>NC_082682.1:0-10000000 GCF_025265405.1 Mesoplodon densirostris
CACTTCGCTGGACGCGGGGTGTTTTGCGTGCCACGAATAGCATTACACGCTTCATGAACTAGTCCGGCCTAGGTGACTTTGGATGGACCAAATGGCTAAGAATTTGACCGGATTTTCAGGATTTTCTGGCAGGCTGGACCTACCGTGGACCTTGCTTCCCAATAGAGAGATGACAGGTAAGAGTTGCCAGGATGCACTTTAGGCGCAGGGGTTCTTTCAGTGCAGTTCAGAGGGCCTCCGCGGAGGCAGAGCCACGTTGAATGGAAAACTGGCCAAAACGTGGTCCTGGGGCTGCCTTACAGCTGTAGAAATCAAGCTCTGCGGGCGAGAATCTGTTCATCACCCTTCCCTCTGCATACAAAGAGTCGACCCCAACCGTCTCTTCTGTGTTATGTTTCTCGGAAAATAAAAGGGGACTACGGCGCACACACTCTCCCTCAGAAGGGAATTCCTACGCGACTCTCTTAGGCCTATGGAAAGCCGTAGAGGAGTTAAAGCAGTCTGTCGAGTCAGGACGCACGGAGATGGCTGCACACAAAACTTTGCTGATAGGAAACACTCGTGCTTGCCTTGAGGCCAGGGGTCACGTTTACTTTGCCCTGAGCTAGGGCAAGCGTGGGATGAGCTCCTAGCAAGGCACTGGAGACCACCTGGATTCCTAGGAGAATGCTCACTTTCTTCACTGAGCGTATTCCTAGGAGTGACTAGAAGACGGTTCATGGCAATGTCTTTCAGTCAGCTTTGAGGCCGCCACTATCTACCTTTCAACTGGGGGAAATCCTGCCTTTTTCCAGGCTTCTCAATGACAAACTGGATCACCCCGCACATGTACCTAGCTTCTCTGACAATCCCAAAGAGACCATTGGAACGCAATCCGGCCTTCTGCGATGAATCTTTTGGATGCAGTGTGCTCTGCATGTGGTGAACGGCATAATCCTCTAAATGTCCTCAGTAGGCCTAGGTGACTTTGGATGTTGCAAATGCCTAGCAATGCTCAGGGTAAATCTCTTCTTTATTTCGGGCTGGACCTAAAGGCCAGTTTCCGCATCACTTAGAGAGACCTCGAGCAGGAGTCCCCAGACTGAAGTGGCGCCCCGGTGGTTTCCTTCAGGGCCTCTTATGTTTCCTCAAAGTGGCAGGCCCGCAGGGAATGAAAGCCTGCCACGAACCGCCTTCCTGAGGCTCTTTCAAAGCTGTGGAACGCTAGCCATAGAGAACACATTAGTTCCCGGCCCTTCCAACTGCATAGTGAGGGAACTTCCCTGAGCTGTGTATCCCTTGATTGTGCCCAGAAGGCTTTGGGTACACAGTGTCCTTCCTTGGCAGGAATTGACCATGTGAGAGTCTTGAGCACTGTGGGCCATAGTAAAGCTAAAGCCGTCCATTGACTAAGACTTCCTGGAAACCGGTGCACCTCTATCTCTGGTAATGGGAAAATGTGCACCTTACCTCAAGACTAGAGGTCACATTTAGTTGGCCCTTTAGCTACAGTACGCAACTGGGGTGAGCTCCCAGGAAGGAATTGCAAGCCCCTGGATTCTTTAGGAAAAAAACTCTGTGCTCTTCAGCGGCACCTGTGGCGTGAAGGGTCTCCTGGTGGTGTGGTTTCCAGCAGGCTTGGAAGCTGCAATGGAGCTGCTGTCAAAAGGGGGAAATACGGGCTTCTCCCATATTCTCCCGTTTACAACTTGACGCCACAGCGCATTTACTAGCACTCTCTGACTGACTGCTGGAGACTTTCAGCCCCACTGGGCCTTTCTATGATCACACTTCGCTGGACGCGGGGTGTTTTGCGTGCCACGAATAGCATTACACGCTTCATGAACTAGTCCGGCCTAGGTGACTTTGGATGGACCAAATGGCTAAGAATTTGACCGGATTTTCAGGATTTTCTGGCAGGCTGGACCTACCGTGGACCTTGCTTCCCAATAGAGAGATGACAGGTAAGAGTTGCCAGGATGCACTTTAGGCGCAGGGGTTCTTTCAGTGCAGTTCAGAGGGCCTCCGCGGAGGCAGAGCCACGTTGAATGGAATACTGGCCAAAACGTGGTCCTGGGGCTGCCTTACAGCTGTAGAAATCAAGCTCTGCGGGCGAGAATCTGTTCATCACCCTTCCCTCTGCATACAAAGAGTCGACCCCAACCGTCTCTTCTGTGTTATGTTTCTCGGAAAATAAAAGGGGACTACGGCGCACACACTCTCCCTCAGAAGGGAATTCCTACGCGACTCTCTTAGGCCTACGGAAAGCCGTAGAGGAGTTAAAGCAGTCTGTCGAGTCAGGACGCACGGAGATGGCTGCACACAAAACTTTGCTGATAGGAAACACTCGTGCTTGCCTTGAGGCCAGGGGTCACGTTTACTTTGCCCTGAGCTAGGGCAAGCGTGGGATGAGCTCCTAGCAAGGCACTGGAGACCACCTGGATTCCTAGGAGAATGCTCACTTTCTTCACTGAGCGTATTCCTAGGAGTGACTAGAAGACGGTTCATGGCAATGTCTTTCAGTCAGCCTTGAGGCCGCCACTATCTACCTTTCAACTGGGGGAAATCCTGCCTTTTTCCAGGCTTTTCAATGACAAACTGGATCACCCCGCACATGTACCTAGCTTCTCTGACAATCCCAAAGAGACCATTGGAACGCAATCCGGCCTTCTGCGATGAATCTTTTGGATGCAGTGTGCTCTGCATGTGGTGAACGGCATAATCCTCTAAATGTCCTCAGTAGGCCTAGGTGACTTTGGATGTTGCAAATGCCTAGCAATGCTCAGGGTAAATCTCTTCTTTATTTCGGGCTGGACCTAAAGGCCAGTTTCCGCATCACTTAGAGAGACCTCGAGCAGGAGTCCCCAGACTGAAGTGGCGCCCCGGTGGTTTCCTTCAGGGCCTCTTATGTTTCCTCAAAGTGGCAGGCCCGCAGGGAATGAAAGCCTGCCACGAACCGCCTTCCTGAGGCTCTTTCAAAGCTGTGGAACGCTAGCCATAGAGAACACATTAGTTCCCGGCCCTTCCAACTGCATAGTGAGGGAACTTCCCTGAGCTGTGTATCCCTTGATTGTGCCCAGAAGGCTTTGGGTACACAGTGTCCTTCCTTGGCAGGAATTGACCATGTGAGAGTCTTGAGCACTGTGGGCCATAGTAAAGCTAAAGCCGTCCATTGACTAAGACTTCCTGGAAACCGGTGCACCTCTATCTCTGGTAATGGGAAAATGTGCACCTTACCTCAAGACTAGAGGTCACATTTAGTTGGCCCTTTAGCTACAGTACGCAACTGGGGTGAGCTCCCAGGAAGGAATCGCAAGCCCCTGGATTCTTTAGGAAAAAAACTCTGTGCTCTTCAGCGGCACCTGTGGCGTGAAGAGTCTCCTGGTGGTGTGGTTTTCAGCAGGCTTGGAAGCTGCAATGGAGCTGCTGTCAAAAGGGGGAAATACGGGCTTCTCCCATATTCTCCCGTTTACAACTTGACGCCACAGCGCATTTACTAGCACTCTCTGACTGACTGCTGGAGACTTTCAGCCCCACTGGGCCTTTCTATGATCACACTTCGCTGGACGCGGGGTGTTTTGCGTGCCACGAATAGCATTACACGCTTCATGAACTAGTCCGGCCTAGGTGACTTTGGATGGACCAAATGGCTAAGAATTTGACCGGATTTTCAGGATTTTCTGGCAGGCTGGACCTACCGTGGACCTTGCTTCCCAATAGAGAGATGACAGGTAAGAGTTGCCAGGATGCACTTTAGGCGCAGGGGTTCTTTCAGTGCAGTTCAGAGGGCCTCCGCGGAGGCAGAGCCACGTTGAATGGAAAACTGGCCAAAACGTGGTCCTGGGGCTGCCTTACAGCTGTAGAAATCAAGCTCTGCGGGCGAGAATCTGTTCATCACCCTTCCCTCTGCATACAAAGAGTCGACCCCAACCGTCTCTTCTGTGTTATGTTTCTCGGAAAATAAAAGGGGACTACGGCGCACACACTCTCCCTCAGAAGGGAATTCCTACGCGACTCTCTTAGGCCTATGGAAAGCCGTAGAGGAGTTAAAGCAGTCTGTCGAGTCAGGACGCACGGAGATGGCTGCACACAAAACTTTGCTGATAGGAAACACTCGTGCTTGCCTTGAGGCCAGGGGTCACGTTTACTTTGCCCTGAGCTAGGGCAAGCGTGGGATGAGCTCCTAGCAAGGCACTGGAGACCACCTGGATTCCTAGGAGAATGCTCACTTTCTTCACTGAGCGTATTCCTAGGAGTGACTAGAAGACGGTTCATGGCAATGTCTTTCAGTCAGCTTTGAGGCCGCCACTATCTACCTTTCAACTGGGGGAAATCCTGCCTTTTTCCAGGCTTCTCAATGACAAACTGGATCACCCCGCACATGTACCTAGCTTCTCTGACAATCCCAAAGAGACCATTGGAACGCAATCCGGCCTTCTGCGATGAATCTTTTGGATGCAGTGTGCTCTGCATGTGGTGAACGGCATAATCCTCTAAATGTCCTCAGTAGGCCTAGGTGACTTTGGATGTTGCAAATGCCTAGCAATGCTCAGGGTAAATCTCTTCTTTATTTCGGGCTGGACCTAAAGGCCAGTTTCCGCATCACTTAGAGAGACCTCGAGCAGGAGTCCCCAGACTGAAGTGGCGCCCCGGTGGTTTCCTTCAGGGCCTCTTATGTTTCCTCAAAGTGGCAGGCCCGCAGGGAATGAAAGCCTGCCACGAACCGCCTTCCTGAGGCTCTTTCAAAGCTGTGGAACGCTAGCCATAGAGAACACATTAGTTCCCGGCCCTTCCAACTGCATAGTGAGGGAACTTCCCTGAGCTGTGTATCCCTTGATTGTGCCCAGAAGGCTTTGGGTACACAGTGTCCTTCCTTGGCAGGAATTGACCATGTGAGAGTCTTGAGCACTGTGGGCCATAGTAAAGCTAAAGCCGTCCATTGACTAAGACTTCCTGGAAACCGGTGCACCTCTATCTCTGGTAATGGGAAAATGTGCACCTTACCTCAAGACTAGAGGTCACATTTAGTTGGCCCTTTAGCTACAGTACGCAACTGGGGTGAGCTCCCAGGAAGGAATTGCAAGCCCCTGGATTCTTTAGGAAAAAAACTCTGTGCTCTTCAGCGGCACCTGTGGCGTGAAGGGTCTCCTGGTGGTGTGGTTTCCAGCAGGCTTGGAAGCTGCAATGGAGCTGCTGTCAAAAGGGGGAAATACGGGCTTCTCCCATATTCTCCCGTTTACAACTTGACGCCACAGCGCATTTACTAGCACTCTCTGACTGACTGCTGGAGACTTTCAGCCCCACTGGGCCTTTCTATGATCACACTTCGCTGGACGCGGGGTGTTTTGCGTGCCACGAATAGCATTACACGCTTCATGAACTAGTCCGGCCTAGGTGACTTTGGATGGACCAAATGGCTAAGAATTTGACCGGATTTTCAGGATTTTCTGGCAGGCTGGACCTACCGTGGACCTTGCTTCCCAATAGAGAGATGACAGGTAAGAGTTGCCAGGATGCACTTTAGGCGCAGGGGTTCTTTCAGTGCAGTTCAGAGGGCCTCCGCGGAGGCAGAGCCACGTTGAATGGAATACTGGCCAAAACGTGGTCCTGGGGCTGCCTTACAGCTGTAGAAATCAAGCTCTGCGGGCGAGAATCTGTTCATCACCCTTCCCTCTGCATACAAAGAGTCGACCCCAACCGTCTCTTCTGTGTTATGTTTCTCGGAAAATAAAAGGGGACTACGGCGCACACACTCTCCCTCAGAAGGGAATTCCTACGCGACTCTCTTAGGCCTACGGAAAGCCGTAGAGGAGTTAAAGCAGTCTGTCGAGTCAGGACGCACGGAGATGGCTGCACACAAAACTTTGCTGATAGGAAACACTCGTGCTTGCCTTGAGGCCAGGGGTCACGTTTACTTTGCCCTGAGCTAGGGCAAGCGTGGGATGAGCTCCTAGCAAGGCACTGGAGACCACCTGGATTCCTAGGAGAATGCTCACTTTCTTCACTGAGCGTATTCCTAGGAGTGACTAGAAGACGGTTCATGGCAATGTCTTTCAGTCAGCCTTGAGGCCGCCACTATCTACCTTTCAACTGGGGGAAATCCTGCCTTTTTCCAGGCTTTTCAATGACAAACTGGATCACCCCGCACATGTACCTAGCTTCTCTGACAATCCCAAAGAGACCATTGGAACGCAATCCGGCCTTCTGCGATGAATCTTTTGGATGCAGTGTGCTCTGCATGTGGTGAACGGCATAATCCTCTAAATGTCCTCAGTAGGCCTAGGTGACTTTGGATGTTGCAAATGCCTAGCAATGCTCAGGGTAAATCTCTTCTTTATTTCGGGCTGGACCTAAAGGCCAGTTTCCGCATCACTTAGAGAGACCTCGAGCAGGAGTCCCCAGACTGAAGTGGCGCCCCGGTGGTTTCCTTCAGGGCCTCTTATGTTTCCTCAAAGTGGCAGGCCCGCAGGGAATGAAAGCCTGCCACGAACCGCCTTCCTGAGGCTCTTTCAAAGCTGTGGAACGCTAGCCATAGAGAACACATTAGTTCCCGGCCCTTCCAACTGCATAGTGAGGGAACTTCCCTGAGCTGTGTATCCCTTGATTGTGCCCAGAAGGCTTTGGGTACACAGTGTCCTTCCTTGGCAGGAATTGACCATGTGAGAGTCTTGAGCACTGTGGGCCATAGTAAAGCTAAAGCCGTCCATTGACTAAGACTTCCTGGAAACCGGTGCACCTCTATCTCTGGTAATGGGAAAATGTGCACCTTACCTCAAGACTAGAGGTCACATTTAGTTGGCCCTTTAGCTACAGTACGCAACTGGGGTGAGCTCCCAGGAAGGAATCGCAAGCCCCTGGATTCTTTAGGAAAAAAACTCTGTGCTCTTCAGCGGCACCTGTGGCGTGAAGAGTCTCCTGGTGGTGTGGTTTTCAGCAGGCTTGGAAGCTGCAATGGAGCTGCTGTCAAAAGGGGGAAATACGGGCTTCTCCCATATTCTCCCGTTTACAACTTGACGCCACAGCGCATTTACTAGCACTCTCTGACTGACTGCTGGAGACTTTCAGCCCCACTGGGCCTTTCTATGATCACACTTCGCTGGACGCGGGGTGTTTTGCGTGCCACGAATAGCATTACACGCTTCATGAACTAGTCCGGCCTAGGTGACTTTGGATGGACCAAATGGCTAAGAATTTGACCGGATTTTCAGGATTTTCTGGCAGGCTGGACCTACCGTGGACCTTGCTTCCCAATAGAGAGATGACAGGTAAGAGTTGCCAGGATGCACTTTAGGCGCAGGGGTTCTTTCAGTGCAGTTCAGAGGGCCTCCGCGGAGGCAGAGCCACGTTGAATGGAAAACTGGCCAAAACGTGGTCCTGGGGCTGCCTTACAGCTGTAGAAATCAAGCTCTGCGGGCGAGAATCTGTTCATCACCCTTCCCTCTGCATACAAAGAGTCGACCCCAACCGTCTCTTCTGTGTTATGTTTCTCGGAAAATAAAAGGGGACTACGGCGCACACACTCTCCCTCAGAAGGGAATTCCTACGCGACTCTCTTAGGCCTATGGAAAGCCGTAGAGGAGTTAAAGCAGTCTGTCGAGTCAGGACGCACGGAGATGGCTGCACACAAAACTTTGCTGATAGGAAACACTCGTGCTTGCCTTGAGGCCAGGGGTCACGTTTACTTTGCCCTGAGCTAGGGCAAGCGTGGGATGAGCTCCTAGCAAGGCACTGGAGACCACCTGGATTCCTAGGAGAATGCTCACTTTCTTCACTGAGCGTATTCCTAGGAGTGACTAGAAGACGGTTCATGGCAATGTCTTTCAGTCAGCTTTGAGGCCGCCACTATCTACCTTTCAACTGGGGGAAATCCTGCCTTTTTCCAGGCTTCTCAATGACAAACTGGATCACCCCGCACATGTACCTAGCTTCTCTGACAATCCCAAAGAGACCATTGGAACGCAATCCGGCCTTCTGCGATGAATCTTTTGGATGCAGTGTGCTCTGCATGTGGTGAACGGCATAATCCTCTAAATGTCCTCAGTAGGCCTAGGTGACTTTGGATGTTGCAAATGCCTAGCAATGCTCAGGGTAAATCTCTTCTTTATTTCGGGCTGGACCTAAAGGCCAGTTTCCGCATCACTTAGAGAGACCTCGAGCAGGAGTCCCCAGACTGAAGTGGCGCCCCGGTGGTTTCCTTCAGGGCCTCTTATGTTTCCTCAAAGTGGCAGGCCCGCAGGGAATGAAAGCCTGCCACGAACCGCCTTCCTGAGGCTCTTTCAAAGCTGTGGAACGCTAGCCATAGAGAACACATTAGTTCCCGGCCCTTCCAACTGCATAGTGAGGGAACTTCCCTGAGCTGTGTATCCCTTGATTGTGCCCAGAAGGCTTTGGGTACACAGTGTCCTTCCTTGGCAGGAATTGACCATGTGAGAGTCTTGAGCACTGTGGGCCATAGTAAAGCTAAAGCCGTCCATTGACTAAGACTTCCTGGAAACCGGTGCACCTCTATCTCTGGTAATGGGAAAATGTGCACCTTACCTCAAGACTAGAGGTCACATTTAGTTGGCCCTTTAGCTACAGTACGCAACTGGGGTGAGCTCCCAGGAAGGAATCGCAAGCCCCTGGATTCTTTAGGAAAAAAACTCTGTGCTCTTCAGCGGCACCTGTGGCGTGAAGGGTCTCCTGGTGGTGTGGTTTTCAGCAGGCTTGGAAGCTGCAATGGAGCTGCTGTCAAAAGGGGGAAATACGGGCTTCTCCCATATTCTCCCGTTTACAACTTGACGCCACAGCGCATTTACTAGCACTCTCTGACTGACTGCTGGAGACTTTCAGCCCCACTGGGCCTTTCTATGATCACACTTCGCTGGACGCGGGGTGTTTTGCGTGCCACGAATAGCATTACACGCTTCATGAACTAGTCCGGCCTAGGTGACTTTGGATGGACCAAATGGCTAAGAATTTGACCGGATTTTCAGGATTTTCTGGCAGGCTGGACCTACCGTGGACCTTGCTTCCCAATAGAGAGATGACAGGTAAGAGTTGCCAGGATGCACTTTAGGCGCAGGGGTTCTTTCAGTGCAGTTCAGAGGGCCTCCGCGGAGGCAGAGCCACGTTGAATGGAATACTGGCCAAAACGTGGTCCTGGGGCTGCCTTACAGCTGTAGAAATCAAGCTCTGCGGGCAGAATCTGTTCATCACCCTTCCCTCTGCATACAAAGAGTCGACCCCAACCGTCTCTTCTGTGTTATGTTTCTCGGAAAATAAAAGGGGACTACGGCGCACACACTCTCCCTCAGAAGGGAATTCCTACGCGACTCTCTTAGGCCTACGGAAAGCCGTAGAGGAGTTAAAGCAGTCTGTCGAGTCAGGACGCACGGAGATGGCTGCACACAAAACTTTGCTGATAGGAAACACTCGTGCTTGCCTTGAGGCCAGGGGTCACGTTTACTTTGCCCTGAGCTAGGGCAAGCGTGGGATGAGCTCCTAGCAAGGCACTGGAGACCACCTGGATTCCTAGGAGAACGCTCACTTTCTTCACTGAGCGTATTCCTAGGAGTGACTAGAAGACGGTTCATGGCAATGTCTTTCAGACAGCCTTGAGGACGCCACTATCTACCTTTCAACTGGGGGAAATCCTGCCTTTTTCCAGGCTTCTCAATGACAAACTGGATCACCCTGCACATGTACCTAGCTTCTCTGACAATCCCAAAGAGACAATTGGAATTCAATCCGGCCTTCTGCGATGAAACTTTTGGATGCAGTGTGCTCTGCATGTGGTGAACGGCATAATCCTCTAAATGTCCTCAGTAGGCCTAGGTGACTTTGGATGTTGCAAATGCCTAGCAATGCTCAGGGTAAATCTCTTCTTTATTTCGGGCTGGACCTAAAGGCCAGTTTCCGCATCACTTAGAGAGACCTCGAGCAGGAGTCCCCAGACTGAAGTGGCGCCCCGGTGGTTTCCTTCAGGGCCTCTTATGTTTCCTCAAAGTGGCAGACCCGCAGGGAATGAAAGCCTGCCACGAACCGCCTTCCTGAGGCTCTTTCAAAGCTGTGGAACGCTAGCCATAGAGAACACATTAGTTCCCGGCCCTTCCAACTGCATAGTGAGGGAACTTCCCCGAGCTGTGTATCCCTTGATTGTGCCCAGAAGGCTTTGGGTACACAGTGTCCTTCCTTGGCAGGAATTGACCATGTGAGAGTCTTGAGCACTGTGGGCCATAGTAAAGCTAAAGCCGTCCATTGACTAAGACTTCCTGGAAACCGGTGCACCTCTATCTCTGGTAATGGGAAAATGTGCACCTTACCTCAAGACTAGAGGTCACATTTAGTTGGCCCTTTAGCTACAGTACGCAACTGGGGTGAGCTCCCAGGAAGGAATCGCAAGCCCCTGGATTCTTTAGGAAAAAAACTCTGTGCTCTTCAGCGGCACCTGTGGCGTGAAGAGTCTCCTGGTGGTGTGGTTTTCAGCAGGCTTGGAAGCTGCAATGGAGCTGCTGTCAAAAGGGGGAAATACGGGCTTCTCCCATATTCTCCCGTTTACAACTTGACGCCACAGCGCATTTACTAGCACTCTCTGACTGACTGCTGGAGACTTTCAGCCCCACTGGGCCTTTCTATGATCACACTTCGCTGGACGCGGGGTGTTTTGCGTGCCACGAATAGCATTACACGCTTCATGAACTAGTCCGGCCTAGGTGACTTTGGATGGACCAAATGGCTAAGAATTTGACCGGATTTTCAGGATTTTCTGGCAGGCTGGACCTACCGTGGACCTTGCTTCCCAATAGAGAGATGACAGGTAAGAGTTGCCAGGATGCACTTTAGGCGCAGGGGTTCTTTCAGTGCAGTTCAGAGGGCCTCCGCGGAGGCAGAGCCACGTTGAATGGAATACTGGCCAAAACGTGGTCCTGGGGCTGCCTTACAGCTGTAGAAATCAAGCTCTGCGGGCGAGAATCTGTTCATCACCCTTCCCTCTGCATACAAAGAGTCGACCCCAACCGTCTCTTCTGTGTTATGTTTCTCGGAAAATAAAAGGGGACTACGGCGCACACACTCTCCCTCAGAAGGGAATTCCTACGCGACTCCTCTTAGGCCTACGGAAAGCCGTAGAGGAGTTAAAGCAGTCTGTCGAGTCAGGACGCACGGAGATGGCTGCACACAAAACTTTGCTGATAGGAAACACTCGTGCTTGCCTTGAGGCCAGGGGTCACGTTTACTTTGCCCTGAGCTAGGGCAAGCGTGGGATGAGCTCCTAGCAAGGCACTGGAGACCACCTGGATTCCTAGGAGAACGCTCACTTTCTTCACTGAGCGTATTCCTAGGAGTGACTAGAAGACGGTTCATGGCAATGTCTTTCAGTCAGCCTTGAGGCCGCCACTATCTACCTTTCAACTGGGGAAAATCCTGCCTTTTTCCAGGCTTCTCAATGACAAACTGGATCACCCTGCACATGTACCTAGCTTCTCTGACAATCCCAAAGAGACAATTGGAATTCAATCCGGCCTTCTGCGATGAAACTTTTGGATGCAGTGTGCTCTGCATGTGGTGAACGGCATAATCCTCTAAATGTCCTCAGTAGGCCTAGGTGACTTTGGATGTTGCAAATGCCTAGCAATGCTCAGGGTAAATCTCTTCTTTATTTCGGGCTGGACCTAAAGGCCAGTTTCCGCATCACTTAGAGAGACCTCGAGCAGGAGTCCCCAGACTGAAGTGGCGCCCCGGTGGTTTCCTTCAGGGCCTCTTATGTTTCCTCAAAGTGGCAGACCCGCAGGGAATGAAAGCCTGCCACGAACCGCCTTCCTGAGGCTCTTTCAAAGCTGTGGAACGCTAGCCATAGAGAACACATTAGTTCCCG
This sequence comes from Mesoplodon densirostris, assembly GCF_025265405.1. Taxonomy (NCBI): domain Eukaryota; kingdom Metazoa; phylum Chordata; class Mammalia; order Artiodactyla; family Ziphiidae; genus Mesoplodon; species Mesoplodon densirostris. The sequence continues at coordinate 11,834 of NC_082682.1, forward strand.
GCCCTTCCAACTGCATAGTGAGGGAACTTCCCCGAGCTGTGTATCCCTTGATTGTGCCCAGAAGGCTTTGGGTACACAGTGTCCTTCCTTGGCAGGAATTGACCATGTGAGAGTCTTGAGCACTGTGGGCCATAGTAAAGCTAAAGCCGTCCATTGACTAAGACTTCCTGGAAACCGGTGCACCTCTATCTCTGGTAATGGGAAAATGTGCACCTTACCTCAAGACTAGAGGTCACATTTAGTTGGCCCTTTAGCTACAGTACGCAACTGGGGTGAGCTCCCAGGAAGGAATCGCAAGCCCCTGGATTCTTTAGGAAAAAAACTCTGTGCTCTTCAGCGGCACCTGTGGCGTGAAGAGTCTCCTGGTGGTGTGGTTTTCAGCAGGCTTGGAAGCTGCAATGGAGCTGCTGTCAAAAGGGGGAAATACGGGCTTCTCCCATATTCTCCCGTTTACAACTTGACGCCACAGCGCATTTACTAGCACTCTCTGACTGACTGCTGGAGACTTTCAGCCCCACTGGGCCTTTCTATGATCACACTTCGCTGGACGCGGGGTGTTTTGCGTGCCACGAATAGCATTACACGCTTCATGAACTAGTCCGGCCTAGGTGACTTTGGATGGACCAAATGGCTAAGAATTTGACCGGATTTTCAGGATTTTCTGGCAGGCTGGACCTACCGTGGACCTTGCTTCCCAATAGAGAGATGACAGGTAAGAGTTGCCAGGATGCACTTTAGGCGCAGGGGTTCTTTCAGTGCAGTTCAGAGGGCCTCCGCGGAGGCAGAGCCACGTTGAATGGAATACTGGCCAAAACGTGGTCCTGGGGCTGCCTTACAGCTGTAGAAATCAAGCTCTGCGGGCGAGAATCTGTTCATCACCCTTCCCTCTGCATACAAAGAGTCGACCCCAACCGTCTCTTCTGTGTTATGTTTCTCGGAAAATAAAAGGGGACTACGGCGCACACACTCTCCCTCAGAAGGGAATTCCTACGCGACTCTCTTAGGCCTACGGAAAGCCGTAGAGGAGTTAAAGCAGTCTGTCGAGTCAGGACGCACGGAGATGGCTGCACACAAAACTTTGCTGATAGGAAACACTCGTGCTTGCCTTGAGGCCAGGGGTCACGTTTACTTTGCCCTGAGCTAGGGCAAGCGTGGGATGAGCTCCTAGCAAGGCACTGGAGACCACCTGGATTCCTAGGAGAACGCTCACTTTCTTCACTGAGCGTATTCCTAGGAGTGACTAGAAGACGGTTCATGGCAATGTCTTTCAGTCAGCCTTGAGGCCGCCACTATCTACCTTTCAACTGGGGGAAATCCTGCCTTTTTCCAGGCTTCTCAATGACAAACTGGATCACCCCGCACATGTACCTAGCTTCTCTGACAATCCCAAAGAGACCATTGGAACGCAATCCGGCCTTCTGCGATGACACTTTTGGATGCAGTGTGCTCTGCATGTGGTGAACGGCATAATCCTCTAAATGTCCTCAGTAGGCCTAGGTGACTTTGGATGTTGCAAATGCCTAGCAATGCTCAGGGTAAATCTCTTCTTTATTTCGGGCTGGACCTAAAGGCCAGTTTCCGCATCACTTAGAGAGACCTCGAGCAGGAGTCCCCAGACTGAAGTGGCGCCCCGGTGGTTTCCTTCAGGGCCTCTTATGTTTCCTCAAAGTGGCAGACCCGCAGGGAATGAAAGCCTGCCACGAACCGCCTTCCTGAGGCTCTTTCAAAGCTGTGGAACGCTAGCCATAGAGAACACATTAGTTCCCGGCCCTTCCAACTGCATAGTGAGGGAACTTCCCCGAGCTGTGTATCCCTTGATTGTGCCCAGAAGGCTTTGGGTACACAGTGTCCTTCCTTGGCAGGAATTGACCATGTGAGAGTCTTGAGCACTGTGGGCCATAGTAAAGCTAAAGCCGTCCATTGACTAAGACTTCCTGGAAACCGGTGCACCTCTATCTCTGGTAATGGGAAAATGTGCACCTTACCTCAAGACTAGAGGTCACATTTAGTTGGCCCTTTAGCTACAGTACGCAACTGGGGTGAGCTCAAAGGAAGGAATTGCAAGCCCCTGGATTCTTTAGGAAAAAAACTCTGTGCTCTTCAGCGGCACCTGTGGCGTGAAGGGTCTCCTGGTGGTGTGGTTTCCAGCAGGCTTGGAAGCTGCAATGGAGCTGCTGTCAAAAGGGGGAAATACGGGCTTCTCCCATATTCTCCCGTTTACAACTTGACGCCACAGCGCATTTACTAGCACTCTCTGACTGACTGCTGGAGACTTTCAGCCCCACTGGGCCTTTCTATGATCACACTTCGCTGGACGCGGGGTGTTTTGCGTGCCACGAATAGCATTACACGCTTCATGAACTAGTCCGGCCTAGGTGACTTTGGATGGACCAAATGGCTAAGAATTTGACCGGATTTTCAGGATTTTCTGGCAGGCTGGACCTACCGTGGACCTTGCTTCCCAATAGAGAGATGACAGGTAAGAGTTGCCAGGATGCACTTTAGGCGCAGGGGTTCTTTCAGTGCAGTTCAGAGGGCCTCCGCGGAGGCAGAGCCACGTTGAATGGAATACTGGCCAAAACGTGGTCCTGGGGCTGCCTTACAGCTGTAGAAATCAAGCTCTGCGGGCGAGAATCTGTTCATCACCCTTCCCTCTGCATACAAAGAGTCGACCCCAACCGTCTCTTCTGTGTTATGTTTCTCGGAAAATAAAAGGGGACTACGGCGCACACACTCTCCCTCAGAAGGGAATTCCTACGCGACTCTCTTAGGCCTACGGAAAGCCGTAGAGGAGTTAAAGCAGTCTGTCGAGTCAGGACGCACGGAGATGGCTGCACACAAAACTTTGCTGATAGGAAACACTCGTGCTTGCCTTGAGGCCAGGGGTCACGTTTACTTTGCCCTGAGCTAGGGCAAGCGTGGGATGAGCTCCTAGCAAGGCACTGGAGACCACCTGGATTCCTAGGAGAATGCTCACTTTCTTCACTGAGCGTATTCCTAGGAGTGACTAGAAGACGGTTCATGGCAATGTCTTTCAGTCAGCCTTGAGGCCGCCACTATCTACCTTTCAACTGGGGGAAATCCTGCCTTTTTCCAGGCTTCTCAATGACAAACTGGATCACCCCGCACATGTACCTAGCTTCTCTGACAATCCCAAAGAGACCATTGGAACGCAATCCGGCCTTCTGCGATGAATCTTTTGGATGCAGTGTGCTCTGCATGTGGTGAACGGCATAATCCTCTAAATGTCCTCAGTAGGCCTAGGTGACTTTGGATGTTGCAAATGCCTAGCAATGCTCAGGGTAAATCTCTTCTTTATTTCGGGCTGGACCTAAAGGCCAGTTTCCGCATCACTTAGAGAGACCTCGAGCAGGAGTCCCCAGACTGAAGTGGCGCCCCGGTGGTTTCCTTCAGGGCCTCTTATGTTTCCTCAAAGTGGCAGACCCGCATGGAATGAAAGCCTGCCGCGAACCGCCTTCCTGAGGCTCTTTCAAAGCTGTGGAACGCTAGCCATAGAGAACACATTAGTTCCCGGGCCTTCCAACTGCATAGTGAGGGAAATTCCCTGAGCTGTGTATCCCTTGATTGTGCCCAGAAGGCTTTGGGTACACAGTGTCCTTCCTTGGCAGGAATTGACCATGTGAGAGTCTTGAGCACTGTGGGCCATAGTAAAGCTAAAGCCGTCCATTGACTAAGACTTCCTGGAAACCGGTGCACCTCTATCTCTGGTAATGGGAAAATGTGCACCTTACCTCAAGACTAGAGGTCACATTTAGTTGGCCCTTTAGCTACAGTACGCAACTGGGGTGAGCTCTCAGGAAGGAATCGCAAGCCCCTGGATTCTTTAGGAAAAAAACTCTGTGCTCTTCAGCGGCACCTGTGGCGTGAAGGGTCTCCTGGTGGTGTGGTTTCCAGCAGGCTTGGAGGCTGCAATGGAGCTGCTGTCAAAAGGGGGAAATACGGGCTTCTCCCATATTCTCCCGTTTACAACTTGACGCCACAGCGCATTTACTAGCACTCTCTGACTGACTGCTGGAGACTTTCAGCCCCACTGGGCCTTTCTATGATCACACTTCGCTGGACGCGGGGTGTTTTGCGTGCCACGAATAGCATTACACGCTTCATGAACTAGTCCGGCCTAGGTGACTTTGGATGGACCAAATGGCTAAGAATTTGACCGGATTTTCAGGATTTTCTGGCAGGCTGGACCTACCGTGGACCTTGCTTCCCAATAGAGAGATGACAGGTAAGAGTTGCCAGGAAGCAGTTTAGGCGCAGGGGTTCTTTCAGTGCAGTTCAGAGGGCCTCCGTGGAGGCAGAGCCACGTTGAATGGAATACTGGCCCAAACGTGGTCCTGGGGCTGCCTTACAGCTGTAGAAATCAAGCTCTGCGGGCGAGAATCTGTTCATCACCCTTCCCTCTGCATACAAAGAGTCGACCCCAACCGTCTCTTCTGTGTTATGTTTCTCGGAAAATAAAAGGGGACTACGGCGCACACACTCTCCCTCAGAAGGGAATTCCTACGCGACTCTCTTAGGCCTACGGAAAGCCGTAGAGGAGTTAAAGCAGTCTGTCGAGTCAGGACGCACGGAGATGGCTGCACACAAAACTTTGCTGATAGGAAACACTCGTGCTTGCCTTGAGGCCAGGGGTCACGTTTACTTTGCCCTGAGCTAGGGCAAGCGTGGGATGAGCTCCTAGCAAGGCACTGGAGACCACCTGGATTCCTAGGAGAACGCTCACTTTCTTCACTGAGCGTATTCCTAGGAGTGACTAGAAGACGGTTCATGGCAATGTCTTTCAGTCAGCCTTGAGGCCGCCACTATCTACCTTTCAACTGGGGGAAATCCTGCCTTTTTCCAGGCTTCTCAATGACAAACTGGATCACCCCGCACATGTACCTAGCTTCTCTGACAATCCCAAAGAGACCATTGGAACGCAATCCGGCCTTCTGCGATGAATCTTTTGGATGCAGTGTGCTCTGCATGTGGTGAACGGCATAATCCTCTAAATGTCCTCAGTAGGCCTAGGTGACTTTGGATGTTGCAAATGCCTAGCAATGCTCAGGGTAAATCTCTTCTTTATTTCGGGCTGGACCTAAAGGCCAGTTTCCGCATCACTTAGAGAGACCTCGAGCAGGAGTCCCCAGACTGAAGTGGCGCCCCGGTGGTTTCCTTCAGGGCCTCTTATGTTTCCTCAAAGTGGCAGGCCCGCAGGGAATGAAAGCCTGCCACGAACCGCCTTCCTGAGGCTCTTTCAAAGCTGTGGAACGCTAGCCATAGAGAACACATTAGTTCCCGGCCCTTCCAACTGCATAGTGAGGTAACTTCCCTGAGCTGTGTATCCCTTGATTGTGCCCAGAAGGCTTTGGGTACACAGTGTCCTTCCTTGGCAGGAATTGACCATGTGAGAGTCTTGAGCACTGTGGGCCATAGTAAAGCTAAAGCCGTCCATTGACTAAGACTTCCTGGAAACCGGTGCACCTCTATCTCTGGTAATGGGAAAATGTGCACCTTACCTCAAGACTAGAGGTCACATTTAGTTGGCCCTTTAGCTACAGTACGCAACTGGGGTGAGCTCCCAGGAAGGAATCGCAAGCCCCTGGATTCTTTAGGAAAAAAACTCTGTGCTCTTCAGCGGCACCTGTGGCGTGAAGAGTCTCCTGGTGGTGTGGTTTTCAGCAGGCTTGGAAGCTGCAATGGAGCTGCTGTCAAAAGGGGGAAATACGGGCTTCTCCCATATTCTCCCGTTTACAACTTGACGCCACAGCGCATTTACTAGCACTCTCTGACTGACTGCTGGAGACTTTCAGCCCCACTGGGCCTTTCTATGATCACACTTCGCTGGATGCGGGGTGTTTTGCGTGCCACGAATAGCATTACACGCTTCATGAACTAGTCCGGCCTAGGTGACTTTGGATGGACCAAAGGGCTAAGAATTTGACCGGATTTTCAGGATTTTCTGGCAGGCTGGACCTACCGTGGACCTTGCTTCCCAATAGAGAGATGACAGGTAAGAGTTGCCAGGATGCACTTTAGGCGCAGGGGTCCTTTCAGTGCAGTTCAGAGGGCCTCCGCGGAGGCAGAGCCACGTTGAATGGAATACTGGCCAAAACGTGGTCCTGGGGCTGCCTTACAGCTGTAGAAATCAAGCTCTGCGGGCGAGAATCTGTTCATCACCCTTCCCTCTGCATACAAAGAGTCGACCCCAACCGTCTCTTCTGTGTTATGTTTCTCGGAAAATAAAAGGGGACTACGGCGCACACACTCTCCCTCAGAAGGGAATTCCTACGCGACTCTCTTAGGCCTATGGAAAGCCGTAGAGGAGTTAAAGCAGTCTGTCGAGTCAGGACGCACGGAGATGGCTGCACACAAAACTTTGCTGATAGGAAACACTCGTGCTTCCCTTGAGGCCAGGGGTCACGTTTACTTTGCCCTGAGCTAGGGCAAGCGTGGGATGAGCTCCTAGCAAGGCACTGGAGACCACCTGGATTCCTAGGAGAACGCTCACTTTCTTCACTGAGCGTATTCCTAGGAGTGACTAGAAGACGGTTCATGGCAATGTCTTTCAGTCAGCCTTGAGGCCGCCACTATCTACCTTTCAACTGGGGGAAATCCTGCCTTTTTCCAGGCTTCTCAATGACAAACTGGATCACCCCGCACATGTACCTAGCTTCTCTGACAATCCCAAAGAGACCATTGGAACGCAATCCGGCCTTCTGCGATGAAACTTTTGGATGCAGTGTGCTCTGCATGTGGTGAACGGCATAATCCTCTAAATGTCCTCAGTAGGCCTAGGTGACTTTGGATGTTGCAAATGCCTAGCAATGCTCAGGGTAAATCTCTTCTTTATTTCGGGCTGGACCTAAAGGCCAGTTTCCGCATCACTTAGAGAGACCTCGAGCAGGAGTCCCCAGACTGAAGTGGCGCCCCGGTGGTTTCCTTCAGGGCCTCTTATGTTTCCTCAAAGTGGCAGACCCGCAGGGAATGAAAGCCTGCCACGAACCACCTTCCTGAGGCTCTTTCAAAGCTGTGGAACGCTAGCCATAGAGAACACATTAGTTCCCGGCCCTTCCAACTGCATAGTGAGGGAACTTCCCCGAGCTGTGTATCCCTTGATTGTGCCCAGAAGGCTTTGGGTACACAGTGTCCTTCCTTGGCGGGAATTGACCATGTGAGAGACTTGAGCACTGTGGGCCATAGTAAAGCTAAAGCCGTCCATTGACTAAGACTTCCTGGAAACCGGTGCACCTCTATCTCTGGTAATGGGAAAATGTGCACCTTACCTCAAGACTAGAGGTCACATTTAGTTGGCCCTTTAGCTACAGTACGCAACTGGGGTGAGCTCCCAGGAAGGAATCGCAAGCCCCTGGATTCTTTAGGAAAAAAACTCTGTGCTCTTCAGCGGCACCTGTGGCGTGAAGAGTCTCCTGGTGGTGTGGTTTTCAGCAGGCTTGGAAGCTTCAATGGAGCTGCTGTCAAAAGGGGGAAATACGGGCTTCTCCCATATTCTCCCGTTTACAACTTGACGCCACAGCGCATTTACTAGCACTCTCTGACTGACTGCTGGAGACTTTCAGCCCCACTGGGCCTTTCTATGATCACACTTCGCTGGACGCGGGGTGTTTTGCGTGCCACGAATAGCATTACACGCTTCATGAACTAGTCCGGCCTAGGTGACTTTGGATGGGCCAAATGGCTAAGAATTTGACCGGATTTTCAGGATTTTCTGGCAGGCTGGACCTACCGTGGACCTTGCTTCCCAATAGAGAGATGACAGGTAAGAGTTGCCAGGATGCACTTTAGGCGCAGGGGTTCTTTCAGTGCAGTTCAGAGGGCCTCCGCGGAGGCAGAGCCACGTTGAATGGAATACTGGCCAAAACGTGGTCCTGGGGCTGCCTTACAGCTGTAGAAATCAAGCTCTGCGGGCGAGAATCTGTTCATCACCCTTCCCTCTGCATACAAAGAGTCGACCCCAACCGTCTCTTCTGTGTTATGTTTCTCGGAAAATAAAAGGGGACTACGGCGCACACACTCTCCCTCAGAAGGGAATTCCTACGCGACTCCTCTTAGGCCTACGGAAAGCCGTAGAGGAGTTAAAGCAGTCTGTCGAGTCAGGACGCACGGAGATGGCTGCACACAAAACTTTGCTGATAGGAAACACTCGTGCTTGCCTTGAGGCCAGGGGTCACGTTTACTTTGCCCTGAGCTAGGGCAAGCGTGGGATGAGCTCCTAGCAAGGCACTGGAGACCACCTGGATTCCTAGGAGAACGCTCACTTTCTTCACTGAGCGTATTCCTAGGAGTGACTAGAAGACGGTTCATGGCAATGTCTTTCAGTCAGCCTTGAGGCCGCCACTATCTACCTTTCAACTGGGGAAAATCCTGCCTTTTTCCAGGCTTCTCAATGACAAACTGGATCACCCTGCACATGTACCTAGCTTCTCTGACAATCCCAAAGAGACAATTGGAATTCAATCCGGCCTTCTGCGATGAAACTTTTGGATGCAGTGTGCTCTGCATGTGGTGAACGGCATAATCCTCTAAATGTCCTCAGTAGGCCTAGGTGACTTTGGATGTTGCAAATGCCTAGCAATGCTCAGGGTAAATCTCTTCTTTATTTCGGGCTGGACCTAAAGGCCAGTTTCCGCATCACTTAGAGAGACCTCGAGCAGGAGTCCCCAGACTGAAGTGGCGCCCCGGTGGTTTCCTTCAGGGCCTCTTATGTTTCCTCAAAGTGGCAGACCCGCAGGGAATGAAAGCCTGCCACGAACCGCCTTCCTGAGGCTCTTTCAAAGCTGTGGAACGCTAGCCATAGAGAACACATTAGTTCCCGGCCCTTCCAACTGCATAGTGAGGGAACTTCCCCGAGCTGTGTATCCCTTGATTGTGCCCAGAAGGCTTTGGGTACACAGTGTCCTTCCTTGGCAGGAATTGACCATGTGAGAGTCTTGAGCACTGTGGGCCATAGTAAAGCTAAAGCCGTCCATTGACTAAGACTTCCTGGAAACCGGTGCACCTCTATCTCTGGTAATGGGAAAATGTGCACCTTACCTCAAGACTAGAGGTCACATTTAGTTGGCCCTTTAGCTACAGTACGCAACTGGGGTGAGCTCCCAGGAAGGAATCGCAAGCCCCTGGATTCTTTAGGAAAAAAACTCTGTGCTCTTCAGCGGCACCTGTGGCGTGAAGAGTCTCCTGGTGGTGTGGTTTTCAGCAGGCTTGGAAGCTGCAATGGAGCTGCTGTCAAAAGGGGGAAATACGGGCTTCTCCCATATTCTCCCGTTTACAACTTGACGCCACAGCGCATTTACTAGCACTCTCTGACTGACTGCTGGAGACTTTCAGCCCCACTGGGCCTTTCTATGATCACACTTCGCTGGACGCGGGGTGTTTTGCGTGCCACGAATAGCATTACACGCTTCATGAACTAGTCCGGCCTAGGTGACTTTGGATGGACCAAATGGCTAAGAATTTGACCGGATTTTCAGGATTTTCTGGCAGGCTGGACCTACCGTGGACCTTGCTTCCCAATAGAGAGATGACAGGTAAGAGTTGCCAGGATGCACTTTAGGCGCAGGGGTTCTTTCAGTGCAGTTCAGAGGGCCTCCGCGGAGGCAGAGCCACGTTGAATGGAATACTGGCCAAAACGTGGTCCTGGGGCTGCCTTACAGCTGTAGAAATCAAGCTCTGCGGGCGAGAATCTGTTCATCACCCTTCCCTCTGCATACAAAGAGTCGACCCCAACCGTCTCTTCTGTGTTATGTTTCTCGGAAAATAAAAGGGGACTACGGCGCACACACTCTCCCTCAGAAGGGAATTCCTACGCGACTCTCTTAGGCCTACGGAAAGCCGTAGAGGAGTTAAAGCAGTCTGTCGAGTCAGGACGCACGGAGATGGCTGCACACAAAACTTTGCTGATAGGAAACACTCGTGCTTGCCTTGAGGCCAGGGGTCACGTTTACTTTGCCCTGAGCTAGGGCAAGCGTGGGATGAGCTCCTAGCAAGGCACTGGAGACCACCTGGATTCCTAGGAGAACGCTCACTTTCTTCACTGAGCGTATTCCTAGGAGTGACTAGAAGACGGTTCATGGCAATGTCTTTCAGTCAGCCTTGAGGCCGCCACTATCTACCTTTCAACTGGGGGAAATCCTGCCTTTTTCCAGGCTTCTCAATGACAAACTGGATCACCCCGCACATGTACCTAGCTTCTCTGACAATCCCAAAGAGACCATTGGAACGCAATCCGGCCTTCTGCGATGACACTTTTGGATGCAGTGTGCTCTGCATGTGGTGAACGGCATAATCCTCTAAATGTCCTCAGTAGGCCTAGGTGACTTTGGATGTTGCAAATGCCTAGCAATGCTCAGGGTAAATCTCTTCTTTATTTCGGGCTGGACCTAAAGGCCAGTTTCCGCATCACTTAGAGAGACCTCGAGCAGGAGTCCCCAGACTGAAGTGGCGCCCCGGTGGTTTCCTTCAGGGCCTCTTATGTTTCCTCAAAGTGGCAGACCCGCAGGGAATGAAAGCCTGCCACGAACCGCCTTCCTGAGGCTCTTTCAAAGCTGTGGAACGCTAGCCATAGAGAACACATTAGTTCCCGGCCCTTCCAACTGCATAGTGAGGGAACTTCCCCGAGCTGTGTATCCCTTGATTGTGCCCAGAAGGCTTTGGGTACACAGTGTCCTTCCTTGGCAGGAATTGACCATGTGAGAGTCTTGAGCACTGTGGGCCATAGTAAAGCTAAAGCCGTCCATTGACTAAGACTTCCTGGAAACCGGTGCACCTCTATCTCTGGTAATGGGAAAATGTGCACCTTACCTCAAGACTAGAGGTCACATTTAGTTGGCCCTTTAGCTACAGTACGCAACTGGGGTGAGCTCAAAGGAAGGAATTGCAAGCCCCTGGATTCTTTAGGAAAAAAACTCTGTGCTCTTCAGCGGCACCTGTGGCGTGAAGGGTCTCCTGGTGGTGTGGTTTCCAGCAGGCTTGGAAGCTGCAATGGAGCTGCTGTCAAAAGGGGGAAATACGGGCTTCTCCCATATTCTCCCGTTTACAACTTGACGCCACAGCGCATTTACTAGCACTCTCTGACTGACTGCTGGAGACTTTCAGCCCCACTGGGCCTTTCTATGATCACACTTCGCTGGACGCGGGGTGTTTTGCGTGCCACGAATAGCATTACACGCTTCATGAACTAGTCCGGCCTAGGTGACTTTGGATGGACCAAATGGCTAAGAATTTGACCGGATTTTCAGGATTTTCTGGCAGGCTGGACCTACCGTGGACCTTGCTTCCCAATAGAGAGATGACAGGTAAGAGTTGCCAGGATGCACTTTAGGCGCAGGGGTTCTTTCAGTGCAGTTCAGAGGGCCTCCGCGGAGGCAGAGCCACGTTGAATGGAATACTGGCCAAAACGTGGTCCTGGGGCTGCCTTACAGCTGTAGAAATCAAGCTCTGCGGGCGAGAATCTGTTCATCACCCTTCCCTCTGCATACAAAGAGTCGACCCCAACCGTCTCTTCTGTGTTATGTTTCTCGGAAAATAAAAGGGGACTACGGCGCACACACTCTCCCTCAGAAGGGAATTCCTACGCGACTCTCTTAGGCCTACGGAAAGCCGTAGAGGAGTTAAAGCAGTCTGTCGAGTCAGGACGCACGGAGATGGCTGCACACAAAACTTTGCTGATAGGAAACACTCGTGCTTGCCTTGAGGCCAGGGGTCACGTTTACTTTGCCCTGAGCTAGGGCAAGCGTGGGATGAGCTCCTAGCAAGGCACTGGAGACCACCTGGATTCCTAGGAGAATGCTCACTTTCTTCACTGAGCGTATTCCTAGGAGTGACTAGAAGACGGTTCATGGCAATGTCTTTCAGTCAGCCTTGAGGCCGCCACTATCTACCTTTCAACTGGGGGAAATCCTGCCTTTTTCCAGGCTTCTCAATGACAAACTGGATCACCCCGCACATGTACCTAGCTTCTCTGACAATCCCAAAGAGACCATTGGAACGCAATCCGGCCTTCTGCGATGAATCTTTTGGATGCAGTGTGCTCTGCATGTGGTGAACGGCATAATCCTCTAAATGTCCTCAGTAGGCCTAGGTGACTTTGGATGTTGCAAATGCCTAGCAATGCTCAGGGTAAATCTCTTCTTTATTTCGGGCTGGACCTAAAGGCCAGTTTCCGCATCACTTAGAGAGACCTCGAGCAGGAGTCCCCAGACTGAAGTGGCGCCCCGGTGGTTTCCTTCAGGGCCTCTTATGTTTCCTCAAAGTGGCAGACCCGCATGGAATGAAAGCCTGCCGCGAACCGCCTTCCTGAGGCTCTTTCAAAGCTGTGGAACGCTAGCCATAGAGAACACATTAGTTCCCGGGCCTTCCAACTGCATAGTGAGGGAAATTCCCTGAGCTGTGTATCCCTTGATTGTGCCCAGAAGGCTTTGGGTACACAGTGTCCTTCCTTGGCAGGAATTGACCATGTGAGAGTCTTGAGCACTGTGGGCCATAGTAAAGCTAAAGCCGTCCATTGACTAAGACTTCCTGGAAACCGGTGCACCTCTATCTCTGGTAATGGGAAAATGTGCACCTTACCTCAAGACTAGAGGTCACATTTAGTTGGCCCTTTAGCTACAGTACGCAACTGGGGTGAGCTCTCAGGAAGGAATCGCAAGCCCCTGGATTCTTTAGGAAAAAAACTCTGTGCTCTTCAGCGGCACCTGTGGCGTGAAGGGTCTCCTGGTGGTGTGGTTTCCAGCAGGCTTGGAGGCTGCAATGGAGCTGCTGTCAAAAGGGGGAAATACGGGCTTCTCCCATATTCTCCCGTTTACAACTTGACGCCACAGCGCATTTACTAGCACTCTCTGACTGACTGCTGGAGACTTTCAGCCCCACTGGGCCTTTCTATGATCACACTTCGCTGGACGCGGGGTGTTTTGCGTGCCACGAATAGCATTACACGCTTCATGAACTAGTCCGGCCTAGGTGACTTTGGATGGACCAAATGGCTAAGAATTTGACCGGATTTTCAGGATTTTCTGGCAGGCTGGACCTACCGTGGACCTTGCTTCCCAATAGAGAGATGACAGGTAAGAGTTGCCAGGAAGCAGTTTAGGCGCAGGGGTTCTTTCAGTGCAGTTCAGAGGGCCTCCGTGGAGGCAGAGCCACGTTGAATGGAATACTGGCCCAAACGTGGTCCTGGGGCTGCCTTACAGCTGTAGAAATCAAGCTCTGCGGGCGAGAATCTGTTCATCACCCTTCCCTCTGCATACAAAGAGTCGACCCCAACCGTCTCTTCTGTGTTATGTTTCTCGGAAAATAAAAGGGGACTACGGCGCACACACTCTCCCTCAGAAGGGAATTCCTACGCGACTCTCTTAGGCCTACGGAAAGCCGTAGAGGAGTTAAAGCAGTCTGTCGAGTCAGGACGCACGGAGATGGCTGCACACAAAACTTTGCTGATAGGAAACACTCGTGCTTGCCTTGAGGCCAGGGGTCACGTTTACTTTGCCCTGAGCTAGGGCAAGCGTGGGATGAGCTCCTAGCAAGGCACTGGAGACCACCTGGATTCCTAGGAGAACGCTCACTTTCTTCACTGAGCGTATTCCTAGGAGTGACTAGAAGACGGTTCATGGCAATGTCTTTCAGTCAGCCTTGAGGCCGCCACTATCTACCTTTCAACTGGGGGAAATCCTGCCTTTTTCCAGGCTTCTCAATGACAAACTGGATCACCCCGCACATGTACCTAGCTTCTCTGACAATCCCAAAGAGACCATTGGAACGCAATCCGGCCTTCTGCGATGAATCTTTTGGATGCAGTGTGCTCTGCATGTGGTGAACGGCATAATCCTCTAAATGTCCTCAGTAGGCCTAGGTGACTTTGGATGTTGCAAATGCCTAGCAATGCTCAGGGTAAATCTCTTCTTTATTTCGGGCTGGACCTAAAGGCCAGTTTCCGCATCACTTAGAGAGACCTCGAGCAGGAGTCCCCAGACTGAAGTGGCGCCCCGGTGGTTTCCTTCAGGGCCTCTTATGTTTCCTCAAAGTGGCAGGCCCGCAGGGAATGAAAGCCTGCCACGAACCGCCTTCCTGAGGCTCTTTCAAAGCTGTGGAACGCTAGCCATAGAGAACACATTAGTTCCCGGCCCTTCCAACTGCATAGTGAGGTAACTTCCCTGAGCTGTGTATCCCTTGATTGTGCCCAGAAGGCTTTGGGTACACAGTGTCCTTCCTTGGCAGGAATTGACCATGTGAGAGTCTTGAGCACTGTGGGCCATAGTAAAGCTAAAGCCGTCCATTGACTAAGACTTCCTGGAAACCGGTGCACCTCTATCTCTGGTAATGGGAAAATGTGCACCTTACCTCAAGACTAGAGGTCACATTTAGTTGGCCCTTTAGCTACAGTACGCAACTGGGGTGAGCTCCCAGGAAGGAATCGCAAGCCCCTGGATTCTTTAGGAAAAAAACTCTGTGCTCTTCAGCGGCACCTGTGGCGTGAAGAGTCTCCTGGTGGTGTGGTTTTCAGCAGGCTTGGAAGCTGCAATGGAGCTGCTGTCAAAAGGGGGAAATACGGGCTTCTCCCATATTCTCCCGTTTACAACTTGACGCCACAGCGCATTTACTAGCACTCTCTGACTGACTGCTGGAGACTTTCAGCCCCACTGGGCCTTTCTATGATCACACTTCGCTGGATGCGGGGTGTTTTGCGTGCCACGAATAGCATTACACGCTTCATGAACTAGTCCGGCCTAGGTGACTTTGGATGGACCAAAGGGCTAAGAATTTGACCGGATTTTCAGGATTTTCTGGCAGGCTGGACCTACCGTGGACCTTGCTTCCCAATAGAGAGATGACAGGTAAGAGTTGCCAGGATGCACTTTAGGCGCAGGGGTCCTTTCAGTGCAGTTCAGAGGGCCTCCGCGGAGGCAGAGCCACGTTGAATGGAATACTGGCCAAAACGTGGTCCTGGGGCTGCCTTACAGCTGTAGAAATCAAGCTCTGCGGGCGAGAATCTGTTCATCACCCTTCCCTCTGCATACAAAGAGTCGACCCCAACCGTCTCTTCTGTGTTATGTTTCTCGGAAAATAAAAGGGGACTACGGCGCACACACTCTCCCTCAGAAGGGAATTCCTACGCGACTCTCTTAGGCCTATGGAAAGCCGTAGAGGAGTTAAAGCAGTCTGTCGAGTCAGGACGCACGGAGATGGCTGCACACAAAACTTTGCTGATAGGAAACACTCGTGCTTCCCTTGAGGCCAGGGGTCACGTTTACTTTGCCCTGAGCTAGGGCAAGCGTGGGATGAGCTCCTAGCAAGGCACTGGAGACCACCTGGATTCCTAGGAGAACGCTCACTTTCTTCACTGAGCGTATTCCTAGGAGTGACTAGAAGACGGTTCATGGCAATGTCTTTCAGTCAGCCTTGAGGCCGCCACTATCTACCTTTCAACTGGGGGAAATCCTGCCTTTTTCCAGGCTTCTCAATGACAAACTGGATCACCCCGCACATGTACCTAGCTTCTCTGACAATCCCAAAGAGACCATTGGAACGCAATCCGGCCTTCTGCGATGAAACTTTTGGATGCAGTGTGCTCTGCATGTGGTGAACGGCATAATCCTCTAAATGTCCTCAGTAGGCCTAGGTGACTTTGGATGTTGCAAATGCCTAGCAATGCTCAGGGTAAATCTCTTCTTTATTTCGGGCTGGACCTAAAGGCCAGTTTCCGCATCACTTAGAGAGACCTCGAGCAGGAGTCCCCAGACTGAAGTGGCGCCCCGGTGGTTTCCTTCAGGGCCTCTTATGTTTCCTCAAAGTGGCAGACCCGCAGGGAATGAAAGCCTGCCACGAACCACCTTCCTGAGGCTCTTTCAAAGCTGTGGAACGCTAGCCATAGAGAACACATTAGTTCCCGGCCCTTCCAACTGCATAGTGAGGGAACTTCCCCGAGCTGTGTATCCCTTGATTGTGCCCAGAAGGCTTTGGGTACACAGTGTCCTTCCTTGGCGGGAATTGACCATGTGAGAGTCTTGAGCACTGTGGGCCATAGTAAAGCTAAAGCCGTCCATTGACTAAGACTTCCTGGAAACCGGTGCACCTCTATCTCTGGTAATGGGAAAATGTGCACCTTACCTCAAGACTAGAGGTCACATTTAGTTGGCCCTTTAGCTACAGTACGCAACTGGGGTGAGCTCCCAGGAAGGAATCGCAAGCCCCTGGATTCTTTAGGAAAAAAACTCTGTGCTCTTCAGCGGCACCTGTGGCGTGAAGAGTCTCCTGGTGGTGTGGTTTTCAGCAGGCTTGGAAGCTTCAATGGAGCTGCTGTCAAAAGGGGGAAATACGGGCTTCTCCCATATTCTCCCGTTTACAACTTGACGCCACAGCGCATTTACTAGCACTCTCTGACTGACTGCTGGAGACTTTCAGCCCCACTGGGCCTTTCTATGATCACACTTCGCTGGACGCGGGGTGTTTTGCGTGCCACGAATAGCATTACACGCTTCATGAACTAGTCCGGCCTAGGTGACTTTGGATGGGCCAAATGGCTAAGAATTTGACCGGATTTTCAGGATTTTCTGGCAGGCTGGACCTACCGTGGACCTTGCTTCCCAATAGAGAGATGACAGGTAAGAGTTGCCAGGATGCACTTTAGGCGCAAGGGTTCTTTCAGTGCAGTTCAGAGGGCCTCCGCGGAGGCAGAGCCACGTTGAATGGAATACTGGCCAAAACGTGGTCCTGGGGCTGCCTTACAGCTGTAGAAATCAAGCTCTGTGGGCGAGAATCTGTTCATCACCCTTCCCTCTGCATACAAAGAGTCGACCCCAACCGTCTCTTCTGTGTTATGTTTCTCGGAAAATAAAAGGGGACTACGGCGCACACACTCTCCCTCAGAAGGGAATTCCTACGCGACTCTCTTAGGCCTACGGAAAGCCGTAGAGGAGTTAAAGCAGTCTGTCGAGTCAGGACGCACGGAGATGGCTGCACACAAAACTTTGCTGATAGGAAACACTCGTGCTTGCCTTGAGGCCAGGGGTCACGTTTACTTTGCCCTGAGCTAGGGCAAGCGTGGGATGAGCTCCTAGCAAGGCACTGGAGACCACCTGGATTCCTAGGAGAATGCTCACTTTCTTCACTGAGCGTATTCCTAGGAGTGACTAGAAGACGGTTCATGGCAATGTCTTTCAGTCAGCCTTGAGGCCGCCACTATCTACCTTTCAACTGGGGGAAATCCTGCCTTTTTCCAGGCTTCTCAATGACAAACTGGATCACCCCGCACATGTACCTAGCTTCTCTGACAATCCCAAAGAGACCATTGGAACGCAATCCGGCCTTCTGCGATGACACTTTTGGATGCAGTGTGCTCTGCATGTGGTGAACGGCATAATCCTCTAAATGTCCTCAGTAGGCCTAGGTGACTTTGGATGTTGCAAATGCCTAGCAATGCTCAGGGTAAATCTCTTCTTTATTTCGGGCTGGACCTAAAGGCCAGTTTCCGCATCACTTAGAGAGACCTCGAGCAGGAGTCCCCAGACTGAAGTGGCGCCCCGGTGGTTTCCTTCAGGGCCTCTTATGTTTCCTCAAAGTGGCAGGCCCGCAGGGAATGAAAGCCTGCCACGAACCGCCTTCCTGAGGCTCTTTCAAAGCTGTGGAACGCTAGCCATAGAGAACACATTAGTTCCCGGCCCTTCCAACTGCATAGTGAGGGAACTTCCCTGAGCTGTGTATCCCTTGATTGTGCCCAGAAGGCTTTGGGTACACAGTGTCCTTCCTTGGCAGGAATTGACCATGTGAGAGTCTTGAGCACTGTGGGCCATAGTAAAGCTAAAGCCGTCCATTGACTAAGACTTCCTGGAAACCGGTGCACCTCTATCTCTGGTAATGGGAAAATGTGCACCTTACCTCAAGACTAGAGGTCACATTTAGTTGGCCCTTTAGCTACAGTACGCAACTGGGGTGAGCTCCCAGGAAGGAATCGCAAGCCCCTGGATTCTTTAGGAAAAAAACTCTGTGCTCTTCAGCGGCACCTGTGGCGTGAAGAGTCTCCTGGTGGTGTGGTTTTCAGCAGGCTTGGAAGCTGCAATGGAGCTGCTGTCAAAAGGGGGAAATACGGGCTTCTCCCATATTCTCCCGTTTACAACTTGACGCCACAGCGCATTTACTAGCACTCTCTGACTGACTGCTGGAGACTTTCAGCCCCACTGGGCCTTTCTATGATCACACTTCGCTGGACGCGGGGTGTTTTGCGTGCCACGAATAGCATTACACGCTTCATGAACTAGTCCGGCCTAGGTGACTTTGGATGGACCAAATGGCTAAGAATTTGACCGGATTTTCAGGATTTTCTGGCAGGCTGGACCTACCGTGGACCTTGCTTCCCAATAGAGAGATGACAGGTATGAGTTGCCAGGATGCACTTTAGGCGCAGGGGTTCTTTCAGTGCAGTTCAGAGGGCCTCCGCGGAGGCACAGCCACGTTGAATGGAATACTGGCCAAAACGTGGTCCTGGGGCTGCCTTACAGCTGTAGAAATCAAGCTCTGCGGGCGAGAATCTGTTCATCACCCTTCCCTCTGCATAAAAAGAGTCGACCCCAACCGTCTCTTCTGTGTTATGTTTCTCGGAAAATAAAAGGGGACTACGGCGCACACACTCTCCCTCAGAAGGGAATTCCTACGCGACTCTCTTAGGCCTACGGAAAGCCGTAGAGGAGTTAAAGCAGTCTGTCGAGTCAGGACGCACGGAGATGGCTGCACACAAAACTTTGCTGATAGGAAACACTCGTGCTTCCCTTGAGGCCAGGGGTCACGTTTACTTTGCCCTGAGCTAGGGCAAGCGTGGGATGAGCTCCTAGCAAGGCACTGGAGACCACCTGGATTCCTAGGAGAACGCTCACTTTCTTCACTGAGCGTATTCCTAGGAGTGACTAGAAGACGGTTCATGGCAATGTCTTTCAGTCAGCCTTGAGGCCGCCACTATCTACCTTTCAACTGGGGGAAATCCTGCCTTTTTCCAGGCTTCTCAATGACAAACTGGATCACCCCGCACATGTACCTAGCTTCTCTGACAATCCCAAAGAGACCATTGGAACGCAATCCGGCCTTCTGCGATGACACTTTTGGATGCAGTGTGCTCTGCATGTGGTGAACGGCATAATCCTCTAAATGTCCTCAGTAGGCCTAGGTGACTTTGGATGTTGCAAATGCCTAGCAATGCTCAGGGTAAATCTCTTCTTTATTTCGGGCTGGACCTAAAGGCCAGTTTCTGCATCACTTAGAGAGACCTCGAGCAGGAGTCCCCAGACTGAAGTGGCGCCCCGGTTGTTTCCTTCAGGGCCTCTTATGTTTCCTCAAAGTGGCAGACCCGCAGGGAATGAAAGCCTGCCACGAACCGCCTTCCTGAGGCTCTTTCTAAGCTGTGGAACGCTAGCCATAGAGAACACATTAGTTCCCGGCCCTTCCAACTGCATAGTGAGGGAACTTCCCTGAGCTGTGTATCCCTTGATTGTGCCCAGAAGGCTTTGGGTACACAGTGTCCTTCCTTGGCAGGAATTGACCATGTGAGAGTCTTGAGCACTGTGGGCCATAGTAAAGCTAAAGCCGTCCATTGACTAAGACTTCCTGGAAACCGGTGCACCTCTATCTCTGGTAATGGGAAAATGTGCACCTTACCTCAAGACTAGAGGTCACATTTAGTTGGCCCTTTAGCTACAGTACGCAACTGGGGTGAGCTCCCAGGAAGGAATCGCAAGCCCCTGGATTCTTTAGGAAAAAAACTCTGTGCTCTTCAGCGGCACCTGTGGCGTGAAGAGTCTCCTGGTGGTGTGGTTTTCAGCAGGCTTGGAAGCTGCAATGGAGCTGCTGTCAAAAGGGGGAAATACGGGCTTCTCCCATATTCTCCCGTTTACAACTTGACGCCACAGCGCATTTACTAGCACTCTCTGACTGACTGCTGGAGACTTTCAGCCCCACTGGGCCTTTCTATGATCACACTTCGCTGGACGCGGGGTGTTTTGCGTGCCACGAATAGCATTACACGCTTCATGAACTAGTCCGGCCTAGGTGACTTTGGATGGGCCAAATGGCTAAGAATTTGACCGGATTTTCAGGATTTTCTGGCAGGCTGGACCTACCGTGGACCTTGCTTCCCAATAGAGAGATGACAGGTCAGAGTTGCCAGGATGCACTTTAGGCGCAGGGGTTCTTTCAGTGCAGTTCAGAGGGCCTCCGCGGAGGCAGAGCCACGTTGAATGGAATACTGGCCAAAACGTGGTCCTGGGGCTGCCTTACAGCTGTAGAAATCAAGCTCTGCGGGCGAGAATCTGTTCATCACCCTTCCCTCTGCATACAAAGAGTCGACCCCAACCGTCTCTTCTGTGTTATGTTTCTCGGAAAATAAAAGGGGACTACGGCGCACACACTCTCCCTCAGAAGGGAATTCCTACGCGACTCTCTTAGGCCTACGGAAAGCCGTAGAGGAGTTAAAGCAGTCTGTCGAGTCAGGACGCACGGAGATGGCTGCACACAAAACTTTGCTGATAGGAAACACTCGTGCTTGCCTTGAGGCCAGGGGTCACGTTTACTTTGCCCTGAGCTAGGGCAAGCGTGGGATGAGCTCCTAGCAAGGCACTGGAGACCACCTGGATTCCTAGGAGAACGCTCACTTTCTTCACTGAGCGTATTCCTAGGAGTGACTAGAAGACGGTTCATGGCAATGTCTTTCAGTCAGCCTTGAGGCCGCCACTATCTACCTTTCAACTGGGGGAAATCCTGCCTTTTTCCAGGCTTCTCAATGACAAACTGGATCACCCCGCACATGTACCTAGCTTCTCTGACAATCCCAAAGAGACCATTGGAACGCAATCCGGCCTTCTGCGATGACACTTTTGGATGCAGTGTGCTCTGCATGTGGTGAACGGCATAATCCTCTAAATGTCCTCAGTAGGCCTAGGTGACTTTGGATGTTGCAAATGCCTAGCAATGCTCAGGGTAAATCTCTTCTTTATTTCGGGCTGGACCTAAAGGCCAGTTTCTGCATCACTTAGAGAGACCTCGAGCAGGAGTCCCCAGACTGAAGTGGCGCCCCGGTGGTTTCCTTCAGGGCCTCTTATGTTTCCTCAAAGTGGCAGACCCGCAGGGAATGAAAGCCTGCCACGAACCGCCTTCCTGAGGCTCTTTCTAAGCTGTGGAACGCTAGCCATAGAGAACACATTAGTTCCCGGCCCTTCCAACTGCATAGTGAGGGAACTTCCCTGAGCTGTGTATCCCTTGATTGTGCCCAGAAGGCTTTGGGTACACAGTGTCCTTCCTTGGCAGGAATTGACCATGTGAGAGTCTTGAGCACTGTGGGCCATAGTAAAGCTAAAGCCGTCCATTGACTAAGACTTCCTGGAAACCGGTGCACCTCTATCTCTGGTAATGGGAAAATGTGCACCTTACCTCAAGACTAGAGGTCACATTTAGTTGGCCCTTTAGCTACAGTACGCAACTGGGGTGAGCTCCCAGGAAGGAATCGCAAGCCCCTGGATTCTTTAGGAAAAAAACTCTGTGCTCTTCAGCGGCACCTGTGGCGTGAAGAGTCTCCTGGTGGTGTGGTTTTCAGCAGGCTTGGAAGCTGCAATGGAGCTGCTGTCAAAAGGGGGAAATACGGGCTTCTCCCATATTCTCCCGTTTACAACTTGACGCCACAGCGCATTTACTAGCACTCTCTGACTGACTGCTGGAGACTTTCAGCCCCACTGGGCCTTTCTATGATCACACTTCGCTGGACGCGGGGTGTTTTGCGTGCCACGAATAGCATTACACGCTTCATGAACTAGTCCGGCCTAGGTGACTTTGGATGGGCCAAATGGCTAAGAATTTGACCGGATTTTCAGGATTTTCTGGCAGGCTGGACCTACCGTGGACCTTGCTTCCCAATAGAGAGATGACAGGTCAGAGTTGCCAGGATGCACTTTAGGCGCAGGGGTTCTTTCAGTGCAGTTCAGAGGGCCTCCGCGGAGGCAGAGCCACGTTGAATGGAATACTGGCCAAAACGTGGTCCTGGGGCTGCCTTACAGCTGTAGAAATCAAGCTCTGCGGGCGAGAATCTGTTCATCACCCTTCCCTCTGCATACAAAGAGTCGACCCCAACCGTCTCTTCTGTGTTATGTTTCTCGGAAAATAAAAGGGGACTACGGCGCACACACTCTCCCTCAGAAGGGAATTCCTACGCGACTCTCTTAGGCCTACGGAAAGCCGTAGAGGAGTTAAAGCAGTCTGTCGAGTCAGGACGCACGGAGATGGCTGCACACAAAACTTTGCTGATAGGAATCACTCGTGCTTGCCTTGAGGCCAGGGGTCACGTTTACTTTGCCCTGAGCTAGGGCAAGCGTGGGATGAGCTCCTAGCAAGGCACTGGAGACCACCTGGATTCCTAGGAGAACGCTCACTTTCTTCACTGAGCGTATTCCTAGGAGTGACTAGAAGACGGTTCATGGCAATGTCTTTCAGTCAGCCTTGAGGCCGCCACTATCTACCTTTCAACTGGGGGAAATCCTGCCTTTTTCCAGGCTTCTCAATGACAAACTGGATCACCCCGCACATGTACCTAGCTTCTCTGACAATCCCAAAGAGACCATTGGAACGCAATCCGGCCTTCTGCGATGACACTTTTGGATGCAGTGTGCTCTGCATGTGGTGAACGGCATAATCCTCTAAATGTCCTCAGTAGGCCTAGGTGACTTTGGATGTTGCAAATGCCTAGCAATGCTCAGGGTAAATCTCTTCTTTATTTCGGGCTGGACCTAAAGGCCAGTTTCCGCATCACTTAGAGAGACCTCGAGCAGGAGTCCCCAGACTGAAGTGGCGCCCCGGTGGTTTCCTTCAGGGCCTCTTATGTTTCCTCAAAGTGGCAGGCCCGCAGGGAATGAAAGCCTGCCACGAACCGCCTTCCTGAGGCTCTTTCAAAGCTGTGGAACGCTAGCCATAGAGAACACATTAGTTCCCGGCCCTTCCAACTGCATAGTGAGGGAACTTCCCTGAGCTGTGTATCCCTTGATTGTGCCCAGAAGGCTTTGGGTACACAGTGTCCTTCCTTGGCAGGAATTGACCATGTGAGAGTCTTGAGCACTGTGGGCCATAGTAAAGCTAAAGCCGTCCATTGACTAAGACTTCCTGGAAACCGGTGCACCTCTATCTCTGGTAATGGGAAAATGTGCACCTTACCTCAAGACTAGAGGTCACATTTAGTTGGCCCTTTAGCTACAGTACGCAACTGGGGTGAGCTCCCAGGAAGGAATCGCAAGCCCCTGGATTCTTTAGGAAAAAAACTCTGTGCTCTTCAGCGGCACCTGTGGCGTGAAGAGTCTCCTGGTGGTGTGGTTTTCAGCAGGCTTGGAAGCTGCAATGGAGCTGCTGTCAAAAGGGGGAAATACGGGCTTCTCCCATATTCTCCCGTTTACAACTTGACGCCACAGCGCATTTACTAGCACTCTCTGACTGACTGCTGGAGACTTTCAGCCCCACTGGGCCTTTCTATGATCACACTTCGCTGGACGCGGGGTGTTTTGCGTGCCACGAATAGCATTACACGCTTCATGAACTAGTCCGGCCTAGGTGACTTTGGATGGGCCAAATGGCTAAGAATTTGACCGGATTTTCAGGATTTTCTGGCAGGCTGGACCTACCGTGGACCTTGCTTCCCAATAGAGAGATGACAGGTCAGAGTTGCCAGGATGCACTTTAGGCGCAGGGGTTCTTTCAGTGCAGTTCAGAGGGCCTCCGCGGAGGCAGAGCCACGTTGAATGAATACTGGCCAAAACGTGGTCCTGGGGCTGCCTTACAGCTGTAGAAATCAAGCTCTGCGGGCGAGAATCTGTTCATCACCCTTCCCTCTGCATACAAAGAGTCGACCCCAACCGTCTCTTCTGTGTTATGTTTCTCGGAAAATAAAAGGGGACTACGGCGCACACACTCTCCCTCAGAAGGGAATTCCTACGCGACTCTCTTAGGCCTACGGAAAGCCGTAGAGGAGTTAAAGCAGTCTGTCGAGTCAGGACGCACGGAGATGGCTGCACACAAAACTTTGCTGATAGGAATCACTCGTGCTTGCCTTGAGGCCAGGGGTCACGTTTACTTTGCCCTGAGCTAGGGCAAGCGTGGGATGAGCTCCTAGCAAGGCACTGGAGACCACCTGGATTCCTAGGAGAACGCTCACTTTCTTCACTGAGCGTATTCCTAGGAGTGACTAGAAGACGGTTCATGGCAATGTCTTTCAGTCAGCCTTGAGGCCGCCACTATCTACCTTTCAACTGGGGGAAATCCTGCCTTTTTCCAGGCTTCTCAATGACAAACTGGATCACCCCGCACATGTACCTAGCTTCTCTGACAATCCCAAAGAGACCATTGGAACGCAATCCGGCCTTCTGCGATGACACTTTTGGATGCAGTGTGCTCTGCATGTGGTGAACGGCATAATCCTCTAAATGTCCTCAGTAGGCCTAGGTGACTTTGGATGTTGCAAATGCCTAGCAATGCTCAGGGTAAATCTCTTCTTTATTTCGGGCTGGACCTAAAGGCCAGTTTCCGCATCACTTAGAGAGACCTCGAGCAGGAGTCCCCAGACTGAAGTGGCGCCCCGGTGGTTTCCTTCAGGGCCTCTTATGTTTCCTCAAAGTGGCAGGCCCGCAGGGAATGAAAGCCTGCCACGAACCGCCTTCCTGAGGCTCTTTCAAAGCTGTGGAACGCTAGCCATAGAGAACACATTAGTTCCCGGCCCTTCCAACTGCATAGTGAGGGAACTTCCCTGAGCTGTGTATCCCTTGATTGTGCCCAGAAGGCTTTGGGTACACAGTGTCCTTCCTTGGCAGGAATTGACCATGTGAGAGTCTTGAGCACTGTGGGCCATAGTAAAGCTAAAGCCGTCCATTGACTAAGACTTCCTGGAAACCGGTGCACCTCTATCTCTGGTAATGGGAAAATGTGCACCTTACCTCAAGACTAGAGGTCACATGTAGTTGGCCCTTTAGCTACAGTACGCAACTGGGGTGAGCTCCCAGGAAGGAATCGCAAGCCCCTGGATTCTTTAGGAAAAAAACTCTGTGCTCTTCAGCGGCACCTGTGGCGTGAAGAGTCTCCTGGTGGTGTGGTTTTCAGCAGGCTTGGAAGCTGCAATGGAGCTGCTGTCAAAAGGGGGAAATACGGGCTTCTCCCATATTCTCCCGTTTACAACTTGACGCCACAGCGCATTTACTAGCACTCTCTGACTGACTGCTGGAGACTTTCAGCCCCACTGGGCCTTTCTATGATCACACTTCGCTGGACGCGGGGTGTTTTGCGTGCCACGAATAGCATTACACGCTTCATGAACTAGTCCGGCCTAGGTGACTTTGGATGGACCAAATGGCTAAGAATTTGACCGGATTTTCAGGATTTTCTGGCAGGCTGGACCTACCGTGGACCTTGCTTCCCAATAGAGAGATGACAGGTATGAGTTGCCAGGATGCACTTTAGGCGCAGGGGTTCTTTCAGTGCAGTTCAGAGGGCCTCCGCGGAGGCAGAGCCACGTTGAATGGAATACTGGCCAAAACGTGGTCCTGGGGCTGCCTTACAGCTGTAGAAATCAAGCTCTGCGGGCGAGAATCTGTTCATCACCCTTCCCTCTGCATAAAAAGAGTCGACCCCAACCGTCTCTTCTGTGTTATGTTTCTCGGAAAATAAAAGGGGACTACGGCGCACACACTCTCCCTCAGAAGGGAATTCCTACGCGACTCTCTTAGGCCTACGGAAAGCCGTAGAGGAGTTAAAGCAGTCTGTCGAGTCAGGACGCACGGAGATGGCTGCACACAAAACTTTGCTGATAGGAAACACTCGTGCTTGCCTTGAGGCCAGGGGTCACGTTTACTTTGCCCTGAGCTAGGGCAAGCGTGGGATGAGCTCCTAGCAAGGCACTGGAGACCACCTGGATTCCTAGGAGAACGCTCACTTTCTTCACTGAGCGTATTCCTAGGAGTGACTAGAAGACGGTTCATGGCAATGTCTTTCAGTCAGCCTTGAGGCCGCCACTATCTACCTTTCAACTGGGGGAAATCCTGCCTTTTTCCAGGCTTCTCAATGACAAACTGGATCACCCCGCACATGTACCTAGCTTCTATGACAATCCCAAAGAGACCATTGGAACGCAATCCGGCCTTCTGCGATGACACTTTTGGATGCAGTATGCTCTGCATGTGGTGAACGGCATAATCCTCTAAATGTCCTCAGTAGGCCTAGGTGACTTTGGATGTTGCAAATGCCTAGCAATGCTCAGGGTAAATCTCTTCTTTATTTCGGGCTGGACCTAAAGGCCAGTTTCTGCATCACTTAGAGAGACCTCGAGCAGGAGTCCCCAGACTGAAGTGGCGCCCCGGTTATTTCCTTCAGGGCCTCTTATGTTTCCTCAAAGTGGCAGACCCGCAGGGAATGAAAGCCTGCCACGAACCGCCTTCCTGAGGCTCTTTCTAAGCTGTGGAACGCTAGCCATAGAGAACACATTAGTTCCCGGCCCTTCCAACTGCATAGTGAGGGAACTTCCCTGAGCTGTGTATCCCTTGATTGTGCCCAGAAGGCTTTGGGTACACAGTGTCCTTCCTTGGCAGGAATTGACCATGTGAGAGTCTTGAGCACTGTGGGCCATAGTAAAGCTAAAGCCGTCCATTGACTAAGACTTCCTGGAAACCGGTGCACCTCTATCTCTGGTAATGGGAAAATGTGCACCTTACCTCAAGACTAGAGGTCACATTTAGTTGGCCCTTTAGCTACAGTACGCAACTGGGGTGAGCTCCCAGGAAGGAATCGCAAGCCCCTGGATTCTTTAGGAAAAAAACTCTGTGCTCTTCAGCGGCACCTGTGGCGTGAAGAGTCTCCTGGTGGTGTGGTTTTCAGCAGGCTTGGAAGCTGCAATGGAGCTGCTGTCAAAAGGGGGAAATACGGGCTTCTCCCATATTCTCCCGTTTACAACTTGACGCCACAGCGCATTTACTAGCACTCTCTGACTGACTGCTGGAGACTTTCAGCCCCACTGGGCCTTTCTATGATCACACTTCGCTGGACGCGGGGTGTTTTGCGTGCCACGAATAGCATTACACGCTTCATGAACTAGTCCGGCCTAGGTGACTTTGGATGGGCCAAATGGCTAAGAATTTGACCGGATTTTCAGGATTTTCTGGCAGGCTGGACCTACCGTGGACCTTGCTTCCCAATAGAGAGATGACAGGTCAGAGTTGCCAGGATGCACTTTAGGCGCAGGGGTTCTTTCAGTGCAGTTCAGAGGGCCTCCGCGGAGGCAGAGCCACGTTGAATGGAATACTGGCCAAAACGTGGTCCTGGGGCTGCCTTACAGCTGTAGAAATCAAGCTCTGCGGGCGAGAATCTGTTCATCACCCTTCCCTCTGCATACAAAGAGTCGACCCCAACCGTCTCTTCTGTGTTATGTTTCTCGGAAAATAAAAGGGGACTACGGCGCACACACTCTCCCTCAGAAGGGAATTCCTACGCGACTCTCTTAGGCCTACGGAAAGCCGTAGAGGAGTTAAAGCAGTCTGTCGAGTCAGGACGCACGGAGATGGCTGCACACAAAACTTTGCTGATAGGAAACACTCGTGCTTGCCTTGAGGCCAGGGGTCACGTTTACTTTGCCCTGAGCTAGGGCAAGCGTGGGATGAGCTCCTAGCAAGGCACTGGAGACCACCTGGATTCCTAGGAGAACGCTCACTTTCTTCACTGAGCGTATTCCTAGGAGTGACTAGAAGACGGTTCATGGCAATGTCTTTCAGTCAGCCTTGAGGCCGCCACTATCTACCTTTCAACTGGGGGAAATCCTGCCTTTTTCCAGGCTTCTCAATGACAAACTGGATCACCCCGCACATGTACCTAGCTTCTCTGACAATCCCAAAGAGACCATTGGAACGCAATCCGGCCTTCTGCGATGACACTTTTGGATGCAGTGTGCTCTGCATGTGGTGAACGGCATAATCCTCTAAATGTCCTCAGTAGGCCTAGGTGACTTTGGATGTTGCAAATGCCTAGCAATGCTCAGGGTAAATCTCTTCTTTATTTCGGGCTGGACCTAAAGGCCAGTTTCTGCATCACTTAGAGAGACCTCGAGCAGGAGTCCCCAGACTGAAGTGGCGCCCCGGTGGTTTCCTTCAGGGCCTCTTATGTTTCCTCAAAGTGGCAGACCCGCAGGGAATGAAAGCCTGCCACGAACCGCCTTCCTGAGGCTCTTTCTAAGCTGTGGAACGCTAGCCATAGAGAACACATTAGTTCCCGGCCCTTCCAACTGCATAGTGAGGGAACTTCCCTGAGCTGTGTATCCCTTGATTGTGCCCAGAAGGCTTTGGGTACACAGTGTCCTTCCTTGGCAGGAATTGACCATGTGAGAGTCTTGAGCACTGTGGGCCATAGTAAAGCTAAAGCCGTCCATTGACTAAGACTTCCTGGAAACCGGTGCACCTCTATCTCTGGTAATGGGAAAATGTGCACCTTACCTCAAGACTAGAGGTCACATTTAGTTGGCCCTTTAGCTACAGTACGCAACTGGGGTGAGCTCCCAGGAAGGAATCGCAAGCCCCTGGATTCTTTAGGAAAAAAACTCTGTGCTCTTCAGCGGCACCTGTGGCGTGAAGAGTCTCCTGGTGGTGTGGTTTTCAGCAGGCTTGGAAGCTGCAATGGAGCTGCTGTCAAAAGGGGGAAATACGGGCTTCTCCCATATTCTCCCGTTTACAACTTGACGCCACAGCGCATTTACTAGCACTCTCTGACTGACTGCTGGAGACTTTCAGCCCCACTGGGCCTTTCTATGATCACACTTCGCTGGACGCGGGGTGTTTTGCGTGCCACGAATAGCATTACACGCTTCATGAACTAGTCCGGCCTAGGTGACTTTGGATGGGCCAAATGGCTAAGAATTTGACCGGATTTTCAGGATTTTCTGGCAGGCTGGACCTACCGTGGACCTTGCTTCCCAATAGAGAGATGACAGGTCAGAGTTGCCAGGATGCACTTTAGGCGCAGGGGTTCTTTCAGTGCAGTTCAGAGGGCCTCCGCGGAGGCAGAGCCACGTTGAATGGAATACTGGCCAAAACGTGGTCCTGGGGCTGCCTTACAGCTGTAGAAATCAAGCTCTGCGGGCGAGAATCTGTTCATCACCCTTCCCTCTGCATACAAAGAGTCGACCCCAACCGTCTCTTCTGTGTTATGTTTCTCGGAAAATAAAAGGGGACTACGGCGCACACACTCTCCCTCAGAAGGGAATTCCTACGCGACTCTCTTAGGCCTACGGAAAGCCGTAGAGGAGTTAAAGCAGTCTGTCGAGTCAGGACGCACGGAGATGGCTGCACACAAAACTTTGCTGATAGGAATCACTCGTGCTTGCCTTGAGGCCAGGGGTCACGTTTACTTTGCCCTGAGCTAGGGCAAGCGTGGGATGAGCTCCTAGCAAGGCACTGGAGACCACCTGGATTCCTAGGAGAACGCTCACTTTCTTCACTGAGCGTATTCCTAGGAGTGACTAGAAGACGGTTCATGGCAATGTCTTTCAGTCAGCCTTGAGGCCGCCACTATCTACCTTTCAACTGGGGGAAATCCTGCCTTTTTCCAGGCTTCTCAATGACAAACTGGATCACCCCGCACATGTACCTAGCTTCTCTGACAATCCCAAAGAGACCATTGGAACGCAATCCGGCCTTCTGCGATGACACTTTTGGATGCAGTGTGCTCTGCATGTGGTGAACGGCATAATCCTCTAAATGTCCTCAGTAGGCCTAGGTGACTTTGGATGTTGCAAATGCCTAGCAATGCTCAGGGTAAATCTCTTCTTTATTTCGGGCTGGACCTAAAGGCCAGTTTCCGCATCACTTAGAGAGACCTCGAGCAGGAGTCCCCAGACTGAAGTGGCGCCCCGGTGGTTTCCTTCAGGGCCTCTTATGTTTCCTCAAAGTGGCAGGCCCGCAGGGAATGAAAGCCTGCCACGAACCGCCTTCCTGAGGCTCTTTCAAAGCTGTGGAACGCTAGCCATAGAGAACACATTAGTTCCCGGCCCTTCCAACTGCATAGTGAGGGAACTTCCCTGAGCTGTGTATCCCTTGATTGTGCCCAGAAGGCTTTGGGTACACAGTGTCCTTCCTTGGCAGGAATTGACCATGTGAGAGTCTTGAGCACTGTGGGCCATAGTAAAGCTAAAGCCGTCCATTGACTAAGACTTCCTGGAAACCGGTGCACCTCTATCTCTGGTAATGGGAAAATGTGCACCTTACCTCAAGACTAGAGGTCACATTTAGTTGGCCCTTTAGCTACAGTACGCAACTGGGGTGAGCTCCCAGGAAGGAATCGCAAGCCCCTGGATTCTTTAGGAAAAAAACTCTGTGCTCTTCAGCGGCACCTGTGGCGTGAAGAGTCTCCTGGTGGTGTGGTTTTCAGCAGGCTTGGAAGCTGCAATGGAGCTGCTGTCAAAAGGGGGAAATACGGGCTTCTCCCATATTCTCCCGTTTACAACTTGACGCCACAGCGCATTTACTAGCACTCTCTGACTGACTGCTGGAGACTTTCAGCCCCACTGGGCCTTTCTATGATCACACTTCGCTGGACGCGGGGTGTTTTGCGTGCCACGAATAGCATTACACGCTTCATGAACTAGTCCGGCCTAGGTGACTTTGGATGGGCCAAATGGCTAAGAATTTGACCGGATTTTCAGGATTTTCTGGCAGGCTGGACCTACCGTGGACCTTGCTTCCCAATAGAGAGATGACAGGTCAGAGTTGCCAGGATGCACTTTAGGCGCAGGGGTTCTTTCAGTGCAGTTCAGAGGGCCTCCGCGGAGGCAGAGCCACGTTGAATGGAATACTGGCCAAAACGTGGTCCTGGGGCTGCCTTACAGCTGTAGAAATCAAGCTCTGCGGGCGAGAATCTGTTCATCACCCTTCCCTCTGCATACAAAGAGTCGACCCCAACCGTCTCTTCTGTGTTATGTTTCTCGGAAAATAAAAGGGGACTACGGCGCACACACTCTCCCTCAGAAGGGAATTCCTACGCGACTCTCTTAGGCCTACGGAAAGCCGTAGAGGAGTTAAAGCAGTCTGTCGAGTCAGGACGCACGGAGATGGCTGCACACAAAACTTTGCTGATAGGAATCACTCGTGCTTGCCTTGAGGCCAGGGGTCACGTTTACTTTGCCCTGAGCTAGGGCAAGCGTGGGATGAGCTCCTAGCAAGGCACTGGAGACCACCTGGATTCCTAGGAGAACGCTCACTTTCTTCACTGAGCGTATTCCTAGGAGTGACTAGAAGACGGTTCATGGCAATGTCTTTCAGTCAGCCTTGAGGCCGCCACTATCTACCTTTCAACTGGGGGAAATCCTGCCTTTTTCCAGGCTTCTCAATGACAAACTGGATCACCCCGCACATGTACCTAGCTTCTCTGACAATCCCAAAGAGACCATTGGAACGCAATCCGGCCTTCTGCGATGACACTTTTGGATGCAGTGTGCTCTGCATGTGGTGAACGGCATAATCCTCTAAATGTCCTCAGTAGGCCTAGGTGACTTTGGATGTTGCAAATGCCTAGCAATGCTCAGGGTAAATCTCTTCTTTATTTCGGGCTGGACCTAAAGGCCAGTTTCCGCATCACTTAGAGAGACCTCGAGCAGGAGTCCCCAGACTGAAGTGGCGCCCCGGTGGTTTCCTTCAGGGCCTCTTATGTTTCCTCAAAGTGGCAGGCCCGCAGGGAATGAAAGCCTGCCACGAACCGCCTTCCTGAGGCTCTTTCAAAGCTGTGGAACGCTAGCCATAGAGAACACATTAGTTCCCGGCCCTTCCAACTGCATAGTGAGGGAACTTCCCTGAGCTGTGTATCCCTTGATTGTGCCCAGAAGGCTTTGGGTACACAGTGTCCTTCCTTGGCAGGAATTGACCATGTGAGAGTCTTGAGCACTGTGGGCCATAGTAAAGCTAAAGCCGTCCATTGACTAAGACTTCCTGGAAACCGGTGCACCTCTATCTCTGGTAATGGGAAAATGTGCACCTTACCTCAAGACTAGAGGTCACATGTAGTTGGCCCTTTAGCTACAGTACGCAACTGGGGTGAGCTCCCAGGAAGGAATCGCAAGCCCCTGGATTCTTTAGGAAAAAAACTCTGTGCTCTTCAGCGGCACCTGTGGCGTGAAGAGTCTCCTGGTGGTGTGGTTTTCAGCAGGCTTGGAAGCTGCAATGGAGCTGCTGTCAAAAGGGGGAAATACGGGCTTCTCCCATATTCTCCCGTTTACAACTTGACGCCACAGCGCATTTACTAGCACTCTCTGACTGACTGCTGGAGACTTTCAGCCCCACTGGGCCTTTCTATGATCACACTTCGCTGGACGCGGGGTGTTTTGCGTGCCACGAATAGCATTACACGCTTCATGAACTAGTCCGGCCTAGGTGACTTTGGATGGACCAAATGGCTAAGAATTTGACCGGATTTTCAGGATTTTCTGGCAGGCTGGACCTACCGTGGACCTTGCTTCCCAATAGAGAGATGACAGGTATGAGTTGCCAGGATGCACTTTAGGCGCAGGGGTTCTTTCAGTGCAGTTCAGAGGGCCTCCGCGGAGGCAGAGCCACGTTGAATGGAATACTGGCCAAAACGTGGTCCTGGGGCTGCCTTACAGCTGTAGAAATCAAGCTCTGCGGGCGAGAATCTGTTCATCACCCTTCCCTCTGCATAAAAAGAGTCGACCCCAACCGTCTCTTCTGTGTTATGTTTCTCGGAAAATAAAAGGGGACTACGGCGCACACACTCTCCCTCAGAAGGGAATTCCTACGCGACTCTCTTAGGCCTACGGAAAGCCGTAGAGGAGTTAAAGCAGTCTGTCGAGTCAGGACGCACGGAGATGGCTGCACACAAAACTTTGCTGATAGGAAACACTCGTGCTTGCCTTGAGGCCAGGGGTCACGTTTACTTTGCCCTGAGCTAGGGCAAGCGTGGGATGAGCTCCTAGCAAGGCACTGGAGACCACCTGGATTCCTAGGAGAACGCTCACTTTCTTCACTGAGCGTATTCCTAGGAGTGACTAGAAGACGGTTCATGGCAATGTCTTTCAGTCAGCCTTGAGGCCGCCACTATCTACCTTTCAACTGGGGGAAATCCTGCCTTTTTCCAGGCTTCTCAATGACAAACTGGATCACCCCGCACATGTACCTAGCTTCTATGACAATCCCAAAGAGACCATTGGAACGCAATCCGGCCTTCTGCGATGACACTTTTGGATGCAGTATGCTCTGCATGTGGTGAACGGCATAATCCTCTAAATGTCCTCAGTAGGCCTAGGTGACTTTGGATGTTGCAAATGCCTAGCAATGCTCAGGGTAAATCTCTTCTTTATTTCGGGCTGGACCTAAAGGCCAGTTTCTGCATCACTTAGAGAGACCTCGAGCAGGAGTCCCCAGACTGAAGTGGCGCCCCGGTTATTTCCTTCAGGGCCTCTTATGTTTCCTCAAAGTGGCAGACCCGCAGGGAATGAAAGCCTGCCACGAACCGCCTTCCTGAGGCTCTTTCTAAGCTGTGGAACGCTAGCCATAGAGAACACATTAGTTCCCGGCCCTTCCAACTGCATAGTGAGGGAACTTCCCTGAGCTGTGTATCCCTTGATTGTGCCCAGAAGGCTTTGGGTACACAGTGTCCTTCCTTGGCAGGAATTGACCATGTGAGAGTCTTGAGCACTGTGGGCCATAGTAAAGCTAAAGCCGTCCATTGACTAAGACTTCCTGGAAACCGGTGCACCTCTATCTCTGGTAATGGGAAAATGTGCACCTTACCTCAAGACTAGAGGTCACATTTAGTTGGCCCTTTAGCTACAGTACGCAACTGGGGTGAGCTCCCAGGAAGGAATCGCAAGCCCCTGGATTCTTTAGGAAAAAAACTCTGTGCTCTTCAGCGGCACCTGTGGCGTGAAGAGTCTCCTGGTGGTGTGGTTTTCAGCAGGCTTGGAAGCTGCAATGGAGCTGCTGTCAAAAGGGGGAAATACGGGCTTCTCCCATATTCTCCCGTTTACAACTTGACGCCACAGCGCATTTACTAGCACTCTCTGACTGACTGCTGGAGACTTTCAGCCCCACTGGGCCTTTCTATGATCACACTTCGCTGGACGCGGGGTGTTTTGCGTGCCACGAATAGCATTACACGCTTCATGAACTAGTCCGGCCTAGGTGACTTTGGATGGGCCAAATGGCTAAGAATTTGACCGGATTTTCAGGATTTTCTGGCAGGCTGGACCTACCGTGGACCTTGCTTCCCAATAGAGAGATGACAGGTCAGAGTTGCCAGGATGCACTTTAGGCGCAGGGGTTCTTTCAGTGCAGTTCAGAGGGCCTCCGCGGAGGCAGAGCCACGTTGAATGGAATACTGGCCAAAACGTGGTCCTGGGGCTGCCTTACAGCTGTAGAAATCAAGCTCTGCGGGCGAGAATCTGTTCATCACCCTTCCCTCTGCATACAAAGAGTCGACCCCAACCGTCTCTTCTGTGTTATGTTTCTCGGAAAATAAAAGGGGACTACGGCGCACACACTCTCCCTCAGAAGGGAATTCCTACGCGACTCTCTTAGGCCTACGGAAAGCCGTAGAGGAGTTAAAGCAGTCTGTCGAGTCAGGACGCACGGAGATGGCTGCACACAAAACTTTGCTGATAGGAATCACTCGTGCTTGCCTTGAGGCCAGGGGTCACGTTTACTTTGCCCTGAGCTAGGGCAAGCGTGGGATGAGCTCCTAGCAAGGCACTGGAGACCACCTGGATTCCTAGGAGAACGCTCACTTTCTTCACTGAGCGTATTCCTAGGAGTGACTAGAAGACGGTTCATGGCAATGTCTTTCAGTCAGCCTTGAGGCCGCCACTATCTACCTTTCAACTGGGGGAAATCCTGCCTTTTTCCAGGCTTCTCAATGACAAACTGGATCACCCCGCACATGTACCTAGCTTCTCTGACAATCCCAAAGAGACCATTGGAACGCAATCCGGCCTCCTGCGATGACACTTTTGGATGCAGTGTGCTCTGCATGTGGTGAACGGCATAATCCTCTAAATGTCCTCAGTAGGCCTAGGTGACTTTGGATGTTGCAAATGCCTAGCAATGCTCAGGGTAAATCTCTTCTTTATTTCGGGCTGGACCTAAAGGCCAGTTTCCGCATCACTTAGAGAGACCTCGAGCAGGAGTCCCCAGACTGAAGTGGCGCCCCGGTGGTTTCCTTCAGGGCCTCTTATGTTTCCTCAAAGTGGCAGGCCCGCAGGGAATGAAAGCCTGCCACGAACCTCCTTCCTGAGGCTCTTTCAAAGCTGTGGAACGCTAGCCATAGAGAACACATTAGTTCCCGGCCCTTCCAACTGCATAGTGAGGGAACTTCCCTGAGCTGTGTATCCCTTGATTGTGCCCAGAAGGCTTTGGGTACACAGTGTCCTTCCTTGGCAGGAATTGACCATGTGAGAGTCTTGAGCACTGTGGGCCATAGTAAAGCTAAAGCCGTCCATTGACTAAGACTTCCTGGAAACCGGTGCACCTCTATCTCTGGTAATGGGAAAATGTGCACCTTACCTCAAGACTAGAGGTCACATGTAGTTGGCCCTTTAGCTACAGTACGCAACTGGGGTGAGCTCCCAGGAAGGAATCGCAAGCCCCTGGATTCATTAGGAAAAAAACTCTGTGCTCTTCAGCGGCACCTGTGGCGTGAAGAGTCTCCTGGTGGTGTGGTTTTCAGCAGGCTTGGAAGCTGCAATGGAGCTGCTGTCAAAAGGGGGAAATACGGGCTTCTCCCATATTCTCCCGTTTACAACTTGACGCCACAGCGCATTTACTAGCACTCTCTGACTGACTGCTGGAGACTTTCAGCCCCACTGGGCCTTTCTATGATCACACTTCGCTGGACGCGGGGTGTTTTGCGTGCCACGAATAGCATTACACGCTTCATGAACTAGTCCGGCCTAGGTGACTTTGGATGGACCAAATGGCTAAGAATTTGACCGGATTTTCAGGATTTTCTGGCAGGCTGGACCTACCGTGGACCTTGCTTCCCAATAGAGAGATGACAGGTCAGAGTTGCCAGGATGCACTTTAGGCGCAGGGGTTCTTTCAGTGCAGTTCAGAGAGCCTCCGCGGAGGCAGAGCCACGTTGAATGGAATACTGGCCAAAACGTGGTCCTGGGGCTGCCTTACAGCTGTAGAAATCAAGCTCTGCGGGCGAGAATCTGTTCATCACCCTTCCCTCTGCATACAAAGAGTCGACCCCAAGCGTCTCTTCTGTGTTATGTTTCTCGGAAAATAAAAGGGGACTACGGCGCACACACTCTCCCTCAGAAGGGAATTCCTACGCGACTCTCTTAGGCCTACGGAAAGCCGTAGAGGAGTTAAAGCAGTCTGTCGAGTCAGGACGCACGGAGATGGCTGCACACAAAACTTTGCTGATAGGAAACACTCGTGCTTGCCTTGAGGCCAGGGGTCACGTTTACTTTGCCCTGAGCTAGGGCAAGCGTGGGATGAGCTCCTAGCAAGGCACTGGAGACCACCTGGATTCCTAGGAGAACGCTCACTTTCTTCACTGAGCGTATTCCTAGGAGTGACTAGAAGACGGTTCATGGCAATGTCTTTCAGTCAGCCTTGAGGCCGCCACTATCTACCTTTCAACTGGGGGAAATCCTGCTTTTTTCCAGGCTTCTCAATGACAAACTGGATCACCCGGCACATGTACCTAGCTTCTCTGACAATCCCAAAGAGACCATTGGAACGCAATCCGGCCTTCTGCGATGACACTTTTGGATGCAGTGTGCTCTGCATGTGGTGAACGGCATAATCCTCTAAATGTCCTCAGTAGGCCTAGGTGACTTTGGATGTTGCAAATGCCTAGCAATGCTCAGGGTAAATTTCTTCTTTATTTCGGGCTGGACCTAAAGGCCAGTTTCCGCATCACTTAGAGAGACCTCGAGCAGGAGTCCCCAGACTGAAGTGGCACCCCGGTGGTTTCCTTCAGGGCCTCTTATGTTTCCTCAAAGTGGCAGACCCGCAGGGAATGAAAGCCTGCCACGAACCGCCTTCCTGAGGCTCTTTCAAAGCTGTGGAACGCTAGCCATAGAGAACACATTAGTTCCCGGCCCTTCCAACTGCATAGTGAGGGAACTTCCCCGAGCTGTGTATCCCTTGATTGTGCCCAGAAGGCTTTGGGTACACAGTGTCCTTCCTTGGCAGGAATTGACCATGTGAGAGTCTTGAGCACTGTGGGCCATAGTAAAGCTAAAGCCGTCCATTGACTAAGACTTCCTGGAAACCGGTGCACCTCTATCTCTGGTAATGGGAAAATGTGCACCTTACCTCAAGACTAGAGGTCACATTTAGTTGGCCCTTTAGCTACAGTATGCAACTGGGGTGAGCTCCCAGGAAGGAATCGCAAGCCCCTGGATTCTTTAGGAAAAAAACTCTGTGCTCTTCAGCGGCACCTGTGGCGTGAAGAGTCTCCTGGTGGTGTGGTTTTCAGCAGGCTTGGAAGCTGCAATGGAGCTGCTGTCAAAAGGGGGAAATACGGGTTTCTCCCATATTCTCCCGTTTACAACTTGACGCCACAGCGCATTTACTAGCACTCTCTGACTGACTGCTGGAGACTTTCAGCCCCACTGGGCCTTTCTATGATCACACTTCGCTGGACGCGGGGTGTTTTGCGTGCCACGAATAGCATTACACGCTTCATGAACTAGTCCGGCCTAGGTGACTTTGGATGGGCCAAATGGCTAAGAATTTGACCGGATTTTCAGGATTTTCTGGCAGGCTGGACCTACCGTGGACCTTGCTTCCCAATAGAGAGATGACAGGTCAGAGTTGCCAGGATGCACTTTAGGCGCAGGGGTTCTTTCAGTGCAGTTCAGAGGGCCTCCGCAGAGGCAGAGCCACGTTGAATGGAATACTGGCCAAAACGTGGTCCTGGGGCTGCCTTACAGCTGTAGAAATCAAGCTCTGCGGGCGAGAATCTGTTCATCACCCTTCCCTCTGCATACAAAGAGTCGACCCCAACCGTCTCTTCTGTGTTATGTTTCTCGGAAAATAAAAGGGGACTACGGCGCACACACTCTCCCTCAGAAGGGAATTCCTACGCGACTCTCTTAGGCCTACGGAAAGCCGTAGAGGAGTTAAAGCAGTCTGTCGAGTCAGGACGCACGGAGATGGCTGCACACAAAACTTTGCTGATAGGAATCACTCGTGCTTGCCTTGAGGCCAGGGGTCACGTTTACTTTGCCCTGAGCTAGGGCAAGCGTGGGATGAGCTCCTAGCAAGGCACTGGAGACCACCTGGATTCCTAGGAGAACGCTCACTTTCTTCACTGAGCGTATTCCTAGGAGTGACTAGAAGACGGTTCATGGCAATGTCTTTCAGTCAGCCTTGAGGCCGCCACTATCTACCTTTCAACTGGGGGAAATCCTGCCTTTTTCCAGGCTTCTCAATGACAAACTGGATCACCCCGCACATGTACCTAGCTTCTCTGACAATCCCAAAGAGACCATTGGAACGCAATCCGGCCTTCTGCGATGACACTTTTGGATGCAGTGTGCTCTGCATGTGGTGAACGGCATAATCCTCTAAATGTCCTCAGTAGGCCTAGGTGACTTTGGATGTTGCAAATGCCTAGCAATGCTCAGGGTAAATCTCTTCTTTATTTCGGGCTGGACCTAAAGGCCAGTTTCCGCATCACTTAGAGAGACCTCGAGCAGTAGTCCCCAGACTGAAGTGGCGCCCCGGTGGTTTCCTTCAGGGCCTCTTATGTTTCCTCAAAGTGGCAGACCCGCAGGGAATGAAAGCCTGCCACGAACCGCCTTCCTGAGGCTCTTTCAAAGCTGTGGAATGCTAGCCATAGAGAACACATTAGTTCCCGGCCCTTCCAACTGCATAGTGAGGGAACTTCCCCGAGCTGTGTATCCCTTGATTGTGCCCAGAAGGCTTTGGGTACACAGTGTCCTTCCTTGGCAGGAATTGACCATGTGAGAGTCTTGAGCACTGTGGGCCATAGTAAAGCTAAAGCCGTCCATTGACTAAGACTTCCTGGAAACCGGTGCACCTCTATCTCTGGTAATGGGAAAATGTGCACCTTACCTCAAGACTAGAGGTCACATTTAGTTGGCCCTTTAGCTACAGTATGCAACTGGGGTGAGCTCCCAGGAAGGAATCGCAAGCCCCTGGATTCTTTAGGAAAAAAACTCTGTGCTCTTCAGCGGCACCTGTGGCGTGAAGAGTCTCCT
The DNA here is from genome assembly GCF_025265405.1 of Mesoplodon densirostris. Taxonomy (NCBI): domain Eukaryota; kingdom Metazoa; phylum Chordata; class Mammalia; order Artiodactyla; family Ziphiidae; genus Mesoplodon; species Mesoplodon densirostris. The sequence continues at coordinate 51,072 of NC_082682.1, forward strand.
GGTGGTGTGGTTTTCAGCAGGCTTGGAAGCTGCAATGGAGCTGCTGTCAAAAGGGGGAAATACGGGTTTCTCCCATATTCTCCCGTTTACAACTTGACGCCACAGCGCATTTACTAGCACTCTCTGACTGACTGCTGGAGACTTTCAGCCCCACTGGGCCTTTCTATGACCACACTTCGCTGGACGCGGGGTGTTTTGCGTGCCACGAATAGCATTACACGCTTCATGAACTAGTCCGGCCTAGGTGACTTTGGATGGGCCAAATGGCTAAGAATTTGACCGGATTTTCAGGATTTTCTGGCAGGCTGGACCTACCGTGGACCTTGCTTCCCAATAGAGAGATGACAGGTCAGAGTTGCCAGGATGCACTTTAGGCGCAGGGGTTCTTTCAGTGCAGTTCAGAGGGCCTCCGCAGAGGCAGAGCCACGTTGAATGGAATACTGGCCAAAACGTGGTCCTGGGGCTGCCTTACAGCTGTAGAAATCAAGCTCTGCGGGCGAGAATCTGTTCATCACCCTTCCCTCTGCATACAAAGAGTCGACCCCAACCGTCTCTTCTGTGTTATGTTTCTCGGAAAATAAAAGGGGACTACGGCGCACACACTCTCCCTCAGAAGGGAATTCCTACGCGACTCTCTTAGGCCTACGGAAAGCCGTAGAGGAGTTAAAGCAGTCTGTCGAGTCAGGACGCACGGAGATGGCTGCACACAAAACTTTGCTGATAGGAATCACTCGTGCTTGCCTTGAGGCCAGGGGTCACGTTTACTTTGCCCTGAGCTAGGGCAAGCGTGGGATGAGCTCCTAGCAAGGCACTGGAGACCACCTGGATTCCTAGGAGAACGCTCACTTTCTTCACTGAGCGTATTCCTAGGAGTGACTAGAAGACGGTTCATGGCAATGTCTTTCAGTCAGCCTTGAGGCCGCCACTATCTACCTTTCAACTGGGGGAAATCCTGCCTTTTTCCAGGCTTCTCAATGACAAACTGGATCACCCCGCACATGTACCTAGCTTCTCTGACAATCCCAAAGAGACCATTGGAACGCAATCCGGCCTTCTGCGATGACACTTTTGGATGCAGTGTGCTCTGCATGTGGTGAACGGCATAATCCTCTAAATGTCCTCAGTAGGCCTAGGTGACTTTGGATGTTGCAAATGCCTAGCAATGCTCAGGGTAAATCTCTTCTTTATTTCGGGCTGGACCTAAAGGCCAGTTTCCGCATCACTTAGAGAGACCTCGAGCAGGAGTCCCCAGACTGAAGTGGCGCCCCGGTGGTTTCCTTCAGGGCCTCTTATGTTTCCTCAAAGTGGCAGACCCGCAGGGAATGAAAGCCTGCCACGAACCGCCTTCCTGAGGCTCTTTCAAAGCTGTGGAACGCTAGCCATAGAGAACACATTAGTTCCCGGCCCTTCCAACTGCATAGTGAGGGAACTTCCCCGAGCTGTGTATCCCTTGATTGTGCCCAGAAGGCTTTGGGTACACAGTGTCCTTCCTTGGCAGGAATTGACCATGTGAGAGTCTTGAGCACTGTGGGCCATAGTAAAGCTAAAGCCGTCCATTGACTAAGACTTCCTGGAAACCGGTGCACCTCTATCTCTGGTAATGGGAAAATGTGCACCTTACCTCAAGACTAGAGGTCACATTTAGTTGGCCCTTTAGCTACAGTACGCAACTGGGGTGAGCTCCCAGGAAGGAATCGCAAGCCCCTGGATTCTTTAGGAAAAAAACTCTGTGCTCTTCAGCGGCACCTGTGGCGTGAAGAGTCTCCTGGTGGTGTGGTTTTCAGCAGGCTTGGAAGCTGCAATGGAGCTGCTGTCAAAAGGGGGAAATACGGGCTTCTCCCATATTCTCCCGTTTACAACTTGACGCCACAGCGCATTTACTAGCACTCTCTGACTGACTGCTGGAGACTTTCAGCCCCACTGGGCCTTTCTATGATCACACTTCGCTGGACGCGGGGTGTTTTGCGTGCCACGAATAGCATTACACGCTTCATGAACTAGTCCGGCCTAGGTGACTTTGGATGGACCAAATGGCTAAGAATTTGACCGGATTTTCAGGATTTTCTGGCAGGCTGGACCTACCGTGGACCTTGCTTCCCAATAGAGAGATGACAGGTAAGAATTGCCAGGATGCACTTTAGGCGCAGGGGTTCTTTCAGTGCAGTTCAGAGGGCCTCCGCGGAGGCAGAGCCACGTTGAATGGAATACTGGCCAAAACGTGGTTCTGGGGCTGCCTTACAGCTGTAGAAATCAAGCTCTGCGGGCGAGAATCTGTTCATCACCCTTCCCTCTGCATACAAAGAGTCGACCCCAACCGTCTCTTCTGTGTTATGTTTCTCGGAAAATAAAAGGGGACTACGGCACACACACTCTCCCTCAGAAGGGAATTCCTACGCGACTCTCTTAGGCCTACGGAAAGCCGTAGAGGAGTTAAAGCAGTCTGTCGAGTCAGGACGCACGGAGATGGCTGCACACAAAACTTTGCTGATAGGAAACACTCGTGCTTGCCTTGAGGCCAGGGGTCACGTTTACTTTGCCCTGAGCTAGGGCAAGCGTGGGATGAGCTCCTAGCAAGGCACTGGAGACCACCTGGATTCCTAGGAGAACGCTCACTTTCTTCACTGAGCGTATTCCTAGGAGTGACTAGAAGACAGTTCATGGCAATGTCTTTCAGTCAGCCTTGAGGCCGCCACTATCTACCTTTCAACTGGGGGAAATCCTGCCTTTTTCCAGGCTTCTCAATGACAAACTGGATCACCCCGCACATGTACCTAGCTTCTCTGACAATCCCAAAGAGACCATTGGAACGCAATCCGGCCTTCTGCGATGACACTTTTGGATGCAGTGTGCTCTGCATGTGGTGATCGGCATAATCCTCTAAATGTCCTCAGTAGGCCTAGGTGACTTTGGATGTTGCAAATGCCTAGCAATGCTCAGGGTAAATCTCTTCTTTATTTCGGGCTGGACCTAAAGGCCAGTTTCCGCATCACTTAGAGAGACCTCGAGCAGGAGTCCCCAGACTGAAGTGGCGCCCCGGTTGTTTCCTTCAGGGCCTCTTATGTTTCCTCAAAGTGGCAGACCCGCAGGGAATGAAAGCCTGCCACGAACCGCCTTCCTGAGGCTCTTTCAAAGCTGTGGAACGCTAGCCATAGAGAACACATTAGTTCCCGGCCCTTCCAACTGCATAGTGAGGGAACTTCCCCGAGCTGTGTATCCCTTGATTGTGCCCAGAAGGCTTTGGGTACACAGTGTCCTTCCTTGGCAGGAATTGACCATGTGAGAGTCTTGAGCACTGTGGGCCATAGTAAAGCTAAAGCCGTCCATTGACTAAGACTTCCTGGAAACCGGTGCACCTCTATCTCTGGTAATGGGAAAATGTGCACCTTACCTCAAGACTAGAGGTCACATTTAGTTGGCCCTTTAGCTACAGTACGCAACTGGGGTGAGCTCCCAGGAAGGAATCGCAAGCCCCTGGATTCTTTAGGAAAAAAACTCTGAGCTCTTCAGCGGCACCTGTGGCGTGAAGAGTCTCCTGGTGGTGTGGTTTCCAGCAGGCTTGGAAGCTGCAATGGAGCTGCTGTCAAAAGGGGGAAATACGGGCTTCTCCCATATTCTCCCCTTTACAACTTGACGCCACAGCGCATTTACTAGCACTCTCTGACTGACTGCTGGAGACTTTCAGCCCCACTGGGCCTTTCTATGATCACACTTCGCTGGACGCGGGGTGTTTTGCGTGCCACGAATAGCATTACACGCTTCATGAACTAGTCCGGCCTAGGTGACTTTGGATGGACCAAATGGCTAAGAATTTGACCAGATTTTCAGGATTTTCTGGCAGGCTGGACCTACCGTGGACCTTGCTTCCCAATAGAGAGATGACAGGTAAGAGTTGCCAGGATGCACTTTATGCGCAGGGGTTCTTTCAGTGCAGTTCAGAGGGCCTCCGCGGAGGCAGAGCCACGTTGACTGGAATACTGGCCAAAACGTGGTCCTGGGGCTGCCTTACAGCTGTAGAAATCAAGCTCTGCGGGCGAGAATCTGTTCATCACCCTTCCCTCTGCATACAAAGAGTCGACCCCAACCGTCTCTTCTGTGTTATGTTTCTCGGAAAATAAAAGGGGACTACGGCACACACACTCTCCCTCAGAAGGGAATTCCTGCGCGACTCTCTTAGGCCTACGGAAAGCCGTAGAGGAGTTAAAGCAGTCTGTCAAGTCAGGACGCACGGAGATGGCTGCACACAAAACTTTGCTGATAGGAAACACTCGTGCTTGCCTTGAGGCCAGGGGTCACGTTTACTTTGCCCTGAGCTAGGGCAAGCGTGGGATGAGCTCCTAGCAAGGCACTGGAGACCACCTGGATTCCTAGGAGAACGCTCACTTTCTTCACTGAGCGTATTCCTAGGAGTGACTAGAAGACGGTTCATGGCAATGTCTTTCAGTCAGCCTTGAGGCCGCCACTATTTACCTTTCAACTGGGGGAAATCCTGCCTTTTTCCAGGCTTCTCAATGACAAACTGGATCACCCCGCACATGTACCTAGCTTCTCTGACAATCCCAAAGAGACCATTGGAACGCAATCCAGCCTTCTGCGATGACACTTTTGGATGCAGTGTGCTCTGCATGTGGTGAACGGCATAATCCTCTAAATGTCCTCAGTAGGCCTAGGTGACTTTGGATGTTGCAAATGCCTAGCAATGCTCAGGGTAAATCTCTTCTTTATTTCGGGCTGGACCTAAAGGCCAGTTTCCGCATCACTTAGAGAGACCTCGAGCAGGAGTCCCCAGACTGAAGTGGCGCCCCGGTGGTTTCCTTCAGGGCCTCTTATGTTTCCTCAAAGTGGCAGACCCGCAGGGAATGAAAGCCTGCCACGAACCGCCTTCCTGAGGCTCTTTCAAAGCTGTGGAACGCTAGCCATAGAGAACACATTAGTTCCCGGCCCTTCCAACTGCATAGTGAGGGAACTTCCCCGAGCTGTGTATCCCTTGATTGTGCCCAGAAGGCTTTGGGTACACAGTGTCCTTCCTTGGCAGGAATTGACCATGTGAGAGTCTTGAGCACTGTGGGCCATAGTAAAGCTAAAGCCGTCCATTGACTAAGACTTCCTGGAAACCGGTGCACCTCTATCTCTGGTAATGGGAAAATGTGCACCTTACCTCAAGACTAGAGGTCACATTTAGTTGGCCCTTTAGCTACAGTACGCAACTGGGGTGAGCTCCCAGGAAGGAATCGCAAGCCCCTGGATTCTTTAGGAAAAAAACTCTGTGCTCTTCAGCGGCACCTGTGGCGTGAAGAGTCTCCTGGTGGTGTGGTTTCCAGCAGGCTTGGAAGCTGCAATGGAGCTGCTGTCAAAAGGGGGAAATACGGGCTTCTCCCATATTCTCCCGTTTACAACTTGACGCCACAGCGCATTTACTAGCACTCTCTGACTGACTGCTGGAGACTTTCAGCCCCACTGGGCCTTTCTATGATCACACTTCGCTGGACGCGGGGTGTTTTGCGTGCCACGAATAGCATTACACGCTTCATGAACTAGTCCGGCCTAGGTGACTTTGGATGGACCAAATGGCTAAGAATTTGACCAGATTTTCAGGATTTTCTGGCAGGCTGGACCTACCGTGGACCTTGCTTCCCAATAGAGAGATGACAGGTAAGAGTTGCCAGGATGCACTTTAGGTGCAGGGGTTCTTTCAGTGCAGTTCAGAGGGCCTCCGCGGAGGCAGAGCCACGTTGAATGGAATACTGGCCAAAACGTGGTCCTGGGGCTGCCTTACAGCTGTAGAAATCAAGCTCTGCGGGCGAGAATCTGTTCATCACCCTTCCCTCTGCATACAAAGAGTCGACCCCAACCGTCTCTTCTGTGTTATGTTTCTCGGAAAAAAAAAGGGGACTACGGCGCACACACTCTCCCTCAGAAGGGAATTCCTACGCGACTCTCTTAGGCCTACGGAAAGCCGTAGAGGAGTTAAAGCAGTCTGTCAAGTCAGGACGCACGGAGATGGCTGCACACAAAACTTTGCTGATAGGAAACACTCGTGCTTGCCTTGAGGCCAGGGGTCACGTTTACTTTGCCCTGAGCTAGGGCAAGCGTGGGATGAGCTCCTAGCAAGGCACTGGAGACCACCTGGATTCCTAGGAGAATGCTCACTTTCTTCACTGAGCGTATTCCTAGGAGTGACTAGAAGACGGTTCATGGCAATGTCTTTCAGTCAGCCTTGAGGCCGCCACTATCTACCTTTCAACTGGGGGAAATCCTGCCTTTTTCCAGGCTTCTCAATGACAAACTGGATCACCCCGCACATGTACCTAGCTTCTCTGACAATCCCAAAGAGACCATTGGAACGCAATCCGGCCTTCTGCGATGACACTTTTGGATGCAGTGTGCTCTGCATGTGGTGAACGGCATAATCCTCTAAATGTCCTCAGTAGGCCTAGGTGACTTTGGATGTTGCAAATGCCTAGCAATGCTCAGGGTAAATCTCTTCTTTATTTCGGGCTGGACCTAAAGGCCAGTTTCCGCATCACTTAGAGAGACCTCGAGCAGGAGTCCCCAGACTGAAGTGGCGCCCTGGTGGTTTCCTTCAGGGCCTCTTATGTTTCCTCAAAGTGGCAGACCCGCAGGGAATGAAAGCCTGCCACGAACCGCCTTCCTGAGGCTCTTTCAAAGCTGTGGAACGCTAGCCATAGAGAACACATTAGTTCCCGGCCCTTCCAACTGCATAGAGAGGGAACTTCCCCGAGCTGTGTATCCCTTGATTGTGCCCAGAAGGCTTTGGGTACACAGTGTCCTTCCTTGGCAGGAATTGACCATGTGAGAGTCTTGAGCACTGTGGGCCATAGTAAAGCTAAAGCCGTCCATTGACTAAGACTTCCTGGAAACCGGTGCACCTCTATCTCTGGTAATGGGAAAATGTGCACCTTACCTCAAGACTAGAGGTCACATTTAGTTGGCCCTTTAGCTACAGTACGCAACTGGGGTGAGCTCCCAGGAAGGAATCGCAAGCCCCTGGATTCTTTAGGAAAAAAACTCTGTGCTCTTCAGCGGCACCTGTGGCGTGAAGAGTCTCCTGGTGGTGTGGTTTTCAGCAGGCTTGGAAGCTGCAATGGAGCTGCTGTCAAAAGGGGGAAATACGGGCTTCTCCCATATTCTCCCGTTTACAACTTGACGCCACAGCGCATTTACTAGCACTCTCTGACTGACTGCTGGAGACTTTCAGCCCCACTGGGCCTTTCTATGATCACACTTCGCTGGACGCGGGGTGTTTTGCGTGCCACGAATAGCATTACACGCTTCATGAACTAGTCCGGCCTAGGTGACTTTGGATGGACCAAATGGCTAAGAATTTGACCGGATTTTCAGGATTTTCTGGCAGGCTGGACCTACCGTGGACCTTGCTTCCCAATAGAGAGATGACAGGTAAGAGTTGCCAGGATGCACTTTAGGCGCAGGGGTTCTTTCAGTGCAGTTCAGAGGGCCTCCGCGGAGGCAGAGCCACGTTGAATTGAATACTGGCCAAAACGTGGTCCTGGGGCTGCCTTACAGCTGTAGAAATCAAGCTCTGCGGGCGAGAATCTGTTCATCACCCTTCCCTCTGCATACAAAGAGTCGACCCCAACCGTCTCTTCTGTGTTATGTTTCTCGGAAAACAAAAGGGGACTACGGCGCACACACTCTCCCTCAGAAGGGAATTCCTACGCGACTCTCTTAGGCCTACGGAAAGCCATAGAGGAGTTAAAGCAGTCTGTCGAGTCAGGACGCATGGAGATGGCTGCACACAAAACTTTGCTGATAGGAAACACTCGTGCTTGCCTTGAGGCCAGGGGTCACGTTTACTTTGCCCTGAGCTAGGGCAAGCGTGGGATGAGCTCCTAGCAAGGCACTGGAGACCACCTGGATTCCTAGGAGAACGCTCACTTTCTTCACTGAGCGTATTCCTAGGAGTGACTAGAAGACGGTTCATGGCAATGTCTTTCAGTCAGCCTTGAGGCCGCCACTATCTACCTTTCAACTGGGGGAAATCCTGCCTTTTTCCAGGCTTCTCAATGACAAACTGGATCACCCCGCACATGTACCTAGCTTCTCTGACAATCCCAAAGAGACCATTGGAACGCAATCTGGCCTTCTGCGATGACACTTTTGGATGCAGTGTGCTCTGCATGTGGTGAACGGCATAATCCTCTAAATGTCCTCAGTAGGCCTAGGTGACTTTGGATGTTGCAAATGCCTAGCAATGCTCAGGGTAAATCTCTTCTTTATTTCGGGCTGGACCTAAAGGCCAGTTTCCGCATCACTTAGAGAGACCTCGAGCAGGAGTCCCCAGACTGAAGTGGCGCCCCGGTGGTTTCCTTCAGGGCCTCTTATGTTTCCTCAAAGTGGCAGGCCCGCAGGGAATGAAAGCCTGCCACGAACCGCCTTCCTGAGGCTCTTTCAAAGCTGTGGAATGCTAGCCATAGAGAACACATTAGTTCCCGGCCCTTCCAACTGCATAGTGAGGGAACTTCCCCGAGCTGTGTATCCCTTGATTGTGCCCAGAAGGCTTTGGGTACACAGTGTCCTTCCTTGGCAGGAATTGACCATGTGAGAGTCTTGAGCACTGTGGGCCATAGTAAAGCTAAAGCCGTCCATTGACTAAGACTTCCTGGAAACCGGTGCACCTCTATCTCTGGTAATGGGAAAATGTGCACCTTACCTCAAGACTAGAGGTCACATTTAGTTGGCCCTTTAGCTACAGTACGCAACTGGGGTGAGCTCCCAGGAAGGAATCGCAAGCCCCTGGATTCATTAGGAATAAAACTCTGTGCTCTTCAGCGACACCTGTGGCGTGAAGAGTCTCCTGGTGGTGTGGTTTTCAGCAGGCTTGGAAGCTGCAATGGAGCTGCTGTCAAAAGGGGGAAATACGGGCTTCTCCCATATTCTCCCGTTTACAACTTGACGCCACAGCGCATTTACTAGCACTCTCTGACTGACTGCTGGAGACTTTCAGCCCCACTGGGCCTTTCTATGATCACACTTCGCTGGACGCGGGGTGTTTTGCGTGCCACGAATAGCATTACACGCTTCATGAACTAGTCCGGCCTAGGTGACTTTGGATGGACCAAATGGCTAAGAATTTGACCGGATTTTCAGGATTTTCTGGCAGGCTGGACCTACCGTGGACCTTGCTTCCCAATAGAGAGATGACAGGTAAGAGTTGCCAGGATGCACTTTAGGCGCAGGGGTTCTTTCAGTGCAGTTCAGAGGGCCTCCGCGGAGGCAGAGCCACGTTGAATGGAATACTGGCCAAAACGTGGTCCTGGGGCTGCCTTACAGCTGTAGAAATCAAGCTCTGCGGGCGAGAATCTGTTCATCACCCTTCCCTCTGCATACAAAGAGTCGACCCCAACCGTCTCTTCTGTGTTATGTTTCTCGGAAAATAAAAGGGGCCTACGGCGCACACACTCTCCCTCAGAAGGGAATTCCTACGCGACTCTCTTAGGCCTACGGAAAGCCGTAGAGGAGTTAAAGCAGTCTGTCGAGTCAGGACGCACGGAGATGGCTGCACACAAAACTTTGCTGATAGGAAACACTCGTGCTTGCCTTGAGGCCAGGGGTCACGTTTACTTTGCCCTGAGCTAGGGCAAGCGTGGGATGAGCTCCTAGCAAGGCACTGGAGACCACCTGGATTCCTAGGAGAACGATCACTTTCTTCACTGAGCGTATTCCTAGGAGTGACTAGAAGATGGTTCATGGCAATGTCTTTCAGTCAGCCTTGAGGCCGCCACTATCTACCTTTCAACTGGGGGAAATCCTGCCTTTTTCCAGGCTTCTCAATGACAAACTGGATCACCCCGCACATGTACCTAGCTTCTCTGACAATCCCAAAGAGACCATTGGAACGCAATCCGGCCTTCTGCGATGACACTTTTGGATGCAGTGTGCTCTGCATGTGGTGAACGGCATAATCCTCTAAATGTCCTCAGTAGGCCTAGGTGACTTTGGATGTTGCAAATGCCTAGCAATGCTCAGGGTAAATCTCTTCTTTATTTCGGGCTGGACCTAAAGGCCAGTTTCCGCATCACTTAGAGAGACCTCGAGCAGGAGTCCCCAGACTGAAGTGGCGCCCCGGTTGTTTCCTTCAGGGCCGCTTATGTTTCCTCAAAGTGGCAGACCCGCAGGGAATGAAAGCCTGCCACGAACCGCCTTCCTGAGGCTCTTTCAAAGCTGTGGAACGCTAGCCATAGAGAACACATTAGTTCCCGGCCCTTCCAACTGCATAGTGAGGGAAGTTCCCCGAGCTGTGTATCCCTTGATTGTGCCCAGAAGGCTTTGGGTACACAGTGTCCTTCCTTGGCAGGAATTGACCATGTGAGAGTATTGAGCACTGTGGGCCATAGTAAAGCTAAAGCCGTCCATTGACTAAGACTTCCTGGAAACCGGTGCACCTCTATCTCTGGTAATGGGAAAATGTGCACCTTACCTCAAGACTAGAGGTCACATTTAGTTGGCCCTTTAGCTACAGTACGCAACTGGGGTGAGCTCCCAGGAAGGAATCGCAAGCCCCTGGATTCTTTAGGAAAAAAACTCTGTGCTCTTCAGCGGCACCTGTGGCGTGAAGAGTCTCCTGGTGGTGTGGTTTCCAGCAGGCTTGGAAGCTGCAATGGAGCTGCTGTCAAAAGGGGGAAATACGGGCTTCTCCCATATTCTCCCGTTTACAACTTGACGCCACAGCGCATTTACTAGCACTCTCTGACTGACTGCTGGAGACTTTCAGCCCCACTGGGCCTTTCTATGATCACACTTCGCTGGACACGGGATGTTTTGCGTGCCACGAATAGCATTACAAGCTTCATTAACTAGTCCGGCCTAGGTGACTTTGGATGGACCAAATGGCTAAGAATTTGACCGGATTTTCAGGATTTTCTGGCAGGCTGGACCTACCGTGGACCTTGCTTCCCAATAGAGAGATGACAGGTAAGAGTTGCCAGGATGCACTTTAGGCGCAGGGGTTCTTTCAGTGCAGTTCAGAGGGCCTCCGCGGAGGCAGAGCCACGTTGAATGGAATACTGGCCAAAACGTGGTCCTGGGGCTGCCTTACAGCTGTAGAAATCAAGCTCTGCGGGCGAGAATCTGTTCATCACCCTTCCCTCTGCATACAAAGAGTCGACCCCAACCGTCTCTTCTGTGTTATGTTTCTCGGAAAATAAAAGGGGACTACGGCGCACACACTCTCCCTCAGAAGGGAATTCCTACGCGACTCTCTTAGGCCTACGGAAAGCCGTAGAGGAGTTAAAGCAGTCTGTCGAGTCAGGACGCACGGAGATGGCTGCACACAAAACTTTGCTGATAGGAAACACTCGTGCTTGCCTTGAGGCCAGGGGTCACGTTTACTTTGCCCTGAGCTAGGGCAAGCGTGGGATGAGCTCCTAGCAAGGCACTGGAGACCACCTGGATTCCTAGGAGAATGCTCACTTTCTTCACTGAGCGTATTCCTAGGAGTGACTAGACGACGGTTCATGGCAATGTCTTTCAGTCAGCCTTGAGGCCGCCACTATCTACCTTTCAACTGGGGGAAATCCTGCCTTTTTCCAGGCTTCTCAATGACAAACTGGATCACCCCGCACATGTACCTAGCTTCTCTGACAATCCCAAAGAGACCATTGGAACGCAATCCGGCCTTCTGCGATGAATCTTTTGGATGCAGTGTGCTCTGCATGTGGTGAACGGCATAATCCTCTAAATGTCCTCAGTAGGCCTAGGTGACTTTGGATGTTGCAAATGCCTAGCAATGCTCAGGGTAAATCTCTTCTTTATTTCGGGCTGGACCTAAAGGCCAGTTTCCGCATCACTTAGAGAGACCTCGAGCAGGAGTCCCCAGACTGAAGTGGCGCCCCGGTGGTTTCCTTCAGGGCCTCTTATGTTTCCTCAAAGTGGCAGACCCGCAGGGAATGAAAGCCTGCCACGAACCGCCTTCCTGAGGCTCTTTCAAAGCTGTGGAACGCTAGCCATAGAGAACACATTAGTTCCCGGCCCTTCCAACTGCATAGTGAGGGAACTTCCCCGAGCTGTGTATCCCTTGATTGTGCCCAGAAGGCTTTGGGTACACAGTGTCTTTCCTTGGCAGGAATTGACCATGTGAGAGTCTTGAGCACTGTGGGCCATAGTAAAGCTAAAGCCGTCCATTGACTAAGACTTCCTGGAAACCGGTGCACCTCTATCTCTGGTAATGGGAAAATGTGCACCTTACCTCAAGACTAGAGGTCACATTTAGTTGGCCCTTTAGCTACAGTACGCAACTGGGGTGAGCTCCCAGGAAGGAATCGCAAGCCCCTGGATTCTTTAGGAAAAAAACTCTGTGCTCTTCAGCGGCACCTGTGGCGTGAAGAGTCTCCTGGTGGTGTGGTTTTCAGCAGGCTTGGAAGCTGCAATGGAGCTGCTGTCAAAAGGGGGAAATACGGGCTTCTCCCATATTCTCCCGTTTACAACTTGACGCCACAGCGCATTTACTAGCACTCTCTGACTGACTGCTGGAGACTTTCAGCCCCACTGGGCCTTTCTATGATCACACTTCGCTGGACGCGGGGTGTTTTGCGTGCCACGAATAGCATTACACGCTTCATGAACTAGTCCGGCCTAGGTGACTTTGGATGGGCCAAATGGCTAAGAATTTGACCGGATTTTCAGGATTTTCTGGCAGGCTGGACCTACCGTGGACCTTGCTTCCGAATAGAGAGATGACAGGTCAGAGTTGCCAGGATGCACTTTAGGCGCAGGGGTTCTTTCAGTGCAGTTCAGAGGGCCTCCGCGGAGGCAGAGCCACGTTGAATGGAATACTGGCCAAAACGTGGTCCTGGGGCTGCCTTACAGCTGTAGAAATCAAGCTCTGCGGGCGAGAATCTGTTCATCACCCTTCCCTCTGCATACAAAGAGTCGACCCCAACCGTCTCTTCTGTGTTATGTTTCTCGGAAAATAAAAGGGGACTACGGCGCACACACTCTCCCTCAGAAGGGAATTCCTACGCGACTCTCTTAGGCCTACGGAAAGCCGTAGAGGAGTTAAAGCAGTCTGTCGAGTCAGGACGCACGGAGATGGCTGCACACAAAACTTTGCTGATAGGAAACACTCGTGCTTGCCTTGAGGCCAGGGGTCACGTTTACTTTGCCCTGAGCTAGGGCAAGCGTGGGATGAGCTCCTAGCAAGGCACTGGAGACCACCTGGATTCCTAGGAGAACGCTCACTTTCTTCACTGAGCGTATTCCTAGGAGTGACTAGAAGACGGTTCATGGCAATGTCTTTCAGTCAGCCTTGAGGCCGCCACTATCTACCTTTCAACTGGGGGAAATCCTGCCTTTTTCCAGGCTTCTCAATGACAAACTGGATCACCCCGCACATGTACCTAGCTTCTCTGACAATCCCGAAGAGACCATTGGAACGCAATCCGGCCTTCTGCGATGAAACTTTTGGATGCAGTGTGCTCTGCATGTGGTGAACGGCATAATCCTCTAAATGTCCTCAGTAGGCCTAGGTGACTTTGGATGTTGCAAATGCCTAGCAATGCTCAGGGTAAATCTCTTCTTTATTTCGGGCTGGACCTAAAGGCCAGTTTCCGCATCACTTAGAGAGACCTCGAGCAGGAGTCCCCAGACTGAAGTGGCGCCCCGGTGGTTTCCTTCAGGGCCTCTTATGTTTCCTCAAAGTGGCAGACCCGCAGGGAATGAAAGCCTGCCACGAACCGCCTTCCTGAGGCTCTTTCAAAGCTGTGGAATGCTAGCCATAGAGAACACATTAGTTCCCGGCCCTTCCAACTGCATAGTGAGGGAACTTCCCCGAGCTGTGTATCCCTTGATTGTGCCCAGAAGGCTTTGGGTACACAGTGTCCTTCCTTGGCAGGAATTGACCATGTGAGAGTCTTGAGCACTGTGGGCCATAGTAAAGCTAAAGCCATCCATTGACTAAGACTTCCTGGAAACCGGTGCACCTCTATCTCTGGTAATGGGAAAATGTGCACCTTACCTCAAGACAAGAGGTCACATTTAGTTGGCCCTTTAGCTACAGTACGCAACTGGGGTGAGCTCCCAGGAAGGAATCGCAAGCCCCTGGATTCTTTAGGAAAAAAACTCTGTGCTCTTCAGCGGCACCTGTGGCGTGAAGAGTCTCCTGGTGGTGTGGTTTTCAGCAGGCTTGGAAGCTGCAATGGAGCTGCTGTCAAAAGGGGGAAATACGGGCTTCTCCCATATTCTCCCGTTTACAACTTGACGCCACAGCGCATTTACTAGCACTCTCTGACTGACTGCTGGAGACTTTCAGCCCCACTGGGCCTTTCTATGATCACACTTCGCTGGACGCGGGGTGTTTTGCGTGCCACGAATAGCATTACACGCTTCATGAACTAGTCCGGCCTAGGTGACTTTGGATGGGCCAAATGGCTAAGAATTTGACCGGATTTTCAGGATTTTCTGGCAGGCTGGACCTACCGTGGACCTTGCTTCCCAATAGAGAGATGACAGGTCAGAGTTGCCAGGATGCACTTTAGGCGCAGGGGTTCTTTCAGTGCAGTTCAGAGGGCCTCCGCGGAGGCAGAGCCACGTTGAATGGAATACTGGCCAAAACGTGGTCCTGGGGCTGCCTTACAGCTGTAGAAATCAAGCTCTGCGGGCGAGAATCTGTTCATCACCCTTCCCTCTGCATACAAAGAGTCGACCCCAACCGTCTCTTCTGTGTTATGTTTCTCAGAAAATAAAAGGGGACTACGGCGCACACACTCTCCCTCAGAAGGGAATTCCTACGCGACTCTCTTAGGCCTACGGAAAGCCGTAGAGGAGTTAAAGCAGTCTGTCGAGTCAGGACGCACAGAGATGGCTGCACACAAAACTTTGCTGATAGGAAACACTCGTGCTTCCCTTGAGGCCAGGGGTCACGTTTACTTTGCCCTGAGCTAGGGCAAGCGTGGGATGAGCTCCTAGCAAGGCACTGGAGACCACCTGGATTCCTAGGAGAACGCTCACTTTCTTCACTGAGCGTATTCCTAGGAGTGACTAGAAGACGGTTCATGGCAATGTCTTTCAGTCAGCCTTGAGGCCGCCACTATCTACCTTTCAACTGGGGGAAATCCTGCCTTTTTCCAGGCTTCTCAATGACAAACTGGATCACCCCGCACATGTACCTAGCTTCTCTGACAATCCCAAAGAGACCATTGGAACGCAATCCAGCCTTCTGCGATGACACTTTTGGATGCAGTGTGCTCTGCATGTGGTGAACGGCATAATCCTCTAAATGTCCTCAGTAGGCCTAGGTGACTTTGGATGTTGCAAATGCCTAGCAATGCTCAGGGTAAATCTCTTCTTTATTTCGGGCTGGACCTAAAGGCCAGTTTCCGCATCACTTAGAGAGACCTCGAGCAGGAGTCCCCAGACTGAAGTGGCGCCCCGGTGGTTTCCTTCAGGGCCTCTTATGTTTCTTCAAAGTGGCAGACCCGCAGGGAATGAAAGCCTGCCACGAACCGCCTTCCTGAGGCTCTTTCAAAGCTGTGGAACGCTAGCCATAGAGAACACATTAGTTCCCGGCCCTTCCAACTGCATAGTGAGGGAACTTCCCCGAGCTGTGTATCCCTTGATTGTGCCCAGAAGGCTTTGGGTACACAGTGTCCTTCCTTGGCAGGAATTGACCATGTGAGAGTCTTGAGCACTGTGGGCCATAGTAAAGCTAAAGCCGTCCATTGACTAAGACTTCCTGGAAACCGGTGCACCTCTATCTCTGGTAATGGGAAAATGTGCACCTTACCTCAAGACTAGAGGTCACATTTAGTTGGCCCTTTAGCTACAGTACGCAACTGGGGTGAGCTCCCAGGAAGGAATCGCAAGCCCCTGGATTCTTTAGGAAAAAAACTCTGTGCTCTTCAGCGGCACCTGTGGCGTGAAGAGTCTCCTGGTGGTGTGGTTTTCAGCAGGCTTGGAAGCTGCAATGGAGCTGCTGTCAAAAGGGGGAAATACGGGCTTCTCCCATATTCTCCCGTTTACAACTTGACGCCACAGCGCATTTACTAGCACTCTCTGACTGACTGCTGGAGACTTTCAGCCCCACTGGGCCTTTCTATGATCACACTTCGCTGGACACGGGATGTTTTGCGTGCCACGAATAGCATTACAAGCTTCATTAACTAGTCCGGCCTAGGTGACTTTGGATGGACCAAATGGCTAAGAATTTGACCGGATTTTCAGGATTTTCTGGCAGGCTGGACCTACCGTGGACCTTGCTTCCCAATAGAGAGATGACAGGTAAGAGTTGCCAGGATGCACTTTAGGCGCAGGGGTTCTTTCAGTGCAGTTCAGAGGGCCTCCGCGGAGGCAGAGCCACGTTGAATGGAATACTGGCCAAAACGTGGTCCTGGGGCTGCCTTACAGCTGTAGAAATCAAGCTCTGCGGGCGAGAATCTGTTCATCACCCTTCCCTCTGCATACAAAGAGTCGACCCCAACCGTCTCTTCTGTGTTATGTTTCTCGGAAAATAAAAGGGGACTACGGCGCACACACTCTCCCTCAGAAGGGAATTCCTACGCGACTCTCTTAGGCCTACGGAAAGCCGTAGAGGAGTTAAAGCAGTCTGTCGAGTCAGGACGCACGGAGATGGCTGCACACAAAACTTTGCTGATAGGAAACACTCGTGCTTGCCTTGAGGCCAGGGGTCACGTTTACTTTGCCCTGAGCTAGGGCAAGCGTGGGATGAGCTCCTAGCAAGGCACTGGAGACCACCTGGATTCCTAGGAGAACGCTCACTTTCTTCACTGAGCGTATTCCTAGGAGTGACTAGAAGACGGTTCATGGCAATGTCTTTCAGTCAGCCTTGAGGCCGCCACTATCTACCTTTCAACTGGGGGAAATCCTGCCTTTTTCCAGGCTTCTCAATGACAAACTGGATCACCCCGCACATGTACCTAGCTTCTCTGACAATCCCAAAGAGACCATTGGAACGCAATCCGGCCTTCTGCGATGAATCTTTTGGATGCAGTGTGCTCTGCATGTGGTGAACGGCATAATCCTCTAAATGTCCTCAGTAGGCCTAGGTGACTTTGGATGTTGCAAATGCCTAGCAATGCTCAGGGTAAATCTCTTCTTTATTTCGGGCTGGACCTAAAGGCCAGTTTCCGCATCACTTAGAGAGACCTCGAGCAGGAGTCCCCAGACTGAAGTGGCGCCCCGGTGGTTTCCTTCAGGGCCTCTTATGTTTCCTCAAAGTGGCAGGCCCGCAGGGAATGAAAGCATGCCACGAACCGCCTTCCTGAGGCTCTTTCAAAGCTGTGGAATGCTAGCCATAGAGAACACATTAGTTCCCGGCCCTTCCAACTGCATAGTGAGGGAACTTCCCTGAGCTGTGTATCCCTTGATTGTGCCCAGAAGGCTTTGGGTACACAGTGTCCTTCCTTGGCAGGAATTGACCATGTGAGAGTCTTGAGCACTGTGGGCCATAGTAAAGCTAAAGCCGTCCATTGACTAAGACTTCCTGGAAACCGGTGCACCTCTATCTCTGGTAATGGGAAAATGTGCACCTTACCTCAAGACTAGAGGTCACATTTAGTTGGCCCTTTAGCTACAGTACGCAACTGGGGTGAGCTCCCAGGAAGGAATCGCAAGCCCCTGGATTCTTTAGGAAAAAAACTCTGTGCTCTTCAGCGGCACCTGTGGCGTGAAGAGTCTCCTGGTGGTGTGGTTTTCAGCAGGCTTGGAAGCTGCAATGGAGCTGCTGTCAAAAGGGGGAAATACGGGCTTCTCCCATATTCTCCCGTTTACAACTTGACGCCACAGCGCATTTACTAGCACTCTCTGACTGACTGCTGGAGAC
This sequence comes from Mesoplodon densirostris, assembly GCF_025265405.1. Classification (NCBI taxonomy): domain Eukaryota; kingdom Metazoa; phylum Chordata; class Mammalia; order Artiodactyla; family Ziphiidae; genus Mesoplodon; species Mesoplodon densirostris. The sequence goes on from NC_082682.1 coordinate 68,884, forward strand.
TTTCAGCCCCACTGGGCCTTCCTATGATCACACTTCGCTGGACGCGGGGTGTTTTGCGTGCCACGGATAGCATTACACGCTTCATGAACTAGTCCGGCCTAGGTGACTTTGGATGGACCAAATGGCTAAGAATTTGACCGGATTTTCAGGATTTTCTGGCAGGCTGGACCTACCGTGGACCTTGCTTCCCAATAGAGAGATGACAGGTAAGAGTTGCCAGGATGCACTTTAGGCGCAGGGGTTCTTTCAGTGCAGTTCAGAGGGCCTCCACGGAGGCAGAGCCACGTTGAATGGAATACTGGCCAAAACGTGGTCCTGGGGCTGCCTTACAGCTGTAGAAATCAAGCTCTGCGGGCGAGAATCTGTTCATCACCCTTCCCTCTGCATACAAAGAGTCGACCCCAACCGTCTCTTCTGTGTTATGTTTCTCGGAAAATAAAAGGGGACTACGGCGCACACACTCTCCCTCAGAAGGGAATTCCTACGCGACTCTCTTAGGCCTACGGAAAGCCGTAGAGGAGTTAAAGCAGTCTGTCGAGTCAGGACGCACGGAGATGGCTGCACACAAAACTTTGCTGATAGGAAACACTCGTGCTTGCCTTGAGGCCAGGGGTCAAGTTTACTTTGCCCTGAGCTAGGGCAAGCGTGGGATGAGCTCCTAGCAAGGCACTGGAGACCACCTGGATTCCTAGGAGAACGCTCACTTTCTTCACTGAGCGTATTCCTAGGAGTGACTAGAAGACGGTTCATGGCAATGTCTTTCAGTCAGCCTTGAGGCCGCCACTATCTACCTTTCAACTGGGGGAAATCCTGCCTTTTTCCAGGCTTCTCAATGACAAACTGGATCACCCCGCACATGTACCTAGCTTCTCTGACAATCCCAAAGAGACCATTGGAACGCAATCCGGCCTTCTGCGATGACACTTTTGGATGCAGTGTGCTCTGCATGTGGTGAACGGCATAATCCTCTAAATGTCCTCAGTAGGCCTAGGTGACTTTGGATGTTGCAAATGCCTAGCAATGCTCAGGGTAAATCTCTTCTTTATTTCGGGCTGGACCTAAAGGCCAGTTTCCGCATCACTTAGAGAGACCTCGAGCAGGAGTCCCCAGACTGAAGTGGCGCCCCGGTTGTTTCCTTCAGGGCCTCTTATGTTTCCTCAAAGTGGCAGACCCGCAGGGAATGAAAGCCTGCCACGAACCGCCTTCCTGAGGCTCTTTCAAAGCTGTGGAACGCTAGCCATAGAGAACACATTAGTTCCCGGCCCTTCCAACTGCATAGTGAGGGAACTTCCCCGAGCTGTGTATCCCTTGATTGTGCCCAGAAGGCTTTGGGTACACAGTGTCTTTCCTTGGCAGGAATTGACCATGTGAGAGTCTTGAGCACTGTGGGCCATAGTAAAGCTAAAGCCGTCCATTGACTAAGACTTCCTGGAAACCGGTGCACCTCTATCTCTGGTAATGGGAAAATGTGCACCTTACCTCAAGACTAGAGGTCACATTTAGTTGGCCCTTTAGCTACAGTACGCAACTGGGGTGAGCTCCCAGGAAGGAATCGCAAGCCCCTGGATTCTTTAGGAAAAAAACTCTGTGCTCTTCAGCGGCACCTGTGGCGTGAAGAGTCTCCTGGTGGTGTGGTTTTCAGCAGGCTTGGAAGCTGCAATGGAGCTGCTGTCAAAAGGGGGAAATACGGGCTTCTCCCATATTCTCCCGTTTACAACTTGACGCCACAGCGCATTTACTAGCACTCTCTGACTGACTGCTGGAGACTTTCAGCCCCACTGGGCCTTTCTATGATCACACTTCGCTGGACGCGGGGTGTTTTGCGTGCCACGAATAGCATTACACGCTTCATGAACTAGTCCGGCCTAGGTGACTTTGGATGGGCCAAATGGCTAAGAATTTGACCGGATTTTCAGGATTTTCTGGCAGGCTGGACCTACCGTGGACCTTGCTTCCCAATAGAGAGATGACAGGTCAGAGTTGCCAGGATGCACTTTAGGCGCAGGGGTTCTTTCAGTGCAGTTCAGAGGGCCTCCGCGGAGGCAGAGCCACGTTGAATGGAATACTGGCCAAAACGTGGTCCTGGGGCTGCCTTACAGCTGTAGAAATCAAGCTCTGCGGGCGAGAATCTGTTCATCACCCTTCCCTCTGCATACAAAGAGTCGACCCCAACCGTCTCTTCTGTGTTATGTTTCTCGGAAAATAAAAGGGGACTACGGCGCACACACTCTCCCTCAGAAGGGAATTCCTACGCGACTCTCTTAGGCCTACGGAAAGCCGTAGAGGAGTTAAAGCAGTCTGTCGAGTCAGGACGCACGGAGATGGCTGCACACAAAACTTTGCTGATAGGAAACACTCGTGCTTGCCTTGAGGCCAGGGGTCACGTTTACTTTGCCCTGAGCTAGGGCAAGCATGGGATGAGCTCCTAGCAAGGCACTGGAGACCACCTGGATTCCTAGGAGAACGCTCACTTTCTTCACTGAGCGTATTCCTAGGAGTGACTAGAAGACGGTTCATGGCAATGTCTTTCAGTCAGCCTTGAGGCCGCCACTATCTACCTTTCAACTGGGGGAAATCCTGCCTTTTTCCAGGCTTCTCAATGACAAACTGGATCACCCCGCACATGTACCTAGCTTCTCTGACAATCCCAAAGAGACCATTGGAACGCAATCCAGCCTTCTGCGATGACACTTTTGGATGCAGTGTGCTCTGCATGTGGTGAACGGCATAATCCTCTAAATGTCCTCAGTAGGCCTAGGTGACTTTGGATGTTGCAAATGCCTAGCAATGCTCAGGGTAAATCTCTTCTTTATTTCGGGCTGGACCTAAAGGCCAGTTTCCGCATCACTTAGAGAGACCTCGAGCAGGAGTCCCCAGACTGAAGTGGCGCCCCGGTGGTTTCCTTCAGGGCCTCTTATGTTTCCTCAAAGTGGCAGACCCGCAGGGAATGAAAGCCTGCCACGAACCGCCTTCCTGAGGCTCTTTCAAAGCTGTGGAACGCTAGCCATAGAGAACACATTAGTTCCCGGCCCTTCCAACTGCATAGTGAGGGAACTTCCCCGAGCTGTGTATCCCTGGATTGTGCCCAGAAGGCTTTGGGTACACAGTGTCCTTCCTTGGCAGGAATTGACCATGTGAGAGTCTTGAGCACTGTGGGCCATAGTAAAGCTAAAGCCGTCCATTGACTAAGACTTCCTGGAAACCGGTGCACCTCTATCTCTGGTAATGGGAAAATGTGCACCTTACCTCAAGACTAGAGGTCACATTTAGTTGGCCCTTTAGCTACAGTACGCAACTGGGGTGAGCTCCCAGGAAGGAATCGCAAGCCCCTGGATTCTTTAGGAAAAAAACTCTGTGCTCTTCAGCGGCACCTGTGGCGTGAAGAGTCTCCTGGTGGTGTGGTTTTCAGCAGGCTTGGAAGCTGCAATGGAGCTGCTGTCAAAAGGGGGAAATACGGGCTTCTCCCATATTCTCCCGTTTACAACTTGACGCCACAGCGCATTTACTAGCACTCTGTGACTGACTGCTGGAGACTTTCAGCCCCACTGGGCCTTCCTATGATCACACTTCGCTGGACGCGGGGTGTTTTGCGTGCCACGGATAGCATTACACGCTTCATGAACTAGTCCGGCCTAGGTGACTTTGGATGGACCAAATGGCTAAGAATTTGACCGGATTTTCAGGATTTTCTGGCAGGCTGGACCTACCGTGGACCTTGCTTCCCAATAGAGAGATGACAGGTAAGAGTTGCCAGGATGCACTTTAGGCGCAGGGGTTCTTTCAGTGCAGTTCAGAGGGCCTCCACGGAGGCAGAGCCACGTTGAATGGAATACTGGCCAAAACGTGGTCCTGGGGCTGCCTTACAGCTGTAGAAATCAAGCTCTGCGGGCGAGAATCTGTTCATCACCCTTCCCTCTGCATACAAAGAGTCGACCCCAACCGTCTCTTCTGTGTTATGTTTCTCGGAAAATAAAAGGGGACTACGGCGCACACACTCTCCCTCAGAAGGGAATTCCTACGCGACTCTCTTAGGCCTACGGAAAGCCGTAGAGGAGTTAAAGCAGTCTGTCGAGTCAGGACGCACGGAGATGGCTGCACACAAAACTTTGCTGATAGGAAACACTCGTGCTTGCCTTGAGGCCAGGGGTCAAGTTTACTTTGCCCTGAGCTAGGGCAAGCGTGGGATGAGCTCCTAGCAAGGCACTGGAGACCACCTGGATTCCTAGGAGAACGCTCACTTTCTTCACTGAGCGTATTCCTAGGAGTGACTAGAAGACGGTTCATGGCAATGTCTTTCAGTCAGCCTTGAGGCCGCCACTATCTACCTTTCAACTGGGGGAAATCCTGCCTTTTTCCAGGCTTCTCAATGACAAACTGGATCACCCCGCACATGTACCTAGCTTCTCTGACAATCCCAAAGAGACCATTGGAACGCAATCCGGCCTTCTGCGATGACACTTTTGGATGCAGTGTGCTCTGCATGTGGTGAACGGCATAATCCTCTAAATGTCCTCAGTAGGCCTAGGTGACTTTGGATGTTGCAAATGCCTAGCAATGCTCAGGGTAAATCTCTTCTTTATTTCGGGCTGGACCTAAAGGCCAGTTTCCGCATCACTTAGAGAGACCTCGAGCAGGAGTCCCCAGACTGAAGTGGCGCCCCGGTTGTTTCCTTCAGGGCCTCTTATGTTTCCTCAAAGTGGCAGACCCGCAGGGAATGAAAGCCTGCCACGAACCGCCTTCCTGAGGCTCTTTCAAAGCTGTGGAACGCTAGCCATAGAGAACACATTAGTTCCCGGCCCTTCCAACTGCATAGTGAGGGAACTTCCCCGAGCTGTGTATCCCTTGATTGTGCCCAGAAGGCTTTGGGTACACAGTGTCTTTCCTTGGCAGGAATTGACCATGTGAGAGTCTTGAGCACTGTGGGCCATAGTAAAGCTAAAGCCGTCCATTGACTAAGACTTCCTGGAAACCGGTGCACCTCTATCTCTGGTAATGGGAAAATGTGCACCTTACCTCAAGACTAGAGGTCACATTTAGTTGGCCCTTTAGCTACAGTACGCAACTGGGGTGAGCTCCCAGGAAGGAATCGCAAGCCCCTGGATTCTTTAGGAAAAAAACTCTGTGCTCTTCAGCGGCACCTGTGGCGTGAAGAGTCTCCTGGTGGTGTGGTTTTCAGCAGGCTTGGAAGCTGCAATGGAGCTGCTGTCAAAAGGGGGAAATACGGGCTTCTCCCATATTCTCCCGTTTACAACTTGACGCCACAGCGCATTTACTAGCACTCTCTGACTGACTGCTGGAGACTTTCAGCCCCACTGGGCCTTTCTATGATCACACTTCGCTGGACGCGGGGTGTTTTGCGTGCCACGAATAGCATTACACGCTTCATGAACTAGTCCGGCCTAGGTGACTTTGGATGGGCCAAATGGCTAAGAATTTGACCGGATTTTCAGGATTTTCTGGCAGGCTGGACCTACCGTGGACCTTGCTTCCCAATAGAGAGATGACAGGTCAGAGTTGCCAGGATGCACTTTAGGCGCAGGGGTTCTTTCAGTGCAGTTCAGAGGGCCTCCGCGGAGGCAGAGCCACGTTGAATGGAATACTGGCCAAAACGTGGTCCTGGGGCTGCCTTACAGCTGTAGAAATCAAGCTCTGCGGGCGAGAATCTGTTCATCACCCTTCCCTCTGCATACAAAGAGTCGACCCCAACCGTCTCTTCTGTGTTATGTTTCTCGGAAAATAAAAGGGGACTACGGCGCACACACTCTCCCTCAGAAGGGAATTCCTACGCGACTCTCTTAGGCCTACGGAAAGCCGTAGAGGAGTTAAAGCAGTCTGTCGAGTCAGGACGCACGGAGATGGCTGCACACAAAACTTTGCTGATAGGAAACACTCGTGCTTGCCTTGAGGCCAGGGGTCACGTTTACTTTGCCCTGAGCTAGGGCAAGCATGGGATGAGCTCCTAGCAAGGCACTGGAGACCACCTGGATTCCTAGGAGAACGCTCACTTTCTTCACTGAGCGTATTCCTAGGAGTGACTAGAAGACGGTTCATGGCAATGTCTTTCAGTCAGCCTTGAGGCCGCCACTATCTACCTTTCAACTGGGGGAAATCCTGCCTTTTTCCAGGCTTCTCAATGACAAACTGGATCACCCCGCACATGTACCTAGCTTCTCTGACAATCCCAAAGAGACCATTGGAACGCAATCCAGCCTTCTGCGATGACACTTTTGGATGCAGTGTGCTCTGCATGTGGTGAACGGCATAATCCTCTAAATGTCCTCAGTAGGCCTAGGTGACTTTGGATGTTGCAAATGCCTAGCAATGCTCAGGGTAAATCTCTTCTTTATTTCGGGCTGGACCTAAAGGCCAGTTTCCGCATCACTTAGAGAGACCTCGAGCAGGAGTCCCCAGACTGAAGTGGCGCCCCGGTGGTTTCCTTCAGGGCCTCTTATGTTTCCTCAAAGTGGCAGACCCGCAGGGAATGAAAGCCTGCCACGAACCGCCTTCCTGAGGCTCTTTCAAAGCTGTGGAACGCTAGCCATAGAGAACACATTAGTTCCCGGCCCTTCCAACTGCATAGTGAGGGAACTTCCCCGAGCTGTGTATCCCTGGATTGTGCCCAGAAGGCTTTGGGTACACAGTGTCCTTCCTTGGCAGGAATTGACCATGTGAGAGTCTTGAGCACTGTGGGCCATAGTAAAGCTAAAGCCGTCCATTGACTAAGACTTCCTGGAAACCGGTGCACCTCTATCTCTGGTAATGGGAAAATGTGCACCTTACCTCAAGACTAGAGGTCACATTTAGTTGGCCCTTTAGCTACAGTACGCAACTGGGGTGAGCTCCCAGGAAGGAATCGCAAGCCCCTGGATTCTTTAGGAAAAAAACTCTGTGCTCTTCAGCGGCACCTGTGGCGTGAAGAGTCTCCTGGTGGTGTGGTTTTCAGCAGGCTTGGAAGCTGCAATGGAGCTGCTGTCAAAAGGGGGAAATACGGGCTTCTCCCATATTCTCCCGTTTACAACTTGACGCCACAGCGCATTTACTAGCACTCTCTGACTGACTGCTGGAGACTTTCAGCCCCACTGGGCCTTTCTATGATCACACTTCGCTGGACGCGGGGTGTTTTGCGTGCCACGAATAGCATTACACGCTTCATGAACTAGTCCGGCCTAGGTGACTTTGGATGGACCAAATGGCTAAGAATTTGACCGGATTTTCAGGATTTTCTGGCAGGCTGGACCTACCGTGGACCTTGCTTCCCAATAGAGAGATGACAGGTAAGAATTGCCAGGATGCACTTTAGGCGCAGGGGTTCTTTCAGTGCAGTTCAGAGGGCCTCCGCGGAGGCAGAGCCACGTTGAATGGAATACTGGCCAAAACGTGGTTCTGGGGCTGCCTTACAGCTGTAGAAATCAAGCTCTGCGGGCGAGAATCTGTTCATCACCCTTCCCTCTGCATACAAAGAGTCGACCCCAACCGTCTCTTCTGTGTTATGTTTCTCGGAAAATAAAAGGGGACTACGGCACACACACTCTCCCTCAGAAGGGAATTCCTACGCGACTCTCTTAGGCCTACGGAAAGCCGTAGAGGAGTTAAAGCAGTCTGTCGAGTCAGGACGCACGGAGATGGCTGCACACAAAACTTTGCTGATAGGAAACACTCGTGCTTGCCTTGAGGCCAGGGGTCACGTTTACTTTGCCCTGAGCTAGGGCAAGCGTGGGATGAGCTCCTAGCAAGGCACTGGAGACCACCTGGATTCCTAGGAGAACGCTCACTTTCTTCACTGAGCGTATTCCTAGGAGTGACTAGAAGACAGTTCATGGCAATGTCTTTCAGTCAGCCTTGAGGCCGCCACTATCTACCTTTCAACTGGGGGAAATCCTGCCTTTTTCCAGGCTTCTCAATGACAAACTGGATCACCCCGCACATGTACCTAGCTTCTCTGACAATCCCAAAGAGACCATTGGAACGCAATCCGGCCTTCTGCGATGACACTTTTGGATGCAGTGTGCTCTGCATGTGGTGATCGGCATAATCCTCTAAATGTCCTCAGTAGGCCTAGGTGACTTTGGATGTTGCAAATGCCTAGCAATGCTCAGGGTAAATCTCTTCTTTATTTCGGGCTGGACCTAAAGGCCAGTTTCCGCATCACTTAGAGAGACCTCGAGCAGGAGTCCCCAGACTGAAGTGGCGCCCCGGTTGTTTCCTTCAGGGCCTCTTATGTTTCCTCAAAGTGGCAGACCCGCAGGGAATGAAAGCCTGCCACGAACCGCCTTCCTGAGGCTCTTTCAAAGCTGTGGAACGCTAGCCATAGAGAACACATTAGTTCCCGGCCCTTCCAACTGCATAGTGAGGGAACTTCCCCGAGCTGTGTATCCCTTGATTGTGCCCAGAAGGCTTTGGGTACACAGTGTCCTTCCTTGGCAGGAATTGACCATGTGAGAGTCTTGAGCACTGTGGGCCATAGTAAAGCTAAAGCCGTCCATTGACTAAGACTTCCTGGAAACCGGTGCACCTCTATCTCTGGTAATGGGAAAATGTGCACCTTACCTCAAGACTAGAGGTCACATTTAGTTGGCCCTTTAGCTACAGTACGCAACTGGGGTGAGCTCCCAGGAAGGAATCGCAAGCCCCTGGATTCTTTAGGAAAAAAACTCTGTGCTCTTCAGCGGCACCTGTGGCGTGAAGAGTCTCCTGGTGGTGTGGTTTCCAGCAGGCTTGGAAGCTGCAATGGAGCTGCTGTCAAAAGGGGGAAATACGGGCTTCTCCCATATTCTCCCGTTTACAACTTGACGCCACAGCGCATTTACTAGCACTCTCTGACTGACTGCTGGAGACTTTCAGCCCCACTGGGCCTTTCTATGATCACACTTCGCTGGACGCGGGGTGTTTTGCGTGCCACGAATAGCATTACACGCTTCATGAACTAGTCCGGCCTAGGTGACTTTGGATGGACCAAATGGCTAAGAATTTGACCAGATTTTCAGGATTTTCTGGCAGGCTGGACCTACCGTGGACCTTGCTTCCCAATAGAGAGATGACAGGTAAGAGTTGCCAGGATGCACTTTAGGCGCAGGGGTTCTTTCAGTGCAGTTCAGAGGGCCTCCGCGGAGGCAGAGCCACGTTGAATGGAATACTGGCCAAAACGTGGTCCTGGGGCTGCCTTACAGCTGTAGAAATCAAGCTCTGCGGGCGAGAATCTGTTCATCACCCTTCCCTCTGCATACAAAGAGTCGACCCCAACCGTCTCTTCTGTGTTATGTTTCTCGGAAAATAAAAGGGGACTACGGCGCACACACTCTCCCTCAGAAGGGAATTCCTGCGCGACTCTCTTAGGCCTACGGAAAGCCGTAGAGGAGTTAAAGCAGTCTGTCAAGTCAGGACGCACGGAGATGGCTGCACACAAAACTTTGCTGATAGGAAACACTCGTGCTTGCCTTGAGGCCAGGGGTCACGTTTACTTTGCCCTGAGCTAGGGCAAGCGTGGGATGAGCTCCTAGCAAGGCACTGGAGACCACCTGGATTCCTAGGAGAACGCTCACTTTCTTCACTGAGCGTATTCCTAGGAGTGACTAGAAGACGGTTCATGGCAATGTCTTTCAGTCAGCCTTGAGGCCGCCACTATCTACCTTTCAACTGGGGGAAATCCTGCCTTTTTCCAGGCTTCTCAATGACAAACTGGATCACCCCGCACATGTACCTAGCTTCTCTGACAATCCCAAAGAGACCATTGGAACGCAATCCGGCCTTCTGCGATGACACTTTTGGATGCAGTGTGCTCTGCATGTGGTGAACGGCATAATCCTCTAAATGTCCTCAGTAGGCCTAGGTGACTTTGGATGTTGCAAATGCCTAGCAATGCTCAGGGTAAATCTCTTCTTTATTTCGGGCTGGACCTAAAGGCCAGTTTCCGCATCACTTAGAGAGACCTCGAGCAGGAGTCCCCAGACTGAAGTGGCGCCCCGGTGGTTTCCTTCAGGGCCTCTTATGTTTCCTCAAAGTGGCAGACCCGCAGGGAATGAAAGCCTGCCACAAACCGCCTTCCTGAGGCTCTTTCAAAGCTGTGGAACGCTAGCCATAGAGAACACATTAGTTCCCGGCCCTTCCAACTGCATAGTGAGGGAACTTCCCCGAGCTGTGTATCCCTTGATTGTGCCCAGAAGGCTTTGGGTACACAGTGTCCTTCCTTGGCAGGAATTGACCATGTGAGAGTCTTGAGCACTGTGGGCCATAGTAAAGCTAAAGCCGTCCATTGACTAAGACTTCCTGGAAACCGGTGCACCTCTATCTCTGGTAATGGGAAAATGTGCACCTTACCTCAAGACTAGAGGTCACATTTAGTTGGCCCTTTAGCTACAGTACGCAACTGGGGTGAGCTCCCAGGAAGGAATCGCAAGCCCCTGGATTCTTTAGGAAAAATACTCTGTGCTCTTCAGCGGCACCTGTGGCGTGAAGAGTCTCCTGGTGGTGTGGTTTTCAGCAGGCTTGGAAGCTGCAATGGAGCTGCTGTCAAAAGGGGGAAATACGGGCTTCTCCCATATTCTCCCGTTTACAACTTGACGCCACAGCGCATTTACTAGCACTCTCTGACTGACTGCTGGAGACTTTCAGCCCCACTGGGCCTTTCTATGATCACACTTTGCTGGACGCGGGGTGTTTTGCGTGCCACGAATAGCATTACACGCTTCATGAACTAGTCCAGCCTAGGTGACTTTGGATGGACCAAATGGCTAAGAATTTGACCGGATTTTCAGGATTTTCTGGCAGGCTGGACCTACCGTGGACCTTGCTTCCCAATAGAGAGATGACAGGTAAGAGTTTCCAGGATGCACTTTAGGCGCAGGGGTTCTTTCAGTGCAGTTCAGAGGGCCTCCGCGGAGGCAGAGCCACGTTGAATGGAATACTGGCCAAAACGTGGTCCTGGGGCTGCCTTACAGCTGTAGAAATCAAGCTCTGCAGGCGAGAATCTGTTCATCACCCTTCCCTCTGCATACAAAGAGTCGACCCCAACCGTCTCTTCTGTGTTATGTTTCTCGGAAAATAAAAGGGGACTACGGCGCACACACTCTCCCTCAGAAGGGAATTCCTACGCGACTCTCTTAGGCCTACGGAAAGCCGTAGAGGAGTTAAAGCAGTCTGTCGAGTCAGGACGCACGGAGATGGCTGCACACAAAACTTTGCTGATAGGAAACACTCGTGCTTGCCTTGAGGCCAGGGGTCACGTTTACTTTGCCCTGAGCTAGGGCAAGCGTGGGATGAGCTCCTAGCAAGGCACTGGAGACCACCTGGATTCCTAGGAGAACGCTCACTTTCTTCACTGAGCGTATTCCTAGGAGTGACTAGAAGACGGTTCATGGCAATGTCTTTCAGTCAGCCTTGAGGCCGCCACTATCTACCTTTCAACTGGGGGAAATCCTGCCTTTTTCCAGGCTTCTCAATGACAAACTGGATCACCCCGCACATGTACCTAGCTTCTCTGACAATCCCAAAGAGACCATTGGAACGCAATCCGGCCTTCTGCGATGACACTTTTGGATGCAGTGTGCTCTGCATGTGGTGAACGGCATAATCCTCTAAATGTCCTCAGTAGGCCTAGGTGACTTTGGATGTTGCAAATGCCTAGCAATGCTCAGGGTAAATCTCTTCTTTATTTCGGGCTGGACCTAAAGGCCAGTTTCCGCATCACTTAGAGAGACCTCGAGCAGGAGTCCCCAGACTGAAGTGGCGCCCCGGTTGTTTCCTTCAGGGCCTCTTATGTTTCCTCAAAGTGGCAGACCCGCAGGGAATGAAAGCCTGCCACGAACCGCCTTCCTGAGGCTCTTTCAAAGCTGTGGAACGCTAGCCATAGAGAACACATTAGTTCCCGGCCCTTCCAACTGCATAGTGAGGGAACTTCCCCGAGCTGTGTATCCCTTGATTGTGCCCAGAAGGCTTTGGGTACACAGTGTCCTTCCTTGGCAGGAATTGACCATGTGAGAGTCTTGAGCACTGTGGGCCATAGTAAAGCTAAAGCCGTCCATTGACTAAGACTTCCTGGAAACCGGTGCACCTCTATCTCTGGTAATGGGAAAATGTGCACCTTACCTCAAGACTAGAGGTCACATTTAGTTGGCCCTTTAGCTACAGTACGCAACTGGGGTGAGCTCCCAGGAAGGAATCGCAAGCCCCTGGATTCTTTAGGAAAAAAACTCTGTGCTCTTCAGCGGCACCTGTGGCGTGAAGAGTCTCCTGGTGGTGTGGTTTCCAGCAGGCTTGGAAGCTGCAATGGAGCTGCTGTCAAAAGGGGGAAATACGGGCTTCTCCCATATTCTCCCGTTTACAACTTGACGCCACAGCGCATTTACTAGCACTCTCTGACTGACTGCTGGAGACTTTCAGCCCCACTGGGCCTTTCTATGATCACACTTCGCTGGACACGGGATGTTTTGCGTGCCACGAATAGCATTACAAGCTTCATTAACTAGTCCGGCCTAGGTGACTTTGGATGGACCAAATGGCTAAGAATTTGACCGGATTTTCAGGATTTTCTGGCAGGCTGGACCTACCGTGGACCTTGCTTCCCAATAGAGAGATGACAGGTAAGAGTTGCCAGGATGCACTTTAGGCGCAGGGGTTCTTTCAGTGCAGTTCAGAGGGCCTCCGCGGAGGCAGAGCCACGTTGAATGGAATACTGGCCAAAACGTGGTCCTGGGGCTGCCTTACAGCTGTAGAAATCAAGCTCTGCGGGCGAGAATCTGTTCATCACCCTTCCCTCTGCATACAAAGAGTCGACCCCAACCGTCTCTTCTGTGTTATGTTTCTCGGAAAATAAAAGGGGACTACGGCGCACACACTCTCCCTCAGAAGGGAATTCCTACGCGACTCTCTTAGGCCTACGGAAAGCCGTAGAGGAGTTAAAGCAGTCTGTCGAGTCAGGACGCACGGAGATGGCTGCACACAAAACTTTGCTGATAGGAAACACTCGTGCTTGCCTTGAGGCCAGGGGTCACGTTTACTTTGCCCTGAGCTAGGGCAAGCGTGGGATGAGCTCCTAGCAAGGCACTGGAGACCACCTGGATTCCTAGGAGAATGCTCACTTTCTTCACTGAGCGTATTCCTAGGAGTGACTAGAAGACGGTTCATGGCAATGTCTTTCAGTCAGCCTTGAGGCCGCCACTATCTACCTTTCAACTGGGGGAAATCCTGCCTTTTTCCAGGCTTCTCAATGACAAACTGGATCACCCCGCACATGTACCTAGCTTCTCTGACAATCCCAAAGAGACCATTGGAACGCAATCCGGCCTTCTGCGATGAATCTTTTGGATGCAGTGTGCTCTGCATGTGGTGAACGGCATAATCCTCTAAATGTCCTCAGTAGGCCTAGGTGACTTTGGATGTTGCAAATGCCTAGCAATGCTCAGGGTAAATCTCTTCTTTATTTCGGGCTGGACCTAAAGGCCAGTTTCCGCATCACTTAGAGAGACCTCGAGCAGGAGTCCCCAGACTGAAGTGGCGACCCGGTGGTTTCCTTCAGGGCCTCTTATGTTTCCTCAAAGTGGCAGGCCCGCAGGGAATGAAAGCCTGCCACGAACCGCCTTCCTGAGGCTCTTTCAAAGCTGTGGAACGCTAGCCATAGAGAACACATTAGTTCCCGGCCCTTCCAACTGCATAGTGAGGGAACTTCCCTGAGCTGTGTATCCCTTGATTGTGCCCAGAAGGCTTTGGGTACACAGTGTCCTTCCTTGGCAGGAATTGACCATGTGAGAGTCTTGAGCACTGTGGGCCATAGTAAAGCTAAAGCCGTCCATTGACTAAGACTTCCTGGAAACCGGTGCACCTCTATCTCTGGTAATGGGAAAATGTGCACCTTACCTCAAGACTAGAGGTCACATTTAGTTGGCCCTTTAGCTACAGTACGCAACTGGGGTGAGCTCCCAGGAAGGAATCGCAAGCCCCTGGATTCTTTAGGAAAAAAACTCTGTGCTCTTCAGCGGCACCTGTGGCGTGAAGAGTCTCCTGGTGGTGTGGTTTTCAGCAGGCTTGGAAGCTGCAATGGAGCTGCTGTCAAAAGGGAGAAATACGGGCTTCTCCCATATTCTCCCGTTTACAACTTGACGCCACAGCGCATTTACTAGCACTCTCTGACTGACTGCTGGAGACTTTCAGCCCCACTGGGCCTTCCTATGATCACACTTCGCTGGACGCGGGGTGTTTTGCGTGCCACGGATAGCATTACACGCTTCATGAACTAGTCCGGCCTAGGTGACTTTGGATGGACCAAATGGCTAAGAATTTGACCGGATTTTCAGGATTTTCTGGCAGGCTGGACCTACCGTGGACCTTGCTTCCCAATAGAGAGATGACAGGTAAGAGTTGCCAGGATGCACTTTAGGCACAGGGGTTCTTTCAGTGCAGTTCAGAGGGCCTCCGCGGAGGCAGAGCCACGTTGAATGGAATACTGGCCAAAACGTGGTCCTGGGGCTGCCTTACAGCTGTAGAAATCAAGCTCTGCGGGCGAGAATCTGTTCATCACCCTTCCCTCTGCATACAAAGAGTCGACCCCAACCGTCTCTTCTGTGTTATGTTTCTCGGAAAATAAAAGGGCACTACGGCGCACACACTCTCCCTCAGAAGGGAATTCCTACGCGACTCTCTTAGGCCTACGGAAAGCCGTAGAGGAGTTAAAGCAGTCTGTCGAGTCAGGACGCACGGAGATGGCTGCACACAAAACTTTGCTGATAGGAAACACTCGTGCTTGCCTTGAGGCCAGGGGTCACGTTTACTTTGCCCTGAGCTAGGGCAAGCGTGGGATGAGCTCCTAGCAAGGCACTGGAGACCACCTGGATTCCTAGGAGAACGCTCACTTTCTTCACTGAGCGTATTCCTAGGAGTGACTAGAAGACGGTTCATGGCAATGTCTTTCAGTCAGCCTTGAGGCCGCCACTATCTACCTTTCAACTGGGGGAAATCCTGCCTTTTTCCAGGCTTCTCAATGACAAACAGGATCACCCCGCACATGTACCTAGCTTCTCTGACAATCCCAAAGAGACCATTGGAACGCAATCCGGCCTTCTGCGATGACACTTTTGGATGCAGTGTGCTCTGCATGTGGTGAACGGCATAATCCTCTAAATGTCCTCAGTAGGCCTAGGTGACTTTGGATGTTGCAAATGCCTAGCAATGCTCAGGGTAAATCTCTTCTTTATTTCGGGCTGGACCTAAAGGCCAGTTTCCGCATCACTTAGAGAGACCTCGAGCAGGAGTCCCCAGACTGAAGTGGCGCCCCGGTTGTTTCCTTCAGGGCCTCTTATGTTTCCTCAAAGTGGCAGACCCGCAGGGAATGAAAGCCTGCCACGAACCGCCTTCCTGAGGCTCTTTCAAAGCTGTGGAACGCTAGCCATAGAGAACACATTAGTTCCCGGCCCTTCCAACTGCATAGTGAGGGAACTTCCCCGAGCTGTGTATCCCTTGATTGTGCCCAGAAGGCTTTGGGTACACAGTGTCTTTCCTTGGCAGGAATTGACCATGTGAGAGTCTTGAGCACTGTGGGCCATAGTAAAGCTAAAGCCGTCCATTGACTAAGACTTCCTGGAAACCGGTGCACCTCTATCTCTGGTAATGGGAAAATGTGCACCTTACCTCAAGACTAGAGGTCACATTTAGTTGGCCCTTTAGCTACAGTACGCAACTGGGGTGAGCTCCCAGGAAGGAATCGCAAGCCCCTGGATTCTTTAGGAAAAAAACTCTGTGCTCTTCAGCGGCACCTGTGGCGTGAAGAGTCTCCTGGTGGTGTGGTTTTCAGCAGGCTTGGAAGCTGCAATGGAGCTGCTGTCAAAAGGGGGAAATACGGGCTTCTCCCATATTCTCCCGTTTACAACTTGACGCCACAGCGCATTTACTAGCACTCTCTGACTGACTGCTGGAGACTTTCAGCCCCACTGGGCCTTTCTATGATCACACTTCGCTGGACGCGGGGTGTTTTGCGTGCCACGAATAGCATTACACGCTTCATGAACTAGTCCGGCCTAGGTGACTTTGGATGGGCCAAATGGCTAAGAATTTGACCGGATTTTCAGGATTTTCTGGCAGGCTGGACCTACCGTGGACCTTGCTTCCCAATAGAGAGATGACAGGTCAGAGTTGCCAGGATGCACTTTAGGCGCAGGGGTTCTTTCAGTGCAGTTCAGAGGGCCTCCGCGGAGGCAGAGCCACGTTGAATGGAATACTGGCCAAAACGTGGTCCTGGGGCTGCCTTACAGCTGTAGAAATCAAGCTCTGCGGGCGAGAATCTGTTCATCACCCTTCCCTCTGCATACAAAGAGTCGACCCCAACCGTCTCTTCTGTGTTATGTTTCTCGGAAAATAAAAGGGGACTACGGCGCACACACTATCCCTCAGAAGGGAATTCCTACGCGACTCTCTTAGGCCTACGGTAAGCCGTAGAGGAGTTAAAGCAGTCTGTCGAGTCAGGACGCACGGAGATGGCTGCACACAAAACTTTGCTGATAGGAAACACTCGTGCTTGCCTTGAGGCCAGGGGTCACGTTTACTTTGCCCTGAGCTAGGGCAAGCATGGGATGAGCTCCTAGCAAGGCACTGGAGACCACCTGGATTCCTAGGAGAACGCTCACTTTCTTCACTGAGCGTATTCCTAGGAGTGACTAGAAGACGGTTCATGGCAATGTCTTTCAGTCAGCCTTGAGGCCACCACTATCTACCTTTCAACTGGGGGAAATCCTGCCTTTTTCCAGGCTTCTCAATGACAAACTGGATCACCCCGCACATGTACCTAGCTTCTCTGACAATCCCAAAGAGACCATTGGAACGCAATCCGGCCTTCTGTGATGAATCTTTTGGATGCAGTGTGCTCTGCATGTGGTGAACGGCATAATCCTCTAAATGTCCTCAGTAGGCCTAGGTGACTTTGGATGTTGCAAATGCCTAGCAATGCTCAGGGTAAATCTCTTCTTTATTTCGGGCTGGACCTAAAGGCCAGTTTCCGCATCACTTAGAGAGACCTCGAGCAGGAGTCCCCAGACTGAAGTGGCGCCCCGGTGGTTTCCTTCAGGGCCTCTTATGTTTCCTCAAAGTGGCAGACCCGCAGGGAATGAAAGCCTGCCACGAACCGCCTTCCTGAGGCTCTTTCAAAGCTGTGGAATGCTAGCCATAGAGAACACATTAGTTCCCGGCCCTTCCAACTGCATAGTGAGGGAACTTCCCCGAGCTGTGTATCCCTTGATTGTGCCCAGAAGGCTTTGGGTACACAGTGTCCTTCCTTGGCAGGAATTGACCATGTGAGAGTCTTGAGCACTGTGGGCCATAGTAAAGCTAAAGCCATCCATTGACTAAGACTTCCTGGAAACCGGTGCACCTCTATCTCTGGTAATGGGAAAATGTGCACCTTACCTCAAGACAAGAGGTCACATTTAGTTGGCCCTTTAGCTACAGTACGCAACTGGGGTGAGCTCCCAGGAAGGAATCGCAAGCCCCTGGATTCTTTAGGAAAAAAACTCTGTGCTCTTCAGCGGCACCTGTGGCGTGAAGAGTCTCCTGGTGGTGTGGTTTTCAGCAGGCTTGGAAGCTGCAATGGAGCTGCTGTCAAAAGGGGGAAATACGGGCTTCTCCCATATTCTCCCGTTTACAACTTGACGCCACAGCGCATTTACTAGCACTCTCTGACTGACTGCTGGAGACTTTCAGCCCCACTGGGCCTTTCTATGATCACACTTCGCTGGACGCGGGGTGTTTTGCGTGCCACGAATAGCATTACACACTTCATGAACTAGTCCGGCCTAGGTGATTTTGGATGGACCAAATGGCTAAGAATTTGACCGGATTTTCAGGATTTTCTGGCAGGCTGAACCTACCGTGGACCTTGCTTCCCAATAGAGAGATGACAGGTAAGAATTGCCAGGATGCACTTTAGGCGCAGGGGTTCTTTCAGTGCAGTTCAGAGGGCCTCCGCGGAGGCAGAGCCACGTTGAATGGAATACTGGCCAAAACGTGGTTCTGGGTCTGCCTTACAGCTGTAGAAATCAAGCTCTGCGGGCGAGAATCTGTTCATCACCCTTCCCTCTGCATACAAAGAGTCGACCCCAACCGTCTCTTCTGTGTTATGTTTCTCGGAAAATAAAAGGGGACTACGGCGCACACACTCTCCCTCAGAAGGGAATTCCTACGCGACTCTCTTAGGCCTACCGAAAGCCGTAGAGGAGTTAAAGCAGTCTGTCGAGTCAGGACGCACGGAGATGGCTGCACACAAAACTTTGCTGATAGGAAACACTCGTGCTTGCCTTGAGGCCAGGGGTCACGTTTACTTTGCCCTGAGCTAGGGCAAGCGTGGGATGAGCTCCTAGCAAGGCACTGGAGACCACCTGGATTCATAGGAGAACGCTCACTTTCTTCACTGAGCGTATTCCTAGGAGTGACTAGAAGACAGTTCATGGCAATGTCTTTCAGTCAGCCTTGAGGCCGCCACTATCTACCTTTCAACTGGGGGAAATCCTGCCTTTTTCCAGGCTTCTCAATGACAAACTGGATCACCCCGCACATGTACCTAGCTTCTCTGACAATCCCAAAGAGACCATTGGAACGCAATCCGGCCTTCTGCGATGACACTTTTGGATGCAGTGTGCTCTGCATGTGGTGATCGGCATAATCCTCTAAATGTCCTCAGTAGGCCTAGGTGACTTTGGATGTTGCAAATGCCTAGCAATGCTCAGGGTAAATCTCTTCTTTATTTCGGGCTGGACCTAAAGGCCAGTTTCCGCATCACTTAGAGAGACCTCGAGCAGGAGTCCCCAGACTGAAGTGGCGCCCCGGTGGTTTCCTTCAGGGCCTCTTATGTTTCCTCAAAGTGGCAGACCCGCAGGGAATGAAAGCCTGCCACGAACCGCCTTCCTGAGGCTCTTTCAAAGCTGTGGAACGCTAGCCATAGAGAACACATTAGTTCCCGGCCCTTCCAACTGCATAGTGAGGGAACTTCCCCGAGCTGTGTATCCCTTGATTGTGCCCAGAAGGCTTTGGGTACACAGTGTCCTTCCTTGGCAGGAATTGACCATGTGAGAGTCTTGAGCACTGTGGGCCATAGTAAAGCTAAAGCCGTCCATTGACTAAGACTTCCTGGAAACCGGTGCACCTCTATCTCTGGTAATGGGAAAATGTGCACCTTACCTCAAGACTAGAGGTCACATTTAGTTGGCCCTTTAGCTACAGTACGCAACTGGGGTGAGCTCCCAGGAAGGAATCGCAAGCCCCTGGATTCTTTAGGAAAAAAACTCTGTGCTCTTCAGCGGCACCTGTGGCGTGAAGAGTCTCCTGGTGGTGTGGTTTTCAGCAGGCTTGGAAGCTGCAATGGAGCTGCTGTCAAAAGGGGGAAATACGGGCTTCTCCCATATTCTCCCGTTTACAACTTGACGCCACAGCGCATTTACTAGCACTCTCTGACTGACTGCTGGAGACTTTCAGCCCCACTGGGCCTTTCTATGATCACACTTCGCTGGACGCGGGGTGTTTTGCGTGCCACGAATAGCATTACACACTTCATGAACTAGTCCGGCCTAGGTGATTTTGGATGGACCAAATGGCTAAGAATTTGACCGGATTTTCAGGATTTTCTGGCAGACTGAACCTACCGTGGACCTTGCTTCCCAATAGAGAGATGACAGGTAAGAATTGCCAGGATGCACTTTAGGCGCAGGGGTTCTTTCAGTGCAGTTCAGAGGGCCTCCGCGGAGGCAGAGCCACGTTGAATGGAATACTGGCCAAAACGTGGTTCTGGGGCTGCCTTACAGCTGTAGAAATCAAGCTCTGCGGGCGAGAATCTGTTCATCACCCTTCCCTCTGCATACAAAGAGTCGACCCCAACCGTCTCTTCTGTGTTATGTTTCTCGGAAAATAAAAGGGGACTACGGCGCACACACTCTCCCTCAGAAGGGAATTCCTACGCGACTCTCTTAGGCCTACGGAAAGCCGTAGAGGAGTTAAAGCAGTCTGTCGAGTCAGGACGCACGGAGATGGCTGCACACAAAACTTTGCTGATAGGAAACACTCGTGCTTGCCTTGAGGCCAGGGGTCACGTTTACTTTGCCCTGAGCTAGGGCAAGCGTGGGATGAGCTCCTAGCAAGGCACTGGAGACCACCTGGATTCCTAGGAGAACGCTCACTTTCTTCACTGAGCGTATTCCTAGGAGTGACTAGAAGACAGTTCATGGCAATGTCTTTCAGTCAGCCTTCAGGCCGCCACTATCTACCTTTCAACTGGGGGAAATCCTGCCTTTTTCCAGGCTTCCTAATGACAAACTGGATCACCCCGCACATGTACCTAGCTTCTCTGACAATCCCAAAGAGACCATTGGAACGCAATCCGGCCTTCTGCGATGACACTTTTGGATGCAGTGTGCTCTGCATGTGGTGATCGGCATAATCCTCTAAATGTCCTCAGTAGGCCTAGGTGACTTTGGATGTTGCAAATGCCTAGCAATGCTCAGGGTAAATCTCTTCTTTATTTCGGGCTGGACCTAAAGGCCAGTTTCCGCATCACTTAGAGAGACCTCGAGCAGGAGTCCCCAGACTGAAGTGGCGCCCCGGTTGTTTCCTTCAGGGCCTCTTATGTTTCCTCAAAGTGGCAGACCCGCAGGGAATGAAAGCCTGCCACGAACCGCCTTCCTGAGGCTCTTTCAAAGCTGTGGAACGCTAGCCATAGAGAACACATTCGTTCGCGGCCCTTCCAACTGCATAGTGAGGGAAGTTCCCCGAGCTGTGTATCCCTTGATTGTGCCCAGAAGGCTTTGGGTACACAGTGTCCTTCCTTGGCAGGAATTGACCATGTGAGAGTCTTGAGCACTGTGGGCCATAGTAAAGCTAAAGCCGTCCATTGACTAAGACTTCCTGGAAACCGGTGCACCTCTATCTCTGGTAATGGGAAAATGTGCACCTTACCTCAAGACTAGAGGTCACATTTAGTTGGCCCTTTAGCTACAGTACGCAACTGGGGTGAGCTCCCAGGAAGGAATCGCAAGCCCCTGGATTCTTTAGGAAAAAAACTCTGTGCTCTTCAGCGGCACCTGTGGCGTGAAGAGTCTCCTGGTGGTGTGGTTTCCAGCAGGCTTGGAAGCTACAATGGAGCTGCTGTCAAAAGGGGGAAATACGGGCTTCTCCCATATTCTCCCGTTTACAACTTGACGCCACAGCGCATTTACTAGCACTCTCTGACTGACTGCTGGAGACTTTCAGCCCCACTGGGCCTTTCTATGATCACACTTCGCTGGACGCGGGCTGTTTTGCGTGCCACGAATAGCATTACACGCTTCATGAACTAGTCCGGCCTAGGTGACTTTGGATGGACCAAATGGCTAAGAATTTGACCAGATTTTCAGGATTTTCTGGCAGGCTGGACCTACCGTGGACCTTGCTTCCCAATAGAGAGATGACAGGTCAGAGTTGCCAGGATGCACTTTAGGCGCAGGGGTTCTTTCAGTGCAGTTCAGAGGGCCTCCGCGGAGGCAGAGCCACGTTGAATGGAATATGGCCAAAACGTGGTCCTGGGGCTGCCTTACAGCTGTAGAAATCAAGCTCTGCGGGCGAGAATCTGTTCATCACCCTTCCCTCTGCATACAAAGAGTCGACCCCAACCGTCTCTTCTGTGTTATGTTTCTCGGAAAATAAAAGGGGACTACGGCGCACACACTCTCCCTCAGAAGGGAATTCCTACGCGACTCTCTTAGGCCTACGGAAAGCCGTAGAGGAGTTAAAGCAGTCTGTCGAGTCAGGACGCACGGAGATGGCTGCACACAAAACTTTGCTGATAGGAAACACTCGTGCTTGCCTTGAGGCCAGGGGTCACGTTTACTTTGCCCTGAGCTAGGGCAAGCGTGGGATGAGCTCCTAGCAAGGCACTGGAGACCACCTGGATTCCTAGGAGAACGCTCACTTTCTTCACTGAGCGTATTCCTAGGAGTGACTAGAAGACGGTTCATGGCAATGTCTTTCAGTCAGCCTTGAGGCCGCCACTATCTACCTTTCAACTGGGGGAAATCCTGCCTTTTTCCAGGCTTCTCAATGACAAACTGGATCACCCCGCACATGTACCTAGCTTCTCTGACAATCCCAAAGAGACCATTGGAATGCAATCCGGCCTTCTGCGATGACACTTTTGGATGCAGTGTGCTCTGCATGTGGTGAATGGCATAATCCTCTAAATGTCCTCAGTAGGCCTAGGTGACTTTGGATGTTGCAAATGCCTAGCAATGCTCAGGGTAAATCTCTTCTTTATTTCGGGCTGGACCTAAAGGCCAGTTTCCGCATCACTTAGAGAGACCTCGAGCAGGAGTCCCCAGACTGAAGTGGCGCCCCGGTGGTTTCCTTCAGGGCCTCTTATGTTTCCTCAAAGTGGCAGACCCGCAGGGAATGAAAGCCTGCCACGAACCGCCTTCCTGAGGCTCTTTCAAAGCTGTGGAACGCTAGCCATAGAGAACACATTAGTTCCCGGCCCTTCCAACTGCATAGTGAGGGAACTTCCCCGAGCTGTGTATCCCTTGATTGTGCCCAGAAGGCTTTGGGTACACAGTGTCCTTCCTTGGCAGGAATTGACCATGTGAGAGTCTTGAGCACAGTGGGCCATAGTAAAGCTAAAGCCGTCCATTGACTAAGACTTCCTGGAAACCGGTGCACCTCTATCTCTGGTAATGGGAAAATGTGCACCTTACCTCAAGACTAGAGGTCACATTTAGTTGGCCCTTTAGCTACAGTACGCAACTGGGGTGAGCTCCCAGGAAGGAATCGCAAGCCCCTGGATTCTTTAGGAAAAAAACTGTGTGCTCTTCAGCGGCACCTGTGGCGTGAAGAGTCTCCTGGTGGTGTGGTTTCCAGCAGGCTTGGAAGCTGCAATGGAGCTGCTGTCAAAAGGGGGAAATACGGGCTTCTCCCATATTCTCCCGTTTACAACTTGACGCCACAGCGCATTTACTAGCACTCTATGACTGACTGCTGGAGACTTTCAGCCCCACTGGGCCTTTCTATGATCACACTTCGCTGGACGCGGGGTGTTTTGCGTGCCACGAATAGCATTACACGCTTCATGAACTAGTCCGCCCTAGGTGACTTTGGATGGACCAAATGGCTAAGAATTTGACCGGATTTTCAGGATTTTCTGGCAGGCTGGACCTACCGTGGACCTTGCTTCCCAATAGAGAGATGACAGGTAAGAGTTGCCAGGATGCACTTTAGGCGCAGGGGTTCTTTCAGTGCAGTTCAGAGGGCCTCCGCGGAGGCAGAGCCAGTTGAATGGAATACTGGCCAAAACGTGGTCCTGGGGCTGCCTTACAGCTGTAGAAATCAAGCTCTGCGGGCGAGAATCTGTTCATCACCCTTCCCTCTGCATACAAAGAGTCGACCCCAACCGTCTCTTCTGTGTTATGTTTCTCGGAAAATAAAAGGGGACTACGGCGCACACACTCTCCCTCAGAAGGGAATTCCTACGCGACTCTCTTAGGCCTACGGAAAGCCGTAGAGGAGTTAAAGCAGTCTGTCGAGTCAGGACGCACGGAGATGGCTGCACACAAAACTTTGCTGATAGGAAACACTCGTGCTTGCCTTGAGGCCAGGGGTCACGTTTACTTTGCCCTGAGCTAGGGCAAGCGTGGGATGAGCTCCTAGCAAGGCACTGGAGACCACCTGGATTCCTAGGAGAACGCTCACTTTCTTCACTGAGCGTATTCCTAGGAGTGACTAGAAGACGGTTCATGGCAATGTCTTTCAGTCAGCCTTGAGGCCGCCACTATCTACCTTTCAACTGGGGGAAATCCTGCCTTTTTCCAGGCTTCTCAATGACAAACTGGATCACCCCGCACATGTACCTAGCTTCTCTGACAATCCCAAAGAGACCATTGGAACGCAATCCGGCCTTCTGCGATGCCATTTTGGATGCAGTGTGCTCTGCATGTGGTGAACGGCATAATCCTCTAAATGTCCTCAGTAGGCCTAGGTGACTTTGGATGTTGCAAATGCCTAGCAATGCTCAGGGTAAATCTCTTCTTTATTTCGGGCTGGACCTAAAGGCCAGTTTCCGCATCACTTAGAGAGACCTCGAGCAGGAGTCCCCAGACTGAAGTGGCGCCCCGGTGGTTTCCTTCAGGGCCTCTTATGTTTCCTCAAAGTGGCAGGCCCGCAGGGAATGAAAGCCTGCCACGAATCGCCTTCCTGAGGCTCTTTCAAAGCTGTGGAACGCTAGCCATAGAGAACACATTAGTTCCCGGCCCTTCCAACTGCATAGTGAGGGAACTTCCCCGAGCTGTGTATCCCTTGATTGTGCCCAGAAGGCTTTGGGTACACAGTGTCCTTCCTTGGCAGGAATTGACCATGTGAGAGTCTTGAGCACTGTGGGCCATAGTAAAGCTAAAGCCGTCCATTGACTAAGACTTCCTGGAAACCGGTGCACCTCTATCTCTGGTAATGGGAAAATGTGCACCTTACCTCAAGACTAGAGGTCACATTTAGTTGGCCCTTTAGCTACAGTACGCAACTGGGGTGAGCTCCCAGGAAGGAATCGCAAGCCCCTGGATTCTTTAGGAAAAAAACTCTGTGCTCTTCAGCGGCACCTGTGGCGTGAAGAGTCTCCTGGTGGTGTGGTTTTCAGCAGGCTTGGAAGCTGCAATGGAGCTGCTGTCAAAAGGGGGAAATACGGGCTTCTCCCATATTCTCCCGTTTACAACTTGACGCCACAGCGCATTTACTAGCACTCTCTGACTGACTGCTGGAGACTTTCAGCCCCACTGGGCCTTTCTATGATCACACTTCGCTGGACGCGGGGTGTTTTGCGTGCCACGAATAGCATTACACGCTTCATGAACTAGTCCGGCCTAGGTGACTTTGGATGGACCAAATGGCTAAGAATTTGACCGGATTTTCAGGATTTTCTGGCAGGCTGGACCTACCGTGGACCTTGCTTCCCAATAGAGAGATGACAGGTAAGAGTTGCCAGGATGCACTTTAGGCGCAGGGGTTCTTTCAGTGCAGTTCAGAGGGCCTCCGCGGAGGCAGAGCCACGTTGAATGGAATACTGGCCAAAACGTGGTCCTGGGGCTGCCTTACAGCTGTAGAAATCAAGCTCTGCGGGCGAGAATCTGTTCATCACCCTTCCCTCTGCATACAAAGAGTCGACCCCAACCGTCTCTTCTGTGTTATGTTTCTCGGAAAATAAAAGGGGACTACGGCGCACACACTCTCCCTCAGAAGGGAATTCCTACGCGACTCTCTTAGGCCTACGGAAAGCCGTAGAGGAGTTAAAGCAGTCTGTCGAGTCAGGACGCACGGAGATGGCTGCACACAAAACTTTGCTGATAGGAAACACTCGTGCTTGCCTTGAGGCCAGGGGTCACGTTTACTTTGCCCTGAGCTAGGGCAAGCGTGGGATGAGCTCCTAGCAAGGCACTGGAGACCACCTGGATTCCTAGGAGAACGCTCACTTTCTTCACTGAGCGTATTCCTAGGAGTGACTAGAAGACGGTTCATGGCAATGTCTTTCAGTCAGCCTTGAGGCCGCCACTATCTACCTTTCAACTGGGGGAAATCCTGCCTTTTTCCAGGCTTCTCAATGACAAACTGGATCACCCCGCACATGTACCTAGCTTCTCTGACAATCCCAAAGAGACCATTGGAACGCAATCCGGCCTTCTGCGATGACACTTTTGGATGCAGTGTGCTCTGCATGTGGTGAACGGCATAATCCTCTAAATGTCCTCAGTAGGCCTAGGTGACTTTGGATGTTGCAAATGCCTAGCAATGCTCAGGGTAAATCTCTTCTTTATTTCGGGCTGGACCTAAAGGCCAGTTTCCGCATCACTTAGAGAGACCTCGAGCAGGAGTCCCCAGACTGAAGTGGCGCCCCGGTGGTTTCCTTCAGGGCCTCTTATGTTTCCTCAAAGTGGCAGACCCGCAGGGAATGAAAGCCTGCCACGAACCGCCTTCCTGAGGCTCTTTCAAAGCTGTGGAACGCTAGCCATAGAGAACACATTAGTTCCCGGCCCTTCCAACTGCATAGTGAGGGAACTTCCCCGAGCTGTGTATCCCTTGATTGTGCCCAGAAGGCTTTGGGTACACAGTGTCCTTCCTTGGCAGGAATTGACCATGTGAGAGTCTTGAGCACTGTGGGCCATAGTAAAGCTAAAGCCGTCCATTGACTAAGACTTCCTGGAAACCGGTGCACCTCTATCTCTGGTAATGGGAAAATGTGCACCTTACCTCAAGACTAGAGGTCACATTTAGTTGGCCCTTTAGCTACAGTACGCAACTGGGGTGAGCTCCCAGGAAGGAATCGCAAGACTCTGGATTCTTTAGGAAAAAAACTCTGTGCTCTTCAGCGGCACCTGTGGCGTGAAGAGTCTCCTGGTGGTGTGGTTTTCAGCAGGCTTGGAAGCTGCAATGGAGCTGCTGTCAAAAGGGGGAAATACGGGCTTCTCCCATATTCTCCCGTTTACAACTTGACGCCACAGCGCATTTACTAGCACTCTATGACTGACTGCTGGAGACTTTCAGCCCCACTGGGCCTTTCTATGATCACACTTCGCTGGACGCGGGGTGTTTTGCGTGCCACGAATAGCATTAGACGCTTCATGAACTAGTCCGCCCTAGGTGACTTTGGATGGACCAAATGGCTAAGAATTTGACCGGATTTTCAGGATTTTCTGGCAGGCTGGACCTACCGTGGACCTTGCTTCCCAATAGAGAGATGACAGGTAAGAGTTGCCAGGATGCACTTTAGGCGCAGGGGTTCTTTCAGTGCAGTTCAGAGGGCCTCCGCGGAGGCAGAGCCACGTTGAATGGAATACTGGCCAAAACGTGGTCCTGGGGCTGCCTTACAGCTGTAGAAATCAAGCTCTGCGGGCGAGAATCTGTTCATCACCCTTCCCTCTGCATACAAAGAGTCGACCCCAACCGTCTCTTCTGTGTTATGTTTCTCGGAAAATAAAAGGGGACTACGGCGCACACACTCTCCCTCAGAAGGGAATTCCTACGCGACTCTCTTAGGCCTACGGAAAGCCGTAGAGGAGTTAAAGCAGTCTGTCGAGTCAGGACGCACGGAGATGGCTGCACACAAAACTTTGCTGATAGGAAACACTCGTGCTTGCCTTGAGGCCAGGGGTCACGTTTACTTTGCCCTGAGCTAGGGCAAGCGTGGGATGAGCTCCTAGCAAGGCACTGGAGACCACCTGGATTCCTAGGAGAACGCTCACTTTCTTCACTGAGCGTATTCCTAGGAGTGACTAGAAGACGGTTCATGGCAATGTCTTTCAGTCAGCCTTGAGGCCGCCACTATCTACCTTTCAACTGGGGGAAATCCTGCCTTTTTCCAGGCTTCTCAATGACAAACTGGATCACCCCGCACATGTACCTAGCTTCTCTGACAATCCCAAAGAGACCATTGGAACGCAATCCGGCCTTCTGCGATGACACTTTTGGATGCAGTGTGCTCTGCATGTGGTGAACGGCATAATCCTCTAAATGTCCTCAGTAGGCCTAGGTGACTTTGGATGTTGCAAATGCCTAGCAATGCTCAGGGTAAATCTCTTCTTTATTTCGGGCTGGACCTAAAGGCCAGTTTCCGCATCACTTAGAGAGACCTCGAGCAGGAGTCCCCAGACTGAAGTGGCACCCCGGTGGTTTCCTTCAGGGCCTCTTATGTTTCCTCAAAGTGGCAGACCCGCAGGGAATGAAAGCCTGCCACGAACCGCCTTCCTGAGGCTCTTTCAAAGCTGTGGAACGCTAGCCATAGAGAACACATTAGTTCCCGGCCCTTCCAACTGCATAGTGAGGGAACTTCCCCGAGCTGTGTATCCCTTGATTGTGCCCAGAAGGCTTTGGGTACACAGTGTCCTTCCTTGGCAGGAATTGACCATGTGAGAGTCTTGAGCACTGTGGGCCATAGTAAAGCTAAAGCCGTCCATTGACTAAGACTTCCTGGAAACCGGTGCACCTCTATCTCTGGTAATGGGAAAATGTGCACCTTACCTCAAGACTAGAGGTCACATTTAGTTGGCCCTTTAGCTACAGTACGCAACTGGGGTGAGCTCCCAGGAAGGAATCGCAAGACTCTGGATTCTTTAGGAAAAAAACTCTGTGCTCTTCAGCGGCACCTGTGGCGTGAAGAGTCTCCTGGTGGTGTGGTTTTCAGCAGGCTTGGAAGCTGCAATGGAGCTGCTGTCAAAAGGGGGAAATACGGGCTTCTCCCATATTCTCCCGTTTACAACTTGACGCCACAGCGCATTTACTAGCACTCTCTGACTGACTGCTGGAGACTTTCAGCCCCACTGGGCCTTTCTATGATAACACTTCGCTGGACGCGGGGTGTTTTGCGTGCCACGAATAGCATTACACGCTTCATGAACTAGTCCGGCCTAGGTGACTTTGGATGGACCAAATGGCTAAGAATTTGACCGGAGTTTCAGGATTTTCTGGCAGGCTGGACCTACCGTGGACCTTGCTTCCCAATAGAGAGATGATAGGTAAGAATTGCCAGGATGCACTTTAGGTGCAGGGGTCCTTTCAGTGCAGTTCAGAGGGCCTCCGCGGAGGCAGAGCCACGTTGAATGGAATACTGGCCAAAACGTGGTTCTGGGGCTGCCTTACAGCTGTAGAAATCAAGCTCTGCGGGCGAGAATCTGTTCATCACCCTTCCCTCTGCATACAAAGAGTCGACCCCAACCGTCTCTTCTGTGTTATGTTTCTCGGAAAATAAAAGGGGACTACGGCGCACACACTCTCCCTCAGAAGGGAATTCCTACGCGACTCTCTTAGGCCTACGGAAAGCCGTAGAGGAGTTAAAGCAGTCTGTCGAGTCAGGACGCACGGAGATGGCTGCACACAAAACTTTGCTGATAGGAAACACTCGTGCTTGCCTTGAGGCCAGGGGTCACGTTTACTTTGCCCTGAGCTAGGGCAAGCGTGGGATGAGCTCCTAGCAAGGCACTGGAGACCACCTGGATTCCTAGGAGAACGCTCACTTTCTTCACTGAGCGTATTCCTAGGAGTGACTAGAAGACAGTTCATGGCAATGTCTTTCAGTCAGCCTTGAGGCCGCCACTATCTACCTTTCAACTGGGGGAAATCCTGCCTTTTTCCAGGCTTCTCAATGACAAACTGGATCACCCCGCACATGTACCTAGCTTCTCTGACAATCCCAAACAGAACATTGGAACGCAATCCGGCCTTCTGCGATGACACTTTTGGATGCAGTGTGCTCTGCATGTGGTGATCGGCATAATCCTCTAAATGTCCTCAGTAGGCCTAGGTGACTTTGGATGTTGCAAATGCCTAGCAATGCTCAGGGTAAATCTCTTCTTTATTTCGGGCTGGACCTAAAGGCCAGTTTCCGCATCACTTAGAGAGACCTCGAGCAGGAGTCCCCAGACTGAAGTGGCGCCCCGGTGCTTTCCTTCAGGGCCTCTTATGTTTCCTCAAAGTGGCAGACCCGCAGGGAATGAAAGCCTGCCACGAACCGCCTTCCTGAGGCTCTTTCAAAGCTGTGGAATGCTAGCCATAGAGAACACATTAGTTCCCGGCCCTTCCAACTGCATAGTGAGGGAACTTCCCCGAGCTGTGTATCCCTTGATTGTGCCCAGAAGGCTTTGGGTACACAGTGTCCTTCCTTGGCAGGAATTGACCATGTGAGAGTCTTGAGCACTGTGGGCCATAGTAAAGCTAAAGCCATCCATTGACTAAGACTTCCTGGAAACCGGTGCACCTCTATCTCTGGTAATGGGAAAATGTGCACCTTACCTCAAGACTAGAGGTCACATTTAGTTGGCCCTTTAGCTACAGTACGCAACTGGGGTGAGCTCCCAGGAAGGAATCGCAAGCCCCTGGATTCTTTAGGAAAAAAACTCTGTGCTCTTCAGCGGCACCTGTGGCGTGAAGAGTCTCCTGGTGGTGTGGTTTTCAGCAGGCTTGGAAGCTGCAATGGAGCTGCTGTCAAAAGGGGGAAATACGGGCTTCTCCCATATTCTCCCGTTTACAACTTGACGCCACAGCGCATTTACTAGCACTCTCTGACTGACTGCTGGAGACTTTCAGCCCCACTGGGCTTTTCTATGATCACACTTCACTGGACGCGGGGTGTTTTGCGTGCCACGAATAGCATTACACGCTTCATGAACTAGTCCGGCCTAGGTGATTTTGGATGGACCAAATGGCTAAGAATTTGACCGGATTTTCAGGATTTTCTGGCAGGCTGAACCTACCGTGGACCTTGCTTCCCAATAGAGAGATGACAGGTAAGAATTGCCAGGATGCACTTTAGGCGCAGGGGTTCTTTCAGTGCAGTTCAGAGGGCCTCCGCGGAGGCAGAGCCACTTTGAATGGAATACTGGCCAAAACGTGGTTCTGGGGCTGCCTTACAGCTGTAGAAATCAAGCTCTGCGGGCGAGAATCTGTTCATCACCCTTCCCTCTGCATACAAAGAGTCGACCCCAACCGTCTCTTCTGTGTTATGTTTCTCGGAAAATAAAAGGGGACTACGGCGCACACACTCTCCCTCAGAAGGGAATTCCTACGCGACTCTCTTAGGCCTACGGAAAGCCGTAGAGGAGTTAAAGCAGTCTGTCGAGTCAGGACGCACGGAGATGGCTGCACACAAAACTTTGCTGATAGGAAACACTCGTGCTTGCCTTGAGGCCAGGGGTCACGTTTACTTTGCCCTGAGCTAGGGCAAGCGTGGGATGAGCTCCTAGCAAGGCACTGGAGACCACCTGGATTCCTAGGAGAACGCTCACTTTCTTCACTGAGCGTATTCCTAGGAGTGACTAGAAGACAGTTCATGGCAATGTCTTTCAGTCAGCCTTGAGGCCGCCACTATCTACCTTTCAACTGGGGGAAATCCTGCCTTTTTCCAGGCTTCTCAATGACAAACTGGATCACCCCGCACATGTACCTAGCTTCTCTGACAATCCCAAAGAGACCATTGGAATGCAATCCGGCCTTCTGCGATGACACTTTTGGATGCAGTGTGCTCTGCATGTGGTGAATGGCATAATCCTCTAAATGTCCTCAGTAGGCCTAGGTGACTTTGGATGTTGCAAATGCCTAGCAATGCTCAGGGTAAATCTCTTCTTTATTTCGGGCTGGACCTAAAGGCCAGTTTCCGCATCACTTAGAGAGACCTCGAGCAGGAGTCCCCAGACTGAAGTGGCGCCCCGGTGGTTTCCTTCAGGGCCTCTTATGTTTCCTCAAAGTGGCAGACCCGCAGGGAATGAAAGCCTGCCACGAACCGCCTTCCTGAGGCTCTTTCAAAGCTGTGGAACGCTAGCCATAGAGAACACATTAGTTCCCGGCCCTTCCAACTGCATAGTGAGGGAACTTCCCCGAGCTGTGTATCCCTTGATTGTGCCCAGAAGGCTTTGGGTACACAGTGTCCTTCCTTGGCAGGAATTGACCATGTGAGAGTCTTGAGCACTGTGGGCCATAGTAAAGCTAAAGCCGTCCATTGACTAAGACTTCCTGGAAACCGGTGCACCTCTATCTCTGGTAATGGGAAAATGTGCACCTTACCTCAAGACTAGAGGTCACATTTAGTTGGCCCTTTAGCTACAGTACGCAACTGGGGTGAGCTCCCAGGAAGGAATCGCAAGCCCCTGGATTCTTTAGGAAAAAAACTGTGTGCTCTTCAGCGGCACCTGTGGCGTGAAGAGTCTCCTGGTGGTGTGGTTTCCAGCAGGCTTGGAAGCTGCAATGGAGCTGCTGTCAAAAGGGGGAAATACGGGCTTCTCCCATATTCTCCCGTTTACAACTTGACGCCACAGCGCATTTACTAGCACTCTATGACTGACTGCTGGAGACTTTCAGCCCCACTGGGCCTTTCTATGATCACACTTCGCTGGACGCGGGGTGTTTTGCGTGCCACGAATAGCATTACACGCTTCATGAACTAGTCCGCCCTAGGTGACTTTGGATGGACCAAATGGCTAAGAATTTGACCGGATTTTCAGGATTTTCTGGCAGGCTGGACCTACCGTGGACCTTGCTTCCCAATAGAGAGATGACAGGTAAGAGTTGCCAGGATGCACTTTAGGCGCAGGGGTTCTTTCAGTGCAGTTCAGAGGGCCTCCGCGGAGGCAGAGCCAGTTGAATGGAATACTGGCCAAAACGTGGTCCTGGGGCTGCCTTACAGCTGTAGAAATCAAGCTCTGCGGGCGAGAATCTGTTCATCACCCTTCCCTCTGCATACAAAGAGTCGACCCCAACCGTCTCTTCTGTGTTATGTTTCTCGGAAAATAAAAGGGGCCTACGGCGCACACACTCTCCCTCAGAAGGGAATTCCTACGCGACTCTCTTAGGCCTACGGAAAGCCGTAGAGGAGTTAAAGCAGTCTGTCGAGTCAGGACGCACGGAGATGGCTGCACACAAAACTTTGCTGATAGGAAACACTCGTGCTTGCCTTGAGGCCAGGGGTCACGTTTACTTTGCCCTGAGCTAGGGCAAGCGTGGGAAGAGCTCCTAGCAAGGCACTGGAGACCACCTGGATTCCTAGGAGAACGCTCACTTTCTTCACTGAGCGTATTCCTAGGAGTGACTAGAAGACGGTTCATGGCAATGTCTTTCAGTCAGCCTTGAGGCCGCCACTATCTACCTTTCAACTGGGGGAAATCCTGCCTTTTTCCAGGCTTCTCAATGACAAACTGGATCACCCCGCACATGTACCTAGCTTCTCTGACAATCCCAAAGAGACCATTGGAACGCAATCCGGCCTTCTGCGATGCCATTTTGGATGCAGTGTGCTCTGCATGTGGTGAACGGCATAATCCTCTAAATGTCCTCAGTAGGCCTAGGTGACTTTGGATGTTGCAAATGCCTAGCAATGCTCAGGGTAAATCTCTTCTTTATTTCGGGCTGGACCTAAAGGCCAGTTTCCGCATCACTTAGAGAGACCTCGAGCAGGAGTCCCCAGACTGAAGTGGCGCCCCGGTGGTTTCCTTCAGGGCCTCTTATGTTTCCTCAAAGTGGCAGGCCCGCAGGGAATGAAAGCCTGCCACGAATCGCCTTCCTGAGGCTCTTTCAAAGCTGTGGAACGCTAGCCATAGAGAACACATTAGTTCCCGGCCCTTCCAACTGCATAGTGAGGGAACTTCCCCGAGCTGTGTATCCCTTGATTGTGCCCAGAAGGCTTTGGGTACACAGTGTCCTTCCTTGGCAGGAATTGACCATGTGAGAGTCTTGAGCACTGTGGGCCATAGTAAAGCTAAAGCCGTCCATTGACTAAGACTTCCTGGAAACCGGTGCACCTCTATCTCTGGTAATGGGAAAATGTGCACCTTACCTCAAGACTAGAGGTCACATTTAGTTGGCCCTTTAGCTACAGTACGCAACTGGGGTGAGCTCCCAGGAAGGAATCGCAAGCCCCTGGATTCTTTAGGAAAAAAACTCTGTGCTCTTCAGCGGCACCTGTGGCGTGAAGAGTCTCCTGGTGGTGTGGTTTTCAGCAGGCTTGGAAGCTGCAATGGAGCTGCTGTCAAAAGGGGGAAATACGGGCTTCTCCCATATTCTCCCGTTTACAACTTGACGCCACAGCGCATTTACTAGCACTCTCTGACTGACTGCTGGAGACTTTCAGCCCCACTGGGCCTTTCTATGATCACACTTCGCTGGACGCGGGGTGTTTTGCGTGCCACGAATAGCATTACACGCTTCATGAACTAGTCCGGCCTAGGTGACTTTGGATGGACCAAATGGCTAAGAATTTGACCGGATTTTCAGGATTTTCTGGCAGGCTGGACCTACCGTGGACCTTGCTTCCCAATAGAGAGATGACAGGTAAGAGTTGCCAGGATGCACTTTAGGCGCAGGGGTTCTTTCAGTGCAGTTCAGAGGGCCTCCGCGGAGGCAGAGCCACGTTGAATGGAATACTGGCCAAAACGTGGTCCTGGGGCTGCCTTACAGCTGTAGAAATCAAGCTCTGCGGGCGAGAATCTGTTCATCACCCTTCCCTCTGCATACAAAGAGTCGACCCCAACCGTCTCTTCTGTGTTATGTTTCTCGGAAAATAAAAGGGGACTACGGCGCACACACTCTCCCTCAGAAGGGAATTCCTACGCGACTCTCTTAGGCCTACGGAAAGCCGTAGAGGAGTTAAAGCAGTCTGTCGAGTCAGGACGCACGGAGATGGCTGCACACAAAACTTTGCTGATAGGAAACACTCGTGCTTGCCTTGAGGCCAGGGGTCACGTTTACTTTGCCCTGAGCTAGGGCAAGCGTGGGATGAGCTCCTAGCAAGGCACTGGAGACCACCTGGATTCCTAGGAGAACGCTCACTTTCTTCACTGAGCGTATTCCTAGGAGTGACTAGAAGACGGTTCATGGCAATGTCTTTCAGTCAGCCTTGAGGCCGCCACTATCTACCTTTCAACTGGGGGAAATCCTGCCTTTTTCCAGGCTTCTCAATGACAAACTGGATCACCCCGCACATGTACCTAGCTTCTCTGACAATCCCAAAGAGACCATTGGAACGCAATCCGGCCTTCTGCGATGCCATTTTGGATGCAGTGTGCTCTGCATGTGGTGAACGGCATAATCCTCTAAATGTCCTCAGTAGGCCTAGGTGACTTTGGATGTTGCAAATGCCTAGCAATGCTCAGGGTAAATCTCTTCTTTATTTCGGGCTGGACCTAAAGGCCAGTTTCCGCATCACTTAGAGAGACCTCGAGCAGGAGTCCCCAGACTGAAGTGGCGCCCCGGTGGTTTCCTTCAGGGCCTCTTATGTTTCCTCAAAGTGGCAGGCCCGCAGGGAATGAAAGCCTGCCACGAATCGCCTTCCTGAGGCTCTTTCAAAGCTGTGGAACGCTAGCCATAGAGAACACATTAGTTCCCGGCCCTTCCAACTGCATAGTGAGGGAACTTCCCCGAGCTGTGTATCCCTTGATTGTGCCCAGAAGGCTTTGGGTACACAGTGTCCTTCCTTGGCAGGAATTGACCATGTGAGAGTCTTGAGCACTGTGGGCCATAGTAAAGCTAAAGCCGTCCATTGACTAAGACTTCCTGGAAACCGGTGCACCTCTATCTCTGGTAATGGGAAAATGTGCACCTTACCTCAAGACTAGAGGTCACATTTAGTTGGCCCTTTAGCTACAGTACGCAACTGGGGTGAGCTCCCAGGAAGGAATCGCAAGCCCCTGGATTCTTTAGGAAAAAAACTCTGTGCTCTTCAGCGGCACCTGTGGCGTGAAGAGTCTCCTGGTGGTGTGGTTTTCAGCAGGCTTGGAAGCTGCAATGGAGCTGCTGTCAAAAGGGGGAAATACGGGCTTCTCCCATATTCTCCCGTTTACAACTTGACGCCACAGCGCATTTACTAGCACTCTCTGACTGACTGCTGGAGACTTTCAGCCCCACTGGGCCTTTCTATGATCACACTTCGCTGGACGCGGGGTGTTTTGCGTGCCACGAATAGCATTACACGCTTCATGAACTAGTCCGGCCTAGGTGACTTTGGATGGACCAAATGGCTAAGAATTTGACCGGATTTTCAGGATTTTCTGGCAGGCTGGACCTACCGTGGACCTTGCTTCCCAATAGAGAGATGACAGGTAAGAGTTGCCAGGATGCACTTTAGGCGCAGGGGTTCTTTCAGTGCAGTTCAGAGGGCCTCCGCGGAGGCAGAGCCACGTTGAATGGAATACTGGCCAAAACGTGGTCCTGGGGCTGCCTTACAGCTGTAGAAATCAAGCTCTGCGGGCGAGAATCTGTTCATCACCCTTCCCTCTGCATACAAAGAGTCGACCCCAACCGTCTCTTCTGTGTTATGTTTCTCGGAAAATAAAAGGGGACTACGGCGCACACACTCTCCCTCAGAAGGGAATTCCTACGCGACTCTCTTAGGCCTACGGAAAGCCGTAGAGGAGTTAAAGCAGTCTGTCGAGTCAGGACGCACGGAGATGGCTGCACACAAAACTTTGCTGATAGGAAACACTCGTGCTTGCCTTGAGGCCAGGGGTCACGTTTACTTTGCCCTGAGCTAGGGCAAGCGTGGGATGAGCTCCTAGCAAGGCACTGGAGACCACCTGGATTCCTAGGAGAACGCTCACTTTCTTCACTGAGCGTATTCCTAGGAGTGACTAGAAGACGGTTCATGGCAATGTCTTTCAGTCAGCCTTGAGGCCGCCACTATCTACCTTTCAACTGGGGGAAATCCTGCCTTTTTCCAGGCTTCTCAATGACAAACTGGATCACCCCGCACATGTACCTAGCTTCTCTGACAATCCCAAAGAGACCATTGGAACGCAATCCGGCCTTCTGCGATGACACTTTTGGATGCAGTGTGCTCTGCATGTGGTGAACGGCATAATCCTCTAAATGTCCTCAGTAGGCCTAGGTGACTTTGGATGTTGCAAATGCCTAGCAATGCTCAGGGTAAATCTCTTCTTTATTTCGGGCTGGACCTAAAGGCCAGTTTCCGCATCACTTAGAGAGACCTCGAGCAGGAGTCCCCAGACTGAAGTGGCGCCCCGGTGGTTTCCTTCAGGGCCTCTTATGTTTCCTCAAAGTGGCAGACCCGCAGGGAATGAAAGCCTGCCACGAACCGCCTTCCTGAGGCTCTTTCAAAGCTGTGGAACGCTAGCCATAGAGAACACATTAGTTCCCGGCCCTTCCAACTGCATAGTGAGGGAACTTCCCCGAGCTGTGTATCCCTTGATTGTGCCCAGAAGGCTTTGGGTACACAGTGTCCTTCCTTGGCAGGAATTGACCATGTGAGAGTCTTGAGCACTGTGGGCCATAGTAAAGCTAAAGCCGTCCATTGACTAAGACTTCCTGGAAACCGGTGCACCTCTATCTCTGGTAATGGGAAAATGTGCACCTTACCTCAAGACTAGAGGTCACATTTAGTTGGCCCTTTAGCTACAGTACGCAACTGGGGTGAGCTCCCAGGAAGGAATCGCAAGACTCTGGATTCTTTAGGAAAAAAACTCTGTGCTCTTCAGCGGCACCTGTGGCGTGAAGAGTCTCCTGGTGGTGTGGTTTTCAGCAGGCTTGGAAGCTGCAATGGAGCTGCTGTCAAAAGGGGGAAATACGGGCTTCTCCCATATTCTCCCGTTTACAACTTGACGCCACAGCGCATTTACTAGCACTCTCTGACTGACTGCTGGAGACTTTCAGCCCCACTGGGCCTTTCTATGATCACACTTCGCTGGACGCGGGGTGTTTTGCGTGCCACGAATAGCATTAGACGCTTCATGAACTAGTCCGCCCTAGGTGAATTTGGATGGACCAAATGGCTAAGAATTTGACCGGATTTTCAGGATTTTCTGGCAGGCTGGACCTACCGTGGACCTTGCTTCCCAATAGAGAGATGACAGGTAAGAGTTGCCAGGATGCACTTTAGGCGCAGGGGTTCTTTCAGTGCAGTTCAGAGGGCCTCCGCGGAGGCAGAGCCACGTTGAATGGAATACTGGCCAAAACGTGGTCCTGGGGCTGCCTTACAGCTGTAGAAATCAAGCTCTGCGGGCGAGAATCTGTTCATCACCCTTCCCTCTGCATACAAAGAGTCGACCCCAACCGTCTCTTCTGTGTTATGTTTCTCGGAAAATAAAAGGGGACTACGGCGCACACACTCTCCCTCAGAAGGGAATTCCTACGCGACTCTCTTAGGCCTACGGAAAGCCGTAGAGGAGTTAAAGCAGTCTGTCGAGTCAGGACGCACGGAGATGGCTGCACACAAAACTTTGCTGATAGGAAACACTCGTGCTTGCCTTGAGGCCAGGGGTCACGTTTACTTTGCCCTGAGCTAGGGCAAGCGTGGGATGAGCTCCTAGCAAGGCACTGGAGACCACCTGGATTCCTAGGAGAACGCTCACTTTCTTCACTGAGCGTATTCCTAGGAGTGACTAGAAGACGGTTCATGGCAATGTCTTTCAGTCAGCCTTGAGGCCGCCACTATCTACCTTTCAACTGGGGGAAATCCTGCCTTTTTCCAGGCTTCTCAATGACAAACTGGATCACCCCGCACATGTACCTAGCTTCTCTGACAATCCCAAAGAGACCATTGGAACGCAATCCGGCCTTCTGCGATGACACTTTTGGATGCAGTGTGCTCTGCATGTGGTGAACGGCATAATCCTCTAAATGTCCTCAGTAGGCCTAGGTGACTTTGGATGTTGCAAATGCCTAGCAATGCTCAGGGTAAATCTCTTCTTTATTTCGGGCTGGACCTAAAGGCCAGTTTCCGCATCACTTAGAGAGACCTCGAGCAGGAGTCCCCAGACTGAAGTGGCGCCCCGGTGGTTTCCTTCAGGGCCTCTTATGTTTCCTCAAAGTGGCAGACCCGCAGGGAATGAAAGCCTGCCACGAACCGCCTTCCTGAGGCTCTTTCAAAGCTGTGGAACGCTAGCCATAGAGAACACATTAGTTCCCGGCCCTTCCAACTGCATAGTGAGGGAACTTCCCCGAGCTGTGTATCCCTTGATTGTGCCCAGAAGGCTTTGGGTACACAGTGTCCTTCCTTGGCAGGAATTGACCATGTGAGAGTCTTGAGCACTGTGGGCCATAGTAAAGCTAAAGCCGTCCATTGACTAAGACTTCCTGGAAACCGGTGCACCTCTATCTCTGGTAATGGGAAAATGTGCACCTTACCTCAAGACTAGAGGTCACATTTAGTTGGCCCTTTAGCTACAGTACGCAACTGGGGTGAGCTCCCAGGAAGGAATCGAAAGACTCTGGATTCTTTAGGAAAAAAACTCTGTGCTCTTCAGCGGCACCTGTGGCGTGAAGAGTCTCCTGGTGGTGTGGTTTTCAGCAGGCTTGGAAGCTGCAATGGAGCTGCTGTCAAAAGGGGGAAATACGGGCTTCTCCCATATTCTCCCGTTTACAACTTGACGCCACAGCGCATTTACTAGCACTCTCTGACTGACTGCTGGAGACTTTCAGCCCCACTGGGCCTTTCTATGATAACACTTCGCTGGACGCGGGGTGTTTTGCGTGCCACGAATAGCATTACACGCTTCATGAACTAGTCCGGCCTAGGTGACTTTGGATGGACCAAATGGCTAAGAATTTGACCGGAGTTTCAGGATTTTCTGGCAGGCTGGACCTACCGTGGACCTTGCTTCCCAATAGAGAGATGATAGGTAAGAATTGCCAGGATGCACTTTAGGTGCAGGGGTCCTTTCAGTGCAGTTCAGAGGGCCTCCGCGGAGGCAGAGCCACGTTGAATGGAATACTGGCCAAAACGTGGTTCTGGGGCTGCCTTACAGCTGTAGAAATCAAGCTCTGCGGGCGAGAATCTGTTCATCACCCTTCCCTCTGCATACAAAGAGTCGACCCCAACCGTCTCTTCTGTGTTATGTTTCTCGGAAAATAAAAGGGGACTACGGCGCACACACTCTCCCTCAGAAGGGAATTCCTACGCGACTCTCTTAGGCCTACGGAAAGCCGTAGAGGAGTTAAAGCAGTCTGTCGAGTCAGGACGCACGGAGATGGCTGCACACAAAACTTTGCTGATAGGAAACACTCGTGCTTGCCTTGAGGCCAGGGGTCACGTTTACTTTGCCCTGAGCTAGGGCAAGCGTGGGATGAGCTCCTAGCAAGGCACTGGAGACCACCTGGATTCCTAGGAGAACGCTCACTTTCTTCACTGAGCGTATTCCTAGGAGTGACTAGAAGACAGTTCATGGCAATGTCTTTCAGTCAGCCTTGAGGCCGCCACTATCTACCTTTCAACTGGGGGAAATCCTGCCTTTTTCCAGGCTTCTCAATGACAAACTGGATCACCCCGCACATGTACCTAGCTTCTCTGACAATCCCAAACAGAACATTGGAACGCAATCCGGCCTTCTGCGATGACACTTTTGGATGCAGTGTGCTCTGCATGTGGTGATCGGCATAATCCTCTAAATGTCCTCAGTAGGCCTAGGTGACTTTGGATGTTGCAAATGCCTAGCAATGCTCAGGGTAAATCTCTTCTTTATTTCGGGCTGGACCTAAAGGCCAGTTTCCGCATCACTTAGAGAGACCTCGAGCAGGAGTCCCCAGACTGAAGTGGCGCCCCGGTGCTTTCCTTCAGGGCCTCTTATGTTTCCTCAAAGTGGCAGACCCGCAGGGAATGAAAGCCTGCCACGAACCGCCTTCCTGAGGCTCTTTCAAAGCTGTGGAATGCTAGCCATAGAGAACACATTAGTTCCCGGCCCTTCCAACTGCATAGTGAGGGAACTTCCCCGAGCTGTGTATCCCTTGATTGTGCCCAGAAGGCTTTGGGTACACAGTGTCCTTCCTTGGCAGGAATTGACCATGTGAGAGTCTTGAGCACTGTGGGCCATAGTAAAGCTAAAGCCATCCATTGACTAAGACTTCCTGGAAACCGGTGCACCTCTATCTCTGGTAATGGGAAAATGTGCACCTTACCTCAAGACTAGAGGTCACATTTAGTTGGCCCTTTAGCTACAGTACGCAACTGGGGTGAGCTCCCAGGAAGGAATCGCAAGCCCCTGGATTCTTTAGGAAAAAAACTCTGTGCTCTTCAGCGGCACCTGTGGCGTGAAGAGTCTCCTGGTGGTGTGGTTTTCAGCAGGCTTGGAAGCTGCAATGGAGCTGCTGTCAAAAGGGGGAAATACGGGCTTCTCCCATATTCTCCCGTTTACAACTTGACGCCACAGCGCATTTACTAGCACTCTCTGACTGACTGCTGGAGACTTTCAGCCCCACTGGGCTTTTCTATGATCACACTTCACTGGACGCGGGGTGTTTTGCGTGCCACGAATAGCATTACACGCTTCATGAACTAGTCCGGCCTAGGTGATTTTGGATGGACCAAATGGCTAAGAATTTGACCGGATTTTCAGGATTTTCTGGCAGGCTGAACCTACCGTGGACCTTGCTTCCCAATAGAGAGATGACAGGTAAGAATTGCCAGGATGCACTTTAGGCGCAGGGGTTCTTTCAGTGCAGTTCAGAGGGCCTCCGCGGAGGCAGAGCCACTTTGAATGGAATACTGGCCAAAACGTGGTTCTGGGGCTGCCTTACAGCTGTAGAAATCAAGCTCTGCGGGCGAGAATCTGTTCATCACCCTTCCCTCTGCATACAAAGAGTCGACCCCAACCGTCTCTTCTGTGTTATGTTTCTCGGAAAATAAAAGGGGACTACGGCGCACACACTCTCCCTCAGAAGGGAATTCCTACGCGACTCTCTTAGGCCTACGGAAAGCCGTAGAGGAGTTAAAGCAGTCTGTCGAGTCAGGACGCACGGAGATGGCTGCACACAAAACTTTGCTGATAGGAAACACTCGTGCTTGCCTTGAGGCCAGGGGTCACGTTTACTTTGCCCTGAGCTAGGGCAAGCGTGGGATGAGCTCCTAGCAAGGCACTGGAGACCACCTGGATTCCTAGGAGAACGCTCACTTTCTTCACTGAGCGTATTCCTAGGAGTGACTAGAAGACAGTTCATGGCAATGTCTTTCAGTCAGCCTTGAGGCCGCCACTATCTACCTTTCAACTGGGGGAAATCCTGCCTTTTTCCAGGCTTCTCAATGACAAACTGGATCACCCCGCACATGTACCTAGCTTCTCTGACAATCCCAAAGAGAACATTGGAACGCAATCCGGCCTTCTGCGATGACACTTTTGGATGCAGTGTGCTCTGCATGTGGTGATCGGCATAATCCTCTAAATGTCCTCAGTAGGCCTAGGTGACTTTGGATGTTGCAAATGCCTAGCAATGCTCAGGGTAAATCTCTTCTTTATTTCGGGCTGGACCTAAAGGCCAGTTTCCGCATCACTTAGAGAGACCTCGAGCAGGAGTCCCCAGACTGAAGTGGCGCCCCGGTGCTTTCCTTCAGGGCCTCTTATGTTTCCTCAAAGTGGCAGACCCGCAGGGAATGAAAGCCTGCCACGAACCGCCTTCCTGAGGCTCTTTCAAAGCTGTGGAACGCTAGCCATAGAGAACACATTAGTTCCCGGCCCTTCCAACTGCATAGTGAGGGAACTTCCCCGAGCTGTGTATACCTTGATTGTGCCCAGAAGGCTTTGGGTACACAGTGCCCTTCCTTGGCAGGAATTGACCATGTGAGAGTCTTGAGCACTGTGGGCCATAGTAAAGCTAAAGCCATCCATTGACTAAGACTTCCTGGAAACCGGTGCACCTCTATCTCTGGTAATGGGAAAATGTGCACCTTACCTCAAGACTAGAGGTCACATTTAGTTGGCCCTTTAGCTACAGTACGCAACTGGGGTGAGCTCCCAGGAAGGAATCGCAAGCCCCTGGATTCTTTAGGAAAAAAACTCTGTGCTCTTCAGCGGCACCTGTGGCGTGAAGAGTCTCCTGGTGGTGTGGTTTTCAGCAGGCTTGGAAGCTGCAATGGAGCTGCTGTCAAAAGGGGGAAATACGGGCTTCTCCCATATTCTCCCGTTTACAACTTGACGCCACAGCGCATTTACTAGCACTCTCTGACTGACTGCTGGAGACTTTCAGCCCCACTGGGCCTTTCTATGATCACACTTCGCTGGACGCGGGGTGTTTTGCGTGCCACGAATAGCATTACACGCTTCATGAACTAGTCCGGCCTAGGTGACTTTGGATGGGCCAAATGGCTAAGAATTTGACCGGATTTTCAGGATTTTCTGGCAGGCTGGACCTACCGTGGACCTTGCTTCCCAATAGAGAGATGACAGGTCAGAGTTGCCAGGATGCACTTTAGGCGCAGGGGTTCTTTCAGTGCAGTTCAGAGGGCCTCCGTGGAGGCAGAGCCACGTTGAATGGAATACTGGCCAAAACGTGGTCCTGGGGCTGCCTTACAGCTGTAGAAATCAAGCTCTGCGGGCGAGAATCTGTTCATCACCCTTCCCTCTGCATACAAAGAGTCGACCCCAACCGTCTCTTCTGTGTTATGTTTCTCGGAAAATAAAAGGGGACTACGGCACACACACTCTCCCTCAGAAGGGAATTCCTACGCGACTCTCTTAGGCCTACGGAAAGCTGTAGAGGAGTTAAAGCAGTCTGTCGAGTCAGGACGCACGGAGATGGCTGCACACAAAACTTTGCTGATAGGAAACACTCGTGCTTGCCTTGAGGCCAGGGGTCACGTTTACTTTGCCCTGAGCTAGGGCAAGCGTGGGATGAGCTCCTAGCAAGGCACTGGAGACCACCTGGATTCCTAGGAGAACGCTCACTTTCTTCACTGAGCGTATTCCTAGGAGTGACTAGAAGACGGTTCATGGCAATGTCTTTCAGTCAGCCTTGAGGCCGCCACTATCTACCTTTCAACTGGGGGAAATCCTGCCTTTTTCCAGGCTTCTCAATGACAAACTGGATCACCCCGCACATGTACCTAGCTTCTCTGACAATCCCAAAGAGACCATTGGAACGCAATCCAGCCTTCTGCGATGACACTTTTGGATGCAGTGTGCTCTGCATGTGGTGAACGGCATAATCCTCTAAATGTCCTCAGTAGGCCTAGGTGACTTTGGATGTTGCAAATGCCTAGCAATGCTCAGGGTAAATCTCTTCTTTATTTCGGGCTGGACCTAAAGGCCAGTTTCCGCATCACTTAGAGAGACCTCGAGCAGGAGTCCCCAGACTGAAGTGGCGCCCCGGTGGTTTCCTTCAGGGCCTCTTATGTTTCCTCAAAGTGGCAGACCCGCAGGGAATGAAAGCCTGCCACGAACCGCCTTCCTGAGGCTCTTTCAAAGCTGTGGAACGCTAGCCATAGAGAACACATTAGTTCCCGGCCCTTCCAACTGCATAGTGAGGGAACTTCCCCGAGCTGTGTATCCCTTGATTGTGCCCAGAAGGCTTTGGGTACACAGTGTCCTTCCTTGGCAGGAATTGACCATGTGAGAGTCTTGAGCACTGTGGGCCATAGTAAAGCTAAAGCCGTCCATTGACTAAGACTTCCTGGAAACCGGTGCACCTCTATCTCTGGTAATGGGAAAATGTGCACCTTACCTCAAGACTAGAGGTCACATTTAGTTGGCCCTTTAGCTACAGTACGCAACTGGGGTGAGCTCCCAGGAAGGAATCGCAAGCCCCTGGATTCTTTAGGAAAAAAACTCTGTGCTCTTCAGCGGCACCTGTGGCGTGAAGAGTCTCCTGGTGGTGTGGTTTTCAGCAGGCTTGGAAGCTGCAATGGAGCTGCTGTCAAAAGGGGGAAATACGGGCTTCTCCCATATTCTCCCGTTTACAACTTGACGCCACAGCGCATTTACTAGCACTCTCTGACTGACTGCTGGAGACTTTCAGCCCCACTGGGCCTTTCTATGATCACACTTCGCTGGACGCGGGGTGTTTTGCGTGCCACGAATAGCATTACACACTTCATGAACTAGTCCGGCCTAGGTGACTTTGGATGGACCAAATGGCTAAGAATTTGACCGGATTTTCAGGATTTTCTGGCAGGCTGAACCTACCGTGGACCTTGCTTCCCAATAGAGAGATGACAGGTAAGAATTGCCAGGATGCACTTTAGGCGCAGGGGTTCTTTCAGTGCAGTTCAGAGGGCCTCCACGGAGGCAGAGCCACGTTGAATGGAATACTGGCCAAAACGTGGTTCTGGGGCTGCCTTACAGCTGTAGAAATCAAGCTCTGCGGGCGAGAATCTGTTCATCACCCTTCCCTCTGCATACAAAGAGTCGACCCCAACCGTCTCTTCTGTGTTATGTTTCTCGGAAAATAAAAGGGGACTACGGCGCACACACTCTCCCTCAGAAGGGAATTCCTACGCGACTCTCTTAGGCCTACGGAAAGCCGTAGAGGAGTTAAAGCAGTCTGTCGAGTCAGGACGCACGGAGATGGCTGCACACAAAACTTTGCTGATAGG
The DNA here is from genome assembly GCF_025265405.1 of Mesoplodon densirostris. Taxonomy (NCBI): domain Eukaryota; kingdom Metazoa; phylum Chordata; class Mammalia; order Artiodactyla; family Ziphiidae; genus Mesoplodon; species Mesoplodon densirostris. The sequence goes on from NC_082682.1 coordinate 113,636, forward strand.
AAACACTCGTGCTTGCCTTGAGGCCAGGGGTCACGATTACTTTGCCCTGAGCTAGGGCAAGCGTGGGATGAGCTCCTAGCAAGGCACTGGAGACCACCTGGATTCCTAGGAGAACGCTCACTTTCTTCACTGAGCGTATTCCTAGGAGTGACTAGAAGACAGTTCATGGCAATGTCTTTCAGTCAGCCTTGAGGCCGCCACTATCTACCTTTCAACTGGGGGAAATCCTGCCTTTTTCCAGGCTTCTCAATGACAAACTGGATCACCCCGCACATGTACCTAGCTTCTCTTGCAATCCCAAAGAGACCATTGGAACGCAATCCGGCCTTCTGCGATGACACTTTTGGATGCAGTGTGCTCTGCATGTGGTGATCGGCATAATGCTCTAAATGTCCTCAGTAGGCCTAGGTGACTTTGGATGTTGCAAATGCCTAGCAATGCTCAGGGTAAATCTCTTCTTTATTTCGGGCTGGACCTAAAGGCCAGTTTCCGCATCACTTAGAGAGACCTCGAGCAGGAGTCCCCAGACTGAAGTGGCGCCCTGGTTGTTTCCTTCATGGCCTCTTATGTTTCCTCAAAGTGGCAGACCCGCAGGGAATGAAAGCCTGCCACGAACCGCCTTCCTGAGGCTCTTTCAAAGCTGTGGAACGCTAGCCATAGAGAACACATTAGTTCCCGGCCCTTCCAAATGCATAGTGAGGGAACTTCCCCGAGCTGTGTATCCCTTGATTGTGCCCAGAAGGCTTTGGGTACACAGTGTCCTTCCTTGGCAGGAATTGACCATGTGAGAGTCTTGAGCACTGTGGGCCATAGTAAAGCTAAAGCCGTCCATTGACTAAGACTTCCTGGAAACCGGTGCACCTCTATCTCTGGTAATGGGAAAATGTGCACCTTACCTCAAGACTAGAGGTCACATTTAGTTGGCCCTTTAGCTACAGTACGCAACTGGGGTGAGCTCCCAGGAAGGAATCGCAAGCCCCTGGATTCTTTAGGAAAAAAACTCTGTGCTCTTCAGCGGCACCTGTGGCGTGAAGAGTCTCCTGGTGGTGTGGTTTCCAGAAGGCTTGGAAGCTGCAATGGAGCTGCTGTCAAAAGGGGGAAATACGGGCTTCTCCCATATTCTCCCGTTTACAACTTGACGCCACAGCGCATTTACTAGCACTCTCTGACTGACTGCTGGAGACTTTCAGCCCCACTGGGCCTTTCTATGATCACACTTCGCTGGACGCGGGGTGTTTTGCGTGCCACGAATAGCATTACACGCTTCATTAACTAGTCCGGCCTAGGTGACTTTGGATGGACCAAATGGCTAAGAATTTGACCGGATTTTCAGGATTTTCTGGCAGGCTGGACCTACCGTGGACCTTGCTTCCCAATAGAGAGATGACAGGTAAGAGTTGCCAGGATGCACTTTAGGCGCAGGGGTTCTTTCAGTGCAGTTCAGAGGGCCTCCGTGGAGGCAGAGCCACGTTGAATGGAATACTGGCCAAAACGTGGTCCTGGGGCTGCCTTACAGCTGTAGAAATCAAGCTCTGCGGGCGAGAATCTGTTCATCACCCTTCCCTCTGCATACAAAGAGTCGACCCCAACCGTCTCTTCTGTGTTATGTTTCTCGGAAAATAAAAGGGGACTACGGCGCACACACTCTCCCTCAGAAGGGAATTCCTACGCGACTCTCTTAGGCCTACGGAAAGCCGTAGAGGAGTTAAAGCAGTCTGTCAAGTCAGGACGCACGGAGATGGCTGCACACAAAACTTTGCTGATAGGAAACACTCGTGCTTGCCTTGAGGCCAGGGGTCACGTTTACTTTGCCCTGAGCTAGGGCAAGCGTGGGATGAGCTCCTAGCAAGGCACTGGAGACCACCTGGATTCCTAGGAGAATGCTCACTTTCTTCACTGAGCGTATTCCTAGGAGTGACTAGAAGACGGTTCATGGCAATGTCTTTCAGTCAGCCTTGAGGCCGCCACTATCTACCTTTCAAATGGGGGAAATCCTGCCTTTTTCCAGGCTTCTCAATGACAAACTGGATCACCCCGCACATGTACCTAGCTTCTCTGACAATCCCAAAGAGACCATTGGAACGCAATCCGGCCTTCTGCGATGACACTTTTGGATGCAGTGTGCTCTGCATGTGGTGAACGGCATAATCCTCTAAATGTCCTCAGTAGGCCTAGGTGACTTTGGATGTTGCAAATGCCTAGCAATGCTCAGGGTAAATCTCTTCTTTATTTCGGGCTGGACCTAAAGGCCAGTTTCCGCATCACTTAGAGAGACCTCGAGCAGGAGTCCCCAGACTGAAGTGGCGCCCCGGTGGTTTCCTTCAGGGCCTCTTATGTTTCCTCAAAGTGGCAGGCCCGCAGGGAATGAAAGCCTGCCACGAACCGCCTTCCTGAGGCTCTTTCAAAGCTGTGGAATGCTAGCCATAGAGAACACATTAGTTACCGGCCCTTCCAACTGCATAGTGAGGGAACTTCCCCGAGCTGTGTATCCCTTGATTGTGCCCAGAAGGCTTTGGGTACACAGTGTCCTTCCTTGGCAGGAATTGACCATGTGAGAGTCTTGAGCACTGTGGGCCATAGTAAAGCTAAAGCCGTCCATTGACTAAGACTTCCTGGAAACCGGTGCACCTCTATCTCTGGTAATGGGAAAATGTGCACCTTACCTCAAGACTAGAGGTCACATTTAGTTGGCCCTTTAGCTACAGTACGCAACTGGGGTGAGCTCCCAGGAAGGAATCGCAAGCCCCTGGATTCTTTAGGAAAAAAACTCTGTGCTCTTCAGCGGCACCTGTGGCGTGAAGAGTCTCCTGGTGGTGTGGTTTTCAGCAGGCTTGGAAGCTGCAATGGAGCTGCTGTCAAAAGGGGGAAATACGGGCTTCTCCCATATTCTCCCGTTTACAACTTGACGCCACAGAGCATTTACTAGCACTCTATGACTGACTGCTGGAGACTTTCAGCCCCACTGGGCCTTTCTATGATCACACTTCGCTGGACGCGGGGTGTTTTGCGTGCCACGAATAGCATTACACGCTTCATGAACTAGTCCGCCCTAGGTGACTTTGGATGGACCAAATGGCTAAGAATTTGACCGGATTTTCAGGATTTTCTGGCAGGCTGGACCTACCGTGGACCTTGCTTCCCAATAGAGAGATGACAGGTAAGAGTTGCCAGGATGCACTTTAGGCGCAGGGGTTCTTTCAGTGCATTTCAGAGGGCCTCCGCGGAGGCAGAGCCACGTTGAATGGAATACTGGACAAAACGTGGTCCTGGGGCTGCCTTACAGCTGTAGAAATCAAGCTCTGCGGGCGAGAATCTGTTCATCACCCTTCCCTCTGTATACAAAGAGTCGACCCCAACCGTCTCTTCTGTGTTATGTTTCTCGGAAAATAAAAGGGGACTACGGCGCACACACTCTCCCTCAGAAGGGAATTCCTACGCGACTCTCTTAGGCCTACGGAAAGCCGTAGAGGAGTTAAAGCAGTCTGTCGAGTCAGGACGCACGGAGATGGCTGCACACAAAACTTTGCTGATAGGAAACACTCGTGCTTGCCTTGAGGCCAGGGGTCACGTTTACTTTGCCCTGAGCTAGGGCAAGCGTGGGATGAGCTCCTAGCAAGGCACTGGAGACCACCTGGATTCCTAGGAGAACGCTCACTTTCTTCACTGAGCGTATTCCTAGGAGTGACTAGAAGACGGTTCATGGCAATGTCTTTCAGTCAGCCTTGAGGCCGCCACTATCTACCTTTCAAATGGGGGAAATCCTGCCTTTTTCCAGGCTTCTCAATGACAAACTGGATCACCCCGCACATGTACCTAGCTTCTCTGACAATCCCAAAGAGACCATTGGAACGCAATCCGGCCTTCTGCGATGACACTTTTGGATGCAGTGTGCTCTGCATGTGGTGAACGGCATAATCCTCTAAATGTCCTCAGTAGGCCTAGGTGACTTTGGATGTTGCAAATGCCTAGCAATGCTCAGGGTAAATCTCTTCTTTATTTCGGGCTGGACCTAAAGGCCAGTTTCCGCATCACTTAGAGAGACCTCGAGCAGGAGTCCCCAGACTGAAGTGGCGCCCCGGTTGTTTCCTTCAGGGCCTCTTATGTTTCCTCAAAGTGGCAGACCCGCAGGGAATGAAAGCCTGCCACGAACCGCCTTCCTGAGGCTCTTTCAAAGCTGTGGAACGCTAGCCATAGAGAACACATTAGTTCCCGGCCCTTCCAACTGCATAGTGAGGGAACTTCCCCGAGCTGTGTATCCCTTGATTGTGCCCAGAAGGATTTGGGTACACAGTGTCCTTCCTTGGCAGGAATTGACCATGTGAGAGTCTTGAGCACTGTGGGCCATAGTAAAGCTAAAGCCGTCCATTGACTAAGACTTCCTGGAAACCGGTGCACCTCTATCTCTGGTAATGGGAAAATGTGCACCTTACCTCAAGACTAGAGGTCACATTTAGTTGGCCCTTTAGCTACAGTACGCAACTGGGGTGAGCTCCCAGGAAGGAATCGCAAGCCCCTGGATTCTTTAGGAAAAAAACTCTGTGCTCTTCAGCGGCACCTGTGGCGTGAAGAGTCTCCTGGTGGTGTGGGTTTCAGCAGGCTTGGAAGCTGCAATGGAGCTGCTGTCAAAAGGGGGAAATACGGGCTTCTCCCATATTCTCCCGTTTACAACTTGACGCCACAGCGCATTTACTAGCACTCTCTGACTGACTGCTGGAGACTTTCAGCCCCACTGGGCCTTTCTATGATCACACTTCGCTGGACGCGGGGTGTTTTGCGTGCCACGAATAGCATTACACACTTCATGAACTAGTCCGGCCTAGTTGACTTTGGATGGACCAAATGGCTAAGAATTTGACCGGATTTTCAGGATTTTCTGGCAGGCTGAACCTACCGTGGACCTTGCTTCCCAATAGAGAGATGACAGGTAAGAATTGCCAGGATGCACTTTAGGCGCAGGGGTTCTTTCAGTGCAGTTCAGAGGGCCTCCGCGGAGGCAGAGCCACGTTGAATGGAATACTGGCCAAAACGTGGTTCTGGGGCTGCCTTACAGCTGTAGAAATCAAGCTCTGCGGGCGAGAATCTGTTCATCACCCTTCCCTCTGCATACAAAGAGTCGACCCCAACCGTCTCTTCTGTGTTATGTTTCTCGGAAAATAAAAGGGGACTACGGCGCACACACTCTCCCTCAGAAGGGAATTCCTACACGACTCTCTTAGGCCTATGGAAAGCCGTAGAGGAGTTAAAGCAGTCTGTCGAGTCAGGACGCACGGAGATGGCTGCACACAAAACTTTGCTGATAGGAAACACTCGTGCTTGCCTTGAGGCCAGGGGTCACGTTTACTTTGCCCTGAGCTAGGGCAAGCGTGGGATGAGCTCCTAGCAAGGCACTGGAGACCACCTGGATTCCTAGGAGAACGCTCACTTTCTTCACTGAGCGTATTCCTAGGAGTGACTAGAAGACAGTTCATGGCAATGTCTTTCAGTCAGCCTTGAGGCCGCCACTATCTACCTTTCAACTGGGGGAAATCCTGCCTTTTTCCAGGCTTCTCAATGACAAACTGGATCACCCCGCACATGTACCTAGCTTCTCTGACAATCCCAAAGAGACCATAGGAACGCAATCTGGCCTTCTGCGATGAAACTTTTGGATGCAGTGTGCTCTGCATGTGGTGAACGGCATAATCCTCTAAATGTCCTCAGTAGGCCTAGGTGACTTTGGATGTTGCAAATGCCTAGCAATGCTCAGGGTAAATCTCTTCTTTATTTCGGGCTGGACCTAAAGGCCAGTTTCCGCATCACTTAGAGAGACCTCGAGCAGGAGTCCCCAGACTGAAGTGGCGCCCCGGTTGTTTCCTTCAGGGCCTCTTATGTTTCCTCAAAGTGGCAGACCCGCAGGGAATGAAAGCCTGCCACGAACCGCCTTCCTGAGGCTCTTTCAAAGCTGTGGAACGCTAGCCATAGAGAACACATTAGTTCCCGGCCCTTCCAACTGCATAGTGAGGGAACTTCCCCGAGCTGTGTATCCCTTGATTGTGCCCAGAAGGCTTTGGGTACACAGTGTCCTTCCTTGGCAGGAATTGACCATGTGAGAGTCTTGAGCACTGTGGGCCATAGTAAAGCTAAAGCCGTCCATTGACTAAGACTTCCTGGAAACCGGTGCACCTCTATCTCTGGTAATGGGAAAATGTGCACCTTACCTCAAGACTAGAGGTCACATTTAGTTGGCCCTTTAGCTACAGTACGCAACTGGGGTGAGCTCCCAGGAAGGAATCGCAAGCCCCTGGATTCTTTAGGAAAAAAACTCTGTGCTCTTCAGCGGCACCTGTGGCGTGAAGAGTCTCCTGGTGGTGTGGTTTCCAGCAGGCTTGGAAGCTGCAATGGAGCTGCTGTCAAAAGGGGGAAATACGGGCTTCTCCCATATTCTCCCGTTTACAACTTGACGCCACAGCGCATTTACTAGCACTCTCTGACTGACTGCTGGAGACTTTCAGCCCCACTGGGCCTTCCTATGATCACACTTCGCTGGACGCGGGGTGTTTTGCGTGCCACGGATAGCATTACACGCTTCATGAACTAGTCCGGCCTAGGTGACTTTGGATGGACCAAATGGCTAAGAATTTGACCGGATTTTCAGGATTTTCTGGCAGGCTGGACCTACCGTGGACCTTGCTTCCCAATAGAGAGATGACAGGTAAGAGTTGCCAGGATGCACTTTAGGCGCAGGGGTTCTTTCAGTGCAGTTCAGAGGGCCTCCGTGGAGGCAGAGCCACGTTGAATGGAATACTGGCCAAAACGTGGTCCTGGGGCTGCCTTACAGCTGTAGAAATCAAGCTCTGCGGGCGAGAATCTGTTCATCACCCTTCCCTCTGCATACATAGAGTCGACCCCAACCGTCTCTTCTGTGTTATGTTTCTCGGAAAATAAAAGGGGACTACGGCGCACACACTCTCCCTCAGAAGGGAATTCCTACGCAACTCTCTTAGGCCTACGGAAAGCCGTAGAGGAGTTAAAGCAGTCTGTCAAGTCAGGACGCACGGAGATGGCTGCACACAAACTTTGCTGATAGGAAACACTCGTGCTTGCCTTGAGGCCAGGGGTCACGTTTACTTTGCCCTGAGCTAGGGCAAGCGTGGGATGAGCTCCTAGCAAGGCACTGGAGACCACCTGGATTCCTAGGAGAATGCTCACTTTCTTCACTGAGCGTATTCCTAGGAGTGACTAGAAGACGGTTCATGGCAATGTCTTTCAGTCAGCCTTGAGGCCGCCACTATCTACCTTTCAACTGGGGGAAATCCTGCCTTTTTCCAGGCTTCTCAATGACAAACTGGATCACCCCGCACATGTACCTAGCTTCTCTGACAATCCCAAAGAGACCATTGGAACGCAATCCGGCCTTCTGCGATGACACTTTTGGATGCAGTGTGCTCTGCATGTGGTGAACGGCATAATCCTCTAAATGTCCTCAGTAGGCCTAGGTGACTTTGGATGTTGCAAATGCCTAGCAATGCTCAGGGTAAATCTCTTCTTTATTTCGGGCTGGACCTAAAGGCCAGTTTCCGCATCACTTAGAGAGACCTCGAGCAGGAGTCCCCAGACTGAAGTGGCGCCCCGGTGGTTTCCTTCAGGGCCTCTTATGTTTCCTCAAAGTGGCAGGCCCGCAGGGAATGAAAGCCTGCCACGAACCGCCTTCCTGAGGCTCTTTCAAAGCTGTGGAACGCTAGCCATAGAGAACACATTAGTTCCCGGCCCTTCCAACTGCATAGTGAGGGAACTTCCCCGAGCTGTGTATCCCTTGATTGTGCCCAGAAGGCTTTGGGTACACAGTGTCCTTCCTTGGCAGGAATTGACCATGTGAGAGTCTTGAGCACTGTGGGCCATAGTAAAGCTAAAGCCGTCCATTGACTAAGACTTCCTGGAAACCGGTGCACCTCTATCTCTGGTAATGGGAAAATGTGCACCTTACCTCAAGACTAGAGGTCACATTTAGTTGGCCCTTTAGCTACAGTACGCAACTGGGGTGAGCTCCCAGGAAGGAATCGCAAGCCCCTGGATTCTTTAGGAAAAAAACTCTGTGCTCTTCAGCGGCACCTGTGGCGTGAAGAGTCTCCTGGTGGTGTGGTTTTCAGCAGGCTTGGAAGCTGCAATGGAGCTGCTGTCAAAAGGGGGAAATACGGGCTTCTCCCATATTCTCCCGTTTACAACTTGACGCCACAGCGCATTTACTAGCACTCTCTGACTGACTGCTGGAGACTTTCAGCCCCACTGGGCCTTTCTATGATCACACTTCGCTGGACGCGGGGTGTTTTGCGTGCCACGAATAGCATTACACACTTCATGAACTAGTCCGGCCTAGTTGACTTTGGATGGACCAAATGGCTAAGAATTTGACCGGATTTTCAGGATTTTCTGGCAGGCTGAACCTACCGTGGACCTTGCTTCCCAATAGAGAGATGACAGGTAAGAATTGCCAGGATGCACTTTAGGCGCAGGGGTTCTTTCAGTGCAGTTCAGAGGGCCTCCGCGGAGGCAGAGCCACGTTGAATGGAATACTGGCCAAAACGTGGTTCTGGGGCTGCCTTACAGCTGTAGAAATCAAGCTCTGCGGGCGAGAATCTGTTCATCACCCTTCCCTCTGCATACAAAGAGTCGACCCCAACCGTCTCTTCTGTGTTATGTTTCTCGGAAAATAAAAGGGGACTACGGCGCACACACTCTCCCTCAGAAGGGAATTCCTACGCGACTCTCTTAGGCCTACGGAAAGCCGTAGACGAGTTAAAGCAGTCTGTCGAGTCAGGACGCACGGAGATGGCTGCACACAAAACTTTGCTGATAGGAAACACTCGTGCTTGCCTTGAGGCCAGGGGTCACGTTTACTTTGCCCTGAGCTAGGGCAAGCGTGGGATGAGCTCCTAGCAAGGCACTGGAGACCACCTGGATTCCTAGGAGAACGCTCACTTTCTTCACTGAGCGTATTCCTAGGAGTGACTAGAAGACAGTTCATGGCAATGTCTTTCAGTCAGCCTTGAGGCCGCCACTATCTACCTTTCAACTGGGGGAAATCCTGCCTTTTTCCAGGCTTCTCAATGACAAACTGGATCACCCCGCACATGTACCTAGCTTCTCTGACAATCCCAAAGAGACCATTGGAACGCAATCCGGCCTTCTGCGATGAAACTTTTGGATGCAGTGTGCTCTGCATGTGGTGAACGGCATAATCCTCTAAATGTCCTCAGTAGGCCTAGGTGACTTTGGATGTTGCAAATGCCTAGCAATGCTCAGGGTAAATCTCTTCTTTATTTCGGGCTGGACCTAAAGGCCAGTTTCCGCATCACTTAGAGAGACCTCGAGCAGGAGTCCCCAGACTGAAGTGGCGCCCCGGTTGTTTCCTTCAGGGCCTCTTATGTTTCCTCAAAGTGGCAGACCCGCAGGGAATGAAAGCCTGCCACGAACCGCCTTCCTGAGGCTCTTTCAAAGCTGTGGAACGCTAGCCATAGAGAACACATTAGTTCCCGGCCCTTCCAAATGCATAGTGAGGGAACTTCCCCGAGCTGTGTATCCCTTGATTGTGCCCAGAAGGCTTTGGATACACAGTGTCCTTCCTTGGCAGGAATTGACCATGTGAGAGTCTTGAGCACTGTGGGCCATAGTAAAGCTAAAGCCGTCCATTGACTAAGACTTCCTGGAAACCGGTGCACCTCTATCTCTGGTAATGGGAAAATGTGCACCTTACCTCAAGACTAGAGGTCACATTTAGTTGGCCCTTTAGCTACAGTACGCAACTGGGGTGAGCTCCCAGGAAGGAATCGCAAGCCCCTGGATTCTTTAGGAAAAAAACTCTGTGCTCTTCAGCGGCACCTGTGGCGTGAAGAGTCTCCTGGTGGTGTGGTTTTCAGCAGGCTTGGAAGCTGCAATGGAGCTGCTGTCAAAAGGGGGAAATACGGGCTTCTCCCATATTCTCCCGTTTACAACTTGACGCCACAGCGCATTTACTAGCACTCTCTGACTGACTGCTGGAGACTTTCAGCCCCACTGGGCCTTTCTATGATCACACTTCGCTGGACGCGGGGTGTTTTGCGTGCCACGAATAGCATTACACGCTTCATTAACTAGTCCGGCCTAGGTGACTTTGGATGGACCAAATGGCTAAGAATTTGACCGGATTTTCAGGATTTTCTGGCAGGCTGGACCTACCGTGGACCTTGCTTCCCAATAGAGAGATGACAGGTAAGAGTTGCCAGGATGCACTTTAGGCGCAGGGGTTCTTTCAGTGCAGTTCAGAGGGCCTCCGTGGAGGCAGAGCCACGTTGAATGGAATACTGGCCAAAACGTGGTCCTGGGGCTGCCTTACAGCTGTAGAAATCAAGCTCTGTGGGCGAGAATCTGTTCATCACCCTTCCCTCTGCATACAAAGAGTCGACCCCAACCGTCTCTTCTGTGTTATGTTTCTCGGAAAATAAAAGGGGACTACGGCGCACACACTCTCCCTCAGAAGGGAATTCCTACGCGACTCTCTTAGGCCTACGGAAAGCCGTAGAGGAGTTAAAGCAGTCTGTCAAGTCAGGACGCACGGAGATGGCTGCACACAAAACTTTGCTGATAGGAAACACTCGTGCTTGCCTTGAGGCCAGGGGTCACGTTTACTTTGCCCTGAGCTAGGGCAAGCGTGGGATGAGCTCCTAGCAAGGCACTGGAGACCACCTGGATTCCTAGGAGAATGCTCACTTTCTTCACTGAGCGTATTCCTAGGAGTGACTAGAAGACGGTTCATGGCAATGTCTTTCAGTCAGCCTTGAGGCCGCCACTATCTACCTTTCAACTGGGGGAAATCCTGCCTTTTTCCAGGCTTCTCAATGACAAACTGGATCACCCCGCACATGTACCTAGCTTCTCTGACAATCCCAAAGAGACCATTGGAACGCAATCCGGCCTTCTGCGATGACACTTTTGGATGCAGTGTGCTCTGCATGTGGTGAACGGCATAATCCTCTAAATGTCCTCAGTAGGCCTAGGTGACTTTGGATGTTGCAAATGCCTAGCAATGCTCAGGGTAAATCTCTTCTTTATTTCGGGCTGGACCTAAAGGCCAGTTTCCGCATCACTTAGAGAGACCTCGAGCAGGAGTCCCCAGACTGAAGTGGCGCCCCGGTGGTTTCCTTCAGGGCCTCTTATGTTTCCTCAAAGTGGCAGGCCCGCAGGGAATGAAAGCCTGCCACGAACCGCCTTCCTGAGGCTCTTTCAAAGCTGTGGAACGCTAGCCATAGAGAACACATTAGTTCCCGGCCCTTCCAACTGCATAGTGAGGGAACTTCCCCGAGCTGTGTATCCCTTGATTGTGCCCAGAAGGCTTTGGGTACACAGTGTCCTTCCTTGGCAGGAATTGACCATGTGAGAGTCTTGAGCACTGTGGGCCATAGTAAAGCTAAAGCCGTCCATTGACTAAGACTTCCTGGAAACCGGTGCACCTCTATCTCTGGTAATGGGAAAATGTGCACCTTACCTCAAGACTAGAGGTCACATTTAGTTGGCCCTTTAGCTACAGTACGCAACTGGGGTGAGCTCCCAGGAAGGAATCGCAAGCCCCTGGATTCTTTAGGAAAAAAACTCTGTGCTCTTCAGCGGCACCTGTGGCGTGAAGAGTCTCCTGGTGGTGTGGTTTTCAGCAGGCTTGGAAGCTGCAATGGAGCTGCTGTCAAAAGGGGGAAATACGGGCTTCTCCCATATTCTCCCGTTTACAACTTGACGCCACAGCGCATTTACTAGCACTCTCTGACTGACTGCTGGAGACTTTCAGCCCCACTGGGCCTTTCTATGATCACACTTCGCTGGACGCGGGGTGTTTTGCGTGCCACGAATAGCATTACACACTTCATGAACTAGTCCGGCCTAGTTGACTTTGGATGGACCAAATGGCTAAGAATTTGACCGGATTTTCAGGATTTTCTGGCAGGCTGAACCTACCGTGGACCTTGCTTCCCAATAGAGAGATGACAGGTAAGAATTGCCAGGATGCACTTTAGGCGCAGGGGTTCTTTCAGTGCAGTTCAGAGGGCCTCCGCGGAGGCAGAGCCACGTTGAATGGAATACTGGCCAAAACGTGGTTCTGGGGCTGCCTTACAGCTGTAGAAATCAAGCTCTGCGGGCGAGAATCTGTTCATCACCCTTCCCTCTGCATACAAAGAGTCGACCCCAACCGTCTCTTCTGTGTTATGTTTCTCGGAAAATAAAAGGGGACTACGGCGCACACACTCTCCCTCAGAAGGGAATTCCTACGCGACTCTCTTAGGCCTATGGAAAGCCGTAGAGGAGTTAAAGCAGTCTGTCGAGTCAGGACGCACGGAGATGGCTGCACACAAAACTTTGCTGATAGGAAACACTCGTGCTTGCCTTGAGGCCAGGGGTCACGTTTACTTTGCCCTGAGCTAGGGCAAGCGTGGGATGAGCTCCTAGCAAGGCACTGGAGACCACCTGGATTCCTAGGAGAACGCTCACTTTCTTCACTGAGCGTATTCCTAGGAGTGACTAGAAGACAGTTCATGGCAATGTCTTTCAGTCAGCCTTGAGGCCGCCACTATCTACCTTTCAACTGGGGGAAATCCTGCCTTTTTCCAGGCTTCTCAATGACAAACTGGATCACCCCGCACATGTACCTAGCTTCTCTGACAATCCCAAAGAGACCATTGGAACGCAATCCGGCCTTCTGCGATGAAACTTTTGGATGCAGTGTGCTCTGCATGTGGTGAACGGCATAATCCTCTAAATGTCCTCAGTAGGCCTAGGTGACTTTGGATGTTGCAAATGCCTAGCAATGCTCAGGGTAAATCTCTTCTTTATTTCGGGCTGGACCTAAAGGCCAGTTTCCGCATCACTTAGAGAGACCTCGAGCAGGAGTCCCCAGACTGAAGTGGCGCCCCGGTTGTTTCCTTCAGGGCCTCTTATGTTTCCTCAAAGTGGCAGACCCGCAGGGAATGAAAGCCTGCCACGAACCGCCTTCCTGAGGCTCTTTCAAAGCTGTGGAACGCTAGCCATAGAGAACACATTAGTTCCCGGCCCTTCCAACTGCATAGTGAGGGAACTTCCCCGAGCTGTGTATCCCTTGATTGTGCCCAGAAGGCTTTGGGTACACAGTGTCCTTCCTTGGCAGGAATTGACCATGTGAGAGTCTTGAGCACTGTGGGCCATAGTAAAGCTAAAGCCGTCCATTGACTAAGACTTCCTGGAAACCGGTGCACCTCTATCTCTGGTAATGGGAAAATGTGCACCTTACCTCAAGACTAGAGGTCACATTTAGTTGGCCCTTTAGCTACAGTACGCAACTGGGGTGAGCTCCCAGGAAGGAATCGCAAGCCCCTGGATTCTTTAGGAAAAAAACTCTGTGCTCTTCAGCGGCACCTGTGGCGTGAAGAGTCTCCTGGTGGTGTGGTTTCCAGAAGGCTTGGAAGCTGCAATGGAGCTGCTGTCAAAAGGGGGAAATACGGGCTTCTCCCATATTCTCCCGTTTACAACTTGACGCCACAGTGCATTTACTAGCACTCTCTGACTGACTGCTGGAGACTTTCAGCCCCACTGGGCCTTTCTATGATCACACTTCGCTGGACGCGGGGTGTTTTGCGTGCCACGAATAGCATTACACGCTTCATTAACTAGTCCGGCCTAGGTGACTTTGGATGGACCAAATGGCTAAGAATTTGACCGGATTTTCAGGATTTTCTGGCAGGCTGGACCTACCGTGGACCTTGCTTCCCAATAGAGAGATGACAGGTAAGAGTTGCCAGGATGCACTTTAGGCGCAGGGGTTCTTTCAGTGCAGTTCAGAGGGCCTCCGTGGAGGCAGAGCCACGTTGAATGGAATACTGGCCAAAACGTGGTCCTGGGGCTGCCTTACAGCTGTAGAAATCAAGCTCTGTGGGCGAGAATCTGTTCATCACCCTTCCCTCTGCATACAAAGAGTCGACCCCAACCGTCTCTTCTGTGTTATGTTTCTCGGAAAATAAAAGGGGACTACGGCGCACACACTCTCCCTCAGAAGGGAATTCCTACGCGACTCTCTTAGGCCTACGGAAAGCCGTAGAGGAGTTAAAGCAGTCTGTCAAGTCAGGACGCACGGAGATGGCTGCACACAAAACTTTGCTGATAGGAAACACTCGTGCTTGCCTTGAGGCCAGGGGTCACGTTTACTTTGCCCTGAGCTAGGGCAAGCGTGGGATGAGCTCCTAGCAAGGCACTGGAGACCACCTGGATTCCTAGGAGAATGCTCACTTTCTTCACTGAGCGTATTCCTAGGAGTGACTAGAAGACGGTTCATGGCAATGTCTTTCAGTCAGCCTTGAGGCCGCCACTATCTACCTTTCAAATGGGGGAAATCCTGCCTTTTTCCAGGCTTCTCAATGACAAACTGGATCACCCCGCACATGTACCTAGCTTCTCTGACAATCCCAAAGAGACCATTGGAACGCAATCCGGCCTTCTGCGATGACACTTTTGGATGCAGTGTGCTCTGCATGTGGTGAACGGCATAATCCTCTAAATGTCCTCAGTAGGCCTAGGTGACTTTGGATGTTGCAAATGCCTAGCAATGCTCAGGGTAAATCTCTTCTTTATTTCGGGCTGGACCTAAAGGCCAGTTTCCGCATCACTTAGAGAGACCTCGAGCAGGAGTCCCCAGACTGAAGTGGCGCCCCGGTGGTTTCCTTCAGGGCCTCTTATGTTTCCTCAAAGTGGCAGGCCCGCAGGGAATGAAAGCCTGCCACGAACCGCCTTCCTGAGGCTCTTTCAAAGCTGTGGAACGCTAGCCATAGAGAACACATTAGTTACCGGCCCTTCCAACTGCATAGTGAGGGAACTTCCCCGAGCTGTGTATCCCTTGATTGTGCCCAGAAGGCTTTGGGTACACAGTGTCCTTCCTTGGCAGGAATTGACCATGTGAGAGTCTTGAGCACTGTGGGCCATAGTAAAGCTAAAGCCGTCCATTGACTAAGACTTCCTGGAAACCGGTGCACCTCTATCTCTGGTAATGGGAAAATGTGCACCTTACCTCAAGACTAGAGGTCACATTTAGTTGGCCCTTTAGCTACAGTACGCAACTGGGGTGAGCTCCCAGGAAGGAATCGCAAGCCCCTGGATTCTTTAGGAAAAAAACTCTGTGCTCTTCAGCGGCACCTGTGGCGTGAAGAGTCTCCTGGTGGTGTGGTTTTCAGCAGGCTTGGAAGCTGCAATGGAGCTGCTGTCAAAAGGGGGAAATACGGGCTTCTCCCATATTCTCCCGTTTACAACTTGACGCCACAGCGCATTTACTAGCACTCTCTGACTGACTGCTGGAGACTTTCAGCCCCACTGGGCCTTCCTATGATCACACTTCGCTGGACGCGGGGTGTTTTGCGTGCCACGGATAGCATTACACGCTTCATGAACTAGTCCGGCCTAGGTGACTTTGGATGGACCAAATGGCTAAGAATTTGACCGGATTTTCAGGATTTTCTGGCAGGCTGGACCTACCGTGGACCTTGCTTCCCAATAGAGAGATGACAGGTAAGAGTTGCCAGGATGCACTTTAGGCACAGGGGTTCTTTCAGTGCAGTTCAGAGGGCCTCCGCGGAGGCAGAGCCACGTTGAATGGAATACTGGCCAAAACGTGGTCCTGGGGCTGCCTTACAGCTGTAGAAATCAAGCTCTGCGGGCGAGAATCTGTTCATCACCCTTCCCTCTGCATACAAAGAGTCGACCCCAACCGTCTCTTCTGTGTTATGTTTCTCGGAAAATAAAAGGGGACTACGGCGCACACACTCTCCCTCAGAAGGGAATTCCTACGCGACTCTCTTAGGCCTACGGAAAGCCGTAGAGGAGTTAAAGCAGTCTGTCGAGTCAGGACGCACGGAGATGGCTGCACACAAAACTTTGCTGATAGGAAACACTCGTGCTTGCCTTGAGGCCAGGGGTCACGTTTACTTTGCCCTGAGCTAGGGCAAGCGTGGGATGAGCTCCTAGCAAGGCACTGGAGACCACCTGGATTCCTAGGAGAACGCTCACTTTCTTCACTGAGCGTATTCCTAGGAGTGACTAGAAGACGGTTCATGGCAATGTCTTTCAGTCAGCCTTGAGGCCGCCACTATCTACCTTTCAACTGGGGGAAATCCTGCCTTTTTCCAGGCTTCTCAATGACAAACTGGATCACCCCGCACATGTACCTAGCTTCTCTGACAATCCCAAAGAGACCATTGGAACGCAATCCGGCCTTCTGCGATGACACTTTTGGATGCAGTGTGCTCTGCATGTGGTGAACGGCATAATCCTCTAAATGTCCTCAGTAGGCCTAGGTGACTTTGGATGTTGCAAATGCCTAGCAATGCTCTGGGTAAATCTCTTCTTTATTTCGGGCTGGACCTAAAGGCCGTTTTCCGCATCACTTAGAGAGACCTCGAGCAGGAGTCCCCAGACTGAAGTGGCGCCCCGGTTGTTTCCTTCAGGGCCTCTTATGTTTCCTCAAAGTGGCAGACCCGCAGGGAATGAAAGCCTGCCACGAACCGCCTTCCTGAGGCTCTTTCAAAGCTGTGGAACGCTAGCCATAGAGAACACATTAGTTCCCGGCCCTTCCAACTGCATAGTGAGGGAACTTCCCCGAGCTGTGTATCCCTTGATTGTGCCCAGAAGGCTTTGGGTACACAGTGTCCTTCCTTGGCAGGAATTGACCATGTGAGAGTCTTGAGCACTGTGGGCCATAGTAAAGCTAAAGCCGTCCATTGACTAAGACTTCCTGGAAACCGGTGCACCTCTATCTCTGGTAATGGGAAAATGTGCACCTTACCTCAAGACTAGAGGTCACATTTAGTTGGCCCTTTAGCTACAGTACGCAACTGGGGTGAGCTCCCAGGAAGGAATCGCAAGCCCCTGGATTCTTTAGGAAAAAAACTCTGTGCTCTTCAGCGGCACCTGTGGCGTGAAGAGTCTCCTGGTGGTGTGGTTTCCAGCAGGCTTGGAAGCTGCAATGGAGCTGCTGTCAAAAGGGGGAAATACGGGCTTCTCCCATATTCTCCCGTTTACAACTTGACGCCACAGCGCATTTACTAGCACTCTCTGACTGACTGCTGGAGACTTTCAGCCCCACTGGGCCTTCCTATGATCACACTTCGCTGGACGCGGGGTGTTTTGCGTGCCACGGATAGCATTACACGCTTCATGAACTAGTCCGGCCTAGGTGACTTTGGATGGACCAAATGGCTAAGAATTTGACCGGATTTTCAGGATTTTCTGGCAGGCTGGACCTACCGTGGACCTTGCTTCCCAATAGAGAGATGACAGGTAAGAGTTGCCAGGATGCACTTTAGGCGCAGGGGTTCTTTCAGTGCAGTTCAGAGGGCCTCCGTGGAGGCAGAGCCACGTTGAATGGAATACTGGCCAAAACGTGGTCCTGGGGCTGCCTTACAGCTGTAGAAATCAAGCTCTGTGGGCGAGAATCTGTTCATCACCCTTCCCTCTGCATACAAAGAGTCGACCCCAACCGTCTCTTCTGTGTTATGTTTCTCGGAAAATAAAAGGGGACTACGGCGCACACACTCTCCCTCAGAAGGGAATTCCTACGCGACTCTCTTAGGCCTACGGAAAGCCGTAGAGGAGTTAAAGCAGTCTGTCAAGTCAGGACGCACGGAGATGGCTGCACACAAAACTTTGCTGATAGGAAACACTCGTGCTTGCCTTGAGGCCAGGGGTCACGTTTACTTTGCCCTGAGCTAGGGCAAGCGTGGGATGAGCTCCTAGCAAGGCACTGGAGACCACCTGGATTCCTAGGAGAATGCTCACTTTCTTCACTGAGCGTATTCCTAGGAGTGACTAGAAGACGGTTCATGGCAATGTCTTTCAGTCAGCCTTGAGGCCGCCACTATCTACCTTTCAACTGGGGGAAATCCTGCCTTTTTCCAGGCTTCTCAATGACAAACTGGATCACCCCGCACATGTACCTAGCTTCTCTGACAATCCCAAAGAGACCATTGGAACGCAATCCGGCCTTCTGCGATGACACTTTTGGATGCAGTGTGCTCTGCATGTGGTGAACGGCATAATCCTCTAAATGTCCTCAGTAGGCCTAGGTGACTTTGGATGTTGCAAATGCCTAGCAATGCTCAGGGTAAATCTCTTCTTTATTTCGGGCTGGACCTAAAGGCCAGTTTCCGCATCACTTAGAGAGACCTCGAGCAGGAGTCCCCAGACTGAAGTGGCGCCCCGGTGGTTTCCTTCAGGGCCTCTTATGTTTCCTCAAAGTGGCAGGCCCGCAGGGAATGAAAGCCTGCCACGAACCGCCTTCCTGAGGCTCTTTCAAAGCTGTGGAACGCTAGCCATAGAGAACACATTAGTTCCCGGCCCTTCCAACTGCATAGTGAGGGAACTTCCCCGAGCTGTGTATCCCTTGATTGTGCCCAGAAGGCTTTGGGTACACAGTGTCCTTCCTTGGCAGGAATTGACCATGTGAGAGTCTTGAGCACTGTGGGCCATAGTAAAGCTAAAGCCGTCCATTGACTAAGACTTCCTGGAAACCGGTGCACCTCTATCTCTGGTAATGGGAAAATGTGCACCTTACCTCAAGACTAGAGGTCACATTTAGTTGGCCCTTTAGCTACAGTACGCAACTGGGGTGAGCTCCCAGGAAGGAATCGCAAGCCCCTGGATTCTTTAGGAAAAAAACTCTGTGCTCTTCAGCGGCACCTGTGGCGTGAAGAGTCTCCTGGTGGTGTGGTTTTCAGCAGGCTTGGAAGCTGCAATGGAGCTGCTGTCAAAAGGGGGAAATACGGGCTTCTCCCATATTCTCCCGTTTACAACTTGACGCCACAGCGCATTTACTAGCACTCTCTGACTGACTGCTGGAGACTTTCAGCCCCACTGGGCCTTCCTATGATCACACTTCGCTGGACGCGGGGTGTTTTGCGTGCCACGGATAGCATTACACGCTTCATGAACTAGTCCGGCCTAGGTGACTTTGGATGGACCAAATGGCTAAGAATTTGACCGGATTTTCAGGATTTTCTGGCAGGCTGGACCTACCGTGGACCTTGCTTCCCAATAGAGAGATGACAGGTAAGAGTTGCCAGGATGCACTTTAGGCACAGGGGTTCTTTCAGTGCAGTTCAGAGGGCCTCCGCGGAGGCAGAGCCACGTTGAATGGAATACTGGCCAAAACGTGGTCCTGGGGCTGCCTTACAGCTGTAGAAATCAAGCTCTGCGGGCGAGAATCTGTTCATCACCCTTCCCTCTGCATACAAAGAGTCGACCCCAACCGTCTCTTCTGTGTTATGTTTCTCGGAAAATAAAAGGGGACTACGGCGCACACACTCTCCCTCAGAAGGGAATTCCTACGCGACTCTCTTAGGCCTACGGAAAGCCGTAGAGGAGTTAAAGCAGTCTGTCAAGTCAGGACTCACGGAGATGGCTGCACACAAAACTTTGCTGATAGGAAACACTCGTGCTTGCCTTGAGGCCAGAGGTCACGTTTACTTTGCCCTGAGCTAGGGCAAGCGTGGGATGAGCTCCTAGCAAGGCACTGGAGACCACCTGGATTCCTAGGAGAACGCTCACTTTCTTCACTGAGCGTATTCCTAGGAGTGACTAGAAGACGGTTCATGGCAATGTCTTTCAGTCAGCCTTGAGGCCGCCACTATCTACCTTTCAACTGGGGGAAATCCTGCCTTTTTCCAGGCTTCTCAATGACAAACTGGATCACCCCGCACATGTACCTAGCTTCTCTGACAATCCCAAAGAGACCATTGGAACGCAATCCGGCCTTCTGCGATGACACTTTTGGATGCAGTGTGCTCTGCATGTGGTGAACGGCATAATCCTCTAAATGTCCTCAGTAGGCCTAGGTGACTTTGGATGTTGCAAATGCCTAGCAATGCTCAGGGTAAATCTCTTCTTTATTTCGGGCTGGACCTAAAGGCCGTTTTCCGCATCACTTAGAGAGACCTCGAGCAGGAGTCCCCAGACTGAAGTGGCGCCCCGGTTGTTTCCTTCAGGGCCTCTTATGTTTCCTCAAAGTGGCAGACCCGCAGGGAATGAAAGCCTGCCACGAACCGCCTTCCTGAGGCTCTTTCAAAGCTGTGGAACGCTAGCCATAGAGAACACATTAGTTCCCGGCCCTTCCAACTGCATAGTGAGGGAACTTCCCCGAGCTGTGTATCCCTTGATTGTGCCCAGAAGGCTTTGGGTACACAGTGTCCTTCCTTGGCAGGAATTGACCATGTGAGAGTCTTGAGCACTGTGGGCCATAGTAAAGCTAAAGCCGTCCATTGACTAAGACTTCCTGGAAACCGGTGCACCTCTATCTCTGGTAATGGGAAAATGTGCACCTTACCTCAAGACTAGAGGTCACATTTAGTTGGCCCTTTAGCTACAGTACGCAACTGGGGTGAGCTCCCAGGAAGGAATCGCAAGCCCCTGGATTCTTTAGGAAAAAAACTCTGTGCTCTTCAGCGGCACCTGTGGCGTGAAGAGTCTCCTGGTGGTGTGGTTTCCAGCAGGCTTGGAAGCTGCAATGGAGCTGCTGTCAAAAGGGGGAAATACGGGCTTCTCCCATATTCTCCCGTTTACAACTTGACGCCACAGCGCATTTACTAGCACTCTCTGACTGACTGCTGGAGACTTTCAGCCCCACTGGGCCTTCCTATGATCACACTTCGCTGGACGCGGGGTGTTTTGCGTGCCACGGATAGCATTACACGCTTCATGAACTAGTCCGGCCTAGGTGACTTTGGATGGACCAAATGGCTAAGAATTTGACCGGATTTTCAGGATTTTCTGGCAGGCTGGACCTACCGTGGACCTTGCTTCCCAATAGAGAGATGACAGGTAAGAGTTGCCAGGATGCACTTTAGGCGCAGGGGTTCTTTCAGTGCAGTTCAGAGGGCCTCCGCGGAGGCAGAGCCACGTTGAATGGAATACTGGCCAAAACGTGGTCCTGGGGCTGCCTTACAGCTGTAGAAATCAAGCTCTGCGGGCGAGAATCTGTTCATCACCCTTCCCTCTGCATACAAATAGTCGACCCCAACCGTCTCTTCTGTGTTATGTTTCTCGGAAAATAAAAGGGGACTACGGCGCACACACTCTCCCTCAGAAGGGAATTCCTATGCGACTCTCTTAGGCCTACGGAAAGCCGTAGAGGAGTTAAAGCAGTCTGTCAAGTCAGGACGCACGGAGATGGCTGCACACAAAACTTTGCTGATAGGAAACACTCGTGCTTGCCTTGAGGCCAGGGGTCACGTTTACTTTGCCCTGAGCTAGGGCAAGCGTGGGATGAGCTCCTAGCAAGGCACTGGAGACCACCTGGATTCCTAGGAGAATGCTCACTTTCTTCACTGAGCGTATTCCTAGGAGTGACTAGAAGACGGTTCATGGCAATGTCTTTCAGTCAGCCTTGAGGCCGCCACTATCTACCTTTCAACTGGGGGAAATCCTGCCTTTTTCCAGGCTTCTCAATGACAAACTGGATCACCCCGCACATGTACCTAGCTTCTCTGACAATCCCAAAGAGACCATTGGAACGCAATCCGGCCTTCTGCGATGACACTTTTGGATGCAGTGTGCTCTGCATGTGGTGAACGGCATAATCCTCTAAATGTCCTCAGTAGGCCTAGGTGACTTTGGATGTTGCAAATGCCTAGCAATGCTCAGGGTAAATCTCTTCTTTATTTCGGGCTGGACCTAAAGGCCAGTTTCCGCATCACTTAGAGAGACCTCGAGCAGGAGTCCCCAGACTGAAGTGGCGCCCCGGTGGTTTCCTTCAGGGCCTCTTATGTTTCCTCAAAGTGGCAGGCCCGCAGGGAATGAAAGCCTGCCACGAACCGCCTTCCTGAGGCTCTTTCAAAGCTGTGGAACGCTAGCCATAGAGAACACATTAGTTCCCGGCCCTTCCAACTGCATAGTGAGGGAACTTCCCCGAGCTGTGTATCCCTTGATTGTGCCCAGAAGGCTTTGGGTACACAGTGTCCTTCCTTGGCAGGAATTGACCATGTGAGAGTCTTGAGCACTGTGGGCCATAGTAAAGCTAAAGCCGTCCATTGACTAAGACTTCCTGGAAACCGGTGCACCTCTATCTCTGGTAATGGGAAAATGTGCACCTTACCTCAAGACTAGAGGTCACATTTAGTTGGCCCTTTAGCTACAGTACGCAACTGGGGTGAGCTCCCAGGAAGGAATCGCAAGCCCCTGGATTCTTTAGGAAAAAAACTCTGTGCTCTTCAGCGGCACCTGTGGCGTGAAGAGTCTCCTGGTGGTGTGGTTTTCAGCAGGCTTGGAAGCTGCAATGGAGCTGCTGTCAAAAGGGGGAAATACGGGCTTCTCCCATATTCTCCCGTTTACAACTTGACGCCACAGCGCATTTACTAGCACTCTCTGACTGACTGCTGGAGACTTTCAGCCCCACTGGGCCTTTCTATGATCACACTTCGCTGGACGCGGGGTGTTTTGCGTGCCACGAATAGCATTACACACTTCATGAACTAGTCCGGCCTAGTTGACTTTGGATGGACCAAATGGCTAAGAATTTGACCGGATTTTCAGGATTTTCTGGCAGGCTGAACCTACCGTGGACCTTGCTTCCCAATAGAGAGATGACAGGTAAGAATTGCCAGGATGCACTTTAGGCGCAGGGGTTCTTTCAGTGCAGTTCAGAGGGCCTCCGCGGAGGCAGAGCCACGTTGAATGGAATACTGGCCAAAACGTGGTTCTGGGGCTGCCTTACAGCTGTAGAAATCAAGCTCTGCGGGCGAGAATCTGTTCATCACCCTTCCCTCTGCATACAAAGAGTCGACCCCAACCGTCTCTTCTGTGTTATGTTTCTCGGAAAATAAAAGGGGACTACGGCGCACACACTCTCCCTCAGAAGGGAATTCCTACGCGACTCTCTTAGGCCTACGGAAAGCCGTAGAGGAGTTAAAGCAGTCTGTCGAGTCAGGACGCACGGAGATGGCTGCACACAAAACTTTGCTGATAGGAAACACTCGTGCTTGCCTTGAGGCCAGGGGTCACGTTTACTTTGCCCTGAGCTAGGGCAAGCGTGGGATGAGCTCCTAGCAAGGCACTGGAGACCACCTGGATTCCTACGAGAATGCTCACTTTCTTCACTGAGCGTATTCCTAGGAGTGACTAGAAGACAGTTCATGGCAATGTCTTTCAGTCAGCCTTGAGGCCGCCACTATCTACCTTTCAACTGGGGGAAATCCTGCCTTTTTCCAGGCTTCTCAATGACAAACTGGATCACCCCGCACATGTACCTAGCTTCTCTGACAATCCCAAAGAGACCATTGGAACGCAATCCGGCCTTCTGCGATGAAACTTTTGGATGCAGTGTGCTCTGCATGTGGTGAACGGCATAATCCTCTAAATGTCCTCAGTAGGCCTAGGTGACTTTGGATGTTGCAAATGCCTAGCAATGCTCAGGGTAAATCTCTTCTTTATTTCGGGCTGGACCTAAAGGCCAGTTTCCGCATCACTTAGAGAGACCTCGAGCAGGAGTCCCCAGACTGAAGTGGCGCCCCGGTTGTTTCCTTCAGGGCCTCTTATGTTTCCTCAAAGTGGCAGACCCGCAGGGAATGAAAGCCTGCCACGAACCGCCTTCCTGAGGCTCTTTCAAAGCTGTGGAACGCTAGCCATAGAGAACACATTAGTTCCCGGCCCTTCCAAATGCATAGTGAGGGAACTTCCCCGAGCTGTGTATCCCTTGATTGTGCCCAGAAGGCTTTGGGTACACAGTGTCCTTCCTTGGCAGGAATTGACCATGTGAGAGTCTTGAGCACTGTGGGCCATAGTAAAGCTAAAGCCGTCCATTGACTAAGACTTCCTGGAAACCGGTGCACCTCTATCTCTGGTAATGGGAAAATGTGCACCTTACCTCAAGACTAGAGGTCACATTTAGTTGGCCCTTTAGCTACAGTACGCAACTGGGGTGAGCTCCCAGGAAGGAATCGCAAGCCCCTGGATTCTTTAGGAAAAAAACTCTGTGCTCTTCAGCGGCACCTGTGGCGTGAAGAGTCTCCTGGTGGTGTGGTTTCCAGAAGGCTTGGAAGCTGCAATGGAGCTGCTGTCAAAAGGGGGAAATACGGGCTTCTCCCATATTCTCCCGTTTACAACTTGACGCCACAGCGCATTTACTAGCACTCTCTGACTGACTGCTGGAGACTTTCAGCCCCACTGGGCCTTTCTATGATCACACTTCGCTGGACGCGGGGTGTTTTGCGTGCCACGAATAGCATTACACGCTTCATTAACTAGTCCGGCCTAGGTGACTTTGGATGGACCAAATGGCTAAGAATTTGACCGGATTTTCAGGATTTTCTGGCAGGCTGGACCTACCGTGGACCTTGCTTCCCAATAGAGAGATGACAGGTAAGAGTTGCCAGGATGCACTTTAGGCGCAGGGGTTCTTTCAGTGCAGTTCAGAGGGCCTCCGTGGAGGCAGAGCCACGTTGAATGGAATACTGGCCAAAACGTGGTCCTGGGGCTGCCTTACAGCTGTAGAAATCAAGCTCTGTGGGCGAGAATCTGTTCATCACCCTTCCCTCTGCATACAAAGAGTCGACCCCAACCGTCTCTTCTGTGTTATGTTTCTCGGAAAATAAAAGGGGACTACGGCGCACACACTCTCCCTCAGAAGGGAATTCCTACGCGACTCTCTTAGGCCTACGGAAAGCCGTAGAGGAGTTAAAGCAGTCTGTCAAGTCAGGACGCACGGAGATGGCTGCACACAAAACTTTGCTGATAGGAAACACTCGTGCTTGCCTTGAGGCCAGGGGTCACGTTTACTTTGCCCTGAGCTAGGGCAAGCGTGGGATGAGCTCCTAGCAAGGCACTGGAGACCACCTGGATTCCTAGGAGAATGCTCACTTTCTTCACTGAGCGTATTCCTAGGAGTGACTAGAAGACGGTTCATGGCAATGTCTTTCAGTCAGCCTTGAGGCCGCCACTATCTACCTTTCAAATGGGGGAAATCCTGCCTTTTTCCAGGCTTCTCAATGACAAACTGGATCACCCCGCACATGTACCTCGCTTCTCTGACAATCCCAAAGAGACCATTGGAACGCAATCCGGCCTTCTGCGATGACACTTTTGGATGCAGTGTGCTCTGCATGTGGTGAACGGCATAATCCTCTAAATGTCCTCAGTAGGCCTAGGTGACTTTGGATGTTGCAAATGCCTAGCAATGCTCAGGGTAAATCTCTTCTTTATTTCGGGCTGGACCTAAAGGCCAGTTTCCGCATCACTTAGAGAGACCTCGAGCAGGAGTCCCCAGACTGAAGTGGCGCCCCGGTGGTTTCCTTCAGGGCCTCTTATGTTTCCTCAAAGTGGCAGGCCCGCAGGGAATGAAAGCCTGCCACGAACCGCCTTCCTGAGGCTCTTTCAAAGCTGTGGAACGCTAGCCATAGAGAACACATTAGTTACCGGCCCTTCCAACTGCATAGTGAGGGAACTTCCCCGAGCTGTGTATCCCTTGATTGTGCCCAGAAGGCTTTGGGTACACAGTGTCCTTCCTTGGCAGGAATTGACCATGTGAGAGTCTTGAGCACTGTGGGCCATAGTAAAGCTAAAGCCGTCCATTGACTAAGACTTCCTGGAAACCGGTGCACCTCTATCTCTGGTAATGGGAAAATGTGCACCTTACCTCAAGACTAGAGGTCACATTTAGTTGGCCCTTTAGCTACAGTACGCAACTGGGGTGAGCTCCCAGGAAGGAATCGCAAGCCCCTGGATTCTTTAGGAAAAAAACTCTGTGCTCTTCAGCGGCACCTGTGGCGTGAAGAGTCTCCTGGTGGTGTGGTTTTCAGCAGGCTTGGAAGCTGCAATGGAGCTGCTGTCAAAAGGGGGAAATACGGGCTTCTCCCATATTCTCCCGTTTACAACTTGACGCCACAGCGCATTTACTAGCACTCTCTGACTGACTGCTGGAGACTTTCAGCCCCACTGGGCCTTCCTATGATCACACTTCGCTGGACGCGGGGTGTTTTGCGTGCCACGGATAGCATTACACGCTTCATGAACTAGTCCGGCCTAGGTGACTTTGGATGGACCAAATGGCTAAGAATTTGACCGGATTTTCAGGATTTTCTGGCAGGCTGGACCTACCGTGGACCTTGCTTCCCAATAGAGAGATGACAGGTAAGAGTTGCCAGGATGCACTTTAGGCACAGGGGTTCTTTCAGTGCAGTTCAGAGGGCCTCCGCGGAGGCAGAGCCACGTTGAATGGAATACTGGCCAAAACGTGGTCCTGGGGCTGCCTTACAGCTGTAGAAATCAAGCTCTGCGGGCGAGAATCTGTTCATCACCCTTCCCTCTGCATACAAAGAGTCGACCCCAACCGTCTCTTCTGTGTTATGTTTCTCGGAAAATAAAAGGGGACTACGGCGCACACACTCTCCCTCAGAAGGGAATTCCTACGCGACTCTCTTAGGCCTACGGAAAGCCGTAGAGGAGTTAAAGCAGTCTGTCAAGTCAGGACTCACGGAGATGGCTGCACACAAAACTTTGCTGATAGGAAACACTCGTGCTTGCCTTGAGGCCAGGGGTCACGTTTACTTTGCCCTGAGCTAGGGCAAGCGTGGGATGAGCTCCTAGCAAGGCACTGGAGACCACCTGGATTCCTAGGAGAACGCTCACTTTCTTCACTGAGCGTATTCCTAGGAGTGACTAGAAGACGGTTCATGGCAATGTCTTTCAGTCAGCCTTGAGGCCGCCACTATCTACCTTTCAACTGGGGGAAATCCTGCCTTTTTCCAGGCTTCTCAATGACAAACTGGATCACCCCGCACATGTACCTAGCTTCTCTGACAATCCCAAAGAGACCATTGGAACGCAATCCGGCCTTCTGCGATGACACTTTTGGATGCAGTGTGCTCTGCATGTGGTGAACGGCATAATCCTCTAAATGTCCTCAGTAGGCCTAGGTGACTTTGGATGTTGCAAATGCCTAGCAATGCTCAGGGTAAATCTCTTCTTTATTTCGGGCTGGACCTAAAGGCCAGTTTCCGCATCACTTAGAGAGACCTCGAGCAGGAGTCCCCAGACTGAAGTGGCGCCCCGGTTGTTTCCTTCAGGGCCTCTTATGTTTCCTCAAAGTGGCAGACCCGCAGGGAATGAAAGCCTGCCATGAACCGCCTTCCTGAGGCTCTTTCAAAGCTGTGGAACGCTAGCCATAGAGAACACATTAGTTCCCGGCCCTTCCAACTGCATAGTGAGGGAACTTCCCCGAGCTGTGTATCCCTTGATTGTGCCCAGAAGGCTTTGGGTACACAGTGTCCTTCCTTGGCAGGAATTGACCATGTGAGAGTCTTGAGCACTGTGGGCCATAGTAAAGCTAAAGCCGTCCATTGACTAAGACTTCCTGGAAACCGGTGCACCTCTATCTCTGGTAATGGGAAAATGTGCACCTTACCTCAAGACTAGAGGTCACATTTAGTTGGCCCTTTAGCTACAGTACGCAACTGGGGTGAGCTCCCAGGAAGGAATCGCAAGCCCCTGGATTCTTTAGGAAAAAAACTCTGTGCTCTTCAGCGGCACCTGTGGCGTGAAGAGTCTCCTGGTGGTGTGGTTTCCAGCAGGCTTGGAAGCTGCAATGGAGCTGCTGTCAAAAGGGGGAAATACGGGCTTCTCCCATATTCTCCCGTTTACAACTTGACGCCACAGCGCATTTACTAGCACTCTCTGACTGACTGCTGGAGACTTTCAGCCCCACTGGGCCTTCCTATGATCACACTTCGCTGGACGCGGGGTGTTTTGCGTGCCACGGATAGCATTACACGCTTCATGAACTAGTCCGGCCTAGGTGACTTTGGATGGACCAAATGGCTAAGAATTTGACCGGATTTTCAGGATTTTCTGGCAGGCTGGACCTACCGTGGACCTTGCTTCCCAATAGAGAGATGACAGGTAAGAGTTGCCAGGATGCACTTTAGGCGCAGGGGTTCTTTCAGTGCAGTTCAGAGGGCCTCCGTGGAGGCAGAGCCACGTTGAATGGAATACTGGCCAAAACGTGGTCCTGGGGCTGCCTTACAGCTGTAGAAATCAAGCTCTGCGGGCGAGAATCTGTTCATCACCCTTCCCTCTGCATACAAAGAGTCGACCCCAACCGTCTCTTCTGTGTTATGTTTCTCGGAAAATAAAAGGGGACTACGGCGCACACACTCTCCCTCAGAAGGGAATTCCTACGCGACTCTCTTAGGCCTACGGAAAGCCGTAGAGGAGTTAAAGCAGTCTGTCGAGTCAGGACGCACGGAGATGGCTGCACACAAAACTTTGCTGATAGGAAACACTCGTGCTTGCCTTGAGGCCAGGGGTCACGTTTACTTTGCCCTGAGCTAGGGCAAGCGTGGGATGAGCTCCTAGCAAGGCACTGGAGACCACCTGGATTCCTAGGAGAACGCTCACTTTCTTCACTGAGCGTATTCCTAGGAGTGACTAGAAGACGGTTCATGGCAATGTCTTTCAGTCAGCCTTGAGGCCGCCACTATCTACCTTTCAACTGGGGGAAATCCTGCCTTTTTCCAGGCTTCTCAATGACAAACTGGATCACCCCGCACATGTACCTAGCTTCTCTGACAATCCCAAAGAGACCATTGGAACGCAATCCGGCCTTCTGCGATGAAACTTTTGGATGCAGTGTGCTCTGCATGTGGTGAACGGCATAATCCTCTAAATGTCCTCAGTAGGCCTAGGTGACTTTGGATGTTGCAAATGCCTAGCAATGCTCAGGGTAAATCTCTTCTTTATTTCGGGCTGGACCTAAAGGCCAGTTTCCGAATCACTTAGAGAGACCTCGAGCAGGAGTCCCCAGACTGAAGTGGCGCCCCGGTTGTTTCCTTCAGGGCCTCTTATGTTTCCTCAAAGTGGCAGACCCGCAGGGAATGAAAGCCTGCCATGAACCGCCTTCCTGAGGCTCTTTCAAAGCTGTGGAACGCTAGCCATAGAGAACACATTAGTTCCCGGCCCTTCCAACTGCATAGTGAGGGAACTTCCCCGAGCTGTGTATCCCTTGATTGTGCCCAGAAGGCTTTGGGTACACAGTGTCCTTCCTTGGCAGGAATTGACCATGTGAGAGTCTTGAGCACTGTGGGCCATAGTAAAGCTAAAGCCGTCCATTGACTAAGACTTCCTGGAAACCGGTGCACCTCTATCTCTGGTAATGGGAAAATGTGCACCTTACCTCAAGACTAGAGGTCACATTTAGTTGGCCCTTTAGCTACAGTACGCAACTGGGGTGAGCTCCCAGGAAGGAATCGCAAGCCCCTGGATTCTTTAGGAAAAAAACTCTGTGCTCTTCAGCGGCACCTGTGGCGTGAAGAGTCTCCTGGTGGTGTGGTTTTCAGCAGGCTTGGAAGCTGCAATGGAGCTGCTGTCAAAAGGGGGAAATACGGGCTTCTCCCATATTCTCCCGTTTACAACTTGATGCCACAGCGCATTTACTAGCACTCTCTGACTGACTGCTGGAGACTTTCAGCCCCACTGGGCCTTTCTATGATCACACTTCGCTGGACGCGGGGTGTTTTGCGTGCCACGAATAGCATTACACGCTTCATGAACTAGTCCGGCCTAGGTGACTTTGGATGGACCAAATGGCTAAGAATTTGACCGGATTTTCAGGATTTTCTGGCAGGCTGGACCTACCGTGGACCTTGCTTCCCAATAGAGAGATGACAGGTAAGAATTGCCAGGATGCACTTTAGGCGCAGGGGTTCTTTCAGTGCAGTTCAGAGGGCCTCCGCGGAGGCAGAGCCATGTTGAATGGAATACTGGCCAAAACATGGTTCTGGGGCTGCCTTACAGCTGTAGAAATCAAGCTCTGCGGGCGAGAATCTGTTCATCACCCTTCCCTCTGCATACAAAGAGTCGACCCCAACCGTCTCTTCTGTGTTATGTTTCTCGGAAAATAAAAGGGGACTACGGCGCACACACTCTCCCTCAGAAGGGAATTCCTACGCGACTCTCTTAGGCCTACGGAAAGCCGTAGAGGAGTTAAAGCAGTCTGTCGAGTCAGGACGCACGGAGATGGCTGCACACAAAACTTTGCTGATAGGAAACACTCGTGCTTGCCTTGAGGCCAGGGGTCACGTTTACTTTGCCCTGAGCTAGGGCAAGCGTGGGATGAGCTCCTAGCAAGGCACTGGAGACCACCTGGATTCCTAGGAGAACGCTCACTTTCTTCACTGAGCGTATTCCTAGGAGTGACTAGAAGACAGTTCATGGCAATGTCTTTCAGTCAGCCTTGAGGCCGCCACTATCTACCTTTCAACTGGGGGAAATCCTGCCTTTTTCCAGGCTTCTCAATGACAAACTGGATCACCCCGCACATGTACCTAGCTTCTCTGACAATCCCAAAGAGACCATTGGAACGCAATCCGGCCTTCTGCGATGACACTTTTGGATGCAGTGTGCTCTGCATGTGGTGATCGGCATAATCCTCTAAATGTCCTCAGTAGGCCTAGGTGACTTTGGATGTTGCAAATGCCTAGCAATGCTCAGGGTAAATCTCTTCTCTATTTCGGGCTGGACCTAAAGGCCAGTTTCCGCATCACTTAGAGAGACCTCGAGCAGGAGTCCCCAGACTGAAGTGGCGCCCCGGTTGTTTCCTTCAGGGCCTCTTATGTTTCCTCAAAGTGGCAGACCCGCAGGGAATGAAAGCCTGCCACGAACCGCCTTCCTGAGGCTCTTTCAAAGCTGTGGAACGCTAGCCATAGAGAACACATTAGTTCCCGGCCCTTCCAACTGCATAGTGAGGGAACTTCCCCGAGCTGTGTATCCCTTGATTGTGCCCAGAAGGCTTTGGGTACACAGTGTCCTTCCTTGGCAGGAATTGACCATGTGAGAGTCTTGAGCACTGTGGGCCATAGTAAAGCTAAAGCCGTCCATTGACTAAGACTTCCTGGAAACCGGTGCACCTCTATCTCTGGTAATGGGAAAATGTGCACCTTACCTCAAGACTAGAGGTCACATTTAGTTGGCCCTTTAGCTAAAGTACGCAACTGGGGTGAGCTCCCAGGAAGGAATCGCAAGCCCCTGGATTCTTTAGGAAAAAAACTCTGTGCTCTTCAGCGGCACCTGTGGCGTGAAGAGTCTCCTGGTGGTGTGGTTTCCAGCAGGCTTGGAAGCTGCAATGGAGCTGCTGTCAAAAGGGGGAAATACGGGCTTCTCCCATATTCTCCCGTTTACAACTTGACGCCACAGCGCATTTACTAGCACTCTCTGACTGACTGCTGGAGACTTTCAGCCCCACTGGGCCTTTCTATGATCACACTTCTCTGGACGCGGGGTGTTTTGCGTGCCAGGAATAGCATTACACGCTTCATTAACTAGTCCGGCCTAGGTGACTTTGGATGGACCAAATGGCTAAGAATTTGACCGGATTTTCAGGATTTTCTGGCAGGCTGGACCTACCGTGGACCTTGCTTCCCAATAGAGAGATGACAGGTAAGAGTTGCCAGGATGCACTTTAGGCGCAGGGGTTCTTTCAGTGCAGTTCAGAGGGCCTCCGCGGAGGCAGAGCCACGTTGAATGGAATACTGGCCAAAACGTGGTCCTGGGGCTGCCTTACAGCTGTAGAAATCAAGCTCTGCGGGCGAGAATCTGTTCATCACCCTTCCCTCTGCATACAAAGAGTCGACCCCAACCGTCTCTTCTGTGTTATGTTTCTCGGAAAATAAAAGGGGACTACGGCGCACACACTCTCCCTCAGAAGGGAATTCCTACGCGACTCTCTTAGGCCTACGGAAAGCCGTAGAGGAGTTAAAGCAGTCTGTCAAGTCAGGACTCACGGAGATGGCTGCACACAAAACTTTGCTGATAGGAAACACTCGTGCTTGCCTTGAGGCCAGGGGTCACGTTTACTTTGCCCTGAGCTAGGGCAAGCGTGGGATGAGCTCCTAGCAAGGCACTGGAGACGACCTGGATTCCTAGGAGAACGCTCACTTTCTTCACTGAGCGTATTCCTAGGAGTGACTAGAAGACGGTTCATGGCAATGTCTTTCAGTCAGCCTTGAGGCCGCCACTATCTACCTTTCAACTGGGGGAAATCCTGCCTTTTTCCAGGCTTCTCAATGACAAACTGGATCACCCCGCACATGTACCTAGCTTCTCTGACAATCCCAAAGAGACCATTGGAACGCAATCCGGCCTTCTGCGATGACACTTTTGGATGCAGTGTGCTCTGCATGTGGTGAACGGCATAATCCTCTAAATGTCCTCAGTAGGCCTAGGTGACTTTGGATGTTGCAAATGCCTAGCAATGCTCAGGGTAAATCTCTTCTTTATTTCGGGCTGGACCTAAAGGCCAGTTTCCGCATCACTTAGAGAGACCTCGAGCAGGAGTCCCCAGACTGAAGTGGCGCCCCGGTTGTTTCCTTCAGGGCCTCTTATGTTTCCTCAAAGTGGCAGACCCGCAGGGAATGAAAGCCTGCCACGAACCGCCTTCCTGAGGCTCTTTCAAAGCTGTGGAACGCTAGCCATAGAGAACACATTAGTTCCCGGCCCTTCCAACTGCATAGTGAGGGAACTTCCCCGAGCTGTGTATCCCTTGATTGTGCCCAGAAGGCTTTGGGTACACAGTGTCCTTCCTTGGCAGGAATTGACCATGTGAGAGTCTTGAGCACTGTGGGCCATAGTAAAGCTAAAGCCGTCCATTGACTAAGACTTCCTGGAAACCGGTGCACCTCTATCTCTGGTAATGGGAAAATGTGCACCTTACCTCAAGACTAGAGGTCACATTTAGTTGGCCCTTTAGCTACAGTACGCAACTGGGGTGAGCTCCCAGGAAGGAATCGCAAGCCCCTGGATTCTTTAGGAAAAAAACTCTGTGCTCTTCAGCGGCACCTGTGGCGTGAAGAGTCTCCTGGTGGTGTGGTTTCCAGCAGGCTTGGAAGCTGCAATGGAGCTGCTGTCAAAAGGGGGAAATACGGGCTTCTCCCATATTCTCCCGTTTACAACTTGACGCCACAGCGCATTTACTAGCACTCTCTGACTGACTGCTGGAGACTTTCAGCCCCACTGGGCCTTCCTATGATCACACTTCGCTGGACGCGGGGTGTTTTGCGTGCCACGGATAGCATTACACGCTTCATGAACTAGTCCGGCCTAGGTGACTTTGGATGGACCAAATGGCTAAGAATTTGACCGGATTTTCAGGATTTTCTGGCAGGCTGGACCTACCGTGGACCTTGCTTCCCAATAGAGAGATGACAGGTAAGAGTTGCCAGGATGCACTTTAGGCGCAGGGGTTCTTTCAGTGCAGTTCAGAGGGCCTCCGCGGAGGCAGAGCCACGTTGAATGGAATACTGGCCAAAACGTGGTCCTGGGGCTGCCTTACAGCTGTAGAAATCAAGCTCTGCGGGCGAGAATCTGTTCATCACCCTTCCCTCTGCATACAAAGAGTCGACCCCAACCGTCTCTTCTGTGTTATGTTTCTCGGAAAATAAAAGGGGACTACGGCGCACACACTCTCCCTCAGAAGGGAATTCCTACGCGACTCTCTTAGGCCTACGGAAAGCCGTAGAGGAGTTAAAGCAGTCTGTCAAGTCAGGACTCACGGAGATGGCTGCACACAAAACTTTGCTGATAGGAAACACTCGTGCTTGCCTTGAGGCCAGGGGTCACGTTTACTTTGCCCTGAGCTAGGGCAAGCGTGGGATGAGCTCCTAGCAAGGCACTGGAGACCACCTGGATTCCTAGGAGAACGCTCACTTTCTTCACTGAGCGTATT
The DNA here is from genome assembly GCF_025265405.1 of Mesoplodon densirostris. Classification (NCBI taxonomy): domain Eukaryota; kingdom Metazoa; phylum Chordata; class Mammalia; order Artiodactyla; family Ziphiidae; genus Mesoplodon; species Mesoplodon densirostris. The sequence goes on from NC_082682.1 coordinate 147,348, forward strand.
CCTAGGAGTGACTAGAAGACGGTTCATGGCAATGTCTTTCAGTCAGCCTTGAGGCCGCCACTATCTACCTTTCAACTGGGGGAAATCCTGCCTTTTTCCAGGTTTCTCAATGACAAACTGGATCACCCCGCACATGTACCTAGCTTCTCTGACAATCCCAAAGAGACCATTGGAACGCAATCCGGCCTTCTGCGATGACACTTTTGGATGCAGTGTGCTCTGCATGTGGTGAACGGCATAATCCTCTAAATGTCCTCAGTAGGCCTAGGTGACTTTGGATGTTGCAAATGCCTAGCAATGCTCAGGGTAAATCTCTTCTTTATTTCGGGCTGGACCTAAAGGCCAGTTTCCGCATCACTTAGAGAGACCTCGAGCAGGAGTCCCCAGACTGAAGTGGCGCCCCGGTTGTTTCCTTCAGGGCCTCTTATGTTTCCTCAAAGTGGCAGACCCGCAGGGAATGAAAGCCTGCCACGAACCGCCTTCCTGAGGCTCTTTCAAAGCTGTGGAACGCTAGCCATAGAGAACACATTAGTTCCCGGCCCTTCCAACTGCATAGTGAGGGAACTTCCCCGAGCTGTGTATCCCTTGATTGTGCCCAGAAGGCTTTGGGTACACAGTGTCCTTCCTTGGCAGGAATTGACCATGTGAGAGTCTTGAGCACTGTGGGCCATAGTAAAGCTAAAGCCGTCCATTGACTAAGACTTCCTGGAAACCGGTGCACCTCTATCTCTGGTAATGGGAAAATGTGCACCTTACCTCAAGACTAGAGGTCACATTTAGTTGGCCCTTTAGCTACAGTACGCAACTGGGGTGAGCCCCCAGGAAGGAATCGCAAGCCCCTGGATTCTTTAGGAAAAAAACTCTGTGCTCTTCAGCGGCACCTGTGGCGTGAAGAGTCTCCTGGTGGTGTGGTTTCCAGCAGGCTTGGAAGCTGCAATGGAGCTGCTGTCAAAAGGGGGAAATACGGGCTTCTCCCATATTCTCCCGTTTACAACTTGACGCCACAGCGCATTTACTAGCACTCTCTGACTGACTGCTGGAGACTTTCAGCCCCACTGGGCCTTTCTATGATCACACTTCGCTGGACGCGGGGTGTTTTGCGTGCCACGAATAGCATTACACACTTCATTAACTAGTCCGGCCTAGGTGACTTTGGATGGACCAAATGGCTAAGAATTTGACCAGATTTTCAGGATTTTCTGGCAGGCTGGACCTACCGTGGACCTTGCTTCCCAATAGAGAGATGACAGGTAAGAGTTGCCAGGATGCACTTTAGGCGCAGGGGTTCTTTCAGTGCAGTTCAGAGGGCCTCCGCGGAGGCAGAGCCACTTTGAATGGAATACTGGCCAAAACGTGGTCCTGGGGCTGCCTTACAGCTGTAGAAATCAAGCTCTGCGGGCGAGAATCTGTTCATCACCCTTCCCTCTGCATACAAAGAGTCGACCCCAACCGTCTCTTCTGTGTTATGTTTCTCGGAAAATAAAAGGGGACTACGGCGCACACACTCTCCCTCAGAAGGGAATTCCTACGCGACTCTCTTAGGCCTACGGAAAGCCGTAGAGGAGTTAAAGCAGTCTGTCAAGTCAGGACTCACGGAGATGGCTGCACACAAAACTTTGCTGATAGGAAACACTCGTGCTTGCCTTGAGGCCAGGGGTCACGTTTACTTTGCCCTGAGCTAGGGCAAGCGTGGGATGAGCTCCTAGCAAGGCACTGGAGACCACCTGGATTCCTAGGAGAACGCTCACTTTCTTCACTGAGCGTATTCCTAGGAGTGACTAGAAGACGGTTCATGGCAATGTCTTTCAGTCAGCCTTGAGGCCGCCACTATCTACCTTTCAACTGGGGGAAATCCTGCCTTTTTCCAGGCTTCTCAATGACAAACTGGATCACCCCGCACATGTACCTAGCTTCTCTGACAATCCCAAAGAGACCATTGGAACGCAATCCGGCCTTCTGCGATGACACTTTTGGATGCAGTGTGCTCTGCATGTGGTGAACGGCATAATCCTCTAAATGTCCTCAGTAGGCCTAGGTGACTTTGGATGTTGCAAATGCCTAGCAATGCTCAGGGTAAATCTCTTCTTTATTTCGGGCTGGACCTAAAGGCCAGTTTCCGCATCACTTAGAGAGACCTCGAGCAGGAGTCCCCAGACTGAAGTGGCGCCCCGGTGGTTTCCTTCAGGGCCTCTTATGTTTCCTCAAAGTGGCAGGCCCGCAGGGAATGAAAGCCTGCCACGAACCGCCTTCCTGAGGCTCTTTCAAAGCTGTGGAACGCTAGCCATAGAGAACACATTAGTTCCCGGCCCTTCCAACTGCATAGTGAGGGAACTTCCCCAAGCTGTGTATCCCTTTATTGTGCCCAGAAGGCTTTGGGTACACAGTGTCCTTCCTTGGCAGGAATTGACCATGTGAGAGTCTTGAGCACTGTGGGCCATAGTAAAGCTAAAGCCGTCCATTGACTAAGACTTCCTGGAAACCGGTGCACCTCTATCTCTGGTAATGGGAAAATGTGCACCTTACCTCAAGACTAGAGGTCACATTTAGTTGGCCCTTTAGCTACAGTACGCAACTGGGGTGAGGTCCCAGGAAGGAATCGCAAGCCCCTGGATTCTTTAGGAAAAAAACTGTGTGCTCTTCAGCGGCACCTGTGGCGTGAAGAGTCTCCTGGTGGTGTGGTTTTCAGCAGGCTTGGAAGCTGCAATGGAGCTGCTGTCAAAAGGGGGAAATACGGGCTTCTCCCATATTCTCCCGTTTACAACTTGACGCCACAGCGCATTTACTAGCACTCTATGACTGACTGCTGGAGACTTTCAGCCCCACTGGGCCTTTCTATGATCACACTTCGCTGGACGCGGGGTGTTTTGCGTGCCACGAATAGCATTACACGCTTCATGAACTAGTCCGCCCTAGGTGACTTTGGATGGACCAAATGGCTAAGAATTTGACCGGAGTTTCAGGATTTTCTGGCAGGCTGGACCTACCGTGGACCTTGCTTCCCAATAGAGAGATGACAGGTAAGAGTTGCCAGGATGCACTTTAGGCGCAGGGGTTCTTTCAGTGCAGTTCAGAGGGCCTCCGCGGAGGCAGAGCCACGTTGAAAGGAATACTGGCCAAAACGTGGTCCTGGGGCTGCCTTACAGCTGTAGAAATCAAGCTCTGCGGGCGAGAATCTGTTCATCACCCTTCCCTCTGCATACAAAGAGTCGACCCCAACCGTCTCTTCTGTGTTATGTTTCTCGGAAAATAAAAGGGGACTACGGCGCACACACTCTCCCTCAGAAGGGAATTCCTACGCGACTCTCTTAGGCCTACGGAAAGCCGTAGAGGAGTTAAAGCAGTCTGTCGAGTCAGGACGCACGGAGATGGCTGCACACAAAACTTTGCTGATAGGAAACACTCGTGCTTGCCTTGAGGCCAGGGGTCACGTTTACTTTGCCCTGAGCTAGGGCAAGCGTGGGATGAGCTCCTAGCAAGGCACTGGAGACCACCTGGATTCCTAGGAGAACGCTCACTTTCTTCACTGAGCGTATTCCTAGGAGTGACTAGAAGACGGTTCATGGCAATGTCTTTCAGTCAGCCTTGAGGCCGCCACTATCTACCTTTCAACTGGGGGAAATCCTGCCTTTTTCCAGGCTTCTCAATGACAAACTGGATCACCCCGCACATGTACCTAGCTTCTCTGACAATCCCAAAGAGACCATTGGAACGCAATCCGGCCTTCTGCGATGACACTTTTGGATGCAGTGTGCTCTGCATGTGGTGAACGGCATAATCCTCTAAATGTCCTCAGTAGGCCTAGGTGACTTTGGATGTTGCAAATGCCTAGCAATGCTCAGGGTAAATCTCTTCTTTATTTCGGGCTGGACCTAAAGGCCAGTTTCCGAATCACTTAGAGAGACCTCGAGCAGGAGTCCCCAGACTGAAGTGGCGCCCCGGTTGTTTCCTTCAGGGCCTCTTATGTTTCCTCAAAGTGGCAGACCCGCAGGGAATGAAAGCCTGCCACGAACCGCCTTCCTGAGGCTCTTTCAAAGCTGTGGAACGCTAGCCATAGAGAACACATTAGTTCCCGGCCCTTCCAACTGCATAGTGAGGGAACTTCCCCGAGCTGTGTATCCCTTGATTGTGCCCAGAAGGCTTTGGGTACACAGTGTCCTTCCTTGGCAGGAATTGACCATGTGAGAGTCTTGAGCACTGTGGGCCATAGTAAAGCTAAAGCCGTCCATTGACTAAGACTTCCTGGAAACCGGTGCACCTCTATCTCTGGTAATGGGAAAATGTGCACCTTACCTCAAGACTAGAGGTCACATTTAGTTGGCCCTTTAGCTACAGTACGCAACTGGGGTGAGCTCCCAGGAAGGAATCGCAAGCCCCTGGATTCTTTAGGAAAAAAACTCTGTGCTCTTCAGCGCCACCTGTGGCGTGAAGAGTCTCCTGATGGTGTGGTTTTCAGCAGGCTTGGAAGCTGCAATGGAGCTGCTGTCAAAAGGGGGAAATACGGGCTTCTCCCATATTCTCCCGTTTACAACTTGACGCCACAGCGCATTTACTAGCACTCTCTGACTGACTGCTGGAGACTTTCAGCCCCACTGGGCCTTTCTATGATCACACTTCGCTGGACGCGGGGTGTTTTGCGTGCCACGAATAGCATTACACGCTTCATGAACTAGTCCGGCCTAGGTGACTTTGGATGGACCAAATGGCTAAGAATTTGACCGGATTTTCAGGATTTTCTGGCAGGCTGGACCTACCGTGGACCTTGCTTCCCAATAGAGAGATGACAGGTAAGAATTGCCAGGATGCACTTTAGGCGCAGGGGTTCTTTCAGTGCAGTTCAGAGGGCCTCCGCGGAGGCAGAGCCATGTTGAATGGAATACTGGCCAAAACATGGTTCTGGGGCTGCCTTACAGCTGTAGAAATCAAGCTCTGCGGGCGAGAATCTGTTCATCACCCTTCCCTCTGCATACAAAGAGTCGACCCCAACCGTCTCTTCTGTGTTATGTTTCTCGGAAAATAAAAGGGGACTACGGCGCACACACTCTCCCTCAGAAGGGAATTCCTACGCGACTCTCTTAGGCCTACGGAAAGCCGTAGAGGAGTTAAAGCAGTCTGTCGAGTCAGGACGCACGGAGATGGCTGCACACAAAACTTTGCTGATAGGAAACACTCGTGCTTGCCTTGAGGCCAGGGGTCACGTTTACTTTGCCCTGAGCTAGGGCAAGCGTGGGATGAGCTCCTAGCAAGGCACTGGAGACCACCTGGATTCCTAGGAGAACGCTCACTTTCTTCACTGAGCGTATTCCTAGGAGTGACTAGAAGACGGTTCATGGCAATGTCTTTCAGTCAGCCTTGAGGCCGCCACTATCTACCTTTCAACTGGGGGAAATCCTGCCTTTTTCCAGGCTTCTCAATGACAAACTGGATCACCCCGCACATGTACCTAGCTTCTCTGACAATCCCAAAGAGACCATTGGAACGCAATCCGGCCTTCTGCGATGACACTTTTGGATGCAGTGTGCTCTGCATGTGGTGAACGGCATAATCCTCTAAATGTCCTCAGTAGGCCTAGGTGACTTTGGATGTTGCAAATGCCTAGCAATGCTCAGGGTAAATCTCTTCTTTATTTCGGGCTGGACCTAAAGGCCAGTTTCCGAATCACTTAGAGAGACCTCGAGCAGGAGTCCCCAGACTGAAGTGGCGCCCCGGTTGTTTCCTTCAGGGCCTCTTATGTTTCCTCAAAGTGGCAGACCCGCAGGGAATGAAAGCCTGCCACGAACCGCCTTCCTGAGGCTCTTTCAAAGCTGTGGAACGCTAGCCATAGAGAACACATTAGTTCCCGGCCCTTCCAACTGCATAGTGAGGGAACTTCCCCGAGCTGTGTATCCCTTGATTGTGCCCAGAAGGCTTTGGGTACACAGTGTCCTTCCTTGGCAGGAATTGACCATGTGAGAGTCTTGAGCACTGTGGGCCATAGTAAAGCTAAAGCCGTCCATTGACTAAGACTTCCTGGAAACCGGTGCACCTCTATCTCTGGTAATGGGAAAATGTGCACCTTACCTCAAGACTAGAGGTCACATTTAGTTGGCCCTTTAGCTACAGTACGCAACTGGGGTGAGCTCCCAGGAAGGAATCGCAAGCCCCTGGATTCTTTAGGAAAAAAACTCTGTGCTCTTCAGCGGCACCTGTGGCGTGAAGAGTCTCCTGATGGTGTGGTTTTCAGCAGGCTTGGAAGCTGCAATGGAGCTGCTGTCAAAAGGGGGAAATACGGGCTTCTCCCATATTCTCCCGTTTACAACTTGACGCCACAGCGCATTTACTAGCACTCTCTGACTGACTGCTGGAGACTTTCAGCCCCACTGGGCCTTTCTATGATCACACTTCGCTGGACGCGGGGTGTTTTGCGTGCCACGAATAGCATTACACGCTTCATGAACTAGTCCGGCCTAGGTGACTTTGGATGGACCAAATGGCTAAGAATTTGACCGGATTTTCAGGATTTTCTGGCAGGCTGCACCTACCGTGGACCTTGCTTCCCAATAGAGAGATGACAGGTAAGAATTGCCAGGATGCACTTTAGGCGCAGGGGTTCTTTCAGTGCAGTTCAGAGGGCCTCCGCGGAGGCAGAGCCACGTTGAATGGAATACTGGCCAAAACATGGTTCTGGGGCTGCCTTACAGCTGTAGAAATCAAGCTCTGCGGGCGAGAATCTGTTCATCACCCTTCCCTCTGCATACAAAGAGTCGACCCCAACCGTCTCTTCTGTGTTATGTTTCTCGGAAAATAAAAGGGGACTACGGCGCACACACTCTCCCTCAGAAGGGAATTCCTACGCGACTCTCTTAGGCCTACGGAAAGCCGTAGAGGAGTTAAAGCAGTCTGTCGAGTCAGGACGCACGGAGATGGCTGCACACAAAACTTTGCTGATAGGAAACACTCGTGCTTGCCTTGAGGCCAGGGGTCACGTTTACTTTGCCCTGAGCTAGGGCAAGCGTGGGATGAGCTCCTAGCAAGGCACTGGAGACCACCTGGATTCCTAGGAGAACGCTCACTTTCTTCACTGAGCGTATTCCTAGGAGTGACTAGAAGACAGTTCATGGCAATGTCTTTCAGTCAGCCTTGAGGCCGCCACTATCTACCTTTCAACTGGGGGAAATCCTGCCTTTTTCCAGGCTTCTCAATGACAAACTGGATCACCCCGCACATGTACCTAGCTTCTCTGACAATCCCAAAGAGACCATTGGAACGCAATCCGGCCTTCTGCGATGACACTTTTGGATGCAGTGTGCTCTGCATGTGGTGATCGGCATAATCCTCTAAATGTCCTCAGTAGGCCTAGGTGACTTTGGATGTTGCAAATGCCTAGCAATGCTCAGGGTAAATCTCTTCTTTATTTCGGGCTGGACCTAAAGGCCAGTTTCCGCATCACTTAGAGAGACCTCGAGCAGGAGTCCCCAGACTGAAGTGGCGCCCCGGTTGTTTCCTACAGGGCCTCTTATGTTTCCTCAAAGTGGCAGACCCGCAGGGAATGAAAGCCTGCCACGAACCGCCTTCCTGAGGCTCTTTCAAAGCTGTGGAACGCTAGCCATAGAGAACACATTAGTTCCCGGCCCTTCCAACTGCATAGTGAGGGAACTTCCCCGAGCTGTGTATCCCTTGATTGTGCCCAGAAGGCTTTGGGTACACAGTGTCCTTCCTTGGCAGGAATTGACCATGTGAGAGTCTTGAGCACTGTGGGCCATAGTAAAGCTAAAGCCGTCCATTGACTAAGACTTCCTGGAAACCGGTGCACCTCTATCTCTGGTAATGGGAAAATGTGCACCTTACCTCAAGACTAGAGGTCACATTTAGTTGGCCCTTTAGCTACAGTACGCAACTGGGGTGAGCTCCCAGGAAGGAATCGCAAGCCCCTGGATTCTTTAGGAAAAAAACTCTGTGCTCTTCAGCGGCACCTGTGGCGTGAAGAGTCTCCTGGTGGTGTGGTTTCCAGCAGGCTTGGAAGCTGCAATGGAGCTGCTGTCAAAAGGGGGAAATACGGGCTTCTCCCATATTCTCCCGTTTACAACTTGACGCCACAGCGCATTTACTAGCACTCTCTGACTGACTGCTGGAGACTTTCAGCCCCACTGGGCCTTTCTATGATCACACTTCGCTGGACGCGGGGTGTTTTGCGTGCCACGAATAGCATTACACGCTTCATTAACTAGTCCGGCCTAGGTGACTTTGGATGGACCAAATGGCTAAGAATTTGACCAGATTTTCAGGATTTTCTGGCAGGCTGGACCTACCGTGGACCTTGCTTCCCAATAGAGAGATGACAGGTAAGAGTTGCCAGGATGCACTTTAGGCGCAGGGGTTCTTTCAGTGCAGTTCAGAGGGCCTCCGCGGAGGCAGAGCCACGTTGAATGGAATACTGGCCAAAACGTGGTCCTGGGGCTGCCTTACAGCTGTAGAAATCAAGCTCTGCGGGCGAGAATCTGTTCATCACCCTTCCCTCTGCATACAAAGAGTCGACCCCAACCGTCTCTTCTGTGTTATGTTTCTCGGAAAATAAAAGGGGACTACGGCACACACACTCTCCCTCAGAAGGGAATTCCTACGTGACTCTCTTAGGCCTACGGAAAGCCGTAGAGGAGTTAAAGCAGTCTGTCGAGTCAGGACGCACGGAGATGGCTGCACACAAAACTTTGCTGATAGGAAACACTCGTGCTTGCCTTGAGGCCAGGGGTCACGTTTACTTTGCCCTGAGCTAGGGCAAGCGTGGGATGAGCTCCTAGCAAGGCACTGGAGACCACCTGGATTCCTAGGAGAACGCTCACTTTCTTCACTGAGCGTATTCCTAGGAGTGACTAGAAGACGGTTCATGGCAATGTCTTTCAGTCAGCCTTGAGGCCGCCACTATCTACCTTTCAACTGGGGGAAATCCTGCCTTTTTCCAGGCTTCTCAATGACAAACTGGATCACCCCGCACATGTACCTAGCTTCTATGACAATCCCAAAGAGACCATTGGAACGCAATCCGGCCTTCTGCGATGACACTTTTGGATGCAGTGTGCTCTGCATGTGGTGAACGGCATAATCCTCTAAATGTCCTCAGTAGGCCTAGGTGACTTTGGATGTTGCAAATGCCTAGCAATGCTCAGGGTAAATCTCTTCTTTATTTCGGGCTGGACCTAAAGGCCAGTTTCCGCATCACTTAGAGAGACCTCGAGCAGGAGTCCCCAGACTGAAGTGGCGCCCCGGTTGTTTCCTTCAGGGCCTCTTATGTTTCCTCAAAGTGGCAGACCCGCAGGGAATGAAAGCCTGCCACGAACCGCCTTCCTGAGGCTCTTTCAAAGCTGTGGAACGCTAGCCATAGAGAACACATTAGTTCCCGGCCCTTCCAACTGCATAGTGAGGGAACTTCCCCGAGCTGTGTATCCCTTGATTGTGCCCAGAAGGCTTTGGGTACACAGTGTCCTTCCTTGGCAGGAATTGACCATGTGAGAGTCTTGAGCACTGTGGGCCATAGTAAAGCTAAAGCCGTCCATTGACTAAGACTTCCTGGAAACCGGTGCACCTCTATCTCTGGTAATGGGAAAATGTGCACCTTACCTCAAGACTAGAGGTCACATTTAGTTGGCCCTTTAGCTACAGTACGCAACTGGGGTGAGCTCCCAGGAAGGAATCGCAAGCCCCTGGATTCTTTAGGAAAAAAACTCTGTGCTCTTCAGCGGCACCTGTGGCGTGAAGAGTCTCCTGATGGTGTGGTTTTCAGCAGGCTTGGAAGCTGCAATGGAGCTGCTGTCAAAAGGGGGAAATACGGGCTTCTCCCATATTCTCCCGTTTACAACTTGACGCCACAGCGCATTTACTAGCACTCTCTGACTGACTGCTGGAGACTTTCAGCCCCACTGGGCCTTTCTATGATCACACTTCGCTGGACGCGGGGTGTTTTGCGTGCCACGAATAGCATTACACGCTTCATGAACTAGTCCGGCCTAGGTGACTTTGGATGGACCAAATGGCTAAGAATTTGACCGGATTTTCAGGATTTTCTGGCAGGCTGGACCTACCGTGGACCTTGCTTCCCAATAGAGAGATGACAGGTAAGAGTTGCCAGGATGCACTTTAGGCGCAGGGGTTCTTTCAGTGCAGTTCAGAGGGCCTCCGCGGAGGCAGAGCCACGTTGAATGGAATACTGGCCAAAACATGGTTCTGGGGCTGCCTTACAGCTGTAGAAATCAAGCTCTGCGGGCGAGAATCTGTTCATCACCCTTCCCTCTGCATACAAAGAGTCGACCCCAACCGTCTCTTCTGTGTTATGTTTCTCGGAAAATAAAAGGGGACTACGGCGCACACACTCTCCCTCAGAAGGGAATTCCTACGCGACTCTCTTAGGCCTACGGAAAGCCGTAGAGGAGTTAAAGCAGTCTGTCGAGTCAGGACGCACGGAGATGGCTGCACACAAAACTTTGCTGATAGGAAACACTCGTGCTTGCCTTGAGGCCAGGGGTCACGTTTACTTTGCCCTGAGCTAGGGCAAGCGTGGGATGAGCTCCTAGCAAGGCACTGGAGACCACCTGGATTCCTAGGAGAACGCTCACTTTCTTCACTGAGCGTATTCCTAGGAGTGACTAGAAGACAGTTCATGGCAATGTCTTTCAGTCAGCCTTGAGGCCGCCACTATCTACCTTTCAACTGGGGGAAATCCTGCCTTTTTCCAGGCTTCTCAATGACAAACTGGATCACCCCGCACATGTACCTAGCTTCTCTGACAATCCCAAAGAGACCATTGGAACGCAATCCGGCCTTCTGCGATGACACTTTTGGATGCAGTGTGCTCTGCATGTGGTGATCGGCATAATCCTCTAAATGTCCTCAGTAGGCCTAGGTGACTTTGGATGTTGCAAATGCCTAGCAATGCTCAGGGTAAATCTCTTCTTTATTTCGGGCTGGACCTAAAGGCCAGTTTCCGCATCACTTAGAGAGACCTCGAGCAGGAGTCCCCAGACTGAAGTGGCGCCCCGGTTGTTTCCTACAGGGCCTCTTATGTTTCCTCAAAGTGGCAGACCCGCAGGGAATGAAAGCCTGCCACGAACCGCCTTCCTGAGGCTCTTTCAAAGCTGTGGAACGCTAGCCATAGAGAACACATTAGTTCCCGGCCCTTCCAACTGCATAGTGAGGGAACTTCCCCGAGCTGTGTATCCCTTGATTGTGCCCAGAAGGCTTTGGGTACACAGTGTCCTTCCTTGGCAGGAATTGACCATGTGAGAGTCTTGAGCACTGTGGGCCATAGTAAAGCTAAAGCCGTCCATTGACTAAGACTTCCTGGAAACCGGTGCACCTCTATCTCTGGTAATGGGAAAATGTGCACCTTACCTCAAGACTAGAGGTCACATTTAGTTGGCCCTTTAGCTACAGTACGCAACTGGGGTGAGCTCCCAGGAAGGAATCGCAAGCCCCTGGATTCTTTAGGAAAAAAACTCTGTGCTCTTCAGCGGCACCTGTGGCGTGAAGAGTCTCCTGGTGGTGTGGTTTCCAGCAGGCTTGGAAGCTGCAATGGAGCTGCTGTCAAAAGGGGGAAATACGGGCTTCTCCCATATTCTCCCGTTTACAACTTGACGCCACAGCGCATTTACTAGCACTCTCTGACTGACTGCTGGAGACTTTCAGCCCCACTGGGCCTTTCTATGATCACACTTCGCTGGACGCGGGGTGTTTTGCGTGCCACGAATAGCATTACACGCTTCATTAACTAGTCCGGCCTAGGTGACTTTGGATGGACCAAATGGCTAAGAATTTGACCAGATTTTCAGGATTTTCTGGCAGGCTGGACCTACCGTGGACCTTGCTTCCCAATAGAGAGATGACAGGTAAGAGTTGCCAGGATGCACTTTAGGCGCAGGGGTTCTTTCAGTGCAGTTCAGAGGGCCTCCGCGGAGGCAGAGCCACGTTGAATGGAATACTGGCCAAAACGTGGTCCTGGGGCTGCCTTACAGCTGTAGAAATCAAGCTCTGCGGGCGAGAATCTGTTCATCACCCTTCCCTCTGCATACAAAGAGTCGACCCCAACCGTCTCTTCTGTGTTATGTTTCTCGGAAAATAAAAGGGGACTACGGCACACACACTCTCCCTCAGAAGGGAATTCCTACGTGACTCTCTTAGGCCTACGGAAAGCCGTAGAGGAGTTAAAGCAGTCTGTCGAGTCAGGACGCACGGAGATGGCTGCACACAAAACTTTGCTGATAGGAAACACTCGTGCTTGCCTTGAGGCCAGGGGTCACGTTTACTTTGCCCTGAGCTAGGGCAAGCGTGGGATGAGCTCCTAGCAAGGCACTGGAGACCACCTGGATTCCTAGGAGAACGCTCACTTTCTTCACTGAGCGTATTCCTAGGAGTGACTAGAAGACGGTTCATGGCAATGTCTTTCAGTCAGCCTTGAGGCCGCCACTATCTACCTTTCAACTGGGGGAAATCCTGCCTTTTTCCAGGCTTCTCAATGACAAACTGGATCACCCCGCACATGTACCTAGCTTCTATGACAATCCCAAAGAGACCATTGGAACGCAATCCGGCCTTCTGCGATGACACTTTTGGATGCAGTGTGCTCTGCATGTGGTGAACGGCATAATCCTCTAAATGTCCTCAGTAGGCCTAGGTGACTTTGGATGTTGCAAATGCCTAGCAATGCTCAGGGTAAATCTCTTCTTTATTTCGGGCTGGACCTAAAGGCCAGTTTCCGCATCACTTAGAGAGACCTCGAGCAGGAGTCCCCAGACTGAAGTGGCGCCCCGGTTGTTTCCTTCAGGGCCTCTTATGTTTCCTCAAAGTGGCAGACCCGCAGGGAATGAAAGCCTGCCACGAACCGCCTTCCTGAGGCTCTTTCAAAGCTGTGGAACGCTAGCCATAGAGAACACATTAGTTCCCGGCCCTTCCAACTGCATAGTGAGGGAACTTCCCCGAGCTGTGTATCCCTTGATTGTGCCCAGAAGGCTTTGGGTACACAGTGTCCTTCCTTGGCAGGAATTGACCATGTGAGAGTCTTGAGCACTGTGGGCCATAGTAAAGCTAAAGCCGTCCATTGACTAAGACTTCCTGGAAACCGGTGCACCTCTATCTCTGGTAATGGGAAAATGTGCACCTTACCTCAAGACTAGAGGTCACATTTAGTTGGCCCTTTAGCTACAGTACGCAACTGGGGTGAGCTCCCAGGAAGGAATCGCAAGCCCCTGGATTCTTTAGGAAAAAAACTCTGTGCTCTTCAGCGGCACCTGTGGCGTGAAGAGTCTCCTGATGGTGTGGTTTTCAGCAGGCTTGGAAGCTGCAATGGAGCTGCTGTCAAAAGGGGGAAATACGGGCTTCTCCCATATTCTCCCGTTTACAACTTGACGCCACAGCGCATTTACTAGCACTCTCTGACTGACTGCTGGAGACTTTCAGCCCCACTGGGCCTTTCTATGATCACACTTCGCTGGACGCGGGGTGTTTTGCGTGCCACGAATAGCATTACACGCTTCATGAACTAGTCCGGCCTAGGTGACTTTGGATGGACCAAATGGCTAAGAATTTGACCGGATTTTCAGGATTTTCTGGCAGGCTGGACCTACCGTGGACCTTGCTTCCCAATAGAGAGATGACAGGTAAGAGTTGCCAGGATGCACTTTAGGCGCAGGGGTTCTTTCAGTGCAGTTCAGAGGGCCTCCGCGGAGGCAGAGCCACGTTGAATGGAATACTGGCCAAAACATGGTTCTGGGGCTGCCTTACAGCTGTAGAAATCAAGCTCTGCGGGCGAGAATCTGTTCATCACCCTTCCCTCTGCATACAAAGAGTCGACCCCAACCGTCTCTTCTGTGTTATGTTTCTCGGAAAATAAAAGGGGACTACGGCGCACACACTCTCCCTCAGAAGGGAATTCCTACGCGACTCTCTTAGGCCTACGGAAAGCCGTAGAGGAGTTAAAGCAGTCTGTCGAGTCAGGACGCACGGAGATGGCTGCACACAAAACTTTGCTGATAGGAAACACTCGTGCTTGCCTTGAGGCCAGGGGTCACGTTTACTTTGCCCTGAGCTAGGGCAAGCGTGGGATGAGCTCCTAGCAAGGCACTGGAGACCACCTGGATTCCTAGGAGAACGCTCACTTTCTTCACTGAGCGTATTCCTAGGAGTGACTAGAAGACAGTTCATGGCAATGTCTTTCAGTCAGCCTTGAGGCCGCCACTATCTACCTTTCAACTGGGGGAAATCCTGCCTTTTTCCAGGCTTCTCAATGACAAACTGGATCACCCCGCACATGTACCTAGCTTCTCTGACAATCCCAAAGAGACCATTGGAACGCAATCCGGCCTTCTGCGATGACACTTTTGGATGCAGTGTGCTCTGCATGTGGTGATCGGCATAATCCTCTAAATGTCCTCAGTAGGCCTAGGTGACTTTGGATGTTGCAAATGCCTAGCAATGCTCAGGGTAAATCTCTTCTTTATTTCGGGCTGGACCTAAAGGCCAGTTTCCGCATCACTTAGAGAGACCTCGAGCAGGAGTCCCCAGACTGAAGTGGCGCCCCGGTTGTTTCCTTCAGGGCCTCTTATGTTTCCTCAAAGTGGCAGACCCGCAGGGAATGAAAGCCTGCCACGAACCGCCTTCCTGAGGCTCTTTCAAAGCTGTGGAACGCTAGCCATAGAGAACACATTAGTTCCCGGCCCTTCCAACTGCATAGTGAGGGAACTTCCCCGAGCTGTGTATCCCTTGATTGTGCCCAGAAGGCTTTGGGTACACAGTGTCCTTCCTTGGCAGGAATTGACCATGTGAGAGTCTTGAGCACTGTGGGCCATAGTAAAGCTAAAGCCGTCCATTGACTAAGACTTCCTGGAAACCGGTGCACCTCTATCTCTGGTAATGGGAAAATGTGCACCTTACCTCAAGACTAGAGGTCACATTTAGTTGGCCCTTTAGCTACAGTACGCAACTGGGGTGAGCTCCCAGGAAGGAATCGCAAGCCCCTGGATTCTTTAGGAAAAAAACTCTGTGCTCTTCAGCGGCACCTGTGGCGTGAAGAGTCTCCTGGTGGTGTGGTTTCCAGCAGGCTTGGAAGCTGCAATGGAGCTGCTGTCAAAAGGGGGAAATACGGGCTTCTCCCATATTCTCCCGTTTACAACTTGACGCCACAGCGCATTTACTAGCACTCTCTGACTGACTGCTGGAGACTTTCAGCCCCACTGGGCCTTTCTATGATCACACTTCGCTGGACGCGGGGTGTTTTGCGTGCCACGAATAGCATTACACGCTTCATTAACTAGTCCGGCCTAGGTGATTTTGGATGGACCAAATGGCTAAGAATTTGACCAGATTTTCAGGATTTTCTGGCAGGCTGGACCTACCGTGGACCTTGCTTCCCAATAGAGAGATGACAGGTAAGAGTTGCCAGGATGCACTTTAGGCGCAGGGGTTCTTTCAGTGCAGTTCAGAGGGCCTCCGCGGAGGCAGAGCCACGTTGAATGGAATACTGGCCAAAACGTGGTCCTGGGGCTGCCTTACAGCTGTAGAAATCAAGCTCTGCGGGCGAGAATCTGTTCATCACCCTTCCCTCTGCATACAAAGAGTCGACCCCAACCGTCTCTTCTGTGTTATGTTTCTCGGAAAATAAAAGGGGACTACGGCACACACACTCTCCCTCAGAAGGGAATTCCTACGTGACTCTCTTAGGCCTACGGAAAGCCGTAGAGGAGTTAAAGCAGTCTGTCGAGTCAGGACGCACGGAGATGGCTGCACACAAAACTTTGCTGATAGGAAACACTCGTGCTTGCCTTGAGGCCAGGGGTCACGTTTACTTTGCCCTGAGCTAGGGCAAGCGTGGGATGAGCTCCTAGCAAGGCACTGGAGACCACCTGGATTCCTAGGAGAACGCTCACTTTCTTCACTGAGCGTATTCCTAGGAGTGACTAGAAGACGGTTCATGGCAATGTCTTTCAGTCAGCCTTGAGGCCGCCACTATCTACCTTTCAACTGGGGGAAATCCTGCCTTTTTCCAGGCTTCTCAATGACAAACTGGATCACCCCGCACATGTACCTAGCTTCTATGACAATCCCAAAGAGACCATTGGAACGCAATCCGGCCTTCTGCGATGACACTTTTGGATGCAGTGTGCTCTGCATGTGGTGAACGGCATAATCCTCTAAATGTCCTCAGTAGGCCTAGGTGACTTTGGATGTTGCAAATGCCTAGCAATGCTCAGGGTAAATCTCTTCTTTATTTCGGGCTGGACCTAAAGGCCAGTTTCCGCATCACTTAGAGAGACCTCGAGCAGGAGTCCCCAGACTGAAGTGGCGCCCCGGTTGTTTCCTTCAGGGCCTCTTATGTTTCCTCAAAGTGGCAGACCCGCAGGGAATGAAAGCCTGCCACGAACCGCCTTCCTGAGGCTCTTTCAAAGCTGTGGAACGCTAGCCATAGAGAACACATTAGTTCCCGGCCCTTCCAACTGCATAGTGAGGGAACTTCCCCGAGCTGTGTATCCCTTGATTGTGCCCAGAAGGCTTTGGGTACACAGTGTCCTTCCTTGGCAGGAATTGACCATGTGAGAGTCTTGAGCACTGTGGGCCATAGTAAAGCTAAAGCCGTCCATTGACTAAGACTTCCTGGAAACCGGTGCACCTCTATCTCTGGTAATGGGAAAATGTGCACCTTACCTCAAGACTAGAGGTCACATTTAGTTGGCCCTTTAGCTACAGTACGCAACTTGGGTGAGCTCCCAGGAAGGAATCGCAAGCCCCTGGATTCTTTAGGAAAAAAACTCTGTGCTCTTCAGCGGCACCTGTGGCGTGAAGAGTCTCCTGGTGGTGTGGTTTCCAGCAGGCTTGGAAGCTGCAATGGAGCTGCTGTCAAAAGGGGGAAATACGGGCTTCTCCCATATTCTCCCGTTTACAACTTGACGCCACAGCGCATTTACTAGCACTCTCTGACTGACTGCTGGAGACTTTCAGCCCCACTGGGCCTTTCTATGATCACACTTCGCTGGACGCGGGGTGTTTTGCGTGCCACGAATAGCATTACACACTTCATGAACTAGTCCGGCCTAGGTGACTTTGGATGGACCAAATGGCTAAGAATTTGACCAGATTTTCAGGATTTTCTGGCAGGCTGGACCTACCGTGGACCTTGCTTCCCAATAGAGAGATGACAGGTAAGAGTTGCCAGGATGCACTTTAGGCGCAGGGGTTCTTTCAGTGCAGTTCAGAGGGCCTCCGCGGAGGCAGAGCCACGTTGAATGGAATACTGGCCAAAACGTGGTCCTGGGGCTGCCTTACAGCTGTAGAAATCAAGCTCTGCGGGCGAGAATCTGTTCATCACCCTTCCCTCTGCATACAAAGAGTCGACCCCAACCGTCTCTTCTGTGTTATGTTTCTCGGAAAATAAAAGGGGACTACGGCGCACACACTCTCCCTCAGAAGGGAATTCCTACGCGACTCTGTTAGGCCTACGGAAAGCCGTAGAGGAGTTAAAGCAGTCTGTCGAGTCAGGACGCACGGAGATGGCTGCACACAAAACTTTGCTGATAGGAAACACTCGTGCTTGCCTTGAGGCCAGGGGTCACGTTTACTTTGCCCTGAGCTAGGGCAAGCGTGGGATGAGCTCCTAGCAAGGCACTGGAGACCACCTGGATTCCTAGGAGAACGCTCACTTTCTTCACTGAGCGTATTCCTAGGAGTGACTAGAAGACGGTTCATGGCAATGTCTTTCAGTCAGCCTTGAGGCCGCCACTATCTACCTTTCAACTGGGGGAAATCCTGCCTTTTTCCAGGCTTCTCAATGACAAACTGGATCACCCCGCACATGTACCTAGCTTCTCTGACAATCCCAAAGAGACCATTGGAACGCAATCCGGCCTTCTGCGATGAATCTTTTGGATGCAGTGTGCTCTGCATGTGGTGAACGACATAATCCTCTAAATGTCCTCAGTAGGCCTAGGTGACTTTGGATGTTGCAGATGCCTAGCAATGCTCAGGGTAAATCTCTTCTTTATTTCGGGCTGGACCTAAAGGCCAGTTTCCGCATCACTTAGAGAGACCTCGAGCAGGAGTCCCCAGACTGAAGTGGCGCCCTGGTGGTTTCCTTCAGGGCCTCTTATGTTTCCTCAAAGTGGCAGACCCGCAGGGAATGAAAGCCTGCCACGAACCGCCTTCCTGAGGCTCTTTCAAAGCTGTGGAACGCTAGCCATAGAGAACACATTAGTTCCCGGCCCTTCCAACTGCATAGTGAGGGAACTTCCCCGAGCTGTGTATCCCTTGATTGTGCCCAGAAGGCTTTGGGTACACAGTGTCCTTCCTTGGCAGGAATTGACCATGTGAGAGTCTTGAGCACTGTGGGCCATAGTAAAGCTAAAGCCGTCCATTGACTAAGACTTCCTGGAAACCGGTGCACCTCTATCTCTGGTAATGGGAAAATGTGCACCTTACCTCAAGACTAGAGGTCACATTTAGTTGGCCCTTTAGCTACAGTACGCAACTGGGGTGAGCTCCCAGGAAGGAATCGCAAGCCCCTGGATTCTTTAGGAAAAAAACTCTGTGCTCTTCAGCGGCACCTGTGGCGTGAAGAGTCTCCTGGTGGTGTGGTTTTCAGCAGGCTTGGAAGCTGCAATGGAGCTGCTGTCAAAAGGGGGAAATACGGGCTTCTCCCATATTCTCCCGTTTACAACTTGACGCCACAGCGCATTTACTAGCACTCTCTGACTGACTGCTGGAGACTTTCAGCCCCACTGGGCCTTTCTATGATCACACTTCGCTGGACGCGGGGTGTTTTGCGTGCCACGAATAGCATTACACGCTTCATGAACTAGTCCGGCCTAGGTGACTTTGGATGGACCAAATGGCTAAGAATTTGACCGGATTTTCAGGATTTTCTGGCAGGCTGGACCTACCGTGGACCTGGCTTCCCAATAGAGAGATGACAGGTAAGAGTTGCCAGGATGCACTTTAGGCGCAGGGGTTCTTTCAGTGCAGTTCAGAGGGCCTCCGCGGAGGCAGAGCCACGTTGAATGGAATACTGGCCAAAACGTGGTTATGGGGCTGCCTTACAGCTGTAGAAATCAAGCTCTGCGGGCGAGAATCTGTTCATCAACCTTCCCTCTGCATACAAAGAGTCGACCCCAACCGTCTCTTCTGTGTTATGTTTCTCGGAAAATAAAAGGGGACTACGGCGCACACACTCTCCCTCAGAAAGGAATTCCTACGCGACTCTCTTAGGCCTACGGAAAGCCGTAGAGGAGTTAAAGCAGTCTGTCGAGTCAGGACGCACGGAGATGGCTGCACACAAAACTTTGCTCATAGGAAACACTCGTGCTTGCCTTGAGGCCAGGGGTCACGTTTACTTTGCCCTGAGCTAGGGCAAGCGTGGGATGAGCTCCTAGCAAGGCACTGGAGACCACCTGGATTCCTAGGAGAACGCTCACTTTCTTCACTGAGCGTATTCCTAGGAGTGACTAGAAGACGGTTCATGGCAATGTCTTTCAGTCAGCTTTGAGGCCGCCACTATCTACCTTTCAACTGGGGTAAATCCTGCCTTTTTCCAGGCTTCTCAATGACAAACTGGATCACCCCGCACATGTACCTAGCTTCTCTGACAATCCCAAAGAGACCATTGGAACGCAATCCGGCCTTCTGCGATGACACTTTTGGATGCAGTGTGCTCTGCATGTGGTGAACGGCATAATCCTCTAAATGTCCTCAGTAGGCCTAGGTGACTTTGGATGTTGCAAATGCCTAGCAATGCTCAGGGTAAATCTCTTCTTTATTTCGGGCTGGACCTAAAGGCCAGTTTCCGAATCACTTAGAGAGACCTCGAGCAGGAGTCCCCAGACTGAAGTGGCGCCCCGGTTGTTTCCTTCAGGGCCTCTTATGTTTCCTCAAAGTGGCAGACCCGCAGGGAATGAAAGCCTGCCACGAACCGCCTTCCTGAGGCTCTTTCAAAGCTGTGGAACGCTAGCCATAGAGAACACATTAGTTCCCGGCCCTTCCAACTGCATAGTGAGGGAACTTCCCCGAGCTGTGTATCCCTTGATTGTGCCCAGAAGGCTTTGGGTACACAGTGTCCTTCCTTGGCAGGAATTGACCATGTGAGAGTCTTGAGCACTGTGGGCCATAGTAAAGCTAAAGCCGTCCATTGACTAAGACTTCCTGGAAACCGGTGCACCTCTATCTCTGGTAATGGGAAAATGTGCACCTTACCTCAAGACTAGAGGTCACATTTAGTTGGCCCTTTAGCTACAGTACGCAACTGGGGTGAGCTCCCAGGAAGGAATCGCAAGCCCCTGGATTCTTTAGGAAAAAAACTCTGTGCTCTTCAGCGGCACCTGTGGCGTGAAGAGTCTCCTGATGGTGTGGTTTTCAGCAGGCTTGGAAGCTGCAATGGAGCTGCTGTCAAAAGGGGGAAATACGGGCTTCTCCCATATTCTCCCGTTTACAACTTGACGCCACAGCGCATTTACTAGCACTCTCTGACTGACTGCTGGAGACTTTCAGCCCCACTGGGCCTTTCTATGATCACACTTCGCTGGACGCGGGGTGTTTTGCGTGCCACGAATAGCATTACACGCTTCATGAACTAGTCCGGCCTAGGTGACTTTGGATGGACCAAATGGCTAAGAATTTGACCGGATTTTCAGGATTTTCTGGCAGGCTGGACCTACCGTGGACCTTGCTTCCCAATAGAGAGATGACAGGTAAGAATTGCCAGGATGCACTTTAGGCGCAGGGGTTCTTTCAGTGCAGTTCAGAGGGCCTCCGCGGAGGCAGAGCCACGTTGAATGGAATACTGGCCAAAACATGGTTCTGGGGCTGCCTTACAGCTGTAGAAATCAAGCTCTGCGGGCGAGAATCTGTTCATCACCCTTCCCTCTGCATACAAAGATTCGACCCCAACCGTCTCTTCTGTGTTATGTTTCTCGGAAAATAAAAGGGGACTACGGCGCACACACTCTCCCTCAGAAGGGAATTCCTACGCGACTCTCTTAGGCCTACGGAAAGCCGTAGAGGAGTTAAAGCAGTCTGTCGAGTCAGGACGCACGGAGATGGCTGCACACAAAACTTTGCTGATAGGAAACACTCGTGCTTGCCTTGAGGCCAGGGGTCACGTTTACTTTGCCCTGAGCTAGGGCAAGCGTGGGATGAGCTCCTAGCAAGGCACTGGAGACCACCTGGATTCCTAGGAGAACGCTCACTTTCTTCACTGAGCGTATTCCTAGGAGTGACTAGAAGACAGTTCATGGCAATGTCTTTCAGTCAGCCTTGAGGCCGCCACTATCTACCTTTCAACTGGGGGAAATCCTGCCTTTTTCCAGGCTTCTCAATGACAAACTGGATCACCCCGCACATGTACCTAGCTTCTCTGACAATCCCAAAGAGACCATTGGAACGCAATCCGGCCTTCTGCGATGACACTTTTGGATGCAGTGTGCTCTGCATGTGGTGATCGGCATAATCCTCTAAATGTCCTCAGTAGGCCTAGGTGACTTTGGATGTTGCAAATGCCTAGCAATGCTCAGGGTAAATCTCTTCTTTATTTCGGGCTGGACCTAAAGGCCAGTTTCCGCATCACTTAGAGAGACCTCGAGCAGGAGTCCCCAGACTGAAGTGGCGCCCCGGTTGTTTCCTTCAGGGCCTCTTATGTTTCCTCAAAGTGGCAGACCCGCAGGGAATGAAAGCCTGCCACGAACCGCCTTCCTGAGGCTCTTTCAAAGCTGTGGAACGCTAGCCATAGAGAACACATTAGTTCCCGGCCCTTCCAACTACATAGTGAGGGAACTTCCCCGAGCTGTGTATCCCTTGATTGTGCCCAGAAGGCTTTGGGTACACAGTGTCCTTCCTTGGCAGGAATTGACCATGTGAGAGTCTTGAGCACTGTGGGCCATAGTAAAGCTAAAGCCGTCCATTGACTAAGACTTCCTGGAAACCGGTGCACCTCTATCTCTGGTAATGGGAAAATGTGCACCTTACCTCAAGACTAGAGGTCACATTTAGTTGGCCCTTTAGCTACAGTACGCAACTGGGGTGAGCTCCCAGGAAGGAATCGCAAGCCCCTGGATTCTTTAGGAAAAAAACTCTGTGCTCTTCAGCGGCACCTGTGGCGTGAAGAGTCTCCTGGTGGTGTGGTTTCCAGCAGGCTTGGAAGCTGCAATGGAGCTGCTGTCAAAAGGGGGAAATACGGGCTTCTCCCATATTCTCCCGTTTACAACTTGACGCCACAGCGCATTTACTAGCACTCTCTGACTGACTGCTGGAGACTTTCAGCCCCACTGGGCCTTTCTATGATCACACTTCGCTGGACGCGGGGTGTTTTGCGTGCCACGAATAGCATTACACGCTTCATTAACTAGTCCGGCCTAGGTGACTTTGGATGGACCAAATGGCTAAGAATTTGACCAGATTTTCAGGATTTTCTGGCAGGCTGGACCTACCGTGGACCTTGCTTCCCAATAGAGAGATGACAGGTAAGAGTTGCCAGGATGCACTTTAGGCGCAGGGGTTCTTTCAGTGCAGTTCAGAGGGCCTCCGCGGAGGCAGAGCCACGTTGAATGGAATACTGGCCAAAACGTGGTCCTGGGGCTGCCTTACAGCTGTAGAAATCAAGCTCTGCGGGCGAGAATCTGTTCATCACCCTTCCCTCTGCATACAAAGAGTCGACCCCAACCGTCTCTTCTGTGTTATGTTTCTCGGAAAATAAAAGGGGACTACGGCGCACACACTCTCCCTCAGAAGGGAATTCCTACGCGACTCTCTTAGGCCTACGGAAAGCCGTAGAGGAGTTAAAGCAGTCTGTCGAGTCAGGACGCACGGAGATGGCTGCACACAAAACTTTGCTGATAGGAAACACTCGTGCTTGCCTTGAGGCCAGGGGTCACGTTTACTTTGCCCTGAGCTAGGGCAAGCGTGGGATGAGCTCCTAGCAAGGCACTGGAGACCACCTGGATTCCTAGGAGAACGCTCACTTTCTTCACTGAGCGTATTCCTAGGAGTGACTAGAAGACGGTTCATGGCAATGTCTTTCAGTCAGCCTTGAGGCCGCCACTATCTACCTTTCAACTGGGGGAAATCCTGCCTTTTTCCAGGCTTCTCAATGACAAACTGGATCACCCCGCACATGTACCTAGCTTCTATGACAATCCCAAAGAGACCATTGGAACGCAATCCGGCCTTCTGCGATGACACTTTTGGATGCAGTGTGCTCTGCATGTGGTGAACGGCATAATCCTCTAAATGTCCTCAGTAGGCCTAGGTGACTTTGGATGTTGCAAATGCCTAGCAATGCTCAGGGTAAATCTCTTCTTTATTTCGGGCTGGACCTAAAGGCCAGTTTCCGCATCACTTAGAGAGACCTCGAGCAGGAGTCCCCAGACTGAAGTGGCGCCCCGGTTGTTTCCTTCAGGGCCTCTTATGTTTCCTCAAAGTGGCAGACCCGCAGGGAATGAAAGCCTGCCACGAACCGCCTTCCTGAGGCTCTTTCAAAGCTGTGGAACGCTAGCCATAGAGAACACATTAGTTCCCGGCCCTTCCAACTGCATAGTGAGGGAACTTCCCCGAGCTGTGTATCCCTTGATTGTGCCCAGAAGGCTTTGGGTACACAGTGTCCTTCCTTGGCAGGAATTGACCATGTGAGAGTCTTGAGCACTGTGGGCCATAGTAAAGCTAAAGCCGTCCATTGACTAAGACTTCCTGGAAACCGGTGCACCTCTATCTCTGGTAATGGGAAAATGTGCACCTTACCTCAAGACTAGAGGTCACATTTAGTTGGCCCTTTAGCTACAGTACGCAACTGGGGTGAGCTCCCAGGAAGGAATCGCAAGCCCCTGGATTCTTTAGGAAAAAAACTCTGTGCTCTTCAGCGCCACCTGTGGCGTGAAGAGTCTCCTGGTGGTGTGGTTTCCAGCAGGCTTGGAAGCTGCAATGGAGCTGCTGTCAAAAGGGGGAAATACGGGCTTCTCCCATATTCTCCCGTTTACAACTTGACGCCACAGCGCATTTACTAGCACTCTCTGACTGACTGCTGGAGACTTTCAGCCCCACTGGGCCTTTCTATGATCACACTTCGCTGGACGCGGGGTGTTTTGCGTGCCACGAATAGCATTACACACTTCATGAACTAGTCCGGCCTAGGTGACTTTGGATGGACCAAATGGCTAAGAATTTGACCAGATTTTCAGGATTTTCTGGCAGGCTGGACCTACCGTGGACCTTGCTTCCCAATAGAGAGATGACAGGTAAGAGTTGCCAGGATGCACTTTAGGCGCAGGGGTTCTTTCAGTGCAGTTCAGAGGGCCTCCGCGGAGGCAGAGCCACGTTGAATGGAATACTGGCCAAAACGTGGTCCTGGGGCTGCCTTACAGCTGTAGAAATCAAGCTCTGCGGGCGAGAATCTGTTCATCACCCTTCCCTCTGCATACAAAGAGTCGACCCCAACCGTCTCTTCTGTGTTATGTTTCTCGGAAAATAAAAGGGGACTACGGCGCACACACTCTCCCTCAGAAGGGAATTCCTACGCGACTCTCTTAGGCCTACGGAAAGCCGTAGAGGAGTTAAAGCAGTCTGTCGAGTCAGGACGCACGGAGATGGCTGCACACAAAACTTTGCTGATAGGAAACACTCGTGCTTGCCTTGAGGCCAGGGGTCACGTTTACTTTGCCCTGAGCTAGGGCAAGCGTGGGATGAGCTCCTAGCAAGGCACTGGAGACCACCTGGATTCCTAGGAGAACGCTCACTTTCTTCACTGAGCGTATTCCTAGGAGTGACTAGAAGACGGTTCATGGCAATGTCTTTCAGTCAGCCTTGAGGCCGCCACTATCTACCTTTCAACTGGGGGAAATCCTGCCTTTTTCCAGGCTTCTCAATGACAAACTGGATCACCCCGCACATGTACCTAGCTTCTCTGACAATCCCAAAGAGACCATTGGAACGCAATCCGGCCTTCTGCGATGAATCTTTTGGATGCAGTGTGCTCTGCATGTGGTGAACGGCATAATCCTCTAAATGTCCTCAGTAGGCCTAGGTGACTTTGGATGTTGCAGATGCCTAGCAATGCTCAGGGTAAATCTCTTCTTTATTTCGGGCTGGACCTAAAGGCCAGTTTCCGCATCACTTAGAGAGACCTCGAGCAGGAGTCCCCAGACTGAAGTGGCGCCCTGGTGGTTTCCTTCAGGGCCTCTTATGTTTCCTCAAAGTGGCAGACCCGCAGGGAATGAAAGCCTGCCACGAACCGCCTTCCTGAGGCTCTTTCAAAGCTGTGGAACGCTAGCCATAGAGAACACATTAGTTCCCGGCCCTTCCAACTGCATAGTGAGGGAACTTCCCCGAGCTGTGTATCCCTTGATTGTGCCCAGAAGGCTTTGGGTACACAGTGTCCTTCCTTGGCAGGAATTGACCATGTGAGAGTCTTGAGCACTGTGGGCCATAGTAAAGCTAAAGCCGTCCATTGACTAAGACTTCCTGGAAACCGGTGCACCTCTATCTCTGGTAATGGGAAAATGTGCACCTTACCTCAAGACTAGAGGTCACATTTAGTTGGCCCTTTAGCTACAGTACGCAACTGGGGTGAGCTCCCAGGAAGGAATCGCAAGCCCCTGGATTCTTTAGGAAAAAAACTCTGTGCTCCTCAGCGGCACCTGTGGCGTGAAGAGTCTCCTGGTGGTGTGGTTTTCAGCAGGCTTGGAAGCTGCAATGGAGCTGCTGTCAAAAGGGGGAAATACGGGCTTCTCCCATATTCTCCCGTTTACAACTTGACGCCACAGCGCATTTACTAGCACTCTCTGACTGACTGCTGGAGACTTTCAGCCCCACTGGGCCTTTCTATGATCACACTTCGCTGGACGCGGGGTGTTTTGCGTGCCACGAATAGCATTACACGCTTCATTAACTAGTCCGGCCTAGGTGACTTTGGATGGACCAAATGGCTAAGAATTTGACCGGATTTTCAGGATTTTCTGGCAGGCTGGACCTACCGTGGACCTTGCTTCCCAATAGAGAGATGACAGGTAAGAGTTGCCAGGATGCACTTTAGGCGCAGGGGTTCTTTCAGTGCAGTTCAGAGGGCCTCCGTGGAGGCAGAGCCACGTTGAATGGAATACTGGCCAAAACGTGGTCCTGGGGCTGCCTTACAGCTGTAGAAATCAAGCTCTGCGGGCGAGAATCTGTTCATCACCCTTCCCTCTGCATACATAGAGTCGACCCCAACCGTCTCTTCTGTGTTATGTTTCTCGGAAAATAAAAGGGGACTACGGCGCACATACTCTCCCTCAGAAGGGAATTCCTACGCAACTCTCTTAGGCCTACGGAAAGCCGTAGAGGAGTTAAAGCAGTCTGTCAAGTCAGGACGCACGGAGATGGCTGCACACAAAACTTTGCTGATAGGAAACACTCGTGCTTGCCTTGAGGCCAGGGGTCACGTTTACTTTGCCCTGAGCTAGGGCAAGCGTGTGATGAGCTCCTAGCAAGGCACTGGAGACCACCTGGATTCCTAGGAGAATGCTCACTTTCTTCACTGAGCGTATTCCTAGGAGTGACTAGAAGACGGTTCATGGCAATGTCTTTCAGTCAGCCTTGAGGCCGCCACTATCTACCTTTCAACTGGGGGAAATCCTGCCTTTTTCCAGGCTTCTCAATGACAAACTGGATCACCCCGCACATGTACCTAGCTTCTCTGACAATCCCAAAGAGACCATTGGAACGCAATCCGGCCTTCTGCGATGACACTTTTGGATGCAGTGTGCTCTGCATGTGGTGAACGGCATAATCCTCTAAATGTCCTCAGTAGGCCTAGGTGACTTTGGATGTTGCAAATGCCTAGCAATGCTCAGGGTAAATCTCTTCTTTATTTCGGGCTGGACCTAAAGGCCAGTTTCCGCATCACTTAGAGAGACCTCGAGCAGGAGTCCCCAGACTGAAGTGGCGCCCCGGTGGTTTCCTTCAGGGCCTCTTATGTTTCCTCAAAGTGGCAGGCCCGCAGGGAATGAAAGCCTGCCACGAACCGCCTTCCTGAGGCTCTTTCAAAGCTGTGGAACGCTAGCCATAGAGAACACATTAGTTCCCGGCCCTTCCAACTGCATAGTGAGGGAACTTCCCCGAGCTGTGTATCCCTTGATTGTGCCCAGAAGGCTTTGGGTACACAGTGTCCTTCCTTGGCAGGAATTGACCATGTGAGAGTCTTGAGCACTGTGGGCCATAGTAAAGCTAAAGCCGTCCATTGACTAAGACTTCCTGGAAACCGGTGCACCTCTATCTCTGGTAATGGGAAAATGTGCACCTTACCTCAAGACTAGAGGTCACATTTAGTTGGCCCTTTAGCTACAGTACGCAACTGGGGTGAGCTCCCAGGAAGGAATCGCAAGCCCCTGGATTCTTTAGGAAAAAAACTCTGTGCTCTTCAGCGGCACCTGTGGCGTGAAGAGTCTCCTGGTGGTGTGGTTTTCAGCAGGCTTGGAAGCTGCAATGGAGCTGCTGTCAAAAGGGGGAAATACGGGCTTCTCCCATATTCTCCCGTTTACAACTTGACGCCACAGCGCATTTACTAGCACTCTCTGACTGACTGCTGGAGACTTTCAGCCCCACTGGGCCTTTCTATGATCACACTTCGCTGGACGCGGGGTGTTTTGCGTGCCACGAATAGCATTACACACTTCATGAACTAGTCCGGCCTAGTTGACTTTGGATGGACCAAATGGCTAAGAATTTGACCGGATTTTCAGGATTTTCTGGCAGGCTGAACCTACCGTGGACCTTGCTTCCCAATAGAGAGATGACAGGTAAGAATTGCCAGGATGCACTTTAGGCGCAGGGGTTCTTTCAGTGCAGTTCAGAGGGCCTCCGCGGAGGCAGAGCCACGTTGAATGGAATACTGGCCAAAACGTGGTTCTGGGGTTGCCTTACAGCTGTAGAAATCAAGCTCTGCGGGCGAGAATCTGTTCATCACCCTTCCCTCTGCATACAAAGAGTCGACCCCAACCGTCTCTTCTGTGTTATGTTTCTCGGAAAATAAAAGGGGACTACGGCGCACACACTCTCCCTCAGAAGGGAATTCCTACGCGACTCTCTTAGGCCTACGGAAAGCCGTAGAGGAGTTAAAGCAGTCTGTCGAGTCAGGACGCACGGAGATGGCTGCACACAAAACTTTGCTGATAGGAAACACTCGTGCTTGCCTTGAGGCCAGGGGTCACGTTTACTTTGCCCTGAGCTAGGGCAAGCGTGGGATGAGCTCCTAGCAAGGCACTGGAGACCACCTGGATTCCTAGGAGAA
The DNA here is from genome assembly GCF_025265405.1 of Mesoplodon densirostris. NCBI lineage: Eukaryota > Metazoa > Chordata > Mammalia > Artiodactyla > Ziphiidae > Mesoplodon > Mesoplodon densirostris. The sequence goes on from NC_082682.1 coordinate 175,594, forward strand.
CGCTCACTTTCTTCACTGAGCGTATTCCTAGGAGTGACTAGAAGACAGTTCATGGCAATGTCTTTCAGTCAGCCTTGAGGCCGCCACTATCTACCTTTCAACTGGGGGAAATCCTGCCTTTTTCCAGGCTTCTCAATGACAAACTGGATCACCCCGCACATGTACCTAGCTTCTCTGACAATCCCAAAGAGACCATTGGAACGCAATCCGGCCTTCTGCGATGAAACTTTTGGATGCAGTGTGCTCTGCATGTGGTGAACGGCATAATCCTCTAAATGTCCTCAGTAGGCCTAGGTGACTTTGGATGTTGCAAATGCCTAGCAATGCTCAGGGTAAATCTCTTCTTTATTTCGGGCTGGACCTAAAGGCCAGTTTCCGCATCACTTAGAGAGACCTCGAGCAGGAGTCCCCAGACTGAAGTGGCGCCCCGGTTGTTTCCTTCAGGGCCTCTTATGTTTCCTCAAAGTGGCAGACCCGCAGGGAATGAAAGCCTGCCACGAACCGCCTTCCTGAGGCTCTTTCAAAGCTGTGGAACGCTAGCCATAGAGAACACATTAGTTCCCGGCCCTTCCAAATGCATAGTGAGGGAACTTCCCCGAGCTGTGTATCCCTTGATTGTGCCCAGAAGGCTTTGGGTACACAGTGTCCTTCCTTGGCAGGAATTGACCATGTGAGAGTCTTGAGCACTGTGGGCCATAGTAAAGCTAAAGCCGTCCATTGACTAAGACTTCCTGGAAACCGGTGCACCTCTATCTCTGGTAATGGGAAAATGTGCACCTTACCTCAAGACTAGAGGTCACATTTAGTTGGCCCTTTAGCTACAGTACGCAACTGGGGTGAGCTCCCAGGAAGGAATCGCAAGCCCCTGGATTCTTTAGGAAAAAAACTCTGTGCTCTTCAGCGGCACCTGTGGCGTGAAGAGTCTCCTGGTGGTGTGGTTTCCAGCAGGCTTGGAAGCTGCAATGGAGCTGCTGTCAAAAGGGGGAAATACGGGCTTCTCCCATATTCTCCCGTTTACAACTTGACGCCACAGCGCATTTACTAGCACTCTCTGACTGACTGCTGGAGACTTTCAGCCCCACTGGGCCTTTCTATGATCACACTTCGCTGGACGCGGGGTGTTTTGCGTGCCACGAATAGCATTACACGCTTCATTAACTAGTCCGGCCTAGGTGACTTTGGATGGACCAAATGGCTAAGAATTTGACCAGATTTTCAGGATTTTCTGGCAGGCTGGACCTACCGTGGACCTTGCTTCCCAATAGAGAGATGACAGGTAAGAGTTGCCAGGATGCACTTTAGGCGCAGGGGTTCTTTCAGTGCAGTTCAGAGGGCCTCCGCGGAGGCAGAGCCACGTTGAATGGAATACTGGCCAAAACGTGGTCCTGGGGCTGCCTTACAGCTGTAGAAATCAAGCTCTGCGGGCGAGAATCTGTTCATCACCCTTCCCTCTGCATACAAAGAGTCGACCCCAACCGTCTCTTCTGTGTTATGTTTCTCGGAAAATAAAAGGGGACTACGGCGCACACACTCTCCCTCAGAAGGGAATTCCTACGCGACTCTCTTAGGCCTACGGAAAGCCGTAGAGGAGTTAAAGCAGTCTGTCGAGTCAGGACGCACGGAGATGGCTGCACACAAAACTTTGCTGATAGGAAACACTCGTGCTTGCCTTGAGGCCAGGGGTCACGTTTACTTTGCCCTGAGCTAGGGCAAGCGTGGGATGAGCTCCTAGCAAGGCACTGGAGACCACCTGGATTCCTAGGAGAATGCTCACTTTCTTCACTGAGCGTATTCCTAGGAGTGACTAGAAGACGGTTCATGGCAATGTCTTTCAGTCAGCCTTGAGGCCGCCACTATCTACCTTTCAACTGGGGGAAATCCTGCCTTTTTCCAGGCTTCTCAATGACAAACTGGATCACACCGCACATGTACCTAGCTTCTCTGACAATCCCAAAGAGACCATTGGAACGCAATCCGGCCTTCTGCGATGACACTTTTGGATGCAGTGTGCTCTGCATGTGGTGAACGGCATAATCCTCTAAATGTCCTCAGTAGGCCTAGGTGACTTTGGATGTTGCAAATGCCTAGCAATGCTCAGGGTAAATCTCTTCTTTATTTCGGGCTGGACCTAAAGGCCAGTTTCCGCATCACTTAGAGAGACCTCGAGCAGGAGTCCCCAGACTGAAGTGGCGCCCCGGTGGTTTCCTTCAGGGCCTCTTATGTTTCCTCAAAGTGGCAGGCCCGCAGGGAATGAAAGCCTGCCACGAACCGCCTTCCTGAGGCTCTTTCAAAGCTGTGGAACGCTAGCCATAGAGAACACATTAGTTCCCGGCCCTTCCAACTGCATAGTGAGGGAACTTCCCCGAGCTGTGTATCCCTTGATTGTGCCCAGAAGGCTTTGGGTACACAGTGTCCTTCCTTGGCAGGAATTGACCATGTGAGAGTCTTGAGCACTGTGGGCCATAGTAAAGCTAAAGCCGTCCATTGACTAAGACTTCCTGGAAACCGGTGCACCTCTATCTCTGGTAATGGGAAAATGTGCACCTTACCTCAAGACTAGAGGTCACATTTAGTTGGCCCTTTAGCTACAGTACGCAACTGGGGTGAGCTCCCAGGAAGGAATCGCAAGCCCCTGGATTCTTTAGGAAAAAAACTCTGTGCTCTTCAGCGGCACCTGTGGCGTGAAGAGTCTCCTGGTGGTGTGGTTTTCAGCAGGCTTGGAAGCTGCAATGGAGCTGCTGTCAAAAGGGGGAAATACGGGCTTCTCCCATATTCTCCCGTTTACAACTTGACGCCACAGCGCATTTACTAGCACTCTCTGACTGACTGCTGGAGACTTTCAGCCCCACTGGGCCTTTCTATGATCACACTTCGCTGGACGCGGGGTGTTTTGCGTGCCACGAATAGCATTACACACTTCATGAACTAGTCCGGCCTAGTTGACTTTGGATGGACCAAATGGCTAAGAATTTGACCGGATTTTCAGGATTTTCTGGCAGGCTGAACCTACCGTGGACCTTGCTTCCCAATAGAGAGATGACAGGTAAGAATTGCCAGGATGCACTTTAGGCGCAGGGGTTCTTTCAGTGCAGTTCAGAGGGCCTCCGCGGAGGCAGAGCCACGTTGAATGGAATACTGGCCAAAACGTGGTTCTGGGGTTGCCTTACAGCTGTAGAAATCAAGCTCTGCGGGCGAGAATCTGTTCATCACCCTTCCCTCTGCATACAAAGAGTCGACCCCAACCGTCTCTTCTGTGTTATGTTTCTCGGAAAATAAAAGGGGACTACGGCGCACACACTCTCCCTCAGAAGGGAATTCCTACGCGACTCTCTTAGGCCTACGGAAAGCCGTAGAGGAGTTAAAGCAGTCTCTCGAGTCAGGACGCACGGAGATGGCTGCACACAAAACTTTGCTGATAGGAAACACTCGTGCTTGCCTTGAGGCCAGGGGTCACGTTTACTTTGCCCTGAGCTAGGGCAAGCGTGGGATGAGCTCCTAGCAAGGCACTGGAGACCACCTGGATTCCTAGGAGAACGCTCACTTTCTTCACTGAGCGTATTCCTAGGAGTGACTAGAAGACAGTTCATGGCAATGTCTTTCAGTCAGCCTTGAGGCCGCCACTATCTACCTTTCAACTGGGGGAAATCCTGCCTTTTTCCAGGCTTCTCAATGACAAACTGGATCACCCCGCACATGTACCTAGCTTCTCTGACAATCCCAAAGAGAACATTGGAACGCAATCCGGCCTTCTGCGATGAAACTTTTGGATGCAGTGTGCTCTGCATGTGGTGAACGGCATAATCCTCTAAATGTCCTCAGTAGGCCTAGGTGACTTTGGATGTTGCAAATGCCTAGCAATGCTCAGGGTAAATCTCTTCTTTATTTCGGGCTGGACCTAAAGGCCAGTTTCCGCATCACTTAGAGAGACCTCGAGCAGGAGTCCCCAGACTGAAGTGGCGCCCCGGTTGTTTCCTTCAGGGCCTCTTATGTTTCCTCAAAGTGGCAGACCCGCAGGGAATGAAAGCCTGCCACGAACCGCCTTCCTGAGGCTCTTTCAAAGCTGTGGAACGCTAGCCATAGAGAACACATTAGTTCCCGGCCCTTCCAAATGCATAGTGAGGGAACTTCCCCGAGCTGTGTATCCCTTGATTGTGCCCAGAAGGCTTTGGGTACACAGTGTCCTTCCTTGGCAGGAATTGACCATGTGAGAGTCTTGAGCACTGTGGGCCATAGTAAAGCTAAAGCCGTCCATTGACTAAGACTTCCTGGAAACCGGTGCACCTCTATCTCTGGTAATGGGAAAATGTGCACCTTACCTCAAGACTAGAGGTCACATTTAGTTGGCCCTTTAGCTACAGTACGCAACTGGGGTGAGCTCCCAGGAAGGAATCGCAAGCCCCTGGATTCTTTAGGAAAAAAACTCTGTGCTCTTCAGCGGCACCTGTGGCGTGAAGAGTCTCCTGGTGGTGTGGTTTCCAGAAGGCTTGGAAGCTGCAATGGAGCTGCTGTCAAAAGGGGGAAATACGGGCTTCTCCCATATTCTCCCGTTTACAACTTGACGCCACAGCGCATTTACTAGCACTCTCTGACTGACTGCTGGAGACTTTCAGCCCCACTGGGCCTTTCTATGATCACACTTCGCTGGACGCGGGGTGTTTTGCGTGCCACGAATAGCATTACACGCTTCATTAACTAGTCCGGCCTAGGTGACTTTGGATGGACCAAATGGCTAAGAATTTGACCGGATTTTCAGGATTTTCTGGCAGGCTGGACCTACCGTGGACCTTGCTTCCCAATAGAGAGATGACAGGTAAGAGTTGCCAGGATGCACTTTAGGCGCAGGGGTTCTTTCAGTGCAGTTCAGAGGGCCTCCGTGGAGGCAGAGCCACGTTGAATGGAATACTGGCCAAAACGTGGTCCTGGGGCTGCCTTACAGCTGTAGAAATCAAGCTCTGTGGGCGAGAATCTGTTCATCACCCTTCCCTCTGCATACAAAGAGTCGACCCCAACCGTCTCTTCTGTGTTATGTTTCTCGGAAAATAAAAGGGGACTACGGCGCACACACTCTCCCTCAGAAGGGAATTCCTACGCGACTCTCTTAGGCCTACGGAAAGCCGTAGAGGAGTTAAAGCAGTCTGTCAAGTCAGGACGCACGGAGATGGCTGCACACAAAACTTTGCTGATAGGAAACACTCGTGCTTGCCTTGAGGCCAGGGGTCACGTTTACTTTGCCCTGAGCTAGGGCAAGCGTGGGATGAGCTCCTAGCAAGGCACTGGAGACCACCTGGATTCCTAGGAGAATGCTCACTTTCTTCACTGAGCGTATTCCTAGGAGTGACTAGAAGACGGATCATGGCAATGTCTTTCAGTCAGCCTTGAGGCCGCCACTATCTACCGTTCAAATGGGGGAAATCCTGCCTTTTTCCAGGCTTCTCAATGACAAACTGGATCACCCCGCACATGTACCTAGCTTCTCTGACAATCCCAAAGAGACCATTGGAACGCAATCCGGCCTTCTGCGATGACACTTTTGGATGCAGTGTGCTCTGCATGTGGTGAACGGCATAATCCTCTAAATGTCCTCAGTAGGCCTAGGTGACTTTGGATGTTGCAAATGCCTAGCAATGCTCAGGGTAAATCTCTTCTTTATTTCGGGCTGGACCTAAAGGCCAGTTTCCGCATCACTTAGAGAGACCTCGAGCAGGAGTCCCCAGACTGAAGTGGCGCCCCGGTGGTTTCCTTCAGGGCCTCTTATGTTTCCTCAAAGTGGCAGGCCCGCAGGGAATGAAAGCCTGCCACGAACCGCCTTCCTGAGGCTCTTTCAAAGCTGTGGAACGCTAGCCATAGAGAACACATTAGTTACCGGCCCTTCCAACTGCATAGTGAGGGAACTTCCCCGAGCTGTGTATCCCTTGATTGTGCCCAGAAGGCTTTGGGTACACAGTGTCCTTCCTTGGCAGGAATTGACCATGTGAGAGTCTTGAGCACTGTGGGCCATAGTAAAGCTAAAGCCGTCCATTGACTAAGACTTCCTGGAAACCGGTGCACCTCTATCTCTGGTAATGGGAAAATGTGCACCTTACCTCAAGACTAGAGGTCACATTTAGTTGGCCCTTTAGCTACAGTACGCAACTGGGGTGAGCTCCCAGGAAGGAATCGCAAGCCCCTGGATTCTTTAGGAAAAAAACTCTGTGCTCTTCAGCGGCACCTGTGGCGTGAAGAGTCTCCTGGTGGTTTGGTTTTCAGCAGGCTTGGAAGCTGCAATGGAGCTGCTGTCAAAAGGGGGAAATACGGGCTTCTCCCATATTCTCCCGTTTACAACTTGACGCCACAGCGCATTTACTAGCACTCTCTGACTGACTGCTGGAGACTTTCAGCCCCACTGGGCCTTCCTATGATCACACTTCGCTGGACGCGGGGTGTTTTGCGTGCCACGGATAGCATTACACGCTTCATGAACTAGTCCGGCCTAGGTGACTTTGGATGGACCAAATGGCTAAGAATTTGACCGGATTTTCAGGATTTTCTGGCAGGCTGGACCTACCGTGGACCTTGCTTCCCAATAGAGAGATGACAGGTAAGAGTTGCCAGGATGCACTTTAGGCACAGGGGTTCTTTCAGTGCAGTTCAGAGGGCCTCCGCGGAGGCAGAGCCACGTTGAATGGAATACTGGCCAAAACGTGGTCCTGGGGCTGCCTTACAGCTGTAGAAATCAAGCTCTGCGGGCGAGAATCTGTTCATCACCCTTCCCTCTGCATACAAAGAGTCGACCCCAACCGTCTCTTCTGTGTTATGTTTCTCGGAAAATAAAAGGGGACTACGGCGCACACACTCTCCCTCAGAAGGGAATTCCTACGCGACTCTCTTAGGCCTACGGAAAGCCGTAGAGGAGTTAAAGCAGTCTGTCGAGTCAGGACGCACGGAGATGGCTGCACACAAAACTTTGCTGATAGGAAACACTCGTGCTTGCCTTGAGGCCAGGGGTCACGTTTACTTTGCCCTGAGCTAGGGCAAGCGTGGGATGAGCTCCTAGCAAGGCACTGGAGACCACCTGGATTCCTAGGAGAACGCTCACTTTCTTCACTGAGCGTATTCCTAGGAGAGACTAGAAGACGGTTCATGGCAATGTCTTTCAGTCAGCCTTGAGGCCGCCACTATCTACCTTTCAACTGGGGGAAATCCTGCCTTTTTCCAGGCTTCTCAATGACAAACTGGATCACCCCGCACATGTACCTAGCTTCTCTGACAATCCCAAAGAGACCATTGGAACGCAATCCGGCCTTCTGCGATGACACTTTTGGATGCAGTGTGCTCTGCATGTGGTGAACGGCATAATCCTCTAAATGTCCTCAGTAGGCCTAGGTGACTTTGGATGTTGCAAATGCCTAGCAATGCTCAGGGTAAATCTCTTCTTTATTTCGGGCTGGACCTAAAGGCCAGTTTCCGCATCACTTAGAGAGACCTCGAGCAGGAGTCCCCAGACTGAAGTGGCGCCCCGGTTGTTTCCTTCAGGGCCTCTTATGTTTCCTCAAAGTGGCAGACCCGCAGGGAATGAAAGCCTGCCACGAACCGCCTTCCTGAGGCTCTTTCAAAGCTGTGGAACGCTAGCCATAGAGAACACATTAGTTCCCGGCCCTTCCAACTGCATAGTGAGGGAACTTCCCCGAGCTGTGTATCCCTTGATTGTGCCCAGAAGGCTTTGGGTACACAGTGTCCTTCCTTGGCAGGAATTGACCATGTGAGAGTCTTGAGCACTGTGGGCCATAGTAAAGCTAAAGCCGTCCATTGACTAAGACTTCCTGGAAACCGGTGCACCTCTATCTCTGGTAATGGGAAAATGTGCACCTTACCTCAAGACTAGAGGTCACATTTAGTTGGCCCTTTAGCTACAGTACGCAACTGGGGTGAGCTCCCAGGAAGGAATCGCAAGCCCCTGGATTCTTTAGGAAAAAAACTCTGTGCTCTTCAGCGGCACCTGTGGCGTGAAGAGTCTCCTGGTGGTGTGGTTTCCAGCAGGCTTGGAAGCTGCAATGGAGCTGCTGTCAAAAGGGGGAAATACGGGCTTCTCCCATATTCTCCCGTTTACAACTTGACGCCACAGCGCATTTACTAGCACTCTCTGACTGACTGCTGGAGACTTTCAGCCCCACTGGGCCTTCCTATGATCACACTTCGCTGGACGCGGGGTGTTTTGCGTGCCACGGATAGCATTACACGCTTCATGAACTAGTCCGGCCTAGGTGACTTTGGATGGACCAAATGGCTAAGAATTTGACCGGATTTTCAGGATTTTCTGGCAGGCTGGACCTACCGTGGACCTTGCTTCCCAATAGAGAGATGACAGGTAAGAGTTGCCAGGATGCACTTTAGGCGCAGGGGTTCTTTCAGTGCAGTTCAGAGGGCCTCCGCGGAGGCAGAGCCACGTTGAATGGAATACTGGCCAAAACGTGGTCCTGGGGCTGCCTTACAGCTGTAGAAATCAAGCTCTGCGGGCGAGAATCTGTTCATCACCCTTCCCTCTGCATACAAAGAGTCGACCCCAACCGTCTCTTCTGTGTTATGTTTCTCGGAAAATAAAAGGGGACTACGGCGCACACACTCTCCCTCAGAAGGGAATGCCTACGCGACTCTCTTAGGCCTACGGAAAGCCGTAGAGGAGTTAAAGCAGTCTGTCGAGTCAGGACGCACGGAGATGGCTGCACACAAAACTTTGCTGATAGGAAACACTCGTGCTTGCCTTGAGGCCAGGGGTCACGTTTACTTTGCCCTGAGCTAGGGCAAGCGTGGGATGAGCTCCTAGCAAGGCACTGGAGACCACCTGGATTCCTAGGAGAACGCTCACTTTCTTCACTGAGCGTATTCCTAGGAGTGACTAGAAGACGGTTCATGGCAATGTCTTTCAGTCAGCCTTGAGGCCGCCACTATCTACCTTTCAACTGGGGGAAATCCTGCCTTTTTCCAGGCTTCTCAATGACAAACTGGATCACCCCGCACATGTACCTAGCTTCTCTGACAATCCCAAAGAGACCATTGGAACGCAATCCGGCCTTCTGCGATGAAACTTTTGGATGCAGTGTGCTCTGCATGTGGTGAACGGCATAATCCTCTAAATGTCCTCAGTAGGCCTAGGTGACTTTGGATGTTGCAAATGCCTAGCAATGCTCAGGGTAAATCTCTTCTTTATTTCGGGCTGGACCTAAAGGCCAGTTTCCGAATCACTTAGAGAGACCTCGAGCAGGAGTCCCCAGACTGAAGTGGCGCCCCGGTTGTTTCCTTCAGGGCCTCTTATGTTTCCTCACAGTGGCAGACCCGCAGGGAATGAAAGCCTGCCATGAACCGCCTTCCTGAGGCTCTTTCAAAGCTGTGGAACGCTAGCCATAGAGAACACATTAGTTCCCGGCCCTTCCAACTGCATAGTGAGGGAACTTCCCCGAGCTGTGTATCCCTTGATTGTGCCCAGAAGGCTTTGGGTACACAGTGTCCTTCCTTGGCAGGAATTGACCATGTGAGAGTCTTGAGCACTGTGGGCCATAGTAAAGCTAAAGCCGTCCATTGACTAAGACTTCCTGGAAACCGGTGCACCTCTATCTCTGGTAATGGGAAAATGTGCACCTTACCTCAAGACTAGAGGTCACATTTAGTTGGCCCTTTAGCTACAGTACGCAACTGGGGTGAGCTCCCAGGAAGGAATCGCAAGCCCCTGGATTCTTTAGGAAAAAAACTCTGTGCTCTTCAGCGGCACCTGTGGCGTGAAGAGTCTCCTGGTGGTGTGGTTTTCAGCAGGCTTGGAAGCTGCAATGGAGCTGCTGTCAAAAGGGGGAAATACGGGCTTCTCCCATATTCTCCCGTTTACAACTTGATGCCACAGCGCATTTACTAGCACTCTCTGACTGACTGCTGGAGACTTTCAGCCCCACTGGGCCTTTCTATGATCACACTTCGCTGGACGCGGGGTGTTTTGCGTGCCACGAATAGCATTACACGCTTCATGAACTAGTCCGGCCTAGGTGACTTTGGATGGACCAAATGGCTAAGAATTTGACCGGATTTTCAGGATTTTCTGGCAGGCTGGACCTACCGTGGACCTTGCTTCCCAATAGAGAGATGACAGGTAAGAATTGCCAGGATGCACTTTAGGCGCAGGGGTTCTTTCAGTGCAGTTCAGAGGGCCTCCGCGTAGGCAGAGCCATGTTGAATGGAATACTGGCCAAAACATGGTTCTGGGGCTGCCTTACAGCTGTAGAAATCAAGCTCTGCGGGCGAGAATCTGTTCATCACCCTTCCCTCTGCATACAAAGAGTCGACCCCAACCGTCTCTTCTGTGTTATGTTTCTCGGAAAATAAAAGGGGACTACGGCGCACACACTCTCCCTCAGAAGGGAATTCCTACGCGACTCTCTTAGGCCTACGGAAAGCCGTAGAGGAGTTAAAGCAGTCTGTCGAGTCAGGACGCACGGAGATGGCTGCACACAAAACTTTGCTGATAGGAAACACTCGTGCTTGCCTTGAGGCCAGGGGTCACGTTTACTTTGCCCTGAGCTAGGGCAAGCGTGGGATGAGCTCCTAGCAAGGCACTGGAGACCACCTGGATTCCTAGGAGAACGCTCACTTTCTTCACTGAGCGTATTCCTAGGAGTGACTAGAAGACAGTTCATGGCAATGTCTTTCAGTCAGCCTTGAGGCCGCCACTATCTACCTTTCAACTGGGGGAAATCCTGCCTTTTTCCAGGCTTCTCAATGACAAACTGGATCACCCCGCACATGTACCTAGCTTCTCTGACAATCCCAAAGAGACCATTGGAACGCAATCCGGCCTTCTGCGATGACACTTTTGGATGCAGTGTGCTCTGCATGTGGTGATCGGCATAATCCTCTAAATGTCCTCAGTAGGCCTAGGTGACTTTGGATGTTGCAAATGCCTAGCAATGCTCAGGGTAAATCTCTTCTTTATTTCGGGCTGGACCTAAAGGCCAGTTTCCGCATCACTTAGAGAGACCTCGAGCAGGAGTCCCCAGACTGAAGTGGCGCCCCGGTTGTTTCCTTCAGGGCCTCTTATGTTTCCTCAAAGTGGCAGACCCGCAGGGAATGAAAGCCTGCCACGAACCGCCTTCCTGAGGCTCTTTCAAAGCTGTGGAACGCTAGCCATAGAGAACACATTAGTTCCCGGCCCTTCCAACTGCATAGTGAGGGAAGTTCCCCGAGCTGTGTATCCCTTGATTGTGCCCAGAAGGCTTTGGGTACACAGTGTCCTTCCTTGGCAGGAATTGACCATGTGAGAGTCTTGAGCACTGTGGGCCATAGTAAAGCTAAAGCCGTCCATTGACTAAGACTTCCTGGAAACCGGTGCACCTCTATCTCTGGTAATGGGAAAATGTGCACCTTACCTCAAGACTAGAGGTCACATTTAGTTGGCCCTTTAGCTAAAGTACGCAACTGGGGTGAGCTCCCAGGAAGGAATCGCAAGCCCCTGGATTCTTTAGGAAAAAAACTCTGTGCTCTTCAGCGGCACCTGTGGCGTGAAGAGTCTCCTGGTGGTGTGGTTTCCAGCAGGCTTGGAAGCTGCAATGGAGCTGCTGTCAAAAGGGGGAAATACGGGCTTCTCCCATATTCTCCCGTTTACAACTTGACGCCACAGCGCATTTACTAGCACTCTCTGACTGACTGCTGGAGACTTTCAGCCCCACTGGGCCTTTCTATGATCACACTTCGCTGGACGCGGGGTGTTTTGCGTGCCAGGAATAGCATTACACGCTTCATGAACTAGTCCGGCCTAGGTGACTTTGGATGGACCAAATGGCTAAGAATTTGACCGGATTTTCAGGATTTTCTGGCAGGCTGGACCTACCGTGGACCTTGCTTCCCAATAGAGAGATGACAGGTAAGAGTTGCCAGGATGCACTTTAGGCGCAGGGGTTCTTTCAGTGCAGTTCAGAGGGCCTCCGCGGAGGCAGAGCCACGTTGAATGGAATACTGGCCAAAACGTGGTCCTGGGGCTGCCTTACAGCTGTAGAAATCAAGCTCTGCGGGCGAGAATCTGTTCATCACCCTTCCCTCTGCATACAAAGAGTCGACCCCAACCGTCTCTTCTGTGTTATGTTTCTCGGAAAATAAAAGGGAACTACGGCGCACACACTCTCCCTCAGAAGGGAATTCCTACGCGACTCTCTTAGGCCTACGGAAAGCCGTAGAGGAGTTAAAGCAGTCTGTCAAGTCAGGACTCACGGAGATGGCTGCACACAAAACTTTGCTGATAGGAAACACTCGTGCTTGCCTTGAGGCCAGGGGTCACGTTTACTTTGCCCTGAGCTAGGGCAAGCGTGGGATGAGCTCCTAGCAAGGCACTGGAGACGACCTGGATTCCTAGGAGAACGCTCACTTTCTTCACTGAGCGTATTCCTAGGAGTGACTAGAAGACGGTTCATGGCAATGTCTTTCAGTCAGCCTTGAGGCCGCCACTATCTACCTTTCAACTGGGGGAAATCCTGCCTTTTTCCAGGCTTCTCAATGACAAACTGGATCACCCCGCACATGTACCTAGCTTCTCTGACAATCCCAAAGAGACCATTGGAACGCAATCCGGCCTTCTGCGATGACACTTTTGGATGCAGTGTGCTCTGCATGTGGTGAACGGCATAATCCTCTAAATGTCCTCAGTAGGCCTAGGTGACTTTGGATGTTGCAAATGCCTAGCAATGCTCAGGGTAAATCTCTTCTTTATTTCGGGCTGGACCTAAAGGCCAGTTTCCGCATCACTTAGAGAGACCTCGAGCAGGAGTCCCCAGACTGAAGTGGCGCCCCGGTTGTTTCCTTCAGGGCCTCTTATGTTTCCTCAAAGTGGCAGACCCGCAGGGAATGAAAGCCTGCCACGAACCGCCTTCCTGAGGCTCTTTCAAAGCTGTGGAACGCTAGCCATAGAGAACACATTAGTTCCCGGCCCTTCCAACTGCATAGTGAGGGAACTTCCCCGAGCTGTGTATCCCTTGATTGTGCCCAGAAGGCTTTGGGTACACAGTGTCCTTCCTTGGCAGGAATTGACCATGTGAGAGTCTTGAGCACTGTGGGCCATAGTAAAGCTAAAGCCGTCCATTGACTAAGACTTCCTGGAAACCGGTGCACCTCTATCTCTGGTAATGGGAAAATGTGCACCTTACCTCAAGACTAGAGGTCACATTTAGTTGGCCCTTTAGCTACAGTACGCAACTGGGGTGAGCTCCCAGGAAGGAATCGCAAGCCCCTGGATTCTTTAGGAAAAAAACTCTGTGCTCTTCAGCGGCACCTGTGTCGTGAAGAGTCTCCTGGTGGTGTGGTTTCCAGCAGGCTTGGAAGCTGCAATGGAGCTGCTGTCAAAAGGGGGAAATACGGGCTTCTCCCATATTCTCCCGTTTACAACTTGACGCCACAGCGCATTTACTAGCACTCTCTGACTGACTGCTGGAGACTTTCAGCCCCACTGGGCCTTCCTATGATCACACTTCGCTGGACGCGGGGTGTTTTGCGTGCCACGGATAGCATTACACGCTTCATGAACTAGTCCGGCCTAGGTGACTTTGGATGGACCAAATGGCTAAGAATTTGACCGGATTTTCAGGATTTTCTGGCAGGCTGGACCTACCGTGGACCTTGCTTCCCAATAGAGAGATGACAGGTAAGAGTTGCCAGGATGCACTTTAGGCGCAGGGGTTCTTTCAGTGCAGTTCAGAGGGCCTCCGCGGAGGCAGAGCCACGTTGAATGGAATACTGGCCAAAACGTGGTCCTGGGGCTGCCTTACAGCTGTAGAAATCAAGCTCTGCGGGCGAGAATCTGTTCATCACCCTTCCCTCTGCATACAAAGAGTCGACCCCAACCGTCTCTTCTGTGTTATGTTTCTCGGAAAATAAAAGGGGACTACGGCGCACACACTCTCCCTCAGAAGGGAATTCCTACGCGACTCTCTTAGGCCTACGGAAAGCCGTAGAGGAGTTAAAGCAGTCTGTCGAGTCAGGACGCACGGAGATGGCTGCACACAAAACTTTGCTGATAGGAAACACTCGTGCTTGCCTTGAGGCCAGGGGTCACGTTTACTTTGCCCTGAGCTAGGGCAAGCGTGGGATGAGCTCCTAGCAAGGCACTGGAGACCACCTGGATTCCTAGGAGAACGCTCACTTTCTTCACTGAGCGTATTCCTAGGAGTGACTAGAAGACGGTTCATGGCAATGTCTTTCAGTCAGCCTTGAGGCCGCCACTATCTACCTTTCAACTGGGGGAAATCCTGCCTTTTTCCAGGCTTCTCAATGACAAACTGGATCACCCCGCACATGTACCTAGCTTCTCTGACAATCCCAAAGAGACCATTGGAACGCAATCCGGCCTTCTGCGATGAAACTTTTGGATGCAGTGTGCTCTGCATGTGGTGAACGGCATAATCCTCTAAATGTCCTCAGTAGGCCTAGGTGACTTTGGATGTTGCAAATGCCTAGCAATGCTCAGGGTAAATCTCTTCTTTATTTCGGGCTGGACCTAAAGGCCAGTTTCCGAATCACTTAGAGAGACCTCGAGCAGGAGTCCCAAGACTGAAGTGGCGCCCCGGTTGTTTCCTTCAGGGCCTCTTATGTTTCCTCAAAGTGGCAGACCCGCAGGGAATGAAAGCCTGCCACGAACCGCCTTCCTGAGGCTCTTTCAAAGCTGTGGAACGCTAGCCATAGAGAACACATTAGTTCCCGGCCCTTCCAACTGCATAGTGAGGGAACTTCCCCGAGCTGTGTATCCCTTGATTGTGCCCAGAAGGCTTTGGGTACACAGTGTCCTTCCTTGGCAGGAATTGACCATGTGAGAGTCTTGAGCACTGTGGGCCATAGTAAAGCTAAAGCCGTCCATTGACTAAGACTTCCTGGAAACCGGTGCACCTCTATCTCTGGTAATGGGAAAATGTGCACCTTACCTCAAGACTAGAGGTCACATTTAGTTGGCCCTTTAGCTACAGTACGCAACTGGGGTGAGCTCCCAGGAAGGAATCGCAAGCCCCTGGATTCTTTAGGAAAAAAACTCTGTGCTCCTCAGCGGCACCTGTGGCGTGAAGAGTCTCCTGGTGGTGTGGTTTTCAGCAGGCTTGGAAGCTGCAATGGAGCTGCTGTCAAAAGGGGGAAATACGGGCTTCTCCCATATTCTCCCGTTTACAACTTGACGCCACAGCGCATTTACTAGCACTCTCTGACTGACTGCTGGAGACTTTCAGCCCCACTGGGCCTTCCTATGATCACACTTCGCTGGACGCGGGGTGTTTTGCGTGCCACGGATAGCATTACACGCTTCATGAACTAGTCCGGCCTAGGTGACTTTGGATGGACCAAATGGCTAAGAATTTGACCGGATTTTCAGGATTTTCTGGCAGGCTGGACCTACCGTGGACCTTGCTTCCCAATAGAGAGATGACAGGTAAGAGTTGCCAGGATGCACTTTAGGCGCAGGGGTTCTTTCAGTGCAGTTCAGAGGGCCTCCGCGGAGGCAGAGCCACGTTGAATGGAATACTGGCCAAAACGTGGTCCTGGGGCTGCCTTACAGCTGTAGAAATCAAGCTCTGCGGGCGAGAATCTGTTCATCACCCTTCCCTCTGCATACAAAGAGTCGACCCCAACCGTCTCTTCTGTGTTATGTTTCTCGGAAAATAAAAGGGGACTACGGCGCACACACTCTCCCTCAGAAGGGAATTCCTACGCGACTCTCTTAGGCCTACGGAAAGCCGTAGAGGAGTTAAAGCAGTCTGTCGAGTCAGGACGCACGGAGATGGCTGCACACAAAACTTTGCTGATAGGAAACACTCGTGCTTGCCTTGAGGCCAGGGGTCACGTTTACTTTGCCCTGAGCTAGGGCAAGCGTGGGATGAGCTCCTAGCAAGGCACTGGAGACCACCTGGATTCCTAGGAGAATGCTCACTTTCTTCACTGAGCGTATTCCTAGGAGTGACTAGAAGACGGTTCATGGCAATGTCTTTCAGTCAGCCTTGAGGCCGCCACTATCTACCTTTCAACTGGGGGAAATCCTGCCTTTTTCCAGGCTTCTCAATGACAAACTGGATCACCCCGCACATGTACCTAGCTTCTCTGACAATCCCAAAGAGACCATTGGAACGCAATCCGGCCTTCTGCGATGAAACTTTTGGATGCAGTGTGCTCTGCATGTGGTGAACGGCATAATCCTCTAAATGTCCTCAGTAGGCCTAGGTGACTTTGGATGTTGCAAATGCCTAGCAATGCTCAGGGTAAATCTCTTCTTTATTTCGGGCTGGACCTAAAGGCCAGTTTCCGAATCACTTAGAGAGACCTCGAGCAGGAGTCCCCAGACTGAAGTGGCGCCCCGGTTGTTTCCTTCAGGGCCTCTTATGTTTCCTCAAAGTGGCAGACCCGCAGGGAATGAAAGCCTGCCACGAACCGCCTTCCTGAGGCTCTTTCAAAGCTGTGGAACGCTAGCCATAGAGAACACATTAGTTCCCGGCCCTTCCAACTGCATAGTGAGGGAACTTCCCCGAGCTGTGTATCCCTTGATTGTGCCCAGAAGGCTTTGGGTACACAGTGTCCTTCCTTGGCAGGAATTGACCATGTGAGAGTCTTGAGCACTGTGGGCCATAGTAAAGCTAAAGCCGTCCATTGACTAAGACTTCCTGGAAACCGGTGCACCTCTATCTCTGGTAATGGGAAAATGTGCACCTTACCTCAAGACTAGAGGTCACATTTAGTTGGCCCTTTAGCTACAGTACGCAACTGGGGTGAGCTCCCAGGAAGGAATCGCAAGCCCCTGGATTCTTTAGGAAAAAAACTCTGTGCTCTTCAGCGGCACCTGTGGCGTGAAGAGTCTCCTGGTGGTGTGGTTTTCAGCAGGCTTGGAAGCTGCAATGGAGCTGCTGTCAAAAGGGGGAAATACGGGCTTCTCCCATATTCTCCCGTTTACAACTTGATGCCACAGCGCATTTACTAGCACTCTCTGACTGACTGCTGGAGACTTTCAGCCCCACTGGGCCTTTCTATGATCACACTTCGCTGGACGCGGGGTGTTTTGCGTGCCACGAATAGCATTACACGCTTCATGAACTAGTCCGGCCTAGGTGACTTTGGATGGACCAAATGGCTAAGAATTTGACCGGATTTTCAGGATTTTCTGGCAGGCTGGACCTACCGTGGACCTTGCTTCCCAATAGAGAGATGACAGGTAAGAATTGCCAGGATGCACTTTAGGCGCAGGGGTTCTTTCAGTGCAGTTCAGAGGGCCTCCGCGGAGGCAGAGCCATGTTGAATGGAATACTGGCCAAAACATGGTTCTGGGGCTGCCTTACAGCTGTAGAAATCAAGCTCTGCGGGCGAGAATCTGTTCATCACCCTTCCCTCTGCATACAAAGAGTCGACCCCAACCGTCTCTTCTGTGTTATGTTTCTCGGAAAATAAAAGGGGACTACGGCGCACACACTCTCCCTCAGAAGGGAATTCCTACGCGACTCTCTTAGGCCTACGGAAAGCCGTAGAGGAGTTAAAGCAGTCTGTCGAGTCAGGACGCACGGAGATGGCTGCACACAAAACTTTGCTGATAGGAAACACTCGTGCTTGCCTTGAGGCCAGGGGTCACGTTTACTTTGCCCTGAGCTAGGGCAAGCGTGGGATGAGCTCCTAGCAAGGCACTGGAGACCACCTGGATTCCTAGGAGAACGCTCACTTTCTTCACTGAGCGTATTCCTAGGAGTGACTAGAAGACAGTTCATGGCAATGTCTTTCAGTCAGCCTTGAGGCCGCCACTATCTACCTTTCAACTGGGGGAAATCCTGCCTTTTTCCAGGCTTCTCAATGACAAACTGGATCACCCCGCACATGTACCTAGCTTCTCTGACAATCCCAAAGAGACCATTGGAACGCAATCCGGCCTTCTGCGATGACACTTTTGGATGCAGTGTGCTCTGCATGTGGTGATCGGCATAATCCTCTAAATGTCCTCAGTAGGCCTAGGTGACTTTGGATGTTGCAAATGCCTAGCAATGCTCAGGGTAAATCTCTTCTTTATTTCGGGCTGGACCTAAAGGCCAGTTTCCGCATCACTTAGAGAGACCTCGAGCAGGAGTCCCCAGACTGAAGTGGCGCCCCGGTTGTTTCCTTCAGGGCCTCTTATGTTTCCTCAAAGTGGCAGACCCGCAGGGAATGAAAGCCTGCCACGAACCGCCTTCCTGAGGCTCTTTCAAAGCTGTGGAACGCTAGCCATAGAGAACACATTAGTTCCCGGCCCTTCCAACTGCATAGTGAGGGAAATTCCCCGAGCTGTGTATCCCTTGATTGTGCCCAGAAGGCTTTGGGTACACAGTGTCCTTCCTTGGCAGGAATTGACCATGTGAGAGTCTTGAGCACTGTGGGCCATAGTAAAGCTAAAGCCGTCCATTGACTAAGACTTCCTGGAAACCGGTGCACCTCTATCTCTGGTAATGGGAAAATGTGCACCTTACCTCAAGACTAGAGGTCACATTTAGTTGGCCCTTTAGCTAAAGTACGCAACTGGGGTGAGCTCCCAGGAAGGAATCGCAAGCCCCTGGATTCTTTAGGAAAAAAACTCTGTGCTCTTCAGCGGCACCTGTGGCGTGAAGAGTCTCCTGGTGGTGTGGTTTCCAGCAGGCTTGGAAGCTGCAATGGAGCTGCTGTCAAAAGGGGGAAATACGGGCTTCTCCCATATTCTCCCGTTTACAACTTGACGCCACAGCGCATTTACTAGCACTCTCTGACTGACTGCTGGAGACTTTCAGCCCCACTGGGCCTTTCTATGATCACACTTCGCTGGACGCGGGGTGTTTTGCGTGCCACGAATAGCATTACACGCTTCATTAACTAGTCCGGCCTAGGTGACTTTGGATGGACCAAATGGCTAAGAATTTGACCGGATTTTCAGGATTTTCTGGCAGGCTGGACCTACCGTGGACCTTGCTTCCCAATAGAGAGATGACAGGTAAGAGTTGCCAGGATGCACTTTAGGCGCAGGGGTTCTTTCAGTGCAGTTCAGAGGGCCTCCGCGGAGGCAGAGCCACGTTGAATGGAATACTGGCCAAAACGTGGTCCTGGGGCTGCCTTACAGCTGTAGAAATCAAGCTCTGCGGGCGAGAATCTGTTCATCACCCTTCCCTCTGCATACAAAGAGTCGACCCCAACCGTCTCTTCTGTGTTATGTTTCTCGGAAAATAAAAGGGGACTACGGCGCACACACTCTCCCTCAGAAGGGAATTCCTACGCGACTCTCTTAGGCCTACGGAAAGCCGTAGAGGAGTTAAAGCAGTCTGTCAAGTCAGGACTCACGGAGATGGCTGCACACAAAACTTTGCTGATAGGAAACACTCGTGCTTGCCTTGAGGCCAGGGGTCACGTTTACTTTGCCCTGAGCTAGGGCAAGCGTGGGATGAGCTCCTAGCAAGGCACTGGAGACCACCTGGATTCCTAGGAGAACGCTCACTTTCTTCACTGAGCGTATTCCTAGGAGTGACTAGAAGACGGTTCATGGCAATGTCTTTCAGTCAGCCTTGAGGCCGCCACTATCTACCTTTCAACTGGGGGAAATCCTGCCTTTTTCCAGGTTTCTCAATGACAAACTGGATCACCCCGCACATGTACCTAGCTTCTCTGACAATCCCAAAGAGACCATTGGAACGCAATCCGGCCTTCTGCGATGACACTTTTGGATGCAGTGTGCTCTGCATGTGGTGAACGGCATAATCCTCTAAATGTCCTCAGTAGGCCTAGGTGACTTTGGATGTTGCAAATGCCTAGCAATGCTCAGGGTAAATCTCTTCTTTATTTCGGGCTGGACCTAAAGGCCAGTTTCCGCATCACTTAGAGAGACCTCGAGCAGGAGTCCCCAGACTGAAGTGGCGCCCCGGTTGTTTCCTTCAGGGCCTCTTATGTTTCCTCAAAGTGGCAGACCCGCAGGGAATGAAAGCCTGCCACGAACCGCCTTCCTGAGGCTCTTTCAAAGCTGTGGAACGCTAGCCATAGAGAACACATTAGTTCCCGGCCCTTCCAACTGCATAGTGAGGGAACTTCCCCGAGCTGTGTATCCCTTGATTGTGCCCAGAAGGCTTTGGGTACACAGTGTCCTTCCTTGGCAGGAATTGACCATGTGAGAGTCTTGAGCACTGTGGGCCATAGTAAAGCTAAAGCCGTCCATTGACTAAGACTTCCTGGAAACCGGTGCACCTCTATCTCTGGTAATGGGAAAATGTGCACCTTACCTCAAGACTAGAGGTCACATTTAGTTGGCCCTTTAGCTACAGTACGCAACTGGGGTGAGCTCCCAGGAAGGAATCGCAAGCCCCTGGATTCTTTAGGAAAAAAACTCTGTGCTCTTCAGCGGCACCTGTGGCGTGAAGAGTCTCCTGGTGGTGTGGTTTCCAGCAGGCTTGGAAGCTGCAATGGAGCTGCTGTCAAAAGGGGGAAATACGGGCTTCTCCCATATTCTCCCGTTTACAACTTGACGCCACAGCGCATTTAATAGCACTCTCTGACTGACTGCTGGAGACTTTCAGCCCCACTGGGCCTTTCTATGATCACACTTCGCTGGACGCGGGGTGTTTTGCGTGCCACGAATAGCATTACACACTTCATTAACTAGTCCGGCCTAGGTGACTTTGGATGGACCAAATGGCTAAGAATTTGACCAGATTTTCAGGATTTTCTGGCAGGGTGGACCTACCGTGGACCTTGCTTCCCAATAGAGAGATGACAGGTAAGAGTTGCCAGGATGCACTTTAGGCGCAGGGGTTCTTTCAGTGCAGTTCAGAGGGCCTCCGCGGAGGCAGAGCCACGTTGAATGGAATACTGGCCAAAACGTGGTCCTGGGGCTGCCTTACAGCTGTAGAAATCAAGCTCTGCGGGCGAGAATCTGTTCATCACCCTTCCCTCTGCATACAAAGAGTCGACCCCAACCGTCTCTTCTGTGTTATGTTTCTCGGAAAATAAAAGGGGACTACGGCGCACACACTCTCCCTCAGAAGGGAATTCCTACGCGACTCTCTTAGGCCTACGGAAAGCCGTAGAGGAGTTAAAGCAGTCTGTCAAGTCAGGACTCACGGAGATGGCTGCACACAAAACTTTGCTGATAGGAAACACTCGTGCTTGCCTTGAGGCCAGGGGTCACGTTTACTTTGCCCTGAGCTAGGGCAAGCGTGGGATGAGCTCCTAGCAAGGCACTGGAGACCACCTGGATTCCTAGGAGAACGCTCACTTTCTTCACTGAGCGTATTCCTAGGAGTGACTAGAAGACGGTTCATGGCAATGTCTTTCAGTCAGCCTTGAGGCCGCCACTATCTACCTTTCAACTGGGGGAAATCCTGCCTTTTTCCAGGCTTCTCAATGACAAACTGGATCACCCCGCACATGTACCTAGCTTCTCTGACAATCCCAAAGAGACCATTGGAACGCAATCCGGCCTTCTGCGATGACACTTTTGGATGCAGTGTGCTCTGCATGTGGTGAACGGCATAATCCTCTAAATGTCCTCAGTAGGCCTAGGTGACTTTGGATGTTGCAAATGCCTAGCAATGCTCAGGGTAAATCTCTTCTTTATTTCGGGCTGGACCTAAAGGCCAGTTTCCGCATCACTTAGAGAGACCTCGAGCAGGAGTCCCCAGACTGAAGTGGCGCCCCGGTGGTTTCCTTCAGGGCCTCTTATGTTTCCTCAAAGTGGCAGGCCCGCAGGGAATGAAAGCCTGCCACGAACCGCCTTCCTGAGGCTCTTTCAAAGCTGTGGAACGCTAGCCATAGAGAACACATTAGTTCCCGGCCCTTCCAACTGCATAGTGAGGGAACTTCCCCAAGCTGTGTATCCCTTGATTGTGCCCAGAAGGCTTTGGGTACACAGTGTCCTTCCTTGGCAGGAATTGACCATGTGAGAGTCTTGAGCACTGTGGGCCATAGTAAAGCTAAAGCCGTCCATTGACTAAGACTTCCTGGAAACCGGTGCACCTCTATCTCTGGTAATGGGAAAATGTGCACCTTACCTCAAGACTAGAGGTCACATTTAGTTGGCCCTTTAGCTAAAGTACGCAACTGGGGTGAGCTCCCAGGAAGGAATCGCAAGCCCCTGGATTCTTTAGGAAAAAAACTCTGTGCTCTTCAGCGGCACCTGTGGCGTGAAGAGTCTCCTGGTGGTGTGGTTTCCAGCAGGCTTGGAAGCTGCAATGGAGCTGCTGTCAAAAGGGGGAAATACGGGCTTCTCCCATATTCTCCCGTTTACAACTTGACGCCACAGCGCATTTACTAGCACTCTCTGACTGACTGCTGGAGACTTTCAGCCCCACTGGGCCTTTCTATGATCACACTTCGCTGGACGCGGGGTGTTTTGCGTGCCACGAATAGCATTACACGCTTCATGAACTAGTCCGGCCTAGGTGACTTTGGATGGACCAAATGGCTAAGAATTTGACCGGATTTTCAGGATTTTCTGGCAGGCTGGACCTACCGTGGACCTTGCTTCCCAATAGAGAGATGACAGGTAAGAGTTGCCAGGATGCACTTTAGGCGCAGGGGTTCTTTCAGTGCAGTTCAGAGGGCCTCCGCGGAGGCAGAGCCACGTTGAATGGAATACTGGCCAAAACGTGGTCCTGGGGCTGCCTTACAGCTGTAGAAATCAAGCTCTGCGGGCGAGAATCTGTTCATCACCCTTCCCTCTGCATACAAAGAGTCGACCCCAACCGTCTCTTCTGTGTTATGTTTCTCGGAAAATAAAAGGGGACTACGGCGCACACACTCTCCCTCAGAAGGGAATTCCTACGCGACTCTCTTAGGCCTACGGAAAGCCGTAGAGGAGTTAAAGCAGTCTGTCAAGTCAGGACTCACGGAGATGGCTGCACACAAAACTTTGCTGATAGGAAACACTCGTGCTTGCCTTGAGGCCAGGGGTCACGTTTACTTTGCCCTGAGCTAGGGCAAGCGTGGGATGAGCTCCTAGCAAGGCACTGGAGACCACCTGGATTCCTAGGAGAACGCTCACTTTCTTCACTGAGCGTATTCCTAGGAGTGACTAGAAGACGGTTCATGGCAATGTCTTTCAGTCAGCCTTGAGGCCGCCACTATCTACCTTTCAACTGGGGGAAATCCTGCCTTTTTCCAGGTTTCTCAATGACAAACTGGATCACCCCGCACATGTACCTAGCTTCTCTGACAATCCCAAAGAGACCATTGGAACGCAATCCGGCCTTCTGCGATGACACTTTTGGATGCAGTGTGCTCTGCATGTGGTGAACGGCATAATCCTCTAAATGTCCTCAGTAGGCCTAGGTGACTTTGGATGTTGCAAATGCCTAGCAATGCTCAGGGTAAATCTCTTCTTTATTTCGGGCTGGACCTAAAGGCCAGTTTCCGCATCACTTAGAGAGACCTCGAGCAGGAGTCCCCAGACTGAAGTGGCGCCCCGGTTGTTTCCTTCAGGGCCTCTTATGTTTCCTCAAAGTGGCAGACCCGCAGGGAATGAAAGCCTGCCACGAACCGCCTTCCTGAGGCTCTTTCAAAGCTGTGGAACGCTAGCCATAGAGAACACATTAGTTCCCGGCCCTTCCAACTGCATAGTGAGGGAACTTCCCCGAGCTGTGTATCCCTTGATTGTGCCCAGAAGGCTTTGGGTACACAGTGTCCTTCCTTGGCAGGAATTGACCATGTGAGAGTCTTGAGCACTGTGGGCCATAGTAAAGCTAAAGCCGTCCATTGACTAAGACTTCCTGGAAACCGGTGCACCTCTATCTCTGGTAATGGGAAAATGTGCACCTTACCTCAAGACTAGAGGTCACATTTAGTTGGCCCTTTAGCTACAGTACGCAACTGGGGTGAGCTCCCAGGAAGGAATCGCAAGCCCCTGGATTCTTTAGGAAAAAAACTCTGTGCTCTTCAGCGGCACCTGTGGCGTGAAGAGTCTCCTGGTGGTGTGGTTTCCAGCAGGCTTGGAAGCTGCAATGGAGCTGCTGTCAAAAGGGGGAAATACGGGCTTCTCCCATATTCTCCCGTTTACAACTTGACGCCACAGCGCATTTAATAGCACTCTCTGACTGACTGCTGGAGACTTTCAGCCCCACTGGGCCTTTCTATGATCACACTTCGCTGGACGCGGGGTGTTTTGCGTGCCACGAATAGCATTACACACTTCATTAACTAGTCCGGCCTAGGTGACTTTGGATGGACCAAATGGCTAAGAATTTGACCAGATTTTCAGGATTTTCTGGCAGGGTGGACCTACCGTGGACCTTGCTTCCCAATAGAGAGATGACAGGTAAGAGTTGCCAGGATGCACTTTAGGCGCAGGGGTTCTTTCAGTGCAGTTCAGAGGGCCTCCGCGGAGGCAGAGCCACGTTGAATGGAATACTGGCCAAAACGTGGTCCTGGGGCTGCCTTACAGCTGTAGAAATCAAGCTCTGCGGGCGAGAATCTGTTCATCACCCTTCCCTCTGCATACAAAGAGTCGACCCCAACCGTCTCTTCTGTGTTATGTTTCTCGGAAAATAAAAGGGGACTACGGCGCACACACTCTCCCTCAGAAGGGAATTCCTACGCGACTCTCTTAGGCCTACGGAAAGCCGTAGAGGAGTTAAAGCAGTCTGTCAAGTCAGGACTCACGGAGATGGCTGCACACAAAACTTTGCTGATAGGAAACACTCGTGCTTGCCTTGAGGCCAGGGGTCACGTTTACTTTGCCCTGAGCTAGGGCAAGCGTGGGATGAGCTCCTAGCAAGGCACTGGAGACCACCTGGATTCCTAGGAGAACGCTCACTTTCTTCACTGAGCGTATTCCTAGGAGTGACTAGAAGACGGTTCATGGCAATGTCTTTCAGTCAGCCTTGAGGCCGCCACTATCTACCTTTCAACTGGGGGAAATCCTGCCTTTTTCCAGGCTTCTCAATGACAAACTGGATCACCCCGCACATGTACCTAGCTTCTCTGACAATCCCAAAGAGACCATTGGAACGCAATCCGGCCTTCTGCGATGACACTTTTGGATGCAGTGTGCTCTGCATGTGGTGAACGGCATAATCCTCTAAATGTCCTCAGTAGGCCTAGGTGACTTTGGATGTTGCAAATGCCTAGCAATGCTCAGGGTAAATCTCTTCTTTATTTCGGGCTGGACCTAAAGGCCAGTTTCCGAATCACTTAGAGAGACCTCGAGCAGGAGTCCCCAGACTGAAGTGGCGCCCCGGTTGTTTCCTTCAGGGCCTCTTATGTTTCCTCAAAGTGGCAGACCCGCAGGGAATGAAAGCCTGCCACGAACCGCCTTCCTGAGGCTCTTTCAAAGCTGTGGAACGCTAGCCATAGAGAACACATTAGTTCCCGGCCCTTCCAACTGCATAGTGAGGGAACTTCCCCGAGCTGTGTATCCCTTGATTGTGCCCAGAAGGCTTTGGGTACACAGTGTCCTTCCTTGGCAGGAAATGACCATGTGAGAGTCTTGAGCACTGTGGGCCATAGTAAAGCTAAAGCCGTCCATTGACTAAGACTTCCTGGAAACCGGTGCACCTCTATCTCTGGTAATGGGAAAATGTGCACCTTACCTCAAGACTAGAGGTCACATTTAGTTGGCCCTTTAGCTACAGTACGCAACTGGGGTGAGCTCCCAGGAAGGAATCGCAAGCCCCTGGATTCTTTAGGAAAAAAACTCTGTGCTCTTCAGCGCCACCTGTGGCGTGAAGAGTCTCCTGATGGTGTGGTTTTCAGCAGGCTTGGAAGCTGCAATGGAGCTGCTGTCAAAAGGGGGAAATACGGGCTTCTCCCATATTCTCCCGTTTACAACTTGACGCCACAGCGCATTTACTAGCACTCTCTGACTGACTGCTGGAGACTTTCAGCCCCACTGGGCCTTTCTATGATCACACTTCGCTGGACGCGGGGTGTTTTGCGTGCCACGAATAGCATTACACGCTTCATGAACTAGTCCGGCCTAGGTGACTTTGGATGGACCAAATGGCTAATAATTTGACCGGATTTTCAGGATTTTCTGGCAGGCTGGACCTACCGTGGACCTTGCTTCCCAATAGAGAGATGACAGGTAAGAATTGCCAGGATGCACTTTAGGCGCAGGGGTTCTTTCAGTGCAGTTCAGAGGGCCTCCGCGGAGGCAGAGCCATGTTGAATGGAATACTGGCCAAAACATGGTTCTGGGGCTGCCTTACAGCTGTAGAAATCAAGCTCTGCGGGCGAGAATCTGTTCATCACCCTTCCCTCTGCATACAAAGAGTCGACCCCAACCGTCTCTTCTGTGTTATGTTTCTCGGAAAATAAAAGGGGACTACGGCGCACACACTCTCCCTCAGAAGGGAATTCCTACGCGACTCTCTTAGGCCTACGGAAAGCCGTAGAGGAGTTAAAGCAGTCTGTCGAGTCAGGACGCACGGAGATGGCTGCACACAAAACTTTGCTGATAGGAAACACTCGTGCTTGCCTTGAGGCCAGGGGTCACGTTTACTTTGCCCTGAGCTAGGGCAAGCGTGGGATGAGCTCCTAGCAAGGCACTGGAGACCACCTGGATTCCTAGGAGAACGCTCACTTTCTTCACTGAGCGTATTCCTAGGAGTGACTAGAAGACGGTTCATGGCAATGTCTTTCAGTCAGCCTTGAGGCCGCCACTATCTACCTTTCAACTGGGGGAAATCCTGCCTTTTTCCAGGCTTCTCAATGACAAACTGGATCACCCCGCACATGTACCTAGCTTCTCTGACAATCCCAAAGAGACCATTGGAACGCAATCCGGCCTTCTGCGATGACACTTTTGGATGCAGTGTGCTCTGCATGTGGTGAACGGCATAATCCTCTAAATGTCCTCAGTAGGCCTAGGTGACTTTGGATGTTGCAAATGCCTAGCAATGCTCAGGGTAAATCTCTTCTTTATTTCGGGCTGGACCTAAAGGCCAGTTTCCGAATCACTTAGAGAGACCTCGAGCAGGAGTCCCCAGACTGAAGTGGCGCCCCGGTTGTTTCCTTCAGGGCCTCTTATGTTTCCTCAAAGTGGCAGACCCGCAGGGAATGAAAGCCTGCCACGAACCGCCTTCCTGAGGCTCTTTCAAAGCTGTGGAACGCTAGCCATAGAGAACACATTAGTTCCCGGCCCTTCCAACTGCATAGTGAGGGAACTTCCCCGAGCTGTGTATCCCTTGATTGTGCCCAGAAGGCTTTGGGTACACAGTGTCCTTCCTTGGCAGGAATTGACCATGTGAGAGTCTTGAGCACTGTGGGCCATAGTAAAGCTAAAGCCGTCCATTGACTAAGACTTCCTGGAAACCGGTGCACCTCTATCTCTGGTAATGGGAAAATGTGCACCTTACCTCAAGACTAGAGGTCACATTTAGTTGGCCCTTTAGCTACAGTACGCAACTGGGGTGAGCTCCCAGGAAGGAATCGCAAGCCCCTGGATTCTTTAGGAAAAAAACTCTGTGCTCTTCAGCGGCACCTGTGGCGTGAAGAGTCTCCTGATGGTGTGGTTTTCAGCAGGCTTGGAAGCTGCAATGGAGCTGCTGTCAAAAGGGGGAAATACGGGCTTCTCCCATATTCTCCCGTTTACAACTTGACGCCACAGCGCATTTACTAGCACTCTCTGACTGACTGCTGGAGACTTTCAGCCCCACTGGGCCTTTCTATGATCACACTTCGCTGGACGCGGGGTGTTTTGCGTGCCACGAATAGCATTACACGCTTCATGAACTAGTCCGGCCTAGGTGACTTTGGATGGACCAAATGGCTAAGAATTTGACCGGATTTTCAGGATTTTCTGGCAGGCTGGACCTACCGTGGACCTTGCTTCCCAATAGAGAGATGACAGGTAAGAATTGCCAGGATGCACTTTAGGCGCAGGGGTTCTTTCAGTGCAGTTCAGAGGGCCTCCGCGGAGGCAGAGCCACGTTGAATGGAATACTGGCCAAAACATGGTTCTGGGGCTGCCTTACAGCTGTAGAAATCAAGCTCTGCGGGCGAGAATCTGTTCATCACCCTTCCCTCTGCATACAAAGAGTCGACCCCAACCGTCTCTTCTGTGTTATGTTTCTCGGAAAATAAAAGGGGACTACGGCGCACACACTCTCCCTCAGAAGGGAATTCCTACGCGACTCTCTTAGGCCTACGGAAAGCCGTAGAGGAGTTAAAGCAGTCTGTCGAGTCAGGACGCACGGAGATGGCTGCACACAAAACTTTGCTGATAGGAAACACTCGTGCTTGCCTTGAGGCCAGGGGTCACGTTTACTTTGCCCTGAGCTAGGGCAAGCGTGGGATGAGCTCCTAGCAAGGCACTGGAGACCACCTGGATTCCTAGGAGAACGCTCACTTTCTTCACTGAGCGTATTCCTAGGAGTGACTAGAAGACAGTTCATGGCAATGTCTTTCAGTCAGCCTTGAGGCCGCCACTATCTACCTTTCAACTGGGGGAAATCCTGCCTTTTTCCAGGCTTCTCAATGACAAACTGGATCACCCCGCACATGTACCTAGCTTCTCTGACAATCCCAAAGAGACCATTGGAACGCAATCCGGCCTTCTGCGATGACACTTTTGGATGCAGTGTGCTCTGCATGTGGTGATCGGCATAATCCTCTAAATGTCCTCAGTAGGCCTAGGTGACTTTGGATGTTGCAAATGCCTAGCAATGCTCAGGGTAAATCTCTTCTTTATTTCGGGCTGGACCTAAAGGCCAGTTTCCGCATCACTTAGAGAGACCTCGAGCAGGAGTCCCCAGACTGAAGTGGCGCCCCGGTTGTTTCCTTCAGGGCCTCTTATGTTTCCTCAAAGTGGCAGACCCGCAGGGAATGAAAGCCTGCCACGAACCGCCTTCCTGAGGCTCTTTCAAAGCTGTGGAACGCTAGCCATAGAGAACACATTAGTTCCCGGCCCTTCCAACTGCATAGTGAGGGAACTTCCCCGAGCTGTGTATCCCTTGATTGTGCCCAGAAGGCTTTGGGTACACAGTGTCCTTCCTTGGCAGGAATTGACCATGTGAGAGTCTTGAGCACTGTGGGCCATAGTAAAGCTAAAGCCGTCCATTGACTAAGACTTCCTGGAAACCGGTGCACCTCTATCTCTGGTAATGGGAAAATGTGCACCTTACCTCAAGACTAGAGGTCACATTTAGTTGGCCCTTTAGCTACAGTACGCAACTGGGGTGAGCTCCCAGGAAGGAATCGCAAGCCCCTGGATTCTTTAGGAAAAAAACTCTGTGCTCTTCAGCGGCACCTGTGGCGTGAAGAGTCTCCTGGTGGTGTGGTTTTCAGCAGGCTTGGAAGCTGCAATGGAGCTGCTGTCAAAAGGGGGAAATACGGGCTTCTCCCATATTCTCCCGTTTACAACTTGACGCCACAGCGCATTTTCTAGCACTCTCTGACTGACTGCTGGAGACTTTCAGCCCCACTGGGCCTTTCTATGATCACACTTCGCTGGACGCGGGGTGTTTTGCGTGCCACGAATAGCATTACACGCTTCATGAACTAGTCCGGCCTAGGTGACTTTGGATGGACCAAATGGCTAAGAATTTGACCGGATTTTCAGGATTTTCTGGCAGGCTGGACCTACCGTGGACCTTGCTTCCCAATAGAGAGATGACAGGTAAGAATTGCCAGGATGCACTTTAGGCGCAGGGGTTCTTTCAGTGCAGTTCAGAGGGCCTCCGCGGAGGCAGAGCCATGTTGAATGGAATACTGGCCAAAACATGGTTCTGGGGCTGCCTTACAGCTGTAGAAATCAAGCTCTGCGGGCGAGAATCTGTTCATCACCCTTCCCTCTGCATACAAAGAGTCGACCCCAACCGTCTCTTCTGTGTTATGTTTCTCGGAAAATAAAAGGGGACTACGGCGCACACACTCTCCCTCAGAAGGGAATTCCTACGCGACTCTCTTAGGCCTACGGAAAGCCGTAGAGGAGTTAAAGCAGTCTGTCGAGTCAGGACGCACGGAGATGGCTGCACACAAAACTTTGCTGATAGGAAACACTCGTGCTTGCCTTGAGGCCAGGGGTCACGTTTACTTTGCCCTGAGCTAGGGCAAGCGTGGGATGAGCTCCTAGCAAGGCACTGGAGACCACCTGGATTCCTAGGAGAACGCTCACTTTCTTCACTGAGCGTATTCCTAGGAGTGACTAGAAGACGGTTCATGGCAATGTCTTTCAGTCAGCCTTGAGGCCGCCACTATCTACCTTTCAACTGGGGGAAATCCTGCCTTTTTCCAGGCTTCTCAATGACAAACTGGATCACCCCGCACATGTACCTAGCTTCTCTGACAATCCCAAAGAGACCATTGGAACGCAATCCGGCCTTCTGCGATGACACTTTTGGATGCAGTGTGCTCTGCATGTGGTGAACGGCATAATCCTCTAAATGTCCTCAGTAGGCCTAGGTGACTTTGGATGTTGCAAATGCCTAGCAATGCTCAGGGTAAATCTCTTCTTTATTTCGGGCTGGACCTAAAGGCCAGTTTCCGAATCACTTAGAGAGACCTCGAGCAGGAGTCCCCAGACTGAAGTGGCGCCCCGGTTGTTTCCTTCAGGGCCTCTTATGTTTCCTCAAAGTGGCAGACCCGCAGGGAATGAAAGCCTGCCACGAACCGCCTTCCTGAGGCTCTTTCAAAGCTGTGGAACGCTAGCCATAGAGAACACATTAGTTCCCGGCCCTTCCAACTGCATAGTGAGGGAACTTCCCCGAGCTGTGTATCCCTTGATTGTGCCCAGAAGGCTTTGGGTACACAGTGTCCTTCCTTGGCAGGAATTGACCATGTGAGAGTCTTGAGCACTGTGGGCCATAGTAAAGCTAAAGCCGTCCATTGACTAAGACTTCCTGGAAACCGGTGCACCTCTATCTCTGGTAATGGGAAAATGTGCACCTTACCTCAAGACTAGAGGTCACATTTAGTTGGCCCTTTAGCTACAGTACGCAACTGGGGTGAGCTCCCAGGAAGGAATCGCAAGCCCCTGGATTCTTTAGGAAAAAAACTCTGTGCTCTTCAGCGGCACCTGTGGCGTGAAGAGTCTCCTGATGGTGTGGTTTTCAGCAGGCTTGGAAGCTGCAATGGAGCTGCTGTCAAAAGGGGAAAATACGGGCTTCTCCCATATTCTCCCGTTTACAACTTGACGCCACAGCGCATTTACTAGCACTCTCTGACTGACTGCTGGAGACTTTCAGCCCCACTGGGCCTTTCTATGATCACACTTCGCTGGACGCGGGGTGTTTTGCGTGCCACGAATAGCATTACACGCTTCATGAACTAGTCCGGCCTAGGTGACTTTGGATGGACCAAATGGCTAAGAATTTGACCGGAGTTTCAGGATTTTCT
This sequence comes from Mesoplodon densirostris, assembly GCF_025265405.1. NCBI lineage: Eukaryota > Metazoa > Chordata > Mammalia > Artiodactyla > Ziphiidae > Mesoplodon > Mesoplodon densirostris. The sequence goes on from NC_082682.1 coordinate 206,860, forward strand.
GGCAGGCTGGACCTACCGTGGACCTTGCTTCCCAATAGAGAGATGACAGGTAAGAATTGCCAGGATGCACTTTAGGCGCAGGGGTTCTTTCAGTGCAGTTCAGAGGGCCTCCGCGGAGGCAGAGCCACGTTGAATGGAATACTGGCCAAAACGTGGTTCTGGGGCTGCCTTACAGCTGTAGAAATCAAGCTCTGCGGGCGAGAATCTGTTCATCACCCTTCCCTCTGCATACAAAGAGTCGACCCCAACCGTCTCTTCTGTGTTATGTTTCTCGGAAAATAAAAGGGGACTACGGCGCACACACTCTCCCTCAGAAGGGAATTCCTACGCGACTCTCTTAGGCCTACGGAAAGCCGTAGAGGAGTTAAAGCAGTCTGTCGAGTCAGGACGCACGGAGATGGCTGCACACAAAACTTTGCTGATAGGAAACACTCGTGCTTGCCTTGAGGCCATGGGTCACGTTTACTTTGCCCTGAGCTAGGGCAAGCGTGGGATGAGCTCCTAGCAAGGCACTGGAGACCACCTGGATTCCTAGGAGAACGCTCACTTTCTTCACTGAGCGTATTCCTAGGAGTGACTAGAAGACGGTTCATGGCAATGTCTTTCAGTCAGCCTTGAGGCCGCCACTATCTACCTTTCAACTGGGGGAAATCCTGCCTTTTTCCAGGCTTCTCAATGACAAACTGGATCACCCCGCACATGTACCTAGCTTCTCTGACAATCCCAAAGAGACCATTGGAACGCAATCCGGCCTTCTGCGATGACACTTTTGGATGCAGTGTGCTCTGCATGTGGTGATCGGCATAATCCTCTAAATGTCCTCAGTAGGCCTAGGTGACTTTGGATGTTGCAAATGCCTAGCAATGCTCAGGGTAAATCTCTTCTTTATTTCGGGCTGGACCTAAAGGCCAGTTTCCGCATCACTTAGAGAGACCTCGAGCAGGAGTCCCCAGACTGAAGTGGCGCCCCGGTTGTTTCCTTCAGGGCCTCTTATGTTTCCTCAAAGTGGCAGACCCGCAGGGAATGAAAGCCTGCCACGAACCGCCTTCCTGAGGCTCTTTCAAAGCTGTGGAACGCTAGCCATAGAGAACACATTAGTTCCCGGCCCTTCCAACTGCATAGTGAGGGAACTTCCCCGAGCTGTGTATCCCTTGATTGTGCCCAGAAGGCTTTGGGTACACAGTGTCCTTCCTTGGCAGGAATTGACCATGTGAGAGTCTTGAGCACTGTGGGCCATAGTAAAGCTAAAGCCGTCCATTGACTAAGACTTCCTGGAAACCGGTGCACCTCTATCTCTGGTAATGGGAAAATGTGCACCTTACCTCAAGACTAGAGGTCACATTTAGTTGGCCCTTTAGCTACAGTACGCAACTGGGGTGAGCTCCCAGGAAGGAATCGCAAGCCCCTGGATTCTTTAGGAAAAAAACTCTGTGCTCTTCAGCGGCACCTGTGGCGTGAAGAGTCTCCTGGTGGTGTGGTTTCCAGCAGGCTTGGAAGCTGCAATGGAGCTGCTGTCAAAAGGGGGAAATACGGGCTTCTCCCATATTCTCCCGTTTACAACTTGACGCCACAGCGCATTTACTAGCACTCTCTGACTGACTGCTGGAGACTTTCAGCCCCACTGGGCCTTTCTATGATCACACTTCGCTGGACGCGGGGTGTTTTGCGTGCCACGAATAGCATTACACGCTTCATTAACTAGTCCGGCCTAGGTGACTTTGGATGGACCAAATGGCTAAGAATTTGACCAGATTTTCAGGATTTTCTGGCAGGCTGGACCTACCGTGGACCTTGCTTCCCAATAGAGAGATGACAGGTAAGAGTTGCCAGGATGCACTTTAGGCGCAGGGGTTCTTTCAGTGCAGTTCAGAGGGCCTCCGCGGAGGCAGAGCCACGTTGAATGGAATACTGGCCAAAACGTGGTCCTGGGGCTGCCTTACAGCTGTAGAAATCAAGCTCTGCGGGCGAGAATCTGTTCATCACCCTTCCCTCTGCATACAAAGAGTCGACCCCAACCGTCTCTTCTGTGTTATGTTTCTCGGAAAATAAAAGGGGACTACGGCGCACACACTCTCCCTCAGAAGGGAATTCCTACGCGACTCTCTTAGGCCTACGGAAAGCCGTAGAGGAGTTAAAGCAGTCTGTCGAGTCAGGACGCACGGAGATGGCTGCACACAAAACTTTGCTGATAGGAAACACTCGTGCTTGCCTTGAGGCCAGGGGTCACGTTTACTTTGCCCTGAGCTAGGGCAAGCGTGGGATGAGCTCCTAGCAAGGCACTGGAGACCACCTGGATTCCTAGGAGAACGCTCACTTTCTTCACTGAGCGTATTCCTAGGAGTGACTAGAAGACGGTTCATGGCAATGTCTTTCAGTCAGCCTTGAGGCCGCCACTATCTACCTTTCAACTGGGGGAAATCCTGCCTTTTTCCAGGCTTCTCAATGACAAACTGGATCACCCCGCACATGTACCTAGCTTCTATGACAATCCCAAAGAGACCATTGGAACGCAATCCGGCCTTCTGCGATGACACTTTTGGATGCAGTGTGCTCTGCATGTGGTGAACGGCATAATCCTCTAAATGTCCTCAGTAGGCCTAGGTGACTTTGGATGTTGCAAATGCCTAGCAATGCTCAGGGTAAATCTCTTCTTTATTTCGGGCTGGACCTAAAGGCCAGTTTCCGCATCACTTAGAGAGACCTCGAGCAGGAGTCCCCAGACTGAAGTGGCGCCCCGGTTGTTTCCTTCAGGGCCTCTTATGTTTCCTCAAAGTGGCAGACCCGCAGGGAATGAAAGCCTGCCACGAACCGCCTTCCTGAGGCTCTTTCAAAGCTGTGGAACGCTAGCCATAGAGAACACATTAGTTCCCGGCCCTTCCAACTGCATAGTGAGGGAACTTCCCCGAGCTGTGTATCCCTTGATTGTGCCCAGAAGGCTTTGGGTACACAGTGTCCTTCCTTGGCAGGAATTGACCATGTGAGAGTCTTGAGCACTGTGGGCCATAGTAAAGCTAAAGCCGTCCATTGACTAAGACTTCCTGGAAACCGGTGCACCTCTATCTCTGGTAATGGGAAAATGTGCACCTTACCTCAAGACTAGAGGTCACATTTAGTTGGCCCTTTAGCTACAGTACGCAACTGGGGTGAGCTCCCAGGAAGGAATCGCAAGCCCCTGGATTCTTTAGGAAAAAAACTCTGTGCTCTTCAGCGGCACCTGTGGCGTGAAGAGTCTCCTGGTGGTGTGGTTTCCAGCAGGCTTGGAAGCTGCAATGGAGCTGCTGTCAAAAGGGGGAAATACGGGCTTCTCCCATATTCTCCCGTTTACAACTTGACGCCACAGCGCATTTACTAGCACTCTCTGACTGACTGCTGGAGACTTTCAGCCCCACTGGGCCTTTCTATGATCACACTTCGCTGGACGCGGGGTGTTTTGCGTGCCACGAATAGCATTACACACTTCATGAACTAGTCCGGCCTAGGTGACTTTGGATGGACCAAATGGCTAAGAATTTGACCAGATTTTCAGGATTTTCTGGCAGGCTGGACCTACCGTGGACCTTGCTTCCCAATAGAGAGATGACAGGTAAGAGTTGCCAGGATGCACTTTAGGCGCAGGGGTTCTTTCAGTGCAGTTCAGAGGGCCTCCGCGGAGGCAGAGCCACGTTGAATGGAATACTGGCCAAAACGTGGTCCTGGGGCTGCCTTACAGCTGTAGAAATCAAGCTCTGCGGGCGAGAATCTGTTCATCACCCTTCCCTCTGCATACAAAGAGTCGACCCCAACCGTCTCTTCTGTGTTATGTTTCTCGGAAAATAAAAGGGGACTACGGCGCACACACTCTCCCTCAGAAGGGAATTCCTACGCGACTCTCTTAGGCCTACGGAAAGCCGTAGAGGAGTTAAAGCAGTCTGTCGAGTCAGGACGCACGGAGATGGCTGCACACAAAACTTTGCTGATAGGAAACACTCGTGCTTGCCTTGAGGCCAGGGGTCACGTTTACTTTGCCCTGAGCTAGGGCAAGCGTGGGATGAGCTCCTAGCAAGGCACTGGAGACCACCTGGATTCCTAGGAGAACGCTCACTTTCTTCACTGAGCGTATTCCTAGGAGTGACTAGAAGACGGTTCATGGCAATGTCTTTCAGTCAGCCTTGAGGCCGCCACTATCTACCTTTCAACTGGGGGAAATCCTGCCTTTTTCCAGGCTTCTCAATGACAAACTGGATCACCCCGCACATGTACCTAGCTTCTCTGACAATCCCAAAGAGACCATTGGAACGCAATCCGGCCTTCTGCGATGAATCTTTTGGATGCAGTGTGCTCTGCATGTGGTGAACGGCATAATCCTCTAAATGTCCTCAGTAGGCCTAGGTGACTTTGGATGTTGCAGATGCCTAGCAATGCTCAGGGTAAATCTCTTCTTTATTTCGGGCTGGACCTAAAGGCCAGTTTCCGCATCACTTAGAGAGACCTCGAGCAGGAGTCCCCAGACTGAAGTGGCGCCCTGGTGGTTTCCTTCAGGGCCTCTTATGTTTCCTCAAAGTGGCAGACCCGCAGGGAATGAAAGCCTGCCACGAACCGCCTTCCTGAGGCTCTTTCAAAGCTGTGGAACGCTAGCCATAGAGAACACATTAGTTCCCGGCCCTTCCAACTGCATAGTGAGGGAACTTCCCCGAGCTGTGTATCCCTTGATTGTGCCCAGAAGGCTTTGGGTACACAGTGTCCTTCCTTGGCAGGAATTGACCATGTGAGAGTCTTGAGCACTGTGGGCCATAGTAAAGCTAAAGCCGTCCATTGACTAAGACTTCCTGGAAACCGGTGCACCTCTATCTCTGGTAATGGGAAAATGTGCACCTTACCTCAAGACTAGAGGTCACATTTAGTTGGCCCTTTAGCTACAGTACGCAACTGGGGTGAGCTCCCAGGAAGGAATCGCAAGCCCCTGGATTCTTTAGGAAAAAAACTCTGTGCTCTTCAGCGGCACCTGTGGCGTGAAGAGTCTCCTGGTGGTGTGGTTTTCAGCAGGCTTGGAAGCTGCAATGGAGCTGCTGTCAAAAGGGGGAAATACGGGCTTCTCCCATATTCTCCCGTTTACAACTTGACGCCACAGCGCATTTACTAGCACTCTCTGACTGACTGCTGGAGACTTTCAGCCCCACTGGGCCTTTCTATGATCACACTTCGCTGGACGCGGGGTGTTTTGCGTGCCACGAATAGCATTACACGCTTCATGAACTAGTCCGGCCTAGGTGACTTTGGATGGACCAAATGGCTAAGAATTTGACCGGATTTTCAGGATTTTCTGGCAGGCTGGACCTACCGTGGACCTGGCTTCCCAATAGAGAGATGACAGGTAAGAGTTGCCAGGATGCACTTTAGGCGCAGGGGTTCTTTCAGTGCAGTTCAGAGGGCCTCCGCGGAGGCAGAGCCACGTTGAATGGAATACTGGCCAAAACGTGGTTCTGGGGCTGCCTTACAGCTGTAGAAATCAAGCTCTGCGGGCGAGAATCTGTTCATCAACCTTCCCTCTGCATACAAAGAGTCGACCCCAACCGTCTCTTCTGTGTTATGTTTCTCGGAAAATAAAAGGGGACTACGGCGCACACACTCTCCCTCAGAAAGGAATTCCTACGCGACTCTCTTAGGCCTACGGAAAGCCGTAGAGGAGTTAAAGCAGTCTGTCGAGTCAGGACGCACGGAGATGGCTGCACACAAAACTTTGCTCATAGGAAACACTCGTGCTTGCCTTGAGGCCAGGGGTCACGTTTACTTTGCCCTGAGCTAGGGCAAGCGTGGGATGAGCTCCTAGCAAGGCACTGGAGACCACCTGGATTCCTAGGAGAACGCTCACTTTCTTCACTGAGCGTATTCCTAGGAGTGACTAGAAGACGGTTCATGGCAATGTCTTTCAGTCAGCCTTGAGGCCGCCACTATCTACCTTTCAACTGGGGGAAATCCTGCCTTTTTCCAGGCTTCTCAATGACAAACTGGATCACCCCGCACATGTACCTAGCTTCTATGACAATCCCAAAGAGACCATTGGAACGCAATCCGGCCTTCTGCGATGACACTTTTGGATGCAGTGTGCTCTGCATGTGGTGAACGGCATAATCCTCTAAATGTCCTCAGTAGGCCTAGGTGACTTTGGATGTTGCAAATGCCTAGCAATGCTCAGGGTAAATCTCTTCTTTATTTCGGGCTGGACCTAAAGGCCAGTTTCCGCATCACTTAGAGAGACCTCGAGCAGGAGTCCCCAGACTGAAGTGGCGCCCCGGTTGTTTCCTTCAGGGCCTCTTATGTTTCCTCAAAGTGGCAGACCCGCAGGGAATGAAAGCCTGCCACGAACCGCCTTCCTGAGGCTCTTTCAAAGCTGTGGAACGCTAGCCATAGAGAACACATTAGTTCCCGGCCCTTCCAACTGCATAGTGAGGGAAGTTCCCCGAGCTGTGTATCCCTTGATTGTGCCCAGAAGGCTTTGGGTACACAGTGTCCTTCCTTGGCAGGAATTGACCATGTGAGAGTCTTGAGCACTGTGGGCCATAGTAAAGCTAAAGCCGTCCATTGACTAAGACTTCCTGGAAACCGGTGCACCTCTATCTCTGGTAATGGGAAAATGTGCACCTTACCTCAAGACTAGAGGTCACATTTAGTTGGCCCTTTAGCTACAGTACGCAACTGGGGTGAGCTCCCAGGAAGGAATCGCAAGCCCCTGGATTCTTTAGGAAAAAAACTCTGTGCTCTTCAGCGGCACCTGTGGCGTGAAGAGTCTCCTGGTGGTGTGGTTTCCAGCAGGCTTGGAAGCTGCAATGGAGCTGCTGTCAAAAGGGGGAAATACGGGCTTCTCCCATATTCTCCCGTTTACAACTTGACGCCACAGCGCATTTACTAGCACTCTCTGACTGACTGCTGGAGACTTTCAGCCCCACTGGGCCTTTCTATGATCACACTTCGCTGGACGCGGGGTGTTTTGCGTGCCACGAATAGCATTACACACTTCATGAACTAGTCCGGCCTAGGTGACTTTGGATGGACCAAATGGCTAAGAATTTGACCAGATTTTCAGGATTTTCTGGCAGGCTGGACCTACCGTGGACCTTGCTTCCCAATAGAGAGATGACAGGTAAGAGTTGCCAGGATGCACTTTAGGCGCAGGGGTTCTTTCAGTGCAGTTCAGAGGGCCTCCGCGGAGGCAGAGCCACGTTGAATGGAATACTGGCCAAAACGTGGTCCTGGGGCTGCCTTACAGCTGTAGAAATCAAGCTCTGCGGGCGAGAATCTGTTCATCACCCTTCCCTCTGCATACAAAGAGTCGACCCCAACCGTCTCTTCTGTGTTATGTTTCTCGGAAAATAAAAGGGGACTACGGCGCACACACTCTCCCTCAGAAGGGAATTCCTACGCGACTCTCTTAGGCCTACGGAAAGCCGTAGAGGAGTTAAAGCAGTCTGTCGAGTCAGGACGCACGGAGATGGCTGCACACAAAACTTTGCTGATAGGAAACACTCGTGCTTGCCTTGAGGCCAGGGGTCACGTTTACTTTGCCCTGAGCTAGGGCAAGCGTGGGATGAGCTCCTAGCAAGGCACTGGAGACCACCTGGATTCCTAGGAGAACGCTCACTTTCTTCACTGAGCGTATTCCTAGGAGTGACTAGAAGACGGTTCATGGCAATGTCTTTCAGTCAGCCTTGAGGCCGCCACTATCTACCTTTCAACTGGGGGAAATCCTGCCTTTTTCCAGGCTTCTCAATGACAAACTGGATCACCCCGCACATGTACCTAGCTTCTCTGACAATCCCAAAGAGACCATTGGAACGCAATCCGGCCTTCTGCGATGAATCTTTTGGATGCAGTGTGCTCTGCATGTGGTGAACGGCATAATCCTCTAAATGTCCTCAGTAGGCCTAGGTGACTTTGTATGTTGCAGATGCCTAGCAATGCTCAGGGTAAATCTCTTCTTTATTTCGGGCTGGACCTAAAGGCCAGTTTCCGCATCACTTAGAGAGACCTCGAGCAGGAGTCCCCAGACTGAAGTGGCGCCCTGGTGGTTTCCTTCAGGGCCTCTTATGTTTCCTCAAAGTGGCAGACCCGCAGGGAATGAAAGCCTGCCACGAACCGCCTTCCTGAGGCTCTTTCAAAGCTGTGGAACGCTAGCCATAGAGAACACATTAGTTCCCGGCCCTTCCAACTGCATAGTGAGGGAACTTCCCCGAGCTGTGTATCCCTTGATTGTGCCCAGAAGGCTTTGGGTACACAGTGTCCTTCCTTGGCAGGAATTGACCATGTGAGAGTCTTGAGCACTGTGGGCCATAGTAAAGCTAAAGCCGTCCATTGACTAAGACTTCCTGGAAACCGGTGCACCTCTATCTCTGGTAATGGGAAAATGTGCACCTTACCTCAAGACTAGAGGTCACATTTAGTTGGCCCTTTAGCTACAGTACGCAACTGGGGTGAGCTCCCAGGAAGGAATCGCAAGCCCCTGGATTCTTTAGGAAAAAAACTCTGTGCTCTTCAGCGGCACCTGTGGCGTGAAGAGTCTCCTGGTGGTGTGGTTTTCAGCAGGCTTGGAAGCTGCAATGGAGCTGCTGTCAAAAGGGGGAAATACGGGCTTCTCCCATATTCTCCCGTTTACAACTTGACGCCACAGCGCATTTACTAGCACTCTCTGACTGACTGCTGGAGACTTTCAGCCCCACTGGGCCTTTCTATGATCTCACTTCGCTGGACGCGGGGTGTTTTGCGTGCCACGAATAGCATTACACGCTTCATGAACTAGTCCGGCCTAGGTGACTTTGGATGGACCAAATGGCTAAGAATTTGACCGGATTTTCAGGATTTTCTGGCAGGCTGGACCTACCGTGGACCTGGCTTCCCAATAGAGAGATGACAGGTAAGAGTTGCCAGGATGCACTTTAGGCGCAGGGGTTCTTTCAGTGCAGTTCAGAGGGCCTCCGCGGAGGCAGAGCCACGTTGAATGGAATACTGGCCAAAACGTGGTTCTGGGGCTGCCTTACAGCTGTAGAAATCAAGCTCTGCGGGCGAGAATCTGTTCATCAACCTTCCCTCTGCATACAAAGAGTCGACCCCAACCGTCTCTTCTGTGTTATGTTTCTCGGAAAATAAAAGGGGACTACGGCGCACACACTCTCCCTCAGAAAGGAATTCCTACGCGACTCTCTTAGGCCTACGGAAAGCCGTAGAGGAGTTAAAGCAGTCTGTCGAGTCAGGACGCACGGAGATGGCTGCACACAAAACTTTGCTCATAGGAAACACTCGTGCTTGCCTTGAGGCCAGGGGTCACGTTTACTTTGCCCTGAGCTAGGGCAAGCGTGGGATGAGCTCCTAGCAAGGCACTGGAGACCACCTGGATTCCTAGGAGAACGCTCACTTTCTTCACTGAGCGTATTCCTAGGAGTGACTAGAAGACGGTTCATGGCAATGTCTTTCAGTCAGCTTTGAGGCCGCCACTATCTACCTTTCAACTGGGGGAAATCCTGCCTTTTTCCAGGCTTCTCAATGACAAACTGGATCACCCCGCACATGTACCTAGCTTCTCTGACAATCCCAAAGAGACCATTGGAACGCAATCCGGTCTTCTGCGATGAATCCTTTGGATGCAGTGTGCTCTGCATGTGGTGAATGGCATAATCCTCTAAATGTCCTCAGTAGGCCTAGGTGACTTTGGATGTTGCAAATGCCTAGCAATGCTCAGGGTAAATCTCTTCTTTATTTTGGGCTGGACCTAAAGGCCAGTTTCCGCATCACTTAGAGAGACCTCGAGCAGGAGTCCCCAGACTGAAGTGGCGCCCCGGTGGTTTCCTTCAGGGCCTCTTATGTTTCCTCAAAGTGGCAGGCCCGCAGGGAATGAAAGCCTGCCACGAACCGCCTTCTGAGGCTCTTTCAAAGCTGTGGAACGCTAGCCATAGAGAACACATTAGTTCCCGGCCCTTCCAACTGCATAGTGAGGGAACTTCCCTGAGCTGTGTATCCCTTGATTGTGCCCAGAAGGCTTTGGGTACACAGTGTCCTTCCTTGGCAGGAATTGACCATGTGAGAGTCTTGAGCACTGTGGGCCATAGTAAAGCTAAAGCCGTCCATTGACTAAGACTTCCTGGAAACCGGTGCACCTCTATCTCTGGTAATGGGAAAATGTGCACCTTACCTCAAGACTAGAGGTCACATTTAGTTGGCCCTTTAGCTACAGTACGCAACTGGGGTGAGCTCCCAGGAAGGAATCGCAAGCCCCTGGATTCTTTAGGAAAAAAACTCTGTGCTCTTCAGCGGCACCTGTGGCGTGAAGAGTCTCCTGGTGGTGTGGTTTTCAGCAGGCTTGGAAGCTGCAATGGAGCTGCTGTCAAAAGGGGGAAATACGGGCTTCTCCCATATTCTCCCGTTTACAACTTGACGCCACAGCGCATTTACTAGCACTCTATGACTGACTGCTGGAGACTTTCAGCCCCACTGGGCCTTTCTATGATCACACTTCGCAGGACGCGGGGTGTTTTGCGTGCCACGAATCGCATTACACGCTTCATGAACTAGTCCGCCCTAGGTGACTTTGGATGGACCAAATGGCTAAGAATTTGACCGGAGTTTCAGGATTTTCTGGCAGGCTGGACCTACCGTGGACCTTGCTTCCCAATAGAGAGATGACAGGTAAGAGTTGCCAGGATGCACTTTAGGCGCAGGGGTTCTTTCAGTGCAGTTCAGAGGGCCTCCGCGGAGGCAGAGCCACGTTGAATGGAATACTGGCCAAAACGTGGTCCTGGGGCTGCCTTACAGCTGTAGAAATCAAGCTCTGCGGGCGAGAATCTGTTCATCACCCTTCCCTCTGCATACAAAGAGTCGACCCCAACCGTCTCTTCTGTGTTATGTTTCTCGGAAAATAAAAGGGGACTACGGCGCACACACTCTCCCTCAGAAGGGAATTCCTACGCGACTCTCTTAGGCCTACGGAAAGCCGTAGAGGAGTTAAAGCAGTCTGTCGAGTCAGGACGCACGGAGATGGCTGCACACAAAACTTTGCTGATAGGAAACACTCGTGCTTGCCTTGAGGCCAGGGGTCACGTTTACTTTGCCCTGAGCTAGGGCAAGCATGGGATGAGCTCCTAGCAAGGCACTGGAGACCACCTGGATTCCTAGGAGAACGCTCACTTTCTTCACTGAGCGTATTCCTAGGAGTGACTAGAAGACGGTTCATGGCAATGTCTTTCAGTCAGCCTTGAGGCCGCCACTATCTACCTTTCAACTGGGGGAAATCCTGCCTTTTTCCAGGCTTCTCAATGACAAACTGGATCACCCCGCACATGTACCTAGCTTCTCTGACAATCCCAAAGAGACCATTGGAACGCAATCCGGCCTTCTGCGATGACACTTTTGGATGCAGTGTGCTCTGCATGTGGTGAACGGCATAATCCTCTAAATGTCCTCAGTAGGCCTAGGTGACTTTGGATGTTGCAAATGCCTAGCAATGCTCAGGGTAAATCTCTTCTTTATTTCGGGCTGGACCTAAAGGCCAGTTTCCGAATCACTTAGAGAGACCTCGAGCAGGAGTCCCCAGACTGAAGTGGCGCCCCGGTTGTTTCCTTCAGGGCCTCTTATGTTTCCTCAAAGTGGCAGACCCGCAGGGAATGAAAGCCTGCCACGAACCGCCTTCCTGAGGCTCTTTCAAAGCTGTGGAACGCTAGCCATAGAGAACACATTAGTTCCCGGCCCTTCCAACTGCATAGTGAGGGAACTTCCCCGAGCTGTGTATCCCTTGATTGTGCCCAGAAGGCTTTGGGTACACAGTGTCCTTCCTTGGCAGGAATTGACCATGTGAGAGTCTTGAGCACTGTGGGCCATAGTAAAGCTAAAGCCGTCCATTGACTAAGACTTCCTGGAAACCGGTGCACCTCTATCTCTGGTAATGGGAAAATGTGCACCTTACCTCAAGACTAGAGGTCACATTTAGTTGGCCCTTTAGCTACAGTACGCAACTGGGGTGAGCTCCCAGGAAGGAATCGCAAGCCCCTGGATTCTTTAGGAAAAAAACTCTGTGCTCTTCAGCGGCACCTGTGGCGTGAAGAGTCTCCTGATGGTGTGGTTTTCAGCAGGCTTGGAAGCTGCAATGGAGCTGCTGTCAAAAGGGGGAAATACGGGCTTCTCCCATATTCTCCCGTTTACAACTTGACGCCACAGCGCATTTACTAGCACTCTCTGACTGACTGCTGGAGACTTTCAGCCCCACTGGGCCTTTCTATGATCACACTTCGCTGGACGCGGGGTGTTTTGCGTGCCACGAATAGCATTACACGCTTCATGAACTAGTCCGGCCTAGGTGACTTTGGATGGACCAAATGGCTAAGAATTTGACCGGATTTTCAGGATTTTCTGGCAGGCTGGACCTACCGTGGACCTTGCTTCCCAATAGAGAGATGACAGGTAAGAATTGCCAGGATGCACTTTAGGCGCAGGGGTTCTTTCAGTGCAGTTCAGAGGGCCTCCGCGGAGGCAGAGCCACGTTGAATGGAATACTGGCCAAAACATGGTTCTGGGGCTGCCTTACAGCTGTAGAAATCAAGCTCTGCGGGCGAGAATCTGTTCATCACCCTTCCCTCTGCATACAAAGAGTCGACCCCAACCGTCTCTTCTGTGTTATGTTTCTCGGAAAATAAAAGGGGACTACGGCGCACACACTCTCCCTCAGAAGGGAATTCCTACGCGACTCTCTTAGGCCTACGGAAAGCCGTAGAGGAGTTAAAGCAGTCTGTCGAGTCAGGACGCACGGAGATGGCTGCACACAAAACTTTGCTGATAGGAAACACTCGTGCTTGCCTTGAGGCCAGGGGTCACGTTTACTTTGCCCTGAGCTAGGGCAAGCGTGGGATGAGCTCCTAGCAAGGCACTGGAGACCACCTGGATTCCTAGGAGAACGCTCACTTTCTTCACTGAGCGTATTCCTAGGAGTGACTAGAAGACAGTTCATGGCAATGTCTTTCAGTCAGCCTTGAGGCCGCCACTATCTACCTTTCAACTGGGGGAAATCCTGCCTTTTTCCAGGCTTCTCAATGACAAACTGGATCACCCCGCACATGTACCTAGCTTCTCTGACAATCCCAAAGAGACCATTGGAACGCAATCCGGCCTTCTGCGATGACACTTTTGGATGCAGTGTGCTCTGCATGTGGTGATCGGCATAATCCTCTAAATGTCCTCAGTAGGCCTAGGTGACTTTGGATGTTGCAAATGCCTAGCAATGCTCAGGGTAAATCTCTTCTTTATTTCGGGCTGGACCTAAAGGCCAGTTTCCGCATCACTTAGAGAGACCTCGAGCAGGAGTCCCCAGACTGAAGTGGCGCCCCGGTTGTTTCCTTCAGGGCCTCTTATGTTTCCTCAAAGTGGCAGACCCGCAGGGAATGAAAGCCTGCCACGAACCGCCTTCCTGAGGCTCTTTCAAAGCTGTGGAACGCTAGCCATAGAGAACACATTAGTTCCCGGCCCTTCCAACTGCATAGTGAGGGAACTTCCCCGAGCTGTGTATCCCTTGATTGTGCCCAGAAGGCTTTGGGTACACAGTGTCCTTCCTTGGCAGGAATTGACCATGTGAGAGTCTTGAGCACTGTGGGCCATAGTAAAGCTAAAGCCGTCCATTGACTAAGACTTCCTGGAAACCGGTGCACCTCTATCTCTGGTAATGGGAAAATGTGCACCTTACCTCAAGACTAGAGGTCACATTTAGTTGGCCCTTTAGCTACAGTACGCAACTGGGGTGAGCTCCCAGGAAGGAATCGCAAGCCCCTGGATTCTTTAGGAAAAAAACTCTGTGCTCTTCAGCGGCACCTGTGGCGTGAAGAGTCTCCTGGTGGTGTGGTTTCCAGCAGGCTTGGAAGCTGCAATGGAGCTGCTGTCAAAAGGGGGAAATACGGGCTTCTCCCATATTCTCCCGTTTACAACTTGACGCCACAGCGCATTTAATAGCACTCTCTGACTGACTGCTGGAGACTTTCAGCCCCACTGGGCCTTTCTATGATCACACTTCGCTGGACGCGGGGTGTTTTGCGTGCCACGAATAGCATTACACGCTTCATTAACTAGTCCGGCCTAGGTGACTTTGGATGGACCAAATGGCTAAGAATTTGACCAGATTTTCAGGATTTTCTGGCAGGCTGGACCTACCGTGGACCTTGCTTCCCAATAGAGAGATGACAGGTAAGAGTTGCCAGGATGCACTTTAGGCGCAGGGGTTCTTTCAGTGCAGTTCAGAGGGCCTCCGCGGAGGCAGAGCCACGTTGAATGGAATACTGGCCAAAACGTGGTCCTGGGGCTGCCTTACAGCTGTAGAAATCAAGCTCTGCGGGCGAGAATCTGTTCATCACCCTTCCCTCTGCATACAAAGAGTCGACCCCAACCGTCTCTTCTGTGTTATGTTTCTCGGAAAATAAAAGGGGACTACGGCGCACACACTCTCCCTCAGAAGGGAATTCCTACGCGACTCTCTTAGGCCTACGGAAAGCCGTAGAGGAGTTAAAGCAGTCTGTCGAGTCAGGACGCACGGAGATGGCTGCACACAAAACTTTGCTGATAGGAAACACTCGTGCTTGCCTTGAGGCCAGGGGTCACGTTTACTTTGCCCTGAGCTAGGGCAAGCGTGGGATGAGCTCCTAGCAAGGCACTGGAGACCACCTGGATTCCTAGGAGAACGCTCACTTTCTTCACTGAGCGTATTCCTAGGAGTGACTAGAAGACGGTTCATGGCAATGTCTTTCAGTCAGCCTTGAGGCCGCCACTATCTACCTTTCAACTGGGGGAAATCCTGCCTTTTTCCAGGCTTCTCAATGACAAACTGGATCACCCCGCACATGTACCTAGCTTCTATGACAATCCCAAAGAGACCATTGGAACGCAATCCGGCCTTCTGCGATGACACTTTTGGATGCAGTGTGCTCTGCATGTGGTGAACGGCATAATCCTCTAAATGTCCTCAGTAGGCCTAGGTGACTTTGGATGTTGCAAATGCCTAGCAATGCTCAGGGTAAATCTCTTCTTTATTTCGGGCTGGACCTAAAGGCCAGTTTCCGCATCACTTAGAGAGACCTCGAGCAGGAGTCCCCAGACTGAAGTGGCGCCCCGGTTGTTTCCTTCAGGGCCTCTTATGTTTCCTCAAAGTGGCAGACCCGCAGGGAATGAAAGCCTGCCACGAACCGCCTTCCTGAGGCTCTTTCAAAGCTGTGGAACGCTAGCCATAGAGAACACATTAGTTCCCGGCCCTTCCAACTGCATAGTGAGGGAACTTCCCCGAGCTGTGTATCCCTTGATTGTGCCCAGAAGGCTTTGGGTACACAGTGTCCTTCCTTGGCAGGAATTGACCATGTGAGAGTCTTGAGCACTGTGGGCCATAGTAAAGCTAAAGCCGTCCATTGACTAAGACTTCCTGGAAACCGGTGCACCTCTATCTCTGGTAATGGGAAAATGTGCACCTTACCTCAAGACTAGAGGTCACATTTAGTTGGCCCTTTAGCTACAGTACGCAACTGGGGTGAGCTCCCAGGAAGGAATCGCAAGCCCCTGGATTCTTTAGGAAAAAAACTCTGTGCTCTTCAGCGGCACCTGTGGCGTGAAGAGTCTCCTGATGGTGTGGTTTTCAGCAGGCTTGGAAGCTGCAATGGAGCTGCTGTCAAAAGGGGGAAATACGGGCTTCTCCCATATTCTCCCGTTTACAACTTGACGCCACAGCGCATTTACTAGCACTCTCTGACTGACTGCTGGAGACTTTCAGCCCCACTGGGCCTTTCTATGATCACACTTCGCAGGACGCGGGGTGTTTTGCGTGCCACGAATCGCATTACACGCTTCATGAACTAGTCCGCCCTAGGTGACTTTGGATGGACCAAATGGCTAAGAATTTGACCGGAGTTTCAGGATTTTCTGGCAGGCTGGACCTACCGTGGACCTTGCTTCCCAATAGAGAGATGACAGGTAAGAGTTGCCAGGATGCACTTTAGGCGCAGGGGTTCTTTCAGTGCAGTTCAGAGGGCCTCCGCGGAGGCAGAGCCACGTTGAATGGAATACTGGCCAAAACGTGGTCCTGGGGCTGCCTTACAGCTGTAGAAATCAAGCTCTGCGGGCGAGAATCTGTTCATCACCCTTCCCTCTGCATACAAAGAGTCGACCCCAACCGTCTCTTCTGTGTTATGTTTCTCGGAAAATAAAAGGGGACTACGGCGCACACACTCTCCCTCAGAAGGGAATTCCTACGCGACTCTCTTAGGCCTACGGAAAGCCGTAGAGGAGTTAAAGCAGTCTGTCGAGTCAGGACGCACGGAGATGGCTGCACACAAAACTTTGCTGATAGGAAACACTCGTGCTTGCCTTGAGGCCAGGGGTCACGTTTACTTTGCCCTGAGCTAGGGCAAGCATGGGATGAGCTCCTAGCAAGGCACTGGAGACCACCTGGATTCCTAGGAGAACGCTCACTTTCTTCACTGAGCGTATTCCTAGGAGTGACTAGAAGACGGTTCATGGCAATGTCTTTCAGTCAGCCTTGAGGCCGCCACTATCTACCTTTCAACTGGGGGAAATCCTGCCTTTTTCCAGGCTTCTCAATGACAAACTGGATCACCCCGCACATGTACCTAGCTTCTCTGACAATCCCAAAGAGACCATTGGAACGCAATCCGGCCTTCTGCGATGACACTTTTGGATGCAGTGTGCTCTGCATGTGGTGAACGGCATAATCCTCTAAATGTCCTCAGTAGGCCTAGGTGACTTTGGATGTTGCAAATGCCTAGCAATGCTCAGGGTAAATCTCTTCTTTATTTCGGGCTGGACCTAAAGGCCAGTTTCCGAATCACTTAGAGAGACCTCGAGCAGGAGTCCCCAGAGTGAAGTGGCGCCCCGGTTGTTTCCTTCAGGGCCTCTTATGTTTCCTCAAAGTGGCAGACCCGCAGGGAATGAAAGCCTGCCACGAACCGCCTTCCTGAGGCTCTTTCAAAGCTGTGGAACGCTAGCCATAGAGAACACATTAGTTCCCGGCCCTTCCAACTGCATAGTGAGGGAACTTCCCCGAGCTGTGTATCCCTTGATTGTGCCCAGAAGGCTTTGGGTACACAGTGTCCTTCCTTGGCAGGAATTGACCATGTGAGAGTCTTGAGCACTGTGGGCCATAGTAAAGCTAAAGCCGTCCATTGACTAAGACTTCCTGGAAACCGGTGCACCTCTATCTCTGGTAATGGGAAAATGTGCACCTTACCTCAAGACTAGAGGTCACATTTAGTTGGCCCTTTAGCTACAGTACGCAACTGGGGTGAGCTCCCAGGAAGGAATCGCAAGCCCCTGGATTCTTTAGGAAAAAAACTCTGTGCTCTTCAGCGGCACCTGTGGCGTGAAGAGTCTCCTGATGGTGTGGTTTTCAGCAGGCTTGGAAGCTGCAATGGAGCTGCTGTCAAAAGGGGGAAATACGGGCTTCTCCCATATTCTCCCGTTTACAACTTGACGCCACAGCGCATTTACTAGCACTCTCTGACTGACTGCTGGAGACTTTCAGCCCCACTGGGCCTTTCTATGATCACACTTCGCTGGACGCGGGGTGTTTTGCGTGCCACGAATAGCATTACACGCTTCATGAACTAGTCCGGCCTAGGTGACTTTGGATGGACCAAATGGCTAAGAATTTGACCGGATTTTCAGGATTTTCTGGCAGGCTGGACCTACCGTGGACCTTGCTTCCCAATAGAGAGATGACAGGTAAGAATTGCCAGGATGCACTTTAGGCGCAGGGGTTCTTTCAGTGCAGTTCAGAGGGCCTCCGCGGAGGCAGAGCCACGTTGAATGGAATACTGGCCAAAACATGGTTCTGGGGCTGCCTTACAGCTGTAGAAATCAAGCTCTGCGGGCGAGAATCTGTTCATCACCCTTCCCTCTGCATACAAAGAGTCGACCCCAACCGTCTCTTCTGTGTTATGTTTCTCGGAAAATAAAAGGGGACTACGGCGCACACACTCTCCCTCAGAAGGGAATTCCTACGCGACTCTCTTAGGCCTACGGAAAGCCGTAGAGGAGTTAAAGCAGTCTGTCGAGTCAGGACGCACGGAGATGGCTGCACACAAAACTTTGCTGATAGGAAACACTCGTGCTTGCCTTGAGGCCAGGGGTCACGTTTACTTTGCCCTGAGCTAGGGCAAGCGTGGGATGAGCTCCTAGCAAGGCACTGGAGACCACCTGGATTCCTAGGAGAACGCTCACTTTCTTCACTGAGCGTATTCCTAGGAGTGACTAGAAGACAGTTCATGGCAATGTCTTTCAGTCAGCCTTGAGGCCGCCACTATCTACCTTTCAACTGGGGGAAATCCTGCCTTTTTCCAGGCTTCTCAATGACAAACTGGATCACCCCGCACATGTACCTAGCTTCTCTGACAATCCCAAAGAGACCATTGGAACGCAATCCGGCCTTCTGCGATGACACTTTTGGATGCAGTGTGCTCTGCATGTGGTGATCGGCATAATCCTCTAAATGTCCTCAGTAGGCCTAGGTGACTTTGGATGTTGCAAATGCCTAGCAATGCTCAGGGTAAATCTCTTCTTTATTTCGGGCTGGACCTAAAGGCCAGTTTCCGCATCACTTAGAGAGACCTCGAGCAGGAGTCCCCAGACTGAAGTGGCGCCCCGGTTGTTTCCTTCAGGGCCTCTTATGTTTCCTCAAAGTGGCAGACCCGCAGGGAATGAAAGCCTGCCACGAACCGCCTTCCTGAGGCTCTTTCAAAGCTGTGGAACGCTAGCCATAGAGAACACATTAGTTCCCGGCCCTTCCAACTGCATAGTGAGGGAACTTCCCCGAGCTGTGTATCCCTTGATTGTGCCCAGAAGGCTTTGGGTACACAGTGTCCTTCCTTGGCAGGAATTGACCATGTGAGAGTCTTGAGCACTGTGGGCCATAGTAAAGCTAAAGCCGTCCATTGACTAAGACTTCCTGGAAACCGGTGCACCTCTATCTCTGGTAATGGGAAAATGTGCACCTTACCTCAAGACTAGAGGTCACATTTAGTTGGCCCTTTAGCTACAGTACGCAACTGGGGTGAGCTCCCAGGAAGGAATCGCAAGCCCCTGGATTCTTTAGGAAAAAAACTCTGTGCTCTTCAGCGGCACCTGTGGCGTGAAGAGTCTCCTGGTGGTGTGGTTTCCAGCAGGCTTGGAAGCTGCAATGGAGCTGCTGTCAAAAGGGGGAAATACGGGCTTCTCCCATATTCTCCCGTTTACAACTTGACGCCACAGCGCATTTACTAGCACTCTCTGACTGACTGCTGGAGACTTTCAGCCCCACTGGGCCTTTCTATGATCACACTTCGCTGGACGCGGGGTGTTTTGCGTGCCACGAATAGCATTACACGCTTCATTAACTAGTCCGGCCTAGGTGACTTTGGATGGACCAAATGGCTAAGAATTTGACCAGATTTTCAGGATTTTCTGGCAGGCTGGACCTACCGTGGACCTTGCTTCCCAATAGAGAGATGACAGGTAAGAGTTGCCAGGATGCACTTTAGGCGCAGGGGTTCTTTCAGTGCAGTTCAGAGGGCCTCCGCGGAGGCAGAGCCACGTTGAATGGAATACTGGCCAAAACGTGGTCCTGGGGCTGCCTTACAGCTGTAGAAATCAAGCTCTGCGGGCGAGAATCTGTTCATCACCCTTCCCTCTGCATACAAAGAGTCGACCCCAACCGTCTCTTCTGTGTTATGTTTCTCGGAAAATAAAAGGGGACTACGGCGCACACACTCTCCCTCAGAAGGGAATTCCTACGCGACTCTCTTAGGCCTACGGAAAGCCGTAGAGGAGTTAAAGCAGTCTGTCGAGTCAGGACGCACGGAGATGGCTGCACACAAAACTTTGCTGATAGGAAACACTCGTGCTTGCCTTGAGGCCAGGGGTCACGTTTACTTTGCCCTGAGCTAGGGCAAGCGTGGGATGAGCTCCTAGCAAGGCACTGGAGACCACCTGGATTCCTAGGAGAACGCTCACTTTCTTCACTGAGCGTATTCCTAGGAGTGACTAGAAGACGGTTCATGGCAATGTCTTTCAGTCAGCCTTGAGGCCGCCACTATCTACCTTTCAACTGGGGGAAATCCTGCCTTTTTCCAGGCTTCTCAATGACAAACTGGATCACCCCGCACATGTACCTAGCTTCTATGACAATCCCAAAGAGACCATTGGAACGCAATCCGGCCTTCTGCGATGACACTTTTGGATGCAGTGTGCTCTGCATGTGGTGAACGGCATAATCCTCTAAATGTCCTCAGTAGGCCTAGGTGACTTTGGATGTTGCAAATGCCTAGCAATGCTCAGGGTAAATCTCTTCTTTATTTCGGGCTGGACCTAAAGGCCAGTTTCCGCATCACTTAGAGAGACCTCGAGCAGGAGTCCCCAGACTGAAGTGGCGCCCCGGTTGTTTCCTTCAGGGCCTCTTATGTTTCCTCAAAGTGGCAGACCCGCAGGGAATGAAAGCCTGCCACGAACCGCCTTCCTGAGGCTCTTTCAAAGCTGTGGAACGCTAGCCATAGAGAACACATTAGTTCCCGGCCCTTCCAACTGCATAGTGAGGGAACTTCCCCGAGCTGTGTATCCCTTGATTGTGCCCAGAAGGCTTTGGGTACACAGTGTCCTTCCTTGGCAGGAATTGACCATGTGAGAGTCTTGAGCACTGTGGGCCATAGTAAAGCTAAAGCCGTCCATTGACTAAGACTTCCTGGAAACCGGTGCACCTCTATCTCTGGTAATGGGAAAATGTGCACCTTACCTCAAGACTAGAGGTCACATTTAGTTGGCCCTTTAGCTACAGTACGCAACTGGGGTGAGCTCCCAGGAAGGAATCGCAAGCCCCTGGATTCTTTAGGAAAAAAACTCTGTGCTCTTCAGCGGCACCTGTGGCGTGAAGAGTCTCCTGGTGGTGTGGTTTCCAGCAGGCTTGGAAGCTGCAATGGAGCTGCTGTCAAAAGGGGGAAATACGGGCTTCTCCCATATTCTCCCGTTTACAACTTGACGCCACAGTGCATTTACTAGCACTCTCTGACTGACTGCTGGAGACTTTCAGCCCCACTGGGCCTTTCTATGATCACACTTCGCTGGACGCGGGGTGTTTTGCGTGCCACGAATAGCATTACACACTTCATGAACTAGTCCGGCCTAGGTGACTTTGGATGGACCAAATGGCTAAGAATTTGACCAGATTTTCAGGATTTTCTGGCAGGCTGGACCTACCGTGGACCTTGCTTCCCAATAGAGAGATGACAGGTAAGAGTTGCCAGGATGCACTTTAGGCGCAGGGGTTCTTTCAGTGCAGTTCAGAGGGCCTCCGCGGAGGCAGAGCCACGTTGAATGGAATACTGGCCAAAACGTGGTCCTGGGGCTGCCTTACAGCTGTAGAAATCAAGCTCTGCGGGCGAGAATCTGTTCATCACCCTTCCCTCTGCATACAAAGAGTCGACCCCAACCGTCTCTTCTGTGTTATGTTTCTCGGAAAATAAAAGGGGACTACGGCGCACACACTCTCCCTCAGAAGGGAATTCCTACGCGACTCTCTTAGGCCTACGGAAAGCCGTAGAGGAGTTAAAGCAGTCTGTCGAGTCAGGACGCACGGAGATGGCTGCACACAAAACTTTGCTGATAGGAAACACTCGTGCTTGCCTTGAGGCCAGGGGTCACGTTTACTTTGCCCTGAGCTAGGGCAAGCGTGGGATGAGCTCCTAGCAAGGCACTGGAGACCACCTGGATTCCTAGGAGAACGCTCACTTTCTTCACTGAGCGTATTCCTAGGAGTGACTAGAAGACGGTTCATGGCAATGTCTTTCAGTCAGCCTTGAGGCCGCCACTATCTACCTTTCAACTGGGGGAAATCCTGCCTTTTTCCAGGCTTCTCAATGACAAACTGGATCACCCCGCACATGTACCTAGCTTCTCTGACAATCCCAAAGAGACCATTGGAACGCAATCCGGCCTTCTGCGATGACACTTTTGGATGCAGTGTGCTCTGCATGTGGTGATCGGCATAATCCTCTAAATGTCCTCAGTAGGCCTAGGTGACTTTGGATGTTGCAGATGCCTAGCAATGCTCAGGGTAAATCTCTTCTTTATTTCGGGCTGGACCTAAAGGCCAGTTTCCGCATCACTTAGAGAGACCTCGAGCAGGAGTCCCCAGACTGAAGTGGCGCCCCGGTTGTTTCCTTCAGGGCCTCTTATGTTTCCTCAAAGTGGCAGACCCGCAGGGAATGAAAGCCTGCCACGAACCGCCTTCCTGAGGCTCTTTCAAAGCTGTGGAACGCTAGCCATAGAGAACACATTAGTTCCCGGCCCTTCCAACTGCATAGTGAGGGAACTTCCCCGAGCTGTGTATCCCTTGATTGTGCCCAGAAGGCTTTGGGTACACAGTGTCCTTCCTTGGCAGGAATTGACCATGTGAGAGTCTTGAGCACTGTGGGCCATAGTAAAGCTAAAGCCGTCCATTGACTAAGACTTCCTGGAAACCGGTGCACCTCTATCTCTGGTAATGGGAAAATGTGCACCTTACCTCAAGACTAGAGGTCACATTTAGTTGGCCCTTTAGCTACAGTACGCAACTGGGGTGAGCTCCCAGGAAGGAATCGCAAGCCCCTGGATTCTTTAGGAAAAAAACTCTGTGCTCTTCAGCGGCACCTGTGGCGTGAAGAGTCTCCTGGTGGTGTGGTTTCCAGCAGGCTTGGAAGCTGCAATGGAGCTGCTGTCAAAAGGGGGAAATACGGGCTTCTCCCATATTCTCCCGTTTACAACTTGACGCCACAGCGCATTTACTAGCACTCTCTGACTGACTGCTGGAGACTTTCAGCCCCACTGGGCCTTTCTATGATCACACTTCGCTGGACGCGGGGTGTTTTGCGTGCCACGAATAGCATTACACGCTTCATTAACTAGTCCGGCCTAGGTGACTTTGGATGGACCAAATGGCTAAGAATTTGACCAGATTTTCAGGATTTTCTGGCAGGCTGGACCTACCGTGGACCTTGCTTCCCAATAGAGAGATGACAGGTAAGAGTTGCCAGGATGCACTTTAGGCGCAGGGGTTCTTTCAGTGCAGTTCAGAGGGCCTCCGCGGAGGCAGAGCCACGTTGAATGGAATACTGGCCAAAACGTGGTCCTGGGGCTGCCTTACAGCTGTAGAAATCAAGCTCTGCGGGCGAGAATCTGTTCATCACCCTTCCCTCTGCATACAAAGAGTCGACCCCAACCGTCTCTTCTGTGTTATGTTTCTCGGAAAATAAAAGGGGACTACGGCGCACACACTCTCCCTCAGAAGGGAATTCCTACGCGACTCTCTTAGGCCTACGGAAAGCCGTAGAGGAGTTAAAGCAGTCTGTCGAGTCAGGACGCACGGAGATGGCTGCACACAAAACTTTGCTGATAGGAAACACTCGTGCTTGCCTTGAGGCCAGGGGTCACGTTTACTTTGCCCTGAGCTAGGGCAAGCGTGGGATGAGCTCCTAGCAAGGCACTGGAGACCACCTGGATTCCTAGGAGAACGCTCACTTTCTTCACTGAGCGTATTCCTAGGAGTGACTAGAAGACGGTTCATGGCAATGTCTTTCAGTCAGCCTTGAGGCCGCCACTATCTACCTTTCAACTGGGGGAAATCCTGCCTTTTTCCAGGCTTCTCAATGACAAACTGGATCACCCCGCACATGTACCTAGCTTCTATGACAATCCCAAAGAGACCATTGGAACGCAATCCGGCCTTCTGCGATGACACTTTTGGATGCAGTGTGCTCTGCATGTGGTGAACGGCATAATCCTCTAAATGTCCTCAGTAGGCCTAGGTGACTTTGGATGTTGCAAATGCCTAGCAATGCTCAGGGTAAATCTCTTCTTTATTTCGGGCTGGACCTAAAGGCCAGTTTCCGCATCACTTAGAGAGACCTCGAGCAGGAGTCCCCAGACTGAAGTGGCGCCCCGGTTGTTTCCTTCAGGGCCTCTTATGTTTCCTCAAAGTGGCAGACCCGCAGGGAATGAAAGCCTGCCACGAACCGCCTTCCTGAGGCTCTTTCAAAGCTGTGGAACGCTAGCCATAGAGAACACATTAGTTCCCGGCCCTTCCAACTGCATAGTGAGGGAACTTCCCCGAGCTGTGTATCCCTTGATTGTGCCCAGAAGGCTTTGGGTACACAGTGTCCTTCCTTGGCAGGAATTGACCATGTGAGAGTCTTGAGCACTGTGGGCCATAGTAAAGCTAAAGCCGTCCATTGACTAAGACTTCCTGGAAACCGGTGCACCTCTATCTCTGGTAATGGGAAAATGTGCACCTTACCTCAAGACTAGAGGTCACATTTAGTTGGCCCTTTAGCTACAGTACGCAACTGGGGTGAGCTCCCAGGAAGGAATCACAAGCCCCTGGATTCTTTAGGAAAAAAACTCTGTGCTCTTCAGCGGCACCTGTGGCGTGAAGAGTCTCCTGGTGGTGTGGTTTCCAGCAGGCTTGGAAGCTGCAATGGAGCTGCTGTCAAAAGGGGGAAATACGGGCTTCTCCCATATTCTCCCGTTTACAACTTGACGCCACAGCGCATTTACTAGCACTCTCTGACTGACTGCTGGAGACTTTCAGCCCCACTGGGCCTTTCTATGATCACACTTCGCTGGACGCGGGGTGTTTTGCGTGCCACGAATAGCATTACACACTTCATGAACTAGTCCGGCCTAGGTGACTTTGGATGGACCAAATGGCTAAGAATTTGACCAGATTTTCAGGATTTTCTGGCAGGCTGGACCTACCGTGGACCTTGCTTCCCAATAGAGAGATGACAGGTAAGAGTTGCCAGGATGCACTTTAGGCGCAGGGGTTCTTTCAGTGCAGTTCAGAGGGCCTCCGCGGAGGCAGAGCCACGTTGAATGGAATACTGGCCAAAACGTGGTCCTGGGGCTGCCTTACAGCTGTAGAAATCAAGCTCTGCGGGCGAGAATCTGTTCATCACCCTTCCCTCTGCATACAAAGAGTCGACCCCAACCGTCTCTTCTGTGTTATGTTTCTCGGAAAATAAAAGGGGACTACGGCGCACACACTCTCCCTCAGAAGGGAATTCCTACGCGACTCTCTTAGGCCTACGGAAAGCCGTAGAGGAGTTAAAGCAGTCTGTCGAGTCAGGACGCACGGAGATGGCTGCACACAAAACTTTGCTGATAGGAAACACTCGTGCTTGCCTTGAGGCCAGGGGTCACGTTTACTTTGCCCTGAGCTAGGGCAAGCGTGGGATGAGCTCCTAGCAAGGCACTGGAGACAACCTGGATTCCTAGGAGAACGCTCACTTTCTTCACTGAGCGTATTCCTAGGAGTGACTAGAAGACGGTTCATGGCAATGTCTTTCAGTCAGCCTTGAGGCCGCCACTATCTACCTTTCAACTGGGGGAAATCCTGCCTTTTTCCAGGCTTCTCAATGACAAACTGGATCACCCCGCACATGTACCTAGCTTCTCTGACAATCCCAAAGAGACCATTGGAACGCAATCCGGCCTTCTGCGATGAATCTTTTGGATGCAGTGTGCTCTGCATGTGGTGAACGGCATAATCCTCTAAATGTCCTCAGTAGGCCTAGGTGACTTTGGATGTTGCAGATGCCTAGCAATGCTCAGGGTAAATCTCTTCTTTATTTCGGGCTGGACCTAAAGGCCAGTTTCCGCATCACTTAGAGAGACCTCGAGCAGGAGTCCCCAGACTGAAGTGGCGCCCTGGTGGTTTCCTTCAGGGCCTCTTATGTTTCCTCAAAGTGGCAGACCCGCAGGGAATGAAAGCCTGCCACGAACCGCCTTCCTGAGGCTCTTTCAAAGCTGTGGAACGCTAGCCATAGAGAACACATTAGTTCCCGGCCCTTCCAACTGCATAGTGAGGGAACTTCCCCGAGCTGTGTATCCCTTGATTGTGCCCAGAAGGCTTTGGGTACACAGTGTCCTTCCTTGGCAGGAATTGACCATGTGAGAGTCTTGAGCACTGTGGGCCATAGTAAAGCTAAAGCCGTCCATTGACTAAGACTTCCTGGAAACCGGTGCACCTCTATCTCTGGTAATGGGAAAATGTGCACCTTACCTCAAGACTAGAGGTCACATTTAGTTGGCCCTTTAGCTACAGTACGCAACTGGGGTGAGCTCCCAGGAAGGAATCGCAAGCCCCTGGATTCTTTAGGAAAAAAACTCTGTGCTCTTCAGCGGCACCTGTGGCGTGAAGAGTCTCCTGGTGGTGTGGTTTTCAGCAGGCTTGGAAGCTGCAATGGAGCTGCTGTCAAAAGGGGGAAATACGGGCTTCTCCCATATTCTCCCGTTTACAACTTGACGCCACAGCGCATTTACTAGCACTCTCTGACTGACTGCTGGAGACTTTCAGCCCCACTGGGCCTTTCTATGATCACACTTCGCTGGACGCGGGGTGTTTTGCGTGCCACGAATAGCATTACACGCTTCATGAACTAGTCCGGCCTAGGTGACTTTGGATGGACCAAATGGCTAAGAATTTGACCGGATTTTCAGGATTTTCTGGCAGGCTGGACCTACCGTGGACCTGGCTTCCCAATAGAGAGATGACAGGTAAGAGTTGCCAGGATGCACTTTAGGCGCAGGGGTTCTTTCAGTGCAGTTCAGAGGGCCTCCGCGGAGGCAGAGCCACGTTGAATGGAATACTGGCCAAAACGTGGTTCTGGGGCTGCCTTACAGCTGTAGAAATCAAGCTCTGCGGGCGAGAATCTGTTCATCAACCTTCCCTCTGCATACAAAGAGTCGACCCCAACCGTCTCTTCTGTGTTATGTTTCTCGGAAAATAAAAGGGGACTACGGCGCACACACTCTCCCTCAGAAAGGAATTCCTACGCGACTCTCTTAGGCCTACGGAAAGCCGTAGAGGAGTTAAAGCAGTCTGTCGAGTCAGGACGCACGGAGATGGCTGCACACAAAACTTTGCTCATAGGAAACACTCGTGCTTGCCTTGAGGCCAGGGGTCACGTTTACTTTGCCCTGAGCTAGGGCAAGCGTGGGATGAGCTCCTAGCAAGGCACTGGAGACCACCTGGATTCCTAGGAGAACGCTCACTTTCTTCACTGAGCGTATTCCTAGGAGTGACTAGAAGACGGTTCATGGCAATGTCTTTCAGTCAGCCTTGAGGCCGCCACTATCTACCTTTCAACTGGGGGAAATCCTGCCTTTTTCCAGGCTTCTCAATGACAAACTGGATCACCCCGCACATGTACCTAGCTTCTATGACAATCCCAAAGAGACCATTGGAACGCAATCCGGCCTTCTGCGATGACACTTTTGGATGCAGTGTGCTCTGCATGTGGTGAACGGCATAATCCTCTAAATGTCCTCAGTAGGCCTAGGTGACTTTGGATGTTGCAAATGCCTAGCAATGCTCAGGGTAAATCTCTTCTTTATTTCGGGCTGGACCTAAAGGCCAGTTTCCGCATCACTTAGAGAGACCTCGAGCAGGAGTCCCCAGACTGAAGTGGCGCCCCGGTTGTTTCCTTCAGGGCCTCTTATGTTTCCTCAAAGTGGCAGACCCGCAGGGAATGAAAGCCTGCCACGAACCGCCTTCCTGAGGCTCTTTCAAAGCTGTGGAACGCTAGCCATAGAGAACACATTAGTTCCCGGCCCTTCCAACTGCATAGTGAGGGAAGTTCCCCGAGCTGTGTATCCCTTGATTGTGCCCAGAAGGCTTTGGGTACACAGTGTCCTTCCTTGGCAGGAATTGACCATGTGAGAGTCTTGAGCACTGTGGGCCATAGTAAAGCTAAAGCCGTCCATTGACTAAGACTTCCTGGAAACCGGTGCACCTCTATCTCTGGTAATGGGAAAATGTGCACCTTACCTCAAGACTAGAGGTCACATTTAGTTGGCCCTTTAGCTACAGTACGCAACTGGGGTGAGCTCCCAGGAAGGAATCGCAAGCCCCTGGATTCTTTAGGAAAAAAACTCTGTGCTCTTCAGCGGCACCTGTGGCGTGAAGAGTCTCCTGGTGGTGTGGTTTCCAGCAGGCTTGGAAGCTGCAATGGAGCTGCTGTCAAAAGGGGGAAATACGGGCTTCTCCCATATTCTCCCGTTTACAACTTGACGCCACAGCGCATTTACTAGCACTCTCTGACTGACTGCTGGAGACTTTCAGCCCCACTGGGCCTTTCTATGATCACACTTCGCTGGACGCGGGGTGTTTTGCGTGCCACGAATAGCATTACACACTTCATGAACTAGTCCGGCCTAGGTGACTTTGGATGGACCAAATGGCTAAGAATTTGACCAGATTTTCAGGATTTTCTGGCAGGCTGGACCTACCGTGGACCTTGCTTCCCAATAGAGAGATGACAGGTAAGAGTTGCCAGGATGCACTTTAGGCGCAGGGGTTCTTTCAGTGCAGTTCAGAGGGCCTCCGCGGAGGCAGAGCCACGTTGAATGGAATACTGGCCAAAACGTGGTCCTGGGGCTGCCTTACAGCTGTAGAAATCAAGCTCTGCGGGCGAGAATCTGTTCATCACCCTTCCCTCTGCATACAAAGAGTCGACCCCAACCGTCTCTTCTGTGTTATGTTTCTCGGAAAATAAAAGGGGACTACGGCGCACACACTCTCCCTCAGAAGGGAATTCCTACGCGACTCTCTTAGGCCTACGGAAAGCCGTAGAGGAGTTAAAGCAGTCTGTCGAGTCAGGACGCACGGAGATGGCTGCACACAAAACTTTGCTGATAGGAAACACTCGTGCTTGCCTTGAGGCCAGGGGTCACGTTTACTTTGCCCTGAGCTAGGGCAAGCGTGGGATGAGCTCCTAGCAAGGCACTGGAGACCACCTGGATTCCTAGGAGAACGCTCACTTTCTTCACTGAGCGTATTCCTAGGAGTGACTAGAAGACGGTTCATGGCAATGTCTTTCAGTCAGCCTTGAGGCCGCCACTATCTACCTTTCAACTGGGGGAAATCCTGCCTTTTTCCAGGCTTCTCAATGACAAACTGGATCACCCCGCACATGTACCTAGCTTCTCTGACAATCCCAAAGAGACCATTGGAACGCAATCCGGCCTTCTGCGATGAATCTTTTGGATGCAGTGTGCTCTGCATGTGGTGAACGGCATAATCCTCTAAATGTCCTCAGTAGGCCTAGGTGACTTTGGATGTTGCAGATGCCTAGCAATGCTCAGGGTAAATCTCTTCTTTATTTCGGGCTGGACCTAAAGGCCAGTTTCCGCATCACTTAGAGAGACCTCGAGCAGGAGTCCCCAGACTGAAGTGGCGCCCTGGTGGTTTCCTTCAGGGCCTCTTATGTTTCCTCAAAGTGGCAGACCCGCAGGGAATGAAAGCCTGCCACGAACCGCCTTCCTGAGGCTCTTTCAAAGCTGTGGAACGCTAGCCATAGAGAACACATTAGTTCCCGGCCCTTCCAACTGCATAGTGAGGGAACTTCCCCGAGCTGTGTATCCCTTGATTGTGCCCAGAAGGCTTTGGGTACACAGTGTCCTTCCTTGGCAGGAATTGACCATGTGAGAGTCTTGAGCACTGTGGGCCATAGTAAAGCTAAAGCCGTCCATTGACTAAGACTTCCTGGAAACCGGTGCACCTCTATCTCTGGTAATGGGAAAATGTGCACCTTACCTCAAGACTAGAGGTCACATTTAGTTGGCCCTTTAGCTACAGTACGCAACTGGGGTGAGCTCCCAGGAAGGAATCGCAAGCCCCTGGATTCTTTAGGAAAAAAACTCTGTGCTCTTCAGCGGCACCTGTGGCGTGAAGAGTCTCCTGGTGGTGTGGTTTTCAGCAGGCTTGGAAGCTGCAATGGAGCTGCTGTCAAAAGGGGGAAATACGGGCTTCTCCCATATTCTCCCGTTTACAACTTGACGCCACAGCGCATTTACTAGCACTCTCTGACTGACTGCTGGAGACTTTCAGCCCCACTGGGCCTTTCTATGATCACACTTCGCTGGACGCGGGGTGTTTTGCGTGCCACGAATAGCATTACACGCTTCATGAACTAGTCCGGCCTAGGTGACTTTGGATGGACCAAATGGCTAAGAATTTGACCGGATTTTCAGGATTTTCTGGCAGGCTGGACCTACCGTGGACCTGGCTTCCCAATAGAGAGATGACAGGTAAGAGTTGCCAGGATGCACTTTAGGCGCAGGGGTTCTTTCAGTGCAGTTCAGAGGGCCTCCGCGGAGGCAGAGCCACGTTGAATGGAATACTGGCCAAAACGTGGTTCTGGGGCTGCCTTACAGCTGTAGAAATCAAGCTCTGCGGGCGAGAATCTGTTCATCAACCTTCCCTCTGCATACAAAGAGTCGACCCCAACCGTCTCTTCTGTGTTATGTTTCTCGGAAAATAAAAGGGGACTACGGCGCACACACTCTCCCTCAGAAAGGAATTCCTACGCGACTCTCTTAGGCCTACGGAAAGCCGTAGAGGAGTTAAAGCAGTCTGTCGAGTCAGGACGCACGGAGATGGCTGCACACAAAACTTTGCTCATAGGAAACACTCGTGCTTGCCTTGAGGCCAGGGGTCACGTTTACTTTGCCCTGAGCTAGGGCAAGCGTGGGATGAGCTCCTAGCAAGGCACTGGAGACCACCTGGATTCCTAGGAGAACGCTCACTTTCTTCACTGAGCGTATTCCTAGGAGTGACTAGAAGACGGTTCATGGCAATGTCTTTCAGTCAGCCTTGAGGCCGCCACTATCTACCTTTCAACTGGGGGAAATCCTGCCTTTTTCCAGGCTTCTCAATGACAAACTGGATCACCCCGCACATGTACCTAGCTTCTATGACAATCCCAAAGAGACCATTGGAACGCAATCCGGCCTTCTGCGATGACACTTTTGGATGCAGTGTGCTCTGCATGTGGTGAATGGCATAATCCTCTAAATGTCCTCAGTAGGCCTAGGTGACTTTGGATGTTGCAAATGCCTAGCAATGCTCAGGGTAAATCTCTTCTTTATTTCGGGCTGGACCTAAAGGCCAGTTTCCGCATCACTTAGAGAGACCTCGAGCAGGAGTCCCCAGACTGAAGTGGCGCCCCGGTTGTTTCCTTCAGGGCCTCTTATGTTTCCTCAAAGTGGCAGACCCGCAGGGAATGAAAGCCTGCCACGAACCGCCTTCCTGAGGCTCTTTCAAAGCTGTGGAACGCTAGCCATAGAGAACACATTAGTTCCCGGCCCTTCCAACTGCATAGTGAGGGAAGTTCCCCGAGCTGTGTATCCCTTGATTGTGCCCAGAAGGCTTTGGGTACACAGTGTCCTTCCTTGGCAGGAATTGACCATGTGAGAGTCTTGAGCACTGTGGGCCATAGTAAAGCTAAAGCCGTCCATTGACTAAGACTTCCTGGAAACCGGTGCACCTCTATCTCTGGTAATGGGAAAATGTGCACCTTACCTCAAGACTAGAGGTCACATTTAGTTGGCCCTTTAGCTACAGTACGCAACTGGGGTGAGCTCCCAGGAAGGAATCGCAAGCCCCTGGATTCTTTAGGAAAAAAACTCTGTGCTCTTCAGCGGCACCTGTGGCGTGAAGAGTCTCCTGGTGGTGTGGTTTCCAGCAGGCTTGGAAGCTGCAATGGAGCTGCTGTCAAAAGGGGGAAATACGGGCTTCTCCCATATTCTCCCGTTTACAACTTGACGCCACAGCGCATTTACTAGCACTCTCTGACTGACTGCTGGAGACTTTCAGCCCCACTGGGCCTTTCTATGATCACACTTCGCTGGACGCGGGGTGTTTTGCGTGCCACGGATAGCATTACACGCTTCATGAACTAGTCCGGCCTAGGTGACTTTGGATGGACCAAATGGCTAAGAATTTGACCGGATTTTCAGGATTTTCTGGCAGGCTGGACCTACCGTGGACCTTGCTTCCCAATAGAGAGATGACAGGTAAGAGTTGCCAGGATGCACTTTAGGCGCAGGGGTTCTTTCAGTGCAGTTCAGAGGGCCTCCGCGGAGGCAGAGCCACGTTGAATGGAATACTGGCCAAAACGTGGTCCTGGGGCTGCCTTACAGCTGTAGAAATCAAGCTCTGCGGGCGAGAATCTGTTCATCACCCTTCCCTCTGCATACAAAGAGTCGACCCCAACCGTCTCTTCTGTGTTATGTTTCTCGGAAAATAAAAGGGGACTACGGCGCACACACTCTCCCTCAGAAGGGAATTCCTACGCGACTCTCTTAGGCCTACGGAAAGCCGTAGAGGAGTTAAAGCAGTCTGTCGAGTCAGGACGCACGGAGATGGCTGCACACAAAACTTTGCTGATAGGAAACACTCGTGCTTGCCTTGAGGCCAGGGGTCACGTTTACTTTGCCCTGAGCTAGGGCAAGCGTGGGATGAGCTCCTAGCAAGGCACTGGAGACCACCTGGATTCCTAGGAGAACGCTCACTTTCTTCACTGAGCGTATTCCTAGGAGTGACTAGAAGACGGTTCATGGCAATGTCTTTCAGTCAGCCTTGAGGCCGCCACTATCTACCTTTCAACTGGGGGAAATCCTGCCTTTTTCCAGGCTTCTCAATGACAAACTGGATCACCCCGCACATGTACCTAGCTTCTCTGACAATCCCAAAGAGACCATTGGAACGCAATCCGGCCTTCTGCGATGAATCTTTTGGATGCAGTGTGCTCTGCATGTGGTGAACGGCATAATCCTCTAAATGTCCTCAGTAGGCCTAGGTGACTTTGGATGTTGCAGATGCCTAGCAATGCTCAGGGTAAATCTCTTCTTTATTTCGGGCTGGACCTAAAGGCCAGTTTCCGCATCACTTAGAGAGACCTCGAGCAGGAGTCCCCAGACTGAAGTGGCGCCCTGGTGGTTTCCTTCAGGGCCTCTTATGTTTCCTCAAAGTGGCAGACCCGCAGGGAATGAAAGCCTGCCACGAACCGCCTTCCTGAGGCTCTTTCAAAGCTGTGGAACGCTAGCCATAGAGAACACATTAGTTCCCGGCCCTTCCAACTGCATAGTGAGGGAACTTCCCCGAGCTGTGTATCCCTTGATTGTGCCCAGAAGGCTTTGGGTACACAGTGTCCTTCCTTGGCAGGAATTGACCATGTGAGAGTCTTGAGCACTGTGGGCCATAGTAAAGCTAAAGCCGTCCATTGACTAAGACTTCCTGGAAACCGGTGCACCTCTATCTCTGGTAATGGGAAAATGTGCACCTTACCTCAAGACTAGAGGTCACATTTAGTTGGCCCTTTAGCTACAGTACGCAACTGGGGTGAGCTCCCAGGAAGGAATCGCAAGCCCCTGGATTCTTTAGGAAAAAAACTCTGTGCTCTTCAGCGGCACCTGTGGCGTGAAGAGTCTCCTGGTGGTGTGGTTTTCAGCAGGCTTGGAAGCTGCAATGGAGCTGCTGTCAAAAGGGGGAAATACGGGCTTCTCCCATATTCTCCCGTTTACAACTTGACGCCACAGCGCATTTACTAGCACTCTCTGACTGACTGCTGGAGACTTTCAGCCCCACTGGGCCTTTCTATGATCACACTTCGCTGGACGCGGGGTGTTTTGCGTGCCACGAATAGCATTACACGCTTCATGAACTAGTCCGGCCTAGGTGACTTTGGATGGACCAAATGGCTAAGAATTTGACCGGATTTTCAGGATTTTCTGGCAGGCTGGACCTACCGTGGACCTGGCTTCCCAATAGAGAGATGACAGGTAAGAGTTGCCAGGATGCACTTTAGGCGCAGGGGTTCTTTCAGTGCAGTTCAGAGGGCCTCCGCGGAGGCAGAGCCACGTTGAATGGAATACTGGCCAAAACGTGGTTCTGGGGCTGCCTTACAGCTGTAGAAATCAAGCTCTGCGGGCGAGAATCTGTTCATCAACCTTCCCTCTGCATACAAAGAGTCGACCCCAACCGTCTCTTCTGTGTTATGTTTCTCGGAAAATAAAAGGGGACTACGGCGCACACACTCTCCCTCAGAAAGGAATTCCTACGCGACTCTCTTAGGCCTACGGAAAGCCGTAGAGGAGTTAAAGCAGTCTGTCGAGTCAGGACGCACGGAGATGGCTGCACACAAAACTTTGCTCATAGGAAACACTCGTGCTTGCCTTGAGGCCAGGGGTCACGTTTACTTTGCCCTGAGCTAGGGCAAGCGTGGGATGAGCTCCTAGCAAGGCACTGGAGACCACCTGGATTCCTAGGAGAACGCTCACTTTCTTCACTGAGCGTATTCCTAGGAGTGACTAGAAGACGGTTCATGGCAATGTCTTTCAGTCAGCCTTGAGGCCGCCACTATCTACCTTTCAACTGGGGGAAATCCTGCCTTTTTCCAGGCTTCTCAATGACAAACTGGATCACCCCGCACATGTACCTAGCTTCTATGACAATCCCAAAGAGACCATTGGAACGCAATCCGGCCTTCTGCGATGACACTTTTGGATGCAGTGTGCTCTGCATGTGGTGAATGGCATAATCCTCTAAATGTCCTCAGTAGGCCTAGGTGACTTTGGATGTTGCAAATGCCTAGCAATGCTCAGGGTAAATCTCTTCTTTATTTCGGGCTGGACCTAAAGGCCAGTTTCCGCATCACTTAGAGAGACCTCGAGCAGGAGTCCCCAGACTGAAGTGGCGCCCCGGTTGTTTCCTTCAGGGCCTCTTATGTTTCCTCAAAGTGGCAGACCCGCAGGGAATGAAAGCCTGCCACGAACCGCCTTCCTGAGGCTCTTTCAAAGCTGTGGAACGCTAGCCATAGAGAACACATTAGTTCCCGGCCCTTCCAACTGCATAGTGAGGGAAGTTCCCCGAGCTGTGTATCCCTTGATTGTGCCCAGAAGGCTTTGGGTACACAGTGTCCTTCCTTGGCAGGAATTGACCATGTGAGAGTCTTGAGCACTGTGGGCCATAGTAAAGCTAAAGCCGTCCATTGACTAAGACTTCCTGGAAACCGGTGCACCTCTATCTCTGGTAATGGGAAAATGTGCACCTTACCTCAAGACTAGAGGTCACATTTAGTTGGCCCTTTAGCTACAGTACGCAACTGGGGTGAGCTCCCAGGAAGGAATCGCAAGCCCCTGGATTCTTTAGGAAAAAAACTCTGTGCTCTTCAGCGGCACCTGTGGCGTGAAGAGTCTCCTGGTGGTGTGGTTTCCAGCAGGCTTGGAAGCTGCAATGGAGCTGCTGTCAAAAGGGGGAAATACGGGCTTCTCCCATATTCTCCCGTTTACAACTTGACGCCAC
The DNA here is from genome assembly GCF_025265405.1 of Mesoplodon densirostris. Lineage (NCBI taxonomy): Eukaryota > Metazoa > Chordata > Mammalia > Artiodactyla > Ziphiidae > Mesoplodon > Mesoplodon densirostris. The sequence continues at coordinate 242,003 of NC_082682.1, forward strand.
AGCGCATTTACTAGCACTCTCTGACTGACTGCTGGAGACTTTCAGCCCCACTGGGCCTTTCTATGATCACACTTCGCTGGACGCGGGGTGTTTTGCGTGCCACGGATAGCATTACACGCTTCATGAACTAGTCCGGCCTAGGTGACTTTGGATGGACCAAATGGCTAAGAATTTGACCGGATTTTCAGGATTTTCTGGCAGGCTGGACCTACCGTGGACCTTGCTTCCCAATAGAGAGATGACAGGTAAGAGTTGCCAGGATGCACTTTAGGCGCAGGGGTTCTTTCAGTGCAGTTCAGAGGGCCTCCGCGGAGGCAGAGCCACGTTGAATGGAATACTGGCCAAAACGTGGTCCTGGGGCTGCCTTACAGCTGTAGAAATCAAGCTCTGCGGGCGAGAATCTGTTCATCACCCTTCCCTCTGCATACAAAGAGTCGACCCCAACCGTCTCTTCTGTGTTATGTTTCTCGGAAAATAAAAGGGGACTACGGCGCACACACTCTCCCTCAGAAGGGAATTCCTACGCGACTCTCTTAGGCCTACGGAAAGCCGTAGAGGAGTTAAAGCAGTCTGTCGAGTCAGGACGCACGGAGATGGCTGCACACAAAACTTTGCTGATAGGAAACACTCGTGCTTGCCTTGAGGCCAGGGGTCACGTTTACTTTGCCCTGAGCTAGGGCAAGCGTGGGATGAGCTCCTAGCAAGGCACTGAAGACCACCTGGATTCCTAGGAGAACGCTCACTTTCTTCACTGAGCGTATTCCTAGGAGTGACTAGAAGACGGTTCATGGCAATGTCTTTCAGTCAGCCTTGAGGCCGCCACTATCTACCTTTCAACTGGGGGAAATCCTGCCTTTTTCCAGGCTTCTCAATGACAAACTGGATCACCCCGCACATGTACCTAGCTTCTCTGACAATCCCAAAGAGACCATTGGAACGCAATCCGGCCTTCTGCGATGAATCTTTTGGATGCAGTGTGCTCTGCATGTGGTGAACGGCATAATCCTCTAAATGTCCTCAGTAGGCCTAGGTGACTTTGTATGTTGCAGATGCCTAGCAATGCTCAGGGTAAATCTCTTCTTTATTTCGGGCTGGACCTAAAGGCCAGTTTCCGCATCACTTAGAGAGACCTCGAGCAGGAGTCCCCAGACTGAAGTGGCGCCCTGGTGGTTTCCTTCAGGGCCTCTTATGTTTCCTCAAAGTGGCAGACCCGCAGGGAATGAAAGCCTGCCACGAACCGCCTTCCTGAGGCTCTTTCAAAGCTGTGGAACGCTAGCCATAGAGAACACATTAGTTCCCGGCCCTTCCAACTGCATAGTGAGGGAACTTCCCCGAGCTGTGTATCCCTTGATTGTGCCCAGAAGGCTTTGGGTACACAGTGTCCTTCCTTGGCAGGAATTGACCATGTGAGAGTCTTGAGCACTGTGGGCCATAGTAAAGCTAAAGCCGTCCATTGACTAAGACTTCCTGGAAACCGGTGCACCTCTATCTCTGGTAATGGGAAAATGTGCACCTTACCTCAAGACTAGAGGTCACATTTAGTTGGCCCTTTAGCTACAGTACGCAACTGGGGTGAGCTCCCAGGAAGGAATCGCAAGCCCCTGGATTCTTTAGGAAAAAAACTCTGTGCTCTTCAGCGGCACCTGTGGCGTGAAGAGTCTCCTGGTGGTGTGGTTTTCAGCAGGCTTGGAAGCTGCAATGGAGCTGCTGTCAAAAGGGGGAAATACGGGCTTCTCCCATATTCTCCCGTTTACAACTTGACGCCACAGCGCATTTACTAGCACTCTCTGACTGACTGCTGGAGACTTTCAGCCCCACTGGGCCTTTCTATGATCACACTTCGCTGGACGCGGGGTGTTTTGCGTGCCACGAATAGCATTACACGCTTCATGAACTAGTCCGGCCTAGGTGACTTTGGATGGACCAAATGGCTAAGAATTTGACCGGATTTTCAGGATTTTCTGGCAGGCTGGACCTACCGTGGACCTGGCTTCCCAATAGAGAGATGACAGGTAAGAGTTGCCAGGATGCACTTTAGGCGCAGGGGTTCTTTCAGTGCAGTTCAGAGGGCCTCCGCGGAGGCAGAGCCACGTTGAATGGAATACTGGCCAAAACGTGGTTCTGGGGCTGCCTTACAGCTGTAGAAATCAAGCTCTGCGGGCGAGAATCTGTTCATCAACCTTCCCTCTGCATACAAAGAGTCGACCCCAACCGTCTCTTCTGTGTTATGTTTCTCGGAAAATAAAAGGGGACTACGGCGCACACACTCTCCCTCAGAAAGGAATTCCTACGCGACTCTCTTAGGCCTACGGAAAGCCGTAGAGGAGTTAAAGCAGTCTGTCGAGTCAGGACGCACGGAGATGGCTGCACACAAAACTTTGCTCATAGGAAACACTCGTGCTTGCCTTGAGGCCAGGGGTCACGTTTACTTTGCCCTGAGCTAGGGCAAGCGTGGGATGAGCTCCTAGCAAGGCACTGGAGACCACCTGGATTCCTAGGAGAACGCTCACTTTCTTCACTGAGCGTATTCCTAGGAGTGACTAGAAGACGGTTCATGGCAATGTCTTTCAGTCAGCTTTGAGGCCGCCACTATCTACCTTTCAACTGGGGGAAATCCTGCCTTTTTCCAGGCTTCTCAATGACAAACTGGATCACCCCGCACATGTACCTAGCTTCTCTGACAATCCCAAAGAGACCATTGGAACGCAATCCGGTCTTCTGCGATGAATCCTTTGGATGCAGTGTGCTCTGCATGTGGTGAACGGCATAATCCTCTAAATGTCCTCAGTAGGCCTAGGTGACTTTGGATGTTGCAAATGCCTAGCAATGCTCAGGGTAAATCTCTTCTTTATTTTGGGCTGGACCTAAAGGCCAGTTTCCGCATCACTTAGAGAGACCTCGAGCAGGAGTCCCCAGACTGAAGTGGCGCCCCGGTGGTTTCCTTCAGGGCCTCTTATGTTTCCTCAAAGTGGCAGGCCCGCAGGGAATGAAAGCCTGCCACGAACCGCCTTCTGAGGCTCTTTCAAAGCTGTGGAACGCTAGCCATAGAGAACACATTAGTTCCCGGCCCTTCCAACTGCATAGTGAGGGAACTTCCCTGAGCTGTGTATCCCTTGATTGTGCCCAGAAGGCTTTGGGTACACAGTGTCCTTCCTTGGCAGGAATTGACCATGTGAGAGTCTTGAGCACTGTGGGCCATAGTAAAGCTAAAGCCGTCCATTGACTAAGACTTCCTGGAAACCGGTGCACCTCTATCTCTGGTAATGGGAAAATGTGCACCTTACCTCAAGACTAGAGGTCACATTTAGTTGGCCCTTTAGCTACAGTACGCAACTGGGGTGAGCTCCCAGGAAGGAATCGCAAGCCCCTGGATTCTTTAGGAAAAAAACTCTGTGCTCTTCAGCGGCACCTGTGGCGTGAAGAGTCTCCTGGTGGTGTGGTTTTCAGCAGGCTTGGAAGCTGCAATGGAGCTGCTGTCAAAAGGGGGAAATACGGGCTTCTCCCATATTCTCCCGTTTACAACTTGACGCCACAGCGCATTTACTAGCACTCTATGACTGACTGCTGGAGACTTTCAGCCCCACTGGGCCTTTCTATGATCACACTTCGCAGGACGCGGGGTGTTTTGCGTGCCACGAATCGCATTACACGCTTCATGAACTAGTCCGCCCTAGGTGACTTTGGATGGACCAAATGGCTAAGAATTTGACCGGAGTTTCAGGATTTTCTGGCAGGCTGGACCTACCGTGGACCTTGCTTCCCAATAGAGAGATGACAGGTAAGAGTTGCCAGGATGCACTTTAGGCGCAGGGGTTCTTTCAGTGCAGTTCAGAGGGCCTCCGCGGAGGCAGAGCCACGTTGAATGGAATACTGGCCAAAACGTGGTCCTGGGGCTGCCTTACAGCTGTAGAAATCAAGCTCTGCGGGCGAGAATCTGTTCATCACCCTTCCCTCTGCATACAAAGAGTCGACCCCAACCGTCTCTTCTGTGTTATGTTTCTCGGAAAATAAAAGGGGACTACGGCGCACACACTCTCCCTCAGAAGGGAATTCCTACGCGACTCTCTTAGGCCTACGGAAAGCCGTAGAGGAGTTAAAGCAGTCTGTCGAGTCAGGACGCACGGAGATGGCTGCACACAAAACTTTGCTGATAGGAAACACTCGTGCTTGCCTTGAGGCCAGGGGTCACGTTTACTTTGCCCTGAGCTAGGGCAAGCATGGGATGAGCTCCTAGCAAGGCACTGGAGACCACCTGGATTCCTAGGAGAACGCTCACTTTCTTCACTGAGCGTATTCCTAGGAGTGACTAGAAGACGGTTCATGGCAATGTCTTTCAGTCAGCCTTGAGGCCGCCACTATCTACCTTTCAACTGGGGGAAATCCTGCCTTTTTCCAGGCTTCTCAATGACAAACTGGATCACCCCGCACATGTACCTAGCTTCTCTGACAATCCCAAAGAGACCATTGGAACGCAATCCGGCCTTCTGCGATGACACTTTTGGATGCAGTGTGCTCTGCATGTGGTGAACGGCATAATCCTCTAAATGTCCTCAGTAGGCCTAGGTGACTTTGGATGTTGCAAATGCCTAGCAATGCTCAGGGTAAATCTCTTCTTTATTTCGGGCTGGACCTAAAGGCCAGTTTCCGAATCACTTAGAGAGACCTCGAGCAGGAGTCCCCAGACTGAAGTGGCGCCCCGGTTGTTTCCTTCAGGGCCTCTTATGTTTCCTCAAAGTGGCAGACCCGCAGGGAATGAAAGCCTGCCACGAACCGCCTTCCTGAGGCTCTTTCAAAGCTGTGGAACGCTAGCCATAGAGAACACATTAGTTCCCGGCCCTTCCAACTGCATAGTGAGGGAACTTCCCCGAGCTGTGTATCCCTTGATTGTGCCCAGAAGGCTTTGGGTACACAGTGTCCTTCCTTGGCAGGAATTGACCATGTGAGAGTCTTGAGCACTGTGGGCCATAGTAAAGCTAAAGCCGTCCATTGACTAAGACTTCCTGGAAACCGGTGCACCTCTATCTCTGGTAATGGGAAAATGTGCACCTTACCTCAAGACTAGAGGTCACATTTAGTTGGCCCTTTAGCTACAGTACGCAACTGGGGTGAGCTCCCAGGAAGGAATCGCAAGCCCCTGGATTCTTTAGGAAAAAAACTCTGTGCTCTTCAGCGGCACCTGTGGCGTGAAGAGTCTCCTGATGGTGTGGTTTTCAGCAGGCTTGGAAGCTGCAATGGAGCTGCTGTCAAAAGGGGGAAATACGGGCTTCTCCCATATTCTCCCGTTTACAACTTGACGCCACAGCGCATTTACTAGCACTCTCTGACTGACTGCTGGAGACTTTCAGCCCCACTGGGCCTTTCTATGATCACACTTCGCTGGACGCGGGGTGTTTTGCGTGCCACGAATAGCATTACACGCTTCATGAACTAGTCCGGCCTAGGTGACTTTGGATGGACCAAATGGCTAAGAATTTGACCGGATTTTCAGGATTTTCTGGCAGGCTGGACCTACCGTGGACCTTGCTTCCCAATAGAGAGATGACAGGTAAGAATTGCCAGGATGCACTTTAGGCGCAGGGGTTCTTTCAGTGCAGTTCAGAGGGCCTCCGCGGAGGCAGAGCCACGTTGAATGGAATACTGGCCAAAACATGGTTCTGGGGCTGCCTTACAGCTGTAGAAATCAAGCTCTGCGGGCGAGAATCTGTTCATCACCCTTCCCTCTGCATACAAAGAGTCGACCCCAACCGTCTCTTCTGTGTTATGTTTCTCGGAAAATAAAAGGGGACTACGGCGCACACACTCTCCCTCAGAAGGGAATTCCTACGCGACTCTCTTAGGCCTACGGAAAGCCGTAGAGGAGTTAAAGCAGTCTGTCGAGTCAGGACGCACGGAGATGGCTGCACACAAAACTTTGCTGATAGGAAACACTCGTGCTTGCCTTGAGGCCAGGGGTCACGTTTACTTTGCCCTGAGCTAGGGCAAGCGTGGGATGAGCTCCTAGCAAGGCACTGGAGACCACCTGGATTCCTAGGAGAACGCTCACTTTCTTCACTGAGCGTATTCCTAGGAGTGACTAGAAGACAGTTCATGGCAATGTCTTTCAGTCAGCCTTGAGGCCGCCACTATCTACCTTTCAACTGGGGGAAATCCTGCCTTTTTCCAGGCTTCTCAATGACAAACTGGATCACCCCGCACATGTACCTAGCTTCTCTGACAATCCCAAAGAGACCATTGGAACGCAATCCGGCCTTCTGCGATGACACTTTTGGATGCAGTGTGCTCTGCATGTGGTGATCGGCATAATCCTCTAAATGTCCTCAGTAGGCCTAGGTGACTTTGGATGTTGCAAATGCCTAGCAATGCTCAGGGTAAATCTCTTCTTTATTTCGGGCTGGACCTAAAGGCCAGTTTCCGCATCACTTAGAGAGACCTCGAGCAGGAGTCCCCAGACTGAAGTGGCGCCCCGGTTGTTTCCTTCAGGGCCTCTTATGTTTCCTCAAAGTGGCAGACCCGCAGGGAATGAAAGCCTGCCACGAACCGCCTTCCTGAGGCTCTTTCAAAGCTGTGGAACGCTAGCCATAGAGAACACATTAGTTCCCGGCCCTTCCAACTGCATAGTGAGGGAACTTCCCCGAGCTGTGTATCCCTTGATTGTGCCCAGAAGGCTTTGGGTACACAGTGTCCTTCCTTGGCAGGAATTGACCATGTGAGAGTCTTGAGCACTGTGGGCCATAGTAAAGCTAAAGCCGTCCATTGACTAAGACTTCCTGGAAACCGGTGCACCTCTATCTCTGGTAATGGGAAAATGTGCACCTTACCTCAAGACTAGAGGTCACATTTAGTTGGCCCTTTAGCTACAGTACGCAACTGGGGTGAGCTCCCAGGAAGGAATCGCAAGCCCCTGGATTCTTTAGGAAAAAAACTCTGTGCTCTTCAGCGGCACCTGTGGCGTGAAGAGTCTCCTGGTGGTGTGGTTTCCAGCAGGCTTGGAAGCTGCAATGGAGCTGCTGTCAAAAGGGGGAAATACGGGCTTCTCCCATATTCTCCCGTTTACAACTTGACGCCACAGCGCATTTAATAGCACTCTCTGACTGACTGCTGGAGACTTTCAGCCCCACTGGGCCTTTCTATGATCACACTTCGCTGGACGCGGGGTGTTTTGCGTGCCACGAATAGCATTACACGCTTCATTAACTAGTCCGGCCTAGGTGACTTTGGATGGACCAAATGGCTAAGAATTTGACCAGATTTTCAGGATTTTCTGGCAGGCTGGACCTACCGTGGACCTTGCTTCCCAATAGAGAGATGACAGGTAAGAGTTGCCAGGATGCACTTTAGGCGCAGGGGTTCTTTCAGTGCAGTTCAGAGGGCCTCCGCGGAGGCAGAGCCACGTTGAATGGAATTATGGCCAAAACGTGGTCCTGGGGCTGCCTTACAGCTGTAGAAATCAAGCTCTGCGGGCGAGAATCTGTTCATCACCCTTCCCTCTGCATACAAAGAGTCGACCCCAACCGTCTCTTCTGTGTTATGTTTCTCGGAAAATAAAAGGGGACTACGGCGCACACACTCTCCCTCAGAAGGGAATTCCTACGCGACTCTCTTAGGCCTACGGAAAGCCGTAGAGGAGTTAAAGCAGTCTGTCGAGTCAGGACGCACGGAGATGGCTGCACACAAAACTTTGCTGATAGGAAACACTCGTGCTTGCCTTGAGGCCAGGGGTCACGTTTACTTTGCCCTGAGCTAGGGCAAGCGTGGGATGAGCTCCTAGCAAGGCACTGGAGACCACCTGGATTCCTAGGAGAACGCTCACTTTCTTCACTGAGCGTATTCCTAGGAGTGACTAGAAGACGGTTCATGGCAATGTCTTTCAGTCAGCCTTGAGGCCGCCACTATCTACCTTTCAACTGGGGGAAATCCTGCCTTTTTCCAGGCTTCTCAATGACAAACTGGATCACCCCGCACATGTACCTAGCTTCTCTGACAATCCCAAAGAGACCATTGGAACGCAATCCGGCCTTCTGCGATGACACTTTTGGATGCAGTGTGCTCTGCATGTGGTGAACGGCATAATCCTCTAAATGTCCTCAGTAGGCCTAGGTGACTTTGGATGTTGCAAATGCCTAGCAATGCTCAGGGTAAATCTCTTCTTTATTTCGGGCTGGACCTAAAGGCCAGTTTCCGCATCACTTAGAGAGACCTCGAGCAGGAGTCCCCAGACTGAAGTGGCGCCCCGGTTGTTTCCTTCAGGGCCTCTTATGTTTCCTCAAAGTGGCAGACCCGCAGGGAATGAAAGCCTGCCACGAACCGCCTTCCTGAGGCTCTTTCAAAGCTGTGGAACGCTAGCCATAGAGAACACATTAGTTCCCGGCCCTTCCAACTGCATAGTGAGGGAACTTCCCCGAGCTGTGTATCCCTTGATTGTGCCCAGAAGGCTTTGGGTACACAGTGTCCTTCCTTGGCAGGAATTGACCATGTGAGAGTCTTGAGCACTGTGGGCCATAGTAAAGCTAAAGCCGTCCATTGACTAAGACTTCCTGGAAACCGGTGCACCTCTATCTCTGGTAATGGGAAAATGTGCACCTTACCTCAAGACTAGAGGTCACATTTAGTTGGCCCTTTAGCTACAGTACGCAACTGGGGTGAGCTCCCAGGAAGGAATCGCAAGCCCCTGGATTCTTTAGGAAAAAAACTCTGTGCTCTTCAGCGGCACCTGTGGCGTGAAGAGTCTCCTGATGGTGTGGTTTTCAGCAGGCTTGGAAGCTGCAATGGAGCTGCTGTCAAAAGGGGGAAATACGGGCTTCTCCCATATTCTCCCGTTTACAACTTGACGCCACAGCGCATTTACTAGCACTCTCTGACTGACTGCTGGAGACTTTCAGCCCCACTGGGCCTTTCTATGATCACACTTCGCAGGACGCGGGGTGTTTTGCGTGCCACGAATCGCATTACACGCTTCATGAACTAGTCCGCCCTAGGTGACTTTGGATGGACCAAATGGCTAAGAATTTGACCGGAGTTTCAGGATTTTCTGGCAGGCTGGACCTACCGTGGACCTTGCTTCCCAATAGAGAGATGACAGGTAAGAGTTGCCAGGATGCACTTTAGGCGCAGGGGTTCTTTCAGTGCAGTTCAGAGGGCCTCCGCGGAGGCAGAGCCACGTTGAATGGAATACTGGCCAAAACGTGGTCCTGGGGCTGCCTTACAGCTGTAGAAATCAAGCTCTGCGGGCGAGAATCTGTTCATCACCCTTCCCTCTGCATACAAAGAGTCGACCCCAACCGTCTCTTCTGTGTTATGTTTCTCGGAAAATAAAAGGGGACTACGGCGCACACACTCTCCCTCAGAAGGGAATTCCTACGCGACTCTCTTAGGCCTACGGAAAGCCGTAGAGGAGTTAAAGCAGTCTGTCGAGTCAGGACGCACGGAGATGGCTGCACACAAAACTTTGCTGATAGGAAACACTCGTGCTTGCCTTGAGGCCAGGGGTCACGTTTACTTTGCCCTGAGCTAGGGCAAGCATGGGATGAGCTCCTAGCAAGGCACTGGAGACCACCTGGATTCCTAGGAGAACGCTCACTTTCTTCACTGAGCGTATTCCTAGGAGTGACTAGAAGACGGTTCATGGCAATGTCTTTCAGTCAGCCTTGAGGCCGCCACTATCTACCTTTCAACTGGGGGAAATCCTGCCTTTTTCCAGGCTTCTCAATGACAAACTGGATCACCCCGCACATGTACCTAGCTTCTCTGACAATCCCAAAGAGACCATTGGAACGCAATCCGGCCTTCTGCGATGACACTTTTGGATGCAGTGTGCTCTGCATGTGGTGAACGGCATAATCCTCTAAATGTCCTCAGTAGGCCTAGGTGACTTTGGATGTTGCAAATGCCTAGCAATGCTCAGGGTAAATCTCTTCTTTATTTCGGGCTGGACCTAAAGGCCAGTTTCCGAATCACTTAGAGAGACCTCGAGCAGGAGTCCCCAGACTGAAGTGGCGCCCCGGTTGTTTCCTTCAGGGCCTCTTATGTTTCCTCAAAGTGGCAGACCCGCAGGGAATGAAAGCCTGCCACGAACCGCCTTCCTGAGGCTCTTTCAAAGCTGTGGAACGCTAGCCATAGAGAACACATTAGTTCCCGGCCCTTCCAACTGCATAGTGAGGGAACTTCCCCGAGCTGTGTATCCCTTGATTGTGCCCAGAAGGCTTTGGGTACACAGTGTCCTTCCTTGGCAGGAATTGACCATGTGAGAGTCTTGAGCACTGTGGGCCATAGTAAAGCTAAAGCCGTCCATTGACTAAGACTTCCTGGAAACCGGTGCACCTCTATCTCTGGTAATGGGAAAATGTGCACCTTACCTCAAGACTAGAGGTCACATTTAGTTGGCCCTTTAGCTACAGTACGCAACTGGGGTGAGCTCCCAGGAAGGAATCGCAAGCCCCTGGATTCTTTAGGAAAAAAACTCTGTGCTCTTCAGCGGCACCTGTGGCGTGAAGAGTCTCCTGATGGTGTGGTTTTCAGCAGGCTTGGAAGCTGCAATGGAGCTGCTGTCAAAAGGGGGAAATACGGGCTTCTCCCATATTCTCCCGTTTACAACTTGACGCCACAGCGCATTTACTAGCACTCTCTGACTGACTGCTGGAGACTTTCAGCCCCACTGGGCCTTTCTATGATCACACTTCGCTGGACGCGGGGTGTTTTGCGTGCCACGAATAGCATTACACGCTTCATGAACTAGTCCGGCCTAGGTGACTTTGGATGGACCAAATGGCTAAGAATTTGACCGGATTTTCAGGATTTTCTGGCAGGCTGGACCTACCGTGGACCTTGCTTCCCAATAGAGAGATGACAGGTAAGAATTGCCAGGATGCACTTTAGGCGCAGGGGTTCTTTCAGTGCAGTTCAGAGGGCCTCCGCGGAGGCAGAGCCACGTTGAATGGAATACTGGCCAAAACATGGTTCTGGGGCTGCCTTACAGCTGTAGAAATCAAGCTCTGCGGGCGAGAATCTGTTCATCACCCTTCCCTCTGCATACAAAGAGTCGACCCCAACCGTCTCTTCTGTGTTATGTTTCTCGGAAAATAAAAGGGGACTACGGCGCACACACTCTCCCTCAGAAGGGAATTCCTACGCGACTCTCTTAGGCCTACGGAAAGCCGTAGAGGAGTTAAAGCAGTCTGTCGAGTCAGGACGCACGGAGATGGCTGCACACAAAACTTTGCTGATAGGAAACACTCGTGCTTGCCTTGAGGCCAGGGGTCACGTTTACTTTGCCCTGAGCTAGGGCAAGCGTGGGATGAGCTCCTAGCAAGGCACTGGAGACCACCTGGATTCCTAGGAGAACGCTCACTTTCTTCACTGAGCGTATTCCTAGGAGTGACTAGAAGACAGTTCATGGCAATGTCTTTCAGTCAGCCTTGAGGCCGCCACTATCTACCTTTCAACTGGGGGAAATCCTGCCTTTTTCCAGGCTTCTCAATGACAAACTGGATCACCCCGCACATGTACCTAGCTTCTCTGACAATCCCAAAGAGACCATTGGAACGCAATCCGGCCTTCTGCGATGACACTTTTGGATGCAGTGTGCTCTGCATGTGGTGATCGGCATAATCCTCTAAATGTCCTCAGTAGGCCTAGGTGACTTTGGATGTTGCAAATGCCTAGCAATGCTCAGGGTAAATCTCTTCTTTATTTCGGGCTGGACCTAAAGGCCAGTTTCCGCATCACTTAGAGAGACCTCGAGCAGGAGTCCCCAGACTGAAGTGGCGCCCCGGTTGTTTCCTTCAGGGCCTCTTATGTTTCCTCAAAGTGGCAGACCCGCAGGGAATGAAAGCCTGCCACGAACCGCCTTCCTGAGGCTCTTTCAAAGCTGTGGAACGCTAGCCATAGAGAACACATTAGTTCCCGGCCCTTCCAACTGCATAGTGAGGGAACTTCCCCGAGCTGTGTATCCCTTGATTGTGCCCAGAAGGCTTTGGGTACACAGTGTCCTTCCTTGGCAGGAATTGACCATGTGAGAGTCTTGAGCACTGTGGGCCATAGTAAAGCTAAAGCCGTCCATTGACTAAGACTTCCTGGAAACCGGTGCACCTCTATCTCTGGTAATGGGAAAATGTGCACCTTACCTCAAGACTAGAGGTCACATTTAGTTGGCCCTTTAGCTACAGTACGCAACTGGGGTGAGCTCCCAGGAAGGAATCGCAAGCCCCTGGATTCTTTAGGAAAAAAACTCTGTGCTCTTCAGCGGCACCTGTGGCGTGAAGAGTCTCCTGGTGGTGTGGTTTCCAGCAGGCTTGGAAGCTGCAATGGAGCTGCTGTCAAAAGGGGGAAATACGGGCTTCTCCCATATTCTCCCGTTTACAACTTGACGCCACAGCGCATTTACTAGCACTCTCTGACTGACTGCTGGAGACTTTCAGCCCCACTGGGCCTTTCTATGATCACACTTCGCTGGACGCGGGGTGTTTTGCGTGCCACGAATAGCATTACACGCTTCATTAACTAGTCCGGCCTAGGTGACTTTGGATGGACCAAATGGCTAAGAATTTGACCAGATTTTCAGGATTTTCTGGCAGGCTGGACCTACCGTGGACCTTGCTTCCCAATAGAGAGATGACAGGTAAGAGTTGCCAGGATGCACTTTAGGCGCAGGGGTTCTTTCAGTGCAGTTCAGAGGGCCTCCGCGGAGGCAGAGCCACGTTGAATGGAATACTGGCCAAAACGTGGTCCTGGGGCTGCCTTACAGCTGTAGAAATCAAGCTCTGCGGGCGAGAATCTGTTCATCACCCTTCCCTCTGCATACAAAGAGTCGACCCCAACCGTCTCTTCTGTGTTATGTTTCTCGGAAAATAAAAGGGGACTACGGCGCACACACTCTCCCTCAGAAGGGAATTCCTACGCGACTCTCTTAGGCCTACGGAAAGCCGTAGAGGAGTTAAAGCAGTCTGTCGAGTCAGGACGCACGGAGATGGCTGCACACAAAACTTTGCTGATAGGAAACACTCGTGCTTGCCTTGAGGCCAGGGGTCACGTTTACTTTGCCCTGAGCTAGGGCAAGCGTGGGATGAGCTCCTAGCAAGGCACTGGAGACCACCTGGATTCCTAGGAGAACGCTCACTTTCTTCACTGAGCGTATTCCTAGGAGTGACTAGAAGACGGTTCATGGCAATGTCTTTCAGTCAGCCTTGAGGCCGCCACTATCTACCTTTCAACTGGGGGAAATCCTGCCTTTTTCCAGGCTTCTCAATGACAAACTGGATCACCCCGCACATGTACCTAGCTTCTATGACAATCCCAAAGAGACCATTGGAACGCAATCCGGCCTTCTGCGATGACACTTTTGGATGCAGTGTGCTCTGCATGTGGTGAACGGCATAATCCTCTAAATGTCCTCAGTAGGCCTAGGTGACTTTGGATGTTGCAAATGCCTAGCAATGCTCAGGGTAAATCTCTTCTTTATTTCGGGCTGGACCTAAAGGCCAGTTTCCGCATCACTTAGAGAGACCTCGAGCAGGAGTCCCCAGACTGAAGTGGCGCCCCGGTTGTTTCCTTCAGGGCCTCTTATGTTTCCTCAAAGTGGCAGACCCGCAGGGAATGAAAGCCTGCCACGAACCGCCTTCCTGAGGCTCTTTCAAAGCTGTGGAACGCTAGCCATAGAGAACACATTAGTTCCCGGCCCTTCCAACTGCATAGTGAGGGAACTTCCCCGAGCTGTGTATCCCTTGATTGTGCCCAGAAGGCTTTGGGTACACAGTGTCCTTCCTTGGCAGGAATTGACCATGTGAGAGTCTTGAGCACTGTGGGCCATAGTAAAGCTAAAGCCGTCCATTGACTAAGACTTCCTGGAAACCGGTGCACCTCTATCTCTGGTAATGGGAAAATGTGCACCTTACCTCAAGACTAGAGGTCACATTTAGTTGGCCCTTTAGCTACAGTACGCAACTGGGGTGAGCTCCCAGGAAGGAATCGCAAGCCCCTGGATTCTTTAGGAAAAAAACTCTGTGCTCTTCAGCGGCACCTGTGGCGTGAAGAGTCTCCTGGTGGTGTGGTTTCCAGCAGGCTTGGAAGCTGCAATGGAGCTGCTGTCAAAAGGGGGAAATACGGGCTTCTCCCATATTCTCCCGTTTACAACTTGACGCCACAGCGCATTTACTAGCACTCTCTGACTGACTGCTGGAGACTTTCAGCCCCACTGGGCCTTTCTATGATCACACTTCGCTGGACGCGGGGTGTTTTGCGTGCCACGAATAGCATTACACACTTCATGAACTAGTCCGGCCTAGGTGACTTTGGATGGACCAAATGGCTAAGAATTTGACCAGATTTTCAGGATTTTCTGGCAGGCTGGACCTACCGTGGACCTTGCTTCCCAATAGAGAGATGACAGGTAAGAGTTGCCAGGATGCACTTTAGGCGCAGGGGTTCTTTCAGTGCAGTTCAGAGGGCCTCCGCGGAGGCAGAGCCACGTTGAATGGAATACTGGCCAAAACGTGGTCCTGGGGCTGCCTTACAGCTGTAGAAATCAAGCTCTGCGGGCGAGAATCTGTTCATCACCCTTCCCTCTGCATACAAAGAGTCGACCCCAACCGTCTCTTCTGTGTTATGTTTCTCGGAAAATAAAAGGGGACTACGGCGCACACACTCTCCCTCAGAAGGGAATTCCTACGCAACTCTCTTAGGCCTACGGAAAGCCGTAGAGGAGTTAAAGCAGTCTGTCGAGTCAGGACGCACGGAGATGGCTGCACACAAAACTTTGCTGATAGGAAACACTCGTGCTTGCCTTGAGGCCAGGGGTCACGTTTACTTTGCCCTGAGCTAGGGCAAGCGTGGGATGAGCTCCTAGCAAGGCACTGGAGACCACCTGGATTCCTAGGAGAACGCTCACTTTCTTCACTGAGCGTATTCCTAGGAGTGACTAGAAGACGGTTCATGGCAATGTCTTTCAGTCAGCCTTGAGGCCGCCACTATCTACCTTTCAACTGGGGGAAATCCTGCCTTTTTCCAGGCTTCTCAATGACAAACTGGATCACCCCGCACATGTACCTAGCTTCTCTGACAATCCCAAAGAGACCATTGGAACGCAATCCGGCCTTCTGCGATGAATCTTTTGGATGCAGTGTGCTCTGCATGTGGTGAACGGCATAATCCTCTAAATGTCCTCAGTAGGCCTAGGTGACTTTGGATGTTGCAGATGCCTAGCAATGCTCAGGGTAAATCTCTTCTTTATTTCGGGCTGGACCTAAAGGCCAGTTTCCGCATCACTTAGAGAGACCTCGAGCAGGAGTCCCCAGACTGAAGTGGCGCCCTGGTGGTTTCCTTCAGGGCCTCTTATGTTTCCTCAAAGTGGCAGACCCGCAGGGAATGAAAGCCTGCCACGAACCGCCTTCCTGAGGCTCTTTCAAAGCTGTGGAACGCTAGCCATAGAGAACACATTAGTTCCCGGCCCTTCCAACTGCATAGTGAGGGAACTTCCCCGAGCTGTGTATCCCTTGATTGTGCCCAGAAGGCTTTGGGTACACAGTGTCCTTCCTTGGCAGGAATTGACCATGTGAGAGTCTTGAGCACTGTGGGCCATAGTAAAGCTAAAGCCGTCCATTGACTAAGACTTCCTGGAAACCGGTGCACCTCTATCTCTGGTAATGGGAAAATGTGCACCTTACCTCAAGACTAGAGGTCACATTTAGTTGGCCCTTTAGCTACAGTACGCAACTGGGGTGAGCTCCCAGGAAGGAATCGCAAGCCCCTGGATTCTTTAGGAAAAAAACTCTGTGCTCTTCAGCGGCACCTGTGGCGTGAAGAGTCTCCTGGTGGTGTGGTTTTCAGCAGGCTTGGAAGCTGCAATGGAGCTGCTGTCAAAAGGGGGAAATACGGGCTTCTCCCATATTCTCCCGTTTACAACTTGACGCCACAGCGCATTTACTAGCACTCTCTGACTGACTGCTGGAGACTTTCAGCCCCACTGGGCCTTTCTATGATCACACTTCGCTGGACGCGGGGTGTTTTGCGTGCCACGAATAGCATTACACGCTTCATGAACTAGTCCGGCCTAGGTGACTTTGGATGGACCAAATGGCTAAGAATTTGACCGGATTTTCAGGATTTTCTGGCAGGCTGGACCTACCGTGGACCTGGCTTCCCAATAGAGAGATGACAGGTAAGAGTTGCCAGGATGCACTTTAGGCGCAGGGGTTCTTTCAGTGCAGTTCAGAGGGCCTCCCCGGAGGCAGAGCCACGTTGAATGGAATACTGGCCAAAACGTGGTTCTGGGGCTGCCTTACAGCTGTAGAAATCAAGCTCTGCGGGCGAGAATCTGTTCATCACCCTTCCCTCTGCATACAAAGAGTCGACCCCAACCGTCTCTTCTGTGTTATGTTTCTCGGAAAATAAAAGGGGACTACGGCGCACACACTCTCCCTCAGAAAGGAATTCCTACGCGACTCTCTTAGGCCTACGGAAAGCCGTAGAGGAGTTAAAGCAGTCTGTCGAGTCAGGACGCACGGAGATGGCTGCACACAAAACTTTGCTCATAGGAAACACTCGTGCTTGCCTTGAGGCCAGGGGTCACGTTTACTTTGCCCTGAGCTAGGGCAAGCGTGGGATGAGCTCCTAGCAAGGCACTGGAGACCACCTGGATTCCTAGGAGAACGCTCACTTTCTTCACTGAGCGTATTCCTAGGAGTGACTAGAAGACGGTTCATGGCAATGTCTTTCAGTCAGCTTTGAGGCCGCCACTATCTACCTTTCAACTGGGGGAAATCCTGCCTTTTTCCAGGCTTCTCAATGACAAACTGGATCACCCCGCACATGTACCTAGCTTCTCTGACAATCCCAAAGAGACCATTGGAACGCAATCCGGTCTTCTGCGATGAATCCTTTGGATGCAGTGTGCTCTGCATGTGGTGAACGGCATAATCCTCTAAATGTCCTCAGTAGGCCTAGGTGACTTTGGATGTTGCAAATGCCTAGCAATGCTCAGGGTAAATCTCTTCTTTATTTTGGGCTGGACCTAAAGGCCAGTTTCCGCATCACTTAGAGAGACCTCGAGCAGGAGTCCCCAGACTGAAGTGGCGCCCCGGTGGTTTCCTTCAGGGCCTCTTATGTTTCCTCAAAGTGGCAGGCCCGCAGGGAATGAAAGCCTGCCACGAACCGCCTTCTGAGGCTCTTTCAAAGCTGTGGAACGCTAGCCATAGAGAACACATTAGTTCCCGGCCCTTCCAACTGCATAGTGAGGGAACTTCCCTGAGCTGTGTATCCCTTGATTGTGCCCAGAAGGCTTTGGGTACACAGTGTCCTTCCTTGGCAGGAATTGACCATGTGAGAGTCTTGAGCACTGTGGGCCATAGTAAAGCTAAAGCCGTCCATTGACTAAGACTTCCTGGAAACCGGTGCACCTCTATCTCTGGTAATGGGAAAATGTGCACCTTACCTCAAGACTAGAGGTCACATTTAGTTGGCCCTTTAGCTACAGTACGCAACTGGGGTGAGCTCCCAGGAAGGAATCGCAAGCCCCTGGATTCTTTAGGAAAAAAACTCTGTGCTCTTCAGCGGCACCTGTGGCGTGAAGAGTCTCCTGGTGGTGTGGTTTTCAGCAGGCTTGGAAGCTGCAATGGAGCTGCTGTCAAAAGGGGGAAATACGGGCTTCTCCCATATTCTCCCGTTTACAACTTGACGCCACAGCGCATTTACTAGCACTCTATGACTGACTGCTGGAGACTTTCAGCCCCACTGGGCCTTTCTATGATCACACTTCGCAGGACGCGGGGTGTTTTGCGTGCCACGAATCGCATTACACGCTTCATGAACTAGTCCGCCCTAGGTGACTTTGGATGGACCAAATGGCTAAGAATTTGACCGGAGTTTCAGGATTTTCTGGCAGGCTGGACCTACCGTGGACCTTGCTTCCCAATAGAGAGATGACAGGTAAGAGTTGCCAGGATGCACTTTAGGCGCAGGGGTTCTTTCAGTGCAGTTCAGAGGGCCTCCGCGGAGGCAGAGCCACGTTGAATGGAATACTGGCCAAAACGTGGTCCTGGGGCTGCCTTACAGCTGTAGAAATCAAGCTCTGCCGGCGAGAATCTGTTCATCACCCTTCCCTCTGCATACAAAGAGTCGACCCCAACCGTCTCTTCTGTGTTATGTTTCTCGGAAAATAAAAGGGGACTACGGCGCACACACTCTCCCTCAGAAGGGAATTCCTACGCGACTCTCTTAGGCCTACGGAAAGCCGTAGAGGAGTTAAAGCAGTCTGTCGAGTCAGGACGCACGGAGATGGCTGCACACAAAACTTTGCTCATAGGAAACACTCGTGCTTGCCTTGAGGCCAGGGGTCACGTTTACTTTGCCCTGAGCTAGGGCAAGCGTGGGATGAGCTCCTAGCAAGGCACTGGAGACCACCTGGATTCCTAGGAGAACGCTCACTTTCTTCACTGAGCGTATTCCTAGGAGTGACTAGAAGACGGTTCATGGCAATGTCTTTCAGTCAGCCTTGAGGCCGCCACTATCTACCTTTCAACTGGGGGAAATCCTGCCTTTTTCCAGGCTTCTCAATGACAAACTGGATCACCCCGCACATGTACCTAGCTTCTCTGACAATCCCAAAGAGACCATTGGAACGCAATCCGGCCTTCTGCGATGAATCTTTTGGATGCAGTGTGCTCTGCATGTGGTGAACGGCATAATCCTCTAAATGTCCTCAGTAGGCCTAGGTGACTTTGGATGTTGCAGATGCCTAGCAATGCTCAGGGTAAATCTCTTCTTTATTTCGGGCTGGACCTAAAGGCCAGTTTCCGCATCACTTAGAGAGACCTCGAGCAGGAGTCCCCAGACTGAAGTGGCGCCCTGGTGGTTTCCTTCAGGGCCTCTTATGTTTCCTCAAAGTGGCAGACCCGCAGGGAATGAAAGCCTGCCACGAACCGCCTTCCTGAGGCTCTTTCAAAGCTGTGGAACGCTAGCCATAGAGAACACATTAGTTCCCGGCCCTTCCAACTGCATAGTGAGGGAACTTCCCCGAGCTGTGTATCCCTTGATTGTGCCCAGAAGGCTTTGGGTACACAGTGTCCTTCCTTGGCAGGAATTGACCATGTGAGAGTCTTGAGCACTGTGGGCCATAGTAAAGCTAAAGCCGTCCATTGACTAAGACTTCCTGGAAACCGGTGCACCTCTATCTCTGGTAATGGGAAAATGTGCACCTTACCTCAAGACTAGAGGTCACATTTAGTTGGCCCTTTAGCTACAGTACGCAACTGGGGTGAGCTCCCAGGAAGGAATCGCAAGCCCCTGGATTCTTTAGGAAAAAAACTCTGTGCTCTTCAGCGGCACCTGTGGCGTGAAGAGTCTCCTGGTGGTGTGGTTTTCAGCAGGCTTGGAAGCTGCAATGGAGCTGCTGTCAAAAGGGGGAAATACGGGCTTCTCCCATATTCTCCCGTTTACAACTTGACGCCACAGCGCATTTACTAGCACTCTCTGACTGACTGCTGGAGACTTTCAGCCCCACTGGGCCTTTCTATGATCACACTTCGCTGGACGCGGGGTGTTTTGCGTGCCACGAATAGCATTACACGCTTCATGAACTAGTCCGGCCTAGGTGACTTTGGATGGACCAAATGGCTAAGAATTTGACCGGATTTTCAGGATTTTCTGGCAGGCTGGACCTACCGTGGACCTGGCTTCCCAATAGAGAGATGACAGGTAAGAGTTGCCAGGATGCACTTTAGGCGCAGGGGTTCTTTCAGTGCAGTTCAGAGGGCCTCCCCGGAGGCAGAGCCACGTTGAATGGAATACTGGCCAAAACGTGGTTCTGGGGCTGCCTTACAGCTGTAGAAATCAAGCTCTGCGGGCGAGAATCTGTTCATCACCCTTCCCTCTGCATACAAAGAGTCGACCCCAACCGTCTCTTCTGTGTTATGTTTCTCGGAAAATAAAAGGGGACTACGGCGCACACACTCTCCCTCAGAAAGGAATTCCTACGCGACTCTCTTAGGCCTACGGAAAGCCGTAGAGGAGTTAAAGCAGTCTGTCGAGTCAGGACGCACGGAGATGGCTGCACACAAAACTTTGCTCATAGGAAACACTCGTGCTTGCCTTGAGGCCAGGGGTCACGTTTACTTTGCCCTGAGCTAGGGCAAGCGTGGGATGAGCTCCTAGCAAGGCACTGGAGACCACCTGGATTCCTAGGAGAACGCTCACTTTCTTCACTGAGCGTATTCCTAGGAGTGACTAGAAGACGGTTCATGGCAATGTCTTTCAGTCAGCTTTGAGGCCGCCACTATCTACCTTTCAACTGGGGGAAATCCTGCCTTTTTCCAGGCTTCTCAATGACAAACTGGATCACCCCGCACATGTACCTAGCTTCTCTGACAATCCCAAAGAGACCATTGGAACGCAATCCGGTCTTCTGCGATGAATCCTTTGGATGCAGTGTGCTCTGCATGTGGTGAACGGCATAATCCTCTAAATGTCCTCAGTAGGCCTAGGTGACTTTGGATGTTGCAAATGCCTAGCAATGCTCAGGGTAAATCTCTTCTTTATTTTGGGCTGGACCTAAAGGCCAGTTTCCGCATCACTTAGAGAGACCTCGAGCAGGAGTCCCCAGACTGAAGTGGCGCCCCGGTGGTTTCCTTCAGGGCCTCTTATGTTTCCTCAAAGTGGCAGGCCCGCAGGGAATGAAAGCCTGCCACGAACCGCCTTCTGAGGCTCTTTCAAAGCTGTGGAACGCTAGCCATAGAGAACACATTAGTTCCCGGCCCTTCCAACTGCATAGTGAGGGAACTTCCCTGAGCTGTGTATCCCTTGATTGTGCCCAGAAGGCTTTGGGTACACAGTGTCCTTCCTTGGCAGGAATTGACCATGTGAGAGTCTTGAGCACTGTGGGCCATAGTAAAGCTAAAGCCGTCCATTGACTAAGACTTCCTGGAAACCGGTGCACCTCTATCTCTGGTAATGGGAAAATGTGCACCTTACCTCAAGACTAGAGGTCACATTTAGTTGGCCCTTTAGCTACAGTACGCAACTGGGGTGAGCTCCCAGGAAGGAATCGCAAGCCCCTGGATTCTTTAGGAAAAAAACTCTGTGCTCTTCAGCGGCACCTGTGGCGTGAAGAGTCTCCTGGTGGTGTGGTTTTCAGCAGGCTTGGAAGCTGCAATGGAGCTGCTGTCAAAAGGGGGAAATACGGGCTTCTCCCATATTCTCCCGTTTACAACTTGACGCCACAGCGCATTTACTAGCACTCTATGACTGACTGCTGGAGTCTTTCAGCCCCACTGGGCCTTTCTATGATCACACTTCGCAGGACGCGGGGTGTTTTGCGTGCCACGAATCGCATTACACGCTTCATGAACTAGTCCGCCCTAGGTGACTTTGGATGGACCAAATGGCTAAGAATTTGACCGGAGTTTCAGGATTTTCTGGCAGGCTGGACCTACCGTGGACCTTGCTTCCCAATAGAGAGATGACAGGTAAGAGTTGCCAGGATGCACTTTAGGCGCAGGGGTTCTTTCAGTGCAGTTCAGAGGGCCTCCGCGGAGGCAGAGCCACGTTGAATGGAATACTGGCCAAAACGTGGTCCTGGGGCTGCCTTACAGCTGTAGAAATCAAGCTCTGCGGGCGAGAATCTGTTCATCACCCTTCCCTCTGCATACAAAGAGTCGACCCCAACCGTCTCTTCTGTGTTATGTTTCTCGGAAAATAAAAGGGGACTACGGCGCACACACTCTCCCTCAGAAGGGAATTCCTACGCGACTCTCTTAGGCCTACGGAAAGCCGTAGAGGAGTTAAAGCAGTCTGTCGAGTCAGGACGCACGGAGATGGCTGCACACAAAACTTTGCTGATAGGAAACACTCGTGCTTGCCTTGAGGCCAGGGGTCACGTTTACTTTGCCCTGAGCTAGGGCAAGCATGGGATGAGCTCCTAGCAAGGCACTGGAGACCACCTGGATTCCTAGGAGAACGCTCACTTTCTTCACTGAGCGTATTCCTAGGAGTGACTAGAAGACGGTTCATGGCAATGTCTTTCAGTCAGCCTTGAGGCCGCCACTATCTACCTTTCAACTGGGGGAAATCCTGCCTTTTTCCAGGCTTCTCAATGACAAACTGGATCACCCCGCACATGTACCTAGCTTCTATGACAATCCCAAAGAGACCATTGGAACGCAATCCGGCCTTCTGCGATGACACTTTTGGATGCAGTGTGCTCTGCATGTGGTGAACGGCATAATCCTCTAAATGTCCTCAGTAGGCCTAGGTGACTTTGGATGTTGCAAATGCCTAGCAATGCTCAGGGTAAATCTCTTCTTTATTTCGGGCTGGACCTAAAGGCCAGTTTCCGCATCACTTAGAGAGACCTCGAGCAGGAGTCCCCAGACTGAAGTGGCGCCCCGGTTGTTTCCTTCAGGGCCTCTTATGTTTCCTCAAAGTGGCAGACCCGCAGGGAATGAAAGCCTGCCACGAACCGCCTTCCTGAGGCTCTTTCAAAGCTGTGGAACGCTAGCCATAGAGAACACATTAGTTCCCGGCCCTTCCAACTGCATAGTGAGGGAACTTCCCCGAGCTGTGTATCCCTTGATTGTGCCCAGAAGGCTTTGGGTACACAGTGTCCTTCCTTGGCAGGAATTGACCATGTGAGAGTCTTGAGCACTGTGGGCCATAGTAAAGCTAAAGCCGTCCATTGACTAAGACTTCCTGGAAACCGGTGCACCTCTATCTCTGGTAATGGGAAAATGTGCACCTTACCTCAAGACTAGAGGTCACATTTAGTTGGCCCTTTAGCTACAGTACGCAACTGGGGTGAGCTCCCAGGAAGGAATCGCAAGCCCCTGGATTCTTTAGGAAAAAAACTCTGTGCTCTTCAGCGGCACCTGTGGCGTGAAGAGTCTCCTGGTGGTGTGGTTTTCAGCAGGCTTGGAAGCTGCAATGGAGCTGCTGTCAAAAGGGGGAAATACGGGCTTCTCCCATATTCTCCCGTTTACAACTTGACGCCACAGCGCATTTACTAGCACTCTCTGACTGACTGCTGGAGACTTTCAGCCCCACTGGGCCTTTCTATGATCACACTTCGCTGGACGCGGGGTGTTTTGCGTGCCACGAATAGCATTACACGCTTCATGAACTAGTCCGGCCTAGGTGACTTTGGATGGACCAAATGGCTAAGAATTTGACCGAATTTTCAGGAATTTCTGGCAGGCTGGACCTACCGTGGACCTTGCTTCCCAATAGAGAGATGACAGGTAAGAGTTGCCAGGATGCACTTTAGGCGCAGGGGTTCTTTCAGTGCAGTTCAGAGGGCCTCCGCAGAGGCAGAGCCACGTTGAATGGAATACTGGCCAAAACGTGGTCCTGGGGCTGCCTTACAGCTGTAGAAATCAAGCTCTGCGGGCGAGAATCTGTTCATCACCCTTCCCTCTGCATACAAAGAGTCGACCCCAACCGTCTCTTCTGTGTTATGTTTCTCGGAAAATAAAAGGGGACTACGGCGCACACACTCTCCCTCAGAAGGGAATTCCTACGCGACTCTCTTAGGCCTACGGAAAGCCGTAGAGGAGTTAAAGCAGTCTGTCGAGTCAGGACGCACGGAGATGGCTGCACACAAAACTTTGCTGATAGGAAACACTCGTGCTTGCCTTGAGGCCAGGGGTCACGTTTACTTTGCCCTGAGCTAGGGCAAGCGTGGGATGAGCTCCTAGCAAGGCACTGGAGACCACCTGGATTCCTAGGAGAACGCTCACTTTCTTCACTGAGCGTATTCCTAGGAGTGACTAGAAGACGGTTCATGGCAATGTCTTTCAGTCAGCCTTGAGGCCGCCACTATCTACCTTTCAACTGGGGGAAATCCTGCCTTTTTCCAGGCTTCTCAATGACAAACTGGATCACCCCGCACATGTACCTAGCTTCTCTGACAATCCCAAAGAGACCATTGGAACGCAATCCGGCCTTCTGCGATGAATCTTTTGGATGCAGTGTGCTCTGCATGTGGTGAACGGCATAATCCTCTAAATGTCCTCAGTAGGCCTAGGTGACTTTGGATGTTGCAAATGCCTAGCAATGCTCAGGGTAAATCTCTTCTTTATTTCGGGCTGGACCTAAAGGCCAGTTTCCGCATCACTTAGAGAGACCTCGAGCAGGAGTCCCCAGACTGAAGTGGCGCCCTGGTGGTTTCCTTCAGGGCCTCTTATGTTTCCTCAAAGTGGCAGACCCGCAGGGAATGAAAGCCTGCCACGAACCGCCTTCCTGAGGCTCTTTCAAAGCTGTGGAACGCTAGCCATAGAGAACACATTAGTTCCCGGCCCTTCCAACTGCATAGTGAGGGAACTTCCCCGAGCTGTGTATCCCTTGATTGTGCCCAGAAGGCTTTGGGTACACAGTGTCCTTCCTTGGCAGGAATTGACCATGTGAGAGTCTTGAGCACTGTGGGCCATAGTAAAGCTAAAGCCGTCCATTGACTAAGACTTCCTGGAAACCGGTGCACCTCTATCTCTGGTAATGGGAAAATGTGCACCTTACCTCAAGACTAGAGGTCACATTTAGTTGGCCCTTTAGCTACAGTACGCAACTGGGGTGAGCTCCCAGGAAGGAATCGCAAGCCCCTGGATTCTTTAGGAAAAAAACTCTGTGCTCTTCAGCGGCACCTGTGGCGTGAAGAGTCTCCTGGTGGTGTGGTTTTCAGCAGGCTTGGAAGCTGCAATGGAGCTGCTGTCAAAAGGGGGAAATACGGGCTTCTCCCATATTCTCCCGTTTACAACTTGACGCCACAGCGCATTTACTAGCACTCTCTGACTGACTGCTGGAGACTTTCAGCCCCACTGGGCCTTTCTATGATCACACTTCGCTGGACGCGGGGTGTTTTGCGTGCCACGAATAGCATTACACGCTTCATGAACTAGTCCGGCCTAGGTGACTTTGGATGGACCAAATGGCTAAGAATTTGACCGGATTTTCAGGAATTTCTGGCAGGCTGGACCTACCGTGGACCTGGCTTCCCAATAGAGAGATGACAGGTAAGAGTTGCCAGGATGCACTTTAGGCGCAGGGGTTCTTTCAGTGCAGTTCAGAGGGCCTCCGCGGAGGCAGAGCCACGTTGAATGGAATACTGGCCAAAACGTGGTCCTGGGGCTGCCTTACAGCTGTAGAAATCAAGCTCTGCGGGCGAGAATCTGTTCATCACCCTTCCCTCTGCATACAAAGAGTCGACCCCAACCGTCTCTTCTGTGTTATGTTTCTCGGAAAATAAAAGGGGACTACGGCGCACACATTCTCCCTCAGAAGGGAATTCCTACGCGACTCTCTTAGGCCTACGGAAAGCCGTAGAGGAGTTAAAGCAGTCTGTCGAGTCAGGACGCACGGAGATGGCTGCACACAAAACTTTGCTGATTGGAAACACTCGTGCTTGCCTTGAGGCCAGGGGTCACGTTTACTTTGCCCTGAGCTAGGGCAAGCATGGGATGAGCTCCTAGCAAGGCACTGGAGACCACCTGGATTCCTAGGAGAACGCTCACTTTCTTCACTGAGCGTATTCCTAGGAGTGACTAGAAGACGGTTCATGGCAATGTCTTTCAGTCAGCCTTGAGGCCGCCACTATCTACCTTTCAACTGGGGGAAATCCTGCCTTTTTCCAGGCTTCTCAATGACAAACTGGATCACCCCGCACATGTACCTAGCTTCTATGACAATCCCAAAGAAACCATTGGAACGCAATCCGGCTTTCTGCGATGACACTTTTGGATGCAGTGTGCTCTGCATGTGGTGAACGGCATAATCCTCTAAATGTCCTCAGTAGGCCTAGGTGACTTTGGATGTTGCAAATGCCTAGCAATGCTCAGGGTAAATCTCTTCTTTATTTCGGGCTGGACCTAAAGGCCAGTTTCCGCATCACTTAGAGAGACCTCGAGCAGGAGTCCCCAGACTGAAGTGGAGCCCCGGTTGTTTCCTTCAGGGCCTCTTATGTTTCCTCAACGTGGCAGACCCGCAGGGAATGAAAGCCTGCCACGAACCGCCTTCCTGAGGCTCTTTCAAAGCTGTGGAACGCTAGCCATAGAGAACACATTAGTTCCCGGCCCTTCCAACTGCATAGTGAGGGAACTTCCCCGAGCTGTGTATCCCTTGATTGTGCCCAGAAGGCTTTGGGTACACAGTGTCCTTCCTTGGCAGGAATTGACCATGTGAGAGTCTTGAGCACTGTGGGCCATAGTAAAGCTAAAGCCGTCCATTGACTAAGACTTCCTGGAAACCGGTGCACCTCTATCTCTGGTAATGGGAAAATGTGCACCTTACCTCAAGACTAGAGGTCACATTTAGTTGGCCCTTTAGCTACAGTACGCAACTGGGGTGAGCTCCCAGGAAGGAATCGCAAGCCCCTGGATTCTTTAGGAAAAAAAACTCTGTGCTCTTCAGCGGCACCTGTGGCGTGAAGAGTCTCCTGGTGGTGTGGTTTTCAGCAGGCTTGGAAGCTGCAATGGAGCTGCTGTCAAAAGGGGGAAATACGGGCTTCTCCCATATTCTCCCGTTTACAACTTGACGCCACAGCGCATTTACTAGCACTCTCTGACTGACTGCTGGAGACTTTCAGCCCCACTGGGCCTTTCTATGATCACACTTCGCTGGACGCGGGGTGTTTTGCGTGCCACGAATAGCATTACACGCTTCATGAACTAGTCCGGCCTAGGTGACTTTGGATGGACCAAATGGCTAAGAATTTGACCGGATTTTCAGGATTTTCTGGCAGGCTGGACCTACCGTGGACCTTGCTTCCCAATAGAGAGATGACAGGTAAGAGTTGCCAGGATGCACTTTAGGCGCAGGGGTTCTTTCAGTGCAGTTCAGAGGGCCTCCGTGGAGGCAGAGCCACGTTGAATGGAATACTGGCCAAAACGTGGTCCTGGGGCTGCCTTACAGCTGTAGAAATCAAGCTCTGCGGGCGAGAATCTGTTCATCACCCTTCCCTCTGCATACAAAGAGTCGACCCCAACCGTCTCTTCTGTGTTATGTTTCTCGGAAAATAAAAGGGGACTACGGCGCACACACTCTCCCTCAGAAGGGAATTCCTACGCGACTCTCTTAGGCCTACGGAAAGCCGTAGAGGAGTTAAAGCAGTCTGTCGAGTCAGGACGCACGGAGATGGCTGCACACAAAACTTTGCTGATAGGAAACACTCGTGCTTGCCTTGAGGCCAGGGGTCACGTTTACTTTGCCCTGAGCTAGGGCAAGCGTGGGATGAGCTCCTAGCAAGGCACTGGAGACCACCTGGATTCCTAGGAGAACGCTCACTTTCTTCACTGAGCGTATTCCTAGGAGTGACTAGAAGACGGTTCATGGCAATGTCTTTCAGTCAGCCTTGAGGCCGCCACTATCTACCTTTCAACTGGGGGAAATCCTGCCTTTTTCCAGGCTTCTCAATGACAAACTGGATCACCCCGCACATGTACCTAGCTTCTCTGACAATCCCAAAGAGACCATTGGAACGCAATCCGGCCTTCTGCGATGACACTTTTGGATGCAGTGTGCTCTGCATGTGGTGAACGGCATAATCCTCTAAATGTCCTCAGTAGGCCTAGGTGACTTTGGATGTTGCAAATGCCTAGCAATGCTCAGGGTAAATCTCTTCTTTATTTCGGGCTGGACCTAAAGGCCAGTTTCCGCATCACTTAGAGAGACCTCGAGCAGGAGTCCCCAGACTGAAGTGGCGCCCCGGTGGTTTCCTTCAGGGCCTCTTATGTTTCCTCAAAGTGGCAGACCCGCAGGGAATGAAAGCCTGCCACGAACCGCCTTCCTGAGGCTCTTTCAAAGCTGTGGAACGCTAGCCATAGAGAACACATTAGTTCCCGGCCCTTCCAACTGCATAGTGAGGGAACTTCCCCGAGCTGTGTATCCCTTGATTGTGCCCAGAAGGCTTTGGGTACACAGTGTCCTTCCTTGGCAGGAATTGACCATGTGAGAGTCTTGAGCACTGTGGGCCATAGTAAAGCTAAAGCCGTCCATTGACTAAGACTTCCTGGAAACCGGTGCACCTCTATCTCTGGTAATGGGAAAATGTGCACCTTACCTCAAGACTAGAGGTCACATTTAGTTGGCCCTTTAGCTACAGTACGCAACTGGGGTGAGCTCCCAGGAAGGAATCGCAAGCCCCTGGATTCTTTAGGAAAAAAACTCTGTGCTCTTCAGCGGCACCTGTGGCGTGAAGAGTCTCCTGGTGGTGTGGTTTTCAGCAGGCTTGGAAGCTGCAATGGAGCTGCTGTCAAAAGGGGGAAATACGGGCTTCTCCCATATTCTCCCGTTTACAACTTGACGCCACAGCGCATTTACTAGCACTCTCTGACTGACTGCTGGAGACTTTCAGCCCCACTGGGCCTTTCTATGATCACACTTCGCTGGACGCGGGGTGTTTTGCGTGCCACGAATAGCATTACACGCTTCATGAACTAGTCCGGCCTAGGTGACTTTGGATGGACCAAATGGCTAAGAATTTGACCGGATTTTCAGGATTTTCTGGCAGGCTGGACCTACCGTGGACCTGGCTTCCCAATAGAGAGATGACAGGTAAGAGTTGCCAGGATGCACTTTAGGTGCAGGGGTTCTTTCAGTGCAGTTCAGAGGGCCTCCGCGGAGGCAGAGCCACGTTGAATGGAATACTGGCCAAAACGTGGTTCTGGGGCTGCCTTACAGCTGTAGAAATCAAGCTCTGCGGGCGAGAATCTGTTCATCAACCTTCCCTCTGCATACAAAGAGTCGACCCCAACCGTCTCTTCTGTGTTATGTTTCTCGGAAAATAAAAGGGGACTACGGCGCACACACTCTCCCTCAGAAAGGAATTCCTACGTGACTCTCTTAGGCCTACGGAAAGCCGTAGAGGAGTTAAAGCAGTCTGTCGAATCAGGACGCACGGAGATGGCTGCACACAAAACTTTGCTCATAGGAAACACTCGTGCTTGCCTTGAGGCCAGGGGTCACGTTTACTTTGCCCTGAGCTAGGGCAAGCGTGGGATGAGCTCCTAGCAAGGCACTGGAGACCACCTGGATTCCTAGGAGAACGCTCACTTTCTTCACTGAGCGTATTCCTAGGAGTGACTAGAAGACGGTTCATGGCAATGTCTTTCAGTCAGCCTTGAGGCCGCCACTATCTACCTTTCAACTGGGGGAAATCCTGCCTTTTTCCAGGCTTCTCAATGACAAACTGGATCACCCCGCACATGTACCTAGCTTCTCTGACAATCCCAAAGAGACCATTGGAACGCAATCCGGCCTTCTGCGATGAATCCTTTGGATGCAGTGTGCTCTGCATGTGGTGAACGGCATAATCCTCTAAATGTCCTCAGTAGGCCTAGGTGACTTTGGATGTTGCAAATGCCTAGCAATGCTCAGGGTAAATCTCTTCTTTATTTCGGGCTGGACCTAAAGGCCAGTTTCCGCATCACTTAGAGAGACCTCGAGCAGGAGTCCCCAGACTGAAGTGGCGCCCCGGTGGTTTCCTTCAGGGCCTCTTATGTTTCCTCAAAGTGGCAGAACCGCAGGGAATGAAAGCCTGCCACGAACCGCCTTCCTGAGGCTCTTTCAAAGCTGTGGAACGCTAGCCATAGAGAACACATTAGTTCCCGGCCCTTCCAACTGCATAGTGAGGGAACTTCCCCGAGCTGTGTATCCCTTGATTGTGCCCAGAAGGCTTTGGGTACACAGTGTCCTTCCTTGGCAGGAATTGACCATGTGAGAGTCTTGAGCACTGTGGGCCATAGTAAAGCTAAAGCCGTCCATTGACTAAGACTTCCTGGAAACCGGTGCACCTCTATCTCTGGTAATGGGAAAATGTGCACCTTACCTCAAGACTAGAGGTCACATTTAGTTGGCCCTTTAGCTACAGTACGCAACTGGGGTGAGCTCCCAGGAAGGAATCGCAAGCCCCTGGATTCTTTAGGAAAAAAACTCTGTGCTCTTCAGCGGCACCTGTGGCGTGAAGAGTCTCCTGGTGGTGTGGTTTTCAGCAGGCTTGGAAGCTGCAATGGAGCTGCTGTCAAAAGGGGGAAATACGGGCTTCTCCCATATTCTCCCGTTTACAACTTGACGCCACAGCACATTTACTAGCACTCTCTGACTGACTGCTGGAGACTTTCAGCCCCACTGGGCCTTTCTATGATCACACTTCGCTGGACGCGGGGTGTTTTGCGTGCCACGGATAGCATTACATGCTTCATGAACTAGTCCGCCCTAGGTGACTTTGGATGGACCAAATGACTAAGAATTTGACCGGATTTTCAGGATTTTCTGGGAGGCTGGACTTACCGTGGACCTTGCTTCCCAATAGAGAGATGACAGGTAAGAGTTGCCAGGATGCACTTTAGGCGCAGGGGTTCTTTCAGTGCAGTTCAGAGGGCCTCCGCGGAGGCAGAGCCACGTTGAATGGAATACTGGCCAAAACGTGGTCCTGGGGCTGCCTTACAGCTGTAGAAATCAAGCTCTGCGGGCGAGAATCTGTTCATCACCCTTCCCTCTGCATACAAAGAGTCGACCCCAACCGTCTCTTCTGTGTTATGCTTCTCGGAAAATAAAAGGGGACTACGGCGCACACACTCTCCCTCAGAAGGGAATTCCTACGCGACTCTCTTAGGCCTACGGAAAGCCGTAGAGGAGTTAAAGCAGTCTGTCAAGTCAGGACGCACGGAGATGGCTGCACACAAAACTTTGCTGATAGGAAACACTCGTGCTTGCCTTGAGGCCAGGGGTCACGTTTACTTTGCCCTGAGCTAGGGCAAGCGTGGGATGAGCTCCTAGCAAGGCACTGGAGACCACCTGGATTCCTAGGAGAACGCTCACTTTCTTCACTGAGCGTATTCCTAGGAGTGACTAGAAGACGGTTCATGGCAATGTCTTTCAGTCAGCCTTGAGGCCGCCACTATCTACCTTTCAACTGGGGGAAATCCTGCCTTTTTCCAGGCTTCTCAATGACAAACTGGATCACCCCGCACATGTACCTAGCTTCTCTGACAATCCCAAAGAGACCATTGGAACGCAATCCGGCCTTCTGCGATGACACTTTTGGATGCAGTGTGCTCTGCATGTGGTGAACGGCATAATCCTCTAAATGTCCTCAGTAGGCCTAGGTGACTTTGGATGTTGCAAATGCCTAGCAATGCTCAGGGTAAATCTCTTCTTTATTTCGGGCTGGACCTAAAGGCCAGTTTCTGCATCACTTAGAGAGACCTCGAGCAGGAGTCCCCAGACTGAAGTGGCGCCCCGGTGGTTTCCTTCAGGGCCTCTTATGTTTCCTCAAAGTGGCAGACCCGCAGGGAATGAAAGCCTGCCACGAACCGCCTTCCTGAGGCTCTTTCAAAGCTGTGGAACGCTAGCCATAGAGAACACATTAGTTCCCGGCCCTTCCAACTGCATAGTGAGGGAACTTCCCCGAGCTGTGTATCCCTTGATTGTGCCCAGAAGGCTTTGGGTACACAGTGTCCTTCCTTGGCAGGAATTGACCATGTGAGAGTCTTGAGCACTGTGGGCCATAGTAAAGCTAAAGCCGTCCATTGACTAAGACTTCCTGGAAACCGGTGCACCTCTATCTCTGGTAATGGGAAAATGTGCACCTTACCTCAAGACTAGAGGTCACATTTAGTTGGCCCTTTAGCTACAGTACGCAACTGGGGTGAGCTCCCAGGAAGGAATCGCAAGCCCCTGGATTCTTTAGGAAAAAAACTCTGTGCTCTTCAGCGGCACCTGTGGCGTGAAGAGTCTCCTGGTGGTGTGGTTTTCAGCAGGCTTGGAAGCTGCAATGGAGCTGCTGTCAAAAGGGGGAAATACGGGCTTCTCCCATATTCTCCCGTTTACAACTTGACGCCACAGCGCATTTACTAGCACTCTCTGACTGACTGCTGGAGACTTTCAGCCCCACTGGGCCTTTCTATGATCACACTTCGCTGGACGCGGGGTGTTTTGCGTGCCACGAATAGCATTACACGCTTCATGAACTAGTCCGGCCTAGGTGACTTTGGATGGGCCAAATGGCTAAGAATTTGACCGGATTTTCAGGATTTTCTGGCAGGCTGGACCTACCGTGGACCTTGCTTCCCAATAGAGAGATGACAGGTAAGAGTTGCCAGGATGCACTTTAGGCGCAGGGGTTCTTTCAGTGCAGTTCAGAGGGCCTCCGCAGAGGCAGAGCCACGTTGAATGGAATACTGGCCAAAACGTGGTCCTGGGGCTGCCTTACAGCTGTAGAAATCAAGCTCTGCGGGCGAGAATCTGTTCATCACCCTTCCCTCTGCATACAAAGAGTCGACCCCAACCGTCTCTTCTGTGTTATGTTTCTCGGAAAATAAAAGGGGACTACGGCGCACACACTCTCCCTCAGAAGGGAATTCCTACGCGACTCTCTTAGGCCTACGGAAAGCCGTAGAGGAGTTAAAGCAGTCTGTCGAGTCAGGACGCACGGAGATGGCTGCACACAAAACTTTGCTGATAGGAAACACTCGTGCTTGCCTTGAGGCCAGGGGTCACGTTTACTTTGCCCTGAGCTAGGGCAAGCGTGGGATGAGCTCCTAGCAAGGCACTGGAGACCACCTGGATTCCTAGGAGAACGCTCACTTTCTTCACTGAGCGTATTCCTAGGAGTGACTAGAAGACGGTTCATGGCAATGTCTTTCAGTCAGCCTTGAGGCCGCCACTATCTACCTTTCAACTGGGGGAAATCCTGCCTTTTTCCAGGCTTCTCAATGACAAACTGGATCACCCCGCACATGTACCTAGCTTCTCTGACAATCCCAAAGAGACCATTGGAACGCAATCCGGCCTTCTGCGATGACACTTTTGGATGCAGTGTGCTCTGCATGTGGTGAACGGCATAATCCTCTAAATGTCCTCAGTAGGCCTAGGTGACTTTGGATGTTGCAAATGCCTAGCAATGCTCAGGGTAAATCTCTTCTTTATTTCGGGCTGGACCTAAAGGCCAGTTTCCGCATCACTTAGAGAGACCTCGAGCAGGAGTCCCCAGACTGAAGTGGCGCCCCGGTGGTTTCCTTCAGGGCCTCTTATGTTTCCTCAAAGTGGCAGACCCGCAGGGAATGAAAGCCTGCCACGAACCGCCTTCCTGAGGCTCTTTCAAAGCTGTGGAACGCTAGCCATAGAGAACACATTAGTTCCCGGCCCTTCCAACTGCATAGTGAGGGAACTTCCCCGAGCTGTGTATCCCTTGATTGTGCCCAGAAGGCTTTGGGTACACAGTGTCCTTCCTTGGCAGGAATTGACCATGTTAGAGTCTTGAGCACTGTGGGCCATAGTAAAGCTAAAGCCGTCCATTGACTAAGACTTCCTGGAAACCGGTGCACCTCTATCTCTGGTAATGGGAAAATGTGCACCTTACCTCAAGACTAGAGGTCACATTTAGTTGGCCCTTTAGCTACAGTACGCAACTGGGGTGAGCTCCCAGGAAGGAATCGCAAGCCCCTGGATTCTTTAGGAAAAAAACTCTGTGCTCTTCAGCGGCACCTGTGGCGTGAAGAGTCTCCTGGTGGTGTGGTTTTCAGCAGGCTTGGAAGCTGCAATGGAGCTGCTGTCAAAAGGGGGAAATACGGGCTTCTCCCATATTCTCCCGTTTACAACTTGACGCCACAGCGCATTTACTAGCACTCTATGACTGACTGCTGGAGACTTTCAGCCCCACTGGGCCTTTCTATGATCACACTTCGCTGGACGCGGGGTGTTTTGCATGCCACGAATAGCATTACACGCTTCATGAACTAGTCCGGCCTAGGTGACTTTGGATGGACCAAATGGCTAAGAATTTGACCGGATTTTCAGGATTTTCTGGCAGGCTGGACCTACCGTGGACCTTGCTTCCCAATAGAGAGATGACAGGTAAGAGTTGCTAGGAAGCAGTTTAGGCGCAGGGGTTCTTTCAGTGCAGTTCAGAGGGCCTCCGTGGAGGCAGAGCCACGTTGAATGGAATACTGGCCCAAACGTGGTCCTGGGGCTGCCTTACAGCTGTAGAAATCAAGCTCTGCGGGCGAGAATCTGTTCATCACCCTTCCCTCTGCATACAAAGAGTCGACCCCAACCGTCTCTTCTGTGTTATGTTTCTCGGAAAATAAAAGGGGACTACGGCGCACACACTCTCCCTCAGAAGGGAATTCCTACGCGACTCTCTTAGGCCTACGGAAAGCCGTAGAGGAGTTAAAGCAGTCTGTCGAGTCAGGACGCACGGATATGGCTGCACACAAAACTTTGCTGATAGGAAACACTCGTGCTTGCCTTGAGGCCAGGGGTCACGTTTACTTTGCCCTGAGCTAGGGCAAGCGTGGGATGAGCTCCTAGCAAGGCACTGGAGACCACCTGGATTCCTAGGAGAACGCTCACTTTCTTCACTGAGCGTATTCCTAGGAGTGACTAGAAGACGGTTCATGGCAATGTCTTTCAGTCAGCCTTGAGGCCGCCACTATCTACCTTTCAACTGGGGGAAATCCTGCCTTTTTCCAGGCTTCTCAATGACAAACTGGATCACCCCGCACATGTACCTAGCTTCTCTGACAATCCCAAAGAGACCATTGGAACGCAATCCGGCCTTCTGCGATGAATCTTTTGGATGCAGTGTGCTCTGCATGTGGTGAACGGCATAATCCTCTAAATGTCCTCAGTAGGCCTAGGTGACTTTGGATGTTGCAGATGCCTAGCAATGCTCAGGGTAAATCTCTTCTTTATTTCGGGCTGGACCTAAAGGCCAGTTTCCGCATCACTTAGAGAGACCTCGAGCAGGAGTCCCCAGACTGAAGTGGCGCCCTGGTGGTTTCCTTCAGGGCCTCTTATGTTTCCTCAAAGTGGCAGACCCGCAGGGAATGAAAGCCTGCCACGAACCGCCTTCCTGAGGCTCTTTCAAAGCTGTGGAACGCTAGCCATAGAGAACACATTAGTTCCCGGCCCTTCCAACTGCATAGTGAGGGAACTTCCCCGAGCTGTGTATCCCTTGATTGTGCCCAGAAGGCTTTGGGTACACAGTGTCCTTCCTTGGCAGGAATTGACCATGTGAGAGTCTTGAGCACTGTGGGCCATAGTAAAGCTAAAGCCGTCCATTGACTAAGACTTCCTGGAAACCGGTGCACCTCTATCTCTGGTAATGGGAAAATGTGCACCTTACCTCAAGACTAGAGGTCACATTTAGTTGGCCCTTTAGCTACAGTACGCAACTGGGGTGAGCTCCCAGGAAGGAATCGCAAGCCCCTGGATTCTTTAGGAAAAAAACTCTGTGCTCTTCAGCGGCACCTGTGGCGTGAAGAGTCTCCTGGTGGTGTGGTTTTCAGCAGGCTTGGAAGCTGCAATGGAGCTGCTGTCAAAAGGGGGAAATACGGGCTTCTCCCATATTCTCCCGTTTACAACTTGACGCCACAGCGCATTTACTAGCACTCTCTGACTGACTGCTGGAGACTTTCAGCCCCACTGGGCCTTTCTATGATCACACTTCGCTGGACGCGGGGTGTTTTGCGTGCCACGAATAGCATTACACGCTTCATGAACTAGTCCGGCCTAGGTGACTTTGGATGGACCAAATGGCTAAGAATTTGACCGGATTTTCAGGATTTTCTGGCAGGCTGGACCTACCGTGGACCTGGCTTCCCAATAGAGAGATGACAGGTAAGAGTTGCCAGGATGCACTTTAGGCGCAGGGGTTCTTTCAGTGCAGTTCAGAGGGCCTCCGCGGAGGCAGAGCCACGTTGAATGGAATACTGGCCAAAACGTGGTTCTGGGGCTGCCTTACAGCTGTAGAAATCAAGCTCTGCGGGCGAGAATCTGTTCATCAACCTTCCCTCTGCATACAAAGAGTCGACCCCAACCGTCTCTTCTGTGTTATGTTTCTCGGAAAATAAAAGGGGACTACGGCGCACACACTCTCCCTCAGAAAGGAATTCCTACGTGACTCTCTTAGGCCTACGGAAAGCCGTAGAGGAGTTAAAGCAGTCTGTCGAGTCAGGACGCACGGAGATGGCTGCACACAAAACTTTGCTCATAGGAAACACTCGTGCTTGCCTTGAGGCCAGGGGTCACGTTTACTTTGCCCTGAGCTAGGGCAAGCGTGGGATGAGCTCCTAGCAAGGCACTGGAGACCACCTGGATTCCTAGGAGAACGCTCACTTTCTTCACTGAGCGTATTCCTAGGAGTGACTAGAAGACGGTTCATGGCAATGTCTTTCAGTCAGCTTTGAGGCCGCCACTATCTACCTTTCAACTGGGGGAAATCCTGCCTTTTTCCAGGCTTCTCAATGACAAACTGGATCACCCCGCACATGTACCTAGCTTCTCTGACAATCCCAAAGAGACCATTGGAACGCAATCCGGTCTTCTGTGATGAATCCTTTGGATGCAGTGTGCTCTGCATGTGGTGAACGGCATAATCCTCTAAATGTCCTCAGTAGGCCTAGGTGACTTTGGATGTTGCAAATGCCTAGCAATGCTCAGGGTAAATCTCTTCTTTATTTCGGGCTGGACCTAAAGGCCAGTTTCCGCATCACTTAGAGAGACCTCGAGCAGGAGTCCCCAGACTGAAGTGGCGCCCCGGTGGTTTCCTTCAGGGCCTCTTATGTTTCCTCAAAGTGGCAGACCCGCAGGGAATGAAAGCCTGCCACGAACCGCCTTCCTGAGGCTCTTTCAAAGCTGTGGAACGCTAGCCATAGAGAACACATTAGTTCCCGGCCCTTCCAACTGCATAGTGAGGGAACTTCCCCGAGCTGTGTATCCCTTGATTGTGCCCAGAAGGCTTTGGGTACACAGTGTCCTTCCTTGGCAGGAATTGACCATGTTAGAGTCTTGAGCACTGTGGGCCATAGTAAAGCTAAAGCCGTCCATTGACTAAGACTTCCTGGAAACCGGTGCACCTCTATCTCTGGTAATGGGAAAATGTGCACCTTACCTCAAGACTAGAGGTCACATTTAGTTGGCCCTTTAGCTACAGTACGCAACTGGGGTGAGCTCCCAGGAAGGAATCGCAAGCCCCTGGATTCTTTAGGAAAAAAACTCTGTGCTCTTCAGCGGCACCTGTGGCGTGAAGAGTCTCCTGGTGGTGTGGTTTTCAGCAGGCTTGGAAGCTGCAATGGAGCTGCTGTCAAAAGGGGGAAATACGGGCTTCTCCCATATTCTCCCGTTTACAACTTGACGCCACAGCGCATTTACTAGCACTCTATGACTGACTGCTGGAGACTTTCAGCCCCACTGGGCCTTTCTATGATCACACTTCGCCGGACGCGGGGTGTTTTGCATGCCACGAATAGCATTACACGCTTCATGAACTAGTCCGGCCTAGGTGACTTTGGATGGACCAAATGGCTAAGAATTTGACCGGATTTTCAGGATTTTCTGGCAGGCTGGACCTACCGTGGACCTTGCTTCCCAATAGAGAGATGACAGGTAAGAGTTGCCAGGAAGCAGTTTAGGCGCAGGGGTTCTTTCAGTGCAGTTCAGAGGGCCTCCGTGGAGGCAGAGCCACGTTGAATGGAATACTGGCCCAAACGTGGTCCTGGGGCTGCCTTACAGCTGTAGAAATCAAGCTCTGCGGGCGAGAATCTGTTCATCACCCTTCCCTCTGCATACAAAGAGTCGACCCCAACCGTCTCTTCTGTGTTATGTTTCTCGGAAAATAAAAGGGGACTACGGCGCACACACTCTCCCTCAGAAGGGAATTCCTACGCGACTCTCTTAGGCCTACGGAAAGCCGTAGAGGAGTTAAAGCAGTCTGTCGAGTCAGGACGCACGGAGATGGCTGCACACAAAACTTTGCTGATAGGAAACACTCGTGCTTGCCTTGAGGCCAGGGGTCACGTTTACTTTGCCCTGAGCTAGGGCAAGCGTGGGATGAGCTCCTAGCAAGGCACTGGAGACCACCTGGATTCCTAGGAGAACGCTCACTTTCTTCACTGAGCGTATTCCTAGGAGTGACTAGAAGACGGTTCATGGCAATGTCTTTCAGTCAGCCTTGAGGCCGCCACTATCTACCTTTCAACTGGGGGAAATCCTGCCTTTTTCCAGGCTTCTCAATGACAAACTGGATCACCCCGCACATGTACCTAGCTTCTCTGACAATCCCAAAGAGACCATTGGAACGCAATCCGGCCTTCTGCGATGAATCTTTTGGATGCAGTGTGCTCTGCATGTGGTGAACGGCATAATCCTCTAAATGTCCTCAGTAGGCCTAGGTGACTTTGGATGTTGCAGATGCCTAGCAATGCTCAGGGTAAATCTCTTCTTTATTTCGGGCTGGACCTAAAGGCCAGTTTCCGCATCACTTAGAGAGACCTCGAGCAGGAGTCCCCAGACTGAAGTGGCGCCCTGGTGGTTTCCTTCAGGGCCTCTTATGTTTCCTCAAAGTGGCAGACCCGCAGGGAATGAAAGCCTGCCACGAACCGCCTTCCTGAGGCTCTTTCAAAGCTGTGGAACGCTAGCCATAGAGAACACATTAGTTCCCGGCCCTTCCAACTGCATAGTGAGGGAACTTCCCCGAGCTGTGTATCCCTTGATTGTGCCCAGAAGGCTTTGGGTACACAGTGTCCTTCCTTGGCAGGAATTGACCATGTGAGAGTCTTGAGCACTGTGGGCCATAGTAAAGCTAAAGCCGTCCATTGACTAAGACTTCCTGGAAACCGGTGCACCTCTATCTCTGGTAATGGGAAAATGTGCACCTTACCTCAAGACTAGAGGTCACATTTAGTTGGCCCTTTAGCTACAGTACGCAACTGGGGTGAGCTCCCAGGAAGGAATCGCAAGCCCCTGGATTCTTTAGGAAAAAAACTCTGTGCTCTTCAGCGGCACCTGTGGCGTGAAGAGTCTCCTGGTGGTGTGGTTTTCAGCAGGCTTGGAAGCTGCAATGGAGCTGCTGTCAAAAGGGGGAAATACGGGCTTCTCCCATATTCTCCCGTTTACAACTTGACGCCACAGCGCATTTACTAGCACTCTCTGACTGACTGCTGGAGACTTTCAGCCCCACTGGGCCTTTCTATGATCACACTTCGCTGGACGCGGGGTGTTTTGCGTGCCACGAATAGCATTACACGCTTCATGAACTAGTCCGGCCTAGGTGACTTTGGATGGACCAAATGGCTAAGAATTTGACCGGATTTTCAGGATTTTCTGGCAGGCTGGACCTACCGTGGACCTGGCTTCCCAATAGAGAGATGACAGGTAAGAGTTGCCAGGATGCACTTTAGGCGCAGGGGTTCTTTCAGTGCAGTTCAGAGGGCCTCCGCGGAGGCAGAGCCACGTTGAATGGAATACTGGCCAAAACGTGGTTCTGGGGCTGCCTTACAGCTGTAGAAATCAAGCTCTGCGGGCGAGAATCTGTTCATCAACCTTCCCTCTGCATACAAAGAGTCGACCCCAACCGTCTCTTCTGTGTTATGTTTCTCGGAAAATAAAAGGGGACTACGGCGCACACACTCTCCCTCAGAAAGGAATTCCTACGTGACTCTCTTAGGCCTACGGAAAGCCGTAGAGGAGTTAAAGCAGTCTGTCGAGTCAGGACGCACGGAGATGGCTGCACACAAAACTTTGCTCATAGGAAACACTCGTGCTTGCCTTGAGGCCAGGGGTCACGTTTACTTTGCCCTGAGCTAGGGCAAGCGTGGGATGAGCTCCTAGCAAGGCACTGGAGACCACCTGGATTCCTAGGAGAACGCTCACTTTCTTCACTGAGCGTATTCCTAGGAGTGACTAGAAGACGGTTCATGGCAATGTCTTTCAGTCAGCTTTGAGGCCGCCACTATCTACCTTTCAACTGGGGGAAATCCTGCCTTTTTCCAGGCTTCTCAATGACAAACTGGATCACCCCGCACATGTACCTAGCTTCTCTGACAATCCCAAAGAGACCATTGGAACGCAATCCGGTCTTCTGTGATGAATCCTTTGGATGCAGTGTGCTCTGCATGTGGTGAACGGCATAATCCTCTAAATGTCCTCAGTAGGCCTAGGTGACTTTGGATGTTGCAAATGCCTAGCAATGCTCAGGGTAAATCTCTTCTTTATTTTGGGCTGGACTTAAAGGCCAGTTTACGCATCACTTAGAGAGACCTCGAGCAGGAGTCCCCAGACTGAAGTGGCGCCCCGGTGGTTTCCTTCAGCGCCTCTTATGTTTCCTCAAAGTGGCAGGCCAGCAGGGAATGATAGCCTGCCACGAACCGCCTTCTGAGGCTCTTTCAAAGCTGTGGAACGCTAGCCATAGAGAACACATTAGTTCCCGGCCCTTCCAACTGCATAGTGAGGGAACTTCCCTGAGCTGTGTATCCCTTGATTGTGCCCAGAAGGCTTTGGGTACACAGTGTCCTTCCTTGGCAGGAATTGACCATGTGAGAGTCTTGAGCACTGTGGGCCATAGTAAAGCTAAAGCCGTCCATTGACTAAGACTTCCTGGAAACCGGTGCACCTCTATCTCTGGTAATGGGAAAATGTGCACCTTACCTCAAGACTAGAGGTCACATTTAGTTGGCCCTTTAGCTACAGTACGCAACTGGGGTGAGCTCCCAGGAAGGAATCGCAAGCCCCTGGATTCTTTAGGAAAAAAACTCTGTGCTCTTCAGCGGCACCTGTGGCGTGAAGAGTCTCCTGGTGGTGTGGTTTTCAGCAGGCTTGGAAGCTGCAATGGAGCTGCTGTCAAAAGGGGGAAATACGGGCTTCTCCCATATTCTCCCGTTTACAACTTGACGCCACAGCGCATTTACTAGCACTCTATGACTGACTGCTGGAGACTTTCAGCCCCACTGGGCCTTTCTATGATCACACTTCGCAGGACGCGGGGTGTTTTGCGTGCCACGAATCGCATTACACGCTTCATGAACTAGTCCGCCCTAGGTGACTTTGGATGGACCAAATGGCTAAGAATTTGACCGGAGTTTCAGGATTTTCTGGCAGGCTGGACCTACCGTGGACCTTGCTTCCCAATAGAGAGATGACAGGTAAGAGTTGCCAGGATGCACTTTAGGCGCAGGGGTTCTTTCAGTGCAGTTCAGAGGGCCTCCGCGGAGGCAGAGCCACGTTGAATGGAATACTGGCCAAAACGTGGTCCTGGGGCTGCCTTACAGCTGTAGAAATCAAGCTCTGCGGGCGAGAATCTGTTCATCACCCTTCCCTCTGCATACAAAGAGTCGACCCCAACCGTCTCTTCTGTGTTATGTTTCTCGGAAAATAAAAGGGGACTACGGCGCACACACTCTCCCTCAGAAGGGAATTCCTACGCGACTCTCTTAGGCCTACGGAAAGCCGTAGAGGAGTTAAAGCAGTCTGTCGAGTCAGGACGCACGGAGATGGCTGCACACAAAACTTTGCTCATAGGAAACACTCGTGCTTGCCTTGAGGCCAGGGGTCACGTTTACTTTGCCCTGAGCTAGGGCAAGCATGGGATGAGCTCCTAGCAAGGCACTGGAGACCACCTGGATTCCTAGGAGAACGCTCACTTTCTTCACTGAGCGTATTCCTAGGAGTGACTAGAAGACGGTTCATGGCAATGTCTTTCAGTCAGCCTTGAGGCCGCCACTATCTACCTTTCAACTGGGGGAAATCCTGCCTTTTTCCAGGCTTCTCAATGACAAACTGGATCACCCCGCACATGTACCTAGCTTCTCTGACAATCCCAAAGAGACCATTGGAACGCAATCCGGCCTTCTGCGATGAATCTTTTGGATGCAGTGTGCTCTGCATGTGGTGAACGGCATAATCCTCTAAATGTCCTCAGTAGGCCTAGGTGACTTTGGATGTTGCAAATGCCTAGCAATGCTCAGGGTAAATCTCTTCTTTATTTCGGGCTGGACCTAAAGGCCAGTTTCCGCATCACTTAGAGAGACCTCGAGCAGGAGTCCCCAGACTGAAGTGGCGCCCTGGTGGTTTCCTTCAGGGCCTCTTATGTTTCCTCAAAGTGGCAGACCCGCAGGGAATGAAAGCCTGCCACGAACCGCCTTCCTGAGTCTCTTTCAAAGCTGTGGAACGCTAGCCATAGAGAACACATTAGTTCCCGGCCCTTCCAACTGCATAGTGAGGGAACTTCCCTGAGCTGTGTATCCCTTGATTGTGCCCAGAAGGCTTTGGGTACACAGTGTCCTTCCTTGGCAGGAATTGACCATGTGAGAGTCTTGAGCACTGTGGGCCATAGTAAAGCTAAAGCCGTCCATTGACTAAGACTTCCTGGAAACCGGTGCACCTCTATCTCTGGTAATGGGAAAATGTGCACCTTACCTCAAGACTAGAGGTCACATTTAGTTGGCCCTTTAGCTACAGTACGCAACTGGGGTGAGCTCCCAGGAAGGAATCGCAAGCCCCTGGATTCTTTAGGAAAAAAACTCTGTGCTCTTCAGCGGCACCTGTGGCGTGAAGAGTCTCCTGGTGGTGTGGTTTTCAGCAGGCTTGGAAGCTGCAATGGAGCTGCTGTCAAAAGGGGGAAATACGGGCTTCTCCCATATTCTCCCGTTTACAACTTGACGCCACAGCGCATTTACTAGCACTCTCTGACTGACTGCTGGAGACTTTCAGCCCCACTGGGCCTTTCTATGATCACACTTCGCTGGACGCGGGGTGTTTTGCGTGCCACGAATAGCATTACACGCTTCATGAACTAGTCCGGCCTAGGTGACTTTGGATGGACCAAATGGCTAAGAATTTGACCGGATTTTCAGGATTTTCTGGCAGGCTGGACCTACCGTGGACCTGGCTTCCCAATAGAGAGATGACAGGTAAGAGTTGCCAGGATGCACTTTAGGCGCAGGGGTTCTTTCAGTGCAGTTCAGAGGGCCTCCGCGGAGGCAGAGCCACGTTGAATGGAATACTGGCCAAAACGTGGTCCTGGGGCTGCCTTACAGCTGTAGAAATCAAGCTCTGCGGGCGAGAATCTGTTCATCACCCTTCCCTCTGCATACAAAGAGTCGACCCCAACCGTCTCTTCTGTGTTATGTTTCTCGGAAAATAAAAGGGGACTACGGCGCACACATTCTCCCTCAGAAGGGAATTCCTACGCGACTCTCTTAGGCCTACGGAAAGCCGTAGAGGAGTTAAAGCAGTCTGTCGAGTCAGGACGCACGGAGATGGCTGCACACAAAACTTTGCTGATAGGAAACACTCGTGCTTGCCTTGAGGCCAGGGGTCACGTTTACTTTGCCCTGAGCTAGGGCAAGCATGGGATGAGCTCCTAGCAAGGCACTGGAGACCACCTGGATTCCTAGGAGAACGCTCACTTTCTTCACTGAGCGTATTCCTAGGAGTGACTAGAAGACGGTTCATG
Organism: Mesoplodon densirostris; assembly: GCF_025265405.1. Lineage (NCBI taxonomy): Eukaryota > Metazoa > Chordata > Mammalia > Artiodactyla > Ziphiidae > Mesoplodon > Mesoplodon densirostris. The sequence goes on from NC_082682.1 coordinate 285,198, forward strand.
GCAATGTCTTTCAGTCAGCCTTGAGGCCGCCACTATCTACCTTTCAACTGGGGGAAATCCTGCCTTTTTCCAGGCTTCTCAATGACAAACTGGATCACCCCGCACATGTACCTAGCTTCTATGACAATCCCAAAGAAACCATTGGAACGCAATCCGGCTTTCTGCGATGACACTTTTGGATGCAGTGTGCTCTGCATGTGGTGAACGGCATAATCCTCTAAATGTCCTCAGTAGGCCTAGGTGACTTTGGATGTTGCAAATGCCTAGCAATGCTCAGGGTAAATCTCTTCTTTATTTCGGGCTGGACCTAAAGGCCAGTTTCCGCATCACTTAGAGAGACCTCGAGCAGGAGTCCCCAGACTGAAGTGGCGCCCCGGTTGTTTCCTTCAGGGCCTCTTATGTTTCCTCAACGTGGCAGACCCGCAGGGAATGAAAGCCTGCCACGAACCGCCTTCCTGAGGCTCTTTCAAAGCTGTGGAACGCTAGCCATAGAGAACACATTAGTTCCCGGCCCTTCCAACTGCATAGTGAGGGAACTTCCCCGAGCTGTGTATCCCTTGATTGTGCCCAGAAGGCTTTGGGTACACAGTGTCCTTCCTTGGCAGGAATTGACCATGTGAGAGTCTTGAGCACTGTGGGCCATAGTAAAGCTAAAGCCGTCCATTGACTAAGACTTCCTGGAAACCGGTGCACCTCTATCTCTGGTAATGGGAAAATGTGCACCTTACCTCAAGACTAGAGGTCACATTTAGTTGGCCCTTTAGCTACAGTACGCAACTGGGGTGAGCTCCCAGGAAGGAATCGCAAGCCCCTGGATTCTTTAGGAAAAAAAACTCTGTGCTCTTCAGCGGCACCTGTGGCGTGAAGAGTCTCCTGGTGGTGTGGTTTTCAGCAGGCTTGGAAGCTGCAATGGAGCTGCTGTCAAAAGGGGGAAATACGGGCTTCTCCCATATTCTCCCGTTTACAACTTGACGCCACAGCGCATTTACTAGCACTCTCTGACTGACTGCTGGAGACTTTCAGCCCCACTGGGCCTTTCTATGATCACACTTCGCTGGACGCGGGGTGTTTTGCGTGCCACGAATAGCATTACACGCTTCATGAACTAGTCCGGCCTAGGTGACTTTGGATGGACCAAATGGCTAAGAATTTGACCGGATTTTCAGGATTTTCTGGCAGGCTGGACCTACCGTGGACCTTGCTTCCCAATAGAGAGATGACAGGTAAGAGTTGCCAGGATGCACTTTAGGCGCAGGGGTTCTTTCAGTGCAGTTCAGAGGGCCTCCGCGGAGGCAGAGCCACGTTGAATGGAATACTGGCCCAAACGTGGTCCTGGGGCTGCCTTACAGCTGTAGAAATCAAGCTCTGCGGGCGAGAATCTGTTCATCACCCTTCCCTCTGCATACAAAGAGTCGACCCCAACCGTCTCTTCTGTGTTATGTTTCTCGGAAAATAAAAGGGGACTACGGCGCACACACTCTCCCTCAGAAGGGAATTCCTACGCGACTCTCTTAGGCCTACGGAAAGCCGTAGAGGAGTTAAAGCAGTCTGTCGAGTCAGGACGCACGGAGATGGCTGCACACAAAACTTTGCTGATAGGAAACACTCGTGCTTGCCTTGAGGCCAGGGGTCACGTTTACTTTGCCCTGAGCTAGGGCAAGCGTGGGATGAGCTCCTAGCAAGGCACTGGAGACCACCTGGATTCCTAGGAGAACGCTCACTTTCTTCACTGAGCGTATTCCTAGGAGTGACTAGAAGACGGTTCATGGCAATGTCTTTCAGTCAGCCTTGAGGCCGCCACTATCTACCTTTCAACTGGGGGAAATCCTGCCTTTTTCCAGGCTTCTCAATGACAAACTGGGTCACCCCGCACATGTACCTAGCTTCTCTGACAATCCCAAAGAGACCATTGGAACGCAATCCGGCCTTCTGCGATGACACTTTTGGATGCAGTGTGCTCTGCATGTGGTGAACGGCATAATCCTCTAAATGTCCTCAGTAGGCCTAGGTGACTTTGGATGTTGCAAATGCCTAGCAATGCTCAGGGTAAATCTCTTCTTTATTTCGGGCTGGACCTAAAGGCCAGTTTCCGCATCACTTAGAGAGACCTCGAGCAGGAGTCCCCAGACTGAAGTGGCGCCCCGGTGGTTTCCTTCAGGGCCTCTTATGTTTCCTCAAAGTGGCAGACCCGCAGGGAATGAAAGCCTGCCACGAACCGCCTTCCTGAGGCTCTTTCAAAGCTGTGGAACGCTAGCCATAGAGAACACATTAGTTCCCGGCCCTTCCAACTGCATAGTGAGGGAACTTCCCCGAGCTGTGTATCCCTTGATTGTGCCCAGAAGGCTTTGGGTACACAGTGTCCTTCCTTGGCAGGAATTGACCATGTTAGAGTCTTGAGCACTGTGGGCCATAGTAAAGCTAAAGCCGTCCATTGACTAAGACTTCCTGGAAACCGGTGCACCTCTATCTCTGGTAATGGGAAAATGTGCACCTTACCTCAAGACTAGAGGTCACATTTAGTTGGCCCTTTAGCTACAGTACGCAACTGGGGTGAGCTCCCAGGAAGGAATCGCAAGCCCCTGGATTCTTTAGGAAAAAAACTCTGTGCTCTTCAGCGGCACCTGTGGCGTGAAGAGTCTCCTGGTGGTGTGGTTTTCAGCAGGCTTGGAAGCTGCAATGGAGCTGCTGTCAAAAGGGGGAAATACGGGCTTCTCCCATATTCTCCCGTTTACAACTTGACGCCACAGCGCATTTACTAGCACTCTCTGACTGACTGCTGGAGACTTTCAGCCCCACTGGGCCTTTCTATGATCACACTTCGCTGGACGCGGGGTGTTTTGCGTGCCACGAATAGCATTACACGCTTCATGAACTAGTCCGGCCTAGGTGACTTTGGATGGACCAAATGGCTAAGAATTTGACCGGATTTTCAGGATTTTCTGGCAGGCTGGACCTACCGTGGACCTGGCTTCCCAATAGAGAGATGACAGGTAAGAGTTGCCAGGATGCACTTTAGGCGCAGGGGTTCTTTCAGTGCAGTTCAGAGGGCCTCCGCGGAGGCAGAGCCACGTTGAATGGAATACTGGCCAAAACGTGGTTCTGGGGCTGCCTTACAGCTGTAGAAATCAAGCTCTGCGGGCGAGAATCTGTTCATCAACCTTCCCTCTGCATACAAAGAGTCGACCCCAACCGTCTCTTCTGTGTTATGTTTCTCGGAAAATAAAAGGGGACTACGGCGCACACACTCTCCCTCAGAAAGGAATTCCTACGTGACTCTCTTAGGCCTACGGAAAGCCGTAGAGGAGTTAAAGCAGTCTGTCGAATCAGGACGCACGGAGATGGCTGCACACAAAACTTTGCTCATAGGAAACACTCGTGCTTGCCTTGAGGCCAGGGGTCACGTTTACTTTGCCCTGAGCTAGGGCAAGCGTGGGATGAGCTCCTAGCAAGGCACTGGAGACCACCTGGATTCCTAGGAGAACGCTCACTTTCTTCACTGAGCGTATTCCTAGGAGTGACTAGAAGACGGTTCATGGCAATGTCTTTCAGTCAGCCTTGAGGCCGCCACTATCTACCTTTCAACTGGGGGAAATCCTGCCTTTTTCCAGGCTTCTCAATGACAAACTGGATCACCCCGCACATGTACCTAGCTTCTCTGACAATCCCAAAGAGACCATTGGAACGCAATCCGGCCTTCTGCGATGAATCCTTTGGATGCAGTGTGCTCTGCATGTGGTGAACGGCATAATCCTCTAAATGTCCTCAGTAGGCCTAGGTGACTTTGGATGTTGCAAATGCCTAGCAATGCTCAGGGTAAATCTCTTCTTTATTTCGGGCTGGACCTAAAGGCCAGTTTCCGCATCACTTAGAGAGACCTCGAGCAGGAGTCCCCAGACTGAAGTGGCGCCCCGGTGGTTTCCTTCAGGGCCTCTTATGTTTCCTCAAAGTGGCAGAACCGCAGGGAATGAAAGCCTGCCACGAACCGCCTTCCTGAGGCTCTTTCAAAGCTGTGGAACGCTAGCCATAGAGAACACATTAGTTCCCGGCCCTTCCAACTGCATAGTGAGGGAACTTCCCCGAGCTGTGTATCCCTTGATTGTGCCCAGAAGGCTTTGGGTACACAGTGTCCTTCCTTGGCAGGAATTGACCATGTGAGAGTCTTGAGCACTGTGGGCCATAGTAAAGCTAAAGCCGTCCATTGACTAAGACTTCCTGGAAACCGGTGCACCTCTATCTCTGGTAATGGGAAAATGTGCACCTTACCTCAAGACTAGAGGTCACATTTAGTTGGCCCTTTAGCTACAGTACGCAACTGGGGTGAGCTCCCAGGAAGGAATCGCAAGCCCCTGGATTCTTTAGGAAAAAAACTCTGTGCTCTTCAGCGGCACCTGTGGCGTGAAGAGTCTCCTGGTGGTGTGGTTTTCAGCAGGCTTGGAAGCTGCAATGGAGCTGCTGTCAAAAGGGGGAAATACGGGCTTCTCCCATATTCTCCCGTTTACAACTTGACGCCACAGCGCATTTACTAGCACTCTCTGACTGACTGCTGGAGACTTTCAGCCCCACTGGGCCTTTCTATGATCACACTTCGCTGGACGCGGGGTGTTTTGCGTGCCACGGATAGCATTACATGCTTCATGAACTAGTCCGCCCTAGGTGACTTTGGATGGACCAAATGGCTAAGAATTTGACCGGATTTTCATGATTTTCTGGCAGGCTGGACTTACCGTGGACCTTGCTTCCCAATAGAGAGATGACAGGTAAGAGTTGCCAGGATGCACTTTAGGCGCAGGGGTTCTTTCAGTGCAGTTCAGAGGGCCTCCGCGGAGGCAGAGCCACGTTGAATGGAATACTGGCCAAAACGTGGTCCTGGGGCTGCCTTACAGCTGTAGAAATCAAGCTCTGCGGGCGAGAATCTGTTCATCACCCTTCCCTCTGCATACAAAGAGTCGACCCCAACCGTCTCTTCTGTGTTATGTTTCTCGGAAAATAAAAGGGGACTACGGCGCACACACTCTCCCTCAGAAGGGAATTCCTACGTGACTCTCTTAGGCCTACGGAAAGCCGTAGAGGAGTTAAAGCAGTCTGTCGAGTCAGGACGCACGGAGATGGCTGCACACAAAACTTTGCTGATAGGAAACACTCGTGCTTGCCTTGAGGCCAGGGGTCACGTTTACTTTGCCCTGAGCTAGGGCAAGCGTGGGATGAGCTCCTAGCAAGGCACTGGAGACCACCTGGATTCCTAGGAGAACGCTCACTTTCTTCACTGAGCGTATTCCTAGGAGTGACTAGAAGACGGTTCATGGCAATGTCTTTCAGTCAGCCTTGAGGCCGCCACTATCTACCTTTCAACTGGGGGAAATCCTGCCTTTTTCCAGGCTTCTCAATGACAAACTGGATCACCCCGCACATGTACCTAGCTTCTCTGACAATCCCAAAGAGACCATTGGAACGCAATCCGGCCTTCTGCGATGACACTTTTGGATGCAGTGTGCTCTGCATGTGGTGAACGGCATAATCCTCTAAATGTCCTCAGTAGGCCTAGGTGACTTTGGATGTTGCAAATGCCTAGCAATGCTCAGGGTAAATCTCTTCTTTATTTCGGGCTGGACCTAAAGGCCAGTTTCCGCATCACTTAGAGAGACCTCGAGCAGGAGTCCCCAGACTGAAGTGGCGCCCCGGTGGTTTCCTTCAGGGCCTCTTATGTTTCCTCAAAGTGGCAGACCCGCAGGGAATGAAAGCCTGCCACGAACCGCCTTCCTGAGGCTCTTTCAAAGCTGTGGAACGCTAGCCATAGAGAACACATTAGTTCCCGGCCCTTCCAACTGCATAGTGAGGGAACTTCCCCGAGCTGTGTATCCCTTGATTGTGCCCAGAAGGCTTTGGGTACACAGTGTCCTTCCTTGGCAGGAATTGACCATGTGAGAGTCTTGAGCACTGTGGGCCATAGTAAAGCTAAAGCCGTCCATTGACTAAGACTTCCTGGAAACCGGTGCACCTCTATCTCTGGTAATGGGAAAATGTGCACCTTACCTCAAGACTAGAGGTCACATTTAGTTGGCCCTTTAGCAACAGTACGCAACTGGGGTGAGCTCCCAGGAAGGAATCGCAAGCCCCTGGATTCTTTAGGAAAAAAACTCTGTGCTCTTCAGCGGCACCTGTGGCGTGAAGAGTCTCCTGGTGGTGTGGTTTTCAGCAGGCTTGGAAGCTGCAATGGAGCTGCTGTCAAAAGGGGGAAATACGGGCTTCTCCCATATTCTCCCGTTTACAACTTGACGCCACAGCGCATTTACTAGCCCTCTCTGACTGACTGCTGGAGACTTTCAGCCCCACTGGGCCTTTCTATGATCACACTTCGCTGGACGCGGGGTGTTTTGCGTGCCACGAATAGCATTACACGCTTCATGAACTAGTCCGGCCTAGGTGACTTTGGATGGGCCAAATGGCTAAGAATTTGACCGGATTTTCAGGATTTTCTGGCAGGCTGGACCTACCGTGGACCTTGCTTCCCAATAGAGAGATGACAGGTAAGAGTTGCCAGGATGCACTTTAGGCGCAGGGGTTCTTTCAGTGCAGTTCAGAGGGCCTCCGCAGAGGCAGAGCCACGTTGAATGGAATACTGGCCAAAACGTGGTCCTGGGGCTGCCTTACAGCTGTAGAAATCAAGCTCTGCGGGCGAGAATCTGTTCATCACCCTTCCCTCTGCATACAAAGAGTCGACCCCAACCGTCTCTTCTGTGTTATGTTTCTCGGAAAATAAAAGGGGACTACGGCGCACACACTCTCCCTCAGAAGGGAATTCCTACGCGACTCTCTTAGGCCTACGGAAAGCCGTAGAGGAGTTAAAGCAGTCTGTCGAGTCAGGACGCACGGAGATGGCTGCACACAAAACTTTGCTGATAGGAAACACTCGTGCTTGCCTTGAGGCCAGGGGTCACGTTTACTTTGCCCTGAGCTAGGGCAAGCGTGGGATGAGCTCCTAGCAAGGCACTGGAGACCACCTGGATTCCTAGGAGAACGCTCACTTTCTTCACTGAGCGTATTCCTAGGAGTGACTAGAAGACGGTTCATGGCAATGTCTTTCAGTCAGCCTTGAGGCCGCCACTATCTACCTTTCAACTGGGGGAAATCCTGCCTTTTTCCAGGCTTCTCAATGACAAACTGGATCACCCCGCACATGTACCTAGCTTCTCTGACAATCCCAAAGAGACCATTGGAACGCAATCCGGCCTTCTGCGATGACACTTTTGGATGCAGTGTGCTCTGCATGTGGTGAACGGCATAATCCTCTAAATGTCCTCAGTAGGCCTAGGTGACTTTGGATGTTGCAAATGCCTAGCAATGCTCAGGGTAAATCTCTTCTTTATTTCGGGCTGGACCTAAAGGCCAGTTTCCGCATCACTTAGAGAGACCTCGAGCAGGAGTCCCCAGACTGAAGTGGCGCCCCGGTGGTTTCCTTCAGGGCCTCTTATGTTTCCTCAAAGTGGCAGACCCGCAGGGAATGAAAGCCTGCCACGAACCGCCTTCCTGAGGCTCTTTCAAAGCTGTGGAACGCTAGCCATAGAGAACACATTAGTTCCCGGCCCTTCCAACTGCATAGTGAGGGAACTTCCCCGAGCTGTGTATCCCTTGATTGTGCCCAGAAGGCTTTGGGTACACAGTGTCCTTCCTTGGCAGGAATTGACCATGTTAGAGTCTTGAGCACTGTGGGCCATAGTAAAGCTAAAGCCGTCCATTGACTAAGACTTCCTGGAAACCGGTGCACCTCTATCTCTGGTAATGGGAAAATGTGCACCTTACCTCAAGACTAGAGGTCACATTTAGTTGGCCCTTTAGCTACAGTACGCAACTGGGGTGAGCTCCCAGGAAGGAATCGCAAGCCCCTGGATTCTTTAGGAAAAAAACTCTGTGCTCTTCAGCGGCACCTGTGGCGTGAAGAGTCTCCTGGTGGTGTGGTTTTCAGCAGGCTTGGAAGCTGCAATGGAGCTGCTGTCAAAAGGGGGAAATACGGGCTTCTCCCATATTCTCCCGTTTACAACTTGACGCCACAGCGCATTTACTAGCACTCTATGACTGACTGCTGGAGACTTTCAGCCCCACTGGGCCTTTCTATGATCACACTTCGCTGGACGCGGGGTGTTTTGCATGCCACGAATAGCATTACACGCTTCATGAACTAGTCCGGCCTAGGTGACTTTGGATGGACCAAATGGCTAAGAATTTGACCGGATTTTCAGGATTTTCTGGCAGGCTGGACCTACCGTGGACCTTGCTTCCCAATAGAGAGATGACAGGTAAGAGTTGCCAGGAAGCAGTTTAGGCGCAGGGGTTCTTTCAGTGCAGTTCAGAGGGCCTCCGTGGAGGCAGAGCCACGTTGAATGGAATACTGGCCAAAACGTGGTCCTGGGGCTGCCTTACAGCTGTAGAAATCAAGCTCTGCGGGCGAGAATCTGTTCATCACCCTTCCCTCTGCATACAAAGAGTCGACCACAACCGTCTCTTCTGTGTTATGTTTCTCGGAAAATAAAAGGGGACTACGGCGCACACACTCTCCCTCAGAAGGGAATTCCTACGCGACTCTCTTAGGCCTACGGAAAGCCGTAGAGGAGTTAAAGCAGTCTGTCGAGTCAGGACGCACGGAGATGGCTGCACACAAAACTTTGCTGATAGGAAACACTCGTGCTTGCCTTGAGGCCAGGGGTCACGTTTACTTTGCCCTGAGCTAGGGCAAGCGTGGGATGAGCTCCTAGCAAGGCACTGGAGACCACCTGGATTCCTAGGAGAACGCTCACTTTCTTCACTGAGCGTATTCCTAGGAGTGACTAGAAGACGGTTCATGGCAATGTCTTTCAGTCAGCCTTGAGGCCGCCACTATCTACCTTTCAACTGGGGGAAATCCTGCCTTTTTCCAGGCTTCTCAATGACAAACTGGATCACCCCGCACATGTACCTAGCTTCTCTGACAATCCCAAAGAGACCATTGGAACGCAATCCGGCCTTCTGCGATGAATCTTTTGGATGCAGTGTGCTCTGCATGTGGTGAACGGCATAATCCTCTAAATGTCCTCAGTAGGCCTAGGTGACTTTGGATGTTGCAGATGCCTAGCAATGCTCAGGGTAAATCTCTTCTTTATTTCGGGCTGGACCTAAAGGCCAGTTTCCGCATCACTTAGAGAGACCTCGAGCAGGAGTCCCCAGACTGAAGTGGCGCCCTGGTGGTTTCCTTCAGGGCCTCTTATGTTTCCTCAAAGTGGCAGACCCGCAGGGAATGAAAGCCTGCCACGAACCGCCTTCCTGAGGCTCTTTCAAAGCTGTGGAACGCTAGCCATAGAGAACACATTAGTTCCCGGCCCTTCCAACTGCATAGTGAGGGAACTTCCCCGAGCTGTGTATCCCTTGATTGTGCCCAGAAGGCTTTGGGTAAACAGTGTCCTTCCTTGGCAGGAATTGACCATGTGAGAGTCTTGAGCACTGTGGGCCATAGTAAAGCTAAAGCCGTCCATTGACTAAGACTTCCTGGAAACCGGTGCACCTCTATCTCTGGTAATGGGAAAATGTGCACCTTACCTCAAGACTAGAGGTCACATTTAGTTGGCCCTTTAGCTACAGTACGCAACTGGGGTGAGCTCCCAGGAAGGAATCGCAAGCCCCTGGATTCTTTAGGATAAAAACTCTGTGCTCTTCAGCGGCACCTGTGGCGTGAAGAGTCTCCTGGTGGTGTGGTTTTCAGCAGGCTTGGAAGCTGCAATGGAGCTGCTGTCAAAAGGGGGAAATACGGGCTTCTCCCATATTCTCCCGTTTACAACTTGACGCCACAGCGCATTTACTAGCACTCTCTGACTGACTGCTGGAGACTTTCAGCCCCACTGGGCCTTTCTATGATCACACTTCGCTGGACGCGGGGTGTTTTGCGTGCCACGAATAGCATTACACGCTTCATGAACTAGTCCGGCCTAGGTGACTTTGGATGGACCAAATGGCTAAGAATTTGACCGGATTTTCAGGATTTTCTGGCAGGCTGGACCTACCGTGGACCTTGCTTCCCAATAGAGAGATGACAGGTAAGAGTTGCCAGGATGCACTTTAGGCGCAGGGGTTCTTTCAGTGCAGTTCAGAGGGCCTCCGCGGAGGCAGAGCCACGTTGAATGGAATACTGGCCAAAACGTGGTTCTGGGGCTGCCTTACAGCTGTAGAAATCAAGCTCTGCGGGCGAGAATCTGTTCATCAACCTTCCCTCTGCATACAAAGAGTCGACCCCAACCGTCTCTTCTGTGTTATGTTTCTCGGAAAATAAAAGGGGACTACGGCGCACACACTCTCCCTCAGAAAGGAATTCCTACGCGACTCTCTTAGGCCTACGGAAAGCCGTAGAGGAGTTAAAGCAGTCTGTCGAGTCAGGACGCACGGAGATGGCTGCACACAAAACTTTGCTCATAGGAAACACTCGTGCTTGCCTTGAGGCCAGGGGTCACGTTTACTTTGCCCTGAGCTAGGGCAAGCATGGGATGAGCTCCTAGCAAGGCACTGGAGACCACCTGGATTCCTAGGAGAACGCTCACTTTCTTCACTGAGCGTATTCCTAGGAGTGACTAGAAGACGGTTCATGGCAATGTCTTTCAGTCAGCCTTGAGGCCGCCACTATCTACCTTTCAACTGGGGGAAATCCTGCCTTTTTCCAGGCTTCTCAATGACAAACTGGATCACCCCGCACATGTACCTAGCTTCTATGACAATCCCAAAGAAACCATTGGAACGCAATCCGGCTTTCTGCGATGACACTTTTGGATGCAGTGTGCTCTGCATGTGGTGAACGGCATAATCCTCTAAATGTCCTCAGTAGGCCTAGGTGACTTTGGATGTTGCAAATGCCTAGCAATGCTCAGGGTAAATCTCTTCTTTATTTCGGGCTGGACCTAAAGGCCAGTTTCCGCATCACTTAGAGAGACCTCGAGCAGGAGTCCCCAGACTGAAGTGGCGCCCCGGTTGTTTCCTTCAGGGCCTCTTATGTTTCCTCAACGTGGCAGACCCGCAGGGAATGAAAGCCTGCCACGAACCGCCTTCCTGAGGCTCTTTCAAAGCTGTGGAACGCTAGCCATAGAGAACACATTAGTTCCCGGCCCTTCCAACTGCATAGTGAGGGAACTTCCCCGAGCTGTGTATCCCTTGATTGTGCCCAGAAGGCTTTGGGTACACAGTGTCCTTCCTTGGCAGGAATTGACCATGTGAGAGTCTTGAGCACTGTGGGCCATAGTAAAGCTAAAGCCGTCCATTGACTAAGACTTCCTGGAAACCGGTGCACCTCTATCTCTGGTAATGGGAAAATGTGCACCTTACCTCAAGACTAGAGGTCACATTTAGTTGGCCCTTTAGCTACAGTACGCAACTGGGGTGAGCTCCCAGGAAGGAATCGCAAGCCCCTGGATTCTTTAGGAAAAAAACCTCTGTGCTCTTCAGCGGCACCTGTGGCGTGAAGAGTCTCCTGGTGGTGTGGTTTTCAGCAGGCTTGGAAGCTGCAATGGAGCTGCTGTCAAAAGGGGGAAATACGGGCTTCTCCCATATTCTCCCGTTTACAACTTGACGCCACAGCGCATTTACTAGCACTCTCTGACTGACTGCTGGAGACTTTCAGCCCCACTGGGCCTTTCTATGATCACACTTCGCTGGACGCGGGGTGTTTTGCGTGCCACGAATAGCATTACACGCTTCATGAACTAGTCCGGCCTAGGTGACTTTGGATGGACCAAATGGCTAAGAATTTGACCGGATTTTCAGGATTTTCTGGCAGGCTGGACCTACCGTGGACCTGGCTTCCCAATAGAGAGATGACAGGTAAGAGTTGCCAGGATGCACTTTAGGCGCAGGGGTTCTTTCAGTGCAGTTCAGAGGGCCTCCGCGGAGGCAGAGCCACGTTGAATGGAATACTGGCCCAAACGTGGTCCTGGGGCTGCCTTACAGCTGTAGAAATCAAGCTCTGCGGGCGAGAATCTGTTCATCACCCTTCCCTCTGCATACAAAGAGTCGACCCCAACCGTCTCTTCTGTGTTATGTTTCTCGGAAAATAAAAGGGGACTACGGCGCACACACTCTCCCTCAGAAGGGAATTCCTACGCGACTCTCTTAGGCCTACGGAAAGCCGTAGAGGAGTTAAAGCAGTCTGTCGAGTCAGGACGCACGGAGATGGCTGCACACAAAACTTTGCTGATAGGAAACACTCGTGCTTGCCTTGAGGCCAGGGGTCACGTTTACTTTGCCCTGAGCTAGGGCAAGCATGGGATGAGCTCCTAGCAAGGCACTGGAGACCACCTGGATTCCTAGGAGAACGCTCACTTTCTTCACTGAGCGTATTCCTAGGAGTGACTAGAAGACGGTTCATGGCAATGTCTTTCAGTCAGCCTTGAGGCCGCCACTATCTACCTTTCAACTGGGGGAAATCCTGCCTTTTTCCAGGCTTCTCAATGACAAACTGGATCACCCCGCACATGTACCTAGCTTCTATGACAATCCCAAAGAGACCATTGGAACGCAATCCGGCCTTCTGCGATGACACTTTTGGATGCAGTGTGCTCTGCATGTGGTGAACGGCATAATCCTCTAAATGTCCTCAGTAGGCCTAGGTGACTTTGGATGTTGCAAATGCCTAGCAATGCTCAGGGTAAATCTCTTCTTTATTTCGGGCTGGACCTAAAGGCCAGTTTCCGCATCACTTAGAGAGACCTCGAGCAGGAGTCCCCAGACTGAAGTGGCGCCCCGGTTGTTTCCTTCAGGGCCTCTTATGTTTCCTCAAAGTGGCAGACCCGCAGGGAATGAAAGCCTGCCACGAACCGCCTTCCTGAGGCTCTTTCAAAGCTGTGGAACGCTAGCCATAGAGAACACATTAGTTCCCGGCCCTTCCAACTGCATAGTGAGGGAACTTCCCCGAGCTGTGTATCCCTTGATTGTGCCCAGAAGGCTTTGGGTACACAGTGTCCTTCCTTGGCAGGAATTGACCATGTGAGAGTCTTGAGCACTGTGGGCCATAGTAAAGCTAAAGCCGTCCATTGACTAAGACTTCCTGGAAACCGGTGCACCTCTATCTCTGGTAATGGGAAAATGTGCACCTTACCTCAAGACTAGAGGTCACATTTAGTTGGCCCTTTAGCTACAGTACGCAACTGGGGTGAGCTCCCAGGAAGGAATCGCAAGCCCCTGGATTCTTTAGGAAAAAAACTCTGTGCTCTTCAGCGGCACCTGTGGCGTGAAGAGTCTCCTGGTGGTGTGGTTTTCAGCAGGCTTGGAAGCTGCAATGGAGCTGCTGTCAAAAGGGGGAAATACGGGCTTCTCCCATATTCTCCCGTTTACAACTTGACGCCACAGCGCATTTACTAGCACTCTCTGACTGACTGCTGGAGACTTTCAGCCCCACTGGGCCTTTCTATGCTCACACTTCGCTGGACGCGGGGTGTTTTGCGTGCCACGAATAGCATTACACGCTTCATGAACTAGTCCGGCCTAGGTGACTTTGGATGGACCAAATGGCTAAGAATTTGACCGGATTTTCAGGATTTTCTGGCAGGCTGGACCTACCGTGGACCTTGCTTCCCAATAGAGAGATGACAGGTAAGAGTTGCCAGGATGCACTTTAGGCGCAGGGGTTCTTTCAGTGCAGTTCAGAGGGCCTCCGCGGAGGCAGAGCCACGTTGAATGGAATACTGGCCAAAACGTGGTCCTGGGGCTGCCTTACAGCTGTAGAAATCAAGCTCTGCGGGCGAGAATCTGTTCATCACCCTTCCCTCTGCATACAAAGAGTCGACCCCAACCGTCTCTTCTGTGTTATGTTTCTCGGAAAATAAAAGGGGACTACGGCGCACACACTCTCCCTCAGAAGGGAATTCCTACGCGACTCTCTTAGGCCTACGGAAAGCCGTAGAGGAGTTAAAGCAGTCTGTCGAGTCAGGACGCACGGAGATGGCTGCACACAAAACTTTGCTGATAGGAAACACTCGTGCTTGCCTTGAGGCCAGGGGTCACGTTTACTTTGCCCTGAGCTAGGGCAAGCGTGGGATGAGCTCCTAGCAAGGCACTGGAGACCACCTGGATTCCTAGGAGAACGCTCACTTTCTTCACTGAGCGTATTCCTAGGAGTGACTAGAAGACGGTTCATGGCAATGTCTTTCAGTCAGCCTTGAGGCCGCCACTATCTACCTTTCAACTGGGGGAAATCCTGCCTTTTTCCAGGCTTCTCAATGACAAACTGGATCACCCCGCACATGTACCTAGCTTCTCTGACAATCCCAAAGAGACCATTGGAACGCAATCCGGCCTTCTGCGATGAATCTTTTGGATGCAGTGTGCTCTGCATGTGGTGAACGGCATAATCCTCTAAATGTCCTCAGTAGGCCTAGGTGACTTTGGATGTTGCAAATGCCTAGCAATGCTCAGGGTAAATCTCTTCTTTATTTCGGGCTGGACCTAAAGGCCAGTTTCCGCATCACTTAGAGAGACCTCGAGCAGGAGTCCCCAGACTGAAGTGGCGCCCTGGTGGTTTCCTTCAGGGCCTCTTATGTTTCCTCAAAGTGGCAGACCCGCAGGGAATGAAAGCCTGCCACGAACCGCCTTCCTGAGGCTCTTTCAAAGCTGTGGAACGCTAGCCATAGAGAACACATTAGTTCCCGGCCCTTCCAACTGCATAGTGAGGGAACTTCCCCGAGCTGTGTATCCCTTGATTGTGCCCAGAAGGCTTTGGGTACACAGTGTCCTTCCTTGGCAGGAATTGACCATGTGAGAGTCTTGAGCACTGTGGGCCATAGTAAAGCTAAAGCCGTCCATTGACTAAGACTTCCTGGAAACCGGTGCACCTCTATCTCTGGTAATGGGAAAATGTGCACCTTACCTCAAGACTAGAGGTCACATTTAGTTGGCCCTTTAGCTACAGTACGCAACTGGGGTGAGCTCCCAGGAAGGAATCGCAAGCCCCTGGATTCTTTAGGAAAAAAACTCTGTGCTCTTCAGCGGCACCTGTGGCGTGAAGAGTCTCCTGGTGGTGTGGTTTTCAGCAGGCTTGGAAGCTGCAATGGAGCTGCTGTCAAAAGGGGGAAATACGGGCTTCTCCCATATTCTCCCGTTTACAACTTGACGCCACAGCGCATTTACTAGCACTCTCTGACTGACTGCTGGAGACTTTCAGCCCCACTGGGCCTTTCTATGATCACACTTCGCTGGACGCGGGGTGTTTTGCGTGCCACGAATAGCATTACACGCTTCATGAACTAGTCCGGCCTAGGTGACTTTGGATGGACCAAATGGCTAAGAATTTGACCGGATTTTCAGGATTTTCTGGCAGGCTGGACCTACCGTGGACCTGGCTTCCCAATAGAGAGATGACAGGTAAGAGTTGCCAGGATGCACTTTAGGCGCAGGGGTTCTTTCAGTGCAGTTCAGAGGGCCTCCGCGGAGGCAGAGCCACGTTGAATGGAATACTGGCCAAAACGTGGTCCTGGGGCTGCCTTACAGCTGTAGAAATCAAGCTCTGCGGGCGAGAATCTGTTCATCACCCTTCCCTCTGCATACAAAGAGTCGACCCCAACCGTCTCTTCTGTGTTATGTTTCTCGGAAAATAAAAGGGGACTACGGCGCACACATTCTCCCTCAGAAGGGAATTCCTACGCGACTCTCTTAGGCCTACGGAAAGCCGTAGAGGAGTTAAAGCAGTCTGTCGAGTCAGGACGCACGGAGATGGCTGCACACAAAACTTTGCTGATAGGAAACACTCGTGCTTGCCTTGAGGCCAGGGGTCACGTTTACTTTGCCCTGAGCTAGGGCAAGCATGGGATGAGCTCCTAGCAAGGCACTGGAGACCACCTGGATTCCTAGGAGAACGCTCACTTTCTTCACTGAGCGTATTCCTAGGAGTGACTAGAAGACGGTTCATGGCAATGTCTTTCAGTCAGCCTTGAGGCCGCCACTATCTACCTTTCAACTGGGGGAAATCCTGCCTTTTTCCAGGCTTCTCAATGACAAACTGGATCACCCCGCACATGTACCTAGCTTCTATGACAATCCCAAAGAAACCATTGGAACGCAATCCGGCTTTCTGCGATGACACTTTTGGATGCAGTGTGCTCTGCATGTGGTGAACGGCATAATCCTCTAAATGTCCTCAGTAGGCCTAGGTGACTTTGGATGTTGCAAATGCCTAGCAATGCTCAGGGTAAATCTCTTCTTTATTTCGGGCTGGACCTAAAGGCCAGTTTCCGCATCACTTAGAGAGACCTCGAGCAGGAGTCCCCAGACTGAAGTGGCGCCCCGGTTGTTTCCTTCAGGGCCTCTTATGTTTCCTCAACGTGGCAGACCCGCAGGGAATGAAAGCCTGCCACGAACCGCCTTCCTGAGGCTCTTTCAAAGCTGTGGAACGCTAGCCATAGAGAACACATTAGTTCCCGGCCCTTCCAACTGCATAGTGAGGGAACTTCCCCGAGCTGTGTATCCCTTGATTGTGCCCAGAAGGCTTTGGGTACACAGTGTCCTTCCTTGGCAGGAATTGACCATGTGAGAGTCTTGAGCACTGTGGGCCATAGTAAAGCTAAAGCCGTCCATTGACTAAGACTTCCTGGAAACCGGTGCACCTCTATCTCTGGTAATGGGAAAATGTGCACCTTACCTCAAGACTAGAGGTCACATTTAGTTGGCCCTTTAGCTACAGTACGCAACTGGGGTGAGCTCCCAGGAAGGAATCGCAAGCCCCTGGATTCTTTAGGAAAAAAACCTCTGTGCTCTTCAGCGGCACCTGTGGCGTGAAGAGTCTCCTGGTGGTGTGGTTTTCAGCAGGCTTGGAAGCTGCAATGGAGCTGCTGTCAAAAGGGGGAAATACGGGCTTCTCCCATATTCTCCCGTTTACAACTTGACGCCACAGCGCATTTACTAGCACTCTCTGACTGACTGCTGGAGACTTTCAGCCCCACTGGGCCTTTCTATGATCACACTTCGCTGGACGCGGGGTGTTTTGCGTGCCACGAATAGCATTACACGCTTCATGAACTAGTCCGGCCTAGGTGACTTTGGATGGACCAAATGGCTAAGAATTTGACCGGATTTTCAGGATTTTCTGGCAGGCTGGACCTACCGTGGACCTTGCTTCCCAATAGAGAGATGACAGGTAAGAGTTGCCAGGATGCACTTTAGGCGCAGGGGTTCTTTCAGTGCAGTTCAGAGGGCCTCCGCGGAGGCAGAGCCACGTTGAATGGAATACTGGCCAAAACGTGGTCCTGGGGCTGCCTTACAGCTGTAGAAATCAAGCTCTGCGGGCGAGAATCTGTTCATCACCCTTCCCTCTGCATACAAAGAGTCGACCCCAACCGTCTCTTCTGTGTTATGTTTCTCGGAAAATAAAAGGGGACTACGGCGCACACACTCTCCCTCAGAAGGGAATTCCTACGCGACTCTCTTAGGCCTACGGAAAGCCGTAGAGGAGTTAAAGCAGTCTGTCGAGTCAGGACGCACGGAGATGGCTGCACACAAAACTTTGCTGATAGGAAACACTCGTGCTTGCCTTGAGGCCAGGGGTCACGTTTACTTTGCCCTGAGCTAGGGCAAGCGTGGGATGAGCTCCTAGCAAGGCACTGGAGACCACCTGGATTCCTAGGAGAACGCTCACTTTCTTCACTGAGCGTATTCCTAGGAGTGACTAGAAGACGGTTCATGGCAATGTCTTTCAGTCAGCCTTGAGGCCGCCACTATCTACCTTTCAACTGGGGGAAATCCTGCCTTTTTCCAGGCTTCTCAATGACAAACTGGATCACCCCGCACATGTACCTAGCTTCTCTGACAATCCCAAAGAGACCATTGGAACGCAATCCGGCCTTCTGCGATGAATCTTTTGGATGCAGTGTGCTCTGCATGTGGTGAACGGCATAATCCTCTAAATGTCCTCAGTAGGCCTAGGTGACTTTGGATGTTGCAAATGCCTAGCAATGCTCAGGGTAAATCTCTTCTTTATTTCGGGCTGGACCTAAAGGCCAGTTTCCGCATCACTTAGAGAGACCTCGAGCAGGAGTCCCCAGACTGAAGTGGCGCCCTGGTGGTTTCCTTCAGGGCCTCTTATGTTTCCTCAAAGTGGCAGACCCGCAGGGAATGAAAGCCTGCCACGAACCGCCTTCCTGAGGCTCTTTCAAAGCTGTGGAACGCTAGCCATAGAGAACACATTAGTTCCCGGCCCTTCCAACTGCATAGTGAGGGAACTTCCCCGAGCTGTGTATCCCTTGATTGTGCCCAGAAGGCTTTGGGTACACAGTGTCCTTCCTTGGCAGGAATTGACCATGTGAGAGTCTTGAGCACTGTGGGCCATAGTAAAGCTAAAGCCGTCCATTGACTAAGACTTCCTGGAAACCGGTGCACCTCTATCTCTGGTAATGGGAAAATGTGCACCTTACCTCAAGACTAGAGGTCACATTTAGTTGGCCCTTTAGCTACAGTACGCAACTGGGGTGAGCTCCCAGGAAGGAATCGCAAGCCCCTGGATTCTTTAGGAAAAAAACTCTGTGCTCTTCAGCGGCACCTGTGGCGTGAAGAGTCTCCTGGTGGTGTGGTTTTCAGCAGGCTTGGAAGCTGCAATGGAGCTGCTGTCAAAAGGGGGAAATACGGGCTTCTCCCATATTCTCCCGTTTACAACTTGACGCCACAGCGCATTTACTAGCACTCTCTGACTGACTGCTGGAGACTTTCAGCCCCACTGGGCCTTTCTATGATCACACTTCGCTGGACGCGGGGTGTTTTGCGTGCCACGAATAGCATTACACGCTTCATGAACTAGTCCGGCCTAGGTGACTTTGGATGGACCAAATGGCTAAGAATTTGACCGGATTTTCAGGATTTTCTGGCAGGCTGGACCTACCGTGGACCTGGCTTCCCAATAGAGAGATGACAGGTAAGAGTTGCCAGGATGCACTTTAGGCGCAGGGGTTCTTTCAGTGCAGTTCAGAGGGCCTCCGCGGAGGCAGAGCCACGTTGAATGGAATACTGGCCAAAACGTGGTCCTGGGGCTGCCTTACAGCTGTAGAAATCAAGCTCTGCGGGCGAGAATCTGTTCATCACCCTTCCCTCTGCATACAAAGAGTCGACCCCAACCGTCTCTTCTGTGTTATGTTTCTCGGAAAATAAAAGGGGACTACGGCGCACACATTCTCCCTCAGAAGGGAATTCCTACGCGACTCTCTTAGGCCTACGGAAAGCCGTAGAGGAGTTAAAGCAGTCTGTCGAGTCAGGACGCACGGAGATGGCTGCACACAAAACTTTGCTGATAGGAAACACTCGTGCTTGCCTTGAGGCCAGGGGTCACGTTTACTTTGCCCTGAGCTAGGGCAAGCATGGGATGAGCTCCTAGCAAGGCACTGGAGACCACCTGGATTCCTAGGAGAACGCTCACTTTCTTCACTGAGCGTATTCCTAGGAGTGACTAGAAGACGGTTCATGGCAATGTCTTTCAGTCAGCCTTGAGGCCGCCACTATCTACCTTTCAACTGGGGGAAATCCTGCCTTTTTCCAGGCTTCTCAATGACAAACTGGATCACCCCGCACATGTACCTAGCTTCTATGACAATCCCAAAGAAACCATTGGAACGCAATCCGGCTTTCTGCGATGACACTTTTGGATGCAGTGTGCTCTGCATGTGGTGAACGGCATAATCCTCTAAATGTCCTCAGTAGGCCTAGGTGACTTTGGATGTTGCAAATGCCTAGCAATGCTCAGGGTAAATCTCTTCTTTATTTCGGGCTGGACCTAAAGGCCAGTTTCCGCATCACTTAGAGAGACCTCGAGCAGGAGTCCCCAGACTGAAGTGGCGCCCCGGTTGTTTCCTTCAGGGCCTCTTATGTTTCCTCAACGTGGCAGACCCGCAGGGAATGAAAGCCTGCCACGAACCGCCTTCCTGAGGCTCTTTCAAAGCTGTGGAACGCTAGCCATAGAGAACACATTAGTTCCCGGCCCTTCCAACTGCATAGTGAGGGAACTTCCCCGAGCTGTGTATCCCTTGATTGTGCCCAGAAGGCTTTGGGTACACAGTGTCCTTCCTTGGCAGGAATTGACCATGTGAGAGTCTTGAGCACTGTGGGCCATAGTAAAGCTAAAGCCGTCCATTGACTAAGACTTCCTGGAAACCGGTGCACCTCTATCTCTGGTAATGGGAAAATGTGCACCTTACCTCAAGACTAGAGGTCACATTTAGTTGGCCCTTTAGCTACAGTACGCAACTGGGGTGAGCTCCCAGGAAGGAATCGCAAGCCCCTGGATTCTTTAGGAAAAAAACCTCTGTGCTCTTCAGCGGCACCTGTGGCGTGAAGAGTCTCCTGGTGGTGTGGTTTTCAGCAGGCTTGGAAGCTGCAATGGAGCTGCTGTCAAAAGGGGGAAATACGGGCTTCTCCCATATTCTCCCGTTTACAACTTGACGCCACAGCGCATTTACTAGCACTCTCTGACTGACTGCTGGAGACTTTCAGCCCCACTGGGCCTTTCTATGATCACACTTCGCTGGACGCGGGGTGTTTTGCGTGCCACGAATAGCATTACACGCTTCATGAACTAGTCCGGCCTAGGTGACTTTGGATGGACCAAATGGCTAAGAATTTGACCGGATTTTCAGGATTTTCTGGCAGGCTGGACCTACCGTGGACCTGGCTTCCCAATAGAGAGATGACAGGTAAGAGTTGCCAGGATGCACTTTAGGCGCAGGGGTTCTTTCAGTGCAGTTCAGAGGGCCTCCGCGGAGGCAGAGCCACGTTGAATGGAATACTGGCCCAAACGTGGTCCTGGGGCTGCCTTACAGCTGTAGAAATCAAGCTCTGCGGGCGAGAATCTGTTCATCACCCTTCCCTCTGCATACAAAGAGTCGACCCCAACCGTCTCTTCTGTGTTATGTTTCTCGGAAAATAAAAGGGGACTACGGCGCACACACTCTCCCTCAGAAGGGAATTCCTACGCGACTCTCTTAGGCCTACGGAAAGCCGTAGAGGAGTTAAAGCAGTCTGTCGAGTCAGGACGCACGGAGATGGCTGCACACAAAACTTTGCTGATAGGAAACACTCGTGCTTGCCTTGAGGCCAGGGGTCACGTTTACTTTGCCCTGAGCTAGGGCAAGCGTGGGATGAGCTCCTAGCAAGGCACTGGAGACCACCTGGATTCCTAGGAGAACGCTCACTTTCTTCACTGAGCGTATTCCTAGGAGTGACTAGAAGACGGTTCATGGCAATGTCTTTCAGTCAGCCTTGAGGCCGCCACTATCTACCTTTCAACTGGGGGAAATCCTGCCTTTTTCCAGGCTTCTCAATGACAAACTGGATCACCCCGCACATGTACCTAGCTTCTCTGACAATCCCAAAGAGACCATTGGAACGCAATCCGGCCTTCTGCGATGACACTTTTGGATGCAGTGTGCTCTGCATGTGGTGAACGGCATAATCCTCTAAATGTCCTCAGTAGGCCTAGGTGACTTTGGATGTTGCAAATGCCTAGCAATGCTCAGGGTAAATCTCTTCTTTATTTCGGGCTGGACCTAAAGGCCAGTTTCCGCATCACTTAGAGAGACCTCGAGCAGGAGTCCCCAGACTGAAGTGGCGCCCTGGTGGTTTCCTTCAGGGCCTCTTATGTTTCCTCAAAGTGGCAGACCCGCAGGGAATGAAAGCCTGCCACGAACCGCCTTCCTGAGGCTCTTTCAAAGCTGTGGAACGCTAGCCATAGAGAACACATTAGTTCCCGGCCCTTCCAACTGCATAGTGAGGGAACTTCCCCGAGCTGTGTATCCCTTGATTGTGCCCAGAAGGCTTTGGGTACACAGTGTCCTTCCTTGGCAGGAATTGACCATGTGAGAGTCTTGAGCACTGTGGGCCATAGTAAAGCTAAAGCCGTCCATTGACTAAGACTTCCTGGAAACCGGTGCACCTCTATCTCTGGTAATGGGAAAATGTGCACCTTACCTCAAGACTAGAGGTCACATTTAGTTGGCCCTTTAGCTACAGTACGCAACTGGGGTGAGCTCCCAGGAAGGAATCGCAAGCCCCTGGATTCTTTAGGAAAAAAACTCTGTGCTCTTCAGCGGCACCTGTGGCGTGAAGAGTCTCCTGGTGGTGTGGTTTTCAGCAGGCTTGGAAGCTGCAATGGAGCTGCTGTCAAAAGGGGGAAATACGGGCTTCTCCCATATTCTCCCGTTTACAACTTGACGCCACAGCGCATTTACTAGCACTCTCTGACTGACTGCTGGAGACTTTCAGCCCCACTGGGCCTTTCTATGATCACACTTCGCTGGACGCGGGGTGTTTTGCGTGCCACGAATAGCATTACACGCTTCATGAACTAGTCCGGCCTAGGTGACTTTGGATGGACCAAATGGCTAAGAATTTGACCGGATTTTCAGGATTTTCTGGCAGGCTGGACCTACCGTGGACCTGGCTTCCCAATAGAGAGATGACAGGTAAGAGTTGCCAGGATGCACTTTAGGCGCAGGGGTTCTTTCAGTGCAGTTCAGAGGGCCTCCGCGGAGGCAGAGCCACGTTGAATGGAATACTGGCCAAAACGTGGTCCTGGGGCTGCCTTACAGCTGTAGAAATCAAGCTCTGCGGGCGAGAATCTGTTCATCACCCTTCCCTCTGCATACAAAGAGTCGACCCCAACCGTCTCTTCTGTGTTATGTTTCTCGGAAAATAAAAGGGGACTACGGCGCACACATTCTCCCTCAGAAGGGAATTCCTACGCGACTCTCTTAGGCCTACGGAAAGCCGTAGAGGAGTTAAAGCAGTCTGTCGAGTCAGGACGCACGGAGATGGCTGCACACAAAACTTTGCTGATAGGAAACACTCGTGCTTGCCTTGAGGCCAGGGGTCACGTTTACTTTGCCCTGAGCTAGGGCAAGCATGGGATGAGCTCCTAGCAAGGCACTGGAGACCACCTGGATTCCTAGGAGAACGCTCACTTTCTTCACTGAGCGTATTCCTAGGAGTGACTAGAAGACGGTTCATGGCAATGTCTTTCAGTCAGCCTTGAGGCCGCCACTATCTACCTTTCAACTGGGGGAAATCCTGCCTTTTTCCAGGCTTCTCAATGACAAACTGGATCACCCCGCACATGTACCTAGCTTCTCTGACAATCCCAAAGAGACCATTGGAACGCAATCCGGCCTTCTGCGATGACACTTTTGGATGCAGTGTGCTCTGCATGTGGTGAACGGCATAATCCTCTAAATGTCCTCAGTAGGCCTAGGTGACTTTGGATGTTGCAAATGCCTAGCAATGCTCAGGGTAAATCTCTTCTTTATTTCGGGCTGGACCTAAAGGCCAGTTTCCGCATCACTTAGAGAGACCTCGAGCAGGAGTCCCCAGACTGAAGTGGCGCCCTGGTGGTTTCCTTCAGGGCCTCTTATGTTTCCTCAAAGTGGCAGACCCGCAGGGAATGAAAGCCTGCCACGAACCGCCTTCCTGAGGCTCTTTCAAAGCTGTGGAACGCTAGCCATAGAGAACACATTAGTTCCCGGCCCTTCCAACTGCATAGTGAGGGAACTTCCCCGAGCTGTGTATCCCTTGATTGTGCCCAGAAGGCTTTGGGTACACAGTGTCCTTCCTTGGCAGGAATTGACCATGTGAGAGTCTTGAGCACTGTGGGCCATAGTAAAGCTAAAGCCGTCCATTGACTAAGACTTCCTGGAAACCGGTGCACCTCTATCTCTGGTAATGGGAAAATGTGCACCTTACCTCAAGACTAGAGGTCACATTTAGTTGGCCCTTTAGCTACAGTACGCAACTGGGGTGAGCTCCCAGGAAGGAATCGCAAGCCCCTGGATTCTTTAGGAAAAAAACTCTGTGCTCTTCAGCGGCACCTGTGGCGTGAAGAGTCTCCTGGTGGTGTGGTTTTCAGCAGGCTTGGAAGCTGCAATGGAGCTGCTGTCAAAAGGGGGAAATACGGGCTTCTCCCATATTCTCCCGTTTACAACTTGACGCCACAGCGCATTTACTAGCACTCTCTGACTGACTGCTGGAGACTTTCAGCCCCACTGGGCCTTTCTATGATCACACTTCGCTGGACGCGGGGTGTTTTGCGTGCCACGAATAGCATTACACGCTTCATGAACTAGTCCGGCCTAGGTGACTTTGGATGGACCAAATGGCTAAGAATTTGACCGGATTTTCAGGATTTTCTGGCAGGCTGGACCTACCGTGGACCTGGCTTCCCAATAGAGAGATGACATGTAAGAGTTGCCAGGATGCACTTTAGGCGCAGGGGTTCTTTCAGTGCAGTTCAGAGGGCCTCCGCGGAGGCAGAGCCACGTTGAATGGAATACTGGCCAAAACGTGGTTCTGGGGCTGCCTTACAGCTGTAGAAATCAAGCTCTGCGGGCGAGAATCTGTTCATCAACCTTCCCTCTGCATACAAAGAGTCGACCCCAACCGTCTCTTCTGTGTTATGTTTCTCGGAAAATAAAAGGGGACTACGGCGCACACACTCTCCCTCAGAAAGGAATTCCTACGTGACTCTCTTAGGCCTACGGAAAGCCGTAGAAGAGTTAAAGCAGTCTGTCGAGTCAGGACGCACGGAGATGGCTGCACACAAAACTTTGCTCATAGGAAACACTCGTGCTTGCCTTGAGGCCAGGGGTCACGTTTACTTTGCCCTGAGCTAGGGCAAGCGTGGGATGAGCTCCTAGCAAGGCACTGGAGACCACCTGGATTCCTAGGAGAACGCTCACTTTCTTCACTGAGCGTATTCCTAGGAGTGACTAGAAGACGGTTCATGGCAATGTCTTTCAGTCAGCCTTGAGGCCGCCACTATCTACCTTTCAACTGGGGGAAATCCTGCCTTTTTCCAGGCTTCTCAATGACAAACTGGATCACCCCGCACATGTACCTAGCTTCTCTGACAATCCCAAAGAGACCATTGGAACGCAATCCGGCCTTCTGCGATGAATCCTTTGGATGCAGTGTGCTCTGCATGTGGTGAACGGCATAATCCTCTAAATGTCCTCAGTAGGCCTAGGTGACTTTGGATGTTGCAAATGCCTAGCAATGCTCAGGGTAAATCTCTTCTTTATTTCGGGCTGGACCTAAAGGCCAGTTTCCGCATCACTTAGAGAGACCTCGAGCAGGAGTCCCCAGACTGAAGTGGCGCCCCGGTGGTTTCCTTCAGGGCCTCTTATGTTTCCTCAAAGTGGCAGACCCGCAGGGAATGAAAGCCTGCCACGAACCGCCTTCCTGAGGCTCTTTCAAAGCTGTGGAACGCTAGCCATAGAGAACACATTAGTTCCCGGCCCTTCCAACTGCATAGTGAGGGAACTTCCCCGAGCTGTGTATCCCTTGATTGTGCCCAGAAGGCTTTGGGTACACAGTGTCCTTCCTTGGCAGGAATTGACCATGTGAGAGTCTTGAGCACTGTGGGCCATAGTAAAGCTAAAGCCGTCCATTGACTAAGACTTCCTGGAAACCGGTGCACCTCTATCTCTGGTAATGGGAAAATGTGCACCTTACCTCAAGACTAGAGGTCACATTTAGTTGGCCCTTTAGCTACAGTACGCAACTGGGGTGAGCTCCCAGGAAGGAATCGCAAGCCCCTGGATTCTTTAGGAAAAAAACTCTGTGCTCTTCAGCGGCACCTGTGGCGTGAAGAGTCTCCTGGTGGTGTGGTTTTCAGCAGGCTTGGAAGCTGCAATGGAGCTGCTGTCAAAAGGGGGAAATACGGGCTTCTCCCATATTCTCCCGTTTACAACTTGACGCCACAGCGCATTTACTAGCACTCTCTGACTGACTGCTGGAGACTTTCAGCCCCACTGGGCCTTTCTATGATCACACTTCGCTGGACGCGGGGTGTTTTGCGTGCCACGGATAGCATTACATGCTTCATGAACTAGTCCGCCCTAGGTGACTTTGGATGGACCAAATGGCTAAGAATTTGACCGGATTTTCAGGATTTTCTGGCAGGCTGGACTTACCGTGGACCTTGCTTCCCAATAGAGAGATGACAGGTAAGAGTTGCCAGGATGCACTTTAGGCGCAGGGGTTCTTTCAGTGCAGTTCAGAGGGCCTCCGCGGAGGCAGAGCCACGTTGAATGGAATACTGGCCAAAACGTGGTCCTGGGGCTGCCTTACAGCTGTAGAAATCAAGCTCTGCGGGCGAGAATCTGTTCATCACCCTTCCCTCTGCATACAAAGAGTCGACCCCAACCGTCTCTTCTGTGTTATGTTTCTCGGAAAATAAAAGGGGACTACGGCGCACACACTCTCCCTCAGAAGGGAATTCCTACGCGACTCTCTTAGGCCTATGGAAAGCCGTAGAGGAGTTAAAGCAGTCTGTCAAGTCAGGACGCACGGAGATGGCTGCACACAAAACTTTGCTGATAGGAAACACTCGTGCTTGCCTTGAGGCCAGGGGTCACGTTTACTTTGCCCTGAGCTAGGGCAAGCGTGGGATGAGCTCCTAGCAAGGCACTGGAGACCACCTGGATTCCTAGGAGAACGCTCACTTTCTTCACTGAGCGTATTCCTAGGAGTGACTAGAAGACGGTTCATGGCAATGTCTTTCAGTCAGCCTTGAGGCCGCCACTATCTACCTTTCAACTGGGGGAAATCCTGCCTTTTTCCAGGCTTCTCAATGACAAACTGGATCACCCCGCACATGTACCTAGCTTCTCTGACAATCCCAAAGAGACCATTGGAACGCAATCCGGCCTTCTGCGATGACACTTTTGGATGCAGTGTGCTCTGCATGTGGTGAACGGCATAATCCTCTAAATGTCCTCAGTAGGCCTAGGTGACTTTGGATGTTGCAAATGCCTAGCAATGCTCAGGGTAAATCTCTTCTTTATTTCGGGCTGGACCTAAAGGCCAGTTTCCGCATCACTTAGAGAGACCTCGAGCAGGAGTCCCCAGACTGAAGTGGCGCCCCGGTTGTTTCCTTCAGGGCCTCTTATGTTTCCTCAACGTGGCAGACCCGCAGGGAATGAAAGCCTGCCACGAACCGCCTTCCTGAGGCTCTTTCAAAGCTGTGGAACGCTAGCCATAGAGAACACATTAGTTCCCGGCCCTTCCAACTGCATAGTGAGGGAACTTCCCCGAGCTGTGTATCCCTTGATTGTGCCCAGAAGGCTTTGGGTACACAGTGTCCTTCCTTGGCAGGAATTGACCATGTGAGAGTCTTGAGCACTGTGGGCCATAGTAAAGCTAAAGCCGTCCATTGACTAAGACTTCCTGGAAACCGGTGCACCTCTATCTCTGGTAATGGGAAAATGTGCACCTTACCTCAAGACTAGAGGTCACATTTAGTTGGCCCTTTAGCTACAGTACGCAACTGGGGTGAGCTCCCAGGAAGGAATCGCAAGCCCGTGGATTCTTTAGGAAAAAAAACTCTGTGCTCTTCAGCGGCACCTGTGGCGTGAAGAGTCTCCTGGTGGTGTGGTTTTCAGCAGGCTTGGAAGCTGCAATGGAGCTGCTGTCAAAAGGGGGAAATACGGGCTTCTCCCATATTCTCCCGTTTACAACTTGACGCCACAGCGCATTTACTAGCACTCTCTGACTGACTGCTGGAGACTTTCAGCCCCACTGGGCCTTTCTATGATCACACTTCGCTGGACGCGGGGTGTTTTGCGTGCCACGAATAGCATTACACGCTTCATGAACTAGTCCGGCCTAGGTGACTTTGGATGGACCAAATGGCTAAGAATTTGACCGGATTTTCAGGATTTTCTGGCAGGCTGGACCTACCGTGGACCTTGCTTCCCAATAGAGAGATGACAGGTAAGAGTTGCCAGGATGCACTTTAGGCGCAGGGGTTCTTTCAGTGCAGTTCAGAGGGCCTCCGCGGAGGCAGAGCCACGTTGAATGGAATACTGGCCCAAACGTGGTCCTGGGGCTGCCTTACAGCTGTAGAAATCAAGCTCTGCGGGCGAGAATCTGTTCATCACCCTTCCCTCTGCATACAAAGAGTCGACCCCAACCGTCTCTTCTGTGTTATGTTTCTCGGAAAATAAAAGGGGACTACGGCGCACACACTCTCCCTCAGAAGGGAATTCCTACGCGACTCTCTTAGGCCTACGGAAAGCCGTAGAGGAGTTAAAGCAGTCTGTCGAGTCAGGACGCACGGAGATGGCTGCACACAAAACTTTGCTGATAGGAAACACTCGTGCTTGCCTTGAGGCCAGGGGTCACGTTTACTTTGCCCTGAGCTAGGGCAAGCGTGGGATGAGCTCCTAGCAAGGCACTGGAGACCACCTGGATTCCTAGGAGAACGCTCACTTTCTTCACTGAGCGTATTCCTAGGAGTGACTAGAAGACGGTTCATGGCAATGTCTTTCAGTCAGCCTTGAGGCCGCCACTATCTACCTTTCAACTGGGGGAAATCCTGCCTTTTTCCAGGCTTCTCAATGACAAACTGGATCACCCCGCACATGTACCTAGCTTCTCTGACAATCCCAAAGAGACCATTGGAACGCAATCCGGCCTTCTGCGATGAAACTTTTGGATGCAGTGTGCTCTGCATGTGGTGAACGGCATAATCCTCTAAATGTCCTCAGTAGGCCTAGGTGACTTTGGATGTTGCAAATGCCTAGCAATGCTCAGGGTAAATCTCTTCTTTATTTCGGGCTGGACCTAAAGGCCAGTTTCCGCATCACTTAGAGAGACCTCGAGCAGGAGTCCCCAGACTGAAGTGGCGCCCCGGTGGTTTCCTTCAGGGCCTCTTATGTTTCCTCAAAGTGGCAGACCCGCAGGGAATGAAAGCCTGCCACGAACCGCCTTCCTGAGGCTCTTTCAAAGCTGTGGAACGCTAGCCATAGAGAACACATTAGTTCCCGGCCCTTCCAACTGCATAGTGAGGGAACTTCCCCGAGCTGTGTATCCCTTGATTGTGCCCAGAAGGCTTTGGGTACACAGTGTCCTTCCTTGGCAGGAATTGACCATGTTAGAGTCTTGAGCACTATGGGCCATAGTAAAGCTAAAGCCGTCCATTGACTAAGACTTCCTGGAAACCGGTGCACCTCTATCTCTGGTAATGGGAAAATGTGCACCTTACCTCAAGACTAGAGGTCACATTTAGTTGGCCCTTTAGCTACAGTACGCAACTGGGGTGAGCTCCCAGGAAGGAATCGCAAGCCCCTGGATTCTTTAGGAAAAAAACTCTGTGCTCTTCAGCGGCACCTGTGGCGTGAAGAGTCTCCTGGTGGTGTGGTTTTCAGCAGGCTTGGAAGCTGCAATGGAGCTGCTGTCAAAAGGGGGAAATACGGGCTTCTCCCATATTCTCCCGTTTACAACTTGACGCCACAGCGCATTTACTAGCACTCTCTGACTGACTGCTGGAGACTTTCAGCCCCACTGGGCCTTTCTATGATCACACTTCGCTGGACGCGGGGTGTTTTGCGTGCCACGAATAGCATTACACGCTTCATGAACTAGTCCGGCCTAGGTGACTTTGGATGGACCAAATGGCTAAGAATTTGACCGGATTTTCAGGATTTTCTGGCAGGCTGGACCTACCGTGGACCTGGCTTCCCAATAGAGAGATGACATGTAAGAGTTGCCAGGATGCACTTTAGGCGCAGGGGTTCTTTCAGTGCAGTTCAGAGGGCCTCCGCGGAGGCAGAGCCACGTTGAATGGAATACTGGCCAAAACGTGGTTCTGGGGCTGCCTTACAGCTGTAGAAATCAAGCTCTGCGGGCGAGAATCTGTTCATCAACCTTCCCTCTGCATACAAAGAGTCGACCCCAACCGTCTCTTCTGTGTTATGTTTCTCGGAAAATAAAAGGGGACTACGGCGCACACACTCTCCCTCAGAAAGGAATTCCTACGTGACTCTCTTAGGCCTACGGAAAGCCGTAGAAGAGTTAAAGCAGTCTGTCGAGTCAGGACGCACGGAGATGGCTGCACACAAAACTTTGCTCATAGGAAACACTCGTGCTTGCCTTGAGGCCAGGGGTCACGTTTACTTTGCCCTGAGCTAGGGCAAGCGTGGGATGAGCTCCTAGCAAGGCACTGGAGACCACCTGGATTCCTAGGAGAACGCTCACTTTCTTCACTGAGCGTATTCCTAGGAGTGACTAGAAGACGGTTCATGGCAATGTCTTTCAGTCAGCCTTGAGGCCGCCACTATCTACCTTTCAACTGGGGGAAATCCTGCCTTTTTCCAGGCTTCTCAATGACAAACTGGATCACCCCGCACATGTACCTAGCTTCTCTGACAATCCCAAAGAGACCATTGGAACGCAATCCGGCCTTCTGCGATGAATCCTTTGGATGCAGTGTGCTCTGCATGTGGTGAACGGCATAATCCTCTAAATGTCCTCAGTAGGCCTAGGTGACTTTGGATGTTGCAAATGCCTAGCAATGCTCAGGGTAAATCTCTTCTTTATTTCGGGCTGGACCTAAAGGCCAGTTTCCGCATCACTTAGAGAGACCTCGAGCAGGAGTCCCCAGACTGAAGTGGCGCCCCGGTGGTTTCCTTCAGGGCCTCTTATGTTTCCTCAAAGTGGCAGAACCGCAGGGAATGAAAGCCTGCCACGAACCGCCTTCCTGAGGCTCTTTCAAAGCTGTGGAACGCTAGCCATAGAGAACACATTCGTTCCCGGCCCTTCCAACTGCATAGTGAGGGAACTTCCCCGAGCTGTGTATCCCTTGATTGTGCCCAGAAGGCTTTGGGTACACAGTGTCCTTCCTTGGCAGGAATTGACCATGTGAGAGTCTTGAGCACTGTGGGCCATAGTAAAGCTAAAGCCGTCCATTGACTAAGACTTCCTGGAAACCGGTGCACCTCTATCTCTGGTAATGGGAAAATGTGCACCTTACCTCAAGACTAGAGGTCACATTTAGTTGGCCCTTTAGCTACAGTACGCAACTGGGGTGAGCTCCCAGGAAGGAATCGCAAGCCCCTGGATTCTTTAGGAAAAAAACTCTGTGCTCTTCAGCGGCACCTGTGGCGTGAAGAGTCTCCTGGTGGTGTGGTTTTCAGCAGGCTTGGAAGCTGCAATGGAGCTGCTGTCAAAAGGGGGAAATACGGGCTTCTCCCATATTCTCCCGTTTACAACTTGACGCCACAGCGCATTTACTAGCACTCTCTGACTGACTGCTGGAGACTTTCAGCCCCACTGGGCCTTTCTATGATCACACTTCGCTGGACGCGGAGTGTTTTGCGTGCCACGGATAGCATTACATGCTTCATGAACTAGTCCGCCCTAGGTGACTTTGGATGGACCAAATGGCTAAGAATTTGACCGGATTTTCAGGATTTTCTGGCAGGCTGGACCTACCGTGGACCTTGCTTCCCAATAGAGAGATGACAGGTAAGAGTTGCCAGGATGCACTTTAGGCGCAGGGGTTCTTTCAGTGCAGTTCAGAGGGCCTCCGCGGAGGCAGAGCCACGTTGAATGGAATACTGGCCAAAACGTGGTCCTGGGGCTGCCTTACAGCTGTAGAAATCAAGCTCTGCGGGCGAGAATCTGTTCATCACCCTTCCCTCTGCATACAAAGAGTCGACCCCAACCGTCTCTTCTGTGTTATGTTTCTCGGAAAATAAAAGGGGACTACGGCGCACACACTCTCCCTCAGAAGGGAATTCCTACGTGACTCTCTTAGGCCTACGGAAAGCCGTAGAGGAGTTAAAGCAGTCTGTCAAGTCAGGACGCACGGAGATGGCTGCACACAAAACTTTGCTGATAGGAAACACTCGTGCTTGCCTTGAGGCCAGGGGTCACGTTTACTTTGCCCTGAGCTAGGGCAAGCGTGGGATGAGCTCCTAGCAAGGCACTGGAGACCACCTGGATTCCTAGGAGAACGCTCACTTTCTTCACTGAGCATATTCCTAGGAGTGACTAGAAGACGGTTCATGGCAATGTCTTTCAGTCAGCCTTGAGGCCGCCACTATCTACCTTTCAACTGGGGGAAATCCTGCCTTTTTCCAGGCTTCTCAATGACAAACTGGATCACCCCGCACATGTACCTAGCTTCTCTGACAATCCCAAAGAGACCATTGGAACGCAATCCGGCCTTCTGCGATGACACTTTTGGATGCAGTGTGCTCTGCATGTGGTGAACGGCATAATCCTCTAAATGTCCTCAGTAGGCCTAGGTGACTTTGGATGTTGCAAATGCCTAGCAATGCTCAGGGTAAATCTCTTCTTTATTTCGGGCTGGACCTAAAGGCCAGTTTCCGCATCACTTAGAGAGACCTCGAGCAGGAGTCCCCAGACTGAAGTGGCGCCCCGGT
This sequence comes from Mesoplodon densirostris, assembly GCF_025265405.1. Lineage (NCBI taxonomy): Eukaryota > Metazoa > Chordata > Mammalia > Artiodactyla > Ziphiidae > Mesoplodon > Mesoplodon densirostris. The sequence continues at coordinate 317,387 of NC_082682.1, forward strand.
TGTTTCCTTCAGGGCCTCTTATGTTTCCTCAACGTGGCAGACCCGCAGGGAATGAAAGCCTGCCACGAACCGCCTTCCTGAGGCTCTTTCAAAGCTGTGGAACGCTAGCCATAGAGAACACATTAGTTCCCGGCCCTTCCAACTGCATAGTGAGGGAACTTCCCCGAGCTGTGTATCCCTTGATTGTGCCCAGAAGGCTTTGGGTACACAGTGTCCTTCCTTGGCAGGAATTGACCATGTGAGAGTCTTGAGCACTGTGGGCCATAGTAAAGCTAAAGCCGTCCATTGACTAAGACTTCCTGGAAACCGGTGCACCTCTATCTCTGGTAATGGGAAAATGTGCACCTTACCTCAAGACTAGAGGTCACATTTAGTTGGCCCTTTAGCTACAGTACGCAACTGGGGTGAGCTCCCAGGAAGGAATCGCAAGCCCGTGGATTCTTTAGGAAAAAAAACTCTGTGCTCTTCAGCGGCACCTGTGGCGTGAAGAGTCTCCTGGTGGTGTGGTTTTCAGCAGGCTTGGAAGCTGCAATGGAGCTGCTGTCAAAAGGGGGAAATACGGGCTTCTCCCATATTCTCCCGTTTACAACTTGACGCCACAGCGCATTTACTAGCACTCTCTGACTGACTGCTGGAGACTTTCAGCCCCACTGGGCCTTTCTATGATCACACTTCGCTGGACGCGGGGTGTTTTGCGTGCCACGAATAGCATTACACGCTTCATGAACTAGTCCGGCCTAGGTGACTTTGGATGGACCAAATGGCTAAGAATTTGACCGGATTTTCAGGATTTTCTGGCAGGCTGGACCTACCGTGGACCTTGCTTCCCAATAGAGAGATGACAGGTAAGAGTTGCCAGGATGCACTTTAGGCGCAGGGGTTCTTTCAGTGCAGTTCAGAGGGCCTCCGCGGAGGCAGAGCCACGTTGAATGGAATACTGGCCCAAACGTGGTCCTGGGGCTGCCTTACAGCTGTAGAAATCAAGCTCTGCGGGCGAGAATCTGTTCATCACCCTTCCCTCTGCATACAAAGAGTCGACCCCAACCGTCTCTTCTGTGTTATGTTTCTCGGAAAATAAAAGGGGACTACGGCGCACACACTCTCCCTCAGAAGAGAATTCCTACGCGACTCTCTTAGGCCTACGGAAAGCCGTAGAGGAGTTAAAGCAGTCTGTCGAGTCAGGACGCACGGAGATGGCTGCACACAAAACTTTGCTGATAGGAAACACTCGTGCTTGCCTTGAGGCCAGGGGTCACGTTTACTTTGCCCTGAGCTAGGGCAAGCGTGGGATGAGCTCCTAGCAAGGCACTGGAGACCACCTGGATTCCTAGGAGAACGCTCACTTTCTTCACTGAGCGTATTCCTAGGAGTGACTAGAAGACGGTTCATGGCAATGTCTTTCAGTCAGCCTTGAGGCCGCCACTATCTACCTTTCAACTGGGGGAAATCCTGCCTTTTTCCAGGCTTCTCAATGACAAACTGGATCACCCCGCACATGTACCTAGCTTCTCTGACAATCCCAAAGAGACCATTGGAACGCAATCCGGCCTTCTGCGATGAAACTTTTGGATGCAGTGTGCTCTGCATGTGGTGAACGGCATAATCCTCTAAATGTCCTCAGTAGGCCTAGGTGACTTTGGATGTTGCAAATGCCTAGCAATGCTCAGGGTAAATCTCTTCTTTATTTCGGGCTGGACCTAAAGGCCAGTTTCCGCATCACTTAGAGAGACCTCGAGCAGGAGTCCCCAGACTGAAGTGGCGCCCCGGTGGTTTCCTTCAGGGCCTCTTATGTTTCCTCAAAGTGGCAGACCCGCAGGGAATGAAAGCCTGCCACGAACCGCCTTCCTGAGGCTCTTTCAAAGCTGTGGAACGCTAGCCATAGAGAACACATTAGTTCCCGGCCCTTCCAACTGCATAGTGAGGGAACTTCCCCGAGCTGTGTATCCCTTGATTGTGCCCAGAAGGCTTTGGGTACACAGTGTCCTTCCTTGGCAGGAATTGACCATGTTAGAGTCTTGAGCACTATGGGCCATAGTAAAGCTAAAGCCGTCCATTGACTAAGACTTCCTGGAAACCGGTGCACCTCTATCTCTGGTAATGGGAAAATGTGCACCTTACCTCAAGACTAGAGGTCACATTTAGTTGGCCCTTTAGCTACAGTACGCAACTGGGGTGAGCTCCCAGGAAGGAATCGCAAGCCCCTGGATTCTTTAGGAAAAAAACTCTGTGCTCTTCAGCGGCACCTGTGGCGTGAAGAGTCTCCTGGTGGTGTGGTTTTCAGCAGGCTTGGAAGCTGCAATGGAGCTGCTGTCAAAAGGGGGAAATACGGGCTTCTCCCATATTCTCCCGTTTACAACTTGATGCCACAGCGCATTTACTAGCACTCTCTGACTGACTGCTGGAGACTTTCAGCCCCACTGGGCCTTCCTATGATCACACTTCGCTGGACGCGGGGTGTTTTGCGTGCCACGGATAGCATTACACGCTTCATGAACTAGTCCGGCCTAGGTGACTTTGGATGGACCAAATGGCTAAGAATTTGACCGGATTTTCAGGATTTTCTGGCAGGCTGGACCTACCGTGGACCTTGCTTCCCAATAGAGAGATGACAGGTAAGAGTTGCCAGGATGCACTTTAGGCGCAGGGGTTCTTTCAGTGCAGTTCAGAGGGCCTCCGCGGAGGCAGAGCCACGTTGAATGGAATACTGGCCAAAACGTGGTCCTGGGGCTGCCTTACAGCTGTAGAAATCAAGCTCTGCGGGCGAGAATCTGTTCATCACCCTTCCCTCTGCATACAAAGAGTCGACCCCAACCGTCTCTTCTGTGTTATGTTTCTCGGAAAATAAAAGGGGACTACGGCGCACACACTCTCCCTCAGAAGGGAATTCCTACGCGACTCTCTTAGGCCTACGGAAAGCCGTAGAGGAGTTAAAGCAGTCTGTCAAGTCAGGACGCACGGAGATGGCTGCACACAAAACTTTGCTCATAGGAAACACTCGTGCTTGCCTTGAGGCCAGGGGTCACGTTTACTTTGCCCTGAGCTAGGGCAAGCGTGGGATGAGCTCCTAGCAAGGCACTGGAGACCACCTGGATTCCTAGGAGAACGCTCACTTTCTTCACTGAGCGTATTCCTAGGAGTGACTAGAAGACGGTTCATGGCAATGTCTTTCAGTCAGCCTTGAGGCCGCCACTATCTACCTTTCAACTGGGGGAAATCCTGCCTTTTTCCAGGCTTCTCAATGACAAACTGGATCACCCCGCACATGTACCTAGCTTCTCTGACAATCCCAAAGAGACCATTGGAACGCAATCTGGCCTTCTGCGATGACACTTTTGGATGCAGTGTGCTCTGCATGTGGTGAACGGCATAATCCTCTAAATGTCCTCAGTAGGCCTAGGTGACTTTGGATGTTGCAAATGCCTAGCAATGCTCAGGGTAAATCTCTTCTTTATTTCGGGCTGGACCTAAAGGCCAGTTTCCGCATCACTTAGAGAGACCTCGAGCAGGAGTCCCCAGACTGAAGTGGCGCCCCGGTGGTTTCCTTCAGGGCCTCTTATGTTTCCTCAAAGTGGCAGACCCGCAGGGAATGAAAGCCTGCCACGAACCGCCTTCCTGAGGCTCTTTCAAAGCTGTGGAACGCTAGCCATAGAGAACACATTAGTTCACGGCCCTTCCAACTGCATAGTGAGGGAACTTCCCCGAGCTGTGTATCCCTTGATTGTGCCCAGAAGGCTTTGGGTACACAGTGTCCTTCCTTGGCAGGAATTGACCATGTGAGAGTCTTGAGCACTGTGGGCCATAGTAAAGCTAAAGCCGTCCATTGACTAAGACTTCCTGGAAACCGGTGCACCTCTATCTCTGGTAATGGGAAAATGTGCACCTTACCTCAAGACTAGAGGTCACATTTAGTTGGCCCTTTAGCTACAGTACGCAACTGGGGTGAGCTCCCAGGAAGGAATCGCAAGCCCCTGGATTCTTTAGGAAAAAAACTCTGTGCTCTTCAGCGGCACCTGTGGCGTGAAGAGTCTCCTGGTGGTGTGGTTTTCAGCAGGCTTGGAAGCTGCAATGGAGCTGCTGTCAAAAGGGGGAAATACGGGCTTCTCCCATATTCTCCCGTTTACAACTTGACGCCACAGCGCATTTACTAGCACTCTCTGACTGACTGCTGGAGACTTTCAGACCCACTGGGCCTTTCTATGATCACACTTCGCTGGACGCGGGGTGTTTTGCGTGCCACGAATAGCATTACACGCTTCATGAACTAGTCCGGCCTAGGTGACTTTGGATGGGCCAAATGGCTAAGAATTTGACCGGATTTTCAGGATTTTCTGGCAGGCTGGACCTACCGTGGACCTTGCTTCCCAATAGAGAGATGACAGGTCACAGTTGCCAGGATGCACTTTAGGCGCAGGGGTTCTTTCAGTGCAGTTCAGAGGGCCTCCGCGGAGGCAGAGCCACGTTGAATGGAATACTGGCCAAAACGTTGTCCTGGGGCTGCCTTACAGCTGTAGAAATCAAGCTCTGCGGGCGAGAATCTGTTCATCACCCTTCCCTCTGCATACAAAGAGTCGACCCCAACCGTCTCTTCTGTGTTATGTTTCTCGGAAAATAAAAGGGGACTACGGCGCACACACTCTCCCTCAGAAGGGAATTCCTACGCGACTCTCTTAGGCCTACGGAAAGCCGTAGAGGAGTTAAAGCAGTCTGTCGAGTCAGGACGCACGGAGATGGCTGCACACAAAACTTTGCTGATAGGAAACACTCGTGCTTGCCTTGAGGCCAGGGGTCACGTTTACTTTGCCCTGAGCTAGGGCAAGCGTGGGATGAGCTCCTAGCAAGGCACTGGAGACCACCTGGATTCCTAGGAGAACGCTCACTTTCTTCACTGAGCGTATTCCTAGGAGTGACTAGAAGACGGTTCATGGCAATGTCTTTCAGTCAGCCTTGAGGCCGCCACTATCTACCTTTCAACTGGGGGAAATCCTGCCTTTTTCCAGGCTTCTCAATGACAAACTGGATCACCCCGCACATGTACCTAGCTTCTCTGACAATCCCAAAGAGACCATTGGAACGCAATCCGGCCTTCTGCGATGAATCTTTTGGATGCAGTGTGCTCTGCATGTGATGAACGGCATAATCCTCTAAATGTCCTCAGTAGGCCTAGGTGACTTTGGATGTTGCAAATGCCTAGCAATGCTCAGGGTAAATCTCTTCTTTATTTCGGGCTGCACCTAAAGGCCAGTTTCCGCATCACTTAGAGAGACCTCGAGCAGGAGTCCCCAGACTGAAGTGGCGCCCTGGTGGTTTCCTTCAGGGCCTCTTATGTTTCCTCAAAGTGGCAGACCCGCAGGGAATGAAAGCCTGCCACGAACCGCCTTCCTGAGGCTCTTTGAAAGCTGTGGAACGCTAGCCATAGAGAACACATTAGTTCCCGGCCCTTCCAAATGCATAGTGAGGGAACTTCCCCGAGCTGTGTATCCCTTGATTGTGCCCAGAAGGCTTTGGGTACACAGTGTCCTTCCTTGGCAGGAATTGACCATGTGAGAGTCTTGAGCACTGTGGGCCATAGTAAAGCTAAAGCCGTCCATTGACTAAGACTTCCTGGAAACCGGTGCACCTCTATCTCTGGTAATGGGAAAATGTGCACCTTACCTCAAGACTAGAGGTCACATTTAGTTGGCCCTTTAGCTACAGTACGCAACTGGGGTGAGCTCCCAGGAAGGAATCGCAAGCCCCTGGATTCTTTAGGAAAAAAACTCTGTGCTCTTCAGCGCCACCTGTGGCGTGAAGAGTCTCCTGGTGGTGTGGTTTTCAGCAGGCTTGGAAGCTGCAATGGAGCTGCTGTCAAAAGGGGGAAATACGGGCTTCTCCCATATTCTCCCGTTTACAACTTGACGCCACAGCGCATTTACTAGCACTCTCTGACTGACTGCTGGAGACTTTCAGCCCCACTGGGCCTTTCTATGATCACACTTCGCTGGATGCGGGGTGTTTTGCGTGCCACGAATAGCATTACACGCTTCATGAACTAGTCCGGCCTAGGTGACTTTGGATGGGCCAAATGGCTAAGAATTTGACCGGATTTTCAGGATTTTCTGGCAGGCTGGACCTACCGTGGACCTTGCTTCCCAATAGAGAGATGACAGGTAAGAGTTGCCAGGATGCACTTTAGGCGCAGGGGTTCTTTCAGTGCAGTTCAGAGGGCCTCCGCAGAGGCAGAGCCACGTTGAATGGAATACTGGCCAAAACGTGGTCCTGGGGCTGCCTTACAGCTGTAGAAATCAAGCTCTGCGGGCGAGAATCTGTTCATCACCCTTCCCTCTGCATACAAAGAGTCGACCCCAACCGTCTCTTCTGTGTTATGTTTCTCGGAAAATAAAAGGGGACTACGGCGCACACACTCTCCCTCAGAAGGGAATTCCTACGCGACTCTCTTAGGCCTACGGAAAGCCGTAGAGGAGTTAAAGCAGTCTGTCGAGTCAGGACGCACGGAGATGGCTGCACACAAAACTTTGCTGATAGGAAACACTCGTGCTTGCCTTGAGGCCAGGGGTCACGTTTACTTTGCCCTGAGCTAGGGCAAGCGTGGGATGAGCTCCTAGCAAGGCACTGGAGACCACCTGGATTCCTAGGAGAACGCTCACTTTCTTCACTGAGCGTATTCCTAGGAGTGACTAGAAGACGGTTCATGGCAATGTCTTTCAGTCAGCCTTGAGGCCGCCACTATCTACCTTTCAACTGGGGGAAATCCTGCCTTTTGCCAGGCTTCTCAATGACAAACTGGATCACCCCGCACATGTACCTAGCTTCTCTGACAATCCCAAAGAGACCATTGGAACGCAATCCGGCCTTCTGCGATGAAACTTTTGGATGCAGTGTGCTCTGCATGTGGTGAACGGCATAATCCTCTAAATGTCCTCAGTAGGCCTAGGTGACTTTGGATGTTGCAAATGCCTAGCAATGCTCAGGGTAAATCTCTTCTTTATTTCGGGCTGGACCTAAAGGCCAGTTTCCGCATCACTTAGAGAGACCTCGAGCAGGAGTCCCCAGACTGAAGTGGCGCCCCGGTGGTTTCCTTCAGGGCCTCTTATGTTTCCTCAAAGTGGCAGACCCGCAGGGAATGAAAGCCTGCCACGAACCGCCTTCCTGAGGCTCTTTCAAAGCTGTGGAACGCTAGCCATAGAGAACACATTAGTTCCCGGCCCTTCCAACTGCATAGTGAGGGAACTTCCCCGAGCTGTGTATCCCTTGATTGTGCCCAGAAGGCTTTGGGTACACAGTGTCCTTCCTTGGCAGGAATTGACCATGTGAGAGTCTTGAGCACTGTGGGCCATAGTAAAGCTAAAGCCGTCCATTGACTAAGACTTCCTGGAAACCGGTGCACCTCTATCTCTGGTAATGGGAAAATGTGCACCTTACCTCAAGACTAGAGGTCACATTTAGTTGGCCCTTTAGCTACAGTACGCAACTGGGGTGAGCTCCCAGGAAGGAATCGCAAGCCCCTGGATTCTTTAGGAAAAAAACTCTGTGCTCTTCAGCGGCACCGGTGGCGTGAAGAGTCTCCTGGTGGTGTGGTTTTCAGCAGGCTTGGAAGCTGCAATGGAGCTGCTGTCAAAAGGGGGAAATACGGGCTTCTCCCATATTCTCCCGTTTACAACTTGACGCCACAGCGCATTTACTAGCACTCTCTGACTGACTGCTGGAGACTTTCAGCCCCACTGGGCCTTCCTATGATCACACTTCGCTGGACGCGGGGTGTTTTGCGTGCCACGGATAGCATTACACGCTTCATGAACTAGTCCGGCCTAGGTGACTTTGGATGGACCAAATGGCTAAGAATTTGACCGGATTTTCAGGATTTTCTGGCAGGCTGGACCTACCGTGGACCTTGCTTCCCAATAGAGAGATGACAGGTAAGAGTTGCCAGGATGCACTTTAGGCGCAGGGGTTCTTTCAGTGCAGTTCAGAGGGCCTCCGCGGAGGCAGAGCCACGTTGAATGGAATACTGGCCAAAACGTGGTCCTGGGGCTGCCTTACAGCTGGAGAAATCAAGCTCTGCGGGCGAGAATCTGTTCATCACCCTTCCCTCTGCATACAAAGAGTCGACCCCAACCGTCTCTTCTGTGTTATGTTTCTCGGAAAATAAAAGGGGACTACGGCGCACACACTCTCCCTCAGAAGGGAATTCCTACGCGACTCTCTTACGCCTACGGAAAGCCGTAGAGGAGTTAAAGCAGTCTGTCAAGTCAGGACGCACGGAGATGGCTGCACACAAAACTTTGCTCATAGGAAACACTCGTGCTTGCCTTGAGGCCAGGGGTCACGTTTACTTTGCCCTGAGCTAGGGCAAGCGTGGGATGAGCTCCTAGCAAGGCACTGGAGACCACCTGGATTCCTAGGAGAACGCTCACTTTCTTCACTGAGCGTATTCCTAGGAGTGACTAGAAGACGGTTCATGGCAATGTCTTTCAGTCAGCCTTGAGGCCGCCACTATCTACCTTTCAACTGGGGGAAATCCTGCCTTTTTCCAGGCTTCTCAATGACAAACTGGATCACCCCGCACATGTACCTAGCTTCTCTGACAATCCCAAAGAGACCATTGGAACGCAATCCGGCCTTCTGCGATGAATCCTTTGGATGCAGTGTGCTCTGCATGTGGTGAACGGCATAATCCTCTAAATGTCCTCAGTAGGCCTAGGTGACTTTGGATGTTGCAAATGCCTAGCAATGCTCAGGGTAAATCTCTTCTTTATTTCGGGCTGGACCTAAAGGCCAGTTTCCGCATCACTTAGAGAGACCTCGAGCAGGAGTCCCCAGACTGAAGTGGCGCCCCGGTGGTTTCCTTCAGGGCCTCTTATGTTTCCTCAAAGTGGCAGACCCGCAGGGAATGAAAGCCTGCCACGAACCGCCTTCCTGAGGCTCTTTCAAAGCTGTGGAACGCTAGCCATAGAGAACACATTAGTTCCCGGCCCTTCCAACTGCATAGTGAGGGAACTTCCCCGAGCTGTGTATCCCTTGATTGTGCCCAGAAGGCTTTGGGTACACAGTGTCCTTCCTTGGCAGGAATTGACCATGTGAGAGTCTTGAGCACTGTGGGCCATAGTAAAGCTAAAGCCGTCCATTGACTAAGACTTCCTGGAAACCGGTGCACCTCTATCTCTGGTAATGGGAAAATGTGCACCTTACCTCAAGACTAGAGGTCACATTTAGTTGGCCCTTTAGCTACAGTACGCAACTGGGGTGAGCTCCCAGGAAGGAATCGCAAGCCCCTGGATTCTTTAGGAAAAAAACTCTGTGCTCTTCAGCGGCACCTGTGGCGTGAAGAGTCTCCTGGTGGTGTGGTTTTCAGCAGGCTTGGAAGCTGCAATGGAGCTGCTGTCAAAAGGGGGAAATACGGGCTTCTCCCATATTCTCCCGTTTACAACTTGACGCCACAGCGCATTTACTAGCACTCTCTGACTGACTGCTGGAGACTTTCAGACCCACTGGGCCTTTCTATGATCACACTTCGCTGGACGCGGGGTGTTTTGCGTGCCACGAATAGCATTACACGCTTCATGAACTAGTCCGGCCTAGGTGACTTTGGATGGGCCAAATGGCTAAGAATTTGACCGGATTTTCAGGATTTTCTGGCAGGCTGGACCTACCGTGGACCTTGCTTCCCAATAGAGAGATGACAGGTCAGAGTTGCCAGGATGCACTTTAGGCGCAGGGGTTCTTTCAGTGCAGTTCAGAGGGCCTCCGCGGAGGCAGAGCCACGTTGAATGGAATACTGGCCAAAACGTTGTCCTGGGGCTGCCTTACAGCTGTAGAAATCAAGCTCTGCGGGCGAGAATCTGTTCATCACCCTTCCCTCTGCATACAAAGAGTCGACCCCAACCGTCTCTTCTGTGTTATGTTTCTCGGAAAATAAAAGGGGACTACGGCGCACACACTCTCCCTCAGAAGGGAATTCCTACGCGACTCTCTTAGGCCTACGGAAAGCCGTAGAGGAGTTAAAGCAGTCTGTCGAGTCAGGACGCACGGAGATGGCTGCACACAAAACTTTGCTGATAGGAAACACTCGTGCTTGCCTTGAGGCCAGGGGTCACGTTTACTTTGCCCTGAGCTAGGGCAAGCGTGGGATGAGCTCCTAGCAAGGCACTGGAGACCACCTGGATTCCTAGGAGAACGCTCACTTTCTTCACTGAGCGTATTCCTAGGAGTGACTAGAAGACGGTTCATGGCAATGTCTTTCAGTCAGCCTTGAGGCCGCCACTATCTACCTTTCAACTGGGGGAAATCCTGCCTTTTTCCAGGCTTCTCAATGACAAACTGGATCACCCCGCACATGTACCTAGCTTCTCTGACAATCCCAAAGAGACCATTGGAACGCAATCCGGCCTTCTGCGATGAATCTTTTGGATGCAGTGTGCTCTGCATGTGGTGAACGGCATAATCCTCTAAATGTCCTCAGTAGGCCTAGGTGACTTTGGATGTTGCAAATGCCTAGCAATGCTCAGGGTAAATCTCTTCTTTATTTCGGGCTGCACCTAAAGGCCAGTTTCCGCATCACTTAGAGAGACCTCGAGCAGGAGTCCCCAGACTGAAGTGGCGCCCTGGTGGTTTCCTTCAGGGCCTCTTATGTTTCCTCAAAGTGGCAGACCCGCAGGGAATGAAAGCCTGCCACGAACCGCCTTCCTGAGGCTCTTTGAAAGCTGTGGAACGCTAGCCATAGAGAACACATTAGTTCCCGGCCCTTCCAACTGCATAGTGAGGGAACTTCCCCGAGCTGTGTATCCCTTGATTGTGCCCAGAAGGCTTTGGGTACACAGTGTCCTTCCTTGGCAGGAATTGACCATGTGAGAGTCTTGAGCACTGTGGGCCATAGTAAAGCTAAAGCCGTCCATTGACTAAGACTTCCTGGAAACCGGTGCACCTCTATCTCTGGTAATGGGAAAATGTGCACCTTACCTCAAGACTAGAGGTCACATTTAGTTGGCCCTTTAGCTACAGTACGCAACTGGGGTGAGCTCCCAGGAAGGAATCGCAAGCCCCTGGATTCTTTAGGAAAAAAACTCTGTGCTCTTCAGCGGCACCTGTGGCGTGAAGAGTCTCCTGGTGGTGTGGTTTTCAGCAGGCTTGGAAGCTGCAATGGAGCTGCTGTCAAAAGGGGGAAATACGGGCTTCTCCCATATTCTCCCGTTTACAACTTGACGCCACAGCGCATTTACTAGCACTCTCTGACTGACTGCTGGAGACTTTCAGCCCCACTGGGCCTTTCTATGATCACACTTCGCTGGATGCGGGGTGTTTTGCGTGCCACGAATAGCATTACACGCTTCATGAACTAGTCCGGCCTAGGTGACTTTGGATGGGCCAAATGGCTAAGAATTTGACCGGATTTTCAGGATTTTCTGGCAGGCTGGACCTACCGTGGACCTTGCTTCCCAATAGAGAGATGACAGGTAAGAGTTGCCAGGATGCACTTTAGGCGCAGGGGTTCTTTAAGTGCAGTTCAGAGGGCCTCCGCAGAGGCAGAGCCACGTTGAATGGAATACTGGCCAAAACGTGGTCCTGGGGCTGCCTTACAGCTGTAGAAATCAAGCTCTGCGGGCGAGAATCTGTTCATCACCCTTCCCTCTGCATACAAAGAGTCGACCCCAACCGTCTCTTCTGTGTTATGTTTCTCGGAAAATAAAAGGGGACTACGGCGCACACACTCTCCCTCAGAAGGGAATTCCTACGCGACTCTCTTAGGCCTACGGAAAGCCGTAGAGGAGTTAAAGCAGTCTGTCGAGTCAGGACGCACGGAGATGGCTGCACACAAAACTTTGCTGATAGGAAACACTCGTGCTTGCCTTGAGGCCAGGGGTCACGTTTACTTTGCCCTGAGCTAGGGCAAGCGTGGGATGAGCTCCTAGCAAGGCACTGGAGACCACCTGGATTCCTAGGAGAACGCTCACTTTCTTCACTGAGCGTATTCCTAGGAGTGACTAGAAGACGGTTCATGGCAATGTCTTTCAGTCAGCCTTGAGGCCGCCACTATCTACCTTTCAACTGGGGGAAATCCTGCCTTTTTCCAGGCTTCTCAATGACAAACTGGATCACCCCGCACATGTACCTAGCTTCTCTGACAATCCCAAAGAGACCATTGGAACGCAATCCGGCCTTCTGCGATGAAACTTTTGGATGCAGTGTGCTCTGCATGTGGTGAACGGCATAATCCTCTAAATGTCCTCAGTAGGCCTAGGTGACTTTGGATGTTGCAAATGCCTAGCAATGCTCAGGGTAAATCTCTTCTTTATTTCGGGCTGGACCTAAAGGCCAGTTTCCGCATCACTTAGAGAGACCTCGAGCAGGAGTCCCCAGACTGAAGTGGCGCCCCGGTGGTTTCCTTCAGGGCCTCTTATGTTTCCTCAAAGTGGCAGACCCGCAGGGAATGAAAGCCTGCCACGAACCGCCTTCCTGAGGCTCTTTCAAAGCTGTGGAACGCTAGCCATAGAGAACACATTAGTTCCCGGCCCTTCCAACTGCATAGTGAGGGAACTTCCCCGAGCTGTGTATCCCTTGATTGTGCCCAGAAGGCTTTGGGTACACAGTGTCCTTCCTTGGCAGGAATTGACCATGTGAGAGTCTTGAGCACTGTGGGCCATAGTAAAGCTAAAGCCGTCCATTGACTAAGACTTCCTGGAAACCGGTGCACCTCTATCTCTGGTAATGGGAAAATGTGCACCTTACCTCAAGACTAGAGGTCACATTTAGTTGGCCCTTTAGCTACAGTACGCAACTGGGGTGAGCTCCCAGGAAGGAATCGCAAGCCCCTGGATTCTTTAGGAAAAAAACTCTGTGCTCTTCAGCGGCACCTGTGGCGTGAAGAGTCTCCTGGTGGTGTGGTTTTCAGCAGGCTTGGAAGCTGCAATGGAGCTGCTGTCAAAAGGGGGAAATACGGGCTTCTCCCATATTCTCCCGTTTACAACTTGACGCCACAGCGCATTTACTAGCACTCTATGACTGACTGCTGGAGACTTTCAGCCCCACTGGGCCTTTCTATGATCACACTTCGCTGGACGCGGGGTGTTTTGCATGCCACGAATAGCATTACACGCTTCATGAACTAGTCCGGCCTAGGTGACTTTGGATGGACCAAATGGCTAAGAATTTGACCGGATTTTCAGGATTTTCTGGCAGGCTGGACCTACCGTGGACCTTGCTTCCCAATAGAGAGATGACAGGTAAGAGTAGCCAGGAAGCAGTTTAGGCGCAGGTGTCCTTCAGTGCAGTTCAGAGGGCCTCCGTGGAGGCAGAGCCACGTTGAATGGAATACTGGCCCAAACGTGGTCCTGGGGCTGCCTTACAGCTGTAGAAATCAAGCTCTGCGGGCGAGAATCTGTTCATCACCCTTCCCTCTGCATACAAAGAGTCGACCCCAACCGTCTCTTCTGTGTTATGTTTCTCGGAAAATAAAAGGGGACTACGGCGCACACACTCTCCCTCAGAAGGGAATTCCTACGCGACTCTCTTAGGCCTATGGAAAGCCGTAGAGGAGTTAAAGCAGTCTGTCAAGTCAGGACGCACGGAGATGGCTGCACACAAAACTTTGCTCATAGGAAACACTCGTGCTTGCCTTGAGGCCAGGGGTCACGTTTACTTTGCCCTGAGCTAGGGCAAGCGTGGGATGAGCTCCTAGCAAGGCACTGGAGACCACCTGGATTCCTAGGAGAACGCTCACTTTCTTCACTGAGCGTATTCCTAGGAGTGACTAGAAGACGGTTCATGGCAATGTCTTTCAGTCAGCCTTGAGGCCGCCACTATCTACCTTTCAACTGGGGGAAATCCTGCCTTTTTCCAGGCTTCTCAATGACAAACTGGATCACCCCGCACATGTACCTAGCTTCTCTGACAATCCCAAAGAGACCATTGGAACGCAATCTGGCCTTCTGCGATGACACTTTTGGATGCAGTGTGCTCTGCATGTGGTGAACGGCATAATCCTCTAAATGTCCTCAGTAGGCCTAGGTGAGTTTGGATGTTGCAAATGCCTAGCAATGCTCAGGGTAAATCTCTTCTTTATTTCGGGTTGGACCTAAAGGCCAGTTTCCGCATCACTTAGAGAGACCTCGAGCAGGAGTCCCCAGACTGAAGTGGCGCCCCGGTGGTTTCCTTCAGGGCCTCTTATGTTTCCTCAAAGTGGCAGACCCGCAGGGAATGAAAGCCTGCCACGAACCGCCTTCCTGAGGCTCTTTCAAAGCTGTGGAACGCTAGCCATAGAGAACACATTAGTTCCCGGCCCTTCCAACTGCATAGTGAGGGAACTTCCCCGAGCTGTGTATCCCTTGATTGTGCCCAGAAGGCTTTGGGTACACAGTGTCCTTCCTTGGCAGGAATTGACCATGTGAGAGTCTTGAGCACTGTGGGCCATAGTAAAGCTAAAGCCGTCCATTGACTAAGACTTCCTGGAAACCGGTGCACCTCTATCTCTGGTAATGGGAAAATGTGCACCTTACCTCAAGACTAGAGGTCACATTTAGTTGGCCCTTTAGCTACAGTACGCAACTGGGGTGAGCTCCCAGGAAGGAATCGCAAGCCCCTGGATTCTTTAGGAAAAAAACTCTGTGCTCTTCAGCGGCACCTGTGGCGTGAAGAGTCTCCTGGTGGTGTGGTTTTCAGCAGGCTTGGAAGCTGCAATGGAGCTGCTGTCAAAAGGGGGAAATACGGGCTTCTCCCATATTCTCCCGTTTACAACTTGACGCCACAGCGCATTTACTAGCACTCTCTGACTGACTGCTGGAGACTTTCAGACCCACTGGGCCTTTCTATGATCACACTTCGCTGGACGCGGGGTGTTTTGCGTGCCACGAATAGCATTACACGCTTCATGAACTAGTCCGGCCTAGGTGACTTTTGATGGGCCAAATGGCTAAGAATTTGACCGGATTTTCAGGATTTTCTGGCAGGCTGGACCTACCGTGGACCTTGCTTCCCAATAGAGAGATGACAGGTCAGAGTTGCCAGGATGCACTTTAGGCGCAGGGGTTCTTTCAGTGCAGTTCAGAGGGCCTCCGCGGAGGCAGAGCCACGTTGAATGGAATACTGGCCAAAACGTTGTCCTGGGGCTGCCTTACAGCTGTAGAAATCAAGCTCTGCGGGCGAGAATCTGTTCATCACCCTTCCCTCTGCATACAAAGAGTCGACCCCAACCGTCTCTTCTGTGTTATGTTTCTCGGAAAATAAAAGGGGACTACGGCGCACACACTCTCCCTCAGAAGGGAATTCCTACGCGACTCTCTTAGGCCTACGGAAAGCCGTAGAGGAGTTAAAGCAGTCTGTCGAGTCAGGACGCACGGAGATGGCTGCACACAAAACTTTGCTGATAGGAAACACTCGTGCTTGCCTTGAGGCCAGGGGTCACGTTTACTTTGCCCTGAGCTAGGGCAAGCGTGGGATGAGCTCCTAGCAAGGCACTGGAGACCACCTGGATTCCTAGGAGAACGCTCACTTTCTTCACTGAGCGTATTCCTAGGAGTGACTAGAAGACGGTTCATGGCAATGTCTTTCAGTCAGCCTTGAGGCCGCCACTATCTACCTTTCAACTGGGGGAAATCCTGCCTTTTTCCAGGCTTCTCAATGACAAACTGGATCACCCCGCACATGTACCTAGCTTCTCTGACAATCCCAAAGAGACCATTGGAACGCAATCCGGCCTTCTGCGATGAAACTTTTGGATGCAGTGTGCTCTGCATGTGGTGAACGGCATAATCCTCTAAATGTCCTCAGTAGGCCTAGGTGACTTTGGATGTTGCAAATGCCTAGCAATGCTCAGGGTAAATCTCTTCTTTATTTCGGGCTGGACCTAAAGGCCAGTTTCCGCATCACTTAGAGAGACCTCGAGCAGGAGTCCCCAGACTGAAGTGGCGCCCCGGTGGTTTCCTTCAGGGCCTCTTATGTTTCCTCAAAGTGGCAGACCCGCAGGGAATGAAAGCCTGCCACGAACCGCCTTCCTGAGGCTCTTTCAAAGCTGTGGAACGCTAGCCATAGAGAACACATTAGTTCCCGGCCCTTCCAACTGCATAGTGAGGGAACTTCCCCGAGCTGTGTATCCCTTGATTGTGCCCAGAAGGCTTTGGGTACACAGTGTCCTTCCTTGGCAGGAATTGACCATGTGAGAGTCTTGAGCACTGTGGGCCATAGTAAAGCTAAAGCCGTCCATTGACTAAGACTTCCTGGAAACCGGTGCACCTCTATCTCTGGTAATGGGAAAATGTGCACCTTACCTCAAGACTAGAGGTCACATTTAGTTGGCCCTTTAGCTACAGTACGCAACTGGGGTGAGCTCCCAGGAAGGAATCGCAAGCCCCTGGATTCTTTAGGAAAAAAACTCTGTGCTCTTCAGCGGCACCTGTGGCGTGAAGAGTCTCCTGGTGGTGTGGTTTTCAGCAGGCTTGGAAGCTGCAATGGAGCTGCTGTCAAAAGGGGGAAATACGGGCTTCTCCCATATTCTCCCGTTTACAACTTGACGCCACAGCGCATTTACTAGCACTCTATGACTGACTGCTGGAGACTTTCAGCCCCACTGGGCCTTTCTATGATCACACTTCGCTGGACGCGGGGTGTTTTGCATGCCATGAATAGCATTACACGCTTCATGAACTAGTCCGGCCTAGGTGACTTTGGATGGACCAAATGGCTAAGAATTTGACCGGATTTTCAGGATTTTCTGGCAGGCTGGACCTACCGTGGACCTTGCTTCCCAATAGAGAGATGACAGGTAAGAGTTGCCAGGAAGCAGTTTAGGCGCAGGGGTTCTTTCAGTGCAGTTCAGAGGGCCTCCGTGGAGGCAGAGCCACGTTGAATGGAATACTGGCCCAAACGTGGTCCTGGGGCTGCCTTACAGCTGTAGAAATCAAGCTCTGCGGGCGAGAATCTGTTCATCACCCTTCCCTCTGCATACAAAGAGTCGACCCCAACCGTCTCTTCTGTGTTATGTTTCTCGGAAAATAAAAGGGGACTACGGCGCACACACTCTCCCTCAGAAGGGAATTCCTACGCGACTCTCTTAGGCCTACGGAAAGCCGTAGAGGAGTTAAAGCAGTCTGTCGAGTCAGGACGCACGGAGATGGCTGCACACAAAACTTTGCTGATAGGAAACACTCGTGCTTGCCTTGAGGCCAGGGGTCACGTTTACTTTGCCCTGAGCTAGGGCAAGCGTGGGATGAGCTCCTAGCAAGGCACTGGAGACCACCTGGATTCCTAGGAGAACGCTCACTTTCTTCACTGAGCGTATTCCTAGGAGTGACTAGAAGACGGTTCATGGCAATGTCTTTCAGTCAGCCTTGAGGCTGCCACTATCTACCTTTCAACTGGGGGAAATCCTGCCTTTTTCCAGGCTTCTCAATGACAAACTGGATCACCCCGCACATGTACCTAGCTTCTCTGACAATCCCAAAGAGACCATTGGAACGCAATCTGGCCTTCTGCGATGAAACTTTTGGATGCAGTGTGCTCTGCATGTGGTGAACGGCATAATCCTCTAAATGTCCTCAGTAGGCCTAGGTGACTTTGGATGTTGCAAATGCCTAGCAATGCTCAGGGTAAATCTCTTCTTTATTTCGGGCTGGACCTAAAGGCCAGTTTCCGAATCACTTAGAGAGACCTCGAGCAGGAGTCCCCAGACTGAAGTGGCGCCCCGGTGGTTTCCTTCAGGGCCTCTTATGTTTCCTCAAAGTGGCAGAACCGCAGGGAATGAAAGCCTGCCACGAACCGCCTTCCTGAGGCTCTTTCAAAGCTGTGGAACGCTAGCCATAGAGAACACATTAGTTCCCGGCCCTTCCAACTGCATAGTGAGGGAACTTCCCCGAGCTGTGTATCCCTTGATTGTGCCCAGAAGGCTTTGGGTACACAGTGTCCTTCCTTGGCAGGAATTGACCATGTGAGAGTCTTGAGCACTGTGGGCCATAGTAAAGCTAAAGCCGTCCATTGACTAAGACTTCCTGGAAACCGGTGCACCTCTATCTCTGGTAATGGGAAAATGTGCACCTTACCTCAAGACTAGAGGTCACATTTAGTTGGCCCTTTAGCTACAGTACGCAACTGGGGTGAGCTCCCAGGAAGGAATCGCAAGCCCCTGGATTCTTTAGGAAAAAAACTCTGTGCTCTTCAGCGGCACCTGTGGCGTGAAGAGTCTCCTGGTGGTGTGGTTTTCAGCAGGCTTGGAAGCTGCAATGGAGCTGCTGTCAAAAGGGGGAAATACGGGCTTCTCCCATATTCTCCCGTTTACAACTTGACGCCACAGCGCATTTACTAGCACTCTCTGACTGACTGCTGGAGACTTTCAGCCCCACTGGGCCTTCCTATGATCACACTTCGCTGGACGCGGGGTGTTTTGCGTGCCACGGATAGCATTACACGCTTCATGAACTAGTCCGGCCTAGGTGACTTTGGATGGACCAAATGGCTAAGAATTTGACCGGATTTTCAGGATTTTCTGGCAGGCTGGACCTACCGTGGACCTTGCTTCCCAATAGAGAGATGACAGGTAAGAGTTGCCAGGATGCACTTTAGGCGCAGGGGTTCTTTCAGTGCAGTTCAGAGGGCCTCCGCGGAGGCAGAGCCACGTTGAATGGAATACTGGCCAAAACGTGGTCCTGGGGCTGCCTTACAGCTGTAGAAATCAAGCTCTGCGGGCGAGAATCTGTTCATCACCCTTCCCTCTGCATACAAAGAGTCGACCCCAACCGTCTCTTCTGTGTTATGTTTCTCGGAAAATAAAAGGGGACTACGGCGCACACACTCTCCCTCAGAAGGGAATTCCTACGCGACTCTCTTAGGCCTACGGAAAGCCGTAGAGGAGTTAAAGCAGTCTGTCAAGTCAGGACGCACGGAGATGGCTGCACACAAAACTTTGCTGATAGGAAACACTCGTGCTTGCCTTGAGGCCAGGGGTCACGTTTACTTTGCCCTGAGCTAGGGCAAGCGTGGGATGAGCTCCTAGCAAGGCACTGGAGACCACCTGGATTCCTAGGAGAACGCTCACTTTCTTCACTGAGCGTATTCCTAGGAGTGACTAGAAGACGGTTCATGGCAATGTCTTTCAGTCAGCCTTGAGGCCGCCACTATCTACCTTTCAACTGGGGGAAATCCTGCCTTTTTCCAGGCTTCTCAATGACAAACTGGATCACCCCGCACATGTACCTAGCTTCTCTGACAATCCCAAAGAGACCATTGGAACGCAATCTGGCCTTCTGCGATGACACTTTTGGATGCAGTGTGCTCTGCATGTGGTGAACGGCATAATCCTCTAAATGTCCTCAGTAGGCCTAGGTGACTTTGGATGTTGCAAATGCCTAGCAATGCTCAGGGTAAATCTCTTCTTTATTTCGGGCTGGACCTAAAGGCCAGTTTCCGCATCACTTAGAGAGACCTCGAGCAGGAGTCCCCAGACTGAAGTGGCGCCCCGGTGGTTTCCTTCAGGGCCTCTTATGTTTCCTCAAAGTGGCAGACCCGCTGGGAATGAAAGCCTGCCACGAACCGCCTTCCTGAGGCTCTTTCAAAGCTGTGGAACGCTAGCCATAGAGAACACATTAGTTCCCGGCCCTTCCAACTGCATAGTGAGGGAACTTCCCCGAGCTGTGTATCCCTTGATTGTGCCCAGAAGGCTTTGGGTACACAGTGTCCTTCCTTGGCAGGAATTGACCATGTGAGAGTCTTGAGCACTGTGGGCCATAGTAAAGCTAAAGCCGTCCATTGACTAAGACTTCCTGGAAACCGGTGCACCTCTATCTCTGGTAATGGGAAAATGTGCACCTTACCTCAAGACTAGAGGTCACATTTAGTTGGCCCTTTAGCTACAGTACGCAACCTGGGTGAGCTCCCAGGAAGGAATCGCAAGCCCCTGGATTCTTTAGGAAAAAAACTCTGTGCTCTTCAGCGGCACCTGTGGCGTGAAGAGTCTCCTGGTGGTGTGGTTTTCAGCAGGCTTGGAAGCTGCAATGGAGCTGCTGTCAAAAGGGGGAAATACGGGCTTCTCCCATATTCTCCCGTTTACAACTTGACGCCACAGCGCATTTACTAGCACTCTCTGACTGACTGCTGGAGACTTTCAGACCCACTGGGCCTTTCTATGATCACACTTCGCTGGACGCGGGGTGTTTTGCGTGCCACGAATAGCATTACACGCTTCATGAACTAGTCCGGCCTAGGTGACTTTGGATGGGCCAAATGGCTAAGAATTTGACCGGATTTTCAGGATTTTCTGGCAGGCTGGACCTACCGTGGACCTTGCTTCCCAATAGAGAGATGACAGGTCAGAGTTGCCAGGATGCACTTTAGGCGCAGGGGTTCTTTCAGTGCAGTTCAGAGGGCCTCCGCGGAGGCAGAGCCACGTTGAATGGAATACTGGCCAAAACGTGGTCCTGGGGCTGCCTTACAGCTGTAGAAATCAAGCTCTGCGGGCGAGAATCTGTTCATCACCCTTCCCTCTGCATACAAAGAGTCGACCCCAACCGTCTCTTCTGTGTTATGTTTCTCGGAAAATAAAAGGGGACTACGGCGCACACACTCTCCCTCAGAAGGGAATTCCTACGCGACTCTCTTAGGCCTACGGAAAGCCATAGAGGAGTTAAAGCAGTCTGTCGAGTCAGGACGCACGGAGATGGCTGCACACAAAACTTTGCTGATAGGAAACACTCGTGCTTGCCTTGAGGCCAGGGGTCACGTTTACTTTGCCCTGAGCTAGGGCAAGCGTGGGATGAGCTCCTAGCAAGGCACTGGAGACCACCTGGATTCCTAGGAGAACGCTCACTTTCTTCACTGAGCGTATTCCTAGGAGTGACTAGAAGACGGTTCATGGCAATGTCTTTCAGTCAGCCTTGAGGCCGCCACTATCTACCTTTCAACTGGGGGAAATCCTGCCTTTTTCCAGGCTTCTCAATGACAAACTGGATCACCCCGCACATGTACCTAGCTTCTCTGACAATCCCAAAGAGACCATTGGAACGCAATCCGGCCTTCTGCGATGACACTTTTGGATGCAGTGTGCTCTGCATGTGGTGAACGGCATAATCCTCTAAATGTCCTCAGTAGGCCTAGGTGACTTTGGATGTTGCAAATGCCTAGCAATGCTCAGGGTAAATCTCTTCTTTATTTCGGGCTGGACCTAAAGGCCAGTTTCCGCATCACTTAGAGAGACCTCGAGCAGGAGTCCCCAGACTGAAGTGGCGCCCCGGTGGTTTCCTTCAGGGCCTCTTATGTTTCCTCAAAGTGGCAGACCCGCAGGGAATGAAAGCCTGCCACGAACCGCCTTCCTGAGGCTCTTTCAAAGCTGTGGAACGCTAGCCATAGAGAACACATTAGTTCCCGGCCCTTCCAACTGCATAGTGAGGGAACTTCCCCGAGCTGTGTATCCCTTGATTGTGCCCAGAAGGCTTTGGGTACACAGTGTCCTTCCTTGGCAGGAATTGACCATGTGAGAGTCTTGAGCACTGTGGGCCATAGTAAAGCTAAAGCCGTCCATTGACTAAGACTTCCTGGAAACCGGTGCACCTCTATCTCTGGTAATGGGAAAATGTGCACCTTACCTCAAGACTAGAGGTCACATTTAGTTGGCCCTTTAGCTACAGTACGCAACTGGGGTGAGCTCCCAGGAAGGAATCGCAAGCCCCTGGATTCTTTAGGAAAAAAACTCTGTGCTCTTCAGCGGCACCTGTGGCGTGAAGAGTCTCCTGGTGGTGTGGTTTTCAGCAGGCTTGGAAGCTGCAATGGAGCTGCTGTCAAAAGGGGGAAATACGGGCTTCTCCCATATTCTCCCGTTTACAACTTGACGCCACAGCGCATTTACTAGCACTCTCTGACTGACTGCTGGAGACTTTCAGCCCCACTGGGCCTTTCTATGATCACACTTCGCTGGACGCGGGGTGTTTTGCATGCCACGAATAGCATTACACGCTTCATGAACTAGTCCGGCCTAGGTGACTTTGGATGGACCAAATGGCTAAGAATTTGACCGGATTTTCAGGATTTTCTGGCAGGCTGGACCTACCGTGGACCTTGCTTCCCAATAGAGAGATGACAGGTAAGAGTTGCCAGGAAGCAGTTTAGGCGCAGGGGTTCTTTCAGTGCAGTTCAGAGGGCCTCCGCGGAGGCAGAGCCACGTTGAATGGAATACTGGCCAAAACGTGGTCCTGGGGCTGCCTTACAGCTGTAGAAATCAAGCTCTGCGGGCGAGAATCTGTTCATCACCCTTCCCTCTGCATACAAAGAGTCGACCCCAACCGTCTCTTCTGTGTTATGTTTCTCGGAAAATAAAAGGGGACTACGGCGCACACACTCTCCCTCAGAAGGGAATTCGTACGCGACTCTCTTAGGCCTACGGAAAGCCGTAGAGGAGTTAAAGCAGTCTGTCGAGTCAGGACGCACGGAGATGGCTGCACACAAAACTTTGCTGATAGGAAACACTCGTGCTTGCCTTGAGGCCAGGGGTCACGTTTACTTTGCCATGAGCTAGGGCAAGCGTGGGATGAGCTCCTAGCAAGGCACTGGAGACCACCTGGATTCCTAGGAGAACGCTCACTTTCTTCACTGAGCGTATTCCTAGGAGTGACTAGAAGACGGTTCATGGCAATGTCTTTCAGTCAGCCTTGAGGCCGCCACTATCTACCTTTCAACTGGGGGAAATCCTGCCTTTTTCCAGGCTTCTCAATGACAAACTGGATCACCCCGCACATGTACCTAGCTTCTATGACAATCCCAAAGAGACCATTGGAACGCAATTCGGCCTTCTGCGATGACACTTTTGGATGCAGTGTGCTCTGCATGTGGTGAACGGCATAATCCTCTAAATGTCCTCAGTAGGCCTAGGTGACTTTGGATGTTGCAAATGCCTAGCAATGCTCAGGGTAAATCTCTTCTTTATTTCGGGCTGGACCTAAAGGCCAGTTTCCGCATCACTTAGAGAGACCTCGAGCAGGAGTCCCCAGACTGAAGTGGCGCCCCGGTGGTTTCCTTCAGGGCCTCTTATGTTTCCTCAAAGTGGCAGAACCGCAGGGAATGAAAGCCTGCCACGAACCGCCTTCCTGAGGCTCTTTCAAAGCTGTGGAACGCTAGCCATAGAGAACACATTAGTTCCCGGCCCTTCCAACTGCATAGTGAGGGAACTTCCCCGAGCTGTGTATCCCTTGATTGTGCCCAGAAGGCTTTGGGTACACAGTGTCCTTCCTTGGCAGGAATTGACCATGTGAGAGTCTTGAGCACTGTGGGCCATAGTAAAGCTAAAGCCGTCCATTGACTAAGACTTCCTGGAAACCGGTGCACCTCTATCTCTGGTAATGGGAAAATGTGCACCTTACCTCAAGACTAGAGGTCACATTTAGTTGGCCCTTTAGCTACAGTACGCAACTGGGGTGAGCTCCCAGGAAGGAATCGCAAGCCCCTGGATTCTTTAGGAAAAAAACTCTGTGCTCTTCAGCGGCACCTGTGGCGTGAAGAGTCTCCTGGTGGTGTGGTTTTCAGCAGGCTTGGAAGCTGCAATGGAGCTGCTGTCAAAAGGGGGAAATACGGGCTTCTCCCATATTCTCCCGTTTACAACGTGACGCCACAGCGCATTTACTAGCACTCTCTGACTGACTGCTGGAGACTTTCAGCCCCACTGGGCCTTCCTATGATCACACTTCGCTGGACGCGGGGTGTTTTGCGTGCCACGAATAGCATTACACGCTTCATGAACTAGTCCGGCCTAGGTGACTTTGGATGGACCAAATGGCTAAGAATTTGACCGGATTTTCAGGATTTTCTGGCAGGCTGGACCTACCGTGGACCTTGCTTCCCAATAGAGAGATGACAGGTAAGAGTTGCCAGGATGCACTTTAGGCGCAGGGGTTCTTTCAGTGCAGTTCAGAGGGCCTCCGCGGAGGCAGAGCCACATTGAATGGAATACTGGCCAAAACGTGGTCCTGGGGCTGCCTTACAGCTGTAGAAATCAAGCTCTGCGGGCGAGAATCTGTTCATCACCCTTCCCTCTGCATACAAAGAGTCGACCCCAACCGTCTCTTCTGTGTTATGTTTCTCGGAAAATAAAAGGGGACTACGGCGCACACACTCTCCCTCAGAAGGGAATTCCTACGCGACTCTCTTAGGTCTACGGAAAGCCGTAGAGGAGTTAAAGCAGTCTGTCGAGTCAGGACGCACGGAGATGGCTGCACACAAAACTTTGCTGATAGGAAACACTCGTGCTTGCCTTGAGGCCAGGGGTCACGTTTACTTTGCCCTGAGCTAGGGCAAGCGTGGGATGAGCTCCTAGCAAGGCACTGGAGACCACCTGGATTCCTAGGAGAACGCTCACTTTCTTCACTGAGCGTATTCCTAGGAGTGACTAGAAGACGGTTCATGGCAATGTCTTTCAGTCAGCCTTGAGGCCGCCACTATCTACCTTTCAACTGGGGGAAATCCTGCCTTTTTCCAGGCTTCTCAATGACAAACTGGATCACCCCGCACATGTACCTAGCTTCTCTGACAATCCCAAAGAGACCATTGGAACGCAATCTGGCCTTCTGCGATGAAACTTTTGGATGCAGTGTGCTCTGCATGTGGTGAACGGCATAATCCTCTAAATGTCCTCAGTAGGCCTAGGTGACTTTGGATGTTGCAAATGCCTAGCAATGCTCAGGGTAAATCTCTTCTTTATTTCGGGCTGGACCTAAAGGCCAGTTTCCGCATCACTTAGAGAGACCTCGAGCAGGAGTCCCCAGACTGAAGTGGCGCCCCGGTGGTTTCCTTCAGGGCCTCTTATGTTTCCTCAAAGTGGCAGACCCGCAGGGAATGAAAGCCTGCCACGAACCGCCTTCCTGAGGCTCTTTCAAAGCTGTGGAACGCTAGCCATAGAGAACACATTAGTTCCCGGGCCTTCCAACTGCAGAGTGAGGGAACTTCCCCGAGCTGTGTATCCCTTGATTGTGCCCAGAAGGCTTTGGGTACACAGTGTCCTTCCTTGGCAGGAATTGACCATGTGAGAGTCTTGAGCACTGTGGGCCATAGTAAAGCTAAAGCCGTCCATTGACTAAGACTTCCTGGAAACCGGTCCACCTCTATCTCTGGTAATGGGAAAATGTGCACCTTACCTCAAGACTAGAGGTCACATTTAGTTGGCCCTTTAGCTACAGTACGCAAGTGGGGTGAGCTCCCAGGAAGGAATCGCAAGCCCCTGGATTCTTTAGGAAAAAAACTCTGTGCTCTTCAGCGGCACCTGTGGCGTGAAGAGTCTCCTGGTGGTGTGGTTTTCAGCAGGCTTGGAAGCTGCAATGGAGCTGCTGTCAAAAGGGGGAAATACGGGCTTCTCCCATATTCTCCCGTTTACAACTTGACGCCACAGCGCATTTACTAGCACTCTCTGACTGACTGCTGGAGACTTTCAGCCCCACTGGGCCTTCCTATGATCACACTTCGCTGGACGCGGGGTGTTTTGCGTGCCACGGATAGCATTACACGCTTCATGAACTAGTCCGGCCTAGGTGACTTTGGATGGACCAAATGGCTAAGAATTTGACCGGATTTTCAGGATTTTCTGGCAGGCTGGACCTACCGTGTACCTTGCTTCCCAATAGAGAGATGACAGGTAAGGGTTGCCAGGATGCACTTTAGGTGCAGGGGTTCTTTCAGTGCAGTTCAGAGGGCCTCCGCGGAGGCAGAGCCACGTTGAATGGAATACTGGCCAAAACGTGGTCCTGGGGCTGCCTTACAGCTGTAGAAATCAAGCTCTGCTGGCGAGAATCTGTTCATCACCCTTCCCTCTGCATACAAAGAGTCGACCCCAACCGTCTCTTCTGTGTTATGTTTCTCGGAAAATAAAAGGGGACTACGGCGCACACACTCTCCCTCAGAAGGGAATTCCTACACGACTCTCTTAGGCCTACGGAAAGCCGTAGAGGAGTTAAAGCAGTCTGTCGAGTCAGGACGCACGGAGATGGCTGCACACAAAACTTTGCTGATAGGAAACACTCGTGCTTGCCTTGAGGCCAGGGGTCACGTTTACTTTGCCCTGAGCTAGGGCAAGCGTGGGATGAGCTCCTAGCAAGGCACTGGAGACCACCTGGATTCCTAGGAGAACGCTCACTTTCTTCACTGAGCGTATTCCTAGGAGTGACTAGAAGACGGTTCATGACAATGTCTTTCAGTCAGCCTTGAGGCCGCCACTATCTACCTTTCAACTGGGGGAAATCCTGCCTTTTTCCAGGCTTCTCAATGACAAACTGGATCACCCCGCACATGTACCTAGCTTCTCTGACAATCCCAAAGAGACCATTGGAACGCAATCCGGCCTTCTGCGATGAAACTTTTGGATGCAGTATGCTCTGCATGTGGTGAACGGCATAATCCTCTAAATGTCCTCAGTAGGCCTAGGTGACTTTGGATGTTGCAAATGCCTAGCAATGCTCAGGGTAAATCTCTTCTTTATTTCGGGCTGGACCTAAAGGCCAGTTTCCGCATCACTTAGAGAGACCTCGAGCAGGAGTCCCCAGACTGAAGTGGCGCCCCGGTGGTTTCCTTCAGGGCCTCTTATGTTTCCTCAAAGTGGCAGACCCGCAGGGAATGAAAGCCTGCCACGAACCGCCTTCCTGAGGCTCTTTCAAAGCTGTGGAACGCTAGCCATAGAGAACACATTAGTTCCCGGCCCTTCCAACTGCATAGTGAGGGAACTTCCCCGAGCTGTGTATCCCTTGATTGTGCCCAGAAGGCTTTGGGTACACAGTGTCCTTCCTTGGCAGGAATTGACCATGTGAGAGTCTTGAGCACTGTGGGCCATAGTAAAGCTAAAGCCGTCCATTGACTAAGACTTCCTGGAAACCGGTGCACCTCTATCTCTGGTAATGGGAAAATGTGCACCTTACCTCAAGACTAGAGGTCACATTTAGTTGGCCCTTTAGCTACAGTACGCAACTGGGGTGAGCTCCCAGGAAGGAATCGCAAGCCCCTGGATTCTTTAGGAAAAAAACTCTGTGCTCTTCAGCGGCACCTGTGGCGTGAAGAGTCTCCTGGTGGTGTGGTTTTCAGCAGGCTTGGAAGCTGCAATGGAGCTGCTGTCAAAAGGGGGAAATACGGGCTTCTCCCATATTCTCCCGTTTACAACTTGACGCCACAGCGCATTTACTAGCACTCTATGACTGACTGCTGGAGACTTTCAGCCCCACTGGGCCTTTCTATGATCACACTTCGCTGGACGCGGGGTGTTTTGCATGCCACGAATAGCATTACACGCTTCATGAACTAGTCCGGCCTAGGTGACTTTGGATGGACCAAATGGCTAAGAATTTGACCGGATTTTCAGGATTTTCTGGCAGGCTGGACCTACCGTGGACCTTGCTTCCCAATAGAGAGATGACAGGTAAGAGTTGCCAGGAAGCAGTTTAGGCGCAGGGGTACTTTCAGTGCAGTTCAGAGGGCCTCCGTGGAGGCAGAGCCACGTTGAATGGAATACTGGCCCAAACGGGGTCCTGGGGCTGCCTTACAGCTGTAGAAATCAAGCTCTGCGGGCGAGAATCTGTTCATCACCCTTCCCTCTGCATACAAAGAGTCGACCCCAACCGTCTCTTCTGTGTTATGTTTCTCGGAAAATAAAAGGGGACTACGGCGCACACACTCTCCCTCAGAAGGGAATTCCTACGCGACTCTCTTAGGCCTACGGAAAGCCGTAGAGGAGTTAAAGCAGTCTGTCGAGTCAGGACGCACGGAGATGGCTGCACACAAAACTTTGCTGATAGGAAACACTCGTGCTTGCCTTGAGGCCAGGGGTCACGTTTACTTTGCCCTGAGCTAGGGCAAGCGTGGGATGAGCTCCTAGCAAGGCACTGGAGACCACCTGGATTCCTAGGAGAACGCTCACTTTCTTCACTGAGCGTATTCCTAGGAGTGACTAGAAGACGGTTCATGGCAATGTCTTTCAGTCAGCCTTGAGGCCGCCACTATCTACCTTTCAACTGGGGGAAATCCTGCCTTTTTCCAGGCTTCTCAATGACAAACTGGATCACCCCGCACATGTACCTAGCTTCTCTGACAATCCCAAAGAGACCATTGGAACGCAATCCGGCCTTCTGCGATGAAACTTTTGGATGCAGTGTGCTCTGCATGTGGTGAACGGCATAATCCTCTAAATGTCCTCAGTAGGCCTAGGTGACTTTGGATGTTGCAAATGCCTAGCAATGCTCAGGGTAAATCTCTTCTTTATTTCGGGCTGGACCTAAAGGCCAGTTTCCGCATCACTTAGAGAGACCTCGAGCAGGAGTCCCCAGACTGAAGTGGCGCCCCGGTGGTTTCCTTCAGGGCCTCTTATGTTTCCTCAAAGTGGCAGACCCGCAGGGAATGAACGCCTGCCACGAACCGCCTTCCTGAGGCTCTTTCAAAGCTGTGGAACGCTAGCCATAGAGAACACATTAGTTCCCGGGCCTTCCAACTGCAGAGTGAGGAAACTTCCCCGAGCTGTGTATCCCTTGATTGTGCCCAGAAGGCTTTGGGTACACAGTGTCCTTCCTTGGCAGGAATTGACCATGTGAGAGTCTTGAGCACTGTGGGCCATAGTAAAGCTAAAGCCGTCCATTGACTAAGACTTCCTGGAAACCGGTGCACCTCTATCTCTGGTAATGGGAAAATGTGCACCTTACCTCAAGACTAGAGGTCACATTTAGTTGGCCCTTTAGCTACAGTACGCAACTGGGGTGAGCTCCCAGGAAGGAATCGCAAGCCCCTGGATTCTTTAGGAAAAAAACTCTGTGCTCTTCAGCGGCACCTGTGGCGTGAAGAGTCTCCTGGTGGTGTGGTTTTCAGCAGGCTTGGAAGCTGCAATGGAGCTGCTGTCAAAAGGGGGAAATACGGGCTTCTCCCATATTCTCCCGTTTACAACTTGACGCCACAGCGCATTTACTAGCACTCTCTGACTGACTGCTGGAGACTTTCAGCCCCACTGGGCCTTCCTATGATCACACTTCGCTGGACGCGGGGTGTTTTGCGTGCCACGGATAGCATTACACGCTTCATGAACTAGTCCGGCCTAGGTGACTTTGGATGGACCAAATGGCTAAGAATTTGACCGGATTTTCAGGATTTTCTGGCAGGCTGGACCTACCGTGGACCTTGCTTCCCAATAGAGAGATGACAGGTAAGAGTTGCCAGGATGCACTTTAGGCGCAGGGGTTCTTTCAGTGCAGTTCAGAGGGCCTCCGTGGAGGCAGAGCCACGTTGAATGGAATACTGGCCAAAACGTGGTCCTGGGGCTGCCTTACAGCTGTAGAAATCAAGCTCTGCGGGCGAGAATCTGTTCATCACCCTTCCCTCTGCATACAAAGAGTCGACCCCAACCGTCTCTTCTGTGTTATGTTTCTCGGAAAATAAAAGGGGACTACGGCGCACACACTCTCCCTCAGAAGGGAATTCCTACGCGACTCTCTTAGGCCTACGGAAAGCCGTAGAGGAGTTAAAGCAGTCTGTCGAGTCAGGACGCACGGAGATGGCTGCACACAAAACTTTGCTGATAGGAAACACTCGTGCTTGCCTTGAGGCCAGGGGTCACGTTTACTTTGCCCTGAGCTAGGGCAAGCGTGGGATGAGCTCCTAGCAAGGCACTGGAGACCACCTGGATTCCTAGGAGAACGCTCACTTTCTTCACTGAGCGTATTCCTAGGAGTGACTAGAAGACGGTTCATGGCAATGTCTTTCAGTCAGCCTTGAGGCCGCCACTATCTACCTTTCAACTGGGGGAAATCCTGCCTTTTTCCAGGCTTCTCAATGACAAACTGGATCACCCCGCACATGTACCTAGCTTCTCTGACAATCCCAAAGAGACCATTGGAACGCAATCCGGCCTTCTGCGATGAAACTTTTGGATGCAGTGTGCTCTGCATGTGGTGAACGGCATAATCCTCTAAATGTCCTCAGTAGGCCTAGGTGACTTTGGATGTTGCAAATGCCTAGCAATGCTCAGGGTAAATCTCTTCTTTATTTCGGGCTGGACCTAAAGGCCAGTTTCCGCATCACTTAGAGAGACCTCGAGCAGGAGTCCCCAGACTGAAGTGGCGCCCCGGTGGTTTCCTTCAGGGCCTCTTATGTTTCCTCAAAGTGGCAGACCCGCAGGGAATGAAAGCCTGCACGAACCGCCTTCCTGAGGCTCTTTCAAAGCTGTGGAACGCTAGCCATAGAGAACACATTAGTTCCCGGCCCTTCCAACTGCATAGTGAGGGAACTTCCCCGAGCTGTGTATCCCTTGATTGTGCCCAGAAGGCTTTGGGTACACAGTGTCCTTCCTTGGCAGGAATTGACCATGTGAGAGTCTTGAGCACTGTGGGCCATAGTAAAGCTAAAGCCGTCCATTGACTAAGACTTCCTGGAAACCGGTGCACCTCTATCTCTGGTAATGGGAAAATGTGCACCTTACCTCAAGACTAGAGGTCACATTTAGTTGGCCCTTTAGCTACAGTACGCAACTGGGGTGAGCTCCCAGGAAGGAATCGCAAGCCCCTGGATTCTTTAGGAAAAAAACTCTGTGCTCTTCAGCGGCACCTGTGGCGTGAAGAGTCTCCTGGTGGTGTGGTTTTCAGCAGGCTTGGAAGCTGCAATGGAGCTGCTGTCAAAAGGGGGAAATACGGGCTTCTCCCATATTCTCCCGTTTACAACTTGACGCCACAGCGCATTTACTAGCACTCTCTGACTGACTGCTGGAGACTTTCAGCCCCACTGGGCCTTCCTATGATCACACTTCGCTGGACGCGGGGTGTTTTGCGTGCCACGGATAGCATTACATGCTTCATGAACTAGTCCGGCCTAGGTGACTTTGGATGGACCAAATGGCTAAGAATTTGACCGATTTTCAGGATTTTCTGGCAGGCTGGACCTACCGTGGACCTGGCTTCCCAATAGAGAGATGACAGGTAAGAGTTGCCAGGATGCACTTTAGGCACAGGGGTTCTTTCAGTGCAGTTCAGAGGGCCTCCGCGGAGGCAGAGCCACGTTGAATGGAATACTGGCCAAAACGTGGTCCTGGGGCTGCCTTACAGCTGTAGAAATCAAGCTCTGCGGGCGAGAATCTGTTCATCACCCTTCCCTCTGCATACAAAGAGTCGACCCCAACCGTCTCTTCTGTGTTATGTTTCTCGGAAAATAAAAGGGGACTACGGCGCACACACTCTCCCTCAGAAGGGAATTCCTACGCGACTCTCTTAGGCCTACGGAAAGCCGTAGAGGAGTTAAAGCAGTCTGTCGAGTCAGGACGCACGGAGATGGCTGCACACAAAACTTTGCTGATAGGAAACACTCGTGCTTGCCTTGAGGCCAGGGGTCACGTTTACTTTGCCCTGAGCTAGGGCAAGCGTGGGATGAGCTCCTAGCAAGGCACTGGAGACCACCTGGATTCCTAGGAGAACGCTCACTTTCTTCACTGAGCGTATTCCTAGGAGTGACTAGAAGACGGTTCATGGCAATGTCTTTCAGTCAGCCTTGAGGCCGCCACTATCTACCTTTCAACTGGGGGAAATCCTGCCTTTTTCCAGGCTTCTCAATGACAAACTGGATCACCCCGCACATGTACCTAGCTTCTCTGACAATCCCAAAGAGACCATTGGAACGCAATCCGGCCTTCTGCGATGAAACTTTTGGATGCAGTGTGCTCTGCATGTGGTGAACGGCATAATCCTCTAAATGTCCTCAGTAGGCCTAGGTGACTTTGGATGTTGCAAATGCCTAGCAATGCTCAGGGTAAATCTCTTCTTTATTTCGGGCTGGACCTAAAGGCCAGTTTCCGCATCACTTAGAGAGACCTCGAGCAGGAGTCCCCAGACTGAAGTGGCGCCCCGGTGGTTTCCTTCAGGGCCTCTTATGTTTCCTCAAAGTGGCAGACCCGCAGGGAATGAAAGCCTGCCACGAACCGCCTTCCTGAGGCTCTTTCAAAGCTGTGGAACGCTAGCCATAGAGAACACCTTAGTTCCCGGCCCTTCCAACTGCATAGTGAGGGAACTTCCCCGAGCTGTGTATCCCTTGATTGTGCCCAGAAGGCTTTGGGTACACAGTGTCCTTCCTTGGCAGGAATTGACCATGTGAGAGTCTTGAGCACTGTGGGCCATAGTAAAGCTAAAGCCGTCCATTGACTAAGACTTCCTGGAAACCGGTGCACCTCTATCTCTGGTAATGGGAAAATGTGCACCTTACCTCAAGACTAGAGGTCACATTTAGTTGGCCCTTTAGCTACAGTACGCAACTGGGGTGAGCTCCCAGGAAGGAATCGCAAGCCCCTGGATTCTTTAGGAAAAAAACTCTGTGCTCTTCAGCGGCACCTGTGGCGTGAAGAGTCTCCTGGTGGTGTGGTTTTCATCAGGCTTGGAAGCTGCAATGGAGCTGCTGTCAAAAGGGGGAAATACGGGCTTCTCCCATATTCTCCCGTTTACAACTTGACGCCACAGCGCATTTACTAGCACTCTCTGACTGACTGCTGGAGACTTTCAGCCCCACTGGGCCTTCCTATGATCACACTTCGCTGGACGTGGGGTGTTTTGCGTGCCACGAATAGCATTACACGCTTCATGAACTAGTCCGGCCTAGGTGACTTTGGATGGACCAAATGGCTAAGAATTTGACCGGATTTTCAGGATTTTCTGGCAGGCTGGACCTACCGTGGACCTTGCTTCCCAATAGAGAGATGACAGGTAAGAGTTGCCAGGATGCACTTTAGGCGCAGGGGTTCTTTCAGTGCAGTTCAGAGGGCCTCCGCGGAGGCAGAGCCACGTTGAATGGAATACTGGCCAAAACGTGGTCCTGGGGCTGCCTTACAGCTGTAGAAATCAAGCTCTGCGGGCGAGAATCTGTTCATCACCCTTCCCTCTGCATACAAAGAGTCGACCCCAACCGTCTCTTCTGTGTTATGTTTCTCGGAAAATAAAAGGGGACTACGGCGCACACACTCTCCCTCAGAAGGGAATTCCTACGCGACTCTCTTAGGCCTACGGAAAGCCGTAGAGGAGTTAAAGCAGTCTGTCGAGTCAGGACGCACGGAGATGGCTGCACACAAAACTTTGCTGATAGGAAACACTCGTGCTTGCCTTGAGGCCAGGGGTCACGTTTACTTTGCCCTGAGCTAGGGCAAGCGTGGGATGAGCTCCTAGCAAGGCACTGGAGACCACCTGGATTCCTAGGAGAACGCTCACTTTCTTCACTGAGCGTATTCCTAGGAGTGACTAGAAGACGGTTCATGGCAATGTCTTTCAGTCAGCCTTGAGGCCGCCACTATCTACCTTTCAACTGGGGGAAATCCTGCCTTTTTCCAGGCTTCTCAATGACAAACTGGATCACCCCGCACATGTACCTAGCTTCTCTGACAATCCCAAAGAGACCATTGGAACGCAATCTGGCCTTCTGCGATGAAACTTTTGGATGCAGTGTGCTCTGCATGTGGTGAACGGCATAATCCTCTAAATGTCCTCAGTAGGCCTAGGTGACTTTGGATGTTGCAAATGCCTAGCAATGCTCAGGGTAAATATCTTCTTTATTTCGGGCTAGACCTAAAGGCCAGTTTCGCATCACTTAGAGAGACCTCGAGCAGGAGTCCCCAGACTGAAGTGGCGCCCCGGTGGTTTCCTTCAGGGCCTCTTATGTTTCCTCAAAGTGGCAGACCCGCAGGGAATGAAAGCCTGCCACGAACCGCCTTCCTGAGGCTCTTTCAAAGCTGTGGAACGATAGCCATAGAGAACACATTAGTTCCCGGGCCTTCCAACTGCAGAGTGAGGGAAATTCCCCGAGCTGTGTATCCCTTGATTGTGCCCAGAAGGCTTTGGGTACACAGTGTCCTTCCTTGGCAGGAATTGACCATGTGAGAGTCTTGAGCACTGTGGGCCATAGTAAAGCTAAAGCCGTCCATTGACTAAGACTTCCTGGAAACCGGTGCACCTCTATCACTGGTAATGGGAAAATGTGCACCTTACCTCAAGACTAGAGGTCACATTTAGTTGGCCCTTTAGCTACAGTACGCAACTGGGGTGAGCTCCCAGGAAGGAATCGCAAGCCCCTGGATTCTTTAGGAAAAAAACTCTGTGCTCTTCAGCGGCACCTGTGGCGTGAAGAGTCTCCTGGTGGTGTGGTTTTCAGCAGGCTTGGAAGCTGCAATGGAGCTGCTGTCAAAAGGGGGAAATACGGGCTTCTCCCATATTCTCCCGTTTACAACTTGACGCCACAGCGCATTTACTAGCACTCTCTGACTGACTGCTGGAGACTTTCAGCCCCACTGGGCCTTCCTATGATCACACTTCGCTGGACGCGGGGTGTTTTGCGTGCCACGAATAGCATTACACGCTTCATGAACTAGTCCGGCCTAGGTGACTTTGGATGGACCAAATGGCTAAGAATTTGACCGGATTTTCAGGATTTTCTGGCAGGCTGGACCTACCGTGGACCTTGCTTCCCAATAGAGAGATGACAGGTAAGAGTTGCCAGTATGCACTTTAGACGCAGGGGTTCTTTCAGTGCAGTTCAGAGGGCCTCCGCGGAGGCAGAGCCACGTTGAATGGAATACTGGCCAAAACGTGGTCCTGGGGCTGCCTTACAGCTGTAGAAATCAAGCTCTGCGGGCGAGAATCTGTTCATCACCCTTCCCTCTGCATACAAAGAGTCGACCCCAACCGTCTCTTCTGTGTTATGTTTCTCGGAAAATAAAAGGGGACTACGGCGCACACACTCTCCCTCAGAAGGGAATTCCTACGCGACTCTCTTAGGCCTACGGAAAGCCGTAGAGGAGTTAAAGCAGTCTGTCGAGTCAGGACGCACGGAGATGGCTGCACACAAAACTTTGCTGATAGGAAACACTCGTGCTTGCCTTGAGGCCAGGGGTCACGTTTACTTTGCCCTGAGCTAGGGCAAGCGTGGGATGAGCTCCTAGCAAGGCACTGGAGACCACCTGGATTCCTAGGAGAACGCTCACTTTCTTCACTGAGCGTATTCCTAGGAGTGACTAGAAGACGGTTCATGGCAATGTCTTTCAGTCAGCCTTGAGGCCGCGACTATCTACCTTTCAACTGGGGGAAATCCTGCCTTTTTCCAGGCTTCTCAATGCCAAACTGGATCACCCCGCACATGTACCTAGCTTCTCTGACAATCCCAAAGAGACCATTGGAACGCAATCTGGCCTTCTGCGATGAAACTTTTGGATGCAGTGTGCTCTGCATGTGGTGAACGGCATAATCCTCTAAATGTCCTCAGTAGGCCTAGGTGACTTTGGATGTTGCAAATGCCTAGCAATGCTCAGGGTAAATCTCTTCTTTATTTCGGGCTGGACCTAAAGGCCAGTTTCCGCATCACTTAGAGAGACCTCGAGCAGGAGTCCCCAGACTGAAGTGGCGCCCCGGTGGTTTCCTTCAGGGCCTCTTATGTTTCCTCAAAGTGGCAGACCCGCAGGGAATGAAAGCCTGCCACGAACCGCCTTCCTGAGGCTCTTTCAAAGCTGTGGAACGCTAGCCATAGAGAACACATTAGTTCCCGGGCCTTCCAACTGCAGAGTGAGGGAACTTCCCCGAGCTGTGTATCCCTTGATTGTGCCCAGAAGGCTTTGGGTACACAGTGTCCTTCCTTGGCAGGAATTGACCATGTGAGAGTCTTGAGCACTGTGGGCCATAGTAAAGCTAAAGCCGTCCATTGACTAAGACTTCCTGGAAACCGGTGCACCTCTATCTCTGGTAATGGGAAAATGTGCACCTTACCTCAAGACTAGAGGTCACATTTAGTTGGCCCTTTAGCTACAGTACGCAACTGGGGTGAGCTCCCAGGAAGGAATCGCAAGCCCCTGGATTCTTTAGGAAAAAAACTCTGTGCTCTTCAGCGGCACCTGTGGCGTGAAGAGTCTCCTGGTGGTGTGGTTTTCAGCAGGCTTGGAAGCTGCAATGGAACTGCTGTCAAAAGGGGGAAATACGGGCTTCTCCCATATTCTCCCGTTTACAACTTGACGCCACAGCGCATTTACTAGCACTCTCTGACTGACTGCTGGAGACTTTCAGCCCCACTGGGCCTTCCTATGATCACACTTCGCTGGACGCGGGGTGTTTTGCGTGCCACGGATAGCATTACATGCTTCATGAACTAGTCCGGCCTAGGTGACTTTGGATGGACCAAATGGCTAAGAATTTGACCGGATTTTCAGGATTTTCTGGCAGCCTGGACCTACCGTGGACCTGGCTTCCCAATAGAGAGATGACAGGTAAGAGTTGCCAGGATGCACTTTAGGCGCAGGGGTTCTTTCAGTGCAGTTCAGAGGGCCTCCGCGGAGGCAGAGCCACGTTGAATGGAATACTGGCCAAAACGTGGTCCTGGGGCTGCCTTACAGCTGTAGAAATCAAGCTCTGCGGGCGAGAATCTGTTCATCACCCTTCCCTCTGCATACAAAGAGTCGACCCCAACCGTCTCTTCTGTGTTATGTTTCTCGGAAAATAAAAGGGGACTACGGCGCACACACTCTCCCTCAGAAGGGAATTCCTACGCGACTCTCTTAGGCCTACGGAAAGCCGTAGAGGAGTTAAAGCAGTCTGTCGAGTCAGGACGCACGGAGATGGCTGCACACAAAACTTTGCTGATAGGAAACACTCGTGCTTGCCTTGAGGCCAGGGGTCACGTTTACTTTGCCCTGAGCTAGGGCAAGCGTGGGATGAGCTCCTAGCAAGGCACTGGAGACCACCTGGATTCCTAGGAGAACGCTCACTTTCTTCACTGAGCGTATTCCTAGGAGTGACTAGAAGACGGTTCATGGCAATGTCTTTCAGTCAGCCTTGAGGCCGCCACTATCTACCTTTCAACTGGGGGAAATCCTGCCTTTTTCCAGGCTTCTCAATGACAAACTGGATCACCCCGCACATGTACCTAGCTTCTCTGACAATCCCAAAGAGACCATTGGAACGCAATCCGGCCTTCTGCGATGAAACTTTTGGATGCAGTGTGCTCTGCATGTGGTGAACGGCATAATCCTCTAAATGTCCTCAGTAGGCCTAGGTGACTTTGGATGTTGCAAATGCCTAGCAATGCTCAGGGTAAATCTCTTCTTTATTTCGGGCTGGACCTAAAGGCCAGTTTCCGCATCACTTAGAGAGACCTCGAGCAGGAGTCCCCAGACTGAAGTGGCGCCCCGGTGGTTTCCTTCAGGGCCTCTTATGTTTCCTCAAAGTGGCAGACCCGCAGGGAATGAAAGCCTGCCACGAACCGCCTTCCTGAGGCTCTTTCAAAGCTGTGGAACGCTAGCCATAGAGAACACATTAGTTCCCGGGCCTTCCAACTGCAGAGTGAGGGAACTTCCCCGAGCTGTGTATCCCTTGATTGTGCCCAGAAGGCTTTGGGTACACAGTGTCCTTCCTTGGCAGGAATTGACCATGTGAGAGTCTTGAGCACTGTGGGCCATAGTAAAGCTAAAGCCGTCCATTGACTAAGACTTCCTGGAAACCGGTGCACCTCTATCTCTGGTAATGGGAAAATGTGCACCTTACCTCAAGACTAGAGGTCACATTTAGTTGGCCCTTTAGCTACAGTACGCAACTGGGGTGAGCTCCCAGGAAGGAATCGCAAGCCCCTGGATTCTTTAGGAAAAAAACTCTGTGCTCTTCAGCGGCACCTGTGGCGTGAAGAGTCTCCTGGTGGTGTGGTTTTCAGCAGGCTTGGAAGCTGCAATGGAGCTGCTGTCAAAAGGGGGAAATACGGGCTTCTCCCATATTCTCCCGTTTACAACTTGACACCACAGCGCATTTACTAGCACTCTCTGACTGACTGCTGGAGACTTTCAGCCCCACTGGGCCTTCCTATGATCACACTTCGCTGGACGCGGGGTGTTTTGCGTGCCACGGATAGCATTACACGCTTCATGAACTAGTCCGGCCTAGGTGACTTTGGATGGACCAAATGGCTAAGAATTTGACCGGATTTTCAGGATTTTCTGGCAGGCTGGACCTACCGTGGACCTTGCTTCCCAATAGAGAGATGACAGGTAAGAGTTGCCAGGATGCACTTTAGGCGCAGGGGTTCTTTCAGTGCAGTTCAGAGGGCCTCCGCGGAGGCAGAGCCACGTTGAATGGAATACTGGCCAAAACGTGGTCCTGGGGCTGCCTTACAGCTGTAGAAATCAAGCTCTGCGGGCGAGAATCTGTTCATCACCCTTCCCTCTGCATACAAAGAGTCGACCCCAACCGTCTCTTCTGTGTTATGTTTCTCGGAAAATAAAAGGGGACTACGGCGCACACACTCTCCCTCAGAAGGGAATTCCTACGCGACTCTCTTAGGCCTACGGAAAGCCGTAGAGGAGTTAAAGCAGTCTGTCGAGTCAGGACGCACGGAGATGGCTGCACACAAAACTTTGCTGATAGGAAACACTCGTGCTTGCCTTGAGGCCAGGGGTCACGTTTACTTTGCCCTGAGCTAGGGCAAGCGTGGGATGAGCTCCTAGCAAGGCACTGGAGACCACCTGGATTCCTAGGAGAACGCTCACTTTCTTCACTGAGCGTATTCCTAGGAGTGACTAGAAGACGGTTCATGGCAATGTCTTTCAGTCAGCCTTGAGGCCGCGACTATCTACCTTTCAACTGGGGGAAATCCTGCCTTTTTCCAGGCTTCTCAATGCCAAACTGGATCACCCCGCACATGTACCTAGCTTCTCTGACAATCCCAAAGAGACCATTGGAACGCAATCTGGCCTTCTGCGATGAAACTTTTGGATGCAGTGTGCTCTGCATGTGGTGAACGGCATAATCCTCTAAATGTCCTCAGTAGGCCTAGGTGACTTTGGATGTTGCAAATGCCTAGCAATGCTCAGGGTAAATATCTTCTTTATTTCGGGCTGGACCTAAAGGCCAGTTTCCACATCACTTAGAGAGACCTCGAGCAGGAGTCCCCAGACTGAAGTGGCGCCCCGGTGGTTTCCTTCAGGGCCTCTTATGTTTCCTCAAAGTGGCAGACCCGCAGGGAATGAAAGCCTGCCACGAACCGCCTTCCTGAGGCTCTTTCAAAGCTGTGGAACGCTAGCCATAGAGAACACATTAGTTCCCGGCCCTTCCAACTGTAGAGTGAGGGAACTTCCCCGAGCTGTGTATCCCTTGATTGTGCCCAGAAGGCTTTGGGTACACAGTGTCCTTCCTTGGCAGGAATTGACCATGTGAGAGTCTTGAGCACTGTGGGCCATAGTAAAGCTAAAGCCGTCCATTGACTAAGACTTCCTGGAAACCGGTGCACCTCTATCTCTGGTAATGGGAAAATGTGCACCTTACCTCAAGACTAGAGGTCACATTTAGTTGGCCCTTTAGCTACAGTACGCAACTGGGGTGAGCTCCCAGGAAGGAATCGCAAGCCCCTGGATTCTTTAGGAAAAAAACTCTGTGCTCTTCAGCGGCACCTGTGGCGTGAAGAGTCTCCTGGTGGTGTGGTTTTCAGCAGGCTTGGAAGCTGCAATGGAGCTGCTGTCAAAAGGGGGAAATACGGGCTTCTCCCATATTCTCCCGTTTACAACTTGACGCCACAGCGCATTTACTAGCACTCTCTGACTGACTGCTGGAGACTTTCAGCCCCACTGGGCCTTCCTATGATCACACTTCGCTGGACGCGGGGTGTTTTGCGTGCCACGGATAGCATTACACGCTTCATGAACTAGTCCGGCCTAGGTGACTTTGGATGGACCAAATGGCTAAGAATTTGACCGGATTTTCAGGATTTTCTGGCAGGCTGGACCTACCGTGGACCTGGCTTCCCAATAGAGAGATGACAGGTAAGAGTTGCCAGGATGCACTTTAGGCGCAGGGGTTCTTTCAGTGCAGTTCAGAGGGCCTCCGCGGAGGCAGAGCCACGTTGAATGGAATACTGGCCAAAACGTGGTCCTGGGGCTGCCTTACAGCTGTAGAAATCAAGCTCTGCGGGCGAGAATCTGTTCATCACCCTTCCCTCTGCATACAAAGAGTCGACCCC
Organism: Mesoplodon densirostris; assembly: GCF_025265405.1. Classification (NCBI taxonomy): domain Eukaryota; kingdom Metazoa; phylum Chordata; class Mammalia; order Artiodactyla; family Ziphiidae; genus Mesoplodon; species Mesoplodon densirostris. The sequence continues at coordinate 357,299 of NC_082682.1, forward strand.
AACCGTCTCTTCTGTGTTATGTTTCTCGGAAAATAAAAGGGGACTACGGCGCACACACTCTCCCTCAGAAGGGAATTCCTACGCGACTCTCTTAGGCCTACGGAAAGCCGTAGAGGAGTTAAAGCAGTCTGTCGAGTCAGGACGCACGGAGATGGCTGCACACAAAACTTTGCTGATAGGAAACACTCGTGCTTGCCTTGAGGCCAGGGGTCACGTTTACTTTGCCCTGAGCTAGGGCAAGCGTGGGATGAGCTCCTAGCAAGGCACTGGAGACCACCTGGATTCCTAGGAGAACGCTCACTTTCTTCACTGAGCGTATTCCTAGGAGTGACTAGAAGACGGTTCATGGCAATGTCTTTCAGTCAGCCTTGAGGCCGCCACTATCTACCTTTCAACTGGGGGAAATCCTGCCTTTTTCCAGGCTTCTCAATGACAAACTGGATCACCCCGCACATGTACCTAGCTTCTCTGACAATCCCAAAGAGACCATTGGAACGCAATCCGGCCTTCTGCGATGAAACTTTTGGATGCAGTGTGCTCTGCATGTGGTGAACGGCATAATCCTCTAAATGTCCTCAGTAGGCCTAGGTGACTTTGGATGTTGCAAATGCCTAGCAATGCTCAGGGTAAATCTCTTCTTTATTTCGGGCTGGACCTAAAGGCCAGTTTCCGCATCACTTAGAGAGACCTCGAGCAGGAGTCCCCAGACTGAAGTGGCGCCCCGGTGGTTTCCTTCAGGGCCTCTTATGTTTCCTCAAAGTGGCAGACCCGCAGGGAATGAAAGCCTGCCACGAACCGCCTTCCTGAGGCTCTTTCAAAGCTGTGGAACGCTAGCCATAGAGAACACATTAGTTCCCGGGCCTTCCAACTGCAGAGTGAGGGAACTTCCCCGAGCTGTGTATCCCTTGATTGTGCCCAGAAGGCTTTGGGTACACAGTGTCCTTCCTTGGCAGGAATTGACCATGTGAGAGTCTTGAGCACTGTGGGCCATAGTAAAGCTAAAGCCGTCCATTGACTAAGACTTCCTGGAAACCGGTGCACCTCTATCTCTGGTAATGGGAAAATGTGCACCTTACCTCAAGACTAGAGGTCACATTTAGTTGGCCCTTTAGCTACAGTACGCAACTGGGGTGAGCTCCCAGGAAGGAATCGCAAGCCCCTGGATTCTTTAGGAAAAAAACTCTGTGCTCTTCAGCGGCACCTGTGGCGTGAAGAGTCTCCTGGTGGTGTGGTTTTCAGCAGGCTTGGAAGCTGCAATGGAGCTGCTGTCAAAAGGGGGAAATACGGGCTTCTCCCATATTCTCCCGTTTACAACTTGACACCACAGCGCATTTACTAGCACTCTCTGACTGACTGCTGGAGACTTTCAGCCCCACTGGGCCTTCCTATGATCACACTTCGCTGGACGCGGGGTGTTTTGCGTGCCACGGATAGCATTACACGCTTCATGAACTAGTCCGGCCTAGGTGACTTTGGATGGACCAAATGGCTAAGAATTTGACCGGATTTTCAGGATTTTCTGGCAGGCTGGACCTACCGTGGACCTTGCTTCCCAATAGAGAGATGACAGGTAAGAGTTGCCAGGATGCACTTTAGGCGCAGGGGTTCTTTCAGTGCAGTTCAGAGGGCCTCCGCGGAGGCAGAGCCACGTTGAATGGAATACTGGCCAAAACGTGGTCCTGGGGCTGCCTTACAGCTGTAGAAATCAAGCTCTGCGGGCGAGAATCTGTTCATCACCCTTCCCTCTGCATACAAAGAGTCGACCCCAACCGTCTCTTCTGTGTTATGTTTCTCGGAAAATAAAAGGGGACTACGGCGCACACACTCTCCCTCAGAAGGGAATTCCTACGCGACTCTCTTAGGCCTACGGAAAGCCGTAGAGGAGTTAAAGCAGTCTGTCGAGTCAGGACGCACGGAGATGGCTGCACACAAAACTTTGCTGATAGGAAACACTCGTGCTTGCCTTGAGGCCAGGGGTCACGTTTACTTTGCCCTGAGCTAGGGCAAGCGTGGGATGAGCTCCTAGCAAGGCACTGGAGACCACCTGGATTCCTAGGAGAACGCTCACTTTCTTCACTGAGCGTATTCCTAGGAGTGACTAGAAGACGGTTCATGGCAATGTCTTTCAGTCAGCCTTGAGGCCGCCACTATCTACCTTTCAACTGGGGGAAATCCTGCCTTTTTCCAGGCTTCTCAATGACAAACTGGATCACCCCGCACATGTACCTAGCTTCTCTGACAATCCCAAAGAGACCATTGGAACGCAATCTGGCCTTCTGCGATGAAACTTTTGGATGCAGTGTGCTCTGCATGTGGTGAACGGCATAATCCTCTAAATGTCCTCAGTAGGCCTAGGTGACTTTGGATGTTGCAAATGCCTAGCAATGCTCAGGGTAAATATCTTCTTTATTTCGGGCTGGACCTAAAGGCCAGTTTCCACATCACTTAGAGAGACCTCGAGCAGGAGTCCCCAGACTGAAGTGGCGCCCCGGTGGTTTCCTTCAGGGCCTCTTATGTTTCCTCAAAGTGGCAGACCCGCAGGGAATGAAAGCCTGCCACGAACCGCCTTCCTGAGGCTCTTTCAAAGCTGTGGAACGCTAGCCATAGAGAACACATTAGTTCCCGGCCCTTCCAACTGTAGAGTGAGGGAACTTCCCCGAGCTGTGTATCCCTTGATTGTGCCCAGAAGGCTTTGGGTACACAGTGTCCTTCCTTGGCAGGAATTGACCATGTGAGAGTCTTGAGCACTGTGGGCCATAGTAAAGCTAAAGCCGTCCATTGACTAAGACTTCCTGGAAACCGGTGCACCTCTATCTCTGGTAATGGGAAAATGTGCACCTTACCTCAAGACTAGAGGTCACATTTAGTTGGCCCTTTAGCTACAGTACGCAACTGGGGTGAGCTCCCAGGAAGGAATCGCAAGCCCCTGGATTCTTTAGGAAAAAAACTCTGTGCTCTTCAGCGGCACCTGTGGCGTGAAGAGTCTCCTGGTGGTGTGGTTTTCAGCAGGCTTGGAAGCTGCAATGGAGCTGCTGTCAAAAGGGGGAAATACGGGCTTCTCCCATATTCTCCCGTTTACAACTTGACGCCACAGCGCATTTACTAGCACTCTCTGACTGACTGCTGGAGACTTTCAGCCCCACTGGGCCTTCCTATGATCACACTTCGCTGGACGCGGGGTGTTTTGCGTGCCACGGATAGCATTACACGCTTCATGAACTAGTCCGGCCTAGGTGACTTTGGATGGACCAAATGGCTAAGAATTTGACCGGATTTTCAGGATTTTCTGGCAGGCTGGACCTACCGTGGACCTGGCTTCCCAATAGAGAGATGACAGGTAAGAGTTGCCAGGATGCACTTTAGGCGCAGGGGTTCTTTCAGTGCAGTTCAGAGGGCCTCCGCGGAGGCAGAGCCACGTTGAATGGAATACTGGCCAAAACGTGGTCCTGGGGCTGCCTTACAGCTGTAGAAATCAAGCTCTGCGGGCGAGAATCTGTTCATCACCCTTCCCTCTGCATACAAAGAGTCGACCCCAACCGTCTCTTCTGTGTTATGTTTCTCGGAAAATAAAAGGGGACTACGGCGCACACACTCTCCCTCAGAAGGGAATTCCTACGCGACTCTCTTAGGCCTACGGAAAGCCGTAGAGGAGTTAAAGCAGTCTGTCGAGTCAGGACGCACGGAGATGGCTGCACACAAAACTTTGCTGATAGGAAACACTCGTGCTTGCCTTGAGGCCAGGGGTCACGTTTACTTTGCCCTGAGCTAGGGCAAGCGTGGGATGAGCTCCTAGCAAGGCACTGGAGACCACCTGGATTCCTAGGAGAACGCTCACTTTCTTCACTGAGCGTATTCCTAGGAGTGACTAGAAGACGGTTCATGGCAATGTCTTTCAGTCAGCCTTGAGGCCGCCACTATCTACCTTTCAACTGGGGGAAATCCTGCCTTTTTCCAGGCTTCTCAATGACAAACTGGATCACCCCGCACATGTACCTAGCTTCTCTGACAATCCCAAAGAGACCATTGGAACGCAATCCGGCCTTCTGCGATGAAACTTTTGGATGCAGTGTGCTCTGCATGTGGTGAACGGCATAATCCTCTAAATGTCCTCAGTAGGCCTAGGTGACTTTGGATGTTGCAAATGCCTAGCAATGCTCAGGGTAAATCTCTTCTTTATTTCGGGCTGGACCTAAAGGCCAGTTTCCGCATCACTTAGAGAGACCTCGAGCAGGAGTCCCCAGACTGAAGTGGCGCCCCGGTGGTTTCCTTCAGGGCCTCTTATGTTTCCTCAAAGTGGCAGACCCGCAGGGAATGAAAGCCTGCCACGAACCGCCTTCCTGAGGCTCTTTCAAAGCTGTGGAACGCTAGCCATAGAGAACACATTAGTTCCCGGCCCTTCCAACTGCATAGTGAGGGAACTTCCCCGAGCTGTGTATCCCTTGATTGTGCCCAGAAGGCTTTGGGTACACAGTGTCCTTCCTTGGCAGGAATTGACCATGTGAGAGTCTTGAGCACTGTGGGCCATAGTAAAGCTAAAGCCGTCCATTGACTAAGACTTCCTGGAAACCGGTGCACCTCTATCTCTGGTAATGGGAAAATGTGCACCTTACCTCAAGACTAGAGGTCACATTTAGTTGGCCCTTTAGCTACAGTACGCAACTGGGGTGAGCTCCCAGGAAGGAATCGCAAGCCCCTGGATTCTTTAGGAAAAAAACTCTGTGCTCTTCAGCGGCACCTGTGGCGTGAAGAGTCTCCTGGTGGTGTGGTTTTCAGCAGGCTTGGAAGCTGCAATGGAGCTGCTGTCAAAAGGGGGAAATACGGGCTTCTCCCATATTCTCCCGTTTACAACTTGACGCCACAGCGCATTTACTAGCACTCTCTGACTGACTGCTGGAGACTTTCAGCCCCACTGGGCCTTCCTATGATCACACTTCGCTGGACGCGGGGTGTTTTGCGTGCCACGAATAGCATTACACGCTTCATGAACTAGTCCGGCCTAGGTGACTTTGGATGGACCAAATGGCTAAGAATTTGACCGGATTTTCAGGATTTTCTGGCAGGCTGGACCTACCGTGGACCTTGCTTCCCAATAGAGAGATGACAGGTAAGAGTTGCCAGGATGCACTTTAGGCACAGGGGTTCTTTCAGTGCAGTTCAGAGGGCCTCCGCGGAGGCAGAGCCACGTTGAATGGAATACTGGCCAAAACGTGGTCCTGGGGCTGCCTTACAGCTGTAGAAATCAAGCTCTGCGGGCGAGAATCTGTTCATCACCCTTCCCTCTGCATACAAAGAGTCGACCGCAACCGTCTCTTCTGTGTTATGTTTCTCGGAAAATAAAAGGGGACTACGGCGCACACACTCTCCCTCAGAAGGGAATTCCTACGTGACTCTCTTAGGCCTACGGAAAGCCGTAGAGGAGTTAAAGCAGTCTGTCGAGTCAGGACGCACGGAGATGGCTGCACACAAAACTTTGCTGATAGGAAACACTCGTGCTTGCCTTGAGGCCAGGGGTCACGTTTACTTTGCCCTGAGCTAGGGCAAGCGTGGGATGAGCTCCTAGCAAGGCACTGGAGACCACCTGGATTCCTAGGAGAATGCTCACTTTCTTCACTGAGCGTATTCCTAGGAGTGACTAGAAGACGGTTCATGGCAATGTCTTTCAGTCAGCCTTGAGGCCGCCACTATCTACCTTTCAACTGGGGGAAATCCTGCCTTTTTCCAGGCTTCTCAATGCCAAACTGGATCACCCCGCACATGTACCTAGCTTCTCTGACAATCCCAAAGAGACCATTGGAACGCAATCCGGCCTTCTGCGATGAAACTTTTGGATGCAGTGTGCTCTGCATGTGGTGAACGGCATAATCCTCTAAATGTCCTCAGTAGGCCTAGGTGACTTTGGATGTTGCAAATGCCTAGCAATGCTCAGGGTAAATCTCTTCTTTATTTCGGGCTGGACCTAAAGGCCAGTTTCCGCATCACTTAGAGAGACCTCGAGCAGGAGTCCCCAGACTGAAGTGGCGCCCCGGTGGTTTCCTTCAGGGCCTCTTATGTTTCCTCAAAGTGGCAGACCCGCAGGGAATGAAAGCCTGCCACGAACCGCCTTCCTGAGGCTCTTTCAAAGCTGTGGAACGCTAGCCATAGAGAACACATTAGTTCCCGGCCCTTCCAACTGCATAGTGAGGGAACTTCCCCGAGCTGTGTATCCCTTGATTGTGCCCAGAAGGCTTTGGGTACACAGTGTCCTTCCTTGGCAGGAATTGACCATGTGAGAGTCTTGAGCACTGTGGGCCATAGTAAAGCTAAAGCCGTCCATTGACTAAGACTTCCTGGAAACCGGTGCACCTCTATCTCTGGTAATGGGAAAATGTGCACCTTACCTCAAGACTAGAGGTCACATTTAGTTGGCCCTTTAGCTACAGTACGCAACTGGGGTGAGCTCCCAGGAAGGAATCGCAAGCCCCTGGATTCATTAGGAAAAAAACTCTGTGCTCTTCAGCGGCACCTGTGGCGTGAAGAGTCTCCTGGTGGTGTGGTTTTCAGCAGGCTTGGAAGCTGCAATGGAGCTGCTGTCAAAAGGGGGAAATACGGGTTTCTCCCATATTCTCCCGTTTACAACTTGACGCCACAGTGCATTTACTAGCACTCTCTGACTGACTGCTGGAGACTTTCAGCCCCACTGGCCCTTTCTATGATCACACTTCGCTGGACGCGGGGTGTTTTGCGTGCCACGAAGAGCATTACACGCTTCATGAACTAGTCCGGCCTAGGTGACTTTGGATGGACCAAATGGTTAAGAATTTGACCGGATTTTCAGGATTTTCTGGCAGGCTGGACCTACCGTGGACCTTGCTTCCCAATAGAGAGATGACAGGTAAGAGTTGCCAGGAAGCACTTTAGGCGCAGGGGTTCTTTCAGTGCAGTTCAGAGGGCCTCCGCGGAGGCAGAGCCACGTTGAATGGAATACTGGCCAAAACGTGGTCCTGGGGCTGCCTTACAGCTGTAGAAATCAAGCTCTGCGGGCGAGAATCTGTTCATCACCCTTCCCTCTGCATACAAAGAGTCGACCGCAACCGTCTCTTCTGTGTTATGTTTCTCGGAAAATAAAAGGGGACTACGGCGCACACACTCTCCCTCAGAAGGGAATTCCTACGTGACTCTCTTAGGCCTACGGAAAGCCGTAGAGGAGTTAAAGCAGTCTGTCGAGTCAGGACGCACGGAGATGGCTGCACACAAAACTTTGCTGATAGGAAACACTCGTGCTTGCCTTGAGGCCAGGGGTCACGTTTACTTTGCCCTGAGCTAGGGCAAGCGTGGGATGAGCTCCTAGCAAGGCACTGGAGACCACCTGGATTCCTAGGAGAATGCTCACTTTCTTCACTGAGCGTATTCCTAGGAGTGACTAGAAGACGGTTCATGGCAATGTCTTTCAGTCAGCCTTGAGGCCGCCACTATCTACCTTTCAACTGGGGGAAATCCTGCCTTTTTCCAGGCTTCTCAATGCCAAACTGGATCACCCCGCACATGTACCTAGCTTCTCTGACAATCCCAAAGAGACCATTGGAACGCAATCCGGCCTTCTGCGATGAAACTTTTGGATGCAGTGTGCTCTGCATGTGGTGAACGGCATAATCCTCTAAATGTCCTCAGTAGGCCTAGGTGACTTTGGATGTTGCAAATGCCTAGCAATGCTCAGGGTAAATCTCTTCTTTATTTCGGGCTGGACCTAAAGGCCAGTTTCCGCATCACTTAGAGAGACCTCGAGCAGGAGTCCCCAGACTGAAGTGGCGCCCCGGTGGTTTCCTTCAGGGCCTCTTATGTTTCCTCAAAGTGGCAGACCCGCAGGGAATGAAAGCCTGCCACGAACCGCCTTCCTGAGGCTCTTTCAAAGCTGTGGAACGCTAGCCATAGAGAACACATTAGTTCCCGGCCCTTCCAACTGCATAGTGAGGGAACTTCCCCGAGCTGTGTATCCCTTGATTGTGCCCAGAAGGCTTTGGGTACACAGTGTCCTTCCTTGGCAGGAATTGACCATGTGAGAGTCTTGAGCACTGTGGGCCATAGTAAAGCTAAAGCCGTCCATTGACTAAGACTTCCTGGAAACCGGTGCACCTCTATCTCTGGTAATGGGAAAATGTGCACCTTACCTCAAGACTAGAGGTCACATTTAGTTGGCCCTTTAGCTACAGTACGCAACTGGGGTGAGCTCCCAGGAAGGAATCGCAAGCCCCTGGATTCTTTAGGAAAAAAACTCTGTGCTCTTCAGCGGCACCTGTGGCGTGAAGAGTCTCCTGGTGGTGTGGTTTTCAGCAGGCTTGGAAGCTGCAATGGAGCTGCTGTCAAAAGGGGGAAATACGGGTTTCTCCCATATTCTCCCGTTTACAACTTGACGCCACAGTGCATTTACTAGCACTCTCTGACTGACTGCTGGAGACTTTCAGCCCCACTGGCCCTTTCTATGATCACACTTCGCTGGACGCGGGGTGTTTTGCGTGCCACGAAGAGCATTACACGCTTCATGAACTAGTCCGGCCTAGGTGACTTTGGATGGACCAAATGGTTAAGAATTTGACCGGATTTTCAGGATTTTCTGGCAGGCTGGACCTACCGTGGACCTTGCTTCCCAATAGAGAGATGACAGGTAAGAGTTGCCAGGAAGCACTTTAGGCGCAGGGGTTCTTTCAGTGCAGTTCAGAGGGCCTCCGAGGAGGCAGAGCCACGTTGAATGGAATACTGGCCAAAACGTGGTCCTGGGGCTGCCTTACAGCTGTAGAAATCAAGCTCTGCGGGCGAGAATCTGTTCATCACCCTTCCCTCTGCATACAAAGAGTCGACCGCAACCGTCTCTTCTGTGTTATGTTTCTCGGAAAATAAAAGGGGACTACGGCGCACACACTCTCCCTCAGAAGGGAATTCCTACGTGACTCTCTTAGGCCTACGGAAAGCCGTAGAGGAGTTAAAGCAGTCTGTCGAGTCAGGACGCACGGAGATGGCTGCACACAAAACTTTGCTGATAGGAAACACTCGTGCTTGCCTTGAGGCCAGGGGTCACGTTTACTTTGCCCTGAGCTAGGGCAAGCGTGGGATGAGCTCCTAGCAATGCACTGGAGACCACCTGGATTCCTAGGAGAATGCTCACTTTCTTCACTGAGCGTATTCCTAGGAGTGACTAGAAGACGGTTCATGGCAATGTCTTTCAGTCAGCCTTGAGGCCGCCACTATCTACCTTTCAACTGGGGGAAATCCTGCCTTTTTCCAGGCTTCTCAATGCCAAACTGGATCACCCCGCACATGTACCTAGCTTCTCTGACAATCCCAAAGAGACCATTGGAACGCAATCCGGCCTTCTGCGATGAAACTTTTGGATGCAGTGTGCTCTGCATGTGGTGAACGGCATAATCCTCTAAATGTCCTCAGTAGGCCTAGGTGACTTTGGATGTTGCAAATGCCTAGCAATGCTCAGGGTAAATCTCTTCTTTATTTCGGGCTGGACCTAAAGGCCAGTTTCCGCATCACTTAGAGAGACCTCGAGCAGGAGTCCCCAGACTGAAGTGGCGCCCCGGTGGTTTCCTTCAGGGCCTCTTATGTTTCCTCAAAGTGGCAGACCCGCAGGGAATGAAAGCCTGCCACGAACCGCCTTCCTGAGGCTCTTTCAAAGCTGTGGAACGCTAGCCATAGAGAACACATTAGTTCCCGGCCCTTCCAACTGCATAGTGAGGGAACTTCCCCGAGCTGTGTATCCCTTGATTGTGCCCAGAAGGCTTTGGGTACACAGTGTCCTTCCTTGGCAGGAATTGACCATGTGAGAGTCTTGAGCACTGTGGGCCATAGTAAAGCTAAAGCCGTCCATTGACTAAGACTTCCTGGAAACCGGTGCACCTCTATCTCTGGTAATGGGAAAATGTGCACCTTACCTCAAGACTAGAGGTCACATTTAGTTGGCCCTTTAGCTACAGTACGCAACTGGGGTGAGCTCCCAGGAAGGAATCGCAAGCCCCTGGATTCTTTAGGAAAAAAACTCTGTGCTCTTCAGCGGCACCTGTGGCGTGAAGAGTCTCCTGGTGGTGTGGTTTTCAGCAGGCTTGGAAGCTGCAATGGAGCTGCTGTCAAAAGGGGGAAATACGGGTTTCTCCCATATTCTCCCGTTTACAACTTGACGCCACAGTGCATTTACTAGCACTCTCTGACTGACTGCTGGAGACTTTCAGCCCCACTGGGCCTTTCTATGATCACACTTCGCTGGACGCGGGGTGTTTTGCGTGCCACGAAGAGCATTACACGCTTCATGAACTAGTCCGGCCTAGGTGACTTTGGATGGACCAAATGGTTAAGAATTTGACCGGATTTTCAGGATTTTCTGGCAGGCTGGACCTACCGTGGACCTTGCTTCCCAATAGAGAGATGACAGGTAAGAGTTGCCAGGAAGCACTTTAGGCGCAGGGGTTCTTTCAGTGCAGTTCAGAGGGCCTCCGCGGAGGCAGAGCCACGTTGAATGGAATACTGGCCAAAACGTGGTCCTGGGGCTGCCTTACAGCTGTAGAAATCAAGCTCTGCGGGCGAGAATCTGTTCATCACCCTTCCCTCTGCATACAAAGAGTGGACCCCAACCGTCTCTTCTGTGTTATGTTTCTCGGAAAATAAAAGGGGACTACGGCGCACACACTCTCCCTCAGAAGGGAATTCCTATGCGACTCTCTTAGGCCTACGGAAAGCCGTAGAGGAGTTAAAGCAGCCTGTCGAGTCAGGACGCACGGAGATGGCTGCACACAAAACTTTGCTGATAGGAAACACTCGTGCTTGCCTTGAGGCCAGGGGTCACGTTTACTTTGCCCTGAGCTAGGGCAAGCGTGGGATGAGCTCCTAGCAAGGCACTGGAGACCACCTGGATTCCTAGGAGAACGCTCACTTTCTTCACTGAGCGTATTCCTAGGAGTGACTAGAAGATGGTTCATGGCAATGTCTTTCAGTCAGCCTTGAGGCCGCCACTATCTACCTTTCAACTGGGGGAAATCCTGCCTTTTTCCAGGCTTCTCAGTGACAAACTGGATCACCCCGCACATGTACCTAGCTTCTCTGACAATCCCAAAGAGACCATTGGAACGCAATCCGGCCTTCTGCGATGAAACTTTTGGATGCAGTGTGCTCTGCATGTGGTGAACGGCATAATCCTCTAAATGTCCTCAGTAGGCCTAGGTGACTTTGGATGTTGCAAATGCCTAGCAATGCTCAGGGTAAATCTCTTCTTTATTTCGGGCTGGACCTAAAGGCCAGTTTCCGCATCACTTAGAGAGACCTCGAGCAGGAGTCCCCAGACTGAAGTGGCGCCCCGGTGGTTTCCCTCAGGGCCTCTTATGTTTCCTCAAAGTGGCAGACCCGCAGGGAATGAAAGCCTGCCACGAACCGCCTTCCTGAGGCTCTTTCAAAGCTGTGGAACGCTAGCCATAGAGAACACATTAGTTCCCGGCCCTTCCAACTGCATAGTGAGGGAACTTCCCCGAGCTGTGTATCCCTTGATTGTGCCCAGAAGGCTTTGGGTACACAGTGTCCTTCCTTGGCAGGAATTGACCATGTGAGAGTCTTGAGCACTGTGGGCCATAGTAAAGCTAAAGCCGTCCATTGACTAAGACTTCCTGGAAACCGGTGCACCTCTATCTCTGGTAATGGGAAAATGTGCACCTTACCTCAAGACTAGAGGTCACATTTAGTTGGCCCTTTAGCTACAGTATGCAACTGGGGTGAGCTCCCAGGAAGGAATCGCAAGCCCCTGGATTCTTTAGGAAAAAAACTCTGTGCTCTTCAGCGGCACCTGTGGCGTGAAGAGTCTCCTGGTGGTGTGGTTTTCAGCAGGCTTGGAAGCTGCAATGGAGCTGCTGTCAAAAGGGGGAAATACGGGCTTCTCCCATATTCTCCCGTTTACAACTTGACGCCACAGCGCATTTACTAGCACTCTCTGACTGACTGCTGGAGACTTTCAGCCCCACTGGGCCTTTCTATGATCACACTTCGCTGGACGCGGGGTGTTTTGCGTGCCACGAATAGCATTACACGCTTCATGAACTAGTCCGGCCTAGGTGACTTTGGATGGACCAAATGGCTAAGAATTTGACCGGATTTTCAGGATTTTCTGGCAGGCTGGACCTACCGTGTACCTTGCTTCCCAATAGAGAGATGACAGGTAAGGGTTGCCAGGATGCACTTTAGGTGCAGGGGTTCTTTCAGTGCAGTTCAGAGGGCCTCCGCGGAGGCAGAGCCACGTTGAATGGAATACTGGCCAAAACGTGGTCCTGGGGCTGCCTTACAGCTGTAGAAATCAAGCTCTGCGGGCGAGAATCTGTTCATCACCCTTCCCTCTGCATACAAAGAGTCGACCCCAACCGTCTCTTCTGTGTTATGTTTCTCAGAAAATAAAAGGGGACTACGGCGCACACACTCTCCCTCAGAAGGGAATTCCTACGCGACTCTCTTAGGCCTACGGAAAGCCGTAGAGGAGTTAAAGCAGTCTGTCGAGTCAGGACGCACGGAGATGGCTGCACACAAAACTTTGCTGATAGGAAACACTCGTGCTTCCCTTGAGGCCAGGGGTCACGTTTACTTTGCCCTGAGCTAGGGCAAGCGTGGGATGAGCTCCTAGCAAGGCACTGGAGACCACCTGGATTCCTAGGAGAACGCTCACTTTCTTCACTGAGCGTATTCCTAGGAGTGACTAGAAGACGGTTCATGGCAATGTCTTTCAGTCAGCCTTGAGGCCGCCACTATCTACCTTTCAACTGGGGGAAATCCTGCCTTTTTCCAGGCTTCTCAATGACAAACTGGATCACCCCGCACATGTACCTAGCTTCTCTGACAATCCCAAAGAGACCATTGGAACGCAATCCGGCCTTCTGCGATGAAACTTTTGGATGCAGTGTGCTCTGCATGTGGTGAACGGCATAATCCTCTAAATGTCCTCAGTAGGCCTAGGTGACTTTGGATGTTGCAAATGCCTAGCAATGCTCAGGGTAAATCTCTTCTTTATTTCGGGCTGGACCTAAAGGCCAGTTTCCGCATCACTTAGAGAGACCTCGAGCAGGAGTCCCCAGACTGAAGTGGCGCCCCAGTTGTTTCCTTCAGGGCCTCTTATGTTTCCTCAAAGTGGCAGACCCGCAGGGAATGAAAGCCTGCCACGAACCGCCTTCCTGAGGCTCTTTCAAAGCTGTGGAACGCTAGCCATAGAGAACACATTCGTTCCCGGGCCTTCCAACTGCAGAGTGAGGGAACTTCCCCGAGCTGTGTATCCCTTGATTGTGCCCAGAAGGCTTTGGGTACACAGTGTCCTTCCATGGCAGGAATTGACCATGTGAGAGTCTTGAGCACTGTGGGCCATAGTAAAGCTAAAGCCGTCCATTGACTAAGACTTCCTGGAAACCGGTGCACCTCTATCTCTGGTAATGGGAAAATGTGCACCTTACCTCAAGACTAGAGGTCACATTTAGTTGGCCCTTTAGCTACAGTACGCAACTGGGGTGAGCTCCCAGGAAGGAATCGCAAACCCCTGGATTCTTTAGGAAAAAAACTCTGTGCTCTTCAGCGGCACCTGTGGCGTGAAGAGTCTCCTGGTGGTGTGGTTTTCAGCAGGCTTGGAAGCTGCAATGGAGCTGCTGTCAAAAGGGGGAAATACGGGCTTCTCCCATATTCTCCCGTTTACAACTTGACGCCACAGCGCATTTACTAGCACTCTCTGACTGACTGCTGGAGACTTTCAGCCCCACTGGGCCTTTCTATGATCACACTTCGCTGGACGTGGGGTGTTTTGCGTGCCACGAATAGCATTACACGCTTCATGAACTAGTCCGGCCTAGGTGACTTTGGATGGACCAAATGGCTAAGAATTTGACCGGATTTTCAGGATTTTCTGGCAGGCTGGACCTACCGTGGACCTTGCTTCCCAATAGAGAGATGACAGGTAAGAGTTGCCAGGATGCACTTTAGGCGCAGGGGTTCTTTCAGTGCAGTTCAGAGGGCCTCTGCGGAGGCAGAGCCACGTTGAATGGAATACTGGCCAAAACGTGGTCCTGGGGCTGCCTTACAGCTGTAGAAATCAAGCTCTGCGGGCGAGAATCTGTTCATCACCCTTCCCTCTGCATACAAAGAGTCGACCCCAACCGTCTCTTCTGTGTTATGTTTCTCGGAAAATAAAAGGGGACTACGGCGCACACACTCTCCCTCAGAAGGGAATTCCTACGTGACTCTCTTAGGCCTACGGAAAGCCGTAGAGGAGTTAAAGCAGTCTGTCGAGTCAGGACGCACGGAGATGGCTGCACACAAAACTTTGCTGATAGGAAACACTCGTGCTTGCCTTGAGGCCAGGGGTCACGTTTACTTTGCCCTGAGCTAGGGCAAGCGTGGGATGAGCTCCTAGCAAGGCACTGGAGACCACCTGGATTCCTAGGAGAACGCTCACTTTCTTCACTGAGCGTATTCCTAGGAGTGACTAGAAGACGGTTCATGGCAATGTCTTTCAGTCAGCCTTGAGGCCGCCACTATCTACCTTTCAACTGGGGGAAATCCTGCCTTTTTCCAGGCTTCTCAATGACAAACTGGATCACCCCGCACATGTACCTAGCTTCTCTGACAATCCCAAAGAGACCATTGGAACGCAATCCGGCCTTCTGCGATGAATCCTTTGGATGCAGTGTGCTCTGCATGTGGTGAACGGCATAATCCTCTAAATGTCCTCAGTAGGCCTAGGTGACTTTGGATGTTGCAAATGCCTAGCAATGCTCAGGGTAAATCTCTTCTTTATTTCGGGCTGGACCTAAAGGCCAGTTTCCGCATCACTTAGAGAGACCTCGAGCAGGAGTCCCCAGACTGAAGTGGCGCCCCGGTGGTTTCCTTCAGGGCCTCTTATGTTTCCTCAAAGTGGCAGACCCGCAGGGAATGAAAGCCTGCCACGAACCGCCTTCCTGAGGCTCTTTCAAAGCTGTGGAACGCTAGCCATAGAGAACACATTAGTTCCCGGCCCTTCCAACTGCATAGTGAGGGAACTTCCCCGAGCTGTGTATCCCTTGATTGTGCCCAGAAGGCTTTGGGTACACAGTGTCCTTCCTTGGCAGGAATTGACCATGTGAGAGTCTTGAGCACTGTGGGCCATAGTAAAGCTAAAGCCGTCCATTGACTAAGACTTCCTGGAAACCGGTGCACCTCTATCTCTGGTAATGGGAAAATGTGCACCTTACCTCAAGACTAGAGGTCACATTTAGTTGGCCCTTTAGCTACAGTACGCAACTGGGGTGAGCTCCCAGGAAGGAATCGCAAGCCCCTGGATTCTTTAGGAAAAAATCTCAGTGCTCTTCAGCGGCACCTGTGGCGTGAAGAGTCTCCTGGTGGTGTGGTTTCCAGCAGGCTTGGAAGCTGCAATGGAGCTGCTGTCAAAAGGGGGAAATACGGGCTTCTCCCATATTCTCCCGTTTACAACTTGACGCCACAGCGCATTTACTAGCACTCTCTGACTGACTGCTGGAGACTTTCAGCCCCACTGGGCCTTTCTATGATCACACTTCGCTGGACGCGGGGTGTTTTGCGTGCCACGAATAGCATTACACGCTTCATGAACTAGTCCGGCCTAGGTGACTTTGGATGGACCAAATGGCTAAGAATTTGACCGGATTTTCAGGATTTTCTGGCAGGCTGGACCTACCGTGGACCTTGCTTCCCAATAGAGAGATGACAGGTAAGAGTTGCCAGGATGCACTTTAGGCGCAGGGGTTCTTTCAGTGCAGTTCAGAGGGCCTCCGCGGAGGCAGAGCCACGTTGAATGGAATACTGGCCCAAACGTGGTCCTGGGGCTGCCTTACAGCTGTAGAAATCAAGCTCTGCGGGCGAGAATCTGTTCATCACCCTTCCCTCTGCATACAAAGAGTCGACCCCAACCGTCTCTTCTGTGTTATGTTTCTCGGAAAATAAAAGGGGACTACGGCGCACACACTCTCCCTCAGAAGGGAATTCCTACGCGACTCTCTTAGGCCTACGGAAAGCCGTAGAGGAGTTAAAGCAGTCTGTCGAGTCAGGACGCACGGAGATGGCTGCACACAAAACTTTGCTGATAGGAAACACTCGTGCTTGCCTTGAGGCCAGGGGTCACGTTTACTTTGCCCTGAGCTAGGGCAAGCGTGGGATGAGCTCCTAGCAAGGCACTGGAGACCACCTGGATTCCTAGGAGAACGCTCACTTTCTTCACTGAGCGTATTCCTAGGAGTGACTAGAAGACGGTTCATGGCAATGTCTTTCAGTCAGCCTTGAGGCCGCCACTATCTACCTTTCAACTGGGGGAAATCCTGCCTTTTTCCAGGCTTCTCAATGACAAACTGGATCACCCCGCACATGTACCTAGCTTCTCTGACAATCCCAAAGAGACCATTGGAACGCAATCCGGCCTTCTGCGATGAAACTTTTGGATGCAGTGTGCTCTGCATGTGGTGAACGGCATAATCCTCTAAATGTCCTCAGTAGGCCTAGGTGACTTTGGATGTTGCAAATGCCTAGCAATGCTCAGGGTAAATCTCTTCTTTATTTCGGGCTGGACCTAAAGGCCAGTTTCCGCATTACTTAGAGAGACCTCGAGCAGGAGTCCCCAGACTGAAGTGGCGCCCCAGTTGTTTCCTTCAGGGCCTCTTATGTTTCCTCAAAGTGGCAGACCCGCAGGGAATGAAAGCCTGCCACGAACCGCCTTCCTGAGGCTCTTTCAAAGCTGTGGAACGCTAGCCATAGAGAACACATTAGTTCCCGGGCCTTCCAACTGCAGAGTGAGGGAACTTCCCCGAGCTGTGTATCCCTTGATTGTGCCCAGAAGGCTTTGGGTACACAGTGTCCTTCCATGGCAGGAATTGACCATGTGAGAGTCTTGAGCACTGTGGGCCATAGTAAAGCTAAAGCCGTCCATTGACTAAGACTTCCTGGAAACCGGTGCACCTCTATCTCTGGTAATGGGAAAATGTGCACCTTACCTCAAGACTAGAGGTCACATTTAGTTGGCCCTTTAGCTACAGTACGCAACTGGGGTGAGCTCCCAGGAAGGAATCGCAAACCCCTGGATTCTTTAGGAAAAAAACTCTGTGCTCTTCAGCGGCACCTGTGGCGTGAAGAGTCTCCTGGTGGTGTGGTTTTCAGCAGGCTTGGAAGCTGCAATGGAGCTGCTGTCAAAAGGGGGAAATACGGGCTTCTCCCATATTCTCCCGTTTACAACTTGACGCCACAGCGCATTTACTAGCACTCTCTGACTGACTGCTGGAGACTTTCAGCCCCACTGGGCCTTTCTATGATCACACTTCGCTGGACGTGGGGTGTTTTGCGTGCCACGAATAGCATTACACGCTTCATGAACTAGTCCGGCCTAGGTGACTTTGGATGGACCAAATGGCTAAGAATTTGACCGGATTTTCAGGATTGTCTGGCAGGCTGGACCTACCGTGGACCTTGCTTCCCAATAGAGAGATGACAGGTAAGAGTTGCCAGGATGCACTTTAGGCGCAGGGGTTCTTTCAGTGCAGTTCAGAGGGCCTCTGCGGAGGCAGAGCCACGTTGAATGGAATACTGGCCAAAACGTGGTCCTGGGGCTGCCTTACAGCTGTAGAAATCAAGCTCTGCGGGCGAGAATCTGTTCATCACCCTTCCCTCTGCATACAAAGAGTCGACCCCAACCGTCTCTTCTGTGTTATGTTTCTCGGAAAATAAAAGGGGACTACGGCGCACACACTCTCCCTCAGAAGGGAATTCCTACGTGACTCTCTTAGGCCTACGGAAAGCCGTAGAGGAGTTAAAGCAGTCTGTCGAGTCAGGACGCACGGAGATGGCTGCACACAAAACTTTGCTGATAGGAAACACTCGTGCTTGCCTTGAGGCCAGGGGTCACGTTTACTTTGCCCTGAGCTAGGGCAAGCGTGGGATGAGCTCCTAGCAAGGCACTGGAGACCACCTGGATTCCTAGGAGAACGCTCACTTTCTTCACTGAGCGTATTCCTAGGAGTGACTAGAAGACGGTTCATGGCAATGTCTTTCAGTCAGCCTTGAGGCCGCCACTATCTACCTTTCAACTGGGGGAAATCCTGCCTTTTTCCAGGCTTCTCAATGACAAACTGGATCACCCCGCACATGTACCTAGCTTCTCTGACAATCCCAAAGAGACCATTGGAACGCAATCCGGCCTTCTGCGATGAATCCTTTGGATGCAGTGTGCTCTGCATGTGGTGAACGGCATAATCCTCTAAATGTCCTCAGTAGGCCTAGGTGACTTTGGATGTTGCAAATGCCTAGCAATGCTCAGGGTAAATCTCTTCTTTATTTCGGGCTGGACCTAAAGGCCAGTTTCCGCATCACTTAGAGAGACCTCGAGCAGGAGTCCCCAGACTGAAGTGGCGCCCCGGTGGTTTCCTTCAGGGCCTCTTATGTTTCCTCAAAGTGGCAGACCCGCAGGGAATGAAAGCCTGCCACGAACCGCCTTCCTGAGGCTCTTTCAAAGCTGTGGAACGCTAGCCATAGAGAACACATTAGTGCCCGGCCCTTCCAACTGCATAGTGAGGGAACTTCCCCGAGCTGTGTATCCCTTGATTGTGCCCAGAAGGCTTTGGGTACACAGTGTCCTTCCTTGGCAGGAATTGACCATGTGAGAGTCTTGAGCACTGTGGGCCATAGTAAAGCTAAAGCCGTCCATTGACTAAGACTTCCTGGAAACCGGTGCACCTCTATCTCTGGTAATGGGAAAATGTGCACCTTACCTCAAGACTAGAGGTCACATTTAGTTGGCCCTTTAGCTACAGTACGCAACTGGGGTGAGCTCCCAGGAAGGAATCGCAAGCCCCTGGATTCTTTAGGAAAAAATCTCTGTGCTCTTCAGCGGCACCTGTGGCGTGAAGAGTCTCCTGGTGGTGTGGTTTCCAGCAGGCTTGGAAGCTGCAATGGAGCTGCTGTCAAAAGGGGGAAATACGGGCTTCTCCCATATTCTCCCGTTTACAACTTGACGCCACAGCGCATTTACTAGCACTCTCTGACTGACTGCTGGAGACTTTCAGCCCCACTGGGCCTTTCTATGATCACACTTCGCTGGACGCGGGGTGTTTTGCGTGCCACGAATAGCATTACACGCTTCATGAACTAGTCCGGCCTAGGTGACTTTGGATGGACCAAATGGCTAAGAATTTGACCGGATTTTCAGGATTTTCTGGCAGGCTGGACCTACCGTGGACCTTGCTTCCCAATAGAGAGATGACAGGTAAGAGTTGCCAGGATGCACTTTAGGCGCAGGGGTTCTTTCAGTGCAGTTCAGAGGGCCTCCGCGGAGGCAGAGCCACGTTGAATGGAATACTGGCCCAAACGTGGTCCTGGGGCTGCCTTACAGCTGTAGAAATCAAGCTCTGCGGGCGAGAATCTGTTCATCACCCTTCCCTCTGCATACAAAGAGTCGACCCCAACCGTCTCTTCTGTGTTATGTTTCTCGGAAAATAAAAGGGGACTACGGCGCACACACTCTCCCTCATAAGGGAATTCCTACGCGACTCTCTTAGGCCTACGGAAAGCCGTAGAGGAGTTAAAGCAGTCTGTCGAGTCAGGACGCACGGAGATGGCTGCACACAAAACTTTGCTGATAGGAAACACTCGTGCTTGCCTTGAGGCCAGGGGTCACGTTTACTTTGCCCTGAGCTAGGGCAAGCGTGGGATGAGCTCCTAGCAAGGCACTGGAGACCACCTGGATTCCTAGGAGAACGCTCACTTTCTTCACTGAGCGTATTCCTAGGAGTGACTAGAAGACGGTTCATGGCAATGTCTTTCAGTCAGCCTTGAGGCCGCCACTATCTACCTTTCAACTGGGGGAAATCCTGCCTTTTTCCAGGCTTCTCAATGACAAACTGGATCACCCCGCACATGTACCTAGCTTCTCTGACAATCCCAAAGAGACCATTGGAACGCAATCCGGCCTTCTGCGATGAATCCTTTGGATGCAGTGTGCTCTGCATGTGGTGAACGGCATAATCCTCTAAATGTCCTCAGTAGGCCTAGGTGACTTTGGATGTTGCAAATGCCTAGCAATGCTCAGGGTAAATCTCTTCTTTATTTCGGGCTGGACCTAAAGGCCAGTTTCCGCATCACTTAGAGAGACCTCGAGCAGGAGTCCCCAGACTGAAGTGGCGCCCCGGTGGTTTCCTTCAGGGCCTCTTATGTTTCCTCAAAGTGGCAGACCCGCAGGGAATGAAAGCCTGCCACGAACCGCCATCCTGAGGCTCTTTCAAAGCTGTGGAACGCTAGCCATAGAGAACACATTAGTTCCCGGGCCTTCCAACTGCATAGTGAGGGAACTTCCCCGAGCTGTGTATCCCTTGATTGTGCCCAGAAGGCTTTGGGTACACAGTGTCCTTCCTTGGCAGGAATTGACCATGTGAGAGTCTTGAGCACTGTGGGCCATAGTAAAGCTAAAGCCGTCCATTGACTAAGACTTCCTGGAAACCGGTGCACCTCTATCTCTGGTAATGGGAAAATGTGCACCTTACCTCAAGACTAGAGGTCACATTTAGTTGGCCCTTTAGCTACAGTACGCAACTGGGGTGAGCTCCCAGGAAGGAATCGCAAGCCCCTGGATTCTTTAGGAAATAAACTCTGTGCTCTTCAGCGGCACCTGTGGCGTGAAGAGTCTCCTGGTGGTGTGGTTTCCAGCAGGCTTGGAAGCTGCAATGGAGCTGCTGTCAAAAGGGGGAAATACGGGCTTCTCCCATATTCTCCTGTTTACAACTTGACGCCACAGCACATTTACTAGCACTCTCTGACTGACTGCTGGAGACTTTCAGCCCCACTGGGCCTTTCTATGATCACACTTTGTTGGACGCGGGGTGTTTTGCGTGCCACGAATAGCATTACACGCTTCATGAACTAGTCCGGCCTAGGTGACTTTGGATGGACCAAATGGCTAAGAATTTGACCGGATTGTCAGGATTTTCTGGCAGGCTGGACCTACCGTGTACGTTGCTTCCCAATAGAGAGATGACAGGTAAGGGTTGCCAGGATGCACTTTAGGTGCAGGGGTTCTTTCAGTGCAGTTCAGAGGGCCTCCGCGGAGGCAGAGCCACGTTGAATGGAATACTGGCCAAAACGTGGTCCTGGGGCTGCCTTACAGCTGTAGAAATCAAGCTCTGCGGGCGAGAATCTGTTCATCACCCTTCCCTCTGCATACAAAGAGTCGACCCCAACCGTCTCTTCTGTGTTATGTTTCTCGGAAAATAAAAGGGGACTACGGCGCACACACTCTCCCTCAGAAGGGAATTCCTACGCGACTCTCTTAGGCCTACGGAAAGCCGTAGAGGAGTTAAAGCAGTCTGTCGAGTCAGGACGCACGGAGATGGCTGCACACAAAACTTTGCTGATAGGAAACACTCGTGCTTGCCTTGAGGCCAGGGGTCACGTTTACTTTGCCCTGAGCTAGGGCAAGCGTGGGATGAGCTCCTAGCAAGGCACTGGAGACCACCTGGATTCCTAGGAGAACGCTCACTTTCTTCACT
This sequence comes from Mesoplodon densirostris, assembly GCF_025265405.1. Classification (NCBI taxonomy): domain Eukaryota; kingdom Metazoa; phylum Chordata; class Mammalia; order Artiodactyla; family Ziphiidae; genus Mesoplodon; species Mesoplodon densirostris. The sequence continues at coordinate 378,814 of NC_082682.1, forward strand.
GAGCGTATTCCTAGGAGTGACTAGAAGACGGTTCATGGCAATGTCTTTCAGTCAGCCTTGAGGCCGCCACTATCTACCTTTCAACTGGGGGAAATCCTGCCTTTTTCCAGGCTTCTCAATGACAAACTGGATCACCCCGCACATGTACCTAGCTTCTCTGACAATCCCAAAGAGACCATTGGAACGCAATCCGGCCTTCTGCGATGAAACTTTTGGATGCAGTGTGCTCTGCATGTGGTGAACGGCATAATCCTCTAAATGTCCTCAGTAGGCCTAGGTGACTTTGGATGTTGCAAATGCCTAGCAATGCTCAGGGTAAATCTCTTCTTTATTTCGGGCTGGACCTAAAGGCCAGTTTCCGCATCACTTAGAGAGACCTCGAGCAGGAGTCCCCAGACTGAAGTGGGGCCCCAGTTGTTTCCTTCAGGGCCTCTTATGTTTCCTCAAAGTGGCAGACCCGCAGGGAATGAAAGCCTGCCACGAACCGCCTTCCTGAGGCTCTTTCAAAGCTGTGGAACGCTAGCCATAGAGAACACATTAGTTCCCGGGCCTTCCAACTGCAGAGTGAGGGAACTTCCCCGAGCTGTGTATCCCTTGATTGTGCCCAGAAGGCTTTGGGTACACAGTGTCCTTCCTTGGCAGGAATTGACCATGTGAGAGTCTTGAGCACTGTGGGCCATAGTAAAGCTAAAGCCGTCCATTGACTAAGACTTCCTGCAAACCGGTGCACCTCTATCTCTGGTAATGGGAAAATGTGCACCTTACCTCAAGACTAGAGGTCACATTTAGTTGGCCCTTTAGCTACAGTACGCAACTGGGGTGAGCTGCCAGGAAGGAATCGCAAGCCCCTGGATTCTTTAGGAAAAAAACTCTGTGCTCTTCAGCGGCACCTGTGGCGTGAAGAGTCTCCTGGTGGTGTGGTTTTCAGCAGGCTTGGAAGCTGCAATGGAGCTGCTGTCAAAAGGGGGAAATACGGGCTTCTCCCATATTCTCCCGTTTACAACTTGACGCCACAGCGCATTTACTAGCACTCTCTGACTGAGTGCTGGAGACTTTCAGCCCCACTGGGCCTTTCTATGATCACACTTCGCTGGACGCGGGGTGTTTTGCGTGCCACGAATAGCATTACACGCTTCATGAACTAGTCCGGCCTAGGTGACTTTGGATGGACCAAATGGCTAAGAATTTGACCAGATTTTCAGGATTTTCTGGCAGGCTGGACCTACCGTGGACCTTGCTTCCCAATAGAGAGATGACAGGTAAGAGTTGCCAGGATGCACTTTAGGCGCAGGGGTTCTTTCAGTGCAGTTCAGAGGGCCTCCGCGGAGGCAGAGCCACGTTGAATGGAATACTGGCCAAAACGTGGTCCTGGGGCTGCCTTACAGCTGTAGAAATCAAGCTCTGCGGGCGAGAATCTGTTCATCACCCTTCCCTCTGCATACAAAGAGTCGACCCCAACCGTCTCTTCTGTGTTATGTTTCTCGGAAAATAAAAGGGGACTACGGCGCACACACTCTCCCTCAGAAGGGAATTCCTACGCGACTCTCTTAGGCCTACGGAAAGCCGTAGAGGAGTTAAAGCAGTCTGTCGAGTCAGGACGCACGGAGATGGCTGCACACAAAACTTTGCTGATAGGAAACACTCGTGCTTGCCTTGAGGCCAGGGGTCACGTTTACTTTGCCCTGAGCTAGGGCAAGCGTGGGATGAGCTCCTAGCAAGGCACTGGAGACCACCTGGATTCCTAGGAGAACGCTCACTTTCTTCACTGAGCGTATTCCTAGGAGTGACTAGAAGACGGTTCATGGCAATGTCTTTCAGTCAGCCTTGAGGCCGCCACTATCTACCTTTCAACTGGGGGAAATCCTGCCTTTTTCCAGGCTTCTCAATGACAAACTGGATCACCCCGCACATGTACCTAGCTTCTCTGACAATCCCAAAGAGACCATTGGAACGCAATCTGGCTTTCTGCGATGAAACTTTTGGATGCAGTGTGCTCTGCATGTGGTGAACGGCATAATCCTCTAAATGTCCTCAGTAGGCCTAGGTGACTTTGGATGTTGCAAATGCCTAGCAATGCTCAGGGTAAATCTCTTCTTTATTTCGGGCTGGACCTAAAGGCCAGTTTCCGCATCACTTATAGAGACCTCGAGCAGGAGTCCCCAGACTGAAGTGGCGCCCCAGTTGTTTCCTTCAGGGCCTCTTATGTTTCCTCAAAGTGGCAGACCCGCAGGGAATGAAAGCCTGCCACGAACCGCCATCCTGAGGCTCTTTCAAAGCTGTGGAACGCTAGCCATAGAGAACACATTAGTTCCCGGGCCTTCCAACTGCAGAGTGAGGGAACTTCCCCGAGCTGTGTATCCCTTGATTGTGCCCAGAAGGCTTTGGGTACACAGTGTCCTTCCTTGGCAGGAATTGACCATGTGAGAGTCTTGAGCACTGTGGGCCATAGTAAAGCTAAAGCCGTCCATTGACTAAGACTTCCTGGAAACCGGTGCACCTCTATCTCTGGTAATGGGAAAATGTGCACCTTACCTCAAGACTAGAGGTCACATTTAGTTGGCCCTTTAGCTACAGTACGCAACTGGGGTGAGCTCCCAGGAAGGAATCGCAAACCCCTGGATTCTTTAGGAAAAAAACTCTGTGCTCTTCAGCGGCACCTGTGGCGTGAAGAGTCTCCTGGTGGTGTGGTTTTCAGCAGGCTTGGAAGCTGCAATGGAGCTGCTGTCAAAAGGGGGAAATACGGGCTTCTCCCATATTCTCCCGTTTACAACTTGACGCCACAGCGCATTTACTAGCACTCTCTGACTGACTGCTGGAGACTTTCAGCCCCACTGGGCCTTTCTATGATCACACTTCGCTGGACGCGGGGTGTTTTGCGTGCCACGAATAGCATTACACGCTTCATGAACTAGTCCGGCCTAGGTGACTTTGGATGGACCAAATGGCTAAGAATTTGACCGGATTTTCAGGATTTTCTGGCAGGCTGGACCTACCGTGGACCTGGCTTCCCAATAGAGAGATGACAGGTAAGAGTTGCCAGGATGCACTTTAGGCGCAGGGGTTCTTTCAGTGCAGTTCAGAGGGCCTCCGCGGAGGCAGAGCCACGTTGAATGGAATACTGGCCCAAACGTGGTCCTGGGGCTGCCTTACAGCTGTAGAAATCAAGCTCTGCGGGCGAGAATCTGTTCATCACCCTTCCCTCTGCATACAAAGAGTCGACCCCAACCGTCTCTTCTGTGTTATGTTTCTCGGAAAATAAAAGGGGACTACGGCGCACACACTCTCCCTCAGAAGGGAATTCCTACGCGACTCTCTTAGGCCTACGGAAAGCCGTAGAGGAGTTAAAGCAGTCTGTCGAGTCAGGACGCACGGAGATGGCTGCACACAAAACTTTGCTGATAGGAAACACTCGTGCTTGCCTTGAGGCCAGGGGTCACGTTTACTTTGCCCTGAGCTAGGGCAAGCGTGGGATGAGCTCCTAGCAAGGCACTGGAGACCACCTGGATTCCTAGGAGAACGCTCACTTTCTTCACTGAGCGTATTCCTAGGAGTGACTAGAAGACGGTTCATGGCAATGTCTTTCAGTCAGCCTTGAGGCCGCCACTATCTACCTTTCAACTGGGGGAAATCCTGCCTTTTTCCAGGCTTCTCAATGACAAACTGGATCACCCCGCACATGTACCTAGCTTCTCTGACAATCCCAAAGAGACCATTGGAACGCAATCTGGCCTTCTGCGATGAAACTTTGGATGCAGTGTGCTCTGCATGTGGTGAACGGCATAATCCTCTAAATGTCCTCAGTAGGCCTAGGTGACTTTGGATGTTGCAAATGCCTAGCAATGCTCAGGGTAAATCTCTTCTTTATTTCGGGCTGGACCTAAAGGCCAGTTTCCGCATCACTTAGAGAGACCTCGAGCAGGAGTCCCCAGACTGAAGTGGCGCCCCGGTGGTTTCCTTCAGGGCCTCTTATGTTTCCTCAAAGTGGCAGACCCGCAGGGAATGAAAGCCTGCCACGAACCGCCTTCCTGAGGCTCTTTCAAAGCTGTGGAACGCTAGCCATAGAGAACACATTAGTTCCCGGCCCTTCCAACTGCATAGTGAGGGAACTTCCCCGAGCTGTGTATCCCTTGATTGTGCCCAGAAGGCTTTGGGTACACAGTGTCCTTCCTTGGCAGGAATTGACCATGTGAGAGTCTTGAGCACTGTGGGCCATAGTAAAGCTAAAGCCGTCCATTGACTAAGACTTCCTGGAAACCGGTGCACCTCTATCTCTGGTAATGGGAAAATGTGCACCTTACCTCAAGACTAGAGGTCACATTTAGTTGGCCCTTTAGCTACAGTACGCAACTGGGGTGAGCTCCCAGGAAGGAATCGCAAGCCCCTGGATTCTTTAGGAAAAAAAACTCTGTGCTCTTCAGCGGCACCTGTGGCGTGAAGAGTCTCCTGGTGGTGTGGTTTTCAGCAGGCTTGGAAGCTGCAATGGAGCTGCTGTCAAAAGGGGGAAATACGGGCTTCTCCCATATTCTCCCGTTCACAACTTGACGCCACAGCGCATTTACTAGCACTCTCTGACTGACTGCTGGAGACTTTCAGCCCCACTGGGCCTTCCTATGATCACACTTCGTTGGATGCGGGGTGTTTTGCGTGCCACGAATAGCATTACACGCTTCATGAACTAGTCCGGCCTAGGTGACTTTGGATGGACCAAATGGCTAAGAATTTGACCGGATTTTCAGGATTTTCTGGCAGGCTGGACCTACCGTGGACCTTGCTTCCCAATAGAGAGATGACAGGTAAGAGTTGCCAGGATGCACTTTAGGCGCAGGGGTTCTTTCAGTGCAGTTCAGAGGGCCTCCGCGGAGGCAGAGCCACGTTGAATGGAATACTGGCCAAAACGTGGTCCTGGGGCTGCCTTACAGCTGTAGAAATCAAGCTCTGCGGGCGAGAATCTGTTCATCACCCTTCCCTCTGCATACAAAGAGTCGACCCCAACCGTCTCTTCTGTGTTATGTTTCTCGGAAAATAAAAGGGGACTACGGCGCACACACTCTCCCTCAGAAGGGAATTCCTACGCGACTCTCTTAGGCCTACGGAAAGCCGTAGAGGAGTTAAAGCAGTCTGTCGAGTCAGGACGCACGGAGATGGCTGCACACAAAACTTTGCTGATAGGAAACACTCGTGCTTGCCTTGAGGCCAGGGGTCACGTTTACTTTGCCCTGAGCTAGGGCAAGCGTGGGATGAGCTCCTAGCAAGGCACTGGAGACCACCTGGATTCCTAGGAGAACGCTCACTTTCTTCACTGAGCGTATTCCTAGGAGTGACTAGAAGACGGTTCATGGCAATGTCTTTCAGTCAGCCTTGAGGCCGCCACTATCTACCTTTCAACTGGGGGAAATCCTGCCTTTTTCCAGGCTTCTCAATGACAAACTGGATCACCCCGCACATGTACCTAGCTTCTCTGACAATCCCAAAGAGACCATTGGAACGCAATCCGGCCTTCTGCGATGAAACTTTTGGATGCAGTGTGCTCTGCATGTGGTGAACGGCATAATCCTCTAAATGTCCTCAGTAGGCCTAGGTGACTTTGGATGTTGCAAATGCCTAGCAATGCTCAGGGTAAATCTCTTCTTTATTTCGGGCTGGACCTAAAGGCCAGTTTCCGCATCACTTAGAGAGACCTCGAGCAGGAGTCCCCAGACTGAAGTGGCGCCCCGGTGGTTTCCTTCAGGGCCTCTTATGTTTCCTCAAAGTGGCAGACCCGCAGGGAATGAAAGCCTGCCACGAACCGCCTTCCTGAGGCTCTTTCAAAGCTGTGGAACGCTAGCCATAGAGAACACATTAGTTCCCCGGCCTTCCAACTGCAGAGTGAGGGAACTTCCCCGAGCTGTGTATCCCTTGATTGTGCCCAGAAGGCTTTCGGTACACAGTGTCCTTCCTTGGCAGGAATTGACCATGTGAGAGTCTTGAGCACTGTGGGCCATAGTAAAGCTAAAGCCGTCCATTGACTAAGACTTCCTGGAAACCGGTGCACCTCTATCTCTGGTAATGGGAAAATGTGCACCTTACCTCAAGACTAGAGGTCACATTTAGTTGGCCCTTTAGCTACAGTACGCAACTGGGGTGAGCTCCCAGGAAGGAATCGCAAGACCCTGGATTCTTTAGGAAAAAAACTCTGTGCTCTTCAGCGGCACCTGTGGCGTGAAGAGTCTCCTGGTGGTGTGGTTTTCAGCAGGCTTGGAAGCTGCAATGGAGCTGCTGTCAAAAGGGGGAAATACGGGCTTCTCCCATATTCTCCCGTTTACAACTTGACGCCACAGTGCATTTACTAGCACTCTCTGACTGACTGCTGGAGACTTTCAGCCCCACTGGGCCTTTCTATGATCACACTTCGCTGGACGCGGGGTGTTTTGCGTGCCACGAATAGCATTACACGCTTCATGAACTAGTCCGGCCTAGGTGACTTTGGATGGACCAAATGGCTAAGAATTTGACCGGATTTTCAGGATTTTCTGGCAGGCTGGACCTACCGTGGACCTTGCTTCCCAATAGAGAGATGACAGGTAAGAGTTGCCAGGATGCACTTTAGGCGCATGGGTTCTTTCAGTGCAGTTCAGAGGGCCTCCGCGGAGGCAGAGCCACGTTGAATGGAATACTGGCCAAAACGTGGTCCTGGGGCTGCCTTACAGCTGTAGAAATCAAGCTCTGCGGGCGAGAATCTGTTCATCACCCTTCCCTCTGCATACAAAGAGTCGACCCCAACCGTCTCTTCTGTGTTATGTTTCTCGGAAAATAAAAGGGGACTACGGCGCACACACTCTCCCTCAGAAGGGAATTCCTACGCGACTCTTTTAGGCCTACGGAAAGCCGTAGAGGAGTTAAAGCAGTCTGTCGAGTCAGGACGCACGGAGATGGCTTCACACAAAACTTTGCTGATAGGAAACACTCGTGCTTGCCTTGAGGCCAGGGGTCACGTTTACTTTGCCCTGAGCTAGGGCAAGCGTGGGATGAGCTCCTAGCAAGGCACTGGAGACCACCTGGATTCCTAGGAGAACACTCACTTTCTTCACTGAGAGTATTCCTTGGAGTGACTAGAAGATGGTTCATGGCAATGTCTTTCAGTCAGCCTTGAGGCCGCCACTATCTACCTTTCAACTGGGGGAAATCCTGCCTTTTTCCAGGCTTCTCAGTGACAAACTGGATCACCCCGCACATGTACCTAGCTTCTCTGACAATCCCAAAGAGACCATTGGAACTCAATCCGGCCTTCTGCGATGACACTTTTGGATGCAGTGTGCTCTGCATGTGGTGAATGGCATAATCCTCTAAATGTCCTCAGTAGGCCTAGGTGACTTTGGATGTTGCAAATGCCTAGCAATGCTCAGGGTAAATCTCTTCTTTATTTCGGGCTGGACCTAAAGGCCAGTTTCCGCATCACTTAGAGAGACCTCGAGCAGGAGTCCCCAGACTGAAGTGGCGCCCCGGTGGTTTCCTTCAGGGCCTCTTATGTTTCCTCAAAGTGGCAGACCCGCAGGGAATGAAAGACTGCCACGAACCGCCTTCCTGAGGCTCTTTCAAAGCTGTGGAACGCTAGCCATAGAGAACACATTAGTTCCCGGCCCTTCCAACTGCATAGTGAGGGAACTTCCCCGAGCTGTGTATCCCTTGATTGTGCCCAGAAGGCTTTGGGTACACAGTGTCCTTCCTTGGCAGGAATTGACCATGTGAGAGTCTTGAGCACTGTGGGCCATAGTAAAGCTAAAGCCGTCCATTGACTAAGACTTCCTGGAAACCGGTGCACCTCTATCTCTGGTAATGGGAAAATGTGCACCTTACCTCAAGACTAGAGGTCACATTTAGTTGGCCCTTTAGCTACAGTACGCAACTGGGGTGAGCTCCCAGGAAGGAATCGCAAGCCCCTGGATTCTTTAGGAAAAAAAACTCTGTGCTCTTCAGCGGCACCTGTGGCGTGAAGAGTTCCTGGTGGTGTGGTTTTCAGCAGTCTTGGAAGCTGCAATGGAGCTGCTGTCAAAAGGGGGAAATACGGGCTTCTCCCATATTCTCCCGTTTACAACTTGACGCCACAGCGCATTTACTAGCACTCTCTGACTGACTGCTGGAGACTTTCAGCCCCACTGGGCCTTCCTATGATCACACTTCGTTGGACGCGGGGTGTTTTGCGTGCCACGAATAGCATTACACGCTTCATGAACTAGTCCGGCCTAGGTGACTTTGGATGGACCAAATGGCTAAGAATTTGACCGGATTTTCAGGATTTTCTGGCAGGCTGGACCTACCGTGGACCTTGCTTCCCAATAGAGAGATGACAGGTAAGAGTTGCCAGGATGCACTTTAGGCGCAGGGGTTCTTTCAGTGCAGTTCAGAGGGCCTCCGCGGAGGCAGAGCCACGTTGAATGGAATACTGGCCAAAACGTGGTCCTGGGGCTGCCTTACAGCTGTAGAAATCAAGCTCTGCGGGCGAGAATCTGTTCATCACCCTTCCCTCTGCATACAAAGAGTCAACCCCAACCGTCTCTTCTGTGTTATGTTTCTCGGAAAATAAAAGGGGACTACGGCGCACACACTCTCCCTCAGAAGGGAATTCCTACGCGACTCTCTTAGGCCTACGGAAAGCCGTAGAGGAGTTAAAGCAGTCTGTCGAGTCAGGACGCACGGAGATGGCTGCACACAAAACTTTGCTGATAGGAAACACTCGTGCTTGCCTTGAGGCCCGGGGTCACGTTTACTTTGCCCTGAGCTAGGGCAAGCGTGGGATGAGCTCCTAGCAAGGCACTGGAGACCACCTGGATTCCTAGGAGAACGCTCACTTTCTTCACTGAGCGTATTCCTAGGAGTGACTAGAAGACGGTTCATGGCAATGTCTTTCAGTCAGCCTTGAGGCCGCCACTATCTACCTTTCAACTGGGGGAAATCCTGCCTTTTTCCAGGCTTCTCAATGACAAACTGGATCACCCCGCACATGTACCTAGCTTCTCTGACAATCCCAAAGAGACCATTGGAATGCAATCCGGCCTTCTGCGATGACACTTTTGGATGCAGTGTGCTCTGCATGTGGTGAACGGCATAATCCTCTAAATGTCCTCAGTAGGCCTAGGTGACTTTGGATGTTGCAAATGCCTAGCAATGCTCAGGGTAAATCTCTTCTTTATTTCGGGCTGGACCTAAAGGCCAGTTTCCGCATCACTTAGAGAGACCTCGAGCAGGAGTCCCCAGACTGAAGTGGCGCCCCGGTGGTTTCCTTCAGGGCCTCTTATGTTTCCTCAAAGTGGCAGACCCGCAGGGAATGAAAGCCTGCCACGAACCGCCTTCCTGAGGCTCTTTCAAAGCTGTGGAACGCTAGCCATAGAGAACACATTAGTTCCCGGCCCTTCCAACTGCATAGTGAGGGAACTTCCCCGAGCTGTGTATCCCTTGATTGTGCCCAGAAGGCTTTCGGTACACAGTGTCCTTCCTTGGCAGGAATTGACCATGTGAGAGTCTTGAGCACTGTGGGCCATAGTAAAGCTAAAGCCGTCCATTGACTAAGACTTCCTGGAAACCGGTGCACCTCTATCTCTGGTAATGGGAAAATGTGCACCTTACCTCAAGACTAGAGGTCACATTTAGTTGGCCCTTTAGCTACAGTACGCAACTGGGGTGAGCTCCCAGGAAGGAATCGCAAGCCCCTGGATTCTTTAGGAAAAAAACTCTGTGCTCTTCAGCGGCACCTGTGGCGTGAAGAGTTCCTGGTGGTGTGGTTTTCAGCAGTCTTGGAAGCTGCAATGGAGCTGCTGTCAAAAGGGGGAAATACGGGCTTCTCCCATATTCTCCCGTTTACAACTTGACGCCACAGCGCATTTACTAGCACTCTCTGACTGACTGCTGGAGACTTTCAGCCCCACTGGGCCTTCCTATGATCACACTTCGTTGGACGCGGGGTGTTTTGCGTGCCACGAATAGCATTACACGCTTCATGAACTAGTCCGGCCTAGGTGACTTTGGATGGACCAAATGGCTAAGAATTTGACCGGATTTTCAGGATTTTCTGGCAGGCTGGACCTACCGTGGACCTTGCTTCCCAATAGAGAGATGACAGGTAAGAGTTGCCAGGATGCACTTTAGGCGCAGGGGTTCTTTCAGTGCAGTTCAGAGGGCCTCCGCGGAGGCAGAGCCATGTTCAATGGAATACTGGCCAAAACGTGGTCCTGGGGCTGCCTTACAGCTGTAGAAATCAAGCTCTGCGGGCGAGAATCTGTTCATCACCCTTCCCTCTGCATACAAAGAGTCGACCCCAACCGTCTCTTCTGTGTTATGTTTCTCGGAAAATAAAAGGGGACTACGGCGCACACACTCTCCCTCAGAAGGGAATCCCTACGCGACTCTCTTAGGCCTACGGAAAGCCGTAGAGGAGTTAAAGCAGTCTGTCGAGTCAGGACGCACGGAGATGGCTGCACACAAAACTTTGCTGATAGGAAACACTCGTGCTTGCCTTGAGGCCAGGGGTCACGTTTACTTTGCCCTGAGCTAGGGCAAGTGTTGGATGAGCTCCTAGCTAGGCACTGGAGACCACCTGGATTCCTAGGAGAACGCTCACTTTCTTCACTGAGCGTATTCCTAGGAGTGACTAGAAGACGGTTCATGGCAATGTCTTTCAGTCAGCCTTGAGGCCGCCACTATCTACCTTTCAACTGGGGGAAATCCTGCCTTTTTCCAGGCTTCTCAATGACAAACTGGATCACCCCGCACATGTACCTAGCTTCTCTGACAATCCCAAAGAGACCATTGGAACGCAATCCGGCCTTCTGCGATGAAACTTTTGGATGCAGTGTGCTCTGCATGTGGTGAACGGCATAATCCTCTAAATGTCCTCAGTAGGCCTAGGTGACTTTGGATGTTGCAAATGCCTAGCAATGCTCAGGGTAAATCTCTTCTTTATTTCGGGCTGGACCTAAAGGCCAGTTTCCGCATCACTTAGAGAGACCTCGAGCAGGAGTCCCCAGACTGAAGTGGCGCCCCGGTGGTTTCCTTCAGGGCCTCTTATGTTTCCTCAAAGTGGCAGACCCGCAGGGAATGAAAGCCTGCCACGAACCGCCTTCCTGAGGCTCTTTCAAAGCTGTGGAACGCTAGCCATAGAGAACACATTAGTTCCCGGCCCTTCCAACTGCATAGTGAGGGAAGTTCCCCGAGCTGTGTATCCCTTGATTGTGCCCAGAAGGCTTTGGGTACACAGTGTCCTTCCTTGGCAGGAATTGACCATGTGAGAGTCTTGAGCACTGTGGGCCATAGTAAAGCTAAAGCCGTCCATTGACTAAGACTTCCTGGAAACCGGTGCACCTCTATCTCTGGTAATGGGAAAATGTGCACCTTACCTCAAGACTAGAGGTCACATTTAGTTGGCCCTTTAGCTACAGTACGCAACTGGGGTGAGCTCCCAGGAAGGAATCGCAAGCCCCTGGATTCTTTAGGAAAAAAACTCTGTGCTCTTCAGCGGCACCTGTGGCGTGAAGAGTCTCCTGGTGGTGTGGTTTTCAGCAGGCTTGGAAGCTGCAATGGAGCTGCTGTCAAAAGGGGGAAATACGGGCTTCTCCCATATTCTCCCGTTTACAACTTGACGCCACAGCGCATTTACTAGCACTCTCTGACTGACTGCTGGAGACTTTCAGCCCCACTGGGCCTTTCTATGATCACACTTCGCTGGACGCGGGGTGTTTTGCGTGCCACGAATAGCATTACACGCTTCATGAACTAGTCCGGCCTAGGTGACTTTGGATGGACCAAATGGCTAAGAATTTGACCGGATTTTCAGGATTTTCTGGCAGGCTGGACCTACCGTGGACCTTGCTTCCCAATAGAGAGATGACAGGTAAGAGTTGCCAGGATGCACTTTAGGCGCAGGGGTTCTTTCAGTGCAGTTCAGAGGGCCTCCGCGGAGGCAGAGCCACGTTGAATGGAATACTGGCCAAAACGTGGTCCTGGGGCTGCCTTACAGCTGTAGAAATCAAGCTCTGCGGGCGAGAATCTGTTCATCACCCTTCCCTCTGCATACAAAGAGTCGACCCCAACCGTCTCTTCTGTGTTATGTTTCTCGGAAAATAAAAGGGGACTACGGCGCACACACTCTCCCTCAGAAGGGAATTCCTACGCGACTCTCTTAGGCCTACGGAAAGCCGTAGAGGAGTTAAAGCAGTCTGTCGAGTCAGGACGCACGGAGATGGCTGCACACAAAACTTTGCTGATAGGAAACACTCGTGCTTGCCTTGAGGCCAGGGGTCACGTTTACTTTGCCCTGAGCTAGGGCAAGCGTGGGATGAGCTCCTAGCAAGGCACTGGAGACCACCTGGATTCCTAGGAGAACGCTCACTTTCTTCACTGAGCGTATTCCTAGGAGTGACTAGAAGACGGTTCATGGCAATGTCTTTCAGTCAGCCTTGAGGCCGCCACTATCTACCTTTCAACTGGGGGAAATCCTGCCTTTTTCCAGGCTTCTCAATGACAAACTGGATCACCCCGCACATGTACCTAGCTTCTCTGACAATCCCAAAGAGACCATTGGAACGCAATCTGGCCTTCTGCGATGAAACTTTTGGATGCAGTGTGCTCTGCATGTGGTGAACGGCATAATCCTCTAAATGTCCTCAGTAGGCCTAGGTGACTTTGGATGTTGCAAATGCCTAGCAATGCTCAGGGTAAATCTCTTCTTTATTTCGGGCTGGACCTAAAGGCCAGTTTCCGCATCACTTAGAGAGACCTCGAGCAGGAGTCCCCAGACTGAAGTGGCGCCCCGGTGGTTTCCTTCAGGGCCTCTTATGTTTCCTCAAAGTGGCAGACCCGCAGGGAATGAAAGCCTGCCACGAACCGCCTTCCTGAGGCTCTTTCAAAGCTGTGGAACGCTAGCCATAGAGAACACATTAGTTCCCGGGCCTTCCAACTGCAGAGTGAGGGAACTTCCCCGAGCTGTGTATCCCTTGATTGTGCCCAGAAGGCTTTGGGTACACAGTGTCCTTCCTTGGCAGGAATTGACCATGTGAGAGTCTTGAGCACTGTGGGCCATAGTAAAGCTAAAGCCGTCCATTGACTAAGACTTCCTGGAAACCGGTGCACCTCTATCTCTGGTAATGGGTAAATGTGCACCTTACCTCAAGACTAGAGGTCACATTTAGTTGGCCCTTTAGCTACAGTACGCAACTGGGGTGAGCTCCCAGGAAGGAATCGCAAGCCCCTGGATTCTTTAGGAAAAAATCTCTGTGCTCTTCAGCGGCACCTGTGGCGTGAAGAGTCTCCTGGTGGTGTGGTTTTCAGCAGGCTTGGAAGCTGCAATGGAGCTGCTGTCAAAAGGGGGAAATACGGGCTTCTCCCATATTCTCCCGTTTACAACTTGACGCCACAGTGCATTTACTAGCACTCTCTGACTGACTGCTGGAGACATTCAGCCCCACTGGCCCTTTCTATGATCACACTTCGCTGGACGCGGGGTGTTTTGCGTGCCACGAATAGCATTACACGCTTCATGAACTAGTCCGGCCTAGGTGACTTTGGATGGACCAAATGGCTAAGAATTTGACCGGATTTTCAGGATTTTCTGGCAGGCTGGACCTACCGTGGACCTTGCTTCCCAATAGAGAGATGACAGGTAAGAGTTGCCAGGATGCACTTTAGGCGCAGGGGTTCTTTCAGTGCAGTTCAGAGGGCCTCCGCGGAGGCAGAGCCACGTTGAATGGAATACTGGCCAAAACGTGGTCCTGGGGCTGCCTTACAGCTGTAGAAATCAAGCTCTGCGGGCGAGAATCTGTTCATCACCCTTCCCTCTGCATACAAAGAGTCGACCCCAACCGTCTCTTCTGTGTTATGTTTCTCGGAAAATAAAAGGGGACTACGGCGCACACACTCTCCCTCAGAAGGGAATTCCTACGCGACTCTCTTAGGCCTACGGAAAGCCGTAGAGGAGTTAAAGCAGTCTGTCGAGTCAGGACGCACGGAGATGGCTGCACACAAAACTTTGCTGATAGGAAACACTCGTGCTTGCCTTGAGGCCAGGGGTCACGTTTACTTTGCCCTGAGCTAGGGCAAGCGTGGGATGAGCTCCTAGCAAGGCACTGGAGACCACCTGGATTCCTAGGAGAACGCTCACTTTCTTCACTGAGCGTATTCCTAGGAGTGACTAGAAGATGGTTCATGGCAATGTCTTTCAGTCAGCCTTGAGGCCGCCACTATCTACCTTTCAACTGGGGGAAATCCTGCCTTTTTCCAGGCTTCTCAGTGACAAACTGGATCACCCCGCACATGTACCTAGCTTCTCTGACAATCCCAAAGAGACCATTGGAACGCAATCCGGCCTTCTGTGATGACACTTTTGGATGCAGTGTGCTCTGCATGTGGTGAATGGCATAATCCTCTAAATGTCCTCAGTAGGCCTAGGTGACTTTGGATGTTGCAAATGCCTAGCAATGCTCAGGGTAAATCTCTTCTTTATTTCGGGCTGGACCTAAAGGCCAGTTTCCGCATCACTTAGAGAGACCTCGAGCAGGAGTCCCCAGACTGAAGTGGCGCCCCGGTGGTTTCCTTCAGGGCCTCTTATGTTTCCTCAAAGTGGCAGACCCGCAGGGAATGAAAGCCTGCCACGAACCGCCTTCCTGAGGCTCTTTCAAAGCTGTGGAACGCTAGCCATAGAGAACACATTAGTTCCCGGCCCTTCCAACTGCATAGTGAGGGAACTTCCCCGAGCTGTGTATCCCTTGATTGTGCCCAGAAGGCTTTGGGTACACAGTGTCCTTCCTTGGCAGGAATTGACCATGTGAGAGTCTTGAGCACTGTGGGCCATAGTAAAGCTAAAGCCGTCCATTGACTAAGACTTCCTGGAAACCGGTGCACCTCTATCTCTGGTAATGGGAAAATGTGCACCTTACCTCAAGACTAGAGGTCACATTTAGTTGGCCCTTTAGCTACAGTACGCAACTGGGGTGAGCTCCCAGGAAGGAATCGCAAGCCCCTGGATTCTTTAGGAAAAAAACTCTGTGCTCTTCAGCGGCACCTGTGGCGTGAAGAGTCTCCTGGTGGTGTGGTTTTCAGCAGGCTTGGAAGCTGCAATGGAGCTGCTGTCAAAACGGGGAAATACGGGCTTCTCCCATATTCTCCCGTTTACAACTTGACGCCACAGCGCATTTACTAGCACTCTCTGACTGACTGCTGGAGACTTTCAGCCCCACTGGGCCTTTCTATGATCACACTTCGCTGGACGCGGGGTGTTTTGCGTGCCACGAATAGCATTACACGCTTCATGAACTAGTCCGGCCTAGGTGACTTTGGATGGACCAAATGGCTAAGAATTTGACCAGATTTTCAGGATTTTCTGGCAGGCTGGACCTACCGTGGACCTTGCTTCCCAATAGAGAGATGACAGGTAAGAGTTGCCAGGATGCACTTTAGGCGCAGGGGTTCTTTCAGTGCAGTTCAGAGGGCCTCCGCGGAGGCAGAGCCACGTTGAATGGAATACTGGCCAAAACGTGGTCCTGGGGCTGCCTTACAGCTGTAGAAATCAAGCTCTGTGGGCGAGAATCTGTTCATCACTCTTCCCTCTGCATACAAAGAGTCGACCCCAACCGTCTCTTCTGTGTTATGTTTCTCGGAAAATAAAAGGGGACTACGGCGCACACACTCTCCCTCAGAAGGGAATTCCTACGCGACTCTCTTAGGCCTACGGAAAGCCGTAGAGGAGTTAAAGCAGTCTGTCGAGTCAGGACGCACGGAGATGGCTGCACACAAAACTTTGCTGATAGGAAACACTCGTGCTTGCCTTGAGGCCAGGGGTCACGTTTACTTTGCCCTGAGCTAGGGCAAGCGTGGGATGAGCTCCTAGCAAGGCACTGGAGACCACCTGGATTCATAGGAGAACGCTCACTTTCTTCACTGAGCGTATTCCTAGGAGTGACTAGAAGACGGTTCATGGCAATGTCTTTCAGTCAGCCTTGAGGCCGCCACTATCTACCTTTCAACTGGGGGAAATCCTGCCTTTTTCCAGGCTTCTCAATGACAAACTGGATCACCCAGCACATGTACCTAGCTTCTCTGACAATCCCAAAGAGACCATTGGAACGCAATCCGGCCTTCTGCGATGAAACTTTTGGATGCAGTGTGCTCTGCATGTGGTGAACGGCATAATCCTCTAAATGTCCTCAGTAGGCCTAGGTGACTTTGGATGTTGCAAATGCCTAGCAATGCTCAGGGTAATTCTCTTCTTTATTTCGGGCTGGACCTAAAGGCCAGTTTCCGCATCACTTAGAGAGACCTCGAGCAGGAGTCCCCAGACTGAAGTGGCGCCCCAGTTGTTTCCTTCAGGGCCTCTTATGTTTCCTCAAAGTGGCAGACCCGCAGGGAATGAAAGCCTGCCACGAACCGCCTTCCTGAGGCTCTTTCAAAGCTGTGGAACGCTAGCCATAGAGAACACATTAGTTCCCGGGCCTTCCAACTGCAGAGTGAGGGAACTTCCCCGAGCTGTGTATCCCTTGATTGTGCCCAGAAGGCTTTGGGTACACAGTGTCCTTCCTTGGCAGGAATTGACCATGTGAGAGTCTTGAGCACTGTGGGCCATAGTAAAGCTAAAGCCGTCCATTGACTAAGACTTCCTGGAAACCGGTGCACCTCTATCTCTGGTAATGGGAAAATGTGCACCTTACCTCAAGACTAGAGGTCACATTTAGTTGGCCCTTTAGCTACAGTACGCAACTGGGGTGAGCTCCCAGGAAAAAATCGCAAACCCCTGGATTCTTTAGGAAAAAAACTCTGTGCTCTTCAGCGGCACCTGTGGCGTGAAGAGTCTCCTGGTGGTGTGGTTTCCAGCAGGCTTGGAAGCTGCAATGGAGCTGCTGTCAAAAGGGGGAAATACGGGCTTCTCCCATATTCTCCCGTTTACAACTTGACGCCACAGCGCATTTACTAGCACTCTCTGACTGACTGCTGGAGACTTTCAGCCCCACTGGGCCTTTCTATGATCACACTTCGCTGGACGTGGGGTGTTTTGCGTGCCACGAATAGCATTACACGCTTCATGAACTAGTCCGGCCTAGGTGACTTTGGATGGACCAAATGGCTAAGAATTTGACCGGATTTTCAGGATTTTCTGGCAGGCTGGACCTACCGTGGACCTTGCTTCCCAATAGAGAGATGACAGGTAAGAGTTGCCAGGATGCACTTTAGGCGCAGGGGTTCTTTCAGTGCAGTTCAGAGGGCCTCTGCGGAGGCAGAGCCACGTTGAATGGAATACTGGCCAAAACGTGGTCCTGGGGCTGCCTTACAGCTGTAGAAATCAAGCTCTGCGGGCGAGAATCTGTTCATCACCCTTCCCTCTGCATACAAAGAGTCGACCCCAACCGTCTCTTCTGTGTTATGTTTCTCGGAAAATAAAAGGGGACTACGGCGCACACACTCTCCCTCAGAAGGGAATTCCTACGCGACTCTCTTAGGCCTACGGAAAGCCGTAGAGGAGTTAAAGCAGTCTGTCGAGTCAGGACGCACGGAGATGGCTGCACACAAAACTTTGCTGATAGGAAACACTCGTGCTTGCCTTGAGGCCAGGGGTCACGTTTACTTTGCCCTGAGCTAGGGCAAGCGTGGGATGAGCTCCTAGCAAGGCACTGGAGACCACCTGGATTCCTAGGAGAACGCTCACTTTCTTCACTGAGCGTATTCCTAGGAGTGACTAGAAGACGGTTCATGGCAATGTCTTTCAGTCAGCCTTGAGGCCGCCACTATCTACCTTTCAACTGGGGGAAATCCTGCCTTTTTCCAGGCTTCTCAATGACAAACTGGATCACCCCGCACATGTACCTAGCTTCTCTGACAATCCCAAAGAGACCATTGGAACGCAATCCGGCCTTCTGCGATGAATCCTTTGGATGCAGTGTGCTCTGCATGTGGTGAACGGCATAATCCTCTAAATGTCCTCAGTAGGCCTAGGTGACTTTGGATGTTGCAAATGCCTAGCAATGCTCAGGGTAAATCTCTTCTTTATTTCGGGCTGGACCTAAAGGCCAGTTTCCGCATCACTTAGAGAGACCTCGAGCAGGAGTCCCCAGACTGAAGTGGCGCCCCGGTGGTTTCCTTCAGGGCCTCTTATGTTTCCTCAAAGTGGCAGACCCGCAGGGAATGAAAGCCTGCCACGAACCGCCTTCCTGAGGCTCTTTCAAAGCTGTGGAACGCTAGCCATAGAGAACACATTCGTTCCCGGCCCTTCCAACTGCATAGTGAGGGAACTTCCCCGAGCTGTGTATCCCTTGATTGTGCCCAGAAGGCTTTGGGTACACAGTGTCCTTCCTTGGCAGGAATTGACCATGTGAGAGTCTTGAGCACTGTGGGCCATAGTAAAGCTAAAGCCGTCCATTGACTAAGACTTCCTGGAAACCGGTGCACCTCTATCTCTGGTAATGGGAAAATGTGCACCTTACCTCAAGACTAGAGGTCACATTTAGTTGGCCCTTTAGCTACAGTACGCAACTGGGGTGAGCTCCCAGGAAGGAATCGCAAGCCCCTGGATTCTTTAGGAAAAAAACTCTGTGCTCTTCAGCGGCACCTGTGGCGTGAAGAGTCTCCTGGTGGTGTGGTTTCCAGCAGGCTTGGAAGCTGCAATGGAGCTGCTGTCAAAAGGGGGAAATACGGGCTTCTCCCATATTCTCCCGTTTACAACTTGACGCCACAGCGCATTTACTAGCACTCTCTGACTGACTGCTGGAGACTTTCAGCCCCACTGGGCCTTTCTATGATCACACTTCGCTGGACGCGGGGTGTTTTGCGTGCCACGAATAGCATTACACGCTTCATGAACTAGTCCGGCCTAGGTGACTTTGGATGGACCAAATGGCTAAGAATTTGACCGGATTTTCAGGATTTTCTGGCAGGCTGGACCTACCGTGGACCTTGCTTCCCAATAGAGAGATGACAGGTAAGAGTTGCCAGGATGCACTTTAGGTGCAGGGGTTCTTTCAGTGCAGTTCAGAGGGCCTCCGCGGAGGCAGAGCCACGTTGAATGGAATACTGGCCAAAACGTGGTCCTGGGGCTGCCTTACAGCTGTAGAAATCAAGCTCTGCGGGCGAGAATCTGTTCATCACCCTTCCCTCTGCATACAAAGAGTCGACCCCAACCGTCTCTTCTGTGTTATGTTTCTCGGAAAATAAAAGGGGACTACGGCGCACACACTCTCCCTCAGAATGGAATTCCTACGCGACTCTCTTAGGCCTACGGAAAGCTGTAGAGGAGTTAAAGCAGTCTGTCGAGTCAGGACGCACGGAGATGGCTGCACACAAAACTTTGCTGATAGGAAACACTCGTGCTTGCCTTGAGGCCAGGGGTCACGTTTACTTTGCCCTGAGCTAGGGCAAGCGTGGGATGAGCTCCTAGCAAGGCACTGGAGACCACCTGGATTCCTAGGAGAACGCTCACTTTCTTCACTGAGCGTATTCCTAGGAGTGACTAGAAGACGGTTCATGGCAATGTCTTTCAGTCAGCCTTGAGGCCGCCACTATCTACCTTTCAACTGGGGGAAATCCTGCCTTTTTCCAGGCTTCTCAATGACAAACTGGATCACCCCGCACATGTACCTAGCTTCTCTGACAATCCCAAAGAGACCATTGGAACGCAATCCGGCCTTCTGCGATGAATCCTTTGGATGCAGTGTGCTCTGCATGTGGTGAACGGCATAATCCTCTAAATGTCCTCAGTAGGCCTAGGTGACTTTGGATGTTGCAAATGCCTAGCAATGCTCAGGGTAAATCTCTTCTTTATTTCGGGCTGGACCTAAAGGCCAGTTTCCGCATCACTTAGAGAGACCTCGAGCAGGAGTCCCCAGACTGAAGTGGCGCCCCGGTGGTTTCCTTCAGGGCCTCTTATGTTTCCTCAAAGTGGCAGACCCGCAGGGAATGAAAGCCTGCCACGAACCGCCATCCTGAGGCTCTTTCAAAGCTGTGGAACGCTAGCCATAGAGAACACATTAGTTCCCGGCCCTTCCAACTGCATAGTGAGGGAACTTCCCCGAGCTGTGTATCCCTTGATTGTGCCCAGAAGGCTTTGGGTACACAATGTCCTTCCTTGGCAGGAATTGACCATGTGAGAGTCTTGAGCACTGTGGGCCATAGTAAAGCTAAAGCCGTCCATTGACTAAGACTTCCTGGAAACCGGTGCACCTCTATCTCTGGTAATGGGAAAATGTGCACCTTACCTCAAGACTAGAGGTCACATTTAGTTGGCCCTTTAGCTACAGTACGCAACTGGGGTGAGCTCCCAGGAAGGAATCGCAAGCCCCTGGATTCTTTAGGAAAAAATCTCTGTGCTCTTCAGCGGCACCTGTGGCGTGAAGAGTCTCCTGGTGGTGTGGTTTCCAGCAGGCTTGGAAGCTGCAATGGAGCTGCTGTCAAAAGGGGGAAATACGGGCTTCTCCCATATTCTCCCGTTTACAACTTGACGCCACAGCGCATTTACTAGCACTCTCTGACTGACTGCTGGAGACTTTCAGCCCCACTGGGCCTTTCTATGATCACACTTCGCTGGACGCGGGGTGTTTTGCGTGCCACGAATAGCATTACACGCTTCATGAACTAGTCCGGCCTAGGTGACTTTGGATGGACCAAATGGCTAAGAATTTGACCGGATTTTCAGGATTTTCTGGCAGGCTGGACCTACCGTGGACCTTGCTTCCCAATAGAGAGATGACAGGTAAGAGTTGCCAGGATGCACTTTAGGCGCAGGGGTTCTTTCAGTGCAGTTCAGAGGGCCTCCGCGGAGGCAGAGCCACGTTGAATGGAATACTGGCCAAAACGTGGTCCTGGGGCTGCCTTACAGCTGTAGAAATCAAGCTCTGCGGGCGAGAATCTGTTCATCACCCTTCCCTCTGCATACAAAGAGTCGACCCCAACCGTCTCTTCTGTGTTATGTTTCTCGGAAAATAAAAGGGGACTACGGCGCACACACTCTCCCTCAGAAGGGAATTCCTACGCGACTCTCTTAGGCCTACGGAAAGCCGTAGAGGAGTTAAAGCAGTCTGTCGAGTCAGGACGCACGGAGATGGCTGCACACAAAACTTTGCTGATAGGAAACACTCGTGCTTGCCTTGAGGCCAGGGGTCACGTTTACTTTGCCCTGAGCTAGGGCAAGCGTGGGATGAGCTCCTAGCAAGGCACTGGAGACCACCTGGATTCCTAGGAGAACGCTCACTTTCTTCACTGAGCGTATTCCTAGGAGTGACTAGAAGATGGTTCATGGCAATGTCTTTCAGTCAGCCTTGAGGCCGCCACTATCTACCTTTCAACTGGGGGAAATCCTGCCTTTTTCCAGGCTTCTCAGTGACAAACTGGATCACCCCGCACATGTACCTAGCTTCTCTGACAATCCCAAAGAGACCATTGGAACGCAATCCGGCCTTCTGCGATGACACTTTTGGATGCAGTGTGCTCTGCATGTGGTGAACGGCATAATCCTCTAAATGTCCTCAGTAGGCCTAGGTGACTTTGGATGTTGCAAATGCCTAGCAATGCTCAGGGTAAATCTCTTCTTTATTTCGGGCTGGACCTAAAGGCCAGTTTCCGCATCACTTAGAGAGACCTCGAGCAGGAGTCCTCAGACTGAAGTGGCGCCCCGGTGGTTTCCTTCAGGGCCTCTTATGTTTCCTCAAAGTGGCAGACCCGCAGGGAATGAAAGCCTGCCACGAACCGCCTTCCTGAGGCTCTTTCAAAGCTGTGGAACGCTAGCCATAGAGAACACATTAGTTCCCGGCCCTTCCAACTGCATAGTGAGGGAACTTCCCCGAGCTATGTATCCCTTGATTGTGCCCAGAAGGCTTTGGGTACACAGTGTCCTTCCTTGGCAGGAATTGACCATGTGAGAGTCTTGAGCACTGTGGGCCATAGTAAAGCTAAAGCCGTCCATTGACTAAGACTTCCTGGAAACCGGTGCACCTCTATCTCTGGTAATGGGAAAATGTGCACCTTACCTCAAGACTAGAGGTCACATTTAGTTGGCCCTTTAGCTACAGTACGCAACTGGGGTGAGCTCCCAGGAAGGAATCGCAAGCCCCTGGATTCTTTAGGAAAAAAACTCTGTGCTCTTCAGCGGCACCTGTGGCGTGAAGAGTCTCCTGGTGGTGTGGTTTTCAGCAGGCTTGGAAGCTGCAATGGAGCTGCTGTCAAAAGGGGGAAATACGGGCTTCTCCCATATTCTCCCGTTTACAACTTGACGCCACAGCGCATTTACTAGCACTCTCTGACTGACTGCTGGAGACTTTCAGCCCCACTGGGCCTTTCTATGATCACACTTCGCTGGACGCGGGGTGTTTTGCGTGCCACGAATAGCATTACACGCTTCATGAACTAGTCCGGCCTAGGTGACTTTGGATGGACCAAATGGCTAAGAATTTGACCAGATTTTCAGGATTTTCTGGCAGGCTGGACCTACCGTGGACCTTGCTTCCCAATAGAGAGATGACAGGTAAGAGTTGCCAGGATGCACTTTAGGCGCAGGGGTTCTTTCAGTGCAGTTCAGCGGGCCTCCGCGGAGGCAGAGCCACGTTGAATGGAATACTGGCCAAAACGTGGTCCTGGGGCTGCCTTACAGCTGTAGAAATCAAGCTCTGCGGGCGAGAATCTGTTCATCACCCTTCCCTCTGCATACAAAGAGTCGACCCCAACCGTCTCTTCTGTGTTATGTTTCTCGGAAAATAAAAGGGGACTACGGCGCACACACTCTCCCTCAGAATGGAATTCCTACGCGACTCTCTTAGGCCTACGGAAAGCCGTAGAGGAGTTAAAGCAGTCTGTCGAGTCAGGACGCACGGAGATGGCTGCACACAAAACTTTGCTGATAGGAAACACTCGTGCTTGCCTTGAGGCCAGGGGTCACGTTTACTTTGCCCTGAGCTAGGGCAAGCGTGGGATGAGCTCCTAGCAAGGCACTGGAGACCACCTGGATTCCTAGGAGAACGCTCACTTTCTTCACTGAGCGTATTCCTAGGAGTGACTAGAAGACGGTTCATGGCAATGTCTTTCAGTCAGCCTTGAGGCCGCCACTATCTACCTTTCAACTGGGGGAAATCCTGCCTTTTTCCAGGCTTCTCAATGACAAACTGGATCACCCCGCACATGTACCTAGCTTCTCTGACAATCCCAAAGAGACCATTGGAACGCAATCCGGCCTTCTGCGATGAATCCTTTGGATGCAGTGTGCTCTGCATGTGGTGAACGGCATAATCCTCTAAATGTCCTCAGTAGGCCTAGGTGACTTTGGATGTTGCAAATGCCTAGCAATGCTCAGGGTAAATCTCTTCTTTATTTCGGGCTGGACCTAAAGGCCAGTTTCCGCATCACTTAGAGAGACCTCGAGCAGGAGTCCCCAGACTGAAGTGGCGCCCCGGTGGTTTCCTTCAGGGCCTCTTATGTTTCCTCAAAGTGGCAGACCCGCAGGGAATGAAAGCCTGCCACGAACCGCCATCCTGAGGCTCTTTCAAAGCTGTGGAACGCTAGCCATAGAGAACACATTAGTTCCCGGCCCTTCCAACTGCATAGTGAGGGAACTTCCCCGAGCTGTGTATCCCTTGATTGTGCCCAGAAGGCTTTGGGTACACAATGTCCTTCCTTGGCAGGAATTGACCATGTGAGAGTCTTGAGCACTGTGGGCCATAGTAAAGCTAAAGCCGTCCATTGACTAAGACTTCCTGGAAACCGGTGCACCTCTATCTCTGGTAATGGGAAAATGTGCACCTTACCTCAAGACTAGAGGTCACATTTAGTTGGCCCTTTAGCTACAGTACGCAACTGGGGTGAGCTCCCAGGAAAAAATCGCAAACCCATGGATTCTTTAGGAAAAAAACTCTGTGCTCTTCAGCGGCACCTGTGGCGTGAAGAGTCTCCTGGTGGTGTGGTTTCCAGCAGGCTTGGAAGCTGCAATGGAGCTGCTGTCAAAAGGGGGAAATACGGGCTTCTCCCATATTCTCCCGTTTACAACTTGACGCCACAGCGCATTTACTAGCACTCTCTGACTGACTGCTGGAGACTTTCAGCCCCACTGGGCCTTTCTATGATCACACTTCGCTGGACGTGGGGTGTTTTGCGTGCCACGAATAGCATTACACGCTTCATGAACTAGTCCGGCCTAGGTGACTTTGGATGGACCAAATGGCTAAGAATTTGACCGGATTTTCAGGATTTTCTGGCAGGCTGGACCTACCGTGGACCTTGCTTCCCAATAGAGAGATGACAGGTAAGAGTTGCCAGGATGCACTTTAGGCGCAGGGGTTCTTTCAGTGCAGTTCAGAGGGCCTCTGCGGAGGCAGAGCCACGTTGAATGGAATACTGGCCAAAACGTGGTCCTGGGGCTGCCTTACAGCTGTAGAAATCAAGCTCTGCGGGCGAGAATCTGTTCATCACCCTTCCCTCTGCATACAAAGAGTCGACCCCAACCGTCTCTTCTGTGTTATGTTTCTCGGAAAATAAAAGGGGACTACGGCGCACACACTCTCCCTCAGAAGGGAATTCCTACGCGACTCTCTTAGGCCTACGGAAAGCCGTAGAGGAGTTAAAGCAGTCTGTCGAGTCAGGACGCACGGAGATGGCTGCACACAAAACTTTGCTGATAGGAAACACTCGTGCTTGCCTTGAGGCCAGGGGTCACGTTTACTTTGCCCTGAGCTAGGGCAAGCGTGGGATGAGCTCCTAGCAAGGCACTGGAGACCACCTGGATTCCTAGGAGAACGCTCACTTTCTTCACTGAGCGTATTCCTAGGAGTGACTAGAAGACGGTTCATGGCAATGTCTTTCAGTCAGCCTTGAGGCCGCCACTATCTACCTTTCAACTGGGGGAAATCCTGCCTTTTTCCAGGCTTCTCAATGACAAACTGGATCACCCCGCACATGTACCTAGCTTCTCTGACAATCCCAAAGAGACCATTGGAACGCAATCCGGCCTTCTGCGATGAATCCTTTGGATGCAGTGTGCTCTGCATGTGGTGAACGGCATAATCCTCTAAATGTCCTCAGTAGGCCTAGGTGACTTTGGATGTTGCAAATGCCTAGCAATGCTCAGGGTAAATCTCTTCTTTATTTCGGGCTGGACCTAAAGGCCAGTTTCCGCATCACTTAGAGAGACCTCGAGCAGGAGTCCCCAGACTGAAGTGGCGCCCCGGTGGTTTCCTTCAGGGCCTCTTATGTTTCCTCAAAGTGGCAGACCCGCAGGGAATGAAAGCCTGCCACGAACCGCCTTCCTGAGGCTCTTTCAAAGCTGTGGAACGCTAGCCATAGAGAACACATTCGTTCCCGGCCCTTCCAACTGCATAGTGAGGGAACTTCCCCGAGCTGTGTATCCCTTGATTGTGCCCAGAAGGCTTTGGGTACACAGTGTCCTTCCTTGGCAGGAATTGACCATGTGAGAGTCTTGAGCACTGTGGGCCATAGTAAAGCTAAAGCCGTCCATTGACTAAGACTTCCTGGAAACCGGTGCACCTCTATCTCTGGTAATGGGAAAATGTGCACCTTACCTCAAGACTAGAGGTCACATTTAGTTGGCCCTTTAGCTACAGTACGCAACTGGGGTGAGCTCCCAGGAAGGAATCGCAAGCCCCTGGATTCTTTAGGAAAAAAACTCTGTGCTCTTCAGCGGCACCTGTGGCGTGAAGAGTCTCCTGGTGGTGTGGTTTCCAGCAGGCTTGGAAGCTGCAATGGAGCTGCTGTCAAAAGGGGGAAATACGGGCTTCTCCCATATTCTCCCGTTTACAACTTGACGCCACAGCGCATTTACTAGCACTCTCTGACTGACTGCTGGAGACTTTCAGCCCCACTGGGCCTTTCTATGATCACACTTCGCTGGACGCGGGGTGTTTTGCGTGCCACGAATAGCATTACACGCTTCATGAACTAGTCCGGCCTAGGTGACTTTGGATGGACCAAATGGCTAAGAATTTGACCGGATTTTCAGGATTTTCTGGCAGGCTGGACCTACCGTGGACCTTGCTTCCCAATAGAGAGATGACAGGTAAGAGTTGCCAGGATGCACTTTAGGTGCAGGGGTTCTTTCAGTGCAGTTCAGAGGGCCTCCGCGGAGGCAGAGCCACGTTGAATGGAATACTGGCCAAAACGTGGTCCTGGGGCTGCCTTACAGCTGTAGAAATCAAGCTCTGCGGGCGAGAATCTGTTCATCACCCTTCCCTCTGCATACAAAGAGTCGACCCCAACCGTCTCTTCTGTGTTATGTTTCTCGGAAAATAAAAGGGGACTACGGCGCACACACTCTCCCTCAGAAGGGAATTCCTACGCGACTCTCTTAGGCCTACGGAAAGCCGTAGAGGAGTTAAAGCAGTCTGTCGAGTCAGGACGCACGGAGATGGCTGCACACAAAACTTTGCTGATAGGAAACACTCGTGCTTGCCTTGAGGCCAGGGGTCACGTTTACTTTGCCCTGAGCTAGGGCAAGCGTGGGATGAGCTCCTAGCAAGGCACTGGAGACCACCTGGATTCCTAGGAGAACGCTCACTTTCTTCACTGAGCGTATTCCTAGGAGTGACTAGAAGACGGTTCATGGCAATGTCTTTCAGTCAGCCTTGAGGCCGCCACTATCTACCTTTCAACTGGGGGAAATCCTGCCTTTTTCCAGGCTTCTCAATGACAAACTGGATCACCCCGCACATGTACCTAGCTTCTCTGACAATCCCAAAGAGACCATTGGAACGCAATCCGGCCTTCTGCGATGAATCCTTTGGATGCAGTGTGCTCTGCATGTGGTGAACGGCATAATCCTCTAAATGTCCTCAGTAGGCCTAGGTGACTTTGGATGTTGCAAATGCCTAGCAATGCTCAGGGTAAATCTCTTCTTTATTTCGGGCTGGACCTAAAGGCCAGTTTCCGCATCACTTAGAGAGACCTCGAGCAGGAGTCCCCAGACTGAAGTGGCGCCCCGGTGGTTTCCTTCAGGGCCTCTTATGTTTCCTCAAAGTGGCAGACCCGCAGGGAATGAAAGCCTGCCACGAACCGCCTTCCTGAGGCTCTTTCAAAGCTGTGGAACGCTAGCCATAGAGAACACATTCGTTCCCGGCCCTTCCAACTGCATAGTGAGGGAACTTCCCCGAGCTGTGTATCCCTTGATTGTGCCCAGAAGGCTTTGGGTACACAGTGTCCTTCCTTGGCAGGAATTGACCATGTGAGAGTCTTGAGCACTGTGGGCCATAGTAAAGCTAAAGCCGTCCATTGACTAAGACTTCCTGGAAACCGGTGCACCTCTATCTCTGGTAATGGGAAAATGTGCACCTTACCTCAAGACTAGAGGTCACATTTAGTTGGCCCTTTAGCTACAGTACGCAACTGGGGTGAGCTCCCAGGAAGGAATCGCAAGCCCCTGGATTCTTTAGGAAAAAAACTCTGTGCTCTTCAGCGGCACCTGTGGCGTGAAGAGTCTCCTGGTGGTGTGGTTTCCAGCAGGCTTGGAAGCTGCAATGGAGCTGCTGTCAAAAGGGGGAAATACGGGCTTCTCCCATATTCTCCCGTTTACAACTTGACGCCACAGCGCATTTACTAGCACTCTCTGACTGACTGCTGGAGACTTTCAGCCCCACTGGGCCTTTCTATGATCACACTTCGCTGGACGCGGGGTGTTTTGCGTGCCACGAATAGCATTACACGCTTCATGAACTAGTCCGGCCTAGGTGACTTTGGATGGACCAAATGGCTAAGAATTTGACCGGATTTTCAGGATTTTCTGGCAGGCTGGACCTACCGTGGACCTTGCTTCCCAATAGAGAGATGACAGGTAAGAGTTGCCAGGATGCACTTTAGGTGCAGGGGTTCTTTCAGTGCAGTTCAGAGGGCCTCCGCGGAGGCAGAGCCACGTTGAATGGAATACTGGCCAAAACGTGGTCCTGGGGCTGCCTTACAGCTGTAGAAATCAAGCTCTGCGGGCGAGAATCTGTTCATCACCCTTCCCTCTGCATACAAAGAGTCGACCCCAACCGTCTCTTCTGTGTTATGTTTCTCGGAAAATAAAAGGGGACTACGGCGCACACACTCTCCCTCAGAATGGAATTCCTACGCGACTCTCTTAGGCCTACGGAAAGCCGTAGAGGAGTTAAAGCAGTCTGTCGAGTCAGGACGCACGGAGATGGCTGCACACAAAACTTTGCTGATAGGAAACACTCGTGCTTGCCTTGAGGCCAGGGGTCACGTTTACTTTGCCCTGAGCTAGGGCAAGCGTGGGATGAGCTCCTAGCAAGGCACTGGAGACCACCTGGATTCCTAGGAGAACGCTCACTTTCTTCACTGAGCGTATTCCTAGGAGTGACTAGAAGACGGTTCATGGCAATGTCTTTCAGTCAGCCTTGAGGCCGCCACTATCTACCTTTCAACTGGGGGAAATCCTGCCTTTTTCCAGGCTTCTCAATGACAAACTGGATCACCCCGCACATGTACCTAGCTTCTCTGACAATCCCAAAGAAAACATTGGAACGCAATCCGGCCTTCTGCGATGAATCCTTTGGATGCAGTGTGCTCTGCATGTGGTGAACGGCATAATCCTCTAAATGTCCTCAGTAGGCCTAGGTGACTTTGGATGTTGCAAATGCCTAGCAATGCTCAGGGTAAATCTCTTCTTTATTTCGGGCTGGACCTAAAGGCCAGTTTCCGCATCACTTAGAGAGACCTCGAGCAGGAGTCCCCAGACTGAAGTGGCGCCCCGGTGGTTTCCTTCAGGGCCTCTTATGTTTCCTCAAAGTGGCAGACCCGCAGGGAATGAAAGCCTGCCACGAACCGCCATCCTGAGGCTCTTTCAAAGCTGTGGAACGCTAGCCATAGAGAACACATTAGTTCCCGGCCCTTCCAACTGCATAGTGAGGGAACTTCCCCGAGCTGTGTATCCCTTGATTGTGCCCAGAAGGCTTTGGGTACACAATGTCCTTCCTTGGCAGGAATTGACCATGTGAGAGTCTTGAGCACTGTGGGCCATAGTAAAGCTAAAGCCGTCCATTGACTAAGACTTCCTGGAAACCGGTGCACCTCTATCTCTGGTAATGGGAAAATGTGCACCTTACCTCAAGACTAGAGGTCACATTTAGTTGGCCCTTTAGCTACAGTACGCAACTGGGGTGAGCTCCCAGGAAGGAATCGCAAGCCCCTGGATTCTTTAGGAAAAAATCTCTGTGCTCTTCAGCGGCACCTGTGGCGTGAAGAGTCTCCTGGTGGTGTGGTTTCCAGCAGGCTTGGAAGCTGCAATGGAGCTGCTGTCAAAAGGGGGAAATACGGGCTTCTCCCATATTCTCCCGTTTACAACTTGACGCCACAGCGCATTTACTAGCACTCTCTGACTGACTGCTGGAGACTTTCAGCCCCACTGGGCCTTTCTATGATCACACTTCGCTGGACGTGGGGTGTTTTGCGTGCCACGAATAGCATTACACGCTTCATGAACTAGTCCGGCCTAGGTGACTTTGGATGGACCAAATGGCTAAGAATTTGACCGGATTTTCAGGATTTTCTGGCAGGCTGGACCTACCGTGGACCTTGCTTCCCAATAGAGAGATGACAGGTAAGAGTTGCCAGGATGCACTTTAGGCGCAGGGGTTCTTTCAGTGCAGTTCAGAGGGCCTCCGCGGAGGCAGAGCCACGTTGAATGGAATACTGGCCAAAACGTGGTCCTGGGGCTGCCTTACAGCTGTAGAAATCAAGCTCTGCGGGCGAGAATCTGTTCATCACCCTTCCCTCTGCATACAAAGAGTCGACCCCAACCGTCTCTTCTGTGTTATGTTTCTCGGAAAATAAAAGGGGACTACGGCGCACACACTCTCCCTCAGAAGGGAATTCCTACGCGACTCTCTTAGGCCTACGGAAAGCCGTAGAGGAGTTAAAGCAGTCTGTCGAGTCAGGACGCACGGAGATGGCTGCACACAAAACTTTGCTGATAGGAAACACTCGTGCTTGCCTTGAGGCCAGGGGTCACGTTTACTTTGCCCTGAGCTAGGGCAAGCGTGGGATGAGCTCCTAGCAAGGCACTGGAGACCACCTGGATTCCTAGGAGAACGCTCACTTTCTTCACTGAGCGTATTCCTAGGAGTGACTAGAAGATGGTTCATGGCAATGTCTTTCAGTCAGCCTTGAGGCCGCCACTATCTACCTTTCAACTGGGGGAAATCCTGCCTTTTTCCAGGCTTCTCAGTGACAAACTGGATCACCCCGCACATGTACCTAGCTTCTCTGACAATCCCAAAGAGACCATTGGAACGCAATCCGGCCTTCTGCGATGACACTTTTGGATGCAGTGTGCTCTGCATGTGGTGAACGGCATAATCCTCTAAATGTCCTCAGTAGGCCTAGGTGACTTTGGATGTTGCAAATGCCTAGCAATGCTCAGGGTAAATCTCTTCTTTATTTCGGGCTGGACCTAAAGGCCAGTTTCCGCATCACTTAGAGAGACCTCGAGCAGGAGTCCTCAGACTGAAGTGGCGCCCCGGTGGTTTCCTTCAGGGCCTCTTATGTTTCCTCAAAGTGGCAGACCCGCAGGGAATGAAAGCCTGCCACGAACCGCCTTCCTGAGGCTCTTTCAAAGCTGTGGAACGCTAGCCATAGAGAACACATTAGTTCCCGGCCCTTCCAACTGCATAGTGAGGGAACTTCCCCGAGCTATGTATCCCTTGATTGTGCCCAGAAGGCTTTGGGTACACAGTGTCCTTCCTTGGCAGGAATTGACCATGTGAGAGTCTTGAGCACTGTGGGCCATAGTAAAGCTAAAGCCGTCCATTGACTAAGACTTCCTGGAAACCGGTGCACCTCTATCTCTGGTAATGGGAAAATGTGCACCTTACCTCAAGACTAGAGGTCACATTTAGTTGGCCCTTTAGCTACAGTACGCAACTGGGGTGAGCTCCCAGGAAGGAATCGCAAGCCCCTGGATTCTTTAGGAAAAAAACTCTGTGCTCTTCAGCGGCACCTGTGGCGTGAAGAGTCTCCTGGTGGTGTGGTTTTCAGCAGGCTTGGAAGCTGCAATGGAGCTGCTGTCAAAAGGGGGAAATACGGGCTTCTCCCATATTCTCCCGTTTACAACTTGACGCCACAGCGCATTTACTAGCACTCTCTGACTGACTGCTGGAGACTTTCAGCCCCACTGGGCCTTTCTATGATCACACTTCGCTGGACGCGGGGTGTTTTGCGTGCCACGAATAGCATTACACGCTTCATGAACTAGTCCGGCCTAGGTGACTTTGGATGGACCAAATGGCTAAGAATTTGACCAGATTTTCAGGATTTTCTGGCAGGCTGGACCTACCGTGGACCTTGCTTCCCAATAGAGAGATGACAGGTAAGAGTTGCCAGGATGCACTTTAGGCGCAGGGGTTCTTTCAGTGCAGTTCAGAGGGCCTCCGCGGAGGCAGAGCCACGTTGAATGGAATACTGGCCAAAACGTGGTCCTGGGGCTGCCTTACAGCTGTAGAAATCAAGCTCTGCGGGCGAGAATCTGTTCATCACCCTTCCCTCTGCATACAAAGAGTCGACCCCAACCGTCTCTTCTGTGTTATGTTTCTCGGAAAATAAAAGGGGACTACGGCGCACACACTCTCCCTCAGAATGGAATTCCTACGCGACTCTCTTAGGCCTACGGAAAGCCGTAGAGGAGTTAAAGCAGTCTGTCGAGTCAGGACGCACGGAGATGGCTGCACACAAAACTTTGCTGATAGGAAACACTCGTGCTTGCCTTGAGGCCAGGGGTCACGTTTACTTTGCCCTGAGCTAGGGCAAGCGTGGGATGAGCTCCTAGCAAGGCACTGGAGACCACCTGGATTCCTAGGAGAACGCTCACTTTCTTCACTGAGCGTATTCCTAGGAGTGACTAGAAGACGGTTCATGGCAATGTCTTTCAGTCAGCCTTGAGGCCGCCACTATCTACCTTTCAACTGGGGGAAATCCTGCCTTTTTCCAGGCTTCTCAATGACAAACTGGATCACCCCGCACATGTACCTAGCTTCTCTGACAATCCCAAAGAGACCATTGGAACGCAATCCGGCCTTCTGCGATGAATCCTTTGGATGCAGTGTGCTCTGCATGTGGTGAACGGCATAATCCTCTAAATGTCCTCAGTAGGCCTAGGTGACTTTGGATGTTGCAAATGCCTAGCAATGCTCAGGGTAAATCTCTTCTTTATTTCGGGCTGGACCTAAAGGCCAGTTTCCGCATCACTTAGAGAGACCTCGAGCAGGAGTCCCCAGACTGAAGTGGCGCCCCGGTGGTTTCCTTCAGGGCCTCTTATGTTTCCTCAAAGTGGCAGACCCGCAGGGAATGAAAGCCTGCCACGAACCGCCATCCTGAGGCTCTTTCAAAGCTGTGGAACGCTA
This sequence comes from Mesoplodon densirostris, assembly GCF_025265405.1. Lineage (NCBI taxonomy): Eukaryota > Metazoa > Chordata > Mammalia > Artiodactyla > Ziphiidae > Mesoplodon > Mesoplodon densirostris. The sequence continues at coordinate 411,141 of NC_082682.1, forward strand.
GCCATAGAGAACACATTAGTTCCCGGCCCTTCCAACTGCATAGTGAGGGAACTTCCCCGAGCTGTGTATCCCTTGATTGTGCCCAGAAGGCTTTGGGTACACAATGTCCTTCCTTGGCAGGAATTGACCATGTGAGAGTCTTGAGCACTGTGGGCCATAGTAAAGCTAAAGCCGTCCATTGACTAAGACTTCCTGGAAACCGGTGCACCTCTATCTCTGGTAATGGGAAAATGTGCACCTTACCTCAAGACTAGAGGTCACATTTAGTTGGCCCTTTAGCTACAGTACGCAACTGGGGTGAGCTCCCAGGAAGGAATCGCAAGCCCCTGGATTCTTTAGGAAAAAATCTCTGTGCTCTTCAGCGGCACCTGTGGCGTGAAGAGTCTCCTGGTGGTGTGGTTTCCAGCAGGCTTGGAAGCTGCAATGGAGCTGCTGTCAAAAGGGGGAAATACGGGCTTCTCCCATATTCTCCCGTTTACAACTTGACGCCACAGCGCATTTACTAGCACTCTCTGACTGACTGCTGGAGACTTTCAGCCCCACTGGGCCTTTCTATGATCACACTTCGCTGGACGCGGGGTGTTTTGCGTGCCACGAATAGCATTACACGCTTCATGAACTAGTCCGGCCTAGGTGACTTTGGATGGACCAAATGGCTAAGAATTTGACCGGATTTTCAGGATTTTCTGGCAGGCTGGACCTACCGTGGACCTTGCTTCCCAATAGAGAGATGACAGGTAAGAGTTGCCAGGATGCACTTTAGGCGCAGGGGTTCTTTCAGTGCAGTTCAGAGGGCCTCCGCGGAGGCAGAGCCACGTTGAATGGAATACTGGCCAAAACGTGGTCCTGGGGCTGCCTTACAGCTGTAGAAATCAAGCTCTGCGGGCGAGAATCTGTTCATCACCCTTCCCTCTGCATACAAAGAGTCGACCCCAACCGTCTCTTCTGTGTTATGTTTCTCGGAAAATAAAAGGGGACTACGGCGCACACACTCTCCCTCAGAAGGGAATTCCTATGCGACTCTCTTAGGCCTACGGAAAGCCGTAGAGGAGTTAAAGCAGTCTGTCGAGTCAGGACGCACGGAGATGGCTGCACACAAAACTTTGCTGATAGGAAACACTCGTGCTTGCCTTGAGGCCAGGGGTCACGTTTACTTTGCCCTGAGCTAGGGCAAGCGTGGGATGAGCTCCTAGCAAGGCACTGGAGACCACCTGGATTCCTAGGAGAACGCTCACTTTCTTCACTGAGCGTATTCCTAGGAGTGACTAGAAGATGGTTCATGGCAATGTCTTTCAGTCAGCCTTGAGGCCGCCACTATCTACCTTTCAACTGGGGGAAATCCTGCCTTTTTCCAGGCTTCTCAGTGACAAACTGGATCACCCCGCACATGTACCTAGCTTCTCTGACAATCCCAAAGAGACCATTGGAACGCAATCCGGCCTTCTGCGATGACACTTTTGGATGCAGTGTGCTCTGCATGTGGTGAACGGCATAATCCTCTAAATGTCCTCAGTAGGCCTAGGTGACTTTGGATGTTGCAAATGCCTAGCAATGCTCAGGGTAAATCTCTTCTTTATTTCGGGCTGGACATAAAGGCCAGTTTCCGCATCACTTAGAGAGACCTCGAGCAGGAGTCCTCAGACTGAAGTGGCGCCCCGGTGGTTTCCTTCAGGGCCTCTTATGTTTCCTCAAAGTGGCAGACCCGCAGGGAATGAAAGCCTGCCACGAACCGCCTTCCTGAGGCTCTTTCAAAGCTGTGGAACGCTAGCCATAGAGAACACATTAGTTCCCGGGCCTTCCAACTGCAGAGTGAGGGAACTTCCCCGAGCTGTGTATCCCTTGATTGTGCCCAGAAGACTTTGGGTACACAGTGTCCTTCCTTGGCAGGAATTGACCATGTGAGAGTCTTGAGCACTGTGGGCCATAGTAAAGCTAAAGCCGTCCATTGACTAAGACTTCCTGGAAACCGGTGCACCTCTATCTCTGGTAATGGGAAAATGTGCACCTTACCTCAAGACTAGAGGTCACATTTAGTTGGCCCTTTAGCTACAGTACGCAACTGGGGTGAGCTCCCAGGAAGGAATCGCAAGCCCCTGGATTCTTTAGGAAAAAAACTCTGTGCTCTTCAGCGGCACCTGTGGCGTGAAGAGTCTCCTGGTGGTGTGGTTTTCAGCAGGCTTGGAAGCTGCAATGGAGCTGCTGTCAAAAGGGGGAAATACGGGCTTCTCCCATATTCTCCCGTTTACAACTTGACGCCACAGCGCATTTACTAGCACTCTCTGACTGACTGCTGGAGACTTTCAGCCCCACTGGGCCTTTCTATGATCACAGTTCGCTGGACGCGGGGTGTTTTGCGTGCCACGAATAGCATTACACGCTTCATGAACTAGTCCGGCCTAGGTGACTTTGGATGGACCAAATGGCTAAGAATTTGACCAGATTTTCAGGATTTTCTGGCAGGCTGGACCTACCGTGGACCTTGCTTCCCAATAGAGAGATGACAGGTAAGAGTTGCCAGGATGCACTTTAGGCGCAGGGGTTCTTTCAGTGCAGTTCAGAGGGCCTCCGCGGAGGCAGAGCCACGTTGAATGGAATACTGGCCAAAACGTGGTCCTGGGGCTGCCTTACAGCTGTAGAAATCAAGCTCTGCGGGCGAGAATCTGTTCATCACCCTTCCCTCTGCATACAAAGAGTCGACCCCAACCGTCTCTTCTGTGTTATGTTTCTCGGAAAATAAAAGGGGACTACGGCGCACACACTCTCCCTCAGAATGGAATTCCTACGCGACTCTCTTAGGCCTACGGAAAGCCGTAGAGGAGTTAAAGCAGTCTGTCGAGTCAGGACGCACGGAGATGGCTGCACACAAAACTTTGCTGATAGGAAACACTCGTGCTTGCCTTGAGGCCAGGGGTCACGTTTACTTTGCCCTGAGCTAGGGCAAGCGTGGGATGAGCTCCTAGCAAGGCACTGGAGACCACCTGGATTCCTAGGAGAACGCTCACTTTCTTCACTGAGCGTATTCCTAGGAGTGACTAGAAGACGGTTCATGGCAATGTCTTTCAGTCAGCCTTGAGGCCGCCACTATCTACCTTTCAACTGGGGGAAATCCTGCCTTTTTCCAGGCTTCTCAATGACAAACTGGATCACCCCGCACATGTACCTAGCTTCTCTGACAATCCCAAAGAGACCATTGGAACGCAATCCGGCCTTCTGCGATGAATCCTTTGGATGCAGTGTGCTCTGCATGTGGTGAACGGCATAATCCTCTAAATGTCCTCAGTAGGCCTAGGTGACTTTGGATGTTGCAAATGCCTAGCAATGCTCAGGGTAAATCTCTTCTTTATTTCGGGCTGGACCTAAAGGCCAGTTTCCGCATCACTTAGAGAGACCTCGAGCAGGAGTCCCCAGACTGAAGTGGCGCCCCGGTGGTTTCCTTCAGGGCCTCTTATGTTTCCTCAAAGTGGCAGACCCGCAGGGAATGAAAGCCTGCCACGAACCGCCATCCTGAGGCTCTTTCAAAGCTGTGGAACGCTAGCCATAGAGAACACATTAGTTCCCGGCCCTTCCAACTGCATAGTGAGGGAACTTCCCCGAGCTGTGTATCCCTTGATTGTGCCCAGAAGGCTTTGGGTACACAATGTCCTTCCTTGGCAGGAATTGACCATGTGAGAGTCTTGAGCACTGTGGGCCATAGTAAAGCTAAAGCCGTCCATTGACTAAGACTTCCTGGAAACCGGTGCACCTCTATCTCTGGTAATGGGAAAATGTGCACCTTACCTCAAGACTAGAGGTCACATTTAGTTGGCCCTTTAGCTACAGTACGCAACTGGGGTGAGCTCCCAGGAAGGAATCGCAAGCCCCTGGATTCTTTAGGAAAAAATCTCTGTGCTCTTCAGCGGCACCTGTGGCGTGAAGAGTCTCCTGGTGGTGTGGTTTCCAGCAGGCTTGGAAGCTGCAATGGAGCTGCTGTCAAAAGGGGGAAATACGGGCTTCTCCCATATTCTCCCGTTTACAACTTGACGCCACAGCGCATTTACTAGCACTCTCTGACTGACTGCTGGAGACTTTCAGCCCCACTGGGCCTTTCTATGATCACACTTCGCTGGACGCGGGGTGTTTTGCGTGCCACGAATAGCATTACACGCTTCATGAACTAGTCCGGCCTAGGTGACTTTGGATGGACCAAATGGCTAAGAATTTGACCGGATTTTCAGGATTTTCTGGCAGGCTGGACCTACCGTGGACCTTGCTTCCCAATAGAGAGATGACAGGTAAGAGTTGCCAGGATGCACTTTAGGCGCAGGGGTTCTTTCAGTGCAGTTCAGAGGGCCTCCGCGGAGGCAGAGCCACGTTGAATGGAATACTGGCCAAAACGTGGTCCTGGGGCTGCCTTACAGCTGTAGAAATCAAGCTCTGCGGGCGAGAATCTGTTCATCACCCTTCCCTCTGCATACAAAGAGTCGACCCCAACCGTCTCTTCTGTGTTATGTTTCTCGGAAAATAAAAGGGGACTACGGCGCACACACTCTCCCTCAGAAGGGAATTCCTACGCGACTCTCTTAGGCCTACGGAAAGCCGTAGAGGAGTTAAAGCAGTCTGTCGAGTCAGGACGCACGGAGATGGCTGCACACAAAACTTTGCTGATAGGAAACACTCGTGCTTGCCTTGAGGCCAGGGGTCACGTTTACTTTGCCCTGAGCTAGGGCAAGCGTGGGATGAGCTCCTAGCAAGGCACTGGAGACCACCTGGATTCCTAGGAGAACGCTCACTTTCTTCACTGAGCGTATTCCTAGGAGTGACTAGAAGATGGTTCATGGCAATGTCTTTCAGTCAGCCTTGAGGCCGCCACTATCTACCTTTCAACTGGGGGAAATCCTGCCTTTTTCCAGGCTTCTCAGTGACAAACTGGATCACCCCGCACATGTACCTAGCTTCTCTGACAATCCCAAAGAGACCATTGGAACGCAATCCGGCCTTCTGCGATGACACTTTTGGATGCAGTGTGCTCTGCATGTGGTGAACGGCATAATCCTCTAAATGTCCTCAGTAGGCCTAGGTGACTTTGGATGTTGCAAATGCCTAGCAATGCTCAGGGTAAATCTCTTCTTTATTTCGGGCTGGACCTAAAGGCCAGTTTCCGCATCACTTAGAGAGACCTCGAGCAGGAGTCCTCAGACTGAAGTGGCGCCCCGGTGGTTTCCTTCAGGGCCTCTTATGTTTCCTCAAAGTGGCAGACCCGCAGGGAATGAAAGCCTGCCACGAACCGCCTTCCTGAGGCTCTTTCAAAGCTGTGGAACGCTAGCCATAGAGAACACATTAGTTCCCGGGCCTTCCAACTGCAGAGTGAGGGAACTTCCCCGAGCTGTGTATCCCTTGATTGTGCCCAGAAGACTTTGGGTACACAGTGTCCTTCCTTGGCAGGAATTGACCATGTGAGAGTCTTGAGCACTGTGGGCCATAGTAAAGCTAAAGCCGTCCATTGACTAAGACTTCCTGGAAACCGGTGCACCTCTATCTCTGGTAATGGGAAAATGTGCACCTTACCTCAAGACTAGAGGTCACATTTAGTTGGCCCTTTAGCTACAGTACGCAACTGGGGTGAGCTCCCAGGAAGGAATCGCAAGCCCCTGGATTCTTTAGGAAAAAAACTCTCTGCTCTTCAGCGGCACCTGTGGCGTGAAGAGTCTCCTGGTGGTGTGGTTTTCAGCAGGCTTGGAAGCTGCAATGGAGCTGCTGTCAAAAGGGGGAAATACGGGCTTCTCCCATATTCTCCCGTTTACAACTTGACGCCACAGCGCATTTACTAGCACTCTCTGACTGACTGCTGGAGACTTTCAGCCCCACTGGGCCTTTCTATGATCACACTTCGCTGGACGCGGGGTGTTTTGCGTGCCACGAATAGCATTACACGCTTCATGAACTAGTCCGGCCTAGGTGACTTTGGATGGACCAAATGGCTAAGAATTTGACCAGATTTTCAGGATTTTCTGGCAGGCTGGACCTACCGTGGACCTTGCTTCCCAATAGAGAGATGACAGGTAAGAGTTGCCAGGATGCACTTTAGGCGCAGGGGTTCTTTCAGTGCAGTTCAGAGGGCCTCCGCGGAGGCAGAGCCACGTTGAATGGAATACTGGCCAAAACGTGGTCCTGGGGCTGCCTTACAGCTGTAGAAATCAAGCTCTGTGGGCGAGAATCTGTTCATCACCCTTCCCTCTGCATACAAAGAGTCGACCCCAACCGTCTCTTCTGTGTTATGTTTCTCGGAAAATAAAAGGGGACTACGGCGCACACACTCTCCCTCAGAAGGGAATTCCTACGCGACTCTCTTAGGCCTACGGAAAGCCGTAGAGGAGTTAAAGCAGTCTGTCGAGTCAGGACGCACGGAGATGGCTGCACACAAAACTTTGCTGATAGGAAACACTCGTGCTTGCCTTGAGGCCAGGGGTCACGTTTACTTTGCCCTGAGCTAGGGCAAGCGTGGGATGAGCTCCTAGCAAGGCACTGGAGACCACCTGGATTCATAGGAGAACGCTCACTTTCTTCACTGAGCGTATTCCTAGGAGTGACTAGAAGACGGTTCATGGCAATGTCTTTCAGTCAGCCTTGAGGCCGCCACTATCTACCTTTCAACTGGGGGAAATCCTGCCTTTTTCCAGGCTTCTCAATGACAAACTGGATCACCCAGCACATGTACCTAGCTTCTCTGACAATCCCAAAGAGACCATTGGAACGCAATCCGGCCTTCTGCGATGAAACTTTTGGATGCAGTGTGCTCTGCATGTGGTGAACGGCATAATCCTCTAAATGTCCTCAGTAGGCCTAGGTGACTTTGGATGTTGCAAATGCCTAGCAATGCTCAGGGTAATTCTCTTCTTTATTTCGGGCTGGACCTAAAGGCCAGTTTCCGCATCACTTAGAGAGACCTCGAGCAGGAGTCCCCAGACTGAAGTGGCGCCCCAGTTGTATCCTTCAGGGCCTCTTATGTTTCCTCAAAGTGGCAGACCCGCAGGGAATGAAAGCCTGCCACGAACCGCCTTCCTGAGGCTCTTTCAAAGCTGTGGAACGCTAGCCATAGAGAACACATTAGTTCCCGGCCCTTCCAACTGCAGAGTGAGGGAACTTCCCCGAGCTGTGTATCCCTTGATTGTGCCCAGAAGGCTTTGGGTACACAGTGTCCTTCCTTGGCAGGAATTGACCATGTGAGAGTCTTGAGCACTGTGGGCCATAGTAAAGCTAAAGCCGTCCATTGACTAAGACTACCTGGAAACCGGTGCACCTCTATCTCTGGTAATGGGAAAATGTGCACCTTACCTCAAGACTAGAGGTCACATTTAGTTGGCCCTTTAGCTACAGTACGCAACTGGGGTGAGCTCCCAGGAAAAAATCGCAAACCCATGGATTCTTTAGGAAAAAAACTCTGTGCTCTTCAGCGGCACCTGTGGCGTGAAAAGTCTCCTGGTGGTGTGGTTTCCAGCAGGCTTGGAAGCTGCAATGGAGCTGCTGTCAAAAGGGGGAAATACGGGCTTCTCCCATATTCTCCCGTTTACAACTTGACGCCACAGCGCATTTACTAGCACTCTCTGACTGACTGCTGGAGACTTTCAGCCCCACTGGGCCTTTCTATGATCACACTTCGCTGGACGTGGGGTGTTTTGCGTGCCACGAATAGCATTACACGCTTCATGAACTAGTCCGGCCTAGGTGACTTTGGATGGACCAAATGGCTAAGAATTTGACCGGATTTTCAGGATTTTCTGGCAGGCTGGACCTACCGTGGACCTTGCTTCCCAATAGAGAGATGACAGGTAAGAGTTGCCAGGATGCACTTTAGGCGCAGGGGTTCTTTCAGTGCAGTTCAGAGGGCCTCTGCGGAGGCAGAGCCACGTTGAATGGAATACTGGCCAAAACGTGGTCCTGGGGCTGCCTTACAGCTGTAGAAATCAAGCTCTGCGGGCGAGAATCTGTTCATCACCCTTCCCTCTGCATACAAAGAGTCGACCCCAACCGTCTCTTCTGTGTTATGTTTCTCGGAAAATAAAAGGGGACTACGGCGCACACACTCTCCCTCAGAAGGGAATTCCTACGCGACTCTCTTAGGCCTACGGAAAGCCGTAGAGGAGTTAAAGCAGTCTGTCGAGTCAGGACGCACGGAGATGGCTGCACACAAAACTTTGCTGATAGGAAACACTCGTGCTTGCCTTGAGGCCAGGGGTCACGTTTACTTTGCCCTGAGCTAGGGCAAGCGTGGGATGAGCTCCTAGCAAGGCACTGGAGACCACCTGGATTCCTAGGAGAACGCTCACTTTCTTCACTGAGCGTATTCCTAGGAGTGACTAGAAGACGGTTCATGGCAATGTCTTTCAGTCAGCCTTGAGGCCGCCACTATCTACCTTTCAACTGGGGGAAATCCTGCCTTTTTCCAGGCTTCTCAATGACAAACTGGATCACCCCGCACATGTACCTAGCTTTTCTGACAATCCCAAAGAGACCATTGGAACGCAATCCGGCCTTCTGCGATGAATCCTTTGGATGCAGTGTGCTCTGCATGTGGTGAACGGCATAATCCTCTAAATGTCCTCAGTAGGCCTAGGTGACTTTGGATGTTGCAAATGCCTAGCAATGCTCAGGGTAAATCTCTTTTTTATTTCGGGCTGGACCTAAAGGCCAGTTTCCGCATCACTTAGAGAGACCTCGAGCAGGAGTCCCCAGACTGAAGTGGCGCCCCGGTGGTTTCCTTCAGGGCCTCTTATGTTTCCTCAAAGTGGCAGACCCGCAGGGAATGAAAGCCTGCCACGAACCGCCTTCCTGAGGCTCTTTCAAAGCTGTGGAACGCTAGCCATAGAGAACACATTAGTTCCCGGCCCTTCCAACTGCATAGTGAGGGAACTTCCCCGAGCTGTGTATCCCTTGATTGTGCCCAGAAGGCTTTGGGTACACAGTGTCCTTCCTTGGCAGGAATTGACCATGTGAGAGTCTTGAGCACTGTGGGCCATAGTAAAGCTAAAGCCGTCCATTGACTAAGACTTCCTGGAAACCGGTGCACCTCTATCTCTGGTAATGGGAAAATGTGCACCTTACCTCAAGACTAGAGGTCACATTTAGTTGGCCCTTTAGCTACAGTACGCAACTGGGGTGAGCTCCCAGGAAGGAATCGCAAGCCCCTGGATTCTTTAGGAAAAAATCTCTGTGCTCTTCAGCGGCACCTGTGGCGTGAAGAGTCTCCTGGTGGTGTGGTTTCCAGCAGGCTTGGAAGCTGCAATGGAGCTGCTGTCAAAAGGGGGAAATACGGGCTTCTCCCATATTCTCCCGTTTACAACTTGACGCCACAGCGCATTTACTAGCACTCTCTGACTGACTGCTGGAGACTTTCAGCCCCACTGGGCCTTTCTATGATCACACTTCGCTGGACGCGGGGTGTTTTGCGTGCCACGAATAGCATTACACGCTTCATGAACTAGTCCGGCCTAGGTGACTTTGGATGGACCAAATGGCTAAGAATTTGACCGGATTTTCAGGATTTTCTGGCAGGCTGGACCTACCGTGGACCTTGCTTCCCAATAGAGAGATGACAGGTAAGAGTTGCCAGGATGCACTTTAGGCGCAGGGGTTCTTTCAGTGCAGTTCAGAGGGCCTCCGCGGAGGCAGAGCCACGTTGAATGGAATACTGGCCAAAACGTGGTCCTGGGGCTGCCTTACAGCTGTAGAAATCAAGCTCTGCGGGCGAGAATCTGTTCATCACCCTTCCCTCTGCATACAAAGAGTCGACCCCAACCGTCTCTTCTGTGTTATGTTTCTCGGAAAATAAAAGGGGACTACGGCGCACACACTCTCCCTCAGAATGGAATTCCTACGCGACTCTCTTAGGCCTACGGAAAGCCGTAGAGGAGTTAAAGCAGTCTGTCGAGTCAGGACGCACGGAGATGGCTGCACACAAAACTTTGCTGATAGGAAACACTCGTGCTTGCCTTGAGGCCAGGGGTCACGTTTACTTTGCCCTGAGCTAGGGCAAGCGTGGGATGAGCTCCTAGCAAGGCACTGGAGACCACCTGGATTCCTAGGAGAACGCTCACTTTCTTCACTGAGCGTATTCCTAGGAGTGACTAGAAGATGGTTCATGGCAATGTCTTTCAGTCAGCCTTGAGGCCGCCACTATCTACCTTTCAACTGGGGGAAATCCTGCCTTTTTCCAGGCTTCTCAATGACAAACTGGATCACCCCGCACATGTACCTAGCTTCTCTGACAATCCCAAAGAGACCATTGGAACGCAATCCGGCCTTCTGCGATGAATCCTTTGGATGCAGTGTGCTCTGCATGTGGTGAACGGCATAATCCTCTAAATGTCCTCAGTAGGCCTAGGTGACTTTGGATGTTGCAAATGCCTAGCAATGCTCAGGGTAAATCTCTTCTTTATTTCGGGCTGGACCTAAAGGCCAGTTTCCGCATCACTTAGAGAGACCTCGAGCAGGAGTCCCCAGACTGAAGTGGCGCCCCGGTGGTTTCCTTCAGGGCCTCTTATGTTTCCTCAAAGTGGCAGACCCGCAGGGAATGAAAGCCTGCCTCGAACCGCCATCCTGAGGCTCTTTCAAAGCTGTGGAACGCTAGCCATAGAGAACACATTAGTTCCCGGCCCTTCCAACTGCATAGTGAGGGAACTTCCCCGAGCTGTGTATCCCTTGATTGTGCCCAGAAGGCTTTGGGTACACAGTGTCCTTCCTTGGCAGGAATTGACCATGTGAGAGTCTTGAGCACTGTGGGCCATAGTAAAGCTAAAGCCGTCCATTGACTAAGACTTCCTGGAAACCGGTGCACCTCTATCTCTGGTAATGGGAAAATGTGCACCTTACCTCAAGACTAGAGGTCACATTTAGTTGGCCCTTTAGCTACAGTACGCAACTGGGGTGAGCTCCCAGGAAAAAATCGCAAACCCCTGGATTCTTTAGGAAAAAAACTCTGTGCTCTTCAGCGGCACCTGTGGCGTGAAGAGTCTCCTGGTGGTGTCGTTTCCAGCAGGCTTGGAAGCTGCAATGGAGCTGCTGTCAAAAGGGGGAAATACGGGCTTCTCCCATATTCTCCCGTTTACAACTTGACGCCACAGCGCATTTACTAGCACTCTCTGACTGACTGCTGGAGACTTTCAGCCCCACTGGGCCTTTCTATGATCACACTTCGCTGGACGTGGGGTGTTTTGCGTGCCACGAATAGCATTACACGCTTCATGAACTAGTCCGGCCTAGGTGACTTTGGATGGACCAAATGGCTAAGAATTTGACCGGATTTTCAGGATTTTCTGGCAGGCTGGACCTACCGTGGACCTTGCTTCCCAATAGAGAGATGACAGGTAAGAGTTGCCAGGATGCACTTTAGGCGCAGGGGTTCTTTCAGTGCAGTTCAGAGGGCCTCTGCGGAGGCAGAGCCACGTTGAATGGAATACTGGCCAAAACGTGGTCCTGGGGCTGCCTTACAGCTGTAGAAATCAAGCTCTGCGGGCGAGAATCTGTTCATCACCCTTCCCTCTGCATACAAAGAGTCGACCCCAACCGTCTCTTCTGTGTTATGTTTCTCGGAAAATAAAAGGGGACTACGGCGCACACACTCTCCCTCAGAAGGGAATTCCTACGCGACTCTCTTAGGCCTACGGAAAGCCGTAGAGGAGTTAAAGCAGTCTGTCGAGTCAGGACGCACGGAGATGGCTGCACACAAAACTTTGCTGATAGGAAACACTCGTGCTTGCCTTGAGGCCAGGGGTCACGTTTACTTTGCCCTGAGCTAGGGCAAGCGTGGGATGAGCTCCTAGCAAGGCACTGGAGACCACCTGGATTCCTAGGAGAACGCTCACTTTCTTCACTGAGCGTATTCCTAGGAGTGACTAGAAGACGGTTCATGGCAATGTCTTTCAGTCAGCCTTGAGGCCGCCACTATCTACCTTTCAACTGGGGGAAATCCTGCCTTTTTCCAGGCTTCTCAATGACAAACTGGATCACCCCGCACATGTACCTAGCTTCTCTGACAATCCCAAAGAGACCATTGGAACGCAATCCGGCCTTCTGCGATGAATCCTTTGGATGCAGTGTGCTCTGCATGTGGTGAACGGCATAATCCTCTAAATGTCCTCAGTAGGCCTAGGTGACTTTGGATGTTGCAAATGCCTAGCAATGCTCAGGGTAAATCTCTTCTTTATTTCGGGCTGGACCTAAAGGCCAGTTTCCGCATCACTTAGAGAGACCTCGAGCAGGAGTCCCCAGACTGAAGTGGCGCCCCGGTGGTTTCCTTCAGGGCCTCTTATGTTTCCTCAAAGTGGCAGACCCGCAGGGAATGAAAGCCTGCCACGAACCGCCTTCCTGAGGCTCTTTCAAAGCTGTGGAACGCTAGCCATAGAGAACACATTAGTTCCCGGCCCTTCCAACTGCATAGTGAGGGAACTTCCCCGAGCTGTGTATCCCTTGATTGTGCCCAGAAGGCTTTGGGTACACAGTGTCCTTCCTTGGCAGGAATTGACCATGTGAGAGTCTTGAGCACTGTGGGCCATAGTAAAGCTAAAGCCGTCCATTGACTAAGACTTCCTGGAAACCGGTGCACCTCTATCTCTGGTAATGGGAAAATGTGCACCTTACCTCAAGACTAGAGGTCACATTTAGTTGGCCCTTTAGCTACAGTACGCAACTGGGGTGAGCTCCCAGGAAGGAATCGCAAGCCCCTGGATTCTTTAGGAAAAAAACTCTGTGCTCTTCAGCGGCACCTGTGGCGTGAAGAGTCTCCTGGTGGTGTGGTTTCCAGCAGGCTTGGAAGCTGCAATGGAGCTGCTGTCAAAAGGGGGAAATACGGGCTTCTCCCATATTCTCCCGTTTACAACTTGACGCCACAGCGCATTTACTAGCACTCTCTGACTGACTGCTGGAGACTTTCAGCCCCACTGGGCCTTTCTATGATCACACTTCGCTGGACGCGGGGTGTTTTGCGTGCCACGAATAGCATTACACGCTTCATGAACTAGTCCGGCCTAGGTGACTTTGGATGGACCAAATGGCTAAGAATTTGACCGGATTTTCAGGATTTTCTGGCAGGCTGGACCTACCGTGGACCTTGCTTCCCAATAGAGAGATGACAGGTAAGAGTTGCCAGGATGCACTTTAGGCGCAGGGGTTCTTTCAGTGCAGTTCAGAGGGCCTCCGCGGAGGCAGAGCCACGTTGAATGGAATACTGGCCAAAACGTGGTCCTGGGGCTGCCTTACAGCTGTAGAAATCAAGCTCTGCGGGCGAGAATCTGTTCATCACCCTTCCCTCTGCATACAAAGAGTCGACCCCAACCGTCTCTTCTGTGTTATGTTTCTCGGAAAATAAAAGGGGACTACGGCGCACACACTCTCCCTCAGAATGGAATTCCTACGCGACTCTCTTAGGCCTACGGAAAGCCGTAGAGGAGTTAAAGCAGTCTGTCGAGTCAGGACGCACGGAGATGGCTGCACACAAAACTTTGCTGATAGGAAACACTCGTGCTTGCCTTGAGGCCAGGGGTCACGTTTACTTTGCCCTGAGCTAGGGCAAGCGTGGGATGAGCTCCTAGCAAGGCACTGGAGACCACCTGGATTCCTAGGAGAACGCTCACTTTCTTCACTGAGCGTATTCCTAGGAGTGACTAGAAGACGGTTCATGGCAATGTCTTTCAGTCAGCCTTGAGGCCGCCACTATCTACCTTTCAACTGGGGGAAATCCTGCCTTTTTCCAGGCTTCTCAATGACAAACTGGATCACCCCGCACATGTACCTAGCTTCTCTGACAATCCCAAAGAGACCATTGGAACGCAATCTGGCCTTCTGCGATGAATCCTTTGGATGCAGTGTGCTCTGCATGTGGTGAACGGCATAATCCTCTAAATGTCCTCAGTAGGCCTAGGTGACTTTGGATGTTGCAAATGCCTAGCAATGCTCAGGGTAAATCTCTTCTTTATTTCGGGCTGGACCTAAAGGCCAGTTTCCGCATCACTTAGAGAGACCTCGAGCAGGAGTCCCCAGACTGAAGTGGCGCCCCGGTGGTTTCCTTCAGGGCCTCTTATGTTTCCTCAAAGTGGCAGACCCGCAGGGAATGAAAGCCTGCCACGAACCGCCATCCTGAGGCTCTTTCAAAGCTGTGGAACGCTAGCCATAGAGAACACATTCGTTCCCGGCCCTTCCAACTGCATAGTGAGGGAACTTCCCCGAGCTGTGTATCCCTTGATTGTGCCCAGAAGGCTTTGGGTACACAGTGTCCTTCCTTGGCAGGAATTGACCATGTGAGAGTCTTGAGCACTGTGGGCCATAGTAAAGCTAAAGCCGTCCATTGACTAAGACTTCCTGGAAACCGGTGCACCTCTATCTCTGGTAATGGGAAAATGTGCACCTTACCTCAAGACTAGAGGTCACATTTAGTTGGCCCTTTAGCTACAGTACGCAACTGGGGTGAGCTCCCAGGAAAAAATCGCAAACCCCTGGATTCTTTAGGAAAAAAACTCTGTGCTCTTCAGCGGCACCTGTGGCGTGAAGAGTCTCCTGGTGGTGTGGTTTCCAGCAGGCTTGGAAGCTGCAATGGAGCTGCTGTCAAAAGGGGGAAATACGGGCTTCTCCCATATTCTCCCGTTTACAACTTGACGCCACAGCGCATTTACTAGCACTCTCTGACTGACTGCTGGAGACTTTCAGCCCCACTGGGCCTTTCTATGATCACACTTCGCTGGACGTGGGGTGTTTTGCGTGCCACGAATAGCATTACACGCTTCATGAACTAGTCCGGCCTAGGTGACTTTGGATGGACCAAATGGCTAAGAATTTGACCGGATTTTCAGGATTTTCTGGCAGGCTGGACCTACCGTGGACCTTGCTTCCCAATAGAGAGATGACAGGTAAGAGTTGCCAGGATGCACTTTAGGCGCAGGGGTTCTTTCAGTGCAGTTCAGAGGGCCTCTGCGGAGGCAGAGCCACGTTGAATGGAATACTGGCCAAAACGTGGTCCTGGGGCTGCCTTACAGCTGTAGAAATCAAGCTCTGCGGGCGAGAATCTGTTCATCACCCTTCCCTCTGCATACAAAGAGTCGACCCCAACCGTCTCTTCTGTGTTATGTTTCTCGGAAAATAAAAGGGGACTACGGCGCACACACTCTCCCTCAGAAGGGAATTCCTACGCGACTCTCTTAGGCCTACGGAAAGCCGTAGAGGAGTTAAAGCAGTCTGTCGAGTCAGGACGCACGGAGATGGCTGCACACAAAACTTTGCTGATAGGAAACACTCGTGCTTCCCTTGAGGCCAGGGGTCACGTTTACTTTGCCCTGAGCTAGGGCAAGCGTGGGATGAGCTCCTAGCAAGGCACTGGAGACCACCTGGATTCCTAGGAGAACGCTCACTTTCTTCACTGAGCGTATTCCTAGGAGTGACTAGAAGACGGTTCATGGCAATGTCTTTCAGTCAGCCTTGAGGCCGCCACTATCTACCTTTCAACTGGGGGAAATCCTGCCTTTTTCCAGGCTTCTCAATGACAAACTGGATCACCCCGCACATGTACCTAGCTTCTCTGACAATCCCAAAGAGACCATTGGAACGCAATCCGGCCTTCTGCGATGAAACTTTTGGATGCAGTGTGCTCTGCATGTGGTGAACGGCATAATCCTCTAAATGTCCTCAGTAGGCCTAGGTGACTTTGGATGTTGCAAATGCCTAGCAATGCTCAGGGTAAATCTCTTCTTTATTTCGGGCTGGACCTAAAGGCCAGTTTCCGCATCACTTAGAGAGACCTCGAGCAGGAGTCCCCAGACTGAAGTGGCGCCCCAGTTGTTTCCTTCAGGGCCTCTTATGTTTCCTCAAAGTGGCAGACCCGCAGGGAATGAAAGCCTGCCACGAACCGCCTTCCTGAGGCTCTTTCAAAGCTGTGGAACGCTAGCCATAGAGAACACATTAGTTCCCGGGCCTTCCAACTGCAGAGTGAGGGAACTTCCCCGAGCTGTGTATCCCTTGATTGTGCCCAGAAGGCTTTCGGTACACAGTGTCCTTCCATGGCAGGAATTGACCATGTGAGAGTCTTGAGCACTGTGGGCCATAGTAAAGCTAAAGCCGTCCATTGACTAAGACTTCCTGGAAACCGGTGCACCTCTATCTCTGGTAATGGGAAAATGTGCACCTTACCTCAAGACTAGAGGTCACATTTAGTTGGCCCTTTAGCTACAGTACGCAACTGGGGTGAGCTCCCAGGAAGGAATCGCAAACCCCTGGATTCTTTAGGAAAAAAACTCTGTGCTCTTCAGCGGCACCTGTGGCGTGAAGAGTCTCCTGGTGGTGTGGTTTTCAGCAGGCTTGGAAGCTGCAATGGAGCTGCTGTCAAAAGGGGGAAATACGGGCTTCTCCCATATTCTCCCGTTTACAACTTGACGCCACAGCGCATTTACTAGCACTCTCTGACTGACTGCTGGAGACTTTCAGCCCCACTGGGCCTTTCTATGATCACACTTCGCTGGACGTGGGGTGTTTTGCGTGCCACGAATAGCATTACACGCTTCATGAACTAGTCCGGCCTAGGTGACTTTGGATGGACCAAATGGCTAAGAATTTGACCGGATTTTCAGGATTTTCTGGCAGGCTGGACCTACCGTGGACCTTGCTTCCCAATAGAGAGATGACAGGTAAGATTTGCCAGGATGCACTTTAGGCGCAGGGGTTCTTTCAGTGCAGTTCAGAGGGCCTCTGCGGAGGCAGAGCCACGTTGAATGGAATACTGGCCAAAACGTGGTCCTGGGGCTGCCTTACAGCTGTAGAAATCAAGCTCTGCGGGCGAGAATCTGTTCATCACCCTTCCCTCTGCATACAAAGAGTCGACCCCAACCGTCTCTTCTGTGTTATGTTTCTCGGAAAATAAAAGGGGACTACGGCGCACACACTCTCCCTCAGAAGGGAATTCCTACGTGACTCTCTTAGGCCTACGGAAAGCCGTAGAGGAGTTAAAGCAGTCTGTCGAGTCAGGACGCACGGAGATGGCTGCACACAAAACTTTGCTGATAGGAAACACTCGTGCTTGCCATGAGGCCAGGGGTCACGTTTACTTTGCCCTGAGCTAGGGCAAGCGTGGGATGAGCTCCTAGCAAGGCACTGGAGACCACCTGGATTCCTAGGAGAACGCTCACTTTCTTCACTGAGCGTATTCCTAGGAGTGACTAGAAGACGGTTCATGGCAATGTCTTTCAGTCAGCCTTGAGGCCGCCACTATCTACCTTTCAACTGGGGGAAATCCTGCCTTTTTCCAGGCTTCTCAATGACAAACTGGATCACCCCGCACATGTACCTAGCTTCTCTGACAATCCCAAAGAGACCATTGGAACGCAATCCGGCCTTCTGCGATGAATCCTTTGGATGCAGTGTGCTCTGCATGTGGTGAACGGCATAATCCTCTAAATGTCCTCAGTAGGCCTAGGTGACTTTGGATGTTGCAAATGCCTAGCAATGCTCAGGGTAAATCTCTTCTTTATTTCGGGCTGGACCTAAAGGCCAGTTTCCGCATCACTTAGAGAGACCTCGAGCAGGAGTCCCCAGACTGAAGTGGCGCCCCGGTGGTTTCCTTCAGGGCCTCTTATGTTTCCTCAAAGTGGCAGACCCGCAGGGAATGAAAGCCTGCCACGAACCGCCTTCCTGAGGCTCTTTCAAAGCTGTGGAACGCTAGCCATAGAGAACACATTAGTTCCCGGCCCTTCCAACTGCATAGTGAGGGAACTTCCCCGAGCTGTGTATCCCTTGATTGTGCCCAGAAGGCTTTGGGTACACAGTGTCCTTCCTTGGCAGGAATTGACCATGTGAGAGTCTTGAGCACTGTGGGCCATAGTAAAGCTAAAGCCGTCCATTGACTAAGACTTCCTGGAAACCGGTGCACCTCTATCTCTGGTAATGGGAAAATGTGCACCTTACCTCAAGACTAGAGGTCACATTTAGTTGGCCCTTTAGCTACAGTACGCAACTGGGGTGAGCTCCCAGGAAGGAATCGCAAGCCCCTGGATTCTTTAGGAAAAAATCTCTGTGCTCTTCAGCGGCACCTGTGGCGTGAAGAGTCTCCTGGTGGTGTGGTTTCCAGCAGGCTTGGAAGCTGCAATGGAGCTGCTGTCAAAAGGGGGAAATACGGGCTTCTCCCATATTCTCCCGTTTACAACTTGACGCCACAGCGCATTTACTAGCACTCTCTGACTGACTGCTGGAGACTTTCAGCCCCACTGGGCCTTTCTATGATCACACTTCGCTGGACGCGGGGTGTTTTGCGTGCCACGAATAGCATTACACGCTTCATGAACTAGTCCGGCCTAGGTGACTTTGGATGGACCAAATGGCTAAGAATTTGACCGGATTTTCAGGATTTTCTGGCAGGCTGGACCTACCGTGGACCTTGCTTCCCAATAGAGAGATGACAGGTAAGAGTTGCCAGGATGCACTTTAGGCGCAGGGGTTCTTTCAGTGCAGTTCAGAGGGCCTCCGCGGAGGCAGAGCCACGTTGAATGGAATACTGGCCAAAACGTGGTCCTGGGGCTGCCTTACAGCTGTAGAAATCAAGCTCTGCGGGCGAGAATCTGTTCATCACCCTTCCCTCTGCATACAAAGAGTCGACCCCAACCGTCTCTTCTGTGTTATGTTTCTCGGAAAATAAAAGGGGACTACGGCGCACACACTCTCCCTCAGAATGGAATTCCTACGCGACTCTCTTAGGCCTACGGAAAGCCGTAGAGGAGTTAAAGCAGTCTGTCGAGTCAGGACGCACGGAGATGGCTGCACACAAAACTTTGCTGATAGGAAACACTCGTGCTTGCCTTGAGGCCAGGGGTCACGTTTACTTTGCCCTGAGCTAGGGCAAGCGTGGGATGAGCTCCTAGCAAGGCACTGGAGACCACCTGGATTCCTAGGAGAACGCTCACTTTCTTCACTGAGCGTATTCCTAGGAGTGACTAGAAGATGGTTCATGGCAATGTCTTTCAGTCAGCCTTGAGGCCGCCACTATCTACCTTTCAACTGGGGGAAATCCTGCCTTTTTCCAGGCTTCTCAATGACAAACTGGATCACCCCGCACATGTACCTAGCTTCTCTGACAATCCCAAAGAGACCATTGGAACGCAATCCGGCCTTCTGCGATGAATCCTTTGGATGCAGTGTGCTCTGCATGTGGTGAACGGCATAATCCTCTAAATGTCCTCAGTAGGCCTAGGTGACTTTGGATGTTGCAAATGCCTAGCAATGCTCAGGGTAAATCTCTTCTTTATTTCGGGCTGGACCTAAAGGCCAGTTTCCGCATCACTTAGAGAGACCTCGAGCAGGAGTCCCCAGACTGAAGTGGCGCCCCGGTGGTTTCCTTCAGGGCCTCTTATGTTTCCTCAAAGTGGCAGACCCGCAGGGAATGAAAGCCTGCCTCGAACCGCCATCCTGAGGCTCTTTCAAAGCTGTGGAACGCTAGCCATAGAGAACACATTAGTTCCCGGCCCTTCCAACTGCATAGTGAGGGAACTTCCCCGAGCTGTGTATCCCTTGATTGTGCCCAGAAGGCTTTGGGTACACAGTGTCCTTCCTTGGCAGGAATTGACCATGTGAGAGTCTTGAGCACTGTGGGCCATAGTAAAGCTAAAGCCGTCCATTGACTAAGACTTCCTGGAAACCGGTGCACCTCTATCTCTGGTAATGGGAAAATGTGCACCTTACCTCAAGACTAGAGGTCACATTTAGTTGGCCCTTTAGCTACAGTACGCAACTGGGGTGAGCTCCCAGGAAAAAATCGCAAACCCCTGGATTCTTTAGGAAAAAAACTCTGTGCTCTTCAGCGGCACCTGTGGCGTGAAGAGTCTCCTGGTGGTGTGGTTTCCAGCAGGCTTGGAAGCTGCAATGGAGCTGCTGTCAAAAGGGGGAAATACGGGCTTCTCCCATATTCTCCCGTTTACAACTTGACGCCACAGCGCATTTACTAGCACTCTCTGACTGACTGCTGGAGACTTTCAGCCCCACTGGGCCTTTCTATGATCACACTTCGCTGGACGTGGGGTGTTTTGCGTGCCACGAATAGCATTACACGCTTCATGAACTAGTCCGGCCTAGGTGACTTTGGATGGACCAAATGGCTAAGAATTTGACCGGATTTTCAGGATTTTCTGGCAGGCTGGACCTACCGTGGACCTTGCTTCCCAATAGAGAGATGACAGGTAAGAGTTGCCAGGATGCACTTTAGGCGCAGGGGTTCTTTCAGTGCAGTTCAGAGGGCCTCTGCGGAGGCAGAGCCACGTTGAATGGAATACTGGCCAAAACGTGGTCCTGGGGCTGCCTTACAGCTGTAGAAATCAAGCTCTGCGGGCGAGAATCTGTTCATCACCCTTCCCTCTGCATACAAAGAGTCGACCCCAACCGTCTCTTCTGTGTTATGTTTCTCGGAAAATAAAAGGGGACTACGGCGCACACACTCTCCCTCAGAAGGGAATTCCTACGCGACTCTCTTAGGCCTACGGAAAGCCGTAGAGGAGTTAAAGCAGTCTGTCGAGTCAGGACGCACGGAGATGGCTGCACACAAAACTTTGCTGATAGGAAACACTCGTGCTTGCCTTGAGGCCAGGGGTCACGTTTACTTTGCCCTGAGCTAGGGCAAGCGTGGGATGAGCTCCTAGCAAGGCACTGGAGACCACCTGGATTCCTAGGAGAACGCTCACTTTCTTCACTGAGCGTATTCCTAGGAGTGACTAGAAGACGGTTCATGGCAATGTCTTTCAGTCAGCCTTGAGGCCGCCACTATCTACCTTTCAACTGGGGGAAATCCTGCCTTTTTCCAGGCTTCTCAATGACAAACTGGATCACCCCGCACATGTACCTAGCTTCTCTGACAATCCCAAAGAGACCATTGGAACGCAATCCGGCCTTCTGCGATGAATCCTTTGGATGCAGTGTGCTCTGCATGTGGTGAACGGCATAATCCTCTAAATGTCCTCAGTAGGCCTAGGTGACTTTGGATGTTGCAAATGCCTAGCAATGCTCAGGGTAAATCTCTTCTTTATTTCGGGCTGGACCTAAAGGCCAGTTTCCGCATCACTTAGAGAGACCTCGAGCAGGAGTCCCCAGACTGAAGTGGCGCCCCGGTGGTTTCCTTCAGGGCCTCTTATGTTTCCTCAAAGTGGCAGACCCGCAGGGAATGAAAGCCTGCCACGAACCGCCTTCCTGAGGCTCTTTCAAAGCTGTGGAACGCTAGCCATAGAGAACACATTAGTTCCCGGCCCTTCCAACTGCATAGTGAGGGAACTTCCCCGAGCTGTGTATCCCTTGATTGTGCCCAGAAGGCTTTGGGTACACAGTGTCCTTCCTTGGCAGGAATTGACCATGTGAGAGTCTTGAGCACTGTGGGCCATAGTAAAGCTAAAGCCGTCCATTGACTAAGACTTCCTGGAAACCGGTGCACCTCTATCTCTGGTAATGGGAAAATGTGCACCTTACCTCAAGACTAGAGGTCACATTTAGTTGGCCCTTTAGCTACAGTACGCAACTGGGGTGAGCTCCCAGGAAGGAATCGCAAGCCCCTGGATTCTTTAGGAAAAAAACTCTGTGCTCTTCAGCGGCACCTGTGGCGTGAAGAGTCTCCTGGTGGTGTGGTTTCCAGCAGGCTTGGAAGCTGCAATGGAGCTGCTGTCAAAAGGGGGAAATACGGGCTTCTCCCATATTCTCCCGTTTACAACTTGACGCCACAGCGCATTTACTAGCACTCTCTGACTGACTGCTGGAGACTTTCAGCCCCACTGGGCCTTTCTATGATCACACTTCGCTGGACGCGGGGTGTTTTGCGTGCCACGAATAGCATTACACGCTTCATGAACTAGTCCGGCCTAGGTGACTTTGGATGGACCAAATGGCTAAGAATTTGACCGGATTTTCAGGATTTTCTGGCAGGCTGGACCTACCGTGGACCTTGCTTCCCAATAGAGAGATGACAGGTAAGAGTTGCCAGGATGCACTTTAGGCGCAGGGGTTCTTTCAGTGCAGTTCAGAGGGCCTCCGCGGAGGCAGAGCCACGTTGAATGGAATACTGGCCAAAACGTGGTCCTGGGGCTGCCTTACAGCTGTAGAAATCAAGCTCTGCGGGCGAGAATCTGTTCATCACCCTTCCCTCTGCATACAAAGAGTCGACCCCAACCGTCTCTTCTGTGTTATGTTTCTCGGAAAATAAAAGGGGACTACGGCGCACACACTCTCCCTCAGAATGGAATTCCTACGCGACTCTCTTAGGCCTACGGAAAGCCGTAGAGGAGTTAAAGCAGTCTGTCGAGTCAGGACGCACGGAGATGGCTGCACACAAAACTTTGCTGATAGGAAACACTCGTGCTTGCCTTGAGGCCAGGGGTCACGTTTACTTTGCCCTGAGCTAGGGCAAGCGTGGGATGAGCTCCTAGCAAGGCACTGGAGACCACCTGGATTCCTAGGAGAACGCTCACTTTCTTCACTGAGCGTATTCCTAGGAGTGACTAGAAGACGGTTCATGGCAATGTCTTTCAGTCAGCCTTGAGGCCGCCACTATCTACCTTTCAACTGGGGGAAATCCTGCCTTTTTCCAGGCTTCTCAATGACAAACTGGATCACCCCGCACATGTACCTAGCTTCTCTGACAATCCCAAAGAGACCATTGGAACGCAATCCGGCCTTCTGCGATGAATCCTTTGGATGCAGTGTGCTCTGCATGTGGTGAACGGCATAATCCTCTAAATGTCCTCAGTAGGCCTAGGTGACTTTGGATGTTGCAAATGCCTAGCAATGCTCAGGGTAAATCTCTTCTTTATTTCGGGCTGGACCTAAAGGCCAGTTTCCGCATCACTTAGAGAGACCTCGAGCAGGAGTCCCCAGACTGAAGTGGCGCCCCGGTGGTTTCCTTCAGGGCCTCTTATGTTTCCTCAAAGTGGCAGACCCGCAGGGAATGAAAGCCTGCCACGAACCGCCATCCTGAGGCTCTTTCAAAGCTGTGGAACGCTAGCCATAGAGAACACATTCGTTCCCGGCCCTTCCAACTGCATAGTGAGGGAACTTCCCCGAGCTGTGTATCCCTTGATTGTGCCCAGAAGGCTTTGGGTACACAGTGTCCTTCCTTGGCAGGAATTGACCATGTGAGAGTCTTGAGCACTGTGGGCCATAGTAAAGCTAAAGCCGTCCATTGACTAAGACTTCCTGGAAACCGGTGCACCTCTATCTCTGGTAATGGGAAAATGTGCACCTTACCTCAAGACTAGAGGTCACATTTAGTTGGCCCTTTAGCTACAGTACGCAACTGGGGTGAGCTCCCAGGAAAAAATCGCAAACCCCTGGATTCTTTAGGAAAAAAACTCTGTGCTCTTCAGCGGCACCTGTGGCGTGAAGAGTCTCCTGGTGGTGTGGTTTCCAGCAGGCTTGGAAGCTGCAATGGAGCTGCTGTCAAAAGGGGGAAATACGGGCTTCTCCCATATTCTCCCGTTTACAACTTGACGCCACAGCGCATTTACTAGCACTCTCTGACTGACTGCTGGAGACTTTCAGCCCCACTGGGCCTTTCTATGATCACACTTCGCTGGACGTGGGGTGTTTTGCGTGCCACGAATAGCATTACACGCTTCATGAACTAGTCCGGCCTAGGTGACTTTGGATGGACCAAATGGCTAAGAATTTGACCGGATTTTCAGGATTTTCTGGCAGGCTGGACCTACCGTGGACCTTGCTTCCCAATAGAGAGATGACAGGTAAGAGTTGCCAGGATGCACTTTAGGCGCAGGGGTTCTTTCAGTGCAGTTCAGAGGGCCTCTGCGGAGGCAGAGCCACGTTGAATGGAATACTGGCCAAAACGTGGTCCTGGGGCTGCCTTACAGCTGTAGAAATCAAGCTCTGCGGGCGAGAATCTGTTCATCACCCTTCCCTCTGCATACAAAGAGTCGACCCCAACCGTCTCTTCTGTGTTAT
This sequence comes from Mesoplodon densirostris, assembly GCF_025265405.1. NCBI lineage: Eukaryota > Metazoa > Chordata > Mammalia > Artiodactyla > Ziphiidae > Mesoplodon > Mesoplodon densirostris. The sequence goes on from NC_082682.1 coordinate 435,066, forward strand.
GTTTCTCGGAAAATAAAAGGGGACTACGGCGCACACACTCTCCCTCAGAAGGGAATTCCTACGCGACTCTCTTAGGCCTACGGAAAGCCGTAGAGGAGTTAAAGCAGTCTGTCGAGTCAGGACGCACGGAGATGGCTGCACACAAAATTTTGCTGATAGGAAACACTCGTGCTTCCCTTGAGGCCAGGGGTCACGTTTACTTTGCCCTGAGCTAGGGCAAGCGTGGGATGAGCTCCTAGCAAGGCACTGGAGACCACCTGGATTCCTAGGAGAACGCTCACTTTCTTCACTGAGCGTATTCCTAGGAGTGACTAGAAGACGGTTCATGGCAATGTCTTTCAGTCAGCCTTGAGGCCGCCACTATCTACCTTTCAACTGGGGGAAATCCTGCCTTTTTCCAGGCTTCTCAATGACAAACTGGATCACCCCGCACATGTACCTAGCTTCTCTGACAATCCCAAAGAGACCATTGGAACGCAATCCGGCCTTCTGCGATGAAACTTTTGGATGCAGTGTGCTCTGCATGTGGTGAACGGCATAATCCTCTAAATGTCCTCAGTAGGCCTAGGTGACTTTGGATGTTGCAAATGCCTAGCAATGCTCAGGGTAAATCTCTTCTTTATTTCGGGCTGGACCTAAAGGCCAGTTTCCGCATCACTTAGAGAGACCTCGAGCAGGAGTCCCCAGACTGAAGTGGCGCCCCAGTTGTTTCCTTCAGGGCCTCTTATGTTTCCTCAAAGTGGCAGACCCGCAGGGAATGAAAGCCTGCCACGAACCGCCTTCCTGAGGCTCTTTCAAAGCTGTGGAACGCTAGCCATAGAGAACACATTAGTTCCCGGGCCTTCCAACTGCAGAGTGAGGGAACTTCCCCGAGCTGTGTATCCCTTGATTGTGCCCAGAAGGCTTTCGGTACACAGTGTCCTTCCATGGCAGGAATTGACCATGTGAGAGTCTTGAGCACTGTGGGCCATAGTAAAGCTAAAGCCGTCCATTGACTAAGACTTCCTGGAAACCGGTGCACCTCTATCTCTGGTAATGGGAAAATGTGCACCTTACCTCAAGACTAGAGGTCACATTTAGTTGGCCCTTTAGCTACAGTACGCAACTGGGGTGAGCTCCCAGGAAGGAATCGCAAACCCCTGGATTCTTTAGGAAAAAAACTCTGTGCTCTTCAGCGGCACCTGTGGCGTGAAGAGTCTCCTGGTGGTGTGGTTTTCAGCAGGCTTGGAAGCTGCAATGGAGCTGCTGTCAAAAGGGGGAAATACGGGCTTCTCCCATATTCTCCCGTTTACAACTTGACGCCACAGCGCATTTACTAGCACTCTCTGACTGACTGCTGGAGACTTTCAGCCCCACTGGGCCTTTCTATGATCACACTTCGCTGGACGTGGGGTGTTTTGCGTGCCACGAATAGCATTACACGCTTCATGAACTAGTCCGGCCTAGGTGACTTTGGATGGACCAAATGGCTAAGAATTTGACCGGATTTTCAGGATTTTCTGGCAGGCTGGACCTACCGTGGACCTTGCTTCCCAATAGAGAGATGACAGGTAAGATTTGCCAGGATGCACTTTAGGCGCAGGGGTTCTTTCAGTGCAGTTCAGAGGGCCTCTGCGGAGGCAGAGCCACGTTGAATGGAATACTGGCCAAAACGTGGTCCTGGGGCTGCCTTACAGCTGTAGAAATCAAGCTCTGCGGGCGAGAATCTGTTCATCACCCTTCCCTCTGCATACAAAGAGTCGACCCCAACCGTCTCTTCTGTGTTATGTTTCTCGGAAAATAAAAGGGGACTACGGCGCACACACTCTCCCTCAGAAGGGAATTCCTACGTGACTCTCTTAGGCCTACGGAAAGCCGTAGAGGAGTTAAAGCAGTCTGTCGAGTCAGGACGCACGGAGATGGCTGCACACAAAACTTTGCTGATAGGAAACACTCGTGCTTGCCATGAGGCCAGGGGTCACGTTTACTTTGCCCTGAGCTAGGGCAAGCGTGGGATGAGCTCCTAGCAAGGCACTGGAGACCACCTGGATTCCTAGGAGAACGCTCACTTTCTTCACTGAGCGTATTCCTAGGAGTGACTAGAAGACGGTTCATGGCAATGTCTTTCAGTCAGCCTTGAGGCCGCCACTATCTACCTTTCAACTGGGGGAAATCCTGCCTTTTTCCAGGCTTCTCAATGACAAACTGGATCACCCCGCACATGTACCTAGCTTCTCTGACAATCCCAAAGAGACCATTGGAACGCAATCCGGCCTTCTGCGATGAATCCTTTGGATGCAGTGTGCTCTGCATGTGGTGAACGGCATAATCCTCTAAATGTCCTCAGTAGGCCTAGGTGACTTTGGATGTTGCAAATGCCTAGCAATGCTCAGGGTAAATCTCTTCTTTATTTCGGGCTGGACCTAAAGGCCAGTTTCCGCATCACTTAGAGAGACCTCGAGCAGGAGTCCCCAGACTGAAGTGGCGCCCCGGTGGTTTCCTTCAGGGCCTCTTATGTTTCCTCAAAGTGGCAGACCCGCAGGGAATGAAAGCCTGCCACGAACCGCCTTCCTGAGGCTCTTTCAAAGCTGTGGAACGCTAGCCATAGAGAACACATTAGTTCCCGGCCCTTCCAACTGCATAGTGAGGGAACTTCCCCGAGCTGTGTATCCCTTGATTGTGCCCAGAAGGCTTTGGGTACACAGTGTCCTTCCTTGGCAGGAATTGACCATGTGAGAGTCTTGAGCACTGTGGGCCATAGTAAAGCTAAAGCCGTCCATTGACTAAGACTTCCTGGAAACCGGTGCACCTCTATCTCTGGTAATGGGAAAATGTGCACCTTACCTCAAGACTAGAGGTCACATTTAGTTGGCCCTTTAGCTACAGTACGCAACTGGGGTGAGCTCCCAGGAAGGAATCGCAAGCCCCTGGATTCTTTAGGAAAAAATCTCTGTGCTCTTCAGCGGCACCTGTGGCGTGAAGAGTCTCCTGGTGGTGTGGTTTCCAGCAGGCTTGGAAGCTGCAATGGAGCTGCTGTCAAAAGGGGGAAATACGGGCTTCTCCCATATTCTCCCGTTTACAACTTGACGCCACAGCGCATTTACTAGCACTCTCTGACTGACTGCTGGAGACTTTCAGCCCCACTGGGCCTTTCTATGATCACACTTCGCTGGACGCGGGGTGTTTTGCGTGCCACGAATAGCATTACACGCTTCATGAACTAGTCCGGCCTAGGTGACTTTGGATGGACCAAATGGCTAAGAATTTGACCGGATTTTCAGGATTTTCTGGCAGGCTGGACCTACCGTGGACCTTGCTTCCCAATAGAGAGATGACAGGTAAGAGTTGCCAGGATGCACTTTAGGCGCAGGGGTTCTTTCAGTGCAGTTCAGAGGGCCTCCGCGGAGGCAGAGCCACGTTGAATGGAATACTGGCCCAAACGTGGTCCTGGGGCTGCCTTACAGCTGTAGAAATCAAGCTCTGCGGGCGAGAATCTGTTCATCACCCTTCCCTCTGCATACAAAGAGTCGACCCCAACCGTCTCTTCTGTGTTATGTTTCTCGGAAAATAAAAGGGGACTACGGCGCACACACTCTCCCTCAGAAGGGAATTCCTACGCGACTCTCTTAGGCCTACGGAAAGCCGTAGAGGAGTTAAAGCAGTCTGTCGAGTCAGGACGCACGGAGATGGCTGCACACAAAACTTTGCTGATAGGAAACACTCGTGCTTGCCTTGAGGCCAGGGGTCACGTTTACTTTGCCCTGAGCTAGGGCAAGCGTGGGATGAGCTCCTAGCAAGGCACTGGAGACCACCTGGATTCCTAGGAGAACGCTCACTTTCTTCACTGAGCGTATTCCTAGGAGTGACTAGAAGACGGTTCATGGCAATGTCTTTCAGTCAGCCTTGAGGCCGCCACTATCTACCTTTCAACTGGGGGAAATCCTGCCTTTTTCCAGGCTTCTCAATGACAAACTGGATCACCCCGCACATGTACCTAGCTTCTCTGACAATCCCAAAGAGACCATTGGAACGCAATCCGGCCTTCTGCGATGAAACTTTTGGATGCAGTGTGCTCTGCATGTGGTGAACGGCATAATCCTCTAAATGTCCTCAGTAGGCCTAGGTGACTTTGGATGTTGCAAATGCCTAGCAATGCTCAGGGTAAATCTCTTCTTTATTTCGGGCTGGACCTAAAGGCCAGTTTCCGCATCACTTAGAGAGACCTCGAGCAGGAGTCCCCAGACTGAAGTGGCGCCCCAGTTGTTTCCTTCAGGGCCTCTTATGTTTCCTCAAAGTGGCAGACCCGCAGGGAATGAAAGCCTGCCACGAACCGCCTTCCTGAGGCTCTTTCAAAGCTGTGGAACGCTAGCCATAGAGAACACATTAGTTCCCGGGCCTTCCAACTGCAGAGTGAGGGAACTTCCCCGAGCTGTGTATCCCTTGATTGTGCCCAGAAGGCTTTGGGTACACAGTGTCCTTCCATGGCAGGAATTGACCATGTGAGAGTCTTGAGCACTGTGGGCCATAGTAAAGCTAAAGCCGTCCATTGACTAAGACTTCCTGGAAACCGGTGCACCTCTATCTCTGGTAATGGGAAAATGTGCACCTTACCTCAAGACTAGAGGTCACATTTAGTTGGCCCTTTAGCTACAGTACGCAACTGGGGTGAGCTCCCAGGAAGGAATCGCAAACCCCTGGATTCTTTAGGAAAAAAACTCTGTGCTCTTCAGCGGCACCTGTGGCGTGAAGAGTCTCCTGGTGGTGTGGTTTTCAGCAGGCTTGGAAGCTGCAATGGAGCTGCTGTCAAAAGGGGGAAATACGGGCTTCTCCCATATTCTCCCGTTTACAACTTGACGCCACAGCGCATTTACTAGCACTCTCTGACTGACTGCTGGAGACTTTCAGCCCCACTGGGCCTTTCTATGATCACACTTCGCTGGACGTGGGGTGTTTTGCGTGCCACGAATAGCATTACACGCTTCATGAACTAGTCCGGCCTAGGTGACTTTGGATGGACCAAATGGCTAAGAATTTGACCGGATTTTCAGGATTTTCTGGCAGGCTGGACCTACCGTGGACCTTGCTTCCCAATAGAGAGATGACAGGTAAGAGTTGCCAGGATGCACTTTAGGCGCAGGGGTTCTTTCAGTGCAGTTCAGAGGGCCTCTGCGGAGGCAGAGCCACGTTGAATGGAATACTGGCCAAAACGTGGTCCTGGGGCTGCCTTACAGCTGTAGAAATCAAGCTCTGCGGGCGAGAATCTGTTCATCACCCTTCCCTCTGCATACAAAGAGTCGACCCCAACCGTCTCTTCTGTGTTATGTTTCTCGGAAAATAAAAGGGGACTACGGCGCACACACTCTCCCTCAGAAGGGAATTCCTACGTGACTCTCTTAGGCCTACGGAAAGCCGTAGAGGAGTTAAAGCAGTCTGTCGAGTCAGGACGCACGGAGATGGCTGCACACAAAACTTTGCTGATAGGAAACACTCGTGCTTGCCTTGAGGCCAGGGGTCACGTTTACTTTGCCCTGAGCTAGGGCAAGCGTGGGATGAGCTCCTAGCAAGGCACTGGAGACCACCTGGATTCCTAGGAGAACGCTCACTTTCTTCACTGAGCGTATTCCTAGGAGTGACTAGAAGACGGTTCATGGCAATGTCTTTCAGTCAGCCTTGAGGCCGCCACTATCTACCTTTCAACTGGGGGAAATCCTGCCTTTTTCCAGGCTTCTCAATGACAAACTGGATCACCCCGCACATGTACCTAGCTTCTCTGACAATCCCAAAGAGACCATTGGAACGCAATCCGGCCTTCTGCGATGAATCCTTTGGATGCAGTGTGCTCTGCATGTGGTGAACGGCATAATCCTCTAAATGTCCTCAGTAGGCCTAGGTGACTTTGGATGTTGCAAATGCCTAGCAATGCTCAGGGTAAATCTCTTCTTTATTTCGGGCTGGACCTAAAGGCCAGTTTCCGCATCACTTAGAGAGACCTCGAGCAGGAGTCCCCAGACTGAAGTGGCGCCCCGGTGGTTTCCTTCAGGGCCTCTTATGTTTCCTCAAAGTGGCAGACCCGCAGGGAATGAAAGCCTGCCACGAACCGCCTTCCTGAGGCTCTTTCAAAGCTGTGGAACGCTAGCCATAGAGAACACATTAGTTCCCGGCCCTTCCAACTGCATAGTGAGGGAACTTCCCCGAGCTGTGTATCCCTTGATTGTGCCCAGAAGGCTTTGGGTACACAGTGTCCTTCCTTGGCAGGAATTGACCATGTGAGAGTCTTGAGCACTGTGGGCCATAGTAAAGCTAAAGCCGTCCATTGACTAAGACTTCCTGGAAACCGGTGCACCTCTATCTCTGGTAATGGGAAAATGTGCACCTTACCTCAAGACTAGAGGTCACATTTAGTTGGCCCTTTAGCTACAGTACGCAACTGGGGTGAGCTCCCAGGAAGGAATCGCAAGCCCCTGGATTCTTTAGGAAAAAATCTCTGTGCTCTTCAGCGGCACCTGTGGCGTGAAGAGTCTCCTGGTGGTGTGGTTTCCAGCAGGCTTGGAAGCTGCAATGGAGCTGCTGTCAAAAGGGGGAAATACGGGCTTCTCCCATATTCTCCCGTTTACAACTTGACGCCACAGCGCATTTACTAGCACTCTCTGACTGACTGCTGGAGACTTTCAGCCCCACTGGGCCTTTCTATGATCACACTTCGCTGGACGCGGGGTGTTTTGCGTGCCACGAATAGCATTACACGCTTCATGAACTAGTCCGGCCTAGGTGACTTTGGATGGACCAAATGGCTAAGAATTTGACCGGATTTTCAGGATTTTCTGGCAGGCTGGACCTACCGTGGACCTTGCTTCCCAATAGAGAGATGACAGGTAAGAGTTGCCAGGATGCACTTTAGGCGCAGGGGTTCTTTCAGTGCAGTTCAGAGGGCCTCCGCGGAGGCAGAGCCACGTTGAATGGAATACTGGCCCAAACGTGGTCCTGGGGCTGCCTTACAGCTGTAGAAATCAAGCTCTGCGGGCGAGAATCTGTTCATCACCCTTCCCTCTGCATACAAAGAGTCGACCCCAACCGTCTCTTCTGTGTTATGTTTCTCGGAAAATAAAAGGGGACTACGGCGCACACACTCTCCCTCAGAAGGGAATTCCTACGCGACTCTCTTAGGCCTACGGAAAGCCGTAGAGGAGTTAAAGCAGTCTGTCGAGTCAGGACGCACGGAGATGGCTGCACACAAAACTTTGCTGATAGGAAACACTCGTGCTTGCCTTGAGGCCAGGGGTCACGTTTACTTTGCCCTGAGCTAGGGCAAGCGTGGGATGAGCTCCTAGCAAGGCACTGGAGACCACCTGGATTCCTAGGAGAACGCTCACTTTCTTCACTGAGCGTATTCCTAGGAGTGACTAGAAGACGGTTCATGGCAATGTCTTTCAGTCAGCCTTGAGGCCGCCACTATCTACCTTTCAACTGGGGGAAATCCTGCCTTTTTCCAGGCTTCTCAATGACAAACTGGATCACCCCGCACATGTACCTAGCTTCTCTGACAATCCCAAAGAGACCATTGGAACGCAATCCGGCCTTCTGCGATGAAACTTTTGGATGCAGTGTGCTCTGCATGTGGTGAACGGCATAATCCTCTAAATGTCCTCAGTAGGCCTAGGTGACTTTGGATGTTGCAAATGCCTAGCAATGCTCAGGGTAAATCTCTTCTTTATTTCGGGCTGGACCTAAAGGCCAGTTTCCGCATCACTTAGAGAGACCTCGAGCAGGAGTCCCCAGACTGAAGTGGCGCCCCAGTTGTTTCCTTCAGGGCCTCTTATGTTTCCTCAAAGTGGCAGACCCGCAGGGAATGAAAGCCTGCCACGAACCGCCTTCCTGAGGCTCTTTCAAAGCTGTGGAACGCTAGCCATAGAGAACACATTAGTTCCCGGGCCTTCCAACTGCAGAGTGAGGGAACTTCCCCGAGCTGTGTATCCCTTGATTGTGCCCAGAAGGCTTTGGGTACACAGTGTCCTTCCATGGCAGGAATTGACCATGTGAGAGTCTTGAGCACTGTGGGCCATAGTAAAGCTAAAGCCGTCCATTGACTAAGACTTCCTGGAAACCGGTGCACCTCTATCTCTGGTAATGGGAAAATGTGCACCTTACCTCAAGACTAGAGGTCACATTTAGTTGGCCCTTTAGCTACAGTACGCAACTGGGGTGAGCTCCCAGGAAGGAATCGCAAACCCCTGGATTCTTTAGGAAAAAAACTCTGTGCTCTTCAGCGGCACCTGTGGCGTGAAGAGTCTCCTGGTGGTGTGGTTTTCAGCAGGCTTGGAAGCTGCAATGGAGCTGCTGTCAAAAGGGGGAAATACGGGCTTCTCCCATATTCTCCCGTTTACAACTTGACGCCACAGCGCATTTACTAGCACTCTCTGACTGACTGCTGGAGACTTTCAGCCCCACTGGGCCTTTCTATGATCACACTTCGCTGGACGTGGGGTGTTTTGCGTGCCACGAATAGCATTACACGCTTCATGAACTAGTCCGGCCTAGGTGACTTTGGATGGACCAAATGGCTAAGAATTTGACCGGATTTTCAGGATTTTCTGGCAGGCTGGACCTACCGTGGACCTTGCTTCCCAATAGAGAGATGACAGGTAAGAGTTGCCAGGATGCACTTTAGGCGCAGGGGTTCTTTCAGTGCAGTTCAGAGGGCCTCTGCGGAGGCAGAGCCACGTTGAATGGAATACTGGCCAAAACGTGGTCCTGGGGCTGCCTTACAGCTGTAGAAATCAAGCTCTGCGGGCGAGAATCTGTTCATCACCCTTCCCTCTGCATACAAAGAGTCGACCCCAACCGTCTCTTCTGTGTTATGTTTCTCGGAAAATAAAAGGGGACTACGGCGCACACACTCTCCCTCAGAAGGGAATTCCTACGTGACTCTCTTAGGCCTACGGAAAGCCGTAGAGGAGTTAAAGCAGTCTGTCGAGTCAGGACGCACGGAGATGGCTGCACACAAAACTTTGCTGATAGGAAACACTCGTGCTTGCCTTGAGGCCAGGGGTCACGTTTACTTTGCCCTGAGCTAGGGCAAGCGTGGGATGAGCTCCTAGCAAGGCACTGGAGACCACCTGGATTCCTAGGAGAACGCTCACTTTCTTCACTGAGCGTATTCCTAGGAGTGACTAGAAGACGGTTCATGGCAATGTCTTTCAGTCAGCCTTGAGGCCGCCACTATCTACCTTTCAACTGGGGGAAATCCTGCCTTTTTCCAGGCTTCTCAATGACAAACTGGATCACCCCGCACATGTACCTAGCTTCTCTGACAATCCCAAAGAGACCATTGGAACGCAATCCGGCCTTCTGCGATGAATCCTTTGGATGCAGTGTGCTCTGCATGTGGTGAACGGCATAATCCTCTAAATGTCCTCAGTAGGCCTAGGTGACTTTGGATGTTGCAAATGCCTAGCAATGCTCAGGGTAAATCTCTTCTTTATTTCGGGCTGGACCTAAAGGCCAGTTTCCGCATCACTTAGAGAGACCTCGAGCAGGAGTCCCCAGACTGAAGTGGCGCCCCGGTGGTTTCCTTCAGGGCCTCTTATGTTTCCTCAAAGTGGCAGACCCGCAGGGAATGAAAGCCTGCCACGAACCGCCTTCCTGAGGCTCTTTCAAAGCTGTGGAACGCTAGCCATAGAGAACACATTAGTTCCCGGCCCTTCCAACTGCATAGTGAGGGAACTTCCCCGAGCTGTGTATCCCTTGATTGTGCCCAGAAGGCTTTGGGTACACAGTGTCCTTCCTTGGCAGGAATTGACCATGTGAGAGTCTTGAGCACTGTGGGCCATAGTAAAGCTAAAGCCGTCCATTGACTAAGACTTCCTGGAAACCGGTGCACCTCTATCTCTGGTAATGGGAAAATGTGCACCTTACCTCAAGACTAGAGGTCACATTTAGTTGGCCCTTTAGCTACAGTACGCAACTGGGGTGAGCTCCCAGGAAGGAATCGCAAGCCCCTGGATTCTTTAGGAAAAAATCTCTGTGCTCTTCAGCGGCACCTGTGGGGTGAAGAGTCTCCTGGTGGTGTGGTTTCCAGCAGGCTTGGAAGCTGCAATGGAGCTGCTGTCAAAAGGGGGAAATACGGGCTTCTCCCATATTCTCCCGTTTACAACTTGACGCCACAGCACATTTACTAGCACTCTCTGACTGACTGCTGGAGACTTTCAGCCCCACTGGGCCTTTCTATGATCACACTTTGTTGGACGCGGGGTGTTTTGCGTGCCACGAATAGCATTACACGCTTCATGAACTAGTCCGGCCTAGGTGACTTTGGATGGACCAAATGGCTAAGAATTTGACCGGATTGTCAGGATTTTCTGGCAGGCTGGACCTACCGTGTACCTTGCTTCCCAATAGAGAGATGACAGGTAAGGGTTGCCAGGATGCACTTTAGGTGCAGGGGTTCTTTCAGTGCAGTTCAGAGGGCCTCCGCGGAGGCAGAGCCACGTTGAATGGAATACTGGCCAAAACGTGGTCCTGGGGCTGCCTTACAGCTGTAGAAATCAAGCTCTGCGGGCGAGAATCTGTTCATCACCCTTCCCTCTGCATACAAAGAGTCGACCCCAACCGTCTCTTCTGTGTTATGTTTCTCGGAAAATAAAAGGGGACTACGGCGCACACACTCTCCCTCAGAAGGGAATTCCTACGCGACTCTCTTAGGCCTACGGAAAGCCGTAGAGGAGTTAAAGCAGTCTGTCGAATCAGGACGCACGTATATGGCTGCACACAAAACTTTGCTGATAGGAAACACTCGTGCTTGCCTTGAGGCCAGGGGTCACGTTTACTTTGCCCTGAGCTAGGGCAAGCGTGGGATGAGCTCCTAGCAAGGCACTGGAGACCACCTGGATTCCTAGGAGAACGCTCACTTTCTTCACTAGGCGTATTCCTAGGAGTGACTAGAAGACGGTTCATGGCAATGTCTTTCAGTCAGCCTTGAGGCCGCCACTATCTACCTTTCAACTGGGGGAAATCCTGCCTTTTTCCAGGCTTCTCAATGACAAACTGGATCACCCCGCACATGTACCTAGCTTCTCTGACAATCCCAAAGAGACCATTGGAACGCAATCCGGCCTTCTGCGATGAAACTTTTGGATGCAGTGTGCTCTGCATGTGGTGAACGGCATAATCCTCTAAATGTCCTCAGTAGGCCTAGGTGACTTTGGATGTTGCAAATGCCTAGCAATGCTCAGGGTAAATCTCTTCTTTATTTCGGGCTGGACCTAAAGGCCAGTTTCCGCATCACTTAGAGAGACCTCGAGCAGGAGTCCCCAGACTGAAGTGGCGCCCCAGTTGTTTCCTTCAGGGCCTCTTATGTTTCCTCAAAGTGGCAGACCCGCAGGGAATGAAAGCCTGCCACGAACCGCCTTCCTGAGGCTCTTTCAAAGCTGTGGAACGCTAGCCATAGAGAACACATTAGTTCCCGGGCCTTCCAACTGCAGAGTGAGGGAACTTCCCCGAGCTGTGTATCCCTTGATTGTGCCCAGAAGGCTTTGGGTACACAGTGTCCTTCCTTGGCAGGAATTGACCATGTGAGAGTCTTGAGCACTGTGGGCCATAGTAAAGCTAAAGCCGTCCATTGACTAAGACTTCCTGGAAAACGGTGCACCTCTATCTCTGGTAATGGGAAAATGTGCACCTTACCTCAAGACTAGAGGTCACATTTAGTTGGCCCTTTAGCTACAGTACGCAACTGGGGTGAGCTCCCAGGAAGGAATCGCAAACCTCTGGATTCTTTAGGAAAAAAACTCTGTGCTCTTCAGCGGCACCTGTGGCGTGAAGAGTCTCCTGGTGGTGTGGTTTTCAGCAGGCTTGGAAGCTGCAATGGAGCTGCTGTCAAAAGGGGGAAATACGGGCTTCTCCCATATTCTCCCGTTTACAACTTGACGCCACAGCGCATTTACTAGCACTCTCTGACTGACTGCTGGAGACTTTCAGCCCCACTGGGCCTTTCTATGATCACACTTCACTGGACGCGGGGTGTTTTGCGTGCCACGAATAGCATTACACGCTTCATGAACTAGTCCGGCCTAGGTGACTTTGGATGGACCAAATGGCTAAGAATTTGACCAGATTTTCAGGATTTTCTGGCAGGCTGGACCTACCGTGGACCTTGCTTCCCAATAGAGAGATGACAGGTAAGAGTTGCCAGGATGCACTTTAGGCGCAGGGGTTCTTTCAGTGCAGTTCAGAGGGCCTCCGCGGAGGCAGAGCCACGTTGAATGGAATACTGGCCAAAACGTGGTCCTGGGGCTGCCTTACAGCTGTAGAAATCAAGCTCTGCGGGCGAGAATCTGTTCATCACCCTTCCCTCTGCATACAAAGAGTCGACCCCAACCGTCTCTTCTGTGTTATGTTTCTCGGAAAATAAAAGGGGACTACGGCGCACACACTCTCCCTCAGAAGGGAATTCCTACGCGACTCTCTTAGGCCTACGGAAAGCCGTAGAGGAGTTAAAGCAGTCTGTCGAGTCAGGACGCACGGAGATGGCTGCACACAAAACTTTGCTGATAGGAAACACTCGTGCTTGCCTTGAGGCCAGGGGTCACGTTTACTTTGCCCTGAGCTAGGGCAAGCGTGGGATGAGCTCCTAGCAAGGCACTGGAGACCACCTGGATTCCTAGGAGAACGCTCACTTTCTTCACTGAGCGTATTCCTAGGAGTGACTAGAAGACGGTTCATGGCAATGTCTTTCAGTCAGCCTTGAGGCCGCCACTATCTACCTTTCAACTGGGGGAAATCCTGCCTTTTTCCAGGCTTCTCAATGACAAACTGGATCACCCCGCACATGTACCTAGCTTCTCTGACAATCCCAAAGAGACCATTGGAACGCAATCTGGCTTTCTGCGATGAAACTTTTGGATGCAGTGTGCTCTGCATGTGGTGAACGGCATAATCCTCTAAATGTCCTCAGTAGGCCTAGGTGACTTTGGATGTTGCAAATGCCTAGCAATGCTCAGGGTAAATCTCTTCTTTATTTCGGGCTGGACCTAAAGGCCAGTTTCCGCATCACTTAGAGAGACCTCGAGCAGGAGTCCCCAGACTGAAGTGGCGCCCCAGTTGTTTCCTTCAGGGCCTCTTATGTTTCCTCAAAGTGGCAGACCCGCAGGGAATGAAAGCCTGCCACGAACCGCCTTCCTGAGGCTCTTTCAAAGCTGTGGAACGCTAGCCATAGAGAACACATTAGTTCCCGGGCCTTCCAACTGCAGAGTGAGGGAACTTCCCCGAGCTGTGTATCCCTTGATTGTGCCCAGAAGGCTTTGGGTACACAGTGTCCTTCCTTGGCAGGAATTGACCATGTGAGAGTCTTGAGCACTGTGGGCCATAGTAAAGCTAAAGCCGTCCATTGACTAAGACTTCCTGGAAACCGGTGCACCTCTATCTCTGGTAATGGGAAAATGTGCACCTTACCTCAAGACTAGAGGTCACATTTAGTTGGCCCTTTAGCTACAGTACGCAACTGGGGTGAGCTCCCAGGAAGGAATCGCAAACCCCTGGATTCTTTAGGAAAAAAACTCTGTGCTCTTCAGCGGCATCTGTGGCGTGAAGAGTCTCCTGGTGGTGTGGTTTTCAGCAGGCTTGGAAGCTGCAATGGAGCTGCTGTCAAAAGGGGGAAATACGGGCTTCTCCCATATTCTCCCGTTTACAACTTGACGCCACAGCGCATTTACTAGCACTCTCTGACTGACTGCTGGAGACTTTCAGCCCCACTGGGCCTTTCTATGATCACACTTCGCTGGACGCGGGGTGTTTTGCGTGCCACGAATAGCATTACACGCTTCATGAACTAGTCCGGCCTAGGTGACTTTGGATGGACCAAATGGCTAAGAATTTGACCGGATTTTCAGGATTTTCTGGCAGGCTGGACCTACCGTGGACCTGGCTTCCCAATAGAGAGATGACAGGTAAGAGTTGCCAGGATGCACTTTAGGCGCAGGGGTTCTTTCAGTGCAGTTCAGAGGGCCTCCGCGGAGGCAGAGCCACGTTGAATGGAATACTGGCCAAAACGTGGTCCTGGGGCTGCCTTACAGCTGTAGAAATCAAGCTCTGCGGGCGAGAATCTGTTCATCACCCTTCCCTCTGCATACAAAGAGTCGACCCCAACCGTCTCTTCTGTGTTATGTTTCTCGGAAAATAAAAGGGGACTACGGCGCACACACTCTCCCTCAGAAGGGAATTCCTACGCGACTCTCTTAGGCCTACGGAAAGCCGTAGAGGAGTTAAAGCAGTCTGTCGAGTCAGGACGCACGGATATGGCTGCACACAAAACTTTGCTGATAGGAAACACTCGTGCTTGCCTTGAGGCCAGGGGTCACGTTTACTTTGCCCTGAGCTAGGGCAAGCGTGGGATGAGCTCCTAGCAAGGCACTGGAGACCACCTGGATTCCTAGGAGAACGCTCACTTTCTTCACTGAGCGTATTCCTAGGAGTGACTAGAAGACGGTTCATGGCAATGTCTTTCAGTCAGCCTTGAGGCCGCCACTATCTACCTTTCAACTGGGGGAAATCCTGCCTTTTTCCAGGCTTCTCAATGACAAACTGGATCACCCCGCACATGTACCTAGCTTCTCTGACAATCCCAAAGAGACCATTGGAACTCAATCCGGCCTTCTGCGATGACACTTTTGGATGCAGTGTGCTCTGCATGTGGTGAATGGCATAATCCTCTAAATGTCCTCAGTAGGCCTAGGTGACTTTGGATGTTGCAAATGCCTAGCAATGCTCAGGGTAAATCTCTTCTTTATTTCGGGCTGGACCTAAAGGCCAGTTTCCGCATCACTTAGAGAGACCTCGAGCAGGAGTCCCCAGACTGAAGTGGCGCCCCGGTGGTTTCCTTCAGGGCCTCTTATGTTTCCTCAAAGTGGCAGACCCGCAGGGAATGAAAGCCTGCCACGAACCGCCTTCCTGAGGCTCTTTCAAACCTGTGGAACGCTAGCCATAGAGAACACATTAGTTCCCGGCCCTTCCAACTGCATAGTGAGGGAACTTCCCCGAGCTGTGTATCCCTTGATTGTGCCCAGAAGGCTTTGGGTACACAGTGTCCTTCCTTGGCAGGAATTGACCATGTGAGAGTCTTGAGCACTGTGGGCCATAGTAAAGCTAAAGCCGTCCATTGACTAAGACTTCCTGGAGACCGGTGCACCTCTATCTCTGGTAATGGGAAAATGTGCACCTTACCTCAAGACTAGAGGTCACATTTAGTTGGCCCTTTAGCTACAGTACGCAACTGGGGTGAGCTCCCAGGAAGGAATCGCAAGCCCCTGGATTCTTTAGGAAAAAAACTCTGTGCTCTTCAGCGGCACCTGTGGCGTGAAGAGTCTCCTGGTGGTGTGGTTTTCAGCAGGCTTGGAAGCTGCAATGGAGCTGCTGTCAAAAGGGGGAAATACGGGCTTCTCCCATATTCTCCCGTTTACAACTTGACGCCACAGCGCATTTACTAGCACTCTCTGACTGACTGCTGGAGACTTTCAGCCCCACTGGGCCTTTCTATGATCACACTTCGCTGGACGCGGGGTGTTTTGCGTGCCACGAATAGCATTACACGCTTCATGAACTAGTCCGGCCTAGGTGACTTTGGATGGACCAAATGGCTAAGAATTTGACCAGATTTTCAGGATTTTCTGGCAGGCTGGACCTACCGTGGACCTTGCTTCCCAATAGAGAGATGACAGGTAAGAGTTGCCAGGATGCACTTTAGGCGCAGGGGTTCTTTCAGTGCAGTTCAGAGGGCCTCCGCGGAGGCAGAGCCACGTTGAATGGAATACTGGCCAAAACGTGGTCCTGGGGCTGCCTTACAGCTGTAGAAATCAAGCTCTGTGGGCGAGAATCTGTTCATCACCCTTCCCTCTGCATACAAAGAGTCGACCCAAACCGTCTCTTCTGTGTTATGTTTCTCGGAAAATAAAAGGGGACTACGGCGCACACACTCTCCCTCAGAAGGGAATTCCTACGCGACTCTCTTAGGCCTACGGAAAGCCGTAGAGGAGTTAAAGCAGTCTGTCGAGTCAGGACGCACGGAGATGGCTGCACACAAAACTTTGCTGATAGGAAACACTCGTGCTTGCCTTGAGGCCAGGGGTCACGTTTACTTTGCCCTGAGCTAGGGCAAGCGTGGGATGAGCTCCTAGCAAGGCACTGGAGACCACCTGGATTCCTAGGAGAACGCTCACTTTCTTCACTGAGCATATTCCTAGGAGTGACTAGAAGACGGTTCATGGCAATGTCTTTCAGTCAGCCTTGAGGCCGCCACTATCTACCTTTCAACTGGGGGAAATCCTGCCTTTTTCCAGGCTTCTCAATGACAAACTGGATCACCCCGCACATGTACCTAGCTTCTCTGACAATCCCAAAGAGACCATTGGAACGCAATCCGGCCTTCTGCGATGACACTTTTGGATGCAGTGTGCTCTGCATGTGGTGAACGGCATAATCCTCTAAATGTCCTCAGTAGGCCTAGGTGACTTTGGATGTTGCAAATGCCTAGCAATGCTCAGGGTAAATCTCTTCTTTATTTCGGGCTGGACCTAAAGGCCAGTTTCCGCATCACTTAGAGAGACCTCGAGCAGGAGTCCCCAGACTGAAGTGGCGCCCCGGTGGTTTCCTTCAGGGCCTCTTATGTTTCCTCAAAGTGGCAGACCCGCAGGGAATGAAAGCCTGCCACGAACCGCCTTCCTGAGGCTCTTTCAAAGCTGTGGAACGCTAGCCATAGAGAACACATTAGTTCCCGGCCCTTCCAACTGCATAGTGAGGGAACTTCCCCGAGCTGTGTATCCCTTGATTGTGCCCAGAAGGCTTTGGGTACACAGTGTCCTTCCTTGGCAGGAATTGACCATGTGAGAGTCTTGAGCACTGTGGGCCATAGTAAAGCTAAAGCCGTCCATTGACTAAGACTTCCTGGAAACCGGTGCACCTCTATCTCTGGTAATGGGAAAATGTGCACCTTACCTCAAGACTAGAGGTCACATTTAGTTGGCCCTTTAGCTACAGTACGCAACTGGGGTGAGCTCCCAGGAAGGAATCGCAAGCCCCTGGATTCTTTAGGAAAAAAAACTCTGTGCTCTTCAGCGGCACCTGTGGCGTGAAGAGTTCCTGGTGGTGTGGTTTTCAGCAGTCTTGGAAGCTGCAATGGAGCTGCTGTCAAAAGGGGGAAATACGGGCTTCTCCCATATTCTCCCGTTTACAACTTGACGCCACAGCGCATTTACTAGCACTCTCTGACTGACTGCTGGAGACTTTCAGCCCCACTGGGCCTTCCTATGATCACACTTCGTTGGACGCGGGGTGTTTTGCGTGCCACGAATAGCATTACACGCTTCATGAACTAGTCCGGCCTAGGTGACTTTGGATGGACCAAATGGCTAAGAATTTGACCGGATTTTCAGGATTTTCTGGCAGGCTGGACCTACCGTGGACCTTGCTTCCCAATAGAGAGATGACAGGTAAGAGTTGCCAGGATGCACTTTAGGCGCAGGGGTTCTTTCAGTGCAGTTCAGAGGGCCTCCGCGGAGGCAGAGCCACGTTGAATGGAATACTGGCCAAAACGTGGTCCTGGGGCTGCCTTACAGCTGTAGAAATCAAGCTCTGCGGGCGAGAATCTGTTCATCACCCTTCCCTCTGCATACAAAGAGTCGACCCCAACCGTCTCTTCTGTGTTATGTTTCTCGGAAAATAAAAGGGGACTACGGCGCACACACTCTCCCTCAGAAGGGAATTCCTACGCGACTCTCTTAGGCCTACGGAAAGCCGTAGAGGAGTTAAAGCAGTCTGTCGAGTCAGGACGCACGGAGATGGCTGCACACAAAACTTTGCTGATAGGAAACACTCGTGCTTGCCTTGAGGCCCGGGGTCACGTTTACTTTGCCCTGAGCTAGGGCAAGCGTGGGATGAGCTCCTAGCAAGGCACTGGAGACCACCTGGATTCCTAGGAGAACGCTCACTTTCTTCACTGAGCGTATTCCTAGGAGTGACTAGAAGACGGTTCATGGCAATGTCTTTCAGTCAGCCTTGAGGCCGCCACTATCTACCTTTCAACTGGGGGAAATCCTGCCTTTTTCCAGGCTTCTCAATGACAAACTGGATCACCCCGCACATGTACCTAGCTTCTCTGACAATCCCAAAGAGACCATTGGAACGCAATCCGGCCTTCTGCGATGACACTTTTGGATGCAGTGTGCTCTGCATGTGGTGAACGGCATAATCCTCTAAATGTCCTCAGTAGGCCTAGGTGACTTTGGATGTTGCAAATGCCTAGCAATGCTCAGGGTAAATCTCTTCTTTATTTCGGGCTGGACCTAAAGGCCAGTTTCCGCATCACTTAGAGAGACCTCGAGCAGGAGTCCCCAGACTGAAGTGGCGCCCCGGTGGTTTCCTTCAGGGCCTCTTATGTTTCCTCAAAGTGGCAGACCCGCAGGGAATGAAAGCCTGCCACGAACCGCCTTCCTGAGGCTCTTTCAAAGCTGTGGAACGCTAGCCATAGAGAACACATTAGTTCCCGGCCCTTCCAACTGCATAGTGAGGGAACTTCCCCGAGCTGTGTATCCCTTGATTGTGCCCAGAAGGCTTTCGGTACACAGTGTCCTTCCTTGGCAGGAATTGACCATGTGAGAGTCTTGAGCACTGTGGGCCATAGTAAAGCTAAAGCCGTCCATTGACTAAGACTTCCTGGAAACCGGTGCACCTCTATCTCTGGTAATGGGAAAATGTGCACCTTACCTCAAGACTAGAGGTCACATTTAGTTGGCCCTTTAGCTACAGTACGCAACTGGGGTGAGCTCCCAGGAAGGAATCACAAGCCCCTGGATTCTTTAGGAAAAAAACTCTGTGCTCTTCAGCGGCACCTGTGGCGTGAAGAGTCTCCTGGTGGTGTGGTTTTCAGCAGGCTTGGAAGCTGCAATGGAGCTGCTGTCAAAAGGGGGAAATACGGGCTTCTCCCATATTCTCCCGTTTACAACTTGACGCCACAGCGCATTTACTAGCACTCTCTGACTGACTGCTGGAGACTTTCAGCCCCACTGGGCCTTTCTATGATCACACTTCGCTGGACGCGGGGTGTTTTGCGTGCCACGAATAGCATTACACGCTTCATGAACTAGTCCGGCCTAGGTGACTTTGGATGGACCAAATGGCTAAGAATTTGACCGGATTTTCAGGATTTTCTGGCAGGCTGGACCTACCGTGGACCTTGCTTCCCAATAGAGAGATGACAGGTAAGAGTTGCCAGGATGCACTTTAGGCGCAGGGGTTCTTTCAGTGCAGTTCAGAGGGCCTCCGCGGAGGCAGAGCCACGTTGAATGGAATACTGGCCAAAACGTGGTCCTGGGGCTGCCTTACAGCTGTAGAAATCAAGCTCTGCGGGCGAGAATCTGTTCATCACCCTTCCCTCTGCATACAAAGAGTCGACCCCAACCGTCTCTTCTGTGTTATGTTTCTCGGAAAATAAAAGGGGACTACGGCGCACACACTCTCCCTCAGAAGGGAATTCCTACGCGACTCTCTTAGGCCTACGGAAAGCCGTAGAGGAGTTAAAGCAGTCTGTCGAGTCAGGACGCACGGAGATGGCTGCACACAAAACTTTGCTGATAGGAAACACTCGTGCTTGCCTTGAGGCCCGGGGTCACGTTTACTTTGCCCTGAGCTAGGGCAAGCGTGGGATGAGCTCCTAGCAAGGCACTGGAGACCACCTGGATTCCTAGGAGAACGCTCACTTTCTTCACTGAGCGTATTCCTAGGAGTGACTAGAAGACGGTTCATGGCAATGTCTTTCAGTCAGCCTTGAGGCCGCCACTATCTACCTTTCAACTGGGGGAAATCCTGCCTTTTTCCAGGCTTCTCAATGACAAACTGGATCACCCCGCACATGTACCTAGCTTCTCTGACAATCCCAAAGAGACCATTGGAACGCAATCTGGCCTTCTGCGATGAAACTTTTGGATGCAGTGTGCTCTGCATGTGGTGAACGGCATAATCCTCTAAATGTCCTCAGTAGGCCTAGGTGACTTTGGATGTTGCAAATGCCTAGCAATGCTCAGGGTAAATCTCTTCTTTATTTCGGGCTGGACCTAAAGGCCAGTTTCCGCATCACTTAGAGAGACCTCGAGCAGGAGTCCCCAGACTGAAGTGGCGCCCCGGTGGTTTCCTTCAGGGCCTCTTATGTTTCCTCAAAGTGGCAGACCCGCAGGGAATGAAAGCCTGCCACGAACCGCCTTCCTGAGGCTCTTTCAAAGCTGTGGAACGCTAGCCATAGAGAACACATTAGTTCCCGGGCCTTCCAACTGCAGAGTGAGGGAACTTCCCCGAGCTGTTTATCCCTTGATTGTGCCCAAAAGGCTTTGGGTACACAGTGTCCTTCCTTGGCAGGAATTGACCATGTGAGAGTCTTGAGCACTGTGGGCCATAGTAAAGCTAAAGCCGTCCATTGACTAAGACTTCCTGGAAACCGGTGCACCTCTATCTCTGGTAATGGGTAAATGTGCACCTTACCTCAAGACTAGAGGTCACATTTAGTTGGCCCTTTAGCTACAGTACGCAACTGGGGTGAGCTCCCAGGAAGGAATCGCAAGCCCCTGGATTCTTTAGGAAAAAAACTCTGTGCTCTTCAGCGGCACCTGTGGCGTGAAGAGTCTCCTGGTGGTGTGGTTTTCAGCAGGCTTGGAAGCTGCAATGGAGCTGCTGTCAAAAGGGGGAAATACGGGCTTCTCCCATATTCTCCCGTTTACAACTTGACGCCACAGTGCATTTACTAGCACTCTCTGACTGACTGCTGGAGACTTTCAGCCCCACTGGCCCTTTCTATGATCACACTTCGCTGGACGCGGGGTGTTTTGCGTGCCACGAAGAGCATTACACGCTTCATGAACTAGTCCGGCCTAGGTGACTTTGGATGGACCAAATGGCTAAGAATTTGACCGGATTTTCAGGATTTTCTGGCAGGCTGGACCTACCGTGGACCTTGCTTCCCAATAGAGAGATGACAGGTAAGAGTTGCCAGGATGCACTTTAGGCGCAGGGGTTCTTTCAGTGCAGTTCAGAGGGCCTCCGCGGAGGCAGAGCCACGTTGAATGGAATACTGGCCAAAACGTGGTCCTGGGGCTGCCTTACAGCTGTAGAAATCAAGCTCTGCGGGCGAGAATCTGTTCATCACCCTTCCCTCTGCATACAAAGAGTCGACCCCAACCGTCTCTTCTGTGTTATGTTTCTCGGAAAATAAAAGGGGACTACGGCGCACACACTCTCCCTCAGAAGGGAATTCCTACGCGACTCTCTTAGGCCTACGGAAAGCCGTAGAGGAGTTAAAGCAGTCTGTCGAGTCAGGACGCACGGAGATGGCTGCACACAAAACTTTGCTGATAGGAAACACTCGTGCTTGCCTTGAGGCCAGGGGTCACGTTTACTTTGCCCTGAGCTAGGGCAAGCGTGGGATGAGCTCCTAGCAAGGCACTGGAGACCACCTGGATTCCTAGGAGAACGCTCACTTTCTTCACTGAGCGTATTCCTAGGAGTGACTAGAAGATGGTTCATGGCAATGTCTTTCAGTCAGCCTTGAGGCCGCCACTATCTACCTTTCAACTGGGGGAAATCCTGCCTTTTTCCAGGCTTCTCAGTGACAAACTGGATCACCCCGCACATGTACCTAGCTTCTCTTACAATCCCAAAGAGACCATTGGAACGCAATCCGGCCTTCTGTGATGACACTTTTGGATGCAGTGTGCTCTGCATGTGGTGAATGGCATAATCCTCTAAATGTCCTCAGTAGGCCTAGGTGACTTTGGATGTTGCAAATGCCTAGCAATGCTCAGGGTAAATCTCTTCTTTATTTCGGGCTGGACCTAAAGGCCAGTTTCCGCATCACTTAGAGAGACCTCGAGCAGGAGTCCCCAGACTGAAGTGGCGCCCCGGTGGTTTCCTTCAGGGCCTCTTATGTTTCCTCAAAGTGGCAGACCCGCAGGGAATGAAAGCCTGCCACGAACCGCCTTCCTGAGGCTCTTTCAAAGCTGTGGAACGCTAGCCATAGAGAACACATTAGTTCCCGGCCCTTCCAACTGCATAGTGAGGGAACTTCCCCGAGCTGTGTATCCCTTGATTGTGCCCAGAAGGCTTTGGGTACACAGTGTCCTTCCTTGGCAGGAATTGACCATGTGAGAGTCTTGAGCACTGTGGGCCATAGTAAAGCTAAAGCCGTCCATTGACTAAGACTTCCTGGAAACCGGTGCACCTCTATCTCTGGTAATGGGAAAATGTGCACCTTACCTCAAGACTAGAGGTCACATTTAGTTGGCCCTTTAGCTACAGTACGCAACTGGGGTGAGCTCCCAGGAAGGAATCGCAAGCCCCTGGATTCTTTAGGAAAAAAACTCTGTGCTCTTCAGCGGCACCTGTGGCGTGAAGAGTCTCCTGGTGGTGTGGTTTTCAGCAGGCTTGGAAGCTGCAATGGAGCTGCTGTCAAAAGGGGGAAATACGGGCTTCTCCCATATTCTCCCGTTTACAACTTGACGCCACAGCGCATTTACTAGCACTCTCTGACTGACTGCTGGAGACTTTCAGCCCCACTGGGCCTTTCTATGATCACACTTCGCTGGACGCGGGGTGTTTTGCATGCCACGAATAGCATTACACGCTTTATGAACTAGTCCGGCCTAGGTGACTTTGGATGGACCAAATGGCTAAGAATTTGACCATATTTTCAGGATTTTCTGGCAGGCTGGACCTACCGTGGACCTTGCTTCCCAATAGAGAGATGACAGGTAAGAGTTGCCAGGATGCACTTTAGGCGCAGGGGTTCTTTCAGTGCAGTTCAGAGGGCCTCCGCGGAGGCAGAGCCACGTTGAATGGAATACTGGCCAAAACGTGGTCCTGGGGCTGCCTTACAGCTGTAGAAATCAAGCTCTGTGGGCGAGAATCTGTTCATCACCCTTCCCTCTGCATACAAAGAGTCGACCCCAACCGTCTCTTCTGTGTTATGTTTCTCGGAAAATAAAAGGGGACTACGGCGCACACACTCTCCCTCAGAAGGGAATTCCTACGCGACTCTCTTAGGCCTATGGAAAGCCGTAGAGGAGTTAAAGCAGTCTGTCGAGTCAGGACGCACGGAGATGGCTGCACACAAAACTTTGCTGATAGGAAACACTCGTGCTTGCCTTGAGGCCAGGGGTCACGTTTACTTTGCCCTGAGCTAGGGCAAGCGTGGGATGAGCTCCTAGCAAGGCACTGGAGACCACCTGGATTCATAGGAGAACGCTCACTTTCTTCACTGAGCGTATTCCTAGGAGTGACTAGAAGACGGTTCATGGCAATGTCTTTCAGTCAGCCTTGAGGCCGCCACTATCTACCTTTCAACTGGGGGAAATCCTGCCTTTTTCCAGGCTTCTCAATGACAAACTGGATCACCCAGCACATGTACCTAGCTTCTCTGACAATCCCAAAGAGACCATTGGAACGCAATCCGGCCTTCTGCGATGAAACTTTTGGATGCAGTGTGCTCTGCATGTGGTGAACGGCATAATCCTCTAAATGTCCTCAGTAGGCCTAGGTGACTTTGGATGTTGCAAATGCCTAGCAATGCTCAGGGTAATTCTCTTCTTTATTTCGGGCTGGACCTAAAGGCCAGTTTCCGCATCACTTAGAGAGACCTCGAGCAGGAGTCCCCAGACTGAAGTGGCGCCCCAGTTGTTTCCTTCAGGGCCTCTTATGTTTCCTCAAAGTGGCAGACCCGCAGGGAATGAAAGCCTGCCACGAACCGCCTTCCTGAGGCTCTTTCAAAGCTGTGGAACGCTAGCCATAGAGAACACATTAGTTCCCGGGCCTTCCAACTGCAGAGTGAGGGAACTTCCCCGAGCTGTGTATCCCTTGATTGTGCCCAGAAGGCTTTGGGTACACAGTGTCCTTCCTTGGCAGGAATTGACCATGTGAGAGTCTTGAGCACTGTGGGCCATAGTAAAGCTAAAGCCGTCCATTGACTAAGACTTCCTGGAAACCGGTGCACCTCTATCTCTGGTAATGGGAAAATGTGCACCTTACCTCAAGACTAGAGGTCACATTTAGTTGGCCCTTTAGCTACAGTACGCAACTGGGGTGAGCTCCCAGGAAAAAATCGCAAACCCATGGATTCTTTAGGAAAAAAACTCTGTGCTCTTCAGCGGCACCTGTGGCGTGAAGAGTCTCCTGGTGGTGTGGTTTCCAGCAGGCTTGGAAGCTGCAATGGAGCTGCTGTCAAAAGGGGGAAATACGGGCTTCTCCCATATTCTCCCGTTTACAACTTGACGCCACAGCGCATTTACTAGCACTCTCTGACTGACTGCTGGAGACTTTCAGCCCCACTGGGCCTTTCTATGATCACACTTCGCTGGACGTGGGGTGTTTTGCGTGCCACGAATAGCATTACACGCTTCATGAACTAGTCCGGCCTAGGTGACTTTGGATGGACCAAATGGCTAAGAATTTGACCGGATTTTCAGGATTTTCTGGCAGGCTGGACCTACCGTGGACCTTGCTTCCCAATAGAGAGATGACAGGTAAGAGTTGCCAGGATGCACTTTAGGCGCAGGGGTTCTTTCAGTGCAGTTCAGAGGGCCTCTGCGGAGGCAGAGCCACGTTGAATGGAATACTGGCCAAAACGTGGTCCTGGGGCTGCCTTACAGCTGTAGAAATCAAGCTCTGCGGGCGAGAATCTGTTCATCACCCTTCCCTCTGCATACAAAGAGTCGACCCCAACCGTCTCTTCTGTGTTATGTTTCTCGGAAAATAAAAGGGGACTACGGCGCACACACTCTCCCTCAGAAGGGAATTCCTACGCGACTCTCTTAGGCCTACGGAAAGCCGTAGAGGAGTTAAAGCAGTCTGTCGAGTCAGGACGCACGGAGATGGCTGCACACAAAACTTTGCTGATAAGAAACACTCGTGCTTGCCTTGAGGCCAGGGGTCACGTTTACTTTGCCCTGAGCTAGGGCAAGCGTGGGATGAGCTCCTAGCAAGGCACTGGAGACCACCTGGATTCCTAGGAGAACGCTCACTTTCTTCACTGAGCGTATTCCTAGGAGTGACTAGAAGACGGTTCATGGCAATGTCTTTCAGTCAGCCTTGAGGCCGCCACTATCTACCTTTCAACTGGGGGAAATCCTGCCTTTTTCCAGGCTTCTCAATGACAAACTGGATCACCCCGCACATGTACCTAGCTTCTCTGACAATCCCAAAGAGACCATTGGAACGCAATCCGGCCTTCTGCGATGAATCCTTTGGATGCAGTGTGCTCTGCATGTGGTGAACGGCATAATCCTCTAAATGTCCTCAGTAGGCCTAGGTGACTTTGGATGTTGCAAATGCCTAGCAATGCTCAGGGTAAATCTCTTCTTTATTTCGGGCTGGACCTAAAGGCCAGTTTCCGCATCACTTAGAGAGACCTCGAGCAGGAGTCCCCAGACTGAAGTGGCGCCCCGGTGGTTTCCTTCAGGGCCTCTTATGTTTCCTCAAAGTGGCAGACCCGCAGGGAATGAAAGCCTGCCACGAACCGCCTTCCTGAGGCTCTTTCAAAGCTGTGGAACGCTAGCCATAGAGAACACATTAGTTCCCGGCCCTTCCAACTGCATAGTGAGGGAACTTCCCCGAGCTGTGTATCCCTTGATTGTGCCCAGAAGGCTTTGGGTACACAGTGTCCTTCCTTGGCAGGAATTGACCATGTGAGAGTCTTGAGCACTGTGGGCCATAGTAAAGCTAAAGCCGTCCATTGACTAAGACTTCCTGGAAACCGGTGCACCTCTATCTCTGGTAATGGGAAAATGTGCACCTTACCTCAAGACTAGAGGTCACATTTAGTTGGCCCTTTAGCTACAGTACGCAACTGGGGTGAGCTCCCAGGAAGGAATCGCAAGCCCCTGGATTCTTTAGGAAAAAAACTCTGTGCTCTTCAGCGGCACCTGTGGCGTGAAGAGTCTCCTGGTGGTGTGGTTTCCAGCAGGCTTGGAAGCTGCAATGGAGCTGCTGTCAAAAGGGGGAAATACGGGCTTTTCCCATATTCTCCCGTTTACAACTTGACGCCACAGCGCATTTACTAGCACTCTCTGACTGACTGCTGGAGACTTTCAGCCCCACTGGGCCTTTCTATGATCACACTTCGCTGGACGCGGGGTGTTTTGCGTGCCACGAATAGCATTACACGCTTCATGAACTAGTCCGGCCTAGGTGACTTTGGATGGACCAAATGGCTAAGAATTTGACCGGATTTTCAGGATTTTCTGGCAGGCTGGACCTACCGTGGACCTTGCTTCCCAATAGAGAGATGACAGGTAAGAGTTGCCAGGATGCACTTTAGGCGCAGGGGTTCTTTCAGTGCAGTTCAGAGGGCCTCCGCGGAGGCAGAGCCACGTTGAATGGAATACTGGCCAAAACGTGGTCCTGGGGCTGCCTTACAGCTGTAGAAATCAAGCTCTGCGGGCGAGAATCTGTTCATCACCCTTCCCTCTGCATACAAAGAGTCGACCCCAACCGTCTCTTCTGTGTTATGTTTCTCGGAAAATAAAAGGGGACTACGGCGCACACACTCTCCCTCAGAATGGAATTCCTACGCGACTCTCTTAGGCCTACGGAAAGCCGTAGAGGAGTTAAAGCAGTCTGTCGAGTCAGGACGCACGGAGATGGCTGCACACAAAACTTTGCTGATAGGAAACACTCGTGCTTGCCTTGAGGCCAGGGGTCACGTTTACTTTGCCCTGAGCTAGGGCAAGCGTGGGATGAGCTCCTAGCAAGGCACTGGAGACCACCTGGATTCCTAGGAGAATGCTCACTTTCTTCACTGAGCGTATTCCTAGGAGTGACTAGAAGACGGTTCATGGCAATGTCTTTCAGTCAGCCTTGAGGCCGCCACTATCTACCTTTCAACTGGGGGAAATCCTGCCTTTTTCCAGGCTTCTCAATGACAAACTGGATCACCCCGCACATGTACCTAGCTTCTCTGACAATCCCAAAGAGACCATTGGAACGCAATCCGGCCTTCTGCGATGAATCCTTTGGATGCAGTGTGCTCTGCATGTGGTGAACGGCATAATCCTCTAAATGTCCTCAGTAGGCCTAGGTGACTTTGGATGTTGCAAATGCCTAGCAATGCTCAGGGTAAATCTCTTCTTTATTTCGGGCTGGACCTAAAGGCCAGTTTCCACATCACTTAGAGAGACCTCGAGCAGGAGTCCCCAGACTGAAGTGGCGCCCCGGTGGTTTCCTTCAGGGCCTCTTATGTTTCCTCAAAGTGGCAGACCCGCAGGGAATGAAAGCCTGCCACGAACCGCCATCCTGAGGCTCTTTCAAAGCTGTGGAACGCTAGCCATAGAGAACACATTAGTTCCCGGCCCTTCCAACTGCATAGTGAGGGAACTTCCCCGAGCTGTGTATCCCTTGATTGTGCCCAGAAGGCTTTGGGTACACAATGTCCTTCCTTGGCAGGAATTGACCATGTGAGAGTCTTGAGCACTGTGGGCCATAGTAAAGCTAAAGCCGTCCATTGACTAAGACTTCCTGGAAACCGGTGCACCTCTATCTCTGGTAATGGGAAAATGTGCACCTTACCTCAAGACTAGAGGTCACATTTAGTTGGCCCTTTAGCTACAGTACGCAACTGGGGTGAGCTCCCAGGAAGGAATCGCAAGCCCCTGGATTCTTTAGGAAAAAATCTCTGTGCTCTTCAGCGGCACCTGTGGCGTGAAGAGTCTCCTGGTGGTGTGGTTTCCAGCAGGCTTGGAAGCTGCAATGGAGCTGCTGTCAAAAGGGGGAAATACGGGCTTCTCCCATATTCTCCCGTTTACAACTTGACGCCACAGCGCATTTACTAGCACTCTCTGACTGACTGCTGGAGACTTTCAGCCCCACTGGGCCTTTCTATGATCACACTTCGCTGGACGCGGGGTGTTTTGCGTGCCACGAATAGCATTACACGCTTCATGAACTAGTCCGGCCTAGGTGACTTTGGATGGACCAAATGGCTAAGAATTTGACCGGATTTTCAGGATTTTCTGGCAGGCTGGACCTACCGTGGACCTTGCTTCCCAATAGAGAGATGACAGGTAAGAGTTGCCAGGATGCACTTTAGGCGCAGGGGTTCTTTCAGTGCAGTTCAGAGGGCCTCCGCGGAGGCAGAGCCACGTTGAATGGAATACTGGCCAAAACGTGGTCCTGGGGCTGCCTTACAGCTGTAGAAATCAAGCTCTGCGGGCGAGAATCTGTTCATCACCCTTCCCTCTGCATACAAAGAGTCGACCCCAACCGTCTCTTCTGTGTTATGTTTCTCGGAAAATAAAAGGGGACTACGGCGCACACACTCTCCCTCAGAAGGGAATTCCTACGCGACTCTCTTAGGCCTACGGAAAGCCGTAGAGGAGTTAAAGCAGTCTGTCGAGTCAGGACGCACGGATATGGCTGCACACAAAACTTTGCTGATAGGAAACACTCGTGCTTGCCTTGAGGCCAGGGGTCACGTTTACTTTGCCCTGAGCTAGGGCAAGCGTGGGATGAGCTCCTAGCAAGGCACTGGAGACCACCTGGATTCCTAGGAGAACGCTCACTTTCTTCACTGAGCGTATTCCTAGGAGTGACTAGAAGATGGTTCATGGCAATGTCTTTCAGTCAGCCTTGAGGCCGCCACTATCTACCTTTCAACTGGGGGAAATCCTGCCTTTTTCCAGGCTTCTCAGTGACAAACTGGATCACCCCGCACATGTACCTAGCTTCTCTGACAATCCCAAAGAGACCATTGGAACGCAATCCGGCCTTCTGCGATGACACTTTTGGATGCAGTGTGCTCTGCATGTGGTGAACGGCATAATCCTCTAAATGTCCTCAGTAGGCCTAGGTGACTTTGGATGTTGCAAATGCCTAGCAATGCTCAGGGTAAATCTCTTCTTTATTTCGGGCTGGACCTAAAGGCCAGTTTCCGCATCACTTAGAGAGACCTCGAGCAGGAGTCCCCAGACTGAAGTGGCGCCCCGGTGGTTTCCTTCAGGGCCTCTTATGTTTCCTCAAAGTGGCAGACCCGCAGGGAATGAAAGCCTGCCACGAACCGCCTTCCTGAGGCTCTTTCAAAGCTGTGGAACGCTAGCCATAGAGAACACATTAGTTCCCGGCCCTTCCAACTGCATAGTGAGGGAACTTCCCCGAGCTATGTATCCCTTGATTGTGCCCAGAAGGCTTTGGGTACACAGTGTCCTTCCTTGGCAGGAATTGACCATGTGAGAGTCTTGAGCACTGTGGGCCATAGTAAAGCTAAAGCCGTCCATTGACTAAGACTTCCTGGAAACCGGTGCACCTCTATCTCTGGTAATGGGAAAATGTGCACCTTACCTCAAGACTAGAGGTCACATTTAGTTGGCCCTTTAGCTACAGTACGCAACTGGGGTGAGCTCCCAGGAAGGAATCGCAAGCCCCTGGATTCTTTAGGAAAAAAACTCTGTGCTCTTCAGCGGCACCTGTGGCGTGAAGAGTCTCCTGGTGGTGTGGTTTTCAGCAGGCTTGGAAGCTGCAATGGAGCTGCTGTCAAAAGGGGGAAATACGGGCTTCTCCCATATTCTCCCGTTTACAACTTGACGCCACAGCGCATTTACTAGCACTCTCTGACTGACTGCTGGAGACTTTCAGCCCCACTGGGCCTTTCTATGATCACACTTCGCTGGACGCGGGGTTTTTTGCGTGCCACGAATAGCATTACACGCTTCATGAACTAGTCCGGCCTAGGTGACTTTGGATGGACCAAATGGCTAAGAATTTGACCAGATTTTCAGGATTTTCTGGCAGGCTGGACCTACCGTGGACCTTGCTTCCCAATAGAGAGATGACAGGTAAGAGTTGCCAGGATGCACTTTAGGCGCAGGGGTTCTTTCAGTGCAGTTCAGAGGGCCTCCGCGGAGGCAGAGCCACGTTGAATGGAATACTGGCCAAAACGTGGTCCTGGGGCTGCCTTACAGCTGTAGAAATCAAGCTCTGTGGGCGAGAATCTGTTCATCACCCTTCCCTCTGCATAAAAAGAGTCGACCCCAACCGTCTCTTCTGTGTTATGTTTCTCGGAAAATAAAAGGGGACTACGGCGCACACACTCTCCCTCAGAAGGGAATTCCTACGCGACTCTCTTAGGCCTACGGAAAGCCGTAGAGGAGTTAAAGCAGTCTGTCGAGTCAGGACGCACGGAGATGGCTGCACACAAAACTTTGCTGATAGGAAACACTCGTGCTTGCCTTGAGGCCAGGGGTCACGTTTACTTTGCCCTGAGCTAGGGCAAGCGTGGGATGAGCTCCTAGCAAGGCACTGGAGACCACCTGGATTCATAGGAGAACGCTCACTTTCTTCACTGAGCGTATTCCTAGGAGTGACTAGAAGACGGTTCATGGCAATGTCTTTCAGTCAGCCTTGAGGCCGCCACTATCTACCTTTCAACTGGGGGAAATCCTGCCTTTTTCCAGGCTTCTCAATGACAAACTGGATCACCCAGCACATGTACCTAGCTTCTCTGACAATCCCAAAGAGACCATTGGAACGCAATCCGGCCTTCTGCGATGAAACTTTTGGATGCAGTGTGCTCTGCATGTGGTGAACCGCATAATCCTCTAAATGTCCTCAGTAGGCCTAGGTGACTTTGGATGTTGCAAATGCCTAGCAATGCTCAGGGTAATTCTCTTCTTTATTTCGGGCTGGACCTAAAGGCCAGTTTCCGCATCACTTAGAGAGACCTCGAGCAGGAGTCCCCAGACTGAAGTGGCGCCCCAGTTGTTTCCTTCAGGGCCTCTTATGTTTCCTCAAAGTGGCAGACCCGCAGGGAATGAAAGCCTGCCACGAACCGCCTTCCTGAGGCTCTTTCAAAGCTGTGGAACGCTAGCCATAGAGAACACATTAGTTCCCGGCCCTTCCAACTGCAGAGTGAGGGAACTTCCCCGAGCTGTGTATCCCTTGATTGTGCCCAGAAGGCTTTGGGTACACAGTGTCCTTCCTTGGCAGGAATTGACCATGTGAGAGTCTTGAGCACTGTGGGCCATAGTAAAGCTAAAGCCGTCCATTGACTAAGACTTCCTGGAAACCGGTGCACCTCTATCTCTGGTAATGGGAAAATGTGCACCTTACCTCAAGACTAGAGGTCACATTTAGTTGGCCCTTTAGCTACAGTACGCAACTGGGGTGAGCTCCCAGGAAGGAATCGCAAGCCCCTGGATTCTTTAGGAAAAAATCTCTGTGCTCTTCAGCGGCACCTGTGGCGTGAAGAGTCTCCTGGTGGTGTGGTTTCCAGCAGGCTTGGAAGCTGCAATGGAGCTGCTGTCAAAAGGGGGAAATACGGGCTTCTCCCATATTCTCCCGTTTACAACTTGACGCCACAGCGCATTTACTAGCACTCTCTGACTGACTGCTGGAGACTTTCAGCCCCACTGGGCCTTTCTATGATCACACTTCGCTGGACGCGGGGTGTTTTGCGTGCCACGAATAGCATTACACGCTTCATGAACTAGTCCGGCCTAGGTGACTTTGGATGGACCAAATGGCTAAGAATTTGACCGGATTTTCAGGATTTTCTGGCAGGCTGGACCTACCGTGGACCTTGCTTCCCAATAGAGAGATGACAGGTAAGAGTTGCCAGGATGCACTTTAGGCGCAGGGGTTCTTTCAGTGCAGTTCAGAGGGCCTCCGCGGAGGCAGAGCCACGTTGAATGGAATACTGGCCAAAACGTGGTCCTGGGGCTGCCTTACAGCTGTAGAAATCAAGCTCTGCGGGCGAGAATCTGTTCATCACCCTTCCCTCTGCATACAAAGAGTCGACCCCAACCGTCTCTTCTGTGTTATGTTTCTCGGAAAATAAAAGGGGACTACGGCGCACACACTCTCCCTCAGAAGGGAATTCCTACGCGACTCTCTTAGGCCTACGGAAAGCCGTAGAGGAGTTAAAGCAGTCTGTCGAGTCAGGACGCACGGATATGGCTGCACACAAAACTTTGCTGATAGGAAACACTCGTGCTTGCCTTGAGGCCAGGGGTCACGTTTACTTTGCCCTGAGCTAGGGCAAGCGTGGGATGAGCTCCTAGCAAGGCACTGGAGACCACCTGGATTCCTAGGAGAACGCTCACTTTCTTCACTGAGCGTATTCCTAGGAGTGACTAGAAGATGGTTCATGGCAATGTCTTTCAGTCAGCCTTGAGGCCGCCACTATCTACCTTTCAACTGGGGGAAATCCTGCCTTTTTCCAGGCTTCTCAGTGACAAACTGGATCACCCCGCACATGTACCTAGCTTCTCTGACAATCCCAAAGAGACCATTGGAACGCAATCCGGCCTTCTGCGATGACACTTTTGGATGCAGTGTGCTCTGCATGTGGTGAACGGCATAATCCTCTAAATGTCCTCAGTAGGCCTAGGTGACTTTGGATGTTGCAAATGCCTAGCAATGCTCAGGGTAAATCTCTTCTTTATTTCGGGCTGGACCTAAAGGCCAGTTTCCGCATCACTTAGAGAGACCTCGAGCAGGAGTCCCCAGACTGAAGTGGCGCCCCGGTGGTTTCCTTCAGGGCCTCTTATGTTTCCTCAAAGTGGCAGACCCGCAGGGAATGAAAGCCTGCCACGAACCGCCTTCCTGAGGCTCTTTCAAAGCTGTGGAACGCTAGCCATAGAGAACACATTAGTTCCCGGCCCTTCCAACTGCATAGTGAGGGAACTTCCCCGAGCTATGTATCCCTTGATTGTGCCCAGAAGGCTTTGGGTACACAGTGTCCTTCCTTGGCAGGAATTGACCATGTGAGAGTCTTGAGCACTGTGGGCCATAGTAAAGCTAAAGCCGTCCATTGACTAAGACTTCCTGGAAACCGGTGCACCTCTATCTCTGGTAATGGGAAAATGTGCACCTTACCTCAAGACTAGAGGTCACATTTAGTTGGCCCTTTAGCTACAGTACGCAACTGGGGTGAGCTCCCAGGAAGGAATCGCAAGCCCCTGGATTCTTTAGGAAAAAAACTCTGTGCTCTTCAGCGGCACCTGTGGCGTGAAGAGTCTCCTGGTGGTGTGGTTTTCAGCAGGCTTGGAAGCTGCAATGGAGCTGCTGTCAAAAGGGGGAAATACGGGCTTCTCCCATATTCTCCCGTTTACAACTTGACGCCACAGCGCATTTACTAGCACTCTCTGACTGACTGCTGGAGACTTTCAGCCCCACTGGGCCTTTCTATGATCACACTTCGCTGGACGCGGGGTTTTTTGCGTGCCACGAATAGCATTACACGCTTCATGAACTAGTCCGGCCTAGGTGACTTTGGATGGACCAAATGGCTAAGAATTTGACCAGATTTTCAGGATTTTCTGGCAGGCTGGACCTACCGTGGACCTTGCTTCCCAATAGAGAGATGACAGGTAAGAGTTGCCAGGATGCACTTTAGGCGCAGGGGTTCTTTCAGTGCAGTTCAGAGGGCCTCCGCGGAGGCAGAGCCACGTTGAATGGAATACTGGCCAAAACGTGGTCCTGGGGCTGCCTTACAGCTGTAGAAATCAAGCTCTGTGGGCGAGAATCTGTTCATCACCCTTCCCTCTGCATAAAAAGAGTCGACCCCAACCGTCTCTTCTGTGTTATGTTTCTCGGAAAATAAAAGGGGACTACGGCGCACACACTCTCCCTCAGAAGGGAATTCCTACGCGACTCTCTTAGGCCTACGGAAAGCCGTAGAGGAGTTAAAGCAGTCTGTCGAGTCAGGACGCACGGAGATGGCTGCACACAAAACTTTGCTGATAGGAAACACTCGTGCTTGCCTTGAGGCCAGGGGTCACGTTTACTTTGCCCTGAGCTAGGGCAAGCGTGGGATGAGCTCCTAGCAAGGCACTGGAGACCACCTGGATTCATAGGAGAACGCTCACTTTCTTCACTGAGCGTATTCCTAGGAGTGACTAGAAGACGGTTCATGGCAATGTCTTTCAGTCAGCCTTGAGGCCGCCACTATCTACCTTTCAACTGGGGGAAATCCTGCCTTTTTCCAGGCTTCTCAATGACAAACTGGATCACCCAGCACATGTACCTAGCTTCTCTGACAATCCCAAAGAGACCATTGGAACGCAATCCGGCCTTCTGCGATGAAACTTTTGGATGCAGTGTGCTCTGCATGTGGTGAACCGCATAATCCTCTAAATGTCCTCAGTAGGCCTAGGTGACTTTGGATGTTGCAAATGCCTAGCAATGCTCAGGGTAATTCTCTTCTTTATTTCGGGCTGGACCTAAAGGCCAGTTTCCGCATCACTTAGAGAGACCTCGAGCAGGAGTCCCCAGACTGAAGTGGCGCCCCAGTTGTTTCCTTCAGGGCCTCTTATGTTTCCTCAAAGTGGCAGACCCGCAGGGAATGAAAGCCTGCCACGAACCGCCTTCCTGAGGCTCTTTCAAAGCTGTGGAACGCTAGCCATAGAGAACACATTAGTTCCCGGCCCTTCCAACTGCAGAGTGAGGGAACTTCCCCGAGCTGTGTATCCCTTGATTGTGCCCAGAAGGCTTTGGGTACACAGTGTCCTTCCTTGGCAGGAATTGACCATGTGAGAGTCTTGAGCACTGTGGGCCATAGTAAAGCTAAAGCCGTCCATTGACTAAGACTTCCTGGAAACCGGTGCACCTCTATCTCTGGTAATGGGAAAATGTGCACCTTACCTCAAGACTAGAGGTCACATTTAGTTGGCCCTTTAGCTACAGTACGCAACTGGGGTGAGCTCCCAGGAAGGAATCGCAAGCCCCTGGATTCTTTAGGAAAAAATCTCTGTGCTCTTCAGCGGCACCTGTGGCGTGAAGAGTCTCCTGGTGGTGTGGTTTCCAGCAGGCTTGGAAGCTGCAATGGAGCTGCTGTCAAAAGGGGGAAATACGGGCTTCTCCCATATTCTCCCGTTTACAACTTGACGCCACAGCGCATTTACTAGCACTCTCTGACTGACTGCTGGAGACTTTCAGCCCCACTGGGCCTTTCTATGATCACACTTCGCTGGACGCGGGGTGTTTTGCGTGCCACGAATAGCATTACACGCTTCATGAACTAGTCCGGCCTAGGTGACTTTGGATGGACCAAATGGCTAAGAATTTGACCGGATTTTCAGGATTTTCTGGCAGGCTGGACCTACCGTGGACCTTGCTTCCCAATAGAGAGATGACAGGTAAGAGTTGCCAGGATGCACTTTAGGCGCAGGGGTTCTTTCAGTGCAGTTCAGAGGGCCTCCGCGGAGGCAGAGCCACGTTGAATGGAATACTGGCCAAAACGTGGTCCTGGGGCTGCCTTACAGCTGTAGAAATCAAGCTCTGCGGGCGAGAATCTGTTCATCACCCTTCCCTCTGCATACAAAGAGTCGACCCCAACCGTCTCTTCTGTGTTATGTTTCTCGGAAAATAAAAGGGGACTACGGCGCACACACTCTCCCTCAGAATGGAATTCCTACGCGACTCTCTTAGGCCTACGGAAAGCCGTAGAGGAGTTAAAGCAGTCTGTCGAGTCAGGACGCACGGAGATGGCTGCACACAAAACTTTGCTGATAGGAAACACTCGTGCTTGCCTTGAGGCCAGGGGTCACGTTTACTTTGCCCTGAGCTAGGGCAAGCGTGGGATGAGCTCCTAGCAAGGCACTGGAGACCACCTGGATTCATAGGAGAACGCTCACTTTCTTCACTGAGCGTATTCCTAGGAGTGACTAGAAGACGGTTCATGGCAATGTCTTTCAGTCAGCCTTGAGGCCGCCACTATCTACCTTTCAACTGGGGGAAATCCTGCCTTTTTCCAGGCTTCTCAATGACAAACTGGATCACCCAGCACATGTACCTAGCTTCTCTGACAATCCCAAAGAGACCATTGGAACGCAATCCGGCCTTCTGCGATGAAACTTTTGGATGCAGTGTGCTCTGCATGTGGTGAACCGCATAATCCTCTAAATGTCCTCAGTAGGCCTAGGTGACTTTGGATGTTGCAAATGCCTAGCAATGCTCAGGGTAATTCTCTTCTTTATTTCGGGCTGGACCTAAAGGCCAGTTTCCGCATCACTTAGAGAGACCTCGAGCAGGAGTCCCCAGACTGAAGTGGCGCCCCAGTTGTTTCCTTCAGGGCCTCTTATGTTTCCTCAAAGTGGCAGACCCGCAGGGAATGAAAGCCTGCCACGAACCGCCTTCCTGAGGCTCTTTCAAAGCTGTGGAACGCTAGCCATAGAGAACACATTAGTTCCCGGCCCTTCCAACTGCAGAGTGAGGGAACTTCCCCGAGCTGTGTATCCCTTGATTGTGCCCAGAAGGCTTTGGGTACACAGTGTCCTTCCTTGGCAGGAATTGACCATGTGAGAGTCTTGAGCACTGTGGGCCATAGTAAAGCTAAAGCCGTCCATTGACTAAGACTTCCTGGAAACCGGTGCACCTCTATCTCTGGTAATGGGAAAATGTGCACCTTACCTCAAGACTAGAGGTCACATTTAGTTGGCCCTTTAGCTACAGTACGCAACTGGGGTGAGCTCCCAGGAAGGAATCGCAAGCCCCTGGATTCTTTAGGAAAAAATCTCTGTGCTCTTCAGCGGCACCTGTGGCGTGAAGAGTCTCCTGGTGGTGTGGTTTCCAGCAGGCTTGGAAGCTGCAATGGAGCTGCTGTCAAAAGGGGGAAATACGGGCTTCTCCCATATTCTCCCGTTTACAACTTGACGCCACAGCGCATTTACTAGCACTCTCTGACTGACTGCTGGAGACTTTCAGCCCCACTGGGCCTTTCTATGATCACACTTCGCTGGACGCGGGGTGTTTTGCGTGCCACGAATAGCATTACACGCTTCATGAACTAGTCCGGCCTAGGTGACTTTGGATGGACCAAATGGCTAAGAATTTGACCGGATTTTCAGGATTTTCTGGCAGGCTGGACCTACCGTGGACCTTGCTTCCCAATAGAGAGATGACAGGTAAGAGTTGCCAGGATGCACTTTAGGCGCAGGGGTTCTTTCAGTGCAGTTCAGAGGGCCTCCGCGGAGGCAGAGCCACGTTGAATGGAATACTGGCCAAAACGTGGTCCTGGGGCTGCCTTACAGCTGTAGAAATCAAGCTCTGCGGGCGAGAATCTGTTCATCACCCTTCCCTCTGCATACAAAGAGTCGACCCCAACCGTCTCTTCTGTGTTATGTTTCTCGGAAAATAAAAGGGGACTACGGCGCACACACTCTCCCTCAGAATGGAATTCCTACGCGACTCTCTTAGGCCTACGGAAAGCCGTAGAGGAGTTAAAGCAGTCTGTCGAGTCAGGACGCACGGAGATGGCTGCACACAAAACTTTGCTGATAGGAAACACTCGTGCTTGCCTTGAGGCCAGGGGTCACGTTTACTTTGCCCTGAGCTAGGGCAAGCGTGGGATGAGCTCCTAGCAAGGCACTGGAGACCACCTGGATTCCTAGGAGAACGCTCACTTTCTTCACTGAGCGTATTCCTAGGGTGACTAGAAGACGGTTCATGGCAATGTCTTTCAGTCAGCCTTGAGGCCGCCACTATCTACCTTT
The DNA here is from genome assembly GCF_025265405.1 of Mesoplodon densirostris. Classification (NCBI taxonomy): domain Eukaryota; kingdom Metazoa; phylum Chordata; class Mammalia; order Artiodactyla; family Ziphiidae; genus Mesoplodon; species Mesoplodon densirostris. Next base: position 472,544 of record NC_082682.1, read on the forward strand.
CAACTGGGGGAAATCCTGCCTTTTTCCAGGCTTCTCAATGACAAACTGTATCACCCCGCACATGTACCTAGCTTCTCTGACAATCCCAAAGAGACCATTGGAACGCAATCCGGCCTTCTGCGATGAATCCTTTGGATGCAGTGTGCTCTGCATGTGGTGAACGGCATAATCCTCTAAATGTCCTCAGTAGGCCTAGGTGACTTTGGATGTTGCAAATGCCTAGCAATGCTCAGGGTAAATCTCTTCTTTATTTCGGGCTGGACCTAAAGGCCAGTTTCCGCATCACTTAGAGAGACCTCGAGCAGGAGTCCCCAGACTGAAGTGGCGCCCCGGTGGTTTCCTTCAGGGCCTCTTATGTTTCCTCAAAGTGGCAGACCCGCAGGGAATGAAAGCCTGCCACGAACCGCCATCCTGAGGCTCTTTCAAAGCTGTGGAACGCTAGCCATAGAGAACACATTAGTTCCCGGCCCTTCCAACTGCATAGTGAGGGAACTTCCCCGAGCTGTGTATCCCTTGATTGTGCCCAGAAGGCTTTGGGTACACAGTGTCCTTCCTTGGCAGGAATTGACCATGTGAGAGTCTTGAGCACTGTGGGCCATAGTAAAGCTAAAGCCGTCCATTGACTAAGACTTCCTGGAAACCGGTGCACCTCTATCTCTGGTAATGGGAAAATGTGCACCTTACCTCAAGACTAGAGGTCACATTTAGTTGGCCCTTTAGCTACAGTACGCAACTGGGGTGAGCTCCCAGGAAAAAATCGCAAACCCCTGGATTCTTTAGGAAAAAAACTCTGTGCTCTTCAGCGGCACCTGTGGCGTGAAGAGTCTCCTGGTGGTGTGGTTTCCAGCAGGCTTGGAAGCTGCAATGGAGCTGCTGTCAAAAGGGGGAAATACGGGCTTCTCCCATATTCTCCCGTTTACAACTTGACGCCACAGCGCATTTACTAGCACTCTCTGACTGACTGCTGGAGACTTTCAGCCCCACTGGGCCTTTCTATGATCACACTTCGCTGGACGTGGGGTGTTTTGCGTGCCACGAATAGCATTACACGCTTCATGAACTAGTCCGGCCTAGGTGACTTTGGATGGACCAAATGGCTAAGAATTTGACCGGATTTTCAGGATTTTCTGGCAGGCTGGACCTACCGTGGACCTTGCTTCCCAATAGAGAGATGACAGGTAAGAGTTGCCAGGATGCACTTTAGGCGCAGGGGTTCTTTCAGTGCAGTTCAGAGGGCCTCTGCGGAGGCAGAGCCACGTTGAATGGAATACTGGCCAAAACGTGGTCCTGGGGCTGCCTTACAGCTGTAGAAATCAAGCTCTGCGGGCGAGAATCTGTTCATCACCCTTCCCTCTGCATACAAAGAGTCGACCCCAACCGTCTCTTCTGTGTTATGTTTCTCGGAAAATAAAAGGGGACTACGGCGCACACACTCTCCCTCAGAAGGGAATTCCTACGCGACTCTCTTAGGCCTACGGAAAGCCGTAGAGGAGTTAAAGCAGTCTGTCGAGTCAGGACGCACGGAGATGGCTGCACACAAAACTTTGCTGATAGGAAACACTCGTGCTTGCCTTGAGGCCAGGGGTCACGTTTACTTTGCCCTGAGCTAGGGCAAGCGTGGGATGAGCTCCTAGCAAGGCACTGGAGACCACCTGGATTCCTAGGAGAACGCTCACTTTCTTCACTAAGCGTATTCCTAGGAGTGACTAGAAGACGGTTCATGGCAATGTCTTTCAGTCAGCCTTGAGGCCGCCACTATCTACCTTTCAACTGGGGGAAATCCTGCCTTTTTCCAGGCTTCTCAATGACAAACTGGATCACCCCGCACATGTACCTAGCTTCTCTGACAATCCCAAAGAGACCATTGGAACGCAATCCGGCCTTCTGCGATGAATCCTTTGGATGCAGTGTGCTCTGCATGTGGTGAACGGCATAATCCTCTAAATGTCCTCAGTAGGCCTAGGTGACTTTGGATGTTGCAAATGCCTAGCAATGCTCAGGGTAAATCTCTTCTTTATTTCGGGCTGGACCTAAAGGCCAGTTTCCGCATCACTTAGAGAGACCTCGAGCAGGAGTCCCCAGACTGAAGTGGCGCCCCGGTGGTTTCCTTCAGGGCCTCTTATGTTTCCTCAAAGTGGCAGACCCGCAGGGAATGAAAGCCTGCCACGAACCGCCATCCTGAGGCTCTTTCAAAGCTGTGGAACGCTAGCCATAGAGAACACATTAGTTCCCGGCCCTTCCAACTGCATAGTGAGGGAACTTCCCCGAGCTGTGTATCCCTTGATTGTGCCCAGAAGGCTTTGGGTACACAGTGTCCTTCCTTGGCAGGAATTGACCATGTGAGAGTCTTGAGCACTGTGGGCCATAGTAAAGCTAAAGCCGTCCATTGACTAAGACTTCCTGGAAACCGGTGCACCTCTATCTCTGGTAATGGGAAAATGTGCACCTTACCTCAAGACTAGAGGTCACATTTAGTTGGCCCTTTAGCTACAGTACGCAACTGGGGTGAGCTCCCAGGAAGGAATCGCAAGCCCCTGGATTCTTTAGGAAAAAATCTCTGTGCTCTTCAGCGGCACCTGTGGCGTGAAGAGTCTCCTGGTGGTGTGGTTTCCAGCAGGCTTGGAAGCTGCAATGGAGCTGCTGTCAAAAGGGGGAAATACGGGCTTCTCCCATATTCTCCCGTTTACAACTTGACGCCACAGCGCATTTACTAGCACTCTCTGACTGACTGCTGGAGACTTTCAGCCCCACTGGGCCTTTCTATGATCACACTTCGCTGGACGCGGGGTGTTTTGCGTGCCACGAATAGCATTACACGCTTCATGAACTAGTCCGGCCTAGGTGACTTTGGATGGACCAAATGGCTAAGAATTTGACCGGATTTTCAGGATTTTCTGGCAGGCTGGACCTACCGTGGACCTTGCTTCCCAATAGAGAGATGACAGGTAAGAGTTGCCAGGATGCACTTTAGGCGCAGGGGTTCTTTCAGTGCAGTTCAGAGGGCCTCCGCGGAGGCAGAGCCACGTTGAATGGAATACTGGCCAAAACGTGGTCCTGGGGCTGCCTTACAGCTGTAGAAATCAAGCTCTGCGGGCGAGAATCTGTTCATCACCCTTCCCTCTGCATACAAAGAGTCGACCCCAACCGTCTCTTCTGTGTTATGTTTCTCAGAAAATAAAAGGGGACTACGGCGCACACACTCTCCCTCAGAATGGAATTCCTACGCGACTCTCTTAGGCCTACGGAAAGCCGTAGAGGAGTTAAAGCAGTCTGTCGAGTCAGGACGCACGGAGATGGCTGCACACAAAACTTTGCTGATAGGAAACACTCGTGCTTGCCTTGAGGCCAGGGGTCACGTTTACTTTGCCCTGAGCTAGGGCAAGCGTGGGATGAGCTCCTAGCAAGGCACTGGAGACCACCTGGATTCCTAGGAGAACGCTCACTTTCTTCACTGAGCGTATTCCTAGGAGTGACTAGAAGACGGTTCATGGCAATGTCTTTCAGTCAGCCTTGAGGCCGCCACTATCTACCTTTCAACTGGGGGAAATCCTGCCTTTTTCCAGGCTTCTCAATGACAAACTGGATCACCCTGCACATGTACCTAGCTTCTCTGACAATCCCAAAGAGACCATTGGAACGCAATCCGGCCTTCTGCGATGAATCCTTTGGATGCAGTGTGCTCTGCATGTGGTGAACGGCATAATCCTCTAAATGTCCTCAGTAGGCCTAGGTGACTTTGGATGTTGCAAATGCCTAGCAATGCTCAGGGTAAATCTCTTCTTTATTTCGGGCTGGACCTAAAGGCCAGTTTCCGCATCACTTAGAGAGACCTCGAGCAGGAGTCCCCAGACTGAAGTGGCGCCCCGGTGGTTTCCTTCAGGGCCTCTTATGTTTCCTCAAAGTGGCAGACCCGCAGGGAATGAAAGCCTGCCACGAACCGCCATCCTGAGGCTCTTTCAAAGCTGTGGAACGCTAGCCATAGAGAACACATTAGTTCCCGGCCCTTCCAACTGCATAGTGAGGGAACTTCCCCGAGCTGTGTATCCCTTGATTGTGCCCAGAAGGCTTTGGGTACACAGTGTCCTTCCTTGGCAGGAATTGACCATGTGAGAGACTTGAGCACTGTGGGCCATAGTAAAGCTAAAGCCGTCCATTGACTAAGACTTCCTGGAAACCGGTGCACCTCTATCTCTGGTAATGGGAAAATGTGCACCTTACCTCAAGACTAGAGGTCACATTTAGTTGGCCCTTTAGCTACAGTACGCAACTGGGGTGAGCTCCCAGGAAGGAATCGCAAGCCCCTGGATTCTTTAGGAAAAAAACTCTGTGCTCTTCAGCGGCACCTGTGGCGTGAAGAGTCTCCTGGTGGTGTGGTTTCCAGCAGGCTTGGAAGCTGCAATGGAGCTGCTGTCAAAAGGGGGAAATACGGGCTTCTCCCATATTCTCCCGTTTACAACTTGACGCCACAGCACATTTACTAGCACTCTCTGACTGACTGCTGGAGACTTTCAGCCCCACTGGGCCTTTCTATGATCACACTTTGTTGGACGCGGGGTGTTTTGCGTGCCACGAATAGCATTACACGCTTCATGAACTAGTCCGGCCTAGGTGACTTTGGATGGACCAAATGGCTAAGAATTTGACCGGATTTTCAGGATTTTCTGGCAGGCTGGACCTACCGTGTACCTTGCTTCCCAATAGAGAGATGACAGGTAAGGGTTGCCAGGATGCACTTTAGGTGCAGGGGTTCTTTCAGTGCAGTTCAGAGGGCCTCCGCGGAGGCAGAGCCACGTTGAATGGAATACTGGCCAAAACGTGGTCCTGGGGCTGCCTTACAGCTGTAGAAATCAAGCTCTGCGGGCGAGAATCTGTTCATCACCCTTCCCTCTGCATACAAAGAGTCGACCCCAAGCGTCTCTTCTGTGTTATGTTTCTCGGAAAATAAAAGGGGACTACGGCGCACACACTCTCCCTCAGAAGGGAATTCCTACGTGACTCTCTTAGGCCTACGGAAAGCCGTAGAGGAGTTAAAGCAGTCTGTCGAGTCAGGACGCACGGAGATGGCTGCACACAAAACTTTGCTGATAGGAAACACTCGTGCTTGCCTTGAGGCCAGGGGTCACGTTTACTTTGCCCTGAGCTAGGGCAAGCGTGGGATGAGCTCCTAGCAAGGCACTGGAGACCACCTGGATTCCTAGGAGAACGCTCACTTTCTTCACTGAGCGTATTCCTAGGAGTGACTAGAAGACGGTTCATGGCAATGTCTTTCAGTCAGCCTTGAGGCCGCCACTATCTACCTTTCAACTGGGGGAAATCCTGCCTTTTTCCAGGCTTCTCAATGACAAACTGGATCACCCCGCACATGTACCTAGCTTCTCTGACAATCCCAAAGAGACCATTGGAACGCAATCCGGCCTTCTGCGATGACACTTTTGGATGCAGTGTGCTCTGCATGTGGTGAACGGCATAATCCTCTAAATGTCCTCAGTAGGCCTAGGTGACTTTGGATGTTGCAAATGCCTAGCAATGCTCAGGGTAAATCTCTTCTTTATTTCGGGCTGGACCTAAAGGCCAGTTTCCGCATCACTTAGAGAGACCTCGAGCAGGAGTCCCCAGACTGAAGTGGCGCCCCAGTTGTTTCCTTCAGGGCCTCTTATGTTTCCTCAAAGTGGCAGACCCGCAGGGAATGAAAGCCTGCCACGAACCGCCTTCCTGAGGCTCTTTCAAAGCTGTGGAACGCTAGCCATAGAGAACACATTAGTTCCCGGCCCTTCCAACTGCAGAGTGAGGGAACTTCCCCGAGCTGTGTATCCCTTGATTGTGCCCAGAAGGCTTTGTGTACACAGTGTCCTTCCTTGGCAGGAATTGACCATGTGAGAGTCTTGAGCACTGTGGGCCATAGTAAAGCTAAAGCCGTCCATTGACTAAGACTTCCTGGAAACCGGTGCACCTCTATCTCTGGTAATGGGAAAATGTGCACCTTACCTCAAGACTAGAGGTCACATTTAGTTGGCCCTTTAGCTACAGTACGCAACTGGGGTGAGCTCCCAGGAAGGAATCGCAAACCCCTGGATTCTTTAGGAAAAAAACTCTGTGCTCTTCAGCGGCACCTGTGGCGTGAAGAGTCTCCTGGTGGTGTGGTTTTCAGCAGGCTTGGAAGCTGCAATGGAGCTGCTGTCAAAAGGGGGAAATACGGGCTTCTCCCATATTCTCCCGTTTACAACTTGACGCCACAGCGCATTTACTAGCACTCTCTGACTGACTGCTGGAGACTTTCAGCCCCACTGGGCCTTTCTATGATCACACTTCGCTGGACGCGGGGTGTTTTGCGTGCCATGAATAGCATTACACGCTTCATGAACTAGTCCGGCCTAGGTGACTTTGGATGGACCAAATGGCTAAGAATTTGACCGGATTTTCAGGATTTTCTGGCAGGCTGGACCTACCGTGGACCTTGCTTCCCAATAGAGAGATGACAGGTAAGAGTTGCCAGGATGCACTTTAGGCGCAGGGGTTCTTTCAGTGCAGTTCAGAGGGCCTCCGCGGAGGCAGAGCCACGTTGAATGGAATACTGGCCAAAACGTGGTCCTGGGGCTGCCTTACAGCTGTAGAAATCAAGCTCTGCGGGCGAGAATCTGTTCATCACCCTTCCCTCTGCATACAAAGAGTCGACCCCAACCGTCTCTTCTGTGTTATGTTTCTCGGAAAATAAAAGGGGACTACGGCGCACACACTCTCCCTCAGAAGGGAATTCCTACGCGACTCTCTTAGGCCTACGGAAAGCCGTAGAGGAGTTAAAGCAGTCTGTCGAGTCAGGACGCACGGAGATGGCTGCACACAAAACTTTGCTGATAGGAAACACTCGTGCTTGCCTTGAGGCCAGGGGTCACGTTTACTTTGCCCTGAGCTAGGGCAAGCGTGGGATGAGCTCCTAGCAAGGCACTGGAGACCACCTGGATTCCTAGGAGAACGCTCACTTTCTTCACTGAGCGTATTCCTAGGAGTGACTAGAAGACGGTTCATGGCAATGTCTTTCAGTCAGCCTTGAGGCCGCCACTATCTACCTTTCAACTGGGGGAAATCCTGCCTTTTTCCAGGCTTCTCAATGACAAACTGGATCACCCCGCACATGTACCTAGCTTCTCTGACAATCCCAAAGAGACCATTGGAACTCAATCCGGCCTTCTGCGATGAATCCTTTGGATGCAGTGTGCTCTGCATGTGGTGAACGGCATAATCCTCTAAATGTCCTCAGTAGGCCTAGGTGACTTTGGATGTTGCAAATGCCTAGCAATGCTCAGGGTAAATCTCTTCTTTATTTCGGGCTGGACCTAAAGGCCAGTTTCCGCATCACTTAGAGAGACCTCGAGCAGGAGTCCCCAGACTGAAGTGGCGCCCCGGTGGTTTCCTTCAGGGCCTCTTATGTTTCCTCAAAGTGGCAGACCCGCAGGGAATGAAAGCCTGCCACGAACCGCCATCCTGAGGCTCTTTCAAAGCTGTGGAACGCTAGCCATAGAGAACACATTAGTTCCCGGTCCTTCCAACTGCATAGTGAGGGAACTTCCCCGAGCTGTGTATCCCTTGATTGTGCCCAGAAGGCTTTGTGTACACAGTGTCCTTCCTTGGCAGGAATTGACCATGTGAGAGTCTTGAGCACTGTGGGCCATAGTAAAGCTAAAGCCGTCCATTGACTAAGACTTCCTGGAAACCGGTGCACCTCTATCTCTGGTAATGGGAAAATGTGCACCTTACCTCAAGACTAGAGGTCACATTTAGTTGGCCCTTTAGCTACAGTACGCAACTGGGGTGAGCTCCCAGGAAGGAATCGCAAGCCCCTGGATTCTTTAGGAAAAAAACTCTGTGCTCTTCAGCGGCACCTGTGGCGTGAAGAGTCTCCTGGTGGTGTGGTTTCCAGCAGGCTTGGAAGCTGCAATGGAGCTGCTGTCAAAAGGGGGAAATACGGGCTTCTCCCATATTCTCCCGTTTACAACTTGACGCCACAGCACATTTACTAGCACTCTCTGACTGACTGCTGGAGACTTTCAGCCCCACTGGGCCTTTCTATGATCACACTTTGTTGGACGCGGGGTGTTTTGCGTGCCACGAATAGCATTACACGCTTCATGAACTAGTCCGGCCTAGGTGACTTTGGATGGACCAAATGGCTAAGAATTTGACCGGATTTTCAGGATTTTCTGGCAGGCTGGACCTACCGTGTACCTTGCTTCCCAATAGAGAGATGACAGGTAAGGGTTGCCAGGATGCACTTTAGGTGCAGGGGTTCTTTCAGTGCAGTTCAGAGGGCCTCCGCGGAGGCAGAGCCACGTTGAATGGAATACTGGCCAAAACGTGGTCCTGGGGCTGCCTTACAGCTGTAGAAATCAAGCTCTGCGGGCGAGAATCTGTTCATCACCCTTCCCTCTGCATACAAAGAGTCGACCCCAACCGTCTCTTCTGTGTTATGTTTCTCGGAAAATAAAAGGGGACTACGGCGCACACACTCTCCCTCAGAAGGGAATTCCTACACGACTCTCTTAGGCCTACGGAAAGCCGTAGAGGAGTTAAAGCAGTCTGTCGAGTCAGGACGCACGGAGATGGCTGCACACAAAACTTTGCTGATAGGAAACACTCGTGCTTGCCTTGAGGCCAGGGGTCACGTTTACTTTGCCCTGAGCTAGGGCAAGCGTGGGATGAGCTCCTAGCAAGGCACTGGAGACCACCTGGATTCCTAGGAGAACGCTCACTTTCTTCACTGAGCGTATTCCTAGGAGTGACTAGAAGACGGTTCATGGCAATGTCTTTCAGTCAGCCTTGAGGCCGCCACTATCTACCTTTCAACTGGGGGAAATCCTGCCTTTTTCCAGGCTTCTCAATGACAAACTGGATCACCCCGCACATGTACCTAGCTTCTATGACAATGCCAATGAGACCATTGGAACGCAATCCGGCCTTCTGCGATGACACTTTTGGATGCAGTGTGCTCTGCATGTGGTGAACGGCATAATCCTCTAAATGTCCTCAGTAGGCCTAGGTGACTTTGGATGTTGCAAATGCCTAGCAATGCTCAGGGTAAATCTCTTCTTTATTTCGGGCTGGACCTAAAGGCCAGTTTCCGCATCACTTAGAGAGACCTCGAGCAGGAGTCCACAGACTGAAGTGGCGCCCCGGTGGTTTCCTTCAGGGCCTCTTATGTTTCCTCAAAGTGGCAGACCCGCAGGGAATGAAAGCCTGCCACGAACCGCCTTCCTGAGGCTCTTTCAAAGCTGTGGAACGCTAGCCATAGAGAACACATTAGTTCCCGGGCCTTCCACCTGCATAGTGAGGGAACTTCCCCGAGCTGTGTATCCCTTGATTGTGCCCAGAAGGCTTTGGGTACACAGTGTCCTTCCTTGGCAGGAATTGACCATGTTAGAGTCTTGAGCACTGTGGGCCATAGTAAAGCTAAAGCCGTCCATTGACTAAGACTTCCTGGAAACCGGTGCACCTCTATCTCTGGTAATGGGAAAATGTGCACCTTACCTCAAGACTAGAGGTCACATTTAGTTGGCCCTTTAGCTACAGTACGCAACTGGGGTGAGCTCCCAGGAAGGAATCGCAAGCCCCTGGATTCTTTAGGAAAAAAACTCTGTGCTCTTCAGCGGCACCTGTGGCGTGAAGAGTCTCCTGGTGGTGTGGTTTTCAGCAGGCTTGGAAGCTGCAATGGAGCTGCTGTCAAAAGGGGGAAATACGGGCTTCTCCCATATTCTCCCGTTTACAACTTGACGCCACAGCGCATTTATTAGCACTCTATGACTGACTGCTGGAGACTTTCAGCCCCACTGGGCCTTTCTATGATCACACTTCGCTGGACGCGGGGTGTTTTGCGTGCCACGAATAGCATTACACGCTTCATGAACTAGTCCGGCCTAGGTGACTTTGGATGGACCAAATGGCTAAGAATTTGACCGGATTTTCAGGATTTTCTGGCAGGCTGGACCTACCGTGGACCTTGCTTCCCAATAGAGAGATGACAGGTAAGAGTTGCCAGGATGCACTTTAGGCGCAGGGGTTCTTTCAGTGCAGTTCAGAGGGCCTCCGCGGAGGCAGAGCCACGTTGAATGGAATACTGGCCAAAACGTGGTCCTGGGGCTGCCTTACAGCTGTAGAAATCAAGCTCTGCGGGCGAGAATCTGTTCATCACCCTTCCCTCTGCATACAAAGAGTCGACCCCAACCGTCTCTTCTGTGTTATGTTTCTCGGAAAATAAAAGGGGACTACGGCGCACACACTCTCCCTCAGAAGGGAATTCCTACGCGACTCTCTTAGGCCTACGGAAAGCCGTAGAGGAGTTAAAGCAGTCTGTCGAGTCAGGACGCACGGAGATGGCTGCACACAAAACTTTGCTGATAGGAAACACTCGTGCTTGCCTTGAGGCCAGGGGTCACGTTTACTTTGCCCTGAGCTAGGGCAAGCGTGGGATGAGCTCCTAGCAAGGCACTGGAGACCACCTGGATTCCTAGGAGAACGCTCACTTTCTTCACTGAGCGTATTCCTAGGAGTGACTAGAAGACGGTTCATGGCAATGTCTTTCAGTCAGCCTTGAGGCCGCCACTATCTACCTTTCAACTGGGGGAAATCCTGCCTTTTTCCAGGCTTCTCAATGACAAACTGGATCACCCCGCACATGTACCTAGCTTCTCTGACAATCCCAAAGAGACCATTGGAACGCAATCTGGCCTTCTGCGATGAAACTTTTGGATGCAGTGTGCTCTGCATGTGGTGAACGGCATAATCCTCTAAATGTCCTCAGTAGGCCTAGGTGACTTTGGATGTTGCAAATGTCTAGCAATGCTCAGGGTAAATCTCTTCTTTATTTCGGGCTGGACCTAAAGGCCAGTTTCCGCATCACTTAGAGAGACCTCGAGCAGGAGTCCCCAGACTGAAGTGGCGCCCCGGTGGTTTCCTTCAGGGCCTCTTATGTTTCCTCAAAGTGGCAGACCCGCAGGGAATGAAAGCCTGCCACGAACCGCCTTCCTGAGGCTCTTTCAAAGCTGTGGAACGCTAGCCATAGAGAACACATTAGTTCCCGGCCCTTCCAACTGCATAGTGAGGGAACTTCCCCGAGCTGTGTATCCCTTGATTTTGCCCAGAAGGCTTTGGGTACACAGTGTCCTTCCTTGGCAGGAATTGACCATGTGAGAGTCTTGAGCACTGTGGGCCATAGTAAAGCTAAAGCCGTCCATTGACTAAGACTTCCTGGAAACCGGTGCACCTCTATCTCTGGTAATGGGAAAATGTGCACCTTACCTCAAGACTAGAGGTCACATTTAGTTGGCCCTTTAGCTACAGTACGCAACTGGGGTGAGCTCCCAGGAAGGAATCGCAAGCCCCTGGATTCTTTAGGAAAAAAAACTCTGTGCTCTTCAGCGGCACCTGTGGCGTGAAGAGTCTCCTGGTGGTGTGGTTTTCAGCAGGCTTGGAAGCTGCAATGGAGCTGCTGTCAAAAGGGGGAAATACGGGCTTCTCCCATATTCTCCCGTTTACAACTTGACGCCACAGCGCATTTACTAGCACTCTCTGACTGACTGCTGGAGACTTTCAGCCCCACTGGGCCTTCCTATGATCACACTTCGTTGGACGCGGGGTGTTTTGCGTGCCACAAATAGCATTACACGCTTCATGAACTAGTCCGGCCTAGGTGACTTTGGATGGTCCAAATGGCTAAGAATTTGACCGGATTTTCAGGATTTTCTGGCAGGCTGGACCTACCGTGGACCTTGCTTCCCAATAGAGAGATGACAGGTAAGAGTTGCCAGGATGCACTTTAGGCGCAGGGGTTCTTTCAGTGCAGTTCAGAGGGCCTCCGCGGAGGCAGAGCCACGTTGAATGGAATACTGGCCAAAACGTGGTCCTGGGGCTGCCTTACAGCTGTAGAAATCAAGCTCTGCGGGCGAGAATCTGTTCATCACCCTTCCCTCTGCATACAAAGAGTCGACCCCAACCGTCTCTTCTGTGTTATGTTTCTCGGAAAATAAAAGGGGACTACGGCGCACACACTCTCCCTCAGAAGGGAATTCCTACGCGACTCTCTTAGGCCTACGGAAAGCCGTAGAGGAGTTAAAGCAGTCTGTCGAGTCAGGACGCACGGAGATGGCTGCACACAAAACTTTGCTGATAGGAAACACTCGTGCTTGCCTTGAGGCCAGGGGTCACGTTTACTTTGCCCTGAGCTAGGGCAAGCGTGGGATCAGCTCCTAGCAAGGCACTGGAGACCACCTGGATTCCTAGGAGAACGCTCACTTTCTTCACTGAGCGTATTCCTAGGAGTGACTAGAAGACGGTTCATGGCAATGTCTTTCAGTCAGCCTTGAGGCCGCCACTATCTACCTTTCAACTGGGGGAAATCCTGCCTTTTTCCAGGCTTCTCAATGACAAACTGGATCACCCCGCACATGTACCTAGCTTCTCTGACAATCCCAAAGAGACCATTGGAACGCAATCCGGCCTTCTGCGATGAAACTTTTGGATGCAGTGTGCTCTGCATGTGGTGAACGGCATAATCCTCTAAATGTCCTCAGTAGGCCTAGGTGACTTTGGATGTTGCAAATGCCTAGCAATGCTCAGGGTAAATCTCTTCTTTATTTCGGGCTGGACCTAAAGGCCAGTTTCCGCATCACTTAGAGAGACCTTGAGCAGGAGTCCCCAGACTGAAGTGGTGCCCCGGTGGTTTCCTTCAGGGCCTCTTATGTTTCCTCAAAGTGGCAGACCCGCAGGGAATGAAAGCCTGCCACGAACCGCCTTCCTGAGGCTCTTTCAAAGCTGTGGAACGCTAGCCATAGAGAACACATTAGTTCCCGGGCCTTCCAACTGCAGAGTGAGGGAACTTCCCCGAGCTGTGTATCCCTTGATTGTGCCCAGAAGGCTTTGGGTACACAGTGTCCTTCCTTGGCAGGAATTGACCATGTTAGAGTCTTGAGCACTGTGGGCCATAGTAAAGCTAAAGCCGTCCATTGACTAAGACTTCCTGGAAACCGGTGCACCTCTATCTCTGGTAATGGGAAAATGTGCACCTTACCTCAAGACTAGAGGTCACATTTAGTTGGCCCTTTAGCTACAGTACGCAACTGGGGTGAGCTCCCAGGAAGGAATCGCAAGCCCCTGGATTCTTTAGGAAAAAAACTCTGTGCTCTTCAGCGGCACCTGTGGCGTGAAGAGTCTCCTGGTGGTGTGGTTTTCAGCAGGCTTGGAAGCTGCAATGGAGCTGCTGTCAAAAGGGGGAAATACGGGCTTCTCCCATATTCTCCCGTTTACAACTTGACGCCACAGCGCATTTATTAGCACTCTATGACTGACTGCTGGAGACTTTCAGCCCCACTGGGCCTTTCTATGATCACACTTCGCTGGACGCGGGGTGTTTTGCGTGCCACGAATAGCATTACACGCTTCATGAACTAGTCCGGCCTAGGTGACTTTGGATGGACCAAATGGATAAGAATTTGACCGGATTTTCAGGATTTTCTGGCAGGCTGGACCTACCGTGGACCTTGCTTCCCAATAGAGAGATGACAGGTAAGAGTTGCCAGGATGCACTTTAGGCGCAGGGGTTCTTTCAGTGCAGTTCAGAGGGCCTCCGCGGAGGCAGAGCCACGTTGAATGGAATACTGGCCGAAACGTGGTCCTGGGGCTGCCTTACAGCTGTAGAAATCAAGCTCTGCGGGCGAGAATCTGTTCATCACCCTTCCCTCTGCATACAAAGAGTCGACCCCAACCGTCTCTTCTGTGTTATGTTTCTCGGAAAATAAAAGGGGACTACGGCGCACACACTCTCCCTCAGAAGGGAATTCCTACGCGACTCTCTTAGGCCTACGGAAAGCCGTAGAGGAGTTAAAGCAGTCTGTCGAGTCAGGACGCACGGAGATGGCTGCACACAAAACTTTGCTGATAGGAAACACTCGTGCTTGCCTTGAGGCCAGGGGTCACGTTTACTTTGCCCTGAGCTAGGGCAAGCGTGGGATGAGCTCCTAGCAAGGCACTGGAGACCACCTGGATTCCTAGGAGAACGCTCACTTTCTTCACTGAGCGTATTCCTAGGAGTGACTAGAAGACGGTTCATGGCAATGTCTTTCAGTCAGCCTTGAGGCCGCCACTATCTACCTTTCAACTGGGGGAAATCCTGCCTTTTTCCAGGCTTCTCAATGACAAACTGGATCACCCCGCACATGTACCTAGCTTCTCTGACAATCCCAAAGAGACCATTGGAACGCAATCTGGCCTTCTGCGATGAAACTTTTGGATGCAGTGTGCTCTGCATGTGGTGAACGGCATAATCCTCTAAATGTCCTCAGTAGGCCTAGGTGACTTTGGATGTTGCAAATGTCTAGCAATGCTCAGGGTAAATCTCTTCTTTATTTCGGGCTGGACCTAAAGGCCAGTTTCCGCATCACTTAGAGAGACCTCGAGCAGGAGTCCCCAGACTGAAGTGGCGCCCCGGTGGTTTCCTTCAGGGCCTCTTATGTTTCCTCAAAGTGGCATACCCGCAGGGAATGAAAGCCTGCCACGAACCGCCTTCCTGAGGCTCTTTCAAAGCTGTGGAACGCTAGCCATAGAGAACACATTAGTTCCCGGCCCTTCCAACTGCATAGTGAGGGAACTTCCCCGAGCTGTGTATCCCTTGATTGTGCCCAGAAGGCTTTGGGTACACAGTGTCCTTCCTTGGCAGGAATTGACCATGTGAGAGTTTTGAGCACTGTGGGCCATAGTAAAGCTAAAGCCGTCCATTGACTAAGACTTCCTGGAAACCGGTGCACCTCTATCTCTGGTAATGGGAAAATGTGCACCTTACCTCAAGACTAGAGGTCACATTTAGTTGGCCCTTTAGCTACAGTACGCAACTGGGGTGAGCTCCCAGGAAGGAATCGCAAGCCCCTGGATTCTTTAGGAAAAAAAACTCTGTGCTCTTCAGCGGCACCTGTGGCGTGAAGAGTCTCCTGGTGGTGTGGTTTTCAGTAGGCTTGGAAGCTGCAATGGAGCTGCTGTCAAAAGGGGGAAATACGGGCTTCTCCCATATTCTCCCGTTTACAACTTGACGCCACAGCGCATTTACTAGCACTCTCTGACTGACTGCTGGAGACTTTCAGCCCCACTGGGCCTTCCTATGATCACACTTCGTTGGACGTGGGGTGTTTTGCGTGCCACAAATAGCATTACACGCTTCATGAACTAGTCCGGCCTAGGTGACTTTGGATGGACCAAATGGCTAAGAATTTGACCGGATTTTCAGGATTTTCTGGCAGGCTGGACCTACCGTGGACCTTGCTTCCCAATAGAGAGATGACAGGTAAGAGTTGCCAGGATGCACTTTAGGCGCAGGGGTTCTTTCAGTGCAGTTCAGAGGGCCTCCGCGGAGGCAGAGCCACGTTGAATGGAATACTGGCCAAAACGTGGTCCTGGGGCTGCCTTACAGCTGTAGAAATCAAGCTCTGCGGGCGAGAATCTGTTCATCACCCTTCCCTCTGCATACAAAGAGTCGACCCCAACCGTCTCTTCTGTGTTATGTTTCTCGGAAAATAAAAGGGGACTACGGCGCACACACTCTCCCTCAGAAGGGAATTCCTACGCGACTCTCTTAGGCCTACGGAAAGCCGTAGAGGAGTTAAAGCAGTCTGTCGAGTCAGGACGCACGGAGATGGCTGCACACAAAACTTTGCTGATAGGAAACACTCGTGCTTGCCTTGAGGCCAGGGGTCACGTTTACTTTGCCCTGAGCTAGGGCAAGCGTGGGATGAGCTCCTAGCAAGGCACTGGAGACCACCTGGATTCCTAGGAGAACGCTCACTTTCTTCACTGAGCGTATTCCTAGGAGTGACTAGAAGACGGTTCATGGCAATGTCTTTCAGTCAGCCTTGAGGCCGCCACTATCTACCTTTCAACTGGGGGAAATCCTGCCTTTTTCCAGGCTTCTCAATGACAAACTGGATCACCCCGCACATGTACCTAGCTTCTCTGACAATCCCAAAGAGACCATTGGAACGCAATCCGGCCTTCTGCGATGAAACTTTTGGATGCAGTGTGCTCTGCATGTGGTGAACGGCATAATCCTCTAAATGTCCTCAGTAGGCCTAGGTGACTTTGGATGTTGCAAATGCCTAGCAATGCTCAGGGTAAATCTCTTCTTTATTTCGGGCTGGACCTAAAGGCCAGTTTCCGCATCACTTAGAGAGACCTCGAGCAGGAGTCCCCAGACTGAAGTGGCGCCCCGGTGGTTTCCTTCAGGGCCTCTTATGTTTCCTCAAAGTGGCAGACCCGCAGGGAATGAAAGCCTGCCACGAACCGCCTTCCTGAGGCTCTTTCAAAGCTGTGGAACGCTAGCCATAGAGAACACATTAGTTCCCGGCCCTTCCAACTGCATAGTGAGGGAACTTCCCCGAGCTGTGTATCCCTTGATTGTGCCCAGAAGGCTTTGGGTACACAGTGTCCTTCCTTGGCAGGAATTGACCATGTGAGAGTCTTGAGCACTGTGGGCCATAGTAAAGCTAAAGCCGTCCATTGACTAAGACTTCCTGGAAACCGGTGCACCTCTATCTCTGGTAATGGGAAAATGTGCACCTTACCTCAAGACTAGAGGTCACATTTAGTTGGCCCTTTAGCTACAGTACGCAACTGGGGTGAGCTCCCAGGAAGGAATCGCAAGCCCCTGGATTCTTTAGGAAAAAAACTCTGTGCTCTTCAGCGGCACCTGTGGCGTGAAGAGTCTCCTGGTGGTGTGGTTTTCAGCAGGCTTGGAAGCTGCAATGGAGCTGCTGTCAAAAGGGGGAAATACGGGCTTCTCCCATATTCTCCCGTTTACAACTTGACGCCACAGCGCATTTACTAGCACTCTCTGACTGACTGCTGGAGACTTTCAGCCCCACTGGGCCTTTCTATGATCACACTTCGCTGGACGCGGGGTGTTTTGCGTGCCACGAATAGCATTACACGCTTCATGAACTAGTCCGGCCTAGGTGACTTTGGATGGACCAAATGGCTAAGAATTTGACCAGATTTTCAGGATTTTCTGGCAGGCTGGACCTACGGTGGAACTTGCTTCCCAATAGAGAGATGACAGGTAAGAGTTGCCAGGATGCACTTTAGGCGCAGGGGTTCTTTCAGTGCAGTTCAGAGGGCCTCCGCGGAGGCAGAGCCACGTTGAATGGAATACTGGCCCAAACGTGGTCCTGGGGCTGCCTTACAGCTGTAGAAATCAAGCTCTGCGGGCGAGAATCTGTTCATCACCCTTCCCTCTGCATACAAAGAGTCGACCCCAACCGTCTCTTCTGTGTTATGTTTCTCGGAAAATAAAAGGGGACTACGGCGCACACACTCTCCCTCAGAATGGAATTCCTACGCGACTCTCTTAGGCCTACGGAAAGCCGTAGAGGAGTTAAAGCAGTCTGTCGAGTCAGGACGCACGGAGATGGCTGCACACAAAACTTTGCTGATAGGAAACACTCGTGCTTGCCTTGAGGCCAGGGGTCACGTTTACTTTGCCCTGAGCTAGGGCAAGCGTGGGATCAGCTCCTAGCAAGGCACTGGAGACTACCTGGATTCCTAGGAGAACGCTCACTTTCTTCACTGAGCGTATTCCTAGGAGTGACTAGAAGACGGTTCATGGCAATGTCTTTCAGTCAGCCTTGAGGCCGCCACTATCTACCTTTCAACTGGGGGAAATCCTGCCTTTTTCCAGGCTTCTCAATGACAAACTGGATCACCCCGCACATGTACCTAGCTTCTCTGACAATCCCATAGAGACCATTGGAACGCAATCCGGCCTTCTGCGATGAAACTTTTGGATGCAGTGTGCTCTGCATGTGGTGAACGGCATAATCCTCTAAATGTCCTCAGTAGGCCTAGGTGACTTTGGATGTTGCAAATGCCTAGCAATGCTCAGGGTAAATCTCTTCTTTATTTCGGGCTGGACCTAAAGGCCAGTTTCCGCATCACTTAGAGAGACCTTGAGCAGGAGTCCCCAGACTGAAGTGGCGCCCCGGTGGTTTCCTTCAGGGCCTCTTATGTTTCCTCAAAGTGGCAGACCCGCAGGGAATGAAAGCCTGCCACGAACCGCCTTCCTGAGGCTCTTTCAAAGCTGTGGAACGCTAGCCATAGAGAACACATTAGTTCCCGGGCCTTCCAACTGCAGAGTGAGGGAACTTCCCCGAGCTGTGTATCCCTTGATTGTGCCCAGAAGGCTTTGGGTACACAGTGTCCTTCCTTGGCAGGAATTGACCATGTTAGAGTCTTGAGCACTGTGGGCCATAGTAAAGCTAAAGCCGTCCATTGACTAAGACTTCCTGGAAACCGGTGCACCTCTATCTCTGGTAATGGGAAAATGTGCACCTTACCTCAAGACTAGAGGTCACATTTAGTTGGCCCTTTAGCTACAGTACGCAACTGGGGTGAGCTCCCAGGAAGGAATCGCAAGCCCCTGGATTCTTTAGGAAAAAAACTCTGTGCTCTTCAGCGGCAAGTGTGGCGTGAAGAGTCTCCTGGTGGTGTGGTTTTCAGCAGGCTTGGAAGCTGCAATGGAGCTGCTGTCAAAAGGGGGAAATACGGGCTTCTCCCATATTCCCCCATTTACAACTTGACGCCACAGCGCATTTACTAGCACTCTCTGACTGACTGCTGGAGACTTTCAGCCCCACTGGGCCTTTCTATGATCACACTTCGCTGGACGCGGGGTGTTTTGCGTGCCACGAATAGCATTACACGCTTCATGAACTAGTCCGGCCTAGGTGACTTTGGATGGACCAAATGGCTAAGAATTTGACCGGATTTTCAGGATTTTCTGGCAGGCTGGACCTACCGTGGACCTTGCTTCCCAATAGAGAGATGACAGGTAAGAGTTGCCAGGATGCACTTTAGGCGCAGGGGTTCTTTCAGTGCAGTTCAGAGGGCCTCCGCGGAGGCAGAGCCACGTTGAATGGAATACTGGCCGAAACGTGGTCCTGGGGCTGCCTTACAGCTGTAGAAATCAAGCTCTGCGGGCGAGAATCTGTTCATCACCCTTCCCTCTGCATACAAAGAGTCGACCCCAACCATCTCTTCTGTGTTATGTTTCTCGGAAAATAAAAGGGGACTACGGCGCACACACTCTCCCTCAGAAGGGAATTCCTACGCGACTCTCTTAGGCCTACGGAAAGCCGTAGAGGAGTTAAAGCAGTCTGTCGAGTCAGGACGCACGGAGATGGCTGCACACAAAACTTTGCTGATAGGAAACACTCGTGCTTGCCTTGAGGCCAGGGGTCACGTTTACTTTGCCCTGAGCTAGGGCAAGCGTGGGATGAGCTCCTAGCAAGGCACTGGAGACCACCTGGATTCCTAGGAGAACGCTCACTTTCTTCACTGAGCGTATTCCTAGGAGTGACTAGAAGACGGTTCATGGCAATGTCTTTCAGTCAGCCTTGAGGCCGCCACTATCTACCTTTCAACTGGGGGAAATCCTGCCTTTTTCCAGGCTTCTCAATGACAAACTGGATCACCCCGCACATGTACCTAGCTTCTCTGACAATCCCAAAGAGACCATTGGAACGCAATCTGGCCTTCTGCGATGAAACTTTTGGATGCAGTGTGCTCTGCATGTGGTGAACGGCATAATCCTCTAAATGTCCTCAGTAGGCCTAGGTGACTTTGGATGTTGCAAATGTCTAGCAATGCTCAGGGTAAATCTCTTCTTTATTTCGGGCTGGACCTAAAGGCCAGTTTCCGCATCACTTAGAGAGACCTCGAGCAGGAGTCCCCAGACTGAAGTGGCGCCCCGGTGGTTTCCTTCAGGGCCTCTTATGTTTCCTCAAAGTGGCATACCCGCAGGGAATGAAAGCCTGCCACGAACCGCCTTCCTGAGGCTCTTTCAAAGCTGTGGAACGCTAGCCATAGAGAACACATTAGTTCCCGGCCCTTCCAACTGCATAGTGAGGGAACTTCCCCGAGCTGTGTATCCCTTGATTGTGCCCAGAAGGCTTTGGGTACACAGTGTCCTTCCTTGGCAGGAATTGACCATGTGAGAGTTTTGAGCACTGTGGGCCATAGTAAAGCTAAAGCCGTCCATTGACTAAGACTTCCTGGAAACCGGTGCACCTCTATCTCTGGTAATGGGAAAATGTGCACCTTACCTCAAGACTAGAGGTCACATTTAGTTGGCCCTTTAGCTACAGTACGCAACTGGGGTGAGCTCCCAGGAAGGAATCGCAAGCCCCTGGATTCTTTAGGAAAAAAAACTCTGTGCTCTTCAGCGGCACCTGTGGCGTGAAGAGTCTCCTGGTGGTGTGGTTTTCAGCAGGCTTGGAAGCTGCAATGGAGCTGCTGTCAAAAGGGGGAAATACGGGCTTCTCCCATATTCTCCCGTTTACAACTTGACGCCACAGCGCATTTACTAGCACTCTCTGACTGACTGCTGGAGACTTTCAGCCCCACTGGGCCTTCCTATGATCACACTTCGTTGGACGTGGGGTGTTTTGCGTGCCACAAATAGCATTACACGCTTCATGAACTAGTCCGGCCTAGGTGACTTTGGATGGACCAAATGGCTAAGAATTTGACCGGATTTTCAGGATTTTCTGGCAGGCTGGACCTACCGCGGACCTTGCTTCCCAATAGAGAGATGACAGGTAAGAGTTGCCAGGATGCACTTTAGGCGCAGGGGTTCTTTCAGTGCAGTTCAGAGGGCCTCCGCGGAGGCAGAGCCACGTTGAATGGAATACTGGCCAAAACGTGGTCCTTGGGCTGCCTTACAGCTGTAGAAATCAAGCTCTGCGGGCGAGAATCTGTTCATCACCCTTCCCTCTGCATACAAAGAGTCGACCCCAACCGTCTCTTCTGTGTTATGTTTCTCGGAAAATAAAAGGGGACTACGGCGCACACACTCTCCCTCAGAAGGGAATTCCTACGCGACTCTCTTAGGCCTACGGAAAGCCGTAGAGGAGTTAAAGCAGTCTGTCGAGTCAGGACGCACGGAGATGGCTGCACACAAAACTTTGCTGATAGGAAACACTCGTGCTTGCCTTGAGGCCAGGGGTCACGTTTACTTTGCCCTGAGCTAGGGCAAGCGTGGGATGAGCTCCTAGCAAGGCACTGGAGACCACCTGGATTCCTAGGAGAACGCTCACTTTCTTCACTGAGCGTATTCCTAGGAGTGACTAGAAGACGGTTCATGGCAATGTCTTTCAGTCAGCCTTGAGGCCGCCACTATCTACCTTTCAACTGGGGGAAATCCTGCCTTTTTCCAGGCTTCTCAATGACAAACTGGATCACCCCGCACATGTACCTAGCTTCTCTGACAATCCCAAAGAGACCATTGGAACGCAATCCGGCCTTCTGCGATGAAACTTTTGGATGCAGTGTGCTCTGCATGTGGTGAACGGCATAATCCTCTAAATGTCCTCAGTAGGCCTAGGTGACTTTGGATGTTGCAAATGCCTAGCAATGCTCAGGGTAAATCTCTTCTTTATTTCGGGCTGGACCTAAAGGCCAGTTTCCGCATCACTTAGAGAGACCTCGAGCAGGAGTCCCCAGACTGAAGTGGCGCCCCGGTGGTTTCCTTCAGGGCCTCTTATGTTTCCTCAAAGTGGCAGACCCGCAGGGAATGAAAGCCTGCCACGAACCGCCTTCCTGAGGCTCTTTCAAAGCTGTGGAACGCTAGCCATAGAGAACACATTAGTTCCCGGCCCTTCCAACTGCATAGTGAGGGAACTTCCCCGAGCTGTGTATCCCTTGATTGTGCCCAGAAGGCTTTGGGTACACAGTGTCCTTCCTTGGCAGGAATTGACCATGTGAGAGTCTTGAGCACTGTGGGCCATAGTAAAGCTAAAGCCGTCCATTGACTAAGACTTCCTGGAAACCGGTGCACCTCTATCTCTGGTAATGGGAAAATGTGCACCTTACCTCAAGACTAGAGGTCACATTTAGTTGGCCCTTTAGCTACAGTACGCAACTGGGGTGAGCTCCCAGGAAGGAATCGCAAGCCCCTGGATTCTTTAGGAAAAAAACTCTGTGCTCTTCAGCGGCACCTGTGGCGTGAAGAGTCTCCTGGTGGTGTGGTTTTCAGCAGGCTTGGAAGCTGCAATGGAGCTGCTGTCAAAAGGGGGAAATACGGGCTTCTCCCATATTCTCCCGTTTACAACTTGACGCCACAGCGCATTTACTAGCACTCTCTGACTGACTGCTGGAGACTTTCAGCCCCACTGGGCCTTTCTATGATCACACTTCGCTGGACGCGGGGTGTTTTGCGTGCCACGAATAGCATTACACGCTTCATGAACTAGTCCGGCCTAGGTGACTTTGGATGGACCAAATGGCTAAGAATTTGACCAGATTTTCAGGATTTTCTGGCAGGCTGGACCTACCGTGGACCTTGCTTCCCAATAGAGAGATGACAGGTAAGAGTTGCCAGGATGCACTTTAGGCGCAGGGGTTCTTTCAGTGCAGTTCAGAGGGCCTCCGCGGAGGCAGAGCCACGTTGAATGGAATACTGGCCAAAACGTGGTCCTGGGGCTGCCTTACAGCTGTAGAAATCAAGCTCTGTGGGCGAGAATCTGTTCATCACCCTTCCCTCTGCATACAAAGAGTCGACCCCAACCGTCTCTTCTGTGTTATGTTTCTCGGAAAATAAAAGGGGACTACGGCGCACACACTCTCCCTCAGAAGGGAATTCCTACGCGACTCTCTTAGGCCTACGGAAAGCCGTAGAGGAGTTAAAGCAGTCTGTCGAGTCAGGACGCACGGAGATGGCTGCACACAAAACTTTGCTGATAGGAAACACTCGTGCTTGCCTTGAGGCCAGGGGTCACGTTTACTTTGCCCTGAGCTAGGGCAAGCGTGGGATGAGCTCCTAGCAAGGCACTGGAGACCACCTGGATTCCTAGGAGAACGCTCACTTTCTTCACTGAGCGTATTCCTAGGAGTGACTAGAAGACGGTTCATGGCAATGTCTTTCAGTCAGCCTTGAGGCCGCCACTATCTACCTTTCAACTGGGGGAAATCCTGCCTTTTTCCAGGCTTCTCAATGACAAACTGGATCACCCCGCACATGTACCTAGCTTCTCTGACAATCCCAAAGAGACCATTGGAACGCAATCTGGCCTTCTGCGATGAAACTTTTGGATGCAGTGTGCTCTGCATGTGGTGAACGGCATAATCCTCTAAATGTCCTCAGTAGGCCTAGGTGACTTTGGATGTTGCAAATGTCTAGCAATGCTCAGGGTAAATCTCTTCTTTATTTCGGGCTGGACCTAAAGGCCAGTTTCCGCATCACTTAGAGAGACCTCGAGCAGGAGTCCCCAGACTGAAGTGGCGCCCCGGTGGTTTCCTTCAGGGCCTCTTATGTTTCCTCAAAGTGGCATACCCGCAGGGAATGAAAGCCTGCCACGAACCGCCTTCCTGAGGCTCTTTCAAAGCTGTGGAACGCTAGCCATAGAGAACACATTAGTTCCCGGCCCTTCCAACTGCATAGTGAGGGAACTTCCCCGAGCTGTGTATCCCTTGATTGTGCCCAGAAGGCTTTGGGTACACAGTGTCCTTCCTTGGCAGGAATTGACCATGTGAGAGTTTTGAGCACTGTGGGCCATAGTAAAGCTAAAGCCGTCCATTGACTAAGACTTCCTGGAAACCGGTGCACCTCTATCTCTGGTAATGGGAAAATGTGCACCTTACCTCAAGACTAGAGGTCACATTTAGTTGGCCCTTTAGCTACAGTACGCAACTGGGGTGAGCTCCCAGGAAGGAATCGCAAGCCCCTGGATTCTTTAGGAAAAAAAACTCTGTGCTCTTCAGCGGCACCTGTGGCGTGAACAGTCTCCTGGTGGTGTGGTTTTCAGCAGGCTTGGAAGCTGCAATGGAGCTGCTGTCAAAAGGGGGAAATACGGGCTTCTCCCATATTCTCCCGTTTACAACTTGACGCCACAGCGCATTTACTAGCACTCTCTGACTGACTGCTGGAGACTTTCAGCCCCACTGGGCCTTCCTATGATCACACTTCGTTGGACGTGGGGTGTTTTGCGTGCCACAAATAGCATTACACGCTTCATGAACTAGTCCGGCCTAGGTGACTTTGGATGGACCAAATGGCTAAGAATTTGACCGGATTTTCAGGATTTTCTGGCAGGCTGGACCTACCGTGGACCTTGCTTCCCAATAGAGAGATGACAGGTAAGAGTTGCCAGGATGCACTTTAGGCGCAGGGGTTCTTTCAGTGCAGTTCAGAGGGCCTCCGCGGAGGCAGAGCCACGTTGAATGGAATACTGGCCAAAACGTGGTCCTGGGGCTGCCTTACAGCTGTAGAAATCAAGCTCTGCGGGCGAGAATCTGTTCATCACCCTTCCCTCTGCATACAAAGAGTCGACCCCAACCGTCTCTTCTGTGTTATGTTTCTCGGAAAATAAAAGGGGACTACGGCGCACACACTCTCCCTCAGAAGGGAATTCCTACGCGACTCTCTTAGGCCTACGGAAAGCCGTAGAGGAGTTAAAGCAGTCTGTCGAGTCAGGACGCACGGAGATGGCTGCACACAAAACTTTGCTGATAGGAAACACTCGTGCTTGCCTTGAGGCCAGGGGTCACGTTTACTTTGCCCTGAGCTAGGGCAAGCGTGGGATGAGCTCCTAGCAAGGCACTGGAGACCACCTGGATTCCTAGGAGAACGCTCACTTTCTTCACTGAGCGTATTCCTAGGAGTGACTAGAAGACGGTTCATGGCAATGTCTTTCAGTCAGCCTTGAGGCCGCCACTATCTACCTTTCAACTGGGGGAAATCCTGCCTTTTTCCAGGCTTCTCAATGACAAACTGGATCACCCCGCACATGTACCTAGCTTCTCTGACAATCCCAAAGAGACCATTGGAACGCAATCCGGCCTTCTGCGATGAAACTTTTGGATGCAGTGTGCTCTGCATGTGGTGAACGGCATAATCCTCTAAATGTCCTCAGTAGGCCTAGGTGACTTTGGATGTTGCAAATGCCTAGCAATGCTCAGGGTAAATCTCTTCTTTATTTCGGGCTGGACCTAAAGGCCAGTTTCCGCATCACTTAGAGAGACCTCGAGCAGGAGTCCCCAGACTGAAGTGGCGCCCCGGTGGTTTCCTTCAGGGCCTCTTATGTTTCCTCAAAGTGGCAGACCCGCAGGGAATGAAAGCCTGCCACGAACCGCCTTCCTGAGGCTCTTTCAAAGCTGTGGAACGCTAGCCATAGAGAACACATTAGTTCCCGGCCCTTCCAACTGCATAGTGAGGGAACTTCCCCGAGCTGTGTATCCCTTGATTGTGCCCAGAAGGCTTTGGGTACACAGTGTCCTTCCTTGGCAGGAATTGACCATGTGAGAGTCTTGAGCACTGTGGGCCATAGTAAAGCTAAAGCCGTCCATTGACTAAGACTTCCTGGAAACCGGTGCACCTCTATCTCTGGTAATGGGAAAATGTGCACCTTACCTCAAGACTAGAGGTCACATTTAGTTGGCCCTTTAGCTACAGTACGCAACTGGGGTGAGCTCCCAGGAAGGAATCGCAAGCCCCTGGATTCTTTAGGAAAAAAACTCTGTGCTCTTCAGCGGCACCTGTGGCGTGAAGAGTCTCCTGGTGGTGTGGTTTTCAGCAGGCTTGGAAGCTGCAATGGAGCTGCTGTCAAAAGGGGGAAATACGGGCTTCTCCCATATTCTCCCGTTTACAACTTGACGCCACAGCGCATTTACTAGCACTCTCTGACTGACTGCTGGAGACTTTCAGCCCCACTGGGCCTTTCTATGATCACACTTCGCTGGACGCGGGGTGTTTTGCGTGCCACGAATAGCATTACACGCTTCATGAACTAGTCCGGCCTAGGTGACTTTGGATGGACCAAATGGCTAAGAATTTGACCAGATTTTCAGGATTTTCTGGCAGGCTGGACCTACGGTGGAACTTGCTTCCCAATAGAGAGATGACAGGTAAGAGTTGCCAGGATGCACTTTAGGCGCAGGGGTTCTTTCAGTGCAGTTCAGAGGGCCTCCGCGGAGGCAGAGCCACGTTGAATGGAATACTGGCCCAAACGTGGTCCTGGGGCTGCCTTACAGCTGTAGAAATCAAGCTCTGCGGGCGAGAATCTGTTCATCACCCTTCCCTCTGCATACAAAGAGTCGACCCCAACCGTCTCTTCTGTGTTATGTTTCTCGGAAAATAAAAGGGGACTACGGCGCACACACTCTCCCTCAGAATGGAATTCCTACGCGACTCTCTTAGGCCTACGGAAAGCCGTAGAGGAGTTAAAGCAGTCTGTCGAGTCAGGACGCACGGAGATGGCTGCACACAAAACTTTGCTGATAGGAAACACTCGTGCTTGCCTTGAGGCCAGGGGTCACGTTTACTTTGCCCTGAGCTAGGGCAAGCGTGGGATCAGCTCCTAGCAAGGCACTGGAGACTACCTGGATTCCTAGGAGAACGCTCACTTTCTTCACTGAGCGTATTCCTAGGAGTGACTAGAAGACGGTTCATGGCAATGTCTTTCAGTCAGCCTTGAGGCCGCCACTATCTACCTTTCAACTGGGGGAAATCCTGCCTTTTTCCAGGCTTCTCAATGACAAACTGGATCACCCCGCACATGTACCTAGCTTCTCTGACAATCCCATAGAGACCATTGGAACGCAATCCGGCCTTCTGCGATGAAACTTTTGGATGCAGTGTGCTCTGCATGTGGTGAACGGCATAATCCTCTAAATGTCCTCAGTAGGCCTAGGTGACTTTGGATGTTGCAAATGCCTAGCAATGCTCAGGGTAAATCTCTTCTTTATTTCGGGCTGGACCTAAAGGCCAGTTTCCGCATCACTTAGAGAGACCTTGAGCAGGAGTCCCCAGACTGAAGTGGCGCCCCGGTGGTTTCCTTCAGGGCCTCTTATGTTTCCTCAAAGTGGCAGACCCGCAGGGAATGAAAGCCTGCCACGAACCGCCTTCCTGAGGCTCTTTCAAAGCTGTGGAACGCTAGCCATAGAGAACACATTAGTTCCCGGGCCTTCCAACTGCAGAGTGAGGGAACTTCCCCGAGCTGTGTATCCCTTGATTGTGCCCAGAAGGCTTTGGGTACACAGTGTCCTTCCTTGGCAGGAATTGACCATGTTAGAGTCTTGAGCACTGTGGGCCATAGTAAAGCTAAAGCCGTCCATTGACTAAGACTTCCTGGAAACCGGTGCACCTCTATCTCTGGTAATGGGAAAATGTGCACCTTACCTCAAGACTAGAGGTCACATTTAGTTGGCCCTTTAGCTACAGTACGCAACTGGGGTGAGCTCCCAGGAAGGAATCGCAAGCCCCTGGATTCTTTAGGAAAAAAACTCTGTGCTCTTCAGCGGCAAGTGTGGCGTGAAGAGTCTCCTGGTGGTGTGGTTTTCAGCAGGCTTGGAAGCTGCAATGGAGCTGCTGTCAAAAGGGGGAAATACGGGCTTCTCCCATATTCCCCCGTTTACAACTTGACGCCACAGCGCATTTACTAGCACTCTCTGACTGACTGCTGGAGACTTTCAGCCCCACTGGGCCTTTCTATGATCACACTTCGCTGGACGCGGGGTGTTTTGCGTGCCACGAATAGCATTACACGCTTCATGAACTAGTCCGGCCTAGGTGACTTTGGATGGACCAAATGGCTAAGAATTTGACCGGATTTTCAGGATTTTCTGGCAGGCTGGACCTACCGTGGACCTTGCTTCCCAATAGAGAGATGACAGGTAAGAGTTGCCAGGATGCACTTTAGGCGCAGGGGTTCTTTCAGTGCAGTTCAGAGGGCCTCCGCGGAGGCAGAGCCACGTTGAATGGAATACTGGCCGAAACGTGGTCCTGGGGCTGCCTTACAGCTGTAGAAATCAAGCTCTGCGGGCGAGAATCTGTTCATCACCCTTCCCTCTGCATACAAAGAGTCGACCCCAACCGTCTCTTCTGTGTTATGTTTCTCGGAAAATAAAAGGGGACTACGGCGCACACACTCTCCCTCAGAAGGGAATTCCTACGCGACTCTCTTAGGCCTACGGAAAGCCGTAGAGGAGTTAAAGCAGTCTGTCGAGTCAGGACGCACGGAGATGGCTGCACACAAAACTTTGCTGATAGGAAACACTCGTGCTTGCCTTGAGGCCAGGGGTCACGTTTACTTTGCCCTGAGCTAGGGCAAGCGTGGGATGAGCTCCTAGCAAGGCACTGGAGACCACCTGGATTCCTAGGAGAACGCTCACTTTCTTCACTGAGCGTATTCCTAGGAGTGACTAGAAGACGGTTCATGGCAATGTCTTTCAGTCAGCCTTGAGGCCGCCACTATCTACCTTTCAACTGGGGGAAATCCTGCCTTTTTCCAGGCTTCTCAATGACAAACTGGATCACCCCGCACATGTACCTAGCTTCTCTGACAATCCCAAAGAGACCATTGGAACACAATCTGGCCTTCTGCGATGAAACTTTTGGATGCAGTGTGCTCTGCATGTGGTGAACGGCATAATCCTCTAAATGTCCTCAGTAGGCCTAGGTGACTTTGGATGTTGCAAATGTCTAGCAATGCTCAGGGTAAATCTCTTCTTTATTTCGGGCTGGACCTAAAGGCCAGTTTCCGCATCACTTAGAGAGACCTCGAGCAGGAGTCCCCAGACTGAAGTGGCGCCCCGGTGGTTTCCTTCAGGGCCTCTTATGTTTCCTCAAAGTGGCATACCCGCAGGGAATGAAAGCCTGCCACGAACCGCCTTCCTGAGGCTCTTTCAAAGCTGTGGAACGCTAGCCATAGAGAACACATTAGTTCCCGGCCCTTCCAACTGCATAGTGAGGGAACTTCCCCGAGCTGTGTATCCCTTGATTGTGCCCAGAAGGCTTTGGGTACACAGTGTCCTTCCTTGGCAGGAATTGACCATGTGAGAGTTTTGAGCACTGTGGGCCATAGTAAAGCTAAAGCCGTCCATTGACTAAGACTTCCTGGAAACCGGTGCACCTCTATCTCTGGTAATGGGAAAATGTGCACCTTACCTCAAGACTAGAGGTCACATTTAGTTGGCCCTTTAGCTACAGTACGCAACTGGGGTGAGCTCCCAGGAAGGAATCGCAAGCCCCTGGATTCTTTAGGAAAAAAAACTCTGTGCTCTTCAGCGGCACCTGTGGCGTGAAGAGTCTCCTGGTGGTGTGGTTTTCAGCAGGCTTGGAAGCTGCAATGGAGCTGCTGTCAAAAGGGGGAAATACGGGCTTCTCCCATATTCTCCCGTTTACAACTTGACGCCACAGCGCATTTACTAGCACTCTCTGACTGACTGCTGGAGACTTTCAGCCCCACTGGGCCTTCCTATGATCACACTTCGTTGGACGTGGGGTGTTTTGCGTGCCACAAATAGCATTACACGCTTCATGAACTAGTCCGGCCTAGGTGACTTTGGATGGACCAAATGGCTAAGAATTTGACCGGATTTTCAGGATTTTCTGGCAGGCTGGACCTACCGCGGACCTTGCTTCCCAATAGAGAGATGACAGGTAAGAGTTGCCAGGATGCACTTTAGGCGCAGGGGTTCTTTCAGTGCAGTTCAGAGGGCCTCCGCGGAGGCAGAGCCACGTTGAATGGAATACTGGCCAAAACGTGGTCCTTGGGCTGCCTTACAGCTGTAGAAATCAAGCTCTGCGGGCGAGAATCTGTTCATCACCCTTCCCTCTGCATACAAAGAGTCGACCCCAACCGTCTCTTCTGTGTTATGTTTCTCGGAAAATAAAAGGGGACTACGGCGCACACACTCTCCCTCAGAAGGGAATTCCTACGCGACTCTCTTAGGCCTACGGAAAGCCGTAGAGGAGTTAAAGCAGTCTGTCGAGTCAGGACGCACGGAGATGGCTGCACACAAAACTTTGCTGATAGGAAACACTCGTGCTTGCCTTGAGGCCAGGGGTCACGTTTACTTTGCCCTGAGCTAGGGCAAGCGTGGGATGAGCTCCTAGCAAGGCACTGGAGACCACCTGGATTCCTAGGAGAACGCTCACTTTCTTCACTGAGCGTATTCCTAGGAGTGACTAGAAGACGGTTCATGGCAATGTCTTTCAGTCAGCCTTGAGGCCGCCACTATCTACCTTTCAACTGGGGGAAATCCTGCCTTTTTCCAGGCTTCTCAATGACAAACTGGATCACCCCGCACATGTACCTAGCTTCTCTGACAATCCCAAAGAGACCATTGGAACGCAATCCGGCCTTCTGCGATGAAACTTTTGGATGCAGTGTGCTCTGCATGTGGTGAACGGCATAATCCTCTAAATGTCCTCAGTAGGCCTAGGTGACTTTGGATGTTGCAAATGCCTAGCAATGCTCAGGGTAAATCTCTTCTTTATTTCGGGCTGGACCTAAAGGCCAGTTTCCGCATCACTTAGAGAGACCTCGAGCAGGAGTCCCCAGACTGAAGTGGCGCCCCGGTGGTTTCCTTCAGGGCCTCTTATGTTTCCTCAAAGTGGCAGACCCGCAGGGAATGAAAGCCTGCCACGAACCGCCTTCCTGAGGCTCTTTCAAAGCTGTGGAACGCTAGCCATAGAGAACACATTAGTTCCCGGCCCTTCCAACTGCATAGTGAGGGAACTTCCCCGAGCTGTGTATCCCTTGATTGTGCCCAGAAGGCTTTGGGTACACAGTGTCCTTCCTTGGCAGGAATTGACCATGTGAGAGTCTTGAGCACTGTGGGCCATAGTAAAGCTAAAGCCGTCCATTGACTAAGACTTCCTGGAAACCGGTGCACCTCTATCTCTGGTAATGGGAAAATGTGCACCTTACCTCAAGACTAGAGGTCACATTTAGTTGGCCCTTTAGCTACAGTACGCAACTGGGGTGAGCTCCCAGGAAGGAATCGCAAGCCCCTGGATTCTTTAGGAAAAAAACTCTGTGCTCTTCAGCGGCACCTGTGGCGTGAAGAGTCTCCTGGTGGTGTGGTTTTCAGCAGGCTTGGAAGCTGCAATGGAGCTGCTGTCAAAAGGGGGAAATACGGGCTTCTCCCATATTCTCCCGTTTACAACTTGACGCCACAGCGCATTTACTAGCACTCTCTGACTGACTGCTGGAGACTTTCAGCCCCACTGGGCCTTTCTATGATCACACTTCGCTGGACGCGGGGTGTTTTGCGTGCCACGAATAGCATTACACGCTTCATGAACTAGTCCGGCCTAGGTGACTTTGGATGGACCAAATGGCTAAGAATTTGACCAGATTTTCAGGATTTTCTGGCAGGCTGGACCTACCGTGGACCTTGCTTCCCAATAGAGAGATGACAGGTAAGAGTTGCCAGGATGCACTTTAGGCGCAGGGGTTCTTTCAGTGCAGTTCAGAGGGCCTCCGCGGAGGCAGAGCCACGTTGAATGGAATACTGGCCAAAACGTGGTCCTGGGGCTGCCTTACAGCTGTAGAAATCAAGCTCTGTGGGCGAGAATCTGTTCATCACCCTTCCCTCTGCATACAAAGAGTCGACCCCAACCGTCTCTTCTGTGTTATGTTTCTCGGAAAATAAAAGGGGACTACGGCGCACACACTCTCCCTCAGAAGGGAATTCCTACGCGACTCTCTTAGGCCTACGGAAAGCCGTAGAGGAGTTAAAGCAGTCTGTCGAGTCAGGACGCACGGAGATGGCTGCACACAAAACTTTGCTGATAGGAAACACTCGTGCTTGCCTTGAGGCCAGGGGTCACGTTTACTTTGCCCTGAGCTAGGGCAAGCGTGGGATGAGCTCCTAGCAAGGCACTGGAGACCACCTGGATTCCTAGGAGAACGCTCACTTTCTTCACTGAGCGTATTCCTAGGAGTGACTAGAAGACGGTTCATGGCAATGTCTTTCAGTCAGCCTTGAGGCCGCCACTATCTACCTTTCAACTGGGGGAAATCCTGCCATTTTCCAGGCTTCTCAATGACAAACTGGATCACCCCGCACATGTACCTAGCTTCTCTGACAATCCCAAAGAGACCATTGGAACGCAATCCGGCCTTCTGCGATGAAACTTTTGGATGCAATGTGCTCTGCATGTGGTGAACGGCATAATCCTCTAAATGTCCTCAGTAGGCCTAGGTGACTTTGGATGTTGCAAATGCCTAGCAATGCTCACGGTAAATCTCTTCTTTATTTCGGGCTGGACCTAAAGGCCAGTTTCCGCATCACTTAGAGAGACCTCGAGCAGGAGTCCCCAGACTGAAGTGGCGCCCCGGTGGTTTCCTTCAGGGCCTCTTATGTTTCCTCAAAGTGGCAGACCCGCAGGGAATGAAAGCCTGCCACGAACCGCCTTCCTGAGGCTCTTTCAAAGCTGTGGAACGCTAGCCATAGAGAACACATTAGTTCCCGGGCCTTCCAACTGCAGAGTGAGGGAACTTCCCCGAGCTGTGTATCCCTTGATTGTGCCCAGAAGGCTTTGGGTACACAGTGTCCTTCCTTGGCAGGAATTGACCATGTGAGAGTCTTGAGCACTGTGGGCCATAGTAAAGCTAAAGCCGTCCATTGACTAAGACTTCCTGGAAACCGGTGCACCTCTATCTCTGGTAATTGGAAAATGTGCACCTTACCTCAAGACTAGAGGTCACATTTAGTTGGCCCTTTAGC
Organism: Mesoplodon densirostris; assembly: GCF_025265405.1. Classification (NCBI taxonomy): domain Eukaryota; kingdom Metazoa; phylum Chordata; class Mammalia; order Artiodactyla; family Ziphiidae; genus Mesoplodon; species Mesoplodon densirostris. The sequence goes on from NC_082682.1 coordinate 505,076, forward strand.
TACAGTACGCAACTGGGGTGAGCTCCCAGGAAGGAATCGCAAACCCCTGGATTCTTTAGGGAAAAAACTCTGTGCTCTTCAGCGGCACCTGTGGCGTGAAGAGTCTCCTGGTGGTGTGGTTTCCAGCAGGCTTGGAAGCTGCAATGGAGCTGCTGTCAAAAGGGGGAAATACGGGCTTCTCCCATATTCTCCCGTTTACAACTTGACGCCACAGCGCATTTACTAGCACTCTCTGACTGACTGCTGGAGACTTTCAGCCCCACTGGGCCTTTCTATGATCACACTTCGCTGGACGTGGGGTGTTTTGCGTGCCACGAATAGCATTACACGCTTCATGAACTAGTCCGGCCTAGGTGACTTTGGATGGACCAAATGGCTAAGAATTTGACCGGATTTTCAGGATTTTCTGGCAGGCTGGACCTACCGTGGACCTTGCTTCCCAATAGAGAGATGACAGGTAAGAGTTGCCAGGATGCACTTTAGGCGCAGGGGTTCTTTCAGTGCAGTTCAGAGGGCCTCTGCGGAGGCAGAGCCACGTTGAATGGAATACTGGCCAAAACGTGGTCCTGGGGCTGCCTTACAGCTGTAGAAATTAAGCTCTGCGGGCGAGAATCTGTTCATCACCCTTCCCTCTGCATACAAAGAGTCGACCCCAACCGTCTCTTCTGTGTTATGTTTCTCGGAAAATAAAAGGGGACTACGGCGCACACACTCTCCCTCAGAAGGGAATTCCTACGCGACTCTCTTAGGCCTACGGAAAGCCGTAGAGGAGTTAAAGCAGTCTGTCGAGTCAGGACGCACGGAGATGGCTGCACACAAAACTTTGCTGATAGGAAACACTCGTGCTTGCCTTGAGGCCAGGGGTCACGTTTACTTTGCCCTGAGCTAGGGCAAGCGTGGGATGAGCTCCTAGCAAGGCACTGGAGACCACCTGGATTCCTAGGAGAACGCTCACTTTCTTCACTGAGCGTATTCCTAGGAGTGACTAGAAGACGGTTCATGGCAATGTCTTTCAGTCAGCCTTGAGGCCGCCACTATCTACCTTTCAACTGGGGGAAATCCTGCCTTTTTCCAGGCTTCTCAATGACAAACTGGATTACCCCGCACATGTACCTAGCTTCTCTGACAATCCCAAAGAGACCATTGGAACGCAATCCGGCCTTCTGCGATGAATCCTTTGGATGCAGTGTGCTCTGCATGTGGTGAACGGCATAATCCTCTAAATGTCCTCAGTAGGCCTAGGTGACTTTGGATGTTGCAAATGCCTAGCAATGCTCAGGGTAAATCTCTTCTTTATTTCGGGCTGGACCTAAAGGCCAGTTTCCGCATCACTTAGAGAGACCTCGAGCAGGAGTCCCCAGACTGAAGTGGCGCCCCGGTGGTTTCCTTCAGGGCCTCTTATGTTTCCTCAAAGTGGCAGACCCGCAGGGAATGAAAGCCTGCCACGAACCGCCTTCCTGAGGCTCTTTCAAAGCTGTGGAACGCTAGCCATAGAGAACACATTAGTTCCCGGCCCTTCCAACTGCATAGTGAGGGAACTTCCCCGAGCTGTGTATCCCTTGATTGTGCCCAGAAGGCTTTGGGTACACAGTGTCCTTCCTTGGCAGGAATTGACCATGTTAGAGTCTTGAGCACTGTGGGCCATAGTAAAGCTAAAGCCGTCCATTGACTAAGACTTCCTGGAAACCGGTGCACCTCTATCTCTGGTAATGGGAAAATGTGCACCTTACCTCAAGACTAGAGGTCACATTTAGTTGGCCCTTTAGCTACAGTACGCAACTGGGGTGAGCTCCCAGGAAGGAATCGCAAGCCCCTGGATTCTTTAGGAAAAAAACTCTGTGCTCTTCAGCGGCACCTGTGGCGTGAAGAGTCTCCTGGTGGTGTGGTTTTCAGCAGGCTTGGAAGCTGCAATGGAGCTGCTGTCAAAAGGGGGAAATACGGGCTTCTCCCATATTCTCCCGTTTACAACTTGACGCCACAGCGCATTTACTAGCACTCTATGACTGACTGCTGGAGACTTTCAGCCCCACTGGGCCTTTCTATGATCACACTTCGCTGGACGCGGGGTGTTTTGCGTGCCACGAATAGCATTACACGCTTCATGAACTAGTCCGGCCTAGGTGACTTTGGATGGACCAAATGGCTAAGAATTTGACCGGATTTTCAGGATTTTCTGGCAGGCTGGACCTACCGTGGACCTTGCTTCCCAATAGAGAGATGACAGGTAAGAGTTGCCAGGATGCACTTTAGGCGCAGGGGTTCTTTCAGTGCAGTTCAGAGGGCCTCCGCGGAGGCAGAGCCACGTTGAATGGAATACTGGCCAAAACGTGGTCCTGGGGCTGCCTTACAGCTGTAGAAATCAAGCTCTGCGGGCGAGAATCTGTTCATCACCCTTCCCTCTGCATACAAAGAGTCGACCCCAACCGTCTCTTCTGTGTTATGTTTCTCGGAAAATAAAAGGGGACTACGGCGCACACACTCTCCCTCAGAAGGGAATTCCTACGCGACTCTCTTAGGCCTACGGAAAGCCGTAGAGGAGTTAAAGCAGTCTGTCGAGTCAGGACGCACGGAGATGGCTGCACACAAAACTTTGCTGATAGGAAACACTCGTGCTTGCCTTGAGGCCAGGGGTCACGTTTACTTTGCCCTGAGCTAGGGCAAGCGTGGGATGAGCTCCTAGCAAGGCACTGGAGACCACCTGGATTCCTAGGAGAACGCTCACTTTCTTCACTGAGCGTATTCCTAGGAGTGACTAGAAGACGGTTCATGGCAATGTCTTTCAGTCAGCCTTGAGGCCGCCACTATCTACCTTTCAACTGGGGGAAATCCTGCCTTTTTCCAGGCTTCTCAATGACAAACTGGATCACCCCGCACATGTACCTAGCTTCTCTGACAATCCCAAAGAGACCATTGGAACGCAATCCGGCCTTCTGCGATGAAACTTTTGGATGCAGTGTGCTCTGCATGTGGTGAACGGCATAATCCTCTAAATGTCCTCAGTAGGCCTAGGTGACTTTGGATGTTGCAAATGCCTAGCAATGCTCAGGGTAAATCTCTTCTTTATTTCGGGCTGGACCTAAAGGCCAGTTTCCGCATCACTTAGAGAGACCTCGAGCAGGAGTCCCCAGACTGAAGTGGCGCCCCGGTGGTTTCCTTCAGGGCCTCTTATGTTTCCTCAAAGTGGCAGACCCGCAGGGAATGAAAGCCTGCCACGAACCGCCTTCCTGAGGCTCTTTCAAAGCTGTGGAACGCTAGCCATAGAGAACACATTAGTTCCCGGCCCTTCCAACTGCATAGTGAGGGAACTTCCCCGAGCTGTGTATCCCTTGATTGTGCCCAGAAGGCTTTGGGTACACAGTGTCCTTCCTTGGCAGGAATTGACCATGTGAGAGTCTTGAGCACTGTGGGCCATAGTAAAGCTAAAGCCGTCCATTGACTAAGACTTCCTGGAAACCGGTGCACCTCTATCTCTGGTAATGGGAAAATGTGCACCTTACCTCAAGACTAGAGGTCACATTTAGTTGGCCCTTTAGCTACAGTACGCAACTGGGGTGAGCTCCCAGGAAGGAATCGCAAGCCCCTGGATTCTTTAGGAAAAAAAACTCTGTGCTCTTCAGCGGCACCTGTGGCGTGAAGAGTCTCCTGGTGGTGTGGTTTTCAGCAGGCTTGGAAGCTGCAATGGAGCTGCTGTCAAAAGGGGGAAATACGGGCTTCTCCCATATTCTCCCGTTTACAACTTGACGCCACAGCGCATTTACTAGCACTCTCTGACTGACTGCTGGAGACTTTCAGCCCCACTGGACCTTCCTATGATCACACTTCGTTGGACGCGGGGTGTTTTGCGTGCCACGAATAGCATTACACGCTTCATGAACTAGTCCGGCCTAGGTGACTTTGGATGGACCAAATGGCTAAGAATTTGACCGGATTTTCAGGATTTTCTGGCAGGCTGGACCTACCGTGGACCTTGCTTCCCAATAGAGAGATGACAGGTAAGAGTTGCCAGGATGCACTTTAGGCGCAGGGGTTCTTTCAGTGCAGTTCAGAGGGCCTCCGCGGAGGCAGAGCCACGTTGAATGGAATACTGGCCAAAACGTGGTCCTGGGGCTGCCTTACAGCTGTAGAAATCAAGCTCTGCGGGCGAGAATCTGTTCATCACCCTTCCCTCTGCATACAAAGAGTCGACCCCAACCGTCTCTTCTGTGTTATGTTTCTCGGAAAATAAAAGGGGACTACGGCGCACACACTCTCCTTCAGAAGGGAATTCCTACGCGACTCTCTTAGGCCTACGGAAAGCCGTAGAGGAGTTAAAGCAGTCTGTCGAGTCAGGACGCACGGAGATGGCTGCACACAAAACTTTGCTGATAGGAAACACTCGTGCTTGCCTTGAGGCCAGGGGTCACGTTTACTTTGCCCTGAGCTAGGGCAAGCGTGGGATCAGCTCCTAGCAAGACACTGGAGACCACCTGGATTCCTAGGAGAACGCTCACTTTCTTCACTGAGCGTATTCCTAGGAGTGACTAGAAGACGGTTCATGGCAATGTCTTTCAGTCAGCCTTGAGGCCGCCACTATCTACCTTTCAACTGGGGGAAATCCTGCCTTTTTCCAGGCTTCTCAATGACAAACTGGATCACCCCGCACATGTACCTAGCTTCTCTGACAATCCCAAAGAGACCATTGGAACGCAATCCGGCCTTCTGCGATGAAACTTTTGGATGCAGTGTGCTCTGCATGTGGTGAACGGCATAATCCTCTAAATGTCCTCAGTAGGCCTAGGTGACTTTGGATGTTGCAAATGCCTAGCAATGCTCAGGGTAAATCTCTTCTTTATTTCGGGCTGGACCTAAAGGCCAGTTTCCGCATCACTTAGAGAGACCTCGAGCAGGAGTCCCCAGACTGAAGTGGCGCCCCGGTGGTTTCCTTCAGGGCCTCTTATGTTTCCTCAAAGTGGCAGACCCGCAGGGAATGAAAGCCTGCCACGAACCGCCTTCCTGAGGCTCTTTCAAAGCTGTGGAACGCTAGCCATAGAGAACACATTAGTTCCCGGCCCTTCCAACTGCATAGTGAGGGAACTTCCCCGAGCTGTGTATCCCTTGATTGTGCCCAGAAGGCTTTGGGTACACAGTGTCCTTCCTTGGCAGGAATTGACCATGTGAGAGTCTTGAGCACTGTGGGCCATAGTAAAGCTAAAGCCGTCCATTGACTAAGACTTCCTGGAAACCGGTGCACCTCTATCTCTGGTAATGGGAAAATGTGCACCTTACCTCAAGACTAGAGGTCACATTTAGTTGGCCCTTTAGCTACAGTACGCAACTGGGGTGAGCTCCCAGGAAGGAATCGCAAGCCCCTGGATTCTTTAGGAAAAAAACTCTGTGCTCTTCAGCGGCACCTGTGGCGTGAAGAGTCTCCTGGTGGTGTGGTTTTCAGCAGGCTTGGAAGCTGCAATGGAGCTGCTGTCAAAAGGGGGAAATACGGGCTTCTCCCATATTCTCCCGTTTACAACTTGACGCCACAGCGCATTTACTAGCACTCTCTGACTGACTGCTGGAGACTTTCAGCCCCACTGGGCCTTTCTATGATCACACTTCGCTGGACGCGGGGTGTTTTGCGTGCCACGAATAGCATTACACGCTTCATGAACTAGTCCGGCCTAGGTGACTTTGGATGGACCAAATGGCTAAGAATTTGACCGGATTTTCAGGATTTTCTGGCAGGCTGGACCTACCGTGGACCTTGCTTCCCAATAGAGAGATGACAGGTAAGAGTTGCCAGGATGCACTTTAGGCGCAGGGGTTCTTTCAGTGCAGTTCAGAGGGCCTCCGCGGAGGCAGAGCCACGTTGAATGGAATACTGGCCAAAACGTGGTCCTGGGGCTGCCTTACAGCTGTAGAAATCAAGCTCTGTGGTCGAGAATCTGTTCATCACCCTTCCCTCTGCATACAAAGAGTCGACCCCAACCGTCTCTTCTGTGTTATGTTTCTCGGAAAATAAAAGGGGACTACGGCGCACACACTCTCCCTCAGAAGGGAATTCCTACGCGACTCTCTTAGGCCTACGGAAAGCCGTAGAGGAGTTAAAGCAGTCTGTCGAGTCAGGACGCACGGAGATGGCTGCACACAAAACTTTGCTGATAGGAAACACTCGTGCTTGCCTTGAGGCCAGGGGTCACGTTTACTTTGCCCTGAGCTAGGGCAAGCGTGGGATCAGCTCCTAGCAAGGCACTGGAGACCACCTGGATTCCTAGGAGAACGCTCACTTTCTTCACTGAGCGTATTCCTAGGAGTGACTAGAAGACGGTTCATGGCAATGTCTTTCAGTCAGCCTTGAGGCCGCCACTATCTACCTTTCAACTGGGGGAAATCCTGCCTTTTTCCAGGCTTCTCAATGACAAACTGGATCACCCCGCACATGTACCTAGCTTCTCTGACAATCCCAAAGAGACCATTGGAACGCAATCCGGCCTTCTGCGATGAAACTTTTGGATGCAGTGTGCTCTGCATGTGGTGAACGGCATAATCCTCTAAATGTCCTCAGTAGGCCTAGGTGACTTTGGATGTTGCAAATGCCTAGCAATGCTCAGGGTAAATCTCTTCTTTATTTCGGGCTGGACCTAAAGGCCAGTTTCCGCATCACTTAGAGAGACCTCGAGCAGGAGTCCCCAGACTGAAGTGGCGCCCCGGTGGTTTCCTTCAGGGCCTCTTATGTTTCCTCAAAGTGGCAGACCCGCAGGGAATGAAAGCCTGCCACGAACCGCCTTCCTGAGGCTCTTTCAAAGCTGTGGAACGCTAGCCATAGAGAACACATTAGTTCCCGGGCCTTCCAACTGCAGAGTGAGGGAACTTCCCCGAGCTGTGTATCCCTTGATTGTGCCCAGAAGGCTTTGGGTACACAGTGTCCTTCCTTGGCAGGAATTGACCATGTGAGAGTCTTGAGCACTGTGGGCCATAGTAAAGCTAAAGCCGTCCATTGACTAAGACTTCCTGGAAACCGGTGCACCTCTATCTCTGGTAATGGGAAAATGTGCACCTTACCTCAAGACTAGAGGTCACATTTAGTTGGCCCTTTAGCTACAGTACGCAACTGGGGTGAGCTCCCAGGAAGGAATCGCAAGCCCCTGGATTCTTTAGGAAAAAAACTCTGTGCTCTTCAGCGGCACCTGTGGCGTGAAGAGTCTCCTGGTGGTGTGGTTTTCAGCAGGCTTGGAAGCTGCAATGGAGCTGCTGTCAAAAGGGGGAAATACGGGCTTCTCCCATATTCTCCCGTTTACAACTTGACGCCACAGCGCATTTACTAGCACTCTCTGACTGACTGCTGGAGACTTTCAGCCCCACTGGGCCTTTCTATGATCACACTTCGCTGGACGCGGGGTGTTTTGCGTGCCACGAATAGCATTACACGCTTCATGAACTAGTCCGGCCTAGGTGACTTTGGATGGACCAAATGGCTAAGAATTTGACCGGATTTTCAGGATTTTCTGGCAGGCTGGACCTACCGTGGACCTTGCTTCCCAATAGAGAGATGACAGGTAAGAGTTGCCAGGATGCACTTTAGGCGCAGGGGTTCTTTCAGTGCAGTTCAGAGGGCCTCCGCGGAGGCAGAGCCACGTTGAATGGAATACTGGCCAAAACGTGGTCCTGGGGCTGCCTTACAGCTGTAGAAATCAAGCTCTGCGGGCGAGAATCTGTTCATCACCCTTCCCTCTGCATACAAAGAGTCGACCCCAACCGTCTCTTCTGTGTTATGTTTCTCGGAAAATAAAAGGGGACTACGGCGCACACACTCTCCCTCAGAAGGGAATTCCTACGCGACTCTCTTAGGCCTACGGAAAGCCGTAGAGGAGTTAAAGCAGTCTGTCGAGTCAGGACGCACGGAGATGGCTGCACACAAAACTTTGCTGATAGGAAACACTCGTGCTTGCCTTGAGGCCAGGGGTCACGTTTACTTTGCCCTGAGCTAGGGCAAGCGTGGGATGAGCTCCTAGCAAGGCACTGGAGACCACCTGGATTCCTAGGAGAACGCTCACTTTCTTCACTGAGCGTATTCCTAGGAGTGACTAGAAGACGGTTCATGGCAATGTCTTTCAGTCAGCCTTGAGGCCGCCACTATCTACCTTTCAACTGGGGGAAATCCTGCCTTTTTCCAGGCTTCTCAATGACAAACTGGATCACCCCGCACATGTACCTAGCTTCTCTGACAATCCCAAAGAGACCATTGGAACGCAATCTGGCCTTCTGCGATGAAACTTTTGGATGCAGTGTGCTCTGCATGTGGTGAACGGCATAATCCTCTAAATGTCCTCAGTAGGCCTAGGTGACTTTGGATGTTGCAAATGCCTAGCAATGCTCACGGTAAATCTCTTCTTTATTTCGGGCTGGACCTAAAGGCCAGTTTCCGCATCACTTAGAGAGACCTCGAGCAGGAGTCCCCAGACTGAAGTGGCGCCCCGGTGGTTTCCTTCAGGGCCTCTTATGTTTCCTCAAAGTGGCAGACCCGCAGGGAATGAAAGCCTGCCACGAACCGCCTTCCTGAGGCTCTTTCAAAGCTGTGGAACGCTAGCCATAGAGAACACATTAGTTCCCGGCCCTTCCAACTGCATAGTGAGGGAACTTCCCCGAGCTGTGTATCCCTTGATTGTGCCCAGAAGGCTTTGGGTACACAGTGTCCTTCCTTGGCAGGAATTGACCATGTGAGAGTCTTGAGCACTGTGGGCCATAGTAAAGCTAAAGCCGTCCATTGACTAAGACTTCCTGGAAACCGGTGCACCTCTATCTCTGGTAATGGGAAAATGTGCACCTTACCTCAAGACTAGAGGTCACATTTAGTTGGCCCTTTAGCTACAGTACGCAACTGGGGTGAGCTCCCAGGAAGGAATCGCAAGCCCCTGGATTCTTTAGGAAAAAAACTCTGTGCTCTTCAGCGGCACCTGTGGCGTGAAGAGTCTCCTGGTGGTGTGGTTTTCAGCAGGCTTGGAAGCTGCAATGGAGCTGCTGTCAAAAGGGGGAAATACGGGCTTCTCCCATATTCTCCCGTTTACAACTTGACGCCACAGCGCATTTACTAGCACTCTCTGACTGACTGCTGGAGACTTTCAGCCCCACTGGGCCTTTCTATGATCACACTTCGCTGGACGCGGGGTGTTTTGCGTGCCACGAAGAGCATTACACGCTTCATGAACTAGTCCGGCCTAGGTGACTTTGGATGGACCAAATGGCTAAGAATTTGACCGGATTTTCAGGATTTTCTGGCAGGCTGGACCTACCGTGGACCTTGCTTCCCAATAGAGAGATGACAGGTAAGAGTTGCCAGGATGCACTTTAGGCGCAGGGGTTCTTTCAGTGCAGTTCAGAGGGCCTCCGCGGAGGCAGAGCCACGTTGAATGGAATACTGGCCAAAACGTGGTCCTGGGGCTGCCTTACAGCTGTAGAAATCAAGCTCTGCGGGCGAGAATCTGTTCATCACCCTTCCCTCTGCATACAAAGAGTCGACCCCAACCGTCTCTTCTGTGTTATGTTTCTCGGAAAATAAAAGGGGACTACGGCGCACACACTCTCCCTCAGAAGGGAATTCCTACGCGACTCTCTTAGGCCTACGGAAAGCCGTAGAGGAGTTAAAGCAGTCTGTCGAGTCAGGACGCACGGAGATGGCTGCACACAAAACTTTGCTGATAGGAAACACTCGTGCTTGCCTTGAGGCCAGGGGTCACGTTTACTTTGCCCTGAGCTAGGGCAAGCGTGGGATGAGCTCCTAGCAAGGCACTGGAGACCACTTGGATTCCTAGGAGAACGCTCACTTTCTTCACTGAGCGTATTCCTAGGAGTGACTAGAAGACGGTTCATGGCAATGTCTTTCAGTCAGCCTTGAGGCCGCCACTATCTACCTTTCAACTGGGGGAAATCCTGCCTTTTTCCAGGCTTCTCAATGACAAACTGGATCACCCCGCACATGTACCTAGCTTCTCTGACAATCCCAAAGAGACCATTGGAACGCAATCTGGCCTTCTGCGATGAAACTTTTGGATGCAGTGTGCTCTGCATGTGGTGAACGGCATAATCCTCTAAATGGCCTCAGTAGGCCTAGGTGACTTTGGATGTTGCAAATGCCTAGCAATGCTCAGGGTAAATCTCTTTTTTATTTCGGGCTGGACCTAAAGGCCAGTTTCCGCATCACTTAGAGAGACCTCGAGCTGGAGTCCCCAGACTGAAGTGGCGCCCCGGTGGCTTCCTTCAGGGCCTCTTATGTTTCCTCAAAGTGGCAGACCCGCAGGGAATGAAAGCCTGCCACGAACCGCCTTCCTGAGGCTCTTTCAAAGCTGTGGAACGCTAGCCATAGAGAACACATTAGTTCCCGGCCCTTCCAACTGCATAGTGAGGGAACTTCCCCGAGCTGTGTATCCCTTGATTGTGCCCAGAAGGCTTTGGGTACACAGTGTCCTTCCTTGGCAGGAATTGACCATGTGAGAGTCTTGAGCACTGTGGGCCATAGTAAAGCTAAAGCCGTCCATTGACTAAGACTTCCTGGAAACCGGTGCACCTCTATCTCTGGTAATGGGAAAATGTGCACCTTACCTCAAGACTAGAGGTCACATTTAGTTGGCCCTTTAGCTACAGTACGCAACTGGGGTGAGCTCCCAGGAAGGAATCGCAAGGCCCTGGATTCTTTAGGAAAAAAACTCTGTGCTCTTCAGCGGCACCTGTGGCGTGAAGAGTCTCCTGGTGGTGTGGTTTTCAGCAGGCTTGGAAGCTGCAATGGAGCTGCTGTCAAAAGGGGGAAATACGGGCTTCTCCCATATTCTCCCGTTTACAACTTGACGCCACAGCACATTTACTAGCACTCTCTGACTGACTGCTGGAGACTTTCAGCCCCACTGGGCCTTTCTATGATCACACTTCGCTGGACGCGGGGTGTTTTGCGTGCCACGAATAGCATTACACGCTTCATGAACTAGTCCGGCCTAGGTGACTTTGGATGGGCCAAATGGCTAAGAATTTGACCGGATTTTCAGGATTTTCTGGCAGGCTGGACCTACCGTGGACCTTGCTTCCCAATAGAGAGATGACAGGTAAGAGTTGCCAGGATGCACTTTAGGCGCAGGGGTTCTTTCAGTGCAGTTCAGAGGGCCTCCGCGGAGGCAGAGCCACGTTGAATGGAATATTGGCCAAAACGTGGTCCTGGGGCTGCCTTACAGCTGTAGAAATCAAGCTCTGCGGGCGAGAATCTGTTCATCACCCTTCCCTCTGCATACAAAGAGTCGACCCCAAGCGTCTCTTCTGTGTTATGTTTCTCGGAAAATAAAAGGGGACTACGGCGCACACACTCTCCCTCAGAAGGGAATTCCTACGCGACTCTCTTAGGCCTACGGAAAGCCGTAGAGGAGTTAAAGCAGTCTGTCGAGTCAGGACGCACGGAGATGGCTGCACACAAAACTTTGCTGATAGGAAACACTCGTGCTTGCCTTGAGGCCAGGGGTCACGTTTACTTTGCCCTGAGCTAGGGCAAGCGTGGGATGAGCTCCTAGCAAGGCACTGGAGACCACCTGGATTCCTAGGAGAACGCTCACTTTCTTCACTGAACGTATTCCTAGGAGTGACTAGAAGACGGTTCATGGCAATGTCTTTCAGTCAGCCTTGAGGCCGCCACTATCTACCTTTCAACTGGGGGAAATCCTGCCTTTTTCCAGGCTTCTCAATGACAAACTGGATCACCCCGCACATGTACCTAGCTTCTCTGACAATCCCAAAGAGACCATTGGAACACAATCTGGCCTTCTGCGATGAAACTTTTGGATGCAGTGTGCTCTGCATGTGGTGAACTGCATAATCCTCTAAATGTCCTCAGTAGGCCTAGGTGACTTTGGATGTTGCAAATGCCTAGCAATGCTCAGGGTAAATCTCTTCTTTATTTCGGGCTGGACCTAAAGGCCAGTTTCCGCATCACTTAGAGAGACCTCGAGCAGGAGTCCCCAGACTGAAGTGGCGCCCCGGTGGTTTCCTTCAGGGCCTCTTATGTTTCCTCAAAGTGGCAGACCCGCAGGGAATGAAAGCCTGCCACGAACCGCCTTCCTGAGGCTCTTTCAAAGCTGTAGAACGCTAGCCATAGAGAACACATTAGTTCCCGGCCCTTCCAACTGCATAGTGAGGGAACTTCCCCGAGCTGTGTATCCCTTGATTGTGCCCAGAAGGCTTTGGGTACACAGTGTCCTTCCTTGGCAGGAATTGACCATGTGAGAGTCTTGAGCACTGTGGGCCATAGTAAAGCTAAAGCCGTCCATTGACTAAGACTTCCTGAAAACCGGTGCACCTCTATCTCTGGTAATGGGAAAATGTGCACCTTACCTCAAGACTAGAGGTCACATTTAGTTGGCCCTTTAGCTACAGTACGCAACTGGGGTGAGCTCCCAGGAAGGAATCGCAAGCCCCTGGATTCTTTAGGAAAAAAAACTCTGTGCTCTTCAGCGGCACCTGTGGCGTGAAGAGTCTCCTGGTGGTGTGGTTTTCAGCAGGCTTGGAAGCTGCAATGGAGCTGCTGTCAAAAGGGGGAAATACGGGCTTCTCCCATATTCTCCCGTTTACAACTTGACGCCACAGCGCATTTACTAGCACTCTCTGACTGACTGCTGGAGACTTTCAGCCCCACTGGACCTTCCTATGATCACACTTCGTTGGACGCGGGGTGTTTTGCGTGCCACGAATAGCATTACACGCTTCATGAACTAGTCCGGCCTAGGTGACTTTGGATGGACCAAATGGCTAAGAATTTGACCGGATTTTCAGGATTTTCTGGCAGGCTGGACCTACCGTGGACCTTGCTTCCCAATACAGAGATGACAGGTAAGAGTTGCCAGGATGCACTTTAGGCGCAGGGGTTCTTTCAGTGCAGTTCAGAGGGCCTCCGCGGAGGCAGAGCCACGTTGAATGGAATACTGGCCAAAACGTGGTCCTGGGGCTGCCTTACAGCTGTAGAAATCAAGCTCTGCGGGCGAGAATCTGTTCATCACCCTTCCCTCTGCATACAAAGAGTCGACCCCAACCGTCTCTTCTGTGTTATGTTTCTCGGAAAATAAAAGGGGACTACGGCGCACACACTCTCCTTCAGAAGGGAATTCCTACGCGACTCTCTTAGGCCTACGGAAAGCCGTAGAGGAGTTAAAGCAGTCTGTCGAGTCAGGACGCACGGAGATGGCTGCACACAAAACTTTGCTGATAGGAAACACTCGTGCTTGCCTTGAGGCCAGGGGTCACGTTTACTTTGCCCTGAGCTAGGGCAAGCGTGGGATGAGCTCCTAGCAAGGCACTGGAGACCACCTGGATTCCTAGGAGAACGCTCACTTTCTTCACTGAGCGTATTCCTAGGAGTGACTAGAAGACGGTTCATGGCAATGTCTTTCAGTCAGCCTTGAGGCCGCCACTATCTACCTTTCAACTGGGGGAAATCCTGCCTTTTTCCAGGCTTCTCAATGACAAACTGGATCACCCCGCACATGTACCTAGCTTCTCTGACAATCCCAAAGAGACCATTGGAACGCAATCCGGCCTTCTGCGATGAAACTTTTGGATGCAGTGTGCTCTGCATGTGGTGAACGGCATAATCCTCTAAATGTCCTCAGTAGGCCTAGGTGACTTTGGATGTTGCAAATGCCTAGCAATGCTCAGGGTAAATCTCTTCTTTATTTCGGGCTGGACCTAAAGGCCAGTTTCCGCATCACTTAGAGAGACCTCAAGCAGGAGTCCCCAGACTGAAGTGGCGCCCCGGTGGTTTCCTTCAGGGCCTCTTATGTTTCCTCAATGTGGCAGACCCGCAGGGAATGAAAGCCTGCCACGAACCGCCTTCCTGAGGCTCTTTCAAAGCTGTGGAACGCTAGCCATAGAGAACACATTAGTTCCCGGCCCTTCCAACTGCATAGTGAGGGAACTTCCCCGAGCTGTGTATCCCTTGATTGTGCCCAGAAGGCTTTGGGTACACAGTGTCCTTCCTTGGCAGGAATTGACCATGTGAGAGTCTTGAGCACTGTGGGCCATAGTAAAGCTAAAGCCGTCCATTGACTAAGACTTCCTGGAAACCGGTGCACCTCTATCTCTGGTAATGGGAAAATGTGCACCTTACCTCAAGACTAGAGGTCACATTTAGTTGGCCCTTTAGCTACAGTACGCAACTGGGGTGAGCTCCCAGGAAGGAATCGCAAGCCCCTGGATTCTTTAGGAAAAAAACTCTGTGCTCTTCAGCGGCACCTGTGGCGTGAAGAGTCTCCTGGTGGTGTGGTTTTCAGCAGGCTTGGAAGCTGCAATGGAGCTGCTGTCAAAAGGGGGAAATACGGGCTTCTCCCATATTCTCCCGTTTACAACTTGACGCCACAGCGCATTTACTAGCACTCTCTGACTGACTGCTGGAGACTTTCAGCCCCACTGGGCCTTTCTATGATCACACTTCGCTGGACGCGGGGTGTTTTGCGTGCCACGAATAGCATTACACGCTTCATGAACTAGTCCGGCCTAGGTGACTTTGGATGGACCAAATGGCTAAGAATTTGACCGGATTTTCAGGATTTTCTGGCAGGCTGGACCTACCGTGGACCTTGCTTCCCAATAGAGAGATGACAGGTAAGAGTTGCCAGGATGCACTTTAGGCGCAGGGGTTCTTTCAGTGCAGTTCAGAGGGCCTCCGCGGAGGCAGAGCCACGTTGAATGGAATACTGGCCAAAACGTGGTCCTGGGGCTGCCTTACAGCTGTAGAAATCAAGCTCTGCGGGCGAGAATCTGTTCATCACCCTTCCCTCTGCATACAAAGAGTCGACCCCAACCGTCTCTTCTGTGTTATGTTTCTCGGAAAATAAAAGGGGACTACGGCGCACACACTCTCCCTCAGAAGGGAATTCCTACGCGACTCTCTTAGGCCCACGGAAAGCCGTAGAGGAGTTAAAGCAGTCTGTCGAGTCAGGACGCACGGAGATGGCTGCACACAAAACTTTGCTGATAGGAAACACTCGTGCTTGCCTTGAGGCCAGGGGTCACGTTTACTTTGCCCTGAGCTAGGGCAAGCGTGGGATGAGCTCCTAGCAAGGCACTGGAGACCACCTGGATTCCTAGGAGAACGCTCACTTTCTTCACTGAGCGTATTCCTAGGAGTGACTAGAAGACGGTTCATGGCAATGTCTTTCAGTCAGCCTTGAGGCCGCCACTATCTACCTTTCAACTGGGGGAAATCCTGCCTTTTTCCAGGCTTCTCAATGACAAACTGGATCACCCCGCACATGTACCTAGCTTCTCTGACAATCCCAAAGAGACCATTGGAACGCAATCCGGCCTTCTGCGATGAAACTTTTGGATGCAGTGTGCTCTGCATGTGGTGAACGGCATAATCCTCTAAATGTCCTCAGTAGGCCTAGGTGACTTTGGATGTTGCAAATGCCTAGCAATGCTCAGGGTAAATCTCTTCTTTATTTCGGGCTGGACCTAAAGGCCAGTTTCCGCATCACTTAGAGAGACCTCGAGCAGGAGTCCCCAGACTGAAGTGGCGCCCCGGTGGTTTCCTTCAGGGCCTCTTATGTTTCCTCAAAGTGGCAGACCCGCAGGGAATGAAAGCCTGCCACGAACCGCCTTCCTGAGGCTCTTTCAAAGCTGTGGAACGCTAGCCATAGAGAACACATTAGTTCCCGGCCCTTCCAACTGCATAGTGAGGGAACTTCCCCGAGCTGTGTATCCCTTGATTGTGCCCAGAAGGCTTTGGGTACACAGTGTCCTTCCTTGGCAGGAATTGACCATGTGAGAGTCTTGAGCACTGTGGGCCATAGTAAAGCTAAAGCCGTCCATTGACTAAGACTTCCTGGAAACCGGTGCACCTCTATCTCTGGTAATGGGAAAATGTGCACCTTACCTCAAGACTAGAGGTCACATTTAGTTGGCCCTTTAGCTACAGTACGCAAGTGGGGTGAGCTCCCAGGAAGGAATCGCAAGCCCCTGGATTCTTTAGGAAAAAAACTCTGTGCTCTTCAGCGGCACCTGTGGCGTGAAGAGTCTCCTGGTGGTGTGGTTTTCAGCAGGCTTGGAAGCTGCAATGGAGCTGCTGTCAAAAGGGGGAAATACGGGCTTCTCCCATATTCTCCCGTTTACAACTTGACGCCACAGCGCATTTACTAGCACTCTCTGACTGACTGCTGGAGACTTTCAGCCCCACTGGGCCTTTCTATGATCACACTTCGCTGGACGCGGGGTGTTTTGCGTGCCACGAAGAGCATTACACGCTTCATGAACTAGTCCGGCCTAGGTGACTTTGGATGGGCCAAATGGCTAAGAATTTGACCGGATTTTCAGGATTTTCTGGCAGGCTGGACCTACCGTGGACCTTGCTTCCCAATAGAGAGATGACAGGTCAGAGTTGCCAGGATGCACTTTAGGCGCAGGGGTTCTTTCAGTGCAGTTCAGAGGGCCTCCGCGGAGGCAGAGCCACGTTGAATGGAATACTGGCCAAAACGTGGTCCTGGGGCTGCCTTACAGCTGTAGAAATCAAGCTCTGCGGGCGAGAATCTGTTCATCACCCTTCCCTCTGCATACAAAGAGTCGACCCCAAGCGTCTCTTCTGTGTTATGTTTCTCGGAAAATAAAAGGGGACTACGGCGCACACACTCTCCCTCAGAAGGGAATTCCTACGCGACTCTCTTAGGCCTACGGAAAGCCGTAGAGGAGTTAAAGCAGTCTGTCGAGTCAGGACGCACGGAGATGGCTGCACACAAAACTTTGCTGATAGGAAACACTCGTGCTTGCCTTGAGGCCAGGGGTCACGTTTACTTTGCCCTGAGCTAGGGCAAGCGTGGGATGAGCTCCTAGCAAGGCACTGGAGACCACCTGGATTCCTAGGAGAACGCTCACTTTCTTCACTGAGCGTATTCCTAGGAGTGACTAGAAGACGGTTCATGGCAATGTCTTTCAGTCAGCCTTGAGGCCGCCACTATCTACCTTTCAACTGGGGGAAATCCTGCCTTTTTCCAGGCTTCTCAATGACAAACTGGATCACCCCGCACATGTACCTAGCTTCTCTGACAATCCCAAAGAGACCATTGGAACACAATCTGGCCTTCTGCGATGAAACTTTTGGATGCAGTGTGCTCTGCATGTGGTGAACGGCATAATCCTCTAAATGTCCTCAGTAGGCCTAGGTGACTTTGGATGTTGCAAATGCCTAGCAATGCTCAGGGTAAATCTCTTCTTTATTTCGGGCTGGACCTAAAGGCCAGTTTCCGCATCACTTAGAGAGACCTCGAGCAGGAGTCCCCAGACTGAAGTGGCGCCCCGGTGGTTTCCTTCAGGGCCTCTTATGTTTCCTCAAAGTGGCAGACCCGCAGGGAATGAAAGCCTGCCACGAACCGCCTTCCTGAGGCTCTTTCAAAGCTGTGGAACGCTAGCCATAGAGAACACATTAGTTCCCGGCCCTTCCAACTGCATAGTGAGGGAACTTCCCCGAGCTGTGTATCCCTTGATTGTGCCCAGAAGGCTTTGGGTACACAGTGTCCTTCCTTGGCAGGAATTGACCATGTGAGAGTCTTGAGCACTGTGGGCCATAGTAAAGCTAAAGCCGTCCATTGACTAAGACTTCCTGGAAACCGGTGCACCTCTATCTCTGGTAATGGGAAAATGTGCACCTTACCTCAAGACTAGAGGTCACATTTAGTTGGCCCTTTAGCTACAGTACGCAACTGGGGTGAGCTCCCAGGAAGGAATCGCAAGCCCCTGGATTCTTTAGGAAAAAAAACTCTGTGCTCTTCAGCGGCACCTGTGGCGTGAAGAGTCTCCTGGTGGTGTGGTTTTCAGCAGGCTTGGAAGCTGCAATGGAGCTGCTGTCAAAAGGGGGAAATACGGGCTTCTCCCATATTCTCCCGTTTACAACTTGACGCCACAGCGCATTTACTAGCACTCTCTGACTGACTGCTGGAGACTTTCAGCCCCACTGGACCTTCCTATGATCACACTTCGTTGGACGCGGGGTGTTTTGCGTGCCACGAATAGCATTACACGCTTCATGAACTAGTCCGGCCTAGGTGACTTTGGATGGACCAAATGGCTAAGAATTTGACCGGATTTTCAGGATTTTCTGGCAGGCTGGACCTACCGTGGACCTTGCTTCCCAATAGAGAGATGACAGGTAAGAGTTGCCAGGATGCACTTTAGGCGCAGGGGTTCTTTCAGTGCAGTTCAGAGGGCCTCCGCGGAGGCAGAGCCACGTTGAATGGAATACTGGCCAAAACGTGGTCCTGGGGCTGCCTTACAGCTGTAGAAATCAAGCTCTGCGGGCGAGAATCTGTTCATCACCCTTCCCTCTGCATACAAAGAGTCGACCCCAACCGTCTCTTCTGTGTTATGTTTCTCGGAAAATAAAAGGGGACTACGGCGCACACACTCTCCTTCAGAAGGGAATTCCTACGCGACTCTCTTAGGCCTACGGAAAGCCGTAGAGGAGTTAAAGCAGTCTGTCGAGTCAGGACACACGGAGATGGCTGCACACAAAACTTTGCTGATAGGAAACACTCGTGCTTGCCTTGAGGCCAGGGGTCACGTTTATTTTGCCCTGAGCTAGGGCAAGCGTGGGATGAGCTCCTAGCAAGGCACTGGAGACCACCTGGATTCTTAGGAGAACGCTCACTTTCTTCACTGAGCGTATTCCTAGGAGAGACTAGAAGACGGTTCATTGCAATGTCTTTCAGTCAGCCTTGAGGCCGCCACTATCTACCTTTCAACTGGGGGAAATCCTGCCTTTTTCCAGGCTTCTCAATGACAAACTGGATCACCCCGCACATGTACCTAGCTTCTCTGACAATCCCAAAGAGACCATTGGAACGCAATCCGTCCTTCTGTGATGAAACTTTTGGATGCAGTGTGCTCTGCATGTGGTGAACGGCATAATCCTCTAAATGTCCTCAGTAGGCCTAGGTGACTTTGGATGTTGCAAAGGCCTAGCAATGCTCAGGGTAAATCTCTTCTTTATTTCGGGCTGGACCTAAAGGCCAGTTTCCGCATCACTTAGAGAGACCTCGAGCAGGAGTCCCCAGACTGAAGTGGCGCCCCGGTGGTTTCCTTCAGGGCCTCTTATGTTTCCTCAAAGTGGCAGACCCGCAGGGAATGAAAGCCTGCCACGAACCGCCTTCCTGAGGCTCTTTCAAAGCTGTGGAACGCTAGCCATAGAGAACACATTAGTTCCCGGCCCTTCCAACTGCAGAGTGAGGGAACTTCCCCGAGCTGTGTATCCCTTGATTGTGCCCAGAAGGCTTTGGGTACACAGTGTCCTTCCTTGGCAGGAATTGACCATGTGAGAGTCTTGAGCACTGTGGGCCATAGTAAAGCTAAAGCCGTCCATTGACTAAGACTTCCTGGAAACCGGTGCACCTCTATCTCTGGTAATGGGAAAATGTGCACCTTACCTCAAGACTAGAGGTCACATTTAGTTGGCCCTTTAGCTACAGTACGCAACTGGGGTGAGCTCCCAGGAAGGAATCGCAAGCCCCTGGATTCTTTAGGAAAAAAACTCTGTGCTCTTCAGCGGCACCTGTGGCGTGAAGAGTCTCCTGGTGGTGTGGTTTTCAGCAGGCTTGGAAGCTGCAATGGAGCTGCTGTCAAAAGGGGGAAATACGGGCTTCTCCCATATTCTCCCGTTTACAACTTGACGCCACAGCGCATTTACTAGCACTCTCTGACTGACTGCTGGAGACTTTCAGCCCCACTGGGCCTTTCTATGATCACATTTCGCTGGACGCGGGGTGTTTTGCGTGCCACGAATAGCATTACACGCTTCATGAACTAGTCCGGCCTAGGTGACTTTGGATGGACCAAATGGCTAAGAATTTGACCGGATTTTCAGGATTTTCTGGCAGGCTGGACCTACCGTGGACCTTGCTTCCCAATAGAGAGATGACAGGTAAGAGTTGCCAGGATGCACTTTAGGCGCAGGGGTTCTTTCAGTGCAGTTCAGAGGGCCTCCGCGGAGGCAGAGCCACGTTGAATGGAATACTGGCCAAAACGTGGTCCTGGGGCTGCCTTACAGCTGTAGAAATCAAGCTCTGCGGGCGAGAATCTGTTCATCACCCTTCCCTCTGCATACAAAGAGTCGACCCCAACCGTCTCTTCTGTGTTATGTTTCTCGGAAAATAAAAGGGGACTACGGCGCACACACTCTCCCTCAGAAGGGAATTCCTACGCGACTCTCTTAGGCCTACGGAAAGCCGTAGAGGAGTTAAAGCAGTCTGTCGAGTCAGGACGCACGGAGATGGCTGCACACAAAACTTTGCTGATAGGAAACACTCGTGCTTGCCTTGAGGCCAGGGGTCACGTTTACTTTGCCCTGAGCTAGGGCAAGCGTGGGATGAGCTCCTAGCAAGGCACTGGAGACCACCTGGATTCCTAGGAGAACGCTCACTTTCTTCACTGAGCGTATTCCTAGGAGTGACTAGAAGACGGTTCATGGCAATGTCTTTCAGTCAGCCTTGAGGCCGCCACTATCTACCTTTCAACTGGGGGAAATCCTGCCTTTTTCCAGGCTTCTCAATGACAAACTGGATCACCCCGCACATGTACCTAGCTTCTCTGACAATCCCAAAGAGACCATTGGAACGCAATCTGGCCTTCTGCAATGAAACTTTTGGATGCAGTGTGCTCTGCATGTGGTGAACGGCATAATCCTCTAAATGTCCTCAGTAGGCCTAGGTGACTTTGGATGTTGCAAAGGCCTAGCAATGCTCAGGGTAAATCTCTTCTTTATTTCGGGCTGGACCTAAAGGCCAGTTTCCGCATCACTTAGAGAGACCTCGAGCAGGAGTCCCCAGACTGAAGTGGCGCCCCGGTGGTTTCCTTCAGGGCCTCTTATGTTTCCTCAAAGTGGCAGACCCGCAGGGAATGAAAGCCTGCCACGAACCGCCTTCCTGAGGCTCTTTCAAAGCTGTGGAACGCTAGCCATAGAGAACACATTAGTTCCCGGCCCTTCCAACTGCAGAGTGAGGGAACTTCCCCGAGCTGTGTATCCCTTGATTGTGCCCAGAAGGCTTTGGGTACACAGTGTCCTTCCTTGGCAGGAATTGACCATGTGAGAGTCTTGAGCACTGTGGGCCATAGTAAAGCTAAAGCCGTCCATTGACTAAGACTTCCTGGAAACCGGTGCACCTCTATCTCTGGTAATGGGAAAATGTGCACCTTACCTCAAGACTAGAGGTCACATTTAGTTGGCCCTTTAGCTACAGTACGCAACTGGGGTGAGCTCCCAGGAAGGAATCGCAAGCCCCTGGATTCTTTAGGAAAAAAACTCTGTGCTCTTCAGCGGCACCTGTGGCGTGAAGAGTCTCCTGGTGGTGTGGTTTTCAGCAGGCTTGGAAGCTGCAATGGAGCTGCTGTCAAAAGGGGGAAATACGGGCTTCTCCCATATTCTCCCGTTTACAACTTGACGCCACAGTGCATTTACTAGCACTCTCTGACTGACTGCTGGAGACTTTCAGCCCCACTGGGCCTTTCTATGATCACACTTCGCTGGACGCGGGGTGTTTTGCGTGCCACGAAGAGCATTAC
Organism: Mesoplodon densirostris; assembly: GCF_025265405.1. Lineage (NCBI taxonomy): Eukaryota > Metazoa > Chordata > Mammalia > Artiodactyla > Ziphiidae > Mesoplodon > Mesoplodon densirostris. Next base: position 526,610 of record NC_082682.1, read on the forward strand.
ACGCTTCATGAACTAGTCCGGCCTAGGTGACTTTGGATGGACCAAATGGCTAAGAATTTGACCGGATTTTCAGGATTTTCTGGCAGGCTGGACCTACCGTGGACCTTGCTTCCCAATAGAGAGATGACAGGTAAGAGTTGCCAGGATGCACTTTAGGCGCAGGGGTTCTTTCAGTGCAGTTCAGAGGGCCTCCGCGGAGGCAGAGCCACGTTGAATGGAATACTGGCCAAAACGTGGTCCTGGGGCTGCCTTACAGCTGTAGAAATCAAGCTCTGCGGGCGAGAATCTGTTCATCACCCTTCCCTCTGCATACAAAGAGTCGACCCCAACCGTCTCTTCTGTGTTATGTTTCTCGGAAAATAAAAGGGGACTACGGCGCACACACTCTCCCTCAGAAGGGAATTCCTACGCGACTCTCTTAGGCCTACGGAAAGCCGTAGAGGAGTTAAAGCAGTCTGTCGAGTCAGGACGCACGGAGATGGCTGCACACAAAACTTTGCTGATAGGAAACACTCGTGCTTGCCTTGAGGCCAGGGGTCACGTTTACTTTGCCCTGAGCTAGGGCAAGCGTGGGATGAGCTCCTAGCAAGGCACTGGAGACCACCTGGATTCCTAGGAGAACGCTCACTTTCTTCACTGAGCGTATTCCTAGGAGAGACTAGAAGACGGGTCATGGCAATGTCTTTCAGTCAGCCTTGAGGCCGCCACTATCTACCTTTCAACTGGGGGAAATCCTGCCTTTTTCCAGGCTTCTCAATGACAAACTGGATCACCCCGCACATGTACCTAGCTTCTCTGACAATCCCAAAGAGACCATTGGAACGCAATCCGTCCTTCTGTGATGAAACTTTTGGATGCAGTGTGCTCTGCATGTGGTGAACGGCATAATCCTCTAAATGTCCTCAGTAGGCCTAGGTGACTTTGGATGTTGCAAAGGCCTAGCAATGCTCAGGGTAAATCTCTTCTTTATTTCGGGCTGGACCTAAAGGCCAGTTTCCGCATCACTTAGAGAGACCTCGAGCAGGAGTCCCCAGACTGAAGTGGCGCCCCGGTGGTTTCCTTCAGGGCCTCTTATGTTTCCTCAAAGTGGCAGACCCGCAGGGAATGAAAGCCTGCCACGAACCGCCTTCCTGAGGCTCTTTCAAAGCTGTGGAACGCTAGCCATAGAGAACACATTAGTTCCCGGCCCTTCCAACTGCATAGTGAGGGAACTTCCCCGAGCTGTGTATCCCTTGATTGTGCCCAGAAGGCTTTGGGTACACAGTGTCCTTCCTTGGCAGGAATTGACCATGTGAGAGTCTTGAGCACTGTGGGCCATAGTAAAGCTAAAGCCGTCCATTGACTAAGACTTCCTGGAAACCGGTGCACCTCTATCTCTGGTAATGGGAAAATGTGCACCTTACCTCAAGACTAGAGGTCACATTTAGTTGGCCCTTTAGCTACAGTACGCAACTGGGGTGAGCTCCCAGGAAGGAATCGCAAGCCCCTGGATTCTTTAGGAAAAAAAACTCTGTGCTCTTCAGCGGCACCTGTGGCGTGAAGAGTCTCCTGGTGGTGTGGTTTTCAGCAGGCTTGGAAGCTGCAATGGAGCTGCTGTCAAAAGGGGGAAATACGGGCTTCTCCCATATTCTCCCGTTTACAACTTGACGCCACAGCGCATTTACTAGCACTCTCTGACTGACTGCTGGAGACTTTCAGCCCCACTGGACCTTCCTATGATCACACTTCGTTGGACGCGGGGTGTTTTGCGTGCCACGAATAGCATTACACGCTTCATGAACTAGTCCAGCCTAGGTGACTTTGGATGGACCAAATGGCTAAGAATTTGACCGGATTTTCAGGATTTTCTGGCAGGCTGGACCTACCGTGGACCTTGCTTCCCAATAGAGAGATGACAGGTAAGAGTTGCCAGGATGCACTTTAGGCGCAGGGGTTCTTTCAGTGCAGTTCAGAGGGCCTCCGCGGAGGCAGAGCCACGTTGAATGGAATACTGGCCAAAACGTGGTCCTGGGGCTGCCTTACAGCTGTAGAAATCAAGCTCTGCGGGCGAGAATCTGTTCATCACCCTTCCCTCTGCATACAAAGAGTCGACCCCAACCGTCTCTTCTGTGTTATGTTTCTCGGAAAATAAAAGGGGACTACGGCGCACACACTCTCCTTCAGAAGGGAATTCCTACGCGACTCTCTTAGGCCTACGGAAAGCCGTAGAGGAGTTAAAGCAGTCTGTCGAGTCAGGACGCACGGAGATGGCTGCACACAAAACTTTGCTGATAGGAAACACTCGTGCTTGCCTTGAGGCCAGGGGTCACGTTTATTTTGCCCTGAGCTAGGGCAAGCGTGGGATGAGCTCCTAGCAAGGCACTGGAGACCACCTGGATTCTTAGGAGAACGCTCACTTTCTTCACTGAGCGTATTCCTAGGAGAGACTAGAAGACGGTTCATTGCAATGTCTTTCAGTCAGCCTTGAGGCCGCCACTATCTACCTTTCAACTGGGGGAAATCCTGCCTTTTTCCAGGCTTCTCAATGACAAACTGGATCACCCCGCACATGTACCTAGCTTCTCTGACAATCCCAAAGAGACCATTGGAACGCAATCCGTCCTTCTGTGATGAAACTTTTGGATGCAGTGTGCTCTGCATGTGGTGAACGGCATAATCCTCTAAATGTCCTCAGTAGGCCTAGGTGACTTTGGATGTTGCAAAGGCCTAGCAATGCTCAGGGTAAATCTCTTCTTTATTTCGGGCTGGACCTAAAGGCCAGTTTCCGCATCACTTAGAGAGACCTCGAGCAGGAGTCCCCAGACTGAAGTGGCGCCCCGGTGGTTTCCTTCAGGGCCTCTTATGTTTCCTCAAAGTGGCAGACCCGCAGGGAATGAAAGCCTGCCACGAACCGCCTTCCTGAGGCTCTTTCAAAGCTGTGGAACGCTAGCCATAGAGAACACATTAGTTCCCGGGCCTTCCAACTGCAGAGTGAGGGAACTTCCCCGAGCTGTGTATCCCTTGATTGTGCCCAGAAGGCTTTGGGTACACAGTGTCCTTCCTTGGCAGGAATTGACCATGTGAGAGTCTTGAGCACTGTGGGCCATAGTAAAGCTAAAGCCGTCCATTGACTAAGACTTCCTGGAAACCGGTGCACCTCTATCTCTGGTAATGGGAAAATGTGCACCTTACCTCAAGACTAGAGGTCACATTTAGTTGGCCCTTTAGCTACAGTACGCAACTGGGGTGAGCTCCCAGGAAGGAATCGCAAGCCCCTGGATTCTTTAGGAAAAAAAACTCTGTGCTCTTCAGCGGCACCTGTGGCGTGAAGAGTCTCCTGGTGGTGTGGTTTTCAGCAGGCTTGGAAGCTGCAATGGAGCTGCTGTCAAAAGGGGGAAATACGGGCTTCTCCCATATTCTCCCGTTTACAACTTGACGCCACAGCGCATTTACTAGCACTCTCTGACTGACTGCTGGAGACTTTCAGCCCCACTGGACCTTCCTATGATCACACTTCGTTGGACGCGGGGTGTTTTGCGTGCCACGAAGAGCATTACACGCTTCATGAACTAGTCCGGCCTAGGTGACTTTGGATGGACCAAATGGCTAAGAATTTGACCGGATTTTCAGGATTTTCTGGCAGGCTGGACCTACCGTGGACCTTGCTTCCCAATAGAGAGATGACAGGTAAGAGTTGCCAGGATGCACTTTAGGCGCAGGGGTTCTTTCAGTGCAGTTCAGAGGGCCTCCGCGGAGGCAGAGCCACGTTGAATGGAATACTGGCCAAAACGTGGTCCTGGGGCTGCCTTACAGCTGTAGAAATCAAGCTCTGCGGGCGAGAATCTGTTCATCACCCTTCCCTCTGCATACAAAGAGTCGACCCCAACCGTCTCTTCTGTGTTATGTTTCTCGGAAAATAAAAGGGGACTACGGCGCACACACTCTCCTTCAGAAGGGAATTCCTACGCGACTCTCTTAGGCCTACGGAAAGCCGTAGAGGAGTTAAAGCAGTCTGTCGAGTCAGGACGCACGGAGATGGCTGCACACAAAACTTTGCTGATAGGAAACACTCGTGCTTGCCTTGAGGCCAGGGGTCACGTTTACTTTGCCCTGAGCTAGGGCAAGCGTGGGATCAGCTCCTAGCAAGGCACTGGAGACCACCTGGATTCCTAGGAGAACGCTCACTTTCTTCACTGAGCGTATTCCTAGGAGTGACTAGAAGACGGTTCATGGCAATGTCTTTCAGTCAGCCTTGAGGCCGCCACTATCTACCTTTCAACTGGGGGAAATCCTGCCTTTTTCCAGGCTTCTCAATGACAAACTGGATCACCCCGCACATGTACCTAGCTTCTCTGACAATCCCAAAGAGACCATTGGAACGCAATCCGGCCTTCTGCGATGAAACTTTTGGATGCAGTGTGCTCTGCATGTGGTGAACGGCATAATCCTCTAAATGTCCTCAGTAGGCCTAGGTGACTTTGGATGTTGCAAATGCCTAGCAATGCTCAGGGTAAATCTCTTCTTTATTTCGGGCTGGACCTAAAGGCCAGTTTCCGCATCACTTAGAGAGACCTCGAGCAGGAGTCCCCAGACTGAAGTGGCGCCCCGGTGGTTTCCTTCAGGGCCTCTTATGTTTCCTCAAAGTGGCAGACCCGCAGGGAATGAAAGCCTGCCACGAACCGCCTTCCTGAGGCTCTTTCAAAGCTGTGGAACGCTAGCCATAGAGAACACATTAGTTCCCGGCCCTTCCAACTGCATAGTGAGGGAACTTCCCCGAGCTGTGTATCCCTTGATTGTGCCCAGAAGGCTTCGGGTACACAGTGTCCTTCCTTGGCAGGAATTGACCATGTGAGAGTCTTGAGCACTGTGGGCCATAGTAAAGCTAAAGCCGTCCATTGACTAAGACTTCCTGGAAACCGGTGCACCTCTATCTCTGGTAATGGGAAAATGTGCACCTTACCTCAAGACTAGAGGTCACATTTAGTTGGCCCTTTAGCTACAGTACGCAACTGGGGTGAGCTCCCAGGAAGGAATCGCAAGCCCCTGGATTCTTTAGGAAAAAAACTCTGTGCTCTTCAGCGGCACCTGTGGCGTGAAGAGTCTCCTGGTGGTGTGGTTTTCAGCAGGCTTGGAAGCTGCAATGGAGCTGCTGTCAAAAGGGGGAAATACGGGCTTCTCCCATATTCTCCCGTTTACAACTTGACGCCACAGCGCATTTACTAGCACTCTCTGACTGACTGCTGGAGACTTTCAGCCCCACTGGGCCTTTCTATGATCACACTTCGCTGGACGCGGGGTGTTTTGCGTGCCACGAATAGCATTACACGCTTCATGAACTAGTCCGGCCTAGGTGACTTTGGATGGACCAAATGGCTAAGAATTTGACCGGATTTTCAGGATTTTCTGGCAGGCTGGACCTACCGTGGACCTTGCTTCCCAATAGAGAGATGACAGGTAAGAGTTGCCAGGATGCACTTTAGGCGCAGGGGTTCTTTCAGTGCAGTTCAGAGGGCCTCCGCGGAGGCAGAGCCACGTTGAATGGAATACTGGCCAAAACGTGGTCCTGGGGCTGCCTTACAGCTGTAGAAATCAAGCTCTGCGGGCGAGAATCTGTTCATCACCCTTCCCTCTGCATACAAAGAGTCGACCCCAACCGTCTCTTCTGTGTTATGTTTCTCGGAAAATAAAAGGGGACTACGGCGCACACACTCTCCCTCAGAAGGGAATTCCTACGCGACTCTCTTAGGCCTACGGAAAGCCGTAGAGGAGTTAAAGCAGTCTGTCGAGTCAGGACGCACGGAGATGGCTGCACACAAAACTTTGCTGATAGGAAACACTCGTGCTTGCCTTGAGGCCAGGGGTCACGTTTACTTTGCCCTGAGCTAGGGCAAGCGTGGGATGAGCTCCTAGCAAGGCACTGGAGACCACCTGGATTCCTAGGAGAACGCTCACTTTCTTCACTGAGCGTATTCCTAGGAGTGACTAGAAGACGGTTCATGGCAATGTCTTTCAGTCAGCCTTGAGGCCGCCACTATCTACCTTTCAACTGGGGGAAATCCTGCCTTTTTCCAGGCTTCTCAATGACAAACTGGATCACCCCGCACATGTACCTAGCTTCTCTGACAATCCCAAAGAGACCATTGGAACGCAATCCGGCCTTCTGCGATGAAACTTTTGGATGCAGTGTGCTCTGCATGTGGTGAACGGCATAATCCTCTAAATGTCCTCAGTAGGCCTAGGTGACTTTGGATGTTGCAAATGCCTAGCAATGCTCAGGGTAAATCTCTTCTTTATTTCGGGCTGGACCTAAAGGCCAGTTTCCGCATCACTTAGAGAGACCTCGAGCAGGAGTCCCCAGACTGAAGTGGCGCCCCGGTGGTTTCCTTCAGGGCCTCTTATGTTTCCTCAAAGTGGCAGACCCGCAGGGAATGAAAGCCTGCCACGAACCGCCTTCCTGAGGCTCTTTCAAAGCTGTGGAACGCTAGCCATAGAGAACACATTAGTTCCCGGGCCTTCCAACTGCAGAGTGAGGGAACTTCCCCGAGCTGTGTATCCCTTGATTGTGCCCAGAAGGCTTTGGGTACACAGTGTCCTTCCTTGGCAGGAATTGACCATGTGAGAGTCTTGAGCACTGTGGGCCATAGTAAAGCTAAAGCCGTCCATTGACTAAGACTTCCTGGAAACCGGTGCACCTCTATCTCTGGTAATGGGAAAATGTGCACCTTACCTCAAGACTAGAGGTCACATTTAGTTGGCCCTTTAGCTACAGTACGCAACTGGGGTGAGCTCCCAGGAAGGAATCGCAAGCCCCTGGATTCTTTAGGAAAAAAACTCTGTGCTCTTCAGCGGCACCTGTGGCGTGAAGAGTCTCCTGGTGGTGTGGTTTTCAGCAGGCTTGGAAGCTGCAATGGAGCTGCTGTCAAAAGGGGGAAATACGGGCTTCTCCCATATTCTCCCGTTTACAACTTGACGCCACAGCGCATTTACTAGCACTCTCTGACTGACTGCTGGAGACTTTCAGCCCCACTGGGCCTTTCTATGATCACACTTCGCTGGACGCGGGGTGTTTTGCGTGCCATGAATAGCATTACACGCTTCATGAACTAGTCCGGCCTAGGTGACTTTGGATGGACCAAATGGCTAAGAATTTGACCGGATTTTCAGGATTTTCTGGCAGGCTGGACCTACCGTGGACCTTGCTTCCCAATAGAGAGATGACAGGTAAGAGTTGCCAGGATGCACTTTAGGCGCAGGGGTTCTTTCAGTGCAGTTCAGAGGGCCTCCGCGGAGGCAGAGCCACGTTGAATGGAATACTGGCCAAAACGTGGTCCTGGGGCTGCCTTACAGCTGTAGAAATCAAGCTCTGCGGGCGAGAATCTGTTCATCACCCTTCCCTCTGCATACAAAGAGTCGACCCCAACCGTCTCTTCTGTGTTATGTTTCTCGGAAAATAAAAGGGGACTACGGCGCACACACTCTCCTTCAGAAGGGAATTCCTACGCGACTCTCTTAGGCCTACGGAAAGCCGTAGAGGAGTTAAAGCAGTCTGTCGAGTCAGGACGCACGGAGATGGCTGCACACAAAACTTTGCTGATAGGAAACACTCGTGCTTGCCTTGAGGCCAGGGGTCACGTTTACTTTGCCCTGAGCTAGGGCAAGCGTGGGATGAGCTCCTAGCAAGGCACTGGAGACCACCTGGATTCCTAGGAGAACGCTCACTTTCTTCACTGAGCGTATTCCTAGGAGAGACTAGAAGACGGTTCATGGCAATGTCTTTCAGTCAGCCTTGAGGCCGCCACTATCTACCTTTCAACTGGGGGAAATCCTGCCTTTTTCCAGGCTTCTCAATGACAAACTGGATCACCCCGCACATGTACCTAGCTTCTCTGACAATCCCAAAGAGACCATTGGAACGCAATCCGGCCTTCTGTGATGAAACTTTTGGATGCAGTGTGCTCTGCATGTGGTGAACGGCATAATCCTCTAAATGTCCTCAGTAGGCCTAGGTGACTTTGGATGTTGCAAAGGCCTAGCAATGCTCAGGGTAAATCTCTTCTTTATTTCGGGCTGGACCTAAAGGCCAGTTTCCGCATCACTTAGAGAGACCTCGAGCAGGAGTCCCCAGACTGAAGTGGCGCCCCGGTGGTTTCCTTCAGGGCCTCTTATGTTTCCTCAAAGTGGCAGACCCGCAGGGAATGAAAGCCTGCCACGAACCGCCTTCCTGAGGCTCTTTCAAAGCTGTGGAACGCTAGCCATAGAGAACACATTAGTTCCCGGCCCTTCCAACTGCATAGTGAGGGAACTTCCCCGAGCTGTGTATCCCTTGATTGTGCCCAGAAGGCTTTGGGTACACAGTGTCCTTCCTTGGCAGGAATTGACCATGTGAGAGTCTTGAGCACTGTGGGCCATAGTAAAGCTAAAGCCGTCCATTGACTAAGACTTCCTGGAAACCGGTGCACCTCTATCTCTGGTAATGGGAAAATGTGCACCTTACCTCAAGACTAGAGGTCACATTTAGTTGGCCCTTTAGCTACAGTACGCAACTGGGGTGAGCTCCCAGGAAGGAATCGCAAGCCCCTGGATTCTTTAGGAAAAAAAACTCTGTGCTCTTCAGCGGCACCTGTGGCGTGAAGAGTCTCCTGGTGGTGTGGTTTTCAGCAGGCTTGGAAGCTGCAATGGAGCTGCTGTCAAAAGGGGGAAATACGGGCTTCTCCCATATTCTCCCGTTTACAACTTGACGCCACAGCGCATTTACTAGCACTCTCTGACTGACTGCTGGAGACTTTCAGCCCCACTGGACCTTCCTATGATCACACTTCGTTGGACGCGGGGTGTTTTGCGTGCCACGAATAGCATTACACGCTTCATGAACTAGTCCGGCCTAGGTGACTTTGGATGGACCAAATGGCTAAGAATTTGACCGGATTTTCAGGATTTTCTGGCAGGCTGGACCTACCGTGGACCTTGCTTCCCAATAGAGAGATGACAGGTAAGAGTTGCCAGGATGCACTTTAGGCGCAGGGGTTCTTTCAGTGCAGTTCAGAGGGCCTCCGCGGAGGCAGAGCCACGTTGAATGGAATACTGGCCAAAACGTGGTCCTGGGGCTGCCTTACAGCTGTAGAAATCAAGCTCTGCGGGCGAGAATCTGTTCATCACCCTTCCCTCTGCATACAAAGAGTCGACCCCAACCGTCTCTTCTGTGTTATGTTTCTCGGAAAATAAAAGGGGACTACGGCGCACACACTCTCCTTCAGAAGGGAATTCCTACGCGACTCTCTTAGGCCTACGGAAAGCCGTAGAGGAGTTAAAGCAGTCTGTCGAGTCAGGACGCACGGAGATGGCTGCACACAAAACTTTGCTGATAGGAAACACTCGTGCTTGCCTTGAGGCCAGGGGTCACGTTTACTTTGCCCTGAGCTAGGGCAAGCGTGGGATCAGCTCCTAGCAAGGCACTGGAGACCACCTGGATTCCTAGGAGAACGCTCACTTTCTTCACTGAGCGTATTCCTAGGAGTGACTAGAAGACGGTTCATGGCAATGTCTTTCAGTCAGCCTTGAGGCCGCCACTATCTACCTTTCAACTGGGGGAAATCCTGCCTTTTTCCAGGCTTCTCAATGACAAACTGGATCACCCCGCACATGTACCTAGCTTCTCTGACAATCCCAAAGAGACCATTGGAACGCAATCCGGCCTTCTGCGATGAAACTTTTGGATGCAGTGTGCTCTGCATGTGGTGAACGGCATAATCCTCTAAATGTCCTCAGTAGGCCTAGGTGACTTTGGATGTTGCAAATGCCTAGCAATGCTCAGGGTAAATCTCTTCTTTATTTCGGGCTGGACCTAAAGGCCAGTTTCCGCATCACTTAGAGAGACCTCGAGCAGGAGTCCCCAGACTGAAGTGGCGCCCCGGTGGTTTCCTTCAGGGCCTCTTATGTTTCCTCAAAGTGGCAGACCCGCAGGGAATGAAAGCCTGCCACGAACCGCCTTCCTGAGGCTCTTTCAAAGCTGTGGAACGCTAGCCATAGAGAACACATTAGTTCCCGGCCCTTCCAACTGCATAGTGAGGGAACTTCCCCGAGCTGTGTATCCCTTGATTGTGCCCAGAAGGCTTTGGGTACACAGTGTCCTTCCTTGGCAGGAATTGACCATGTGAGAGTCTTGAGCACTGTGGGCCATAGTAAAGCTAAAGCCGTCCATTGACTAAGACTTCCTGGAAACCGGTGCACCTCTATCTCTGGTAATGGGAAAATGTGCACCTTACCTCAAGACTAGAGGTCACATTTAGTTGGCCCTTTAGCTACAGTACGCAACTGGGGTGAGCTCCCAGGAAGGAATCGCAAGCCCCTGGATTCTTTAGGAAAAAAACTCTGTGCTCTTCAGCGGCACCTGTGGCGTGAAGAGTCTCCTGGTGGTGTGGTTTTCAGCAGGCTTGGAAGCTGCAATGGAGCTGCTGTCAAAAGGGGGAAATACGGGCTTCTCCCATATTCTCCCGTTTACAACTTGACGCCACAGCGCATTTACTAGCACTCTCTGACTGACTGCTGGAGACTTTCAGCCCCACTGGGCCTTTCTATGATCACACTTCGCTGGACGCGGGGTGTTTTGCGTGCCACGAATAGCATTACACGCTTCATGAACTAGTCCGGCCTAGGTGACTTTGGATGGACCAAATGGCTAAGAATTTGACCGGATTTTCAGGATTTTCTGGCAGGCTGGACCTACCGTGGACCTTGCTTCCCAATAGAGAGATGACAGGTAAGAGTTGCCAGGATGCACTTTAGGCGCAGGGGTTCTTTCAGTGCAGTTCAGAGGGCCTCCGTGGAGGCAGAGCCACGTTGAATGGAATACTGGCCAAAACGTGGTCCTGGGGCTGCCTTACAGCTGTAGAAATCAAGCTCTGCGGGCGAGAATCTGTTCATCACCCTTCCCTCTGCATACAAAGAGTCGACCCCAACCGTCTCTTCTGTGTTATGTTTCTCGGAAAATAAAAGGGGACTACGGCGCACACACTCTCCCTCAGAAGGGAATTCCTACGCGACTCTCTTAGGCCTACGGAAAGCCGTAGAGGAGTTAAAGCAGTCTGTCGAGTCAGGACGCACGGAGATGGCTGCACACAAAACTTTGCTGATAGGAAACACTCGTGCTTGCCTTGAGGCCAGGGGTCACGTTTACTTTGCCCTGAGCTAGGGCAAGCGTGGGATGAGCTCCTAGCAAGGCACTGGAGACCACCTGGATTCCTAGGAGAACGCTCACTTTCTTCACTGAGCGTATTCCTAGGAGTGACTAGAAGACGGTTCATGGCAATGTCTTTCAGTCAGCCTTGAGGCCGCCACTATCTACCTTTCAACTGGGGGAAATCCTGCCTTTTTCCAGGCTTCTCAATGACAAACTGGATCACCCCGCACATGTACCTAGCTTCTCTGACAATCCCAAAGAGACCATTGGAACGCAATCTGGCCTTCTGCGATGAAACTTTTGGATGCAGTGTGCTCTGCATGTGGTGAACGGCATAATCCTCTAAATGTAATCAGTAGGCCTAGGTGACTTTGGATGTTGCAAATGCCTAGCAATGCTCAGGGTAAATCTCTTCTTTATTTCGGGCTGGACCTAAAGGCCAGTTTCCGCATCACTTAGAGAGACCTCGAGCAGGAGTCCCCAGACTGAAGTGGCGCCCCGGTGGTTTCCTTCAGGGCCTCTTATGTTTCCTCAAAGTGGCAGACCCGCAGGGAATGAAAGCCTGCCACGAACCGCCTTCCTGAGGCTCTTTCAAAGCTGTGGAACGCTAGCCATAGAGAACACATTAGTTCCCGGCCCTTCCAACTGCAGAGTGAGGGAACTTCCCCGAGCTGTGTATCCCTTGATTGTGCCCAGAAGGCTTTGGGTACACAGTGTCCTTCCTTGGCAGGAATTGACCATGTGAGAGTCTTGAGCACTGTGGGCCATAGTAAAGCTAAAGCCGTCCATTGACTAAGACTTCCTGGAAACCGGTGCACCTCTATCTCTGGTAATGGGAAAATGTGCACCTTACCTCAAGACTAGAGGTCACATTTAGTTGGCCCTTTAGCTACAGTACGCAACTGGGGTGAGCTCCCAGGAAGGAATCGCAAGCCCTTGGATTCTTTAGGAAAAAAACTCTGTGCTCTTCAGCGGCACCTGTGGCGTGAAGAGTCTCCTGGTGGTGTGGTTTTCAGCAGGCTTGGAAGCTGCAATGGAGCTGCTGTCAAAAGGGGGAAATACGGGCTTCTCCCATATTCTCCCGTTTACAACTTGACGCCACAGCGCATTTACTAGCACTCTCTGACTGACTGCTGGAGACTTTCAGCCCCACTGGGCCTTTCTATGATCACACTTCGCTGGACGCGGGGTGTTTTGCGTGCCACGAATAGCATTACACGCTTCATGAACTAGTCCGGCCTAGGTGACTTTGGATGGACCAAATGGCTAAGAATTTGACCGGATTTTCAGGATTTTCTGGCAGGCTGGACCTACCGTGGACCTTGCTTCCCAATAGAGAGATGACAGGTAAGAGTTGCCAGGATGCACTTTAGGCGCAGGGGTTCTTTCAGTGCAGTTCAGAGGGCCTCCGCGGAGGCAGAGCCACGTTGAATGGAATACTGGCCAAAACGTGGTCCTGGGGCTGCCTTACAGCTGTAGAAATCAAGCTCTGCGGGCGAGAATCTGTTCATCACCCTTCCCTCTGCATACAAAGAGTCGACCCCAACCGTCTCTTCTGTGTTATGTTTCTCGGAAAATAAAAGGGGACTACGGCGCACACACTCTCCCTCAGAAGGGAATTCCTACGCGACTCTCTTAGGCCTACGGAAAGCCGTAGAGGAGTTAAAGCAGTCTGTCGAGTCAGGACGCACGGAGATGGCTGCACACAAAACTTTGCTGATAGGAAACACTCGTGCTTGCCTTGAGGCCAGGGGTCACGTTTACTTTGCCCTGAGCTAGGGCAAGCGTGGGATGAGCTCCTAGCAAGGCACTGGAGACCACTTGGATTCCTAGGAGAACGCTCACTTTCTTCACTGAGCGTATTCCTAGGAGTGACTAGAAGACGGTTCATGGCAATGTCTTTCAGTCAGCCTTGAGGCCGCCACTATCTACCTTTCAACTGGGGGAAATCCTGCCTTTTTCCAGGCTTCTCAATGACAAACTGGATCACCCCGCACATGTACCTAGCTTCTCTGACAATCCCAAAGAGACCATTGGAACGCAATCTGGCCTTCTGCGATGAAACTTTTGGATGCAGTGTGCGCTGCATGTGGTGAACGGCATAATCCTCTAAATGTCCTCAGTAGGCCTAGGTGACTTTGGATGTTGCAAATGCCTAGCAATGCTCAGGGTAAATCTCTTTTTTATTTCGGGCTGGACCTAAAGGCCAGTTTCCGCATCACTTAGAGAGACCTCGAGCTGGAGTCCCCAGACTGAAGTGGCGCCCCGGTGGCTTCCTTCAGGGCCTCTTATGTTTCCTCAAAGTGGCAGACCCGCAGGGAATGAAAGCCTGCCACGAACCGCCTTCCTGAGGCTCTTTCAAAGCTGTGGAACGCTAGCCATAGAGAACACATTAGTTCCCGGCCCTTCCAACTGCATAGTGAGGGAACTTCCCTGAGCTGTGTATCCCTTGATTGTGCCCAGAAGGCTTTGGGTACACAGTGTCCTTCCTTGGCAGGAATTGACCATGTGAGAGTCTTGAGCACTGTGGGCCATAGTAAAGCTAAAGCCGTCCATTGACTAAGACTTCCTGGAAACCGGTGCACCTCTATCTCTGGTAATGGGAAAATGTGCACCTTACCTCAAGACTAGAGGTCACATTTAGTTGGCCCTTTAGCTACAGTACGCAACTGGGGTGAGCTCCCAGGAAGGAATCGCAAGCCCCTGGATTCTTTAGGAAAAAAACTCTGTGCTCTTCAGCGGCACCTGTGGCGTGAAGAGTCTCCTGGTGGTGTGGTTTTCAGCAGGCTTGGAAGCTGCAATGGAGCTGCTGTCAAAAGGGGGAAATACGGGCTTCTCCCATATTCTCCCGTTTACAACTTGACGCCACAGCGCATTTACTAGCACTCTCTGACTGACTGCTGGAGACTTTCAGCCCCACTGGGCCTTTCTATGATCACACTTCGCTGGACGCGGGGTGTTTTGCGTGCCACGAATAGCATTACACGCTTCATGAACTAGTCCGGCCTAGGTGACTTTGGATGGACCAAATGGCTAAGAATTTGACCGGATTTTCAGGATTTTCTGGCAGGCTGGACCTACCGTGGACCTTGCTTCCCAATAGAGAGATGACAGGTCAGAGTTGCCAGGATGCACTTTAGGCGCAGGGGTTCTTTCAGTGCAGTTCAGAGGGCCTCCGCGGAGGCAGAGCCACGTTGAATGGAATACTGGCCAAAACGTGGTCCTGGGGCTGCCTTACAGCTGTAGAAATCAAGCTCTGCGGGCGAGAATCTGTTCATCACCCTTCCCTCTGCATACAAAGAGTCGACCCCAACCGTCTCTTCTGTGTTATGTTTCTCGGAAAATAAAAGGGGACTACGGCGCACACACTCTCCCTCAGAAGGGAATTCCTACGCGACTCTCTTAGGCCTACGGAAAGCCGTAGAGGAGTTAAAGCAGTCTGTCGAGTCAGGACGCACGGAGATGGCTGCACACAAAACTTTGCTGATAGGAAACACTCGTGCTTGCCTTGAGGCCAGGGGTCACGTTTACTTTGCCCTGAGCTAGGGCAAGCGTGGGATGAGCTCCTAGCAAGGCACTGGAGACCACCTGGATTCCTAGGAGAACGCTCACTTTCTTCACTGAACGTATTCCTAGGAGTGACTAGAAGACGGTTAATGGCAATGTCTTTCAGTCAGCCTTGAGGCCGCCACTATCTACCTTTCAACTGGGGGAAATCCTGCCTTTTTCCAGGCTTCTCAATGACAAACTGGATCACCCCGCACATGTACCTAGCTTCTCTGACAATCCCAAAGAGACCATTGGAACGCAATCCGGCCTTCTGCGATGAATCCTTTGAATGCAGTGCGCTCTGCATGTGGTGAACGGCATAATCCTCTAAATGTCCTCAGTAGGCCTAGGTGACTTTGGATGTTGCAAATGCCTAGCAATGCTCAGGGTAAATCTCTTCTTTATTTCGGGCTGGACCTAAAGGCCAGTTTCCGCATCACTTAGAGAGACCTCGAGCAGGAGTCCCCAGACTGAAGTGGCGCCCCGGTGGTTTCCTTCAGGGCCTCTTATGTTTCCTCAAAGTGACAGACCCGCAGGGAATGAAAGCCTGCCACGAACCGCCTTCCTGAGGCTCTTTCAAAGCTGTGGAACGCTAGCCATAGAGAACACATTAGTTCCCGGCCCTTCGAACTGCATAGTGAGGGAACTTCCCCGAGCTGTGTATCCCTTGATTGTGCCCAGAAGGCTTTGGGTACACAGTGTCCTTCCTTGGCAGGAATTGACCATGTGAGAGTCTTGAGCACTGTGGGCCATAGTAAAGCTAAAGCCGTCCATTGACTAAGACTTCCTGGAAACCGGTGCACCTCTATCTCTGGTAATGGGAAAATGTGCACCTTACCTCAAGACTAGAGGTCACATTTAGTTGGCCCTTTAGCTACAGTACGCAACTGGGGTGAGCTCCCAGGAAGGAATCGCAAACCCCTGGATTCTTTAGGAAAAAAACTCTGTGCTCTTCAGCGGCACCTGTGGCGTGAAGAGTCTCCTGGTGGTGTGGTTTTCAGCAGGCTTGGAAGCTGCAATGGAGCTGCTGTCAAAAGGGGGAAATACGGGCTTCTCCCATATTCTCCCGTTTACAACTTGACGCCACAGCGCATTTACTAGCACTCTCTGACTGACTGCTGGAGACTTTCAGCCCCACTGGGCCTTTCTATGATCACACTTCGCTGGACGCGGGGTGTTTTGCGTGCCACGAATAGCATTACACGCTTCATGAACTAGTCCGGCCTAGGTGACTTTGGATGGACCAAATGGCTAAGAATTTGACCGGATTTTCAGGATTTTCTGGCAGGCTGGACCTACCGTGGACCTTGCTTCCCAAAAGAGAGATGACAGGTAAGAGTTGCCAGGATGCACTTTAGGCGCAGGGGTTCTTTCAGTGCAGTTCAGAGGGCCTCCGCGGAGGCAGAGCCACGTTGAATGGAATACTGGCCAAAACGTGGTCCTGGGGCTGCCTTACAGCTGTAGAAATCAAGCTCTGCGGGCGAGAATCTGTTCATCACCCTTCCCTCTGCATACAAAGAGTCGACCCCAACCGTCTCTTCTGTGTTATGTTTCTCGGAAAATAAAAGGGGACTACGGCGCACACACTCTCCCTCAGAAGGGAATTCCTACGCGACTCTCTTAGGCCTACGGAAAGCCGTAGAGGAGTTAAAGCAGTCTGTCGAGTCAGGACGCACGGAGATGGCTGCACACAAAACTTTGCTGATAGGAAACACTCGTGCTTGCCTTGAGGCCAGGGGTCACGTTTACTTTGCCCTGAGCTAGGGCAAGCGTGGGATGAGCTCCTAGCAAGGCACTGGAGACCACCTGGATTCCTAGGAGAACGCTCACTTTCTTCACTGAGCGTATTCCTAGGAGTGACTAGAAGACGGTTCATGGCAATGTCTTTCAGTCAGCCTTGAGGCCGCCACTATCTACCTTTCAACTGGGGGAAATCCTGCCTTTTTCCAGGCTTCTCAATGACAAACTGGATCACCCCGCACATGTACCTAGCTTCTCTGACAATCCCAAATCGACCATTGGAATGCAATCTGGCCTTCTGCGATGAAACTTTTGGATGCAGTGTGCTCTGCATATGGTGAACGGCATAATCCTCTAAATGTCCTCAGTAGGCCTAGGTGACTTTGGATGTTGCAAATGCCTAGCAATGCTCAGGGTAAATCTCTTCTTTATTTCGGGCTGGACCTAAAGGCCAGTTTCCGCATCACTTAGAGAGACCTCGAGCAGGAGTCCCCAGACAAGTGGCGCCCCGGTGGTTTCCTTCAGGGCCTCTTATGTTTCCTCAAAGTGGCAGACCCGCAGGGAATGAAAGCCTGCCACGAACCGCCTTCCTGAGGCTCTTTCAAAGCTGTGGAACGCTAGCCATAGAGAACACATTAGTTCCCGGCCCTTCCAACTGCATAGTGAGGGAACTTCCCCGAGCTGTGTATCCCTTGATTGTGCCCAGAAGGCTTTGGGTACACAGTGTCCTTCCTTGGCAGGAATTGACCATGTGAGAGTCTTGAGCACTGTGGGCCATAGTAAAGCTAAAGCCGTCCATTGACTAAGACTTCCTGGAAACCGGTGCACCTCTATCTCTGGTAATGGGAAAATGTGCACCTTACCTCAAGACTAGAGGTCACATTTAGTTGGCCCTTTAGCTACAGTACGCAACTGGGGTGAGCTCCCAGGAAGGAATCGCAAGCCCCTGGATTCTTTAGGAAAAAAACTCTGTGCTCTTCAGCGGCACCTGTGGCGTGAAGAGTCTCCTGGTGGTGTGGTTTTCAGCAGGCTTGGAAGCTGCAATGGAGCTGCTGTCAAAAGGGGGAAATACGGGCTTCTCCCATATTCTCCCGTTTACAACTTGACGCCACAGCACATTTACTAGCACTCTCTGACTGACTGCTGGAGACTTTCAGCCCCACTGGGCCTTTCTATGATCACACTTCGCTGGACGCGGGGTGTTTTGCGTGCCACGAATAGCATTACACGCTTCATGAACTAGTCCGGCCTAGGTGACTTTGGATGCACTAAATGGCTAAGAATTTGACCGGATTTTCAGGATTTTCTGGCAGGCTGGACCTACCGTGGACCTTGCTTCCCAAAAGAGAGATGACAGGTAAGAGTTGCCAGGATGCACTTTAGGTGCAGGGGTTCTTTCAGTGCAGTTCAGAGGGCCTCCGCGGAGGCAGAGCCACGTTGAATGGAATACTGGCCAAAACGTGGTCCTGGGGCTGCCTTACAGCTGTAGAAATCAAGCTCTGCGGGCGAGAATCTGTTCATCACCCTTCCCTCTGCATACAAAGAGTCGACCCCAACCGTCTCTTCTGTGTTATGTTTCTCGGAAAATAAAAGGGGACTACGGCGCACACACTCTCCCTCAGAAGGGAATTCCTACGCGACTCTCTTAGGCCTACGGAAAGCCGTAGAGGAGTTAAAGCAGTCTGTCGAGTCAGGACGCACGGAGATGGCTGCACACAAAACTTTGCTGATAGGAAACACTCGTGCTAGCCTTGAGGCCAGGGGTCACGTTTACTTTGCCCTGAGCTAGGGCAAGCGTGGGATGAGCTCCTAGCAAGGCACTGGAGACCACCTGGATTCCTAGTAGAACGCTCACTTTCTTCACTGAGCGTATTCCTAGGAGTGACTAGAAGACGGTTCATGGCAATGTCTTTCAGTCAGCCTTGAGGCCGCCACTATCTACCTTTCAACTGGGGGAAATCCTGCCTTTTTCCAGGCTTCTCAATGACAAACTGGATCACCCCGCACATGTACCTAGCTTCTCTGACAATCCCAAAGAGACCATTGGAACGCAATCCGGCCTTCTGCGATGAAACTTTTGGATGCAGTGTGCTCTGCATGTGGTGAACGGCATAATCCTCTAAATGTCCTCAGTAGGCCTAGGTGACTTTGGATGTTGCAAATGCCTAGCAATGCTCAGGGTAAATCTCTTCTTTATTTCGGGCTGGACCTAAAGGCCAGTTTCCGCATCACTTAGAGAGACCTCGAGCAGGAGTCCCCAGACTGAAGTGGCGCCCCGGTGGTTTCCTTCAGGGCCTCTTATGTTTCCTCAAAGTGGCAGACCCGCAGGGAATGAAAGCCTGCCACGAACCGCCTTCCTGAGGCTCTTTCAAAGCTGTGGAACGCTAGCCATAGAGAACACATTCGTTCCCGGCCCTTCCAACTGCATAGTGAGGGAAATTCCCCGAGCTGTGTATCCCTTGATTGTGCCCAGAAGGCTTTGGGTACACAGTGTCCTTCCTTGGCAGGAATTGACCATGTGAGAGTCTTGAGCACTGTGGGCCATAGTAAAGCTAAAGCCGTCCATTGACTAAGACTTCCTGGAAACCGGTGCACCTCTATCTCTGGTAATGGGAAAATGTGCACCTTACCTCAAGACTAGAGGTCACATTTAGTTGGCCCTTTAGCTACAGTACGCAACTGGGGTGAGCTCCCAGGAAGGAATCGCAAGCCCCTGGATTCTTTAGGAAAAAAACTCTGTGCTCTTCAGCGCAACCTGTGGCGTGAAGAGTCTCCTGGTGGTGTGGTTTTCAGCAGGCTTGGAAGCTGCAATGGAGCTGCTGTCAAAAGGGGGAAATACGGGCTTCTCCCATATTCTCCCGTTTACAACTTGACGCCACGGCGCATTTACTAGCACTCTCTGACTGACTGCTGGAGACTTTCAGCCCCACTGGGCCTTTCTATGATCACACTTCGCTGGACGCGGGGTGTTTTGCGTGCCACGAATAGCATTACACGCTTCATGAACTAGTCCGGCCTAGGTGACTTTGGATGGACCAAATGGCTAAGAATTTGACCGGATTTTCAGGATTTTCTGGCAGGCTGGACCTACCGTGGACCTTGCTTCCCAATAGAGAGATGACAGGTAAGAGTTGCCAGGATGCACTTTAGGCGCAGGGGTTCTTTCAGTGCAGTTCAGATGGCCTCCGCGGAGGCAGAGCCACGTTGAATGGAATACTGGCCAAAACGTGGTCCTGGGGCTGCCTTACAGCTGTAGAAATCAAGCTCTGCAGGCGAGAATCTGTTCATCACCCTTCCCTCTGCATACAAAGAGTCGACCCCAACCGTCTCTTCTGTGTTATGTTTCTCGGAAAATAAAAGGGGACTACGGCGCACACACTCTCCCTCAGAAGGGAATTCCTACGCGACTCTCTTAGGCCTATGGAAAGCCGTAGAGGAGTTAAAGCAGTCTGTCGAGTCCGGACACACGGAGATGGCTGCACACAAAACTTTGTTGATAGGAAACACTCGTGCTTGCCTTGAGGCCAGGGGTCACGTTTACTTTGCCCTGAGCTAGGGCAAGCGTGGGATGAGCTCCTAGCAAGGCACTGGAGACCACCTGGATTCCTAGGAGAACGCTCACTTTCTTCACTGAGCGTATTCCTAGGAGTGACTAGAAGACGGTTCATGGCAATGTCTTTCAGTCAGCCTTGAGGCCGCCACTATCTACCTTTCAACTGGGGGAAATCCTGCCTTTTTCCAGGCTTCTCAATGACAAACTGGATCACCCCGCACATGTACCTAGCTTCTCTGACAATCCCAAAGAGACCATTGGAACGCAATCCGGCCTTCTGCGATGAAACTTTTGTATGCAGTGTGCTCTGCATGTGGTGAACGGCATAATCCTCTAAATGTCCTCAGTAGGCCTAGGTGACTTTGGATGTTGCAAATGCCTAGCAATGCTCAGGGTAAATCTCTTCTTTATTTCGGGCTGGACCTAAAGGCCAGTTTCCGCATCACTTAGAGAGACCTCGAGCAGGAGTCCCCAGACTGAAGTGGCGCCCCGGTGGTTTCCTTCAGGGCCTCTTATGTTTCCTCAAAGTGGCAGACCCGCAGGGAATGAAAGCCTGCCACGAACCGCCTTCCTGAGGCTCTTTCAAAGCTGTGGAACGCTAGCCATAGAGAACACATTAGTTCCCGGCCCTTCCAACTGCATAGTGAGGGAACTTCCCCGAGCTGTGTATCCCTTGATTGTGCCCAGAAGGCTTTGGGTACACAGTGTCCTTCCTTGGCAGGAATTGACCATGTGAGAGTCTTGAGCACTGTGGGCCATAGTAAAGCTAAAGCCGTCCATTGACTAAGACTTCCTGGAAACCGGTGCACCTCTATCTCTGGTAATGGGAAAATGTGCACCTTACCTCAAGACTAGAGGTCACATTTAGTTGGCCCTTTAGCTACAGTACGCAACTGGGGTGAGCTCCCAGGAAGGAATCGCAAGCCCCTGGATTCTTTAGGAAAAAAACTCTGTGCTCTTCAGCGGCACCTGTGGCGTGAAGAGTCTCCTGGTGGTGTGGTTTTCAGCAGGCTTGGAAGCTGCAATGGAGCTGCTGTCAAAAGGGGGAAATACGGGCTTCTCCCATATTCTCCCGTTTACAACTTGACGCCACAGCGCATTTACTAGCACTCTCTGACTGACTGCTGGAGACTTTCAGCCCCACTGGGCCTTTCTATGATCACACTTCGCTGGACGCGGGGTGTTTTGCGTGCCACGAATAGCATTACACGCTTCATGAACTAGTCCGGCCTAGGTGACTTTGGATGGACCAAATGGCTAAGAATTTGACCAGATTTTCAGGATTTTCTGGCAGGCTGGACCTACCGTGGACCTTGCTTCCCAATAGAGAGATGACAGGTAAGAGTTGCCAGGATGCACTTTAGGCGCAGGGGTTCTTTCAGTGCAGTTCAGTGGGCCTCCGCGGAGGCAGAGCCACGTTGAATGGAATACTGGCCAAAACGTGGTCCTGGGGCTGCCTTACAGCTGTAGAAATCAAGCTCTGCGGGCGAGAATCTGTTCATCACCCTTCCCTCTGCATACAAAGAGTCGACCCCAACCGTCTCTTCTGTGTTATGTTTCTCGGAAAATAAAAGGGGACTACGGCGCACACACTCTCCCTCAGAAGGGAATTCCTACGTGACTCTCTTAGGCCTACGGAAAGCCGTAGAGGAGTTAAAGCAGTCTGTCGAGTCAGGACGCACGGAGATGGCTGCACACAAAACTTTGCTGATAGGAAACACTCGTGCTTGCCTTGAGGCCAGGGGTCACGTTTACTTTGCCCTGAGCTAGGGCAAGCGTGGGATGAGCTCCTAGCAAGGCACTGGAGACCACCTGGATTCCTAGGAGAACGCTCACTTTCTTCACTGAGCGTATTCCTAGGAGTGACTAGAAGACGGTTCATGGCAATGTCTTTCAGTCAGCCTTGAGGCCGCCACTATCTACCTTTCAACTGGGGGAAATCCTGCCTTTTTCCAGGCTTCTCAATGACAAACTGGATCACCCCGCACATGTACCTAGCTTCTCTGACAATCCCAAAGAGACCATTGGAACGCAATCCGGCCTTCTGCGATGAAACTTTTGGATGCAGTGTGCTCTGCATGTGGTGAACGGCATAATCCTCTAAATGTCCTCAGTAGGCCTAGGTGACTTTGGATGTTGCAAATGCCTAGCAATGCTCAGGGTAAATCTCTTCTTTATTTCGGGCTGGACCTAAAGGCCAGTTTCCGCATCACTTAGAGAGACCTCGAGCAGGAGTCCCCAGACTGAAGTGGCGCCCCGGTTGTTTCCTTCAGGGCCTCTTATGTTTCCTCAAAGTGGCAGACCCGCAGGGAATGAAAGCCTGCCACGAACCGCCTTCCTGAGGCTCTTTCAAAGCTGTGGAACGCTAGCCATAGAGAACACATTAGTTCCCGGGCCTTCCAACTGCAGAGTGAGGGAACTTCCCCGAGCTGTGTATCCCTTGATTGTGCCCAGAAGGCTTTGGGTACACAGTGTCCTTCCTTGGCAGGAATTGACCATGTGAGAGTCTTGAGCACTGTGGGCCATAGTAAAGCTAAAGCCGTCCATTGACTAAGACTTCCTGGAAACCGGTGCACCTCTATCTCTGGTAATGGGAAAATGTGCACCTTACCTCAAGACTAGAGGTCACATTTAGTTGGCCCTTTAGCTACAGTACGCAACTGGGGTGAGCTCCCAGGAAGGAATCGCAAGCCCCTGGATTCTTTAGGAAAAAAACTCTGTGCTCTTCAGCGGCACCTGTGGCGTGAAGAGTCTCCTGGTGGTGTGGTTTTCAGCAGGCTTGGAAGCTGCAATGGAGCTGCTGTCAAAAGGGGGAAATACGGGCTTCTCCCATATTCTCCCGTTTACAACTTGACGCCACAGCACATTTACTAGCACTCTCTGACTGACTGCTGGAGACTTTCAGCCCCACTGGGCCTTTCTATGATCACACTTCGCTGGACGCGGGGTGTTTTGCGTGCCACGAATAGCATTACACGCTTCATGAACTAGTCCGGCCTAGGTGACTTTGGATGCACTAAATGGCTAAGAATTTGACCGGATTTTCAGGATTTTCTGGCAGGCTGGACCTACCGTGGACCTTGCTTCCCAAAAGAGAGATGACAGGTAAGAGTTGCCAGGATGCACTTTAGGTGCAGGGGTTCTTTCAGTGCAGTTCAGAGGGCCTCCGCGGAGGCAGAGCCACGTTGAATGGAATACTGGCCAAAACGTGGTCCTGGGGCTGCCTTACAGCTGTAGAAATCAAGCTCTGCGGGCGAGAATCTGTTCATCACCCTTCCCTCTGCATACAAAGAGTCGACCCCAACCGTCTCTTCTGTGTTATGTTTCTCGGAAAATAAAAGGGGACTACGGCGCACACACTCTCCCTCAGAAGGGAATTCCTACGCGACTCTCTTAGGCCTACGGAAAGCCGTAGAGGAGTTAAAGCAGTCTGTCGAGTCAGGACGCACGGAGATGGCTGCACACAAAACTTTGCTGATAGGAAACACTCGTGCTAGCCTTGAGGCCAGGGGTCACGTTTACTTTGCCCTGAGCTAGGGCAAGCGTGGGATGAGCTCCTAGCAAGGCACTGGAGACCACCTGGATTCCTAGGAGAACGCTCACTTTCTTCACTGAGCGTATTCCTAGGAGTGACTAGAAGACGGTTCATGGCAATGTCTTTCAGTCAGCCTTGAGGCCGCCACTATCTACCTTTCAACTGGGGGAAATCCTGCCTTTTTCCAGGCTTCTCAATGACAAACTGGATCACCCCGCACATGTACCTAGCTTCTCTGACAATCCCAAAGAGACCATTGGAACGCAATCCGGCCTTCTGCGATGAAACTTTTGGATGCAGTGTGCTCTGCATGTGGTGAACGGCATAATCCTCTAAATGTCCTCAGTAGGCCTAGGTGACTTTGGATGTTGCAAATGCCTAGCAATGCTCAGGGTAAATCTCTTCTTTATTTCGGGCTGGACCTAAAGGCCAGTTTCCGCATCACTTAGAGAGACCTCGAGCAGGAGTCCCCAGACTGAAGTGGCGCCCCGGTGGTTTCCTTCAGGGCCTCTTATGTTTCCTCAAAGTGGCAGACCCGCAGGGAATGAAAGCCTGCCACGAACCGCCTTCCTGAGGCTCTTTCAAAGCTGTGGAACGCTAGCCATAGAGAACACATTCGTTCCCGGCCCTTCCAACTGCATAGTGAGGGAAATTCCCCGAGCTGTGTATCCCTTGATTGTGCCCAGAAGGCTTTGGGTACACAGTGTCCTTCCTTGGCAGGAATTGACCATGTGAGAGTCTTGAGCACTGTGGGCCATAGTAAAGCTAAAGCCGTCCATTGACTAAGACTTCCTGGAAACCGGTGCACCTCTATCTCTGGTAATGGGAAAATGTGCACCTTACCTCAAGACTAGAGGTCACATTTAGTTGGCCCTTTAGCTACAGTACGCAACTGGGGTGAGCTCCCAGGAAGGAATCGCAAGCCCCTGGATTCTTTAGGAAAAAAACTCTGTGCTCTTCAGCGCAACCTGTGGCGTGAAGAGTCTCCTGGTGGTGTGGTTTTCAGCAGGCTTGGAAGCTGCAATGGAGCTGCTGTCAAAAGGGGGAAATACGGGCTTCTCCCATATTCTCCCGTTTACAACTTGACGCCACGGCGCATTTACTAGCACTCTCTGACTGACTGCTGGAGACTTTCAGCCCCACTGGGCCTTTCTATGATCACACTTCGCTGGACGCGGGGTGTTTTGCGTGCCACGAATAGCATTACACGCTTCATGAACTAGTCCGGCCTAGGTGACTTTGGATGGACCAAATGGCTAAGAATTTGACCGGATTTTCAGGATTTTCTGGCAGGCTGGACCTACCGTGGACCTTGCTTCCCAATAGAGAGATGACAGGTAAGAGTTGCCAGGATGCACTTTAGGCGCAGGGGTTCTTTCAGTGCAGTTCAGAGGGCCTCCGCGGAGGCAGAGCCACGTTGAATGGAATACTGGCCAAAACGTGGTCCTGGGGCTGCCTTACAGCTGTAGAAATCAAGCTCTGCAGGCGAGAATCTGTTCATCACCCTTCCCTCTGCATACAAAGAGTCGACCCCAACCGTCTCTTCTGTGTTATGTTTCTCGGAAAATAAAAGGGGACTACGGCGCACACACTCTCCCTCAGAAGGGAATTCCTACGCGACTCTCTTAGGCCTATGGAAAGCCGTAGAGGAGTTAAAGCAGTCTGTCGAGTCCGGACACACGGAGATGGCTGCACACAAAACTTTGTTGATAGGAAACACTCGTGCTTGCCTTGAGGCCAGGGGTCACGTTTACTTTGCCCTGAGCTAGGGCAAGCGTGGGATGAGCTCCTAGCAAGGCACTGGAGACCACCTGGATTCCTAGGAGAACGCTCACTTTCTTCACTGAGCGTATTCCTAGGAGTGACTAGAAGACGGTTCATGGCAATGTCTTTCAGTCAGCCTTGAGGCCGCCACTATCTACCTTTCAACTGGGGGAAATCCTGCCTTTTTCCAGGCTTCTCAATGACAAACTGGATCACCCCGCACATGTACCTAGCTTCTCTGACAATCCCAAAGAGACCATTGGAACGCAATCCGGCCTTCTGCGATGAAACTTTTGTATGCAGTGTGCTCTGCATGTGGTGAACGGCATAATCCTCTAAATGTCCTCAGTAGGCCTAGGTGACTTTGGATGTTGCAAATGCCTAGCAATGCTCAGGGTAAATCTCTTCTTTATTTCGGGCTGGACCTAAAGGCCAGTTTCCGCATCACTTAGAGAGACCTCGAGCAGGAGTCCCCAGACTGAAGTGGCGCCCCGGTGGTTTCCTTCAGGGCCTCTTATGTTTCCTCAAAGTGGCAGACCCGCAGGGAATGAAAGCCTGCCACGAACCGCCTTCCTGAGGCTCTTTCAAAGCTGTGGAACGCTAGCCATAGAGAACACATTAGTTCCCGGCCCTTCCAACTGCATAGTGAGGGAAGTTCCCCGAGCTGTGTATCCCTTGATTGTGCCCAGAAGGCTTTGGGTACACAGTGTCCTTCCTTGGCAGGAATTGACCATGTGAGAGTCTTGAGCACTGTGGGCCATAGTAAAGCTAAAGCCGTCCATTGACTAAGACTTCCTGGAAACCGGTGCACCTCTATCTCTGGTAATGGGAAAATGTGCACCTTACCTCAAGACTAGAGGTCACATTTAGTTGGCCCTTTAGCTACAGTACGCAACTGGGGTGAGCTCCCAGGAAGGAATCGCAAGCCCCTGGATTCTTTAGGAAAAAAACTCTGTGCTCTTCAGCGGCACCTGTGGCGTGAAGAGTCTCCTGGTGGTGTGGTTTTCAGCAGGCTTGGAAGCTGCAATGGAGCTGCTGTCAAAAGGGGGAAATACGGGCTTCTCCCATATTCTCCCGTTTACAACTTGACGCCACAGCGCATTTACTAGCACTCTCTGACTGACTGCTGGAGACTTTCAGCCCCACTGGGCCTTTCTATGATCACACTTCGCTGGACGCGGGGTGTTTTGCGTGCCACGAATAGCATTACACGCTTCATGAACTAGTCCGGCCTAGGTGACTTTGGATGGACCAAATGGCTAAGAATTTGACCAGATTTTCAGGATTTTCTGGCAGGCTGGACCTACCGTGGACCTTGCTTCCCAATAGAGAGATGACAGGTAAGAGTTGCCAGGATGCACTTTAGGCGCAGGGGTTCTTTCAGTGCAGTTCAGTGGGCCTCCGCGGAGGCAGAGCCACGTTGAATGGAATACTGGCCAAAACGTGGTCCTGGGGCTGCCTTACAGCTGTAGAAATCAAGCTCTGCGGGCGAGAATCTGTTCATCACCCTTCCCTCTGCATACAAAGAGTCGACCCCAACCGTCTCTTCTGTGTTATGTTTCTCGGAAAATAAAAGGGGACTACGGCGCACACACTCTCCCTCAGAAGGGAATTCCTACGCGACTCTCTTAGGCCTACGGAAAGCCGTAGAGGAGTTAAAGCAGTCTGTCGAGTCAGGACGCACGGAGATGGCTGCACACAAAACTTTGCTGATAGGAAACACTCGTGCTTGCCTTGAGGCCAGGGGTCACGTTTACTTTGCCCTGAGCTAGGGCAAGCGTGGGATGAGCTCCTAGCAAGGCACTGGAGACCACCTGGATTCCTAGGAGAACGCTCACTTTCTTCACTGAGCGTATTCCTAGGAGTGACTAGAAGACGGTTCATGGCAATGTCTTTCAGTCAGCCTTGAGGCCGCCACTATCTACCTTTCAACTGGGGGAAATCCTGCCTTTTTCCAGGCTTCTCAATGACAAACTGGATCACCCCGCACATGTACCTAGCTTCTCTGACAATCCCAAAGAGACCATTGGAACGCAATCCGGCCTTCTGCGATGAATCTTTTGGATGCAGTGTGCTCTGCATGTGGTGAACGGCATAATCCTCTAAATGTCCTCAGTAGGCCTAGGTGACTTTGGATGTTGCAAATGCCTAGCAATGCTCAGGGTAAATCTCTTCTTTATTTCGGGCTGGACCTAAAGGCCAGTTTCCGCATCACTTAGAGAGACCTCGAGCAGGAGTCCCCAGACTGAAGTGGCGCCCCGGTTGTTTCCTTCAGGGCCTCTTATGTTTCCTCAAAGTGGCAGACCCGCAGGGAATGAAAGCCTGCCACGAACCGCCTTCCTGAGGCTCTTTCAAAGCTGTGGAACGCTAGCCATAGAGAACACATTAGTTCCCGGGCCTTCCAACTGCAGAGTGAGGGAACTTCCCCGAGCTGTGTATCCCTTGATTGTGCCCAGAAGGCTTTGGGTACACAGTGTCCTTCCTTGGCAGGAATTGACCATGTGAGAGTCTTGAGCACTGTGGGCCATAGTAAAGCTAAAGCCGTCCATTGACTAAGACTTCCTGGAAACCGGTGCACCTCTATCTCTGGTAATGGGAAAATGTGCACCTTACCTCAAGACTAGAGGTCACATTTAGTTGGCCCTTTAGCTACAGTACGCAACTGGGGTGAGCTCCCAGGAAGGAATCGCAAGCCCCTGGATTCTTTAGGAAAAAAACTCTGTGCTCTTCAGCGGCACCTGTGGCGTGAAGAGTCTCCTGGTGGTGTGGTTTTCAGCAGGCTTGGAAGCTGCAATGGAGCTGCTGTCAAAAGGGGGAAATACGGGCTTCTCCCATATTCTCCCGTTTACAACTTGACGCCACAGCGCATTTACTAGCACTCTCTGACTGACTGCTGGAGACTTTCAGCCCCACTGGGCCTTTCTATGATCACACTTCGCTGGACGCGGGGTGTTTTGCGTGCCACGGATAGCATTACACGCTTCATGAACTAGTCCGGCCTAGGTGACTTTGGATGGACCAAATGGCTAAGAATTTGACCGGATTTTCAGGATTTTCTGGCAGGCTGGACCTACCGTGGACCTTGCTTCCCAATAGAGAGATGACAGGTAAGAGTTGCCAGGATGCACTTTAGGCGCAGGGGTTCTTTCAGTGCAGTTCAGTGGGCCTCCGCGGAGGCAGAGCCACGTTGAATGGAATACTGGCCAAAACGTGGTCCTGGGGCTGCCTTACAGCTGTAGAAATCAAGCTCTGCGGGCGAGAATCTGTTCATCACCCTTCCCTCTGCATACAAAGAGTCGACCCCAACCGTCTCTTCTGTGTTATGTTTCTCGGAAAATAAAAGGGGACTACGGCGCACACACTCTCCCTCAGAAGGGAATTCCTACGCGACTCTCTTAGGCCTACGGAAAGCCGTAGAGGAGTTAAAGCAGTCTGTCGAGTCAGGACGCACGGAGATGGCTGCACACAAAACTTTGCTGATAGGAAACACTCGTGCTTGCCTTGAGGCCAGGGGTCACGTTTACTTTGCCCTGAGCTAGGGCAAGCGTGGGATGAGCTCCTAGCAAGGCACTGGAGACCACCTGGATTCCTAGGAGAACGCTCACTTTCTTCACTGAGCGTATTCCTAGGAGTGACTAGAAGACGGTTCATGGCAATGTCTTTCAGTCAGCCTTGAGGCCGCCACTATCTACCTTTCAACTGGGGGAAATCCTGCCTTTTTCCAGGCTTCTCAATGACAAACTGGATCACCCCGCACATGTACCTAGCTTCTCTGACAATCCCAAAGAGACCATTGGAACGCAATCCGGCCTTCTGCGATGAAACTTTTGGATGCAGTGTGCTCTGCATGTGGTGAACGGCATAATCCTCTAAATGTCCTCAGTAGGCCTAGGTGACTTTGGATGTTGCAAATGCCTAGCAATGCTCAGGGTAAATCTCTTCTTTATTTCGGGCTGGACCTAAAGGCCAGTTTCCGCATCACTTAGAGAGACCTCGAGCAGGAGTCCCCAGACTGAAGTGGCGCCCCGGTTGTTTCCTTCAGGGCCTCTTATGTTTCCTCAAAGTGGCAGACCCGCAGGGAATGAAAGCCTGCCACGAACCGCCTTCCTGAGGCTCTTTCAAAGCTGTGGAACGCTAGCCATAGAGAACACATTAGTTCCCGGGCCTTCCAACTGCAGAGTGAGGGAACTTCCCCGAGCTGTGTATCCCTTGATTGTGCCCAGAAGGCTTTGGGTACACAGTGTCCTTCCTTGGCAGGAATTGACCATGTGAGAGTCTTGAGCACTGTGGGCCATAGTAAAGCTAAAGCCGTCCATTGACTAAGACTTCCTGGAAACCGGTGCACCTCTATCTCTGGTAATGGGAAAATGTGCACCTTACCTCAAGACTAGAGGTCACATTTAGTTGGCCATTTATCTACAGTACGCAACTGGGGTGAGCTCCCAGGAAGGAATCGCAAGCCCCTGGATTCTTTAGGAAAAAAACTCTGTGCTCTTCAGCGGCACCTGTGGCGTGAAGAGTCTCCTGGTGGTGTGGTTTCCAGCAGGCTTGGAAGCTGCAATGGAGCTGCTGTCAAAAGGGGGAAATACGGGCTTCTCCCATATTCTCCCGTTTACAACTTGACGCCACAGCGCATTTACTAGCACTCTCTGACTGACTGCTGGAGACTTTCAGCCCCACTGGGCCTTTCTATGATCACACTTCGCTGGACGCGGGGTGTTTTGCGTGCCATGAATAGCATTACACGCTTCATGAACTAGTCCGGCCTAGGTGACTTTGGATGGACCAAATGGCTAAGAATTTGACCGGATTTTCAGGATTTTCTGGCAGGCTGGACCTACCGTGGACCTTGCTTCCCAATAGAGAGATGACAGGTAAGAGTTGCCAGGATGCACTTTAGGCGCAGGGGTTCTTTCAGTGCAGTTCAGAGGGCCTCCGCGGAGGCAGAGCCACGTTGAATGGAATACTGGCCAAAACGTGGTCCTGGGGCTGCCTTACAGCTGTAGAAATCAAGCTCTGTGGGCGAGAATCTGTTCATCACCCTTCCCTCTGCATACAAAGAGTCGACCCCAACCGTCTCTTCTGTGTTATGTTTCTCGGAAAATAAAAGGGGACTACGGCGCACACACTCTCCCTCAGAAGGGAATTCCTACGCGACTCTCTTAGGCCTACGGAAAGACGTAGAGGAGTTAAAGCAGTCTGTCGAGTCAGGACGCACGGAGATGGCTGCACACAAAACTTTGCTGATAGGAAACACTCGTGCTTGCCTTGAGGCCAGGGGTCACGTTTACTTTGCCCTGAGCTAGGGCAAGCGTGGGATGAGCTCCTAGCAAGGCACTGGAGACCACCTGGATTCCTAGGAGAACGCTCACTTTCTTCACTGAGCGTATTCCTAGGAGTGACTAGAAGACGGTTCATGGCAATGTCTTTCAGTCAGCCTTGAGGCCGCCACTATCTACCTTTCAACTGGGGGAAATCCTGCCTTTTTCCAGGCTTCTCAATGACAAACTGGATCACCCCACACATGTACCTAGCTTCTCTGACAATCCCAAAGAGACCATTGGAGCGCAATCCGGCCTTCTGCGATGAATCCTTTGGATGCAGTGTGCTCTGCATGTGGTGAACGGCATAATCCTCTAAATGTCCTCAGTAGGCCTAGGTGACTTTGGATGTTGCAAATGCCTAGCAATGCTCAGGGTAAATCTCTTCTTTATTTCGGGCTGGACCTAAAGGCCAGTTTCCGCATCACTTAGAGAGACCTCGAGCAGGAGTCCCCAGACTGAAGTGGCGCCCCGGTGGTTTCCTTCAGGGCCTCTTATGTTTCCTCAAAGTGGCAGGCCCGCAGGGAATGAAAGCCTGCCACGAACCGCCTTCCTGAGGCTCTTTCAAAGCTGTGGAACGCTAGCCATAGAGAACACATTAGTTCCCGGCCCTTCCAACTGCATAGTGAGGGAACTTCCCCGAGCTGTGTAGCCCTTGATTGTGCCCAGAAGGCTTTGGGTACACAGTGTCCTTCCTTGGCAGGAATTGACCATGTGAGAGTCTTGAGCACTGTGGGCCATAGTAAAGCTAAAGCCGTCCATTGACTAAGACTTCCTGGAAACCGGTGCACCTCTATCTCTGGTAATGGGAAAATGTGCACCTTACCTCAAGACTAGAGGTCACATTTAGTTGGCCCTTTAGCTACAGTACGCAACTGGGGTGAGCTCCCAGGAAGGAATCGCAAGCCCCTGGATTCTTTAGGAAAAAAACTCTGTGCTCTTCAGCGGCACCTGTGGCGTGAAGAGTCTCCTGGTGGTGTGGTTTCCAGCAGGCTTGGAAGCTGCAATGGATCTGCTGTCAAAAGGGGGAAATACGGGCTTCTCCCATATTCTCCCGTTTACAACTTGACGCCACAGCGCATTTACTAGCACTCTCTGACTGACTGCTGGAGACTTTCAGCCCCACTGGGCCTTTCTATGATCACACTTCGCTGGACGTGGGGTGTTTTGCGTGCCACGAATAGCATTACACGCTTCATGAACTAGTCCGGCCTAGGTGACTTTGGATGGACCAAATGGCTAAGAATTTGACCGGATTTTCAGGATTTTCTGGCAGGCTGGACCTACCGTGGACCTTGCTTCCCAATAGAGAGATGACAGGTAAGAGTTGCCAGGATGCACTTTAGGCGCAGGGGTTCTTTCAGTGCAGTTCAGAGGGCCTCCGCGGAGGCAGAGCCACGTTGAATGGAATACTGGCCAAAACGTGGTCCTGGGGCTGCCTTACAGCTGTAGAAATCAAGCTCTGTGGGCGAGAATCTGTTCATCACCCTTCCCTCTGCATACAAAGAGTCGACCCCAACCCTCTCTTCTGTGTTATGTTTCTCGGAAAATAAAAGGGGACTATGGCGCACACACTCTCCCTCAGAAGGGAATTCCTACGCGACTCTCTTAGGCCTACGGAAAGCCGTAGAGGAGTTAAAGCAGTCTGTCGAGTCAGGACGCACGGAGATGGCTGCACACAAAACTTTGCTGATAGGAAACACTCGTGCTTGCCTTGAGTCCAGGGGTCACGTTTACTTTGCCCTGAGCTAGGGCAAGCGTGGGATGAGCTCCTAGCAAGGCACTGGAGACCACCTGGATTCCTAGGAGAACGCTCACTTTCTTCACTGAGCGTATTCCTAGGAGTGACTAGAAGACGGTTCATGGCAATGTCTTTCAGTCAGCCTTGAGGCCGCCACTATCTACCTTTCAACTGGGGGAAATCCTGCCTTTTTCCAGGCTTCTCAATGACAAACTGGATCACCCCGCACATGTACCTAGCTTCTCTGACAATCCCAAAGAGACCATTGGAACGCAATCCGGCCTTCTGCGATGAAACTTTTGGATGCAGTGTGCTCTGCATGTGGTGAACGGCATAATCCTCTAAATGTCCTCAGTAGGCCTAGGTGACTTTGGATGTTGCAAATGCCTAGCAATGCTCAGGGTAAATCTCTTCTTTATTTCGGGCTGGACCTAAAGGGCAATTTCCGCATCACTTAGAGAGACCTCGAGCAGGAGTCCCCAGACGGAATTGGCGCCCCGGTGGTTTCCTTCAGGGCCTCTTATGTTTCCTCAAAGTGGCAGACCCGCAGGGAATGAAAGCCTGCCACGAACCGCCTTCCTGAGGCTCTTTCAAAGCTGTGGAACGCTAGCCATAGAGAACACATTAGTTCCCGGCCCTTCCAACTGCATAGTGAGGGAAATTCCCCGAGCTGTGTATCCCTTGATTGTGCCCTGAAGGCTTTGGGTACACAGTGTCCTTCCTTGGCAGGAATTGACCATGTGAGAGTCTTGAGCACTGTGGGCCATAGTAAAGCTAAAGCCGTCCATTGACTAAGACTTCCTGGAAACCGGTGCACCTCTATCTCTGGTAATGGGAAAATGTGCACCTTACCTCAAGACTAGAGGTCACATTTAGTTGGCCCTTTAGCTACAGTACGCAACTGGGGTGAGCTCCCAGGAAGGAATCGCAAGCCCCTGGATTCTTTAGGAAAAAAACTCTGTGCTCTTCAGCGGCACCTGTGGCGTGAAGAGTCTCCTGGTGGTGTGGTTTTCAGCAGGCTTGGAAGCTGCAATGGAGCTGCTGTCAAAAGGGGGAAATACGGGCTTCTCCCATATTCTCCCGTTTACAACTTGACGCCACAGCGCATTTACTAGCACTCTCTGACTGACTGCTGGAGACTTTCAGCCCCACAGGGCCTTTCTATGATCACACTTCGCTGGACGCGGGGTGTTTTGCGTGCCACGGATAGCATTACACGCTTCATGAACTAGTCCGGCCTAGGTGACTTTGGATGGACCAAATGGCTAAGAATTTGACCAGATTTTCAGGATTTTCTGGCAGGCTGGACCTACCGTGGACCTTGCTTCCCAATAGAGAGATGACAGGTAAGAGTTGCCAGGATGCACTTTAGGCGCAGGTGTTCTTTCAGTGCAGTTCAGAGGGCCTCCGCGGAGGCAGAGCCACGTTGAATGGAATACTGGCCAAAACGTGGTCCTGGGGCTGCCTTACAGCTGTAGAAATCAAGCTCTGCGGGCGAGAATCTGTTCATCACCCTTCCCTCTGCATACAAAGAGTCGACCCCAACCGTCTCTTCTGCGTTATGTTTCTCGGAAAATAAAAGGGGACTACGGCGCACACACTCTCCCTCAGAAGGGAATTCCTACGCGACTCTCTTAGGCCTACGGAAAGCCGTAGAGGAGTTAAAGCAGTCTGTCGAGTCAGGACGCACGGAGATGGCTGCACACAAAACTTTGCTGATAGGAAACACTCGTGCTTGCCTTGAGGCCAGGGGTCACGTTTACTTTGCCCTGAGCTAGGGCAAGCGTGGGATCAGCTCCTAGCAAGGCACTGGAGACCACCTGGATTCCTAGGAGAACGCTCACTTTTTTCACTGAGCGTATTCCTAGGAGTGACTAGAAGACGGTTCATGGCAATGTCTTTCAGTCAGCCTTGAGGCCGCCACTATCTACCTTTCAACTGGGGGAAATCCTGCCTTTTTCCAGGCTTCTCAATGACAAACTGGATCACCCCGCACATGTACCTAGCTTCTCTGACAATCCCAAAGAGACCATTGGAACGCAATCCGGCCTTCTGCGATGAATCCTTTGGATGCAGTGTGCTCTGCATGTGGTGAACGGCATAATCCTCTAAATGTCCTCAGTAGGCCTAGGTGACTTTGGATGTTGCAAATGCCTAGCAATGCTCAGGGTAAATCTCTTCTTTATTTCGGGCTGGACCTAAAGGCCAGTTTCCGCATCACTTAGAGAGACCTCGAGCAGGAGTCCCCAGACTGAAGTGGCGCCCCGGTGGTTTCCTTCAGGGCCTCTTATGTTTCCTCAAAGTGGCAGACCCGCAGGGAATGAAAGCCTGCCACGAACCGCCTTCCTGAGGCTCTTTCAAAGCTGTGGAACGCTAGCCATAGAGAACACATTAGTTCCCGGCCCTTCCAACTGCATAGTGAGGGAAGTTCCCCGAGCTGTGTATCCCTTGATTGTGCCCAGAAGGCTTTGGGTACACAGTGTCCTTCCTTGGCAGGAATTGACCATGTGAGAGTCTTGAGCACTGTGGGCCATAGTAAAGCTAAAGCCGTCCATTGACTAAGACTTCCTGGAAACCGGTGCACCTCTATCTCTGGTAATGGGAAAATGTGCACCTTACCTCAAGACTAGAGGTCACATTTAGTTGGCCCTTTAGCTACAGTACGCAACTGGGGTGAGCTCCCAGGAAGGAATCGCAAGCCCCTGGATTCTTTAGGAAGAAAACTCTGTGCTCTTCAGCGGCACCTGTGGCGTGAAGAGTCTCCTGGTGGTGTGGTTTTCAGCAGGCTTGGAAGCTGCAATGGAGCTGCTGTCAAAAGGGGGAAATACGGGCTTCTCCCATATTCTCCCGTTTACAACTTGACGCCACATCGCATTTACTAGCACTCTCTGACTGACTGCTGGAGACTTTCAGCCCCACTGGGCCTTTCTATGATCACACTTCGCTGGACGCGGGGTGTTTTGCGTGCCACGAATAGCATTACACGCTTCATGAACTAGTCCGGCCTAGGTGACTTTGGATGGACCAAATGGCTAAGAATTTGACCGGATTTTCAGGATTTTCTGGCAGGCTGGACCTACCGTGGACCTTGCTTCCCAATAGAGAGATGACAGGTAAGAGTTGCCAGGATGCACTTTAGGCGCAGGGGTTCTTTCAGTGCAGTTCAGAGGGCCTCCGCGGAGGCAGAGCCACGTTGAATGGAATACTGGCCAAAACGTGGTCCTGGGGCTGCCTTACAGCTGTAGAAATCAAGCTCTGCGGGCGAGAATCTGTTCATCACCCTTCCCTCTGCATACAAAGAGTCGACCCCACCGTCTCTTCTGTGTTATGTTTCTCGGAAAATAAAAGGGGACTACGGCGCACACACTCTCCCTCAGAAGGGAATTCCTACGCGACTCTCTTAGGCCTACGGAAAGCCGTAGAGGAGTTAAAGCAGTCTGTCGAGTCAGGACGCACGGAGATGGCTGCACACAAAACTTTGCTGATAGGAAACACTCGTGCTTGCCTTGAGGCCAGGGGTCACGTTTACTTTGCCCTGAGCTAGGGCAAGCGTGGGATGAGCTCCTAGCAAGGCACTGGAGACCACCTGGATTCCTAGGAGAACGCTCACTTTCTTCACTGAGCGTATTCCTAGGAGTGACTAGAAGACGGTTCATGGCAATGTCTTTCAGTCAGCCTTGAGGCCGCCACTATCTACCTTTCAACTGGGGGAAATCCTGCCTTTTTCCAGGCTTCTCAATGACAAACTGGATCACCCCGCACATGTACCTAGCTTCTCTGACAATCCCAAAGAGACCATTGGAACGCAATCCGGCCTTCTGCGATGAAACTTTTGGATGCAGTGTGCTCTGCATGTGGTGAACGGCATAATCCTCTAAATGTCCTCAGTAGGCCTAGGTGACTTTGGATGTTGCAAATGCCTAGCAATGCTCAGGGTAAATCTCTTCTTTATTTCGGGCTGGACCTAAAGGCCAGTTTCCGCATCACTTAGAGAGACCTCGAGCAGGAGTCCCCAGACTGAAGTGGCGCCCCGGTGGTTTCCTTCAGGGCCTCTTATGTTTCCTCAAAGTGGCAGACCCGCAGGGAATGAAAGCCTGCCACGAACCGCCTTCCTGAGGCTCTTTCAAAGCTGTGGAACGCTAGCCATAGAGAACACATTAGTTCCCGGCCCTTCCAACTGCATAGTGAGGGAACTTCCCCGAGCTGTGTATCCCTTGATTGTGCCCAGAAGGCTTTGAGTACACAGTGTCCTTCCTTGGCAGGAATTGACCATGTGAGAGACTTGAGCACTGTGGGCCATAGTAAAGCTAAAGCCGTCCATTGACTAAGACTTCCTGGAAACCGGTGCACCTCTATCTCTGGTAATGGGAAAATGTGCACCTTACCTCAAGACTAGAGGTCACATTTAGTTGGACCTTTAGCTACAGTACGCAACTGGGGTGAGCTCCCAGGAAGGAATCGCAAGCCCCTGGATTCTTTAGGAAAAAAACTCTGTGCTCTTCAGCGGCACCTGTGGCGTGAAGAGTCTCCTGGTGGTGTGGTTTCCAGCAGGCTTGGAAGCTGCAATGGAGCTGCTGTCAAAAGGGGGAAATACGGGCTTCTCCCATATTCTCCCATTTACAACTTGACGCCACAGTGCATTTACTAGCACTCTCTGCCTGACTGCTGGAGACTTTCAGCCCCACTGGCCCTTTCTATGATCACACTTCGCTGGACGCGGGGTGTTTTGCGTGCCACGAAGAGCATTACACGCTTCATGAACTAGTCCGGCCTAGGTGACTTTGGATGGACCAAATGGCTAAGAATTTGACCGGATTTTCAGGATTTTCTGGCAGGCTGGACCTACCGTGGACCTTGCTTCCCAATAGAGAGATGACAGGTAAGAGTTGCCAGGATGCACTTTAGGCGCAGGGGTTCTTTCAGTGCAGTTCAGAGGGCCTCCGCGGAGGCAGAGCCACGTTGAATGGAATACTGGCCAAAACGTGGTCCTGGGGCTGCCTTACAGCTGTAGAAATCAAGCTCTGCGGGCGAGAATCTGTTCATCACCCTTCCCTCTGCATACAAAGAGTCGACCCCAACCGTCTCTTCTGTGTTATGTTTCTCGGAAAATAAAAGGGGACTACGGCGCACACACTCTCCCTCAGAAGGGAATTCCTACGCGACTCTCTTAGGCCTACGGAAAGCCGTAGAGGAGTTAAAGCAGTCTGTCGAGTCAGGACGCACGGAGATGGCTGCACACAAAACTTTGCTGATAGGAAACACTCGTGCTTGCCTTGAGGCCAGGGGTCACGTTTACTTTGCCCTGAGCTAGGGCAAGCGTGGGATGAGCTCCTAGCAAGGCACTGGAGACCACCTGGATTCCTAGGGGAACGCTCACTTTCTTCACTGAGCATATTCCTAGGAGTGACTAGAAGACGGTTCATGGCAATGTCTTTCAGTCAGCCTTGAGGCCGCCACTATCTACCTTTCAACTGGGGGAAATCCTGCCTTTTTCCAGGCTTCTCAATGACAAACTGGATCACCCCGCACATGTACCTAGCTTCTCTGACAATCCCAAAGAGACCATTGGAACGCAATCCGGCCTTCTGCGATGAAACTTTTGGATGCAGTGTGCTCTGCATGTGGTGAACGGCATAATCCTCTAAATGTCCTCAGTAGGCCTAGGTGACTTTGGATGTTGCAAATGCCTAGCAATGCTCAGGGTAAATCTCTTCTTTATTTCGGGCTGGACCTAAAGGCCAGTTTCCGCATCACTTAGAGAGACCTCGAGCAGGAGTCCCCAGACTGAAGTGGCGCCCCGGTGGTTTCCTTCGGGGCCTCTTATGTTTCCTCAAAGTGGCAGACCCGCAGGGAATGAAAGCCTGCCACGAACCGCCTTCCTGAGGCTCTTTCAAAGCTGTGGAACGCTAGCCATAGAGAACACATTAGTTCCCGGCCCTTCCAACTGCATAGTGAGGGAACTTCCCCGAGCTGTGTAGCCCTTGATTGTGCCCAGAAGGCTTTGGGTACACAGTGTCCTTCCTTGGCAGGAATTGACCATGTGAGAGTCTTGAGCACTGTGGGCCATAGTAAAGCTAAAGCCGTCCATTGACTAAGACTTCCTGGAAACCGGTGCACCTCTATCTCTGGTAATGGGAAAATGTGCACCTTACCTCAAGACTAGAGGTCACATTTAGTTGGCCCTTTAGCTACAGTACGCAACTGGGGTGAGCTCCCAGGAAGGAATCGCAAGCCCCTGGATTCTTTAGGAAAAAAACTCTGTGCTCTTCAGCGGCACCTGTGGCGTGAAGAGTCTCCTGGTGGTGTGGTTTTCAGCAGGCTTGGAAGCTGCAATGGAGCTGCTGTCAAAAGGGGGAAATACGGGCTTCTCCCATATTCTCCCGTTTACAACTTGACGCCACAGCGCATTTACTAGCACTCTCTGACTGACTGCTGGAGACTTTCAGCCCCACTGGGCCTTTCTATGATCACACTT
Source organism: Mesoplodon densirostris (assembly GCF_025265405.1). Lineage (NCBI taxonomy): Eukaryota > Metazoa > Chordata > Mammalia > Artiodactyla > Ziphiidae > Mesoplodon > Mesoplodon densirostris. The sequence goes on from NC_082682.1 coordinate 565,443, forward strand.
CGCTGGACGCGGGGTGTTTTGCGTGCCACGAATAGCATTACACGCTTCATGAACTAGTCCGGCCTAGGTGACTTTGGATGGACCAAATGGCTAAGAATTTGACCGGATTTTCAGGATTTTCTGGCAGGCTGGACCTACCGTGGACCTTGCTTCCCAATAGAGAGATGACAGGTAAGAGTTGCCAGGATGCACTTTAGGCGCAGGGGTTCTTTCAGTGCAGTTCAGAGGGCCTCCACGGAGGCAGAGCCACGTTGAATGGAATACTGGCCAAAACGTGGTCCTGGGGCTGCCTTACAGCTGTAGAAATCAAGCTCTGCGGGCGAGAATCTGTTCATCACCCTTCCCTCTGCATACAAAGAGTCGACCCCAACCGTCTCTTCTGTGTTATGTTTCTCGGAAAATAAAAGGGGACTACGGCGCACACACTCTCCCTCAGAAGGGAATTCCTACGTGACTCTCTTAGGCCTACGGAAAGCCGTAGAGGAGTTAAAGCAGTCTGTCGAGTCAGGACGCACGGAGATGGCTGCACACAAAACTTTGCTGATAGGAAACACTCGTGCTTGCCTTGAGGCCAGGGGTCACGTTTACTTTGCCCTGAGCTAGGGCAAGCGTGTGATGAGCTCCTAGCAAGGCACTGGAGACCACCTGGATTCCTAGGAGAACGCTCACTTTCTTCACTGAGCGTATTCCTAGGAGTGACTAGAAGACGGTTCATGGCAATGTCTTTCAGTCAGCCTTGAGGCCGCCACTATCTACCTTTCAACTGGGGGAAATCCTGCCTTTTTTCAGGCTTCTCAATGACAAACTGGATCACCCCGCACATGTACCTAGCTTCTCTGACAATCCCAAAGAGACCATTGGAACGCAATCCGGCCTTCTGCGATGAAACTTTTGGATGCAGTGTGCTCTGCATGTGGTGAACGGCATAATCCTCTAAATGTCCTCAGTAGGCCTAGGTGACTTTGGATGTTGCAAATGCCTAGCAATGCTCAGGGTAAATCTCTTCTTTATTTCGGGCTGGACCTAAAGGCCAGTTTCCGCATCACTTAGAGAGACCTCGAGCAGGAGTCCCCAGACTGAAGTGGCGCCCCGGTGGTTTCCTTCGGGGCCTCTTATGTTTCCTCAAAGTGGCAGACCCGCAGGGAATGAAAGCCTGCCACGAACCGCCTTCCTGAGGCTCTTTCAAAGCTGTGGAACGCTAGCCATAGAGAACACATTAGTTCCCGGCCCTTCCAACTGCATAGTGAGGGAACTTCCCCGAGCTGTGTATCCCTTGATTGTGCCCAGAAGGCTTTGGGTACACAGTGTCCTTCCTTGGAAGGAATTGACCATGTGAGAGTCTTGAGCACTGTGGGCCATAGTAAAGCTAAAGCCGTCCATTGACTAAGACTTCCTGGAAACCGGTGCACCTCTATCTCTGGTAATGGGAAAATGTGCACCTTACCTCAAGACTAGAGGTCACATTTAGTTGGCCCTTTAGCTACAGTACGCAACTGGGGTGAGCTCCCAGGAAGGAATCGCAAGCCCCTGGATTCTTTAGGAAAAAATCTCTGTGCTCTTCAGCGGCAGCTGTGGCGTGAAGAGTCTCCTGGTGGTGTGGTTTTCAGCAGGCTTGGAAGCTGCAATGGAGCTGCTGTCAAAAGGGGGAAATACGGGCTTCTCCCATATTCTCCCGTTTACATCTTGACGCCACAGCGCATTTACTAGCACTCTCTGACTGACTGCTGGAGACTTTCAGCCCCACTGGGCATTTCTATGATCACACTTCGCTGGACGCGGGGTGTTTTGCGTGCCACGAATAGCATTACACGCTTCATGAACTAGTCCGGCCTAGGTGACTATGGATGGACCAAATGGCTAAGAATTTGACCGGAGTTTCAGGATTTTCTGGCAGGCTGGACCTACCGTGTACCTTGCTTCCCAATAGAGAGATGACAGGTAAGAGTTGCCAGGATGCACTTTAGGCGCAGGGGTTCCTTCAGTGCAGTTCAGAGGGCCTCCGCGGAGGCAGAGCCACGTTGAATGGAATACTGGCCCAAACGTGGTCCTGGGGCTGCCTTACAGCTGTAGAAATCAAGCTCTGCGGGCGAGAATCTGTTCATCACCCTTCCCTCTGCATACAAAGAGTCGACCCCAACCGTCTCTTCTGTGTTATGTTTCTCGGAAAATAAAAGGGGACTACGGCGCACACACTCTCCCTCAGAAGGGAATTCCTACGCGACTCTCTTAGGCCTACGGAAAGCCGTAGAGGAGTTAAAGCAGTCTGTCGAGTCAGGACGCACGGAGATGGCTGCACACAAAACTTTGCTGATAGGAAACACTCGTGCTTGCCTTGAGGCCAGGGGTCACGTTTACTTTGCCCTGAGCTAGGGCAAGCGTGGGATGAGCTCCTAGCAAGGCACTGGAGACCACCTGGATTCCTAGGAGAACGCTCACTTTCTTCACTGAGCGTATTCCTAGGAGTGACTAGAAGACGGTTCATGGCAATGTCTTTCAGTCAGCCTTGAGGCCGCCACTATCTACCTTTCAACTGGGGGAAATCCTGCCTTTTTCCAGGCTTCTCAATGACAAACTGGATCACCCCGCACATGTACCTAGCTTCTCTGACAATCCCAAAGAGACCATTGGAACGCAATCCGGCCTTCTGCGATGAAACTTTTGGATGCAGTGTGCTCTGCATGTGGTGAACGGCATAATCCTCTAAATGTCCTCAGTAGGCCTAGGTGACTTTGGATGTTGCAAATGCCTAGCAATGCTCAGGGTAAATCTCTTCTTTATTTCGGGCTGGACCTAAAGGCCAGTTTCCGCATCACTTAGAGAGACCTCGAGCAGGAGTCCCCAGAGTGAAGTGGCACCCCGGTGGTTTCCTTCAGGGCCTCTTATGTTTCCTCAAAGTGGCAGACCCGCAGGGAATGAAAGCCTGCCACGAACCGCCTTCCTGAGGCTCTTTCAAAGCTGTGGAACGCTAGCCATAGAGAACACATTAGTTCCCGGCCCTTCCAACTGCATAGTGAGGGAACTTCCCCGAGCTGTGTATCCCTTGATTGTGCCCAGAAGGCTTTGGGTAGACAGTGTCCTTCCTTGGCAGGAATTGACCATGTGAGAGTCTTGAGCACTGTGGGCCATAGTAAAGCTAAAGCCGTCCATTGACTAAGACTTCCTGGAAACCGGTGCACCTCTATCTCTGGTAATGGGAAAATGTGCACCTTACCTCAAGACTAGAGGTCACATTTAGTTGGCCCTTTAGCTACAGTACGCAACTGGGGTGAGCTCCCAGGAAGGAATCGCAAGCCCCTGGATTCTTTAGGAAAAAAACTCTGTGCTCTTCAGCGGCACCTGTGGCGTGAAGAGTCTCCTGGTGGTGTGGTTTTCAGCAGGCTTGGAAGCTGCAATGGAGCTGCTGTCAAAAGGGGGAAATACGGGCTTCTCCCATATTCTCCCGTTTACAACTTGACGCCACAGCGCATTTACTAGCACTCTCTGACTGACTGCTGGAGACTTTCAGCCCCACTGGGCCTTTCTATGATCACACTTCGCTGGACGCGGGGTGTTTTGCGTGCCACGAATAGCATTACACGCTTCATGAACTAGTCCGGCCTAGGTGACTTTGGATGGACCAAATGGCTAAGAAATTGACCGGATTTTCAGGATTTTCTGGCAGGCTGGACCTACCGTGGACCTTGCTTCCCAATAGAGAGATGACAGGTAAGAGTTGCCAGGATGCACTTTAGGCGCAGGGGTTCTTTCAGTGCAGTTCAGAGGGCCTCCGCGGAGGCAGAGCCACGTTGAATGGAATACTGGCCAAAACGTGGTCCTGGGGCTGCCTTACAGCTGTAGAAATCAAGCTCTGCGGGCGAGAATCTGTTCATCACCCTTCCCTCTGCATACAAGGAGTCGGCCCCAACCGTCTCTTCTGTGTTATGTTTCTCGGAAAATAAAAGGGGACTACGGCGCACACACTCTCCCTCAGAAGGGAATTCCTACGCGACTCTCTTAGGCCTACGGAAAGCCGTAGAGGAGTTAAAGCAGTCTGTCGAGTGAGGACGCACGGAGATGGCTGCACACAAAACTTTGCTGATAGGAAACACTCGTGCTTGCCTTGAGGCCAGCGGTTACGTTTACTTTGCCCTGAGCTAGGGCAAGCGTGGGATGAGTTCCTAGCAAGGCACTGGAGACCACCTGGATTCCTAGGAGAACGCTCACTTTCTTCACTGAGCGTATTCCTAGGAGTGACTAGAAGACGGTTCATGGCAATGTCTTTCAGTCAGCCTTGAGGCCGCCACTATCTACCTTTCAACTGGGGGAAATCCTGCCTTTTTCCAGGCTTCTCAATGACAAACTGGATCACCCCGCACATGTACCTAGCTTCTCTGACAATCCCAAAGAGACCATTGGAACGCAATCCGGCCTTCTGCGATGAATCCTTTGGATGCAGTGTGCTCTGCATGTGGTGAACGGCATAATCCTCTAAATGTCCTCAGTAGGCCTAGGTGACTTTGGATGTTGCAAATGCCTAGCAATGCTCAGGGTAAATCTCTTCTTTATTTCGGGCTGGACCTAAAGGCCAGTTTCCGCATCACTTAGAGAGACCGCGAGCAGGAGTCCCCAGACTGAAGTGGCGCCCCGGTGGTTTCCTTCAGGGCCTCTTATGTTTCCTCAAAGTGGCAGACCCGCAGGGAATGAAAGCCTGCCACGAACCGCCTTCCTGAGGCTCTTTCAAAGCTGTGGAATGCTAGCCATAGAGAACACATTAGTTCCCGGCCCTTCCAACTGCATAGTGAGGGAACTTCCCCGAGCTGTGTATCCCTTGATTGTGCCCAGAAGGCTTTGGGTACACAGTGTCCTTCCTTGGCAGGAATTGACCATGTGAGAGTCTTGAGCACTGTGGGCCATAGTAAAGCTAAAGCCGTCCATTGACTAAGACTTCCTGGAAACCGGTGCACCTCTATCTCTGGTAATGGGAAAATGTGCACCTTACCTCAAGACTAGAGGTCACATTTAGTTGGCCCTTTAGCTACAGTACGCAACTGGGGTGAGCTCCCAGGAAGGAATCGCAAGCCCCTGGATTCTTTAGGAAAAAAACTCTGTGCTCTTCAGCGGCACCTGTGGCGTGAAGAGTCTCCTGGTGGTGTGGTTTTCAGCAGGCTGGGAAGCTGCAATGGAGCTGCTGTCAAAAGGGGGAAATACGGGCTTCTCCCATATTCTCCCGTTTACAACTTGACGCCACAGTGCATTTACTAGCACTCTCTGACTGACTGCTGGAGACTTTCAGCCCCACTGGCCCTTTCTATGATCACACTTCGCTGGACGCGGAGTGTTTTGCGTGCCAGGAATAGCATTACACGCTTCATGAACTAGTCCGGCCTAGGTGACTTTGGATGGACCAAATGGCTAAGAATTTGACCGGATTTTCAGGATTTTCTGGCAGGCTGGACCTACCGTGGACCTTGCTTCCCAATAGAGAGATGACAGGTAAGAGTTGCCAGGATGCACTTTAGGCGCAGGGGTTCTTTCAGTGCAGTTCAGAGGGCCTCCGCGGAGGCAGAGCCACGTTGAATGGAATACTGGCCAAAACGTGGTCCTGGGGCTGCCTTACAGCTGTAGAAATCAAGCTCTGCGGGCGAGAATCTGTTCATCACCCTTCCCTCTGCATACAAAGAGTCGACCCCAACCGTCTCTTCTGTGTTATGTTTCTCGGAAAATAAAAGGGGACTACGGCGCACACACTCTCCCTCAGAAGGGAATTCCTACGCGACTCTCTTAGGCCTACGGAAAGCCGTAGAGGAGTTAAAGCAGTCTGTCGAGTCAGGACGCACGGAGATGGCTGCACACAAAACTTTGCTGATAGGAAACACTCGTGCTTGCCTTGAGGCCAGGGGTCACGTTTACTTTGCCCTGAGCTAGGGCAAGCGTGGGATGAGCTCCTAGCAAGGCACTGGAGACCACCTGGATTCCTAGGAGAACGCTCACTTTCTTCACTGAGCGTATTCCTAGGAGTGACTAGAAGACGGTTCATGGCAATGTCTTTCAGTCAGCCTTGAGGCCGCCACTATCTACCTTTCAACTGGGGGAAATCCTGCCTTTTTCCAGGCTTCTCAATGACAAACTGGATCACCCCGCACATGTACCTAGCTTCTCTGACAATCCCAAAGAGACCATTGGAACGCAATCCGGCCTTCTGCGATGAATCCTTTGGATGCAGTGTGCTCTGCATGTGGTGAACGGCATAATCCTCTAAATGTCCTCAGTAGGCCTAGGTGACTTTGGATGTTGCAAATGCCTAGCAATGCTCAGGGTAAATCTCTTCTTTATTTCGGGCTGGACCTAAAGGCCAGTTTCCGCATCACTTAGAGAGACCTCGAGCAGGAGTCCCCAGACTGAAGTGGCGCCCCGGTGGTTTCCTTCAGGGCCTCTTATGTTTCCTCAAAGTGGCAGACCCGCAGGGAATGAAAGCCTGCCACGAACCGCCTTCCTGAGGCTCTTTCAAAGCTGTGGAACGCTAGCCATAGAGAACACATTAGTTCCCGGCCCTTCCAACTGCATAGTGAGGGAACTTCCCCGAGCTGTGTATCCCTTGATTGTGCCCAGAAGGCTTTGGGTACACAGTGTCCTTCCTTGGCAGGAATTGACCATGTGAGAGTCTTGAGCACTGTGGGCCATAGTAAAGCTAAAGCCGTCCATTGACTAAGACTTCCTGGAAACCGGTGCACCTCTATCTCTGGTAATGGGAAAATGTGCACCTTACCTCAAGACTAGAGGTCACATTTAGTTGGCCCTTTAGCTACAGTACACAACTGGGGTGAGCTCCCAGGAAGGAATCGCAAGCCCCTGGATTCTTTAGGAAAAAAACTCTGTGCTCTTCAGCGGCACCTGTGGCGTGAAGAGTCTCCTGGTGGTGTGGTTTCCAGCAGGCTTGGAAGCTGCAATGGAGCTGCTGTCAAAAGGGGGAAATACGGGCTTCTCCCATATTCTCCCGTTTACAACTTGACGCCACAGTGCATTTACTAGCACTCTCTGACTGACTGCTGGAGACTTTCAGCCCCACTGGCCCTTTCTATGATCACACTTCGCTGGACGCGAGGTGTTTTGCGTGCCACGAAGAGCATTACACGCTTCATGAACTAGTCCGGCCTAGGTGACTTTGGATGGACCAAATGGCTAAGAATTTGACCGGATTTTCAGGATTTTCTGGGAGGCTGGACCTACCGTGCACCTTGCTTCCCAATAGAGAGATGACACGTAAGAATTGCCAGGATGCACTTTAGGCGCAGGGGTTCTTTCAGTGCAGTTCAGAGGGCCTCCGCGGAGGCAGAGCCACGTTGAATGGAATACTGGCCAAAACGTGGTCCTGGGGCTGCCTTACAGCTGTAGAAATCAAGCTCTGCAGGCGAGAATCTGTTCATCACCCTTCCCTCTGCATACAAAGAGTCGACCCCAACCGTCTCTTCTGTGTTATGTTTCTCGGAAAATAAAAGGGGACTACGGCGCACACACTCTCCCTCAGAAGGGAATTCCTACGCGACTCTCTTAGGCCTACGGAAAGCCGTAGAGGAGTTAAAGCAGTCTGTCGAGTCAGGACGCACGGAGATGGCTGCACACAAAACTTTGCTGATAGGAAACACTCGTGCTTGCCTTGAGGCCAGGGGTCACGTTTACTTTGCCCTGAGCTAGGGCAAGCGTGGGATGAGCTCCTAGCAAGGCACTGGAGACCACCTGGATTCCTAGGAGAACGCTCACTTTCTTCACTGAGCGTATTCCTAGGAGTGACTAGAAGACGGTTCATGGCAATGTCTTTCAGTCAGCCTTGAGGCCGCCACTATCTACCTTTCAACTGGGGGAAATCCTGCCTTTTTCCAGGCTTCTCAATGACAAACTGGATCACCCCGCACATGTACCTAGCTTCTCTGACAATCCCAAAGAGACCATTGGAACGCAATCCGGCCTTCTGCGATGAATCCTTTGGATGCAGTGTGCTCTGCATGTGGTGAACGGCATAATCCTCTAAATGTCCTCAGTAGGCCTAGGTGACTTTGGATGTTGCAAATGCCTAGCAATGCTCAGGGTAAATCTCTTCTTTATTTCGGGCTGGACCTAAAGGCCAGTTTCCGCATCACTTAGAGAGACCTCGAGCAGGAGTCCCCAGACTGAAGTGGCGCCCCGGTGGTTTCCTTCAGGGCCTCTTATGTTTCCTCAAAGTGGCAGACCCGCAGGGAATGAAAGCCTGCCACGAACCGCCTTCCTGAGGCTCTTTCAAAGCTGTGGAACGCTAGCCATAGAGAACACATTAGTTCCCGGCCCTTCCAACTGCATAGTGAGGGAACTTCCCCGAGCTGTGTATCCCTTGATTGTGCCCAGAAGGCTTTGGGTACACAGTGTCCTTCCTTGGCAGGAATTGACCATGTGAGAGTCTTGAGCACTGTGGGCCATAGTAAAGCTAAAGCCGTCCATTGACTAAGACTTCCTGGAAACCGGTGCACCTCTATCTCTGGTAATGGGAAAATGTGCACCTTACCTCAAGACTAGAGGTCACATTTAGTTGGCCCTTTAGCTACAGTACACAACTGGGGTGAGCTCCCAGGAAGGAATCGCAAGCCCCTGGATTCTTTAGGAAAAAAACTCTGTGCTCTTCAGCGGCACCTGTGGCGTGAAGAGTCTCCTGGTGGTGTGGTTTCCAGCAGGCTTGGAAGCTGCAATGGAGCTGCTGTCAAAAGGGGGAAATACGGGCTTCTCCCATATTCTCCCGTTTACAACTTGACGCCACAGTGCATTTACTAGCACTCTCTGACTGACTGCTGGAGACTTTCAGCCCCACTGGCCCTTTCTATGATCACACTTCGCTGGACGCGAGGTGTTTTGCGTGCCACGAAGAGCATTACACGCTTCATGAACTAGTCCGGCCTAGGTGACTTTGGATGGACCAAATGGCTAAGAATTTGACCGGATTTTCAGGATTTTCTGGGAGGCTGGACCTACCGTGCACCTTGCTTCCCAATAGAGAGATGACACGTAAGAATTGCCAGGATGCACTTTAGGCGCAGGGGTTCTTTCAGTGCAGTTCAGAGGGCCTCCGCGGAGGCAGAGCCACGTTGAATGGAATACTGGCCAAAACGTGGTCCTGGGGCTGCCTTACAGCTGTAGAAATCAAGCTCTGCGGGCGAGAATCTGTTCATCACCCTTCCCTCTGCATACAAAGAGTCGACCCCAACCGTCTCTTCTGTGTTATGTTTCTCGGAAAATAAAAGGGGACTACGGCGCACACACTCTCCCTCAGAAGGGAATTCCTACGCGACTCTCTTAGGCCTACGGAAAGCCGTAGAGGAGTTAAAGCAGTCTGTCGAGTCAGGACGCACGGAGATGGCTGCACACAAAACTTTGCTGATAGGAAACACTCGTGCTTGCCTTGAGGCCAGGGGTCACGTTTACTTTGCCCTGAGCTAGGGCAAGCGTGGGATGAGCTCCTAGCAAGGCACTGGAGACCACCTGGATTCCTAGGAGAACGCTCACTTTCTTCACTGAGCGTATTCCTAGGAGTGACTAGAAGACGGTTCATGGCAATGTCTTTCAGTCAGCCTTGAGGCCGCCACTATCTACCTTTCAACTGGGGGAAATCCTGCCTTTTTCCAGGCTTCTCAATGACAAACTGGATCACCCCGCACATGTACCTAGCTTCTCTGACAATCCCAAAGAGACTATTGGAACGCAATCCGGCCTTCTGCGATGAATCCTTTGGATGCAGTGTGCTCTGCATGTGGTGAACGGCATAATCCTCTAAATGTCCTCAGTAGGCCTAGGTGACTTTGGATGTTGCAAATGCCTAGCAATGCTCAGGGTAAATCTCTTCTTTATTTCGGGCTGGACCTAAAGGCCAGTTTCCGCATCACTTAGAGAGACCTCGAGCAGGAGTCCCCAGACTGAAGTGGCGCCCCGGTGGTTTCCTTCAGGGCCTCTTATGTTTCCTCAAAGTGGCAGACCCGCATGGAATGAAAGCCTGCCACGAACCGCCTTCCTGAGGCTCTTTCAAAGCTGTGGAACGCTAGCCATAGAGAACACATTAGTTCCCGGCCCTTCCAACTGCATAGTGAGGGAAGTTCCCCGAGCTGTGTATCCCTTGATTGTGCCCAGAAGGCTTTGGGTACACAGTGTCCTTCCTTGGCAGGAATTGACCATGTGAGAGTCTTGAGCACTGTGGGCCATAGTAAAGCTAAAGCCGTCCATTGACTAAGACTTCCTGGAAACCGGTGCACCTCTATCTCTGGTAATGGGAAAATGTGCACCTTACCTCAAGACTAGAGGTCACATTTAGTTGGCCCTTTAGCTACAGTACGCAACTGGGATGAGCTACCAGGAAGGAATCGCAAGCCCCTGGATTCTTTAGGAAAAAAACTCTGTGCTCTTCAGCAGCACCTGTGGCGTGAAGAGTCTCCTGGTGGTGTGGTTTTCAGCAGGCTTGGGAGCTGCAATGGAGCTGCTGTCAAAAGGGGGAAATACGGGCTTCTCCCATATTCTCCCGTTTACAACTTGACACCACAGCGCATTTACTAGCACTCTCTGACTGACTGCTGGAGACTTTCAGCCCCACTGGGCCTTTCTATGATCACACTTCGCTGGACGCGGGGTGTTTTGCGTGCCACGAATAGCATTACACGCTTCATGAACTAGTCCGGCCTAGGTGACTTTGGATGGACCAAATGGCTAAGAATTTGACCGGATTTTCAGGATTTTCTGGCAGGCTGGACCTACCGTGGACCTTGCTTCCCAATAGAGAGATGACAGGTAAGAGTTGCCAGGATGCACTTTAGGCGCAGGGGTTCTTTCAGTGCAGTTCAGAGGGCCTCCGCGGAGGCAGAGCCACGTTGAATGGAATACTGGCCAAAACGTGGTCCTGGGGCTGCCTTACAGCTGTAGAAATCAAGCTCTGCGGGCGAGAATCTGTTCATCACCCTTCCCTCTGCATACAAAGAGTCGACCCCAACCGTCTCTTCTGTGTTATGTTTCTCGGAAAATAAAAGGGGACTACGGCGCACACACTCTCCCTCAGAAGGGAATTCCTACGCGACTCTCTTAGGCCTACGGAAAGCCGTAGAGGAGTTAAAGCAGTCTGTCGAGTCAGGACGCACGGAGATGGCTGCACACAAAACTTTGCTGATAGGAAACACTCGTGCTTGCCTTGAGGCCAGGGGTCACGTTTACTTTGCCCTGAGCTAGGGCAAGCGTGGGATGAGCACCTAGCAAGGCACTGGAGACCACCTGGATTCCTAGGAGAACGCTCACTTTCTTCACTGAGCATATTCCTAGGAGTGACTAGAAGACGGTTCATGGCAATGTCTTTCAGTCAGCCTTGAGGCCGCCACTATCTACCTTTCAACTGGGGGAAATCCTGCCTTTTTCCAGGCTTCTCAATGACAAACTGGATCACCCCGCACATGTACCTAGCTTCTCTGACAATCCCAAAGAGACCATTGGAACGCAATCCGGCCTTCTGCGATGAAACTTTTGGATGCAGTGTGCTCTGCATGTGGTGAACGGCATAATCCTCTAAATGTCCTCAGTAGGCCTAGGTGACTTTGGATGTTGCAAATGCCTAGCAATGCTCAAGGTAAATCTCTTCTTTATTTCGGGCTGGACCTAAAGGCCAGTTTCCGCATCACTTAGAGAGACCTCGAGCAGGAGTCCCCAGACTGAAGTGGCGCCCCGGTGGTTTCCTTCAGGGCCTCTTATGTTTCCTCAAAGTGGCAGACCCGCAGGGAATGAAAGCCTGCCACGAACCGCCTTCCTGAGGCTCTTTCAAAGCTGTGGAACGCTAGCCATAGAGAACACATTAGTTCCCGGCCCTTCCAACTGCATAGTGAGGGAACTTCCCCGAGCTGTGTATCCCTTGATTGTGCCCAGAAGGCTTTGGGTACACAGTGTCCTTCCTTGGCAGGAATTGACCATGTGAGAGTCTTGAGCACTGTGGGCCATAGTAAAGCTAAAGCCGTCCATTGACTAAGACTTCCTGGAAACCGGTGCACCTCTATCTCTGGTAATGGGAAAATGTGCACCTTACCTCAAGACTAGAGGTCACATTTAGTTGGCCCTTTAGCTACAGTACGCAACTGGGGTGAGCTCCCAGGAAGGAATCGCAAGCCCCTGGATTCTTTAGGAAAAAAACTCTGTGCTCTTCAGCGGCACCTGTGGCGTGAAGAGTCTCCTGGTGGTGTGGTTTTCAGCAGGCTGGGAAGCTGCAATGGAGCTGCTGTCAAAAGGGGGAAATACGGGCTTCTCCCATATTCTCCCGTTTACAACTTGACGCCACAGTGCATTTACTAGCACTCTCTGACTGACTGCTGGAGACTTTCAGCCCCACTGGCCCTTTCTATGATCACACTTCGCTGGACGCGGGGTGTTTTGCGTGCCAGGAATAGCATTACACGCTTCATGAACTAGTCCGGCCTAGGTGACTTTGGATGGACCAAATGGCTAAGAATTTGACCGGATTTTCAGGATTTTCTGCCAGGCTGGACCTACCGTGGACCTTGCTTCCCAATAGAGAAATGACAGGTAAGAGTTGCCAGGATGCACTTTAGGCGCAGGGGTTCTTTCAGTGCAGTTCAGAGGGCCTCCGCGGAGGCAGAGCCACGTTGAATGGAATACTGGCCAAAACGTGGTCCTGGGGCTGCCTTACAGCTGTAGAAATCAAGCTCTGCGGGCGAGAATCTGTTCATCACCCTTCCCTCTGCATACAAAGAGTCGACCCCACCGTCTCTTCTGTGTTATGTTTCTCGGAAAATAAAAGGGGACTACGGCGCACACACTCTCCCTCAGAAGGGAATTCCTACGCGACTTTCTTAGGCCTACGGAAAGCCGTAGAGGAGTTAAAGCAGTCTGTCGAGTCAGGACGCACGGAGATGGCTGCACACAAAACTTTGCTGATAGGAAACACTCGTGCTTGCCTTGAGGCCAGGGGTCACGTTTACTTTGCCCTGAGCTAGGGCAAGCGTGGGATGAGCTCCTAGCAAGGCACTGGAGACCACCTGGATTCCTAGGAGAACGCTCACTTTCTTCACTGAGCGTATTCCTAGGAGTGACTAGAAGACGGTTCATGGCAATGTCTTTCAGTCAGCCTTGAGGCCGCCACTATCTACCTTTCAACTGGGGGAAATCCTGCCTTTTTCCAGGCTTCTCAATGACAAACTGGATCACCCCGCACATGTACCTAGCTTCTCTGACAATCCCAAAGAGACCATTGGAACGCAATCCGGCCTTCTGCGATGAAACTTTTGGATGCAGTGTGCTCTGCATGTGGTGAACGGCATAATCCTCTAAATGTCCTCAGTAGGCCTAGGTGACTTTGGATGTTGCAAATGCCTAGCAATGCTCAGGGTAAATCTCTTCTTTATTTCGGGCTGGACCTAAAGGCCAGTTTCCGCATCACTTAGAGAGACCTCGAGCAGGAGTCCCCAGACTGAAGTGGCGCCCCGGTGGTTTCCTTCAGGGCCTCTTATGTTTCCTCAAAGTGGCAGACCCGCAGGGAATGAAAGCCTGCCACGAACCGCCTTCCTGAGGCTCTTTCAAAGCTGTGGAACGCTAGCCATAGAGAACACATTAGTTCCCGGCCCTTCCAACTGCATAGTGAGGGAACTTCCCCGAGCTGTGTATCCCTTGATTGTGCCCAGAAGGCTTTGGGTACACAGTGTCCTTCCTTGGCAGGAATTGACCATGTGAGAGTCTTGAGCACTGTGGGCCATAGTAAAGCTAAAGCCGTCCATTGACTAAGACTTCCTGGAAACCGGTGCACCTCTATCTCTGGTAATGGGAAAATGTGCACCTTACCTCAAGACTAGAGGTCACATTTAGTTGGCCCTTTAGCTACAGTACGCAACTGGGGTGAGCTCCCAGGAAGGAATCGCAAGCCCCTGGATTCTTTAGGAAAAAAACTCTGTGCTCTTCAGCGGCACCTGTGGCGTGAAGAGTCTCCTGGTGGTGTGGTTTCCAGCAGGCTTGGAAGCTGCAATGGAGCTGCTGTCAAAAGGGGGAAATACGGGCTTCTCCCATATTCTCCCGTTTACAACTTGACGCCACAGTGCATTTACTAGCACTCTCTGACTGACTGCTGGAGACTTTCAGCCCCACTGGCCCTTTCTATGATCACACTTCGCTGGACGCGGGGTGTTTTGCGTGCCACGAAGAGCATTACACGCTTCATGAACTAGTCCGGCCTAGGTGACTTTGGATGGACCAAATGGCTAAGAATTTGACCGGATTTTCAGGATTTTCTGGCAGGCTGGACCTACCGTGCACCTTGCTTCCCAATAGAGAGATGACACGTAAGAGTTGCCAGGATGCACTTTAGGCGCAGGGGTTCTTTCAGTGCAGTTCAGAGGGCCTCCGCGGAGGCAGAGCCACGTTGAATGGAATACTGGCCAAAACGTGGTCCTGGGGCTGCCTTACAGCTGTAGAAATCAAGCTCTGCGGGCGAGAATCTGTTCATCACCCTTCCCTCTGCATACAAAGAGTCGACCCCAACCGTCTCTTCTGTGTTATGTTTCTCGGAAAATAAAAGGGGACTACGGCGCACACACTCTCCCTCAGAAGGGAATTCCTACGCGACTCTCTTAGGCCTACGGAAAGCCGTAGAGGAGTTAAAGCAGTCTGTCGAGTCAGGACGCACGGAGATGGCTGCACACAAAACTTTGCTGATAGGAAACACTCGTGCTTGCCTTGAGGCCAGGGGTCACGTTTACTTTGCCCTGAGCTAGGGCAAGCGTGGGATGAGCTCCTAGCAAGGCACTGGAGACCACCTGGATTCCTAGGAGAACGCTCACTTTCTTCATTGAGCGTATTCCTAGGAGTGACTAGAAGACGGTTCATGGCAATGTCTTTCAGTCAGCCTTGAGGCCGCCACTATCTACCTTTCAACTGGGGGAAATCCTGCCTTTTTCCAGGCTTCTCAATGACAAACTGGATCACCCCGCACATGTACCTAGCTTCTCTGACAATCCCAAAGAGACCATTGGAACGCAATCCGGCCTTCTGCGATGAATCCTTTGGATGCAGTGTGCTCTGCATGTGGTGAACGGCATAATCCTCTAAATGTCCTCAGTAGGCCTAGGTGACTTTGGATGTTGCAAATGCCTAGCAATGCTCAGGGTAAATCTCTTCTTTATTTCGGGCTGGACCTAAAGGCCAGTTTCCGCATCACTTAGAGAGACCTCGAGCAGGAGTCCCCAGACTGAAGTGGCGCCCCGGTGGTTTCCTTCAGGGCCTCTTATGTTTCCTCAAAGTGGCAGACCCGCAGGGAATGAAAGCCTGCCACGAACCGCCTTCCTGAGGCTCTTTCAAAGCTGTGGAACGCTAGCCATAGAGAACACATTAGTTCCCGGCCCTTCCAACTGCATAGTGAGGGAAGTTCCCCGAGCTGTGTATCCCTTGATTGTGCCCAGAAGGCTTTGGGTACACAGTGTCCTTCCTTGGCAGGAATTGACCATGTGAGAGTCTTGAGCACTGTGGGCCATAGTAAAGCTAAAGCCGTCCATTGACTAAGACTTCCTGGAAACCGGTGCACCTCTATCTCTGGTAATGGGAAAATGTGCACCTTACCTCAAGACTAGAGGTCACATTTAGTTGGCCCTTTAGCTACAGTACGCAACTGGGATGAGCTCCCAGGAAGGAATCGCAAGCCCCTGGATTCTTTAGGAAAAAAACTCTGTGCTCTTCAGCAGCACCTGTGGCGTGAAGAGTCTCCTGGTGGTGTGGTTTTCAGCAGGCTTGGGAGCTGCAATGGAGCTGCTGTCAAAAGGGGGAAATACGGGCTTCTCCCATATTCTTCCGTTTACAACTTGACACCACAGCGCATTTACTAGCACTCTCTGACTGACTGCTGGAGACTTTCAGCCCCACTGGGCCTTTCTATGATCACACTTCGCTGGACGCGGGGTGTTTTGCGTGCCACGAATAGCATTACACGCTTCATGAACTAGTCCGGCCTAGGTGACTTTGGATGGACCAAATGGCTAAGAATTTGACCGGATTTTCAGGATTTTCTGGCAGGCTGGACCTACCGTGGACCTTGCTTCCCAATAGAGAGATGACAGGTAAGAGTTGCCAGGATGCACTTTAGGCGCAGGGGTTCTTTCAGTGCAGTTCAGAGGGCCTCCGCGGAGGCAGAGCCACGTTGAATGGAATACTGGCCAAAACGTGGTCCTGGGGCTGCCTTACAGCTGTAGAAATCAAGCTCTGCGGGCGAGAATCTGTTCATCACCCTTCCCTCTGCATACAAAGAGTCGACCCCAACCGTCTCTTCTGTGTTATGTTTCTCGGAAAATAAAAGGGGACTACGGCGCACACACTCTCCCTCAGAAGGGAATTCCTACGCGACTCTCTTAGGCCTACGGAAAGCCGTAGAGGAGTTAAAGCAGTCTGTCGAGTCAGGACGCACGGAGATGGCTGCACACAAAACTTTGCTGATAGGAAACACTCGTGCTTGCCTTGAGGCCAGGGGTCACGTTTACTTTGCCCTGAGCTAGGGCAAGCGTGGGATGAGCTCCTAGCAAGGCACTGGAGACCACCTGGATTCCTAGGAGAACGCTCACTTTCTTCACTGAGCGTATTCCTAGGAGTGACTAGAAGACGGTTCATGGCAATGTCTTTCAGTCAGCCTTGAGGCCGCCACTATCTACCTTTCAACTGGGGGAAATCCTGCCTTTTTCCAGGCTTCTCAATGACAAACTGGATCACCCCGCACATGTACCTAGCTTCTCTGACAATCCCAAAGAGACTATTGGAACGCAATCCGGCCTTCTGCGATGAATCCTTTGGATGCAGTGTGCTCTGCATGTGGTGAACGGCATAATCCTCTAAATGTCCTCAGTAGGCCTAGGTGACTTTGGATGTTGCAAATGCCTAGCAATGCTCAGGGTAAATCTCTTCTTTATTTCGGGCTGCACCTAAAGGCCAGTTTCCGCATCACTTAGAGAGACCTCGAGCAGGAGTCCCCAGACTGAAGTGGCGCCCCGGTGGTTTCCTTCAGGGCCTCTTATGTTTCCTCAAAGTGGCAGACCCGCAGGGAATGAAAGCCTGCCACGAACCGCCTTCCTGAGGCTCTTTCAAAGCTGTGGAACGCTAGCCATAGAGAACACATTAGTTCCCGGCCCTTCCAACTGCATAGTGAGGGAAGTTCCCCGAGCTGTGTATCCCTTGATTGTGCCCAGAAGGCTTTGGGTACACAGTGTCCTTCCTTGGCAGGAATTGACCATGTGAGAGTCTTGAGCACTGTGGGCCATAGTAAAGCTAAAGCCGTCCATTGACTAAGACTTCCTGGAAACCGGTGCACCTCTATCTCTGGTAATGGGAAAATGTGCACCTTACCTCAAGACTAGAGGTCACATTTAGTTGGCCCTTTAGCTACAGTACGCAACTGGGATGAGCTCCCAGGAAGGAATCGCAAGCCCCTGGATTCTTTAGGAAAAAAACTCTGTGCTCTTCAGCAGCACCTGTGGCGTGAAGAGTCTCCTGGTGGTGTGGTTTTCAGCAGGCTTGGGAGCTGCAATGGAGCTGCTGTCAAAAGGGGGAAATACGGGCTTCTCCCATATTCTTCCGTTTACAACTTGACACCACAGCGCATTTACTAGCACTCTCTGACTGACTGCTGGAGACTTTCAGCCCCACTGGGCCTTTCTATGATCACACTTCGCTGGACGCGGGGTGTTTTGCGTGCCACGAATAGCATTACACGCTTCATGAACTAGTCCGGCCTAGGTGACTTTGGATGGACCAAATGGCTAAGAATTTGACCGGATTTTCAGGATTTTCTGGCAGGCTGGACCTACCGTGGACCTTGCTTCCCAATAGAGAGATGACAGGTAAGAGTTGCCAGGATGCACTTTAGGCGCAGGGGTTCTTTCAGTGCAGTTCAGAGGGCCTCCGCGGAGGCAGAGCCACGTTGAATGGAATACTGGCCAAAACGTGGTCCTGGGGCTGCCTTACAGCTGTAGAAATCAAGCTCTGCGGGCGAGAATCTGTTCATCACCCTTCCCTCTGCATACAAAGAGTCGACCCCAACCGTCTCTTCTGTGTTATGTTTCTCGGAAAATAAAAGGGGACTACGGCGCACACACTCTCCCTCAGAAGGGAATTCCTACGCGACTCTCTTAGGCCTACGGAAAGCCGTAGAGGAGTTAAAGCAGTCTGTCGAGTCAGGACGCACGGAGATGGCTGCACACAAAACTTTGCTGATAGGAAACACTCGTGCTTGCCTTGAGGCCAGGGGTCACGTTTACTTTGCCCTGAGCTAGGGCAAGCGTGGGATGAGCTCCTAGCAAGGCACTGGAGACCACCTGGATTCCTAGGAGAACGCTCACTTTCTTCACTGAGCGTATTCCTAGGAGTGACTAGAAGACGGTTCATGGCAATGTCTTTCAGTCAGCCTTGAGGCCGCCACTATCTACCTTTCAACTGGGGGAAATCCTGCCTTTTTCCAGGCTTCTCAATGACAAACTGGATCACCCCGCACATGTACCTAGCTTCTCTGACAATCCCAAAGAGACTATTGGAACGCAATCCGGCCTTCTGCGATGAATCCTTTGGATGCAGTGTGCTCTGCATGTGGTGAACGGCATAATCCTCTAAATGTCCTCAGTAGGCCTAGGTGACTTTGGATGTTGCAAATGCCTAGCAATGCTCAGGGTAAATCTCTTCTTTATTTCGGGCTGGACCTAAAGGCCAGTTTCCGCATCACTTAGAGAGACCTCGAGCAGGAGTCCCCAGACTGAAGTGGCGCCCCGGTGGTTTCCTTCAGGGCCTCTTATGTTTCCTCAAAGTGGCAGACCCGCAGGGAATGAAAGCCTGCCACGAACCGCCTTCCTGAGGCTCTTTCAAAGCTGTGGAACGCTAGCCATAGAGAACACATTAGTTCCCGGCCCTTCCAACTGCATAGTGAGGGAAGTTCCCCGAGCTGTGTATCCCTTGATTGTGCCCAGAAGGCTTTGGGTACACAGTGTCCTTCCTTGGCAGGAATTGACCATGTGAGAGTCTTGAGCACTGTGGGCCATAGTAAAGCTAAAGCCGTCCATTGACTAAGACTTCCTGGAAACCGGTGCACCTCTATCTCTGGTAATGGGAAAATGTGCACCTTACCTCAAGACTAGAGGTCACATTTAGTTGGCCCTTTAGCTACAGTACGCAACTGGGATGAGCTCCCAGGAAGGAATCGCAAGCCCCTGGATTCTTTAGGAAAAAAACTCTGTGCTCTTCAGCAGCACCTGTGGCGTGAAGAGTCTCCTGGTGGTGTGGTTTTCAGCAGGCTTGGGAGCTGCAATGGAGCTGCTGTCAAAAGGGGGAAATACGGGCTTCTCCCATATTCTCCCGTTTACAACTTGACACCACAGCGCATTTACTAGCACTCTCTGACTGACTGCTGGAGACTTTCAGCCCCACTGGGCCTTTCTATGATCACACTTCGCTGGACGCGGGGTGTTTTGCGTGCCACGAATAGCATTACACGCTTCATGAACTAGTCCGGCCTAGGTGACTTTGGATGGACCAAATGGCTAAGAATTTGACCGGATTTTCAGGATTTTCTGGCAGGCTGGACCTACCGTGGACCTTGCTTCCCAATAGAGAGATGACAGGTAAGAGTTGCCAGGATGCACTTTAGGCGCAGGGGTTCTTTCAGTGCAGTTCAGAGGGCCTCCGCGGAGGCAGAGCCACGTTGAATGGAATACTGGCCAAAACGTGGTCCTGGGGCTGCCTTACAGCTGTAGAAATCAAGCTCTGCGGGCGAGAATCTGTTCATCACCCTTCCCTCTGCATACAAAGAGTCGACCCCAACCGTCTCTTCTGTGTTATGTTTCTCGGAAAATAAAAGGGGACTACGGCGCACACACTCTCCCTCAGAAGGGAATTCCTACGCGACTCTCTTAGGCCTACGGAAAGCCGTAGAGGAGTTAAAGCAGTCTGTCGAGTCAGGACGCACGGAGATGGCTGCACACAAAACTTTGCTGATAGGAAACACTCGTGCTTGCCTTGAGGCCAGGGGTCACGTTTACTTTGCCCTGAGCTAGGGCAAGCGTGGGATGAGCTCCTAGCAAGGCACTGGAGACCACCTGGATTCCTAGGAGAACGCTCACTTTCTTCACTGAGCATATTCCTAGGAGTGACTAGAAGACGGTTCATGGCAATGTCTTTCAGTCAGCCTTGAGGCCGCCACTATCTACCTTTCAACTGGGGGAAATCCTGCCTTTTTCCAGGCTTCTCAATGACAAACTGGATCACCCCGCACATGTACCTAGCTTCTCTGACAATCCCAAAGAGACCATTGGAACGCAATCCGGCCTTCTGCGATGAAACTTTTGGATGCAGTGTGCTCTGCATGTGGTGAACGGCATAATCCTCTAAATGTCCTCAGTAGGCCTAGGTGACTTTGGATGTTGCAAATGCCTAGCAATGCTCAAGGTAAATCTCTTCTTTATTTCGGGCTGGACCTAAAGGCCAGTTTCCGCATCACTTAGAGAGACCTCGAGCAGGAGTCCCCAGACTGAAGTGGCGCCCCGGTGGTTTCCTTCAGGGCCTCTTATGTTTCCTCAAAGTGGCAGACCCGCAGGGAATGAAAGCCTGCCACGAACCGCCTTCCTGAGGCTCTTTCAAAGCTGTGGAACGCTAGCCATAGAGAACACATTAGTTCCCGGCCCTTCCAACTGCATAGTGAGGGAAGTTCCCCGAGCTGTGTATCCCTTGATTGTGCCCAGAAGGCTTTGGGTACACAGTGTCCTTCCTTGGCAGGAATTGACCATGTGAGAGTCTTGAGCACTGTGGGCCATAGTAAAGCTAAAGCCGTCCATTGACTAAGACTTCCTGGAAACCGGTGCACCTCTATCTCTGGTAATGGGAAAATGTGCACCTTACCTCAAGACTAGAGGTCACATTTAGTTGGCCCTTTAGCTACAGTACGCAACTGGGGTGAGCTCCCAGGAAGGAATCGCAAGCCCCTGGATTCTTTAGGAAAAAAACTCTGTGCTCTTCAGCGGCACCTGTGGCGTGAAGAGTCTCCTGGTGGTGTGGTTTTCAGCAGGCTGGGAAGCTGCAATGGAGCTGCTGTCAAAAGGGGGAAATACGGGCTTCTCCCATATTCTCCCGTTTACAACTTGACGCCACAGTGCATTTACTAGCACTCTCTGACTGACTGCTGGAGACTTTCAGCCCCACTGGCCCTTTCTATGATCACACTTCGCTGGACGCGGGGTGTTTTGCGTGCCAGGAATAGCATTACACGCTTCATGAACTAGTCCGGCCTAGGTGACTTTGGATGGACCAAATGGCTAAGAATTTGACCGGATTTTCAGGATTTTCTGGCAGGCTGGACCTACCGTGGACCTTGCTTCCCAATAGAGAGATGACAGGTAAGAGTTGCCAGGATGCACTTTAGGCGCAGGGGTTCTTTCAGTGCAGTTCAGAGGGCCTCCGCGGAGGCAGAGCCACGTTGAATGGAATACTGGCCAAAACGTGGTCCTGGGGCTGCCTTACAGCTGTAGAAATCAAGCTCTGCGGGCGAGAATCTGTTCATCACCCTTCCCTCTGCATACAAAGAGTCGACCCCAACCGTCTCTTCTGTGTTATGTTTCTCGGAAAATAAAAGGGGACTACGGAGCACACACTCTCCCTCAGAAGGGAATTCCTACGCGACTCTCTTAGGCCTACGGAAAGCCGTAGAGGAGTTAAAGCAGTCTGTCGAGTCAGGACGCACGGAGATGGCTGCACACAAAACTTTGCTGATAGGAAACACTCGTGCTTGCCTTGAGGCCAGGGGTCACGTTTACTTTGCCCTGAGCTAGGGCAAGCGTGGGATGAGCTCCTAGCAAGGCACTGGAGACCACCTGGATTCCTAGGAGAACGCTCACTTTCTTCACTGAGCGTATTCCTAGGAGTGACTAGAAGACGGTTCATGGCAATGTCTTTCAGTCAGCCTTGAGGCCGCCACTATCTACCTTTCAACTGGGGGAAATCCTGCCTTTTTCCGGGCTTCTCAATGACAAACTGGATCACCCCGCACATGTACCTAGCTTCTCTGACAATCCCAAAGAGACCATTGGAACGCAATCCGGCCTTCTGCGATGAATCCTTTGGATGCAGTGTGCTCTGCATGTGGTGAACGGCATAATCCTCTAAATGTCCTCAGTAGGCCTAGGTGACTTTGGATGTTGCAAATGCCTAGCAATGCTCAGGGTAAATCTCTTCTTTATTTCGGGCTGGACCTAAAGGCCAGTTTCCGCATCACTTAGAGAGACCTCGAGCAGGAGTCCCCAGACTGAAGTGGCGCCCCGGTGGTTTCCTTCAGGGCCTCTTATGTTTCCTCAAAGTGGCAGACCCGCAGGGAATGAAAGCCTGCCACGAACCGCCTTCCTGAGGCTCTTTCAAAGCTGTGGAACGCTAGCCATAGAGAACACATTAGTTCCCGGCCCTTCCAACTGCATAGTGAGGGAACTTCCCCGAGCTGTGTATCCCTTGATTGTGCCCAGAAGGCTTTGGGTACACAGTGTCCTTCCTTGGCAGGAATTGACCATGTGAGAGTCTTGAGCACTGTGGGCCATAGTAAAGCTAAAGCCGTCCATTGACTAAGACTTCCTGGAAACCGGTGCACCTCTATCTCTGGTAATGGGAAAATGTGCACCTTACCTCAAGACTAGAGGTCACATTTAGTTGGCCCTTTAGCTACAGTACGCAACTGGGGTGAGCTCCCAGGAAGGAATCGCAAGCCCCTGGATTCTTTAGGAAAAAAACTCTGTGCTCTTCAGCGGCACCTGTGGCGTGAAGAGTCTCCTGGTGGTGTGGTTTTCAGCAGGCTGGGAAGCTGCAATGGAGCTGCTGTCAAAAGGGGGAAATACGGGCTTCTCCCATATTCTCCCGTTTACAACTTGACGCCACAGTGCATTTACTAGCACTCTCTGACTGACTGCTGGAGACTTTCAGCCCCACTGGGCCTTTCTATGATCACACTTCGCTGGACGCGGGGTGTTTTGCGTGCCACGAATAGCATTACACACTTCATGAACTAGTCCGGCCTAGGTGACTTTGGATGGACCAAATGGCTAAGAATTTGACCGGATTTTCAGGATTTTCTGGCAGGCTGGACCTACCGTGGACCTTGCTTCCCAATAGAGAGATGACAGGTAAGAGTTGCCAGGATGCACTTTAGGCGCAGGGGTTCTTTCAGTGCAGTTCAGAGGGCCTCCGCGGAGGCAGAGCCACGTTGAATGGAATACTGGCCAAAACGTGGTCCTGGGGCTGCCTTACAGCTGTAGAAATCAAGCTCTGCGGGCGAGAATCTGTTCATCACCCTTCCCTCTGCATACAAAGAGTCGACCCCAACCGTCTCTTCTGTGTTATGTTTCTCGGAAAATAAAAGGGGACTACGGCGCACACACTCTCCCTCAGAAGGGAATTCCTACGCGACTCTCTTAGGCCTACGGAAAGCCGTAGAGGAGTTAAAGCAGTCTGTCGAGTCAGGACGCACGGAGATGGCTGCACACAAAACTTTGCTGATAGGAAACACTCGTGCTTGCCTTGAGGCCAGGGGTCACGTTTACTTTGCCCTGAGCTAGGGCAAGCGTGGGATGAGCTCCTAGCAAGGCACTGGAGACCACCTGGATTCCTAGGAGAACGCTCACTTTCTTCACTGAGCGTATTCCTAGGAGTGACTAGAAGACGGTTCATGGCAATGTCTTTCAGTCAGCCTTGAGGCCGCCACTATCTACCTTTCAACTGGGGGAAATCCTGCCTTTTTCCAGGCTTCTCAATGACAAACTGGATCACCCCGCACATGTACCTAGCTTCTCTGACAATCCCAAAGAGACCATTGGAATGCAATCCGGCCTTCTGCGATGAAACTTTTGGATGCAGTGTGCTCTGCATGTGGTGAACGGCATAATCCTCTAAATGTCCTCAGTAGGCCTAGGTGACTTTGGATGTTGCAAATGCCTAGCAATGCTCAGGGTAAATCTCTTCTTTATTTCGGGCTGGACCTAAAGGCCAGTTTCCGCATCACTTAGAGAGACCTCGAGCAGGAGTCCCCAGACTGAAGTGGCGCCCCGGTGGTTTCCTTCAGGGCCTCTTATGTTTCCTCAAAGTGGCAGACCCGCAGGGAATGAAAGCCTGCCACGAACCGCCTTCCTGAGGCTCTTTCAAAGCTGTGGAACGCTAGCCATAGAGAACACATTAGTTCCCGGCCCTTCCAACTGCATAGTGAGGGAAGTTCCCCGAGCTGTGTATCCCTTGATTGTGCCCAGAAGGCTTTGGGTACACAGTGTCCTTCCTTGGCAGGAATTGACCATGTGAGAGTCTTGAGCACTGTGGGCCATAGTAAAGCTAAAGCCGTCCATTGACTAAGACTTCCTGGAAACCAGTGCACCTCTATCTCTGGTAATGGGAAAATGTGCACCTTACCTCAAGACTAGAGGTCACATTTAGTTGGCCCTTTAGCTACAGTACGCAACTGGGGTGAGCTCCCAGGAAGGAATCGCAAGCCCCTGGATTCTTTAGGAAAAAAACTCTGTGCTCTTCAGCGGCACCTGTGGCGTGAAGAGTCTCCTGGTGGTGTGGTTTTCAGCAGGCTTGGAAGCTGCAATGGAGCTGCTGTCAAAAGGGGGAAATACGGGCTTCTCCCATATTCTCCCGTTTACAACTTGACGCCACGGCGCATTTACTAACACTCTCTGACTGACTGCTGGAGACTTTCAGCCCCACTGGGCCTTTCTATGATCACACTTCGCTGGACGCGGGGTGTTTTGCGTGCCAGGAATAGCATTACACGCTTCATGAACTAGTCCGGCCTAGGTGACTTTGGATGGACCAAATGGCTAAGAATTTGACCGGATTTTCAGGATTTTCTGGCAGGCTGGACCTACCGTGCACCTTGCTTCCCAATAGAGAGATGACAGGTAAGAGTTGCCAGGATGCACTTTAGGCGCAGGGGTTCTTTCAGTGCAGTTCAGAGGGCCTCCGCGGAGGCAGAGCCACGTTGAATGGAATACTGGCCAAAACGTGGTCCTGGGGCTGCCTTACAGCTGTAGAAATCAAGCTCTGCGGGCGAGAATCTGTTCATCACCCTTCCCTCTGCATACAAAGAGTCGACCCCAACCGTCTCTTCTGTGTTATGTTTCTCGGAAAATAAAAGGGGACTACGGCGCACACACTCTCCCTCAGAAGGGAATTCCTACGCGACTCTCTTAGGCCTACGGAAAGCCGTAGAGGAGTTAAAGCAGTCTGTCGAGTCAGGACGCACGGAGATGGCTGCACACAAAACTTTGCTGATAGGAAACACTCGTGCTTGCCTTGAGGCCAGGGGTCACGTTTACTTTGCCCTGAGCTAGGGCAAGTGTGGGATGAGCTCCTAACAAGGCACTGGAGACCACCTGGATTCCTAGGAGAACGCTCACTTTCTTCACTGAGCGTATTCCTAGGAGTGACTAGAAGACGGTTCATGGCAATGTCTTTCAGTCAGGCTTGAGGCCGCCACTATCTACCTTTCAACTGGGGGAAATCCTGCCTTTTTCCAGGCTTCTCAATGACAAACTGGATCACCCCGTACATGTACCTAGCTTCTCTGACAATCCCAAAGAGACCATTGGAACGCAATCCGGCCTTCTGCGATGAAACTTTTGGATGCAGTGTGCTCTGCATGTGGTGAACGGCATAATCCTCTAAATGTCCTCAGTAGGCCTAGGTGACTTTGGATGTTGCAAATGCCTAGCAATGCTCAGGGTAAATCTCTTCTTTATTTCGGGCTGGACCTAAAGGCCAGTTTCCGCATCACTTAGAGAGACCTCGAGCAGGAGTCCCCAGACTGAAGTGGCGCCCCGGTGGTTTCCTTCAGGGCCTCTTATGTTTCCTCAAAGTGGCAGACCCGCAGGGAATGAAAGCCTGCCACGAACCGCCTTCCTGAGGCTCTTTCAAAGCTGTGGAATGCTAGCCATAGAGAACACATTAGTTCCCGGCCCTTCCAACTGCATAGTGAGGGAACTTCCCCGAGCTGTGTATCCCTTGATTGTGCCCAGAAGGCTTTGGGTACACAGTGTCCTTCCTTGGCAGGAATTGATCATGTGAGAGTCTTGAGCACTGTGGGCCATAGTAAAGCTAAAGCCGTCCATTGACTAAGACTTCCTGGAAACCAGTGCACCTCTATCTCTGGTAATGGGAAAATGTGCACCTTACCTCAAGACTAGAGGTCACATTTAGTTGGCCCTTTAGCTACAGTACGCAACTGGGGTGAGCTCCCAGGAAGGAATCGCAAGCCCCTGGATTCTTTAGGAAAAAAACTCTGTGCTCTTCAGCGGCACCTGTGGCGTGAAGAGTCTCCTGGTGGTGTGGTTTTCAGCAGGCTTGGAAGCTGCAATGGGGCTGCTGTCAAAAGGGGGAAATACGGGCTTCTCCCATATTCTCCTGTTTACAACTTGACGCCACGGCGCATTTACTAGCACTCTCTGACTGACTGCTGGAGACTTTCAGCCCCACTGGGCCTTTCTATGATCACACTTCGCTGGACGCGGGGTGTTTTGCGTGCCAGGAATAGCATTACACGCTTCATGAACTAGTCCGGCCTAGGTGACTTTGGATGGACCAAATGGCTAAGAATTTGACCGGATTTTCAGGATTTTCTGGCAGGCTGGACCTACCGTGGACCTTGCTTCCCAATAGAGAGATGACAGGTAAGAGTTGCCAGGATGCACTTTAGGCGCAGGGGTTCTTTCAGTGCAGTTCAGAGGGCCTCCGCGGAGGCAGAGCCACGTTGAATGGAATACTGGCCAAAACGTGGTCCTGGGGCTGCCTTACAGCTGTAGAAATCAAGCTCTGCGGGCGAGAATCTGTTCATCACCCTTCCCTCTGCATACAAAGAGTCGACCCCATCCGTCTCTTCTGTGTTATGTTTCTCGGAAAATAAAAGGGGACTACGGCGCACACACTCTCCCTCAGAAGGGAATTCCTACGCGACTCTCTTAGGCCTACGGAAAGCCGTAGAGGAGTTAAAGCAGTCTGTCGAGTCAGGACGCACGGAGATGGCTGCACACAAAACTTTGCTGATAGGAAACACTCGTGCTTGCCTTGAGGCCAGGGGTCACGTTTACTTTGCCCTGAGCTAGGGCAAGCGTGGGATGAGCTCCTAGCAAGGCACTGGAGACCACCTGGATTCCTAGGAGAACACTCACTTTCTTCACTGAGCGTATTCCTAGGAGTGACTAGAAGACAGTTCATGGCAATGTCTTTCAGTCAGCCTTGAGGCCGCCACTATCTACCTTTCAACTGGGGGAAATCCTGCCTTTTTCCAGGCTTCTCAATGACAAACTGGATCACCCCGCACATGTACCTAGCTTCTCTGACAATCCCAAAGAGACCATTGGAACGCAATCCGGCCTTCTGCGATGAATCCTTTGGATGCAGTGTGCTCTGCATGTGGTGAACGGCATAATCCTCTAAATGTCCTCAGTAGGCCTAGGTGACTTTGGATGTTGCAAATGCCTAGCAATGCTCAGGGTAAATCTCTTCTTTATTTCGGGCTGGACCTAAAGGCCAGTTTCCGCATCACTTAGAGAGACCTCGAGCAGGAGTCCCCAGACTGAAGTGGCGCCCCGGTGGTTTCCTTCAGGGCCTCTTATGTTTCCTCAAAGTGGCAGACCCGCAGGGAATGAAAGCCTGCCACGAACCGCCTTCCTGAGGCTCTTTCAAAGCTGTGGAACGCTAGCCATAGAGAACACATTAGTTCCCGGCCCTTCCAACTGCATAGTGAGGGAAGTTCCCCGAGCTGTGTATCCCTTGATTGTGCCCAGAAGGCTTTGGGTACACAGTGTCCTTCCTTGGCAGGAATTGACCATGTGAGAGTCTTGAGCACTGTGGGCCATAGTAAAGCTAAAGCCGTCCATTGACTAAGACTTCCTGGAAACCGGTGCACCTCTATCTCTGGTAATGGGAAAATGTGCACCTTACCTCAAGACTAGAGGTCACATTTAGTTGGCCCTTTAGCTACAGTACGCAACTGGGGTGAGCTCCCAGGAAGGAATCGCAAGGCCCTGGATTCTTTAGGAAAAAAACTCTGTGCTCTTCAGCTGCACCTGTGGCGTGAAGAGTCTCCTGGTGGTGTGGTTTCCAGCAGGCTTGGAAGCTGCAATGGAGCTGCTGTCAAAAGGGGGAAATACGGGCTTCTCCCATATTCTCCCGTTTACAACTTGACGCCACAGCGCATTTACTAGCACTCTCTGACTGACTGCTGGAGACTTTCAGCCCCACTGGGCCTTTCTATGATCACACTTCGCTGGACGCGGGGTGTTTTGCGTGCCACGAATAGCATTACACGCTTCATGAACTAGTCCGGCCTAGGTGACGTTGGATGGACCAAATGGCTCAGAATTTGACCGGATTTTCAGGATTTTCTGGCAGGCTGGACCTACCGTGGACCTTGCTTCCCAATAGAGAGATGACAGGTAAGAGTTGCCAGGATGCACTTTAGGCGCAGGGGTTCTTTCAGTGCAGTTCAGAGGGCCTCCGCGGAGGCAGAGCCACGTTGAATGGAATACTGGCCAAAACGTGGTCCTGGGGCTGCCTTACAGCTGTAGAAATCAAGCTCTGCGGGCGAGAATCTGTTCATCACCCTTCCCTCTGCATACAAAGAGTCGACCCCAACCGTCTCTTCTGTGTTATGTTTCTCGGAAAATAAAAGGGGACTACGGCGCACACACTCTCCCTCAGAAGGGAATTCCTACGCGACTCTCTTAGGCCTACGGAAAGCCGTAGAGGAGTTAAAGCAGTCTGTCGAGTCAGGACGCACGGAGATGGCTGCACACAAAACTTTGCTGATAGGAAACACTCGTGCTTGCCTTGAGGCCAGGGGTCACGTTTACTTTGCCCTGAGCTAGGGCAAGCGTGGGATGAGCTCCTAGCAAGGCACTGGAGACCACCTGGATTCCTAGGAGAACGCTCACTTTCTTCACTGAGCGTATTCCTAGGAGTGACTAGAAGACGGTTCATGGCAATGTCTTTCAGTCAGCCTTGAGGCCGCCACTATCTACCTTTCAACTGGGGGAAATCCTGCCTTTTTCCAGGCTTCTCAATGACAAACTGGATCACCCCGTACATGTACCTAGCTTCTCTGACAATCCCAAAGAGACCATTGGAACGCAATCCGGCCTTCTGCGATGAAACTTTTGGATGCAGTGTGCTCTGCATGTGGTGAACGGCATAATCCTCTAAATGTCCTCAGTAGGCCTAGGTGACTTTGGATGTTGCAAATGCCTAGCAATGCTCAGGGTAAATCTCTTCTTTATTTCGGGCTGGACCTAAAGGCCAGTTTCCGCATCACTTAGAGAGACCTCGAGCAGGAGTCCCCAGACTGAAGTGGCGCCCCGGTGGTTTCCTTCAGGGCCTCTTATGTTTCCTCAAAGTGGCAGACCCGCAGGGAATGAAAGCCTGCCACGAACCGCCTTCCTGAGGCTCTTTCAAAGCTGTGGAACGCTAGCCATAGAGAACACATTAGTTCCCGGCCCTTCCAACTGCATAGTGAGGGAAGTTCCCCGAGCTGTGTATCCCTTGATTGTGCCCAGAAGGCTTTGGGTACACAGTGTCCTTCCTTGGC
The DNA here is from genome assembly GCF_025265405.1 of Mesoplodon densirostris. Lineage (NCBI taxonomy): Eukaryota > Metazoa > Chordata > Mammalia > Artiodactyla > Ziphiidae > Mesoplodon > Mesoplodon densirostris. The sequence continues at coordinate 595,033 of NC_082682.1, forward strand.
AGGAATTGACCATGTGAGAGTCTTGAGCACTGTGGGCCATAGTAAAGCTAAAGCCGTCCATTGACTAAGACTTCCTGGAAACCGGTGCACCTCTATCTCTGGTAATGGGAAAATGTGCACCTTTACCTCAAGACTAGAGGTCACATTTAGTTGGCCCTTTAGCTACAGTACGCAACTGGGGTGAGCTCCCAGGAAGGAATCGCAAGCCCCTGGATTCTTTAGGAAAAAAACTCTGTGCTCTTCAGCGGCACCTGTGGCGTGAAGAGTCTCCTGGTGGTGTGGTTTCCAGCAGGCTTGGAAGCTGCAATGGAGCTGCTGTCAAAAGGGGGAAATACGGGCTTCTCCCATATTCTCCCGTTTACAACTTGACGCCACAGCGCATTTACTAGCACTCTCTGACTGACTGCTGGAGACTTTCAGCCCCACTGGGCCTTTCTATGATCACACTTCGCTGGACGCGGGGTGTTTTGCGTGCCACGAATAGCATTACAAGCTTCATGAACTAGTCCGGCCTAGGTGACTTTGGATGGACCAAATGGCTAAGAATTTGACCGGATTTTCAGGATTTTCTGGCAGGCTGGACCTACCGTGGACCTTGCTTCCCAATAGAGAGATGACAGGTAAGAGTTGCCAGGATGCACTTTAGGCGCAGGGGTTCTTTCAGTGCAGTTCAGAGGGCCTCCGCGGAGGCAGAGCCACGTTGAATGGAATACTGGCCAAAACGTGGTCCTGGGGCTGCCTTACAGCTGTAGAAATCAAGCTCTGCGGGCGAGAATCTGTTCATCACCCTTCCCTCTGCATACAAAGAGTCGACCCCAACCGTCTCTTCTGTGTTATGTTTCTCGGAAAATAAAAGGGGACTACGGCGCACACACTCTCCCTCAGAAGGGAATTCCTACGCGACTCTCTTAGGCCTACGGAAAACCGTAGAGGACTTAAAGCAGTCTGTCGAGTCAGGACGCACGGAGATGGCTGCACACAAAACTTTGCTGATAGGAAACACTCGTGCTTGCCTTGAGGCCAGGGGTCACGTTTACTTTGCCCTGAGCTAGGGCAAGCGTGGGATGAGCTCCTAGCAAGGCACTGGAGACCACCTGGATTCCTAGGAGAACGCTCACTTTCTTCACTGAGCGTATTCCTAGGAGTGACTAGAAGACGGTTCATGGCAATGTCTTTCAGTCAGGCTTGAGGCCGCCACTATCTACCTTTCAACTGGGGGAAATCCTGCCTTTTTCCAGGCTTCTCAATGACAAACTGGATCACCCCGCACATGTACCTAGCTTCTCTGACAATCCCAAAGAGACCATTGGAACGCAATCCGGCCTTCTGCGATGAATCCTTTAGATGCAGTGTGCTCTGCATGTGGTGAACGGCATAATCCTCTAAGTGTCCTCAGTAGGCCTAGGTGACTTTGGATGTTGCAAATGCCTAGCAATGCTCAGGGTAAATCTCTTCTTTATTTCGGGCTGGACCTAAAGGCCAGTTTCCGCATCACTTAGAGAGACCTCGAGCAGGAGTCCCCAGACTGAAGTGGCGCCCCGGTGGTTTCCTTCAGGGCCTCTTATGTTTCCTCAAAGTGGCAGACCCGCAGGGAATGAAAGCCTGCCACGAACCGCCTTCCTGAGGCTCTTTCAAAGCTGTGGAACGCTAGCCATAGAGAACACATTCGTTCCCGGCCCTTCCAACTGCATAGTGAGGGAAGTTCCCCGAGCTCTGTATCCCTTGATTGTGCCCAGAAGGCTTTGGGTACACAGTGTTCTTCCTTGGCAGGAATTGACCATGTGAGAGTCTTGAGCACTGTGGGCCATAGTAAAGCTAAAGCCGTCCATTGATTAAGACTTCCTGGAAACCGGTGCACCTCTATCTCTGGTAATGGGAAAATGTGCACCTTACCTCAAGACTAGAGGTCACATTTAGTTGGCCCTTTAGCTACAGTACGCAACTGGGGTGAGCTCCCAGGAAGGAATCGCAAGCCCCTGGATTCTTTAGGAAAAAAACTCTGTGCTCTTCAGCGGCACCTGTGGCGTGAAGAGTCTCCTGGTGGTGTGGTTTTCAGCAGGCTTGGAAGCTGCAATGGAGCTGCTGTCAAAAGGGGGAAATACGGGCTTCTCCCATATTCTCCCGTTTACAACTTGACGCCACAGCACATTTACTAGCACTCTCTGACTGACTGCTGGAGACTTTCAGCCCCACTGGGCCTTTCTATGATCACACTTCGCTGGACGCGGGGTGTTTTGCGTGCCACGAATAGCATTACACGCTTCATGAACTAGTCCGGCCTAGGTGACTTTGGATGGACCAAATGGCTAAGAATTTGACCGGATTTTCAGGATTTTCTGGCAGGCTGGACCTACCGTGGACCTTGCTTCCCAATAGAGAGATGACAGGTAAGAGTTGCCAGGATGCACTTTAGGCGCAGGGGTTCTTTCAGTGCAGTTCAGAGGGCCTCCGCGGAGGCAGAGCCACGTTGAATGGAATACTGGCCAAAACGTGGTCCTGGGGCTGCCTTACAGCTGTAGAAATCAAGCTCTGCGGGCGAGAATCTGTTCATCACCCTTCCCTCTGCATACAAAGAGTCGACCCCAAGCGTCTCTTCTGTGTTATGTTTCTCGGAAAATAAAAGGGGACTACGGCGCACACACTCTCCCTCAGAAGGGAATTCCTACGCGACTCTCTTAGGCCTACGGAAAACCGTAGAGGAGTTAAAGCAGTCTGTCGAGTCAGGACGCACGGAGATGGCTGCACACAAAACTTTGCTGATAGGAAACACTCGTGCTTGCCTTGAGGCCAGGGGTCACGTTTACTTTGCCCTGAGCTAGGGCAAGCGTGGGATGAGCTCCTAGCAAGGCACTGGAGACCACCTGGATTCCTAGGAGAACGCTCACTTTCTTCACTGAGCGTATTCCTAGGAGTGACTAGAAGACGGTTCATGGCAATGTCTTTCAGTCAGGCTTGAGGCCGCCACTATCTACCTTTCAACTGGGGGAAATCCTGCCTTTTTCCAGGCTTCTCAATGACAAACTGGATCACCCCGCACATGTACCTAGCTTCTCTGACAATCCCAAAGAGACCATTGGAACGCAATCCGGCCTTCTGTGATGAAACTTTTGGATGCAGTGTGCTCTGCATGTGGTGAACGGCATAATCCTCTAAATGTCCTCAGTAGGCCTAGGTGACTTTGGATGTTGCAAATGCCTAGCAATGCTCAGGGTAAATCTCTTCTTTATTTCGGGCTGGACCTAAAGGCCAGTTTCCGCATCACTTAGAGAGACCTCGAGCAGGAGTCCCCAGACTGAAGTGGCGCCCCGGTGGTTTCCTTCAGGGCCTCTTATGTTTCCTCAAAGTGGCAGACCCGCAGGGAATGAAAGCCTGCCACGAACCGCCTTCCTGAGGCTCTTTCAAAGCTGTGGAACGCTAGCCATAGAGAACACATTCGTTCCCGGCCCTTCCAACTGCATAGTGAGGGAACTTCCCCGAGCTGTGTATCCCTTGATTGTGCCCAGAAGGTTTTGGGTACACAGTGTCCTTCCTTGGCAGGAATTGACCATGTGAGAGTCTTGAGCACTGTGGGCCATAGTAAAGCTAAAGCCGTCCATTGACTAAGACTTCCTGGAAACCGGTGCACCTCTATCTCTGGTAATGGGAAAATGTGCACCTTACCTCAAGACTAGAGGTCACATTTAGTTGGCCCTTTAGCTACAGTACGCAACTGGGGTGAGCTCCCAGGAAGGAATCGCAAGCCCCTGGATTCTTTAGGAAAAAAACTCTGTGCTCTTCAGCGGCACCTGTGGCGTGAAGAGTCTCCTGGTGGTGTGGTTTCCAGCAGGCTTGGAAGCTGCAATGGAGCTGCTGTCAAAAGGGGGAAATACGGGCTTCTCCCATATTCTCCCGTTTACAACTTGACGCCACAGCGCATTTACTAGCACTCTCTGACTGACTGCTGGAGACTTTCAGCCCCACTGGGCCTTTCTATGATCACACTTCGCTGGACGCGGGGTGTTTTGCGTGCCACGAATAGCATTACACACTTCATGAACTAGTCCGGCCTAGGTGACTTTGGATGGACCAAATGGCTAAGAATTTGACCGGATTTTCAGGATTTTCTGGCAGGCTGGACCTACCGTGGACCTTGCTTCCCAATAGAGAGATGACAGGTAAGAGTTGCCAGGATGCACTTTAGGCGCAGGGGTTCTTTCAGTGCAGTTCAGAGGGCCTCCGCGGAGGCAGAGCCACGTTGAATGGAATACTGGCCAAAACGTGGTCCTGGGGCTGCCTTACAGCTGTAGAAATCAAGCTCTGCGGGCGAGAATCTGTTCATCACCCTTCCCTCTGCATACAAAGAGTCGACCCCAACCGTCTCTTCTGTGTTATGTTTCTCGGAAAATAAAAGGGGACTACGGCGCACACACTCTCCCTCAGAAGGGAATTCCTACGCGACTCTCTTAGGCCTACGGAAAGCCGTAGAGGAGTTAAAGCAGTCTGTCGAGTCAGGACGCACGGAGATGGCTGCACACAAAACTTTGCTGATAGGAAACACTCGTGCTTGCCTTGAGGCCAGGGGTCACGTTTACTTTGCCCTGAGCTAGGGCAAGCGTGGGATGAGCTCCTAGCAAGGCACTGGAGACCACCTGGATTCCTAGGAGAACGCTCACTTTCTTCACTGAGCGTATTCCTAGGAGTGACTAGAAGACGGTTCATGGCAATGTCTTTCAGTCAGGCTTGAGGCCGCCACTATCTACCTTTCAACTGGGGGAAATCCTGCCTTTTTCCAGGCTTCTCAATGACAAACTGGATCACCCCGCACATGTACCTAGCTTCTCTGACAATCCCAAAGAGACCATTGGAACGCAATCCGGCCTTCTGCGATGAATCCTTTGGATGCAGTGTGCTCTGCATGTGGTGAACGGCATAATCCTCTAAGTGTCCTCAGTAGGCCTAGGTGACTTTGGATGTTGCAAATGCCTAGCAATGCTCAGGGTAAATCTCTTCTTTATTTCGGGCTGGACCTAAAGGCCAGTTTCCGCATCACTTAGAGAGACCTCGAGCAGGAGTCCCCAGACTGAAGTGGCGCCCCGGTGGTTTCCTTCAGGGCCTCTTATGTTTCCTCAAAGTGGCAGACCCGCAGGGAATGAAAGCCTGCCACGAACCGCCTTCCTGAGGCTCTTTCAAAGCTGTGGAACGCTAGCCATAGAGAACACATTAGTTCCCGGCCCTTCCAACTGCATAGTGAGGGAAGTTCCCCGAGCTGTGTATCCCTTGATTGTGCCCAGAAGGCTTTGGGTACACAGTGTCCTTCCTTGGCAGGAATTGACCATGTGAGAGTCTTGAGCACTGTGGGCCATAGTAAAGCTAAAGCCGTCCATTGACTAAGACTTCCTGGAAACCGGTGCACCTCTATCTCTGGTAATGGGAAAATGTGCACCTTACCTCAAGACTAGAGGTCACATTTAGTTGGCCCTTTAGCTACAGTACGCAACTGGGGTGAGCTCCCAGGAAGGAATCGCAAGCCCCTGGATTCTTTAGGAAAAAAACTCTGTGCTCTTCAGCGGCACCTGTGGCGTGAAGAGTCTCCTGGTGGTGTGGTTTTCAGCAGGCTTGGAAGCTGCAATGGAGCTGCTGTCAAAAGGGGGAAATACGGGCTTCTCCCATATTCTCCCGTTTACAACTTGACGCCACAGCGCATTTACTAGCACTCTCTGACTGACTGCTGGAGACTTTCAGCCCCACTGGGCCTTTCTATGATCACACTTCGCTGGACGCGGGGTGTTTTGCGTGCCACGGATAGCATTACACGCTTCATGAACTAGTCCGGCCTAGGTGACTTTGGATGGACCAAATGGCTCAGAATTTGACCGGATTTTCAGGATTTTCTGGCAGGCTGGACCTACCGTGGACCTTGCTTCCCAATAGAGAGATGACAGGTAAGAGTTGCCAGGATGCACTTTAGGCGCAGGGGTTCTTTCAGTGCAGTTCAGAGGGCCTCCGCGGAGGCAGAGCCACGTTGAATGGAATACTGGCCAAAACGTGGTCCTGGGGCTGCCTTACAGCTGTAGAAATCAAGCTCTGCGGGCGAGAATCTGTTCATCACCCTTCCCTCTGCATACAAAGAGTCGACCCCAACCGTCTCTTCTGTGTTATGTTTCTCGGAAAATAAAAGGGGACTACGGCGCACACACTCTCCCTCAGAAGGGAATTCCTACGTGACTCTCTTAGGCCTACGGAAAACCGTAGAGGAGTTAAAGCAGTCTGTCGAGTCAGGACGCACGGAGATGGCTGCACACAAAACTTTGCTGATAGGAAACACTCGTGCTTGCCTTGAGGCCAGGGGTCACGTTTACTTTGCCCTGAGCTAGGGCAAGCGTGGGATGAGCTCCTAGCAAGGCACTGGAGACCACCTGGATTCCTAGGAGAACGCTCACTTTCTTCACTGAGCGTATTCCTAGGAGTGACTAGAAGACGGTTCATGGCAATGTCTTTCAGTCAGGCTTGAGGCCGCCACTATCTACCTTTCAACTGGGGGAAATCCTGCCTTTTTCCAGGCTTCTCAATGACAAACTGGATCACCCCGCACATGTACCTAGCTTCTCTGACAATCCCAAAGAGACCATTGGAACGCAATCCGGCCTTCTGCGATGAATCCTTTGGATGCAGTGTGCTCTGCATGTGGTGAACGGCATAATCCTCTAAGTGTCCTCAGTAGGCCTAGGTGACTTTGGATGTTGCAAATGCCTAGCAATGCTCAGGGTAAATCTCTTCTTTATTTCGGGCTGGACCTAAAGGCCAGTTTCCGCATCACTTAGAGAGACCTCGAGCAGGAGTCCCCAGACTGAAGTGGCGCCCCGGTGGTTTCCTTCAGGGCCTCTTATGTTTCCTCAAAGTGGCAGACCCGCAGGGAATGAAAGCCTGCCACGAACCGCCTTCCTGAGGCTCTTTCAAAGCTGTGGAACGCTAGCCATAGAGAACACATTCGTTCCCGGCCCTTCCAACTGCATAGTGAGGGAAGTTCCCCGAGCTCTGTATCCCTTGATTGTGCCCAGAAGGCTTTGGGTACACAGTGTTCTTCCTTGGCAGGAATTGACCATGTGAGAGTCTTGAGCACTGTGGGCCATAGTAAAGCTAAAGCCGTCCATTGATTAAGACTTCCTGGAAACCGGTGCACCTCTATCTCTGGTAATGGGAAAATGTGCACCTTACCTCAAGACTAGAGGTCACATTTAGTTGGCCCTTTAGCTACAGTACGCAACTGGGGTGAGCTCCCAGGAAGGAATCGCAAGCCCCTGGATTCTTTAGGAAAAAAACTCTGTGCTCTTCAGCGGCACCTGTGGCGTGAAGAGTCTCCTGGTGGTGTGGTTTTCAGCAGGCTTGGAAGCTGCAATGGAGCTGCTGTCAAAAGGGGGAAATACGGGCTTCTCCCATATTCTCCCGTTTACAACTTGACGCCACAGCGCATTTACTAGCACTCTCTGACTGACTGCTGGAGACTTTCAGCCCCACTGGGCCTTTCTATGATCACACTTCGCTGGACGCGGGGTGTTTTGCGTGCCACGAATAGCATTACACGCTTCATGAACTAGTCCGGCCAAGGTGACTTTGGATGGACCAAATGGCTAAGAATTTGACCAGATTTTCAGGATTTTCTGGCAGGCTGGACCTACCGTGGACCTTGCTTCCCAATAGAGAGATGACAGGTAAGAGTTGCCAGGATGCACTTTAGGCGCAGGGGTTCTTTCAGTGCAGTTCAGAGGGCCTCCGCGGAGGCAGAGCCATGTTGAATGGAATACTGGCCAAAACGTGGTCCTGGGGCTGCCTTACAGCTGTAGAAATCAAGCTCTGCGGGCGAGAATCTGTTCATCACCCTTCCCTCTGCATACAAAGAGTCGACCCCAACCGTCTCTTCTGTGTTATGTTTCTCGGAAAATAAAAGGGGACTACGGCGCACACACTCTCCCTCAGAAGGGAATTCCTACGCGACTCTCTTAGGCCTACGGAAAACCGTAGAGGAGTTAAAGCAGTCTGTCGAGTCAGGACGCACGGAGATGCCTGCACACAAAACTTTGCTTATAGGAAACACTCGTGCTTGCCTTGAGGCCAGGGGTCACGTTTACTTTGCCCTGAGCTAGGGCAAGCGTGGGATGAGCTCCTAGCAAGGCACTGGAGACCACCTGGATTCCTAGGAGAACGCTCACTTTCTTCACTGAGCGTATTCCTAGGAGTGACTAGAAGACGGTTCATGGCAATGTCTTTCAGTCAGGCTTGAGGCCGCCACTATCTACCTTTCAACTGGGGGAAATCCTGCGTTTTTCCAGGCTTCTCAATGACAAACTGGATCACCCCGCACATGTACCTAGCTTCTCTGACAATCCCAAAGAGACCATTGGAACGCAATCCGGCCTTCTGCGATGAAACTTTTGGATGCAGTGTGCTCTGCATGTGGTGAACGGCATAATCCTCTAAATGTCCTCAGTAGGCCTAGGTGACTTTGGATGTTGCAAATGCCTAGCAATGCTCAGGGTAAATCTCTTCTTTATTTCGGGCTGGACCTAAAGGCCAGTTTCCGCATCACTTAGAGAGACCTCGAGCAGGAGTCCCCAGACTGAAGTGGCGCCCCGGTGGTTTCCTTCAGGGCCTCTTATGTTTCCTCAAAGTGGCAGATCCGCAGGGAATGAAAGCCTGCCACGAACCGCCTTCCTGAGGCTCTTTCAAAGCTGTGGAACGCTAGCCATAGAGAACACATTCGTTCCCGGCCCTTCCAACTGCATAGTGAGGGAACTTCCCCGAGCTGTGTATCCCTTGATTGTGCCCAGAAGGCTTTGGGTACACAGTGTCCTTCCTTGGCAGGAATTGACCATGTGAGAGTCTTGAGCACTGTGGGCCATAGTAAAGCTAAAGCCGTCAATTGACTAAGACTTCCTGGAAACCGGTGCACCTCTATCTCTGGTAATGGGAAAATGTGCACCTTACCTCAAGACTAGAGGTCACATTTAGTTGGCCCTTTAGCTACAGTACGCAACTGGGGTGAGCTCCCAGGAAGGAATCGCAAGCCCCTGGATTCTTTAGGAAAAAAACTCTGTGCTCTTCAGCGGCACCTGTGGCGTGAAGAGTCTCCTGGTGGTGTGGTTTCCAGCAGGCTTGGGAGCTGCAATGGAGCTGCTGTCAAAAGGGGGAAATACGGGCATCTCCAATATTCTCCCGTTTACAACTTGACGCCACAGTGCATTTACTAGCACTCTCTGACTGACTGCTGGAGACTTTCAGCCCCACTGGGCCTTTCTATGATCACACTTCGCTGGACGCGGGGTGTTTTGCGTGCCACGAATAGCATTACACACTTCATGAACTAGTCCGGCCTAGGTGACTTTGGATGGACCAAATGGCTAAGAATTTGACCGGATTTTCAGGATTTTCTGGCAGGCTGGACCTACCGTGGACCTTGCTTCCCAATAGAGAGATGACAGGTAAGAGTTGCCAGGATGCACTTTAGGCGCAGGGGTTCTTTCAGTGCAGTTCAGAGGGCCTCCGCGGAGGCAGAGCCACGTTGAATGGAATACTGGCCAAAACGTGGTCCTGGGGCTGCCTTACAGCTGTAGAAATCAAGCTCTGCGGGCGAGAATCTGTTCATCACCCTTCCCTCTGCATACAAAGAGTCGACCCCAACCGTCTCTTCTGTGTTATGTTTCTCGGAAAATAAAAGGGGACTACGGCGCACACACTCTCCCTCAGAAGGGAATTCCTACGCGACTCTCTTAGGCCTACGGAAAGCCGTAGAGGAGTTAAAGCAGTCTGTCGAGTCAGGACGCACGGAGATGGCTGCACACAAAACTTTGCTGATAGGAAACACTCGTGCTTGCCTTGAGGCCAGGGGTCACGTTTACTTTGCCCTGAGCTAGGGCAAGCGTGGGATGAGCTCCTAGCAAGGCACTGGAGACCACCTGGATTCCTAGGAGAACGCTCACTTTCTTCACTGAGCGTATTCCTAGGAGTGACTAGAAGACGGTTCATGGCAATGTCTTTCAGTCAGCCTTGAGGCCGCCACTATCTACCTTTCAACTGGGGGAAATCCTGCCTTTTTCCAGGCTTCTCAATGACAAACTGGATCACCCCGCACATGTACCTAGCTTCTCTGACAATCCCAAAGAGACCATTGGAATGCAATCCGGCCTTCTGCGATGAAACTTTTGGATGCAGTGTGCTCTGCATGTGGTGAACGGCATAATCCTCTAAATGTCCTCAGTAGGCCTAGGTGACTTTGGATGTTGCAAATGCCTAGCAATGCTCAGGGTAAATCTCTTCTTTATTTCGGGCTGGACCTAAAGGCCAGTTTCCGCATCACTTAGAGAGACCTCGAGCAGGAGTCCCCAGACTGAAGTGGCGCCCCGGTGGTTTCCTTCAGGGCCTCTTATGTTTCCTCAAAGTGGCAGACCCGCAGGGAATGAAAGCCTGCCACGAACCGCCTTCCTGAGGCTCTTTCAAAGCTGTGGAACGCTAGCCATAGAGAACACATTAGTTCCCGGCCCTTCCAACTGCATAGTGAGGGAAGTTCCCCGAGCTGTGTATCCCTTGATTGTGCCCAGAAGGCTTTGGGTACACAGTGTCCTTCCTTGGCAGGAATTGACCATGTGAGAGTCTTGAGCACTGTGGGCCATAGTAAAGCTAAAGCCGTCCATTGACTAAGACTTCCTGGAAACCAGTGCACCTCTATCTCTGGTAATGGGAAAATGTGCACCTTACCTCAAGACTAGAGGTCACATTTAGTTGGCCCTTTAGCTACAGTACGCAACTGGGGTGAGCTCCCAGGAAGGAATCGCAAGCCCCTGGATTCTTTAGGAAAAAAACTCTGTGCTCTTCAGCGGCACCTGTGGCGTGAAGAGTCTCCTGGTGGTGTGGTTTTCAGCAGGCTTGGAAGCTGCAATGGAGCTGCTGTCAAAAGGGGGAAATACGGGCTTCTCCCATATTCTCCCGTTTACAACTTGACGCCACGGCGCATTTACTAACACTCTCTGACTGACTGCTGGAGACTTTCAGCCCCACTGGGCCTTTCTATGATCACACTTCGCTGGACGCGGGGTGTTTTGCGTGCCAGGAATAGCATTACACGCTTCATGAACTAGTCCGGCCTAGGTGACTTTGGATGGACCAAATGGCTAAGAATTTGACCGGATTTTCAGGATTTTCTGGCAGGCTGGACCTACCGTGCACCTTGCTTCCCAATAGAGAGATGACAGGTAAGAGTTGCCAGGATGCACTTTAGGCGCAGGGGTTCTTTCAGTGCAGTTCAGAGGGCCTCCGCGGAGGCAGAGCCACGTTGAATGGAATACTGGCCAAAACGTGGTCCTGGGGCTGCCTTACAGCTGTAGAAATCAAGCTCTGCGGGCGAGAATCTGTTCATCACCCTTCCCTCTGCATACAAAGAGTCGACCCCAACCGTCTCTTCTGTGTTATGTTTCTCGGAAAATAAAAGGGGACTACGGCGCACACACTCTCCCTCAGAAGGGAATTCCTACGCGACTCTCTTAGGCCTACGGAAAGCCGTAGAGGAGTTAAAGCAGTCTGTCGAGTCAGGACGCACGGAGATGGCTGCACACAAAACTTTGCTGATAGGAAACACTCGTGCTTGCCTTGAGGCCAGGGGTCACGTTTACTTTGCCCTGAGCTAGGGCAAGTGTGGGATGAGCTCCTAACAAGGCACTGGAGACCACCTGGATTCCTAGGAGAACGCTCACTTTCTTCACTGAGCGTATTCCTAGGAGTGACTAGAAGACGGTTCATGGCAATGTCTTTCAGTCAGGCTTGAGGCCGCCACTATCTACCTTTCAACTGGGGGAAATCCTGCCTTTTTCCAGGCTTCTCAATGACAAACTGGATCACCCCGTACATGTACCTAGCTTCTCTGACAATCCCAAAGAGACCATTGGAACGCAATCCGGCCTTCTGCGATGAAACTTTTGGATGCAGTGTGCTCTGCATGTGGTGAACGGCATAATCCTCTAAATGTCCTCAGTAGGCCTAGGTGACTTTGGATGTTGCAAATGCCTAGCAATGCTCAGGGTAAATCTCTTCTTTATTTCGGGCTGGACCTAAAGGCCAGTTTCCGCATCACTTAGAGAGACCTCGAGCAGGAGTCCCCAGACTGAAGTGGCGCCCCGGTGGTTTCCTTCAGGGCCTCTTATGTTTCCTCAAAGTGGCAGACCCGCAGGGAATGAAAGCCTGCCACGAACCGCCTTCCTGAGGCTCTTTCAAAGCTGTGGAATGCTAGCCATAGAGAACACATTAGTTCCCGGCCCTTCCAACTGCATAGTGAGGGAACTTCCCCGAGCTGTGTATCCCTTGATTGTGCCCAGAAGGCTTTGGGTACACAGTGTCCTTCCTTGGCAGGAATTGATCATGTGAGAGTCTTGAGCACTGTGGGCCATAGTAAAGCTAAAGCCGTCCATTGACTAAGACTTCCTGGAAACCAGTGCACCTCTATCTCTGGTAATGGGAAAATGTGCACCTTACCTCAAGACTAGAGGTCACATTTAGTTGGCCCTTTAGCTACAGTACGCAACTGGGGTGAGCTCCCAGGAAGGAATCGCAAGCCCCTGGATTCTTTAGGAAAAAAACTCTGTGCTCTTCAGCGGCACCTGTGGCGTGAAGAGTCTCCTGGTGGTGTGGTTTTCAGCAGGCTTGGAAGCTGCAATGGGGCTGCTGTCAAAAGGGGGAAATACGGGCTTCTCCCATATTCTCCTGTTTACAACTTGACGCCACGGCGCATTTACTAGCACTCTCTGACTGACTGCTGGAGACTTTCAGCCCCACTGGGCCTTTCTATGATCACACTTCGCTGGACGCGGGGTGTTTTGCGTGCCAGGAATAGCATTACACGCTTCATGAACTAGTCCGGCCTAGGTGACTTTGGATGGACCAAATGGCTAAGAATTTGACCGGATTTTCAGGATTTTCTGGCAGGCTGGACCTACCGTGGACCTTGCTTCCCAATAGAGAGATGACAGGTAAGAGTTGCCAGGATGCACTTTAGGCGCAGGGGTTCTTTCAGTGCAGTTCAGAGGGCCTCCGCGGAGGCAGAGCCACGTTGAATGGAATACTGGCCAAAACGTGGTCCTGGGGCTGCCTTACAGCTGTAGAAATCAAGCTCTGCGGGCGAGAATCTGTTCATCACCCTTCCCTCTGCATACAAAGAGTCGACCCCATCCGTCTCTTCTGTGTTATGTTTCTCGGAAAATAAAAGGGGACTACGGCGCACACACTCTCCCTCAGAAGGGAATTCCTACGCGACTCTCTTAGGCCTACGGAAAGCCGTAGAGGAGTTAAAGCAGTCTGTCGAGTCAGGACGCACGGAGATGGCTGCACACAAAACTTTGCTGATAGGAAACACTCGTGCTTGCCTTGAGGCCAGGGGTCACGTTTACTTTGCCCTGAGCTAGGGCAAGCGTGGGATGAGCTCCTAGCAAGGCACTGGAGACCACCTGGATTCCTAGGAGAACACTCACTTTCTTCACTGAGCGTATTCCTAGGAGTGACTAGAAGACAGTTCATGGCAATGTCTTTCAGTCAGCCTTGAGGCCGCCACTATCTACCTTTCAACTGGGGGAAATCCTGCCTTTTTCCAGGCTTCTCAATGACAAACTGGATCACCCCGCACATGTACCTAGCTTCTCTGACAATCCCAAAGAGACCATTGGAACGCAATCCGGCCTTCTGCGATGAATCCTTTGGATGCAGTGTGCTCTGCATGTGGTGAACGGCATAATCCTCTAAATGTCCTCAGTAGGCCTAGGTGACTTTGGATGTTGCAAATGCCTAGCAATGCTCAGGGTAAATCTCTTCTTTATTTCGGGCTGGACCTAAAGGCCAGTTTCCGCATCACTTAGAGAGACCTCGAGCAGGAGTCCCCAGACTGAAGTGGCGCCCCGGTGGTTTCCTTCAGGGCCTCTTATGTTTCCTCAAAGTGGCAGACCCGCAGGGAATGAAAGCCTGCCACGAACCGCCTTCCTGAGGCTCTTTCAAAGCTGTGGAACGCTAGCCATAGAGAACACATTAGTTCCCGGCCCTTCCAACTGCATAGTGAGGGAAGTTCCCCGAGCTGTGTATCCCTTGATTGTGCCCAGAAGGCTTTGGGTACACAGTGTCCTTCCTTGGCAGGAATTGACCATGTGAGAGTCTTGAGCACTGTGGGCCATAGTAAAGCTAAAGCCGTCCATTGACTAAGACTTCCTGGAAACCGGTGCACCTCTATCTCTGGTAATGGGAAAATGTGCACCTTACCTCAAGACTAGAGGTCACATTTAGTTGGCCCTTTAGCTACAGTACGCAACTGGGGTGAGCTCCCAGGAAGGAATCGCAAGCCCCTGGATTCTTTAGGAAAAAAACTCTGTGCTCTTCAGCTGCACCTGTGGCGTGAAGAGTCTCCTGGTGGTGTGGTTTCCAGCAGGCTTGGAAGCTGCAATGGAGCTGCTGTCAAAAGGGGGAAATACGGGCTTCTCCCATATTCTCCCGTTTACAACTTGACGCCACAGCGCATTTACTAGCACTCTCTGACTGACTGCTGGAGACTTTCAGCCCCACTGGGCCTTTCTATGATCACACTTCGCTGGACGCGGGGTGTTTTGCGTGCCACGAATAGCATTACACGCTTCATGAACTAGTCCGGCCTAGGTGACGTTGGATGGACCAAATGGCTCAGAATTTGACCGGATTTTCAGGATTTTCTGGCAGGCTGGACCTACCGTGGACCTTGCTTCCCAATAGAGAGATGACAGGTAAGAGTTGCCAGGATGCACTTTAGGCGCAGGGGTTCTTTCAGTGCAGTTCAGAGGGCCTCCGCGGAGGCAGAGCCACGTTGAATGGAATACTGGCCAAAACGTGGTCCTGGGGCTGCCTTACAGCTGTAGAAATCAAGCTCTGCGGGCGAGAATCTGTTCATCACCCTTCCCTCTGCATACAAAGAGTCGACCCCAACCGTCTCTTCTGTGTTATGTTTCTCGGAAAATAAAAGGGGACTACGGCGCACACACTCTCCCTCAGAAGGGAATTCCTACGCGACTCTCTTAGGCCTACGGAAAGCCGTAGAGGAGTTAAAGCAGTCTGTCGAGTCAGGACGCACGGAGATGGCTGCACACAAAACTTTGCTGATAGGAAACACTCGTGCTTGCCTTGAGGCCAGGGGTCACGTTTACTTTGCCCTGAGCTAGGGCAAGCGTGGGATGAGCTCCTAGCAAGGCACTGGAGACCACCTGGATTCCTAGGAGAACGCTCACTTTCTTCACTGAGCGTATTCCTAGGAGTGACTAGAAGACGGTTCATGGCAATGTCTTTCAGTCAGCCTTGAGGCCGCCACTATCTACCTTTCAACTGGGGGAAATCCTGCCTTTTTCCAGGCTTCTCAATGACAAACTGGATCACCCCGTACATGTACCTAGCTTCTCTGACAATCCCAAAGAGACCATTGGAACGCAATCCGGCCTTCTGCGATGAAACTTTTGGATGCAGTGTGCTCTGCATGTGGTGAACGGCATAATCCTCTAAATGTCCTCAGTAGGCCTAGGTGACTTTGGATGTTGCAAATGCCTAGCAATGCTCAGGGTAAATCTCTTCTTTATTTCGGGCTGGACCTAAAGGCCAGTTTCCGCATCACTTAGAGAGACCTCGAGCAGGAGTCCCCAGACTGAAGTGGCGCCCCGGTGGTTTCCTTCAGGGCCTCTTATGTTTCCTCAAAGTGGCAGACCCGCAGGGAATGAAAGCCTGCCACGAACCGCCTTCCTGAGGCTCTTTCAAAGCTGTGGAACGCTAGCCATAGAGAACACATTAGTTCCCGGCCCTTCCAACTGCATAGTGAGGGAAGTTCCCCGAGCTGTGTATCCCTTGATTGTGCCCAGAAGGCTTTGGGTACACAGTGTCCTTCCTTGGCAGGAATTGACCATGTGAGAGTCTTGAGCACTGTGGGCCATAGTAAAGCTAAAGCCGTCCATTGACTAAGACTTCCTGGAAACCGGTGCACCTCTATCTCTGGTAATGGGAAAATGTGCACCTTTACCTCAAGACTAGAGGTCACATTTAGTTGGCCCTTTAGCTACAGTACGCAACTGGGGTGAGCTCCCAGGAAGGAATCGCAAGCCCCTGGATTCTTTAGGAAAAAAACTCTGTGCTCTTCAGCGGCACCTGTGGCGTGAAGAGTCTCCTGGTGGTGTGGTTTCCAGCAGGCTTGGAAGCTGCAATGGAGCTGCTGTCAAAAGGGGGAAATACGGGCTTCTCCCATATTCTCCCGTTTACAACTTGACGCCACAGCGCATTTACTAGCACTCTCTGACTGACTGCTGGAGACTTTCAGCCCCACTGGGCCTTTCTATGATCACACTTCGCTGGACGCGGGGTGTTTTGCGTGCCACGAATAGCATTACACGCTTCATGAACTAGTCCGGCCTAGGTGACTTTGGATGGACCAAATGGCTAAGAATTTGACCGGATTTTCAGGATTTTCTGGCAGGCTGGACCTACCGTGGACCTTGCTTCCCAATAGAGAGATGACAGGTAAGAGTTGCCAGGATGCACTTTAGGCGCAGGGGTTCTTTCAGTGCAGTTCAGAGGGCCTCCGCGGAGGCAGAGCCACGTTGAATGGAATACTGGCCAAAACGTGGTCCTGGGGCTGCCTTACAGCTGTAGAAATCAAGCTCTGCGGGCGAGAATCTGTTCATCACCCTTCCCTCTGCATACAAAGAGTCGACCCCAACCGTCTCTTCTGTGTTATGTTTCTCGGAAAATAAAAGGGGACTACGGCGCACACACTCTCCCTCAGAAGGGAATTCCTACGCGACTCTCTTAGGCCTACGGAAAACCGTAGAGGACTTAAAGCAGTCTGTCGAGTCAGGACGCACGGAGATGGCTGCACACAAAACTTTGCTGATAGGAAACACTCGTGCTTGCCTTGAGGCCAGGGGTCACGTTTACTTTGCCCTGAGCTAGGGCAAGCGTGGGATGAGCTCCTAGCAAGGCACTGGAGACCACCTGGATTCCTAGGAGAACGCTCACTTTCTTCACTGAGCGTATTCCTAGGAGTGACTAGAAGACGGTTCATGGCAATGTCTTTCAGTCAGGCTTGAGGCCGCCACTATCTACCTTTCAACTGGGGGAAATCCTGCCTTTTTCCAGGCTTCTCAATGACAAACTGGATCACCCCGCACATGTACCTAGCTTCTCTGACAATCCCAAAGAGACCATTGGAACGCAATCCGGCCTTCTGCGATGAATCCTTTAGATGCAGTGTGCTCTGCATGTGGTGAACGGCATAATCCTCTAAGTGTCCTCAGTAGGCCTAGGTGACTTTGGATGTTGCAAATGCCTAGCAATGCTCAGGGTAAATCTCTTCTTTATTTCGGGCTGGACCTAAAGGCCAGTTTCCGCATCACTTAGAGAGACCTCGAGCAGGAGTCCCCAGACTGAAGTGGCGCCCCGGTGGTTTCCTTCAGGGCCTCTTATGTTTCCTCAAAGTGGCAGACCCGCAGGGAATGAAAGCCTGCCACGAACCGCCTTCCTGAGGCTCTTTCAAAGCTGTGGAACGCTAGCCATAGAGAACACATTCGTTCCCGGCCCTTCCAACTGCATAGTGAGGGAAGTTCCCCGAGCTCTGTATCCCTTGATTGTGCCCAGAAGGCTTTGGGTAGACAGTGTCCTTCCTTGGCAGGAATTGACCATGTGAGAGTCTTGAGCACTGTGGGCCATAGTAAAGCTAAAGCCGTCCATTGATTAAGACTTCCTGGAAACCGGTGCACCTCTATCTCTGGTAATGGGAAAATGTGCACCTTACCTCAAGACTAGAGGTCACATTTAGTTGGCCCTTTAGCTACAGTACGCAACTGGGGTGAGCTCCCAGGAAGGAATCGCAAGCCCCTGGATTCTTTAGGAAAAAAACTCTGTGCTCTTCAGCGGCACCTGTGGCGTGAAGAGTCTCCTGGTGGTGTGGTTTTCAGCAGGCTTGGAAGCTGCAATGGAGCTGCTGTCAAAAGGGGGAAATACGGGCTTCTCCCATATTCTCCCGTTTACAACTTGACGCCACAGCGCATTTACTAGCACTCTCTGACTGACTGCTGGAGACTTTCAGCCCCACTGGGCCTTTCTATGATCACACTTCGCTGGACGCGGGGTGTTTTGCGTGCCACGAATAGCATTACACGCTTCATGAACTAGTCCGGCCTAGGTGACTTTGGATGGACCAAATGGCTAAGAATTTGACCGGATTTTCAGGATTTTCTGGCAGGCTGGACCTACCGTGGACCTTGCTTCCCAATAGAGAGATGACAGGTAAGAGTTGCCAGGATGCACTTTAGGCGCAGGGGTTCTTTCAGTGCAGTTCAGAGGGCCTCCGCGGAGGCAGAGCCACGTTGAATGGAATACTGGCCAAAACGTGGTCCTGGGGCTGCCTTACAGCTGTAGAAATCAAGCTCTGCGGGCGAGAATCTGTTCATCACCCTTCCCTCTGCATACAAAGAGTCGACCCCAAGCGTCTCTTCTGTGTTATGTTTCTCGGAAAATAAAAGGGGACTACGGCGCACACACTCTCCCTCAGAAGGGAATTCCTACGCGACTCTCTTAGGCCTACGGAAAACCGTAGAGGAGTTAAAGCAGTCTGTCGAGTCAGGACGCACGGAGATGGCTGCACACAAAACTTTGCTGATAGGAAACACTCGTGCTTGCCTTGAGGCCAGGGGTCACGTTTACTTTGCCCTGAGCTAGGGCAAGCGTGGGATGAGCTCCTAGCAAGGCACTGGAGACCACCTGGATTCCTAGGAGAACGCTCACTTTCTTCACTGAGCGTATTCCTAGGAGTGACTAGAAGACGGTTCATGGCAATGTCTTTCAGTCAGGCTTGAGGCCGCCACTATCTACCTTTCAACTGGGGGAAATCCTGCCTTTTTCCAGGCTTCTCAATGACAAACTGGATCACCCCGCACATGTACCTAGCTTCTCTGACAATCCCAAAGAGACCATTGGAACGCAATCCGGCCTTCTGCGATGAATCCTTTGGATGCAGTGTGCTCTGCATGTGGTGAACGGCATAATCCTCTAAGTGTCCTCAGTAGGCCTAGGTGACTTTGGATGTTGCAAATGCCTAGCAATGCTCAGGGTAAATCTCTTCTTTATTTCGGGCTGGACCTAAAGGCCAGTTTCCGCATCACTTAGAGAGACCTCGAGCAGGAGTCCCCAGACTGAAGTGGCGCCCCGGTGGTTTCCTTCAGGGCCTCTTATGTTTCCTCAAAGTGGCAGACCCGCAGGGAATGAAAGCCTGCCACGAACCGCCTTCCTGAGGCTCTTTCAAAGCTGTGGAACGCTAGCCATAGAGAACACATTAGTTCCCGGCCCTTCCAACTGCATAGTGAGGGAAGTTCCCCGAGCTGTGTATCCCTTGATTGTGCCCAGAAGGCTTTGGGTACACAGTGTCCTTCCTTGGCAGGAATTGACCATGTGAGAGTCTTGAGCACTGTGGGCCATAGTAAAGCTAAAGCCGTCCATTGACTAAGACTTCCTGGAAACCGGTGCACCTCTATCTCTGGTAATGGGAAAATGTGCACCTTACCTCAAGACTAGAGGTCACATTTAGTTGGCCCTTTAGCTACAGTACGCAACTGGGGTGAGCTCCCAGGAAGGAATCGCAAGCCCCTGGATTCTTTAGGAAAAAAACTCTGTGCTCTTCAGCGGCACCTGTGGCGTGAAGAGTCTCCTGGTGGTGTGGTTTTCAGCAGGCTTGGAAGCTGCAATGGAGCTGCTGTCAAAAGGGGGAAATACGGGCTTCTCCCATATTCTCCCGTTTACAACTTGACGCCACAGCGCATTTACTAGCACTCTCTGACTGACTGCTGGAGACTTTCAGCCCCACTGGGCCTTTCTATGATCACACTTCGCTGGACGCGGGGTGTTTTGCGTGCCACGGATAGCATTACACGCTTCATGAACTAGTCCGGCCTAGGTGACTTTGGATGGACCAAATGGCTAAGAATTTGACCGGATTTTCAGGATTTTCTGGCAGGCTGGACCTACCGTGCACCTTGCTTCCCAATAGAGAGATGACAGGTAAGAGTTGCCAGGATGCACTTTAGGCGCAGGGGTTCTTTCAGTGCAGTTCAGAGGGCCTCCGCGGAGGCAGAGCCACGTTGAATGGAATACTGGCCAAAACGTGGTCCTGGGGCTGCCTTACAGCTGTAGAAATCAAGCTCTGCGGGCGAGAATCTGTTCATCACCCTTCCCTCTGCATACAAAGAGTCGACCCCAACCGTCTCTTCTGTGTTATGTTTCTCGGAAAATAAAAGGGGACTACGGCGCACACACTCTCCCTCAGAAGGGAATTCCTACGTGACTCTCTTAGGCCTACGGAAAACCGTAGAGGAGTTAAAGCAGTCTGTCGAGTCAGGACGCACGGAGATGGCTGCACACAAAACTTTGCTGATAGGAAACACTCGTGCTTGCCTTGAGGCCAGGGGTCACGTTTACTTTGCCCTGAGCTAGGGCAAGCGTGGGATGAGCTCCTAGCAAGGCACTGGAGACCACCTGGATTCCTAGGAGAACGCTCACTTTCTTCACTGAGCGTATTCCTAGGAGTGACTAGAAGACGGTTCATGGCAATGTCTTTCAGTCAGGCTTGAGGCCGCCACTATCTACCTTTCAACTGGGGGAAATCCTGCCTTTTTCCAGGCTTCTCAATGACAAACTGGATCACCCCGCACATGTACCTAGCTTCTCTGACAATCCCAAAGAGACCATTGGAACGCAATCCGGCCTTCTGCGATGAATCCTTTGGATGCAGTGTGCTCTGCATGTGGTGAACGGCATAATCCTCTAAGTGTCCTCAGTAGGCCTAGGTGACTTTGGATGTTGCAAATGCCTAGCAATGCTCAGGGTAAATCTCTTCTTTATTTCGGGCTGGACCTAAAGGCCAGTTTCCGCATCACTTAGAGAGACCTCGAGCAGGAGTCCCCAGACTGAAGTGGCGCCCCGGTGGTTTCCTTCAGGGCCTCTTATGTTTCCTCAAAGTGGCAGACCCGCAGGGAATGAAAGCCTGCCACGAACCGCCTTCCTGAGGCTCTTTCAAAGCTGTGGAACGCTAGCCATAGAGAACACATTCGTTCCCGGCCCTTCCAACTGCATAGTGAGGGAAGTTCCCCGAGCTCTGTATCCCTTGATTGTGCCCAGAAGGCTTTGGGTACACAGTGTTCTTCCTTGGCAGGAATTGACCATGTGAGAGTCTTGAGCACTGTGGGCCATAGTAAAGCTAAAGCCGTCCATTGATTAAGACTTCCTGGAAACCGGTGCACCTCTATCTCTGGTAATGGGAAAATGTGCACCTTACCTCAAGACTAGAGGTCACATTTAGTTGGCCCTTTAGCTACAGTACGCAACTGGGGTGAGCTCCCAGGAAGGAATCGCAAGCCCCTGGATTCTTTAGGAAAAAAACTCTGTGCTCTTCAGCGGCACCTGTGGCGTGAAGAGTCTCCTGGTGGTGTGGTTTTCAGCAGGCTTGGAAGCTGCAATGGAGCTGCTGTCAAAAGGGGGAAATACGGGCTTCTCCCATATTCTCCCGTTTACAACTTGACGCCACAGCGCATTTACTAGCACTCTCTGACTGACTGCTGGAGACTTTCAGCCCCACTGGGCCTTTCTATGATCACACTTCGCTGGACGCGGGGTGTTTTGCGTGCCACGAATAGCATTACACGCTTCATGAACTAGTCCGGCCAAGGTGACTTTGGATGGACCAAATGGCTAAGAATTTGACCAGATTTTCAGGATTTTCTGGCAGGCTGGACCTACCGTGGACCTTGCTTCCCAATAGAGAGATGACAGGTAAGAGTTGCCAGGATGCACTTTAGGCGCAGGGGTTCTTTCAGTGCAGTTCAGAGGGCCTCCGCGGAGGCAGAGCCATGTTGAATGGAATACTGGCCAAAACGTGGTCCTGGGGCTGCCTTACAGCTGTAGAAATCAAGCTCTGCGGGCGAGAATCTGTTCATCACCCTTCCCTCTGCATACAAAGAGTCGACCCCAACCGTCTCTTCTGTGTTATGTTTCTCGGAAAATAAAAGGGGACTACGGCGCACACACTCTCCCTCAGAAGGGAATTCCTACGCGACTCTCTTAGGCCTACGGAAAACCGTAGAGGAGTTAAAGCAGTCTGTCGAGTCAGGACGCACGGAGATGCCTGCACACAAAACTTTGCTTATAGGAAACACTCGTGCTTGCCTTGAGGCCAGGGGTCACGTTTACTTTGCCCTGAGCTAGGGCAAGCGTGGGATGAGCTCCTAGCAAGGCACTGGAGACCACCTGGATTCCTAGGAGAACGCTCACTTTCTTCACTGAGCGTATTCCTAGGAGTGACTAGAAGACGGTTCATGGCAATGTCTTTCAGTCAGGCTTGAGGCCGCCACTATCTACCTTTCAACTGGGGGAAATCCTGCGTTTTTCCAGGCTTCTCAATGACAAACTGGATCACCCCGCACATGTACCTAGCTTCTCTGACAATCCCAAAGAGACCATTGGAACGCAATCCGGCCTTCTGCGATGAAACTTTTGGATGCAGTGTGCTCTGCATGTGGTGAACGGCATAATCCTCTAAATGTCCTCAGTAGGCCTAGGTGACTTTGGATGTTGCAAATGCCTAGCAATGCTCAGGGTAAATCTCTTCTTTATTTCGGGCTGGACCTAAAGGCCAGTTTCCGCATCACTTAGAGAGACCTCGAGCAGGAGTCCCCAGACTGAAGTGGCGCCCCGGTGGTTTCCTTCAGGGCCTCTTATGTTTCCTCAAAGTGGCAGATCCGCAGGGAATGAAAGCCTGCCACGAACCGCCTTCCTGAGGCTCTTTCAAAGCTGTGGAACGCTAGCCATAGAGAACACATTCGTTCCCGGCCCTTCCAACTGCATAGTGAGGGAACTTCCCCGAGCTGTGTATCCCTTGATTGTGCCCAGAAGGCTTTGGGTACACAGTGTCCTTCCTTGGCAGGAATTGACCATGTGAGAGTCTTGAGCACTGTGGGCCATAGTAAAGCTAAAGCCGTCAATTGACTAAGACTTCCTGGAAACCGGTGCACCTCTATCTCTGGTAATGGGAAAATGTGCACCTTACCTCAAGACTAGAGGTCACATTTAGTTGGCCCTTTAGCTACAGTACGCAACTGGGGTGAGCTCCCAGGAAGGAATCGCAAGCCCCTGGATTCTTTAGGAAAAAAACTCTGTGCTCTTCAGCGGCACCTGTGGCGTGAAGAGTCTCCTGGTGGTGTGGTTTCCAGCAGGCTTGGGAGCTGCAATGGAGCTGCTGTCAAAAGGGGGAAATACGGGCATCTCCAATATTCTCCCGTTTACAACTTGATGCCACAGCGCATCTACTAGCACTCTCTGACTGACTGCTGGAGACTTTCAGCCCCACTGGGCCTTTCTATGATCACACTTCGCTGGACGCGGGGTGTTTTGCGTGCCACGAATAGCATTACACGCTTCATGAACTAGTCCGGCCTAGGTGACTTTGGATGGACCAAATGGCTAAGAATTTGACCGGATTTTCAGGATTTTCTGGCAGGCTGGACCTACCGTGGACCTTGCTTCCCAATAGAGAGATGACAGGTAAGAGTTGCCAGGATGCACTTTAGGCGCAGGGGTTCTTTCAGTGCAGTTCAGAGGGCCTCCGCGGAGGCAGAGCCACGTTGAATGGAATACTGGCCAAAACGTGGTCCTGGGGCTGCCTTACAGCTGTAGAAATCAAGCTCTGCGGGCGAGAATCTGTTCATCACCCTTCCCTCTGCATACAAAGAGTCGACCCCAACCGTCTCTTCTGTGTTATGTTTCTCGGAAAATAAAAGGGGACTACGGCACACACACTCTCCCTCAGAAGGGAATTCCTACGCGACTCTCTTAGGCCTACGGAAAGCCGTAGAGGAGTTAAAGCAGTCTGTCGAGTCAGGACGCACGGAGATGGCTGCACACAAAACTTTGCTGATAGGAAACAATCGTGCTTGCCTTGAGGCCAGGGGTCACGTTTACTTTGCCCTGAGCTAGGGCAAGCGTGGGATGAGCTCCTAGCAAGGCACTGGAGACCACCTGGATTCCTAGGAGAACGCTCACTTTCTTCACTGAGCGTATTCCTAGGAGTGACTAGAAGACGGTTCATGGCAATGTCTTTCAGTCAGCCTTGAGGCCGCCACTATCTACCTTTCAACTGGGGGAAATCCTGCCTTTTTCCAGGCTTCTCAATGACAAACTGTATCACCCCGCACATGTACCTAGCTTCTCTGATAATCCCAAAGAGACCATTGGAACGCAATCCGGCCTTCTGCGATGAATCTTTTGGATGCAGTGTGCTCTGCATGTGGTGAACGGCATAATCCTCTAAATGTCCTCAGTAGGCCTAGGTGACTTTGGATGTTGCAAATGCCTAGCAATGCTCAGGGTAAATCTCTTCTTTATTTCGGGCTGGACCTAAAGGCCAGTTTCCGCATCACTTAGAGAGACCTCGAGCAGGAGTCCCCAGACTGAAGTGGCGCCCCGGTGGTTTCCTTCAGGGCCTCTTATGTTTCCTCAAAGTGGCAGATCCGCAGGGAATGAAAGCCTGCCACGAACCGCCTTCCTGAGGCTCTTTCAAAGCTGTGGAACGCTAGCCATAGAGAACACATTCGTTCCCGGCCCTTCCAACTGCATAGTGAGGGAAGTTCCCCGAGCTCTGTATCCCTTGATTGTGCCCAGAAGGCTTTGGGTACACAGTGTCCTTCCTTGGCAGGAATTGACCATGTGAGAGTCTTGAGCACTGTGGGACATAGTAAAGCTAAAGCCGTCCATTGATTAAGACTTCCTGGAAACCGGTGCACCTCTATCTCTGGTAATGGGAAAATGTGCACCTTACCTCAAGACTAGAGGTCACATTTAGTTGGCCCTTTAGCTACAGTACGCAACTGGGGTGAGCTCCCAGGAAGGAATCGCAAGCCCCTGGATTCTTTAGGAAAAAAACTCTGTGCTCTTCAGCGGCACCTGTGGCGTGAAGAGTCTCCTGGTGGTGTGGTTTTCAGCAGGCTTGGAAGCTGCAATGGAGCTGCTGTCAAAAGGGGGAAATACGGGCTTCTCCCATATTCTCCCGTTTACAACTTGACGCCACAGCGCATTTACTAGCACTCTCTGACTGACTGCTGGAGACTTTCAGCCCCACTGGGCCTTTCTATGATCACACTTCGCTGGACGCAGGGTGTTTTGCGTGCCACGAATAGCATTACACGCTTCATGAACTAGTCCGGCCTAGGTGACTTTGGATGGGCCAAATGGCTAAGAATTTGACCGGATTTTCAGGATTTTCTGGCAGGCTGGACCTACCGTGGACCTTGCTTCCCAATAGAGAGATGACAGGTAAGAGTTGCCAGGATGCACTTTAGGCGCAGGGGTTCTTTCAGTGCAGTTCAGAGGGCCTCCGCGGAGGCAGAGCCACGTTGAATGGAATACTGGCCAAAACGTGGTCCTGGGGATGCCTTACAGCTGTAGAAATCAAGCTCTGCGGGGGAGAATCTGTTCATCACCCTTCCCTCTGCATACAAAGAGTCGACCCCAACCGTCTCTTCTGTGTTATGTTTCTCGGAAAATAAAAGGGGACTACGGCGCACACACTCTCCCTCAGAAGGGAATTCCTACGCGACTCTCTTAGGCCTACGGAAAGCCGTAGAGGAGTTAAAGCAGTCTGTCGAGTCAGGACGCACGGAGATGGCTGCACACAAAACTTTGCTGATAGGAAACACTCGTGCTTGCCTTGAGGCCAGGGGTCACGTTTACTTTGCCCTGAGCTAGGGCAAGCGTGGGATGAGCTCCTAGCAAGGCACTGGAGACCACCTGGATTCCTAGGAGAACGCTCACTTTCTTCACTGAGCGTATTCCTAGGAGTGACTAGAAGACGGTTCATGGCAATGTCTTTCAGTCAGGCTTGAGGCCGCCACTATCTACCTTTCAACTGGGGGAAATCCTGCCTTTTTCCAGGCTTCTCAATGACAAACTGGATCACCCCGCACATGTACCTAGCTTCTCTGACAATCCCAAAGAGACCATTGGAACGCAATCCGGCCTTCTGCGATGAAACTTTTGGATGCAGTGTGCTCTGCATGTGGTGAACGGCATAATCCTCTAAATGTCCTCAGTAGGCCTAGGTGACTTTGGATGTTGCAAATGCCTAGCAATGCTCAGGGTAAATCTCTTCTTTATTTCGGGCTGGACCTAAAGGCCAGTTTCCGCATCACTTAGAGAGACCTCGAGCAGGAGTCCCCAGACTGAAGTGGCGCCCCGGTGGTTTCCTTCAGGGCCTCTTATGTTTCCTCAAAGTGGCAGACCCGCAGGGAATGAAAGCCTGCCACGAACCGCCTTCCTGAGGCTCTTTCAAAGCTGTGGAACGCTAGCCATAGAGAACACATTCGTTCCCGGCCCTTCCAACTGCATAGTGAGGGAACTTCCCCGAGCTGTGTATCCCTTGATTGTGCCCAGAAGGCTTTGGGTACACAGTGTCCTTCCTTGGCAGGAATTGACCATGTGAGAGTCTTGAGCACTGTGGGCCATAGTAAAGCTAAAGCCGTCCATTGACTAAGACTTCCTGGAAACCGGTGCACCTCTATCTCTGGTAATGGGAAAATGTGCACCTTACCTCAAGACTAGAGGTCACATTTAGTTGGCCCTTTAGCTACAGTACGCAACTGGGGTGAGCTCCCAGGAAGGAATCGCAAGCCCCTGGATTCTTTAGGAAAAAAACTCTGTGCTCTTCAGCGGCACCTGTGGCGTGAAGAGTCTCCTGGTGGTGTGGTTTCCAGCAGGCTTGGAAGCTGCAATGGAGCTGCTGTCAAAAGGGGGAAATACGGGCTTCTCCCATATTCTCCCGTTTACAACTTGATGCCACAGCGCATTTACTAGCACTCTCTGACTGACTGCTGGAGACTTTCAGCCCCACTGGGCCTTTCTATGATCACACTTCGCTGGACGCGGGGTGTTTTGCGTGCCACGAATAGCATTACACGCTTCATGAACTAGTCCGCCTAGGTGACTTTGGATGGACCAAATGGCTAAGAATTTGACCGGATTTTCAGGATTTTCTGGCAGGCTGGACCTACCGTGGACCTTGCTTCCCAATAGAGAGATGACAGGTAAGAGTTGCCAGGATGCACTTTAGGCGCAGGGGTTCTTTCAGTGCAGTTCAGAGGGCCTCCGCGGAGGCAGAGCCACGTTGAATGGAATACTGGCCAAAACGTGGTCCTGGGGCTGCCTTACAGCTGTAGAAATCAAGCTCTGCGGGCGAGAATCTGTTCATCACCCTTCCCTCTGCATACAAAGAGTCGACCCCAACCGTCTCTTCTGTGTTATGTTTCTCGGAAAATAAAAGGGGACTACGGCGCACACACTCTCCCTCAGAAGGGAATTCCTACGCGACTCTCTTAGGCCTACGGAAAGCCGTAGAGGAGTTAAAGCAGTCTGTCGAGTCAGGACGCACGGAGATGGCTGCACACAAAACTTTGCTGATAGGAAACACTCGTGCTTGCCTTGAGGCCAGGGGTCACGTTTACTTTGCCCTGAGCTAGGGCAAGCTTGGGATGAGCTCCTAGCAAGGCACTGGAGACCACCTGGATTCCTAGGAGAACGCTCACTTTCTTCACTGAGCGTATTCCTAGGAGTGACTAGAAGACGGTTCATGGCAATGTCTTTCAGTCAGGCTTGAGGCCGCCACTATCTACCTTTCAACTGGGGGAAATCCTGCCTTTTTCCAGGCTTCTCAATGACAAACTGGATCACCCCGCACATGTACCTAGCTTCTCTGACAATCCCAAAGAGACCATTGGAACGCAATCCGGCCTTCTGCGATGAATCTTTTGGATGCAGTGTGCTCTGCATGTGGTGAACGGCATAATCCTCTAAATGTCCTCAGTAGTCCTAGGTGACTTTGGATGTTGCAAATGCCTAGCAATGCTCAGGGTAAATCTCTTCTTTATTTCGGGCTGGACCTAAAGGCCAGTTTCCGCATCACTTAGAGAGACCTCGAGCAGGAGTCCCCAGACTGAAGTGGCGCCCCGGTGGTTTCCTTCAGGGCCTCTTATGTTTCCTCAAAGTGGCAGACCCGCAGGGAATGAAAGCCTGCCACGAACCGCCTTCCTGAGGCTCTTTCAAAGCTGTGGAACGCTAGCCATAGAGAACACATTCGTTCCCGGCCCTTCCAACTGCATAGTGAGGGAACTTCCCCGAGCTGTGTATCCCTTGATTGTGCCCAGAAGGCTTTGGGTACACAGTGTCCTTCCTTGGCAGGAATTGACCATGTGAGAGTCTTGAGCACTGTGGGCCATAGTAAAGCTAAAGCCGTCCATTGACTAAGACTTCCTGGAAACCGGTGCACCTCTATCTCTGGTAATGGGAAAATGTGCACCTTACCTCAAGACTAGAGGTCACATTTAGTTGGCCCTTTAGCTACAGTACGCAACTGGGGTGAGCTCCCAGGAAGGAATCACAAGCCCCTGGATTCTTTAGGAAAAAAACTCTGTGCTCTTCAGCGGCACCTGTGGCGTGAAGAGTCTCCTGGTGGTGTGGTTTTCAGCAGGCTTGGAAGCTGCAATGGAGCTGCTGTCAAAAGGGGGAAATACGGGCTTCTCCCATATTCTCCCGTTTACAACTTGACGCCACAGCACATTTACTAGCACTCTCTGACTGACTGCTGGAGACTTTCAGCCCCACTGGGCCTTTCTATGATCACACTTCGCTGGACGCGGGGTGTTTTGCGTGCCACGAATAGCATTACACGCTTCATGAACTAGTCCGGCCTAGGTGACTTTGGATGGGCCAAATGGCTAAGAATTTGACCGGATTTTCAGGATTTTCTGGCAGGCTGGACCTACCGTGGACCTTGCTTCCCAATAGAGAGATGACAGGTAAGAGTTGCCAGGATGCACTTTAGGCGCAGGGGTTCTTTCAGTGCAGTTCAGAGGGCCTCCGCGGAGGCAGAGCCACGTTGAATGGAATACTGGCCAAAACGTGGTCCTGGGGCTGCCTTACAGCTGTAGAAATCAAGCTCTGCGGGCGAGAATCTGTTCATCACCCTTCCCTCTGCATACAAAGAGTCGACCCCAACCGTCTCTTCTGTGTTATGTTTCTCGGAAAATAAAAGGGGACTACGGCGCACACACTCTCCCTCAGAAGGGAATTCCTACGCGACTCTCTTAGGCCTACGGAAAGCCGTAGAGGAGTTAAAGCAGTCTGTCGAGTCAGGACGCACGGAGATGGCTGCACACAAAACTTTGCTGATAGGAAACACTCGTGCTTGCCTTGAGGCCAGGGGTCACGTTTACTTTGCCCTGAGCTAGGGCAAGCGTGGGATGAGCTCCTAGCAAGGCACTGGAGACCACCTGGATTCCTAGGAGAACGCTCACTTTCTTCACTGAGCGTATTCCTAGGAGTGACTAGAAGACGGTTCATGGCAATGTCTTTCAGTCAGCCTTGAGGCCGCCACTATCTACCTTTCAACTGGGGGAAATCCTGCCTTTTTCCAGGCTTCTCAATGACAAACTGGATCACCCCGCACATGTACCTAGCTTCTCTGACAATCCCAAAGAGACCATTGGAACGCAATCCGGCCTTCTGCGATGAAACTTTTGGATGCAGTGTGCTCTGCATGTGGTGAACGGCATAATCCTCTAAATGTCCTCAGTAGGCCTAGGTGACTTTGGATGTTGCAAATGCCTAGCAATGCTCAGGGTAAATCTCTTCTTTATTTCGGGCTGGACCTAAAGGCCAGTTTCCGCATCACTTAGAGAGACCTCGAGCAGGAGTCCCCAGACTGAAGTGGCGCCCCGGTGGTTTCCTTCAGGGCCTCTTATGTTTCCTCAAAGTGGCAGACCCGCAGGGAATGAAAGCCTGCCACGAACCGCCTTCCTGAGGCTCTTTCAATGCTGTGGAACGCTAGCCATAGAGAACACATTAGTTCCCGGCCCTTCCAACTGCATAGTGAGGGAAGTTCCCCGAGCTGTGTATCCCTTGATTGTGCCCAGAAGGCTTTGGGTACACAGTGTCCTTCCTTGGCAGGAATTGACCATGTGAGAGTCTTGAGCACTGTGGGCCATAGTAAAGCTAAAGCCGTCCATTGACTAAGACTTCCTGGAAACCGGTGCACCTCTATCTCTGGTAATGGGAAAATGTGCACCTTACCTCAAGACTAGAGGTCACATTTAGTTGGCCCTTTAGCTACAGTACGCAACTGGGGTGAGCTCCCAGGAAGGAATCGCAAGCCCCTGGATTCTTTAGGAAAAAAACTCTGTGCTCTTCAGCGGCACCTGTGGCGTGAAGAGTCTCCTGGTGGTGTGGTTTTCAGCAGGCTTGGAAGCTGCAATGGAGCTGCTGTCAAAAGGGGGAAATACGGGCTTCTCCCATATTCTCCCGTTTACAACTTGACGCCACAGTGCATTTACTAGCACTCTCTGACTGACTGCTGGAGACTTTCAGCCCCACTGGGCCTTTCTATGATCACACTTCGCTGGACGCGGGGTGTTTTGCGTGCCACGAAGAGCATTACACGCTTCATGAACTAGTCCGGCCTAGGTGACTTTGGATGGACCAAATGGCTAAGAATTTGACCGGATTTTCAGGATTTTCTGGCAGGCTGGACCTACCGTGGACCTTGCTTCCCAATAGAGAGATGACAGGTAAGAGTTGCCAGGATGCACTTTAGGCGCAGGGGTTCTTTCAGTGCAGTTCAGAGGGCCTCCGCGGAGGCAGAGCCACGTTGAATGGAATACTGGCCAAAACGTGGTCCTGGGGCTGCCTTACAGCTGTAGAAATCAAGCTCTGCGGGCGAGAATCTGTTCCTCACACTTCCCTCTGCATACAAAGAGTCGACCCCAACCGTCTCTTCTGTGTTATGTTTCTCGGAAAATAAAAGGGGACTACGGCGCACACACTCTCCCTCAGAAGGGAATTCCTACGCGACTCTCTTAGGCCTACGGAAAGCCGTAGAGGAGTTAAAGCAGTCTGTCGAGTCAGGACGCACGGAGATGGCTGCACACAAAACTTTGCTGATAGGAAACACTCGTGCTTGCCTTGAGGCCAGGGGTCACGTTTACTTTGCCCTGAGCTAGGGCAAGCGTGGGATGAGCTCCTAGCAAGGCACTGGAGACCACCTGGATTCCTAGGAGAACACTCACTTTCTTCACTGAGCGTATTCCTAGGAGTGACTAGAAGACGGTTCATGGCAATGTCTTTCAGTCAGCCTTGAGGCCGCCACTATCTACCTTTCAACTGGGGGAAATCCTGCCTTTTTCCAGGCTTCTCAATGACAAACTGGATCACCCCGCACATGTACCTAGCTTCTCTGACAATCCCAAAGAGACCATTGGAACGCAATCCGGCCTTCTGCGATGAATCCTTTGGATGCAGTGTGCTCTGCATGTGGTGAACGGCATAATCCTCTAAATGTCCTCAGTAGGCCTAGGTGACTTTGGATGTTGCAAATGCCTAGCAATGCTCAGGGTAAATCTCTTCTTTATTTCGGGCTGGACCTAAAGGCCAGTTTCCGCATCACTTAGAGAGACCTCGAGCAGGAGTCCCCAGACTGAAGTGGCGCCCCGGTGGTTTCCTTCAGGGCCTCTTATGTTTCCTCAAAGTGGCAGACCCGCAGGGAATGAAAGCCTGCCACGAACCGCCTTCCTGAGGCTCTTTCAAAGCTGTGGAACGCTAGCCATAGAGAACACATTAGTTCCCGGCCCTTCCAACTGCATAGTGAGGGAACTTCCCCGAGCTGTGTATCCCATGATTGTGCCCAGAAGGCTTTGGGTACACAGTGTCCTTCCTTGGCAGGAATTGACCATGTGAGAGTCTTGAGCACTGTGGGCCATAGTAAAGCTAAAGCCGTCCATTGACTAAGACTTCCTGGAAACCGGTGCACCTCTATCTCTGGTAATGGGAAAATGTGCACCTTACCTCAAGACTAGAGGTCACATTTAGTTGGCCCTTTAGCTACAGTACGCAACTGGGGTGAGCTCCCAGGAAGGAATCGCAAGCCCCTGGATTCTTTAGGAAAAAAACTCTGTGCTCTTCAGCGGCACCTGTGGCGTGAAGAGTCTCCTGGTGGTGTGGTTTTCAGCAGGCTTGGAAGCTGCAATGGAGCTGCTGTCAAAAGGGGGAAATACGGGCTTCTCCCATATTCTCCCGTTTACAACTTGACGCCACAGTGCATTTACTAGCACTCTCTGACTGACTGCTGGAGACTTTCAGCCCCACTGGCCCTTTCTATGATCACACTTCGCTGGACGCGGGGTGTTTTGCGTGCCACGAAGAGCATTACACGCTTCATGAAGTAGTCCGGCCTAGGTGACTTTGGATGGACCAAATGGCTAAGAATTTGACCGGATTTTCAGGATTTTCTGGCAGGCTGGACCTACCGTGGACCTTGCTTCCCAATAGAGAGATGACAGGTAAGAGTTGCCAGGATGCACTTTAGGCGCAGGGGTTCTTTCAGTGCAGTTCAGAGGGCCTCCGCGGAGGCAGAGCCACGTTGAATGGAATACTGGCCAAAACGTGGTCCTGGGGCTGCTTTACAGCTGTAGAAATCAAGCTCTGCGGGCGAGAATCTGTTCATCACCCTTCCCTCTGCATACAAAGAGTCGACCCCAACCGTCTCTTCTGTGTTATGTTTCTCGGAAAATAAAAGGGGACTACGGCGCACACAATCTCCCTCAGAAGGGAATTACTACGCGACTCTCTTAGGCCTACGGAAAGCCGTAGAGGAGTTAAAGCAGTCTGTCGAGTCAGGACGCACGGAGATGGCTGCACACAAAACTTTGCTGATAGGAAACACTCGTGCTTGCCTTGAGGCCAGGGGTCACGTTTACTTTGCCCTGAGCTAGGGCAAGCGTGGGATGAGCTCCTAGCAAGGCACTGGAGACCACCTGGATTCCTAGGAGAACGCTCACTTTCTTCACTGAGCGTATTCCTAGGAGTGACTAGAAGACGGTTCATGGCAATGTCTTTCAGTCAGCCTTGAGGCCGCCACTATCTACCTTTCAACTGGGGGAAATCCTGCCTTTTTCCAGGCTTCTCAATGACAAACTGGATCACCCCGCACATGTACCTAGCTTCTCTGACAATCCCAAAGAGACCATTGGAACGCAATCCGGCCTTCTGCGATGAATCCTTTGGATGCAGTGTGCTCTGCATGTGGTGAACGGCATAATCCTCTAAATGTCCTCAGTAGGCCTAGGTGACTTTGGATGTTGCAAATGCCTAGCAATGCTCAGGGTAAATCTCTTCTTTATTTCGGGCTGGACCTAAAGGCCAGTTTCCGCATCACTTAGAGAGACCTCGAGCAGGAGTCCCCAGACTGAAGTGGCGCCCCGGTGGTTTCCTTCAGGGCCTCTTATGTTTCCTCAAAGTGGCAGACCCGCAGGGAATGAAAGCCTGCCACGAACCGCCTTCCTGAGGCTCTTTCAAAGCTGTGGAACGCTAGCCATAGAGAACACATTAGTTCCCGGCCCTTCCAACTGCATAGTGAGGGAACTTCCCCGAGCTGTGTATCCCTTGATTGTGCCCAGAAGGCTTTGGGTACACAGTGTCCTTCCTTGGCAGGAATTGACCATGTGAGAGTCTTGAGCACTGTGGGCCATAGTAAAGCTAAAGCCGTCCATTGACTAAGACTTCCTGGAAACCGGTGCACCTCTATCTCTGGTAATGGGAAAATGTGCACCTTACCTCAAGACTAGAGGTCACATTTAGTTGGCCCTTTAGCTACAGTACGCAACTGGGGTGAGCTCCCAGGAAGGAATCGCAAGCCCCTGGATTCTTTAGGAAAAAAACTCTGTGCTCTTCAGCGGCACCTGTGGCGTGAAGAGTCTCCTGGTGGTGTGGTTTCCAGCAGGCTTGGAAGCTGCAATGGAGCTGCTGTCAAAAGGGGGAAATACGGGCTTCTCCCATATTCTCCCGTTTACAACTTGACGCCACAGTGCATTTACTAGCACTCTCTGACTGACTGCTGGAGACTTTCAGCCCCACTGGGCCTTTCTATGATCACACTTCGCTGGATGCGGGGTGTTTTGCGTGCCATGAATAGCATTACACGCTTCATGAACTAGTCCGGCCTAGGTGACTTTGGATGGACCAAATGGCTAAGAATTTGACCGGATTTTCAGGATTTTCTTGCAGGCTGGACCTACCGTGGACCTTGCTTCCCAATAGAGAGATGACAGGTAAGAGTTGCCAGGATGCACTTTAGGCGCAGGGGTTCTTTCAGTGCAGTTCAGAGGGCCTCCGCGGAGACAGAGCCACGTTGAATGGAATACTGGCCAAAACGTGGTCCTGGGGCTGCCTTACAGCTGTAGAAATCAAGCTCTGCGGGCGAGAATCTGTTCATCACCCTTCCCTCTGCATACAAAGAGTCGACCCCAACCGTCTCTTCTGTGTTATGTTTCTCGGAAAATAAAAGGGGACTACGGCGCACACACTCTCCCTCAGAAGGGAATTCCTACGCGACTCTCTTAGGCCTACGGAAAGCCGTAGAGGAGTTAAAGCAGTCTGTCGAGTCAGGACGCACGGAGATGGCTGCACACAAAACTTTGCTGATAGGAAACACTCGTGCTTGCCTTGAGGCCAGGGGTCACGTTTACTTTGCCCTGAGCTAGGGCAAGCGTGGGATGAGCTCCTAGCAAGGCACTGGAGACCACCTGGATTCCTAGGAGAACGCTCACTTTCTTCACTGAGCGTATTCCTAGGAGTGACTAGAAGACGGTTCATGGCAATGTCTTTCAGTCAGCCTTGAGGCCGCCACTATCTACCTTTCAACTGGGGGAAATCCTGCCTTTTTCCAGGCTTCTCAATGACAAACTGGATCACCCCGCACATGTACCTAGCTTCTCTGACAATCCCAAAGAGACCATTGGAACGCAATGCGGCCTTCTGCGATGAAACTTTTGGATGCAGTGTGCTCTGCATGTGGTGAACGGCATAATCCTCTAAATGTCCTCAGTAGGCCTAGGTGACTTTGGATGTTGCAAATGCCTAGCAATGCTCAGGGTAAATCTCTTCTTTATTTCGGGCTGGACCTAAAGGCCAGTTTCTGCATCACTTAGAGAGACCTCGAGCAGGAGTCCCCAGACTGAAGTGGCGCCCCGGTGGTTTCCTTCAGGGCCTCTTATGTTTCCTCAAAGTGGCAGACCCGCAGGGAATGAAAGCCTGCCACGAACCACCTTCCTGAGGCTCTTTCAAAGCTGTGGAATGCTAGCCATAGAGAACACATTAGTTCCCGGCCCTTCCAACTGCATAGTGAGGGAAGTTCCCCGAGCTGTGTATCCCTTGATTGTGCCCAGAAGGCTTTGGGTACACAGTGTCCTTCCTTGGCAGGAATTGACCATGTGAGAGTCTTGAGCACTGTGGGCCATAGTAAAGCTAAAGCCGTCCATTGACTA
Organism: Mesoplodon densirostris; assembly: GCF_025265405.1. Taxonomy (NCBI): domain Eukaryota; kingdom Metazoa; phylum Chordata; class Mammalia; order Artiodactyla; family Ziphiidae; genus Mesoplodon; species Mesoplodon densirostris. The sequence continues at coordinate 630,441 of NC_082682.1, forward strand.
AGACTTCCTGGAAACCGGTGCACCTCTATCTCTGGTAATGGGAAAATGTGCACCTTACCTCAAGACTAGAGGTCACATTTAGTTGGCCCTTTAGCTACAGTACGCAACTGGGGTGAGCTCCCAGGAAGGAATCGCAAGCCCCTGGATTCTTTAGGAAAAAAACTCTGTGCTCTTCAGCGGCACCTGTGGCGTGAAGAGTCTCCTGGTGGTGTGGTTTTCAGCAGGCTTGGAAGCTGCAATGGAGCTGCTGTCAAAAGGGGGAAATACGGGCTTCTCCCATATTCTCCCGTTTACAACTTGACGCCACAGCGCATTTACTAGCACTCTCTGACTGACTGCTGGAGACTTTCAGCCCCACTGGGCCTTTCTATGATCACACTTCGCTGGACGCGGGGTGTTTTGCGTGCCACGAATAGCATTACACGCTTCATGAACTAGTCCGGCCTAGGTGACTTTGGATGGACCAAATGGCTAAGAATTTGACCGGATTTTCAGGATTTTCTGGCAGGCTGGACCTACCGTGGACCTTGCTTCCCAATAGAGAGATGACAGGTAAGAGTTGCCAGGATGCACTTTAGGCGCAGGGGTTCTTTCAGTGCAGTTCAGAGGGCCTCCGCGGAGGCAGAGCCACGTTGAATGGAATACTGGCCAAAACGTGGTCCTGGGGCTGCCTTACAGCTGTAGAAATCAAGCTCTGCGGGCGAGAATCTGTTCATCACCCTTCCCTCTGCATACAAAGAGAAGACCCCAACCGTCTCTTCTGTGTTATGTTTCTCGGAAAATAAAAGGGGACTACGGCGCACACACTCTCCCTCAGAAGGGAATTCCTACGTGACTCTCTTAGGCCTACGGAAAACCGTAGAGGAGTTAAAGCAGTCTGTCGAGTCAGGACGCACGGAGATGGCTGCACACAAAACTTTGCTGATAGGAAACACTCGTGCTTGCCTTGAGGCCAGGGGTCACGTTTACTTTGCCCTGAGCTAGGGCAAGCGTGGGATGAGCTCCTAGCAAGGCACTGGAGACCACCTGGATTCCTAGGAGAACGCTCACTTTCTTCACTGAGCGTATTCCTAGGAGTGACTAGAAGATGGTTCATGGCAATGTCTTTCAGTCAGGCTTGAGGCCGCCACTATCTACCTTTCAACTGGGGGAAATCCTGCCTTTTTCCAGGCTTCTCAATGACAAACTGGATCACCCCGCACATGTACCTAGCTTCTCTGACAATCCCAAAGAGACCATTGGAACGCAATCCGGCCTTCTGCGATGAAACTTTTGGATGCAGTGTGCTCTGCATGTGGTGAACGGCATAATCCTCTAAATGTCCTCAGTAGGCCTAGGTGACTTTGGATGTTGCAAATGCCTAGCAATGCTCAGGGTAAATCTCTTCTTTATTTCGGGCTGGACCTAAAGGCCAGTTTCCGCATCACTTAGAGAGACCTCGAGCAGGAGTCCCCAGACTGAAGTGGCGCCCCGGTGGTTTCCTTCAGGGCCTCTTATGTTTCCTCAAAGTGGCAGACCCGCATGGAATGAAAGCCTGCCACGAACCGCCTTCCTGAGGCTCTTTCAAAGCTGTGGAACGCTAGCCATAGAGAACACATTAGTTCCCGGCCCTTCCAACTGCATAGTGAGGGAACTTCCCCGAGCTGTGTATCCCTTGATTGTGCCCAGAAGGCTTTGGGTACACAGTGTCCTTCCTTGGCAGGAATTGACCATGTGAGAGTCTTGAGCACTGTGGGCCATAGTAAAGCTAAAGCCGTCCATTGACTAAGACTTCCTGGAAACCGGTGCACCTCTATCTCTGGTAATGGGAAAATGTGCACCTTACCTCAAGACTAGAGGTCACATTTAGTTGGCCCTTTAGCTACAGTACGCAACTGGGGTGAGCTCCCAGGAAGGAATCGCAAGCCCCTGGATTCTTTAGGAAAAAACTCTGTGCTCCTCAGCGGCACCTGTGGCGTGAAGAGTCTCCTGGTGGTGTGGTTTTCAGCAGGCTTGGAAGCTGCAATGGAGCTGCTGTCAAAAGGGGGAAATACGGGCTTCTCCCATATTCTCCCGTTTACAACTTGATGCCACAGCGCATTTACTAGCACTCTCTGACTGACTGCTGGAGACTTTCAGCCCCACTGGGCCTTTCTATGATCACACTTCGCTGGACGCGGGGTGTTTTGCGTGCAACGAATAGCATTACACGCTTCATGAACTAGTCCGGCCTAGGTGACTTTCGATGGACCAAATGGCTAAGAATTTGACCGGTATTTCAGGATTTTCTGGCAGGCTGGACCTACCGTGTACCTTGCTTCCCAATAGAGAGATGACAGGTAAGAGTTGCCAGGATGCACTTTAGGCGCAGGGGTTCTTTCAGTGCAGTTCAGTGGGCCTCCGTGGAGGCAGAGCCACGTTGAATGGAATACTGGCCAAAAGGTGGTCCTGGGGCTGCCTTACAGCTGTAGAAATCAAGTTCTGCAGGCGAGAATCTGTTCATCACCCTTCCCTCTGTATACAAAGAGTCGACCCCAACCATCTGTTCTGTGTTATGTTTCTCGGAAAATAAAAGGGGACTACGGCGCACACACTCTCCCTCAGAAGGGAATTCCTACGTGACTCTCTTAGGCCTACGGAAAGCCGTAGAGGAGTTAAAGCAGTCTGTCGAGTCAGGACGCACGGAGATGGCTGCACACAAAACTTTGCTGATAGGAAACACTCGTGCTTCCCTTGAGGCCAGGGGTCACGTTTACTTTTCCCTGAGCTAGGGCAAGCGTGGGATGAGCTCCTAGCAAGGCACTGGAGACCACCTGGATTCCTAGGAGAATGCTCACTTTCTTCACTGAGCGTATTCCTAGGAGTGACTAGAAGACGGTTAATGGCAATGTCTTTCAGTTCGCCTTGAGGCCGCCACTATCTACCTTTCAACTGGGGGAAATCCTGCCTTTTTCCAGGCTTCTCAATGACAAACTGGATCACCCCGTACATGTACCTAGCTTCTCTGACAATCCCAAAGAGACCATTGGAACGCAATCCGGCCTTCTGTGATGAAACTCTTGGATGCAGTGTGCTCTGCATGTGGTGAACGGCATAATCCTCTAAGTGTCCTCAGTAGGCCTAGGTGACTTTGGATGTTGCAAATGCCTAGCAATGCTCAGGGTAAATCTCTTCTTTATTTCGGGCTGGACCTAAAGGCCAGTTTCCGCATCACTTAGAGAGACCTCGAGCAGGAGTCCCCAGACTGAAGTGGCGCCCCTGTGGTTTCCTTCAGGGCCTCTTATGTTTCCTCAAAGTGGCAGACCCGCATGGAATGAAAGCCTGCCACGAACCGCCTTCCTGAGGCTCTTTCAAAGCTGTGGAACGCTAGCCATAGAGAACACATTAGTTCCCGGCCCTTCCAACTGCATAGTGAGGGAAGTTCCCCGAGCTGTGTATCCCTTGATTGTGCCCAGAAGGCTTTGGGTACACAGTGTCCTTCCTTGGCAGGAATTGACCATGTGAGAGTCTTGAGCACTGTGGGCCATAGTAAAGCTAAAGCCGTCCATTGACTAAGACTTCCTGGAAACCGGTGCACCTCTATCTCTGGTAATGGGAAAATGTGCACCTTACCTCAAGACTAGAGGTCACATTTAGTTGGCCCTTTAGCTACAGTACGCAACTGGGGTGAGCTCCCAGGAAGAAATCGCAAGCCCCTGGATTCTTTAGGAAAAAAACTCTGTGCTCTTCAGCGGCACCTGTGGCGTGAAGAGTCTCCTGGTGGTGTGGTTTTCAGCAGGCTTGGAAGCTGCAATGGAGCTGCTGTCAAAAGGGGGAAATACGGGCTTCTCCCATATTCTCCCGTTTACAACTTGACGCCACAGCGCATTTACTAGCACTCTCTGACTGACTGCTGGAGACTTTCAGCCCCACTGGGCCTTTCTATGATCACACTTCGCTGGACGCGGGGTGTTTTGCGTGCCACGAATAGCATTACACGCTTCATGAACTAGTCCGGCCTAGGTGACTTTGGATGGACCAAATGGCTAAGAATTTGACCGGATTTTCAGGATTTTCTGGCAGGCTGGACCTACCGTGGACCTTGCTTCCCAATAGAGAGATGACAGGTAAGAGTTGCCAGGATGCACTTTAGGCGCAGGGGTTCTTTCAGTGCATTTCAGAGGGCGTCCGCGGAGGCAGAGCCACGTTGAATGGAATACTGGCCAAAAGGTGGTCCTGGGGCTGCCTTACAGCTGTAGAAATCAAGCTCTGCGGGCGAGAATCTGTTCATCACCCTTCCCTCTGCATACAAAGAGTCGACCCCAACCGTCTCTTCTGTGTTATGTTTCTCGGAAAATAAAAGGGGACTACGGCGCACACACTCTCCCTCAGAAGGGAATTCCTACGCGACTCTCTTAGGCCTACGGAAAGCCGTAGAGGAGTTAAAGCAGTCTGTCGAGTCAGGACGCACGGAGATGGCTGCACACAAAACTTTGCTGATAGGAAACACTCGTGCTTGCCTTGAGGCCAGGGGTCACGTTTACTTTGCCCTGAGCTAGGGCAAGCGTGGGATGAGCTCCTAGCAAGGCACTGGAGACCACCTGGATTCCTAGGAGAACGCTCACTTTCTTCACTGAGCGTATTCCTAGGAGTGACTAGAAGACGGTTCATGGCAATGTCTTTCAGTCAGCCTTGAGGCCGCCACTATCTACCTTTCAACTGGGGGAAATCCTGCCTTTTTCCAGGCTTCTCAATGACAAACTGGATCACCCCGCACATGTACCTAGCTTCTCTGACAATCCCAAAGAGACCATTGGAACGCAATCCGGCCTTCTGCGATGAAACTTTTGGATGCAGTGTGCTCTGCATGTGGTGAACGGCATAATCCTCTAAATGTCCTCAGTAGGCCTAGGTGACTTTGGATGTTGCAAATGCCTAGCAATGCTCAGGGTAAATCTCTTCTTTATTTCGGGCTGGACCTAAAGGCCAGTTTCCGCATCACTTAGAGAGACCTCGAGCAGGAGTCCCCAGACTGAAGTGGTGCCCCGGTGGTTTCCTTCAGGGCCTCTTATGTTTCCTCAAAGTGGCAGACCCGCATGGAATGAAAGCCTGCCACGAACCGCCTTCCTGAGGCTCTTTCAAAGCTGTGGAACGCTAGCCATAGAGAACACATTCGTTCCCGGCCCTTCCAACTGCATAGTGAGGGAAGTTCCCCGAGCTGTGTATCCCTTGATTGTGCCCAGAAGGCTTTGGGTACACAGTGTCCTTCCTTGGCAGGAATTGACCATGTGAGAGTCTTGAGCACTGTGGGCCATAGTAAAGCTAAAGCCGTCCATTGACTAAGACTTCCTGGAAACCGGTGCACCTCTATCTCTGGTAATGGGAAAATGTGCACCTTACCTCAAGACTAGAGGTCACATTTAGTTGGCCCTTTAGCTACAGTACGCAACTGGGGTGAGCTCCCAGGAAGGAATCGCAAGCCCCTGGATTCTTTAGGAAAAAAACTCTGTGCTCTTCAGCGTCACCTGTGGCGTGAAGAGTCTCCTGGTGGTGTGGTTTTCAGCAGGCTTGGAAGCTGCAATGGAGCTGCTGTCAAAAGGGGGAAATACGGGCTTCTCCCATATTCTCCCGTTTACAACTTGACGCCACAGCGCATTTACTAGCACTCTCTGACTGACTGCTGGAGACTTTCAGCCCCACTGGACCTTTCTATGATCGCACTTTGCTGGACGCGGGGTGTTTTGCGTGCCACGAATAGCATTACACGCTTCATGAACTAGTCCGGCCTAGGTGACTTTGGATGGACCAAATGGCTAAGAATTTGACCGGTATTTCAGGATTTTCTGGCAGGCTGGACCTACCGTGTACCTTGCTTCCCAATAGAGAGATGACAGGTAAGAGTTTCCAGGATGCACTTTAGGCGCAGGGGTTCTTTCAGTGCAGTTTAGAGGGCCTCCGTGGAGGCAGAGCCACGTTGAATGGAATACTGGCCAAAAGGTGGTCCTGGGGCTGCCTTACAGCTGTAGAAATCAAGCTCTGCAGGCGAGAATCTGTTCATCACCCTTCCCTCTGTATACAAAGAGTCGACCCCAACCATCTGTTCTGTGTTATGTTTCTCGGAAAATAAAAGGGGACTACGGCGCACACACTCTCCCTCAGAAGGGAATTCCTACGCGACTCTCTTAGGCCTACGGAAAGCCGTAGAGGAGTTAAAGCAGTCTGTCGAGTCAGGACGCACGGAGATGGCTGCACACAAAACTTTGCTGATAGGAAACACTCGTGCTTCCCTTGAGGCCAGGGGTCACGTTTACTTTTCCCTGAGCTAGGGCAAGCGTGGGGTGAGCTCCTAGCAAGGCACTGGAGACCACCTGGATTCCTAGGAGAACGCTCACTTTCTTCACTGAGCGTATTCCTAGGAGTGACTAGAAGACGGTTAATGGCAATGTCTTTCAGTTCGCCTTGAGGCCGCCACTATCTACCTCTCAACTGGGGGAAATCCTGCCTTTTTCCAGGCTTCTCAATGACAAACTGGATCACCCCGTACATGTACCTAGCTTCTCTGACAATCCCAAAGAGACCATTGGAACGCAATCCGGCCTTCTGCGATGAAACTCTTGGATGCAGTGTGCTCTGCATGTGGTGAACGGCATAATCCTCTAAGTGTCCTCAGTAGGCCTAGGTGACTTTGGATGTTGCAAATTCCTAGCAATGCTCAGGGTAAATCTCTTCTTTATTTCGGGCTGGACCTAAAGGCCAGTTTCCGCATCACTTAGAGAGACCTCGAGCAGGAGTCCCCAGACTGAAGTGGCGCCCCGGTGGTTTCCTTCAGGGCCTCTTATGTTTCCTCAAAGTGGCAGACCCGCAGGGAATGAAAGCCTGCCATGAACCGCCTTCCTGAGGCTCTTTCAAAGCTGTGGAACGCTAGCCATAGAGAACACATTAGTTCCCGGCCCTTCCAACTGCATAGTGAGGGAACTTCCCCGAGCTGTGTATCCCTTGATTGTGCCCAGAAGGCTTTGGGTACACAGTGTCCTTCCTTGGCAGGAATTGACCATGTGAGAGTCTTGAGCACTGTGGGCCATAGTAAAGCTAAAGCCGTCCATTGACTAAGACTTCCTGGAAACCGGTGCACCTCTATCTCTGGTAATGGGAAAATGTGCACCTTACCTCAAGACTAGAGGTCACATTTAGTTGGCCCTTTAGCTACAGTACGCAACTGGGGTGAGCTCCCAGGAAGGAATCGCAAGCCCCTGGATTCTTTAGGAAAAAAACTCTGTGCTCTTCAGCGGCACCTGTGGCGTGAAGAGTCTCCTGGTGGTGTGGTTTTCAGCAGGCTTGGAAGCTGCAATGGAGCTGCTGTCAAAAGGGGGAAATACGGGCTTCTCCCATATTCTCCCGTTTACAACTTGACGCCACAGCGCATTTACTAGCACTCTCTGACTGACTGCTGGAGACTTTCAGCCCCACTGGACCTTTCTATGATCACACTTCGCTGGACGCGGGGTGTTTTGCGTGCCACGAATAGCATTACACGCTTCATGAACTAGTCCGGCCTAGGTGACTTTGGATGGACCAAATGGCTAAGAATTTGACCGGTATTTCAGGATTTTCTGGCAGGCTGGACCTACCGTGTACCTTGCTTCCCAATAGAGAGATGACAGGTAAGAGTTTCCAGGATGCACTTTAGGCGCAGGGGTTCTTTCAGTGCAGTTCAGAGGGCCTCCGTGGAGGCAGAGCCACGTTGAATGGAATACTGGCCAAAAGGTGGTCCTGGGGCTGCCTTACAGCTGTAGAAATCAAGCTCTGCAGGCGAGAATCTGTTCATCACCCTTCCCTCTGTATACAAAGAGTCGACCCCAACCATCTGTTCTGTGTTATGTTTCTCGGAAAATAAAAGGGGACTACGGCGCACACACTCTCCCTCAGAAGGGAATTCCTACGCGACTCTCTTAGGCCTACGGAAAGCCGTAGAGGAGTTAAAGCAGTCTGTCGAGTCAGGACGCACGGAGATGGCTGCACACAAAACTTTGCTGATAGGAAACACTCGTGCTTGCCTTGAGGCCAGGGGTCACGTTTACTTTGCCCTGAGCTAGGGCAAGCGTGGGATGAGCTCCTAGCAAGGCACTGGAGACCACCTGGATTCCTAGGAGAACGCTCACTTTCTTCACTGAGCGTATACCTAGGAGTGACTAAAAGATGGTTCATGGCAATGTCTTTCAGTCAGGCTTGAGGCCGCCACTATCTACCTTTCAACTGGGGGAAATCCTGCCTTTTTCCAGGCTTCTCAATGACAAACTGGATCACCCCGCACATGTACCTAGCTTCTCTGACAATCCCAAAGAGACCATTGGAACGCAATCCGGCCTTCTGCGATGAATCCTTTGGATGCAGTGTGCTCTGCATGTGGTGAACGGCATAATCCTCTAAATGTCCTCAGTAGGCCTAGGTGACTTTGGATGTTGCAAATGCCTAGCAATGCTCAGGGTAAATCTCTTCTTTATTTCGGGCTGGACCTAAAGGCCAGTTTCCGCATCACTTAGAGAGACCTCGAGCAGGAGTCCCCAGACTGAAGTGGCGCCCCGGTGGTTTCCTTCAGGGCCTCTTATGTTTCCTCAAAGTGGCAGACCCGCAGGGAATGAAAGCCTGCCACGAACCACCTTCCTGAGGCTCTTTCAAAGCTGTGGAACGCTAGCCATAGAGAACACATTAGTTCCCGGCCCTTCCAACTGCATAGTGAGGAAGTTCCCCGAGCTGTGTATCCCTTGATTGTGCCCAGAAGGCTTTGGGTACACAGTGTCCTTCCTTGGCAGGAATTGACCATGTGAGAGTCTTGAGCACTGTGGGCCATAGTAAAGCTAAAGCCGTCCATTGACTAAGACTTCCTGGAAACCGGTGCACCTCTATCTCTGGTAATGGGAAAATGTGCACCTTACCTCAAGACTAGAGGTCACATTTAGTTGGCCCTTTAGCTACAGTACGCAACTGGGGTGAGCTCCCAGGAAGGAATCGCAAGCCCCTGGATTCTTTAGGAAAAAAACTCTGTGCTCTTCAGCGGCACCTGTGGCGTGAAGAGTCTCCTGGTGGTGTGGTTTTCAGCAGGCTTGGAAGCTGCAATGGAGCTGCTGTCAAAAGGGGGAAATACGGGCTTCTCCCATATTCTCCCGTTTACAACTTGACGCCACAGCGCATTTACTAGCACTCTCTGACTGACTGCTGGAGACTTTCAGCCCCACTGGGCCTTTCTATGATCACACTTCGCTGGACGCGGGGTGTTTTGCGTGCCACGAATAGCATTACACGCTTCATGAACTAGTCCGGCCTAGGTGACTTTGGATGGACCAAATGGCTAAGAATTTGACCGGATTTTCAGGATTTTCTGGCAGGCTGGACCTACCGTGGACCTTGCTTCCCAATAGAGAGATGACAGGTAAGAGTTGCCAGGATGCACTTTAGGCGCAGGGGTTCTTTCAGTGCAGTTCAGAGGGCCTCCGCGGAGGCAGAGCCACGTTGAATGGAATACTGGCCAAAAGGTGGTCCTGGGGCTGCCTTACAGCTGTAGAAATCAAGCTCTGCGGGCGAGAATCTGTTCATCACCCTTCCCTCTGCATACAAAGAGTCGACCCCAACCGTCTCTTCTGTGTTATGTTTCTCGGAAAATAAAAGGGGACTACGGCGCACACACTCTCCCTCAGAAGGGAATTCCTACGCGACTCTCTTAGGCCTACGGAAAGCCGTAGAGGAGTTAAAGCAGTCTGTCGAGTCAGGACGCACGGAGATGGCTGCACACAAAACTTTGCTGATAGGAAACACTCGTGCTTGCCTTGAGGCCAGGGGTCACGTTTACTTTGCCCTGAGCTAGGGCAAGCGTGGGATGAGCTCCTAGCAAGGCACTGGAGACCACCTGGATTCCTAGGAGAACGCTCACTTTCTTCACTGAGCGTATACCTAGGAGTGACTAAAAGATGGTTCATGGCCATGTCTTTCAGTCAGCCTTGAGGCCGCCACTATCTACCTCTCAACTGGGGGAAATCCTGCCTTTTTCCAGGCTTCTCAATGACAAACTGGATCACCCCGTACATGTACCTAGCTTCTCTGACAATCCCAAAGAGACCATTGGAACGCAATCCGGCCTTCTGCGATGAAACTCTTGGATGCAGTGTGCTCTGCATGTGGTGAACGGCATAATCCTCTAAGTGTCCTCAGTAGGCCTAGGTGACTTTGGATGTTGCAAATGCCTAGCAATGCTCAGGGTAAATCTCTTCTTTATTTCGGGCTGGACCTAAAGGCCAGTTTCCGCATCACTTAGAGAGACCTCGAGCAGGAGTCCCCAGACTGAAGTGGCGCCCCGGTGGTTTCCTTCAGGGCCTCTTATGTTTCCTCAAAGTGGCAGACCCGCAGGGAATGAAAGCCTGCCACGAACCGCCTTCCTGAGGCTCTTTCAAAGCTGTGGAACGCTAGCCATAGAGAACACATTAGTTCCCGGCCCTTCCAACTGCATAGTGAGGGAAGTTCCCCGAGCTGTGTATCCCTTGATTGTGCCCAGAAGGCTTTGGGTACACAGTGTCCTTCCTTGGCAGGAATTGACCATGTGAGAGTCTTGAGCACTGTGGGCCATAGTAAAGCTAAAGCCATCCATTGACTAAGACTTCCTGGAAACCGGTGCACCTCTATCTCTGGTAATGGGAAAATGTGCACCTTACCTCAAGACTAGAGGTCACATTTAGTTGGCCCTTTAGCTACAATACGCAACTGGGGTGAGCTCCCAGGAAGGAATCGCAAGCCCCTGGATTCTTTAGGAAAAAAACTCTGTGCTCTTCAGCGGCACCTGTGGCGTGAAGAGTCTCCTGGTGGTGTGGTTTTCAGCAGGCTTGGAAGCTGCAATGGAGCTGCTGTCAAAAGGGGGAAATACGGGCTTCTCCCATATTCTCCCGTTTACAACTTGACGCCACAGCGCATTTACTAGCACTCTCTGACTGACTGCTGGAGACTTTCAGCCCCACTGGGCCTTTCTATTATCACACTTCGCTGGACGCTGGGTGTTTTGCGTGCCACGAATAGCATTACACGCTTCATGAACTAGTCCGGCCTAGGTGACTTTGGATGGACCAAATGGCTCAGAATTTGACCGGATTTTCAGGATTTTCTGGCAGGCTGGACCTACCGTGGACCTTGCTTCCCAATAGAGAGATGACAGGTAAGAGTTGCCAGGATGCACTTTAGGCGCAGGGGTTCTTTCAGTGCAGTTCAGAGGGCCTCCGCGGAGGCAGAGCCACGTTGAATGGAATACTGGCCAAAACGTGGTCCTGGGGCTGCCTTACAGCTGTAGAAATCAAGCTCTGCGGGCGAGAATCTGTTCCTCACCCTTCCCTCTGCATACAAAGAGTCGACCCCAACCGTCTCTTCTGTGTTATGTTTCTCGGAAAATAAAAGGGGACTACGGCGCACACACTCTCCCTCAGAAGGGAATTCCTACGCGACTCTCTTAGGCCTACGGAAAGCCGTAGAGGAGTTAAAGCAGTCTGTCGAGTCAGGACGCACGGAGATGGCTGCACACAAAACTTTGCTGATAGGAAACACTCGTGCTTGCCTTGAGGCCAGGGGTCACGTTTACTTTGCCCTGAGCTAGGGCAAGCGTGGGATGAGCTCCTAGCAAGGCACTGGAGACCACCTGGATTCCTAGGAGAACGCTCACTTTCTTCACTGAGCGTATACCTAGGAGTGACTAAAAGATGGTTCATGGCAATGTCTTTCAGTCAGCCTTGAGGCCGCCACTATCTACCTTTCAACTGGGGGAAATCCTGCCTTTTTCCAGGCTTCTCAATGACAAACTGGATCACCCCGCACATGTACCTAGCTTCTCTGACAATCCCAAAGAGACCATTGGAACGCAATCCGGCCTTCTGCGATGAATCCTTTGGATGCAGTGTGCTCTGCATGTGGTGAACGGCATAATCCTCTAAATGTCCTCAGTAGGCCTAGGTGACTTTGGATGTTGCAAATGCCTAGCAATGCTCAGGGTAAATCTCTTCTTTATTTCGGGCTGGACCTAAAGGCCAGTTTCCGCATCACTTAGAGAGACCTCGAGCAGGAGTCCCCAGACTGAAGTGGCGCCCCGGTGGTTTCCTTCAGGGCCTCTTATGTTTCCTCAAAGTGGCAGACCCGCAGGGAATGAAAGCCTGCCACGAACCGCCTTCCTGAGGCTCTTTCAAAGCTGTGGAACGCTAGCCATAGAGAACACATTAGTTCCCGGCACTTCCAACTGCATAGTGAGGGAAGTTCCCCGAGCTGTGTATCCCTTGATTGTGCCCAGAAGGCTTTGGGTACACAGTGTCCTTCCTTGGCAGGAATTGACCATGTGAGAGTCTTGAGCACTGTGGGCCATAGTAAAGCTAAAGCCATCCATTGACTAAGACTTCCTGGAAACCGGTACACCTCTATCTCTGGTAATGGGAAAATGTGCACCTTACCTCAAGACTAGAGGTCACATTTAGTTGGCCCTTTAGCTACAATACGCAACTGGGGTGAGCTCCCAGGAAGGAATCGCAAGCCCCTGGATTCTTTAGGAAAAAAACTCTGTGCTCTTCAGCGGCACATGTGGCGTGAAGAGTCTCCTGGTGGTGTGGTTTTCAGCAGGCTTGGAAGCTGCAATGGAGCTGCTGTCAAAAGGGGGAAATACGGGCTTCTCCCATATTCTCCCGTTTACAACTTGACGCCACAGCGCATTTACTAGCACTCTCTGACTGACTGCTGGAGACTTTCAGCCCCACTGGGCCTTTCTATGATCACACTTCGCTGGACGCGGGGTGTTTTGCGTGCCACGAATAGCATTACACGCTTCATGAACTAGTCCGGCCTAGGTGACTTTGGATGGACCAAATGGCTAAGAATTTGACCGGATTTTCAGGATTTTCTGGCAGGCTGGACCTACCGTGGACCTTGCTTCCCAATAGAGAGATGACAGGTAAGAGTTGCCAGGATGCACTTTAGGCGCAGGGGTTCTTTCAGTGCAGTTCAGAGGGCCTCCGCGGAGGCAGAGCCACGTTGAATGGAATACTGGCCAAAACGTGGTCCTGGGGCTGCCTTACAGCTGTAGAAATCAAGCTCTGCGGGCGAGAATCTGTTCATCACCCTTCCCTCTGCATACAAAGAGTCGACCCCAACCGTCTCTTCTGTGTTATGTTTCTCGGAAAATAAAAGGGGACTACGGCGCACACACTCTCCCTCAGAAGGGAATTCCTACGCGACTCTCTTAGGCCTACGGAAAGCCGTAGAGGAGTTAAAGCAGTCTGTCGAGTCAGGACGCACGGAGATGGCTGCACACAAAACTTTGCTGATAGGAAACACTCGTGCTTGCCTTGAGGCCAGGGGTCACGTTTACTTTGCCCTGAGCTAGGGCAAGCGTGGGATGAGCTCCTAGCAAGGCACTGGAGACCACCTGGATTCCTAGGAGAACGCTCACTTTCTTCACTGAGCGTATACCTAGGAGAGACTAAAAGATGGTTCATGGCAATGTCTTTCAGTCAGGCTTGAGGCCGCCACTATCTACCTTTCAACTGGGGGAAATCCTGCCTTTTTCCAGGCTTCTCAATGACAAACTGGATCACCCCGCACATGTACCTAGCTTCTCTGACAATCCCAAAGAGACCATTGGAACGCAATCCGGCCTTCTGCGATGAATCCTTTGGATGCAGTGTGCTCTGCATGTGGTGAACGGCATAATCCTCTAAATGTCCTCAGTAGGCCTAGGTGACTTTGGATGTTGCAAATGCCTAGCAATGCTCAGGGTAAATCTCTTCTTTATTTCGGGCTGGACCTAAAGGCCAGTTTCCGCATCACTTAGAGAGACCTCGAGCAGGAGTCCCCAGACTGAAGTGGCGCCCCGGTGGTTTCCTTCAGGGCCTCTTATGTTTCCTCAAAGTGGCAGACCCGCAGGGAATGAAAGCCTGCCACGAACCGCCTTCCTGAGGCTCTTTCAAAGCTGTGGAACGCTAGCCATAGAGAACACATTAGTTCCCGGCCCTTCCAACTGCATAGTGAGGGAAGTTCCCCGAGCTGTGTATCCCTTGATTGTGCCCAGAAGGCTTTGGGTACACAGTGTCCTTCCTTGGCAGGAATTGACCATGTGAGAGTCTTGAGCACTGTGGGCCATAGTAAAGCTAAAGCCGTCCATTGACTAAGACTTCCTGGAAACCGGTGCACCTCTATCTCTGGTAATGGGAAAATGTGCACCTTACCTCAAGACTAGAGGTCACATTTAGTTGGCCCTTTAGCTACAGTACGCAACTGGGGTGAGCTCCCAGGAAGGAATCGCAAGCCCCTGGATTCTTTAGGAAAAAAAACTCTGTGCTCTTCAGCGGCACCTGTGGCGTGAAGAGTCTCCTGGTGGTGTGGTTTTCAGCAGGCTTGGAAGCTGCAATGGAGCTGCTGTCAAAAGGGGGAAATACGGGCTTCTCCCATATTCTCCCGTTTAAAACTTGATGCCACAGCGCATTTACTAGCACTCTCTGACTGACTGCTGGAGACTTTCAGCCCCACTGGGCCTTTCTATGATCACACTTCGCTGGACGCGGGGTGTTTTGCGTGCCACGAATACCATTACACGCTTCATGAACTAGTCCGGCCTAGGTGACTTTGGATGGACCAAATGGCTAAGAATTTGACCGGTATTTCAGGATTTTCTGGCAGGCTGGACCTACCGTGTACCTTGCTTCCCAATAGAGAGATGACAGGTAAGAGTTGCCAGGATGCACTTTAGGCGCAGGGGTTCTTTCAGTGCAGTTCAGAGGGCCTCCGTGGAGGCAGAGCCACGTTGAATAGAATACTGGCCAAAAGGTGGTCCTGGGGCTGCCTTACAGCTGTAGAAATCAAGCTCTGCAGGCGAGAATCTGTTCATCACCCTTCCCTCTGTATACAAAGAGTCGACCCCAACCATCTGTTCTGTGTTATGTTTCTCGGAAAATAAAAGGGGACTACGGCGCACACAATCTCCCTCAGAAGGGAATTCGTACGTGACTCTCTTAGGCCTACGGAAAGCCGTAGAGGAGTTAAAGCAGTCTGTCGAGTCAGGATGCACGGACATGGCTGCACACAAAACTTTGCTGATAGGAAACACTCGTGCTTGCCTTGAGGCCAGGGGTCACGTTTACTTTGCCCTGAGCTAGGGCAAGCGTGGGATGAGCTCCTAGCAAGGCACTGGAGACCACCTGGACTCCTAGGAGAACGCTCACTTTCTTCACTGAGCGTATTCCTAGGAGTGACTAGAAGACGGTTCATGGCAATGTCTTTCAGTCAGGCTTGAGGCCGCCACTATCTACCTTTCAACTGGGGGAAATCCTGCCTTTTTCCAGGCTTCTCAATGACAAACTGGATCACCCCGCACATGTACCTAGCTTCTCTGACAATCCCAAAGAGACCATTGGAACGCAATCCGGCCTTCTGCGATGAATCCTTTGGATGCAGTGTGCTCTGCATGTGGTGAACGGCATAATCCTCTAAGTGTCCTCAGTAGGCCTAGGTGACTTTGGATGTTGCAAATGCCTAGCAATGCTCAGGGTAAATCTCTTCTTTATTTCGGGCTGGACCTAAAGGCCAGTTTCCGCATCACTTAGAGAGACCTCGAGCAGGAGTCCCCAGACTGAAATGGCGCCCCGGTGGTTTCCTTCAGGGCCTCTTATGTTTCCTCAAAGTGGCAGACCCGCAGGGAATGAAAGCCTGCCACGAACCGCCTTCCTGAGGCTCTTTCAAAGCTGTGGAACGCTAGCCATAGAGAACACATTAGTTCCCGGCCCTTCCAACTGCATAGTGAGGGAAGTTCCCCGAGCTGTGTATCCCTTGATTGTGCCCAGAAGGCTTTGGGTACACAGTGTCCTTCCTTGGCAGGAATTGACCATGTGAGAGTCTTGAGCACTGTGGGCCATAGTAAAGCTAAAGCCGTCCATTGACTAAGACTTCCTGGAAACCGGTGCACCTCTATCTCTGGTAATGGGAAAATGTGCACCTTACCTCAAGACTAGAGGTCACATTTAGTTGGCCCTTTAGCTACAGTACACAACTGGGGTGAGCTCCCAGGAAGGAATCGCAAGCCCCTGGATTCTTTAGGAAAAAAACTCTGTGCTCTTCAGCGGCACCTGTGGCGTGAAGAGTCTCCTGGTGGTGTGGTTTTCAGCAGGCTTGGAAGCTGCAATGGAGCTGCTGTCAAAAGGGGGAAATACGGGCTTCTCCCATATTCTCCCGTTTACAACTTGACGCCACAGCACATTTACTAGCACTCTCTGACTGACTGCTGGAGACTTTCAGCCCCACTGGGGCTTTCTATGATCACACTTCGCTGGACGCGGGGTGTTTTGCGTGCCACGAAGAGCATTACACGCTTCATGAACTAGTCCGGCCTAGGTGACTTTGGATGGACCAAATGGCTAAGAATTTGACCGGATTTTCAGGATTTTCTGGCAGGCTGGACCTACCGTGGACCTTGCTTCCCAATAGAGAGATGACAGGTAAGAGTTGCCAGGATGCACTTTAGGCGCAGGGGTTCTTTCAGTGCAGTTCAGAGGGCCTCCGCGGAGGCAGAGCCACGTTGAATGGAATACTGGACAAAACGTGGTCCTGGGGCTGCCTTACAGCTGTAGAAATCAAGCTCTGCGGGCGAGAATCTGTTCATCACCCTTCCCTCTGCATACAAAGAGTCAACCCCAACCGTCTCTTCTGTGTTATGTTTCTCGGAAAATAAAAGGGGACTACGGCGCACACACTCTCCCTCAGAAGGGAATTCCTACGCGACTCTCTTAGGCCTACGGAAAACCGTAGAGGAGTTAAAGCAGTCTGTCGAGTCAGGACGCACGGAGATGGCTGCACACAAAACTTTGCTGATAGGAAACACTCGTGCTTGCCTTGAGGCCAGGGGTCACGTTTACTTTGCCCTGAGCTAGGGCAAGCGTGGGATGAGCTCCTAGCAAGGCACTGGAGACCACCTGGATTCCTAGGAGAACGCTCACTTTCTTCACTGAGCGTATTCCTAGGAGTGACTAGAAGACGGTTCATGGCAATATCTTTCAGTCAGGCTTGAGGCCGCCACTATCTACCTTTCAACTGGGGGAAATCCTGCCTTTTTCCAGGCTTCTCAATGACAAACTGGATCACCCCGCACATGTACCTAGCTTCTCTGACAATCCCAAAGAGACCATTGGAACGCAATCCGGCCTTCTGCGATGAAACTTTTGGATGCAGTGTGCTCTGCATGTGGTGAACGGCATAATCCTCTAAATGTCCTCAGTAGGCCTAGGTGACTTTGGATGTTGCAAATGCCTAGCAATGCTCAGGGTAAATCTCTTCTTTATTTCGGGCTGGACCTAAAGGCCAGTTTCCGCATCACTTAGAGAGACCTCGAGCAGGAGTCCCCAGACTGAAGCGGCGCCCCGGTGGTTTCCTTCAGGGCCTCTTATGTTTCCTCAAAGTGGCAGACCCGCAGGGAATGAAAGTCTGCCACGAACCACCTTCCTGAGGCTCTTTCAAAGCTGTGGAACGCTAGCCATAGAGAACACATTCGTTCCCGGCACTTCCAACTGCATAGTGAGGGAAGTTCCCCGAGCTGTGTATCCCTTGATTGTGCCCAGAAGGCTTTGGGTACACAGTGTCCTTCCTTGGCAGGAATTGACCATGTGAGAGTCTTGAGCACTGTGGGCCATAGTAAAGCTAAAGCCGTCCATTGACTAAGACTTCCTGGAAACCGGTGCACCTCTATCTCTGGTAATGGGAAAATGTGCACCTTACCTCAAGACTAGAGGTCACATTTAGTTGGCCCTTTAGCTACAGTACGCAACTGGGGTGAGCTCCCAGGAAGGAATCGCAAGCCCCTGGATTCTTTAGGAAAAAAACTCTGTGCTCTTCAGCGGCACCTGTGGCGTGAAGAGTCTCCTGGTGGTGTGGTTTTCAGCAGGCTTGGAAGCTGCAATGGAGCTGCTGTCAAAAGGGGGAAATACGGGCTTCTCCCATATTCTCCCGTTTACAACTTGACGCCACAGCGCATTTACTAGCACTCTCTGACTGACTGCTGGAGACTTTCAGCCCCACTGGACCTTTCTATGATCACACTTCGCTGGACGCGGGGTGTTTTGCGTGCCACGAATAGCATTACACGCTTCATGAACTAGTCCGGCCTAGGTGACTTTGGATGGACCAAATGGCTAAGAATTTGACCGGTATTTCAGGATTTTCTGGCAGGCTGGACCTACCGTGTACCTTGCTTCCCAATAGAGAGATGACAGGTAAGAGTTGCCAGGATGCACTTTAGGCGCAGGGGTTCTTTCAGTGCAGTTCAGAGGGCCTCCGTGGAGGCAGAGCCACGTTGAATGGAATACTGGCCAAAAGGTGGTCCTGGGGCTGCCTTACAGCTGTAGAAATCAAGCTCTGCAGGCGAGAATCTGTTCATCACCCTTCCCTCTGTATACAAAGAGTCGACCCCAACCATCTGTTCTGTGTTATGTTTCTCGGAAAATAAAAGGGGACTACGGCGCACACACTCTCCCTCAGAAGGGAATTCCTACGTGACTCTCTTAGGCCTACGGAAAGCCGTAGAGGAGTTAAAGCAGTCTGTCGAGTCAGGACGCACGGAGATGGCTGCACACAAAATTTTGCTGATAGGAAACACTCGTGCTTGCCTTGAGGCCAGGGGTCACGTTTACTTTTCCCTGAGCTAGGGCAAGCGTGGGATGAGCTCCTAGCAAGGCACTGGAGACCACCTGGATTCCTAGGAGAACGCTCACTTTCTTCACTGAGCGTATTCCTAGGAGTGACTAGAAGACGGTTAATGGCAATGTCTTTCAGTTCGCCTTGAGGCCGCCACTATTTACCTTTCAACTGGGGAAATCCTACCTTTTTCCAGGCTTCTCAATGACAAACTGGATCACCCCGTACATGTACCTAGCTTCTCTGACAATCCCAAAGAGACCATTGGAACGCAATCCGGCCTTCTGCGATGAAACTCTTGGATGCAGTGTGCTCTGCATGTGGTGAACGGCATAATCCTCTAAGTGTCCTCAGTAGGCCTAGGTGACTTTGGATGTTGCAAATGCCTAGCAATGCTCAGGGTAAATCTCTTCTTTATTTCGGGCTGGACCTAAAGGCCAGTTTCCGCATCACTTAGAGAGACCTCGAGCAGGAGTCCCCAGACTGAAGTGGCGCTTCGGAGGTTTCCTTCAGGGCCTGTTATGTTTCCTCAAAGTGGCAGACCTGCATGGAATGAAAGCCTGCCACGAACCGCCTTCCTGAGGCTCTTTCAAAGCTGTGGAACGCTAGCCATAGAGAACACATTCGTTCCCGGCCCTTCCAACTGCATAGTGAGGGAACTTCCCCGAGCTGTGTATCCCTTGATTGTGCCCAGAAGGCTTTGGGTACACAGTGTCCTTCCTTGGCAGGAATTGACCATGTGAGAGTCTTGAGCACTGTGGGCCATAGTAAAGCTAAAGCCGTCCATTGACTAAGACTTCCTGGAAACCGGTGCACCTCTATCTCTGGTAATGGGAAAATGTGCACCTTACCTCAAGACTAGAGGTCACATTTAGTTGGCCCTTTAGCTACAGTACGCAACTGGGGTGAGCTCCCAGGAAGGAATCGCAAGCCCCTGGATTCTTTAGGAAAAAAACTCTGTGCTCTTCAGCGGCACCTGTGGCGTGAAGAGTCTCCTGGTGGTGTGGTTTTCAGCAGGCTTGGAAGCTGCAATGGAGCTGCTGTCAAAAGGGGGAAATACGGGCTTCTCCCATATTCTCCCGTTTACAACTTGACGCCACAGCGCATTTACTAGCACTCTCTGACTGACTGCTGGAGACTTTCAGCCCCACTGGGCATTTCTATGATCACACTTCGCTGGACGAGGGGTGTTTTGCGTGCCACGAATAGCATTACACGCTTCATGAACTAGTCCGGCCTAGGTGACTTTGGATGGACCAAATGGCTAAGAATTTGACCGGATTTTCAGGATTTTCTGGCAGGCTGGACCTACCGTGGACCTTGCTTCCCAATAGAGAGATGACAGGTAAGAGTTGCCAGGATGCACTTTAGGCGCAGGGGTTCTTTCAGTGCAGTTCAGAGGGCCTCCGCGGAGGCAGAGCCACGTTGAATGGAATACTGGCCAAAACGTGGTCCTGGGGCTGCCTTACAGCTGTAGAAATCAAGCTCTGCAGGCGAGAATCTGTTCATCACCCTTCCCTCTGCATACAAAGAGTCGACCCCAACCGTCTCTTCTGTGTTATGTTTCTCGGAAAATAAAAGGGGACTACGGCGCACACACTCTCCCTCAGAAGGGAATTCCTACGCGACTCTCTTAAGCCTACGGAAAGCCGTAGAGGAGTTAAAGCAGTCTGTCGAGTCAGGACGCACGGAGATGGCTGCACACAAAACTTTGCTGATAGGAAACACTCGTGCTTGCCTTGAGGCCAGGGGTCACGTTTACTTTGCCCTGAGCTAGGGCAAGCATGGGATGAGCTCCTAGCAAGGCACTGGAGACCACCTGGATTCCTAGGAGAACGCTCACTTTCTTCACTGAGCGTATTCCTAGGAGTGACTAGAAGACGGTTCATGGCAATCTCTTTCAGTCAGCCTTGAGGCCGCCACTATCTACCTTTCAACTGGGGGAAATCCTGCCTTTTTCCAGGCTTCTCAATGACAAACTGGATCACCCCGTACATGTACCTAGCTTCTCTGACAATCCCAAAGAGACCATTGGAACGCAATCCGGCCTTCTGTGATGAAACTCTTGGATGCAGTGTGCTCTGCATGTGGTGAACGGCATAATCCTCTAAGTGTCCTCAGTAGGCCTAGGTGACTTTGGATGTTGCAAATGCCTAGCAATGCTCAGGGTAAATCTCTTCTTTATTTCGGGCTGGACCTAAAGGCCAGTTTCCGCATCACTTAGAGAGACCTCGAGCAGGAGTCCCCAGACTGAAGTGGCGCCCCGGTGGTTTCCTTCAGGGCCTCTTATGTTTCCTCAAAGTGGCAGACCCGCAGGGAATGAAAGCCTGCCACGAACCGCCTTCCTGAGGCTCTTTCAAAGCTGTGGAACGCTAGCCATAGAGAACACATTCGTTCCCGGCCCTTCCAACTGCATAGTGAGGGAAGTTCCCCGAGCTGTGTATCCCTTGATTGTGCCCAGAAGGCTTTGGGTACACAGTGTCCTTCCTTGGCAGGAATTGACCATGTGAGAGTCTTGAGCACTGTGGGCCATAGTAAAGCTAAAGCCGTCCATTGACTAAGACTTCCTGGAAACCGGTGCACCTCTATCTCTGGTAATGGGAAAATGTGCACCTTACCTCAAGACTAGAGGTCACATTTAGTTGGCCCTTTAGCTACAGTACGCAACTGGGGTGAGCTCCCAGGAAGGAATCGCAAGCCCCTGGATTCTTTAGGAAAAAAACTCTGTGCTCTTCAGCGGCACCTGTGGCGTGAAGAGTCTCCTGGTGGTGTGGTTTTCATCAGGCTTGGAAGCTGCAATGGAGCTGCTGTCAAAAGGGGGAAATACGGGCTTCTCCCATATTCTCCCGTTTACAACTTGAGGCCACAGCGCATTTACTAGCACTCTCTGACTGACTGCTGGAGACTTTCAGCCCCACTGGGCATTTCTATGATCACACTTCGCTGGACGCGGGGTGTTTTGCGTGCCACGAATAGCATTACACGCTTCATGAACTAGTCCGGCCTAGGTGACTTTGGATGGACCAAATGGCTAAGAATTTGACCGGATTTTCAGGATTTTCTGGCAGGCTGGACCTACCGTGGACCTTGCTTCCCAATAGAGGGATGACAGGTAAGAGTTGCCAGGATGCACTTTAGGCGCAGGGGTTCTTTCAGTGCAGTTCAGAGGGCCTCCGCGGAGGCAGAGCCACGTTGAATGGAATACTGGCCAAAACGTGGTCCTGGGGCTGCCTTACAGCTGTAGAAATCAAGCTCTGCGGGCGAGAATCTGTTCATCACCCTTCCCTCTGCATACAAAGAGTCGACCCCAACCGTCTCTTCTGTGTTATGTTTCTCGGAAAATAAAAGGGGACTACGGCGCACACACTCTCCCTCAGAAGGGAATTCCTACGCGACTCTCTTAGGCCTACGGAAAGCCGTAGAGGAGTTAAAGCAGTCTGTCGAGTCAGGACGCACGGAGATGGCTGCACACAAAACTTTGCTGATAGGAAACACTCGTGCTTGCCTTGAGGCCAGGGGTCACGTTTACTTTGCCCTGAGCTAGGGCAGGCGTGGGATGAGCTCCTAGCAAGGCACTGGAGACCACCTGGATTCCTAGGAGAACGCTCACTTTCTTCATTGAGCGTATTCCTAGGAGTGACTAGAAGACGGTTCATGGCAATGTCTTTCAGTCAGGCTTGAGGCCGCCACTATCTACCTTTCAACTGGGGGAAATCCTGCCTTTTTCCAGGCTTCTCAATGACAAACTGGATCACCCCGCACATGTACCTAGCTTCTCTGACAATCCCAAAGAGACCATTGGAACGCAATGCGGCCTTCTGCGATGAATCCTTTGGATGCAGTGTGCTCTGCATGTGGTGAAAGGCATAATCCTCTAAGTGTCCTCAGTAGGCCTAGGTGACTTTGGATGTGGCAAATGCCTAGCAATGCTCAGGGTAAATCTCTTCTTTATTTCGGGCTGGACCTAAAGGCCAGTTTCCGCATCACTTAGAGAGACCTCGAGCAGGAGTCCCCAGACTGAAGTGGCGCCCCGGTGGTTTCCTTCAGGGCCTCTTATGTTTCCTCAAAGTGGCAGACCCGCATGGAATGAAAGCCTGCCACGAACCTCCTTCCTGAGGCTCTTTAAAAGCTGTGGAACGCTAGCCATAGAGAACACATTCGTTCCCGGCCCTTCCAACTGCATAGTGAGGGAACTTCCCCGAGCTGTGTATCCCTTGATTGTGCCCAGAAGGCTTTGGGTACACAGTGTCCTTCCTTGGCAGGAATTGACCATGTGAGAGTCTTGAGCACTGTGGGCCATAGTAAAGCTAAAGCCGTCCATTGACTAAGACTTCCTGGAAACCGGTGCACCTCTATCTCTGGTAATGGGAAAATGTGCACCTTACCTCAAGACTAGAGGTCACATTTAGTTGGCCCTTTAGCTACAGTACGCAACTGGGGTGAGCTCCCAGGAAGGAATCGCAAGCCCCTGGATTCTTTAGGAAAAAAACTCTGTGCTCTTCAGCGGCACCTGTGGCGTGAAGAGTCTCCTGGTGGTGTGGTTTTCAGCAGGCTTGGAAGCTGCAATGGAGCTGCTGTCAAAAGGGGGAAATACGGGCTTCTCCCATATTCTCCCGTTTACAACTTGACGCCACAGCGCATTTACTAGCACTCTCTGACTGACTGCTGGAGACTTTCAGCCCCACTGGACCTTTCTATGATCACACTTCGCTGGACGCGGGGTGTTTTGCGTGCCACGAATAGCATTACACGCTTCATGAACTAGTCCGGCCTAGGTGACTTTGGATGGACCAAACGGCTAAGAATTTGACCGGTATTTCAGGATTTTCTGGCAGGCTGGACCTACCGTGTACCTTGCTTCCCAATAGAGAGATGACAGGTAAGAGTTGCCAGGATGCACTTTAGGCGCAGGGGTTCTTTCAGTGCAGTTCAGAGGGCCTCCGTGGAGGCAGAGCCACGTTGAATGGAATACTGGCCAAAAGGTGGTCCTGGGGCTGCCTTACAGCTGTAGAAATCAAGCTCTGCAGGCGAGAATCTGTTCATCACCCTTCCCTCTGTATACAAAGAGTCGACCCCAACCGTCTCTTCTGTGTTATGTTGCTCGGAAAATAAAAGGGGACTACGGCGCACACACTCTCCCTCAGAAGGGAATTCCTACGTGACTCTCTTAGGCCTACGGAAAGCCGTAGAGGAGTTAAAGCAGTCTGTCGAGTCAGGACGCACGGAGATGGCTGCACACAAAACTTTGCTGATAGGAAACACTCGTGCTTGCCTTGAGGCCAGGGGTCACGTTTACTTTGCCCTGAGCTAGGGCAGGCGTGGGATGAGCTCCTAGCAAGGCACTGGAGACCACCTGGATTCCTAGGAGAACGCTCACTTTCTTCACTGAGCATATTCCTAGGAGTGACTAGAAGACGGTTCATGGCAATGTCTTTCAGTCAGCCTTGAGGCCGCCACTATCTACCTTTCAACTGGGGGAAATCCTGCCTTTTTCCAGGCTTCTCAATGACAAACTGGATCACCCCGCACATGTACCTAGCTTCTCTGACAATCCCAAAGAGACCATTGGAACGCAATCCGGCCTTCTGCGATGAATCCTTTGGATGCAGTGTGCTCTGCATGTGGTGAACGGCATAATCCTCTAAATGTCCTCAGTAGGCCTAGGTGACTTTGGATGTTGCAAATGCCTAGCAATGCTCAGGGTAAATCTCTTCTTTATTTCGGGCTGGACCTAAAGGCCAGTTTCCGCATCACTTAGAGAGACCTCGAGCAGGAGTCCCCAGACTGAAGTGGCGCCCCGGTGGTTTCCTTCAGGGCCTCTTATGTTTCCTCAAAGTGGCAGACCCGCATGGAATGAAAGCCTGCCACGAACCGCCTTCCTGAGGCTCTTTCAAAGCTGTGGAACGCTAGCCATAGAGAACACATTAGTTCCCGGCCCTTCCAACTGCATAGTGAGGGAACTTCCCCGAGCTGTGTATCCCTTGATTGTGCCCAGAAGTCTTTGGGTACACAGTGTCCTTCCTTGGCAGGAATTGACCATGTGAGAGTCTTGAGCACTGTGGGCCATAGTAAAGCTAAAGCCGTCCATTGACTAAGACTTCCTGGAAACCGGTGCACCTCTATCTCTGGTAATGGGAAAATGTGCACCTTACCTCAAGACTAGAGGTCACATTTAGTTGGCCCTTTAGCTACAGTACGCAACTGGGGTGAGCTCCCAGGAAGGAATCGCAAGCCCCTGGATTCTTTAGGAAAAAAACTCTGTGCTCTTCAGCGGCACCTGTGGCGTGAAGAGTCTCCTGGTGGTGTGGTTTCCAGCAGGCTTGGAAGCTGCAATGGAGCTGCTGTCAAAAGGGGGAAATACGGGCTTCTCCCATATTCTCCCGTTTACAACTTGACGCCACAGCACATTTACTAGCACTCTCTGACTGACTGCTGGAGACTTTCAGCCCCACTGGGCCTTTCTATGATCACACTTCGCTGGACGCGGGGTGTTTTGCGTGCCACGAATAGCATTACACGCTTCATGAACTAGTCCGGCCTAGGTGACTTTGGATGGACCAAATGGCTAAGAATTTGACCGGATTTTCAGGATTTTCTGGCAGGCTGGACCTACCGTGGACCTTGCTTCCCAATAGAGAGATGACAGGTAAGAGTTGCCAGGATGCACTTTAGGCGCAGGGGTTCTTTCAGTGCAGTTCAGAGGGCCTCCGCGGAGGCAGAGCCACGTTGAATGGAATACTTGCCAAAACGTGGTCCTGGGGCTGCCTTACAGCTGTAGAAATCAAGCTCTGCGGGCGAGAATCTGTTCATCACCCTTCCCTCTGCATACAAAGAGTCGACCCCAACCGTCTCTTCTGTGTTATGTTTCTCGGAAAATAAAAGGGGACTACGGCGCACACACTCTCCCTCAGAAGGGAATTCCTACGCGACTCTCTTAGGCCTACGGAAAGCCGTAGAGGAGTTAAAGCAGTCTGTCGAGTCAGGACGCACGGAGATGGCTGCACACAAAACTTTGCTGATAGGAAACACTCGTGCTTGCCTTGAGGCCAGGGGTCACGTTTACTTTGCCCTGAGCTAGGGCAAGCATGGGATGAGCTCCTAGCAAGGCACTGGAGACCACCTGGATTCCTAGGAGAACGCTCACTTTCTTCACTGAGCGTATTCCTAGGAGTGACTAGAAGACGGTTCATGGCAATGTCTTTCAGTCAGCCTTGAGGCCGCCACTATCTACCTTTCAACTGGGGGAAATCCTGCCTTTTTCCAGGCTTCTCAATGACAAACTGGATCACCCCGCACATGTACCTAGCTTCTCTGACAATCCCAAAGAGACCATTGGAACGCAATCCGGCCTTCTGTGATGAAACTCTTGGATGCAGTGTGCTCTGCATGTGGTGAACGGCATAATCCTCTAAGTGTCCTCAGTAGGCCTAGGTGACTTTGGATGTTGCAAATGCCTAGCAATGCTCAGGGTAAATCTCTTCTTTATTTCGGGCTGGACCTAAAGGCCAGTTTCCGCATCACTTAGAGAGACCTCGAGCAGGAGTCCCCAGACTGAAGTGGCGCCCCGGTGGTTTCCTTCAGGGCCTCTTATGTTTCCTCAAAGTGGCAGACCCGCATGGAATGAAAGCCTGCCACGAACCGCCTTCCTGAGGCTCTTTCAAAGCTGTGGAACGCTAGCCATAGAGAACACATTCGTTCCCGGCCCTTCCAACTGCATAGTGAGGGAAGTTCCCCGAGCTGTGTATCCCTTGATTGTGCCCAGAAGGCTTTGGGTACACAGTGTCCTTCCTTGGCAGGAATTGACCATGTGAGAGTCTTGAGCACTGTGGGCCATAGTAAAGCTAAAGCCGTCCATTGACTAAGACTTCCTGGAAACCGGTGCACCTCTATCTCTGGTAATGGGAAAATGTGCACCTTACCTCAAGACTAGAGGTCACATTTAGTTGGCCCTTTAGCTACAGTACGCAACTGGGGTGAGCTCCCAGGAAGGAATCGCAAGCCCCTGGATTCTTTAGGAAAAAAACTCTGTGCTCTTCAGCGGCACCTGTGGCGTGAAGAGTCTCCTGGTGGTGTGGTTTTCAGCAGGCTTGGAAGCTGCAATGGAGCTGCTGTCAAAAGGGGGAAATACGGGCTTCTCCCATATTCTCCCGTTTACAACTTGACGCCACAGCGCATTTACTAGCACTCTCTGACTGACTGCTGGAGACTTTCAGCCCCACTGGACCTTTCTATGATCACACTTCGCTGGACGCGGGGTGTTTTGCGTGCCACGAATAGCATTACACGCTTCATGAACTAGTCCGGCCTAGGTGACTTTGGATGGACCAAACGGCTAAGAATTTGACCGGTATTTCAGGATTTTCTGGCAGGCTGGACCTACCGTGTACCTTGCTTCCCAATAGGGAGATGACAGGTAAGAGTTGCCAGGATGCACTTTAGGCGCAGGGGTTCTTTCAGTGCAGTTCAGAGGGCCTCCGTGGAGGCAGAGCCACGTTGAATGGAATACTGGCCAAAAGGTGGTCCTGGGGCTGCCTTACAGCTGTAGAAATCAAGCTCTGCAGGCGAGAATCTGTTCATCACCCTTCCCTCTGTATACAAAGAGTCGACCCCAACCATCTGTTCTGTGTTATGTTTCTCGGAAAATAAAAGGGGACTACGGCGCACACACTCTCCCTCAGAAGGGAATTCCTACGTGACTCTCTTAGGCCTACGGAAAGCCGTAGAGGAGTTAAAGCAGTCTGTCGAGTCAGGACGCACGGAGATGGCTGCACACAAAACTTTGCTGATAGGAAACACTCGTGCTTGCCTTGAGGCCAGGGGTCACGTTTACTTTGCCCTGAGCTAGGGCAAGTGTGGGATGAGCTCCTAGCAAGGCACTGGAGACCACCTGGATTCCTAGGAGAACTCTCACTTTCTTCACTGAGCGTATTCCTAGGAGTGACTAGAAGACGGTTAATGGCAATGTCTTTCAATCCGCCTTGAGGCCGCCACTATCTACCTTTCAACTGGAGGAAATCCTGCCTTTTTCCAGGCTTCTCAATGACAAACTGGATCACCCCGTACATGTACCTAGCTTCTCTGACAATCCCAAAGAGACCATTGGAACGCAATCCGGCCTTCTGTGATGAAACTCTTGGATGCAGTGTGCTCTGCATGTGGTGAACGGCATAATCCTCTAAGTGTCCTCAGTAGGCCTAGGTGACTTTGGATGTTGCAAATGCCTAGCAATGCTCAGGGTAAATCTCTTCTTTATTTCGGGCTGGACCTAAAGGCCAGTTTCCGCATCACTTAGAGAGACCTCGAGCAGGAGTCCCCAGACTGAAGTGGCGCCCCGGTGGTTTCCTTCAGGGCCTCTTATGTTTCCTCAAAGTGGCAGACCCGCATGGAATGAAAGCCTGCCACGAACCGCCTTCCTGAGGCTCTTTCAAAGCTGTGGAACGCTAGCCATAGAGAACACATTCGTTCCCGGCCCTTCCAACTGCATAGTGAGGGAAGTTCCCCGAGCTGTGTATCCCTTGATTGTGCCCAGAAGGCTTTGGGTACACAGTGTCCTTCCTTGGCAGGAATTGACCATGTGAGAGTCTTGAGCACTGTGGGCCATAGTAAAGCTAAAGCCGTCCATTGACTAAGACTTCCTGGAAACCGGTGCACCTCTATCTCTGGTAATGGGAAAATGTGCACCTTAACTCAAGACTAGAGGTCACATTATTTGGCCCTTTAGCTACAGTACGCAACTGGGGTGAGCTCCCAGGAAGGAATCGCAAGCCCCTGGATTATTTAGGAAAAAAACTCTGTGCTCTTCAGCGGCACCTGTGGCGTGAAGAGTCTCCTGGTGGTGTGGTTTTCAGCAGGCTTGGAAGCTGCAATGGAGCTGCTGTCAAAAGGGGGAAATACGGGCTTCTCCCATATTCTCCCGTTTACAACTTGACGCCACAGCGCATTTACTAGCACTCTCTGACTGACTGCTGGAGACTTTCAGCCCCACTGGGCATTTCTATGATCACACTTCGCTGGACGCGGGGTGTTTTGCGTGCCACGAATAGCATTACACGCTTCATGAACTAGTCCGGCCTAGGTGACTTTGGATGGACCAAATGGCTAAGAATTTGACCGGATTTTCAGGATTTTCTGGCAGGCTGGACCTACCGTGGACCTTGCTTCCCAATAGAGAGATGACAGGTAAGAGTTGCCAGGATGCACTTTAGGCGCAGGGGTTCTTTCAGTGCAGTTCAGAGGGCCTCCGCGGAGGCAGAGCCACGTTGAATGGAATACTGGCCAAAACGTGGTCCTGGGGCTGCCTTACAGCTGTAGAAATCAAGCTCTGCGGGCGAGAATCTGTTCATCACCCTTCCCTCTGCATACAAAGAGTCGACCCCAACCGTCTCTTCTGTGTTATGTTTCTCGGAAAATAAAAGGGGACTACGGCGCACACACTCTCCCTCAGAAGGGAATTCCTAAGCGACTCTCTTAGGCCTACGGAAAGCCGTAGAGGAGTTAAAGCAGTCTGTCGAGTCAGGACGCACGGAGATGGCTGCACACAAAACTTTGCTGATAGGAAACACTCGTGCTTGCCTTGAGGCCAGGGGTCACGTTTACTTTGCCCTGAGCTAGGGCAAGCGTGGGATGAGCTCCTAGCAAGGCACTGGAGACCACCTGGATTCCTAGGAGAACGCTCACTTTCTTCACTGAGCGTATTCCTAGGAGTGACTAGAAGACGGTTCATGGCAATGTCTTTCAGTCAGCCTTGAGGCCGCCACTATCTACCTTTCAACTGGGGGAAATCCTGCCTTTTTCCAGGCTTCTCAATGACAAACTGGATCACCCCGCACATGTACCTAGCTTCTCTGACAATCCCAAAGAGACCATTGGAACGCAATCCGGCCTTCTGCGATGAATCCTTTGGATGCAGTGTGCTCTGCATGTGGTGAACGGCATAATCCTCTAAATGTCCTCAGTAGGCCTAGGTGACTTTGGATGTTGCAAATGCCTAGCAATGCTCAGGGTAAATCTCTTCTTTATTTCGGGCTGCACCTAAAGGCCAGTTTCCGCATCACTTAGAGAGACCTCGAGCAGGAGTCCCCAGACTGAAGTGGCGCCCCGGTGGTTTCCTTCAGGGCCTCTTATGTTTCCTCAAAGTGGCAGACCCGCAGGGAATGAAAGCCTGCCACGAACCGCCTTCCTGAGGCTCTTTCAAAGCTGTGGAACGCTAGCCATAGAGAACACATTAGTTCCCGGCCCTTCCAACTGCATAGTGAGGGAACTTCCCCGAGCTGTGTATCCCTTGATTGTGCCCAGAAGGCTTTGGGTACACAGTGTCCTTCCTTGGAAAGAATAGACCATGTGAGAGTCTTGAGCACTGTGGGCCATAGTAAAGCTAAAGCCGTCCATTGACTAAGACTTCCTGGAAACCGGTGCACCTCTATCTCTGGTAATGGGAAAATGTGCACCTTACCTCAAGACTAGAGGTCACATTTAGTTGGCCCTTTAGCTACAGTACGCAACTGGGGTGAGTTCCCAGGAAGGAATCGCAAGCCCCTGGATTCTTTAGGAAAAAAACTCTGTGCTCTTCAGCGGCACCTGTGGCGTGAAGAGTCTCCTGGTGGTGTGGTTTCCAGCAGGCTTGGAAGCTGCAATGGAGCTGCTGTCAAAAGGGGGAAATACGGGCTTCTCCCATATTCTCCCGTTTACAACTTGACGCCACAGCACATTTACTAGCACTCTCTGACTGACTGCTGGAGACTTTCAGCCCCACTGGGCCTTTCTATGATCACACTTCGCTGGACGCGGGGTGTTTTGCGTGCCACGAATAGCATTACACGCTTCATGAACTAGTCCGGCCTAGGTGACTTTGGATGGACCAAATGGCTAAGAATTTGACCGGATTTTCAGGATTTTCTGGCAGGCTGGACCTACCGTGGACCTTGCTTCCCAATAGAGAGATGACAGGTAAGAGTTGCCAGGATGCACTTTAGGCGCAGGGGTTCTTTCAGTGCAGTTCAGAGGGCCTCCGCAGAGGCAGGGCCACGTTGAATGGAATACTGGCCAAAACGTGGTCCTGGGGCTGCCTTACAGCTGTAGAAATCAAGCTCTGCGGGCGAGAATCTGTTCATCACCCTTCCCTCTGCATACAAAGAGTCGACCCCAACCGTCTCTTCTGTGTTATGTTTCTCGGAAAATAAAAGGGGACTACGGCGCACACACTCTCCCTCAGAAGGGAATTCCTACGCGACTCTCTTAGGCCTACGGAAAGCCGTAGAGGAGTTAAACCAGTCTGTCGAGTCAGGACGCACGGAGATGGCTACACACAAAACTTTGCTGATAGGAAACACTCGTGCTTGCCTTGAGGCCAGGGGTCACGTTTACTTTGCCCTGAGCTAGGGCAAGCGTGGGATGAGCTCCTAGCAAGGCACTGGAGACCACCTGGATTCCTAGGAGAACGCTCACTTTCTTCACTGAGCGTATTCCTAGGAGTGACTAGAAGACGGTTCATGGCAATGTCTTTCAGTCAGCCTTGAGGCCGCCACTATCTACCTTTCAACTGGGGGAAATCCTGCCTTTTTCCAGGCTTCTCAATGACAAACTGGATCACCCCGCACATGTACCTAGCTTCTCTGACAATCCCAAAGAGACCATTGGAACGCAATCCGGCCTTCTGCGATGAATCTTTTGGATGCAGTGTGCTCTGCATGTGGTGAACGGCATAATCCTCTAAATGTCCTCAGTAGGCCTAGGTGACTTTGGATGTTGCAAATGCCTAGCAATGCTCAGGGTAAATCTCTTCTTTATTTCGGGCTGGACCTAAAGGCCAGTTTCCGCATCACTTAGAGAGACCTCGAGCAGGAGTCCCCAGACTGAAGTGGCGCCCCGGTGGTTTCCTTCAGGGCCTCTTATGTTTCCTCAAAGTGGCAGACCCGCAGGGAATGAAAGCCTGCCACGAACCGCCTTCCTGAGGCTCTTTCAAAGCTGTGGAACGCTAGCCATAGAGAACACATTAGTTCCCGGCCCTTCCAACTGCATAGTGAGGGAACTTCCCCGAGCTGTGTATCCCTTGATTGTGCCCAGAAGGCTTTGGGTACACAGTGTCCTTCCTTGGCAGGAATTGACCATGTGAGAGTCTTGAGCACTGTGGGCCATAGTAAAGCTAAAGCCGTCCATTGACTAAGACTTCCTGGAAACCGGTGCACCTCTATCTCTGGTAATGGGAAAATGTGCACCTTACCTCAAGACTAGAGGTCACATTTAGTTGGCCCTTTAGCTACAGTACGCAACTGGGGTGAGCTCCCAGGAAGGAATCGCAAGCCCCTGGATTCTTTAGGAAAAAAACTCTGTGCTCTTCAGCGGCACCTGTGGCGTGAAGAGTCTCCTGGTGGTGTGGTTTTCAGCAGGCTTGGAAGCTGCAATGGAGCTGCTGTCAAAAGGGGGAAATACGGGCTTCTCCCATATTCTCCCGTTTACAACTTGACGCCACAGCGCATTTACTAGCACTCTCTGACTGACTGCTGGAGACTTTCAGCCCCACTGGGCCTTTCTATGATCACACTTCGCTGGACGCGGGGTGTTTTGTGTGCCACGAATAGCATTACACGCTTCATGAACTAGTCCGGCCTAGGTGACTTTGGATGGACCAAATGGCTAAGAATTTTACCGGATTTTCAGGATTTTCTGGCAGGCTGGACCTACCGTGTACCTTGCTTCCCTATAGAGAGATGACAGGTAAGAGTTGCCAGGATGCACTTTAGGCACAGGGGTTCTTTCAGTGCAGTTCAGAGGGCCTCCGCGGAGGCAGAGCCATGTTGAATGGAATACTGGCCAAAAGGTGGTCCTGGGGCTGCCTTACAGCTGTAGAAATAAAGCTCTGCAGGCGAGAATCTGTTCATCACCCTTCCCTCTGTATACAAAGAGTCGACCC
This sequence comes from Mesoplodon densirostris, assembly GCF_025265405.1. Lineage (NCBI taxonomy): Eukaryota > Metazoa > Chordata > Mammalia > Artiodactyla > Ziphiidae > Mesoplodon > Mesoplodon densirostris. The sequence goes on from NC_082682.1 coordinate 662,992, forward strand.
CAACCATCTGTTCTGTGTTATGTTTCTCGGAAAATAAAAGGGGACTACGGCGCACACACTCTCCCTCAGAAGGGAATTCCTACGTGACTCTCTTAGGCCTACGGAAAGCCGTAGAGGAGTTAAAGCAGTCTGTCGAGTCAGGACGCACGGAGATGGCTGCACACAAAACTTTGCTGATAGGAAACACTCGTGCTTCCCTTGAGGCCAGGGGTCACGTTTACTTTTCCCTGAGCTAGGGCAAGCGTGGGATGAGCTCCTAGCAAGGCACTGGAGACCACCTGGATTCCTAGGAGAACGCTCACTTTCTTCACTGAGCGTATTCCTAGGAGTGACTAGAAGACGGTTCATGGCAATGTCTTTCAGTCAGCCTTGAGGCCGCCACTATCTACCTTTCAACTGGGGGAAATCCTGCCTTTTTCCAGGCTTCTCAATGACAAACTGGATCACCCCGTACAGGTACCTAGCTTCTCTGACAATCCCAAAGAGACCATTGGAACACAATCCGGCCTTCTGCGATGAAACTTTTGGATGCAGTGTGCTCTGCATGTGGTGAACGGCATAATCCTCTAAATGTCCTCAGTAGGCCTAGGTGACTTTGGATGTTGCAAATGCCTAGCAATGCTCAGGGTAAATCTCTTCTTTATTTCGGGCTGGACCTAAAGGCCAGTTTCCGCATCACTTAGAGAGACCTCGAGCAGGAGTCCCCAGACTGAAGTGGCGCCCCGGTGGTTTCCTTCAGGGCCTCTTATGTTTCCTCAAAGTGGCAGACCCGCATGGAATGAAAGCCTGCCACGAACCGCCTTCCTGAGGCTCTTTCAAAGCTGTGGAACGCTAGCCATAGAGAACACATTCGTTCCCGGCCCTTCCAACTGCATAGTGAGGGAAGTTCCCCGAGCTGTGTATCCCTTGATTGTGCCCAGAAGGCTTTGGGTACAGAGTGTCCTTCCTTGGCAGGAATTGACCATGTGAGAGTCTTGAGCACTCTGGGCCATAGTAAAGCTAAAGCCGTCCATTGACTAAGACTTCCTGGAAACCGGTGCACCTCTATCTCTGGTAATGGGAAAATGTGCACCTTACCTCAAGACTAGAGGTCACATTTAGTTGGCCCTTTAGCTACAGTACGCAACTGGGGTGAGCTCAAAGGAAGGAATCGCAAGCCCCTGGATTCTTTAGGAAAAAAACTCTGTGCTCTTCAGCGGCACCTGTGGCGTGAAGAGTCTCCTGGTGGTGTGGTTTTCAGCAGGCTTGGAAGCTGCAATGGAGCTGCTGTCAAAAGGGGGAAATACGGGCTTCTCCCATATTCTCCCGTTTACAACTTGACGCCACAGCGCATTTACTAGCACTCTCTGACTGACTGCTGGAGACTTTCAGCCCCACTGGACCTTTCTATGATCACACTTCGCTGGACGCGGGGTGTTTTGCGTGCAACGAATAGCATTACACGCTTCATGAACTAGTCCGGCCTAGGTGACTTTGGATGGACCAAATGGCTAAGAATTTGACCGGTATTTCAGGATTTTCTGGCAGGCTGGACCTACCGTGGACCTTGCTTCCCAATAGAGAGATGACAGGTAAGAGTTGCCAGGATGCACTTTAGGCGCAGGGGTTCTTTCAGTGCAGTTCAGAGGGCCTCCGCGGAGGCAGAGCCACGTTGAATGGAATACTGGCCAAAAGGTGGTCCTGGGGCTGCCTTACAGCTGTAGAAATCAAGCTCTGCAGGCGAGAATCTGTTCATCACCCTTCCCTCTGTATACAAAGAGTCGACCCCAACCATCTGTTCTGTGTTATGTTTCTCGGAAAATAAAAGGGGACTACGGCGCACACACTCTCCCTCAGAAGGGAATTCCTACGTGTCTCTCTTAGGCCTACGGAAAGCCGTAGAGGAGTTAAAGCAGTCTGTCGAGTCAGGACGCATGGAGATGGCTGCACACAAAACTTTGCTGATAGGAAACACTCGTGCTTGCCTTGAGGCCAGGGGTCACGTTTACTTTGCCCTGAGCTAGGGCAAGCGTGGGATGAGCTCCTAGCAAGGCACTGGAGACCACCTGGATTCCTAGGAGAACGCTCACTTTCTTCACTGAGCGTATTCCTAGGAGTGACTAGAAGACGGTTCATGGCAATGTCTTTCAGTCAGCCTTGAGGCCGCCACTATCTACCTTTCAACTGGGGGAAATCCTGCCTTTTTCCAGGCTTCTCAATGACAAACTGGATCACCCCGCACATGTACCTAGCTTCTCTGACAATCCCAAAGAGACCATTGGAACGCAATCCGGCCTTCTGCGATGAATCCTTTGGATGCAGTGTGCTCTGCATGTGGTGAACGACATAATCCTCTAAATGTCCTCAGTAGGCCTAGGTGACTTTGGATGTTGCAAATGCCTAGCAATGCTCAGGGTAAATCTCTTCTTTATTTCGGGCTGGACCTAAAGGCCAGTTTCCGCATCACTTAGAGAGACCTCGAGCAGGAGTCCCCAGACTGAAGTGGCTCCCCGGTGGTTTCCTTCAGGGCCTCTTATGTTTCCTCAAAGTGGCAGACCCGCAGGGAATGAAAGCCTGCCACGAACCGCCTTCCTGAGGCTCTTTCAAAGCTGTGGAACGCTAGCCATAGAGAACACATTCGTTCCCGGCCCTTCCAACTGCATAGTGAGGGAAGTTCCCCGAGCTGTGTATCCCTTGATTGTGCCCAGAAGGCTTTGGGTACACAGTGTCCTTCCTTGGCAGGAATTGACCATGTGAGAGTCTTGAGCACTGTGGGCCATAGTAAAGCTAAAGCCGTCCATTGACTAAGACTTCCTGGAAACCGGTGCACCTCTATCTCTGGTAATGGGAAAATGTGCACCTTACCTCAAGACTAGAGGTCACATTTAGTTGGCCCTTTAGCTACAGTACGCAACTGGGGTGAGCTCCCAGGAAGGAATCGCAAGCCCCTGGATTCTTTAGGAAAAAAACTCTGTGCTCTTCAGCGGCACCTGTGGCGTGAAGAGTCTCCTGGTGGTGTGGTTTCCAGCAGGCTTGGAAGCTGCAATGGAGCTGCTGTCAAAAGGGGGAAATACGGGCTTCTCCCATATTCTCCCGTTTACAACTTGACGCCACAGCGCATTTACTAGCACTCTCTGACTGACTGCTGGAGACTTTCAGCCCCACTGGGCCTTTCTATGATCACACTTCGCTGGACGCGGGGTGTTTTGCGTGCCACGAATAGCATTACACGCTTCATGAACTAGTCCGGCCTAGGTGACTTTGGATGGACCAAATGGCTAAGAATTTGACCGGATTTTCAGGATTTTCTGGCAGGCTGGACCTACCGTGGACCTTGCTTCCCAATAGAGAGATGACAGGTAAGAGTTGCCAGGATGCACTTTAGGCGCAGGGGTTCTTTCAGTGCAGTTCAGAGGGCCTCCGCGGAGGCAGAGCCACGTTGAATGGAATACTGGCCAAAACGTGGTCCTGGGGCTTCCTTACAGCTGTAGAAATCAAGCTCTGCGGGCGAGAATCTGTTCATCACCCTTCCCTCTGCATACAAAGAGTCGACCCCAACCGTCTCTTCTGTGTTATGTTTCTCGGAAAATAAAAGGGGACTACGGCGCACACACTCTCCCTCAGAAGGGAATAACTACGTGACTCTCTTAGGCCTACGGAAAACCGTAGAGGAGTTAAAGCAGTCTGTCGAGTCAGGACGCACGGAGATGGCTGCACACAAAACTTTGCTGATAGGAAACACTCGTGCTTGCCTTGAGGCCAGGGGTCACGTTTACTTTGCCCTGAGCTAGGGCAAGCGTGGGATGAGCTCCTAGCAAGGCACTGGAGACCACCTGGATTCCTAGGAGAACGCTCACTTTCTTCACTGAGCGTATTCCTAGGAGTGACTAGAAGACGGTTCATGGCAATCTCTTTCAGTCAGCCTTGAGGCCGCCACTATCTACCTTTCAACTGGGGGAAATCCTGCCTTTTTCCAGGCTTCTCAATGACAAACTGGATCACCCCGCACATGTACCTAGCTTCTCTGACAATCCCAAAGAGACCATTGGAACGCAATCCGGCCTTCTGCGATGAATCCTTTGGATGCAGTGTGCTCTGCATGTGGTGAACGGCATAATCCTCTAAATGTCCTCAGTAGGCCTAGGTGACTTTGGATGTTGCAAATGCCTAGCAATGCTCAGGGTAAATCTCTTCTTTATTTCGGGCTGGACCTAAAGGCCAGTTTCCGCATCACTTAGAGAGACCTCGAGCAGGAGTCCCCAGACTGAAGTGGCTCCCCGGTGGTTTCCTTCAGGGCCTCTTATGTTTCCTCAAAGTGGCAGACCCGCAGGGAATGAAAGCCTGCCACGAACCGCCTTCCTGAGGCTCTTTCAAAGCTGTGGAACGCTAGCCATAGAGAACACATTCGTTCCCGGCCCTTCCAACTGCATAGTGAGGGAAGTTCCCCGAGCTGTGTATCCCTTGATTGTGCCCAGAAGGCTTTGGGTACACAGTGTCCTTCCTTGGCAGGAATTGACCATGTGAGAGTCTTGAGCACTGTGGGCCATAGTAAAGCTAAAGCCGTCCATTGACTAAGACTTCCTGGAAACCGGTGCACCTCTATCTCTGGTAATGGGAAAATGTGCACCTTACCTCAAGACTAGAGGTCACATTTAGTTGGCCCTTTAGCTACAGTACGCAACTGGGGTGAGCTCCCAGGAAGGAATCGCAAGCCCCTGGATTCTTTAGGAAAAAAACTCTGTGCTCTTCAGCGGCACCTGTGGCGTGAAGAGTCTCCTGGTGGTGTGGTTTTCAGCAGGCTTGGAAGCTGCAATGGAGCTGCTGTCAAAAGGGGGAAATACGGGCTTCTCCCATATTCTCCCGTTTACAACTTGACGCCACAGCGCATTTACTAGCACTCTCTGACTGACTGCTGGAGACTTTCAGCCCCACTGGGCCTTTCTATGATCACACTTCGCTGGACGCGGGGTGTTTTGCGTGCCACGAATAGCATTACACACTTCATGAACTAGTCCGGCCTAGGTGACTTTGGATGGACCAAATGGCTAAGAATTTGACCGGATTTTCAGGATTTTCTGGCAGGCTGGACCTACCGTGGACCTTGCTTCCCAATAGAGAGATGACACGTAAGAGTTGCCAGGATGCACTTTAGGCGCAGGGGTTCTTTCAGTGCAGTTCAGAGGGCCTCCGCGGAGGCAGAGCCACGTTGAATGGAATACTGGCCAAAACGTGGTCCTGGGGCTTCCTTACAGCTGTAGAAATCAAGCTCTGCGGGCGAGAATCTGTTCATCACCCTTCCCTCTGCATACAAAGAGTCGACCCCAACCGTCTCTTCTGTGTTATGTTTCTCGGAAAATAAAAGGGGACTACGGCGCACACACTCTCCCTCAGAAGGGAATAACTACGTGACTCTCTTAGGCCTACGGAAAACCGTAGAGGAGTTAAAGCAGTCTGTCGAGTCAGGACGCACGGAGATGGCTGCACACAAAACTTTGCTGATAGGAAACACTCGTGCTTGCCTTGAGGCCAGGGGTCACGTTTACTTTGCCCTGAGCTAGGGCAAGCGTGGGATGAGCTCCTAGCAAGGCACTGGAGACCACCTGGATTCCTAGGAGAACGCTCACTTTCTTCACTGAGCGTATTCCTAGGAGTGACTAGAAGACGGTTCATGGCAATCTCTTTCAGTCAGCCTTGAGGCCGCCACTATCTACCTTTCAACTGGGGGAAATCCTGCCTTTTTCCAGGCTTCTCAATGACAAACTGGATCACCCCGCACATGTACCTAGCTTCTCTGACAATCCCAAAGAGACCATTGGAACGCAATCCGGCCTTCTGCGATGAATCCTTTGGATGCAGTGTGCTCTGCATGTGGTGAACGGCATAATCCTCTAAATGTCCTCAGTAGGCCTAGGTGACTTTGGATGTTGCAAATGCCTAGCAATGCTCAGGGTAAATCTCTTCTTTATTTCGGGCTGGACCTAAAGGCCAGTTTCCGCATCACTTAGAGAGACCTCGAGCAGGAGTCCCCAGACTGAAGTGGCTCCCCGGTGGTTTCCTTCAGGGCCTCTTATGTTTCCTCAAAGTGGCAGACCCGCAGGGAATGAAAGCCTGCCACGAACCGCCTTCCTGAGGCTCTTTCAAAGCTGTGGAACGCTAGCCATAGAGAACACATTCGTTCCCGGCCCTTCCAACTGCATAGTGAGGGAAGTTCCCCGAGCTGTGTATCCCTTGATTGTGCCCAGAAGGCTTTGGGTACACAGTGTCCTTCCTTGGCAGGAATTCACCATGTGAGAGTCTTGAGCACTGTGGGCCATAGTAAAGCTAAAGCCGTCCATTGACTAAGACTTCCTGGAAACCGGTGCACCTCTATCTCTGGTAATGGGAAAATGTGCACCTTACCTCAAGACTAGAGGTCACATTTAGTTGGCCCTTTAGCTACAGTACGCAACTGGGGTGAGCTCCCAGGAAGGAATCGCAAGCCCCTGGATTCTTTAGGAAAAAAACTCTGTGCTCTTCAGCGGCACCTGTGGCGTGAAGAGTCTCCTGGTGGTGTGGTTTTCAGCAGGCTTGGAAGCTGCAATGGAGCTGCTGTCAAAAGGGGGAAATACGGGCTTCTCCCATATTCTCCCGTTTACAACTTGACGCCACAGCGCATTTACTAGCACTCTCTGACTGACTGCTGGAGACTTTCAGCCCCACTGGACCTTTCTATGATCACACTTCGCTGGACGCGGGGTGTTTTGCGTGCCACGAATAGCATTACACGCTTCATGAACTAGTCCGGCCTAGGTGACTTTGGATGGACCAAACGGCTAAGAATTTGACCGGTATTTCAGGATTTTCTGGCAGGCTGGACCTACCGTGTACCTTGCTTCCCAATAGGGAGATGACAGGTAAGAGTTGCCAGGATGCACTTTAGGCGCAGGGGTTCTTTCAGTGCAGTTCAGAGGGCCTCCGTGGAGGCAGAGCCACGTTGAATGGAATACTGGCCAAAAGGTGGTCCTGGGGCTGCCTTACAGCTGTAGAAATCAAGCTCTGCAGGCGAGAATCTGTTCATCACCCTTCCCTCTGTATACAAAGAGTCGACCCCAACCATCTGTTCTGTGTTATGTTTCTCGGAAAATAAAAGGGGACTACGGCGCACACACTCTCCCTCAGAAGGGAATTCCTACGTGACTCTCTTAGGCCTACGGAAAGCCGTAGAGGAGTTAAAGCAGTCTGTCGAGTCAGGACGCACGGAGATGGCTGCACACAAAACTTTGCTGATAGGAAACACTCGTGCTTGCCTTGAGGCCAGGGGTCACGTTTACTTTGCCCTGAGCTAGGGCAAGTGTGGGATGAGCTCCTAGCAAGGCACTGGAGACCACCTGGATTCCTAGGAGAACTCTCACTTTCTTCACTGAGCGTATTCCTAGGAGTGACTAGAAGACGGTTAATGGCAATGTCTTTCAATCCGCCTTGAGGCCGCCACTATCTACCTTTCAACTGGAGGAAATCCTGCCTTTTTCCAGGCTTCTCAATGACAAACTGGATCACCCCGTACATGTACCTAGCTTCTCTGACAATCCCAAAGAGACCATTGGAACGCAATCCGGCCTTCTGTGATGAAACTCTTGGATGCAGTGTGCTCTGCATGTGGTGAACGGCATAATCCTCTAAGTGTCCTCAGTAGGCCTAGGTGACTTTGGATGTTGCAAATGCCTAGCAATGCTCAGGGTAAATCTCTTCTTTATTTCGGGCTGGACCTAAAGGCCAGTTTCCGCATCACTTAGAGAGACCTCGAGCAGGAGTCCCCAGACTGAAGTGGCGCCCCGGTGGTTTCCTTCAGGGCCTCTTATGTTTCCTCAAAGTGGCAGACCCGCATGGAATGAAAGCCTGCCACGAACCGCCTTCCTGAGGCTCTTTCAAAGCTGTGGAACGCTAGCCATAGAGAACACATTCGTTCCCGGCCCTTCCAACTGCATAGTGAGGGAAGTTCCCCGAGCTGTGTATCCCTTGATTGTGCCCAGAAGGCTTTGGGTACACAGTGTCCTTCCTTGGCAGGAATTGACCATGTGAGAGTCTTGAGCACTGTGGGCCATAGTAAAGCTAAAGCCGTCCATTGACTAAGACTTCCTGGAAACCGGTGCACCTCTATCTCTGGTAATGGGAAAATGTGCACCTTACCTCAAGACTAGAGGTCACATTATTTGGCCCTTTAGCTACAGTACGCAACTGGGGTGAGCTCCCAGGAAGGAATCGCAAGCCCCTGGATTATTTAGGAAAAAAACTCTGTGCTCTTCAGCGGCACCTGTGGCGTGAAGAGTCTCCTGGTGGTGTGGTTTTCAGCAGGCTTGGAAGCTGCAATGGAGCTGCTGTCAAAAGGGGGAAATACGGGCTTCTCCCATATTCTCCCGTTTACAACTTGACGCCACAGCGCATTTACTAGCACTCTCTGACTGACTGCTGGAGACTTTCAGCCCCACTGGGCATTTCTATGATCACACTTCGCTGGACGCGGGGTGTTTTGCGTGCCACGAATAGCATTACACGCTTCATGAACTAGTCCGGCCTAGGTGACTTTGGATGGACCAAATGGCTAAGAATTTGACCGGATTTTCAGGATTTTCTGGCAGGCTGGACCTACCGTGGACCTTGCTTCCCAATAGAGAGATGACAGGTAAGAGTTGCCAGGATGCACTTTAGGCGCAGGGGTTCTTTCAGTGCAGTTCAGAGGGCCTCCGCGGAGGCAGAGCCACGTTGAATGGAATACTGGCCAAAACGTGGTCCTGGGGCTGCCTTACAGCTGTAGAAATCAAGCTCTGCGGGCGAGAATCTGTTCATCACCCTTCCCTCTGCATACAAAGAGTCGACCCCAACCGTCTCTTCTGTGTTATGTTTCTCGGAAAATAAAAGGGGACTACGGCGCACACACTCTCCCTCAGAAGGGAATTCCTAAGCGACTCTCTTAGGCCTACGGAAAGCCGTAGAGGAGTTAAAGCAGTCTGTCGAGTCAGGACGCACGGAGATGGCTGCACACAAAACTTTGCTGATAGGAAACACTCGTGCTTGCCTTGAGGCCAGGGGTCACGTTTACTTTGCCCTGAGCTAGGGCAAGCGTGGGATGAGCTCCTAGCAAGGCACTGGAGACCACCTGGATTCCTAGGAGAACGCTCACTTTCTTCACTGAGCGTATTCCTAGGAGTGACTAGAAGACGGTTCATGGCAATGTCTTTCAGTCAGCCTTGAGGCCGCCACTATCTACCTTTCAACTGGGGGAAATCCTGCCTTTTTCCAGGCTTCTCAATGACAAACTGGATCACCCCGCACATGTACCTAGCTTCTCTGACAATCCCAAAGAGACCATTGGAACGCAATCCGGCCTTCTGCGATGAATCCTTTGGATGCAGTGTGCTCTGCATGTGGTGAACGGCATAATCCTCTAAATGTCCTCAGTAGGCCTAGGTGACTTTGGATGTTGCAAATGCCTAGCAATGCTCAGGGTAAATCTCTTCTTTATTTCGGGCTGCACCTAAAGGCCAGTTTCCGCATCACTTAGAGAGACCTCGAGCAGGAGTCCCCAGACTGAAGTGGCGCCCCGGTGGTTTCCTTCAGGGCCTCTTATGTTTCCTCAAAGTGGCAGACCCGCAGGGAATGAAAGCCTGCCACGAACCGCCTTCCTGAGGCTCTTTCAAAGCTGTGGAACGCTAGCCATAGAGAACACATTAGTTCCCGGCCCTTCCAACTGCATAGTGAGGGAACTTCCCCGAGCTGTGTATCCCTTGATTGTGCCCAGAAGGCTTTGGGTACACAGTGTCCTTCCTTGGAAAGAATAGACCATGTGAGAGTCTTGAGCACTGTGGGCCATAGTAAAGCTAAAGCCGTCCATTGACTAAGACTTCCTGGAAACCGGTGCACCTCTATCTCTGGTAATGGGAAAATGTGCACCTTACCTCAAGACTAGAGGTCACATTTAGTTGGCCCTTTAGCTACAGTACGCAACTGGGGTGAGTTCCCAGGAAGGAATCGCAAGCCCCTGGATTCTTTAGGAAAAAAACTCTGTGCTCTTCAGCGGCACCTGTGGCGTGAAGAGTCTCCTGGTGGTGTGGTTTCCAGCAGGCTTGGAAGCTGCAATGGAGCTGCTGTCAAAAGGGGGAAATACGGGCTTCTCCCATATTCTCCCGTTTACAACTTGACGCCACAGCACATTTACTAGCACTCTCTGACTGACTGCTGGAGACTTTCAGCCCCACTGGGCCTTTCTATGATCACACTTCGCTGGACGCGGGGTGTTTTGCGTGCCACGAATAGCATTACACGCTTCATGAACTAGTCCGGCCTAGGTGACTTTGGATGGACCAAATGGCTAAGAATTTGACCGGATTTTCAGGATTTTCTGGCAGGCTGGACCTACCGTGGACCTTGCTTCCCAATAGAGAGATGACAGGTAAGAGTTGCCAGGATGCACTTTAGGCGCAGGGGTTCTTTCAGTGCAGTTCAGAGGGCCTCCGCAGAGGCAGGGCCACGTTGAATGGAATACTGGCCAAAACGTGGTCCTGGGGCTGCCTTACAGCTGTAGAAATCAAGCTCTGCGGGCGAGAATCTGTTCATCACCCTTCCCTCTGCATACAAAGAGTCGACCCCAACCGTCTCTTCTGTGTTATGTTTCTCGGAAAATAAAAGGGGACTACGGCGCACACACTCTCCCTCAGAAGGGAATTCCTACGCGACTCTCTTAGGCCTACGGAAAGCCGTAGAGGAGTTAAACCAGTCTGTCGAGTCAGGACGCACGGAGATGGCTACACACAAAACTTTGCTGATAGGAAACACTCGTGCTTGCCTTGAGGCCAGGGGTCACGTTTACTTTGCCCTGAGCTAGGGCAAGCGTGGGATGAGCTCCTAGCAAGGCACTGGAGACCACCTGGATTCCTAGGAGAACGCTCACTTTCTTCACTGAGCGTATTCCTAGGAGTGACTAGAAGACGGTTCATGGCAATGTCTTTCAGTCAGCCTTGAGGCCGCCACTATCTACCTTTCAACTGGGGGAAATCCTGCCTTTTTCCAGGCTTCTCAATGACAAACTGGATCACCCCGCACATGTACATAGCTTCTCTGACAATCCCAAAGAGACCATTGGAACGCAATCCGGCCTTCTGCGATGAAACTTTTGGATGCAGTGTGCTCTGCATGTGGTGAACGGCATAATCCTCTAAATGTCCTCAGTAGGCCTAGGTGACTTTGGATGTTGCAAATGCCTAGCAATGCTCAGGGTAAATCTCTTCTTTATTTCGGGCTGGACCTAAAGGCCAGTTTCCGCATCACTTAGAGAGACCTCGAGCAGGAGTCCCCAGACTGAAGTGGCGCCCCGGTGGTTTCCTTCAGGGCCTCTTATGTTTCCTCAAAGTGGCAGACCCGCAGGGAATGAAAGCCTGCCACGAACCGCCTTCCTGAGGCTCTTTCAAAGCTATGGAACGCTAGCCATAGAGAACACATTAGTTCCCGGCCCTTCCAACTGCATAGTGAGGGAAGTTCCCCGAGCTGTGTATCCCTTGATTGTGCCCAGAAGGCTTTGGGTACACAGTGTCCTTCCTTGGCAGGAATTGACCATGTGAGAGTCTTGAGCACTGTGGGCCATAGTAAAGCTAAAGCCGTCCATTGACTAAGACTTCCTGGAAACCGGTGCACCTCTATCTCTGGTAATGGGAAAATGTGCACCTTACCTCAAGACTAGAGGTCACATTTAGTTGGCCCTTTAGCTACAGTACGCAACTGGGGTGAGCTCCCAGGAAGGAATCGCAAGCCCCTGGATTCTTTAGGAAAAAAACTCTGTGCTCTTCAGCGGCACCTGTGGCGTGAAGAGTCTCCTGGTGGTGTGGTTTTCAGCAGGCTTGGAAGCTGCAATGGAGCTGCTGTCAAAAGGGGGAAATACGGGCTTCTCCCATATTCTCCCGTTTACAACTTGACGCCACAGCGCATTTACTAGCACTCTCTGACTGACTGCTGGAGACTTTCAGCCCCACTGGGCCTTTCTATGATCACACTTCGCTGGACGCGGGGTGTTTTGTGTGCCACGAATAGCATTACACGCTTCATGAACTAGTCCGGCCTAGGTGACTTTGGATGGACCAAATGGCTAAGAATTTGACCGGATTTTCAGGATTTTCTGGCAGGCTGGACCTACCGTGTACCTTGCTTCCCTATAGAGAGATGACAGGTAAGAGTTGCCAGGATGCACTTTAGGCACAGGGGTTCTTTCAGTGCAGTTCAGAGGGCCTCCGCGGAGGCAGAGCCATGTTGAATGGAATACTGGCCAAAAGGTGGTCCTGGGGCTGCCTTACAGCTGTAGAAATAAAGCTCTGCAGGCGAGAATCTGTTCATCACCCTTCCCTCTGTATACAAAGAGTCGACCCCAACCATCTGTTCTGTGTTATGTTTCTCGGAAAATAAAAGGGGACTACGGCGCACACACTCTCCCTCAGAAGGGAATTCCTACGTGACTCTCTTAGGCCTACGGAAAGCCGTAGAGGAGTTAAAGCAGTCTGTCGAGTCAGGACGCACGGAGATGGCTGCACACAAAACTTTGCTGATAGGAAACACTCGTGCTTCCCTTGAGGCCAGGGGTCACGTTTACTTTTCCCTGAGCTAGGGCAAGCGTGGGATGAGCTCCTAGCAAGGCACTGGAGACCACCTGGATTCCTAGGAGAACGCTCACTTTCTTCACTGAGCGTATTCCTAGGAGTGACTAGAAGACGGTTCATGGCAATGTCTTTCAGTCAGCCTTGAGGCCGCCACTATCTACCTTTCAACTGGGGGAAATCCTGCCTTTTTCCAGGCTTCTCAATGACAAACTGGATCACCCCGTACAGGTACCTAGCTTCTCTGACAATCCCAAAGAGACCATTGGAACACAATCCGGCCTTCTGCGATGAAACTTTTGGATGCAGTGTGCTCTGCATGTGGTGAACGGCATAATCCTCTAAATGTCCTCAGTAGGCCTAGGTGACTTTGGATGTTGCAAATGCCTAGCAATGCTCAGGGTAAATCTCTTCTTTATTTCGGGCTGGACCTAAAGGCCAGTTTCCGCATCACTTAGAGAGACCTCGAGCAGGAGTCCCCAGACTGAAGTGGCGCCCCGGTGGTTTCCTTCAGGGCCTCTTATGTTTCCTCAAAGTGGCAGACCCGCATGGAATGAAAGCCTGCCACGAACCGCCTTCCTGAGGCTCTTTCAAAGCTGTGGAACGCTAGCCATAGAGAACACATTCGTTCCCGGCCCTTCCAACTGCATAGTGAGGGAAGTTCCCCGAGCTGTGTATCCCTTGATTGTGCCCAGAAGGCTTTGGGTACACAGTGTCCTTCCTTGGCAGGAATTGACCATGTGAGAGTCTTGAGCACTCTGGGCCATAGTAAAGCTAAAGCCGTCCATTGACTAAGACTTCCTGGAAACCGGTGCACCTCTATCTCTGGTAATGGGAAAATGTGCACCTTACCTCAAGACTAGAGGTCACATTTAGTTGGCCCTTTAGCTACAGTACGCAACTGGGGTGAGCTCCCAGGAAGGAATCGCAAGCCCCTGGATTCTTTAGGAAAAAAACTCTGTGCTCTTCAGCGGCACCTGTGGCGTGAAGAGTCTCCTGGTGGTGTGGTTTTCAGCAGGCTTGGAAGCTGCAATGGAGCTGCTGTCAAAAGGGGGAAATACGGGCTTCTCCCATATTCTCCCGTTTACAACTTGACGCCACAGCGCATTTACTAGCACTCTCTGACTGACTGCTGGAGACTTTCAGCCCCACTGGACCTTTCTATGATCACACTTCGCTGGACGCGGGGTGTTTTGCGTGCAACGAATAGCATTACACGCTTCATGAACTAGTCCGGCCTAGGTGACTTTGGATGGACCAAATGGCTAAGAATTTGACCGGTATTTCAGGATTTTCTGGCAGGCTGGACCTACCGTGGACCTTGCTTCCCAATAGAGAGATGACAGGTAAGAGTTGCCAGGATGCACTTTAGGCGCAGGGGTTCTTTCAGTGCAGTTCAGAGGGCCTCCGCGGAGGCAGAGCCACGTTGAATGGAATACTGGCCAAAAGGTGGTCCTGGGGCTGCCTTACAGCTGTAGAAATCAAGCTCTGCAGGCGAGAATCTGTTCATCACCCTTCCCTCTGTATACAAAGAGTCGACCCCAACCATCTGTTCTGTGTTATGTTTCTCGGAAAATAAAAGGGGACTACGGCGCACACACTCTCCCTCAGAAGGGAATTCCTACGTGTCTCTCTTAGGCCTACGGAAAGCCGTAGAGGAGTTAAAGCAGTCTGTCGAGTCAGGACGCATGGAGATGGCTGCACACAAAACTTTGCTGATAGGAAACACTCGTGCTTGCCTTGAGGCCAGGGGTCACGTTTACTTTGCCCTGAGCTAGGGCAAGCGTGGGATGAGCTCCTAGCAAGGCACTGGAGACCACCTGGATTCCTAGGAGAACGCTCACTTTCTTCACTGAGCGTATTCCTAGGAGTGACTAGAAGACGGTTCATGGCAATGTCTTTCAGTCAGCCTTGAGGCCGCCACTATCTACCTTTCAACTGGGGGAAATCCTGCCTTTTTCCAGGCTTCTCAATGACAAACTGGATCACCCCGCACATGTACCTAGCTTCTCTGACAATCCCAAAGAGACCATTGGAACGCAATCCGGCCTTCTGCGATGAATCCTTTGGATGCAGTGTGCTCTGCATGTGGTGAACGACATAATCCTCTAAATGTCCTCAGTAGGCCTAGGTGACTTTGGATGTTGCAAATGCCTAGCAATGCTCAGGGTAAATCTCTTCTTTATTTCGGGCTGGACCTAAAGGCCAGTTTCCGCATCACTTAGAGAGACCTCGAGCAGGAGTCCCCAGACTGAAGTGGCTCCCCGGTGGTTTCCTTCAGGGCCTCTTATGTTTCCTCAAAGTGGCAGACCCGCAGGGAATGAAAGCCTGCCACGAACCGCCTTCCTGAGGCTCTTTCAAAGCTGTGGAACGCTAGCCATAGAGAACACATTCGTTCCCGGCCCTTCCAACTGCATAGTGAGGGAAGTTCCCCGAGCTGTGTATCCCTTGATTGTGCCCAGAAGGCTTTGGGTACACAGTGTCCTTCCTTGGCAGGAATTGACCATGTGAGAGTCTTGAGCACTGTGGGCCATAGTAAAGCTAAAGCCGTCCATTGACTAAGACTTCCTGGAAACCGGTGCACCTCTATCTCTGGTAATGGGAAAATGTGCACCTTACCTCAAGACTAGAGGTCACATTTAGTTGGCCCTTTAGCTACAGTACGCAACTGGGGTGAGCTCCCAGGAAGGAATCGCAAGCCCCTGGATTCTTTAGGAAAAAAACTCTGTGCTCTTCAGCGGCACCTGTGGCGTGAAGAGTCTCCTGGTGGTGTGGTTTCCAGCAGGCTTGGAAGCTGCAATGGAGCTGCTGTCAAAAGGGGGAAATACGGGCTTCTCCCATATTCTCCCGTTTACAACTTGACGCCACAGCGCATTTACTAGCACTCTCTGACTGACTGCTGGAGACTTTCAGCCCCACTGGGCCTTTCTATGATCACACTTCGCTGGACGCGGGGTGTTTTGCGTGCCACGAATAGCATTACACGCTTCATGAACTAGTCCGGCCTAGGTGACTTTGGATGGACCAAATGGCTAAGAATTTGACCGGATTTTCAGGATTTTCTGGCAGGCTGGACCTACCGTGGACCTTGCTTCCCAATAGAGAGATGACAGGTAAGAGTTGCCAGGATGCACTTTAGGCGCAGGGGTTCTTTCAGTGCAGTTCAGAGGGCCTCCGCGGAGGCAGAGCCACGTTGAATGGAATACTGGCCAAAACGTGGTCCTGGGGCTTCCTTACAGCTGTAGAAATCAAGCTCTGCGGGCGAGAATCTGTTCATCACCCTTCCCTCTGCATACAAAGAGTCGACCCCAACCGTCTCTTCTGTGTTATGTTTCTCGGAAAATAAAAGGGGACTACGGCGCACACACTCTCCCTCAGAAGGGAATAACTACGTGACTCTCTTAGGCCTACGGAAAACCGTAGAGGAGTTAAAGCAGTCTGTCGAGTCAGGACGCACGGAGATGGCTGCACACAAAACTTTGCTGATAGGAAACACTCGTGCTTGCCTTGAGGCCAGGGGTCACGTTTACTTTGCCCTGAGCTAGGGCAAGCGTGGGATGAGCTCCTAGCAAGGCACTGGAGACCACCTGGATTCCTAGGAGAACGCTCACTTTCTTCACTGAGCGTATTCCTAGGAGTGACTAGAAGACGGTTCATGGCAATCTCTTTCAGTCAGCCTTGAGGCCGCCACTATCTACCTTTCAACTGGGGGAAATCCTGCCTTTTTCCAGGCTTCTCAATGACAAACTGGATCACCCCGCACATGTACCTAGCTTCTCTGACAATCCCAAAGAGACCATTGGAACGCAATCCGGCCTTCTGCGATGAATCCTTTGGATGCAGTGTGCTCTGCATGTGGTGAACGGCATAATCCTCTAAATGTCCTCAGTAGGCCTAGGTGACTTTGGATGTTGCAAATGCCTAGCAATGCTCAGGGTAAATCTCTTCTTTATTTCGGGCTGGACCTAAAGGCCAGTTTCCGCATCACTTAGAGAGACCTCGAGCAGGAGTCCCCAGACTGAAGTGGCTCCCCGGTGGTTTCCTTCAGGGCCTCTTATGTTTCCTCAAAGTGGCAGACCCGCAGGGAATGAAAGCCTGCCACGAACCGCCTTCCTGAGGCTCTTTCAAAGCTGTGGAACGCTAGCCATAGAGAACACATTCGTTCCCGGCCCTTCCAACTGCATAGTGAGGGAAGTTCCCCGAGCTGTGTATCCCTTGATTGTGCCCAGAAGGCTTTGGGTACACAGTGTCCTTCCTTGGCAGGAATTGACCATGTGAGAGTCTTGAGCACTGTGGGCCATAGTAAAGCTAAAGCCGTCCATTGACTAAGACTTCCTGGAAACCGGTGCACCTCTATCTCTGGTAATGGGAAAATGTGCACCTTACCTCAAGACTAGAGGTCACATTTAGTTGGCCCTTTAGCTACAGTACGCAACTGGGGTGAGCTCCCAGGAAGGAATCGCAAGCCCCTGGATTCTTTAGGAAAAAAACTCTGTGCTCTTCAGCGGCACCTGTGGCGTGAAGAGTCTCCTGGTGGTGTGGTTTCCAGCAGGCTTGGAAGCTGCAATGGAGCTGCTGTCAAAAGGGGGAAATACGGGCTTCTCCCATATTCTCCCGTTTACAACTTGACGCCACAGCGCATTTACTAGCACTCTCTGACTGACTGCTGGAGACTTTCAGCCCCACTGGGCCTTTCTATGATCACACTTCGCTGGACGCGGGGTGTTTTGCGTGCCACGAATAGCATTACACACTTCATGAACTAGTCCGGCCTAGGTGACTTTGGATGGACCAAATGGCTAAGAATTTGACCGGATTTTCAGGATTTTCTGGCAGGCTGGACCTACCGTGGACCTTGCTTCCCAATAGAGAGATGACACGTAAGAGTTGCCAGGATGCACTTTAGGCGCAGGGGTTCTTTCAGTGCAGTTCAGAGGGCCTCCGCGGAGGCAGAGCCACGTTGAATGGAATACTGGCCAAAACGTGGTCCTGGGGCTTCCTTACAGCTGTAGAAATCAAGCTCTGCGGGCGAGAATCTGTTCATCACCCTTCCCTCTGCATACAAAGAGTCGACCCCAACCGTCTCTTCTGTGTTATGTTTCTCGGAAAATAAAAGGGGACTACGGCGCACACACTCTCCCTCAGAAGGGAATAACTACGTGACTCTCTTAGGCCTACGGAAAACCGTAGAGGAGTTAAAGCAGTCTGTCGAGTCAGGACGCACGGAGATGGCTGCACACAAAACTTTGCTGATAGGAAACACTCGTGCTTGCCTTGAGGCCAGGGGTCACGTTTACTTTGCCCTGAGCTAGGGCAAGCGTGGGATGAGCTCCTAGCAAGGCACTGGAGACCACCTGGATTCCTAGGAGAACGCTCACTTTCTTCACTGAGCGTATTCCTAGGAGTGACTAGAAGACGGTTCATGGCAATCTCTTTCAGTCAGCCTTGAGGCCGCCACTATCTACCTTTCAACTGGGGGAAATCCTGCCTTTTTCCAGGCTTCTCAATGACAAACTGGATCACCCCGCACATGTACCTAGCTTCTCTGACAATCCCAAAGAGACCATTGGAACGCAATCCGGCCTTCTGCGATGAATCCTTTGGATGCAGTGTGCTCTGCATGTGGTGAACGGCATAATCCTCTAAATGTCCTCAGTAGGCCTAGGTGACTTTGGATGTTGCAAATGCCTAGCAATGCTCAGGGTAAATCTCTTCTTTATTTCGGGCTGGACCTAAAGGCCAGTTTCCGCATCACTTAGAGAGACCTCGAGCAGGAGTCCCCAGACTGAAGTGGCTCCCCGGTGGTTTCCTTCAGGGCCTCTTATGTTTCCTCAAAGTGGCAGACCCGCAGGGAATGAAAGCCTGCCACGAACCGCCTTCCTGAGGCTCTTTCAAAGCTGTGGAACGCTAGCCATAGAGAACACATTCGTTCCCGGCCCTTCCAACTGCATAGTGAGGGAAGTTCCCCGAGCTGTGTATCCCTTGATTGTGCCCAGAAGGCTTTGGGTACACAGTGTCCTTCCTTGGCAGGAATTGACCATGTGAGAGTCTTGAGCACTGTGGGCCATAGTAAAGCTAAAGCCGTCCATTGACTAAGACTTCCTGGAAACCGGTGCACCTCTATCTCTGGTAATGGGAAAATGTGCACCTTACCTCAAGACTAGAGGTCACATTTAGTTGGCCCTTTAGCTACAGTACGCAACTGGGGTGAGCTCCCAGGAAGGAATCGCAAGCCCCTGGATTCTTTAGGAAAAAAACTCTGTGCTCTTCAGCGGCACCTGTGGCGTGAAGAGTCTCCTGGTGGTGTGGTTTCCAGCAGGCTTGGAAGCTGCAATGGAGCTGCTGTCAAAAGGGGGAAATACGGGCTTCTCCCATATTCTCCCGTTTACAACTTGACGCCACAGCGCATTTACTAGCACTCTCTGACTGACTGCTGGAGACTTTAAGCCCCACTGGGCCTTTCTATGATCACACTTCGCTGGACGCGGGGTGTTTTGCGTGCCACGAATAGCATTACACACTTCATGAACTAGTCCGGCCTAGGTGACTTTGGATGGACCAAATGGCTAAGAATTTGACCGGATTTTCAGGATTTTCTGGCAGGCTGGACCTACCGTGGACCTTGCTTCCCAATAGAGAGATGACACGTAAGAGTTGCCAGGATGCACTTTAGGCGCAGGGGTTCTTTCAGTGCAGTTCAGAGGGCCTCCGCGGAGGCAGAGCCACGTTGAATGGAATACTGGCCAAAACGTGGTCCTGGGGCTTCCTTACAGCTGTAGAAATCAAGCTCTGCGGGCGAGAATCTGTTCATCACCCTTCCCTCTGCATACAAAGAGTCGACCCCAACCGTCTCTTCTGTGTTATGTTTCTCGGAAAATAAAAGGGGACTACGGCGCACACACTCTCCCTCAGAAGGGAATAACTACGTGACTCTCTTAGGCCTACGGAAAACCGTAGAGGAGTTAAAGCAGTCTGTCGAGTCAGGACGCACGGAGATGGCTGCACACAAAACTTTGCTGATAGGAAACACTCGTGCTTGCCTTGAGGCCAGGGGTCACGTTTACTTTGCCCTGAGCTAGGGCAAGCGTGGGATGAGCTCCTAGCAAGGCACTGGAGACCACCTGGATTCCTAGGAGAACGCTCACTTTCTTCACTGAGCGTATTCCTAGGAGTGACTAGAAGACGGTTCATGGCAATCTCTTTCAGTCAGCCTTGAGGCCGCCACTATCTACCTTTCAACTGGGGGAAATCCTGCCTTTTTCCAGGCTTCACAATGACAAACTGGATCACCCCGCACATGTACCTAGCTTCTCTGACAATCCCAAAGAGACCATTGGAACGCAATCCGGCCTTCTGCGATGAAACTTTTGGATGCAGTGTGCTCTGCATGTGGTGAACGGCATAATCCTCTAAATGTCCTCAGTAGGCCTAGGTGACTTTGGATGTTGCAAATGCCTAGCAATGCTCAGGGTAAATCTCTTCTTTATTTCGGGCTGGACCTAAAGGCCAGTTTCCGCATCACTTAGAGAGACCTCGAGCAGGAGTCCCCAGACTGAAGTGGCGCCCCGGTGGTTTCCTTCAGGGCCTCTTATGTTTCCTCAAAGTGGCAGACCCGCAGGGAATGAAAGCCTGCCACGAACCGCCTTCCTGAGGCTCTTTCAAAGCTGTGGAACGCTAGCCATAGAGAACACATTCGTTCCCGGCCCTTCCAACTGCATAGTTAGGGAAGTTCCCCGAGCTGTGTATCCCTTGATTGTGCCCAGAAGGCTTTGGGTACACAGTGTCCTTCCTTGGCAGGAATTGACCATGTGAGAGTCTTGAGCACTGTGGGCCATAGTAAAGCTAAAGCCGTCCATTGACTAAGACTTCCTGGAAACCGGTGCACCTCTATCTCTGGTAATGGGAAAATGTGCACCTTACCTCAAGACTAGAGGTCACATTTAGTTGGCCCTTTAGCTACAGTACGCAACTGGGGTGAGCTCCCAGGAAGGAATCGCAAGCCCCTGGATTCTTTAGGAAAAAAACTCTGTGCTCTTCAGCGGCACCTGTGGCGTGAAGAGTCTCCTGGTGGTGTGGTTTCCAGCAGGCTTGGAAGCTGCAATGGAGCTGCTGTCAATAGGGGGAAATACGGGCTTCTCCCATATTCTCCCGTTTACAACTTGACGCCACAGCGCATTTACTAGCACTCTCTGACTGACTGCTGGAGACTTTCAGCCCCACTGGGCCTTTCTATGATCACACTTCGCTGGACGCGGGGTGTTTTGCGTGCCACGAATAGCATTACACGCTTCATGAACTAGTCCGGCCTAGGTGACTTTGGATGGACCAAATGGCTAAGAATTTGACCGGTATTTCAGGATTTTCTGGCAGGCTGGACCTACCGTGGACCTTGCTTCCCAATAGAGAGATGACAGGTAAGAGTTGCCAGGATGCACTTTAGGCGCAGGGGTTCTTTCAGTGCAGTTCAGAGGGCCTCCGCGGAGGCAGAGCCACGTTGAATGGAATACTGGCCAAAATGTGGTCCTGGGGCTGCCTTACAGCTGTAGAAATCAAGCTCTGCAGGCGAGAATCTGTTCATCACCCTTCCCTCTGTATACAAAGAGTCGACCCCAACCATCTGTTCTGTGTTATGTTTCTCGGAAAATAAAAGGGGACTACGGCGCACACACTCTCCCTCAGAAGGGAATTCCTACGTGACTCTCTTAGGCCTACGGAAAGCCGTAGAGGAGTTAAAGCAGTCTGTCGAGTCAGGACGCACGGAGATGGCTGCACACAAAACTTTGCTGATAGGAAACACTCGTGCTTGCCTTGAGGCCAGGGGTCACGTTTACTTTGCCCTGAGCTAGGGCAAGCGTGGGATGAGCTCCTAGCAAGGCACTGGAGACCACCTGGATTCCTAGGAGAACGCTCACTTTCTTCACTGAGCGTATTCCTAGGAGTGACTAGAAGACGGTTAATGGCAATGTCTTTCAGTCAGCCTTGAGGCCGCCACTATCTACCTTTCAACTGGGGGAAATCCTGCCTTTTTCCAGGCTTCTCAATGACAAACTGGATCACCCCGCACATGTACCTAGCTTCTCTGACAATCCCAAAGAGACCATTGGAACGCAATCCGGCCTTCTGCGATGAATCCTTTGGATGCAGTGTGCTCTGCATGTGGTGAACGGCATAATCCTCTAAATGTCCTCAGTAGGCCTAGGTGACTTTGGATGTTGCAAATGCCTAGCAATGCTCAGGGTAAATCTCTTCTTTATTTCGGGCTGGACCTAAAGGCCAGTTTCCGCATCACTTAGAGAGACCTCGAGCAGGAGTCCCCAGACTGAAGTGGCGCCCCGGTGGTTTCCTTCAGGGCCTCTTATGTTTCCTCAAAGTGGCAGACCCGCAGGGAATGAAAGCCTGCCACGAACCGCCTTCCTGAGGCTCTTTCAAAGCTGTGGAACGCTAGCCATAGAGAACACATTCGTTCCCGGCCCTTCCAACTGCATAGTGAGGGAAGTTCCCCGAGCTGTGTATCCCTTGATTGTGCCCAGAAGGCTTTGGGTACACAGTGTCCTTCCTTGGCAGGAATTGACCATGTGAGAGTCTTGAGCACTGTGGGCCATAGTAAAGCTAAAGCCGTCCATTGACTAAGACTTCCTGGAAACCGGTGCACCTCTATCTCTGGTAATGGGAAAATGTGCACCTTACCTCAAGACTAGAGGCCACATTATTTGGCCCTTTAGCTACAGTACGCAACTGGGGTGAGCTCCCAGGAAGGAATCGCAAGCCCCTGGATTCTTTAGGAAAAAAACTCTGTGCTCTTCAGCGGCACCTGTGGCGTGAAGAGTCTCCTGGTGGTGTGGTTTTCAGCAGGCTTGGAAGCTGCAATGGAGCTGCTGTCAAAAGGGGGAAATACGGGCTTCTCCCATATTCTCCCGTTTACAACTTGACGCCACAGCGCATTTACTAGCACTCTCTGACTGACTGCTGGAGACTTTCAGCCCCACTGGGCCTTTCTATGATCACACTTCGCTGGACGCGGGGTGTTTTGCGTGCCACGAATAGCATTACACGCTTCATGAACTAGTCCGGCCTAGGTGACTTTGGATGGACCAAATGGCTAAGAATTTGACGGGATTTTCAGGATTTTCTGGCAGGCTGGACCTACCGTGGACCTTGCTTCCCAATAGAGAGATGACAGGTAAGAGTTGCCAGGATGCACTTTAGGCGCAGGGGTTCTTTCAGTGCAGTTCAGAGGGCCTCCGCGGAGGCAGAGCCACGTTGAATGGAATACTGGCCAAAACGTGGTCCTGGGGCTGCCTTACAGCTGTAGAAATCAAGCTCTGCGGGCGAGAATGTGTTCATCACCCTTCCCTCTGCATACAAAGAGTCGACCCCAACCGTCTCTTCTGTGTTATGTTTCTCGGAAAATAAAAGGGGACTACGGCGCACACACTCTCCCTCAGAAGGGAATTCCTACGCGACTCTCTTAGGCCTATGGAAAGCAGTAGAGGAGTTAAAGCAGTCTGTCGAGTCAGGACGCACGGAGATGGCTGCACACAAAACTTTGCTGATAGGAAACACTCGTGCTTGCCTTGAGGCCAGGGGTCACGTTTACTTTGCCCTGAGCTAGGGCAAGCATGGGATGAGCTCCTAGCAAGGCACTGGAGACCACCTGGATTCCTAGGAGAACGCTCACTTTCTTCACTGAGCGTATTCCTAGGAGTGACTAGAAGACGGTTCATGGCAATCTCTTTCAGTCAGCCTTGAGGCCGCCACTATCTACCTTTCAACTGGGGGAAATCCTGCCTTTTTCCAGGCTTCTCAATGACAAACTGGATCACCCCGCACATGTACCTAGCTTCTCTGACAATCCCAAAGAGACCATTGGAACGCAATCCGGCCTTCTGTGATGAAACTCTTGGATGCAGTGTGCTCTGCATGTGGTGAACGGCATAATCCTCTAAGTGTCCTCAGTAGGCCTAGGTGACTTTGGATGTTGCAAATGCCTAGCAATGCTCAGGGTAAATCTCTTCTTTATTTCGGGCTGGACCTAAAGGCCAGTTTCCGCATCACTTAGAGAGACCTCGAGCAGGAGTCCCCAGACTGAAGTGGCGCCCCGGTGGTTTCCTTCAGGGCCTCTTATGTTTCCTCAAAGTGGCAGACCCGCATGGAATGAAAGCCTGCCACGAACCGCCTTCCTGAGGCTCTTTCAAAGCTGTGGAACGCTAGCCATAGAGAACACATTCGTTCCCGGCCCTTCCAACTGCATAGTGAGGGAAGTTCCCCGAGCTGTGTATCCCTTGATTGTGCCCAGAAGGCTTTGGGTACACAGTGTCCTTCCTTGGCAGGAATTGACCATGTGAGAGTCTTGAGCACTGTGGGCCATAGTAAAGCTAAAGCCGTCCATTGACTAAGACTTCCTGGAAACCGGTGCACCTCTATCTCTGGTAATGGGAAAATGTGCACCTTACCTCAAGACTAGAGGTCACATTATTTGGCCCTTTAGCTACAGTACGCAACTGGGGTGAGCTCCCAGGAAGGAATCGCAAGCCCCTGGATTCTTTAGGAAAAAAACTCTGTGCTCTTCAGCGGCACCTGTGGCGTGAAGAGTCTCCTGGTGGTGTGGTTTTCAGCAGGCTTGGAAGCTGCAATGGAGCTGCTGTCAAAAGGGGGAAATACGGGCTTCTCCCATATTCTCCCGTTTACAACTTGACGCCACAGCGCATTTACTAGCACTCTCTGACTGACTGCTGGAGACTTTCAGCCCCACTGGGCCTTTCTATGATCACACTTCGCTGGACGCGGGGTGTTTTGCGTGCCACGAATAGCATTACACGCTTCATGAACTAGTCCGGCCTAGGTGACTTTGGATGGACCAAATGGCTAAGAATTTGACCGGATTTTCAGGATTTTCTGGCAGGCTGGACCTACCGTGGACCTTGCTTCCCAATAGAGAGATGACAGGTAAGAGTTGCCAGGATGCACTTTAGGCGCAGGGGTTCTTTCAGTGCAGTTCAGAGGGCCTCCGCGGAGGCAGAGCCACGTTGAATGGAATACTGGCCAAAACGTGGTCCTGGGGCTGCCTTACAGCTGTAGAAATCAAGCTCTGCAGGCGAGAATCTGTTCATCACCCTTCCCTCTGTATACAAAGAGTCGACCCCAACCATCTGTTCTGTGTTATGTTTCTCGGAAAATAAAAGGGGACTACGGCGCACACACTCTCCCTCAGAAGGGAATTCCTACGTGTCTCTCTTAGGCCTACGGAAAGCCGTAGAGGAGTTAAAGCAGTCTGTCGAGTCAGGACGCATGGAGATGGCTGCACACAAAACTTTGCTGATAGGAAACACTCGTGCTTGCCTTGAGGCCAGGGGTCACGTTTACTTTGCCCTGAGCTAGGGCAAGCGTGGGATGAGCTCCTAGCAAGGCACTGGAGACCACCTGGATTCCTAGGAGAACGCTCACTTTCTTCACTGAGCGTATTCCTAGGAGTGACTAGAAGACGGTTCATGGCAATGTCTTTCAGTCAGCCTTGAGGCCGCCACTATCTACCTTTCAACTGGGGGAAATCCTGCCTTTTTCCAGGCTTCTCAATGACAAACTGGATCACCCCGCACATGTACCTAGCTTCTCTGACAATCCCAAAGAGACCATTGGAACGCAATCCGGCCTTCTGCGATGAATCCTTTGGATGCAGTGTGCTCTGCATGTGGTGAACGGCATAATCCTCTAAATGTCCTCAGTAGGCCTAGGTGACTTTGGATGTTGCAAATGCCTAGCAATGCTCAGGGTAAATCTCTTCTTTATTTCGGGCTGGACCTAAAGGCCAGTTTCCGCATCACTTAGAGAGACCTCGAGCAGGAGTCCCCAGACTGAAGTGGCTCCCCGGTGGTTTCCTTCAGGGCCTCTTATGTTTCCTCAAAGTGGCAGACCCGCAGGGAATGAAAGCCTGCCACGAACCGCCTTCCTGAGGCTCTTTCAAAGCTGTGGAACGCTAGCCATAGAGAACACATTCGTTCCCGGCCCTTCCAACTGCATAGTGAGGGAACTTCCCCGAGCTGTGTATCCCTTGATTGTGCCCAGAAGGCTTTGGGTACACAGTGTCCTTCCTTGGCAGGAATTGACCATGTGAGAGTCTTGAGCACTGTGGGCCATAGTAAAGCTAAAGCCGTCCATTGACTAAGACTTCCTGGAAACCGGTGCACCTCTATCTCTGGTAATGGGAAAATGTGCACCTTACCTCAAGACTAGAGGTCACATTTAGTTGGCCCTTTAGCTACAGTACGCAACTGGGGTGAGCTCCCAGGAAGGAATCGCAAGCCCCTGGATTCTTTAGGAAAAAAACTCTGTGCTCTTCAGCGGCACCTGTGGCGTGAAGAGTCTCCTGGTGGTGTGGTTTCCAGCAGGCTTGGAAGCTGCAATGGAGCTGCTGTCAAAAGGGGGAAATACGGGCTTCTCCCATATTCTCCCGTTTACAACTTGACGCCACAGCGCATTTACTAGCACTCTCTGACTGACTGCTGGAGACTTTCAGCCCCACTGGGCCTTTCTATGATCACACTTCGCTGGACGCGGGGTGTTTTGCGTGCCACGAATAGCATTACACGCTTCATGAACTAGTCCGGCCTAGGTGACTTTGGATGGACCAAATGGCTAAGAATTTGACCGGATTTTCAGGATTTTCTGGCAGGCTGGACCTACCGTGGACCTTGCTTCCCAATAGAGAGATGACAGGTAAGAGTTGCCAGGATGCACTTTAGGCGCAGGGGTTCTTTCAGTGCAGTTCAGAGGGCCTCCGCGGTGGCAGAGCCACGTTGAATGGAATACTGGCCAAAACGTGGTCCTGGGGCTGCCTTACAGCTGTAGAAATCAAGCTCTGCGGGCGAGAATCTGTTCATCACCCTTCCCTCTGCATACAAAGAGTCGACCCCAACCGTCTCTTCTGTGTTATGTTTCTCGGAAAATAAAAGGGGACTACGGCGCACACACTCTCCCTCAGAAGGGAATAACTACGTGACTCTCTTAGGCCTACGGAAAACCGTAGAGGAGTTAAAGCAGTCTGTCGAGTCAGGACGCACGGAGATGGCTGCACACAAAACTTTGCTGATAGGAAACACTCGTGCTTGCCTTGAGGCCAGGGGTCACGTTTACTTTGCCCTGAGCTAGGGCAAGCGTGGGATGAGCTCCTAGCAAGGCACTGGAGACCACCTGGATTCCTAGGAGAACGCTCACTTTCTTCACTGAGCGTATTCCTAGGAGTGACTAGAAGACGGTTCATGGCAATCTCTTTCAGTCAGCCTTGAGGCCGCCACTATCTACCTTTCAACTGGGGGAAATCCTGCCTTTTTCCAGGCTTCACAATGACAAACTGGATCACCCCGCACATGTACCTAGCTTCTCTGACAATCCCAAAGAGACCATTGGAACGCAATCCGGCCTTCTGCGATGAAACTTTTGGATGCAGTGTGCTCTGCATGTGGTGAACGGCATAATCCTCTAAATGTCCTCAGTAGGCCTAGGTGACTTTGGATGTTGCAAATGCCTAGCAATGCTCAGGGTAAATCTCTTCTTTATTTCGGGCTGGACCTAAAGGCCAGTTTCCGCATCACTTAGAGAGACCTCGAGCAGGAGTCCCCAGACTGAAGTGGCGCCCCGGTGGTTTCCTTCAGGGCCTCTTATGTTTCCTCAAAGTGGCAGACCCGCAGGGAATGAAAGCCTGCCACGAACCGCCTTCCTGAGGCTCTTTCAAACCTGTGGAACGCTAGCCATAGAGAACACATTCGTTCCCGGCCCTTCCAACTGCATAGTGAGGGAAGTTCCCCGAGCTGTGTATCCCTTGATTGTGCCCAGAAGGCTTTGGGTACACAGTGTCCTTCCTTGGCAGGAATTGACCATGTGAGAGTCTTGAGCACTGTGGGCCATAGTAAAGCTAAAGCCGTCCATTGACTAAGACTTCCTGGAAACCGGTGCACCTCTATCTCTGGTAATGGGAAAATGTGCACCTTACCTCAAGACTAGAGGTCACATTTAGTTGGCCCTTTAGCTACAGTACGCAACTGGGGTGAGCTCCCAGGAAGGAATCGCAAGCCCCTGGATTCTTTAGGAAAAAAACTCTGTGCTCTTCAGTGGCACCTGTGGCGTGAAGAGTCTCCTGGTGGTGTGGTTTCCAGCAGGCTTGGAAGCTGCAATGGAGCTGCTGTCAAAAGGGGGAAATACGGGCTTCTCCCATATTCTCCCGTTTACAACTTGACGCCACAGCGCATTTACTAGCACTCTCTGACTGACTGCTGGAGACTTTCAGCCCCACTGGACCTTTCTATGATCACACTTCGCTGGACGCGGGGTGTTTTGCGTGCCACGAATAGCATTACACGCTTCATGAACTAGTCCGGCCTAGGTGACTTTGGATGGACCAAATGGCTAAGAATTTGACCGGTATTTCAGGATTTTCTGGCAGGCTGGACCTACCGTGGACCTTGCTTCCCAATAGAGAGATGACAGGTAAGAGTTGCCAGGATGCACTTTAGGCGCAGGGGTTCTTTCAGTGCAGTTCAGAGGGCCTCCGCGGAGGCAGAGCCACGTTGAATGGAATACTGGCCAAAATGTGGTCCTGGGGCTGCCTTAAAGCTGTAGAAATCAAGCTCTGCAGGCGAGAATCTGTTCATCACCCTTCCCTCTGTATACAAAGAGTCGACCCCAACCATCTGTTCTGTGTTATGTTTCTCGGAAAATAAAAGGGGACTACGGCGCACACACTCTCCCTCAGAAGGGAATTCCTACGTGACTCTCTTAGGCCTACGGAAAGCCGTAGAGGAGTTAAAGCAGTCTGTCGAGTCAGGACGCACGGAGATGGCTGCACACAAAACTTTGCTGATAGGAAACACTCGTGCTTGCCTTGAGGCCAGGGGTCACGTTTACTTTGCCCTGAGCTAGGGCAAGCGTGGTATGAGCTCCTAGCAAGGCACTGGAGACCACCTGGATTCCTAGGAGAACGCTCACTTTCTTCACTGAGCGTATTCCTAGGAGTGACTAGAAGACGGTTAATGGCAATGTCTTTCAGTCAGCCTTGAGGCCGCCACTATCTACCTTTCAACTGGGGGAAATCCTGCCTTTTTCCAGGCTTCTCAATGACAAACTGGATCACCCCGCACATGTACCTAGCTTCTCTGACAATCCCAAAGAGACCATTGGAACGCAATCCGGCCTTCTGCGATGAATCCTTTGGATGCAGTGTGCTCTGCATGTGGTGAACGGCATAATCCTCTAAATGTCCTCAGTAGGCCTAGGTGACTTTGGATGTTGCAAATGCCTAGCAATGCTCAGGGTAAATCTCTTCTTTATTTCGGGCTGGACCTAAAGGCCAGTTTCCGCATCACTTAGAGAGACCTCGAGCAGGAGTCCCCAGACTGAAGTGGCGCCCCGGTGGTTTCCTTCAGGGCCTCTTATGTTTCCTCAAAGTGGCAGACCCGCAGGGAATGAAAGCCTGCCACGAACCGCCTTCCTGAGGCTCTTTCAAAGCTGTGGAACGCTAGCCATAGAGAACACATTCGTTCCCGGCCCTTCCAACTGCATAGTGAGGGAAGTTCCCCGAGCTGTGTATCCCTTGATTGTGCCCAGAAGGCTTTGGGTACACAGTGTCCTTCCTTGGCAGGAATTGACCATGTGAGAGTCTTGAGCACTGTGGGCCATAGTAAAGCTAAAGCCGTCCATTGACTAAGACTTCCTGAAAACCGGTGCACCTCTATCTCTGGTAATGGGAAAATGTGCACCTTACCTCAAGACTAGAGGTCACATTTAGTTGGCCCTTTAGCTACAGTACACAACTGGGGTGAGCTCCCAGGAAGGAATCGCAAGCCCCTGGATTCTTTAGGAAAAAAACTCTGTGCTCTTCAGCGGCACCTGTGGCGTGAAGAGTCTCCTGGTGGTGTGGTTTCCAGCAGGCTTGGAAGCTGCAATGGAGCTGCTGTCAAAAGGGGGAAATACGGGCTTCTCCCATATTCTCCCGTTTACAACTTGACGCCACAGCGCATTTACTAGCACTCTCTGACTGACTGCTGGAGACTTTCAGCCCCACTGGGCCTTTCTATGATCACACTTCGCTGGACGCGGGGTGTTTTGCGTGCCACGAATAGCATTACACGCTTCATGAACTAGTCCGGCCTAGGTGACTTTGGATGGACCAAATGGCTAAGAATTTGACCGGATTTTCAGGATTTTCTGGCAGGCTGGACCTACCGTGGACCTTGCTTCCCAATAGAGAGATGACAGGTAAGAGTTGCCAGGATGCACTTTAGGCGCAGGGGTTCTTTCAGTGCAGTTCAGAGGGCCTCCGCGGAGGCAGAGCCACGTTGAATGGAATACTGGCCAAAACGTGGTCCTGGGGCTTCCTTACAGCTGTAGAAATCAAGCTCTGCGGGCGAGAATCTGTTCATCACCCTTCCCTCTGCATACAAAGAGTCGACCCCAACCGTCTCTTCTGTGTTATGTTTCTCGGAAAATAAAAGGGGACTACGGCGCACACACTCTCCCTCAGAAGGGAATTCCTACGCGACTCTCTTAGGCCTACGGAAAGCCGTAGAGGAGTTAAAGCAGTCTGTCGAGTCAGGACGCACGGAGATGGCTGCACACAAAACTTTGCTGATAGGAAACACTCGTGCTTGCCTTGAGGCCAGGGGTCACGTTTACTTTGCCCTGAGCTAGGGCAAGCATGGGATGAGCTCCTAGCAAGGCACTGGAGACCACCTGGATTCCTAGGAGAACGCTCACTTTCTTCACTGAGCGTATTCCTAGGAGTGACTAGAAGACGGTTCATGGCAATCTCTTTCAGTCAGCCTTGAGGCCGCCACTATCTACCTTTCAACTGGGGGAAATCCTGCCTTTTTCCAGGCTTCTCAATGACAAACTGGATCACCCCGCACATGTACCTAGCTTCTCTGACAATCCCAAAGAGACCATTGGAACGCAATCCGGCCTTCTGTGATGAAACTCTTGGATGCAGTGTGCTCTGCATGTGGTGAACGGCATAATCCTCTAAGTGTCCTCAGTAGGCCTAGGTGACTTTGGATGTTGCAAATGCCTAGCAATGCTCAGGGTAAATCTCTTCTTTATTTCGGGCTGGACCTAAAGGCCAGTTTCCGCATCACTTAGAGAGACCTCGAGCAGGAGTCCCCAGACTGAAGTGGCGCCCCGGTGGTTTCCTTCAGGGCCTCTTATGTTTCCTCAAAGTGGCAGACCCGCATGGAATGAAAGCCTGCCACGAACCGCCTTCCTGAGGCTCTTTCAAAGCTGTGGAACGCTAGCCATAGAGAACACATTCGTTCCCGGCCCTTCCAACTGCATAGTGAGGGAAGTTCCCCGAGCTGTGTATCCCTTGATTGTGCCCAGAAGGCTTTGGGTACACAGTGTCCTTCCTTGGCAGGAATTGACCATGTGAGAGTCTTGAGCACTGTGGGCCATAGTAAAGCTAAAGCCGTCCATTGACTAAGACTTCCTGGAAACCGGTGCACCTCTATCTCTGGTAATGGGAAAATGTGCACCTTACCTCAAGACTAGAGGTCACATTATTTGGCCCTTTAGCTACAGTACGCAACTGGGGTGAGCTCCCAGGAAGGAATCGCAAGCCCCTGGATTCTTTAGGAAAAAAACTCTGTGCTCTTCAGCGGCACCTGTGGCGTGAAGAGTCTCCTGGTGGTGTGGTTTTCAGCAGGCTTGGAAGCTGCAATGGAGCTGCTGTCAAAAGGGGGAAATACGGGCTTCTCCCATATTCTCCCGTTTACAACTTGACGCCACAGCGCATTTACTAGCACTCTCTGACTGACTGCTGGAGACTTTCAGCCCCACTGGGCCTTTCTATGATCACACTTCGCTGGACGCGGGGTGTTTTGCGTGCCACGAATAGCATTACACGCTTCATGAACTAGTCCGGCCTAGGTGACTTTGGATGGACCAAATGGCTAAGAATTTGACCGGATTTTCAGGATTTTCTGGCAGGCTGGACCTACCGTGGACCTTGCTTCCCAATAGAGAGATGACAGGTAAGAGTTGCCAGGATGCACTTTAGGCGCAGGGGTTCTTTCAGTGCAGTTCAGAGGGCCTCCGCGGAGGCAGAGCCACGTTGAATGGAATACTGGCCAAAACGTGGTCCTGGGGCTGCCTTACAGCTGTAGAAATCAAGCTCTGCAGGCGAGAATCTGTTCATCACCCTTCCCTCTGTATACAAAGAGTCGACCCCAACCATCTGTTCTGTGTTATGTTTCTCGGAAAATAAAAGGGGACTACGGCGCACACACTCTCCCTCAGAAGGGAATTCCTACGTGTCTCTCTTAGGCCTACGGAAAGCCGTAGAGGAGTTAAAGCAGTCTGTCGAGTCAGGACGCATGGAGATGGCTGCACACAAAACTTTGCTGATAGGAAACACTCGTGCTTGCCTTGAGGCCAGGGGTCACGTTTACTTTGCCCTGAGCTAGGGCAAGCGTGGGATGAGCTCCTAGCAAGGCACTGGAGACCACCTGGATTCCTAGGAGAACGCTCACTTTCTTCACTGAGCGTATTCCTAGGAGTGACTAGAAGACGGTTCATGGCAATGTCTTTCAGTCAGCCTTGAGGCCGCCACTATCTACCTTTCAACTGGGGGAAATCCTGCCTTTTTCCAGGCTTCTCAATGACAAACTGGATCACCCCGCACATGTACCTAGCTTCTCTGACAATCCCAAAGAGACCATTGGAACGCAATCCGGCCTTCTGCGATGAATCCTTTGGATGCAGTGTGCTCTGCATGTGGTGAACGGCATAATCCTCTAAATGTCCTCAGTAGGCCTAGGTGACTTTGGATGTTGCAAATGCCTAGCAATGCTCAGGGTAAATCTCTTCTTTATTTCGGGCTGGACCTAAAGGCCAGTTTCCGCATCACTTAGAGAGACCTCGAGCAGGAGTCCCCAGACTGAAGTGGCTCCCCGGTGGTTTCCTTCAGGGCCTCTTATGTTTCCTCAAAGTGGCAGACCCGCAGGGAATGAAAGCCTGCCACGAACCGCCTTCCTGAGGCTCTTTCAAAGCTGTGGAACGCTAGCCATAGAGAACACATTCGTTCCCGGCCCTTCCAACTGCATAGTGAGGGAAGTTCCCCGAGCTGTGTATCCCTTGATTGTGCCCAGAAGGCTTTGGGTACACAGTGTCCTTCCTTGGCAGGAATTGACCATGTGAGAGTCTTGAGCACTGTGGGCCATAGTAAAGCTAAAGCCGTCCATTGACTAAGACTTCCTGGAAACCGGTGCACCTCTATCTCTGGTAATGGGAAAATGTGCACCTTACCTCAAGACTAGAGGTCACATTTAGTTGGCCCTTTAGCTACAGTACGCAACTGGGGTGAGCTCCCAGGAAGGAATCGCAAGCCCCTGGATTCTTTAGGAAAAAAACTCTGTGCTCTTCAGCGGCACCTGTGGCGTGAAGAGTCTCCTGGTGGTGTGGTTTCCAGCAGGCTTGGAAGCTGCAATGGAGCTGCTGTCAAAAGGGGGAAATACGGGCTTCTCCCATATTCTCCCGTTTACAACTTGACGCCACAGCGCATTTACTAGCACTCTCTGACTGACTGCTGGAGACTTTCAGCCCCACTGGGCCTTTCTATGATCACACTTCGCTGGACGCGGGGTGTTTTGCGTGCCACGAATAGCATTACACGCTTCATGAACTAGTCCGGCCTAGGTGACTTTGGATGGACCAAATGGCTAAGAATTTGACCGGATTTTCAGGATTTTCTGGCAGGCTGGACCTACCGTGGACCTTGCTTCCCAATAGAGAGATGACAGGTAAGAGTTGCCAGGATGCACTTTAGGCGCAGGGGTTCTTTCAGTGCAGTTCAGAGGGCCTCCGCGGTGGCAGAGCCACGTTGAATGGAATACTGGCCAAAACGTGGTCCTGGGGCTTCCTTACAGCTGTAGAAATCAAGCTCTGCGGGCGAGAATCTGTTCATCACCCTTCCCTCTGCATACAAAGAGTCGACCCCAACCGTCTCTTCTGTGTTATGTTTCTCGGAAAATAAAAGGGGACTACGGCGCACACACTCTCCCTCAGAAGGGAATAACTACGTGACTCTCTTAGGCCTACGGAAAACCGTAGAGGAGTTAAAGCAGTCTGTCGAGTCAGGACGCACGGAGATGGCTGCACACAAAACTTTGCTGATAGGAAACACTCGTGCTTGCCTTGAGGCCAGGGGTCACGTTTACTTTGCCCTGAGCTAGGGCAAGCGTGGGATGAGCTCCTAGCAAGGCACTGGAGACCACCTGGATTCCTAGGAGAACGCTCACTTTCTTCACTGAGCGTATTCCTAGGAGTGACTAGAAGACGGTTCATGGCAATCTCTTTCAGTCAGCCTTGAGGCCGCCACTATCTACCTTTCAACTGGGGGAAATCCTGCCTTTTTCCAGGCTTCACAATGACAAACTGGATCACCCCGCACATGTACCTAGCTTCTCTGACAATCCCAAAGAGACCATTGGAACGCAATCCGGCCTTCTGCGATGAAACTTTTGGATGCAGTGTGCTCTGCATGTGGTGAACGGCATAATCCTCTAAATGTCCTCAGTAGGCCTAGGTGACTTTGGATGTTGCAAATGCCTAGCAATGCTCAGGGTAAATCTCTTCTTTATTTCGGGCTGGACCTAAAGGCCAGTTTCCGCATCACTTAGAGAGACCTCGAGCAGGAGTCCCCAG
Organism: Mesoplodon densirostris; assembly: GCF_025265405.1. Classification (NCBI taxonomy): domain Eukaryota; kingdom Metazoa; phylum Chordata; class Mammalia; order Artiodactyla; family Ziphiidae; genus Mesoplodon; species Mesoplodon densirostris. The sequence goes on from NC_082682.1 coordinate 697,269, forward strand.
ACTGAAGTGGCGCCCCGGTGGTTTCCTTCAGGGCCTCTTATGTTTCCTCAAAGTGGCAGACCCGCAGGGAATGAAAGCCTGCCACGAACCGCCTTCCTGAGGCTCTTTCAAAGCTGTGGAACGCTAGCCATAGAGAACACATTCGTTCCCGGCCCTTCCAACTGCATAGTGAGGGAAGTTCCCCGAGCTGTGTATCCCTTGATTGTGCCCAGAAGGCTTTGGGTACACAGTGTCCTTCCTTGGCAGGAATTGACCATGTGAGAGTCTTGAGCACTGTGGGCCATAGTAAAGCTAAAGCCGTCCATTGACTAAGACTTCCTGGAAACCGGTGCACCTCTATCTCTGGTAATGGGAAAATGTGCACCTTACCTCAAGACTAGAGGTCACATTTAGTTGGCCCTTTAGCTACAGTACGCAACTGGGGTGAGCTCCCAGGAAGGAATCGCAAGCCCCTGGATTCTTTAGGAAAAAAACTCTGTGCTCTTCAGCGGCACCTGTGGCGTGAAGAGTCTCCTGGTGGTGTGGTTTCCAGCAGGCTTGGAAGCTGCAATGGAGCTGCTGTCAAAAGGGGGAAATACGGGCTTCTCCCATATTCTCCCGTTTACAACTTGACGCCACAGCGCATTTACTAGCACTCTCTGACTGACTGCTGGAGACTTTCAGCCCCACTGGGCCTTTCTATGATCACACTTCGCTGGACGCGGGGTGTTTTGCGTGCCACGAATAGCATTACACGCTTCATGAACTAGTCCGGCCTAGGTGACTTTGGATGGACCAAATGGCTAAGAATTTGACCGGATTTTCAGGATTTTCTGGCAGGCTGGACCTACCGTGGACCTTGCTTCCCAATAGAGAGATGACAGGTAAGAGTTGCCAGGATGCACTTTAGGCGCAGGGGTTCTTTCAGTGCAGTTCAGAGGGCCTCCGCGGTGGCAGAGCCACGTTGAATGGAATACTGGCCAAAACGTGGTCCTGGGGCTTCCTTACAGCTGTAGAAATCAAGCTCTGCGGGCGAGAATCTGTTCATCACCCTTCCCTCTGCATACAAAGAGTCGACCCCAACCGTCTCTTCTGTGTTATGTTTCTCGGAAAATAAAAGGGGACTACGGCGCACACACTCTCCCTCAGAAGGGAATAACTACGTGACTCTCTTAGGCCTACGGAAAACCGTAGAGGAGTTAAAGCAGTCTGTCGAGTCAGGACGCACGGAGATGGCTGCACACAAAACTTTGCTGATAGGAAACACTCGTGCTTGCCTTGAGGCCAGGGGTCACGTTTACTTTGCCCTGAGCTAGGGCAAGCGTGGGATGAGCTCCTAGCAAGGCACTGGAGACCACCTGGATTCCTAGGAGAACGCTCACTTTCTTCACTGAGCGTATTCCTAGGAGTGACTAGAAGACGGTTCATGGCAATCTCTTTCAGTCAGCCTTGAGGCCGCCACTATCTACCTTTCAACTGGGGGAAATCCTGCCTTTTTCCAGGCTTCACAATGACAAACTGGATCACCCCGCACATGTACCTAGCTTCTCTGACAATCCCAAAGAGACCATTGGAACGCAATCCGGCCTTCTGCGATGAAACTTTTGGATGCAGTGTGCTCTGCATGTGGTGAACGGCATAATCCTCTAAATGTCCTCAGTAGGCCTAGGTGACTTTGGATGTTGCAAATGCCTAGCAATGCTCAGGGTAAATCTCTTCTTTATTTCGGGCTGGACCTAAAGGCCAGTTTCCGCATCACTTAGAGAGACCTCGAGCAGGAGTCCCCAGACTGAAGTGGCGCCCCGGTGGTTTCCTTCAGGGCCTCTTATGTTTCCTCAAAGTGGCAGACCCGCAGGGAATGAAAGCCTGCCACGAACCGCCTTCCTGAGGCTCTTTCAAAGCTGTGGAACGCTAGCCATAGAGAACACATTCGTTCCCGGCCCTTCCAACTGCATAGTGAGGGAAGTTCCCCGAGCTGTGTATCCCTTGATTGTGCCCAGAAGGCTTTGGGTACACAGTGTCCTTCCTTGGCAGGAATTGACCATGTGAGAGTCTTGAGCACTGTGGGCCATAGTAAAGCTAAAGCCGTCCATTGACTAAGACTTCCTGGAAACCGGTGCACCTCTATCTCTGGTAATGGGAAAATGTGCACCTTACCTCAAGACTAGAGGTCACATTTAGTTGGCCCTTTAGCTACAGTACGCAACTGGGGTGAGCTCCCAGGAAGGAATCGCAAGCCCCTGGATTCTTTAGGAAAAAAACTCTGTGCTCTTCAGTGGCACCTGTGGCGTGAAGAGTCTCCTGGTGGTGTGGTTTCCAGCAGGCTTGGAAGCTGCAATGGAGCTGCTGTCAAAAGGGGGAAATACGGGCTTCTCCCATATTCTCCCGTTTACAACTTGACGCCACAGCGCATTTACTAGCACTCTCTGACTGACTGCTGGAGACTTTCAGCCCCACTGGACCTTTCTATGATCACACTTCGCTGGACGCGGGGTGTTTTGCGTGCCACGAATAGCATTACACGCTTCATGAACTAGTCCGGCCTAGGTGACTTTGGATGGACCAAATGGCTAAGAATTTGACCGGTATTTCAGGATTTTCTGGCAGGCTGGACCTACCGTGGACCTTGCTTCCCAATAGAGAGATGACAGGTAAGAGTTGCCAGGATGCACTTTAGGCGCAGGGGTTCTTTCAGTGCAGTTCAGAGGGCCTCCGCGGAGGCAGAGCCACGTTGAATGGAATACTGGCCAAAATGTGGTCCTGGGGCTGCCTTAAAGCTGTAGGAATCAAGCTCTGCAGGCGAGAATCTGTTCATCACCCTTCCCTCTGTATACAAAGAGTCGACCCCAACCATCTGTTCTGTGTTATGTTTCTCGGAAAATAAAAGGGGACTACGGCGCACACACTCTCCCTCAGAAGGGAATTCCTACGTGACTCTCTTAGGCCTACGGAAAGCCGTAGAGGAGTTAAAGCAGTCTGTCGAGTCAGGACGCACGGAGATGGCTGCACACAAAACTTTGCTGATAGGAAACACTCGTGCTTGCCTTGAGGCCAGGGGTCACGTTTACTTTGCCCTGAGCTAGGGCAAGCGTGGTATGAGCTCCTAGCAAGGCACTGGAGACCACCTGGATTCCTAGGAGAACGCTCACTTTCTTCACTGAGCGTATTCCTAGGAGTGACTAGAAGACGGTTAATGGCAATGTCTTTCAGTCAGCCTTGAGGCCGCCACTATCTACCTTTCAACTGGGGGAAATCCTGCCTTTTTCCAGGCTTCTCAATGACAAACTGGATCACCCCGCACATGTACCTAGCTTCTCTGACAATCCCAAAGAGACCATTGGAACGCAATCCGGCCTTCTGCGATGAATCCTTTGGATGCAGTGTGCTCTGCATGTGGTGAACGGCATAATCCTCTAAATGTCCTCAGTAGGCCTAGGTGACTTTGGATGTTGCAAATGCCTAGCAATGCTCAGGGTAAATCTCTTCTTTATTTCGGGCTGGACCTAAAGGCCAGTTTCCGCATCACTTAGAGAGACCTCGAGCAGGAGTCCCCAGACTGAAGTGGCGCCCCGGTGGTTTCCTTCAGGGCCTCTTATGTTTCCTCAAAGTGGCAGACCCGCAGGGAATGAAAGCCTGCCACGAACCGCCTTCCTGAGGCTCTTTCAAAGCTGTGGAACGCTAGCCATAGAGAACACATTCGTTCCCGGCCCTTCCAACTGCATAGTGAGGGAAGTTCCCCGAGCTGTGTATCCCTTGATTGTGCCCAGAAGGCTTTGGGTACACAGTGTCCTTCCTTGGCAGGAATTGACCATGTGAGAGTCTTGAGCACTGTGGGCCATAGTAAAGCTAAAGCCGTCCATTGACTAAGACTTCCTGAAAACCGGTGCACCTCTATCTCTGGTAATGGGAAAATGTGCACCTTACCTCAAGACTAGAGGTCACATTTAGTTGGCCCTTTAGCTACAGTACACAACTGGGGTGAGCTCCCAGGAAGGAATCGCAAGCCCCTGGATTCTTTAGGAAAAAAACTCTGTGCTCTTCAGCGGCACCTGTGGCGTGAAGAGTCTCCTGGTGGTGTGGTTTCCAGCAGGCTTGGAAGCTGCAATGGAGCTGCTGTCAAAAGGGGGAAATACGGGCTTCTCCCATATTCTCCCGTTTACAACTTGACGCCACAGCGCATTTACTAGCACTCTCTGACTGACTGCTGGAGACTTTCAGCCCCACTGGGCCTTTCTATGATCACACTTCGCTGGACGCGGGGTGTTTTGCGTGCCACGAATAGCATTACACGCTTCATGAACTAGTCCGGCCTAGGTGACTTTGGATGGACCAAATGGCTAAGAATTTGACCGGATTTTCAGGATTTTCTGGCAGGCTGGACCTACCGTGGACCTTGCTTCCCAATAGAGAGATGACAGGTAAGAGTTGCCAGGATGCACTTTAGGCGCAGGGGTTCTTTCAGTGCAGTTCAGAGGGCCTCCGCGGAGGCAGAGCCACGTTGAATGGAATACTGGCCAAAACGTGGTCCTGGGGCTTCCTTACAGCTGTAGAAATCAAGCTCTGCGGGCGAGAATCTGTTCATCACCCTTCCCTCTGCATACAAAGAGTCGACCCCAACCGTCTCTTCTGTGTTATGTTTCTCGGAAAATAAAAGGGGACTACGGCGCACACACTCTCCCTCAGAAGGGAATTCCTACGCGACTCTCTTAGGCCTACGGAAAGCCGTAGAGGAGTTAAAGCAGTCTGTCGAGTCAGGACGCACGGAGATGGCTGCACACAAAACTTTGCTGATAGGAAACACTCGTGCTTGCCTTGAGGCCAGGGGTCACGTTTACTTTGCCCTGAGCTAGGGCAAGCATGGGATGAGCTCCTAGCAAGGCACTGGAGACCACCTGGATTCCTAGGAGAACGCTCACTTTCTTCACTGAGCGTATTCCTAGGAGTGACTAGAAGACGGTTCATGGCAATCTCTTTCAGTCAGCCTTGAGGCCGCCACTATCTACCTTTCAACTGGGGGAAATCCTGCCTTTTTCCAGGCTTCTCAATGACAAACTGGATCACCCCGCACATGTACCTAGCTTCTCTGACAATCCCAAAGAGACCATTGGAACGCAATCCGGCCTTCTGTGATGAAACTCTTGGATGCAGTGTGCTCTGCATGTGGTGAACGGCATAATCCTCTAAGTGTCCTCAGTAGGCCTAGGTGACTTTGGATGTTGCAAATGCCTAGCAATGCTCAGGGTAAATCTCTTCTTTATTTCGGGCTGGACCTAAAGGCCAGTTTCCGCATCACTTAGAGAGACCTCGAGCAGGAGTCCCCAGACTGAAGTGGCGCCCCGGTGGTTTCCTTCAGGGCCTCTTATGTTTCCTCAAAGTGGCAGACCCGCATGGAATGAAAGCCTGCCACGAACCGCCTTCCTGAGGCTCTTTCAAAGCTGTGGAACGCTAGCCATAGAGAACACATTCGTTCCCGGCCCTTCCAACTGCATAGTGAGGGAAGTTCCCCGAGCTGTGTATCCCTTGATTGTGCCCAGAAGGCTTTGGGTACACAGTGTCCTTCCTTGGCAGGAATTGACCATGTGAGAGTCTTGAGCACTGTGGGCCATAGTAAAGCTAAAGCCGTCCATTGACTAAGACTTCCTGGAAACCGGTGCACCTCTATCTCTGGTAATGGGAAAATGTGCACCTTACCTCAAGACTAGAGGTCACATTATTTGGCCCTTTAGCTACAGTACGCAACTGGGGTGAGCTCCCAGGAAGGAATCGCAAGCCCCTGGAGTCTTTAGGAAAAAAACTCTGTGCTCTTCAGCGGCACCTGTGGCGTGAAGAGTCTCCTGGTGGTGTGGTTTTCAGCAGGCTTGGAAGCTGCAATGGAGCTGCTGTCAAAAGGGGGAAATACGGGCTTCTCCCATATTCTCCCGTTTACAACTTGACGCCACAGCGCATTTACTAGCACTCTCTGACTGACTGCTGGAGACTTTCAGCCCCACTGGGCCTTTCTATGATCACACTTCGCTGGACACGGGGTGTTTTGCGTGCCACGAATAGCATTACACGCTTCATGAACTAGTCCGGCCTAGGTGACTTTGGATGGACCAAATGGCTAAGAATTTGACCGGATTTTCAGGATTTTCTGGCAGGCTGGACCTACCGTGGACCTTGCTTCCCAATAGAGAGATGACAGGTAAGAGTTGCCAGGATGCACTTTAGGCGCAGGGGTTCTTTCAGTGCAGTTCAGAGGGCCTCCGCGGAGGCAGAGCCACGTTGAATGGAATACTGGCCAAAACGTGGTCCTGGGGCTGCCTTACAGCTGTAGAAATCAAGCTCTGCAGGCGAGAATCTGTTCATCACCCTTCCCTCTGTATACAAAGAGTCGACCCCAACCATCTGTTCTGTGTTATGTTTCTCGGAAAATAAAAGGGGACTACGGCGCACACACTCTCCCTCAGAAGGGAATTCCTACGTGTCTCTCTTAGGCCTACGGAAAGCCGTAGAGGAGTTAAAGCAGTCTGTCGAGTCAGGACGCATGGAGATGGCTGCACACAAAACTTTGCTGATAGGAAACACTCGTGCTTGCCTTGAGGCCAGGGGTCACGTTTACTTTGCCCTGAGCTAGGGCAAGCGTGGGATGAGCTCCTAGCAAGGCACTGGAGACCACCTGGATTCCTAGGAGAACGCTCACTTTCTTCACTGAGCGTATTCCTAGGAGTGACTAGAAGACGGTTCATGGCAATGTCTTTCAGTCAGCCTTGAGGCCGCCACTATCTACCTTTCAACTGGGGGAAATCCTGCCTTTTTCCAGGCTTCTCAATGACAAACTGGATCACCCCGCACATGTACCTAGCTTCTCTGACAATCCCAAAGAGACCATTGGAACGCAATCCGGCCTTCTGCGATGAATCCTTTGGATGCAGTGTGCTCTGCATGTGGTGAACGGCATAATCCTCTAAATGTCCTCAGTAGGCCTAGGTGACTTTGGATGTTGCAAATGCCTAGCAATGCTCAGGGTAAATCTCTTCTTTATTTCGGGCTGGACCTAAAGGCCAGTTTCCGCATCACTTAGAGAGACCTCGAGCAGGAGTCCCCAGACTGAAGTGGCTCCCCGGTGGTTTCCTTCAGGGCCTCTTATGTTTCCTCAAAGTGGCAGACCCGCAGGGAATGAAAGCCTGCCACGAACCGCCTTCCTGAGGCTCTTTCAAAGCTGTGGAACGCTAGCCATAGAGAACACATTCGTTCCCGGCCCTTCCAACTGCATAGTGAGGGAAGTTCCCCGAGCTGTGTATCCCTTGATTGTGCCCAGAAGGCTTTGGGTACACAGTGTCCTTCCTTGGCAGGAATTGACCATGTGAGAGTCTTGAGCACTGTGGGCCATAGTAAAGCTAAAGCCGTCCATTGACTAAGACTTCCTGGAAACCGGTGCACCTCTATCTCTGGTAATGGGAAAATGTGCACCTTACCTCAAGACTAGAGGTCACATTTAGTTGGCCCTTTAGCTACAGTATGCAACTGGGGTGAGCTCCCAGGAAGGAATCGCAAGCCCCTGGATTCTTTAGGAAAAAAACTCTGTGCTCTTCAGCGGCACCTGTGGCGTGAAGAGTCTCCTGGTGGTGTGGTTTCCAGCAGGCTTGGAAGCTGCAATGGAGCTGCTGTCAAAAGGGGGAAATACGGGCTTCTCCCATATTCTCCCGTTTACAACTTGACGCCACAGCGCATTTACTAGCACTCTCTGACTGACTGCTGGAGACTTTCAGCCCCACTGGGCCTTTCTATGATCACACTTCGCTGGACGCGGGGTGTTTTGCGTGCCACGAATAGCATTACACGCTTCATGAACTAGTCCGGCCTAGGTGACTTTGGATGGACCAAATGGCTAAGAATTTGACCGGATTTTCAGGATTTTCTGGCAGGCTGGACCTACCGTGGACCTTGCTTCCCAATAGAGAGATGACAGGTAAGAGTTGCCAGGATGCACTTTAGGCGCAGGGGTTCTTTCAGTGCAGTTCAGAGGGCCTCCGCGGTGGCAGAGCCACGTTGAATGGAATACTGGCCAAAACGTGGTCCTGGGGCTTCCTTACAGCTGTAGAAATCAAGCTCTGCGGGCGAGAATCTGTTCATCACCCTTCCCTCTGCATACAAAGAGTCGACCCCAACCGTCTCTTCTGTGTTATGTTTCTCGGAAAATAAAAGGGGACTACGGCGCACACACTCTCCCTCAGAAGGGAATAACTACGTGACTCTCTTAGGCCTACGGAAAACCGTAGAGGAGTTAAAGCAGTCTGTCGAGTCAGGACGCACGGAGATGGCTGCACACAAAACTTTGCTGATAGGAAACACTCGTGCTTGCCTTGAGGCCAGGGGTCACGTTTACTTTGCCCTGAGCTAGGGCAAGCGTGGGATGAGCTCCTAGCAAGGCACTGGAGACCACCTGGATTCCTAGGAGAACGCTCACTTTCTTCACTGAGCGTATTCCTAGGAGTGACTAGAAGACGGTTCATGGCAATCTCTTTCAGTCAGCCTTGAGGCCGCCACTATCTACCTTTCAACTGGGGGAAATCCTGCCTTTTTCCAGGCTTCACAATGACAAACTGGATCACCCCGCACATGTACCTAGCTTCTCTGACAATCCCAAAGAGACCATTGGAACGCAATCCGGCCTTCTGCGATGAAACTTTTGGATGCAGTGTGCTCTGCATGTGGTGAACGGCATAATCCTCTAAATGTCCTCAGTAGGCCTAGGTGACTTTGGATGTTGCAAATGCCTAGCAATGCTCAGGGTAAATCTCTTCTTTATTTCGGGCTGGACCTAAAGGCCAGTTTCCGCATCACTTAGAGAGACCTCGAGCAGGAGTCCCCAGACTGAAGTGGCGCCCCGGTGGTTTCCTTCAGGGCCTCTTATGTTTCCTCAAAGTGGCAGACCCGCAGGGAATGAAAGCCTGCCACGAACCGCCTTCCTGAGGCTCTTTCAAAGCTGTGGAACGCTAGCCATAGAGAACACATTCGTTCCCGGCCCTTCCAACTGCATAGTGAGGGAAGTTCCCCGAGCTGTGTATCCCTTGATTGTGCCCAGAAGGCTTTGGGTACACAGTGTCCTTCCTTGGCAGGAATTGACCATGTGAGAGTCTTGAGCACTGTGGGCCATAGTAAAGCTAAAGCCGTCCATTGACTAAGACTTCCTGGAAACCGGTGCACCTCTATCTCTGGTAATGGGAAAATGTGCACCTTACCTCAAGACTAGAGGTCACATTTAGTTGGCCCTTTAGCTACAGTACGCAACTGGTGTGAGCTCCCAGGAAGGAATCGCAAGCCCCTGGATTCTTTAGGAAAAAAACTCTGTGCTCTTCAGCGGCACCTGTGGCGTGAAGAGTCTCCTGGTGGTGTGGTTTCCAGCAGGCTTGGAAGCTGCAATGGAGCTGCTGTCAAAAGGGGGAAATACGGGCTTCTCCCATATTCTCCCGTTAACAACTTGACGCCACAGCGCATTTACTAGCACTCTCTGACTGACTGCTGGAGACTTTCAGCCCCACTGGACCTTTCTATGATCACACTTCGCTGGACGCGGGGTGTTTTGCGTGCCACGAATAGCATTACACGCTTCATGAACTAGTCCGGCCTAGGTGACTTTGGATGGACCAAATGGCTAAGAATTTGACCGGTATTTCAGGATTTTCTGGCAGGCTGGACCTACCGTGGACCTTGCTTCCCAATAGAGAGATGACAGGTAAGAGTTGCCAGGATGCACTTTAGGCGCAGGGGTTCTTTCAGTGCAGTTCAGAGGGCCTCCGCGGAGGCAGAGCAACGTTGAATGGAATACTGGCCAAAATGTGGTCCTGGGGCTGCCTTACAGCTGTAGAAATCAAGCTCTGCAGGCGAGAATCTGTTCATCACCCTTCCCTCTGTATACAAAGAGTCGACCCCAACCATCTGTTCTGTGTTATGTTTCTCGGAAAATAAAAGGGGACTACGGCGCACACACTCTCCCTCAGAAGGGAATTCCTACGTGACTCTCTTAGGCCTACGGAAAGCCGTAGAGGATTTAAAGCAGTCTGTCGAGTCAGGACGCACGGAGATGGCTGCACACAAAACTTTGCTGATAGGAAACACTCGTGCTTGCCTTGAGGCCAGGGGTCACGTTTACTTTGCCCTGAGCTAGGGCAAGCGTGGTATGAGCTCCTAGCAAGGCACTGGAGACCACCTGGATTCCTAGGAGAACGCTCACTTTCTTCACTGAGCGTATTCCTAGGAGTGACTAGAAGACGGTTAATGGCAATGTCTTTCAGTCAGCCTTGAGGCCGCCACTATCTACCTTTCAACTGGGGGAAATCCTGCCTTTTTCCAGGCTTCTCAATGACAAACTGGATCACCCCGCACATGTACCTAGCTTCTCTGACAATCCCAAAGAGACCATTGGAACGCAATCCGGCCTTCTGCGATGAATCCTTTGGATGCAGTGTGCTCTGCATGTGGTGAACGGCATAATCCTCTAAATGTCCTCAGTAGGCCTAGGTGACTTTGGATGTTGCAAATGCCTAGCAATGCTCAGGGTAAATCTCTTCTTTATTTCGGGCTGGACCTAAAGGCCAGTTTCCGCATCACTTAGAGAGACCTCGAGCAGGAGTCCCCAGACTGAAGTGGCGCCCCGGTGGTTTCCTTCAGGGCCTCTTATGTTTCCTCAAAGTGGCAGACCCGCAGGGAATGAAAGCCTGCCACGAACCGCCTTCCTGAGGCTCTTTCAAAGCTGTGGAACGCTAGCCATAGAGAACACATTCGTTCCCGGCCCTTCCAACTGCATAGTGAGGGAAGTTCCCCGAGCTGTGTATCCCTTGATTGTGCCCAGAAGGCTTTGGGTACACAGTGTCCTTCCTTGGCAGGAATTGACCATGTGAGAGTCTTGAGCACTGTGGGCCATAGTAAAGCTAAAGCCGTCCATTGACTAAGACTTCCTGAAAACCGGTGCACCTCTATCTCTGGTAATGGGAAAATGTGCACCTTACCTCAAGACTAGAGGTCACATTTAGTTGGCCCTTTAGCTACAGTACGCAACTGGGGTGAGCTCCCAGGAAGGAATCGCAAGCCCCAGGATTCTTTAGGAAAAAAACTCTGTGCTCTTCAGCGGCACCTGTGGCGTGAAGAGTCTCCTGGTGGTGTGGTTTCCAGCAGGCTTGGAAGCTGCAATGGAGCTGCTGTCAAAAGGGGGAAATACGGGCTTCTCCCATATTCTCCCGTTTACAACTTGACGCCACAGCACATTTACTAGCACTCTCTGACTGACTGCTGGAGACTTTCAGCCCCACTGGGCCTTTCTATGATCACACTTCGCTGGACGCGGGGTGTTTTGCGTGCCACGAATAGCATTACACGCTTCATGAACTAGTCCGGCCTAGGTGACTTTGGATGGACCAAATGGCTAAGAATTTGACCGGATTTTCAGGATTTTCTGGCAGGCTGGACCTACCGTGGACCTTGCTTCCCAATAGAGAGATGACAGGTAAGAGTTGCCAGGATGCACTTTAGGCGCAGGGGTTCTTTCAGTGCAGTTCAGAGGGCCTCCGCGGAGGCAGAGCCACGTTGAATGGAATACTGGCCAAAACGTGGTCCTGGGGCTGCCTTACAGCTGTAGAAATCAAGCTCTGCGGGCGAGAATCTGTTCATCACCCTTCCCTCTGCATACAAAGAGTCGACCCCAACCGTCTCTTCTGTGTTATGTTTCTCGGAAAATAAAAGGGGACTACGGCGCACACACTCTCCCTCAGAAGGGAATTCCTACGTGACTCTCTTAGGCCTACGGAAAGCCGTAGAGGAGTTAAAGCAGTCTGTCGAGTCAGGACGCACGGAGATGGCTGCACACAAAACTTTGCTGATAGGAAACACTCGTGCTTGCCTTGAGGCCAGGGGTCACGTTTACTTTGCCCTGAGCTAGGGCAAGCGTGGGATGAGCTCCTAGCAAGGCACTGGAGACCACCTGGATTCCTAGGAGAACGCTCACTTTCTTCACTGAGCGTATTCCTAGGAGTGACTAGAAGACGGTTCATGGCAATGTCTTTCAGTCAGCCTTGAGGCCGCCACTATCTACCTTTCAACTGGGGGAAATCCTGCCTTTTTCCAGGCTTCTCAATGACAAACTGGATCACACCGCACATGTACCTAGCTTCTCTGACAATCCCGAAGAGACCATTGGAACGCAATCCGGCCTTCTGCGATGAAACTTTTGGATGCAGTGTGCTCTGCATGTGGTGAACGGCATAATCCTCTAAATGTCCTCAGTAGGCCTAGGTGACTTTGGATGTTGCAAATGCCTAGCAATGCTCAGGGTAAATCTCTTCTTTATTTCGGGCTGGACCTAAAGGCCAGTTTCCGCATCACTTAGAGAGACCTCGAGCAGGAGTCCCCAGACTGAAGTGGCGTCCCGGTGGTTTCCTTCAGGGCCTCTTATGTTTCCTCAAAGTGGCAGACCCGCAGGGAATGAAAGCCTGCCACGAACCGCATTCCTGAGGCTCTTTCAAAGCTGTGGAACGCTAGCCATAGAGAACACATTAGCTCCCGGCCCTTCCAACTGCATAGTGAGGGAACTTCCCCGAGCTGTGTATCCCTTGATTGTGCCCAGAAGTCTTTGGGTACACAGTGTCCTTCCTTGGCAGGAATTGACCATGTGAGAGTCTTGAGCACTGTGGGCCATAGTAAAGCTAAAGCCGTCCATTGACTAAGACTTCCTGGAAACCGGTGCACCTCTATCTCTGGTAATGGGAAAATGTGCACCTTACCTCAAGACTAGAGGTCACATTTAGTTGGCCCTTTAGCTACAGTACGCAACTGGGGTGAGCTCCCAGGAAGGATTCGCAAGCCCCTGGATTCTTTAGGAAAAAAACTCTGTGCTCTTCAGCGGCACCTGTGGCGTGAAGAGTCTCCTGGTGGTGTGGTTTCCAGCAGGCTTGGAAGCTGCAATGGAGCTGCTGTCAAAAGGGGGAAATACGGGCTTCTCCCATATTCTCCCGTTTACAACTTGACGCCACAGCACATTTACTAGCACTCTCTGACTGACTGCTGGAGACTTTCAGCCCCACTGGGCCTTTCTATGATCACACTTCGCTGGACGCGGGGTGTTTTGCGTGCCACGAATAGCATTACACGCTTCATGAACTAGTCCGGCCTAGGTGACTTTGGATGGACCAAATGGCTAAGAATTTGACCGGATTTTCAGGATTTTCTGGCAGGCTGGACCTACCGTGGACCTTGCTTCCCAATAGAGAGATGACAGGTAAGAGTTGCCAGGATGCACTTTAGGCGCAGGGGTTCTTTCAGTGCAGTTCAGAGGGCCTCCGCGGAGGCAGAGCCACGTTGAATGGAATACTGGCCAAAACGTGGTCCTGGGGCTGCCTTACAGCTGTAGAAATCAAGCTCTGCGGGCGAGAATCTGTTCATCACCCTTCCCTCTGCATACAAAGAGTCGACCCCAACCGTCTCTTCTGTGTTATGTTTCTCGGAAAATAAAAGGGGACTACGGCGCACACACTCTCCCTCAGAAGGGAATTCCTACGCGACTCTCTTAGGCCTACGGAAAGCCGTAGAGGAGTTAAAGCAGTCTGTCGAGTCAGGACGCACGGAGATGGCTGCACACAAAACTTTGCTGATAGGAAACACTCGTGCTTGCCTTGAGGCCAGGGGTCACGTTTACTTTGCCCTGAGCTAGGGCAAGCATGGGATGAGCTCCTAGCAAGGCACTGGAGACCACCTGGATTCCTAGGAGAACACTCACTTTCTTCACTGAGCGTATTCCTAGGAGTGACTAGAAGACGGTTCATGGCAATCTCTTTCAGTCAGCCTTGAGGCCGCCACTATCTACCTTTCAACTGGGGGAAATCCTGCCTTTTTCCAGGCTTCTCAATGACAAACTGGATCACCCCGCACATGTACCTAGCTTCTCTGACAATCCCAAAGAGACCATTGGAACGCAATCCGGCCTTCTGTGATGAAACTCTTGGATGCAGTGTGCTCTGCATGTGGTGAACGGCATAATCCTCTAAGTGTCCTCAGTAGGCCTAGGTGACTTTGGATGTTGCAAATGCCTAGCAATGCTCAGGGTAAATCTCTTCTTTATTTCGGGCTGGACCTAAAGGCCAGTTTCCGCATCACTTAGAGAGACCTCGAGCAGGAGTCCCCAGACTGAAGTGGCGCCCCGGTGGTTTCCTTCAGGGCCTCTTATGTTTCCTCAAAGTGGCAGACCCGCATGGAATGAAAGCCTGCCACGAACCGCCTTCCTGAGGCTCTTTCAAAGCTGTGGAACGCTAGCCATAGAGAACACATTCGTTCCCGGCCCTTCCAACTGCATAGTGAGGGAAGTTCCCCGAGCTGTGTATCCCTTGATTGTGCCCAGAAGGCTTTGGGTACACAGTGTCCTTCCTTGGCAGGAATTGACCATGTGAGAGTCTTGAGCACTGTGGGCCATAGTAAAGCTAAAGCCGTCCATTGACTAAGACTTCCTGGAAACCGGTGCACCTCTATCTCTGGTAATGGGAAAATGTGCACCTTACCTCAAGACTAGAGGTCACATTATTTGGCCCTTTAGCTACAGTACGCAACTGGGGTGAGCTCCCAGGAAGGAATCGCAAGCCCCTGGATTCTTTAGGAAAAAAACTCTGTGCTCTTCAGCGGCACCTGTGGCGTGAAGAGTCTCCTGGTGGTGTGGTTTTCAGCAGGCTTGGAAGCTGCAATGGAGCTGCTGTCAAAAGGGGGAAATACGGGCTTCTCCCATATTCTCCCGTTTACAACTTGACGCCACAGCGCATTTACTAGCACTCTCTGACTGACTGCTGGAGACTTTCAGCCCCACTGGGCCTTTCTATGATCACACTTCGCTGGACGCGGGGTGTTTTGCGTGCCACGAATAGCATTACACGCTTCATGAACTAGTCCGGCCTAGGTGACTTTGGATGGACCAAATGGCTAAGAATTTGACCGGATTTTCAGGATTTTCTGGCAGGCTGGACCTACCGTGGACCTTGCTTCCCAATAGAGAGATGACAGGTAAGAGTTGCCAGGATGCACTTTAGGCGCAGGGGTTCTTTCAGTGCAGTTCAGAGGGCCTCCGCGGAGGCAGAGCCACGTTGAATGGAATACTGGCCAAAACGTGGTCCTGGGGCTGCCTTACAGCTGTAGAAATCAAGCTCTGCGGGCGAGAATCTGTTCATCACCCTTCCCTCTGCATACAAAGAGTCGACCCCAACCGTCTCTTCTGTGTTATGTTTCTCGGAAAATAAAAGGGGACTACGGCGCACACACTCTCCCTCAGAAGGGAATTCCTAAGCGACTCTCTTAGGCCTACGGAAAGCCGTAGAGGAGTTAAAGCAGTCTGTCGAGTCAGGACGCACGGAGATGGCTGCACACAAAACTTTGCTGATAGGAAACACTCGTGCTTGCCTTGAGGCCAGGGGTCACGTTTACTTTGCCCTGAGCTAGGGCAAGCGTGGGATGAGCTCCTAGCAAGGCACTGGAGACCACCTGGATTCCTAGGAGAACGCTCACTTTCTTCACTGAGCGTATTCCTAGGAGTGACTAGAAGACGGTTCATGGCAATGTCTTTCAGTCAGCCTTGAGGCCGCCACTATCTACCTTTCAACTGGGGGAAATCCTGCCTTTTTCCAGGCTTCTCAATGACAAACTGGATCACCCCGCACATGTACCTAGCTTCTCTGACAATCCCAAAGAGACCATTGGAACGCAATCCGGCCTTCTGCGATGAATCCTTTGGATGCAGTGTGCTCTGCATGTGGTGAACGGCATAATCCTCTAAATGTCCTCAGTAGGCCTAGGTGACTTTGGATGTTGCAAATGCCTAGCAATGCTCAGGGTAAATCTCTTCTTTATTTCGGGCTGCACCTAAAGGCCAGTTTCCACATCACTTAGAGAGACCTCGAGCAGGAGTCCCCAGACTGAAGTGGCTCCCCGGTGGTTTCCTTCAGGGCCTCTTATGTTTCCTCAAAGTGGCAGACCCGCAGGGAATGAAAGCCTGCCACGAACCGCCTTCCTGAGGCTCTTTCAAAGCTGTGGAACGCTAGCCATAGAGAACACATTAGTTCCCGGCCCTTCCAACTGCATAGTGAGGGAAGTTCCCCGAGCTGTGTATCCCTTGATTGTGCCCAGAAGGCTTTGGGTACACAGTGTCCTTCCTTGGAAAGAATAGACCATGTGAGAGTCTTGAGCACTGTGGGCCATAGTAAAGCTAAAGCCGTCCATTGACTAAGACTTCCTGGAAACCGGTGCACCTCTATCTCTGGTAATGGGAAAATGTGCACCTTACCTCAAGACTAGAGGTCACATTTAGTTGGCCCTTTAGCTACAGTACGCAACTGGGGTGAGTTCCCAGGAAGGAATCGCAAGCCCCTGGATTCTTTAGGAAAAAAACTCTGTGCTCTTCAGCGGCACCTGTGGCGTGAAGAGTCTCCTGGTGGTGTGGTTTCCAGCAGGCTTGGAAGCTGCAATGGAGCTGCTGTCAAAAGGGGGAAATACGGGCTTCTCCCATATTCTCCCGTTTACAACTTGACGCCACAGCACATTTACTAGCACTCTCTGACTGACTGCTGGAGACTTTCAGCCCCACTGGGCCTTTCTATGATCACACTTCGCTGGACGCGGGGTGTTTTGCGTGCCACGAATAGCATTACACACTTCATGAACTAGTCCGGCCTAGGTGACTTTGGATGGACCAAATGGCTAAGAATTTGACCGGATTTTCAGGATTTTCTGGCAGGCTGGACCTACCGTGGACCTTGCTTCCCAATAGAGAGATGACAGGTAAGAGTTGCCAGGATGCACTTTAGGCGCAGGGGTTCTTTCAGTGCAGTTCAGAGGGCCTCCGCAGAGGCAGGGCCACGTTGAATGGAATACTGGCCAAAACGTGGTCCTGGGGCTGCCTTACAGCTGTAGAAATCAAGCTCTGCGGGCGAGAATCTGTTCATCACCCTTCCCTCTGCATACAAAGAGTCGACCCCAACCGTCTCTTCTGTGTTATGTTTCTCGGAAAATAAAAGGGGACTACGGCGCACACACTCTCCCTCAGAAGGGAATTCCTACGCGACTCTCTTAGGCCTACGGAAAGCCGTAGAGGAGTTAAACCAGTCTGTCGAGTCAGGACGCACGGAGATGGCTACACACAAAACTTTGCTGATAGGAAACACTCGTGCTTGCCTTGAGGCCAGGGGTCACGTTTACTTTGCCCTGAGCTAGGGCAAGCGTGGGATGAGCTCCTAGCAAGGCACTGGAGACCACCTGGATTCCTAGGAGAACGCTCACTTTCTTCACTGAGCGTATTCCTAGGAGTGACTAGAAGACGGTTCATGGCAATGTCTTTCAGTCAGCCTTGAGGCCGCCACTATCTACCTTTCAACTGGGGGAAATCCTGCCTTTTTCCAGGCTTCTCAATGACAAACTGGATCACCCCGCACATGTACCTAGCTTCTCTGACAATCCCAAAGAGACCATTGGAACGCAATCCGGCCTTCTGCGATGAAACTTTTGGATGCAGTGTGCTCTGCATGTGGTGAACGGCATAATCCTCTAAATGTCCTCAGTAGGCCTAGGTGACTTTGGATGTTGCAAATGCCTAGCAATGCTCAGGGTAAATCTCTTCTTTATTTCGGGCTGGACCTAAAGGCCAGTTTCCGCATCACTTAGAGAGACCTCGAGCAGGAGTCCCCAGACTGAAGTGGCGCCCCGGTGGTTTCCTTCAGGGCCTCTTATGTTTCCTCAAAGTGGCAGACCCGCAGGGAATGAAAGCCTGCCAGGAACCGCCTTCCTGAGGCTCTTTCAAAGCTATGGAACGCTAGCCATAGAGAACACATTAGTTCCCGGCCCTTCCAACTGCATAGTGAGGGAAGTTCCCCGAGCTGTGTATCCCTTGATTGTGCCCAGAAGGCTTTGGGTACACAGTGTCCTTCCTTGGCAGGAATTGACCATGTGAGAGTCTTGAGCACTGTGGGCCATAGTAAAGCTAAAGCCGTCCATTGACTAAGACTTCCTGGAAACCGGTGCACCTCTATCTCTGGTAATGGGAAAATGTGCACCTTACCTCAAGACTAGAGGTCACATTTAGTTGGCCCTTTAGCTACAGTACGCAACTGGGGTGAGCTCCCAGGAAGGAATCGCAAGCCCCTGGATTCTTTAGGAAAAAAACTCTGTGCTCTTCAGCGGCACCTGTGGCGTGAAGAGTCTCCTGGTGGTGTGGTTTTCAGCAGGCTTGGAAGCTGCAATGGAGCTGCTGTCAAAAGGGGGAAATACAGGCTTCTCCCATATTCTCCCGTTTACAACTTGACGCCACAGCGCATTTACTAGCACTCTCTGACTGACTGCTGGAGACTTTCAGCCCCACTGGGCCTTTCTATGATCACACTTCGCTGGACGCGGGGTGTTTTGTGTGAAACGAATAGCATTACACGCTTCATGAACTAGTCCGGCCTAGGTGACTTTGGATGGACCAAATGGCTAAGAATTTGACCGGATTTTCAGGATTTTCTGGCAGGCTGGACCTACCGTGTACCTTGCTTCCCTATAGAGAGATGACAGGTAAGAGTTGCCAGGATGCACTTTAGGCACAGGGGTTCTTTCAGTGCAGTTCAGAGGGCCTCCGCGGAGGCAGAGCCATGTTGAATGGAATACTGGCCAAAAGGTGGTCCTGGGGCTGCCTTACAGCTGTAGAAATAAAGCTCTGCAGGCGAGAATCTGTTCATCACCCTTCCCTCTGTATACAAAGAGTCGACCCCAACCATCTGTTCTGTGTTA
The DNA here is from genome assembly GCF_025265405.1 of Mesoplodon densirostris. NCBI lineage: Eukaryota > Metazoa > Chordata > Mammalia > Artiodactyla > Ziphiidae > Mesoplodon > Mesoplodon densirostris. The sequence goes on from NC_082682.1 coordinate 716,016, forward strand.
TGTTTCTCGGAAAATAAAAGGGGACTACGGCGCACACACTCTCCCTCAGAAGGGAATTCCTACGTGACTCTCTTAGGCCTACGGAAAGCCGTAGAGGAGTTAAAGCAGTCTGTCGAGTCAGGACGCACGGAGATGGCTGCACACAAAACTTTGCTGATAGGAAACACTCGTGCTTCCCTTGAGGCCAGGGGTCACGTTTACTTTTCCCTGAGCTAGGGCAAGCGTGGGATGAGCTCCTAGCAAGGCACTGGAGACCACCTGGATTCCTAGGAGAACGCTCACTTTCTTCACTGAGCGTATTCCTAGGAGTGACTAGAAGACGGTTCATGGCAATGTCTTTCAGTCAGCCTTGAGGCCGCCACTATCTACCTTACAACTGGGGGAAATCCTGCCTTTTTCCAGGCTTCTCAATGACAAACTGGATCACCCCGTACAGGTACCTAGCTTCTCTGACAATCCCAAAGAGACCATTGGAACGCAATCCGGCCTTCTGCGATGAAACTTTTGGATGCAGTGTGCTCTGCATGTGGTGAACGGCATAATCCTCTAAATGTCCTCAGTAGGCCTAGGTGACTTTGGATGTTGCAAATGCCTAGCAATGCTCAGGGTAAATCTCTTCTTTATTTCGGGCTGGACCTAAAGGCCAGTTTCCGCATCACTTAGAGAGACCTCGAGCAGGAGTCCCCAGACTGAAGTGGCGCCCCGGTGGTTTCCTTCAGGGCCTCTTAATTTTCGTCAAAGTGGCAGACCCGCATGGAATGAAAGCCTGCCACGAACCGCCTTCCTGAGGCTCTTTCAAAGCTGTGGAACGCTAGCCATAGAGAACACATTCGTTCCCGGCCCTTCCAACTGCATAGTGAGGGAACTTCCCCGAGCTGTGTATCCCTTGATTGTGCCCAGAAGGCTTTGGGTACACAGTGTCCTTCCTTGGCAGGAATTGACCATGTGAGAGTCTTGAGCACTCTGGGCCATAGTAAAGCTAAAGCCGTCCATTGACTAAGACTTCCTGGAAACCGGTGCACCTCTATCTCTGGTAATGGGAAAATGTGCACCTTACCTCAAGACTAGAGGTCACATTTAGTTGGCCCTTTAGCTACAGTACGCAACTGGGGTGAGCTCAAAGGAAGGAATCGCAAGCCCCTGGATTCTTTAGGAAAAAAACTCTGTGCTCTTCAGCGGCACCTGTGGCGTGAAGAGTCTCCTGGTGGTGTGGTTTTCAGCAGGCTTGGAAGCTGCAATGGAGCTGCTGTCAAAAGGGGGAAATACGGGCTTCTCCCATATTCTCCCGTTTACAACTTGACGCCACAGCGCATTTACTAGCACTCTCTGACTGACTGCTGGAGACTTTCAGCCCCACTGGACCTTTCTATGATCACACTTCGCTGGACGCGGGGTGTTTTGCGTGCAACGAATAGCATTACACGCTTCATGAACTAGTCCGGCCTAGGTGACTTTGGATGGACCAAATGGCTAAGAATTTGACCGGTATTTCAGGATTTTCTGGCAGGCTGGACCTACCGTGGACCTTGCTTCCCAATAGAGAGATGACAGGTAAGAGTTGCCAGGATGCACTTTAGGCGCAGGGGTTCTTTCAGTGCAGTTCAGAGGGCCTCCGCGGAGGCAGAGCCACGTTGAATGGAATACTGGCCAAAAGGTGGTCCTGGGGCTGCCTTACAGCTGTAGAAATCAAGCTCTGCGGGCGAGAATCTGTTCATCACCCTTCCCTCTGTATACAAAGAGTCGACCCCAACCATCTGTTCTGTGTTATGTTTCTCGGAAAATAAAAGGGGACTACGGCGCACACACTCTCCCTCAGAAGGGAATTCCTACGTGTCTCTCTTAGGCCTACGGAAAGCCGTAGAGGAGTTAAAGCAGTCTGTCGAGTCAGGACGCATGGAGATGGCTGCACACAAAACTTTGCTGATAGGAAACACTCGTGCTTGCCTTGAGGCCAGGGGTCACGTTTACTTTGCCCTGAGCTAGGGCAAGCGTGGGATGAGCTCCTAGCAAGGCACTGGAGACCACCTGGATTCCTAGGACAACGCTCACTTTCTTCACTGAGCGTATTCCTAGGAGTGACTAGAAGACGGTTCATGGCAATGTCTTTCAGTCAGCCTTGAGGCCGCCACTATCTACCTTTCAACTGGGGGAAATCCTGCCTTTTTCCAGGCTTCTCAATGACAAACTGGATCACCCCGCACATGTACCTAGCTTCTCTGACAATCCCAAAGAGACCATTGGAACGCAATCCGGCCTTCTGCGATGAATCCTTTGGATGCAGTGTGCTCTGCATGTGGTGAACGGCATAATCCTCTAAATGTCCTCAGTAGGCCTAGGTGACTTTGGATGTTGCAAATGCCTAGCAATGCTCAGGGTAAATCTCTTCTTTATTTCGGGCTGGACCTAAAGGCCAGTTTCCGCATCACTTAGAGAGACCTCGAGCAGGAGTCCCCAGACTGAAGTGGCTCCCCGGTGGTTTCCTTCAGGGCCTCTTATGTTTCCTCAAAGTGGCAGACCCGCAGGGAATGAAAGCCTGCCACGAACCGCCTTCCTGAGGCTCTTTCAAAGCTGTGGAACGCTAGCCATAGAGAACACATTCGTTCCCGGCCCTTCCAACTGCATAGTGAGGGAAGTTCCCCGAGCTGTGTATCCCTTGATTGTGCCCAGAAGGCTTTGGGTACACAGTGTCCTTCCTTGGCAGGAATTGACCATGTGAGAGTCTTGAGCACTGTGGGCCATAGTAAAGCTAAAGCCGTCCATTGACTAAGACTTCCTGGAAACCGGTGCACCTCTATCTCTGGTAATGGGAAAATGTGCACCTTACCTCAAGACTAGAGGTCACATTTAGTTGGCCCTTTAGCTACAGTACGCAACTGGGGTGAGCTCCCAGGAAGGAATCGCAAGCCCCTGGATTCTTTAGGAAAAAAACTCTGTGCTCTTCAGCGGCACCTGTGGCGTGAAGAGTCTCCTGGTGGTGTGGTTTCCAGGAGGCTTGGAAGCTGCAATGGAGCTGCTGTCAAAAGGGGGAAATACGGGCTTCTCCCATATTCTCCCGTTTACAACTTGACGCCACAGCGCATTTACTAGCACTCTCTGACTGACTGCTGGAGACTTTCAGCCCCACTGGGCCTTTCTATGATCACACTTCGCTGGACATGGGGTGTTTTGCGTGCCACGAATAGCATTACACGCTTCATGAACTAGTCCGGCCTAGGTGACTTTGGATGGACCAAATGGCTAAGAATTTGACCGGATTTTCAGGATTTTCTGGCAGGCTGGACCTACCGTGGACCTTGCTTCCCAATAGAGAGATGACAGGTAAGAGTTGCCAGGATGCACTTTAGGCGCAGGGGTTCTTTCAGTGCAGTTCAGAGGGCCTCCGCGGAGGCAGAGCCACGTTGAATGGAATACTGGCCAAAACGTGGTCCTGGGGCTTCCTTACAGCTGTAGAAATCAAGCTCTGCGGGCGAGAATCTGTTCATCACCCTTCCCTCTGCATACAAAGAGTCGACCCCAACCGTCTCTTCTGTGTTATGTTTCTCGGAAAATAAAAGGGGACTACGGCGCACACACTCTCCCTCAGAAGGGAATAACTACGTGACTCTCTTAGGCCTACGGAAAACCGTAGAGGAGTTAAAGCAGTCTGTCGAGTCAGGACGCACGGAGATGGCTGCACACAAAACTTTGCTGATAGGAAACACTCGTGCTTGCCTTGAGGCCAGGGGTCACGTTTACTTTGCCCTGAGCTAGGGCAAGCGTGGGATGAGCTCCTAGCAAGGCACTGGAGACCACCTGGATTCCTAGGAGAACGCTCACTTTCTTCACTGAGCGTATTCCTAGGAGTGACTAGAAGACGGTTCATGGCAATGTCTTTCAGTCAGCCTTGAGGCCGCCACTATCTACCTTTCAACTGGGGGAAATCCTGCCTTTTTCCAGGCTTCACAATGACAAACTGGATCACCCCGCACATGTACCTAGCTTCTCTGACAATCCCAAAGAGACCATTGGAACGCAATCCGGCCTTCTGCGATGAAACTTTTGGATGCAGTGTGCTCTGCATGTGGTGAACGGCATAATCCTCTAAATGTCCTCAGTAGGCCTAGGTGACTTTGGATGTTGCAAATGCCTAGCAATGCTCAGGGTAAATCTCTTCTTTATTTCGGGCTGGACCTAAAGGCCAGTTTCCGCATCACTTAGAGAGACCTCGAGCAGGAGTCCCCAGACTGAAGTGGCGCCCCGGTGGTTTCCTTCAGGGCCTCTTATGTTTCCTCAAAGTGGCAGACCCGCAGGGAATGAAAGCCTGCCACGAACCGCCTTCCTGAGGCTCTTTCAAAGCTGTGGAACGCTAGCCATAGAGAACACATTAGTTCCCGGCCCTTCCAACTGCATAGTGAGGGAAGTTCCCCGAGCTGTGTATCCCTTGATTGTGCCCAGAAGGCTTTGGGTACACAGTGTCCTTCCTTGGCAGGAATTGACCATGTGAGAGTCTTGAGCACTGTGGGCCATAGTAAAGCTAAAGCCGTCCATTGACTAAGACTTCCTGGAAACCGGTGCACCTCTATCTCTGGTAATGGGAAAATGTGCACCTTACCTCAAGACTAGAGGTCACATTTAGTTGGCCCTTTAGCTACAGTACGCAACTGGGGTGAGCTCCCAGGAAGGAATCGCAAGCCCCTGGATTCTTTAGGAAAAAAACTCTGTGCTCTTCAGCGGCACCTGTGGCGTGAAGAGTCTCCTGGTGGTGTGGTTTTCAGCAGGCTTGGAAGCTGCAATGGAGCTGCTGTCAAAAGGGGGAAATACGGGCTTCTCCCATATTCTCCCGTTTACAACTTGACGCCACAGCGCATTTACTAGCACTCTCTGACTGACTGCTGGAGACTTTCAGCCCCACTGGACCTTTCTATGATCACACTTCGCTGGACGCGGGGTGTTTTGCGTGCCACGAATAGCATTACACGCTTCATGAACTAGTCCGGCCTAGGTGACTTTGGATGGACCAAATGGCTAAGAATTTGACCGGTATTTCAGGATTTTCTGGCAGGCTGGACCTACCGTGGACCTTGCTTCCCAATAGAGAGATGACAGGTAAGAGTTGCCAGGATGCACTTTAGGCGCAGGGGTTCTTTCAGTGCAGTTCAGAGGGCCTCCGCGGAGGCAGAGCCACGTTGAATGGAATACTGGCCAAAATGTGGTCCTGGGGCTGCCTTACAGCTGTAGAAATCAAGCTCTGCAGGCGAGAATCTGTTCATCACCCTTCCCTCTGTATACAAAGAGTCGACCCCAACCATCTGTTCTGTGTTATGTTTCTCGGAAAATAAAAGGGGACTACGGCGCACACACTCTCCCTCAGAAGGGAATTCCTACGTGACTCTCTTAGGCCTACGGAAAGCCGTAGAGGAGTTAAAGCAGTCTGTCGAGTCAGGACGCACGGAGATGGCTGCACACAAAACTTTGCTGATAGGAAACACTCGTGCTTGCCTTGAGGCCAGGGGTCACGTTTACTTTGCCCTGAGCTAGGGCAAGCGTGGGATGAGCTCCTAGCAAGGCACTGGAGACCACCTGGATTCCTAGGAGAACGCTCACTTTCTTCACTGAGCGTATTCCTAGGAGTGACTAGAAGACGGTTAATGGCAATGTCTTTCAGTCAGCCTTGAGGCCGCCACTATCTACCTTTCAACTGGGGGAAATCCTGCCTTTTTCCAGGCTTCTCAATGACAAACTGGATCACCCCGCACATGTACCTAGCTTCTCTGACAATCCCAAAGAGACCATTGGAACGCAATCCGGCCTTCTGCGATGAATCCTTTGGATGCAGTGTGCTCTGCATGTGGTGAACGGCATAATCCTCTAAATGTCCTCAGTAGGCCTAGGTGACTTTGGATGTTGCAAATGCCTAGCAATGCTCAGGGTAAATCTCTTCTTTATTTCGGGCTGGACCTAAAGGCCAGTTTCCGCATCACTTAGAGAGACCTCGAGCAGGAGTCCCCAGACTGAAGTGGCGCCCCGGTGGTTTCCTTCAGGGCCTCTTATGTTTCCTCAAAGTGGCAGACCCGCAGGGAATGAAAGCCTGCCACGAACCGCCTTCCTGAGGCTCTTTCAAAGCTGTGGAACGCTAGCCATAGAGAACACATTCGTTCCCGGCCCTTCCAACTGCATAGTGAGGGAAGTTCCCCGAGCTGTGTATCCCTTGATTGTGCCCAGAAGGCTTTGGGTACACAGTGTCCTTCCTTGGCAGGAATTGACCATGTGAGAGTCTTGAGCACTGTGGGCCATAGTAAAGCTAAAGCCGTCCATTGACTAAGACTTCCTGGAAACCGGTGCACCTCTATCTCTGGTAATGGGAAAATGTGCACCTTACCTCAAGACTAGAGGTCACATTTAGTTGGCCCTTTAGCTACAGTACGCAACTGGGGTGAGCTCCCAGGAAGGAATCGCAAGCCCCTGGATTCTTTAGGAAAAAAACTCTGTGCTCTTCAGCGGCACCTGTGGCGTGAAGAGTCTCCTGGTGGTGTGGTTTCCAGCAGGCTTGGAAGCTGCAATGGAGCTGCTGTCAAAAGGGGGAAATACGGGCTTCTCCCATATTCTCCCGTTTACAACTTGACGCCACAGCGCATTTACTAGCACTCTCTGACTGACTGCTGGAGACTTTCAGCCCCACTGGGCCTTTCTATGATCACACTTCGCTGGACGCGGGGTGTTTTGCGTGCCACGAATAGCATTACACGCTTCATGAACTAGTCCGGCCTAGGTGACTTTGGATGGACCAAATGGCTAAGAATTTGACCGGATTTTCAGGATTTTCTGGCAGGCTGGACCTACCGTGGACCTTGCTTCCCAATAGAGAGATGACAGGTAAGAGTTGCCAGGATGCACTTTAGGCGCAGGGGTTCTTTCAGTGCAGTTCAGAGGGCCTCCGCGGAGGCAGAGCCACGTTGAATGGAATACTGGCCAAAACGTGGTCCTGGGGCTGCCTTACAGCTGTAGAAATCAAGCTCTGCGGGCGAGAATCTGTTCATCACCCTTCCCTCTGCATACAAAGAGTCGACCCCAACCGTCTCTTCTGTGTTATGTTTCTCGGAAAATAAAAGGGGACTACGGCGCACACACTCTCCCTCAGAAGGGAATTCCTACGTGACTCTCTTAGGCCTACGGAAAGCCGTAGAGGAGTTAAAGCAGTCTGTCGAGTCAGGACGCACGGAGATGGCTGCACACAAAACTTTGCTGATAGGAAACACTCGTGCTTGCCTTGAGGCCAGGGGTCACGTTTACTTTTCCCTGAGCTAGGGCAAGCGTGGGATGAGCTCCTAGCAAGGCACTGGAGACCACCTGGATTCCTAGGAGAACGCTCACTTTCTTCACTGAGCGTATTCCTAGGAGTGACTAGAAGACGGTTCATGGCAATGTCTTTCAGTCAGCCTTGAGGCCGCCACTATCTACCTTTCAACTGGGGGAAATCCTGCCTTTTTCCAGGCTTCTCAATGACAAACTGGATCACCCTGCACATGTACCTAGCTTCTCTGACAATCCCAAAGAGACCATTGGAACGCAATCCGGCCTTCTGCGATGAAACTTTTGGATGCAGTGTGCTCTGCATGTGGTGAACGGCATAATCCTCTAAATGTCCTCAGTAGGCCTAGGTGACTTTGGATGTTGCAAATGCCTAGCAATGCTCAGGGTAAATCTCTTCTTTATTTCGGGCTGGACCTAAAGGCCAGTTTCCGCATCACTTAGAGAGACCTCGAGCAGGAGTCCCCAGACTGAAGTGGCGCCCCGGTGGTTTCCTTCAGGGCCTCTTATGTTTCCTCAAAGTGGCAGACCCGCAGGGAATGAAAGCCTGCCACGAACCGCCTTCCTGAGGCTCTTTCAAAGCTGTGGAACGCTAGCCATAGAGAACACATTCGTTCCCGGCCCTTCCAACTGCATAGTGAGGGAACTTCCCCGAGCTGTGTATCCCTTGATTGTGCCCAGAAGTCTTTGGGTACACAGTGTCCTTCCTTGGCAGGAATTGACCATGTGAGAGTCTTGAGCACTGTGGGCCATAGTAAAGCTAAAGCCGTCCATTGACTAAGACTTCCTGGAAACCGGTGCACCTCTATCTCTGGTAATGGGAAAATGTGCACCTTACCTCAAGACTAGAGGTCACATTTAGTTGGCCCTTTAGCTACAGTACGCAACTGGGGTGAGCTCCCAGGAAGGAATCGCAAGCCCCTGGATTCTTTAGGAAAAAAACTCTGTGCTCTTCAGCGGCACCTGTGACGTGAAGAGTCTCCTGGTGGTGTGGTTTCCAGCAGGCTTGGAAGCTGCAATGGAGCTGCTGTCAAAAGGGGGAAATACGGGCTTCTCCCATATTCTCCCGTTTACAACTTGACGCCACAGCACATTTACTAGCACTCTCTGACTGACTGCTGGAGACTTTCAGCCCCACTGGGCCTTTCTATGATCACACTTCGCTGGACGCGGGGTGTTTTGCGTGCCACGAATAGCATTACACGCTTCATGAACTAGTCCGGCCTAGGTGACTTTGGATGGAACAAATGGCTAAGAATTTGACCGGATTTTCAGGATTTTCTGGCAGGCTGGACCTACCGTGGACCTTGCTTCCCAATAGAGAGATGACAGGTAAGAGTTGCCAGGATGCACTTTAGGCGCAGGGGTTCTTTCAGTGCAGTTCAGAGGGCCTCCGCGGAGGCAGAGCCACGTTGAATGGAATACTGGCCAAAACGTGGTCCTGGGGCTGCCTTACAGCTGTAGAAATCAAGCTCTGCGGGCGAGAATCTGTTCATCACCCTTCCCTCTGCATACAAATAGTCGACCCCAACCGTCTCTTCTGTGTTATGTTTCTCGGAAAATAAAAGGGGACTACGGCGCACACACTCTCCCTCAGAAGGGAATTCCTACGCGACTCTCTTAGGCCTACGGAAAGCCGTAGAGGAGTTAAAGCAGTCTGTCGAGTCAGGACGCACGGAGATGGCTGCACACAAAACTTTGCTGATAGGAAACACTCGTGCTTGCCTTGAGGCCAGGGGTCACGTTTACTTTGCCCTGAGCTAGGGCAAGCATGGGATGAGCTCCTAGCAAGGCACTGGAGACCACCTGGATTCCTAGGAGAACGCTCACTTTCTTCACTGAGCGTATTCCTAGGAGTGACTAGAAGACGGTTCATGGCAATCTCTTTCAGTCAGCCTTGAGGCCGCCACTATCTACGTTTCAACTGGGGGAAATCCTGCCTTTTTCCAGGCTTCTCAATGACAAACTGGATCACCCCGCACATGTACCTAGCTTCTCTGACAATCCCAAAGAGACCATTGGAACGCAATCCGGCCTTCTGTGATGAAACTCTTGGATGCAGTGTGCTCTGCATGTGGTGAACGGCATAATCCTCTAAGTGTCCTCAGTAGGCCTAGGTGACTTTGGATGTTGCAAATGCCTAGCAATGCTCAGGGTAAATCTCTTCTTTATTTCGGGCTGGACCTAAAGGCCAGTTTCCGCATCACTTAGAGAGACCTCGAGCAGGAGTCCCCAGACTGAAGTGGCGCCCCGGTGGTTTCCTTCAGGGCCTCTTATGTTTCCTCAAAGTGGCAGACCCGCATGGAATGAAAGCCTGCCACGAACCGCCTTCCTGAGGCTCTTTAAAAGCTGTGGAACGCTAGCCATAGAGAACACATTCGTTCCCGGCCCTTCCAACTGCATAGTGAGGGAAGTTCCCCGAGCTGTGTATCCCTTGATTGTGCCCAGAAGGCTTTGGGTACACAGTGTCCTTCCTTGGCAGGAATTGACCATGTGAGAGTCTTGAGCACTGTGGGCCATAGTAAAGCTAAAGCCGTCCATTGACTAAGACTTCCTGGAAACCGGTGCACCTCTATCTCTGGTAATGGGAAAATGTGCACCTTACCTCAAGACTAGAGGTCACATTTAGTTGGCCCTTTAGCTACAGTACGCAACTGGGGTGAGCTCCCAGGAAGGAATCGCAAGCCCCTGGATTCTTTAGGAAAAAAACTCTGTGCTCTTCAGCGGCACCTGTGGCGTGAAGAGTCTCCTGGTGGTGTGGTTTTCAGCAGGCTTGGAAGCTGCAATGGAGCTGCTGTCAAAAGGGGGAAATACGGGCTTCTCCCATATTCTCCCGTTTACAACTTGACGCCACAGCGCATTTACTAGCACTCTCTGACTGACTGCTGGAGACTTTCAGCCCCACTGGGCATTTCTATGATCACACTTCGCTGGACGCGGGGTGTTTTGCGTGCCACGAATAGCATTACACGCTTCATGAACTAGTCCGGCCTAGGTGACTTTGGATGGACCAAATGGCTAAGAATTTGACCGGATTTTCAGGATTTTCTGGCAGGCTGGACCTACCGTGGACCTTGCTTCCCAATAGAGAGATGACAGGTAAGAGTTGCCAGGATGCACTTTAGGCGCAGGGGTTCTTTCAGTGCAGTTCAGAGGGCCTCCGCGGAGGCAGAGCCACGTTGAATGGAATACTGGCCAAAACGTGGTCCTGGGGCTGCCTTACAGCTGTAGAAATCAAGCTCTGCGGGCGAGAATCTGTTCATCACCCTTCCCTCTGCATACAAAGAGTCGACCCCAACCGTCTCTTCTGTGTTATGTTTCTCGGAAAATAAAAGGGGACTACGGCGCACACACTCTCCCTCAGAAGGGAATTCCTACGCGACTCTCTTAGGCCTACGGAAAGCCGTAGAGGAGTTAAAGCAGTCTGTCGAGTCAGGACGCACGGAGATGGCTGCACACAAAACTTTGCTGATAGGAAACACTCGTGCTTGCCTTGAGGCCAGGGGTCACGTTTACTTTGCCCTGAGCTAGGGCAAGCGTGGGATGAGCTCCTAGCAAGGCACTGGAGACCACCTGGATTCCTAGGAGAACGCTCACTTTCTTCACTGAGCGTATTCCTAGGAGTGACTAGAAGACGGTTCATGGCAATGTCTTTCAGTCAGCCTTGAGGCCGCCACTATCTACCTTTCAACTGGGGGAAATCCTGCCTTTTTCCAGGCTTCTCAATGACAAACTGGATCACCCCGCCCATGTACCTAGCTTCTCTGACAATCCCAAAGAGACCATTGGAACGCAATCCGGCCTTCTGCGATGAATCCTTTGGATGCAGTGTGCTCTGCATGTGGTGAACGGCATAATCCTCTAAATGTCCTCAGTAGGCCTAGGTGACTTTGGATGTTGCAAATGCCTAGCAATGCTCAGGGTAAATCTCTTCTTTATTTCGGGCTGGACCTAAAGGCCAGTTTCCGCATCACTTAGAGAGACCTCGAGCAGGAGTCCCCAGACTGAAGTGGCGCCCCGGTGGTTTCCTTCAGGGCCTCTTATGTTTCCTCAAAGTGGCAGACCCGCAGGGAATGAAAGCCTGCCACGAACCGCCTTCCTGAGGCTCTTTCAAAGCTGTGGAACGCTAGCCATAGAGAACACATTAGTTCCCGGCCCTTCCAACTGCATAGTGATGGAACTTCCCCGAGCTGTGTATCCCTTGATTGTGCCCAGAAGGCTTTGGGTACACAGTGTCCTTCCTTGGCAGGAATTGACCATGTGAGAGTCTTGAGCACTGTGGGCCATAGTAAAGCTAAAGCCGTCCATTGACTAAGACTTCCTGGAAACCGGTGCACCTCTATCTCTGGTAATGGGAAAATGTGCACCTTACCTCAAGACTAGAGGTCACATTTAGTTGGCCCTTTAGCTACAGTACGCAACTGGGGTGAGCTCCCAGGAAGGAATCGCAAGCCCCTGGATTCTTTAGGAAAAAAACTCTGTGCTCTTCAGCGGCACCTGTGGCGTGAAGAGTCTCCTGGTGGTGTGGTTTCCAGCAGGCTTGGAAGCTGCAATGGAGCTGCTGTCAAAAGGGGGAAATACGGGCTTCTCCCATATTCTCCCGTTTACAACTTGACGCCACAGCACATTTACTAGCACTCTCTGACTGACTGCTGGAGACTTTCAGCCCCACTGGGCCTTTCTATGATCACACTTCGCTGGACGCGGGGTGTTTTGCGTGCCACGAATAGCATTACACGCTTCATGAACTAGTCCGGCCTAGGTGACTTTGGATGGACCAAATGGCTAAGAATTTGACCGGATTTTCAGGATTTTCTGGCAGGCTGGACCTACCGTGGACCTTGCTTCCCAATAGAGAGATGACAGGTAAGAGTTGCCAGGATGCACTTTAGGCGCAGGGGTTCTTTCAGTGCAGTTCAGAGGGCCTCCGCGGAGGCAGAGCCACGTTGAATGGAATACTGGCCAAAACGTGGTCCTGGGGCTGCCTTACAGCTGTAGAAATCAAGCTCTGCGGGCGAGAATCTGTTCATCACCCTTCCCTCTGCATACAAAGAGTCGACCCCAACCGTCTCTTCTGTGTTATGTTTCTCGGAAAATAAAAGGGGACTACGGCGCACACACTCTCCCTCAGAAGGGAATTCCTACGCGACTCTCTTAGGCCTACGGAAAGCCGTAGAGGAGTTAAAGCAGTCTGTCGAGTCAGGACGCACGGAGATGGCTGCACACAAAACTTTGCTGATAGGAAACACTCGTGCTTGCCTTGAGGCCAGGGGTCACGTTTACTTTGCCCTGAGCTAGGGCAAGCGTGGGATGAGCTCCTAGCAAGGCACTGGAGACCACCTGGATTCCTAGGAGAACGCTCACTTTCTTCACTGAGCGTATTCCTAGGAGTGACTAGAAGACGGTTCATGGCAATGTCTTTCAGTCAGCCTTGAGGCCGCCACTATCTACCTTTCAACTGGGGGAAATCCTGCCTTTTTCCAGGCTTCTCAATGACAAACTGGATCACCCCGCACATGTACCTAGCTTCTCTGACAATCCCAAAGAGACCATTGGAACGCAATCCGGCCTTCTGCGATGAAACTTTTGGATGCAGTGTGCTCTGCATGTGGTGAACGGCATAATCCTCTAAATGTCCTCAGTAGGCCTAGGTGACTTTGGATGTTGCAAATGCCTAGCAATGCTCAGGGTAAATCTCTTCTTTATTTCGGGCTGGACCTAAAGGCCAGTTTCCGCATCACTTAGAGAGACCTCGAGCAGGAGTCCCCAGACTGAAGTGGCGCCCCGGTGGTTTCCTTCAGGGCCTCTTATGTTTCCTCAAAGTGGCAGACCCGCAGGGAATGAAAGCCTGCCACGAACCGCCTTCCTGAGGCTCTTTCAAAGCTATGGAACGCTAGCCATAGAGAACACATTAGTTCCCGGCCCTTCCAACTGCATAGTGAGGGAAGTTCCCCGAGCTGTGTATCCCTTGATTGTGCCCAGAAGGCTTTGGGTACACAGTGTCCTTCCTTGGCAGGAATTGACCATGTGAGAGTCTTGAGCACTGTGGGCCATAGTAAAGCTAAAGCCGTCCATTGACTAAGACTTCCTGGAAACCGGTGCACCTCTATCTCTGGTAATGGGAAAATGTGCACCTTACCTCAAGACTAGAGGTCACATTTAGTTGGCCCTTTAGCTACAGTACGCAACTGGGGTGAGCTCCCAGGAAGGAATCGCAAGCCCCTGGATTCTTTAGGAAAAAAACTCTGTGCTCTTCAGCGGCACCTGTGGCGTGAAGAGTCTCCTGGTGGTGTGGTTTTCAGCAGGCTTGGAAGCTGCAATGGAGCTGCTGTCAAAAGGGGGAAATACGGGCTTCTCCCATATTCTCCCGTTTACAACTTGACGCCACAGCGCATTTACTAGCACTCTCTGACTGACTGCTGGAGACTTTCAGCCCCACTGGGCCTTTCTATGATCACACTTCGCTGGACGCGGGGTGTTTTGTGTGAAACGAATAGCATTACACGCTTCATGAACTAGTCCGGCCTAGGTGACTTTGGATGGACCAAATGGCTAAGAATTTGACCGGATTTTCAGGATTTTCTGGCAGGCTGGACCTACCGTGTACCTTGCTTCCCTATAGAGAGATGACAGGTAAGAGTTGCCAGGATGCACTTTAGGCACAGGGGTTCTTTCAGTGCAGTTCAGAGGGCCTCCACGGAGGCAGAGCCATGTTGAATGGAATACTGGCCAAAAGGTGGTCCTGGGGCTGCCTTACAGCTGTAGAAATAAAGCTCTGCAGGCGAGAATCTGTTCATCACCCTTCCCTCTGTATACAAAGAGTCGACCCCAACCATCTGTTCTGTGTTATGTTTCTCGGAAAATAAAAGGGGACTACGGCGCACACACTCTCCCTCAGAAGGGAATTCCTACGTGACTCTCTTAGGCCTACGGAAAGCCGTAGAGGAGTTAAAGCAGTCTGTCGAGTCAGGACGCACGGAGATGGCTGCACACAAAACTTTGCTGATAGGAAACACTCGTGCTTCCCTTGAGGCCAGGGGTCACGTTTACTTTTCCCTGAGCTAGGGCAAGCGTGGGATGAGCTCCTAGCAAGGCACTGGAGACCACCTGGATTCCTAGGAGAACGCTCACTTTCTTCACTGAGCGTATTCCTAGGAGTGACTAGAAGACGGTTCATGGCAATGTCTTTCAGTCAGCCTTGAGGCCGCCACTATCTACCTTTCAACTGGGGGAAATCCTGCCTTTTTCCAGGCTTCTCAATGACAAACTGGATCACCCCGTACAGGTACCTAGCTTCTCTGACAATCCCAAAGAGACCATTGGAACGCAATCCGGCCTTCTGCGATGAAACTTTTGGATGCAGTGTGCTCTGCATGTGGTGAACGGCATAATCCTCTAAATGTCCTCAGTAGGCCTAGGTGACTTTGGATGTTGCAAATGCCTAGCAATGCTCAGGGTAAATCTCTTCTTTATTTCGGGCTGGACCTAAAGGCCAGTTTCCGCATCACTTAGAGAGACCTCGAGCAGGAGTCCCCAGACTGAAGTGGCGCCCCGGTGGTTTCCTTCAGGGCCTCTTATGTTTCCTCAAAGTGGCAGACCCGCATGGAATGAAAGCCTGCCACGAACCGCCTTCCTGAGGCTCTTTCAAAGCTGTGGAACGCTAGCCATAGAGAACACATTCGTTCCCGGCCCTTCCAACTGCATAGTGAGGGAAGTTCCCCGAGCTGTGTATCCCTTGATTGTGCCCAGAAGGCTTTGGGTACACAGTGTCCTTCCTTGGCAGGAATTGACCATGTGAGAGTCTTGAGCACTCTGGGCCATAGTAAAGCTAAAGCCGTCCATTGACTAAGACTTCCTGGAAACCGGTGCACCTCTATCTCTGGTAATGGGAAAATGTGCACCTTACCTCAAGACTAGAGGTCACATTTAGTTGGCCCTTTAGCTACAGTACGCAACTGGGGTGAGCTCAAAGGAAGGAATCGCAAGCCCCTGGATTCTTTAGGAAAAAAACTCTGTGCTCTTCAGCGGCACCTGTGGCGTGAAGAGTCTCCTGGTGGTGTGGTTTTCAGCAGGCTTGGAAGCTGCAATGGAGCTGCTGTCAAAAGGGGGAAATACGGGCTTCTCCCATATTCTCCCGTTTACAACTTGACGCCACAGCGCATTTACTAGCACTCTCTGACTGACTGCTGGAGACTTTCAGCCCCACTGGACCTTTCTATGATCACACTTCGCTGGACGCGGGGTGTTTTGCGTGCAACGAATAGCATTACACGCTTCATGAACTAGTCCGGCCTAGGTGACTTTGGATGGACCAAATGGCTAAGAATTTGACCGGTATTTAAGGATTTTCTGGCAGGCTGGACCTACCGTGGACCTTGCTTCCCAATAGAGAGATGACAGGTAAGAGTTGCCAGGATGCACTTTAGGCGCAGGGGTTCTTTCAGTGCAGTTCAGAGGGCCTCCGCGGAGGCAGAGCCACGTTGAATGGAATACTGGCCAAAAGGTGGTCCTGGGGCTGCCTTACAGCTGTAGAAATCAAGCTCTGCAGGCGAGAATCTGTTCATCACCCTTCCCTCTGTATACAAAGAGTCGACCCCAACCATCTGTTCTGTGTTATGTTTCTCGGAAAATAAAAGGGGACTACGGCGCACACACTCTCCCTCAGAAGGGAATTCCTACGTGTCTCTCTTAGGCCTACGGAAAGCCGTAGAGGAGTTAAAGCAGTCTGTCGAGTCAGGACGCATGGAGATGGCTGCACACAAAACTTTGCTGATAGGAAACACTCGTGCTTGCCTTGAGGCCAGGGGTCACGTTTACTTTGCCCTGAGCTAGGGCAAGCGTGGGATGAGCTCCTAGCAAGGCACTGGAGACCACCTGGATTCCTAGGAGAACGCTCACTTTCTTCACTGAGCGTATTCCTAGGAGTGACTAGAAGACGGTTCATGGCAATGTCTTTCAGTCAGCCTTGAGGCCGCCACTATCTACCTTTCAACTGGGGGAAATCCTGCCTTTTTCCAGGCTTCTCAATGACAAACTGGATCACCCCGCACATGTACCTAGCTTCTCTGACAATCCCAAAGAGACCATTGGAACGCAATCCGGCCTTCTGCGATGAATCCTTTGGATGCAGTGTGCTCTGCATGTGGTGAACGGCATAATCCTCTAAATGTCCTCAGTAGGCCTAGGTGACTTTGGATGTTGCAAATGCCTAGCAATGCTCAGGGTAAATCTCTTCTTTATTTCGGGCTGGACCTAAAGGCCAGTTTCCGCATCACTTAGAGAGACCTCGAGCAGGAGTCCCCAGACTGAAGTGGCTCCCCGGTGGTTTCCTTCAGGGCCTCTTATGTTTCCTCAAAGTGGCAGACCCGCAGGGAATGAAAGCCTGCCACGAACCGCCTTCCTGAGGCTCTTTCAAAGCTGTGGAACGCTAGCCATAGAGAACACATTCGTTCCCGGCCCTTCCAACTGCATAGTGAGGGAAGTTCCCCGAGCTGTGTATCCCTTGATTGTGCCCAGAAGGCTTTGGGTACACAGTGTCCTTCCTTGGCAGGAATTGACCATGTGAGAGTCTTGAGCACTGTGGGCCATAGTAAAGCTAAAGCCGTCCATTGACTAAGACTTCCTGGAAACCGGTGCACCTCTATCTCTGGTAATGGGAAAATGTGCACCTTACCTCAAGACTAGAGGTCACATTTAGTTGGCCCTTTAGCTACAGTACGCAACTGGGGTGAGCTCCCAGGAAGGAATCGCAAGCCCCTGGATTCTTTAGGAAAAAAACTCTGTGCTCTTCAGCGGCACCTGTGGCGTGAAGAGTCTCCTGGTGGTGTGGTTTCCAGCAGGCTTGGAAGCTGCAATGGAGCTGCTGTCAAAAGGGGGAAATACGGGCTTCTCCCATATTCTCCCGTTTACAACTTGATGCCACAGCGCATTTACTAGCACTCTCTGACTGACTGCTGGAGACTTTCAGCCCCACTGGGCCTTTCTATGATCACACTTCGCTGGACACGGGGTGTTTTGCGTGCCACGAATAGCATTACACGCTTCATGAACTAGTCCGGCCTAGGTGACTTTGGATGGACCAAATGGCTAAGAATTTGACCGGATTTTCAGGATTTTCTGGCAGGCTGGACCTACCGTGGACCTTGCTTCCCAATAGAGAGATGACAGGTAAGAGTTGCCAGGATGCACTTTAGGCGCAGGGGTTCTTTCAGTGCAGTTCAGAGGGCCTCCGCGGAGGCAGAGCCACGTTGAATGGAATACTGGCCAAAACGTGGTCCTGGGGCTTCCTTACAGCTGTAGAAATCAAGCTCTGCGGGCGAGAATCTGTTCATCACCCTTCCCTCTGCATACAAAGAGTCGACCCCAACCGTCTCTTCTGTGTTATGTTTCTCGGAAAATAAAAGGGGACTACGGCGCACACACTCTCCCTCAGAAGGGAATAACTACGTGACTCTCTTAGGCCTACGGAAAACCGTAGAGGAGTTAAAGCAGTCTGTCGAGTCAGGACGCACGGAGATGGCTGCACACAAAACTTTGCTGATAGGAAACACTCGTGCTTGCCTTGAGGCCAGGGGTCACGTTTACTTTGCCCTGAGCTAGGGCAAGCGTGGGATGAGCTCCTAGCAAGGCACTGGAGACCACCTGGATTCCTAGGAGAACGCTCACTTTCTTCACTGAGCGTATTCCTAGGAGTGACTAGAAGACGGTTCATGGCAATGTCTTTCAGTCAGCCTTGAGGCCGCCACTATCTACCTTTCAACTGGGGGAAATCCTGCCTTTTTCCAGGCTTCACAATGACAAACTGGATCACCCCGCACATGTACCTAGCTTCTCTGACAATCCCAAAGAGACCATTGGAACGCAATCCGGCCTTCTGCGATGAAACTTTTGGATGCAGTGTGCTCTGCATGTGGTGAACGGCATAATCCTCTAAATGTCCTCAGTAGGCCTAGGTGACTTTGGATGTTGCAAATGCCTAGCAATGCTCAGGGTAAATCTCTTCTTTATTTCGGGCTGGACCTAAAGGCCAGTTTCCGCATCACTTAGAGAGACCTCGAGCAGGAGTCCCCAGACTGAAGTGGCGCCCCGGTGGTTTCCTTCAGGGCCTCTTATGTTTCCTCAAAGTGGCAGACCCGCAGGGAATGAAAGCCTGCCACGAACCGCCTTCCTGAGGCTCTTTCAAAGCTGTGGAACGCTAGCCATAAAGAACACATTAGTTCCCGGCCCTTCCAACTGCATAGTGAGGGAAGTTCCCCGAGCTGTGTATCCCTTGATTGTGCCCAGAAGGCTTTGGGTACACAGTGTCCTTCCTTGGCAGGAATTGACCATGTGAGAGTCTTGAGCACTGTGGGCCATAGTAAAGCTAAAGCCGTCCATTGACTAAGACTTCCTGGAAACCGGTGCACCTCTATCTCTGGTAATGGGAAAATGTGCACCTTACCTCAAGACTAGAGGTCACATTTAGTTGGCCCTTTAGCTACAGTACGCAACTGGGGTGAGCTCCCAGGAAGGAATCGCAAGCCCCTGGATTCTTTAGGAAAAAAACTCTGTGCTCTTCAGCGGCACCTGTGGCGTGAAGAGTCTCCTGGTGGTGTGGTTTTCAGCAGGCTTGGAAGCTGCAATGGAGCTGCTGTCAAAAGGGGGAAATACGGGCTTCTCCCATATTCTCCCGTTTACAACTTGACGCCACAGCGCATTTACTAGCACTCTCTGACTGACTGCTGGAGACTTTCAGCCCCACTGGACCTTTCTATGATCACACTTCGCTGGACGCGGGGTGTTTTGCGTGCCACGAATAGCATTACACGCTTCATGAACTAGTCCGGCCTAGGTGACTTTGGATGGACCAAATGGCTAAGAATTTGACCGGTATTTCAGGATTTTCTGGCAGGCTGGACCTACCGTGGACCTTGCTTCCCAATAGAGAGATGACAGGTAAGAGTTGCCAGGATGCACTTTAGGCGCAGGGGTTCTTTCAGTGCAGTTCAGAGGGCCTCCGCGGAGGCAGAGCCACGTTGAATGGAATACTGGCCAAAATGTGGTCCTGGGGCTGCCTTACAGCTGTAGAAATCAAGCTCTGCAGGCGAGAATCTGTTCATCACCCTTCCCTCTGTATACAAAGAGTCGACCCCAACCATCTGTTCTGTGTTATGTTTCTCGGAAAATAAAAGGGGACTACGGCGCACACACTCTCCCTCAGAAGGGAATTCCTACGTGACTCTCTTAGGCCTACGGAAAGCCGTAGAGGAGTTAAAGCAGTCTGTCGAGTCAGGACGCACGGAGATGGCTGCACACAAAACTTTGCTGATAGGAAACACTCGTGCTTGCCTTGAGGCCAGGGGTCACGTTTACTTTGCCCTGAGCTAGGGCAAGCGTGGGATGAGCTCCTAGCAAGGCACTGGAGACCACCTGGATTCCTAGGAGAACGCTCACTTTCTTCACTGAGCGTATTCCTAGGAGTGACTAGAAGACGGTTCATGGCAATGTCTTTCAGTCAGCCTTGAGGCCGCCACTATCTACCTTTCAACTGGGGGAAATCCTGCCTTTTTCCAGGCTTCTCAATGACAAACTGGATCACCCCGCACATGTACCTAGCTTCTCTGACAATCCCAAAGAGACCATTGGAACGCAATCCGGCCTTCTGCGATGAATCCTTTGGATGCAGTGTGCTCTGCATGTGGTGAACGGCATAATCCTCTAAATGTCCTCAGTAGGCCTAGGTGACTTTGGATGTTGCAAATGCCTAGCAATGCTCAGGGTAAATCTCTTCTTTATTTCGGGCTGGACCTAAAGGCCAGTTTCCGCATCACTTAGAGAGACCTCGAGCAGGAGTCCCCAGACTGAAGTGGCGCCCCGGTGGTTTCCTTCAGGGCCTCTTATGTTTCCTCAAAGTGGCAGACCCGCAGGGAATGAAAGCCTGCCACGAACCGCCTTCCTGAGGCTCTTTCAAAGCTGTGGAACGCTAGCCATAGAGAACACATTCGTTCCCGGCCCTTCCAACTGCATAGTGAGGGAAGTTCCCCGAGCTGTGTATCCCTTGATTGTGCCCAGAAGGCTTTGGGTACACAGTGTCCTTCCTTGGCAGGAATTGACCATGTGAGAGTCTTGAGCACTGTGGGCCATAGTAAAGCTAAAGCCGTCCATTGACTAAGACTTCCTGGAAACCGGTGCACCTCTATCTCTGGTAATGGGAAAATGTGCACCTTACCTCAAGACTAGAGGTCACATTTAGTTGGCCCTTTAGCTACAGTACGCAACTGGGGTGAGCTCCCAGGAAGGAATCGCAAGCCCCTGGATTCTTTAGGAAAAAAACTCTGTGCTCTTCAGCAGCACCTGTGGCGTGAAGAGTCTCCTGGTGGTGTGGTTTCCAGCAGGCTTGGAAGCTGCAATGGAGCTGCTGTCAAAAGGGGGAAATACGGGCTTCTCCCATATTCTCCCGTTTACAACTTGACGCCACAGCGCATTTACTAGCACTCTCTGACTGACTGCTGGAGACTTTCAGCCCCACTGGGCCTTTCTATGATCACACTTCGCTGGACGCGGGGTGTTTTGCGTGCCACGAATAGCATTACACGCTTCATGAACTAGTCCGGCCTAGGTGACTTTGGATGGACCAAATGGCTAAGAATTTGACCGGATTTTCAGGATTTTCTGGCAGGCTGGACCTACCGTGGACCTTGCTTCCCAATAGAGAGATGACAGGTAAGAGTTGCCAGGATGCACTTTAGGCGCAGGGGTTCTTTCAGTGCAGTTCAGAGGGCCTCCGCGGAGGCAGAGCCACGTTGAATGGAATACTGGCCAAAACGTGGTCCTGGGGCTGCCTTACAGCTGTAGAAATCAAGCTCTGCGGGCGAGAATCTGTTCATCACCCTTCCCTCTGCATACAAAGAGTCGACCCCAACCGTCTCTTCTGTGTTATGTTTCTCGGAAAATAAAAGGGGACTACGGCGCACACACTCTCCCTCAGAAGGGAATTCCTACGTGACTCTCTTAGGCCTACGGAAAGCCGTAGAGGAGTTAAAGCAGTCTGTCGAGTCAGGACGCACGGAGATGGCTGCACACAAAACTTTGCTGATAGGAAACACTCGTGCTTGCCTTGAGGCCAGGGGTCACGTTTACTTTTCCCTGAGCTAGGGCAAGCGTGGGATGAGCTCCTAGCAAGGCACTGGAGACCACCTGGATTCCTAGGAGAACGCTCACTTTCTTCACTGAGCGTATTCCTAGGAGTGACTAGAAGACGGTTCATGGCAATGTCTTTCAGTCAGCCTTGAGGCCGCCACTATCTACCTTTCAACTGGGGGAAATCCTGCCTTTTTCCAGGCTTCTCAATGACAAACTGGATCACCCCGCACATGTACCTAGCTTCTCTGACAATCCCAAAGAGACCATTGGAACGCAATCCGGCCTTCTGCGATGAAACTTTTGGATGCAGTGTGCTCTGCATGTGGTGAACGGCATAATCCTCTAAATGTCCTCAGTAGGCCTAGGTGACTTTGGATGTTGCAAATGCCTAGCAATGCTCAGGGTAAATCTCTTCTTTATTTCGGGCTGGACCTAAAGGCCAGTTTCCGCATCACTTAGAGAGACCTCGAGCAGGAGTCCCCAGACTGAAGTGGCGCCCCGGTGGTTTCCTTCAGGGCCTCTTATGTTTCCTCAAAGTGGCAGACCCGCAGGGAATGAAAGCCTGCCACGAACCGCATTCCTGAGGCTCTTTCAAAGCTGTGGAACGCTAGCCATAGAGAACACATTAGCTCCCGGCCCTTCCAACTGCATAGTGAGGGAACTTCCCCGAGCTGTGTATCCCTTGATTGTGCCCAGAAGTCTTTGGGTACACAGTGTCCTTCCTTGGCAGGAATTGACCATGTGAGAGTCTTGAGCACTGTGGGCCATAGTAAAGCTAAAGCCGTCCATTGACTAAGACTTCCTGGAAACCGGTGCACCTCTATCTCTGGTAATGGGAAAATGTGCACCTTACCTCAAGACTAGAGGTCACATTTAGTTGGCCCTTTAGCTACAGTACGCAACTGGGGTGAGCTCCCAGGAAGGAATCGCAAGCCCCTGGATTCTTTAGGAAAAAAACTCTGTGCTCTTCAGCGGCACCTGTGGCGTGAAGAGTCTCCTGGTGGTGTGGTTTCCAGCAGGCTTGGAAGCTGCAATGGAGCTGCTGTCAAAAGGGGGAAATACGGGCTTCTCCCATATTCTCCCGTTTACAACTTGACGCCACAGCACATTTACTAGCACTCTCTGACTGACTGCTGGAGACTTTCAGCCCCACTGGGCCTTTCTATGATCACACTTCGCTGGACGCGGGGTGTTTTGCGTGCCACGAATAGCATTACACGCTTCATGAACTAGTCCGGCCTAGGTGACTTTGGATGGACCAAATGGCTAAGAATTTGACCGGATTTTCAGGATTTTCTGGCAGGCTGGACCTACCGTGGACCTTGCTTCCCAATAGAGAGATGACAGGTAAGAGTTGCCAGGATGCACTTTAGGCGCAGGGGTTCTTTCAGTGCAGTTCAGAGGGCCTCCGCGGAGGCAGAGCCACGTTGAATGGAATACTGGCCAAAACGTGGTCCTGGGGCTGCCTTACAGCTGTAGAAATCAAGCTCTGCGGGCGAGAATCTGTTCATCACCCTTCCCTCTGCATACAAATAGTCGACCCCAACCGTCTCTTCTGTGTTATGTTTCTCGGAAAATAAAAGGGGACTACGGCGCACACACTCTCCCTCAGAAGGGAATTCCTACGCGACTCTCTTAGGCCTACGGAAAGCCGTAGAGGAGTTAAAGCAGTCTGTCGAGTCAGGACGCACGGATATGGCTGCACACAAAACTTTGCTGATAGGAAACACTCGTGCTTGCCTTGAGGCCAGGGGTCACGTTTACTTTGCCCTGAGCTAGGGCAAGCATGGGATGAGCTCCTAGCAAGGCACTGGAGACCACCTGGATTCCTAGGAGAACGCTCACTTTCTTCACTGAGCGTATTCCTAGGAGTGACTAGAAGACGGTTCATGGCAATCTCTTTCAGTCAGCCTTGAGGCCGCCACTATCTACCTTTCAACTGGGGGAAATCCTGCCTTTTTCCAGGCTTCTCAATGACAAACTGGATCACCCCGCACATGTACCTAGCTTCTCTGACAATCCCAAAGAGACCATTGGAACGCAATCCGGCCTTCTGTGATGAAACTCTTGGATGCAGTGTGCTCTGCATGTGGTGAACGGCATAATCCTCTAAGTGTCCTCAGTAGGCCTAGGTGACTTTGGATGTTGCAAATGCCTAGCAATGCTCAGGGTAAATCTCTTCTTTATTTCGGGCTGGACCTAAAGGCCAGTTTCCGCATCACTTAGAGAGACCTCGAGCAGGAGTCCCCAGACTGAAGTGGCGCCCCGGTGGTTTCCTTCAGGGCCTCTTATGTTTCCTCAAAGTGGCAGACCCGCATGGAATGAAAGCCTGCCACGAACCGCCTTCCTGAGGCTCTTTAAAAGCTGTGGAACGCTAGCCATAGAGAACACATTCGTTCCCGGCCCTTCCAACTGCATAGTGAGGGAAGTTCCCCGAGCTGTGTATCCCTTGATTGTGCCCAGAAGGCTTTGGGTACACAGTGTCCTTCCTTGGCAGGAATTGACCATGTGAGAGTCTTGAGCACTGTGGGCCATAGTAAAGCTAAAGCCGTCCATTGACTAAGACTTCCTGGAAACCGGTGCACCTCTATCTCTGGTAATGGGAAAATGTGCACCTTACCTCAAGACTAGAGGTCACATTTAGTTGGCCCTTTAGCTACAGTACGCAACTGGGGTGAGCTCCCAGGAAGGAATCGCAAGCCCCTGGATTCTTTAGGAAAAAAACTCTGTGCTCTTCAGCGGCACCTGTGGCGTGAAGAGTCTCCTGGTGGTGTGGTTTTCAGCAGGCTTGGAAGCTGCAATGGAGCTGCTGTCAAAAGGGGGAAATACGGGCTTCTCCCATATTCTCCCGTTTACAACTTGATGCCACAGCGCATTTACTAGCACTCTCTGACTGACTGCTGGAGACTTTCAGCCCCACTGGGCATTTCTATGATCACACTTCGCTGGACGCGGGGTGTTTTGCGTGCCACGAATAGCATTACACGCTTCATGAACTAGTCCGGCCTAGGTGACTTTGGATGGACCAAATGGCTAAGAATTTGACCGGATTTTCAGGATTTTCTGGCAGGCTGGACCTACCGTGGACCTTGCTTCCCAATAGAGAGATGACAGGTAAGAGTTGCCAGGATGCACTTTAGGCGCAGGGGTTCTTTCAGTGCAGTTCAGAGGGCCTCCGCGGAGGCAGAGCCACATTGAATGGAATACTGGCCAAAACGTGGTCCTGGGGCTGCCTTACAGCTGTAGAAATCAAGCTCTGCGGGCGAGAATCTGTTCATCACCCTTCCCTCTGCATACAAAGAGTCGACCCCAACCGTCTCTTCTGTGTTATGTTTCTCGGAAAATAAAAGGGGACTACGGCGCACACACTCTCCCTCAGAAGGGAATTCCTACGCGACTCTCTTAGGCCTACGGAAAGCCGTAGAGGAGTTAAAGCAGTCTGTCGAGTCAGGACGCACGGAGATGGCTGCACACAAAACTTTGCTGATAGGAAACACTCGTGCTTGCCTTGAGGCCAGGGGTCACGTTTACTTTGCCCTGAGCTAGGGCAAGCGTGGGATGAGCTCCTAGCAAGGCACTGGAGACCACCTGGATTCCTAGGAGAACGCTCACTTTCTTCACTGAGCGTATTCCTAGGAGTGACTAGAAGACGGTTCATGGCAATGTCTTTCAGTCAGCCTTGAGGCCGCCACTATCTACCTTTCAACTGGGGGAAATCCTGCCTTTTTCCAGGCTTCTCAATGACAAACTGGATCACCCTGCACATGTACCTAGCTTCTCTGACAATCCCAAAGAGACCATTGGAACGCAATACGGCCTTCTGCGATGAATCCTTTGGATGCAGTGTGCTCTGCATGTGGTGAACGGCATAATCCTCTAAATGTCCTCAGTAGGCCTAGGTGACTTTGGATGTTGCAAATGCCTAGCAATGCTCAGGGTAAATCTCTTCTTTATTTCGGGCTGGACCTAAAGGCCAGTTTCCGCATCACTTAGAGAGACCTCGAGCAGGAGTCCCCAGACTGAAGTGGCGCCCCGGTGGTTTCCTTCAGGGCCTCTTATGTTTCCTCAAAGTGGCAGACCCGCAGGGAATGAAAGCCTGCCATGAACCGCCTTCCTGAGGCTCTTTCAAAGCTGTGGAACGCTAGCCATAGAGAACACATTAGTTCCCGGCCCTTCCAACTGCATAGTGATGGAACTTCCCCGAGCTGTGTATCCCTTGATTGTGCCCAGAAGGCTTTGGGTACACAGTGTCCTTCCTTGGCAGGAATTGACCATGTGAGAGTCTTGAGCACTGTGGGCCATAGTAAAGCTAAAGCCGTCCATTGACTAAGACTTCCTGGAAACCGGTGCACCTCTATCTCTGGTAATGGGAAAATGTGCACCTTACCTCAAGACTAGAGGTCACATTTAGTTGGCCCTTTAGCTACAGTACGCAACTGGGGTCAGCTCCCAGGAAGGAATCGCAAGCCCCTGGATTCTTTAGGAAAAAAACTCTGTGCTCTTCAGCGGCACCTGTGGCGTGAAGAGTCTCCTGGTGGTGTGGTTTCCAGCAGGCTTGGAAGCTGCAATGGAGCTGCTGTCAAAAGGGGGAAATACGGGCTTCTCCCATATTCTCCCGTTTACAACTTGACGCCACAGCACATTTACTAGCACTCTCTGACTGACTGCTGGAGACTTTCAGCCCCACTGGGCCTTTCTATGATCACACTTCGCTGGACGCGGGGTGTTTTGCGTGCCACGAATAGCATTACACGCTTCATGAACTAGTCCGGCCTAGGTGACTTTGGATGGACCAAATGGCTAAGAATTTGACCGGATTTTCAGGATTTTCTGGCAGGCTGGACCTACCGTGGACCTTGCTTCCCAATAGAGAGATGACAGGTAAGAGTTGCCAGGATGCACTTTAGGCGCAGGGGTTCTTTCAGTGCAGTTCAGAGGGCCTCCACAGAGGCAGAGCCACGTTGAATGGAATACTGGCCAAAACGTGGTCCTGGGGCTGCCTTACAGCTGTAGAAATCAAGCTCTGCGGGCGAGAATCTGTTCATCACCCTTCCCTCTGCATACAAAGAGTCGACCCCAACCGTCTCTTCTGTGTTATGTTTCTCGGAAAATAAAAGGGGACTACGGCGCACACACTCTCCCTCAGAAGGGAATTCCTACGCGACTCTCTTAGGCCTACGGAAAGCCGTAGAGGAGTTAAAGCAGTCTGTCGAGTCAGGACGCAAGGAGATGGCTGCACACAGAACTTTGCTGATAGGAAACACTCGTGCTTGCCTTGAGGCCAGGGGTCACGTTTACTTTGCCCTGAGCTAGGGCAAGCGTGGGATGAGCTCCTAGCAAGGCACTGGAGACCACCTGGATTCCTAGGAGAACGCTCACTTTCTTCACTGAGCGTATTCCTAGGAGTGACTAGAAGACGGTTCATGGCAATGTCTTTCAGTCAGCCTTGAGGCCGCCACTATCTACCTTTCAACTGGGGGAAATCCTGCCTTTTTCCAGGCTTCTCAATGACAAACTGGATCACCCCGCACATGTACCTAGCTTCTCTGACAATCCCAAAGAGACCATTGGAACGCAATCCGGCCTTCTGCGATGAAACTTTTGGATGCAGTGTGCTCTGCATGTGGTGAACGGCATAATCCTCTAAATGTCCTCAGTAGGCCTAGGTGACTTTGGATGTTGCAAATGCCTAGCAATGCTCAGGGTAAATCTCTTCTTTATTTCGGGCTGGACCTAAAGGCCAGTTTCCGCATCACTTAGAGAGACCTCGAGCAGGAGTCCCCAGACTGAAGTGGCGCCCCGGTGGTTTCCTTCAGGGCCTCTTATGTTTCCTCAAAGTGGCAGACCCGCATGGAATGAAAGCCTGCCACGAACCGCCTTCCTGAGGCTCTTTCAAAGCTGTGGAACGCTAGCCATAGAGAACACATTCGTTCCCGGCCCTTCCAACTGCATAGTGAGGGAAGTTCCCCGAGCTGTGTATCCCTTGATTGTGCCCAGAAGGCTTTGGGTACACAGTGTCCTTCCTTGGCAGGAATTGACCATGTGAGAGTCTTGAGCACTGTGGGCCATAGTAAAGCTAAAGCCGTCCATTGACTAAGACTTCCTGGAAACCGGTGCACCTCTATCTCTGGTAATGGGAAAATGTGCACCTTACCTCAAGACTAGAGGTCACATTTAGTTGGCCCTTTAGCTACAGTACGCAGCTGGGGTGAGCTCCCAGGAAGGAATCGCAAGCCCCTGGATTCTTTAGGAAAAAAACTCTGTGCTCTTCAGCGGCACCTGTGGCGTGAAGAGTCTCCTGGTGGTGTGGTTTTCAGCAGGCTTGGAAGCTGCAATGGAGCTGCTGTCAAAAGGGGGAAATACGGGCTTCTCCCATATTCTCCCGTTTACAACTTGACGCCACAGCGCATTTACTAGCACTCTCTGACTGACTGCTGGAGACTTTCAGCCCCACTGGGCCTTTCTATGATCACACTTCGCTGGACGCGGGGTGTTTTGTGTGCCACGAATAGCATTACACGCTTCATGAACTAGTCCGGCCTAGGTGACTTTGGATGGACCAAATGGCTAAGAATTTGACCGGATTTTCAGGATTTTCTGGCAGGCTGGACCTACCGTGTACCTTGCTTCCCTATAGAGAGATGACAGGTAAGAGTTGCCAGGATGCACTTTAGGCGCAGGGGTTCTTTCAGTGCAGTTCAGAGGGCCTCCGCGGAGGCAGAGCCATGTTGAATGGAATACTGGCCAAAAGGTGGTCCTGGGGCTGCCTTACAGCTGTAGAAATCAAGCTCTGCAGGCGAGAATCTGTTCATCACCCTTCCCTCTGTATACAAAGAGTCGACCCCAACCATCTGTTCTGTGTTATGTTTCTCGGAAAATAAAAGGGGACTACGGCGCACACACTCTCCCTCAGAAGGGAATTCCTACGTGACTCTCTTAGGCCTACGGAAAGCCGTAGAGGAGTTAAAGCAGTCTGTCGAGTCAGGACGCAAGGAGATGGCTGCACACAAAACTTTGCTGATAGGAAACACTCGTGCTTCCCTTGAGGCCAGGGGTCACGTTTACTTTTCCCTGAGCTAGGGCAAGCGTGGGATGAGCTCCTAGCAAGGCACTGGAGACCACCTGGATTCCTAGGAGAACGCTCACTTTCGTCACTGAGCGTATTCCTAGGAGTGACTAGAAGACGGTTCATGGCAATGTCTTTCAGTCAGCCTTGAGGCCGCCACTATCTACCTTTCAACTGGGGGAAATCCTGCCTTTTTCCAGGCTTCTCAATGACAAACTGGATCACCCCGTACAGGTACCTAGCTTCTCTGACAATCCCAAAGAGACCATTGGAACGCAATCCAGCCTTCTGCGATGAAACTTTTGGATGCAGTGTGCTCTGCATGTGGTGAACGGCATAATCCTCTAAATGTCCTCAGTAGGCCTAGGTGACTTTGGATGTTGCAAATGCCTAGCAATGCTCAGGGTAAATCTCTTCTTTATTTCGGGCTGGACCTAAAGGCCAGTTTCCGCATCACTTAGAGAGACCTCGAGCAGGAGTCCCCAGACTGAAGTGGCGCCCCGGTGGTTTCCTTCAGGGCCTCTTATGTTTCCTCAAAGTGGCAGACCCGCATGGAATGAAAGCCTGCCACGAACCGCCTTCCTGAGGCTCTTTCAAAGCTGTGGAACGCTAGCCATAGAGAACACATTCGTTCCCGGCCCTTCCAACTGCATAGTGAGGGAACTTCCCCGAGCTGTGTATCCCTTGATTGTGCCCAGAAGGCTTTGGGTACACAGTGTCCTTCCTTGGCAGGAATTGACCATGTGAGAGTCTTGAGCACTCTGGGCCATAGTAAAGCTAAAGCCGTCCATTGACTAAGACTTCCTGGAAACCGGTGCACCTCTATCTCTGGTAATGGGAAAATGTGCACCTTACCTCAAGACTAGAGGTCACATTTAGTTGGCCCTTTAGCTACAGTACGCAACTGGGGTGAGCTCAAAGGAAGGAATCGCAAGCCCCTGGATTCTTTAGGAAAAAAACTCTGTGCTCTTCAGCGGCACCTGTGGCGTGAAGAGTCTCCTGGTGGTGTGGTTTTCAGCAGGCTTGGAAGCTGCAATGGAGCTGCTGTCAAAAGGGGGAAATACGGGCTTCTCCCATATTCTCCCGTTTACAACTTGACGCCACAGCGCATTTACTAGCACTCTCTGACTGACTGCTGGAGACTTTCAGCCCCACTGGACCTTTCTATGATCACACTTCGCTGGACGCGGGGTGTTTTGCGTGCCACGAATAGCATTACACGCTTCATGAACTAGTCCGGCCTAGGTGACTTTGGATGGACCAAATGGCTAAGAATTTGACCGGTATTTCAGGATTTTCTGGCAGGCTGGACCTACCGTGGACCTTGCTTCCCAATAGAGAGATGACAGGTAAGAGTTGCCAGGATGCACTTTAGGCGCAGGGGTTCTTTCAGTGCAGTTCAGAGGGCCTCCGCGGAGGCAGAGCCACGTTGAATGGAATACTGGCCAAAAGGTGGTCCTGGGGCTGCCTTACAGCTGTAGAAATCAAGCTCTGCAGGCGAGAATCTGTTCATCACCCTTCCCTCTGTATACAAAGAGTCGACCCCAACCATCTGTTCTGTGTTATGTTTCTCGGAAAATAAAAGGGGACTACGGCGCACACACTCTCCCTCAGAAGGGAATTCCTACGTGTCTCTCTTAGGCCTACGGAAAGCCGTAGAGGAGTTAAAGCAGTCTGTCGAGTCAGGACGCATGGAGATGGCTGCACACAAAACTTTGCTGATAGGAAACACTCGTGCTTGCCTTGAGGCCAGGGGTCACGTTTACTTTGCCCTGAGCTAGGGCAAGCGTGGGATGAGCTCCTAGCAAGGCACTGGAGACCACCTGGATTCCTAGGAGAACGCTCACTTTCTTCACTGAGCGTATTCCTAGGAGTGACTAGAAGACGGTTCATGGCAATGTCTTTCAGTCAGCCTTGAGGCCGCCACTATCTACCTTTCAACTGGGGGAAATCCTGCCTTTTTCCAGGCTTCTCAATGACAAACTGGATCACCCCGCACATGTACCTAGCTTCTCTGACAATCCCAAAGAGACCATTGGAACGCAATCCGGCCTTCTGCGATGAATCCTTTGGATGCAGTGTGCTCTGCATGTGGTGAATGGCATAATCCTCTAAATGTCCTCAGTAGGCCTAGGTGACTTTGGATGTTGCAAATGCCTAGCAATGCTCAGGGTAAATCTCTTCTTTATTTCGGGCTGGACCTAAAGGCCAGTTTCCGCATCAATTAGAGAGACCTCGAGCAGGAGTCCCCAGACTGAAGTGGCTCCCCGGTGGTTTCCTTCAGGGCCTCTTATGTTTCCTCAAAGTGGCAGACCCGCAGGGAATGAAAGCCTGCCACGAACCGCCTTCCTGAGGCTCTTTCAAAGCTGTGGAACGCTAGCCATAGAGAACACATTCGTTCCCGGCCCTTCCAACTGCATAGTGAGGGAAGTTCCCCGAGCTGTGTATCCCTTGATTGTGCCCAGAAGGCTTTGGGTACACAGTGTCCTTCCTTGGCAGGAATTGACCATGTGAGAGTCTTGAGCACTGTGGGCCATAGTATAGCTAAAGCCGTCCATTGACTAAGACTTCCTGGAAACCGGTGCACCTCTATCTCTGGTAATGGGAAAATGTGCACCTTACCTCAAGACTAGAGGTCACATTTAGTTGGCCCTTTAGCTACAGTACGCAACTGGGGTGAGCTCCCAGGAAGGAATCGCAAGCCCCTGGATTCTTTAGGAAAAAAACTCTGTGCTCTTCAGCGGCACCTGTGGCGTGAAGAGTCTCCTGGTGGTGTGGTTTCCAGCAGGCTTGGAAGCTGCAATGGAGCTGCTGTCAAAAGGGGGAAATACGGGCTTCTCCCATATTCTCCCGTTTACAACTTGACGCCACAGCGCATTTACTAGCACTCTCTGACTGACTGCTGGAGACTTTCAGCCCCACTGGGCCTTTCTATGATCACACTTCGCTGGACGCGGGTTGTTTTGCGTGCCACGAATAGCATTACACGCTTCATGAACTAGTCCGGCCTAGGTGACTTTGGATGGACCAAATGGCTAAGAATTTGACCGGATTTTCAGGATTTTCTGGCAGGCTGGACCTACCGTGGACCTTGCTTCCCAATAGAGAGATGACAGGTAAGAGTTGCCAGGATGCACTTTAGGCGCAGGGGTTCTTTCAGTGCAGTTCAGAGGGCCTCCGCGGAGGCAGAGCCACGTTGAATGGAATACTGGCCAAAACGTGGTCCTGGGGCTGCCTTACAGCTGTAGAAATCAAGCTCTGCGGGCGAGAATCTGTTCATCACCCTTCCCTCTGCATACAAAGAGTCGACCCCAACCGTCTCTTCTGTGTTATGTTTCTCGGAAAATAAAAGGGGACTACGGCGCACACACTCTCCCTCAGAAGGGAATTCCTACGCGACTCTCTTAGGCCTACGGAAAGCCGTAGAGGAGTTAAAGCAGTCTGTCGAGTCAGGACGCACGGAGATGGCTGCACACAAAACTTTGCTGATAGGAAACACTCGTGCTTGCCTTGAGGCCAGGGGTCACGTTTACTTTGCCCTGAGCTAGGGCAAGCGTGGGATGAGCTCCTAGCAAGGCACTGGAGACCACCTGGATTCCTAGGAGAACGCTCACTTTCTTCACTGAGCGTATTCCTAGGAGTGACTAGAAGACGGTTCATGGCAATGTCTTTCAGTCAGCCTTGAGGCCGCCACTATCTACCTTTCAACTGGGGGAAATCCTGCCTTTTTCCAGGCTTCACAATGACAAACTGGATCACCCCGCACATGTACCTAGCTTCTCTGACAATCCCAAAGAGACCATTGGAACGCAATCCGGCCTTCTGCGATGAAACTTTTGGATGCAGTGTGCTCTGCATGTGGTGAACGGCATAATCCTCTAAATGTCCTCAGTAGGCCTAGGTGACTTTGGATGTTGCAAATGCCTAGCAATGCTCAGGGTAAATCTCTTCTTTATTTCGGGCTGGACCTAAAGGCCAGTTTCCGCATCACTTAGAGAGACCTCGAGCAGGAGTCCCCAGACTGAAGTGGCGCCCCGGTGGTTTCCTTCAGGGCCTCTTATGTTTCCTCAAAGTGGCAGACCCGCAGGGAATGAAAGCCTGCCACGAACCGCCTTCCTGAGGCTCTTTCAAAGCTGTGGAACGCTAGCCATAGAGAACACATTCGTTCCCGGCCCTTCCAACTGCATAGTGAGGGAAGTTCCCCGAGCTGTGTATCCCTTGATTGTGCCCAGAAGGCTTTGGGTACACAGTGTCCTTCCTTGGCAGGAATTGACCATGTGAGAGTCTTGAGCACTGTGGGCCATAGTAAAGCTAAAGCCGTCCATTGACTAAGACTTCCTGGAAACCGGTGCACCTCTATCTCTGGTAATGGGAAAATGTGCACCTTACCTCAAGACTAGAGGTCACATTTAGTTGGCCCTTTAGCTACAGTACGCAACTGGGGTGAGCTCCCAGGAAGGAATCGCAAGCCCCTGGATTCTTTAGGAAAAAAACTCTGTGCTCTTCAGCGGCACCTGTGGCGTGAAGAGTCTCCTGGTGGTGTGGTTTTCAGCAGGCTTGGAAGCTGCAATGGAGCTGCTGTCAAAAGGGGGAAATACGGGCTTCTCCCATATTCTCCCGTTTACAACTTGACGCCACAGCGCATTTACTAGCACTCTCTGACTGACTGCTGGAGACTTTCAGCCCCACTGGGCCTTTCTATGATCACACTTCGCTGGACGCGGGGTGTTTTGCGTGCCACGAATAGCATTACACGCTTCATGAACTAGTCCGGCCTAGGTGACTTTGGATGGACCAAATGGCTAAGAATTTGACCGGATTTTCAGGATTTTCTGGCAGGCTGGACCTACCGTGGACCTTGCTTCCCAATAGAGAGATGACAGGTAAGAGTTGCCAGGATGCACTTTAGGCGCAGGGGTTCTTTCAGTGCAGTTCAGAGGGCCTCCGCGGAGGCAGAGCCACGTTGAATGGAATACTGGCCAAAACGTGGTCCTGGGGCTGCCTTACAGCTGTAGAAATCAAGCTCTGCGGGCGAGAATCTGTTCATCACCCTTCCCTCTGCATACAAAGAGTCGACCCCAACCGTCTCTTCTGTGTTATGTTTCTCGGAAAATAAAAGGGGACTACGGCGCACACACTCTCCCTCAGAAGGGAATTCCTACGCGACTCTCTTAGGCCTACGGAAAGCCGTAGAGGAGTTAAAGCAGTCTGTCGAGTCAGGACGCACGGAGATGGCTGCACACAAAACTTTGCTGATAGGAAACACTCGTGCTTGCCTTGAGGCCAGGGGTCACGTTTACTTTGCCCTGAGCTAGGGCAAGCGTGGGATGAGCTCCTAGCAAGGCACTGGAGACCACCTGGATTCCTAGGAGAACGCTCACTTTCTTCACTGAGCGTATTCCTAGGAGTGACTAGAAGACGGTTCATGGCAATGTCCTTCAGTCAGCCTTGAGGCCGCCACTATCTACCTTTCAACTGGGGGAAATCCTGCCTTTTTCCAGGCTTCACAATGACAAACTGGATCACCCCGCACATGTACCTAGCTTCTCTGACAATCCCAAAGAGACCATTGGAATGCAATCCGGCCTTCTGCGATGAAACTTTTGGATGCAGTGTGCTCTGCATGTGGTGAACGGCATAATCCTCTAAATGTCCTCAGTAGGCCTAGGTGACTTTGGATGTTGCAAATGCCTAGCAATGCTCAGGGTAAATCTCTTCTTTATTTCGGGCTGGACCTAAAGGCCAGTTTCCGCATCACTTAGAGAGACCTCGAGCAGGAGTCCCCAGACTGAAGTGGCGCCCCGGTGGTTTCCTTCAGGGCCTCTTATGTTTCCTCAAAGTGGCAGACCCGCAGGGAATGAAAGCCTGCCACGAACCGCCTTCCTGAGGCTCTTTCAAAGCTGTGGAACGCTAGCCATAGAGAACACATTCGTTCCCGGCCCTTCCAACTGCATAGTGAGGGAAGTTCCCCGAGCTGTGTATCCCTTGATTGTGCCCAGAAGGCTTTGGGTACACAGTGTCCTTCCTTGGCAGGAATTGACCATGTGAGAGTCTTGAGCACTGTGGGCCATAGTAAAGCTAAAGCCGTCCATTGACTAAGACTTCCTGGAAACCGGTGCACCTCTATCTCTGGTAATGGGAAAATGTGCACCTTACCTCAAGACTAGAGGTCACATTTAGTTGGCCCTTTAGCTACAGTACGCAACTGGGGTGAGCTCCCAGGAAGGAATCGCAAGCCCCTGGATTCTTTAGGAAAAAAACTCTGTGCTCTTCAGCAGCACCTGTGGCGTGAAGAGTCTCCTGGTGGTGTGGTTTCCAGCAGGCTTGGAAGCTGCAATGGAGCTGCTGTCAAAAGTGGGAAATACGGGCTTCTCCCATATTCTCCCGTTTACAACTTGACGCCACAGCGCATTTACTAGCACTCTCTGACTGACTGCTGGAGACTTTCAGCCCCACTGGGCCTTTCTATGATCACACTTCGCTGGACGCGGGGTGTTTTGCGTGCCACGAATAGCATTACACGCTTCATGAACTAGTCCGGCCTAGGTGACTTTGGATGGACCAAATGGCTAAGAATTTGACCGGATTTTCAGGATTTTCTGGCAGGCTGGACCTACCGTGGACCTTGCTTCCCAATAGAGAGATGACAGGTAAGAGTTGCCAGGATGCACTTTAGGCGCAGGGGTTCTTTCAGTGCAGTTCAGAGGGCCTCCGCGGAGGCAGAGCCACGTTGAATGGAATACTGGCCAAAACGTGGTCCTGGGGCTGCCTTACAGCTGTAGAAATCAAGCTCTGCGGGCGAGAATCTGTTCATCACCCTTCCCTCTGCATACAAAGAGTCGACCCCAACCGTCTCTTCTGTGTTATGTTTCTCGGAAAATAAAAGGGGACTACGGCGCACACACTCTCCCTCAGAAGGGAATTCCTACGTGACTCTCTTAGGCCTACGGAAAGCCGTAGAGGAGTTAAAGCAGTCTGTCGAGTCAGGACGCACGGAGATGGCTGCACACAAAACTTTGCTGATAGGAAACACTCGTGCTTGCCTTGAGGCCAGGGGTCACGTTTACTTTTCCCTGAGCTAGGGCAAGCGTGGGATGAGCTCCTAGCAAGGCACTGGAGACCACCTGGATTCCTAGGAGAACGCTCACTTTCGTCACTGAGCGTATTCCTAGGAGTGACTAGAAGACGGTTCATGGCAATGTCTTTCAGTCAGCCTTGAGGCCGCCACTATCTACCTTTCAACTGGGGGAAATCCTGCCTTTTTCCAGGCTTCTCAATGACAAACTGGATCACCCCGCACATGTACCTAGCTTCTCTGACAATCCCAAAGAGACCATTGGAACGCAATCCGGCCTTCTGCGATGAAACTTTTGGATGCAGTGTGCTCTGCATGTGGTGAACGGCATAATCCTCTAAATGTCCTCAGTAGGCCTAGGTGACTTTGGATGTTGCAAATGCCTAGCAATGCTCAGGGTAAATCTCTTCTTTATTTCGGGCTGGACCTAAAGGCCAGTTTCCGCATCACTTAGAGAGACCTCGAGCAGGAGTCCCCAGACTGAAGTGGCGCCCCGGTGGTTTCCTTCAGGGCCTCTTATGTTTCCTCAAAGTGGCAGACCCGCAGGGAATGAAAGCCTGCCACGAACCGCATTCCTGAGGCTCTTTCAAAGCTGTGGAACGCTAGCCATAGAGAACACATTAGCTCCCGGCCCTTCCAACTGCATAGTGAGGGAACTTCCCCGAGCTGTGTATCCCTTGATTGTGCCCAGAAGTCTTTGGGTACACAGTGTCCTTCCTTGGCAGGAATTGACCATGTGAGAGTCTTGAGCACTGTGGGCCATAGTAAAGCTAAAGCCGTCCATTGACTAAGACTTCCTGGAAACCGGTGCACCTCTATCTCTGGTAATGGGAAAATGTGCACCTTACCTCAAGACTAGAGGTCACATTTAGTTGGCCCTTTAGCTACAGTACGCAACTGGGGTGAGCTCCCAGGAAGGAATCGCAAGCCCCTGGATTCTTTAGGAAAAAAACTCTGTGCTCTTCAGCGGCACCTGTGGCGTGAAGAGTCTCCTGGTGGTGTGGTTTCCAGCAGGCTTGGAAGCTGCAATGGAGCTGCTGTCAAAAGGGGGAAATACGGGCTTCTCCCATATTCTCCCGTTTACAACTTGACGCCACAGCACATTTACTAGCACTCTCTGACTGACTGCTGGAGACTTTCAGCCCCACTGGGCCTTTCTATGATCACACTTCGCTGGACGCGGGGTGTTTTGCGTGCCACGAATAGCATTACACGCTTCATGAACTAGTCCGGCCTAGGTGACTTTGGATGGACCAAATGGCTAAGAATTTGACCGGATTTTCAGGATTTTCTGGCAGGCTGGACCTACCGTGGACCTTGCTTCCCAATAGAGAGATGACAGGTAAGAGTTGCCAGGATGCACTTTAGGCGCAGGGGTTCTTTCAGTGCAGTTCAGAGGGCCTCCGCGGAGGCAGAGCCACGTTGAATGGAATACTGGCCAAAACGTGGTCCTGGGGCTGCCTTACAGCTGTAGAAATCAAGCTCTGCGGGCGAGAATCTGTTCATCACCCTTCCCTCTGCATACAAATAGTCGACCCCAACCGTCTCTTCTGTGTTATGTTTCTCGGAAAATAAAAGGGGACTACGGCGCACACACTCTCCCTCAGAAGGGAATTCCTACGCGACTCTCTTAGGCCTACGGAAAGCCGTAGAGGAGTTAAAGCAGTCTGTCGAGTCAGGACGCACGGAGATGGCTGCACACAAAACTTTGCTGATAGGAAACACTCGTGCTTGCCTTGAGGCCAGGGGTCACGTTTACTTTGCCCTGAGCTAGGGCAAGCATGGGATGAGCTCCTAGCAAGGCACTGGAGACCACCTGGATTCCTAGGAGAACGCTCACTTTCTTCACTGAGCGTATTCCTAGGAGTGACTAGAAGACGGTTCATGGCAATCTCTTTCAGTCAGCCTTGAGGCCGCCACTATCTACCTTTCAACTGGGGGAAATCCTGCCTTTTTCCAGGCTTCTCAATGACAAACTGGATCACCCCGCACATGTACCTAGCTTCTCTGACAATCCCAAAGAGACCATTGGAACGCAATCCGGCCTTCTGTGATGAAACTCTTGGATGCAGTGTGCTCTGCATGTGGTGAACGGCATAATCCTCTAAGTGTCCTCAGTAGGCCTAGGTGACTTTGGATGTTGCAAATGCCTAGCAATGCTCAGGGTAAATCTCTTCTTTATTTCGGGCTGGACCTAAAGGCCAGTTTCCGCATCACTTAGAGAGACCTCGAGCAGGAGTCCCCAGACTGAAGTGGCGCCCCGGTGGTTTCCTTCAGGGCCTCTTATGTTTCCTCAAAGTGGCAGACCCGCATGGAATGAAAGCCTGCCACGAACCGCCTTCCTGAGGCTCTTTAAAAGCTGTGGAACGCTAGCCATAGAGAACACATTCGTTCCTGGCCCTTCCAACTGCATAGTGAGGGAAGTTCCCCGAGCTGTGTATCCCTTGATTGTGCCCAGAAGGCTTTGGGTACACAGTGTCCTTCCTTGGCAGGAATTGACCATGTGAGAGTCTTGAGCACTGTGGGCCATAGTAAAGCTAAAGCCGTCCATTGACTAAGACTTCCTGGAAACCGGTGCACCTCTATCTCTGGTAATGGGAAAATGTGCACCTTACCTCAAGACTAGAGGTCACATTTAGTTGGCCCTTTAGCTACAGTACGCAACTGGGGTGAGCTCCCAGGAAGGAATCGCAAGCCCCTGGATTCTTTAGGAAAAAAACTCTGTGCTCTTCAGCGGCACCTGTGGCGTGAAGAGTCTCCTGGTGGTGTGGTTTTCAGCAGGCTTGGAAGCTGCAATGGAGCTGCTGTCAAAAGGGGGAAATACGGGCTTCTCCCATATTCTCCCGTTTACAACTTGATGCCACAGCGCATTTACTAGCACTCTCTGACTGACTGCTGGAGACTTTCAGCCCCACTGGGCATTTCTATGATCACACTTCGCTGGACGCGGGGTGTTTTGCGTGCCACGAATAGCATTACACGCTTCATGAACTAGTCCGGCCTAGGTGACTTTGGATGGACCAAATGGCTAAGAATTTGACCGGATTTTCAGGATTTTCTGGCAGGCTGGACCTACCGTGGACCTTGCTTCCCAATAGAGAGATGACAGGTAAGAGTTGCCAGGATGCACTTTAGGCGCAGGGGTTCTTTCAGTGCAGTTCAGAGGGCCTCCGCGGAGGCAGAGCCACGTTGAATGGAATACTGGCCAAAACGTGGTCCTGGGGCTGCCTTACAGCTGTAGAAATCAAGCTCTGCGGGCGAGAATCTGTTCATCACCCTTCCCTCTGCATACAAAGAGTCGACCCCAACCGTCTCTTCTGTGTTATGTTTCTCGGAAAATAAAAGGGGACTACGGCGCACACACTCTCCCTCAGAAGGGAATTCCTACGTGACTCTCTTAGGCCTACGGAAAGCCGTAGAGGAGTTAAAGCAGTCTGTCGAGTCAGGACGCACGGAGATGGCTGCACACAAAACTTTGCTGATAGGAAACACTCGTGCTTGCCTTGAGGCCAGGGGTCACGTTTACTTTTCCCTGAGCTAGGGCAAGCGTGGGATGAGCTCCTAGCAAGGCACTGGAGACCACCTGGATTCCTAGGAGAACGCTCACTTTCGTCACTGAGCGTATTCCTAGGAGTGACTAGAAGACGGTTCATGGCAATGTCTTTCAGTCAGCCTTGAGGCCGCCACTATCTACCTTTCAACTGGGGGAAATCCTGCCTTTTTCCAGGCTTCTCAATGACAAACTGGATCACCCCGCACATGTACCTAGCTTCTCTGACAATCCCAAAGAGACCATTGGAACGCAATCCGGCCTTCTGCGATGAAACTTTTGGATGCAGTGTGCTCTGCATGTGGTGAACGGCATAATCCTCTAAATGTCCTCAGTAGGCCTAGGTGACTTTGGATGTTGCAAATGCCTAGCAATGCTCAGGGTAAATCTCTTCTTTATTTCGGGCTGGACCTAAAGGCCAGTTTCCGCATCACTTAGAGAGACCTCGAGCAGGAGTCCCCAGACTGAAGTGGCGCCCCGGTGGTTTCCTTCAGGGCCTCTTATGTTTCCTCAAAGTGGCAGACCCGCAGGGAATGAAAGCCTGCCACGAACCGCATTCCTGAGGCTCTTTCAAAGCTGTGGAACGCTAGCCATAGAGAACACATTAGCTCCCGGCCCTTCCAACTGCATAGTGAGGGAACTTCCCCGAGCTGTGTATCCCTTGATTGTGCCCAGAAGTCTTTGGGTACACAGTGTCCTTCCTTGGCAGGAATTGACCATGTGAGAGTCTTGAGCACTGTGGGCCATAGTAAAGCTAAAGCCGTCCATTGACTAAGACTTCCTGGAAACCGGTGCACCTCTATCTCTGGTAATGGGAAAATGTGCACCTTACCTCAAGACTAGAGGTCACATTTAGTTGGCCCTTTAGCTACAGTACGCAACTGGGGTGAGCTCCCAGGAAGGAATCGCAAGCCCCTGGATTCTTTAGGAAAAAAACTCTGTGCTCTTCAGCGGCACCTGTGGCGTGAAGAGTCTCCTGGTGGTGTGGTTTCCAGCAGGCTTGGAAGCTGCAATGGAGCTGCTGTCAAAAGGGGGAAATACGGGCTTCTCCCATATTCTCCCGTTTACAACTTGACGCCACAGCACATTTACTAGCACTCTCTGACTGACTGCTGGAGACTTTCAGCCCCACTGGGCCTTTCTATGATCACACTTCGCTGGACGCGGGGTGTTTTGCGTGCCACGAATAGCATTACACGCTTCATGAACTAGTCCGGCCTAGGTGACTTTGGATGGACCAAATGGCTAAGAATTTGACCGGATTTTCAGGATTTTCTGGCAGGCTGGACCTACCGTGGACCTTGCTTCCCAATAGAGAGATGACAGGTAAGAGTTGCCAGGATGCACTTTAGGCGCAGGGGTTCTTTCAGTGCAGTTCAGAGGGCCTCCGCGGAGGCAGAGCCACGTTGAATGGAATACTGGCCAAAACGTGGTCCTGGGGCTGCCTTACAGCTGTAGAAATCAAGCTCTGCGGGCGAGAATCTGTTCATCACCCTTCCCTCTGCATACAAATAGTCGACCCCAACCGTCTCTTCTGTGTTATGTTTCTCGGAAAATAAAAGGGGACTACGGCGCACACACTCTCCCTCAGAAGGGAATTCCTAAGCGACTCTCTTAGGCCTACGGAAAGCCGTAGAGGAGTTAAAGCAGTCTGTCGAGTCAGGACGCACGGAGATGGCTGCACACAAAACTTTGCTGATAGGAAACACTCGTGCTTGCCTTGAGGCCAGGGGTCACGTTTACTTTGCCCTGAGCTAGGGCAAGCATGGGATGAGCTCCTAGCAAGGCACTGGAGACCACCTGGATTCCTAGGAGAACGCTCACTTTCTTCACTGAGCGTATTCCTAGGAGTGACTAGAAGACGGTTCATGGCAATCTCTTTCAGTCAGCCTTGAGGCCGCCACTATCTACCTTTCAACTGGGGGAAATCCTGCCTTTTTCCAGGCTTCTCAATGACAAACTGGATCACCCCGCACATGTACCTAGCTTCTCTGACAATCCCAAAGAGACCATTGGAACGCAATCCGGCCTTCTGTGATGAAACTCTTGGATGCAGTGTGCTCTGCATGTGGTGAACGGCATAATCCTCTAAGTGTCCTCAGTAGGCCTAGGTGACTTTGGATGTTGCAAATGCCTAGCAATGCTCAGGGTAAATCTCTTCTTTATTTCGGGCTGGACCTAAAGGCCAGTTTCCGCATCACTTAGAGAGACCTCGAGCAGGAGTCCCCAGACTGAAGTGGCGCCCCGGTGGTTTCCTTCAGGGCCTCTTATGTTTCCTCAAAGTGGCAGACCCGCATGGAATGAAAGCCTGCCACGAACCGCCTTCCTGAGGCTCTTTAAAAGCTGTGGAACGCTAGCCATAGAGAACACATTCGTTCCTGGCCCTTCCAACTGCATAGTGAGGGAAGTTCCCCGAGCTGTGTATCCCTTGATTGTGCCCAGAAGGCTTTGGGTACACAGTGTCCTTCCTTGGCAGGAATTGACCATGTGAGAGTCTTGAGCACTGTGGGCCATAGTAAAGCTAAAGCCGTCCATTGACTAAGACTTCCTGGAAACCGGTGCACCTCTATCTCTGGTAATGGGAAAATGTGCACCTTACCTCAAGACTAGAGGTCACATTTAGTTGGCCCTTTAGCTACAGTACGCAACTGGGGTGAGCTCCCAGGAAGGAATCGCAAGCCCCTGGATTCTTTAGGAAAAAAACTCTGTGCTCTTCAGCGGCACCTGTGGCGTGAAGAGTCTCCTGGTGGTGTGGTTTTCAGCAGGCTTGGAAGCTGCAATGGAGCTGCTGTCAAAAGGGGGAAATACGGGCTTCTCCCATATTCTCCCGTTTACAACTTGATGCCACAGCGCATTTACTAGCACTCTCTGACTGACTGCTGGAGACTTTCAGCCCCACTGGGCATTTCTATGATCACACTTCGCTGGACGCGGGGTGTTTTGCGTGCCACGAATAGCATTACACGCTTCATGAACTAGTCCGGCCTAGGTGACTTTGGATGGACCAAATGGCTAAGAATTTGACCGGATTTTCAGGATTTTCTGGCAGGCTGGACCTACCGTGGACCTTGCTTCCCAATAGAGAGATGACAGGTAAGAGTTGCCAGGATGCACTTTAGGCGCAGGGGTTCTTTCAGTGCAGTTCAGAGGGCCTCCGCGGAGGCAGAGCCACATTGAATGGAATACTGGCCAAAACGTGGTCCTGGGGCTGCCTTACAGCTGTAGAAATCAAGCTCTGCGGGCGAGAATCTGTTCATCACCCTTCCCTCTGCATACAAAGAGTCGACCCCAACCGTCTCTTCTGTGTTATGTTTCTCGGAAAATAAAAGGGGACTACGGCGCACACACTCTCCCTCAGAAGGGAATTCCTACGCGACTCTCTTAGGCCTACGGAAAGCCGTAGAGGAGTTAAAGCAGTCTGTCGAGTCAGGACGCACGGAGATGGCTGCACACAAAACTTTGCTGATAGGAAACACTCGTGCTTGCCTTGAGGCCAGGGGTCACGTTTACTTTGCCCTGAGCTAGGGCAAGCGTGGGATGAGCTCCTAGCAAGGCACTGGAGACCACCTGGATTCCTAGGAGAACGCTCACTTTCTTCACTGAGCGTATTCCTAGGAGTGACTAGAAGACGGTTCATGGCAATGTCTTTCAGTCAGCCTTGAGGCCGCCACTATCTACCTTTCAACTGGGGGAAATCCTGCCTTTTTCCAGGCTTCTCAATGACAAACTGGATCACCCCGCACATGTACCTAGCTTCTATGAC
Organism: Mesoplodon densirostris; assembly: GCF_025265405.1. Classification (NCBI taxonomy): domain Eukaryota; kingdom Metazoa; phylum Chordata; class Mammalia; order Artiodactyla; family Ziphiidae; genus Mesoplodon; species Mesoplodon densirostris. The sequence continues at coordinate 758,878 of NC_082682.1, forward strand.
AATCCCAAAGAGACCATTGGAACGCAATTCGGCCTTCTGCGATGACACTTTTGGATGCAGTGTGCTCTGCATGTGGTGAACGGCATAATCCTCTAAATGTCCTCAGTAGGCCTAGGTGACTTTGGATGTTGCAAATGCCTAGCAATGCTCAGGGTAAATCTCTTCTTTATTTCGGGCTGGACCTAAAGGCCAGTTTCCGCATCACTTAGAGAGACCTCGAGCAGGAGTCCCCAGACTGAAGTGGCGCCCCGGTGGTTTCCTTCAGGGCCTCTTATGATTCCTCAAAGTGGCAGACCCGCAGGGAATGAAAGCCTGCCATGAACCGCCTTCCTGAGGCTCTTTCAAAGCTGTGGAACGCTAGCCATAGAGAACACATTAGTTCCCGGCCCTTCCAACTGCATAGTGATGGAACTTCCCCGAGCTGTGTATCCCTTGATTGTGCCCAGAAGGCTTTGGGTACACAGTGTCCTTCCTTGGCAGGAATTGACCATGTGAGAGTCTTGAGCACTGTGGGCCATAGTAAAGCTAAAGCCGTCCATTGACTAAGACTTCCTGGAAACCGGTGCACCTCTATCTCTGGTAATGGGAAAATGTGCACCTTACCTCAAGACTAGAGGTCACATTTAGTTGGCCCTTTAGCTACAGTACGCAACTGGGGTGAGCTCCCAGGAAGGAATCGCAAGCCCCTGGATTCTTTAGGAAAAAAACTCTGTGCTCTTCAGCGGCACCTGTGGCGTGAAGAGTCTCCTGGTGGTGTGGTTTCCAGCAGGCTTGGAAGCTGCAATGGAGCTGCTGTCAAAAGGGGGAAATACGGGCTTCTCCCATATTCTCCCGTTTACAACTTGACGCCACAGCACATTTACTAGCACTCTCTGACTGACTGCTGGAGACTTTCAGCCCCACTGGGCCTTTCTATGATCACACTTCGCTGGACGCGGGGTGTTTTGCGTGCCACGAATAGCATTACACGCTTCATGAACTAGTCCGGCCTAGGTGACTTTGGATGGACCAAATGGCTAAGAATTTGACCGGATTTTCAGGATTTTCTGGCAGGCTGGACCTACCGTGGACCTTGCTTCCCAATAGAGAGATGACAGGTAAGAGTTGCCAGGATGCACTTTAGGCGCAGGGGTTCTTTCAGTGCAGTTCAGAGGGCCTCCGCAGAGGCAGAGCCACGTTGAATGGAATACTGGCCAAAACGTGGTCCTGGGGCTGCCTTACAGCTGTAGAAATCAAGCTCTGCGGGCGAGAATCTGTTCATCACCCTTCCCTCTGCATACAAAGAGTCGACCCCAACCGTCTCTTCTGTGTTATGTTTCTCGGAAAATAAAAGGGGACTACGGCGCACACACTCTCCCTCAGAAGGGAATTCCTACGCGACTCTCTTAGGCCTACGGAAAGCCGTAGAGGAGTTAAAGCAGTCTGTCGAGTCAGGACGCACGGAGATGGCTGCACACAAAACTTTGCTGATAGGAAACACTCGTGCTTGCCTTGAGGCCAGGGGTCACGTTTACTTTGCCCTGAGCTAGGGCAAGCGTGGGATGAGCTCCTAGCAAGGCACTGGAGACCACCTGGATTCCTAGGAGAACGCTCACTTTCTTCACTGAGCGTATTCCTAGGAGTGACTAGAAGACGGTTCATGGCAATGTCTTTCAGTCAGCCTTGAGGCCGCCACTATCTACCTTTCAACTGGGGGAAATCCTGCCTTTTTCCAGGCTTCTCAATGACAAACTGGATCACCCCGCACATGTACCTAGCTTCTCTGACAATCCCAAAGAGACCATTGGAACGCAATCCGGCCTTCTGCGATGAAACTTTTGGATGCAGTGTGCTCTGCATGTGGTGAACGGCATAATCCTCTAAATGTCCTCAGTAGGCCTAGGTGACTTTGGATGTTGCAAATGCCTAGCAATGCTCAGGGTAAATCTCTTCTTTATTTCGGGCTGGACCTAAAGGCCAGTTTCCGCATCACTTAGAGAGACCTCGAGCAGGAGTCCCCAGACTGAAGTGGCGCCCCGGTGGTTTCCTTCAGGGCCTCTTATGTTTCCTCAAAGTGGCAGACCCGCAGGGAATGAAAGCCTGCCACGAACCGCCTTCCTGAGGCTCTTTCAAAGCTATGGAACGCTAGCCATAGAGAAAACATTAGTTCCCGGCCCTTCCAACTGCATAGTGAGGGAAGTTCCCCGAGCTGTGTATCCCTTGATTGTGCCCAGAAGGCTTTGGGTACACAGTGTCCTTCCTTGGCAGGAATTGACCATGTGAGAGTCTTGAGCACTGTGGGCCATAGTAAAGCTAAAGCCGTCCATTGACTAAGACTTCCTGGAAACCGGTGCACCTCTATCTCTGGTAATGGGAAAATGTGCACCTTACCTCAAGACTAGAGGTCACATTTAGTTGGCCCTTTAGCTACAGTACGCAACTGGGGTGAGCTCCCAGGAAGGAATCGCAAGCCCCTGGATTCTTTAGGAAAAAAACTCTGTGCTCTTCAGCGGCACCTGTGGCGTGAAGAGTCTCCTGGTGGTGTGGTTTTCAGCAGGCTTGGAAGCTGCAATGGAGCTGCTGTCAAAAGGGGGAAATACGGGCTTCTCCCATATTCTCCCGTTTACAACTTGACGCCACAGCGCATTTACTAGCACTCTCTGACTGACTGCTGGAGACTTTCAGCCCCACTGGGCCTTTCTATGATCACACTTCGCTGGACGCGGGGTGTTTTGTGTGAAACGAATAGCATTACACGCTTCATGAACTAGTCCGGCCTAGGTGACTTTGGATGGACCAAATGGCTAAGAATTTGACCGGATTTTCAGGATTTTCTGGCAGGCTGGACCTACCGTGTACCTTGCTTCCCTATAGAGAGATGACAGGTAAGAGTTGCCAGGATGCACTTTAGGCACAGGGGTTCTTTCAGTGCAGTTCAGAGGGCCTCCACGGAGGCAGAGCCATGTTGAATGGAATACTGGCCAAAAGGTGGTCCTGGGGCTGCCTTACAGCTGTAGAAATAAAGCTCTGCAGGCGAGAATCTGTTAATCACCCTTCCCTCTGTATACAAAGAGTCGACCCCAACCATCTGTTCTGTGTTATGTTTCTCGGAAAATAAAAGGGGACTACGGCGCACACACTCTCCCTCAGAAGGGAATTCCTACGTGACTCTCTTAGGCCTACGGAAAGCCGTAGAGGAGTTAAAGCAGTCTGTCGAGTCAGGACGCACGGAGATGGCTGCACACAAAACTTTGCTGATAGGAAACACTCGTGCTTCCCTTGAGGCCAGGGGTCACGTTTACTTTTCCCTGAGCTAGGGCAAGCGTGGGATGAGCTCCTAGCAAGGCACTGGAGACCACCTGGATTCCTAGGAGAACGCTCACTTTCTTCACTGAGCGTATTCCTAGGAGTGACTAGAAGACGGTTCATGGCAATGTCTTTCAGTCAGCCTTGAGGCCGCCACTATCTACCTTTCAAATGGGGGAAATCCTGCCTTTTTCCAGGCTTCTCAATGACAAACTGGATCACCCCGTACAGGTACCTAGCTTCTCTGACAATCCCAAAGAGACCATTGGAACGCAATCCGGCCTTCTGCGATGAAACTTTTGGATGCAGTGTGCTCTGCATGTGGTGAACGGCATAATCCTCTAAATGTCCTCAGTAGGCCTAGGTGACTTTGGATGTTGCAAATGCCTAGCAATGCTCAGGGTAAATCTCTTCTTTATTTCGGGCTGGACCTAAAGGCCAGTTTCCGCATCACTTAGAGAGACCTCGAGCAGGAGTCCCCAGACTGAAGTGGCGCCCCGGTGGTTTCCTTCAGGGCCTCTTATGTTTCCTCAAAGTGGCAGACCCGCATGGAATGAAAGCCTGCCACGAACCGCCTTCCTGAGGCTCTTTCAAAGCTGTGGAACGCTAGCCATAGAGAACACATTCGTTCCCGGCCCTTCCAACTGCATAGTGAGGGAACTTCCCCGAGCTGTGTATCCCTTGATTGTGCCCAGAAGGCTTTGGGTACACAGTGTCCTTCCTTGGCAGGAATTGACCATGTGAGAGTCTTGAGCACTCTGGGCCATAGTAAAGCTAAAGCCGTCCATTGACTAAGACTTCCTGGAAACCGGTGCACCTCTATCTCTGGTAATGGGAAAATGTGCACCTTACCTCAAGACTAGAGGTCACATTTAGTTGGCCCTTTAGCTACAGTACGCAACTGGGGTGAGCTCAAAGGAAGGAATCGCAAGCCCCTGGATTCTTTAGGAAAAAAACTCTGTGCTCTTCAGCGGCACCTGTGGCGTGAAGAGTCTCCTGGTGGTGTGGTTTTCAGCAGGCTTGGAAGCTGCAATGGAGCTGCTGTCAAAAGGGGGAAATACGGGCTTCTCCCATATTCTCCCGTTTACAACTTGACGCCACAGCGCATTTACTAGCACTCTCTGACTGACTGCTGGAGACTTTCAGCCCCACTGGACCTTTCTATGATCACACTTCGCTGGACGCGGGGTGTTTTGCGTGCAACGAATAGCATTACACGCTTCATGAACTAGTCCGGCCTAGGTGACTTTGGATGGACCAAATGGCTAAGAATTTGACCGGTATTTAAGGATTTTCTGGCAGGCTGGACCTACCGTGGACCTTGCTTCCCAATAGAGAGATGACAGGTAAGAGTTGCCAGGATGCACTTTAGGCGCAGGGGTTCTTTCAGTGCAGTTCAGAGGGCCTCCGCGGAGGCAGAGCCACGTTGAATGGAATACTGGCCAAAAGGTGGTCCTGGGGCTGCCTTACAGCTGTAGAAATCAAGCTCTGCAGGCGAGAATCTGTTCATCACCCTTCCCTCTGTATACAAAGAGTCGACCCCAACCATCTGTTCTGTGTTATGTTTCTCGGAAAATAAAAGGGGACTACGGCGCACACACTCTCCCTCAGAAGGGAATTCCTACGTGTCTCTCTTAGGCCTACGGAAAGCCGTAGAGGAGTTAAAGCAGTCTGTCGAGTCAGGACGCATGGAGATGGCTGCACACAAAACTTTGCTGATAGGAAACACTCGTGCTTGCCTTGAGGCCAGGGGTCACGTTTACTTTGCCCTGAGCTAGGGCAAGCGTGGGATGAGCTCCTAGCAAGGCACTGGAGACCACCTGGATTCCTAGGAGAACGCTCACTTTCTTCACTGAGCGTATTCCTAGGAGTGACTAGAAGACGGTTCATGGCAATGTCTTTCAGTCAGCCTTGAGGCCGCCACTATCTACCTTTCAACTGGGGGAAATCCTGCCTTTTTCCAGGCTTCTCAATGACAAACTGGATCACCCCGCACATGTACCTAGCTTCTCTGACAATCCCAAAGAGACCATTGGAACGCAATCCGGCCTTCTGCGATGAATCCTTTGGATGCAGTGTGCTCTGCATGTGGTGAACGGCATAATCCTCTAAATGTCCTCAGTAGGCCTAGGTGACTTTGGATGTTGCAAATGCCTAGCAATGCTCAGGGTAAATCTCTTCTTTATTTCGGGCTGGACCTAAAGGCCAGTTTCCGCATCACTTAGAGAGACCTCGAGCAGGAGTCCCCAGACTGAAGTGGCTCCCCGGTGGTTTCCTTCAGGGCCTCTTATGTTTCCTCAAAGTGGCAGACCCGCAGGGAATGAAAGCCTGCCACGAACCGCCTTCCTGAGGCTCTTTCAAAGCTGTGGAACGCTAGCCATAGAGAACACATTCGTTCCCGGCCCTTCCAACTGCATAGTGAGGGAAGTTCCCCGAGCTGTGTATCCCTTGATTGTGCCCAGAAGGCTTTGGGTACACAGTGTCCTTCCTTGGCAGGAATTGACCATGTGAGAGTCTTGAGCACTGTGGGCCATAGTAAAGCTAAAGCCGTCCATTGACTAAGACTTCCTGGAAACCGGTGCACCTCTATCTCTGGTAATGGGAAAATGTGCACCTTACCTCAAGACTAGAGGTCACATTTAGTTGGCCCTTTAGCTACAGTACGCAACTGGGGTGAGCTCCCAGGAAGGAATCGCAAGCCCCTGGATTCTTTAGGAAAAAAACTCTGTGCTCTTCAGCGGCACCTGTGGCGTGAAGAGTCTCCTGGTGGTGTGGTTTCCAGCAGGCTTGGAAGCTGCAATGGAGCTGCTGTCAAAAGGGGGAAATACGGGCTTCTCCCATATTCTCCCGTTTACAACTTGATGCCACAGCGCATTTACTAGCACTCTCTGACTGACTGCTGGAGACTTTCAGCCCCACTGGGCCTTTCTATGATCACACTTCGCTGGACACGGGGTGTTTTGCGTGCCACGAATAGCATTACACGCTTCATGAACTAGTCCGGCCTAGGTGACTTTGGATGGACCAAATGGCTAAGAATTTGACCGGATTTTCAGGATTTTCTGGCAGGCTGGACCTACCGTGGACCTTGCTTCCCAATAGAGAGATGACAGGTAAGAGTTGCCAGGATGCACTTTAGGCGCAGGGGTTCTTTCAGTGCAGTTCAGAGGGCCTCCGCGGAGGCAGAGCCACGTTGAATGGAATACTGGCCAAAACGTGGTCCTGGGGCTTCCTTACAGCTGTAGAAATCAAGCTCTGCGGGCGAGAATCTGTTCATCACCCTTCCCTCTGCATACAAAGAGTCGACCCCAACCGTCTCTTCTGTGTTATGTTTCTCGGAAAATAAAAGGGGACTACGGCGCACACACTCTCCCTCAGAAGGGAATAACTACGTGACTCTCTTAGGCCTACGGAAAACCGTAGAGGAGTTAAAGCAGTCTGTCGAGTCAGGACGCACGGAGATGGCTGCACACAAAACTTTGCTGATAGGAAACACTCGTGCTTGCCTTGAGGCCAGGGGTCACGTTTACTTTGCCCTGAGCTAGGGCAAGCGTGGGATGAGCTCCTAGCAAGGCACTGGAGACCACCTGGATTCCTAGGAGAACGCTCACTTTCTTCACTGAGCGTATTCCTAGGAGTGACTAGAAGACGGTTCATGGCAATGTCTTTCAGTCAGCCTTGAGGCCGCCACTATCTACCTTTCAACTGGGGGAAATCCTGCCTTTTTCCAGGCTTCACAATGACAAACTGGATCACCCCGCACATGTACCTAGCTTCTCTGACAATCCCAAAGAGACCATTGGAACGCAATCCGGCCTTCTGCGATGAAACTTTTGGATGCAGTGTGCTCTGCATGTGGTGAACGGCATAATCCTCTAAATGTCCTCAGTAGGCCTAGGTGACTTTGGATGTTGCAAATGCCTAGCAATGCTCAGGGTAAATCTCTTCTTTATTTCGGGCTGGACCTAAAGGCCAGTTTCCGCATCACTTAGAGAGACCTCGAGCAGGAGTCCCCAGACTGAAGTGGCGCCCCGGTGGTTTCCTTCAGGGCCTCTTATGTTTCCTCAAAGTGGCAGACCCGCAGGGAATGAAAGCCTGCCACGAACCGCCTTCCTGAGGCTCTTTCAAAGCTGTGGAACGCTAGCCATAGAGAACACATTCGTTCCCGGCCCTTCCAACTGCATAGTGAGGGAAGTTCCCCGAGCTGTGTATCCCTTGATTGTGCCCAGAAGGCTTTGGGTACACAGTGTCCTTCCTTGGCAGGAATTGACCATGTGAGAGTCTTGAGCACTGTGGGCCATAGTAAAGCTAAAGCCGTCCATTGACTAAGACTTCCTGGAAACCGGTGCACCTCTATCTCTGGTAATGGGAAAATGTGCACCTTACCTCAAGACTAGAGGTCACATTTAGTTGGCCCTTTAGCTACAGTACGCAACTGGGGTGAGCTCCCAGGAAGGAATCGCAAGCCCCTGGATTCTTTAGGAAAAAAACTCTGTGCTCTTCAGCGGCACCTGTGGCGTGAAGAGTCTCCTGGTGGTGTGGTTTTCAGCAGGCTTGGAAGCTGCAATGGAGCTGCTGTCAAAAGGGGGAAATACGGGCTTCTCCCATATTCTCCCGTTTACAACTTGACGCCACAGCGCATTTACTAGCACTCTCTGACTGACTGCTGGAGACTTTCAGCCCCACTGGACCTTTCTATGATCACACTTCGCTGGACGCGGGGTGTTTTGCGTGCCACGAATAGCATTACACGCTTCATGAACTAGTCCGGCCTAGGTGACTTTGGATGGACCAAATGGCTAAGAATTTGACCGGTATTTCAGGATTTTCTGGCAGGCTGGACCTACCGTGGACCTTGCTTCCCAATAGAGAGATGACAGGTAAGAGTTGCCAGGATGCACTTTAGGCGCAGGGGTTCTTTCAGTGCAGTTCAGAGGGCCTCCGCGGAGGCAGAGCCACGTTGAATGGAATACTGGCCAAAATGTGGTCCTGGGGCTGCCTTACAGCTGTAGAAATCAAGCTCTGCAGGCGAGAATCTGTTCATCACCCTTCCCTCTGTATACAAAGAGTCGACCCCAACCATCTGTTCTGTGTTATGTTTCTCGGAAAATAAAAGGGGACTACGGCGCACACACTCTCCCTCAGAAGGGAATTCCTACGTGACTCTCTTAGGCCTACGGAAAGCCGTAGAGGAGTTAAAGCAGTCTGTCGAGTCAGGACGCACGGAGATGGCTGCACACAAAACTTTGCTGATAGGAAACACTCGTGCTTGCCTTGAGGCCAGGGGTCACGTTTACTTTGCCCTGAGCTAGGGCAAGCGTGGGATGAGCTCCTAGCAAGGCACTGGAGACCACCTGGATTCCTAGGAGAACGCTCACTTTCTTCACTGAGCGTATTCCTAGGAGTGACTAGAAGACGGTTCATGGCAATGTCTTTCAGTCAGCCTTGAGGCCGCCACTATCTACCTTTCAACTGGGGGAAATCCTGCCTTTTTCCAGGCTTCTCAATGACAAACTGGATCACCCCGCACATGTACCTAGCTTCTCTGACAATCCCAAAGAGACCATTGGAACGCAATCCGGCCTTCTGCGATGAATCCTTTGGATGCAGTGTGCTCTGCATGTGGTGAACGGCATAATCCTCTAAATGTCCTCAGTAGGCCTAGGTGACTTTGGATGTTGCAAATGCCTAGCAATGCTCAGGGTAAATCTCTTCTTTATTTCGGGCTGGACCTAAAGGCCAGTTTCCGCATCACTTAGAGAGACCTCGAGCAGGAGTCCCCAGACTGAAGTGGCGCCCCGGTGGTTTCCTTCAGGGCCTCTTATGTTTCCTCAAAGTGGCAGACCCGCAGGGAATGAAAGCCTGCCACGAACCGCCTTCCTGAGGCTCTTTCAAAGCTGTGGAACGCTAGCCATAGAGAACACATTCGTTCCCGGCCCTTCCAACTGCATAGTGAGGGAAGTTCCCCGAGCTGTGTATCCCTTGATTGTGCCCAGAAGGCTTTGGGTACACAGTGTCCTTCCTTGGCAGGAATTGACCATGTGAGAGTCTTGAGCACTGTGGGCCATAGTAAAGCTAAAGCCGTCCATTGACTAAGACTTCCTGGAAACCGGTGCACCTCTATCTCTGGTAATGGGAAAATGTGCACCTTACCTCAAGACTAGAGGTCACATTTAGTTGGCCCTTTAGCTACAGTACGCAACTGGGGTGAGCTCCCAGGAAGGAATCGCAAGCCCCTGGATTCTTTAGGAAAAAAACTCTGTGCTCTTCAGCAGCACCTGTGGCGTGAAGAGTCTCCTGGTGGTGTGGTTTCCAGCAGGCTTGGAAGCTGCAATGGAGCTGCTGTCAAAAGGGGGAAATACGGGCTTCTCCCATATTCTCCCGTTTACAACTTGACGCCACAGCGCATTTACTAGCACTCTCTGACTGACTGCTGGAGACTTTCAGCCCCACTGGGCCTTTCTATGATCACACTTCGCTGGACGCGGGGTGTTTTGCGTGCCACGAATAGCATTACACGCTTCATGAACTAGTCCGGCCTAGGTGACTTTGGATGGACCAAATGGCTAAGAATTTGACCGGATTTTCAGGATTTTCTGGCAGGCTGGACCTACCGTGGACCTTGCTTCCCAATAGAGAGATGACAGGTAAGAGTTGCCAGGATGCACTTTAGGCGCAGGGGTTCTTTCAGTGCAGTTCAGAGGGCCTCCGCGGAGGCAGAGCCACGTTGAATGGAATACTGGCCAAAACGTGGTCCTGGGGCTGCCTTACAGCTGTAGAAATCAAGCTCTGCGGGCGAGAATCTGTTCATCACCCTTCCCTCTGCATACAAAGAGTCGACCCCAACCGTCTCTTCTGTGTTATGTTTCTCGGAAAATAAAAGGGGACTACGGCGCACACACTCTCCCTCAGAAGGGAATTCCTACGTGACTCTCTTAGGCCTACGGAAAGCCGTAGAGGAGTTAAAGCAGTCTGTCGAGTCAGGACGCACGGAGATGGCTGCACACAAAACTTTGCTGATAGGAAACACTCGTGCTTGCCTTGAGGCCAGGGGTCACGTTTACTTTGCCCTGAGCTAGGGCAAGCGTGGGATGAGCTCCTAGCAAGGCACTGGAGACCACCTGGATTCCTAGGAGAACGCTCACTTTCTTCACTGAGCGTATTCCTAGGAGTGACTAGAAGACGGTTCATGGCAATGTCTTTCAGTCAGCCTTGAGGCCGCCACTATCTACCTTTCAACTGGGGGAAATCCTGCCTTTTTCCAGGCTTCTCAATGACAAACTGGATCACCCCGCACATGTACCTAGCTTCTCTGACAATCCCAAAGAGACCATTGGAACGCAATCCGGCCTTCTGCGATGAAACTTTTGGATGCAGTGTGCTCTGCATGTGGTGAACGGCATAATCCTCTAAATGTCCTCAGTAGGCCTAGGTGACTTTGGATGTTGCAAATGCCTAGCAATGCTCAGGGTAAATCTCTTCTTTATTTCGGGCTGGACCTAAAGGCCAGTTTCCGCATCACTTAGAGAGACCTCGAGCAGGAGTCCCCAGACTGAAGTGGCGCCCCGGTGGTTTCCTTCAGGGCCTCTTATGTTTCCTCAAAGTGGCAGACCCGCAGGGAATGAAAGCCTGCCACGAACCGCATTCCTGAGGCTCTTTCAAAGCTGTGGAACGCTAGCCATAGAGAACACATTAGCTCCCGGCCCTTCCAACTGCATAGTGAGGGAACTTCCCCGAGCTGTGTATCCCTTGATTGTGCCCAGAAGTCTTTGGGTACACAGTGTCCTTCCTTGGCAGGAATTGACCATGTGAGAGTCTTGAGCACTGTGGGCCATAGTAAAGCTAAAGCCGTCCATTGACTAAGACTTCCTGGAAACCGGTGCACCTCTATCTCTGGTAATGGGAAAATGTGCACCTTACCTCAAGACTAGAGGTCACATTTAGTTGGCCCTTTAGCTACAGTACGCAACTGGGGTGAGCTCCCAGGAAGGAATCGCAAGCCCCTGGATTCTTTAGGAAAAAAACTCTGTGCTCTTCAGCGGCACCTGTGGCGTGAAGAGTCTCCTGGTGGTGTGGTTTCCAGCAGGCTTGGAAGCTGCAATGGAGCTGCTGTCAAAAGGGGGAAATACGGGCTTCTCCCATATTCTCCCGTTTACAACTTGACGCCACAGCACATTTACTAGCACTCTCTGACTGACTGCTGGAGACTTTCAGCCCCACTGGGCCTTTCTATGATCACACTTCGCTGGACGCGGGGTGTTTTGCGTGCCACGAATAGCATTACACGCTTCATGAACTAGTCCGGCCTAGGTGACTTTGGATGGACCAAATGGCTAAGAATTTGACCGGATTTTCAGGATTTTCTGGCAGGCTGGACCTACCGTGGACCTTGCTTCCCAATAGAGAGATGACAGGTAAGAGTTGCCAGGATGCACTTTAGGCGCAGGGGTTCTTTCAGTGCAGTTCAGAGGGCCTCCGCGGAGGCAGAGCCACGTTGAATGGAATACTGGCCAAAACGTGGTCCTGGGGCTGCCTTACAGCTGTAGAAATCAAGCTCTGCGGGCGAGAATCTGTTCATCACCCTTCCCTCTGCATACAAATAGTCGACCCCAACCGTCTCTTCTGTGTTATGTTTCTCGGAAAATAAAAGGGGACTACGGCGCACACACTCTCCCTCAGAAGGGAATTCCTACGCGACTCTCTTAGGCCTACGGAAAGCCGTAGAGGAGTTAAAGCAGTCTGTCGAGTCAGGACGCACGGATATGGCTGCACACAAAACTTTGCTGATAGGAAACACTCGTGCTTGCCTTGAGGCCAGGGGTCACGTTTACTTTGCCCTGAGCTAGGGCAAGCATGGGATGAGCTCCTAGCAAGGCACTGGAGACCACCTGGATTCCTAGGAGAACGCTCACTTTCTTCACTGAGCGTATTCCTAGGAGTGACTAGAAGACGGTTCATGGCAATCTCTTTCAGTCAGCCTTGAGGCCGCCACTATCTACCTTTCAACTGGGGGAAATCCTGCCTTTTTCCAGGCTTCTCAATGACAAACTGGATCACCCCGCACATGTACCTAGCTTCTCTGACAATCCCAAAGAGACCATTGGAACGCAATCCGGCCTTCTGTGATGAAACTCTTGGATGCAGTGTGCTCTGCATGTGGTGAACGGCATAATCCTCTAAGTGTCCTCAGTAGGCCTAGGTGACTTTGGATGTTGCAAATGCCTAGCAATGCTCAGGGTAAATCTCTTCTTTATTTCGGGCTGGACCTAAAGGCCAGTTTCCGCATCACTTAGAGAGACCTCGAGCAGGAGTCCCCAGACTGAAGTGGCGCCCCGGTGGTTTCCTTCAGGGCCTCTTATGTTTCCTCAAAGTGGCAGACCCGCATGGAATGAAAGCCTGCCACGAACCGCCTTCCTGAGGCTCTTTAAAAGCTGTGGAACGCTAGCCATAGAGAACACATTCGTTCCCGGCCCTTCCAACTGCATAGTGAGGGAAGTTCCCCGAGCTGTGTATCCCTTGATTGTGCCCAGAAGGCTTTGGGTACACAGTGTCCTTCCTTGGCAGGAATTGACCATGTGAGAGTCTTGAGCACTGTGGGCCATAGTAAAGCTAAAGCCGTCCATTGACTAAGACTTCCTGGAAACCGGTGCACCTCTATCTCTGGTAATGGGAAAATGTGCACCTTACCTCAAGACTAGAGGTCACATTTAGTTGGCCCTTTAGCTACAGTACGCAACTGGGGTGAGCTCCCAGGAAGGAATCGCAAGCCCCTGGATTCTTTAGGAAAAAAACTCTGTGCTCTTCAGCGGCACCTGTGGCGTGAAGAGTCTCCTGGTGGTGTGGTTTTCAGCAGGCTTGGAAGCTGCAATGGAGCTGCTGTCAAAAGGGGGAAATACGGGCTTCTCCCATATTCTCCCGTTTACAACTTGATGCCACAGCGCATTTACTAGCACTCTCTGACTGACTGCTGGAGACTTTCAGCCCCACTGGGCATTTCTATGATCACACTTCGCTGGACGCGGGGTGTTTTGCGTGCCACGAATAGCATTACACGCTTCATGAACTAGTCCGGCCTAGGTGACTTTGGATGGACCAAATGGCTAAGAATTTGACCGGATTTTCAGGATTTTCTGGCAGGCTGGACCTACCGTGGACCTTGCTTCCCAATAGAGAGATGACAGGTAAGAGTTGCCAGGATGCACTTTAGGCGCAGGGGTTCTTTCAGTGCAGTTCAGAGGGCCTCCGCGGAGGCAGAGCCACATTGAATGGAATACTGGCCAAAACGTGGTCCTGGGGCTGCCTTACAGCTGTAGAAATCAAGCTCTGCGGGCGAGAATCTGTTCATCACCCTTCCCTCTGCATACAAAGAGTCGACCCCAACCGTCTCTTCTGTGTTATGTTTCTCGGAAAATAAAAGGGGACTAGGGCGCACACACTCTCCCTCAGAAGGGAATTCCTACGCGACTCTCTTAGGCCTACGGAAAGCCGTAGAGGAGTTAAAGCAGTCTGTCGAGTCAGGACGCACGGAGATGGCTGCACACAAAACTTTGCTGATAGGAAACACTCGTGCTTGCCTTGAGGCCAGGGGTCACGTTTACTTTGCCCTGAGCTAGGGCAAGCGTGGGATGAGCTCCTAGCAAGGCACTGGAGACCACCTGGATTCCTAGGAGAACGCTCACTTTCTTCACTTAGCGTATTCCTAGGAGTGACTAGAAGACGGTTCATGGCAATGTCTTTCAGTCAGCCTTGAGGCCGCCACTATCTACCTTTCAACTGGGGGAAATCCTGCCTTTTTCCAGGCTTCTCAATGACAAACTGGATCACCCTGCACATGTACCTAGCTTCTCTGACAATCCCAAAGAGACCATTGGAACGCAATACGGCCTTCTGCGATGAATCCTTTGGATGCAGTGTGCTCTGCATGTGGTGAACGGCATAATCCTCTAAATGTCCTCAGTAGGCCTAGGTGACTTTGGATGTTGCAAATGCCTAGCAATGCTCAGGGTAAATCTCTTCTTTATTTCGGGCTGGACCTAAAGGCCAGTTTCCGCATCACTTAGAGAGACCTCGAGCAGGAGTCCCCAGACTGAAGTGGCGCCCCGGTGGTTTCCTTCAGGGCCTCTTATGTTTCCTCAAAGTGGCAGACCCGCAGGGAATGAAAGCCTGCCATGAACCGCCTTCCTGAGGCTCTTTCAAAGCTGTGGAACGCTAGCCATAGAGAACACATTCGTTCCCGGCCCTTCCAACTGCATAGTGAGGGAAGTTCCCCGAGCTGTGTATCCCTTGATTGTGCCCAGAAGGCTTTGGGTACACAGTGTCCTTCCTTGGCAGGAATTGACCATGTGAGAGTCTTGAGCACTGTGGGCCATAGTAAAGCTAAAGCCGTCCATTGACTAAGACTTCCTGGAAACCGGTGCACCTCTATCTCTGGTAATGGGAAAATGTGCACCTTACCTCAAGACTAGAGGTCACATTTAGTTGGCCCTTTAGCTACAGTACGCAGCTGGGGTGAGCTCCCAGGAAGGAATCGCAAGCCCCTGGATTCTTTAGGAAAAAAACTCTGTGCTCTTCAGCGGCACCTGTGGCGTGAAGAGTCTCCTGGTGGTGTGGTTTTCAGCAGGCTTGGAAGCTGCAATGGAGCTGCTGTCAAAAGGGGGAAATACGGGCTTCTCCCATATTCTCCCGTTTACAACTTGACGCCACAGCGCATTTACTAGCACTCTCTGACTGACTGCTGGAGACTTTCAGCCCCACTGGGCCTTTCTATGATCACACTTCGCTGGACGCGGGGTGTTTTGTGTGCCACGAATAGCATTACACGCTTCATGAACTAGTCCGGCCTAGGTGACTTTGGATGGACCAAATGGCTAAGAATTTGACCGGATTTTCAGGATTTTCTGGCAGGCTGGACCTACCGTGTACCTTGCTTCCCTATAGAGAGATGACAGGTAAGAGTTGCCAGGATGCACTTTAGGCGCAGGGGTTCTTTCAGTGCAGTTCAGAGGGCCTCCGCGGAGGCAGAGCCATGTTGAATGGAATACTGGCCAAAAGGTGGTCCTGGGGCTGCCTTACAGCTGTAGAAATCAAGCTCTGCAGGCGAGAATCTGTTCATCACCCTTCCCTCTGTATACAAAGAGTCGACCCCAACCATCTGTTCTGTGTTATGTTTCTCGGAAAATAAAAGGGGACTACGGCGCACACACTCTCCCTCAGAAGGGAATTCCTACGTGACTCTCTTAGGCCTACGGAAAGCCGTAGAGGAGTTAAAGCAGTCTGTCGAGTCAGGACGCAAGGAGATGGCTGCACACAAAACTTTGCTGATAGGAAACACTCGTGCTTCCATTGAGGCCAGGGGTCACGTTTACTTTTCCCTGAGCTAGGGCAAGCGTGGGATGAGCTCCTAGCAAGGCACTGGAGACCACCTGGATTCCTAGGAGAACGCTCACTTTCGTCACTGAGCGTATTCCTAGGAGTGACTAGAAGACGGTTCATGGCAATGTCTTTCAGTCAGCCTTGAGGCCGCCACTATCTACCTTTCAACTGGGGGAAATCCTGCCTTTTTCCAGGCTTCTCAATGACAAACTGGATCACCCCGTACAGGTACCTAGCTTCTCTGACAATCCCAAAGAGACCATTGGAACGCAATCCAGCCTTCTGCGATGAAACTTTTGGATGCAGTGTGCTCTGCATGTGGTGAACGGCATAATCCTCTAAATGTCCTCAGTAGGCCTAGGTGACTTTGGATGTTGCAAATGCCTAGCAATGCTCAGGGTAAATCTCTTCTTTATTTCGGGCTGGACCTAAAGGCCAGTTTCCGCATCACTTAGAGAGACCTCGAGCAGGAGTCCCCAGACTGAAGTGGCGCCCCGGTGGTTTCCTTCAGGGCCTCTTATGTTTCCTCAAAGTGGCAGACCCGCATGGAATGAAAGCCTGCCACGAACCGCCTTCCTGAGGCTCTTTCAAAGCTGTGGAACGCTAGCCATAGAGAACACATTCGTTCCCGGCCCTTCCAACTGCATAGTGAGGGAACTTCCCCGAGTTGTGTATCCCTTGATTGTGCCCAGAAGGCTTTGGGTACACAGTGTCCTTCCTTGGCAGGAATTGACCATGTGAGAGTCTTGAGCACTCTGGGCCATAGTAAAGCTAAAGCCGTCCATTGACTAAGACTTCCTGGAAACCGGTGCACCTCTATCTCTGGTAATGGGAAAATGTGCACCTTACCTCAAGACTAGAGGTCACATTTAGTTGGCCCTTTAGCTACAGTACGCAACTGGGGTGAGCTCAAAGGAAGGAATCGCAAGCCCCTGGATTCTTTAGGAAAAAAACTCTGTGCTCTTCAGCGGCACCTGTGGCGTGAAGAGTCTCCTGGTGGTGTGGTTTTCAGCAGGCTTGGAAGCTGCAATGGAGCTGCTGTCAAAAGGGGGAAATACGGGCTTCTCCCATATTCTCCCGTTTACAACTTGACGCCACAGCGCATTTACTAGCACTCTCTGACTGACTGCTGGAGACTTTCAGCCCCACTGGACCTTTCTATGATCACACTTCGCTGGACGCGGGGTGTTTTGCGTGCCACGAATAGCATTACACGCTTCATGAACTAGTCCGGCCTAGGTGACTTTGGATGGACCAAATGGCTAAGAATTTGACCGGTATTTCAGGATTTTCTGGCAGGCTGGACCTACCGTGGACCTTGCTTCCCAATAGAGAGATGACAGGTAAGAGTTGCCAGGATGCACTTTAGGCGCAGGGGTTCTTTCAGTGCAGTTCAGAGGGCCTCCGCGGAGGCAGAGCCACGTTGAATGGAATACTGGCCAAAAGGTGGTCCTGGGGCTGCCTTACAGCTGTAGAAATCAAGCTCTGCAGGCGAGAATCTGTTCATCACCCTTCCCTCTGTATACAAAGAGTCGACCCCAACCATCTGTTCTGTGTTATGTTTCTCGGAAAATAAAAGGGGACTACGGCGCACACACTCTCCCTCAGAAGGGAATTCCTACGCGACTCTCTTAGGCCTACGGAAAGCCGTAGAGGAGTTAAAGCAGTCTGTCGAGTCAGGACGCATGGAGATGGCTGCACACAAAACTTTGCTGATAGGAAACACTCGTGCTTGCCTTGAGGCCAGGGGTCACGTTTACTTTGCCCTGAGCTAGGGCAAGCGTGGGATGAGCTCCTAGCAAGGCACTGGAGACCACCTGGATTCCTAGGAGAACGCTCACTTTCTTCACTGAGCGTATTCCTAGGAGTGACTAGAAGACGGTTCATGGCAATGTCTTTCAGTCAGCCTTGAGGCCGCCACTATCTACCTTTCAACTGGGGGAAATCCTGCCTTTTTCCAGGCTTCTCAATGACAAACTGGATCACCCCGCACATGTACCTAGCTTCTCTGACAATCCCAAAGAGACCATTGGAACGCAATCCGGCCTTCTGCGATGAATCCTTTGGATGCAGTGTGCTCTGCATGTGGTGAATGGCATAATCCTCTAAATGTCCTCAGTAGGCCTAGGTGACTTTGGATGTTGCAAATGCCTAGCAATGCTCAGGGTAAATCTCTTCTTTATTTCGGGCTGGACCTAAAGGCCAGTTTCCGCATCAATTAGAGAGACCTCGAGCAGGAGTCCCCAGACTGAAGTGGCTCCCCGGTGGTTTCCTTCAGGGCCTCTTATGTTTCCTCAAAGTGGCAGACCCGCAGGGAATGAAAGCCTGCCACGAACCGCCTTCCTGAGGCTCTTTCAAAGCTGTGGAACGCTAGCCATAGAGAACACATTCGTTCCCGGCCCTTCCAACTGCATAGTGAGGGAAGTTCCCCGAGCTGTGTATCCCTTGATTGTGCCCAGAAGGCTTTGGGTACACAGTGTCCTTCCTTGGCAGGAATTGACCATGTGAGAGTCTTGAGCACTGTGGGCCATAGTATAGCTAAAGCCGTCCATTGACTAAGACTTCCTGGAAACCGGTGCACCTCTATCTCTGGTAATGGGAAAATGTGCACCTTACCTCAAGACTAGAGGTCACATTTAGTTGGCCCTTTAGCTACAGTACGCAACTGGGGTGAGCTCCCAGGAAGGAATCGCAAGCCCCTGGATTCTTTAGGAAAAAAACTCTGTGCTCTTCAGCGGCACCTGTGGCGTGAAGAGTCTCCTGGTGGTGTGGTTTCCAGCAGGCTTGGAAGCTGCAATGGAGCTGCTGTCAAAAGGGGGAAATACGGGCTTCTCCCATATTCTCCCGTTTACAACTTGACGCCACAGCGCATTTACTAGCACTCTCTGACTGACTGCTGGAGACTTTCAGCCCCACTGGGCCTTTCTATGATCACACTTCGCTGGACGCGGGTTGTTTTGCGTGCCACGAATAGCATTACACGCTTCATGAACTAGTCCGGCCTAGGTGACTTTGGATGGACCAAATGGCTAAGAATTTGACCGGATTTTCAGGATTTTCTGGCAGGCTGGACCTACCGTGGACCTTGCTTCCCAATAGAGAGATGACAGGTAAGAGTTGCCAGGATGCACTTTAGGCGCAGGGGTTCTTTCAGTGCAGTTCAGAGGGCCTCCGCGGAGGCAGAGCCACGTTGAATGGAATACTGGCCAAAACGTGGTCCTGGGGCTGCCTTACAGCTGTAGAAATCAAGCTCTGCGGGCGAGAATCTGTTCATCACCCTTCCCTCTGCATACAAAGAGTCGACCCCAACCGTCTCTTCTGTGTTATGTTTCTCGGAAAATAAAAGGGGACTACGGCGCACACACTCTCCCTCAGAAGGGAATTCCTACGCGACTCTCTTAGGCCTACGGAAAGCCGTAGAGGAGTTAAAGCAGTCTGTCGAGTCAGGACGCACGGAGATGGCTGCACACAAAACTTTGCTGATAGGAAACACTCGTGCTTGCCTTGAGGCCAGGGGTCACGTTTACTTTGCCCTGAGCTAGGGCAAGCGTGGGATGAGCTCCTAGCAAGGCACTGGAGACCACCTGGATTCCTAGGAGAACGCTCACTTTCTTCACTGAGCGTATTCCTAGGAGTGACTAGAAGACGGTTCATGGCAATGTCTTTCAGTCAGCCTTGAGGCCGCCACTATCTACCTTTCAACTGGGGGAAATCCTGCCTTTTTCCAGGCTTCACAATGACAAACTGGATCACCCCGCACATGTACCTAGCTTCTCTGACAATCCCAAAGAGACCATTGGAACGCAATCCGGCCTTCTGCGATGAAACTTTTGGATGCAGTGTGCTCTGCATGTGGTGAACGGCATAATCCTCTAAATGTCCTCAGTAGGCCTAGGTGACTTTGGATGTTGCAAATGCCTAGCAATGCTCAGGGTAAATCTCTTCTTTATTTCGGGCTGGACCTAAAGGCCAGTTTCCGCATCACTTAGAGAGACCTCGAGCAGGAGTCCCCAGACTGAAGTGGCGCCCCGGTGGTTTCCTTCAGGGCCTCTTATGTTTCCTCAAAGTGGCAGACCCGCAGGGAATGAAAGCCTGCCACGAACCGCCTTCCTGAGGCTCTTTCAAAGCTGTGGAACGCTAGCCATAGAGAACACATTCGTTCCCGGCCCTTCCAACTGCATAGTGAGGGAAGTTCCCCGAGCTGTGTATCCCTTGATTGTGCCCAGAAGGCTTTGGGTACACAGTGTCCTTCCTTGGCAGGAATTGACCATGTGAGAGTCTTGAGCACTGTGGGCCATAGTAAAGCTAAAGCCGTCCATTGACTAAGACTTCCTGGAAACCGGTGCACCTCTATCTCTGGTAATGGGAAAATGTGCACCTTACCTCAAGACTAGAGGTCACATTTAGTTGGCCCTTTAGCTACAGTACGCAACTGGGGTGAGCTCCCAGGAAGGAATCGCAAGCCCCTGGATTCTTTAGGAAAAAAACTCTGTGCTCTTCAGCGGCACCTGTGGCGTGAAGAGTCTCCTGGTGGTGTGGTTTTCAGCAGGCTTGGAAGCTGCAATGGAGCTGCTGTCAAAAGGGGGAAATACGGGCTTCTCCCATATTCTCCCGTTTACAACTTGACGCCACAGCGCATTTACTAGCACTCTCTGACTGACTGCTGGAGACTTTCAGCCCCACTGGGCCTTTCTATGATCACACTTCGCTGGACGCGGGGTGTTTTGCGTGCCACGAATAGCATTACACGCTTCATGAACTAGTCCGGCCTAGGTGACTTTGGATGGACCAAATGGCTAAGAATTTGACCGGATTTTCAGGATTTTCTGGCAGGCTGGACCTACCGTGGACCTTGCTTCCCAATAGAGAGATGACAGGTAAGAGTTGCCAGGATGCACTTTAGGCGCAGGGGTTCTTTCAGTGCAGTTCAGAGGGCCTCCGCGGAGGCAGAGCCACGTTGAATGGAATACTGGCCAAAACGTGGTCCTGGGGCTGCCTTACAGCTGTAGAAATCAAGCTCTGCGGGCGAGAATCTGTTCATCACCCTTCCCTCTGCATACAAAGAGTCGACCCCAACCGCCTCTTCTGTGTTATGTTTCTCGGAAAATAAAAGGGGACTACGGCGCACACACTCTCCCTCAGAAGGGAATTCCTACGCGACTCTCTTAGGCCTACGGAAAGCCGTAGAGGAGTTAAAGCAGTCTGTCGAGTCAGGACGCACGGAGATGGCTGCACACAAAACTTTGCTGATAGGAAACACTCGTGCTTGCCTTGAGGCCAGGGGTCACGTTTACTTTGCCCTGAGCTAGGGCAAGCGTGGGATGAGCTCCTAGCAAGGCACTGGAGACCACCTGGATTCCTAGGAGAACGCTCACTTTCTTCACTGAGCGTATTCCTAGGAGTGACTAGAAGACGGTTCATGGCAATGTCTTTCAGTCAGCCTTGAGGCCGCCACTATCTACCTTTCAACTGGGGGAAATCCTGCCTTTTTCCAGGCTTCACAATGACAAACTGGATCACCCCGCACATGTACCTAGCTTCTCTGACAATCCCAAAGAGACCATTGGAATGCAATCCGGCCTTCTGCGATGAAACTTTTGGATGCAGTGTGCTCTGCATGTGGTGAACGGCATAATCCTCTAAATGTCCTCAGTAGGCCTAGGTGACTTTGGATGTTGCAAATGCCTAGCAATGCTCAGGGTAAATCTCTTCTTTATTTCGGGCTGGACCTAAAGGCCAGTTTCCGCATCACTTAGAGAGACCTCGAGCAGGAGTCCCCAGACTGAAGTGGCGCCCCGGTGGTTTCCTTCAGGGCCTCTTATGTTTCCTCAAAGTGGCAGACCCGCAGGGAATGAAAGCCTGCCACGAACCGCCTTCCTGAGGCTCTTTCAAAGCTGTGGAACGCTAGCCATAGAGAACACATTCGTTCCCGGCCCTTCCAACTGCATAGTGAGGGAAGTTCCCCGAGCTGTGTATCCCTTGATTGTGCCCAGAAGGCTTTGGGTACACAGTGTCCTTCCTTGGCAGGAATTGACCATGTGAGAGTCTTGAGCACTGTGGGCCATAGTAAAGCTAAAGCCGTCCATTGACTAAGACTTCCTGGAAACCGGTGCACCTCTATCTCTGGTAATGGGAAAATGTGCACCTTACCTCAAGACTAGAGGTCACATTTAGTTGGCCCTTTAGCTACAGTACGCAACTGGGGTGAGCTCCCAGGAAGGAATCGCAAGCCCCTGGATTCTTTAGGAAAAAAACTCTGTGCTCTTCAGCAGCACCTGTGGCGTGAAGAGTCTCCTGGTGGTGTGGTTTCCAGCAGGCTTGGAAGCTGCAATGGAGCTGCTGTCAAAAGGGGGAAATACGGGCTTCTCCCATATTCTCCCGTTTACAACTTGACGCCACAGCACATTTACTAGCACTCTCTGACTGACTGCTGGAGACTTTCAGCCCCACTGGGCCTTTCTATGATCACACTTCGCTGGACGCGGGGTGTTTTGCGTGCCACGAATAGCATTACACGCTTCATGAACTAGTCCGGCCTAGGTGACTTTGGATGGACCAAATGGCTAAGAATTTGACCGGATTTTCAGGATTTTCTGGCAGGCTGGACCTACCGTGGACCTTGCTTCCCAATAGAGAGATGACAGGTAAGAGTTGCCAGGATGCACTTTAGGCGCAGGGGTTCTTTCAGTGCAGTTCAGAGGGCCTCCGCGGAGGCAGAGCCACGTTGAATGGAATACTGGCCAAAACGTGGTCCTGGGGCTGCCTTACAGCTGTAGAAATCAAGCTCTGCGGGCGAGAATCTGTTCATCACCCTTCCCTCTGCATACAAAGAGTCGACCCCAACCGTCTCTTCTGTGTTATGTTTCTCGGAAAATAAAAGGGGACTACGGCGCACACACTCTCCCTCAGAAGGGAATTCCTACGTGACTCTCTTAGGCCTACGGAAAGCCGTAGAGGAGTTAAAGCAGTCTGTCGAGTCAGGACGCACGGAGATGGCTGCACACAAAACTTTGCTGATAGGAAACACTCGTGCTTGCCTTGAGGCCAGGGGTCACGTTTACTTTTCCCTGAGCTAGGGCAAGCGTGGGATGAGCTCCTAGCAAGGCACTGGAGACCACCTGGATTCCTAGGAGAACGCTCACTTTCGTCACTGAGCGTATTCCTAGGAGTGACTAGAAGACGGTTCATGGCAATGTCTTTCAGTCAGCCTTGAGGCCGCCACTATCTACCTTTCAACTGGGGGAAATCCTGCCTTTTTCCAGGCTTCTCAATGACAAACTGGATCACCCCGCACATGTACCTAGCTTCTCTGACAATCCCAAAGAGACCATTGGAACGCAATCCGGCCTTCTGCGATGAAACTTTTGGATGCAGTGTGCTCTGCATGTGGTGAACGGCATAATCCTCTAAATGTCCTCAGTAGGCCTAGGTGACTTTGGATGTTGCAAATGCCTAGCAATGCTCAGGGTAAATCTCTTCTTTATTTCGGGCTGGACCTAAAGGCCAGTTTCCGCATCACTTAGAGAGACCTCGAGCAGGAGTCCCCAGACTGAAGTGGCGCCCCGGTGGTTTCCTTCAGGGCCTCTTATGTTTCCTCAAAGTGGCAGACCCGCAGGGAATGAAAGCCTGCCACGAACCGCATTCCTGAGGCTCTTTCAAAGCTGTGGAACGCTAGCCATAGAGAACACATTAGCTCCCGGCCCTTCCAACTGCATAGTGAGGGAACTTCCCCGAGCTGTGTATCCCTTGATTGTGCCCAGAAGTCTTTGGGTACACAGTGTCCTTCCTTGGCAGGAATTGACCATGTGAGAGTCTTGAGCACTGTGGGCCATAGTAAAGCTAAAGCCGTCCATTGACTAAGACTTCCTGGAAACCGGTGCACCTCTATCTCTGGTAATGGGAAAATGTGCACCTTACCTCAAGACTAGAGGTCACATTTAGTTGGCCCTTTAGCTACAGTACGCAACTGGGGTGAGCTCCCAGGAAGGAATCGCAAGCCCCTGGATTCTTTAGGAAAAAAACTCTGTGCTCTTCAGCGGCACCTGTGGCGTGAAGAGTCTCCTGGTGGTGTGGTTTCCAGCAGGCTTGGAAGCTGCAATGGAGCTGCTGTCAAAAGGGGGAAATACGGGCTTCTCCCATATTCTCCCGTTTACAACTTGACGCCACAGCACATTTACTAGCACTCTCTGACTGACTGCTGGAGACTTTCAGCCCCACTGGGCCTTTCTATGATCACACTTCGCTGGACGCGGGGTGTTTTGCGTGCCACGAATAGCATTACACGCTTCATGAACTAGTCCGGCCTAGGTGACTTTGGATGGACCAAATGGCTAAGAATTTGACCGGATTTTCAGGATTTTCTGGCAGGCTGGACCTACCGTGGACCTTGCTTCCCAATAGAGAGATGACAGGTAAGAGTTGCCAGGATGCACTTTAGGCGCAGGGGTTCTTTCAGTGCAGTTCAGAGGGCCTCCGCGGAGGCAGAGCCACGTTGAATGGAATACTGGCCAAAACGTGGTCCTGGGGCTGCCTTACAGCTGTAGAAATCAAGCTCTGCGGGCGAGAATCTGTTCATCAACCTTCCCTCTGCATACAAATAGTCGACCCCAACCGTCTCTTCTGGGTTATGTTTCTCGGAAAATAAAAGGGGACTACGGCGCACACACTCTCCCTCAGAAGGGAATTCCTACGCGACTCTCTTAGGCCTACGGAAAGCCGTAGAGGAGTTAAAGCAGTCTGTCGAGTCAGGACGCACGGAGATGGCTGCACACAAAACTTTGCTGATAGGAAACACTCGTGCTTGCCTTGAGGCCAGGGGTCACGTTTACTTTGCCCTGAGCTAGGGCAAGCATGGGATGAGCTCCTAGCAAGGCACTGGAGACCACCTGGA
Source organism: Mesoplodon densirostris (assembly GCF_025265405.1). Lineage (NCBI taxonomy): Eukaryota > Metazoa > Chordata > Mammalia > Artiodactyla > Ziphiidae > Mesoplodon > Mesoplodon densirostris. Next base: position 783,425 of record NC_082682.1, read on the forward strand.
TTCCTAGGAGAACGCTCACTTTCTTCACTGAGCGTATTCCTAGGAGTGACTAGAAGACGGTTCATGGCAATCTCTTTCAGTCAGCCTTGAGGCCGCCACTATCTACCTTTCAACTGGGGGAAATCCTGCCTTTTTCCAGGCTTCTCAATGACAAACTGGATCACCCCGCACATGTACCTAGCTTCTCTGACAATCCCAAAGAGACCATTGGAACGCAATCCGGCCTTCTGTGATGAAACTCTTGGATGCAGTGTGCTCTGCATGTGGTGAACGGCATAATCCTCTAAGTGTCCTCAGTAGGCCTAGGTGACTTTGGATGTTGCAAATGCCTAGCAATGCTCAGGGTAAATCTCTTCTTTATTTCGGGCTGGACCTAAAGGCCAGTTTCCGCATCACTTAGAGAGACCTCGAGCAGGAGTCCCCAGACTGAAGTGGCGCCCCGGTGGTTTCCTTCAGGGCCTCTTATGTTTCCTCAAAGTGGCAGACCCGCATGGAATGAAAGCCTGCCACGAACCGCCTTCCTGAGGCTCTTTAAAAGCTGTGGAACGCTAGCCATAGAGAACACATTCGTTCCTGGCCCTTCCAACTGCATAGTGAGGGAAGTTCCCCGAGCTGTGTATCCCTTGATTGTGCCCAGAAGGCTTTGGGTACACAGTGTCCTTCCTTGGCAGGAATTGACCATGTGAGAGTCTTGAGCACTGTGGGCCATAGTAAAGCTAAAGCCGTCCATTGACTAAGACTTCCTGGAAACCGGTGCACCTCTATCTCTGGTAATGGGAAAATGTGCACCTTACCTCAAGACTAGAGGTCACATTTAGTTGGCCCTTTAGCTACAGTACGCAACTGGGGTGAGCTCCCAGGAAGGAATCGCAAGCCCCTGGATTCTTTAGGAAAAAAACTCTGTGCTCTTCAGCGGCACCTGTGGCGTGAAGAGTCTCCTGGTGGTGTGGTTTTCAGCAGGCTTGGAAGCTGCAATGGAGCTGCTGTCAAAAGGGGGAAATACGGGCTTCTCCCATATTCTCCCGTTTACAACTTGATGCCACAGCGCATTTACTAGCACTCTCTGACTGACTGCTGGAGACTTTCAGCCCCACTGGGCATTTCTATGATCACACTTCGCTGGACGCGGGGTGTTTTGCGTGCCACGAATAGCATTACACGCTTCATGAACTAGTCCGGCCTAGGTGACTTTGGATGGACCAAATGGCTAAGAATTTGACCGGATTTTCAGGATTTTCTGGCAGGCTGGACCTACCGTGGACCTTGCTTCCCAATAGAGAGATGACAGGTAAGAGTTGCCAGGATGCACTTTAGGCGCAGGGGTTCTTTCAGTGCAGTTCAGAGGGCCTCCGCGGAGGCAGAGCCACATTGAATGGAATACTGGCCAAAACGTGGTCCTGGGGCTGCCTTACAGCTGTAGAAATCAAGCTCTGCGGGCGAGAATCTGTTCATCACCCTTCCCTCTGCATACAAAGAGTCGACCCCAACCGTCTCTTCTGTGTTATGTTTCTCGGAAAATAAAAGGGGACTACGGCGCACACACTCTCCCTCAGAAGGGAATTCCTACGCGACTCTCTTAGGCCTACGGAAAGCCGTAGAGGAGTTAAAGCAGTCTGTCGAGTCAGGACGCACGGAGATGGCTGCACACAAAACTTTGCTGATAGGAAACACTCGTGCTTGCCTTGAGGCCAGGGGTCACGTTTACTTTGCCCTGAGCTAGGGCAAGCGTGGGATGAGCTCCTAGCAAGGCACTGGAGACCACCTGGATTCCTAGGAGAACGCTCACTTTCTTCACTGAGCGTATTCCTAGGAGTGACTAGAAGACGGTTCATGGCAATGTCTTTCAGTCAGCCTTGAGGCCGCCACTATCTACCTTTCAACTGGGGGAAATCCTGCCTTTTTCCAGGCTTCTCAATGACAAACTGGATCACCCCGCACATGTACCTAGCTTCTATGACAATCCCAAAGAGACCATTGGAACGCAATTCGGCCTTCTGCGATGACACTTTTGGATGCAGTGTGCTCTGCATGTGGTGAACGGCATAATCCTCTAAATGTCCTCAGTAGGCCTAGGTGACTTTGGATGTTGCAAATGCCTAGCAATGCTCAGGGTAAATCTCTTCTTTATTTCGGGCTGGACCTAAAGGCCAGTTTCCGCATCACTTAGAGAGACCTCGAGCAGGAGTCCCCAGACTGAAGTGGCGCCCCGGTGGTTTCCTTCAGGGCCTCTTATGTTTCCTCAAAGTGGCAGACCCGCAGGGAATGAAAGCCTGCCATGAACCGCCTTCCTGAGGCTCTTTCAAAGCTGTGGAACGCTAGCCATAGAGAACACATTAGTTCCCGGCCCTTCCAACTGCATAGTGATGGAACTTCCCCGAGCTGTGTATCCCTTGATTGTGCCCAGAAGGCTTTGGGTACACAGTGTCCTTCCTTGGCAGGAATTGACCATGTGAGAGTCTTGAGCACTGTGGGCCATAGTAAAGCTAAAGCCGTCCATTGACTAAGACTTCCTGGAAACCGGTGCACCTCTATCTCTGGTAATGGGAAAATGTGCACCTTACCTCAAGACTAGAGGTCACATTTAGTTGGCCCTTTAGCTACAGTACGCAACTGGGGTGAGCTCCCAGGAAGGAATCGCAAGCCCCTGGATTCTTTAGGAAAAAAACTCTGTGCTCTTCAGCGGCACCTGTGGCGTGAAGAGTCTCCTGGTGGTGTGGTTTCCAGCAGGCTTGGAAGCTGCAATGGAGCTGCTGTCAAAAGGGGGAAATACGGGCTTCTCCCATATTCTCCCGTTTACAACTTGACGCCACAGCACATTTACTAGCACTCTCTGACTGACTGCTGGAGACTTTCAGCCCCACTGGGCCTTTCTATGATCACACTTCGCTGGACGCGGGGTGTTTTGCGTGCCACGAATAGCATTACACGCTTCATGAACTAGTCCGGCCTAGGTGACTTTGGATGGACCAAATGGCTAAGAATTTGACCGGATTTTCAGGATTTTCTGGCAGGCTGGACCTACCGTGGACCTTGCTTCCCAATAGAGAGATGACAGGTAAGAGTTGCCAGGATGCACTTTAGGCGCAGGGGTTCTTTCAGTGCAGTTCAGAGGGCCTCCGCAGAGGCAGAGCCACGTTGAATGGAATACTGGCCAAAACGTGGTCCTGGGGCTGCCTTACAGCTGTAGAAATCAAGCTCTGCGGGCGAGAATCTGTTCATCACCCTTCCCTCTGCATACAAAGAGTCGACCCCAACCGTCTCTTCTGTGTTATGTTTCTCGGAAAATAAAAGGGGACTACGGCGCACACACTCTCCCTCAGAAGGGAATTCCTACGCGACTCTCTTAGGCCTACGGAAAGCCGTAGAGGAGTTAAAGCAGTCTGTCGAGTCAGGACGCACGGAGATGGCTGCACACAAAACTTTGCTGATAGGAAACACTCGTGCTTGCCTTGAGGCCAGGGGTCACGTTTACTTTGCCCTGAGCTAGGGCAAGCGTGGGATGAGCTCCTAGCAAGGCACTGGAGACCACCTGGATTCCTAGGAGAACGCTCACTTTCTTCACTGAGCGTATTCCTAGGAGTGACTAGAAGACGGTTCATGGCAATGTCTTTCAGTCAGCCTTGAGGCCGCCACTATCTACCTTTCAACTGGGGGAAATCCTGCCTTTTTCCAGGCTTCTCAATGACAAACTGGATCACCCCGCACATGTACCTAGCTTCTCTGACAATCCCAAAGAGACCATTGGAACGCAATCCGGCCTTCTGTGATGAAACTCTTGGATGCAGTGTGCTCTGCATGTGGTGAACGGCATAATCCTCTAAGTGTCCTCAGTAGGCCTAGGTGACTTTGGATGTTGCAAATGCCTAGCAATGCTCAGGGTAAATCTCTTCTTTATTTCGGGCTGGACCTAAAGGCCAGTTTCCGCATCACTTAGAGAGACCTCGAGCAGGAGTCCCCAGACTGAAGTGGCGCCCCGGTGGTTTCCTTCAGGGCCTCTTATGTTTCCTCAAAGTGGCAGACCCGCATGGAATGAAAGCCTGCCACGAACCGCCTTCCTGAGGCTCTTTAAAAGCTGTGGAACGCTAGCCATAGAGAACACATTCGTTCCCGGCCCTTCCAACTGCATAGTGAGGGAAGTTCCCCGAGCTGTGTATCCCTTGATTGTGCCCAGAAGGCTTTGGGTACACAGTGTCCTTCCTTGGCAGGAATTGACCATGTGAGAGTCTTGAGCACTGTGGGCCATAGTAAAGCTAAAGCCGTCCATTGACTAAGACTTCCTGGAAACCGGTGCACCTCTATCTCTGGTAATGGGAAAATGTGCACCTTACCTCAAGACTAGAGGTCACATTTAGTTGGCCCTTTAGCTACAGTACGCAACTGGGGTGAGCTCCCAGGAAGGAATCGCAAGCCCCTGGATTCTTTAGGAAAAAAACTCTGTGCTCTTCAGCGGCACCTGTGGCGTGAAGAGTCTCCTGGTGGTGTGGTTTTCAGCAGGCTTGGAAGCTGCAATGGAGCTGCTGTCAAAAGGGGGAAATACGGGCTTCTCCCATATTCTCCCGTTTACAACTTGATGCCACAGCGCATTTACTAGCACTCTCTGACTGACTGCTGGAGACTTTCAGCCCCACTGGGCATTTCTATGATCACACTTCGCTGGACGCGGGGTGTTTTGCGTGCCACGAATAGCATTACACGCTTCATGAACTAGTCCGGCCTAGGTGACTTTGGATGGACCAAATGGCTAAGAATTTGACCGGATTTTCAGGATTTTCTGCCAGGCTGGACCTACCGTGGACCTTGCTTCCCAATAGAGAGATGACAGGTAAGAGTTGCCAGGATGCACTTTAGGCGCAGGGGTTCTTTCAGTGCAGTTCAGAGGGCCTCCGCGGAGGCAGAGCCACATTGAATGGAATACTGGCCAAAACGTGGTCCTGGGGCTGCCTTACAGCTGTAGAAATCAAGCTCTGCGGGCGAGAATCTGTTCATCACCCTTCCCTCTGCATACAAAGAGTCGACCCCAACCGTCTCTTCTGTGTTATGTTTCTCGGAAAATAAAAGGGGACTACGGCGCACACACTCTCCCTCAGAAGGGAATTCCTACGCGACTCTCTTAGGCCTACGGAAAGCCGTAGAGGAGTTAAAGCAGTCTGTCGAGTCAGGACGCACGGAGATGGCTGCACACAAAACTTTGCTGATAGGAAACACTCGTGCTTGCCTTGAGGCCAGGGGTCACGTTTACTTTGCCCTGAGCTAGGGCAAGCGTGGGATGAGCTCCTAGCAAGGCACTGGAGACCACCTGGATTCCTAGGAGAACGCTCACTTTCTTCACTGAGCGTATTCCTAGGAGTGACTAGAAGACGGTTCATGGCAATGTCTTTCAGTCAGCCTTGAGGCCGCCACTATCTACCTTTCAACTGGGGGAAATCCTGCCTTTTTCCAGGCTTCTCAATGACAAACTGGATCACCCCGCACATGTACCTAGCTTCTCTGACAATCCCAAAGAGACCATTGGAACGCAATACGGCCTTCTGCGATGAATCCTTTGGATGCAGTGTGCTCTGCATGTGGTGAACGGCATAATCCTCTAAATGTCCTCAGTAGGCCTAGGTGACTTTGGATGTTGCAAATGCCTAGCAATGCTCAGGGTAAATCTCTTCTTTATTTCGGGCTGGACCTAAAGGCCAGTTTCCGCATCACTTAGAGAGACCTCGAGCAGGAGTCCCCAGACTGAAGTGGCGCCCCGGTGGTTTCCTTCAGGGCCTCTTATGTTTCCTCAAAGTGGCAGACCCGCAGGGAATGAAAGCCTGCCATGAACCGCCTTCCTGAGGCTCTTTCAAAGCTGTGGAACGCTAGCCATAGAGAACACATTAGTTCCCGGCCCTTCCAACTGCATAGTGATGGAACTTCCCCGAGCTGTGTATCCCTTGATTGTGCCCAGAAGGCTTTGGGTACACAGTGTCCTTCCTTGGCAGGAATTGACCATGTGAGAGTCTTGAGCACTGTGGGCCATAGTAAAGCTAAAGCCGTCCATTGACTAAGACTTCCTGGAAACCGGTGCACCTCTATCTCTGGTAATGGGAAAATGTGCACCTTACCTCAAGACTAGAGGTCACATTTAGTTGGCCCTTTAGCTACAGTACGCAACTGGGGTGAGCTCCCAGGAAGGAATCGCAAGCCCCTGGATTCTTTAGGAAAAAAACTCTGTGCTCTTCAGCGGCACCTGTGGCGTGAAGAGTCTCCTGGTGGTGTGGTTTCCAGCAGGCTTGGAAGCTGCAATGGAGCTGCTGTCAAAAGGGGGAAATACGGGCTTCTCCCATATTCTCCCGTTTACAACTTGACGCCACAGCACATTTACTAGCACTCTCTGACTGACTGCTGGAGACTTTCAGCCCCACTGGGCCTTTCTATGATCACACTTCGCTGGACGCGGGGTGTTTTGCGTGCCACGAATAGCATTACACGCTTCATGAACTAGTCCGGCCTAGGTGACTTTGGATGGACCAAATGGCTAAGAATTTGACCGGATTTTCAGGATTTTCTGGCAGGCTGGACCTACCGTGGACCTTGCTTCCCAATAGAGAGATGACAGGTAAGAGTTGCCAGGATGCACTTTAGGCGCAGGGGTTCTTTCAGTGCAGTTCAGAGGGCCTCCGCAGAGGCAGAGCCACGTTGAATGGAATACTGGCCAAAACGTGGTCCTGGGGCTGCCTTACAGCTGTAGAAATCAAGCTCTGCGGGCGAGAATCTGTTCATCACCCTTCCCTCTGCATACAAAGAGTCGACCCCAACCGTCTCTTCTGTGTTATGTTTCTCGGAAAATAAAAGGGGACTACGGCGCACACACTCTCCCTCAGAAGGGAATTCCTACGCGACTCTCTTAGGCCTACGGAAAGCCGTAGAGGAGTTAAAGCAGTCTGTCGAGTCAGGACGCACGGATATGGCTGCACACAAAACTTTGCTGATAGGAAACACTCGTGCTTGCCTTGAGGCCAGGGGTCACGTTTACTTTGCCCTGAGCTAGGGCAAGCGTGGGATGAGCTCCTAGCAAGGCACTGGAGACCACCTGGATTCCTAGGAGAACGCTCACTTTCTTCACTGAGCGTATTCCTAGGAGTGACTAGAAGACGGTTCATGGCAATGTCTTTCAGTCAGCCTTGAGGCCGCCACTATCTACCTTTCAACTGGGGGAAATCCTGCCTTTTTCCAGGCTTCTCAATGACAAACTGGATCACCCCGCACATGTACCTAGCTTCTCTGACAATCCCAAAGAGACCATTGGAACGCAATCCGGCCTTCTGCGATGAAACTTTTGGATGCAGTGTGCTCTGCATGTGGTGAACGGCATAATCCTCTAAATGTCCTCAGTAGGCCTAGGTGACTTTGGATGTTGCAAATGCCTAGCAATGCTCAGGGTAAATCTCTTCTTTATTTCGGGCTGGACCTAAAGGCCAGTTTCCGCATCACTTAGAGAGACCTCGAGCAGGAGTCCCCAGACTGAAGTGGCGCCCCGGTGGTTTCCTTCAGGGCCTCTTATGTTTCCTCAAAGTGGCAGACCCGCAGGGAATGAAAGCCTGCCACGAACCGCCTTCCTGAGGCTCTTTCAAAGCTGTGGAACGCTAGCCATAGAGAACACATTAGTTCCCGGCCCTTCCAACTGCATAGTGAGGGAACTTCCCCGAGCTGTGTATCCCTTGATTGTGCCCAGAAGGCTTTGGGTACACAGTGTCCTTCCTTGGCAGGAATTGACCATGTGAGAGTCTTGAGCACTGTGGGCCATAGTAAAGCTAAAGCCGTCCATTGACTAAGACTTCCTGGAAACCGGTGCACCTCTATCTCTGGTAATGGGAAAATGTGCACCTTACCTCAAGACTAGAGGTCACATTTAGTTGGCCCTTTAGCTACAGTACGCAACTGGGGTGAGCTCCCAGGAAGGAATCGCAAGCCCCTGGATTCTTTAGGAAAAAAACTCTGTGCTCTTCAGCGGCACCTGTGGCGTGAAGAGTCTCCTGGTGGTGTGGTTTTCAGCAGGCTTGGAAGCTGCAATGGAGCTGCTGTCAAAAGGGGGGAAATACGGGCTTCTCCCATATTCTCCCGTTTACAACTTGACGCCACAGCGCATTTACTAGCACTCTCTGACTGACTGCTGGAGACTTTCAGCCCCACTGGGCCTTTCTATGATCACACTTCGCTGGACGCGGGGTGTTTTGTGTGCCACGAATAGCATTACACGCTTCATGAACTAGTCCGGCCTAGGTGACTTTGGATGGACCAAATGGCTAAGAATTTGACCGGATTTTCAGGATTTTCTGGCAGGCTGGACCTACCGTGTACCTTGCTTCCCTATAGAGAGATGACAGGTAAGAGTTGCCAGGATGCACTTTAGGCGCAGGGGTTCTTTCAGTGCAGTTCAGAGGGCCTCCGCGGAGGCAGAGCCATGTTGAATGGAATACTGGCCAAAAGGTGGTCCTGGGGCTGCCTTACAGCTGTAGAAATCAAGCTCTGCAGGCGAGAATCTGTTCATCACCCTTCCCTCTGTATACAAAGAGTCGACCCCAACCATCTGTTCTGTGTTATGTTTCTCGGAAAATAAAAGGGGACTACGGCGCACACACTCTCCCTCAGAAGGGAATTCCTACGTGACTCTCTTAGGCCTACGGAAAGCCGTAGAGGAGTTAAAGCAGTCTGTCGAGTCAGGACGCAAGGAGATGGCTGCACACAAAACTTTGCTGATAGGAAACACTCGTGCTTCCCTTGAGGCCAGGGGTCACGTTTACTTTTCCCTGAGCTAGGGCAAGCGTGGGATGAGCTCCTAGCAAGGCACTGGAGACCACCTGGATTCCTAGGAGAACGCTCACTTTCGTCACTGAGCGTATTCCTAGGAGTGACTAGAAGACGGTTCATGGCAATGTCTTTCAGTCAGCCTTGAGGCCGCCACTATCTACCTTTCAACTGGGGGAAATCCTGCCTTTTTCCAGGCTTCTCAATGACAAACTGGATCACCCCGTACAGGTACCTAGCTTCTCTGACAATCCCAAAGAGACCATTGGAACGCAATCCAGCCTTCTTCGATGAAACTTTTGGATGCAGTGTGCTCTGCATGTGGTGAACGGCATAATCCTCTAAATGTCCTCAGTAGGCCTAGGTGACTTTGGATGTTGCAAATGCCTAGCAATGCTCAGGGTAAATCTCTTCTTTATTTCGGGCTGGACCTAAAGGCCAGTTTCCGCATCACTTAGAGAGACCTCGAGCAGGAGTCCCCAGACTGAAGTGGCGCCCCGGTGGTTTCCTTCAGGGCCTCTTATGTTTCCTCAAAGTGGCAGACCCGCAGGGAATGAAAGCCTGCCATGAACCGCCTTCCTGAGGCTCTTTCAAAGCTGTGGAACGCTAGCCATAGAGAACACATTAGTTCCCGGCCCTTCCAACTGCATAGTGATGGAACTTCCCCGAGCTGTGTATCCCTTGATTGTGCCCAGAAGGCTTTGGGTACACAGTGTCCTTCCTTGGCAGGAATTGACCATGTGAGAGTCTTGAGCACTGTGGGCCATAGTAAAGCTAAAGCCGTCCATTGACTAAGACTTCCTGGAAACCGGTGCACCTCTATCTCTGGTAATGGGAAAATGTGCACCTTACCTCAAGACTAGAGGTCACATTTAGTTGGCCCTTTAGCTACAGTACGCAACTGGGGTGAGCTCCCAGGAAGGAATCGCAAGCCCCTGGATTCTTTAGGAAAAAAACTCTGTGCTCTTCAGCGGCACCTGTGGCGTGAAGAGTCTCCTGGTGGTGTGGTTTCCAGCAGGCTTGGAAGCTGCAATGGAGCTGCTGTCAAAAGGGGGAAATACGGGCTTCTCCCATATTCTCCCGTTTACAACTTGACGCCACAGCACATTTACTAGCACTCTCTGACTGACTGCTGGAGACTTTCAGCCCCACTGGGCCTTTCTATGATCACACTTCGCTGGACGCGGGGTGTTTTGCGTGCCACGAATAGCATTACACGCTTCATGAACTAGTCCGGCCTAGGTGACTTTGGATGGACCAAATGGCTAAGAATTTGACCGGATTTTCAGGATTTTCTGGCAGGCTGGACCTACCGTGGACCTTGCTTCCCAATAGAGAGATGACAGGTAAGAGTTGCCAGGATGCACTTTAGGCGCAGGGGTTCTTTCAGTGCAGTTCAGAGGGCCTCCGCAGAGGCAGAGCCACGTTGAATGGAATACTGGCCAAAACGTGGTCCTGGGGCTGCCTTACAGCTGTAGAAATCAAGCTCTGCGGGCGAGAATCTGTTCATCACCCTTCCCTCTGCATACAAAGAGTCGACCCCAACCGTCTCTTCTGTGTTATGTTTCTCGGAAAATAAAAGGGGACTACGGCGCACACACTCTCCCTCAGAAGGGAATTCCTACGCGACTCTCTTAGGCCTACGGAAAGCCGTAGAGGAGTTAAAGCAGTCTGTCGAGTCAGGACGCACGGATATGGCTGCACACAAAACTTTGCTGATAGGAAACACTCGTGCTTGCCTTGAGGCCAGGGGTCACGTTTACTTTGCCCTGAGCTAGGGCAAGCGTGGGATGAGCTCCTAGCAAGGCACTGGAGACCACCTGGATTCCTAGGAGAACGCTCACTTTCTTCACTGAGCGTATTCCTAGGAGTGACTAGAAGACGGTTCATGGCAATGTCTTTCAGTCAGCCTTGAGGCCGCCACTATCTACCTTTCAACTGGGGGAAATCCTGCCTTTTTCCAGGCTTCTCAATGACAAACTGGATCACCCCGCACATGTACCTAGCTTCTCTGACAATCCCAAAGAGACCATTGGAACGCAATCCGGCCTTCTGCGATGAAACTTTTGGATGCAGTGTGCTCTGCATGTGGTGAACGGCATAATCCTCTAAATGTCCTCAGTAGGCCTAGGTGACTTTGGATGTTGCAAATGCCTAGCAATGCTCAGGGTAAATCTCTTCTTTATTTCGGGCTGGACCTAAAGGCCAGTTTCCGCATCACTTAGAGAGACCTCGAGCAGGAGTCCCCAGACTGAAGTGGCGCCCCGGTGGTTTCCTTCAGGGCCTCTTATGTTTCCTCAAAGTGGCAGACCCGCAGGGAATGAAAGCCTGCCACGAACCGCCTTCCTGAGGCTCTTTCAAAGCTGTGGAACGCTAGCCATAGAGAACACATTAGTTCCCGGCCCTTCCAACTGCATAGTGAGGGAACTTCCCCGAGCTGTGTATCCCTTGATTGTGCCCAGAAGGCTTTGGGTACACAGTGTCCTTCCTTGGCAGGAATTGACCATGTGAGAGTCTTGAGCACTGTGGGCCATAGTAAAGCTAAAGCCGTCCATTGACTAAGACTTCCTGGAAACCGGTGCACCTCTATCTCTGGTAATGGGAAAATGTGCACCTTACCTCAAGACTAGAGGTCACATTTAGTTGGCCCTTTAGCTACAGTACGCAACTGGGGTGAGCTCCCAGGAAGGAATCGCAAGCCCCTGGATTCTTTAGGAAAAAAACTCTGTGCTCTTCAGCGGCACCTGTGGCGTGAAGAGTCTCCTGGTGGTGTGGTTTTCAGCAGGCTTGGAAGCTGCAATGGAGCTGCTGTCAAAAGGGGGAAATACGGGCTTCTCCCATATTCTCCCGTTTACAACTTGATGCCACAGCGCATTTACTAGCACTCTCTGACTGACTGCTGGAGACTTTCAGCCCCACTGGGCATTTCTATGATCACACTTCGCTGGACGCGGGGTGTTTTGCGTGCCACGAATAGCATTACACGCTTCATGAACTAGTCCGGCCTAGGTGACTTTGGATGGACCAAATGGCTAAGAATTTGACCGGATTTTCAGGATTTTCTGCCAGGCTGGACCTACCGTGGACCTTGCTTCCCAATAGAGAGATGACAGGTAAGAGTTGCCAGGATGCACTTTAGGCGCAGGGGTTCTTTCAGTGCAGTTCAGAGGGCCTCCGCGGAGGCAGAGCCACATTGAATGGAATACTGGCCAAAACGTGGTCCTGGGGCTGCCTTACAGCTGTAGAAATCAAGCTCTGCGGGCGAGAATCTGTTCATCACCCTTCCCTCTGCATACAAAGAGTCGACCCCAACCGTCTCTTCTGTGTTATGTTTCTCGGAAAATAAAAGGGGACTACGGCGCACACACTCTCCCTCAGAAGGGAATTCCTACGCGACTCTCTTAGGCCTACGGAAAGCCGTAGAGGAGTTAAAGCAGTCTGTCGAGTCAGGACGCACGGAGATGGCTGCACACAAAACTTTGCTGATAGGAAACACTCGTGCTTGCCTTGAGGCCAGGGGTCACGTTTACTTTGCCCTGAGCTAGGGCAAGCGTGGGATGAGCTCCTAGCAAGGCACTGGAGACCACCTGGATTCCTAGGAGAACGCTCACTTTCTTCACTGAGCGTATTCCTAGGAGTGACTAGAAGACGGTTCATGGCAATGTCTTTCAGTCAGCCTTGAGGCCGCCACTATCTACCTTTCAACTGGGGGAAATCCTGCCTTTTTCCAGGCTTCTCAATGACAAACTGGATCACCCCGCACATGTACCTAGCTTCTCTGACAATCCCAAAGAGACCATTGGAACGCAATACGGCCTTCTGCGATGAATCCTTTGGATGCAGTGTGCTCTGCATGTGGTGAACGGCATAATCCTCTAAATGTCCTCAGTAGGCCTAGGTGACTTTGGATGTTGCAAATGCCTAGCAATGCTCAGGGTAAATCTCTTCTTTATTTCGGGCTGGACCTAAAGGCCAGTTTCCGCATCACTTAGAGAGACCTCGAGCAGGAGTCCCCAGACTGAAGTGGCGCCCCGGTGGTTTCCTTCAGGGCCTCTTATGTTTCCTCAAAGTGGCAGACCCGCAGGGAATGAAAGCCTGCCATGAACCGCCTTCCTGAGGCTCTTTCAAAGCTGTGGAACGCTAGCCATAGAGAACACATTAGTTCCCGGCCCTTCCAACTGCATAGTGATGGAACTTCCCCGAGCTGTGTATCCCTTGATTGTGCCCAGAAGGCTTTGGGTACACAGTGTCCTTCCTTGGCAGGAATTGACCATGTGAGAGTCTTGAGCACTGTGGGCCATAGTAAAGCTAAAGCCGTCCATTGACTAAGACTTCCTGGAAACCGGTGCACCTCTATCTCTGGTAATGGGAAAATGTGCACCTTACCTCAAGACTAGAGGTCACATTTAGTTGGCCCTTTAGCTACAGTACGCAACTGGGGTGAGCTCCCAGGAAGGAATCGCAAGCCCCTGGATTCTTTAGGAAAAAAACTCTGTGCTCTTCAGCGGCACCTGTGGCGTGAAGAGTCTCCTGGTGGTGTGGTTTCCAGCAGGCTTGGAAGCTGCAATGGAGCTGCTGTCAAAAGGGGGAAATACGGGCTTCTCCCATATTCTCCCGTTTACAACTTGACGCCACAGCACATTTACTAGCACTCTCTGACTGACTGCTGGAGACTTTCAGCCCCACTGGGCCTTTCTATGATCACACTTCGCTGGACGCGGGGTGTTTTGCGTGCCACGAATAGCATTACACGCTTCATGAACTAGTCCGGCCTAGGTGACTTTGGATGGACCAAATGGCTAAGAATTTGACCGGATTTTCAGGATTTTCTGGCAGGCTGGACCTACCGTGGACCTTGCTTCCCAATAGAGAGATGACAGGTAAGAGTTGCCAGGATGCACTTTAGGCGCAGGGGTTCTTTCAGTGCAGTTCAGAGGGCCTCCGCAGAGGCAGAGCCACGTTGAATGGAATACTGGCCAAAACGTGGTCCTGGGGCTGCCTTACAGCTGTAGAAATCAAGCTCTGCGGGCGAGAATCTGTTCATCACCCTTCCCTCTGCATACAAAGAGTCGACCCCAACCGTCTCTTCTGTGTTATGTTTCTCGGAAAATAAAAGGGGACTACGGCGCACACACTCTCCCTCAGAAGGGAATTCCTACGCGACTCTCTTAGGCCTACGGAAAGCCGTAGAGGAGTTAAAGCAGTCTGTCGAGTCAGGACGCACGGATATGGCTGCACACAAAACTTTGCTGATAGGAAACACTCGTGCTTGCCTTGAGGCCAGGGGTCACGTTTACTTTGCCCTGAGCTAGGGCAAGCGTGGGATGAGCTCCTAGCAAGGCACTGGAGACCACCTGGATTCCTAGGAGAACGCTCACTTTCTTCACTGAGCGTATTCCTAGGAGTGACTAGAAGACGGTTCATGGCAATGTCTTTCAGTCAGCCTTGAGGCCGCCACTATCTACCTTTCAACTGGGGGAAATCCTGCCTTTTTCCAGGCTTCTCAATGACAAACTGGATCACCCCGCACATGTACCTAGCTTCTCTGACAATCCCAAAGAGACCATTGGAACGCAATCCGGCCTTCTGCGATGAAACTTTTGGATGCAGTGTGCTCTGCATGTGGTGAACGGCATAATCCTCTAAATGTCCTCAGTAGGCCTAGGTGACTTTGGATGTTGCAAATGCCTAGCAATGCTCAGGGTAAATCTCTTCTTTATTTCGGGCTGGACCTAAAGGCCAGTTTCCGCATCACTTAGAGAGACCTCGAGCAGGAGTCCCCAGACTGAAGTGGCGCCCCGGTGGTTTCCTTCAGGGCCTCTTATGTTTCCTCAAAGTGGCAGACCCGCAGGGAATGAAAGCCTGCCACGAACCGCCTTCCTGAGGCTCTTTCAAAGCTGTGGAACGCTAGCCATAGAGAACACATTAGTTCCCGGCCCTTCCAACTGCATAGTGAGGGAACTTCCCCGAGCTGTGTATCCCTTGATTGTGCCCAGAAGGCTTTGGGTACACAGTGTCCTTCCTTGGCAGGAATTGACCATGTGAGAGTCTTGAGCACTGTGGGCCATAGTAAAGCTAAAGCCGTCCATTGACTAAGACTTCCTGGAAACCGGTGCACCTCTATCTCTGGTAATGGGAAAATGTGCACCTTACCTCAAGACTAGAGGTCACATTTAGTTGGCCCTTTAGCTACAGTACGCAACTGGGGTGAGCTCCCAGGAAGGAATCGCAAGCCCCTGGATTCTTTAGGAAAAAAACTCTGTGCTCTTCAGCGGCACCTGTGGCGTGAAGAGTCTCCTGGTGGTGTGGTTTTCAGCAGGCTTGGAAGCTGCAATGGAGCTGCTGTCAAAAGGGGGGAAATACGGGCTTCTCCCATATTCTCCCGTTTACAACTTGACGCCACAGCGCATTTACTAGCACTCTCTGACTGACTGCTGGAGACTTTCAGCCCCACTGGGCCTTTCTATGATCACACTTCGCTGGACGCGGGGTGTTTTGTGTGCCACGAATAGCATTACACGCTTCATGAACTAGTCCGGCCTAGGTGACTTTGGATGGACCAAATGGCTAAGAATTTGACCGGATTTTCAGGATTTTCTGGCAGGCTGGACCTACCGTGTACCTTGCTTCCCTATAGAGAGATGACAGGTAAGAGTTGCCAGGATGCACTTTAGGCGCAGGGGTTCTTTCAGTGCAGTTCAGAGGGCCTCCGCGGAGGCAGAGCCATGTTGAATGGAATACTGGCCAAAAGGTGGTCCTGGGGCTGCCTTACAGCTGTAGAAATCAAGCTCTGCAGGCGAGAATCTGTTCATCACCCTTCCCTCTGTATACAAAGAGTCGACCCCAACCATCTGTTCTGTGTTATGTTTCTCGGAAAATAAAAGGGGACTACGGCGCACACACTCTCCCTCAGAAGGGAATTCCTACGTGACTCTCTTAGGCCTACGGAAAGCCGTAGAGGAGTTAAAGCAGTCTGTCGAGTCAGGACGCAAGGAGATGGCTGCACACAAAACTTTGCTGATAGGAAACACTCGTGCTTCCCTTGAGGCCAGGGGTCACGTTTACTTTTCCCTGAGCTAGGGCAAGCGTGGGATGAGCTCCTAGCAAGGCACTGGAGACCACCTGGATTCCTAGGAGAACGCTCACTTTCGTCACTGAGCGTATTCCTAGGAGTGACTAGAAGACGGTTCATGGCAATGTCTTTCAGTCAGCCTTGAGGCCGCCACTATCTACCTTTCAACTGGGGGAAATCCTGCCTTTTTCCAGGCTTCTCAATGACAAACTGGATCACCCCGTACAGGTACCTAGCTTCTCTGACAATCCCAAAGAGACCATTGGAACGCAATCCAGCCTTCTTCGATGAAACTTTTGGATGCAGTGTGCTCTGCATGTGGTGAACGGCATAATCCTCTAAATGTCCTCAGTAGGCCTAGGTGACTTTGGATGTTGCAAATGCCTAGCAATGCTCAGGGTAAATCTCTTCTTTATTTCGGGCTGGACCTAAAGGCCAGTTTCCGCATCACTTAGAGAGACCTCGAGCAGGAGTCCCCAGACTGAAGTGGCGCCCCGGTGGTTTCCTTCAGGGCCTCTTATGTTTCCTCAAAGTGGCAGACCCGCATGGAATGAAAGCCTGCCACGAACCGCCTTCCTGAGGCTCTTTCAAAGCTGTGGAACGCTAGCCATAGAGAACACATTCGTTCCCGGCCCTTCCAACTGCATAGTGAGGGAACTTCCCCGAGCTGTGTATCCCTTGATTGTGCCCAGAAGGCTTTGGGTACACAGTGTCCTTCCTTGGCAGGAATTGACCATGTGAGAGTCTTGAGCACTCTGGGCCATAGTAAAGCTAAAGCCGTCCATTGACTAAGACTTCCTGGAAACCGGTGCACCTCTATCTCTGGTAATGGGAAAATGTGCACCTTACCTCAAGACTAGAGGTCACATTTAGTTGGCCCTTTAGCTACAGTACGCAACTGGGGTGAGCTCAAAGGAAGGAATCGCAAGCCCCTGGATTCTTTAGGAAAAAAACTCTGTGCTCTTCAGCGGCACCTGTGGCGTGAAGAGTCTCCTGGTGGTGTGGTTTTCAGCAGGCTTGGAAGCTGCAATGGAGCTGCTGTCAAAAGGGGGAAATACGGGCTTCTCCCATATTCTCCCGTTTACAACTTGACGCCACAGCGCATTTACTAGCACTCTCTGACTGACTGCTGGAGACTTTCAGCCCCACTGGACCTTTCTATGATCACACTTCGCTGGACGCGGGGTGTTTTGCGTGCCACGAATAGCATTACACGCTTCATGAACTAGTCCGGCCTAGGTGACTTTGGATGGACCAAATGGCTAAGAATTTGACCGGTATTTCAGGATTTTCTGGCAGGCTGGACCTACCGTGGACCTTGCTTCCCAATAGAGAGATGACAGGTAAGAGTTGCCAGGATGCACTTTAGGCGCAGGGGTTCTTTCAGTGCAGTTCAGAGGGCCTCCGCGGAGGCAGAGCCACGTTGAATGGAATACTGGCCAAAAGGTGGTCCTGGGGCTGCCTTACAGCTGTAGAAATCAAGCTCTGCAGGCGAGAATCTGTTCATCACCCTTCCCTCTGCATACAAAGAGTCGACCCCAACCATCTGTTCTGTGTTATGTTTCTCGGAAAATAAAAGGGGACTACGGCGCACACACTCTCCCTCAGAAGGGAATTCCTACGTGTCTCTCTTAGGCCTACGGAAAGCCGTAGAGGAGTTAAAGCAGTCTGTCGAGTCAGGACGCATGGAGATGGCTGCACACAAAACTTTGCTGATAGGAAACACTCGTGCTTGCCTTGAGGCCAGGGGTCACGTTTACTTTGCCCTGAGCTAGGGCAAGCGTGGGATGAGCTCCTAGCAAGGCACTGGAGACCACCTGGATTCCTAGGAGAACGCTCACTTTCTTCACTGAGCGTATTCCTAGGAGTGACTAGAAGACGGTTCATGGCAATGTCTTTCAGTCAGCCTTGAGGCCGCCACTATCTACCTTTCAACTGGGGGAAATCCTGCCTTTTTCCAGGCTTCTCAATGACAAACTGGATCACCCCGCACATGTACCTAGCTTCTCTGACAATCCCAAAGAGACCATTGGAACGCAATCCGGCCTTCTGCGATGAATCCTTTGGATGCAGTGTGCTCTGCATGTGGTGAATGGCATAATCCTCTAAATGTCCTCAGTAGGCCTAGGTGACTTTGGATGTTGCAAATGCCTAGCAATGCTCAGGGTAAATCTCTTCTTTATTTCGGGCTGGACCTAAAGGCCAGTTTCCGCATCACTTAGAGAGACCTCGAGCAGGAGTCCCCAGACTGAAGTGGCTCCCCGGTGGTTTCCTTCAGGGCCTCTTATGTTTCCTCAAAGTGGCAGACCCGCAGGGAATGAAAGCCTGCCACGAACCGCCTTCCTGAGGCTCTTTCAAAGCTGTGGAACGCTAGCCATAGAGAACACATTCGTTCCCGGCCCTTCCAACTGCATAGTGAGGGAAGTTCCCCGAGCTGTGTATCCCTTGATTGTGCCCAGAAGGCTTTGGGTACACAGTGTCCTTCCTTGGCAGGAATTGACCATGTGAGAGTCTTGAGCACTGTGGGCCATAGTAAAGCTAAAGCCGTCCATTGACTAAGACTTCCTGGAAACCGGTGCACCTCTATCTCTGGTAATGGGAAAATGTGCACCTTACCTCAAGACTAGAGGTCACATTTAGTTGGCCCTTTAGCTACAGTACGCAACTGGGGTGAGCTCCCAGGAAGGAATCGCAAGCCCCTGGATTCTTTAGGAAAAAAACTCTGTGCTCTTCAGCGGCACCTGTGGCGTGAAGAGTCTCCTGGTGGTGTGGTTTCCAGCAGGCTTGGAAGCTGCAATGGAGCTGCTGTCAAAAGGGGGAAATACGGGCTTCTCCCATATTCTCCCGTTTACAACTTGACGCCACAGCGCATTTACTAGCACTCTCTGACTGACTGCTGGAGACTTTCAGCCCCACTGGGCCTTTCTATGATCACACTTCGCTGGACGCGGGTTGTTTTGCGTGCCACGAATAGCATTACACGCTTCATGAACTAGTCCGGCCTAGGTGACTTTGGATGGACCAAATGGCTAAGAATTTGACCGGATTTTCAGGATTTTCTGGCAGGCTGGACCTACCGTGGACCTTGCTTCCCAATAGAGAGATGACAGGTAAGAGTTGCCAGGATGCACTTTAGGCGCAGGGGTTCTTTCAGTGCAGTTCAGAGGGCCTCCGCGGAGGCAGAGCCACGTTGAATGGAATACTGGCCAAAACGTGGTCCTGGGGCTGCCTTACAGCTGTAGAAATCAAGCTCTGCGGGCGAGAATCTGTTCATCACCCTTCCCTCTGCATACAAAGAGTCGACCCCAACCGTCTCTTCTGTGTTATGTTTCTCGGAAAATAAAAGGGGACTACGGCGCACACACTCTCCCTCAGAAGGGAATTCCTACGCGACTCTCTTAGGCCTACTGAAAGCCGTAGAGGAGTTAAAGCAGTCTGTCGAGTCAGGACGCACGGAGATGGCTGCACACAAAACTTTGCTGATAGGAAACACTCGTGCTTGCCTTGAGGCCAGGGGTCACGTTTACTTTGCCCTGAGCTAGGGCAAGCGTGGGATGAGCTCCTAGCAAGGCACTGGAGACCACCTGGATTCCTAGGAGAACGCTCACTTTCTTCACTGAGCGTATTCCTAGGAGTGACTAGAAGACGGTTCATGGCAATGTCTTTCAGTCAGCCTTGAGGCCGCCACTATCTACCTTTCAACTGGGGGAAATCCTGCCTTTTTCCAGGCTTCACAATGACAAACTGGATCACCCCGCACATGTACCTAGCTTCTCTGACAATCCCAAAGAGACCATTGGAACGCAATCCGGCCTTCTGCGATGAAACTTTTGGATGCAGTGTGCTCTGCATGTGGTGAACGGCATAATCCTCTAAATGTCCTCAGTAGGCCTAGGTGACTTTGGATGTTGCAAATGCCTAGCAATGCTCAGGGTAAATCTCTTCTTTATTTCGGGCTGGACCTAAAGGCCAGTTTCCGCATCACTTAGAGAGACCTCGAGCAGGAGTCCCCAGACTGAAGTGGCGCCCCGGTGGTTTCCTTCAGGGCCTCTTATGTTTCCTCAAAGTGGCAGACCCGCAGGGAATGAAAGCCTGCCACGAACCGCCTTCCTGAGGCTCTTTCAAAGCTGTGGAACGCTAGCCATAGAGAACACATTAGTTCCCGGCCCTTCCAACTGCATAGTGAGGGAAGTTCCCCGAGCTGTGTATCCCTTGATTGTGCCCAGAAGGCTTTGGGTACACAGTGTCCTTCCTTGGCAGGAATTGACCATGTGAGAGTCTTGAGCACTGTGGGCCATAGTAAAGCTAAAGCCGTCCATTGACTAAGACTTCCTGGAAACCGGTGCACCTCTATCTCTGGTAATGGGAAAATGTGCACCTTACCTCAAGACTAGAGGTCACATTTAGTTGGCCCTTTAGCTACAGTACGCAACTGGGGTGAGCTCCCAGGAAGGAATCGCAAGCCCCTGGATTCTTTAGGAAAAAAACTCTGTGCTCTTCAGCGGCACCTGTGGCGTGAAGAGTCTCCTGGTGGTGTGGTTTTCAGCAGGCTTGGAAGCTGCAATGGAGCTGCTGTCAAAAGGGGGAAATACGGGCTTCTCCCATATTCTCCCGTTTACAACTTGACGCCACAGCGCATTTACTAGCACTCTCTGACTGACTGCTGGAGACTTTCAGCCCCACTGGGCCTTTCTATGATCACACTTCGCTGGACGCGGGGTGTTTTGCGTGCCACGAATAGCATTACACGCTTCATGAACTAGTCCGGCCTAGGTGACTTTGGATGGACTAAATGGCTAAGAATTTGACCGGATTTTCAGGATTTTCTGGCAGGCTGGACCTACCGTGGACCTTGCTTCCCAATAGAGAGATGACAGGTAAGAGTTGCCAGGATGCACTTTAGGCGCAGGGGTTCTTTCAGTGCAGTTCAGAGGGCCTCCGCGGAGGCAGAGCCACGTTGAATGGAATACTGGCCAAAACGTGGTCCTGGGGCTTCCTTACAGCTGTAGAAATCAAGCTCTGCGGGCGAGAATCTGTTCATCACCCTTCCCTCTGCATACAAAGAGTCGACCCCAACCGTCTCTTCTGTGTTATGTTTCTCGGAAAATAAAAGGGGACTACGGCGCACACACTCTCCCTCAGAAGGGAATTCCTACGCGACTCTCTTAGGCCTACGGAAAGCCGTAGAGGAGTTAAAGCAGTCTGTCGAGTCAGGACGCACGGAGATGGCTGCACACAAAACTTTGCTGATAGGAAACACTCGTGCTTGCCTTGAGGCCAGGGGTCACGTTTACTTTGCCCTGAGCTAGGGCAAGCGTGGGATGAGCTCCTAGCAAGGCACTGGAGACCACCTGGATTCCTAGGAGAACGCTCACTTTCTTCACTGAGCGTATTCCTAGGAGTGACTAGAAGACGGTTCATGGCAATGTCTTTCAGTCAGCCTTGAGGCCGCCACTATCTACCTTTCAACTGGGGGAAATCCTGCCTTTTTCCAGGCTTCACAATGACAAACTGGATCACCCCGCACATGTACCTAGCTTCTCTGACAATCCCAAAGAGACCATTGGAATGCAATCCGGCCTTCTGCGATGAAACTTTTGGATGCAGTGTGCTCTGCATGTGGTGAACGGCATAATCCTCTAAATGTCCTCAGTAGGCCTAGGTGACTTTGGATGTTGCAAATGCCTAGCAATGCTCAGGGTAAATCTCTTCTTTATTTCGGGCTGGACCTAAAGGCCAGTTTCCGCATCACTTAGAGAGACCTCGAGCAGGAGTCCCCAGACTGAAGTGGCGCCCCGGTGGTTTCCTTCAGGGCCTCTTATGTTTCCTCAAAGTGGCAGACCCGCAGGGAATGAAAGCCTGCCACGAACCGCCTTCCTGAGGCTCTTTCAAAGCTGTGGAACGCTAGCCATAGAGAACACATTCGTTCCCGGCCCTTCCAACTGCATAGTGAGGGAAGTTCCCCGAGCTGTGTATCCCTTGATTGTGCCCAGAAGGCTTTGGGTACACAGTGTCCTTCCTTGGCAGGAATTGACCATGTGAGAGTCTTGAGCACTGTGGGCCATAGTAAAGCTAAAGCCGTCCATTGACTAAGACTTCCTGGAAACCGGTGCACCTCTATCTCTGGTAATGGGAAAATGTGCACCTTACCTCAAGACTAGAGGTCACATTTAGTTGGCCCTTTAGCTACAGTACGCAACTGGGGTGAGCTCCCAGGAAGGAATCGCAAGCCCCTGGATTCTTTAGGAAAAAAACTCTGTGCTCTTCAGCAGCACCTGTGGCGTGAAGAGTCTCCTGGTGGTGTGGTTTCCAGCAGGCTTGGAAGCTGCAATGGAGCTGCTGTCAAAAGGGGGAAATACGGGCTTCTCCCATATTCTCCCGTTTACAACTTGACGCCACAGCGCATTTACTAGCACTCTCTGACTGACTGCTGGAGACTTTCAGCCCCACTGGGCCTTTCTATGATCACACTTCGCTGGACGCGGGGTGTTTTGCGTGCCACGAATAGCATTACACGCTTCATGAACTAGTCCGGCCTAGGTGACTTTGGATGGACCAAATGGCTAAGAATTTGACCGGATTTTCAGGATTTTCTGGCAGGCTGGACCTACCGTGGACCTTGCTTCCCAATAGAGAGATGACAGGTAAGAGTTGCCAGGATGCACTTTAGGCGCAGGGGTTCTTTCAGTGCAGTTCAGAGGGCCTCCGCGGAGGCAGAGCCACGTTGAATGGAATACTGGCCAAAACGTGGTCCTGGGGCTGCCTTACAGCTGTAGAAATCAAGCTCTGCGGGCGAGAATCTGTTCATCACCCTTCCCTCTGCATACAAAGAGTCGACCCCAACCGTCTCTTCTGTGTTATGTTTCTCGGAAAATAAAAGGGGACTACGGCGCACACACTCTCCCTCAGAAGGGAATTCCTACGTGACTCTCTTAGGCCTACGGAAAGCCGTAGAGGAGTTAAAGCAGTCTGTCGAGTCAGGACGCACGGAGATGGCTGCACACAAAACTTTGCTGATAGGAAACACTCGTGCTTGCCTTGAGGCCAGGGGTCACGTTTACTTTTCCCTGAGCTAGGGCAAGCGTGGGATGAGCTCCTAGCAAGGCACTGGAGACCACCTGGATTCCTAGGAGAACGCTCACTTTCTTCACTGAGCGTATTCCTAGGAGTGACTAGAAGACGGTTCATGGCAATGTCTTTCAGTCAGCCTTGAGGCCGCCACTATCTACCTTTCAACTGGGGGAAATCCTGCCTTTTTCCAGGCTTCTCAATGACAAACTGGATCACCCCGCACATGTACCTAGCTTCTCTGACAATCCCAAAGAGACCATTGGAACGCAATCCGGCCTTCTGCGATGAAACTTTTGGATGCAGTGTGCTCTGCATGTGGTGAACGGCATAATCCTCTAAATGTCCTCAGTAGGCCTAGGTGACTTTGGATGTTGCAAATGCCTAGCAATGCTCAGGGTAAATCTCTTCTTTATTTCGGGCTGGACCTAAAGGCCAGTTTCCGCATCACTTAGAGAGACCTCGAGCAGGAGTCCCCAGACTGAAGTGGCGCCCCGGTGGTTTCCTTCAGGGCCTCTTATGTTTCCTCAAAGTGGCAGACCCGCAGGGAATGAAAGCCTGCCACGAACCGCATTCCTGAGGCTCTTTCAAAGCTGTGGAACGCTAGCCATAGAGAACACATTAGCTCCCGGCCCTTCCAACTGCATAGTGAGGGAACTTCCCCGAGCTGTGTATCCCTTGATTGTGCCCAGAAGTCTTTGGGTACACAGTGTCCTTCCTTGGCAGGAATTGACCATGTGAGAGTCTTGAGCACTGTGGGCCATAGTAAAGCTAAAGCCGTCCATTGACTAAGACTTCCTGGAAACCGGTGCACCTCTATCTCTGGTAATGGGAAAATGTGCACCTTACCTCAAGACTAGAGGTCACATTTAGTTGGCCCTTTAGCTACAGTACGCAACTGGGGTGAGCTCCCAGGAAGGAATCGCAAGCCCCTGGATTCTTTAGGAAAAAAACTCTGTGCTCTTCAGCGGCACCTGTGGCGTGAAGAGTCTCCTGGTGGTGTGGTTTCCAGCAGGCTTGGAAGCTGCAATGGAGCTGCTGTCAAAAGGGGGAAATACGGGCTTCTCCCATATTCTCCCGTTTACAACTTGACGCCACAGCACATTTACTAGCACTCTCTGACTGACTGCTGGAGACTTTCAGCCCCACTGGGCCTTTCTATGATCACACTTCGCTGGACGCGGGGTGTTTTGCGTGCCACGAATAGCATTACACGCTTCATGAACTAGTCCGGCCTAGGTGACTTTGGATGGACCAAATGGCTAAGAATTTGACCGGATTTTCAGGATTTTCTGGCAGGCTGGACCTACCGTGGACCTTGCTTCCCAATAGAGAGATGACAGGTAAGAGTTGCCAGGATGCACTTTAGGCGCAGGGGTTCTTTCAGTGCAGTTCAGAGGGCCTCCGCGGAGGCAGAGCCACGTTGAATGGAATACTGGCCAAAACGTGGTCCTGAGGCTGCCTTACAGCTGTAGAAATCAAGCTCTGCGGGCGAGAATCTGTTCATCACCCTTCCCTCTGCATACAAATAGTCGACCCCAACCGTCTCTTCTGTGTTATGTTTCTCGGAAAATAAAAGGGGACTACGGCGCACACACTCTCCCTCAGAAGGGAATTCCTACGCGACTCTCTTAGGCCTACGGAAAGCCGTAGAGGAGTTAAAGCAGTCTGTCGAGTCAGGACGCACGGAGATGGCTGCACACAAAACTTTGCTGATAGGAAACACTCGTGCTTGCCTTGAGGCCAGGGGTCACGTTTACTTTGCCCTGAGCTAGGGCAAGCATGGGATGAGCTCCTAGCAAGGCACTGGAGACCACCTGGATTCCTAGGAGAACGCTCACTTTCTTCACTGAGCGTATTCCTAGGAGTGACTAGAAGACGGTTCATGGCAATCTCTTTCAGTCAGCCTTGAGGCCGCCACTATCTACCTTTCAACTGGGGGAAATCCTGCCTTTTTCCAGGCTTCTCAATGACAAACTGGATCACCCCGCACATGTACCTAGCTTCTCTGACAATCCCAAAGAGACCATTGGAACGCAATCCGGCCTTCTGTGATGAAACTCTTGGATGCAGTGTGCTCTGCATGTGGTGAACGGCATAATCCTCTAAGTGTCCTCAGTAGGCCTAGGTGACTTTGGATGTTGCAAATGCCTAGCAATGCTCAGGGTAAATCTCTTCTTTATTTCGGGCTGGACCTAAAGGCCAGTTTCCGCATCACTTAGAGAGACCTCGAGCAGGAGTCCCCAGACTGAAGTGGCGCCCCGGTGGTTTCCTTCAGGGCCTCTTATGTTTCCTCAAAGTGGCAGACCCGCATGGAATGAAAGCCTGCCATGAACCGCCTTCCTGAGGCTCTTTAAAAGCTGTGGAACGCTAGCCATAGAGAACACATTCGTTCCCGGCCCTTCCAACTGCATAGTGAGGGAAGTTCCCCGAGCTGTGTATCCCTTGATTGTGCCCAGAAGGCTTTGGGTACACAGTGTCCTTCCTTGGCAGGAATTGACCATGTGAGAGTCTTGAGCACTGTGGGCCATAGTAAAGCTAAAGCCGTCCATTGACTAAGACTTCCTGGAAACCGGTGCACCTCTATCTCTGGTAATGGGAAAATGTGCACCTTACCTCAAGACTAGAGGTCACATTTAGTTGGCCCTTTAGCTACAGTACGCAACTGGGGTGAGCTCCCAGGAAGGAATCGCAAGCCCCTGGATTCTTTAGGAAAAAAACTCTGTGCTCTTCAGCGGCACCTGTGGCGTGAAGAGTCTCCTGGTGGTGTGGTTTTCAGCAGGCTTGGAAGCTGCAATGGAGCTGCTGTCAAAAGGGGGAAATACGGGCTTCTCCCATATTCTCCCGTTTACAACTTGATGCCACAGCGCATTTACTAGCACTCTCTGACTGACTGCTGGAGACTTTCAGCCCCACTGGGCATTTCTATGATCACACTTCGCTGGACGCGGGGTGTTTTGCGTGCCACGAATAGCATTACACGCTTCATGAACTAGTCCGGCCTAGGTGACTTTGGATGGACCAAATGGCTAAGAATTTGACCGGATTTTCAGGATTTTCTGGCAGGCTGGACCTACCGTGGACCTTGCTTCCCAATAGAGAGATGACAGGTAAGAGTTGCCAGGATGCACTTTAGGCGCAGGGGTTCTTTCAGTGCAGTTCAGAGGGCCTCCGCGGAGGCAGAGCCACATTGAATGGAATACTGGCCAAAACGTGGTCCTGGGGCTGCCTTACAGCTGTAGAAATCAAGCTCTGCGGGCGAGAATCTGTTCATCACCCTTCCCTCTGCATACAAAGAGTCGACCCCAACCGTCTCTTCTGTGTTATGTTTCTCAGAAAATAAAAGGGGACTACGGCGCACACACTCTCCCTCAGAAGGGAATTCCTACGCGACTCTCTTAGGCCTACGGAAAGCCGTAGAGGAGTTAAAGCAGTCTGTCGAGTCAGGACGCACGGAGATGGCTGCACACAAAACTTTGCTGATAGGAAACACTCGTGCTTGCCTTGAGGCCAGGGGTCACGTTTACTTTGCCCTGAGCTAGGGCAAGCGTGGGATGAGCTCCTAGCAAGGCACTGGAGACCACCTGGATTCCTAGGAGAACGCTCACTTTCTTCACTGAGCGTATTCCTAGGAGTGACTAGAAGACGGTTCATGGCAATGTCTTTCAGTCAGCCTTGAGGCCGCCACTATCTACCTTTCAACTGGGGGAAATCCTGCCTTTTTCCAGGCTTCTCAATGACAAACTGGATCACCCCGCACATGTACCTAGCTTCTCTGACAATCCCAAAGAGACCATTGGAACGCAATACGGCCTTCTGCGATGAATCCTTTGGATGCAGTGTGCTCTGCATGTGGTGAACGGCATAATCCTCTAAATGTCCTCAGTAGGCCTAGGTGACTTTGGATGTTGCAAATGCCTAGCAATGCTCAGGGTAAATCTCTTCTTTATTTCGGGCTGGACCTAAAGGCCAGTTTCCGCATCACTTAGAGAGACCTCGAGCAGGAGTCCCCAGACTGAAGTGGCGCCCCGGTGGTTTCCTTCAGGGCCTCTTATGTTTCCTCAAAGTGGCAGACCCGCAGGGAATGAAAGCCTGCCATGAACCGCCTTCCTGAGGCTCTTTCAAAGCTGTGGAACGCTAGCCATAGAGAACACATTAGTTCCCGGCCCTTCCAACTGCATAGTGATGGAACTTCCCCGAGCTGTGTATCCCTTGATTGTGCCCAGAAGGCTTTGGGTACACAGTGTCCTTCCTTGGCAGGAATTGACCATGTGAGAGTCTTGAGCACTGTGGGCCATAGTAAAGCTAAAGCCGTCCATTGACTAAGACTTCCTGGAAACCGGTGCACCTCTATCTCTGGTAATGGGAAAATGTGCACCTTACCTCAAGACTAGAGGTCACATTTAGTTGGCCCTTTAGCTACAGTACGCAACTGGGGTGAGCTCCCAGGAAGGAATCGCAAGCCCCTGGATTCTTTAGGAAAAAAACTCTGTGCTCTTCAGCGGCACCTGTGGCGTGAAGAGTCTCCTGGTGGTGTGGTTTCCAGCAGGCTTGGAAGCTGCAATGGAGCTGCTGTCAAAAGGGGGAAATACGGGCTTCTCCCATATTCTCCCGTTTACAACTTGACGCCACAGCACATTTACTAGCACTCTCTGACTGACTGCTGGAGACTTTCAGCCCCACTGGGCCTTTCTATGATCACACTTCGCTGGACGCGGGGTGTTTTGCGTGCCACGAATAGCATTACACGCTTCATGAACTAGTCCGGCCTAGGTGACTTTGGATGGACCAAATGGCTAAGAATTTGACCGGATTTTCAGGATTTTCTGGCAGGCTGGACCTACCGTGGACCTTGCTTCCCAATAGAGAGATGACAGGTAAGAGTTGCCAGGATGCACTTTAGGCGCAGGGGTTCTTTCAGTGCAGTTCAGAGGGCCTCCGCAGAGGCAGAGCCACGTTGAATGGAATACTGGCCAAAACGTGGTCCTGGGGCTGCCTTACAGCTGTAGAAATCAAGCTCTGCGGGCGAGAATCTGTTCATCACCCTTCCCTCTGCATACAAAGAGTCGACCCCAACCGTCTCTTCTGTGTTATGTTTCTCGGAAAATAAAAGGGGACTACGGCGCACACACTCTCCCTCAGAAGGGAATTCCTACGCGACTCTCTTAGGCCTACGGAAAGCCGTAGAGGAGTTAAAGCAGTCTGTCGAGTCAGGACGCACGGAGATGGCTGCACACAAAACTTTGCTGATAGGAAACACTCGTGCTTGCCTTGAGGCCAGGGGTCACGTTTACTTTGCCCTGAGCTAGGGCAAGCGTGGGATGAGCTCCTAGCAAGGCACTGGAGACCACCTGGATTCCTAGGAGAACGCTCACTTTCTTCACTGAGCGTATTCCTAGGAGTGACTAGAAGACGGTTCATGGCAATGTCTTTCAGTCAGCCTTGAGGCCGCCACTATCTACCTTTCAACTGGGGGAAATCCTGCCTTTTTCCAGGCTTCTCAATGACAAACTGGATCACCCCGCACATGTACCTAGCTTCTCTGACAATCCCAAAGAGACCATTGGAACGCAATCCGGCCTTCTGCGATGAAACTTTTGGATGCAGTGTGCTCTGCATGTGGTGAACGGCATAATCCTCTAAATGTCCTCAGTAGGCCTAGGTGACTTTGGATGTTGCAAATGCCTAGCAATGCTCAGGGTAAATCTCTTCTTTATTTCGGGCTGGACCTAAAGGCCAGTTTCCGCATCACTTAGAGAGACCTCGAGCAGGAGTCCCCAGACTGAAGTGGCGCCCCGGTGGTTTCCTTCAGGGCCTCTTATGTTTCCTCAAAGTGGCAGACCCGCAGGGAATGAAAGCCTGCCACGAACCGCCTTCCTGAGGCTCTTTCAAAGCTGTGGAACGCTAGCCATAGAGAACACATTAGTTCCCGGCCCTTCCAACTGCATAGTGAGGGAAGTTCCCCGAGCTGTGTATCCCTTGATTGTGCCCAGAAGGCTTTGGGTACACAGTGTCCTTCCTTGGCAGGAATTGACCATGTGAGAGTCTTGAGCACTGTGGGCCATAGTAAAGCTAAAGCCGTCCATTGACTAAGACTTCCTGGAAACCGGTGCACCTCTATCTCTGGTAATGGGAAAATGTGCACCTTACCTCAAGACTAGAGGTCACATTTAGTTGGCCCTTTAGCTACAGTACGCAACTGGGGTGAGCTCCCAGGAAGGAATCGCAAGCCCCTGGATTCTTTAGGAAAAAAACTCTGTGCTCTTCAGCGGCACCTGTGGCGTGAAGAGTCTCCTGGTGGTGTGGTTTTCAGCAGGCTTGGAAGCTGCAATGGAGCTGCTGTCAAAAGGGGGGATATACGGGCTTCTCCCATATTCTCCCGTTTACAACTTGACGCCACAGCGCATTTACTAGCACTCTCTGACTGACTGCTGGAGACTTTCAGCCCCACTGGGCCTTTCTATGATCACACTTCGCTGGACGCGGGGTGTTTTGTGTGCCACGAATAGCATTACACGCTTCATGAACTAGTCCGGCCTAGGTGACTTTGGATGGACCAAATGGCTAAGAATTTGACCGGATTTTCAGGATTTTCTGGCAGGCTGGACCTACCGTGTACCTTGCTTCCCTATAGAGAGATGACAGGTAAGAGTTGCCAGGATGCACTTTAGGCGCAGGGGTTCTTTCAGTGCAGTTCAGAGGGCCTCCGCGGAGGCAGAGCCATGTTGAATGGAATACTGGCCAAAAGGTGGTCCTGGGGCTGCCTTACAGCTGTAGAAATCAAGCTCTGCAGGCGAGAATCTGTTCATCACCCTTCCCTCTGTATACAAAGAGTCGACCCCAACCATCTGTTCTGTGTTATGTTTCTCGGAAAATAAAAGGGGACTACGGCGCACACACTCTCCCTCAGAAGGGAATTCCTACGTGACTCTCTTAGGCCTACGGAAAGCCGTAGAGGAGTTAAAGCAGTCTGTCGAGTCAGGACGCACGGAGATGGCTGCACACAAAACTTTGCTGATAGGAAACACTCGTGCTTCCCTTGAGGCCAGGGGTCACGTTTACTTTTCCCTGAGCTAGGGCAAGCGTGGGATGAGCTCCTAGCAAGGCACTGGAGACCACCTGGATTCCTAGGAGAACGCTCACTTTCGTCACTGAGCGTATTCCTAGGAGTGACTAGAAGACGGTTCATGGCAATGTCTTTCAGTCAGCCTTGAGGCCGCCACTATCTACCTTTCAACTGGGGGAAATCCTGCCTTTTTCCAGGCTTCTCAATGACAAACTGGATCACCCCGTACAGGTACCTAGTTTCTCTGACAATCCCAAAGAGACCATTGGAACGCAATCCAGCCTTCTGCGATGAAACTTTTGGATGCAGTGTGCTCTGCATGTGGTGAACGGCATAATCCTCTAAATGTCCTCAGTAGGCCTAGGTGACTTTGGATGTTGCAAATGCCTAGCAATGCTCAGGGTAAATCTCTTCTTTATTTCGGGCTGGACCTAAAGGCCAGTTTCCGCATCACTTAGAGAGACCTCGAGCAGGAGTCCCCAGACTGAAGTGGCGCCCCGGTGGTTTCCTTCAGGGCCTCTTATGTTTCCTCAAAGTGGCAGACCCGCATGGAATGAAAGCCTGCCACGAACCGCCTTCCTGAGGCTCTTTCAAAGCTGTGGAACGCTAGCCATAGAGAACACATTCGTTCCCGGCCCTTCCAACTGCATAGTGAGGGAACTTCCCCGAGCTGTGTATCCCTTGATTGTGCCCAGAAGGCTTTGGGTACACAGTGTCCTTCCTTGGCAGGAATTGACCATGTGAGAGTCTTGAGCACTCTGGGCCATAGTAAAGCTAAAGCCGTCCATTGACTAAGACTTCCTGGAAACCGGTGCACCTCTATCTCTGGTAATGGGAAAATGTGCACCTTACCTCAAGACTAGAGGTCACATTTAGTTGGCCCTTTAGCTACAGTACGCAACTGGGGTGAGCTCAAAGGAAGGAATCGCAAGCCCCTGGATTCTTTAGGAAAAAAACTCTGTGCTCTTCAGCGGCACCTGTGGCGTGAAGAGTCTCCTGGTGGTGTGGTTTTCAGCAGGCTTGGAAGCTGCAATGGAGCTGCTGTCAAAAGGGGGAAATACGGGCTTCTCCCATATTCTCCCGTTTACAACTTGACGCCACAGCGCATTTACTAGCACTCTCTGACTGACTGCTGGAGACTTTCAGCCCCACTGGACCTTTCTATGATCACACTTCGCTGGACGCGGGGTGTTTTGCGTGCCACGAATAGCATTACACGCTTCATGAACTAGTCCGGCCTAGGTGACTTTGGATGGACCAAATGGCTAAGAATTTGACCGGTATTTCAGGATTTTCTGGCAGGCTGGACCTACCGTGGACCTTGCTTCCCAATAGAGAGATGACAGGTAAGAGTTGCCAGGATGCACTTTAGGCGCAGGGGTTCTTTCAGTGCAGTTCAGAGGGCCTCCGCGGAGGCAGAGCCACGTTGAATGGAATACTGGCCAAAAGGTGGTCCTGGGGCTGCCTTACAGCTGTAGAAATCAAGCTCTGCAGGCGAGAATCTGTTCATCACCCTTCCCTCTGTATACAAAGAGTCGACCCCAACCATCTGTTCTGTGTTATGTTTCTCGGAAAATAAAAGGGGACTACGGCGCACACACTCTCCCTCAGAAGGGAATTCCTACGTGTCTCTCTTAGGCCTACGGAAAGCCGTAGAGGAGTTAAAGCAGTCTGTCGAGTCAGGACGCATGGAGATGGCTGCACACAAAACTTTGCTGATAGGAAACACTCGTGCTTGCCTTGAGGCCAGGGGTCACGTTTACTTTGCCCTGAGCTAGGGCAAGCGTGGGATGAGCTCCTAGCAAGGCACTGGAGACCACCTGGATTCCTAGGAGAACGCTCACTTTCTTCACTGAGCGTATTCCTAGGAGTGACTAGAAGACGGTTCATGGCAATGTCTTTCAGTCAGCCTTGAGGCCGCCACTATCTACCTTTCAACTGGGGGAAATCCTGCCTTTTTCCAGGCTTCTCAATGACAAACTGGATCACCCCGCACATGTACCTAGCTTCTCTGACAATCCCAAAGAGACCATTGGAACGCAATCCGGCCTTCTGCGATGAATCCTTTGGATGCAGTGTGCTCTGCATGTGGTGAATGGCATAATCCTCTAAATGTCCTCAGTAGGCCTAGGTGACTTTGGATGTTGCAAATGCCTAGCAATGCTCAGGGTAAATCTCTTCTTTATTTCGGGCTGGACCTAAAGGCCAGTTTCCGCATCACTTAGAGAGACCTCGAGCAGGAGTCCCCAGACTGAAGTGGCTCCCCGGTGGTTTCCTTCAGGGCCTCTTATGTTTCCTCAAAGTGGCAGACCCGCAGGGAATGAAAGCCTGCCACGAACCGCCTTCCTGAGGCTCTTTCAAAGCTGTGGAACGCTAGCCATAGAGAACACATTCGTTCCCGGCCCTTCCAACTGCATAGTGAGGGAAGTTCCCCGAGCTGTGTATCCCTTGATTGTGCCCAGAAGGCTTTGGGTACACAGTGTCCTTCCTTGGCAGGAATTGACCATGTGAGAGTCTTGAGCACTGTGGGCCATAGTAAAGCTAAAGCCGTCCATTGACTAAGACTTCCTGGAAACCGGTGCACCTCTATCTCTGGTAATGGGAAAATGTGCACCTTACCTCAAGACTAGAGGTCACATTTAGTTGGCCCTTTAGCTACAGTACGCAACTGGGGTGAGCTCCCAGGAAGGAATCGCAAGCCCCTGGATTCTTTAGGAAAAAAACTCTGTGCTCTTCAGCGGCACCTGTGGCGTGAAGAGTCTCCTGGTGGTGTGGTTTCCAGCAGGCTTGGAAGCTGCAATGGAGCTGCTGTCAAAAGGGGGAAATACGGGCTTCTCCCATATTCTCCCGTTTACAACTTGACGCCACAGCGCATTTACTAGCACTCTCTGACTGACTGCTGGAGACTTTCAGCCCCACTGGGCCTTTCTATGATCACACTTCGCTGGACGCGGGTTGTTTTGCGTGCCACGAATAGCATTACACGCTTCATGAACTAGTCCGGCCTAGGTGACTTTGGATGGACCAAATGGCTAAGAATTTGACCGGATTTTCAGGATTTTCTGGCAGGCTGGACCTACCGTGGACCTTGCTTCCCAATAGAGAGATGACAGGTAAGAGTTGCCAGGATGCACTTTAGGCGCAGGGGTTCTTTCAGTGCAGTTCAGAGGGCCTCCGCGGAGGCAGAGCCACGTTGAATGGAATACTGGCCAAAAGGTGGTCCTGGGGCTGCCTTACAGCTGTAGAAATCAAGCTCTGCAGGCGAGAATCTGTTCATCACCCTTCCCTCTGTATACAAAGAGTCGACCCCAACCATCTGTTCTGTGTTATGTTTCTCGGAAAATAAAAGGGGACTACGGCGCACACACTCTCCCTCAGAAGGGAATTCCTACGCGACTCTCTTAGGCCTACGGAAAGCCGTAGAGGAGTTAAAGCAGTCTGTCGAGTCAGGACGCACGGAGATGGCTGCACACAAAACTTTGCTGATAGGAAACACTCGTGCTTGCCTTGAGGCCAGGGGTCACGTTTACTTTGCCCTGAGCTAGGGCAAGCGTGGGATGAGCTCCTAGCAAGGCACTGGAGACCACCTGGATTCCTAGGAGAACGCTCACTTTCTTCACTGAGCGTATTCCTAGGAGTGACTAGAAGACGGTTCATGGCAATGTCTTTCAGTCAGCCTTGAGGCCGCCACTATCTACCTTTCAACTGGGGGAAATCCTGCCTTTTTCCAGGCTTCACAATGACAAACTGGATCACCCCGCACATGTACCTAGCTTCTCTGACAATCCCAAAGAGACCATTGGAACGCAATCCGGCCTTCTGCGATGAAACTTTTGGATGCAGTGTGCTCTGCATGTGGTGAACGGCATAATCCTCTAAATGTCCTCAGTAGGCCTAGGTGACTTTGGATGTTGCAAATGCCTAGCAATGCTCAGGGTAAATCTCTTCTTTATTTCGGGCTGGACCTAAAGGCCAGTTTCCGCATCACTTAGAGAGACCTCGAGCAGGAGTCCCCAGACTGAAGTGGCGCCCCGGTGGTTTCCTTCAGGGCCTCTTATGTTTCCTCAAAGTGGCAGACCCGCAGGGAATGAAAGCCTGCCACGAACCGCCTTCCTGAGGCTCTTTCAAAGCTGTGGAACGCTAGCCATAGAGAACACATTAGTTCCCGGCCCTTCCAACTGCATAGTGAGGGAAGTTCCCCGAGCTGTGTATCCCTTGATTGTGCCCAGAAGGCTTTGGGTACACAGTGTCCTTCCTTGGCAGGAATTGACCATGTGAGAGTCTTGAGCACTCTGGGCCATAGTAAAGCTAAAGCCGTCCATTGACTAAGACTTCCTGGAAACCGGTGCACCTCTATCTCTGGTAATGGGAAAATGTGCACCTTACCTCAAGACTAGAGGTCACATTTAGTTGGCCCTTTAGCTACAGTACGCAACTGGGGTGAGCTCCCAGGAAGGAATCGCAAGCCCCTGGATTCTTTAGGAAAAAAACTCTGTGCTCTTCAGCGGCACCTGTGGCGTGAAGAGTCTCCTGGTGGTGTGGTTTTCAGCAGGCTTGGAAGCTGCAATGGAGCTGCTGTCAAAAGGGGGAAATACGGGCTTCTCCCATATTCTCCCGTTTACAACTTGACGCCACAGCGCATTTACTAGCACTCTCTGACTGACTGCTGGAGACTTTCAGCCCCACTGGGCCTTTCTATGATCACACTTCGCTGGACGCGGGGTGTTTTGCGTGCCACGAATAGCATTACACGCTTCATGAACTAGTCCGGCCTAGGTGACTTTG
Organism: Mesoplodon densirostris; assembly: GCF_025265405.1. Taxonomy (NCBI): domain Eukaryota; kingdom Metazoa; phylum Chordata; class Mammalia; order Artiodactyla; family Ziphiidae; genus Mesoplodon; species Mesoplodon densirostris. Next base: position 818,194 of record NC_082682.1, read on the forward strand.
GATGGACCAAATGGCTAAGAATTTGACCGGATTTTCAGGATTTTCTGGCAGGCTGGACCTACCGTGGACCTTGCTTCCCAATAGAGAGATGACAGGTAAGAGTTGCCAGGATGCACTTTAGGCGCAGGGGTTCTTTCAGTGCAGTTCAGAGGGCCTCCGCGGAGGCAGAGCCACGTTGAATGGAATACTGGACAAAACGTGGTCCTGGGGCTGCCTTACAGCTGTAGAAATCAAGCTCTGCGGGCGAGAATCTGTTCATCACCCTTCCCTCTGCATACAAAGAGTCGACCCCAACCGTCTCTTCTGTGTTATGTTTCTCGGAAAATAAAAGGGGACTACGGCGCACACACTCTCCCTCAGAAGGGAATTCCTACGTGACTCTCTTAGGCCTACGGAAAGCCGTAGAGGAGTTAAAGCAGTCTGTCGAGTCAGGACGCACGGAGATGGCTGCACACAAAACTTTGCTGATAGGAAACACTCGTGCTTCCCTTGAGGCCAGGGGTCACGTTTACTTTTCCCTGAGCTAGGGCAAGCGTGGGATGAGCTCCTAGCAAGGCACTGGAGACCACCTGGATTCCTAGGAGAACGCTCACTTTCGTCACTGAGCGTATTCCTAGGAGTGACTAGAAGACGGTTCATGGCAATGTCTTTCAGTCAGCCTTGAGGCCGCCACTATCTACCTTTCAACTGGGGGAAATCCTGCCTTTTTCCAGGCTTCTCAATGACAAACTGGATCACCCCGTACAGGTACCTAGCTTCTCTGACAATCCCAAAGAGACCATTGGAACGCAATCCAGCCTTCTGCGATGAAACTTTTGGATGCAGTGTGCTCTGCATGTGGTGAACGGCATAATCCTCTAAATGTCCTCAGTAGGCCTAGGTGACTTTGGATGTTGCAAATGCCTAGCAATGCTCAGGGTAAATCTCTTCTTTATTTCGGGCTGGACCTAAAGGCCAGTTTCCGCATCACTTAGAGAGACCTCGAGCAGGAGTCCCCAGACTGAAGTGGCGCCCCGGTGGTTTCCTTCAGGGCCTCTTATGTTTCCTCAAAGTGGCAGACCCGCATGGAATGAAAGCCTGCCACGAACCGCCTTCCTGAGGCTCTTTCAAAGCTGTGGAACGCTAGCCATAGAGAACACATTCGTTCCCGGCCCTTCCAACTGCATAGTGAGGGAACTTCCCCGAGCTGTGTATCCCTTGATTGTGCCCAGAAGGCTTTGGGTACACAGTGTCCTTCCTTGGCAGGAATTGACCATGTGAGAGTCTTGAGCACTCTGGGCCATAGTAAAGCTAAAGCCGTCCATTGACTAAGACTTCCTGGAAACCGGTGCACCTCTATCTCTGGTAATGGGAAAATGTGCACCTTACCTCAAGACTAGAGGTCACATTTAGTTGGCCCTTTAGCTACAGTACGCAACTGGGGTGAGCTCCCAGGAAGGAATCGCAAGCCCCTGGATTCTTTAGGAAAAAAACTCTGTGCTCTTCAGCGGCACCTGTGGCGTGAAGAGTCTCCTGGTGGTGTGGTTTTCAGCAGGCTTGGAAGCTGCAATGGAGCTGCTGTCAAAAGGGGGAAATACGGGCTTCTCCCATATTCTCCCGTTTACAACTTGACGCCACAGCGCATTTACTAGCACTCTCTGACTGACTGCTGGAGACTTTCAGCCCCACTGGACCTTTCTATGATCACACTTCGCTGGACGCGGGGTGTTTTGCGTGCCACGGATAGCATTACACGCTTCATGAACTAGTCCGGCCTAGGTGACTTTGGATGGACCAAATGGCTAAGAATTTGACCGGTATTTCAGGATTTTCTGGCAGGCTGGACCTACCGTGGACCTTGCTTCCCAATAGAGAGATGACAGGTAAGAGTTGCCAGGATGCACTTTAGGCGCAGGGGTTCTTTCAGTGCAGTTCAGAGGGCCTCCGCGGAGGCAGAGCCACGTTGAATGGAATACTGGCCAAAAGGTGGTCCTGGGGCTGCCTTACAGCTGTAGAAATCAAGCTCTGCAGGCGAGAATCTGTTCATCACCCTTCCCTCTGTATACAAAGAGTCGACCCCAACCATCTGTTCTGTGTTATGTTTCTCGGAAAATAAAAGGGGACTACGGCGCACACACTCTCCCTCAGAAGGGAATTCCTACGTGTCTCTCTTAGGCCTACGGAAAGCCGTAGAGGAGTTAAAGCAGTCTGTCGAGTCAGGACGCATGGAGATGGCTGCACACAAAACTTTGCTGATAGGAAACACTCGTGCTTGCCTTGAGGCCAGGGGTCACGTTTACTTTGCCCTGAGCTAGGGCAAGCGTGGGATGAGCTCCTAGCAAGGCACTGGAGACCACCTGGATTCCTAGGAGAACGCTCACTTTCTTCACTGAGCGTATTCCTAGGAGTGACTAGAAGACGGTTCATGGCAATGTCTTTCAGTCAGCCTTGAGGCCGCCACTATCTACCTTTCAACTGGGGGAAATCCTGCCTTTTTCCAGGCTTCTCAATGACAAACTGGATCACCCCGCACATGTACCTAGCTTCTCTGACAATCCCAAAGAGACCATTGGAACGCAATCCGGCCTTCTGCGATGAATCCTTTGGATGCAGTGTGCTCTGCATGTGGTGAATGGCATAATCCTCTAAATGTCCTCAGTAGGCCTAGGTGACTTTGGATGTTGCAAATGCCTAGCAATGCTCAGGGTAAATCTCTTCTTTATTTCGGGCTGGACCTAAAGGCCAGTTTCCGCATCACTTAGAGAGACCTCGAGCAGGAGTCCCCAGACTGAAGTGGCTCCCCGGTGGTTTCCTTCAGGGCCTCTTATGTTTCCTCAAAGTGGCAGACCCGCAGGGAATGAAAGCCTGCCACGAACCGCCTTCCTGAGGCTCTTTCAAAGCTGTGGAACGCTAGCCATAGAGAACACATTCGTTCCCGGCCCTTCCAACTGCATAGTGAGGGAAGTTCCCCGAGCTGTGTATCCCTTGATTGTGCCCAGAAGGCTTTGGGTACACAGTGTCCTTCCTTGGCAGGAATTGACCATGTGAGAGTCTTGAGCACTGTGGGCCATAGTAAAGCTAAAGCCGTCCATTGACTAAGACTTCCTGGAAACCGGTGCACCTCTATCTCTGGTAATGGGAAAATGTGCACCTTACCTCAAGACTAGAGGTCACATTTAGTTGGCCCTTTAGCTACAGTACGCAACTGGGGTGAGCTCCCAGGAAGGAATCGCAAGCCCCTGGATTCTTTAGGAAAAAAACTCTGTGCTCTTCAGCGGCACCTGTGGCGTGAAGAGTCTCCTGGTGGTGTGGTTTCCAGCAGGCTTGGAAGCTGCAATGGAGCTGCTGTCAAAAGGGGGAAATACGGGCTTCTCCCATATTCTCCCGTTTACAACTTGACGCCACAGCGCATTTACTAGCACTCTCTGACTGACTGCTGGAGACTTTCAGCCCCACTGGGCCTTTCTATGATCACACTTCGCTGGACGCGGGTTGTTTTGCGTGCCACGAATAGCATTACACGCTTCATGAACTAGTCCGGCCTAGGTGACTTTGGATGGACCAAATGGCTAAGAATTTGACCGGATTTTCAGGATTTTCTGGCAGGCTGGACCTACCGTGGACCTTGCTTCCCAATAGAGAGATGACAGGTAAGAGTTGCCAGGATGCACTTTAGGCGCAGGGGTTCTTTCAGTGCAGTTCAGAGGGCCTCCGCGGAGGCAGAGCCACGTTGAATGGAATACTGGCCAAAAGGTGGTCCTGGGGCTGCCTTACAGCTGTAGAAATCAAGCTCTGCAGGCGAGAATCTGTTCATCACCCTTCCCTCTGTATACAAAGAGTCGACCCCAACCATCTGTTCTGTGTTATGTTTCTCGGAAAATAAAAGGGGACTACGGCGCACACACTCTCCCTCAGAAGGGAATTCCTACGCGACTCTCTTAGGCCTACGGAAAGCCGTAGAGGAGTTAAAGCAGTCTGTCGAGTCAGGACGCACGGAGATGGCTGCACACAAAACTTTGCTGATAGGAAACACTCGTGCTTGCCTTGAGGCCAGGGGTCACGTTTACTTTGCCCTGAGCTAGGGCAAGCGTGGGATGAGCTCCTAGCAAGGCACTGGAGACCACCTGGATTCCTAGGAGAACGCTCACTTTCTTCACTGAGCGTATTCCTAGGAGTGACTAGAAGACGGTTCATGGCAATGTCTTTCAGTCAGCCTTGAGGCCGCCACTATCTACCTTTCAACTGGGGGAAATCCTGCCTTTTTCCAGGCTTCACAATGACAAACTGGATCACCCCGCACATGTACCTAGCTTCTCTGACAATCCCAAAGAGACCATTGGAACGCAATCCGGCCTTCTGCGATGAAACTTTTGGATGCAGTGTGCTCTGCATGTGGTGAACGGCATAATCCTCTAAATGTCCTCAGTAGGCCTAGGTGACTTTGGATGTTGCAAATGCCTAGCAATGCTCAGGGTAAATCTCTTCTTTATTTCGGGCTGGACCTAAAGGCCAGTTTCCGCATCACTTAGAGAGACCTCGAGCAGGAGTCCCCAGACTGAAGTGGCGCCCCGGTGGTTTCCTTCAGGGCCTCTTATGTTTCCTCAAAGTGGCAGACCCGCAGGGAATGAAAGCCTGCCACGAACCGCCTTCCTGAGGCTCTTTCAAAGCTGTGGAACGCTAGCCATAGAGAACACATTAGTTCCCGGCCCTTCCAACTGCATAGTGAGGGAAGTTCCCCGAGCTGTGTATCCCTTGATTGTGCCCAGAAGGCTTTGGGTACACAGTGTCCTTCCTTGGCAGGAATTGACCATGTGAGAGTCTTGAGCACTCTGGGCCATAGTAAAGCTAAAGCCGTCCATTGACTAAGACTTCCTGGAAACCGGTGCACCTCTATCTCTGGTAATGGGAAAATGTGCACCTTACCTCAAGACTAGAGGTCACATTTAGTTGGCCCTTTAGCTACAGTACGCAACTGGGGTGAGCTCCCAGGAAGGAATCGCAAGCCCCTGGATTCTTTAGGAAAAAAACTCTGTGCTCTTCAGCGGCACCTGTGGCGTGAAGAGTCTCCTGGTGGTGTGGTTTTCAGCAGGCTTGGAAGCTGCAATGGAGCTGCTGTCAAAAGGGGGAAATACGGGCTTCTCCCATATTCTCCCGTTTACAACTTGACGCCACAGCGCATTTACTAGCACTCTCTGACTGACTGCTGGAGACTTTCAGCCCCACTGGGCCTTTCTATGATCACACTTCGCTGGACGCGGGGTGTTTTGCGTGCCACGAATAGCATTACACGCTTCATGAACTAGTCCGGCCTAGGTGACTTTGGATGGACCAAATGGCTAAGAATTTGACCGGATTTTCAGGATTTTCTGGCAGGCTGGACCTACCGTGGACCTTGCTTCCCAATAGAGAGATGACAGGTAAGAGTTGCCAGGATGCACTTTAGGCGCAGGGGTTCTTTCAGTGCAGTTCAGAGGGCCTCCGCGGAGGCAGAGCCACGTTGAATGGAATACTGGACAAAACGTGGTCCTGGGGCTGCCTTACAGCTGTAGAAATCAAGCTCTGCGGGCGAGAATCTGTTCATCACCCTTCCCTCTGCATACAAAGAGTCGACCCCAACCGTCTCTTCTGTGTTATGTTTCTCGGAAAATAAAAGGGGACTACGGCGCACACACTCTCCCTCAGAAGGGAATTCCTACGTGACTCTCTTAGGCCTACGGAAAGCCGTAGAGGAGTTAAAGCAGTCTGTCGAGTCAGGACGCACGGAGATGGCTGCACACAAAACTTTGCTGATAGGAAACACTCGTGCTTCCCTTGAGGCCAGGGGTCACGTTTACTTTTCCCTGAGCTAGGGCAAGCGTGGGATGAGCTCCTAGCAAGGCACTGGAGACCACCTGGATTCCTAGGAGAACGCTCACTTTCGTCACTGAGCGTATTCCTAGGAGTGACTAGAAGACGGTTCATGGCAATGTCTTTCAGTCAGCCTTGAGGCCGCCACTATCTACCTTTCAACTGGGGGAAATCCTGCCTTTTTCCAGGCTTCTCAATGACAAACTGGATCACCCCGTACAGGTACCTAGCTTCTCTGACAATCCCAAAGAGACCATTGGAACGCAATCCAGCCTTCTGCGATGAAACTTTTGGATGCAGTGTGCTCTGCATGTGGTGAACGGCATAATCCTCTAAATGTCCTCAGTAGGCCTAGGTGACTTTGGATGTTGCAAATGCCTAGCAATGCTCAGGGTAAATCTCTTCTTTATTTCGGGCTGGACCTAAAGGCCAGTTTCCGCATCACTTAGAGAGACCTCGAGCAGGAGTCCCCAGACTGAAGTGGCGCCCCGGTGGTTTCCTTCAGGGCCTCTTATGTTTCCTCAAAGTGGCAGACCCGCATGGAATGAAAGCCTGCCACGAACCGCCTTCCTGAGGCTCTTTCAAAGCTGTGGAACGCTAGCCATAGAGAACACATTCGTTCCCGGCCCTTCCAACTGCATAGTGAGGGAACTTCCCCGAGCTGTGTATCCCTTGATTGTGCCCAGAAGGCTTTGGGTACACAGTGTCCTTCCTTGGCAGGAATTGACCATGTGAGAGTCTTGAGCACTCTGGGCCATAGTAAAGCTAAAGCCGTCCATTGACTAAGACTTCCTGGAAACCGGTGCACCTCTATCTCTGGTAATGGGAAAATGTGCACCTTACCTCAAGACTAGAGGTCACATTTAGTTGGCCCTTTAGCTACAGTACGCAACTGGGGTGAGCTCCCAGGAAGGAATCGCAAGCCCCTGGATTCTTTAGGAAAAAAACTCTGTGCTCTTCAGCGGCACCTGTGGCGTGAAGAGTCTCCTGGTGGTGTGGTTTTCAGCAGGCTTGGAAGCTGCAATGGAGCTGCTGTCAAAAGGGGGAAATACGGGCTTCTCCCATATTCTCCCGTTTACAACTTGACGCCACAGCGCATTTACTAGCACTCTCTGACTGACTGCTGGAGACTTTCAGCCCCACTGGACCTTTCTATGATCACACTTCGCTGGACGCGGGGTGTTTTGCGTGCCACGGATAGCATTACACGCTTCATGAACTAGTCCGGCCTAGGTGACTTTGGATGGACCAAATGGCTAAGAATTTGACCGGTATTTCAGGATTTTCTGGCAGGCTGGACCTACCGTGGACCTTGCTTCCCAATAGAGAGATGACAGGTAAGAGTTGCCAGGATGCACTTTAGGCGCAGGGGTTCTTTCAGTGCAGTTCAGAGGGCCTCCGCGGAGGCAGAGCCACGTTGAATGGAATACTGGCCAAAAGGTGGTCCTGGGGCTGCCTTACAGCTGTAGAAATCAAGCTCTGCAGGCGAGAATCTGTTCATCACCCTTCCCTCTGTATACAAAGAGTCGACCCCAACCATCTGTTCTGTGTTATGTTTCTCGGAAAATAAAAGGGGACTACGGCGCACACACTCTCCCTCAGAAGGGAATTCCTACGTGTCTCTCTTAGGCCTACGGAAAGCCGTAGAGGAGTTAAAGCAGTCTGTCGAGTCAGGACGCATGGAGATGGCTGCACACAAAACTTTGCTGATAGGAAACACTCGTGCTTGCCTTGAGGCCAGGGGTCACGTTTACTTTGCCCTGAGCTAGGGCAAGCGTGGGATGAGCTCCTAGCAAGGCACTGGAGACCACCTGGATTCCTAGGAGAACGCTCACTTTCTTCACTGAGCGTATTCCTAGGAGTGACTAGAAGACGGTTCATGGCAATGTCTTTCAGTCAGCCTTGAGGCCGCCACTATCTACCTTTCAACTGGGGGAAATCCTGCCTTTTTCCAGGCTTCTCAATGACAAACTGGATCACCCCGCACATGTACCTAGCTTCTCTGACAATCCCAAAGAGACCATTGGAACGCAATCCGGCCTTCTGCGATGAATCCTTTGGATGCAGTGTGCTCTGCATGTGGTGAATGGCATAATCCTCTAAATGTCCTCAGTAGGCCTAGGTGACTTTGGATGTTGCAAATGCCTAGCAATGCTCAGGGTAAATCTCTTCTTTATTTCGGGCTGGACCTAAAGGCCAGTTTCCGCATCACTTAGAGAGACCTCGAGCAGGAGTCCCCAGACTGAAGTGGCTCCCCGGTGGTTTCCTTCAGGGCCTCTTATGTTTCCTCAAAGTGGCAGACCCGCAGGGAATGAAAGCCTGCCACGAACCGCCTTCCTGAGGCTCTTTCAAAGCTGTGGAACGCTAGCCATAGAGAACACATTCGTTCCCGGCCCTTCCAACTGCATAGTGAGGGAAGTTCCCCGAGCTGTGTATCCCTTGATTGTGCCCAGAAGGCTTTGGGTACACAGTGTCCTTCCTTGGCAGGAATTGACCATGTGAGAGTCTTGAGCACTGTGGGCCATAGTAAAGCTAAAGCCGTCCATTGACTAAGACTTCCTGGAAACCGGTGCACCTCTATCTCTGGTAATGGGAAAATGTGCACCTTACCTCAAGACTAGAGGTCACATTTAGTTGGCCCTTTAGCTACAGTACGCAACTGGGGTGAGCTCCCAGGAAGGAATCGCAAGCCCCTGGATTCTTTAGGAAAAAAACTCTGTGCTCTTCAGCGGCACCTGTGGCGTGAAGAGTCTCCTGGTGGTGTGGTTTCCAGCAGGCTTGGAAGCTGCAATGGAGCTGCTGTCAAAAGGGGGAAATACGGGCTTCTCCCATATTCTCCCGTTTACAACTTGACGCCACAGCGCATTTACTAGCACTCTCTGACTGACTGCTGGAGACTTTCAGCCCCACTGGGCCTTTCTATGATCACACTTCGCTGGACGTGGGTTGTTTTGCGTGCCACGAATAGCATTACACGCTTCATGAACTAGTCCGGCCTAGGTGACTTTGGATGGACCAAATGGCTAAGAATTTGACCGGATTTTCAGGATTTTCTGGCAGGCTGGACCTACCGTGGACCTTGCTTCCCAATAGAGAGATGACTGGTAAGAGTTGCCAGGATGCACTTTAGGCGCAGGGGTTCTTTCAGTGCAGTTCAGAGGGCCTCCGCGGAGGCAGAGCCACGTTGAATGGAATACTGGCCAAAAGGTGGTCCTGGGGCTGCCTTACAGCTGTAGAAATCAAGCTCTGCGGGCGAGAATCTGTTCATCATCCTTCCCTCTGCATACAAAGAGTCGACCCCAACCGTCTCTTCTGTGTTATGTTTCTCTGAAAATAAAAGGGGACTACGGCGCACACACTCTCCCTCAGAAGGGAATTCCTACGCGACTCTCTTAGGCCTACGGAAAGCCGTAGAGGAGTTAAAGCAGTCTGTCGAGTCAGGACGCACGGAGATGGCTACACACAAAACTTTGCTGATAGGAAACACTCGTGCTTGCCTTGAGGCCAGGGGTCACGTTTACTTTTCCCTGAGCTAGGGCAAGCGTGGGATGAGCTCCTAGCAAGGCACTGGAGACCACCTGGATTCCTAGGAGAACGCTCACTTTCTTCACTGAGCGTATTCCTAGGAGTGACTAGAAGACCGTTCATGGCAATGTCTTTCAGTCAGCCTTGAGGCCGCCACTATCTACCTTTCAACTGGGGAAAATCCTGCCTTTTTCCAGGCTTCTCAATGACAAACTGGATCACCCCGCACATGTACCTAGCTTCTCTGACAATCCCAAAGAGACCATTGGAACGCAATCCGGCCTTCTGCGATGAAACTTTTGGATGCAGTGTGCTCTGCATGTGGTGAACGGCATAATCCTCTAAATGTCCTCAGTAGGCCTAGGTGACTTTGGATGTTGCAAATGCCTAGCAATGCTCAGGGTAAATCTCTTCTTTATTTCGGGCTGGACCTAAAGGCCAGTTTCCGCATCACTTAGAGAGACCTCGAGCAGGAGTCCCCAGACTGAAGTGGCGCCCCGGTGGTTTCCTTCAGGGCCTCTTATGTTTCCTCAAAGTGGCAGACCCGCAGGGAATGAAAGCCTGCCACGAACCGCCTTCCTGAGGCTCTTTCAAAGCTGTGGAACGCTAGCCATAGAGAACACATTAGTTCCCGTCCCTTCCAACTGCATAGTGAGGGAAGTTCCCCGAGCTGTGTATCCCTTGATTGTGCCCAGAAGGCTTTGGGTACACAGTGTCCTTCCTTGGCAGGAATTGACCATGTGAGAGTCTTGAGCACTGTGGGCCATAGTAAAGCTAAAGCCGTCCATTGACTAAGACTTCCTGGAAACCGGTGCACCTCTATCTCTGGTAATGGGAAAATGTGCACCTTACCTCAAGACTAGAGGTCACATTTAGTTGGCCCTTTAGCTACAGTACGCAACTGGGGTGAGCTCCCAGGAAGGAATCGCAAGCCCCTGGATTCTTTAGGAAAAAAACTCTGTGCTCTTCAGCGGCACCTGTGGCGTGAAGAGTCTCCTGGTGGTGTGGTTTTCAGCAGGCTTGGAAGCTGCAATGGAGCTGCTGTCAAAACGGGGAAATACGGGCTTCTCCCATATTCTCCCGTTTACAACTTGACGCCACAGCACATTTACTAGCACTCTCTGACTGACTGCTGGAGACTTTCAGCCCCACTGGGCCTTTCTATGATCACACTTCGCTGGACGCGGGGTGTTTTGCGTGCCACGAATAGCATTACACGCTTCATGAACTAGTCCGGCCTAGGTGACTTTGGATGGACCAAATGGCTAAGAATTTGACCGGATTTTCAGGATTTTCTGGCAGGCTGGACCTACCGTGGACCTTGCTTCCCAATAGAGAGATGACAGGTAAGAGTTGCCAGGATGCACTTTAGGCGCAGGGGTTCTTTCAGTGCAGTTCAGAGGGCCTCCGCGGAGGCAGAGCCACGTTGAATGGAATACTGGCCAAAACGTGGTCCTGGGGCTGCCTTACAGCTGTAGAAATCAAGCTCTGCGGGCGAGAATCTGTTCATCACCCTTCCCTCTGCATACAAAGAGTCGACCCCAACCGTCTCTTCTGTGTTATGTTTCTCGGAAAATAAAAAGGGACTACGGCGCACACACTCTCCCTCAGAAGGGAATTCCTACGCGACTCTCTTAGGCCTACGGAAAGCCGTAGAGGAGTTAAAGCAGTCTGTCGAGTCAGGACGCACGGAGATGGCTGCACACAAAACTTTGCTGATAGGAAACACTCGTGCTTGCCTTGAGGCCAGGGGTCACGTTTACTTTGCCCTGAGCTAGGGCAAGCGTGGGATGAGCTCCTAGCAAGGCACTGGAGACCACCTGGATTCCTAGGAGAACGCTCACTTTCTTCACTGAGCGTATTCCTAGGAGTGACTAGAAGACGGTTCATGGCAATGTCTTTCAGTCAGCCTTGAGGCCGCCACTATCTACCTTTCAACTGGGGGAAATCCTGCCTTTTTCCAGGCTTCACAATGACAAACTGGATCACCCCGCACATGTACCTAGCTTCTCTGACAATCCCAAAGAGACCATTGGAACGCAATCCGGCCTTCTGCGATGAAACTTTTGGATGCAGTGTGCTCTGCATGTGGTGAACGGCATAATCCTCTAAATGTCCTCAGTAGGCCTAGGTGACTTTGGATGTTGCAAATGCCTAGCAATGCTCAGGGTAAATCTCTTCTTTATTTCGGGCTGGACCTAAAGGCCAGTTTCCGCATCACTTAGAGAGACCTCGAGCAGGAGTCCCCAGACTGAAGTGGCGCCCCGGTGGTTTCCTTCAGGGCCTCTTATGTTTCCTCAAAGTGGCAGACCCGCAGGGAATGAAAGCCTGCCATGAACCGCCTTCCTGAGGCTCTTTCAAAGCTGTGGAACGCTAGCCATAGAGAACACATTAGTTCCCGGCCCTTCCAACTGCATAGTGAGGGAAGTTCCCCGAGCTGTGTATCCCTTGATTGTGCCCAGAAGGCTTTGGGTACAGTGTCCTTCCTTGGCAGGAATTGACCATGTGAGAGTCTTGAGCACTCTGGGCCATAGTAAAGCTAAAGCCGTCCATTGACTAAGACTTCCTGGAAACCGGTGCACCTCTATCTCTGGTAATGGGAAAATGTGCACCTTACCTCAAGACTAGAGGTCACATTTAGTTGGCCCTTTAGCTACAGTACGCAACTGGGGTGAGCTCCCAGGAAGGAATCGCAAGCCCCTGGATTCTTTAGGAAAAAAACTCTATGCTCTTCAGCGGCACCTGTGGCGTGAAGAGTCTCCTGGTGGTGTGGTTTTCAGCAGGCTTGGAAGCTGCAATGGAGCTGCTGTCAAAAGGGGGAAATACGGGCTTCTCCCATATTCTCCCGTTTACAACTTGACGCCACAGCGCATTTACTAGCACTCTCTGACTGACTGCTGGAGACTTTCAGCCCCACTGGACCTTTCTATGATCACACTTCGCTGGACGCGGGGTGTTTTGCGTGCCACGAATAGCATTACACGCTTCATGAACTAGTCCGGCCTAGGTGACTTTGGATGGACCAAATGGCTAAGAATTTGACCGGTATTTCAGGATTTTCTGGCAGGCTGGACCTACCGTGTACCTTGCTTCCCAATAGAGAGATGACAGGTAAGAGTTGCCAGGATGCACTTTAGGCGCAGGGGTTCTTTCAGTGCAGTTCAGAGGGCCTCCGCGGAGGCAGAGCCACGTTGAATGGAATACTGGCCAAAAGGTGGTCCTGGGGCTGCCTTACAGCTGTAGAAATCAAGCTCTGCAGGCGAGAATCTGTTCATCACCCTTCCCTCTGTATACAAAGAGTCGACCCCAACCATCTGTTCTGTGTTATGTTTCTCGGAAAATAAAAGGGGACTACGGCACACACACTCTCCCTCAGAAGGGAATTCCAACATGACTCTCTTAGGCCTACGGAAAGCCGTAGAGGAGTTAAAGCAGTCTGTCGAGTCAGGACGCACGGAGATGGCTGCACACAAAACTTTGCTGATAGGAAACACTCGTGCTTGCCTTGAGGCCAGGGGTCACGTTTACTTTGCCCTGAGCTAGGGCAAGCGTGGGATGAGCTCCTAGCAAGGCACTGGAGACCACCTGGATTCCTAGGAGAACGCTCATTTTCTTCACTGAGCGTATTCCTAGGAGTGACTAGAAGACGGTTCATGGCAATGTCTTTCAGTCAGCCTTGAGGCCGCCACTATCTACCTTTCAACTGGGGGAAATCCTGCCTTTTTCCAGGCTTCTCAATGACAAACTGGATCACCCCGCACATGTACCCAGCTTCTCTGACAATCCCAAAGAGACCATTGGAACGCAATCCGGCCTTCTGCGATGAATCCTTTGGATGCAGTGTGCTCTGCATGTGGTGAACGGCATAATCCTCTAAATGTCCTCAGTAGGCCTAGGTGACTTTGGATGTTGCAAATGCCTAGCAATGCTCAGGGTAAATCTCTTCTTTATTTCGGGCTGGACCTAAAGGCCAGTTTCCGCATCACTTAGAGAGACCTCGAGCAGGAGTCCCCAGACTGAAGTGGCGCCCCGGTGGTTTCCTTCAGGGCCTCTTATGTTTCCTCAAAGTGGCAGACCCGCAGGGAATGAAAGCCTGCCACGAACCGCCTTCCTGAGGCTCTTTCAAAGCTGTGGAACGCTAGCCATAGAGAACACATTCGTTCCCGGCCCTTCCAACTGCATAGTGAGGGAACTTCCCCGAGCTGTGTATCCCTTGATTGTGCCCAGAAGGCTTTGGGTACACAGTGTCCTTCCTTGGCAGGAATTGACCATGTGAGAGTCTTGAGCACTGTGGGCCATAGTAAAGCTAAAGCCGTCCATTGACTAAGACTTCCTGGAAACCGGTGCACCTCTATCTCTGGTAATGGGAAAATGTGCACCTTACCTCAAGACTAGAGGTCACATTTAGTTGGCCCTTTAGCTACAGTACGCAACTGGGGTGAGCTCCCAGGAAGGAATCGCAAGCACCTGGATTCTTTAGGAAAAAAACTCTGTGCTCTTCAGCGGCACCTGTGGCGTGAAGAGTCTCCTGGTGGTGTGGTTTCCAGCAGGCTTGGAAGCTGCAATGGAGCTGCTGTCAAAAGGGGGAAATACGGGCTTCTCCCATATTCTCCCGTTTACAACTTGACGCCACAGCGCATTTACTAGCACTCTCTGACTGACTGCTGGAGACTTTCAGCCCCACTGGGCCTTTCTATGATCACACTTCGCTGGACGCGGGGTGTTTTGCGTGCCACGAATAGCATTACACGCTTCATGAACTAGTCCGGCCTAGGTGACTTTGGATGGACCAAATGGCTAAGAATTTGACCGGATTTTCAGGATTTTCTGGCAGGCTGGACCTACCGTGGACCTTGCTTCCCAATAGAGAGATGACAGGTAAGAGTTGCCAGGATGCACTTTAGGCGCAGGGGTTCTTTCAGTGCAGTTCAGAGGGCCTCCGCGGAGGCAGAGCCACGTTGAATGGAATACTGGCCAAAAGGTGGTCCTGGGGCTGCCTTACAGCTGTAGAAATCAAGCTCTGCGGGCGAGAATCTGTTCATCACCCTTCCCTCTGCATACAAAGAGTCGACCCCAACCGTCTCTTCTGTGTTATGTTTCTCGGAAAATAAAAGGGGACTACGGCGCACACACTCTCCCTCAGAAGGGAATTCCTACGCGACTCTCTTAGGCCTACGGAAAGCCGTAGAGGAGTTAAAGCAGTCTGTCGAGTCAGGACGCACGGAGATGGCTGCACACAAAACTTTGCTGATAGGAAACACTCGTGCTTGCCTTGAGGCCAGGGGTCACGTTTACTTTGCCCTGAGCTAGGGCAAGCGTGGGATGAGCTCCTAGCAAGGCACTGGAGACCACCTGGATTCCTAGGAGAACGCTCACTTTCTTCACTGAGCGTATTCCTAGGAGTGACTAGAAGACGGTTCATGGCAATGTCTTTCAGTCAGCCTTGAGGCCGCCACTATCTACCTTTCAACTGGGGGAAATCCTGCCTTTTTCCAGGCTTCACAATGACAAACTGGATCACCCCGCACATGTACCTAGCTTCTCTGACAATCCCAAAGAGACCATTGGAACGCAATCCGGCCTTCTGCGATGAAACTTTTGGATGCAGTGTGCTCTGCATGTGGTGAACGGCATAATCCTCTAAATGTCCTCAGTAGGCCTAGGTGACTTTGGATGTTGCAAATGCCTAGCAATGCTCAGGGTAAATCTCTTCTTTATTTCGGGCTGGACCTAAAGGCCAGTTTCCGCATCACTTAGAGAGACCTCGAGCAGGAGTCCCCAGACTGAAGTGGCGCCCCGGTGGTTTCCTTCAGGGCCTCTTATGTTTCCTCAAAGTGGCAGACCCGCAGGGAATGAAAGCCTGCCACGAACCGCCTTCCTGAGGCTCTTTCAAAGCTGTGGAACGCTAGCCATAGAGAACACATTAGTTCCCGGCCCTTCCAACTGCATAGTGAGGGAAGTTCCCCGAGCTGTGTATCCCTTGATTGTGCCCAGAAGGCTTTGGGTACACAGTGTCCTTCCTTGGCAGGAATTGACCATGTGAGAGTCTTGAGCACTCTGGGCCATAGTAAAGCTAAAGCCGTCCATTGACTAAGACTTCCTGGAAACCGGTGCACCTCTATCTCTGGTAATGGGAAAATGTGCACCTTACCTCAAGACTAGAGGTCACATTTAGTTGGCCCTTTAGCTACAGTACGCAACTGGGGTGAGCTCCCAGGAAGGAATCGCAAGCCCCTGGATTCTTTAGGAAAAAAACTCTGTGCTCTTCAGCGGCACCTGTGGCGTGAAGAGTCTCCTGGTGGTGTGGTTTTCAGCAGGCTTGGAAGCTGCAATGGAGCTGCTGTCAAAAGGGGGAAATACGGGCTTCTCCCATATTCTCCCGTTTACAACTTGACGCCACAGCGCATTTACTAGCACTCTCTGACTGACTGCTGGAGACTTTCAGCCCCACTGGGCCTTTCTATGATCACACTTCGCTGGACGCGGGGTGTTTTGCGTGCCACGAATAGCATTACACGCTTCATGAACTAGTCCGGCCTAGGTGACTTTGGATGGACCAAATGGCTAAGAATTTGACCGGATTTTCAGGATTTTCTGGCAGGCTGGACCTACCGTGGACCTTGCTTCCCAATAGAGAGATGACAGGTAAGAGTTGCCAGGATGCACTTTAGGCGCAGGGGTTCTTTCAGTGCAGTTCAGAGGGCCTCCGCGGAGGCAGAGCCACGTTGAATGGAATACTGGACAAAACGTGGTCCTGGGGCTGCCTTACAGCTGTAGAAATCAAGCTCTGCGGGCGAGAATCTGTTCATCACCCTTCCCTCTGCATACAAAGAGTCGACCCCAACCGTCTCTTCTGTGTTATGTTTCTCGGAAAATAAAAGGGGACTACGGCGCACACACTCTCCCTCAGAAGGGAATTCCTACGTGACTCTCTTAGGCCTACGGAAAGCCGTAGAGGAGTTAAAGCAGTCTGTCGAGTCAGGACGCACGGAGATGGCTGCACACAAAACTTTGCTGATAGGAAACACTCGTGCTTCCCTTGAGGCCAGGGGTCACGTTTACTTTTCCCTGAGCTAGGGCAAGCGTGGGATGAGCTCCTAGCAAGGCACTGGAGACCACCTGGATTCCTAGGAGAACGCTCACTTTCGTCACTGAGCGTATTCCTAGGAGTGACTAGAAGACGGTTCATGGCAATGTCTTTCAGTCAGCCTTGAGGCCGCCACTATCTACCTTTCAACTGGGGGAAATCCTGCCTTTTTCCAGGCTTCTCAATGACAAACTGGATCACCCCGTACAGGTACCTAGCTTCTCTGACAATCCCAAAGAGACCATTGGAACGCAATCCAGCCTTCTGCGATGAAACTTTTGGATGCAGTGTGCTCTGCATGTGGTGAACGGCATAATCCTCTAAATGTCCTCAGTAGGCCTAGGTGACTTTGGATGTTGCAAATGCCTAGCAATGCTCAGGGTAAATCTCTTCTTTATTTCGGGCTGGACCTAAAGGCCAGTTTCCGCATCACTTAGAGAGACCTCGAGCAGGAGTCCCCAGACTGAAGTGGCGCCCCGGTGGTTTCCTTCAGGGCCTCTTATGTTTCCTCAAAGTGGCAGACCCGCATGGAATGAAAGCCTGCCACGAACCGCCTTCCTGAGGCTCTTTCAAAGCTGTGGAACGCTAGCCATAGAGAACACATTCGTTCCCGGCCCTTCCAACTGCATAGTGAGGGAACTTCCCCGAGCTGTGTATCCCTTGATTGTGCCCAGAAGGCTTTGGGTACACAGTGTCCTTCCTTGGCAGGAATTGACCATGTGAGAGTCTTGAGCACTCTGGGCCATAGTAAAGCTAAAGCCGTCCATTGACTAAGACTTCCTGGAAACCGGTGCACCTCTATCTCTGGTAATGGGAAAATGTGCACCTTACCTCAAGACTAGAGGTCACATTTAGTTGGCCCTTTAGCTACAGTACGCAACTGGGGTGAGCTCCCAGGAAGGAATCGCAAGCCCCTGGATTCTTTAGGAAAAAAACTCTGTGCTCTTCAGCGGCACCTGTGGCGTGAAGAGTCTCCTGGTGGTGTGGTTTTCAGCAGGCTTGGAAGCTGCAATGGAGCTGCTGTCAAAAGGGGGAAATACGGGCTTCTCCCATATTCTCCCGTTTACAACTTGACGCCACAGCGCATTTACTAGCACTCTCTGACTGACTGCTGGAGACTTTCAGCCCCACTGGACCTTTCTATGATCACACTTCGCTGGACGCGGGGTGTTTTGCGTGCCACGGATAGCATTACACGCTTCATGAACTAGTCCGGCCTAGGTGACTTTGGATGGACCAAATGGCTAAGAATTTGACCGGTATTTCAGGATTTTCTGGCAGGCTGGACCTACCGTGGACCTTGCTTCCCAATAGAGAGATGACAGGTAAGAGTTGCCAGGATGCACTTTAGGCGCAGGGGTTCTTTCAGTGCAGTTCAGAGGGCCTCCGCGGAGGCAGAGCCACGTTGAATGGAATACTGGCCAAAAGGTGGTCCTGGGGCTGCCTTACAGCTGTAGAAATCAAGCTCTGCAGGCGAGAATCTGTTCATCACCCTTCCCTCTGTATACAAAGAGTCGACCCCAACCATCTGTTCTGTGTTATGTTTCTCGGAAAATAAAAGGGGACTACGGCGCACACACTCTCCCTCAGAAGGGAATTCCTACGTGTCTCTCTTAGGCCTACGGAAAGCCGTAGAGGAGTTAAAGCAGTCTGTCGAGTCAGGACGCATGGAGATGGCTGCACACAAAACTTTGCTGATAGGAAACACTCGTGCTTGCCTTGAGGCCAGGGGTCACGTTTACTTTGCCCTGAGCTAGGGCAAGCGTGGGATGAGCTCCTAGCAAGGCACTGGAGACCACCTGGATTCCTAGGAGAACGCTCACTTTCTTCACTGAGCGTATTCCTAGGAGTGACTAGAAGACGGTTCATGGCAATGTCTTTCAGTCAGCCTTGAGGCCGCCACTATCTACCTTTCAACTGGGGGAAATCCTGCCTTTTTCCAGGCTTCTCAATGACAAACTGGATCACCCCGCACATGTACCTAGCTTCTCTGACAATCCCAAAGAGACCATTGGAACGCAATCCGGCCTTCTGCGATGAATCCTTTGGATGCAGTGTGCTCTGCATGTGGTGAATGGCATAATCCTCTAAATGTCCTCAGTAGGCCTAGGTGACTTTGGATGTTGCAAATGCCTAGCAATGCTCAGGGTAAATCTCTTCTTTATTTCGGGCTGGACCTAAAGGCCAGTTTCCGCATCACTTAGAGAGACCTCGAGCAGGAGTCCCCAGACTGAAGTGGCTCCCCGGTGGTTTCCTTCAGGGCCTCTTATGTTTCCTCAAAGTGGCAGACCCGCAGGGAATGAAAGCCTGCCACGAACCGCCTTCCTGAGGCTCTTTCAAAGCTGTGGAACGCTAGCCATAGAGAACACATTCGTTCCCGGCCCTTCCAACTGCATAGTGAGGGAAGTTCCCCGAGCTGTGTATCCCTTGATTGTGCCCAGAAGGCTTTGGGTACACAGTGTCCTTCCTTGGCAGGAATTGACCATGTGAGAGTCTTGAGCACTGTGGGCCATAGTAAAGCTAAAGCCGTCCATTGACTAAGACTTCCTGGAAACCGGTGCACCTCTATCTCTGGTAATGGGAAAATGTGCACCTTACCTCAAGACTAGAGGTCACATTTAGTTGGCCCTTTAGCTACAGTACGCAACTGGGGTGAGCTCCCAGGAAGGAATCGCAAGCCCCTGGATTCTTTAGGAAAAAAACTCTGTGCTCTTCAGCGGCACCTGTGGCGTGAAGAGTCTCCTGGTGGTGTGGTTTCCAGCAGGCTTGGAAGCTGCAATGGAGCTGCTGTCAAAAGGGGGAAATACGGGCTTCTCCCATATTCTCCCGTTTACAACTTGACGCCACAGCGCATTTACTAGCACTCTCTGACTGACTGCTGGAGACTTTCAGCCCCACTGGGCCTTTCTATGATCACACTTCGCTGGACGTGGGTTGTTTTGCGTGCCACGAATAGCATTACACGCTTCATGAACTAGTCCGGCCTAGGTGACTTTGGATGGACCAAATGGCTAAGAATTTGACCGGATTTTCAGGATTTTCTGGCAGGCTGGACCTACCGTGGACCTTGCTTCCCAATAGAGAGATGACTGGTAAGAGTTGCCAGGATGCACTTTAGGCGCAGGGGTTCTTTCAGTGCAGTTCAGAGGGCCTCCGCGGAGGCAGAGCCACGTTGAATGGAATACTGGCCAAAAGGTGGTCCTGGGGCTGCCTTACAGCTGTAGAAATCAAGCTCTGCGGGCGAGAATCTGTTCATCATCCTTCCCTCTGCATACAAAGAGTCGACCCCAACCGTCTCTTCTGTGTTATGTTTCTCTGAAAATAAAAGGGGACTACGGCGCACACACTCTCCCTCAGAAGGGAATTCCTACGCGACTCTCTTAGGCCTACGGAAAGCCGTAGAGGAGTTAAAGCAGTCTGTCGAGTCAGGACGCACGGAGATGGCTACACACAAAACTTTGCTGATAGGAAACACTCGTGCTTGCCTTGAGGCCAGGGGTCACGTTTACTTTTCCCTGAGCTAGGGCAAGCGTGGGATGAGCTCCTAGCAAGGCACTGGAGACCACCTGGATTCCTAGGAGAACGCTCACTTTCTTCACTGAGCGTATTCCTAGGAGTGACTAGAAGACCGTTCATGGCAATGTCTTTCAGTCAGCCTTGAGGCCGCCACTATCTACCTTTCAACTGGGGAAAATCCTGCCTTTTTCCAGGCTTCTCAATGACAAACTGGATCACCCCGCACATGTACCTAGCTTCTCTGACAATCCCAAAGAGACCATTGGAACGCAATCCGGCCTTCTGCGATGAAACTTTTGGATGCAGTGTGCTCTGCATGTGGTGAACGGCATAATCCTCTAAATGTCCTCAGTAGGCCTAGGTGACTTTGGATGTTGCAAATGCCTAGCAATGCTCAGGGTAAATCTCTTCTTTATTTCGGGCTGGACCTAAAGGCCAGTTTCCGCATCACTTAGAGAGACCTCGAGCAGGAGTCCCCAGACTGAAGTGGCGCCCCGGTGGTTTCCTTCAGGGCCTCTTATGTTTCCTCAAAGTGGCAGACCCGCAGGGAATGAAAGCCTGCCACGAACCGCCTTCCTGAGGCTCTTTCAAAGCTGTGGAACGCTAGCCATAGAGAACACATTAGTTCCCGTCCCTTCCAACTGCATAGTGAGGGAAGTTCCCCGAGCTGTGTATCCCTTGATTGTGCCCAGAAGGCTTTGGGTACACAGTGTCCTTCCTTGGCAGGAATTGACCATGTGAGAGTCTTGAGCACTGTGGGCCATAGTAAAGCTAAAGCCGTCCATTGACTAAGACTTCCTGGAAACCGGTGCACCTCTATCTCTGGTAATGGGAAAATGTGCACCTTACCTCAAGACTAGAGGTCACATTTAGTTGGCCCTTTAGCTACAGTACGCAACTGGGGTGAGCTCCCAGGAAGGAATCGCAAGCCCCTGGATTCTTTAGGAAAAAAACTCTGTGCTCTTCAGCGGCACCTGTGGCGTGAAGAGTCTCCTGGTGGTGTGGTTTTCAGCAGGCTTGGAAGCTGCAATGGAGCTGCTGTCAAAACGGGGAAATACGGGCTTCTCCCATATTCTCCCGTTTACAACTTGACGCCACAGCACATTTACTAGCACTCTCTGACTGACTGCTGGAGACTTTCAGCCCCACTGGGCCTTTCTATGATCACACTTCGCTGGACGCGGGGTGTTTTGCGTGCCACGAATAGCATTACACGCTTCATGAACTAGTCCGGCCTAGGTGACTTTGGATGGACCAAATGGCTAAGAATTTGACCGGATTTTCAGGATTTTCTGGCAGGCTGGACCTACCGTGGACCTTGCTTCCCAATAGAGAGATGACAGGTAAGAGTTGCCAGGATGCACTTTAGGCGCAGGGGTTCTTTCAGTGCAGTTCAGAGGGCCTCCGCGGAGGCAGAGCCACGTTGAATGGAATACTGGCCAAAACGTGGTCCTGGGGCTGCCTTACAGCTGTAGAAATCAAGCTCTGCGGGCGAGAATCTGTTCATCACCCTTCCCTCTGCATACAAAGAGTCGACCCCAACCGTCTCTTCTGTGTTATGTTTCTCGGAAAATAAAAAGGGACTACGGCGCACACACTCTCCCTCAGAAGGGAATTCCTACGCGACTCTCTTAGGCCTACGGAAAGCCGTAGAGGAGTTAAAGCAGTCTGTCGAGTCAGGACGCACGGAGATGGCTGCACACAAAACTTTGCTGATAGGAAACACTCGTGCTTGCCTTGAGGCCAGGGGTCACGTTTACTTTGCCCTGAGCTAGGGCAAGCGTGGGATGAGCTCCTAGCAAGGCACTGGAGACCACCTGGATTCCTAGGAGAACGCTCACTTTCTTCACTGAGCGTATTCCTAGGAGTGACTAGAAGACGGTTCATGGCAATGTCTTTCAGTCAGCCTTGAGGCCGCCACTATCTACCTTTCAACTGGGGGAAATCCTGCCTTTTTCCAGGCTTCACAATGACAAACTGGATCACCCCGCACATGTACCTAGCTTCTCTGACAATCCCAAAGAGACCATTGGAACGCAATCCGGCCTTCTGCGATGAAACTTTTGGATGCAGTGTGCTCTGCATGTGGTGAACGGCATAATCCTCTAAATGTCCTCAGTAGGCCTAGGTGACTTTGGATGTTGCAAATGCCTAGCAATGCTCAGGGTAAATCTCTTCTTTATTTCGGGCTGGACCTAAAGGCCAGTTTCCGCATCACTTAGAGAGACCTCGAGCAGGAGTCCCCAGACTGAAGTGGCGCCCCGGTGGTTTCCTTCAGGGCCTCTTATGTTTCCTCAAAGTGGCAGACCCGCAGGGAATGAAAGCCTGCCATGAACCGCCTTCCTGAGGCTCTTTCAAAGCTGTGGAACGCTAGCCATAGAGAACACATTAGTTCCCGGCCCTTCCAACTGCATAGTGAGGGAAGTTCCCCGAGCTGTGTATCCCTTGATTGTGCCCAGAAGGCTTTGGGTACAGTGTCCTTCCTTGGCAGGAATTGACCATGTGAGAGTCTTGAGCACTCTGGGCCATAGTAAAGCTAAAGCCGTCCATTGACTAAGACTTCCTGGAAACCGGTGCACCTCTATCTCTGGTAATGGGAAAATGTGCACCTTACCTCAAGACTAGAGGTCACATTTAGTTGGCCCTTTAGCTACAGTACGCAACTGGGGTGAGCTCCCAGGAAGGAATCGCAAGCCCCTGGATTCTTTAGGAAAAAAACTCTATGCTCTTCAGCGGCACCTGTGGCGTGAAGAGTCTCCTGGTGGTGTGGTTTTCAGCAGGCTTGGAAGCTGCAATGGAGCTGCTGTCAAAAGGGGGAAATACGGGCTTCTCCCATATTCTCCCGTTTACAACTTGACGCCACAGCGCATTTACTAGCACTCTCTGACTGACTGCTGGAGACTTTCAGCCCCACTGGACCTTTCTATGATCACACTTCGCTGGACGCGGGGTGTTTTGCGTGCCACGAATAGCATTACACGCTTCATGAACTAGTCCGGCCTAGGTGACTTTGGATGGACCAAATGGCTAAGAATTTGACCGGTATTTCAGGATTTTCTGGCAGGCTGGACCTACCGTGTACCTTGCTTCCCAATAGAGAGATGACAGGTAAGAGTTGCCAGGATGCACTTTAGGCGCAGGGGTTCTTTCAGTGCAGTTCAGAGGGCCTCCGCGGAGGCAGAGCCACGTTGAATGGAATACTGGCCAAAAGGTGGTCCTGGGGCTGCCTTACAGCTGTAGAAATCAAGCTCTGCAGGCGAGAATCTGTTCATCACCCTTCCCTCTGTATACAAAGAGTCGACCCCAACCATCTGTTCTGTGTTATGTTTCTCGGAAAATAAAAGGGGACTACGGCACACACACTCTCCCTCAGAAGGGAATTCCAACATGACTCTCTTAGGCCTACGGAAAGCCGTAGAGGAGTTAAAGCAGTCTGTCGAGTCAGGACGCACGGAGATGGCTGCACACAAAACTTTGCTGATAGGAAACACTCGTGCTTGCCTTGAGGCCAGGGGTCACGTTTACTTTGCCCTGAGCTAGGGCAAGCGTGGGATGAGCTCCTAGCAAGGCACTGGAGACCACCTGGATTCCTAGGAGAACGCTCATTTTCTTCACTGAGCGTATTCCTAGGAGTGACTAGAAGACGGTTCATGGCAATGTCTTTCAGTCAGCCTTGAGGCCGCCACTATCTACCTTTCAACTGGGGGAAATCCTGCCTTTTTCCAGGCTTCTCAATGACAAACTGGATCACCCCGCACATGTACCCAGCTTCTCTGACAATCCCAAAGAGACCATTGGAACGCAATCCGGCCTTCTGCGATGAATCCTTTGGATGCAGTGTGCTCTGCATGTGGTGAACGGCATAATCCTCTAAATGTCCTCAGTAGGCCTAGGTGACTTTGGATGTTGCAAATGCCTAGCAATGCTCAGGGTAAATCTCTTCTTTATTTCGGGCTGGACCTAAAGGCCAGTTTCCGCATCACTTAGAGAGACCTCGAGCAGGAGTCCCCAGACTGAAGTGGCGCCCCGGTGGTTTCCTTCAGGGCCTCTTATGTTTCCTCAAAGTGGCAGACCCGCAGGGAATGAAAGCCTGCCACGAACCGCCTTCCTGAGGCTCTTTCAAAGCTGTGGAACGCTAGCCATAGAGAACACATTCGTTCCCGGCCCTTCCAACTGCATAGTGAGGGAACTTCCCCGAGCTGTGTATCCCTTGATTGTGCCCAGAAGGCTTTGGGTACACAGTGTCCTTCCTTGGCAGGAATTGACCATGTGAGAGTCTTGAGCACTGTGGGCCATAGTAAAGCTAAAGCCGTCCATTGACTAAGACTTCCTGGAAACCGGTGCACCTCTATCTCTGGTAATGGGAAAATGTGCACCTTACCTCAAGACTAGAGGTCACATTTAGTTGGCCCTTTAGCTACAGTACGCAACTGGGGTGAGCTCCCAGGAAGGAATCGCAAGCACCTGGATTCTTTAGGAAAAAAACTCTGTGCTCTTCAGCGGCACCTGTGGCGTGAAGAGTCTCCTGGTGGTGTGGTTTCCAGCAGGCTTGGAAGCTGCAATGGAGCTGCTGTCAAAAGGGGGAAATACGGGCTTCTCCCATATTCTCCCGTTTACAACTTGACGCCACAGCGCATTTACTAGCACTCTCTGACTGACTGCTGGAGACTTTCAGCCCCACTGGGCCTTTCTATGATCACACTTCGCTGGACGCGGGGTGTTTTGCGTGCCACGAATAGCATTACACGCTTCATGAACTAGTCCGGCCTAGGTGACTTTGGATGGACCAAATGGCTAAGAATTTGACCGGATTTTCAGGATTTTCTGGCAGGCTGGACCTACCGTGGACCTTGCTTCCCAATAGAGAGATGACAGGTAAGAGTTGCCAGGATGCACTTTAGGCGCAGGGGTTCTTTCAGTGCAGTTCAGAGGGCCTCCGCGGAGGCAGAGCCACGTTGAATGGAATACTGGCCAAAAGGTGGTCCTGGGGCTGCCTTACAGCTGTAGAAATCAAGCTCTGCGGGCGAGAATCTGTTCATCACCCTTCCCTCTGCATACAAAGAGTCGACCCCAACCGTCTCTTCTGTGTTATGTTTCTCGGAAAATAAAAGGGGACTACGGCGCACACACTCTCCCTCAGAAGGGAATTCCTACGCGACTCTCTTAGGCCTACGGAAAGCCGTAGAGGAGTTAAAGCAGTCTGTCGAGTCAGGACGCACGGAGATGGCTGCACACAAAACTTTGCTGATAGGAAACACTCGTGCTTGCCTTGAGGCCAGGGGTCACGTTTACTTTGCCCTGAGCTAGGGCAAGCGTGGGATGAGCTCCTAGCAAGGCACTGGAGACCACCTGGATTCCTAGGAGAACGCTCACTTTCTTCACTGAGCGTATTCCTAGGAGTGACTAGAAGACGGTTCATGGCAATGTCTTTCAGTCAGCCTTGAGGCCGCCACTATCTACCTTTCAACTGGGGGAAATCCTGCCTTTTTCCAGGCTTCACAATGACAAACTGGATCACCCCGCACATGTACCTAGCTTCTCTGACAATCCCAAAGAGACCATTGGAACGCAATCCGGCCTTCTGCGATGAAACTTTTGGATGCAGTGTGCTCTGCATGTGGTGAACGGCATAATCCTCTAAATGTCCTCAGTAGGCCTAGGTGACTTTGGATGTTGCAAATGCCTAGCAATGCTCAGGGTAAATCTCTTCTTTATTTCGGGCTGGACCTAAAGGCCAGTTTCCGCATCACTTAGAGAGACCTCGAGCAGGAGTCCCCAGACTGAAGTGGCGCCCCGGTGGTTTCCTTCAGGGCCTCTTATGTTTCCTCAAAGTGGCAGACCCACAGGGAATGAAAGCCTGCCACGAACCGCCTTCCTGAGGCTCTTTCAAAGCTGTGGAACGCTAGCCATAGAGAACACATTAGTTCCCGGCCCTTCCAACTGCATAGTGAGGGAAGTTCCCCGAGCTGTGTATCCCTTGATTGTGCCCAGAAGGCTTTGGGTACACAGTGTCCTTCCTTGGCAGGAATTGACCATGTGAGAGTCTTGAGCACTGTGGGCCATAGTAAAGCTAAAGCCGTCCATTGACTAAGACTTCCTGGAAACCGGTGCACCTCTATCTCTGGTAATGGGAAAATGTGCACCTTACCTCAAGACTAGAGGTCACATTTAGTTGGCCCTTTAGCTACAGTACGCAACTGGGGTGAGCTCCCAGGAAGGAATCGCAAGCCCCTGGATTCTTTAGGAAAAAAACTCTGTGCTCTTCAGCGGCACCTGTGGCGTGAAGAGTCTCCTGGTGGTGTGGTTTTCAGCAGGCTTGGAAGCTGCAATGGAGCTGCTGTCAAAAGGGGGAAATACGGGCTTCTCCCATATTCTCCCGTTTACAACTTGACGCCACAGCGCATTTACTAGCACTCTCTGACTGACTGCTGGAGACTTTCAGCCCCACTGGGCATTTCTATGATCACACTTCGTTGGACGAGTGGTGTTTTGCGTGCCACGAATAGCATTACACGCTTCATGAAGTAGTCCGGCCTAGGTTACTTTGGATGGACCAAATGGCTAAGAATTTGACCGGATTTTCAGGATTTTCTGGCAGGCTGGACCTACCGTGGACCTTGCTTCCCAATAGAGAGATGACAGGTAAGAGTTGCCAGGATGCACTTTAGGCGCAGGGGTTCTTTCAGTGCAGTTCAGAGGGCCTCCGTGGAGGCAGAGCCACGTTGAATGGAATACTGGCCAAAAGGTGGTCCTGGGACTGCCTTACAGCTGTAGAAATCAAGCTCTGCAGGGGAGAATCTGTTCATCACCCTTCCCTCTGTATACAAAGAGTCGACCCCAACCATCTGTTCTGTGTTATGTTTCTCGGAAAATAAAAGGGGACTACGGCGCACACACTCTCCCTCAGAAGGGAATTCCTACGTGACTCTCTTAGGCCTACGGAAAGCCGTAGAGGAGTTAAAGCAGTCTGTCGAGTCAGGACGCACGGAGATGGCTGCACACAAAACTTTGCTGATAGGAAACACTCGTGCTTCCCTTGAGGCCAGGGGTCACGTTTACTTTGCCCTGAGCTAGGGCAAGCGTGGGATGAGCTCCTAGCAAGGCACTGGAGACCACCTGGATTCCTAGGAGAACGCTCACTTTCTTCACTGAGCGTATTCCTAGGAGTGACTAGAAGACGGTTCATGGCAATGTCTTTCAGTCAGCCTTGAGGCCGCCACTATCTACCTTTCAACTGGGGGAAATCCTGCCTTTTTCCAGGCTTCTCAATGACAAACTGGATCACCCCGTACATGTACCTAGCTTCTCTGACAATCCCAAAGAGACCATTGGAACGCAATCCGGCCTTCTGCGATGAAACTTTTGGATGCAGTGTGCTCTGCATGTGGTGAACGGCATAATCCTCTAAATGTCCTCAGTAGGCCTAGGTGACTTTGGATGTTGCAAATGCCTAGCAATGCTCAGGGTAAATCTCTTCTTTATTTCGGGCTGGACCTAAAGGCCAGTTTCCGCATCACTTAGAGAGACCTCGAGCAGGAGTCCCCAGACTGAAGTGGCGCCCCGGTGGTTTCCTTCAGGGCCTCTTATGTTTCCTCAAAGTGGCAGACCCGCAGGGAATGAAAGCCTGCCACGAACCGCCTTCCTGAGGCTCTTTCAAAGCTGTGGAACGCTAGCCATAGAGAACACATTAGTTCCCGGCCCTTCCAACTGCATAGTGAGGGAAGTTCCCCGAGCTGTGTATCCCTTGATTGTGCCCAGAAGGCTTTGGGTACACAGTGTCCTTCCTTGGCAGGAATTGACCATGTGAGAGTCTTGAGCACTGTGGGCCATAGTAAAGCTAAAGCCGTCCATTGACTAAGACTTCCTGGAAACCGGTGCACCTCTATCTCTGGTAATGGGAAAATGTGCACCTTACCTCAAGACTAGAGGTCACATTTAGTTGGCCCTTTAGCTACAGTACGCAACTGGGGTGAGCTCCCAGGAAGGAATCGCAAGCCCCTGGATTCTTTAGGAAAAAAACTCTGTGCTCTTCAGCGGCACCTGTGGCGTGAAGAGTCTCCTGGTGGTGTGGTTTTCAGCAGGCTTGGAAGCTGCAATGGAGCTGCTGTCAAAAGGGGGAAATACGGGCTTCTCCCATATTCTCCCGTTTACAACTTGACGCCACAGCGCATTTACTAGCACTCTCTGACTGACTGCTGGAGACTTTCAGCCCCACTGGGCATTTCTATGATCACACTTCGTTGGACGAGTGGTGTTTTGCGTGCCACGAATAGCATTACACGCTTCATGAAGTAGTCCGGCCTAGGTTACTTTGGATGGACCAAATGGCTAAGAATTTGACCGGATTTTCAGGATTTTCTGGCAGGCTGGACCTACCGTGGACCTTGCTTCCCAATAGAGAGATGACAGGTAAGAGTTGCCAGGATGCACTTTAGGCCCAGGGGTTCTTTCAGTGCAGTTCAGAGGGCCTCCGTGGAGGCAGAGCCACGTTGAATGGAATACTGGCCAAAAGGTGGTCCTGGGGCTGCCTTACAGCTGTAGAAATCAAGCTCTGCAGGGGAGAATCTGTTCATCACCCTTCCCTCTGTATACAAAGAGTCGACCCCAACCATCTGTTCTGTGTTATGTTTCTCGGAAAATAAAAGGGGACTACGGCGCACACACTCTCCCTCAGAAGGGAATTCCTACGTGACTCTCTTAGGCCTACGGAAAGCCGTAGAGGAGTTAAAGCAGTCTGTCGAGTCAGGACGCACGGAGATGGCTGCACACAAAACTTTGCTGATAGGAAACACTCGTGCTTCCCTTGAGGCCAGGGGTCACGTTTACTTTGCCCTGAGCTAGGGCAAGCGTGGGATGAGCTCCTAGCAAGGCACTGGAGACCACCTGGATTCCTAGGAGAACGCTCACTTTCTTCACTGAGCGTATTCCTAGGAGTGACTAGAAGACGGTTCATGGCAATGTCTTTCAGTCAGCCTTGAGGCCGCCACTATCTACCTTTCAACTGGGGGAAATCCTGCCTTTTTCCAGGCTTCTCAATGACAAACTGGATCACCCCGTACATGTACCTAGCTTCTCTGACAATCCCAAAGAGACCATTGGAACGCAATCCGGCCTTCTGCGATGAAACTTTTGGATGCAGTGTGCTCTGCATGTGGTGAACGGCATAATCCTCTAAATGTCCTCAGTAGGCCTAGGTGACTTTGGATGTTGCAAATGCCTAGCAATGCTCAGGGTAAATCTCTTCTTTATTTCGGGCTGGACCTAAAGGCCAGTTTCCGCATCACTTAGAGAGACCTCGAGCAGGAGTCCCCAGACTGAAGTGGCGCCCCGGTGGTTTCCTTCAGGGCCTCTTATGTTTCCTCAAAGTGGCAGACCCGCATGGAATGAAAGCCTGCCACGAACCGCCTTCCTGAGGCTCTTTCAAAGCTGTGGAACGCTAGCCATAGAGAACACATTAGTTCCCGGCCCTTCCAACTGCATAGTGAGGGAACTTCCCCGAGCTGTGTATCCCTTGATTGTGCCCAGAAGGCTTTGGGTACACAGTGTCCTTCCTTGGCAGGAATTGACCATGTGAGAGTCTTGAGCACTGTGGGCCATAGTAAAGCTAAAGCCGTCCATTGACTAAGACTTCCTGGAAACCGGTGCACCTCTATCTCTGGTAATGGGAAAATGTGCACCTTACCTCAAGACTAGAGGTCACATTTAGTTGGCCCTTTAGCTACAGTACGCAACTGGGGTGAGCTCCCAGGAAGGAATCGCAAGCCCCTGGATTCTTTAGGAAAAAAACTCTGTGCTCTTCAGCGGCACCTGTGGCGTGAAGAGTCTCCTGGTGGTGTGGTTTTCAGCAGGCTTGGAAGCTGCAATGGAGCTGCTGTCAAAAGGGGTAAATACGGGCTTCTCCCATATTCTCCCGTTTACAACTTGACGCCACAGCGCATTTACTAGCACTCTCTGACTGACTGCTGGAGACTTTCAGCCCCACTGGACCTTTCTATGATCACACTTCGCTGGACGCGGGGTGTTTTGCGTGCCACGAATAGCATTACATGCTTCATGAACTAGTCCGGCCTAGGTGACTTTGGATGGACCAAATGGCTAAGAATTTGACCGGTATTTCAGGATTTTCTGGCAGGCTGGACCTACCGTGTACCTTGCTTCCCAATAGAGAGATGACAGGTAAGAGTTGCCAGGATGCACTTTAGGCGCAGGGGTTCTTTCAGTGCAGTTCAGAGGGCCTCCGCGGAGGCAGAGCCACGTTGAATGGAATACTGGCCAAAAGGTGGTCCTGGGGCTGCCTTACAGCTGTAGATATCAAGCTCTGCAGGCGAGAATCTGTTCATCACCCTTCCCTCTGTATACAAAGAGTCGACCCCAACCATCTGTTCTGTGTTATGTTTCTCGGAAAATAAAAGGGGACTACGGTGCACACACTCTCCCTCAGAAGGGAATTCCTACATGACTCTCTTAGGCCTACGGAAAGCCGTAGAGGAGTTAAAGCAGTCTGTCGAGTCAGGACGCACGGAGATGGCTGCACACAAAACTTTGCTGATAGGAAACACTCGTGCTTGCCTTGAGGCCAGGGGTCACGTTTACTTTGCCCTGAGCTAGGGCAAGCGTGGGATGAGCTCCTAGCAAGGCACTGGAGACCACCTGGATTCCTAGGAGAATGCTCACTTTCTTCACTGAGCGTATTCCTAGGAGTGACTAGAAGACGGTTCATGGCAATGTCTTTCAGTCAGCCTTGAGGCCGCCACTATCTACCTTTCAACTGGGGGAAATCCTGCCTTTTTCCAGGCTTCTCAATGACAAACTGGATCACCCCGTACATGTACCTAGCTTCTCTGACAATCCCAAAGAGACCATTGGAACGCAATCCGGCCTTCTGCGATGAAACTCTTGGATGCAGTGTGCTCTGCATGTGGTGAACGGCATAATCCTCTAAGTGTCCTCAGTAGGCCTAGGTGACTTTGGATGTTGCAAATGCCTAGCAATGCTCAGGGTAAATCTCTTCTTTATTTCGGGCTGGACCTAAAGGCCAGTTTCCGCATCACTTAGAGAGACCTCGAGCAGGAGTCCCCAGACGGAAGTGGCGCCCCGGTGGTTTCCTTCAGGGCCTCTTATGTTTCCTCAAAGTGGCAGACCCGCAGGGAATGAAAGCCTGCCACGAACCGCCTTCCTGAGGCTCTTTCAAAGCTGTGGAACGCTAGCCATAGAGAACACATTCGTTCCCGGCCCTTCCAACTGCATAGTGAGGGATGTTCCCAGAGCTGTGTATCCCTTGATTGTGCCCAGAAGGCTTTGGGTACACAGTGTCCTTCCTTGGAAAGAATAGACCATGTGAGAGTCTTGAGCACTGTGGGCCATAGTAAAGCTAAAGCCGTCCATTGACTAAGACTTCCTGGAAACCGGTGCACCTCTATCTCTGGTAATGGGAAAATGTGCACCTTACCTCAAGACTAGAGGTCACATTTAGTTGGCCCTTTAGCTACAGTACGCAACTGGGGTGAGCTCCCAGGAAGGAATCGCAAGCCCCTGGATTCTTTAGGAAAAAAACTCTGTGCTCTTCAGCGGCACCTGTGGCGTGAAGAGTCCCCTGGTGGTGTGGTTTTCAGCAGGCTTGGAAGCTGCAATGGAGCTGCTGTCAAAAGGGGGAAATACGGGCTTCTCCCATATTCTCCCGTTTACAACTTGACGCCACAGCGCATTTACTAGCACTCTCTGACTGACTGCTGGAGACTTTCAGCCCCACTGGGCCTTTCTATGATCACACTTCGCTGGACGCGGGGTGTTTTGCGTGCCACGAATAGCATTACACGCTTCATGAACTAGTCCGGCCTAGGTGACTTTGGATGGACCAAATGGCTAAGAATTTGACCGGATTTTCAGGATTTTCTGGCAGGCTGGACCTACCGTGGACCTTGCTTCCCAATAGAGAGATGACAGGTAAGAGTTGCCAGGATGCACTTTAGGCGCAGGGGTTCTTTCAGTGCAGTTCAGAGGGCCTCCGCGGAGGCAGAGCCACGTTGAATGGAATACTGGCCAAAACGTGGTCCTGGGGCTGCCTTACAGCTGTAGAAATCAAGCTCTGCGGGCGAGAATCTGTTCATCACCCTTCCCTCTGCATACAAAGAGTCGACCCCAACCGTCTCTTCTGTGTTATGTTTCTCGGAAAATAAAAGGGGACTACGGCGCACACACTCTCCCTCAGAAGGGAATTCCTACGCGACTCTCTTAGGCCTACGGAAAGCCGTAGAGGAGTTAAAGCAGTCTGTCGAGTCAGGACGCACGGAGATGGCTGCACACAAAACTTTGCTGATAGGAAACACTCGTGCTTGCCTTGAGGCCAGGGGTCACGTTTACTTTGCCCTGAGCTAGGGCAAGCGTGGGATGAGCTCCTAGCAAGGCACTGGAGACCACCTGGATTCCTAGGAGAACACTCACTTTCTTCACTGAGCGTATTCCTAGGCGTGACTAGAAGACTGTTCATGGCAATGTCTTTCAGTCAGCCTTGAGGCCGCCACTATCTACCTTTCAACTGGGGGAAATCCTGCCTTTTTCCAGGCTTCTCAATGACAAACTGGATCACCCCGCACATGTACCTAGCTTCTCTGACAATCCCAAAGAGACCATTGGAACGCAATCCGGCCTTCTGCGATGAAACTTTTGGATGCAGTGTGCTCTGCATGTGGTGAACGGCATAATCCTCTAAATGTCCTCAGTAGGCCTAGGTGACTTTGGATGTTGCAAATGCCTAGCAATGCTCAGGGTAAATCTCTTCTTTATTTCGGGCTGGACCTAAAGGCCAGTTTCCGCATCACTTAGAGAGACCTCGAGCAGGAGTCCCCAGACTGAAGTGGCGCCCCGGTGGTTTCCTTCAGGGCCTCTTATGTTTCCTCAAAGTGGCAGACCCGCATGGAATGAAAGCCTGCCACGAACCGCCTTCCTGAGGCTCTTTCAAAGCTGTGGAACGCTAGCCATAGAGAACACATTCGTTCCCGGCCCTTCCAACTGCATAGTGAGGGAAGTTCCCCGAGCTGTGTATCCCTTGATTGTGCCCAGAAGGCTTTGGGTACACAGTGTCCTTCCTTGGCAGGAATTGACCATGTGAGAGTCTTGAGCACTGTGGGCCATAGTAAAGCTAAAGCCGTCCATTGACTAAGACTTCCTGGAAACCGGTGCACCTCTATCTCTGGTAATGGGAAAATGTGCACCTTACCTCAAGACTAGAGGTCACATTTAGTTGGCCCTTTAGCTACAGTACGCAACTGGGGTGAGCTCCCAGGAAGGAATCGCAAGCCCCTGGATTCTTTAGGAAAAAAACTCTGTGCTCTTCAGCGGCACCTGTGGCGTGAAGAGTCTCCTGGTGGTGTGGTTTTCAGCAGGCTTGGAAGCTGCAATGGAGCTGCTGTCAAAAGGGGGAAATACGGGCTTCTCCCATATTCTCCCGTTTACAACTTGACGCCACAGCGCATTTACTACCACTCTCTGACTGACTGCTGGAGACTTTCAGCCCCACTGGGCCTTTCTATGAACACACTTTGTTGGACGCGGGGTGTTTTGCATGCCACGAATAGCATTACACGCATCATGAACTAGTCCGGCCTAGGTGACTTTGGATGGACCAAATGGCTAAGAATTTGACCGGTATTTCAGGATTTTCTGGCAGGCGGGACCTACCATGTACCTTGCTTCCCAATAGAGAGATGATAGGTAAGAGTTGCCAGGATGCACTTTAGGCGCAGGGGTTCTTTCAGTGCAGTTCAGAGGGCCTCCGAGGAGGCAGAGCCACGTTGCATGGAATACTGGCCAAAACGTGGTCCTGGGGCTGCCTTACAGCTGTAGAAATCAAGCTCTGCGGGCGAGAATCTGTTCATCACCCTTCCCTCTGCATACAAAGAGTCGACCCCAACCGTCTGTTCTGTGTTATGTTTCTCGGAAAATAAAAGGGGACTACGGCGCACACACTCTCCCTCAGAAGGGAATTCCTACGCGACTCTCTTAGGCCTAAGGAAAGCCGTAGAGGAGTTAAAGCAGTCTGTCGAGTCAGGACGCACGGAGATGGCTGCACACAAAACTTTGCTGATAGGAAACACTCGTGCTTGCCTTGAGGCCAGGGGTCACGTTTACTTTTCCCTGAGCTAGGGCAAGCGTGGGATGAGCTCCTAGCAAGGCACTGTAGACCACCTGGATTCCTAGGAGAACACTCACTTTCTTCACTGAGCGTATTCCTAGGAGTGACTAGAAGACGGTTCATGGCAATGTCTTTCAGTCAGCCTTGAGGCCGCCACTATCTACCTTTCAACTGGGGAAAATCCTGCCTTTTTCCAGGCTTCTCAATGACAAACTGGATCACCCCGCACATGTACCTAGCTTCTCTGACAATCCCAAAGAGACCATTGGAACGCAATCCGGCCTTCTGCGATGAAACTTTTGGATGCAGTGTGCTCTGCATGTGGTGAACGGCATAATCCTCTAAATGTCCTCAGTAGGCCTAGGTGACTTTGGATGTTGCAAATGCCTAGCAATGCTCAGGGTAAATCTCTTCTTTATTTCGGGCTGGACCTAAAGGCCAGTTTCCGCATCACTTAGAGAGACCTCGAGCAGGAGTCCCCAGACTGAAGTGGCGCCCCGGTGGTTTCCTTCAGGGCCTCTTATGTTTCCTCAAAGTGGCAGACCCGCAGGGAATGAAAGCCTGCCACGAACCGCCTTCCTGAGGCTCTTTCAAAGCTGTGGAACGCTAGCCATAGAGAACACATTCGTTCCCGGCCCTTCCAACTGCATAGTGAGGGAAGTTCCCCGAGCTGTGTATCCCTTGATTGTGCCCAGAAGGCTTTGGGTACACAGTGTCCTTCCTTGGCAGGAATTGACCATGTGAGAGTCTTGAGCACTGTGGGCCATAGTAAAGCTAAAGCCGTCCATTGACTAAGACTTCCTGGAAACCGGTGCACCTCTATCTCTGGTAATGGGAAAATGTGCACCTTACCTCAAGACTAGAGGTCACATTTAGTTGGCCCTTTAGCTACAGTACGCAACTGGGGTGAGCTCCCAGGAAGGAATCGCAAGCCCCTGGATTCTTTAGGAAAAAAACTCTGTGCTCTTCAGCGGCACCTGTGGCGTGAAGAGTCCCCTGGTGGTGTGGTTTTCAGCAGGCTTGGAAGCTGCAATGGAGCTGCTGTCAAAAGGGGGAAATACGGGCTTGTCCCATATTCTCCCGTTTACAACTTGACGCCACAGCGCATTTACTAGCACTCTCTGACTGACTGCTGGAGACTTTCAGCCCCACTGGGCCTTTCTATGATCACACTTCGCTGGACGCGGGGTGTTTTGCGTGCCACGAATAGCATTACACGCTTCATGAACTAGTCCGGCCTAGGTGACTTTGGATGGACCAAATGGCTAAGAATTTGACCGGATTTTCAGGATTTTCTGGCAGGCTGGACCTACCGTGGACCTTGCTTCCCAATAGAGAGATGACAGGTAAGAGTTGCCAGGATGCACTTTAGGCGCAGGGGTTCTTTCAGTGCAGTTCAGAGGGCCTCCGCGGAGGCAGAGCCACGTTGAATGGAATACTGGCCAAAACGTGGTCCTGGGGCTGCCTTACAGCTGTAGAAATCAAGCTCTGCGGGCGAGAATCTGTTCATCACCCTTCCCTCTGCATACAAAGAGTCGACCCCAACCGTCTCTTCTGTGTTATGTTTCTCGGAAAATAAAAGGGGACTACGGCGCACACACTCTCCCTCAGAAGGGAATTCCTACGCGACTCTCTTAGGCCTACGGAAAGCCGTAGAGGAGTTAAAGCAGTCTGTCGAGTCAGGACGCACGGAGATGGCTGCACACAAAACTTTGCTGATAGGAAACACTCGTGCTTGCCTTGAGGCCAGGGGTCACGTTTACTTTGCCCTGAGCTAGGGCAAGCGTGGGATGAGCTCCTAGCAAGGCACTGGAGACCACCTGGATTCCTAGGAGAACACTCACTTTCTTCACTGAGCGTATTCCTAGGCGTGACTAGAAGACTGTTCATGGCAATGTCTTTCAGTCAGCCTTGAGGCCGCCACTATCTACCTTTCAACTGGGGGAAATCCTGCCTTTTTCCAGGCTTCTCAATGACAAACTGGATCACCCCGCACATGTACCTAGCTTCTCTGACAATCCCAAAGAGACCATTGGAACGCAATCCGGCCTTCTGCGATAAAACTTTTGGATGCAGTGTGCTCTGCATGTGGTGAACGGCATAATCCTCTAAATGTCCTCAGTAGGCCTAGGTGACTTTGGATGTTGCAAATGCCTAGCAATGCTCAGGGTAAATCTCTTCTTTATTTCGGGCTGGACCTAAAGGCCAGTTTCCGCATCACTTAGAGAGACCTCGAGCAGGAGTCCCCAGACTGAAGTGGCGCCCCGGTGGTTTCCTTCAGGGCCTCTTATGTTTCCTCAAAGTGGCAGACCCGCATGGAATGAAAGCCTGCCACGAACCGCCTTCCTGAGGCTCTTTCAAAGCTGTGGAACGCTAGCCATAGAGAACACATTCGTTCCCGGCCCTTCCAACTGCATAGTGAGGGAAGTTCCCCGAGCTGTGTATCCCTTGATTGTGCCCAGAAGGCTTTGGGTACACAGTGTCCTTCCTTGGCAGGAATTGACCATGTGAGAGTCTTGAGCACTGTGGGCCATAGTAAAGCTAAAGCCGTCCATTGACTAAGACTTCCTGGAAACCGGTGCACCTCTATCTCTGGTAATGGGAAAATGTGCACCTTACCTCAAGACTAGAGGTCACATTTAGTTGGCCCTTTAGCTACAGTACGCAACTGGGGTGAGCTCCCAGGAAGGAATCGCAAGCCCCTGGATTCTTTAGGAAAAAATCTCTGTGCTCTTCAGCGGCACCTGTGGCGTGAAGAGTCTCCTGGTGGTGTGGTTTTCAGCAGGCTTGGAAGCTGCAATGGAGCTGCTGTCAAAAGGGGGAAATACGGGCTTCTCCCATATTCTCCCGTTTACAACTTGACGCCACAGCGCATTTACTACCACTCTCTGACTGACTGCTGGAGACTTTCAGCCCCACTGGGCCTTTCTATGAACACACTTTGTTGGACGCGGGGTGTTTTGCATGCCACGAATAGCATTACACGCATCATGAACTAGTCCGGCCTAGGTGACTTTGGATGGACCAAATGGCTAAGAATTTGACCGGTATTTCAGGATTTTCTGGCAGGCGGGACCTACCATGTACCTTGCTTCCCAATAGAGAGATGATAGGTAAGAGTTGCCAGGATGCACTTTAGGCGCAGGGGTTCTTTCAGTGCAGTTCAGAGGGCCTCCGAGGAGGCAGAGCCACGTTGCATGGAATACTGGCCAAAACGTGGTCCTGGGGCTGCCTTACAGCTGTAGAAATCAAGCTCTGCGGGCGAGAATCTGTTCATCACCCTTCCCTCTGCATACAAAGAGTCGACCCCAACCGTCTGTTCTGTGTTATGTTTCTCGGAAAATAAAAGGGGACTACGGCGCACACACTCTCCCTCAGAAGGGAATTCCTACGCGACTCTCTTAGGCCTACGGAAAGCCGTAGAGGAGTTAAAGCAGTCTGTCGAGTCAGGACGCACGGAGATGGCTGCACACAAAACTTTGCTGATAGGAAACACTCGTGCTTGCCTTGAGGCCAGGGGTCACGTTTACTTTTCCCTGAGCTAGGGCAAGCGTGGGATGAGCTCCTAGCAAGGCACTGTAGACCACCTGGATTCCTAGGAGAACACTCACTTTCTTCACTGAGCGTATTCCTAGGAGTG
Source organism: Mesoplodon densirostris (assembly GCF_025265405.1). NCBI lineage: Eukaryota > Metazoa > Chordata > Mammalia > Artiodactyla > Ziphiidae > Mesoplodon > Mesoplodon densirostris. Next base: position 855,919 of record NC_082682.1, read on the forward strand.
ACTAGAAGACGGTTCATGGCAATGTCTTTCAGTCAGCCTTGAGGCCGCCACTATCTACCTTTCAACTGGGGAAAATCCTGCCTTTTTCCAGGCTTCTCAATGACAAACTGGATCACCCCGCACATGTACCTAGCTTCTCTGACAATCCCAAAGAGACCATTGGAACGCAATCCGGCCTTCTGCGATGAAACTTTTGGATGCAGTGTGCTCTGCATGTGGTGAACGGCATAATCCTCTAAATGTCCTCAGTAGGCCTAGGTGACTTTGGATGTTGCAAATGCCTAGCAATGCTCAGGGTAAATCTCTTCTTTATTTCGGGCTGGACCTAAAGGCCAGTTTCCGCATCACTTAGAGAGACCTCGAGCAGGAGTCCCCAGACTGAAGTGGCGCCCCGGTGGTTTCCTTCAGGGCCTCTTATGTTTCCTCAAAGTGGCAGACCCGCAGGGAATGAAAGCCTGCCACGAACCGCCTTCCTGAGGCTCTTTCAAAGCTGTGGAACGCTAGCCATAGAGAACACATTCGTTCCCGGCCCTTCCAACTGCATAGTGAGGGAAGTTCCCCGAGCTGTGTATCCCTTGATTGTGCCCAGAAGGCTTTGGGTACACAGTGTCCTTCCTTGGCAGGAATTGACCATGTGAGAGTCTTGAGCACTGTGGGCCATAGTAAAGCTAAAGCCGTCCATTGACTAAGACTTCCTGGAAACCGGTGCACCTCTATCTCTGGTAATGGGAAAATGTGCACCTTACCTCAAGACTAGAGGTCACATTTAGTTGGCCCTTTAGCTACAGTACGCAACTGGGGTGAGCTCCCAGGAAGGAATCGCAAGCCCCTGGATTCTTTAGGAAAAAAACTCTGTGCTCTTCAGCGGCACCTGTGGCGTGAAGAGTCCCCTGGTGGTGTGGTTTTCAGCAGGCTTGGAAGCTGCAATGGAGCTGCTGTCAAAAGGGGGAAATACGGGCTTCTCCCATATTCTCCCGTTTACAACTTGACGCCACAGCGCATTTACTAGCACTCTCTGACTGACTGCTGGAGACTTTCAGCCCCACTGGGCCTTTCTATGATCACACTTCATTGGACGAGGGGTGTTTTGCGTGACACGAATAGCATTACACGCTTCATGAACTAGTCCGGCCTAGGTTACTTTGGATGGACCAAATGGCTAAGAATTTGACCGGTATTTCAGGATTTTCTGGCAGGCTGGACCTACCGTGTACCTTGCTTCCCAATAGAGAGATGACAGGTAAGAGTTGGCAGGATGCACTTTAGGCGCAGGGGTTCTTTCAGTGCAGTTCAGAGGGCCTCCGTGGAGGCAGAGCCACGTTGAATGGAATACTGGCCAAAAGGTGGTCCTGGGGCTGCCTTACAGCTGTAGAAATCAAGCTCTGCAGGCGAGAATCTGTTCATCACCCTTCCCTCTGTATACAAAGAGTCGACCCCAACCATCTGTTCTGTGTTATGTTTCTCGGAAAATAAAAGGGGACTACGGCGCACACACTCTCCCTCAGAAGGGAATTCCTACGTGACTCTCTTAGGCCTACGGAAAGCCGTAGAGGAGTTAAAGCAGTCTGTCGAGTCACGACGCACGGAGATGGCTGCACACAAAACTTTGCTGATAGGAAACACTCGTGCTTCCCTTGAGGCCAGGGGTCACGTTTACTTTGCCCTGAGCTAGGGCAAGCGTGGGATGAGCTCCTAGCAAGGCACTGGAGACCACCTGGATTCCTAGGAGAACGCTCACTTTCTTCACTGAGCGTATTCCTAGGAGTGACTAGAAGACGGTTCATGGCAATGTCTTTCAGTCAGCCTTGAGGCCGCCACTATCTACCTTTCAACTGGGGGAAATCCTGCCTTTTTCCAGGCTTCTCAATGACAAACTGGATCACCCCGTACATGTACCTAGCTTCTCTGACAATCCCAAAGAGACCATTGGAACGCAATCCGGCCTTCTGCGATGAAACTTTTGGATGCAGTGTGCTCTGCATGTGGTGAACGGCATAATCCTCTAAATGTCCTCAGTAGGCCTAGGTGACTTTGGATGTTGCAAATGCCTAGCAATGCTCAGGGTAAATCTCTTCTTTATTTCGGGCTGGACCTAAAGGCCAGTTTCCGCATCACTTAGAGAGACCTCGAGCAGGAGTCCCCAGACTGAAGTGGCGCCCCGGTGGTTTCCTTCAGGGCCTCTTATGTTTCCTCAAAGTGGCAGACCCGCATGGAATGAAAGCCTGCCACGAACCGCCTTCCTGAGGCTCTTTCAAAGCTGTGGAACGCTAGCCATAGAGAACACATTAGTTCCCGGCCCTTCCAACTGCATAGTGAGGGAAGTTCCCCGAGCTGTGTATCCCTTGATTGTGCCCAGAAGGCTTTGGGTACACAGTGTCCTTCCTTGGCAGGAATTGACCATGTGAGAGTCTTGAGCACTGTGGGCCATAGTAAAGCTAAAGCCGTCCATTGACTAAGACTTCCTGGAAACCGGTGCACCTCTATCTCTGGTAATGGGAAAATGTGCACCTTACCTCAAGACTAGAGGTCACATTTAGTTGGCCCTTTAGCTACAGTACGCAACTGGGGTGAGCTCCCAGGAAGGAATCGCAAGCCCCTGGATTCTTTAGGAAAAAAACTCTGTGCTCTTCAGCGGCACCTGTGGCGTGAAGAGTCTCCTGGTGGTGTGGTTTTCAGCAGGCTTGGAAGCTGCAATGGAGCTGCTGTCAAAAGGGGGAAATACGGGCTTCTCCCATATTCTCCCGTTTACAACTTGACGCCACAGCGCATTTACTAGCACTCTCTGACTGACTGCTGGAGACTTTCAGCCCCACTGGACCTTTCTATGATCACACTTCGCTGGACGCGGGGTGTTTTGCGTGCCACGAATAGCATTACACGCTTCATGAACTAGTCCGGCCTAGGTGACTTTGGATGGACCAAATGGCTAAGAATTTGACCGGTATTTCAGGATTTTCTGGCAGGCTGGACCTACCGTGTACCTTGCTTCCCAATAGAGAGATGACAGGTAAGAGTTGCCAGGATGCACTTTAGGCGCAGGGGTTCTTTCAGTGCAGTTCAGAGGGCCTCCGCGGAGGCAGAGCCACGTTGAATGGAATACTGGCCAAAAGGTGGTCCTGGGGCTGCCTTACAGCTGTAGAAATCAAGCTCTGCAGGCGAGAATCTGTTCATCACCCTTCCCTCTGTATACAAAGAGTCGACCCCAACCATCTGTTCTGTGTTATGTTTCTCGGAAAATAAAAGGGGACTACGGCGCACACACTCTCCCTCAGAAGGGAATTCCTACATGACTCTCTTAGGCCTACGGAAAGCCGTAGAGGAGTTAAAGCAGTCTGTCGAGTCAGGACGCACGGAGATGGCTGCACACAAAACTTTGCTGATAGGAAACACTCGTGCTTGCCTTGAGGCCAGGGGTCACGTTTACTTTGCCCTGAGCTAGGGCAAGCGTGGGATGAGCTCCTAGCAAGGCACTGGAGACCACCTGGATTCCTAGGAGAACGCTCACTTTCTTCACTGAGCGTATTCCTAGGAGTGACTAGAAGACGGTTCATGGCAATGTCTTTCAGTCAGCCTTGAGGCCGCCACTATCTACCTTTCAACTGGGGGAAATCCTGCCTTTTTCCAGGCTTCTCAATGACAAACTGGATCACCCCGCACATGTACCTAGCTTCTCTGACAATCCCAAAGAGACCATTGGAACGCAATCCGGCCTTCTGCGATGAAACTTTTGGATGCAGTGTGCTCTGCATGTGGTGAACGGCATAATCCTCTAAATGTCCTCAGTAGGCCTAGGTGACTTTGGATGTTGCAAATGCCTAGCAATGCTCAGGGTAAATCTCTTCTTTATTTCGGGCTGGACCTAAAGGCCAGTTTCCGCATCACTTAGAGAGACCTCGAGCAGGAGTCCCCAGACTGAAGTGGCGCCCCGGTGGTTTCCTTCAGGGCCTCTTATGTTTCCTCAAAGTGGCAGACCCGCAGGGAATAAAAGCCTGCCACGAACCGCCTTCCTGAGGCTCTTTCAAAGCTGTGGAACGCTAGCCATAGAGAACACATTCGTTCCCGGCCCTTCCAACTGCATAGTGAGGGAAGTTCCCCGAGCTGTGTATCCCTTGATTGTGCCCAGAAGGCTTTGGGTACACAGTGTCCTTCCTTGGCAGGAATTGACCATGTGAGAGTCTTGAGCACTGTGGGCCATAGTAAAGCTAAAGCCGTCCATTGACTAAGACTTCCTGGAAACTGGTGCACCTCTATCTCTGGTAATGGGAAAATGTGCACCTTACCTCAAGACTAGAGGTCACATTTAGTTGGCCCTTTAGCTACAGTACGCAACTGGGGTGAGCTCCCAGGAAGGAATCGCAAGCCCCTGGATTCTTTAGGAAAAAAACTCTGTGCTCTTCAGCGGCACCTGTGGCGTGAAGAGTCTCCTGGTGGTGTGGTTTCCAGCAGGCTTGGAAGCTGCAATGGAGCTGCTGTCAAAAGGGGGAAATACGGGCTTCTCCCATATTCTCCCGTTTACAACTTGACGCCACAGCGCATTTACTAGCACTCTCTGACTGACTGCTGGAGACTTTCAGCCCCACTGGGCCTTTCTATGATCACACTTCGCTGGACGCGGGGTGTTTTGCGTGCCACGAATAGCATTACACGCTTCATGAACTAGTCCGGCCTAGGTGACTTTGGATGGACCAAATGGCTAAGAATTTGACCGGATTTTCAGGATTTTCTGGCAGGCTGGACCTACCGTGGACCTTGCTTCCCAATAGAGAGATGACAGGTAAGAGTTGCCAGGATGCACTTTAGGCGCAGGGGTTCTTTCAGTGCAGTTCAGAGGGCCTCCGCGGAGGCAGAGCCACGTTGAATGGAATACTGGCCAAAAGGTGGTCCTGGGGCTGCCTTACAGCTGTAGAAATCAAGCTCTGCGGGCGAGAATCTGTTCATCACCCTTCCCTCTGCATACAAAGAGTCGACCCCAACCGTCTCTTCTGTGTTATGTTTCTCGGAAAATAAAAGGGGACTACGGCGCACACACTCTCCCTCAGAAGGGAATTCCTACGCGACTCTCTTAGGCCTACGGAAAGCCGTAGAGTAGTTAAAGCAGTCTGTCGAGTCAGGACGCACGGAGATGGCTGCACACAAAACTTTGCTGATAGGAAACACTCGTGCTTCCCTTGAGGCCAGGGGTCACGTTTACTTTTCCCTGAGCTAGGGCAAGCGTGGGATGAGCTCCTAGCAAGGCACTGGAGACCACCTGGATTCCTAGGAGAACGCTCACTTTCTTCACTGAGCGTATTCCTAGGAGTGACTAGAAGACGGTTCATGGCAATGTCTTTCAGTCAGCCTTGAGGCCGCCACTATCTACCTTTCAACTGGGGGAAATCCTGCCTTTTTCCAGGCTTCTCAATGACAAACTGGATCACCCCGCACATGTACCTAGCTTCTCTGACAATCCCAAAGAGACCATTGGAACGCAATCCGGCCTTCTGCGATGAAACTTTTGGATGCAGTGTGCTCTGCATGTGGTGAACGGCATAATCCTCTAAATGTCCTCAGTAGGCCTAGGTGACTTTGGATGTTGCAAATGCCTAGCAATGCTCAGGGTAAATCTCTTCTTTATTTCGGGCTGGACCTAAAGGCCAGTTTCCGCATCACTTAGAGAGACCTCGAGCAGGAGTCCCCAGACTGAAGTGGCGCCCCGGTGGTTTCCTTCAGGGCCTCTTATGTTTCCTCAAAGTGGCAGACCCGCAGGGAATGAAAGCCTGCCACGAACCGCCTTCCTGAGGCTCTTTCAAAGCTGTGGAACGCTAGCCATAGAGAACACATTAGTTCCCGGCCCTTCCAACTGCATAGTGAGGGAAGTTCCCCGAGCTGTGTATCCCTTGATTGTGCCCAGAAGGCTTTGGGTACACAGTGTCCTTCCTTGGCAGGAATTGACCATGTGAGAGTCTTGAGCACTGTGGGCCATAGTAAAGCTAAAGCCGTCCATTGACTAAGACTTCCTGGAAACCGGTGCACCTCTATCTCTGGTAATGGGAAAATGTGCACCTTACCTCAAGACTAGAGGTCACATTTAGTTGGCCCTTTAGCTACAGTACGCAACTGGGGTGAGCTCCCAGGAAGGAATCGCAAGCCCCTGGATTCTTTAGGAAAAAAACTCTGTGCTCTTCAGCGGCACCTGTGGCGTGAAGAGTCTCCTGGTGGTGTGGTTTTCAGCAGGCTTGGAAGCTGCAATGGAGCTGCTGTCAAAAGGGGGAAATACGGGCTTCTCCCATATTCTCCCGTTTACAACTTGACGCCACAGCACATTTACTAGCACTCTCTGACTGACTGCTGGAGACTTTCAGCCCCACTGGGCCTTTCTATGATCACACTTCGCTGGACGCGGGGTGTTTTGCGTGCCACGAATAGCATTACACGCTTCATGAACTAGTCCGGCCTAGGTGACTTTGGATGGACCAAATGGCTAAGAATTTGACCGGTATTTCAGGATTTTCTGGCAGGCTGGACCTACCGTGTACCTTGCTTCCCAATAGAGAGATGACAGGTAAGAGTTGCCAGGATGCACTTTAGGCGCAGGGGTTCTTTCAGTGCAGTTCAGAGGGCCTCCGCGGAGGCAGAGCCACGTTGAATGGAATACTGGCCAAAAGGTGGTCCTGGGGCTGCCTTACAGCTGTAGAAATCAAGTTCTGCAGGCGAGAATCTGTTCATCACCCTTCCCTCTGTATACAAAGAGTCGACCCCAACCATCTGTTCTGTGTTATGTTTCTCGGAAAATAAAAGGGGACTACGGCGCACACACTCTCCCTCAGAAGGGAATTCCTACGTGACTCTCTTAGGCCTACGGAAAGCCGTAGAGGAGTTAAAGCAGTCTGTCGAGTCAGGACGCACGGAGATGGCTGCACACAAAACTTTGCTGATAGGAAACACTCGTGCTTGCCTTGAGGCCAGGGGTCACGTTTACTTTTCCCTGAGCTAGGGCAAGCGTGGGATGAGCTCCTAGCAAGGCACTGGAGACCACCTGGATTCCTAGGAGAACGCTCACTTTCTTCACTGAGCGTATTCCTAGGAGTGACTAGAAGACGGTTCATGGCAATGTCTTTCAGTTCGCCTTGAGGCCGCCACTATCTACCTTTCAACTGGGGGAAATCCTGCCTTTTTCCAGGCTTCTCAATGACAAACTGGATCACCCCGTACATGTACCTAGCTTCTCTGACAATCCCAAAGAGACCATTGGAACGCAATCCGGCCTTCTGCGATGAAACTCTTGGATGCAGTGTGCTCTGCATGTGGTGAACGGCATAATCCTCTAAGTGTCCTCTGTAGGCCTAGGTGACTTTGGATGTTGCAAATGCCTAGCAATGCTCAGGGTAAATCTCTTCTTTATTTCGGGCTGGACCTAAAGGCCAGTTTCCGCATCACTTAGAGAGACCTCGAGCAGGAGTCCCCAGACTGAAGTGGTGCCCCGGTGGTTTCCTTCAGGGCCTCTTATGTTTCCTCAAAGTGGCAGACCCGCATGGAATGAAAGCCTGCCACGAACCGCCTTCCTGAGGCTCTTTCAAAGCTGTGGAACGCTAGCCATAGAGAACACATTAGTTCCCGGCCCTTCCAACTGCATAGTGAGGGAAGTTCCCCGAGCTGTGTATCCCTTGATTGTGCCCAGAAGGCTTTGGGTACACAGTGTCCTTCCTTGGCAGGAATTGACCATGTGAGAGTCTTGAGCACTGTGGGCCATAGTAAAGCTAAAGCCGTCCATTGACTAAGACTTCCTGGAAACCGGTGCACCTCTATCTCTGGTAATGGGAAAATGTGCACCTTACCTCAAGACTAGAGGTCACATTTAGTTGGCCCTTTAGCTACAGTACGCAACTGGGGTGAGCTCCCAGGAAGGAATCGCAAGCCCCTGGATTCTTTAGGAAAAAAACTCTGTGCTCTTCAGCGGCACCTGTGGCGTGAAGAGTCTCCTGGTGGTGTGGTTTTCAGCAGGCTTGGAAGCTGCAATGGAGCTGCTGTCAAAAGGGGGAAATACGGGCTTCTCCCATATTCTCCCGTTTACAACTTGACGCCACAGCGCATTTACTAGCACTCTCTGACTGACTGCTGGAGACTTTCAGCCCCACTGGACCTTTCTATGATCACACTTCGCTGGACGCGGGGTGTTTTGCATGCCACGAATAGCATTACACGCTTCATGAACTAGTCCGGCCTAGGTGACTTTGGATGGACCAAATGGCTAAGAATTTGACCGGTATTTCAGGATTTTCTGGCAGGCTGGACCTACCGTGTACCTTGTTTCCCAATAGAGAGATGACAGGTAAGAGTTGCCAGGATGCACTTTAGGCGCAGGGGTTCTTTCAGTGCAGTTCAGAGGGCCTCCGCGGAGGCAGAGCCACGTTGAATGGAATACTGGCCAAAAGGTGGTCCTGGGGCTGCCTTACAGCTGTAGAAATCAAGCTCTGCAGGCGAGAATCTGTTCATCACCCTTCCCTCTGTATAAAAAGAGTCGACCCCAACCATCTGTTCTGTGTTATGTTTCTCGGAAAATAAAAGGGGACTACGGCGCACACACTCTCCCTCAGAAGGGAATTCCTACGTGACTCTCTTAGGCCTACGGAAAGCCGTAGAGGAGTTAAAGCAGTCTGTCGAGTCAGGACGCATGGAGATGGCTGCACACAAAACTTTGCTGATAGGAAACACTCGTGCTTCCCTTGAGGCCAGGGGTCACGTTTACTTTTCCCTGAGCTAGGGCAAGCGTGGGATGAGCTCCTAGCAAGGCACTGGAGACCACCTGGATTCCTAGGAGAACGCTCACTTTCTTCACTGAGCGTATTCCTAGGAGTGACTAGAAGACGGTTAATGGCAATGTCTTTCAGTTCGCCTTGAGGCCGCCACTATCTACCTTTCAACTGGGGGAAATCCTGCCTTTTTCCAGGCTTCTCAATGACAAACTGGATCACCCCGCACATGTACCTAGCTTCTCTGACAATCCCAAAGAGACCATTGGAACGCAATCCGGCCTTCTGCGATGAAACTCTTGGATGCAGTGTGCTCTGCATGTGGTGAACGGCATAATCCTCTAAATGTCCTCAGTAGGCCTAGGTGACTTTGGATGTTGCAAATGCCTAGCAATGCTCAGGGTAAATCTCTTCTTTATTTCGGGCTGGACCTAAAGGCCAGTTTCCGCATCACTTAGAGAGACCTCGAGCAGGAGTCCCCAGACTGAAGTGGCGCCCCGGTGGTTTCCTTCAGGGCCTCTTATGTTTCCTCAAAGTGGCAGACCCGCATGGAATGAAAGCCTGCCACGAACCGCCTTCCTGAGGCTCTTTCAAAGCTGTGGAACGCTAGCCATAGAGAACACATTAGTTCCCGGCCCTTCCAACTGCATAGTGAGGGAACTTCCCCGAGCTGTGTATCCCTTGATTGTGCCCAGAAGGCTTTGGGTACACAGTGTCCTTCCTTGGCAGGAATTGACCATGTGAGAGTCTTGAGCACTGTGGGCCATAGTAAAGCTAAAGCCGTCCATTGACTAAGACTTCCTGGAAACCGGTGCACCTCTATCTCTGGTAATGGGAAAATGTGCACCTTACCTCAAGACTAGAGGTCACATTTAGTTGGCCCTTTAGCTACAGTACGCAACTGGGGTGAGCTCCCAGGAAGGAATCGCAAGCCCCTGGATTCTTTAGGAAAAAAACTCTGTGCTCTTCAGCGGCACCTGTGGCGTGAAGAGTCTCCTGGTGGTGTGGTTTTCAGCAGGCTTGGAAGCTGCAATGGAGCTGCTGTCAAAAGGGGGAAATACGGGCTTCTCCCATATTCTCCCGTTTACAACTTGACGCCACAGCGCATTTACTAGCACTCTCTGACTGACTGCTGGAGACTTTCAGCCCCACTGGGCCTTTCTATGATCACACTTCGTTGGACGCGGGGTGTTTTGCGTGCCACGAATAGCATTACACGCTTCATGAACTAGTCCGGCCTAGGTGACTTTGGATGGACCAAATGGCTAAGAATTTGACCGGTATTTCAGGATTTTCTGGCAGGCTGGACCTACCGTGTACCTTGCTTCCCAATAGAGAGATGACAGGTAAGAGTTGCCAGGATGCACTTTAGGCGCAGGGGTTCTTTCAGTGCAGTTCAGAGGGCCTCCGCGGAGGCAGAGCCACGTTGAATGGAATACTGGCCAAAAGGTGGTCCTGGGGCTGCCTTACAGCTGTAGAAATCAAGTTCTGCAGGCGAGAATCTGTTCATCACCCTTCCCTCTGTATACAAAGAGTCGACCCCAACCATCTGTTCTGTGTTATGTTTCTCGGAAAATAAAAGGGGACTACGGCGCACACACTCTCCCTCAGAAGGGAATTCCTACGTGACTCTCTTAGGCCTACGGAAAGCCGTAGAGGAGTTAAAGCAGTCTGTCGAGTCAGGACGCACGGAGATGGCTGCACACAAAACTTTGCTGATAGGAAACACTCGTGCTTGCCTTGAGGCCAGGGGTCACGTTTACTTTTCCCTGAGCTAGGGCAAGCGTGGGATGAGCTCCTAGCAAGGCACTGGAGACCACCTGGATTCCTAGGAGAACGCTCACTTTCTTCACTGAGCGTATTCCTAGGAGTGACTAGAAGACGGTTCATGGCAATGTCTTTCAGTTCGCCTTGAGGCCGCCACTATCTACCTTTCAACTGGGGGAAATCCTGCCTTTTTCCAGGCTTCTCAATGACAAACTGGATCACCCCGTACATGTACCTAGCTTCTCTGACAATCCCAAAGAGACCATTGGAACGCAATCCGGCCTTCTGCGATGAAACTCTTGGATGCAGTGTGCTCTGCATGTGGTGAACGGCATAATCCTCTAAGTGTCCTCTGTAGGCCTAGGTGACTTTGGATGTTGCAAATGCCTAGCAATGCTCAGGGTAAATCTCTTCTTTATTTCGGGCTGGACCTAAAGGCCAGTTTCCGCATCACTTAGAGAGACATCGAGCAGGAGTCCCCAGACTGAAGTGGTGCCCCGGTGGTTTCCTTCAGGGCCTCTTATGTTTCCTCAAAGTGGCAGACCCGCATGGAATGAAAGCCTGCCACGAACCGCCTTCCTGAGGCTCTTTCAAAGCTGTGGAACGCTAGCCATAGAGAACACATTCGTTCCCGGCCCTTCCAACTGCATAGTGAGGGAAGTTCCCCGAGCTGTGTATCCCTTGATTGTGCCCAGAAGGCTTTGGGTACACAGTGTCCTTCCTTGGCAGGAATTGACCATGTGAGAGTCTTGAGCACTGTGGGCCATAGTAAAGCTAAAGCCGTCCATTGACTAAGACTTCCTGGAAACCGGTGCACCTCTATCTCTGGTAATGGGAAAATGTGCACCTTACCTCAAGACTAGAGGTCACATTTAGTTGGCCCTTTAGCTACAGTACGCAACTGGGGTGAGCTCCCAGGAAGGAATCGCAAGCCCCTGGATTCTTTAGGAAAAAAACTCTGTGCTCTTCAGCGGCACCTGTGGCGTGAAGAGTCTCCTGGTGGTGTGGTTTTCAGCAGGCTTGGAAGCTGCAATGGAGCTGCTGTCAAAAGGGGGAAATACGGGCTTCTCCCATATTCTCCCGTTTACAACTTGACGCCACAGCGCATTTACTAGCACTCTCTGACTGACTGCTGGAGACTTTCAGCCCCACTGGACCTTTCTATGATCACACTTCGCTGGACGCGGGGTGTTTTGCATGCCACGAATAGCATTACACGCTTCATGAACTAGTCCGGCCTAGGTGACTTTGGATGGACCAAATGGCTAAGAATTTGACCGGTATTTCAGGATTTTCTGGCAGGCTGGACCTACCGTGTACCTTGTTTCCCAATAGAGAGATGACAGGTAAGAGTTGCCAGGATGCACTTTAGGCGCAGGGGTTCTTTCAGTGCAGTTCAGAGGGCCTCCGCGGAGGCAGAGCCACGTTGAATGGAATACTGGCCAAAAGGTGGTCCTGGGGCTGCCTTACAGCTGTAGAAATCAAGCTCTGCAGATGAGAATCTGTTCATCACCCTTCCCTCTGTATAAAAAGAATCGACCCCAACCATCTGTTCTGTGTTATGTTTCTCGGAAAATAAAAGGGGACTACGGCGCACACACTCTCCCTCAGAAGGGAATTCCTACGTGACTCTCTTAGGCCTACGGAAAGCCGTAGAGGAGTTAAAGCAGTCTGTCGAGTCAGGACGCATGGAGATGGCTGCACAAAAAACTTTGCTGATAGGAAACACTCGTGCTTCCCTTGAGGCCAGGGGTCACGTTTACTTTTCCCTGAGCTAGGGCAAGCGTGGGATGAGCTCCTAGCAAGGCACTGGAGACCACCTGGATTCCTAGGAGAACGCTCACTTTCTTCACTGAGCGTATTCCTAGGAGTGACTAGAAGACGGTTAATGGCAATGTCTTTCAGTTCGCCTTGAGGCCGCCACTATCTACCTTTCAACTGGGGGAAATCCTGCCTTTTTCCAGGCTTCTCAATGACAAACTGGATCACCCCGCACATGTACCTAGCTTCTCTGACAATCCCAAAGAGACCATTGGAACGCAATCCGGCCTTCTGCGATGAAACTCTTGGATGCAGTGTGCTCTGCATGTGGTGAACGGCATAATCCTCTAAATGTCCTCAGTAGGCCTAGGTGACTTTGGATGTTGCAAATGCCTAGCAATGCTCAGGGTAAATCTCTTCTTTATTTCGGGCTGGACCTAAAGGCCAGTTTCCGCATCACTTAGAGAGACCTCGAGCAGCAGTCCCCAGACTGAAGTGGCGCCCCGGTGGTTTCCTTCAGGGCCTCTTATGTTTCCTCAAAGTGGCAGACCCGCATGGAATGAAAGCCTGCCACGAACCGCCTTCCTGAGGCTCTTTCAAAGCTGTGGAACGCTAGCCATAGAGAACACATTAGTTCCCGGCCCTTCCAACTGCATAGTGAGGGAAGTTCCCCGAGCTGTGTATCCCTTGATTGTGCCCAGAAGGCTTTGGGTACACAGTGTCCTTCCTTGGCAGGAATTGACCATGTGAGAGTCTTGAGCACTGTGGGCCATAGTAAAGCTAAAGCCGTCCATTGACTAAGACTTCCTGGAAACCGGTGCACCTCTATCTCTGGTAATGGGAAAATGTGCACCTTACCTCAAGACTAGAGGTCACATTTAGTTGGCCCTTTAGCTACAGTACGCAACTGGGGTGAGCTCCCAGGAAGGAATCGCAAGCCCCTGGATTCTTTAGGAAAAAAACTCTGTGCTCTTCAGCGGCACCTGTGGCGTGAAGAGTCTCCTGGTGGTGTGGTTTTCAGCAGGCTTGGAAGCTGCAATGGAGCTGCTGTCAAAAGGGGGAAATACGGGCTTCTCCCATATTCTCCCGTTTACAACTTGACGCCACAGCACATTTACTAGCACTCTCTGACTGACTGCTGGAGACTTTCAGCCCCACTGGGCCTTTCTATGATCACACTTCGTTGGACGAGGGGTGTTTTGCGTGCCACAAATAGCATTACACGCTTCATGAAGTAGTCCGGCCTAGGTGACTTTGGATGGACCAAATGGCTAAGAATTTGACCGGTATTTCAGGATTTTCTGGCAGGCTGGACCTACCGTGTACCTTGCTTCCCAATAGAGAGATGACAGGTAAGAGTTGCCAGGATGCACTTTAGGCGCAGGGGTTCTTTCAGTGCAGTTCAGAGGGCCTCCGTGGAGGCAGAGCCACGTTGAATGGAATTATGGCCAAAAGGTGGTCCTGGGGCTGCCTTACAGCTGTAGAAATCAAGCTCTGCAGGGGAGAATCTGTTCATCACCCTTCCCTCTGTATACAAAGAGTCGACCCCAACCATCTGTTCTGTGTTATGTTTCTCGGAAAATAAAAGGGGACTACGGCGCACACACTCTCCCTCAGAAGGGAATTCCTACGTGACTCTCTTAGGCCTACGGAAAGCCGTAGAGGAGTTAAAGCAGTCTGTCGAGTCAGGACGCACGGAGATGGCTGCACACAAAACTTTGCTGATAGGAAACACTCGTGCTTCCCTTGAGGCCAGGGGTCACGTTTACTTTGCCCTGAGCTAGGGTAAGCGTGGGATGAGCTCCTAGCAAGGCACTGGAGACCACCTGGATTCCTAGGAGAACGCTCACTTTCTTCACTGAGCGTATTCCTAGGAGTGACTAGAAGACCGTTAATGGCAATGTCTTTCAGTCAGCCTTGAGGCCGCCACTATCTACCTTTCAACTGGGGGAAATCCTGCCTTTTTCCAGGCTTCTCAATGACAAACTGGATCACCCCGCACATGTACCTAGCTTCTCTGACAATCCCAAAGAGACCATTGGAACGCAATCCGGCCTTCTGCGATGAAACTTTTGGATGCAGTGTGCTCTGCATGTGGTGAACGGCATAATCCTCTAAATGTCCTCAGTAGGCCTAGGTGACTTTGGATGTTGCAAATGCCTAGCAATGCTCAGGGTAAATCTCTTCTTTATTTCGGGCTGGACCTAAAGGCCAGTTTCCGCATCACTTAGAGAGACCTCGAGCAGGAGTCCCCAGACTGAAGTGGCGCCCCGGTGGTTTCCTTCAGGGCCTCTTATGTTTCCTCAAAGTGGCAGACCCGCATGGAATGAAAGCCTGCCACGAACCGCCTTCCTGAGGCTCTTTCAAAGCTGTGGAACGCTAGCCATAGAGAACACATTCGTTCCCGGCCCTTCCAACTGCATAGTGAGGGAAGTTCCCCGAGCTGTGTATCCCTTGATTGTGCCCAGAAGGCTTTGGGTACACAGTGTCCTTCCTTGGCAGGAATTGACCATGTGAGAGTCTTGAGCACTGTGGGCCATAGTAAAGCTAAAGCCGTCCATTGACTAAGACTTCCTGGAAACCGGTGCACCTCTATCTCTGGTAATGGGAAAATGTGCACCTTACCTCAAGACTAGAGGTCACATTTAGTTGGCCCTTTAGCTACAGTACGCAGCTGGGGTGAGCTCCCAGGAAGGAATCGCAAGCCCCTGGATTCTTTAGGAAAAAAACTCTGTGCTCTTCAGCGGCACCTGTGGCGTGAAGAGTCTCCTGGTGGTGTGGTTTTCAGCAGGCTTGGAAGCTGCAATGGAGCTGCTGTCAAAAGGGGGAAATACGGGCTTCTCCCATATTCTCCCGTTTACAACTTGACGCCACAGCGCATTTACTACCACTCTCTGACTGACTGCTGGAGACTTTCAGCCCCACTGGGCCTTTCTATGAACACACTTTGTTGGACGCGGGGTGTTTTGTGTGCCACGAATAGCATTACACGCATCATGAACTAGTCCGGCCTAGGTGACTTTGGATGGACCAAATGGCTAAGAATTTGACCGGTATTTCAGGATTTTCTGGCAGGCGGGACCTACCATGTACCTTGCTTCCCAATAGAGAGATGATAGGTAAGAGTTGCCAGGATGCACTTTAGGCGCAGGGGTTCTTTCAGTGCAGTTCAGAGGGCCTCCGAGGAGGCAGAGCCACGTTGCATGGAATACTGGCCAAAACGTGGTCCTGGGGCTGCCTTACAGCTGTAGAAATCAAGTTCTGCAGGCGAGAATCTGTTCATCACCCTTCCCTCTGCATACAAAGAGTCGACCCCAACCGTCTGTTCTGTGTTATGTTTCTCGGAAAATAAAAGGGGACTACGGCGCACACACTCTCCCTCAGAAGGGAATTCCTACGTGACTCTCTTAGGCCTACGGAAAGCCGTAGAGGAGTTAAAGCAGTCTGTCGAGTCAGGACGCACGGAGATGGCTGCACACAAAACTTTGCTGATAGGAAACACTCGTGCTTGACTTGAGGCCAGGGGTCACGTTTACTTTGCCCTGAGCTAGGGCAAGCGTGGGATGAGCTCCTAGCAAGGCACTGGAGACCACCTGGATTCCTAGGAGAACGCTCACTTTCTTCACTGAGCGTATTCCTAGGAGTGACTAGAAGACGGTTCATGGCAATGTCTTTCAGTCAGCCTTGAGGCCTCCACTATCTACCTTTCAACTGGGGAAAATCCTGCTTTTTTCCAGGCTTCTCAATGACAAACTGGATCACCCCGCACATGTACCTAGCTTCTCTGACAATCCCAAAGAGACCATTGGAACGCAATCCGGCCTTCTGCGATGAAACTTTTGGATGCAGTGTGCTCTGCATGTGGTGAACGGCATAATCCTCTAAATGTCCTCAGTAGGCCTAGGTGACTTTGGATGTTGCAAATGCCTAGCAATGCTCAGGGTAAATCTCTTCTTTATTTCGGCCTGACCTAAAGGCCAGTTTCCGCATCACTTAGAGAGACCTCGAGCAGGAGTCCCCAGACGGAAGTGGCGCCCCGGTGGTTTCCTTCAGGGCCTCTTATGTTTCCTCAAAGTGGCAGACCCGCAGGGAATGAAAGCCTGCCACGAACCGCCTTCCTGAGGCTCTTTCAAAGCTGTGGAACGCTAGCCATAGAGAACACATTAGTTCCCGGCCCTTCCAACTGCATAGTGAGGGAAGTTCCCCGAGCTGTGTATCCCTTGATTGTGCCCAGAAGGCTTTGGGTACACAGTGTCCTTCCTTGGCAGGAATTGACCATGTGAGAGTCTTGAGCACTGTGGGCCATAGTAAAGCTAAAGCCGTCCATTGACTAAGACTTCCTGGAAACCGGTGCACCTCTATCTCTGGTAATGGGAAAATGTGCACCTTACCTCAAGACTAGAGGTCACATTTAGTTGGCCCTTTAGCTACAGTACGCAACTGGGGTGAGCTCCCAGGAAGGAATCGAAAGCCCCTGGATTCTTTAGGAAAAAAACTCTGTGCTCTTCAGCGGCACCTGTGGCGTGAAGAGTCTCCTGGTGGTGTGGTTTTCAGCAGGCTTGGAAGCTGCAATGGAGCTGCTGTCAAAAGGGGGAAATACGGGCTTCTCCCATATTCTCCCGTTTACAACTTGACGCCACAGCGCATTTACTAGCACTCTCTGACTGACTGCTGGAGACTTTCAGCCCCACTGGGCCTTTCTATGAACACACTTTGTTGGACGCGGGGTGTTTTGTGTGCCACGAATAGCATTACACGCATCATGAACTAGTCCGGCCTAGGTGACTTTGGATGGACCAAATGGCTAAGAATTTGACCGGTATTTCAGGATTTTCTGGCAGGCGGGACCTACCATGTACCTTGCTTCCCAATAGAGAGATGATAGGTAAGAGTTGCCAGGATGCACTTTAGGCGCAGGGGTTCTTTCAGTGCAGTTCAGAGGGCCTCCGAGGAGGCAGAGCCACGTTGAATGGAATACTGGCCAAAACGTGGTCCTGGGGCTGCCTTACAGCTGTAGAAATCAAGTTCTGCAGGCGAGAATCTGTTCATCACCCTTCCCTCTGCATACAAGAGTCGACCCCAACCGCCTGTTCTGTGTTATGTTTCTCGGAAAATAAAAGGGGACTACGGCGCACACACTCTCCCTCAGAAGGGAATTCCTACGTGACTCTCTTAGGCCTACGGAAAGCCGTAGAGGAGTTAAAGCAGTCTGTCGAGTCAGGACGCACGGAGATGGCTGCACACAAAACTTTGCTGATAGGAAACACTCGTGCTTGCCTTGAGGCCAGGGGTCACGTTTACTTTGCCCTGAGCTAGGGCAAGCGTGGGATGAGCTCCTAGCAAGGCACTGGAGACCACCTGGATTCCTAGGAGAACGCTCACTTTCTTCACTGAGCGTATTCCTAGGAGTGACTAGAAGACGGTTCATGGCAATGTCTTTCAGTCAGCCTTGAGTCCTCCACTATCTACCTTTCAACTGGGGAAAATCCTGCTTTTTTCCAGGCTTCTCAATGACAAACTGGATCACCCCGCACATGTACCTAGCTTCTCTGACAATCCCAAAGAGACCATTGGAAGGCAATCCGGCCTTCTGCGATGAAACTTTTGGATGCAGTGTGCTCTGCATGTGGTGAACGGCATAATCCTCTAAATGTCCTCAGTAGGCCTAGGTGACTTTGGATGTTGCAAATGCCTAGCAATGCTCAGGGTAAATCTCTTCTTTATTTCGGCCTGACCTAAAGGCCAGTTTCCGCATCACTTAGAGAGACCTCGAGCAGGAGTCCCCAGACGGAAGTGGCGCCCCGGTGGTTTCCTTCAGGGCCTCTTATGTTTCCTCAAAGTGGCAGACCCGCAGGGAATGAAAGCCTGCCACGAACCGCCTTCCTGAGGCTCTTTCAAAGCTGTGGAACGCTAGCCATAGAGAACACATTAGTTCCCGGCCCTTCCAACTGCATAGTGAGGGAAGTTCCCCGAGCTGTGTATCCCTTGATTGTGCCCAGAAGGCTTTGGGTACACAGTGTCCTTCCTTGGCAGGAATTGACCATGTGAGAGTCTTGAGCACTGTGGGCCATAGTAAAGCTAAAGCCGTCCATTGACTAAGACTTCCTGGAAACCGGTGCACCTCTATCTCTGGTAATGGGAAAATGTGCACCTTACCTCAAGACTAGAGGTCACATTTAGTTGGCCCTTTAGCTACAGTACGCAACTGGGGTGAGCTCCCAGGAAGGAATCGCAAGCCCCTGGATTCTTTAGGAAAAAAACTCTGTGCTCTTCAGCGGCACCTGTGGCGTGAAGAGTCTCCTGGTGGTGTGGTTTTCAGCAGGCTTGGAAGCTGCAATGGAGCTGCTGTCAAAAGGGGGAAATACGGGCTTCTCCCATATTCTCCAGTTTACAACTTGACGCCACAGCGCATTTACTAGCACTCTCTGACTGACTGCTGGAGACTTTCAGCCCCACTGGGCCTTTCTATGAACACACTTTGTTGGACGCGGGGTGTTTTGCGTGCCACGAATAGCATTACACGCATCATGAACTAGTCCGGCCTAGGTGACTTTGGATGGACCAAATGGCTAAGAATTTGACCGGTATTTCAGGATTTTCTGGCAGGCGGGACCTACCATGTACCTTGCTTCCCAATAGAGAGATGATAGGTAAGAGTTGCCAGGATGCACTTTAGGCGCAGGGGTTCTTTCAGTGCAGTTCAGAGGGCCTCCGAGGAGGCAGAGCCACGTTGAATGGAATACTGGCCAAAACGTGGTCCTGGGGCTGCCTTACAGCTGTAGAAATCAAGTTCTGCAGGCGAGAATCTGTTCATCACCCTTCCCTCTGTATACAAAGAGTCGACCCCAACCATCTGTTCTGTGTTATGTTTCTCGGAAAATAAAAGGGGACTACGGCGCACACACTCTCCCTCAGAAGGGAATTCCTACGTGACTCTCTTAGGCCTACGGAAAGCCGTAGAGGAGTTAAAGCAGTCTGTCGAGTCAGGACGCACGGAGATGGCTGCACACAAAACTTTGCTGATAGGAAACACTCGTGCTTCCCTTGAGGCCAGGGGTCACGTTTACTTTTCCCTGAGCTAGGGCAAGCGTGGGATGAGCTCCTAGCAAGGCACTGGAGACCACCTGGATTCCTAGGAGAACGCTCACTTTCTTCACTGAGCGTATTCCTAGGAGTGACTAGAAGACGGTTCATGGCAATGTCTTTCAGTCAGCCTTGAGGCCGCCACTATCTACCTTTCAACTGGGGGAAATCCTGCCTTTTTCCAGGCTTCTCAATGACAAACTGGATCACCCCGTACATGTACCTAGCTTCTCTGACAATCCCAAAGAGACCATTGGAACGCAATCCGGCCTTCTGCGATGAAACTCTTGGATGCAGTGTGCTCTGCATGTGGTGAACGGCATAATCCTCTAAGTGTCCTCTGTAGGCCTAGGTGACTTTGGATGTTGCAAATGCCTAGCAATGCTCAGGGTAAATCTCTTCTTTATTTCGGGCTGGACCTAAAGGCCAGTTTCCGCATCACTTAGAGAGACCTCGAGCAGGAGTCCCCAGACTGAAGTGGTGCCCCGGTGGTTTCCTTCAGGGCCTCTTATGTTTCCTCAAAGTGGCAGACCCGCATGGAATGAAAGCCTGCCACGAACCGCCTTCCTGAGGCTCTTTCAAAGCTGTGGAACGCTAGCCATAGAGAACACATTCGTTCCCGGCCCTTCCAACTGCATAGTGAGGGAAGTTCCCCGAGCTGTGTATCCCTTGATTGTGCCCAGAAGGCTTTGGGTACACAGTGTCCTTCCTTGGCAGGAATTGACCATGTGAGAGTCTTGAGCACTGTGGTCCATAGTAAAGCTAAAGCCGTCCATTGACTAAGCCTTCCTGGAAACCGGTGCACCTCTATCTCTGGTAATGGGAAAATGTGCACCTTACCTCAAGACTAGAGGTCACATTTAGTTGGCCCTTTAGCTACAGTACGCAACTGGGGTGAGCTCCCAGGAAGGAATCGCAAGCCCCTGGATTCTTTAGGAAAAAAACTCTGTGCTCTTCAGCGGCACCTGTGGCGTGAAGAGTCTCCTGGTGGTGTGGTTTTCAGCAGGCTTGGAAGCTGCAATGGAGCTGCTGTCAAAAGGGGGAAATACGGGCTTCTCCCATATTCTCCCGTTTACAACTTGACGCCACAGCGCATTTACTAGCACTCTCTGACTGACTGCTGGAGACTTTCAGCCCCACTGGACCTTTCTATGATCACACTTCGCTGGACGCGGGGTGTTTTGCATGCCACGAATAGCATTACACGCTTCATGAACTAGTCCAGCCTAGGTGACTTTGGATGGACCAAATGGCTAAGAATTTGACCGGTATTTCAGGATTTTCTGGCAGGCTGGACCTACCGTGTACCTTGTTTCCCAATAGAGAGATGACAGGTAAGAGTTGCCAGGATGCACTTTAGGCGCAGGGGTTCTTTCAGTGCAGTTCAGAGTGCCTCCGCGGAGGCAGAGCCACGTTGAATGGAATACTGGCCAAAAGGTGGTCCTGGGGCTGCCTTACAGCTGTAGAAATCAAGCTCTGCAGGCGAGAATCTGTTCATCACCCTTCCCTCTGTATACAAAGAGTCGACCCCAACCATCTGTTCTGTGTTATGTTTCTCGGAAAATAAAAGGGGACTACGGCGCACACACTCTCCCTCAGAAGGGAATTCCTACGTGACTCTCTTAGGCCTACGGAAAGCCGTAGAGGAGTTAAAGCAGTCTGTCGAGTCAGGACGCATGGAGATGGCTGCACACAAAACTTTGCTGATAGGAAACACTCGTGCTTCCCTTGAGGCCAGGGGTCACGTTTACTTTTCCCTGAGCTAGGGCAAGCGTGGGATGAGCTCCTAGCAAGGCACTGGAGACCACCTGGATTCCTAGGAGAACGCTCACTTTCTTCACTGAGCGTATTCCTAGGAGTGACTAGAAGACGGTTCATGGCAATGTCTTTCAGTCAGCCTTGAGGCCGCCACTATCTACCTTTCAACTGGGGGAAATCCTGCCTTTTTCCAGGCTTCTCAATGACAAACTGGATCACCCCGCACATGTACCTAGCTTCTCTGACAATCCCAAAGAGACCATTGGAACGCAATCCGGCCTTCTGCGATGAAACTCTTGGATGCAGTGTGCTCTGCATGTGGTGAACGGCATAATCCTCTAAATGTCCTCAGTAGGCCTAGGTGACTTTGGATGTTGCAAATGCCTAGCAATGCTCAGGGTAAATCTCTTCTTTATTTCGGGCTGGACCTAAAGGCCAGTTTCCGCATCACTTAGAGAGACCTCGAGCAGGAGTCCCCAGACTGAAGTGGCGCCCCGGTGGTTTCCTTCAGGGCCTCTTATGTTTCCTCAAAGTGGCAGACCCGCATGGAATGAAAGCCTGCCACGAACCGCCTTCCTGAGGCTCTTTCAAAGCTGTGGAACGCTAGCCATAGAGAACACATTAGTTCCCGGCCCTTCCAACTGCATAGTGAGGGAAGTTCCCCGAGCTGTGTATCCCTTGATTGTGCCCAGAAGGCTTTGGGTACACAGTGTCCTTCCTTGGCAGGAATTGACCATGTGAGAGTCTTGAGCACTGTGGGCCATAGTAAAGCTAAAGCCGTCCATTGACTAAGACTTCCTGGAAACCGGTGCACCTCTATCTCTGGTAATGGGAAAATGTGCACCTTACCTCAAGACTAGAGGTCACATTTAGTTGGCCCTTTAGCTACAGTACGCAACTGGGGTGAGCTCCCAGGAAGGAATCGCAAGCCCCTGGATTCTTTAGGAAAAAAACTCTGTGCTCTTCAGCGGCACCTGTGGCGTGAAGAGTCTCCTGGTGGTGTGGTTTTCAGCAGGCTTGGAAGCTGCAATGGAGCTGCTGTCAAAAGGGGGAAATACGGGCTTCTCCCATATTCTCCCGTTTACAACTTGACGCCACAGCGCATTTACTAGCACTCTCTGACTGACTGCTGGAGACTTTCAGCCCCACTGGGCCTTTCTATGATCACACTTCGTTGGACGAGGGGTGTTTTGCGTGCCACAAATAGCATTACACGCTTCATGAAGTAGTCCGGCCTAGGTGACTTTGGATGGACCAAATGGCTAAGAATTTGACCGGTATTTCAGGATTTTCTGGCAGGCTGGACCTACCGTGTACCTTGCTTCCCAATAGAGAGATGACAGGTAAGAGTTGCCAGGATGCACTTTAGGCGCAGGGGTTCTTTCAGTGCAGTTCAGAGGGCCTCCGTGGAGGCAGAGCCACGTTGAATGGAATTATGGCCAAAAGGTGGTCCTGGGGCTGCCTTACAGCTGTAGAAATCAAGCTCTGCAGGGGAGAATCTGTTCATCACCCTTCCCTCTGTATACAAAGAGTCGACCCCAACCATCTGTTCTGTGTTATGTTTCTCGGAAAATAAAAGGGGACTACGGCGCACACACTCTCCCTCAGAAGGGAATTCCTACGTGACTCTCTTAGGCCTACGGAAAGCCGTAGAGGAGTTAAAGCAGTCTGTCGAGTCAGGACGCACGGAGATGGCTGCACACAAAACTTTGCTGATAGGAAACACTCGTGCTTCCCTTGAGGCCAGGGGTCACGTTTACTTTGCCCTGAGCTAGGGTAAGCGTGGGATGAGCTCCTAGCAAGGCACTGGAGACCAACTGGATTCCTAGGAGAACGCTCACTTTCTTCACTGAGCGTATTCCTAGGAGTGACTAGAAGACCGTTAATGGCAATGTCTTTCAGTCAGCCTTGAGGCCGCCACTATCTACCTTTCAACTGGGGGAAATCCTGCCTTTTTCCAGGCTTCTCAATGACAAACTGGATCACCCCGCACATGTACCTAGCTTCTCTGACAATCCCAAAGAGACCATTGGAACGCAATCCGGCCTTCTGCGATGAAACTTTTGGATGCAGTGTGCTCTGCATGTGGTGAACGGCATAATCCTCTAAATGTCCTCAGTAGGCCTAGGTGACTTTGGATGTTGCAAATGCCTAGCAATGCTCAGGGTAAATCTCTTCTTTATTTCGGGCTGGACCTAAAGGCCAGTTTCCGCATCACTTAGAGAGACCTCGAGCAGGAGTCCCCAGACTGAAGTGGCGCCCCGGTGGTTTCCTTCAGGGCCTCTTATGTTTCCTCAAAGTGGCAGACCCGCATGGAATGAAAGCCTGCCACGAACCGCCTTCCTGAGGCTCTTTCAAAGCTGTGGAACGCTAGCCATAGAGAACACATTCGTTCCCGGCCCTTCCAACTGCATAGTGAGGGAAGTTCCCCGAGCTGTGTATCCCTTGATTGTGCCCAGAAGGCTTTGGGTACACAGTGTCCTTCCTTGGCAGGAATTGACCATGTGAGAGTCTTGAGCACTGTGGGCCATAGTAAAGCTAAAGCCGTCCATTGACTAAGACTTCCTGGAAACCGGTGCACCTCTATCTCTGGTAATGGGAAAATGTGCACCTTACCTCAAGACTAGAGGTCACATTTAGTTGGCCCTTTAGCTACAGTACGCAACTGGGGTGAGCTCCCAGGAAGGAATCGCAAGCCCCTGGATTCTTTAGGAAAAAAACTCTGTGCTCTTCAGCGGCACCTGTGGCGTGAAGAGTCTCCTGGTGGTGTGGTTTTCAGCAGGCTTGGAAGCTGCAATGGAGCTGCTGTCAAAAGGGGGAAATACGGGCTTCTCCCATATTCTCCCTTTTACAACTTGACGCCACAGCGCATTTACTACCACTCTCTGACTGACTGCTGGAGACTTTCAGCCCCACTGGGCCTTTCTATGAACACACTTTGTTGGACGCGGGGTGTTTTGCGTGCCACGAATAGCATTACACGCATCATGAACTAGTCCGGCCTAGGTGACTTTGGATGGACCAAATGGCTAAGAATTTGACCGGTATTTCAGGATTTTCTGGCAGGCGGGACCTACCATGTACCTTGCTTCCCAATAGAGAGATGATAGGTAAGAGTTGCCAGGATGCACTTTAGGCGCAGGGGTTCTTTCAGTGCAGTTCAGAGGGCCTCCGAGGAGGCAGAGCCACGTTGCATGGAATACTGGCCAAAACGTGGTCCTGGGGCTGCCTTACAGCTGTAGAAATCAAGTTCTGCAGGCGAGAATCTGTTCATCACCCTTCCCTCTGCATACAAAGAGTCGACCCCAACCGTCTGTTCTGTGTTATGTTTCTCGGAAAATAAAAGGGGACTACGGCGCACACACTCTCCCTCAGAAGGGAATTCCTACGTGACTCTCTTAGGCCTACGGAAAGCCGTAGAGGAGTTAAAGCAGTCTGTCGAGTCAGGACGCACGGAGATGGCTGCACACAAAACTTTGCTGATAGGAAACACTCGTGCTTGACTTGAGGCCAGGGGTCACGTTTACTTTGCCCTGAGCTAGGGCAAGCGTGGGATGAGCTCCTAGCAAGGCACTGGAGACCACCTGGATTCCTAGGAGAACGCTCACTTTCTTCACTGAGCGTATTCCTAGGAGTGACTAGAAGACGGTTCATGGCAATGTCTTTCAGTCAGCCTTGAGGCCTCCACTATCTACCTTTCAACTGGGGAAAATCCTGCTTTTTTCCAGGCTTCTCAATGACAAACTGGATCACCCCGCACATGTACCTAGCTTCTCTGACAATCCCAAAGAGACCATTGGAACGCAATCCGGCCTTCTGCGATGAAACTTTTGGATGCAGTGTGCTCTGCATGTGGTGAACGGCATAATCCTCTAAATGTCCTCAGTAGGCCTAGGTGACTTTGGATGTTGCAAATGCCTAGCAATGCTCAGGGTAAATCTCTTCTTTATTTCGGCCTGACCTAAAGGCCAGTTTCCGCATCACTTAGAGAGACCTCGAGCAGGAGTCCCCAGACGGAAGTGGCGCCCCGGTGGTTTCCTTCAGGGCCTCTTATGTTTCCTCAAAGTGGCAGACCCGCAGGGAATGAAAGCCTGCCACGAACCGCCTTCCTGAGGCTCTTTCAAAGCTGTGGAACGCTAGCCATAGAGAACACATTAGTTCCCGGCCCTTCCAACTGCATAGTGAGGGAAGTTCCCCGAGCTGTGTATCCCTTGATTGTGCCCAGAAGGCTTTGGGTACACAGTGTCCTTCCTTGGCAGGAATTGACCATGTGAGAGTCTTGAGCACTGTGGGCCATAGTAAAGCTAAAGCCGTCCATTGACTAAGACTTCCTGGAAACCGGTGCACCTCTATCTCTGGTAATGGGAAAATGTGCACCTTACCTCAAGACTAGAGGTCACATTTAGTTGGCCCTTTAGCTACAGTACGCAACTGGGGTGAGCTCCCAGGAAGGAATCGCAAGCCCCTGGATTCTTTAGGAAAAAAACTCTGTGCTCTTCAGCGGCACCTGTGGCGTGAAGAGTCTCCTGGTGGTGTGGTTTTCAGCAGGCTTGGAAGCTGCAATGGAGCTGCTGTCAAAAGGGGGAAATACGGGCTTCTCCCATATTCTCCCGTTTACAACTTGACGCCACAGCGCATTTACTAGCACTCTCTGACTGACTGCTGGAGACTTTCAGCCCCACTGGGCCTTTCTATGAACACACTTTGTTGGACGCGGGGTGTTTTGCGTGCCACGAATAGCATTACACGCATCATGAACTAGTCCGGCCTAGGTGACTTTGGATGGACCAAATGGCTAAGAATTTGACCGGTATTTCAGGATTTTCTGGCAGGCGGGACCTACCATGTACCTTGCTTCCCAATAGAGAGATGATAGGTAAGAGTTGCCAGGATGCACTTTAGGCGCAGGGGTTCTTTCAGTGCAGTTCAGAGGGCCTCCGAGGAGGCAGAGCCACGTTGAATGGAATACTGGCCAAAACGTGGTCCTGGGGCTGCCTTACAGCTGTAGAAATCAAGTTCTGCAGGCGAGAATCTGTTCATCACCCTTCCCTCTGCATACAAGAGTCGACCCCAACCGCCTGTTCTGTGTTATGTTTCTCGGAAAATAAAAGGGGACTACGGCGCACACACTCTCCCTCAGAAGGGAATTCCTACGTGACTCTCTTAGGCCTACGGAAAGCCGTAGAGGAGTTAAAGCAGTCTGTCGAGTCAGGACGCACGGAGATGGCTGCACACAAAACTTTGCTGATAGGAAACACTCGTGCTTGCCTTGAGGCCAGGGGTCACGTTTACTTTGCCCTGAGATAGGGCAAGCGTGGGATGAGCTCCTAGCAAGGCACTGGAGACCACCTGGATTCCTAGGAGAACGCTCACTTTCTTCACTGAGCGTATTCCTAGGAGTGACTAGAAGACGGTTCATGGCAATGTCTTTCAGTCAGCCTTGAGGCCTCCACTATCTACCTTTCAACTGGGGAAAATCCTGCTTTTTTCCAGGCTTCTCAATGACAAACTGGATCACCCCGCACATGTACCTAGCTTCTCTGACAATCCCAAAGAGACCATTGGAACGCAATCCGGCCTTCTGCGATGAAACTTTTGGATGCAGTGTGCTCTGCATGTGGTGAACGGCATAATCCTCTAAATGTCCTCAGTAGGCCTAGGTGACTTTGGATGTTGCAAATGCCTAGCAATGCTCAGGGTAAATCTCTTCTTTATTTCGGCCTGACCTAAAGGCCAGTTTCCGCATCACTTAGAGAGACCTCGAGCAGGAGTCCCCAGACGGAAGTGGCGCCCCGGTGGTTTCCTTCAGGGCCTCTTATGTTTCCTCAAAGTGGCAGACCCGCAGGGAATGAAAGCCTGCCACGAACCGCCTTCCTGAGGCTCTTTCAAAGCTGTGGAACGCTAGCCATAGAGAACACATTAGTTCCCGGCCCTTCCAACTGCATAGTGAGGGAAGTTCCCCGAGCTGTGTATCCCTTGATTGTGCCCAGAAGGCTTTGGGTACACAGTGTCCTTCCTTGGCAGGAATTGACCATGTGAGAGTCTTGAGCATTGTGGGCCATAGTAAAGCTAAAGCCGTCCATTGACTAAGACTTCCTGGAAACCGGTGCACCTCTATCTCTGGTAATGGGAAAATGTGCACCTTACCTCAAGACTAGAGGTCACATTTAGTTGGCCCTTTAGCTACAGTACGCAACTGGGGTGAGCTCCCAGGAAGGAATCGCAAGCCCCTGGATTCTTTAGGAAAAAAACTCTGTGCTCTTCAGCGGCACCTGTGGCGTGAAGAGTCTCCTGGTGGTGTGGTTTTCAGCAGGCTTGGAAGCTGCAATGGAGCTGCTGTCAAAAGGGGGAAATACGGGCTTCTCCCATATTCTCCCGTTTACAACTTGACGCCACAGCGCATTTACTAGCACTCTCTGACTGACTGCTGGAGACTTTCAGCCCCACTGGGCCTTTCTATGAACACACTTTGTTGGACGCGGGGTGTTTTGCGTGCCACGAATAGCATTACACGCATCATGAACTAGTCCGGCCTAGGTGACTTTGGATGGACCAAATGGCTAAGAATTTGACCGGTATTTCAGGATTTTCTGGCAGGCGGGACCTACCATGTACCTTGCTTCCCAATAGAGAGATGATAGGTAAGAGTTGCCAGGATGCACTTTAGGCGCAGGGGTTCTTTCAGTGCAGTTCAGAGGGCCTCCGAGGAGGCAGAGCCACGTTGAATGGAATACTGGCCAAAACGTGGTCCTGGGGCTGCCTTACAGCTGTAGAAATCAAGTTCTGCAGGCGAGAATCTGTTCATCACCCTTCCCTCTGCATACAAGAGTCGACCCCAACCGCCTGTTCTGTGTTATGTTTCTCGGAAAATAAAAGGGGACTACGGCGCACACACTCTCCCTCAGAAGGGAATTCCTACGTGACTCTCTTAGGCCTACGGAAAGCCGTAGAGGAGTTAAAGCAGTCTGTCGAGTCAGGACGCACGGAGATGGCTGCACACAAAACTTTGCTGATAGGAAACACTCGTGCTTGCCTTGAGGCCAGGGGTCACGTTTACTTTGCCCTGAGCTAGGGCAAGCGTGGGATGAGCTCCTAGCAAGGCACTGGAGACCACCTGGATTCCTAGGAGAACGCTCACTTTCTTCACTGAGCGTATTCCTAGGAGTGACTAGAAGACGGTTCATGGCAATGTCTTTCAGTCAGCCTTGAGTCCTCCACTATCTACCTTTCAACTGGGGAAAATCCTGCTTTTTTCCAGGCTTCTCAATGACAAACTGGATCACCCCGCACATGTACCTAGCTTCTCTGACAATCCCAAAGAGACCATTGGAACGCAATCCGGCCTTCTGCGATGAAACTTTTGGATGCAGTGTGCTCTGCATGTGGTGAACGGCATAATCCTCTAAATGTCCTCAGTAGGCCTAGGTGACTTTGGATGTTGCAAATGCCTAGCAATGCTCAGGGTAAATCTCTTCTTTATTTCGGCCTGACCTAAAGGCCATTTTCCGCATCACTTAGAGAGACCTCGAGCAGGAGTCCCCAGACGGAAGTGGCGCCCCGGTGGTTTCCTTCAGGGCCTCTTATGTTTCCTCAAAGTGGCAGACCCGCAGGGAATGAAAGCCTGCCACGAACCGCCTTCCTGAGGCTCTTTCAAAGCTGTGGAACGCTAGCCATAGAGAACACATTAGTTCCCGGCCCTTCCAACTGCATAGTGAGGGAAGTTCCCCGAGCTGTGTATCCCTTGATTGTGCCCAGAAGGCTTTGGGTACACAGTGTCCTTCCTTGGCAGGAATTGACCATGTGAGAGTCTTGAGCACTGTGGGCCATAGTAAAGCTAAAGCCGTCCATTGACTAAGACTTCCTGGAAACCGGTGCACCTCTATCTCTGGTAATGGGAAAATGTGCACCTTACCTCAAGACTAGAGGTCACATTTAGTTGGCCCTTTAGCTACAGTACGCAACTGGGGTGAGCTCCCAGGAAGGAATCGCAAGCCCCTGGATTCTTTAGGAAAAAAACTCTGTGCTCTTCAGCGGCACCTGTGGCGTGAAGAGTCTCCTGGTGGTGTGGTTTTCAGCAGGCTTGGAAGCTGCAATGGAGCTGCTGTCAAAAGGGGGAAATACGGGCTTCTCCCATATTCTCCCGTTTACAACTTGACGCCACAGCGCATTTACTAGCACTCTCTGACTGACTGCTGGAGACTTTCAGCCCCACTGGGCCTTTCTATGAACACACTTTGTTGGACGCGGGGTGTTTTGCGTGCCACGAATAGCATTACACGCATCATGAACTAGTCCGGCCTAGGTGACTTTGGATGGACCAAATGGCTAAGAATTTGACCGGTATTTCAGGATTTTCTGGCAGGCGGGACCTACCATGTACCTTGCTTCCCAATAGAGAGATGATAGGTAAGAGTTGCCAGGATGCACTTTAGGCGCAGGGGTTCTTTCAGTGCAGTTCAGAGGGCCTCCGAGGAGGCAGAGCCACGTTGAATGGAATACTGGCCAAAACGTGGTCCTGGGGCTGCCTTACAGCTGTAGAAATCAAGTTCTGCAGGCGAGAATCTGTTCATCACCCTTCCCTCTGCATACAAGAGTCGACCCCAACCGCCTGTTCTGTGTTATGTTTCTCGGAAAATAAAAGGGGACTACGGCGCACACACTCTCCCTCAGAAGGGAATTCCTACGTGACTCTCTTAGGCCTACGGAAAGCCGTAGAGGAGTTAAAGCAGTCTGTCGAGTCAGGACGCACGGAGATGGCTGCACACAAAACTTTGCTGATATGAAACATTCGTGCTTCCCTTGAGGCCAGGGGTCACGTTTACTTTGCCCTGAGCTAGGGCAAGCGTGGGATGAGCTCCTAGCAAGGCACTGGAGACCACCTGGATTCCTAGGAGAACGCTCACTTTCTTCACTGAGCGTATTCCTAGGAGTGACTAGAAGACGGTTCATGGCAATGTCTTTCAGTCAGCCTTGAGGCCTCCACTATCTACCTTTCAACTGGGGAAAATCCTGCTTTTTTCCAGGCTTCTCAATGACAAACTGGATCACCCCGCACATGTACCTAGCTTCTCTGACAATCCCAAAGAGACCATTGGAACGCAATCCGGCCTTCTGCGATGAAACTTTTGGATGCAGTGTGCTCTGCATGTGGTGAACGGCATAATCCTCTAAATGTCCTCAGTAGGCCTAGGTGACTTTGGATGTTGCAAATGCCTAGCAATGCTCAGGGTAAATCTCTTCTTTATTTCGGGCTGGACCTAAAGGCCAGTTTCCGCATCACTTAGAGAGACCTCGAGCAGGAGTCCCCAGACGGAAGTGGCGCCCCGGTGGTTTCCTTCAGGGCCTCTTATGTTTCCTCAAAGTGGCAGACCCGCATGGAATGAAAGCCTGCCACGAACCGCCTTCCTGAGGCTCTTTCAAAGCTGTGGAACGCTAGCCATAGAGAACACATTCGTTCCCGGCCCTTCCAACTGCATAGTGAGGGAACTTCCCCGAGCTGTGTATCCCTTGATTGTGCCCAGAAGGCTTTGGGTACACAGTGTCCTTCCTTGGCAGGAATTGACCATGTGAGAGTCTTGAGCACTGTGGGCCATAGTAAAGCTAAAGCCGTCCATTGACTAAGACTTCCTGGAAACCGGTGCACCTCTATCTCTGGTAATGGGAAAATGTGCACCTTACCTCAAGACTAGAGGTCACATTTAGTTGGCCCTTTAGCTACAGTACGCAACTGGGGTGAGCTCCCAGGAAGGAATCGCAAGCCCCTGGATTCTTTAGGAAAAAAACTCTGTGCTCTTCAGCGGCACCTGTGGCGTGAAGAGTCTCCTGGTGGTGTGGTTTTCAGCAGGCTTGGAAGCTGCAATGGAGCTGCTGTCAAAAGGGGGAAATACGGGCTTCTCCCATATTCTCCCGTTTACAACTTGACGCCACAGCGCATTTACTAGCACTCTCTGACTGACTGCTGGAGACTTTCAGCCCCACTGGGCCTTTCTATGATCACACTTCGCTGGACGCGGGGTGTTTTGCGTGCCACGAATAGCATTACACACTTCATGAACTAGTCCGGCCTAGGTGACTTTGGATGGACCAAATGGCTAAGAATTTGACCGGTATTTCAGGATTTTCTGGCAGGCTGGACCTACCGTGGACCTTGCTTCCCAATAGAGAGATGAAAGGTAAGAGTTGCCAGGATGCACTTTAGGCGCAGGGGTTCTTTCAGTGCAGTTCAGAGGGCCTCCGCGGAGGCAGAGCCACGTTGAATGGAATACTGGCCAAAAGGTGGGCCTGGGGCTGCCTTACAGCTGTAGAAATCAAGCTCTGCAGGCGAGAATCTGTTCATCACCCTTCCCTCTGTATACAAAGAGTCGACCCCAACCATCTGTTCTGTGTTATGTTTCTCGGAAAATAAAAGGGGACTACGGCGCACACACTCTCCCTCAGAAGGGAATTCCTACGTGACTCTCTTAGGCCTACGGAAAGCCGTAGAGGAGTTAAAGCAGTCTGTCGAGTCAGGACGCACGGAGATGGCTGCACACAAAACTTTGCTGATAGGAAACACTCGTGCTTCCCTTGAGGCCAGGGGTCACGTTTACTTTTACCTGAGCTAGGGCAAGCGTGGGATGAGCTCCTAGCAAGGCACTGGAGACCACCTGGATTCCTAGGAGAACACTCACTTTCTTCACTGAGCGTATTCCTAGGAGTGACTAGAAGACGGTTCATGGCAATGTCTTTCAGTCAGCCTTGAGGCCTCCACTATCTACCTTTCAACTGGGGAAAATCCTGCTTTTTTCCAGGCTTCTCAATGACAAACTGGATCACCCCGCACATGTACCTAGCTTCTCTGACAATCCCAAAGAGACCATTGGAACGCAATCCGGCCTTCTGCGATGAAACTTTTGGATGCAGTGTGCTCTGCATGTGGTGAACGGCATAATCCTCTAAATGTCCTCAGTAGGCCTAGGTGACTTTGGATGTTGCAAATGCCTAGCAATGCTCAGGGTAAATCTCTTCTTTATTTCGGGCTGGACCTAAAGGCCAGTTTCCGCATCACTTAGAGAGACCTCGAGCAGGAGTCCCCAGACGGAAGTGGCGCCCCGGTGGTTTCCTTCAGGGCCTCTTATGTTTCCTCAAAGTGGCAGACCCGCATGGAATGAAAGCCTGCCACGAACCGCCTTCCTGAGGCTCTTTCAAAGCTGTGGAACGCTAGCCATAGAGAACACATTCGTTCCCGGCCCTTCCAACTGCATAGTGAGGGAACTTCCCCGAGCTGTGTATCCCTTGATTGTGCCCAGAAGGCTTTGGGTACACAGTGTCCTTCCTTGGCAGGAATTGACCATGTGAGAGTCTTGAGCACTGTGGGCCATAGTAAAGCTAAAGCCGTCCATTGACTAAGACTTCCTGGAAACCGGTGCACCTCTATCTCTGGTAATGGGAAAATGTGCACCTTACCTCAAGACTAGAGGTCACATTTAGTTGGCCCTTTAGCTACAGTACGCAACTGGGGTGAGCTCCCAGGAAGGAATCGCAAGCCCCTGGATTCTTTAGGAAAAAAACTCTGTGCTCTTCAGCGGCACCTGTGGCGTGAAGAGTCTCCTGGTGGTGTGGTTTTCAGCAGGCTTGGAAGCTGCAATGGAGCTGCTGTCAAAAGGGGGAAATACGGGCTTCTCCCATATTCTCCCGTTTACAACTTGACGCCACAGCGCATTTACTAGCACTCTCTGACTGACTGCTGGAGACTTTCAGCCCAACTGGGCCTTTCTATGATCACACTTCGCTGGACGCGGGGTGTTTTGCGTGCCACGAATAGCATTACACACTTCATGAACTAGTCCGGCCTAGGTGACTTTGGATGGACCAAATGGCTAAGAATTTGACCGGTATTTCAGGATTTTCTGGCAGGCTGGACCTACCGTGGACCTTGCTTCCCAATAGAGAGATGAAAGGTAAGAGTTGCCAGGATGCACTTTAGGCGCAGGGGTTCTTTCAGTGCAGTTCAGAGGGCCTCCGCGGAGGCAGAGCCACGTTGAATGGAATACTGGCCAAAAGGTGGGCCTGGGGCTGCCTTACAGCTGTAGAAATCAAGCTCTGCAGGCGAGAATCTGTTCATCACCCTTCCCTCTGTATACAAAGAGTCGACCCCAACCATCTGTTCTGTGTTATGTTTCTCGGAAAATAAAAGGGGACTACGGCGCACACACTCTCCCTCAGAAGGGAATTCCTACGTGACTCTCTTAGGCCTACGGAAAGCCGTAGAGGAGTTAAAGCAGTCTGTCGAGTCAGGACGCACGGAGATGGCTGCACACAAAACTTTGCTGATAGGAAACACTCGTGCTTCCCTTGAGGCCAGGGGTCACGTTTACTTTTACCTGAGCTAGGGCAAGCGTGGGATGAGCTCCTAGCAAGGCACTGGAGACCACCTGGATTCCTAGGAGAACACTCACTTTCTTCACTGAGCGTATTCCTAGGAGTGACTAGAAGACGGTTAATGGCAATGTCTTTCAGTTCGCCTTGAGGCCGCCACTATCTACCTTTCAACTGGGGGAAATCCTGCCTTTTTCCAGGCTTCTCAATGACAAACTGGATCACCCCGTACATGTACCTAGCTTCTCTGACAATCCCAAAGAGACCATTGGAACGCAATCCGGCCTTCTGTGATGAAACTCTTGGATGCAGTGTGCTCTGCATGTGGTGAATGGCATAATCCTCTAAATGTCCTCAGTAGGCCTAGGTGACTTTGGATGTTGCAAATGCCTAGCAATGCTCAGGGTAAATCTCTTCTTTATTTCGGGCTGGACCTAAAGGCCAGTTTCCGCATCACTTAGAGAGACCTCGAGCAGGAGTCCCCAGACTGAAGTGGCGCCCCGGTGGTTTCCTTCAGGGCCTCTTATGTTTCCTCAAAGTGGCAGACCCGCATGGAATGAAAGCCTGCCACGAACCGCCTTCCTGAGGCTCTTTCAAAGCTGTGGAACGCTAGCCATAGAGAACACATTCGTTCCCGGCCCTTCCAACTGCATAGTGAGGGAAGTTCCCCGAGCTGTGTATCCCTTGATTGTGCCCAGAAGGCTTTGGGTACACAGTGTCCTTCCTTGGCAGGAATTGACCATGTGAGAGTCTTGAGCACTGTGGGCCATAGTAAAGCTAAAGCCGTCCATTGACTAAGACTTCCTGGAAACCGGTGCACCTCTATCTCTGGTAATGGGAAAATGTGCACCTTACCTCAAGACTAGAGGTCACATTTAGTTGGCCCTTTAGCTACAGTACGCAACTGGGGTGAGCTCCCAGGAAGGAATCGCAAGCCCCTGGATTCTTTAGGAAAAAAACTCTGTGCTCTTCAGCGGCACCTGTGGCGTGAAGAGTCTCCTGGTGGTGTGGTTTTCAGCAGGCTTGGAAGCTGCAATGGAGCTGCTGTCAAAAGGGGGAAATACGGGCTTCTCCCATATTCTCCCGTTTACAACTTGACGCCACAGCGCATTTACTAGCACTCTCTGACTGACTGCTGGAGACTTTCAGCCCCACTGGGCCTTTCTATGATCACACTTCGCTGGACGCGGGGTGTTTTGCGTGCCACGGATAGCATTACACGCTTCATGAACTAGTCCGGCCTAGGTGACTTTGGATGGACCAAATGGCTAAGAATTTGACCGGTATTTCAGGATTTTCTGGCAGGCGGGACCTACCATGTACCTTGCTTCCCAATAGAGAGATGATAGGTAAGAGTTGCCAGGATGCACTTTAGGCGCAGGGGTTCTTTCAGTGCAGTTCAGAGGGCCTCCGAGGAGGCAGAGCCACGTTGAATGGAATACTGGCCAAAACGTGGTCCTGGGGCTGCCTTACAGCTGTAGAAATCAAGTTCTGCAGGCGAGAATCTGTTCATCACCCTTCCCTCTGCATACAAAGAGTCGACCCCAACCGTCTGTTCTGTGTTATGTTTCTCGGAAAATAAAAGGGGACTACGGCGCACACACTCTCCCTCAGAAGGGAATTCCTACACGACTCTCTTAGGCCTACGGAAAGCCGTAGAGGAGTTAAAGCACTCTGCCGAGTCAGGACGCATGGAGATGGCTGCACACAAAACTTTGCTGATAGGAAACACTCGTGCTTGCCTTGAGGCCAGGGGTCACGTTTACTTTGCCCTGAGCTAGGGCAAGCGTGGGATGAGCTCCTAGCAAGGCACTGGAGACCACCTGGATTCCTAGGAGAACGCTCACTTTCTTCACTGAGCGTATTCCTATGAGTGACTAGAAGACGGTTAATGGCAATGTCTTTCAGTCAGCCTTGAGGCCGCCACTATCTACCTTTCAACTGGGGGAAATCCTGCCTTTTTCCAGGCTTCTCAATGACAAACTAGATCACCCCGTACATGGACCTAGCTTCTCTGACAATCCCAAAGATACCATTGGAACACAATCCGGCCTTCTGCGATGAAACTTTTGGATGCAGTGTGCTCTGCATGTGGTGAACGGCATAATCCTCTAAATGTCCTCAGTAGGCCTAGGTGACTTTGGATGTTGCAAATGCCTAGCAATGCTCAGGGTAAATCTCTTCTTTATTTCGGGCTGGACCTAAAGGCCAGTTTCCGCATCACTTAGAGAGACCTCGAGCAGGAGTCCCCAGACTGAAGTGGCGCCCCGGTGGTTTCCTTCATGGCCTCTTATGTTTCCTCAAAGTGGCAGACCCGCAGGGAATGAAAGCCTGCCACGAACCGCCTTCCTGAGGCTCTTTCAAAGCTGTGGAACGCTAGCCATAGAGAAAACATTCGTTCCCGGCCCTTCCAACTGCATAGTGAGGGAAGTTCCCCGAGCTGTGTATCCCTTGATTGTGCCCAGAAGGCTTTGGGTACACAGTGTCCTTCCTTGGCAGGAATTGACCATGTGAGAGTCTTGAGCACTGTGGGCCATAGTAAAGCTAAAGCCGTCCATTGACTAAGACTTCCTGGAAACCGGTGCACCTCTATCTCTGGTAATGGGAAAATGTGCACCTTACCTCAAGACTAGAGGTCACATTTAGTTGGCCCTATAGCTACAGTACGCAACTGGGGTGAGCTCCCAGGAAGGAATCGCAAGCCCCTGGATTCTTTAGGAAAAAAACTCTGTGCTCTTCAGCGGCACCTGTGGCGTGAAGAGTCTCCTGGTGGTGTGGTTTTCAGCAGGCTTGGAAGCTGCAATGGAGCTGCTGTCAAAAGGGGGAAATACGGGCTTCTCCCATATTCTCCCGTTTACAACTTGACGCCACAGCGCATTTACTAGCACTCTCTGACTGACTGCTGGAGACTTTCAGCCCCACTGGGCCTTTCTATGATCACACTTCGTTGGACGCGGGGTGTTTTGCGTGCCACGAATAGCATTACACGCTTCATGAACTAGTCCGGCCTAGGTGACTTTGGATGGACCAAATGGCTAAGAATTTGACCGGTATTTCAGGATTTTCTGGCAGGCTGGACCTACCGTGTACCTTGCTTCCCAATAGAGAGATGACAGGTAAGAGTTGCCAGGATGCACTTTAGGCGCAGGGGTTCTTTCAGTGCAGTTCAGAGGGCCTCCGCGGAGGCAGAGCCACGTTGAATGGAATACTGGCCAAAAGGTGGTCCTGGGGCTGCCTTACAGCTGTAGAAATCAAGCTCTGCAGGCGAGAATCTGTTCATCACCCTTCCCTCTGTATACAAAGAGTCGACCCCAACCATCGGTTCTGTGTTATGTTTCTCGGAAAATAAAAGGGGACTACGGCGCACACACTCTCCCTCAGAAGGGAATTCCTACGTGACTCTCTTAGGCCTACGGAAAGCCGTAGAGGAGTTAAAGCAGTCTGTCGAGTCAGGACGCACGGAGATGGCTGCACACAAAACTTTGCTGATAGGAAACACTCGTGCTTCCCTTGAGGCCAGGGGTCACGTTTACTTTGCCCTGAGCTAGGGCAAGCGTGGGATGAGCTCCCAGCAAGGCACTGGAGACCACCTGGATTCCTAGGAGAACGCTCACTTTCTTCACTGAGCGTATTCCTAGGAGTGACTAGAAGACGGTTCATGGCAATGTCTTTCAGTCAGCCTTGAGGCCGCCACTATCTACCTTTCAACTGGGGGAAATCCTGCCTTTTTCCAGGCTTCTCAATGACAAACTGGATCACCCCGTACATGTACCTATCTTCTCTGACAATCCCAAAGAGACCATTGGAACGCAATCCGGCCTTCTGCGATGACACTTTTGGATGCAGTGTGCTCTGCATGTGGTGAACGGCATAATCCTCTAAATGTCCTCAGTAGGCCTAGGTGACTTTGGATGTTGCAAATGCCTAGCAATGCTCAGGGTAAATCTCTTCTTTATTTCGGGCTGGACCTAAAGGCCAGTTTCCGCATCACTTAGAGAGACCTCGAGCAGGAGTCCCCAGACTGAAGTGGCGCCCCGGTGGTTTCCTTCAGGGCCTCTTATGTTTCCTCAAAGTGGCAGACCCGCATGGAATGAAAGCCTGCCACGAACCGCCTTCCTGAGGCTCTTTCAAAGCTGTGGAACGCTAGCCATAGAGAACACATTCGTTCCCGGCCCTTCCAACTGCATAGTGAGGGAAGTTCCCCGAGCTGTGTATCCCTTGATTGTGCCCAGAAGGCTTTGGGTACACAGTGTCCTTCCTTGGCAGGAATTGACCATGTGAGAGTCTTGAGCACTGTGGGCCATAGTAAAGCTAAAGCCGTCCATTGACTAAGACTTCCTGGAAACCGGTGCACCTCTATCTCTGGTAATGGGAAAATGTGCACCTTACCTCAAGACTAGAGGTCACATTTAGTTGGCCCTTTAGCTACAGTACGCAACTGGGGTGAGCTCCCAGGAAGGAATCGCAAGCCCCTGGATTCTTTAGGAAAAAAACTCTGTGCTCTTCAGCGGCACCTGTGGCGTGAAGAGTCTCCTGGTGGTGTGGTTTTCAGCAGGCTTGGAAGCTGCAATGGAGCTGCTGTCAAAAGGGGGAAATACGGGCTTCTCCCATATTCTCCCGTTTACAACTTGACGCCACAGCGCATTTACTAGCACTCTCTGACTGACTGCTGGAGACTTTCAGCCCCACTGGGCCTTTCTATGAACACACTTCGTTGGACGCGGGGTGTTTTGCGTGCCACGAATAGCATTACACGCATCATGAACTAGTCCGGCCTAGGTGACTTTGGATGGACCAAATGGCTAAGAATTTGACCTGTATTTCAGGATTTTCTGGCAGGCTGGACCTACCATGTACCTTGCTTCCCAATAGAGAGATGATAAGTAAGAGTTGCCAGGATGCACTTTAGGCGCAGGGGTTCTTTCAGTGCAGTTCAGAGGGCCTCCGAGGAGGCAGAGCCACGTTGAATGGAATACTGGCCAAAACGTGGTCCTGGGGCTGCCTTACAGCTGTAGAAATCAAGTTCTGCAGGCGAGAATCTGTTCATCACCCTTCCCTCTGCAAACAAAGAGTCGACCCCAACCGTCTGTTCTGTGTTATGTTTCTCGGAAAATAAAAGGGGACTACGGCGCACACACTCTCCCTCAGAAGGGAATTCCTACGCGACTCTCTTAGGCCTACGGAAAGCCGTAGAGGAGTTAAAGCACTCTGCCGAGTCAGGACGCATGGAGATGGCTGCACACAAAACTTTGATGATAGGAAACACTCGTGCTTGCCTTGAGGCCAGGGGTCACGTTTACTTTGCCCTGAGCTAGGGCAAGCGTGGGATGAGCTCCTAGCAAGGCACTGGAGACCACCTGGATTCCTAGGAGAACGCTCACTTTCTTCACTGAGCGTATTCCTAGGAGTGACTAGAAGACGGTTAATGGCAATGTCTTTCAGTCAGCCTTGAGGCCGCCACTATCTACCTTTCAACTGGGGGAAATCCTGCCTTTTTCCAGGCTTCTCAATGACAAAGTAGATCACCCCGTACATGTACCTAGCTTCTCTGACAATCCCAAAGAGACCATTGGAACGCAATCCGGCCTTCTGGGATGAAACTTTTGGATGCAGTGTGCTCTGCATGTGGTGAACGGCATAATCCTCTAAATGTCCTCAGTAGGCCTAGGTGACTTTGGATGTTGCAAATGCCTAGCAATGCTCAGGGTAAATCTCTTCTTTATTTCGGGCTGGACCTAAAGGCCAGTTTCCGCATCACTTAGAGAGACCTTGAGCAGGAGTCCCCAGACTGAAGTGGCGCCCCGGTGGTTTCCTTCAGGGCCTCTTATGTTTCCTCAAAGTGGCAGACCCGCATGGAATGAAAGCCTGCCACGAACCGCCTTCCTGAGGCTCTTTCAAAGCTGTGGAATGCTAGCCATAGAGAACACATTCGTTCCCGGCCCTTCCAACTGCATAGTGAGGGAAGTTCCCCGAGCTGTGTATCCCTTGATTGTGCCCAGAAGGCTTTGGGTACACAGTGTCCTTCCTTGGCAGGAATTGACCATGTGAGAGTCTTGAGCACTGTGGGCCATAGTAAAGCTAAAGCCGTCCATTGACTAAGACTTCCTGGAAACCGGTGCACCTCTATCTCTGGTAATGGGAAAATGTGCACCTTACCTCAAGACTAGAGGTCACATTTAGTTGGCCCTTTAGCTACAGTACGCAACTGGGGTGAGTTCCCAGGAAGGAATCGCAAGCCCCTGGATTCTTTAGGAAAAAAACTCTGTGCTCTTCAGCGGCACCTGTGGCGTGAAGAGTCTCCTGGTGGTGTGGTTTTCAGCAGGCTTGGAAGCTGCAATGGAGCTGCTGTCAAAAGGGGGAAATACGGGCTTCTCCCATATTCTCCCGTTTACAACTTGACGCCACAGCGCATTTACTAGCACTCTCTGACTGACTGCTGGAGACTTTCAGCCCCACTGGGCCTTTCTATGATCACACTTCGTTGGACGCGGGGTGTTTTGCGTGCCACGAATAGCATTACACGCTTCATGAACTAGTCCGGCCTAGGTGACTTTGGATGGACCAAATGGCTAAGAATTTGACCGGTATTTCAGGATTTTCTGGCAGGCTGGACCTACCGTGTACCTTGCTTCCCAATAGAGAGATGACAGGTAAGAGTTGCCAGGATGCACTTTAGGCGCAGGGGTTCTTTCAGTGCAGTTCAGAGTGCCTCCGCGGAGGCAGAGCCACGTTGAATGGAATACTGGCCAAAAGGTGGTCCTGGGGCTGCCTTACAGCTGTAGAAATCAAGTTCTGCAGGCGAGAATCTGTTCATCACCCTTCCCTCTGTATACAAAGAGTCGACCCCAACCATCGGTTCTGTGTTATGTTTCTCGGAAAATAAAAGGGGACTACGGCGCACACACTCTCCCTCAGAAGGGAATTCCTACGTGACTCTCTTAGGCCTACGGAAAGCCGTAGAGGAGTTAAAGCAGTCTGTCGAGTCAGGACGCACGGAGATGGCTGCACACTAAACTTTGCTGATAGGAAACACTCGTGCTTCCCTTGAGGCCAGGGGTCACGTTTACTTTGCCCTGAGCTAGGGCAAGCGTGGGATGAGCTCCCAGCAAGGCACTGGAGACCACCTGGATTCCTAGGAGAACGCTCACTTTCTTTACTGAGCGTATTCCTAGGAGTGACTAGAAGACGGTTCATGGCAATGTCTTTCAGTCAGCCTTGAGGCCGCCACTATCGACCTTTCAACTGGGGGAAATCCTGCCTTTTTCCAGGCTTCTCAATGACAAACTGGATCACCCCGTACATGTACCTAGCTTCTCTGACAATCCCAAAGAGACCATTGGAACACAATCCGGCCTTCTGCGATGAAACTTTTGGATGCAGTGTGCTCTGCATGTGGTGAACGGCATAATCCTCTAAATGTCCTCAGTAGGCCTAGGTGACTTTGGATGTTGCAAATGCCTAGCAATGCTCAGGGTAAATCTCTTCTTTATTTCGGGCTGGACCTAAAGGCCAGTTTCCGCATCACTTAGAGAGACCTCGAGCAGGAGTCCCCAGACTGAAGTGGCGCCCCGGTGGTTTCCTTCAGGGCCTCTTATGTTTCCTCAAAGTGGCAGACCCGCATGGAATGAAAGCCTGCCACGAACCGCCTTCCTGAGGCTCTTTCAAAGCTGTGGAACGCTAGCCATAGAGAACACATTCGTTCCCGGCCCTTCCAACTGCA
Source organism: Mesoplodon densirostris (assembly GCF_025265405.1). Lineage (NCBI taxonomy): Eukaryota > Metazoa > Chordata > Mammalia > Artiodactyla > Ziphiidae > Mesoplodon > Mesoplodon densirostris. Next base: position 897,094 of record NC_082682.1, read on the forward strand.
TAGTGAGGGAACTTCCCTGAGCTGTGTATCCCTTGATTGTGCCCAGAAGGCTTTGGGTACACAGTGTCCTTCCTTGGCAGGAATTGACCATGTGAGAGTCTTGAGCACTGTGGGCCATAGTAAAGCTAAAGCCGTCCATTGACTAAGACTTCCTGGAAACCGGTGCACCTCTATCTCTGGTAATGGGAAAATGTGCACCTTACCTCAAGACTAGAGGTCACATTTAGTTGGCCCTTTAGCTACAGTACGCAACTGGGGTGAGCTCCCAGGAAGGAATCGCAAGCCCCTGGATTCTTTAGGAAAAAAACTCTGTGCTCTTCAGCGGCACCTGCGGCGTGAAGAGTCTCCTGGTGGTGTGGTTTTCAGCAGGCTTGGAAGCTGCAATGGAGCTGCTGTCAAAAGGGGGAAATACGGGCTTCTCCCATATTCTCCCGTTTACAACTTGACGCCACAGCGCATTTACTAGCACTCTCTGACTGACTGCTGGAGACTTTCAGCCCCACTGGGCCTTTCTATGAACACACTTCGTTGGACGCGGGGTGTTTTGCGTGCCACGAATAGCATTACACGCATCATGAACTAGTCCGGCCTAGGTGACTTTGGATGGACCAAATGGCTAAGAATTTGACCGGTATTTCAGGATTTTCTGGCAGGCTGGACCTACCATGTACCTTGCTTCCCAATAGAGAGATGATAAGTAAGAGTTGCCAGGATGCACTTTAGGCGCAGGGGTTCTTTCAGTGCAGTTCAGAGGGCCTCCGAGGAGGCAGAGCCACGTTGAATGGAATACTGGCCAAAACGTGGTCCTGCGGCTGCCTTACAGCTGTAGAAATCAAGTTCTGCAGGCGAGAATCTGTTCATCACCCTTCCCTCTGCATACAAAGAGTCGACCCCAACCGTCTGTTCTGTGTTATGTTTCTCGGAAAATAAAAGGGGACTACGGCGCACACACTCTCCCTCAGAAGGGAATTCCTACCCGACTCTCTTAGGCCTACGGAAAGCCGTAGAGGAGTTAAAGCACTCTGCCGAGTCAGGACGCATGGAGATGGCTGCACACAAAACTTTGATGATAGGAAACACTCGTGCTTGCCTTGAGGCCAGGGGTCACGTTTACTTTGCCCTGAGCTAGGGCAAGCGTGGGATGAGCTCCTAGCAAGGCACTGGAGACCACCTGGATTCCTAGGAGAACGCTCACTTTCTTCACTGAGCGTATTCCTAGGAGTGACTAGAAGACGGTTAATGGCAATGTCTTTCAGTCAGCCTTGAGGCCGCCACTATCTACCTTTCAACTGGGGGAAATCCTGCCTTTTTCCAGGCTTCTCAATGACAAAGTAGATCACCCCGTACATGTACCTAGCTTCTCTGACAATCCCAAAGAGACCATTGGAACGCAATCCGGCCTTCTGCGATGAAACTTTTGGATGCAGTGTGCTCTGCATGTGGTGAACGGCATAATCCTCTAAATGTCCTCAGTAGGCCTAGGTGACTTTGGATGTTGCAAATGCCTAGCAATGCTCAGGGTAAATCTCTTCTTTATTTCGGGCTGGACCTAAAGGCCAGTTTCCGCATCACTTAGAGAGACCTCGAGCAGGAGTTCCCAGACTGAAGTGGCGCCCCGGTGGTTTCCTTCAGGGCCTCTTATGTTTCCTCAAAGTGGCAGACCCGCATGGAATGAAAGCCTGCCACGAACCGCCTTCCTGAGGCTCTTTCAAAGCTGTGGAACGCTAGCCATAGAGAACACATTCGTTCCCGGCCCTTCCAACTGCATAGTGAGGGAAGTTCCCCGAGCTGTGTATCCCTTGATTGTGCCCAGAAGGCTTTGGGTACACAGTGTCCTTCCTTGGCAGGAATTGACCATGTGAGAGTCTTGAGCACTGTGGGCCATAGTAAAGCTAAAGCCGTCCATTGACTAAGACTTCCTGGAAACCGGTGCACCTCTATCTCTGGTAATGGGAAAATGTGCACCTTACCTCAAGACTAGAGGTCACATTTAGTTGGCCCTTTAGCTACAGTACGCAACTGGGGTGAGCTCCCAGGAAGGAATCGCAAGCCCCTGGATTCTTTAGGAAAAAAACTCTGTGCTCTTCAGCGGCACCTGTGGCGTGAAGAGTCTCCTGGTGGTGTGGTTTTCAGCAGGCTTGGAAGCTGCAATGGAGCTGCTGTCAAAAGGGGGAAATACGGGCTTCTCCCATATTCTCCCGTTTACAACTTGACGCCACAGCGCATTTACTAGCACTCTCTGACTGACTGCTGGAGACTTTCAGCCCCACTGGGCCTTTCTATGATCACACTTCGTTGGACGCGGGGTGTTTTGCGTGCCACGAATAGCATTACACGCTTCATGAACTAGTCCGGCCTAGGTGACTTTGGATGGACCAAATGGCTAAGAATTTGACCGGTATTTCAGGATTTTCTGGCAGGCTGGACCTACCGTGTACCTTGCTTCCCAATAGAGAGATGACAGGTAAGAGTTGCCAGGATGCACTTTAGGCGCAGGGGTTCTTTCAGTGCAGTTCAGAGTGCCTCCGCGGAGGCAGAGCCACGTTGAATGGAATACTGGCCAAAAGGTGGTCCTGGGGCTGCCTTACAGCTGTAGAAATCAAGTTCTGCAGGCGAGAATCTGTTCATCACCCTTCCCTCTGTATACAAAGAGTCGACCCCAACCATCGGTTCTGTGTTATGTTTCTCGGAAAATAAAAGGGGACTACGGCGCACACACTCTCCCTCAGAAGGGAATTCCTACGTGACTCTCTTAGGCCTACGGAAAGCCGTAGAGGAGTTAAAGCAGTCTGTCGAGTCAGGACGCACGGAGATGGCTGCACACTAAACTTTGCTGATAGGAAACACTCGTGCTTCCCTTGAGGCCAGGGGTCACGTTTACTTTGCCCTGAGCTAGGGCAAGCGTGGGATGAGCTCCCAGCAAGGCACTGGAGACCACCTGGATTCCTAGGAGAACGCTCACTTTCTTTACTGAGCGTATTCCTAGGAGTGACTAGAAGACGGTTCATGGCAATGTCTTTCAGTCAGCCTTGAGGCCGCCACTATCGACCTTTCAACTGGGGGAAATCCTGCCTTTTTCCAGGCTTCTCAATGACAAACTGGATCACCCCGTACATGTACCTAGCTTCTCTGACAATCCCAAAGAGACCATTGGAACGCAATCCGGCCTTCTGCGATGAAACTTTTGGATGCAGTGTGCTCTGCATGTGGTGAACGGCATAATCCTCTAAATGTCCTCAGTAGGCCTAGGTGACTTTGGATGTTGCAAATGCCTAGCAATGCTCAGGGTAAATCTCTTCTTTATTTCGGGCTGGACCTAAAGGCCAGTTTCCGCATCACTTAGAGAGACCTCGAGCAGGAGTCCCCAGACTGAAGTGGCGCCCCGGTGGTTTCCTTCAGGGCCTCTTATGTTTCCTCAAAGTGGCAGACCCGCATGGAATGAAAGCCTGCCACGAACCGCCTTCCTGAGGCTCTTTCAAAGCTGTGGAACGCTAGCCATAGAGAACACATTCGTTCCCGGCCCTTCCAACTGCATAGTGAGGGAACTTCCCTGAGCTGTGTATCCCTTGATTGTGCCCAGAAGGCTTTGGGTACACAGTGTCCTTCCTTGGCAGGAATTGACCATGTGAGAGTCTTGAGCACTGTGGGCCATAGTAAAGCTAAAGCCGTCCATTGACTAAGACTTCCTGGAAACCGGTGCACCTCTATCTCTGGTAATGGGAAAATGTGCACCTTACCTCAAGACTAGAGGTCACATTTAGTTGGCCCTTTAGCTACAGTACGCAACTGGGGTGAGCTCCCAGGAAGGAATCGCAAGCCCCTGGATTCTTTAGGAAAAAAACTCTGTGCTCTTCAGCGGCACCTGTGGCGTGAAGAGTCTCCTGGTGGTGTGGTTTTCAGCAGGCTTGGAAGCTGCAATGGAGCTGCTGTCAAAAGGGGGAAATACGGGCTTCTCCCATATTCTCCCGTTTACAACTTGACGCCACAGCGCATTTACTAGCACTCTCTGACTGACTGCTGGAGACTTTCAGCCCCACTGGGCCTTTCTATGAACACACTTCGTTGGACGCGGGGTGTTTTGCGTGCCACGAATAGCATTACACGCATCATGAACTAGTCCGGCCTAGGTGACTTTGGATGGACCAAATGGCTAAGAATTTGACCGGTATTTCAGGATTTTCTGGCAGGCTGGACCTACCATGTACCTTGCTTCCCAATAGAGAGATGATAAGTAAGAGTTGCCAGGATGCACTTTAGGCGCAGGGGTTCTTTCAGTGCAGTTCAGAGGGCCTCCGAGGAGGCAGAGCCACGTTGAATGGAATACTGGCCAAAACGTGGTCCTGCGGCTGCCTTACAGCTGTAGAAATCAAGTTCTGCAGGCGAGAATCTGTTCATCACCCTTCCCTCTGCAAACAAAGAGTCGACCCCAACCGTCTGTTCTGTGTTATGTTTCTCGGAAAATAAAAGGGGACTACGGCGCACACACTCTCCCTCAGAAGGGAATTCCTACGCGACTCTCTTAGGCCTACGGAAAGCCGTAGAGGAGTTAAAGCACTCTGCCGAGTCAGGACGCATGGAGATGGCTGCACACAAAACTTTGATGATAGGAAACACTCGTGCTTGCCTTGAGGCCAGGGGTCACGTTTACTTTGCCCTGAGCTAGGGCAAGCGTGGGATGAGCTCCTAGCAAGGCACTGGAGACCACCTGGATTCCTAGGAGAACGCTCACTTTCTTCACTGAGCGTATTCCTAGGAGTGACTAGAAGACGGTTAATGGCAATGTCTTTCAGTCAGCCTTGAGGCCGCCACTATCTACCTTTCAACTGGGGGAAATCCTGCCTTTTTCCAGGCTTCTCAATGACAAAGTAGATCACCCCGTACATGTACCTAGCTTCTCTGACAATCCCAAAGAGACCATTGGAACGCAATCCGGCCTTCTGCGATGAAACTTTTGGATGCAGTGTGCTCTGCATGTGGTGAACGGCATAATCCTCTAAATGTCCTCAGTAGGCCTAGGTGACTTTGGATGTTGCAAATGCCTAGCAATGCTCAGGGTAAATCTCTTCTTTATTTCGGGCTGGACCTAAAGGCCAGTTTCCGCATCACTTAGAGAGACCTCGAGCAGGAGTCCCCAGACTGAAGTGGCGCCCCGGTGGTTTCCTTCAGGGCCTCTTATGTTTCCTCAAAGTGGCAGACCCGCATGGAATGAAAGCCTGCCACGAACCGCCTTCCTGAGGCTCTTTCAAAGCTGTGGAACGCTAGCCATAGAGAACACATTCGTTCCCGGCCCTTCCAACTGCATAGTGAGGGAAGTTCCCCGAGCTGTGTATCCCTTGATTGTGCCCAGAAGGCTTTGGGTACACAGTGTCCTTCCTTGGCAGGAATTGACCATGTGAGAGTCTTGAGCACTGTGGGCCATAGTAAAGCTAAAGCCGTCCATTGACTAAGACTTCCTGGAAACCGGTGCACCTCTATCTCTGGTAATGGGAAAATGTGCACCTTACCTCAAGACTAGAGGTCACATTTAGTTGGCCCTTTAGCTACAGTACGCAACTGGGGTGAGCTCCCAGGAAGGAATCGCAAGCCCCTGGATTCTTTAGGAAAAAAACTCTGTGCTCTTCAGCGGCACCTGTGGCGTGAAGAGTCTCCTGGTGGTGTGGTTTTCAGCAGGCTTGGAAGCTGCAATGGAGCTGCTGTCAAAAGGGGGAAATACGGGCTTCTCCCATATTCTCCCGTTTACAACTTGACGCCACAGCGCATTTACTAGCACTCTCTGACTGACTGCTGGAGACTTTCAGCCCCACTGGGCCTTTCTATGATCACACTTCGTTGGACGCGGGGTGTTTTGCGTGCCACGAATAGCATTACACGCTTCATGAACTAGTCCGGCCTAGGTGACTTTGGATGGACCAAATGGCTAAGAATTTGACCGGATTTCAGGATTTTCTGGCAGGCTGGACCTACCGTGTACCTTGCTTCCCAATAGAGAGATGACAGGTAAGAGTTGCCAGGATGCACTTTAGGCGCAGGGGTTCTTTCAGTGCAGTTCAGAGGGCCTCCGCGGAGGCAGAGCCACGTTGAATGGAATACTGGCCAAAACGTGGTCCTGGGGCTGCCTTACAGCTGTAGAAATCAAGTTCTGCAGGCGAGAATCTGTTCATCACCCTTCCCTCTGCATACAAAGAGTCGACCCCAACCGTCTCTTCTGTGTTATGTTTCTCGGAAAATAAAAGGGGACTACGGCGCACACACTCTCCCTCAGAAGGGAATTCCTACGCGACTCTCTTAAGCCTACGGAAAGCCGTAGAGGAGTTAAAGCACTCTGCCGAGTCAGGACGCACGGAGATGGCTGCACACAAAACTTTGCTGATAGGAAACACTCGTGCTTGCCTTGAGGCCAGGGGTCACGTTTACTTTGCCCTGAGCTAGGGCAAGCGTGGGATGAGCTCCTAGCAAGGCACTGGAGACCACCTGGATTCCTAGGAGAACGCTCACTTTCTTCACTGAGCGTATTCCTAGGAGTGACTAGAAGACGGTTAATGGCAATGTCTTTCAGTCAGCCTTGAGGCCGCCACTATCTACCTTTCAACTGGGGGAAATCCTGCCTTTTTCCAGTCTTCTCAATGACAAACTGGATCACCCCGCACATGTACCTAGCTTCTCTGACAATCCCAAAGAGACCATTGGAACGCAATCCGGCCTTCTGCGATGAAACTTTTGGATGCAGTGTGCTCTGCATGTGGTGAACGGCATAATCCTCTAAATGTCCTCAGTAGGCCTAGGTGACTTTGGATGTTGCAAATGCCTAGCAATGCTCAGGGTAAATCTCTTCTTTATTTCGGGCTGGACCTAAAGGCCAGTTTCCGCATCACTTAGAGAGACCTCGAGCAGGAGTCCCCAGACTGAAGTGGCGCCCCGGTGGTTTCCTTCAGGGCCTCTTATGTTTCCTCAAAGTGGCAGACCCGCATGGAATGAAAGCCTGCCACGAACCGCCTTCCTGAGGCTCTTTCAAAGCTGTGGAACGCTAGCCATAGAGAACACATTCGTTCCCGGCCCTTCCAACTGCATAGTGAGGGAAGTTCCCCGAGCTGTGTATCCCTTGATTGTGCCCAGAAGGCTTTGGGTACACAGTGTCCTTCCTTGGCAGGAATTGACCATGTGAGAGTCTTGAGCACTGTGGGCCATAGTAAAGCTAAAGCCGTCCATTGACTAAGACTTCCTGGAAACCGGTGCACCTCTATCTCTGGTAATGGGAAAATGTGCACCTTACCTCAAGACTAGAGGTCACATGTAGTTGGCCCTTTAGCTACAGTACGCAACTGGGGTGAGCTCCCAGGAAGGAATCGCAAGCCCCTGGATTCTTTAGGAAAAAAACTCTGTGCTCTTCAGCGGCACCTGTGGCGTGAAGAGTCTCCTGGTGGTGTGGTTTACAGCAGGCTTGGAAGCTGCAATGGAGCTGCTGTCAAAAGGGGGAAATATGGGCTTCTCCCATATTCTCCCGTTTACAACTTGATGCCACAGCGCATTTACTAGCACTCTCTGACTGACTGCTGGAGACTTTCAGCCCCACTGGGCCTTTCTATGATCACACTTCGTTGGACGCGGGGTGTTTTGCGTGCCACGAATAGCATTACACGCTTCATGAACTAGTCCGGCCTAGGTGACTTTGGATGGACCAAATGGCTAAGAATTTGACCGGTATTTCAGGATTTTCTGGCAGGCTGGACCTACCGTGTACCTTGCTTCCCAATAGAGAGATGACAGGTAAGAGTTGCCAGGATGCACTTTAGGCGCAGTGGTTCTTTCAGTGCAGTTCAGAGGGCCTCCGAGGAGGCAGAGCCACGTTGAATGGAATACTGGCCAAAAGGTGGTCCTGGGCCTGCCTTACAGCTGTAGAAATCAAGCTCTGCAGGCGAGAATCTGTTCATCACCCTTCCCTCTGCATACAAATAGTCGACCCAAACCGTCTGTTCTGTGTTATGTTTCTCGGAAAATAAAAGGGGACTACGGCGCACACACTCTCCCTCAGAAGGGAATTCCTACGTGACTCTCTTAGGCCTACGGAAAGCTGTAGAGGAGTTAAAGCACTCTATCGAGTCAGGACGCATGGAGATGGCTGCACACAAAACTTTGCTGATAGGAAACACTCGTGCTTCCATTGAGGCCAGGGGTCACGTTTACTTTGCCCTGAGCTAGGGCAAGCGTGGGATGAGCTCCTAGCAAGGCACTGGAGACCACCTGGATTCCTAGGAGAATGCTCACTTTCTTCACTGAGCGTATTCCTAGGAGTGACTAGAAGACGGTTCATGGCAATGTCTTTCAGTCAGCCTTGAGGCCGCCACTATCTACCTTTCAACAGGGGGAAATCCTGCCTTTTTCCAGGCTTCTCAATGACAAACTGGATCACCCCGCACATGTACCTAGCTTCTCTGACAATCCCAAAGAGACCATTGGAACGCAATCCGGCCTTCTGCGATGAAACTTTTGGATGCAGTGTGCTCTGCATGTGGTGAACGGCATAATCCTCTAAATGTCCTCAGTAGGCCTAGGTGACTTTGGATGTTGCAAATGCCTAGCAATGCTCAGGGTAAATCTCTTCTTTATTTCGGGCTGGACCTAAAGGCCAGTTTCCGCATCACTTAGAGAGACCTCGAGCAGGAGTCCCCAGACTGAAGTGGCGCCCCGGTGGTTTCCTTCAGGGCCTCTTATGTTTCCTCAAAGTGGCAGACCCGCATGGAATGAAAGCCTGCCACGAACCGCCTTCCTGAGGCTCTTTCAAAGCTGTGGAACGCTAGCCATAGAGAACACATTCGTTCCCGGCCCTTCCAACTGCATAGTGAGGGAAGTTCCCCGAGCTGTGTATCCCTTGATTGTGCCCAGAAGGCTTTGGGTACACAGTGTCCTTCCTTGGCAGGAATTGACCATTTGAGAGTCTTGAGCACTGTGGGCCATAGTAAAGCTAAAGCCGTCCATTGACTAAGACTTCCTGGAAACCGGTGCACCTCTATCTCTGGTAATGGGAAAATGTGCACCTTACCTCAAGACTAGAGGTCACATTTAGTTGGCCCTTTAGCTACAGTACGCAACTGGGGTGAGTTCCCAGGAAGGAATCGCAAGCCCCTGGACTCTTTAGGAAAAAAACTCTGTGCTCTTCAGCGGCACCTGTGGCGTGAAGAGTCTCCTGGTGGTGTGGTTTTCAGCAGGCTTGGAAGCTGCAATGGAGCTGCTGTCAAAAGGGGGAAATACGGGCTTCTCCCATATTCTCCCGTTTACAACTTGACGCCACAGTGCATTTACTAGCACTCTCTGACTGACTGCTGGAGACTTTCAGCCCCACTGGGCCTTTCTATGATCACACTTCGTTGGACGCGGGGTGTTTTGCGTGCCACGAATAGCATTACACGCTTCATGAACTAGTCCGGCCTAGGTGACTTTGGATGGACCAAATGTCTAAGAATTTGACCGGATTTTCAGGATTTTCTGGCAGGCTGGACCTACCGTGTACCTTGCTTCCCAATAGAGAGATGACAGGTAAGAGTTGCCAGGATGCACTTTAGGCGCAGGGGTTCTTTCAGTGCAGTTCAGAGGGCCTCCGCGGAGGCAGAGCCACGTTGAATGGAATACTGGCCAAAAGGTGGTCCTGGGGCTGCCTTACAGCTGTAGAAATCAAGTTCTGCAGGCGAGAATCTGTTCATCACCCTTCCCTCTGCATACAAAGAGTCGACCCCAACCGTCTCTTCTGTGTTATGTTTCTCGGAAAATAAAAGGGGACTACGGCGCACACACTCTCCCTCAGTAGGGAATGCCTACGCGACTCTCTTAGGCCTACGGAAAGCCGTAGAGGAGTTAAAGCACTCTGCCGAGTCAGGACGCACGGAGATGGCTGCACACAAAACTTTGCTGATAGGAAACACTCGTGCTTGCCTTGAGGCCAGGGGTCACGTTTACTTTGCCCTGAGCTAGGGCAAGCGTGGGATGAGCTCCTAGCAAGGCACTGGAGACCACCTGGATTCCTAGGAGAACGCTCACTTTCTTCACTGAGCGTATTCCTAGGAGTGACTAGAAGACGGTTAATGGCAATGTCTTTCAGTCAGCCTTGAGGCCGCCACTATCTACCTTTCAACTGGGGGAAATCCTGCCTTTTTCCAGGCTTCTCAATGACAAACTGGATCACCCCGCACATGTACCTAGCTTCTCTGACAATCCCAAAGAGACCATTGGAACGCAATCCGGCCTTCTGCGATGAAACTTTTGGATGCAGTGTGCTCTGCATGTGGTGAACGGCATAATCCTCTAAATGTCCTCAGTAGGCCTAGGTGACTTTGGATGTTGCAAATGCCTAGCAATGCTCAGGGTAAATCTCTTCTTTATTTCGGGCTGGACCTAAAGGCCAGTTTCCGCATCACTTAGAGAGACCTCGAGCAGGAGTCCCCAGACTGAAGTGGCGCCCCGGTGGTTTCCTTCAGGGCCTCTTATGTTTCCTCAAAGTGGCAGACCCGCATGGAATGAAAGCCTGACACGAACCGCCTTCCTGAGGCTCTTTCAAAGCTGTGGAACGCTAGCCATAGAGAACACATTCGTTCCCGGCCCTTCCAACTGCATAGTGAGGGAACTTCCCCGAGCTGTGTATCCCTTGATTGTGCCCAGAAGGCTTTGGGTACACAGTGTCCTCCCTTGGCAGGAATTGACCATGTGAGAGTCTTGAGCACTGTGGGCCATAGTAAAGCTAAAGCCGTCCATTGACTAAGACTTCCTGGAAACCGGTGCACCTCTATCTCTGGTAATGGGAAAATGTGCACCTTACCTCAAGACTAGAGGTCACATTTAGTTGGCCCTTTAGCTACAGTACGCAACTGGGGTGAGCTCCCAGGAAGGAATCGCAAGCCCCTGGATTCTTTAGGAAAAAAACTCTGTGCTCTTCAGCGGCACCTGTGGCGTGAAGAGTCTCCTGGTGGTGTGGTTTCCAGCAGGCTTGGAAGCTGCAATGGAGCTGCTGTCAAAAGGGGGAAATACGGGCTTCTCCCATATTCTCCCGTTTACAACTTGACGCCACAGCACATTTACTAGCACTCTCTGACTGACTGCTGGAGACTTTCAGCCCCACTGGGGCTTTCTATGATCACACTTCGTTGGACGCGGGGTGTTTTGCGTGCCACGAATAGCATTACACGCTTCATGAACTAGTCCGGCCTAGGTGACTTTGGATGGACCAAATGGCTAAGAATTTGACCGGTATTTCAGGATTTTCTGGCAGGCTGGACCTACCATGTACCTTGCTTCCCAATAGAGAGATGATAGGTAAGAGTTGCCAGGATGCACTTTAGGCGCAGGGGTTCTTTCAGTGCAGTTCAGAGGGCCTCCGAGGAGGCAGAGCCACGTTGAATGGAATACTGGCCAAAACGTGGTCCTGGGGCTGCCTTACAGCTGTAGAAATCAAGTTCTGCAGGCGAGAATCTGTTCATCACCCTTCCCTCTGCATACAAAGAGTCGACCCCAACCGTCTGTTCTGTGTTATGTTTCTCGGAAAATAAAAGGGGACTACGGCGCACACACTCTCCCTCAGAAGGGAATTCCTACACGACTCTCTTAGGCCTACGGAAAGCCGTAGAGGAGTTAAAGCACTCTGCCGAGTCAGGACGCATGGAGATGGCTGCACACAAAACTTTGCTGATAGGAAACACTCGTGCTTGCCTTGAGGCCAGGGGTCACGTTTACTTTGCCCTGAGCTAGGGCAAGCGTGGGATGAGCTCCTAGCAAGGCACTGGAGACCACCTGGATTCCTAGGAGAACGCTCATTTTCTTCACTGAGCGTATTCCTATGAGTGACTAGAAGACGGTTAATGGCAATGTCTTTCAGTCAGCCTTGAGGCCGCCACTATCTACCTTTCAACTGGGGGAAATCCTGCCTTTTTCCAGGCTTCTCAATGACAAACTAGATCACCCCGTACATGGACCTAGCTTCTCTGACAATCCCAAAGAGACCATTGGAACGCAATCCGGCCTTCTGCGATGAAACTTTTGGATGCAGTGTGCTCTGCATGTGGTGAACGGCATAATCCTCTAAATGTCCTCAGTAGGCCTAGGTGACTTTGGATGTTGCAAATGCCTAGCAATGCTCAGGGTAAATCTCTTCTTTATTTCGGGCTGGACCTAAAGGCCAGTTTCCGCATCACTTAGAGAGACCTCGAGCAGGAGTCCCCAGACTGAAGTGGCGCCCCGGTGGTTTCCTTCAGGGCCTCTTATGTTTCCTCAAAGTGGCAGACCCGCATGGAATGAAAGCCTGCCACGAACCGCCTTCCTGAGGCTCTTTCAAAGCTGTGGAACGCTAGCCATAGAGAAAACATTCGTTCCCGGCCCTTCCAACTGCATAGTGAGGGAAGTTCCCCGAGCTGTGTATCCCTTGATTGTGCCCAGAAGGCTTTGGGTACACAGTGTCCTTCCTTGGCAGGAATTGACCATGTGAGAGTCTTGAGCACTGTGGGCCATAGTAAAGCTAAAGCCGTCCATTGACTAAGACTTCCTGGAAACCGGTGCACCTCTATCTCTGGTAATGGGAAAATGTGCACCTTACCTCAAGACTAGAGGTCACATTTAGTTGGCCCTATAGCTACAGTACGCAACTGGGGTGAGCTCCCAGGAAGGAATCGCAAGCCCCTGGATTCTTTAGGAAAACAACTCTGTGCTCTTCAGCGGCACCTGTGGCGTGAAGAGTCTCCTGGTGGTGTGGTTTTCAGCAGGCTTGGAAGCTGCAATGGAGCTGCTGTCAAAAGGGGGAAATACGGGCTTCTCCCATATTCTCCCGTTTACAACTTGACGCCACAGCGCATTTACTAGCACTCTCTGACTGACTGCTGGAGACTTTCAGCCCCACTGGGCCTTTCTATGATCACACTTCGTTGGACGCGGGGTGTTTTGCGTGCCACGAATAGCATTACACGCTTCATGAACTAGTCCGGCCTAGGTGACTTTGGATGGACCAAATGGCTAAGAATTTGACCCGTATTTCAGGATTTTCTGGCAGGCTGGACCTACCGTGTACCTTGCTTCCCAATAGAGAGATGACAGGTAAGAGTTGCCAGGATGCACTTTAGGCGCAGGGGTTCTTTCAGTGCAGTTCAGAGGGCCTCCGCGGAGGCAGAGCCACGTTGAATGGAATACTGGCCAAAAGGTGGTCCTGGGGCTGCCTTACAGCTGTAGAAATCAAGCTCTGCAGGCGAGAATCTGTTCATCACCCTTCCCTCTGTATACAAAGAGTCGACCCCAACCATCGGTTCTGTGTTATGTTTCTCGGAAAATAAAAGGGGACTACGGCGCACACACTCTCCCTCAGAAGGGAATTCCTACGTGACTCTCTTAGGCCTACGGAAAGCCGTAGAGGGGTTAAAGCAGTCTGTCGAGTCAGGACGCACGGAGATGGCTGCACACAAAACTTTGCTGATAGGAAACACTCGTGCTTCCCTTGAGGCCAGGGGTCACGTTTACTTTGCCCTGAGCTAGGGCAAGCGTGGGATGAGCTCCCAGCAAGGCACTGGAGACCACCTGGATTCCTAGGAGAACGCTCACTTTCTTCACTGAGCGTATTCCTAGGAGTGACTAGAAGACGGTTCATGGCAATGTCTTTCAGTCAGCCTTGAGGCCGCCACTATCTACCTTTCAACTGGGGGAAATCCTGCCTTTTTCCAGGCTTCTCAATGACAAACTGGATCACCCCGTACATGTACCTATCTTCTCTGACAATCCCAAAGAGACCATTGGAACGCAATCCGGCCTTCTGCGATGACACTTTTGGATGCAGTGTGCTCTGCATGTGGTGAACGGCATAATCCTCTAAATGTCCTCAGTAGGCCTAGGTGACTTTGGATGTTGCAAATGCCTAGCAATGCTCAGGGTAAATCTCTTCTTTATTTCGGGCTGGACCTAAAGGCCAGTTTCCGCATCACTTAGAGAGACCTCGAGCAGGAGTCCCCAGACTGAAGTGGCGCCCCGGTGGTTTCCTTCAGGGCCTCTTATGTTTCCTCAAAGTGGCAGACCCGCATGGAATGAAAGCCTGCCACGAACCGCCTTCCTGAGGCTCTTTCAAAGCTGTGGAACGCTAGCCATAGAGAACACATTCGTTCCTGGCCCTTCCAACTGCATAGTGAGGGAATTTCCCCGAGCTGTGTATCCCTTGATTGTGCCCAGAAGGCTTTGGGTACACAGTGTCCTTCCTTGGCAGGAATTGACCATGTGAGAGTCTTGAGCACTGTGGGCCATAGTAAAGCTAAAGCCGTCCATTGACTAAGACTTCCTGGAAACCGGTGCACCTCTATCTCTGGTAATGGGAAAATGTACACCTTACCTCAAGACTAGAGGTCACATTTAGTTGGCCCTTTAGCTACAGTACGCAACTGGGGTGAGCTCCCAGGAAGGAATCGCAAGCCCCTGGATTCTTTAGGAAAAAAACTGTGTGCTCTTCAGCGGCACCTGTGGCGTGAAGAGTCTCCTGGTGGTGTGGTTTTCAGCAGGCTTGGAAGCTGCAATGGAGCTGCTGTCAAAAGGGGGAAATACGGGCTTCTCCCATATTCTCCCGTTTACAACTTGACGCCACAGCGCATTTACTAGCACTCTCTGACTGACTGCTGGAGACTTTCAGCCCCACTGGGCCTTTCTATGAACACACTTCGTTGGACGCGGGGTGTTTTGCGTGCCACGAATAGCATTACACGCATCATGAACTAGTCCGGCCTAGGTGACTTTGGATGGACCAAATCGCTAAGAATTTGACCTGTATTTCAGGATTTTCTGGCAGGCTGGACCTACCATGTACCTTGCTTCCCAATAGAGAGATGATAAGTAAGAGTTGCCAGGATGCACTTTAGGCGCAGGGGTTCTTTCAGTGCAGTTCAGAGGGCCTCCGAGGAGGCAGAGCCACGTTGAATGGAATACTGGCCAAAACGTGGTCCTGCGGCTGCCTTACAGCTGTAGAAATCAAGTTCTGCAGGCGAGAATCTGTTCATCACCCTTCCCTCTGCAAACAAAGAGTCGACCCCAACCGTCTGTTCTGTGTTATGTTTCTCGGAAAATAAAAGGGGACTACGGCGCACACACTCTCCCTCAGAAGGGAATTCCTACGCGACTCTCTTAGGCCTACGGAAAGCCGTAGAGGAGTTAAAGCACTCTGCCGAGTCAGGACGCATGGAGATGGCTGCACACAAAACTTTGATGATAGGAAACACTCGTGCTTGCCTTGAGGCCAGGGGTCACGTTTACTTTGCCCTGAGCTAGGGCAAGCGTGGGATGAGCTCCTAGCAAGGCACTGGAGACCACCTGGATTCCTAGGAGAACGCTCACTTTCTTCACTGAGCGTATTCCTAGGAGTGACTAGAAGACGGTTAATGGCAATGTCTTTCAGTCAGCCTTGAGGCCGCCACTATCTACCTTTCAACTGGGGGAAATCCTGCCTTTTTCCAGGCTTCTCAATGACAAAGTAGATCACCCCGTACATGTACCTAGCTTCTCTGACAATCCCAAAGAGACCATTGGAACGCAATCCGGCCTTCTGGGATGAAACTTTTGGATGCAGTGTGCTCTGCATGTGGTGAACGGCATAATCCTCTAAATGTCCTCAGTAGGCCTAGGTGACTTTGGATGTTGCAAATGCCTAGCAATGCTCAGGGTAAATCTCTTCTTTATTTCGGGCTGGACCTAAAGGCCAGTTTCCGCATCACTTAGAGAGACCTCGAGCAGGAGTCCCCAGACTGAAGTGGCGCCCCGGTGGTTTCCTTCAGGGCCTCTTATGTTTCCTCAAAGTGGCAGACCCGCATGGAATGAAAGCCTGCCACGAACCGCCTTCCTGAGGCTCTTTCAAAGCTGTGGAACGCTAGCCATAGAGAACACATTCGTTCCCGGCCCTTCCAACTGCATAGTGAGGGAAGTTCCCCGAGCTGTGTATCCCTTGATTGTGCCCAGAAGGCTTTGGGTACACAGTGTCCTTCCTTGGCAGGAATTGACCATGTGAGAGTCTTGAGCACTGTGGGCCATAGTAAAGCTAAAGCCGTCCATTGACTAAGACTTCCTGGAAACCGGTGCACCTCTATCTCTGGTAATGGGAAAATGTGCACCTTACCTCAAGACTAGAGGTCACATGTAGTTGGCCCTTTAGCTACAGTACGCAACTGGGGTGAGCTCCCAGGAAGGAATCGCAAGCCCCTGGATTCTTTAGGAAAAAAACTCTGTGCTCTTCAGCGGCACCTGTGGCGTGAAGAGTCTCCTGGTGGTGTGGTTTTCAGCAGGCTTGGAAGCTGCAATGGAGCTGCTGTCAAAAGGGGGAAATACGGGCTTCTCCCATATTCTCCCGTTTACAACTTGACGCCACAGCGCATTTACTAGCACTCTCTGACTGACTGCTGGAGACTTTCAGCCCCACTGGGCCTTTCTATGATCACACTTCGTTGGACGCGGGGTGTTTTGCGTGCCACGAATAGCATTACACGCTTCATGAACTAGTCCGGCCTAGGTGACTTTGGATGGACCAAATGGCTAAGAATTTGACCGGTATTTCAGGATTTTCTGGCAGGCTGGACCTACCGTGTACCTTGCTTCCCAATAGAGAGATGACAGGTAAGAGTTGCCAGGATGCACTTTAGGCGCAGGGGTTCTTTCAGTGCAGTTCAGAGTGCCTCCGCGGAGGCAGAGCCACGTTGAATGGAATACTGGCCAAAAGGTGGTCCTGGGGCTGCCTTACAGCTGTAGAAATCAAGTTCTGCAGGCGAGAATCTGTTCATCACCCTTCCCTCTGTATACAAAGAGTCGACCCCAACAATCGGTTCTTTGTTATGTTTCTCGGAAAATAAAAGGGGACTACGGCGCACACACTCTCCCTCAGACGGGAATTCCTACGCGACTCTCTTAGGCCTACGGAAAGCCGTAGAGGAGTTAAAGCACTCTGCCGAGTCAGGACGCATGGAGATGGCTGCACACAAAACTTTGATGATAGGAAACACTCGTGCTTGCCTTGAGGCCAGGGGTCACGTTTACTTTGCCCTGAGCTAGGGCAAGCGTGGGATGAGCTCCTAGCAAGGCACTGGAGACCACCTGGATTCCTAGGAGAACGCTCACTTTCTTCACTGAGCGTATTCCTAGGAGTGACTAGAAGACGGTTAATGGCAATGTCTTTCAGTCAGCCTTGAGGCCGCCACTATCTACCTTTCAACTGGGGGAAATCCTGCCTTTTTCCAGGCTTCTCAATGACAAAGTAGATCACCCCGTACATGTACCTAGCTTCTCTGACAATCCCAAAGAGACCATTGGAACGCAATCCGGCCTTCTGCGATGAAACTTTTGGATGCAGTGTGCTCTGCATGTGGTGAACGGCATAATCCTCTAAATGTCCTCAGTAGGCCTAGGTGACTTTGGATGTTGCAAATGCCTAGCAATGCTCAGGGTAAATCTCTTCTTTATTTCGGGCTGGACCTAAAGGCCAGTTTCCGCATCACTTAGAGAGACCTCGAGCAGGAGTCCCCAGACTGAAGTGGCGCCCCGGTGGTTTCCTTCAGGGCCTCTTATGTTTCCTCAAAGTGGCAGACCCGCATGGAATGAAAGCCTGCCACGAACCGCCTTCCTGAGGCTCTTTCAAAGCTGTGGAACGCTAGCCATAGAGAACACATTCGTTCCCGGCCCTTCCAACTGCATAGTGAGGGAAGTTCCCCGAGCTGTGTATCCCTTGATTGTGCCCAGAAGGCTTTGGGTACACAGTGTCCTTCCTTGGCAGGAATTGACCATGTGAGAGTCTTGAGCACTGTGGGCCATAGTAAAGCTAAAGCCGTCCATTGACTAAGACTTCCTGGAAACCGGTGCACCTCTAACTCTGGTAATGGGAAAATGTGCACCTTACCTCAAGACTAGAGGTCACATTTAGTTGGCCCTTTAGCTACAGTACGCAACTGGGGTGAGCTCCCAGGAAGGAATCGCAAGCCCCTGGATTCTTTAGGAAAAAAACTCTGTGCTCTTCAGCGGCACCTGTGGCGTGAAGAGTCTCCTGGTGGTGTGGTTTTCAGCAGGCTTGGAAGCTGCAATGGAGCTGCTGTCAAAAGGGGGAAATACGGGCTTCTCCCATATTCTCCCGTTTACAACTTGACGCCACAGCGCATTTACTAGCACTCTCTGACTGACTGCTGGAGACTTTCAGCCCCACTGGGCCTTTCTATGATCACACTTCGCTGGACGCGGGGTGTTTTGCGTGCCACGAATAGCATTACACGCTTCATGAACTAGTCCGGCCTAGGTGACTTTGGATGGACCAAATGGCTAAGAATTTGACCGGTATTTCAGGATTTTCTGGCAGGCTGGACCTACCGTGTACCTTGCTTCCCAATAGAGAGATGAAAGGTAAGAGTTGCCAGGATGCACTTTAGGCGCAGGGGTTCTTTCAGTGCAGTTCAGAGGGCCTCCGCGGAGGCAGAGCCACGTTGAATGGAATACTGGCCAAAACGTGGTCCTGGGGCTGCCTTACAGCTGTAGAAATCAAGTTCTGCAGTCGAGAATCTGTTCATCACCCTTCCCTCTGCATACAAAGAGTCGACCCCAACCGTCTGTTCTGTGTTATGTTTCTCGGAAAATAAAAGGGGACTACGGCGCACACACTCTCCCTCAGAAGGGAATTCCTACGCGACTCTCTTAGGCCTACGGAAAGCCGTAGAGGAGTTAAAGCAGTCTGCCGAGTCAGGACGCACGGAGATGGCTGCACACAAAACTTTGCTGATAGGAAACACTCGTGCTTGCCTTGAGGCCAGGGGTCACGTTTACTTTGCCCTGAGCTAGGGCAAGCGTGGGATGAGCTCCTAGCAAGGCACTGGAGACCACCTGGATTCCTAGGAGAACGCTCACTTTCTTCACTGAGCGTATTCCTAGGAGTGACTAGAAGACGGTTAATGGCAATGTCTTTCAGTCAGCCTTGAGGCCGCCACTATCTACCTTTCAACTGGGGGAAATCCTGCCTTTTTCCAGTCTTCTCAATGACAAACTGGATCACCCCGCACATGTACCTAGCTTCTCTGACAATCCCAAAGAGACCATTGGAACGCAATCCGGCCTTCTGCGATGACACTTTTGGATGCAGTGTGCTCTGCATGTGGTGAACGGCATAATCCTCTAAATGTCCTCAGTAGGCCTAGGTGACTTTGGATGTTGCAAATGCCTAGCAATGCTCAGGGTAAATCTCTTCTTTATTTCGGGCTGGACCTAAAGGCCAGTTTCCGCATCACTTAGAGAGACCTCGAGCAGGAGTCCCCAGACTGAAGTGGCGCCCCGGTGGTTTCCTTCAGGGCCTCTTATGTTTCCTCAAAGTGGCAGACCCGCATGGAATGAAAGCCTGCCACGAACCGCCTTCCTGAGGCTCTTTCAAAGCTGTGGAACGCTAGCCATAGAGAACACATTCGTTCCCGGCCCTTCCAACTGCATAGTGAGGGAAGTTCCCCGAGCTGTGTATCCCTTGATTGTGCCCAGAAGGCTTTGGGTACACAGTGTCCTTCCTTGGCAGGAATTGACCATGTGAGAGTCTTGAGCACTGTGGGCCATAGTAAAGCTAAAGCCGTCCATTGACTAAGACTTCCTGGAAACCGGTGCACCTCTATCTCTGGTAATGGGAAAATGTGCACCTTACCTCAAGACTAGAGGTCACATGTAGTTGGCCCTTCAGCTACAGTACGCAACTGGGGTGAGCTCCCAGGAAGGAATCGCAAGCCCCTGGATTCTTTAGGAAAAAAACTCTGTGCTCTTCAGCGGCACCTGTGGCGTGAAGAGTCTCCTGGTGGTGTGGTTTACAGCAGGCTTGGAAGCTGCAATGGAGCTGCTGTCAAAAGGGGGAAATATGGGCTTCTCCCATATTCTCCCGTTTACAACTTGATGCCACAGCGCATTTACTAGCACTCTCTGACTGACTGCTGGAGACTTTCAGCCCCACTGGTCCTTTCTATGATCACACTTCGTTGGACGCGGGGTGTTTTGCGTGCCACGAATAGCATTACACGCTTCATGAACTAGTCCGGCCTAGGTGACTTTGGATGGACCAAATGGCTAAGAATTTGACCGGTATTTCAGGATTTTCTGGCAGGCTGGACCCACCGTGTACCTTGCTTCCCAATAGAGAGATGACAGGTAAGAGTTGCCAGGATGCACTTTAGGCGCAGTGGTTCTTTCAGTGCAGTTCAGAGGGCCTCCGAGGAGGCAGAGCCACGTTGAATGGAATACTGGCCAAAAGGTGGTCCTGGGCCTGCCTTACAGCTGTAGAAATCAAGCTCTGCAGGCGAGAATCTGTTCATCACCCTTCCCTCTGCATACAAATAGTCGACCCAAACCGTCTGTTCTGTGTTATGTTTCTCGGAAAATAAAAGGGGACTACGGCGCACACACTCTCCCTCAGAAGGGAATTCCTACGTGACTCTCTTAGGCCTACGGAAAGCTGTAGAGGAGTTAAAGCACTCTATCGAGTCAGGACGCATGGAGATGGCTGCACACAAAACTTTGCTGATAGGAAACACTCGTGCTTCCATTGAGGCCAGGGGTCACGTTTACTTTGCCCTGAGCTAGGGCAAGCGTGGGATGAGCTCCTAGCAAGGCACTGGAGACCACCTGGATTCCTAGGAGAATGCTCACTTTCTTCACTGAGCGTATTCCTAGGAGTGACTAGAAGACGGTTAATGGCAATGTCTTTCAGTCAGCCTTGAGGCCGCCACTATCTACCTTTCAACTGGGGGAAATCCTGCCTTTTTCCAGGCTTCTCAATGACAAACTGGATCACCCCGCACATGTACCTAGCTTCTCTGACAATCCCAAAGAGACCATTGGAACGCAATCCGGCCTTCTGCGATGAAACTTTTGGATGCAGTGTGCTCTGCATGTTGTGAACGGCATAATCCTCTAAATGTCCTCAGTAGGCCTAGGTGACTTTGGATGTTGCAAATGCCTAGCAATGCTCAGGGTAAATCTCTTCTTTATTTCGGGCTGGACCTAAAGGCCAGTTTCCGCATCACTTAGAGAGACCTCGAGCAGGAGTCCCCAGACTGAAGTGGCGCCCCGGTGGTTTCCTTCAGGGCCTCTTATGTTTCCTCAAAGTGGCAGACCCGCATGGAATGAAAGCCTGCCACGAACCGCCTTCCTGAGGCTCTTTCAAAGCTGTGGAACGCTAGCCATAGAGAACACATTCGTTCCCGGCCCTTCCAACTGCATAGTGAGGGAAGTTCCCCGAGCTGTGTATCCCTTGATTGTGCCCAGAAGGCTTTGGGTACACAGTGTCCTTCCTTGGCAGGAATTGACCATTTGAGAGTCTTGAGCACTGTGGGCCATAGTAAAGCTAAAGCCGTCCATTGACTAAGACTTCCTGGAAACCGGTGCACCTCTATCTCTGGTAATGGGAAAATGTGCACATTACCTCAAGACTAGAGGTCACATTTAGTTGGCCCTTTAGCTACAGTACGCAACTGGGGTGAGTTCCCAGGAAGGAATCGCAAGCCCCTGGACTCTTTAGGAAAAAAACTCTGTGCTCTTCAGCGGCACCTGTGGCGTGAAGAGTCTCCTGGTGGTGTGGTTTTCAGCAGGCTTGGAAGCTGCAATGGAGCTGCTGTCAAAAGGGGGAAATACGGGCTTCTCCCATATTCTCCCGTTTACAACTTGACGCCACAGAGCATTTACTAGCACTCTCTGACTGACTGCTGGAGACTTTCAGCCCCACTGGGCCTTTGTCTGATCACACTTCGCTGGACGCGGGGTGTTTTGCGTGCCACGGATAGCATTACACGCTTCATGAACTAGTCCGGCCTAGGTGACTTTGGATGGACCAAATGGCTAAGAATTTGACGGGATTTTCAGGATTTTCTGGCAGGCTGGACCTACCGTGTACCTTGCTTCCCAATAGAGAGATGACAGGTAAGAGTTGCCAGGATGCACTTTAGGCGCAGGGGTTCTTTCAGTGCAGTTCAGAGGGCCTCCGCGGAGGCAGAGCCACGTTGAATGGAATACTGGCCAAAACGTGGTCCTGGGGCTGCCTTACAGCTGTAGAAATCAAGTTCTGCAGGCGAGAATCTGTTCATCACCCTTCCCTCTGCATACAAAGAGTCGACCCCAACCGTCTCTTCTGTGTTATGTTTCTCGGAAAATAAAAGGGGACTACGGCGCACACACTCTCCCTCAGAAGGGAATGCCTACGCGACTCTCTTAGGCCTACGGAAAGCCGTAGAGGAGTTAAAGCACTCTGCCGAGTCAGGACGCACGGAGATGGCTGCACACAAAACTTTGCTGATAGGAAACACTCGTGCTTGCCTTGAGGCCAGGGGTCACGTTTACTTTGCCCTGAGCTAGGGCAAGCGTTGGATGAGCTCCTAGCAAGGCACTGGAGACCACCTGGATTCCTAGGAGAACGCTCACTTTCTTCACTGAGCGTATTCCTAGGAGTGACTAGAAGACGGTTAATGGCAATGTCTTTCAGTCAGCCTTGAGGCCGCCACTATCTACCTTTCAACTGGGGAAAATCCTGCCTTTTTCCAGGCTTCTCAATGACAAACTGGATCACCCCGTACATGTACCTAGCTTCTCTGACAATCCCAAAGAGACCATTGGAACGCAATCCGGCCTTCTGCGATGAAACTTTTGGATGCAGTGTGCTCTGCATGTGGTGAACGGCATAATCCTCTAAATGTCCTCAGTAGGCCTAGGTGACTTTGGATGTTGCAAATGCCTAGCAATGCTCAGGGTAAATCTCTTCTTTATTTCGGGCTGGACCTAAAGGCCAGTTTCCGCATCACTTAGAGAGACCTCGAGCAGGAGTCCCCAGACTGAAGTGGCGCCCCGGTGGTTTCCTTCAGGGCCTCTTATGTTTCCTCAAAGTGGCAGACCCGCATGGAATGAAAGCCTGCCACGAACCGCCTTCCTGAGGCTCTTTCAAAGCTGTGGAACGCTAGCCATAGAGAACACATTCGTTCCCGGCCCTTCCAACTGCATAGTGAGGGAAGTTCCCCGAGCTGTGTATCCCTTGATTGTGCCCAGAAGGCTTTGGGTACACAGTGTCCTTCCTTGGCAGGAATTGACCATGTGAGAGTCTTGAGCACTGTGGGCCATAGTAAAGCTAAAGCCGTCCATTGACTAAGACTTCCTGGAAACCGGTGCACCTCTATCTCTGGTAATGGGAAAATGTGCACCTTACCTCAAGACTAGAGGTCACATTTAGTTGGCCCTTTAGCTACAGTACGCAACTGGGGTGAGCTCCCAGGAAGGAATCGCAAGCCCCTGGATTCTTTAGGAAAAAAACTCTGTGCTCTTCAGCGGCACCTGTGGCGTGAAGAGTCTCCTGGTGGTGTGGTTTCCAGCAGGCTTGGAAGCTGCAATGGAGCTGCTGTCAAAAGGGGGAAATACGGGCTTCTCCCATATTCTCCCGTTTACAACTTGACGACACAGCACATTTACTAGCACTCTCTGACTGACTGCTGGAGACTTTCAGCCCCACTGGGCCTTTCTATGATCACACTTCGTTGGACGTGGGGTGTTTTGCGTGCCACGAATAGCATTACACGCTTCATGAACTAGTCCGGCCTAGGTGACTTTGGATGGACCAAATGGCTAAGAATTTGACCGGTATTTCAGGATTTTCTGGCAGGCTGGTCCTACCATGTACCTTGCTTCCCAATAGAGAGATGACAGGTAAGAGTTGCCAGGATGCACTTTAGGCGCAGGGGTTCTTTCAGTGCAGTTCAGAGGGCCTCCGAGGAGGCAGAGCCACGTTGAATGGAATACTGGCCAAAAGGTGGTCCTGGGCCTGCCTTACAGCTGTAGAAATCAAGCTCTGCAGGCGAGAATCTGTTCATCACCCTTCCCTCTGCATACAAATATTCGACCCAAACCGTCTGTTCTGTGTTATGTTTCTCGGAAAATAAAAGGGGACTACGGCGCACACACTCTCCCTCAGAAGGGAATTCCTACGTGACTCTCTTAGGCCTACGGAAAGCTGTAGAGGAGTTAAAGCACTCTATCGAGTCAGGACGCATGGAGATGGCTGCACACAAAACTTTGCTGATAGGAAACACTCGTGCTTCCATTGAGGCCAGGGGTCACGTTTACTTTGCCCTGAGCTAGGGCAAGCGTGGGATGAGCTCCTAGCAAGGCACTGGAGACCACCTGGATTCCTAGGAGAATGCTCACTTTCTTCACTGAGCGTATTCCTAGGAGTGACTAGAAGACGGTTAATGGCAATGTCTTTCAGTCAGCCTTGAGGCCGCCACTATCTACCTTTCAACTGGGGGAAATCCTGCCTTTTTCCAGGCTTCTCAATGACAAACTGGATCACCCCGCACATGTACCTAGCTTCTCTGACAATCCCAAAGAGACCATTGGAACGCAATCCGGCCTTCTGCGATGAAACTTTTGGATGCAGTGTGCTCTGCATGTTGTGAACGGCATAATCCTCTAAATGTCCTCAGTAGGCCTAGGTGACTTTGGATGTTGCAAATGCCTAGCAATGCTCAGGGTAAATCTCTTCTTTATTTCGGGCTGGACCTAAAGGCCAGTTTCCGCATCACTTAGAGAGACCTCGAGCAGGAGTCCCCAGACTGAAGTGGCGCCCCGGTGGTTTCCTTCAGGGCCTCTTATGTTTCCTCAAAGTGGCAGACCCGCATGGAATGAAAGCCTGCCACGAACCGCCTTCCTGAGGCTTTTTCAAAGCTGTGGAACGCTAGCCATAGAGAACACATTCGTTCCCGGCCCTTCCAACTGCATAGTGAGGGAAGTTCCCCGAGCTGTGTATCCCTTGATTGTGCCCAGAAGGCTTTGGGTACACAGTGTCCTTCCTTGGCAGGAATTGACCATTTGAGAGTCTTGAGCACTGTGGGCCATAGTAAAGCTAAAGCTGTCCATTGACTAAGACTTCCTGGAAACCGGTGCACCTCTATCTCTGGTAATGGGAAAATGTGCACCTTACCTCAAGACTAGAGGTCACATTTAGTTGGCCCTTTAGCTACAGTACGCAACTGGGGTGAGTTCCCAGGAAGGAATCGCAAGCCCCTGGACTCTTTAGGAAAAAAACTCTGTGCTCTTCAGCGGCACCTGTGGCGTGAAGAGTCTCCTGGTGGTGTGGTTTTCAGCAGGCTTGGAAGCTGCAATGGAGCTGCTGTCAAAAGGGGGAAATACGGGCTTCTCCCATATTCTCCCGTTTACAACTTGACGCCACAGTGCATTTACTAGCACTCTCTGACTGACTGCTGGAGACTTTCAGCCCCACTGGGACTTTCTATGATCACACTTCGTTGGACGCGGGGTGTTTTGCGTGCCACGAATAGCATTACACGCTTCATGAACTAGTCCGGCCTAGGTGACTTTGGATGGACCAAATGGCTAAGAATTTGACCGGATTTTCAGGATTTTCTGGCAGGCTGGACCTACCGTGTACCTTGCTTCCCAATAGAGAGATGACAGGTAAGAGTTGCCAGGATGCACTTTAGGCGCAGGGGTTCTTTCAGTGCAGTTCAGAGGGCCTCCGCGGAGGCAGAGCCACGTTGAATGGAATACTGGCCAAAACGTGGTCCTGTGGCTGCCTTACAGCTGTAGAAATCAAGTTCTGCAGGCGAGAATCTGTTCATCACCCTTCCCTCTGCATACAAAGAGTCGACCCCAACCGTCTCTTCTGTGTTATGTTTCTCGGAAAATAAAAGGGGACTACGGCGCACACACTCTCCCTCAGAAGGGAATGCCTACGCGACTCTCTTAGGCCTACGGAAAGCCGTAGAGGAGTTAAAGCACTCTGCCGAGTCAGGACGCACGGAGATGGCTGCACACAAAACTTTGCTGATAGGAAACACTCGTGCTTGCCTTGAGGCCAGGGGTCACGTTTACTTTGCCCTGAGCTAGGGCAAGCGTGGGATGAGCTCCTAGCAAGGCACTGGAGACCACCTGGATTCCTAGGAGAACGCTCACTTTCTTCACTGAGCGTATTCCTAGGAGTGACTAGAAGACGGTTAATGGCAATGTCTTTCAGTCAGCCTTGAGGCCGCCACTATCTACCTTTCAACTGGGGAAAATCCTGCCTTTTTCCAGGCTTCTCAATGACAAACTGGATCACCCCGTACATGTACCTAGCTTCTCTGACAATCCCAAAGAGACCATTGGAACGCAATCCGGCCTTCTGGGATGAAACTTTTGGATGCAGTGTGCTCTGCATGTGGTGAACGGCATAATCCTCTAAATGTCCTCAGTAGGCCTAGGTGACTTTGGATGTTGCAAATGCCTAGCAATGCTCAGGGTAAATCTCTTCTTTATTTCGGGCTGGACCTAAAGGCCAGTTTCCGCATCACTTAGAGAGACCTCGAGCAGGAGTCCCCAGACTGAAGTGGCGCCCCGGTGGTTTCCTTCAGGGCCTCTTATGTTTCCTCAAAGTGGCAGACCCGCATGGAATGAAAGCCTGCCACGAACCGCCTTCCTGAGGCTCTTTCAAAGCTGTGGAACGCTAGCCATAGAGAACACATTCGTTCCCGGCCCTTCCAACTGCATAGTGAGGGAAGTTCCCCGAGCTGTGTATCCCTTGATTGTGCCCAGAAGGCTTTGGGTACACAGTGTCCTTCCTTGGCAGGAATTGACCATGTGAGAGTCTTGAGCACTGTGGGCCATAGTAAAGCTAAAGCCGTCCATTGACTAAGACTTCCTGGAAACCGGTGCACCTCTATCTCTGGTAATGGGAAAATGTGCACCTTACCTCAAGACTAGAGGTCACATTTAGTTGGCCCTTTAGCTACAGTACGCAACTGGGGTGAGCTCCCAGGAAGGAATCGCAAGCCCCTGGATTCTTTAGGAAAAAAACTCTGTGCTCTTCAGCGGCACCTGTGGCGTGAAGAGTCTCCTGGTGGTGTGGTTTCCAGCAGGCTTGGAAGCTGCAATGGAGCTGCTGTCAAAAGGGGGAAATACGGGCTTCTCCCATATTCTCCCGTTTACAACTTGACGCCACAGCACATTTACTAGCACTCTCTGACTGACTGCTGGAGACTTTCAGCCCCACTGGGCCTTTCTATGATCACACTTCGTTGGACGTGGGGTGTTTTGCGTGCCACGAATAGCATTACACGCTTCATGAACTAGTCCGGCCTAGGTGACTTTGGATGGACCAAATGGCTAAGAATTTGACCGGTATTTCAGGATTTTCTGGCAGGCTGGTCCTACCATGTACCTTGCTTCCCAATAGAGAGATGACAGGTAAGAGTTGCCAGGATGCACTTTAGGCGCAGGGGTTCTTTCAGTGCAGTTCAGAGGGCCTCCGAGGAGGCAGAGCCACGTTGAATGGAATACTGGCCAAAAGGTGGTCCTGGGCCTGCCTTACAGCTGTAGAAATCAAGCTCTGCAGGCGAGAATCTGTTCATCACCCTTCCCTCTGCATACAAATATTCGACCCAAACCGTCTGTTCTGTGTTATGTTTCTCGGAAAATAAAAGGGGACTACGGCGCACACACTCTCCCTCAGAAGGGAATTCCTACGTGACTCTCTTAGGCCTACGGAAAGCTGTAGAGGAGTTAAAGCACTCTATCGAGTCAGGTCGCATGGAGATGGCTGCACACAAAACTTTGCTGATAGGAAACACTCGTGCTTCCATTGAGGCCAGGGGTCACGTTTACTTTGCCCTGAGCTAGGGCAAGCGTGGGATGAGCTCCTAGCAAGGCACTGGAGACCACCTGGATTCCTAGGAGAATGCTCACTTTCTTCACTGAGCGTATTCCTAGGAGTGACTAGAAGACGGTTAATGGCAATGTCTTTCAGTCAGCCCTGAGGCCGCCACTATCTACCTTTCAACTGGGGGAAATCCTGCCTTTTTCCAGGCTTCTCAATGACAAACTGGATCACCCCGCACATGTACCTAGCTTCTCTGACAATCCCAAAGAGACCATTGGAACGCAATCCGGCCTTCTGCGATGAAACTTTTGGATGCAGTGTGCTCTGCATGTGGTGAACGGCATAATCCTCTAAATGTCCTCAGTAGGCCTAGGTGACTTTGGATGTTGCAAATGCCTAGCAATGCTCAGGGTAAATCTCTTCTTTATTTCGGGCTGGACCTAAAGGCCAGTTTCCGCATCACTTAGAGAGACCTCGAGCAGGAGTCCCCAGACTGAAGTGGCGCCCCGGTGGTTTCCTTCAGGGCCTCTTATGTTTCCTCAAAGTGGCAGACCCGCATGGAATGAAAGCCTGCCACGAACCGCCTTCCTGAGGCTCTTTCAAAGCTGTGGAACGCTAGCCATAGAGAACACATTCGTTCCCGGCCCTTCCAACTGCATAGTGAGGGAAGTTCCCTGAGCTGTGTATCCCTTGATTGTGCCCAGAAGGCTTTGGGTACACAGTGTCCTTCCTTGGCAGGAATTGACCATGTGAGAGTCTTGAGCACTGTGGGCCATAGTAAAGCTAAAGCCGTCCATTGACTAAGACTTCCTGGAAACCGGTGCACCTCTATCTCTGGTAATGGGAAAATGTGCACCTTACCTCAAGACTAGAGGTCACATTTAGTTGGCCCTTTAGCTACAGTACGCAACTGGGGTGAGCTCCCAGGAAGGAATCGCAAGCCCCTGGATTCTTTAGGAAAAAAACTCTGTGCTCTTCAGCGGCACCTGTGGCGTGAAGAGTCTCCTGGTGGTGTGGTTTTCAGCAGGCTTGGAAGCTGCAATGGAGCTGCTGTCAAAAGGGGGAAATACGGGCTTCTCCCATATTCTCCCGTTTACAACTTGACGCCACAGAGCATTTACTAGCACTCTCTGACTGACTGCTGGAGACTTTCAGCCCCACTGGGCCTTTGTCTGATCACACTTCGCTGGACGCGGGGTGTTTTGCGTGCCACGGATAGCATTACAGGCTTCATGAACTAGTCCGGCCTAGGTGACTTTGGATGGACCAAATGGCTAAGAATTTGACGGGATTTTCAGGATTTTCTGGCAGGCTGGACCTACCGTGGACCTTGCTTCCCAATAGAGAGATGACAGGTAAGAGTTGCCAGGATGCACTTTAGGCGCAGGGGTTCTTTCAGTGCAGTTCAGAGGGCCTCCGCGGAGGCAGAGCCACATTGAATGGAATACTGGCCAAAACGTGGTCCTGGGGCTGCCTTACAGCTGTAGAAATCAAGCTCTGCGGGCGAGAATCTGTTCATCACCCTTCCCTCTGCATACAAAGAGTCGACCCCAACCGTCTCTTCTGTGTTATGTTTCTCGGAAAATAAAAGGGGACTACGGCGCACACACTCTCCATCAGAAGGGAATTCCTAAGCGACTCTCTTAGGCCTACGGAAAGCCGTAGAGGAGTTAAAGCAGTCTGTCGAGTCAGGACGCACAGAGATGGCTGCACACAAAACTTTGCTGATAGGAAACACTCGTGCTTGCCTTGAGGCCAGGGGTCACGTTTACTTTGCCCTGAGCTAGGGCAAGCGTGGGATGAGCTCCTAGCAAGGCACTGGAGACCACCTGGGTTCCTAGGAGAACGCTCACTTTCTTCACTGAGCGTATTCCTAGGAGTGACTAGAAGACGGTTCATGGCAATGTCTTTCAGTCAGCCTTGAGGCCGCCACTATCTACCTTTCAACTGGGGGAAATCCTGCCTTTTTCCAGGCTTCTCAATGACAAACTGGATCACCCCGCACATGTACCTAGCTTCTCTGACAATCCCAAAGAGACCATTGGAACGCAATCCGGCCTTCTGCGATGAAACTTTTGGATGCAGTGTGCTCTGCATGTGGTGAACGGCATAATCCTCTAAATGTCCTCAGTAGGCCTAGGTGACTTTGGATGTTGCAAATGCCTAGCAATGCTCAGGGTAAATCTCTTCTTTATTTCGGGCTGGACCTAAAGGCCAGTTTCCGCATCACTTAGAGAGACCTCGAGCAGGAGTCCCCAGACTGAAGTGGCGCCCCGGTGGTTTCCTTCAGGGCCTCTTATGTTTCCTCAAAGTGGCAGACCCGCATGGAATGAAAGCCTGCCACGAACCGCCTTCCTGAGGCTCTTTCAAAGCTGTGGAACGCTAGCCATAGAGAACACATTCGTTCCCGGCCCTTCCAACTGCATAGTGAGGGAAGTTCCCCGAGCTGTGTATCCCTTGATTGTGCCCAGAAGGCTTTGGGTACACAGTGTCCTTCCTTGGCAGGAATTGACCATGTGAGAGTCTTGAGCACTGTGGGCCATAGTAAAGCTAAAGCCGTCCATTGACTAAGACTTCCTGGAAACCGGTGCACCTCTATCTCTGGTAATGGGAAAATGTGCACCTTACCTCAAGACTAGAGGTCACATTTAGTTGGCCCTTTAGCTACAGTACGCAACTGGGGTGAGCTCCCAGGAAGGAATCGCAAGCCCCTGGATTCTTTAGGAAAAAAACTCTGTGCTCTTCAGCGGCACCTGTGGCGTGAAGAGTCTCCTGGTGGTGTGGTTTTCAGCAGGCTTGGAAGCAGCAATGGAGCTGCTGTCAAAAGGGGGAAATACGGGCTTCTCCCATATTCTCCCGTTTACAACTTGACGCCACAGAGCATTTACTAGCACTCTCTGACTGACTGCTGGAGACTTTCAGCCCCACTGGGCCTTTGTCTGATCACACTTCGCTGGACGCGGGGTGTTTTGCGTGCCACGGATAGCATTACACGCTTCATGAACTAGTCCGGCCTAGGTGACTTTGGATGGACCAAATGGCTAAGAATTTGACGGGATTTTCAGGATTTTCTGGCAGGCTGGACCTACCGTGGACCTTGCTTCCCAATAGAGAGATGACAGGTAAGAGTTGCCAGGATGCACTTTAGGCGCAGGGGTTCTTTCAGTGCAGTTCAGAGGGCCTCCGCGGAGGCAGAGCCACATTGAATGGAATACTGGCCAAAACGTGGTCCTGGGGCTGCCTTACAGCTGTAGAAATCAAGCTCTGCGGGCGAGAATCTGTTCATCACCCTTCCCTCTGCATACAAAGAGTCGACCCCAACCGTCTCTTCTGTGTTATGTTTCTCGGAAAATAAAAGGGGACTACGGCGCACACACTCTCCCTCAGAAGGGAATTCCTAAGCGACTCTCTTAGGCCTACGGAAAGCCGTAGAGGAGTTAAAGCAGTCTGTCGAGTCAGGACGCACAGAGATGGCTGCACACAAAACTTTGCTGATAGGAAACACTCGTGCTTGCCTTGAGGCCAGGGGTCACGTTTACTTTGCCCTGAGCTAGGGCAAGCGTGGGATGAGCTCCTAGCAAGGCACTGGAGACCACCTGGGTTCCTAGGAGAACGCTCACTTTCTTCACTGAGCGTATTCCTAGGAGTGACTAGAAGACGGTTCATGGCAATGTCTTTCAGTCAGCCTTGAGGCCGCCACTATCTACCTTTCAACTGGGGGAAATCCTGCCTTTTTCCAGGCTTCTCAATGACAAACTGGATCACCCCGCACATGTACCTAGCTTCTCTGACAATCCCAAAGAGACCATTGGAACGCAATCCGGCCTTCTGCGATGAAACTTTTGGATGCAGTGTGCTCTGCATGTGGTGAACGGCATAATCCTCTAAATGTCCTCAGTAGGCCTAGGTGACTTTGGATGTTGCAAATGCCTAGCAATGCTCAGGGTAAATCTCTTCTTTATTTCGGGCTGGACCTAAAGGCCAGTTTCCGCATCACTTAGAGAGACCTCGAGCAGGAGTCCCCAGACTGAAGTGGCGCCCCGGTGGTTTCCTTCAGTGCCTCTTATGTTTCCTCAAAGTGGCAGACCCGCATGGAATGAAAGCCTGCCACGAACCGCCTTCCTGAGGCTCTTTCAAAGCTGTGGAACGCTAGCCATAGAGAACACATTCGTTCCCGGCCCTTCCAACTGCATAGTGAGGGAAGTTCCCCGAGCTGTGTATCCCTTGATTGTGCCCAGAAGGCTTTGGGTACACAGTGTCCTTCCTTGGCAGGAATTGACCATGTGAGAGTCTTGAGCACTGTGGGCCATAGTAAAGCTAAAGCCGTCCATTGACTAAGACTTCCTGGAAACCGGTGCACCTCTATCTCTGGTAATGGGAAAATGTGCACCTTACCTCAAGACTAGAGGTCACATTTAGTTGGCCCTTTAGCTACAGTACGCAACTGGGGTGAGCTCCCAGGAAGGAATCGCAAGCCCCTGGATTCTTTAGGAAAAAAACTCTGTGCTCTTCAGCGGCACCTGTGGCGTGAAGAGTCTCCTGGTGGTGTGGTTTCCAGCAGGCTTGGAAGCTGCAATGGAGCTGCTGTCAAAAGGGGGAAATACGGGCTTCTCCCATATTCTCCCGTTTACAACTTGACGACACAGCACATTTACTAGCACTCTCTGACTGACTGCTGGAGACTTTCAGCCCCACTGGGCCTTTCTATGATCACACTTCGTTGGACGTGGGGTGTTTTGCGTGCCACGAATAGCATTACACGCTTCATGAACTAGTCCGGCCTAGGTGACTTTGGATGGACCAAATGGCTAAGAATTTGACCGGTATTTCAGGATTTTCTGGCAGGCTGGTCCTACCATGTACCTTGCTTCCCAATAGAGAGATGACAGGTAAGAGTTGCCAGGATGCACTTTAGGCGCAGGGGTTCTTTCAGTGCAGTTCAGAGGGCCTCCGAGGAGGCAGAGCCACGTTGAATGGAATACTGGCCAAAAGGTGGTCCTGGGCCTGCCTTACAGCTGTAGAAATCAAGCTCTGCAGGCGAGAATCTGTTCATCACCCTTCCCTCTGCATACAAATATTCGACCCAAACCGTCTGTTCTGTGTTATGTTTCTCGGAAAATAAAAGGGGACTACGGCGCACACACTCTCCCTCAGAAGGGAATTCCTACGTGACTCTCTTAGGCCTACGGAAAGCTGTAGAGGAGTTAAAGCACTCTATCGAGTCAGGACGCATGGAGATGGCTGCACACAAAACTTTGCTGATAGGAAACACTCGTGCTTCCATTGAGGCCAGGGGTCACGTTTACTTTTCCCTGAGCTAGGGCAAGCGTGGGATGAGCTCCTAGCAAGGCACTGGAGACCACCTGGATTCCTAGGAGAATGCTCACTTTCTTCACTGAGCGTATTCCTAGGAGTGACTAGAAGACGGTTAATGGCAATGTCTTTCAGTCAGCCTTGAGGCCGCCACTATCTACCTTTCAACTGGGGGAAATCCTGCCTTTTTCCAGGCTTCTCAATGACAAACTGGATCACCCCGTACAGGTACCTAGCTTCTCTGACAATCCCAAAGAGACCATTGGAACGCAATCCGGCCTTCTGCGATGAAACTTTTGGATGCAGTGTGCTCTGCATGTGGTGAACGGCATAATCCTCTAAATGTCCTCAGTAGGCCTAGGTGACTTTGGATGTTGCAAATGCCTAGCAATGCTCAGGGTAAATCTCTTCTTTATTTCGGGCTGGACCTAAAGGCCAGTTTCCGCATCACTTAGAGAGACCTCGAGCAGGAGTCCCCAGACTGAAGTGGCGCCCCGGTGGTTTCCTTCAGGGCCTCTTATGTTTCCTCAAAGTGGCAGACCCGCATGGAATGAAAGCCTGCCACGAACCGCCTTCCTGAGGCTCTTTCAAAGCTGTGGAACGCTAGCCATAGAGAACACATTCGTTCCCGGCCCTTCCAACTGCATAGTGAGGGAAGTTCCCCGAGCTGTGTATCCCTTGATTGTGCCCAGAAGGCTTTGGGTACACAGTGTCCTTCCTTGGCAGGAATTGACCATTTGAGAGTCTTGAGCACTGTGGGCCATAGTAAAGCTAAAGCCGTCCATTGACTAAGACTTCCTGGAAACCGGTGCACCTCTATCTCTGGTAATGGGAAAATGTGCACCTTACCTCAAGACTAGAGGTCACATTTAGTTGGCCCTTTAGCTACAGTACGCAACTGGGGTGAGTTCCCAGGAAGGAATCGCAAGCCCCTGGACTCTTTAGGAAAAAAACTCTGTGCTCTTCAGCGGCACCTGTGGCGTGAAGAGTCTCCTGGTGGTGTGGTTTTCAGCAGGCTTGGAAGCTGCAATGGAGCTGCTGTCAAAAGGGGGAAATACGGGCTTCTCCCATATTCTCCCGTTTACAACTTGACGACACAGTGCATTTACTAGCACTCTCTGACTGACTGCTGGAGACTTTCAGCCCCACTGGGCCTTTCTATGATCACACTTCGTTGGACGCGGGGTGTTTTGCGTGCCACGAATAGCATTACACGCTTCATGAACTAGTCCGGCCTAGGTGACTTTGGATGGACCAAATGGCTAAGAATTTGACCGGATTTTCAGGATTTTCTGGCAGGCTGGACCTACCGTGTACCTTGCTTCCCAATAGAGAGATGACAGGTAAGAGTTGCCAGGATGCACTTTAGGCGCAGGGGTTCTTTCAGTGCAGTTCAGAGGGCCTCCGCGGAGGCAGAGCCACGTTGAATGGAATACTGGCCAAAACGTGGTCCTGGGGCTGCCTTACAGCTGTAGAAATCAAGTTCTGCAGGCGAGAATCTGTTCATCACCCTTCCCTCTGCATACAAAGAGTCGACCCCAACCGTCTCTTCTGTGTTATGTTTCTCGGAAAATAAAAGGGGACTACGGCGCACACACTCTCCCTCAGAAGGGAATGCCTACGCGACTCTCTTAGGCCTACGGAAAGCCGTAGAGGAGTTAAAGCACTCTGCCGAGTCAGGACGCACGGAGATGGCTGCACACAAAACTTTGCTGATAGGAAACACTCGTGCTTGCCTTGAGGCCAGGGGTCACGTTTACTTTGCCCTGAGCTAGGGCAAGCGTGGGATGAGCTCCTAGCAAGGCACTGGAGACCACCTGGATTCCTAGGAGAACGCTCACTTTCTTCACTGAGCGTATTCCTAGGAGTGACTAGAAGACGGTTAATGGCAATGTCTTTCAGTCAGCCTTGAGGCCGCCACTATCTACCTTTCAACTGGGGAAAATCCTGCCTTTTTCCAGGCTTCTCAATGACAAACTGGATCACCCCGTACATGTACCTAGCTTCTCTGACAATCCCAAAGAGACCATTGGAACGCAATCCGGCCTTCTGCGATGAAACTTTTGGATGCAGTGTGCTCTGCATGTGGTAAACGGCATAATCCTCTAAATGTCCTCAGTAGGCCTAGGTGACTTTGGATGTTGCAAATGCCTAGCAATGCTCAGGGTAAATCTCTTCTTTATTTCGGGCTGGACCTAAAGGCCAGTTTCCGCATCACTTAGAGAGACCTCGAGCAGGAGTCCCCAGACTGAAGTGGCGCCCCGGTGGTTTCCTTCAGGGCCTCTTATGTTTCCTCAAAGTGGCAGACCCGCATGGAATGAAAGCCTGCCACGAACCGCCTTCCTGAGGCTCTTTCAAAGCTGTGGAACGCTAGCCATAGAGAACACATTCGTTCCCGGCCCTTCCAACTGCATAGTGAGGGAAGTTCCCCGAGCTGTGTATCCCTTGATTGTGCCCAGAAGGCTTTGGGTACACAGTGTCCTTCCTTGGCAGGAATTGACCATGTGAGAGTCTTGAGCACTGTGGGCCATAGTAAAGCTAAAGCCGTCCATTGACTAAGACTTCCTGGAAACCGGTGCACCTCTATCTCTGGTAATGGGAAAATGTGCACCTTACCTCAAGACTAGAGGTCACATTTAGTTGGCCCTTTAGCTACAGTACGCAACTGGGGTGAGTTCCCAGGAAGGAATCGCAAGCCCCTGGACTCTTTAGGAAAAAAACTCTGTGCTCTTCAGCGGCACCTGTGGCGTGAAGAGTCTCCTGGTGGTGTGGTTTTCAGCAGGCTTGGAAGCTGCAATGGAGCTGCTGTCAAAAGGGGGAAATACGGGCTTCTCCCATATTCTCCCGTTTACAACTTGACGACACAGTGCATTTACTAGCACTCTCTGACTGACTGCTGGAGACTTTCAGCCCCACTGGGCCTTTCTATGATCACACTTCGTTGGACGCGGGGTGTTTTGCGTGCCACGAATAGCATTACACGCTTCATGAACTAGTCCGGCCTAGGTGACTTTGGATGGACCAAATGGCTAAGAATTTGACCGGATTTTCAGGATTTTCTGGCAGGCTGGACCTACCGTGTACCTTGCTTCCCAATAGAGAGATGACAGGTAAGAGTTGCCAGGATGCACTTTAGGCGCAGGGGTTCTTTCAGTGCAGTTCAGAGGGCCTCCGCGGAGGCAGAGCCACGTTGAATGGAATACTGGCCAAAACGTGGTCCTGGGGCTGCCTTACAGCTGTAGAAATCAAGTTCTGCAGGCGAGAATCTGTTCATCACCCTTCCCTCTGCATACAAAGAGTCGACCCCAACCGTCTCTTCTGTGTTATGTTTCTCGGAAAATAAAAGGGGACTACGGCGCACACACTCTCCCTCAGAAGGGAATGCCTACGCGACTCTCTTAGGCCTACGGAAAGCCGTAGAGGAGTTAAAGCACTCTGCCGAGTCAGGACGCACGGAGATGGCTGCACACAAAACTTTGCTGATAGGAAACACTCGTGCTTGCCTTGAGGCCAGGGGTCACGTTTACTTTGCCCTGAGCTAGGGCAAGCGTGGGATGAGCTCCTAGCAAGGCACTGGAGACCACCTGGATTCCTAGGAGAACGCTCACTTTCTTCACTGAGCGTATTCCTAGGAGTGACTAGAAGACGGTTAATGGCAATGTCTTTCAGTCAGCCTTGAGGCCGCCACTATCTACCTTTCAACTGGGGAAAATCCTGCCTTTTTCCAGGCTTCTCAATGACAAACTGGATCACCCCGTACATGTACCTAGCTTCTCTGACAATCCCAAAGAGACCATTGGAACGCAATCCGGCCTTCTGCGATGAAACTTTTGGATGCAGTGTGCTCTGCATGTGGTAAACGGCATAATCCTCTAAATGTCCTCAGTAGGCCTAGGTGACTTTGGATGTTGCAAATGCCTAGCAATGCTCAGGGTAAATCTCTTCTTTATTTCGGGCTGGACCTAAAGGCCAGTTTCCGCATCACTTAGAGAGACCTCGAGCAGGAGTCCCCAGACTGAAGTGGCGCCCCGGTGGTTTCCTTCAGGGCCTCTTATGTTTCCTCAAAGTGGCAGACCCGCATGGAATGAAAGCCTGCCACGAACCGCCTTCCTGAGGCTCTTTCAAAGCTGTGGAACGCTAGCCATAGAGAACACATTCGTTCCCGGCCCTTCCAACTGCATAGTGAGGGAAGTTCCCCGAGCTGTGTATCCCTTGATTGTGCCCAGAAGGCTTTGGGTACACAGTGTCCTTCCTTGGCAGGAATTGACCATGTGAGAGTCTTGAGCACTGTGGGCCATAGTAAAGCTAAAGCCGTCCATTGACTAAGACTTCCTGGAAACCGGTGCACCTCTATCTCTGGTAATGGGAAAATGTGCACCTTACCTCAAGACTAGAGGTCACATTTAGTTGGCCCTTTAGCTACAGTACGCAACTGGGGTGAGCTCCCAGGAAGGAATCGCAAGCCCCTGGATTCTTTAGGAAAAAAACTCTGTGCTCTTCAGCGGCACCTGTGGCGTGAAGAGTCTCCTGGTGGTGTGGTTTCCAGCAGGCTTGGAAGCTGCAATGGAGCTGCTGTCAAAAGGGGGAAATACGGGCTTCTCCCATATTCTCCCGTTTACAACTTGACGCCACAGCACATTTACTAGCACTCTCTGACTGACTGCTGGAGACTTTCAGCCCCACTGGGCCTTTCTATGATCACACTTCGTTGGACGTGGGGTGTTTTGCGTGCCACGAATAGCATTACACGCTTCATGAACTAGTCCGGCCTAGGTGACTTTGGATGGACCAAATGGCTAAGAATTTGACCGGTATTTCAGGATTTTCTGGCAGGCTGGTCCTACCATGTACCTTGCTTCCCAATAGAGAGATGACAGGTAAGAGTTGCCAGGATGCACTTTAGGCGCAGGGGTTCTTTCAGTGCAGTTCAGAGGGCCTCCGAGGAGGCAGAGCCACGTTGAATGGAATACTGGCCAAAAGGTGGTCCTGGGCCTGCCTTACAGCTGTAGAAATCAAGCTCTGCAGGCGAGAATCTGTTCATCACCCTTCCCTCTGCATACAAATATTCGACCCAAACCGTCTGTTCTGTGTTATGTTTCTCGGAAAATAAAAGGGGACTACGGCGCACACACTCTCCCTCAGAAGGGAATTCCTACGTTACTCTCTTAGGCCTACGGAAAGCTGTAGAGGAGTTAAAGCACTCTATCGAGTCAGGTCGCATGGAGATGGCTGCACACAAAACTTTGCTGATAGGAAACACTCGTGCTTCCATTGAGGCCAGGGGTCACGTTTACTTTGCCCTGAGCTAGGGCAAGCGTGGGATGAGCTCCTAGCAAGGCACTGGAGACCACCTGGATTCCTAGGAGAATGCTCACTTTCTTCACTGAGCGTATTCCTAGGAGTGACTAGAAGACGGTTAATGGCAATGTCTTTCAGTCAGCCCTGAGGCCGCCACTATCTACCTTTCAACTGGGGGAAATCCTGCCTTTTTCCAGGCTTCTCAATGACAAACTGGATCACCCCGCACATGTACCTAGCTTCTCTGACAATCCCAAAGAGACCATTGGAACGCAATCCGGCCTTCTGGGATGAAACTTTTGGATGCAGTGTGCTCTGCATGTGGTGAACGGCATAATCCTCTAAATGTCCTCAGTAGGCCTAGGTGACTTTGGATGTTGCAAATGCCTAGCAATGCTCAGGGTAAATCTCTTCTTTATTTCGGGCTGGACCTAAAGGCCAGTTTCCGCATCACTTAGAGAGACCTCGAGCAGGAGTCCCCAGACTGAAGTGGCGCCCCGGTGGTTTCCTTCAGGGCCTCTTATGTTTCCTCAAAGTGGCAGACCCGCATGGAATGAAAGCCTGCCACGAACCGCCTTCCTGAGGCTCTTTCAAAGCTGTGGAACGCTAGCCATAGAGAACACATTCGTTCCCGGCCCTTCCAACTGCATAGTGAGGGAAGTTCCCCGAGCTGTGTATCCCTTGATTGTGCCCAGAAGGCGTTGGGTACACAGTGTCCTTCCTTGGCAGGAATTGACCATGTGAGAGTCTTGAGCACTGTGGGCCATAGTAAAGCTAAAGCCGTCCATTGACTAAGACTTCCTGGAAACCGGTGCACCTCTATCTCTGGTAATGGGAAAATGTGCACCTTACCTCAAGACTAGAGGTCACATGTAGTTGGCCCTTTAGCTACAGTACGCAACTGGGGTGAGCTCCCAGGAAGGAATCGCAAGCCCCTGGATTCTTTAGGAAAAAAACTCTGTGCTCTTCAGCGGCACCTGTGGCGTGAAGAGTCTCCTGGTGGTGTGGTTTTCAGCAGGCTTGGAAGCTGCAATGGAGCTGCTGTCAAAAGGGGGAAATACGGGCTTCTCCCATATTCTCCCGTTTACAACTTGACGCCACAGAGCATTTACTAGCACTCTCTGACTGACTGCTGGAGACTTTCAGCCCCACTGGGCCTTTGTCTGATCACACTTCGCTGGACGCGGGGTGTTTTGCGTGCCACGGATAGCATTACACGCTTCATGAACTAGTCCGGCCTAGGTGACTTTGGATGGACCAAATGGCTAAGAATTTGACGGGATTTTCAGGATTTTCTGGCAGGCTGGACCTACCGTGGACCTTGCTTCCCAATAGAGAGATGACAGGTAAGAGTTGCCAGGATGCACTTTAGGCGCAGGGGTTCTTTCAGTGCAGTTCAGAGGGCCTCCGCGGAGGCAGAGCCACATTGAATGGAATACTGGATAAAACGTGGTCCTGGGGCTGCCTTACAGCTGTAGAAATCAAGCTCTGCGGGCGAGAATCTGTTCATCACCCTTCCCTCTGCATACAAAGAGTCGACCCCAACCGTCTCTTCTGTGTTATGTTTCTCGGAAAATAAAAGGGGACTACGGCGCACACACTCTCCCTCAGAAGGGAATTCCTAAGCGACTCTCTTAGGCCTACGGAAAGCCGTAGAGGAGTTAAAGCAGTCTGTCGAGTCAGGACGCACAGAGATGGCTGCACACAAAACTTTGCTGATAGGAAACACTCGTGCTTGCCTTGAGGCCAGGGGTCACGTTTACTTTGCCCTGAGCTAGGGCAAGCATGGGATGAGCTCCTAGCAAGGCACTGGAGACCACCTGGGTTCCTAGGAGAACGCTCACTTTCTTCACTGAGCGTATTCCTAGGAGTGACTAGAAGACGGTTCATGGCAATGTCTTTCAGTCAGCCTTGAGGCCGCCACTATCTACCTTTCAACTGGGGGAAATCCTGCCTTTTTCCAGGCTTCTCAATGACAAACTGGATCACCCCGCACATGTACCTAGCTTCTCTGACAATCCCAAAGAGACCATTGGAACGCAATCCGGCCTTCTGCGATGAAACTTTTGGATGCAGTGTGCTCTGCATGTGGTGAACGGCATAATCCTCTAAATGTCCTCAGTAGGCCTAGGTGACTTTGGATGTTGCAAATGCCTAGCAATGCTCAGGGTAAATCTCTTCTTTATTTCGGGCTGGACCTAAAGGCCAGTTTCCGCATCACTTAGAGAGACCTCGAGCAGGAGTCCCCAGACTGAAGTGGCGCCCCGGTGGTTTCCTTCAGGGCCTCTTATGTTTCCTCAAAGTGGCAGACCCGCATGGAATGAAAGCCTGCCACGAACCGCCTTCCTGAGGCTCTTTCAAAGCTGTGGAACGCTAGCCATAGAGAACACATTCGTTCCCGGCCCTTCCAACTGCATAGTGAGGGAAGTTCCCCGAGCTGTGTATCCCTTGATTGTGCCCAGAAGGCTTTGGGTACACAGTGTCCTTCCTTGGCAGGAATTGACCATGTGAGAGTCTTGAGCACTGTGGGCCATAGTAAAGCTAAAGCCGTCCATTGACTAAGACTTCCTGGAAACCGGTGCACCTCTATCTCTGGTAATGGGAAAATGTGCACCTTACCTCAAGACTAGAGGTCACATTTAGTTGGCCCTTTAGCTACAGTACGCAACTGGGGTGAGCTCCCAGGAAGGAATCGCAAGCCCCTGGATTCTTTAGGAAAAAAACTCTGTGCTCTTCAGCGGCACCTGTGGCGTGAAGAGTCTCCTGGTGGTGTGGTTTCCAGCAGGCTTGGAAGCTGCAATGGAGCTGCTGTCAAAAGGGGGAAATACGGGCTTCTCCCATATTCTCCCGTTTACAACTTGACGCCACAGCACATTTACTAGCACTCTCTGACTGACTGCTGGAGACTTTCAGCCCCACTGGGCCTTTCTATGATCACACTTCGTTGGACGTGGGGTGTTTTGCGTGCCACGAATAGCATTACACGCTTCATGAACTAGTCCGGCCTAGGTGACTTTGGATGGACCAAATGGCTAAGAATTTGACCGGTATTTCAGGATTTTCTGGCAGGCTGGTCCTACCATGTACCTTGCTTCCCAATAGAGAGATGACAGGTAAGAGTTGCCAGGATGCACTTTAGGCGCAGGGGTTCTTTCAGTGCAGTTCAGAGGGCCTCCGAGGAGGCAGAGCCACGTTGAATGGAATACTGGCCAAAAGGTGGTCCTGGGCCTGCCTTACAGCTGTAGAAATCAAGCTCTGCAGGCGAGAATCTGTTCATCACCCTTCCCTCTGCATACAAATATTCGACCCAAACCGTCTGTTCTGTGTTATGTTTCTCGGAAAATAAAAGGGGACTACGGCGCACACACTCTCCCTCAGAAGGGAATTCCTACGTGACTCTCTTAGGCCTACGGAAAGCTGTAGAGGAGTTAAAGCACTCTATCGAGTCAGGTCGCATGGAGATGGCTGCACACAAAACTATGCTGATAGGAAACACTCGTGCTTCCATTGAGGCCAGGGGTCACGT
The DNA here is from genome assembly GCF_025265405.1 of Mesoplodon densirostris. NCBI lineage: Eukaryota > Metazoa > Chordata > Mammalia > Artiodactyla > Ziphiidae > Mesoplodon > Mesoplodon densirostris. The sequence goes on from NC_082682.1 coordinate 938,844, forward strand.
TTACTTTGCCCTGAGCTAGGGCAAGCGTGGGATGAGCTCCTAGCAAGGCACTGGAGACCACCTGGATTCCTAGGAGAATGCTCACTTTCTTCACTGAGCGTATTCCTAGGAGTGACTAGAAGACGGTTAATGGCAATGTCTTTCAGTCAGCCCTGAGGCCGCCACTATCTACCTTTCAACTGGGGGAAATCCTGCCTTTTTCCAGGCTTCTCAATGACAAACTGGATCACCCCGCACATGTACCTAGCTTCTCTGACAATCCCAAAGAGACCATTGGAACGCAATCCGGCCTTCTGGGATGAAACTTTTGGATGCAGTGTGCTCTGCATGTGGTGAACGGCATAATCCTCTAAATGTCCTCAGTAGGCCTAGGTGACTTTGGATGTTGCAAATGCCTAGCAATGCTCAGGGTAAATCTCTTCTTTATTTCGGGCTGGACCTAAAGGCCAGTTTCCGCATCACTTAGAGAGACCTCGAGCAGGAGTCCCCAGACTGAAGTGGCGCCCCGGTGGTTTCCTTCAGGGCCTCTTATGTTTCCTCAAAGTGGCAGACCCGCATGGAATGAAAGCCTGCCACGAACCGCCTTCCTGAGGCTCTTTCAAAGCTGTGGAACGCTAGCCATAGAGAACACATTCGTTCCCGGCCCTTCCAACTGCATAGTGAGGGAAGTTCCCCGAGCTGTGTATCCCTTGATTGTGCCCAGAAGGCGTTGGGTACACAGTGTCCTTCCTTGGCAGGAATTGACCATGTGAGAGTCTTGAGCACTGTGGGCCATAGTAAAGCTAAAGCCGTCCATTGACTAAGACTTCCTGGAAACCGGTGCACCTCTATCTCTGGTAATGGGAAAATGTGCACCTTACCTCAAGACTAGAGGTCACATTTAGTTGGCCCTTTAGCTCCAGTACGCAACTGGGGTGAGCTCCCAGGAAGGAATCGCAAGCCCCTGGATTCTTTAGGAAAAAAACTCTGTGCTCTTCAGCGGCACCTGTGGCGTGAAGAGTCTCCTGGTGGTGTGGTTTTCAGCAGGCTTGGAAGCTGCAATGGAGCTGCTGTCAAAAGGGGGAAATACGGGCTTCTCCCATATTCTCCCGTTTACAACTTGACGCCACAGAGCATTTACTAGCACTCTCTGACTGACTGCTGGAGACTTTCAGCCCCACTGGGCCTTTGTCTGATCACACTTCGCTGGACGCGGGGTGTTTTGCGTGCCACGGATAGCATTACACGCTTCATGAACTAGTCCGGCCTAGGTGACTTTGGATGGACCAAATGGCTAAGAATTTGACGGGATTTTCAGGATTTTCTGGCAGGCTGGACCTACCGTGGACCTTGCTTCCCAATAGAGAGATGACAGGTAAGAGTTGCCAGGATGCACTTTAGGCGCAGGGGTTCTTTCAGTGCAGTTCAGAGGGCCTCCGCGGAGGCAGAGCCACATTGAATGGAATACTGGATAAAACGTGGTCCTGGGGCTGCCTTACAGCTGTAGAAATCAAGCTCTGCGGGCGAGAATCTGTTCATCACCCTTCCCTCTGCATACAAAGAGTCGACCCCAACCGTCTCTTCTGTGTTATGTTTCTCGGAAAATAAAAGGGGACTACGGCGCACACACTCTCCCTCAGAAGGGAATTCCTAAGCGACTCTCTTAGGCCTACGGAAAGCCGTAGAGGAGTTAAAGCAGTCTGTCGAGTCAGGACGCACAGAGATGGCTGCACACAAAACTTTGCTGATAGGAAACACTCGTGCTTGCCTTGAGGCCAGGGGTCACGTTTACTTTGCCCTGAGCTAGGGCAAGCGTGGGATGAGCTCCTAGCAAGGCACTGGAGACCACCTGGGTTCCTAGGAGAACGCTCACTTTCTTCACTGAGCGTATTCCTAGGAGTGACTAGAAGACGGTTCATGGCAATGTCTTTCAGTCAGCCTTGAGGCCGCCACTATCTACCTTTCAACTGGGGGAAATCCTGCCTTTTTCCAGGCTTCTCAATGACAAACTGGATCACCCCGCACATGTACCTAGCTTCTCTGACAATCCCAAAGAGACCATTGGAACGCAATCCGGCCTTCTGCGATGAAACTTTTGGATGCAGTGTGCTCTGCATGTGGTGAACGGCATAATCCTCTAAATGTCCTCAGTAGGCCTAGGTGACTTTGGATGTTGCAAATGCCTAGCAATGCTCAGGGTAAATCTCTTCTTTATTTCGGGCTGGACCTAAAGGCCAGTTTCCGCATCACTTAGAGAGACCTCGAGCAGGAGTCCCCAGACTGAAGTGGCGCCCCGGTGGTTTCCTTCAGGGCCTCTTATGTTTCCTCAAAGTGGCAGACCCGCAGGGAATGAAAGCCTGCCGCGAACCGCCTTCCTGAGGCTCTTTCAAAGCTGTGGAACGCTAGCCATAGAGAACACATTCGTTCCCCGTCCTTCCAACTGCATAGTGAGGGAAGTTCCCCGAGCTGTGTATCCCTTGATTGTGCCCAGAAGGCTTTGGGTACACAGTGTCCTTCCTTGGCAGGAATTGACCATGTGAGAGTCTTGAGCACTGTGGGCCATAGTAAAGCTAAAGCCGTCCATTGACTAAGACTTCCTGGAACCCGGTGCACCTCTATCTCTGGTAATGGGAAAATGTGCACCTTACCTCAAGACTAGAGGTCACATTTAGTTGGCCCTCTAGCTACAGTACGCAACTGGGGTGAGCTCCCAGGAAGGAATCGCAAGCCCCTGGATTCTTTAGGAAAAAAACTCTGTGCTCTTCAGCGGCACCTGTGGCGTGAAGAGTCTCCTGGTGGTGTGGTTTTCAGCAGGCTGGGAAGCTGCAATGGAGCTGCTGTCAAAAGGGGGAAATACGGGCTTCTCCCATATTCTCCCGTTTACAACTTGATGCCACAGCGCATTTACTAGCACTCTCTGACTGACTGCTGGAGACTTTCAGCCCCACTGGGCCTTTCTATGATCACACTTCGTTGGACGCGGGGTGTTTTGCGTGCCACGAATAGCATTACATGCTTCATGAACTAGTCCGGCCTAGGTGACTTTGGATGGACCAAATGGCTAAGAATTTGACCGGTATTTCAGGATTTTCTGGCAGGCTGGACCTACCGTGTACCTTGCTTCCCAATAGAGAGATGACAGGTAAGAGTTGCCAGGATGCACTTTAGGCGCAGTGGTTCTTTCAGTGCAGTTCAGAGGGCCTCCGCGGAGGCAGAGCCACGTTGAATGGAATACTGGCCAAAACGTGGTCCTGGGGCTGCCTTACAGCTGTAGAAATCAAGTTCTGCAGGCGAGAATCTGTTCATCACACTTCCCTCTGCATACAAAGAGTCGACCCCAACCGTCTCTTCTGTGTTATGTTTCTCGGAATATAAAAGGGGACTACGGCGCACACACTCTCCCTCAGAAGGGAATGCCTACGCGACTCTCTTAGGCCTACGGAAAGCCGTAGAGGAGTTAAAGCACTCTGCCGAGTCAGGACGCACGGAGATGGCTGCACACAAAACTTTGCTGATAGGAAACACTCGTGCTTGCCTTGAGGCCAGGGGTCACGTTTACTATGCCCTGAGCTAGGGCAAGCGTGGGATGAGCTCCTAGCAAGGCACTGGAGACCACCTGGATTCCTAGGAGAACGCTCACTTTCTTCACTGAGCGTATTCCTAGGAGTGACTAGAAGACGGTTCATGGCAATGTCTTTCAGTCAGCCTTGAGGCCGCCACTATCTACCTTTCAACTGGGGAAAATCCTGCTTTTTTCCAGGCTTCTCAATGACAAACTGGATCACCCCGCACATGTACCTAGCTTCTCTGACAATCCCAAAGAGACCATTGGAACGCAATCCGGCCTTCTGCGATGAAACTCTTGGATGCAGTGTGCTCTGCATGTGGTGAACGGAATAATCCTCTAAATGTCCTCAGTAGGCCTAGGTGACTTTGGATTTTGCAAATGCCTAGCAATGCTCAGGGTAAATCTCTTCTTTATTTCGGGCTGGACCTAAAGGCCAGTTTCCGCATCACTTAGAGAGACCTCGAGCAGGAGTCCCCAGACTGAAGTGGCGCCCCGGTTGTTTCCTTCAGGGCCTCTTATGTTTCCTCAAAGTGGCACACCCGCATGGAATGAAAGCCTGCCACGAACCGCCTTCCTGAGGCTCTTTCAAAGCTGTGGAACGCTAGCCATAGAGAACACATTCGTTCCCGGCCCTTCCAACTGCATAGTGAGGGAAGTTCTCCGAGTTGTGTATCCCTTGATTGTGCCCAGAAGGCTTTGGGTACACAGTGTCCTTCCTTGGCAGGAATTGACCATGTGAGAGTCTTGAGCACTGTGGGCCATAGTAAAGCTAAAGCCGTCCATTGACTAAGACTTCCTGGAAACCGGTGCACCTCTATCTCTGGTAATGGGAAAATGTGCACCTTACCTCAAGACTAGAGGTCACATTTAGTTGGCCCTTTAGCTACAGTACGCAACTGGGGTGAGCTCCCAGGAAGGAATCGCAAGACCCTGGACTCTTTAGGAAAAAAACTCTGTGCTCTTCAGCGGCACCTGTGGCGTGAAGAGTCTCCTGGTGGTGTGGTTTTCAGCAGGCTTGGAAGCTGCAATGGAGCTGCTGTCAAAAGGGGGAAATACGGGCTTCTCCCATATTCTCCCGTTTACAACTTGATGCCACAGCGCATTTACTAGCACTCTCTGACTGACTGCTGGAGACTTTCAGCCCCACTGGGCCTTTCTATGAACACACTTTGTTGGACGCGGGGTGTTTTGCGTGCCACGAATAGCATTACACGCATCATGAACTAGTCCGGCCTAGGTGACTTTGGATGGACCAAATGGCTAAGAATTTGACCGGTATTTCAGGATTTTCTGGCAGGCGGGACCTACCATGTACCTTGCTTCCCAATAGAGAGATGATAGGTAAGAGTTGCCAGGATGCACTTTAGGCGCAGGGGTTCTTTCAGTGCAGTTCAGAGGGCCTCCGAGGAGGCAGAGCCACGTTGAATGGAATACTGGCCAAAACGTGGTCCGGGGGCTGCCTTACAGCTGTAGAAATCAAGTTCTGTAGGCGAGAATCTGTTCATCACCCTTCCCTCTGCATACAAAGAGTCGACCCCAACCGTCTGTTCTGTGTTATGTTTCTCGGAAAATAAAAGGGGACTACGGCGCACACACTCTCCCTCAGAAGGGAATTCCTACGTGACTCTCTTAGGCCTACGGAAAGCCGTAGAGGAGTTAAAGCAGTCTGTCGAGTCAGGACGCACGGAGATGGCTGCACACAAAACTTTGCTGATAGGAAACACTCGTGCTTCCCTTGAGGCCAGGGGTCACGTTTACTTTGCCCTGAGCTAGGGCAAGCGTGGGATGAGCTCCTAGCAAGGCACTGGAGACCACCTGGATTCCTAGGAGAACGCTCACTTTCTTCACTGAGCGTATTCCTAGGAGTGACTAGAAGACGGTTAATGGCAATGTCTTTCAGTCAGCCTTGAGGCCGCCACTATCTACCTTTCAACTGGGGGAAATCCTGCCTTTTTCCAGGCTTCTCAATGACAAACTGGATCACCCCGTACATGTACCTAGCTTCTCTGACAATCCCAAAGAGACCATTGGAACGCAATCCGGCCTTCTGCGATGAAACTCTTGGATGCAGTGTGCTCTGCATGTGGTGAACGGAATAATCCTCTAAATGTCCTCAGTAGGCCTAGGTGACTTTGGATGTTGCAAATGCCTAGCAATGCTCAGGGTAAATCTCTTCTTTATTTCGGGCTGGACCTAAAGGCCAGTTTCCGCATCACTTAGAGAGACCTCGAGCAGGAGTCCCCAGACTGAAGTGGCGCCCCGGTTGTTTCCTTCAGGGCCTCTTATGTCTCCTCAAAGTGGCAGACCCGCATGGAATGAAAGCCTGCCACGAACCGCCTTCCTGAGGCTCTTTCAAAGCTGTGGAACGCTAGCCATAGAGAACACATTCGTTCCCGGCCCTTCCAACTGCATAGTGAGGGAAGTTCTCCGAGTTGTGTATCCCTTGATTGTGCCCAGAAGGCTTTGGGTACACAGTGTCCTTCCTTGGCAGGAATTGACCATGTGAGAGTCTTGAGCACTGTGGGCCATAGTAAAGCTAAAGCCGTCCATTGACTAAGACTTCCTGGAAACCGGTGCACCTCTATCTCTGGTAATGGGAAAATGTGCACCTTACCTCAAGACTAGAGGTCACATTTAGTTGGCCCTTTAGCTACAGTACGCAACTGGGGTGAGCTCCCAGGAAGGAATCGCAAGACCCTGGACTCTTTAGGAAAAAAACTCTGTGCTCTTCAGCGGCACCTGTGGCGTGAAGAGTCTCCTGGTGGTGTGGTTTTCAGCAGGCTTGGAAGCTGCAATGGAGCTGCTGTCAAAAGGGGGAAATACGGGCTTCTCCCATATTCTCCCGTTTACAACTTGATGCCACAGCGCATTTACTAGCACTCTCTGACTGACTGCTGGAGACTTTCAGCCCCACTGGGCCTTTCTATGAACACACTTTGTTGGACGCGGGGTGTTTTGCGTGCCACGAATAGCATTACACGCATCATGAACTAGTCCGGCCTAGGTGACTTTGGATGGACCAAATGGCTAAGAATTTGACCGGTATTTCAGGATTTTCTGGCAGGCGGGACCTACCATGTACCTTGCTTCCCAATAGAGAGATGATAGGTAAGAGTTGCCAGGATGCACTTTAGGCGCAGGGGTTCTTTCAGTGCAGTTCAGAGGGCCTCCGAGGAGGCAGAGCCACGTTGAATGGAATACTGGCCAAAACGTGGTCCGGGGGCTGCCTTACAGCTGTAGAAATCAAGTTCTGTAGGCGAGAATCTGTTCATCACCCTTCCCTCTGCATACAAAGAGTCGACCCCAACCGTCTGTTCTGTGTTATGTTTCTCGGAAAATAAAAGGGGACTACGGCGCACACACTCTCCCTCAGAAGGGAATTCCTACGTGACTCTCTTAGGCCTACGGAAAGCCGTAGAGGAGTTAAAGCAGTCTGTCGAGTCAGGACGCACGGAGATGGCTGCACACAAAACTTTGCTGATAGGAAACACTCGTGCTTCCCTTGAGGCCAGGGGTCACGTTTACTTTGCCCTGAGCTAGGGCAAGCGTGGGATGAGCTCCTAGCAAGGCACTGGAGACCACCTGGATTCCTAGGAGAACGCTCACTTTCTTCACTGAGCGTATTCCTAGGAGTGACTAGAAGACGGTTAATGGCAATGTCTTTCAGTCAGCCTTGAGGCCGCCACTATCTACCTTTCAACTGGGGGAAATCCTGCCTTTTTCCAGGCTTCTCAATGACAAACTGGATCACCCCGTACATGTACCTAGCTTCTCTGACAATCCCAAAGAGACCATTGGAACGCAATCCGGCCTTCTGCGATGAAACTCTTGGATGCAGTGTGCTCTGCATGTGGTGAACGGAATAATCCTCTAAATGTCCTCAGTAGGCCTAGGTGACTTTGGATGTTGCAAATGCCTAGCAATGCTCAGGGTAAATCTCTTCTTTATTTCGGGCTGGACCTAAAGGCCAGTTTCCGCATCACTTAGAGAGACCTCGAGCAGGAGTCCCCAGACTGAAGTGGCGCCCCGGTTGTTTCCTTCAGGGCCTCTTATGTCTCCTCAAAGTGGCAGACCCGCATGGAATGAAAGCCTGCCACGAACCGCCTTCCTGAGGCTCTTTCAAAGCTGTGGAACGCTAGCCATAGAGAACACATTCGTTCCCGGCCCTTCCAACTGCATAGTGAGGGAAGTTCTCCGAGTTGTGTATCCCTTGATTGTGCCCAGAAGGCTTTGGGTACACAGTGTCCTTCCTTGGCAGGAATTGACCATGTGAGAGTCTTGAGCACTGTGGGCCATAGTAAAGCTAAAGCCGTCCATTGACTAAGACTTCCTGGAAACCGGTGCACCTCTATCTCTGGTAATGGGAAAATGTGCACCTTACCTCAAGACTAGAGGTCACATTTAGTTGGCCCTTTAGCTACAGTACGCAACTGGGGTGAGCTCCCAGGAAGGAATCGCAAGACCCTGGACTCTTTAGGAAAAAAACTCTGTGCTCTTCAGCGGCACCTGTGGCGTGAAGAGTCTCCTGGTGGTGTGGTTTTCAGCAGGCTTGGAAGCTGCAATGGAGCTGCTGTCAAAAGGGGGAAATACGGGCTTCTCCCATATTCTCCCGTTTACAACTTGATGCCACAGCGCATTTACTAGCACTCTCTGACTGACTGCTGGAGACTTTCAGCCCCACTGGGCCTTTCTATGAACACACTTTGTTGGACGCGGGGTGTTTTGCGTGCCACGAATAGCATTACACGCATCATGAACTAGTCCGGCCTAGGTGACTTTGGATGGACCAAATGGCTAAGAATTTGACCGGTATTTCAGGATTTTCTGGCAGGCGGGACCTACCATGTACCTTGCTTCCCAATAGAGAGATGATAGGTAAGAGTTGCCAGGATGCACTTTAGGCGCAGGGGTTCTTTCAGTGCAGTTCAGAGGGCCTCCGAGGAGGCAGAGCCACGTTGAATGGAATACTGGCCAAAACGTGGTCCGGGGGCTGCCTTACAGCTGTAGAAATCAAGTTCTGTAGGCGAGAATCTGTTCATCACCCTTCCCTCTGCATACAAAGAGTCGACCCCAACCGTCTGTTCTGTGTTATGTTTCTCGGAAAATAAAAGGGGACTACGGCGCACACACTCTCCCTCAGAAGGGAATTCCTACGTGACTCTCTTAGGCCTACGGAAAGCCGTAGAGGAGTTAAAGCAGTCTGTCGAGTCAGGACGCACGGAGATGGCTGCACACAAAACTTTGCTGATAGGAAACACTCGTGCTTCCCTTGAGGCCAGGGGTCACGTTTACTTTGCCCTGAGCTAGGGCAAGCGTGGGATGAGCTCCTAGCAAGGCACTGGAGACCACCTGGATTCCTAGGAGAACGCTCACTTTCTTCACTGAGCGTATTCCTAGGAGTGACTAGAAGACGGTTCATGGCAATGTCTTTCAGTCAGCCTTGAGGCCTCCACTATCTACCTTTCAACTGGGGAAAATCCTGCTTTTTTCCAGGCTTCTCAATGACAAACTGGATCACCCCGCACATGTACCTAGCTTCTCTGACAATCCCAAAGAGACCATTGGAACGCAATCCGGCCTTCTGCGATGAAACTTTTGGATGCAGTGTGCTCTGCATGTGGTGAACGGCATAATCCTCTAAATGTCCTCAGTAGGCCTAGGTGACTTTGGATGTTGCAAATGCCTAGCAATGCTCAGGGTAAATCTCTTCTTTATTTCGGGCTGGACCTAAAGGCCAGTTTCCGCATCACTTAGACCTCGAGCAGGAGTCCCCAGACTGAAGTGGCACCCCGGTGGTTTCCTTCAGGGCCTCTTATGTTTCCTCAAAGTGGCAGACCCGCATGGAATGAAAGCCTGCCACGAACCGCCTTCCTGAGGCTCTTTCAAAGCTGTGGAACGCTAGCCATAGAGAACACATTGGTTCCCGGCCCTTCCAACTGCATAGTGAGGGAAGTTCCCCGAGCTGTGTATCCCTTGATTGTGCCCAGAAGGCTTTGGGTACACAGTGTCCTTCCTTGGCAGGAATTGACCATGTGAGAGTCTTGAGCACTGTGGGCCATAGTAAAGCTAAAGCCGTCCATTGACTAAGACTTCCTGGAAACCGTTGCACCTCTATCTCTGGTAATGGGAAAATGTGCACCTTACCTCAAGACTAGGGGTCACATTTAGTTGGCCCTTTAGCTACAGTACGCAACTGGGGTGAGCTCCCAGGAAGGAATCGCAAGCCACTGGATTCTTTAGGAAAAAAACTCTGTGCTCTTCAGCGGCACCTGTGGCGTGAAGAGTCTCCTGGTGGTGTGGTTTTCAGCAGGCTTGGAAGCTGCAATGGAGCTGCTGTCAAAAGGGGGAAATACGGGCTTCTCCCATATTCTCCCGTTTACAACTTGACGCCACAGCGCATTTACTAGCACTATCTGACTGACTGCTGGAGACTTTCAGCCCCACTGGGCCTTTCTATAATCACACTTCGTTGGACGCGGGGTGTTTTGCGTGCCACGAATAGCATTACACGCTTCATGAACTAGTCCGGCCTAGGTGACTTTGGATGGACCAAATGGCTAAGAATTTGACCGGTATTTCAGGATTTTCTGGCAGGCTGAACCTACCGTGTACCTTGCTTCCCAATAGAGAGATGACAGGTAAGAGTTGCCAGGATGCACTTTAGGCGCAGGGGTTCTTTCAGTGCAGTTCAGAGGGCCTCCGCGGAGGCAGAGCCACGTTGAATGGAATACTGGCCAAAAGGTGGTCCTGGGGCTGCCTTACAGCTGTAGAAATCAAGCTCTGCAGGCGAGAATCTGTTCATCACCCTTCCCTCTGTATACAAAGAGTCGACCCCAACCATCGGTTCTGTGTTATGTTTCTCGGAAAATAAAAGGGGACTACGGCGCACACACTCTCCCTCAGAAGGGAATTCCTACGTGACTCTCTTAGGCCTACGGAAAGCCGTAGAGGAGTTAAAGCAGTCTGTCGAGTCAGGACGCACGGAGATGGCTGCACACAAAACTTTGCTGATAGGAAACACTCGTGCTTCCCTTGAGGCCAGGGGTCACGTTTACTTTGCCCTGAGCTAGGGCAAGCGTGGGATGAGCTCCCAGCAAGGCACTGGAGACCACCTGGATTCCTAGGAGAACGCTCACTTTCTTCACTGAGCGTATTCCTAGGAGTGACTAGAAGACGGTTCATGGCAATGTCTTTCAGTCAGCCTTGAGGCCGCCACTATCTACCTTTCAACTGGGGAAATCCTGCCTTTTTCCAGGCTTCTCAATGACAAACTAGATCACCCCGTACATGTACCTAGCTTCTCTGACAATCCCAAAGAGACCATTGGAACGCAATCCGGCCTTCTGCGATGAAACTTTTGGATGCAGTGTGCTCTGCATGTGGTGAACGGCATAATCCTCTAAATGTCCTCAGTAGGCCTAGGTGACTTTGGATGTTGCAAATGCCTAGCAATGCTCAGGGTAAATCTCTTCTTTATTTCGGGCTGGACCTAAAGGCCAGTTTCCGCATCACTTAGAGAGACCTCGAGCAGGAGTCCCCAGACTGAAGTGGCGCCCCGGTGGTTTCCTTCAGGGCCTCTTATGTTTCCTCAAAGTGGCAGACCCGCATGGAATGAAAGCCTGCCACGAACCGCCTTCCTGAGGCTCTTTCAAAGCTGTGGAACGCTAGCCATAGAGAACACATTCGTTCCCAGCCCTTCCAACTGCATAGTGAGGGAAGTTCCCCGAGCTGTGTATCCCTTGATTGTGCCCAGAAGGCTTTGGGTACACAGTGTCCTTCCTTGGCAGGAATTGACCATGTGAGAGTCTTGAGCACTGTGGGCCATAGTAAAGCTAAAGCCGTCCATTGACTAAGACTTCCTGGAAACCGGTGCACCTCTATCTCTGGTAATGGGAAAATGTGCACCTTACCTCAAGACTAGAGGTCACATTTAGTTGGCCCTTTAGCTACAGTACGCAACTGGGGTGAGCTCCCAGGAAGGAATTGCAAGCCACTGGATTCTTTAGGAAAAAAAACTCTGTGCTCTTCAGCGGCACCTGTGGCGTGAAGAGTCTCCTGGTGGTGTGGTTTTCAGCAGGCTTGGAAGCTGCAATGGAGCTGCTGTCAAAAGGGGGAAATACGGGCTTCTCCCATATTCTCCCGTTTACAACTTAACGCCACAGCGCATTTACTAGCACTATCTGACTGACTGCTGGAGACTTTCAGCCCCACTGGGCCTTTCTATGATCACACTTCGTTGGACGCGTGGTGTTTTGCGTGCCACGGATAGCATTACACGCTTCATGAACTAGTCCGGCCTAGGTGACTTTGGATGGACCAAATGGCTAAGAATTTGACCGGTATTTCAGGATTTTCTGGCAGGCTGGACCTACCGTGTACCTTGCTTCCCAATAGAGAGATGACAGGTAAGAGTTGCCAGGATGCACTTTAGGCGCAGGGGTTCTTTCAGTGCAGTTCAGAGGGCCTCCGAGGAGGCAGAGCCACGTTGAATGGAATACTGGCCAAAACGTGGTCCTGGGGCTGCCTTACAGCTGTAGAAATCAAGCTCTGCAGGCGAGAATCTGTTCATCAACCTTCCCTCTGCATACAAATAGTCGACCCCAACCGTCTGTTCTGTGTTATGTTTCTCGGAAAATAAAAGGGGACTACGGCGCACACACTCTCCCTCAGAAGGGAATTCCTACGTGACTCTCTTAGGCCTACGGAAAGCTGTAGAGGAGTTAAAGCACTCTATCGAGTCAGGATGCATGGAGATGGCTGCACACAAAACTTTGCTGATAGGAAACACTCGTGCTTCCCTTGAGGCCAGGGGTCACGTTTACTTTACCCTGAGCTAGGTCAAGCGTGGGATGAGCTCCTAGCAAGGCACTGGAGACCACCTGGATTCCTAGGAGAATGCTCACTTTCTTCACTGAGCGTATTCCTAGGAGTGACTAGAAGACGGTTAATGGCAATGTCTTTCAGTCAGGCTTGAGGCCGCCACTATCTACCTTTCAACTGGGGGAAATCCTGCCTTTTTCCAGGCTTCTCAATGACAAACTTGATCACCCCGCACATGTACCTAGCTTCTCTGACAATCCCAAAGAGACCATTGGAACGCAATCTGGCCTTCTGCGATGAAACTTTTTGATGCAGTGTGCTCTGCATGTGGTGAACGGCATAATCCTCTAAATGTCCTCAGTAGGCCTAGGTGACTTTGGATGTTGCAAATGCCTAGCAATGCTCAGGGTAAATCTCTTCTTTATTTCGGGCTGGACCTAAAGGCCAGTTTCCGCATCACTTAGAGAGACCTCGAGCAGGAGTCCCCAGACTGAAGTGGCGCCCCGGTGGTTTCCTTCAGGGCCTCTTATGTTTCCTCAAAGTGGCAGACCCGCATGGAATGAAAGCCTGCCACAAACCGCCTTCCTGAGGCTCTTTCAAAGCTGTGGAACGCTAGCCATAGAGAACACATTCGTTCCCGGCCCTTCCAACTGCATAGTGAGGGAAGTTCCCCGAGCTGTGTATCCCTTGATTGTGCCCAGAAGGCTTTGGGTACACAGTGTCCTTCCTTGGCAGGAATTGACCATGTGAGAGTCTTGAGCACTCTGGGCCATAGTAAAGCTAAAGCCGTCCATTGACTAAGACTTCCTGGAAACCGGTGCACCTCTATCTCTGGTAATGGGAAAATGTGCACCTTACCTCAAGACTAGAGGTCACATTTAGTTGGCCCTTTAGCTACAGTACGCAACTGGGGTGAGCTCCCAGGAAGGAATCGCAAGCCCCTGGATTCTTTAGGAAAAAAACTCTGTGCTCTTCAGCGGCACCTGTGGCGTGAAGAGTCTCCTGGTGGTGTGGTTTTCAGCAGGCTTGGAAGCTGCAATGGAGCTGCTGTCAAAAGGGGGAAATACGGGCTTCTCCCATATTCTCCCGTTTACACCTTGACGCCACAGCGCATTTACTAGCACTCTCTGACTGACTGCTGGAGACTTTCAGCCCCACTGGGCCTTTCTATGATCACACTTCGTTGGACGCGGGGTGTTTTGCGTGCCACGAATAGCATTACACGCTTCATGAACTAGTCCGGCCTAGGTGACTTTGGATGGACCAAATGGCTAAGAATTTGACCGGTATTTCAGGATTTTCTGGCAGGCTGGACCTACCGTGTACCTTGCTTCCCAATAGAGAGATGACAGGTAAGAGTTGCCAGGATGCACTTTAGGCGCAGGGGTTCTTTCAGTGCAGTTCAGAGGGCCTCCGCGGAGGCAGAGCCACGTTGAATGGAATACTGGCCAAAACGTGGTCCTGGGGCTGCCTTACAGCTGTAGAAATCAAGTTCCGCAGGCGAGAATCTGTTCATCACCCTTCCCTCTGCATACAAATAGTCGACCCCAACCGTCTGTTCTGTGTTATGTTTCTCGGAAAATAAAAGGGGACTACGGCGCACACACTCTCCCTCAGAAGGGAATTCCTACGCGACTCTCTTAAGCCTACGGAAAGCCGTAGAGGAGTTAAAGCACTCTGCCGAGTCAGGACGCACGGAGATGGCTGCACACAAAACTTTGCTGATAGGAAACACTCGTGCTTGCCTTGAGGCCAGGGGTCACGTTTACTTTGCCCTGAGCTAGGGCAAGCGTGGGATGAGCTCCTAGCAAGGCACTGGAGACCACCTGGATTCCTAGGAGAACGCTCACTTTCTTCACTGAGCGTATTCCTAGGAGTGACTAGAAGACGGTTAATGGCAATGTCTTTCAGTCAGCCTTGAGGCCGCCACTATCTACCTTTCAACTTGGGGAAATCCTGCCTTTTTCCAGTCTTCTCAATGACAAACTGGATCACCCCGCACATGTACCTAGCTTCTCTGACAATCCCAAAGAGACCATTGGAACGCAATCCGGCCTTCTGCGATGAAACTTTTGGATGCAGTGTGCTCTGCATGTGGTGAACGGCATAATCCTCTAAATGTCCTCAGTAGGCCTAGGTGACTTTGGATGTTGCAAATGCCTAGCAATGCTCAGGGTAAATCTCTTCTTTATTTCGGGCTGGACCTAAAGGCCAGTTTCCGCATCACTTAGAGAGACCTCGAGCAGGAGTCCCCAGACTGAAGTGGCGCCCCGGTGGTTTCCTTCAGGGCCTCTTATGTTTCCTCAAAGTGGCAGACCCGCATGGAATGAAAGCCTGCCACGAACCGCCTTCCTGAGGCTCTTTCAAAGCTGTGGAACGCTAGCCATAGAGAACACATTCGTTCCCAGCCCTTCCAACTGCATAGTGAGGGAAGTTCCCCGAGCTGTGTATCCCTTGATTGTGCCCAGAAGGCTTTGGGTACACAGTGTCCTTCCTTGGCAGGAATTGACCATGTGAGAGTCTTGAGCACTGTGGGCCATAGTAAAGCTAAAGCCGTCCATTGACTAAGACTTCCTGGAAACCGGTGCACCTCTATCTCTGGTAATGGGAAAATGTGCACCTTACCTCAAGACTAGAGGTCACATTTAGTTGGCCCTTTAGCTACAGTACGCAACTGGGGTGAGCTCCCAGGAAGGAATTGCAAGCCACTGGATTCTTTAGGAAAAAAAACTCTGTGCTCTTCAGCGGCACCTGTGGCGTGAAGAGTCTCCTGGTGGTGTGGTTTTCAGCAGGCTTGGAAGCTGCAATGGAGCTGCTGTCAAAAGGGGGAAATACGGGCTTCTCCCATATTCTCCCGTTTACAACTTAACGCCACAGCGCATTTACTAGCACTATCTGACTGACTGCTGGAGACTTTCAGCCCCACTGGGCCTTTCTATGATCACACTTCGTTGGACGCGTGGTGTTTTGCGTGCCACGGATAGCATTACACGCTTCATGAACTAGTCCGGCCTAGGTGACTTTGGATGGACCAAATGGCTAAGAATTTGACCGGTATTTCAGGATTTTCTGGCAGGCTGGACCTACCGTGTACCTTGCTTCCCAATAGAGAGATGACAGGTAAGAGTTGCCAGGATGCACTTTAGGCGCAGGGGTTCTTTCAGTGCAGTTCAGAGGGCCTCCGAGGAGGCAGAGCCACGTTGAATGGAATACTGGCCAAAACGTGGTCCTGGGGCTGCCTTACAGCTGTAGAAATCAAGCTCTGCAGGCGAGAATCTGTTCATCAACCTTCCCTCTGCATACAAATAGTCGACCCCAACCGTCTGTTCTGTGTTATGTTTCTCGGAAAATAAAAGGGGACTACGGCGCACACACTCTCCCTCAGAAGGGAATTCCTACGTGACTCTCTTAGGCCTACGGAAAGCTGTAGAGGAGTTAAAGCACTCTATCGAGTCAGGATGCATGGAGATGGCTGCACACAAAACTTTGCTGATAGGAAACACTCGTGCTTCCCTTGAGGCCAGGGGTCACGTTTACTTTACCCTGAGCTAGGTCAAGCGTGGGATGAGCTCCTAGCAAGGCACTGGAGACCACCTGGATTCCTAGGAGAATGCTCACTTTCTTCACTGAGCGTATTCCTAGGAGTGACTAGAAGACGGTTAATGGCAATGTCTTTCAGTCAGGCTTGAGGCCGCCACTATCTACCTTTCAACTGGGGGAAATCCTGCCTTTTTCCAGGCTTCTCAATGACAAACTTGATCACCCCGCACATGTACCTAGCTTCTCTGACAATCCCAAAGAGACCATTGGAACGCAATCTGGCCTTCTGCGATGAAACTTTTTGATGCAGTGTGCTCTGCATGTGGTGAACGGCATAATCCTCTAAATGTCCTCAGTAGGCCTAGGTGACTTTGGATGTTGCAAATGCCTAGCAATGCTCAGGGTAAATCTCTTCTTTATTTCGGGCTGGACCTAAAGGCCAGTTTCCGCATCACTTAGAGAGACCTCGAGCAGGAGTCCCCAGACTGAAGTGGCGCCCCGGTGGTTTCCTTCAGGGCCTCTTATGTTTCCTCAAAGTGGCAGACCCGCATGGAATGAAAGCCTGCCACAAACCGCCTTCCTGAGGCTCTTTCAAAGCTGTGGAACGCTAGCCATAGAGAACACATTCGTTCCCGGCCCTTCCAACTGCATAGTGAGGGAAGTTCCCCGAGCTGTGTATCCCTTGATTGTGCCCAGAAGGCTTTGGGTACACAGTGTCCTTCCTTGGCAGGAATTGACCATGTGAGAGTCTTGAGCACTCTGGGCCATAGTAAAGCTAAAGCCGTCCATTGACTAAGACTTCCTGGAAACCGGTGCACCTCTATCTCTGGTAATGGGAAAATGTGCACCTTACCTCAAGACTAGAGGTCACATTTAGTTGGCCCTTTAGCTACAGTACGCAACTGGGGTGAGCTCCCAGGAAGGAATCGCAAGCCCCTGGATTCTTTAGGAAAAAAACTCTGTGCTCTTCAGCGGCACCTGTGGCGTGAAGAGTCTCCTGGTGGTGTGGTTTTCAGCAGGCTTGGAAGCTGCAATGGAGCTGCTGTCAAAAGGGGGAAATACGGGCTTCTCCCATATTCTCCCGTTTACACCTTGACGCCACAGCGCATTTACTAGCACTCTCTGACTGACTGCTGGAGACTTTCAGCCCCACTGGGCCTTTCTATGATCACACTTCGTTGGACGCGGGGTGTTTTGCGTGCCACGAATAGCATTACACGCTTCATGAACTAGTCCGGCCTAGGTGACTTTGGATGGACCAAATGGCTAAGAATTTGACCGGTATTTCAGGATTTTCTGGCAGGCTGGACCTACCGTGTACCTTGCTTCCCAATAGAGAGATGACAGGTAAGAGTTGCCAGGATGCACTTTAGGCGCAGGGGTTCTTTCAGTGCAGTTCAGAGGGCCTCCGCGGAGGCAGAGCCACGTTGAATGGAATACTGGCCAAAACGTGGTCCTGGGGCTGCCTTACAGCTGTAGAAATCAAGTTCCGCAGGCGAGAATCTGTTCATCACCCTTCCCTCTGCATACAAATAGTCGACCCCAACCGTCTGTTCTGTGTTATGTTTCTCGGAAAATAAAAGGGGACTACGGCGCACACACTCTCCCTCAGAAGGGAATTCCTACGCGACTCTCTTAAGCCTACGGAAAGCCGTAGAGGAGTTAAAGCACTCTGCCGAGTCAGGACGCACGGAGATGGCTGCACACAAAACTTTGCTGATAGGAAACACTCGTGCTTGCCTTGAGGCCAGGGGTCACGTTTACTTTGCCCTGAGCTAGGGCAAGCGTGGGATGAGCTCCTAGCAAGGCACTGGAGACCACCTGGATTCCTAGGAGAACGCTCACTTTCTTCACTGAGCGTATTCCTAGGAGTGACTAGAAGACGGTTAATGGCAATGTCTTTCAGTCAGCCTTGAGGCCGCCACTATCTACCTTTCAACTTGGGGAAATCCTGCCTTTTTCCAGTCTTCTCAATGACAAACTGGATCACCCCGCACATGTACCTAGCTTCTCTGACAATCCCAAAGAGACCATTGGAACGCAATCCGGCCTTCTGCGATGAAACTTTTGGATGCAGTGTGCTCTGCATGTGGTGAACGGCATAATCCTCTAAATGTCCTCAGTAGGCCTAGGTGACTTTGGATGTTGCAAATGCCTAGCAATGCTCAGGGTAAATCTCTTCTTTATTTCGGGCTGGACCTAAAGGCCAGTTTCCGCATCACTTAGAGAGAACTCGAGCAGGAGTCCCCAGACTGAAGTGGCGCCCCGGTGGTTTCCTTCAGGGCCTCTTATGTTTCCTCAAAGTGGCAGACCCGCATGGAATGAAAGCCTGCCACGAACCGCCTTCCTGAGGCTCTTTCAAAGCTGTGGAACGCTAGCCATAGAGAACACATTCGTTCCCGGCCCTTCCAACTGCATAGTGAGGGAAGTTCCCCGAGCTGTGTATCCCTTGATTGTGCCCAGAAGGCTTTGGGTACACAGTGTCCTTCCTTGGCAGGAATTGACCATGTGAGAGTCTGGAGCACTGTGGGCCATAGTAAAGCTAAAGCCGTCCATTGACTAAGACTTCCTGGAAACCGGTGCACCTCTATCTCTGGTAATGGGAAAATGTGCACCTTACCTCAAGACTAGAGGTCACATTTAGTTGGCCCTTTAGCTACAGTACGCAACTGGGGTGAGCTCCCAGGAAGGAATCGCAAGCCCCTGGATTCTTTAGGAAAAAAACTCTGTGCTCTTCAGCGGCACCTGTGGCGTGAAGAGTCTCCTGGTGGTGTGGTTTTCAGCAGGCTTGGAAGCTGCAATGGAGCTGCTGTCAAAAGGGGGAAATACGGGCTTCTCCCATATTCTCCCGTTTACAACTTGACGCCACAGCACATTTACTAGCACTCTCTGACTGACTGCTGGAGACTTTCAGCCCCACTGGGCCTTTCTATGATCACACTTCGTTGGACGCGGGGTGTTTTGCATGCCACGAATAGCATTACACGCTTCATGAACTAGTCCGGCCTAGGTGACTTTGGATGGACCAAATGGCTAAGAATTTGACCGGTATTTCAGGATTTTCTGGCAGGCTGGACCTACCGTGTACCTTGCTTCCCAATAGAGAGATGACAGGTAAGAGTTGCCAGGATGCACTTTAGGCGCAGTGGTTCTTTCAGTGCAGTTCAGAGGGCCTCCGAGGAGGCAGAGCCACGTTGAATGGAATACTGGCCAAAAGGTGGTCCTGGGCCTGCCTTACAGCTGTAGAAATCAAGCTCTGCAGGCGAGAATCTGTTCATCACCCTTCCCTTTGCATACAAATATTCGACCCAAACCGTCTGTTCTGTGTTATGTTTCTCGGAAAATAAAAGGGGACTACGGCGCACACACTCTCCCTCAGAAGGGAATTCCTACGTGACTCTCTTAGGCCTACGGAAAGCTGTAGAGGAGTTAAAGCACTCTATCGAGTCAGGATGCATGGAGATGGCTGCACACAAAACTTTGCTGATAGGAAACACTCGTGCTTCCATTGAGGCCAGGGGTCACGTTTACTTTGCCCTGAGCTAGGGCAAGCGTGGGATGAGCTCCTAGCAAGGCACTGGAGACCACCTGGATTCCTAGGAGAATGCTCACTTTCTTCACTGAGCGTATTCCTAGGAGTGACTAGAAGACGGTTAATGGCAATGTTTTTCAGTCAGCCTTGAGGCCGCCACTATCTACCTTTCAACTGGGGGAAATCCTGCCTTTTTCCAGGCTTCTCAATGACAAACTGGATCACCCCGCACATGTACCTAGCTTCTCTGACAATCCCAAAGAGACCATTGGAACGCAATCCGGCCTTCTGGGATGAAACTTTTGGATGCAGTGTGCTCTGCATGTGGTGAACGGCATAATCCTCTAAATGTCCTCAGTAGGCCTAGGTGACTTTGGATGTTGCAAATGCCTAGCAATGCTCAGGGTAAATCTCTTCTTTATTTCGGGCTGGACCTAAAGGCCAGTTTCCGCATCACTTAGAGAGACCTCGAGCAGGAGTCCCCAGACTGAAGTGGCGCCCCGGTGGTTTCCTTCAGGGCCTCTTATGTTTCCTCAAAGTGGCAGACCCGCATGGATTGAAAGCCTGCCACGAACCGCCTTCCTGAGGCTCTTTCAAAGCTGTGGAACGCTAGCCATAGAGAACACATTCGTTCCCCGCCCTTCCAACTGCATAGTGAGGGAAGTTCCCCGAGCTGTGTATCCCTTGATTGTGCCCAGAAGGCTTTGGGTACACAGTGTCCTTCCTTGGCAGGAATTGACCATGTGAGAGTCTTGAGCACTGTGGGCCATAGTAAAGCTAAAGCCGTCCATTGACTAAGACTTCCTGGAAACCGGTGCACCTCTATCTCTGGTAATGGGAAAATGTGCACCTTACCTCAAGACTAGAGGTCACATTTAGTTGGCCCTTTAGCTACAGTACGCAACTGGGGTGAGCTCCCAGGAAGGAATCGCAAGCCCCTGGACTCTTTAGGAAAAAAACTCTGTGCTCTTCAGCGGCACCTGTGGCGTGAAGAGTCTCCTGGTGGTGTGGTTTTCAGCAGGCTTGGAAGCTGCAATGGAGCTGCTGTCAAAAGGGGGAAATACGGGCTTCTCCCATATTCTCCCGTTTACAACTTGACGCCACAGTGCATTAACTAGCACTCTCTGACTGACTGCTGGAGACTTTCAGCCCCACTGGGCCTTTCTATGATCACACTTCGTTGGATGCGGGGTGTTTTGTGTGCCACGAATAGCATTACACGCTTCATGAACTAGTCCGGCCTAGGTGACTTTTGATGGACCAAATGGCTAAGAATTTGACCGGATTTTCAGGATTTTCTGGCAGGCTGGACCTACCGTGTACCTTGCTTCCCAATAGAGAGATGACAGGTAAGAGTTGCCAGGATGCACTTTAGGCGCAGGGGTTCTTTCAGTGCAGTTCAGAGGGCCTCCGCGGAGGCAGAGCCACGTTGAATGGAATACTGGCCAAAACGTGGTCCTGGGGCTGCCTTACAGCTGTAGAAATCAAGTTCTGCAGGCGAGAATCTGTTCATCACCCTTCCCTCTGCATACAAAGAGTCGACCCCAACCGTCTCTTCTGTGTTATGTTTCTCGGAAAATAAAAGGGGACTACGGCGCACACACTCTCCCTCAGAAGGGAATGCCTACGTGACTCTCTTAGGCCTACGGAAAGCCGTAGAGGAGTTAAAGCACTCTGCCGAGTCAGGACGCCCGGAGATGGCTGCACACAAAACTTTGCTGATAGGAAACACTCGTGCTTGCCTTGAGGCCAGGGGTCACGTTTACTTTGCCCTGAGCTAGGGCAAGCGTGGGATGAGCTCCTAGCAAGGCACTGGAGACCACCTGGATTCCTAGGAGAATGCTCACTTTCTTCACTGAGCGTATTCCTAGGAGTGACTAGAAGACGGTTAATGGCAATGTCTTTCAGTCAGCCCTGAGGCCGCCACTATCTACCTTTCAACTGGGCGAAATCCTGCCTTTTTCCAGGCTTCTCAATGACAAACTGGATCACCCCGCACATGTACCTAGCTTCTCTGACAATCCCAAAGAGACCATTGGAACGCAATCCGGCCTTCTGCGATGAAACTTTTGGATGCAGTGTGCTCTGCATGTGGTGAACGGCATAATCCTCTAAATGTCCTCAGTAGGCCTAGGTGACTTTGGATGTTGCAAATGCCTAGCAATGCTCAGGGTAAATCTCTTCTTTATTTCGGGCTGGACCTAAAGGCCAGTTTCCGCATCACTTAGAGAGACCTCGAGCAGGAGTCCCCAGACTGAAGTGGCGCCCCGGTGGTTTCCTTCAGGGCCTCTTATGTTTCCTCAAAGTGGCAGACCCGCATGGAATGAAAGCCTGCCACGAACCGCCTTCCTGAGGCTCTTTCAAAGCTGTGGAACGCTAGCCATAGAGAACACATTCGTTCCCGGCCCTTCCAACTGCATAGTGAGGGAAGTTCCCCGAGCTGTGTATCCCTTGATTGTGCCCAGAAGGCGTTGGGTACACAGTGTCCTTCCTTGGCAGGAATTGACCATGTGAGAGTCTTGAGCACTGTGGGCCATAGTAAAGCTAAAGCCGTCCATTGACTAAGACTTCCTGGAAACCGGTGCACCTCTATCTCTGGTAATAGGAAAATGTGCACCTTACCTCAAGACTAGAGGTCACATTTAGTTGGCCCTTTAGCTACAGTACGCAACTGGGGTGAGCTCCCAGGAAGGAATCGCAAGCCCCTGGATTCTTTAGGAAAAAAACTCTGTGCTCTTCAGCGGCACCTGTGGCGTGAAGAGTCTCCTGGTGGTGTGGTTTTCAGCAGGCTTGGAAGCTGCAATGGAGCTGCTGTCAAAAGGGGGAAATACGGGCTTCTCCCATATTCTCCCGTTTACAACTTGACGCCACAGAGCATTTACTAGCACTCTCTGACTGACTGCTGGAGACTTTCAGCCCCACTGGGCCTTTGTCTGATCACACTTCGCTGGACGCGGTGTGTTTTGCGTGCCACGGATAGCATTACACGCTTCATGAACTAGTCCGGCCTAGGTGACTTTGGATGGACCAAATGGCTAAGAATTTGACGGGATTTTCAGGATTTTCTGGCAGGCTGGACCTACCGTGGACCTTGCTTCCCAATAGAGAGATGACAGGTAAGAGTTGCCAGGATGCACTTTAGGCGCAGGGGTTCTTTCAGTGCAGTTCAGAGGGCCTCCGCGGAGGCAGAGCCACATTGAATGGAATACTGGCCAAAACGTGGTCCTGGGGCTGCCTTACAGCTGTAGAAATCAAGCTCTGCGGGCGAGAATCTGTTCATCACCCTTCCCTCTGCATACAAAGAGTCGACCCCAACCGTCTCTTCTGTGTTATGTTTCTCGGAAAATAAAAGGGGACTACGGCGCACACACTCTCCCTCAGAAGGGAATTCCTAAGCGACTCTCTTAGGCCTACGGAAAGCCGTAGAGGAGTTAAAGCAGTCTGTCGAGTCATTACGCACAGAGATGGCTGCACACAAAACTTTGCTGATAGGAAACACTCGTGCTTGCCTTGAGGCCAGGGGTCACGTTTACTTTGCCCTGAGCTAGGGCAAGCGTGGGATGAGCTCCTAGCAAGGCACTGGAGACCACCTGGGTTCCTAGGAGAACGCTCACTTTCTTCACTGAGCGTATTCCTAGGAGTGACTAGAAGACGGTTCATGGCAATGTCTTTCAGTCAGCCTTGAGGCCGCCACTATCTACCTTTCAACTGGGGGAAATCCTGCCTTTTTCCAGGCTTCTCAATGACAAACTGGATCACCCCGCACATGTACCTAGCTTCTCTGACAATCCCAAAGAGACCATTGGAACGCAATCCGGCCTTCTGCGATGAAACTTTTGGATGCAGTGTGCTCTGCATGTGGTGAACGGCATAATCCTCTAAATGTCCTCAGTAGGCCTAGGTGACTTTGGATGTTGCAAATGCCTAGCAATGCTCAGGGTAAATCTCTTCTTTATTTCGGGCTGGACCTAAAGGCCAGTTTCCGCATCACTTAGAGAGAACTCGAGCAGGAGTCCCCAGACTGAAGTGGCGCCCCGGTGGTTTCCTTCAGGGCCTCTTATGTTTCCTCAAAGTGGCAGACCCGCATGGAATGAAAGCCTGCCACGAACCGCCTTCCTGAGGCTCTTTCAAAGCTGTGGAACGCTAGCCATAGAGAACACATTCGTTCCCGGCCCTTCCAACTGCATAGTGAGGGAAGTTCCCCGAGCTGTGTATCCCTTGATTGTGCCCAGAAGGCTTTGGGTACACAGTGTCCTTCCTTGGCAGGAATTGACCATGTGAGAGTCTGGAGCACTGTGGGCCATAGTAAAGCTAAAGCCGTCCATTGACTAAGACTTCCTGGAAACCGGTGCACCTCTATCTCTGGTAATGGGAAAATGTGCACCTTACCTCAAGACTAGAGGTCACATTTAGTTGGCCCTTTAGCTACAGTACGCAACTGGGGTGAGCTCCCAGGAAGGAATCGCAAGCCCCTGGATTCTTTAGGAAAAAAACTCTGTGCTCTTCAGCGGCACCTGTGGCGTGAAGAGTCTCCTGGTGGTGTGGTTTTCAGCAGGCTTGGAAGCTGCAATGGAGCTGCTGTCAAAAGGGGGAAATACGGGCTTCTCCCATATTCTCCCGTTTACAACTTGACGCCACAGCACATTTACTAGCACTCTCTGACTGACTGCTGGAGACTTTCAGCCCCACTGGGCCTTTCTATGATCACACTTCGTTGGACGCGGGGTGTTTTGCATGCCACGAATAGCATTACACGCTTCATGAACTAGTCCGGCCTAGGTGACTTTGGATGGACCAAATGGCTAAGAATTTGACCGGTATTTCAGGATTTTCTGGCAGGCTGGACCTACCGTGTACCTTGCTTCCCAATAGAGAGATGACAGGTAAGAGTTGCCAGGATGCACTTTAGGCGCAGTGGTTCTTTCAGTGCAGTTCAGAGGGCCTCCGAGGAGGCAGAGCCACGTTGAATGGAATACTGGCCAAAAGGTGGTCCTGGGCCTGCCTTACAGCTGTAGAAATCAAGCTCTGCAGGCGAGAATCTGTTCATCACCCTTCCCTTTGCATACAAATATTCGACCCAAACCGTCTGTTCTGTGTTATGTTTCTCGGAAAATAAAAGGGGACTACGGCGCACACACTCTCCCTCAGAAGGGAATTCCTACGTGACTCTCTTAGGCCTACGGAAAGCTGTAGAGGAGTTAAAGCACTCTATCGAGTCAGGATGCATGGAGATGGCTGCACACAAAACTTTGCTGATAGGAAACACTCGTGCTTCCATTGAGGCCAGGGGTCACGTTTACTTTGCCCTGAGCTAGGGCAAGCGTGGGATGAGCTCCTAGCAAGGCACTGGAGACCACCTGGATTCCTAGGAGAATGCTCACTTTCTTCACTGAGCGTATTCCTAGGAGTGACTAGAAGACGGTTAATGGCAATGTTTTTCAGTCAGCCTTGAGGCCGCCACTATCTACCTTTCAACTGGGGGAAATCCTGCCTTTTTCCAGGCTTCTCAATGACAAACTGGATCACCCCGCACATGTACCTAGCTTCTCTGACAATCCCAAAGAGACCATTGGAACGCAATCCGGCCTTCTGGGATGAAACTTTTGGATGCAGTGTGCTCTGCATGTGGTGAACGGCATAATCCTCTAAATGTCCTCAGTAGGCCTAGGTGACTTTGGATGTTGCAAATGCCTAGCAATGCTCAGGGTAAATCTCTTCTTTATTTCGGGCTGGACCTAAAGGCCAGTTTCCGCATCACTTAGAGAGACCTCGAGCAGGAGTCCCCAGACTGAAGTGGCGCCCCGGTGGTTTCCTTCAGGGCCTCTTATGTTTCCTCAAAGTGGCAGACCCGCATGGATTGAAAGCCTGCCACGAACCGCCTTCCTGAGGCTCTTTCAAAGCTGTGGAACGCTAGCCATAGAGAACACATTCGTTCCCCGCCCTTCCAACTGCATAGTGAGGGAAGTTCCCTGAGCTGTGTATCCCTTGATTGTGCCCAGAAGGCTTTGGGTACACAGTGTCCTTCCTTGGCAGGAATTGACCATGTGAGAGTCTTGAGCACTGTGGGCCATAGTAAAGCTAAAGCCGTCCATTGACTAAGACTTCCTGGAAACCGGTGCACCTCTATCTCTGGTAATGGGAAAATGTGCACCTTACCTCAAGACTAGAGGTCACATTTAGTTGGCCCTTTAGCTACAGTACGCAACTGGGGTGAGCTCCCAGGAAGGAATCGCAAGCCCCTGGACTCTTTAGGAAAAAAACTCTGTGCTCTTCAGCGGCACCTGTGGCGTGAAGAGTCTCCTGGTGGTGTGGTTTTCAGCAGGCTTGGAAGCTGCAATGGAGCTGCTGTCAAAAGGGGGAAATACGGGCTTCTCCCATATTCTCCCGTTTACAACTTGACGCCACAGTGCATTAACTAGCACTCTCTGACTGACTGCTGGAGACTTTCAGCCCCACTGGGCCTTTCTATGATCACACTTCGTTGGATGCGGGGTGTTTTGTGTGCCACGAATAGCATTACACGCTTCATGAACTAGTCCGGCCTAGGTGACTTTGGATGGACCAAATGGCTAAGAATTTGACCGGATTTTCAGGATTTTCTGGCAGGCTGGACCTACCGTGTACCTTGCTTCCCAATAGAGAGATGACAGGTAAGAGTTGCCAGGATGCACTTTAGGCGCAGGGGTTCTTTCAGTGCAGTTCAGAGGGCCTCCGCGGAGGCAGAGCCACGTTGAATGGAATACTGGCCAAAACGTGGTCCTGGGGCTGCCTTACAGCTGTAGAAATCAAGTTCTGCAGGCGAGAATCTGTTCATCACCCTTCCCTCTGCATACAAAGAGTCGACCCCAACCGTCTCTTCTGTGTTATGTTTCTCGGAAAATAAAAGGGGACTACGGCGCACACACTCTCCCTCAGAAGGGAATGCCTACGTGACTCTCTTAGGCCTACGGAAAGCCGTAGAGGAGTTAAAGCACTCTGCCGAGTCAGGACGCCCGGAGATGGCTGCACACAAAACTTTGCTGATAGGAAACACTCGTGCTTGCCTTGAGGCCAGGGGTCACGTTTACTTTGCCCTGAGCTAGGGCAAGCGTGGGATGAGCTCCTAGCAAGGCACTGGAGACCACCTGGATTCCTAGGAGAATGCTCACTTTCTTCACTGAGCGTATTCCTAGGAGTGACTAGAAGACGGTTAATGGCAATGTCTTTCAGTCAGCCCTGAGGCCGCCACTATCTACCTTTCAACTGGGCGAAATCCTGCCTTTTTCCAGGCTTCTCAATGACAAACTGGATCACCCCGCACATGTACCTAGCTTCTCTGACAATCCCAAAGAGACCATTGGAACGCAATCCGGCCTTCTGCGATGAAACTTTTGGATGCAGTGTGCTCTGCATGTGGTGAACGGCATAATCCTCTAAATGTCCTCAGTAGGCCTAGGTGACTTTGGATGTTGCAAATGCCTAGCAATGCTCAGGGTAAATCTCTTCTTTATTTCGGGCTGGACCTAAAGGCCAGTTTCCGCATCACTTAGAGAGACCTCGAGCAGGAGTCCCCAGACTGAAGTGGCGCCCCGGTGGTTTCCTTCAGGGCCTCTTATGTTTCCTCAAAGTGGCAGACCCGCATGGAATGAAAGCCTGCCACGAACCGCCTTCCTGAGGCTCTTTCAAAGCTGTGGAACGCTAGCCATAGAGAACACATTCGTTCCCGGCCCTTCCAACTGCATAGTGAGGGAAGTTCCCCGAGCTGTGTATCCCTTGATTGTGCCCAGAAGGCGTTGGGTACACAGTGTCCTTCCTTGGCAGGAATTGACCATGTGAGAGTCTTGAGCACTGTGGGCCATAGTAAAGCTAAAGCCGTCCATTGACTAAGACTTCCTGGAAACCGGTGCACCTCTATCTCTGGTAATGGGAAAATGTGCACCTTACCTCAAGACTAGAGGTCACATTTAGTTGGCCCTTTAGCTACAGTACGCAACTGGGGTGAGCTCCCAGGAAGGAATCGCAAGCCCCTGGATTCTTTAGGAAAAAAACTCTGTGCTCTTCAGCGGCACCTGTGGCGTGAAGAGTCTCCTGGTGGTGTGGTTTTCAGCAGGCTTGGAAGCTGCAATGGAGCTGCTGTCAAAAGGGGGAAATACGGGCTTCTCCCATATTCTCCCGTTTACAACTTGACGCCACAGAGCATTTACTAGCACTCTCTGACTGACTGCTGGAGACTTTCAGCCCCACTGGGCCTTTGTCTGATCACACTTCGCTGGACGCGGTGTGTTTTGCGTGCCACGGATAGCATTACACGCTTCATGAACTAGTCCGGCCTAGGTGACTTTGGATGGACCAAATGGCTAAGAATTTGACGGGATTTTCAGGATTTTCTGGCAGGCTGGACCTACCGTGGACCTTGCTTCCCAATAGAGAGATGACAGGTAAGAGTTGCCAGGATGCACTTTAGGCGCAGGGGTTCTTTCAGTGCAGTTCAGAGGGCCTCCGCGGAGGCAGAGCCACATTGAATGGAATACTGGCCAAAACGTGGTCCTGGGGCTGCCTTACAGCTGTAGAAATCAAGCTCTGCGGGCGAGAATCTGTTCATCACCCTTCCCTCTGCATACAAAGAGTCGACCCCAACCGTCTCTTCTGTGTTATGTTTCTCGGAAAATAAAAGGGGACTACGGCGCACACACTCTCCCTCAGAAGGGAATTCCTAAGCGACTCTCTTAGGCCTACGGAAAGCCGTAGAGGAGTTAAAGCAGTCTGTCGAGTCAGGACGCACAGAGATGGCTGCACACAAAACTTTGCTGATAGGAAACACTCGTGCTTGCCTTGAGGCCAGGGGTCACGTTTACTTTGCCCTGAGCTAGGGCAAGCGTGGGATGAGCTCCTAGCAAGGCACTGGAGACCACCTGGGTTCCTAGGAGAACGCTCACTTTCTTCACTGAGCGTATTCCTAGGAGTGACTAGAAGACGGTTCATGGCAATGTCTTTCAGTCAGCCTTGAGGCCGCCACTATCTACCTTTCAACTGGGGGAAATCCTGCCTTTTTCCAGGCTTCTCAATGACAAACTGGATCACCCCGCACATGTACCTAGCTTCTCTGACAATCCCAAAGAGACCATTGGAACGCAATCCGGCCTTCTGCGATGAAACTTTTGGATGCAGTGTGCTCTGCATGTGGTGAACGGCATAATCCTCTAAATGTCCTCAGTAGGCCTAGGTGACTTTGGATGTTGCAAATGCCTAGCAATGCTCAGGGTAAATCTCTTCTTTATTTCGGGCTGGACCTAAAGGCCAGTTTCCGCATCACTTAGAGAGACCTCGAGCAGGAGTCCCCAGACTGAAGTGGCGCCCCGGTGGTTTCCTTCAGGGCCTCTTATGTTTCCTCAAAGTGGCAGACCCGCATGGAATGAAAGCCTGCCACGAACCGCCTTCCTGAGGCTCTTTCAAAGCTGTGGAACGCTAGCCATAGAGAACACATTCGTTCCCGGCCCTTCCAACTGCATAGTGAGGGAAGTTCCCCGAGCTGTGTATCCCTTGATTGTGCCCAGAAGGCTTTGGGTACACAGTGTCCTTCCTTGGCAGGAATTGACCATGTGAGAGTCTTGAGCACTGTGGGCCATAGTAAAGCTAAAGCCGTCCATTGACTAAGACTTCCTGGAAACCGGTGCACCTCTATCTCTGGTAATGGGAAAATGTGCACCTTACCTCAAGACTAGAGGTCACATTTAGTTGGCCCTTTAGCTACAGTACGCAACTGGGGTGAGCTCCCAGGAAGGAATCGCAAGCCCCTGGAATCTTTAGGAAAAAAACTCTGTGCTCTTCAGCGGCACCTGTGGCGTGAAGAGTCTCCTGGTGGTGTGGTTTTCAGCAGGCTTGGAAGCTGCAATGGAGCTGCTGTCAAAAGGGGGAAATACGGGCTTCTCCCATATTCTCCCGTTTACAACTTGACGCCACAGAGCATTTACTAGCACTCTCTGACTGACTGCTGGAGACTTTCAGCCCCACTGGGCCTTTGTCTGATCACACTTCGCTGGACGCGGGGTGTTTTGCGTGCCACGGATAGCATTACACGCTTCATGAACTAGTCCGGCCTAGGTGACTTTGGATGGACCAAATGGCTAAGAATTTGACCGGATTTTCAGGATTTTCTGGCAGGCTGGACCTACCGTGGACCTTGCTTCCCAATAGAGAGATGACAGGTAAGAGTTGCCAGGATGCACTTTAGGCGCAGGGGTTCTTTCAGTGCAGTTCAGAGGGCCTCCGCGGAGGCAGAGCCACATTGAATGGAATACTGGCCAAAACGTGGTCCTGGGGCTGCCTTACAGCTGTAGAAATCAAGCTCTGCGGGCGAGAATCTGTTCATCACCCTTCCCTCTGCATACAAAGAGTCGACCCCAACCGTCTCTTCTGTGTTATGTTTCTCGGAAAATAAAAGGGGACTACGGCGCACACACTCTCCCTCAGAAGGGAATTCCTAAGCGACTCTCTTAGGCCTACGGAAAGCCGTAGAGGAGTTAAAGCAGTCTGTCGAGTCAGGACGCACAGAGATGGCTGCACACAAAACTTTGCTGATAGGAAACACTCGTGCTTGCCTTGAGGCCAGGGGTCACGTTTACTTTGCCCTGAGCTAGGGCAAGCGTGGGATGAGCTCCTAGCAAGGCACTGGAGACCACCTGGATTCCTAGGAGAATGCTCACTTTCTTCACTGAGCGTATTCCTAGGAGTGACTAGAAGACGGTTAATGGCAATGTTTTTCAGTCAGCCTTGAGGCCGCCACTATCTACCTTTCAACTGGGGGAAATCCTGCCTTTTTCCAGGCTTCTCAATGACAAACTGGATCACCCCGCACATGTACCTAGCTTCTCTGACAATCCCAAAGAGACCATTGGAACGCAATCCGGCCTTCTGGGATGAAACTTTTGGATGCAGTGTGCTCTGCATGTGGTGAACGGCATAATCCTCTAAATGTCCTCAGTAGGCCTAGGTGACTTTGGATGTTGCAAATGCCTAGCAATGCTCAGGGTAAATCTCTTCTTTATTTCGGGCTGGACCTAAAGGCCAGTTTCCGCATCACTTAGAGAGACCTCGAGCAGGAGTCCCCAGACTGAAGTGGCGCCCCGGTGGTTTCCTTCAGGGCCTCTTATGTTTCCTCAAAGTGGCAGACCCGCATGGATTGAAAGCCTGCCACGAACCGCCTTCCTGAGGCTCTTTCAAAGCTGTGGAACGCTAGCCATAGAGAACACATTCGTTCCCCGCCCTTCCAACTGCATAGTGAGGGAAGTTCCCTGAGCTGTGTATCCCTTGATTGTGCCCAGAAGGCTTTGGGTACACAGTGTCCTTCCTTGGCAGGAATTGACCATGTGAGAGTCTTGAGCACTGTGGGCCATAGTAAAGCTAAAGCCGTCCATTGACTAAGACTTCCTGGAAACCGGTGCACCTCTATCTCTGGTAATGGGAAAATGTGCACCTTACCTCAAGACTAGAGGTCACATTTAGTTGGCCCTTTAGCTACAGTACGCAACTGGGGTGAGCTCCCAGGAAGGAATCGCAAGCCCCTGGACTCTTTAGGAAAAAAACTCTGTGCTCTTCAGCGGCACCTGTGGCGTGAAGAGTCTCCTGGTGGTGTGGTTTTCAGCAGGCTTGGAAGCTGCAATGGAGCTGCTGTCAAAAGGGGGAAATACGGGCTTCTCCCATATTCTCCCGTTTACAACTTGACGCCACAGTGCATTAACTAGCACTCTCTGACTGACTGCTGGAGACTTTCAGCCCCACTGGGCCTTTCTATGATCACACTTCGTTGGATGCGGGGTGTTTTGTGTGCCACGAATAGCATTACACGCTTCATGAACTAGTCCGGCCTAGGTGACTTTGGATGGACCAAATGGCTAAGAATTTGACCGGATTTTCAGGATTTTCTGGCAGGCTGGACCTACCGTGTACCTTGCTTCCCAATAGAGAGATGACAGGTAAGAGTTGCCAGGATGCACTTTAGGCGCAGGGGTTCTTTCAGTGCAGTTCAGAGGGCCTCCGCGGAGGCAGAGCCACGTTGAATGGAATACTGGCCAAAACGTGGTCCTGGGGCTGCCTTACAGCTGTAGAAATCAAGTTCTGCAGGCGAGAATCTGTTCATCACCCTTCCCTCTGCATACAAAGAGTCGACCCCAACCGTCTCTTCTGTGTTATGTTTCTCGGAAAATAAAAGGGGACTACGGCGCACACACTCTCCCTCAGAAGGGAATGCCTACGTGACTCTCTTAGGCCTACGGAAAGCCGTAGAGGAGTTAAAGCACTCTGCCGAGTCAGGACGCCCGGAGATGGCTGCACACAAAACTTTGCTGATAGGAAACACTCGTGCTTGCCTTGAGGCCAGGGGTCACGTTTACTTTGCCCTGAGCTAGGGCAAGCGTGGGATGAGCTCCTAGCAAGGCACTGGAGACCACCTGGATTCCTAGGAGAATGCTCACTTTCTTCACTGAGCGTATTCCTAGGAGTGACTAGAAGACGGTTAATGGCAATGTCTTTCAGTCAGCCCTGAGGCCGCCACTATCTACCTTTCAACTGGGCGAAATCCTGCCTTTTTCCAGGCTTCTCAATGACAAACTGGATCACCCCGCACATGTACCTAGCTTCTCTGACAATCCCAAAGAGACCATTGGAACGCAATCCGGCCTTCTGCGATGAAACTTTTGGATGCAGTGTGCTCTGCATGTGGTGAACGGCATAATCCTCTAAATGTCCTCAGTAGGCCTAGGTGACTTTGGATGTTGCAAATGCCTAGCAATGCTCAGGGTAAATCTCTTCTTTATTTCGGGCTGGACCTAAAGGCCAGTTTCCGCATCACTTAGAGAGACCTCGAGCAGGAGTCCCCAGACTGAAGTGGCGCCCCGGTGGTTTCCTTCAGGGCCTCTTATGTTTCCTCAAAGTGGCAGACCCGCATGGAATGAAAGCCTGCCACGAACCGCCTTCCTGAGGCTCTTTCAAAGCTGTGGAACGCTAGCCATAGAGAACACATTCGTTCCCGGCCCTTCCAACTGCATAGTGAGGGAAGTTCCCCGAGCTGTGTATCCCTTGATTGTGCCCAGAAGGCGTTGGGTACACAGTGTCCTTCCTTGGCAGGAATTGACCATGTGAGAGTCTTGAGCACTGTGGGCCATAGTAAAGCTAAAGCCGTCCATTGACTAAGACTTCCTGGAAACCGGTGCACCTCTATCTCTGGTAATGGGAAAATGTGCACCTTACCTCAAGACTAGAGGTCACATTTAGTTGGCCCTTTAGCTACAGTACGCAACTGGGGTGAGCTCCCAGGAAGGAATCGCAAGCCCCTGGATTCTTTAGGAAAAAAACTCTGTGCTCTTCAGCGGCACCTGTGGCGTGAAGAGTCTCCTGGTGGTGTGGTTTTCAGCAGGCTTGGAAGCTGCAATGGAGCTGCTGTCAAAAGGGGGAAATACGGGCTTCTCCCATATTCTCCCGTTTACAACTTGACGCCACAGAGCATTTACTAGCACTCTCTGACTGACTGCTGGAGACTTTCAGCCCCACTGGGCCTTTGTCTGATCACACTTCGCTGGACGCGGTGTGTTTTGCGTGCCACGGATAGCATTACACGCTTCATGAACTAGTCCGGCCTAGGTGACTTTGGATGGACCAAATGGCTAAGAATTTGACGGGATTTTCAGGATTTTCTGGCAGGCTGGACCTACCGTGGACCTTGCTTCCCAATAGAGAGATGACAGGTAAGAGTTGCCAGGATGCACTTTAGGCGCAGGGGTTCTTTCAGTGCAGTTCAGAGGGCCTCCGCGGAGGCAGAGCCACATTGAATGGAATACTGGCCAAAACGTGGTCCTGGGGCTGCCTTACAGCTGTAGAAATCAAGCTCTGCGGGCGAGAATCTGTTCATCACCCTTCCCTCTGCATACAAAGAGTCGACCCCAACCGTCTCTTCTGTGTTATGTTTCTCGGAAAATAAAAGGGGACTACGGCGCACACACTCTCCCTCAGAAGGGAATTCCTAAGCGACTCTCTTAGGCCTACGGAAAGCCGTAGAGGAGTTAAAGCAGTCTGTCGAGTCAGGACGCACAGAGATGGCTGCACACAAAACTTTGCTGATAGGAAACACTCGTGCTTGCCTTGAGGCCAGGGGTCACGTTTACTTTGCCCTGAGCTAGGGCAAGCGTGGGATGAGCTCCTAGCAAGGCACTGGAGACCACCTGGGTTCCTAGGAGAACGCTCACTTTCTTCACTGAGCGTATTCCTAGGAGTGACTAGAAGACGGTTCATGGCAATGTCTTTCAGTCAGCCTTGAGGCCGCCACTATCTACCTTTCAACTGGGGGAAATCCTGCCTTTTTCCAGGCTTCTCAATGACAAACTGGATCACCCCGCACATGTACCTAGCTTCTCTGACAATCCCAAAGAGACCATTGGAACGCAATCCGGCCTTCTGCGATGAAACTTTTGGATGCAGTGTGCTCTGCATGTGGTGAACGGCATAATCCTCTAAATGTCCTCAGTAGGCCTAGGTGACTTTGGATGTTGCAAATGCCTAGCAATGCTCAGGGTAAATCTCTTCTTTATTTCGGGCTGGACCTAAAGGCCAGTTTCCGCATCACTTAGAGAGACCTCGAGCAGGAGTCCCCAGACTGAAGTGGCGCCCCGGTGGTTTCCTTCAGGGCCTCTTATGTTTCCTCAAAGTGGCAGACCCGCATGGAATGAAAGCCTGCCACGAACCGCCTTCCTGAGGCTCTTTCAAAGCTGTGGAACGCTAGCCATAGAGAACACATTCGTTCCCGGCCCTTCCAACTGCATAGTGAGGGAAGTTCCCCGAGCTGTGTATCCCTTGATTGTGCCCAGAAGGCTTTGGGTACACAGTGTCCTTCCTTGGCAGGAATTGACCATGTGAGAGTCTTGAGCACTGTGGGCCATAGTAAAGCTAAAGCCGTCCATTGACTAAGACTTCCTGGAAACCGGTGCACCTCTATCTCTGGTAATGGGAAAATGTGCACCTTACCTCAAGACTAGAGGTCACATTTAGTTGGCCCTTTAGCTACAGTACGCAACTGGGGTGAGCTCCCAGGAAGGAATCGCAAGCCCCTGGAATCTTTAGGAAAAAAACTCTGTGCTCTTCAGCGGCACCTGTGGCGTGAAGAGTCTCCTGGTGGTGTGGTTTTCAGCAGGCTTGGAAGCTGCAATGGAGCTGCTGTCAAAAGGGGGAAATACGGGCTTCTCCCATATTCTCCCGTTTACAACTTGACGCCACAGAGCATTTACTAGCACTCTCTGACTGACTGCTGGAGACTTTCAGCCCCACTGGGCCTTTGTCTGATCACACTTCGCTGGACGCGGGGTGTTTTGCGTGCCACGGATAGCATTACACGCTTCATGAACTAGTCCGGCCTAGGTGACTTTGGATGGACCAAATGGCTAAGAATTTGACCGGATTTTCAGGATTTTCTGGCAGGCTGGACCTACCGTGGACCTTGCTTCCCAATAGAGAGATGACAGGTAAGAGTTGCCAGGATGCACTTTAGGCGCAGGGGTTCTTTCAGTGCAGTTCAGAGGGCCTCCGCGGAGGCAGAGCCACATTGAATGGAATACTGGCCAAAACGTGGTCCTGGGGCTGCCTTACAGCTGTAGAAATCAAGCTCTGCGGGCGAGAATCTGTTCATCACCCTTCCCTCTGCATACAAAGAGTCGACCCCAACCGTCTCTTCTGTGTTATGTTTCTCGGAAAATAAAAGGGGACTACGGCGCACACACTCTCCCTCAGAAGGGAATTCCTAAGCGACTCTCTTAGGCCTACGGAAAGCCGTAGAGGAGTTAAAGCAGTCTGTCGAGTCAGGACGCACAGAGATGGCTGCACACAAAACTTTGCTGATAGGAAACACTCGTGCTTGCCTTGAGGCCAGGGGTCACGTTTACTTTGCCCTGAGCTAGGGCAAGCGTGGGATGAGCTCCTAGCAAGGCACTGGAGACCACCTGGGTTCCTAGGAGAACGCTCACTTTCTTCACTGAGCGTATTCCTAGGAGTGACTAGAAGACGGTTCATGGCAATGTCTTTCAGTCAGCCTTGAGGCCGCCACTATCTACCTTTCAACTGGGGGAAATCCTGCCTTTTTCCAGGCTTCTCAATGACAAACTGGATCACCCCGCACATGTACCTAGCTTCTCTGACAATCCCAAAGAGACCATTGGAACGCAATCCGGCCTTCTGCGATGAAACTTTTGGATGCAGTGTGCTCTGCATGTGGTGAACGGCATAATCCTCTAAATGTCCTCAGTAGGCCTAGGTGACTTTGGATGTTGCAAATGCCTAGCAATGCTCAGGGTAAATCTCTTCTTTATTTCGGGCTGGACCTAAAGGCCAGTTTCCGCATCACTTAGAGAGACCTCGAGCAGGAGTCCCCAGACTGAAGTGGCGCCCCGGTGGTTTCCTTCAGGGCCTCTTATGTTTCCTCAAAGTGGCAGACCCGCAGGGAATGAAAGCCTGCCGCGAACCGCCTTCCTGAGGCTCTTTCAAAGCTGTGGAACGCTAGCCATAGAGAACACATTCGTTCCCCGTCCTTCCAACTGCATAGTGAGGGAAGTTCCCCGAGCTGTGTATCCCTTGATTGTGCCCAGAAGGCTTTGGGTACACAGTGTCCTTCCTTGGCAGGAATTGACCATGTGAGAGTCTTGAGCACTGTGGGCCATAGTAAAGCTAAAGCCGTCCATTGACTAAGACTTCCTGGAACCCGGTGCACCTCTATCTCTGGTAATGGGAAAATGTGCACCTTACCTCAAGACTAGAGGTCACATTTAGTTGGCCCTCTAGCTACAGTACGCAACTGGGGTGAGCTCCCAGGAAGGAATCGCAAGCCCCTGGATTCTTTAGGAAAAAAACTCTGTGCTCTTCAGCGGCACCTGTGGCGTGAAGAGTCTCCTGGTGGTGTGGTTTTCAGCAGGCTTGGAAGCTGCAATGGAGCTGCTGTCAAAAGGGGGAAATACGGGCTTCTCCCATATTCTCCCGTTTACAACTTGATGCCACAGCGCATTTACTAGCACTCTCTGACTGACTGCTGGAGACTTTCAGCCCCACTGGGCCTTTCTATGATCACACTTCGTTGGACGCGGGGTGTTTTGCGTGCCACGAATAGCATTACATGCTTCATGAACTAGTCCGGCCTAGGTGACTTTGGATGGACCAAATGGCTAAGAATTTGACCGGTATTTCAGGATTTTCTGGCAGGCTGGACCTACCGTGTACCTTGCTTCCCAATAGAGAGATGACAGGTAAGAGTTGCCAGGATGCACTTTAGGCGCAGGGGTTCTTTCAGTGCAGTTCAGAGGGCCTCCGCGGAGGCAGAGCCACGTTGAATGGAATACTGGCCAAAACGTGGTCCTGGGGCTGCCTTACAGCTGTAGAAATCAAGTTCTGCAGGCGAGAATCTGTTCATCACACTTCCCTCTGCATACAAAGAGTCGACCCCAACCGTCTCTTCTGTGTTATGTTTCTCGGAATATAAAAGGGGACTACGGCGCACACACTCTCCCTCAGAAGGGAATGCCTACGCGACTCTCTTAGGCCTACGGAAAGCCGTAGAGGAGTTAAAGCACTCTGCCGAGTCAGGACGCACGGAGATGGCTGCACACAAAACTTTGCTGATAGGAAACACTCGTGCTTGCCTTGAGGCCAGGGGTCACGTTTACTTTGCCCTGAGCTAGGGCAAGCGTGGGATGAGCTCCTAGCAAGGCACTGGAGACCACCTGGATTCCTAGGAGAACGCTCACTTTCTTCACTGAGCGTATTCCTAGGAGTGACTAGAAGACGGTTCATGGCAATGTCTTTCAGTCAGCCTTGAGGCCGCCACTATCTACCTTTCAACTGGGGGAAATCCTGCCTTTTTCCAGGCTTCTCAATGACAAACTGGATCACCCCGTACATGTACCTAGCTTCTCTGACAATCCGAAAGAGACCATTGGAACGCAATCCGGCCTTCTGCGATGAAACTCTTGGATGCAGTGTGCTCTGCATGTGGTGAACGGAATAATCCTCTAAATGTCCTCAGTAGGCCTAGGTGACTTTGGATGTTGCAAATGCCTAGCAATGCTCAGGGTAAATCTCTTCTTTATTTCGGGCTGGACCTAAAGGCCAGTTTCCGCATCACTTAGAGAGACCTCGAGCAGGAGTCCCCAGACTGAAGTGGCGCCCCGGTTGTTTCCTTCAGGGCCTCTTATGTTTCCTCAAAGTGGCACACCCGCATGGAATGAAAGCCTGCCACGAACCGCCTTCCTGAGGCTCTTTCAAAGCTGTGGAACGCTAGCCATAGAGAACACATTCGTTCCCGGCCCTTCCAACTGCATAGTGAGGGAAGTTCTCCGAGTTGTGTATCCCTTGATTGTGCCCAGAAGGCTTTGGGTACACAGTGTCCTTCCTTGGCAGGAATTGACCATGTGAGAGTCTTGAGCACTGTGGGCCATAGTAAAGCTAAAGCCGTCCATTGACTAAGACTTCCTGGAAACCGGTGCACCTCTATCTCTGGTAATGGGAAAATGTGCACCTTACCTCAAGACTAGAGGTCACATTTAGTTGGCCCTTTAGCTACAGTACGCAACTGGGGTGAGCTCCCAGGAAGGAATCGCAAGACCCTGGACTCTTTAGGAAAAAAACTCTGTGCTCTTCAGCGGCACCTGTGGCGTGAAGAGTCTCCTGGTGGTGTGGTTTTCAGCAGGCTTGGAAGCTGCAATGGAGCTGCTGTCAAAAGGGGGAAATACGGGCTTCTCCCATATTCTCCCGTTTACAACTTGATGCCACAGCGCATTTACTAGCACTCTCTGACTGACTGCTGGAGACTTTCAGCCCCACTGGGCCTTTCTATGAACACACTTTGTTGGACGCGGGGTGTTTTGCGTGCCACGAATAGCATTACACGCATCATGACCTAGTCCGGCCTAGGTGACTTTGGATGGACCAAATGGCTAAGAATTTGACCGGTATTTCAGGATTTTCTGGCAGGCGGGACCTACCATGTACCTTGCTTCCCAATAGAGAGATGATAGGTAAGAGTTGCCAGGATGCACTTTAGGCGCAGGGGTTCTTTCAGTGCAGTTCAGAGGGCCTCCGAGGAGGCAGAGCCACGTTGAATGGAATACTGGCCAAAACGTGGTCCGGGGGCTGCCTTACAGCTGTAGAAATCAAGTTCTGTAGGCGAGAATCTGTTCATCACCCTTCCCTCTGCATACAAAGAGTCGACCCCAACCGTCTGTTCTGTGTTATGTTTCTCGGAAAATAAAAGGGGACTACGGCGCACACACTCTCCCTCAGAAGGGAATTCCTACGTGACTCTCTTAGGCCTACGGAAAGCCGTAGAGGAGTTAAAGCAGTCTGTCGAGTCAGGACGCACGGAGATGGCTGCACACAAAACTTTGCTGATAGGAAACACTCGTGCTTCCCTTGAGGCCAGGGGTCACGTTTACTTTGCCCTGAGCTAGGGCAAGCGTGGGATGAGCTCCTAGCAAGGCACTGGAGACCACCTGGATTCCTAGGAGAACGCTCACTTTCTTCACTGAGCGTATTCCTAGGAGTGACTAGAAGACGGTTAATGGCAATGTCTTTCAGTCAGCCTTGAGGCCGCCACTATCTACCTTTCAACTGGGGGAAATCCTGCCTTTTTCCAGGCTTCTCAATGACAAACTGGATCACCCCGTACATGTACCTAGCTTCTCTGACAATCCCAAAGAGACCATTGGAACGCAATCCGGCCTTCTGCGATGAAACTCTTGGATGCAGTGTGCTCTGCATGTGGTGAACGGAATAATCCTCTAAATGTCCTCAGTAGGCCTAGGTGACTTTGGATGTTGCAAATGCCTAGCAATGCTCAGGGTAAATCTCTTCTTTATTTCGGGCTGGACCTAAAGGCCAGTTTCCGCATCACTTAGAGAGACCTCGAGCAGGAGTCCCCAGACTGAAGTGGCGCCCCGGTTGTTTCCTTCAGGGCCTCTTATGTTTCCTCAAAGTGGCACACCCGCATGGAATGAAAGCCTGCCACGAACCGCCTTCCTGAGGCTCTTTCAAAGCTGTGGAACGCTAGCCATAGAGAACACATTCGTTCCCGGCCCTTCCAACTGCATAGTGAGGGAAGTTCTCCGAGTTGTGTATCCCTTGATTGTGCCCAGAAGGCTTTGGGTACACAGTGTCCTTCCTTGGCAGGAATTGACCATGTGAGAGTCTTGAGCACTGTGGGCCATAGTAAAGCTAAAGCCGTCCATTGACTAAGACTTCCTGGAAACCGGTGCACCTCTATCTCTGGTAATGGGAAAATGTGCACCTTACCTCAAGACTAGAGGTCACATTTAGTTGGCCCTTTAGCTACAGTACGCAACTGGGGTGAGCTCCCAGGAAGGAATCGCAAGCCCCTGGACTCTTTAGGAAAAAAACTCTGTGCTCTTCAGCGGCACCTGTGGCGTGAAGAGTCTCCTGGTGGTGTGGTTTTCAGCAGGCTTGGAAGCTGCAATGGAGCTGCTGTCAAAAGGGGGAAATACGGGCTTCTCCCATATTCTCCCGTTTACAACTTGATGCCACAGCGCATTTACTAGCACTCTCTGACTGACTGCTGGAGACTTTCAGCCCCACTGGGCCTTTCTATGAACACACTTTGTTGGACGCGGGGTGTTTTGCGTGCCACGAATAGCATTACACGCATCATGAACTAGTCCGGCCTAGGTGACTTTGGATGGACCAAATGGCTAAGAATTTGACCGGTATTTCAGGATTTTCTGGCAGGCGGGACCTACCATGTACCTTGCTTCCCAATAGAGAGATGATAGGTAAGAGTTGCCAGGATGCACTTTAGGCGCAGGGGTTCTTTCAGTGCAGTTCAGATGGCCTCCGAGGAGGCAGAGCCACGTTGAATGGAATACTGGCCAAAACGTGGTCCGGGGGCTGCCTTACAGCTGTAGAAATCAAGTTCTGTAGGCGAGAATCTGTTCATCACCCTTCCCTCTGCATACAAAGAGTCGACCCCAACCGTCTGTTCTGTGTTATGTTTCTCGGAAAATAAAAGGGGACTACGGCGCACACACTCTCCCTCAGAAGGGAATTCCTACGTGACTCTCTTAGGCCTACGGAAAGCCGTAGAGGAGTTAAAGCAGTCTGTCGAGTCAGGACGCACGGAGATGGCTGCACACAAAACTTTGCTGATAGGAAACACTCGTGCTTCCCTTGAGGCCAGGGGTCACGTTTACTTTGCCCTGAGCTAGGGCAAGCGTGGGATGAGCTCCTAGCAAGGCACTGGAGACCACCTGGATTCCTAGGAGAACGCTCACTTTCTTCACTGAGCGTATTCCTAGGAGTGACTAGAAGACGGTTCATGGCAATGTCTTTCAGTCAGCCTTGAGGCCTCCACTATCTACCTTTCAACTGGGGAAAATCCTGCTTTTTTCCACGCTTCTCAATGACAAACTGGATCACCCCGCACATGTACCTAGCTTCTCTGACAATCCCAAAGAGACCATTGGAACGCAATCCGGCCTTCTGCGATGAAACTTTTGGATGCAGTGTGCTCTGCATGTGGTGAACGGCATAATCCTCTAAATGTCCTCAGTAGGCCTAGGTGACTTTGGATGTTGCAAATGCCTAGCAATGCTCAGGGTAAATCTCTTCTTTATTTCGGGCTGGACCTAAAGGCCAGTTTCCGCATCACTTAGACCTCGAGCAGGAGTCCCCAGACTGAAGTGGCGCCCCGGTGGTTTCCTTCAGGGCCTCTTATGTTTCCTCAAAGTGGCAGACCCGCATGGAGTGAAAGCCTGCCACGAACCGCCTTCCTGAGGCTCTTTCAAAGCTGTGGAACGCTAGCCATAGAGAACACATTGGTTCCCGGCCCTTCCAACTGCATAGTGAGGGAAGTTCCCCGAGCTGTGTATCCCTTAATTGTGCCCAGAAGGCTTTGGGTACACAGTGTCCTTCCTTGGCAGGAATTGACCATGTGAGAGTCTTGAGCACTGTGGGCCATAGTAAAGCTAAAGCCGTCCATTGACTAAGACTTCCTGGAAACCGTTGCACCTCTATCTCTGGTAATGGGAAAATGTGCACCTTACCTCAAGACTAGGGGTCACATTTAGTTGGCCCTTTAGCTACAGTACGCAACTGGGGTGAGCTCCCAGGAAGGAATCGCAAGCCACTGGATTCTTTAGGAAAAAAACTCTGTGCTCTTCAGCGGCACCTGTGGCGTGAAGAGTCTCCTGGTGGTGTGGTTTTCAGCAGGCTTGGAAGCTGCAATGGAGCTGCTGTCAAAAGGGGGAAATACGGGCTTCTCCCATATTCTCCCGTTTACAACTTGACGCCACAGCGCATTTACTAGCACTCTCTGACTGACTGCTGGAGACTTTCAGCCCCACTGGGCCTTTCTATAATCACACTTCGTTGGACGCGGGGTGTTTTGCGTGCCACGAATAGCATTACACGCTTCATGAACTAGTCCGGCCTAGGTGACTTTGGATGGACCAAATGGCTAAGAATTTGACCGGTATTTCAGGATTTTCTGGCAGGCTGAACCTACCGTGTACCTTGCTTCCCAATAGAGAGATGACAGGTAAGAGTTGCCAGGATGCACTTTAGGCGCAGGGGTTCTTTCAGTGCAGTTCAGAGGGCCTCCGCGGAGGCAGAGCCACGTTGAATGGAATACTGG
Source organism: Mesoplodon densirostris (assembly GCF_025265405.1). Classification (NCBI taxonomy): domain Eukaryota; kingdom Metazoa; phylum Chordata; class Mammalia; order Artiodactyla; family Ziphiidae; genus Mesoplodon; species Mesoplodon densirostris. The sequence continues at coordinate 980,928 of NC_082682.1, forward strand.
CCAAAAGGTGGTCCTGGGGCTGCCTTACAGCTGTAGAAATCAAGCTCTGCAGGCGAGAATCTGTTCATCACCCTTCCCTCTGTATACAAAGAGTCGACCCCAACCATCGGTTCTGTGTTATGTTTCTCGGAAAATAAAAGGGGACTACGGCGCACACACTCTCCCTCAGAAGGGAATTCCTTCGTGACTCTCTTAGGCCTACGGAAAGCCGTAGAGGAGTTAAAGCAGTCTGTCGAGTCAGGACGCACGGAGATGGCTGCACACAAAACTTTGCTGATAGGAAGCACTCGTGCTTCCCTTGAGGCCAGGGGTCACGTTTACTTTGCCCTGAGCTAGGGCAAGCGTGGGATGAGCTCCCAGCAAGGCACTGGAGACCACCTGGATTCCTAGGAGAACGCTCACTTTCTTCACTGAGCGTATTCCTAGGAGTGACTAGAAGACGGTTCATGGCAATGTCTTTCAGTCAGCCTTGAGGCCGCCACTATCTACCTTTCAACTGGGGGAAATCCTGCCTTTTTCCAGGCTTCTCAATGACAAACTAGATCACCCCGTACATGTACCTAGCTTCTCTGACAATCCCAAAGAGACCATTGGAACGCAATCCGGCCTTCTGCGATGAAACTTTTGGATGCAGTGTGCTCTGCATGTGGTGAACGGCATAATCCTCTAAATGTCCTCAGTAGGCCTAGGTGACTTTGGATGTTGCAAATGCCTAGCAATGCTCAGGGTAAATCTCTTCTTTATTTCGGGCTGGACCTAAAGGCCAGTTTCCGCATCACTTAGAGAGACCTCGAGCAGGAGTCCCCAGACTGAAGTGGCGCCCCGGTGGTTTCCTTCAGGGCCTCTTATGTTTCCTCAAAGTGGCAGACCCGCATGGAATGAAAGCCTGCCACGAACCGCCTTCCTGAGGCTCTTTCAAAGCTGTGGAACGCTAGCCATAGAGAACACTTTCGTTCCCGGCCCTTCCAACTGCATATTGAGGGAACTTCCCAGAGCTGTGTATCCCTTGATTGTGCCCAGAAGGCTTTGGGTACACAGTGTCCTTCCTTGGCAGGAATTGACCATGTGAGAGTCTTGAGCACTGTGGGCCATAGTAAAGCTAAAGCCGTCCATTGACTAAGACTTCCTGGAAACCGGTGCACCTCTATCTCTGGTAATGGGAAAATGTGCACCTTACCTCAAGACTAGAGGTCACATTTAGTTGGCCCTTTAGCTACAGTACGCAACTGGGGTGAGCTCCCAGGAAGGAATCGCAAGCCCCTGGATTCTTTAGGAAAAAAACTCTGTGCTCTTCAGCGGCACCTGTGGCGTGAAGAGTCTCCTGGTGGTGTGGTTTTCAGCAGGCTTGGAAGCTGCAATGGAGCTGCTGTCAAAATGGGGAAATACGGGCTTCTCCCATATTCTCCCGTTTACAACTTGACGCCACAGCGCATTTACTAGCACTCTCTGACTGACTGCTGGAGACTTTCAGCCCCACTGGGCCTTTCTATGAACACACTTCGTTGGACGCGGGGTGTTTTGCGTGCCACAAATAGCATTACACGCATCATGAACTAGTCCGGCCTAGGTGACTTTGGATGGACCAAATGGCTAAGAATTTGACCGGTATTTCAGGATTTTCTGGCAGGCTGGACCTACCGTGTACCTTGTTTCCCAATAGAGAGATGATAAGTAAGAGTTGCCAGAATGCACTTTAGGCGCAGGGGTTCTTTCAGTGCAGTTCAGAGGGCCTCCGAGGAGGCAGAGCCACGTTCAATGGAATACTGGCCAAAACGTGGTCCTGCGGCTGCCTTACAGCTGTAGAAATCAAGTTCTGCAGGCGAGAATCTGTTCATCACCCTTCCCTCTGCATACAAAGAGTCGACCCCAACCGTCTGTTCTGTGTTATGTTTCTCGGAAAATAAAAGGGGACTACGGCGCACACACTCTCCCTCAGAAGGGAATTCCTACGCGACTCTCTTAGGCCTACGGAAAGCCGTAGAGGAGTTAAAGCACTCTGCCGAGTCAGGACGCATGGAGATGGCTGCACACAAAACTTTGATGATAGGAAACACTCGTGCTTGCCTTGAGGCCAGGGGTCACGTTTACTTTGCCCTGAGCTAGGGCAAGCGTGGGATGAGCTCCTAGCAAGGCACTGGAGACCACCTGGATTCCTAGGAGAACGTTCAATTTCTTCACTGAGCGTATTCCTAGGAGTGACTAGAAGACGGTTAATGGCAATGTCTTTCAGTCAGCCTTGAGGCCGCCACTATCTACCTTTCAACTGGGGGAAATCCTGCCTTTTTCCAGGCTTCTCAATGACAAACTAGATCACCCCGTACATGTACCTAGCTTCTCTGACAATCCCAAAGAGACCATTGGAACGCAATCCGGCCTTCTGCGATGAAACTTTTGGATGCAGTGTGCTCTGCATGTGGTGAACGGCATAATCCTCTAAATGTCCTCAGTAGGCCTAGGTGACTTTGGATGTTGCAAATGCCTAGCAATGCTCAGGGTAAATCTCTTCTTTATTTCGGGCTGGACCTAAAGGCCAGTTTCCGCATCACTTAGAGAGACCTCGAGCAGGAGTCCCCAGACTGAAGTGGCGCCCCGGTGGTTTCCTTCAGGGCCTCTTATGTTTCCTCAAAGTGGCAGACCCGCATGGAATGAAAGCCTGCCACGAACCGCCTTCCTGAGGCTCTTTCAAAGCTGTGGAACGCTAGCCATAGAGAACACATTCGTTCCCGGCCCTTCCAAGTGCATAGTGAGGGAAGTTCCCCGAGCTGTGTATCCCTTGATTGTGCCCAGAAGGCTTTGGGTACACAGTGTCCTTCCTTGGCAGGAATTGACCATGTGAGAGTCTTGAGCACTGTGGGCCATAGTAAAGCTAAAGCCGTCCATTGACTAAGACTTCCTGGAAACCGGTGCACCTCTATCTCTGGTAATGGGAAAATGTGCACCTTACCTCAAGACTAGAGGTCACATTTAGTTGGCCCTTTAGCTACAGTACGCAACTGGGGTGAGCTCCCAGGAAGGAATTGCAAGCCACTGGATTCTTTAGGAAAAAAACTCTGTGCTCTTCAGCGGCACCTGTGGCGTGAAGAGTCTCCTGGTGGTGTGGTTTTCAGCAGGCTTGGAAGCTGCAATGGAGCTGCTGTCAAAAGGGGGAAATACGGGCTTCTCCCATATTCTCCCGTTTACAACTTAACGCCACAGCGCATTTACTAGCACTATCTGACTGACTGCTGGAGACTTTCAGCCCCACTGGGCCTTTCTATGATCACACTTCGCTGGACGCGTGGTGTTTTGCGTGCCACGGATAGCATTACACGCTTCATGAACTAGTCCGGCCTAGGTGACTTTGGATGGACCAAATGGCTAAGAATTTGACCGGTATTTCAGGATTTTCTGGCAGGCTGGACCTACCGTGTACCTTGCTTCCCAATAGAGAGATGACAGGTAAGAGTTAGCAGGATGCACTTTAGGCGCAGGTGTTCTTTCAGTGCAGTTCAGAGGGCCTCCGAGGAGGCAGAGCCACGTTGAATGGAATACTGGCCAAAACGTGGTCCTGGGGCTGCCTTACAGCTGTAGAAATCAAGCTCTGCAGGCGAGAATCTGTTCATCAACCTTCCCTCTGCATACAAATAGTCGACCCCAACCGTCTGTTCTGTGTTATGTTTCTCGGAAAATAAAAGGGGACTACGGCGCACACACTCTCCCTCAGAAGGGAATTCCTACGTGACTCTCTTAGGCCTACGGAAAGCTGTAGAGGAGTTAAAGCACTCTATCGAGTCAGGATGCATGGAGATGGCTGCACACAAAACTTTGCTGATAGGAAACACTCGTGCTTCCCTTGAGGCCAGGGGTCACGTTTACTTTACCCTGAGCTAGGTCAAGCGTGGGATGAGCTCCTAGCAAGGCACTGGAGACCACCTGGATTCCTAGGAGAATGCTCACTTTCTTCACTGAGCGTATTCCTAGGAGTGACTAGAAGACGGTTAATGGCAATGTCTTTCAGTCAGGCTTGAGGCCGCCACTATCTACCTTTCAACTGGGGGAAATCCTGCCTTTTTCCAGGCTTCTCAATGACAAACTTGATCACCCCGCACATGTACCTAGCTTCTCTGACAATCCCAAAGAGACCATTGGAACGCAATCTGGCCTTCTGCGATGAAACTTTTTGATGCAGTGTGCTCTGCATGTGGTGAACGGCATAATCCTCTAAATGTCCTCAGTAGGCCTAGGTGACTTTGGATGTTGCAAATGCCTAGCAATGCTCAGGGTAAATCTCTTCTTTATTTCGGGCTGGACCTAAAGGCCAGTTTCCGCATCACTTAGAGAGACCTCGAGCAGGAGTCCCCAGACTGAAGTGGCGCCCCGGTGGTTTCCTTCAGGGCCTCTTATGTTTCCTCAAAGTGGCAGACCCGCATGGAATGAAAGCCTGCCACAAACCGCCTTCCTGAGGCTCTTTCAAAGCTGTGGAACGCTAGCCATAGAGAACACATTCGTTCCCGGCCCTTCCAACTGCATAGTGAGGGAAGTTCCCCGAGCTGTGTATCCCTTGATTGTGCCCAGAAAGCTTTGGGTACACAGTGTCCTTCCTTGGCAGGAATTGACCATGTGAGAGTCTTGAGCACTCTGGGCCATAGTAAAGCTAAAGCCGTCCATTGACTAAGACTTCCTGGAAACCGGTGCACCTCTATCTCTGGTAATGGGAAAATGTGCACCTTACCTCAAGACTAGAGGTCACATTTAGTTGGCCCTTTAGCTACAGTACGCAACTGGGGTGAGCTCCCAGGAAGGAATCGCAAGCCCCTGGATTCTTTAGGAAAAAAACTCTGTGCTCTTCAGCGGCACCTGTGGCGTGAAGAGTCTCCTGGTGGTGTGGTTTTCAGCAGGCTTGGAAGCTGCAATGGAGCTGCTGTCAAAAGGGGGAAATACGGGCTTCTCCCATATTCTCCCGTTTACACCTTGACGCCACAGCGCATTTACTAGCACTCTCTGACTGACTGCTGGAGACTTTCAGCCCCACTGGGCCTTTCTATGATCACACTTCGTTGGACGCGGGGTGTTTTGCGTGCCACGAATAGCATTACACGCTTCATGAACTAGTCCGGCCTAGGTGACTTTGGATGGACCAAATGGCTAAGAATTTGACCGGTATTTCAGGATTTTCTGGCAGGCTGGACCTACCGTGTACCTTGCTTCCCAATAGAGAGATGACAGGTAAGAGTTGCCAGGATGCACTTTAGGCGCAGGGGTTCTTTCAGTGCAGTTCAGAGGGCCTCCGCGGAGGCAGAGCCACGTTGAATGGAATACTGGCCAAAACGTGGTCCTGGGGCTGCCTTACAGCTGTAGAAATCAAGTTCCGCAGGCGAGAATCTGTTCATCACCCTTCCCTCTGCATACAAATAGTCGACCCCAACCGTCTGTTCTGTGTTATGTTTCTCGGAAAATAAAAGGGGACTACGGCGCACACACTCTCCCTCAGAAGGGAATTCCTTCGCGACTCTCTTAAGCCTACGGAAAGCCGTAGAGGAGTTAAAGCACTCTGCCGAGTCAGGACGCACGGAGATGGCTGCACACAAAACTTTGCTGATAGGAAACACTCGTGCTTGCCTTGAGGCCAGGGGTCACGTTTACTTTGCCCTGAGCTAGGGCAAGCGTGGGATGAGCTCCTAGCAAGGCACTGGAGACCACCTGGATTCCTAGGAGAACGCTCACTTTCTTCACTGAGCGTATTCCTAGGAGTGACTAGAAGACGGTTAATGGCAATGTCTTTCAGTCAGCCTTGAGGCCGCCACTATCTACCTTTCAACTTGGGGAAATCCTGCCTTTTTCCTGTCTTCTCAATGACAAACTGGATCACCCCGCACATGTACCTAGCTTCTCTGACAATCCCAAAGAGACCATTGGAACGCAATCCGGCCTTCTGCGATGAAACTTTTGGATGCAGTGTGCTCTGCATGTGGTGAACGGCATAATCCTCTAAATGTCCTCAGTAGGCCTAGGTGACTTTGGATGTTGCAAATGCCTAGCAATGCTCAGGGTAAATCTCTTCTTTATTTCGGGCTGGACCTAAAGGCCAGTTTCCGCATCACTTAGAGAGACCTCGAGCAGGAGTCCCCAGACTGAAGTGGCGCCCCGGTGGTTTCCTTCAGGGCCTCTTATGTTTCCTCAAAGTGGCAGACCCGCATGGAATGAAAGCCTGCCACGAACCGCCTTCCTGAGGCTCTTTCAAAGCTGTGGAACGCTAGCCATAGAGAACACATTCGTTCCCGGCCCTTCCAACTGCATAGTGAGGGAACTTCCCCGAGCTGTGTATCCCTTGATTGTGCCCAGAAGGCTTTGGGTACACAGTGTCCTTCCTTGGCAGGAATTGACCATGTGAGAGTCTGGAGCACTGTGGGCCATAGTAAAGCTAAAGCCGTCCATTGACTAAGACTTCCTGGAAACCGGTGCACCTCTATCTCTGGTAATGGGAAAATGTGCACCTTACCTCAAGACTAGAGGTCACATTTAGTTGGCCCTTTAGCTACAGTACGCAACTGGGGTGAGCTCCCAGGAAGGAATCGCAAGCCCCTGGATTCTTTAGGAAAAAAACTCTGTGCTCTTCAGCGGCACCTGTGGCGTGAAGAGTCTCCTGGTGGTGTGGTTTTCAGCAGGCTTGGAAGCTGCAATGGAGCTGCTGTCAAAAGGGGGAAATACGGGCTTCTCCCATATTCTCCCGTTTACAACTTGACGCCACAGCACATTTACTAGCACTCTCTGACTGACTGCTGGAGACTTTCAGCCCCACTGGGCCTTTCTATGATCACACTTCGTTGGACGCGGGGTGTTTTGCATGCCACGAATAGCATTACACGCTTCATGAACTAGTCCGGCCTAGGTGACTTTGGATGGACCAAATGGCTAAGAATTTGACCGGTATTTCAGGATTTTCTGGCAGGCTGGACCTACCGTGTACCTTGCTTCCCAATAGAGAGATGACAGGTAAGAGTTGCCAGGATGCACTTTAGGCGCAGTGGTTCTTTCAGTGCAGTTCAGAGGGCCTCCGAGGAGGCAGAGCCACGTTGAATGGAATACTGGCCAAAAGGTGGTCCTGGGCCTGCCTTACAGCTGTAGAAATCAAGCTCTGCAGGCGAGAATCTGTTCATCACCCTTCCCTTTGCATACAAATATTCGACCCAAACCGTCTGTTCTGTGTTATGTTTCTCGGAAAATAAAAGGGGACTACGGCGCACACACTCTCCCTCAGAAGGGAATTCCTACGTGACTCTCTTAGGCCTACGGAAAGCTGTAGAGGAGTTAAAGCACTCTATCGAGTCAGGATGCATGGAGATGGCTGCACACAAAACTTTGCTGATAGGAAACACTCGTGCTTCCATTGAGGCCAGGGGTCACGTTTACTTTGCCCTGAGCTAGGGCAAGCGTGGGATGAGCTCCTAGCAAGGCACTGGAGACCACCTGGATTCCTAGGAGAATGCTCACTTTCTTCACTGAGCGTATTCCTAGGAGTGACTAGAAGACGGTTAATGGCAATGTTTTTGAGTCAGCCTTGAGGCCGCCACTATCTACCTTTCAACTGGGGGAAATCCTGCCTTTTTCCAGGCTTCTCAATGACAAACTGGATCACCCCGCACATGTACCTAGCTTCTCTGACAATCCCAAGGAGACCATTGGAACGCAATCCGGCCTTCTGGGATGAAACTTTTGGATGCAGTGTGCTCTGCATGTGGTGAACGGCATAATCCTCTAAATGTCCTCAGTAGGCCTAGGTGACTTTGGATGTTGCAAATGCCTAGCAATGCTCAGGGTAAATCTCTTCTTTATTTCGGGCTGGACCTAAAGGCCAGTTTCCGCATCACTTAGAGAGACCTCGAGCAGGAGTCCCCAGACTGAAGTGGCGCCCCGGTGGTTTCCTTCAGGGCCTCTTATGTTTCCTCAAAGTGGCAGACCCGCATGGAATGAAAGCCTGCCACGAACCGCCTTCCTGAGGCTCTTTCAAAGCTGTGGAACGCTAGCCATAGAGAACACATTCGTTCCCGGCCCTTCCAACTGCATAGTGAGGGAAGTTCCCCGAGCTGTGTATCCCTTGATTGTGCCCAGAAGGCTTTGGGTACACAGTGTCCTTCCTTGGCAGGAATTGACCATGTGAGAGTCTTGAGCACTGTGGGCCATAGTAAAGCTAAAGCCGTCCATTGACTAAGACTTCCTGGAAACCGGTGCACCTCTATCTCTGGTAATGGGAAAATGTGCACCTTACCTCAAGACTAGAGGTCACATTTAGTTGGCCCTTTAGCTACAGTACGCAACTGGGGTGAGCTCCCAGGAAGGAATCGCAAGCCCCTGGACTCTTTCGGAAAAAAACTCTGTGCTCTTCAGCGGCACCTGTGGCGTGAAGAGTCTCCTGGTGGTGTGGTTTTCAGCAGGCTTGGAAGCTGAAATGGAGCTGCTGTCAAAAGGGGGAAATACGGGCTTCTCCCATATTCTCCCGTTTACAACTTGACGCCACAGTGCATTAACTAGCACTCTCTGACTGACTGCTGGAGACTTTCAGCCCCACTGGGCCTTTCTATGATCACACTTCGTTGGATGCGGGGTGTTTTGTGTGCCACGAATAGCATTACACGCTTCATGAACTAGTCCGGCCTAGGTGACTTTGGATGGACCAAATGGCTAAGAATTTGACCGGATTTTCAGGATTTTCTGGCAGGCTGGACCTACCGTGTACCTTGCTTCCCAATAGAGAGATGACAGGTAAGAGTTGCCAGGATGCACTTTAGGCGCAGGGGTTCTTTCAGTGCAGTTCAGAGGGCCTCCGCGGAGGCAGAGCCACGTTGAATGGAATACTGGCCAAAACGTGGTCCTGGGGCTGCCTTACAGCTGTAGAAATCAAGTTCTGCAGGCGAGAATCTGTTCATCACCCTTCCCTCTGCATACAAAGAGTCGACCCCAACCGTCTCTTCTGTGTTATGTTTCTCGGAAAATAAAAGGGGACTACGGCGCACACACTCTCCCTCAGAAGGGAATGCCTACGTGACTCTCTTAGGCCTACGGAAAGCCGTAGAGGAGTTAAAGCACTCTGCCGAGTCAGGACGCCCGGAGATGGCTGCACACAAAACTTTGCTGATAGGAAACACTCGTGCTTGCCTTGAGGCCAGGGGTCACGTTTACTTTGCCCTGAGCTAGGGCAAGCGTGGGATGAGCTCCTAGCAAGGCACTGGAGACCCCCTGGATTCCTAGGAGAACGCTCACTTTCTTCACTGAGCGTATTCCTAGGAGTGACTAGAAGACGGTTAATGGCAATGTCTTTCAGTCAGCCTTGAGGCCGCCACTATCTACCTTTCAACTGGGGGAAATCCTGCCTTTTTCCAGGCTTCTCAATGACAAACTGGATCACCCCGCACATGTACCTAGCTTCTCTGACAATCCCAAAGAGACCATTGGAACGCAATCCGGCCTTCTGCGATGAAACTCTTGGATGCAGTGTGCTCTGCATGTGGTGAACGGCATAATCCTCTAAATGTCCTCAGTAGGCCTAGGTGACTTTGGATGTTGCAAATGCCTAGCAATGCTCAGGGTAAATCTCTTCTTTATTTCGGGCTGGACCTAAAGGCCAGTTTCCGCATCACTTAGAGAGACCTCGAGCAGGAGTCCCCAGACTGAAGTGGCGCCCCGGTGGTTTCCTTCAGGGCCTCTTATGTTTCCTCAAAGTGGCAGACCCGCATGGAATGAAAGCCTGCCACGAACCGCCTTCCTGAGGCTCTTTCAAAGCTGTGGAACGCTAGCCATAGAGAACACATTCGTTCCCGGCCCTTCCAACTGCATAGTGAGGGAAGTTCCCCGAGCTGTGTATCCCTTGATTGTGCCCAGAAGGCTTTGGGTACACAGTGTCCTTCCTTGGCAGGAATTGACCATGTGAGAGTCTTGAGCACTGTGGGCCATAGTAAAGCTAAAGCCGTCCATTGACTAAGACTTCCTGGAAACCGGTGCACCTCTATCTCTGGTAATGGGAAAATGTGCACCTTACCTCAAGACTAGAGGTCACATTTAGTTGGCCCTTTAGCTACAGTACGCAACTGGGGTGAGCTCCCAGGAAGGAATCGCAAGCCCCTGGACTCTTTAGGAAAAAAACTCTGTGCTCTTCAGCGGCACCTGTGGCGTGAAGAGTCTCCTGGTGGTGTGGTTTTCAGCAGGCTTGGAAGCTGCAATGGAGCTGCTGTCAAAAGGGGGAAATACGGGCTTCTCCCATATTCTCCCGTTTACAACTTGACGCCACAGTGCATTAACTAGCACTCTCTGACTGACTGCTGGAGACTTTCAGCCCCACTGGGCCTTTCTATGATCACACTTCGTTGGATGCGGGGTGTTTTGCGTGCCACGAATAGCATTACACACTTCATGAACTAGTCCGGCCTAGGTGACTTTGGATGGACCAAATGGCTAAGAATTTGACAGGTATTTCAGGATTTTCTGCCAGGCTGGACCTACCATGTACCTTGCTTCCCAATAGAGAGATGACAGGTAAGAGTTGCCAGGATGCACTTTAGGCGCAGAGGTTCTTTCAGTGCAGTTCAGAGGGCCTCCGAGGAGGCAGAGCCACGTTGAATGGAATACTGGCCAAAAGGTGGTCCTGGGCCTGCCTTACAGCTGTAGAAATCAAGCTCTGCAGGCGAGAATCTGTTGATCACCCTTCCCTCTGCATACAAAGAGTCGACCCCAACCGTCTCTTCTGTGTTATGTTTCTCGGAAAATAAAAGGGGACTACGGCGCACACACTCTCCCTCAGAAGGGAATTCCTACGTGACTCTCTTAGGCCTACGGAAAGCTGTAGAGGAGTTAAAGCACTCTATCGAGTCAGGACGCACGGAGATGGCTGCACACAAAACTTTGCTGATAGGAAACACTCGTGCTTCCATTGAGGCCAGGGGTCACGTTTACTTTGCCCTGAGCTAGGGCAAGCGTGGGATGAGCTCCTAGCAAGGCACTGGAGACCACCTGGATTCCTAGGAGAATGCTCACTTTCTTCACTGAGCGTATTCCTAGGAGTGACTAGAAGACGGTTAATGGCAATGTCTTTCAGTCAGCCTTGAGGCCGCCACTATCTACCTTTCAACTGGGGGAAATCCTGCCTTTTTCCAGGCTTCTCAATGACAAACTGGATCACCCCGCACATGTACCTAGCTTCTCTGACAATCCCAAAGAGACCATTGGAACGCAATCCGGCCTTCTGCGATGAAACTTTTGGATGCAGTGTGCTCTGCATGTGGTGAACGGCATAATCCTCTAAATGTCCTCAGTAGGCCTAGGTGACTTTGGATGTTGCAAATGCCTAGCAATGCTCAGGGTAAATCTCTTCTTTATTTCGGGCTGGACCTAAAGGCCAGTTTCCGCATCACTTAGAGAGACCTCGAGCAGGAGTCCCCAGACTGAAGTGGCGCCCCGGTGGTTTCCTTCAGGGCCTCTTATGTTTCCTCAAAGTGGCAGACCCGCATGGAATGAAAGCCTGCCACGAACCGCCTTCCTGAGGCTCTTTCAAAGCTGTGGAACGCTAGCCATAGAGAACACATTCGTTCCCGGCCCTTCCAACTGCATAGTGAGGGAAGTTCTCCGAGCTGTGTATCCCTTGATTGTGCCCAGAAGGCTTTGGGTACACAGTGTCCTTCCTTGGCAGGAATTGACCATGTGAGAGTCTTGAGCACTGTGGGCCATAGTAAAGCTAAAGCCGTCCATTGACTAAGACTTCCTGGAAACCGGTGCACCTCTATCTCTGGTAATGGGAAAATGTGCACCTTACCTCAAGACTAGAGGTCACATTTAGTTGGCCCTTTAGCTACAGTACGCAACTGGGGTGAGCTCCCAGGAAGGAATCGCAAGCCCCTGGATTCTTTAGGAAAAAAACTCTGTGCTCTTCAGCGGCACCTGTGGCGTTGAGAGTCTCCTGGTGGTGTGGTTTTCAGCAGGCTTGGAAGCTGCAATGGAGCTGCTGTCAAAAGGGGGAAATACGGGCTTCTCCCATATTCTCCCGTTTACAACTTGACGCCACAGCGCATTTACTAGCACTCTCTGACTGACTGCTGGAGACTTTCAGCCCCACTGGGCCTTTCTATGATCACACTTCGTTGGACGAGGGGTGTTTTGCGTGCAACGAATAGCATTACACGCTTCATGAAGTAGTCCGGCCTAGGTGACTTTGGATGGACCAAATGGCTAAGAATTTGACCGGGATTTCAGGATTTTCTGGCAGGCTGGACCTACCGTGGACCTTGCTTCCCAATAGAGAGATGACAGGTAAGAGTTGCCAGGATGCACTTTAGGCGCAGGGGTTCTTTCAGTGCAGTTCAGAGGGCCTCCGCGGAGGCAGAGCCACGTTGAATGGAATACTGGCCAAAAGGTGGTCCTGGGGCTGCCTTACAGCTGTAGAAATCAAGCTCTGCAGGGGAGAATCTGTTCATCACCCTTCCCTCTGCATACAAAGAGTCGACCCCAACCGTCTCTTCTGTGTTATGTTTCTTGGAAAATAAAAGGGGACTACGGCACACACACTCTCCCTCAGAAGGGAATTCCTACGCGACTCTCTTAGGCCTACGGAAAGCCGTAGAGGAGTTAAATCACTCTGCCGAGTCAGGACGCATGGAGATGGTTGCACACAAAACTTTGCTGATAGGAAACACTCGTGCTTGCCTTGAGGCCAGGGGTCACGTTTACTTTACCCTGAGCTAGGTCAAGCGTGGGATGAGCTCCTAGCAAGGCACTGGAGACCACCTGGATTCCTAGGAGAACGCTCACTTTCTTCACTGAGCGTATTCCTAGGAGTGACTAGAAGACGGTTCATGGCAATGTCTTTCAGTCAGCCTTGAGGCCGCCACTATCTACCTTTCAACTGGGGGAAATCCTGCCTTTTTCCAGGCTTCTCAATGACAAACTGGATCACCCCGCACATGTACCTAGCTTCTCTGACAATCCCAAAGAGACCATTGGAACGCAATCCGGCCTTCTGCGATGAAACTTTTGGATGCAGTGTGCTCTGCATGTGGTGAATGGCATAATCCTCTAAATGTCCTCAGTAGGCCTAGGTGACTTTGGATGTTGCAAATGCCTAGCAATGCTCAGGGTAAATCTCTTCTTTATTTCGGGCTGGACCTAAAGGCCAGTTTCCGCATCACTTAGAGAGACCTCGAGCAGGAGTCCCCAGACTGAAGTGGCGCCCCGGTGGTTTCCTTCAGGGCCTCTTATGTTTCCTCAAAGTGGCAGACCCGCAGGGAATGAAAGCCTGCCACGAACCGCCTTCCTGAGGCTCTTTCAAAGCTGTGGAACGCTAGCCATAGAGAACACATTCGTTCCCGGCCCTTCCAACTGCATAGTGAGGGAAGTTCCCCGAGCTGTGTATCCCTTGATTGTGCCCAGAAGGCTTTGGGTACACAGTGTCCTTCCTTGGCAGGAATTGACCATGTGAGAGTCTTGAGCACTGTGGGCCATAGTAAAGCTAAAGCCGTCCATTGACTAAGACTTCCTGGAAACTGGTGCACCTCTATCTCTGGTAATGGGAAAATGTGCACCTTACCTCAAGACTAGAGGTCACATTTAGTTGGCCCTATAGCTACAGTACGCAACTGGGGTGAGCTCCCAGGAAGGAATCGCAAGCCCCTGGATTCTTTAGGAAAAAAACTCTGTGCTCTTCAGCGGCACCTGTGGCGTGAAGAGTCTCCTGCTGGTGTGGTTTCCAGCAGGCTTGGAAGCTGCAATGGAGCTGCTGTCAAAAGGGGGAAATACGGGCTTCTCCCATATTCTCCCGTTTACAACTTGACGCCACAGCGCATTTACTAGCACTCTCTGACTGACTGCTGGATACTTTCAGCCCCACTGGGCCTTTCTATGATCACACTTCGCTGGACGCGGGGTGTTTTGCGTGCCACGAATAGCATTACACGCTTCATGAACTAGTCCGGCCTAGGTTACTTTGGATGGACCAAATGGCTAAGAATTTGACCGGATTTTCAGGATTTTCTGGCAGGCTGGACCTACCGTGGACCTTGCTTCCCAATAGAGAGATGACAGGTAAGAGTTGCCAGGATGCACTTTAGGCGCAGGGGTTCTTTCAGTGCAGTTCAGAGGGCCTCCGCGGAGGCAGAGCCACGTTGAATGGAATACTGGCCAAAAGGTGGTCCTGGGGCTGCCTTACAGCTGTAGAAATCAAGCTCTGCAGGCGAGAATCTGTTCATCACCCTTCCCTCTGCATACAAAGAGTCGACCCCAACCGTCTCTTCTGTGTTATGTTTCTCGGAAAATAAAAGGGGACTACGGCGCACACACTCTCCCTCAGAAGGGAATTCCTACGCGACTCTCTTAGGCCTACGGAAAGCCGTAGAGGAGTTAAAGCAGTCTGTCGAGTCAGGACGCACGGAGATGGCTGCACACAAAACTTTGCTGATAGGAAACACTCGTGCTTGCCTTGAGGACAGGGGTCACGTTTACTTTGCCCTGAGCTAGGGCAAGCGTGGGATGAGCTCCTAGCAAGGCACTGGAGACCACCTGGATTCCTAGGAGAACGCTCACTTTCTTCACTGAGCGTATTCCTAGGAGTGACTAGAAGACGGTTCATGGCAATGTCTTTCAGTCAGCCTTGAGGCCGCCACTATCTACCTTTCAACTGGGGGAAATCCTGCCTTTTTCCAGGCTTCTCAATGACAAACTGGATCACCCCGCACATGTACCTAGCTTCTCTGACAATCCCAAAGAGACCATTGGAACGCAATCCGGCCTTCTGCGATGAAACTTTTGGATGCAGTGTGCTCTGCATGTGGTGAACGGCATAATCCTCTAAATGTCCTCAGTAGGCCTAGGTGACTTTGGATGTTGCAAATGCCTAGCAATGCTCAGGGTAAATCTCTTCTTTATTTCGGGCTGGACCTAAAGGCCAGTTTCCGCATCACTTAGAGAGACCTCGAGCAGGAGTCCCCAGACTGAAGTGGCGCCCCGGTGGTTTCCTTCAGGGCCTCTTATGTTTCCTCAAAGTGGCAGACCCGCAGGGAATGAAAGCCTGCCACGAACCGCCTTCCTGAGGCTCTTTCAAAGCTGTGGAACGCTAGCCATAGAGAACACATTCGTTCCCGGCCCTTCCAACTGCATAGTGAGGGAAGTTCCCCGAGCTGTGTATCCCTTGATTGTGCCCAGAAGGCTTTGGGTACACAGTGTCCTTCCTTGGCAGGAATTGACCATGTGAGAGTCTTGAGCACTGTGGGCCATAGTAAAGCTAAAGCCGTCCATTGACTAAGACTTCCTGGAAACCGGTGCACCTCTATCTCTGGTAATGGGAAAATGTGCACCTTACCTCAAGACTAGAGGTCACATTTAGTTGGCCCTTTAGCTACAGTACGGAACTGGGGTGAGCTCCCAGGAAGGAATCGCAAGCCCCTGGATTCTTTAGGAAAACAACTCTGTGCTCTTCAGCGGCACCTGTGGCGTGAAGAGTCACCTGGTGGTGTGGTTTTCAGCAGGCTTGGAAGCTGCAATGGAGCTGCTGTCAAAAGGGGGAAATACGGGCTTCTCCCATATTCTCCCGTTTACAACTTGACGCCACAGCGCATTTACTAGCACTCTCTGACTGACTGCTGGAGACTTTCAGCCCCACTGGGCCTTTCTATGATCACACTTCGCTGGACGCGGGGTGTTTTGCGTGCCACGAATAGCATTACACGCTTCATGAACTAGTCCGGCCTAGGTGACTTCGGATGGACCAAATGGCTAAGAATTAGACCGGTATTTCAGGATTTTCTGGCAGGCTGGACCTACCGTGTACCTTGCTTCCCAATAGAGAGATGACAGGTAAGAGTTGCCAGGATGCACTTTAGGCGCAGGGGTTCTTTCAGTGCAGTTCAGAGGGCCTCCGCGGAGGCAGAGCCACGTTGAATGGAATACTGGCCAAAAGGTGGTCCTGGGGCTGCCTTACAGCTGTAGAAATCAAGCTCTGCAGGCGAGAATCTGTTCATCACCCTTCCCTCTGTATACAAAGAGTCGACCCCAACCATCTGTTCTGTGTTATGTTTCTCGGAAAATAAAAGGGGACTACGGCGCACACACTCTCCCTCAGAAGGGAATTCCTACGTGACTCTCTTAGGCCTACGGAAAGCCGTAGAGTAGTTAAAGCAGTCTGTCGAGTCAGGACGCACGGAGATGGCTGCACACAAAACTTTGCTGATAGGAAACACTCGTGCTTCCCTTGAGGCAAGGGGTCACGTTTACTTTTCCCTGAGCTAGGGCAAGCGTGGGATGAGCTCCTAGCAAGGCACTGGAGACCACCTGGATTCCTAGGAGAACGCTCACTTTCTTCACTGAGCGTATTCCTAGGAGTGACTAGAAGACGGTTCATGGCAATGTCTTTCAGTCAGCCTTGAGGCCGCCACTATCTACCTTTCAACTGGGGGAAATCCTGCCTTTTTCCAGGCTTCTCAATGACAAACTGGATCACCCCGCACATGTACCTAGCTTCTCTGACAATCCCAAAGAGACGATTGGAACGCAATCCGGCCTTCTGCGATGAAACTTTTGGATGCAGTGTGCTCTGCATGTGGTGAACGGCATAATCCTCTAAATGTCCTCAGTAGGCCTAGGTGACTTTGGATGTTGCAAATGCCTAGCAATGCTCAGGGTAAATCTCTTCTTTATTTCGGGCTGGACCTAAAGGCCAGTTTCCGCATCACTTAGAGAGACCTCGAGCAGGAGTCCCCAGACTGAAGTGGCGCCCCGGTGGTTTCCTTCAGGGCCTCTTATGTTTCCTCAAAGTGGCAGACCCGCAGGGAATGAAAGCCTGCCACGAACCGCCTTCCTGAGGCTCTTTCAAAGCTGTGGAACGCTAGCCATAGAGAACACATTCGTTCCCGGCCCTTCCAACTGCATAGTGAGGGAAGTTCCCCGAGCTGTGTATCCCTTGATTGTGCCCAGAAGGCTTTGGGTACACAGTGTCCTTCCTTGGCAGAAATTGACCATGTGAGAGTCTTGAGCACTGTGGGCCATAGTAAAGCTAAAGCCGTCCATTGACTAAGACTTCCTGGAAACCGGTGCACCTCTATCTCTGGTAATGGGAAAATGTGCACCTTACCTCAAGACTAGAGGTCACATTTAGTTGGCCCTTTAGCTACAGTACGCAACTGGGGTGAGCTCCCAGGAAGGAATCGCAAGCCCCTGGATTCTTTAGGAAAAAAACTCTGTGCTCTTCAGCGGCACCTGTGGAGTGAAGAGTCTCCTGGTGGTGTGGTTTTCAGCAGGCTTGGAAGCTGCAATGGAGCTGCTGTCAAAAGGGGGAAATACGGGCTTCTCCCATATTCTCCCGTTTACAACTTGACGCCACAGCGCATTTACTAGCACTCTCTGACTGACTGCTGGAGACTTTCAGCCCCAGTGGGCTTTCTATGATCACACTTCGCTGGACGCGGGGTGTTTTGCGTGCCACGAATAGCATTACACGCTTCATGAACTAGTCCGGCCTAGGTGACTTTGGATGGACCAAATGGCTAAGAATTTGACCGGTATTTCAGGATTTTCTGGCAGGCTGGACCTACCGTGTACCTTGCTTCCCAATAGAGAGATGACAGGTAAGAGTTGCCAGGATGCACTTTAGGCGCAGGGGTTCTTTCAGTGCAGTTCAGAGGGCCTCCGCGGAGGCAGAGCCACGTTGAATGGAATACTGGCCAAAAGGTGGTCCTGGGGCTGCCTTACAGCTGTAGAAATCAAGTTCTGCAGGCGAGAATCTGTTCATCACCCTTCCCTCTGTATACAAAGAGTCGACCCCAACCATCTGTTCTGTGTTATGTTTCTTGGAAAATAAAAGGGGACTACGGCGCACACACTCTCCCTCAGAAGGGAATTCCTACGTGACTCTCTTAGGCCTACGGAAATCCGAAGAGGAGTTAAAGCAGTCTGTCGAGTCAGGACGCACGGAGATGGCTGCACACAAAACTTTGCTGATAGGAAACACTCGTGCTTCCCTTGAGGCCAGGGGTCACGTTTACTTTGCCCTGAGCTAGGGCAAGCGTGGGATGAGCTCCTAGCAAGGCACTGGAAACCACCTGGATTCCTAGGAGAACGCTCACTTTCTTCACTGAGCGTATTCCTAGGAGTGACTAGAAGACGGTTCATGGCAATGTCTTTCAGTTCGCCTTGAGGCCGCCACTATCTACCTTTCAACTGGGGGAAATCCTGCCTTTTTCCAGGCTTCTCAATGACAAACTGGATCACCCCGTACATGTACCTAGCTTCTCTGACAATCCCAAAGAGACCATTGGAACGCAATCCGGCCTTCTGCGATGAAACTCTTGGATGCAGTGTGCTCTGCATGTGGTGAACGGCATAATCCTCTAAGTGTCCTCAGTAGGCCTAGGTGACTTTGGATGTTGCAAATGCCTAGCAATGCTCAGGGTAAATCTCTTCTTTATTTCGGGCTGGACCTAAAGGCCAGTTTCCGCATCACTTAGAGAGACCTCGAGCAGGAGTCCCCAGACTGAAGTGGCGCCCCGGTGGTTTCCTTCAGGGCCTCTTATGTTTCTTCAAAGTGGCAGACCCGCATGGAATGAAAGCCTGCCACGAACCGCCTTCCTGAGGCTCTTTCAAAGCTGTGGAACGCTAGCCATAGAGAACACATTCGTTCCCGGCCCTTCCAACTGCATAGTGAGGGAAGTTCCCCGAGCTGTGTATCCCTTGATTGTGCCCAGAAGGCTTTGGGTACACAGTGTCCTTCCTTGGCAGGAATTGACCATGTGAGAGTCTTAAGCACTGTGGGCCATAGTAAAGCTAAAGCCGTCCATTGACTAAGACTTCCTGGAAACCGGTGCACCTCTATCTCTGGTAATGGGAAAATGTGCACCTTACCTCAAGACTAGAGGTCACATTTAGTTGGCCCTTTAGCTACAGTACGCAACTGGGGTGAGCTCCCAGGAAGGAATCGCAAGCCCCTGGATTCTTTAGGAAAAAAACTCTGTGCTCTTCAGCGGCACCTGTGGCGTGAAGAGTCTCCTGGTGGTGTGGTTTTCAGCAGGCTTGGAAGCTGCAATGGAGCTGCTGTCAAAAGGGGGAAATACGGGCTTCTCCCATATTCTCCCGTTTACAACTTGACGCCACAGCGCATTTACTAGCACTCTCTGACTGACTGCTGGAGACTTTCAGCCCCACTGGACCTTTCTATGATCACACTTCGCTGGACGCGGGGTGTTTTGCATGCCACGAATAGCATTACACGCTTCATGAACTAGTCCGGCCTAGGTGACTTTGGATGGACCAAATGGCTAAGAATTTGACCGGTATTTCAGGATTTTCTGGCAGGCTGGACCTACCGTGTACCTTGCTTCCCAATAGAGAGATGACAGGTAAGAGTTGCCAGGATGCACTTTAGGCGCAGGGGTTCTTTCAGTGCAGTTCAGAGGGCCTCCGCGGAGGCAGAGCCACGTTGAATGGAATACTGGCCAAAAGGTGGTCCTGGGGCTGCCTTACAGCTGTAGAAATCAAGCTCTGCAGGCGAGAATCTGTTCATCACCCTTCCCTCTGTATACAAAGAGTCGACCCCAACCATCTGTTCTGTGTTATGTTTCTCGGAAAATAAAAGGGGACTACGGCGCACACACTCTCCCTCAGAAGGGAATGCCTACGTGACTCTCTTAGGCCTACGGAAAGCCGTAGAGGAGTTAAAGCAGTCTGTCGAGTCAGGACGCACGGAGATGGCTGCACACAAAACTTTGCTGATAGGAAACACTCGTGCTTCCCTTGAGGCCAGGGGTCACGTTTACTTTTCCCTGAGCTAGGGCAAGCGTGGGATGAGCTCCTAGCAAGGCACTGGAGACCACCTGGATTCCTAGGAGAACGCTCACTTTCTTCACTGAGCGTATTCCTAGGAGTGACTAGAAGACGGTTAATGGCAATGTCTTTCAGTTCGCCTTGAGGCCGCCACTATCTACCTTTCAACTGGGGGAAATCCTGCCTTTTTTCAGGCTTCTCAATGACAAACTGGATCACCCCGCACATGTACCTAGCTTCTCTGACAATCCCAAAGAGACCATTGGAACGCAATCCGGCCTTCTGCGATGAAACTCTTGGATGCAGTGTGCTCTGCATGTGGTGAACGGCATAATCCTCTAAATGTCCTCAGTAGGCCTAGGTGACTTTGGATGTTGCAAATGCCTAGCAATGCTCAGGGTAAATCTCTTCTTTATTTCGGGCTGGACCTAAAGGCCAGTTTCCGCATCACTTAGAGAGACCTCGAGCAGGAGTCCCCAGACTGAAGTGGCGCCCCGGTGGTTTCCTTCAGGGCCTCTTATGTTTCCTCAAAGTGGCAGACCCGCATGGAATGAAAGCCTGCCACGAACCGCCTTCCTGAGGCTCTTTCAAAGCTGTGGAACGCTAGCCATAGAGAACACATTCGTTCCCGGCCCTTCCAACTGCATAGTGAGGGAAGTTCCCCGAGCTGTGTATCCCTTGATTGTGCCCAGAAGGCTTTGGGTACACAGTGTCCTTCCTTGGCAGGAATTGACCATGTGAGAGTCTTGAGCACTGTGGGCCATAGTAAAGCTAAAGCCGTCCATTGACTAAGACTTCCTGGAAACCGGTGCACCTCTATCTCTGGTAATGGGAAAATGTGCACCTTACCTCAAGACTAGAGGTCACATTTAGTTGGCCCTTTAGCTACAGTACGCAACTGGGGTGAGCTCCCAGGAAGGAATCGCAAGCCCCTGGATTCTTTAGGAAAAAAACTCTGTGCTCTTCAGCGGCACCTGTGGCGTGAAGAGTCTCCTGGTGGTGTGGTTTTCAGCAGGCTTGGAAGCTGCAATGGAGCTGCTGTCAAAAGGGGGAAATACGGGCTTCTCCCATATTCTCCCGTTTACAACTTGACGCCACAGCGCATTTACTAGCACTCTCTGACTGACTGCTGGAGACTTTCAGCCCCACTGGGCCTTTCTATGATCACACTTCGTTGGACGAGGGGTGTTTTGCGTGCCACAAATAGCATTACACGCTTCATGAAGTAGTCCGGCCTAGGTGACTTTGGATGGACCAAATGGCTAAGAATTTGACCGGTATTTCAGGATTTTCTGGCAGGCTGGACCTACCGTGTACCTTGCTTCCCAATAGAGAGATGAGAGGTAAGAGTTGCCAGGATGCACTTTAGGCGCAGGGGTTCTTTCAGTGCAGTTCAGAGGGCCTCCGTGGAGGCAGAGCCACGTTGAATGGAATACTGGCCAAAAGGTGGTCCTGGGGCTGCCTTACAGCTGTAGAAATCAAGCTCTGCAGGGGAGAATCTGTTCATCACCCTTCCCTCTGTATACAAATATTCGACCCCAACCATCTGTTCTGTGTTATGTTTCTCGGAAAATAAAAGGGGACTACAGCGCACACACTCTCCCTCAGAAGGGAATTCCTACGTGATTCTCTTAGGCCTACGGAAAGCTGTAGAGGAGTTAAAGCACTCTATCGAGTCAGGACGCATGGAGATGGCTGCACACAAAACTTTGCTGATAGGAAACACTCGTGCTTCCATTGAGGCCAGGGGTCACGTTTACTTTGCCCTGAGCTAGGGCAAGCGTGGGATGAGCTCCTAGCAAGGCACTGGAGACCACCTGGATTCCTAGGAGAATGCTCACTTTCTTCACTGAGCGTATTCCTAGGAGTGACTAGAAGACGGTTAATGGCAATGTCTTTCAGTCAGCCTTGAGGCCGCCACTATCTACCTTTCAACTGGGGGAAATCCTGCCTTTTTCCAGGCTTCTCAATGACAAACTGGATCACCCCGCACATGTACCTAGCTTCTCTGACAATCCCAAAGAGACCATTGGAACGCAATCCGGCCTTCTGCGATGAAACTTTTGGATGCAGTGTGCTCTGCATGTGGTGAACGGCATAATCCTCTAAATGTCCTCAGTAGGCCTAGGTGACTTTGGATGTTGCAAATGCCTAGCAATGCTCAGGGTAAATCTCTTCTTTATTTCGGGCTGGACCTAAAGGCCAGTTTCCGCATCACTTAGAGAGACCTCGAGCAGGAGTCCCCAGACTGAAGTGGCGCCCCGGTGGTTTCCTTCAGGGCCTCTTATGTTTCCTCAAAGTGGCAGACCCGCATGGAATGAAAGCCTGCCACGAACCGCCTTCCTGAGGCTCTTTCAAAGCTGTGGAACGCTAGCCATAGAGAACACATTCGTTCCCGGCCCTTCCAACTGCATAGTGAGGGAAGTTCCCCGAGCTGTGTATCCCTTGATTGTGCCCAGAAGGCTTTGGGTACACAGTGTCCTTCCTTGGCAGGAATTGACCATTTGAGAGTCTTGAGCACTGTGGGCCATAGTAAAGCTAAAGCCGTCCATTGACTAAGACTTCCTGGAAACCGGTGCACCTCTATCTCTGGTAATGGGAAAATGTGCACCTTACCTCAAGACTAGAGGTCACATTTAGTTGGCCCTTTAGCTACAGTACGCAACTGGGGTGAGTTCCCAGGAAGGAATCGCAAGCCCCTGGACTCTTTAGGAAAAAAACTCTGTGCTCTTCAGCGGCACCTGTGGCGTGAAGAGTCTCCTGGTGGTGTGGTTTTCAGCAGGCTTGGAAGCTGCAATGGAGCTGCTGTCAAAAGGGGGAAATACGGGCTTCTCCCATATTCTCCCGTTTACAACTTGACGCCACAGTGCATTTACTAGCACTCTCTGACTGACTGCTGGAGACTTTCAGCCCCACTGGGCCTTTCTATGATCACACTTCGTTGGACGCGGGGTGTTTTGCGTGCCACGAATAGCATTACACGCTTCATGAACTAGTCCGGCCTAGGTGACTTTGGATGGACCAAATGGCTAAGAATTTGACCGGATTTTCAGGATTTTCTGGCAGGCTGGACCTACCGTGTACCTTGCTTCCCAATAGAGAGATGACAGGTAAGAGTTGCCAGGATGCACTTTAGGCGCAGGGGTTCTTTCAGTGCAGTTCAGAGGGCCTCCGCGGAGGCAGAGCCACGTTGAATGGAATACTGGCCAAAACGTGGTCCTGGGGCTGCCTTACAGCTGTAGAAATCAAGTTCTGCAGGCGAGAATCTGTTCATCACCCTTCCCTCTGCATACAAAGAGTCGACCCCAACCGTCTCTTCTGTGTTATGTTTCTCGGAAAATAAAAGGGGACTACGGCGCACACACTCTCCCTCAGAAGGGAATGCCTACGCGACTCTCTTAGGCCTACGGAAAGCCGTAGAGGAGTTAAAGCACTCTGCCGAGTCAGGACGCACGGAGATGGCTGCACACAAAACTTTGCTGATAGGAAACACTCGTGCTTGCCTTGAGGCCAGGGGTCACGTTTACTTTGCCCTGAGCTAGGGCAAGCATGGGATGAGCTCCTAGCAAGGCACTGGAGACCACCTGGATTCCTAGGAGAACGCTCACTTTCTTCACTGAGCGTATTCCTAGGAGTGACTAGAAGACGGTTAATGGCAATGTCTTTCAGTCAGCCTTGAGGCCGCCACTATCTACCTTTCAACTGGGGAAAATCCTGCCTTTTTCCAGGCTTCTCAATGACAAACTGGATCACCCCGTACATGTACCTAGCTTCTCTGACAATCCCAAAGAGACCATTGGAACGCAATCCGGCCTTCTGCGATGAAACTTTTGGATGCAGTGTGCTCTGCATGTGGTGAACGGCATAATCCTCTAAATGTCCTCAGTAGGCCTAGGTGACTTTGGATGTTGCAAATGCCTAGCAATGCTCAGGGTAAATCTCTTCTTTATTTCGGGCTGGACCTAAAGGCCAGTTTCCGCATCACTTAGAGAGACCTCGAGCAGGAGTCCCCAGACTGAAGTGGCGCCCCGGTGGTTTCCTTCAGGGCCTCTTATGTTTCCTCAAAGTGGCAGACCCGCATGGAATGAAAGCCTGCCATGAACCGCCTTCCTGAGGCTCTTTCAAAGCTGTGGAACGCTAGCCATAGAGAACACATTCGTTCCCGGCCCTTCCAACTGCATAGTGAGGGAAGTTCCCCGAGCTGTGTATCCCTTGATTGTGCCCAGAAGGCTTTGGGTACACAGTGTCCTTCCTTGGCAGGAATTGACCATGTGAGAGTCTTGAGCACTGTGGGCCATAGTAAAGCTAAAGCCGTCCATTGACTAAGACTTCCTGGAAACCGGTGCACCTCTATCTCTGGTAATGGGAAAATGTGCACCTTACCTCAAGACTAGAGGTCACATTTAGTTGGCCCTTTAGCTACAGTACGCAACTGGGGTGAGCTCCCAGGAAGGAATCGCAAGCCCCTGGATTCTTTAGGAAAAAAACTCTGTGCTCTTCAGCGGCACCTGTGGAGTGAAGAGTCTCCTGGTGGTGTGGTTTTCAGCAGGCTTGGAAGCTGCAATGGAGCTGCTGTCAAAAGGGGGAAATACGGGCTTCTCCCATATTCTCCCGTTTACAACTTGACGCCACAGCGCATTTACTAGCACTCTCTGACTGACTGCTGGAGACTTTCAGCCCCAGTGGGCTTTCTATGATCACACTTCGCTGGACGCGGGGTGTTTTGCGTGCCACGAATAGCATTACACGCTTCATGAACTAGTCCGGCCTAGGTGACTTTGGATGGACCAAATGGCTAAGAATTTGACCGGTATTTCAGGATTTTCTGGCAGGCTGGACCTACCGTGTACCTTGCTTCCCAATAGAGAGATGACAGGTAAGAGTTGCCAGGATGCACTTTAGGCGCAGGGGTTCTTTCAGTGCAGTTCAGAGGGCCTCCGCGGAGGCAGAGCCACGTTGAATGGAATACTGGCCAAAAGGTGGTCCTGGGGCTGCCTTACAGCTGTAGAAATCAAGTTCTGCAGGCGAGAATCTGTTCATCACCCTTCCCTCTGTATACAAAGAGTCGACCCCAACCATCTGTTCTGTGTTATGTTTCTTGGAAAATAAAAGGGGACTACGGCGCACACACTCTCCCTCAGAAGGGAATTCCTACGTGACTCTCTTAGGCCTACGGAAATCCGAAGAGGAGTTAAAGCAGTCTGTCGAGTCAGGACGCACGGAGATGGCTGCACACAAAACTTTGCTGATAGGAAACACTCGTGCTTCCCTTGAGGCCAGGGGTCACGTTTACTTTGCCCTGAGCTAGGGCAAGCGTGGGATGAGCTCCTAGCAAGGCACTGGAAACCACCTGGATTCCTAGGAGAACGCTCACTTTCTTCACTGAGCGTATTCCTAGGAGTGACTAGAAGACGGTTCATGGCAATGTCTTTCAGTTCGCCTTGAGGCCGCCACTATCTACCTTTCAACTGGGGGAAATCCTGCCTTTTTCCAGGCTTCTCAATGACAAACTGGATCACCCCGCACATGTACCTAGCTTCTCTGACAATCCCAAAGAGACCATTGGAACGCAATCCGGCCTTCTGCGATGAAACTCTTGGATGCAGTGTGCTCTGCATGTGGTGAACGGCATAATCCTCTAAGTGTCCTCAGTAGGCCTAGGTGACTTTGGATGTTGCAAATGCCTAGCAATGCTCAGGGTAAATCTCTTCTTTATTTCGGGCTGGACCTAAAGGCCAGTTTCCGCATCACTTAGAGAGACCTCGAGCAGGAGTCCCCAGACTGAAGTGGCGCCCCGGTGGTTTCCTTCAGGGCCTCTTATGTTTCTTCAAAGTGGCAGACCCGCATGGAATGAAAGCCTGCCACGAACCGCCTTAATGAGGCTCTTTCAAAGCTGTGGAACGCTAGCCATAGAGAACACATTCGTTCCCGGCCCTTCCAACTGCATAGTGAGGGAAGTTCCCCGAGCTGTGTATCCCTTGATTGTGCCCAGAAGGCTTTGGGTACACAGTGTCCTTCCTTGGCAGGAATTGACCATGTGAGAGTCTTAAGCACTGTGGGCCATAGTAAAGCTAAAGCCGTCCATTGACTAAGACTTCCTGGAAACCGGTGCACCTCTATCTCTGGTAATGGGAAAATGTGCACCTTACCTCAAGACTAGAGGTCACATTTAGTTGGCCCTTTAGCTACAGTACGCAACTGGGGTGAGCTCCCAGGAAGGAATCGCAAGCCCCTGGATTCTTTAGGAAAAAAACTCTGTGCTCTTCAGCGGCACCTGTGGCGTGAAGAGTCTCCTGGTGGTGTGGTTTTCAGCAGGCTTGGAAGCTGCAATGGAGCTGCTGTCAAAAGGGGGAAATACGGGCTTCTCCCATATTCTCCCGTTTACAACTTGACGCCACAGCGCATTTACTAGCACTCTCTGACTGACTGCTGGAGACTTTCAGCCCCACTGGACCTTTCTATGATCACACTTCGCTGGACGCGGGGTGTTTTGCATGCCACGAATAGCATTACACGCTTCATGAACTAGTCCGGCCTAGGTGACTTTGGATGGACCAAATGGCTAAGAATTTGACCGGTATTTCAGGATTTTCTGGCAGGCTGGACCTACCGTGTACCTTGCTTCCCAATAGAGAGATGACAGGTAAGAGTTGCCAGGATGCACTTTAGGCGCAGGGGTTCTTTCAGTGCAGTTCAGAGGGCCTCCGCGGAGGCAGAGCCACGTTGAATGGAATACTGGCCAAAAGGTGGTCCTGGGGCTGCCTTACAGCTGTAGAAATCAAGCTCTGCAGGCGAGAATCTGTTCATCACCCTTCCCTCTGTATACAAAGAGTCGACCCCAACCATCTGTTCTGTGTTATGTTTCTCGGAAAATAAAAGGGGACTACGGCGCACACACTCTCCCTCAGAAGGGAATGCCTACGTGACTCTCTTAGGCCTACGGAAAGCCGTAGAGGAGTTAAAGCAGTCTGTCGAGTCAGGACGCACGGAGATGGCTGCACACAAAACTTTGCTGATAGGA
This sequence comes from Mesoplodon densirostris, assembly GCF_025265405.1. NCBI lineage: Eukaryota > Metazoa > Chordata > Mammalia > Artiodactyla > Ziphiidae > Mesoplodon > Mesoplodon densirostris. Next base: position 1,007,713 of record NC_082682.1, read on the forward strand.
AACACTCGTGCTTCCCTTGAGGCCAGGGGTCACGTTTACTTTTCCCTGAGCTAGGGCAAGCGTGGGATGAGCTCCTAGCAAGGCACTGGAGACCACCTGGATTCCTAGGAGAACGCTCACTTTCTTCACTGAGCGTATTCCTAGGAGTGACTAGAAGACGGTTAATGGCAATGTCTTTCAGTTCGCCTTGAGGCCGCCACTATCTACCTTTCAACTGGGGGAAATCCTGCCTTTTTTCAGGCTTCTCAATGACAAACTGGATCACCCCGCACATGTACCTAGCTTCTCTGACAATCCCAAAGAGACCATTGGAACGCAATCCGGCCTTCTGCGATGAAACTCTTGGATGCAGTGTGCTCTGCATGTGGTGAACGGCATAATCCTCTAAATGTCCTCAGTAGGCCTAGGTGACTTTGGATGTTGCAAATGCCTAGCAATGCTCAGGGTAAATCTCTTCTTTATTTCGGGCTGGACCTAAAGGCCAGTTTCCGCATCACTTAGAGAGACCTCGAGCAGGAGTCCCCAGACTGAAGTGGCGCCCCGGTGGTTTCCTTCAGGGCCTCTTATGTTTCCTCAAAGTGGCAGACCCGCATGGAATGAAAGCCTGCCACGAACCGCCTTCCTGAGGCTCTTTCAAAGCTGTGGAACGCTAGCCATAGAGAACACATTCGTTCCCGGCCCTTCCAACTGCATAGTGAGGGAAGTTCCCCGAGCTGTGTATCCCTTGATTGTGCCCAGAAGGCTTTGGGTACACAGTGTCCTTCCTTGGCAGGAATTGACCATGTGAGAGTCTTGAGCACTGTGGGCCATAGTAAAGCTAAAGCCGTCCATTGACTAAGACTTCCTGGAAACCGGTGCACCTCTATCTCTGGTAATGGGAAAATGTGCACCTTACCTCAAGACTAGAGGTCACATTTAGTTGGCCCTTTAGCTACAGTACGCAACTGGGGTGAGCTCCCAGGAAGGAATCGCAAGCCCCTGGATTCTTTAGGAAAAAAACTCTGTGCTCTTCAGCGGCACCTGTGGCGTGAAGAGTCTCCTGGTGGTGTGGTTTTCAGCAGGCTTGGAAGCTGCAATGGAGCTGCTGTCAAAAGGGGGAAATACGGGCTTCTCCCATATTCTCCCGTTTACAACTTGACGCCACAGCGCATTTACTAGCACTCTCTGACTGACTGCTGGAGACTTTCAGCCCCACTGGGCCTTTCTATGATCACACTTCGTTGGACGAGGGGTGTTTTGCGTGCCACAAATAGCATTACACGCTTCATGAAGTAGTCCGGCCTAGGTGACTTTGGATGGACCAAATGGCTAAGAATTTGACCGGTATTTCAGGATTTTCTGGCAGGCTGGACCTACCGTGTACCTTGCTTCCCAATAGAGAGATGAGAGGTAAGAGTTGCCAGGATGCACTTTAGGCGCAGGGGTTCTTTCAGTGCAGTTTAGAGGGCCTCCGTGGAGGCAGAGCCACGTTGAATGGAATACTGGCCAAAAGGTGGTCCTGGGGCTGCCTTACAGCTGTAGAAATCAAGCTCTGCAGGGGAGAATCTGTTCATCACCCTTCCCTCTGTATACAAATATTCGACCCCAACCATCTGTTCTGTGTTATGTTTCTCGGAAAATAAAAGGGGACTACGGCGCACACACTCTCCCTCAGAAGGGAATTCCTACGTGATTCTCTTAGGCCTACGGAAAGCTGTAGAGGAGTTAAAGCACTCTATCGAGTCAGGACGCATGGAGATGGCTGCACACAAAACTTTGCTGATAGGAAACACTCGTGCTTCCATTGAGGCCAGGGGTCACGTTTACTTTGCCCTGAGCTAGGGCAAGCGTGGGATGAGCTCCTATCAAGGCACTGGAGACCACCTGGATTCCTAGGAGAATGCTCACTTTCTTCACTGAGCGTATTCCTAGGAGTGACTAGAAGACGGTTAATGGCAATGTCTTTCAGTCAGCCTTGAGGCCGCCACTATCTACCTTTCAACTGGGGGAAATCCTGCCTTTTTCCAGGCTTCTCAATGACAAACTGGATCACCCCGCACATGTACCTAGCTTCTCTGACAATCCCAAAGAGACCATTGGAACGCAATCCGGCCTTCTGCGATGAAACTTTTGGATGCAGTGTGCTCTGCATGTGGTGAACGGCATAATCCTCTAAATGTCCTCAGTAGGCCTAGGTGACTTTGGATGTTGCAAATGCCTAGCAATGCTCAGGGTAAATCTCTTCTTTATTTCGGGCTGGACCTAAAGGCCAGTTTCCGCATCACTTAGAGAGACCTCGAGCAGGAGTCCCCAGACTGAAGTGGCGCCCCGGTGGTTTCCTTCAGGGCCTCTTATGTTTCCTCAAAGTGGCAGACCCGCATGGAATGAAAGCCTGCCACGAACCGCCTTCCTGAGGCTCTTTCAAAGCTGTGGAACGCTAGCCATAGAGAACACATTCGTTCCCGGCCCTTCCAACTGCATAGTGAGGGAAGTTCCCCGAGCTGTGTATCCCTTGATTGTGCCCAGAAGGCTTTGGGTACACAGTGTCCTTCCTTGGCAGGAATTGACCATTTGAGAGTCTTGAGCACTGTGGGCCATAGTAAAGCTAAAGCCGTCCATTGACTAAGACTTCCTGGAAACCGGTGCACCTCTATCTCTGGTAATGGGAAAATGTGCACCTTACCTCAAGACTAGAGGTCACATTTAGTTGGCCCTTTAGCTACAGTACGCAACTGGGGTGAGTTCCCAGGAAGGAATCGCAAGCCCCTGGACTCTTTAGGAAAAAAACTCTGTGCTCTTCAGCGGCACCTGTGGCGTGAAGAGTCTCCTGGTGGTGTGGTTTTCAGCAGGCTTGGAAGCTGCAATGGAGCTGCTGTCAAAAGGGGGAAATACGGGCTTCTCCCATATTCTCCCGTTTACAACTTGACGCCACAGTGCATTTACTAGCACTCTCTGACTGACTGCTGGAGACTTTCAGCCCCACTGGGCCTTTCTATGATCACACTTCGTTGGACGCGGGGTGTTTTGCGTGCCACGAATAGCATTACACGCTTCATGAACTAGTCCGGCCTAGGTGACTTTGGATGGACCAAATGGCTAAGAATTTGACCGGATTTTCAGGATTTTCTGGCAGGCTGGACCTACCGTGTACCTTGCTTCCCAATAGAGAGATGACAGGTAAGAGTTGCCAGGATGCACTTTAGGCGCAGGGGTTCTTTCAGTGCAGTTCAGAGGGCCTCCGCGGAGGCAGAGCCACGTTGAATGGAATACTGGCCAAAACGTGGTCCTGGGGCTGCCTTACAGCTGTAGAAATCAAGTTCTGCAGGCGAGAATCTGTTCATCACCCTTCCCTCTGCATACAAAGAGTCGACCCCAACCGTCTCTTCTGTGTTATGTTTCTCGGAAAATAAAAGGGGACTACGGCGCACACACTCTCCCTCAGAAGGGAATGCCTACGCGACTCTCTTAGGCCTACGGAAAGCCGTAGAGGAGTTAAAGCACTCTGCCGAGTCAGGACGCACGGAGATGGCTGCACACAAAACTTTGCTGATAGGAAACACTCGTGCTTGCCTTGAGGCCAGGGGTCACGTTTACTTTGCCCTGAGCTAGGGCAAGCATGGGATGAGCTCCTAGCAAGGCACTGGAGACCACCTGGATTCCTAGGAGAACGCTCACTTTCTTCACTGAGCGTATTCCTAGGAGTGACTAGAAGACGGTTAATGGCAATGTCTTTCAGTCAGCCTTGAGGCCGCCACTATCTACCTTTCAACTGGGGAAAATCCTGCCTTTTTCCAGGCTTCTCAATGACAAACTGGATCACCCCGTACATGTACCTAGCTTCTCTGACAATCCCAAAGAGACCATTGGAACGCAATCCGGCCTTCTGCGATGAAACTTTTGGATGCAGTGTGCTCTGCATGTGGTGAACGGCATAATCCTCTAAATGTCCTCAGTAGGCCTAGGTGACTTTGGATGTTGCAAATGCCTAGCAATGCTCAGGGTAAATCTCTTCTTTATTTCGGGCTGGACCTAAAGGCCAGTTTCCGCATCACTTAGAGAGACCTCGAGCAGGAGTCCCCAGACTGAAGTGGCGCCCCGGTGGTTTCCTTCAGGGCCTCTTATGTTTCCTCAAAGTGGCAGACCCGCATGGAATGAAAGCCTGCCACGAACCGCCTTCCTGAGGCTCTTTCAAAGCTGTGGAACGCTAGCCATAGAGAACACATTCGTTCCCGGCCCTTCCAACTGCATAGTGAGGGAAGTTCCCCGAGCTGTGTATCCCTTGATTGTGCCCAGAAGGCTTTGGGTACACAGTGTCCTTCCTTGGCAGGAATTGACCATGTGAGAGTCTTGAGCACTGTGGGCCATAGTAAAGCTAAAGCCGTCCATTGACTAAGACTTCCTGGAAACCGGTGCACCTCTATCTCTGGTAATGGGAAAATGTGCACCTTACCTCAAGACTAGAGGTCACATTTAGTTGGCCCTTTAGCTACAGTACGCAACTGGGGTGAGCTCCCAGGAAGGAATCGCAAGCCCCTGGATTCTTTAGGAAAAAAACTCTGTGCTCTTCAGCGGCACCTGTGGCGTGAAGAGTCTCCTGGTGGTGTGGTTTCCAGCAGGCTTGGAAGCTGCAATGGAGCTGCTGTCAAAAGGGGGAAATACGGGCTTCTCCCATATTTTCCCGTTTACAACTTGACGCCACAGCACATTTACTAGCACTCTCTGACTGACTGCTGGAGACTTTCAGCCCCACTGGGCCTTTCTATGATCACACTTCGTTGGACGTGGGGTGTTTTGCGTGCCACGAATAGCATTACACGCTTCATGAACTAGTCCGGCCTAGGTGACTTTGGATGGACCAAATGGCTAAGAATTTGACCGGTATTTCAGGATTTTCTGGCAGGCTGGTCCTACCATGTACCTTGCTTCCCAATAGAGAGATGACAGGTAAGAGTTGCCAGGATGCACTTTAGGCGCAGGGGTTCTTTCAGTGCAGTTCAGAGGGCCTCCGAGGAGGCAGAGCCACGTTGAATGGAATACTGGCCAAAAGGTGGTCCTGGGCCTGCCTTACAGCTGTAGAAATCAAGCTCTGCAGGCGAGAATCTGTTCATCACCCTTCCCTCTGCATACAAATATTCGACCCAAACCGTCTGTTCTGTGTTATGTTTCTCGGAAAATAAAAGGGGACTACGGCGCACACACTCTCCCTCAGAAGGGAATTCCTACGTGACTCTCTTAGGCGTACGGAAAGCTGTAGAGGAGTTAAAGCACTCTATCGAGTCAGGTCGCATGGAGATGGCTGCACACAAAACTTTGCTGATAGGAAACACTCGTGCTTCCATTGAGGCCAGGGGTCACGTTTACTTTGCCCTGAGCTAGGGCAAGCGTGGGATGAGCTCCTAGCAAGGCACTGGAGACCACCTGGATTCCTAGGAGAATGCTCACTTTCTTCACTGAGCGTATTCCTAGGAGTGACTAGAAGACGGTTAATGGCAATGTCTTTCAGTCAGCCTTGAGGCCGCCACTATCTACCTTTCAACTGGGGGAAATCCTGCCTTTTTCCAGGCTTCTCAATGACAAACTGGATCACCCCGCACATGTACCTAGCTTCTCTGACAATCCCAAAGAGACCATTGGAACGCAATCCGGCCTTCTGCGATGAAACTTTTGGATGCAGTGTGCTCTGCATGTGGTGAACGGCATAATCCTCTAAATGTCCTCAGTAGGCCTAGGTGACTTTGGATGTTGCAAATGCCTAGCAATGCTCAGGGTAAATCTCTTCTTTATTTCGGGCTGGACCTAAAGGCCAGTTTCCGCATCAATTAGAGAGACCTCGAGCAGGAGTCCCCAGACTGAAGTGGCGCCCCGGTGGTTTCCTTCAGGGCCTCTTATGTTTCCTCAAAGTGGCAGACCCGCATGGAATGAAAGCCTGCCATGAACCGCCTTCCTGAGGCTCTTTCAAAGCTGTGGAACGCTAGCCATAGAGAACACATTCGTTCCCGGCCCTTCCAACTGCATAGTGAGGGAAGTTCCCCGAGCTGTGTATCCCTTGATTGTGCCCAGAAGGCTTTGGGTACACAGTGTCCTTCCTTGGCAGGAATTGACCATGTGAGAGTCTTGAGCACTGTGGGCCATAGTAAAGCTAAAGCCGTCCATTGACTAAGACTTCCTGGAAACCGGTGCACCTCTATCTCTGGTAATGGGAAAATGTGCACCTTACCTCAAGACTAGAGGTCACATTTAGTTGGCCCTTTAGCTACAGTACGCAACTGGGGTGAGCTCCCAGGAAGGAATCGCAAGCCCCTGGATTCTTTAGGAAAAAAACTCTGTGCTCTTCAGTGGCACCTGTGGCGTGAAGAGTCTCCTGGTTGTGTGGTTTTCAGCAGGCTTGGAAGCTGCAATGGAGCTGCTGTCAAAAGGGGGAAATACGGGCTTCTCCCATATTCTCCCGTTTACAACTTGACGCCACAGAGCATTTACTAGCACTCTCTGACTGACTGCTGGAGACTTTCAGCCCCACTGGGCCTTTGTCTGATCACACTTCGCTGGACGCGGGGTGTTTTGTGTGCCACGGATAGCATTACACGCTTCATGAACTAGTCCGGCCTAGGTGACTTTGGATGGACCAAATGGCTAAGAATTTGACGGGATTTTCAGGATTTTCTGGCAGGCTGGACCTACCGTGGACCTTGCTTCACAATAGAGAGATGACAGGTAAGAGTTGCCAGGATGCACTTTAGGCGCAGGGGTTCTTTCAGTGCAGTTCAGAGGGCCTCCGCGGAGGCAGAGCCACATTGAATGGAATACTGGCCAAAACGTGGTCCTGGGGCTGCCTTACAGCTGTAGAAATCAAGCTCTGCGGGCGAGAATCTGTTCATCACCCTTCCCTCTGCATACAAAGAGTCGACCCCAACCGTCTCTTCTGTGTTATGTTTCTCGGAAAATAAAAGGGGACTACGGCGCACACACTCTCCCTCAGAAGCGAATTCCTAAGCGACTCTCTTAGGCCTACTGAAAGCCGTAGAGGAGTTAAAGCAGTCTGTCGAGTCAGGACGCACAGAGATGGCTGCACACAAAACTTTGCTGATAGGAAACACTCGTGCTTGCCTTGAGGCCAGGGGTCACGTTTACTTTGCCCTGAGCTAGGGCAAGCGTGGGATGAGCTCCTAGCAAGGCACTGGAGACCACCTGGATTCCTAGGAGAATGCTCACTTTCTTCACTGAGCGTATTCCTAGGAGTGACTAGAAGACGGTTAATGGCAATGTCTTTCAGTCAGCCTTGAGGCCGCCACTATCTACCTTTCAACTGGGGGAAATCCTGCCTTTTTCCAGGCTTCTCAATGACAAACTGGATCACCCCGCACATGTACCTAGCTTCTCTGACAATCCCAAAGAGACCATTGGAACGCAATCCGGCCTTCTGCGATGAAACTTTTGGATGCAGTGTGCTCTGCATGTGGTGAACGGCATAATCCTCTAAATGTCCTCAGTAGGCCTAGGTGACTTTGGATGTTGCAAATGCCTAGCAATGCTCAGGGTAAATCTCTTCTTTATTTCGGGCTGGACCTAAAGGCCAGTTTCCGCATCACTTAGAGAGACCTCGAGCAGGAGTCCCCAGACTGAAGTGGCGCCCCGGTGGTTTCCTTCAGGGCCTCTTATGTTTCCTCAAAGTGGCAGACCCGCAGGGAATGAAAGCCTGCCACGAACCGCCTTCCTGAGGCTCTTTCAAAGCTGTGGAACGCTAGCCATAGAGAACACATTCGTTCCCGGCCCTTCCAACTGCATAGTGAGGGAAGTTCCCCGAGCTGTGTATCCCTTGATTGTGCCCAGAAGGCTTTGGGTACACAGTGTCCTTCCTTGGCAGAAATTGACCATGTGAGAGTCTTGAGCACTGTGGGCCATAGTAAAGCTAAAGCCGTCCATTGACTAAGACTTCCTGGAAACCGGTGCACCTCTATCTCTGGTAATGGGAAAATGTGCACCTTACCTCAAGACTAGAGGTCACATTTAGTTGGCCCTTTAGCTACAGTACGCAACTGGGGTGAGCTCCCAGGAAGGAATCGCAAGCCCCTGGATTCTTTAGGAAAAAAACTCTGTGCTCTTCAGCGGCACCTGTGGAGTGAAGAGTCTCCTGGTAGTGTGGTTTTCAGCAGGCTTGGAAGCTGCAATGGAGCTGCTGTCAAAAGGGGGAAATACGGGCTTCTCCCATATTCTCCCGTTTACAACTTGACGCCACAGCGCATTTACTAGCACTCTCTGACTGACTGCTGGAGACTTTCAGCCCCAGTGGGCTTTCTATGATCACACTTCGCTGGACGCGGGGTGTTTTGCGTGCCACGAATAGCATTACACGCTTCATGAACTAGTCCGGCCTAGGTGACTTTGGATGGACCAAATGGCTAAGAATTTGACCGGTATTTCAGGATTTTCTGGCAGGCTGGACCTACCGTGTACCTTGCTTCCCAATAGAGAGATGACAGGTAAGAGTTGCCAGGATGCACTTTAGGTGCAGGGGTTCTTTCAGTGCAGTTCAGAGGGCCTCCGCGGAGGCAGAGCCACGTTGAATGGAATACTGGCCAAAAGGTGGTCCTGGGGCTGCCTTACAGCTGTAGAAATCAAGTTCTGCAGGCGAGAATCTGTTCATCACCCTTCCCTCTGTATACAAAGAGTCGACCCCAACCATCTGTTCTGTGTTATGTTTCTTGGAAAATAAAAGGGGACTACGGCGCACACACTCTCCCTCAGAAGGGAATTCCTACGTGACTCTCTTAGGCCTACGGAAATCCGAAGAGGAGTTAAAGCAGTCTGTCGAGTCAGGACGCACGGAGATGGCTGCACACAAAACTTTGCTGATAGGAAACACTCGTGCTTCCCTTGAGGCCAGGGGTCACGTTTACTTTGCCCTGAGCTAGGGCAAGCGTGGGATGAGCTCCTAGCAAGGCACTGGAAACCACCTGGATTCCTAGGAGAACGCTCACTTTCTTCACTGAGCGTATTCCTAGGAGTGACTAGAAGACGGTTCATGGCAATGTCTTTCAGTTCGCCTTGAGGCCGCCACTATCTACCTTTCAACTGGGGGAAATCCTGCCTTTTTCCAGGCTTCTCAATGACAAACTGGATCACCCCGTACATGTACCTAGCTTCTCTGACAATCCCAAAGAGACCATTGGAACGCAATCCGGCCTTCTGCGATGAAACTCTTGGATGCAGTGTGCTCTGCATGTGGTGAACGGCATAATCCTCTAAGTGTCCTCAGTAGGCCTAGGTGACTTTGGATGTTGCAAATGCCTAGCAATGCTCAGGGTAAATCTCTTCTTTATTTCGGGCTGGACCTAAAGGCCAGTTTCCGCATCACTTAGAGAGACCTCGAGCAGGAGTCCCCAGACTGAAGTGGCGCCCCGGTGGTTTCCTTCAGGGCCTCTTATGTTTCTTCAAAGTGGCAGACCCGCATGGAATGAAAGCCTGCCACGAACCGCCTTCCTGAGGCTCTTTCAAAGCTGTGGAACGCTAGCCATAGAGAACACATTCGTTCCCGGCCCTTCCAACTGCATAGTGAGGGAAGTTCCCCGAGCTGTGTATCCCTTGATTGTGCCCAGAAGGCTTTGGGTACACAGTGTCCTTCCTTGGCAGGAATTGACCATGTGAGAGTCTTAAGCACTGTGGGCCATAGTAAAGCTAAAGCCGTCCATTGACTAAGACTTCCTGGAAACCGGTGCACCTCTATCTCTGGTAATGGGAAAATGTGCACCTTACCTCAAGACTAGAGGTCACATTTAGTTGGCCCTTTAGCTACAGTACGCAACTGGGGTGAGCTCCCAGGAAGGAATCGCAAGCCCCTGGATTCTTTAGGAAAAAAACTCTGTGCTCTTCAGCGGCACCTGTGGCGTGAAGAGTCTCCTGGTGGTGTGGTTTTCAGCAGGCTTGGAAGCTGCAATGGAGCTGCTGTCAAAAGGGGGAAATACGGGCTTCTCCCATATTCTCCCGTTTACAACTTGACGCCACAGCGCATTTACTAGCACTCTCTGACTGACTGCTGGAGACTTTCAGCCCCACTGGACCTTTCTATGATCACACTTCGCTGGACGCGGGGTGTTTTGCATGCCACGAATAGCATTACACGCTTCATGAACTAGTCCGGCCTAGGTGACTTTGGATGGACCAAATGGCTAAGAATTTGACCGGTATTTCAGGATTTTCTGGCAGGCTGGACCTACCGTGTACCTTGCTTCCCAATAGAGAGATGACAGGTAAGAGTTGCCAGGATGCACTTTAGGCGCAGGGGTTCTTTCAGTGCAGTTCAGAGGGCCTCCGCGGAGGCAGAGCCACGTTGAATGGAATACTGGCCAAAAGGTGGTCCTGGGGCTGCCTTACAGCTGTAGAAATCAAGCTCTGCAGGCGAGAATCTGTTCATCACCCTTCCCTCTGTATACAAAGAGTCGACCCCAACCATCTGTTCTGTGTTATGTTTCTTGGAAAATAAAAGGGGACTACGGCGCACACACTCTCCCTCAGAAGGGAATGCCTACGTGACTCTCTTAGGCCTACGGAAAGCCGTAGAGGAGTTAAAGCAGTCTGTCGAGTCAGGACGCACGGAGATGGCTGCACACAAAACTTTGCTGATAGGAAACACTCGTGCTTCCCTTGAGGCCAGGGGTCACGTTTACTTTTCCCTGAGCTAGGGCAAGCGTGGGATGAGCTCCTAGCAAGGCACTGGAGACCACCTGGATTCCTAGGAGAACGCTCACTTTCTTCACTGAGCGTATTCCTAGGAGTGACTAGAAGACGGTTAATGGCAATGTCTTTCAGTTCGCCTTGAGGCCGCCACTATCTACCTTTCAACTGGGGGAAATCCTGCCTTTTTTCAGGCTTCTCAATGACAAACTGGATCACCCCGCACATGTACCTAGCTTCTCTGACAATCCCAAAGAGACCATTGGAACGCAATCCGGCCTTCTGCGATGAAACTCTTGGATGCAGTGTGCTCTGCATGTGGTGAACGGCATAATCCTCTAAATGTCCTCAGTAGGCCTAGGTGACTTTGGATGTTGCAAATGCCTAGCAATGCTCAGGGTAAATCTCTTCTTTATTTCGGGCTGGACCTAAAGGCCAGTTTCCGCATCACTTAGAGAGACCTCGAGCAGGAGTCCCCAGACTGAAGTGGCGCCCCGGTGGTTTCCTTCAGGGCCTCTTATGTTTCCTCAAAGTGGCAGACCCGCATGGAATGAAAGCCTGCCACGAACCGCCTTCCTGAGGCTCTTTCAAAGCTGTGGAACGCTAGCCATAGAGAACACATTCGTTCCCGGCCCTTCCAACTGCATAGTGAGGGAAGTTCCCCGAGCTGTGTATCCCTTGATTGTGCCCAGAAGGCTTTGGGTACACAGTGTCCTTCCTTGGCAGGAATTGACCATGTGAGAGTCTTGAGCACTGTGGGCCATAGTAAAGCTAAAGCCGTCCATTGACTAAGACTTCCTGGAAACCGGTGCACCTCTATCTCTGGTAATGGGAAAATGTGCACCTTACCTCAAGACTAGAGGTCACATTTAGTTGGCCCTTTAGCTACAGTACGCAACTGGGGTGAGCTCCCAGGAAGGAATCGCAAGCCCCTGGATTCTTTAGGAAAAAAACTCTGTGCTCTTCAGCGGCACCTGTGGCGTGAAGAGTCTCCTGGTGGTGTGGTTTTCAGCAGGCTTGGAAGCTGCAATGGAGCTGCTGTCAAAAGGGGGAAATACGGGCTTCTCCCATATTCTCCCGTTTACAACTTGACGCCACAGCGCATTTACTAGCACTCTCTGACTGACTGCTGGAGACTTTCAGCCCCACTGGGCCTTTCTATGATCACACTTCGTTGGACGAGGGGTGTTTTGCGTGCCACAAATAGCATTACACGCTTCATGAAGTAGTCCGGCCTAGGTGACTTTGGATGGACCAAATGGCTAAGAATTTGACCGGTATTTCAGGATTTTCTGGCAGGCTGGACCTACCGTGTACCTTGCTTCCCAATAGAGAGATGAGAGGTAAGAGTTGCCAGGATGCACTTTAGGCGCAGGGGTTCTTTCAGTGCAGTTCAGAGGGCCTCCGTGGAGGCAGAGCCACGTTGAATGGAATACTGGCCAAAAGGTGGTCCTGGGGCTGCCTTACAGCTGTAGAAATCAAGCTCTGCAGGGGAGAATCTGTTCATCACCCTTCCCTCTGTATACAAATATTCGACCCCAACCATCTGTTCTGTGTTATGTTTCTCGGAAAATAAAAGGGGACTACAGCGCACACACTCTCCCTCAGAAGGGAATTCCTACGTGATTCTCTTAGGCCTACGGAAAGCTGTAGAGGAGTTAAAGCACTCTATCGAGTCAGGACGCATGGAGATGGCTGCACACAAAACTTTGCTGATAGGAAACACTCGTGCTTCCATTGAGGCCAGGGGTCACGTTTACTTTGCCCTGAGCTAGGGCAAGCGTGGGATGAGCTCCTAGCAAGGCACTGGAGACCACCTGGATTCCTAGGAGAATGCTCACTTTCTTCACTGAGCGTATTCCTAGGAGTGACTAGAAGACGGTTAATGGCAATGTCTTTCAGTCAGCCTTGAGGCCGCCACTATCTACCTTTCAACTGGGGGAAATCCTGCCTTTTTCCAGGCTTCTCAATGACAAACTGGATCACCCCGCACATGTACCTAGCTTCTCTGACAATCCCAAAGAGACCATTGGAACGCAATCCGGCCTTCTGCGATGAAACTTTTGGATGCAGTGTGCTCTGCATGTGGTGAACGGCATAATCCTCTAAATGTCCTCAGTAGGCCTAGGTGACTTTGGATGTTGCAAATGCCTAGCAATGCTCAGGGTAAATCTCTTCTTTATTTCGGGCTGGACCTAAAGGCCAGTTTCCGCATCACTTAGAGAGACCTCGAGCAGGAGTCCCCAGACTGAAGTGGCGCCCCGGTGGTTTCCTTCAGGGCCTCTTATGTTTCCTCAAAGTGGCAGACCCGCATGGAATGAAAGCCTGCCACGAACCGCCTTCCTGAGGCTCTTTCAAAGCTGTGGAACGCTAGCCATAGAGAACACATTCGTTCCCGGCCCTTCCAACTGCATAGTGAGGGAAGTTCCCCGAGCTGTGTATCCCTTGATTGTGCCCAGAAGGCTTTGGGTACACAGTGTCCTTCCTTGGCAGGAATTGACCATTTGAGAGTCTTGAGCACTGTGGGCCATAGTAAAGCTAAAGCCGTCCATTGACTAAGACTTCCTGGAAACCGGTGCACCTCTATCTCTGGTAATGGGAAAATGTGCACCTTACCTCAAGACTAGAGGTCACATTTAGTTGGCCCTTTAGCTACAGTACGCAACTGGGGTGAGTTCCCAGGAAGGAATCGCAAGCCCCTGGACTCTTTAGGAAAAAAACTCTGTGCTCTTCAGCGGCACCTGTGGCGTGAAGAGTCTCCTGGTGGTGTGGTTTTCAGCAGGCTTGGAAGCTGCAATGGAGCTGCTGTCAAAAGGGGGAAATACGGGCTTCTCCCATATTCTCCCGTTTACAACTTGACGCCACAGTGCATTTACTAGCACTCTCTGACTGACTGCTGGAGACTTTCAGCCCCACTGGGCCTTTCTATGATCACACTTCGTTGGACGCGGGGTGTTTTGCGTGCCACGAATAGCATTACACGCTTCATGAACTAGTCCGGCCTAGGTGACTTTGGATGGACCAAATGGCTAAGAATTTGACCGGATTTTCAGGATTTTCTGGCAGGCTGGACCTACCGTGTACCTTGCTTCCCAATAGAGAGATGACAGGTAAGAGTTGCCAGGATGCACTTTAGGCGCAGGGGTTCTTTCAGTGCAGTTCAGAGGGCCTCCGCGGAGGCAGAGCCACGTTGAATGGAATACTGGCCAAAACGTGGTCCTGGGGCTGCCTTACAGCTGTAGAAATCAAGTTCTGCAGGCGAGAATCTGTTCATCACCCTTCCCTCTGCATACAAAGAGTCGACCCCAACCGTCTCTTCTGTGTTATGTTTCTCGGAAAATAAAAGGGGACTACGGCGCACACACTCTCCCTCAGAAGGGAATGCCTACGCGACTCTCTTAGGCCTACGGAAAGCCGTAGAGGAGTTAAAGCACTCTGCCGAGTCAGGACGCACGGAGATGGCTGCACACAAAACTTTGCTGATAGGAAACACTCGTGCTTGCCTTGAGGCCAGGGGTCACGTTTACTTTGCCCTGAGCTAGGGCAAGCATGGGATGAGCTCCTAGCAAGGCACTGGAGACCACCTGGATTCCTAGGAGAACGCTCACTTTCTTCACTGAGCGTATTCCTAGGAGTGACTAGAAGACGGTTAATGGCAATGTCTTTCAGTCAGCCTTGAGGCCGCCACTATCTACCTTTCAACTGGGGAAAATCCTGCCTTTTTCCAGGCTTCTCAATGACAAACTGGATCACCCCGTACATGTACCTAGCTTCTCTGACAATCCCAAAGAGACCATTGGAACGCAATCCGGCCTTCTGCGATGAAACTTTTGGATGCAGTGTGCTCTGCATGTGGTGAACGGCATAATCCTCTAAATGTCCTCAGTAGGCCTAGGTGACTTTGGATGTTGCAAATGCCTAGCAATGCTCAGGGTAAATCTCTTCTTTATTTCGGGCTGGACCTAAAGGCCAGTTTCCGCATCACTTAGAGAGACCTCGAGCAGGAGTCCCCAGACTGAAGTGGCGCCCCGGTGGTTTCCTTCAGGGCCTCTTATGTTTCCTCAAAGTGGCAGACCCGCATGGAATGAAAGCCTGCCATGAACCGCCTTCCTGAGGCTCTTTCAAAGCTGTGGAACGCTAGCCATAGAGAACACATTCGTTCCCGGCCCTTCCAACTGCATAGTGAGGGAAGTTCCCCGAGCTGTGTATCCCTTGATTGTGCCCAGAAGGCTTTGGGTACACAGTGTCCTTCCTTGGCAGGAATTGACCATGTGAGAGTCTTGAGCACTGTGGGCCATAGTAAAGCTAAAGCCGTCCATTGACTAAGACTTCCTGGAAACCGGTGCACCTCTATCTCTGGTAATGGGAAAATGTGCACCTTACCTCAAGACTAGAGGTCACATTTAGTTGGCCCTTTAGCTACAGTACGCAACTGGGGTGAGCTCCCAGGAAGGAATCGCAAGCCCCTGGATTCTTTAGGAAAAAAACTCTGTGCTCTTCAGCGGCACCTGTGGAGTGAAGAGTCTCCTGGTGGTGTGGTTTTCAGCAGGCTTGGAAGCTGCAATGGAGCTGCTGTCAAAAGGGGGAAATACGGGCTTCTCCCATATTCTCCCGTTTACAACTTGACGCCACAGCGCATTTACTAGCACTCTCTGACTGACTGCTGGAGACTTTCAGCCCCAGTGGGCTTTCTATGATCACACTTCGCTGGACGCGGGGTGTTTTGCGTGCCACGAATAGCATTACACGCTTCATGAACTAGTCCGGCCTAGGTGACTTTGGATGGACCAAATGGCTAAGAATTTGACCGGTATTTCAGGATTTTCTGGCAGGCTGGACCTACCGTGTACCTTGCTTCCCAATAGAGAGATGACAGGTAAGAGTTGCCAGGATGCACTTTAGGCGCAGGGGTTCTTTCAGTGCAGTTCAGAGGGCCTCCGCGGAGGCAGAGCCACGTTGAATGGAATACTGGCCAAAAGGTGGTCCTGGGGCTGCCTTACAGCTGTAGAAATCAAGTTCTGCAGGCGAGAATCTGTTCATCACCCTTCCCTCTGTATACAAAGAGTCGACCCCAACCATCTGTTCTGTGTTATGTTTCTTGGAAAATAAAAGGGGACTACGGCGCACACACTCTCCCTCAGAAGGGAATTCCTACGTGACTCTCTTAGGCCTACGGAAATCCGAAGAGGAGTTAAAGCAGTCTGTCGAGTCAGGACGCACGGAGATGGCTGCACACAAAACTTTGCTGATAGGAAACACTCGTGCTTCCCTTGAGGCCAGGGGTCACGTTTACTTTGCCCTGAGCTAGGGCAAGCGTGGGATGAGCTCCTAGCAAGGCACTGGAAACCACCTGGATTCCTAGGAGAACGCTCACTTTCTTCACTGAGCGTATTCCTAGGAGTGACTAGAAGACGGTTCATGGCAATGTCTTTCAGTTCGCCTTGAGGCCGCCACTATCTACCTTTCAACTGGGGGAAATCCTGCCTTTTTCCAGGCTTCTCAATGACAAACTGGATCACCCCGCACATGTACCTAGCTTCTCTGACAATCCCAAAGAGACCATTGGAACGCAATCCGGCCTTCTGCGATGAAACTCTTGGATGCAGTGTGCTCTGCATGTGGTGAACGGCATAATCCTCTAAGTGTCCTCAGTAGGCCTAGGTGACTTTGGATGTTGCAAATGCCTAGCAATGCTCAGGGTAAATCTCTTCTTTATTTCGGGCTGGACCTAAAGGCCAGTTTCCGCATCACTTAGAGAGACCTCGAGCAGGAGTCCCCAGACTGAAGTGGCGCCCCGGTGGTTTCCTTCAGGGCCTCTTATGTTTCTTCAAAGTGGCAGACCCGCATGGAATGAAAGCCTGCCACGAACCGCCTTAATGAGGCTCTTTCAAAGCTGTGGAACGCTAGCCATAGAGAACACATTCGTTCCCGGCCCTTCCAACTGCATAGTGAGGGAAGTTCCCCGAGCTGTGTATCCCTTGATTGTGCCCAGAAGGCTTTGGGTACACAGTGTCCTTCCTTGGCAGGAATTGACCATGTGAGAGTCTTAAGCACTGTGGGCCATAGTAAAGCTAAAGCCGTCCATTGACTAAGACTTCCTGGAAACCGGTGCACCTCTATCTCTGGTAATGGGAAAATGTGCACCTTACCTCAAGACTAGAGGTCACATTTAGTTGGCCCTTTAGCTACAGTACGCAACTGGGGTGAGCTCCCAGGAAGGAATCGCAAGCCCCTGGATTCTTTAGGAAAAAAACTCTGTGCTCTTCAGCGGCACCTGTGGCGTGAAGAGTCTCCTGGTGGTGTGGTTTTCAGCAGGCTTGGAAGCTGCAATGGAGCTGCTGTCAAAAGGGGGAAATACGGGCTTCTCCCATATTCTCCCGTTTACAACTTGACGCCACAGCGCATTTACTAGCACTCTCTGACTGACTGCTGGAGACTTTCAGCCCCACTGGACCTTTCTATGATCACACTTCGCTGGACGCGGGGTGTTTTGCATGCCACGAATAGCATTACACGCTTCATGAACTAGTCCGGCCTAGGTGACTTTGGATGGACCAAATGGCTAAGAATTTGACCGGTATTTCAGGATTTTCTGGCAGGCTGGACCTACCGTGTACCTTGCTTCCCAATAGAGAGATGACAGGTAAGAGTTGCCAGGATGCACTTTAGGCGCAGGGGTTCTTTCAGTGCAGTTCAGAGGGCCTCCGCGGAGGCAGAGCCACGTTGAATGGAATACTGGCCAAAAGGTGGTCCTGGGGCTGCCTTACAGCTGTAGAAATCAAGCTCTGCAGGCGAGAATCTGTTCATCACCCTTCCCTCTGTATACAAAGAGTCGACCCCAACCATCTGTTCTGTGTTATGTTTCTCGGAAAATAAAAGGGGACTACGGCGCACACACTCTCCCTCAGAAGGGAATGCCTACGTGACTCTCTTAGGCCTACGGAAAGCCGTAGAGGAGTTAAAGCAGTCTGTCGAGTCAGGACGCACGGAGATGGCTGCACACAAAACTTTGCTGATAGGAAACACTCGTGCTTCCCTTGAGGCCAGGGGTCACGTTTACTTTTCCCTGAGCTAGGGCAAGCGTGGGATGAGCTCCTAGCAAGGCACTGGAGACCACCTGGATTCCTAGGAGAACGCTCACTTTCTTCACTGAGCGTATTCCTAGGAGTGACTAGAAGACGGTTAATGGCAATGTCTTTCAGTTCGCCTTGAGGCCGCCACTATCTACCTTTCAACTGGGGGAAATCCTGCCTTTTTTCAGGCTTCTCAATGACAAACTGGATCACCCCGCACATGTACCTAGCTTCTCTGACAATCCCAAAGAGACCATTGGAACGCAATCCGGCCTTCTGCGATGAAACTCTTGGATGCAGTGTGCTCTGCATGTGGTGAACGGCATAATCCTCTAAATGTCCTCAGTAGGCCTAGGTGACTTTGGATGTTGCAAATGCCTAGCAATGCTCAGGGTAAATCTCTTCTTTATTTCGGGCTGGACCTAAAGGCCAGTTTCCGCATCACTTAGAGAGACCTCGAGCAGGAGTCCCCAGACTGAAGTGGCGCCCCGGTGGTTTCCTTCAGGGCCTCTTATGTTTCCTCAAAGTGGCAGACCCGCATGGAATGAAAGCCTGCCACGAACCGCCTTCCTGAGGCTCTTTCAAAGCTGTGGAACGCTAGCCATAGAGAACACATTCGTTCCCGGCCCTTCCAACTGCATAGTGAGGGAAGTTCCCCGAGCTGTGTATCCCTTGATTGTGCCCAGAAGGCTTTGGGTACACAGTGTCCTTCCTTGGCAGGAATTGACCATGTGAGAGTCTTGAGCACTGTGGGCCATAGTAAAGCTAAAGCCGTCCATTGACTAAGACTTCCTGGAAACCGGTGCACCTCTATCTCTGGTAATGGGAAAATGTGCACCTTACCTCAAGACTAGAGGTCACATTTAGTTGGCCCTTTAGCTACAGTACGCAACTGGGGTGAGCTCCCAGGAAGGAATCGCAAGCCCCTGGATTCTTTAGGAAAAAAACTCTGTGCTCTTCAGCGGCACCTGTGGCGTGAAGAGTCTCCTGGTGGTGTGGTTTTCAGCAGGCTTGGAAGCTGCAATGGAGCTGCTGTCAAAAGGGGGAAATACGGGCTTCTCCCATATTCTCCCGTTTACAACTTGACGCCACAGCGCATTTACTAGCACTCTCTGACTGACTGCTGGAGACTTTCAGCCCCACTGGGCCTTTCTATGATCACACTTCGTTGGACGAGGGGTGTTTTGCGTGCCACAAATAGCATTACACGCTTCATGAAGTAGTCCGGCCTAGGTGACTTTGGATGGACCAAATGGCTAAGAATTTGACCGGTATTTCAGGATTTTCTGGCAGGCTGGACCTACCGTGTACCTTGCTTCCCAATAGAGAGATGAGAGGTAAGAGTTGCCAGGATGCACTTTAGGCGCAGGGGTTCTTTCAGTGCAGTTCAGAGGGCCTCCGTGGAGGCAGAGCCACGTTGAATGGAATACTGGCCAAAAGGTGGTCCTGGGGCTGCCTTACAGCTGTAGAAATCAAGCTCTGCAGGGGAGAATCTGTTCATCACCCTTCCCTCTGTATACAAATATTCGACCCCAACCATCTGTTCTGTGTTATGTTTCTCGGAAAATAAAAGGGGACTACGGCGCACACACTCTCCCTCAGAAGGGAATTCCTACGTGATTCTCTTAGGCCTACGGAAAGCTGTAGAGGAGTTAAAGCACTCTATCGAGTCAGGACGCATGGAGATGGCTGCACACAAAACTTTGCTGATAGGAAACACTCGTGCTTCCATTGAGGCCAGGGGTCACGTTTACTTTGCCCTGAGCTAGGGCAAGCGTGGGATGAGCTCCTATCAAGGCACTGGAGACCACCTGGATTCCTAGGAGAATGCTCACTTTCTTCACTGAGCGTATTCCTAGGAGTGACTAGAAGACGGTTAATGGCAATGTCTTTCAGTCAGCCTTGAGGCCGCCACTATCTACCTTTCAACTGGGGGAAATCCTGCCTTTTTCCAGGCTTCTCAATGACAAACTGGATCACCCCGCACATGTACCTAGCTTCTCTGACAATCCCAAAGAGACCATTGGAACGCAATCCGGCCTTCTGCGATGAAACTTTTGGATGCAGTGTGCTCTGCATGTGGTGAACGGCATAATCCTCTAAATGTCCTCAGTAGGCCTAGGTGACTTTGGATGTTGCAAATGCCTAGCAATGCTCAGGGTAAATCTCTTCTTTATTTCGGGCTGGACCTAAAGGCCAGTTTCCGCATCACTTAGAGAGACCTCGAGCAGGAGTCCCCAGACTGAAGTGGCGCCCCGGTGGTTTCCTTCAGGGCCTCTTATGTTTCCTCAAAGTGGCAGACCCGCATGGAATGAAAGCCTGCCACGAACCGCCTTCCTGAGGCTCTTTCAAAGCTGTGGAACGCTAGCCATAGAGAACACATTCGTTCCCGGCCCTTCCAACTGCATAGTGAGGGAAGTTCCCCGAGCTGTGTATCCCTTGATTGTGCCCAGAAGGCTTTGGGTACACAGTGTCCTTCCTTGGCAGGAATTGACCATTTGAGAGTCTTGAGCACTGTGGGCCATAGTAAAGCTAAAGCCGTCCATTGACTAAGACTTCCTGGAAACCGGTGCACCTCTATCTCTGGTAATGGGAAAATGTGCACCTTACCTCAAGACTAGAGGTCACATTTAGTTGGCCCTTTAGCTACAGTACGCAACTGGGGTGAGTTCCCAGGAAGGAATCGCAAGCCCCTGGACTCTTTAGGAAAAAAACTCTGTGCTCTTCAGCGGCACCTGTGGCGTGAAGAGTCTCCTGGTGGTGTGGTTTTCAGCAGGCTTGGAAGCTGCAATGGAGCTGCTGTCAAAAGGGGGAAATACGGGCTTCTCCCATATTCTCCCGTTTACAACTTGACGCCACAGTGCATTTACTAGCACTCTCTGACTGACTGCTGGAGACTTTCAGCCCCACTGGGCCTTTCTATGATCACACTTCGTTGGACGCGGGGTGTTTTGCGTGCCACGAATAGCATTACACGCTTCATGAACTAGTCCGGCCTAGGTGACTTTGGATGGACCAAATGGCTAAGAATTTGACCGGATTTTCAGGATTTTCTGGCAGGCTGGACCTACCGTGTACCTTGCTTCCCAATAGAGAGATGACAGGTAAGAGTTGCCAGGATGCACTTTAGGCGCAGGGGTTCTTTCAGTGCAGTTCAGAGGGCCTCCGCGGAGGCAGAGCCACGTTGAATGGAATACTGGCCAAAACGTGGTCCTGGGGCTGCCTTACAGCTGTAGAAATCAAGTTCTGCAGGCGAGAATCTGTTCATCACCCTTCCCTCTGCATACAAAGAGTCGACCCCAACCGTCTCTTCTGTGTTATGTTTCTCGGAAAATAAAAGGGGACTACGGCGCACACACTCTCCCTCAGAAGGGAATGCCTACGCGACTCTCTTAGGCCTACGGAAAGCCGTAGAGGAGTTAAAGCACTCTGCCGAGTCAGGACGCACGGAGATGGCTGCACACAAAACTTTGCTGATAGGAAACACTCGTGCTTGCCTTGAGGCCAGGGGTCACGTTTACTTTGCCCTGAGCTAGGGCAAGCATGGGATGAGCTCCTAGCAAGGCACTGGAGACCACCTGGATTCCTAGGAGAACGCTCACTTTCTTCACTGAGCGTATTCCTAGGAGTGACTAGAAGACGGTTAATGGCAATGTCTTTCAGTCAGCCTTGAGGCCGCCACTATCTACCTTTCAACTGGGGAAAATCCTGCCTTTTTCCAGGCTTCTCAATGACAAACTGGATCACCCCGTACATGTACCTAGCTTCTCTGACAATCCCAAAGAGACCATTGGAACGCAATCCGGCCTTCTGCGATGAAACTTTTGGATGCAGTGTGCTCTGCATGTGGTGAACGGCATAATCCTCTAAATGTCCTCAGTAGGCCTAGGTGACTTTGGATGTTGCAAATGCCTAGCAATGCTCAGGGTAAATCTCTTCTTTATTTCGGGCTGGACCTAAAGGCCAGTTTCCGCATCACTTAGAGAGACCTCGAGCAGGAGTCCCCAGACTGAAGTGGCGCCCCGGTGGTTTCCTTCAGGGCCTCTTATGTTTCCTCAAAGTGGCAGACCCGCATGGAATGAAAGCCTGCCACGAACCGCCTTCCTGAGGCTCTTTCAAAGCTGTGGAACGCTAGCCATAGAGAACACATTCGTTCCCGGCCCTTCCAACTGCATAGTGAGGGAAGTTCCCCGAGCTGTGTATCCCTTGATTGTGCCCAGAAGGCTTTGGGTACACAGTGTCCTTCCTTGGCAGGAATTGACCATGTGAGAGTCTTGAGCACTGTGGGCCATAGTAAAGCTAAAGCCGTCCATTGACTAAGACTTCCTGGAAACCGGTGCACCTCTATCTCTGGTAATGGGAAAATGTGCACCTTACCTCAAGACTAGAGGTCACATTTAGTTGGCCCTTTAGCTACAGTACGCAACTGGGGTGAGCTCCCAGGAAGGAATCGCAAGCCCCTGGATTCTTTAGGAAAAAAACTCTGTGCTCTTCAGCGGCACCTGTGGCGTGAAGAGTCTCCTGGTGGTGTGGTTTCCAGCAGGCTTGGAAGCTGCAATGGAGCTGCTGTCAAAAGGGGGAAATACGGGCTTCTCCCATATTTTCCCGTTTACAACTTGACGCCACAGCACATTTACTAGCACTCTCTGACTGACTGCTGGAGACTTTCAGCCCCACTGGGCCTTTCTATGATCACACTTCGTTGGACGTGGGGTGTTTTGCGTGCCACGAATAGCATTACACGCTTCATGAACTAGTCCGGCCTAGGTGACTTTGGATGGACCAAATGGCTAAGAATTTGACCGGTATTTCAGGATTTTCTGGCAGGCTGGTCCTACCATGTACCTTGCTTCCCAATAGAGAGATGACAGGTAAGAGTTGCCAGGATGCACTTTAGGCGCAGGGGTTCTTTCAGTGCAGTTCAGAGGGCCTCCGAGGAGGCAGAGCCACGTTGAATGGAATACTGGCCAAAAGGTGGTCCTGGGCCTGCCTTACAGCTGTAGAAATCAAGCTCTGCAGGCGAGAATCTGTTCATCACCCTTCCCTCTGCATACAAATATTCGACCCATACCGTCTGTTCTGTGTTATGTTTCTCGGAAAATAAAAGGGGACTACGGCGCACACACTCTCCCTCAGAAGGGAATTCCTACGTGACTCTCTTAGGCGTACGGAAAGCTGTAGAGGAGTTAAAGCACTCTATCGAGTCAGGTCGCATGGAGATGGCTGCACACAAAACTTTGCTGATAGGAAACACTCGTGCTTCCATTGAGGCCAGGGGTCACGTTTACTTTGCCCTGAGCTAGGGCAAGCGTGGGATGAGCTCCTAGCAAGGCACTGGAGACCACCTGGATTCCTAGGAGAATGCTCACTTTCTTCACTGAGCGTATTCCTAGGAGTGACTAGAAGACGGTTAATGGCAATGTCTTTCAGTCAGCCTTGAGGCCGCCACTATCTACCTTTCAACTGGGGGAAATCCTGCCTTTTTCCAGGCTTCTCAATGACAAACTGGATCACCCCGCACATGTACCTAGCTTCTCTGACAATCCCAAAGAGACCATTGGAACGCAATCCGGCCTTCTGCGATGAAACTTTTGGATGCAGTGTGCTCTGCATGTGGTGAACGGCATAATCCTCTAAATGTCCTCAGTAGGCCTAGGTGACTTTGGATGTTGCAAATGCCTAGCAATGCTCAGGGTAAATCTCTTCTTTATTTCGGGCTGGACCTAAAGGCCAGTTTCCGCATCAATTAGAGAGACCTCGAGCAGGAGTCCCCAGACTGAAGTGGCGCCCCGGTGGTTTCCTTCAGGGCCTCTTATGTTTCCTCAAAGTGGCAGACCCGCATGGAATGAAAGCCTGCCATGAACCGCCTTCCTGAGGCTCTTTCAAAGCTGTGGAACGCTAGCCATAGAGAACACATTCGTTCCCGGCCCTTCCAACTGCATAGTGAGGGAAGTTCCCCGAGCTGTGTATCCCTTGATTGTGCCCAGAAGGCTTTGGGTACACAGTGTCCTTCCTTGGCAGGAATTGACCATGTGAGAGTCTTGAGCACTGTGGGCCATAGTAAAGCTAAAGCCGTCCATTGACTAAGACTTCCTGGAAACCGGTGCACCTCTATCTCTGGTAATGGGAAAATGTGCACCTTACCTCAAGACTAGAGGTCACATTTAGTTGGCCCTTTAGCTACAGTACGCAACTGGGGTGAGCTCCCAGGAAGGAATCGCAAGCCCCTGGATTCTTTAGGAAAAAAACTCTGTGCTCTTCAGTGGCACCTGTGGCGTGAAGAGTCTCCTGGTTGTGTGGTTTTCAGCAGGCTTGGAAGCTGCAATGGAGCTGCTGTCAAAAGGGGGAAATACGGGCTTCTCCCATATTCTCCCGTTTACAACTTGACGCCACAGAGCATTTACTAGCACTCTCTGACTGACTGCTGGAGACTTTCAGCCCCACTGGGCCTTTGTCTGATCACACTTCGCTGGACGCGGGGTGTTTTGCGTGCCACGGATAGCATTACACGCTTCATGAACTAGTCCGGCCTAGGTGACTTTGGATGGACCAAATGGCTAAGAATTTGACGGGATTTTCAGGATTTTCTGGCAGGCTGGACCTACCGTGGACCTTGCTTCCCAATAGAGAGATGACAGGTAAGAGTTGCCAGGATGCACTTTAGGCGCAGGGGTTCTTTCAGTGCAGTTCAGAGGGCCTCCGCGGAGGCAGAGCCACATTGAATGGAATACTGGCCAAAACGTGGTCCTGGGGCTGCCTTACAGCTGTAGAAATCAAGCTCTGCGGGCGAGAATCTGTTCATCACCCTTCCCTCTGCATACAAAGAGTCGACCCCAACCGTCTCTTCTGTGTTATGTTTCTCGGAAAATAAAAGGGGACTACGGCGCACACACTCTCCCTCAGAAGCGAATTCCTAAGCGACTCTCTTAGGCCTACTGAAAGCCGTAGAGGAGTTAAAGCAGTCTGTCGAGTCAGGACGCACAGAGATGGCTGCACACAAAACTTTGCTGATAGGAAACACTCGTGCTTGCCTTGAGGCCAGGGGTCACGTTTACTTTGCCCTGAGCTAGGGCAAGCGTGGGATGAGCTCCTAGCAAGGCACTGGAGACCACCTGGATTCCTAGGAGAATGCTCACTTTCTTCACTGAGCGTATTCCTAGGAGTGACTAGAAGACGGTTAATGGCAATGTCTTTCAGTCAGCCTTGAGGCCGCCACTATCTACCTTTCAACTGGGGGAAATCCTGCCTTTTTCCAGGCTTCTCAATGACAAACTGGATCACCCCGCACATGTACCTAGCTTCTCTGACAATCCCAAAGAGACCATTGGAACGCAATCCGGCCTTCTGCGATGAAACTTTTGGATGCAGTGTGCTCTGCATGTGGTGAACGGCATAATCCTCTAAATGTCCTCAGTAGGCCTAGGTGACTTTGGATGTTGCAAATGCCTAGCAATGCTCAGGGTAAATCTCTTCTTTATTTCGGGCTGGACCTAAAGGCCAGTTTCCGCATCACTTAGAGAGACCTCGAGCAGGAGTCCCCAGACTGAAGTGGCGCCCCGGTGGTTTCCTTCAGGGCCTCTTATGTTTCCTCAAAGTGGCAGACCCGCATGGAATGAAAGCCTGCCACGAACCGCCTTCCTGAGGCTCTTTCAAAGCTGTGGAACGCTAGCCATAGAGAACACATTCGTTCCCGGCCCTTCCAACTGCATAGTGAGGGAAGTTCCCCGAGCTGTGTATCCCTTGATTGTGCCCAGAAGGCTTTGGGTACACAGTGTCCTTCCTTGGCAGGAATTGACCATTTGAGAGTCTTGAGCACTGTGGGCCATAGTAAAGCTAAAGCCGTCCATTGACTAAGACTTCCTGGAAACCGGTGCACCTCTATCTCTGGTAATGGGAAAATGTGCACCTTACCTCAAGACTAGAGGTCACATTTAGTTGGCCCTTTAGCTACAGTACGCAACTGGGGTGAGTTCCCAGGAAGGAATCGCAAGCCCCTGGACTCTTTAGGAAAAAAACTCTGTGCTCTTCAGCGGCACCTGTGGCGTGAAGAGTCTCCTGGTGGTGTGGTTTTCAGCAGGCTTGGAAGCTGCAATGGAGCTGCTGTCAAAAGGGGGAAATACGGGCTTCTCCCATATTCTCCCGTTTACAACTTGACGCCACAGTGCATTTACTAGCACTCTCTGACTGACTGCTGGAGACTTTCAGCCCCACTGGGCCTTTCTATGATCACACTTCGTTGGACGCGGGGTGTTTTGCGTGCCACGAATAGCATTACACGCTTCATGAACTAGTCCGGCCTAGGTGACTTTGGATGGACCAAATGGCTAAGAATTTGACCGGATTTTCAGGATTTTCTGGCAGGCTGGACCTACCGTGTACCTTGCTTCCCAATAGAGAGATGACAGGTAAGAGTTGCCAGGATGCACTTTAGGCGCAGGGGTTCTTTCAGTGCAGTTCAGAGGGCCTCCGCGGAGGCAGAGCCACGTTGAATGGAATACTGGCCAAAACGTGGTCCTGGGGCTGCCTTACAGCTGTAGAAATCAAGTTCTGCAGGCGAGAATCTGTTCATCACCCTTCCCTCTGCATACAAAGAGTCGACCCCAACCGTCTCTTCTGTGTTATGTTTCTCGGAAAATAAAAGGGGACAACGGCGCACACACTCTCCCTCAGAAGGGAATGCCTACGCGACTCTCTTAGGCCTACGGAAAGCCGTAGAGGAGTTAAAGCACTCTGCCGAGTCAGGACGCACGGAGATGGCTGCACACAAAACTTTGCTGATAGGAAACACTCGTGCTTGCCTTGAGGCCAGGGGTCACGTTTACTTTGCCCTGAGCTAGGGCAAGCGTGGGATGAGCTCCTAGCAAGGCACTGGAGACCACCTGGATTCCTAGGAGAACGCTCACTTTCTTCACTGAGCGTATTCCTAGGAGTGACTAGAAGACGGTTAATGGCAATGTCTTTCAGTCAGCCTTGAGGCCGCCACTATCTACCTTTCAACTGGGGAAAATCCTGCCTTTTTCCAGGCTTCTCAATGACAAACTGGATCACCCCGTACATGTACCTAGCTTCTCTGACAATCCCAAAGAGACCATTGGAACGCAATCCGGCATTCTGCGATGAAACTTTTGGATGCAGTGTGCTCTGCATGTGGTGAACGGCATAATCCTCTAAATGTCCTCAGTAGGCCTAGGTGACTTTGGATGTTGCAAATGCCTAGCAATGCTCAAGGTAAATCTCTTCTTTATTTCGGGCTGGACCTAAAGGCCAGTTTCCGCATCACTTAGAGAGACCTCGAGCAGGAGTCCCCAGACTGAAGTGGCGCCCCGGTGGTTTCCTTCAGGGCCTCTTATGTTTCCTCAAAGTGGCAGACCCGCATGGAATGAAAGCCTGCCACGAACCGCCTTCCTGAGGCTCTTTCAAAGCTGTGGAACGCTAGCCATAGAGAACACATTCGTTCCCGGCCCTTCCAACTGCATAGTGAGGGAAGTTCCCCGAGCTGTGTATCCCTTGATTGTGCCCAGAAGGCTTTGGGTACACAGTGTCCTTCCTTGGCAGGAATTGACCATGTGAGAGTCTTGAGCACTGTGGGCCATAGTAAAGCTAAAGCCGTCCATTGACTAAGACTTCCTGGAAACCGGTGCACCTCTATCTCTGGTAATGGGAAAATGTGCACCTTACCTCAAGACTAGAGGTCACATTTAGTTGGCCCTTTAGCTACAGTACGCAACTGGGGTGAGCTCCCAGGAAGGAATCGCAAGCCCCTGGATTCTTTAGGAAAAAAACTCTGTGCTCTTCAGCGGCACCTGTGGCGTGAAGAGTCTCCTGGTGGTGTGGTTTACAGCAGGCTTGGAAGCTGCAATGGAGCTGCTGTCAAAAGGGGGAAATACGGGCTTCTCCCATATTCTCCCGTTTACAACTTGACGCCACAGCACATTTACTAGCACTCTCTGACTGACTGCTGGAGACTTTCAACCCCACTGGGCCTTTCTATGATCACACTTCGTTGGACGTGGGGTGTTTTGCGTGCCACGAATAGCATTACACGCTTCATGAACTAGTCCGGCCTAGGTGACTTTGGATGGACCAAATGGCTAAGAATTTGACAGGTATTTCAGGATTTTCTGGCAGGCTGGTCCTACCATGTACCTTGCTTCCCAATAGAGAGATGACAGGTAAGAGTTGCCAGGATGCACTTTAGGCGCAGGGGTTCTTTCAGTGCAGTTCAGAGGGCCTCCGAGGAGGCAGAGCCACGTTGAATGGAATACTGGCCAAAAGGTGGTCCTGGGCCTGCCTTACAGCTGTAGAAATCAAGCTCTGCAGGCGAGAATCTGTTCATCACCCTTCCCTCTGCATACAAATATTCGACCCAAACCGTCTGTTCTGTGTTATGTTTCTCGGAAAATAAAAGGGGACTACGGCGCACACACTCTCCCTCAGAAGGGAATTCCTACGTGACTCTCTTAGGCGTACGGAAAGCTGTAGAGGAGTTAAAGCACTCTATCGAGTCAGGTCGCATGGAGATGGCTGCACACAAAACTTTGCTGATAGGAAACACTCGTGCTTCCATTGAGGCCAGGGGTCACGTTTACTTTGCCCTGAGCTAGGGCAAGCGTGGGATGAGCTCCTAGCAAGGCACTGGAGACCACCTGGATTCCTAGGAGAATGCTCACTTTCTTCACTGAGCGTATTCCTAGGAGTGACTAGAAGACGGTTAATGGCAATGTCTTTCAGTCAGCCTTGAGGCCGCCACTATCTACCTTTCAACTGGGGGAAATCCTGCCTTTTTCCAGGCTTCTCAATGACAAACTGGATCACCCCGCACATGTACCTAGCTTCTCTGACAATCCCAAAGAGACCATTGGAACGCAATCCGGCCTTCTGCGATGAAACTTTTGGATGCAGTGTGCTCTGCATGTGGTGAACGGCATAATCCTCTAAATGTCCTCAGTAGGCCTAGGTGACTTTGGATGTTGCAAATGCCTAGCAATGCTCAGGGTAAATCTCTTCTTTATTTCGGGCTGGACCTAAAGGCCAGTTTCCGCATCACTTAGAGAGACCTCGAGCAGGAGTCCCCAGACTGAAGTGGCGCCCCGGTGGTTTCCTTCAGGGCCTCTTATGTTTCCTCAAAGTGGCAGACCCGCATGGAATGAAAGCCTGCCATGAACCGCCTTCCTGAGGCTCTTTCAAAGCTGTGGAACGCTAGCCATAGAGAACACATTCGTTCCCGGCCCTTCCAACTGCATAGTGAGGGAAGTTCCCCGAGCTGTGTATCCCTTGATTGTGCCCAGAAGGCTTTGGGTACACAGTGTCCTTCCTTGGCAGGAATTGACCATGTGAGAGTCTTGAGCACTGTGGGCCATAGTAAAGCTAAAGCCGTCCATTGACTAAGACTTCCTGGAAACCGGTGCACCTCTATCTCTGGTAATGGGAAAATGTGCACCTTACCTCAAGACTAGAGGTCACATTTAGTTGGCCCTTTAGCTACAGTACGCAACTGGGGTGAGCTCCCAGGAAGGAATCGCAAGCCCCTGGATTCTTTAGGAAAAAAACTCTGTGCTCTTCAGCGGCACCTGTGGCGTGAAGAGTCTCCTGGTGGTGTGGTTTTCAGCAGGCTTGGAAGCTGCAATGGAGCTGCTGTCAAAAGGGGGAAATACGGGCTTCTCCCATATTCTCCCGTTTACAACTTGACGCCACAGAGCATTTACTAGCACTCTCTGACTGACTGCTGGAGACTTTCAGCCCCACTGGGCCTTTGTCTGATCACACTTCGCTGGACGCGGGGTGTTTTGCGTGCCACGGATAGCATTACACGCTTCATGAACTAGTCCGGCCTAGGTGACTTTGGATGGACCAAATGGCTAAGAATTTGACGGGATTTTCAGGATTTTCTGGCAGGCTGGACCTACCGTGGACCTTGCTTCCCAATAGAGAGATGACAGGTAAGAGTTGCCAGGATGCACTTTAGGCGCAGGGGTTCTTTCAGTGCAGTTCAGAGGGCCTCCGCGGAGGCAGAGCCACATTGAATGGAATACTGGCCAAAACGTGGTCCTGGGGCTGCCTTACAGCTGTAGAAATCAAGCTCTGCGGGCGAGAATCTGTTCATCACCCTTCCCTCTGCATACAAAGAGTCGACCCCAACCGTCTCTTCTGTGTTATGTTTCTCGGAAAATAAAAGGGGACTACGGCGCACACACTCTCCCTCAGAAGCGAATTCCTAAGCGACTCTCTTAGGCCTACTGAAAGCCGTAGAGGAGTTAAAGCAGTCTGTCGAGTCAGGACGCACAGAGATGGCTGCACACAAAACTTTGCTGATAGGAAACACTCGTGCTTGCCTTGAGGCCAGGGGTCACGTTTACTTTGCCCTGAGCTAGGGCAAGCGTGGGATGAGCTCCTAGCAAGGCACTGGAGACCACCTGGGTTCCTAGGAGAACGCTCACTTTCTTCACTGAGCGTATTCCTAGGAGTGACTAGAAGACGGTTCATGGCAATGTCTTTCAGTCAGCCTTGAGGCCGCCACTATCTACCTTTCAACTGGGGGAAATCCTGCCTTTTTCCAGGCTTCTCAATGACAAAGTGGATCACCCCGCACATGTACCTAGCTTCTCTGACAATCCCAAAGAGACCATTGGAACGCAATCCGGCCTTCTGCGATGAAACTTTTGGATGCAGTGTGCTCTGCATGTGGTGAACGGCATAATCCTCTAAATGTCCTCAGTAGGCCTAGGTGACTTTGGATGTTGCAAATGCCTAGCAATGCTCAGGGTAAATCTCTTCTTTATTTCGGGCTGGACCTAAAGGCCAGTTTCCGCATCACTTAGAGAGACCTCGAGCAGGAGTCCCCAGACTGAAGTGGCGCCCCGGTGGTTTCCTTCAGGGCCTCTTATGTTTCCTCAAAGTGGCAGACCCGCAGGGAATGAAAGCCTGCCGCGAACCGCCTTCCTGAGGCTCTTTCAAAGCTGTGGAACGCTAGCCATAGAGAACACATTCGTTCCCGGTCCTTCCAACTGCATAGTGAGGGAACTTCCCCGAGCTGTGTATCCCTTGATTGTGCCCAGAAGGCTTTGGGTACACAGTGTCCTTCCTTGGCAGGAATTGACCATGTGAGAGTCTTGAGCACTGTGGGCCATAGTAAAGCTAAAGCCGTCCATTGACTAAGACTTCCTGGAACCCGGTGCACCTCTATCTCTGGTAATGGGAAAATGTGCACCTTACCTCAAGACTAGAGGTCACATTTAGTTGGCCCTCTAGCTACAGTACGCAACTGGGGTGAGCTCCCAGGAAGGAATCGCAAGCCCCTGGATTCTTTAGGAAAAAAACTCTGTGCTCTTCAGCGGCACCTGTGGCGTGAAGAGTCTCCTGGTGGTGTGGTTTTCAGCAGGCTTGGAAGCTGCAATGGAGCTGCTGTCAAAATGGGGAAATACGGGCTTCTCCCATATTCTCCCGTTTACAACTTGATGCCACAGCGCATTTACTAGCACTCTCTGACTGACTGCTGGAGACTTTCAGCCCCACTGGGCCTTTCTATGATCACACTTCGTTGGACGCGGGGTGTTTTGCGTGCCACGAATAGCATTACACGCTTCATGAACTAGTCCGGCCTAGGTGACTTTGGATGGACCAAATGGCTAAGAATTTGACCGGTATTTCAGGATTTTCTGGCAGGCGGGACCTACCATGTACCTTGCTTCCCAATAGAGAGATGATAGGTAAGAGTTGCCAGGATGCACTTTAGGCGCAGGGGTTCTTTCAGTGCAGTTCAGAGGGCCTCCGAGGAGGCAGAGCCACGTTGAATGGAATACTGGCCAAAACGTGGTCCGGGGGCTGCCTTACAGCTGTAGAAATCAATTCTGTAGGCGAGAATCTGTTCATCACCCTTCCCTCTGCATACAAAGAGTCGACCCCAACCGTCTGTTCTGTGTTATGTTTCTCGGAAAATAAAAGGGGACTACGGCGCACACACTCTCCCTCAGAAGGGAATTCGTACGTGACTCTCTTAGGCTTACGGAAAGCCGTAGAGGAGTTAAAGCAGTCTGTCGAGTCAGGACGCACGGAGATGGCTGCACACAAAACTTTGCTGATAGGAAACACTCGTGCTTCCCTTGAGGCCAGGGGTCACGTTTACTTTGCCCTGAGCTAGGGCAAGCGTGGGATGAGCTCCTAGCAAGGCACTGGAGACCACCTGGATTCCTAGGAGAACGCTCACTTTCTTCACTGAGCGTATTCCTAGGAGTGACTAGAAGACGGTTCATGGCAATGTCTTTCAGTCAGCTTTGAGGCCTCCACTATCTACCTTTCAACTGGGGAAAATCCTGCTTTTTTCCAGGCTTCTCAATGACAAACTAGATCACCCCGCACATGTACCTAGCTTCTCTGACAATCCCAAAGAGACCATTGGAACGCAATCCGGCCTTCTGCGATGAAACTTTTGGATGCAGTGTGCTCTGCATGTGGTGAACGGCATAATCCTCTAAATGTCCTCAGTAGGCCTAGGTGACTTTGGATGTTGCAAATGCCTAGCAATGCTCAGGGTAAATCTCTTCTTTATTTCGGGCTGGACCTAAAGGCCAGTTTCCGCATCACTTAGAGAGACCTCGAGCAGGAGTCCCCAGACGGAAGTGGCGCCCCGGTGGTTTCCTTCAGGGCCTCTTATGTTTCCTCAAAGTGGCAGACCCGCAGGGAATGAAAGCCTGCCACGAACCGCCTTCCTGAGGCTCTTTCAAAGCTGTGGAACGCTAGCCATAGAGAACACATTAGTTCCCGGCCCTTCCAACTGCATAGTGAGGGAAGTTCCCCAAGCTGTGTATCCCTTGATTGTGCCCAGAAGGCTTTGGGTACACAGTGTCCTTCCTTGGCAGGAATTGACCATGTGAGAGTCTTGAGCACTGTGGGCCATAGTAAAGCTAAAGCCGTCCATTGACTAAGACTTCCTGGAAACCGGTGCACCTCTATCTCTGGTAATGGGAAAATGTGCACCTTACCTCAAGACTAGAGGTCACATTTAGTTGGCCCTTTAGCTACAGTACGCAACTGGGGTGAGCTCCCAGGAAGGAATCGCAAGCCCCTGGATTCTTTAGGAAAAAAACTCTGTGCTCTTCAGCGGCACCTGTGGCGTGAAGAGTCTCCTGGTGGTGTGGTTTCCAGCAGGCTTGGAAGCTGCAATGGAGCTGCTGTCAAAAGGGGGAAATACGGGCTTCTCCCATATTCTCCCGTTTACAACTTGACGCCACAGCGCATTTACTAGCACTCTCTGACTGACTGCTGGAGACTTTCAGCCCCACTGGGCCTTTCTATGATCACACTTCGCTGGACGCGGGGTGTTTTGCCTGCCACGAATAGCATTACACGCTTCATGAACTAGTCCGGCCTAGGTGACTTTGGATGGACCAAATGGCTAAGAATTTGACCGGTATTTCAGGATTTTCTGGCAGGCGGGACCTACCATGTACCTTGCTTCCCAATAGAGAGATGATAGGTAAGAGTTGCCAGGATGCACTTTAGGCGCAGGGGTTCTTTCAGTGCAGTTCAGAGAGCTTCCCCGGAGGCAGAGCCACGTTGAATGGAATACTGGCCAAAAGGTGGTCCTGGGGCTGACTTACAGCTGTAGAATTCAAGCTCTGCAGGCGAGAATCTGTTCATCACCCTTCCCTCTGTATACAAAGAGTCGACCCCAACCATCTGTTCTGTGTTATGTTTCTCGGAAAATAAAAGGGGACTACGGCGCGCACACTCTCCCTCAGAAGGGAATTCCTACGTGACTCTCTTAGGCCTACGGAAAGCCGTAGAGGAGTTAAAGCAGTCTGTCGAGTCAGGACGCACGGAGATGGCTGCACACAAAACTTTGCTGATAGGAAACACTCGTGCTTCCCTTGAGGCCAGGGGTCACGTTTACTTTTCCCTGAGCTAGGGCAAGCGTGGGAGGAGCTCCTAGCAAGGCACTGGAGACCACCTGGATTCCTAGGAGAACACTCACTTTCTTCACTGAGCGTATTCCTAGGAGTGACTAGAAGACGGTTAATGGCAATGTCTTTCAGTTCGCCTTGAGGCCGCCACTATCTACCTTTCAACTGGGGGAAATCCTGCCTTTTTCCAGGCTTCTCAATGACAAACTGGATCACCCCGTACATGTACCTAGCTTCTCTGACAATCCCAAAGAGACCATTGGAACGCAATCCGGCCTTCTGCGATGAAACTCTTGGATGCAGTGTGCTCTGCATGTGGTGAACGGCATAATCCTCTAAATGTCCTCAGTAGGCCTAGGTGACTTTGGATGTTGCAAATGCCTAGCAATGCTCAGGGTAAATCTCTTCTTTATTTCGGGCTGGACCTAAAGGCCAGTTTCCGCATCACTTAGAGAGACCTCGAGCAGGAGTCCCCAGACTGAAGTGGCGCCCTGGTGGTTTCCTTCAGGGCCTCTTATGTTTCCTCAAAGTGGCAGACCCGCATGGAATGAAAGCCTGCCACGAACCGCCTTCCTGAGGCTCTTTCAAAGCTGTGGAACGCTAGCCATAGAGAACACATTCGTTCCCGGCCCTTCCAACTACATAGTGAGGGAAGTTCCCCGAGCTGTGTATCCCTTGATTGTGCCCAGAAGGCTTTGGGTACACAGTGTCCTTCCTTGGCAGGAATTGACCATGTTAGAGTCTTGAGCACTGTGGGCCATAGTAAAGCTAAAGCCGTCCATTGACTAAGACTTCCTGGAAACCGGTGCACCTCTATCTCTGGTAATGGGAAAATGTGCACCTTACCTCAAGACTAGAGGTCACATTTAGTTGGCCCTTTAGCTACAGTACGCAACTGGGGTGAGCTCCCAGGAAGGAATCGCAAGCCCCTGGATTCTTTAGGAAAAAAACTCTGTGCTCTTCAGCGGCACCTGTGGCGTGAAGAGTCTCCTGGTGGTGTGGTTTTCAGCAGGCTTGGAAGCTGCAATGGAGCTGCTGTCAAAAGGGGGAAATACGGGCTTCTCCCATATTCTCCCGTTTACAACTTGACGCCACAGCGCATTTACTAGCACTATCTGACTGACAGCTGGAGACTTTCAGCCCCACTGGGCCTTTCTATGATCACACTTCGTTGGACGCGGGGTGTTTTGCGTGCCACGAATAGCATTACACGCTTCATGAACTAGTCCGGCCTAGGTGACTTTGGATGGACCAAATGGCTAAGAATTTGACCGGTATTTCAGGATTTTCTGGCAGGCTGGACCTACCGTGTACCTTGCTTCCCAATAGAGAGATGACAGGTAAGAGTTGCCAGGATGCACTTTAGGCGCAGGGGTTCTTTCAGTGCAGTTCAGAGGGCCTCCGCGGAGGCAGAGCCACGTTGAATGGAATACTGGCCAAAAGGTGGTCCTGGGGCTGCCTTACAGCTGTAGAAATCAAGCTCTGCAGGCGAGAATCTGTTCATCACCCTTCCCTCTGTATACAAAGAGTCGACCCCAAGCATCGGTTCTGTGTTATGTTTCTCGGAAAATAAAAGGGGACTACGGCGCACACACTCTCCCTCAGAAGGGAATTCCTACGTGACTCTCTTAGGCCTACGGAAAGCCGTAGAGGAGTTAAAGCAGTCTGTCGAGTCAGGACGCACGGAGATGGCTGCACACAAAACTTTGCTGATAGGAAACACTCGTGCTTCCCTTGAGGCCAGGGGTCACGTTTACTTTGCCCTGAGCTAGGGCAAGAGTGGGATGAGCTCCCAGCAAGGCACTGGAGACCACCTGGATTCCTAGGAGAACGCTCACTTTCTTCACTGAGCGTATTCCTAGGAGTGACTAGAAGACGGTTCATGGCAATGTCTTTCAGTCAGCCTTGAGGCCGCCACTATCTACCTTTCAACTGGGGGAAATCCTGCCTTTTTCCAGGCTTCTCAATGACAAACTGGATCACCCCGCACATGTACCTAGCTTCTCTGACAATCCCAAAGAGACCATTGGAACGCAATCCGGCCTTCTGCGATGAAACTTTTGGATGCAGTGTGCTCTGCATGTGGTGAACGGCATAATCCTCTAAATGTCCTCAGTAGGCCTAGGTGACTTTGGATGTTGCAAATGCCTAGCAATGCTCAGGGTAAATCTCTTCTTTATTTCGGGCTGGACCTAAAGGCCAGTTTCCGCATCACTTAGAGAGACCTCGAGCAGGAGTCCCCAGACTGAAGTGGCGCCCCGGTGGTTTCCTTCAGGGCCTCTTATGTTTCCTCAAAGTGGCAGACCCGCAGGGAATGAAAGCCTGCCACGAACCGCCTTCCTGAGGCTCTTTCAAAGCTGTGGAACGCTAGCCATAGAGAACACATTCGTTCCCGGCCCTTCCAACTGCATAGTGAGGGAAGTTCCCCGAGCTGTGTATCCCTTGATTGTGCCCAGAAGGCTTTGGGTACACAGTGTCCTTCCTTGGCAGGAATTGACCATGTGAGAGTCTTGAGCACTGTGGGCCATAGTAAAGCTAAAGCCGTCCATTGACTAAGACTTCCTGGAAACCGGTGCACCTCTATCTCTGGTAATGGGAAAATGTGCACCTTACCTCAAGACTAGAGGTCACATTTAGTTGGCCCTTTAGCTACAGTACGCAACTGGGGTGAGCTCCCAGGAAGGAATCGCAAGCCCCTGGATTCTTTAGGAAAAAAACTCTGTGCTCTTCAGCGGCACCTGTGGAGTGAAGAGTCTCCTGGTGGTGTGGTTTTCAGCAGGCTTGGAAGCTGCAATGGAGCTGCTGTCAAAAGGGGGAAATACGGGCTTCTCCCATATTCTCCCGTTTACAACTTGACGCCACAGCGCATTTACTAGCACTCTCTGACTGACTGCTGGAGACTTTCAGCCCCAGTGGGCTTTCTATGATCACACTTCGCTGGACGCGGGGTGTTTTGCGTGCCACGAATAGCATTACACGCTTCATGAACTAGTCCGGCCTAGGTGACTTTGGATGGACCAAATGGCTAAGAATTTGACCGGTATTTCAGGATTTTCTGGCAGGCTGGACCTACCGTGTACCTTGCTTCCCAATAGAGAGATGACAGGTAAGAGTTGCCAGGATGCACTTTAGGCGCAGGGGTTCTTTCAGTGCAGTTCAGAGGGCCTCCGCGGAGGCAGAGCCACGTTGAATGGAATACTGGCCAAAAGGTGGTCCTGGGGCTGCCTTACAGCTGTAGAAATCAAGTTCTGCAGGCGAGAATCTGTTCATCACCCTTCCCTCTGTATACAAAGAGTCGACCCCAACCATCTGTTCTGTGTTATGTTTCTTGGAAAATAAAAGGGGACTACGGCGCACACACTCTCCCTCAGAAGGGAATTCCTACGTGACTCTCTTAGGCCTACGGAAAGCCGAAGAGGAGTTAAAGCAGTCTGTCGAGTCAGGACGCACGGAGATGGCTGCACACAAAACTTTGCTGATAGGAAACACTCGTGCTTCCCTTGAGGCCAGGGGTCACGTTTACTTTGCCCTGAGCTAGGGCAAGCGTGGGATGAGCTCCTAGCAAGGCACTGGAAACCACCTGGATTCCTAGGAGAACGCTCACTTTCTTCACTGAGCGTATTCCTAGGAGTGACTAGAAGACGGTTCATGGCAATGTCTTTCAGTTCGCCTTGAGGCCGCCACTATCTACCTTTCAACTGGGGGAAATCCTGCCTTTTTCCAGGCTTCTCAATGACAAACTGGATCACCCCGTACATGTACCTAGCTTCTCTGACAATCCCAAAGAGACCAATGGAACGCAATCCGGCCTTCTGCGATGAAACTCTTGGATGCAGTGTGCTCTGCATGTGGTGAACGGCATAATCCTCTAAGTGTCCTCAGTAGGCCTAGGTGACTTTGGATGTTGCAAATGCCTAGCAATGCTCAGGGTAAATCTCTTCTTTATTTCGGGCTGGACCTAAAGGCCAGTTTCCGCATCACTTAGAGAGACCTCGAGCAGGAGTCCCCAGACTGAAGTGGCGCCCCGGTGGTTTCCTTCAGGGCCTCTTATGTTTCTTCAAAGTGGCAGACCCGCATGGAATGAAAGCCTGCCACGAACCGCCTTCCTGAGGCTCTTTCAAAGCTGTGGAACGCTAGCCATAGAGAACACATTCGTTCCCGGCCCTTCCAACTGCATAGTGAGGGAAGTTCCCCGAGCTGTGTATCCCTTGATTGTGCCCAGAAGGCTTTGGGTACACAGTGTCCTTCCTTGGCAGGAATTCACCATGTGAGAGTCTTGAGCACTGTGGGCCATAGTAAAGCTAAAGCCGTCCATTGACTAAGACTTCCTGGAAACCGGTGCACCTCTATCTCTGGTAATGGGAAAATGTGCACCTTACCTCAAGACTAGAGGTCACATTTAGTTGGCCCTTTAGCTACAGTACGCAACTGTGGTGAGCTCCCAGGAAGGAATCGCAAGCCCCTGGATTCTTTAGGAAAAAAACTCTGTGCTCTTCAGCGGCACCTGTGGCGTGAAGAGTCTCCTGGTGGTGTGGTTTTCAGCAGGCTTGGAAGCTGCAATGGAGCTGCTGTCAAAAGGGGGAAATACGGGCTTCTCCCATATTCTCCCGTTTACAACTTGACGCCACAGCGCATTTACTAGCACTCTCTGACTGACTGCTGGAGACTTTCAGCCCCACTGGACCTTTCTATGATCACACTTCGCTGGACGCGGGGTGTTTTGCATGCCACGAATAGCATTACACGCTTCATGAACTAGTCCGGCCTAGGTGACTTTGGATGGACCAAATGGCTAAGAATTTGACCGGTATTTCAGGATTTTCTGGCAGGCTGGACCTACCGTGTACCTTGCTTCCCAATAGAGAGATGACAGGTAAGAGTTGCCAGGATGCACTTTAGGCGCAGGGGTTCTTTCAGTGCAGTTCAGAGGGCCTCCGCGGAGGCAGAGCCACGTTGAATGGAATACTGGCCAAAAGGTGGTCCTGGGGCTGCCTTACAGCTGTAGAAATCAAGCTCTGCAGGCGAGAATCTGTTCATCACCCTTCCCTCTGTATACAAAGAGTCGACCCCAACCATCTGTTCTGTGTTATGTTTCTCGGAAAATAAAAGGGGACTACGGCGCACACACTCTCCCTCAGAAGGGAATGCCTACGTGACTCTCTTAGGCCTACGGAAAGCCGTAGAGGAGTTAAAGCAGTCTGTCGAGTCAGGACGCACGGAGATGGCTGCACACAAAACTTTGCTGATAGGAAACACTCGTGCTTCCCTTGAGGCCAGGGGTCACGTTTACTTTTCCCTGAGCTAGGGCAAGCGTGGGATGAGCTCCTAGCAAGGCACTGGAGACCACCTGGATTCCTAGGAGAACGCTCACTTTCTTCACTGAGCGTATTCCTAGGAGTGACTAGAAGACGGTTAATGGCAATGTCTTTCAGTTCGCCTTGAGGCCGCCACTATCTACCTTTCAACTGGGGGAAATCCTGCCTTTTTTCAGGCTTCTCAATGACAAACTGGATCACCCCGCACATGTACCTAGCTTCTCTGACAATCCCAAAGAGACCATTGGAACGCAATCCGGCCTTCTGCGATGAAACTCTTGGATGCAGTGTGCTCTGCATGTGGTGAACGGCATAATCCTCTAAATGTCCTCAGTAGGCCTAGGTGACTTTGGATGTTGCAAATGCCTAGCAATGCTCAGGGTAAATCTCTTCTTTATTTCGGGCTGGACCTAAAGGCCAGTTTCCGCATCACTTAGAGAGACCTCGAGCAGGAGTCCCCAGACTGAAGTGGCGCCCTGGTGGTTTCCTTCAGGGCCTCTTATGTTTCCTCAAAGTGGCAGACCCGCATGGAATGAAAGCCTGCCACGAACCGCCTTCCTGAGGCTCTTTCAAAGCTGTGGAACGCTAGCCATAGAGAACACATTCGTTCCCGGCCCTTCCAACTGCATAGTGAGGGAAGTTCCCCGAGCTGTGTATCCCTTGATTGTGCCCAGAAGGCTTTGGGTACACAGTGTCCTTCCTTGGCAGGAATTGACCATGTGAGAGTCTTGAGCACTGTGGGCCATAGTAAAGCTAAAGCCGTCCATTGACTAAGACTTCCTGGAAACCGGTGCACCTCTATCTCTGGTAATGGGAAAATGTGCACCTTACCTCAAGACTAGAGGTCACATTTAGTTGGCCCTTTAGCTACAGTACGCAACTGGGGTGAGCTCCCAGGAAGGAATCGCAAGCCCCTGGATTCTTTAGGAAAAAAACTCTGTGCTCTTCAGCGGCACCTGTGGCGTGAAGAGTCTCCTGGTGGTGTGGATTTCAGCAGGCTTGGAAGCTGCAATGGAGCTGCTGTCAAAAGGGGGAAATACGGGCTTCTCCCATATTCTCCCGTTTACAACTTGACGCCACAGCGCATTTACTAGCACTCTCTGACTGACTGCTGGAGACTTTCAGCCCCACTGGGCCTTTCTATGATCACACTTCGTTGGACGAGGGGTGTTTTGCGTGCCACAAATAGCATTACACGCTTCATGAAGTAGTCCGGCCTAGGTGACTTTGGATGGACCAAATGGCTAAGAATTTGACCGGTATTTCAGGATTTTCTGGCAGGCTGGACCTACCGTGTACCTTGCTTCCCAATAGAGAGATGACAGGTAAGAGTTGCCAGGATGCACTTTAGGCGCAGGGGTTCTTTCAGTGCAGTTCAGAGGGCCTCCGTGGAGGCAGAGCCACGTTGAATGGAATACTGGCCAAAAGGTGGTCCTGGGGCTGCCTTACAGCTGTAGAAATCAAGCTCTGCAGGGGAGAATCTGTTCATCACCCTTCCCTCTGTATACAAAGAGTCGACCCCAACCATCTGTTCTGTGTTATGTTTCTCGGAAAATAAAAGGGGACTACGGCGCACACACTCTCCCTCAGAAGGGAATTCCTACGTGACTCTCTTAGGCCTACGGAAAGCCGTAGAGGAGTTAAAGCAGTCTGTCGAGTCAGGACGCACGGAGATGGCTGCACACAAAACTTTGCTGATAGGAAACACTCGTGCTTGCCTTGAGGCCAGGGGTCACGTTTACTTTGCCCTGAGCTAGGGCAAGCGTGGGATGAGCTCCTAGCAAGGCACTGGAGACCACCTGGATTCCTAGGAGAACGCTCACTTTCTTCACTGAGCGTATTCCTAGGAGTGACTAGAAGACGGTTCATGGCAATGTCTTTCAGTCAGCCTTGAGGCCTCCACTATCTACCTTTCAACTGGGGAAAATCCTGCTTTTTTCCAGGCTTCTCAATGACAAACTGGATCACCCCGCACATGTACCTAGCTTCTCTGACAATCCCAAAGAGACCATTGGAACGCAATCCGGCCTTCTGCGATGAAACTTTTGGATGCAGTGTGCTCTGCATGTGGTGAACGGCATAATCCTCTAAATGTCCTCAGTAGGCCTAGGTGACTTTGGATGTTGCAAATGCCTAGCAATGCTCAGGGTAAATCTCTTCTTTATTTCGGGCTGGACCTAAAGGCCAGTTTCCGCATCACTTAGAGAGACCTCGAGCAGGAGTCCCCAGACGGAAGTGGCGCCCCGGTGGTTTCCTTCAGGGCCTCTTATGTTTCCTCAAAGTGGCAGACCCGCAGGGAATGAAAGCCTGCCACGAACCGCCTTCCTGAGGCTCTTTCAAAGCTGTGGAACGCTAGCCATAGAGAACACATTAGTTCCCGGCCCTTCCAACTGCATAGTGAGGGAAGTTCCCCGAGCTGTGTATCCCTTGATTGTGCCCAGAAGGCTTTGGGTACACAGTGTCCTTCCTTGGCAGGAATTGACCATGTGAGAGTCTTGAGCACTGTGGGCCATAGTAAAGCTAAAGCCGTCCATTGACTAAGACTTCCTGGAAACCGGTGCACCTCTATCTCTGGTAATGGGAAAATGTGCACCTTACCTCAAGACTAGAGGTCACATTTAGTTGGCCCTTTAGCTACAGTACGCAACTGGGGTGAGCTCCCAGGAAGGAATCGCAAGCCCCTGGATTCTTTAGGAAAAAAACTCTGTGCTCTTCAGCGGCACCTGTGGCGTGAAGAGTCTCCTGGTGGTGTGGTTTTCAGCAGGCTTGGAAGCTGCAATGGAGCTGCTGTCAAAAGGGGGAAATACGGGCTTCTCCCATATTCTCCCGTTTACAACTTGACGCCACAGCGCATTTACTAGCACTCTCTGACTGACTGCTGGAGACTTTCAGCCCCACTGGGCCTTTCTATGAACACACTTTGTTGGACGCGGGATGTTTTGCGTGCCACGAATAGCATTACACGCATCATGAACTAGTCCGGCCTAGGTGACTTTGGATGGACCAAATGGCTAAGAATTTGACCGGTATTTCAGGATTTTCTGGCAGGCGGGACCTACCATGTACCTTGCTTCCCAATAGAGAGATGATAGGTAAGAGTTGCCAGGATGCACTTTAGGCGCAGGGGTTCTTTCAGTGCAGTTCAGAGGGCCGCCGAGGAGGCAGAGCCACGTTGAATGGAATACTGGCCAAAACGTGGTCCTGGGGCTGCCTTACAGCTGTAGAAATCAAGTTCTGCAGGCGAGAATCTGTTCATCACCCTTCCCTCTGCATACAAGAGTCGACCCCAACCGTCTGTTCTGTGTTATGTTTCTCGGAAAATAAAAGGGGACTACGGCGCACACACTCTCCCTCAGAAGGGAATTCCTACGTGACTCTCTTAGGCCTACGGAAAGCTGTAGAGGAGTTAAAGCAGTCTGTCGAGTCAGGACGCACGGAGATGGCTGCACACAAAACTTTGCTGATAGGAAACATTCGTGCTTCCCTTGAGGCCAGGGGTCACGTTTACTTTGCCCTGAGCTAGGGCAAGCGTGGGATGAGCTCCTAGCAAGGCACTGGAGACCACCTGGATTCCTAGGAGAACGCTCACTTTCTTCACTGAGCGTATTCCTAGGAGTGACTAGAAGACGGTTCATGGCAATGTCTTTCAGTCAGCCTTGAGGCCTCCACTATCTACCTTTCAACTGGGGAAAATCCTGCTTTTTTCCAGGCTTCTCAATGACAAACTGGATCACCCCGCACATGTACCTAGCTTCTCTGACAATCCCAAAGAGACCATTGGAACGCAATCCGGCCTTCTGCGATGAAACTTTTGGATGCAGTGTGCTCTGCATGTGGTGAACGGCATAATCCTCTAAATGTCCTCAGTAGGCCTAGGTGACTTTGGATGTTGCAAATGCCTAGCAATGCTCAGGGTAAATCTCTTCTTTATTTCGGGCTGGACCTAAAGGCCAGTTTCCGCATCACTTAGAGAGACCTCGAGCAGGAGTCCCCAGACGGAAGTGGCGCCCCGGTGGTTTCCTTCAGGGCCTCTTATGTTTCCTCAAAGTGGCAGACCCGCAGGGAATGAAAGCCTGCCACGAACCGCCTTCCTGAGGCTCTTTCAAAGCTGTGGAACGCTAGCCATAGAGAACACATTAGTTCCCGGCCCTTCCAACTGCATAGTGAGGGAAATTCCCCGAGCTGTGTATCCCTTGATTGTGCCCAGAAGGCTTTGGGTACACAGTGTCCTTCCTTGGCAGGAATTGACCATGTGAGAGTCTTGAGCACTGTGGGCCATAGTAAAGCTAAAGCCGTCCATTGACTAAGACTTCCTGGAAACCGGTGCACCTCTATCTCTGGTAATGGGAAAATGTGCACCTTACCTCAAGACTAGAGGTCACATTTAGTTGGCCCTATAGCTACAGTACGCAACTGGGGTGAGCTCCCAGGAAGGAATCGCAAGCCCCTGGATTCTTTAGGAAAAAAACTCTGTGCTCTTCAGCGGCACCTGTGGCGTGAAGAGTCTCCTGGTGGTGTGGTTTTCAGCAGGCTTGGAAGCTGCAATGGAGCTGCTGTCAAAAGGGGGAAGTACGGGCTTCTCCTATATTCTCCCGTTTACAACTTGACGCCACAGCGCATTTACTAGCACTCTCTGACTGACTGCTGGAGACTTTCAGCCCCACTGGGCCTTTCTATGATCACACTTCGCTGGACGCGGGGTGTTTTGCGTGCCACGAATAGCATTACACACTTCATGAACTAGTCCGGCCTAGGTGACTTTGGATGGACAAAATGGCTAAGAATTTGACCAGTATTTCAGGATTTTCTGGCAGGCTGGACCTACCGTGGACCTTGCTTCCCAATAGAGAGATGACAGGTAAGAGTTGCCAGGATGCACTTTAGGCGCAGGGGTTCTTTCAGTGCAGTTCAGAGGGCCTCCGAGGAGGCAGAGCCACGTTGAATGGAATACTGGCCAAAAGGTGGTCC
This sequence comes from Mesoplodon densirostris, assembly GCF_025265405.1. Classification (NCBI taxonomy): domain Eukaryota; kingdom Metazoa; phylum Chordata; class Mammalia; order Artiodactyla; family Ziphiidae; genus Mesoplodon; species Mesoplodon densirostris. The sequence goes on from NC_082682.1 coordinate 1,051,615, forward strand.
TGGGGCTGCCTTACAGCTGTAGAAATCAAGCTCTGCAGGCGAGAATCTGTTCATCACCCTTCCCTCTGTATACAAAGAGTCGACCCCAACCATCTGTTCTGTGTTATGTTTCTCGGAAAATAAAAGGGGACTACGGCGCACACACTCTCCCTCAGAAGGGAATTCCTACGTGACTCTCTTAGGCCTACGGAAAGCCGTAGAGGAGTTAAAGCAGTCTGTCGAGTCAGGACGCACGGAGATGGCTGCACACAAAACTTTGCTGATAGGAAACACTCGTGCTTCCCTTGAGGCCAGGGGTCACGTTTACTTTTCCCTGAGCTAGGGCAAGCGTGGGATGAGCTCCTAGCCAGGCACTGGAGACCACCTGGATTCCTAGGAGAACACTCACTTTCTTCACTGAGCGTATTCCTAGGAGTGACTAGAAGACGGTTAATGGCAATGTCTTTCAGTTCGCCTTGAGGCCGCCACTATCTACCTTTCAACTGGGGGAAATCCTGCCTTTTTCCAGGCTTCTCAATGACAAACTGGATCACCCCGTACATGTACCTAGCTTCTCTGACAATCCCAAAGAGACCATTGGAACGCAATCCGGCCTTCTGTGATGAAACTCTTGGATGCAGTGTGCTCTGCATGTGGTGAACGGCATAATCCTCTAAATGTCCTCAGTAGGCCTAGGTGACTTTGGATGTTGCAAATGCCTAGCAATGCTCAGGGTAAATCTCTTCTTTATTTCGGGCTGGACCTAAAGGCCAGTTTCCGCATCACTTAGAGAGACCTCGAGCAGGAGTCCCCAGACTGAAGTGGCGCCCCGGTGGTTTCCTTCAGGGCCTCTTATGTTTCCTCAAAGTGGCAGAACCGCATGGAATGAAAGCCTGCCACGAACCGCCTTCCTGAGGCTCTTTCAAAGCTGTGGAACGCTAGCCATAGAGAACACATTCGTTCCCGGCCCTTCCAACTGCATAGTGAGGGAAGTTCCCCGAGCTGTGTATCCCTTGATTGTGCCCAGAAGGCTTTGGGTACACAGTGTCCTTCCTTGGCAGGAATTGACCATGTGAGAGTCTTGAGCACTGTGGGCCATAGTAAAGCTAAAGCCGTCCATTGACTAAGACTTCCTGGAAACCGGTGCACCTCTATCTCTGGTAATGGGAAAATGTGCACCTTACCTCAAGACTAGAGGTCACATTTAGTTGGCCCTTTAGCTACAGTACGCAACTGGGGTGAGCTCCCAGGAAGGAATCGCAAGCCCCTGGATTCTTTAGGAAAAAAACTCTGGGCTCTTCAGCGGCACCTGTGGCGTGAAGAGTCTCCTGGTGGTGTGGTTTTCAGCAGGCTTGGAAGCTGCAATGGAGCTGCTGTCAAAAGGGGGAAATACGGGCTTCTCCCATATTCTCCCGTTTACAACTTGATGCCACAGCGCATTTACTAGCACTCTCTGACTGACTGCTGGAGACTTTCAGCCCCACTGGGCCTTTCTATGATCACACTTCGTTGGACGAGGGGTGTTTTGCGTGCCACGAATAGCATTACACGCATCATGAACTAGTCCGGCCTAGGTGACTTTGGATGGACCAAATGGCTAAGAATTTGACCTGTATTTCAGGATTTTCTGGCAGGCGGGACCTACCATGTACCTTGCTTCCCAATAGAGAGATGATAGGTAAGAGTTGCCAGGATGCACTTTAGGCGCAGGGGTTCTTTCAGTGCAGTTCAGAGGGCCTCCGAGGAGGCAGAGCCACGTTGAATGGAATACTGGCCAAAACGTGGTCCTGGGGCTGCCTTACAGCTGTAGAAATCAAGTTCTGCAGGCGAGAATCTGTTCATCACCCTTCCCTCTGTATACAAAGAGTGGACTCCAACCGTCTGTTCTGTGTTATGTTTCTCGGAAAATAAAAGGGGACTACGGCGCACACACTCTCCCTCAGAAGGGAATTCCTACACGACTCTCTTAGGCCCACGGAAAGCCGTAGAGGAGTTAAAGCACTCTGCCGAGTCAGGACGCATGGAGATGGCTGCACACAAAACTTTGCTGATAGGAAACACTCGTGCTTGCCTTGAGGCCAGGGGTCACGTTTACTTTGCCCTGAGCTAGGGCAAGCGTGGGATGAGCTCCTAGCAAGGCACTGGAGACCACCTGGATTCCTAGGAGAACGCTCATTTTCTTCACTGAGCGTATTCCTATGAGTGACTAGAAGACGGTTCATGGCAATGTCTTTCAGTCAGCCTTGAGGCCGCCACTATCTACCTTTCAACTGGGGAAATCCTGCCTTTTTCCAGGCTTCTCAATGACAAACTAGATCACCCCGTACATGGACCTAGCTTCTCTGACAATCCCAAAGAGACCATTGGAACACAATCCGGCCTTCTGCGATGAAACTTTTGGATGCAGTGTGCTCTGCATGTGGTGAACGGCATAATCCTCTAAATGTCCTCAGTAGGCCTAGGTGACTTTGGATGTTGCAAATGCCTAGCAATGCTCAGGGTAAATCTCTTCTTTATTTCGGGCTGGACCTAAAGGCCAGTTTCCGCATCACTTAGAGAGACCTCGAGCAGGAGTCCCCAGACTGAAGTGGCGCCCCGGTGGTTTCCTTCAGGGCCTCTTATGTTTCCTCAAAGTGGCAGACCCGCATGGAATGAAAGCCTGCCACGAACCGCCTTCCTGAGGCTCTTTCAAAGCTGTGGAACGCTAGCCATAGAGAACACATTCGTTCCCGGCCCTTCCAACTGCATAGTGAGGGAAGTTCCCCGAGCTGTGTATCCCTTGATTGTGCCCAGAAGGCTTTGGGTACACAGTGTCCTTCCTTGGCAGGAATTGACCATGTGAGAGTCTTGAGCACTGTGGGCCATAGTAAAGCTAAAGCCGTCCATTGACTAAGACTTCCTGGAAACCGGTGCACCTCTATCTCTGGTAATGGGAAAATGTGCACCTTACCTCAAGACTAGAGGTCACATTTAGTTGGCCCTATAGCTACAGTACGCAACTGGGGTGAGCTCCCAGGAAGGAATCGCAAGCCCCTGGATTCTTTAGGAAAAAAACTCTGTGCTCTTCAGCGGCACCTGTGGCGTGAAGAGTCTCCTGGTGGTGTGGTTTTCAGCAGGCTTGGAAGCTGCAATGGAGCTGCTGTCAAAAGGGGGAAATACGGGCTTCTCCCATATTCTCCCGTTTACAACTTGACGCCACAGCGCATTTACTAGCACTATCTGACTGACAGCTGGAGACTTTCAGCCCCACTGGGCCTTTCTATGATCACACTTCGTTGGACGCGGGGTGTTTTGCGTGCCACGAATAGCATTACACGCTTCATGAACTAGTCCGGCCTAGGTGACTTTGGATGGACCAAATGGCTAAGAATTTGACCGGTATTTCAGGATTTTCTGGCAGGCTGGACCTACCGTGTACCTTGCTTCCCAATAGAGAGATGACAGGTAAGAGTTGCCAGGATGCACTTTAGGCACAGGGGTTCTTTCAGTGCAGTTCAGAGGGCCTCCGCGGAGGCAGAGCCACGTTGAATGGAATACTGGCCAAAAGGTGGTCCTGGGGCTGCCTTACAGCTGTAGAAATCAAGCTCTGCAGGCGAGAATCTGTTCATCACCCTTCCCTCTGTATAAAAAGAGTCGACCCCAACCATCGGTTCTGTGTTATGTTTCTCGGAAAATAAAAGGGGACTACGGCGCACACACTCTCCCTCAGAAGGGAATTCCTACGTGACTCTCTTAGGCCTACGGAAAGCCGTAGAGGAGTTAAAGCAGTCTGTCGAGTCAGGACGCACGGAGATGGCTGCACACAAAACTTTGCTGATAGGAAACACTCGTGCTTCCCTTGAGGCCAGGGGTCACGTTTACTTTGCCCTGAGCTAGGGCAAGCGTGGGATGAGCTCCCAGCAAGGCACTGGAGACCACCTGGATTCCTAGGAGAACGCTCACTTTCTTCACTGAGCGTATTCCTAGGAGTGACTAGAAGACGGTTCATGGCAATGTCTTTCAGTCAGCCTTGAGGCCGCCACTATCTACCTTTCAACTGGGGGAAATCCTGCCTTTTTCCAGGCTTCTCAATGACAAACTGGATCACCCCGTACATGTACCTAGCTTCTCTGACAATCCCAAAGAGACCATTGGAACGCAATCCGGCCTTCTGCGATGAAACTTTTGGATGCAGTGTGCTCTGCATGTGGTGAACGGCATAATCCTCTAAATGTCCTCAGTAGGCCTAGGTGACTTTGGATGTTGCAAATGCCTAGCAATGCTCAGGGTAAATCTCTTCTTTATTTCGGGCTGGACCTAAAGGCCAGTTTCCACATCACTTAGAGAGACCTCGAGCAGGAGTCCCCAGACTGAAGTGGCGCCCCGGTGGTTTCCTTCAGGGCCTCTTATGTTTCCTCAAAGTGGCAGACCCGCATGGAATGAAAGCCTGCCACGAACCGCCTTCCTGAGGCTCTTTCAAAGCTGTGGAACTCTAGCCATAGAGAACACATTCGTTCCCGGCCCTTCCAACTGCATAGTGAGGGAAGTTCCCCGAGCTGTGTATCCCTTGATTGTGCCCAGAAGGCTTTGGGTACACAGTGTCCTTCCTTGGCAGGAATTGACCATGTGAGAGTCTTGAGCACTGTGGGCCATAGTAAAGCTAAAGCCGTCCATTGACTAAGACTTCCTGGAAACCGGTGCACCTCTATCTCTGGTAATGGGAAAATGTGCACCTTACCTCAAGACTAGAGGTCACATTTAGTTGGCCCTTTAGCTACAGTACGCAACTGGGGTGAGCTCCCAGGAAGGAATCGCAAGCCCCTGGATTCTTTAGGAAAAAAACTCTGTGCTCTTCAGCGGCACCTGTGGCGTGAAGAGTCTCCTGGTGGTGTGGTTTTCAGCAGGCTTGGAAGCTGCAATGGAGCTGCTGTCAAAAGGGGGAAATACGGGCTTCTCCCATATTCTCCCGTTTACAACTTGACGCCACAGCGCATTTACTAGCACTCTCTGACTGACTGCTGGAGACTTTCAGCCCCACTGGGCCTTTCTATGAACACACTTCGTTGGACGCGGGGTGTTTTGCGTGCCACGAATAGCATTACACGCATCATGAACTAGTCCGGCCTAGGTGACTTTGGATGGACCAAATGGCTAAGAATTTGACCTGTATTTCAGGATTTTCTGGCAGGCTGGACCTACCATGTACCTTGCTTCCCAATAGAGAGATGATAAGTAAGAGTTGCCAGGATGCACTTTAGGCGCAGGGGTTCTTTCAGTGCAGTTCAGAGGGCCTCCGAGGAGGCAGAGCCACGTTGAATGGAATACTGACCAAAAGGTGGTCCTGGGGCTGCCTTACAGCTGTAGAAATCAAGCTCTGCAGGCGAGAATCTGTTCATCACCCTTCCCTCTGTATACAAAGAGTCGACCCCAACCATCGGTTCTGTGTTATGTTTCTCGGAAAATAAAAGGGGACTACGGCGCACACACTCTCCCTCAGAAGGGAATTCCTACGTGACTCTCTTAGGCCTACGGAAAGCCATAGAGGAGTTAAAGCAGTCTGTCGAGTCAGGACGCACGGAGATGGCTGCACACAAAACTTTGCTGATAGGAAACACTCGTGCTTCCCTTGAGGCCAGGGGTCACGTTTACTTTGCCCTGAGCTAGGGCAAGAGTGGGATGAGCTCCCAGCAAGGCACTGGAGACCACCTGGATTCCTAGGAGAACGCTCACTTTCTTTACTGAGCGTATTCCTAGGAGTGACTAGAAAACGGTTCATGGCAATGTCTTTCAGTCAGCCTTGAGGCCGCCACTATCTACCTTTCAACTGGGGGAAATCCTGCCTTTTTCCAGGCTTCTCAATGACAAACTGGATCACCCCGTACATGTACCTAGCTTCTCTGACAATCCCAAAGAGACCATTGGAACGCAATCCGGCCTTCTGCGATGAAACTTTTGGATGCAGTGTGCTCTGCATGTGGTGAACGGCATAATCCTCTAAATGTCCTCAGTAGGCCTAGGTGACTTTGGATGTTGCAAATGCCTAGCAATGCTCAGGGTAAATCTCTTCTTTATTTCGGGCTGGAACTAAAGGCCAGTTTCCGCATCACTTAGAGAGACCTCGAGCAGGAGTCCCCAGACTGAAGTGGCGCCCCGGTGGTTTCCTTCAGGGCCTCTTATGTTTCCTCAAATTGGCAGACCCGCATGGAATGAAAGCCTGCCACGAACCGCCTTCCTGAGGCTCTTTCAAAGCTGTGGAACGCTAGCCATAGAGAACACATTCGTTCCCGGCCCTTCCAACTGCATAGTGAGGGAACTTCCCTGAGCTGTGTATCCCTTGATTGTGCCCTGAAGGCTTTGGGTACACAGTGTCCTTCCTTGGCAGGAATTGACCATGTGAGAGTCTTGAGCACTGTGGGCCATAGTAAAGCTAAAGCCGTCCATTGACTAAGACTTCCTGGAAACCGGTGCACCTCTATCTCTGGTAATGGGAAAATGTGCACCTTACCTCAAGACTAGAGGTCACATTTAGTTGGCCCTTTAGCTACAGTACGCAACTGGGGTGAGCTCCCAGGAAGGAATCGCAAGCCCCTGGATTCTTTAGGAAAAAAACTCTGTGCTCTTCAGCGGCACCTGTGGCGTGAAGAGTCTCCTGGTGGTGTGGTTTTCAGCAGGCTTGGAAGCTGCAATGGAGCTGCTGTCAAAAGGGGGAAATACGGGCTTCTCCCATATTCTCCCGTTTACAACTTGACGCCACAGCGCATTTACTAGCACTATCTGACTGACTGCTGGAGACTTTCAGCCCCACTGGGCCTTTCTATGATCACACTTCGTTGGACGCGGGGTGTTTTGCGTGCCACGAATAGCATTACACGCTTCATGAACTAGTCCGGCCTAGGTGACTTTGGATGGACCAAATGGCTAAGAATTTGACCGGTATTTCAGGATTTTCTGGCAGGCTGGACCTACCGTGTACCTTGCTTCCCAATAGAGAGATGACAGGTAAGAGTTGCCAGGATGCACTTTAGGCGCAGGGGTTCTTTCAGTGCAGTTCAGAGGGCCTCCGCGGAGGCAGAGCCACGTTGAATGGAATACTGGCCAAAACGTGGTCCTGGGGCTGCCTTACAGCTGTAGAAATCAAGTTCTGCAGGCGAGAATCTGTTCATCACCCTTCCCTCTGCATACAAAGAGTCGACCCCAACCGTCTGTTCTGTGTTATGTTTCTCGGAAAATAAAAGGGGACTACGGCGCACACACTCTCCCTCAGAAGGGAATTCCTACGCGACTCTCTTAAGCCTACGGAAAGCCGTAGAGGAGTTAAAGCACTCTGCCGAGTCAGGACGCACGGAGATGGCTGCACACAAAACTTTGCTGATAGGAAACACTCGTGCTTGCCTTGAGGCCAGGGGTCACGTTTACTTTGCCCTGAGCTAGGGCAAGCGTGGGATGAGCTCCTAGCAAGGCACTGGAGACCACCTGGATTCCTAGGAGAACGCTCACTTTCTTCACTGAGCGTATTCCTAGGAGTGACTAGAAGACGGTTAATGGCAATGTCTTTCAGTCAGCCTTGAGGCCGCCACTATCTACCTTTCAACTGGGGGAAATCCTGCCTTTTTCCAGTCTTCTCAATGACAAACTGGATCACCCCGCACATGTACCTAGCTTCTCTGACAATCCCAAAGAGACCATTGGAACGCAATCCGGCCTTCTGCGATGAAACTTTTGGATGCAGTGTGCTCTGCATGTGGTGAACGGCATAATCCTCTAAATGTCCTCAGTAGGCCTAGGTGACTTTGGATGTTGCAAATGCCTAGCAATGCTCAGGGTAAATCTCTTCTTTATTTCGGGCTGGACCTAAAGGCCAGTTTCCGCATCACTTAGAGAGACCTCGAGCAGGAGTCCCCAGACTGAAGTGGCGCCCCGGTGGTTTCCTTCAGGGCCTCTTATGTTTCCTCAAAGTGGCAGACCCGCATGGAATGAAAGCCTGCCACGAACCGCCTTCCTGAGGCTCTTTCAAAGCTGTGGAACGCTAGCCATAGAGAACACATTCGTTCCCGGCCCTTCCAACTGCATAGTGAGGGAAGTTCCCCGAGCTGTGTATCCCTTGATTGTGCCCAGAAGGCTTTGGGTACACAGTGTCCTTCCTTGGCAGGAATTGACCATGTGAGAGTCTTGAGCACTGTGGGCCATAGTAAAGCTAAAGCCGTCCATTGACTAAGACTTCCTGGAAACCGGTGCACCTCTATCTCTGGTAATGGGAAAATGTGCACCTTACCTCAAGACTAGAGGTCACATGTAGTTGGCCCTTTAGCTACAGTACGCAACTGGGGTGAGCTCCCAGGAAGGAATCGCAAGCCCCTGGATTCTTTAGGAAAAAAACTCTGTGCTCTTCAGCGGCACCTGTGGCGTGAAGAGTCTCCTGGTGGTGTGGTTTACAGCAGGCTTGGAAGCTGCAATGGAGCTGCTGTCAAAAGGGGGAAATATGGGCTTCTCCCATATTCTCCCGTTTACAACTTGACGCCACAGCGCATTTACTAGCACTCTCTGACTGACTGCTGGAGACTTTCAGCCCCACTGGTCCTTTCTATGATCACACTTCGTTGGACGCGGGATGTTTTGCGTGCCACGAATAGCATTACACGCTTCATGAACTAGTCCGGCCTAGGTGACTTTGGATGGACCAAATGGCTAAGAATTTGACCGGTATTTCAGGATTTTCTGGCAGGCTGGACCTACCGTGTACCTTGCTTCCCAATAGAGAGATGACAGGTAAGAGTTGCCAGGATGCACTTTAGGCGCAGTGGTTCTTTCAGTGCAGTTCAGAGGGCCTCCGAGGAGGCAGAGCCACGTTGAAGGGAATACTGGCCAAAAGGTGGTCCTGGGCCTGCCTTACAGCTGTAGAAATCAAGCTCTGCAGGCGAGAATCTGTTCATCACCCTTCCCTCTGCATACAAATAGTCGACCCAAACCGTCTGTTCTGTGTTATGTTTCTCGGAATATAAAAGGGGACTACGGCGCACACACTCTCCCTCAGAAGCGAATTCCTAAGCGACTCTCTTAGGCCTACTGAAAGCCGTAGAGGAGTTAAAGCAGTCTGTCGAGTCAGGACGCACAGAGATGGCTGCACACAAAACTTTGCTGATAGGAAACACTCGTGCTTGCCTTGAGGCCAGGGGTCACGTTTACTTTGCCCTGAGCTAGGGCAAGCGTGGGATGAGCTCCTAGCAAGGCACTGGAGACCACCTGGATTCCTAGGAGAATGCTCACTTTCTTCACTGAGCGTATTCCTAGGAGTGACTAGAAGACGGTTAATGGCAATGTCTTTCAGTCAGCCTTGAGGCCGCCACTATCTACCTTTCAACTGGGGGAAATCCTGCCTTTTTCCAGGCTTCTCAATGACAAACTGGATCACCCCGCACATGTACCTAGCTTCTCTGACAATCCCAAAGAGACCATTGGAACGCAATCCGGCCTTCTGCGATGAAACTTTTGGATGCAGTGTGCTCTGCATGTGGTGAACGGCATAATCCTCTAAATGTCCTCAGTAGGCCTACGTGACTTTGGATGTTGCAAATGCCTAGCAATGCTCAGGGTAAATCTCTTCTTTATTTCGGGCTGGACCTAAAGGCCAGTTTCCGCATCACTTAGAGAGACCTCGAGCAGGAGTCCCCAGACTGAAGTGGCGCCCCGGTGGTTTCCTTCAGGGCCTCTTATGTTTCCTCAAAGTGGCAGACCCGCATGGAATGAAAGCCTGCCACGAACCGCCTTCCTGAGGCTCTTTCAAAGCTGTGGAACGCTAGCCATAGAGAACACATTCGTTCCCGGCCCTTCCAACTGCATAGTGAGGGAAGTTCCCCGAGCTGTGTATCCCTTGATTGTGCCCAGAAGGCTTTGGGTACACAGTGTCTTTCCTTGGCAGGAATTGACCATGTGAGAGTCTTGAGCACTGTGGGCCATAGTAAAGCTAAAGCCGTCCATTGACTAAGACTTCCTGGAAACCGGTGCACCTCTATCTCTGGTAATGGGAAAATGTGCACCTTACCTCAAGACTAGAGGTCACATTTAGTTGGCCCTTTAGCTACAGTACGCAACTGGGGTGAGCTCCCAGGAAGGAATCGCAAGCCCCTGGATTCTTTAGGAAAAAAACTCTGTGCTCTTCAGCGGCACCTGTGGCGTGAAGAGTCTCCTGGTGGTGTGGTTTCCAGCAGGCTTGGAAGCTGCAATGGAGCTGCTGTCAAAAGGGGGAAATACGGGCTTCTCCCATATTCTCCCGTTTACAACTTGACGCCACAGCACATTTACTAGCACTCTCTGACTGACTGCTGGAGACTTTCAGCCCCACTGGGCCTTTCTATGATCACACTTCGTTGGACGTGGGGTGTTTTGCGTGCCACGAATAGCATTACACGCTTCATGAACTAGTCCGGCCTAGGTGACTTTGGATGGACCAAATGGCTAAGAATTTGACCGGTATTTCAGGATTTTCTGGCAGGCTGGTCCTACCATGTACCTTGCTTCCAAATAGAGAGATGACAGGTAAGAGTTGCCAGGATGCACTTTAGGCGCAGGGGTTCTTTCAGTGCAGTTCAGAGGGCCTCCGAGGAGGCAGAGCCACGTTGAATGGAATACTGGCCAAAAGGTGGTCCTGGGCCTGCCTTACAGCTGTAGAAATCAAGCTCTGCAGGCGAGAATCTGTTCATCACCCTTCCCTCTGCATACAAATATTCGACCCAAACCGTCTGTTCTGTGTTATGTTTCTCGGAAAATAAAAGGGGACTACGGCGCACACACTCTCCCTCAGAAGGGAATTCCTACGTGACTCTCTTAGGCGTACGGAAAGCTGTAGAGGAGTTAAAGCACTCTATCGAGTCAGGTCGCATGGAGATGGCTGCACACAAAACTTTGCTGATAGGAAACACTCGTGCTTCCATTGAGGCCAGGGGTCACGTTTACTTTGCCCTGAGCTAGGGCAAGCGTGGGATGAGCTCCTAGCAAGGCACTGGAGACCACCTGGATTCCTAGGAGAATGCTCACTTTCTTCACTGAGCGTATTCCTAGGAGTGACTAGAAGATGGTTAATGGCAATGTCTTTCAGTCAGCCTTGAGGCCGCCACTATCTACCTTTCAACTGGGGGAAATCCTGCCTTTTTCCAGGCTTCTCAATGACAAACTGGATCACCCCGCACATGTACCTAGCTTCTCTGACAATCCCAAAGAGACCATTGGAACGCAATCCGGCCTTCTGCGATGAAACTTTTGGATGCAGTGTGCTCTGCATGTGGTGAACGGCATAATCCTCTAAATGTCCTCAGTAGGCCTAGGTGACTTTGGATGTTGCAAATGCCTAGCAATGCTCAGGGTAAATCTCTTCTTTATTTCGGGCTGGACCTAACGGCCAGTTTCCGCATCACTTAGAGAGACCTCGAGCAGGAGTCCCCAGACTGAAGTGGCGCCCCGGTGGTTTCCTTCAGGGCCTCTTATGTTTCCTCAAAGTGGCAGACCCGCATGGAATGAAAGCCTGCCATGAACCGCCTTCCTGAGGCTCTTTCAAAGCTGTGGAACGCTAGCCATAGAGAACACATTCGTTCCCGGCCCTTCCAACTGCATAGTGAGGGAAGTTCCCCGAGCTGTGTATCCCTTGATTGTGCCCAGAAGGCTTTGGGTACACAGTGTCCTTCCTTGGCAGGAATTGACCATGTGAGAGTCTTGAGCACTGTGGGCCATAGTAAAGCTAAAGCCGTCCATTGACTAAGACTTCCTGGAAACCGGTGCACCTCTATCTCTGGTAATGGGAAAATGTGCACCTTACCTCAAGACTAGAGGTCACATTTAGTTGGCCCTTTAGCTACAGTACGCAACTGGGGTGAGCTCCCAGGAAGGAATCGCAAGCCCCTGGATTCTTTAGGAAAAAAACTCTGTGCTCTTCAGCGGCACCTGTGGCGTGAAGAGTCTCCTGGTGGTGTGGTTTTCAGCAGGCTTGGAAGCTGCAATGGAGCTGCTGTCAAAAGGGGGAAATACGGGCTTCTCCCATATTCTCCCGTTTACAACTTGACGCCACAGAGCATTTACTAGCACTCTCTGACTGACTGCTGGAGACTTTCAGCCCCACTGGGCCTTTGTCTGATCACACTTCGCTGGACGCGGGGTGTTTTGCGTTCCACGGATAGCATTACACGCTTCATGAACTAGTCCGGCCTAGGTGACTTTGGATGGACCAAATGGCTAAGAATTTGACGGGATTTTCAGGATTTTCTGGCAGGCTGGACCTACCGTGGACCTTGCTTCCCAATAGAGAGATGACAGGTAAGAGTTGCCAGGATGCACTTTAGGCGCAGGGGTTCTTTCAGTGCAGTTCAGAGGGCCTCCGCGGAGGCAGAGCCACATTGAATGGAATACTGGCCAAAACGTGGTCCTGGGGCTGCCTTACAGCTGTAGAAATCAAGCTCTGCGGGCGAGAATCTGTTCATCACCCTTCCCTCTGCATACAAAGAGTCGACCCCAACCGTCTCTTCTGTGTTATGTTTCTCGGAAAATAAAAGGGGACTACGGCGCACACACTCTCCCTCAGAAGCGAATTCCTAAGCGACTCTCTTAGGCCTACTGAAAGCCGTAGAGGAGTTAAAGCAGTCTGTCGAGTCAGGACGCACAGAGATGGCTGCACACAAAACTTTGCTGATAGGAAACACTCGTGCTTGCCTTGAGGCCAGGGGTCACGTTTACTTTGCCCTGAGCTAGGGCAAGCGTGGGATGAGCTCCTAGCAAGGCACTGGAGACCACCTGGATTCCTAGGAGAATGCTCACTTTCTTCACTGAGCGTATTCCTAGGAGTGACTAGAAGACGGTTAATGGCAATGTCTTTCAGTCAGCCTTGAGGCCGCCACTATCTACCTTTCAACTGGGGGAAATCCTGCCTTTTTCCAGGCTTCTCAATGACAAACTGGATCACCCCGCACATGTACCTAGCTTCTCTGACAATCCCAAAGAGACCATTGGAACGCAATCCGGCCTTCTGCGATGAAACTTTTGGATGCAGTGTGCTCTGCATGTGGTGAACGGCATAATCCTCTAAATGTCCTCAGTAGGCCTAGGTGACTTTGGATGTTGCAAATGCCTAGCAATGCTCAGGGTAAATCTCTTCTTTATTTCGGGCTGGACCTAAAGGCCAGTTTCCGCATCACTTAGAGAGACCTCGAGCAGGAGTCCCCAGACTGAAGTGGCGCCCCGGTGGTTTCCTTCAGGGCCTCTTATGTTTCCTCAAAGTGGCAGACCCGCATGGAATGAAAGCCTGCCACGAACCGCCTTCCTGAGGCTCTTTCAAAGCTGTGGAACGCTAGCCATAGAGAACACATTCGTTCCCGGCCCTTCCAACTGCATAGTGAGGGAAGTTCCCCGAGCTGTGTATCCCTTGATTGTGCCCAGAAGGCTTTGGGTACACAGTGTCCTTCCTTGGCAGGAATTGACCATTTGAGAGTCTTGAGCACTGTGGGCCATAGTAAAGCTAAAGCCGTCCATTGACTAAGACTTCCTGGAAACCGGTGCACCTCTATCTCTGGTAATGGGAAAATGTGCACCTTACCTCAAGACTAGAGGTCACATTTAGTTGGCCCTTTAGCTACAGTACGCAACTGGGGTGAGTTCCCAGGAAGGAATCGCAAGCCCCTGGACTCTTTAGGAAAAAAACTCTGTGCTCTTCAGCGGCACCTGTGGCGTGAAGAGTCTCCTGGTGGTGTGGTTTTCAGCAGGCTTGGAAGCTGCAATGGAGCTGCTGTCAAAAGGGGGAAATACGGGCTTCTCCCATATTCTCCCGTTTACAACTTGACGCCACAGTGCATTTACTAGCACTCTCTGACTGACTGCTGGAGACTTTCAGCCCCACTGGGCCTTTCTATGATCACACTTCGTTGGACGCGGGGTGTTTTGCGTGCCACGAATAGCATTACACGCTTCATGAACTAGTCCGGCCTAGGTGACTTTGGATGGACCAAATGGCTAAGAATTTGACCGGATTTTCAGGATTTTCTGGCAGGCTGGACCTACCGTGTACCTTGCTTCCCAATAGAGAGATGACAGGTAAGAGTTGCCAGGATGCACTTTAGGCGCAGGGGTTCTTTCAGTGCAGTTCAGAGGGCCTCCGCGGAGGCAGAGCCACGTTGAATGGAATACTGGCCAAAACGTGGTCCTGGGGCTGCCTTACAGCTGTAGAAATCAAGTTCTGCAGGCGAGAATCTGTTCATCACCCTTCCCTCTGCATACAAAGAGTCGACCCCAACCGTCTCTTCTGTGTTATGTTTCTCGGAAAATAAAAGGGGACTACGGCGCACACACTCTCCCTCAGAAGGGAATGCCTACGCGACTCTCTTAGGCCTACGGAAAGCCGTAGAGGAGTTAAAGCACTCTGCCGAGTCAGGACGCACGGAGATGGCTGCACACAAAACTTTGCTGATAGGAAACACTCGTGCTTGCCTTGAGGCCAGGGGTCACGTTTACTTTGCCCTGAGCTAGGACAAGCGTGGGATGAGCTCCTAGCAAGGCACTGGAGACCACCTGGATTCCTAGGAGAACGCTCACTTTCTTCACTGAGCGTATTCCTAGGAGTGACTAGAAGACGGTTAATGGCAATGTCTTTCAGTCAGCCTTGAGGCCGCCACTATCTACCTTTCAACTGGGGAAAATCCTGCCTTTTTCCAGGCTTCTCAATGACAAACTGGATCACCCCGTACATGTACCTAGCTTCTCTGACAATCCCAAAGAGACCATTGGAACGCAATCCGGCCTTCTGCGATGAAACTTTTGGATGCAGTGTGCTCTGCATGTGGTGAACGGCATAATCCTCTAAATGTCCTCAGTAGGCCTAGGTGACTTTGGATGTTGCAAATGCCTAGCAATGCTCAGGGTAAATCTCTTCTTTATTTCGGGCTGGACCTAAAGGCCAGTTTCCGCATCACTTAGAGAGACCTCGAGCAGGAGTCCCCAGACTGAAGTGGCGCCCCGGTGGTTTCCTTCAGGGCCTCTTATGTTTCCTCAAAGTGGCAGACCCGCATGGAATGAAAGCCTGCCACGAACCGCCTTCCTGAGGCTCTTTCAAAGCTGTGGAACGCTAGCCATAGAGAACACATTCGTTCCCGGCCCTTCCAACTGCATAGTGAGGGAAGTTCCCCGAGCTGTGTATCCCTTGATTGTGCCCAGAAGGCTTTGGGTACACAGTGTCTTTCCTTGGCAGGAATTGACCATGTGAGAGTCTTGAGCACTGTGGGCCATAGTAAAGCTAAAGCCGTCCATTGACTAAGACTTCCTGGAAACCGGTGCACCTCTATCTCTGGTAATGGGAAAATGTGCACCTTACCTCAAGACTAGAGGTCACATTTAGTTGGCCCTTTAGCTACAGTACGCAACTGGGGTGAGCTCCCAGGAAGGAATCGCAAGCCCCTGGATTCTTTAGGAAAAAAACTCTGTGCTCTTCAGCGGCACCTGTGGCGTGAAGAGTCTCCTGGTGGTGTGGTTTCCAGCAGGCTTGGAAGCTGCAATGGAGCTGCTGTCAAAAGGGGGAAATACGGGCTTCTCCCATATTCTCCCGTTTACAACTTGACGCCACAGCACATTTACTAGCACTCTCTGACTGACTGCTGGAGACTTTCAGCCCCACTGGGCCTTTCTATGATCACACTTCGTTGGACGTGGGGTGTTTTGCGTGCCACGAATAGCATTACACGCTTCATGAACTAGTCCGGCCTAGGTGACTTTGGATGGACCAAATGGCTAAGAATTTGACCGGTATTTCAGGATTTTCTGGCAGGCTGGTCCTACCATGTACCTTGCTTCCAAATAGAGAGATGACAGGTAAGAGTTGCCAGGATGCACTTTAGGCGCAGGGGTTCTTTCAGTGCAGTTCAGAGGGCCTCCGAGGAGGCAGAGCCACGTTGAATGGAATACTGGCCAAAAGGTGGTCCTGGGCCTGCCTTACAGCTGTAGAAATCAAGCTCTGCAGGCGAGAATCTGTTCATCACCCTTCCCTCTGCATACAAATATTCGACCCAAACCGTCTGTTCTGTGTTATGTTTCTCGGAAAATAAAAGGGGACTACGGCGCACACACTCTCCCTCAGAAGGGAATTCCTACGTGACTCTCTTAGGCGTACGGAAAGCTGTAGAGGAGTTAAAGCACTCTATCGAGTCAGGTCGCATGGAGATGGCTGCACACAAAACTTTGCTGATAGGAAACACTCGTGCTTCCATTGAGGCCAGGGGTCACGTTTACTTTGCCCTGAGCTAGGGCAAGCGTGGGATGAGCTCCTAGCAAGGCACTGGAGACCACCTGGATTCCTAGGAGAATGCTCACTTTCTTCACTGAGCGTATTCCTAGGAGTGACTAGAAGACGGTTAATGGCAATGTCTTTCAGTCAGCCTTGAGGCCGCCACTATCTACCTTTCAACTGGGGGAAATCCTGCCTTTTTCCAGGCTTCTCAATGACAAACTGGATCACCCCGCACATGTACCTAGCTTCTCTGACAATCCCAAAGAGACCATTGGAACGCAATCCGGCCTTCTGCGATGAAACTTTTGGATGCAGTGTGCTCTGCATGTGGTGAACGGCATAATCCTCTAAATGTCCTCAGTAGGCCTAGGTGACTTTGGATGTTGCAAATGCCTAGCAATGCTCAGGGTAAATCTCTTCTTTATTTCGGGCTGGACCTAACGGCCAGTTTCCGCATCACTTAGAGAGACCTCGAGCAGGAGTCCCCAGACTGAAGTGGCGCCCCGGTGGTTTCCTTCAGGGCCTCTTATGTTTCCTCAAAGTGGCAGACCCGCATGGAATGAAAGCCTGCCATGAACCGCCTTCCTGAGGCTCTTTCAAAGCTGTGGAACGCTAGCCATAGAGAACACATTCGTTCCCGGCCCTTCCAACTGCATAGTGAGGGAAGTTCCCCGAGCTGTGTATCCCTTGATTGTGCCCAGAAGGCTTTGGGTACACAGTGTCCTTCCTTGGCAGGAATTGACCATGTGAGAGTCTTGAGCACTGTGGGCCATAGTAAAGCTAAAGCCGTCCATTGACTAAGACTTCCTGGAAACCGGTGCACCTCTATCTCTGGTAATGGGAAAATGTGCACCTTACCTCAAGACTAGAGGTCACATTTAGTTGGCCCTTTAGCTACAGTACGCAACTGGGGTGAGCTCCCAGGAAGGAATCGCAAGCCCCTGGATTCTTTAGGAAAAAAACTCTGTGCTCTTCAGCGGCACCTGTGGCGTGAAGAGTCTCCTGGTGGTGTGGTTTTCAGCAGGCTTGGAAGCTGCAATGGAGCTGCTGTCAAAAGGGGGAAATACGGGCTTCTCCCATATTCTCCCGTTTACAACTTGACGCCACAGAGCATTTACTAGCACTCTCTGACTGACTGCTGGAGACTTTCAGCCCCACTGGGCCTTTGTCTGATCACACTTCGCTGGACGCGGGGTGTTTTGCGTGCCACGGATAGCATTACACGCTTCATGAACTAGTCCGGCCTAGGTGACTTTGGATGGACCAAATGGCTAAGAATTTGACGGGATTTTCAGGATTTTCTGGCAGGCTGGACCTACCGTGGACCTTGCTTCCCAATAGAGAGATGACAGGTAAGAGTTGCCAGGATGCACTTTAGGCGCAGGGGTTCTTTCAGTGCAGTTCAGAGGGCCTCCGCGGAGGCAGAGCCACATTGAATGGAATACTGGCCAAAACGTGGTCCTGGGGCTGCCTTACAGCTGTAGAAATCAAGCTCTGCGGGCGAGAATCTGTTCATCACCCTTCCCTCTGCATACAAAGAGTCGACCCCAACCGTCTCTTCTGTGTTATGTTTCTCGGAAAATAAAAGGGGACTACGGCGCACACACTCTCCCTCAGAAGCGAATTCCTAAGCGACTCTCTTAGGCCTACTGAAAGCCGTAGAGGAGTTAAAGCAGTCTGTCGAGTCAGGACGCACAGAGATGGCTGCACACAAAACTTTGCTGATAGGAAACACTCGTGCTTGCCTTGAGGCCAGGGGTCACGTTTACTTTGCCCTGAGTTAGGGCAAGCGTGGGATGAGCTCCTAGCAAGGCACTGGAGACCACCTGGATTCCTAGGAGAATGCTCACTTTCTTCACTGAGCGTATTCCTAGGAGTGACTAGAAGACGGTTAATGGCAATGTCTTTCAGTCAGCCTTGAGGCCGCCACTATCTACCTTTCAACTGGGGGAAATCCTGCCTTTTTCCAGGCTTCTCAATGACAAACTGGATCACCCCGCACATGTACCTAGCTTCTCTGACAATCCCAAAGAGACCATTGGAACGCAATCCGGCCTTCTGCGATGAAACTCTTGGATGCAGTGTGCTCTGCATGTGGTGAACGGCATAATCCTCTAAATGTCCTCAGTAGGCCTAGGTGACTTTGGATGTTGCAAATGCCTAGCAATGCTCAGGGTAAATCTCTTCTTTATTTCGGGCTGGACCTAAAGGCCAGTTTCCGCATCACTTAGAGAGACCTCGAGCAGGAGTCCCCAGACTGAAGTGGCGCCCCGGTGGTTTCCTTCAGGGCCTCTTATGTTTCCTCAAAGTGGCAGACCCGCATGGAATGAAAGCCTGCCACGAACCGCCTTCCTGAGGCTCTTTCAAAGCTGTGGAACGCTAGCCATAGAGAACACATTCGTTCCCGGCCCTTCCAACTGCATAGTGAGGGAAGTTCCCCGAGCTGTGTATCCCTTGATTGTGCCCAGAAGGCTTTGGGTACACAGTGTCCTTCCTTGGCAGGAATTGACCATTTGAGAGTCTTGAGCACTGTGGGCCATAGTAAAGCTAAAGCCGTCCATTGACTAAGACTTCCTGGAAACCGGTGCACCTCTATCTCTGGTAATGGGAAAATGTGCACCTTACCTCAAGACTAGAGGTCACATTTAGTTGGCCCTTTAGCTACAGTACGCAACTGGGGTGAGTTCCCAGGAAGGAATCGCAAGCCCCTGGACTCTTTAGGAAAAAAACTCTGTGCTCTTCAGCGGCACCTGTGGCGTGAAGAGTCTCCTGGTGGTGTGGTTTTCAGCAGGCTTGGAAGCTGCAATGGAGCTGCTGTCAAAAGGGGGAAATACGGGCTTCTCCCATATTCTCCCGTTTACAACTTGACGCCACAGTGCATTTACTAGCACTCTCTGACTGACTGCTGGAGACTTTCAGCCCCACTGGGCCTTTCTATGATCACACTTCGTTGGACGCGGGGTGTTTTGCGTGCCACGAATAGCATTACACGCTTCATGAACTAGTCCGGCCTAGGTGACTTTGGATGGACCAAATGGCTAAGAATTTGACCGGATTTTCAGGATTTTCTGGCAGGCTGGACCTACCGTGTACCTTGCTTCCCAATAGAGAGATGACAGGTAAGAGTTGCCAGGATGCACTTTAGGCGCAGGGGTTCTTTCAGTGCAGTTCAGAGGGCCTCCGCGGAGGCAGAGCCACGTTGAATGGAATACTGGCCAAAACGTGGTCCTGGGGCTGCCTTACAGCTGTAGAAATCAAGTTCTGCAGGCGAGAATCTGTTCATCACCCTTCCCTCTGCATACAAAGAGTCGACCCCAACCGTCTCTTCTGTGTTATGTTTCTCGGAAAATAAAAGGGGACTACGGCGCACACACTCTCCCTCAGAAGGGAATGCCTACGCGACTCTCTTAGGCCTACGGAAAGCCGTAGAGGAGTTAAAGCACTCTGCCGAGTCAGGACGCACGGAGATGGCTGCACACAAAACTTTGCTGATAGGAAACACTCGTGCTTGCCTTGAGGCCAGGGGTCACGTTTACTTTGCCCTGAGCTAGGGCAAGCGTGGGATGAGCTCCTAGCAAGGCACTGGAGACCACCTGGATTCCTAGGAGAACGCTCACTTTCTTCACTGAGCGTATTCCTAGGAGTGACTAGAAGACGGTTAATGGCAATGTCTTTCAGTCAGCCTTGAGGCCGCCACTATCTACCTTTCAACTGGGGAAAATCCTGCCTTTTTCCAGGCTTCTCAATGACAAACTGGATCACCCCGTACATGTACCTAGCTTCTCTGACAATCCCAAAGAGACCATTGGAACGCAATCCGGCCTTCTGCGATGAAACTTTTGGATGCAGTGTGCTCTGCATGTGGTGAACGGCATAATCCTCTAAATGTCCTCAGTAGGCCTAGGTGACTTTGGATGTTGCAAATGCCTAGCAATGCTCAGGGTAAATCTCTTCTTTATTTCGGGCTGGACCTAAAGGCCAGTTTCCGCATCACTTAGAGAGACCTCGAGCAGGAGTCCCCAGACTGAAGTGGCGCCCCGGTGGTTTCCTTCAGGGCCTCTTATGTTTCCTCAAAGTGGCAGACCCGCATGGAATGAAAGCCTGCCACGAACCGCCTTCCTGAGGCTCTTTCAAAGCTGTGGAACGCTAGCCATAGAGAACACATTCGTTCCCGGCCCTTCCAACTGCATAGTGAGGGAAGTTCCCCGAGCTGTGTATCCCTTGATTGTGCCCAGAAGGCGTTGGGTACACAGTGTCCTTCCTTGGCAGGAATTGACCATGTGAGAGTCTTGAGCACTGTGGGCCATAGTAAAGCTAAAGCCGTCCATTGACTAAGACTTCCTGGAAACCGGTGCACCTCTATCTCTGGTAATGGGAAAATGTGCACCTTACCTCAAGACTAGAGGTCACATTTAGTTGGCCCTTTAGCTACAGTACGCAACTGGGGTGAGCTCCCAGGAAGGAATCGCAAGCCCCTGGATTCTTTAGGAAAAAAACTCTGTGCTCTTCAGCGGCACCTGTGGCGTGAAGAGTCTCCTGGTGGTGTGGTTTTCAGCAGGCTTGGAAGCTGCAATGGAGCTGCTGTCAAAAGGGGGAAATACGGGCTTCTCCCATATTCTCCCGTTTACAACTTGACGCCACAGCACATTTACTAGCACTCTCTGACTGACTGCTGGAGACTTTCAGCCCCACTGGGCCTTTCTATGATCACACTTCGTTGGACGTGGGGTGTTTTGCGTGCCACGAATAGCATTACACGCTTCATGAACTAGTCCGGCCTAGGTGACTTTGGATGGACCAAATGGCTAAGAATTTGACCGGTATTTCAGGATTTTCTGGCAGGCTGGTCCTACCATGTACCTTGCTTCCCAATAGAGAGATGACAGGTAAGAGTTGCCAGGATGCACTTTAGGCGCAGGGGTTCTTTCAGTGCAGTTCAGAGGGCCTCCGAGGAGGCAGAGCCACGTTGAATGGAATACTGGCCAAAAGGTGGTCCTGGGCCTGCCTTACAGCTGTAGAAATCAAGCTCTGCAGGCGAGAATCTGTTCATCACCCTTCCCTCTGCATACAAATATTCGACCCAAACCGTCTGTTCTGTGTTATGTTTCTCGGAAAATAAAAGGGGACTACGGCGCACACACTCTCCCTCAGAAGGGAATTCCTACGTGACTCTCTTAGGCGTACGGAAAGCTGTAGAGGAGTTAAAGCACTCTATCGAGTCAGGTCGCATGGAGATGGCTGCACACAAAACTTTGCTGATAGGAAACACTCGTGCTTCCATTGAGGCCAGGGGTCACGTTTACTTTGCCCTGAGCTAGGGCAAGCGTGGGATGAGCTCCTAGCAAGGCACTGGAGACCACCTGGATTCCTAGGAGAATGCTCACTTTCTTCACTGAGCGTATTCCTAGGAGTGACTAGAAGACGGTTAATGGCAATGTCTTTCAGTCAGCCTTGAGGCCGCCACTATCTACCTTTCAACTGGGGGAAATCCTGCCTTTTTCCAGGCTTCTCAATGACAAACTGGATCACCCCGCACATGTACCTAGCTTCTCTGACAATCCCAAAGAGACCATTGGAACGCAATCCGGCCTTCTGCGATGAAACTTTTGGATGCAGTGTGCTCTGCATGTGGTGAACGGCATAATCCTCTAAATGTCCTCAGTAGGCCTAGGTGACTTTGGATGTTGCAAATGCCTAGCAATGCTCAGGGTAAATCTCTTCTTTATTTCGGGCTGGACCTAAAGGCCAGTTTCCGCATCACTTAGAGAGACCTCGAGCAGGAGTCCCCAGACTGAAGTGGCGCCCCGGTGGTTTCCTTCAGGGCCTCTTATGTTTCCTCAAAGTGGCAGACCCGCATGGAATGAAAGCCTGCCATGAACCGCCTTCCTGAGGCTCTTTCAAAGCTGTGGAACGCTAGCCATAGAGAACACATTCGTTCCCGGCCCTTCCAACTGCATAGTGAGGGAAGTTCCCCGAGCTGTGTATCCCTTGATTGTGCCCAGAAGGCTTTGGGTACACAGTGTCCTTCCTTGGCAGGAATTGACCATGTGAGAGTCTTGAGCACTGTGGGCCATAGTAAAGCTAAAGCCGTCCATTGACTAAGACTTCCTGGAAACCGGTGCACCTCTATCTCTGGTAATGGGAAAATGTGCACCTTACCTCAAGACTAGAGGTCACATTTAGTTGGCCCTTTAGCTACAGTACGCAACTGGGGTGAGTTCCCAGGAAGGAATCGCAAGCCCCTGGACTCTTTAGGAAAAAAACTCTGTGCTCTTCAGCGGCACCTGTGGCGTGAAGAGTCTCCTGGTGGTGTGGTTTTCAGCAGGCTTGGAAGCTGCAATGGAGCTGCTGTCAAAAGGGGGAAATACGGGCTTCTCCCATATTCTCCCGTTTACAACTTGACGCCACAGTGCATTTACTAGCACTCTCTGACTGACTGCTGGAGACTTTCAGCCCCACTGGGCCTTTCTATGATCACACTTCGTTGGACGCGGGGTGTTTTGCGTGCCACGAATAGCATTACACGCTTCATGAACTAGTCCGGCCTAGGTGACTTTGGATGGACCAAATGGCTAAGAATTTGACCGGATTTTCAGGATTTTCTGGCAGGCTGGACCTACCGTGTACCTTGCTTCCCAATAGAGAGATGACAGGTAAGAGTTGCCAGGATGAACTTTAGGCGCAGGGGTTCTTTCAGTGCAGTTCAGAGGGCCTCCGCGGAGGCAGAGCCACGTTGAATGGAATACTGGCCAAAACGTGGTCCTGGGGCTGCCTTACAGCTGTAGAAATCAAGTTCTGCAGGCGAGAATCTGTTCATCACCCTTCCCTCTGCATACAAAGAGTCGACCCCAACCGTCTCTTCTGTGTTATGTTTCTCGGAAAATAAAAGGGGACTACGGCGCACACACTCTCCCTCAGAAGGGAATGCCTACGCGACTCTCTTAGGCCTACGGAAAGCCGTAGAGGAGTTAAAGCACTCTGCCGAGTCAGGACGCACGGAGATGGCTGCACACAAAACTTTGCTGATAGGAAACACTCGTGCTTGCCTTGAGGCCAGGGGTCACGTTTACTTTGCCCTGAGCTAGGACAAGCGTGGGATGAGCTCCTAGCAAGGCACTGGAGACCACCTGGATTCCTAGGAGAACGCTCACTTTCTTCACTGAGCGTATTCCTAGGAGTGACTAGAAGACGGTTAATGGCAATGTCTTTCAGTCAGCCTTGAGGCCGCCACTATCTACCTTTCAACTGGGGAAAATCCTGCCTTTTTCCAGGCTTCTCAATGACAAACTGGATCACCCCGTACATGTACCTAGCTTCTCTGACAATCCCAAAGAGACCATTGGAACGCAATCCGGCCTTCTGCGATGAAACTTTTGGATGCAGTGTGCTCTGCATGTGGTGAACGGCATAATCCTCTAAATGTCCTCAGTAGGCCTAGGTGACTTTGGATGTTGCAAATGCCTAGCAATGCTCAGGGTAAATCTCTTCTTTATTTCGGGCTGGACCTAAAGGCCAGTTTCCGCATCACTTAGAGAGACCTCGAGCAGGAGTCCCCAGACTGAAGTGGCGCCCCGGTGGTTTCCTTCAGGGCCTCTTATGTTTCCTCAAAGTGGCAGACCCGCATGGAATGAAAGCCTGCCACGAACCGCCTTCCTGAGGCTCTTTCAAAGCTGTGGAACGCTAGCCATAGAGAACACATTAGTTCCCGGCCCTTCCAACTGCATAGTGAGGGAAGTTCCCCGAGCTGTGTATCCCTTGATTGTGCCCAGAAGGCTTTGGGTACACAGTGTCTTTCCTTGGCAGGAATTGACCATGTGAGAGTCTTGAGCACTGTGGGCCATAGTAAAGCTAAAGCCGTCCATTGACTAAGACTTCCTGGAAACCGGTGCACCTCTATCTCTGGTAATGGGAAAATGTGCACCTTACCTCAAGACTAGAGGTCACATTTAGTTGGCCCTTTAGCTACAGTACGCAACTGGGGTGAGCTCCCAGGAAGGAATCGCAAGCCCCTGGATTCTTTAGGAAAAAAACTCTGTGCTCTTCAGCGGCACCTGTGGCGTGAAGAGTCTCCTGGTGGTGTGGTTTCCAGCAGGCTTGGAAGCTGCAATGGAGCTGCTGTCAAAAGGGGGAAATACGGGCTTCTCCCATATTCTCCCGTTTACAACTTGACGCCACAGCACATTTACTAGCACTCTCTGACTGACTGCTGGAGACTTTCAGCCCCACTGGGCCTTTCTATGATCACACTTCGTTGGACGTGGGGTGTTTTGCGTGCCACGAATAGCATTACACGCTTCATGAACTAGTCCGGCCTAGGTGACTTTGGATGGACCAAATGGCTAAGAATTTGACCGGTATTTCAGGATTTTCTGGCAGGCTGGTCCTACCATGTACCTTGCTTCCAAATAGAGAGATGACAGGTAAGAGTTGCCAGGATGCACTTTAGGCGCAGGGGTTCTTTCAGTGCAGTTCAGAGGGCCTCCGAGGAGGCAGAGCCACGTTGAATGGAATACTGGCCAAAAGGTGGTCCTGGGCCTGCCTTACAGCTGTAGAAATCAAGCTCTGCAGGCGAGAATCTGTTCATCACCCTTCCCTCTGCATACAAATATTCGACCCAAACCGTCTGTTCTGTGTTATGTTTCTCGGAAAATAAAAGGGGACTACGGCGCACACACTCTCCCTCAGAAGGGAATTCCTACGTGACTCTCTTAGGCGTACGGAAAGCTGTAGAGGAGTTAAAGCACTCTATCGAGTCAGGTCGCATGGAGATGGCTGCACACAAAACTTTGCTGATAGGAAACACTCGTGCTTCCATTGAGGCCAGGGGTCACGTTTACTTTGCCCTGAGCTAGGGCAAGCGTGGGATGAGCTCCTAGCAAGGCACTGGAGACCACCTGGATTCCTAGGAGAATGCTCACTTTCTTCACTGAGCGTATTCCTAGGAGTGACTAGAAGACGGTTAATGGCAATGTCTTTCAGTCAGCCTTGAGGCCGCCACTATCTACCTTTCAACTGGGGGAAATCCTGCCTTTTTCCAGGCTTCTCAATGACAAACTGGATCACCCCGCACATGTACCTAGCTTCTCTGACAATCCCAAAGAGACCATTGGAACGCAATCCGGCCTTCTGCGATGAAACTTTTGGATGCAGTGTGCTCTGCATGTGGTGAACGGCATAATCCTCTAAATGTCCTCAGTAGGCCTAGGTGACTTTGGATGTTGCAAATGCCTAGCAATGCTCAGGGTAAATCTCTTCTTTATTTCGGGCTGGACCTAACGGCCAGTTTCCGCATCACTTAGAGAGACCTCGAGCAGGAGTCCCCAGACTGAAGTGGCGCCCCGGTGGTTTCCTTCAGGGCCTCTTATGTTTCCTCAAAGTGGCAGACCCGCATGGAATGAAAGCCTGCCATGAACCGCCTTCCTGAGGCTCTTTCAAAGCTGTGGAACGCTAGCCATAGAGAACACATTCGTTCCCGGCCCTTCCAACTGCATAGTGAGGGAAGTTCCCCGAGCTGTGTATCCCTTGATTGTGCCCAGAAGGCTTTGGGTACACAGTGTCCTTCCTTGGCAGGAATTGACCATGTGAGAGTCTTGAGCACTGTGGGCCATAGTAAAGCTAAAGCCGTCCATTGACTAAGACTTCCTGGAAACCGGTGCACCTCTATCTCTGGTAATGGGAAAATGTGCACCTTACCTCAAGACTAGAGGTCACATTTAGTTGGCCCTTTAGCTACAGTACGCAACTGGGGTGAGCTCCCAGGAAGGAATCGCAAGCCCCTGGATTCTTTAGGAAAAAAACTCTGTGCTCTTCAGCGGCACCTGTGGCGTGAAGAGTCTCCTGGTGGTGTGGTTTTCAGCAGGCTTGGAAGCTGCAATGGAGCTGCTGTCAAAAGGGGGAAATACGGGCTTCTCCCATATTCTCCCGTTTACAACTTGACGCCACAGAGCATTTACTAGCACTCTCTGACTGACTGCTGGAGACTTTCAGCCCCACTGGGCCTTTGTCTGATCACACTTCGCTGGACGCGGGGTGTTTTGCGTGCCACGGATAGCATTACACGCTTCATGAACTAGTCCGGCCTAGGTGACTTTGGATGGACCAAATGGCTAAGAATTTGACGGGATTTTCAGGATTTTCTGGCAGGCTGGACCTACCGTGGACCTTGCTTCCCAATAGAGAGATGACAGGTAAGAGTTGCCAGGATGCACTTTAGGCGCAGGGGTTCTTTCAGTGCAGTTCAGAGGGCCTCCGCGGAGGCAGAGCCACATTGAATGGAATACTGGCCAAAACGTGGTCCTGGGGCTGCCTTACAGCTGTAGAAATCAAGCTCTGCGGGCGAGAATCTGTTCATCACCCTTCCCTCTGCATACAAAGAGTCGACCCCAACCGTCTCTTCTGTGTTATGTTTCTCGGAAAATAAAAGGGGACTACGGCGCACACACTCTCCCTCAGAAGCGAATTCCTAAGCGACTCTCTTAGGCCTACTGAAAGCCGTAGAGGAGTTAAAGCAGTCTGTCGAGTCAGGACGCACAGAGATGGCTGCACACAAAACTTTGCTGATAGGAAACACTCGTGCTTGCCTTGAGGCCAGGGGTCACGTTTACTTTGCCCTGAGTTAGGGCAAGCGTGGGATGAGCTCCTAGCAAGGCACTGGAGACCACCTGGATTCCTAGGAGAATGCTCACTTTCTTCACTGAGCGTATTCCTAGGAGTGACTAGAAGACGGTTAATGGCAATGTCTTTCAGTCAGCCTTGAGGCCGCCACTATCTACCTTTCAACTGGGGGAAATCCTGCCTTTTTCCAGGCTTCTCAATGACAAACTGGATCACCCCGCACATGTACCTAGCTTCTCTGACAATCCCAAAGAGACCATTGGAACGCAATCCGGCCTTCTGCGATGAAACTCTTGGATGCAGTGTGCTCTGCATGTGGTGAACGGCATAATCCTCTAAATGTCCTCAGTAGGCCTAGGTGACTTTGGATGTTGCAAATGCCTAGCAATGCTCAGGGTAAATCTCTTCTTTATTTCGGGCTGGACCTAAAGGCCAGTTTCCGCATCACTTAGAGAGACCTCGAGCAGGAGTCCCCAGACTGAAGTGGCGCCCCGGTGGTTTCCTTCAGGGCCTCTTATGTTTCCTCAAAGTGGCAGACCCGCATGGAATGAAAGCCTGCCACGAACCGCCTTCCTGAGGCTCTTTCAAAGCTGTGGAACGCTAGCCATAGAGAACACATTCGTTCCCGGCCCTTCCAACTGCATAGTGAGGGAAGTTCCCCGAGCTGTGTATCCCTTGATTGTGCCCAGAAGGCTTTGGGTACACAGTGTCCTTCCTTGGCAGGAATTGACCATTTGAGAGTCTTGAGCACTGTGGGCCATAGTAAAGCTAAAGCCGTCCATTGACTAAGACTTCCTGGAAACCGGTGCACCTCTATCTCTGGTAATGGGAAAATGTGCACCTTACCTCAAGACTAGAGGTCACATTTAGTTGGCCCTTTAGCTACAGTACGCAACTGGGGTGAGTTCCCAGGAAGGAATCGCAAGCCCCTGGACTCTTTAGGAAAAAAACTCTGTGCTCTTCAGCGGCACCTGTGGCGTGAAGAGTCTCCTGGTGGTGTGGTTTTCAGCAGGCTTGGAAGCTGCAATGGAGCTGCTGTCAAAAGGGGGAAATACGGGCTTCTCCCATATTCTCCCGTTTACAACTTGACGCCACAGTGCATTTACTAGCACTCTCTGACTGACTGCTGGAGACTTTCAGCCCCACTGGGCCTTTCTATGATCACACTTCGTTGGACGCGGGGTGTTTTGCGTGCCACGAATAGCATTACACGCTTCATGAACTAGTCCGGCCTAGGTGACTTTGGATGGACCAAATGGCTAAGAATTTGACCGGATTTTCAGGATTTTCTGGCAGGCTGGACCTACCGTGTACCTTGCTTCCCAATAGAGAGATGACAGGTAAGAGTTGCCAGGATGCACTTTAGGCGCAGGGGTTCTTTCAGTGCAGTTCAGAGGGCCTCCGCGGAGGCAGAGCCACGTTGAATGGAATACTGGCCAAAACGTGGTCCTGGGGCTGCCTTACAGCTGTAGAAATCAAGTTCTGCAGGCGAGAATCTGTTCATCACCCTTCCCTCTGCATACAAAGAGTCGACCCCAACCGTCTCTTCTGTGTTATGTTTCTCGGAAAATAAAAGGGGACTACGGCGCACACACTCTCCCTCAGAAGGGAATGCCTACGCGACTCTCTTAGGCCTACGGAAAGCCGTAGAGGAGTTAAAGCACTCTGCCGAGTCAGGACGCACGGAGATGGCTGCACACAAAACTTTGCTGATAGGAAACACTCGTGCTTGCCTTGAGGCCAGGGGTCACGTTTACTTTGCCCTGAGCTAGGGCAAGCGTGGGATGAGCTCCTAGCAAGGCACTGGAGACCACCTGGATTCCTAGGAGAACGCTCACTTTCTTCACTGAGCGTATTCCTAGGAGTGACTAGAAGACGGTTAATGGCAATGTCTTTCAGTCAGCCTTGAGGCCGCCACTATCTACCTTTCAACTGGGGAAAATCCTGCCTTTTTCCAGGCTTCTCAATGACAAACTGGATCACCCCGTACATGTACCTAGCTTCTCTGACAATCCCAAAGAGACCATTGGAACGCAATCCGGCCTTCTGCGATGAAACTTTTGGATGCAGTGTGCTCTGCATGTGGTGAACGGCATAATCCTCTAAATGTCCTCAGTAGGCCTAGGTGACTTTGGATGTTGCAAATGCCTAGCAATGCTCAGGGTAAATCTCTTCTTTATTTCGGGCTGGACCTAAAGGCCAGTTTCCGCATCACTTAGAGAGACCTCGAGCAGGAGTCCCCAGACTGAAGTGGCGCCCCGGTGGTTTCCTTCAGGGCCTCTTATGTTTCCTCAAAGTGGCAGACCCGCATGGAATGAAAGCCTGCCACGAACCGCCTTCCTGAGGCTCTTTCAAAGCTGTGGAACGCTAGCCATAGAGAACACATTCGTTCCCGGCCCTTCCAACTGCATAGTGAGGGAAGTTCCCCGAGCTGTGTATCCCTTGATTGTGCCCAGAAGGCGTTGGGTACACAGTGTCCTTCCTTGGCAGGAATTGACCATGTGAGAGTCTTGAGCACTGTGGGCCATAGTAAAGCTAAAGCCGTCCATTGACTAAGACTTCCTGGAAACCGGTGCACCTCTATCTCTGGTAATGGGAAAATGTGCACCTTACCTCAAGACTAGAGGTCACATTTAGTTGGCCCTTTAGCTACAGTACGCAACTGGGGTGAGCTCCCAGGAAGGAATCGCAAGCCCCTGGATTCTTTAGGAAAAAAACTCTGTGCTCTTCAGCGGCACCTGTGGCGTGAAGAGTCTCCTGGTGGTGTGGTTTTCAGCAGGCTTGGAAGCTGCAATGGAGCTGCTGTCAAAAGGGGGAAATACGGGCTTCTCCCATATTCTCCCGTTTACAACTTGACGCCACAGCACATTTACTAGCACTCTCTGACTGACTGCTGGAGACTTTCAGCCCCACTGGGCCTTTCTATGATCACACTTCGTTGGACGTGGGGTGTTTTGCGTGCCACGAATAGCATTACACGCTTCATGAACTAGTCCGGCCTAGGTGACTTTGGATGGACCAAATGGCTAAGAATTTGACCGGTATTTCAGGATTTTCTGGCAGGCTGGTCCTACCATGTACCTTGCTTCCCAATAGAGAGATGACAGGTAAGAGTTGCCAGGATGCACTTTAGGCGCAGGGGTTCTTTCAGTGCAGTTCAGAGGGCCTCCGAGGAGGCAGAGCCACGTTGAATGGAATACTGGCCAAAAGGTGGTCCTGGGCCTGCCTTACAGCTGTAGAAATCAAGCTCTGCAGGCGAGAATCTGTTCATCACCCTTCCCTCTGCATACAAATATTCGACCCAAACCGTCTGTTCTGTGTTATGTTTCTCGGAAAATAAAAGGGGACTACGGCGCACACACTCTCCCTCAGAAGGGAATTCCTACGTGACTCTCTTAGGCGTACGGAAAGCTGTAGAGGAGTTAAAGCACTCTATCGAGTCAGGTCGCATGGAGATGGCTGCACACAAAACTTTGCTGATAGGAAACACTCGTGCTTCCATTGAGGCCAGGGGTCACGTTTACTTTGCCCTGAGCTAGGGCAAGCGTGGGATGAGCTCCTAGCAAGGCACTGGAGACCACCTGGATTCCTAGGAGAATGCTCACTTTCTTCACTGAGCGTATTCCTAGGAGTGACTAGAAGACGGTTAATGGCAATGTCTTTCAGTCAGCCTTGAGGCCGCCACTATCTACCTTTCAACTGGGGGAAATCCTGCCTTTTTCCAGGCTTCTCAATGACAAACTGGATCACCCCGCACATGTACCTAGCTTCTCTGACAATCCCAAAGAGACCATTGGAACGCAATCCGGCCTTCTGCGATGAAACTTTTGGATGCAGTGTGCTCTGCATGTGGTGAACGGCATAATCCTCTAAATGTCCTCAGTAGGCCTAGGTGACTTTGGATGTTGCAAATGCCTAGCAATGCTCAGGGTAAATCTCTTCTTTATTTCGGGCTGGACCTAAAGGCCAGTTTCCGCATCACTTAGAGAGACCTCGAGCAGGAGTCCCCAGACTGAAGTGGCGCCCCGGTGGTTTCCTTCAGGGCCTCTTATGTTTCCTCAAAGTGGCAGACCCGCATGGAATGAAAGCCTGCCATGAACCGCCTTCCTGAGGCTCTTTCAAAGCTGTGGAACGCTAGCCATAGAGAACACATTCGTTCCCGGCCCTTCCAACTGCATAGTGAGGGAAGTTCCCCGAGCTGTGTATCCCTTGATTGTGCCCAGAAGGCTTTGGGTACACAGTGTCCTTCCTTGGCAGGAATTGACCATGTGAGAGTCTTGAGCACTGTGGGCCATAGTAAAGCTAAAGCCGTCCATTGACTAAGACTTCCTGGAAACCGGTGCACCTCTATCTCTGGTAATGGGAAAATGTGCACCTTACCTCAAGACTAGAGGTCACATTTAGTTGGCCCTTTAGCTACAGTACGCAACTGGGGTGAGTTCCCAGGAAGGAATCGCAAGCCCCTGGACTCTTTAGGAAAAAAACTCTGTGCTCTTCAGCGGCACCTGTGGCGTGAAGAGTCTCCTGGTGGTGTGGTTTTCAGCAGGCTTGGAAGCTGCAATGGAGCTGCTGTCAAAAGGGGGAAATACGGGCTTCTCCCATATTCTCCCGTTTACAACTTGACGCCACAGTGCATTTACTAGCACTCTCTGACTGACTGCTGGAGACTTTCAGCCCCACTGGGCCTTTCTATGATCACACTTCGTTGGACGCGGGGTGTTTTGCGTGCCACGAATAGCATTACACGCTTCATGAACTAGTCCGGCCTAGGTGACTTTGGATGGACCAAATGGCTAAGAATTTGACCGGATTTTCAGGATTTTCTGGCAGGCTGGACCTACCGTGTACCTTGCTTCCCAATAGAGAGATGACAGGTAAGAGTTGCCAGGATGCACTTTAGGCGCAGGGGTTCTTTCAGTGCAGTTCAGAGGGCCTCCGCGGAGGCAGAGCCACGTTGAATGGAATACTGGCCAAAACGTGGTCCTGGGGCTGCCTTACAGCTGTAGAAATCAAGTTCTGCAGGCGAGAATCTGTTCATCACCCTTCCCTCTGCATACAAAGAGTCGACCCCAACCGTCTCTTCTGTGTTATGTTTCTCGGAAAATAAAAGGGGACTACGGCGCACACACTCTCCCTCAGAAGGGAATGCCTACGCGACTCTCTTAGGCCTACGGAAAGCCGTAGAGGAGTTAAAGCACTCTGCCGAGTCAGGACGCACGGAGATGGCTGCACACAAAACTTTGCTGATAGGAAACACTCGTGCTTGCCTTGAGGCCAGGGGTCACGTTTACTTTGCCCTGAGCTAGGGCAAGCGTGGGATGAGCTCCTAGCAAGGCACTGGAGACCACCTGGATTCCTAGGAGAACGCTCACTTTCTTCACTGAGCGTATTCCTAGGAGTGACTAGAAGACGGTTAATGGCAATGTCTTTCAGTCAGCCTTGAGGCCGCCACTATCTACCTTTCAACTGGGGAAAATCCTGCCTTTTTCCAGGCTTCTCAATGACAAACTGGATCACCCCGTACATGTACCTAGCTTCTCTGACAATCCCAAAGAGACCATTGGAACGCAATCCGGCCTTCTGCGATGAAACTTTTGGATGCAGTGTGCTCTGCATGTGGTGAACGGCATAATCCTCTAAATGTCCTCAGTAGGCCTAGGTGACTTTGGATGTTGCAAATGCCTAGCAATGCTCAGGGTAAATCTCTTCTTTATTTCGGGCTGGACCTAAAGGCCAGTTTCCGCATCACTTAGAGAGACCTCGAGCAGGAGTCCCCAGACTGAAGTGGCGCCCCGGTGGTTTCCTTCAGGGCCTCTTATGTTTCCTCAAAGTGGCAGACCCGCATGGAATGAAAGCCTGCCACGAACCGCCTTCCTGAGGCTCTTTCAAAGCTGTGGAACGCTAGCCATAGAGAACACATTCGTTCCCGGCCCTTCCAACTGCATAGTGAGGGAAGTTCCCCGAGCTGTGTATCCCTTGATTGTGCCCAGAAGGCTTTGGGTACACAGTGTCCTTCCTTGGCAGGAATTGACCATGTGAGAGTCTTGAGCACTGTGGGCCATAGTAAAGCTAAAGCCGTCCATTGACTAAGACTTCCTGGAAACCGGTGCACCTCTATCTCTGGTAATGGGAAAATGTGCACCTTACCTCAAGACTAGAGGTCACATTTAGTTGGCCCTTTAGCTACAGTACGCAACTGGGGTGAGCTCCCAGGAAGGAATCGCAAGCCCCTGGATTCTTTAGGAAAAAAACTCTGTGCTCTTCAGCGGCACCTGTGGCGTGAAGAGTCTCCTGGTGGTGTGGTTTCCAGCAGGCTTGGAAGCTGCAATGGAGCTGCTGTCAAAAGGGGGAAATACGGGCTTCTCCCATATTCTCCCGTTTACAACTTGACGCCACAGCACATTTACTAGCACTCTCTGACTGACTGCTGGAGACTTTCAGCCCCACTGGGCCTTTCTATGATCACACTTCGTTGGACGTGGGGTGTTTTGCGTGCCACGAATAGCATTACACGCTTCATGAACTAGTCCGGCCTAGGTGACTTTGGATGGACCAAATGGCTAAGAATTTGACCGGTATTTCAGGATTTTCTGGCAGGCTGGTCCTACCATGTACCTTGCTTCCCAATAGAGAGATGACAGGTAAGAGTTGCCAGGATGCACTTTAGGCGCAGGGGTTCTTTCAGTGCAGTTCAGAGGGCCTCCGAGGAGGCAGAGCCACGTTGAATGGAATACTGGCCAAAAGGTGGTCCTGGGCCTGCCTTACAGCTGTAGAAATCAAGCTCTGCAGGCGAGAATCTGTTCATCACCCTTCCCTCTGCATACAAATATTCGACCCAAACCGTCTGTTCTGTGTTATGTTTCTCGGAAAATAAAAGGGGACTACGGCGCACACACTCTCCCTCAGAAGGGAATTCCTACGTGACTCTCTTAGGCGTACGGAAAGCTGTAGAGGAGTTAAAGCACTCTATCGAGTCAGGTCGCATGGAGATGGCTGCACACAAAACTTTGCTGATAGGAAACACTCGTGCTTCCATTGAGGCCAGGGGTCACGTTTACTTTGCCCTGAGCTAGGGCAAGCGTGGGATGAGCTCCTAGCAAGGCACTGGAGACCACCTGGATTCCTAGGAGAATGCTCACTTTCTTCACTGAGCGTATTCCTAGGAGTGACTAGAAGACGGTTAATGGCAATGTCTTTCAGTCAGCCTTGAGGCCGCCACTATCTACCTTTCAACTGGGGGAAATCCTGCCTTTTTCCAGGCTTCTCAATGACAAACTGGATCACCCCGCACATGTACCTAGCTTCTCTGACAATCCCAAAGAGACCATTGGAACGCAATCCGGCCTTCTGCGATGAAACTTTTGGATGCAGTGTGCTCTGCATGTGGTGAACGGCATAATCCTCTAAATGTCCTCAGTAGGCCTAGGTGACTTTGGATGTTGCAAATGCCTAGCAATGCTCAGGGTAAATCTCTTCTTTATTTCGGGCTGGACCTAAAGGCCAGTTTCCGCATCACTTAGAGAGACCTCGAGCAGGAGTCCCCAGACTGAAGTGGCGCCCCGGTGGTTTCCTTCAGGGCCTCTTATGTTTCCTCAAAGTGGCAGACCCGCATGGAATGAAAGCCTGCCATGAACCGCCTTCCTGAGGCTCTTTCAAAGCTGTGGAACGCTAGCCATAGAGAACACATTCGTTCCCGGCCCTTCCAACTGCATAGTGAGGGAAGTTCCCCGAGCTGTGTATCCCTTGATTGTGCCCAGAAGGCTTTGGGTACACAGTGTCCTTCCTTGGCAGGAATTGACCATGTGAGAGTCTTGAGCACTGTGGGCCATAGTAAAGCTAAAGCCGTCCATTGACTAAGACTTCCTGGAAACCGGTGCACCTCTATCTCTGGTAATGGGAAAATGTGCACCTTACCTCAAGACTAGAGGTCACATTTAGTTGGCCCTTTAGCTACAGTACGCAACTGGGGTGAGCTCCCAGGAAGGAATCGCAAGCCCCTGGATTCTTTAGGAAAAAAACTCTGTGCTCTTCAGCGGCACCTGTGGCGTGAAGAGTCTCCTGGTGGTGTGGTTTTCAGCAGGCTTGGAAGCTGCAATGGAGCTGCTGTCAAAAGGGGGAAATACGGGCTTCTCCCATATTCTCCCGTTTACAACTTGACGCCACAGAGCATTTACTAGCACTCTCTGACTGACTGCTGGAGACTTTCAGCCCCACTGGGCCTTTGTCTGATCACACTTCGCTGGACGCGGGGTGTTTTGCGTGCCACGGATAGCATTACACGCTTCATGAACTAGTCCGGCCTAGGTGACTTTGGATGGACCAAATGGCTAAGAATTTGACGGGATTTTCAGGATTTTCTGGCAGGCTGGACCTACCGTGGACCTTGCTTCCCAATAGAGAGATGACAGGTAAGAGTTGCCAGGATGCACTTTAGGCGCAGGGGTTCTTTCAGTGCAGTTCAGAGGGCCTCCGCGGAGGCAGAGCCACATTGAATGGAATACTGGCCAAAACGTGGTCCTGGGGCTGCCTTACAGCTGTAGAAATCAAGCTCTGCGGGCGAGAATCTGTTCATCACCCTTCCCTCTGCATACAAAGAGTCGACCCCAACCGTCTCTTCTGTGTTATGTTTCTCGGAAAATAAAAGGGGACTACGGCGCACACACTCTCCCTCAGAAGCGAATTCCTAAGCGACTCTCTTAGGCCTACTGAAAGCCGTAGAGGAGTTAAAGCAGTCTGTCGAGTCAGGACGCACAGAGATGGCTGCACACAAAACTTTGCTGATAGGAAACACTCGTGCTTGCCTTGAGGCCAGGGGTCACGTTTACTTTGCCCTGAGCTAGGGCAAGCATGGGATGAGCTCCTAGCAAGGCACTGGAGACCACCTGGGTTCCTAGGAGAACGCTCACTTTCTTCACTGAGCGTATTCCTAGGAGTGACTAGAAGACGGTTCATGGCAATGTCTTTCAGTCAGCCTTGAGGCCGCCACTATCTACCTTTCAACTGGGGGAAATCCTGCCTTTTTCCAGGCTTCTCAATGACAAACTGGATCACCCCGCACATGTACCTAGCTTCTCTGACAATCCCAAAGAGACCATTGGAACGCAATCCGGCCTTCTGCGATGAAACTTTTGGATGCAGTGTGCTCTGCATGTGGTGAACGGCATAATCCTCTAAATGTCCTCAGTAGGCCTAGGTGACTTTGGATGTTGCAAATGCCTAGCAATGCTCAGGGTAAATCTCTTCTTTATTTCGGGCTGGACCTAAAGGCCAGTTTCCGCATCACTTAGAGAGAACTCGAGCAGGAGTCCCCAGACTGAAGTGGCGCCCCGGTGGTTTCCTTCAGGGCCTCTTATGTTTCCTCAAAGTGGCAGACCCGCAGGGAATGAAAGCCTGCCGCGAACCGCCTTCCTGAGGCTCTTTCAAAGCTGTGGAACGCTAGCCATAGAGAACACATTCGTTCCCGGTCCTTCCAACTGCATAGTGAGGGAACTTCCCCGAGCTGTGTATCCCTTGATTGTGCCCAGAAGGCTTTGGGTACACAGTGTCCTTCCTTGGCAGGAATTGACCATGTGAGAGTCTTGAGCACTGTGGGCCATAGTAAAGCTAAAGCCGTCCATTGACTAAGACTTCCTGGAACCCGGTGCACCTCTATCTCTGGTAATGGGAAAATGTGCACCTTACCTCAAGACTAGAGGTCACATTTAGTTGGCCCTCTAGCTACAGTACGCAACTGGGTTGAGCTCCCAGGAAGGAATCGCAAGCCCCTGGATTCTTTAGGAAAAAAACTCTGTGCTCTTCAGCGGCACCTGTGGCGTGAAGAGTCTCCTGGTGGTGTGGTTTTCAGCAGGCTTGGAAGCTGCAATGGAGCTGCTGTCAAAAGGGGGAAATACGGGCTTCTCCCATATTCTCCCGTTTACAACTTGATGCCACAGCGCATTTACTAGCACTCTCTGACTGACTGCTGGAGACTTTCAGCCCCACTGGGCCTTTCTATGATCACACTTCGTTGGACGCGGGGTGTTTTGCGTGCCACGAATAGCATTACACGCTTCATGAACTAGTCCGGCCTAGGTGACTTTGGATGGACCAAATGGCTAAGAATTTGACCGGTATTTCAGGATTTTCTGGCAGGCGGGACCTACCATGTACCTTGCTTCCCAATAGAGAGATGATAGGTAAGAGTTGCCAGGATGCACTTTAGGCGCAGGGGTTCTTTCAGTGCAGTTCAGAGGGCCTCCGAGGAGGCAGAGCCACGTTGAATGGAATACTGGCCAAAACGTGGTCCGGGGGCTGCCTTACAGCTGTAGAAATCAAGTTCTGTAGGCGAGAATCTGTTCATCACCCTTCCCTCTGCATACAAAGAGTCGACCCCAACCGTCTCTTCTGTGTTATGTTTCTCGGAAAATAAAAGGGGACTACGGCGCACACACTCTCCCTCAGAAGGGAATTCGTACGTGACTCTCTTAGGCTTACGGAAAGCCGTAGAGGAGTTAAAGCAGTCTGTCGAGTCAGGACGCACGGAGATGGCTGCACACAAAACTTTGCTGATAGGAAACACTCGTGCTTCCCGTGAGGCCAGGGGTCACGTTTACTTTGCCCTGAGCTAGGGCAAGCGTGGGATGAGCTCCTAGCAAGGCACTGGAGACCACCTGGATTCCTAGGAGAACGCTCACTTTCTTCACTGAGCGTATTCCTAGGAGTGACTGGAAGACGGCTCATGGCAATGTCTTTCAGTCAGCCTTGAGGCCTCCACTATCTACCTTTCAACTGGGGAAAATCCTGCTTTTTTCCAGGCTTCTCAATGACAAACTGGATCACCCCGCACATGTACCTAGCTTCTCTGACAATCCCAAAGAGACCATTGGAACGCAATCCGGCCTTCTGCGATGAAACTTTTGGATGCAGTGTGCTCTGCATGTGGTGAACGGCATAATCCTCTAAATGTCCTCAGTAGGCCTAGGTGACTTTGGATGTTGCAAATGCCTAGCAATGCTCAGGGTAAATCTCTTCTTTATTTCGGGCTGGACCTAAAGGCCAGTTTCCGCATCACTTAGAGAGACCTCGAGCAGGAGTCCCCAGACGGAAGTGGCGCCCCGGTGGTTTCCTTCAGGGCCTCTTATGTTTCCTCAAAGTGGCAGACCCGCAGGGAATGAAAGCCTGCCACGAACCGCCTTCCTGAGGCTCTTTCAAAGCTGTGGAACGCTAGCCATAGAGAACACATTCGTTCCCGGCCCTTCCAACTGCATAGTGAGGGAAGTTCCCCAAGCTGTGTATCCCTTGATTGTGCCCAGAAGGCTTTGGGTACACAGTGTCCTTCCTTGGCAGGAATTGACCATGTGAGAGTCTTGAGCACTGTGGGCCATAGTAAAGCTAAAGCCGTCCATTGACTAAGACTTCCTGGAAACCGGTGCACCTCTATCTCTGGTAATGGGAAAATGTGCACCTTACCTCAAGACTAGAGGTCACATTTAGTTGGCCCTTTAGCTACAGTACGCAACTGGGGTGAGCTCCCAGGAAGGAATCGCAAGCCCCTGGATTCTTTAGGAAAAAATCTCTGTGCTCTTCAGCGGCACCTGTGGCGTGAAGAGTCTCCTGGTGGTGTGGTTTCCAGCAGGCTTGGAAGCTGCAATGGAGCTGCTGTCAAAAGGGGGAAATACGGGCTTCTCCCATATTCTCCCGTTTACAACTTGACGCCACAGCGCCTTTACTAGCACTCTCTGACTGACTGCTGGAGACTTTCAGCCCCACTGGGCCTTTCTATGATCACACTTCGCTGGACGCGGGGTGTTTTGCCTGCCACGAATAGCATTACACGCTTCATGAACTAGTCCGGCCTAGGTGACTTTGGATGGACCAAATGGCTAAGAATTTGACGGGTATTTCAGGATTTTCTGGCAGGCGGGACCTACCATGTACCTTGCTTCCCAATAGAGAGATGATAGGTAAGAGTTGCCAGGATGCACTTTAGGCGCAGGGGTTCTTTCAGTGCAGTTCAGAGAGCCTCCGCGGAGGCAGAGCCACGTTGAATGGAATACTGGCCAAAAGGTGGTCCTGGGGCTGACTTACAGCTGTAGAAATCAAGCTCTGCAGGCGAGAATCTGTTCATCACCCTTCCCTCTGTATACAAAGAGTCGACCCCAACCATCTGTTCTGTGTTATGTTTCTCGGAAAATAAAAGGGGACTACGGCGCGCACACTCTCCCTCAGAAGGGAATTCCTACGTGACTCTCTTAGGCCTACGGAAAGCCGTAGAGGAGTTAAAGCAGTCTGTCGAGTCAGGACGCACGGAGATGGCTGCACACAAAACTTTGCTGATAGGAAACACTCGTGCTTCCCTTGAGGCCAGGGGTCACGTTTACTTTTCCCTGAGCTAGGGCAAGCGTGGGATGAGCTCCTAGCAAGGCACTGGAGACCACCTGGATTCCTAGGAGAACACTCACTTTCTTCACTGAGCGTATTCCTAGGAGTGACTAGAAGACGGTTAATGGCAATGTCTTTCAGTTCGCCTTGAGGCCGCCACTATCTACCTTTCAACTGGGGGAAATCCTGCCTTTTTCCAGGCTTCTCAATGACAAACTGGATCACCCCGTACATGTACCTAGCTTCTCTGACAATCCCAAAGAGACCATTGGAACGCAATCCGGCCTTCTGCGATGAAACTCTTGGATGCAGTGTGCTCTGCATGTGGTGAACGGCATAATCCTCTAAATGTCCTCAGTAGGCCTAGGTGACTTTGGATGTTGCAAATGCCTAGCAATGCTCAGGGTAAATCTCTTCTTTATTTCGGGCTGGACCTAAAGGCCAGTTTCCGCATCACTTAGAGAGACCTCGAGCAGGAGTCCCCAGACTGAAGTGGCGCCCCGGTGGTTTCCTTCAGGGCCTCTTATGTTTCCTCAAAGTGGCAGACCCGCATGGAATGAAAGCCTGCCATGAACCGCCTTCCTGAGGCTCTTTCAAAGCTGTGGAACGCTAGCCATAGAGAACACATTCGTTCCCGGCCCTTCCAACTGCATAGTGAGGGAAGTTCCCCGAGC
Source organism: Mesoplodon densirostris (assembly GCF_025265405.1). NCBI lineage: Eukaryota > Metazoa > Chordata > Mammalia > Artiodactyla > Ziphiidae > Mesoplodon > Mesoplodon densirostris. The sequence continues at coordinate 1,091,470 of NC_082682.1, forward strand.
TGTGTATCCCTTGATTGTGCCCAGAAGGCTTTGGGTACACAGTGTCCTTCCTTGGCAGGAATTGACCATGTGAGAGTCTTGAGCACTGTGGGCCATAGTAAAGCTAAAGCCGTCCATTGACTAAGACTTCCTGGAAACCGGTGCACCTCTATCTCTGGTAATGGGAAAATGTGCACCTTACCTCAAGACTAGAGGTCACATTTAGTTGGCCCTTTAGCTACAGTACGCAACTGGGGTGAGTTCCCAGGAAGGAATCGCAAGCCCCTGGACTCTTTAGGAAAAAAACTCTGTGCTCTTCAGCGGCACCTGTGGCGTGAAGAGTCTCCTGGTGGTGTGGTTTTCAGCAGGCTTGGAAGCTGCAATGGAGCTGCTGTCAAAAGGGGGAAATACGGGCTTCTCCCATATTCTCCCGTTTACAACTTGACGCCACAGTGCATTTACTAGCACTCTCTGACTGACTGCTGGAGACTTTCAGCCCCACTGGGCCTTTCTATGATCACACTTCGTTGGACGCGGGGTGTTTTGCGTGCCACGAATAGCATTACACGCTTCATGAACTAGTCCGGCCTAGGTGACTTTGGATGGACCAAATGGCTAAGAATTTGACCGGATTTTCAGGATTTTCTGGCAGGCTGGACCTACCGTGTACCTTGCTTCCCAATAGAGAGATGACAGGTAAGAGTTGCCAGGATGCACTTTAGGCGCAGGGGTTCTTTCAGTGCAGTTCAGAGGGCCTCCGCGGAGGCAGAGCCACGTTGAATGGAATACTGGCCAAAACGTGGTCCTGGGGCTGCCTTACAGCTGTAGAAATCAAGTTCTGCAGGCGAGAATCTGTTCATCACCCTTCCCTCTGCATACAAAGAGTCGACCCCAACCGTCTCTTCTGTGTTATGTTTCTCGGAAAATAAAAGGGGACTACGGCGCACACACTCTCCCTCAGAAGGGAATGCCTACGCGACTCTCTTAGGCCTACGGAAAGCCGTAGAGGAGTTAAAGCACTCTGCCGAGTCAGGACGCACGGAGATGGCTGCACACAAAACTTTGCTGATAGGAAACACTCGTGCTTGCCTTGAGGCCAGGGGTCACGTTTACTTTGCCCTGAGCTAGGGCAAGCGTGGGATGAGCTCCTAGCAAGGCACTGGAGACCACCTGGATTCCTAGGAGAACGCTCACTTTCTTCACTGAGCGTATTCCTAGGAGTGACTAGAAGACGGTTAATGGCAATGTCTTTCAGTCAGCCTTGAGGCCGCCACTATCTACCTTTCAACTGGGGAAAATCCTGCCTTTTTCCAGGCTTCTCAATGACAAACTGGATCACCCCGTACATGTACCTAGCTTCTCTGACAATCCCAAAGAGACCATTGGAACGCAATCCGGCCTTCTGCGATGAAACTTTTGGATGCAGTGTGCTCTGCATGTGGTGAACGGCATAATCCTCTAAATGTCCTCAGTAGGCCTAGGTGACTTTGGATGTTGCAAATGCCTAGCAATGCTCAGGGTAAATCTCTTCTTTATTTCGGGCTGGACCTAAAGGCCAGTTTCCGCATCACTTAGAGAGACCTCGAGCAGGAGTCCCCAGACTGAAGTGGCGCCCCGGTGGTTTCCTTCAGGGCCTCTTATGTTTCCTCAAAGTGGCAGACCCGCATGGAATGAAAGCCTGCCACGAACCGCCTTCCTGAGGCTCTTTCAAAGCTGTGGAACGCTAGCCATAGAGAACACATTCGTTCCCGGCCCTTCCAACTGCATAGTGAGGGAAGTTCCCCGAGCTGTGTATCCCTTGATTGTGCCCAGAAGGCTTTGGGTACACAGTGTCCTTCCTTGGCAGGAATTGACCATGTGAGAGTCTTGAGCACTGTGGGCCATAGTAAAGCTAAAGCCGTCCATTGACTAAGACTTCCTGGAAACCGGTGCACCTCTATCTCTGGTAATGGGAAAATGTGCACCTTACCTCAAGACTAGAGGTCACATTTAGTTGGCCCTTTAGCTACAGTACGCAACTGGGGTGAGCTCCCAGGAAGGAATCGCAAGCCCCTGGATTCTTTAGGAAAAAAACTCTGTGCTCTTCAGCGGCACCTGTGGCGTGAAGAGTCTCCTGGTGGTGTGGTTTCCAGCAGGCTTGGAAGCTGCAATGGAGCTGCTGTCAAAAGGGGGAAATACGGGCTTCTCCCATATTCTCCCGTTTACAACTTGACGCCACAGCACATTTACTAGCACTCTCTGACTGACTGCTGGAGACTTTCAGCCCCACTGGGCCTTTCTATGATCACACTTCGTTGGACGTGGGGTGTTTTGCGTGCCACGAATAGCATTACACGCTTCATGAACTAGTCCGGCCTAGGTGACTTTGGATGGACCAAATGGCTAAGAATTTGACCGGTATTTCAGGATTTTCTGGCAGGCTGGTCCTACCATGTACCTTGCTTCCCAATAGAGAGATGACAGGTAAGAGTTGCCAGGATGCACTTTAGGCGCAGGGGTTCTTTCAGTGCAGTTCAGAGGGCCTCCGAGGAGGCAGAGCCACGTTGAATGGAATACTGGCCAAAAGGTGGTCCTGGGCCTGCCTTACAGCTGTAGAAATCAAGCTCTGCAGGCGAGAATCTGTTCATCACCCTTCCCTCTGCATACAAATATTCGACCCAAACCGTCTGTTCTGTGTTATGTTTCTCGGAAAATAAAAGGGGACTACGGCGCACACACTCTCCCTCAGAAGGGAATTCCTACGTGACTCTCTTAGGCGTACGGAAAGCTGTAGAGGAGTTAAAGCACTCTATCGAGTCAGGTCGCATGGAGATGGCTGCACACAAAACTTTGCTGATAGGAAACACTCGTGCTTCCATTGAGGCCAGGGGTCACGTTTACTTTACCCTGAGCTAGGGCAAGCGTGGGATGAGCTCCTAGCAAGGCACTGGAGACCACCTGGATTCCTAGGAGAATGCTCACTTTCTTCACTGAGCGTATTCCTAGGAGTGACTAGAAGACGGTTAATGGCAATGTCTTTCAGTCAGCCTTGAGGCCGCCACTATCTACCTTTCAACTGGGGGAAATCCTGCCTTTTTCCAGGCTTCTCAATGACAAACTGGATCACCCCGCACATGTACCTAGCTTCTCTGACAATCCCAAAGAGACCATTGGAACGCAATCCGGCCTTCTGCGATGAAACTTTTGGATGCAGTGTGCTCTGCATGTGGTGAACGGCATAATCCTCTAAATGTCCTCAGTAGGCCTAGGTGACTTTGGATGTTGCAAATGCCTAGCAATGCTCAGGGTAAATCTCTTCTTTATTTCGGGCTGGACCTAAAGGCCAGTTTCCGCATCACTTAGAGAGACCTCGAGCAGGAGTCCCCAGACTGAAGTGGCGCCCCGGTGGTTTCCTTCAGGGCCTCTTATGTTTCCTCAAAGTGGCAGACCCGCATGGAATGAAAGCCTGCCATGAACCGCCTTCCTGAGGCTCTTTCAAAGCTGTGGAACGCTAGCCATAGAGAACACATTCGTTCCCGGCCCTTCCAACTGCATAGTGAGGGAAGTTCCCCGAGCTGTGTATCCCTTGATTGTGCCCAGAAGGCTTTGGGTACACAGTGTCCTTCCTTGGCAGGAATTGACCATGTGAGAGTCTTGAGCACTGTGGGCCATAGTAAAGCTAAAGCCGTCCATTGACTAAGACTTCCTGGAAACCGGTGCACCTCTATCTCTGGTAATGGGAAAATGTGCACCTTACCTCAAGACTAGAGGTCACATTTAGTTGGCCCTTTAGCTACAGTACGCAACTGGGGTGAGCTCCCAGGAAGGAATCGCAAGCCCCTGGATTCTTTAGGAAAAAAACTCTGTGCTCTTCAGCGGCACCTGTGGCGTGAAGAGTCTCCTGGTGGTGTGGTTTTCAGCAGGCTTGGAAGCTGCAATGGAGCTGCTGTCAAAAGGGGGAAATACGGGCTTCTCCCATATTCTCCCGTTTACAACTTGACGCCACAGAGCATTTACTAGCACTCTCTGACTGACTGCTGGAGACTTTCAGCCCCACTGGGCCTTTGTCTGATCACACTTCGCTGGACGCGGGGTGTTTTGCGTGCCACGGATAGCATTACACGCTTCATGAACTAGTCCGGCCTAGGTGACTTTGGATGGACCAAATGGCTAAGAATTTGACGGGATTTTCAGGATTTTCTGGCAGGCTGGACCTACCGTGGACCTTGCTTCCCAATAGAGAGATGACAGGTAAGAGTTGCCAGGATGCACTTTAGGCGCAGGGGTTCTTTCAGTGCAGTTCAGAGGGCCTCCGCGGAGGCAGAGCCACATTGAATGGAATACTGGCCAAAACGTGGTCCTGGGGCTGCCTTACAGCTGTAGAAATCAAGCTCTGCGGGCGAGAATCTGTTCATCACCCTTCCCTCTGCATACAAAGAGTCGACCCCAACCGTCTCTTCTGTGTTATGTTTCTCGGAAAATAAAAGGGGACTACGGCGCACACACTCTCCCTCAGAAGCGAATTCCTAAGCGACTCTCTTAGGCCTACTGAAAGCCGTAGAGGAGTTAAAGCAGTCTGTCGAGTCAGGACGCACAGAGATGGCTGCACACAAAACTTTGCTGATAGGAAACACTCGTGCTTGCCTTGAGGCCAGGGGTCACGTTTACTTTGCCCTGAGCTAGGGCAAGCGTGGGATGAGCTCCTAGCAAGGCACTGGAGACCACCTGGGTTCCTAGGAGAACGCTCACTTTCTTCACTGAGCGTATTCCTAGGAGTGACTAGAAGACGGTTCATGGCAATGTCTTTCAGTCAGCCTTGAGGCCGCCACTATCTACCTTTCAACTGGGGGAAATCCTGCCTTTTTCCAGGCTTCTCAATGACAAACTGGATCACCCCGCACATGTACCTAGCTTCTCTGACAATCCCAAAGAGACCATTGGAACGCAATCCGGCCTTCTGCGATGAAACTTTTGGATGCAGTGTGCTCTGCATGTGGTGAACGGCATAATCCTCTAAATGTCCTCAGTAGGCCTAGGTGACTTTGGATGTTGCAAATGCCTAGCAATGCTCAGGGTAAATCTCTTCTTTATTTCGGGCTGGACCTAAAGGCCAGTTTCCGCATCACTTAGAGAGACCTCGAGCAGGAGTCCCCAGACTGAAGTGGCGCCCCGGTGGTTTCCTTCAGGGCCTCTTATGTTTCCTCAAAGTGGCAGACCCGCAGGGAATGAAAGCCTGCCGCGAACCGCCTTCCTGAGGCTCTTTCAAAGCTGTGGAACGCTAGCCATAGAGAACACATTCGTTCCCGGTCCTTCCAACTGCATAGTGAGGGAACTTCCCCGAGCTGTGTATCCCTTGATTGTGCCCAGAAGGCTTTGGGTACACAGTGTCCTTCCTTGGCAGGAATTGACCATGTGAGAGTCTTGAGCACTGTGGGCCATAGTAAAGCTAAAGCCGTCCATTGACTAAGACTTCCTGGAACCCGGTGCACCTCTATCTCTGGTAATGGGAAAATGTGCACCTTACCTCAAGACTAGAGGTCACATTTAGTTGGCCCTCTAGCTACAGTACGCAACTGGGTTGAGCTCCCAGGAAGGAATCGCAAGCCCCTGGATTCTTTAGGAAAAAAACTCTGTGCTCTTCAGCGGCACCTGTGGCGTGAAGAGTCTCCTGGTGGTGTGGTTTTCAGCAGGCTTGGAAGCTGCAATGGAGCTGCTGTCAAAAGGGGGAAATACGGGCTTCTCCCATATTCTCCCGTTTACAACTTGATGCCACAGCGCATTTACTAGCACTCTCTGACTGACTGCTGGAGACTTTCAGCCCCACTGGGCCTTTCTATGATCACACTTCGTTGGACGCGGGGTGTTTTGCGTGCCACGAATAGCATTACACGCTTCATGAACTAGTCCGGCCTAGGTGACTTTGGATGGACCAAATGGCTAAGAATTTGACCGGTATTTCAGGATTTTCTGGCAGGCGGGACCTACCATGTACCTTGCTTCCCAATAGAGAGATGATAGGTAAGAGTTGCCAGGATGCACTTTAGGCGCAGGGGTTCTTTCAGTGCAGTTCAGAGGGCCTCCGAGGAGGCAGAGCCACGTTGAATGGAATACTGGCCAAAACGTGGTCCGGGGGCTGCCTTACAGCTGTAGAAATCAAGTTCTGTAGGCGAGAATCTGTTCATCACCCTTCCCTCTGCATACAAAGAGTCGACCCCAACCGTCTGTTCTGTGTTATGTTTCTCGGAAAATAAAAGGGGACTACGGCGCACACACTCTCCCTCAGAAGGGAATTCGTACGTGACTCTCTTAGGCTTACGGAAAGCCGTAGAGGAGTTAAAGCAGTCTGTCGAGTCAGGACGCACGGAGATGGCTGCACACAAAACTTTGCTGATAGGAAACACTCGTGCTTCCCGTGAGGCCAGGGGTCACGTTTACTTTGCCCTGAGCTAGGGCAAGCGTGGGATGAGCTCCTAGCAAGGCACTGGAGACCACCTGGATTCCTAGGAGAACGCTCACTTTCTTCACTGAGCGTATTCCTAGGAGTGACTGGAAGACGGCTCATGGCAATGTCTTTCAGTCAGCCTTGAGGCCTCCACTATCTACCTTTCAACTGGGGAAAATCCTGCTTTTTTCCAGGCTTCTCAATGACAAACTGGATCACCCCGCACATGTACCTAGCTTCTCTGACAATCCCAAAGAGACCATTGGAACGCAATCCGGCCTTCTGCGATGAAACTTTTGGATGCAGTGTGCTCTGCATGTGGTGAACGGCATAATCCTCTAAATGTCCTCAGTAGGCCTAGGTGACTTTGGATGTTGCAAATGCCTAGCAATGCTCAGGGTAAATCTCTTCTTTATTTCGGGCTGGACCTAAAGGCCAGTTTCCGCATCACTTAGAGAGACCTCGAGCAGGAGTCCCCAGACGGAAGTGGCGCCCCGGTGGTTTCCTTCAGGGCCTCTTATGTTTCCTCAAAGTGGCAGACCCGCAGGGAATGAAAGCCTGCCACGAACCGCCTTCCTGAGGCTCTTTCAAAGCTGTGGAACGCTAGCCATAGAGAACACATTCGTTCCCGGCCCTTCCAACTGCATAGTGAGGGAAGTTCCCCAAGCTGTGTATCCCTTGATTGTGCCCAGAAGGCTTTGGGTACACAGTGTCCTTCCTTGGCAGGAATTGACCATGTGAGAGTCTTGAGCACTGTGGGCCATAGTAAAGCTAAAGCCGTCCATTGACTAAGACTTCCTGGAAACCGGTGCACCTCTATCTCTGGTAATGGGAAAATGTGCACCTTACCTCAAGACTAGAGGTCACATTTAGTTGGCCCTTTAGCTACAGTACGCAACTGGGGTGAGCTCCCAGGAAGGAATCGCAAGCCCCTGGATTCTTTAGGAAAAAATCTCTGTGCTCTTCAGCGGCACCTGTGGCGTGAAGAGTCTCCTGGTGGTGTGGTTTCCAGCAGGCTTGGAAGCTGCAATGGAGCTGCTGTCAAAAGGGGGAAATACGGGCTTCTCCCATATTCTCCCGTTTACAACTTGACGCCACAGCGCCTTTACTAGCACTCTCTGACTGACTGCTGGAGACTTTCAGCCCCACTGGGCCTTTCTATGATCACACTTCCCTGGACGCGGGGTGTTTTGCCTGCCACGAATAGCATTACACGCTTCATGAACTAGTCCGGCCTAGGTGACTTTGGATGGACCAAATGGCTAAGAATTTGACGGGTATTTCAGGATTTTCTGGCAGGCGGGACCTACCATGTACCTTGCTTCCCAATAGAGAGATGATAGGTAAGAGTTGCCAGGATGCACTTTAGGCGCAGGGGTTCTTTCAGTGCAGTTCAGAGAGCCTCCGCGGAGGCAGAGCCACGTTGAATGGAATACTGGCCAAAAGGTGGTCCTGGGGCTGACTTACAGCTGTAGAAATCAAGCTCTGCAGGCGAGAATCTGTTCATCACCCTTCCCTCTGTATACAAAGAGTCGACCCCAACCATCTGTTCTGTGTTATGTTTCTCGGAAAATAAAAGGGGACTACGGCGCGCACACTCTCCCTCAGAAGGGAATTCCTACGTGACTCTCTTAGGCCTACGGAAAGCCGTAGAGGAGTTAAAGCAGTCTGTCGAGTCAGGACGCACGGAGATGGCTGCACACAAAACTTTGCTGATAGGAAACACTCGTGCTTCCCTTGAGGCCAGGGGTCACGTTTACTTTTCCCTGAGCTAGGGCAAGCGTGGGATGAGCTCCTAGCAAGGCACTGGAGACCACCTGGATTCCTAGGAGAACACTCACTTTCTTCACTGAGCGTATTCCTAGGAGTGACTAGAAGACGGTTAATGGCAATGTCTTTCAGTTCGCCTTGAGGCCGCCACTATCTACCTTTCAACTGGGGGAAATCCTGCCTTTTTCCAGGCTTCTCAATGACAAACTGGATCACCCCGTACATGTACCTAGCTTCTCTGACAATCCCAAAGAGACCATTGGAACGCAATCCGGCCTTCTGCGATGAAACTCTTGGATGCAGTGTGCTCTGCATGTGGTGAACGGCATAATCCTCTAAATGTCCTCAGTAGGCCTAGGTGACTTTGGATGTTGCAAATGCCTAGCAATGCTCAGGGTAAATCTCTTCTTTATTTCGGGCTGGACCTAAAGGCCAGTTTCCGCATCACTTAGAGAGACCTCGAGCAGGAGTCCCCAGACTGAAGTGGCGCCCTGGTGGTTTCCTTCAGGGCCTCTTATGTTTCCTCAAAGTGGCAGACCCGCATGGAATGAAAGCCTGCCACGAACCGCCTTCCTGAGGCTCTTTCAAAGCTGTGGAACGCTAGCCATAGAGAACAGATTCGTTCCCGGCCCTTCCAACTGCATAGTGAGGGAAGTTCCCCGAGCTGTGTATCCCTTGATTGTGCCCAGAAGGCTTTGGGTACACAGTGTCCTTCCTTGGCAGGAATTGACCATGTGAGAGTCTTGAGCACTGTGGGCCATAGTAAAGCTAAAGCCGTCCATTGACTAAGACTTCCTGGAAACCGGTGCACCTCTATCTCTGGTAATGGGAAAATGTGCACCTTACCTCAAGACTAGAGGTCACATTTAGTTGGCCCTTTAGCTACAGTACGCAACTGGGGTGAGCTCCCAGGAAGGAATCGCAAGCCCCTGGATTCTTTAGGAAAAAAACTCTGTGCTCTTCAGCGGCACCTGTGGCGTGAAGAGTCTCCTGGTGGTGTGGTTTTCAGCAGGCTTGGAAGCTGCAATGGAGCTGCTGTCAAAAGGGGGAAATACGGGCTTCTCCCATATTCTCCCGTTTACAACTTGACGCCACAGCGCATTTACTAGCACTATCTGACTGACAGCTGGAGACTTTCAGCCCCACTGGGCCTTTCTATGATCACACTTCGTTGGACGCGGGGTGTTTTGCGTGCCACGAATAGCATTACACGCTTCATGAACTAGTCCGGCCTAGGTGACTTTGGATGGACCAAATGGCTAAGAATTTGACCGGTATTTCAGGATTTTCTGGCAGGCTGGACCTACCGTGTACCTTGCTTCCCAATAGAGAGATGACAGGTAAGAGTTGCCAGGATGCACTTTAGGCGCAGGGGTTCTTTCAGTGCAGTTCAGAGGGCCTCCGCGGAGGCAGAGCCACGTTGAATGGAATACTGGCCAAAAGGTGGTCCTGGGGCTGCCTTACAGCTGTAGAAATCAAGCTCTGCAGGCGAGAATCTGTTCATCACCCTTCCCTCTGTATACAAAGAGTCGACCCCAAGCATCGGTTCTGTGTTATGTTTCTCGGAAAATAAAAGGGGACTACGGCGCACACACTCTCCCTCAGAAGGGAATTCCTACGCGACTCTCTTAGGCCTACGGAAAGCCGTAGAGGAGTTAAAGCAGTCTGTCGAGTCAGGACGCACGGAGATGGCTGCACACAAAACTTTGCTGATAGGAAACACTCGTGGTTCCCTTGAGGCCAGGGGTCACGTTTACTTTGCCCTGAGCTAGGGCAAGCGTGGGATGAGCTCCCAGCAAGGCACTGGAGACCACCTGGATTCCTAGGAGAACGCTCACTTTCTTCACTGAGCGTATTCCTAGGAGTGACTAGAAGACGGTTCATGGCAATGTCTTTCAGTCAGCCTTGAGGCCGCCACTATCTACCTTTCAACTGGGGGAAATCCTGCCTTTTTCCAGGCTTCTCAATGACAAACTGGATCACCCCGTACATGTACCTAGCTTCTCTGACAATCCCAAAGAGACCATTGGAACGCAATCCGGCCTTCTGCGATGAAACTTTTGGATGCAGTGTGCTCTGCATGTGGTGAACGGCATAATCCTCTAAATGTCCTCAGTAGGCCTAGGTGACTTTGGATGTTGCAAATGCCTAGCCATGCTCAGGGTAAATCTCTTCTTTATTTCGGTCTGGACCTAAAGGCCAGTTTCCGCATCACTTAGAGAGACCTCGAGCAGGAGTCCCCAGACTGAAGTGGCGCCCCGGTGGTTTCCTTCAGGGCCTCTTATGTTTCCTCAAAGTGGCAGACCCGCATGGAATGAAAGCCTGCCACGAACCGCCTTCCTGAGGCTCTTTCAAAGCTGTGGAACGCTAGCCATAGAGAACACATTCGTTCCCGGCCCTTCCAACTGCATAGTGAGGGAAGTTCCCCGAGCTGTGTATCCCTTGATTGTGCCCAGAAGGCTTTGGGTACACAGTGTCCTTCCTTGGCAGGAATTGACCATGTGAGAGTCTTGAGCACTGTGGGCCATAGTAAAGCTAAAGCCGTCCATTGACTAAGACTTCCTGGAAACCGGTGCACCTCTATCTCTGGTAATGGGAAAATGTGCACCTTACCTCAAGACTAGAGGTCACATTTAGTTGGCCCTTTAGCTACAGTACGCAACTGGGGTGAGCTCCCAGGAAGGAATCGCAAGCCCCTGGATTCTTTAGGAAAAAAACTCTGTGCTCTTCAGCGGCACCTGTGGCGTGAAGAGTCTCCTGGTGGTGTGGTTTTCAGCAGGCTTGGAAGCTGCAATGGAGCTGCTGTCAAAAGGGGGAAATACGGGCTTCTCCCATATTCTCCCGTTTACAACTTGACGCCACAGCACATTTACTAGCACTCTCTGACTGACTGCTGGAGACTTTCAGCCCCACTGGGCCTTTCTATGATCACACTTCGTTGGACGCGGGGTGTTTTGCGTGCCACGAATAGCATTACACGCATCATGAACGAGTCCGGCCTAGGTGACTTTGGATGGACCAAATGGCTAAGAATTTGACCGGTATTTCAGGATTTTCTGGCAGGCTGGACCTACCATGTACCTTGCTTCCCAATAGAGAGATGATAAGTAAGAGTTGCCAGGATGCACTTTAGGCGCAGGGGTTCTTTCAGTGCAGTTCAGAGGGCCTCCGAGGAGGCAGAGCCACGTTGAATGGAATACTGGCCAAAACGTGGTCCTGCGGCTGCCTTACAGCTGTAGAAATCAAGTTCTGCAGGCGAGAATCTGTTCATCACCCTTCCCTCTGCAAACAAAGAGTCGACCCCAACCGTCTGTTCTGTGTTATGTTTCTCGGAAAATAAAAGGGGACTACGGCGCACACACTCTCCCTCAGAAGGGAATTCCTACGCGACTCTCTTAGGCCTACGGAAAGCCGTAGAGGAGTTAAAGCACTCTGCCGAGTCAGGACGCATGGAGATGGCTGCACACAAAACTTTGATGATAGGAAACACTCGTGCTTGCCTTGAGGCCAGGGGTCACGTTTACTTTGCCCTGAGCTAGGGCAAGCGTGGGATGAGCTCCTAGCAAGGCACTGGAGACCACCTGGATTCCTAGGAGAACGCTCACTTTCTTCACTGAGCGTATTCCTAGGAGTGACTAGAAGACGGTTAATGGCAATGTCTTTCAGTCAGCCTTGAGGCCGCCACTATCTACCTTTCAACTGGGGGAAATCCTGCCTTTTTCCAGGCTTCTCAATGACAAACTAGATCACCCCGTACATGTACCTAGCTTCTCTGACAATCCCAAAGAGACCATTGGAACGCAATCCGGCCTTCTGCGATGAAACTTTTGGATGCAGTGTGCTCTGCATGTGGTGAACGGCATAATCCTCTAAATGTCCTCAGTAGGCCTAGGTGACTTTGGATGTTGCAAATGCCTAGCAATGCTCAGGGTAAATCTCTTCTTTATTTCGGGCTGGACCTAAAGGCCAGTTTCCGCATCACTTAGACCTCGAGCAGGAGTCCCCAGACTGAAGTGGCGCCCCGGTGGTTTCCTTCAGGGCCTCTTATGTTTCCTCAAAGTGGCAGACCCGCATGGAATGAAAGCCTGCCACGAACCGCCTTCCTGAGGCTCTTTCAAAGCTGTGGCACGCTAGCCATAGAGAACACATTGGTTCCCGGCCCTTCCAACTGCATAGTGAGGGAAGTTCCCCGAGCTGTGTATCCCTTGATTGTGCCCAGAAGGCTTTGGGTACACAGTGTCCTTCCTTGGCAGGAATTGACCATGTGAGAGTCTTGAGCACTGTGGGCCATAGTAAAGCTAAAGCCGTCCATTGACTAAGACTTCCTGGAAACCGGTGCACCTCTATCTCTGGTAATGGGAAAATGTGCACCTTACCTCAAGACTAGAGGTCACATTTAGTTGGCCCTTTAGCTACAGTACGCAACTGGGGTGAGCTCCCAGGAAGGAATCGCAAGCCACTGGATTCTTTAGGAAAAAAACTCTGTGCTCTTCAGCGGCACCTGTGGCGTGAAGAGTCTCCTGGTGGTGTGGTTTTCAGCAGGCTTGGAAGCTGCAATGGAGCTGCTGTCAAAAGGGGGAAATACGGGCTTCTCCCATATTCTCCCGTTTACAACTTGACGCCACAGCGCATTTACTAGCACTATCTGACTGACTGCTGGAGACTTTCAGCCCCACTGGGCCTTTCTATGATCACACTTCGTTGGACGCGGGGTGTTTTGCGTGCCACGGATAGCATTACACACTTCATGAACTAGTCCGGCCTAGGTGACTTTGGATGGACCAAATGGCTAAGAATTTGACCGGTATTTCAGGATTTTCTGGCAGGCTGAACGTACCGTGTACCTTGCTTCCCAATAGAGAGATGACAGGTAAGAGTTGCCAGGATGCACTTTAGGCGCAGGGGTTCTTTCAGTGCAGTTCAGAGGGCCTCCGCGGAGGCAGAGCCACGTTGAATGGAATACTGGCCAAAACGTGGTCCTGGGGCTGCCTTACAGCTGTAGAAATCAAGCTCTGCAGGCGAGAATCTGTTCATCACCCTTCCCTCTGCATACAAATAGTCGACCCCAACCGTCTGTTCTGTGTTATGTTTCTCGGAAAATAAAAGGGGACTACGGCGCACACACTCTCCCTCAGAAGGGAATTCCTACGTGACTCTCTTAGGCCTACGGAAAGCTGTAGAGGAGTTAAAGCACTCTATCGAGTCAGGATGCATGGAGATGGCTGCACACAAAACTTTGCTGATAGGAAACACTCGTGCTTCCCTTGAGGCCAGGGGTCACGTTTACTTTACCCTGAGCTAGGTCAAGCGTGGGATGAGCTCCTAGCAAGGCACTGGAGACCACCTGGATTCCTAGGAGAATGCTCACTTTCTTCACTGAGCGTATTCCTAGGAGTGACTAGAAGACGGTTAATGGCAATGTCTTTCAGTCAGCCTTGAGGCCGCCACTATCTACCTTTCAACTGGGGGAAATCCTGCCTTTTTCCAGGCTTCTCAATGACAAACTGGATCACCCCGCACATGTACCTAGCTTCTCTGACAATCCCAAAGAGACCATTGGAACGCAATCTGGCCTTCTGCGATGAAACTTTTTGATGCAGTGTGCTCTGCATGTGGTGAACGGCATAATCCTCTAAATGTCCTCAGTAGGCCTAGGTGACTTTGGATGTTGCAAATGCCTAGCAATGCTCAGGGTAAATCTCTTCTTTATTTCGGGCTGGACCTAAAGGCCAGTTTCCGCATCACTTAGAGAGACCTCGAGCAGGAGTCCCCAGACTGAAGTGGCGCCCCGGTGGTTTCCTTCAGGGCCTCTTATGTTTCCTCAAAGTGGCAGACCCGCAGGGAATGAAAGCCTGCCACAAACCGCCTTCCTGAGGCTCTTTCAAAGCTGTGGAACGCTAGCCATAGAGAACACATTCGTTCCCGGCCCTTCCAACTGCATAGTGAGGGAAGTTCCCCGAGCTGTGTATCCCTTGATTGTGCCCAGAAGGCTTTGGGTACACAGTGTCCTTCCTTGGCAGGAATTGACCATGTGAGAGTCTTGAGCACTCTGGGCCATAGTAAAGCTAAAGCCGTCCATTGACTAAGACTTCCTGGAAACCGGTGCACCTCTATCTCTGGTAATGGGAAAATGTGCACCTTACCTCAAGACTAGAGGTCACATTTAGTTGGCCCTTTAGCTACAGTACGCAACTGGGGTGAGCTCCCAGGAAGGAATCGCAAGCCCCTGGATTCTTTAGGAAAAAAACTCTGTGCTCTTCAGCGGCACCTGTGGCGTGAAGAGTCTCCTGGTGGTGTGGTTTTCAGCAGGCTTGGAAGCTGCAATGGAGCTGCTGTCAAAAGGGGGAAATACGGGCTTCTCCCATATTCTCCCGTTTACTCCTTGAAGCCACAGCGCATTTACTAGCACTCTCTGACTGACTGCTGGAGACTTTCAGCCCCACTGGGCCTTTCTATGATCACACTTCGTTGGACGCGGGGTGTTTTGCATGCCACGAATAGCATTACACGCTTCATGAACTAGTCCGGCCTAGGTGACTTTGGATGGACCAAATGGCTAAGAATTTGACCGGTATTTCAGGATTTTCTGGCAGGCTGGACCTACCGTGTACCTTGCTTCCCAATAGAGAGATGACAGGTAAGAGTTGCCAGGATGCACTTTAGGCGCAGGGGTTCTTTCAGTGCAGTTCAGAGGGCCTCCGCGGAGGCAGAGCCACGTTGAATGGAATACTGGCCAAAACGTGGTCCTGGGGCTGCCTTACAGCTGTAGAAATCAAGTTCCGCAGGCGAGAATCTGTTCATCACCCTTCCCTCTGCATACAAATAGTCGACCCCAACCGTCTGTTCTGTGTTATGTTTCTCGGAAAATAAAAGGGGACTACGGCGCACACACTCTCCCTCAGAAGGGAATTCCTACGCGACTCTCTTAAGCCTACGGAAAGCCGTAGAGGAGTTAAAGCACTCTGCCGAGTCAGGACGCACGGAGATGGCTGCACACAAAACTTTGCTGATAGGAAACACTCGTGCTTGCCTTGAGGCCAGGGGTCACGTTTACTTTGCCCTGAGCTAGGGCAAGCGTGGGATGAGCTCCTAGCAAGGCACTGGAGACCACCTGGATTCCTAGGAGAACGCTCACTTTCTTCACTGAGCGTATTCCTAGGAGTGACTAGAAGACGGTTAATGGCAATGTCTTTCAGTCAGCCTTGAGGCCGCCACTATCTACCTTTCAACTTGGGGAAATCCTGCCTTTTTCCAGTCTTCTCAATGACAAACTGGATCACCCCGCACATGTACCTAGCTTCTCTGACAATCCCAAAGAGACCATTGGAACGCAATCCGGCCTTCTGCGATGAAACTTTTGGATGCAGTGTGCTCTGCATGTGGTGAACGGCATAATCCTCTAAATGTCCTCAGTAGGCCTAGGTGACTTTGGATGTTGCAAATGCCTAGCAATGCTCAGGGTAAATCTCTTCTTTATTTCGGGCTGGACCTAAAGGCCAGTTTCCGCATCACTTAGAGAGACCTCGAGCAGGAGTCCCCAGACTGAAGTGGCGCCCCAGTGGTTTCCTTCAGGGCCTCTTATGTTTCCTCAAAGTGGCAGACCCGCATGGAATGAAAGCCTGCCACGAACCGCCTTCCTGAGGCTCTTTCAAAGCTGTGGAACGCTAGCCATAGAGAACACATTCGTTCCCGGCCCTTCCAACTGCATAGTGAGGGAAGTTCCCCGAGCTGTGTATCCCTTGATTGTGCCCAGAAGGCTTTGGGTACACAGTGTCCTTCCTTGGCAGGAATTGACCATGTGAGAGTCTTGAGCACTGTGGGCCATAGTAAAGCTAAAGCCGTCCATTGACTAAGACTTCCTGGAAACCGGTGCACCTCTATCTCTGGTAATGGGAAAATGTGCACCTTACCTCAAGACTAGAGGTCACATTTAGTTGGCCCTTTAGCTACAGTACGCAACTGGGGTGAGCTCCCAGGAAGGAATCGCAAGCCCCTGGATTCTTTAGGAAAAAAACTCTGTGCTCTTCAGCGGCACCTGTGGCGTGAAGAGTCTCCTGGTGGTGTGGTTTTCAGCAGGCTTGGAAGCTGCAATGGAGCTGCTGTCAAAAGGGGGAAATACGGGCTTCTCCCATATTCTCCCGTTTACAACTTGACGCCACAGCACATTTACTAGCACTCTCTGACTGACTGCTGGAGACTTTCAGCCCCACTGGGCCTTTCTATGATCACACTTCGTTGGACGCGGGGTGTTTTGCGTGCCACGAATAGCATTACACGCTTCATGAACTAGTCCGGCCTAGGTGACTTTGGATGGACCAAATGGCTAAGAATTTGACCGGTATTTCAGGATTTTCTGGCAGGCTGGACCTACCGTGTACCTTGCTTCCCAATAGAGAGATGACAGGTAAGAGTTGCCAGGATGCACTTTAGGCGCAGTGGTTCTTTCAGTGCAGTTCAGAGGGCCTCCGAGGAGGCAGAGCCACGTTGAATGGAATACTGGCCAAAAGGTGGTCCTGGGCCTGCCTTACAGCTGTAGAAATCAAGCTCTGCAGGCGAGAATCTGTTCATCACCCTTCCCTCTGCATACAAATATTCGACCCAAACCGTCTGTTCTGTGTTATGTTTCTCGGAAAATAAAAGGGGACTACGGCGCACACACTCTCCCTCAGAAGGGAATTCCTACGTGACTCTCTTAGGCCTACGGAAAGCTGTAGAGGAGTTAAAGCACTCTATCGAGTCAGGATGCATGGAGATGGCTGCACACAAAACTTTGCTGATAGGAAACACTCGTGCTTCCATTGAGGCCAGGGGTCACGTTTACTTTGCCCTGAGCTAGGGCAAGCGTGGGATGAGCTCCTAGCAAGGCACTGGAGACCACCTGGATTCCTAGGAGAATGCTCACTTTCTTCACTGAGCGTATTCCTAGGAGTGACTAGAAGACGGTTAATGGCAATGTTTTTCAGTCAGCCTTGAGGCCGCCACTATCTACCTTTCAACTGGGGGAAATCCTGCCTTTTTCCAGGCTTCTCAATGACAAACTGGATCACCCCGCACATGTACCTAGCTTCTCTGACAATCCCAAAGAGACCATTGGAACGCAATCCGGCCTTCTGGGATGAAACTTTTGGATGCAGTGTGCTCTGCATGTGGTGAACGGCATAATCCTCTAAATGTCCTCAGTAGGCCTAGGTGACTTTGGATGTTGCAAATGCCTAGCAATGCTCAGGGTAAATCTTTTCTTTATTTCGGGCTGGACCTAAAGGCCAGTTTCCGCATCACTTAGAGAGACCTTGAGCAGGAGTCCCCAGATTGAAGTGGCGCCCCGGTGGTTTCCTTCAGGGCCTCTTATGTTTCCTCAAAGTGGCAGACCCGCATGGAATGAAAGCCTGCCACGAACCGCCTTCCTGAGGCTCTTTCAAAGCTGTGGAACGCTAGCCATAGAGAACACATTCGTTCCCGGCCCTTCCAACTGCATAGTGAGGGAAGTTCCCCGAGCTGTGTATCCCTTGATTGTGCCCAGAAGGCTTTGGGTACACAGTGTCCTTCCTTGGCAGGAATTGACCATGTGAGAGTCTTGAGCACTGTGGGCCATAGTAAAGCTAAAGCCGTCCATTGACTAAGACTTCCTGGAAACCGGTGCACCTCTATCTCTGGTAATGGGAAAATGTGCACCTTACCTCAAGACTAGAGGTCACATTTAGTTGGCCCTTTAGCTACAGTACGCAACTGGGGTGAGCTCCCAGGAAGGAATCGCAAGCCCCTGGACTCTTTAGGAAAAAAACTCTGTGCTCTTCAGCGGCACCTGTGGCGTGAAGAGTCTCCTGGTGGTGTGGTTTTCAGCAGGCTTGGAAGCTGCAATGGAGCTGCTGTCAAAAGGGGGAAATACGGGCTTCTCCCATATTCTCCCGTTTACAACTTGACGCCACAGTGCATTAACTAGCACTCTCTGACTGACTGCTGGAGACTTTCAGCCCCACTGGGCCTTTCTATGATCACACTTCGTTGGATGCGGGGTGTTTTGCGTGCCACGAATAGCATTACACGCTTCATGAACTAGTCCGGCCTAGGTGACATTGGATGGACCAAATGGCTAAGAATTTGACCGGATTTTCAGGATTTTCTGGCAGGCTGGACCTACCGTGTACCTTGCTTCCCAATAGAGAGATGACAGGTAAGAGTTGCCAGGATGCACTTTAGGCGCAGGGGTTCTTTCAGTGCAGTTCAGAGGGCCTCCGCGGAGGCAGAGCCACGTTGAATGGAATACTGGCCAAAACGTGGTCCTGGGGCTGCCTTACAGCTGTAGAAATCAAGTTCTGCAGGCGAGAATCTGTTCATCACCCTTCCCTCTGCATACAAAGAGTCGACCCCAACCGTCTCTTCTGTGTTATGTTTCTCGGAAAATAAAAGGGGACTACGGCGCACACACTCTCCCTCAGAAGGGAATGCCTACGTGACTCTCTTAGGCCTACGGAAAGCCGTAGAGGAGTTAAAGCACTCTGCCGAGTCAGGACGCCCGGAGATGGCTGCACACAAAACTTTGCTGATAGGAAACACTTGTGCTTGCCTTGAGGCCAGGGGTCACGTTTACTTTGCCCTGAGCTAGGGCAAGCGTGGGATGAGCTCCTAGCAAGGCACTGGAGACCCCCTGGATTCCTAGGAGAACGCTCAATTTCTTCACTGAGCGTATTCCTAGGAGTGACTAGAAGACGGTTAATGGCAATGTCTTTCAGTCAGCCTTGAGGCCGCCACTATCTACCTTTCAAGTGGGGGAAATCCTGCCTTTTTCCAGGCTTCTCAATGACAAACTGGATCACCCCGTACATGTACCTAGCTTCTCTGACAATCCCAAAGAGACCATTGGAACGCAATCCAGCCTTCTGCGATGAAACTCTTGGATGCAGTGTGCTCTGCATGTGGTGAATGGAATAATCCTCTAAATGTCCTCAGTAGGCCTAGGTGACTTTGGATGTTGCAAATGCCTAGCAATGCTCAGGGTAAATCTCTTCTTTATTTCGGGCTGGACCTAAAGGCCAGTTTCCGCATCACTTAGAGAGACCTCGAGCAGGAGTCCCCAGACTGAAGTGGCGCCCCGGTGGTTTCCTTCAGGGCCTCTTATGTTTCCTCAAAGTGGCAGACCCGCATGGAATGAAAGCCTGCCACGAACCGCCTTCCTGAGGCTCTTTCAAAGCTGTGGAACGCTAGCCATAGAGAACACATTCGTTCCCGGCCCTTCCAAATGCATAGTGAGGGAAGTTCCCTGAGCTGTGTATCCCTTGATTGTGCCCAGAAGGCTTTGGGTACACAGTGTCCTTCCTTGGCAGGAATTGACCATGTGAGAGTCTTGAGCACTGTGGGCCATAGTAAAGCTAAAGCCGTCCATTGACTAAGACTTCCTGGAAACCGGTGCACCTCTATCTCTGGTAATGGGAAAATGTGCACCTTACCTCAAGACTAGAGGTCACATTTAGTTGGCCCTTTAGCTACAGTACGCAACTGGGGTGAGCTCCCAGGAAGGAATCGCAAGCCCCTGGATTCTTTAGGAAAAAAACTCTGTGCTCTTCAGCGGCACCTGTGGCGTGAAGAGTCTCCTGGTGGTGTGGTTTTCAGCAGGCTTGGAAGCTGCAATGGAGCTGCTGTCAAAAGGGGGAAATACGGGCTTCTCCCATATTCTCCCGTTTACAACTTGACGCCACAGCACATTTACTAGCACTCTCTGACTGACTGCTGGAGACTTTCAGCCCCACTAGGCCTTTCTATGATCACACTTCGTTGGACGTGGGGTGTTTTGCATGCCACGAATAGCATTACACACTTCATGAACTAGTCCGGCCTAGGTGACTTTGGATGGACCAAATGGCTAAGAATTTGACCGGTATTTCAGGATTTTCTGCCAGGCTGGACCTACCATGTACCTTGCTTCCCAATAGAGAGATGACAGGTAAGAGTTGCCAGGATGCACTTTAGGCGCAGAGGTTCTTTCAGTGCAGTTCAGAGGGCCTCCGAGTAGGCAGAGCCACGTTGAATGGAATACTGGCCAAAAGGTGGTCCTGGGCCTGCCTTACAGCTGTAGAAATCAAGCTCTGCAGGCGAGAATCTGTTCATCACCCTTCCCTCTGCATACAAAGAGTCGACCCCAACCGTCTCTTCTGTGTTATGTTTCTCGGAAAATAAAAGGGGACTACGGCGCACACACTCTCCCTCAGAAGGGAATTCCTACGTGACTCTCTTAGGCCTACGGAAAGCTGTAGAGGAGTTAAAGCACTCTATCGAGTCAGGACGCACGGAGATGGCTGCACACAAAACTTTGCTGATAGGAAACACTCGTGCTTCCATTGAGGCCAGGGGTCACGTTTACTTTGCCCTGAGCTAGGGCAAGCGTGGGATGAGCTCCTAGCAAGGCACTGGAGACCACCTGGATTCCTAGGAGAATGCTCACTTTCTTCACTGAGCGTATTCCTAGGAGTGACTAGAAGACGGTTAATGGCAATGTCTTTCAGTCAGCCTTGAGGCCGCCACTATCTACCTTTCAACTGGGGGAAATCCTGCCTTTTTCCAGGCTTCTCAATGACAAACTGGATCACCCCGCACATGTACCTAGCTTCTCTGACAATCCCAAGGAGACCATTGGAACGCAATCCGGCCTTCTGCGATGAAACTTTTGGATGCAGTGTGCTCTGCATGTGGTGAACGGCATAATCCTCTAAATGTCCTCAGTAGGCCTAGGTGACTTTGGATGTTGCAAATGCCTAGCAATGCTCAGGGTAAATCTCTTCTTTATTTCGGGCTGGACCTAAAGGCCAGTTTCCGCATCACTTAGAGAGACCTCGAGCAGGAGTCCCCAGACTGAAGTGGCGCCCCGGTGGTTTCCTTCAGGGCCTCTTATGTTTCCTCAAAGTGGCAGACCCGCATGGAATGAAAGCCTGCCACGAACCGCCTTCCTGAGGCTCTTTCAAAGCTGTGGAACGCTAGCCATAGAGAACACATTCGTTCCCGGCCCTTCCAACTGCATAGTGAGGGAAGTTCCCCGAGCTGTGTATCCCTTGATTGTGCCCAGAAGGCTTTGGGTACACAGTGTCCTTCCTTGGCAGGAATTGACCATGTGAGAGTCTTGAGCACTGTGGGCCATAGTAAAGCTAAAGCCGTCCATTGACTAAGACTTCCTGGAAACCGGTGCACCTCTATCTCTGGTAATGGAAAAATGTGCACCTTACCTCAAGACTAGAGGTCACATTTAGTTGGCCCTTTAGCTACAGTACGCAACTGGGGTGAGCTCCCAGGAAGGAATCGCAAGCCCCTGGATTCTTTAGGAAAAAAACTCTGTGCTCTTCAGCGGCACCTGTGGCGTGAAGAGTCTCCTGGTGGTGTGGTTTTCAGCAGGCTTGGAAGCTGCAATGGAGCTGCTGTCAAAAGGGGGAAATACGGGCTTCTCCCATATTCTCCCGTTTACAACTTGACGCCACAGCACATTTACTAGCACTCTCTGACTGACTGCTGGAGACTTTCAGCCCCACTGGGCCTTTCTATGATCACACTTCGTTGGACGCGGGGTGTTTTGCGTGCCACGAATAGCATTACACGCTTCATGAACTAGTCCGGCCTAGGTGACTTTGGATGGACCAAATGGCTAAGAATTTGACCGGTATTTCAGGATTTTCTGGCAGCCTGGACCTACCGTGTACCTTGCTTCCCAATAGAGAGATGACAGGTAAGAGTTGCCAGGATGCACTTTAGGCGCAGGGGTTCTTTCAGTGCAGTTCAGAGGGCCTCCGCGGAGGCAGAGCCACGTTGAATGGAATACTGGCCAAAACGTGGTCCTGGGGCTGCCTTACAGCTGTAGAAATCAAGTTCTGCAGGCGAGAATCTGTTCATCACCCTTCCCTCTGCATACAAAGAGTCGACCCCAACCGTCTCTTCTGTGTTATGATTCTCGGAAAATAAAAGGGGACTACGGCGCACACACTCTCCTTCAGAAGGGAATGCCTACGCGACTCTCTTAGGCCTACGGAAAGCCGTAGAGGAGTTAAAGCACTCTGCCGAGTCAGGACGCACGGAGATGGCTGCACACAAAACTTTGCTGATAGGAAACACTCGTGCTTGCCTTGAGGCCAGGGGTCACGTTTACTTTGCCCTGAGCTAGGGCAAGCGTGGGATGAGCTCCTAGCAAGGCACTGGAGACCACCTGGATTCCTAGGAGAATGCTCACTTTCTTCACTGAGCGTATTCCTAGGAGTGACTAGAAGACGGTTAATGGCAATGTCTTTCAGTCAGCCTTGAGGCCGCCACTATCTACCTTTCAACTGGGGGAAATCCTGCCTTTTTCCAGGCTTCTCAATGACAAACTGGATCACCCCGTACATTTACCTAGCTTCTCTGACAATCCCAAAGAGACCATTGGAACGCAATCCGGCCTTCTGCGATGAAACTCTTGGATGCAGTGTGCTCTGCATGTGGTGAACGGAATAATCCTCTAAATGTCCTCAGTAGGCCTAGGTGACTTTGGATGTTGCAAATGCCTAGCAATGCTCAGGGTAAATCTCTTCTTTATTTCGGGCTGGACCTAAAGGCCAGTTTCCGCATCACTTAGAGAGACCTCGAGCAGGAGTCCCCAGACTGAAGTGGCGCCCCGGTGGTTTCCTTCAGGGCCTCTTATGTTTCCTCAAAGTGGCAGGCCCGCAGGGAATGAAAGCCTGCCACGAACCGCCTTCCTGAGGCTCTTTCAAAGCTGTGGAACGCTAGCCATAGAGAACACATTCGTTCCCGGCCCTTCCAACTGCATAGTGAGGGAAGTTCTCCGAGCTGTGTATCCCTTGATTGTGCCCAGAAGGCTTTGGGTACACAGTGTCCTTCCTTGGCAGGAATTGACCATGTGAGAGTCTTGAGCACTCTGGGCCATAGTAAAGCTAAAGCCGTCCATTGACTAAGACTTCCTGGAAACCAGTGCACCTCTATCTCTGGTAATGGGAAAATGTGCACCTTACCTCAAGACTAGAGGTCACATTTAGTTGGCCCTTTAGCTACAGTACGCAACTGGGGTGAGCTCCCAGGAAGGAATCGCAAGCCCCTGGATTCTTTAGGAAAAAAACTCTGTGCTCTTCAGCGGCACCTGTGGCGTGAAGAGTCTCCTGGTGGTGTGGTTTTCAACAGGCTTGGAAGCTGCAATGGAGCTGCTGTCAAAAGGGGGAAATACGGGCTTCTCCCATATTCTCCCGTTTACAACTTGACGCCACAGCGCATTTACTAGCACTCTCTGACTGACTGCTGGAGACTTTCAGCCCCACTGGGCCTTTCTATGATCACACTTCGTTGGACGAGGGGTGTTTTGCGTGCCACGAATAGCATTACACGCTTCATGAAGTAGTCCGGCCTAGGTGACTTTGGATCGACCAAATGGCTAAGAATTTGACCGGGATTTCAGGATTTTCTGGCAGGCTGGACCTACCGTGTACCTTGCTTCCCAATAGAGAGATGACAGGTAAGAGTTGCCAGGATGCACTTTAGGCGCAGGGGTTCTTTCAGTGCAGTTCAGAGGGCCTCCGCGGAGGCAGAGCCACGTTGAATGGAATACTGGCCAAAAGGTGGTCCTGGGGCTGCCTTACAGCTGTAGAAATCAAGCTCTGCAGGGGAGAATCTGTTCATCACCCTTCCCTCTGCATACAAAGAGTCGACCCCAACCGTCTCTTCTGTGTTATGTTTCTTGGAAAATAAAAGGGGACTACGGCGCACACACTCTCCCTCAGAAGGGAATTCCTACGCGACTCTCTTAGGCCTACGGAAAGCCGTAGAGGAGTTAAATCACTCTGCCGAGTCAGGACGCATGGAGATGGCTGCACACAAAACTTTGCTGATAGGAAACACTCGTGCTTGCCTTGAGGCCAGGGGTCACGTTTACTTTACCCTGAGCTAGGTCAAGCGTGGGATGAGCTCCTAGCAAGGCACTGGAGACCACCTGGATTCCTAGGAGAACGCTCACTTTCTTCACTGAGCGTATTCCTAGGAGTGACTAGAAGACGGTTCATGGCAATGTCTTTCAGTCAGCCTTGAGGCCGCCACTATCTACCTTTCAACTGGGGGAAATCCTGCCTTTTTCCAGGCTTCTCAATGACAAACTGGATCACCCCGCACATGTACCTAGCTTCTCTGACAATCCCAAAGAGACCATTGGAACGCAATCCGGCCTTCTGCGATGAAACTTTTGGATGCAGTGTGCTCTGCATGTGGTGAACGGCATAATCCTCTAAATGTCCTCAGTAGGCCTAGGTGACTTTGGATGTTGCAAATGCCTAGCAATGCTCAGGGTAAATCTCTTCTTTATTTCGGGCTGGACCTAAAGGCCAGTTTCCGCATCACTTAGAGAGACCTCGAGCAGGAGTCCCCAGACTGAAGTGGCGCCCCGGTGGTTTCCTTCAGGGCCTCTTATGTTTCCTCAAAGTGGCAGACCCGCATGGAATGAAAGCCTGCCACGAACCGCCTTCCTGAGGCTCTTTCAAAGCTGTGGAACGCTAGCCATAGAGAACACATTCGTTCCCGGCCCTTCCAACTGCATAGTGAGGGAAGTTCCCCGAGCTGTGTATCCCTTGATTGTGCCCAGAAGGCTTTGGGTACACAGTGTCCTTCCTTGGCAGGAATTGACCATGTGAGAGTCTTGAGCACTGTGGGCCATAGTAAAGCTAAAGCCGTCCATTGACTAAGACTTCCTGGAAACCGGTGCACCTCTATCTCTGGTAATGGGAAAATGTGCACCTTACCTCAAGACTAGAGGTCACATTTAGTTGGCCCTTTAGCTACAGTACGCAACTGGGGTGAGCTCCCAGGAAGGAATCGCAAGCCCCTGGATTCTTTAGGAAAAAAACTCTGTGCTCTTCAGCGGCACCTGTGGCGTGAAGAGTCTCCTGGTGGTGTGGTTTTCAGCAGGCTTGGAAGCTGCAATGGAGCTGCTGTCAAAAGGGGGAAATACGGGCTTCTCCCATATTCTCCCGTTTACAACTTGACGCCACAGCGCATTTACTAGCACTCTCTGACTGACTGCTGGAGACTTTCAGCCCCACTGGGCCTTTCTATGATCACACTTCGTTGGACGAGGGGTGTTTTGCGTGCCACGAATAGCATTACACGCTTCATGAAGTAGTCCGGCCTAGGTGACTTTGGATGGACCAAATGGCTAAGAATTTGACCGGGATTTCAGGATTTTCTGGCAGGCTGGACCTACCGTGTACCCTGCTTCCCAATAGAGAGATGACAGGTAAGAGTTGCCAGGATGCACTTTAGGCGCAGGGGTTCTTTCAGTGCAGTTCAGAGGGCCTCCGCGGAGGCAGAGCCACGTTGAATGGAATACTGGCCAAAAGGTGGTCCTGGGGCTGCCTTACAGCTGTAGAAATCAAGCTCTGCAGGGGAGAATCTGTTCATCACCCTTCCGTCTGTATACAAAGAGTCGACCCCAACCATCTGTTCTGTGTTATGTTTCTCCGAAAATAAAAGGGGACTACGGCGCACACACTCTCCCTCAGAAGGGAATTCCTACGTGACTCTCTTAGGCCTACGGAAAGCCGTAGAGGAGTTAAAGCAGTCTGTCGAGTCTGGACGCACGGAGATGGCTGCACACAAAACTTTGCTGATAGGAAACACTCGTGCTTCCATTGAGGCCAGGGGTCACGTTTACTTTGCCCTGAGCTAGGGCAAGCGTGGGATGAGCTCCTAGCAAGGCACTGGAGACCACCTGGATTCCTAGGAGAACGCTCACTTTCTTCACTGAGCGTATTCCTAGGAGTGACTAGAAGACGGTTCATGGCAATGTCTTTCAGTCAGCCTTGAGGCCGCCACTATCTACCTTTCAACTGGGGGAAATCCTGCCTTTTTCCAGGCTTCTCAATGACAAACTGGATCACCCCGCACATGTACCTAGCTTCTCTGACAATCCCAAAGAGACCATTGGAACGCAATCCGGCCTTCTGCGATGAATCCTTTGGATGCAGTGTGCTCTGCATGTGGTGAACGGCATAATCCTCTAAATGTCCTCAGTAGGCCTAGGTGACTTTGGATGTTGCAAATGCCTAGCAATGCTCAGGGTAAATCTCTTCTTTATTTCGGGCTGGACCTAAAGGCCAGTTTCCGCATCACTTAGAGAGACCGCGAGCAGGAGTCCCCAGACTGAAGTGGCGCCCCGGTGGTTTCCTTCAGGGCCTCTTATGTTTCCTCAAAGTGGCAGACTCGCAGGGAATGAAAGCCTGCCACGAACCGCCTTCCTGAGGCTCTTTCAAAGCTGTGGAACGCTAGCCATAGAGAACACATTAGTTCCCGGCCCTTCCAACTGCATAGTGAGGGAACTTCCCCGAGCTGTGTATCCCTTGATTGTGCCCAGAAGGCTTTGGGTACACAGTGTCCTTCCTTGGCAGGAATTGACCATGTGAGAGTCTTGAGCACTGTGGGCCATAGTAAAGCTAAAGCCGTCCATTGACTAAGACTTCCTGGAAACCGGTGCACCTCTATCTCTGGTAATGGGAAAATGTGCACCTTACCTCAAGACTAGAGGTCACATTTAGTTGGCCCTTTAGCTACAGTACGCAACTGGGGTGAGCTCCCAGGAAGGAATCGCAAGCCCCTGGATTCTTTAGGAAAAAAACTCTGTGCTCTTCAGCGGCACCTGTGGCGTGAAGAGTCTCCTGGTGGTGTGGTTTTCAGCAGGCTTGGAAGCTGCAATGGAGCTGCTGTCAAAAGGGGGAAATACGGGCTTCTCCCATATTCTCCCGTTTACAACTTGACGCCACAGCGCATTTACTAGCACTCTCTGACTGACTGCTGGAGACTTTCAGCCCCACTGGGCCTTTCTATGATCACACTTCGTTGGACGAGGGGTGTTTTGCGTGCCACGAATAGCATTACACGCTTCATGAAGTAGTCCGGCCTAGGTGACTTTGGATGGACCAAATGGCTAAGAATTTGACCGGGATTTCAGGATTTTCTGGCAGGCTGGACCTACCGTGTACCTTGCTTCCCAATAGAGAGATGACAGGTAAGAGTTGCCAGGATGCACTTTAGGCGCAGGGGTTCTTTCAGTGCAGTTCAGAGGGCCTCCGCGGAGGCAGAGCCACGTTGAATGGAATACTGGCCAAAAGGTGGTCCTGGGGCTGCCTTACAGCTGTAGAAATCAAGGTCTGCAGGGGAGAATCTGTTCATCACCCTTCCCTCTGCATACAAAGAGTCGACCCCAACCGTCTCTTCTGTGTTATGTTTCTTGGAAAATAAAAGGGGACTACGGCGCACACACTCTCCCTCAGAAGGGAATTCCTACGCGACTCTCTTAGGCCTACGGAAAGCCGTAGAGGAGTTAAATCACTCTGCCGAGTCAGGACGCATGGAGATGGCTGCACACAAAACTTTGCTGATAGGAAACACTCGTGCTTGCCTTGAGGCCAGGGGTCACGTTTACTTTACCCTGAGCTAGGTCAAGCGTGGGATGAGCTCCTAGCAAGGCACTGGAGACCACCTGGATTCCTAGGAGAACGCTCACTTTCTTCACTGAGCGTATTCCTAGGAGTGACTAGAAGACGGTTCATGGCAATGTCTTTCAGTCAGCCTTGAGGCCGCCACTATCTACCTTTCAACTGGGGGAAATCCTGCCTTTTTCCAGGCTTCTCAATGACAAACTGGATCACCCCGCACATGTACCTAGCTTCTCTGACAATCCCAAAGAGACCATTGGAACGCAATCCGGCCTTCTGCGATGAAACTTTTGGATGCAGTGTGCTCTGCATGTGGTGAACGGCATAATCCTCTAAATGTCCTCAGTAGGCCTAGGTGACTTTGGATGTTGCAAATGCCTAGCAATGCTCAGGGTAAATCTCTTCTTTATTTCGGGCTGGACCTAAAGGCCAGTTTCCGCATCACTTAGAGAGACCTCGAGCAGGAGTCCCCAGACTGAAGTGGCGCCCCGGTGGTTTCCTTCAGGGCCTCTTATGTTTCCTCAAAGTGGCAGACCCGCATGGAATGAAAGCCTGCCACGAACCGCCTTCCTGAGGCTCTTTCAAAGCTGTGGAACGCTAGCCATAGAGAACACATTCGTTCCCGGCCCTTCCAACTGCATAGTGAGGGAAGTTCCCCGAGCTGTGTATCCCTTGATTGTGCCCAGAAGGCTTTGGGTACACAGTGTCCTTCCTTGGCAGGAATTGACCATGTGAGAGTCTTGAGCACTGTGGGCCATAGTAAAGCTAAAGCCGTCCATTGACTAAGACTTCCTGGAAACCGGTGCACCTCTATCTCTGGTAATGGGAAAATGTGCACCTTACCTCAAGACTAGAGGTCACATTTAGTTGGCCCTTTAGCTACAGTACGCAACTGGGGTGAGCTCCCAGGAAGGAATCGCAAGCCCCTGGATTCTTTAGGAAAAAAACTCTGTGCTCTTCAGCGGCACCTGTGGCGTGAAGAGTCTCCTGGTGGTGTGGTTTTCAGCAGGCTTGGAAGCTGCAATGGAGCTGCTGTCAAAAGGGGGAAATACGGGCTTCTCCCATATTCTCCCGTTTACAACTTGACGCCACAGCGCATTTACTAGCACTCTCTGACTGACTGCTGGAGACTTTCAGCCCCACTGGGCCTTTCTATGATCACACTTCGTTGGACGAGGGGTGTTTTGCGTGCCACGAATAGCATTACACGCTTCATGAAGTAGTCCGGCCTAGGTGACTTTGGATGGACCAAATGGCTAAGAATTTGACCGGGATTTCAGGATTTTCTGGCAGGCTGGACCTACCGTGTACCCTGCTTCCCAATAGAGAGATGACAGGTAAGAGTTGCCAGGATGCACTTTAGGCGCAGGGGTTCTTTCAGTGCAGTTCAGAGGGCCTCCGCGGAGGCAGAGCCACGTTGAATGGAATACTGGCCAAAAGGTGGTCCTGGGGCTGCCTTACAGCTGTAGAAATCAAGCTCTGCAGGGGAGAATCTGTTCATCACCCTTCCGTCTGTATACAAAGAGTCGACCCCAACCATCTGTTCTGTGTTATGTTTCTCCGAAAATAAAAGGGGACTACGGCGCACACACTCTCCCTCAGAAGGGAATTCCTACGTGACTCTCTTAGGCCTACGGAAAGCCGTAGAGGAGTTAAAGCAGTCTGTCGAGTCTGGACGCACGGAGATGGCTGCACACAAAACTTTGCTGATAGGAAACACTCGTGCTTCCCTTGAGGCCAGGGGTCACGTTTACTTTGCCCTGAGCTAGGGCAAGCGTGGGATGAGCTCCTAGCAAGGCACTGGAGACCACCTGGATTCCTAGGAGAACGCTCACTTTCTTCACTGAGCGTATTCCTAGGAGTGACTAGAAGACGGTTAATGGCAATGTCTTTCAGTCAGCCTTGAGGCCGCCACTATCTACCTTTCAACTGGGGGAAATCCTGCCTTTTTCCAGGCTTCTCAATGACAAACTGAATCACCCCGTACATTTACCTAGCTTCTCTGACAATCCCAAAGAGACCATTGGAACACAATCCGGCCTTCTGCGATGAAACTTTTGGATGTAGTGTGCTCTGCATGTGGTGAACGGCATAATCCTCTAAATGTCCTCAGTAGGCCTAGGTGACTTTGGATGTTGCAAATGCCTAGCAATGCTCAGGGTAAATCTCTTCTTTATTTTGGGCTGGACCTAAAGGCCAGTTTCCGCATCACTTAGAGAGACCTCGAGCAGGAGTCCCCAGACTGAAGTGGCGCCCCGGTGGTTTCCTTCAGGGCCT
Source organism: Mesoplodon densirostris (assembly GCF_025265405.1). Lineage (NCBI taxonomy): Eukaryota > Metazoa > Chordata > Mammalia > Artiodactyla > Ziphiidae > Mesoplodon > Mesoplodon densirostris. The sequence continues at coordinate 1,121,353 of NC_082682.1, forward strand.
CTTATGTTTCCTCAAAGTGGCAGACCCGCATGGAATGAAAGCCTGCCACGAACCGCCTTCCTGAGGCTCTTTCAAAGCTGTGGAACGCTAGCCATAGAGAACAGATTCGTTCCCGGCCCTTCCAACTGCATAGTGAGGGAAGTTCCCCGAGCTGTGTATCCCTTGATTGTGCCCAGAAGGCTTTGGGTACACAGTGTCCTTCCTTGGCAGGAATTGACCATGTGAGAGTCTTGAGCACTGTGGGCCATAGTAAAGCTAAAGCCGTCCATTGACTAAGACTTCCTGGAAACCGGTGCACCTCTATCTCTGGTAATGGGAAAATGTGCACCTTACCTCAAGACTAGAGGTCACATTTAGTTGGCCCTTTAGCTACAGTACGCAACTGGGGTGAGCTCCCAGGAAGGAATCGCAAGCCCCTGGATTCTTTAGGAAAAAAACTCTGTGCTCTTCAGCGGCACCTGTGGCGTGAAGAGTCTCCTGGTGGTGTGGTTTTCAGCAGGCTTGGAAGCTGCAATGGAGCTGCTGTCAAAAGGGGGAAATACGGGCTTCTCCCATATTCTCCCGTTTACAACTTGACGCCATAGCGCATTTACTAGCACTCTCTGACTGACTGCTGGAGACTTTCAGCCCCACTGGGCCTTTCTATGAACACACTTTGTTGGACCCGGGGTGTTTTGCGTGCCACGAATAGCATTACACGCATCATGAACTAGTCCGGCCTAGGTGACTTTGGATGGACCAAATGGCTAAGAATTTGACCGGTATTTCAGGATTTTCTGGCAGGCTGGACCTACCATGTACCTTGCTTCCCAATAGAGAGATGATAGGTAAGAGTTGCCAGGATGCACTTTAGGCGCAGGGGTTCTTTCAGTGCAGTTCAGAGGGCCTCCGAGGAGGCAGAGCCACGTTGAATGGAATACTGGCCAAAACGTGGTCCTGGGGCTGCCTTACAGCTGTAGAAATCAAGTTCTGCAGGCGAGAATCTGTTCATCACCCTTCCCTCTGCATACAAAGAGTCGACACAAACCGTCTGTTCTGTGTTATGTTTCTTGGAAAATAAAAGGGGACTACGGCGCACACACTCTCCCTCAGAAGGGAATTCCTACGCGACTCTCTTAGGCCTACGGAAAGCCGTAGAGGAGTTAAATCACTCTGCCGAGTCAGGACGCATGGAGATGGCTGCACACAAAACTTTGCTGATAGGAAACACTCGTGCTTGCCTTGAGGCCAGGGGTCACGTTTACTTTGCCCTGAGCTAGGGCAAGCGTGGAATGAGCTCCTAGCAAGGTACTGGAGACCACCTGGATTCCTAGGAGAACGCTCAATTTCTTCACTGAGCATATTCCTAGGAGTGACTAGAAGACGGTTAATGGCAATGTCTTTCAGTCAGCCTTGAGGCCGCCACTATCTACCTTTCAACTGGGGGAAATCCTGCCTTTTTCCAGGCTTCTCAATGACAAACTAGATCACCCCGTACATGTACCTAGCTTCTCTGACAATCCCAAAGAGACCATTGGAACGCAATCCGGCCTTCTGCGATGAAACTTTTGGATGCAGTGTGCTCTGCATGTGGTGAACGGCATAATCCTCTAAATGTCCTCAGTAGGCCTAGGTGACTTTGGATGTTGCAAATGCCTAGCAATGCTCAGGGTAAATCTCTTCTTTATTTCGGGCTGGACCTAAAGGCCAGTTTCCGCATCACTTAGAGAGACCTCGAGCAGGAGTCCCCAGACTGAAGTGGCGCCCCGGTGGTTTCCTTCAGGGCCTCTTATGTTTCCTCAAAGTGGCAGACCCGCATGGAATGAAAGCCTGCCACGAACCGCCTTCCTGAGGCTCTTTCAAAGCTGTGGAACGCTAGCCATAGAGAACACATTCGTTCCCGGCCCTTCCAACTGCATAGTGAGGGAACTTCCCTGAGCTGTGTATCCCTTGATTGTGCCCAGAAGGCTTTGGGTACACAGTGTCCTTCCTTGGCAGGAATTGACCATGTGAGAGTCTTGAGCACTGTGGGCCATAGTAAAGCTAAAGCCGTCCATTGACTAAGACTTCCTGGAAACCGGTGCACCTCTATCTCTGGTAATGGGAAAATGTGCACCTTACCTCAAGACTAGAGGTCACATTTAGTTGGCCCTTTAGCTACAGTACGCAACTGGGGTGAGCTCCCAGGAAGGAATCGCAAGCCCCTGGATTCTTTAGGAAAAAAACTCTGTGCTCTTCAGCGGCACCTGTGGCGTGAAGAGTCTCCTGGTGGTGTGGTTTTCAGCAGGCTTGGAAGCTGCAATGGAGCTGCTGTCAAAAGGGGGAAATACGGGCTTCTCCCATATTCTCCCGTTTACAACTTGACGCCACAGCGCATTTACTAGCACTCTCTGACTGACTGCTGGAGACTTTCAGCCCCACTGGGCCTTTCTAAGATCACACTTCGTTGGACGCGGGGTGTTTTGCGTGCCACGAATAGCATTACACGCTTCATGAACTAGTCCGGCCTAGGTGACTTTGATGGACCAAATGGCTAAGAATTTGACCGGTATTTCAGGATTTTCTGGCAGGCTGGACCTACCGTGTACCTTGCTTCCCAATAGAGAGATGACAGGTAAGAGTTGCCAGGATGCACTTTAGGCGCAGGGGTTCTTTCAGTGCAGTTCAGAGGGCCTCAGCGGAGGCAGAGCCACGTTGAATGGAATACTGGCCAAAACGTGGTCCTGGGGCTGCCTTACAGCTGTAGAAATCAAGTTCTGCAGGCGAGAATCTGTTCATCACCCTTCCCTCTGCATACAAAGAGTCGACCCCAACCGTCTCTTCTGTGTTATGTTTCTCGGAAAATAAAAGGGGACTACGGCGCACACACTCTCCCTCAGAAGGGAATGCCTACGCGACTCTCTTAGGCCTACGGAAAGCCGTAGAGGAGTTAAAGCACTCTGCCGAGTCAGGATGCACGGAGATGGCTGCACACAAAACTTTGCTGATAGGAAACACTCGTGCTTGCCTTGAGGCCAGGGGTCACGTTTACTTTGCCCTGAGCTAGGGCAAGCGTGGGATGAGCTCCTAGCAAGGCACTGGAGACCACCTGGATTCCTAGGAGAACGCTCACTTTCTTCACTGAGCGTATTCCTAGGAGTGACTAGAAGACGGTTAATGGCAATGTCTTTCAGTCAGCCTTGAGGCCACCACTATCTACCTTTCAACTGGGGGAAATCCTGCCTTTTTCCAGGCTTCTCAATGACAAACTGGATCACCCCGTACATGTACCTAGCTTCTCTGACAATCCCAAAGAGACCATTGGAACGCTATCCGGCCTTCTGCGATGAAACTCTTGGATGCAGTGTGCTCTGCATGTGGTGAACGGAATAATCCTCTAAATGTCCTCAGTAGGCCTAGGTGACTTTGGATGTTGCAAATGCCTAGCAATGCTCAGGGTAAATCTCTTCTTTATTTCGGGCTGGACCTAAAGGCCAGTTTCCGCATCACTTAGAGAGACTTCGAGCAGGAGTCCCCAGACTGAAGTGGCGCCCCGGTGGTTTCCTTCAGGGCCTCTTATGTTTCCTCAAAGTGGCAGACCCGCATGGAATGAAAGCCTGCCACGAACCGCCTTCCTGAGGCTCTTTCAAAGCTGTGGAACGCTAGCCATAGAGAACACATTCGTTCCCGGCCCTTCCAACTGCATAGTGAGGGAAGTTCTCCGAGCTGTGTATCCCTTGATTGTGCCCAGAAGGCTTTGGGTACACAGTGTCCTTCCTTGGCAGGAATTGACCATGTGAGAGTCTTGAGCACTGTGGGCCATAGTAAAGCTAAAGCCGTCCATTGACTAAGACTTCCTGGAAACCGGTGCACCTCTATCTCTGGTAATGGGAAAATGTGCACCTTACCTCAAGACTAGAGGTCACATTTAGTTGGCCCTTTAGCTACAGTACGCAACTGGGGTGAGCTCCCAGGAAGGAATCGCAAGCCCCTGGATTCTTTAGGAAAAAAACTCTGTGCTCTTCAGCGGCACCTGTGGCGTGAAGAGTCTCCTGGTGGTGTGGTTTTCAGCAGGCTTGGAAGCTGCAATGGAGCTGCTGTCAAAAGGGGGAAATACGGGCTTCTCCCATATTCTCCCGTTTACAACTTGACGCCACAGCGCATTTACTAGCACTCTCTGACTGACTGCTGGAGACTTTCAGCCCCACTGGGCCTTTCTATGATCAACCTTCGTTGGACGAGGGGTGTTTTGCGTGCCACGAATAGCATTACACGCTTCATGAAGTAGTCCGGCCTAGGTGACTTTGGATGGACCAAATGGCTAAGAATTTGACCGGGATTTCAGGATTTTCTGGCAGGCTGGACCTACCGTGTACCCTGCTTCCCAATAGAGAGATGACAGGTAAGAGTTGCCAGGATGCACTTTAGGCGCAGGGGTTCTTTCAGTGCAGTTCAGAGGGCCTCCGCGGAGGCAGAGCCACGTTGAATGGAATACTGGCCAAAAGGTGGTCCTGGGGCTGCCTTACAGCTGTAGAAATCAAGCTCTGCAGGGGAGAATCTGTTCATCACCCTTCCCTCTGTATACAAAGAGTCGACCCCAACCATCTGTTCTGTGTTATGTTTCTCGGAAAATAAAAGGGGACTACGGCGCACACACTCTCCCTCAGAAGGGAATTCCTACGTGACTCTCTTAGGCCTACGGAAAGCCGTAGAGGAGTTAAAGCAGTCTGTCGAGTAAGGACGCACGGAGATGGCTGCACACAAAACTTTGCTGATAGGAAACACTCGTGCTTCCCTTGAGGCCAGGGGTCACGTTTACTTTGCCCTGAGCTAGGGCAAGCGTGGGATGAGCTCCTAGCAAGGCACTGGAGACCACCTGGATTCCTAGGAGAACGCTCACTTTCTTCACTGAGCGTATTCCTAGGAGTGACTAGAAGACGGTTAATGGCAATGTCTTTCAGTCAGCCTTGAGGCCGCCACTATCTACCTTTCAACTGGGGGAAATCCTGCCTTTTTCCAGGCTTCTCAATGACAAACTGGATCACCCCGTACATTTACCTAGCTTCTCTGACAATCCCAAAGAGACCATTGGAACGCAATCCGGCCTTCTGCGATGAAACTTTTGGATGCAGTGTGCTCTGCATGTGGTGAACGGCATAATCCTCTAAATGTCCTCAGTAGGCCTAGGTGACTTTGGATGTTGCAAATGCCTAGCAATGCTCAGGGTAAATCTCTTCTTTATTTCGGGCTGGACCTAAAGGCCAGTTTCCGCATCACTTAGAGAGACCTCGAGCAGGAGTCCCCAGACTGAAGTGGCGCCCCGGTGGTTTCCTTCAGGGCCTCTTATGTTTCCTCAAAGTGGCAGACCCGCATGGAATGAAAGCCTGCCACGAACCGCCTTCCTGAGGCTCTTTCAAAGCTGTGGAACGCTAGCCATAGAGAACACATTCGTTCCCGGCCCTTCCAACTGCATAGTGAGGGAAGTTCCCCGAGCTGTGTATCCCTTGATTGTGCCCAGAAGGCTTTGGGTACACAGTGTCCTTCCTTGGCAGGAATTGACCATGTGAGAGTCTTGAGCACTGTGGGCCATAGTAAAGCTAAAGCCGTCCATTGACTAAGACTTCCTGGAAACCGGTGCACCTCTATCTCTGGTAATGGGAAAATGTGCACCTTACCTCAAGACTAGAGGTCACATTTAGTTGGCCCTTTAGCTACAGTACGCAACTGGGGTGAGCTCCCAGGAAGGAATCGCAAGCCCCTGGATTCTTTAGGAAAAAAACTCTGTGCTCTTCAGCGGCACCTGTGGCGTGAAGAGTCTCCTGGTGGTGTGGTTTTCAGCAGGCTTGGAAGCTGCAATGGAGCTGCTGTCAAAAGGGGGAAATACGGGCTTCTCCCATATTCTCCCGTTTACAACTTGACGCCACAGCGCATTTACTAGCACTCTCTGACTGACTGCTGGAGACTTTCAGCCCCACTGGGCCTTTCTATGAACACACTTCGTTGGACGCGGGGTGTTTTGCGTGCCACGAATAGCATTACACGCATCATGAACTAGTCCGGCCTAGGTGACTTTGGATGGACCAAATGGCTAAGAATTTGACCGGTATTTCAGGATTTTCTGGCAGGCTGGACCTACCATGTACCTTGCTTCCCAATAGAGAGATTATAGGTAAGAGTTGCCAGGATGCACTTTAGGCGCAGGGGTTCTTTCAGTGCAGTTCAGAGGGCCTCCGAGGAGGCAGAGCCACGTTGAATGGAATACTGGCCAAAAGGTGGTCCTGGGGCTGCCTTACAGCTGTAGAAATCAAGTTCTGCAGGCGAGAATCTGTTCATCACCCTTCCCTCTGCATACAAAGAGTCGACCCCAACCGTCTCTTCTGTGTTATGTTTCTTGGAAAATAAAAGGGGACTACGGCGCACACACTCTCCCTCAGAAGGGAATTCCTACGCGACTCTCTTAGGCCTATGGAAAGCCGTAGAGGAGTTAAAGCACTCTGCCGAGTCAGGACGCATGGAGATGGCTGCACACAAAACTTTGCTGATAGGAAACACTCGTGCTTGCCTTGAGGCCAGGGGTCACGTTTACTTTGCCCTGAGCTAGGGCAAGCGTGGAATGAGCTCCTAGCAAGGTACTGGAGACCACCTGGATTCCTAGGAGAACGCTCACTTTCTTCACTGAGCGTATTCCTAGGAGTGACTAGAAGACGGTTAATGGCAATGTCTTTCAGTCAGCCTTGAGGCCGCCACTATCTACCTTTCAACTGGGGGAAATCCTGCCTTTTTCCAGGCTTCTCAATGACAAACTAGATCACCCCGTACATGTACCTAGCTTCTCTGACAATCCCAAAGAGACCATTGGAACGCAATCCGGCCTTCTGCGATGAAACTTTTGGATGCAGTGTGCTCTGCATGTGGTGAACGGCATAATCCTCTAAATGTCCTCAGTAGGCCTAGGTGACTTTGGATGTTGCAAATGCCTAGCAATGCTCAGGGTAAATCTCTTCTTTATTTCGGGCTGGACCTAAAGGCCAGTTTCCGCATCACTTAGAGAGACCTCGAGCAGGAGTCCCCAGACTGAAGTGGCGCCCCGGTGGTTTCCTTCAGGGCCTCTTATGTTTCCTCAAAGTGGCAGACCCGCATGGAATGAAAGCCTGCCACGAACCGCCTTCCTGAGGCTCTTTCAAAGCTGTGGAACGCTAGCCATAGAGAACACATTCGTTCCCGGCCCTTCCAACTGCATAGTGAGGGAACTTCCCCGAGCTGTGTATCCCTTGATTGTGCCCAGAAGGCTTTGGGTACACAGTGTCCTTCCTTGGCAGGAATTGACCATGTGAGAGTCTTGAGCACTGTGGGCCATAGTAAAGCTAAAGCCGTCCATTGACTAAGACTTCCTGGAAACCGGTGCACCTCTATCTCTGGTAATGGGAAAATGTGCACCTTACCTCAAGACTAGAGGTCACATTTAGTTGGCCCTTTAGCTACAGTACGCAACTGGGGTGAGCTCCCAGGAAGGAATCGCAAGCCCCTGGATTCTTTAGGAAAAAAACTCTGTGCTCTTCAGCGGCACCTGTGGCGTGAAGAGTCTCCTGGTGGTGTGGTTTTCAGCAGGCTTGGAAGCTGCAATGGAGCTGCTGTCAAAAGGGGGAAATACGGGCTTCTCCCATATTCTCCCGTTTACAACTTGACGCCACAGCGCATTTACTAGCACTCTCTGACTGACTGCTGGAGACTTTCAGCCCCACTGGGCCTTTCTATGAACACACTTCGTTGGACGCGGGGTGTTTTGCGTGCCACGAATAGCATTACACGCTTCATGAACTAGTCCGGCCTAGGTGACTTTGGATGGACCAAATGGCTAAGAATTTGACCGGTATTTCAGGATTTTCTGGCAGGCTGGACCTACCGTGTACCTTGCTTCACAATAGAGAGATGACAGGTAAGAGTTGCCAGGATGCACTTTAGGCGCAGGGGTTCTTTCAGTGCAGTTCAGAGGGTCTCCGAAGAGGCAGAGCCACGTTGAATGGAATACTGGCCAAAACGTGGTCCTGGGGCTGCCTTACAGCTGTAGAAATCAAGCTCTGCAGGCGAGAATCTGTTCATCACCCTTCCCTCTGCATACAAAGAGTCGACCCAAACCGTCTGTTCTGTGTTATGTTTCTCGGAAAATAAAAGGGGACTACGGCGCACACACTCTCCCTCAGAAGGGAATTCCTACGTGACTCTCTTAGGCCTACAGAAAGCTGTAGAGGAGTTAAAGCACTCTATCGAGTCAGGACGCATGGAGATGGCTGCACACAAAACTTTGCTGATAGGAAACACTCGTGCTTCCCTTGAGGCCAGGGGTCACGTTTACTTTACCATGAGCTAGGTCAAGCGTGGGATGAGCTCCTAGCAAGGCACTGGAGACCACCTGGATTCCTAGGAGAATGCTCACTTTCTTCACTGAGCGTATTCCTAGGAGTGACTAGAAGACGGTTAATGGCAATGTCTTTCAGTCAGCCTTGAGGCCGCCACTATCTACCTTTCAACTGGGGGAAATCCTGCCTTTTTCCAGGCTTCTCAATGACAAACAAGATCACCCCGCACATGTACCTAGCTTCTCTGACAATCCCAAAGAGACCATTGGAACGCAATCCGGCCTTCTGCGATGAAACTTTTGGATGCAGTGTGCTCTGCATGTGGTGAACGGCATAATCCTCTAAATGTCCTCAGTAGGCCTAGGTGACTTTGGATGTTGCAAATGCCTAGCAATGCTCAGGGTAAATCTCTTCTTTATTTCGGGCTGGACCTAAAGGCCAGTTTCCGCATCACTTAGAGAGACCTCGAGCAGGAGTCCCCAGACTGAAGTGGCGCCCCGGTGGTTTCCTTCAGGGCCTCTTATGTTTCCTCAAAGTGGCAGACCCGCATGGAATGAAAGCCTGCCACGAACCGCCTTCCTGAGGCTCTTTCAAAGCTGTGGAACGCTAGCCATAGAGAACACATTCGTTCCCGGCCCTTCCAACTGCATAGTGAGGGAAGTTCCCCGAGCTGTGTATCCCTTGATTGTGCCCAGAAGGCTTTGGGTACACAGTGTCCTTCCTTGGCAGGAATTGACCATGTGAGAGTCTTGAGCACTGTGGGCCATAGTAAAGCTAAAGCCGTCCATTGACTAAGACTTCCTGGAAACCGGTGCACCTCTATCTCTGGTAATGGGAAAATGTGCACCTTACCTCAAGACTAGAGGTCACATTTAGTTGGCCCTTTAGCTACAGTACGCAACTGGGGTGAGCTCCCAGGAAGGAATCGCAAGCCCCTGGATTCTTTAGGAAAAAAACTCTGTGCTCTTCAGCGGCACCTGTGGCGTGAAGAGTCTCCTGGTGGTGTGGTTTTCAGCAGGCTTGGAAGCTGCAATGGAGCTGCTGTCAAAAGGGGGAAATACGGGCTTCTCCCATATTCTCCCGTTTACAACTTGACGCCACAGCACATTTACTAGCACTCTCTGACTGACTGCTGGAGACTTTCAGCCCCACTGGGCCTTTCTATGATCACACTTCGTTGGACGTGGGGTGTTTTGCGTGCCACGAATAGCATTACACGCTTCATGAACTAGTCCGGCCTAGGTGACTTTGGATGGACCAAATGGCTAAGAATTTGACCGGTATTTCAGGATTTTCTGGCAGGCTGGACCTACCGTGTACCTTGCTTCCCAATAGAGAGATGACAGGTAAGAGTTGCCAGAATGCACTTTAGGCGCAGGGGTTCTTTCAGTGCAGTTCAGAGGGCCTCCGAGGAGGCAGAGCCACGTTGAATGGAATACTGGCCAAAAGGTGGTCCTGGGCCTGCCTTACAGCTGTAGAAATCAAGCTCTGCAGGCGAGAATCTGTTCATCACCCTTCCCTCTGCATACAAAGAGTCGACCCCAACCGTCTCTTCTGTGTTATGTTTCTCGGAAAATAAAAGGGGACTACGGCGCACACACTCTCCCTCAGAAGGGAATTCCTACGTGACTCTCTTAGGCCTACGGAAAGCTGTAGAGGAGTTAAAGCACTCTATCGAGTCAGGACGCATGGAGATGGCTGCACACAAAACTTTGCTGATAGGAAACACTTGTGCTTCCATTGAGGCCAGGGGTCACGTTTACTTTGCCCTGAGCTAGGGCAAGCGTGGGATGAGCTCCTAGCAAGGCACTGGAGACCACCTGGATTCCTAGGAGAACGCTCACTTTCTTCACTGAGCGTATTCCTAGGAGTGACTAGAAGACGGTTAATGGCAATGTCTTTCAGTCAGCCTTGAGGCCGCCACTATCTACCTTTCAACTGGGGGAAATCCTGCCTTTTTCCAGGCTTCTCAATGACAAACTGGATCACCCCGTACATGTACCTAGCTTCTCTGACAATCCCAAAGGGACCATTGGAACGCAATCCGGCCTTCTGCGATGAAACTTTTGGATGCAGTGTGCTCTGCATGTGGTGAACGGCATAATCCTCTAAATGTCCTCAGTAGGCCTAGGTGACTTTGGATGTTGCAAATGCCTAGCAATGCTCAGGGTAAATCTCTTCTTTATTTCGGGCTGGACCTAAAGGCCAGTTTCCGCATCACTTAGAGAGACCTCGAGCAGGAGTCCCCAGACTGAAGTGGCGCCCCGGTGGTTTCCTTCAGGGCCTCTTATGTTTCCTCAAAGTGGCAGACCCGCATGGAATGAAAGCCTGCCACGAACCGCCTTCCTGAGGCTCTTTCAAAGCTGTGGAACGCTAGCCATAGAGAACACATTCGTTCCCGGCCCTTCCAACTGCATAGTGAGGGAAGTTCCCCGAGCTGTGTATCCCTTGATTGTGCCCTGAAGGCTTTGGGTACACAGTGTCCTTCCTTGGCAGGAATTGACCATGTGAGAGTCTTGAGCACTGTGGGCCATAGTAAAGCTAAAGCCGTCCATTGACTAAGACTTCCTGGAAACCGGTGCACCTCTATCTCTGGTAATGGGAAAATGTGCACCTTACCTCAAGACTAGAGGTCACATTTAGTTGGCCCTTTAGCTACAGTACGCAACAGGGGTGAGATCCCAGGAAGGAATTGCAAGCCCCTGGATTCTTTAGGAAAAAAACTCTGTGCTCTTCAGCGGCACCTGTGGCGTGAAGAGTCTCCTGGTGGTGTGGTTTTCAGCAGGCTTGGAAGCTGCAATGGAGCTGCTGTCAAAAGGGGGAAATACGGGCTTCTCCCATATTCTCCCGTTTACAACTTGACGCCACAGCGCATTTACTAGCACTCTCTGACTGACTGCTGGAGACTTTCAGTCCCACTGGGCCTTTCTATGATCACACTTCGTTGGACGCGGGGTGTTTTGCGTGCCACGAATAGCATTACACGCTTCATGAACTAGTCCGGCCTAGGTGACTTTGGATGGACCAAATGGCTAAGAATTTGACCGGTATTTCAGGATTTTCTGGCAGGCTGGACCTACCGTGTACCTTGCTTCCCAATAGAGAGATGACAGGTAAGAGTTGCCAGGATGCACTTTAGACGCAGGGGTTCTTTCAGTGCAGTTCAGAGGGCCTCCGCGGAGGCAGAGCAACGTTGAATGGAATACTGGCCAAAACGTGGTCCTGGGGCTGCCTTACAGCTGTAGAAATCAAGTTCTGCAGGCGAGAATCTGTTCATCACCCTTCCCTCTGCATACAAAGAGTCGACCCCAATCGTCTCTTCTGTGTTATGTTTCTCGGAAAATAAAAGGGGACTACGGCGCACACACTCTCCCTCAGAAGGGAATGCCTACGCGACTCTCTTAGGCCTACGGAAAGCCGTAGAGGAGTTAAAGCACTCTGCCGAGTCAGGACGCACGGAGATGGCTGCACACAAAACTTTGCTGATAGGAAACACTCGTGCTTGCCTTGAGGCCAGGGGTCACGTTTACTTTGCCCTGAGCTAGGGCAAGCGTGGGATGAGCTCCTAGCAAGGCACTGGAGACCACCTGGATTCCTAGGAGAACGCTCACTTTCTTCACTGAGCGTATTCCTAGGAGTGACTAGAAGACGGTTCATGGCAATGTCTTTCAGTCAGCCTTGAGGCCGCCACTATCTACCTTTCAACTGGGGGAAATCCTGCCTTTTTCCAGGCTTCTCAATGACAAACTGGATCACCCCGCACATGTACCTAGCTTCTCTGACAATCCCAAAGAGACCATTGGAACGCAATCCGGCCTTCTGCGATGAAACTTTTGGATGCAGTGTGCTCTGCATGTGGTGAACGGCATAATCCTCTAAATGTCCTCAGTAGGCCTAGGTGACTTTGGATGTTGCAAATGCCTAGCAATGCTCAGGGTAAATCTCTTCTTTATTTCGGGCTGGACCTAAAGGCCAGTTTCCGCATCACTTAGAGAGACCTCGAGCAGGAGTCCCCAGACTGAAGTGGCGCCCCGGTGGTTTCCTTCAGGGCCTCTTATGTTTCCTCAAAGTGGCAGACCCGCATGGAATGAAAGCCTGCCACGAACCGCCTTCCTGAGGCTCTTTCAAAGCTGTGGAACGCTAGCCATAGAGAACACATTCGTTCCCGGCCCTTCCAACTGCATAGTGAGGGAAGTTCCCCGAGCTGTGTATCCCTTGATTGTGCCCAGAAGGCTTTGGGTACACAGTGTCCTTCCTTGGCAGGAATTGACCATGTGAGAGTCTTGAGCACTGTGGGCCATAGTAAAGCTAAAGCCGTCCATTGACTAAGACTTCCTGGAAACCGGTGCACCTCTATCTCTGGTAATGGGAAAATGTGCACCTTACCTCAAGACTAGAGGTCACATTTAGTTGGCCCTTTAGCTACAGTACGCAACTGGGGTGAGCTCCCAGGAAGGAATCGCAAGCCCCTGGATTCTTTAGGAAAAAAACTCTGTGCTCTTCAGCGGCACCTGTGGCGTGAAGAGTCTCCTGGTGGTGTGGTTTTCAGAAGGCTTGGAAGCTGCAATGGAGCTGCTGTCAAAAGGGGGAAATACGGGCTTCTCCCATATTCTCCCGTTTACAACTTGACGCCACAGCGCATTTACTAGCACTCTCTGACTGACTGCTGGAGACTTTCAGCCCCACTGGGCCTTTCTATGAACACACTTCGTTGGACGCGGGGTGTTTTGCGTGCCACGAATAGCATTACACGCTTCATGAACTAGTCCGGCCTAGGTGACTTTGGATGGACCAAATGGCTAAGAATTTGACCGGTATTTCAGGATTTTCTGGCAGGCTGGACCTACCGTGTACCTTGCTTCCCAATAGAGAGATGACAGGTAAGAGTTGCCAGGATGCACTTTAGGCGCAGGGGTTCTTTCAGTGCAGTTCAGAGGGCCTCCGAAGAGGCAGAGCCACGTTGAATGGAATACTGGCCAAAACGTGGTCCTGGGGCTGCCTTACAGCTGTAGAAATCAAGCTCTGCAGGCGAGAATCTGTTCATCACCCTTCCCTCTGCATACAAATAGTCGACCCAAACCGTCTGTTCTGTGTTATGTTTCTCGGAAAATAAAAGGGGACTACGGCGCACACACTCTCCCTCAGAAGGGAATTCCTACGTGACTCTCTTAGGCCTACGGAAAGCTGTAGAGGAGTTAAAGCACTCTATCGAGTCAGGACGCATGGAGATGGCTGCACACAAAACTTTGCTGATAAGAAACACTCGTGCTTCCCTTGAGGCCAGGGGTCACGTTTACTTTACCATGAGCTAGGTCAAGCGTGGGATGAGCTCCTAGCAAGGCACTGGAGACCACCTGGATTCCTAGGAGAATGCTCACTTTCTTCACTGAGCGTATTCCTAGGAGTGACTAGAAGACGGTTAATGGCAATGTCTTTCAGTCAGCCTTGAGGCCGCCACTATCTACCTTTCAACTGGGGGAAATCCTGCCTTTTTCCAGGCTTCTCAATGACAAACAAGATCACCCCGCACATGTACCTAGCTTCTCTGACAATCCCAAAGAGACCATTGGAACGCAATCCGGCCTTCTGCGATGAAACTTTTGGATGCAGTGTGCTCTGCATGTGGTGAACGGCATAATCCTCTAAATGTCCTCAGTAGGCCTAGGTGACTTTGGATGTTGCAAATGCCTAGCAATGCTCAGGGTAAATCTCTTCTTTATTTCGGGCTGGACCTAAAGGCCAGTTTCCGCATCACTTAGAGAGACCTCGAGCAGGAGTCCCCAGACTGAAGTGGCGCCCCGGTGGTTTCCTTCAGGGCCTCTTATGTTTCCTCAAAGTGGCAGACCCGCATGGAATGAAAGCCTGCCACGAACCGCCTTCCTGAGGCTCTTTCAAAGCTGTGGAACGCTAGCCATAGAGAACACATTTGTTCCCGGCCCTTCCAACTGCATAGTGAGGGAAGTTCCCCGAGCTGTGTATCCCTTGATTGTGCCCAGAAGGCTTTGGGTACACAGTGTCCTTCCTTGGCAGGAATTGACCATGTGAGAGTCTTGAGCACTGTGGGCCATAGTAAAGCTAAAGCCGTCCATTGACTAAGACTTTCTGGAAACCGGTGCACCTCTATCTCTGGTAATGGGAAAATGTGCACCTTACCTCAAGACTAGAGGTCACATTTAGTTGGCCCTTTAGCTACAGTACGCAACTGGGGTGAGCTCCCAGGAAGGAATCGCAAGCCCCTGGATTCTTTAGGAAAAAAACTCTGTGCTCTTCAGCGGCACCTGTGGCGTGAAGAGTCTCCTGGTGGTGTGGTTTTCAGCAGGCTTGGAAGCTGCAATGGAGCTGCTGTCAAAAGGGGGAAATACGGGCTTCTCCCATATTCTCCCGTTTACAACTTGACGCCACAGCACATTTACTAGCACTCTCTGACTGACTGCTGGAGACTTTCAGCCCCACTGGGCCTTTCTATGATCACACTTCGTTGGACGTGGGGTGTTTTGCGTGCCACGAATAGCATTACACGCTTCATGAACTAGTCCGGCCTAGGTGACTTTGGATGGACCAAATGGCTAAGAATTTGACCGGTATTTCAGGATTTTCTGGCAGGCTGGACCTACCGTGTACCTTGCTTCCCAATAGAGAGATGACAGGTAAGAGTTGCCAGAATGCACTTTAGGCGCAGGGGTTCTTTCAGTGCAGTTCAGAGGGCCTCCGAGGAGGCAGAGCCACGTTGAATGGAATACTGGCCAAAAGGTGGTCCTGGGCCTGCCTTACAGCTGTAGAAATCAAGCTCTGCAGGCGAGAATCTGTTCATCACCCTTCCCTCTGCATACAAAGAGTCGACCCCAACCGTCTCTTCTGTGTTATGTTTCTCGGAAAATAAAAGGGGACTACGGCGCACACACTCTCCCTCAGAAGGGAATTCCTACGTGACTCTCTTAGGCCTACGGAAAGCTGTAGAGGAGTTAAAGCACTCTATCGAGTCAGGACGCATGGAGATGGCTGCACACAAAACTTTGCTGATAGGAAACACTCGTGCTTCCATTGAGGCCAGGGGTCACGTTTACTTTGCCCTGAGCTAGGGCAAGCGTGGGATGAGCTCCTAGCAAGGCACTGGAGACCACCTGGATTCCTAGGAGAACGCTCACTTTCTTCACTGAGCGTATTCCTAGGAGTGACTAGAAGACGGTTAATGGCAATGTCTTTCAGTCAGCCTTGAGGCCGCCACTATCTACCTTTCAACTGGGGGAAATCCTGCCTTTTTCCAGGCTTCTCAATGACAAACTGGATCACCCCGTACATGTACCTAGCTTCTCTGACAATCCCAAAGGGACCATTGGAACGCAATCCGGCCTTCTGCGATGAAACTTTTGGATGCAGTGTGCTCTGCATGTGGTGAACGGCATAATCCTCTAAATGTCCTCAGTAGGCCTAGGTGACTTTGGATGTTGCAAATGCCTAGCAATGCTCAGGGTAAATCTCTTCTTTATTTCGGGCTGGACCTAAAGGCCAGTTTCCGCATCACTTAGAGAGACCTCGAGCAGGAGTCCCCAGACTGAAGTGGCGCCCCGGTGGTTTCCTTCAGGGCCTCTTATGTTTCCTCAAAGTGGCAGACCCGCATGGAATGAAAGCCTGCCACGAACCGCCTTCCTGAGGCTCTTTCAAAGCTGTGGAACGCTAGCCATAGAGAACACATTCGTTCCCGGCCCTTCCAACTGCATAGTGAGGGAAGTTCCCCGAGCTGTGTATCCCTTGATTGTGCCCAGAAGGCTTTGGGTACACAGTGTCCTTCCTTGGCAGGAATTGACCATGTGAGAGTCTTGAGCACTGTGGGCCATAGTAAAGCTAAAGCCGTCCATTGACTAAGACTTCCTGGAAACCGGTGCACCTCTATCTCTGGTAATGGGAAAATGTGCACCTTACCTCAAGACTAGAGGTCACATTTAGTTGGCCCTTTAGCTACAGTACGCAACAGGGGTGAGCTCCCAGGAAGGAATTGCAAGCCCCTGGATTCTTTAGGAAAAAAACTCTGTGCTCTTCAGCGGCACCTGTGGCGTGAAGAGTCTCCTGGTGGTGTGGTTTTCAGCAGGCTTGGAAGCTGCAATGGAGCTGCTGTCAAAAGGGGGAAATACGGGCTTCTCCCATATTCTCCCGTTTACAACTTGACGCCACAGCGCATTTACTAGCACTCTCTGACTGACTGCTGGAGACTTTCAGTCCCACTGGGCCTTTCTATGATCACACTTCGTTGGACGCGGGGTGTTTTGCGTGCCACGAATAGCATTACACGCTTCATGAACTAGTCCGGCCTAGGTGACTTTGGATGGACCAAATGGCTAAGAATTTGACCGGTATTTCAGGATTTTCTGGCAGGCTGGACCTACCGTGTACCTTGCTTCCCAATAGAGAGATGACAGGTAAGAGTTGCCAGGATGCACTTTAGACGCAGGGGTTCTTTCAGTGCAGTTCAGAGGGCCTCCGCGGAGGCAGAGCAACGTTGAATGGAATACTGGCCAAACCGTGGTCCTGGGGCTGCCTTACAGCTGTAGAAATCAAGTTCTGCAGGCGAGAATCTGTTCATCACCCTTCCCTCTGCATACAAAGAGTCGACCCCAACCGTCTCTTCTGTGTTATGTTTCTCGGAAAATAAAAGGGGAATACGGCGCACACACTCTCCCTCAGAAGGGAATGCCTATGCGACTCTCTTAGGCCTACGGAAAGCCGTAGAGGAGTTAAAGCACTCTGCCGAGTCAGGACGCACGGAGATGGCTGCACACAAAACTTTGCTGATAGGAAACACTCGTGCTTGCCTTGAGGCCAGGGGTCACGTTTACTTTGCCCTGAGCTAGGGCAAGCGTGGGATGAGCTCCTAGCAAGGCACTGGAGACCACCTGGATTCCTAGGAGAACGCTCACTTTCTTCACTGAGCGTATTACTAGGAGTGACTAGAAGACGGTTCATGGCAATGTCTTTCAGTCAGCCTTGAGGCCGCCACTATCTACCTTTCAACTGGGGGAAATCCTGCCTTTTTCCAGGCTTCTCAATGACAAACTGGATCACCCCGCACATGTACCTAGCTTCTCTGACAATCCCAAAGAGACCATTGGAACGCAATCCGGCCTTCTGCGATGAAACTTTTGGATGCAGTGTGCTCTGCATGTGGTGAACGGCATAATCCTCTAAATGTCCTCAGTAGGCCTAGGTGACTTTGGATGTTGCAAATGCCTAGCAATGCTCAGGGTAAATCTCTTCTTTATTTCGGGCTGGACCTAAAGGCCAGTTTCCGCATCACTTAGAGAGACCTCGAGCAGGAGTCCCCAGACTGAAGTGGCGCCCCGGTGGTTTCCTTCAGGGCCTCTTATGTTTCCTCAAAGTGGCAGACCCGCATGGAATGAAAGCCTGCCACGAACCGCCTTCCTGAGGCTCTTTCAAAGCTGTGGAACGCTAGCCATAGAGAACACATTCGTTCCCGGCCCTTCCAACTGCATAGTGAGGGAAGTTCCCCGAGCTGTGTATCCCTTGATTGTGCCCAGAAGGCTTTGGGTACACAGTGTCCTTCCTTGGCAGGAATTGACCATGTGAGAGTCTTGAGCACTGTGGGCCATAGTAAAGCTAAAGCCGTCCATTGACTAAGACTTCCTGGAAACCGGTGCACCTCTATCTCTGGTAATGGGAAAATGTGCACCTTACCTCAAGACTAGAGGTCACATTTAGTTGGCCCTTTAGCTACAGTACGCAACTGGGGTGAGCTCCCAGGAAGGAATCGCAAGCCCCTGGATTCTTTAGGAAAAAAACTCTGTGCTCTTCAGCGACACCTGTGGCGTGAAGAGTCTCCTGGTGGTGTGGTTTTCAGCAGGCTTGGAAGCTGCAATGGAGCTGCTGTCAAAAGGGGGAAATACGGGCTTCTCCCATATTCTCCCGTTTACAACTTGACGCCACAGCGCATTTACTAGCACTCTCTGACTGACTGCTGGAGACTTTCAGCCCCACTGGGCCTTTCTATGAACACACTTTGTTGGACCCGGGGTGTTTTGCGTGCCACGAATAGCATTACACGCATCATGAACTAGTCCGGCCTAGGTGACTTTGGATGGACCAAATGGCTAAGAATTTGACCGGTATTTCAGGATTTTCTGGCAGGCTGGACCTACCATGTACCTTGCTTCCCAATAGAGAGATGATAGGTAAGAGTTGCCAGGATGCACTTTAGGCGCAGGGGTTCTTTCAGTGCAGTTCAGAGGGCCTCCGAGGAGGCAGAGCCACGTTGAATGGAATACTGGCCAAAACGTGGTCCTGGGGCTGCCTTACAGCTGTAGAAATCAAGTTCTGCAGGCGAGAATCTGTTCATCACCCTTCCCTCTGCATACAAAGAGTCGACCCCAACCGTCTCTTCTGTGTTATGTTTCTTGGAAAATAAAAGGGGACTACGGCGCACACACTCTCCCTCAGAAGGGAATTCCTACACGACTCTCTTAGGCCTACGGAAAGCCGTAGAGGAGTTAAAGCACAATGCCGAGTCAGGAGGCATGGAGATGGCTGCACACAAAACTTTGCTGATAGGAAACACTCGTGCTTGCCTTGAGGCCAGGGGTCACGTTTACTTTGCCCTGAGCTAGGGCAAGCGTGGAATGAGCTCCTAGCAAGGTACTGGAGACCACCTGGATTCCTAGGAGAACGCTCACTTTCTTCACTGAGCGTATTCCTAGGAGTGACTAGAAGACGGTTCATGGCAATGTCTTTCAGTCAGCCTTGAGGCCGCCACTATCTACCTTTCAACTGGGGGAAATCCTGCCTTTTTCCAGGCTTCTCAATGACAAACTAGATCACCCCGTACATGTACCTAGCTTCTCTGACAATCCCAAAGAGACCATTGGAACGCAATCCGGCCTTCTGCGATGAAACTTTTGGATGCAGTGTGCTCTGCATGTGGTGAACGGCATAATCCTCTAAATGTCCTCAGTAGGCCTAGGTGACTTTGGATGTTGCAAATGCCTAGCAATGCTCAGGGTAAATCTCTTCTTTATTTCGGGCTGGACCTAAAGGCCAGTTTCCGCATCACTTAGAGAGACCTCGAGCAGGAGTCCCCAGACTGAAGTGGCGCCCCGGTGGTTTCCTTCAGGGCCTCTTATGTTTCCTCAAAGTGGCAGACCCGCATGGAATGAAAGCCTGCCACGAACCGCCTTCCTGAGGCTCTTTCAAAGCTGTGGAACGCTAGCCATAGAGAACACATTCGTTCCCGGCCCTTCCAACTGCATAGTGAGGGAAGTTCCCCGAGCTGTGTATCCCTTGATTGTGCCCAGAAGGCTTTGGGTACACAGTGTCCTTCCTTGGCAGGAATTGACCATGTGAGAGTCTTGAGCACTGTGGGCCATAGTAAAGCTAAAGCCGTCCATTGACTAAGACTTCCTGGAAACCGGTGCACCTCTATCTCTGGTAATGGGAAAATGTGCACCTTACCTCAAGACTAGAGGTCACATTTAGTTGGCCCTTAGCTACAGTACGCAACTGGGGTGAGCTCCCAGGAAGGAATCGCAAGCCCCTGGATTCTTTAGGAAAAAAACTCTGTGCTCTTCAGCGACACCTGTGGCGTGAAGAGTCTCCTGGTGGTGTGGTTTTCAGCAGGCTTGGAAGCTGCAATGGAGCTGCTGTCAAAAGGGGGAAATACGGGCTTCTCCCATATTCTCCCGTTTACAACTTGACGCCACAGCGCATTTACTAGCACTCTCTGACTGACTGCTGGAGACTTTCAGCCCCACTGGGCCTTTCTATGAACACACTTTGTTGGACCCGGGGTGTTTTGCGTGCCACGAATAGCATTACACGCATCATGAACTAGTCCGGCCTAGGTGACTTTGGATGGACCAAATGGCTAAGAATTTGACCGGTATTTCAGGATTTTCTGGCAGGCTGGACCTACCATGTACCTTGCTTCCCAATAGAGAGATGATAGGTAAGAGTTGCCAGGATGCACTTTAGGCGCAGGGGTTCTTTCAGTGCAGTTCAGAGGGCCTCCGAGGAGGCAGAGCCACGTTGAATGGAATACTGGCCAAAACGTGGTCCTGGGGCTGCCTTACAGCTGTAGAAATCAAGTTCTGCAGGCGAGAATCTGTTCATCACCCTTCCCTCTGCATACAAAGAGTCGACCCCAACCGTCTCTTCTGTGTTATGTTTCTTGGAAAATAAAAGGGGACTACGGCGCACACACTCTCCCTCAGAAGGGAATTCCTACACGACTCTCTTAGGCCTACGGAAAGCCGTAGAGGAGTTAAAGCACTCTGCCGAGTCAGGACGCATGGAGATGGCTGCACACAAAACTTTGCTGATAGGAAACACTCGTGCTTGCCTTGAGGCCAGGGGTCACGTTTACTTTGCCCTGAGCTAGGGCAAGCGTGGAATGAGCTCCTAGCAAGGTACTGGAGACCACCTGGATTCCTAGGAGAACGCTCACTTTCTTCACTGAGCGTATTCCTAGGAGTGACTAGAAGACGGTTCATGGCAATGTCTTTCAGTCAGCCTTGAGGCCGCCACTATCTACCTTTCAACTGGGGGAAATCCTGCCTTTTTCCAGGCTTCTCAATGACAAACTAGATCACCCCGTACATGTACCTAGCTTCTCTGACAATCCCAAAGAGACCATTGGAACACAATCCGGCCTTCGGCGATGAAAGTTTTGGATGCAGTGTGCTCTGCATGTGGTGAACGGCATAATCCTCTAAATGTCCTCAGTAGGCCTAGGTGACTTTGGATGTTGCAAATGCCTAGCAATGCTCAGGGTAAATCTCTTCTTTATTTCGGGCTGGACCTAAAGGCCAGTTTCCGCATCACTTAGAGAGACCTCGAGCAGGAGTCCCCAGACTGAAGTGGCGCCCCGGTGGTTTCCTTCAGGGCCTCTTATGTTTCCTCAAAGTGGCAGACCCGCATGGAATGAAAGCCTGCCACGAACCGCCTTCCTGAGGCTCTTTCAAAGCTGTGGAACGCTAGCCATAGAGAACACATTCGTTCCCGGCCCTTCCAACTGCATAGTGAGGGAAGTTCCCCGAGCTGTGTATCCCTTGATTGTGCCCAGAAGGCTTTGGGTACACAGTGTCCTTCCTTGGCAGGAATTGACCATGTGAGAGTCTTGAGCACTGTGGGCCATAGTAAAGCTAAAGCCGTCCATTGACTAAGACTTCCTGGAAACCGGTGCACCTCTATCTCTGGTAATGGGAAAATGTGCACCTTACCTCAAGACTAGAGGTCACATTTAGTTGGCCCTTTAGCTACAGTACGCAACAGGGGTGAGCTCCCAGGAAGGAATTGCAAGCCCCTGGATTCTTTAGGAAAAAAACTCTGTGCTCTTCAGCGGCACCTGTGGCGTGAAGAGTCTCCTGGTGGTGTGGTTTTCAGCAGGCTTGGAAGCTGCAATGGAGCTGCTGTCAAAAGGGGGAAATACGGGCTTCTCCCATATTCTCCCGTTTACAACTTGACGCCACAGCGCATTTACTAGCACTCTCTGACTGACTGGTGGAGACTTTCAGTCCCACTGGGCCTTTCTATGATCACACTTCGTTGGACGCGGGGTGTTTTGCGTGCCACGAATAGCATTACACGCTTCATGAACTAGTCCGGCCTAGGTGACTTTGGATGGACCAAATGGCTAAGAATTTGACCGGTATTTCAGGATTTTCTGGCAGGCTGGACCTACCGTGTACCTTGCTTCCCAATAGAGAGATGACAGGTAAGAGTTGCCAGGATGCACTTTAGACGCAGGGGTTCTTTCAGTGCAGTTCAGAGGGCCTCCGCGGAGGCAGAGCAACGTTGAATGGAATACTGGCCAAACCGTGGTCCTGGGGCTGCCTTACAGCTGTAGAAATCAAGTTCTGCAGGCGAGAATCTGTTCATCACCCTTCCCTCTGCATACAAAGAGTCGACCCCAACCGTCTCTTCTGTGTTATGTTTCTCGGAAAATAAAAGGGGAATACGGCGCACACACTCTCCCTCAGAAGGGAATGCCTATGCGACTCTCTTAGGCCTACGGAAAGCCGTAGAGGAGTTAAAGCACTCTGCCGAGTCAGGACGCACGGAGATGGCTGCACACAAAACTTTGCTGATAGGAAACACTCGTGCTTGCCTTGAGGCCAGGGGTCACGTTTACTTTGCCCTGAGCTAGGGCAAGCGTGGGATGAGCTCCTAGCAAGGCACTGGAGACCACCTGGATTCCTAGGAGAACGCTCACTTTCTTCACTGAGCGTATTCCTAGGAGTGACTAGAAGACGGTTCATGGCAATGTCTTTCAGTCAGCCTTGAGGCCGCCACTATCTACCTTTCAACTGGGGGAAATCCTGCCTTTTTCCAGGCTTCTCAATGACAAACTGGATCACCCCGCACATGTACCTAGCTTCTCTGACAATCCCAAAGAGACCATTGGAACGCAATCCGGCCTTCTGCGATGAAACTTTTGGATGCAGTGTGCTCTGCATGTGGTGAACGGCATAATCCTCTAAATGTCCTCAGTAGGCCTAGGTGACTTTGGATGTTGCAAATGCCTAGCAATGCTCAGGGTAAATCTCTTCTTTATTTCGGGCTGGACCTAAAGGCCAGTTTCCGCATCACTTAGAGAGACCTCGAGCAGGAGTCCCCAGACTGAAGTGGCGCCCCGGTGGTTTCCTTCAGGGCCTCTTATGTTTCCTCAAAGTGGCAGACCCGCATGGAATGAAAGCCTGCCACGAACCGCCTTCCTGAGGCTCTTTCAAAGCTGTGGAACGCTAGCCATAGAGAACACATTCGTTCCCGGCCCTTCCAACTGCATAGTGAGGGAAGTTCCCCGAGCTGTGTATCCCTTGATTGTGCCCAGAAGGCTTTGGGTACACAGTGTCCTTCCTTGGCAGGAATTGACCATGTGAGAGTCTTGAGCACTGTGGGCCATAGTAAAGCTAAAGCCGTCCATTGACTAAGACTTCCTGGAAACCGGTGCACCTCTATCTCTGGTAATGGGAAAATGTGCACCTTACCTCAAGACTAGAGGTCACATTTAGTTGGCCCTTTAGCTACAGTACGCAACTGGGGTGAGCTCCCAGGAAGGAATCGCAAGCCCCTGGATTCTTTAGGAAAAAAACTCTGTGCTCTTCAGCGACACCTGTGGCGTGAAGAGTCTCCTGGTGGTGTGGTTTTCAGCAGGCTTGGAAGCTGCAATGGAGCTGCTGTCAAAAGGGGGAAATACGGGCTTCTCCCATATTCTCCCGTTTACAACTTGACGCCACAGCGCATTTACTAGCACTCTCTGACTGACTGCTGGAGACTTTCAGCCCCACTGGGCCTTTCTATGAACACACTTTGTTGGACCCGGGGTGTTTTGCGTGCCACGAATAGCATTACACGCATCATGAACTAGTCCGGCCTAGGTGACTTTGGATGGACCAAATGGCTAAGAATTTGACCGGTATTTCAGGATTTTCTGGCAGGCTGGACCTACCATGTACCTTGCTTCCCAATAGAGAGATGATAGGTAAGAGTTGCCAGGATGCACTTTAGGCGCAGGGGTTCTTTCAGTGCAGTTCAGAGGGCCTCCGAGGAGGCAGAGCCACGTTGAATGGAATACTGGCCAAAACGTGGTCCTGGGGCTGCCTTACAGCTGTAGAAATCAAGTTCTGCAGGCGAGAATCTGTTCATCACCCTTCCCTCTGCATACAAAGAGTCGACCCCAACCGTCTCTTCTGTGTTATGTTTCTTGGAAAATAAAAGGGGACTACGGCGCACACACTCTCCCTCAGAAGGGAATTCCTACACGACTCTCTTAGGCCTACGGAAAGCCGTAGAGGAGTTAAAGCACTCTGCCGAGTCAGGAGGCATGGAGATGGCTGCACACAAAACTTTGCTGATAGGAAACACTCGTGCTTGCCTTGAGGCCAGGGGTCACGTTTACTTTGCCCTGAGCTAGGGCAAGCGTGGAATGAGCTCCTAGCAAGGTACTGGAGACCACCTGGATTCCTAGGAGAACGCTCACTTTCTTCACTGAGCGTATTCCTAGGAGTGACTAGAAGACGGTTCATGGCAATGTCTTTCAGTCAGCCTTGAGGCCGCCACTATCTACCTTTCAACTGGGGGAAATCCTGCCTTTTTCCAGGCTTCTCAATGACAAACTAGATCACCCCGTACATGTACCTAGCTTCTCTGACAATCCCAAAGAGACCATTGGAACGCAATCCGGCCTTCTGCGATGAAACTTTTGGATGCAGTGTGCTCTGCATGTGGTGAACGGCATATTCCTCTAAATGTCCTCAGTAGGCCTAGGTGACTTTGGATGTTGCAAATGCCTAGCAATGCTCAGGGTAAATCTCTTCTTTATTTCGGGCTGGACCTAAAGGCCAGTTTCCGCATCACTTAGAGAGACCTCGAGCAGGAGTCCCCAGACTGAAGTGGCGCCCCGGTGGTTTCCTTCAGGGCCTCTTATGTTTCCTCAAAGTGGCAGACCCGCATGGAATGAAAGCCTGCCACGAACCGCCTTCCTGAGGCTCTTTCAAAGCTGTGGAACGCTAGCCATAGAGAACACATTCGTTCCCGGCCCTTCCAACTGCATAGTGAGGGAACTTCCCCGAGCTGTGTATCCCTTGATTGTGCCCAGAAGGCTTTGGGTACACAGTGTCCTTCCTTGGCAGGAATTGACCATGTGAGAGTCTTGAGCACTGTGGGCCATAGTAAAGCTAAAGCCGTCCATTGACTAAGACTTCCTGGAAACCGGTGCACCTCTATCTCTGGTAATGGGAAAATGTGCACCTTACCTCAAGACTAGAGGTCACATTTAGTTGGCCCTTAGCTACAGTACGCAACTGGGGTGAGCTCCCAGGAAGGAATCGCAAGCCCCTGGATTCTTTAGGAAAAAAACTCTGTGCTCTTCAGCGACACCTGTGGCGTGAAGAGTCTCCTGGTGGTGTGGTTTTCAGCAGGCTTGGAAGCTGCAATGGAGCTGCTGTCAAAAGGGGGAAATACGGGCTTCTCCCATATTCTCCCGTTTACAACTTGACGCCACAGCGCATTTACTAGCACTCTCTGACTGACTGCTGGAGACTTTCAGCCCCACTGGGCCTTTCTATGAACACACTTTGTTGGACCCGGGGTGTTTTGCGTGCCACGAATAGCATTACACGCATCATGAACTAGTCCGGCCTAGGTGACTTTGGATGGACCAAATGGCTAAGAATTTGACCGGTATTTCAGGATTTTCTGGCAGGCTGGACCTACCATGCACCTTGCTTCCCAATAGAGAGATGATAGGTAAGAGTTGCCAGGATGCACTTTAGGCGCAGGGGTTCTTTCAGTGCAGTTCAGAGGGCCTCCGAGGAGGCAGAGCCACGTTGAATGGAATACTGGCCAAAACGTGGTCCTGGGGCTGCCTTACAGCTGTAGAAATCAAGTTCTGCAGGCGAGAATCTGTTCATCACCCTTCCCTCTGCATACAAAGAGTCGACCCCAACCGTCTCTTCTGTGTTATGTTTCTTGGAAAATAAAAGGGGACTACGGCGCACACACTCTCCCTCAGAAGGGAATTCCTACACGACTCTCTTAGGCCTACGGAAAGCCGTAGAGGAGTTAAAGCACTCTGCCGAGTCAGGACGCATGGAGATGGCTGCACACAAAACTTTGCTGATAGGAAACACTCGTGCTTGCCTTGAGGCCAGGGGTCACGTTTACTTTGCCCTGAGCTAGGGCAAGCGTGGAATGAGCTCCTAGCAAGGTACTGGAGACCACCTGGATTCCTAGGAGAACGCTCACTTTCTTCACTGAGCGTATTCCTAGGAGTGACTAGAAGACGGTTCATGGCAATGTCTTTCAGTCAGCCTTGAGGCCGCCACTATCTACCTTTCAACTGGGGGAAATCCTGCCTTTTTCCAGGCTTCTCAATGACAAACTAGATCACCCCGTACATGTACCTAGCTTCTCTGACAATCCCAAAGAGACCATTGGAACACAATCCGGCCTTCGGCGATGAAAGTTTTGGATGCAGTGTGCTCTGCATGTGGTGAACGGCATAATCCTCTAAATGTCCTCAGTAGGCCTAGGTGACTTTGGATGCTGCAAATGCCTAGCAATGCTCAGGGTAAATCTCTTCTTTATTTCGGGCTGGACCTAAAGGCCAGTTTCCGCATCACTTAGAGAGACCTCGAGCAGGAGTCCCCAGACTGAAGTGGCGCCCCGGTGGTTTCCTTCAGGGCCTCTTATGTTTCCTCAAAGTGGCAGACCCGCATGGAATGAAAGCCTGCCACGAACCGCCTTCCTGAGGCTCTTTCAAAGCTGTGGAACGCTAGCCATAGAGAACACATTCGTTCCCGGCCCTTCCAACTGCATAGTGAGGGAACTTCCCCGAGCTGTGTATCCCTTGATTGTGCCCAGAAGGCTTTGGGTACACAGTGTCCTTCCTTGGCAGGAATTGACCATGTGAGAGTCTTGAGCACTGTGGGCCATAGTAAAGCTAAAGCCGTCCATTGACTAAGACTTCCTGGAAACCGGTGCACCTCTATCTCTGGTAATGGGAAAATGTGCACCTTACCTCAAGACTAGAGGTCACATTTAGTTGGCCCTTTAGCTACAGTACGCAACTGGGGTGAGCTCCCAGGAAGGAATCGCAAGCCCCTGGATTCTTTAGGAAAAAAACTCTGTGCTCTTCAGCGGCACCTGTGGCGTGAAGAGTCTCCTGGTGGTGTGGTTTTCAGCAGGCTTGGAAGCTGCAATGGAGCTGCTGTCAAAAGGGGGAAATACGGGCTTCTCCCATATTCTCCCGTTTACAACTTGACGCCACAGCGCATTTACTAGCACTCTCTGACTGACTGCTGGAGACTTTCAGCCCCACTGGGCCTTTCTATGAACACACTTCGTTGGACGCGGGGTGTTTTGCGTGCCACGAATAGCATTACACGCTTCATGAACTAGTCCGGCCTAGGTGACTTTGGATGGACCAAATGGCTAAGAATTTGACCGGTATTTCAGGATTTTCTGGCAGGCTGGACCTACCGTGTACCTTGCTTCCCAATAGAGAGATGACAGGTAAGAGTTGCCAGGATGCACTTTAGGCGCAGGGGTTCTTTCAGTGCAGTTCAGAGGGCCTCCGAAGAGGCAGAGCCACGTTGAATGGAATACTGGCCAAAACGTGGTCCTGGGGCTGCCTTACAGCTGTAGAAATCAAGCTCTGCAGGGGAGAATCTGTTCATCACCCTTCCCTCTGCATACAAATAGTCGACCCAAACCTTCTGTTCTGTGTTATGTTTCTCGGAAAATAAAAGGGGACTACGGCGCACACACTCTCCCTCAGAAGGGAATTCCTACGTGACTCTCTTAGGCCTACGGAAAGCTGTAGAGGAGTTAAAGCACTCTATCGAGTCAGGACGCATGGAGATGGCTGCACACAAAACTTTGCTGATAGGAAACACTCGTGCTTCCCTTGAGGCCAGGGGTCACGTTTACTTTACCATGAGCTAGGTCAAGCGTGGGATGAGCTCCTAGCAAGGCACTGGAGACCACCTGGATTCCTAGGAGAATGCTCACTTTCTTCACTGAGCGTATTCCTAGGAGTGACTAGAAGACGGTTAATGGCAATGTCTTTCAGTCAGCCTTGAGGCCGCCACTATCTACCTTTCAACTGGGGGAAATCCTGCCTTTTTCCAGGCTTCTCAATGACAAACTGGATCACCCCGCACATGTACCTAGCTTCTCTGACAATCCCAAAGAGACCATTGGAACGCAATCCGGCCTTCTGCGATGAAACTTTTGGATGCAGTGTGCTCTGCATGTGGTGAACGGCATAATCTTCTAAATGTCCTCAGTAGGCCTAGGTGACTTTGGATGTTGCAAATGCCTAGCAATGCTCAGGGTAAATCTCTTCTTTATTTCGGGCTGGACCTAAAGGCCAGTTTCCGCATCACTTAGAGAGACCTCGAGCAGGAGTCCCCAGACTGAAGTGGCGCCCCGGTGGTTTCCTTCAGGGCCTCTTATGTTTCCTCAAAGTGGCAGACCCGCATGGAATGAAAGCCTGCCACGAACCGTCTTCCTGAGGCTCTTTCAAAGCTGTGGAACGCTAGCCATAGAGAACACATTCGTTCCCGGCCCTTCCAACTGCATAGTGAGGGAAGTTCCCCGAGCTGTGTATCCCTTGATTGTGCCCAGAAGGCTTTGGGTACACAGTGTCCTTCCTTGGCAGGAATTGACCATGTGAGAGTCTTGAGCACTGTGGGCCATAGTAAAGCTAAAGCCGTCCATTGACTAAGACTTCCTGGAAACCGGTGCACCTCTATCTCTGGTAATGGGAAAATGTGCACCTTACCTCAAGACTAGAGGTCACATTTAGTTGGCCCTTTAGCTACAGTACGCAACTGGGGTGAGCTCCCAGGAAGGAATCGCAAGCCCCTGGATTCTTTAGGAAAAAAACTCTGTGCTCTTCAGCGGCACCTGTGGCGTGAAGAGTCTCCTGGTGGTGTGGTTTTCAGCAGGCTTGGAAGCTGCAATGGAGCTGCTGTCAAAAGGGGGAAATACGGGCTTCTCCCATATTCTCCCGTTTACAACTTGACGCCACAGCACATTTACTAGCACTCTCTGACTGACTGCTGGAGACTTTCAGCCCCACTGGGCCTTTCTATGATCACACTTCGTTGGACGTGGGGTGTTTTGCGTGCCACGAATAGCATTACACGCTTCATGAACTAGTCCGGCCTAGGTGACTTTGGATGGACCAAATGGCTAAGAATTTGACCGGTATTTCAGGATTTTCTGGCAGGCTGGACCTACCGTGTACCTTGCTTCCCAATAGAGAGATGACAGGTAAGAGTTGCCAGGATGCACTTTAGGCGCAGGGGTTCTTTCAGTGCAGTTCAGAGGGCCTCCGAGGAGGCAGAGCCACGTTGAATGGAATACTGGCCAAAAGGTGGTCCTGGGCCTGCCTTACAGCTGTAGAAATCAAGCTCTGCAGGCGAGAATCTGTTCATCACCCTTCCCTCTGCATACAAAGAGTCGACCCCAACCGTCTCTTCTGTGTTATGTTTCTCGGAAAATAAAAGGGGACTACGGCGCACACACTCTCCCTCATAAGGGAATTCCTACGTGACTCTCTTAGGCCTACGGAAAGCTGTAGAGGAGTT
Source organism: Mesoplodon densirostris (assembly GCF_025265405.1). Taxonomy (NCBI): domain Eukaryota; kingdom Metazoa; phylum Chordata; class Mammalia; order Artiodactyla; family Ziphiidae; genus Mesoplodon; species Mesoplodon densirostris. The sequence continues at coordinate 1,150,766 of NC_082682.1, forward strand.
AAAGCACTCTATCGAGTCAGGACGCATGGAGATGGCTGCACACAAAACTTTGCTGATAGGAAACACTCGTGCTTCCCTTGAGGCCAGGGGTCACGTTTACTTTGCCCTGAGCTAGGGCAAGCGTGGGATGAGCTCCTAGCAAGGCACTGGAGACCACCTGGATTCCTAGGAGAACGCTCACTTTCTTCACTGAGCGTATTCCTAGGAGTGACTAGAAGACGGTTCATGGCAATGTCTTTCAGTCAGCCTTGAGGCCGCCACTATCTACCTTTCAACTGGGGGAAATCCTGCCTTTTTCCAGGCTTCTCAGTGACAAACTGGATCACCCCGTACATGTACCTAGCTTCTCTGACAATCCCAAAGAGACCATTGGAACGCAATCCGGCCTTCTGCGATGAAACTTTTGGATGCAGTGTGCTCTGCATGTGGTGAACGGCATAATCCTCTAAATGTCCTCAGTAGGCCTAGGTGACTTTGGATGTTGCAAATGCCTAGCAATGCTCAGGGTAAATCTCTTCTTTATTTCGGGCTGGACCTAAAGGCCAGTTTCCGCATCACTTAGAGAGACCTCGAGCAGGAGTCCCCAGACTGAAGTGGCGCCCCGGTGGTTTCCTTCAGGGCCTCTTATGTTTCCTCAAAGTGGCAGACCCGCATGGAATGAAAGCCTGCCACGAACCACCTTCCTGAGGCTCTTTCAAAGCTGTGGAACGCTAGCCATAGAGAACACATTCGTTCCCGGCCCTTCCAACTGCATAGTGAGGGAAGTTCCCCGAGCTGTGTATCCCTTGATTGTGCCCAGAAGGCTTTGGGTACACAGTGTCCTTCCTTGGCAGGAATTGACCATGTGAGAGTCTTGAGCACTGTGGGCCATAGTAAAGCTAAAGCCGTCCATTGACTAAGACTTCCTGGAAACCGGTGCACCTCTATCTCTGGTAATGGGAAAATGTGCACCTTACCTCAAGACTAGAGGTCACATTTAGTTGGCCCTTTAGCTACAGTACGCAACTGGGGTGAGCTCCCAGGAAGGAATCGCAAGCCCATGGATTCTTTAGGAAAAAAACTCTGTGCTCTTCAGCGGCACCTGTGGCGTGAAGAGTCTCCTGGTGGTGTGGTTTTCAGCAGGCTTGGAAGCTGCAATGGAGCTGCTGTCAAAAGGGGGAAATACGGGCTTCTCCCATATTCTCCCGTTTACAACTTGACGCCACAGCGCATTTACTAGCACTCTCTGACTGACTGCTGGAGACTTTCAGCCCCACTGGGCCTTTCTATGATCACACTTCGTTGGACGCGGGGTGTTTTGCGTACCACGAATAGCATTACACGCTTCATGAACTAGTCCGGCCTAGGTGACTTTGGATGAACCAAATGGCTAAGAATTTGACCGGTATTTCAGGATTTTCTGGCAGGCTGGACCTACGGTGTACCTTGCTTCCCAATAGAGAGATGACAGGTAAGAGTTGCCAGGATGCACTTTAGGCACAGGGGTTCTTTCAGTGCAGTTCAGAGGGCCTCTGAAGAGGCAGATCCACGTTGAATGGAATACTGGCCAAAACGTGGTCCTGGGGCTGCCTTACAGCTGTAGAAATCAAGCTCTGCAGGCGAGAATCTGTTCATCACCCTTCCCTCTGCATACAAATAGTCGACCCAAACCGTCTGTTCTGTGTTATGTTTCTCGGAAAATAAAAGGGGACTACGGCGCACACACTCTCCCTCAGAAGGGAATTCCTACGTGACTCTCTTAGGCCTACGGAAAGCTGTAGAGGAGTTAAAGCACTCTATCGAGTCAGGACGCATGGAGATGGCTGCACAGAAAACTTTGCTGATAGGAAACACTCGTGCTTCCCTTGAGGCCAGGGGTCACGTTTATTTTACCCTGAGCTAGGTCAAGCGTGGGATGAGCTCCTAGCAAGGCACTGGAGACCACCTGGATTCCTAGGAGAATGCTCACTTTCTTCACTGAGCGTATTCCTAGGAGTGACTAGAAGACGGTTAATGGCAATGTCTTTCAGTCAGCCTTGAGGCCGCCACTATCTACCTTTCAACTGGGGGAAATCCTGCCTTTTTCCAGGCTTCTCAATGACAAACTAGATCACCCCGTACATGTACCTAGCTTCTCTGACAATCCCAAAGAGACCATTGGAACGCAATCCGGCCTTCTGCGATGAAACTTTTGTATGCAGTGTGCTCTGCATGTGGTGAACGGCATAATCCTCTAAATGTCCTCAGTAGGCCTAGGTGACTTTGGATGTTGCAAATGCCTAGCAATGCTCAGGGTAAATCTCTTCTTTATTTCGGGCTGGACCTAAAGGCCAGTTTCCGCATCACTTAGAGAGACCTCGAGCAGGAGTCCCCAGACGGAAGTGGCGCCCCGGTGGTTTCCTTCAGGGCCTCTTATGTTTCCTCAAAGTGGCAGGCCCGCAGGGAATGAAAGTCTGCCACGAACCGCCTTCCTGAGGCTCTTTAAAAGCTGTGGAACGCTAGCCATAGAGAACACATTCGTTCTCGGCCCTTCCAACTGCATAGTGAGGGAAGTTCCCCGAGCTGTGTATCCCTTGATTGTGCCCAGAAGGCTTTGGGTACACAGTGTCCTTCCTTGGCAGGAATTGACCATGTGAGAGTCTTGAGCACTGTGGGCCATAGTAAAGCTAAAGCCGTCCATTGACTAAGACTTCCTGGAAACCGGTGCACATCTATCTCTGGTAATGGGAAAATGTGCACCTTACCTCAAGACTAGAGGTCACATTTAGTTGGCCCTTTAGCTACAGTACGCAACTGGGGTGAGCTCCCAGGAAGGAATCGCAAGCCCCTGGATTCTTTAGGAAAAAAACTCTGTGCTCTTCAGCGGCACCTGTGGCGTGAAGAGTCTCCTGGTGGTGTGGTTTTCAGCAGACTTGGAAGCTGCAATGGAGCTGCTGTCAAAAGGGGGAAATACGGGCTTCTCCCATATTCTCCCGTTTACAACTTGACGCCACAGCGCATTTACTAGCACTCTCTGACTGACTGCTGGAGACTTTCAGCCCCACTGGGCCTTTCTATGAACACACTTCGTTGGACGCGGGGTGTTTTGCGTGCCACGAATAGCATTACACGCATCATGAACTAGTCCGGCCTAGGTGACTTTGGATGGACCAAATGGCTAAGAATTTGACCGGTATTTCAGGATTTTCTGGCAGGCTGGACCTACCGTGTACCTTGCTTCCCAATAGAGAGATGACAGGTAAGAGTTGCCAGGATGCACTTTAGACGCAGGGGTTCTTTCAGTGCAGTTCAGAGGGCCTCCGCGGAGGCAGAGCAACGTTGAATGGAATACTGGCCAAACCGTGGTCCTGGGGCTGCCTTACAGCTGTAGAAATCAAGTTCTGCAGGCGAGAATCTGTTCATCACCCTTCCCTCTGCATACAAAGAGTCGACCCCAACCGTCTCTTCTGTGTTATGTTTCTCGGAAAATAAAAGGGGACTACGGCGCACACACTCTCCCTCAGAAGGGAATGCCTACGCGACTCTCTTAGGCCTACGGAAAGCCGTAGAGGAGTTAAAGCACTCTGCCGAGTCAGGACGCACGGAGATGGCTGCACACAAAACTTTGCTGATAGGAAACACTCGTGCTTGCCTTGAGGCCAGGGGTCACGTTTACTTTGCCCTGAGCTAGGGCAAGCGTGGGATGAGCTCCTAGCAAGGCACTGGAGACCACCTGGATTCCTAGGAGAACGCTCACTTTCTTCACTGAGCGTATTCCTAGGAGTGACTAGAAGACGGTTCATGGCAATGTCTTTCAGTCAGCCTTGAGGCCGCCACTATCTACCTTTCAACTGGGGGAAATCCTGCCTTTTTCCAGGCTTCTCAATGACAAACTGGATCACCCCGCACATGTACCTAGCTTCTCTGACAATCCCAAAGAGACCATTGGAACGCAATCCGGCCTTCTGCGATGAAACTTTTGGATGCAGTGTGCTCTGCATGTGGTGAACGGCATAATCCTCTAAATGTCCTCAGTAGGCCTAGGTGACTTTGGATGTTGCAAATGCCTAGCAATGCTCAGGGTAAATCTCTTCTTTATTTCGGGCTGGACCTAAAGGCCAGTTTCCGCATCACTTAGAGAGACCTCGAGCAGGAGTCCCCAGACTGAAGTGGCGCCCCGGTGGTTTCCTTCAGGGCCTCTTATGTTTCCTCAAAGTGGCAGACCCGCATGGAATGAAAGCCTGCCACGAACCGCCTTCCTGAGGCTCTTTCAAAGCTGTGGAACGCTAGCCATAGAGAACACATTCGTTCCCGGCCCTTCCAACTGCATAGTGAGGGAAGTTCCCCGAGCTGTGTATCCCTTGATTGTGCCCAGAAGGCTTTGGGTACACAGTGTCCTTCCTTGGCAGGAATTGACCATGTGAGAGTCTTGAGCACTGTGGGCCATAGTAAAGCTAAAGCCGTCCATTGACTAAGACTTCCTGGAAACCGGTGCACCTCTATCTCTGGTAATGGGAAAATGTGCACCTTACCTCAAGACTAGAGGTCACATTTAGTTGGCCCTTTAGCTACAGTACGCAACTGGGGTGAGCTCCCAGGAAGGAATCGCAAGCCCCTGGATTCTTTAGGAAAAAAACTCTGTGCTCTTCAGCGACACCTGTGGCGTGAAGAGTCTCCTGGTGGTGTGGTTTTCAGCAGGCTTGGAAGCTGCAATGGAGCTGCTGTCAAAAGGGGGAAATACGGGCTTCTCCCATATTCTCCCGTTTACAACTTGACGCCACAGCGCATTTACTAGCACTCTCTGACTGACTGCTGGAGACTTTCAGCCCCACTGGGCCTTTCTATGAACACACTTCGTTGGACGCGGGGTGTTTTGCGTGCCACGAATAGCATTACACGCATCATGAACTAGTCCGGCCTAGGTGACTTTGGATGGACCAAATGGCTAAGAATTTGACCGGTATTTCAGGATTTTCTGGCAGGCTGGACCTACCATGTACCTTGCTTCCCAATAGAGAGATGATAGGTAAGAGTTGCCAGGATGCACTTTAGGCGCAGGGGTTCTTTCAGTGCAGTTCAGAGGGCCTCCGAAGAGGCAGAGCCACGTTGAATGGAATACTGGCCAAAACGTGGTCCTGGGGCTGCCTTACAGCTGTAGAAATCAAGTTCTGCAGGCGAGAATCTGTTCATCACCCTTCCCTCTGCATACAAATAGTCGACCCAAACCGTCTGTTCTGTGTTATGTTTCTCGGAAAATAAAAGGGGACTACGGCGCACACACTCTCCCTCAGAAGGGAATTCCTACGTGACTCTCTTAGGCCTACGGAAAGCTGTAGAGGAGTTAAAGCACTCTATCGAGTCAGGACGCATGGAGATGGCTGCACACAAAACTTTGCTGATAGGAAACACTCGTGCTTCCCTTGAGGCCAGGGGTCACGTTTACTTTACCATGGGCTAGGTCAAGCGTGGGATGAGCTCCTAGCAAGGCACTGGAGACCACCTGGATTCCTAGGAGAATGCTCACTTTCTTCACTGAGCGTATTCCTAGGAGTGACTAGAAGACGGTTAATGGCAATGTCTTTCAGTCAGCCTTGAGGCCGCCACTATCTACCTTTCAACTGGGGGAAATCCTGCCTTTTTCCAGGCTTCTCAATGACAAACTGGATCACCCCGCACATGTACCTAGCTTCTCTGACAATCCCAAAGAGACCATTGGAACGCAATCCGGCCTTCTGCGATGAAACTTTTGGATGCAGTGTGCTCTGCATGTGGTGAACGGCATAATCCTCTAACTGTCCTCAGTAGGCCTAGGTGACTTTGGATGTTGCAAATGCCTAGCAATGCTCAGGGTAAATCTCTTCTTTATTTCGGGCTGGACCTAAAGGCCAGTTTCCGCATCACTTAGAGAGACCTCGAGCAGGAGTCCCCAGACTGAAGTGGCGCCCCGGTGGTTTCCTTCAGGGCCTCTTATGTTTCCTCAAAGTGGCAGACCCGCATGGAATGAAAGCCTGCCACGAACCGCCTTCCTGAGGCTCTTTCAAAGCTGTGGAACGCTAGCCATAGAGAACACATTCGTTCCCGGCCCTTCCAACTGCATAGTGAGGGAACTTCCCCGAGCTGTGTATCCCTTGATTGTGCCCAGAAGGCTTTGGGTACACAGTGTCCTTCCTTGGCAGGAATTGACCATGTAAGAGTCTTAAGCACTGTGGGCCATAGTAAAGCTAAAGCCGTCCATTGACTAAGACTTCCTGGAAACCGGTGCACCTCTATCTCTGGTAATGGGAAAATGTGCACCTTACCTCAAGACTAGAGGTCACATTTAGTTGGCCCTTTAGCTACAGTACGCAACTGGGGTGAGCTCCCAGGAAGGAATCGCAAGCCCCTGGATTCTTTAGGAAAAAAACTCTGTGCTCTTCAGCGACACCTGTGGCGTGAAGAGTCTCCTGGTGGTGTGGTTTTCAGCAGGCTTGGAAGCTGCAATGGAGCTGCTGTCAAAAGGGGGAAATACGGGCTTCTCCCATATTCTCCCGTTTACAACTTGACGCCACAGCGCATTTACTAGCACTCTCTGACTGACTGCTGGAGACTTTCAGCCCCACTGGGCCTTTCTATGAACACACTTTGTTGGACCCGGGGTGTTTTGCGTGCCACGAATAGCATTACACGCATCATGAACTAGTCCGGCCTAGGTGACTTTGGATGGACCAAATGGCTAAGAATTTGACCGGTATTTCAGGATTTTCTGGCAGGCTGGACCTACCGTGTACCTTGCTTCCCAATAGAGAGATGACAGGTAAGAGTTGCCAGGATGCACTTTAGGCGCAGGGGTTCTTTCAGTGCAGTTCAGAGGGCCTCCGAGGAGGCAGAGCCACGTTGAATGGAATACTGGCCAAAAGGTGGTCCTGGGCCTGCCTTACAGCTGTAGAAATCAAGCTCTGCAGGCGAGAATCTGTTCATCACCCTTCCCTCTGCATACAAAGAGTCGACCCCAACCGTCTCTTCTGTGTTATGTTTCTCGGAAAATAAAAGGGGACTACGGCGCACACACTCTCCCTCAGAAGGGAATTCCTACGTGACTCTCTTAGGCCTACGGAAAGCTGTAGAGGAGTTAAAGCACTCTATCGAGTCAGGACGCATGGAGATGGCTGCACACAAAACTTTGCTGATAGGAAACACTCGTGCTTCCCTTGAGGCCAGGGGTCACGTTTACTTTGCCCTGAGCTAGGGCAAGCGTGGGATGAGCTCCTAGCAAGGCACTGGAGACCACCTGGATTCCTAGGAGAACGCTCACTTTCTTCACTGAGCGTATTCCTAGGAGTGACTAGAAGACGGTTCATGGCAATGTCTTTCACTCAGCCTTGAGGCCGCCACTATCTACCTTTCAACTGGGGGAAATCCTGCCTTTTTCCAGGCTTCTCAGTGACAAACTGGATCACCCCGTACATGTACCTAGCTTCTCTGACAATCCCAAAGAGACCATTGGAACGCAATCCGGCCTTCTGCGATGAAACTTTTGGATGCAGTGTGCTCTGCATGTGGTGAACGGCATAATCCTCTAAATGTCCTCAGTAGGCCTAGGTGACTTTGGATGTTGCAAATGCCTAGCAATGCTCAGGGTAAATCTCTTCTTTATTTCGGGCTGGACCTAAAGGCCAGTTTCCGCATCACTTAGAGAGACCTCGAGCAGGAGTCCCTAGACTGAAGTGGCGCCCCGGTGGTTTCCTTCTGGGCCTCTTATGTTTCCTCAAAGTGGCAGACCCGCATGGAATGAAAGCCTGCCACGAACCGCCTTCCTGAGGCTCTTTCAAAGCTGTGGAACGCTAGCCATAGAGAACACATTCGTTCCCGGCCCTTCCAACTGCATAGTGAGGGAAGTTCCCCGAGCTGTGTATCCCTTGATTGTGCCCAGAAGGCTTTGGGTACACAGTGTCCTTCCTTGGCAGAAATTGACCATGTGAGAGTCTTGAGCACTGTGGGCCATAGTAAAGCTAAAGCCGTCCATTGACTAAGACTTCCTGGAAACCGGTGCACCTCTATCTCTGGTAATGGGAAAATGTGCACCTTACCTCAAGACTAGAGGTCACATTTAGTTGGCCCTTTAGCTACAGTACGCAACTGGGGTGAGCTCCCAGGAAGGAATCGCAAGCCCCTGGATTCTTTAGGAAAAAAACTCTGTGCTCTTCAGCGGCACCTGTGGCGTGAAGAGTCTCCTGGTGGTGTGGTTTTCAGCAGGCTTGGAAGCTGCAATGGAGCTGCTGTCAAAAGGGGGAAATACGGGCTTCTCCCATATTTTCCCGTTTACAACTTGATGCCACAGCGCATTTACTAGCACTCTCTGACTGACTGCTGGAGACTTTCAGCCCCACTGGGCCTTTCTATGATCACACTTCGTTGGACGCGGGGTGTTTTGCGTGCCACGAATAGCATTACACGCTTCATGAACTAGTCCGGCCTAGGTGACTTTGGATGGACCAAATGGCTAAGAATTTGACCGGTATTTCAGGATTTTCTGGCAGGCTGGACCTACCGTGTACCTTGCTTCCCAATAGAGAGATGACAGGTAAGAGTTGCCAGGATGCACTTTAGGCGCAGGGGTTCTTTCAGTGCAGTTCAGAGGGCCTCCGAGGAGGCAGAGACACGTTGAATGGAATACTGGCCAAAAGGTGGTCCTGGGCCTGCCTTACAGCTGTAGAAATCAAGCTCTGCAGGCGAGAATCTGTTCATCACCCTTCCCTCTGCATACAAAGAGTCGACCCCAACCGTCTCTTCTGTGTTATGTTTCTCGGAAAATAAAAGGGGACTACGGCGCACACACTCTCCCTCAGAAGGGAATTCCTACGTGACTCTCTTAGGCCTACGGAAAGCTGTAGAGGAGTTAAAGCACTCTATCGAGTCAGGACGCATGGAGATGGCTGCACACAAAACTTTGCTGATAGGAAACACTCGTGCTTCCCTTGAGGCCAGGGGTCACGTTTACTTTGCCCTGAGCTAGGGCAAGCGTGGGATGAGCTCCTAGCAAGGCACTGGAGACCACCTGGATTCCTAGGAGAACGCTCACTTTCTTCACTGAGCGTATTCCTAGGAGTGACTAGAAGACGGTTCATGGCAATGTCTTTCAGTCAGCCTTGAGGCCGCCACTATCTACCTTTCAACTGGGGGAAATCCTGCCTTTTTCCAGGCTTCTCAGTGACAAACTGGATCACCCCGTACCTGTACCTAGCTTCTCTGACAATCCCAAAGAGACCATTGGAATGCAATCCGGCCTTCTGCGATGAAACTTTTGGATGCAGTGTGCTCTGCATGTGGTGAACGGCATAATCCTCTAAATGTCCTCAGTAGGCCTAGGTGACTTTGGATGTTGCAAATGCCTAGCAATGCTCAGGGTAAATCTCTTCTTTATTTCGGGCTGGACCTAAAGGCCAGTTTCCGCATCACTTAGAGAGACCTCGAGCAGGAGTCCCCAGACTGAAGTGGCGCCCCGGTGGTTTCCTTCAGGGCCTCTTATGTTTCCTCAAAGTGGCAGACCCGCATGGAATGAAAGCCTGCCACGAACCGCCTTCCTGAGGCTCTTTCAAAGCTGTGGAATGCTAGCCATAGAGAACACATTCGTTCCCGGCCCTTCCAACTGCATAGTGAGGGAAGTTCCCCGAGCTGTGTATCCCTTGATTGTGCCCAGAAGGCTTTGGGTACACAGTGTCCTTCCTTGGCAGGAATTGACCATGTGAGAGTCTTGAGCACTGTGGGCCATAGTAAAGCTAAAGCCGTCCATTGACTAAGACTTCCTGGAAACCGGTGCACCTCTATCTCTGGTAATGGGAAAATGTGCACCTTACCTCAAGACTAGAGGTCACATTTAGTTGGCCCTGTAGCTACAGTACGCAACTGGGGTGAGCTCCCAGGAAGGAATCACAAGCCCCTGGATTCTTTAGGAAAAAAACTCTGTGCTCTTCAGCGGCACCTGTGGCGTGAAGAGTCTCCTGGTGGTGTGGTTTTCAGCAGGCTTGGAAGCTGCAATGGAGCTGCTGTCAAAAGGGGGAAATACGGGCTTCTCCCATATTCTCCCGTTTACAACTTGACGCCACAGCGCATTTACTAGCACTCTCTGACTGACTGCTGGAGACTTTCAGCCCCACTGGGCCTTTCTATGAACACACTTCGTTGGACGTGGGGTGTTTTGCGTGCCACGAATAGCATTACACGCATCATGAACTAGTCCGGCCTAGGTGACTTTGGATGGACCAAATGGCTAAGAATTTGACCGGTATTTCAGGATTTTCTGGCAGGCTGGACCTACCATGTACCTTGCTTCCCAATAGAGAGATGATAGGTAAGAGTTGCCAGGATGCACTTTAGGCGCAGGGGTTCTTTCAGTGCAGTTCAGAGGGCCTCCGAGGAGGCAGAGCCACGTTGAATGGAATACTGGCCAAAACGTGGTCCTGGGGCTGCCTTACAGCTGTAGAAATCAAGTTCTGCAGGCGAGAATCTGTTCATCACCCTTCCCTCTGCATACAAAGAGTCGACCCCAACCATCTCTTCTGTGTTATGTTTCTTGGAAAATAAAAGGGGACTACGGCGCACACACTCTCCCTCAGAAGGGAATTCCTACACGACTCTCTTAGGCCTACGGAAAGCCGTAGAGGAGTTAAAGCACTCTGCCGAGTCAGGACGCATGGAGATGGCTGCACACAAAACTTTGCTGATAGGAAACACTCGTGTTTGCCTTGAGGCCAGGGGTCACGTTTACTTTGCCCTGAGCTAGGACAAGCGTGGAATGAGCTCCTAGCAAGGCACTGGAGACCACCTGGATTCCTAGGAGAACGCTCACTTTCTTCACTGAGCGTATTCCTAGGAGTGACTAGAAGACGGTTCATGGCAATGTCTTTCAGTCAGCCTTGAGGCCGCCACTATCTACCTTTCAACTGGGGGAAATCCTGCCTTTTTCCAGGCTTCTCAATGACAAACTAGATCACCCCGTACATGTACCTAGCTTCTCTGACAATCCCAAAGAGACCATTGGAACGCAATCCGGCCTTCTGCGATGAAACTTTTGGATGCAGTGTGCTCTGCATGTGGTGAACGGCATAATCCTCTAAATGTCCTCAGTAGGCCTAGGTGACTTTGGATGTTGCAAATGCCTAGCAATGCTCAGGGTAAATCTCTTCTTTATTTCGGGCTGGACCTAAAGGCCAGTTTCCGCATCACTTAGAGAGACCTCGAGCAGGAGTCCCCAGACTGAAGTGGCGCCCCGGTGGTTTCCTTCAGGGCCTCTTATGTTTCCTCAAAGTGGCAGACCCGCATGGAATGAAAGCCTGCCACGAACCGCCTTCCTGAGGCTCTTTCAAAGCTGTGGAACGCTAGCCATAGAGAACACATTCGTTCCCGGCCCTTCCAACTGCATAGTGAGGGAAGTTCCCCGAGCTGTGTATCCCTTGATTGTGCCCAGAAGGCTTTGGGTACACAGTGTCCTTCCTTGGCAGGAATTGACCATGTGAGAGTCTTGAGCACTGTGGGCCATAGTAAAGCTAAAGCCGTCCATTGACTAAGACTTCCTGGAAACCGGTGCACCTCTATCTCTGGTAATGGGAAAATGTGCACCTTACCTCAAGACTAGAGGTCACATTTAGTTGGCCCTTTAGCTACAGTACGCAACTGGGGTGAGCTCCCAGGAAGGAATCGCAAGCCCCTGGATTCTTTAGGAAAAAAACTCTGTGCTCTTCAGCGGCACCTGTGGCGTGAAGAGTCTCCTGGTGGTGTGGTTTTCAGCAGGCTTGGAAGCTGCAATGGAGCTGCTGTCAAAAGGGGGAAATACGGGCTTCTCCCATATTCTCCCGTTTACAACTTGACGCCACAGCGCATTTACTAGCACTCTCTGACTGACTGCTGGAGACTTTCAGCCCCACTGGGCCTTTCTATGATCACACTTCGTTGGACGCGGGGTGTTTTGCGTGCCACGAATAGCATTACACGCTTCATGAACTAGTCCGGCCTAGGTGACTTTGGATGGACCAAATGGCTAAGAATTTGACCGGTATTTCAGGATTTTCTGGCAGGCTGGACCTACCGTGTACCTTGCTTCCCAATAGAGAGATGACAGGTAAGAGTTGCCAGGATGCACTTTAGGCGCAGGGGTTCTTTCAGTGCAGTTCAGAGGGCCTCCGAAGAGGCAGAGCCACGTTGAATGGAATACTGGCCAAAACGTGGTCCTGGGGCTGCCTTACAGCTGTAGAAATCAAGCTCTGCAGGCGAGAATCTGTTCATCACCCTTCCCTCTGCATACAAATAGTCGACCCAAACCGTCTGTTCTGTGTTATGTTTCTCGGAAAATAAAAGGGGACTACGGCGCACACACTCTCCCTCAGAAGGGAATTCCTACGTGACTCTCTTAGGCCTACGGAAAGCTGTAGAGGAGTTAAAGCACTCTATCGAGTCAGGACGCATGGAGATGGCTGCACACAAAACTTTGCTGATAGGAAACACTCGTGCTTCCCTTGAGGCCAGGGGTCACGTTTACTTTACCATGAGCTAGGTCAAGCGTGGGATGAACTCCTAGCAAGGCACTGGAGACCACCTGGATTCCTAGGAGAATGCTCACTTTCTTCACTGAGCGTATTCCTAGGAGTGACTAGAAGACGGTTAATGGCAATGTCTTTCAGTCAGCCTTGAGGCCGCCACTATCTACCTTTCAACTGGGGAAAATCCTGCCTTTTTCCAGGCTTCTCAATGACAAACTGGATCACCCCGCACATGTACCTAGCTTCTCTGACAATCCCAAAGAGACCATTGGAACGCAATCCGGCCTTCTGCGATGAAACTTTTGGATGCAGTGTGCTCTGCATGTGGTGAACGGCATAATCCTCTAAATGTCCTCAGTAGGCCTAGGTGACTTTGGATGTTGCAAATGCCTAGCAATGCTCAGGGTAAATCTCTTCTTTATTTCGGGCTGGACCTAAAGGCCAGTTTCCGCATCACTTAGAGAGACCTCGAGCAGGAGTCCCCAGACTGAAGTGGCGCCCCGGTGGTTTCCTTCAGGGCCTCTTATGTTTCCTCAAAGTGGCAGACCCGCATGGAATGAAAGCCTGCCACGAACCGCCTTCCTGAGGCTCTTTCAAAGCTGTGGAACGCTAGCCATAGAGAACACATTCGTTCCCGGCCCTTCCAACTGCATAGTGAGGGAAGTTCCCCGAGCTGTGTATCCCTTGATTGTGCCCAGAAGGCTTTGGGTACACAGTGTCCTTCCTTGGCAGGAATTGACCATGTGAGAGTCTTGAGCACTGTGGGCCATAGTAAAGCTAAAGCCGTCCATTGACTAAGACTTCCTGGAAACCGGTGCACCTCTATCTCTGGTAATGGGAAAATGTGCACCTTACCTCAAGACTAGAGGTCACATTTAGTTGGCCCTTTAGCTACAGTACGCAACTGGGGTGAGCTCCCAGGAAGGAATCGCAAGCCCCTGGATTCTTTAGGAAAAAAACTCTGTGCTCTTCAGCGGCACCTGTGGCGTGAAGAGTCTCCTGGTGGTGTGGTTTTCAGCAGGCTTGGAAGCTGCAATGGAGCTGCTGTCAAAAGGGGGAAATACGGGCTTCTCCCATATTCTCCCGTTTACAACTTGACGCCACAGCACATTTACTAGCACTCTCTGACTGACTGCTGGAGACTTTCAGCCCCACTGGGCCTTTCTATGATCACACTTCGTTGGACGTGGGGTGTTTTGCGTGCCACGAATAGCATTACACGCTTCATGAACTAGTCCGGCCTAGGTGACTTTGGATGGACCAAATGGCTAAGAATTTGACCGGTATTTCAGGATTTTCTGGCAGGCTGGACCTACCGTGTACCTTGCTTCCCAATAGAGAGATGACAGGTAAGAGTTGCCAGGATGCACTTTAGGCGCAGGGGTTCTTTCAGTGCAGTTCAGAGGGCCTCCGAGGAGGCAGAGCCACGTTGAATGGAATACTGGCCAAAAGGTGGTCCTGGGCCTGCCTTACAGCTGTAGAAATCAAGCTCTGCAGGCGAGAATCTGTTCATCACCCTTCCCTCTGCATACAAAGAGTCGACCCCAACCGTCTCTTCTGTGTTATGTTTCTCGGAAAATAAAAGGGGACTACGGCGCACACACTCTCCCTCAGAAGGGAATTCCTACGTGACTCTCTTAGGCCTACGGAAAGCTGTAGAGGAGTTAAAGCACTCTATCGAGTCAGGACGCATGGAGATGGCTGCACACAAAACTTTGCTGATAGGAAACACTCGTGCTTCCCTTGAGGCCAGGGGTCACGTTTACTTTGCCCTGAGCTAGGGCAAGCGTGGGATGAGCTCCTAGCAAGGCACTGGAGACCACCTGGATTCCTAGGAGAACGCTCACTTTCTTCACTGAGCGTATTCCTAGGAGTGACTAGAAGACGGTTCATGGCAATGTCTTTCAGTCAGCCTTGAGGCCGCCACTATCTACCTTTCAACTGGGGGAAATCCTGCCTTTTTCCAGGCTTCTCAGTGACAAACTGGATCACCCCGTACATGTACCTAGCTTCTCTGACAATCCCAAAGAGACCATTGGAACGCAATCCGGCCTTCTGCGATGAAACTTTTGGATGCAGTGTGCTCTGCATGTGGTGAACGGCATAATCCTCTAAATGTCCTCAGTAGGCCTAGGTGACTTTGGATGTTGCAAATGCCTAGCAATGCTCAGGGTAAATCTCTTCTTTATTTCGGGCTGGACCTAAAGGCCAGTTTCCGCATCACTTAGAGAGACCTCGAGCATGAGTCCCCAGACTGAAGTGGCGCCCTGGTGGTTTCCTTCAGGGCCTCTTATGTTTCCTCAAAGTGGCAGACCCGCATGGAATGAAAGCCTGCCACGAACCGCCTTCCTGAGGCTCTTTCAAAGCTGTGGAACGCTAGCCATAGAGAACACATTCGTTCCCGTCCCTTCCAACTGCATAGTGAGGGAAGTTCCCCGAGCTGTGTATCCCTTGATTGTGCCCAGAAGGCTTTGGGTACACAGTGTCCTTCCTTGGCAGGAATTGACCATGTGAGAGTCTTGAGCACTGTGGGCCATAGTAAAGCTAAAGCCGTCCATTGACTAAGACTTCCTGGAAACCGGTGCACCTCTATCTCTGGTAATGGGAAAATGTGCACCTTACCTCAAGACTAGAGGTCACATTTAGTTGGCCCTTTAGCTACAGTACGCAACTGGGGTGAGCTCCCAGGAAGGAATCGCAAGCCCCTGGATTCTTTAGGAAAAAAACTCTGTGCTCTTCAGTGGCACCTGTGGCGTGAAGAGTCTCCTGGTGGTGTGGTTTTCAGCAGGCTTGGAAGCTGCAATGGAGCTGCTGTCAAAAGGGGGAAATACGGGCTTCTCCCATATTCTCCCGTTTACAACTTGACGCCACAGCGCATTTACTAGCACTCTCTGACTGACTGCTGGAGACTTTCAGCCCCACTGGGCCTTTCTATGATCACACTTCGTTGGACGCGGGGTGTTTTGCGTGCCACGAATAGCATTACACGCTTCATGAACTAGTCCGGCCTAGGTGACTTTGGATGGACCAAATGGCTAAGAATTTGACCGGTATTTCAGGATTTTCTGGCAGGCTGGACCTACGGTGTACCTTGCTTCCCAATAGAGAGATGACAGGTAAGAGTTGCCAGGATGCACTTTAGGCACAGGGGTTCTTTCAGTGCAGTTCAGAGGGCCTCTGAAGAGGCAGAGCCACGTTGAATGGAATACTGGCCAAAAGGTGGTCCTGGGCCTGCCTTACAGCTGTAGAAATCAAGCTCTGCAGGCGAGAATCTGTTCATCACCCTTCCCTCTGCATACAAATAGTCGACCCAAACCGTCTGTTCTGTGTTATGTTTCTCGGAAAATAAAAGGGGACTACGGCGCACACACTCTCCCTCAGAAGGGAATTCCTACGTGACTCTCTTAGGCCTACGGAAAGCTGTAGAGGAGTTAAAGCACTCTATCGAGTCAGGACGCATGGAGATGGCTGCACACAAAACTTTGCTGATAGGAAACACTCGTGCTTCCCTTGAGGCCAGGGGTCACGTTTATTTTACCCTGAGCTAGGTCAAGCATGGGATGAGCTCCTAGCAAGGCACTGGAGACCACCTGGATTCCTAGGAGAATGCTCACTTTCTTCACTGAGCGTATTCCTAGGAGTGACTAGAAGACGGTTAATGGCAATGTCTTTCAGTCAGCCTTGAGGCCGCCACTATCTACCTTTCAACTGGGGGAAATCCTGCCTTTTTCCAGGCTTCTCAATGACAAACTGGATCACCCCGCACATGTACCTAGCTTCTCTGACAATCCCAAAGAGACCATTGGAACGCAATCCGGCCTTCTGCGATGAAACTTTTGGATGCAGTGTGCTCTGCATGTGGTGAACGGCATAATCCTCTAAATGTCCTCAGTAGGCCTAGGTGACTTTGGATGTTGCAAATGCCTAGCAATGCTCAGGGTAAATCTCTTCTTTATTTCGGGCTGGACCTAAAGGCCAGTTTCCGCATCACTTAGAGAGACCTCGAGCAGGAGTCCCCAGACTGAAGTGGCGCCCCGGTGGTTTCCTTCAGGGCCTCTTATGTTTCCTCAAAGTGGCAGACCCGCATGGAATGAAAGCCTGCCACGAACCGCCTTCCTGAGGCTCTTTCAAAGCTGTGGAATGCTAGCCATAGAGAACACATTCGTTCCCGGCCCTTCCAACTGCATAGTGAGGGAAGTTCCCCGAGCTGTGTATCCCTTGATTGTGCCCAGAAGGCTTTGGGTACACAGTGTCCTTCCTTGGCAGGAATTGACCATGTGAGAGTCTTGAGCACTGTGGGCCATAGTAAAGCTAAAGCCGTCCATTGACTAAGACTTCCTGGAAACGGGTGCACCTCTATCTCTGGTAATGGGAAAATGTGCACCTTACCTCAAGACTAGAGGTCACATTTAGTTGGCCCTGTAGCTACAGTACGCAACTGGGGTGAGCTCCCAGGAAGGAATCGCAAGCCCCTGGATTCTTTAGGAAAAAAACTCTGTGCTCTTCAGCGGCACCTGTGGCGTGAAGAGTCTCCTGGTGGTGTGGTTTTCAGCAGGCTTGGAAGCTGCAATGGAGCTGCTGTCAAAAGGGGGAAATACGGGCTTCTCCCATATTCTCCCGTTTACAACTTGACGCCACAGCACATTTACTAGCACTCTCTGACTGACTGCTGGAGACTTTCAGCCCCACTGGGCCTTTCTATGATCACACTTCGTTGGACGTGGGGTGTTTTGCGTGCCACGAATAGCATTACACACTTCATGAACTAGTCCGGCCTAGGTGACTTTGGATGGACCAAATGGCTAAGAATTTGACTGGTATTTCAGGATTTTCTGGCAGGCTGGACCTACCGTGTACCTTGCTTCCCAATAGAGAGATGACAGGTAAGAGTTGCCAGGATGCACTTTAGGCGCAGGGGTTCTTTCAGTGCAGTTCAGAGGGCCTCCGAGGAGGCAGAGCCACGTTGAATGGAATACTGGCCAAAAGGTAGTCCTGGGGCTGCCTTACAGCTGTAGAAATCAAGCTCTGCAGGCGAGAATCTGTTCATCACCCTTCCCTCTGCATACAAATAGTCGACCCAAACCGTCTGTTCTGTGTTATGTTTGTCGGAAAATAAAAGGGGACTACGGCGCACACACTCTCCCTCAGAAGGGAATTCCTACATGACTCACTTAGGCCTACGGAAAGCTGTAGAGGAGTTAAAGCACTCTATCGAGTCAGGACGCATGGAGATGGCTGCACACAAAACTTTGCTGATAGGAAACACTCGTGCTTCCATTGAGGCCAGGGGTCACGTTTACTTTGCCCTGAGCTAGGGCAAGCGTGGGATGAGCTCCTATCAAGGCACTGGAGACCACCTGGATTCCTAGGAGAACGCTCACTTTCTTCACTGAGCGTATTCCTAGGAGTGACTAGAAGACGGTTCATGGCAATGTCTTTCAGTCAGCCTTGAGGCCGCCACTATCTACCTTTCAACTGGGGGAAATCCTGCCTTTTTCCAGGCTTCTCAATGACAAACTGGATCACCCCGCACATGTACCTAGCTTCTCTGACAATCCCAAAGAGACCATTGGAACGCAATCCGGCCTTCTGCGATGAAACTTTTGGATGCAGTGTGCTCTGCATGTGGTGAACGGCATAAACCTCTAAATGTCCTCAGTAGGCCTAGGTGACTTTGGATGTTGCAAATGCCTAGCAATGCTCAGGGTAAATCTCTTATTTATTTCGGGCTGGACCTAAAGGCCAGTTTCCGCATCACTTAGAGAGACCTCGAGCAGGAGTCCCCAGACTGAAGTGGCGCCCCGGTGGTTTCCTTCAGGGCCTCTTATGTTTCCTCAAAGTGGCAGACCCGCATGGAATGAAAGCCTGCCACGAACCGCCTTCCTGAGGCTCTTTCAAAGCTGTGGAACGCTAGCCATAGAGAACACATTCGTTCCCGGCCCTTCCAACTGCATAGTGAGGGAAGTTCCCCGAGCTGTGTATCCCTTGATTGTGCCCAGAAGGCTTTGGGTACACAGTGTCCTTCCTTGGCAGGAATTGACCATGTGAGAGTCTTGAGCACTGTGGGCCATAGTAAAGCTAAAGCCGTCCATTGACTAAGACTTCCTGGAAACCGGTGCACCTCTATCTCTGGTAATGGGAAAATGTGCACCTTACCTCAAGACTAGAGGTCACATTTAGTTGGCCCTTTAGCTACAGTACGCAACTGGGGTGAGCTCCCAGGAAGGAATCGCAAGCCCCTGGATTCTTTAGGAAAAAAACTCTGTGCTCTTCAGCGGCACCTGTGGCGTGAAGAGTCTCCTGGTGGTGTGGTTTTCAGCAGGCTTGGAAGCTGCAATGGAGCTGCTGTCAAAAGGGGGAAATACGGGCTTCTCCCATATTCTCCCGTTTACAACTTGACGCCACAGCGCATTTACTAGCACTCTCTGACTGACTGCTGGAGACTTTCAGCCCCACTGAGCCTTTCTATGATCACACTTCGTTGGACGCGGGGTGTTTTGCGTGCCACGAATAGCATTACACGCTTCATGAACTAGTCCGGCCTAGGTGACTTTGGATGGACCAAATGGCTAAGAATTTGACCGGTATTTCAGGATTTTCTGGCAGGCTGGACCTACCGTGTACCTTGCTTCCCAATAGAGAGATGACAGGTAAGAGTTGCCAGGATGCACTTTAGGCGCAGGGGTTCTTTCAGTGCAGTTCAGAGGGCCTCCGCGGAGGCAGAGCCACGTTGAATGGAATACTGGCCAAAACGTGGTCCTGGGGCTGCCTTACAGCTGTAGAAATCAAGTTCTGCAGGCGAGAATCTGTTCATCACCCTTCCCTCTGCATACAAATAGTCGACCCCAACCGTCTGTTCTGTGTTATGTTTCTCGGAAAATAAAAGGGGACTACGGCGCACACACTCTCCCTCAGAAGGGAATTCCTACGCGACTCTCTTAGGCCTACGGAAAGCCGTAGAAGAGTTAAAGCACTCTGCCGAGTCAGGACGCACGGAGATGGCTGCACACAAAACTTTGCTGATAGGAAACACTCGTGCTTCCCTTGAGGCCAGGGGTCACGTTTACTTTGCCCTGAGCTAGGGCAAGCGTGGGATGAGCTCCTAGCAAGGCACTGGAGACCACCTGGATTCCTAGGAGAACGCTCACTTTCTTCACTGAGCGTATTCCTAGGAGTGACTAGAAGACGGTTAATGGCAATGTCTTTCAGTCAGCATTGAGGCCGCCACTATCTACCTTTCAACTGGGGAAAATCCTGCCTTTTTCCAGGCTTCTCAATGACAAACTGGATCACCCCGTACATGTACCTAGCTTCTCTGACAATCCCAAAGAGACCTTTGGAACGCAATCCGGCCTTCTGCGATGAAACTCTTGGATGCAGTGTGCTCTGCATGTGGTGAACGGCATAATCCTCTAAATGTCCTCATTAGGCCTAGGTGACTTTGGATGTTGCAAATGCCTAGCAATGCTCAGGGTAAATCTCTTCTTTATTTCGGGCTGGACCTAAAGGCCAGTTTCCGCATCACTTAGAGAGACCTCGAGCAGGAGTCCCCAGACTGAAGTGGCGCCCCGGTGGTTTCCTTCAGGGCCTCTTATGTTTCCTCAAAGTGGCAGACCCGCATGGAATGAAAGCCTGCCACGAACCGCCTTCCTGAGGCTCTTTCAAAGCTGTGGAACGCTAGCCATAGAGAACACATTCGTTCCCGGCCCTTCCAACTGCATAGTGAGGGAAGTTCCCTGAGCTGTGTATCCCTTGATTGTGCCCAGAAGGCTTTGGGTACACAGTGTCCTTCCTTGGCAGGAATTGACCATGTGAGAGTCTTGAGCACTGTGGGCCATAGTAAAGCTAAAGCCGTCCATTGACTAAGACTTCCTGGAAACCGGTGCACCTCTATCTCTGGTAATGGGAAAATGTGCACCTTACCTCAAGACTAGAGGTCACATTTAGTTGGCCCTTTAGCTACAGTACGCAACTGGGGTGAGCTCCCAGGAAGGAATCGCAAGCACCTGGATTTTTAGGAAAAAAACTCTGTGCTCTTCAGTGGCACCTGTGGCGTGAAGAGTCTCCTGGTGGTGTGGTTTTCAGCAGGCTTGGAAGCTGCAATGGAGCTGCTGTCAAAAGGGGGAAATACGGGCTTCTCCCATATTCTCCCGTTTACAACTTGACGCCACAGCACATTTACTAGCACTCTCTGACTGACTGCTGGAGACTTTCAGCCTCACTGGGCCTTTCTATGATCACACTTCGTTGGACGCGGGGTGTTTTGCGTGCCACGAATAGCATTACACGCTTCATGAACTAGTCCGGCCTAGGTGACTTTGGATGGACCAAATGGCTAAGAATTTGACCGGTATTTCAGGATTTTCTGGCAGGCTGGACCTACCGTGTACCTTGCTTCCCAATAGAGAGATGACAGGTAAGAGTTGCCAGGATGCACTTTAGGTGCAGGGGTTCTTCCAGTGCAGTTAAGAGGGCCTCCGAGGAGGCAGGACCACGTTGAATGGAATACTGGCCAAAAGGTGGTCCTGGGGCTGCCTTACAGCTGTAGAAATCAAGCTCTGCAGGCGAGAATCTGTTCATCACCCTTCCCTCTGCATACAAATAGTCGACCCCAACAGTCTGTTCTGTGTTATGTTTCTCGGAAAATAAAAGGGGAGTACGGCGCACACACTCTCCCTCAGAAGGGAATTCCTACGTGAATCTCTTAGGCCTACGGAAAGCTGTAGAGGAGTTAAAGCACTCTATCGAGTCAGGACGCACGGAGATGGCTGCACACAAAACTTTGCTGATAGGAAACACTCGTGCTTCCCTTGAGGCCAGGGGTCACGTTTACTTTGCCCTGAGCTAGGGCAAGCGTGGGATGAGCTCCTAGCAAGGCACTGGAGACCACCTGGATTCCTAGGAGAATGCTCACTTTCTTCACTGAGCGTATTCCTAGGAGTGACTAGAAGACGGTTAATGGCAATGTCTTTCAGTCAGCCTTGAGGCCGCCACTATCTACCTTTCAACTGGAGGAAATCCTGGCTTTTTCCAGGCTTCTCAATGACAAACTGGATCACCCCGTACATGTACCTAGCTTCTCTGACAATCCCAAAGAGACCATTGGAACGCAATCCGGCCTTCTGCGATGAAACTTTTGGATGCAGTGTGCTCTGCATGTGGTGAATGGCATAATCCTCTAAATGTCCTCAGTAGGCCTAGGTGACTTTGGATGTTGCAAATGCCTAGCAATGCTCAGGGTAAATCTCTTCTTTATTACGGGCTGGACCTAAAGGCCAGTTTCCGCATCACTTAGAGAGACCTCGAGCAGGAGTCCCCAGACTGAAGTGGCGCCCCGGTGGTTTCCTTCAGGGCCTCTTATGTTTCCTCAAAGTGGCAGACCCGCATGGAATGAAAGCCTGCCACGAACCGCCTTCCTGAGGCTCTTTCAAAGCTGTGGAACGCTAGCCATAGAGAACACATTCGTTCCCGGCCCTTCCAACTGCATAGTGAGGGAAGTTCCCCGAGCTGTGTATCCCTTGATTGTGCCCAGAAGGCTTTGGGTACACAGTGTCCTTCCTTGGCAGGAATTGACCATGTGAGAGTCTTGAGCACTGTGGGCCATAGTAAAGCTAAAGCCGTCCATTGACTAAGACTTCCTGGAAACCGGTGCACCTCTATCTCTGGTAATGGGAAAATGTGCACCTTACCTCAAGACTAGAGGTCACATTTAGTTGGCCCTTTAGCTACAGTACGCAACTGGGGTGAGCTCCCAGGAAGGAATCGCAAGCCCCTGGATTCTTTAGGAAAAAAACTCTGTGCTCTTCAGCGGCACCTGTGGCGTGAAGAGTCTCCTGGTGGTGTGGTTTTCAGCAGGCTTGGAAGCTGCAATGGAGCTGCTGTCAAAAGGGGGAAATACGGGCTTCTCCCATATTCTCCCGTTTACAACTTGACGCCACAGCGCATTTACTAGCACTCTCTGACTGACTGCTGGAGACTTTCAGCCCCACTGGGCCTTTCTATGAACACACTTCGTTGGACGCGGGGTGTTTTGCGTGCCACGAATAGCATTACACGCATCATGAACTAGTCCGGCCTAGGTGACTTTGGATGGACCAAATGGCTAAGAATTTGACCGGTATTTCAGGATTTTCTGGCAGGCTGGACCTACCATGTACCTTGCTTCCCAATAGAGAGATGATAGGTAAGAGTTGCCAGGATGCACTTTAGGCGCAGGGGTTCTTTCAGTGCAGTTCAGAGGGCCTCCGAGGAGGCAGAGCCACGTTGAATGGAATACTGGCCAAAACGTGGTCCTGGGGGTGCCTTACAGCTCTAGAAATCAAGTTCTGCAGGCGAGAATCTGTTCATCACCCTTCCCTCTGCATACAAAGAGTCGACCCCAACCGTCTGTTCTGTGTTATGTTTCTTGGAAAATAAAAGGGGACTACGGCGCACACACTCTCCCTCAGAAGGGAATTCCTACACGACTCTCTTAGGCCTACGGAAAGCCGTAGAGGAGTTAAAGCACTCTGCCGAGTCAGGACGCATGGAGATGGCTGCACACAAAACTTTGCTGATAGGAAACACTCGTGCTTGCCTTGAGGCCAGGGGTCACGTTTACTTTGCCCTGAGCTAGGGCAAGCGTGGAATGAGCTCCTAGCAAGGTACTGGAGACCACCTGGATTCCTAGGAGAACGCTCACTTTCTTCACTGAGCGTATTCCTAGGAGTGACTAGAAGACGGTTAATGGCAATGTCTTTCAGTCAGCCTTGAGGCCGCCACTATCTACCTTTCAACTGGGGGAAATCCTGCCTTTTTCCAGGCTTCTCAATGACAAACTAGATCACCCCGTACATGTACCTAGCTTCTCTGACCATCCCAAAGAGACCATTGGAACGCAATCCGGCCTTCTGCGATGAAACTTTTGGATGCAGTGTGCTCTGCATGTGGTGAACAGCATAATCCTCTAAATGTCCTCAGTAGGCCTAGGTGACTTTGGATGTTGCAAATGCCTAGCAATGCTCAGGGTAAATCTCTTCTTTATTTCGGGCTGGACCTAAAGGCCAGTTTCCGCATCACTTAGAGAGACCTCGAGCAGGAGTCCCCAGACTGAAGTGGCGCCCCGGTGGTTTCCTTCAGGGCCTCTTATGTTTCCTCAAAGTGGCAGACCCGCATGGAATGAAAGCCTGCCACGAACCGCCTTCCTGAGGCTCTTTCAAAGCTGTGGAACGCTAGCCATAGAGAACACATTCGTTCCCGGCCCTTCCAACTGCATAGTGAGGGAAGTTCCCCGAGCTGTGTATCCCTTGATTGTGCCCAGAAGGCTTTGGGTACACAGTGTCCTTCCTTGGCAGGAATTGACCATGTGAGAGTCTTGAGCACTGTGGGCCATAGTAAAGCTAAAGCCGTCCATTGACTAAGACTTCCTGGAAACCGGTGCACCTCTATCTCTGGTAATGGGAAAATGTGCACCTTACCTCAAGACTAGAGGTCACATTTAGTTGGCCCTTTAGCTACAGTACGCAACTGGGGTGAGCTCCCAGGAAGGAATCGCAAGCCCCTGGATTCTTTAGGAAAAAAACTCTGTGCTCTTCAGCGGCACCTGTGGCGTGAAGAGTCTCCTGGTGGTGTGGTTTTCAGCAGGCTTGGAAGCTGCAATGGAGCTGCTGTCAAAAGGGGGAAATACGGTCTTCTCCCATATTCTCCCGTTTACAACTTGACGCCACAGCGCATTTACTAGCACTCTCTGACTGACTGCTGGAGACTTTCAGCCCCACTGGGCCTTTCTATGAACACACTTCGTTGGACGCGGGGTGTTTTGCGTGCCACGAATAGCATTACACGCATCATGAACTAGTCCGGCCTAGGTGACTTTGGATGGACCAAATGGCTAAGAATTTGACCGGTATTTCAGGATTTTCTGGCAGGCTGGACCTACCATGTACCTTGCTTCCCAATAGAGAGATGATAGGTAAGAGTTGCCAGGATGCACTTTAGGCGCAGGGGTTCTTTCAGTGCAGTTCAGAGGGCCTCCGAGGAGGCAGAGCCACGTTGAATGGAATACTGGCCAAAACGTGGTCCTGGGGGTGCCTTACAGCTGTAGAAATCAAGTTCTGCAGGCGAGAATCTGTTCATCACCCTTCCCTCTGCATACAAAGAGTCGACCCCAACCGTCTGTTCTGTGTTATGTTTCTTGGAAAATAAAAGGGGACTACGGCGCACACACTCTCCCTCAGAAGGGAATTCCTACACGACTCTCTTAGGCCTACGGAAAGCCGTAGAGGAGTTAAAGCACTCTGCCGAGTCAGGACGCATGGAGATGGCTGCACACAAAACTTTGCTGATAGGAAACACTCGTGCTTGCCTTGAGGCCAGGGGTCACGTTTACTTTGCCCTGAGCTAGGGCAAGCGTGGAATGAGCTCCTAGCAAGGTACTGGAGACCACCTGGATTCCTAGGAGAACGCTCACTTTCTTCACTGAGCGTATTCCTAGGAGTGACTAGAAGACGGTTAATGGCAATGTCTTTCAGTCAGCCTTGAGGCCGCCAC
This sequence comes from Mesoplodon densirostris, assembly GCF_025265405.1. Lineage (NCBI taxonomy): Eukaryota > Metazoa > Chordata > Mammalia > Artiodactyla > Ziphiidae > Mesoplodon > Mesoplodon densirostris. The sequence goes on from NC_082682.1 coordinate 1,175,764, forward strand.
TATCTACCTTTCAACTGGGGGAAATCCTGCCTTTTTCCAGGCTTCTCAATGACAAACTAGATCACCCCGTACATGTACCGAGCTTCTCTGACCATCCCAAAGAGACCATTGGAACGCAATCCGGCCTTCTGCGATGAAACTTTTGGATGCAGTGTGCTCTGCATGTGGTGAACAGCATAATCCTCTAAATGTCCTCAGTAGGCCTAGGTGACTTTGGATGTTGCAAATGCCTAGCAATGCTCAGGGTAAATCTCTTCTTTATTTCGGGCTGGACCTAAAGGCCAGTTTCCGCATCACTTAGAGAGACCTCGAGCAGGAGTCCCCAGACTGAAGTGGCGCCCCGGTGGTTTCCTTCAGGGCCTCTTATGTTTCCTCAAAGTGGCAGACCCGCATGGAATGAAAGCCTGCCACGAACCGCCTTCCTGAGGCTCTTTCAAAGCTGTGGAACGCTAGCCATAGAGAACACATTCGTTCCCGGCCCTTCCAACTGCATAGTGAGGCAACTTCCCCGAGCTCTGTATCCCTTGATTGTGCCCAGAAGGCTTTGGGTACACAGTGTCCTTCCTTGGCAGGAATTGACCATGTGAGAGTCTTGAGCACTGTGGGCCATAGTAAAGCTAAAGCCGTCCATTGACTAAGACTTCCTGGAAACCGGTGCACCTCTATCTCTGGTAATGGGAAAATGTGCACCTTACCTCAAGAGTAGAGGTCACATTTAGTTGGCCCTTCAGCTACAGTACACAACTGGAGTGAGCTCCCAGGAAGGAATCGCAAGCCCCTGGATTCTTTAGGAAAAAAACTCTGTGCTCTTCAGCGGCACCTGTGGCGTGAAGAGTCTCCTGGTGGTGTGGTTTTCAGCAGGCTTGGAAGCTGCAATGGAGCTGCTGTCAAAAGGGGGAAATACGGGCTTCTCCCATATTCTCCCGTTTACAACTTGACGCCACAGCGCATTTACTAGCACTCTCTGACTGACTGCTGGAGACTTTCAGCCCCACTGGGCCTTTCTATGATCACACTTCGTTGGACGTGGGGTGTTTTGCGTGCCACGAATAGCATTACACGCTTCATGAACTAGTCCGGCCTAGGTGACTTTGGATGGACCAAATGGCTAAGAATTTGACCGGTATTTCAGGATTTTCTGGCAGGCTGGACCTACCATGTACCTTGCTTCCCAATAGAGAGAGGACAGGTAAGAGTTTCCAGGATGCACTTTAGGCGCAGGGGTTCTTTCAGTGCAGTTCAGAGGGCCTCCGCGGAGGCAGAGCCACGTTGAATGGAATACTGGCCAAAAGGTTGGCCTGGGGCTTCCTTACAGCTGTAGAAATCAAGTTCTGCAGGCGAGAATCTGTTCATCACCCTTCCCTCTGCATACAAAGAGTCGACCCCAACCGTCTCTTCTGTGTTATGTTTCTCGGAAAATAAAAGGGGACTACGGCGCACACACTCTCCCTCAGAAGGGAATTCCTACACGACTCTCTTAGGCCTACGGAAAGCCGTAGAGGAGTTAAAGCACTCTGCCGAGTCAGGACGCACGGAGATGGCTGCACACAAAACTTTGCTGATAGGAAACACTCGTGCTTCCCTTGAGGCCAGGGGTCACGTTTACTTTGCCCTGAGCTAGGGCAAGCGTGGGATGAGCTCCTAGCAAGGCACTGGAGACCACCTGGATTCCTAGGAGAACGCTCACTTTCTTCACTGAGCGTATTCCTAGGAGTGACTAGAAGACGGTTCATGGCAATGTCTTTCAGTCAGCCTTGAGGCCGCCACTATCTACCTTTCAACTGGGGGAAATCCTGCCTTTTTCCAGGCTTCTCAATGACAAACTGGATCACCCCGCCCATGTACCTAGTTTCTCTGACAATCCCAAAGAGACCATTGGAACGCAATCCGGCCTTCTGCGATGAAACTTTTGGATGCACTGTGCTCTGCATGTGGTGAATGGCATAATCCTCTAAATGTCCTCAGTAGGCCTAGGTGACTTTGGATGTTGCAAATGCCTAGCAATGCTCAGGGTAAATCTCTTCTTTATTTCGGGCTGGACCTAAAGACCAGTTTCCGCATCACTTAGAGAGACCTCGAGCAGGAGTCCCCAGACTGAAGTGGCGCCCCGGTGGTTTCCTTCAGAGCCTCTTATGTTTCCTCAAAGTGGCAGACCCGCATGGAATGAAAGCCTGCCACGAACCGCCTTCCTGAGGCTCTTTCAAAGCTGTGGAACGCTAGCCATAGAGAACACATTCGTTCCCGGCCCTTCCAACTGCATAGTGAGGCAACTTCCCCGAGCTGTGTATCCCTTGATTGTGCCCAGAAGGCTTTGGGTACACAGTGTCCTTCCTTGGCAGGAATTGACCATGTGAGAGTCTTGAGCACTGTGGGCCATAGTAAAGCTAAAGCCGTCCATTGACTAAGACTTCCTGGAAACCGGTGCACCTCTATCTCTGGTAATGGGAAAATGTGCACCTTACCTCAAGACTAGAGGTCACATTTAGTTGGCCCTTTAGCTACAGTACGCAACTGGGGTGAGCTCCCAGGAAGGAATCGCAAGCCCCTGGATTCTTTAGGAAAAAAACTCTGTGCTCTTCAGCGGCACCTGTGGCGTGAAGTGTCTCCTGGTGGTGTGGTTTTCAGCAGGCTTGGAAGCTGCATTGGAGCTGCTGTCAAAAGGGGGAAATACGGGCTTCTCCCATATTCTCCCGTTTACAACTTGACGCCACAGCGCATTTACTAGCACTCTCTGACTGACTGCTGGAGACTTTCAGCCCCACTGGGCCTTTCTATGATCACACTTCGTTGGACGCGGGGTGTTTTGCGTGCCACGAATAGCATTACACGCTTCATGAACTAGTCCGGCCTAGGTGACTTTGGATGGACCAAATGGCTAAGAATTTGAACGGTATTTCAGGATTTTCTGGCAGGCTGGACCTACCATGTACCTTGCTTCCCAATAGAGAGATGACAGGTAAGAGTTGCCAGGATGCACTTTAGGCGCAGGGGTTCTTTCAGTGCAGTTCAGAGGGCCTCCGCGGAGGCAGAGCCACGTTGAATGGAATACTGGCCAAAAGGTGGTCCTGGGGCTGCCTTACAGCTGTAGAAATCAAGTTCTGCAGGCGAGAATCTGTTCATCACCCTTCCCTCTGCATACAAAGAGTCGACCCCAACCGTCTTTTCTGTGTTATGTTTCTCGGAAAATAAAAGGGGACTACGGCGCACACACTCTCCCTCAGAAGGGAATTCCTACTCGACTCTCTTAGGCCTACGGAAAGCCGTAGAGGAGTTAAAGCACTCTGCCGAGTCAGGACGCACGGAGATGGCTGCACACAAAACTTTGCTGATAGGAAACACTCGTGCTTGCCTTGAGGCCAGGGGTCACGTTTACTTTGCCCTGAGCTAGGGCAAGCGTGGGATGAGCTCCTAGCAAGGCACTGGAGACCACCTGGATTCCTAGGAGAACGCTCACTTTCTTCACTGAGCGTATTCCTAGGAGTGACTAGAAGACGGTTCATGGCAATGTCTTTCAGTCAGCCTTGAGGCCGCCACTATCTACCTTTCAACTGGGGGAAATCCTGCCTTTTTCCAGGCTTCTCAATGACAAACTGGATCACCCCGCACATGTACCTAGCTTCTCTGACAATCCCAAAGAGACCATTGGAACGCAATCCGGCCTTCTGCGATGAAACTTTTGGATGCAGTGTGTTCTGCATGTGGTGAACGGCATAATCCTCTAAATGTCCTCAGTAGGCCTAGGTGACTTTGGATGTTGCAAATGCCTAGCAATGCTCAGGGTAAATCTCTTCTTTATTTCGGGCTGGACCTAAAGGCCAGTTTCCGCATCACTTAGAGAGACCTCGAGCAGGAGTCCCCAGACTGAAGTGGCGCCCCGGTGGTTTCCTTCAGGGCCTCTTATGTTTCCTCAAAGTGGCAGACCCGCATGGAATGAAAGCCTGCCACGAACCGCCTTCCTGAGGCTCTTTCAAAGCTGTGGAACGCTAGCCATAGAGAACACATTCGTTCCCGGCCCTTCCAACTGCATAGTGAGGGAAGTTCCCCGAGCTGTGTATCCCTTGATTGTGCCCAGAAGGCGTTGGGTACACAGTGTCCTTCCTTGGCAGGAATTGACCATGTGAGAGTCTTGAGCACTGTGGGCCATAGTAAAGCTAAAGCCGTCCATTGACTAAGACTTCCTGGAAACCGGTGCACCTCTATCTCTGGTAATGGGAAAATGTGCACCTTACCTCAAGACTAGAGGTCACATTTAGTTGGCCCTTTAGCTACAGTACGCAACTGGGGTGAGCTCCCAGGAAGGAATCGCAAGCCCCTGGATTCTTTAGGAAAAAAACTCTGTGCTCTTCAGCGGCACATGTGGCGTGAAGAGTCTCCTGGTGGTGTGGTTTTCAGCAGGCTTGGAAGCTGCAATGGAGCTGCTGTCAAAAGGGGGAAATACGGGCTCCTCCCATATTCTCCCGTTTACAACTTGACGCCACAGCGCATTTACTAGCACTCTCTGACTGACTGCTGGAGACTTTCAGCCCCACTGGGCCTTTCTATAATCACACTTCGCTGGACGCGGGGTGTTTTGCGTGCCACGAATAGCATTACACGCTTCATGAACTAGTCCAGCCTAGGTGACTTTGGATGGACCAAATGGCTAAGAATTTGACCGGAATTTCAGGATTTTCTTGCAGGCTGGACCTACCGTGGACCTTGCTTCCCAATAGAGAGATGACAGGTAAGAGTTGCCAGGATGCACTTTAGGCGCAGGGGTTCTTTCAGTGCAGTTCAGAGGGCATCCGCGGAGGCAGAGCCACGTTGAATGGAATACTGGCCAAAACGTGGTCCTGGGGCTGCCTTACAGCTGTAGAAATCAAGCTCTGTGGGCGAGAATCTGTTCATCACCCTTCCCTCTGCATACAAAGAGTCGACCCCAACCGTCTCTTCTGTGTTATGTTTCTCGGAAAATAAAAGGGGACTACGGCGCACACACTCTCCCTCAGAAGGGAATTCCTACGCGACTCTCTTAGGCCTACGAAAAGCCGTAGAGGAGTTAAAGCAGTCTGTCGAGTCAGGACGCACGGAGATGGCTGCACACAAAACTTTGCTGATAGGAAACACTCGTGCTTGCCTTGAGGCCAGGGGTCACGTTTACTCTGCCCTGAGCTATGGCAAGCGTGGGATGAGCTCCTAGCAAGGCACTGGAGACCACCTGGATTCCTAGGAGAACGCTCACTTTCTTCACTGAGCGTATTCCTAGGAGTGACTAGAAGACGGTTCATGGCAATGTCTTTCAGTCAGCCTTGAGGCCGCCACTATCTACCTTTCAACTGGGGGAAATCCTGCCTTTTTCCAGGCTTCTCAGTGACAAACTGGATCACCCCGCACATGTACCTAGCTTCTCTGACAATCCCAAAGAGACCATTGGAACGCAATCCGGCCTTCTGCGATGAATCCTTTGGATGCAGTGTGCTCTGCATGTGGTGAACGGCATAATCCTCTAAATGTCCTCAGTAGGCCTAGGTGACTTTGGATGTTGCAAATGCCTAGCAATGCTCAGGGTAAATCTCTTCTTTATTTCGGGCTGGACCTAAAGGCCAGTTTCCGCATCATTTAGAGAGACCTCGAACAGGAGTCCCCAGACTGAAGTGGCGCCCCGGTGGTTTCCTTCAGGGCCTCTTATGTTTCCTCAAAGTGGCAGACCCGCATGGAATGAAAGCCTGCCACGAACCGCCTTCCTGAGGCTCTTTCAAAGCTGTGGAACGCTAGCCATAGAGAACACATTCGTTCCCGGCCCTTCCAACTGCATAGTGAGGGAACTTCCCCGAGCTGTGTATCCCTTGATTGTGCCCAGAAGGCTTTGGGTACACAGTGTCCTTCCTTGGCAGGAATAGACCATGTGAGAGTCTTGAGCACTGTGGGCCATAGTAAAGCTAAAGCCGTCCATTGACTAAGACTTCCTGGAAACCGGTGCACCTCTATCTCTGGTAATGGGAAAATGTGCACCTTACCTCAAGACTAGAGGTCACATTTAGTTGGCCCTTTAGCTACAGTACGCAACTGGGGTGAGCTCCCAGGAAGGAATCGCAAGCCCCTGGATTCTTTAGGAAAAAAACTCTGTGCTCTTCAGCGGCACCTGTGGCGTGAAGAGTCTCCTGGTGGTGTGGTTTTCAGCAGGCTTGGAAGCTGCAATGGAGCTGCTGTCAAAAGGGGGAAATACGGGCTTCTCCCATATTCTCCCGTTTACAACTTGACGCCACAGCGCATTTACTAGCACTCTCTGACTGACTGCTGGAGACTTTCAGCCCCACTGGGCCTTTCTATGATCACACTTCGCTGGACGCGGGGTGTTTTGCGTGCCACGAATAGCATTACACGCTTCATGAACTAGTCCGGCCTAGGTGACTTTGGATGGACCAAATGGCTAAGAATTTGACCGGATTTTCAGGATTTTCTGGCAGGCTGGACCTACCGTGGACCTTGCTTCCCAATAGAGAGATGACAGGTAAGAGTTGCCAGGATGCACTTTAGGCGCAGGGGTTCTTTCAGTGCAGTTCAGAGGGCCTCCGCGGAGGCAGAGCCACGTTGAATGGAATACTGGCCAAAACGTGGTCCTAGGGCTGCCTTACAGCTGTAGAAATCAAGCTCTGCGGGCGAGAATCTGTTCATCACCCTTCCCTCTGCATACAAAGAGTCGACCCCAACCGTCTCTTCTGTGTTATGTTTCTCGGAAAATAAAAGGGGACTACGGCGCACACACTCTCCCTCAGAAGGGAATTCCTACGCGACTCTCTTAGGCCTACGGAAAGCCGTAGAAGAGTTAAAGCCGTCTGTCGAGTCAGGACGCACGGAGATGGCTGCACACAAAACTTTGCTGATAGGAAACACTCGTGCTTGCCTTGAGGCCAGCGGTCACGTTTACTTTGCCCTGAGCTAGGGCAAGCGTGGGATGAGCTCCTAGCAAGGCACTGGAGACCACCTGGATTCCTAGGAGAACGCTCACTTTCTTCACTGAGCGTATTCCTAGGAGTGACTAGAAGACGGTTCATGGCAATGTCTTTCAGTCAGCCTTGAGGCCGCCACTATCTACCTTTCAACTGGGGGAAATCCTGCCTTTTTCCAGGCTTCTCAATGACAAACTGGATCACCCCGCACATGTACCTAGCTTCTCTGACAATCCCAAAGAGACCATTGGAACGCAATCCGGCCTTCTGCGATGAAACTTTTGGATGCAGTGTGCTCTGCATGTGGTGAACGGCATAATCCTCTAAATGTCCTCAGTAGGCCTAGGTGACTTTGGATGTTGCAAATGCCTAGCAATGCTCAGGGTAAATCTCTTCTTTATTTCGGGCTGGACCTAAAGGCCAGTTTCCGCATCACTTAGAGAGACTTCGAGCAGGAGTCCCCAGACTGAAGTGGCGCACCGGTGGTTTCCTTCAGGGCCTCTTATGTTTCCTCAAAGTGGCAGACCCGCATGGAATGAAAGCCTGCCACGAACCGCCTTCCTGAGGCTCTTTCAAAGCTGTGGAACGCTAGCCATAGAGAACACATTAGTTCCCGGCCCTTCCAACTGCATAGTGAGGGAACTTCCCCGAGCTGTGTATCCCTTGATTGTTCCCAGAAGGCTTTGGGTACACAGTGTCCTTCCTTGGCAGGAATTGACCATGTGAGAGTCTTGAGCACTGTGGGCCATATTAAAGCTAAAGCCGTCCATTGACTAAGACTCCCTGGAAACCGGTGCACCTCTATCTCTGGTAATGGGAAAATGTGCACCTTACCTCAAGACTAGAGGTCACATTTAGTTGGCCCTTTAGCTACAGTACGCAACTGGGGTGAGCTCCCAGGAAGGAATCGCAAGCCCCTGGATTCTTTAGGAAAAAAACTCTGTGCTCTTCAGCGGCACCTGTGACGTGAAGAGTCTCCTGGTGGTGTGGTTTTCAGCAGGCTTGGAAGCTGCAATGGAGCTGCTGTCAAAAGGGGGAAATACGGGCTTCTCCCATATTCTCCCGTTTACAACTTGACGCCACAGCGCATTTACTAGCACTCTCTGACTGACTGCTGGAGACTTTCAGCCCCACTGGGCCTTTCTATGATCACACTTCGCTGGACGCGGGGTGTTTTGCGTGCCACGTATAGCATTACACGCTTCATGAACTAGTCCGGCCTAGGTGACTTTGGATGGACCAAATGGCTTAGAATTTGACCGGATTTTCAGGATTTTCTGGCAGGCTGGACCTACCGTGGACCTTGCTTACCAATAGAGAGATGACAGGTAAGAGTTGCCAGGATGCACTTTAGGCGCAGGGGTTCTTTCAGTGCAGTTCAGAGGGCCTCCACGGAGGCAGAGCCACGTTGAATGGAATACTGGCCAAAACGTGGTCCTGGGGCTGCCTTACAGCTGTAGAAATCAAGCTCTGCGGGCGAGAATCTGTTCATCACCCTTCCCTCTGCATACAAAGAGTCGACCCCAACCGTCTCTTCTGTGTTATGTTTCTCGGAAAATAAAAGGGGACTACGGCGCACACACTCTCCCTCAGAAGGGAATTCCTACGTGACTCTCTTAGGCCTACGGAAAGCCGTAGAGGAGTTAAAGCAGTCTGTCGAGTCAGGACGCACGGAGATGGCTGCACACAAAACTTTGCTGATAGGAAACACTCGTGCTTGCCTTGAGGCCAGGGGTCACGTTTACTTTGCCCTGAGCTAGGGCAAGCGTGGGATGAGCTCCTAGCAAGGCACTGGAGACCACCTGGATTCCTAGGAGAACGCTCACTTTCTTCACTGAGCGTATTCCTAGGAGTGACTAGAAGACGGTTCATGGCAATGTCTTTCAGTCAGCCTTGAGGCCGCCACTATCTACCTTTCAACTGGGGGAAATCCTGCCTTTTTCCAGGCTTCTCAATGACAAACTGGATCACCCCGCACATGTACCTAGCTTCTCTGACAATCCCAAAGAGACCATTGGAACGCAATCCGGCCTTCTGCGATGAATCCTTTGGATGCAGTGTGCTCTGCATGTGGTGAACGGCATAATCCTCTAAATGTCCTCAGTAGGCCTAGGTGACTTTGGATGTTGCAAATGCCTAGCAATGCTCAGGGTAAATCTCTTCTTTATTTCGGGCTGGACCTAAAGGCCAGTTTCCGCTTCACTTAGAGAGACCTCGAGCAGGAGTCCCCAGACTGAAGTGGCGCCCCGGTGGTTTCCTTCAGGGCCTCTTATGTTTCCTCAAAGTGGCAGACCCGCATGGAATGAAAGCCTGCCACGAACCGCCTTCCTGAGGCTCTTTCAAAGCTGTGGAACGCTAGCCATAGAGAACACATTCGTTCCCGGCCCTTCCAACTGCATAGTGAGGGAACTTCCCCGAGCTGTGTATCCCTTGATTGTGCCCAGAAGGCTTTGTGTACACAGTGTCCTTCCTTGGCAGGAATTGACCATGTGAGAGTCTTGAGCACTGTGGGCCATAGTAAAGCTAAAGCCGTCCATTGACTAAGACTTCCTGGAAACCGGTGCACCTCTATCTCTGGTAATGGGAAAATGTGCACCTTACCTCAAGACTAGAGGTCACATTTAGTTGGCCCTTTAGCTACAGTACGCAACTGGGGTGAGCTCCCAGGAAGGAATCGCAAGCCCCTGGATTCTTTAGGAAAAAAACTCTGTGCTCTTCAGCGGCACCTGTGGCGTGAAGAGTCTCCTGGTGGTGTGGTTTTCAGCAGGCTTGGAAGCTGCAATGGAGCTGCTGTCAAAAGGGGGAAATACGGGCTTCTCCCATATTCTCCCGTTTACAACTTGACGCCACAGCGCATTTACTAGCACTCTCTGACTGACTGCTGGAGACTTTCAGCCCCACTGGGCCTTTCTATGATCACACTTCGCTGGACGCGGGGTGTTTTGCGTGCCACGAATAGCATTACACGCTTCATGAACTAGTCCGGCCTAGGTGACTTTGGATGGACCAAATGGCTAAGAATTTGACCGGATTTTCAGGATTTTCTGGCAGGCTGGACCTACCGTGGACCTTGCTTCCCAACAGAGAGATGACAGGTAAGAGTTGCCAGGATGCACTTTAGGCGCAGGGGTTCTTTCAGTGCAGTTCAGAGGGCCTCCGCGGAGGCAGAGCCACGTTGAATGGAATACTGGCCAAAACGTGGTCCTAGGGCTGCCTTACAGCTGTAGAAATCAAGCTCTGCAGGCGAGAATCTGCTCATCACCCTTCCCTCTGCATACAAAGTGTCGAACCCAACCGTCTCTTCTGTGTTATGTTTCTCGGAAAATAAAAGGGGACTACGGCGCACACACTCTCCCTCAGAAGGGAATTCCTACGCGACTCTCTTAGGCCTACGGAAAGCCGTAGAGGAGTTAAAGCAGTCTGTCGAGTCAGGACGCACGGAGATGGCTGCACACAAAACTTTGCTGATAGGAAACACTCGTGCTTGCCTTGAGGCCAGGGGTCACGTTTACTCTGCCCTGAGCTAGGGCAAGCGTGGGATGAGCTCCTAGCAAGGCACTGGAGACCACCTGGATTCCTAGGAGAACGCTCACTTTCTTCACTGAGCGTATTCCTAGGAGTGACTAGAAGACGGTTCATGGCAATGTCTTTCAGTCAGCCTTGAGGCCGCCACTATCTACCTTTCAACTGGGGGAAATCCTGCCTTTTTCCAGGCTTCTCAGTGACAAACTGGATCACCCCGCACATGTACCTAGCTTCTCTGACAATCCCAAAGAGACCATTGGAACGCAATCCGGCCTTCTGCGATGAATCCTTTGGATGCAGTGTGCTCTGCATGTGGTGAACGGCATAATCCTCTAAATGTCCTCAGTAGGCCTAGGTGACTTTGGATGTTGCAAATGCCTAGCAATGCTCAGGGTAAATCTCTTCTTTATTTCGGGCTGGACCTAAAGGCCAGTTTCCGCATCATTTAGAGAGACCTCGAGCAGGAGTCTCCAGACTGAAGTGGCGCCCCGGTGGTTTCCTTCAGGGCCTCTTATGTTTCCTCAAAGTGGCAGACCCGCATGGAATGAAAGCCTGCCACGAACCGCCTTCCTGAGGCTCTTTCAAAGCTGTGGAACGCTAGCCATAGAGAACACATTCGTTCCCGGCCCTTCCAACTGCATAGTGAGGGAACTTCCCCGAGCTGTGTATCCCTTGATTGTGCCCAGAAGGCTTTGGGTACACAGTGTCCTTCCTTGGCAGGAATAGACCATGTGAGAGTCTTGAGCACTGTGGGCCATAGTAAAGCTAAAGCCGTCCATTGACTAAGACTTCCTGGAAACCGGTGCACCTCTATCTCTGGTAATGGGAAAATGTGCACCTTACCTCAAGACTAGAGGTCACATTTAGTTGGCCCTTTAGCTACAGTACGCAACTGGGGTGAGCTCCCAGGAAGGAATCGCAAGCCCCTGGATTCTTTAGGAAAAAAACTCTGTGCTCTTCAGCGGCACCTGTGGCGTGAAGAGTCTCCTGGTGGTGTGGTTTTCAGCAGGCTTGGAAGCTGCAATGGAGCTGCTGTCAAAAGGGGGAAATACGGGCTTCTCCCATATTCTCCCGTTTACAACTTGACGCCACAGCGCATTTACTAGCACTCTCTGACTGACTGCTGGAGACTTTCAGCCCCACTGGGCCTTTCTATGATCACACTTCGCTGGACGCGGGGTGTTTTGCGTGCCACGAATAGCATTACACGCTTCATGAACTAGTCCGGCCTAGGTGACTTTGGATGGACCAAATGGCTAAGAATTTGACCGGATTTTCAGGATTTTCTGGCAGGCTGGACCTACCGTGGACCTTGCTTCCCAATAGAGAGATGACAGGTAAGAGTTGCCAGGATGCACTTTAGGCGCAGGGGTTCTTTCAGTGCAGTTCAGAGGGCCTCCGCGGAGGCAGAGCCACGTTGAATGGAATACTGGCCAAAACGTGGTCCTAGGGCTGCCTTACAGCTGTAGAAATCAAGCTCTGCGGGCGAGAATCTGTTCATCACCCTTCCCTCTGCATACAAAGAGTCGACCCCAACCGTCTCTTCTGTGTTATGTTTCTCGGAAAATAAAAGGGGACTACGGCGCACACACTCTCCCTCAGAAGGGAATTCCTACGCGACTCTCTTAGGCCTACGGAAAGCCGTAGAAGAGTTAAAGCCGTCTGTCGAGTCAGGACGCACGGAGATGGCTGCACACAAAACTTTGCTGATAGGAAACACTCGTGCTTGCCTTGAGGCCAGGGGTCACGTTTACTTTGCCCTGAGCTAGGGCAAGCGTGGGATGAGCTCCTAGCAAGGCACTGGAGACCACCTGGATTCCTAGGAGAACGCTCACTTTCTTCACTGAGCGTATTCCTAGGAGTGACTAGAAGACGGTTCATGGCAATGTCTTTCAGTCAGCCTTGAGGCCGCCACTATCTACCTTTCAACTGGGGGAAATCCTGCCTTTTTCCAGGCTTCTCAATGACAAACTGGATCACCCCGCACATGTACCTAGCTTCTCTGACAATCCCAAAGAGACCATTGGAACGCAATACGGCCTTCTGCGATGAAACTTTTGGATGCAGTGTGCTCTGCATGTGGTGAACGGCATAATCCTCTAAATGTCCTCAGTAGGCCTAGGTGACTTTGGATGTTGCAAATGCCTAGCAATGCTCAGGGTAAATCTCTTCTTTATTTCGGGCTGGACCTAAAGGCCAGTTTCCGCATCACTTAGAGAGACTTCGAGCAGGAGTCCCCAGACTGAAGTGGCGCCCCGGTGGTTTCCTTCAGGGCCTCTTATGTTTCCTCAAAGTGGCAGACCCGCATGGAATGAAAGCCTGCCACGAACCGCCTTCCTGAGGCTCTTTAAAAGCTGTGGAACGCTAGCCATAGAGAACACATTAGTTCCCGGCCCTTCCAACTGCATAGTGAGGGAACTTCCCCGAGCTGTGTATCCCTTGATTGTTCCCAGAAGGCTTTGGGTACACAGTGTCCTTCCTTGGCAGGAATTGACCATGTGAGAGTCTTGAGCACTGTGGGCCATATTAAAGCTAAAGCCGTCCATTGACTAAGACTCCCTGGAAACCGGTGCACCTCTATCTCTGGTAATGGGAAAATGTGCACCTTACCTCAAGACTAGAGGTCACATTTAGTTGGCCCTTTAGCTACAGTACGCAACTGGGGTGAGCTCCCAGGAAGGAATCGCAAGCCCCTGGATTCTTTAGGAAAAAAACTCTGTGCTCTTCAGCGGCACCTGTGACGTGAAGAGTCTCCTGGTGGTGTGGTTTTCAGCAGGCTTGGAAGCTGCAATGGAGCTGCTGTCAAAAGGGGGAAATACGGGCTTCTCCCATATTCTCCCGTTTACAACTTGACGCCACAGCGCATTTACTAGCACTCTTTGACTGACTGCTGGAGACTTTCAGCCCCACTGGGCCTTTCTATGATCACACTTCGCTGGACGCGGGGTGTTTTGCGTGCCACGTATAGCATTACACGCTTCATGAACTAGTCCGGCCTAGGTGACTTTGGATGGACCAAATGGCTTAGAATTTGACCGGATTTTCAGGATTTTCTGGCAGGCTGGACCTACCGTGGACCTTGCTTCCCAATAGAGAGATGACAGGTAAGAGTTGCCAGGATGCACTTTAGGCGCAGGGGTTCTTTCAGTGCAGTTCAGAGGGCCTCCGCGGAGGCAGAGCCACGTTGAATGGAATACTGGCCAAAACGTGGTCCTGGGGCTGCCTTACAGCTGTAGAAATCAAGCTCTGCGGGCGAGAATCTGTTCATCACCCTTCCCTCTGCATACAAAGAGTCGACCCCAACCGTCTCTTCTGTGTTATGTTTCTCGGAAAATAAAAGGGGACTACGGCGCACACACTCTCCCTCAGAAGGGAATTCCTACGTGACTCTCTTAGGCCTACGGAAAGCCGTAGAGGAGTTAAAGCAGTCTGTCGAGTCAGGACGCACGGAGATGGCTGCACACAAAACTTTGCTGATAGGAAACACTCGTGCTTGCCTTGAGGCCAGGGGTCACGTTTACTTTGCCCTGAGCTAGGGCAAGCGTGGGATGAGCTCCTAGCAAGGCACTGGAGACCACCTGGATTCCTAGGAGAACGCTCACTTTCTTCACTGAGCGTATTCCTAGGAGTGACTAGAAGACGGTTCATGGCAATGTCTTTCAGTCAGCCTTGAGGCCGCCACTATCTACCTTTCAACTGGGGAAAATCCTGCCTTTTTCCAGGCTTCTCAATGACAAACTGGATCACCCCGCACATGTACCTAGCTTCTCTGACAATCCCAAAGAGACCATTGGAACGCAATCCGGCCTTCTGCGATGAATCCTTTGGATGCAGTGTGCTCTGCATGTGGTGAACGGCATAATCCTCTAAATGTCCTCAGTAGGCCTAGGTGACTTTGGATGTTGCAAATGCCTAGCAATGCTCAGGGTAAATCTCTTCTTTATTTCGGGCTGGACCTAAAGGCCAGTTTCCGCTTCACTTAGAGAGACCTCGAGCAGGAGTCCCCAGACTGAAGTGGCGCCCCGGTGGTTTCCTTCAGGGCCTCTTATGTTTCCTCAAAGTGGCAGACCCGCATGGAATGAAAGCCTGCCACGAACCGCCTTCCTGAGGCTCTTTCAAAGCTGTGGAACGCTAGCCATAGAGAACACATTAGTTCCCGGCCCTTCCAACTGCATAGTGAGGGAACTTCCCCGAGCTGTGTATCCCTTGATTGTGCCCAGAAGGCTTTGTGTACACAGTGTCCTTCCTTGGCAGGAATTGACCATGTGAGAGTCTTGAGCACTGTGGGCCATAGTAAAGCTAAAGCCGTCCATTGACTAAGACTTCCTGGAAACCGGTGCACCTCTATCTCTGGTAATGGGAAAATGTGCACCTTACCTCAAGACTAGAGGTCACATTTAGTTGGCCCTTTAGCTACAGTACGCAACTGGGGTGAGCTCCCAGGAAGGAATCGCAAGCCCCTGGATTCTTTAGGAAAAAAACTCTGTGCTCTTCAGCGGCACCTGTGGCGTGAAGAGTCTCCTGGTGGTGTGGTTTTCAGCAGGCTTGGAAGCTGCAATGGAGCTGCTGTCAAAAGGGGGAAATACGGGCTTCTCCCATATTCTCCCATTTACAACTTGACGCCACAGCGCATTTACTAGCACTCTCTGACTGACTGCTGGAGACTTTCAGCCCCACTGGGCCTTTCTATGATCACACTTCGCTGGACGCGGGGTGTTTTGCGTGCCACGAATAGCATTACACGCTTCATGAACTAGTCCGGCCTAGGTGACTTTGGATGGACCAAATGGCTAAGAATTTGGCCGGATTTTCAGGATTTTCTGGCAGGCTGGACCTACCGTGGACCTTGCTTCCCAACAGAGAGATGACAGGTAAGAGTTGCCAGGATGCACTTTAGGCGCAGGGGTTCTTTCAGTGCAGTTCAGAGGGCCTCCGCGGAGGCAGAGCCACGTTGAATGGAATACTGGCCAAAACGTGGTCCTAGGGCTGCCTTACAGCTGTAGAAATCAAGCTCTGCAGGCGAGAATCTGCTCATCACCCTTCCCTCTGCATACAAAGTGTCGAACCCAACCGTCTCTTCTGTGTTATGTTTCTCGGAAAATAAAAGGGGACTACGGCGCACACACTCTCCCTCAGAAGGGAATTCCTACGCGACTCTCTTAGGCCTACGGAAAGCCGTAGAGGAGTTAAAGCAGTCTGTCGAGTCAGGACGCACGGAGATGGCTGCACACAAAACTTTGCTGATAGGAAACACTCGTGCTTGCCTTGAGGCCAGGGGTCACGTTTACTCTGCCCTGAGCTAGGGCAAGCGTGGGATGAGCTCCTAGCAAGGCACTGGAGACCACCTGGATTCCTAGGAGAACGCTCACTTTCTTCACTGAGCGTATTCCTAGGAGTGACTAGAAGACGGTTCATGGCAATGTCTTTCAGTCAGCCTTGAGGCCGCCACTATCTACCTTTCAACTGGGGGAAATCCTGCCTTTTTCCAGGCTTCTCAGTGACAAACTGGATCACCCCGCACATGTACCTAGCTTCTCTGACAATCCCAAAGAGACCATTGGAACGCAATCCGGCCTTCTGCGATGAATCCTTTGGATGCAGTGTGCTCTGCATGTGGTGAACGGCATAATCCTCTAAATGTCCTCAGTAGGCCTAGGTGACTTTGGATGTTGCAAATGCCTAGCAATGCTCAGGGTAAATCTCTTCTTTATTTCGGGCTGGACCTAAAGGCCAGTTTCCGCATCATTTAGAGAGAACTCGAGCAGGAGTCCCCAGACTGAAGTGGCGCCCCGGTGGTTTCCTTCAGGGCCTCTTATGTTTCCTCAAAGTGGCAGACCCGCATGGAATGAAAGCCTGCCACGAACCGCCTTCCTGAGGCTCTTTCAAAGCTGTGGAACGCTAGCCATAGAGAACACATTCGTTCCCGGCCCTTCCAACTGCATAGTGAGGGAACTTCCCCGAGCTGTGTATCCCTTGATTGTGCCCAGAAGGCTTTGGGTACACAGTGTCCTTCCTTGGCAGGAATAGACCATGTGAGAGTCTTGAGCACTGTGGGCCATAGTAAAGCTAAAGCCGTCCATTGACTAAGACTTCCTGGAAACCGGTGCACCTCTATCTCTGGTAATGGGAAAATGTGCACCTTACCTCAAGACTAGAGGTCACATTTAGTTGGCCCTTTAGCTACAGTACGCAACTGGGGTGAGCTCCCAGGAAGGAATCGCAAGCCCCTGGATTCTTTAGGAAAAAAACTCTGTGCTCTTCAGCGGCACCTGTGGCGTGAAGAGTCTCCTGGTGGTGTGGTTTTCAGCAGGCTTGGAAGCTGCAATGGAGCTGCTGTCAAAAGGGGGAAATACGGGCTTCTCCCATATTCTCCCGTTTACAACTTGACGCCACAGCGCATTTACTAGCACTCTCTGACTGACTGCTGGAGACTTTCAGCCCCACTGGGCCTTTCTATGATCACACTTCGCTGGACGCGGGGTGTTTTGCGTGCCACGAATAGCATTACACGCTTCATGAACTAGTCCGGCCTAGGTGACTTTGGATGGACCAAATGGCTAAGAATTTGACCGGATTTTCAGGATTTTCTGGCAGGCTGGACCTACCGTGGACCTTGCTTCCCAATAGAGAGATGACAGGTAAGAGTTGCCAGGATGCACTTTAGGCGCAGGGGTTCTTTCAGTGCAGTTCAGAGGGCCTCCGCGGAGGCAGAGCCACGTTGAATGGAATACTGGCCAAAACGTGGTCCTAGGGCTGCCTTACAGCTGTAGAAATCAAGCTCTGCGGGCGAGAATCTGTTCATCACCCTTCCCTCTGCATACAAAGAGTCGACCCCAACCGTCTCTTCTGTGTTATGTTTCTCGGAAAATAAAAGGGGACTACGGCGCACACACTCTCCCTCAGAAGGGAATTCCTACGCGACTCTCTTAGGCCTACGGAAAGCCGTAGAAGAGTTAAAGCCGTCTGTCGAGTCAGGACGCACGGAGATGGCTGCACACAAAACTTTGCTGATAGGAAACACTCGTGCTTGCCTTGAGGCCAGGGGTCACGTTTACTTTGCCCTGAGCTAGGGCAAGCGTGGGATGAGCTCCTAGCAAGGCACTGGAGACCACCTGGATTCCTAGGAGAACGCTCACTTTCTTCACTGAGCGTATTCCTAGGAGTGACTAGAAGACGGTTCATGGCAATGTCTTTCAGTCAGCCTTGAGGCCGCCACTATCTACCTTTCAACTGGGGGAAATCCTGCCTTTTTCCAGGCTTCTCAATGACAAACTGGATCACCCCGCACATGTACCTAGCTTCTCTGACAATCCCAAAGAGACCATTGGAACGCAATACGGCCTTCTGCGATGAAACTTTTGGATGCAGTGTGCTCTGCATGTGGTGAACGGCATAATCCTCTAAATGTCCTCAGTAGGCCTAGGTGACTTTGGATGTTGCAAATGCCTAGCAATGCTCAGGGTAAATCTCTTCTTTATTTCGGGCTGGACCTAAAGGCCAGTTTCCGCATCACTTAGAGAGACTTCGAGCAGGAGTCCCCAGACTGAAGTGGCGCCCCGGTGGTTTCCTTCAGGGCCTCTTATGTTTCCTCAAAGTGGCAGACCCGCATGGAATGAAAGCCTGCCACGAACCGCCTTCCTGAGGCTCTTTCAAAGCTGTGGAACGCTAGCCATAGAGAACACATTCGTTCCCGGCCCTTCCAACTGCATAGTGAGGGAACTTCCCCGAGCTGTGTATCCCTTGATTGTTCCCAGAAGGCTTTGGGTACACAGTGTCCTTCCTTGGCAGGAATTGACCATGTGAGAGTCTTGAGCACTGTGGGCCATATTAAAGCTAAAGCCGTCCATTGACTAAGACTCCCTGGAAACCGGTGCACCTCTATCTCTGGTAATGGGAAAATGTGCACCTTACCTCAAGACTAGAGGTCACATTTAGTTGGCCCTTTAGCTACAGTACGCAACTGGGGTGAGCTCCCAGGAAGGAATCGCAAGCCCCTGGATTCTTTAGGAAAAAAACTCTGTGCTCTTCAGCGGCACCTGTGACGTGAAGAGTCTCCTGGTGGTGTGGTTTTCAGCAGGCTTGGAAGCTGCAATGGAGCTGCTGTCAAAAGGGGGAAATACGGGCTTCTCCCATATTCTCCCGTTTACAACTTGACGCCACAGCGCATTTACTAGCACTCTCTGACTGACTGCTGGAGACTTTCAGCCCCACTGGGCCTTTCTATGATCACACTTCGCTGGACGCGGGGTGTTTTGCGTGCCACGTATAGCATTACACGCTTCATGAACTAGTCCGGCCTAGGTGACTTTGGATGGACCAAATGGCTTAGAATTTGACCGGATTTTCAGGATTTTCTGGCAGGCTGGACCTACCGTGGACCTTGCTTCCCAATAGAGAGATGACAGGTAAGAGTTGCCAGGATGCACTTTAGGCGCAGGGGTTCTTTCAGTGCAGTTCAGAGGGCCTCCACGGAGGCAGAGCCACGTTGAATGGAATACTGGCCAAAACGTGGTCCTGGGGCTGCCTTACAGCTGTAGAAATCAAGCTCTGCGGGCGAGAATCTGTTCATCACCCTTCCCTCTGCATACAAAGAGTCGACCCCAACCGTCTCTTCTGTGTTATGTTTCTCGGAAAATAAAAGGGGACTACGGCGCACACACTCTCCCTCAGAAGGGAATTCCTACGTGACTCTCTTAGGCCTACGGAAAGCCGTAGAGGAGTTAAAGCAGTCTGTCGAGTCAGGACGCACGGAGATGGCTGCACACAAAACTTTGCTGATAGGAAACACTCGTGCTTGCCTTGAGGCCAGGGGTCACGTTTACTTTGCCCTGAGCTAGGGCAAGCGTGGGATGAGCTCCTAGCAAGGCACTGGAGACCACCTGGATTCCTAGGAGAACGCTCACTTTCTTCACTGAGCGTATTCCTAGGAGTGACTAGAAGACGGTTCATGGCAATGTCTTTCAGTCAGCCTTGAGGCCGCCACTATCTACCTTTCAACTGGGGGAAATCCTGCCTTTTTCCAGGCTTCTCAATGACAAACTGGATCACCCCGCAGATGTACCTAGCTTCTCTGACAATCCCAAAGAGACCATTGGAACGCAATCCGGCCTTCTGCGATGAATCCTTTGGATGCAGTGTGCTCTGCATGTGGTGAACGGCATAATCCTCTAAATGTCCTCAGTAGGCCTAGGTGACTTTGGATGTTGCAAATGCCTAGCAATGCTCAGGGTAAATCTCTTCTTTATTTCGGGCTGGACCTAAAGGCCAGTTTCCGCTTCACTTAGAGAGACCTCGAGCAGGAGTCCCCAGACTGAAGTGGCGCCCCGGTGGTTTCCTTCAGGGCCTCTTATGTTTCCTCAAAGTGGCAGACCCGCATGGAATGAAAGCCTGCCACGAACCGCCTTCCTGAGGCTCTTTCAAAGCTGTGGAACGCTAGCCATAGAGAACACATTAGTTCCCGGCCCTTCCAACTGCATAGTGAGGGAACTTCCCCGAGCTGTGTATCCCTTGATTGTGCCCAGAAGGCTTTGTGTACACAGTGTCCTTCCTTGGCAGGAATTGACCATGTGAGAGTCTTGAGCACTGTGGGCCATAGTAAAGCTAAAGCCGTCCATTGACTAAGACTTCCTGGAAACCGGTGCACCTCTATCTCTGGTAATGGGAAAATGTGCACCTTACCTCAAGACTAGAGGTCACATTTAGTTGGCCCTTTAGCTACAGTACGCAACTGGGGTGAGCTCCCAGGAAGGAATCGCAAGCCCCTGGATTCTTTAGGAAAAAAACTCTGTGCTCTTCAGCGGCACCTGTGGCGTGAAGAGTCTCCTGGTGGTGTGGTTTTCAGCAGGCTTGGAAGCTGCAATGGAGCTGCTGTCAAAAGGGGGAAATACGGGCTTCTCCCATATTCTCCCGTTTACAACTTGACGCCACAGCGCATTTACTAGCACTCTCTGACTGACTGCTGGAGACTTTCAGCCCCACTGGGCCTTTCTATGATCACACTTCGCTGGACGCGGGGTGTTTTGCGTGCCACGAATAGCATTACACGCTTCATGAACTAGTCCGGCCTAGGTGACTTTGGATGGACCAAATGGCTAAGAATTTGACCGGATTTTCAGGATTTTCTGGCAGGCTGGACCTACCGTGGACCTTGCTTCCCAACAGAGAGATGACAGGTAAGAGTTGCCAGGATGCACTTTAGGCACAGGGGTTCTTTCAGTGCAGTTCAGAGGGCCTCCGCGGAGGCAGAGCCACGTTGAATGGAATACTGGCCAAAACGTGGTCCTAGGGCTGCCTTACAGCTGTAGAAATCAAGCTCTGCAGGCGAGAATCTGCTCATCACCCTTCCCTCTGCATACAAAGTGTCGAACCCAACCGTCTCTTCTGTGTTATGTTTCTCGGAAAATAAAAGGGGACTACGGCGCACACACTCTCCCTCAGAAGGGAATTCCTACGCGACTCTCTTAGGCCTACGGAAAGCCGTAGAGGAGTTAAAGCAGTCTGTCGAGTCAGGACGCACGGAGATGGCTGCACACAAAACTTTGCTGATAGGAAACACTCGTGCTTGCCTTGAGGCCAGGGGTCACGTTTACTCTGCCCTGAGCTAGGGCAAGCGTGGGATGAGCTCCTAGCAAGGCACTGGAGACCACCTGGATTCCTAGGAGAACGCTCACTTTCTTCACTGAGCGTATTCCTAGGAGTGACTAGAAGACGGTTCATGGCAATGTCTTTCAGTCAGCCTTGAGGCCGCCACTATCTACCTTTCAACTGTGGGAAATCCTGCCTTTTTCCAGGCTTCTCAGTGACAAACTGGATCACCCCGCACATGTACCTAGCTTCTCTGACAATCCCAAAGAGACCATTGGAACGCAATCCGGCCTTCTGCGATGAATCCTTTGGATGCAGTGTGCTCTGCATGTGGTGAACGGCATAATCCTCTAAATGTCCTCAGTAGGCCTAGGTGACTTTGGATGTTGCAAATGCCTAGCAATGCTCAGGGTAAATCTCTTCTTTATTTCGGGCTGGACCTAAAGGCCAGTTTCCGCATCATTTAGAGAGACCTCGAGCAGGAGTCCCCAGACTGAAGTGGCGCCCCGGTGGTTTCCTTCAGGGCCTCTTATGTTTCCTCAAAGTGGCAGACCCGCATGGAATGAAAGCCTGCCACGAACCGCCTTCCTGAGGCTCTTTCAAAGCTGTGGAACGCTAGCCATAGAGAACACATTCGTTCCCGGCCCTTCCAACTGCATAGTGAGGGAACTTCCCCGAGCTGTGTATCCCTTGATTGTGCCCAGAAGGCTTTGGGTACACAGTGTCCTTCCTTGGCAGGAATAGACCATGTGAGAGTCTTGAGCACTGTGGGCCATAGTAAAGCTAAAGCCGTCCATTGACTAAGACTTCCTGGAAACCGGTGCACCTCTATCTCTGGTAATGGGAAAATGTGCACCTTACCTCAAGACTAGAGGTCACATTTAGTTGGCCCTTTAGCTACAGTACGCAACTGGGGTGAGCTCCCAGGAAGGAATCGCAAGCCCCTGGATTCTTTAGGAAAAAAACTCTGTGCTCTTCAGCGGCACCTGTGGCGTGAAGAGTCTCCTGGTGGTGTGGTTTTCAGCAGGCTTGGAAGCGGCAATGGAGCTGCTGTCAAAAGGGGGAAATACGGGCTTCTCCCATATTCTCCCGTTTACAACTTGACGCCACAGCGCATTTACTAGCACTCTCTGACTGACTGCTGGAGACTTTCAGCCCCACTGGGCCTTTCTATGATCACACTTCGCTGGACGCGGGGTGTTTTGCGTGCCACAAATAGCATTACACGCTTCATGAACTAGTCCGCCCTAGGTGACTTTGGATGGACCAAATGGCTAAGAATTTGACCGGATTTTCAGGATTTTCTGGCAGGCTGGACCTACCGTGGACCTTGCTTCCCAATAGAGAGATGACAGGTAAGAGTTGCCAGGATGTACTTTATGCGCAGGTGTTCTTTCAGTGCAGTTCAGAGGGCCTCAGCGGAGGCAGAGCCACGTTGAATGGAATACTGGCCAAAACGTGGTCCTGGGGCTGCCTTACAGCTGTAGAAATCAAGCTCTGCGGGCGAGAATCTGTTCATCAACCTTCCCTCTGCATACATAGAGTCGACCCCAACCGTCTCTTCTCTGTTAGGTTTCTCGGAAAATAAAAGGGGACTACGGCGCACACACTCTCCCTCAGAAGGGAATTCCTACGTGACTCTGTTAGGCCTACGGAAAGCCGTAGAGGAGTTAAAGCAGTCTGTCGAGTCAGGACGCACGGAGATGGCTGCACACAAAACTTTGCTGATAGGAAACACTCGTGCTTGCCTTGAAGCCAGGGGTCACGTTTACTTTGCCCTGAGCTAGGGCAAGCGTGGGATGAGCTCCTAGCAAGGCACTGGAGACCACCTGGATTCCTAGGAGAACGCTCACTTTCTTCACTGAGCGTATTCCTAGGAGTGACTAGAAGACGGTTCATGGCAATGTCTTTCAGTCAGCCTTGAGGCCGCCACTATCTACCTTTCAACTGGGGGAAATCCTGCCTTTTTCCAGGCTTCTCAATGACAAACTGGATCACCCCGCACATGTACCTAGCTTCTCTGACAATCCCAAAGAGACCATTGGAACGCAATCCGGCCTTCTGCGATGAAGCTATTGGATGCAGTGTGCTCTGCATGTGGTGAAAGGCATAATCCTCTAAATGTCCTCAGTAGGCCTAGGTTACTTTGGATGTTGCAAATGCCTAGCAATGCTCAGGGTAAATCTCTTCTTTATTACGGGCTGGACCTAAAGGCCAGTTTCCGCATCACTTAGAGAGACCTCGAGCAGGAGTCCCCAGACTGAAGTGGCGCCCCGGTGGTTTCCTTCAGGGCCTCTTATGTTTCCTCAAAGTGGCAGACCCGCAGGGAATGAAAGCCTGCCACGAACCGCCTTCCTGAGGCTCTTTCAAAGCTGTGGAACGCTAGCCATAGAGAACACATTCGTTCCCGGCCCTTCCAACTGCATAGTGAGGGAAGTTCTCCGAGCTGTGTATCCCTTGATTGTGCCCAGAAGGCTTTGGGTACACAGTGTCCTTCCTTGGCAGGAATTGACCATGTGAGAGTCTTGAGCACTGTGGGCCATAGTAAAGCTAAAGCCGTCCATTGACTAAGACTTCCTGGAAACCGGTGCACCTCTATCTCTGGTAATGGGAAAATGTGCACCTTACCTCAAGACTAGAGGTCACATTTAGTTGGCCCTGTAGCTACAGTACGCAACTGGGGTGAGCTCCCAGGAAGGAATCGCAAGCCCCTGGATTCTTTAGGAAAAAAACTCTGTGCTCTTCAGCGGCACCTGTGGCGTGAAGAGTCTCCTGGTGGTGTGGTTTTCAGCAGGCTTGGAAGCGGCAATGGAGCTGCTGTCAAAAGGGGGAAATACGGGCTTCTCCCATATTCTCCCGTTTACAACTTGACGCCACAGCACATTTACTAGCACTCTCTGACTGACTGCTGGAGACTTTCAGCCCCACTGGGCCTTTCTATGATCACACTTCGCTGGACGTGGGGTGTTTTGCGTGCCACAAATATCATTACACGCTTCATGAACTAGTCCGCCCTAGGTGACTTTGGATGGACCAAATAGCTAAGAATTTGACCGGATTTTCAGGATTTTCTGGCAGGCTGGACCTACCGTGGACCTTGCTTCCCAATAGAGAGATGACAGGTAAGAGTTGCCAGGATGCACTTTAGGCGCAGGGGTTCTTTCAGTGCAGTTCAGAGGGCCTCAGCGGAGGCAGAGCCACGTTGAATGGAATACTGGCCAAAACGTGGTCCTGGGGCTGCCTTACAGCTGTAGAAATCAAGCTCTGCGGGCGAGAATCTGTTCATCACCCTTCCCTCTGCATACATAGAGTCGACCCCAACCGTCTCTTCTCTGTTATGTTTCTCGGAAAATAAAAGGGGACTACGGCGCACACACTCTCCCTCAGAAGGGAATTCCTACGCGACTCTGTTAGGCCTACGGAAAGCCGTAGAGGAGTTAAAGCAGTCTGTCGAGTCAGGACGCACGGAGATGGCTGCACACAAAACTTTGCTGATAGGAAACACTCGTGCTTGCCTTGAGGCCAGGGGTCACGTTTACTTTGCCCTGAGCTAGGGCAAGCGTGGGATGACCTCCTAGCAAGGCACAGGAGACCACCTGGATTCCTAGGAGAATGCTCACTTTCTT
This sequence comes from Mesoplodon densirostris, assembly GCF_025265405.1. Classification (NCBI taxonomy): domain Eukaryota; kingdom Metazoa; phylum Chordata; class Mammalia; order Artiodactyla; family Ziphiidae; genus Mesoplodon; species Mesoplodon densirostris. Next base: position 1,200,428 of record NC_082682.1, read on the forward strand.
CACTGAGCGTATTCCTAGGAGTGACTAGAAGACGGTTCATGGCAATGTCTTTCAGTCAGCCTTGAGGCCGCCACTATCTACCTTTCAACTGGGGGAAATCCTGCCTTTTTCCAGGCTTCTCAATGACAAACTAGATCACCCCGTACATGTACCTAGCTTCTCTGACAATCCCAAAGAGACCATTGGAACACAATCCGGCCTTCTGCGATGAAACTTTTGGATGCAGTGTGCTCTGTATGTGGTGAACGGCATAATCCTCTAAATGTCCTCAGTAGGCCTAGGTGACTTTGGATGTTGCAAATGCCTAGCAATGCTCAGGGTAAATCTCTTCTTTATTTCGGGCTGGACCTAAAGGCCAGTTTCCGCATCACTTAGAGAGACCTCGAGCAGGAGTCCCCAGACTGAAGTGGCGCCCCGGTGGTTTCCTTCAGGGCCTCTTATGTTTCCTCAAAGTGGCAGACCCGCATGGAATGAAAGCCTGCCACGAACCGCCTTCCTGAGGCTCTTTCAAAGCTGTGGAACGCTAGCCATAGAGAACACATTCGTTCCCGGCCCTTCCAACTGCATAGTGAGGGAAGTTCCCCGAGCTGTGTATCCCTTGATTGTGCCCAGAAGGCTTTGGGTACACAGTGTCCTTCCTTGGCAGGAATTGACCATGTGAGAGTCTTGAGCACTGTGGGCCATAGTAAAGCTAAAGCCGTCCATTGACTAAGACTTCCTGGAAACCGGTGCACCTCTATCTCTGGTAATGGGAAAATGTGCACCTTACCTCAAGACTAGAGGTCACATTTAGTTGGCCCTTTAGCGACAGTACGCAACTGGGGTGAGCTCCCAGGAAGGAATCGCAAGCCCCTGGATTCTTTAGGAAAAAAACTCTGTGCTCTTCAGCGGCACCTGTGGCGTGAAGAGTCTCCTGGTGGTGTGGTTTCCAGCAGGCTTGGAAGCTGCAATGGAGCTGCTGTCAAAAGGGGGAAATACGGGCTTCTCCCATATTCTCCCGTTTACAACTTGACGCCACAGCGCATTTACTAGCACTCTCTGACTGACTGCTGGAGACTTTCAGCCCCACTGGGCCTTTCTATGATCACACTTCGTTGGACGAGGGGTGTTTTGCGTGCCACGAATAGCATTACACGCTTCATGAAGTAGTCCGGCCTAGGTGACTTTGGATGGACCAAATGGCTAAGAATTTGACCGGTATTTCAGGATTTTCTGGCAGGCTGGACCTACCGTGTACCCTGCTTCCCAATAGAGAGATGACAGGTAAGAGTTGCCAGGATGCACTTTAGGCGCAGGGGTTCTTTCAGTGCAGTTCAGAGGGCCTCCGCGGAGGCAGAGCCACATTGAATGGAATACTGTCCAAAAGGTGGTCCTGGGGCTGCCTTACAGCTGTAGAAATCAAGGTCTGCAGGGGAGAATCTGTTCATCACCCTTCCCTCTGTATACAAAGAGTCGACCCCAACCATCTGTTCTGTGTTATGTTTCTCGGAAAATAAAAGGGGACTACGGCGCACACACTCTCCCTCAGAAGGGAATTCCTACGTGACTCTCTTAGGCCTACGGAAAGCCGTAGAGGAGTTAAAGCAGTCTGTCGAGTCAGGACGCACGGAGATGGCTGCACACAAAACTTTGCTGATAGGAAACACTCGTGCTTGCCTTGAGGCCAGGGGTCACGTTTACTTTGCCCTGAGCTAGGGCAAGCGTGGGATGACCTCCTAGCAAGGCACAGGAGACCACCTGGATTCCTAGGAGAATGCTCACTTTCTTCACTGAGCGTATTCCTAGGAGTGACTAGAAGACGGTTCATGGCAATGTCTTTCAGTCAGCCTTGAGGCCGCCACTATCTACCTTTCAACTGGGGGAAATCCTGCCTTTTTCCAGGCTTCTCAATGACAAACTAGATCACCCCGTACATGTACCTAGCTTCTCTGACAATCCCAAAGAGACCATTGGAACACAATCCGGCCTTCTGCGATGAAACTTTTGGATGCAGTGTGCTCTGTATGTGGTGAACGGCATAATCCTCTAAATGTCCTCAGTAGGCCTAGGTGACTTTGGATGTTGCAAATGCCTAGCAATGCTCAGGGTAAATCTCTTCTTTATTTCGGGCTGGACCTAAAGGCCAGTTTCCGCATCACTTAGAGAGACCTCGAGCAGGAGTCCCCAGACTGAAGTGGCGCCCCGGTGGTTTCCTTCAGGGCCTCTTATGTTTCCTCAAAGTGGCAGACCCGCATGGAATGAAAGCCTGCCACGAACCGCCTTCCTGAGGCTCTTTCAAAGCTGTGGAACGCTAGCCATAGAGAACACATTCGTTCCCGGCTCTTCCAACTGCATAGTGAGGGAATTTCCCCGAGCTGTGTATCCCTTGATTGTGCCCAGAAGGCTTTGGGTACACAGTGTCCTTCCTTGGCAGGAATTGACCATGTGAGAGTCTTGAGCACTGTGGGCCATAGTAAAGCTAAAGCCGTCCATTGACTAAGACTTCCTGGAAACCGGTGCACCTCTATCTCTGGTAATGGGAAAATGTGCACCTTACCTCAAGACTAGAGGTCACATTTAGTTGGCCCTTTAGCTACAGTACGCAACTGGGGTGAGCTCCCAGGAAGGAATCGCAAGCCCCTGGATTCTTTAGGAAAAAAACTCTGTGCTCTTCAGCGGCACCTGTGGCGTGAAGAGTCTCCTGGTGGTGTGGTTTTCAGCAGGCTTGGAAGCTGCAATGGAGCTGCTGTCAAAAGGGGGAAATACGGGCTTCTCCCATATTCTCCCGTTTACAACTTGACGCCACAGCGCATTTACTAGCACTCTCTGACTGACTGCTGGAGACTTTCAGCCCCACTGGGCCTTTCTATGAACACACTTCGTTGGACGCGGGGTGTTTTGCGTGCCACGAATAGCATTACACGCATCATGAACTAGTCCGGCCTAGGTGACTTTGGATGGACCAAATGGCTAAGAATTTGACCGGTATTTCAGGATTTTCTGGCAGGCTGGACCTACCGTGTACCCTGCTTCCCAATAGAGAGATGACAGGTAAGAGTTGCCAGGATGCACTTTAGGCGCAGGGGTTCTTTCAGTGCAGTTCAGAGGGCCTCCGCGGAGGCAGAGCCACATTGAATGGAATACTGTCCAAAAGGTGGTCCTGGGGCTGCCTTACAGCTGTAGAAATCAAGGTCTGCAGGGGAGAATCTGTTTATCACCCTTCCCTCTGTATACAAAGAGTCGACCCCAACCATCTGTTCTGTGTTATGTTTCTCGGAAAATAAAAGGGGACTACGGCGCACACACTCTCCCTCAGAAGGGAATTCCTACGTGACTCTCTTAGGCCTACGGAAAGCCGTAGAGGAGTTAAAGCAGTCTGTCGAGTCAGGACGCACGGAGATGGCTGCACACAAAACTTTGCTGATAGGAAACACTCGTGCTTGCCTTGAGGCCAGGGGTCACGTTTACTTTGCCCTGAGCTAGGGCAAGCGTGGGATGACCTCCTAGCAAGGCACAGGAGACCACCTGGATTCCTAGGAGAATGCTCACTTTCTTCACTGAGCGTATTCCTAGGAGTGACTAGAAGACGGTTCATGGCAATGTCTTTCAGTCAGCCTTGAGGCCGCCACTATCTACCTTTCAACTGGGGGAAATCCTGCCTTTTTCCAGGCTTCTCAATGACAAACTAGATCACCCCGTACATGTACCTAGCTTCTCTGACAATCCCAAAGAGACCATTGGAACACAATCCGGCCTTCTGCGATGAAACTTTTGGATGCAGTGTGCTCTGCATGTGGTGAACGGCATAATCCTCTAAATGTCCTCAGTAGGCCTAGGTGACTTTGGATGTTGCAAATGCCTAGCAATGCTCAGGGTAAATCTCTTCTTTATTTCGGGCTGGACCTAAAGGCCAGTTTCCGCATCACTTAGAGAGACCTCGAGCAGGAGTCCCCAGACTGAAGTGGCGCCCCGGTGGTTTCCTTCAGGGCCTCTTATGTTTCCTCAAAGTGGCAGACCCGCATGGAATGAAAGCCTGCCACGAACCGCCTTCCTGAGGCTCTTTCAAAGCTGTGGAACGCTAGCCATAGAGAACACATTCGTTCCCGGCCCTTCCAACTGCATAGTGAGGGAACTTCCCCGAGCTGTGTATCCCTTGATTGTGCCCAGAAGGCTTTGGGTACACAGTGTCCTTCCTTGGCAGGAATTGACCATGTGAGAGTCTTGAGCACTGTGGGCCATAGTAAAGCTAAAGCCGTCCATTGACTAAGACTTCCTGGAAACCGGTGCACCTCTATCTCTGGTAATGGGAAAATGTGCACCTTACCTCAAGACTAGAGGTCACATTTAGTTGGCCCTTTAGCGACAGTACGCAACTGGGGTGAGCTCCCAGGAAGGAATCGCAAGCCCCTGGATTCTTTAGGAAAAAAACTCTGTGCTCTTCAGCGGCACCTGTGGCGTGAAGAGTCTCCTGGTGGTGTGGTTTCCAGCAGGCTTGGAAGCTGCAATGGAGCTGCTGTCAAAAGGGGGAAATACGGGCTTCTCCCATATTCTCCCGTTTACAACTTGACGCCACAGCGCATTTACTAGCACTCTCTGACTGACTGCTGGAGACTTTCAGCCCCACTGGGCCTTTCTATGATCACACTTCGTTGGACGAGGGGTGTTTTGCGTGCCACGAATAGCATTACACGCTTCATGAAGTAGTCCGGCCTAGGTGACTTTGGATGGACCAAATGGCTAAGAATTTGACCGGTATTTCAGGATTTTCTGGCAGGCTGGACCTACCGTGTACCCTGCTTCCCAATAGAGAGATGACAGGTAAGAGTTGCCAGGATGCACTTTAGGCGCAGGGGTTCTTTCAGTGCAGTTCAGAGGGCCTCCGCGGAGGCAGAGCCACATTGAATGGAATACTGTCCAAAAGGTGGTCCTGGGGCTGCCTTACAGCTGTAGAAATCAAGGTCTGCAGGGGAGAATCTGTTCATCACCCTTCCCTCTGTATACAAAGAGTCGACCCCAACCATCTGTTCTGTGTTATGTTTCTCGGAAAATAAAAGGGGACTACGGCGCACACACTCTCCCTCAGAAGGGAATTCCTACGTGACTCTCTTAGGCCTACGGAAAGCCGTAGAGGAGTTAAAGCAGTCTGTCGAGTCAGGACGCACGGAGATGGCTGCACACAAAACTTTGCTGATAGGAAACACTCGTGCTTGCCTTGAGGCCAGGGGTCACGTTTACTTTGCCCTGAGCTAGGGCAAGCGTGGGATGACCTCCTAGCAAGGCACAGGAGACCACCTGGATTCCTAGGAGAATGCTCACTTTCTTCACTGAGCGTATTCCTAGGAGTGACTAGAAGACGGTTCATGGCAATGTCTTTCAGTCAGCCTTGAGGCCGCCACTATCTACCTTTCAACTGGGGGAAATCCTGCCTTTTTCCAGGCTTCTCAATGACAAACTAGATCACCCCGTACATGTACCTAGCTTCTCTGACAATCCCAAAGAGACCATTGGAACACAATCCGGCCTTCTGCGATGAAACTTTTGGATGCAGTGTGCTCTGTATGTGGTGAACGGCATAATCCTCTAAATGTCCTCAGTAGGCCTAGGTGACTTTGGATGTTGCAAATGCCTAGCAATGCTCAGGGTAAATCTCTTCTTTATTTCGGGCTGGACCTAAAGGCCAGTTTCCGCATCACTTAGAGAGACCTCGAGCAGGAGTCCCCAGACTGAAGTGGCGCCCCGGTGGTTTCCTTCAGGGCCTCTTATGTTTCCTCAAAGTGGCAGACCCGCATGGAATGAAAGCCTGCCACGAACCGCCTTCCTGAGGCTCTTTCAAAGCTGTGGAACGCTAGCCATAGAGAACACATTCGTTTCCGGCCCTTCCAACTGCATAGTGAGGGAAGTTCCCCGAGCTGTGTATCCCTTGATTGTGCCCAGAAGGCTTTGGGTACACAGTGTCCTTCCTTGGCAGGAATTGACCATGTGAGAGTCTTGAGCACTGTGGGCCATAGTAAAGCTAAAGCCGTCCATTGACTAAGACTTCCTGGAAACCGGTGCACCTCTATCTCTGGTAATGGGAAAATGTGCACCTTACCTCAAGACTAGAGGTCACATTTAGTTGGCCCTTTAGCGACAGTACGCAACTGGGGTGAGCTCCCAGGAAGGAATCGCAAGCCCCTGGATTCTTTAGGAAAAAAACTCTGTGCTCTTCAGCGGCACCTGTGGCGTGAAGAGTCTCCTGGTGGTGTGGTTTCCAGCAGGCTTGGAAGCTGCAATGGAGCTGCTGTCAAAAGGGGGAAATACGGGCTTCTCCCATATTCTCCCGTTTACAACTTGACGCCACAGCGCATTTACTAGCACTCTCTGACTGACTGCTGGAGACTTTCAGCCCCACTGGGCCTTTCTATGATCACACTTCGTTGGACGAGGGGTGTTTTGCGTGCCACGAATAGCATTACACGCTTCATGAAGTAGTCCGGCCTAGGTGACTTTGGATGGACCAAATGGCTAAGAATTTGACCGGTATTTCAGGATTTTCTGGCAGGCTGGACCTACCGTGTACCCTGCTTCCCAATAGAGAGATGACAGGTAAGAGTTGCCAGGATGCACTTTAGGCGCAGGGGTTCTTTCAGTGCAGTTCAGAGGGCCTCCGCGGAGGCAGAGCCACATTGAATGGAATACTGTCCAAAAGGTGGTCCTGGGGCTGCCTTACAGCTGTAGAAATCAAGGTCTGCAGGGGAGAATCTGTTCATCACCCTTCCCTCTGTATACAAAGAGTCGACCCCAACCATCTGTTCTGTGTTATGTTTCTCGGAAAATAAAAGGGGACTACGGCGCACACACTCTCCCTCAGAAGGGAATTCCTACGTGACTCTCTTAGGCCTACGGAAAGCCGTAGAGGAGTTAAAGCAGTCTGTCGAGTCAGGACGCACGGAGATGGCTGCACACAAAACTTTGCTGATAGGAAACACTCGTGCTTGCCTTGAGGCCAGGGGTCACGTTTACTTTGCCCTGAGCTAGGGCAAGCGTGGGATGACCTCCTAGCAAGGCACAGGAGACCACCTGGATTCCTAGGAGAATGCTCACTTTCTTCACTGAGCGTATTCCTAGGAGTGACTAGAAGACGGTTCATGGCAATGTCTTTCAGTCAGCCTTGAGGCCGCCACTATCTACCTTTCAACTGGGGGAAATCCTGCCTTTTTCCAGGCTTCTCAATGACAAACTAGATCACCCCGTACATGTACCTAGCTTCTCTGACAATCCCAAAGAGACCATTGGAACACAATCCGGCCTTCTGCGATGAAACTTTTGGATGCAGTGTGCTCTGTATGTGGTGAACGGCATAATCCTCTAAATGTCCTCAGTAGGCCTAGGTGACTTTGGATGTTGCAAATGCCTAGCAATGCTCAGGGTAAATCTCTTCTTTATTTCGGGCTGGACCTAAAGGCCAGTTTCCGCATCACTTAGAGAGACCTCGAGCAGGAGTCCCCAGACTGAAGTGGCGCCCCGGTGGTTTCCTTCAGGGCCTCTTATGTTTCCTCAAAGTGGCAGACCCGCATGGAATGAAAGCCTGCCACGAACCGCCTTCCTGAGGCTCTTTCAAAGCTGTGGAACGCTAGCCATAGAGAACACATTCGTTCCCGGCCCTTCCAACTGCATAGTGAGGGAAGTTCCCCGAGCTGTGTATCCCTTGATTGTGCCCAGAAGGCTTTGGGTACACAGTGTCCTTCCTTGGCAGGAATTGACCATGTGAGAGTCTTGAGCACTGTGGGCCATAGTAAAGCTAAAGCCGTCCATTGACTAAGACTTCCTGGAAACCGGTGCACCTCTATCTCTGGTAATGGGAAAATGTGCACCTTACCTCAAGACTAGAGGTCACATTTAGTTGGCCCTTTAGCTACAGTACGCAACTGGGGTGAACTCCCAGGAAGGAATCGCAAGCCCCTGGATTCTTTAGGAAAAAAACTCTGTGCTCTTCAGCGGCACCTGTGGCGTGAAGAGTCTCCTGGTGGTGTGGTTTTCAGCAGGCTTGGAAGCTGCAATGGAGCTGCTGTCAAAAGGGGGAAATACGGGCTTCTCCCATATTCTCCCGTTTACAACTTGACGCCACAGCGCATTTACTAGCACTCTCTGACTGACTGCTGGAGACTTTCAGCCCCACTGGGCCTTTCTATGAACACACTTCGTTGGACGCGGGGTGTTTTGCGTGCCACGAATAGCATTACACGCATCATGAACTAGTCCGGCCTAGGTGACTTTGGATGGACCAAATGGCTAAGAATTTGACCGGTATTTCAGGATTTTCTGGCAGGCTGGACCTACCATGTACCTTGCTTTCCAATAGAGAGATGATAGGTAAGAGTTGCCAGGATGCACTTTAGGCGCAGGGGTTCTTTCAGTGCAGTTCAGAGGGCCTCCGAGGAGGCAGAGCCACGTTGAATGGAATACTGGCCAAAACGTGGTCCTGGGGCTGCCTTACAGCTGTAGAAATCAAGTTCTGCAGGCGAGTAACTGTTCATCACCCTTCCCTCTGCATACAAAGAGTCGACCCCAACCGTCTCTTCTGTGTTATGTTTCTTGGAAAATAAAAGGGGACTACGGCGCACACACTCTCCCTCAGAAGGGAATTCCTACGCGACTCTCTTAGGCCTACGGTAAGCCGTAGAGGAGTTAAAGCACTCTGCCGAGTCAGGACGCATGGAGATGGCTGCACACAAAACTTTGCTGATAGGAAACACTCGTGCTTGCCTTGAGGCCAGGGGTCACGTTTACTTTGCCCTGAGCTAGGGCAAGCGTGGAATGAGCTCCTAGCAAGGTACTGGAGACCACCTGGATTCCTAGGAGAACGCTCACTTTCTTCACTGAGCGTATTCCTAGGAGTGACTAGAAGACGGTTAATGGCAATGTCTTTCAGTCAGCCTTGAGGCCGCCACTATCTACCTTTCAACTGGGGGAAATCCTGCCTTTTTCCAGGCTTCTCAATGACAAACTAGATCACCCCGTACATGTACCTAGCTTCTCTGACAATCCCAAAGAGACCATTGGAACGCAATCCGGCCTTCTGCGATGAAACTTTTGGATGCAGTGTGCTCTGCATGTGGTGAACGGCATAATCCTCTAAATGTCCTCAGTAGGCCTAGGTGACTTTGGATGTTGCAAATGCCTAGCAATGCTCAGGGTAAATCTCTTCTTTATTTCGGGCTGGACCTCAAGGCCAGTTTCCGCATCACTTAGAGAGACCTCGAGCAGGAGTCCCCAGACTGAAGTGGCGCCCCGGTGGTTTCCTTCAGGGCCTCTTATGTTTCCTCAAAGTGGCAGCCCCGCATGGAATGAAAGCCTGCCACGAACCGCCTTCCTGAGCCTCTTTCAAATCTGTGGAACGCTAGCAATAGAGAACACATTCGTTCCCGACCCTTCCAACTGCATAGTGAGGGAAGTTCCCCGAGCTGTGTATCCCTTGATTGTGCCCAGAAGGCTTTGGGTACACAGTGTCCTTCCTTGGCAGGAATTGACCATGTGAGAGTCTTGAGCACTGTGGGCCATAGTAAAGCTAAAGCCGTCCATTGACTAAGACTTCCTGGAAACCGGTGCACCTCTATCTCTGGTAATGGGAAAATGTGCACCTTACCTCAAGACTAGAGGTCACATTTAGTTGGCCCTTTAGCTACAGTACGCAACTGGGGTGAGCTCCCAGGAAGGAATCGCAAGCCCCTGGATTCTTTAGGAAAAAAACTCTGTGCTCTTCAGCGGCACCTGTGGCGTGAAGAGTCTCCTGGTGGTGTGGTTTTCAGCAGGCTTGGAAGCTGCAATGGAGCTGCTGTCAAAAGGGGGAAATACGGGCTTCTCCCATATTCTCCCGTTTACAACTTGACGCCACAGCGCATTTACTAGCACTCTCTGACTGACTGCTGGAGACTTTCAGCCCCACTGGGCCTTTCTATGATCACACTTCGTTGGACGCGGGGTGTTTTGCGTGCCACGAATAGCATTACACGCTTCATGAACTAGTCCGGCCTAGGTGACTTTGGATGGACCAAATGGCTAAGAATTTGACCGGTATTTCAGGATTTTCTGGCAGGCTGGACCTACCATGTACCTTGCTTTCCAATAGAGAGATGATAGGTAAGAGTTGCCAGGATGCACTTTAGGCGCAGGGGTTCTTTCAGTGCAGTTCAGAGGGCCTCCGAGGAGGCAGAGCCACGTTGAATGGAATACTGGCCAAAACGTGGTCCTGGGGCTGCCTTACAGCTGTAGAAATCAAGTTCTGCAGGCGAGTAACTGTTCATCACCCTTCCCTCTGCATACAAAGAGTCGACCCCAACCGTCTCTTCTGTGTTATGTTTCTTGGAAAATAAAAGGGGACTACGGCGCACACACTCTCCCTCAGAAGGGAATTCCTACGCGACTCTCTTAGGCCTACGGTAAGCCGTAGAGGAGTTAAAGCACTCTGCCGAGTCAGGACGCATGGAGATGGCTGCACACAAAACTTTGCTGATAGGAAACACTCGTGCTTGCCTTGAGGCCAGGGGTCACGTTTACTTTGCCCTGAGCTAGGGCAAGCGTGGAATGAGCTCCTAGCAAGGTACTGGAGACCACCTGGATTCCTAGGAGAACGCTCACTTTCTTCACTGAGCGTATTCCTAGGAGTGACTAGAAGACGGTTAATGGCAATGTCTTTCAGTCAGCCTTGAGGCCGCCACTATCTACCTTTCAACTGGGGGAAATCCTGCCTTTTTCCAGGCTTCTCAATGACAAACTAGATCACCCCGTACATGTACCTAGCTTCTCTGACAATCCCAAAGAGACCATTGGAACGCAATCCGGCCTTCTGCGATGAAACTTTTGGATGCAGTGTGCTCTGCATGTGGTGGACGGCATAATCCTCTAAATGTCCTCAGTAGGCCTAGGTGACTTTGGATGTTGCAAATGCCTAGCAATGCTCAGGGTAAATCTCTTCTTTATTTCGGGCTGGACCTCAAGGCCAGTTTCCGCATCACTTAGAGAGACCTCGAGCAGGAGTCCCCAGACTGAAGTGGCGCCCCGGTGGTTTCCTTCAGGGCCTCTTATGTTTCCTCAAAGTGGCAGCCCCGCATGGAATGAAAGCCTGCCACGAACCGCCTTCCTGAGCCTCTTTCAAATCTGTGGAACGCTAGCAATAGAGAACACATTCGTTCCCGACCCTTCCAACTGCATAGTGAGGGAAGTTCCCCGAGCTGTGTATCCCTTGATTGTGCCCAGAAGGCTTTGGGTACACAGTGTCCTTCCTTGGCAGGAATTGACCATGTGAGAGTCTTGAGCACTGTGGGCCATAGTAAAGCTAAAGCCGTCCATTGACTAAGACTTCCTGGAAACCGGTGCACCTCTATCTCTGGTAATGGGAAAATGTGCACCTTACCTCAAGACTAGAGGTCACATTTAGTTGGCCCTTTAGCTACAGTACGCAACTGGGGTGAGCTCCCAGGAAGGAATCGCAAGCCCCTGGATTCTTTAGGAAAAAAACTCTGTGCTCTTCAGCGGCACCTGTGGCGTGAAGAGTCTCCTGGTGGTGTGGTTTTCAGCAGGCTTGGAAGCTGCAATGGAGCTGCTGTCAAAAGGGGGAAATACGGGCTTCTCCCATATTCTCCCGTTTACAACTTGACACCACAGCGCATTTACTAGCACTCTCTGACTGACTGCTGGAGACTTTCAGCCCCACTGGGCCTTTCTATGATCACACTTCGTTGGACGCGGGGTGTTTTGCGTGCCACGAATAGCATTACACGCTTCATGAACTAGTCCGGCCTAGGTGACTTTGGATGGACCAAATGGCTAAGAATTTGACCGGTATTTCAGGATTTTCTGGCAGGCTGGACCTACGGTGTACCTTGCTTCCCAATAGAGAGATGACAGGTAAGAGTTGCCAGGATGCACTTTAGGCACAGGGGTTCTTTCAGTGCAGTTCAGAGGGCCTCTGAAGAGGCAGAGCCACGTTGAATGGAATACTGGCCAAAACGTGGTCCTGGGGCTGCCTTACAGCTGTAGAAATCAAGCTCTGCAGGCGAGAATCTGTTCATCACCCTTCCCTCTGCATACAAATAGTCGACCCAAACCGTCTGTTCTGTGTTATGTTTCTCGGAAAATAAAAGGGGACTACGGCGCACACACTCTCCCTCAGAAGGGAATTCCTACGTGACTCTCTTAGGCCTACGGAAAGCTGTAGAGGAGTTAAAGCACTCTATCGAGTCAGGACGCATGGAGATGGCTGCACACAAAACTTTGCTGATAGGAAACACTCGTGCTTCCCTTGAGGCCAGGGGTCACGTTTATTTTACCCTGAGCTAGGTCAAGCGTGGGATGAGCTCCTAGCAAGGCACTGGAGACCACCTGGATTCCTAGGAGAATGCTCACTTTCTTCACTGAGCGTATTCCTAGGAGTGACTAGAAGACGGTTAATGGCAATGTCTTTCAGTCAGCCTTGAGGCCGCCACTATCTACCTTTCAACTGGGGGAAATCCTGCCTTTTTCCAGGCTTCTCAATGACAAACTGGATCACCCCGCACATGTACCTAGCTTCTCTGACAATCCCAAAGAGACCATTGGAACGCAATCCGGCCTTCTGCGATGAAACTTTTGGATGCAGTGTGCTCTGCATGTGGTGAACGGCATAATCCTCTAAATGTCCTCAGTAGGCCTAGGTGACTTTGGATGTTGCAAATGCCTAGCAATGCTCAGGGTAAATCTCTTCTTTATTTCGGGCTGGACCTAAAGGCCAGTTTCCGCATCACTTAGAGAGACCTCGAGCAGGAGTCCCCAGACTGAAGTGGCGCCCCGGTGGTTTCCTTCAGGGCCTCTTATGTTTCCTCAAAGTGGCAGACCCGCATGGAATGAAAGCCTGCCACGAACCGCCTTCCTGAGGCTCTTTCAAAGCTGTGGAACGCTAGCCATAGAGAACACATTCGTTCCCGGCCCTTCCAACTGCATAGTGAGGGAAGTTCCCCGAGCTGTGTATCCCTTGATTGTGCCCAGAAGGCTTGGGTACACAGTGTCCTTCCTTGGCAGGAATTGACCATGTGAGAGTCTTGAGCACTGTGGGCCATAGTAAAGCTAAAGCCGTCCATTGACTAAGACTTCCTGGAAACCGGTGCACCTCTATCTCTGGTAATGGGAAAATGTGCACCTTACCTCAAGACTAAAGGTCACATTTAGTTGGCCCTGTAGCTACAGTACGCAACTGGGGTGAGCTCCCAGGAAGGAATCGCAAGCCCCTGGATTCTTTAGGAAAAAAACTCTGTGCTCTTCAGCGGCACCTGTGGCGTGAAGAGTCTCCTGGTGGTGTGGTTTTCAGCAGGCTTGGAAGCTGCAATGGAGCTGCTGTCAAAAGGGGGAAATACGGGCTTCTCCCATATTCTCCCGTTTACAACTTGACGCCACAGCACATTTACTAGCACTCTCTGACTGACTGCTGGAGACTTTCAGCCCCACTGGGCCTTTCTATGATCACACTTCGTTGGACGTGGGGTGTTTTGCGTGCCACGAATAGCATTACACACTTCATGAACTAGTCCGGCCTAGGTGACTTTGGATGGACCAAATGGCTAAGAATTTGACCGGTATTTCAGGATTTTCTGGCAGGCTGGACCTACCGTGTACCTTGCTTCCCAATAGAGAGATGACAGGTAAGAGTTGCCAGGATGCACTTTAGGCGCAGGGGTTCTTTCAGTGCAGTTCAGAGGGCCTCCGAGGAGGCAGAGCCACGTTGAATGGAATACTGGCCAAAAGGTAGTCCTGGGGCTGCCTTACAGCTGTAGAAATCAAGCTCTGCAGGCGAGAATCTGTTCATCACCCTTCCCTCTGCATACAAATAGTCGACCCAAACCGTCTGTTCTGTGTTATGTTTGTCGGAAAATAAAAGGGGACTACGGCGCACACACTCTCCCTCAGAAGGGAATTCCTACATGACTCACTTAGGCCTACGGAAAGCTGTAGAGGAGTTAAAGCACTCTATCGAGTCAGGACGCATGGAGATGGCTGAACACAAAACTTTGCTGATAGGAAACACTCGTGCTTCCATTGAGGCCAGGGGTCACGTTTACTTTGCCCTGAGCTAGGGCAAGCGTGGGATGAGCTCCTATCAAGGCACTGGAGACCACCTGGATTCCTAGGAGAACGCTCACTTTCTTCACTGAGCGTATTCCTAGGAGTGACTAGAAGACGGTTCATGGCAATGTCTTTCAGTCAGCCTTGAGGCCGCCACTATCTACCTTTCAACTGGGGGAAATCCTGCCTTTTTCCAGGCTTCTCAATGACAAACTGGATCACCCCGCACATGTACCTAGCTTCTCTGACAATCCCAAAGAGACCATTGGAACGCAATCCGGCCTTCTGCGATGAAACTTTTGGATGCAGTGTGCTCTGCATGTGGTGAACGGCATAAACCTCTAAATGTCCTCAGTAGGCCTAGGTGACTTTGGATGTTGCAAATGCCTAGCAATGCTCAGGGTAAATCTCTTATTTATTTCGGGCTGGACCTAAAGGCCAGTTTCCGCATCACTTAGAGAGACCTCGAGCAGGAGTCCCCAGACTGAAGTGGCGCCCCGGTGGTTTCCTTCAGGGCCTCTTATGTTTCCTCAAAGTGGCAGACCCGCATGGAATGAAAGCCTGCCACGAACCGCCTTCCTGAGGCTCTTTCAAAGCTGTGGAACGCTAGCCATAGAGAACACATTCGTTCCCGGCCCTTCCAACTGCATAGTGAGGGAAGTTCCCCGAGCTGTGTATCCCTTGATTGTGCCCAGAAGGCTTTGGGTACACAGTGTCCTTCCTTGGCAGGAATTGACCATGTGAGAGTCTTGAGCACTGTGGGCCATAGTAAAGCTAAAGCCGTCCATTGACTAAGACTTCCTGGAAACCGGTGCACCTCTATCTCTGGTAATGGGAAAATGTGCACCTTACCTCAAGACTAGAGGTCACATTTAGTTGGCCCTTTAGCTACAGTACGCAACTGGGGTGAGCTCCCAGGAAGGAATCGCAAGCCCCTGGATTCTTTAGGAAAAAAACTCTGTGCTCTTCAGCGGCACCTGTGGCGTGAAGAGTCTCCTGGTGGTGTGGTTTTCAGCAGGCTTGGAAGCTGCAATGGAGCTGCTGTCAAAAGGGGGAAATACGGGCTTCTCCCATATTCTCCCGTTTACAACTTGACGCCACAGCGCATTTACTAGCACTCTCTGACTGACTGCTGGAGACTTTCAGCCCCACTGAGCCTTTCTATGATCACACTTCGTTGGACGCGGGGTGTTTTGCGTGCCACGAATAGCATTACACGCTTCATGAACTAGTCCGGCCTAGGTGACTTTGGATGGACCAAATGGCTAAGAATTTGACCGGTATTTCAGGATTTTCTGGCAGGCTGGACCTACCGTGTACCTTGCTTCCCAATAGAGAGATGACAGGTAAGAGTTGCCAGGATGCACTTTAGGCGCAGGGGTTCTTTCAGTGCAGTTCAGAGGGCCTCCGCGGAGGCAGAGCCACGTTGAATGGAATACTGGCCAAAACGTGGTCCTGGGGCTGCCTTACAGCTGTAGAAATCAAGTTCTGCAGGCGAGAATCTGTTCATCACCCTTCCCTCTGCATACAAATAGTCGACCCCAACCGTCTGTTCTGTGTTATGTTTCTCAGAAAATAAAAGGGGACTACGGCGCACACACTCTCCCTCAGAAGGGAATTCCTACGCGACTCTCTTAGGCCTACGGAAAGCCGTAGAGGAGTTAAAGCACTCTGCCGAGTCAGGACGCACGGAGATGGCTGCACACAAAACTTTGCTGATAGGAAACACTCGTGCTTCCCTTGAGGCCAGGGGTCACGTTTACTTTGCCCTGAGCTAGTGCAAGCGTGGTATGAGCTCCTAGCAAGGCACTGGAGACCACCTGGATTCCTAGGAGAACGCTCACTTTCTTCACTGAGCGTATTCCTAGGAGTGACTAGAAGACGGTTAATGGCAATGTCTTTCAGTCAGCATTGAGGCCGCCACTATCTACCTTTCAACTGGGGAAAATCCTGCCTTTTTCCAGGCTTCTCAATGACAAACTGGATCACCCCGTACATGTACCTAGCTTCTCTGACAATCCCAAAGAGACCTTTGGAACGCAATCCGGCCTTCTGCGATGAAACTCTTGGATGCAGTGTGCTCTGCATGTGGTGAACGGCATAATCCTCTAAATGTCCTCAGTAGGCCTAGGTGACTTTGGATGTTGCAAATGCCTAGCAATGCTCAGGGTAAATCTCTTCTTTATTTCGGGCTGGACCTAAAGGCCAGTTTCCGCATCACTTAGAGAGACCTCGAGCAGGAGTCCCCAGACTGAAGTGGCGCCCCGGTGGTTTCCTTCAGGGCCTCTTATGTTTCCTCAAAGTGGCAGACCCGCATGGAATGAAAGCCTGCCACGAACCGCCTTCCTGAGGCTCTTTCAAAGCTGTGGAACGCTAGCCATAGAGAACACATTCGTTCCCGGCCCTTCCAACTGCATAGTGAGGGAAGTTCCCTGAGCTGTGTATCCCTTGATTGTGCCCAGAAGGCTTTGGGTACACAGTGTCCTTCCTTGGCAGGAATTGACCATGTGAGAGTCTTGAGCACTGTGGGCCATAGTAAAGCTAAAGCCGTCCATTGACTAAGACTTCCTGGAAACCGGTGCACCTCTATCTCTGGTAATGGGAAAATGTGCACCTTACCTCAAGACTAGAGGTCACATTTAGTTGGCCCTTTAGCTACAGTACGCAACTGGGGTGAGCTCCCAGGAAGGAATCGCAAGCACCTGGATTTTTAGGAAAAAAACTCTGTGCTCTTCAGTGGCACCTGTGGCGTGAAGAGTCTCCTGGTGGTGTGGTTTTCAGCAGGCTTGGAAGCTGCAATGGAGCTGCTGTCAAAAGGGGGAAATACGGGCTTCTCCCATATTCTCCCGTTTACAACTTGACGCCACAGCACATTTACTAGCACTCTCTGACTGACTGCTGGAGACTTTCAGCCTCACTGGGCCTTTCTATGATCACACTTCGTTGGACGCGGGGTGTTTTGCGTGCCACGAATAGCATTACACGCTTCATGAACTAGTCCGGCCTAGGTGACTTTGGATGGACCAAATGGCTAAGAATTTGACCGGTATTTCAGGATTTTCTGGCAGGCTGGACCTACCGTGTACCTTGCTTCCCAATAGAGAGATGACAGGTAAGAGTTGCCAGGATGCACTTTAGGTGCAGGGGTTCTTCCAGTGCAGTTAAGAGGGCCTCCGAGGAGGCAGAACCACGTTGAATGGAATACTGGCCAAAAGGTGGTCCTGGGGCTGCCTTACAGCTGTAGAAATCAAGCTCTGCAGGCGAGAATCTGTTCATCACCCTTCCCTCTGCATACAAATAGTCGACCCCAACAGTCTGTTCTGTGTTATGTTTCTCGGAAAATAAAAGGGGAGTACGGCGCACACACTCTCCCTCAGAAGGGAATTCCTACGTGAATCTCTTAGGCCTACGGAAAGCTGTAGAGGAGTTAAAGCACTCTATCGAGTCAGGACGCACGGAGATGGCTGCACACAAAACTTTGCTGATAGGAAACACTCGTGCTTCCCTTGAGGCCAGGGGTCACGTTTACTTTGCCCTGAGCTAGGGCAAGCGTGGGATGAGCTCCTAGCAAGGCACTGGAGACCACCTGGATTCCTAGGAGAATGCTCACTTTCTTCACTGAGCGTATTCCTAGGAGTGACTAGAAGACGGTTAATGGCAATGTCTTTCAGTCAGCCTTGAGGCCGCCACTATCTACCTTTCAACTGGAGGAAATCCTGGCTTTTTCCAGGCTTCTCAATGACAAACTGGATCACCCCGTACATGTACCTAGCTTCTCTGACAATCCCAAAGAGACCATTGGAACGCAATCCGGCCTTCTGCGATGAAACTTTTGGATGCAGTGTGCTCTGCATGTGGTGAATGGCATAATCCTCTAAATGTCCTCAGTAGGCCTAGGTGACTTTGGATGTTGCAAATGCCTAGCAATGCTCAGGGTAAATCTCTTCTTTATTACGGGCTGGACCTAAAGGCCAGTTTCCGCATCACTTAGAGAGACCTCGAGCAGGAGTCCCCAGACTGAAGTGGCGCCCCGGTGGTTTCCTTCAGGGCCTCTTATGTTTCCTCAAAGTGGCAGACCCGCATGGAATGAAAGCCTGCCACGAACCGCCTTCCTGAGGCTCTTTCAAAGCTGTGGAACGCTAGCCATAGAGAACACATTCGTTCCCGGCCCTTCCAACTGCATAGTGAGGGAAGTTCCCCGAGCTGTGTATCCCTTGATTGTGCCCAGAAGGCTTTGGGTACACAGTGTCCTTCCTTGGCAGGAATTGACCATGTGAGAGTCTTGAGCACTGTGGGCCATAGTAAAGCTAAAGCCGTCCATTGACTAAGACTTCCTGGAAACCGGTGCACCTCTATCTCTGGTAATGGGAAAATGTGCACCTTACCTCCAGACTAGAGGTCACATTTAGTTGGCCCTTTAGCTACAGTACGCAACTGGGGTGAGCTCCCAGGAAGGAATCGCAAGCCCCTGGATTCTTTAGGAAAAAAACTCTGTGCTCTTCAGCGGCACCTGTGGCGTGAAGAGTCTCCTGGTGGTGTGGTTTTCAGCAGGCTTGGAAGCTGCAATGGAGCTGCTGTCAAAAGGGGGAAATACGGGCTTCTCCCATATTCTCCCGTTTACAACTTGACGCCACAGCGCATTTACTAGAACTCTCTGACTGACTGCTGGAGACTTTCAGCCCCACTGGGCCTTTCTATGAACACACTTCGTTGGACGCGGGGTGTTTTGCGTGCCACGAATAGCATTACACGCATCATGAACTAGTCCGGCCTAGGTGACTTTGGATGGACCAAATGGCTAAGAATTTGACCGGTATTTCAGGATTTTCTGGCAGGCTGGACCTACCATGTACCTTGCTTCCCAATAGAGAGATGATAGGTAAGTGTTGCCAGGATGCACTTTAGGCGCAGGGGTTCTTTCAGTGCAGTTCAGAGGGCCTCAGAGGAGGCAGAGCCACGTTGAATGGAATACTGGCCAAAACGTGGTCCTGGGGGTGCCTTACAGCTGTAGAAATCAAGTTCTGCAGGCGAGAATCTGTTCATCACCCTTCCCTCTGCATACAAAGAGTCGACCCCAACCCTCTGTTCTGTGTTATGTTTCTTGGAAAATAAAAGGGGACTACGGCGCACACACTCTCCCTCAGAAGGGAATTCCTACACGACTCTCTTAGGCCTACGGAAAGCCGTAGAGGAGTTAAAGCACTCTGCCGAGTCAGGACGCATGGAGATGGCTGCACACAAAACTTTGCTGATAGGAAACACTCGTGCTTGCCTTGAGGCCAGGGGTCACGTTTACTTTGCCCTGAGCTAGGGCAAGCTAGGAATGAGCTCCTAGCAAGGTACTGGAGACCACCTGGATTCCTAGGAGAACGCTCACTTTCTTCACTGAGCGTATTCCTAGGAGTGACTAGAAGACGGTTCATGGCAATGTCTTTCAGTCAGCCTTGAGGCCGCCACTATCTACCTTTCAACTGGGGGAAATCCTGCCTTTTTCCAGGCTTCTCAATGACAAACTAGATCACCCCGTACATGTACCTAGCTTCTCTGACCATCCCAAAGAGACCATTGGAACGCAATCCGGCCTTCTGCGATGAAACTTTTGGATGCAGTGTGCTCTGCATGTGGTGAACAGCATAATCCTCTAAATGTCCTCAGTAGGCCTAGGTGACTTTGGATGTTGCAAATGCCTAGCAATGCTCAGGGTAAATCTCTTCTTTATTTCGGGCTGGACCTAAAGGCCAGTTTCCGCATCACTTAGAGAGACCTCGAGCAGGAGTCCCCAGACTGAAGTGGCGCCCCGGTGGTTTCCTTCAGGGCCTCTTATGTTTCCTCAAAGTGGCAGACCCGCATGGAATGAAAGCCTGCCACGAACCGCCTTCCTGAGGCTCTTTCAAAGCTGTGGAACGCTAGCCATAGAGAACACATTCGTTCCCGGCCCTTCCAACTGCATAGTGAGGCAACTTCCCCGAGCTGTGTATCCCTTGATTGTGCCCAGAAGGCTTTGGGTACACAGTGTCCTTCCTTGGCAGGAATTGACCATGTGAGAGTCTTGAGCACTGTGGGCCATAGTAAAGCTAAAGCCGTCCATTGACTAAGACTTCCTGGAAACCGGTGCACCTCTATCTCTGGTAATGGGAAAATGTGCACCTTACCTCAAGACTAGAGGTCACATTTAGTTGGCCCTTTAGCTACAGTACGCAACTGGGGTGAGCTCCCAGGAAGGAATCGCAAGCCCCTGGATTCTTTAGGAAAAAAACTCTGTGCTCTTCAGCGGCACCTGTGGCGTGAAGAGTCTCCTGGTGGTGTGGTTTTCAGCAGGCTTGGAAGCTGCAATGGAGCTGCTGTCAAAAGGGGGAAATACGGGCTTCTCCCATATTCTCCCGTTTACAACTTGACGCCACAGTGCATTTACTAGCACTCTCTGACTGACTGCTGGAGACTTTCAGCCCCACTGGGCCTTTCTATGAACACACTTCGTTGGACGCGGGGTGTTTTGCGTGCCACGAATAGCATTACACGCATCATGAACTAGTCCGGCCTAGGTGACTTTGGATGGACCAAATGGCTAAGAATTTGACCGGTATTTCAGGATTTTCTGGCAGGCTGGACCTACCATGTACCTTGCTTCCCAATAGAGAGATGATAGGTAAGAGTTGCCAGGATGCACTTTAGGCGCAGGGGTTCTTTCAGTGCAGTTCACAGGGCCTCCGAGGAGGCAGAGCCACGTTGAATGGAATACTGGCCAAAACGTGGTCCTGTGGGTGCCTTACAGCTGTAGAAATCAAGTTCTGCAGGCGAGAATCTGTTCATCACCCTTCCCTCTGCATACAAAGAGTCGACCCCAACCGTCTGTTCTGTGTTATGTTTCTTGGAAAATAAAAGGGGACTACGGCGCACACACTCTCCCTCAGAAGGGAATTCCTACACGACTCTCTTAGGCCTACGGAAAGCCGTAGAGGAGTTAAAGCACTCTGCCGAGTCAGGACGCATGGAGATGGCTGCACACAAAACTTTGCTGATAGGAAACACTCGTGCTTGCCTTGAGGCCAGGGGTCACGTTTACTTTGCCCTGAGCTAGGGCAAGCGTGGAATGAGCTCCTAGCAAGGTACTGGAGACCACCTGGATTCCTAGGAGAACGCTCACTTTCTTCACTGAGCGTATTCCTAGGAGTGACTAGAAGACGGTTAATGGCAATGTCTTTCAGTCATCCTTGAGGCCGCCACTATCTACCTTTCAACTGGGGGAAATCCTGCCTTTTTCCAGGCTTCTCAATGACAAACTAGATCACCCCGTACATGTACCTAGCTTCTCTGACCATCCCAAAGAGACCATTGGAACGCAATCCGGCCTTCTGCGATGAAACTTTTGGATGCAGTGTGCTCTGCATGTGGTGAACAGCATAATCCTCTAAATGTCCTCAGTAGGCCTAGGTGACTTTGGATGTTGCAAATGCCTAGCAATGCTCAGGGTAAATCTCTTCTTTATTTCGGGCTGGACCTAAAGGCCAGTTTCCGCATCACTTAGAGAGACCTCGAGCAGGAGTCCCCAGACTGAAGTGGCGCCCCGGTGGTTTCCTTCAGGGCCTCTTATGTTTCCTCAAAGTGGCAGACCCGCATGGAATGAAAGCCTGCCACGAACCGCCTTCCTGAGGCTCTTTCAAAGCTGTGGAACGCTAGCCATAGAGAACACATTCGTTCCCGGCCCTTCCAACTGCATAGTGAGGCAACTTCCCCGAGCTCTGTATCCCTTGATTGTGCCCAGAAGGCTTTGGGTACACAGTGTCCTTCCTTGGCAGGAATTGACCATGTGAGAGTCTTGAGCACTGTGGGCCATAGTAAAGCTAAAGCCGTCCATTGACTAAGACTTCCTGGAAACCGGTGCACCTCTATCTCTGGTAATGGGAAAATGTGCACCTTACCTCAAGACTAGAGGTCACATTTAGTTGGCCCTTCAGCTACAGTACACAACTGGAGTGAGCTCCCAGGAAGGAATCGCAAGCCCCTGGATTCTTTAGGAAAAAAACTCTGTGCTCTTCAGCGGCACCTGTGGCGTGAAGAGTCTCCTGGTGGTGTGGTTTTCAGCAGGCTTGGAAGCTGCAATGGAGCTGCTGTCAAAAGGGGGAAATACGGGCTTCTCTCATATTCTCCCGTTTACAACTTGACGCCACAGCGCATTTACTAGCACTCTCTGACTGACTGCTGGAGACTTTCAGCCCCACTGGGCCTTTCTATGATCACACTTCGTTGGACGTGGGGTGTTTTGCGTGCCACGAATAGCATTACACGCTTCATGAACTAGTCCGGCCTAGGTGACTTTGGATGGACCAAATGGCTAAGAATTTGACCGGTATTTAAGGATTTTCTGGCAGGCTGGACCTACCATGTACCTTGCTTCCCAATAGAGAGAGGACAGGTAAGAGTTTCCAGGATGCACTTTAGGCGCAGGGGTTCTTTCAGTGCAGTTCAGAGGGCCTCCGCGGAGGCAGAGCCACGTTGAATGGAATACTGGCCAAAAGGTTGGCCTGGGGCTTCCTTACAGCTGTAGAAATCAAGTTCTGCAGGCGAGAATCTGTTCATCACCCTTCCCTCTGCATACAAAGAGTCGACCCCAACCGTCTCTTCTGTGTTATGTTTCTCGGAAAATAAAAGGGGACTACGGCGCACACACTCTCCCTCAGAAGGGAATTCCTACACGACTCTCTTAGGCCTACGGAAAGCCGTAGAGGAGTTAAAGCACTCTGCCGAGTCAGGACGCACGGAGATGGCTGCACACAAAACTTTGCTGATAGGAAACACTCGTGCTTCCCTTGAGGCCAGGGGTCACGTTTACTTTGCCCTGAGCTAGGGCAAGCGTGGGATGAGCTCCTAGCAAGGCACTGGAGACCACCTGGATTCCTAGGAGAACGCTCACTTTCTTCACTGAGCGTATTCCTAGGAGTGACTAGAAGACGGTTCATGGCAATGTCTTTCAGTCAGCCTTGAGGCCGCCACTATCTACCTTTCAACTGGGGGAAATCCTGCCTTTTTCCAGGCTTCTCAATGACAAACTGGATCACCCCGCCCATGTACCTAGTTTCTCTGACCATCCCAAAGAGACCATTGGAACGCAATCCGGCCTTCTGCGATGAAACTTTTGGATGCAGTGTGCTCTGCATGTGGTGAATGGCATAATACTCTAAATGTCCTCAGTAGGCCTAGGTGACTTTGGATGTTGCAAATGCCTAGCAATGCTCAGGGTAAATCTCTTCTTTATTTCGGGCTGGACCTAAAGACCAGTTTCCGCATCACTTAGAGAGACCTCGAGCAGGAGTCCCCAGACTGAAGTGGCGCCCCGGTGGTTTCCTTCAGAGCCTCTTATGTTTCCTCAAAGTGGCAGACCCGCATGGAATGAAAGCCTGCCACGAACCGCCTTCCTGAGGCTCTTTCAAAGCTGTGGAACGCTAGCCATAGAGAACACATTCGTTCCCGGCCCTTCCAACTGCATAGTGAGGGAACTTCCCCGAGCTGTGTATCCCTTGATTGTGCCCAGAAGGCTTTGGGTACACAGTGTCCTTCCTTGGCAGGAATTGACCATGTGAGAGTCTTGAGCACTGTGGGCCATAGTAAAGCTAAAGCCGTCCATTGACTAAGACTTCCTGGAAACCGGTGCACCTCTATCTCTGGTAATGGGAAAATGTGCACCTTACCTCAAGACTAGAGGTCACATTTAGTTGGCCCTTTAGCTACAGTACGCAACTGGGGTGAGCTCCCAGGAAGGAATCGCAAGCCCCTGGATTCTTTAGGAAAAAAACTCTGTGCTCTTCAGCGGCACCTGTGGCGTGAAGTGTCTCCTGGTGGTGTGGTTTTCAGCAGGCTTGGAAGCTGCATTGGAGCTGCTGTCAAAAGGGGGAAATACGGGCTTCTCCCATATTCTCCCGTTTACAACTTGACGCCACAGCGCATTTACTAGCACTCTCTGACTGACTGCTGGAGACTTTCAGCCCCACTGGGCCTTTCTATGATCACACTTCGTTGGACGCGGGGTGTTTTGCGTGCCACGAATAGCATTACACGCTTCATGAACTAGTCCGGCCTAGGTGACTTTGGATGGACCAAAAGGCTAAGAATTTGACCGGTATTTCAGGATTTTCTGGCAGGCTGGACCTACCATGTACCTTGCTTCCCAATAGAGAGATGACAGGTAAGAGTTGCCAGGATGCACTTTAGGCGCAGGGGTTCTTTCAGTGCAGTTCAGAGGGCCTCCGCGGAGGCAGAGCCACGTTGAATGGAATACTGGCCAAAAGGTGGTCCTGGGGCTGCCTTACAGCTGTAGAAATCAAGTTCTGCAGGCGAGAATCTGTTCATCACCCTTCCCTCTGCATACAAAGAGTCGACCCCAACCGTCTTTTCTGTGTTATGTTTCTCGGAAAATAAAAGGGGACTACGGTGCACACACTCTCCCTCAGAAGGGAATTCCTACTCGACTCTCTTAGGCCTACGGAAAGCCGTAGAGTAGTTAAAGCACTCTGCCGAGTCAGGACGCACGGAGATGGCTGCACACAAAACTTTGCTGATAGGAAACACTCGTGCTTGCCTTGAGGCCAGGGGTCACGTTTACTTTGCCCTGAGCTAGGGCAAGCGTGGGATGAGCTCCTAGCAAGGCACTGGAGACCACCTGGATTCCTAGGAGAACGCTCACTTTCTTCACTGAGCGTATTCCTAGGAGTGACTAGAAGACGGTTCATGGCAATGTCTTTCAGTCAGCCTTGAGGCCGCCACTATCTACCTTTCAACTGGGGGAAATCCTGCCTTTTTCCAGGCTTCTCAATGACAAACTGGATCACCCCGCACATGTACCTAGCTTCTCTGACAATCCCAAAGAGACCATTGGAACGCAATCCGGCCTTCTGCGATGAAACTTTTGGATGCAGTGTGTTCTGCATGTGGTGAACGGCATAATCCTCTAAATGTCCTCAGTAGGCCTAGGTGACTTTGGATGTTGCAAATGCCTAGCAATGCTCAGGGTAAATCTCTTCTTTATTTCGGGCTGGACCTAAAGGCCAGTTTCCGCATCACTTAGAGAGACCTCGAGCAGGAGTCCCCAGACTGAAGTGGCGCCCCGGTGGTTTCCTTCAGGGCCTCTTATGTTTCCTCAAAGTGGCAGACCCGCATGGAATGAAAGCCTGCCACGAACCGACTTCCTGAGGCTCTTTCAAAGCTGTGGAACGCTAGCCATAGAGAACACATTAGTTCCCGGCCCTTCCAACTGCATAGTGAGGGAAGTTCCCCGAGCTGTGTATCCCTTGATTGTGCCCAGAAGGCTTTGGGTACACAGTGTCCTTCCTTGGCAGGAATTGACCATGTGAGAGTCTTGAGCACTGTGGGCCATAGTAAAGCTAAAGCCGTCCATTGACTAAGACTTCCTGGAAACCGGTGCACCTCTATCTCTGGTAATGGGAAAATGTGCACCTTACCTCAAGACTAGAGGTCACATTTAGTTGGCCCTTTAGCTACAGTACGCAACTGGGGTGAGCTCCCAGGAAGGAATCGCAAGCCCCTGGATTCTTTAGGAAAAAAACTCTGTGCTCTTCAGCGGTACCTGTGGCGTGAAGAGTCTCCTGGTGGTGTGGTTTTCAGCAGGCTTGGAAGCTGCAATGGAGCTGCTGTCAAAAGGGGGAAATACGGGCTCCTCCCATATTCTCCCGTTTACAACTTGACGCCACAGCGCATTTACTAGCACTCTCTGACTGACTGCTGGAGACTTTCAGCCCCAATGGGCCTTTCTATAATCACACTTCGCTGGACGCGGGGTGTTTTGCGTGCCACGAATAGCATTACACGCTTCATGAACTAGTCCAGCCTAGGTGACTTTGGATGGACCAAATGGCTAAGAATTTGACCGGAATTTCAGGATTTTCTGGCAGGCTGGACCTACCGTGGACCTTGCTTCCCAATAGAGAGATGACAGGTAAGAGTTGCCAGGATGCACTTTAGGCGCAGGGGTTCTTTCAGTGCAGTTCAGAGGGCATCCGCGGAGGCAGAGCCACGTTGAATGGAATACTGGCCAAAACGTGGTCCTGGGGCTGCCTTACAGCTGTAGAAATCAAGCTCTGTGGGCGAGAATCTGTTCATCACCCTTCCCTCTGCATACAAAGAGTCGACCCCAACCGTCTCTTCTGTGTTATGTTTCTCAGAAAATAAAAGGGGACTACGGCGCACACACTCTCCCTCAGAAGGGAATTCCTACGCGACTCTCTTAGGCCTACGAAAATCCGTAGAGGAGTTAAAGCAGTCTGTCGAGTCAGGACGCACGGAGATGGCTGCACACAAAACTTTGCTGATAGGAAACACTCGTGCTTGCCTTGAGGCCAGGGGTCACGTTTACTCTGCCCTGAGCTAGGGCAAGCGTGGGATGAGCTCCTAGCAAGGCACTGGAGACCACCTGGATTCCTAGGAGAACGCTCACTTTCTTCACTGAGCGTATTCCTAGGAGTGACTAGAAGACGGTTCATGGCAATGTCTTTCAGTCAGCCTTGAGGCCGCCACTATCTACCTTTCAACTGGGGGAAATCCTGCCTTTTTCCAGGCTTCTCAATGACAAACTGGATCACCCCGCACATGTACCTAGCTTCTCTGACAATCCCAAAGAGACCATTGGAACGCAATCCGGCCTTCTGCGATGAATCCATTGGATGCAGTGTGCTCTGCATGTGGTGAACGGCATAATCCTCTAAATGTCCTCAGTAGGCCTAGGTGACTTTGGATGTTGCAAATGCCTAGCAATGCTCAGGGTAAATCTCTTCTTTATTTCGGGCTGGACCTAAAGGCCAGTTTCCGCATCATTTAGAGAGACCTCGAGCAGGAGTCCCCAGACTGAAGTGGCGCCCCGGTGGTTTCCTTCAGGGCCTCTTATGTTTCCTCAAAGTGGCAGACCCGCATGGAATGAAAGCCTGCCACGAACCGCCTTCCTGAGGCTCTTTCAAAGCTGTGGAACGCTAGCCATAGAGAACACATTCGTTCCCGGCCCTTCCAACTGCATAGTGAGGGAAGTTCCCCGAGCTGTGTATCCCTTGATTGTGCCCAGAAGGCTTTGGGTACACAGTGTCCTTCCTTGGCAGGAATTGACCATGTGAGAGTCTTGAGCACTGTGGGCCATAGTAAAGCTAAAGCCGTCCATTGACTAAGACTTCCTGGAAACCGGTGCACCTCTATCTCTGGTAATGGGAAAATGTGCACCTTACCTCAAGACTAGAGGTCACATTTAGTTGGCCCTTTAGCTACAGTACGCAACTGGGGTGAGCTCCCAGGAAGGAATCGCAAGCCCCTGGATTCTTTAGGAAAAAAACTCTGTGCTCTTCAGCGGCACCTGTGGCGTGAAGAGTCTCCTGGTGGTGTGGTTTTCAGCAGGCTTGGAAGCTGCAATGGAGCTGCTGTCAAAAGGGGGAAATACGGGCTTCTCCCATATTCTCCCGTTTACAACTTGACGCCACAGCGCATTTACTAGCACTCTCTGACTGACTGCTGGAGACTTTCAGCCCCACTGGGCCTTTCTATGAACACACTTCGTTGGACGCGGGGTGTTTTGCGTGCCACGAATAGCATTACATGCATCATGAACTAGTCCGGCCTAGGTGACTTTGGATGGACCAAATGGCTAAGTATTTGACCGGTATTTCAGGATTTTCTGGCAGGCTGGACCTATCATGTACCTTGCTTCCCAATAGAGAGATGATAGGTAAGAGTTGCCAGGATGCACTTTAGGCGCAGGGGTTCTTTCAGTGCAGTTCAGAGGGCCTCCGAGGAGGCAGAGCCACGTTGAATGGAATACTGGCCAAAACGTGGTCCTGGGGCTGCCTTACAGCTGTAGAAATCAAGTTCTGCAGGCGAGAATCTGTTCATCACCCTTCCCTCTGCATACAAAGAGTCGACCCCAACCGTCTGTTCTGTGTTATGTTTCTTGGAAAATAAAAGGGGACTACGGCGCACACACTCTCCCTCAGAAGGGAATTCCTACACGACTCTCTTAGGCCTACGGAAAGCCATAGAGGAGTTAAAGCACTCTGCCGAGTCAGGACGCATGGAGATGGCTGCACACAAAACTTTGCTGATAGGAAACACTCGTGCTTGCCTTGAGGCCAGGGGTCACGTTTACTTTGCCCTGAGCTAGGGCAAGCGTGGGATGAGCTCCTAGCAAGGTACTGGAGACCACCTGGATTCCTAGGAGAACGCTCACTTTCTTCACTGAGCATATTCCTAGGAGTGACTAGAAGACGGTTCATGGCAATGTCTTTCAGTCAACCTTGAGGCCGCCACTATCTACCTTTCAACTGGGGGAAATCCTGCCTTTTTCCAGGCTTCTCAATGACAAACTAGATCACCCCGTACATGTACCTAGCTTCTCTGACAATCCCAAAGAGACCATTGGAACGCAATCCGGCCTTCTGCGATGAAACTTTTGGATGCAGTGTGCTCTGCATGTGGTGAACAGCATAATCCTCTAAATGTCCTCAGTAGGCCTAGGTGACTTAGGATGTTGCAAATGCCTAGCAATGCTCAGGGTAAATCTCTTCTTTATTTCGGGCTGGACCTAAAGGCCAGTTTCCCCATCACTTAGAGAGACCTCGAGCAGGAATCCCCAGACCTAAGTGGCGCCCCGGTGGTTTCCTTCAGGGCCTCTTATGTTTCCTCAAAGTGGCAGACCCGCATGGAATGAAAGCCTGCCACGAACCGCCTTCCTGAGGCTCTTTCAAAGCTGTGGAACGCTAGCCATAGAGAACACATTAGTTCCCGGCCCTTCCAACTGCATAGTGAGGGAACTTCCCCGAGCTGTGTATCCCTTGATTGTGCCCAGAAGGCTTTGGGTACACAGTGTCCTTCCTTGGCAGGAATTGACCATGTGAGAGTCTTGAGCACTGTGGGCCATAGTAAAGCTAAAGCCGTCCATTGACTAAGACTTCCTGGAAACCGGTGCACCTCTATCTCTGGTAATGGGAAAATGTGCACCTTACCTCAAGACTAGAGGTCACATTTAGTTGGCCCTTTAGCTACAGTACGCAACTGGGGTGAGCTCCCAGGAAGGAATCGCAAGCCCCTGGATTCTTTAGGAAAAAAACTCTGTGCTCTTCAGCGGCACCTGTGGCATGAAGAGTCTCCTGGTGGTGTGGTTTTCAGCAGGCTTGGAAGCTGCAATGGAGCTGCTGTCAAAAGGGGGAAATACGGGCTTCTCCCATATTCTCCCGTTTACAACTTGACGCCACAGCGCATTTACTAGCACTCTCTGACTGACTGCTGGAGACTTTCAGCCCCACTGGGCCTTTCTATGATCACACTTCGTTGGACGCGGGGTGTTTTGCATGCCACAAATAGCATTACACGCTTCATGAACTAGTCCGGCCTAGGTGGCTTTGGATGGACCAAATGGCTAAGAATTTGACCGGTATTTCAGGATTTTCTGGCAGGCTGGACCTACCGTGTACCTTGCTTCCCAATAGAGAGATGACAGGGAAGAGTTGCCAGGATGCACTTTAGGCGCAGGGGTTCTTTCAGTGCAGTTCAGAGGGCCTCCGTGGAGGCAGAGCCACGTTGAATGGAATACTGGCCAAAACGTGGTCCTGGGGCTGCCTTACAGCTGTAGAAATCAAGTTCTGCGGGCGAGAATCTGTTCATCACCCTTCCCTCTGCATACAAATAGTGGACCCCAATCGTCTGTTCTGTGTTATGTTTCTCGGAAAATAAAAGGGGACTACGGCGCACACACTCTCCCTCAGAAGGGAATTCCTACGCGACTCTCTTAGGCCTACGGAAAGCCGTAGAGGAGTTAAAGCACTCTGCCGAGTCAGGACGCACGGAGATGGCTGCACACAAAACTTTGCTGATAGGAAACACTCGTGCTTGCCTTGAGGCCAGGGGTCACGTTTACTTTGCCCTGAGCTAGGGCAAGCGTGGGATGAGCTCCTAGCAAGGCACTGGAGACCACCTGGATTCCTAGGAGAACGCTCACTTTCTTCACTGAGCGTATTCCTAGGAGTGACTAGAAGACGGTTCATGGCAATGTCTTTCAGTCAGCCTTGAGGCCGCCACTATCTACCTTTCAACTGGGGGAAATCCTGCCTTTTTCCAGGCTTCTCAATGACAAACTGGATCACCCCGTACATGTACCTAGCTTCTCTGACAATCCCAAAGAGACCATTGGAACGCAATCCGGCCTTCTGCGATGAAACTTTTGGATGCAGTGTGCTCTGCATGTGGTGAACGGCATAATCCTCTAAATGTCCTCAGTAGGCCTAGGTGACTTTGGATGTTGCAAATGCCTAGCAATGCTCAGGGTAAATCTCTTCTTTATTTCGGGCTGGACCTAAAGGCCAGTTTCCGCATCACTTAGAGAGACCTCGAGCAGGAGTCCCCAGACTGAAGTGGCGCCCCGGTGGTTTCCTTCAGGGCCTCTTATGTTTCCTCAAAGTGGCAGACCCGCATGGAATGAAAGCCTGCCACGAACCGCCTTCCTGAGGCTCTTTCAAAGCTGTGGAACGCTAGCCATAGAGAACACATTCGTTCCCGGCCCTTCCAACTGCATAGTGAGGGAAGTTCCCCGAGCTGTGTATCCCTTGATTGTGCCCAGAAGGCTTTGTGTACACAGTGTCCTTCCTTGGCAGGAATTGACCATGTGAGAGTCTTGAGCACTGTGGGCCATAGTAAAGCTAAAGCCGTCCATTGACTAAGACTTCCTGGAAACCGGTGCACCTCTATCTCTGGTAATGGGAAAATGTGCACCTTACCTCAAGACTAGAGGTCACATTTAGTTGGCCCTTTAGCTACAGTACGCAACTGGGGTGAGCTCCCAGGAAGGAATCGCAAGCCCCTGGATTCTTTAGGAAAAAAACTCTGTGCTCTTCAGCGGCACCTGTGGCGTGAAGAGTCTCCTGGTGGTGTGGTTTTCAGCAGGCTTGGAAGCTGCAATGGAGCTGCTGTCAAAAGGGGGAAATACGGGCTTCTCCCATATTCTCCGGTTTACAACTTGACGCCACAGCGCATTTACTAGCCCTCTCTGACTGACTGCTGGAGACTTTCAGCCCCACTGGGCCTTTCTATGAACACACTTCGTTGGACGCGGGGTGTTTTGCGTGCCACGAATAGCATTACATGCATCATGAACTAGTCCGGCCTAGGTGACTTTGGATGGACCAAATGGCTAAGTATTTGACCGGTATTTCAGGATTTTCTGGCATGCTGGACCTATCATGTACCTTGCTTCCCAATAGAGAGATGATAGGTAAGAGTTGCCAGGATGCACTTTAGGCGCAGGGGTTCTTTCAGTGCAGTTCAGAGGGCCTCCGAGGAGGCAGAGCCACGTTGAATGGAATACTGGCCAAAACGTGGTCCTGGGGCTGCCTTACAGCTGTAGAAATCAAGTTCTGCAGGCGAGAATCTGTTCATCACCCTTCCCTCTGCATACAAAGAGTCGACCCCAACCGTCTGTTCTGTGTTATGTTTCTTGGAAAATAAAAGGGGACTACGGCGCACACAGTCTCCCTCAGAAGGGAATTCCTACACGACTCTCTTAGGCCTACGGAAAGCCATAGAGGAGTTAAAGCACTCTGCCGAGTCAGGACGCACGGAGATGGCTGCACACAAAACTTTGCTGATAGGAAACACTCGTGCTTGCCTTGAGGCCAGGGGTCACGTTTACTTTGCCCTGAGCTAGGGCAAGCGTGGGATGAGCTCCTAGCAAGGTACTGGAGACCACCTGGATTCCTAGGAGAACGCTCACTTTCTTCACTGAGCATATTCCTAGGAGTGACTAGAAGACGGTTAATGGCAATGTCTTTCAGTCAACCTTGAGGCCGCCACTATCTACCTTTCAACTGGGGGAAATCCTGCCTTTTTCCAGGCTTCTCAATGACAAACTAGATCACCCCGTACATGTACCTAGCTTCTCTGACAATCCCAAAGAGACCATTGGAACGCAATCCGGCCTTCTGCGATGAAACTTTTGGATGCAGTGTGCTCTGCATGTGGTGAACAGCATAATCCTCTAAATGTCCTCAGTAGGCCTAGGTGACTTAGGATGTTGCAAATGCCTAGCAATGCTCAGGGTAAATCTCTTCTTTATTTCGGGCTGGACCTAAAGGCCAGTTTCCACATCACTTAGAGAGACCTCGAGCAGGAGTCCCCAGACTGAAGTGGCGCCCCGGTGGTTTCCTTCAGGGCCTCTTATGTTTCCTCAAAGTGGCAGACCCGCATGGAATGAAAGCCTGCCACGAACCGCCTTCCTGAGGCTCTTTCAAAGCTGTGGAACGCTAGCCATAGAGAACACATTCGTTCCCGGCCCTTCCAACTGCATAGTGAGGGAAGTTCCCCGAGCTGTGTATCCCTTGATTGTGCCCAGAAGGCTTTGGGTACACAGTGTCCTTCCTTGGCAGGAATTGACCATGTGAGAGTCTTGAGCACTGTGGGCCATAGTAAAGCTAAAGCCGTCCATTGACTAAGACTTCCTGGAAACCGGTGCACCTCTATCTCTGGTAATGGGAAAATGTGCACCTTACCTCAAGACTAGAGGTCACATTTAGTTGGCCCTTTAGCTACAGTACGCAACTGGGGTAAGCTCCCAGGAAGGAATCGCAAGCCCCTGGATTCTTTAGGAAAAAAACTCTGTGCTCTTCAGCGGCACCTGTGGCGTGAAGAGTCTCCTGGTGGTGTGGTTTTCAGCAGGCTTGGAAGCTGCAATGGAGCTGCTGTCAAAAGGGGGAAATACGGGCTTCTCCCATATTCTCCCGTTTACAACTTGACGCCACAGCTCATTTACTAGCACTCTCTGACTGACTGCTGGAGACTTTCAGCCCCACTGGGCCTTTCTATGAACACACTTCGTTGGACGCGGGGTGTTTTGCATGCCACAAATAGCATTACACGCTTCATGAACTAGTCCGGCCTAGGTGACTTTGGATGGACCAAATGGCTAAGAATTTGACCGGTATTTCAGGATTTTCTGGCAGGCTGGACCTACCGTGTACCTTGCTTCCCAATAGAGAGATGACAGGGAAGAGTTGCCAGGATGCACTTTAGGCGCAGGGGTTCTTTCAGTGCAGTTCAGAGGGCCTCCGCGGAGGCAGAGCCACGTTGAATGGAATACTGGCCAAAACGTGGTCCTGGGGCTGCCTTACAGCTGTAGAAATCAAGTTCTGCAGGCGAGAATCTGTTCATCACCCTTCCCTCTGCATACAAATAGTGGACCTCAACCGTCTGTTCTGTGTTATGTTTCTCGGAAAATAAAAGGGGACTACGGCGCACACACTCTCCCTCAGAAGGGAATTCCTACGCGACTCTCTTAGGCCTACGGAAAGCCGTAGAGGAGTTAAAGCACTCTGCCGAGTCAGGACGCACGGAGATGGCTGCACACAAAACTTTGCTGATAGGAAACACTCGTGCTTGCCTTGAGGCCAGGGGTCACGTTTACTTTGCCCTGAGCTAGGGCAAGCGTGGGATGAGCTCCTAGCAAGGCACTGGAGACCACCTGGATTCCTAGGAGAACGCTCACTTTCTTCACTGAGCGTATTCCTAGGAGTGACTAGAAGACGGTTCATGGCAATGTCTTTCAGTCAGCCTTGAGGCCGCCACTATCTACCTTTCAACTGGGGGAAATCCTGCCTTTTTCCAGGCTTCTCAATGACAAACTGGATCACCCCGTATATGTACCTAGCTTCTCTGACAATCCCAAAGAGACCATTGGAACGCAATCCGGCCTTCTGCGATGAAACTTTTGGATGCAGTGTGCTCTGCATGTGGTGAACGGCATAATCCTCTAAATGTCCTCAGTAGGCCTAGGTGACTTTGGATGTTGCAAATGCCTAGCAATGCTCAGGGTAAATCTCTTCTTTATTTCGGGCTGGACCTAAAGGCCAGTTTCCGCATCACTTAGAGAGACCTCGAGCAGGAGTCCCCAGACTGAAGTGGCGCCCCGGTGGTTTCCTTCAGGGCCTCTTATGTTTCCTCAAAGTGGCAGACCCGCATGGAATGAAAGCCTGCCACGAACCGCCTTCCTGAGGCTCTTTCAAAGCTGTGGAACGCTAGCCATAGAGAACACATTCGTTCCCGGCCCTTCCAACTGCATAGTGAGGGAAGTTCCCCGAGCTGTGTATCCCTTGATTGTGCCCAGAAGGCTTTGTGTACACAGTGTCCTTCCTTGGCAGGAATTGACCATGTGAGAGTCTTGAGCACTGTGGGCCATAGTAAAGCTAAAGCCGTCCATTGACTAAGACTTCCTGGAAACCGGTGCACCTCTATCTCTGGTAATGGGAAAATGTGCACCTTACCTCAAGACTAGAGGTCACATTTAGTTGGCCCTTTAGCTACAGTACGCAACTGGGGTGAGCTCCCAGGAAGGAATCGCAAGCCCCTGGATTCTTTAGGAAAAAAACTCTGTGCTCTTCAGCGGCACCTGTGGCGTGAAGAGTCTCCTGGTGGTGTGGTTTTCAGCAGGCTTGGAAGCTGCAATGGAGCTGCTGTCAAAAGGGGGAAATACGGGCTTCTCCCATATTCTCCCGTTTACAACTTGACGCCACAGCGCATTTACTAGCACTCTCTGACTGACTGCTGGAGACTTTCAGCCCCACTGGGCCTTTCTATGAACACACTTCGTTGGACGCGGGGTGTTTTGCGTGCCACGAATAGCATTACATGCATCATGAACTAGTCCGGCCTAGGTGACTTTGGATGGACCAAATGGCTAAGTATTTGACCGGTATTTCAGGATTTTCTGGCATGCTGGACATATCATGTACCTTGCTTCCCAATAGAGAGATGATAGGTAAGAGTTGCCAGGATGCACTTTAGGCGCAGGGGTTCTTTCAGTGCAGTTCAGAGGGCCTCCGAGGAGGCAGAGCCACGTTGAATGGAATACTGGCCAAAACGTGGTCCTGGGGCTGCCTTACAGCTGTAGAAATCAAGTTCTGCAGGCGAGAATCTGTTCATCACCCTTCCCTCTGCATACAAAGAGTCGACCCCAACCGTCTGTTATGTGTTATGTTTCTTGGAAAATAAAAGGGGACTACGGCGCACACACTCTCCCTCAGAAGGGAATTCCTACACGACTCTCTTAGGCCTACGGAAAGCCATAGAGGAGTTAAAGCACTCTGCCGAGTCAGGACGCATGGAGATGGCTGCACACAAAACTTTGCTGATAGGAAACACTCGTGCTTGCCTTGAGGCCAGGGGTCACGTTTACTTTGCCCTGAGCAAGGGCAAGCGTGGGATGAGCTCCTAGCAAGGTACTGGAGACCACCTGGATTCCTAGGAGAACGCTCACTTTCTTCACTGAGCATATTCCTAGGAGTGACTAGAAGACGGTTAATGGCAATGTCTTTCAGTCAACCTTGAGGCCGCCACTATCTACCTTTCAACTGGGGGAAATCCTGCCTTTTTCCAGGCTTCTCAATGACAAACTAGATCACCCCGTACATGTACCTAGCTTCTCTGACACTCCCAAAGAGACCATTGGAACGCAATCCGGCCTTCTGCGATGAAACTTTTGGATGCAGTGTGCTCTGCATGTGGTGAACAGCATAATCCTCTAAATGTCCTCAGTAGGCCTAGGTGACTTAGGATGTTGCAAATGCCTAGCAATGCTCAGGGTAAATCTCTTCTTTATTTCGGGCTGGACCTAAAGGCCAGTTTCCGCATCACTTAGAGAGACCTCGAGCAGGAGTCCCCAGACTGAAGTGGCGCCCCGGTGGTTTCCTTCAGGGCCTCTTATGTTTCCTCAAAGTGGCAGACCCGCATGGAATGAAAGCCTGCCACGAACCGCCTTCCTGAGGCTCTTTCAAAGCTGTGGAACGCTAGCCATAGAGAACACATTCGTTCCCGTCCCTTCCAACTGCATAGTGAGGGAAGTTCCCCGAGCTGTGTATCCCTTGATTGTGCCCAGAAGGCTTTGGGTACACAGTGTCCTTCCTTGGCAGGAATTGACCATGTGAGAGTCTTGAGCACTGTGGGCCATAGTAAAGCTAAAGCCGTCCATTGACTAAGACTTCCTGGAAACCGGTGCACCTCTATCTCTGGTAATGGGAAAATGTGCACCTTACCTCAAGACTAGAGGTCACATTTAGTTGGCCCTTTAGCTACAGTACGCAACTGGGGTGAGCTCCCAGGAAGGAATCGCAAGCCCCTGGATTCTTTAGGAAAAAAACTCTGTGCTCTTCAGCGGCACCTGTGGCGTGAAGAGTCTCCTGGTGGTGTGGTTTTCAGCAGGCTTGGAAGCTGCAATGGAGCTGCTGTCAAAAGGGGGAAATACGGGCTTCTCCCATATTCTCCCGTTTACAACTTGACGCCACAGCGCATTTACTAGCACTCTCTGACTGACTGCTGGAGACTTTCAGCCCCACTGGGCCTTTCTATGAACACACTTCGTTGGACGCGGGGTGTTTTGCGTGCCACGAATAGCATTACACGCATCATGAACTAGTCCGGCCTAGGTGACTATGGATGGACCAAATGGCTAAGAATTTGACCGGTATTTCAGGATTTTCTGGCAGGCTGGACCTACCATGTACCTTGCTTCCCAATAGAGAGATGATAGGTAAGAGTTGCCAGGATGCACTTTAGGCGCAGGGGTTCTTTCAGTGCAGTTCAGAGGGCCTCCGAGGAGGCAGAGCCACGTTGAATGGAATACTGGCCAAAACGTGGTCCTGGGGCTGCCTTACAGCTGTAGAAATCAAGTTCTGCAGGCGAGAATCTGTTCATCACCCTTCCCTCTGCATACAAAGAGTCGACCCCAACCGTCTGTTCTGTGTTATGTTTCTTGGAAAATAAAAGGGTACTACGGCGCACACACTCTCCCTCAGAAGGGAATTCCTACACGACTCTCTTAGGCCTACGGAAAGCCATAGAGGAGTTAAAGCACTCTGCCGAGTCAGGACGCATGGAGATGGCTGCACACAAAACTTTGCTGATAGGAAACACTCGTGCTTGCCTTGAGGCCAGGGGTCACGTTTACTTTGCCCTGAGCTAGATCAAGCGTGGGATGAGCTCCTAGCAAGGCACTGGAGACCACCTGGATTCCTAGGAGAATGCTCACTTTCTTCACTGAGCGTATTCCTAGGAGTGACTAGAAGACGGTTAATGGCAATGTCTTTCAGTCTGCCTTGAGGCCGCCACTATCTACCTTTCAACTGGGGGAAATCCTGCCTTTTTCCAGGCTTCTCAATGACAAACTGGATCACCCCGCACATGTACCTAGCTTCTCTGACAATCCCAAAGAGACCATTGGAACGCAATCCGGCTTTCTGCGATGAAACTTTTGGATGCAGTGTGCTCTGCATGTGGTGAACGGCATAATCCTCTAAATGTCCTCAGTAGGCCTAGGTGACTTTGGATGTTGCAAATGCCTAGCAATGCTCAGGGTAAATCTCTTCTTTATTTCGGGCTGGACCTAAAGGCCAGTTTCCGCATCACTTAGAGAGACCTCGAGCAGGAGTCCCCAGACTGAAGTGGCGCCCCGGTGGTTTCCTTCAGGGCCTCTTATGTTTCCTCAAAGTGGCAGACCCGCATGGAATGAAAGCCTGCCACGAACCGCCTTCCTGAGGCTCTTTCAAAGCT
Organism: Mesoplodon densirostris; assembly: GCF_025265405.1. Classification (NCBI taxonomy): domain Eukaryota; kingdom Metazoa; phylum Chordata; class Mammalia; order Artiodactyla; family Ziphiidae; genus Mesoplodon; species Mesoplodon densirostris. Next base: position 1,238,048 of record NC_082682.1, read on the forward strand.
GTGGAACGCTAGCCATAGAGAACACATTCGTTCCCGGCCCTTCCAACTGCATAGTGAGGGAACTTCCCCGAGCTGTGTATCCCTTGATTGTGCCCAGAAGGCTTTGGGTACACAGTGTCCTTCCTTGGCAGGAATTGACCATGTGAGAGTCTTGAGCACTGTGGGCCATAGTAAAGCTAAAGCCGTCCATTGACTAAGACTTCCTGGAAACCGGTGCACCTCTATCTCTGGTAATGGGAAAATGTGCACCTTACCTCAAGACTAGAGGTCACATTTAGTTGGCCCTTTAGCTACAGTACGCAACTGGGGTGAGCTCCCAGGAAGGAATCGCAAGCCCCTGGATTCTTTAGGAAAAAAACTCTGTGCTCTTCAGCAGTACCTGTGGCGTGAAGAGTCTCCTGGTGGTGTGGTTTTCAGCAGGCTTGGAAGCTGCAATGGAGCTGCTGTCAAAAGGGGGAAATACGGGCTCCTCCCATATTCTCCCGTTTACAACTTGACGCCACAGCGCATTTACTAGCACTCTCTGACTGACTGCTGGAGACTTTCAGCCCCACTGGGCCTTTCTATGATCACACTTCGCTGGACGCGGGGTGTTTTGCGTGCCACGAATAGCATTACAGGCATCATGAACTAGTCCGGCCTAGGTGACTTTGGATGGACCAAATGGCTAAGAATTTGACCGGATTTTCAGGATTTTCTGGCAGGCTGGACCTACCGTGGACCTTGCTTCCCAATAGAGAGATGACAGGTAAAGTTGCCAGGATGCACTTTAGGCGCAGGGGTTCTTTCAGTGCAGTTCAGAGGGCCTCCGCGGAGGCAGAGCCACGTTGAATGGAATACTGGCCAAAACGTGGTCCTGGGGCTTCCTTACAGCTGTAGAAATCAAGCTCTGTGGGCGAGAATCTGTTCATCACCCTTCCCTCTGCATACAATGAGTCGACCCCAACCGTCTCTTCTGTGTTATGTTTCTCGGAAAATAAAAGGGGACTACGGCGCACACACTCTCCCTCAGAAGGGAATTCCTACGCGACTCTCTTAGGCCTACGGAAAGCCGTAGAGGAGTTAAAGCAGTCTGTCGAGTCAGGACGCACGGAGATGGCTGCACACAAAACTTTGCTGATAGGAAACACTCGTGCTTGCCTTGAGGCCAGGGGTCACGTTTACTTTGCCCTGAGCTAGGGCAAGCGTGGGATGAGCTCCTAGCAAGGCACTGGAGACCACCTGGATTCCTAGGAGAACGCTCACTTTCTTCCCTGAGCGTATTCCTAGGAGTGACTAGAAGACGGTTCATGGCAATGTCTTTCAATCAGCCTTGAGGCCGCCACTATCTACCTTTCAACTGGGGGAAATCCTGCCTTTTTCCAGGCTTCTCAATAACAAACTGGATCACCCCGCACATGTACCTAGCTTCTCTGACAATCCCAAAGAGACCATTGGAACGCAATCCGGCCTTCTGCGATGAAACTTTTGGATGCAGTGTGCTCTGCATGTGGTGAACGGCATAATCCTCTAAATGTCCTCAGTAGGCCTAGGTGACTTTGGATGTTGCAAATGCCTAGCAATGCTCAGGGTAAATCTCTTCTTTATTTCGGGCTGGACCTAAAGGCCAGTTTCCGCATCACTTAGAGAGACCTCGAGCAGGAGTCCCCAGACTGAAGTGGCGCCCCGGTTGTTTGCTTCAGGGCCTCTTATGTTTCCTCAAAGTGGCAGACCCGCAGGGAATGAAAGCCTGCCACGAACCGCCTTCCTGAGGCTCTTTCAAAGCTGTGGAACGCTAGCCATAGAGAACACATTAGTTCCCGGCCCTTCCAAATGCAGAGTGAGGGAACTTCCCCGAGCTGTGTATCCCTTGATTGTGCCCAGAAGGCTTTGGGTACACAGTGTCCTTCCTTGGCAGGAATTGACCATGTGAGAGTCTTGAGCACTGTGGGCCATAGTAAAGCTAAAGCCGTCCATTGACTAAGACTTCCTGGAAACCGGTGCACCTCTATCTCTGGTAATGGGAAAATGTGCACCTTACCTCAAGACTAGAGGTCACATTTAGTTGGCCCTTTAGCTACAGTACGCAACTGGGGTGAGCTCCCAGGAAGGAATCGCAAGCCCCTGGATTCTTTAGGAAAAAAACTCTGTGCTCTTCAGCGGCACCTGTGGCGTGAAGAGTCTCCTGGTGGTGTGGTTTTCAGCAGGCTTGGAAGCTGCAATGGAGCTGCTGTCAAAAGGGGGAAATACGGGCTTCTCCCATATTCTCCCATTTACAACTTGACGCCACAGCGCATTTACTAGCACTCTCTGACTGACTGCTGGAGACTTTCAGCCCCACTGGGCCTTTCTATGATCACACTTCGCTGGACGCGGGGTGTTTTGCGTGCCACGAATAGCATTACACGCTTCATGAACTAGTCTGGCCTAGGTGACTTTGGATGGACCAAATGGCTAAGAATTTGACCGGATTTTCAGGATTTTCTGGCAGGCTGGACCTACCGTGGACCTTGCTTCCCAATAGAGAGATGACAGGTAAGAGTTGCCAGGATGCACTTTAGGCGCAGGGGTTCTTTCAGTGCAGTTCAGACGCCTCCGCGGAGGCAGAGCCACGTTGAATGGAATACTGGCCAAAACGTGGTCCTGGGGCTGCCTTACAGCTGTAGAAATCAAGCTCTGCAGGCGAGAATCTGTTCATCACCCTTCCCTCTGTATACAAAGAGTCGACCCCAACCGTCTGTTCTGTGTTATGTTTCTCGGAAAATAAAGGGGACTACGGCGCACACACTCTCCCTCAGAAGGGAATTCCTACGCGACTCTCTTAGGCCTACGAAAAGCCGTAGAGGAGTTAAAGCAGTCTGTCGAGTCAGGACGCACGGAGATGGCTGCACACAAAACTTTGCTGATAGGAAACACTCGTGCTTGCCTTGAGGCCAGGGGTCACGTTTACTTTGCCCTGAGCTAGGGCAAGCGTGGGATGAGCTCCTAGCAAGGCACTGGAGACCACCTGGATTCCTAGGAGAACGCTCACTTTCTTCACTGAGCGTATTCCTAGGAGTGACTAGAAGACGGTTCATGGCAATGTCTTTCAGTCAGCCTTGAGGCCGCCACTATCTACCTTTCAACTGGGGGAAATCCTGCCTTTTTCCAGGCTTCTCAATGACAAACTGGATCACCCCGCACATGTACCTAGCTTCTCTGACAATCCCAAAGAGACCATTGGAACGCAATCCGGCCTTCTGCGATGAATCCTTTGGATGCAGTGTGCTCTGCATGTGTTGAACGGCATAATCCTCTAAATGTCCTCAGTAGGCCTAGGTGACTTTGGATGTTGCAAATGCCTAGCAATGCTCAGGGTAAATCTCTTCTTTATTTCGGGCTGGACCTAATGCCAGTTTCCACATCACTTAGAGAGACCTCGAGCAGGAGTCCCCAGACTGAAGTGGCGCCCCGGTGGTTTCCTTCAGGGCCTCTTATGTTTCCTCAAAGTGGCAGACCCGCATGGAATGAAAGCCTGCCACGAACCGCCTTCCTGAGGCTCTTTCAAAGCTGTGGAACGCTAGCCATAGAGAACACATTAGTTCCCGGCCCTTCCAACTGCATAGTGAGGGAAGTTCCCCGAGCTGTGTATCCCTTGATTGTGCCCAGAAGGCTTTGGGTACACAGTGTCCTTCCTTGGCAGGAATTGACCATGTGAGAGTCTTGAGCACTGTGGGCCATAGTAAAGCTAAAGCCGTCCATTGACTAAGACTTCCTGGAAACCAGTGCACCTCTATCTCTGGTAATGGGAAAATGTGCACCTTACCTCAAGACTAGAGGTCACATTTAGTTGGCCCTTTAGCTACAGTACGCAACTGGGGTGAGCTCCCAGGAAGGAATCGCAAGCCCCTGGATTCTTTAGGAAAAAAACTCTGTGCTCTTCAGCGGCACCTGTGGCGTGAAGAGTCTCCTGGTGGTGTGGTTTTCAGCAGGCTTGGAAGCTGCAATGGAGCTGCTGTCAAAAGGGGGAAATACGGGCTCCTCCCATATTCTCCCGTTTACAACTTGACGCCACAGCGCATTTACTAGCACTCTCTGACTGACTGCTGGAGACTTTCAGCCCCACTGGGCCTTTCTATGATCACACTTCGCTGGACGCGGGGTGTTTTGCGTGCCACGAATAGCATTACAGGCATCATGAACTAGTCCGGCCTAGGTGACTTTGGATGGACCAAATGGCTAAGAATTTGACCGGATTTTCAGGATTTTCTGGCAGGCTGGACCTACCGTGGACCTTGCTTCCCAATAGAGAGATGACAGGTAAAGTTGCCAGGATGCACTTTAGGCGCAGGGGTTCTTTCAGTGCAGTTCAGAGGGCCTCCGCGGAGGCAGAGCCACGTTGAATGGAATACTGGCCAAAACGTGGTCCTGGGGCTTCCTTACAGCTGTAGAAATCAAGCTCTGTGGGCGAGAATCTGTTCATCACCCTTCCCTCTGCATACAATGAGTCGACCCCAACCGTCTCTTCTGTGTTATGTTTCTCGGAAAATAAAAGGGGACTACGGCGCACACACTCTCCCTCAGAAGGGAATTCCTACGCGACTCTCTTAGGCCTACGGAAAGCCGTAGAGGAGTTAAAGCAGTCTGTCGAGTCAGGACGCACGGAGATGGCTGCACACAAAACTTTGCTGATAGGAAACACTCGTGCTTGCCTTGAGGCCAGGGGTCACGTTTACTTTGCCCTGAGCTAGGGCAAGCGTGGGATGAGCTCCTAGCAAGGCACTGGAGACCACCTGGATTCCTAGGAGAACGCTCACTTTCTTCCCTGAGCGTATTCCTAGGAGTGACTAGAAGACGGTTCATGGCAATGTCTTTCAATCAGCCTTGAGGCCGCCACTATCTACCTTTCAACTGGGGGAAATCCTGCCTTTTTCCAGGCTTCTCAATAACAAACTGGATCACCCCGCACATGTACCTAGCTTCTCTGACAATCCCAAAGAGACCATTGGAACGCAATCCGGCCTTCTGCGATGAAACTTTTGGATGCAGTGTGCTCTGCATGTGGTGAACGGCATAATCCTCTAAATGTCCTCAGTAGGCCTAGGTGACTTTGGATGTTGCAAATGCCTAGCAATGCTCAGGGTAAATCTCTTCTTTATTTCGGGCTGGACCTAAAGGCCAGTTTCCGCATCACTTAGAGAGACCTCGAGCAGGAGTCCCCAGACTGAAGTGGCGCCCCGGTTGTTTGCTTCAGGGCCTCTTATGTTTCCTCAAAGTGGCAGACCCGCAGGGAATGAAAGCCTGCCACGAACCGCCTTCCTGAGGCTCTTTCAAAGCTGTGGAACGCTAGCCATAGAGAACACATTAGTTCCCGGCCCTTCCAAATGCAGAGTGAGGGAACTTCCCCGAGCTGTGTATCCCTTGATTGTGCCCAGAAGGCTTTGGGTACACAGTGTCCTTCCTTGGCAGGAATTGACCATGTGAGAGTCTTGAGCACTGTGGGCCATAGTAAAGCTAAAGCCGTCCATTGACTAAGACTTCCTGGAAACCGGTGCACCTCTATCTCTGGTAATGGGAAAATGTGCACCTTACCTCAAGACTAGAGGTCACATTTAGTTGGCCCTTTAGCTACAGTACGCAACTGGGGTGAGCTCCCAGGAAGGAATCGCAAGCCCCTGGATTCTTTAGGAAAAAAACTCTGTGCTCTTCAGCGGCACCTGTGGCGTGAAGAGTCTCCTGGTGGTGTGGTTTTCAGCAGGCTTGGAAGCTGCAATGGAGCTGCTGTCAAAAGGGGGAAATACGGGCTTCTCCCATATTCTCCCATTTACAACTTGACGCCACAGCGCATTTACTAGCACTCTCTGACTGACTGCTGGAGACTTTCAGCCCCACTGGGCCTTTCTATGATCACACTTCGCTGGACGCGGGGTGTTTTGCGTGCCACGAATAGCATTACACGCTTCATGAACTAGTCTGGCCTAGGTGACTTTGGATGGACCAAATGGCTAAGAATTTGACCGGATTTTCAGGATTTTCTGGCAGGCTGGACCTACCGTGGACCTTGCTTCCCAATAGAGAGATGACAGGTAAGAGTTGCCAGGATGCACTTTAGGCGCAGGGGTTCTTTCAGTGCAGTTCAGAGGGCCTCCGCGGAGGCAGAGCCACGTTGAATGGAATACTGGCCAAAACGTGGTCCTGGGGCTGCCTTACAGCTGTAGAAATCAAGCTCTGCAGGCGAGAATCTGTTCATCACCCTTCCCTCTGTATACAAAGAGTCGACCCCAACCGTCTGTTCTGTGTTATGTTTCTCGGAAAATAAAGGGGACTACGGCGCACACACTCTCCCTCAGAAGGGAATTCCTACGCGACTCTCTTAGGCCTACGAAAAGCCGTAGAGGAGTTAAAGCAGTCTGTCGAGTCAGGACGCACGGAGATGGCTGCACACAAAACTTTGCTGATAGGAAACACTCGTGCTTGCCTTGAGGCCAGGGGTCACGTTTACTTTGCCCTGAGCTAGGGCAAGCGTGGGATGAGCTCCTAGCCAGGCACTGGAGACCACCTGGATTCCTAGGAGAACGCTCACTTTCTTCACTGAGCGTATTCCTAGGAGTGACTAGAAGACGGTTCATGGCAATGTCTTTCAGTCAGCCTTGAGGCCGCCACTATCTACCTTTCAACTGGGGGAAATCCTGCCTTTTTCCAGGCTTCTCAATGACAAACTGGATCACCCCGCACATGTACCTAGCTTCTCTGACAATCCCAAAGAGACCATTGGAACGCAATCCGGCCTTCTGCGATGAATCCTTTGGATGCAGTGTGCTCTGCATGTGTTGAACGGCATAATCCTCTAAATGTCCTCAGTAGGCCTAGGTGACTTTGGATGTTGCAAATGCCTAGCAATGCTCAGGGTAAATCTCTTCTTTATTTCGGGCTGGACCTAATGCCAGTTTCCACATCACTTAGAGAGACCTCGAGCAGGAGTCCCCAGACTGAAGTGGCGCCCCGGTGGTTTCCTTCAGGGCCTCTTATGTTTCCTCAAAGTGGCAGACCCGCATGGAATGAAAGCCTGCCACGAACCGCCTTCCTGAGGCTCTTTCAAAGCTGTGGAACGCTAGCCATAGAGAACACATTAGTTCCCGGCCCTTCCAACTGCATAGTGAGGGAACTTCCCCGAGCTGTGTATCCCTTGATTGTGCCCAGAAGGCTTTGGGTACACAGTGTCCTTCCTTGGCAGGAATTGACCATGTGAGAGTCTTGAGCACTGTGGGCCATAGTAAAGCTAAAGCCGTCCATTGACTAAGACTTCCTGGAAACCAGTGCACCTCTATCTCTGGTAATGGGAAAATGTGCACCTTACCTCAAGACTAGAGGTCACATTTAGTTGGCCCTTTAGCTACAGTACGCAACTGGGGTGAGCTCCCAGGAAGGAATCGCAAGCCCCTGGATTCTTTAGGAAAAAAACTCTGTGCTCTTCAGCGGCACCTGTGGCGTGAAGAGTCTCCTGGTGGTGTGGTTTTCAGCAGGCTTGGAAGCTGCAATGGAGCTGCTGTCAAAAGGGGGAAATACGGGCTTCTCCCATATTCTCCCGTTTACAACTTGATGCCACAGCGCATTTACTAGCACTCTCTGACTGACTGCTGGAGACTTTCAGCCCCACTGGGCCTTTCTATGATCACACTTCGCTGGACGCGGGGTGTTTTGCGTGCCACGAATAGCATTACACGCTTCATGAACTAGTCCGGCCTAGGTGACTTTCGATGGACCAAATGGCTAAGAATTTGACCGGATTTTCAGGATTTTCTGGCAGGCTGGACCTACCGTGGACCTTGCTTCCCAATAGAGAGATGACAGGTAAGAGTTGCCAGGATGCACTTTAGGCGCAGGGGTTCTTTCAGTGCAGTTCAGAGGGCCTCCGCGGAGGCAGAGCCACGTTGAATGGAATACTGGCCAAAACGTGGTCCTGGGGCTGCCTTACAGCTGTAGAAATCAAGCTCTGCGGGCGAGCATCTGTTCATCACCCTTCCCTCTGCATACAAAGAGTCGACCCCAACCGTCTCTTCTGTGTTATGTTTCTCGGAAAATAAAAGGGGACTACGGCGCACACACTCTCCCTCAGAAGGGAATTCCTACGCGACTCTCTTAGGCCTACAGAAAGCCGTAGAGGAGTTAAAGCAGTCTGTCGAGTCAGGACGCACGGAGATGGCTGCACACAAAACTTTGCTGATAGGAAACACTCGTGCTTGCCTTGAGGCCAGGGGTCACGTTTACTTTGCCCTGAGCTAGGGCAAGCATGGGATGAGCTCCTAGCAAGGCACTGGAGACCACATGGATTCCTAGGAGAACGCTCACTTTCTTCACTGAGCGTATTCCTAGGAGTGACTAGAAGACGGTTCATGGCAATGTCTTTCAGTCAGCCTTGAGGCCGCCACTATCTACCTTTCAACTGGGGGAAATCCTGCCTTTTTCCAGGCTTCTCAATGACAAACTGGATCACCCCGCACATGTACCTAGCTTCTCTGACAATCCCAAAGAGACCATTGGAACGCAATCCGGCCTTCTGCGATGAATCTTTTGGATGCAGTGTGCTCTGCATGTGGTGAACGGCATAATCCTCTAAATGTCCTCAGTAGGCCTAGGTGACTTTGGATGTTGCAAATGCCTAGCAATGCTCAGGGTAAATCTCTTCTTTATTTCGGGCTGGACCTAAAGGCCAGTTTCCGCATCACTTAGAGAGACCTCGAGCAGGAGTCCCCAGACTGAAGTGGCGCCCCGGTGGTTTCCTTCAGGGCCTTTTATGTTTCCTCAAAGTGGCAGACCCGCATGGAATGAAAGCCTGCCACGAACCTCCTTCCTGAGGCTCTTTCAAAGCTGTGGAACGCTAGCCATAGAGAACACATTAGTTCCCGGCCCTTCCAACTGCATAGTGAGGGAACTTCCCCGAGCTGTGTATCCCTTGATTGTGCCCAGAAGGCTTTGGGTACACAGTGTCCTTCCTTGGCAGGAATTGACCATGTGAGAGTCTTGAGCACTGTGGGCCATAGTAAAGCTAAAGCCGTCCATTGACTAAGACTTCCTGGAAACCGGTGCACCTCTATCTCTGGTAATGGGAAAATGTGCACCTTACCTCAAGACTAGAGGTCACATTTAGTTGGCCCTTTAGCTACAGTACGCAACTGGGGTGAGCTCCCAGGAAGGAATCGCAAGCCCCTGGATTCTTTAGGAAAAAAACTCTGTGCTCTTCAGCGGCACCTGTGGCGTGAAGAGTCTCCTGGTGGTGTGGTTTCCAGCAGGCTTGGAAGCTGCAATGGAGCTGCTGTCAAAAGGGGGAAATACGGGCTTCTCCCATATTCTCCCGTTTACAACTTGACGCCACAGCGCATTTACTAGCACTCTCTGACTGACTGCTGGAGACTTTCAGCCCCACTGGGCCTTTCTATGATCACACTTCGCTGGACGCGGGGTGTTTTGCGTGCCACGAATAGCATTACACGCTTCATGAACTAGTCTGGCCTAGGTGACTTTCGATGGACCAAATGGCTAAGAATTTGACCGGATTTTCAGGATTTTCTGGCAGGCTGGACCTACCGTGGACCTTGCTTCCCAATAGAGAGATGACAGGTAAGAGTTGCCAGGATGCACTTTAGGCGCAGGGGTTCTTTCAGTGCAGTTCAGAGGGCCTCCGCGGAGGCAGAGCCACGTTGAATGGAATACTGGCCAAAACGTGGTCCTGGGGCTGCCTTACAGCTGTAGAAATCAAGCTCTGCGGGCGAGAATCTGTTCATCACCCTTCCCTCTGTATACAAAGAGTCGACCCCAACCGTCTCTTCTGTGTTATGTTTCTCGGAAAATAAAAGGGGACTACGGCGCACACACTCTCCCTCAGAAGGGAATTCCTACGCGACTCTCTTAGGCCTACGAAAAGCAGTAGAGGAGTTAAAGCAGTCTGTCGAGTCAGGACGCACGGAGATGGCTGCACACAAAACTTTGCTGATAGGAAACACTCGTGCTTGCCTTGAGGCCAGGGGTCACGTTTACTTTGCCCTGAGCTAGGGCAAGCGTGGGATGAGCTCCTAGCAAGGCACTGGAGACCACCTGGATTCCTAGGAGAACGCTCACTTTCTTCACTGAGCGTATTCCTAGGAGTGACTAGAAGACGGTTCATGGCAATGTCTTTCAGTCAGCCTTGAGGCCGCCACTATCTACCTTTCAACTGGGGGAAATCCTGCCTTTTTCCAGGCTTCTCAATGACAAACTGGATCACCCCGCACATGTACCTAGCTTCTCTGACAATCCCAAAGAGACCATTGGAACGCAATCCGGCCTTCTGCGATGAATCCTTTGGATGCAGTGTGCTCTGCATGTGGTGAACGGCATAATCCTCTAAATGTCCTCAGTAGGCCTAGGTGACTTTGGATGTTGCAAATGCCTAGCAATGCTCAGGGTAAATCTCTTCTTTATTTCGGGCTGGACCTAATGCCAGTTTCCACATCACTTAGAGAGACCTCGAGCAGGAGTCCCCAGACTGAAGTGGCGCCCCGGTGGTTTCCTTCAGGGCCTCTTATGTTTCCTCAAAGTGGCAGACCCGCATGGAATGAAAGCCTGCCACGAACCGCCTTCCTGAGGCTCTTTCAAAGCTGTGGAACGCTAGCCATAGAGAACACATTAGTTCCCGGCCCTTCCAACTGCATAGTGAGGGAACTTCCCCGAGCTGTGTATCCCTTGATTGTGCCCAGAAGGCTTTGGGTACACAGTGTCCTTCCTTGGCAGGAATTGACCATGTGAGAGTCTTGAGCACTGTGGGCCATAGTAAAGCTAAAGCCGTCCATTGACTAAGACTTCCTGGAAACCAGTGCACCTCTATCTCTGGTAATGGGAAAATGTGCACCTTACCTCAAGACTAGAGGTCACATTTAGTTGGCCCTTTAGCTACAGTACGCAACTGGGGTGAGCTCCCAGGAAGGAATCGCAAGCCCCTGGATTCTTTAGGAAAAAAACTCTGTGCTCTTCAGCGGCACCTGTGGCGTGAAGAGTCTCCTGGTGGTGTGGTTTTCAGCAGGCTTGGAAGCTGCAATGGAGCTGCTGTCAAAAGGGGGAAATACGGGCTTCTCCCATATTCTCCCGTTTACAACTTGATGCCACAGCGCATTTACTAGCACTCTCTGACTGACTGCTGGAGACTTTCAGCCCCACTGGGCCTTTCTATGATCACACTTCGCTGGACGCGGGGTGTTTTGCGTGCCACGAATAGCATTACACGCTTCATGAACTAGTCCGGCCTAGGTGACTTTGGATGGACCAAATGGCTAAGAATTTGACCGGATTTTCAGGATTTTCTGGCAGGCTGGACCTACCGTGGACCTTGCTTCCCAATAGAGAGATGACAGGTAAGAGTTGCCAGGATGCACTTTAGGCGCAGGGGTTCTTTCAGTGCAGTTCAGAGGGCCTCCGTGGAGGCAGAGCCACGTTGAATGGAATACTGGCCAAAACGTGGTCCTGGGGCTGCCTTACAGCTGTAGAAATCAAGCTCTGCGGGCGAGCATCTGTTCATCACCCTTCCCTCTGCATACAAAGAGTCGACCCCAACCGTCTCTTCTGTGTTATGTTTCTCGGAAAATAAAAGGGGACTACGGCGCACACACTCTCCCTCAGAAGGGAATTCCTACGCGACTCTCTTAGGCCTACAGAAAGCCGTAGAGGAGTTAAAGCAGTCTGTCGAGTCAGGACGCACGGAGATGGCTGCACACAAAACTTTGCTGATAGGAAACACTCGTGCTTGCCTTGAGGCCAGGGGTCACGTTTACTTTGCCCTGAGCTAGGGCAAGCATGGGATGAGCTCCTAGAAAGGCACTGGAGACCACATGGATTCCTAGGAGAACGCTCACTTTCTTCACTGAGCGTATTCCTAGGAGTGACTAGAAGACGGTTCATGGCAATGTCTTTCAGTCAGCCTTGAGGCCGCCACTATCTACCTTTCAACTGGGGGAAATCCTGCCTTTTTCCAGGCTTCTCAATGACAAACTGGATCACCCCGCACATGTACCTAGCTTCTCTGACAATCCCAAAGAGACCATTGGAACGCAATCCGGCCTTCTGCGATGAAACTTTTGGATGCAGTGTGCTCTGCATGTGGTGAACGGCATAATCCTCTAAATGTCCTCAGTAGGCCTAGGTGACTTTGGATGTTGCAAATGCCTAGCAATGCTCAGGGTAAATCTCTTCTTTATTTCGGGCTGGACCTAAAGGCCAGTTTCCGCATCACTTAGAGAGACCTCGAGCAGGAGTCCCCAGACTGAAGTGGCGCCCCGGTGGTTTCCTTCAGGGCCTCTTATGTTTCCTCAAATGGCAGACCCGCATGGAATGAAAGCCTGCCACGAACCTCCTTCCTGAGGCTCTTTCAAAGCTGTGGAACGCTAGCCATAGAGAACACATTAGTTCCCGGCCCTTCCAACTGCATAGTGAGGGAACTTCCCCGAGCTGTGTATCCCTTGATTGTGCCCAGAAGGCTTTGGGTACACAGTGTCCTTCCTTGGCAGGAATTGACCATGTGAGAGTCTTGAGCACTGTGGGCCATAGTAAAGCTAAAGCCGTCCATTGACTAAGACTTCCTGGAAACCGGTGCACCTCTATCTCTGGTAATGGGAAAATGTGCACCTTACCTCAAGACTAGAGGTCACATTTAGTTGGCCCTTTAGCTACAGTACGCAACTGGGGTGAGCTCCCAGGAAGGAATCGCAAGCCCCTGGATTCTTTAGGAAAAAAACTCTGTGCTCTTCAGCGGCACCTGTGGCGTGAAGAGTCTCCTGGTGGTGTGGTTTCCAGCAGGCTTGGAAGCTGCAATGGAGCTGCTGTCAAAAGGGGGAAATACGGGCTTCTCCCATATTCTCCCGTTTACAACTTGACGCCACAGCGCATTTACTAGCACTCTCTGACTGACTGCTGGAGACTTTCAGCCCCACTGGGCCTTTCTATGATCACACTTCGCTGGACGCGGGGTGTTTTGCGTGCCACGAATAGCATTACACGCTTCATGAACTAGTCCGGCCTAGGTGACTTTCGATGGACCAAATGGCTAAGAATTTGACCGGATTTTCAGGATTTTCTGGCAGGCTGGACCTACCGTGGACCTTGCTTCCCAATAGAGAGATGACAGGTAAGAGTTGCCAGGATGCACTTTAGGCGCAGGGGTTCTTTCAGTGCAGTTCAGAGGGCCTCCGCGGAGGCAGAGCCACGTTGAATGGAATACTGGCCAAAACGTGGTCCTGGGGCTGCCTTACAGCTGTAGAAATCAAGCTCTGCGGGCGAGAATCTGTTCATCACCCTTCCCTCTGTATACAAAGAGTCGACCCCAACCGTCTCTTCTGTGTTATGTTTCTCGGAAAATAAAAGGGGACTACGGCGCACACACTCTCCCTCAGAAGGGAATTCCTACGCGACTCTCTTAGGCCTACGAAAAGCAGTAGAGGAGTTAAAGCAGTCTGTCGAGTCAGGACGCACGGAGATGGCTGCACACAAAACTTTGCTGATAGGAAACACTCGTGCTTGCCTTGAGGCCAGGGGTCACGTTTACTTTGCCCTGAGCTAGGGCAAGCATGGGATGAGCTCCTAGCAAGGCACTGGAGACCACCTGGATTCCTAGGAGAACGCTCACTTTCTTCACTGAGCGTATTCCTAGGAGTGACTAGAAGACGGTTCATGGCAATGTCTTTCAGTCAGCCTTGAGGCCGCCACTATCTACCTTTCAACTGGGGGAAATCCTGCCTTTTTCCAGGCTTCTCAATGACAAACTGGATCACCCCGCACATGTACCTAGCTTCTCTGACAATCCCAAAGAGACCATTGGAACGCAATCCGGCCTTCTGCGATGAATCCTTTGGATGCAGTGTGCTCTGCATGTGGTGAACGGCATAATCCTCTAAATGTCCTCAGTAGGCCTAGGTGACTTTGGATGTTGCAAATGCCTAGCAATGCTCAGGGTAAATCTCTTCTTTATTTCGGGCTGGACCTAATGCCAGTTTCCACATCACTTAGAGAGACCTCGAGCAGGAGTCCCCAGACTGAAGTGGCGCCCCGGTGGTTTCCTTCAGGGCCTCTTATGTTTCCTCAAAGTGGCAGACCCGCATGGAATGAAAGCCTGCCACGAACCGCCTTCCTGAGGCTCTTTCAAAGCTGTGGAACGCTAGCCATAGAGAACACATTAGTTCCCGGCCCTTCCAACTGCATAGTGAGGGAACTTCCCCGAGCTGTGTATCCCTTGATTGTGCCCAGAAGGCTTTGGGTACACAGTGTCCTTCCTTGGCAGGAATTGACCATGTGAGAGTCTTGAGCACTGTGGGCCATAGTAAAGCTAAAGCCGTCCATTGACTAAGACTTCCTGGAAACCAGTGCACCTCTATCTCTGGTAATGGGAAAATGTGCACCTTACCTCAAGACTAGAGGTCACATTTAGTTGGCCCTTTAGCTACAGTACGCAACTGGGGTGAGCTCCCAGGAAGGAATCGCAAGCCCCTGGATTCTTTAGGAAAAAAACTCTGTGCTCTTCAGCGGCACCTGTGGCGTGAAGAGTCTCCTGGTGGTGTGGTTTTCAGCAGGCTTGGAAGCTGCAATGGAGCTGCTGTCAAAAGGGGGAAATACGGGCTTCTCCCATATTCTCCCGTTTACAACTTGATGCCACAGCGCATTTACTAGCACTCTCTGACTGACTGCTGGAGACTTTCAGCCCCACTGGGCCTTTCTATGATCACACTTCGCTGGACGCGGGGTGTTTTGCGTGCCACGAATAGCATTACACGCTTCATGAACTAGTCCGGCCTAGGTGACTTTGGATGGACCAAATGGCTAAGAATTTGACCGGATTTTCAGGATTTTCTGGCAGGCTGGACCTACCGTGGACCTTGCTTCCCAATAGAGAGATGACAGGTAAAAGTTGCCAGGATGCACTTTAGGCGCAGGGGTTCTTTCAGTGCAGTTCAGAGGGCCTCCGCGGAGGCAGAGCCACGTTGAATGGAATACTGGCCAAAACGTGGTCCTGGGGCTGCCTTACAGCTGTAGAAATCAAGCTCTGCGGGCGAGCATCTGTTCATCACCCTTCCCTCTGCATACAAAGAGTCGACCCCAACCGTCTCTTCTGTGTTATGTTTCTCGGAAAATAAAAGGGGACTACGGCGCACACACTCTCCCTCAGAAGGGAATTCCTACGCGACTCTCTTAGGCCTACAGAAAGCCGTAGAGGAGTTAAAGCAGTCTGTCGAGTCAGGACGCACGGAGATGGCTGCACACAAAACTTTGCTGATAGGAAACACTCGTGCTTGCCTTGAGGCCAGGGGTCACGTTTACTTTGCCCTGAGCTAGGGCAAGCATGGGATGAGCTCCTTGCAAGGCACTGGAGACCTCATGGATTCCTAGGAGAACACTCACTTTCTTCACTGAGCGTATTCCTAGGAGTGACTAGAAGACGGTTCATGGCAATGTCTTTCAGTCAGCCTTGAGGCCGCCACTATCTACCTTTCAACTGGGGGAAATCCTGCCTTTTTCCAGGCTTCTCAATGACAAACTGGATCACCCCGCACATGTACCTAGCTTCTCTGACAATCCCAAAGAGACCATTGGAACGCAATCCGGCCTTCTGCGATGAATCTTTTGGATGCAGTGTGCTCTGCATGTGGTGAACGGCATAATCCTCTAAATGTCCTCAGTAGGCCTAGGTGACTTTGGATGTTGCAAATGCCTAGCAATGCTCAGGGTAAATCTCTTCTTTATTTCGGGCTGGACCTAAAGGCCAGGTTCCGCATCACTTAGAGAGACCTCGAGCAGGAGTCCCCAGACTGAAGTGGCGCCCCGGTGGTTTCCTTCAGGGCCTCTTATGTTTCCTCAAAGTGGCAGACCCGCATGGAATGAAAGCCTGCCACGAACCTCCTTCCTGAGGCTCTTTCAAAGCTGTGGAACGCTAGCCATAGAGAACACATTAGTTCCCGGCCCTTCCAACTGCATAGTGAGGGAACTTCCCCGAGCTGTGTATCCCTTGATTGTGCCCAGAAGGCTTTGGGTACACAGTGTCCTTCCTTGGCAGGAATTGACCATGTGAGAGTCTTGAGCACTGTGGGCCATAGTAAAGCTAAAGCCGTCCATTGACTAAGACTTCCTGGAAACCGGTGCACCTCTATCTCTGGTAATGGGAAAATGTGCACCTTACCTCAAGACTAGAGGTCACATTTAGTTGGCCCTTTAGCTACAGTACGCAACTGGGGTGAGCTCCCAGGAAGGAATCGCAAGCCCCTGGATTCTTTAGGAAAAAAACTCTGTGCTCTTCAGCGGCACCTGTGGCGTGAAGAGTCTCCTGGTGGTGTGGTTTCCAGCAGGCTTGGAAGCTGCAATGGAGCTGCTGTCAAAAGGGGGAAATACGGGCTTCTCCCATATTCTCCCGTTTACAACTTGACGCCACAGCGCATTTACTAGCACTCTCTGACTGACTGCTGGAGACTTGCAGCCCCACTGGGCCTTTCTATGATCACACTTCGCTGGACGCGGGGTGTTTTGCGTGCCACGAATAGCATTACACGCTTCTTGAACTAGTCTGGCCTAGGTGACTTTCGATGGACCAAATGGCTAAGAATTTGACCGGATTTTCAGGATTTTCTGGCAGGCTGGACCTACCGTGGACCTTGCTTCCCAATAGAGAGATGACAGGTAAGAGTTGCCAGGATGCACTTTAGGCGCAGGGGTTCTTTCAGTGCAGTTCAGAGGGCCTCCGCGGAGGCAGAGCCACGTTGAATGGAATACTGGCCAAAACGTGGTCCTGGGGCTGCCTTACAGCTGTAGAAATCAAGCTCTGCGGGCGAGAATCTGTTCATCACCCTTCCCTCTGCATACAAAGAGTCGACCCCAACCGTCTCTTCTGTGTTATGTTTCTCGGAAAATAAAAGGGGACTACGGCGCACACACTCTCCCTCAGAAGGGAATTCCTACGCGTCTCTCTTAGGCCTACGAAAAGCCGTAGAGGAGTTAAAGCAGTCTGTCGAGTCAGGACACACGGAGATGGCTGCACACAAAACTTTGCTGATAGGAAACACTCGTGCTTGCCTTGAGGCCAGGGGTCACGTTTACTTTGCCCTGAGCTAGGGCAAGCGTGGGATGAGCTCCTAGCAAGGCACTGGAGACCACCTGGATTCCTAGGAGAACACTCACTTTCTTCACTGAGCGTATTCCTAGCAGTGACTAGAAGACGGTTCATGGCAATGTCTTTCAGTCAGCCTTGAGGCCGCCACTATCTACCTTTCAACTGGGGGAAATCCTGCCTTTTTCCAGGCTTCTCAATGACAAACTGGATCACCCCGCACATGTACCTAGCTTCTCTGACAATCCCAAAGAGACCATTGGAACGCAATCCGGCCTTCTGCGATGAATCCTTTGGATGCAGTGTGCTCTGCATGTGGTGAACGGCATAATCCTCTAAATGTCCTCAGTAGGCCTAGGTGACTTTGGATGTTGCAAATGCCTAGCAATGCTCAGGGTAAATCTCTTCTTTATTTCGGGCTGGACCTAAAGGCCAGTTTCCGCATCACTTAGAGAGACCTCGAGCAGGAGTCCCCAGACTGAAGTGGCGCCCCGGTGGTTTCCTTCAGGGCCTCTTATGTTTCCTCAAAGTGGCAGACCCGCATGGAATGAAAGCCTGCCACGAACCGCCTTCCTGAGGCTCTTTCAAAGCTGTGGAACGCTAGCCATAGATAACACATTCGTTCCCGGCCCTTCCAACTGCATAGTGAGGGAAGTTCCCCGAGCTGTGTATCCCTTGATTGTGCCCAGAAGGCTTTGGGTACACAGTGTCCTTCCTTGGCAGGAATTGACCATATGAGAGTCTTGAGCACTGTGGGCCATAGTAAAGCTAAAGCCGTCCATTGACTAAGACTTCCTGGAAACCGGTGCACCTCTATCTCTGGTAATGGGAAAATGTGCACCTTACCTCAAGACTAGAGGTCACATTTAGTTGGCCCTTTAGCTACAGTACGCAACTGGGGTGAGCTCCCAGGAAGGAATCGCAAGCCCCTGGATTCTTTAGGAAAAAAACTCTGTGCTCTTCAGCGGCACCTGTGGCGTGAAGAGTCTCCTGGTGGTGTGGTTTTCAGCAGGCTTGGAAGCTGCAATGGAGCTGCTGTCAAAAGGGGGAAATACGGGCTTCTCCCATATTCTCCCGTTTACAACTTGACGCCACAGCGCATTTACTAGCACTCTCTGACTGACTGCTGGAGACTTTCAGCCCCACTGGGCCTTTCTATGATCACACTTCGCTGGACGCGGGGTGTTTTGCGTGCCACGAATAGCATTACACGCTTCATGAACTAGTCCAGCCTAGGTGACTTTGGATGGACCAAATGGCTAAGAATTTGACCGGATTTTCAGGATTTTCTGGCAGGCTGGACCTACCGTGGACCTTGCTTCCCAATAGAGAGATGACAGGTAAGAGTTGCCAGGATGCACTTTAGGCGCAGGGGTTCTTTCAGTGCAGTTCAGAGGGCCTCCGCGGAGGCAGAGCCACGTTGAATGGAATACTGGCCAAAACGTGGTCCTGGGGCTGCCTTACAGCTGTAGAAATCAAGCTCTGCGGGCGAGAATCTGTTCATCACCCTTCCCTCTGCATACAAAGAGTCGACCCCAACCGTCTCTTCTGTGTTATGTTTCTCGGAAAATAAAAGGGGACTACGGCGCACACACTCTCCCTCAGAAGGGAATTCCTACGCGACTCTCTTAGGCCTACAGAAAGCCGTAGAGGAGTTAAAGCAGTCTGTCGAGTCAGGACGCACGGAGATGGCTGCACACAAAACTTTGCTGATAGGAAACACTCGTGCTTGCCTTGAGGCCAGGGGTCACGTTTACTTTGCCCTGAGCTAGGGCAAGCGTGGGATGAGCTCCTAGCAAGGCACTGGAGACCACCTGGATTCCTAGGAGAACGCTCACTTTCTTCACTGAGCGTATTCCTAGGAGTGACTAGAAGACGGTTCATGGCAATCTCTTTCAGTCAGCCTTGAGGCCGCCACTATCTACCTTTCAACTGGGGGAAATCCTGCCTTTTTCCAGGCTTCTCAATGACAAACTGGATCACCCCGCACATGTACCTAGCTTCTCTGACAATTCCAAAGAGACCATTGGAACGCAATCCGGCCTTCTGCGATGAATCTTTTGGATGCAGTGTGCTCTGCATGTGGTGAACGGCATAATCCTCTAAATGTCCTCAGTAGGCCTAGGTGACTTTGGATGTTGCAAATGCCTAGCAATGCTCAGGGTAAATCTCTTCTTTATTTCGGGCTGGACCTAAAGGCCAGTTTCCGCATCACTTAGAGAGACCTCGAGCAGGAGTCCCCAGACTGAAGTGGCGCCCCGGTGGTTTCCTTCAGGGCCTCTTATGTTTCCTCAAAGTGGCAGACCCGCATGGAATGAAAGCCTGCCACGAACCGCCTTCCTGAGGCTCTTTCAAAGCTGTGGAACGCTAGCCATAGAGAACACTTTAGTTCCCGGCCCTTCCAACTGCATAGTGAGGGAACTTCCCCGAGCTGTGTATCCCTTGATTGTGCCCAGAAGGCTTTGGGTACACAGTGTCCTTCCTTGGCAGGAATTGACCATATGAGAGTCTTGAGCACTGTGGGCCATAGTAAAGCTAAAGCCGTCCATTGACTAAGACTTCCTGGAAACCGGTGCACCTCTATCTCTGGTAATGGGAAAATGTGCACCTTACCTCAAGACTAGAGGTCACATTTAGTTGGCCCTTTAGCTACAGTACGCAACTGGGGTGAGCTCCCAGGAAGGAATCGCAAGCCCCTGGATTCTTTAGGAAAAAAACTCTGTGCTCTTCAGCGGCACCTGTGGCGTGAAGAGTCTCCTGGTGGTGTGGTTTTCAGCAGGCTTGGAAGCTGCAATGGAGCTGCTGTCAAAAGGGGGAAATACGGGCTTCTCCCATATTCTCCCGTTTACAACTTGACGCCACAGCGCATTTACTAGCACTCTCTGACTGAATGCTGGAGACTTTCAGCCCCACTGGGCCTTTCTATGATCACACTTCGCTGGACGCGGGGTGTTTTGCGTGCCACGAATAGCATTACACGCTTCATGAACTAGTCCGGCCTAGGTGACTTTGGATGGACCAAATGGCTAAGAATTTGACCGGATTTTCAGGATTTTCTGGCAGGCTGGACCTACCGTGGACCTTGCTTCCCAATAGAGAGATGACAGGTAAGAGTTGCCAGGATGCACTTTAGGCGCAGGGGTTCTTTCAGTGCAGTTCAGAGGGCCTCCACGGAGGCAGAGCCACGTTGAATGGAATAATGGCCAAAACGTGGTCCTGGGGCTGCCTTACAGCTGTAGAAATCAAGCTCTGCGGGCGAGAATCTGTTCATCACCCTTCCCTCTGCATACAAAGAGTCGACCCCAACCGTCTCTTCTGTGTTATGTTTCTCGGAAAATAAAAGGGGACTACGGCGCACACACTCTCCCTCAGAAGGGAATTCCTACGCGACTCTCTTAGGCCTACAGAAAGCCGTAGAGGAGTTAAAGCAGTCTGTCGATTCAGGACGCACGGAGATGGCTGCACACAAAACTTTGCTGATAGGAAACACTCGTGCTTGCCTTGAGGCCAGGGGTCACGTTTACTTTGCCCTGAGCTAGGGCAAGCGTGGGATGAGCTCCTAGCAAGGCACTGGAGACCACCTGGATTCCTAGGAGAACGCTCACTTTCTTCACTGAGCGTATTCCTAGGAGTGACTAGAAGACGGTTCATGGCAATGTCTTTCAGTCAGCCTTGAGGCCGCCACTATCTACCTTTCAACTGGGGGAAATCCTGCCTTTTTCCAGGCTTCTCAATGACAAACTGGATCACCCCGCACATGTACCTAGCTTCTCTGACAATCCCAAAGAGACCATTGGAACGCAATCCGGCCTTCTGCGATGAAACTTTTGGATGCAGTGTGCTCTGCATGTGGTGAATGGCATAATCCTCTAAATGTCCTCAGTAGGCCTAGGTGACTTTGGATGTTGCAAATGCCTAGCAATGCTCAGGGTAAATCTCTTCTTTATTTCGGGCTGGACCTAAAGGCCAGTTTCCGCATCACTTAGAGAGACCTAGAGCAGGAGTCCCCAGACTGAAGTGAGCCCCGGTGGTTTCCTTCAGGGCCTCTTATGTTTCCTCAAAGTGGCAGACCCGCAGGGAATGAAAGCCTGCCACGAACCGCCTTCCTGAGGCTCTTTCAAAGCTGTGGAACGCTAGCCATAGAGAACACATTAGTTCCCGGCCCTTCCAACTGCAGAGTGAGGGAACTTCCCCGAGCTGTGTATCCCTTGATTGTGCCCAGAAGGCTTTGGGTACACAGTGTCCTTCCTTGGCAGGAATTGACCATGTGAGAGTCTTGAGCACTGTGGGCCATAGTAAAGCTAAAGCCGTCCATTGACTAAGACTTCCTGGAAACCGGTGCACCTCTATCTCTGGTAATGGGAAAATGTGCACCTTACCTCAAGACTAGAGGTCACATTTAGTTGGCCCTTTAGCTACAGTACGCAACTGTGGTGAGCTCCCAGGAAGGAATCGCAAGCCCCTGGATTCTTTAGGAAAAAAACTCTGTGCTCTTCAGCGGCACCTGTGGCGTGAAGAGTCTCCTGGTGGTGTGGTTTTCAGCAGGCTTGGAAGCTGCAATGGAGCTGCTGTCAAAAGGGGGAAATACGGGCTTCTCCCATATTCTCCCGTTTACAACTTGACGCCACAGCGCATTTACTAGCACTCTCTGACTGACTGCTGGAGACTTTCAGCCCCACTGGGCCTTTCTATGATCACACTTCGCTGGACGCGGGGTGTTTTGCGTGCCACGAATAGCATTACACGCTTCATGAACTAGTCCGACCTAGGTGACTTTGGATGGACCAAATGGCTAAGAATTTGACCGGATTTGCAGGATTTTCTGGCAGGCTGGACCTACCATGGACCTTGCTTCCCAATAGAGAGATGACAGGTCAGAGTTGCCAGGATGCACTTTAGGCGCAGGGGTTCTTTCAGTGCAGTTCAGAGGGCCTCCGCGGAGGCAGAGCCACGTTGAATGGAATACTGGCCAAAACGTGGTCCTGGGGCTGCCTTACAGCTGTAGAAATCAAGCTCTGCGGGCGAGAATCTGTTCATCACCCTTCCCTCTGCATACAAAGAGTCGACCCCAACCGTCTCTTCTGTGTTATGTTTCTCGGAAAATAAAAGTGGACTACGGCGCACACACTCTCCCTCAGAAGGGAATTCCTACGCGACTCTCTTAGGCCTACGGAAAGCCGTAGAGGAGTTAAAGCAGTCTGTCGAGTCAGGACGCACGGAGATGGCTGCACACAAAACTTTGCTGATAGGAAACACTCGTGCTTGCCTTGAGGCCAGGGGTCACGTTTACTTTGCCCTGAGCTAGGGCAAGCGTGGGATGAGCTCCTAGCAAGGCACTGGAGACCACCTGGATTCCTAGGAGAACGCTCACTTTCTTCACTGAGCGTATTCCTAGGAGTGACTAGAAGACGGTTCATGGCAATCTCTTTCAGTCAGCCTTGAGGCCGCCACTATCTACCTTTCAACTGGGGGAAATCCTGCCTTTTTCCAGGCTTCTCAATGACAAACTGGATCACCCCGCACATGTACCTAGCTTCTCTGACAATCCCAAAGAGACCATTGGAACGCAATCCGGCCTTCTGCGATGAATCCTTTGGATGCAGTGTGCTCTGCATGTGGTGAACGGCATAATCCTCTAAATGTCCTCAGTAGGCCTAGGTGACTTTGGATGTTGCAAATGCCTAGCAATGCTCAGGGTAAATCTCTTCTTTATTTCGAGCTGGACCTAAAGGCCAGTTTCCGCATCACTTAGAGAGACCTAGAGCAGGAGTCCCCAGACTGAAGTGGCGCCCCGGTGGTTTCCTTCAGGGCCTCTTATGTTTCCTCAAAGTGGCAGACCCGCAGGGAATGAAAGCCTGCCACGAACCGCCTTCCTGAGGCTCTTTCGAAGCTGTGGAACGCTAGCCATAGAGAACACATTCGTTCCCGGCCCTTCCAACTGCATAGTGAGGGAACTTCCCCAAGCTGTGTATCCCTTGATTGTGCCCAGAAGGCTTTGGGTACACAGTGTCCTTCCTTGGCAGGAATTGACCATGTGAGAGTTTTGAGAACTGTGGGCCATAGTAAAGCTAAAGCCGTCCATTGACTAAGACTTCCTGGAAACCGGTGCACCTCTATCTCTGGTAATGGGAAAATGTGCACCTTACCTCAAGACTAGAGGTCACATTTAGTTGGCCCTTTAGCTACAGTACGCAACTGGGGTGAGCTCCCAGGAAGGAATCGCAAGCCCCTGGATTCTTTAGGAAAAAAACTCTGTGCTCTTCAGCGGCACCTGTGGCGTGAAGAGTCTCCTGGTGGTGTGGTTTTCAGCAGGCTTGGAAGCTGCAATGGAGCTGCTGTCAAAAGGGGGAAATACGGGCTTCTCCCATATTCTCCCGTTTACAACTTGACGCCACAGCGCATTTACTAGCACTCTCTGACTGACTGCTGGAGACTTTCAGCCCCACTGGGCCTTTCTATGATCACACTTCGCTGGACGCGGGGTGTTTTGCGTGCCACGAATAGCATTACACGCTTCATGAACTAGTCCGACCTAGGTGACTTTGGATGGACCAAATGGCTAAGAATTTGACCGGATTTTCAGGATTTTCTGGCAGGCTGGACCTACCATGGACCTTGCTTCCCAATAGAGAGATGACAGGTAAGAGTTGCCAGGATGCACTTTAGGCGCAGGGGTTCTTTCAGTGCAGTTCAGAGGGCCTCCGCGGAGGCAGAGCCACGTTGAATGGAATACTGGCCAAAACGTGGTCCTGGGGCTGCCTTACAGCTGTAGAAATCAAGCTCTGCGGGCGAGAATCTGTTCATCACCCTTCCCTCTGCATACAAAGAGTCGACCCCAACCGTCTCTTCTGTGTTATGTTTCTCGGAAAATAAAAGTGGACTACGGCGCACACACTCTCCCTCAGAAGGGAATTCCTACGCGACTCTCTTAGGCCTACGGAAAGCCGTAGAGGAGTTAAAGCAGTCTGTCGAGTCAGGACGCACGGAGATGGCTGCACACAAAACTTTGCTGATAGGAAACACTCGTGCTTGCCTTGAGGCCAGGGGTCACGTTTACTTTGCCCTGAGCTAGGGCAAGCGTGGGATGAGCTCCTAGCAAGGCACTGGAGACCACCTGGATTCCTAGGAGAACGCTCACTTTCTTCACTGAGCGTATTCCTAGGAGTGACTAGAAGACGGTTCATGGCAATGTCTTTCAGTCAGCCTTGAGGCCGCCACTATCTACCTTTCAACTGGGGGAAATCCTGCCTTTTTCCAGGCTTCTCAATGACAAACTGGATCACCCCGCACATGTACCTAGCTTCTCTGACAATCCCAAAGAGACCATTGGAACGCAATCCGGCCTTCTGCGATGAATCCTTTGGATGCAGTGTGCTCTGCATGTGGTGAACGGCATAATCCTCTAAATGTCCTCAGTAGGCCTAGGTGACATTGGATGTTGCAAACACCTAGCAATGCTCAGGGTAAATCTCTTCTTTATTTCGGGCTGGACCTAAAGGCCAGTTTCCGCATCACTTAGAGAGACCTCGAGCAGGAGTCCCCAGACTGAAGTGGCGCCCCGGTGGTTTCCTTCAGGGCCTCTTATGTTTCCTCAAAGTGGCAGACCCGCAGGGAATGAAAGCCTGCCACGAACCGCCTTCCTGAGGCTCTTTCAAAGCTGTGGAACGCTAGCCATAGAGAACACATTAGTTCCCGGCCCTTCCAACTGCATAGTGAGGGAACTTCCCCGAGCTGTGTATCCCTTGATTGTGCCCAGAAGGCTTTGGGTACACAGTGTCCTTCCTTGGCAGGAATTGACCATGTGAGAGTCTTGAGCACTGTGGGCCATAGTAAAGCTAAAGCCGTCCATTGACTAAGACTTCCTGGAAACCGGTGCACCTCTATCTCTGGTAATGGGAAAATGTGCACCTTACCTCAAGACTAGAGGTCACATTTATTTGGCCCTGTAGCTACAGTACGCAACTGGGGTGAGCTCCCAGGAAGGAATCGCAAGCCCCTGGATTCTTTAGGAAAAAAACTCTGTGCTCTTCAGCGGCACCTGTGGCGTGAAGAGTCTCCTGGTGGTGTGGTTTTCAGCAGGCTTGGAAGCTGCAATGGAGCTGCTGTCAAAAGGGGGAAATACGGGCTTCTCCCATATTCTCTCGTTTACAACTTGACGCCACAGCGCATTTACTAGCACTCTCTGACTGACTGCTGGAGACTTTCAGCCCCACTGGGCCTTTCTATGATCACACTTCGCTGGATGCGGGGTGTTTTGCGTGCCACGAATAGCATTACACGCTTCATGAACTAGTCCGCCCTAGGTGACTTTGGATGGACCAAATGGCTAAGAATTTGACCGGATTTTCAGGATTTTCTGGCAGGCTGGACCTACCGTGGACCTTGCTTCCCAATAGAGAGATGACAGGTAAGCGTTGCCAGGATGCACTTTAGGCGCAGGGGTTCTTTCAGTGCAGTTCAGAGGGCCTCCGCGGAGGCAGAGCCACGTTGAATGGAATACTGGCCAAAACGTGGTCCTGGGGCTGCCTTACAGCTGTAGAAATCAAGCTCTGCGGGCGAGAATCTGTTCATCACCCTTCCCTCTGCATACAAAGAGTCGACCCCAACCGTCTCTTCTGTGTTATATTTCTCGGAAAATAAAAGGGGACTACGGCGCACACACTCTCCCTCAGAAGGGAATTCCTACCCGACTCTCTTAGGCCTACGGAAAGCCGTAGAGGAGTTAAAGCAGTCTGTCGAGTCAGGATGCACGGAGATGGCTGCACACAAAACTTTGCTGATAGGAAACACTCATGCTTCCCTTGAGGCCAGGGGTCACGTTTACTTTGCCCTGAGCTAGGGCAAGCGTGGGATGAGCTCCTAGCAAGGCACTGGAGACCACCTGGATTCCTAGGAGAACGCTCACTTTCTTCACTGAGCTTATTCCTAGGAGTGACTAGAAGACGGTTCATGGCAATGTCTTTCAGTCAGCCTTGAGGCCGCCACTATCTACCTTTCAACTGGGGGAAATCCTGCCTTTTTCCAGGCTTCTCAATGACAAACTGGATCACCCCGCACATGTACCTAGCTTCTCTGACAATCCCAAAGAGACCATTGGAACGCAATCCGGCATTCTGCGATGAAACTTTTGGATGCAGTGTGCTCTGCATGTGGTGAATGGCATAATCCTCTAAATGTCCTCAGTAGGCCTAGGTGACTTTGGATGTTGCAAATGCCTAGCAATGCTCAGGGTAAATCTCTTCTTTATTTCGGGCTGGACCTAAAGGCCAGTTTCCGCATCACTTAGAGAGACCTCGAGCAGGAGTCCCCAGACTGAAGTGGCGCCCCGGTGGTTTCCTTCAGGGCCTCTTATGTTTCCTCAAAGTGGCAGACCCGCAGGGAATGAAAGCCTGCCACGAACCGCCTTCCTGAGTCTCTTTCAAAGCTGTGGAACGCTAGCCATAGAGAACACATTAGTACCCGGCCCTTCCAACTGCATAGTGAGGGAACTTCCCCGAGCTGTGTATCCCTTGATTGTGCCCAGAAGGCTTTGGGTACACAGTGTCCTTCCTTGGCAGGAATTGACCATGTGAGAGTCTTGAGCACTGTGGGCCATAGTAAAGCTAAAGCCGTCCATTGACTAAGACTTCCTGGAAACCGGTGCACCTCTACCTCTGGTAATGGGAAAATGTGCACCTTGCCT
This sequence comes from Mesoplodon densirostris, assembly GCF_025265405.1. Classification (NCBI taxonomy): domain Eukaryota; kingdom Metazoa; phylum Chordata; class Mammalia; order Artiodactyla; family Ziphiidae; genus Mesoplodon; species Mesoplodon densirostris. Next base: position 1,264,798 of record NC_082682.1, read on the forward strand.
CAAGACTAGAGGTCACATTTAGTTGGCCCTTTAGCTACAGTACGCAACTGGGGTGAGCTCCCAGGAAGGAATCGCAAGCCCCTGGATTCTTTAGGAAAAAAACTCTGTGCTCTTCAGCGGCACCTGTGGCGTGAAGAGTCTCCTGGTGGTGTGGTTTTCAGCAGGCTTGGAAGCTGCAATGGAGCTGCTGTCAAAAGGGGGAAATACGGGCTTCTCCCATATTCTCCCGTTTACAACTTGACGCCACAGCGCATTTACTAGCATTCTCTGACTGACTGCTGGAGACTTTCAGCCCCACTGGGCCTTTCTATGATCACACTTCGTTGGACGCGGGGTGTTTTGCGTGCCACGAATAGCATTACACGCTTCATGAACTAGTCCGGCCTAGGTGACTTTGGATGGACCAAATGGCTAAGAATTTGACCGGTATTTCAGGATTTTCTGGCAGGCGGGACCTACCGTGTACCTTGCTTCCCAATAGAGAGATGACAGGTAAGAGTTGCCAGGATGCACTTTAGGCGCAGGGGTTCTTTCAGTGCAGTTCAGAGGGCCTCCGCGGAGGCAGAGCCACGTTGAATGGAATACTGGCCAAAAGGTGGTCCTGGGGCTGCCTTACAGCTGTAGAAATCAAGCTCTGCAGGGGAGAATCTGTTCATCACCCTTCCCTCTGTATACAAAGAGTCGACCCCAACCATCTGTTCTGTGTTATGTTTCTCGGAAAATAAAAGGGGACTACGGCGCACACACTCTCCCTCAGAAGGGAATTCCTACGTGACTCTCTTAGGCCTACGGAAAGCCGTAGAGGAGTTAAAGCAGTCTGTCGAGTCAGGACGCACGGAGATGGCTGCACACAAAACTTTGCTGATAGGAAACACTCGTGCTTCCCTTGAGGCCAGGGGTCACGTTTACTTTGCCCTGAGCTAGGGCAAGCGTGGGATGAGCTCCTAGCAAGGCACTGGAGACCACCTGGATTCCTAGGAGAACGCTCACTTTCTTCACTGAGCGTATTCCTAGGAGTGACTAGAAGACGGTTAATGGCAATGTCTTTCAGTCAGCCTTGAGGCCGCCACTATCTACCTTTCAACTGGGGGAAATCCTGCCTTTTTCCAGGCTTCTCAATGACAAACTGGATCACCCTGTACATGTACCTAGCTTCTCTGACAATCCCAAAGAGACCATTGGAACGCAATCCGGCCTTCTGCGATGAAACTTTTGGATGCAGTGTGCTCTGCATGTGGTGAACGGCATAATCCTCTAAATGTCCTCAGTAGGCCTAGGTGACTTTGGATGTTGCAAATGCCTAGCAATGCTCAGGGTAAATCTCTTCTTTATTTCGGGCTGGACCTAAAGGCCAGTTTCCGCATCACTTAGAGAGACCTCGAGCAGGAGTCCCCAGACTGAAGTGGCGCCCCGGTGGTTTCCTTCAGGGCCTCTTATGTTTCCTCAAAGTGGCAGACCCGCATGGAATGAAAGCCTGCCACAAACCGCCTTCCTGAGGCTCTTTCAAAGCTGTGGAACGCTAGCCATAGAGAACACATTCGTTCCCGGCCCTTCCAACTGCATAGTGAGGGAAGTTCCCCGAGCTGTGTATCCCTTGATTGTGCCCAGAAGGCTTTGGGTACACAGTGTCCTTCCTTGGCAGGAATTGACCATGTGAGAGTCTTGAGCACTGTGGGCCATAGTAAAGCTAAAGCCGTCCATTGACTAAGACTTCCTGGAAACCGGTGCACCTCTATCTCTGGTAATGGGAAAATGTGCACCTTACCTCAAGACTAGAGGTCACATTTAGTTGGCCCTTTAGCTACAGTACGCAACTGGGGTGAGCTCCCAGGATGGAATCGCAAGCCCCTGGATTCTTTAGGAAAAAAACTCTGTGCTCTTCAGCGGCACCTGTGGCGTGAAGAGTCTCCTGGTGGTGTGGTTTTCAGCAGGCTTGGAAGCTGCAATGGAGCTGCTGTCAAAAGGGGGAAATACGGGCTTCTCCCATATTCTCCCGTTTACAACTTGACGCCACAGCGCATTTACTAGCACTCTCTGACTGACTGCTGGAGACTTTCAGCCCCACTGGGCCTTTCTATGAACACACTTCGTTGGACGCGGGGTGTTTTGCGTGCCATGAATAGCATTACACGCTTCATGAACTAGTCCGGCCTAGGTGACTTTGGATGGACCAAATGGCTAAGAATTTGACCGGTATTTCAGGATTTTCTGGCAGGCTGGACCTACCATGTACCTTGCTTCCCAATAGAGAGATGATAGGTAAGAGTTGCCAGGATGCACCTTAGGCGCAGGGGTTCTTTCAGTGCAGTTCAGAGGGCCTCCGAGGAGGCAGAGCCACGTTGAATGGAATACTGGCCAAAACGTGGTCCTGGGGCTGCCTTACAGCTGTAGAAATCAAGTTCTGCAGGCGAGAATCTGTTCATCACCCTTCCCTCTGCATACAAAGCGTCGACCCCAACCGTTTGTTCTGTGTTATGTTTCTCGGAAAATAAAAGGGGACTACGGCGCACACACTCTCCCTCAGAAGGGAATTCCTACACGACTCTGTTAGGCCAACGGAAAGCCGTAGAGGAGTTAAAGCACTCTGCCGAGTCAGGACGCATGGAGATGGCTGCACACAAAACTTTGCTGATAGGAAACACTCGTGCTTGCCTTGAGGCCAGGGGTCACGTTTACTTTGCCCTGAGCTAGGGCAAGCGTGGGATGAGCTCCTAGCAAGGCACTGGAGACCACCTGGATTCCTAGGAGAACGCTCACTTTCTTCACTGAGCGTATTCCTAGGAGTGACTAGAAGACGGTTAATGGCAATGTCTTTCAGTCAGCCTTGAGGCCGCCACTATCTACCTTTCAACTGGGGGAAATCCTGCCTTTTTCCAGGCTTCTCAATGACAAACTAGATCACCCCGTACATGTACCTAGATTCTCTGACAATCCCAAAGAGACCATTGGAACGCAATCCGGCCTTCTGCGATGAAACTTTTGGATGCAGTGTGCTCTGCATGTGGTGAACGGCATAATCCTCTAAATGTCCTCAGTAGGCCTAGGTGACTTTGGATGTTGCAAATGCCTAGCAATGCTCAGGGTAAATCTCTTCTTTATTTCGGGCTGGACCTAAAGGCCAGTTTCCGCATCACTTAGAGAGACATCGAGCAGGAGTCCCCAGACTGAAGTGGCTCCCCGGTAGTTTCCTTCAGGGCCTCTTATGTTTCCTCAAAGTGGCAGACCCGCATGGAATGAAAGCCTGCCACGAACCGCCTTCCTGAGGCTCTTTCAAAGCTGTGGAACGCTAGCCATAGAGAACACATTCGTTCCCGGCCCTTCCAACTGCATAGTGAGGGAAGTTCCCCGAGCTGTGTATCCCTTGATTGTGCCCAGAAGGCTTTGGGTACACAGTGTCCTTCCTTGGCAGGAATTGACCATGTGAGAGTCTTGAGCACTTTGGGCCATAGTAACGCTAAAGCCGTCCATTGACTAAGACTTCCTGGAAACCGGTGCACCTCTATCTCTGGTAATGGGAAAATGTGCACCTTACCTCAAGACTAGAGGTCACATTTAGTTGGCCCTTTAGCTACAGTACGCAACTGGGGTGAGCTCCCAGGAAGGAATCGCAAGCCCCTGGATTCTTTAGGAAAAAAACTCTGTGCTCTTCAGCGGCACCTGTGGCGTGAAGAGTCTCCTGGTGGTGTGGTTTTCAGCAGGCTTGGAAGCTGCAATGGAGCTGCTGTCAAAAGGGGGAAATACGGGCTTCTCCCATATTCTCCCGTTTACAACTTGACGCCACAGCGCATTTACTAGCACTCTCTGACTGACTGCTGGAGACTTTCAGCCCCACTGGGCCTTTCTATGATCACACTTCGTTGGACGCGGGGTGTTTTGCGTGCCACGAATAGCATTACAGGCATCATGAAGTAGTCCGGCCTAGGTGACTTTGGATGGACCAAATGGCTAAGAATTTGACCGGTATTTCAGGATTTTCTGGCAGGCTGGACCTACCGTGTACCTTGCTTCCCAATAGAGAGATGACAGGTAAGAGTTGCCAGGATGCACTTTAGGCGCAGGGGTTCTTTCAGTGCAGTTCAGAGGGCCTCCGAGGAGGCAGAGCCACGTTGAATGGAATACTGACCAAAACGTGGTCCTGGGGCTGCCTTACAGCTTTAGAAATCAAGTTCTGCAGGCGAGAATCTGTTCATCACCCTTCCCTCTGCATACAAAGCGTCGACCCCAACCGTCTCTTCTGTGTTATGTTTCTCGGAAAATAAAAGGGGACTACGGCGCACACACTCTCCCTCAGAAGGGAATTCCTACGCGACTCTCTTAGGCCTACGGAAAGCCGTAGAGGAGTTAAAGCAGTCTGTCGAGTCAGGACGCATGGAGATGGCTGCACACAAAACTTTGCTGATAGGAAACACTCGTGCTTCCCTTGAGGCCAGGGGTCACGTTTACTTTGCCCTGAGCTAGGGCAAGCGTGGGATGAGCTCCTAGCAAGGCACTGGAGACCACCTGGATTCCTAGGAGAACGCTCACTTTCTTCACTGAGCGTATTCCTAGGAGTGACTAGAAGACGGTTAATGGCAATGTCTTTCAGTCAGCCTTGAGGCCGCCACTATCTACCTTTCAACTGGGGGAAATCCTGCCTTTTTCCAGGCTTCTCAATGACAAACTAGATCACCCCGTACATGTACCTAGATTCTCTGACAATCCCAAAGAGACCATTGGAACGCAATCCGGCCTTCTGCGATGAAACTTTTGGATGCAGTGTGCTCTGCATGTGGTGAACGGCATAATCCTCTAAATGTCCTCAGTAGGCCTAGGTGACTTTGGATGTTGCAAATGCCTAGCAATGCTCAGGGTAAATCTCTTCTTTATTTCGGGCTGGACCTAAAGGCCAGTTTCCGCATCACTTAGAGAGACATCGAGCAGGAGTCCCCAGACTGAAGTGGCTCCCCGGTGGTTTCCTTCAGGGCCTCTTATGTTTCCTCAAAGTGGCAGACCCGCATGGAATGAAAGCCTGCCACGAACCGCCTTCCTGAGGCTCTTTCAAAGCTGTGGAACGCTAGCCATAGAGAACACATTCGTTCCCGGCCCTTCCAACTGCATAGTGAGGGAAGTTCCCCGAGCTGTGTATCCCTTGATTGTGCCCAGAAGGCTTTGGGTACACAGTGTCCTTCCTTGGCAGGAATTGACCATGTGAGAGTCTTGAGCACTTTGGGCCATAGTAACGCTAAAGCCGTCCATTGACTAAGACTTCCTGGAAACCGGTGCACCTCTATCTCTGGTAATGGGAAAATGTGCACCTTACCTCAAGACTAGAGGTCACATTTAGTTGGCCCTTTAGCTACAGTACGCAACTGGGGTGAGCTCCCAGGAAGGAATCGCAAGCCCCTGGATTCTTTAGGAAAAAAACTCTGTGCTCTTCAGCGGCACCTGTGGCGTGAAGAGTCTCCTGGTGGTGTGGTTTTCAGCAGGCTTGGAAGCTGCAATGGAGCTGCTGTCAAAAGGGGGAAATACGGGCTTCTCCCATATTCTCCCGTTTACAACTTGACGCCACAGCGCATTTACTAGCACTCTCTGACTGACTGCTGGAGACTTTCAGCCCCACTGGGCCTTTCTATGATCACACTTCGTTGGACACGGGGTGTTTTGCGTGCCACGAATAGCATTACAGGCATCATGAAGTAGTCCGGCCTAGGTGACTTTAGATGGACCAAATGGCTAAGAATTTGACCGGTATTTCAGGATTTTCTGGCAGGCTGGACCTACCGTGTACCTTGCTTCCCAATAGAGAGATGACAGGTAAGAGTTGCCAGGATGCACTTTAGGCGCAGGGGTTCTTTCAGTGCAGTTCAGAGGGCCTCCGCAGAGGCAGAGCCACGTTGAATGGAATACTGGCCAAAACGTGGTCCTGGGGCTGTCTTACAGCTGTAGAAATCAAGTTCTGCAGGCGAGAATCTGTTCATCACCCTTCCCTCTGAATACAAAGAGTCGACCCCAACCGTCTGTTCTGTGTTATGTTTCTCGGAAAATAAAAGGGGACTACGGTGCACACACTCTCCCTCAGAAGGGAATTCCTACGTGACTCTCTTAGGCCTAAGGAAAGCTGTAGAGGAGTTAAAGCACTCTATCGAGTCAGGACGCATGGAGATGGCTGCACACAAAACTTTGCTGATAGGAAACACTCGTGCTTCCATTGAGGCCAGGGGTCACGATTACTTTGCCCTGAGCTAGGGCAAGCGTGGGATGAGCTCCTAGCAAGGCACTGGAGACCACCTGGATTCCTAGGAGAATGCTCACTTTCTTCACTGAGCGTATTCCTAGGAGTGACTAGAAGACGGTTAATGGCAATGTCTTTCAGTCAGCCTTGAGGCCGCCACTATCTACCTTTCAACTGGGGGAAATCCTGCCTTTTTCCAGGCTTCTCAATGACAAACTGGATCACCCCGCACATGTACCTAGCTTCTCTGACAATCCCAAAGAGACCATTGGAACGCAATCCGGCCTTCTGCGATGAAACTTTTGGATGCAGTGTGCTCTGCATGTGGTGAACGGCATAATCCTCTAAATGTCCTCAGTAGGCCTAGGTGACTTTGGATGTTGCAAATGCCTAGCAATGCTCAGGGTAAATCTCTTCTTTATTTCGGGCTGGACCTAAAGGCCAGTTTCCGCATCACTTAGAGAGACCTCGAGCAGGAGTCCCCAGACTGAAGTGGCGCCCCGGTGGTTTCCTTCAGGGCCTCTTATGTTTCCTCAAAGTGGCAGACCCGCATGGAATGAAAGCCTGCCACGAACCGCCTTCCTGAGGCTCTTTCAAAGCTGTGGAACGCTAGCCATAGAGAACACATTCGTTCCCGGCCCTTCCAACTGCATAGTGAGGGAAGTTCCCCGAGCTGTGTATCCCTTGATTGTGCCCAGAAGGCTTTGGGTACACAGTGTCCTTCCTTGGCAGGAATTGACCATGTGAGAGTCTTGAGCACTGTGGGCCATAGTAAAGCTAAAGCCGTCCATTGACTAAGACTTCCTGGAAACCGGTGCACCTCTATCTCTGGTAATGGGAAAATGTGCACCTTACCTCAAGACTAGAGGTCACATTTAGTTGGCCCTTTAGCTACAGTACGCAACTGGGGTGAGCTCCCAGGAAGGAATCGCAAGCCCCTGGATTCTTTAGGAAAAAAACTCTGTGCTCTTCAGCGGCACCTGTGGCGTGAAGAGTCTCCTGGTGGTGTGGTTTTCAGCAGGCTTGGAAGCTGCAATGGAGCTGCTGTCAAAAGGGGGAAATACGGGCTTCTCCCATATTCTCCCGTTTACAACTTGACGCCACAGCGCATTTACTAGCACTCTCTGACTGACTGCTGGAGACTTTCAGCCCCACTGGGCCTTTCTATGATCACACTTCGTTGGACGCGGGGTGTTTTGCGTGCCACGAATAGCATTACAGGCATCATGAAGTAGTCCGGCCTAGGTGACTTTGGATGGACCAAATGGCTAAGAATTTGACCGGTATTTCAGGATTTTCTGGCAGGCTGGACCTACCGTGTACCTTGCTTCCCAATAGAGAGATGACAGGTAAGAGTTGCCAGGATGCACTTTAGGCGCAGGGGTTCTTTCAGTGCAGTTCAGAGGGCCTCCGAGGAGGCAGAGCCACGTTGAATGGAATACTGACCAAAACGTGGTCCTGGGGCTGCCTTACAGCTTTAGAAATCAAGTTCTGCAGGCGAGAATCTGTTCATCACCCTTCCCTCTGCATACAAAGCGTCGACCCCAACCGTCTCTTCTGTGTTATGTTTCTCGGAAAATAAAAGGGGACTACGGCGCACACACTCTCCCTCAGAAGGGAATTCCTACACGACTCTGTTAGGCCAACGGAAAGCCGTAGAGGAGTTAAAGCACTCTGCCGAGTCAGGACGCATGGAGATGGCTGCACACAAAACTTTGCTGATAGGAAACACTCGTGCTTCCCTTGAGGCCAGAGGTCACGTTTACTTTGCCCTGAGCTAGGGCAAGCGTGGGATGAGCTCCTAGCAAGGCACTGGAGACCACCTGGATTCCTAGGAGAACGCTCACTTTCTTCACTGAGCGTATTCCTAGGAGTGACTAGAAGACGGTTAATGGCAATGTCTTTCAGTCAGCCTTGAGGCCGCCACTATCTACCTTTCAACTGGGGGAAATCCTGCCTTTTTCCAGGCTTCTCAATGACAAACTAGATCACCCCGTACATGTACCTAGATTCTCTGACAATCCCAAAGAGACCATTGGAACGCAATCCGGCCTTCTGCGATGAAACTTTTGGATGCAGTGTGCTCTGCATGTGGTGAACGGCATAATCCTCTAAATGTCCTCAGTAGGCCTAGGTGACTTTGGATGTTGCAAATGCCTAGCAATGCTCAGGGTAAATCTCTTCTTTATTTCGGGCTGGACCTAAAGGCCAGTTTCCGCATCACTTAGAGAGACATCGAGCAGGAGTCCCCAGACTGAAGTGGCTCCCCGGTGGTTTCCTTCAGGGCCTCTTATGTTTCCTCAAAGTGGCAGACCCGCATGGAATGAAAGCCTGCCACGAACCGCCTTCCTGAGGCTCTTTCAAAGCTGTGGAACGCTAGCCATAGAGAACACATTCGTTCCCGGCCCTTCCAACTGCATAGTGAGGGAAGTTCCCCGAGCTGTGTATCCCTTGATTGTGCCCAGAAGGCTTTGGGTACACAGTGTCCTTCCTTGGCAGGAATTGACCATGTGAGAGTCTTGAGCACTGTGGGCCATAGTAACGCTAAAGCCGTCCATTGACTAAGACTTCCTGGAAACCGGTGCACCTCTATCTCTGGTAATGGGAAAATGTGCACCTTACCTCAAGACTAGAGGTCACATTTAGTTGGCCCTTTAGCTACAGTACGCAACTGGGGTGAGCTCCCAGGAAGGAATCGCAAGCCCCTGGATTCTTTAGGAAAAAAACTCTGTGCTCTTCAGCGGCACCTGTGGCGTGAAGAGTCTCCTGGTGGTGTGGTTTTCAGCAGGCTTGGAAGCTGCAATGGAGCTGCTGTCAAAAGGGGGAAATACGGGCTTCTCCCATATTCTCCCGTTTACAACTTGACGCCACAGCGCATTTACTAGCACTCTCTGACTGACTGCTGGAGACTTTCAGCCCCACTGGGCCTTTCTATGATCACACTTCGTTGGACACGGGGTGTTTTGCGTGCCACGAATAGCATTACAGGCATCATGATGTAGTCCGGCCTAGGTGACTTTGGATGGACCAAATGGCTAAGAATTTGACCGGTATTTCAGGATTTTCTGGCAGGCTGGACCTACCGTGTACCTTGCTTCCCAATAGAGAGATGACAGGTAAGAGTTGCCAGGATGCACTTTAGGCGCAGGGGTTCTTTCAGTGCAGTTCAGAGGGCCTCCGCGGAGGCAGAGCCACGTTGAATGGAATACTGGCCAAAACGTGGTCCTGGGGCTGTCTTACAGCTGTAGAAATCAAGTTCTGCAGGCGAGAATCTGTTCATCACCCTTCCCTCTGCATACAAAGAGTCGACCCCAACCGTCTGTTCTGTGTTATGTTTCTCGGAAAATAAAAGGGGACTACGGTGCACACACTCTCCCTCAGAAGGGAATTCCTACGTGACTCTCTTAGGCCTAAGGAAAGCTGTAGAGGAGTTAAAGCACTCTATCGAGTCAGGACGCATGGAGATGGTTGCACACAAAACTTTGCTGATAGGAAACACTCGTGCTTCCATTGAGGCCAGGGGTCACGTTTACTTTGCCCTGAGCTAGGGCAAGCGTGGGATGAGCTCCTAGCAAGGCACTGGAGACCACCTGGATTCCTAGGAGAATGCTCACTTTCTTCACTGAGCATATTCCTAGGAGTGACTAGAAGACGGTTAATGGCAATGTCTTTCAGTCAGCCTTGAGGCCGCCACTATCTACCTTTCAACTGGGGGAAATCCTGCCTTTTTCCAGGCTTCTCAATGACAAACTGGATCACCCCGCACATGTACCTAGCTTCTCTGACAATCCCAAAGAGACCATTGGAACGCAATCCGGCCTTCTGCGATGAAACTTTTGGATGCAGTGTGCTCTGCATGTGGTGAACGGCATAATCCTCTAAATGTCCTCAGTAGGCCTAGGTGACTTTGGATGTTGCAAATGCCTAGCAATGCTCAGGGTAAATCTCTTCTTTATTTCGGGCTGGACCTAAAGGCCAGTTTCCGCATCACTTAGAGAGACCTCGAGCAGGAGTCCCCAGACTGAAGTGGCGCCCCGGTGGTTTCCTTCAGGGCCTCTTATGTTTCCTCAAAGTGGCAGACCCGCATGGAATGAAAGCCTGCCACGAACCGCCTTCCTGAGGCTCTTTCAAAGCTGTGGAACGCTAGCCATAGAGAACACATTCGTTCCCGTCCCTTCCAACTGCATAGTTAGGGAAGTTCCCCGAGCTGTGTATCCCTTGATTGTGCCCAGAAGGCTTTGGGTACACAGTGTCCTTCCTTGGCAGGAATTGACCATGTGAGAGTCTTGAGCACTGTGGGCCATAGTAAAGCTAAAGCCGTCCATTGACTAAGACTTCCTGGAAACCGGTGCAACTCTATCTCTGGTAATGGGAAAATGTGCACCTTACCTCAAGACTAGAGGTCACATTTAGTTGGCCCTTTAGCTACAGTACGCAACTGGGGTGAGCTCCCAGGAAGGAATCGCAAGCCCCTGGATTCTTTAGGAAAAAAACTCTGTGCTCTTCAGCGGCACCTGTGGCGTGAAGAGTCTCCTGGTGGTGTGGTTTTCAGCAGGCTTGGAAGCTGCAATGGAGCTGCTGTCAAAAGGGGGAAATACGGGCTTCTCCCATATTCTCCCGTTTACAACTTGACGCCACAGCGCATTTACTAGCACTCTCTGACTGACTGCTGGAGACTTTCAGCCCCACTGGGCCTTTCTATGAACACACTTCGTTGGACGCGGGGTGTTTTGCGTGCCACGAATAGCATTACACGCTTCATGAACTAGTCCGGCCTAGGTGAGTTTGGATGGACCAAATGGCTAAGAATTTGACCGGTATTTCAGGATTTTCTGGCAGGCTGGACCTACCGTGTACCTTGCTTCCCAATAGAGAGATGACAGGTAAGAGTTGCCAGGATGCACTTTAGGCGCAGGGGTTCTTTCAGTGCAGTTCAGAGGGCCTCCGCGGAGGCAGAGCCACGTTGAATGGCATACTGGCCAAAACGTGGTCCTGGGGCTGTCTTAGAGCTTAGAAATCAAGTTCTGCAGGCGAGAATCTGTTCATCACCCTTCCCTCTGCATACAAAGAGTCGACCCCAACCGTCTGTTCTATGTTATGTTTCTCGGAAAATAAAAGGGGACTACGGCGCACACACTCTCCCTCAGAAGGGAATTCCTACGCGACTCTCTTAGTCCTACGGAAAGCCGTAGAGGAGTTAAAGCACTCTGCCGAGTCAGGACGCACGGAGATGGCTGCACACAAAACTTTGCTGATAGGAAACACTCGTGCTTGCCTTGAGGCCAGGGGTCACGTTTACTTTGCCCTGAGCTAGGGCAAGCGTGGGATGAGCTCCTAGCAAGGCACTGGAGACCACCTGGATTCCTAGGAGAACGCTCACTTTCTTCACTGAGCGTATTCCTAGGAGTGATTAGAAGACGGTTAATGGCAATGTCTTTCAGTCAGCCTTGAGGCCGCCACTATCTACCTTTCAACTGGGGGAAATCCTGCCTTTTTCCAGGCTTCTCAATGACAAACTGGATCACCCCGTACATGTACCTAGATTCTCTGACAATCCCAAAGAGACCATTGGAATGCAATCCGGCCTTCTGTGATGAAACTTTTGGATGCAGTGTGCTCTGCATGTGGTGAACGGCATAATCCTCTAAATGTCCTCAGTAGGCCTAGGTGACTTTGGATGTTGCAAATGCCTAGCAATGCTCAGGGTAAATCTCTTCTTTATTTCGGGCTGGACCTAAAGGCCAGTTTCCGCATCACTTAGAGAGACATCGAGCAGGAGTCCCCAGACTGAAGTGGCTCCCCGGTGGTTTCCTTCAGGGCCTCTTATGTTTCCTCAAAGTGGCAGACCCGCATGGAATGAAAGCCTGCCACGAACCGCCTTCCTGAGGCTCTTTCAAAGCTGTGGAACGCTAGCCATAGAGAACACATTCGTTCCCGGCCCTTCCAACTGCATAGTGAGGGAACTTCCCCGAGCTGTGTATCCCTTGATTGTGCCCAGAAGGCTTTGGGTACACAGTGTCCTTCCTTGGCAGGAATTGACCATGTGAGAGTCTTGAGCACTGTGGGCCATAGTAACGCTAAAGCCGTCCATTGACTAAGACTTCCTGGAAACCGGTGCACCTCTATCTCTGGTAATGGGAAAATGTGCACCTTACCTCAAGACTAGAGGTCACATTTAGTTGGCCCTTTAGCTACAGTACGCAACTGGGGTGAGCTCCCAGGAAGGAATCGCAAGCCCCTGGATTCTTTAGGAAAAAAACTCTGTGCTCTTCAGCGGCACCTGTGGCGTGAAGAGTCTCCTGGTGGTGTGGTTTCCAGCAGGCTTGGAAGCTGCAATGGAGCTGCTGTCAAAAGGGGGAAATACGGGCTTCTCCCATATTCTCCCGTTTACAACTTGACGCCACAGCGCATTTACTAGCACTCTCTGACTGACTGCTGGAGACTTTCAGCCCCACTGGGCCTTTCTATGATCACACTTCGTTGGACGCGGGGTGTTTTGCGTGCCACGAATAGCATTACAGGCATCATGATGTAGTCCGGCCTAGGTGACTTTGGATGGACCAAATGGCTAAGAATTTGACCGGTATTTCAGGATTTTCTGGCAGGCTGGACCTACCGTGTACTTTGCTTCCCAATAGAGAGATGACAGGTAAGAGTTGCCAGGATGCACTTTAGGCGCAGGGGTTCTTTCAGTGCAGTTCAGAGGGCCTCCGCGGAGGCAGAGCCACGTTGAATGGAATACTGGCCAAAACGTGGTCCTGGGGCTGTCTTACAGCTGTAGAAATCAAGTTCTGCAGGCGAGAATCTGTTCATCACCCTTCCCTCTGCATACAAAGAGTCGACCCCAACCGTCTGTTCTGTGTTATGTTTCTCGGAAAATAAAAGGGGACTACGGTGCACACACTCTCCCTCAGAAGGGAATTCCTACGTGACTCTCTTAGGCCTAAGGAAAGCTGTAGAGGAGTTAAAGCACTCTATCGAGTCAGGACGCATGGAGATGGCTGCACACAAAACTTTGCTGATAGGAAACACTCGTGCTTCCATTGAGGCCAGGGGTCACGTTTACTTTGCCCTGAGCTAGGGCAAGCGTGGGATGAGCTCCTAGCAAGGCACTGGAGACCACCTGGATTCCTAGGAGAATGCTCACTTTCTTCACTGAGCGTATTCCTAGGAGTGACTAGAAGACGGTTAATGGCAATGTCTTTCAGTCAGCCTTGAGGCCGCCACTATCTACCTTTCAACTGGGGGAAATCCTGCCTTTTTCCAGGCTTCTCAATGACAAACTGGATCACCCCGCACATGTACCTAGCTTCTCTGACAATCCCAAAGAGACCATTGGAACGCAATCCGGCCTTCTGCGATGAAACTTTTGGATGCAGTGTGCTCTGCATGTGGTGAACGGCATAATCCTCTAAATGTCCTCAGTAGGCCTAGGTGACTTTGGATGTTGCAAATGCCTAGCAATGCTCAGGGTAAATCTCTTCTTTATTTCGGGCTGGACCTAAAGGCCAGTTTCCGCATCACTTAGAGAGACCTCGAGCAGGAGTCCCCAGACTGAAGTGGCGCCCCGGTGGTTTCCTTCAGGGCCTCTTATGTTTCCTCAAAGTGGCAGACACGCATGGAATGAAAGCCTGCCACGAACCGCCTTCCTGAGGCTCTTTCAAAGCTGTGGAACGCTAGCCATAGAGAACACATTCGTTCCCGGCCCTTCCAACTGCATAGTTAGGGAAGTTCCCTGAGCTGTGTATCGCTTGATTGTGCCCAGAAGGCTTTGGGTACACAGTGTCCTTCCTTGGCAGGAATTGACCATGTGAGAGTCTTGAGCACTGTGGGCCATAGTAAAGCTAAAGCCGTCCATTGACTAAGACTTCCTGGAAACTGGTGCAACTCTATCTCTGGTAATGGGAAAATGTGCACCTTACCTCAAGACTAGAGGTCACATTTAGTTGGCCCTTTAGCTACAGTACGCAACTGGGGTGAGCTCCCAGGAAGGAATCGCAAGCCCCTGGATTCTTTAGGAAAAAAACTCTGTGCTCTTCAGCGGCACCTGTGGCGTGAAGAGTCTCCTGGTGGTGTGGTTTTCAGCAGGCTTGGAAGCTGCAATGGAGCTGCTGTCAAAAGGGGGAAATACGGGCTTCTCCCATATTCTCCCGTTTACAACTTGACGCCACAGCGCATTTACTAGCACTCTCTGACTGACTGCTGGAGACTTTCAGCCCCACTGGGCCTTTCTATGAACACACTTCGTTGGACGCGGGGTGATTTGCGTGCCACGAATAGCATTACACACTTCATGAACTAGTCCGGCCTAGGTGAGTTTGGATGGACCAAATGGCTAAGAATTTGACCGGTATTTCAGGATTTTCTGGCAGGCTGGACCTACCGTGTACCTTGCTTCCCAATAGAGAGATGACAGGTAAGAGTTGCCAGGATGCACTTTAGGCGCAGGGGTTCTTTCAGTGCAGTTCAGAGGGCCTCCGCGGAGGCAGAGCCACGTTGAATGGCATACTGGCCAAAACGTGGTCCTGGGGCTGTCTTAGAGCTGTAGAAATCAAGTTCTGCAGGCGAGAATCTGTTCATCACCCTTCACTCTGCATACAAAGAGTCGACCCCAACCGTCTGTTCTGTGTTATGTTTCTCGGAAAATAAAAGGGGACTACGGCGCACACACTCTCCCTCAGAAGGGAATTCCTACGCGACTCTCTTAGTCCTACGGAAAGCCGTAGAGGAGTTAAAGCACTCTGCCGAGTCAGGACGCACGGAGATGGCTGCACACAAAACTTTGCTGATAGGAAACACTCGTGCTTGCCTTGAGGCCAGGAGTCACGTTTACTTTGCCCTGAGCTAGGGCAAGCGTGGGATGAGCTCCTAGCAAGGCACTGGAGACCACCTGGATTCCTAGGAGAACGCTCACTTTCTTCACTGAGCGTATTCCTAGGAGTGATTAGAAGACGGTTAATGGCAATGTCTTTCAGTCAGCCTTGAGGCCGCCACTATCTACCTTTCAACTGGGGGAAATCCTGCCTTTTTCCAGGCTTCTCAATGACAAACTGGATCACCCCGTACATGTACCTAGATTCTCTGACAATCCCAAAGAGACCATTGGAATGCAATCCGGCCTTCTGTGATGAAACTTTTGGATGCAGTGTGCTCTGCATGTGGTGAACGGCATAATCCTCTAAATGTCCTCAGTAGGCCTAGGTGACTTTGGATGTTGCAAATGCCTAGCAATGCTCAGGGTAAATCTCTTCTTTATTTCGGGCTGGACCTAAAGGCCAGTTTCCGCATCACTTAGAGAGACATCGAGCAGGAGTCCCCAGACTGAAGTGGCTCCCCGGTGGTTTCCTTCAGGGCCTCTTATGTTTCCTCAAAGTGGCAGACCCGCATGGAATGAAAGCCTGCCACGAACCGCCTTCCTGAGGCTCTTTCAAAGCTGTGGAACGCTAGCCATAGAGAACACATTCGTTCCCGGCCCTTCCAACTGCATAGTGAGGGAAGTTCCCCGAGCTGTGTATCCCTTGATTGTGCCCAGAAGGCTTTGGGTACACAGTGTCCTTCCTTGGCAGGAATTGACCATGTGAGAGTCTTGAGCACTGTGGGCCATAGTAACGCTAAAGCCGTCCATTGACTAAGACTTCCTGGAAACCGGTGCACCTCTATCTCTGGTAATGGGAAAATGTGCACCTTACCTCAAGACTAGAGGTCACATTTAGTTGGCCCTTTAGCTACAGTACGCAACTGGGGTGAGCTCCCAGGAAGGAATCGCAAGCCCCTGGATTCTTTAGGAAAAAATCTCTGTGCTCTTCAGCGGCACCTGTGGCGTGAAGAGTCTCCTGGTGGTGTGGTTTTCAGCAGGCTTGGAAGCTGCAATGGAGCTGCTGTCAAAAGGGGGAAATACGGGCTTCTCCCATATTCTCCCGTTTACAACTTGACGCCACAGCGCATTTACTAGCACTCTCTGACTGACTGCTGGAGACTTTCAGCCCCACTGGGCCTTTCTATGATCACACTTCGTTGGACACGGGGTGTTTTGCGTGCCACGAATAGCATTACAGGCATCATGATGTAGTCCGGCCTAGGTGACTTGGATGGACCAAATGGCTAAGAATTTGACCGGTATTTCAGGATTTTCTGGCAGGCTGGACCTACCGTGTACTTTGCTTCCCAATAGAGAGATGACAGGTAAGAGTTGCCAGGATGCACTTTAGGCGCAGGGGTTCTTTCAGTGCAGTTCAGAGGGCCTCCGCGGAGGCAGAGCCACGTTGAATGGAATACTGGCCAAAACGTGGTCCTGGGGCTGTCTTACAGCTGTAGAAATCAAGTTCTGCAGGCGAGAATCTGTTCATCACCCTTCCCTCTGCATACAAATAGTCGACCCAAACCGTCTGTTCTGTGTTATGTTTCTCGGAAAATAAAAGGGGACTACGGTGCACACACTCTCCCTCAGAAGGGAATTCCTACGTGACTCTCTTAGGCCTAAGGAAAGCTGTAGAGGAGTTAAAGCACTCTATCGAGTCAGGACGCATGGAGATGGCTGCACACAAAACTTTGCTGATAGGAAACACTCGTGCTTCCATTGAGGCCAGGGGTCACGTTTACTTTGCCCTGAGCAAGGGCAAGCGTGGGATGAGCTCCTAGCAAGGCACTGGAGACCACCTGGATTCCTAGGAGAATGCTCACTTTCTTCACTGAGCGTATTCCTAGGAGTGACTAGAAGACGGTTAATGGCAATGTCTTTCAGTCAGCCTTGAGGCCGCCACTATCTACCTTTCAACTGGGGGAAATCCTGCCTTTTTCCAGGCTTCTCAATGACAAACTGGATCACCCCGCACATGTACCTAGCTTCTCTGACAATCCCAAAGAGACCATTGGAACGCAATCCGGCCTTCTGCGATGAAACTTTTGGATGCAGTGTGCTCTGCATGTGGTGAACGGCATAATCCTCTAAATGTCCTCAGTAGGCCTAGGTGACTTTGGATGTTGCAAATGCCTAGCAATGCTCAGGGTAAATCTCTTCTTTATTTCGGGCTGGACCTAAAGGCCAGTTTCCGCATCACTTAGAGAGACCTCGAGCAGGAGTCCCCAGACTGAAGTGGCGCCCCGGTGGTTTCCTTCAGGGCCTCTTATGTTTCCTCAAAGTGGCAGACCCGCATGGAATGAAAGCCTGCCACGAACCGCCTTCCTGAGGCTCTTTCAAAGCTGTGGAACGCTAGCCATAGAGAACACATTCGTTCCCGGCCCTTCCAACTGCATAGTTAGGGAAGTTCCCCGAGCTGTGTATCGCTTGATTGTGCCCAGAAGGCTTTGGGTACACAGTGTCCTTCCTTGGCAGGAATTGACCATGTGAGAGTCTTGAGCACTGTGGGCCATAGTAAAGCTAAAGCCGTCCATTGACTAAGACTTCCTGGAAACTGGTGCAACTCTATCTCTGGTAATGGGAAAATGTGCACCTTACCTCAAGACTAGAGGTCACATTTAGTTGGCCCTTTAGCTACAGTACGCAACTGGGGTGAGCTCCCAGGAAGGAATCGCAAGCCCCTGGATTCTTTAGGAAAAAAACTCTGTGCTCTTCAGCGGCACCTGTGGCGTGAAGAGTCTCCTGGTGGTGTGGTTTTCAGCAGGCTTGGAAGCTGCAATGGAGCTGCTGTCAAAAGGGGGAAATACGGGCTTCTCCCATATTCTCCCGTTTACAACTTGACGCCACAGCGCATTTACTAGCACTCTCTGACTGACTGCTGGAGACTTTCAGCCCCACTGGGCCTTTCTATGAACACACTTCGTTCGACGCGGGGTGTTTTGCGTGCCACGAATAGCATTACACACTTCATGAACTAGTCCGGCCTAGGTGAGTTTGGATGGACCAAATGGCTAAGAATTTGACCGTATTTCAGGATTTTCTGGCAGGCTGGACCTACCGTGTACCTTGCTTCCCAATAGAGAGATGACAGGTAAGAGTTGCCAGGATGCACTTTAGGCGCAGGGGTTCTTTCAGTGCAGTTCAGAGGGCCTCCGCGGAGGCAGAGCCACGTTGAATGGCATACTGGCCAAAACGTGGTCCTGGGGCTGTCTTAGAGCTGTAGAAATCAAGTTCTGCAGGCGAGAATCTGTTCATCACCCTTCCCTCTGCATACAAAGAGTCGACCCCAACCGTCTGTTCTGTGTTATGTTTCTCGGAAAATAAAAGGGGACTACGGCGCACACACTCTCCCTCAGAAGGGAATTCCTACGCGACTCTCTTAGTCCTACGGAAAGCCGTAGAGGAGTTAAAGCACTCTGCCGAGTCAGGACGCACGGAGATGGCTGCACACAAAACTTTGCTGATAGGAAACACTCGTGCTTGCCTTGAGGCCAGGGGTCACGTTTACTTTGCCCTGAGCTAGGGCAAGCGTGGGATGAGCTCCTAGCAAGGCACTGGAGACCACCTGGATTCCTAGGAGAACGCTCACTTTCTTCACTGAGCGTATTCCTAGGAGTGATTAGAAGACGGTTAATGGCAATGTCTTTCAGTCAGCCTTGAGGCCGCCACTATCTACCTTTCAACTGGGGGAAATCCTGCCTTTTTCCAGGCTTCTCAATGACAAACTGGATCACCCCGTACATGTACCTAGCTTCTCTGACAATCCCAAAGAGACCATTGGAACGCAATCCGGCCTTCTGCGATGAAACTCTTGGATGTATTGTGCTCTGCATGTGGTGAACGGCATAATCCTCTAAATGTCCTCAGTAGGCCTAGGTGACTTTGGATGTTCCAAATGCCTAGCAATGCTCAGGGAAAAATCTCTTCTTTATTTCGGGCTGGACCTAAAGGCCAGTTTCCGCATCACTTAGAGAGACCTCGAGTAGGAGTCCCCAGACTGAAGTGGCGCCCCGGTGGTTTCCTTCAGGGCCTCTTATGTTTCCTCAAAGTGGCAGACCCGCATGGAATGAAAGCCTGCCACGAACCGCCTTCCTGAGGCTCTTTCAAAGCTGTGGAACGCTAGCCATAGAGAACACATTCGTTCCCGGCCCTTCCAACTGCATAGTGAGGGAAGTTCCCAGAGCTGTGTATCCCTTGATTGTGCCCAGAAGGCTTTGGGTACACAGTGTCCTTCCTTGGCAGGAATTGACCATGTGAGAGTCTTGAGAACTGTGGGCCATAGTAAAGCTAAAGCCGTCCATTGACTAAGACTTCCTGGAAACCGGTGCACCTCTATCTCTGGTAATGGGAAAATGTGCACCTTACCTCAAGACTAGAGGTCACATTTAGTTGGCCCTTTAGCTACAGTACGCAACTGGGGTGAGCTCCCAGGAAGGAATCGCAAGCCCCTGGATTCTTTAGGAAAAAAACTCTGTGCTCTTCAGCGGCACCTGTGGCGTGAAGAGTCTCCTGGTGGTGTGGTTTTCAGCAGGCTTGGAAGCTGCAATGGAGCTGCTGTCAAAAGGGGGAAATACGGGCTTCTCCCATATTCTCCCGTTTACAACATGATGCCACAGCGCATTTACTAGCACTCTCTGACTGACTGCTGGAGACTTTCAGCCCCACTGGGCCTTTCTATGATCACACTTCATTGGACGCGGGGTGTTTTGCGTGCCACGAATAGCATTACACGCTTCATGAAGTAGTCCGGCCTAGGTGACTTTGGATGGACCAAATGGCTAAGAATTTGACCGGTATTTCAGGATTTTCTGGCAGGCTGGACCTACCGTGTACCTTGCTTCCCAATAGAGAGATGACAGGTAAGAGTTGCCAGGATGCACTTTAGGCGCAGGGGTTCTTTCAGTGCAGTTCAGAGGGCCTCCGAGGAGGCAGAACCATGTTGAATGGAATACTGGCCAAAAGGTGGTCCTGGGGCTGCCTTACAGCTGTAGAAATCAAGCTCTGCAGGCGAGAATCTGTTCATCACCCTTCCCTCTGCATACAAATAGTCGACCCCAACAGTCTGTTCTGTGTTATGTTTCTCGGAAAATAAAAGGGGACTACGGCGCACACACTCTCCCTCAGAAGGGAATTCCTACGTGACTCTCTTAGGCCTACGGAAAGCTGTAGAGGAGTTAAAGCACTCTATCGAGTCAGGACGCACGGAGATGGCTGCACACAAAACTTTGCTGATAGGAAACACTCGTGCTTCCCTTGAGGCCAGGGGTCACGTTTACTTTGCCCTGAGATAGGGCAAGCGTGGGATGAGCTCCTAGCAAGGCATTGGAGACCACCTGGATTCCTAGGAGAATGCTCACTTTCTTAACTGAGCGTATTCCTAGGAGTGACTAGAAGACGGTTAATGGCAATGTCTTTCAGTCAGCCTTGAGGCCGCCACTATCTACCTTTCAACTGGGGGAAATCCTGCCTTTTTCCAGGCTTCTCAATGACACACTGGATCACCCCGCACATGTACCTAGCTTCTCTGACAATCCCAAAGAGACCATTGGAACGCAATCCGGCCTTCTGCGATGAAACTTTTGGATGCAGTGTGCTCTGCATGTGGTGAACGGCATAATCCTCTAAATGTCCTCAGTAGGCCTAGGTGACTTTGGATGTTGCAAATGCCTAGCAATGCTCAGGGTAAATCTCTTCTTTATTTCGTGCTGGACCTAAAGGCCAGTTTCCACATCACTTAGAGAGACCTCGAGCAGGAGTCCCCAGACTGAAGTGGCGCCCCGGTGGTTTCCTTCAGGGCCTCTTATGTTTCCTCAAAGTGGCAGACCCGCATGGAATGAAAGCCTGCCACGAACCGCCTTCCTGAGGCTCTTTCGAAGCTGTGGAACGCTAGCCATAGAGAACACATTCGTTCCCGGCCCTTCCAACTGCATAGTGAGGGAACTTCCCCAAGCTGTGTATCCCTTGATTGTGCCCAGAAGGCTTTGGGTACACAGTGTCCTTCCTTGGCAGGAATTGACCATGTGAGAGTTTTGAGAACTGTGGGCCATAGTAAAGCTAAAGCCGTCCATTGACTAAGACTTCCTGGAAACCGGTGCACCTCTATCTCTGGTAATGGGAAAATGTGCACCTTACCTCAAGACTAGAGGTCACATTTAGTTGGCCCTTTAGCTACAGTACGCAACTGGGGTGAGCTCCCAGGAAGGAATCGCAAGCCCCTGGATTCTTTAGGAAAAAAACTCTGTGCTCTTCAGCGGCACCTGTGGCGTGAAGAGTCTCCTGGTGGTGTGGTTTTCAGCAGGCTTGGAAGCTGCAATGGAGCTGCTGTCAAAAGGGGGAAATACGGGCTTCTCCCATATTCTCCCGTTTACAACTTGACGCCACAGCGCATTTACTAGCACTCTCTGACTGACTGCTGGAGACTTTCAGCCCCACTGGGCCTTTCTATGATCACACTTCGCTGGACGCGGGGTGTTTTGCGTGCCACGAATAGCATTACACGCTTCATGAACTAGTCCGACCTAGGTGACTTTGGATGGACCAAATGGCTAAGAATTTGACCGGATTTTCAGGATTTTCTGGCAGGCTGGACCTACCATGGACCTTGCTTCCCAATAGAGAGATGACAGGTAAGAGTTGCCAGGATGCACTTTAGGCGCAGGGGTTCTTTCAGTGCAGTTCAGAGGGCCTCCGCGGAGGCAGAGCCACGTTGAATGGAATACTGGCCAAAACGTGGTCCTGGGGCTGCCTTACAGCTGTAGAAATCAAGCTCTGCGGGCGAGAATCTGTTCATCACCCTTCCCTCTGCATACAAAGAGTCGACCCCAACCGTCTCTTCTGTGTTATGTTTCTCGGAAAATAAAAGTGGACTACGGCGCACACACTCTCCCTCAGAAGGGAATTCCTACGCGACTCTCTTAGGCCTACGGAAAGCCGTAGAGGAGTTAAAGCAGTCTGTCGAGTCAGGACGCACGGAGATGGCTGCACACAAAACTTTGCTGATAGGAAACACTCGTGCTTGCCTTGAGGCCAGGGGTCACGTTTACTTTGCCCTGAGCTAGGGCAAGCGTGGGATGAGCTCCTAGCAAGGCACTGGAGACCACCTGGATTCCTAGGAGAACGCTCACTTTCTTCACTGAGCGTATTCCTAGGAGTGACTAGAAGACGGTTCATGGCAATGTCTTTCAGTCAGCCTTGAGGCCGCCACTATCTACCTTTCAACTGGGGGAAATCCTGCCTTTTTCCAGGCTTCTCAATGACAAACTGGATCACCCCGCACATGTACCTAGCTTCTCTGACAATCCCAAAGAGACCATTGGAACGCAATCCGGCCTTCTGCGATGAATCCTTTGGATGCAGTGTGCTCTGCATGTGGTGAACGGCATAATCCTCTAAATGTCCTCAGTAGGCCTAGGTGACATTGGATGTTGCAAACACCTAGCAATGCTCAGGGTAAATCTCTTCTTTATTTCGGGCTGGACCTAAAGGCCAGTTTCCGCATCACTTAGAGAGACCTCGAGCAGGAGTCCCCAGACTGAAGTGGCGCCCCGGTGGTTTCCTTCAGGGCCTCTTATGTTTCCTCAAAGTGGCAGACCCGCAGGGAATGAAAGCCTGCCACGAACCGCCTTCCTGAGGCTCTTTCAAAGCTGTGGAACGCTAGCCATAGAGAACACATTAGTTCCCGGCCCTTCCAACTGCATAGTGAGGGAACTTCCCCGAGCTGTGTATCCCTTGATTGTGCCCAGAAGGCTTTGGGTACACAGTGTCCTTCCTTGGCAGGAATTGACCATGTGAGAGTCTTGAGCACTGTGGGCCATAGTAAAGCTAAAGCCGTCCATTGACTAAGACTTCCTGGAAACCGGTGCACCTCTATCTCTGGTAATGGGAAAATGTGCACCTTACCTCAAGACTAGAGGTCACATTTATTTGGCCCTGTAGCTACAGTACGCAACTGGGGTGAGCTCCCAGGAAGGAATCGCAAGCCCCTGGATTCTTTAGGAAAAAAACTCTGTGCTCTTCAGCGGCACCTGTGGCGTGAAGAGTCTCCTGGTGGTGTGGTTTTCAGCAGGCTTGGAAGCTGCAATGGAGCTGCTGTCAAAAGGGGGAAATACGGGCTTCTCCCATATTCTCTCGTTTACAACTTGACGCCACAGCGCATTTACTAGCACTCTCTGACTGACTGCTGGAGACTTTCAGCCCCACTGGGCCTTTCTATGATCACACTTCGCTGGATGCGGGGTGTTTTGCGTGCCACGAATAGCATTACACGCTTCATGAACTAGTCCGGCCTAGGTGACTTTGGATGGACCAAATGGCTAAGAATTTGACCGGATTTTCAGGATTTTCTGGCAGGCTGGACCTACCGTGGACCTTGCTTCCCAATAGAGAGATGACAGGTAAGCGTTGCCAGGATGCACTTTAGGCGCAGGGGTTCTTTCAGTGCAGTTCAGAGGGCCTCCGCGGAGGCAGAGCCACGTTGAATGGAATACTGGCCAAAACGTGGTCCTGGGGCTGCCTTACAGCTGTAGAAATCAAGCTCTGCGGGCGAGAATCTGTTCATCACCCTTCCCTCTGCATACAAAGAGTCGACCCCAACCGTCTCTTCTGTGTTATATTTCTCGGAAAATAAAAGGGGACTACGGCGCACACACTCTCCCTCAGAAGGGAATTCCTACCCGACTCTCTTAGGCCTACGGAAAGCCGTAGAGGAGTTAAAGCAGTCTGTCGAGTCAGGATGCACGGAGATGGCTGCACACAAAACTTTGCTGATAGGAAACACTCATGCTTCCCTTGAGGCCAGGGGTCACGTTTACTTTGCCCTGAGCTAGGGCAAGCGTGGGATGAGCTCCTAGCAAGGCACTGGAGACCACCTGGATTCCTAGGAGAACGCTCACTTTCTTCACTGAGCTTATTCCTAGGAGTGACTAGAAGACGGTTCATGGCAATGTCTTTCAGTCAGCCTTGAGGCCGCCACTATCTACCTTTCAACTGGGGGAAATCCTGCCTTTTTCCAGGCTTCTCAATGACAAACTGGATCACCCCGCACATGTACCTAGCTTCTCTGACAATCCCAAAGAGACCATTGGAACGCAATCCGGCCTTCTGCGATGAAACTTTTGGATGCAGTGTGCTCTGCATGTGGTGAATGGCATAATCCTCTAAATGTCCTCAGTAGGCCTAGGTGACTTTGGATGTTGCAAATGCCTAGCAATGCTCAGGGTAAATCTCTTCTTTATTTCGGGCTGGACCTAAAGGCCAGTTTCCGCATCACTTAGAGAGACCTCGAGCAGGAGTCCCCAGACTGAAGTGGCGCCCCGGTGGTTTCCTTCAGGGCCTCTTATGTTTCCTCAAAGTGGCAGACCCGCAGGGAATGAAAGCCTGCCACGAACCGCCTTCCTGAGTCTCTTTCAAAGCTGTGGAACGCTAGCCATAGAGAACACATTAGTACCCGGCCCTTCCAACTGCATAGTGAGGGAACTTCCCCGAGCTGTGTATCCCTTGATTGTGCCCAGAAGGCTTTGGGTACACAGTGTCCTTCCTTGGCAGGAATTGACCATGTGAGAGTCTTGAGCACTGTGGGCCATAGTAAAGCTAAAGCCGTCCATTGACTAAGACTTCCTGGAAACCGGTGCACCTCTACCTCTGGTAATGGGAAAATGTGCACCTTGCCTCAAGACTAGAGGTCACATTTAGTTGGCCCTTTAGCTACAGTACGCAACTGGGGTGAGCTCCCAGGAAGGAATCGCAAGCCCCTGGATTCTTTAGGAAAAAAACTCTGTGCTCTTCAGCGGCACCTGTGGCGTGAAGAGTCTCCTGGTGGTGTGGTTTTCAGCAGGCTTGGAAGCTGCAATGGAGCTGCTGTCAAAAGGGGGAAATACGGGCTTCTCCCATATTCTCCCGTTTACAACTTGACGCCACAGCGCATTTACTAGCATTCTCTGACTGACTGCTGGAGACTTTCAGCCCCACTGGGCCTTTCTATGATCACACTTCGTTGGACGCGGGGTGTTTTGCGTGCCACGAATAGCATTACACGCTTCATGAACTAGTCCGGCCTAGGTGACTTTGGATGGACCAAATGGCTAAGAATTTGACCGGTATTTCAGGATTTTCTGGCAGGCGGGACCTACCGTGTACCTTGCTTCCCAATAGAGAGATGACAGGTAAGAGTTGCCAGGATGCACTTTAGGCGCAGGGGTTCTTTCAGTGCAGTTCAGAGGGCCTCCGCGGAGGCAGAGCCACGTTGAATGGAATACTGGCCAAAAGGTGGTCCTGGGGCTGCCTTACAGCTGTAGAAATCAAGCTCTGCAGGGGAGAATCTGTTCATCACCCTTCCCTCTGTATACAAAGAGTCGACCCCAACCATCTGTTCTGTGTTATGTTTCTCGGAAAATAAAAGGGGACTACGGCGCACACACTCTCCCTCAGAAGGGAATTCCTACGTGACTCTCTTAGGCCTACGGAAAGCCGTAGAGGAGTTAAAGCAGTCTGTCGAGTCAGGACGCACGGAGATGGCTGCACACAAAACTTTGCTGATAGGAAACACTCGTGCTTCCCTTGAGGCCAGGGGTCACGTTTACTTTGCCCTGAGCTAGGGCAAGCGTGGGATGAGCTCCTAGCAAGGCACTGGAGACCACCTGGATTCCTAGGAGAACGCTCACTTTCTTCACTGAGCGTATTCCTAGGAGTGACTAGAAGACGGTTAATGGCAATGTCTTTCAGTCAGCCTTGAGGCCGCCACTATCTACCTTTCAACTGGGGGAAATCCTGCCTTTTTCCAGGCTTCTCAATGACAAACTGGATCACCCTGTACATGTACCTAGCTTCTCTGACAATCCCAAAGAGACCATTGGAACGCAATCCGGCCTTCTGCGATGAAACTTTTGGATGCAGTGTGCTCTGCATGTGGTGAACGGCATAATCCTCTAAATGTCCTCAGTAGGCCTAGGTGACTTTGGATGTTGCAAATGCCTAGCAATGCTCAGGGTAAATCTCTTCTTTATTTCGGGCTGGACCTAAAGGCCAGTTTCCGCATCACTTAGAGAGACCTCGAGCAGGAGTCCCCAGACTGAAGTGGCGCCCCGGTGGTTTCCTTCAGGGCCTCTTATGTTTCCTCAAAGTGGCAGACCCGCATGGAATGAAAGCCTGCCACAAACCGCCTTCCTGAGGCTCTTTCAAAGCTGTGGAACGCTAGCCATAGAGAACACATTCGTTCCCGGCCCTTCCAACTGCATAGTGAGGGAAGTTCCCCGAGCTGTGTATCCCTTGATTGTGCCCAGAAGGCTTTGGGTACACAGTGTCCTTCCTTGGCAGGAATTGACCATGTGAGAGTCTTGAGCACTGTGGGCCATAGTAAAGCTAAAGCCGTCCATTGACTAAGACTTCCTGGAAACCGGTGCACCTCTATCTCTGGTAATGAGAAAATGTGCACCTTACCTCAAGACTAGAGGTCACATTTAGTTGGCCCTTTAGCTACAGTACGCAACTGGGGTGAGCTCCCAGGATGGAATCGCAAGCCCCTGGATTCTTTAGGAAAAAAACTCTGTGCTCTTCAGCGGCACCTGTGGCGTGAAGAGTCTCCTGGTGGTGTGGTTTTCAGCAGGCTTGGAAGCTGCAATGGAGCTGCTGTCAAAAGGGGGAAATACGGGCTTCTCCCATATTCTCCCGTTTACAACTTGACGCCACAGCGCATTTACTAGCACTCTCTGACTGACTGCTGGAGACTTTCAGCCCCACTGGGCCTTTCTATGAACACACTTCGTTGGACGCGGGGTGTTTTGCGTGCCATGAATAGCATTACACGCTTCATGAACTAGTCCGGCCTAGGTGACTTTGGATGGACCAAATGGCTAAGAATTTGACCGGTATTTCAGGATTTTCTGGCAGGCTGGACCTACCATGTACCTTGCTTCCCAATAGAGAGATGATAGGTAAGAGTTGCCAGGATGCACCTTAGGCGCAGGGGTTCTTTCAGTGCAGTTCAGAGGGCCTCCGAGGAGGCAGAGCCACGTTGAATGGAATACTGGCCAAAACGTGGTCCTGGGGCTGCCTTACAGCTGTAGAAATCAAGTTCTGCAGGCGAGAATCTGTTCATCACCCTTCCCTCTGCATACAAAGCGTCGACCCCAACCGTTTGTTCTGTGTTATGTTTCTCGGAAAATAAAAGGGGACTACGGCGCACACACTCTCCCTCAGAAGGGAATTCCTACACGACTCTGTTAGGCCAACGGAAAGCCGTAGAGGAGTTAAAGCACTCTGCCGAGTCAGGACGCATGGAGATGGCTGCACACAAAACTTTGCTGATAGGAAACACTCGTGCTTGCCTTGAGGCCAGGGGTCACGTTTACTTTGCCCTGAGCTAGGGCAAGCGTGGGATGAGCTCCTAGCAAGGCACTGGAGACCACCTGGATTCCTAGGAGAACGCTCACTTTCTTCACTGAGCGTATTCCTAGGAGTGACTAGAAGACGGTTAATGGCAGTGTCTTTCAGTCAGCCTTGAGGCCGCCACTATCTACCTTTCAACTGGGGGAAATCCTGCCTTTTTCCAGGCTTCTCAATGACAAACTAGATCACCCCGTACATGTACCTAGATTCTCTGACAATCCCAAAGAGACCATTGGAACGCAATCCGGCCTTCTGCGATGAAACTTTTGGATGCAGTGTGCTCTGCATGTGGTGAACGGCATAATCCTCTAAATGTCCTCAGTAGGCCTAGGTGACTTTGGATGTTGCAAATGCCTAGCAATGCTCAGGGTAAATCTCTTCTTTATTTCGGGCTGGACCTAAAGGCCAGTTTCCGCATCACTTAGAGAGACATCGAGCAGGAGTCCCCAGACTGAAGTGGCTCCCCGGTAGTTTCCTTCAGGGCCTCTTATGTTTCCTCAAAGTGGCAGACCCGCATGGAATGAAAGCCTGCCACGAACCGCCTTCCTGAGGCTCTTTCAAAGCTGTGGAACGCTAGCCATAGAGAACACATTCGTTCCCGGCCCTTCCAACTGCATAGTGAGGGAAGTTCCCCGAGCTGTGTATCCCTTGATTGTGCCCAGAAGGCTTTGGGTACACAGTGTCCTTCCTTGGCAGGAATTGACCATGTGAGAGTCTTGAGCACTTTGGGCCATAGTAACGCTAAAGCCGTCCATTGACTAAGACTTCCTGGAAACCGGTGCACCTCTATCTCTGGTAATGGGAAAATGTGCACCTTACCTCAAGACTAGAGGTCACATTTAGTTGGCCCTTTAGCTACAGTACGCAACTGGGGTGAGCTCCCAGGAAGGAATCGCAAGCCCCTGGATTCTTTAGGAAAAAAACTCTGTGCTCTTCAGCGGCACCTGTGGCGTGAAGAGTCTCCTGGTGGTGTGGTTTTCAGCAGGCTTGGAAGCTGCAATGGAGCTGCTGTCAAAAGGGGGAAATACGGGCTTCTCCCATATTCTCCCGTTTACAACTTGACGCCACAGCGCATTTACTAGCACTCTCTGACTGACTGCTGGAGACTTTCAGCCCCACTGGGCCTTTCTATGATCACACTTCGTTGGACGCGGGGTGTTTTGCGTGCCACGAATAGCATTACAGGCATCATGAAGTAGTCCGGCCTAGGTGACTTTGGATGGACCAAATGGCTAAGAATTTGACCGGTATTTCAGGATTTTCTGGCAGGCTGGACCTACCGTGTACCTTGCTTCCCAATAGAGAGATGACAGGTAAGAGTTGCCAGGATGCACTTTAGGCGCAGGGGTTCTTTCAGTGCAGTTCAGAGGGCCTCCGAGGAGGCAGAGCCACGTTGAATGGAATACTGACCAAAACGTGGTCCTGGGGCTGCCTTACAGCTTTAGAAATCAAGTTCTGCAGGCGAGAATCTGTTCATCACCCTTCCCTCTGCATACAAAGCGTCGACCCCAACCGTCTCTTCTGTGTTATGTTTCTCGGAAAATAAAAGGGGACTACGGCGCACACACTCTCCCTCAGAAGGGAATTCCTACGCGACTCTCTTAGGCCTACGGAAAGCCGTAGAGGAGTTAAAGCAGTCTGTCGAGTCAGGACGCATGGAGATGGCTGCACACAAAACTTTGCTGATAGGAAACACTCGTGCTTCCCTTGAGGCCAGGGGTCACGTTTACTTTGCCCTGAGCTAGGGCAAGCGTGGGATGAGCTCCTAGCAAGGCACTGGAGACCACCTGGATTCCTAGGAGAACGCTCACTTTCTTCACTGAGCGTATTCCTAGGAGTGACTAGAAGACGGTTAATGGCAATGTCTTTCAGTCAGCCTTGAGGCCGCCACTATCTACCTTTCAACTGGGGGAAATCCTGCCTTTTTCCAGGCTTCTCAATGACAAACTAGATCACCCCGTACATGTACCTAGATTCTCTGACAATCCCAAAGAGACCATTGGAACGCAATCCGGCCTTCTGCGATGAAACTTTTGGATGCAGTGTGCTCTGCATGTGGTGAACGGCATAATCCTCTAAATGTCCTCAGTAGGCCTAGGTGACTTTGGATGTTGCAAATGCCTAGCAATGCTCAGGGTAAATCTCTTCTTTATTTCGGGCTGGACCTAAAGGCCAGTTTCCGCATCACTTAGAGAGACATCGAGCAGGAGTCCCCAGACTGAAGTGGCTCCCCGGTGGTTTCCTTCAGGGCCTCTTATGTTTCCTCAAAGTGGCAGACCCGCATGGAATGAAAGCCTGCCACGAACCGCCTTCCTGAGGCTCTTTCAAAGCTGTGGAACGCTAGCCATAGAGAACACATTCGTTCCCGGCCCTTCCAACTGCATAGTGAGGGAAGTTCCCCGAGCTGTGTATCCCTTGATTGTGCCCAGAAGGCTTTGGGTACACAGTGTCCTTCCTTGGCAGGAATTGACCATGTGAGAGTCTTGAGCACTTTGGGCCATAGTAACGCTAAAGCCGTCCATTGACTAAGACTTCCTGGAAACCGGTGCACCTCTATCTCTGGTAATGGGAAAATGTGCACCTTACCTCAAGACTAGAGGTCACATTTAGTTGGCCCTTTAGCTACAGTACGCAACTGGGGTGAGCTCCCAGGAAGGAATCGCAAGCCCCTGGATTCTTTAGGAAAAAAACTCTGTGCTCTTCAGCGGCACCTGTGGCGTGAAGAGTCTCCTGGTGGTGTGGTTTTCAGCAGGCTTGGAAGCTGCAATGGAGCTGCTGTCAAAAGGGGGAAATACGGGCTTCTCCCATATTCTCCCGTTTACAACTTGACGCCACAGCGCATTTACTAGCACTCTCTGACTGACTGCTGGAGACTTTCAGCCCCACTGGGCCTTTCTATGATCACACTTCGTTGGACACGGGGTGTTTTGCGTGCCACGAATAGCATTACAGGCATCATGAAGTAGTCCGGCCTAGGTGACTTTGGATGGACCAAATGGCTAAGAATTTGACCGGTATTTCAGGATTTTCTGGCAGGCTGGACCTACCGTGTACCTTGCTTCCCAATAGAGAGATGACAGGTAAGAGTTGCCAGGATGCACTTTAGGCGCAGGGGTTCTTTCAGTGCAGTTCAGAGGGCCTCCGCAGAGGCAGAGCCACGTTGAATGGAATACTGGCCAAAACGTGGTCCTGGGGCTGTCTTACAGCTGTAGAAATCAAGTTCTGCAGGCGAGAATCTGTTCATCACCCTTCCCTCTGAATACAAAGAGTCGACCCCAACCGTCTGTTCTGTGTTATGTTTCTCGGAAAATAAAAGGGGACTACGGTGCACACACTCTCCCTCAGAAGGGAATTCCTACGTGACTCTCTTAGGCCTAAGGAAAGCTGTAGAGGAGTTAAAGCACTCTATCGAGTCAGGACGCATGGAGATGGCTGCACACAAAACTTTGCTGATAGGAAACACTCGTGCTTCCATTGAGGCCAGGGGTCACGTTTACTTTGCCCTGAGCTAGGGCAAGCGTGGGATGAGCTCCTAGCAAGGCACTGGAGACCACCTGGATTCCTAGGAGAATGCTCACTTTCTTCACTGAGCGTATTCCTAGGAGTGACTAGAAGACGGTTCATGGCAATGTCTTTCAGTCAGCCTTGAGGCCGCCACTATCTACCTTTCAACTGGGGGAAATCCTGCCTTTTTCCAGGCTTCTCAATGACAAACTGGATCACCCCGCACATGTACCTAGCTTCTCTGACAATCCCAAAGAGACCATTGGAACGCAATCCGGCCTTCTGCGATGAAACTTTTGGATGCAGTGTGCTCTGCATGTGGTGAACGGCATAATCCTCTAAATGTCCTCAGTAGGCCTAGGTGACTTTGGATGTTGCAAATGCCTAGCAATGCTCAGGGTAAATCTCTTCTTTATTTCGGGCTGGACCTAAAGGCCAGTTTCCGCATCACTTAGAGAGACCTCGAGCAGGAGTCCCCAGACTGAAGTGGCGCCCCGGTGGTTTCCTTCAGGGCCTCTTATGTTTCCTCAAAGTGGCAGACCCGCATGGAATGAAAGCCTGCCACGAACCGCCTTCCTGAGGCTCTTTCAAAGCTGTGGAACGCTAGCCATAGAGAACACATTCGTTCCCGGCCCTTCCAACTGCATAGTGAGGGAAGTTCCCCGAGCTGTGTATCCCTTGATTGTGCCCAGAAGGCTTTGGGTACACAGTGTCCTTCCTTGGCAGGAATTGACCATGTGAGAGTCTTGAGCACTGTGGGCCATAGTAAAGCTAAAGCCGTCCATTGACTAAGACTTCCTGGAAACCGGTGCACCTCTATCTCTTGTAATGGGAAAATGTGCACCTTACCTCAAGACTAGAGGTCACATTTAGTTGGCCCTTTAGCTACAGTACGCAACTGGGGTGAGCTCCCAGGAAGGAATCGCAAGCCCCTGGATTCTTTAGGAAAAAAACTCTGTGCTCTTCAGCGGCACCTGTGGCGTGAAGAGTCTCCTGGTGGTGTGGTTTTCAGCAGGCTTGGAAGCTGCAATGGAGCTGCTGTCAAAAGGGGGAAATACGGGCTTCTCCCATATTCTCCCGTTTACAACTTGACGCCACAGCGCATTTACTAGCACTCTCTGACTGACTGCTGGAGACTTTCAGCCCCACTGGGCCTTTCTATGATCACACTTCGTTGGACGCGGGGTGTTTTGCGTGCCACGAATAGCATTACAGGCATCATGAAGTAGTCCGGCCTAGGTGACTTTGGATGGACCAAATGGCTAAGAATTTGACCGGTATTTCAGGATTTTCTGGCAGGCTGG
The DNA here is from genome assembly GCF_025265405.1 of Mesoplodon densirostris. Lineage (NCBI taxonomy): Eukaryota > Metazoa > Chordata > Mammalia > Artiodactyla > Ziphiidae > Mesoplodon > Mesoplodon densirostris. The sequence goes on from NC_082682.1 coordinate 1,297,055, forward strand.
ACCTACCGTGTACCTTGCTTCCCAATAGAGAGATGACAGGTAAGAGTTGCCAGGATGCACTTTAGGCGCAGGGGTTCTTTCAGTGCAGTTCAGAGGGCCTCCGAGGAGGCAGAGCCACGTTGAATGGAATACTGACCAAAACGTGGTCCTGGGGCTGCCTTACAGCTTTAGAAATCAAGTTCTGCAGGCGAGAATCTGTTCATCACCCTTCCCTCTGCATACAAAGCGTCGACCCCAACCGTCTCTTCTGTGTTATGTTTCTCGGAAAATAAAAGGGGACTACGGCGCACACACTCTCCCTCAGAAGGGAATTCCTACACGACTCTGTTAGGCCAACGGAAAGCCGTAGAGGAGTTAAAGCACTCTGCCGAGTCAGGACGCATGGAGATGGCTGCACACAAAACTTTGCTGATAGGAAACACTCGTGCTTCCCTTGAGGCCAGGGGTCACGTTTACTTTGCCCTGAGCTAGAGCAAGCGTGGGATGAGCTCCTAGCAAGGTACTGGAGACCACCTGGATTCCTAGGAGAACGCTCACTTTCTTCACTGAGCGTATTCCTAGGAGTGACTAGAAGACGGTTAATGGCAATGTCTTTCAGTCAGCCTTGAGGCCGCCACTATCTACCTTTCAACTGGGGGAAATCCTGCCTTTTTCCAGGCTTCTCAATGACAAACTAGATCACCCCGTACATGTACCTAGATTCTCTGACAATCCCAAAGAGACCATTGGAACGCAATCCGGCCTTCTGCGATGAAACTTTTGGATGCAGTGTGCTCTGCATGTGGTGAACGGCATAATCCTCTAAATGTCCTCAGTAGGCCTAGGTGACTTTGGATGTTGCAAATGCCTAGCAATGCTCAGGGTAAATCTCTTCTTTATTTCGGGCTGGACCTAAAGGCCAGTTTCCGCATCACTTAGAGAGACCTCGAGCAGGAGTCCCCAGACTGAAGTGGCGCCCCGGTGGTTTCCTTCAGGGCCTCTTATGTTTCCTCAAAGTGGCAGACCCGCATGGAATGAAAGCCTGCCACGAACCGCCTTCCTGAGGCTCTTTCAAAGCTGTGGAACGCTAGCCATAGAGAACACATTCGTTCCCGTCCCTTCCAACTGCATAGTTAGGGAAGTTCCCCGAGCTGTGTATCCCTTGATTGTGCCCAGAAGGCTTTGTGTACACAGTGTCCTTCCTTGGCAGGAATTGACCATGTGAGAGTCTTGAGCACTGTGGGCCATAGTAAAGCTAAAGCCGTCCATTGACTAAGACTTCCTGGAAACCGGTGCAACTCTATCTCTGGTAATGGGAAAATGTGCACCTTACCTCAAGACTAGAGGTCACATTTAGTTGGCCCTTTAGCTACAGTACGCAACTGGGGTGAGCTCCCAGGAAGGAATCGCAAGCCCCTGGATTCTTTAGGAAAAAAACTCTGTGCTCTTCAGCGGCACCTGTGGCGTGAAGAGTCTCCTGGTGGTGTGGTTTTCAGCAGGCTTGGAAGCTGCAATGGAGCTGCTGTCAAAAGGGGGAAATACGGGCTTCTCCCATATTCTCCCGTTTACAACTTGACGCCACAGCGCATTTACTAGCACTCTCTGACTGACTGCTGGAGACTTTCAGCCCCACTGGGCCTTTCTATGAACACACTTCGTTGGACGCGGGGTGTTTTGCGTGCCACGAATAGCATTACACGCTTCATGAACTAGTCCGGCCTAGGTGAGTTTGGATGGACCAAATGGCTAAGAATTTGACCGGTATTTCAGGATTTTCTGGCAGGCTGGACCTACCGTGTACCTTGCTTCCCAATAGAGAGATGACAGGTAAGAGTTGCCAGGATGCACTTTAGGCGCAGGGGTTGTTTCAGTGCAGTTCAGAGGGCCTCCGCGGAGGCAGAGCCACGTTGAATGGCATACTGGCCAAAACGTGGTCCTGGGGCTGTCTTAGAGCTTAGAAATCAAGTTCTGCAGGCGAGAATCTGTTCATCACCCTTCCCTCTGCATACAAAGAGTCGACCCCAACCGTCTGTTCTGTGTTATGTTTCTCGGAAAATAAAAGGGGACTACGGCGCACACACTCTCCCTCAGAAGGGAATTCCTACGCGACTCTCTTAGTCCTACGGAAAGCCGTAGAGGAGTTAAAGCACTCTGCCGAGTCAGGACGCACGGAGATGGCTGCACACAAAACTTTGCTGATAGGAAACACTCGTGCTTGCCTTGAGGCCAGGGGTCACGTTTACTTTGCCCTGAGCTAGGGCAAGCGTGGGATGAGCTCCTAGCAAGGCACTGGAGACCACCTGGATTCCTAGGAGAACGCTCACTTTCTTCACTGAGCGTATTCCTAGGAGTGATTAGAAGACGGTTAATGGCAATGTCTTTCAGTCAGCCTTGAGGCCGCCACTATCTACCTTTCAACTGGGGGAAATCCTGCCTTTTTCCAGGCTTCTCAATGACAAACTGGATCACCCCGTACATGTACCTAGATTCTCTGACAATCCCAAAGAGACCATTGGAATGCAATCCGGCCTTCTGTGATGAAACTTTTGGATGCAGTGTGCTCTGCATGTGGTGAACGGCATAATCCTCTAAATGTCCTCAGTAGGCCTAGGTGACTTTGGATGTTGCAAATGCCTAGCAATGCTCAGGGTAAATCTCTTCTTTATTTCGGGCTGGACCTAAAGGCCAGTTTCCGCATCACTTAGAGAGACATCGAGCAGGAGTCCCCAGACTGAAGTGGCTCCCCGGTGGTTTCCTTCAGGGCCTCTTATGTTTCCTCAAAGTGGCAGACCCGCATGGAATGAAAGCCTGCCACGAACCGCCTTCCTGAGGCTCTTTCAAAGCTGTGGAACGCTAGCCATAGAGAACACATTCGTTCCCGGCCCTTCCAACTGCATAGTGAGGGAAGTTCCCCGAGCTGTGTATCCCTTGATTGTGCCCAGAAGGCTTTGGGTACACAGTGTCCTTCCTTGGCAGGAATTGACCATGTGAGAGTCTTGAGCACTGTGGGCCATAGTAAAGCTAAAGCCGTCCATTGACTAAGACTTCCTGGAAACCGGTGCACCTCTATCTCTGGTAATGGGAAAATGTGCACCTTACCTCAAGACTAGAGGTCACATTTAGTTGGCCCTTTAGCTACAGTACGCAACTGGGGTGAGCTCCCAGGAAGGAATCGCAAGCCCCTGGATTCTTTAGGAAAAAAACTCTGTGCTCTTCAGCGGCACCTGTGGCGTGAAGAGTCTCCTGGTGGTGTGGTTTTCAGCAGGCTTGGAAGCTGCAATGGAGCTGCTGTCAAAAGGGGGAAATACGGGCTTCTCCCATATTCTCCCGTTTACAACTTGACGCCACAGCGCATTTACTAGCACTCTCTGACTGACTGCTGGAGACTTTCAGCCCCACTGGGCCTTTCTATGATCACACTTCGTTGGACGCGGGGTGTTTTGCGTGCCACGAATAGCATTACAGGCATCATGATGTAGTCCGGCCTAGGTGACTTTGGATGGACCAAATGGCTAAGAATTTGACCGGTATTTCAGGATTTTCTGGCAGGCTGGACCTACCGTGTACTTTGCTTCCCAATAGAGAGATGACAGGTAAGAGTTGCCAGGATGCACTTTAGGCGCAGGGGTTCTTTCAGTGCAGTTCAGAGGGCCTCCGCGGAGGCAGAGCCACGTTGAATGGAATACTGGCCAAAACGTGGTCCTGGGGCTGTCTTACAGCTGTAGAAATCAAGTTCTGCAGGCGAGAATCTGTTCATCACCCTTCCCTCTGCATACAAAGAGTCGACCCCAACCGTCTGTTCTGTGTTATGTTTCTCGGAAAATAAAAGGGGACTACGGTGCACACACTCTCCCTCAGAAGGGAATTCCTACGTGACTCTCTTAGGCCTAAGGAAAGCTGTAGAGGAGTTAAAGCACTCTATCGAGTCAGGACGCATGGAGATGGCTGCACACAAAACTTTGCTGATAGGAAACACTCGTGCTTCCATTGAGGCCAGGGGTCACGTTTACTTTGCCCTGAGCTAGGGCAAGCGTGGGATGAGCTCCTAGCAAGGCACTGGAGACCACCTGGATTCCTAGGAGAATGCTCACTTTCTTCACTGAGCGTATTCCTAGGAGTGACTAGAAGACGGTTAATGGCAATGTCTTTCAGTCAGCCTTGAGGCCGCCACTATCTACCTTTCAACTGGGGGAAATCCTGCCTTTTTCCAGGCTTCTCAATGACAAACTGGATCACCCCGCACATGTACCTAGCTTCTCTGACAATCCCAAAGAGACCATTGGAACGCAATCCGGCCTTCTGCGATGAAACTTTTGGATGCAGTGTGCTCTGCATGTGGTGAACGGCATAATCCTCTAAATGTCCTCAGTAGGCCTAGGTGACTTTGGATGTTGCAAATGCCTAGCAATGCTCAGGGTAAATCTCTTCTTTATTTCGGGCTGGACCTAAAGGCCAGTTTCCGCATCACTTAGAGAGACCTCGAGCAGGAGTCCCCAGACTGAAGTGGCGCCCCGGTGGTTTCCTTCAGGGCATCTTATGTTTCCTCAAAGTGGCAGACCCGCATGGAATGAAAGCCTGCCACGAACCGCCTTCCTGAGGCTCTTTCAAAGCTGTGGAACGCTAGCCATAGAGAACACATTCGTTCCCGGCCCTTCCAACTGCATAGTTAGGGAAGTTCCCCGAGCTGTGTATCGCTTGATTGTGCCCAGAAGGCTTTGGGTACACAGTGTCCTTCCTTGGCAGGAATTGACCATGTGAGAGTCTTGAGCACTGTGGGCCATAGTAAAGCTAAAGCCGTCCATTGACTAAGACTTCCTGGAAACTGGTGCAACTCTATCTCTGGTAATGGGAAAATGTGCACCTTACCTCAAGACTAGAGGTCACATTTAGTTGGCCCTTTAGCTACAGTACGCAACTGGGGTGAGCTCCCAGGAAGGAATCGCAAGCCCCTGGATTCTTTAGGAAAAAAACTCTGTGCTCTTCAGCGGCACCTGTGGCGTGAAGAGTCTCCTGGTGGTGTGGTTTTCAGCAGGCTTGGAAGCTGCAATGGAGCTGCTGTCAAAAGGGGGAAATACGGGCTTCTCCCATATTCTCCCGTTTACAACTTGACGCCACAGCGCATTTACTAGCACTCTCTGACTGACTGCTGGAGACTTTCAGCCCCACTGGGCCTTTCTATGAACACACTTCGTTGGACGCGGGGTGATTTGCGTGCCACGAATAGCATTACACACTTCATGAACTAGTCCGGCCTAGGTGAGTTTGGATGGACCAAATGGCTAAGAATTTGACCGGTATTTCAGGATTTTCTGGCAGGCTGGACCTACCGTGTACCTTGCTTCCCAATAGAGAGATGACAGGTAAGATTTGCCAGGATGCACTTTAGGCGCAGGGGTTCTTTCAGTGCAGTTCAGAGGGCCTCCGCGGAGGCAGAGCCACGTTGAATGGCATACTGGCCAAAACGTGGTCCTGGGGCTGTCTTAGAGCTGTAGAAATCAAGTTCTGCAGGCGAGAATCTGTTCATCACCCTTCACTCTGCATACAAAGAGTCGACCCCAACCGTCTGTTCTGTGTTATGTTTCTCGGAAAATAAAAGGGGACTACGGCGCACACACTCTCCCTCAGAAGGGAATTCCTACGCGACTCTCTTAGTCCTACGGAAAGCCGTAGAGGAGTTAAAGCACTCTGCCGAGTCAGGACGCACGGAGATGGCTGCACACAAAACTTTGCTGATAGGAAACACTCGTGCTTGCCTTGAGGCCAGGAGTCACGTTTACTTTGCCCTGAGCTAGGGCAAGCGTGGGATGAGCTCCTAGCAAGGCACTGGAGACCACCTGGATTCCTATGAGAACGCTCACTTTCTTCACTGAGCGTATTCCTAGGAGTGATTAGAAGACGGTTAATGGCAATGTCTTTCAGTCAGCCTTGAGGCCGCCACTATCTACCTTTCAACTGGGGGAAATCCTGCCTTTTTCCAGGCTTCTCAATGACAAACTGGATCACCCCGTACATGTACCTAGATTCTCTGACAATCCCAAAGAGACCATTGGAATGCAATCCGGCCTTCTGTGATGAAACTTTTGGATGCAGTGTGCTCTGCATGTGGTGAACGGCATAATCCTCTAAATGTCCTCAGTAGGCCTAGGTGACTTTGGATGTTGCAAATGCCTAGCAATGCTCAGGGTAAATCTCTTCTTTATTTCGGGCTGGACCTAAAGGCCAGTTTCCGCATCACTTAGAGAGACATCGAGCAGGAGTCCCCAGACTGAAGTGGCTCCCCGGTGGTTTCCTTCAGGGCCTCTTATGTTTCCTCAAAGTGGCAGACCCGCATGGAATGAAAGCCTGCCACGAACCGCCTTCCTGAGGCTCTTTCAAAGCTGTGGAACGCTAGCCATAGAGAACACATTCGTTCCCGGCCCTTCCAACTGCATAGTGAGGGAAGTTCCCCGAGCTGTGTATCCCTTGATTGTGCCCAGAAGGCTTTGGGTACACAGTGTCCTTCCTTGGCAGGAATTGACCATGTGAGAGTCTTGAGCACTGTGGGCCATAGTAACGCTAAAGCCGTCCATTGACTAAGACTTCCTGGAAACCGGTGCACCTCTATCTCTGGTAATGGGAAAATGTGCACCTTACCTCAAGACTAGAGGTCACATTTAGTTGGCCCTTTAGCTACAGTACGCAACTGGGGTGAGCTCCCAGGAAGGAATCGCAAGCCCCTGGATTCTTTAGGAAAAAAACTCTGTGCTCTTCAGCGGCACCTGTGGCGTGAAGAGTCTCCTGGTGGTGTGGTTTTCAGCAGGCTTGGAAGCTGCAATGGAGCTGCTGTCAAAAGGGGGAAATACGGGCTTCTCCCATATTCTCCCGTTTACAACTTGACGCCACAGCGCATTTACTAGCACTCTCTGACTGACTGCTGGAGACTTTCAGCCCCACTGGGCCTTTCTATGATCACACTTCGTTGGACACGGGGTGTTTTGCGTGCCACGAATAGCATTACAGGCATCATGATGTAGTCCGGCCTAGGTGACTTGGATGGACCAAATGGCTAAGAATTTGACCGGTATTTCAGGATTTTCTGGCAGGCTGGACCTACCGTGTACTTTGCTTCCCAATAGAGAGATGACAGGTAAGAGTTGCCAGGATGCACTTTAGGCGCAGGGGTTCTTTCAGTGCAGTTCAGAGGGCCTCCGCGGAGGCAGAGCCACGTTGAATGGAATACTGGCCAAAACGTGGTCCTGGGGCTGTCTTACAGCTGTAGAAATCAAGTTCTGCAGGCGAGAATCTGTTCATCACCCTTCCCTCTGCATACAAAGAGTCGACCCCAACCGTCTGTTCTGTGTTATGTTTCTCGGAAAATAAAAGGGGACTACGGTGCACACACTCTCCCTCAGAAGGGAATTCCTACGTGACTCTCTTAGGCCTAAGGAAAGCTGTAGAGGAGTTAAAGCACTCTATCGAGTCAGGACGCATGGAGATGGCTGCACACAAAACTTTGCTGATAGGAAACACTCGTGCTTCCATTGAGGCCAGGGGTCACGTTTACTTTGCCCTGAGCAAGGGCAAGCGTGGGATGAGCTCCTAGCAAGGCACTGGAGACCACCTGGATTCCTAGGAGAATGCTCACTTTCTTCACTGAGCGTATTCCTAGGAGTGACTAGAAGACGGTTAATGGCAATGTCTTTCAGTCAGCCTTGAGGCCGCCACTATCTACCTTTCAACTGGGGGAAATCCTGCCTTTTTCCAGGCTTCTCAATGACAAACTGGATCACCCCGCACATGTACCTAGCTTCTCTGACAATCCCAAAGAGACCATTGGAACGCAATCCGGCCTTCTGCGATGAAACTTTTGGATGCAGTGTGCTCTGCATGTGGTGAACGGCATAATCCTCTAAATGTCCTCAGTAGGCCTAGGTGACTTTGGATGTTGCAAATGCCTAGCAATGCTCAGGGTAAATCTCTTCTTTATTTCGGGCTGGACCTAAAGGCCAGTTTCCGCATCACTTAGAGAGACCTCGAGCAGGAGTCCCCAGACTGAAGTGGCGCCCCGGTGGTTTCCTTCAGGGCCTCTTATGTTTCCTCAAAGTGGCAGACCCGCATGGAATGAAAGCCTGCCACGAACCGCCTTCCTGAGGCTCTTTCAAAGCTGTGGAACGCTAGCCATAGAGAACACATTCGTTCCCGGCCCTTCCAACTGCATAGTTAGGGAAGTTCCCCGAGCTGTGTATCGCTTGATTGTGCCCAGAAGGCTTTGGGTACACAGTGTCCTTCCTTGGCAGGAATTGACCATGTGAGAGTCTTGAGCACTGTGGGCCATAGTAAAGCTAAAGCCGTCCATTGACTAAGACTTCCTGGAAACTGGTGCAACTCTATCTCTGGTAATGGGAAAATGTGCACCTTACCTCAAGACTAGAGGTCACATTTAGTTGGCCCTTTAGCTACAGTACGCAACTGGGGTGAGCTCCCAGGAAGGAATCGCAAGCCCCTGGATTCTTTAGGAAAAAAACTCTGTGCTCTTCAGCGGCACCTGTGGCGTGAAGAGTCTCCTGGTGGTGTGGTTTTCAGCAGGCTTGGAAGCTGCAATGGAGCTGCTGTCAAAAGGGGGAAATACGGGCTTCTCCCATATTCTCCCGTTTACAACTTGACGCCACAGCGCATTTACTAGCACTCTCTGACTGACTGCTGGAGACTTTCAGCCCCACTGGGCCTTTCTATGAACACACTTCGTTGGACGCGGGGTGTTTTGCGTGCCACGAATAGCATTACACACTTCATGAACTAGTCCGGCCTAGGTGAGTTTGGATGGACCAAATGGCTAAGAATTTGACCGTATTTCAGGATTTTCTGGCAGGCTGGACCTACCGTGTACCTTGCTTCCCAATAGAGAGATGACAGGTAAGAGTTGCCAGGATGCACTTTAGGCGCAGGGGTTCTTTCAGTGCAGTTCAGAGGGCCTCCGCGGAGGCAGAGCCACGTTGAATGGCATACTGGCCAAAACGTGGTCCTGGGGCTGTCTTAGAGCTGTAGAAATCAAGTTCTGCAGGCGAGAATCTGTTCATCACCCTTCCCTCTGCATACAAAGAGTCGACCCCAACCGTCTGTTCTGTGTTATGTTTCTCGGAAAATAAAAGGGGACTACGGCGCACACACTCTCCCTCAGAAGGGAATTCCTACGCGACTCTCTTAGTCCTACGGAAAGCCGTAGAGGAGTTAAAGCACTCTGCCGAGTCAGGACGCACGGAGATGGCTGCACACAAAACTTTGCTGATAGGAAACACTCGTGCTTGCCTTGAGGCCAGGGGTCACGTTTACTTTGCCCTGAGCTAGGGCAAGCGTGGGATGAGCTCCTAGCAAGGCACTGGAGACCACCTGGATTCCTAGGAGAACGCTCACTTTCTTCACTGAGCGTATTCCTAGGAGTGATTAGAAGACGGTTAATGGCAATGTCTTTCAGTCAGCCTTGAGGCCGCCACTATCTACCTTTCAACTGGGGGAAATCCTGCCTTTTTCCAGGCTTCTCAATGACAAACTGGATCACCCCGTACATGTACCTAGCTTCTCTGACAATCCCAAAGAGACCATTGGAACGCAATCCGGCCTTCTGCGATGAAACTCTTGGATGTATTGTGCTCTGCATGTGGTGAACGGCATAATCCTCTAAATGTCCTCAGTAGGCCTAGGTGACTTTGGATGTTCCAAATGCCTAGCAATGCTCAGGGAAAAATCTCTTCTTTATTTCGGGCTGGACCTAAAGGCCAGTTTCCGCATCACTTAGAGAGACCTCGAGTAGGAGTCCCCAGACTGAAGTGGCGCCCCGGTGGTTTCCTTCAGGGCCTCTTATGTTTCCTCAAAGTGGCAGACCCGCATGGAATGAAAGCCTGCCACGAACCGCCTTCCTGAGGCTCTTTCAAAGCTGTGGAACGCTAGCCATAGAGAACACATTCGTTCCCGGCCCTTCCAACTGCATAGTGAGGGAAGTTCCCAGAGCTGTGTATCCCTTGATTGTGCCCAGAAGGCTTTGGGTACACAGTGTCCTTCCTTGGCAGGAATTGACCATGTGAGAGTCTTGAGAACTGTGGGCCATAGTAAAGCTAAAGCCGTCCATTGACTAAGACTTCCTGGAAACCGGTGCACCTCTATCTCTGGTAATGGGAAAATGTGCACCTTACCTCAAGACTAGAGGTCACATTTAGTTGGCCCTTTAGCTACAGTACGCAACTGGGGTGAGCTCCCAGGAAGGAATCGCAAGCCCCTGGATTCTTTAGGAAAAAAACTCTGTGCTCTTCAGCGGCACCTGTGGCGTGAAGAGTCTCCTGGTGGTGTGGTTTTCAGCAGGCTTGGAAGCTGCAATGGAGCTGCTGTCAAAAGGGGGAAATACGGGCTTCTCCCATATTCTCCCGTTTACAACATGATGCCACAGCGCATTTACTAGCACTCTCTGACTGACTGCTGGAGACTTTCAGCCCCACTGGGCCTTTCTATGATCACACTTCATTGGACGCGGGGTGTTTTGCGTGCCACGAATAGCATTACACGCTTCATGAAGTAGTCCGGCCTAGGTGACTTTGGATGGACCAAATGGCTAAGAATTTGACCGGTATTTCAGGATTTTCTGGCAGGCTGGACCTACCGTGTACCTTGCTTCCCAATAGAGAGATGACAGGTAAGAGTTGCCAGGATGCACTTTAGGCGCAGGGGTTCTTTCAGTGCAGTTCAGAGGGCCTCCGAGGAGGCAGAACCATGTTGAATGGAATACTGGCCAAAAGGTGGTCCTGGGGCTGCCTTACAGCTGTAGAAATCAAGCTCTGCAGGCGAGAATCTGTTCATCACCCTTCCCTCTGCATACAAATAGTCGACCCCAACAGTCTGTTCTGTGTTATGTTTCTCGGAAAATAAAAGGGGACTACGGCGCACACACTCTCCCTCAGAAGGGAATTCCTACGTGACTCTCTTAGGCCTACGGAAAGCTGTAGAGGAGTTAAAGCACTCTATCGAGTCAGGACGCACGGAGATGGCTGCACACAAAACTTTGCTGATAGGAAACACTCGTGCTTCCCTTGAGGCCAGGGGTCACGTTTACTTTGCCCTGAGATAGGGCAAGCGTGGGATGAGCTCCTAGCAAGGCATTGGAGACCACCTGGATTCCTAGGAGAATGCTCACTTTCTTAACTGAGCGTATTCCTAGGAGTGACTAGAAGACGGTTAATGGCAATGTCTTTCAGTCAGCCTTGAGGCCGCCACTATCTACCTTTCAACTGGGGGAAATCCTGCCTTTTTCCAGGCTTCTCAATGACACACTGGATCACCCCGCACATGTACCTAGCTTCTCTGACAATCCCAAAGAGACCATTGGAACGCAATCCGGCCTTCTGCGATGAAACTTTTGGATGCAGTGTGCTCTGCATGTGGTGAACGGCATAATCCTCTAAATGTCCTCAGTAGGCCTAGGTGACTTTGGATGTTGCAAATGCCTAGCAATGCTCAGGGTAAATCTCTTCTTTATTTCGTGCTGGACCTAAAGGCCAGTTTCCACATCACTTAGAGAGACCTCGAGCAGGAGTCCCCAGACTGAAGTGGCGCCCCGGTGGTTTCCTTCAGGGCCTCTTATGTTTCCTCAAAGTGGCAGACCCGCATGGAATGAAAGCCTGCCACGAACCGCCTTCCTGAGGCTCTTTCGAAGCTGTGGAACGCTAGCCATAGAGAACACATTCGTTCCCGGCCCTTCCAACTGCATAGTGAGGGAAGTTCCCCGAGCTGTGTATCCCTTGATTGTGCCCAGAAGGCTTTGGGTACACAGTGTCCTTCCTTGGCAGGAATTGACCATGTGAGAGTCTTGAGCACTGTGGGCCATAGTAAAGCTAAAGCCGTCCATTGACTAAGACTTCCTGGAAACCAGTGCACCTCTATCTCTGGTAATGGGAAAATGTGCACCTTACCTCAAGACTAGAGGTCACATTTAGTTGGCCCTTTAGCTACAGTACGCAACTGGGGTGAGCTCCCAGGAAGGAATCGCAAGCCCCTGGATTCTTTAGGAAAAAAACTCTGTGCTCTTCAGCGGCACCTGTGGCGTGAAGAGTCTCCTGGTGGTGTGGTTTTCAGCAGGCTTGGAAGCTGCAGTGGAGCTGCTGTCAAAAGGGGGAAATACGGGCTTCTCCCATATTCTCCCGTTTACAACTTGACGCCACAGCGCATTTACTAGCACTCTCTGACTGACTGCTGGAGACTTTCAGCCCCACTGGGCCTTTCTATGAACACACTTCGTTGGACGCGGGGTGTTTTGCGTGCCACGAATAGCATTACACGCTTCATGAACTAGTCCGGCCTAGGTGACTTTAGATGGACCAAATGGCTAAGAATTTGACCGGTATTTCAGGATTTTCTGGCAGGCTGGACCTACCGTGTACCTTGCTTCCCAATAGAGAGATGACAGGTAAGAGTTGCCAGGATGCACTTTAGGCGCAGGGGTTCTTTCAGTGCAGTTCAGAGGGCCTCCGCAGAGGAAGAGCCACGTTGAATGGAATACTGGCCAAAAGGTGGTCCTGGGGCTGCCTTACAGCTGTAGAAATCAAGCACTGCAGGGGAGAATCTGTTCATCACCCTTCCCTCTGTATACAAAGAGTCGACCCCAACCATCTGTTCTGTGTTATGTTTCTCGGAAAATAAAAGGGGACTACGGCGCACACACTCTCCCTCAGAAGGGAATTCCTACGTGACTCTCTTAGGCCTACGGAAAGCCGTAGAGGAGTTAAAGCAGTCTGTCGAGTCAGGACACACGAAGATGGCTGCACACAAAACTTTGCTGATAGGAAACACTCTTGCTTCCCTTGAGGCCAGGGGTCACGTTTACTTTGCCCTGAGCTAGGGCAAGCGTGGGATGAGCTCCTAGCAAGGCACTTGAGACCACCTGGATTCCTAGGAGAACGCTCACTTTCTTCACTGAGCGTATTCCTAGGAATGACTAGAAGACGGTTAATGGCAATGTCTTTCAGTCAGCCTTGAGGCCGCCACTATCTACCTTTCAACTGGGGGAAATCCTGCCTTTTTCCAGGCTTCTCAATGACAAACTGGATCACCCCGTACATGTACCTAGCTTCTCTGACAATCCCAAAGAGACCATTGGAACGCAATCCGGCCTTCTGCGATGAAACTTTTGGATGTGTGCTCTGCATGTGGTGAACGGCATAATCCTCTAAATGTCCTCAGTAGGCCTAGGTGACTTTGGATGTTGCAAATGCCTAGCAATGCTCAGGGTAAATCTCTTCTTTATTTCGGGCTGGACCTAAAGGCCAGTTTCCACATCACTTAGAGAGACCTCGAGCAGGAGTCCCCAGACTGAAGTGGCGCCCCGGTGGTTTCCTTCAGGGCCTCTTATGTTTCCTCAAAGTGGCAGACCCGCATGGAATGAAAGCCTGCCACGAACCGCCTTCCTGAGGCTCTTTCAAAGCTGTGGAACGCTAGCCATAGAGAACACATTAGTTCCCGGCCCTTCCAACTGCATAGTGAGGGAAGTTCCCCGAGCTGTGTATCCCTTTATTGTGCACAGAAGGCTTTGTGTACACAGTGTCCTTCCTTGGCAGGAAATGACCATGTGAGAGTCTTGAGCACTGTGGGCCATAGTAAAGCTAAAGCCGTCCATTGACTAAGACTTCCTGGAAACCGGTGCACCTCTATCTCTGGTAATGGGAAAATGTGCACCTTACCTCAAGACTAGAGGTCACATTTAGTTGGCCCTTTAGCTACAGTACGCAACTGGGGTGAGCTCCCAGGAAGGAATCGCAAGCCCCTGGATTCTTTAGGAAAAAAACTCTGTGCTCTTCAGCGGCACCTGTGGCGTGAAGAGTCTCCTGGTGGTGTGGTTTTCAGCAGGCTTGGAAGCTGCAATGGAGCTGCTGTCAAAAGGGGGAAATACGGGCTTCTCCCATATTCTCCCGTTTACAACTTGACGCCACAGCGCATTTACTAGCACTCTCTGACTGACTGCTGGAGACTTTCAGCCCCACTGGGCCTTTCTATGATCACACTTCGTTGGACGCGGGGTGTTTTGCATGCCACGAATAGCATTACACGCTTCATGAACTAGTCCGGCCTAGGTGACTTTGGATGGACCAAATGGCTAAGAATTTGACCGGTATTTCAGGATTTTCTGGCAGGCTGGACCTACCGTGTACCTTGCTTCCCAATAGAGAGATGACAGGTAAGAGTTGCCAGGATGCACTTTAGGCGCAAGGGTTCTTTCAGTGCAGTTCAGAGGGCCTCCACGGAGGCAGAGCCACGTTGAATGGAATACTGGCCAAAACGTGGTCCTGGGGCTGCCTTACAGCTGTAGAAATCAAGTTCTGCAGGCGAGAATCTGTTCATCACCCTTCCCTCTGCATACAAAGAGTCGACCCCAACCGTCTGTTCTGTGTTATGTTTCTCGGAAAATAAAATGGGACTACGGCGCACACACTCTCCCTCAGAAGGGAATTCCTACGCGACTCTCTTAGGCCTACGGAAAGCCGTAGAGGAGTTAAAGCACTCTGCCGAGTCAGGACGCACGGAGATGGCTGCACACAAAACTTTGCTGATAGGAAACACTCGTGCTTGCCTTGAGGCCTGGGGTCATGTTTACTTTGCCCTGAGCTAGGGCAAGCGTGGGATGAGCTCCTAGCAAGGCACTGGAGACCACCTGGATTCCTAGGAGAACGCTCACTTTCTTCACTGAGCGTATTCCTAGGAGTGACTAGAAGACGGTTAATGGCAATGTCTTTCAGTCAGCCTTGAGGCCGCCACTATCTACCTTTCAACTGGGGGAAATCCTGCCTTTTTCCAGGCTTCTCAATGACAAACTGGATCACCCCGCACATGTACCTAGCTTCTCTGACAATCCCAAAGAGACCATTGGAACGCAATCCGGCCTTCTGCGATGAAACTTTTGGATGCAGTGTGCTCTGCATGTGGTGAATGGCATAATCCTCTAAATGTCCTCAGTAGGCCTAGGTGACTTTGGATGTTGCAAATGCCTAGCAATGCTCAGGGTAAATCTCTTCTTTATTTCGGGCTGGACCTAAAGGCCAGTTTCCGCATCACTTAGAGAGACCTCGAGCAGGAGTCCCCAGACTGAAGTGGCGCCCCAGTGGTTTCCTTTAGGGCCTCTTATGTTTCTTCAAAGTGGCAGACCCGCATGGAATGAAAGCCTGCCACGAACCGCCTTCCTGAGGCTCTTTCAAAGCTGTGGAACGCTAGCCATAGAGAACACATTCGTTCCCGGCCCTTCCAACTGCATAGTGAGGGAAGTTCCCCGAGCTGTGTATCCCTTGATTGTGCCCAGAAGGCTTTGGGTACACAGTGTCCTTCCTTGGCAGGAATTGACCATGTGAGAGTCTTGAGCACTGTGGGCCATAGTAAAGCTAAAGCCGTCCATTGACTAAGACTTCCTGGAAACCGGTGCACCTCTATCTCTGGTAATGGGAAAATGTGCACCTTACCTCAAGACTAGAGGTCACATTTAGTTGGCCCTTTAGCTACAGTACGCAACTGGGGTGAGCTCCCAGGAAGGAATCGCAAGCCCCTGGATTCTTTAGGAAAAAAACTCTGTGCTCTTCAGTGGCACCTGTGGCGTGAAGAGTCTCCTGGTGGTGTGGTTTTCAGCAGGCTTGGAAGCTGCAATGGAGCTGCTGTCAAAAGGGGGAAATACGGGCTTCTCCCATATTCTCCCGTTTACAACTTGACGCCACAGCACATTTACTAGCACTCTCTGACTGACTGCTGGAGACTTTCAGCCCCACTGGGCCTTTCTATGATCACACTTCGTTGGACGCGGGGTGTTTTGCGTGCCACGAATAGCATTACACGCTTCATGAACTAGTCCGGCCTAGGTGACTTTGGATGGACCAAATGGCTAAGAATTTGACCGGTATTTCAGGATTTTCTGGCAGGCTGGACCTACCGTGTACCTTGCTTCCCAATAGAGAGATGAGAGGTAAGAGTTGCCAGGATGCACTTTAGGCGCAGGGGTTCTTTCAGTGCAGTTCAGAGGGCCTCCGAGGAGGCAGAGCCACGTTGAATGGAATACTGGCCAAAAGGTGGTCCTGGGGCTGCCTTACAGCTGTAGAAATCAAGCTCTGCAGGCGAGAATCTGTTCATCACCCTTCCCTCTGCATACAAATAGTCGACCCAAACCGTCTGTTCTGTGTTATGTTTCTCGGAAAATAAAAGGGGACTACGGCGCACACACTCTCCCTCAGAAGGGAATTCCTACGTGACTCTCTTAGGCCTACGGAAAGCTGTAGAGGAGTTAAAGCACTCTATCGAGTCAGGACGCACGGAGATGGCTGCACACAAAACTTTGCTGATAGGAAACACTCGTGCTTCCCTTGAGGCCAGGAGTCACGTTTACTTTGCCCTGAGCTAGGTCAAGCGTGGGATGAGCTCCTAGCAAGGCACTGGAGACCACCTGGATTCCTAGGAGAATGCTCACTTTCTTCACTGAGCGTATTCCTAGGAGTGACTAGAAGACGGTTAATGGCAATGTCTTTCAGTCAGCCTTGAGGCCGCCACTATCTACCTTTCAACTGGGGGAAATCCTGCCTTTTTCCAGGCTTCTCAATGACAAACTGGATCACCCCGCACATGTACCTAGCTTCTCTGACAATCCCAAAGAGACCATTGGAACGCAATCCGGCCTTCTGCGATGAAACTTTTGGATGCAGTGTGCTCTGCATGTGGTGAACGGCATAATCCTCTAAATGTCCTCAGTAGGCCTAGGTGACTTTGGATGTTGCAAATGCCTAGCAATGCTCAGGGTAAATCTCTTCTTTATTTCGGGCTGGACCTAAAGGCCAGTTTCCGCATCACTTAGAGAGACCTCGAGCAGGAGTCCCCAGACTGAAGTGGCGCCCCAGTGGTTTCCTTCAGGGCCTCTTATGTTTCTTCAAAGTGGCAGACCCGCATGGAATGAAAGCCTGCCACGAACCGCCTTCCTGAGGCTCTTTCAAAGCTGTGGAACGCTAGCCATAGAGAACACATTCGTTCCCGGCCCTTCCAACTGCATAGTGAGGGAAGTTCCCCGAGCTGTGTATCCCTTGATTGTGCCCAGAAGGCTTTGGGTACACAGTGTCCTTCCTTGGCAGGAATTGACCATGTGAGAGTCTTGAGCACTGTGGGCCATAGTAAAGCTAAAGCCGTCCATTGACTAAGACTTCCTGGAAACCGGTGCACCTCTATCTCTGGTAATGGGAAAATGTGCACCTTACCTCAAGACTAGAGGTCACATTTAGTTGGCCCTTTAGCTACAGTACGCAACTGGGGTGAGCTCCCAGGAAGGAATCGCAAGCCCCTGGATTCTTTAGGAAAAAAACTCTGTGATCTTCAGTGGCACCTGTGGCGTGAAGAGTCTCCTGGTGGTGTGGTTTTCAGCAGGCTTGGAAGCTGCAATGGAGCTGCTGTCAAAAGGGGGAAATACGGGCTTCTCCCATATTCTCCCGTTTACAACTTGACGCCACAGCACATTTACTAGCACTCTCTGACTGACTGCTGGAGACTTTCAGCCCCACTGGGCCTTTCTATGATCACACTTCGTTGGACGAGGGGTGTTTTGCGTGCCACGAATAGCATTACACGCTTCATGAACTAGTCCGGCCTAGGTGACTTTGGATGGACCAAATGACTAAGAATTTGACCGGTATTTCAGGATTTTCTGGCAGGCTGGACCTACCGTGTACCTTGCTTCCCAATAGAGAGATGACAGGTAAGAGTTGCCAGGATGCACTTTAGGCGCAGGGGTTCTTTCAGTGCAGTTCAGAGGGCCTCCGCGGAGGCAGAGCCACGTTGAATGGCATACTGGCCAAAACGTGGTCCTGGGGCTGTCTTAGAGCTGTAGAAATCAAGTTCTGCAGGCGAGAATCTGTTCATCACCCTTCCCTCTGCATACAAAGAGTCGACCCCAACCGTCTGTTCTGTGTTATGTTTCTCGGAAAATAAAAGGGGACTACGGCGCACACACTCTCCCTCAGAAGGGAATTCCTACGCGACTCTCTTAGTCCTACGGAAATCCGTAGAGGAGTTAAAGCACTCTGCCGAGTCAGGACGCACGGAGATGGCTGCACACAAAACTTTGCTGATAGGAAACACTCGTGCTTGCCTTGAGGCCAGGGGTCACGTTTACTTTGCCCTGAGCTAGGGCAAGCGTGGGATGAGCTCCTAGCAAGGCACTGGAGACCACCTGGATTCCTAGGAGAACGCTCACTTTCTTCACTGAGCGTATTCCTAGGAGTGATTAGAAGACGGTTAATGGCAATGTCTTTCAGTCAGCCTTGAGGCCGCCACTATCTACCTTTCAACTGGGGGAAATCCTGCCTTTTTCCAGGCTTCTCAATGACAAACTGGATCACCCCGTACATGTACCTAGCTTCTCTGACAATCCCAAAGAGACCATTGGAACGCAATCCGGCCTTCTGCGATGAAACTCTTGGATGTATTGTGCTCTGCATGTGGTGAACGGCATAATCCTCTAAATGTCCTCAGTAGGCCTAGGTGACTTTGGATGTTCCAAATGCCTAGCAATGCTCAGGGAAAAATCTCTTCTTTATTTCGGGCTGGACCTAAAGGCCAGTTTCCGCATCACTTAGAGAGACCTCGAGTAGGAGTCCCCAGACTGAAGTGGCGCCCCGGTGGTTTCCTTCAGGGCCTCTTATGTTTCCTCAAAGTGGCAGACCCGCATGGAATGAAAGCCTGCCACGAACCGCCTTCCTGAGGCTCTTTCAAAGCTGTGGAACGCTAGCCATAGAGAACACATTCGTTCCCGGCCCTTCCAACTGCATAGTGAGGGAAGTTCCCAGAGCTGTGTATCCCTTGATTGTGCCCAGAAGGCTTTGGGTACACAGTGTCCTTCCTTGGCAGGAATTGACCATGTGAGAGTCTTGAGAACTGTGGGCCATAGTAAAGCTAAAGCCGTCCATTGACTAAGACTTCCTGGAAACCGGTGCACCTCTATCTCTGGTAATGGGAAAATGTGCACCTTACCTCAAGACTAGAGGTCACATTTAGTTGGCCCTTTAGCTACAGTACGCAACTGGGGTGAGCTCCCAGGAAGGAATCGCAAGCCCCTGGATTCTTTAGGAAAAAAACTCTGTGCTCTTCAGCGGCACCTGTGGCGTGAAGAGTCTCCTGGTGGTGTGGTTTTCAGCAGGCTTGGAAGCTGCAATGGAGCTGCTGTCAAAAGGGGGAAATACGGGCTTCTCCCATATTCTCCCGTTTACAACATGATGCCACAGCGCATTTACTAGCACTCTCTGACTGACTGCTGGAGACTTTCAGCCCCACTGGGCCTTTCTATGATCACACTTCATTGGACGCGGGGTGTTTTGCGTGCCACGAATAGCATTACACGCTTCATGAAGTAGTCCGGCCTAGGTGACTTTGGATGGACCAAATGGCTAAGAATTTGACCGGTATTTCAGGATTTTCTGGCAGGCTGGACCTACCGTGTACCTTGCTTCCCAATAGAGAGATGACAGGTAAGAGTTGCCAGGATGCACTTTAGGCGCAGGGGTTCTTTCAGTGCAGTTCAGAGGGCCTCCGAGGAGGCAGAACCATGTTGAATGGAATACTGGCCAAAAGGTGGTCCTGGGGCTGCCTTACAGCTGTAGAAATCAAGCTCTGCAGGCGAGAATCTGTTCATCACCCTTCCCTCTGCATACAAATAGTCGACCCCAACAGTCTGTTCTGTGTTATGTTTCTCGGAAAATAAAAGGGGACTACGGCGCACACCCTCTCCCTCAGAAGGGAATTCCTACGTGACTCTCTTAGGCCTACGGAAAGCTGTAGAGGAGTTAAAGCACTCTATCGAGTCAGGACGCACGGAGATGGCTGCACACAAAACTTTGCTGATAGGAAACACTCGTGCTTCCCTTGAGGCCAGGGGTCACGTTTACTTTGCCCTGAGCTAGGGCAAGCGTGGGATGAGCTCCTAGCAAGGCATTGGAGACCACCTGGATTCCTAGGAGAATGCTCACTTTCTTAACTGAGCGTATTCCTAGGAGTGACTAGAAGACGGTTAATGGCAATGTCTTTCAGTCAGCCTTGAGGCCGCCACTATCTACCTTTCAACTGGGGGAAATCCTGCCTTTTTCCAGGCTTCTCAATGACACACTGGATCACCCCGCACATGTACCTAGCTTCTCTGACAATCCCAAAGAGACCATTGGAACGCAATCCGGCCTTCTGCGATGAAACTTTTGGATGCAGTGTGCTCTGCATGTGGTGAACGGCATAATCCTCTAAATGTCCTCAGTAGGCCTAGGTGACTTTGGATGTTGCAAATGCCTAGCAATGCTCAGGGTAAATCTCTTCTTTATTTCGTGCTGGACCTAAAGGCCAGTTTCCACATCACTTAGAGAGACCTCGAGCAGGAGTCCCCAGACTGAAGTGGCGCCCCGGTGGTTTCCTTCAGGGCCTCTTATGTTTCCTCAAAGTGGCAGACCCGCATGGAATGAAAGCCTGCCACGAACCGCCTTCCTGAGGCTCTTTCAAAGCTGTGGAACGCTAGCCATAGAGAACACATTCGTTCCCGGCCCTTCCAACTGCATAGTGAGGGAAGTTCCCCGAGCTGTGTATCCCTTGATTGTGCCCAGAAGGCTTTGGGTACACAGTGTCCTTCCTTGGCAGGAATTGACCATGTGAGAGTCTTGAGCACTGTGGGCCATAGTAACGCTAAAGCCGTCCATTGACTAAGACTTCCTGGAAACCGGTGCACCTCTATCTCTGGTAATGGGAAAATGTGCACCTTACCTCAAGACTAGAGGTCACATTTAGTTGGCCCTTTAGCTACAGTACGCAAGTGGGGTGAGCTCCCAGGAAGGAATCGCAAGCCCCTGGATTCTTTAGGAAAAAAACTCTGTGCTCTTCAGCGGCACCTGTGGCGTGAAGAGTCTCCTGGTGGTGTGGTTTTCAGCAGGCTTGGAAGCTGCAATGGAGCTGGCTGTCAAAAGGGGGAAATACGGGCTTCTCCCATATTCTCCCGTTTACAACTTGACGCCACAGCGCATTTACTAGCACTCTCTGACTGACTGCTGGAGACTTTCAGCCCCACTGGGCCTTTCTATGATCACACTTCGTTGGACGAGGGGTGTTTTGCGTGCCACGAATAGCATTACACGCTTCATGAACTAGTCCGGCCTAGGTGACTTTAGATGGACCAAATGGCTAAGAATTTGACCGGTATTTCAGGATTTTCTGGCAGGCTGGACCTACCGTGTACCTTGCTTCCCAATAGAGAGATGACAGGTAAGAGTTGCCAGGATGCACTTTAGGCGCAGGGGTTCTTTCAGTGCAGTTCAGAGGGCCTCCGCAGAGGAAGAGCCACGTTGAATGGAATACTGGCCAAAAGGTGGTCCTGGGGCTGCCTTACAGCTGTAGAAATCAAGCACTGCAGGGGAGAATCTGTTCATCACCCTTCCCTCTGTATACAAAGAGTCGACCCCAACCATCTGTTCTGTGTTATGTTTCTCGGAAAATAAAAGGGGACTACGGCGCACACACTCTCCCTCAGAAGGGAATTCCTACGTGACTCTCTTAGGCCTACGGAAAGCCGTAGACGAGTTAAAGCAGTCTGTCGAGTCAGGACACACGGAGATGGCTGCACACAAAACTTTGCTGATAGGAAACACTCTTGCTTCCCTTGAGGCCAGGGGTCACGTTTACTTTGCCCTGAGCTAGGGCAAGCGTGTGATGAGCTCCTAGCAAGGCACTTGAGACCACCTGGATTCCTAGGAGAACGCTCACTTTCTTCACTGAGCGTATTCCTAGGAATGACTAGAAGACGGTTAATGGCAATGTCTTTCAGTCAGCCTTGAGGCCGCCACTATCTACCTTTCAACTGGGGGAAATCCTGCCTTTTTCCAGGCTTCTCAATGACAAACTGGATCACCCCGTACATGTACCTAGCTTCTCTGACAATCCCAAAGAGACCATTGGAACGCAATCCGGCCTTCTGCGATGAAACTTTTGGATGTGTGCTCTGCATGTGGTGAACGGCATAATCCTCTAAATGTCCTCAGTAGGCCTAGGTGACTTTGGATGTTGCAAATGCCTAGCAATGCTCAGGGTAAATCTCTTCTTTATTTCGGGCTGGACCTAAAGGCCAGTTTCCACATCACTTAGAGAGACCTCGAGCAGGAGTCCCCAGACTGAAGTGGCGCCCCGGTGGTTTCCTTCAGGGCCTCTTATGTTTCCTCAAAGTGGCAGACCCGCATGGAATGAAAGCCTGCCACGAACCGCCTTCCTGAGGCTCTTTCAAAGCTGTGGAACGCTAGCCATAGAGAACACATTAGTTCCCGGCCCTTCCAACTGCATAGTGAGGGAAGTTCCCCGAGCTGTGTATCCCTTTATTGTGCACAGAAGGCTTTGTGTACACAGTGTCCTTCCTTGGCAGGAAATGACCATGTGAGAGTCTTGAGCACTGTGGGCCATAGTAAAGCTAAAGCCGTCCATTGACTAAGACTTCCTGGAAACCGGTGCACCTCTATCTCTGGTAATGGGAAAATGTGCACCTTACCTCAAGACTAGAGGTCACATTTAGTTGGCCCTTTAGCTACAGTACGCAACTGGGGTGAGCTCCCAGGAAGGAATCGCAAGCCCCTGGATTCTTTAGGAAAAAAACTCTGTGCTCTTCAGCGGCACCTGTGGCGTGAAGAGTCTCCTGGTGGTGTGGTTTTCAGCAGGCTTGGAAGCTGCAATGGAGCTGCTGTCAAAAGGGGGAAATACGGGCTTCTCCCATATTCTCCCGTTTACAACTTGACGCCACAGCGCATTTACTAGCACTCTCTGACTGACTGCTGGAGACTTTCAGCCCCACTGGGCCTTTCTATGATCACACTTCGTTGGACGCGGGGTGTTTTGCATGCCACGAATAGCATTACACGCTTCATGAACTAGTCCGGCCTAGGTGACTTTGGATGGACCAAATGGCTAAGAATTTGACCGGTATTTCAGGATTTTCTGGCAGGCTGGACCTACCGTGTACCTTGCTTCCCAATAGAGAGATGACAGGTAAGAGTTGCCAGGATGCACTTTAGGCGCAAGGGTTCTTTCAGTGCAGTTCAGAGGGCCTCCACGGAGGCAGAGCCACGTTGAATGGAATACTGGCCAAAACGTGGTCCTGGGGCTGCCTAACAGCTGTAGAAATCAAGTTCTGCAGGCGAGAATCTGTTCATCACCCTTCCCTCTGCATACAAAGAGTCGACCCCAACCGTCTGTTCTGTGTTATGTTTCTCGGAAAATAAAATGGGACTACGGCGCACACACTCTCCCTCAGAAGGGAATTCCTACGCGACTCTCTTAGGCCTACGGAAAGCCGTAGAGGAGTTAAAGCACTCTGCCGAGTCAGGACGCACGGAGATGGCTGCACACAAAACTTTGCTGATAGGAAACACTCGTGCTTGCCTTGAGGCCTGGGGTCATGTTTACTTTGCCCTGAGCTAGGGCAAGCGTGGGATGAGCTCCTAGCAAGGCACTGGAGACCACCTGGATTCCTAGGAGAACGCTCACTTTCTTCACTGAGCGTATTCCTAGGAATGACTAGAAGAC
The DNA here is from genome assembly GCF_025265405.1 of Mesoplodon densirostris. NCBI lineage: Eukaryota > Metazoa > Chordata > Mammalia > Artiodactyla > Ziphiidae > Mesoplodon > Mesoplodon densirostris. The sequence continues at coordinate 1,320,596 of NC_082682.1, forward strand.
GGTTAATGGCAATGTCTTTCAGTCAGCCTTGAGGCCGCCACTATCTACCTTTCAACTGGGGGAAATCCTGCCTTTTTCCAGGCTTCTCAATGACAAACTGGATCACCCCGCACATGTACCTAGCTTCTCTGACAATCCCAAAGAGACCATTGGAACGCAATCCGGCCTTCTGCGATGAAACTTTTGGATGCAGTGTGCTCTGCATGTGGTGAATGGCATAATCCTCTAAATGTCCTCAGTAGGCCTAGGTGACTTTGGATGTTGCAAATGCCTAGCAATGCTCAGGGTAAATCTCTTCTTTATTTCGGGCTGGACCTAAAGGCCAGTTTCCGCATCACTTAGAGAGACCTCGAGCAGGAGTCCCCAGACTGAAGTGGCGCCCCAGTGGTTTCCTTTAGGGCCTCTTATGTTTCTTCAAAGTGGCAGACCCGCATGGAATGAAAGCCTGCCACGAACCGCCTTCCTGAGGCTCTTTCAAAGCTGTGGAACGCTAGCCATAGAGAACACATTCGTTCCCGGCCCTTCCAACTGCATAGTGAGGGAAGTTCCCCGAGCTGTGTATCCCTTGATTGTGCCCAGAAGGCTTTGGGTACACAGTGTCCTTCCTTGGCAGGAATTGACCATGTGAGAGTCTTGAGCACTGTGGGCCATAGTAAAGCTAAAGCCGTCCATTGACTAAGACTTCCTGGAAACCGGTGCACCTCTATCTCTGGTAATGGGAAAATGTGCACCTTACCTCAAGACTAGAGGTCACATTTAGTTGGCCCTTTAGCTACAGTACGCAACTGGGGTGAGCTCCCAGGAAGGAATCGCAAGCCCCTGGATTCTTTAGGAAAAAAACTCTGTGCTCTTCAGTGGCACCTGTGGCGTGAAGAGTCTCCTGGTGGTGTGGTTTTCAGCAGGCTTGGAAGCTGCAATGGAGCTGCTGTCAAAAGGGGGAAATACGGGCTTCTCCCATATTCTCCTGTTTACAACTTGACGCCACAGCACATTTACTAGCACTCTCTGACTGACTGCTGGAGACTTTCAGCCCCACTGGGCCTTTCTATGATCACACTTCGTTGGACGCGGGGTGTTTTGCGTGCCACGAATAGCATTACACGCTTCATGAACTATTCCGGCCTAGGTGACTTTGGATGGACCAAATGGCTAAGAATTTGACCGGTACTTCAGGATTTTCTGGCAGGCTGGACCTACCGTGTACCTTGCTTCCCAATAGAGAGATGACAGGTAAGAGTTGCCAGGATGCACTTTAGGCGCAGGGGTTCTTTCAGTGCAGTTCAGAGGGCCTCCGCGGAGGCAGAGCCACGTTGATTGGAATACTGGCCAAAACGTGGTCCTGGGGCTGCCTTACAGCTGTAGAAATCAAGCTCTGCAGGCGAGAATCTGTTCATCACCCTTCCCTCTGCATACAAATAGTCGACCCCAACCGTCTGTTCTGTGTTATGTTTCTCGGAAAATAAAAGGGGACTACGGCGCACACACTCTCCCTCAGAAGGGAATTCCTACGTGACTCTCTTAGGCCTACGGAAAGCTGTACAGGAGTTAAAGCACGCTATTGAGTCAGGACGCATGGAGATGGCTGCACACAAAACTTTGCTGATAGGAAACACTCGTGCTTGCCTTGAGACCAGGGGTCACGTTTACTTTGCCCTGAGCTAGGGCAAGCGTGGGATGAGCTCCTAGCAAGGCACTGGAGACCACCTGGATTCCTAGGAGAATGCTCACTTTCTTCACTGAGCGTATTCCTAGGAGTGACTAGAAGACGGTAAATGGCAATGTCTTTCAGTCAGCCTTGAGGCCGCCACTATCTACCTTTCAACTGGGGGAAATCCTGCCTTTTTCCAGGCTTCTCAATGACAAACTGGATCACCCCGCACATGTACCTAGCTTCTCTGACAATCCCAAAGAGACCATTGGAACGCAATCCGGCCTTCTGCGATGAAACTTTTGGATGCAGTGTGCTCTGCATGTGGTGAACGGCATAATCCTCTAAATGTCCTCAGTAGGCCTAGGTGACTTTGGATGTTGCAAATGCCTAGCAATGCTCAGGGTAAATCTCTTCTTTATTTCGGGCTGGACCTAAAGGCCAGTTTCCGCATCACTTAGAGAGACCTCGAGCAGGAGTCCCCAGACTGAAGTGGCGCCCCGGTGGTTTCCTTCAGGGCCTCTTATGTTTCCTCAAAGTGGCAGACCCGCATGGAATGAAAGCCTGCCACGAACCGCCTTCCTGAGGCTCTTTCAAAGCTGTGGAACGCTAGCCATAGATAACACATTCGTTCCCAGCCCTTCCAACTGCATAGTTAGGGAAGTTCCCCGAGCTGTGTATCCCTTGATTGTGCCCAGAAGGCTTTGGGTACACAGTGTCCTTCCTTGGCAGGAATTGACCATGTGAGAGTCTTGAGCACTGTGGGCCATAGTAAAGCTAAAGCCGTCCATTGACTAAGACTTCCTGGAAACCGGTGCACCTCTATCTCTGGTAATGGGAAAATGTGCACCTTACCTCAAGACTAGAGGTCACATTTAGTTGGCCCTTTAGCTACAGTACGCAACTGGGGTGAGCTCCCAGGAAGGAATCGCAAGCCCCTGGATTCTTTAGGAAAAAAACTCTGTGCTCTTCAGCGGCACCTGTGGCGTGAAGAGTCTCCTGGTGGTGTGGTTTTCAGCAGGCTTGGAAGCTGCAATGGAGCTGCTGTCAAAAGGGGGAAATACGGGCTTCTCCCATATTCTCCCGTTTACAACTTGACGCCACAGCGCATTTACTAGCACTCTCTGACTGACTGCTGGAGACTTTCAGCCCCACTGGGCCTTTCTATGATCACACTTCGTTGGACGCGGGGTGTTTTGCGTGCCACGAATAGCATTACACGCTTCATGAACTAGTCCGGCCTAGGTGACTTTGGATGGACCAAATGGCTAAGAATTTGACTGGTATTTCAGGATTTTCTGGCAGGCTGGACCTACCATGTACCCTGCTTCCCAATAGAGAGATGACAGGTAAGAGTTGCCAGGATGCACTTTAGGCGCAGGGGTTCTTTCAGTGCAGTTCAGAGGGCCTCCGCGGAGGCAGAGCCACGTTGAATGGAATACTGGCCAAAAGGTGGTCCTGGGGCTGCCTTACAGCTGTAGAAATCAAGCTCTGCAGGGGAGAATCTGTTCATCACCCTTCCCTCTGTATACAAAGAGTCGACCCCAACCATCGGTTCTGTGTTATGTTTCTCGGAAAATAAAAGGGGACTACGGCGCACACACTCTCCCTCAGAAGGGAATTCCTACGTGACTCTCTTAGGCCTACGGAAAGCCGTAGAGGAGTTAAAGCAGTCTGTCGAGTCAGGACGCACGGAGATGGCTGCACACAAAACTTTGCTGATAGGAAACACTCGTGCTTCCCTTGAGGCCAGGGGTCACGTTTACTTTGCCCTGAGCTAGGGCAAGCGTGGGATGAGCTCCTAGCAAGGCACTGGAGACCACCTGGATTCCTAGGAGAACGCTCACTTTCTTCACTGAGCGTATTCCTAGGAGTGACTAGAAGACGGTTCATGGCAATGTCTTTCAGTCAGCCTTGAGGCCGCCACTATCTACCTTTCAACTGGGGGAAATCCTGCCTTTTTCCAGGCTTCTCAATGACAAACTGGATCACCCCGTACATGTACCTAGCTTCTCTGACAATCCCAAAGAGACCATTGGAACGCAATCCGGCCCTCTGCGATGAAACTTTTGGATGCAGTGTGCTCTGCATGTGGTGAACGGCATAATCCTCTAAATGTCCTCAGTAGGCCTAGGTGACTTTGGATGTTGCAAATGCCTAGCAATGCTCAGGGTAAATCTCTTCTTTATTTCGGGCTGGACCTAAAGGCCAGTTTCCGCATCACTTAGAGAGACCTCGAGCAGGAGTCCCCAGACTGAAGTGGCGCCCCGGTGGTTTCCTTCAGGGCCTCTTATGTTTCCTCAAAGTGGCAGACCCGCATGGAATGAAAGCCTGCCACGAACCGCCTTCCTGAGGCTCTTTCAAAGCTGTGGAACGCTAGCCATAGAGAACACATTAGTTCCCGGCCCTTCCAACTGCATAGTGAGGGAAGTTCCCCGAGCTGTGTATCCCTTGATTGTGCACAGAAGGCTTTGTGTACACAGTGTCCTTCCTTGGCAGGAAATGACCATGTGAGAGTCTTGAGCACTGTGGGCCATAGTAAAGCTAAAGCCGTCCATTGACTAAGACTTCCTGGAAACCGGTGCACCTCTATCTCTGGTAATGGGAAAATGTGCACCTTACCTCAAGACTAGAGGTCACATTTAGTTGGCCCTTTAGCTACAGTACGCAACTGGGGTGAGCTCCCAGGAAGGAATCGCAAGCCCCTGGATTCTTTAGGAAAAAAACTCTGTGCTCTTCAGCGGCACCTGTGGCGTGAAGAGTCTCCTGGTGGTGTGGTTTTCAGCAGGCTTGGAAGCTGCAATGGAGCTGCTGTCAAAAGGGGGAAATACGGGCTTCTCCCATATTCTCCCGTTTACAACTTGACGCCACAGCGCATTTACTAGCACTCTCTGACTGACTGCTGGAGACTTTCATCCCCACTGGGCCTTTCTATGATCACACTTCGTTGGACGCGGGGTGTTTTGCATGCCACGAATAGCATTACACGCTTCATGAACTAGTCCGGCCTAGGTGACTTTGGATGGACCAAATGGCTAAGAATTTGACCGGTATTTCAGGATTTTCTGGCAGGCTGGACCTACCGTGTACCTTGCTTCCCAATAGAGAGATGACAGGTAAGAGTTGCCAGGATGCACTTTAGGCGCAAGTGTTCTTTCAGTGCAGTTCAGAGGGCCTCCACGGAGGCAGAGCCACGTTGAATGGAATACTGGCCAAAACGTGGTCCTGGGGCTGCCTTACAGCTGTAGAAATCAAGTTCTGCAGGCGAGAATCTGTTCATCACCCTTCCCTCTGCATACAAAGAGTCGACCCCAACCGTCTGTTCTGTGTTATGTTTCTCGGAAAATAAAATGGGACTACGGCGCACACACTCTCCCTCAGAAGGGAATTCCTACGCGACTCTCTTAGGCCTACGGAAAGCTGTAGAGGAGTTAAAGCACTCTGCCGAGTCAGGACGCACGGAGATGGCTGCACACAAAACTTTGCTGATAGGAAACACTCGTGCTTGCCTTGAGGCCTGGGGTCATGTTTACTTTGCCCTGAGCTAGGGCAAGCGTGGGATGAGCTCCTAGCAAGGCACTGGAGACCACCTGGATTCCTAGGAGAACGCTCACTTTCTTCACTGAGCGTATTCCTAGGAGTGACTAGAAGACGGTTCATGGCAATGTCTTTCAGTCAGCCTTGAGGCCGCCACTATCTACCTTTCAACTGGGGGAAATCCTGCCTTTTTCCAGGCTTCTAAATGACAAACTGGATCACCCCGCACATGTACCTAGCTTCTCTGACAATCCCAAAGAGACCATTGGAACGCAATCCGGCCTTCTGCGATGAAACTTTTGGATGCAGTGTGCTCTGCATGTGGTGAATGGCATAATCCTCTAAATGTCCTCAGTAGGCCTAGGTGACTTTGGATGTTGCAAATGCCTCGCAATGCTCAGGGTAAATCTCTTCTTTATTTCGGGCTGGACCTAAAGGCCAGTTTCCGCATCACTTAGAGAGACCTCGAGCAGGAGTCCCCAGACTGAAGTGGCGCCCCAGTGGTTTCCTTTAGGGCCTCTTATGTTTCTTCAAAGTGGCAGACCCGCATGGAATGAAAGCCTGCCACGAACCGCCTTCCTGAGGCTCTTTCAAAGCTGTGGAACGCTAGCCATAGAGAACACATTCGTTCCCGGCCCTTCCAACTGCATAGTGAGGGAAGTTCCCCGAGCTGTGTATCCCTTGATTGTGCCCAGAAGGCTTTGGGTACACAGTGTCCTTCCTTGGCAGGAATTGACCATGTGAGAGTCTTGAGCACTGTGGGCCATAGTAAAGCTAAAGCCGTCCATTGACTAAGACTTCCTGGAAACCGGTGCACCTCTATCTCTGGTAATGGGAAAATGTGCACCTTACCTCAAGACTAGAGGTCACATTTAGTTGGCCCTTTAGCTACAGTACGCAACTGGGGTGAGCTCCCAGGAAGGAATCGCAAGCCCCTGGATTCTTTAGGAAAAAATCTCTGTGCTCTTCAGTGGCACCCGTGGCGTGAAGAGTCTCCTGGTGGTGTGGTTTTCAGCAGGCTTGGAAGCTGCAATGGAGCTGCTGTCAAAAGGGGGAAATACGGGCTTCTCCCATATTCTCCCGTTTACAACTTGACGCCACAGCACATTTACTAGCACTCTCTGACTGACTGCTGGAGACTTTCAGCCCCACTGGGCCTTTCTATGATCACACTTCGTTGGACGCGGGGTGTTTTGCGTGCCACGAATAGCATTACACGCTTCATGAACTAGTCCGGCCTAGGTGACTTTGGATGGACCAAATGGCTAAGAATTTGACCGGTATTTCAGGATTTTCTGGCAGGCTGGACCTACCGTGTACCTTGCTTCCCAATAGAGAGATGAGAGGTAAGAGTTGCCAGGATGCACTTTAGGCGCAGGGGTTCTTTCAGTGCAGTTCAGAGGGCCTCCGAGGAGGCAGAGCCACGTTGAATGGAATACTGGCCAAAAGGTGGTCCTGGGCCTGCCTTACAGCTGTAGAAATCAAGCTCTGCAGGCGAGAATCTGTTCATCACCCTTCCCTCTGCATACAAATAGTCGACCCAAACCGTCTGTTCTGTGTTAGGTTTCTCGGAAAATAAAAGGGGACTACGGCGCACACACTCTCCCTCAGAAGGGAATTCCTACGTGACTCTCTTAGGCCTACGGAAAGCTGTAGAGGAGTTAAAGCACTCTATCGAGTCAGGACGCACGGAGATGGCTGCACACAAAACTTTGCTGATAGGAAACACTCGTGCTTCCCTTGAGGCCAGGAGTCACGTTTACTTTGCCCTGAGCTAGGTCAAGCGTGGGATGAGCTCCTAGCAAGGCACTGGAGACCACCTGGATTCCTAGGAGAATGCTCACTTTCTTCACTGAGCGTATTCCTAGGAGTGACTAGAAGACGGTTAATGGCAATGTCTTTCAGTCAGCCTTGAGGCCGCCTCTATCTACCTTTCAACTGGGGGAAATCCTGCCTTTTTCCAGGCTTCTCAATGACAAACTGGATCACCCCGCACATGTACCTAGCTTCTCTGACAATCCCAAAGAGACCATTGGAATGCAATCCGGCCTTCTGCGATGAAACTTTTGGATGCAGTGTGCTCTGCATGTGGTGAACGGCATAATCCTCTAAATGTCCTCAGTAGGCCTAGGTGACTTTGGATGTTGCAAATGCCTAGCAATGCTCAGGGTAAATCTCTTCTTTATTTCGGGCTGGACCTAAAGGCCAGTTTCCGCATCACGTAGAGAGACCTCGAGCAGGAGTCCCAAGACTGAAGTGGCGCCCCGGTGGTTTCCTTCAGGGCCTCTTATGTTTACTCAAAGTGGCAGACCCGCATGGAATGAAAGCCTGCCACGAACCGCCTTCCTGAGGCTCTTTCAAAGCTGTGGAACGCTAGCCATAGAGAACACATTAGTTCCCTGCCCTTCCAACTGCATAGTGAGGGAAGTTCCCCGAGCTGTGTATCCCTTGATTGTGCCCAGAAGGCTTTGGGTACACAGTGTCCTTCCTTGGCAGGAATTGACCATGTGAGAGTCTTGAGCACTGTGGGCCATAGTAAAGCTAAAGCCGTCCATTGACTAAGACTTCCTGGAAACCGGTGCACCTCTATCTCTGGTAATGGGAAAATGTGCACCTTACCTCAAGACTAGAGGTCACATTTAGTTGGCCCTTTAGCTACAGTACGCAACTGGGGTGAGCTCCCAGGAAGGAATCGCAAGCCCCTGGATTCTTTAGGAAAAAAACTCTGTGCTCTTCAGCGGTACCTGTGGCGTGAAGAGTCTCCTGGTGGTGTGGTTTTCAGCAGGCTTGGAAGCTGCAATGGAGCTGCTGTCAAAAGGGGGAAATACGGGCTCCTCCCATATTCTCCCGTTTACAACTTGACGCCACAGTGCATTTACTAGCACTATCTGACTGACTGCTGGAGACTTTCAGCCCCACTGGGCCTTTCTATGATCACACTTCGTTGGACGCGGGGTGTTTTGCGTGCCACGAATAGCATTACACGCTTCATGAACTAGTCCGGCCTAGGTGACTTTGGATGGACCAAATGGCTAAGAATTTGACCGGTATTTCAGGATTTTCTGGCAGGCTGGACCTACCGTGTACCTTGCTTCCCAATAGAGAGATGACAGGTAAGAGTTGCCAGGATGCACTTTAGGCGCAGGGGTTCTTTCAGTGCAGTTCAGAAGGCCTCCGCGGAGGCAGAGCCACGTTGAATGGAATACTGGCCAAAACGTGGTCCTGGGGCTGCCTTACAGCTGTAGAAATCAAGCTCTGCAGGCGAGAATCTGTTCATCACCCTTCCCTCTGCATACAAATAGTCGACCCCAACCGTCTGTTCTGTGTTATGTTTCTCGGAAAATAAAAGGGGACTACGGCGCACACACTCTCCCTCAGAAGGGAATTCCTACGTGACTCTCTTAGGCCTACGGAAAGCTGTAGAGGAGTTAAAGCACTCTATCGAGTCAGGACGCACGGAGATGGCTGCACACAAAACTTTGCTGATAGGAAACACTCGTGCTTCCCTTGAGGACAGGAGTCACGTTTACTTTGCCCTGAGCTAGGTCAAGCGTGGGATGAGCTCCTAGCAAGGCACTGGAGACCACCTGGATTCCTAGGAGAATGCTCACTTTCTTCACTGAGCGTATTCCTAGGAGTGACTAGAAGACGGTTAATGGCAATGCCTTTCAGTCAGCCTTGAGGCCGACACTATCTACCTTTCAACTGGGGGAAATCCTGCCTTTTTCCAGGCTTCTCAATGACAAACTGGTTCACCCCGCACATGTACCTAGCTTCTCTGACAATCCCAAAGAGACCATTGGAATGCAATCCGGCCTTCTGCGATGAAACTTTTGGATGCAGTGTGCTCTGCATGTGGTGAACGGCATAATCCTCTAAATGTCCTCAGTAGGCCTAGGTGACTTTGGATGTTGCAAATGCCTCGCAATGCTCAGGGTAAATCTCTTCTTTATTTCGGGCTGGACCTAAAGGCCAGTTTCCGCATCACTTAGAGAGACCTCGAGCAGGAGTCCCAAGACTGAAGTGGCGCCCCGGTGGTTTCCTTCAGGGCCTCTTATGTTTCCTCAAAGTGGCAGACCCGCAGGGAATGAAAGCCTGCCACGAACCGCCTTCCTGAGGCTCTTTCAAAGCTGTGGAACGCTAGCCATAGAGAACACATTAGTTCCCGGCCCTTCCAACTGCATAGTGAGGGAAGTTCCCCGAGCTGTGTATCCCTTGATTGTGCCCAGAAGGCTTTGGGTACACAGTGTCCTTCCTTGGCAGGAATTGACCATGTGAGAGTCTTGAGCACTGTGGGCCATAGTAAAGCTAAAGCCGTCCATTGACTAAGACTTCCTGGAAACCGGTGCACCTCTATCTCTGGTAATGGGAAAATGTGCACCTTACCTCAAGACTAGAGGTCACATTTAGTTGGCCCTTTAGCTACAGTACGCAACTGGGGTGAGCTCCCAGGAAGGAATCGCAAGCCCCTGGATTCTTTAGGAAAAAAACTATGTGCTCTTCAGCGGTACCGGTGGCGTGAAGAGTCTCCTGGTGGTGTGGTTTTCAGCAGGCTTGGAAGCTGCAATGGAGCTGCTGTCAAAAGGGGGAAATACGGGCTTCTCCCATATTCTCCCGTTTACAACTTGACGCCACAGTGCATTTACTAGCACTCTCTGACTGACTGCTGGAGACTTTCAGCCCCACTGGGCCTTTCTATGATCACACTTCGTTGGACGCGGGGTGTTTTGCGTGCCACGAATAGCATTACACGCTTCATGAACTAGTCCGGCCTAGGTGACTTTGGATGGACCAAATGGCTAAGAATTTGACCGGTACTTCAGGATTTTCTGGCAGGCTGGACCTACCGTGTACCTTGCTTCCCAATAGAGAGATGACAGGTAAGAGTTGCCAGGATGCACTTTAGGCGCAGGGGTTCTTTCAGTGCAGTTCAGAGGGCCTCCGCGGAGGCAGAGCCACGTTGAATGGAATACTGGCCAAAACGTGGTCCTGGGGCTGCCTTACAGCTGTAGAAATCAAGCTCTGCAGGCGAGAATCTGTTCATCACCCTTCCCTCTGCATACAAATAGTCGACCCCAACCGTCTGTTCTGTGTTATGTTTCTCGGAAAATAAAAGGGGACTACGGCGCACACACTCTCCCTCAGAAGGGAATTCCTACGTGACTCTCTTAGGCCTACGGAAAGCTGTACAGGAGTTAAAGCACGCTATTGAGTCAGGACGCATGGAGATGGCTGCACACAAAACTTTGCTGATAGGAAACACTCGTGCTTGCCTTGAGACCAGGGGTCACGTTTACTTTGCCCTGAGCTAGGGCAAGCGTGGGATGAGCTCCTAGCAAGGCACTGGAGACCACCTGGATTCCTAGGAGAATGCTCACTTTCTTCACTGAGCGTATTCCTAGGAGTGACTAGAAGACGGTTAATGGCAATGTCTTTCAGTCAGCCTTGAGGCCGCCACTATCTACCTTTCAACTGGGGGAAATCCTGCCTTTTTCCAGGCTTCTCAATGACAAACTGGATCACCCCGCACATGTACCTAGCTTCTCTGACAATCCCAAAGAGACCATTGGAACGCAATCCGGCCTTCTGCGATGACACTTTTGGATGCAGTGTGCTCTGCATGTGGTGAACGGCATAATCCTCTAAATGTCCTCAGTAGGCCTAGGTGACTTTGGATGTTGCAAATGCCTAGCAATGCTCAGGGTAAATCTCTTCTTTATTTCGGGCTGGACCTAAAGGCCAGTTTCCGCATCACTTAGAGAGACCTCGAGCAGGAGTCCCCAGACTGAAGTGGCGCCCCAGTGGTTTCCTTTAGGGCCTCTTATGTTTCTTCAAAGTGGCAGACCCGCATGGAATGAAAGCCTGCCACGAACCGCCTTCCTGAGGCTCTTTCAAAGCTGTGGAACGCTAGCCATAGAGAACACATTCGTTCCCGGCCCTTCCAACTGCATAGTGAGGGAAGTTCCCCGAGCTGTGTATCCCTTGATTGTGCCCAGAAGGCTTTGGGTACACAGTGTCCTTCCTTGGCAGGAATTGACCATGTGAGAGTCTTGAGCACTGTGGGCCATAGTAAAGCTAAAGCCGTCCATTGACTAAGACTTCCTGGAAACCGGTGCACCTCTATCTCTGGTAATGGGAAAATGTGCACCTTACCTCAAGACTAGAGGTCACATTTAGTTGGCCCTTTAGCTACAGTACGCAACTGGGGTGAGCTCCCAGGAAGGAATCGCAAGCCCCTGGATTCTTTAGGAAAAAATCTCTGTGCTCTTCAGTGGCACCCGTGGCGTGAAGAGTCTCCTGGTGGTGTGGTTTTCAGCAGGCTTGGAAGCTGCAATGGAGCTGCTGTCAAAAGGGGGAAATACGGGCTTCTCCCATATTCTCCCGTTTACAACTTGACGCCACAGCACATTTACTAGCACTCTCTGACTGACTGCTGGAGACTTTCAGCCCCACTGGGCCTTTCTATGATCACACTTCGTTGGACGCGGGGTGTTTTGCGTGCCACAAATAGCATTACACGCTTCATGAACTAGTCCGGCCTAGGTGACTTTGGATGGACCAAATGGCTAAGAATTTGACCGGTATTTCAGGATTTTCTGGCAGGCTGGACCTACCGTGTACCTTGCTTCCCAATAGAGAGATGAGAGGTAAGAGTTGCCAGGATGCACTTTAGGCGCAGGGGTTCTTTCAGTGCAGTTCAGAGGGCCTCCGAGGAGGCAGAGCCACGTTGAATGGAATACTGGCCAAAAGGTGGTCCTGGGCCTGCCTTACAGCTGTAGAAATCAAGCTCTGCAGGCGAGAATCTGTTCATCACCCTTCCCTCTGCATACAAATAGTCGACCCAAACCGTCTGTTCTGTGTTAGGTTTCTCGGAAAATAAAAGGGGACTACGGCGCACACACTCTCCCTCAGAAGGGAATTCCTACGTGACTCTCTTAGGCCTACGGAAAGCTGTAGAGGAGTTAAAGCACTCTATCGAGTCAGGACGCACGGAGATGGCTGCACACAAAACTTTGCTGATAGGAAACACTCGTGCTTCCCTTGAGGCCAGGCGTCACGTTTACTTTGCCCTGAGCTAGGTCAAGCGTGGGATGAGCTCCTAGCAAGGCACTGGAGACCACCTGGATTCCTAGGAGAATGCTCACTTTCTTCACTGAGCGTATTCCTAGGAGTGACTAGAAGACGGTTAATGGCAATGTCTTTCAGTCAGCCTTGAGGCCGCCTCTATCTACCTTTCAACTGGGGGAAATCCTGCCTTTTTCCAGGCTTCTCAATGACAAACTGGATCACCCCGCACATGTACCTAGCTTCTCTGACAATCCCAAAGAGACCATTGGAATGCAATCCGGCCTTCTGCGATGAAACTTTTGGATGCAGTGTGCTCTGCATGTGGTGAACGGCATAATCCTCTAAATGTCCTCAGTAGGCCTAGGTGACTTTGGATGTTGCAAATGCCTAGCAATGCTCAGGGTAAATCTCTTCTTTATTTCGGGCTGGACCTAAAGGCCAGTTTCCGCATCACGTAGAGAGACCTCGAGCAGGAGTCCCAAGACTGAAGTGGCGCCCCGGTGGTTTCCTTCAGGGCCTCTTATGTTTACTCAAAGTGGCAGACCCGCATGGAATGAAAGCCTGCCACGAACCGCCTTCCTGAGGCTCTTTCAAAGCTGTGGAACGCTAGCCATAGAGAACACATTAGTTCCCTGCCCTCCCAACTGCATAGTGAGGGAAGTTCCCCGAGCTGTGTATCCCTTGATTGTGCCCAGAAGGCTTTGGGTACACAGTGTCCTTCCTTGGCAGGAATTGACCATGTGAGAGTCTTGAGCACTGTGGGCCATAGTAAAGCTAAAGCCGTCCATTGACTAAGACTTCCTGGAAACCGGTGCACCTCTATCTCTGGTAATGGGAAAATGTGCACCTTACCTCAAGACTAGAGGTCACATTTAGTTGGCCCTTTAGCTACAGTACGCAACTGGGGTGAGCTCCCAGGAAGGAATCGCAAGCCCCTGGATTCTTTAGGAAAAAAACTCTGTGCTCTTCAGCGGTACCTGTGGCGTGAAGAGTCTCCTGGTGGTGTGGTTTTCAGCAGGCTTGGAAGCTGCAATGGAGCTGCTGTCAAAAGGGGGAAATACGGGCTCCTCCCATATTCTCCCGTTTACAACTTGACGCCACAGTGCATTTACTAGCACTATCTGACTGACTGCTGGAGACTTTCAGCCCCACTGGGCCTTTCTATGATCACACTTCGTTGGACGCGGGGTGTTTTGCGTGCCACGAATAGCATTACACGCTTCATGAACTAGTCCGGCCTAGGTGACTTTGGATGGACCAAATGGCTAAGAATTTGACCGGTATTTCAGGATTTTCTGGCAGGCTGGACCTACCGTGTACCTTGCTTCCCAATAGAGAGATGACAGGTAAGAGTTGCCAGGATGCACTTTAGGCGCAGGGGTTCTTTCAGTGCAGTTCAGAAGGCCTCCGCGGAGGCAGAGCCACGTTGAATGGAATACTGGCCAAAACGTGGTCCTGGGGCTGCCTTACAGCTGTAGAAATCAAGCTCTGCAGGCGAGAATCTGTTCATCACCCTTCCCTCTGCATACAAATAGTCGACCCCAACCGTCTGTTCTGTGTTATGTTTCTCGGAAAATAAAAGGGGACTACGGCGCACACACTCTCCCTCAGAAGGGAATTCCTACGTGACTCTCTTAGGCCTACGGAAAGCTGTAGAGGAGTTAAAGCACTCTATCGAGTCAGGACGCACGGAGATGGCTGCACACAAAACTTTGCTGATAGGAAACACTCGTGCTTCCCTTGAGGACAGGAGTCACGTTTACTTTGCCCTGAGCTAGGTCAAGCGTGGGATGAGCTCCTAGCAAGGCACTGGAGACCACCTGGATTCCTAGGAGAATGCTCACTTTCTTCACTGAGCGTATTCCTAGGAGTGACTAGAAGACGGTTAATGGCAATGCCTTTCAGTCAGCCTTGAGGCCGACACTATCTACCTTTCAACTGGGGGAAATCCTGCCTTTTTCCAGGCTTCTCAATGACAAACTGGATCACCCCGCACATGTACCTAGCTTCTCTGACAATCCCAAAGAGACCATTGGAATGCAATCCGGCCTTCTGCGATGAAACTTTTGGATGCAGTGTGCTCTGCATGTGGTGAACGGCATAATCCTCTAAATGTCCTCAGTAGGCCTAGGTGACTTTGGATGTTGCAAATGCCTCGCAATGCTCAGGGTAAATCTCTTCTTTATTTCGGGCTGGACCTAAAGGCCAGTTTCCGCATCACTTAGAGAGACCTCGAGCAGGAGTCCCAAGACTGAAGTGGCGCCCCGGTGGTTTCCTTCAGGGCCTCTTATGTTTCCTCAAAGTGGCAGACCCGCAGGGAATGAAAGCCTGCCACGAACCGCCTTCCTGAGGCTCTTTCAAAGCTGTGGAACGCTAGCCATAGAGAACACATTAGTTCCCGGCCCTTCCAACTGCATAGTGAGGGAAGTTCCCCGAGCTGTGTATCCCTTGATTGTGCCCAGAAGGCTTTGGGTACACAGTGTCCTTCCTTGGCAGGAATTGACCATGTGAGAGTCTTGAGCACTGTGGGCCATAGTAAAGCTAAAGCCGTCCATTGACTAAGACTTCCTGGAAACCGGTGCACCTCTATCTCTGGTAATGGGAAAATGTGCACCTTACCTCAAGACTAGAGGTCACATTTAGTTGGCCCTTTAGCTACAGTACGCAACTGGGGTGAGCTCCCAGGAAGGAATCGCAAGCCCCTGGATTCTTTAGGAAAAAAACTATGTGCTCTTCAGCGGTACCTGTGGCGTGAAGAGTCTCCTGGTGGTGTGGTTTTCAGCAGGCTTGGAAGCTGCAATGGAGCTGCTGTCAAAAGGGGGAAATACGGGCTTCTCCCATATTCTCCCGTTTACAACTTGACGCCACAGTGCATTTACTAGCACTCTCTGACTGACTGCTGGAGACTTTCAGCCCCACTGGGCCTTTCTATGATCACACTTCGTTGGACGCGGGGTGTTTTGCGTGCCACGAATAGCATTACACGCTTCATGAACTAGTCCGGCCTAGGTCACTTTGGATGGACCAAATGGCTAAGAATTTGACCGGTACTTCAGGATTTTCTGGCAGGCTGGACCTACCGTGTACCTTGCTTCCCAATAGAGAGATGACAGGTAAGAGTTGCCAGGATGCACTTTAGGCGCAGGGGTTCTTTCAGTGCAGTTCAGAGGGCCTCCGCGGAGGCAGAGCCACGTTGAATGGAATACTGGCCAAAACGTGGTCCTGGGGCTGCCTTACAGCTGTAGAAATCAAGCTCTGCAGGCGAGAATCTGTTCATCACCCTTCCCTCTGCATACAAATAGTCGACCCCAACCGTCTGTTCTGTGTTATGTTTCTCGGAAAATAAAATGGGACTACGGCGCACACACTCTCCCTCAGAAGGGAATTCCTACGTGACTCTCTTAGGCCTACGGAAAGCTGTACAGGAGTTAAAGCACGCTATTGACTCAGGACGCATGGAGATGGCTGCACACAAAACTTTGCTGATAGGAAACACTCGTGCTTGCCTTGAGACCAGGGGTCACGTTTACTTTGCCCTGAGCTAGGGCAAGCGTGGGATGAGCTCCTAGCAAGGCACTGGAGACCACCTGGATTCCTAGGAGAATGCTCACTTTCTTCACTGAGCGTATTCCTAGGAGTGACTAGAAGACGGTTAATGGCAATGTCTTTCAGTCAGCCTTGAGGCCGCCACTATCTACCTTTCAACTGGGGGAAATCCTGCCTTTTTCCAGGCTTCTCAATGACAAACTGGATCACCCCGCACATGTACCTAGCTTCTCTGACAATCCCAAAGAGACCATTGGAACGCAATCCGGCCTTCTGCGATGACACTTTTGGATGCAGTGTGCTCTGCATGTGGTGAACGGCATAATCCTCTAAATGTCCTCAGTAGGCCTAGGTGACTTTGGATGTTGCAAATGCCTAGCAATGCTCAGGGTAAATCTCTTCTTTATTTCGGGCTGGACCTAAAGGCCAGTTTCCGCATCACTTAGAGAGACCTCGAGCAGGAGTCCCCAGACTGAAGTGGCGCCCCAGTGGTTTCCTTTAGGGCCTCTTATGTTTCTTCAAAGTGGCAGACCCGCATGGAATGAAAGCCTGCCACGAACCGCCTTCCTGAGGCTCTTTCAAAGCTGTGGAACGCTAGCCATAGAGAACACATTCGTTCCCGGCCCTTCCAACTGCATAGTGAGGGAAGTTCCCCGAGCTGTGTATCCCTTGATTGTGCCCAGAAGGCTTTGGGTACACAGTGTCCTTCCTTGGCAGGAATTGACCATGTGAGAGTCTTGAGCACTGTGGGCCATAGTAAAGCTAAAGCCGTCCATTGACTAAGACTTCCTGGAAACCGGTGCACCTCTATCTCTGGTAATGGGAAAATGTGCACCTTACCTCAAGACTAGAGGTCACATTTAGTTGGCCCTTTAGCTACAGTACGCAACTGGGGTGAGCTCCCAGGAAGGAATCGCAAGCCCCTGGATTCTTTAGGAAAAAATCTCTGTGCTCTTCAGTGGCACCCGTGGCGTGAAGAGTCTCCTGGTGGTGTGGTTTTCAGCAGGCTTGGAAGCTGCAATGGAGCTGCTGTCAAAAGGGGGAAATACGGGCTTCTCCCATATTCTCCCGTTTACAACTTGACGCCACAGCACATTTACTAGCACTCTCTGACTGACTGCTGGAGACTTTCAGCCCCACTGGGCCTTTCTATGATCACACTTCGTTGGACGCGGGGTGTTTTGCGTGCCACGAATAGCATTACACGCTTCATGAACTAGTCCGGCCTAGGTGACTTTGGATGGACCAAATGGCTAAGAATTTGACCGGTATTTCAGGATTTTCTGGCAGGCTGGACCTACCGTGTACCTTGCTTCCCAATAGAGAGATGAGAGGTAAGAGTTGCCAGGATGCACTTTAGGCGCAGGGGTTCTTTCAGTGCAGTTCAGAGGGCCTCCGAGGAGGCAGAGCCACGTTGAATGGAATACTGGCCAAAAGGTGGTCCTGGGCCTGCCTTACAGCTGTAGAAATCAAGCTCTGCAGGCGAGAATCTGTTCATCACCCTTCCCTCTGCATACAAATAGTCGACCCAAACCGTCTGTTCTGTGTTAGGTTTCTCGGAAAATAAAAGGGGACTACGGCGCACACACTCTCCCTCAGAAGGGAATTCCTACGTGACTCTCTTAGGCCTACGGAAAGCTGTAGAGGAGTTAAAGCACTCTATCGAGTCAGGACGCACGGAGATGGCTGCACACAAAACTTTGCTGATAGGAAACACTCGTGCTTCCCTTGAGGCCATGAATCACGTTTACTTTGCCCTGAGCTAGGTCAAGCGTGGGATGAGCTCCTAGCAAGGCACTGGAGACCACCTGGATTCCTAGGAGAATGCTCACTTTCTTCACTGAGCGTATTCCTAGGAGTGACTAGAAGACGGTTAATGGCAATGTCTTTCAGTCAGCCTTGAGGCCGCCTCTATCTACCTTTCAACTGGGGGAAATCCTGCCTTTTTCCAGGCTTCTCAATGACAAACTGGATCACCCCGCACATGTACCTAGCTTCTCTGACAATCCCAAAGAGACCATTGGAATGCAATCCGGCCTTCTGCGATGAAACTTTTGGATGCAGTGTGCTCTGCATGTGGTGAACGGCATAATCCTCTAAATGTCCTCAGTAGGCCTAGGTGACTTTGGATGTTGCAAATGCCTAGCAATGCTCAGGGTAAATCTCTTCTTTATTTCGGGCTGGACCTAAAGGCCAGTTTCCGCATCACGTAGAGAGACCTCGAGCAGGAGTCCCAAGACTGAAGTGGCGCCCCGGTGGTTTCCTTCAGGGCCTCTTATGTTTACTCAAAGTGGCAGACCCGCATGGAATGAAAGCCTGCCACGAACCGCCTTCCTGAGGCTCTTTCAAAGCTGTGGAACGCTAGCCATAGAGAACACATTAGTTCCCTGCCCTTCCAACTGCATAGTGAGGGAAGTTCCCCGAGCTGTGTATCCCTTGATTGTGCCCAGAAGGCTTTGGGTACACAGTGTCCTTCCTTGGCAGGAATTGACCATGTGAGAGTCTTGAGCACTGTGGGCCATAGTAAAGCTAAAGCCGTCCATTGACTAAGACTTCCTGGAAACCGGTGCACCTCTATCTCTGGTAATGGGAAAATGTGCACCTTACCTCAAGACTAGAGGTCACATTTAGTTGGCCCTTTAGCTACAGTACGCAACTGGGGTGAGCTCCCAGGAAGGAATCGCAAGCCCCTGGATTCTTTAGGAAAAAAACTCTGTGCTCTTCAGCGGTACCTGTGGCGTGAAGAGTCTCCTGGTGGTGTGGTTTTCAGCAGGCTTGGAAGCTGCAATGGAGCTGCTGTCCAAAGGGGGAAATACGGGCTCCTCCCATATTCTCCCGTTTACAACTTGACGCCACAGTGCATTTACTAGCACTATCTGACTGACTGCTGGAGACTTTCAGCCCCACTGGGCCTTTCTATGATCACACTTCGTTGGACGCGGGGTGTTTTGCGTGCCACGAATAGCATTACACACTTCATGAACTAGTCCGGCCTAGGTGACTTTGGATGGACCAAATGGCTAAGAATTTGACCGGTATTTCAGGATTTTCTGGCAGGCTGGACCTACCGTGTACCTTGCTTCCCAATAGAGAGATGACAGGTAAGAGTTGCCAGGATGCACTTTAGGCGCAGGGGTTCTTTCAGTGCAGTTCAGAGGGCCTCCGCGGAGGCAGAGCCACGTTGAATGGAATACTGGCCAAAACGTGGTCCTGGGGCTGCCTTACAGCTGTAGAAATCAAGCTCTGCAGGCGAGAATCTGTTCATCACCCTTCCCTCTGCATACAAATAGTCGACCCCAACCGTCTGTTCTGTGTTATGTTTCTCGGAAAATAAAAGGGGACTACGGCGCACACACTCTCCCTCAGAAGGGAATTCCTACGTGACTCTCTTAGGCCTACGGAAAGCTGTAGAGGAGTTAAAGCACTCTATCGAATCAGGACGCACGGAGATGGCTGCACACAAAACTTTGCTGATAGGAAACACTCGTGCTTCCCTTGAGGACAGGAGTCACGTTTACTTTGCCCTGAGCTAGGTCAAGCGTGGGATGAGCTCCTAGCAAGGCACTGGAGACCACCTGGATTCCTAGGAGAATGCTCACTTTCTTCACTGAGCGTATTCCTAGGAGTGACTAGAAGACGGTTAATGGCAATGCCTTTCAGTCAGCCTTGAGGCCGACACTATCTACCTTTCAACTGGGGGAAATCCTGCCTTTTTCCAGGCTTCTCAATGACAAACTGGATCACCCCGCACATGTACCTAGCTTCTCTGACAATCCCAAAGAGACCATTGGAATGCAATCTGGCCTTCTGCGATGAAACTTTTGGATGCAGTGTGCTCTGCATGTGGTGAACGGCATAATCCTCTAAATGTCCTCAGTAGGCCTAGGTGACTTTGGATGTTGCAAATGCCTCGCAATGCTCAGGGTAAATCTCTTCTTTATTTCGGGCTGGACCTAAAGGCCAGTTTCCGCATCACTTAGAGAGACCTCGAGCAGGAGTCCCAAGACTGAAGTGGCGCCCCGGTGGTTTCCTTCAGGGCCTCTTATGTTTCCTCAAAGTGGCAGACCCGCATGGAACGAAAGCCTGCCACGAACCGCCTTCCTGAGGCTCTTTCAAAGCTGTGGAACGCTAGCCATAGAGAACACATTAGTTGCCGGCCCTTCCAACTGCATAGTGAGGGAAGTTCCCCGAGCTGTGTATCCCTTGATTGTGCCCAGAAGGCTTTGGGTACACAGTGTCCTTCCTTGGCAGGAATTGACCATGTGAGAGTCTTGAGCACTGTGGGCCATAGTAAAGCTAAAGCCGTCCATTGACTAAGACTTCCTGGAAACCGGTGCACCTCTATCTCTGGTAATGGGAAAATGTGCACCTTACCTCAAGACTAGAGGTCACATTTAGTTGGCCCTTTAGCTACAGTACGCAACTGGGGTGAGCTCCCAGGAAGGAATCGCAAGCCCCTGGATTCTTTAGGAAAAAAACTATGTGCTCTTCAGCGGTACCTGTGGCGTGAAGAGTCTCCTGGTGGTGTGGTTTTCAGCAGGCTTGGAAGCTGCAATGGAGCTGCTGTCAAAAGGGGGAAATACGGGCTTCTCCCATATTCTCCCGTTTACAACTTGACGCCACAGTGCATTTACTAGCACTCTCTGACTGACTGCTGGAGACTTTCAGCCCCACTGGGCCTTTCTATGATCACACTTCGTTGGACGCGGGGTGTTTTGCGTGCCACGAATAGCATTACACGCTTCATGAACTAGTCCGGCCTAGGTGACTTTGGATGGACCAAATGGCTAAGAATTTGACCGGTACTTCAGGATTTTCTGGCAGGCTGGACCTACCGTGTACCTTGCTTCCCAATAGAGAGATGACAGGTAAGAGTTGCCAGGATGCACTTTAGGCGCAGGGGTTCTTTCAGTGCAGTTCAGAGGGCCTCCGCGGAGGCAGAGCCACGTTGAATGGAATACTGGCCAAAACGTGGTCCTGGGGCTGCCTTACAGCTGTAGAAATCAAGCTCTGCAGGCGAGAATCTGTTCATCACCCTTCCCTCTGCATACAAATAGTCGACCCCAACCGTCTGTTCTGTGTTATGTTTCTCGGAAAATAAAAGGGGACTACGGCGCACACACTCTCCCTCAGAAGGGAATTCCTACGTGACTCTCTTAGGCCTACGGAAAGCTGTACAGGAGTTAAAGCACGCTATTGAGTCAGGACGCATGGAGATGGCTGCACACAAAACTTTGCTGATAGGAAACACTCGTGCTTGCCTTGAGACCAGGGGTCACGTTTACTTTGCCCTGAGCTAGGGCAAGCGTGGGATGAGCTCCTAGCAAGGCACTGGAGACCACCTGGATTCCTAGGAGAATGCTCACTTTCTTCACTGAGCGTATTCCTAGGAGTGACTAGAAGACGGTTAATGGCAATGTCTTTCAGTCAGCCTTGAGGCCGCCACTATCTACCTTTCAACTGGGGGAAATCCTGCCTTTTTCCAGGCTTCTCAATGACAAACTGGATCACCCCGCACATGTACCTAGCTTCTCTGACAATCCCAAAGAGACCACTGGAACGCAATCCGGCCTTCTGCGATGAAACTTTTGGATGCAGTGTGCTCTGCATGTGGTGAACGGCATAATCCTCTAAATGTCCTCAGTAGGCCTAGGTGACTTTGGATGTTGCAAATGCCTAGCAATGCTCAGGGTAAATCTCTTCTTTATTTCGGGCTGGACCTAAAGGCCAGTTTCCGCATCACTTAGAGAGACCTCGAGCAGGAGTCCCCAGACTGAAGTGGCGCCCCGGTGGTTTCCTTCAGGGCCTCTTATGTTTCCTCAAAGTGGCAGACCCGCATGGAATGAAAGCCTGCCACGAACCGCCTTCCTGAGGCTCTTTCAAAGCTGTGGAACGCTAGCCATAGATAACACATTCGTTCCCAGCCCTTCCAACTGCATAGTTAGGGAAGTTCCCCGAGCTGTGTATCCCTTGATTGTGCCCAGAAGGCTTTGGGTACACAGTGTCCTTCCTTGGCAGGAATTGACCATGTGAGAGTCTTGAGCACTGTGGGCCATAGTAAAGCTAAAGCCGTCCATTGACTAAGACTTCCTGGAAACCGGTGCACCTCTATCTCTGGTAATGGGAAAATGTGCACCTTACCTCAAGACTAGAGGTCACATTTAGTTGGCCCTTTAGCTACAGTACGCAACTGGGGTGAGCTCCCAGGAAGGAATCGCAAGCCCCTGGATTCTTTAGGAAAAAAACTCTGTGCTCTTCAGCGGCACCTGTGGCGTGAAGAGTCTCCTGGTGGTGTGGTTTTCAGCAGGCTTGGAAGCTGCAATGGAGCTGCTGTCAAAAGGGGGAAATACGGGCTTCTCCCATATTCTCCCGTTTACAACTTGACGCCACAGCACATTTACTAGCACTCTCTGACTGACTGCTGGAGACTTTCAGCCCCACTGGGCCTTTCTATGATCACACTTCGTTGGACGCGGGGTGTTTTCGTGCCACGAATAGCATTACACGCTTCATGAACTAGTCCGGCCTAGGTGACTTTGGATGGACCAAATGGCTAAGAATTTGACTGGTATTTCAGGATTTTCTGGCAGGCTGGACCTACCATGTACCCTGCTTCCCAATAGAGAGATGACAGGTAAGAGTTGCCAGGATGCACTTTAGGCGCAGGGGTTCTTTCAGTGCAGTTCAGAGGGCCTCCGCGGAGGCAGAGCCACGTTGAATGGAATACTGGCCAAAAGGTGGTCCTGGGGCTGCCTTACAGCTGTAGAAATCAAGCTCTGCAGGGGAGAATCTGTTCATCACCCTTCCCTCTGTATACAAAGAGTCGACCCCAACCATTTGTTCTGTGTTATGTTTCTCGGAAAATAAAAGGGGACTACGGCGCACACACTCTCCCTCAGAAGGGAATTCCTACGTGACTCTCTTAGGCCTACGGAAAGCCGTAGAGGAGTTAAAGCAGTCTGTCGAGTCAGGACGCACGGAGATGGCTGCACACAAAACTTTGCTGATAGGAAACACTCGTGCTTGCCTTGAGGCCAGGGGTCACGTTTACTTTGCCCTGAGCTAGGGCAAGCGTGGGATCAGTTCCTAGCAAGGCACTGGAGACCACCTGGATTCCTAGGAGAACGCTCACTTTCTTCACTGAGCGTATTCCTAGGAGTGACTAGAAGACGGTTCATGGCAATGTCTTTCAGTCAGCCTTGAGGCCGCCACTATCTACCTTTCAACTGGGGGAAATCCTGCCTTTTTCCAGGCTTCTCAATGACAAACTGGATCACCCCGTACATGTACCTAGCTTCTCTGACAATCCCAAAGAGACCATTGGAACGCAATCCGGCCCTCTGCGATGAAACTTTTGGATGCAGTGTGCTCTGCATGTGGTGAACGGCATAATCCTCTAAATGTCCTCAGTAGGCCTAGGTGACTTTGGATGTTGCAAATGCCTAGCAATGCTCAGGGTAAATCTCTTCTTTATTTCGGGCTGGACCTAAAGGCCAGTTTCCGCATCACTTAGAGAGACCTCGAGCAGGAGTCCCCAGACTGAAGTGGCGCCCCGGTGGTTTCCTTCAGGGCCTCTTATGTTTCCTCAAAGTGGCAGACCCGCATGGAATGAAAGCCTGCCACGAACCGCCTTCCTGAGGCTCTTTCAAAGCTGTGGAACGCTAGCCATAGAGAACACATTAGTTCCCGGCCCTTCCAACTGCATAGTGAGGGAAGTTCCCCGAGCTGTGTATCCCTTGATTGTGCACAGAAGGCTTTGTGTACACAGTGTCCTTCCTTGGCAGGAAATGACCATGTGAGAGTCTTGAGCACTGTGGGCCATAGTAAAGCTAAAGCCGTCCATTGACTAAGACTTCCTGGAAACCGGTGCACCTCTATCTCTGGTAATGGGAAAATGTGCACCTTACCTCAAGACTAGAGGTCACATTTAGTTGGCCCTTTAGCTACAGTACGCAACTGGGGTGAGCTCCCAGGAAGGAATCGCAAGCCCCTGGATTCTTTAGGAAAAAAACTCTGTGCTCTTCAGCGGCACCTGTGGCGTGAAGAGTCTCCTGGTGGTGTGGTTTTCAGCAGGCTTGGAAGCTGCAATGGAGCTGCTGTCAAAAGGGGGAAATACGGGCTTCTCCCATATTCTCCCGTTTACAACTTGACGCCACAGCGCATTTACTAGCACTCTCTGACTGACTGCTGGAGACTTTCATCCCCACTGGGCCTTTCTATGATCACACTTCGTTGGACGCGGGGTGTTTTGCATGCCACGAATAGCATTACACGCTTCATGAACTAGTCTGGCCTAGGTGACTTTGGATGGACCAAATGGCTAAGAATTTGACCGGTATTTCAGGATTTTCTGGCAGGCTGGACCTACCGTGTACCTTGCTTCCCAATAGAGAGATGACAGGTAAGAGTTGCCAGGATGCACTTTAGGCGCAAGTGTACTTTCAGTGCAGTTCAGAGGGCCTCCACGGAGGCAGAGCCACGTTGAATGGAATACTGGCCAAAACGTGGTCCTGGTGCTGCCTTACAGCTGTAGAAATCAAGTTCTGCAGGCGAGAATCTGTTCATCACCCTTCCCTCTGCATACAAAGAGTCGACCCCAATCGTCTGTTCTGTGTTATGTTTCTCGGAAAATAAAATGGGACTACGGCGCACACACTCTCCCTCAGAAGGGAATTCCTACGCGACTCTCTTAGGCCTACGGAAAGCCGTAGAGGAGTTAAAGCACTCTGCCGAGTCAGGACGCACGGAGATGGCTGCACACAAAACTTTGCTGATAGGAAACACTCGTGCTTGCCTTGAGGCCTGGGGTCATGTTTACTTTGCCCTGAGCTAGGGCAAGCGTGGGATGAGCTCCTAGCAAGGCACTGGAGACCACCTGGATTCCTAGGAGAACGCTCACTTTCTTCACTGAGCGTATTCCTAGGAGTGACTAGAAGACGGTTCATGGCAATGTCTTTCAGTCAGCCTTGAGGCCGCCACTATCTACCTTTCAACTGGGGGAAATCCTGCCTTTTTCCAGGCTTCTCAATGACAAACTGGATCACCCCGCACATGTACCTAGCTTCTCTGACAATCCCAAAGAGACCATTGGAACGCAATCCGGCCTTCTGCGATGAAACTTTTGGATGCAGTGTGCTCTGCATGTGGTGAATGGCATAATCCTCTAAATGTCCTCAGTAGGCCTAGGTGACTTTGGATGTTGCAAATGCCTCGCAATGCTCAGGGTAAATCTCTTCTTTATTTCGGGCTGGACCTAAAGGCCAGTTTCCGCATCACTTAGAGAGACCTCGAGCAGGAGTCCCCAGACTGAAGTGGCGCCCCAGTGGTTTCCTTTAGGGCCTCTTATGTTTCTTCAAAGTGGCAGACCCGCATGGAATGAAAGCCTGCCACGAACCGCCTTCCTGAGGCTCTTTCAAAGCTGTGGAACGCTAGCCATAGAGAACACATTCGTTCCCGGCCCTTCCAACTGCATAGTGAGGGAAGTTCCCCGAGCTGTGTATCCCTTGATTGTGCCCAGAAGGCTTTGGGTACACAGTGTCCTTCCTTGGCAGGAATTGACCATGTGAGAGTCTTGAGCACTGTGGGCCATAGTAAAGCTAAAGCCGTCCATTGACTAAGACTTCCTGGAAACCGGTGCACCTCTATCTCTGGTAATGGGAAAATGTGCACCTTACCTCAAGACTAGAGGTCACATTTAGTTGGCCCTTTAGCTACAGTACGCAACTGGGGTGAGCTCCCAGGAAGGAATCGCAAGCCCCTGGATTCTTTAGGAAAAAATCTCTGTGCTCTTCAGTGGCACCTGTGGCGTGAAGAGTCTCCTGGTGGTGTGGTTTTCAGCAGGCTTGGAAGCTGCAATGGAGCTGCTGTCAAAAGGGGGAAATACGGGCTTCTCCCATATTCTCCCGTTTACAACTTGACGCCACAGCACATTTACTAGCACTCTCTGACTGACTGCTGGAGACTTTCAGCCCCACTGGGCCTTTCTATGATCACACTTCGTTGGACGCGGGGTGTTTTGCGTGCCACGAATAGCATTACACGCTTCATGAACTAGTCCGGCCTAGGTGACTTTGGATGGACCAAATGGCTAAGAATTTGACCGGTATTTCAGGATTTTCTGGCAGGCTGGACCTACCGTGAACCTTGCTTCCCAATAGAGAGATGAGAGGTAAGAGTTGCCAGGATGCACTTTAGGCGCAGGGGTTCTTTCAGTGCAGTTCAGAGGGCCTCCGAGGAGGCAGAGCCACGTTGAATGGAATACTGGCCAAAAGGTGGTCCTGGGCCTGCCTTACAGCTGTAGAAATCAAGCTCTGCAGGCGAGAATCTGTTCATCACCCTTCCCTCTGCATACAAATAGTCGACCCAAACCGTCTGTTCTGTGTTATGTTTCTCGGAAAATAAAAGGGGACTACGGCGCACACACTCTCCCTCAGAAGGGAATTCCTACGTGACTCTCTTAGGCCTACGGAAAGCTGTAGAGGAGTTAAAGCACTCTATCGAGTCAGGACGCACGGAGATGGCTGCACACAAAACTTTGCTGATAGGAAACACTCGTGCTTCCCTTGAGGCCAGGAGTCACGTTTACTTTGCCCTGAGCTAGGTCAAGCGTGGGATGAGCTCCTAGCAAGGCACTGGAGACCACCTGGATTCCTAGGAGAATGCTCACTTTCTTCACTGAGCGTATTCCTAGGAGTGACTAGAAGACGGTTAATGGCAATGTCTTTCAGTCAGCCTTGAGGCCGCCTCTATCTACCTTTCAACTGGGGGAAATCCTGCCTTTTTCCAGGCTTCTCAATGACAAACTGGATCACCCCGCACATGTACCTAGCTTCTCTGACAATCCCAAAGAGACCATTGGAATGCAATCCGGCCTTCTGCGATGAAACTTTTGGATGCAGTGTGCTCTGCATGTGGTGAACGGCATAATCCTCTAAATGTCCTCAGTAGGCCTAGGTGACTTTGGATGTTGCAAATGCCTAGCAATGCTCAGGGTAAATCTCTTCTTTATTTCGGGCTGGACCTAAAGGCCAGTTTCCGCATCACGTAGAGAGACCTCGAGCAGGAGTCCCAAGACTGAAGTGGCGCCCCGGTGGTTTCCTTCAGGGCCTCTTATGTTTACTCAAAGTGGCAGACCCGCATGGAATGAAAGCCTGCCACGAACCGCCTTCCTGAGGCTCTTTCAAAGCTGTGGAACGCTAGCCATAGAGAACACATTAGTTCCCTGCCCTTCCAACTGCATAGTGAGGGAAGTTCCCCGAGCTGTGTATCCCTTGATTGTGCCCAGAAGGCTTTGGGTACACAGTGTCCTTCCTTGGCAGGAATTGACCATGTGAGAGTCTTGAGCACTGTGGGCCATAGTAAAGCTAAAGCCGTCCATTGACTAAGACTTCCTGGAAACCGGTGCACCTCTATCTCTGGTAATGGGAAAATGTGCACCTTACCTCAAGACTAGAGGTCACATTTAGTTGGCCCTTTAGCTACAGTACGCAACTGGGGTGAGCTCCCAGGAAGGAATCGCAAGCCCCTGGATTCTTTAGGAAAAAAACTCTGTGCTCTTCAGCGGTACCTGTGGCGTGAAGAGTCTCCTGGTGGTGTGGTTTTCAGCAGGCTTGGAAGCTGCAATGGAGCTGCTGTCAAAAGGGGGAAATACGGGCTCCTCCCATATTCTCCCGTTTACAACTTGACGCCACAGTGCATTTACTAGCACTATCTGACTGACTGCTGGAGACTTTCAGCCCCACTGGGCCTTTCTATGATCACACTTCGTTGGACGCGGGGTGTTTTGCGTGCCACGAATAGCATTACACGCTTCATGAACTAGTCCGGCCTAGGTGACTTTGGATGGACCAAATGGCTAAGAATTTGACCGGTATTTCAGGATTTTCTGGCAGGCTGGACCTACCGTGTACCTTGCTTCCCAATAGAGAGATGACAGGTAAGAGTTGCCAGGATGCACTTTAGGCGCAGGGGTTCTTTCAGTGCAGTTCAGAGGGCCTCCGCGGAGGCAGAGCCACGTTGAATGGAATACTGGCCAAAACGTGGTCCTGGGGCTGCCTTACAGCTGTAGAAATCAAGCTCTGCAGGCGAGAATCTGTTCATCACCCTTCCCTCTGCATACAAATAGTCGACCCCAACCGTCTGTTCTGTGTTATGTTTCTCGGAAAATAAAAGGGGACTACGGCGCACACACTCTCCCTCAGAAGGGAATTCCTACGTGACTCTCTTAGGCCTACGGAAAGCTGTAGAGGAGTTAAAGCACTCTATCGAGTCAGGACGCACGGAGATGGCTGCACACAAAACTTTGCTGATAGGAAACACTCGTGCTTCCCTTGAGGCCAGGAGTCACGTTTACTTTGCCCTGAGCTAGGTCAAGCGTGGGATGAGCTCCTAGCAAGGCACTGGAGACCACCTGGATTCCTAGGAGAATGCTCACTTTCTTCACTGAGCGTATTCCTAGGAGTGACTAGAAGACGGTTAATGGCAATGCCTTTCAGTCAGCCTTGAGGCCGACACTATCTACCTTTCAACTGGGGGAAATCCTGCCTTTTTCCAGGCTTCTCAATGACAAACTGGATCACCCCGCACATGTACCTAGCTTCTCTGACAATCCCAAAGAGACCATTGGAATGCAATCCGGCCTTCTGCGATGAAACTTTTGGATGCAGTGTGCTCTGCATGTGGTGAACGGCATAATCCTCTAAATGTCCTCAGTAGGCCTAGGTGACTTTGGATGTTGCAAATGCCTCGCAATGCTCAGGGTAAATCTCTTCTTTATTTCGGGCTGGACCTAAAGGCCAGTTTCCGCATCACTTAGAGAGACCTCGAGCAGGAGTCCCAAGACTGAAGTGGCGCCCCGGTGGTTTCCTTCAGGGCCTCTTATGTTTCCTCAAAGTGGCAGACCCGCATGGAATGAAAGCCTGCCACGAACCGCCTTCCTGAGGCTCTTTCAAAGCTGTGGAACGCTAGCCATAGAGAACACATTAGTTCCCGGCCCTTCCAACTGCATAGTGAGGGAAGTTCCCCGAGCTGTGTATCCCTTGATTGTGCCCAGAAGGCTTTGGGTACACAGTGTCCTTCCTTGGCAGGAATTGACCATGTGAGAGTCTTGAGCACTGTGGGCCATAGTAAAGCTAAAGCCGTCCATTGACTAAGACTTCCTGGAAACCGGTGCACCTCTATCTCTGGTAATGGGAAAATGTGCACCTTACCTCAAGACTAGAGGTCACATTTAGTTGGCCCTTTAGCTACAGTACGCAACTGGGGTGAGCTCCCAGGAAGGAATCGCAAGCCCCTGGATTCTTTAGGAAAAAAACTATGTGCTCTTCAGCGGTACCTGTGGCGTGAAGAGTCTCCTGGTGGTGTGGTTTTCAGCAGGCTTGGAAGCTGCAATGGAGCTGCTGTCAAAAGGGGGAAATACGGGCTTCTCCCATATTCTCCCGTTTACAACTTGACGCCACAGTGCATTTACTAGCACTCTCTGACTGACTGCTGGAGACTTTCAGCCCCACTGGGCCTTTCTATGATCACACTTCGTTGGACGCGGGGTGCTTTGCGTGCCACGAATAGCATTACACGCTTCATGAACTAGTCCGGCCTAGGTGACTTTGGATGGACCAAATGGCTAAGAATTTGACCGGTACTTCAGGATTTTCTGGCAGGCTGGACCTACCGTGTACCTTGCTTCCCAATAGAGAGATGACAGGTAAGAGTTGCCAGGATGCACTTTAGGCGCAGGGGTTCTTTCAGTGCAGTTCAGAGGGCCTCCGCGGAGGCAGAGCCACGTTGAATGGAATACTGGCCAAAACGTGGTCCTGGGGCTGCCTTACAGCTGTAGAAATCAAGCTCTGCAGGCGAGAATCTGTTCATCACCCTTCCCTCTGCATACAAATAGTCGACCCCAACCGTCTGTTCTGTGTTATGTTTCTCGGAAAATAAAAGGGGACTACGGCGCACACACTCTCCCTCAGAAGGGAATTCCTACGTGACTCTCTTAGGCCTATGGAAAGCTGTACAGGAGTTAAAGCACGCTATTGAGTCAGGACGCATGGAGATGGCTGCACACAAAACTTTGCTGATAGGAAACACTCGTGCTTGCCTTGAGACCAGGGGTCACGTTTACTTTGCCCTGAGCTAGGGCAAGCGTGGGATGAGCTCCTAGCAAGGCACTGGAGACCACCTGGATTCCTAGGAGAATGCTCACTTTCTTCACTGAGCGTATTCCTAGGAGTGACTAGAAGACGGTTAATGGCAATGTCTTTCAGTCAGCCTTGAGGCCGCCACTATCTACCTTTCAACTGGGGGAAATCCTGCCTTTTTCCAGGCTTCTCAATGACAAACTGGATCACCCCGCACATGTACCTAGCTTCTCTGACAATCCCAAAGAGACCATTGGAACGCAATCCGGCCTTCTGCGATGAAACTTTTGGATGCAGTGTGCTCTGCATGTGGTGAACGGCATAATCCTCTAAATGTCCTCAGTAGGCCTAGGTGACTTTGGATGTTGCAAATGCCTAGCAATGCTCAGGGTAAATCTCTTCTTTATTTCGGGCTGGACCTAAAGGCCAGTTTCCGCATCACTTAGAGAGACCTCGAGCAGGAGTCCCCAGACTGAAGTGGCGCCCCGGTGGTTTCCTTCAGGGCCTCTTATGTTTCCTCAAAGTGGCAGACCCGCATGGAATGAAAGCCTGCCACGAACCGCCTTCCTGAGGCTCTTTCAAAGCTGTGGAACGCTAGCCATAGATAACACATTCGTTCCCAGCCCTTCCAACTGCATAGTTAGGGAAGTTCCCCGAGCTGTGTATCCCTTGATTGTGCCCAGAAGGCTTTGGGTACACAGTGTCCTTCCTTGGCAGGAATTGACCATGTGAGAGTCTTGAGCACTGTGGGCCATAGTAAAGCTAAAGCCGTCCATTGACTAAGACTTCCTGGAAACCGGTGCACCTCTATCTCTGGTAATGGGAAAATGTGCACCTTACCTCAAGACTAGAGGTCACATTTAGTTGGCCCTTTAGCTACAGTACGCAACTGGGGTGAGCTCCCAGGAAGGAATCGCAAGCCCCTGGATTCTTTAGGAAAAAAACTCTGTGCTCTTCAGCGGCACCTGTGGCGTGAAGAGTCTCCTGGTGGTGTGGTTTTCAGCAGGCTTGGAAGCTGCAATGGAGCTGCTGTCAAAAGGGGGAAATACGGGCTTCTCCCATATTCTCCCGTTTACAACTTGACGCCACAGCGCATTTACTAGCACTCTCTGACTGACTGCTGGAGACTTTCAGCCCCACTGGGCCTTTCTATGATCACACTTCGTTGGACGCGGGGTGTTTTGCGTGCCACGAATAGCATTACACGCTTCATGAACTAGTCCGGCCTAGGTGACTTTGGATGGACCAAATGGCTAAGAATTTGACCGGTATTTCAGGATTTTCTGGCAGGCTGGACCTACCATGTACCCTGCTTCCCAATAGAGAGATGACAGGTAAGAGTTGCCAGGATGCACTTTAGGCGCAGGGGTTCTTTCAGTGCAGTTCAGAGGGCCTCCACGGAGGCAGAGCCACGTTGAATGGAATACTGGCCAAAAGGTGGTCCTGGGGCTGCCTTACAGCTGTAGAAATCAAGCTCTGCAGGGGAGAATCTGTTCATCACCCTTCCCTCTGTATACAAAGAGTCGACCCCAACCATCTGTTCTGTGTTATGTTTCTCGGAAAATAAAAGGGGACTACGGCGCACACACTCTCCCTCAGAAGGGAATTCCTACGTGACTCTCTTAGGCCTACGGAAAGCCGTAGAGGAGTTAAAGCAGTCTGTCGAGTCAGGACGCACGGAGATGGCTGCACACAAAACTTTGCTGATAGGAAACACTCGTGCTTCCCTTGAGGCCAGGGGTCACGTTTACTTTGCCCTGAGCTAGGGCAAGCGTGGGATGAGCTCCTAGCAAGGCACTGGAGACCACCTGGATTCCTAGGAGAACGCTCACTTTCTTCACTGAGCGTATTCCTAGGAGTGACTAGAAGACGGTTCATGGCAATGTCTTTCAGTCAGCCTTGAGGCCGCCACTATCTACCTTTCAACTGGGGGAAATCCTGCCTTTTTCCAGGCTTCTCAATGACAAACTGGATCACCCCGTACATGTACCTAGCTTCTCTGACAATCCCAAAGAGACCATTGGAACGCAATCCGGCCCTCTGCGATGAAACTTTTGGATGCAGTGTGCTCTGCATGTGGTGAATGGCATAATCCTCTAAATGTCCTCAGTAGGCCTAGGTGACTTTGGATGTTGCAAATGCCTAGCAATGCTCAGGGTAAATCTCTTCTTTATTTCGGGCTGGACCTAAAGGCCAGTTTCCGCATCACTTAGAGAGACCTCGAGCAGGAGTCCCCAGACTGAAGTGGCGCCCCGGTGGTTTCCTTCAGGGCCTCTTATGTTTCCTCAAAGTGGCAGACCCGCATGGAATGAAAGCCTGCCACGAACCGCCTTCCTGAGGCTCTTTCAAAGCTGTGGAACGCTAGCCATAGAGAACACATTAGTTCCCGGCCCTTCCAACTGCATAGTGAGGGAAGTTCCCCGAGCTGTGTATCCCTTGATTGTGCACAGAAGGCTTTGTGTACACAGTGTCCTTCCTTGGCAGGAAATGACCATGTGAGAGTCTTGAGCACTGTGGGCCATAGTAAAGCTAAAGCCGTCCATTGACTAAGACTTCCTGGAAACCGGTGCACCTCTATCTCTGGTAATGGGAAAATGTGCACCTTACCTCAAGACTAGAGGTCACATTTAGTTGGCCCTTTAGCTACAGTACGCAACTGGGGTGAGCTCCCAGGAAGGAATCGCAAGCCCCTGGATTCTTTAGGAAAAAAACTCTGTGCTCTTCAGCGGCACCTGTGGCGTGAAGAGTCTCCTGGTGGTGTGGTTTTCAGCAGGCTTGGAAGCTGCAATGGAGCTGCTGTCAAAAGGGGGAAATACGGGCTTCTCCCATATTCTCCCGTTTACAACTTGACGCCACAGCGCATTTACTAGCACTCTCTGACTGACTGCTGGAGACTTTCATCCCCACTGGGCCTTTCTATGATCACACTTCGTTGGACGCGGGGTGTTTTGCATGCCACGAATAGCATTACACGCTTCATGAACTAGTCCGGCCTAGGTGACTTTGGATGGACCAAATGGCTAAGAATTTGACCGGTATTTCAGGATTTTCTGGCAGGCTGGACCTACCGTGTACCTTGCTTCCCAATAGAGAGATGACAGGTAAGAGTTGCCAGGATGCACTTTAGGCGCAAGTGTTCTTTCAGTGCAGTTCAGAGGGCCTCCACGGAGGCAGAGCCACGTTGAATGGAATACTGGCCAAAACGTGGTCCTGGGGCTGCCTTACAGCTGTAGAAATCAAGTTCTGCAGGCGAGAATCTGTTCATCACCCTTCCCTCTGCATACAAAGAGTCGACCCCAACCGTCTGTTCTGTGTTATGTTTCTCGGAAAATAAAATGGGACTACGGCGCACACACTCTCCCTCAGAAGGGAATTCCTACGCGACTCTCTTAGGCCTACGGAAAGCCGTAGAGGAGTTAAAGCACTCTGCCGAGTCAGGACGCACGGAGATGGCTGCACACAAAACTTTGCTGATAGGAAACACTCGTGCTTGCCTTGAGGCCTGGGGTCATGTTTACTTTGCCCTGAGCTAGGGCAAGCGTGGGATGAGCTCCTAGCAAGGCACTGGAGACCACCTGGATTCCTAGGAGAACGCTCACTTTCTTCACTGAGCGTATTCCTAGGAGTGACTAGAAGACGGTTCATGGCAATGTCTTTCAGTCAGCCTTGAGGCCGCCACTATCTACCTTTCAACTGGGGGAAATCCTGCCTTTTTCCAGGCTTCTCAATGACAAACTGGATCACCCCGCACATGTACCTAGCTTCTCTGACAATCCCAAAGAGACCATTGGAACGCAATCCGGCCTTCTGCGATGAAACTTTTGGATGCAGTGTGCTCTGCATGTGGTGAATGGCATAATCCTCTAAATGTCCTCAGTAGGCCTAGGTGACTTTGGATGTTGCAAATGCCTAGCAATGCTCAGGGTAAATCTCTTCTTTATTTCGGGCTGGACCTAAAGGCCAGTTTCCGCATCACTTAGAGAGACCTCGAGCAGGAGTCCCCAGACTGAAGTGGCGCCCCAGTGGTTTCCTTTAGGGCCTCTTATGTTTCTTCAAAGTGGCAGACCCGCATGGAATGAAAGCCTGCCACGAACCGCCTTCCTGAGGCTATTTCAAAGCTGTGGAACGCTAGCCATAGAGAACACATTCGTTCCCGGCCCTTCCAACTGCATAGTGAGGGAAGTTCCCCGAGCTGTGTATCCCTTGATTGTGCCCAGAAGGCTTTGGGTACACAGTGTCCTTCCTTGGCAGGAATTGACCATGTGAGAGTCTTGAGCACTGTGGGCCATAGTAAAGCTAAAGCTGTCCATTGACTAAGACTTCCTGGAAACCGGTGCACCTCTATCTCTGGTAATGGGAAAATGTGCACCTTACCTCAAGACTAGAGGTCACATTTAGTTGGCCCTTTAGCTACAGTACGCAACTGGGGTGAGCTCCCAGGAAGGAATCGCAAGCCCCTGGATTCTTTAGGAAAAAATCTCTGTGCTCTTCAGTGGCACCTGTGGCGTGAAGAGTCTCCTGGTGGTGTGGTTTTCAGCAGGCTTGGAAGCTGCAATGGAGCTGCTGTCAAAAGGGGGAAATACGGGCTTCTCCCATATTCTCCCGTTTACAACTTGACGCCACAGCACATTTACTAGCACTCTCTGACTGACTGCTGGAGACTTTCAGCCCCACTGGGCCTTTCTATGATCACACTTCGTTGGACGCGGGGTGTTTTGCATGCCACGAATAGCATTACACGCTTCATGAACTAGTCCGGCCTAGGTGACTTTGGATGGACCAAATGGCTAAGAATTTGACCGGTATTTCAGGATTTTCTGGCAGGCTGGACCTACCGTGTACCTTGCTTCCCAATAGAGAGATGAGAGGTAAGAGTTGCCAGGATGCACTTTAGGCGCAGGGGTTCTTTCAGTGCAGTTCAGAGGGCCTCCGAGGAGGCAGAGCCACGTTGAATGGAATACTGGCCAAAAGGTGGTCCTGGGCCTGCCTTACAGCTGTAGAAATCAAGCTCTGCAGGCGAGAATCTGTTCATCACCCTTCCCTCTGCATACAAATAGTCGACCCAAACAGTCTCTTCTGTGTTATGTTTCTCGGAAAATAAAAGGGGACTACGGCGCACACACTCTCCCTCAGAAGGGAATTCCTACGTGACTCTCTTAGGCCTACGGAAAGCTGTAGAGGAGTTAAAGCACTCTATCGAGTCAGGACGCACGGAGATGGCTGCACACAAAACTTTGCTGATAGGAAACACTCGTGCTTCCCTTGAGGCCAGGAGTCACGTTTACTTTGCCCTGAGCTAGGTCAAGCGTGGGATGAGCTCCTAGCAAGGCACTGGAGACCACCTGGATTCCTAGGAGAATGCTCACTTTCTTCACTGAGCGTATTCCTAGGAGTGACTAGAAGACGGTTAATGGCAATGTCTTTCAGTCAGCCTTGAGGCCGCCACTATCTACCTTTCAACTGGGGGAAATCCTGCCTTTTTCCAGGCTTCTCAATGACAAACTGGATCACCCCGCACATGTACCTAGCTTCTCTGACAATCCCAAAGAGACCATTGGAACGCAATCCGGCCTTCTGCGATGAAACTTTTGGATGCAGTGTGCTCTGCATGTGGTGAACGGCATAATCCTCTAAATGTCCTCAGTAGGCCTAGGTGACTTTGGATGTTGCAAATGCCTAGCAATGCTCAGGGTAAATCTCTTCTTTATTTCGGGCTGGACCTAAAGGCCAGTTTCCGCATCACTTAGAGAGACCTCGAGCAGGAGTCCCCAGACTGAAGTGGCGCCCCAGTGGTTTCCTTCAGGGCCTCTTATGTTTCTTCAAAGTGGCAGACCCGCATGGAATGAAAGCCTGCCACGAACCGCCTTCCTGAGGCTCTTTCAAAGCTGTGGAACGCTAGCCATAGAGAACACATTCGTTCCCGGCCCTTCCAACTGCATAGTGAGGGAAGTTCCCCGAGCTGTGTATCCCTTGATTGTGCCCAGAAGGCTTTGGGTACACAGTGTCCTTCCTTGGCAGGAATTGACCATGTGAGAGTCTTGAGCACTGTGGGCCATAGTAAAGCTAAAGCCGTCCATTGACTAAGACTTCCTGGAAACCGGTGCACCTCTATCTCTGGTAATGGGAAAATGTGCACCTTACCTCAAGACTAGAGGTCACATTTAGTTGGCCCTTTAGCTACAGTACGCAACTGGGGTGAGCTCCCAGGAAGGAATCGCAAGCCCCTGGATTCTTTAGGAAAAAAACTCTGTGCTCTTCAGTGGCACCTGTGGCGTGAAGAGTCTCCTGGTGGTGTGGTTTTCAGCAGGCTTGGAAGCTGCAATGGAGCTGCTGTCAAAAGGGGGAAATACGGGCTTCTCCCATATTCTCCCGTTTACAACTTGACGCCACAGCGCATTTACTAGCACTCTCTGACTGACTGCTGGAGACTTTCAGCCCCACTGGGCCTTTCTATGATCACACTTCGTTGGACGCGGGGTGTTTTCGTGCCACGAATAGCATTACACGCTTCATGAACTAGTCCGGCCTAGGTGACTTTGGATGGACCAAATGGCTAAGAATTTGACTGGTATTTCAGGATTTTCTGGCAGGCTGGACCTACCATGTACCCTGCTTCCCAATAGAGAGATGACAGGTAAGAGTTG
This sequence comes from Mesoplodon densirostris, assembly GCF_025265405.1. Taxonomy (NCBI): domain Eukaryota; kingdom Metazoa; phylum Chordata; class Mammalia; order Artiodactyla; family Ziphiidae; genus Mesoplodon; species Mesoplodon densirostris. The sequence goes on from NC_082682.1 coordinate 1,357,174, forward strand.
CCAGGATGCACTTTAGGCGCAGGGGTTCTTTCAGTGCAGTTCAGAGGGCCTCCGCGGAGGCAGAGCCACGTTGAATGGAATACTGGCCAAAAGGTGGTCCTGGGGCTGCCTTACAGCTGTAGAAATCAAGCTCTGCAGGGGAGAATCTGTTCATCACCCTTCCCTCTGTATACAAAGAGTCGACCCCAACCATTTGTTCTGTGTTATGTTTCTCGGAAAATAAAAGGGGACTACGGCGCACACACTCTCCCTCAGAAGGGAATTCCTACGTGACTCTCTTAGGCCTACGGAAAGCCGTAGAGGAGTTAAAGCAGTCTGTCGAGTCAGGACGCACGGAGATGGCTGCACACAAAACTTTGCTGATAGGAAACACTCGTGCTTGCCTTGAGGCCAGGGGTCACGTTTACTTTGCCCTGAGCTAGGGCAAGCGTGGGATCAGCTCCTAGCAAGGCACTGGAGACCACCTGGATTCCTAGGAGAACGCTCACTTTCTTCACTGAGCGTATTCCTAGGAGTGACTAGAAGACGGTTCATGGCAATGTCTTTCAGTCAGCCTTGAGGCCGCCACTATCTACCTTTCAACTGGGGGAAATCCTGCCTTTTTCCAGGCTTCTCAATGACAAACTGGATCACCCCGTACATGTACCTAGCTTCTCTGACAATCCCAAAGAGACCATTGGAACGCAATCCGGCCCTCTGCGATGAAACTTTTGGATGCAGTGTGCTCTGCATGTGGTGAACGGCATAATCCTCTAAATGTCCTCAGTAGGCCTAGGTGACTTTGGATGTTGCAAATGCCTAGCAATGCTCAGGGTAAATCTCTTCTTTATTTCGGGCTGGACCTAAAGGCCAGTTTCCGCATCACTTAGAGAGACCTCGAGCAGGAGTCCCCAGACTGAAGTGGCGCCCCGGTGGTTTCCTTCAGGGCCTCTTATGTTTCCTCAAAGTGGCAGACCCGCATGGAATGAAAGCCTGCCACGAACCGCCTTCCTGAGGCTCTTTCAAAGCTGTGGAACGCTAGCCATAGAGAACACATTAGTTCCCGGCCCTTCCAACTGCATAGTGAGGGAAGTTCCCCGAGCTGTGTATCCCTTGATTGTGCACAGAAGGCTTTGTGTACACAGTGTCCTTCCTTGGCAGGAAATGACCATGTGAGAGTCTTGAGCACTGTGGGCCATAGTAAAGCTAAAGCCGTCCATTGACTAAGACTTCCTGGAAACCGGTGCACCTCTATCTCTGGTAATGGGAAAATGTGCACCTTACCTCAAGACTAGAGGTCACATTTAGTTGGCCCTTTAGCTACAGTACGCAACTGGGGTGAGCTCCCAGGAAGGAATCGCAAGCCCCTGGATTCTTTAGGAAAAAAACTCTGTGCTCTTCAGCGGCACCTGTGGCGTGAAGAGTCTCCTGGTGGTGTGGTTTTCAGCAGGCTTGGAAGCTGCAATGGAGCTGCTGTCAAAAGGGGGAAATACGGGCTTCTCCCATATTCTCCCGTTTACAACTTGACGCCACAGCGCATTTACTAGCACTCTCTGACTGACTGCTGGAGACTTTCAACCCCACTGGGCCTTTCTATGATCACACTTCGTTGGACGCGGGGTGTTTTGCATGCCACGAATAGCATTACACGCTTCATGAACTAGTCTGGCCTAGGTGACTTTGGATGGACCAAATGGCTAAGAATTTGACCGGTATTTCAGGATTTTCTGGCAGGCTGGACCTACCGTGTACCTTGCTTCCCAATAGAGAGATGACAGGTAAGAGTTGCCAGGATGCACTTTAGGCGCAAGTGTACTTTCAGTGCAGTTCAGAGGGCCTCCACGGAGGCAGAGCCACGTTGAATGGAATACTGGCCAAAACGTGGTCCTGGTGCTGCCTTACAGCTGTAGAAATCAAGTTCTGCAGGCGAGAATCTGTTCATCACCCTTCCCTCTGCATACAAAGAGTCGACCCCAATCGTCTGTTCTGTGTTATGTTTCTCGGAAAATAAAATGGGACTACGGCGCACACACTCTCCCTCAGAAGGGAATTCCTACGCGACTCTCTTAGGCCTACGGAAAGCCGTAGAGGAGTTAAAGCACTCTGCCGAGTCAGGACGCACGGAGATGGCTGCACACAAAACTTTGCTGATAGGAAACACTCGTGCTTGCCTTGAGGCCTGGGGTCATGTTTACTTTGCCCTGAGCTAGGGCAAGCGTGGGATGAGCTCCTAGCAAGGCACTGGAGACCACCTGGATTCCTAGGAGAACGCTCACTTTCTTCACTGAGCGTATTCCTAGGAGTGACTAGAAGACGGTTCATGGCAATGTCTTTCAGTCAGCCTTGAGGCCGCCACTATCTACCTTTCAACTGGGGGAAATCCTGCCTTTTTCCAGGCTTCTCAATGACAAACTGGATCACCCCGCACATGTACCTAGCTTCTCTGACAATCCCAAAGAGACCATTGGAACGCAATCCGGCCTTCTGCGATGAAACTTTTGGATGCAGTGTGCTCTGCATGTGGTGAATGGCATAATCCTCTAAATGTCCTCAGTAGGCCTAGGTGACTTTGGATGTTGCAAATGCCTCGCAATGCTCAGGGTAAATCTCTTCTTTATTTCGGGCTGGACCTAAAGGCCAGTTTCCGCATCACTTAGAGAGACCTCGAGCAGGAGTCCCCAGACTGAAGTGGCGCCCCAGTGGTTTCCTTTAGGGCCTCTTATGTTTCTTCAAAGTGGCAGACCCGCATGGAATGAAAGCCTGCCACGAACCGCCTTCCTGAGGCTCTTTCAAAGCTGTGGAACGCTAGCCATAGAGAACACATTCGTTCCCGGCCCTTCCAACTGCATAGTGAGGGAAGTTCCCCGAGCTGTGTATCCCTTGATTGTGCCCAGAAGGCTTTGGGTACACAGTGTCCTTCCTTGGCAGGAATTGACCATGTGAGAGTCTTGAGCACTGTGGGCCATAGTAAAGCTAAAGCCGTCCATTGACTAAGACTTCCTGGAAACCGGTGCACCTCTATCTCTGGTAATGGGAAAATGTGCACCTTACCTCAAGACTAGAGGTCACATTTAGTTGGCCCTTTAGCTACAGTACGCAACTGGGGTGAGCTCCCAGGAAGGAATCGCAAGCCCCTGGATTCTTTAGGAAAAAATCTCTGTGCTCTTCAGTGACACCTGTGGCGTGAAGAGTCTCCTGGTGGTGTGGTTTTCAGCAGGCTTGGAAGCTGCAATGGAGCTGCTGTCAAAAGGGGGAAATACGGGCTTCTCCCATATTCTCCCGTTTACAACTTGACGCCACAGCACATTTACTAGCACTCTCTGACTGACTGCTGGAGACTTTCAGCCCCACTGGGCCTTTCTATGATCACACTTCGTTGGACGCGGGGTGTTTTGCGTGCCACGAATAGCATTACACGCTTCATGAACTAGTCCGGCCTAGGTGACTTTGGATGGACCAAATGGCTAAGAATTTGACCGGTATTTCAGGATTTTCTGGCAGGCTGGACCTACCGTGAACCTTGCTTCCCAATAGAGAGATGAGAGGTAAGAGTTGCCAGGATGCACTTTAGGCGCAGGGGTTCTTTCAGTGCAGTTCAGAGGGCCTCCGAGGAGGCAGAGCCACGTTGAATGGAATACTGGCCAAAAGGTGGTCCTGGGCCTGCCTTACAGCTGTAGAAATCAAGCTCTGCAGGCGAGAATCTGTTCATCACCCTTCCCTCTGCATACAAATAGTCGACCCAAACCGTCTGTTCTGTGTTATGTTTCTCGGAAAATAAAAGGGGACTACGGCGCACACACTCTCCCTCAGAAGGGAATTCCTACGTGACTCTCTTAGGCCTACGGAAAGCTGTAGAGGAGTTAAAGCACTCTATCGAGTCAGGACGCACGGAGATGGCTGCACACAAAACTTTGCTGATAGGAAACACTCGTGCTTCCCTTGAGGCCAGGAGTCACGTTTACTTTGCCCTGAGCTAGGTCAAGCGTGGGATGAGCTCCTAGCAAGGCACTGGAGACCACCTGGATTCCTAGGAGAATGCTCACTTTCTTCACTGAGCGTATTCCTAGGAGTGACTAGAAGACGGTTAATGGCAATGTCTTTCAGTCAGCCTTGAGGCCGCCTCTATCTACCTTTCAACTGGGGGAAATCCTGCCTTTTTCCAGGCTTCTCAATGACAAACTGGATCACCCCGCACATGTACCTAGCTTCTCTGACAATCCCAAAGAGACCATTGGAATGCAATCCGGCCTTCTGCGATGAAACTTTTGGATGCAGTGTGCTCTGCATGTGGTGAACGGCATAATCCTCTAAATGTCCTCAGTAGGCCTAGGTGACTTTGGATGTTGCAAATGCCTAGCAATGCTCAGGGTAAATCTCTTCTTTATTTCGGGCTGGACCTAAAGGCCAGTTTCCGCATCACTTAGAGAGACCTCGAGCAGGAGTCCCCAGACTGAAGTGGCGCCCCGGTGGTTTCCTTCAGGGCCTCTTATGTTTACTCAAAGTGGCAGACCCGCATGGAATGAAAGCCTGCCACGAACCGCCTTCCTGAGGCTCTTTCAAAGCTGTGGAACGCTAGCCATAGAGAACACATTAGTTCCCTGCCCTTCCAACTGCATAGTGAGGGAAGTTCCCCGAGCTGTGTATCCCTTGATTGTGCCCAGAAGGCTTTGGGTACACAGTGTCCTTCCTTGGCAGGAATTGACCATGTGAGAGTCTTGAGCACTGTGGGCCATAGTAAAGCTAAAGCCGTCCATTGACTAAGACTTCCTGGAAACCGGTGCACCTCTATCTCTGGTAATGGGAAAATGTGCACCTTACCTCAAGACTAGAGGTCACATTTAGTTGGCCCTTTAGCTACAGTACGCAACTGGGGTGAGCTCCCAGGAAGGAATCGCAAGCCCCTGGATTCTTTAGGAAAAAAACTCTGTGCTCTTCAGCGGTACCTGTGGCGTGAAGAGTCTCCTGGTGGTGTGGTTTTCAGCAGGCTTGGAAGCTGCAATGGAGCTGCTGTCAAAAGGGGGAAATACGGGCTCCTCCCATATTCTCCCGTTTACAACTTGACGCCACAGTGCATTTACTAGCACTATCTGACTGACTGCTGGAGACTTTCAGCCCCACTGGGCCTTTCTATGATCACACTTCGTTGGACGCGGGGTGTTTTGCGTGCCACGAATAGCATTACACGCTTCATGAACTAGTCCGGCCTAGGTGACTTTGGATGGACCAAATGGCTAAGAATTTGACCGGTATTTCAGGATTTTCTGGCAGGCTGGACCTACCGTGTACCTTGCTTCCCAATAGAGAGATGACAGGTAAGAGTTGCCAGGATGCACTTTAGGCGCAGGGGTTCTTTCAGTGCAGTTCAGAGGGCCTCCGCGGAGGCAGAGCCACGTTGAATGGAATACTGGCCAAAACGTGGTCCTGGGGCTGCCTTACAGCTGTAGAAATCAAGCTCTGCAGGCGAGAATCTGTTCATCACCCTTCCCTCTGCATACAAATAGTCGACCCCAACCGTCTGTTCTGTGTTATGTTTCTCGGAAAATAAAAGGGGACTACGGCGCACACACTCTCCCTCAGAAGGGAATTCCTACGTGACTCTCTTAGGCCTACGGAAAGCTGTAGAGGAGTTAAAGCACTCTATCGAGTCAGGACGCACGGAGATGGCTGCACACAAAACTTTGCTGATAGGAAACACTCGTGCTTCCCTTGAGGACAGGAGTCACGTTTACTTTGCCCTGAGCTAGGTCAAGCGTGGGATGAGCTCCTAGCAAGGCACTGGAGACCACCTGGATTCCTAGGAGAATGCTCACTTTCTTCACTGAGCGTATTCCTAGGAGTGACTAGAAGACGGTTAATGGCAATGCCTTTCAGTCAGCCTTGAGGCCGACACTATCTACCTTTCAACTGGGGGAAATCCTGCCTTTTTCCAGGCTTCTCAATGACAAACTGGATCACCCCGCACATGTACCTAGCTTCTCTGACAATCCCAAAGAGACCATTGGAATGCAATCCGGCCTTCTGCGATGAAACTTTTGGATGCAGTGTGCTCTGCATGTGGTGAACGGCATAATCCTCTAAATGTCCTCAGTAGGCCTAGGTGACTTTGGATGTTGCAAATGCCTCGCAATGCTCAGGGTAAATCTCTTCTTTATTTCGGGCTGGACCTAAAGGCCAGTTTCCGCATCACTTAGAGAGACCTCGAGCAGGAGTCCCAAGACTGAAGTGGCGCCCCGGTGGTTTCCTTCAGGGCCTCTTATGTTTCCTCAAAGTGGCAGACCCGCATGGAATGAAAGCCTGCCACGAACCGCCTTCCTGAGGCTCTTTCAAAGCTGTGGAACGCTAGCCATAGAGAACACATTAGTTCCCGGCCCTTCCAACTGCATAGTGAGGGAAGTTCCCCGAGCTGTGTATCCCTTGATTGTGCCCAGAAGGCTTTGGGTACACAGTGTCCTTCCTTGGCAGGAATTGACCATGTGAGAGTCTTGAGCACTGTGGGCCATAGTAAAGCTAAAGCCGTCCATTGACTAAGACTTCCTGGAAACCGGTGCACCTCTATCTCTGGTAATGGGAAAATGTGCACCTTACCTCAAGACTAGAGGTCACATTTAGTTGGCCCTTTAGCTACAGTACGCAACTGGGGTGAGCTCCCAGGAAGGAATCGCAAGCCCCTGGATTCTTTAGGAAAAAAACTATGTGCTCTTCAGCGGTACCTGTGGCGTGAAGAGTCTCCTGGTGGTGTGGTTTTCAGCAGGCTTGGAAGCTGCAATGGAGCTGCTGTCAAAAGGGGGAAATACGGGCTTCTCCCATATTCTCCCGTTTACAACTTGACGCCACAGTGCATTTACTAGCACTCTCTGACTGACTGCTGGAGACTTTCAGCCCCACTGGGCCTTTCTATGATCACACTTCGTTGGACGCGGGGTGCTTTGCGTGCCACGAATAGCATTACACGCTTCATGAACTAGTCCGGCCTAGGTGACTTTGGATGGACCAAATGGCTAAGAATTTGACCGGTACTTCAGGATTTTCTGGCAGGCTGGACCTACCGTGTACCTTGCTTCCCAATAGAGAGATGACAGGTAAGAGTTGCCAGGATGCACTTTAGGCGCAGGGGTTCTTTCAGTGCAGTTCAGAGGGCCTCCGCGGAGGCAGAGCCACGTTGAATGGAATACTGGCCAAAACGTGGTCCTGGGGCTGCCTTACAGCTGTAGAAATCAAGCTCTGCAGGCGAGAATCTGTTCATCACCCTTCCCTCTGCATACAAATAGTCGACCCCAACCGTCTGTTCTGTGTTATGTTTCTCGGAAAATAAAAGGGGACTACGGCGCACACACTCTCCCTCAGAAGGGAATTCCTACGTGACTCTCTTAGGCCTACGGAAAGCTGTACAGGAGTTAAAGCACGCTATTGAGTCAGGACGCATGGAGATGGCTGCACACAAAACTTTGCTGATAGGAAACACTCGTGCTTGCCTTGAGACCAGGGGTCACGTTTACTTTGCCCTGAGCTAGGGCAAGCGTGGGATGAGCTCCTAGCAAGGCACTGGAGACCACCTGGATTCCTAGGAGAATGCTCACTTTCTTCACTGAGCGTATTCCTAGGAGTGACTAGAAGACGGTTAATGGCAATGTCTTTCAGTCAGCCTTGAGGCCGCCACTATCTACCTTTCAACTGGGGGAAATCCTGCCTTTTTCCAGGCTTCTCAATGACAAACTGGATCACCCCGCACATGTACCTAGCTTCTCTGACAATCCCAAAGAGACCATTGGAACGCAATCCGGCCTTCTGCGATGAAACTTTTGGATGCAGTGTGCTCTGCATGTGGTGAACGGCATAATCCTCTAAATGTCCTCAGTAGGCCTAGGTGACTTTGGATGTTGCAAATGCCTAGCAATGCTCAGGGTAAATCTCTTCTTTATTTCGGGCTGGACCTAAAGGCCAGTTTCCGCATCACTTAGAGAGACCTCGAGCAGGAGTCCCCAGACTGAAGTGGCGCCCCGGTGGTTTCCTTCAGGGCCTCTTATGTTTCCTCAAAGTGGCAGACCCGCATGGAATGAAAGCCTGCCACGAACCGCCTTCCTGAGGCTCTTTCAAAGCTGTGGAACGCTAGCCATAGATAACACATTCGTTCCCAGCCCTTCCAACTGCATACTTAGGGAAGTTCCCCGAGCTGTGTATCCCTTGATTGTGCCCAGAAGGCTTTGGGTACACAGTGTCCTTCCTTGGCAGGAATTGACCATGTGAGAGTCTTGAGCACTGTGGGCCATAGTAAAGCTAAAGCCGTCCATTGACTAAGACTTCCTGGAAACCGGTGCACCTCTATCTCTGGTAATGGGAAAATGTGCACCTTACCTCAAGACTAGAGGTCACATTTAGTTGGCCCTTTAGCTACAGTACGCAACTGGGGTGAGCTCCCAGGAAGGAATCGCAAGCCCCTGAATTCTTTAGGAAAAAAACTCTGTGCTCTTCAGCGGCACCTGTGGCGTGAAGAGTCTCCTGGTGGTGTGGTTTTCAGCAGGCTTGGAAGCTGCAATGGAGCTGCTGTCAAAAGGGGGAAATACGGGCTTCTCCCATATTCTCCCGTTTACAACTTGACGCCACAGCGCATTTACTAGCACTCTCTGACTGACTGCTGGAGACTTTCAGCCCCACTGGGCCTTTCTATGATCACACTTCGTTGGACGCGGGGTGTTTTGCGTGCCACGAATAGCATTACACGCTTCATGAACTAGTCCGGCCTAGGTGACTTTGGATGGACCAAATGGCTAAGAATTTGACCGGTATTTCAGGATTTTCTGGCAGGCTGGACCTACCATGTACCCTGTTTCCCAATAGAGAGATGACAGGTAAGAGTTGCCAGGATGCACTTTAGGCGCAGGGGTTCTTTCAGTGCAGTTCAGAGGGCCTCCGCGGAGGCAGAGCCACGTTGAATGGAATACTGGCCAAAAGGTGGTCCTGGGGCTGCCTTACAGCTGTAGAAATCAAGCTCTGCAGGGGAGAATCTGTTCATCACCCTTCCCTCTGTATACAAAGAGTCGACCCCAACCATCTGTTCTGTGTTATGTTTCTCGGAAAATAAAAGGGGACTACGGCGCACACACTCTCCCTCAGAAGGGAATTCCTACGTGACTCTCTTAGGCCTACGGAAAGCCGTAGAGGAGTTAAAGCAGTCTGTCGAGTCAGGACGCACGGAGATGGCTGCACACAAAACTTTGCTGATAGGAAACACTCGTGCTTCCCTTGAGGCCAGGGGTCACGTTTACTTTGCCCTGAGCTAGGGCAAGCGTGGGATGAGCTCCTAGCAAGGCACTGGAGACCACCTGGATTCCTAGGAGAACGCTCACTTTCTTCACTGAGCGTATTCCTAGGAGTGACTAGAAGACGGTTCATGGCAATGTCTTTCAGTCAGCCTTGAGGCCGCCACTATCTACCTTTCAACTGGGGGAAATCCTGCCTTTTTCCAGGCTTCTCAATGACAAACTGGATCACCCCGTACATGTACCTAGCTTCTCTGACAATCCCAAAGAGACCATTGGAACGCAATCCGGCCCTCTGCGATGAAACTTTTGGATGCAGTGTGCTCTGCATGTGGTGAATGGCATAATCCTCTAAATGTCCTCAGTAGGCCTAGGTGACTTTGGATGTTGCAAATGCCTAGCAATGCTCAGGGTAAATCTCTTCTTTATTTCGGGCTGGACCTAAAGGCCAGTTTCCGCATCACTTAGAGAGACCTCGAGCAGGAGTCCCCAGACTGAAGTGGCGCCCCGGTGGTTTCCTTCAGGGCCTCTTATGTTTCCTCAAAGTGGCAGACCCGCATGGAATGAAAGCCTGCCACGAACCGCCTTCCTGAGGCTCTTTCAAAGCTGTGGAACGCTAGCCATAGAGAACACATTAGTTCCCGGCCCTTCCAACTGCATAGTGAGGGAAGTTCCCCGAGCTGTGTATCCCTTGATTGTGCACAGAAGGCTTTGTGTACACAGTGTCCTTCCTTGGCAGGAAATGACCATGTGAGAGTCTTGAGCACTGTGGGCCATAGTAAAGCTAAAGCCGTCCATTGACTAAGACTTCCTGGAAACCGGTGCACCTCTATCTCTGGTAATGGGAAAATGTGCACCTTACCTCAAGACTAGAGGTCACATTTAGTTGGCCCTTTAGCTACAGTACGCAACTGGGGTGAGCTCCCAGGAAGGAATCGCAAGCCCCTGGATTCTTTAGGAAAAAAACTCTGTGCTCTTCAGCGGCACCTGTGGCGTGAAGAGTCTCCTGGTGGTGTGGTTTTCAGCAGGCTTGGAAGCTGCAATGGAGCTGCTGTCAAAAGGGGGAAATACGGGCTTCTCCCATATTCTCCCGTTTACAACTTGACGCCACAGCGCATTTACTAGCACTCTCTGACTGACTGCTGGAGACTTTCATCCCCACTGGGCCTTTCTATGATCACACTTCGTTGGACGCGGGGTGTTTTGCATGCCACGAATAGCATTACACGCTTCATGAACTAGTCCGGCCTAGGTGACTTTGGATGGACCAAATGGCTAAGAATTTGACCGGTATTTCAGGATTTTCTGGCAGGCTGGACCTACCGTGTACCTTGCTTCCCAATAGAGAGATGACAGGTAAGAGTTGCCAGGATGCACTTTAGGCGCAAGTGTTCTTTCAGTGCAGTTCAGAGGGCCTCCACGGAGGCAGAGCCACGTTGAATGGAATACTGGCCAAAACGTGGTCCTGGGGCTGCCTTACAGCTGTAGAAATCAAGTTCTGCAGGCGAGAATCTGTTCATCACCCTTCCCTCTGCATACAAAGAGTCGACCCCAACCGTCTGTTCTGTGTTATGTTTCTCGGAAAATAAAATGGGACTACGGCGCACACACTCTCCCTCAGAAGGGAATTCCTACGCGACTCTCTTAGGCCTACGGAAAGCCGTAGAGGAGTTAAAGCACTCTGCCGAGTCAGGACGCACGGAGATGGCTGCACACAAAACTTTGCTGATAGGAAACACTCGTGCTTGCCTTGAGGCCTGGGGTCATGTTTACTTTGCCCTGAGCTAGGGCAAGCGTGGGATGAGCTCCTAGCAAGGCACTGGAGACCACCTGGATTCCTAGGAGAACGCTCACTTTCTTCACTGAGCGTATTCCTAGGAGTGACTAGAAGACGGTTCATGGCAATGTCTTTCAGTCAGCCTTGAGGCCGCCACTATCTACCTTTCAACTGGGGGAAATCCTGCCTTTTTCCAGGCTTCTCAATGACAAACTGGATCACCCCGCACATGTACCTAGCTTCTCTGACAATCCCAAAGAGACCATTGGAACGCAATCCGGCCTTCTGCGATGAAACTTTTGGATGCAGTGTGCTCTGCATGTGGTGAATGGCATAATCCTCTAAATGTCCTCAGTAGGCCTAGGTGACTTTGGATGTTGCAAATGCCTAGCAATGCTCAGGGTAAATCTCTTCTTTATTTCGGGCTGGACCTAAAGGCCAGTTTCCGCATCACTTAGAGAGACCTCGAGCAGGAGTCCCCAGACTGAAGTGGCGCCCCAGTGGTTTCCTTTAGGGCCTCTTATGTTTCTTCAAAGTGGCAGACCCGCATGGAATGAAAGCCTGCCACGAACCGCCTTCCTGAGGCTATTTCAAAGCTGTGGAACGCTAGCCATAGAGAACACATTCGTTCCCGGCCCTTCCAACTGCATAGTGAGGGAAGTTCCCCGAGCTGTGTATCCCTTGATTGTGCCCAGAAGGCTTTGGGTACACAGTGTCCTTCCTTGGCAGGAATTGACCATGTGAGAGTCTTGAGCACTGTGGGCCATAGTAAAGCTAAAGCTGTCCATTGACTAAGACTTCCTGGAAACCGGTGCACCTCTATCTCTGGTAATGGGAAAATGTGCACCTTACCTCAAGACTAGAGGTCACATTTAGTTGGCCCTTTAGCTACAGTACGCAACTGGGGTGAGCTCCCAGGAAGGAATCGCAAGCCCCTGGATTCTTTAGGAAAAAATCTCTGTGCTCTTCAGTGGCACCTGTGGCGTGAAGAGTCTCCTGGTGGTGTGGTTTTCAGCAGGCTTGGAAGCTGCAATGGAGCTGCTGTCAAAAGGGGGAAATACGGGCTTCTCCCATATTCTCCCGTTTACAACTTGACGCCACAGCACATTTACTAGCACTCTCTGACTGACTGCTGGAGACTTTCAGCCCCACTGGGCCTTTCTATGATCACACTTCGTTGGACGCGGGGTGTTTTGCATGCCACGAATAGCATTACACGCTTCATGAACTAGTCCGGCCTAGGTGACTTTGGATGGACCAAATGGCTAAGAATTTGACCGGTATTTCAGGATTTTCTGGCAGGCTGGACCTACCGTGTACCTTGCTTCCCAATAGAGAGATGAGAGGTAAGAGTTGCCAGGATGCACTTTAGGCGCAGGGGTTCTTTCAGTGCAGTTCAGAGGGCCTCCGAGGAGGCAGAGCCACGTTGAATGGAATACTGGCCAAAAGGTGGTCCTGGGCCTGCCTTACAGCTGTAGAAATCAAGCTCTGCAGGCGAGAATCTGTTCATCACCCTTCCCTCTGCATACAAATAGTCGACCCAAACAGTCTCTTCTGTGTTATGTTTCTCGGAAAATAAAAGGGGACTACGGCGCACACACTCTCCCTCAGAAGGGAATTCCTACGTGACTCTCTTAGGCCTACGGAAAGCTGTAGAGGAGTTAAAGCACTCTATCGAGTCAGGACGCACGGAGATGGCTGCACACAAAACTTTGCTGATAGGAAACACTCGTGCTTCCCTTGAGGCCAGGAGTCACGTTTACTTTGCCCTGAGCTAGGTCAAGCGTGGGATGAGCTCCTAGCAAGGCACTGGAGACCACCTGGATTCCTAGGAGAATGCTCACTTTCTTCACTGAGCGTATTCCTAGGAGTGACTAGAAGACGGTTAATGGCAATGTCTTTCAGTCAGCCTTGAGGCCGCCACTATCTACCTTTCAACTGGGGGAAATCCTGCCTTTTTCCAGGCTTCTCAATGACAAACTGGATCACCCCGCACATGTACCTAGCTTCTCTGACAATCCCAAAGAGACCATTGGAACGCAATCCGGCCTTCTGCGATGAAACTTTTGGATGCAGTGTGCTCTGCATGTGGTGAACGGCATAATCCTCTAAATGTCCTCAGTAGGCCTAGGTGACTTTGGATGTTGCAAATGCCTAGCAATGCTCAGGGTAAATCTCTTCTTTATTTCGGGCTGGACCTAAAGGCCAGTTTCCGCATCACTTAGAGAGACCTCGAGCAGGAGTCCCCAGACTGAAGTGGCGCCCCAGTGGTTTCCTTCAGGGCCTCTTATGTTTCTTCAAAGTGGCAGACCCGCATGGAATGAAAGCCTGCCACGAACCGCCTTCCTGAGGCTCTTTCAAAGCTGTGGAACGCTAGCCATAGAGAACACATTCGTTCCCGGCCCTTCCAACTGCATAGTGAGGGAAGTTCCCCGAGCTGTGTATCCCTTGATTGTGCCCAGAAGGCTTTGGGTACACAGTGTCCTTCCTTGGCAGGAATTGACCATGTGAGAGTCTTGAGCACTGTGGGCCATAGTAAAGCTAAAGCCGTCCATTGACTAAGACTTCCTGGAAACCGGTGCACCTCTATCTCTGGTAATGGGAAAATGTGCACCTTACCTCAAGACTAGAGGTCACATTTAGTTGGCCCTTTAGCTACAGTACGCAACTGGGGTGAGCTCCCAGGAAGGAATCGCAAGCCCCTGGATTCTTTAGGAAAAAAACTCTGTGCTCTTCAGTGGCACCTGTGGCGTGAAGAGTCTCCTGGTGGTGTGGTTTTCAGCAGGCTTGGAAGCTGCAATGGAGCTGCTGTCAAAAGGGGGAAATACGGGCTTCTCCCATATTCTCCCATTTACAACTTGACGCCACAGCACATTTACTAGCACTCTCTGACTGACTGCTGGAGACTTTCAGCCCTACTGGGCCTTTCTATGATCACACTTCGTTGGACGAGGGGTGTTTTGCGTGCCACGGATAGCATTACACGCTTCATGAACTAGTCCGGCCTAGGTTACTTTGGATGGACCAAATGGCTAAGAATTTGACCGGTATTTCAGGATTTTCTGGCAGGCTGGACCTACCGTGTACCTTGCTTCCCAATAGAGAGATGAGAGGTAAGAGTTGCCAGGATGCACTTTAGGTGCAGGGGTTCTTTCAGTGCAGTTCAGAGGGCCTCCGAGGAGGCAGAGCCACGTTGAATGGAATACTGGCCAAAAGGTGGTCCTGGGCCTGTCTTACAGCTGTAGAAATCAAGCTCTGCAGGCGAGAATCTGTTCATCACCCTTCCCTCTGCATACAAATAGTCTACCCAAACCGTCTGTTCTGTGTTATGTTTCTCGGAAAATAAAAGGGGACTACCGCGCACACACTCTCCCTCAGAAGGGAATTCCTACGTGACTCTCTTAGGCCTACGGAAAGCTGTAGAGGAGTTAAAGCACTCTATCGAGTCAGGACGCACGGAGATGGCTGCACACAAAACTTTGCTGATAGGAAACACTCGTGCTTCCCTTGAGGCCAGGAGTCACGTTTACTTTGCCCTGAGCTAGGTCAAGCGTGGGATGAGCTCCTAGCAAGGCACTGGAGACCACCTGGATTCCTAGGAGAATGCTCACTTTCTTCACTGAGCGTATTCCTAGGAGTGACTAGAAGACGGTTAATGGCAATGTCTTTCAGTCAGCCTTGAGGCCGCCTCTATCTACCTTTCAACTGGGGGAAATCCTGCCTTTTTCCAGGCTTCTCAATGACAAACTGGATCACCCCGCACATGTACCTAGCTTCTCTGACAATCCCAAAGAGACCATTGGAATGCAATCCGGCCTTCTGCGATGAAACTTTTGGATGCAGTGTGCTCTGCATGTGGTGAACGGCATAATCCTCTAAATGTCCTCAGTAGGCCTAGGTGACTTTGGATGTTGCAAATGCCTAGCAATGCTCAGGGTAAATCTCTTCTTTATTTCGGGCTGGACCTAAAGGCCAGTTTCCGCATCACGTAGAGAGACCTCGAGCAGGAGTCCCAAGACTGAAGTGGCGCCCCGGTGGTTTCCTTCAGGGCCTCTTATGTTTACTCAAAGTGGCAGACCCGCATGGAATGAAAGCCTGCCACGAACCGCCTTCCTGAGTCTCTTTCAAAGCTGTGGAACGCTAGCCATAGAGAACACATTAGTTCCCTGCCCTTCCAACTGCATAGTGAGGGAAGTTCCCCGAGCTGTGTATCCCTTGATTGTGCCCAGAAGGCTTTGGGTACACAGTGTCCTTCCTTGGCAAGAATTGACCATGTGAGAGTCTTGAGCACTGTGGGCCATAGTAAAGCTAAAGCCGTCCATTGACTAAGACTTCCTGGAAACCGGTGCACCTCTATCTCTGGTAATGGGAAAATGTGCACCTTACCTCAAGACTAGAGGTCACATTTAGTTGGCACTTTAGCTACAGTACGCAACTGGGGTGAGCTCCCAGGAAGGAATCGCAAGCCCCTGGATTCTTTAGGAAAAAAACTCTGTGCTCTTCAGCGGTACCTGTGGCGTGAAGAGTCTCCTGGTGGTGTGGTTTTCAGCAGGCTTGGAAGCTGCAATGGAGCTGCTGTCAAAAGGGGGAAATACGGGCTCCTCCCATATTCTCCCGTTTACAACTTGACGCCACAGTGCATTTACTAGCACTATCTGACTGACTGCTGGAGACTTTCAGCCCCACTGGGCCTTTCTATGATCACACTTCGTTGGACACGGGGTGTTTTGCGTGCCACGAATAGCATTACACGCTTCATGAACTAGTCCGGCCTAGGTGACTTTGGATGGACCAAATGGCTAAGAATTTGACCGGTACTTCAGGATTTTCTGGCAGGCTGGACCTACCGTGTACCTTGCTTCCCAATAGAGAGATGACAGGTAAGAGTTGCCAGGATGCACTTTAGGCGCAGGGGTTCTTTCAGTGCAGTTCAGAGGGCCTCCGCGGAGACAGAGCCACGTTGAATGGAATACTGGCCAAAACGTGGTCCTGGGGCTGCCTTACAGCTGTAGAAATCAAGCTCTGCAGGCGAGAATCTGTTCATCACCCTTCCCTCTGCATACAAATAGTCGACACCAACCGTCTGTTCTGTGTTATGTTTCTCGGAAAATAAAAGGGGACTACGGCGCACACACTCTCCCTCAGAAGGGAATTCCTACGTGACTCTCTTAGGCCTACGGAAAGCTGTACAGGAGTTAAAGCACTCTATTGAGTCAGGACGCATGGAGATGGCTGCACACAAAACTTTGCTGATAGGAAACACTCGTGCTTGCCTTGAGACCAGGGGTCACGTTTACTTTGCCCTGAGCTAGGGCAAGCGTGGGATGAGCTCCTAGCAAGGCACTGGAGACCACCTGGATTCCTAGGAGAATGCTCACTTTCTTCACTGAGCGTATTCCTAGGAGTGACTAGAAGACGGTTAATGGCAATGTCTTTCAGTCAGCCTTGAGGCCGCCACTATCTACCTTTCAACTGGGGGAAATCCTGCCTTTTTCCAGGCTTCTCAATGACAAACTGGATCACCCCGCACATGTACCTAGCTTCTCTGACAATCCCAAAGAGACCATTGGAACGCAATCCGGCCTTCTGCGATGAAACTTTTGGATGCAGTGTGCTCTGCATGTGGTGAACGGCATAATCCTCTAAATGTCCTCAGTAGGCCTAGGTGACTTTGGATGTTGCAAATGCCTAGCAATGCTCAGGGTAAATCTCTTCTTTATTTCGGGCTGGACCTAAAGGCCAGTTTCCGCATCACTTAGAGAGACCTCGAGCAGGAGTCCCCAGACTGAAGTGGCGCCCCGGTGGTTTCCTTCAGGGCCTCTTATGTTTCCTCAAAGTGGCAGACCCGCATGGAATGAAAGCCTGCCACGAACCGCCTTCCTGAGGCTCTTTCAAAGCTGTGGAACGCTAGCCATAGATAACACATTCGTTCCCGGCCCTTCCAACTGCATAGTGAGGGAAGTTCCCCGAGCTGTGTATCCCTTGATTGTGCCCAGAAGGCTTTGGGTACACAGTGTCCTTCCTTGGCAGGAATTGACCATGTGAGAGTCTTGAGCACTGTGGGCCATAGTAAAGCTAAAGCCGTCCATTGACTAAGACTTCCTGGAAACCGGTGCACCTCTATCTCTGGTAATGGGAAAATGTGCACCTTACCTCAAGACTAGAGGTCACATTTAGTTGGCCCTTTAGCTACAGTACGCAACTGGGGTGAGCTCCCAGGAAGGAATCGCAAGCCCCTGGATTCTTTAGGAAAAAAACTCTGTGCTCTTCAGCGGCACCTGTGGCGTGAAGAGTCTCATGGTGGTGTGGTTTTCAGCAGGCTTGGAAGCTGCAATGGAGCTGCTGTCAAAAGGGGGAAATACGGGCTTCTCCCATATTCTCCCGTTTACAACTTGACGCCACAGCACATTTACTAGCACTATCTGACTGACTGCTGGAGACTTTCAGCCCCACTGGGCCTTTCTATGATCACACTTCGTTGGACGCGGGGTGTTTTGCGTGCCACGAATAGCATTACACGCTTCATGAACTAGTCCGGCCTAGGTGACTTTGGATGGACCAAATGGCTAAGAATTTGACCGGTATTTCAGGATTTTCTGGCAGGCTGGACCTACCATGTACCCTGCTTCCCAATAGAGAGATGACAGGTAAGAGTTGCCAGGATGCACTTTAGGCGCAGGGGTTCTTTCAGTGCAGTTCAGAGGGCCTCCGCGGAGGCAGAGCCACGTTGAATGGAATACTGGCCAAAAGGTGGTCCTGGGGCTGCCTTACAGCTGTAGAAATCAAGCTCTGCAGGGGAGAATCTGTTCATCACCCTTCCCTCTGTATACAAAGAGTCGACCCCAACCATCTGTTCTGTGTTATGTTTCTCGGAAAATAAAAGGGGACTACGGCGCACACACTCTCCCTCAGAAGGGAATTCCTACGTGACTCTCTTAGGCCTACGGAAAGCCGTAGAGGAGTTAAAGCAGTCTGTCGAGTCAGGACGCACGGAGATGGCTGCACACAAAACTTTGCTGATAGGAAACACTCGTGCTTCCCTTGAGGCCAGGGGTCACGTTTACTTTGCCCTGAGCTAGGGCAAGCGTGGGATGAGCTCCTAGCAAGGCACTGGAGACCACCTGGATTCCTAGGAGAACGCTCACTTTCTTCACTGAGCGTATTCCTAGGAGTGACTAGAAGACGGTTCATGGCAATGTCTTTCAGTCAGCCTTGAGGCCGCCACTATCTACCTTTCAACTGGGGGAAATCCTGCCTTTTTCCAGGCTTCTCAATGACAAACTGGATCACCCCGTACATGTACCTAGCTTCTCTGACAATCCCAAAGAGACCATTGGAACGCAATCCGGCCCTCTGCGATGAAACTTTTGGATGCAGTGTGCTCTGCATGTGGTGAACGGCATAATCCTCTAAATGTCCTCAGTAGGCCTAGGTGACTTTGGATGTTGCAAATGCCTAGCAATGCTCAGGGTAAATCTCTTCTTTATTTCGGGCTGGACCTAAAGGCCAGTTTCCGCATCACTTAGAGAGACCTCGAGCAGGAGTCCCCAGACTGAAGTGGCGCCCCGGTGGTTTCCTTCAGGGCCTCTTATGTTTCCTCAAAGTGGCAGACCCGCATGGAATGAAAGCCTGCCACGAACCGCCTTCCTGAGGCTCTTTCAAAGCTGTGGAACGCTAGCCATAGATAACACATTCGTTCCCGGCCCTTCCAACTGCATAGTGAGGGAAGTTCCCCGAGCTGTGTATCCCTTGATTGTGCCCAGAAGGCTTTGGGTACACAGTGTCCTTCCTTGGCAGGAATTGACCATGTGAGAGTCTTGAGCACTGTGGGCCATAGTAAAGCTAAAGCCGTCCATTGACTAAGACTTCCTGGAAACCGGTGCACCTCTATCTCTGGTAATGGGAAAATGTGCACCTTACCTCAAGACTAGAGGTCACATTTAGTTGGCCCTTTAGCTACAGTACGCAACTGGGGTGAGCTCCCAGGAAGGAATCGCAAGCCCCTGGATTCTTTAGGAAAAAAACTCTGTGCTCTTCAGCGGCACCTGTGGCGTGAAGAGTCTCCTGGTGGTGTGGTTTTCAGCAGGCTTGGAAGCTGCAATGGAGCTGCTGTCAAAAGGGGGAAATACGGGCTTCTCCCATATTCTCCCGTTTACAACTTGACGCCACAGCGCATTTACTAGCACTCTCTGACTGACTGCTGGAGACTTTCAGCCCCACTGGGCCTTTCTATGATCACACTTCGTTGGACGAGGGGTGTTTTGCGTGCCACGAATAGCATTACACGCTTCATGAACTAGTCCGGCCTAGGTGACTTTGGATGGACCAAATGGCTAAGAATTTGACCGGTATTTCAGGATTTTCTGGCAGGCTGGACCTACCGTGTACCCTGCTTACCAATAGAGAGATGACAGGTAAGAGTTGCCAGGATGCACTTTAGGCGCAGGGGTTCTTTCAGTGCAGTTCAGAGGGCCTCCGCGGAGGCAGAGCCACGTTGAATGGAATACTGGCCAAAACGTGGTCCTGGGGCTGCCTTACAGCTGCAGAAATCAAGCTCTGCAGGGGAGAATCTGTTCATCACCCTTCCCTCTGTATACAAAGAGTCGACCCCAACCATCTGTTCTGTGTTATGTTTCTCGGAAAATAAAAGGGGACTACGGCGCACACACTCTCCCTCAGAAGGGAATTCCTACGTGACTCTCTTAGGCCTACGGAAAGCCGTAGAGGAGTTAAAGCAGTCTGTCGAGTCAGGACGCACGGAGATGGCTGCACACAAAACTTTGCTGATAGGAAACACTCGTGCTTCCCTTGAGGCCAGGGGTCACGTTTACTTTGCCCTGAGCTAGGGCAAGCGTGGGATGAGCTCCTAGCAAGGCACTGGAGACCACCTGGATTCCTAGGAGAACGCTCACTTTCTTCACTGAGCGTATTCCTAGGAGTGACTAGAAGACGGTTCATGGCAATGTCTTTCAGTCAGCCTTGAGGCCGCCACTATCTACCTTTCAACTGGGGGAAATCCAGCCTTTTTCCAGGCTTCTCAATGACAAACTGGATCACCCCGTACATGTACCTAGCTTCTCTGACAATCCCAAAGAGACCATTGGAACGCAATCCGGCCCTCTGCGATGAAACTTTTGGATGCAGTGTGCTCTGCATGTGGTGAACGGCATAATCCTCTAAATGTCCTCAGTAGGCCTAGGTGACTTTGGATGTTGCAAATGCCTAGCAATGCTCAGGGTAAATCTCTTCTTTATTTCGGGCTGGACCTAAAGGCCAGTTTCCGCATCACTTAGAGAGACCTCGAGCAGGAGTCCCCAGACTGAAGTGGCGTCCCGGTGGTTTCCTTCAGGGCCTCTTATGTTTCCTCAAAGTGGCAGACCCGCATGGAATGAAAGCCTGCCACGAACCGCCTTCCTGAGGCTCTTTCAAAGCTGTGGAACGCTAGCCATAGAGAACACATTCGTTCCCGGCCCTTCCAACTGCATAGTGAGGGAACTTCCCCGAGCTGTGTATCCCTTGATTGTGCCCAGAAGGCTTTGGGTACACAGTGTCCTTCCTTGGCAGGAATTGACCAAGTGAGAGTCTTGAGCACTGTGGGCCATAGTAAAGCTAAAGCCGTCCATTGACTAAGACTTCCTGGAAACCGGTGCACCTCTATCTCTGGTAATGGGAAAATGTGCACCTTACCTCAAGACTAGAGGTCACATTTAGTTGGCCCTTTAGCTACAGTACGCAACTGGGGTGAGCTCCCAGGAAGGAATCGCAAGCCCCTGGATTCTTTAGGAAAAAAACTCTGTGCTCTTCAGCGGCACCTGTGGCGTGAAGAGTCTCCTGGTGGTGTGGTTTTCAGCAGGCTTGGAAGCTGCAATGGAGCTGCTGTCAAAAGGGGGAAATACGGGCTTCTCCCATATTCTCCCGTTTACAACTTGACGCCACAGCGCATTTACTAGCACTCTCTGACTGACTGCTGGAGACTTTCAGCCCCACTGGGCCTTTCTATGATCACACTTCGTTGGACGCGGGGTGTTTTGCATGCCACGAAAAGCATTACACGCTTCATGAACTAGTCCGGCCTAGGTGACTTTGGATGGACCAAATGGCTAAGAATTTGACCGGTATTTCAGGATTTTCTGGCAGGCTTGACCTACCGTGTACCTTGCTTCCCAATAGAGAGATGACAGGTAAGAGTTGCCAGGATGCACTTTAGGCGCAGGGGTTCTTTCAGTGCAGTTCAGAGGGCCTCCGAGGAGGCAGAACCACGTTGAATGGAATACTGGCCAAAAGGTGGTCCTGGGGCTGCCTTACAGCTGTAGAAATCAAGCTCTGCAGGCGAGAATCTGTTCATCACCCTTCCCTCTGCATACAAATAGTGGACCCCAACCGTCTGTTCTGTGTTATGTTTCTCGGAAAATAAAAGGGGACTACGGCGCACACACTCTCCCTCAGAAGGGAATTCCTACGTGACTCTCTTAGGCCTACAGAAAGCTGTAGAGGAGTTAAAGCACTCTATCGAGTCAGGACGCATGGAGATGGCTCCACACAAAACTTTGCTGATAGGAAACACTCGTGCTTCCATTGAGGCCAGGGGTCACGTTTACTTTGCCCTGAGCTAGGGCAAGCGTGGGATGAGCTCCTAGCAAGGCACTGGAGACCACCTGGATTCCTAGGAGAATGCTCACTTTCTTCACTGAGCGTATTCCTAGGAGTGACTAGAAGAAGGTTAATGGCAATGTCTTTCAGTCAGCCTTGAGGCCGCCACTATCTACCTTTCAACTGGGGGAAATCCTGCCTTTTTCCAGCCTTCTCAATGACAAACTGGATCACCCCGCACATGTACCTAGCTTCTCTGACAATCCCAAAGAGACCATTGGAATGCAATCCGGCCTTCTGCGATGAAACTTTTGGATGCAGTGTGCTCTGCATGTGGTGAACGGCATAATCCTCTAAATGTCCTCAGTAGGCCTAGGTGACTTTGGATGTTGCAAATGCCTAGCAATGCTCAGGGTAAATCTCTTCTTTATTTCGGGCTGGACCTAAAGGCCAGTTTCCACATCACTTAGAGAGACCTCGAGCAGGAGTCCCCAGACTGAAGTGGCGCCCCGGTGGTTTCCTTCAGGGCCTCTTATGTTTCCTCAAAGTGGCAGACCCGCATGGAATGAAAGCCTGCCACGAACCGCCTTCCTGAGGCTCTTTCAAAGCTGTGGAATGCTAGCCATAGAGAACACATTCGTTCCCGGCCCTTCCAACTGCATAGTGAGGGAAGTTCCCCGAGCTGTGTATCCCTTGATTGTGCCCAGAAGGCTTTGGGTACACAGTGTCCTTCCTTGGCAGGAATTGACCAAGTGAGAGTCTTGAGCACTGTGGGCCATAGTAAAGCTAAAGCCGTCCATTGACTAAGACTTCCTGGAAACCGGTGCACCTCTATCTCTGGTAATGGGAAAATGTGCACCTTACCTCAAGACTAGAGGTCACATTTAGTTGGCCCTTTAGCTACAGTACGCAACTGGGGTGAGCTCCCAGGAAGGAATCGCAAGCCCCTGGATTCTTTAGGAAAAAAACTCTGTGCTCTTCAGCGGCACCTGTGGCGTGAAGAGTCTCCTGGTGGTGTGGTTTTCAGCAGGCTTGGAAGCTGCAGTGGAGCTGCTGTCAAAAGGGGGAAATACGGGCTTCTCCCATATTCTCCCGTTTACAACTTGACGCCACAGCGCATTTACTAGCACTCTCTGACTGACTGCTGGAGACTTTCAGCCCCACTGGGCCTTTCTATGATCACACTTCGTTGGACGCGGGGTGTTTTGCATGCCACGAATAGCATTACACGCTTCATGAACTAGTCCGGCCTAGGTGACTTTGGATGGACCAAATGGCTAAGAATTTGACCAGTATTTCAGGATTTTCTGGCAGGCTGGACCTACCGTGTACCTTGCTTCCCAATAGAGAGATGACAGGTAAGAGTTGCCAGGATGCACTTTAGGCGCAGGGGTTCTTTCAGTGCAGTTCAGAGGGCCTCCGAGGAGGCAGAGCCACGTTGAATGGAATACTGGCCAAAAGGTGGTCCTGGGGCTGCCTTAAAGCTGTAGAAATCAAGCTCTGCAGGCGAGAATCTGTTCATCACCCTTCCCTCTGCATACAAATAGTGGACCCCAACCGTCTGTTCTGTGTTATGTTTCTCGGAAAATAAAAGGGGACTACGGCGCACACACTCTCCCTCAGAAGGGAATTCCTACGTGACTCTCTTAGGCCTACGGAAAGCTGTAGAGGAGTTAAAGCACTCTATCCAGTCAGGACGCATGGAGATGGCTCCACACAAAACTTTGCTGATAGGAAACACTCGTGCTTCCATTGAGGCCAGGGGTCACGTTTACTTGGCCCTGAGCTAGGGCAAGCGTGGGATGAGCTCCTAGCAAGGCACTGGAGACCACCTGGATTCCTAGGAGAATGCTCACTTTCTTCACTGAGCGTATTCCTAGGAGTGACTAGAAGAAGGTTAATGGCAATGTCTTTCAGTCAGCCTTGAGGCCGCCACTATCTACCTTTCAACTGGGGGAAATCCTGCCTTTTTCCAGGCTTCTCAATGACAAACTGGATCACCCCGCACATGTACCTAGCTTCTCTGACAATCCCAAAGAGACCATTGGAATGCAATCCGGCCTTCTGCGATGAAACTTTTGGATGCAGTGTGCTCTGCATGTGGTGAACGGCATAATCCTCTAAATGTCCTCAGTAGGCCTAGGTGACTTTGGATGTTGCAAATGCCTAGCAATGCTCAGGGTAAATCTCTTCTTTATTTCGGGCTGGACCTAAAGGCCAGTTTCCACATCACTTAGAGAGACCACGAGCAGGAGTCCCCAGACTGAAGTGGCGCCCCGGTGGTTTCCTTCAGGGCCTCTTATGTTTCCTCAAAGTGGCAGACCCGCATGGAATGAAAGCCTGCCACGAACCGCCTTCCTGAGGCTCTTTCAAAGCTGTGGAACGCTAGCCAGAGAGAACACATTAGTTCCCGGCCCTTCCAACTGCATAGTGAGGGAACTTCCCCGAGCTGTGTATCCCTTGATTGTGCCCAGAAGGCTTTGTGTACACAGTGTCCTTCCTTGGCAGGAATTGACCATGTGAGAGTCTTGAGCACTGTGGGCCATAGTAAAGCTAAAGCCGTCCATTGACTAAGACTTCCTGGAAACCGGTGCACCTCTATCTCTGGTAATGGGAAAATGTGCACCTTACCTCAAGACTAGAGGTCACATTTAGTTGGCCCTTTAGCTACAGTACGCAACTGGGGTGAGCTCCCAGGAAGGAATCGCAAGCCCCTGGATTCTTTAGGAAAAAAACTCTGTGCTCTTCAGCGGCACCTGTGGCGTGAAGAGTCTCCTGGTGGTGTGGTTTTCAGCAGGCTTGGAAGCTGCAATGGAGCTGCTGTCAAAAGGGGGAAATACGGGCTTCTCCCATATTCTCCCATTTACAACTTGACGCCACAGCGCATTTACTAGCACTCTCTGACTGACTGCTGGAGACTTTCAGCCCCACTGGGCCTTTCTATGATCACACTTCGTTGGACGCGGGGTGTTTTGCGTGCCACGAATAGCATTACACGCTTCATGAACTAGTCCGGCCTAGGTGACTTTGGATGGACCAAATGGCTAAGAATTTGACCGGTATTTCAGGATTTTCTGGCAGGCTTGACCTACCGTGTACCTTGCTTCCCAATAGAGAGATGACAGGTAAGAGTTGCCAGGATGCACTTTAGGCGCAGGGGTTCTTTCAGTGCAGTTTAGAGGGCCTCCGCGGAGGCAGAGCCACGTTGAATGGAATACTGGCCAAAACGTGGTCCTGGGGCTGCCTTACAGCTGTAGAAATCAAGTTCTGCAGGCGAGAATCTGTTCATCACCCTTCCCTCTGCATACAAAGAGTTGACCCCAACCGTCTGTTCTGTGTTATGTTTCTCGGAAAATAAAAGGGGACTACGGCGCACACACTCTCCCTCAGAAGGGAATTCCTACGCGACTCTCTTAGGCCTACGGAAAGCCGTAGAGGAGTTAAAGCACTCTGCCGAGTCAGGACACACGGAGATGGCTGCACACAAAACTTTGCTGATAGGAAACACTCGTGCTTGCCTTGAGGCCAGGGGTCATGTTTACTTTGCCCTGAGCTAGGGCAAGCGTGGGATGAGCTCCTAGCAAGGCACTGGAGACCACCTGGATTCCTAGGAGAACGCTCACTTTCTTCACTGAGCGTATTCCTAGGAGTGACTAGAAGACTGTTAATGGCAATGTCTTTCAGTCAGCCTTGAGGCCGCCACTATCTACCTTTCAACTGGGGGAAATCCTGCCTTTTTCCAGGCTTCTCAATGACAAACTGGATCACCCCGCACATGTACCTAGCTTCTCTGACAATCCCAAAGAGACCATTGGAATGCAATCCGGCCTTCTGCGATGAAACTTTTGGATGCAGTGTGCTCTGCATGTGGTGAACGGCATAATCCTCTAAATGTCCTCAGTAGGCCTAGGTGACTTTGGATGTTGCAAATGCCTAGCAATGCTCAGGGTAAATCTCTTCTTTATTTCGGGCTGGACCTAAAGGCCAGTTTCCACATCACTTAGAGAGACCTCGAGCAGGAGTCCCCAGACTGAAGTGGCGCCCCGGTGGTTTCCTTCAGGGCCTCTTATGTTTCCTCAAAGTGGCAGACCCGCATGGAATGAAAGCCTGCCACGAACCGCCTTCCTGAGGCTCTTTCAAAGCTGTGGAATGCTAGCCATAGAGAACACATTCGTTCCCGGCCCTTCCAACTGCATAGTGAGGGAACTTCCCCGAGCTGTGTATCCCTTGATTGTGCCCAGAAGGCTTTGGGTACACAGTGTCCTTCCTTGGCAGGAATTGACCAAGTGAGAGTCTTGAGCACTGTGGGCCATAGTAAAGCTAAAGCCGTCCATTGACTAAGACTTCCTGGAAACCGGTGCACCTCTATCTCTGGTAATGGGAAAATGTGCACCTTACCTCAAGACTAGAGGTCACATTTAGTTGGCCCTTTAGCTACAGTACGCAACTGGGGTGAGCTCCCAGGAAGGAATCGCAAGCCCCTGGATTCTTTAGGAAAAAAACTCTGTGCTCTTCAGCGGCACCTGTGGCGTGAAGAGTCTCCTGGTGGTGTGGTTTTCAGCAGGCTTGGAAGCTGCAGTGGAGCTGCTGTCAAAAGGGGGAAATACGGGCTTCTCCCATATTCTCCCGTTTACAACTTGACGCCACAGCGCATTTACTAGCACTCTCTGACTGACTGCTGGAGACTTTCAGCCCCACTGGGCCTTTCTATGATCACACTTCGTTGGACGCGGGGTGTTTTGCATGCCACGAATAGCATTACACGCTTCATGAACTAGTCCGGCCTAGGTGACTTTGGATGGACCAAATGGCTAAGAATTTGACCAGTATTTCAGGATTTTCTGGCAGGCTGGACCTACCGTGTACCTTGCTTCCCAATAGAGAGATGACAGGTAAGAGTTGCCAGGATGCACTTTAGGCGCAGGGGTTCTTTCAGTGCAGTTCAGAGGGCCTCCGAGGAGGCAGAGCCACGTTGAATGGAATACTGTCCAAAAGGTGGTCCTGGGGCTGCCTTAAAGCTGTAGAAATCAAGCTCTGCAGGCGAGAATCTGTTCATCACCCTTCCCTCTGCATACAAATAGTGGACCCCAACCGTCTGTTCTGTGTTATGTTTCTCGGAAAATAAAAGGGGACTACGGCGCACACACTCTCCCTCAGAAGGGAATTCCTACGTGACTCTCTTAGGCCTACGGAAAGCTGTAGAGGAGTTAAAGCACTCTATCGAGTCAGGACGCATGGAGATGGCTCCACACAAAACTTTGCTGATAGGAAACACTCGTGCTTCCATTGAGGCCAGGGGTCACGTTTACTTGGCCCTGAGCTAGGGCAAGCGTGGGATGAGCTCCTAGCAAGGCACTGGAGACCACCTGGATTCCTAGGAGAATGCTCACTTTCTTCAATGAGCGTATTCCTAGGAGTGACTAGAAGAAGGTTAATGGCAATGTCTTTCAGTCAGCCTTGAGGCCGCCACTATCTACCTTTCAACTGGGGGAAATCCTGCCTTTTTCCAGGCTTCTCAATGACAAACTGGATCACCCCGCACATGTACCTAGCTTCTCTGACAATCCCAAAGAGACCATTGGAATGCAATCCGGCCTTCTGCGATGAAACTTTTGGATGCACTGTGCTCTGCATGTGGTGAACGGCATAATCCTCTAAATGTCCTCAGTAGGCCTAGGTGACTTTGGATGTTGCAAATGCCTAGCAATGCTCAGGGTAAATCTCTTCTTTATTTCGGGCTGGACCTAAAGGCCAGTTTCCACATCACTTAGAGAGACCACGAGCAGGAGTCCCCAGACTGAAGTGGCGCCCCGGTGGTTTCCTTCAGGGCATCTTATGTTTCCTCAAAGTGGCAGACCCGCATGGAATGAAAGCCTGCCACGAACCGCCTTCCTGAGGCTCTTTCAAAGCTGTGGAACGCTAGCCAGAGAGAACACATTAGTTACCGGCCCTTCCAACTGCATAGTGAGGGAACTTCCCCGAGCTGTGTATCCCTTGATTGTGCCCAGAAGGCTTTGTGTACACAGTGTCCTTCCTTGGCAGGAATTGACCATGTGAGAGTCTTGAGCACTGTGGGCCATAGTAAAGCTAAAGCCGTCCATTGACTAAGACTTCCTGGAAACCGGTGCACCTCTATCTCTGGTAATGGGAAAATGTGCACCTTACCTCAAGACTAGAGGTCACATTTAGTTGGCCCTTTAGCTACAGTACGCAACTGGGGTGAGCTCCCAGGAAGGAATCGCAAGCCCCTGGATTCTTTAGGAAAAAAACTCTGTGCTCTTCAGCGGCACCTGTGGCGTGAAGAGTCTCCTGGTGGTGTGGTTTTCAGCAGGCTTGGAAGCTGCAATGGAGCTGCTGTCAAAAGGGGGAAATACGGGCTTCTCCCATATTCTCCCGTTTACAACTTGACGCCACAGCGCATTTACTAGCACTCTCTGACTGACTGCTGGAGACTTTCAGCCCCACTGGGCCTTTCTATGATCACACTTCGTTGGACGCGGGGTGTTTTGCGTGCCACGAATAGCATTACACGCTTCATGAACTAGTCCGGCCTAGGTGACTTTGGATGGACCAAATGGCTAAGAATTTGACCGGTATTTCAGGATTTTCTGGCAGGCTTGACCTACCGTGTACCTTGCTTCCCAATAGAGAGATGACAGGTAAGAGTTGCCAGGATGCACTTTAGGCGCAGGGGTTCTTTCAGTGCAGTTTAGAGGGCCTCCGCGGAGGCAGAGCCACGTTGAATGGAATACTGGCCAAAACGTGGTCCTGGGGCTGCCTTACAGCTGTAGAAATCAAGTTCTGCAGGCGAGAATCTGTTCATCACCCTTCCCTCTGCATACAAAGAGTTGACCCCAACCGTCTGTTCTGTGTTATGTTTCTCGGAAAATAAAAGGGGACTACGGCGCACACACTCTCCCTCAGAAGGGAATTCCTACGCGACTCTCTTAGGCCTACGGAAAGCCGTAGAGGAGTTAAAGCACTCTGCCGAGTCAGGACGCACGGAGATGGCTGCACACAAAACTTTGCTGATAGGAAACACTCGTGCTTGCCTTGAGGCCAGGGGTCATGTTTACTTTGCCCTGAGCTAGGGCAAGCGTGGGATGAGCTCCTAGCAAGGCACTGGAGACCACCTGGATTCCTAGGAGAACGCTCACTTTCTTCACTGAGCGTATTCCTAGGAGTGACTAGAAGACTGTTAATGGCAATGTCTTTCAGTCAGCCTTGAGGCCGCCACTATCTACCTTTCAACTGGGGGAAATCCTGCCTTTTTCCAGGCTTCTCAATGACAAACTGGATCACCCCGCACATGTACCTAGCTTCTCTGACAATCCCAAAGAGACCATTGGAACGCAATCCGGCCTTCTGCGATGAAACTTTTGGATGCAGTGTGCTCTGCATGTGGTGAATGGCATAATCCTCTAAATGTTCTCAGTAGGCCTAGGTGACTTTGGATATTGCAAATGCCTAGCAATGCTCAGGGTAAATCTCTTCTTTATTTCGGGCTGGACCTAAAGGCCAGTTTCCGCATCACTTAGAGAGACCTCGAGCAGGAGTCCCCAGACTGAAGTGGCGCCCCAGTGGTTTCCTTCATGGCCTCTTATGTTTCCTCAAAGTGGCAGACCCGCATGGAATGAAAGCCTGCCACGAACCGCCTTCCTGAGGCTCTTTCAAAGCTGTGGAACGCTAGCCATAGAGAACACATTCGTTCCCGGCCCTTCCAACTGCATAGTGAGGGAAGTTCCCCGAGCTGTGTATCCCTTGATTGTGCCCAGAAGGCTTTGGGTACACAGTGTCCTTCCTTGGCAGGAATTGACCATGTGAGAGTCTTGAGCACTGTGGGCCATAGTAAAGCTAAAGCCGTCCATTGACTAAGACTTCCTGGAACCCGGTGCACCTCTATCTCTGGTAATGGGAAAATGTGCACCTTACCTCAAGACTAGAGGTCACATTTAGTTGGCCCTTTAGCTACAGTACGCAACTGGGGTGAGCTCCCAGGAAGGAATCGCAAGCCCCTGGATTCTTTAGGAAAAAAACTCTGTGCTCTTCAGCGGCACCTGTGGCGTGAAGAGTCTCCTGGTGGTGTGGTTTTCAGCAGGCTTGGAAGCTGCAATGGAGCTGCTGTCAAAAGGGGGAAATACGGGCTTCTCCCATATTCTCCCGTTTACAACTTGACGCCACAGCACATTTACTAGCACTCTCTGACTGACTGCTGGAGACTTTCAGCCCCACTGGGCCTTTCTATGATCACACTTCGTTGGACGCGGGGTGTTTTGCGTGCCACGAATAGCATTACACGCTTCATGAACTAGTCCGGCCTAGGTGACTTTGGATGGACCAAATGGCTAAGAATTTGACCGGTATTTCAGGATTTTCTGGCAGGCTGGACCTACCGTGTACCTTGCTTCCCAATAGAGAGATGACAGGTAAGAGTTGCCAGGATGCACTTTAGGCGCAAGGGTTCTTTCAGTGCAGTTCAGAGGGACTCCGAGGAGGCAGAGCCACGTTGAATGGAATACTGGCCAAAAGGTGGTCCTGGGGCTGCCTTACAGCTGTAGAAATCAAGCTCTGCAGGCGAGAATCTGTTCATCACCCTTCCCTCTGCATACAAATAGTGGACCCCAACCGTCTGTTCTGTGTTATGTTTCTCGGAAAATAAAAGGGGACTACGGCGCACACACTCTCCCTCAGAAGGGAATTCCCACGTGACTCTCTTAGGCCTACGGAAAGCTGTAGAGGAGTTAAAGCACTCTATCGAGTCAGGACGCATGGAGATGGCTCCACACAAAACTTTGCTGATAGGAAACACTCGTGCTTCCATTGAGGCCAGGGGTCACGTTTACTTGGCCCTGCGCTAGGGCAAGCGTGGGATGAGCTCCTAGCAAGGCACTGGAGACCACATGGATTCCTAGGAGAATGCTCACTTTCTTCACTGAGCGTATTCCTAGGAGTGACTAAAAGAAGGTTAATGGCAATGTCTTTCAGTCAGCCTTGAGGCCGCCACTATCTACCTTTCAACTGGGGGAAATCCTGCCTTTTTCCAGGCTTCTCAATGACAAACTGGATCACCCCGCACATGTACCTAGCTTCTCTGACAATCCCAAAGAGACCATTGGAATGCAATCCGGCCTTCTGCGATGAAACTTTTGGATGCACTGTGCTCTGCATGTGGTGAACGGCATAATCCTCTAAATGTCCTCAGTAGGCCTAGGTGACTTTGGATGTTGCAAATGCCTAGCAATGCTCAGGGTAAATCTCTTCTTTATTTCGGGCTGGACCTAAAGGCCAGTTTCCACATCACTTAGAGAGACCTCGAGCAGGAGTCCCCAGACTGAAGTGGCGCCCCGGTGGTTTCCTTCAGGGCCTCTTATGTTTCCTCAAAGTGGCAGACCCGCATGGAATGAAAGCCTGCCACGAACCGCCTTCCTGAGGCTCTTTCAAAGCTGTGGAACGCTAGCCATAGAGAACACATTAGTTCCCGGCCCTTCCAACTGCATAGTGAGGGAACTTCCCCGAGCTGTGTATCCCTTGATTGTGACCAGAAGGCTTTGGGTACACAGTGTCCTTCCTTGGCAGGAATTGACCATGTGAGAGTCTTGAGCACTGTGGGCCATAGTAAAGCTAAAGCCGTCCATTGACTAAGACTTCCTGGAACCCGGTGCATCTCTATCTCTGGTAATGGGAAAATGTGCACCTTACCTCAAGACTAGAGGTCACATTTAGTTGGCCCTTTAGCTACAGTACGTAACTGGGGTGAGCTCCCAGGAAGGAATCGCAAGCCCCTGGATTCTTTAGGAAAAAAACTCTGTGCTCTTCAGCGGCACCTGTGGCGTGAAGAGTCTCCTGGTGGTGTGGTTTTCAGCAGGCTTGGAAGCTGCAATGGAGCTGCTGTCAAAAGGGGGAAATACGGGCTTCTCCCATATTCTCCCGTTTACAACTTGACGCCACAGCGCATTTACTAGCACTCTCTGACTGACTGCTGGAGACTTTCAGCCCCACTGGGCCTTTCTATGATTACACTTCGTTGGACGCGGGGTGTTTTGCGTGCCACGAATAGCATTACACGCTTCATGAACTAGTCCGGCCTAGGTGACTTTGGATGGACCAAATGGCTAAGAATTTGACCGGTATTTCAGGATTTTCTGGCAGGCTGGACCTAACGTGTACCTTGCTTCCCAATAGAGAGATGACAGGTAAGAGTTGCCAAGATGCACTTTAGGCGCAGGGGTTCTTTCAGTGCAGTTCAGAGGGCCTCCGCGGAGGCAGAGCCACGTTGAATGGAATACTGGCCAAAACGTGGTCCTGGGGCTGCCTTACAGCTGTAGAAATCAAGTTCTGCAGGCGAGAATCTGTTCATCACCCTTCCCTCTGCATACAAACAGTCGACCCCAACCGTCTGTTCTGTGTTATGTTTCTCGGAAAATAAAAGGGGACTACGGCGCACACACTCTCCCTCAGAAGGGAATTCCTACGCGACTCTCTTAGGCCTACGGAAAGCCGTAGAGGAGTTAAAGCACTCTGCCGAGTCAGGACGCACGGAGATGGCTGCACACAAAACTTTGCTGATAGGAAACACTCGTGCTTGCCTTGAGGCCAGGGGTCATGTTTACTTTGCCCTGAGCTAGGGCAAGCGTGGGATGAGCTCCTAGCAAGGCACTGGAGACCACCTGGATTCCTAGGAGAACGCTCACATTCTTCACTGAGCGTATTCCTAGGAGTGACTAGAAGACGGTTAATGGCAATGTCTTTCAGTCAGCCTTGAGGCCGCCACTATCTACCTTTCAACTGGGGGAAATCCTGCCTTTTTCCAGGCTTCTCAATGACAAACTGGATCACCCCGCACATGTACCTAGCTTCTCTGACAATCCCAAAGAGACCATTGGAACGCAATCCGGCCTTCTGCGATGAAACTTTTGGATGCAGTGTGCTCTGCATGTGGTGAATGGCATAATCCTCTAAATGTCCTCAGTAGGCCTAGGTGACTTTGGATGTTGCAAATGCCTAGCAATGCTCAGGGTAAATCTCTTCTTTATTTCGGGCTGGACCTAAAGGCCAGTTTCCGCATCACTTAGAGAGAGCTCGAGCAGGAGTCCCCAGACTGAAGTGGCGCCCCAGTGGTTTCCTTCAGGGCCTCTTAAGTTTCCTCAAAGTGGCAGACCCGCATGGAATGAAAGCCTGCCACGAACCGCCTTCCTGAGGCTCTTTCAAAGCTGTGGAACGCTAGCCATAGAGAACACATTCGTTCCCGGCCCTTCCAACTGCATAGTGAGGGAAGTTCCCCAAGCTGTGTATCCCTTGATTGTGCCCAGAAGGCTTTGGGTACACAGTGTCCTTCCTTGGCAGGAATTGACCATGTGAGAGTCTTGAGCACTGTGGGCCATAGTAAAGCTAAAGCCGTCCATTGACTAAGACTTCCTGGAAACCGGTGCACCTCTATCTCTGGTAATGGGAAAATGTGCACCTTACCTCAAGACTAGAGGTCACATTTAGTTGGCCCTTTAGCTACAGTACGCAACTGGGGTGAGCTCCCAGGAAGGAATCGCAAGCCCCTGGATTCTTTAGGAAAAAAACTCTGTGCTCTTCAGTGGCACCTGTGGCGTGAGGAGTCTCCTGGTGGTGTGGTTTTCAGCAGGCTTGGAAGCTGCAATGGAGCTGCTGTCAAAAGGGGGAAATACGGGCTTCTCCCATATTCTCCCGTTTACAACTTGACGCCACAGCGCATTTACTAGCACTCTCTGACTGACTGCTGGAGACTTTCAGCCCCACTGGGCCTTTCTATGATCACACTTCGTTGGACGCGGGGTGTTTTGCGTGCCACGAATAGCATTACACGCTTCATGAACTACTCCGGCCTAGGTGACTTTGGATGGACCAAATGGCTAAGAATTTGACCGGTATTTCAGGATTTTCTGGCAGGCTGGACCTACCGTGTACCTTGCTTCCCAATAGAGAGATGACAGGTAAGAGTTGCCAGGATGCACTTTAGGCGCAGGGGTTCTTTCAGTGCAGTTCAGAGGGCCTCCGAGGAGGCAGAGCCACGTTGAATGGAATACTGGCCAAAAGGTGGTCCTGGGGCTGCCTTACAGCTGTAGAAATCAAGCTCTGCAGGCGAGAATCTGTTCATCACCCTTCCCTCTGCATACAAATAGTGGACCCCAAACGTCTGTTCTGTGTTATGTTTCTCGGAAAATAAAAGGGGACTACGGCGCACACACTCTCCCTCAGAAGGGAATTCCTACGTGACTCTCTTAGGCCTACGGAAAGCTGTAGAGGAGTTAAAGCACTCTATCGAGTCAGGACGCATGGAGATGGCTCCACACAAAATTTTGCTGATAGGAAACACTCGTGCTTCCATTGAGGCCAGGGGTCACGTTTACTTGGCCCTGAGCTAGGGCAAGCATGGGATGAGCTCCTAGCAAGGCACTGGAGACCACCTGGATTCCTAGGAGAATGCTCACTTTCTTCACTGAGCGTATTCCTAGGAGTGACTAGAAGAAGGTTAATGGCAATGTCTTTCAGTCAGCCTTGAGGCCGCCACTATCTACCTTTCAACTGGGGGAAATCCTGCCTTTTTCCAGGCTTCTCAATGACAAACTGGATCACCCCGCACATGTACCTAGCTTCTCTGACAATCCCAAAGAGACCATTGGAATGCAATCCGGCCTTCTGCGATGAAACTTTTGGATGCAGTGTGCTCTGCATGTGGTGAACGGCATAATCCTCTAAATGTCCTCAGTAGGCCTAGGTGACTTTGGATGTTGCAAATGCCTAGCAATGCTCAGGGTAAATCTCTTCTTTATTTCGGGCTGGACCTAAAGGCCAGTTTCCACATCACTTAGAGAGACCTCGAGCAGGAATCCCCAGACTGAAGTGGCGCCCCGGTGGTTTCCTTCAGGGCCTCTTATGTTTCCTCAAAGTGGCAGACCCGCATGGAATGAAAGCCTGCCACAAACCGCCTTCCTGAGGCTCTTTCAAAGCTGTGGAACGCTAGCCATAGAGAACACATTAGTTCCCGGCCCTTCCAACTGCATAGTGAGGGAACTTCCCCGAGCTGTGTATCCCTTGATTGTGCCCAGAAGGCTTTGTGTACACAGTGTCCTTCCTTGGCAGGAATTGACCATGTGAGAGTCTTGAGCACTGTGGGCTATAGTAAAGCTAAAGCCGTCCATTGACTAAGACTTCCTGGAAACCGGTGCACCTCTATCTCTGGTAATGGGAAAATGTGCACCTTACCTCAAGACTAGAGGTCACATTTAGTTGGCCCTTTAGCTACAGTACGCAACTGGGGTGAGCTCCCAGGAAGGAATCGCAAGCCCCTGGATTCTTTAGGAAAAAAACTCTGTGCTCTTCAGCGGCACCTGTGGCGTGAAGAGTCTCCTGGTGGTGTGGTTTTCAGCAGGCTTGGAAGCTGCAATGGAGCTGCTGTCAAAAGGGGGAAATACGGGCTTCTCCCATATTCTCCCGTTTACAACTTGACGCCACAGCGCATTTACTAGCACTCTCTGACTGACTGCTGGAGACTTTCAGCCCCACTGGGCCTTTCTATGATCACACTTCGTTGGACGCGGGGTGTTTTGCGTGCCACGAATAGCATTACACGCTTCATGAACTAGTCCGGCCTAGGTGACTTTGGATGTACCAAATGGCTAAGAATTTGACCGGTATTTCAGGATTTTCTGGCAGGCTGGACCTACCGTGTACCTTGCTTCCCAATAGAGAGATGACAGGTAAGAGTTGCCAGGATGCACTTTAGGCGCAGGGGTTCTTTCAGTGCAGTTCAGAGGGCCTCCGCGGAGGCAGAGCCACGTTGAATGGAATACTGGCCAAAACGTGGTCCTGGGGCTGCCTTACAGCTGTAGAAATCAAGCTCTGCAGGCGAGAATCTGTTCATCTCCCTTCCCTCTGCATACAAAGAGTCGACCCCAACCTTCTCTTCTGTGTTCTGTTTCTCGGAAAATAAAAGGGGACTACGGTGCACACACTCTCCCTCAGAAGGGAATTCCTACGCGACTCTCTTAGGCCTACGGAAAGCCGTAGAGGAGTTAAAGCACTCTGCCGAGTCAGGACGCACGGAGGTGGCTGCACACAAAACTTTGCTGATAGGAAACAGTCGTGCTTGCCTTGAGGCCAGGGGTCATGTTTACTTTGCCCTGAGCTAGTGCAAGCGTGGGATGAGCTCCTAGCAAGGCACTGAAGACCACCTGGATTCCTAGGAGAACGCTCACTTTCTTCACTGAGCGTATTCCTAGGAGTGACTAGAAGACGGTTAATGGCAATGTCTTTCAGTCAGCCTTGAGGCCGCCACTATCTACCTTTCAACTGGGGGAAATCCTGCCTTTTTCCAGGCTTCTCAATGACAAACTGGATCACCCCGCACATGTACCTAGCTTCTCTGACAATCCCAAAGAGACCATTGGAACGCAATCCGGCCTTCTGCGATGAAACTTTTGGATGCAGTGTGCTCTGCATGTGGTGAATGGCATAATCCTCTAAATGTCCTCAGTAGGCCTAGGTGACTTTGGATGTTGCAAATGCCTAGCAATGCTCAGGGTAAATCTCTTCTTTATTTCGGGCTGGACCTAAAGGCCAGTTTCCGCATCACTTAGAGAGACCTCGAGCAGGAGTCCCCAGACTGAAGTGGCGCCCCAGTGGTTTCCTTCAGGGCCTCTTATGTTTCCTCAAAGTGGCAGAACCGCATGGAATGAAAGCCTGCCACGAACCGCCTTCCTGAGGCTCTTTCAAAGCTGTGGAATGCTAGCCATAGAGAACACATTCGTTCCCGGCCCTTCCAACTGCATAGTGAGGGAAGTTCCCCGAGCTGTGTATCCCTTGATTGTGCCCAGAAGGCTTTGGGTACACAGTGTCCTTCCTTGGCAGGAATTGACCATGTGAGAGTCTTGAGCACTGTGGGCCATAGTAAAGCTAAAGCCGTCCATTGACTAAGACTTCCTGGAAACCGGTGCACCTCTATCTCTGGTAATGGGAAAATGTGCACCTTACCTCAAGACTAGAGGTCACATTTAGTTGGCCCTTTAGCTACAGTACGCAACTGGGGTGAGCTCCCAGGAAGGAATCGCAAGCCCCTGGATTCTTTAGGAAAAAAACTCTGTGCTCTTCAGCGGCACCTGTGGCGTGAAGAGTCTCCTGGTGGTGTGGTTTTCATCAGGCTTGGAAGCTGCAATGGAGCTGCTGTCAAAAGGGGGAAATACGGGCACCTCCCATATTCTCCCGTTTACAACTTGACGCCACAGCGCATTTACTAGCACTCTCTGACTGACTGCTGGAGACTTTCAGCCCCACTGGGCCTTTCTATGATCACACTTCGTTGGACGCGGGGTGTTTTGCGTGCCATGAATAGCATTACACGCTTCATGAACTAGTCCGGCCTAGGTGACTTTGGATGGACCAAATGGCTAAGAATTTGACCGGTATTTCAGGATTTTCTGGCAGGCTGGACCTACCGTGTACCTTGCTTCCCAATAGAGAGATGACAGGTAAGAGTTGCCAGGATGCACTTTAGGCGCAGGGGTTCTTTCAGTGCAGTTCAGAGGGCCTCCGAGGAGGCAGAGCCACGTTGAATGGAATACTGGCCAAAAGGTGGTCCTGGGCCTGCCTTACAGCTGTAGAAATCAAGCTCTGCAGGCGAGAATCTGTTCATCACCCTTCCCTCTGCATACAAATAGTCGACCCAAACCGTCTGTTCTGTGTTATGTTTCTGGGAAAATAAAAGGGGACTACGGCGCACACACTCTCCCTCAGAAGGGAATTCCTACGTGACTCTCTTAGGCCTACGGAAAGCTGTAGAGGAATTAAAGCACTCTATCGAGTAAGGACGCACGGAGATGGCTGCACACAAAACTTTGCTGATAGGAAACACTCGTGCTTCCCTTGAGGCCAGGAGTCACGTTTACTTTGCCCTGAGCTAGGTCAAGCGTGGGATGAGCTCCTAGCAAGGCACTGGAGACCACCTGGATTCCTAGGAGAATGCTCACTTTCTTCACTGAGCGTATTCCTAGGAGTGACTAGAAGACGGTTAATGGCAATGTCTTTCAGTCAGCCTTGAGGCCGCCACTATCTACCTTTCAACTGGGGGAAATCCTGCCTTTTTCCAGGCTTCTCAATGACAAACTGGATCACCCCGCACATGTACCTAGCTTCTCTGACAATCCCAAAGAGACCATTAGAACGCAATCCGGCCTTCTGCGATGAAACTTTTGGATGCAGTGTGCTCTGCATGTGGTGAACGGCATAATCCTCTAAATGTCCTCAGTAGGCCTAGGTGACTTTGGATGTTGCAAATGCCTAGCAATGCTCAGGGTAAATCTCTTCTTTATTTCGGGCTGGACCTAAAGGCCAGTTTCCGCATCACTTAGAGAGACCTCGAGCAGGAGTCCCCAGACTGAAGTGGCGCCCCGGTGGTTTCCTTCAGGGCCTCTTATGTTTCCTCAAAGTGGCAGACCCGCATGGAATGAAAGCCTGCCACGAACCGCCTTCCTGAGGCTCTTTCAAAGCTGTGGAACGCTAGCCATAGAGAACACATTCGTTCCCGGCCCTTCCAACTGCATAGTGAGGGAACTTCCCCGAGCTGTGTATCCCTTGATTGTGCCCAGAAGGCTTTGGGTACACAGTGTCCTTCCTTGGCAGGAATTGACCATGTGAGAGTCTTGAGCACTGTGGGCCATAGTAAAGCTAAAGCCGTCCATTGACTAAGACTTCCTGGAAACCGGTGCACCTCTATCTCTGGTAATGGGAAAATGTGCACCTTACCTCAAGACTAGAGGTCACATTTAGTTGGCCCTTTAGCTACAGTACGCAACTGGGGTGAGCTCCCAGGAAGGAATCGCAAGCCCCTGGATTCTTTAGGAAAAAATCTCTGTGCTCTTCAGCGGCACCTGTGGCGTGAAGAGTCTCCTGGTGGTGTGGTTTTCAGCAGGCTTGGAAGCTGCAATGGAGCTGCTGTCAAAAGGGGGAAATAC
Organism: Mesoplodon densirostris; assembly: GCF_025265405.1. NCBI lineage: Eukaryota > Metazoa > Chordata > Mammalia > Artiodactyla > Ziphiidae > Mesoplodon > Mesoplodon densirostris. Next base: position 1,395,753 of record NC_082682.1, read on the forward strand.
GGGCTTCTCCCATATTCTCCCGTTTACAACTTGACGCCACAGCGCATTTACTAGCACTCTCTGACTGACTGCTGGAGACTTTCAGCCCCACTGGGCCTTTCTATGATCACACTTCATTGGACGCGGGGTGTTTTGCGTGCCACGAATAGCATTACACGCTTCATGAACTAGTCCGGCCTAGGTGACTTTGGATGGACCAAATGGCTAAGAATTTGACCGGTATTTCAGGATTTTCTGGCAGGCTGGACCTACCGTGTACCTTGCTTCCCAATAGAGAGATGACAGGTAGGAGTTGCCAGGATGCACTTTAGGCGCAGGGGTTCTTTCAGTGCAGTTCAGAGGGCCTCCGAGGAGGCAGAGCCACGTTGAATGGAATACTGGCCAAAAGGTGGTCCTGGGCCTGCCTTACAGCTGTAGAAATCAAGCTCTGCAGGCGAGAATCTGTTCATCACCCTTCCCTCTGCATACAAATAGTCGACCCAAACCGTCTGTTCTGTGTTATGTTTCTCGGAAAATAAAAGGGGACTACGGCGCACACACTCTCCCTCAGAAGGGAATTCCTACGTGACTCTCTTAGGCCTACGGAAAGCTGTAGAGGAGTTAAAGCACTCTGCCGAGTCAGGACGCACGGAGATGGCTGCACACAAAACTTTGCTGATAGGAAACACTCGTGCTTCCCTAGAGGCCAGGGGTCACGTTTACTTTGCCCTGAGCTAGGTCAAGCGTGGGATGAGCTCCTAGCAAGGCACTGGAGACCACCTGGATTCCTAGGAGAACGCTCACTTTCTTCACTGAGCGTATTCCTAGGAGTGACTAGAAGACGGTTAATGGCAATGTCTTTCAGTCAGCCTTGAGGCCGCCACTATCTACCTTTCAACTGGGGGAAATCCTGCCTTTTTCCAGGCTTCTCAATGACAAACTAGATCACCCCGTACATGTACCTAGCTTCTCTGACAATCCCAAAGAGACCATTGGAACGCAATCCGGCCTTCTGCGATGAAACTTTTGGATGCAGTGTGCTCTGCATGTGGTGAACGGCATAATCCTCTAAATGTCCTCAGTAGGCCTAGGTGACTTTGGATGTTGCAAATGCCTAGCAATGCTCAGGGTAAATCTCTTCTTTATTTCGGGCTGGACCTAAAGGCCAGTTTCCGCATCACTTAGAGAGACCTCGAGCAGGAGTCCCAAGACTGAAGTGGCGCCCCGGTGGCTTCATTCAGGGCCTCTTATGTTTCCTCAAAGTGGCAGACCCGCATGGAATGAAAGCCTGCCATGAACCGCCTTCCTGAGGCTCTTTCAAAGCTGTGGAACGCTAGCCATAGAGAACACATTAGTTCCCGGCCCTTCCAAATGCATAGTGAGGGAAGTTCCCCGAGCTGTGTATCCCTTGATTGTGCCCAGAAGGCTTTGGGTACACAGTGTCCTTCCTTGGCAGGAATTGACCATGTGAGAGTCTTGAGCACTGTGGGCCATAGTAAAGCTAAAGCCGTCCATTGACTAAGATTTCCTGGAAACCGGTGCACCTCTATCTCTGGTAATGGGAAAAAGTGCACCTTACCTCAAGACTAGAGGTCACATTTAGTTGGCCCTTTAGCTACAGTACGCAACTGGGGTGAGCTCCCAGGAAGGAATCGCAAGCCCCTGGATTCTTTAGGAAAAAAACTCTGTGCTCTTCAGCGGTACCTGTGGCGTGAAGAGTCTCCTGGTGGTGTGGTTTTCAGCAGGCTTGGAAGCTGCAATGGAGCTGCTGTCAAAAGGGGGAAATACGGGCACCTCCCATATTCTCCCGTTTACAACTTGACGCCACAGTGCATTTACTAGCACTATCTGACTGACTGCTGGAGACTTTCAGCCCCACTGGGCCTTTCTATGATCACACTTCGTTGGACGCGGGGTGTTTTGCGTGCCACGAATAGCATTACACGCTTCATGAACTAGTCCGGCCTAGGTGACTTTGGATGGACCAAATGGCTAAGAATTTGACCGGTATTTCAGGATTTTCTGGCAGGCTGGACCTACCGTGTACCTTGCTTCCCAATAGAGAGATGACAGGTAAGAGTTGCCAGGATGCACTTTAGGCGCAGGGGTTCTTTCAGTTCAGTTCAGAGGGCCTCCGCGGAGGCAGAGCCACGTTGAATGGAATACTGGCCAAAACGTGGTCCTGGGGCTGCCTTACAGCTGTAGAAATCAAGCTCTGCAGGCGAGAATCTTTTCATCACCCTTCCCTCTGCATACAAATAGTCGACCCCAACCGTCTGTTCTGTGTTATGTTTCTCGGAAAATAAAAGGGGACTACGGCGCACACACTCTCCCTCAGAAGGGAATTCCTACGTGACTCTCTTAGGCCTACGGAAAGCCGTAGAAGAGTTAAAGCACTCTATCGAGTCAGGACGCATGGAGATGGCTGCACACAAAACTTTGCTGATAGGAAACACTCGTGCTTCCATTGAGGCCAGGGGTCACGTTTACTTTGCCCTGAGCTAGGGCAAGCGTGGGAAGAGCTCCTAGCAAGGCACTGGAGACCACCTGGATTCCTAGGAGAATGCTCACTTTCTTCACTGAGCGTATTCCTAGGAGTGACTAGAAGACGGTTCATGGCAATGTCTTTCAGTCAGCCTTGAGGCCGCCACTATCTACCTTTCAACTGGGGGAAATCCTGACTTTTTCCAGGCTTCTCAATGACAAACTGGATCACCCCGCACATGTACCTAGCTTCTCTGACAATCCCAAAGAGACCATTGGAACGCAATCCGGCCTTCTGCGATGAAACTTTTGGATGCAGTGTGCTCTGCATGTGGTGAACGGCATAATCCTCTAAATGTCCTCAGTAGGCCTAGGTGACTTTGGATGTTGCAAATGCCTAGCAATGCTCAGGGTAAATCTCTTCTTTATTTCGGGCTGGACCTAAAGGCCAGTTTCCGCATCACTTAGAGAGACCTCGAGCAGGAGTCCCCAGACTGAAGTGGCGCCCCGGTGGTTTCCTTCAGGGCCTCTTATGTTTCCTCAAAGTGGCAGACCCGCATGGAATGAAAGCCTGCCACGAACCGCCTTCCTGAGGCTCTTTCAAAGCTGTGGAACGGTAGCCATAGAGAACACATTTGTTCCCGGCCCTTCCAACTGCATAGTGAGGGAAATTCCCCGAGCTGTGTATCCCTTGATTGTGCCCAGAAGGCTTTGGGTACACAGTGTCCTTCCTTGGCAGGAATTGACCATGTGAGAGTCTTGAGCACTGTGGGCCATAGTAAAGCTAAAGCCGTCCATTGACTAAGACTTCCTGGAAACCGGTGCACCTCTATCTCTGGTAATGGGAAAATGTGCACCTTACCTCAAGACTAGAGGTCACATTTAGTTGGCCCTTTAGCTACAGTACGCAACTGGGGTGAGCTCCCAGGAAGGAATCGCAAGCCCCTGGATTCTTTAGGAAAAAAACTCTGTGCTCTTCAGCGGCACCTGTGGCGTGAAGAGTCTCCTGGTGGTGTGGTTTTCAGCAGGCTTGGAAGCTGCAGTGGAGCTGCTGTCAAAAGGGGGAAATACGGGCTTCTCCCATATTCTCCCGTTTACAACTTGACGCCACAGCGCATTTACTAGCACTCTCTGACTGACTGCTGGAGAATTTCAGCCCCACTGGGCCTTTCTATGATCACACTTCGTTGGACGCGGGGTGTTTTGCGTGCCACAAATAGCATTACACGCTTCATGAACTAGTCCGGCCTAGGTGACTTTGGATAGACCAAATGGCTAAGAATTTGACCGGTATTTCAGGATTTTCTGGCAGGCTGGACCTACCGTGTACCTTGCTTCCCAATAGAGAGATGACAGGTAAGAGTTGCCAGGATGCACTTTAGGCGCAGGGGTTCTTTCAGTGCAGTTCAGAGGGCCTCCGCAGAGGCAGAGCCACGTTGAATGGAATACTGGCCAAAACGTGGTCCTGGGGCTACCTTACAGCTGTAGAAATCAAGCTCTGCAGGCGAGAATCTGTTCATCACCCTTCCCTCTGCATACAAAGAGTCGACCCCAACCGTCTGTTCTGTGTTATGTTTCTCGGAAAATAAAAGGGGACTACGGCGCACACACTCTCCCTCAGAAGGGAATTCCTACGCGACTCTCTTAGGCCTACGGAAAGCCGTAGAGGAGTTAAAGCACTCTGCCGAGTCAGGACGCACGGAGATGGCTGCACACAAAACTTTGCTGATAGGAAACACTCGTGCTTGCCTTGAGGCCAGGGGTCACGTTTACTTTGCCCTGAGCTAGGGCAAGCGTGGGATGAGCTCCTAGCAAGGCACTGGAGACCACCTGGATTCCTAGGAGAACGCTCACTTTCTTCACTGAGCGTATTCCTAGGAGTGACTAGAAGACGGTTAATGGCAATGTCTTTCAGTCAGCCTTGAGGCCGCCACTATCTACCTTTCAACTGGGGGAAATCCTGCCTTTTTCCAGGCTTCTCAATGACAAACTGGATCACCCCACACATGTACCTAGCTTCTCTGACAATCCCAAAGAGACCATTGGAATGCAATCCGGCCTTCTGCGATGAAACTTTTGGATGCAGTGTGCTCTGCATGTGGTGAACGGCATAATCCTCTAAATGTCCTCAGTAGGCCTAGGTGACTTTGGATGTTGCAAATGCCTAGCAATGCTCAGGGTAAATCTCTTCTTTATTTCGGGCTGGACCTAAAGGCCAGTTTCCACATCACTTAGAGAGACCTCGAGCAGGAGTCCCCAGACTGAAGTGGCGCCCCGGTGGTTTCCTTCAGGGCCTCTTATGTTTCCTCAAAGTGGCAGACCCGCATGGAATGAAAGCCTGCCACGAACCGCCTTCCTGAGGCTCTTTCAAAGCTGTGGAACGCTAGCCATAGAGAACACATTCGTTCCCGGCCCTTCCAACTGCATAGTGAGGGAAGTTCCCCGAGCTGTGTATCCCTTGATTGTGCCCAGAAGGCTTTGGGTACACAGTGTCCTTCCTTGGCAGGAATTGACCAAGTGAGAGTCTTGAGCTCTGTGGGCCATAGTAAAGCTAAAGCCGTCCATTGACTAAGACTTCCTGGAAACCGGTGCACCTCTATCTCTGGTAATGGGAAAATGTGCACCTTACCTCAAGACTAGAGGTCACATTTAGTTGGCCCTTTAGCTACAGTACGCAACTGGGGTGAGCTCCCAGGAAGGAATCGCAAGCCCCTGGATTCTTTAGGAAAAAAACTCTGTGCTCTTCAGCGGCACCTGTGGCGTGAAGAGTCTCCTGGTGGTGTGGTTTTCAGCAGGCTTGGAAGCTGCAATGGAGCTGCTGTCAAAAGGGGGAAATACGGGCTTTTCCCATATTCTCCCGTTTACAACTTGACGCCACAGCGCATTTACTAGCACTCTCTGACTGACTGCTGGAGACTTTCAGCCCCACTGGGCCTTTCTATGATCACACTTCGTTGGACGCGGGGTGTTTTGCATGCCACGAATAGCATTACACGCTTCATGAACTAGTCCGGCCTAGGTGACTTTGGATGGACCAAATGGCTAAGAATTTGACCGGTATTTCAGGATTTTCTGGCAGGCTGGACCTACCGTGTACCTTGCTTCCCAATAGAGAGATGACAGGTAAGAGTTGCCAGGATGCACTTTAGGCGCAGGGGTTCTTTCAGTGCAGTTCAGAGGGCCTCCGCGGAGGCAGAGCCACGTTGAATGGAATACTGGCCAAAACGTGGTCCTGGGGCTGCCTTACAGCTGTAGAAATCAAGCTCTGTAGGCGAGAATCTGTTCATCACCCTTCCCTCTGCATACAAATAGTCGACCCCAACCGTCTGTTCTGTGTTATGTTTCTCGGAAAATAAAAGGGGACTACGGCGCACACACTCTCCCTCAGAAGGGAATTCCTACGTGACTCTCTTAGGCCTACGGAAAGCCGTAGAGGAGTTAAAGCACTCTGCCGAGTCAGGACACACGGAGATGGCTGCACACAAAACTTTGCTGATAGGAAACACTCGTGCTTCCCTTGAGGCCAGGGGTCAGGTTTACTTTGCCCTGAGATAGGGCAAGCGTGGGATGAGCTCCTAGCAAGGCACTGGAGACCACCTGGATTCCTAGGAGAACGCTCACTTTCTTCACTGAGCGTATTCCTAGGAGTGACTAGAAGACGGTTAATGGCAATGTCTTTCAGTCAGCCTTGAGGCCGCCACTATCTACCTTTCAACTGGGGGAAATCCTGCCTTTTTCCAGGCTTCTCAATGACAAACTGGATCACCCCGCACATGTACCTAGCTTCTCTGACAATCCCAAAGAGACCATTGGAACGCAATCCGGCCTTCTGCGATGAAACTTTTGGATGCAGTGTGCTCTGCATGTGGTGAACGGCATAATCCTCTAAATGTCCTCAGTAGGCCTAGGTGACTTTGGATGTTGCAAATGCCTAGCAATGCTCAGGGTAAATCTCTTCTTTATTTCGGGCTGGACCTAAAGGCCAGTTTCCGCATCACTTAGAGAGACCTCGAGCAGGAGTCCCCAGACTGAAGTGGGGCCCCGGTGGTTTCCTTCAGGGCCTCTTATGTTTCCTCAAAGTGGCAGACCCGCATGGAATGAAAGCCTGCCACGAACCGCCTTCCTGAGGCTCTTTCAAAGCTGTGGAACGCTAGCCATAGAGAACACATTCGTTCCCAGCCCTTCCAACTGCATAGTGAGGGAAGTTCCCCGAGCTGTGTATCCCTTGATTGTGCCCAGAAGGCTTTGGGTACACAGTGTCCTTCCTTGGCAGGAATTGACCAAGTGAGAGTCTTGAGCACTGTGGGCCATACTAAAGCTAAAGCCGTCCATTGACTAAGACTTCCTGGAAACCGGTGCACCTCTATCTCTGGTAATGGGAAAATGTGCACCTTACCTCAAGACTAGAGGTCACATTTAGTTGGCCCTTTAGCTACAGTACGCAACTGGGGTGAGCTCCCAGGAAGGAATCGCAAGCCCCTGGATTCTTTAGGAAAAAAACTCTGTGCTCTTCAGCGGCACCTGTGGCGTGAAGAGTCTCCTGGTGGTGTGGTTTTCAGCAGGCTTGGAAGCTGCAATGGAGCTGCTGTCAAAAGGGGGAAATACGGGCTTCTCCCATATTCTCCCGTTTACAACTTGACCCCACAGCACATTTACTAGCACTCTCTGACTGACTGCTGGAGACTTTCAGCCCCACTGGGCCTTTCTATGATCACACTTCGTTGGACGCGGGGTGTTTTGCGTGCCACAAATAGCATTACCCGCTTCATGAACTAGTCCGGCCTAGGTGACTTTGGATGGACCAAATGGCTAAGAATTTGACCGGTATTTCAGGATTTTCTGGCAGGCTGGACCTACCGTGTACCTTGCTTCCCAATAGAGAGATGACAGGTAAGAGTTGCCAGGATGCACTTTAGGCGCAGGGGTTCTTTCAGTGCAGTTCAGAGGGCCTCCGAGGAGGCAGAGCCACGTTGAATGGAATACTGGCCAAAAGGTGGTCCTGGGCCTGCCTTACAGCTGTAGAAATCAAGCTCTGCAGGCGAGAATCTGTTCATCACCCTTCCCTCTGCATACAAATAGTCGACCCAAACCGTCTGTTCTGTGTTATGTTTCTCGGAAAATAAAAGGGGACTACGGCGCACACACTCTCCCTCAGAAGGGAATTCCTACGTGACTCTCTTAGGCCTACGGAAAGCTGTAGAGGATTTAAAGCACTCTATCGAGTCAGGATGCACGGATATGGCTGCACACAAAACTTTGCTGATAGGAAACACTCGTGCTTCCCTTGAGGCCAGGAGTCACGTTTACTTTGCCCTGAGCTAGGTCAAGCGTGGGATGAGCTCCTAGCAAGGCACTGGAGACCACCTGGATTCCTAGGAGAATGCTCACTTTCTTCACTGAGCGTATTCCTAGGAGTGACTAGAAGACGGTTAATGGCAATGTCTTTCAGTCAGCCTTGAGGCCGCCACTATCTACCTTTCAACTGGGGGAAATCCTGCCTTTTTCCAGGCTTCTCAATGACAAACTGGATCACCCCGCACATGTACCTAGCTTCTCTGACAATCCCAAAGAGACCATTGGAACGCAATCCGGCCTTCTGCGATGAAACTTTTGGATGCAGTGTGCTCTGCATGTGGTGAACGGCATAATCCTCTAAATGTCCTCAGTAGGCCTAGGTGACTTTGGATGTTGCAAATGCCTAGCAATGCTCAGGGTAAATCTCTTCTTTATTTCGGGCTGGACCTAAAGGCCAGTTTCCGCATCACTTAGAGAGACCTCGAGCAGGAGTCCCCAGACTGAAGTGGCGCCCCGGTGGTTTCCTTCAGGGTCTCTTATGTTTCCTCAAAGTGGCAGACCCGCATGGAATGAAAGCCTGCCACGAACCGCCTTCCTGAGGCTCTTTCAAAGCTGTGGAACGCTAGCCATAGAGAACACATTCGTTCCCGGCCCTTCCAACTGCATAGTGAGGGAACTTCCCCGAGCTGTGTATCCCTTGATTGTGCCCAGAAGGCTTTGGGTACACAGTGTCCTTCCTTGGCAGGAATTGACCATGTGAGAGTCTTGAGCACTGTGGGCCATAGTAAAGCTAAAGCCGTCCATTGACTAAGACTTCCTGGAAACCGGTGCACCTCTATCTCTGGTAATGGGAAAATGTGCACCTTACCTCAAGACTAGAGGTCACATTTAGTTGGCCCTTTAGCTACAGTACGCAACTGGGGTGAGCTCCCAGGAAGGAATCCCAAGCCCCTGGATTCTTTAGGAAATAAACTCTGTGCTCTTCAGCGGCACCTGTGGCGTGAAGAGTCTCCTGGTGGTGTGGTTTTCAGCAGGCTTGGAAGCTGCAATGGAGCTGCTGTCAAAAGGGGGAAATACGGGCTTCTCCCATATTCTCCCGTTTACAACTTGACGCCACAGCGCATTTACTATCACTCTCTGACTGACTGCTGGAGACTTTCAGCCCCACTGGGCCTTTCTATGATCACACTTCGTTGGACGCGGGGTGTTTTGCGTGCCACGAATAGCATTACACGCTTCATGAACTAGTCCAGCCTAGGTGACTTTGGATGGACCAAATGGCTAAGAATTTGACCGGTATTTCAGGATTTTCTGGCAGGCTGGACCTACCGTGTACCTTGCTTCCCAATAGAGAGATGACAGGTAAGAGTTGCCAGGATGCACTTTAGGCGCAGGGGTTCTTTCAGTGCAGTTCAGAGGGCCTCCGCGGAGGCAGAGCCACGTTGAATGGAATACTGGCCAAAAGGTGGTCCTGGGGCTGCCTTACAGCTGTAGAAATCAAGCTCTGCAGGCGAGAATCTGTTCACCACCCTTCCCTCTGCATACAAATAGTCGACCCCAACCGTCTGTTCTGTGTTATGTTTCTCGGAAAAAAAAAAGGGGACTACTGCGCACACACTCTCCCTCAGAAGGGAATTCCTACGTGACTCTCTTAGGCCTACGGAAAGCCGTAGAGGAGTTAAAGCACTCTGTCGAGTCAGGACGCACGGAGATGGCTGCACACAAAACTTTGCTGATAGGAAACACTCGTGCTTCCCTTGAGGCCAGGGGTCACGTTTACTTTGCCCTGAGCTAGGGCAAGCGTGGGATGAGTTCCTAGCAAGGCACTGGAGACCACCTGGATTCCTAGGAGAATGCTCACTTTCTTCACTGAGCGTATTCCTAGGAGTGACTAGAAGACGGTTAATGGCAATGTCTTTCAGTCAGCCTTGAGGCCGCCACTATCTACCTTTCAACTGGGGGAAATCCTGCCTTTTTCCAGGCTTCTCAATGACAAACTGATTCACCCCGCACATGTACCTAGCTTCTCTGACAATCCCAAAGAGACCATTGGAACGCAATCCGGCCTTCTGCGATGAAACTTTTGGATGCAGTGTGCTCTGCATGTGGTGAACGGCATAATCCTCTAAATGTCCTCAGTAGGCCTAGGTGTCTTTGGATGTTGCAAATGCCTAGCAATGCTCAGGGTAAATCTCTTCTTTATTTCGGGCTGGACCTAAAGGACAGTTTCCACATCACTTAGAGAGACCTCGAGCAGGAGTCCCCAGACTGAAGTGGCGCCCCGGTGGTTTCCTTCAGGGCCTCTTAGGTTTCCTCAAAGTGGCAGACCCGCATGGAATGAAAGCCTGCCACGAACCGCCTTCCTGAGGCTCTTTCAAAGCTGTGGAACGCTAGCCATAGAGAACACATTCGTTCCCGGCCCTTCCAACTGCATAGTGAGGGAAGTTCCCCGAGCTGTGTATCCCTTGATTGTGCCCAGAAGGCTTTGGGTACACAGTGTCCTTCCTTGGCAGGAATTGACCATGTGAGAGTCTTGAGCACTGTGGGCCATAGTAAAGCTAAAGCCGTCCATTGACTAAGACTTCCTGGAAACCGGTGCACCTCTATCTCTGGTAATGGGAAAATGTGCACCTTACCTCAAGACTAGAGGTCACATTTAGTTGGCCCTTTAGCTACAGTACGCAACTGGGGTGAGCTCCCAGGAAGGAATCGCAAGCCCCTGGATTCTTTAGGAAAAAAACTCTGTGCTCTTCAGCGGCACCTGTGGCGTGAAGAGTCTCCTGGTGGTGTGGTTTTCAGCAGGCTTGGAAGCTGCAATGGAGCTGCTGTCAAAAGGGGGAAATACGGGCTTCTCCCATATTCTCCCGTTTACAACTTGACGCCACAGCGCATTTACTAGCACTCTCTGACTGACTGCTGGAGACTTTCAGCCCCACTGGGCCTTTCTATGATCACACTTCGTTGGACGCGGGGTGTTTTGCGTGCCACGAATAGCATTACACGCTTCATGAACTAGTCCGGCCTAGGTGACTTTGGATGGACCAAATGGCTAAGAATTTGACCGGTATTTCAGGATTTTCTGGCAGGCTGGACCTACCGTGTACCTTGCTTCCCAATAGAGAGATGACAGGTAAGAGTTGCCAGGATGCACTTTAGGCGCAGGGGTTCTTTCAGTGCAGTTCAGAGGGCCTCCGCGGAGGCAGAGCCACGTTGAATGTAATACTGGCCAAAAGGTGGTCCTGGGGCTGCCTTACAGCTGTAGAAATCAAGCTCTGCGGCGAGAATCTGTTCATCACCCTTCCCTCTGCATACAAATAGTCGACCCCAACCGTCTGTTCTGTGTTATGTTTCTCGGAAAATAAAAGGGGACTACGGCGCACACACTCTCCCTCAGAAGGGAATTCCTACGTGACTCTCTTAGGCCTAAGGAAAGCCGTAGAGGAGTTAAAGCACTCTGTCAAGTCAAGACGCACGGAGATGGCTGCACACAAATCTTTGCTGATAGGAAACACTCGTGCTTCCCTTGAGGCCAGGGGTCACGTTTACTTTGCCCTGAGATAGGGCAAGCGTGGGATGAGCTCCTAGCAAGGCACTGGAGACCACCTGGATTCCTAGGAGAATGCTCACTTTCTTCACTGAGCGTATTCCTAGGAGTGACTAGAAGACGGTTAATGGCAATGTCTTTCAGTCAGCCTTGAGGCCGCCACTATCTACCTTTCAACTGGGGGAAATCCTGCCTTTTTCCAGGCTTCTCAATGACAAACTGGATCACCCCGCACATGTACCTAGCTTCTCTGACAATCCCAAAGAGACCATTGGAACGCAATCCGGCCTTCTGCGATGAAACTTTTGGATGCAGTGTGCTCTGCATGTGGTGAACGGCATAATCCTCTAAATGTCCTCAGTAGGCCTAGGTGACTTTGGATGTTGCAAATGCCTAGCAATGCTCAGGGTAAATCTCTTCTTTATTTCGGGCTGGACCTAAAGGCCAGTTTCCACATCACTTACAGAGACCTCGTGCAGGAGTCCCCAGACTGAAGTGGCACACGGGTGGTTTCCTTCAGGGCCTCTTATGTTTCCTCAAAGTGGCAGACCCGCATGGAATGAAAGCCTGCCACGAACCGCCTTCCTGAGGCTCTTTCAAAGCTGTGGAACGCTAGCCATAGAGAACACATTCGTTCCCGGCCCTTCCAACTGCATAGTGAGGGAAGTTCCCCGAGCTGTGTATCCCTTGATTGTGCCCAGAAGGCTTTGGGTACACAGTGTCCTTCCTTGGCAGGAATTGACCATGTGAGAGTCTTGAGCACTGTGGGCCATAGTAAAGCTAAAGCCGTCCATTGACTAAGACTTCCTGGAAACCGGTGCACCTCTATCTCTGGTAATGGGAAAATGTGCACCTTACCTCAAGACTAGAGGTCACATTTAGTTGGCCCTTTAGCTACAGTACACAACTGGGGTGAGCTCCCAGGAAGGAATCGCAAGCCCCTGGATTCTTTAGGAAAAAAACTCTGTGCTCTTCAGCGGCACCTGTGGCGTGAAGAGTCTCCTGGTGGTGTGGTTTTCAGCAGGCTTGGAAGCTGCAATGGAGCTGCTGTCAAAAGGGGGAAATACGGGCTTCTCCCATATTCTCCCGTTTACAACTTGACCCCACAGCACATTTACTAGCACTCTCTGACTGACTGCTGGAGACTTTCAGCCCCACTGGGCCTTTCTATGATCACACTTCGTTGGACGCGGGGTGTTTTGCGTGCCACAAATAGCATTACCCGCTTCATGAACTAGTCCGGCCTAGGTGACTTTGGATGGACCAAATGGCTAAGAATTTGACCGGTATTTCAGGATTTTCTGGCAGGCTGGACCTACCGTGTACCTTGCTTCCCAATAGAGAGATGACAGGTAAGAGTTGCCAGGATGCACTTTAGGCGCAGGGGTTCTTTCAGTGCAGTTCAGAGGGCCTCCGAGGAGGCAGAGCCACGTTGAATGGAATACTGGCCAAAAGGTGGTCCTGGGCCTGCCTTACAGCTGTAGAAATCAAGCTCTGCAGGCGAGAATCTGTTCATCACCCTTCCCTCTGCATACAAATAGTCGACCCAAACCGTCTGTTCTGTGTTATGTTTCTCGGAAAATAAAAGGGGACTACGGCGCACACACTCTCCCTCAGAAGGGAATTCCTACGTGACTCTCTTAGGCCTACGGAAAGCTGTAGAGGATTTAAAGCACTCTATCGAGTCAGGATGCACGGATATGGCTGCACACAAAACTTTGCTGATAGGAAACACTCATGCTTCCCTTGAGGCCAGGAGTCACGTTTACTTTGCCCTGAGCTAGGTCAAGCGTGGGATGAGCTCCTAGCAAGGCACTGGAGACCACCTGGATTCCTAGGAGAATGCTCACTTTCTTCACTGAGCGTATTCCTAGGAGTGACTAGAAGACGGTTAATGGCAATGTCTTTCAGTCAGCCTTGAGGCCGCCACTATCTACCTTTCAACTGGGGGAAATCCTGCCTTTTTCCAGGCTTCTCAATGACAAACTGGATCACCCCGCACATGTACCTAGCTTCTCTGACAATCCCAAAGAGACCATTGGAACGCAATCCGGCCTTCTGCGATGAAACTTTTGGATGCAGTGTGCTCTGCATGTGGTGAACGGCATAATCCTCTAAATGTCCTCAGTAGGCCTAGGTGACTTTGGATGTTGCAAATGCCTAGCAATGCTCAGGGTAAATCTCTTCTTTATTTCGGGCTGGACCTAAAGGCCAGTTTCCGCATCACTTAGAGAGACCTCGAGCAGGAGTCCCCAGACTGAAGTGGCGCCCCGGTGGTTTCCTTCAGGGCCTCTTATGTTTCCTCAAAGTGGCAGACCCGCATGGAATGAAAGCCTGCCACGAACCGCCTTCCTGAGGCTCTTTCAAAGCTGTGGAACGCTAGCCATAGAGAACACATTCGTTCCCGGCCCTTCCAACTGCATAGTGAGGGAACTTCCCCGAGCTGTGTATCCCTTGATTGTGCCCAGAAGGCTTTGGGTACACAGTGTCCTTCCTTGGCAGGAATTGACCATGTGAGAGTCTTGAGCACTGTGGGCCATAGTAAAGCTAAAGCCGTCCATTGACTAAGACTTCCTGGAAACCGGTGCACCTCTATCTCTGGTAATGGGAAAATGTGCACCTTACCTCAAGACTAGAGGTCACATTTAGTTGGCCCTTTAGCTACAGTACGCAACTGGGGTGAGCTCCCAGGAAGGAATCGCAAGCCCCTGGATTCTTTAGGAAAAAAACTCTGTGCTCTTCAGCGGCACCTGTGGCGTGAAGAGTCTCCTGGTGGTGTGGTTTTCAGCAGGCTTGGAAGCTGCAATGGAGCTGCTGTCAAAAGGGGGAAATACGGGCTTCTCCCATATTCTCCCGTTTACAACTTGACGCCACAGCGCATTTACTATCACTCTCTGACTGACTGCTGGAGACTTTCAGCCCCACTGGGCCTTTCTATGATCACACTTCGTTGGACGCGGGGTGTTTTGCGTGCCACGAATAGCATTACACGCTTCATGAACTAGTCCAGCCTAGGTGACTTTGGATGGACCAAATGGCTAAGAATTTGACCGGTATTTCAGGATTTTCTGGCAGGCTGGACCTACCGTGTACCTTGCTTCCCAATAGAGAGATGACAGGTAAGAGTTGCCAGGATGCACTTTAGGCGCAGGGGTTCTTTCAGTGCAGTTCAGAGGGCCTCCGCGGAGGCAGAGCCACGTTGAATGGAATACTGGCCAAAAGGTGGTCCTGGGGCTGCCTTACAGCTGTAGAAATCAAGCTCTGCAGGCGAGAATCTGTTCACCACCCTTCCCTCTGCATACAAATAGTCGACCCCAACCGTCTGTTCTGTGTTATGTTTCTCGGAAAAAAAAAAGGGGACTACTGCGCACACACTCTCCCTCAGAAGGGAATTCCTACGTGACTCTCTTAGGCCTACGGAAAGCCGTAGAGGAGTTAAAGCACTCTGTCGAGTCAGGACGCACGGAGATGGCTGCACACAAAACTTTGCTGATAGGAAACACTCGTGCTTCCCTTGAGGCCAGGGGTCACGTTTACTTTGCCCTGAGCTAGGGCAAGCGTGGGATGAGTTCCTAGCAAGGCACTGGAGACCACCTGGATTCCTAGGAGAATGCTCACTTTCTTCACTGAGCGTATTCCTAGGAGTGACTAGAAGACGGTTAATGGCAATGTCTTTCAGTCAGCCTTGAGGCCGCCACTATCTACCTTTCAACTGGGGGAAATCCTGCCTTTTTCCAGGCTTCTCAATGACAAACTGATTCACCCCGCACATGTACCTAGCTTCTCTGACAATCCCAAAGAGACCATTGGAACGCAATCCGGCCTTCTGCGATGAAACTTTTGGATGCAGTGTGCTCTGCATGTGGTGAACGGCATAATCCTCTAAATGTCCTCAGTAGGCCTAGGTGTCTTTGGATGTTGCAAATGCCTAGCAATGCTCAGGGTAAATCTCTTCTTTATTTCGGGCTGGACCTAAAGGACAGTTTCCACATCACTTAGAGAGACCTCGAGCAGGAGTCCCCAGACTGAAGTGGCGCCCCGGTGGTTTCCTTCAGGGCCTCTTAGGTTTCCTCAAAGTGGCAGACCCGCATGGAATGAAAGCCTGCCACGAACCGCCTTCCTGAGGCTCTTTCAAAGCTGTGGAACGCTAGCCATAGAGAACACATTCGTTCCCGGCCCTTCCAACTGCATAGTGAGGGAAGTTCCCCGAGCTGTGTATCCCTTGATTGTGCCCAGAAGGCTTTGGGTACACAGTGTCCTTCCTTGGCAGGAATTGACCATGTGAGAGTCTTGAGCACTGTGGGCCATAGTAAAGCTAAAGCCGTCCATTGACTAAGACTTCCTGGAAACCGGTGCACCTCTATCTCTGGTAATGGGAAAATGTGCACCTTACCTCAAGACTAGAGGTCACATTTAGTTGGCCCTTTAGCTACAGTACGCAACTTGGGTGAGCTCCCAGGAAGGAATCGCAAGCCCCTGGATTCTTTAGGAAAAAAACTCTGTGCTCTTCAGCGGCACCTGTGGCGTGAAGAGTCTCCTGGTGGTGTGGTTTTCAGCAGGCTTGGAAGCTGCAATGGAGCTGCTGTCAAAAGGGGGAAATATGGGCTTCTCCCATATTCTCCCGTTTACAACTTGACGCCACAGCGCATTTACTAGCACTCTCTGACTGACTGCTGGAGACTTTCAGCCCCACTGGGCCTTTCTATGATCACACTTCGTTGGACGCGGGGTGTTTTGCGTGCCACGAATAGCATTACACGCTTCATGAACTAGTCCGGCCTAGGTGACTTTGGATGGACCAAATGGCTAAGAATTTGACCGGTATTTCAGGATTTTCTGGCAGGCTGGACCTACCGTGTACCTTGCTTCCCAATAGAGAGATGACAGGTAAGAGTTGCCAGGATGCACTTTAGGCGCAGGGGTTCTTTCAGTGCAGTTCAGAGGGCCTCCGCGGAGGCAGAGCCACGTTGAATGTAATACTGGCCAAAAGGTGGTCCTGGGGCTGCCTTACAGCTGTAGAAATCAAGCTCTGCGGCGAGAATCTGTTCATCACCCTTCCCTCTGCATACAAATAGTCGACCCCAACCGTCTGTTCTGTGTTATGTTTCTCGGAAAATAAAAGGGGACTACGGCGCACACACTCTCCCTCAGAAGGGAATTCCTACGTGACTCTCTTAGGCCTAAGGAAAGCCGTAGAGGAGTTAAAGCACTCTGTCAAGTCAAGACGCACGGAGATGGCTGCACACAAATCTTTGCTGATAGGAAACACTCGTGCTTCCCTTGAGGCCAGGGGTCACGTTTACTTTGCCCTGAGATAGGGCAAGCGTGGGATGAGCTCCTAGCAAGGCACTGGAGACCACCTGGATTCCTAGGAGAATGCTCACTTTCTTCACTGAGCGTATTCCTAGGAGTGACTAGAAGACGGTTAATGGCAATGTCTTTCAGTCAGCCTTGAGGCCGCCACTATCTACCTTTCAACTGGGGGAAATCCTGCCTTTTTCCAGGCTTCTCAATGACAAACTGGATCACCCCGCACATGTACCTAGCTTCTCTGACAATCCCAAAGAGACCATTGGAACGCAATCCGGCCTTCTGCGATGAAACTTTTGGATGCAGTGTGCTCTGCATGTGGTGAACGGCATAATCCTCTAAATGTCCTCAGTAGGCCTAGGTGACTTTGGATGTTGCAAATGCCTAGCAATGCTCAGGGTAAATCTCTTCTTTATTTCGGGCTGGACCTAAAGGCCAGTTTCCACATCACTTACAGAGACCTCGTGCAGGAGTCCCCAGACTGAAGTGGCACACGGGTGGTTTCCTTCAGGGCCTCTTATGTTTCCTCAAAGTGGCAGACCCGCATGGAATGAAAGCCTGCCACGAACCGCCTTCCTGAGGCTCTTTCAAAGCTGTGGAACGCTAGCCATAGAGAACACATTCGTTCCCGGCCCTTCCAACTGCATAGTGAGGGAAGTTCCCCGAGCTGTGTATCCCTTGATTGTGCCCAGAAGGCTTTGGGTACACAGTGTCCTTCCTTGGCAGGAATTGACCATGTGAGAGTCTTGAGCACTGTGGGCCATAGTAAAGCTAAAGCCGTCCATTGACTAAGACTTCCTGGAAACCGGTGCACCTCTATCTCTGGTAATGGGAAAATGTGCACCTTACCTCAAGACTAGAGGTCACATTTAGTTGGCCCTTTAGCTACAGTACACAACTGGGGTGAGCTCCCAGGAAGGAATCGCAAGCCCCTGGATTCTTTAGGAAAAAAACTCTGTGCTCTTCAGCGGCACCTGTGGCGTGAAGAGTCTCCTGGTGGTGTGGTTTTCAGCAGGCTTGGAAGCTGCAATGGAGCTGCTGTCAAAAGGGGGAAATACGGGCTTCTCCCATATTCTCCCGTTTACAACTTGACGCCACAGCGCATTTACTAGCACTCTCTGACTGACTGCTGGAGACTTTCAGCCCCACTGGGCCTTTCTATGATCACACTTCGTTGGACGCGGGGTGTTTTGCGTGCCACGAATAGCATTACACGCTTCATAAACTAGTCCGGCCTAGGTGACTTTGGATGGACCAAATGGCTAAGAATTTGACCGGTATTTCAGGATTTTCTGGCAGGCTGGACCTACCGTGCACCTTGTTTCCCAATAGAGAGATGACAGGTAAGAGTTGCCAGGATGCACTTTAGGCGCAGGGGTTCTTTCAGTGCAGTTCAGAGGGCTTCCGCGGAGGCAGAGCCACGTTGAATGGAATACTGGCCAAAAGGTGGTCCTGGGGCCGCCTTACAGCTGTAGAAATCAAGCTCTGCAGGCGAGAATCTGTTCATCACCCTTCCCTCTGCATACAAATAGTCGACCCCAACCGTCTGTTCTGTGTTATGTTTCTCGGAAAATAAAAGGGGACTATGGCGCACACACTCTCCCTCAGAAAGGAATTCCTACGTGACTCTCTTAGGCCTACGGAAAGCCGTAGAGGAGTTAAAGCACTCTGTCGAGTCAGGACGCACGGAGATGGCTGCACACAAATCTTTGCTGATAGGAAACACTCGTGCTTCCCTTGAGGCCAGGGGTCACGTTTACTTTGCCCTGAGCTAGGGCAAGCGTGGGATGAGTTCCTAGCAAGGCACTGGAGACCACCTGGATTCCTAGGAGAATGCTCACTTTCTTCACTGAGCGTATTCCTAGGAGTGACTAGAAGACGGTTAATGGCAATGTCTTTCAGTCAGCCTTGAGGCCGCCACTATCTACCTTTCAACTGGGGGAAATCCTGCCTTTTTCCAGGCTTCTCAATGACAAACTGGATCACCCCGCACATGTACCTAGCTTCTCTGACAATCCCAAAGAGACCATTGGAACGCAATCCGGCCTTCTGCGATGAAACTTTTGGATGCAGTGTGCTCTGCATGTGGTGAACGGCATAATCCTCTAAATGTCCTCAGTAGGCCTAGGTGACTTTGGATGTTGCAAATGCCTAGCAATGCTCAGGGTAAATCTCTTCTTTATTTCGGGCTGGACCTAAAGGCCAGTTTCCACATCACTTACAGAGACCTCGTGCAGGAGTCCCCAGACTGAAGTGGCACACGGGTGGTTTCCTTCAGGGCCTCTTATGTTTCCTCAAAGTGGCAGACCCGCATGGAATGAAAGCCTGCCACGAACCGCCTTCCTGAGGCTCTTTCAAAGCTGTGGAACGCTAGCCATAGAGAACACATTCGTTCCCGGCCCTTCCAACTGCATAGTGAGGGAAGTTCCCCGAGCTGTGTATCCCTTGATTGTGCCCAGAAGGCTTTGGGTACACAGTGTCCTTCCTTGGCAGGAATTGACCATGTGAGAGTCTTGAGCACTGTGGGCCATAGTAAAGCTAAAGCCGTCCATTGACTAAGACTTCCTGGAAACCGGTGCACCTCTATCTCTGGTAATGGGAAAATGTGCACCTTACCTCAAGACTAGAGGTCACATTTAGTTGGCCCTTTAGCTACAGTACACAACTGGGGTGAGCTCCCAGGAAGGAATCGCAAGCCCCTGGATTCTTTAGGAAAAAAACTCTGTGCTCTTCAGCGGCACCTGTGGCGTGAAGAGTCTCCTGGTGGTGTGGTTTTCAGCAGGCTTGGAAGCTGCAATGGAGCTGCTGTCAAAAGGGGGAAATACGGGCTTCTCCCATATTCTCCCGTTTACAACTTGACGCCACAGCGCATTTACTAGCACTCTCTGACTGACTGCTGGAGACTTTCAGCCCCACTGGGCCTTTCTATGATCACACTTCGTTGGACGCGGGGTGTTTTGCGTGCCACGAATAGCATTACACGCTTCATAAACTAGTCCGGCCTAGGTGACTTTGGATGGACCAAATGGCTAAGAATTTGACCGGTATTTCAGGATTTTCTGGCAGGCTGGACCTACCGTGCACCTTGCTTCCCAATAGAGAGATGACAGGTAAGAGTTGCCAGGATGCACTTTAGGCGCAGGGGTTCTTTCAGTGCAGTTCAGAGGGCCTCCGCGGAGGCAGAGCCACGTTGAATGGAATACTGGCCAAAAGGTGGTCCTGGGGCTGCCTTACAGCTGTAGAAATCAAGCTCTGCAGGCGAGAATCTGTTCATCACCCTTCCCTCTGCATACAAATAGTCGACCCCAACCGTCTGTTCTGTGTTATGTTTCTCGGAAAATAAAAGGGGACTACGGCGCACACACTCTCCCTCAGAAAGGAATTCCTACGTGACTCTCTTAGGCCTACGGAAAGCCGTAGAGGAGTTAAAGCACTCTGTCGAGTCAGGACGCACGGAGATGGCTGCACACAAATCTTTGCTGATAGGAAACACTCGTGCTTCCCTTGAGGCCAGGGGTCACGTTTACTTTGCCCTGAGCTAGGGCAAGCGTGGGATGAGTTCCTAGCAAGGCACTGGAGACCACCTGGATTCCTAGGAGAATGCTCACTTTCTTCACTGAGCGTATTCCTAGGAGTGACTAGAAGACGGTTAATGGCAATGTCTTTCAGTCAGCCTTGAGGCCGCCACTATCTACCTTTCAACTGGGGGAAATCCTGCCTTTTTCCAGGCTTCTCAATGACAAACTGGATCACCCCGCACATGTACCTAGCTTCTCTGACAATCCCAAAGAGACCATTGGAACGCAATCCGGCCTTCTGCGATGAAACTTTTGGATGCAGTGTGCTCTGCATGTGGTGAACGGCATAATCCTCTAAATGTCCTCAGTAGGCCTACGTGACTTTGGATGTTGCAAATGCCTAGCAATGCTCAGGGTAAATCTCTTCTTTATTTCGGGCTGGACCTAAAGGCCAGTTTCCGCATCACTTAGAGAGACCTCGAGCAGGAGTCCCCAGACTGAAGTGGCGCCCCGGTGGTTTCCTTCAGGGCCTCTTATGTTTCCTCAAAGTGGCAGACCCGCATGGAATGAAAGCCTGCCACGAACCGCCTTCCTGAGGCTCTTTCAAAGCTGTGGAACGCTAGCCATAGAGAACACATTCGTTCCCGGCCCTTCCAACTGCATAGTGAGGGAAGTTCCCCGAGCTGTGTATCCCTTGATTGTGCCCAGAAGGCTTTGGGTACACAGTGTCCTTCCTTGGCAGGAATTGACCATGTGAGAGTCTTGAGCACTGTGGGCCATAGTAAAGCTAAAGCCGTCCATTGACTAAGACTTCCTGGAAACCGGTGCACCTCTATCTCTGGTAATGGGAAAATGTGCACCTTACATCAAGACTAGAGGTCACATTTAGTTGGCCCTTTAGCTACAGTACGCAACTGGGGTGAGCTCCCAGGAAGGAATCGCAAGCCCCTGGATTCTTTAGGAAAAAAACTCTGTGTTCTTCAGCGGCACCTGTGGCGTGAAGAGTCTCCTGGTGGTGTGGTTTTCAGCAGGCTTGGAAGCTGCAATGGAGCTGCTGTCAAAAGGGGGAAATACGGGCTTCTCCCATATTCTCCCGTTTACAACTTGACGCCACAGCACATTTACTAGCACTCTCTGACTGACTGCTGGAGACTTTCAGCCCCACTGGGCCTTTCTATGATCACACTTCGTTGGACGCGGGGTTTTTTGCGTGCCACGAATAGCATTACACGTTTCATGAACTAGTCCGGCCTAGGTGACTTTGGATGGACCAAATGGCTAAGAATTTGACCGGTATTTCAGGATTTTCTGGCAGGCTGGACCTACCGTGTACCTTGCTTCCCAATAGAGAGATGACAGGTAAGAGTTGCCAGGATGCACTTTAGGCGCAGGGGTTCTTTCAGTGCAGTTCAGAGGGCCTCCGCGGAGGCAGAGCCACGTTGAATGGAATACTGGCCAAAAGGTGGTCCTGGGGCTGCCTTACAGCTGTAGAAATCAAGTTCTGCAGGCGAGAATCTGTTCATCACCCTTCCCTCTGCATACAAAGAGTCGACCCCAACCGTCTGTTCTGTGTTATGTTTCTTGGAAAATAAAAGGGGACTACGGCGCACACACTCTCCCTCAGAAGGGAATTCCTACGAGACTCTCTTAGGCCTACGGAAAGCCGTAGAGGAGTTAAAGCACTCTGCCGAGTCAGGACGCACGGAGATGGCTCCACACAAAACTTTGCTGATAGGAAACACTCGTGCTTGCCTTGAGGCCAGGGGTCACGTTTACTTTGCCCTGAGCTAGGGCAAGCGTGGGATGAGCTCCTAGCAAGGCACTGGAGACCACCTGGATTCCTAGGAGAACGCTCACTTTCTTCACTGAGCGTATTCCTAGGAGTGACTAGAAGACGGTTAATGGCAATGTCTTTCAGTCAGCCTTGAGGCCGCCACTATCTACCTGTCAACTGGGGGAAATCCTGCCTTTTTCCAGGCTTCTCAATGACAAACTGGATCACCCCGTACATGTACCTATCTTCTCTGACAATCCCAAAGAGACCATTGGAACGCAATCCGGCCTTCTGCGATGAAACTTTTGGATGCAGTGTGCTCTGCATGTGGTGAACGGCATAATCCTCTAAATGTCCTCAGTAGGCCTAGGTGACTTTGGATGTTGCAAATGCCTAGCAATGCTCAGGGTAAATCTCTTCTTTATTTCGGGCTGGACCTAAAGGCCAGTTTCCGCATCACTTAGAGGGACCTCGAGCAGGAGTCCCCAGACTGAAGTGGCGCCCCGGTGGTTTCCTTCAGGGCCTCTTATGTTTCCTCAAAGTGGCAGACCCGCATGGAATGAAAGCCTGCCACGAACCGCCTTCCTTAGGCTCTTTCAAAGCTGTGGAACGCTAGCCATAGAGAACACATTCGTTCCCGGCCATTCCAACTGCATAGTGAGGGAAGTTCCCCGAGCTGTGTATCCCTTGATTGTGCCCAGAAGGCTTTGGGTACACAGTGTCCTTCCTTGGCAGGAATTGACCAAGTGAGAGTCTTGAGCACTGTGGGCCATAGTAAAGCTAAAGCCGTCCATTGACTAAGACTTCCTGGAAACCGGTGCACCTCTATCTCTGGTAATGGGAAAATGTGCACCTTACCTCAAGACTAGAGGTAACATTTAGTTGGCCCTTTAGCTACAGTACGCAACTGGGGTGAGCTCCCAGGAAGGAATCGCAAGCCCCTGGATTCTTTAGGAAAAAAACTCTGTGCTCTTCAGCGGCACCTGTGGCGTGAAGAGTCTCCTGGTGGTGTGGTTTTCAGCAGGCTTGGAAGCTGCAATGGAGCTGCTGTCAAAAGGGGGAAATACGGGCTTCTCCCATATTCTCCCGTTTACAACTTGACGCCACAGCGCATTTACTAGCACTCTCTGACTGACTGCTGGAGACTTTCAGCCCCACTGGGCCTTTCTATGATCACACTTCGTTGGACGCGGGGTGTTTTGCATGCCACGAATAGCATTACACGCTTCATGAACTAGTCCGGCCTAGGTGACTTTGGATGGACCAAATGGCTAAGAATTTGACCGGTATTTCAGGATTTTCTGGCAGGCTGGACCTACCGTGTACCTTGGTTCCCAATAGAGAGATGACAGGTAAGAGTTGCCAGGATGCACTTTAGGCGCAGGGGTTCTTTCAGTGCAGTTCAGAGGGCCTCCGAGGAGGCAGAGCCACGTTGAATGGAATACTGGCCAAAAGGTGGTCCTGGGGCTGCCTTACAGCTGTAGAAATCAAGCTCTGCAGGCGAGAATCTGTTCATCACCCTTCCCTCTGCATACAAATAGTCGACCCCAACCGTCTGTTCTGTGTTATGTTTCTCGGAAAATAAAAGGGGACTACGGTGCACACACTCTCCCTCAGAAGGGAATTCCTACGTGACTCTCTTAGGCCTACGGAAAGCTGTAGAGGAGTTAAAGCACTCTATCGAGTCAGGACGCATGGAGATGGCTCCACACAAAACTTTGCTGATAGGAAACACTCGTGCTTCCATTGAGGCCAGGGGTCACGTTTACTTGGCCCTGAGCTAGGGCAAGCGTGGGATGAGCTCCTAGCAAGGCACTGGAGACCACCTGGATTCCTAGGAGAATGCTCACTTTCTTCACTGAGCGTATTCCTAGGAGTGACTAGAAGAAGGTTAATGGCAATGTCTTTCAGTCAGCCTTGAGGCCGCCACTATCTACCTTTCAACTGGGGGAAATCCTGCCTTTTTCCAGGCTTCTCAATGACAAACTGGATCACCCCGCACATGTACCTAGCTTCTCTGACAATCCCAAAGAGACCATTGGAATGCAATCCGGCCTTCTGCGATGAACCTTTTGGATGCAGTGTGCTCTGCATGTGGTGAACGGCATAATCCTCTAAATGTCCTCAGTAGGCCTAGGTGACTTTGGATGTTGCAAATGCCTAGCAATGCTCAAGGTAAATCTCTTCTTTATTTCGGGCTGGACCTAAAGGCCAGTTTCCACATCACTTAGAGAGACCTCGAGCAGGAGTCCCCAGACTGAAGTGGCGCCCCGGTGGTTTCCTTCAGGGCCTCTTATGTTTCCTCAAAGTGGCAGACCCGCATGGAATGAAAGCCTGCCACGAACCGCCTTCCTGAGGCTCTTTCAAAGCTGTGGAACGCTAGCCATAGAGAACACATTCGTTCCCGGCCCTTCCAACTGCATAGTGAGGGAAGTTCCCCGAGCTGTGTATCCCTTGATTGTGCCCAGAAGGCTTTGGGTACACAGTGTCCTTCCTTGGCAGGAATTGACCATGTGAGAGTCTTGAGCACTGTGGGCCATAGTAAAGCTAAACTCGTCCATTGACTAAGACTTCCTGGAAACCGGTGCACCTCTATCTCTGGTAATGGGAAAATGTGCACCTTACCTCAAAACTAGAGGTCACATTTAGTTGGCCCTTTAGCTACAGTACGCAACTGGGGTGAGCTCCCAGGAAGGAATCGCAAGCCCCTGGATTCTTTAGGAAAAAATCTCTGTGCTCTTCAGAGGCACCTGTGGCGTGAAGAGTCTCCTGGTGGTGTGGTTTTCAGCAGGCTTGGAAGCTGCAATGGAGCTGCTGTCAAAAGGGGGAAATACGGGCTTCTCCCATATTCTCCCGTTTACAACTTGACGCCACAGCGCATTTACTAGCACTCTCTGACTGACTGCTGGAGACTTTCAGCCCCACTGGGCCTTTCTATGATCACACTTCGTTGGACGCGGGGTGTTTTGCATGCCACGAATAGCATTACACGCTTCATGAACTAGTCCGGCCTAGGTGACTTTGGATGGACCAAATGGCTAAGAATTTGACCGGTATTTCAGGATTTTCTGGCAGGCTGGACCTACCGTGTACCTTGCTTCCCAATAGAGAGATGACAGGTAAGAGTTGCCAGGATGCACTTTAGGCGCAGGGGTTCTTTCAGTGCAGTTCAGAGGGCCTCCGAGGAGGCAGAGCCACGTTGAATGGAATACTGGCCAAAAGGTGGTCCTGGGGCTGCCTTACAGCTGTAGAAATCAAGCTCTGCAGGCGAGAATCTCTTCATCACCCTTCCCTCTGCATACAAATAGTCGACCCCAACCATCTGTTCTGTGTTATGTTTCTCGGAAAATAAAAGGGGACTACGGCGCACACACTCTCCCTCAGAAGGGAATTCCCACGTGACTCTCTTAGGCCTAAGGAAAGCTGTAGAGGAGTTAAAGCACTCTATCGAGTCAGGACGCATGGAGATGGCTCCACACAAAACTTTGCTGATAGGAAACACTCGTGCTTCCATTGAGGCCAGGGGTCACGTTTACTTGGCCCTGAGCTAGGGCAAGCGTGGGATGAGCTCCTAGCAAGGCACTGGAGACCACCTGGATTCCTAGGAGAATGCTCACTTTCTTCACTGAGCGTATTCCTAGGAGTGACTAGAAGAAGGTTAATGTCAATGTCTTTCAGTCAGCCTTGAGGCCGCCACTATCTACCTTTCAACTGGGGGAAATCCTGCCTTTTTCCAGGCTTCTCAATGACAAACTGGATCACCCCGCACATGTACCTAGCTTCTCTGACAATCCCAAAGAGACCATTGGAACGCAATCCGGCCTTCTGCGATGACACTTTTGGATGCAGTGTGCTCTGCATGTGGTGAACGGCATAATCCTCTAAATGTCCTCAGTAGGCCTAGGTGACTTTGGATGTTGCAAATGCCTAGCAATGCTCAGGGTAAATCTCTTCTTTATTTCGGGCTGGACCTAAAGGCCAGTTTCCGCATCACTTAGAGAGACCTCGAGCAGGAGTCCCCAGACTGAAGTGGCGCCCCGGTGGTTTCCTTCAGGGCCTCTTATGTTTCCTCAAAGTGGCAGACCCGAATGGAATGAAAGCCTGCCATGAACCGCCTTCCTGAGGCTCTTTCAAAGCTGTGGAACGCTAGCCATAGAGAACACATTCGTTCCCGGCCCTTCCAACTGCATAGTGAGGGAAGTTCCCCGAGCTGTGTATCCCTTGATTGTGCCCAGAAGGCTTTGGGTACACAGTGTCCTTCCTTGGCAGGAATTGACCATGTGAGAGTCTTGAGCACTGTGGGCCATAGTAAAGCTAAAGCCGTCCATTGACTAAGACTTCCTGGAAACCGGTGCACCTCTATCTCTGGTAATGGGAAAATGTGCACCTTACCTCAAGACTAGAGGTCACATTTAGTTGGCCCTTTAGCTACAGTACGCAACTGGGGTGAGCTCCCAGGAAGGAATCGCAAGCCCCTGGATTCTTTAGGAAAAAAACTCTGTGCTCTTCAGCGGCACCTGTGGCGTGAAGAGTCTCCTGGTGGTGTGGTTTTCAGCAGGCTTGGAAGCTGCAATGGAGCTGCTGTCAAAAGGGGGAAATACGGGCTCCTCCCATATTCTCCCGTTTACAACTTGATGCCACAGCGCATTTACTAGCACTATCTGACGGACTGCTGGAGACTTTCAGCCCCACTGGGCCTTTCTATGATCACACTTCGTTGGACGCGGGGTGTTTTGCGTGCCACGAATAGCATTACACGCTTCATGAACTAGTCCGGCCTAGGTGACTTTGGATGGACCAAATGGCTAAGAATTTGACCGGTATTTCAGGATTTTCTGGCAGGCTGGACCTACCGTGTACCTTGCTTCCCAATAGAGAGATGACAGGTAAGAGTTGCCAGGATGCACTTTAGGCGCAGGGGTTCTTTCAGTGCAGTTCAGAGGGCCTCCGCGGAGGCAGAGCCACGTTGAATGGAATACTGGCCAAAACGTGGTCCTGGGGCTGCCTTACAGCTGTAGAAATCAAGCTCTGCAGGCGAGAATCTGTTCATCACCCTTCCCTCTGCATACAAATAGTCGACCCCAACCGTCTGTTCTGTGTTATGTTTCTCGGAAAATAAAAGGGGACTACGGTGCACACACTCTCCCTCAGAAGGGAATTCCTACGTGACTCTCTTAGGCCTACGGAAAGCTGTAGAGGAGTTAAAGCACTCTATCGAGTCAGGACGCATGGAGATGGCTGCACACAAAACTTTGCTGATAGGAAACACTCGTGCTTCCATTGAGGCCAGGGGTCACGTTTACTTTGCCCTGAGATAGGGCAAGCGTGGGATGAGCTCCTAGCAAGGCACTGGAGACCACCTGGATTCCTAGGAGAACGCTCACTTTCTTCACTGAGCGTATTCCTAGGAGTGACTAGAAGACGGTTAATGGCAATGTCTTTCAGTCAGCCTTGAGGCCACCACTATCTACCTTTCAACTGGGGGAAATCCTGCCTTTTTCCAGGCTTCTCAATGACAAACTGGATCACCCCGCACATGTACCTAGCTTCTCTGACAATCCCAAAGAGACCATTGGAACGCAATCCGGCCTTCTGCGATGAAACTTTTGGATGCAGTGTGCTCTGCATGTGGTGAACGGCATAATCCTCTAAATGTCCTCAGTAGGCCTAGGTGACTTTGGATGTTGCAAATGCCTAGCAATGCTCAGGGTAAATCTCTTCTTTATTTCGGGCTGGACCTAAAGGCCAGTTTCCGCATCACTTAGAGAGACCTCGAGCAGGAGTCCCCAGACTGAAGTGGCACCCCGGTGGTTTCCTTCAGGGCCTCTTATGTTTCCTCAAAGTGGCAGACCCGCAGGGAATGAAAGCCTGCCACGAACCGCCTTCCTGAGGCTCTTTCAAAGCTGTGGAACGCTAGCCATAGAGAACACATTCGTTCCCGGCCCTTCCAACTGCATAGTGAGGGAAGTTCCCCGAGCTGTGTATCCCTTGATTGTGCCCAGAAGGCTTTGGGTACACAGTGTCCTTCCTTGGCAGGAATTGACCAAGTGAGAGTCTTGAGCACTGTGGGCCATAGTAAAGCTAAAGCCGTCCATTGACTAAGACTTCCTGGAAACCGGTGCACCTCTATCTCTGGTAATGGGAAAATGTGCACCTTACCTCAAGACTAGAGGTCACATTTAGTTGGCCCTTTAGCTACAGTACGCAACTGGGGTGAGCTCCCAGGAAGGAATCGCAAGCCCCTGGATTCTTTAGGAAAAAAACTCTGTGCTCTTCAGCGGCACCTGTGGCGTGAAGAGTCTCCTGGTGGTGTGGTTTTCAGCAGGCTTGGAAGCTGCAATGGAGCTGCTGTCAAAAGGGGGAAATACGGGCTTCTCCCATATTCTCCCATTTACAACTTGACGCCACAGCGCATTTACTAGCACTATCTGACGGACTGCTGGAGACTTTCAGCCCCACTGGGCCTTTCTATGATCACACTTCGTTGGACGCGGGGTGTTTTGCGTGCCACGAATAGCATTACACGCTTCATGAACTAGTCCGGCCTAGGTGACTTTGGATGGACCAAATGGCTAAGAATTTGACCGGTATTTCAGGATTTTCTGGCAGGCTGGACCTACCGTGTACCTTTCTTCCCAATAGAGAGATGACAGGTAAGATTTGCCAGGATGCACTTTAGGCGCAGGGGTTCTTTCAGTGCAGTTCAGAGGGCCTCCGAGGAGGCAGAGCCACGTTGAATGGAATACTGGCCAAAAGGTGGTCCTGGGGCTGCCTTACAGCTGTAGAAATCAAGCTCTGCAGGCGAGAATCTGTTCATCACCCTTCCCTCTGCATACAAATAGTGGACCCCAACCGTCTGTTCTGTGTTATGTTTCTCGGAAAATAAAAGGGGACTACGGTGCACACACTCTCCCTCAGAAGGGAATTCCTACGTGACTCTCTTAGGCCTACGGAAAGCTGTAGAGGAGTTAAAGCACTCTATCGAGTCAGGACGCATGGAGATGGCTCCACACAAAACTTTGCTGATAGGAAACACTCGTGCTTCCATTGAGGCCAGGGGTCACGTTTACTTGGCCCTGAGCTAGGGCAAGCGTGGGATGAGCTCCTAGCAAGGCACTGGAGACCACCTGGATTCCTAGGAGAATGCTCACTTTCTTCACTGAGCGTATTCCTAGGAGTGACTAGAAGACGGTTAATGGCAATGTCTTTCAGTCAGCCTTGAGGCCGCCACTATCTACCTTTCAACTGGGGGAAATCCTGCCTTTTTCCAGGCTTCTCAATGACAAACTGGATCACCCCGCACATGTACCTAGCTTCTCTGACAATCCCAAAGAGACCATTGGAATGCAATCCGGCCTTCTGTGATGAAACTTTTGGATGCAGTGTGCTCTGCATGTGGTGAACGGCATAATCCTCTAAATGTCCTCAGTAGGCCTAGGTGACTTTGGATGTTGCAAATGCCTAGCAATGCTCAGGGTAAATCTCTTCTTTATTTCGGGCTGGACCTAAAGGCCAGTTTCCACATCACTTAGAGAGACCTCGAGCAGGAGTCCCCAGACTGAAGTGACGCCCCGGTGGTTTCCTTCAGGGCCTCTTATGTTTCCTCAAAGTGGCAGACCCGCTTGGAATGAAAGCCTGCCACGAACCGCCTTCCTGAGGCTCTTTCAAAGCTGTGGAACGCTAGCCATAGAGAACACATTCGTTCCCGGCCCTTCCAACTGCATAGTGAGGGAAGTTCCCCGAGCTGTGTATCCCTTGATTGTGCCCAGAAGGCTTTGTGTACACAGTGTCCTTCCTTGGCAGGAATTGACCAAGTGAGAGTCTTGAGCACTGTGAGCCATAGTAAAGCTAAAGCCGTCCATTGACTAAGACTTCCTGGAAACCGGTGCACCTCTATCTCTGGTAATGGGAAAATGTGCACCTTACCTCAAGACTAGAGGTCACATTTAGTTGGCCCTTTAGCTACAGTACGCAACTGGGGTGAGCTCCCAGGAAGGAATCGTAAGCCCCTGGATTCTTTAGGAAAAAAACTCTGTGCTCTTCAGCGGCACCTGTGGTGTGAAGTGTCTCCTGGTGGTGTGGTTTTCAGCAGGCTTGGAAGCTGCAATGGAGCTGCTGTCAAAAGGGGGAAATACGGGCTTCTCCCATATTCTCCCGTTTACAACTTGACGCCACAGCGCATTTACTAGCACTCTCTGACTGACTGCTGGAGACTTTCAGCCCCACTGGGCCTTTCTATGATCACACTTCGTTGGACGCGGGGTGTTTTGCATGCCACGAATAGCATTACACGCTTCATGAACTAGTCCGGCCTAGGTGACTTTGGATGGACCAAATGGCTAAGAATTTGACCGGTATTTCAGGATTTTCTGGCAGGCTGGACCTACCGTGTACCTTGCTTCCCAATAGAGAGATGACAGGTAAGAGTTGCCAGGATGCACTTTAGGCGCAGGGGTTCTTTCAGTGCAGTTCAGAGGGCCTCCGAGGAGGCAGAGCCACGTTGAATGGAATACTGGCCAAAAGGTGGTCCTGGGGCTGCCTTACAGCTGTAGAAATCAAGCTCTGCAGGCGAGAATCTGTTCATCACCCTTCCCTCTGCATACAAATAGTCGACCCCAACCATCTGTTCTGTGTTATGTTTCTCGGAAAATAAAAGGGGACTACGGCGCACACACTCTCCCTCAGAAGGGAATTCCCACGTGACTCTCTTAGGCCTACGGAAAGCTGTAGAGGAGTTAAAGCACTCTATCGAGTCAGGACGCATGGAGATGGCTCCACACAAAACTTTGCTGATAGGAAACACTCGTGCTTCCATTGAGGCCAGGGGTCACGTTTACTTGGCCCTGAGCTAGGGCAAGCGTGGGATGAGCTCCTAGCAAGGCACTGGAGACCACCTGGATTCCTAGGAGAATGCTCACTTTCTTCACTGAGCGTATTCCTAGGAGTGACTAGAAGAAGGTTAATGTCAATGTCTTTCAGTCAGCCTTGAGGCCGCCACTATCTACCTTTCAACTGGGGGAAATCCTGCCTTTTTCCAGGCTTCTCAATGACAAACTGGATCACCCCGCACATGTACCTAGCTTCTCTGACAATCCCAAAGAGACCATTGGAATGCAATCCGGCCTTCTGCGATGAAACTTTTGGATGCAGTGTGCTCTGCATGTGGTGAACGGCATAATCCTCTAAATGTCCTCAGTAGGCCTAGGTGACTTTGGATGTTGCAAATGCCTAGCAATGCTCAGGGTAAATCTCTTCTTTATTTCGGGCTGGACCTAAAGGCCAGTTTCCACATCACTTAGAGAGACCTCGAGCAGGAGTCCCCAGACTGAAGTGACGCCCCGGTGGTTTCCTTCAGGGCCTCTTATGTTTCCTCAAAGTGGCAGACCCGCTTGGAATGAAAGCCTGCCACGAACCGCCTTCCTGAGGCTCTTTCAAAGCTGTGGAACGCTAGCCATAGAGAACACATTCGTTCCCGGCCCTTCCAACTGCATAGTGAGGGAAGTTCCCCGAGCTGTGTATCCCTTGATTGTGCCCAGAAGGCTTTGGGTACACAGTGTCCTTCCTTGGCAGGAATTGACCAAGTGAGAGTCTTGAGCACTGTGAGCCATAGTAAAGCTAAAGCCGTCCATTGACTAAGACTTCCTGGAAACCGGTGCACCTCTATCTCTGGTAATGGGAAAATGTGCACCTTACCTCAAGACTAGAGGTCACATTTAGTTGGCCCTTTAGCTACAGTACGCAACTGGGGTGAGCTCCCAGGAAGGAATCGTAAGCCCCTGGATTCTTTAGGAAAAAAACTCTGTGCTCTTCAGCGGCACCTGTGGTGTGAAGTGTCTCCTGGTGGTGTGGTTTTCAGCAGGCTTGGAAGCTGCAATGGAGCTGCTGTCAAAAGGGGGAAATACGGGCTTCTCCCATATTCTCCCGTTTACAACTTGACGCCACAGCGCATTTACTAGCACTCTCTGACTGACTGCTGGAGACTTTCAGCCCCACTGGGCCTTTCTATGATCACACTTCGTTGGACGCGGGGTGTTTTGCATGCCACGAATAGCATTACACGCTTCATGAACTAGTCCGGCCTAGGTGACTTTGGATGGACCAAATGGCTAAGAATTTGACCGGTATTTCAGGATTTTCTGGCAGGCTGGACCTACCGTGTACCTTGCTTCCCAATAGAGAGATGACAGGTAAGAGTTGCCAGGATGCACTTTAGGCGCAGGGGTTCTTTCAGTGCAGTTCAGAGGGCCTCCGAGGAGGCAGAGCCACGTTGAATGGAATACTGGCCAAAAGGTGGTCCTGGGGCTGCCTTACAGCTGTAGAAATCAAGCTCTGCAGGCGAGAATCTGTTCATCACCCTTCCCTCTGCATACAAATAGTCGACCCCAACCATCTGTTCTGTGTTATGTTTCTCGGAAAATAAAAGGGGACTACGGCGCACACACTCTCCCTCAGAAGGGAATTCCCACGTGACTCTCTTAGGCCTACGGAAAGCTGTAGAGGAGTTAAAGCACTCTATCGAGTCAGGACGCATGGAGATGGCTCCACACAAAACTTTGCTGATAGGAAACACTCGTGCTTCCATTGAGGCCAGGGGTCACGTTTACTTGGCCCTGAGCTAGGGCAAGCGTGGGATGAGCTCCTAGCAAGGCACTGGAGACCACCTGGATTCCTAGGAGAATGCTCACTTTCTTCACTGAGCGTATTCCTAGGAGTGACTAGAAGAAGGTTAATGTCAATGTCTTTCAGTCAGCCTTGAGGCCGCCACTATCTACCTTTCAACTGGGGGAAATCCTGCCTTTTTCCAGGCTTCTCAATGACAAACTGGATCACCCCGCACATGTACCTACCTTCTCTGACAATCCCAAAGAGACCATTGGAATGCAATCCGGCCTTCTGCGATGAAACTTTTGGATGCAGTGTGCTCTGCATGTGGTGAACGGCATAATCCTCTAAATGTCCTCAGTAGGCCTAGGTGACTTTGGATGTTGCAAATGCCTAGCAATGCTCAGGGTAAATCTCTTCTTTATTTCGGGCTGGACCTAAAGGCCAGTTTCCACATCACTTAGAGAGACCTCGAGCAGGAGTCCCAAGACTGAAGTGGCGCCCCGGTGGTTTCCTTCAGGGCCTGTTATGTTTCCTCAAAGTGGCAGACCCGCATGGAATGAAAGCCTGCCACGAACCGCCTTCCTGAGGCTCTTTCAAAGCTGTGGAACGCTAGCCATAGAGAACACATTAGTTCCCGGCCCTTCCAACTGCATAGTGAGGGAACTTCCCCGAGCTGTGTATCCCTTGATTGTGCCCAGAAGGCTTTGTGTACACAGTGTCCTTCCTTGGCAGGAATTGACCAAGTGAGAGTCTTGAGCACTGTGGGCCATAGTAAAGCTAAAGCCGTCCATTGACTAAGACTTCCTGGAAACCGGTGCACCTCTATCTCTGGTAATGGGAAAATGTGCACCTTACCTCAAGACTAGAGGTCACATTTAGTTGGCCCTTTAGCTACAGTACGCAACTGGGGTGAGCTCCCAGGAAGGAATCGCAAGCCCCTGGATTCTTTAGGAAAAAAACTCTGTGCTCTTCAGCGGCACCTGTGGCGTGAAGAGTCTCCTGGTGGTGTGGTTTTCAGCAGGCTTGGAAGCTGCAATGGAGCTGCTGTCAAAAGGGGGAAATACGGGCTTCTCCCATATTCTCCCGTTTACAACTTGACGCCACAGCGCATTTACTAGCACTCTCTGACTGACTGCTGGAGACTTTCAGCCCCACTGGGCCTTTCTATGATCACACTTCGTTGGACGCGGGGTGTTTTGCATGCCACGAATAGCATTACACGCTTCATGAACTAGTCCCGCCTAGGTGACTTTGGATGGACCAAATGGCTAAGAATTTGACCGGTATTTCAGGATTTTCTGGCAGGCTGGAACTACCGTGTAACTTGCTTCCCAATAGAGAGATGACAGGTAAGAGTTGCCAGGATGCACTTTAGGCGCAGGGGTTCTTTCAGTGCAGTTCAGAGGGCCTCCGAGGAGGCAGAGCCACGTTGAATGGAATACTGGCCAAAAGGTGGTCCTGGGGCTGCCTTACAGCTGTAGAAATCAAGCTCTGCAGGCGAGAATCTGTTCATCACCCTTCCCTCTGCATACAAATAGTGGACCCCAACCGTCTGTTCTGTGTTATGTTTCTCGGAAAATAAAAGGGGACTACGGCGCACACACTCTCCCTCAGAAGGGAATTCCTACGTGACTCACTTAGGCCTACGGAAAGCTGTAGAAGAGTTAAAGCACTCTATCGAGTCAGGACGCATGGAGATGGCTCCACACAAAACTTTGCTGATAGGAAACACTCGTGCTTCCATTGAGGCCAGGGGTCACGTTTACTTGGCCCTGAGCTAGGGCAAGCGTCGGATGAGCTCCTAGCAAGGCACTGGAGACCACCTGGATTCCTAGGAGAATGCTCACTTTCTTCACTGAGCGTATTCCTAGGAGTGACTAGAAGAAGGTTAATGGCAATGTCTTTCAGTCAGCCTTGAGGCCGCCACTATCTACCTTTCAACTGGGGGAAATCCTGCTTTTTTCCAGGCTTCTCAATGACAAACTGGATCACCCCGCACATGTACCTAGCTTCTCTGACAATCCCAAAGAGACCATTGGAATGCAATCCGGCCTTCTGCGATGAAACTTTTGGATGCAGTGTGCTCTGCATGTGGTGAACGGCATAATCCTCTAAATGTCCTCAGTAGGCCTAGGTGATTTTGGATGTTGCAAATGCCTAGCAATGCTCAGGGTAAATCTCTTCTTTATTTCGGGCTGGACCTAAAGGCCAGTTTCCACATCACTTAGAGAGACCTCGAGCAGGAGTCCCCAGACTGAAGTGGCGCCCCGGTGGTTTCCTTCAGGGCCTCTTATGTTTCCTCAAAGTGGCAGACCCGCATGGAATGAAAGCCTGCCACGAACCGCCTTCCTGAGGCTCTTTCAAAGCTGTGGAACGCTAGCCATAGAGAACACATTAGTTCCCGGCCCTTCCAACTGCATAGTGAGGGAAGTTCCCCGAGCTGTGTATCCCTTGATTGTGCCCAGAAGGCTTTGTGTACACAGTGTCCTTCCTTGGCAGGAATTGACCATGTGAGAGTCTTGAGCACTGTGGGCCATAGTAAAGCTAAATCCGTCCATTGACTAAGACTTCCTGGAAACCGGTGCACCTCTATCTCTGGTAATGGGAAAATGTGCACCTTACCTCAAGACTAGGGGTCACATTTAGTTGGCCCTTTAGCTACAGTACGCAACTGGGGTGAGCTCCCAGGAAGGAATCGCAAGCCCCTGGATTCTTTAGGAAAAAAACTCTGTGCTCTTCAGCGGCACCTGTGGCGTGAAGAGTCTCCTGGTGGTGTGGTTTTCAGCAGGCTTGGAAGCTGCAATGGAGCTGCTGTCAAAAGGGGGAAATACGGGCTTCTCCCATATTCTCCCGTTTACAACTTGACGCCACAGCGCATTTACTAGCACTCTCTGACTGACTGCTGGAGACTTTCAGCCCCACTGGGCCTTTCTATGATCACACTTCTTTGGACGCGGGGTGTTTTGCGTGCCACGAATAGCATTACACGCTTCATGAACTAGTCTGTCCTAGGTGACTTTGGATGGACCAAATGGCTAAGAATTTGACTGGTATTTCAGGATTTTCTGGCCGGCTGGACCTACCGTGTACCTTGCTTCCCAATAGAGAGATGACAGGTAAGAGTTGCCAGGATGCACTTTAGGCGCAGGGGTTCTTTCAGTGCAGTTCAGAGGGCCTCCGCGGAGGCAGAGCCACGTTGAATGGAATACTGGCCAAAAGGGGGGCTTGGGGCTGCCTTACAGCTGTAGAAATCAAGCTCTGCAGGCGAGAATCTGTTCATCACCCTTCACTCTGCATACAAATAGTCGACCCCAACCGTCTGTTCTGTGTTATCTTTCTCGGAAAATAAAAGGGGACTACGGCACACACACTCTCCCTCAGAAGGGAATTCCTACGTGACTCTCTTAGGCCTACGGAAAGCCGTAGAGGAGTTAAAGCACTCTGTCGATTCAGGACGCACGGAGATGGCTGCACACAAATCTTTGCTGATAGGAAACACTCGTGCTTCCCTTGAGGCCAGGGGTCACGTTTACTTTGCCCTGAGCTAGGGCAAGCGTGGGATGAGTTCCTAGCAAGGCACTGGAGACCACCTGGATTCCTAGGAGAATGCTCACTTTCTTCACTGAGCGTATTCCTAGGAGTGACTAGAAGAAGGTTAATGGCAATGTCTTTCAGTCAGCCTTGAGGCCGCCACTATCTACCTTTCAACTGGGGGAAATCCTGCCTTTTTCCAGGCTTCTCAATGACAAACTGGATCACCCCGCACATGTATCTAGCTTCTCTGACAATCCCAAAGAGACCATTGGAACGCAATCCGGCCTTCTGCGATGAAACTTTTGGATGCAGTGTGCTCTGCATGTGGTGAACGGCATAATCCTCTAAATGTCCTCAGTAGGCCTAGTTGTCTTTGGATGTTGCAAATGCCTAGCAATGCTCAGGGTAAATCTCTTCTTTATTTCGGGCTGGACCTAAAGGCCAGTTTCCACATCACTTAGAGAGACCTCGAGCAGGAGTCCCCAGACTGAAGTGGCGCCCCGGTGGTTTCCTTCAGGGCCTCTTATGTTTCCTCAAAGTGGCAGACCCGCAGGGAATGAAAGCCTGCCACGAACCGCCTTCCTGAGGCTCTTTCAAAGCTGTGGAACGCTAGCCCTAGAGAACACATTCGTTCCCGGCCCTTCCAACTGCATAGTGAGGGAAGTTCCCCGAGCTGTGTATCCCTTGATTGTGCCCAGAAGGCTTTGGGTACACAGTGTCCTTCCTTGGCAGGAATTGACCATGTGAGAGTCTTGAGCACTGTGGGCCATAGTAAAGCTAAAGCCGTTCATTGACTAAGACTTCCTGGAAACCGGTGCACCTCTATCTCTGGTAATGGGAAAATGTGCACCTTACCTCAAGACTAGAGGTCACATTTAGTTGGCCCTTTAGCTACAGTACGCAACTGGGGTGAGCTCCCAGGAAGGAATCGCAAGCCCCTGGATTCTTTAGGAAAAAAACTCTGTGCTCTTCAGCGGCACCTGTGGCGTGAAGAGTCTCCTGGTGGTGTGGTTTTCAGCAGGCTTGGAAGCTGCAATGGAGCTGCTGTCAAAAGGGGGAAATACGGGCTTCTCCCATATTCTCCCGTTTACAACTTGACGCCACAGCGCATTTACTAGCACTCTCTGACTGACTGCTGGAGACTTTCAGCCCCACTGGGCCTTTCTATGATCACACTTCGTTGGACGCGGGGTGTTTTGCGTGCCACGAATAGCATTACACGCTTCATGAACTAGTCCGGCCTAGGTGACTTTGGATGGACCAAATGGCTAAGAATTTGACCGGTATTTCAGGATTTTCTGGCAGGCTGGACCTACCGTGTACCTTGCTTCCCAATAGAGAGATGACAGGTAAGAGTTGCCAGGATGCACTTTAGTCGCAGGGGTTCTTTCAGTGCAGTTCAGAGGGCCTCCGAGGAGGCAGAGCCACGTTGAATGGAATACTGGCCAAAAGGTGGTCCTGGGCCTGCCTTACAGCTGTAGAAATCAAGCTCTGCAGGCGAGAATCTGTTCATCACCCTTCCCTCTGCATACAAATAGTCGACCCAAACCGTCTGTTCTGTGTTATGTTTCTCGGAAAATAAAAGGGGACTACGGCGCACACACTCTCCCTCAGAAGGGAATTCCTACGTTACTCTCTTAGGCCTACGGAAAGCTGTAGAGGAGTTAAAGCACTCTATCGAGTCAGGACGCACGGAGATGGCTGCACACAAAACTTTGCTGATAGGAAACACTCGTGCTGCCCTTGAGGCCAAGAGTCACGTTTACTTTGCCCTGAGCTAGGTCAAGCGTGGGATGAGCTCATAGCAAGGCACTGGAGACCACCTGGATTCCTAGGAGAATGCTCACTTTCTTCACTGAGCGTATTCCTAGGAGTGACTAGAAGACGGTTAATGGCAATGTCTTTCAGTCAGCCTTGAGGCCGCCACTATCTACCTTTCAACTGGGGGAAATCCTGCCTTTTTCCAGGCTTCTCAATGACAAACTGGATCACCCCGCACATGTACCTAGCTTCTCTGACAATCCCAAAGAGACCATTGGAACGCAATCCGGCCTTCTGCGATGAAACTTTTGGATGCAGTGTGCTCTGCATGTGGTGAACGGCATAATCCTCTAAATGTCCTCAGTAGGCCTAGGTGACTTTGGATGTTGCAAATGCCTAGCAATGCTCAGGGTAAATCTCTTCTTTATTTCGGGCTGGACCTAAAGGCCAGTTTCCGCATCACTTAGAGAGACCTCGAGCAGGAGTCCCCAGACTGAAGTGGCGCCCCGGTGGTTTCCTTCAGGGCCTCTTATGTTTCCTCAAAGTGGCAGACCCGCATGGAATGAAAGCCTGCCACGAACCGCCTTCCTGAGGCTCTTTCAAAGCTGTGGAACGCTAGCCATAGAGAACACATTCGTTCCCGGCCCTTCCAACTGCATAGTGAGGGAAGTTCCCCGAGCTGTGTATCCCTTGATTGTGCCCAGAAGGCTTTGGGTACACAGTGTCCTTCCTTGGCAGGAATTGACCATGTGAGAGTCTTGAGCACTGTGGGCCATAGTAAAGCTAAAGCCGTCCATTGACTAAGACTTCCTGGAAACCGGTGCACCTCTATCTCTGGTAATGGGAAAATGTGCACCTTACCTCAAGACTAGAGGTCACATTTAGTTGGCCCTTTAGCTACAGTACGCAACTGGGGTGAGCTCCCAGGAAGGAATCGCAAGCCCCTGGATTCTTTAGGAAAAAAACTCTGTGCTCTTCAGCGGCACCTGTGGCGTGAAGAGTCTCCTGGTGGTGTGGTTTTCAGCAGGCTTGGAAGCTGCAGTGGAGCTGCTGTCAAAAGGGGGAAATACGGGCTTCTCCCATATTCTCCCGTTTACAACTTGACGCCACAGCGCATTTACTAGCACTCTCTGACTGACTGCTGGAGACTTTCAGCCCGACTGGGCCTTTGTATGATCACACTTCGTTGGACGCGGGGTGTTTTGCGTGCCACGAATAGCCTTACACGCTTCATGAACTAGTCCGGCCTAGGTGACTTTGGATGGACCAAATGGCTAAGAATTTGACCGGATTTTCAGGATTTTCTGGCAGGCTGGACCTACCGTGTACCTTGCTTCCCAATAGAGAGATGACAGGTAAGAGTTGCCAGGATGCACTTTAGGCGCAGGGGTTCTTTCAGTGCAGTTCAGAGGGCCTCCGCAGAGGCAGAGCCACGTTGAATGGAATACTGGCCAAAAGGTGGTCCTGGGGCTGCCTTACAGCTGTAGAAATCAAGTTCTGCAGGTGAGAATCTGTTCATCACCCTTCCCTCTGCATACAAAGAGTCGACCCCAACCGTCTGTTCTGTGTTATGTTTCTCGGAAAATAAAAGGGGACTACGGCGCACACACTCTCCCTCAGAAGGGAATTCCCACGTGACTCTCTTAGGCCTATGGAAAGCTGTAGAGGAGTTAAAGCACTCTATCGAGTCAGGACGCATGGAGATGGCTCCACACAAAACTTTGCTGATAGGAAACACTCGTGCTTCCATTGAGGCCAGGGGTCACGTTTACTTGGCCCTGAGCTAGGGCAAGCGTGGGATGAGCTCCTAGCAAGGCACTGGAGACCACCTGGATTCCTAGGAGAATGCTCACTTTCTTCACTGAGCGTATTCCTAGGAGTGACTAGAAGAAGGTTAATGTCAATGTCTTTCAGTCAGCCTTGAGGCCGCCACTATCTACCTTTCAACTGGGGGAAATCCTGCCTTTTTCCAGGCTTCTCAATGACAAACTGGATCACCCCGCACATGTACCTAGCTTCTCTGACAATCCCAAAGAGACCATTGGAATGCAATCAGGCATTCTGCGATGAAACTTTTGGATGCAGTGTGCTCTGCATGTTGTGAACGGCATAATCCTCTAAATGTCCTCAGTAGGCCTAGGTGACTTTGGATGTTGCAAATGCCTAGCAATGCTCAGGGTAAATCTCTTCTTTATTTCGGGCTGGACCTAAAGGCCAGTTTCCACATCACTTAGAGAGACCTCGAGCAGGAGTCCCAAGACTGAAGTGGCGCCCCGGTGGTTTCCTTCAGGGCCTCTTATGTTTCCTCAAAGTGGCAGACCCGCATGGAATGAAAGCCTGCCACGAACCGCCTTCCTGAGGCTCTTTCAAAGCTGTGGAACGCTAGCCATAGAGAACACATTAGTTCCCGGCCCTTCCAACTGCATAGTGAGGGAACTTCCCCGAGCTGTGTATCCCTTGATTGTGCCCAGAAGGCTTTGTGTACACAGTGTCCTACCTTGGCAGGAATTGACCAAGTGAGAGTCTTGAGCACTGTGGGCCATAGTAAAGCTAAAGCCGTCCATTGACTAAGACTTCCTGGAAACCGGTGCACCTCTATCTCTGGTAATGGGAAAATGTGCACCTTACCTCAAGACTAGAGGTCACATTTAGTTGGCCCTTTAGCTACAGTACGCAACTGGGGTGAGCTCCCAGGAAGGAATCGCAAGCCCCTGGATTCTTTAGGAAAAAAACTCTGTGCTCTTCAGCGGCACCTGTGGCGTGAAGAGTCTCCTGGTGGTGTGGTTTTCAGCAGGCTTGGAAGCTGCAATGGAGCTGCTGTCAAAAGGGGGAAATACGGGCTTCTCCCATATTCTCCCGTTTACAACTTGACGCCACAGCGCATTTACTAGCACTCTCTGACTGACTGCTGGAGACTTTCAGCCCCACTGGGCCTTTCTATGATCACACTTCGTTGGACGCGGGGTGTTTTGCATGCCACGAATAGCATTACACGCTTCATGAACTAGTCCGGCCTAGGTGACTTTGGATGGACCAAATGGCTAAGAATTTGACCGGTATTTCAGGATTTTCTGGTAGGCTGGACCTACCGTGTAACTTGCTTCCCAATAGAGACATGACAGGTAAGAGTTGCCAGGATGCACTTTAGGCGCAGGGGTTCTTTCAGTGCAGTTCAGAGGGCCTCCGAGGAGGCAGAGCCACGTTGAATGGAATACTGGCCAAAAGGTGGTCCTGGGGCTGCCTTACAGCTGTAGAAATCAAGCTCTGCAGGCGAGAATCTGTTCATCACCCTTCCCTCTGCATACAAATAGTGGACCCCAACCGTCTGTTCTGTGTTATGTTTCTCGGAAAATAAAAGGGGACTACGGCGCACACACTCTCCCTCAGAAGGGAATTCCTACGTGACTCACTTAGGCCTACGGAAAGCTGTAGAGGAGTTAAAGCACTCTATCGAGTCAGGACGCATGGAGATGGCTCCACACAAAACTTTGCGGATAGGAAACACTCGTGCTTCCATTGAGGCCAGGGGTCACGTTTACTTGGCCCTGAGCTAGGGCAAGCGTGGGATGAGCTCCTAGCAAGGCACTGGAGACCACCTGGATTCCTAGGAGAATGCTCACTTTCTTCACTGAGCGTATTCCTAGGAGTGACTAGAAGACGGTTAATGGCAATGTCTTTCAGTCAGCCTTGAGGCCGCCACTATCTACCTTTCAACTGGGGGAAATCCTGCCTTTTTCCAGGCTTCTCAATGACAAACTGGATCACCCCGCACATGTACCTAGCTTCTCTGACAATCCCAAAGAGACCATTGGAACGCAATCCGGCCTTCTGCGATGAAACTTTTGGATGCAGTGTGCTCTGCATGTGGTGAACGGCATAATCCTCTAAATGTCCTCAGTAGGCCTAGGTGACTTTGGATGTTGCAAATGCCTAGCAATGCTCAGGGTAAATCTCTTCTTTATTTCGGGCTGGACCTAAAGGCCAGTTTCCACATCACTTAGAGAGACCTCGAGCAGGAGTCCCCAGACTGAAGTGGCGCCCCAGTGGTTTCCTTCAGGGCCTCTTATGTTTCCTCAAAGTGGCAGACCCGCAGGGAATGAAAGCCTGCCACGAACCGCCTTCCTGAGGCTCTTTCAAAGCTGTGGAACGCTAGCCATAGAGAACACATTCGTTCCCGGCCCTTCCAACTGCATAGTGAGGGAAGTTCCCCGAGCTGTGTATCCCTTGATTGTGCCCAGAAGGCTTTGGGTACACAGTGTCCTTCCTTGGCAGGAATTGACCATGTGAGAGTCTTGAGCACTGTGGGCCATAGTAAAGCTAAAGCCGTCCATTGACTAAGACTTCCTGGAAACCGGTGCACCTCTATCTCTGGTAATGGGAAAATGTGCACCTTACCTCAAGACTAGAGGTCACATTTAGTTGGCCCTTTAGCTACAGTACGCAACTGGGGTGAGCTCCCAGGAAGGAATCGCAAGCCCCTGGATTCTTTAGGAAAAAAACTCTGTGCTCTTCAGCGGCACCTGTGGCGTGAAGAGTCTCCTGGTGGTGTGGTTTTCAGCAGGCTTGGAAGCTGCAATGGAGCTGCTGTCAAAAGGGGGAAATACGGGCTTCTCCCATATTCTCCCGTTTACAACTTGACGCCACAGCGCATTTACTAGCACTCTCTGACTGACAGCTGGAGACTTTCAGCCCCACTGGGCCTTTCTATGATCACACTTCGTTGGACGCGGGGTGTTTTGCGTGCCACGAATAGCATTACACGCTTCATGAACTAGTCCAGCCTAGGTGACTTTGGATGGACCAAATGGCTAAGAATTTGACCGGTATTTCAGGATTTTCTGGCAGGCTCGACCTACCGTGTACCTTGCTTCCCAATAGAGAGATGACAGGTAAGAGTTGCCAGGATGCACTTTAGGCGCAGGGGTTCTTTCAGTGCAGTTCAGAGGGCCTCTGCGGAGGCAGAGCCACGTTGAATGGAATACTGGCCAAAAGGTGGTCCTGGGGCTGCCTTACAGCTGTAGAAATCAAGCTCTGCAGGCGAGAATCTGTTCATCACCCTTCCCTCTGCATACAAATAGTCGACCCCAACCGTCTGTTCTGTGTTATGTTTCTCGGAACATAAAAGGGGACTATGGCGCACACACTCTCCCTCAGAAGGGAATTCCTACGTGACTCTCTTAGGCCTACGGAAAGCCGTAGAGGAGTTAAAGCACTCTGTCGAGTCAGGACGCACGGAGATGGCTGCACACAAATCTTTTCTGATAGGAAACACTCGTGCTTCCCTTGAGGCCAGGGGTCACGTTTACTTTGCCCTGAGTTAGGGCAAGCGTGGGATGAGCTCCTAGCAAGGCACTGGAGACCACCTGGATTCCTAGGAGAATGCTCACTTTCTTCACTGAGCGTATTCCTAGGAGTGACTAGAAGACGGTTAATGGCAATGTCTTTCAGTCAGCCTTGAGGCCGCCACTATCTACCTTTCAACTGGGGGAAATCCTGCCTTTTTCCAGGCTTCTCAATGACAAACTGGATCACCCCGCACATGTACCTAGCTTCTCTGACAATCCCAAAGAGACCATTGGAACGCAATCCGGCCTTCTGCGATGAAACTTTTGGATGCAGTGTGCTCTGCATGTGGTGAACGGCATAATCCTCTAAATGTCCTCAGTAGGCCTAGGTGACTTTGGATGTTGCAAATGCCTAGCAATGCTCAGGGTAAATCTCTTCTTTATTTCGGGCTGGACCTAAAGGCCAGTTTCCGCATCACTTAGAGAGACCTCGAGCAGGAGTCCCCAGACTGAAGTGGCGCCCCGGTGGTTTCCTTCAGGGCCTCTTATGTTTCCTCAAAGTGGCAGACCCGCATGGAATGAAAGCCTGCCACGAACCGCCTTCCTGAGGCTCTTTCAAAGCTGTGGAACGCTAGCCATAGAGAACACATTCGTTCCCGGCCCTTCCAACTGCATAGTGAGGGAACTTCCCCGAGCTGTGTATCCCTTGATTGTGCCCAGAAGGCTTTGGGTACACAGTGTCCTTCCTTGGCAGGAATTGACCATGTGAGAGTCTTGAGCACTGTGGGCCATAGTAAAGCTAAAGCCGTCCATTGACTAAGACTTCCTGGAAACCGGTGCACCTCTATCTCTGGTAATGGGAAAATGTGCACCTTACCTCAAGACTAGAGGTCACATTTAGTTGGCCCTTTAGCTACAGTACGCAACTGGGGTGAGCTCCCAGGAAGGAATCGCAAGCCCCTGGATTCTTTAGGAAAAAAACTCTGTGCTCTTCAGCGGCACCTGTGGCGTGAAGAGTCTCCTGGTGGTGTGGTTTTCAGCAGGCTTGGAAGCTGCAATGGAGCTGCTGTCAAAAGGGGGAAATACGGGCTTCTCCCATATTCTCCCGTTTACAACTTGACGCCACAGCGCATTTACTAGCACTCTCTGACTGACTGCTGGAGACTTTCAGCCCCACTGGGCCTTTCTATGATCACACTTCGTTGGACGCGGGGTGTTTTGCATGCCACGAATAGCATTACACGCTTCATGAACTAGTCCGGCCTAGGTGACTTTGGATGGACCAAATGGCTAAGAATTTGACCGGTATTTCAGGATTTTCTGGCAGGCTGGACCTACCGTGTAACTTGCTTCCCAATAGAGAGATGACAGGTAAGAGTTGCCAGGATGCACTTTAGGCGCAGGGGTTCTTTCAGTGCAGTTCAGAGGGCCTCCGAGGAGGCAGAGCCACGTTGAATGGAATACTGGCCAAAAGGTGGTCCTGGGGCTGCCTTACAGCTGTAGAAATCAAGCTCTGCAGGCGAGAATCTGTTCATCACCCTTCCCTCTGCATACAAATAGTGGACCCCAACCGTCTGTTCTGTGTTATGTTTCTCGGAAAATAAAAGGGGACTACGGCGCACACACTCTCCCTCAGAAGGGAATTCCTACGTGACTCACTTAGGCCTACGGAAAGCTGTAGAGGAGTTAAAGCA
Organism: Mesoplodon densirostris; assembly: GCF_025265405.1. NCBI lineage: Eukaryota > Metazoa > Chordata > Mammalia > Artiodactyla > Ziphiidae > Mesoplodon > Mesoplodon densirostris. The sequence continues at coordinate 1,440,536 of NC_082682.1, forward strand.
CTCTATCGAGTCAGGACGCATGGAGATGGCTCCACACAAAACTTTGCTGATAGGAAACACTCGTGCTTCCATTGAGGCCAGGGGTCACGTTTACTTGGCCCTGAGCTAGGGCAAGCGTGGGATGAGCTCCTAGCAAGGCACTGGAGACCACCTGGATTCCTAGGAGAATGCTCACTTTCTTCACTGAGCGTATTCCTAGGAGTGACTAGAAGACGGTTAATGGCAATGTCTTTCAGTCAGCCTTGAGGCCGCCACTATCTACCTTTCAACTGGGGGAAATCCTGCCTTTTTCCAGGCTTCTCAATGACAAACTGGATCACCCCGCACATGTACCTAGCTTCTCTGACAATCCCAAAGAGACCATTGGAACGCAATCCGGCCTTCTGCGATGAAACTTTTGGATGCAGTGTGCTCTGCATGTGGTGAACGGCATAATCCTCTAAATGTCCTCAGTAGGCCTAGGTGACTTTGGATGTTGCAAATGCCTAGCAATGCTCAGGGTAAATCTCTTCTTTATTTTGGGCTGGACCTAAAGGCCAGTTTCCGCATCACTTAGAGAGACCTCGAGCAGGAGTCCCCAGACTGAAGTGGCGCCCCGGTGGTTTCCTTCAGGGCCTCTTATGTTTCCTCAAAGTGGCAGACCCGCATGGAATGAAAGCCTGCCACGAACCGCCTTCCTGAGGCTCTTTCAAAGCTGTGGAACGCTAGCCATAGAGAACACATTCGTTCCCGGCCCTTCCAACTGCATAGTGAGGGAAGTTCCCCGAGCTGTGTATCCCTTGATTGTGCCCAGAAGGCTTTGGGTACACAGTGTCCTTCCTTGGCAGGAATTGACCATGTGAGAGTCTTGAGCACTGTGGGCCATAGTAAAGCTAAAGCCGTCCATTGACTAAGACTTCCTGGAAACCGGTGCACCTCTATCTCTGGTAATGGGAAAATGTGCACCTTACCTCAAGACTAGAGGTCACATTTAGTTGGCCCTTTAGCTACAGTACGCAAATGGGGTGAGCTCCCAGGAAGGAATCGCAAGCCCCTGGATTCTTTAGGAAAAAAACTCTGTGCTCTTCAGCGGCACCTGTGGTGTGAAGAGTCTCCTGGTGGTGTGGTTTTCAGCAGGCTTGGAAGCTGCAATGGAGCTGCTGTCAAAAGGGGGAAATACGGGCTTCTCCCATATTCTCCCGTTTACAACTTGACGCCACAGCACATTTACTAGCACTCTCTGACTGACTGCTGGAGACTTTCAGCCCCACTGGGCCTTTCTATGATCACACTTCGTTGGACGCGGGGTGTTTTGCATGCCACGAATAGCATTACACGCTTCATGAACTAGTCCGGCCTAGGTGACTTTGGATGGACCAAATGGCTAAGAATTTGACCGGTATTTCAGGATTTTCTGGCAGGCTGGACCTACCGTGTACCTTGCTTCCCAATAGAGAGATGACAGGTAAGAGTTGCCAGGATGCACTTTAGGCGCAGGGGTTCTTTCAGTGCAGTTCAGAGGGCCTCCGAGGAGGCAGAGCCACGTTGAATGGAATACTGGCCAAAAGGTGGTCCTGGGGCTGCCTTACAGCTGTAGAAATCAACCTCTGCAGGCGAGAATCTGTTCATCACCCTTCCCTCTGCATACAAAGAGTCGACCCCAACCGTCTCTTCTGTGTTATGTTTCTCGGAAAATAAAAGGGGACTACGGCGCACACACTCTCCCTCAGAAGGGAATTCCACGTGACTCTCTTAGGCCTACGGAAAGCTGTAGAGGAGTTAAAGCACTCTATCGAGTCAGGACGCATGGAGATGGCTCCACACAAAACTTTGCTAATACGAAACACTCGTGCTTCCATTGAGGCCAGGGGTCACGTTTACTTGGCCCTGAGCTAGGGCAAGCGTGGGATGAGCTCCTAGCAAGGCACTGGAGACCACCTGGATTCCTAGGAGAATGCTCACTTTCTTCACTGAGCGTATTCCTAGGAGTGACTAGAAGAAGGTTAATGTCAATGTCTTTCAGTCAGCCTTGAGGCCGCCACTATCTACCTTTCAACTGGGGGAAATCCTGCCTTTTTCCAGGCTTCTCAATGACAAACTGGATCACCCCGCACATGTACCTAGCTTCTCTGACAATCCCAAAGAGACCATTGGAATGCAATCCGGCCTTCTGCGATGAAACTTTTGGATGCAGTGTGCTCTGCATGTGGTGAACGGCATAATCCTCTAAATGTCCTCAGTAGGCCTAGGTGACTTTGGATGTTGCAAATGCCTAGCAATGCTCAGGGTAAATCTCTTCTTTATTTCGGGCTGGACCTAAAGGCCAGTTTCCACATCACTTAGAGAGACCTCGAGCAGGAGTCCCAAGACTGAAGTGGCGCCCCGGTGGTTTCCTTCAGGGCCTCTTATGTTTCCTCAAAGTGGCAGACCCGCATGGAATGAAAGCCTGCCACGAACCGCCTTCCTGAGGCTCTTTCAAAGCTGTGGAACGCTAGCCATAGAGAACACATTAGTTCCCGGCCCTTCCAACTGCATAGTGAGGGAACTTCCCCGAGCTGTGTATCCCTTGATTGTGCCCAGAAGGCTTTGTGTACACAGTGTCCTTCCTTGGCAGGAATTGACCAAGTGAGAGTCTTGAGCACTGTGGGCCATAGTAAAGCTAAAGCCGTCCATTGACTAAGACTTCCTGGAAACCGGTGCACCTCTATCTCTGGTAATGGGAAAATGTGCACCTTACCTCAAGACTAGAGGTCACATTTAGTTGGCCCTTTAGCTACAGTACGCAACTGGGGTGAGCTCCCAGGAAGGAATCGCAAGCCCCTGGATTCTTTAGGAAAAAAACTCTGTGCTCTTCAGCGGCACCTGTGGCGTGAAGAGTCTCCTGGTGGTGTGGTTTTCAGCAGGCTTGGAAGCTGCAATGGAGCTGCTGTCAAAAGGGGGAAATACGGGCTTCTCCCATATTCTCCCGTTTACAACTTGACGCCACAGCGCATTTACTAGCACTCTCTGACTGACTGCTGGAGACTTTCAGCCCCACTGGGCCTTTCTATGATCACACTTCGTTGGACGCGGGGTGTTTTGCATGCCACGAATAGCATTACACGCTTCATGAACTAGTCCGGCCTAGGTGACTTTGGATGGACCAAATGGCTAAGAATTTGACCGGTATTTCAGGATTTTCTGGCAGGCTGGACCTACCGTGTACCTTGCTTCCCAATAGAGAGATGACAGGTAAGAGTTGCCAGGATGCACTTTAGGCGCAGGGGTTCTTTCAGTGCAGTTCAGAGGGCCTCCGCGGAGGCAGAGCCACGTTGAATGGAATACTGGCCAAAAGGTGGTCCTGGGGCTGCCTTACAGCTGTAGAAATCAAGCTCTGCAGGCGAGAATCTGTTCATCACCCTTCCCTCTGCATACAAATAGTCGACCCCAACCGTCTGTTCTGTGTTATGTTTCTCGGAACATAAAAGGGGACTACGGCGCACACACTCTCCCTCAGAAGGGAATTCCTACGTGACTCTCTTAGGCCTACGGAAAGCCGTAGAGGAGTTAAAGCACTCTGTCGAGTCAGGACGCACGGAGATGGCTGCACACAAATCTTTGCTGATAGGAAACACTCGTGCTTCCCTTGAGGCCAGGGGTCACGTTTACTTTGCCCTGAGATAGGGCAAGCGTGGGATGAGCTCCTAGCAAGGCACTGGAGACCACCTGGATTCCTAGGAGAATGCTCACTTTCTTCACTGAGCGTATTCCTAGGAGTGACTAGAAGACGGTTAATGGCAATGTCTTTCAGTCAGCCTTGAGGCCGCCACTATCTACCTTTCAACTGGGGGAAATCCTGCCTTTTTCCAGGCTTCTCAATGACAAACTGGATCACCCCGCACATGTACCTAGCTTCTCTGACAATCCCAAAGAGACCATTGGAACGCAATCCGGCCTTCTGCGATGAAACTTTTGTATGCAGTGTGCTCTGCATGTGGTGAACGGCATAATCCTCTAAATGTCCTCAGTAGGCCTAGGTGACTTTGGATGTTGCAAATGCCTAGCAATGCTCAGGGTAAATCTCTTCTTTATTTCGGGCTGGACCTAAAGGCCAGTTTCCACATCACTTAGAGAGACCTCGAGCAGGAGTCCCCAGACTGAAGTGGCACACCGGTGGTTTCCTTCAGGGCCTCTTATGTTTCCTCAAAGTGGCAGACCCGCATGGAATGAAAGCCTGCCACGAACCGCCTTCCTGAGGCTCTTTCAAAGCTGTGGAACGCTAGCCATAGAGAACACATTCGTTCCCGGCCCTTCCAACTGCATAGTGAGGGAAGTTCCCCGAGCTGTGTATCCCTTGATTGTGCCCAGAAGGCTTTGGGTACACAGTGTCCTTCCTTGGCAGGAATTGACCATGTGAGAGTCTTGAGCACTGTGGGCCATAGTAAAGCTAAAGCCGTCCATTGACTAAGACTTCCTGGAAACCGGTGCACCTCTATCTCTGGTAATGGGAAAATGTGCACCTTACCACAAGACTAGAGGTCACATTTAGTTGGCCCTTTAGCTACAGTACGCAACTGGGGTGAGCTCCCAGGAAGGAATCGCAAGCCCCTGGATTCTTTAGGAAAAAAACTCTGTGCTCTTCAGCGGCACCTGTGGCGTGAAGAGTCTCCTGGTGGTGTGGTTTTCAGCAGGCTTGGAAGCTGCAATGGAGCTGCTGTCAAAAGGGGGAAATACGGGCTTCTCCCATATTCTCCCGTTTACAACTTGACGCCACAGCGCATTTACTAGCACTCTCTGACTGACTGCTGGAGACTTTCAGCCCCACTGGGCCTTTCTATGATCACACTTTGTTGGACGCGGGGTGTTTTGCGTGCCACGAATAGCATTACACGCTTCATGAACTAGTCCGGCCTAGGTGACTTTGGATGGACCAAATGGCTAAGAATTTGACCGGTATTTCAGGATTTTCTGGCAGGCTGGACCTACCGTGTACCTTGCTTCCCAATAGAGAGATGACAGGTAAGAGTTGCCAGGATGCACTTTAGGCGCAGGGGTTCTTTCAGTGCAGTTCAGAGGGCCTCCGCGGAGGCAGAGCCACGTTGAATGGAATACTGGCCAAAAGGTGGTCCTGGGGCTGCCTTACAGCTGTAGAAATCAAGCTCTGCAGGCGAGAATCTGTTCATCACCCTTCCCTCTGCATACAAATAGTCGACCCCAACCGTCTGTTCTGTGTTATGTTTCTCGGAACATAAAAGGGGACTACGGCGCACACACTCTCCCTCAGAAGGGAATTCCTACGTGACTCTCTTAGGCCTACGGAAAGCCGTAGAGGAGTTAAAGCACTCTGTCGAGTCAGGACGCACGGAGATGGCTGCACACAAATCTTTGCTGATAGGAAACACTCGTGCTTCCCTTGAGGCCAGGGGTCACGTTTACTTTGCCCTGAGATAGGGCAAGCGTGGGATGAGCTCCTAGCAAGGCACTGGAGACCACCTGGATTCCTAGGAGAATGCTCACTTTCTTCACTGAGCGTATTCCTAGGAGTGACTAGAAGACGGTTAATGGCAATGTCTTTCAGTCAGCCTTGAGGCCGCCACTATCTACCTTTCAACTGGGGGAAATCCTGCCTTTTTCCAGGCTTCTCAATGACAAACTGGATCACCCCGCACATGTACCTAGCTTCTCTGACAATCCCAAAGAGACCATTGGAATGCAATCCGGCCTTCTGCGATGAAACTTTTGGATGCAGTGTGCTCTGCATGTGGTGAACGGCATAATCCTCTAAATGTCCTCAGTAGGCCTAGGTGACTTTGGATGTTGCAAATGCCTAGCAATGCTCAGGGTAAATCTCTTCTTTATTTCGGGCTGGACCTAAAGGCCAGTTTCCACATCACTTAGAGAGACCTCGAGCAGGAGTCCCAAGACTGCAGTGGCGCCCCGGTGGTTTCCTTCAGGGCCTCTTATGTTTCCTCAAAGTGGCAGACCCGCATGGAATGAAAGCCTGCCACGAACCGCCTTCCTGAGGCTCTTTCAAAGCTGTGGAACGCTAGCCAGAGAGAACACATTCGTTCCCGGCCCTTCCAACTGCATAGTGAGGGAAGTTCCCCGAGCTGTGTATCCCTTGATTGTGCCCAGAAGGCTTTGGGTACACAGTGTCCTTCCTTGGCAGGAATTGACCAAGTGAGAGTCTTGAGCACTGTGGGCCATAGTAAAGCTAAAGCCGTCCATTGACTAAGACTTCCTGGAAACCGGTGCACCTCTATCTCTGGTAATGGGAAAATGTGCACCTTACCTCAAGACTAGAGGTCACATTTAGTTGGCCCTTTAGCTACAGTACGCAACTGGGGTGAGCCCCCAGGAAGGAATCGCAAGCCCCTGGATTCTTTAGGAAAAAAACTCTGTGCTCTTCAGCGGCACCTGTGGCGTGAAGAGTCTCCTGGTGGTGTGGTTTTCAGCAGGCTTGGAAGCTGCAATGGAGCTGCTGTCAAAAGGGGGAAATACGGGCTTCTCCCATATTCTCCCGTTTACAACTTGACGCCACAGCGCATTTACTAGCACTCTCTGACTGACTGCTGGAGACTTTCAGCCCCACTGGGCCTTTCTATGATCACACTTCGTTGGACGCGGGGTGTTTTGCATGCCACGAATAGCATTACACGCTTCATGAACTAGTCCGGCCTAGGTGACTTTGGATGGACCAAATGGCTAAGAATTTGACCGGTATTTCAGGATTTTCTGGCAGGCTGGACCTACCGTGTACCTTGCTTCCCAATAGAGAGATGACAGGTAAGAGTTGCCAGGATGCACTTTAGGCGCAGGGGTTCTTTCAGTGCAGTTCAGAGGGCCTCCGCGGAGGCAGAGCCACGTTGAATGGAATACTGGCCAAAAGGTGGTCCTGGGGCTGCCTTACAGCTGTAGAAATCAAGCTCTGCAGGCGAGAATCTGTTCATCACCCTTCCCTCTGCATACAAATAGTCGACCCCAACCGTCTGTTCTGTGTTATGTTTCTCGGAACATAAAAGGGGACTACGGTGCACACACTCTCCCTCAGAAGGGAATTCCTACGTGACTCTCTTAGGCCTACGGAAAGCCGTAGAGGAGTTAAAGCACTCTGTCGAGTCAGGACGCACGGAGATGGCTGCACACAAATCTTTGCTGATAGGAAACACTCGTGCTTCCCTTGAGGCCAGGGGTCACGTTTACTTTGCCCTGAGCTAGGGCAAGCGTGGGATGAGTTCCTAGCAAGGCACTGGAGACCACCTGGATTCCTAGGAGAATGCTCACTTTCTTCACTGAGCGTATTCCTAGGAGTGACTGGAAGACGGTTAATGGCAATGTCTTTCAGTCAGCCTTGAGGCCGCCACTATCTACCTTTCAACTGGGGGAAATCCTGCCTTTTTCCAGGCTTTTCAATGACAAACTGGATCACCCCGCACATGTACCTAGCTTCTCTGACAATCCCAAAGAGACCATTGGAACGCAATCCGGCCTTCTGCGATGAAACTTTTGGATGCAGTGTGCTCTGCATGTGGTGAACGGCATAATCCTCTAAATGTCCTCAGTAGGCCTAGGTGACTTTGGATGTTGCAAATGCCTAGCAATGCTCAGGGTAAATCTCTTCTTTATTTCGGGCTGGACCTAAAGGCCAGTTTCCACATCACTTAGAGAGACCTCGAGCAGGAGTCCCAAGACTGCAGTGGCGCCCCGGTGGTTTCCTTCAGGGCCTCTTATGTTTCCTCAAAGTGGCAGACCCGCATGGAATGAAAGCCTGCCACGAACCGCCTTCCTGAGGCTCTTTCAAAGCTGTGGAACGCTAGCCAGAGAGAACACATTCGTTCCCGGCCCTTCCAACTGCATAGTGAGGGAAGTTCCCCGAGCTGTGTATCCCTTGATTGTGCCCAGAAGGCTTTGGGTACACAGTGTCCTTCCTTGGCAGGAATTGACCATGTGAGAGTCTTGAGCACTGTGGGCCATAGTAAAGCTAAAGCCGTCCATTGACTAAGACTTCCTGGAAACCAGTGCACCTCTATCTCTGGTAATGGGAAAATGTGCACCTTACCTCAAGACTAGAGGTCACATTTAGTTGGCCCTTTAGCTACAGTACGCAACTGGGGTGAGCTCCCAGGAAGGAATCGCAAGCCCCTGGATTCTTTAGGAAAAAAACTCTGTGCTCTTCAGCGGCACCTGTGGCGTGAAGAGTCTCCTGGTGGTGTGGTTTTCAGCAGGCTTGGAAGCTGCAATGGAGCTGCTGTCAAAAGGGGGAAATACGGGCTTCTCCCATATTCTCCAGTTTACAACTTGACGCCACAGCACATTTACTAGCACTCTCTGACTGACTGCTGGAGACTTTCAGCCCCACTGGGCCTTTCTATGATCACACTTTGTTGGACGCGGGGTGTTTTGCGTGCCACGAATAGCATTACACGCTTCATGAACTAGTCCGGCCTAGGTGACTTTGGATGGACCAAATGGCTAAGAATTTGACCGGTATTTCAGGATTTTCTGGCAGGCTGGACCTACCGTGTACCTTGCTTCCCAATAGAGAGATGACAGGTAAGAGTTGCCAGGATGCACTTTAGGCGCAGGGGTTCTTTCAGTGCAGTTCAGAGGGCCTCCGCGGAGGCAGAGCCACGTTGAATGGAATACTGGCCAAAAGGTGGTCCTGGGGCTGCCTTACAGCTGTAGAAATCAAGCTCTGCAGGCGAGAATCTGTTCATCACCCTTCCCTCTGCATACAAATAGTCGACCCCAACCGTCTGTTCTGTGTTATGTTTCTCGGAACATAAAAGGGGACTACGGCGCACACACTCTCCCTCAGAAGGGAATTCCTACGTGACTCTCTTAGGCCTACGGAAAGCCGTAGAGGAGTTAAAGCACTCTGTCGAGTCAGGACGCACGGAGATGGCTGCACACAAATCTTTGCTGATAGGAAACACTCGTGCTTCCCTTGAGGCCAGGGGTCACGTTTACTTTGCCCTGAGATAGGGCAAGCGTGGGATGAGCTCCTAGCAAGGCACTGGAGACCACCTGGATTCCTAGGAGAATGCTCACTTTCTTCACTGAGCGTATTCCTAGGAGTGACTAGAAGACGGTTAATGGCAATGTCTTTCAGTCAGCCTTGAGGCCGCCACTATCTACCTTTCAACTGGGGGAAATCCTGCCTTTTTCCAGGCTTCTCAATGACAAACTGGATCACCCCGCACATGTACCTAGCTTCTCTGACAATCCCAAAGAGACCATTGGAATGCAATCCGGCCTTCTGCGATGAAACTTTTGGATGCAGTGTGCTCTGCATGTGGTGAACGGCATAATCCTCTAAATGTCCTCAGTAGGCCTAGGTGACTTTGGATGTTGCAAATGCCTAGCAATGCTCAGGGTAAATCTCTTCTTTATTTCGGGCTGGACCTAAAGGCCAGTTTCCACATCACTTAGAGAGACCTCGAGCAGGAGTCCCAAGACTGCAGTGGCGCCCCGGTGGTTTCCTTCAGGGCCTCTTATGTTTCCTCAAAGTGGCAGACCCGCATGGAATGAAAGCCTGCCACGAACCGCCTTCCTGAGGCTCTTTCAAAGCTGTGGAACGCTAGCCAGAGAGAACACATTCGTTCCCGGCCCTTCCAACTGCATAGTGAGGGAAGTTCCCCGAGCTGTGTATCCCTTGATTGTGCCCAGAAGGCTTTGGGTACACAGTGTCCTTCCTTGGCAGGAATTGACCAAGTGAGAGTCTTGAGCACTGTGGGCCATAGTAAAGCTAAAGCCGTCCATTGACTAAGACTTCCTGGAAACCGGTGCACCTCTATCTCTGGTAATGGGAAAATGTGCACCTTACCTCAAGACTAGAGGTCACATTTAGTTGGCCCTTTAGCTACAGTACGCAACTGGGGTGAGCCCCCAGGAAGGAATCGCAAGCCCCTGGATTCTTTAGGAAAAAAACTCTGTGCTCTTCAGCGGCACCTGTGGCGTGAAGAGTCTCCTGGTGGTGTGGTTTTCAGCAGGCTTGGAAGCTGCAATGGAGCTGCTGTCAAAAGGGGGAAATACGGGCTTCTCCCATATTCTCCCGTTTACAACTTGACGCCACAGCGCATTTACTAGCACTCTCTGACTGACTGCTGGAGACTTTCAGCCCCACTGGGCCTTTCTATGATCACACTTCGTTGGACGCGGGGTGTTTTGCATGCCACGAATAGCATTACACGCTTCATGAACTAGTCCGGCCTAGGTGACTTTGGATGGACCAAATGGCTAAGAATTTGACCGGTATTTCAGGATTTTCTGGCAGGCTGGACCTACCGTGTACCTTGCTTCCCAATAGAGAGATGACAGGTAAGAGTTGCCAGGATGCACTTTAGGCGCAGGGGTTCTTTCAGTGCAGTTCAGAGGGCCTCCGCGGAGGCAGAGCCACGTTGAATGGAATACTGGCCAAAAGGTGGTCCTGGGGCTGCCTTACAGCTGTAGAAATCAAGCTCTGCAGGCGAGAATCTGTTCATCACCCTTCCCTCTGCATACAAATAGTCGACCCCAACCGTCTGTTCTGTGTTATGTTTCTCGGAACATAAAAGGGGACTACGGCGCACACACTCTCCCTCAGAAGGGAATTCCTACGTGACTCTCTTAGGCCTACGGAAAGCCGTAGAGGAGTTAAAGCACTCTGTCGAGTCAGGACGCACGGAGATGGCTGCACACAAATCTTTGCTGATAGGAAACACTCGTGCTTCCCTTGAGGCCAGGGGTCACGTTTACTTTGCCCTGAGCTAGGGCAAGCGTGGGATGAGTTCCTAGCAAGGCACTGGAGACCACCTGGATTCCTAGGAGAATGCTCACTTTCTTCACTGAGCGTATTCCTAGGAGTGACTGGAAGACGGTTAATGGCAATGTCTTTCAGTCAGCCTTGAGGCCGCCACTATCTACCTTTCAACTGGGGGAAATCCTGCCTTTTTCCAGGCTTTTCAATGACAAACTGGATCACCCCGCACATGTACCTAGCTTCTCTGACAATCCCAAAGAGACCATTGGAACGCAATCCGGCCTTCTGCGATGAAACTTTTGGATGCAGTGTGCTCTGCATGTGGTGAACGGCATAATCCTCTAAATGTCCTCAGTAGGCCTAGTTGTCTTTGGATGTTGCAAATGCCTAGCAATGCTCAGGGTAAATCTCTTCTTTATTTCGGGCTGGACCTAAAGGCCAGTTTCCACATCACTTAGAGAGACCTCGAGCAGGAGTCCCCAGACTGAAGTGGCGCCCCGGTGGTTTCCTTAAGGGCCTCTTATGTTTCCTCAAAGTGGCAGACCCGCATGGAATGAAAGCCTGCCACGAACCGCCTTCCTGAGGCTCTTTCAAAGCTGTGGAACGCTAGCCATAGAGAACACATTCGTTCCCGGCCCTTCCAACTGCATAGTGAGGGAAGTTCCCCGAGCTGTGTATCCCTTGATTGTGCCCAGAAGGCTTTGGGTACACAGTGTCCTTCCTTGGCAGGAATTGACCATGTGAGAGTCTTGAGCACTGTGGGCCATAGTAAAGCTAAAGCCGTCCATTGACTAAGACTTCCTGGAAACCAGTGCACCTCTATCTCTGGTAATGGGAAAATGTGCACCTTACCTCAAGACTAGAGGTCACATTTAGTTGGCCCTTTAGCTACAGTACGCAACTGGGGTGAGCTCCCAGGAAGGAATCGCAAGCCCCTGGATTCTTTAGGAAAAAAACTCTGTGCTCTTCAGCGGCACCTGTGGCGTGAAGAGTCTCCTGGTGGTGTGGTTTTCAGCAGGCTTGGAAGCTGCAATGGAGCTGCTGTCAAAAGGGGGAAATACGGGCTTCTCCCATATTCTCCAGTTTACAACTTGACGCCACAGCACATTTACTAGCACTCTCTGACTGACTGCTGGAGACTTTCAGCCCCACTGGGCCTTTCTATGATCACACTTTGTTGGACGCGGGGTGTTTTGCGTGCCACGAATAGCATTACACGCTTCATGAACTAGTCCGGCCTAGGTGACTTTGGATGGACCAAATGGCTAAGAATTTGACCGGTATTTCAGGATTTTCTGGCAGGCTGGACCTACCGTGTACCTTGCTTCCCAATAGAGAGATGACAGGTAAGAGTTGCCAGGATGCACTTTAGGCGCAGGGGTTCTTTCAGTGCAGTTCAGAGGGCCTCCGCGGAGGCAGAGCCACGTTGAATGGAATACTGGCCAAAAGGTGGTCCTGGGGCTGCCTTACAGCTGTAGAAATCAAGCTCTGCAGGCGAGAATCTGTTCATCACCCTTCCCTCTGCATACAAATAGTCGACCCCAACCGTCTGTTCTGTGTTATGTTTCTCGGAACATAAAAGGGGACTACGGCGCACACACTCTCCCTCAGAAGGGAATTCCTACGTGACTCTCTTAGGCCTACGGAAAGCCGTAGAGGAGTTAAAGCACTCTGTCGAGTCAGGACGCACGGAGATGGCTGCACACAAATCTTTGCTGATAGGAAACACTCGTGCTTCCCTTGAGGCCAGGGGTCACGTTTACTTTGCCCTGAGATAGGGCAAGCGTGGGATGAGCTCCTAGCAAGGCACTGGAGACCACCTGGATTCCTAGGAGAATGCTCACTTTCTTCACTGAGCGTATTCCTAGGAGTGACTAGAAGACGGTTAATGGCAATGTCTTTCAGTCAGCCTTGAGGCCGCCACTATCTACCTTTCAACTGGGGGAAATCCTGCCTTTTTCCAGGCTTCTCAATGACAAACTGGATCACCCCGCACATGTACCTAGCTTCTCTGACAATCCCAAAGAGACCATTGGAATGCAATCCGGCCTTCTGCGATGAAACTTTTGGATGCAGTGTGCTCTGCATGTGGTGAACGGCATAATCCTCTAAATGTCCTCAGTAGGCCTAGGTGACTTTGGATGTTGCAAATGCCTAGCAATGCTCAGGGTAAATCTCTTCTTTATTTCGGGCTGGACCTAAAGGCCAGTTTCCACATCACTTAGAGAGACCTCGAGCAGGAGTCCCAAGACTGCAGTGGCGCCCCGGTGGTTTCCTTCAGGGCCTCTTATGTTTCCTCAAAGTGGCAGACCCGCATGGAATGAAAGCCTGCCACGAACCGCCTTCCTGAGGCTCTTTCAAAGCTGTGGAACGCTAGCCAGAGAGAACACATTCGTTCCCGGCCCTTCCAACTGCATAGTGAGGGAACTTCCCCGAGCTGTGTATCCCTTGATTGTGCCCAGAAGGCTTTGGGTACACAGTGTCCTTCCTTGGCAGGAATTGACCAAGTGAGAGTCTTGAGCACTGTGGGCCATAGTAAAGCTAAAGCCGTCCATTGACTAAGACTTCCTGGAAACCGGTGCACCTCTATCTCTGGTAATGGGAAAATGTGCACCTTACCTCAAGACTAGAGGTCACATTTAGTTGGCCCTTTAGCTACAGTACGCAACTGGGGTGAGCCCCCAGGAAGGAATCGCAAGCCCCTGGATTCTTTAGGAAAAAAACTCTGTGCTCTTCAGCGGCACCTGTGGCGTGAAGAGTCTCCTGGTGGTGTGGTTTTCAGCAGGCTTGGAAGCTGCAATGGAGCTGCTGTCAAAAGGGGGAAATACGGGCTTCTCCCATATTCTCCCGTTTACAACTTGACGCCACAGCGCATTTACTAGCACTCTCTGACTGACTGCTGGAGACTTTCAGCCCCACTGGGCCTTTCTATGATCACACTTCGTTGGACGCGGGGTGTTTTGCATGCCACGAATAGCATTACACGCTTCATGAACTAGTCCGGCCTAGGTGACTTTGGATGGACCAAATGGCTAAGAATTTGACCGGTATTTCAGGATTTTCTGGCAGGCTGGACCTACCGTGTACCTTGCTTCCCAATAGAGAGATGACAGGTAAGAGTTGCCAGGATGCACTTTAGGCGCAGGGGTTCTTTCAGTGCAGTTCAGAGGGCCTCCGCGGAGGCAGAGCCACGTTGAATGGAATACTGGCCAAAAGGTGGTCCTGGGGCTGCCTTACAGCTGTAGAAATCAAGCTCTGCAGGCGAGAATCTGTTCATCACCCTTCCCTCTGCATACAAATAGTCGACCCCAACCGTCTGTTCTGTGTTATGTTTCTCGGAACATAAAAGGGGACTACGGCGCACACACTCTCCCTCAGAAGGGAATTCCTACGTGACTCTCTTAGGCCTACGGAAAGCCGTAGAGGAGTTAAAGCACTCTGTCGAGTCAGGACGCACGGAGATGGCTGCACACAAATCTTTGCTGATAGGAAACACTCGTGCTTCCCTTGAGGCCAGGGGTCACGTTTACTTTGCCCTGAGCTAGGGCAAGCGTGGGATGAGTTCCTAGCAAGGCACTGGAGACCACCTGGATTCCTAGGAGAATGCTCACTTTCTTCACTGAGCGTATTCCTAGGAGTGACTGGAAGACGGTTAATGGCAATGTCTTTCAGTCAGCCTTGAGGCCGCCACTATCTACCTTTCAACTGGGGGAAATCCTGCCTTTTTCCAGGCTTTTCAATGACAAACTGGATCACCCCGCACATGTACCTAGCTTCTCTGACAATCCCAAAGAGACCATTGGAACGCAATCCGGCCTTCTGCGATGAAACTTTTGGATGCAGTGTGCTCTGCATGTGGTGAACGGCATAATCCTCTAAATGTCCTCAGTAGGCCTAGTTGTCTTTGGATGTTGCAAATGCCTAGCAATGCTCAGGGTAAATCTCTTCTTTATTTCGGGCTGGACCTAAAGGCCAGTTTCCACATAACTTAGAGAGACCTCGAGCAGGAGTCCCCAGACTGAAGTGGCGCCCCGGTGGTTTCCTTCAGGGCCTCTTATGTTTCCTCAAAGTGGCAGACCCGCATGGAATGAAAGCCTGCCACGAACCGCCTTCCTGAGGCTCTTTCAAAGCTGTGGAACGCTAGCCATAGAGAACACATTCGTTCCCGGCCCTTCCAACTGCATAGTGAGGGAAGTTCCCCGAGCTGTGTATCCCTTGATTGTGCCCAGAAGGCTTTGGGTACACAGTGTCCTTCCTTGGCAGGAATTGACCATGTGAGAGTCTTGAGCACTGTGGGCCATAGTAAAGCTAAAGCCGTCCATTGACTAAGACTTCCTGGAAACCAGTGCACCTCTATCTCTGGTAATGGGAAAATGTGCACCTTACCTCAAGACTAGAGGTCACATTTAGTTGGCCCTTTAGCTACAGTACGCAACTGGGGTGAGCTCCCAGGAAGGAATCGCAAGCCCCTGGATTCTTTAGGAAAAAAACTCTGTGCTCTTCAGCGGCACCTGTGGCGTGAAGAGTCTCCTGGTGGTGTGGTTTTCAGCAGGCTTGGAAGCTGCAATGGAGCTGCTGTCAAAAGGGGGAAATACGGGCTTCTCCCATATTCTCCCGTTTACAACTTGACGCCACAGCACATTTACTAGCACTCTCTGACTGACTGCTGGAGACTTTCAGCCCCACTGGGCCTTTCTATGATCACACTTTGTTGGACGCGGGGTGTTTTGCGTGCCACGAATAGCATTACACGCTTCATGAACTAGTCCGGCCTAGGTGACTTTGGATGGACCAAATGGCTAAGAATTTGACCGGTATTTCAGGATTTTCTGGTAGGCTGGACCTACCGTGTACCTTGCTTCCCAATAGAGAGATGACAGGTAAGAGTTGCCAGGATGCACTTTAGGCGCAGGGGTTCTTTCAGTGCAGTTCAGAGGGCCTCCGCGGAGGCAGAGCCACGTTGAATGGAATACTGGCCAAAAGGTGGTCCTGGGGCTGCCTTACAGCTGTAGAAATCAAGCTCTGCAGGCGAGAATCTGTTCATCACCCTTCCCTCTGCATACAAATAGTCGACCCCAACCGTCTGTTCTGTGTTATGTTTCTCGGAACATAAAAGGGGACTACGGCGCACACACTCTCCCTCAGAAGGGAATTCCTACGTGACTCTCTTAGGCCTACGGAAAGCCGTAGAGGAGTTAAAGCACTCGGTCGAGTCAGGACGCACGGAGATGGCTGCACACAAATCTTTGCTGATAGGAAACACTCGTGCTTCCCTTGAGGCCAGGGGTCACGTTTACTTTGCCCTGAGATAGGGCAAGCGTGGGATGAGCTCCTAGCAAGGCACTGGAGACCACCTGGATTCCTAGGAGAATGCTCACTTTCTTCACTGAGCGTATTCCTAGGAGTGACTAGAAGACGGTTAATGGCAATGTCTTTCAGTCAGCCTTGAGGCCGCCACTATCTACCTTTCAACTGGGGGAAATCCTGCCTTTTTCCAGGCTTCTCAATGACAAACTGGATCACCCCGCACATGTACCTAGCTTCTCTGACAATCCCAAAGAGACCATTGGAATGCAATCCGGCCTTCTGCGATGAAACTTTTGGATGCAGTGTGCTCTGCATGTGGTGAACGGCATAATCCTCTAAATGTCCTCAGTAGGCCTAGGTGACTTTGGATGTTGCAAATGCCTAGCAATGCTCAGGGTAAATCTCTTCTTTATTTCGGGCTGGACCTAAAGGCCAGTTTCCACATCACTTAGAGAGACCTCGAGCAGGAGTCCCAAGACTGCAGTGGCGCCCCGGTGGTTTCCTTCAGGGCCTCTTATGTTTCCTCAAAGTGGCAGACCCGCATGGAATGAAAGCCTGCCACGAACCGCCTTCCTGAGGCTCTTTCAAAGCTGTGGAACGCTAGCCATAGAGAACACATTCGTTCCCGGCCCTTCCAACTGCATAGTGAGGGAACTTCCCCGAGCTGTGTATCCCTTGATTGTGCCCAGAAGGCTTTGGGTACACAGTGTCCTTCCTTGGCAGGAATTGACCAAGTGAGAGTCTTGAGCACTGTGGGCCATAGTAAAGCTAAAGCCGTCCATTGACTAAGACTTCCTGGAAACCGGTGCACCTCTATCTCTGGTAATGGGAAAATGTGCACCTTACCTCAAGACTAGAGGTCACATTTAGTTGGCCCTTTAGCTACAGTACGCAACTGGGGTGAGCTCCCAGGAAGGAATCGCAAGCCCCTGGATTCTTTAGGAAAAAAACTCTGTGCTCTTCAGCGGCACCTGTGGCGTGAAGAGTCTCCTGGTGGTGTGGTTTTCAGCAGGCTTGGAAGCTGCAATGGAGCTGCTGTCAAAAGGGGGAAATACGGGCTTCTCCCATATTCTCCCGTTTACAACTTGACGCCACAGCGCATTTACTAGCACTCTCTGACTGACTGCTGGAGACTTTCAGCCCCACTGGGCCTTTCTATGATCACACTTCGTTGGACGCGGGGTGTTTTGCATGCCACGAATAGCATTACACGCTTCATGAACTAGTCCGGCCTAGGTGACTTTGGATGGACCAAATGGCTAAGAATTTGACCGGTATTTCAGGATTTTTTGGCAGGCTGGACCTACCGTGTACCTTGCTTCCCAATAGAGAGATGACAGGTAAGAGTTGCCAGGATGCACTTTAGGCGCAGGGGTTCTTTCAGTGCAGTTCAGAGGGCCTCCGCGGAGGCAGAGCCACGTTGAATGGAATACTGGCCAAAAGGTGGTCCTGGGGCTGCCTTACAGCTGTAGAAATCAAGCTCTGCAGGCGAGAATCTGTTCATCACCCTTCCCTCTGCATACAAATAGTCGACCCCAACCGTCTGTTCTGTGTTATGTTTCTCGGAACATAAAAGGGGACTACGGCGCACACACTCTCCCTCAGAAGGGAATTCCTACGTGACTCTCTTAGGCCTACGGAAAGCCGTAGAGGAGTTAAAGCACTCTGTCGAGTCAGGACGCACGGAGATGGCTGCACACAAATCTTTGCTGATAGGAAACACTCGTGCTTCCCTTGAGGCCAGGGGTCACGTTTACTGTGCCCTGAGCTAGGGCAAGCGTGGGATGAGTTCTTAGCAAGGCACTGGAGACCACCTGGATTCCTAGGAGAATGCTCACTTTCTTCACTGAGCGTATTCCTAGGAGTGACTAGAAGACGGTTAATGGCAATGTCTTTCAGTCAGCCTTGAGGCCGCCACTATCTACCTTTCAACTGGGGGAAATCCTGCCTTTTTCCAGGCTTTTCAATGACAAACTGGATCACCCCGCACATGTACCTAGCTTCTCTGACAATCCCAAAGAGACCATTGGAACGCAATCCGGCCTTCTGCGATGAAACTTTTGGATGCAGTGTGCTCTGCATGTGGTGAACGGCATAATCCTCTAAATGTCCTCAGTAGGCCTAGTTGTCTTTGGATGTTGCAAATGCCTAGCAATGCTCAGGGTAAATCTCTTCTTTATTTCGGGCTGGACCTAAAGGCCAGTTTCCACATAACTTAGAGAGACCTCGAGCAGGAGTCCCCAGACTGAAGTGGCGCCCCGGTGGTTTCCTTCAGGGCCTCTTATGTTTCCTCAAAGTGGCAGACCCGCATGGAATGAAAGCCTGCCACGAACCGCCTTCCTGAGGCTCTTTCAAAGCTGTGGAACGCTAGCCATAGAGAACACATTCGTTCCCGGCCCTTCCAACTGCATAGTGAGGGAAGTTCCCCGAGCTGTGTATCCCTTGATTGTGCCCAGAAGGCTTTGGGTACACAGTGTCCTTCCTTGGCAGGAATTGACCATGTGAGAGTCTTGAGCACTGTGGGCCATAGTAAAGCTAAAGCCGTCCATTGACTAAGACTTCCTGGAAACCAGTGCACCTCTATCTCTGGTAATGGGAAAATGTGCACCTTACCTCAAGACTAGAGGTCACATTTAGTTGGCCCTTTAGCTACAGTACGCAACTGGGGTGAGCTCCCAGGAAGGAATCGCAAGCCCCTGGATTCTTTAGGAAAAAAACTCTGTGCTCTTCAGCGGCACCTGTGGCGTGAAGAGTCTCCTGGTGGTGTGGTTTTCAGCAGGCTTGGAAGCTGCAATGGAGCTGCTGTCAAAAGGGGGAAATACGGGCTTCTCCCATATTCTCCCGTTTACAACTTGACGCCACAGCACATTTACTAGCACTCTCTGACTGACTGCTGGAGACTTTCAGCCCCACTGGGCCTTTCTATGATCACACTTTGTTGGACGCGGGGTGTTTTGCGTGCCACGAATAGCATTACACGCTTCATGAACTAGTCCGGCCTAGGTGACTTTGGATGGACCAAATGGCTAAGAATTTGACCGGTATTTCAGGATTTTCTGGCAGGCTGGACCTACCGTGTACCTTGCTTCCCAATAGAGAGATGACAGGTAAGAGTTGCCAGGATGCACTTTAGGCGCAGGGGTTCTTTCAGTGCAGTTCAGAGGGCCTCCGCGGAGGCAGAGCCACGTTGAATGGAATACTGGCCAAAAGGTGGTCCTGGGGCTGCCTTACAGCTGTAGAAATCAAGCTCTGCAGGCGAGAATCTGTTCATCACCCTTCCCTCTGCATACAAATAGTCGACCCCAACCGTCTGTTCTGTGTTATGTTTCTCGGAACATAAAAGGGGACTACGGCGCACACACTCTCCCTCAGAAGGGAATTCCTACGTGACTCTCTTAGGCCTACGGAAAGCCGTAGAGGAGTTAAAGCACTCTGTCGAGTCAGGACGCACGGAGATGGCTGCACACAAATCTTTGCTGATAGGAAACACTCGTGCTTCCCTTGAGGCCAGGGGTCACGTTTACTTTGCCCTGAGCTAGGGCAAGCGTGGGATGAGTTCCTAGCAAGGCACTGGAGACCACCTGGATTCCTAGGAGAATGCTCACTTTCTTCACTGAGCGTATTCCTAGGAGTGACTAGAAGACGGTTAATGGCAATGTCTTTCAGTCAGCCTTGAGGCCGCCACTATCTACCTTTCAACTGGGGGAAATCCTGCCTTTTTCCAGGCTTTTCAATGACAAACTGGATCACCCCGCACATGTACCTAGCTTCTCTGACAATCCCAAAGAGACCATTGGAACGCAATCCGGCCTTCTGCGATGAAACTTTTGGATGCAGTGTGCTCTGCATGTGGTGAACGGCATAATCCTCTAAATGTCCTCAGTAGGCCTAGGTGACTTTGGATGTTGCAAATGCCTAGCAATGCTCAGGGTAAATCTCTTCTTTATTTCGGGCTGGACCTAAAGGCCAGTTTCCACATAACTTAGAGAGACCTCGAGCAGGAGTCCCCAGACTGAAGTGGCGCCCCGGTGGTTTCCTTCAGGGCCTCTTATGTTTCCTCAAAGTGGCAGACCCGCATGGAATGAAAGCCTGCCACGAACCGCCTTCCTGAGGCTCTTTCAAAGCTGTGGAAGGCTAGCCATAGAGAACACATTCGTTCCCGGCCCTTCCAACTGCATAGTGAGGGAAGTTCCCCGAGCTGTGTATCCCTTGATTGTGCCCAGAAGGCTTTGGGTACACAGTGTCCTTCCTTGGCAGGAATTGACCATGTGAGAGTCTTGAGCACTGTGGGCCATAGTAAAGCTAAAGCCGTCCATTGACTAAGACTTCCTGGAAACCAGTGCACCTCTATCTCTGGTAATGGGAAAATGTGCACCTTACCTCAAGACTAGAGGTCACATTTAGTTGGCCCTTTAGCTACAGTACGCAACTGGGGTGAGCTCCCAGGAAGGAATCGCAAGCCCCTGGATTCTTTAGGAAAAAAACTCTGTGCTCTTCAGCGGCACCTGTGGCGTGAAGAGTCTCCTGGTGGTGTGGTTTTCAGCAGGCTTGGAAGCTGCAATGGAGCTGCTGTCAAAAGGGGGAAATACGGGCTTCTCCCATATTCTCCCGTTTACAACTTGACGCCACAGCACATTTACTAGCACTCTCTGACTGACTGCTGGATACTTTCAGCCCCACTGGGCCTTTCTATGATCACACTTTGTTGGACGCGGGGTGTTTTGCGTGCCACGAATAGCATTACACTCTTCATGAACTAGTCCGGCCTAGGTGACTTTGGATGGACCAAATGGCTAAGAATTTGACCGGTATTTCAGGATTTTCTGGCAGGCTGGACCTACCGTGTACCTTGCTTCCCAATAGAGAGATGACAGGTAAGAGTTGCCAGGATGCACTTTAGGCGCAGGGGTTCTTTCAGTGCAGTTCAGAGGGCCTCCGCGGAGGCAGAGCCACGTTGAATGGAATACTGGCCAAAAGGTGGTCCTGGGGCTGCCTTACAGCTGTAGAAATCAAGCTCTGCAGGCGAGAATCTGTTCATCACCCTTCCCTCTGCATACAAATAGTCGACCCCAACCGTCTGTTCTGTGTTATGTTTCTCGGAACATAAAAGGGGACTACGGCGCACACACTCTCCCTCAGAAGGGAATTCCTACGTGACTCTCTTAGGCCTACGGAAAGCCGTAGAGGAGTTAAAGCACTCTGTCGAGTCAGGACGCATGGAGATGGCTGCACACAAATCTTTGCTGATAGGAAACACTCGTGCTTCCCTTGAGGCCAGGGGTCACGTTTACTTTGCCCTGAGATAGGGCAAGCGTGGGATGAGCTCCTAGCAAGGCACTGGAGACCACCTGGATTCCTAGGAGAATGCTCACTTTCTTCACTGAGCGTATTCCTAGGAGTGACTAGAAGACGGTTAATGGCAATGTCTTTCAGTCAGCCTTGAGGCCGCCATTATCTACCTTTCAACTGGGGGAAATCCTGCCTTTTTCCAGGCTTCTCAATGACAAACTGGATCACCCCGCACATGTACCTAGCTTCTCTGACAATCCCAAAGAGACCATTGGAATGCAATCCTGCCTTCTGCGATGAAACTTTTGGATGCAGTGTGCTCTGCATGTGGTGAACGGCATAATCCTCTAAATGTCCTCAGTAGGCCTAGGTGACTTTGGATGTTGCAAATGCCTAGCAATGCTCAGGGTAAATCTCTTCTTTATTTCGGGCTGGACCTAAAGGCCAGTTTCCACATCACTTAGAGAGACCTCGAGCAGGAGTCCCAAGACTGCAGTGGCGCCCCGGTGGTTTCCTTCAGGGCCTCTTATGTTTCCTCAAAGTGGCAGACCCGCATGGAATGAAAGCCTGCCACGAACCGCCTTCCTGAGGCTCTTTCAAAGCTGTGGAACGCTAGCCATAGAGAACACATTCGTTCCCGGCCCTTCCAACTGCATAGTGAGGGAACTTCCCCGAGCTGTGTATCCCTTGATTGTGCCCAGAAGGCTTTGGGTACACAGTGTCCTTCCTTGGCAGGAATTGACCAAGTGAGAGTCTTGAGCACTGTGGGCCATAGTAAAGCTAAAGCCGTCCATTGACTAAGACTTCCTGGAAACCGGTGCACCTCTATCTCTGGTAATGGGAAAATGTGCACCTTACCTCAAGACTAGAGGTCACATTTAGTTGGCCCTTTAGCTACAGTACGCAACTGGGGTGAGCTCCCAGGAAGGAATCGCAAGCCCCTGGATTCTTTAGGAAAAAAACTCTGTGCTCTTCAGCGGCACCTGTGGCGTGAAGAGTCTCCTGGTGGTGTGGTTTTCAGCAGGCTTGGAAGCTGCAATGGAGCTGCTGTCAAAAGGGGGAAATACGGGCTTCTCCCATATTCTCCCGTTTACAACTTGACGCCACAGCGCATTTACTAGCACTCTCTGACTGACTGCTGGAGACTTTCAGCCCCACTGGGCCTTTCTATGATCACACTTCGTTGGACGCGGGGTGTTTTGCATGCCACGAATAGCATTACACGCTTCATGAACTAGTCCGGCCTAGGTGACTTTGGATGGACCAAATGGCTAAGAATTTGACCGGTATTTCAGGATTTTCTGGCAGGCTGGACCTACCGTGTACCTTGCTTCCCAATAGAGAGATGACAGGTAAGAGTTGCCAGGATGCACTTTAGGCGCAGGGGTTCTTTCAGTGCAGTTCAGAGGGCCTCCGCGGAGGCAGAGCCACGTTGAATGGAATACTGGCCAAAAGGTGGTCCTGGGGCTGCCTTACAGCTGTAGAAATCAAGCTCTGCAGGCGAGAATCTGTTCATCACCCTTCCCTCTGCATACAAATAGTCGACCCCAACCGTCTGTTCTGTGTTATGTTTCTCGGAACATAAAAGGGGACTACGGCGCACACACTCTCCCTCAGAAGGGAATTCCTACGTGACTCTCTTAGGCCTACGGAAAGCCGTAGAGGAGTTAAAGCACTCTGTCGAGTCAGGACGCACGGAGATGGCTGCACACAAATCTTTGCTGATAGGAAACACTCGTGCTTCCCTTGAGGCCAGGGGTCACGTTTACTTTGCCCTGAGATAGGGCAAGCGTGGGATGAGCTCCTAGCAAGGCACTGGAGACCACCTGGATTCCTAGGAGAATGCTCACTTTCTTCACTGAGCGTATTCCTAGGAGTGACTAGAAGACGGTTAATGGCAATGTCTTTCAGTCAGCCTTGAGGCCGCCACTATCTACCTTTCAACTGGGGGAAATCCTGCCTTTTTCCAGGCTTCTCAATGACAAACTGGATCACCCCGCACATGTACCTAGCTTCTCTGACAATCCCAAAGAGACCATTGGAATGCAATCCGGCCTTCTGCGATGAAACTTTTGGATGCAGTGTGCTCTGCATGTGGTGAACGGCATAATCCTCTAAATGTCCTCAGTAGGCCTAGGTGACTTTGGATGTTGCAAATGCCTAGCAATGCTCAGGGTAAATCTCTTCTTTATTTCGGGCTGGACCTAAAGGCCAGTTTCCACATCACTTAGAGAGACCTCGAGCAGGAGTCCCAAGACTGCAGTGGCGCCCCGGTGGTTTCCTTCAGGGCCTCTTATGTTTCCTCAAAGTGGCAGACCCGCATGGAATGAAAGCCTGCCACGAACCGCCTTCCTGAGGCTCTTTCAAAGCTGTGGAACGCTAGCCATAGAGAACACATTCGTTCCCGGCCCTTCCAACTGCATAGTGAGGGAACTTCCCCGAGCTGTGTATCCCTTGATTGTGCCCAGAAGGCTTTGGGTACACAGTGTCCTTCCTTGGCAGGAATTGACCAAGTGAGAGTCTTGAGCACTGTGGGCCATAGTAAAGCTAAAGCCGTCCATTGACTAAGACTTCCTGGAAACCGGTGCACCTCTATCTCTGGTAATGGGAAAATGTGCACCTTACCTCAAGACTAGAGGTCACATTTAGTTGGCCCTTTAGCTACAGTACGCAACTGGGGTGAGCTCCCAGGAAGGAATCGCAAGCCCCTGGATTCTTTAGGAAAAAAACTCTGTGCTCTTCAGCGGCACCTGTGGCGTGAAGAGTCTCCTGGTGGTGTGGTTTTCAGCAGGCTTGGAAGCTGCAATGGAGCTGCTGTCAAAAGGGGGAAATACGGGCTTCTCCCATATTCTCCCGTTTACAACTTGACGCCACAGCGCATTTACTAGCACTCTCTGACTGACTGCTGGAGACTTTCAGCCCCACTGGGCCTTTCTATGATCACACTTCGTTGGACGCGGGGTGTTTTGCATGCCACGAATAGCATTACACGCTTCATGAACTAGTCCGGCCTAGGTGACTTTGGATGGACCAAATGGCTAAGAATTTGACCGGTATTTCAGGATTTTTTGGCAGGCTGGACCTACCGTGTACCTTGCTTCCCAATAGAGAGATGACAGGTAAGAGTTGCCAGGATGCACTTTAGGCGCAGGGGTTCTTTCAGTGCAGTTCAGAGGGCCTCCGCGGAGGCAGAGCCACGTTGAATGGAATACTGGCCAAAAGGTGGTCCTGGGGCTGCCTTACAGCTGTAGAAATCAAGCTCTGCAGGCGAGAATCTGTTCATCACCCTTCCCTCTGCATACAAATAGTCGACCCCAACCGTCTGTTCTGTGTTATGTTTCTCGGAACATAAAAGGGGACTACGGCGCACACACTCTCCCTCAGAAGGGAATTCCTACGTGACTCTCTTAGGCCTACGGAAAGCCGTAGAGGAGTTAAAGCACTCTGTCGAGTCAGGACGCACGGAGATGGCTGCACACAAATCTTTGCTGATAGGAAACACTCGTGCTTCCCTTGAGGCCAGGGGTCACGTTTACTTTGCCCTGAGCTAGGGCAAGCGTGGGATGAGTTCTTAGCAAGGCACTGGAGACCACCTGGATTCCTAGGAGAATGCTCACTTTCTTCACTGAGCGTATTCCTAGGAGTGACTAGAAGACGGTTAATGGCAATGTCTTTCAGTCAGCCTTGAGGCCGCCACTATCTACCTTTCAACTGGGGGAAATCCTGCCTTTTTCCAGGCTTTTCAATGACAAACTGGATCACCCCGCACATGTACCTAGCTTCTCTGACAATCCCAAAGAGACCATTGGAACGCAATCCGGCCTTCTGCGATGAAACTTATGGATGCAGTGTGCTCTGCATGTGGTGAACGGCATAATCCTCTAAATGTCCTCAGTAGGCCTAGTTGTCTTTGGATGTTGCAAATGCCTAGCAATGCTCAGGGTAAATCTCTTCTTTATTTCGGGCTGGACCTAAAGGCCAGTTTCCACATAACTTAGAGAGACCTCGAGCAGGAGTCCCCAGACTGAAGTGGCGCCCCGGTGGTTTCCTTCAGGGCCTCTTATGTTTCCTCAAAGTGGCAGACCCGCATGGAATGAAAGCCTGCCACGAACCGCCTTCCTGAGGCTCTTTCAAAGCTGTGGAACGCTAGCCATAGAGAACACATTCGTTCCCGGCCCTTCCAACTGCATAGTGAGGGAAGTTCCCCGAGCTGTGTATCCCTTGATTGTGCCCAGAAGGCTTTGGGTACACAGTGTCCTTCCTTGGCAGGAATTGACCATGTGAGAGTCTTGAGCACTGTGGGCCATAGTAAAGCTAAAGCCGTCCATTGACTAAGACTTCCTGGAAACCAGTGCACCTCTATCTCTGGTAATGGGAAAATGTGCACCTTACCTCAAGACTAGAGGTCACATTTAGTTGGCCCTTTAGCTACAGTACGCAACTGGGGTGAGCTCCCAGGAAGGAATCGCAAGCCCCTGGATTCTTTAGGAAAAAAACTCTGTGCTCTTCAGCGGCACCTGTGGCGTGAAGAGTCTCCTGGTGGTGTGGTTTTCAGCAGGCTTGGAAGCTGCAATGGAGCTGCTGTCAAAAGGGGGAAATACGGGCTTCTCCCATATTCTCCCGTTTACAACTTGACGCCACAGCACATTTACTAGCACTCTCTGACTGACTGCTGGAGACTTTCAGCCCCACTGGGCCTTTCTATGATCACACTTTGTTGGACGCGGGGTGTTTTGCGTGCCACGAATAGCATTAAACGCTTCATGAACTAGTCCGGCCTAGGTGACTTTGGATGGACCAAATGGCTAAGAATTTGACCGGTATTTCAGGATTTTCTGGCAGGCTGGACCTACCGTGTACCTTGCTTCCCAATAGAGAGATGACAGGTAAGAGTTGCCAGGATGCACTTTAGGCGCAGGGGTTCTTTCAGTGCAGTTCAGAGGGCATCCGCGGAGGCAGAGCCACGTTGAATGGAATACTGGCCAAAAGGTGGTCCTGGGGCTGCCTTACAGCTGTAGAAATCAAGCTCTGCAGGCGAGAATCTGTTCATCACCCTTCCCTCTGCATACAAATAGTCGACCCCAACCGTCTGTTCTGTGTTATGTTTCTCGGAACATAAAAGGGGACTACGGCGCACACACTCTCCCTCAGAAGGGAATTCCTACGTGACTCTCTTAGGCCTACGGAAAGCCGTAGAGGAGTTAAAGCACTCTGTCGAGTCAGGACGCATGGAGATGGCTGCACACAAATCTTTGCTGATAGGAAACACTCGTGCTTCCCTTGAGGCCAGGGGTCACGTTTACTTTGCCCTGAGATAGGGCAAGCGTGGGATGAGCTCCTAGCAAGGCACTGGAGACCACCTGGATTCCTAGGAGAATGCTCACTTTCTTCACTGAGCGTATTCCTAGGAGTGACTAGAAGACGGTTAATGGCAATGTCTTTCAGTCAGCCTTGAGGCCGCCACTATCTACCTTTCAACTGGGGGAAATCCTGCCTTTTTCCAGGCTTCTCAATGACAAACTGGATCACCCCGCACATGTACCTAGCTTCTCTGACAATCCCAAAGAGACCATTGGAATGCAATCCGGCCTTCTGCGATGAAACTTTTGGATGCAGTGTGCTCTGCATGTGGTGAACGGCATAATCCTCTAAATGTCCTCAGTAGGCCTAGGTGACTTTGGATGTTGCAAATGCCTAGCAATGCTCAGGGTAAATCTCTTCTTTATTTCGGGCTGGACCTAAAGGCCAGTTTCCACATCACTTAGAGAGACCTCGAGCAGGAGTCCCAAGACTGCAGTGGCGCCCCGGTGGTTTCCTTCAGGGCCTCTTATGTTTCCTCAAAGTGGCAGACCCGCATGGAATGAAAGCCTGCCACGAACCGCCTTCCTGAGGCTCTTTCAAAGCTGTGGAACGCTAGCCATAGAGAACACATTCGTTCCCGGCCCTTCCAACTGCATAGTGAGGGAACTTCCCCGAGCTGTGTATCCCTTGATTGTGCCCAGAAGGCTTTGGGTACACAGTGTCCTTCCTTGGCAGGAATTGACCAAGTGAGAGTCTTGAGCACTGTGGGCCATAGTAAAGCTAAAGCCGTCCATTGACTAAGACTTCCTGGAAACCGGTGCACCTCTATCTCTGGTAATGGGAAAATGTGCACCTTACCTCAAGACTAGAGGTCACATTTAGTTGGCCCTTTAGCTACAGTACGCAACTGGGGTGAGCTCCCAGGAAGGAATCGCAAGCCCCTGGATTCTTTAGGAAAAAAACTCTGTGCTCTTCAGCGGCACCTGTGGCGTGAAGAGTCTCCTGGTGGTGTGGTTTTCAGCAGGCTTGGAAGCTGCAATGGAGCTGCTGTCAAAAGGGGGAAATACGGGCTTCTCCCATATTCTCCCGTTTACAACTTGACGCCACAGCGCATTTACTAGCACTCTCTGACTGACTGCTGGAGACTTTCAGCCCCACTGGGCCTTTCTATGATCACACTTCGTTGGACGCGGGGTGTTTTGCATGCCACGAATAGCATTACACGCTTCATGAACTAGTCCGGCCTAGGTGACTTTGGATGGACCAAATGGCTAAGAATTTGACCGGTATTTCAGGATTTTCTGGCAGGCTGGACCTACCGTGTACCTTGCTTCCCAATAGAGAGATGACAGGTAAGAGTTGCCAGGATGCACTTTAGGCGCAGGGGTTCTTTCAGTGCAGTTCAGAGGGCCTCCGCGGAGGCAGAGCCACGTTGAATGGAATACTGGCCAAAAGGTGGTCCTGGGGCTGCCTTACAGCTGTAGAAATCAAGCTCTGCAGGCGAGAATCTGTTCATCACCCTTCCCTCTGCATACAAATAGTCGACCCCAACCGTCTGTTCTGTGTTATGTTTCTCGGAACATAAAAGGGGACTACGGCGCACACACTCTCCCTCAGAAGGGAATTCCTACGTGACTCTCTTAGGCCTACGGAAAGCCGTAGAGGAGTTAAAGCACTCTGTCGAGTCAGGACGCACGGAGATGGCTGCACACAAATCTTTGCTGATAGGAAACACTCGTGCTTCCCTTGAGGCCAGGGGTCACGTTTACTTTGCCCTGAGATAGGGCAAGCGTGGGATGAGCTCCTAGCAAGGCACTGGAGACCACCTGGATTCCTAGGAGAATGCTCACTTTCTTCACTGAGCGTATTCCTAGGAGTGACTAGAAGACGGTTAATGGCAATGTCTTTCAGTCAGCCTTGAGGCCGCCACTATCTACCTTTCAACTGGGGGAAATCCTGCCTTTTTCCAGGCTTCTCAATGACAAACTGGATCACCCCGCACATGTACCTAGCTTCTCTGACAATCCCAAAGAGACCATTGGAATGCAATCCGGCCTTCTGCGATGAAACTTTTGGATGCAGTGTGCTCTGCATGTGGTGAACGGCATAATCCTCTAAATGTCCTCAGTAGGCCTAGGTGACTTTGGATGTTGCAAATGCCTAGCAATGCTCAGGGTAAATCTCTTCTTTATTTCGGGCTGGACCTAAAGGCCAGTTTCCACATCACTTAGAGAGACCTCGAGCAGGAGTCCCAAGACTGCAGTGGCGCCCCGGTGGTTTCCTTCAGGGCCTCTTATGTTTCCTCAAAGTGGCAGACCCGCATGGAATGAAAGCCTGCCACGAACCGCCTTCCTGAGGCTCTTTCAAAGCTGTGGAACGCTAGCCATAGAGAACACATTCGTTCCCGGCCCTTCCAACTGCATAGTGAGGGAACTTCCCCGAGCTGTGTATCCCTTGATTGTGCCCAGAAGGCTTTGGGTACACAGTGTCCTTCCTTGGCAGGAATTGACCAAGTGAGAGTCTTGAGCACTGTGGGCCATAGTAAAGCTAAAGCCGTCCATTGACTAAGACTTCCTGGAAACCGGTGCACCTCTATCTCTGGTAATGGGAAAATGTGCACCTTACCTCAAGACTAGAGGTCACATTTAGTTGGCCCTTTAGCTACAGTACGCAACTGGGGTGAGCTCCCAGGAAGGAATCGCAAGCCCCTGGATTCTTTAGGAAAAAAACTCTGTGCTCTTCAGCGGCACCTGTGGCGTGAAGAGTCTCCTGGTGGTGTGGTTTTCAGCAGGCTTGGAAGCTGCAATGGAGCTGCTGTCAAAAGGGGGAAATACGGGCTTCTCCCATATTCTCCCGTTTACAACTTGACGCCACAGCGCATTTACTAGCACTCTCTGACTGACTGCTGGAGACTTTCAGCCCCACTGGGCCTTTCTATGATCACACTTCGTTGGACGCGGGGTGTTTTGCATGCCACGAATAGCATTACACGCTTCATGAACTAGTCCGGCCTAGGTGACTTTGGATGGACCAAATGGCTAAGAATTTGACCGGTATTTCAGGATTTTTTGGCAGGCTGGACCTACCGTGTACCTTGCTTCCCAATAGAGAGATGACAGGTAAGAGTTGCCAGGATGCACTTTAGGCGCAGGGGTTCTTTCAGTGCAGTTCAGAGGGCCTCCGCGGAGGCAGAGCCACGTTGAATGGAATACTGGCCAAAAGGTGGTCCTGGGGCTGCCTTACAGCTGTAGAAATCAAGCTCTGCAGGCGAGAATCTGTTCATCACCCTTCCCTCTGCATACAAATAGTCGACCCCAACCGTCTGTTCTGTGTTATGTTTCTCGGAACATAAAAGGGGACTACGGCGCACACACTCTCCCTCAGAAGGGAATTCCTACGTGACTCTCTTAGGCCTACGGAAAGCCGTAGAGGAGTTAAAGCACTCTGTCGAGTCAGGACGCACGGAGATGGCTGCACACAAATCTTTGCTGATAGGAAACACTCGTGCTTCCCTTGAGGCCAGGGGTCACGTTTACTTTGCCCTGAGCTAGGGCAAGCGTGGGATGAGTTCTTAGCAAGGCACTGGAGACCACCTGGATTCCTAGGAGAATGCTCACTTTCTTCACTGAGCGTATTCCTAGGAGTGACTAGAAGACGGTTAATGGCAATGTCTTTCAGTCAGCCTTGAGGCCGCCACTATCTACCTTTCAACTGGGGGAAATCCTGCCTTTTTCCAGGCTTTTCAATGACAAACTGGATCACCCCGCACATGTACCTAGCTTCTCTGACAATCCCAAAGAGACCATTGGAACGCAATCCGGCCTTCTGCGATGAAACTTTTGGATGCAGTGTGCTCTGCATGTGGTGAACGGCATAATCCTCTAAATGTCCTCAGTAGGCCTAGTTGTCTTTGGATGTTGCAAATGCCTAGCAATGCTCAGGGTAAATCTCTTCTTTATTTCGGGCTGGACCTAAAGGCCAGTTTCCACATAACTTAGAGAGACCTCGAGCAGGAGTCCCCAGACTGAAGTGGCGCCCCGGTGGTTTCCTTCAGGGCCTCTTATGTTTCCTCAAAGTGGCAGACCCGCATGGAATGAAAGCCTGCCACGAACCGCCTTCCTGAGGCTCTTTCAAAGCTGTGGAACGCTAGCCATAGAGAACACATTCGTTCCCGGCCCTTCCAACTGCATAGTGAGGGAAGTTCCCCGAGCTGTGTATCCCTTGATTGTGCCCAGAAGGCTTTGGGTACACAGTGTCCTTCCTTGGCAGGAATTGACCATGTGAGAGTCTTGAGCACTGTGGGCCATAGTAAAGCTAAAGCCGTCCATTGACTAAGACTTCCTGGAAACCAGTGCACCTCTATCTCTGGTAATGGGAAAATGTGCACCTTACCTCAAGACTAGAGGTCACATTTAGTTGGCCCTTTAGCTACAGTACGCAACTGGGGTGAGCTCCCAGGAAGGAATCGCAAGCCCCTGGATTCTTTAGGAAAAAAACTCTGTGCTCTTCAGCGGCACCTGTGGCGTGAAGAGTCTCCTGGTGGTGTGGTTTTCAGCAGGCTTGGAAGCTGCAATGGAGCTGCTGTCAAAAGGGGGAAATACGGGCTTCTCCCATATTCTCCCGTTTACAACTTGACGCCACAGCACATTTACTAGCACTCTCTGACTGACTGCTGGAGACTTTCAGCCCCACTGGGCCTTTCTATGATCACACTTTGTTGGACGCGGGGTGTTTTGCGTGCCACGAATAGCATTACACGCTTCATGAACTAGTCCGGCCTAGGTGACTTTGGATGGACCAAATGGCTAAGAATTTGACCGGTATTTCAGGATTTTCTGGCAGGCTGGACCTACCGTGTACCTTGCTTCCCAATAGAGAGATGACAGGTAAGAGTTGCCAGGATGCACTTTAGGCGCAGGGGTTCTTTCAGTGCAGTTCAGAGGGCCTCCGCGGAGGCAGAGCCACGTTGAATGGAATACTGGCCAAAAGGTGGTCCTGGGGCTGCCTTACAGCTGTAGAAATCAAGCTCTGCAGGCGAGAATCTGTTCATCACCCTTCCCTCTGCATACAAATAGTCGACCCCAACCGTCTGTTCTGTGTTATGTTTCTCGGAACATAAAAGGGGACTACGGCGCACACACTCTCCCTCAGAAGGGAATTCCTACGTGACTCTCTTAGGCCTACGGAAAGCCGTAGAGGAGTTAAAGCACTCTGTCGAGTCAGGACGCACGGAGATGGCTGCACACAAATCTTTGCTGATAGGAAACACTCGTGCTTCCCTTGAGGCCAGGGGTCACGTTTACTTTGCCCTGAGCTAGGGCAAGCGTGGGATGAGTTCCTAGCAAGGCACTGGAGACCACCTGGATTCCTAGGAGAATGCTCACTTTCTTCACTGAGCGTATTCCTAGGAGTGACTAGAAGACGGTTAATGGCAATGTCTTTCAGTCAGCCTTGAGGCCGCCACTATCTACCTTTCAACTGGGGGAAATCCTGCCTTTTTCCAGGCTTTTCAATGACAAACTGGATCACCCCGCACATGTACCTAGCTTCTCTGACAATCCCAAAGAGACCATTGGAACGCAATCCGGCCTTCTGCGATGAAACTTTTGGATGCAGTGTGCTCTGCATGTGGTGAACGGCATAATCCTCTAAATGTCCTCAGTAGGCCTAGTTGTCTTTGGATGTTGCAAATGCCTAGCAATGCTCAGGGTAAATCTCTTCTTTATTTCGGGCTGGACCTAAAGGCCAGTTTCCACATAACTTAGAGAGACCTCGAGCAGGAGTCCCCAGACTGAAGTGGCGCCCCGGTGGTTTCCTTCAGGGCCTCTTATGTTTCCTCAAAGTGGCAGACCCGCATGGAATGAAAGCCTGCCACGAACCGCCTTCCTGAGGCTCTTTCAAAGCTGTGGAACGCTAGCCATAGAGAACACATTCGTTCCCGGCCCTTCCAACTGCATAGTGAGGGAAGTTCCCCGAGCTGTGTATCCCTTGATTGTGCCCAGAAGGCTTTGGGTACACAGTGTCCTTCCTTGGCAGGAATTGACCATGTGAGAGTCTTGAGCACTGTGGGCCATAGTAAAGCTAAAGCCGTCCATTGACTAAGACTTCCTGGAAACCAGTGCACCTCTATCTCTGGTAATGGGAAAATGTGCACCTTACCTCAAGACTAGAGGTCACATTTAGTTGGCCCTTTAGCTACAGTACGCAACTGGGGTGAGCTCCCAGGAAGGAATCGCAAGCCCCTGGATTCTTTAGGAAAAAAACTCTGTGCTCTTCAGCGGCACCTGTGGCGTGAAGAGTCTCCTGGTGGTGTGGTTTTCAGCAGGCTTGGAAGCTGCAATGGAGCTGCTGTCAAAAGGGGGAAATACGGGCTTCTCCCATATTCTCCCGTTTACAACTTGACGCCACAGCACATTTACTAGCACTCTCTGACTGACTGCTGGAGACTTTCAGCCCCACTGGGCCTTTCTATGATCACACTTTGTTGGACGCGGGGTGTTTTGCGTGCCACGAATAGCATTACACTCTTCATGAACTAGTCCGGCCTAGGTGACTTTGGATGGACCAAATGGCTAAGAATTTGACCGGTATTTCAGGATTTTCTGGCAGGCTGGACCTACCGTGTACCTTGCTTCCCAATAGAGAGATGACAGGTAAGAGTTGCCAGGATGCACTTTAGGCGCAGGGGTTCTTTCAGTGCAGTTCAGAGGGCCTCCGCGGAGGCAGAGCCACGTTGAATGGAATACTGGCCAAAAGGTGGTCCTGGGGCTGCCTTACAGCTGTAGAAATCAAGCTCTGCAGGCGAGAATCTGTTCATCACCCTTCCCTCTGCATACAAATAGTCGACCCCAACCGTCTGTTCTGTGTTATGTTTCTCGGAACATAAAAGGGGACTACGGCGCACACACTCTCCCTCAGAAGGGAATTCCTACGTGACTCTCTTAGGCCTACGGAAAGCCGTAGAGGAGTTAAAGCACTCTGTCGAGTCAGGACGCATGGAGATGGCTGCACACAAATCTTTGCTGATAGGAAACACTCGTGCTTCCCTTGAGGCCAGGGGTCACGTTTACTTTGCCCTGAGATAGGGCAAGCGTGGGATGAGCTCCTAGCAAGGCACTGGAGACCACCTGGATTCCTAGGAGAATGCTCACTTTCTTCACTGAGCGTATTCCTAGGAGTGACTAGAAGACGGTTAATGGCAATGTCTTTCAGTCAGCCTTGAGGCCGCCACTATCTACCTTTCAACTGGGGGAAATCCTGCCTTTTTCCAGGCTTCTCAATGACAAACTGGATCACCCCGCACATGTACCTAGCTTCTCTGACAATCCCAAAGAGACCATTGGAATGCAATCCGGCCTTCTGCGATGAAACTTTTGGATGCAGTGTGCTCTGCATGTGGTGAACGGCATAATCCTCTAAATGTCCTCAGTAGGCCTAGGTGACTTTGGATGTTGCAAATGCCTAGCAATGCTCAGGGTAAATCTCTTCTTTATTTCGGGCTGGACCTAAAGGCCAGTTTCCACATCACTTAGAGAGACCTCGAGCAGGAGTCCCAAGACTGCAGTGGCGCCCCGGTGGTTTCCTTCAGGGCCTCTTATGTTTCCTCAAAGTGGCAGACCCGCATGGAATGAAAGCCTGCCACGAACCGCCTTCCTGAGGCTCTTTCAAAGCTGTGGAACGCTAGCCATAGAGAACACATTCGTTCCCGGCCCTTCCAACTGCATAGTGAGGGAACTTCCCCGAGCTGTGTATCCCTTGATTGTGCCCAGAAGGCTTTGGGTACACAGTGTCCTTCCTTGGCAGGAATTGACCAAGTGAGAGTCTTGAGCACTGTGGGCAATAGTAAAGCTAAAGCCGTCCATTGACTAAGACTTCCTGGAAACCGGTGCACCTCTATCTCTGGTAATGGGAAAATGTGCACCTTACCTCAAGACTAGAGGTCACATTTAGTTGGCCCTTTAGCTACAGTACGCAACTGGGGTGAGCTCCCAGGAAGGAATCGCAAGCCCCTGGATTCTTTAGGAAAAAAACTCTGTGCTCTTCAGCGGCACCTGTGGCGTGAAGAGTCTCCTGGTGGTGTGGTTTTCAGCAGGCTTGGAAGCTGCAATGGAGCTGCTGTCAAAAGGGGGAAATACGGGCTTCTCCCATATTCTCCCGTTTACAACTTGACGCCACAGCGCATTTACTAGCACTCTCTGACTGACTGCTGGAGACTTTCAGCCCCACTGGGCCTTTCTATGATCACACTTCGTTGGACGCGGGGTGTTTTGCATGCCACGAATAGCATTACACGCTTCATGAACTAGTCCGGCCTAGGTGACTTTGGATGGACCAAATGGCTAAGAATTTGACCGGTATTTCAGGATTTTCTGGCAGGCTGGACCTACCGTGTACCTTGCTTCCCAATAGAGAGATGACAGGTAAGAGTTGCCAGGATGCACTTTAGGCGCAGGGGTTCTTTCAGTGCAGTTCAGAGGGCCTCCGCGGAGGCAGAGCCACGTTGAATGGAATACTGGCCAAAAGGTGGTCCTGGGGCTGCCTTACAGCTGTAGAAATCAAGCTCTGCAGGCGAGAATCTGTTCATCACCCTTCCCTCTGCATACAAATAGTCGACCCCAACCGTCTGTTCTGTGTTATGTTTCTCGGAACATAAAAGGGGACTACGGCGCACACACTCTCCCTCAGAAGGGAATTCCTACGTGACTCTCTTAGGCCTACGGAAAGCCGTAGAGGAGTTAAAGCACTCTGTCGAGTCAGGACGCACGGAGATGGCTGCACACAAATCTTTGCTGATAGGAAACACTCGTGCTTCCCTTGAGGCCAGGGGTCACGTTTACTTTGCCCTGAGCTAGGGCAAGCGTGGGATGAGTTCCTAGCAAGGCACTGGAGACCACCTGGATTCCTAGGAGAATGCTCACTTTCTTCACTGAGCGTATTCCTAGGAGTGACTAGAAGACGGTTAATGGCAATGTCTTTCAGTCAGCCTTGAGGCCGCCACTATCTACCTTTCAACTGGGGGAAATCCTGCCTTTTTCCAGGCTTTTCAATGACAAACTGGATCACCCCGCACATGTACCTAGCTTCTCTGACAATTCCAAAGAGACCATTGGAACGCAATCCGGCCTTCTGCGATGAAACTTTTGGATGCAGTGTGCTCTGCATGTGGTGAACGGCATAATCCTCTAAATGTCCTCAGTAGGCCTAGTTGTCTTTGGATGTTGCAAATGCCTAGCAATGCTCAGGGTAAATCTCTTCTTTATTTCGGGCTGGACCTAAAGGCCAGTTTCCACATCACTTAGAGAGACCTCGAGCAGGAGTCCCCAGACTGAAGTGGCGCCCCGGTGGTTTCCTTCAGGGCCTCTTATGTTTCCTCAAAGTGGCAGACCCGCAGGGAATGAAAGCCTGCCACGAACCGCCTTCCTGAGGCTCTTTCAAAGCTGTGGAACGCTAGCCCTAGAGAACACATTCGTTCCCGGCCCTTCCAACTGCATAGTGAGGGAAGTTCCCCGAGCTGTGTATCCCTTGATTGTGCCCAGAAGGCTTTGGGTACACAGTGTCCTTCCTTGGCAGGAATTGACCATGTGAGAGTCTTGAGCACTGTGGGCCATAGTAAAGCTAAAGCCGTCCATTGACTAAGACTTCCTGGAAACCGGTGCACCTCTATCTCTGGTAATGGGAAAATGTGCACCTTACCTCAAGACTAGAGGTCACATTTAGTTGGCCCTTTAGCTACAGTACGCAACTGGGGTGAGCTCCCAGGAAGGAATCGCAAGCCCCTGGATTCTTTAGGAAAAAAACTCTGTGCTCTTCAGCGGCACCTGTGGCGTGAAGAGTCTCCTGGTGGTGTGGTTTTCAGCAGGCTTGGAAGCTGCAATGGAGCTGCTGTCAAAAGGGGGAAATACGGGCTTCTCCCATATTCTCCCGTTTACAACTTGACGCCACAGCGCATTTACTAGCACTCTCTGACTGACTGCTGGAGACTTTCAGCCCCACTGGGCCTTTCTATGATCACACTTCGTTGGACACGGGGTGTTTTGCGTGCCACGAATAGCATTACACGCTTCATGAACTAGTCCAGCCTAGGTGACTTTGGATGGAACAAATGGCTAAGAATTTGACCGGTATTTCAGGATTTTCTGGCAGGCTGGACCTACCGTGGACCTTGCTTCCCAATAGAGAGATGACAGGTAAGAGTTGCCAGGATGCACTTTAGGCGCAGGGGTTCTTTCAGTGCAGTTCAGAGGGCCTCCGCGGAGGCAGAGCCACGTTGAATGGAATACTGGCCAAAAGGTGGTCCAGGGGCTGCCTTACAGCTGTAGAAATCAAGCTCTGCAGGCGAGAATCTGTTCATCACCCTTCCCTCTGCATACAAATAGTCGACCCCAACCGTCTGTTCTGTGTTATGTTTCTCGGAACATAAAAGGGGACTACGGCGCACACACTCTCCCTCAGAAGGGAATTCCTACGTGACTCTCTTAGGCCTACGGAAAGCCGTAGAGGAGTTAAAGCACTCTGTCGAGTCAGGACGCACGGAGATGGCTGCACACAAATCTTTGCTGATAGGAAACACTCGTGCTTCCCTTGAGGCCAGGGGTCACGTTTACTTTGCCCTGAGATAGGGCAAGCGTGGGATGAGCTCCTAGCAAGGCACTGGAGACCACCTGGATTCCTAGGAGAATGCTCACTTTCTTCACTGAGCGTATTCCTAGGAGTGACTAGAAGACGGTTAATGGCAATGTCTTTCAGTCAGCCTTGAGGCCGCCACTATCTACCTTTCAACTGGGGGAAATCCTGCCTTTTTCCAGGCTTCTCAATGACAAACTGGATCACCCCGCACATGTACCTAGCTTCTCTGACAATCCCAAAGAGACCATTGGAACGCAATCCGGCCTTCTGCGATGAAACTTTTGTATGCAGTGTGCTCTGCATGTGGTGAACGGCATAATCCTCTAAATGTCCTCAGTAGGCCTAGGTGACTTTGGATGTTGCAAATGCCTAGCAATGCTCAGGGTAAATCTCTTCTTTATTTCGGGCTGGACCTAAAGGCCAGTTTCCACATCACTTAGAGAGACCTCGAGCAGGAGTCCCCAGACTGAAGTGGCACACCGGTGGTTTCCTTCAGGGCCTCTTATGTTTCCTCAAAGTGGCAGACCCGCATGGAATGAAAGCCTGCCACGAACCGCCTTCCTGAGGCTCTTTCAAAGCTGTGGAACGCTAGCAATAGAGAACACATTCGTTCCCGGCCCTTCCAACTGCATAGTGAGGGAAGTTCCCCGAGCTGTGTATCCCTTGATTGTGCCCAGAAGGCTTTGGGTACACAGTGTCCTTCCTTGGCAGGAATTGACCATGTGAGAGTCTTGAGCACTGTGGGCCATAGTAAAGCTAAAGCCGTCCATTGACTAAGACTTCCTGGAAACCAGTGCACCTCTATCTCTGGTAATGGGAAAATGTGCACCTTACCTCAAGACTAGAGGTCACATTTAGTTGGCCCTTTAGCTACAGTACGCAACTGGGGTGAGCTCCCAGGAAGGAATCGCAAGCCCCTGGATTCTTTAGGAAAAAAACTCTGTGCTCTTCAGCGGCACCTGTGGCGTGAAGAGTCTCCTGGTGGTGTGGTTTTCAGCAGGCTTGGAAGCTGCAATGGAGCTGCTGTCAAAAGGGGGAAATACGGGCTTCTCCCATATTCTCCCGTTTACAACTTGACGCCACAGCACATTTACTAGCACTCTCTGACTGACTGCTGGAGACTTTCAGCCCCACTGGGCCTTTCTATGATCACACTTTGTTGGACGCGGGGTGTTTTGCGTGCCACGAATAGCATTACACGCTTCATGAACTAGTCCGGCCTAGGTGACTTTGGATGGACCAAATGGCTAAGAATTTGACCGGTATTTCAGGATTTTCTGGTAGGCTGGACCTACCGTGTACCTTGCTTCCCAATAGAGAGATGACAGGTAAGAGTTGCCAGGATGCACTTTAGGCGCAGGGGTTCTTTCAGTGCAGTTCAGAGGGCCTCCGCGGAGGCAGAGCCACGTTGAATGGAATACTGGCCAAAAGGTGGTCCTGGGGCTGCCTTACAGCTGTAGAAATCAAGCTCTGCAGGCGAGAATCTGTTCATCACCCTTCCCTCTGCATACAAATAGTCGACCCCAACCGTCTGTTCTGTGTTATGTTTCTCGGAACATAAAAGGGGACTACGGCGCACACACTCTCCCTCAGAAGGGAATTCCTACGTGACTCTCTTAGGCCTACGGAAAGCCGTAGAGGAGTTAAAGCACTCTGTCGAGTCAGGACGCACGGAGATGGCTGCACACAAATCTTTGCTGATAGGAAACACTCGTGCTTCCCTTGAGGCCAGGGGTCACGTTTACTTTGCCCTGAGATAGGGCAAGCGTGGGATGAGCTCCTAGCAAGGCACTGGAGACCACCTGGATTCCTAGGAGAATGCTCACTTTCTTCACTGAGCGTATTCCTAGGAGTGACTAGAAGACGGTTAATGGCAATGTCTTTCAGTCAGCCTTGAGGCCGCCACTATCTACCTTTCAACTGGGGGAAATCCTGCCTTTTTCCAGGCTTCTCAATGACAAACTGGATCACCCCGCACATGTACCTAGCTTCTCTGACAATCCCAAAGAGACCATTGGAATGCAATCCGGCCTTCTGCGATGAAACTTTTGGATGCAGTGTGCTCTGCATGTGGTGAACGGCATAATCCTCTAAATGTCCTCAGTAGGCCTAGTTGTCTTTGGATGTTGCAAATGCCTAGCAATGCTCAGGGTAAATCTCTTCTTTATTTCGGGCTGGACCTAAAGGCCAGTTTCCACATAACTTAGAGAGACCTCGAGCAGGAGTCCCCAGACTGAAGTGGCGCCCCGGTGGTTTCCTTCAGGGCCTCTTATGTTTCCTCAAAGTGGCAGACCCGCATGGAATGAAAGCCTGCCACGAACCGCCTTCCTGAGGCTCTTTCAAAGCTGTGGAACGCTAGCCATAGAGAACACATTCGTTCCCGGCCCTTCCAACTGCATAGTGAGGGAAGTTCCCCGAGCTGTGTATCCCTTGATTGTGCCCAGAAGGCTTTGGGTACACAGTGTCCTTCCTTGGCAGGAATTGACCATGTGAGAGTCTTGAGCACTGTGGGCCATAGTAAAGCTAAAGCCGTCCATTGACTAAGACTTCCTGGAAACCAGTGCACCTCTATCTCTGGTAATGGGAAAATGTGCACCTTACCTCAAGACTAGAGGTCACATTTAGTTGGCCCTTTAGCTACAGTACGCAACTGGGGTGAGCTCCCAGGAAGGAATCGCAAGCCCCTGGATTCTTTAGGAAAAAAACTCTGTGCTCTTCAGCGGCACCTGTGGCGTGAAGAGTCTCCTGGTGGTGTGGTTTTCAGCAGGCTTGGAAGCTGCAATGGAGCTGCTGTCAAAAGGGGGAAATACGGGCTTCTCCCATATTCTCCCGTTTACAACTTGACGCCACAGCACATTTACTAGCACTCTCTGACTGACTGCTGGAGACATTCAGCCCCACTGGGCCTTTCTATGATCACACTTTGTTGGACGCGGGGTGTTTTGCGTGCCACGAATAGCATTACACGCTTCATGAACTAGTCCGGCCTAGGTGACTTTGGATGGACCAAATGGCTAAGAATTTGACCGGTATTTCAGGATTTTCTGGCAGGCTGGACCTACCGTGTACCTTGCTTCCCAATAGAGAGATGACAGGTAAGAGTTGCCAGGATGCACTTTAGGCGCAGGGGTTCTTTCAGTGCAGTTCAGAGGGCCTCCGCGGAGGCAGAGCCACGTTGAATGGAATACTGGCCAAAAGGTGGTCCTGGGGCTGCCTTACAGCTGTAGAAATCAAGCTCTGCAGGCGAGAATCTGTTCATCACCCTTCCCTCTGCATACAAATAGTCGACCCCAACCGTCTGTTCTGTGTTATGTTTCTCGGAACATAAAAGGGGACTACGGCGCACACACTCTCCCTCAGAAGGGAATTCCTACGTGACTCTCTTAGGCCTACGGAAAGCCGTAGAGGAGTTAAAGCACTCTGTCGAGTCAGGACGCACGGAGATGGCTGCACACAAATCTTTGCTGATAGGAAACACTCGTGCTTCCCTTGAGGCCAGGGGTCACGTTTACTTTGCCCTGAGCTAGGGCAAGCGTGGGATGAGTTCCTAGCAAGGCACTGGAGACCACCTGGATTCCTAGGAGAATGCTCACTTTCTTCACTGAGCGTATTCCTAGGAGTGACTAGAAGACGGTTAATGGCAATGTCTTTCAGTCAGCCTTGAGGCCGCCACTATCTACCTTTCAACTGGGGGAAATCCTGCCTTTTTCCAGGCTTTTCAATGACAAACTGGATCACCCCGCACATGTACCTAGCTTCTCTGACAATCCCAAAGAGACCATTGGAACGCAATCCGGCCTTCTGCGATGAAACTTTTGGATGCAGTGTGCTCTGCATGTGGTGAACGGCATAATCCTCTAAATGTCCTCAGTAGGCCTAGTTGTCTTTGGATGTTGCAAATGCCTAGCAATGCTCAGGGTAAATCTCTTCTTTATTTCGGGCTGGACCTAAAGGCCAGTTTCCACATAACTTAGAGAGACCTCGAGCAGGAGTCCCCAGACTGAAGTGGCGCCCCGGTGGTTTCCTTCAGGGCCTCTTATGTTTCCTCAAAGTGGCAGACCCGCATGGAATGAAAGCCTGCCACGAACCGCCTTCCTGAGGCTCTTTCAAAGCTGTGGAACGCTAGCCATAGAGAACACATTCGTTCCCGGCCCTTCCAACTGCATAGTGAGGGAAGTTCCCCGAGCTGTGTATCCCTTGATTGTGCCCAGAAGGCTTTGGGTACACAGTGTCCTTCCTTGGCAGGAATTGACCATGTGAGAGTCTTGAGCACTGTGGGCCATAGTAAAGCTAAAGCCGTCCATTGACTAAGACTTCCTGGAAACCAGTGCACCTCTATCTCTGGTAATGGGAAAATGTGCACCTTACCTCAAGACTAGAGGTCACATTTAGTTGGCCCTTTAGCTACAGTACGCAACTGGGGTGAGCTCCCAGGAAGGAATCGCAAGCCCCTGGATTCTTTAGGAAAAAAACTCTGTGCTCTTCAGCGGCACCTGTGGCGTGAAGAGTCTCCTGGTGGTGTGGTTTTCAGCAGGCTTGGAAGCTGCAATGGAGCTGCTGTCAAAAGGGGGAAATACGGGCTTCTCCCATATTCTCCCGTTTACAACTTGACGCCACAGCACATTTACTAGCACTCTCTGACTGACTGCTGGAGACTTTCAGCCCCACTGGGCCTTTCTATGATCACACTTTGTTGGACGCGGGGTGTTTTGCGTGCCACGAATAGCATTACACTCTTCATGAACTAGTCCGGCCTAGGTGACTTTGGATGGACCAAATGGCTAAGAATTTGACCGGTATTTCAGGATTTTCTGGCAGGCTGGACCTACCGTGTACCTTGCTTCCCAATAGAGAGATGACAGGTAAGAGTTGCCAGGATGCACTTTAGGCGCAGGGGTTCTTTCAGTGCAGTTCAGAGGGCCTCCGCGGAGGCAGAGCCACGTTGAATGGAATACTGGCCAAAAGGTGGTCCTGGGGCTGCCTTACAGCTGTAGAAATCAAGCTCTGCAGGCGAGAATCTGTTCATCACCCTTCCCTCTGCATACAAATAGTCGACCCCAACCGTCTGTTCTGTGTTATGTTTCTCGGAACATAAAAGGGGACTACGGCGCACACACTCTCCCTCAGAAGGGAATTCCTACGTGACTCTCTTAGGCCTACGGAAAGCCGTAGAGGAGTTAAAGCACTCTGTCGAGTCAGGACGCACGGAGATGGCTGCACACAAATCTTTGCTGATAGGAAACACTCGTGCTTCCCTTGAGGCCAGGGGTCACGTTTACTTTGCCCTGAGCTAGGGCAAGCGTGGGATGAGTTCTTAGCAAGGCACTGGAGACCACCTGGATTCCTAGGAGAATGCTCACTTTCTTCACTGAGCGTATTCCTAGGAGTGACTAGAAGACGGTTAATGGCAATGTCTTTCAGTCAGCCTTGAGGCCGCCACTATCTACCTTTCAACTGGGGGAAATCCTGCCTTTTTCCAGGCTTCTCAATGACAAACTGGATCACCCCGCACATGTACCTAGCTTCTCTGACAATCCCAAAGAGACCATTGGAATGCAATCCGGCCTTCTGCGATGAAACTTTTGGATGCAGTGTGCTCTGCATGTGGTGAACGGCATAATCCTCTAAATGTCCTCAGTAGGCCTAGTTGTCTTTGGATGTTGCAAATGCCTAGCAATGCTCAGGGTAAATCTCTTCTTTATTTCGGGCTGGACCTAAAGGCCAGTTTCCACATAACTTAGAGAGACCTCGAGCAGGAGTCCCCAGACTGAAGTGGCGCCCCGGTGGTTTCCTTCAGGGCC
The DNA here is from genome assembly GCF_025265405.1 of Mesoplodon densirostris. NCBI lineage: Eukaryota > Metazoa > Chordata > Mammalia > Artiodactyla > Ziphiidae > Mesoplodon > Mesoplodon densirostris. The sequence goes on from NC_082682.1 coordinate 1,483,559, forward strand.
TCTTATGTTTCCTCAAAGTGGCAGACCCGCATGGAATGAAAGCCTGCCACGAACCGCCTTCCTGAGGCTCTTTCAAAGCTGTGGAACGCTAGCCATAGAGAACACATTCGTTCCCGGCCCTTCCAACTGCATAGTGAGGGAAGTTCCCCGAGCTGTGTATCCCTTGATTGTGCCCAGAAGGCTTTGGGTACACAGTGTCCTTCCTTGGCAGGAATTGACCATGTGAGAGTCTTGAGCACTGTGGGCCATAGTAAAGCTAAAGCCGTCCATTGACTAAGACTTCCTGGAAACCAGTGCACCTCTATCTCTGGTAATGGGAAAATGTGCACCTTACCTCAAGACTAGAGGTCACATTTAGTTGGCCCTTTAGCTACAGTACGCAACTGGGGTGAGCTCCCAGGAAGGAATCGCAAGCCCCTGGATTCTTTAGGAAAAAAACTCTGTGCTCTTCAGCGGCACCTGTGGCGTGAAGAGTCTCCTGGTGGTGTGGTTTTCAGCAGGCTTGGAAGCTGCAATGGAGCTGCTGTCAAAAGGGGGAAATACGGGCTTCTCCCATATTCTCCCGTTTACAACTTGACGCCACAGCACATTTACTAGCACTCTCTGACTGACTGCTGGAGACTTTCAGCCCCACTGGGCCGTTCTATGATCACACTTTGTTGGACGCGGGGTGTTTTGCGTGCCACGAATAGCATTACACGCTTCATGAACTAGTCCGGCCTAGGTGACTTTGGATGGACCAAATGGCTAAGAATTTGACCGGTATTTCAGGATTTTCTGGCAGGCTGGACCTACCGTGTACCTTGCTTCCCAATAGAGAGATGACAGGTAAGAGTTGCCAGGATGCACTTTAGGCGCAGGGGTTCTTTCAGTGCAGTTCAGAGGGCCTCCGCGGAGGCAGAGCCACGTTGAATGGAATACTGGCCAAAACGTGGTCCTGGGGCTGCCTTACAGCTGTAGAAATCAAGCTCTGCAGGCGAGAATCTGTTCATCACCCTTCCCTCTGCATACAAATAGTCGACCCCAACCGTCTGTTCTGTGTTATGTTTCTCGGAACATAAAAGGGGACTACGGCGCACACACTCTCCCTCAGAAGGGAATTCCTACGTGACTCTCTTAGGCCTACGGAAAGCCGTAGAGGAGTTAAAGCACTCTGTCGAGTCAGGACGCACGGAGATGGCTGCACACAAATCTTTGCTGATAGGAAACACTCGTGCTTCCCTTGAGGCCAGGGGTCACGTTTACTTTGCCCTGAGCTAGGGCAAGCGTGGGATGAGTTCCTAGCAAGGCACTGGAGACCACCTGGATTCCTAGGAGAATGCTCACTTTCTTCACTGAGCGTATTCCTAGGAGTGACTAGAAGACGGTTAATGGCAATGTCTTTCAGTCAGCCTTGAGGCCGCCACTATCTACCTTTCAACTGGGGGAAATCCTGCCTTTTTCCAGGCTTTTCAATGACAAACTGGATCACCCCGCACATGTACCTAGCTTCTCTGACAATCCCAAAGAGACCATTGGAACGCAATCCGGCCTTCTGCGATGAAACTTTTGGATGCAGTGTGCTCTGCATGTGGTGAACGGCATAATCCTCTAAATGTCCTCAGTAGGCCTAGTTGTCTTTGGATGTTGCAAATGCCTAGCAATGCTCAGGGTAAATCTCTTCTTTATTTCGGGCTGGACCTAAAGGCCAGTTTCCACATAACTTAGAGAGACCTCGAGCAGGAGTCCCCAGACTGAAGTGGCGCCCCGGTGGTTTCCTTCAGGGCCTCTTATGTTTCCTCAAAGTGGCAGACCCGCATGGAATGAAAGCCTGCCACGAACCGCCTTCCTGAGGCTCTTTCAAAGCTGTGGAACGCTAGCCATAGAGAACACATTCGTTCCCGGCCCTTCCAACTGCATAGTGAGGGAAGTTCCCCGAGCTGTGTATCCCTTGATTGTGCCCAGAAGGCTTTGGGTACACAGTGTCCTTCCTTGGCAGGAATTGACCATGTGAGAGTCTTGAGCACTGTGGGCCATAGTAAAGCTAAAGCCGTCCATTGACTAAGACTTCCTGGAAACCAGTGCACCTCTATCTCTGGTAATGGGAAAATGTGCACCTTACCTCAAGACTAGAGGTCACATTTAGTTGGCCCTTTAGCTACAGTACGCAACTGGGGTGAGCTCCCAGGAAGGAATCGCAAGCCCCTGGATTCTTTAGGAAAAAAACTCTGTGCTCTTCAGCGGCACCTGTGGCGTGAAGAGTCTCCTGGTGGTGTGGTTTTCAGCAGGCTTGGAAGCTGCAATGGAGCTGCTGTCAAAAGGGGGAAATACGGGCTTCTCCCATATTCTCCCGTTTACAACTTGACGCCACAGCACATTTACTAGCACTCTCTGACTGACTGCTGGAGACTTTCAGCCCCACTGGGCCTTTCTATGATCACACTTTGTTGGACGCGGGGTGTTTTGCGTGCCACGAATAGCATTACACTCTTCATGAACTAGTCCGGCCTAGGTGACTTTGGATGGACCAAATGGCTAAGAATTTGACCGGTATTTCAGGATTTTCTGGCAGGCTGGACCTACCGTGTACCTTGCTTCCCAATAGAGAGATGACAGGTAAGAGTTGCCAGGATGCACTTTAGGCGCAGGGGTTCTTTCAGTGCAGTTCAGAGGGCCTCCGTGGAGGCAGAGCCACGTTGAATGGAATACTGGCCAAAAGGTGGTCCTGGGGCTGCCTTACAGCTGTAGAAATCAAGCTCTGCAGGCGAGAATCTGTTCATCACCCTTCCCTCTGCATACAAATAGTCGACCCCAACCGTCTGTTCTGTGTTATGTTTCTCGGAACATAAAAGGGGACTACGGCGCACACACTCTCCCTCAGAAGGGAATTCCTACGTGACTCTCTTAGGCCTACGGAAAGCCGTAGAGGAGTTAAAGCACTCTGTCGAGTCAGGACGCATGGAGATGGCTGCACACAAATCTTTGCTGATAGGAAACACTCGTGCTTCCCTTGAGGCCAGGGGTCACGTTTACTTTGCCCTGAGATAGGGCAAGCGTGGGATGAGCTCCTAGCAAGGCACTGGAGACCACCTGGATTCCTAGGAGAATGCTCACTTTCTTCACTGAGCGTATTCCTAGGAGTGACTAGAAGACGGTTAATGGCAATGTCTTTCAGTCAGCCTTGAGGCCGCCACTATCTACCTTTCAACTGGGGGAAATCCTGCCTTTTTCCAGGCTTCTCAATGACAAACTGGATCACCCCGCACATGTACCTAGCTTCTCTGACAATCCCAAAGAGACCATTGGAATGCAATCCGGCCTTCTGCGATGAAACTTTTGGATGCAGTGTGCTCTGCATGTGGTGAACGGCATAATCCTCTAAATGTCCTCAGTAGGCCTAGGTGACTTTGGATGTTGCAAATGCCTAGCAATGCTCAGGGTAAATCTCTTCTTTATTTCGGGCTGGACCTAAAGGCCAGTTTCCACATCACTTAGAGAGACCTCGAGCAGGAGTCCCAAGACTGCAGTGGCGCCCCGGTGGTTTCCTTCAGGGCCTCTTATGTTTCCTCAAAGTGGCAGACCCGCATGGAATGAAAGCCTGCCACGAACCGCCTTCCTGAGGCTCTTTCAAAGCTGTGGAACGCTAGCCATAGAGAACACATTCGTTCCCGGCCCTTCCAACTGCATAGTGAGGGAACTTCCCCGAGCTGTGTATCCCTTGATTGTGCCCAGAAGGCTTTGGGTACACAGTGTCCTTCCTTGGCAGGAATTGACCAAGTGAGAGTCTTGAGCACTGTGGGCCATAGTAAAGCTAAAGCCGTCCATTGACTAAGACTTCCTGGAAACCGGTGCACCTCTATCTCTGGTAATGGGAAAATGTGCACCTTACCTCAAGACTAGAGGTCACATTTAGTTGGCCCTTTAGCTACAGTACGCAACTGGGGTGAGCTCCCAGGAAGGAATCGCAAGCCCCTGGATTCTTTAGGAAAAAAACTCTGTGCTCTTCAGCGGCACCTGTGGCGTGAAGAGTCTCCTGGTGGTGTGGTTTTCAGCAGGCTTGGAAGCTGCAATGGAGCTGCTGTCAAAAGGGGGAAATACGGGCTTCTCCCATATTCTCCCGTTTACAACTTGACGCCACAGCGCATTTACTAGCACTCTCTGACTGACTGCTGGAGACTTTCAGCCCCACTGGGCCTTTCTATGATCACACTTCGTTGGACGCGGGGTGTTTTGCATGCCACGAATAGCATTACACGCTTCATGAACTAGTCCGGCCTAGGTGACTTTGGATGGACCAAATGGCTAAGAATTTGACCGGTATTTCAGGATTTTCTGGCAGGCTGGACCTACCGTGTACCTTGCTTCCCAATAGAGAGATGACAGGTAAGAGTTGCCAGGATGCACTTTAGGCGCAGGGGTTCTTTCAGTGCAGTTCAGAGGGCCTCCGCGGAGGCAGAGCCACGTTGAATGGAATACTGGCCAAAAGGTGGTCCTGGGGCTGCCTTACAGCTGTAGAAATCAAGCTCTGCAGGCGAGAATCTGTTCATCACCCTTCCCTCTGCATACAAATAGTCGACCCCAACCGTCTGTTCTGTGTTATGTTTCTCGGAACATAAAAGGGGACTACGGCGCACACACTCTCCCTCAGAAGGGAATTCCTACGTGACTCTCTTAGGCCTACGGAAAGCCGTAGAGGAGTTAAAGCACTCTGTCGAGTCAGGACGCACGGAGATGGCTGCACACAAATCTTTGCTGATAGGAAACACTCGTGCTTCCCTTGAGGCCAGGGGTCACGTTTACTTTGCCCTGAGCTAGGGCAAGCGTGGGATGAGTTCCTAGCAAGGCACTGGAGACCACCTGGATTCCTAGGAGAATGCTCACTTTCTTCACTGAGCGTATTCCTAGGAGTGACTAGAAGACGGTTAATGGCAATGTCTTTCAGTCAGCCTTGAGGCCGCCACTATCTACCTTTCAACTGGGGGAAATCCTGCCTTTTTCCAGGCTTTTCAATGACAAACTGGATCACCCCGCACATGTACCTAGCTTCTCTGACAATCCCAAAGAGACCATTGGAACGCAATCCGGCCTTCTGCGATGAAACTTTTGGATGCAGTGTGCTCTGCATGTGGTGAACGGCATAATCCTCTAAATGTCCTCAGTAGGCCTAGTTGTCTTTGGATGTTGCAAATGCCTAGCAATGCTCAGGGTAAATCTCTTCTTTATTTCGGGCTGGACCTAAAGGCCAGTTTCCACATCACTTAGAGAGACCTCGAGCAGGAGTCCCCAGACTGAAGTGGCGCCCCGGTGGTTTCCTTCAGGGCCTCTTATGTTTCCTCAAAGTGGCAGACCCGCAGGGAATGAAAGCCTGCCACGAACCGCCTTCCTGAGGCTCTTTCAAAGCTGTGGAACGCTAGCCATAGAGAACACATTCGTTCCCGGCCCTTCCAACTGCATAGTGAGGGAAGTTCCCCGAGCTGTGTATCCCTTGATTGTGCCCAGAAGGCTTTGGGTACACAGTGTCCTTCCTTGGCAGGAATTGACCATGTGAGAGTCTTGAGCACTGTGGGCCATAGTAAAGCTAAAGCCGTCCATTGACTAAGACTTCCTGGAAACCGGTGCACCTCTATCTCTGGTAATGGGAAAATGTGCACCTTACCTCAAGACTAGAGGTCACATTTAGTTGGCCCTTTAGCTACAGTACGCAACTGGGGTGAGCTCCCAGGAAGGAATCGCAAGCCCCTGGATTCTTTAGGAAAAAAACTCTGTGCTCTTCAGCGGCACCTGTGGCGTGAAGAGTCTCCTGGTGGTGTGGTTTTCAGCAGGCTTGGAAGCTGCAATGGAGCTGCTGTCAAAAGGGGGAAATATGGGCTTCTCCCATATTCTCCCGTTTACAACTTGACGCCACAGCGCATTTACTAGCACTCTCTGACTGACTGCTGGAGACTTTCAGCCCCACTGGGCCTTTCTATGATCACACTTCGTTGGACACGGGGTGTTTTGCGTGCCACGAATAGCATTACACGCTTCATGAACTAGTCCAGCCTAGGTGACTTTGGATGGACCAAATGGCTAAGAATTTGACCGGTATTTCAGGATTTTCTGGCAGGCTGGACCTACCGTGGACCTTGCTTCCCAATAGAGAGATGACAGGTAAGAGTTGCCAGGATGCACTTTAGGCGCAGGGGTTCTTTCAGTGCAGTTCAGAGGGCCTCCGCGGAGGCAAAGCCACGTTGAATGGAATACTGGCCAAAAGGTGGTCCAGGGGCTGCCTTACAGCTGTAGAAATCAAGCTCTGCAGGCGAGAATCTGTTCATCACCCTTCCCTCTGCATACAAATAGTCGACCCCAACCGTCTGTTCTGTGTTATGTTTCTCGGAACATAAAAGGGGACTACGGCGCACACACTCTCCCTCAGAAGGGAATTCCTACGTGACTCTCTTAGGCCTACGGAAAGCCGTAGAGGAGTTAAAGCACTCTGTCGAGTCAGGACGCACGGAGATGGCTGCACACAAATCTTTGCTGATAGGAAACACTCGTGCTTCCCTTGAGGCCAGGGGTCACGTTTACTTTGCCCTGAGATAGGGCAAGCGTGGGATGAGCTCCTAGCAAGGCACTGGAGACCACCTGGATTCCTAGGAGAATGCTCACTTTCTTCACTGAGCGTATTCCTAGGAGTGACTAGAAGACGGTTAATGGCAATGTCTTTCAGTCAGCCTTGAGGCCGCCACTATCTACCTTTCAACTGGGGGAAATCCTGCCTTTTTCCAGGCTTCTCAATGACAAACTGGATCACCCCGCACATGTACCTAGCTTCTCTGACAATCCCAAAGAGACCATTGGAACGCAATCCGGCCTTCTGCGATGAAACTTTTGTATGCAGTGTGCTCTGCATGTGGTGAACGGCATAATCCTCTAAATGTCCTCAGTAGGCCTAGGTGACTTTGGATGTTGCAAATGCCTAGCAATGCTCAGGGTAAATCTCTTCTTTATTTCGGGCTGGACCTAAAGGCCAGTTTCCACATCACTTAGAGAGACCTCGAGCAGGAGTCCCCAGACTGAAGTGGCACACCGGTGGTTTCCTTCAGGGCCTCTTATGTTTCCTCAAAGTGGCAGACCCGCATGGAATGAAAGCCTGCCACGAACCGCCTTCCTGAGGCTCTTTCAAAGCTGTGGAACGCTAGCAATAGAGAACACATTCGTTCCCGGCCCTTCCAACTGCATAGTGAGGGAAGTTCCCCGAGCTGTGTATCCCTTGATTGTGCCCAGAAGGCTTTGGGTACACAGTGTCCTTCCTTGGCAGGAATTGACCATGTGAGAGTCTTGAGCACTGTGGGCCATAGTAAAGCTAAAGCCGTCCATTGACTAAGACTTCCTGGAAACCAGTGCACCTCTATCTCTGGTAATGGGAAAATGTGCACCTTACCTCAAGACTAGAGGTCACATTTAGTTGGCCCTTTAGCTACAGTACGCAACTGGGGTGAGCTCCCAGGAAGGAATCGCAAGCCCCTGGATTCTTTAGGAAAAAAACTCTGTGCTCTTCAGCGGCACCTGTGGCGTGAAGAGTCTCCTGGTGGTGTGGTTTTCAGCAGGCTTGGAAGCTGCAATGGAGCTGCTGTCAAAAGGGGGAAATACGGGCTTCTCCCATATTCTCCCGTTTACAACTTGACGCCACAGCGCATTTACTAGCACTCTCTGACTGACTGCTGGAGACTTTCAGCCCCACTGGGCCTTTCTATGATCACACTTCGTTGGACGCGGGGTGTTTTGCGTGCCACGAATAGCATTACACGCTTCATGAACTAGTCCGGCCTAGGTGACTTTGGATGGACCAAATGGCTAAGAATTTGACCGGTATTTCAGGATTTTCTGGCAGGCTGGACCTACCGTGTACCTTGCTTCCCAATAGAGAGATGACAGGTAAGAGTTGCCAGGATGCACTTTAGGCGCAGGGGTTCTTTCAGTGCAGTTCAGAGGGCCTCCGCGGAGGCAGAGCCACGTTGAATGGAATACTGGCCAAAAGGTGGTCCTGGGGCTGCCTTACAGCTGTAGAAATCAAGCTCTGCAGGCGAGAATCTGTTCATCACCCTTCCCTCTGCATACAAATAGTCGACCCCAACCGTCTGTTCTGTGTTATGTTTCTCGGAACATAAAAGGGGACTACGGCGCACACACTCTCCCTCAGAAGGGAATTCCTACGTGACTCTCTTAGGCCTACGGAAAGCCGTAGAGGAGTTAAAGCACTCTGTCGAGTCACGACGCATGGAGATGGCTGCACACAAATCTTTGCTGATAGGAAACACTCGTGCTTCCCTTGAGGCCAGGGGTCACGTTTACTTTGCCCTGAGATAGGGCAAGCGTGGGATGAGCTCCTAGCAAGGCACTGGAGACCACCTGGATTCCTAGGAGAATGCTCACTTTCTTCACTGAGCGTATTCCTAGGAGTGACTAGAAGACGGTTAATGGCAATGTCTTTCAGTCAGCCTTGAGGCCGCCACTATCTACCTTTCAACTGGGGGAAATCCTGCCTTTTTCCAGGCTTCTCAATGACAAACTGGATCACCCCGCACATGTACCTAGCTTCTCTGACAATCCCAAAGAGACCATTGGAATGCAATCCGGCCTTCTGCGATGAAACTTTTGGATGCAGTGTGCTCTGCATGTGGTGAACGGCATAATCCTCTAAATGTCCTCAGTAGGCCTAGGTGACTTTGGATGTTGCAAATGCCTAGCAATGCTCAGGGTAAATCTCTTCTTTATTTCGGGCTGGACCTAAAGGCCAGTTTCCACATCACTTAGAGAGACCTCGAGCAGGAGTCCCAAGACTGCAGTGGCGCCCCGGTGGTTTCCTTCAGGGCCTCTTATGTTTCCTCAAAGTGGCAGACCCGCAGGGAATGAAAGCCTGCCACGAACCGCCTTCCTGAGGCTCTTTCAAAGCTGTGGAACGCTAGCCCTAGAGAACACATTCGTTCCCGGCCCTTCCAACTGCATAGTGAGGGAAGTTCCCCGAGCTGTGTATCCCTTGATTGTGCCCAGAAGGCTTTGGGTACACAGTGTCCTTCCTTGGCTGGAACTGACCATGTGAGAGTCTTGAGCACTGTGGGCCATAGTAAAGCTAAAGCCGTCCATTGACTAAGACTTCCTGGAAACCGGTGCACCTCTATCTCTGGTAATGGGAAAATGTGCACCTTACCTCAAGACTAGAGGTCACATTTAGTTGGCCCTTTAGCTACAGTACGCAACTGGGGTGAGCTCCCAGGAAGGAATCGCAAGCCCCTGGATTCTTTAGGAAAAAAACTCTGTGCTCTTCAGCGGCACCTGTGGCATGAAGAGTCTCCTGGTGGTGTCGTTTTCAGCAGGCTTGGAAGCTGCAATGGAGCTGCTGTCAAAAGGGGGAAATACGGGCTTCTCCCATATTCTCCCGTTTACAACTTGACGCCACAGCGCATTTACTAGCACTCTCTGACTGACTGCTGGAGACTTTCAGCCCCACTGGGCCTTTCTATGATCACACTTCGTTGGACACGGGGTGTTTTGCGTGCCACGAATAGCATTACACGCTTCATGAACTAGTCCAGCCTAGGTGACTTTGGATGGACCAAATGGCTAAGAATTTGACCGGTATTTCAGGATTTTCTGGCAGGCTGGACCTACCGTGGACCTTGCTTCCCAATAGAGAGATGACAGGTAAGAGTTGCCAGGATGCACTTTAGGCGCAGGGGTTCTTTCAGTGCAGTTCAGAGGGCCTCCGCGGAGGCAGAGCCACGTTGAATGGAATACTGGCCAAAAGGTGGTCCTGGGGCTGCCTTACAGCTGTAGAAATCAAGCTCTGCAGGCGAGAATCTGTTCATCACCCTTCCCTCTGCATACAAATAGTCGACCCCAACCGTCTGTTCTGTGTTATGTTTCTCGGAACATAAAAGGGGACTACGGCGCACACACTCTCCCTCAGAAGGGAATTCCTACGTGACTCTCTTAGGCCTACGGAAAGCCGTAGAGGAGTTAAAGCACTCTGTCGAGTCAGGACGCACGGAGATGGCTGCACACAAATCTTTGCTGATAGGAAACACTCGTGCTTGCCTTGAGGCCAGGGGTCACGTTTACTTTGCCCTGAGATAGGGCAAGCGTGGGATGAGCTCCTTGCAAGGCACTGGAGACCACCTGGATTCCTAGGAGAATGCTCACTTTCTTCACTGAGCGTATTCCTAGGAGTGACTAGAAGACGGTTAATGGCAATGTCTTTCAGTCAGCCTTGAGGCCGCCACTATCTACCTTTCAACTGGGGGAAATCCTGCCTTTTTCCAGGCTTCTCAATGACAAACTGGATCACCCCGCACATGTACCTAGCTTCTCTGACAATCCCAAAGAGACCATTGGAACGCAATCCGGCCTTCTGCGATGAAACTTTTGGATGCAGTGTGCTCTGCATGTGGTGAACGGCATAATCCTCTAAATGTCCTCAGTAGGCCTAGGTGACTTTGGATGTTGCAAATGCCTAGCAATGCTCAGGGTAAATCTCTTCTTTATTTCGGGCTGGACCTAAAGGCCAGTTTCCACATCACTTAGAGAGACCTCGAGCAGGAGTCCCCAGACTGAAGTGGCACACCGGTGGTTTCCTTCAGGGCCTCTTATGTTTCCTCAAAGTGGCAGACCCGCATGGAATGAAAGCCTGCCACGAACCGCCTTCCTGAGGCTCTTTCAAAGCTGTGGAACGCTAGCCATAGAGAACACATTCGTTCCCGGCCCTTCCAACTGCATAGTGAGGGAAGTTCCCCGAGCTGTGTATCCCTTGATTGTGCCCAGAAGGCTTTGGGTACACAGTGTCCTTCCTTGGCAGGAATTGACCATGTGAGAGTCTTGAGCACTGTGGGCCATAGTAAAGCTAAAGCCGTCCATTGACTAAGACTTCCTGGAAACCAGTGCACCTCTATCTCTGGTAATGGGAAAATGTGCACCTTACCTCAAGACTAGAGGTCACATTTAGTTGGCCCTTTAGCTACAGTACGCAACTGGGGTGAGCTCCCAGGAAGGAATCGCAAGCCCCTGGATTCTTTAGGAAAAAAACTCTGTGCTCTTCAGCGGCACCTGTGGCGTGAAGAGTCTCCTGGTGGTGTGGTTTTCAGCAGGCTTGGAAGCTGCAGTGGAGCTGCTGTCAAAAGGGGGAAATACGGGCTTCTCCCATATTCTCCCGTTTACAACTTGACGCCACAGCGCATTTACTAGCACTCTCTGACTGACTGCTGGAGACTTTCAGCCCCACTGGGCCTTTCTATGATCACACTTCGTTGGACGCGGGGTGTTTTGCGTGCCACGAATAGCATTACACGCTTCATGAACTAGTCCGGCCTAGGTGAATTTGGATGGAGCAAATGGCTAAGAATTTGACCGGTATTTCAGGATTTTCTGGCAGGCTGGACCTACCGTGTACCTTGCTTCCCAATAGAGAGATGACAGGTAAGAGTTGCCAGGATGCACTTTAGGCGCAGGGGTTCTTTCAGTGCAGTTCAGAGGGCCTCCGCGGAGGCAGAGCCACGTTGAATGGAATACTGGCCAAAAGGTGGTCCTGGGGCTGCCTTACAGCTGTAGAAATCAAGCTCTGCAGGCGAGAATCTGTTCATCACCCTTCCCTCTGCATACAAATAGTCGACCCCAACCGTCTGTTCTGTGTTATGTTTCTCGGAACATAAAAGGGGACTACGGCGCACACACTCTCACTCAGAAGGGAATTCCTACGTGACTCTCTTAGGCCTACGGAAAGCCGTAGAGGAGTTAAAGCACTCTGTCGAGTCAGGACGCACGGAGATGGCTGCACACAAATCTTTGCTGATAGGAAACACTCGTGCTTGCCTTGAGGCCAGGGGTCACGTTTACTTTGCCCTGAGATAGGGCAAGCGTGGGATGAGCTCCTAGCAAGGCACTGGAGACCACCTGGATTCCTAGGAGAATGCTCACTTTCTTCCCTGAGCGTATTCCTAGGAGTGACTAGAAGACGGTTAATGGCAATGTCTTTCAGTCAGCCTTGAGGCCGCCACTATCTACCTTTCAACTGGGGGAAATCCTGCCTTTTTCCAGGCTTCTCAATGACAAACTGGATCACCCCGCACATGTACCTAGCTTCTCTGACAATCCCAAAGAGACCATTGGAATGCAATCCGGCCTTCTGCGATGAAACTTTTGGATGCAGTGTGCTCTGCATGTGGTGAACGGCATAATCCTCTAAATGTCCTCAGTAGGCCTAGGTGACTTTGGATGTTGCAAATGCCTAGCAATGCTCAGGGTAAATCTCTTCTTTATTTCGGGCTGGACCTAAAGGCCAGTTTCCACATCACTTAGAGAGACCTCGAGCAGGAGTCCCAAGACTGCAGTGGCGCCCCGGTGGTTTCCTTCAGGGCCTCTTATGTTTCCTCAAAGTGGCAGACCCGCATGGAATGAAAGCCTGCCACGAACCGCCTTCCTGAGGCTCTTTCAAAGCTGTGGAACGCTAGCCATAGAGAACACATTCGTTCCCGGCCCTTCCAACTGCATAGTGAGGGAACTTCCCCGAGCTGTGTATCCCTTGATTGTGCCCAGAAGGCTTTGGGTACACAGTGTCCTTCCTTGGCAGGAATTGACCATGTGAGAGTCTTGAGCACTGTGGGCCATAGTAAAGCTAAAGCCGTCCATTGACTAAGACTTCCTGGAAACCAGTGCACCTCTATCTCTGGTAATGGGAAAATGTGCACCTTACCTCAAGACTAGAGGTCACATTTAGTTGGCCCTTTAGCTACAGTACGCAACTGGGGTGAGCTCCCAGGAAGGAATCGCAAGCCCCTGGATTCTTTAGGAAAAAAACTCTGTGCTCTTCAGCGGCACCTGTGGCGTGAAGAGTCTCCTGGTGGTGTGGTTTTCAGCAGGCTTGGAAGCTGCAGTGGAGCTGCTGTCAAAAGGGGGAAATACGGGCTTCTCCCATATTCTCCCGTTTACAACTTGACGCCACAGCGCATTTACTAGCACTCTCTGACTGACTGCTGGAGACTTTCAGCCCCACTGGGCCTTTCTATGATCACACTTCGTTGGACGCGGGGTGTTTTGCGTGCCACGAATAGCATTACACGCTTCATGAACTAGTCCAGCCTAGGTGAATTTGGATGGAGCAAATGGCTAAGAATTTGACCGGTATTTCAGGATTTTCTGGCAGGCTGGACCTACCGTGTACCTTGCTTCCCAATAGAGAGATGACAGGTAAGAGTTGCCAGGATGCACTTTAGGCGCAGGGGTTCTTTCAGTGCAGTTCAGAGGGCCTCCGCGGAGGCAGAGCCACGTTGAATGGAATACTGGCCAAAAGGTGGTCCTGGGGCTGCCTTACAGCTGTAGAAATCAAGCTCTGCAGGCGAGAATCTGTTCATCACCCTTCCCTCTGCATACAAATAGTCGACACCAACCGTCTGTTCTGTGTTATGTTTCTCGGAACATAAAAGGGGACTACGGCGCACACACTCTCACTCAGAAGGGAATTCCTACGTGACTCTCTTAGGCCTACGGAAAGCCGTAGAGGAGTTAAAGCACTCTGTCGAGTCAGGACGCACGGAGATGGCTGCACACAAATCTTTGCTGATAGGAAACACTCGTGCTTGCCTTGAGGCCAGGGGTCACGTTTACTTTGCCCTGAGATAGGGCAAGCGTGGGATGAGCTCCTAGCAAGGCACTGGAGACCACCTGGATTCCTAGGAGAATGCTCACTTTCTTCCCTGAGCGTATTCCTAGGAGTGACTAGAAGACGGTTAATGGCAATGTCTTTCAGTCAGCCTTGAGGCCGCCACTATCTACCTTTCAACTGGGGGAAATCCTGCCTTTTTCCAGGCTTCTCAATGACAAACTGGATCACCCCGCACATGTACCTAGCTTCTCTGACAATCCCAAAGAGACCATTGGAATGCAATCCGGCCTTCTGCGATGAAACTTTTGGATGCAGTGTGCTCTGCATGTGGTGAACGGCATAATCCTCTAAATGTCCTCAGTAGGCCTAGGTGACTTTGGATGTTGCAAATGCCTAGCAATGCTCAGGGTAAATCTCTTCTTTATTTCGGGCTGGACCTAAAGGCCAGTTTCCACATCACTTAGAGAGACCTCGAGCAGGAGTCCCAAGACTGCAGTGGCGCCCCGGTGGTTTCCTTCAGGGCCTCTTATGTTTCCTCAAAGTGGCAGACCCGCATGGAATGAAAGCCTGCCACGAACCGCCTTCCTGAGGCTCTTTCAAAGCTGTGGAACGCTAGCCATAGAGAACACATTCGTTCCCGGCCCTTCCAACTGCATAGTGAGGGAACTTCCCCGAGCTGTGTATCCCTTGATTGTGCCCAGAAGGCTTTGGGTACACAGTGTCCTTCCTTGGCAGGAATTGACCAAGTGAGAGTCTTGAGCACTGTGGGCCATAGTAAAGCTAAAGCCGTCCATTGACTAAGACTTCCTGGAAACCGGTGCACCTCTATCTCTGGTAATGGGAAAATGTGCACCTTACCTCAAGACTAGAGGTCACATTTAGTTGGCCCTTTAGCTACAGTACGCAACTGGGGTGAGCTCCCAGGAAGGAATCGCAAGCCCCTGGATTCTTTAGGAAAAAAACTCTGTGCTCTTCAGCGGCACCTGTGGCGTGAAGAGTCTCCTGGTGGTGTGGTTTTCAGCAGGCTTGGAAGCTGCAATGGAGCTGCTGTCAAAAGGGGGAAATACGGGCTTCTCCCATATTCTCCCGTTTACAACTTGACGCCACAGCGCATTTACTAGCACTCTCTGACTGACTGCTGGAGACTTTCAGCCCCACTGGGCCTTTCTATGATCACACTTCGTTGGACGCGGGGTGTTTTGCATGCCACGAATAGCATTACACGCTTCATGAACTAGTCCGGCCTAGGTGACTTTGGATGGACCAAATGGCTAAGAATTTGACCGGTATTTCAGGATTTTCTGGTAGGCTGGACCTACCGTGTAACTTGCTTCCCAATAGAGAGATGACAGGTAAGAGTTGCCAGGATGCACTTTAGGCGCAGGGGTTCTTTCAGTGCAGTTCAGAGGGCCTCCGAGGAGGCAGAGCCACGTTGAATGGAATACTGGCCGAAAGGTGGTCCTGGGGCTGCCTTACAGCTGTAGAAATCAAGCTCTGCAGGCGAGAATCTGTTCATCACCCTTCCCTCTGCATACAAATAGTCGACCCCAACCGTCTGTTCTGTGTTATGTTTCTCGGAAAATAAAAGGGGACTACGACACACACACTCTCCCTCAGAAGGGAATTCCTACGTGACTCACTTAGGCCTACGGAAAGCTGTAGAGGAGTTAAAGCACTCTATCGAGTCAGGACGCATGGAGATGGCTCCACACAAAACTTTGCTGATATGAAACACTCGTGCTTCCATTGAGGCCAGGGGTCACGTTTACTTGGCCCTGAGCTAGGGCAAGCGTGGGATGAGCTCCTAGCAAGGCACTGGAGACCACCTGGATTCCTAGGAGAATGCTCACTTTCTTCACTGAGCGTATTCCTAGGAGTGACTAGAAGACGGTTAATGGCAATGTCTTTCAGTCAGCCTTGAGGCCGCCACTATCTACCTTTCAACTGGGGGAAATCCTGCCTTTTTCCAGGCTTCTCAATGACAAACTGGATCACCCCGCACATGTACCTAGCTTCTCTGACAATCCCAAAGAGACCTTTGGAACGCAATCCGGCCTTCTGCGATGAAACTTTTGGATGCAGTGTGCTCTGCATGTGGTGAACGGCATAATCCTCTAAATGTCCTCAGTAGGCCTAGTTGTCTTTGGATGTTGCAAATGCCTAGCAATGCTCAGGGTAAATCTCTTCTTTATTTCGGGCTGGACCTAAAGGCCAGTTTCCACATCACTTAGAGAGACCTCGAGCAGGAGTCCCCAGACTGAAGTGGCGCCCCGGTGGTTTCCTTCAGGGCCTCTTATGTTTCCTCAAAGTGGCAGACCCGCATGGAATGAAAGCCTGCCACGAACCGCCTTCCTGAGGCTCTTTCAAAGCTGTGGAACGCTAGCCATAGAGAACACATTCGTTCCCGGCACTTCCAACTGCATAGTGAGGGAAGTTCCCCGAGCTGTGTATCCCTTGATTGTGCCCAGAAGGCTTTGTGTACACAGTGTCCTTCCTTGGCAGGAATTGACCATGTGAGAGTCTTGAGCACTGTGGGCCATAGTAAAGCTAAAGCCGTCCATTGACTAAGACTTCCTGGAAACCGGTGCAACTCTATCTCTGGTAATGGGAAAATGTGCACCTTACCTCAAGACTAGAGGTCACATTTAGTTGGCCCTTTAGCTACAGTACGCAACTGGGGTGAGCTCCCAGGAAGGAATCGCAAGCCCCTGGATTCTTTAGGAAAAAAACTCTGTGCTCTTCAGCGGCACCTGTGGCGTGAAGAGTCTCCTGGTGGTGTGGTTTTCAGCAGGCTTGGAAGCTGCAATGGAGCTGCTGTCAAAAGGGGGAAATACGGGCTTCTCCCATATTCTCCCGTTTACAACTTGACGCCACAGCGCATTTACTAGCACTCTCTGACTGACTGCTGGAGACTTTCAGCCCCACTGGGCCTTTCTATGATCACACTTCTTTGGACGCGGGGTGTTTTGCGTGCCACGAATAGCATTACACGCTTCATGAACTAGTCTGGCCTAGGTGACTTTGGATGGACCAAATGGCTAAGAATTTGACTGGTATTTCAGGATTTTCTGGCAGGCTGGACCTACCGTGTACCTTGCTTCCCAATAGAGAGATGACAGGTAAGAGTTGCCAGGATGCACTTTAGGCGCAGGGGTTCTTTCAGTGCAGTTCAGAGGGCCTCCGTGGAGGCAGAGCCACGTTGAATGGAATACTGGCCAAAAGGTGGTCTTGGGGCTGCCTTACAGCTGTAGAAATCAAGCTCTGCAGGCAAGAATCTGTTCATCACCCTTCACTCTGCATACAAATAGTCGACCCCAACCGTGTGTTCTGTGTTATGTTTCTCGGAAAATAAAAGGGGACTACGGCGCACACACTCTCCCTCAGAAGGGAATTCCTACGTGACTCTCTTAGGCCTACGGAAAGCCGTAGAGCAGTTAAAGCACTCTGTCGATTCAGGACGCACGGAGATGGCTGCACACAAATCTTTGCTGATAGGAAACACTCGTGCTTCCCTTGAGGCCAGGGGTCACGTTTACTTTGCCCTGAGCTAGGGCAAGCGTGGGATGAGTTCCTAGCAAGGCACTGGAGACCACCTGGATTCCTAGGAGAATGCTCACTTTCTTCACTGAGCGTATTCCTAGGAGTGACTAGAAGACGGTTAATGGCAATGTCTTTCAGTCAGCCTTGAGGCCGCCACTATCTACCTTTCAACTGGGGGAAATCCTGCCTTTTTCCAGGCTTCTCAATGACAAACTGGATCACCCCGCACATGTACCTAGCTTCTCTGACAATCCCAAAGAGACCATTGGAACGCAATCCGGCCTTCTGCGATGAAACTTTTGGATGCAGTGTGCTCTGCATGTGGTGAACGGCATAATCCTCTAAATGTCCTCAGTAGGCCTAGTTGTCTTTGGATGTTGCAAATGCCTAGCAATGCTCAGGGTAAATCTCTTCTTTATTTCGGGCTGGACCTAAAGGCCAGTTTCCACATCACTTAGAGAGACCTCGAGCAGGAGTCCCCAGACTGAAGTGGCGCCCCGGTGGTTTCCTTCAGGGCCTCTTATGTTTCCTCAAAGTGGCAGACACGCAGGGAATGAAAGCCTGCCACGAACCGCCTTCCTGAGGCTCTTTCAAAGCTGTGGAACGCTAGCCCTAGAGAACACATTCGTTCCCGGCCCTTCCAACTGCATAGTGAGGGAACTTCCCCGAGCTGTGTATCCCTTGATTGTGCCCAGAAGGCTTTGGGTACACAGTGTCCTTCCTTGGCAGGAATTGACCAAGTGAGAGTCTTGAGCACTGTGGGCCATAGTAAAGCTAAAGCCGTCCATTGACTAAGACTTCCTGGAAACCGGTGCACCTCTATCTCTGGTAATGGGAAAATGTGCACCTTACCTCAAGACTAGAGGTCACATTTAGTTGGCCCTTTAGCTACAGTACGCAACTGGGGTGAGCTCCCAGGAAGGAATCGCAAGCCCCTGGATTCTTTAGGAAAAAAACTCTGTGCTCTTCAGCGGCACCTGTGGCGTGAAGAGTCTCCTGGTGGTGTGGTTTTCAGCAGGCTTGGAAGCTGCAGTGGAGCTGCTGTCAAAAGGGGGAAATACGGGCTTCTCCCATATTCTCCCGTTTACAACTTGACGCCACAGCGCATTTACTAGCACTCTCTGACTGACTGCTGGAGACTTTCAGCCCCACTGGGCCTTTCTATGATCACACTTCGTTGGACGCGGGGTGTTTTGCGTGCCACGAATAGCATTACACGCTTCATGAACTAGTCCGGCCTAGGTGACTTTGGATGGACCAAATGGCTAAGAATTTGACCGGTATTTCAGGATTTTCTGGTAGGCTGGACCTACCGTGTAACTTGCTTCCCAATAGAGAGATGACAGGTAAGAGTTGCCAGGATGCACTTTAGGCGCAGGGGTTCTTTCAGTGCAGTTCAGAGGGCCTCCGAGGAGGCAGAGCCACGTTGAATGGAATACTGGCCAAAAGGTGGTCCTGGGGCTGCCTTACAGCTGTAGAAATCAAGCTCTGCAGGCGAGAATCTGTTCATCACCCTTCCCTCTGCATACAAATAGTGGACCCCAACCGTCTGTTCTGTGTTATGTTTCTCGGAAAATAAAAGGGGACTACGGCACACACACTCTCCCTCAGAAGGGAATTCCTACGTGACTCTCTTAGGCCTACGGAAAGCTGTAGAGGAGTTAAAGCACTCTGTCGAGTCAGGACGCATGGAGATGGCTGCACACAAATCTTTGCTGATAGGAAACACTCGTGCTTGCCTTGAGGCCAGGGGTCACGTTTACTTTGCCCTGAGATAGGGCAAGCGTGGGATGAGCTCCTTGCAAGGCACTGGAGACCACCTGGATTCCTAGGAGAATGCTCACTTTCTTCACTGAGCGTATTCCTAGGAGTGACTAGAAGACGGTTAATGGCAATGTCTTTCAGTCAGCCTTGAGGCCGCCACTATCTACCTTTCAACTGGGGGAAATCCTGCCTTTTTCCAGGCTTCTCAATGACAAACTGGATCACCCCGCACATGTACCTAGCTTCTCTGACAATCCCAAAGAGACCATTGGAACGCAATCCGGCCTTCTGCGATGAAACTTTTGGATGCAGTGTGCTCTGCATGTGGTGAACGGCATAATCCTCTAAATGTCCTCAGTAGGCCTAGGTGACTTTGGATGTTGCAAATGCCTAGCAATGCTCAGGGTAAATCTCTTCTTTATTTCGGGCTGGACCTAAAGGCCAGTTTCCACATCACTTAGAGAGACCTCGAGCAGGAGTCCCCAGACTGAAGTGGCACACCGGTGGTTTCCTTCAGGGCCTCTTATGTTTCCTCAAAGTGGCAGACCCGCATGGAATGAAAGCCTGCCACGAACCGCCTTCCTGAGGCTCTTTCAAAGCTGTGGAACGCTAGCCATAGAGAACACATTCGTTCCCGGCCCTTCCAACTGCATAGTGAGGGAAGTTCCCCGAGCTGTGTATCCCTTGATTGTGCCCAGAAGGCTTTGGGTACACAGTGTCCTTCCTTGGCAGGAATTGACCATGTGAGAGTCTTGAGCACTGTGGGCCATAGTAAAGCTAAAGCCGTCCATTGACTAAGACTTCCTGGAAACCAGTGCACCTCTATCTCTGGTAATGGGAAAATGTGCACCTTACCTCAAGACTAGAGGTCACATTTAGTTGGCCCTTTAGCTACAGTACGCAACTGGGGTGAGCTCCCAGGAAGGAATCGCAAGCCCCTGGATTCTTTAGGAAAAAAACTCTGTGCTCTTCAGCGGCACCTGTGGCGTGAAGAGTCTCCTGGTGGTGTGGTTTTCAGCAGGCTTGGAAGCTGCAGTGGAGCTGCTGTCAAAAGGGGGAAATACGGGCTTCTCCCATATTCTCCCGTTTACAACTTGACGCCACAGCGCATTTACTAGCACTCTCTGACTGACTGCTGGAGACTTTCAGCCCCACTGGGCCTTTCTATGATCACACTTCGTTGGACGCGGGGTGTTTTGCGTGCCACGAATAGCATTACACGCTTCATGAACTAGTCCGGCCTAGGTGAATTAGGATGGAGCAAATGGCTAAGAATTTGACCGGTATTTCAGGATTTTCTGGCAGGCTGGACCTACCGTGTACCTTGCTTCCCAATAGAGAGATGACAGGTAAGAGTTGCCAGGATGCACTTTAGGCGCAGGGGTTCTTTCAGTGCAGTTCAGAGGGCCTCCGCGGAGGCAGAGCCACGTTGAATGGAATACTGGCCAAAAGGTGGTCCTGGGGCTGCCTTACAGCTGTAGAAATCAAGCTCTGCAGGCGAGAATCTGTTCATCACCCTTCCCTCTGCATACAAATAGTCGACCCCAACCGTCTGTTCTGTGTTATGTTTCTCGGAACATAAAAGGGGACTACGGCGCACACACTCTCCCTCAGAAGGGAATTCCTACGTGACTCTCTTAGGCCTACGGAAAGCCGTAGAGCAGTTAAAGCACTCTGTCGATTCAGGACGCACGGAGATGGCTGCACACAAATCTTTGCTGATAGGAAACACTCGTGCTTCCCTTGAGGCCAGGGGTCACGTTTACTTTGCCCTGAGCTAGGGCAAGCGTGGGATGAGTTCCTAGCAAGGCACTGGAGACCACCTGGATTCCTAGGAGAATGCTCACTTTCTTCACTGAGCGTATTCCTAGGAGTGACTAGAAGACGGTTAATGGCAATGTCTTTCAGTCAGCCTTGAGGCCGCCACTATCTACCTTTCAACTGGGGGAAATCCTGCCTTTTTCCAGGCTTCTCAATGACAAACTGGATCACCCCGCACATGTACCTAGCTTCTCTGACAATCCCAAAGAGACCATTGGAACGCAATCCGGCCTTCTGCGATGAAACTTTTGGATGCAGTGTGCTCTGCATGTGGTGAACGGCATAATCCTCTAAATGTCCTCAGTAGGCCTAGTTGTCTTTGGATGTTGCAAATGCCTAGCAATGCTCAGGGTAAATCTCTTCTTTATTTCGGGCTGGACCTAAAGGCCAGTTTCCACATCACTTAGAGAGACCTCGAGCAGGAGTCCCCAGACTGAAGTGGCGCCCCGGTGGTTTCCTTCAGGGCCTCTTATGTTTCCTCAAAGTGGCAGACCCGCAGGGAATGAAAGCCTGCCACGAACCGCCTTCCTGAGGCTCTTTCAAAGCTGTGGAACGCTAGCCCTAGAGAACACATTCGTTCCCGGCCCTTCCAACTGCATAGTGAGGGAACTTCCCCGAGCTGTGTATCCCTTGATTGTGCCCAGAAGGCTTTGGGTACACAGTGTCCTTCCTTGGCAGGAATTGACCAAGTGAGAATCTTGAGCACTGTGGGCCATAGTAAAGCTAAAGCCGTCCATTGACTAAGACTTCCTGGAAACCGGTGCACCTCTATCTCTGGTAATGGGAAAATGTGCACCTTACCTCAAGACTAGAGGTCACATTTAGTTGGCCCTTTAGCTACAGTACGCAACTGGGGTGAGCTCCCAGGAAGGAATCGCAAGCCCCTGGATTCTTTAGGAAAAAAACTCTGTGCTCTTCAGCGGCACCTGTGGCGTGAAGAGTCTCCTGGTGGTGTGGTTTTCAGCAGGCTTGGAAGCTGCAGTGGAGCTGCTGTCAAAAGGGGGAAATACGGGCTTCTCCCATATTCTCCCGTTTACAACTTGACGCCACAGCGCATTTACTAGCACTCTCTGACTGACTGCTGGAGACTTTCAGCCCCACTGGGCCTTTCTATGATCACACTTCGTTGGACGCGGGGTGTTTTGCGTGCCACGAATAGCATTACACGCTTCATGAACTAGTCCGGCCTAGGTGACTTTGGATGGACCAAATGGCTAAGAATTTGACCGGTATTTCAGGATTTTCTGGTAGGCTGGACCTACCGTGTAACTTGCTTCCCAATAGAGAGATGACAGGTAAGAGTTGCCAGGATGCACTTTAGGCGCAGGGGTTCTTTCAGTGCAGTTCAGAGGGCCTCCGAGGAGGCAGAGCCACGTTGAATGGAATACTGGCCAAAAGGTGGTCCTGGGGCTGCCTTACAGCTGTAGAAATCAAGCTCTGCAGGCGAGAATCTGTTCATCACCCTTCCCTCTGCATACAAATAGTGGACCCCAACCGTCTGTTCTGTGTTATGTTTCTCGGAAAATAAAAGGGGACTACGGCACACACACTCTCCCTCAGAAGGGAATTCCTACGTGACTCACTTAGGCCTACGGAAAGCTGTAGAGGAGTTAAAGCACTCTATCGAGTCAGGACGCATGGAGATGGCTCCACACAAAACTTTGCTGATATGAAACACTCGTGCTTCCATTGAGGCCAGGGGTCACGTTTACTTGGCCCTGAGCTAGGGCAAGCGTGGGATGAGCTCCTAGCAAGGCACTGGAGACCACCTGGATTCCTAGGAGAATGCTCACTTTCTTCACTGAGCGTATTCCTAGGAGTGACTAGAAGAAGGTTAATGGCAATGTCTTTCAGTCAGCCTTGAGGCCGCCACTATCTACCTTTCAACTGGGGGAAATCCTGCCTTTTTCCAGGCTTCTCAATGAGAAACTGGATCACCCCGCACATGTACCTAGCTTCTCTGACAATCCCAAAGAGACCATTGGAACGCAATCCGGCCTTCTGCGATGAAACTTTTGGATGCAGTGTGCTCTGCATGTGGTGAACGGCATAATCCTCTAAATGTCCTCATTAGGCCTAGGTGACTTTGCATGTTGCAAATGGCTAGCAATGCTCAGGGTAAATCTCTTCTTTATTTCGGGCTGGACCTAAAGGCCAGTTTCCACATCACTTAGAGAGACCTCGAGCAGGAGTCCCCAGACTGAAGTGGCGCCCCGGTGGTTTCCTTCAGGGCCTCTTATGTTTCCTCAAAGTGGCAGACCCGCATGGAATGAAAGCCTGCCACGAACCGCCTTCCTGAGGCTCTTTCAAAGCTGTGGAACGCTAGCCATAGAGAACACATTCGTTCCCGGCCCTTCCAACTGCATAGTGAGGGAAGTTCCCCGAGCTGTGTATCCCTTGATTGTGCCCAGAAGGCTTTGTGTACACAGTGTCCTTCCTTGGCAGGAATTGACCATGTGAGAGTCTTGAGCACTGTGGGCCATAGTAAAGCTAAAGCCGTCCATTGACTAAGACTTCCTGGAAACCGGTGCAACTCTATCTCTGGTAATGGGAAAATGTGCACCTTACCTCAAGACTAGAGGTCACATTTAGTTGGCCCTTTAGCTACAGTACGCAACTGGGGTGAGCTCCCAGGAAGGAATCGCAAGCCCCTGGATTCTTTAGGAAAAAAACTCTGTGCTCTTCAGCGGCACCTGTGGCGTGAAGAGTCTCCTGGTGGTGTGGTTTTCAGCAGGCTTGGAAGCTGCAATGGAGCTGCTGTCAAAAGGGGGAAATACGGGCTTCTCCCATATTCTCCCGTTTACAACTTGACGCCACAGCGCATTTACTAGCACTCTCTGACTGACTGCTGGAGACTTTCAGCCCCACTGGGCCTTTCTATGATCACACTTCTTTGGACGCGGGGTGTTTTGCGTGCCACGAATAGCATTACACGCTTCATGAACTAGTCTGGCCTAGGTGACTTTGGATGGACCAAATGGCTAAGAATTTGACTGGTATTTCAGGATTTTCTGGCAGGCTGGACCTACCGTGTACCTTGCTTCCCAATAGAGAGATGACAGGTAAGAGTTGCCAGGATGCACTTTAGGCGCAGGGGTTCTTTCAGTGCAGTTCAGAGGGCCTCCGTGGAGGCAGAGCCACGTTGAATGGAATACTGGCCAAAAGGTGGTCTTGGGGCTGCCTTACAGCTGTAGAAATCAAGCTCTGCAGGCGAGAATCTGTTCATCACCCTTCACTCTGCATACAAATAGTCGACCCCAACCGTCTGTTCTGTGTTATGTTTCTCGGAAAATAAAAGGGGACTACGGCGCACACACTCTCCCTCAGCAGGGAATTCCTACGTGACTCTCTTAGGCCTACGGAAAGCCGTAGAGCAGTTAAAGCACTCTGTCGATTCAGGACGCACGGAGATGGCTGCACACAAATCTTTGCTGATAGGAAACACTCGTGCTTCCCTTGAGGCCAGGGGTCACGTTTACTTTGCCCTGAGCTAGGGCAAGCGTGGGATGAGTTCCTAGCAAGGCACTGTAGACCACCTGGATTCCTAGGAGAATGCTCACTTTCTTCACTGAGCGTATTCCTAGGAGTGACTAGAAGACGGTTAATGGCAATGTCTTTCAGTCAGCCTTGAGGCCGCCACTATCTACCTTTCAACTGGGGGAAATCCTGCCTTTTTCCAGGCTTCTCAATGACAAACTGGATCACCCCGCACATGTACCTAGCTTCTCTGACAATCCCAAAGAGACCATTGGAACGCAATCCGGCCTTCTGCGATGAAACTTTTGGATGCAGTGTGCTCTGCATGTGGTGAACGGCATAATCCTCTAAATGTCCTCAGTAGGCCTAGTTGTCTTTGGATGTTGCAAATGCCTAGCAATGCTCAGGGTAAATCTCTTCTTTATTTCGGGCTGGACCTAAAGGCCAGTTTCCACATCACTTAGAGAGACCTCGAGCAGGAGTCCCCAGACTGAAGTGGCGCCCCGGTGGTTTCCTTCAGGGCCTCTTATGTTTCCTCAAAGTGGCAGACCCGCAGGGAATGAAAGCCTGCCACGAACCGCCTTCCTGAGGCTCTTTCAAAGCTGTGGAACGCTAGCCCTAGAGAACACATTCGTTCCCGGCCCTTCCAACTGCATAGTGAGGGAAGTTCCCCGAGCTGTGTATCCCTTGATTGTGCCCAGAAGGCTTTGGGTACACAGTGTCCTTCCTTGGCAGGAATTGACCATGTGAGAGTCTTGAGCACTGTGGGCCATAGTAAAGCTAAAGCCGTCCATTGACTAAGACTTCCTGGAAACCGGTGCACCTCTATCTCTGGTAATGGGAAAATGTGCACCTTACCTCAAGACTAGAGGTCACATTTAGTTGGCCCTTTAGCTACAGTACGCAACTGGGGTGAGCTCCCAGGAAGGAATCGCAAGCCCCTGGATTCTTTAGGAAAAATACTCTGTGCTCTTCAGCAGCACCTGTGGCGTGAAGAGTCTCCTGGTGGTGTGGTTTTCAGCAGGCTTGGAAGCTGCAATGGAGCTGCTGTCAAAAGGGGGATATACGGGCTTCTCCCATATTCTCCCGTTTACAACTTGACGCCACAGCGCATTTACTAGCACTCTCTGACTGACTGCTGGAGACTTTCAGCCCCACTGGGCCTTTCTATGATCACACTTCGTTGGACGCGGGGTGTTTTGCATGCCACGAATAGCATTACACGCTTCATGAACTAGTCCGGCCTAGGTGACTTTGGATGGACCAAATGGCTAAGAATTTCACTGGTATTTCAGGATTTTCTGGCAGGCTGGACCTACCGTGTACCTTGCTTCCCAATAGAGAGATGACAGGTAAGAGTTGCCAGGATGCACTTTAGGCGCAGGGGTTCTTTCAGTGCAGTTCAGAGGGTCTCCGCGGAGGCAGAGCCACGTTGAATGGAATACTGGCCAAAAGGTGGTCCTGGGGCTGCCTTACAGCTGTAGAAATCAAGCTCTGCAGGCTAGAATCTGTTCATCACCCTTCCCTCTGCATACAAATAGTCGACCCCAACCGTCTGTTCTGTGTTATGTTTCTCGGAACATAAAAGGGGACTACGGCGCACACACTCTCCCTCAGAAGGGAATTCCTACGTGACTCTCTTAGGCCTACGGAAAGCCGTAGAGGAGTTAAAGCACTCTGTCGAGTCAGGACGCACGGAGATGGCTGCACACAAATCTTTGCTGATAGGAAACACTCGTGCTTGCCTTGAGGCCAGGGGTCACGTTTACTTTGCCCTGAGATAGGGCAAGCGTGGGATGAGCTCCTAGCAAGGCACTGGAGACCACCTGGATTCCTAGGAGAATGCTCACTTTCTTCACTGAGCGTATTCCTAGGAGTGACTAGAAGACGGTTAATGGCAATGTCTTTCAGTCAGCCTTGAGGCCGCCACTATCTACCTTTCAACTGGGGGAAATCCTGCCTTTTTCCAGGCTTCTCAATGACAAACTGGATCACCCCGCACATGTACCTAGCTTCTCTGACAATCCCAAAGAGACCATTGGAACGCAATCCGGCCTTCTGCGATGAAACTTTTGGATGCAGTGTGCTCTGCATGTGGTGAACGGCATAATCCTCTAAATGTCCTCAGTAGGCCTAGGTGACTTTGGATGTTGCAAATGCCTAGCAATGCTCAGGGTAAATCTCTTCTTTATTTCGGGCTGGACCTAAAGGCCAGTTTCCACATCACTTAGAGAGACCTCGAGCAGGAGTCCCCAGACTGAAGTGGCACACCGGTGGTTTCCTTCAGGGCCTCTTATGTTTCCTCAAAGTGGCAGACCCGCATGGAATGAAAGCCTGCCACGAACCGCCTTCCTGAGGCTCTTTCAAAGCTGTGGAACGCTAGCCATAGAGAACACATTCGTTCCCGGCCCTTCCAACTGCATAGTGAGGGAAGTTCCCCGAGCTGTGTATCCCTTGATTGTGCTCAGAAGGCTTTGGGTACACAGTGTCCTTCCTTGGCAGGAATTGACCATGTGAGAGTCTTGAGCACTGTGGGCCATAGTAAAGCTAAAGCCGTCCATTGACTAAGACTTCCTGGAAACCGGTGCACCTCTATCTCTGGTAATGGGAAAATGTGCACCTTACCTCAAGACTAGAGGTCACATTTAGTTGGCCCTTTAGCTACAGTACGCAACTGGGGTGAGCTCCCAGGAAGGAATCGCAAGCCCCTGGATTCTTTAGGAAAAAAACTCTGTGCTCTTCAGCGGCACCTGTGGCGTGAAGAGTCTCCTGGTGGTGTGGTTTTCAGCAGGCTTGGAAGCTGCAATGGAGCTGCTGTCAAAAGGGGGAAATACGGGCTTCTCCCATATTCTCCCGTTTACAACTTGACGCCACAGCGCATTTACTAGCACTCTCTGACTGACTGCTGGAGACTTTCAGGCCCACTGGGCCTTTCTATGGTCACACTTCGTTGGACGTGGGGTGTTTTGCGTGCCACGAATAGCATTACACGCTTCATGAACTAGTCCGGCCTAGGTGACTTTGGATGGACCAAATGGCTAAGAATTTGACCGGTATTTCAGGATTTTCTGGCAGGCTGGACCTACCGTGTACCTTGCTTCCCAATAGAGTGATGACAGGTAAGAGTTGCCAGGATGCACTTTAGGCGCAGGGGTTCTTTCAGTGCAGTTCAGAGGGCCTCCGCAGAGGCAGAGCCACGTTGAATGGAATACTGGCCAAAAGGTGGTCCTGGGGCTGCCTTACAGCTGTAGAAATCAAGCTCTGCAGGCGAGAATCTGTTCATCACCCTTCCCTCTGCATACAAATAGTGGACCCCAACCGTCTGTTCTGTGTTATGTTTCTCGGAAAATAAAAGGGGACTACGGCACACACACTCTCCCTCAGAAGGGAATTCCTACGTGACCCTCTTAGGCCTACGGAAAGCCGTAGAGGAGTTAAAGCACTCTGTCGAGTCAGGACGCACGGAGATGGCTGCACACAAATCTTTGCTGATAGGAAACACTCGTGCTTCCCTTGAGGCCAGGGGTCACGTTTACTTTGCCCTGAGATAGGGCAAGCGTGGGATGAGCTCCTAGCAAGGCACTGGAGACCACCTGGATTCCTAGGAGAATGCTCACTTTCTTCACTGAGCGTATTCCTAGGAGTGACTAGAAGACGGTTAATGGCAATGTCTTTCAGTCAGCCTTGAGGCCGCCACTATCTACCTTTCAACTGGGGGAAATCCTGCCTTTTTCCAGGCTTCTCAATGACAAACTGGATCACCCCGCACATGTACCTAGCTTCTCTGACAATCCCAAAGAGACCATTGGAACGCAATCCGGCCTTCTGCGATGAAACTTTTGGATGCAGTGTGCTCTGCATGTGGTGAACGGCATAATCCTCTAAATGTCCTCAGTAGGCCTAGGTGACTTTGGATGTTGCAAATGCCTAGCAATGCTCAGGGTAAATCTCTTCTTTATTTCGGGCTGGACCTAAAGGCCAGTTTCCGCATCACTTAGAGAGACCTCGAGCAGGAGTCCCCAGACTGAAGTGGCACACCGGTGGTTTCCTTCAGGGCCTCTTATGTTTCCTCAAAGTGGCAGACCCGCATGGAATGAAAGCCTGCCACGAACCGCCTTCCTGAGGCTCTTTCAAAGCTGTGGAACGCTAGCCATAGAGAACACATTCGTTCCCGGCCCTTCCAACTGCATAGTGAGGGAAGTTCCCCGAGCTGTGTATCCCTTGATTGTGCCCAGAAGGCTTTGGGTACACAGTGTCCTTCCTTGGCAGGAATTGACCATGTGAGAATCTTGAGCACTGTGGGCCATAGTAAAGCTAAAGCCGTCCATTGACTAAGACTTCCTGGAAACCGGTGCACCTCTATCTCTGGTAATGGGAAAATGTGCACCTTACCTCAAGACTAGAGGTCACATTTAGTTGGCCCTTTAGCTACAGTACGCAACTGGGGTGAGCTCCCAGGAAGGAATCGCAAGCCCCTGGATTCTTTAGGAAAAAAACTCTGTGCTCTTCAGCGGCACCTGTGGCGTGAAGAGTCTCCTGGTGGTGTGGTTTTCAGCAGGCTTGGAAGCTGCAATGGAGCTGCTGTCAAAAGGGGGAAATACGGGCTTCTCCCATATTATCCCGTTTACAACTTGACGCCACAGCGCATTTACTAGCACTCTCTGACTGACTGCTGGAGACTTTCAGCCCCACTGGGCCTTTCTATGATCACACTTCGTTGGACGCGGGGTGTTTTGCGTGCCACGAATAGCATTACACGCTTCATGAACTAGTCCAGCCTAGGTGACTTTGGATGGACCAAATGGCTAAGAATTTGACCGGTATTTCAGGATTTTCTGGCAGACTGGACCTACCGTGTACCTTGCTTCCCAATAGAGAGATGACAGGTAAGAGTTGCCAGGATGCACTTTAGGCGCAGGGGTTCTTTCAGTGCAGTTCAGAGGGCCTCCGCGGAGGCAGAGCCACGTTGAATGGAATACTGGCCAAAAGGTGGTCCTGGGGCTGCCTTACAGCTGTAGAAATCAAGCTCTGCAGGCGAGAATCTGTTCATCACCCTTCCCTCTGCATACAAATAGTCGACCCCAACCGTCTGTTCTGTCTTATGTTTCTCGGAAAATAAAAGGGGACTACGGCGCACACACTCTCCCTCAGAAGGGAATTCCTACGTGACTCTCTTATGCCTACGGAAAGCCGTAGAGGAGTTAAAGCACTCTGTCGAGTCAGGACGCGCGGAGATGGCTGCACACAAATCTTTGCTGATAGGAAACACTCGTGCTTCCCTTGAGGCCAGGGGTCACGTTTACTTTGCCCTGAGCTAGGGTAAGCGTGGGATGAGCTCCTAGCAAGGCACTGGAGACCACCTGGATTCCTAGGAGAATGCTCACTTTCTTCACTGAGCGTATTCCTAGGAGTGACTAGAAGACGGTTAATGGCAATGTCTTTCAGTCAGCCTTGAGGCCGCCACTATCTACCTTTCAACTGGGGGAAATCCTGCCTTTTTCCAGGCTTCACAATGACAAACTGGATCACCCCGCACATGTACCTAGCTTCTCTGACAATCCCAAAGAGACCATTGGAACGCAATCTGGCCTTCTGCGATGAAACTTTTGGATGCAGTGTGCTCTGCATGTGGTGAACGGCATAATCCTCTAAATGTCCTCAGTAGGCCTAGGTGACTTTGGATGTTGCAAATGCCTAGCAATGCTCAGGGTAAATCTCTTCTTTATTTCGGGCTGGACCTAAAGGCCAGTTTCCGCATCACTTAGAGAGACCTCGAGCAGGAGTCCCCAGACTGAAGTGGCGCCCCGGTGGTTTCCTTCAGGGCCTCTTATGATTCCTCAAAGTGGCAGACCCGCATGGAATGAAAGCCTGCCACGAACCGCCTTCCTGAGGCTCTTTCAAAGCTGTGGAACGCTAGCCATAGAGAACACATTCGTTCCCGGCCCTTCCAACTGCATAGTGAGGGAAGTTCCCCGAGCTGTGTATCCCTTGATTGTGCCCAGAAGGCTTTGGGTACACAGTGTCCTTCCTTGGCAGGAATTGACCATGTGAGAGTCTTGAGCACTGTTGGCCATAGTAAAGCTAAAGCCGTCCTTTGACTAAGACTTCCTGGAAACCGGTGCACCTCTATCTCTGGTAATGGGAAAATGTGCACCTTACCTCAAGACTAGAAGTCACATTTAGTTGGCCCTTTAGCTACAGTACGCAACTGGGGTGAGCTCCCAGGAAGGAATTGCAAGCCCCTGGAATCTTTAGGAAAAAAACTCTGTGCTCTTCAGCGGCACCTGTGGCGTGAAGAGTCTCCTGGTGGTGTGGTTTTCAGCAGGCTTGGAAGCTGCAATGGAGCTGCTGTCAAAAGGGGGAAATACGGGCTTCTCCCATATTCTCCCGTTTACAACTTGACGCCACAGCGCATTTACTAGCACTATCTGACTGACTGCTGGAGACTTTCAGCCCCACTGGGCCTTTCTATGATCACACTTCGTAGGACGCGGGGTGTTTTGCGTGCCACGAATGGCATTACACGCTTCATGAACTAGTCCGGCCTAGGTGACTTTGGATGGACCAAATGGCTAAGAATTTGACCGGTATTTCAGGATTTTCTGGCAGGCTGGACCTACCGTGTACCTTGTTTCCCAATAGAGAGATGACAGGTAAGAGTTGCCAGGATGCACTTTAGGCGCAGGGGTTCTTTCAGTGCAGTTCAGAGGGCTTCGGAGGAGGCAGAGCCACGTTGAATGGAATACTGGCCAAAAGGTGGTCCTGGGGCTGCCTTACAGCTGTAGAAATCAAGCTCTGCAGGCGAGAATCTGTTCATCACCCTTCCCTCTGCATACAAATAGTCGACCCAAACCGTCTGTTCTGTCTTATGTTTCTCGGAAAATAAAAGGGGACTACGGCACACACACTCTCCCTCAGAAGGGAATTCCTACGTGACTCTCTTAGGCCTACGGAAAGCCGTAGAGGAGTAAAAGCACTCTATCGAGTCAGGACGCACGGAGATGGCTGCACACAAATCTTTGCTGATAGGAAACACTCGTGCTTCCCTTGAGGCCAGGGGTCACGTTTACTTTGCCCTGAGCTAGGACAAGCGTGGGATGAGCTCCTAGCAAGGCACTGGAGACCACCTGGATTCCTAGGAGAATGCTCACTTTCTTCACTGAGCGTATTCCTAGGAGTGACTAGAAGACGGTTAATGGCAATGTCTTTCAGTCAGCCTTGAGGCCGCCACTATCTACCTTTCAACTGGGGGAAATCCTGCCTTTTTCCAGGCTTCTCAATGACAAACTGGATCACCCCGCACATGTACCTAGCTTCTCTGACAATCCCAAAGAGACCATTGGAACGCAATCCGGCCTTCTGCGATGAAACTTTTGGATGCAGTGTGCTCTGCATGTGGTGAACGGCATAATCCTCTAAATGTCCTCAGTAGGCCTAGGTGACTTTGGATGTTGCAAATGCCTAGCAATGCTCAGGGTAAATCTCTTCTTTATTTCGGGCTGGACCTAAAGGCCAGTTTCCGCATCACTTAGAGAGACCTCGAGCAGGAGTCCCCAGACTGAAGTGGCACCCCGGTGGTTTCCTTCAGGGCCTCTTATGTTTCCTCAAAGTTGCAGACCCGCAGGGAATGAAAGCCTGCCACGAACCGCCTTCCTGAGGCTCTTTCAAAGCTGTGGAACGCTAGCCATAGAGAACACATTAGTTCCCGGCCCTTCCAACTGCATAGTGAGGGAAGTTCCCCGAGCTGTGTATCCCTTGATTGTGCCCAGAAGGCTTTGGGTACACAGTGTCCTTCCTTGGCAGGAATTGACCATGTGAGAGTCTTGAGCACTGTGGGCCATAGTAAAGCTAAAGCCGTCCATTGACTAAGACTTCCTGGAAACCGGTGCACCTCTATCTCTGGTAATGGGAAAATGTGCACCTTACCTCAAGACTAGAGGTCACATTTAGTTGGCCCTTTAGCTACAGTACGCAACTGGGGTGAGCTCCCAGGAAGGAATCGCAAGCCCCTGGATTCTTTAGGAAAAAAACTCTGTGCTCTTCAGCGGCACCTGTGGCATGAAGAGTCTCCTGGTGGTGTGGTTTTCAGCAGGCTTGGAAGCTGCAATGGAGCTGCTGTCAAAAGGGGGAAATACGGGCTTCTCCCATATTCTCCCGTTTACAACTTGACGCCACAGCGCATTTACTAGCACTCTCTGACTGACTGCTGGAGACTTTCAGCCCCACTGGGCCTTTCTATGATCACACTTCGTTGGACGCGGGGTGTTTTGCGTGCCACGAATAGCATTACACGCTTCATGAACTAGTCCGGCCTAGGTGACTTTGGATGGACCAAATGGCTAAGAATTTGACCGGTATTTCAGGATTTTCTGGCAGGCTGGACCTACCGTGTACCTTGCTTCCCAATAGAGAGATGACAGGTAAGAGTTGCCAGGATGCACTTTAGGCGCAGGGGTTCTTTCAGTGCAGTTCAGAGGGCCTCCGTGGAGGCAGAGCCACGTTGAATGGAATACTGGCCAAAAGGTGGTCCTGGGGCTGCCTTACAGCTGTAGAAATCAAGCTCTGCAGGCGAGAATCTGTTCATCACCCTTCCCTCTGCATACAAATAGTGGACCCCAACCGTCTGTTCTGTGTTATGTTTCTCGGAAAATAAAAGGGGACTACGGCGCACACACTCTCCCTCAGAAGGGAATTCCTACGTGACCCTCTTAGGCCTACGGAAAGCCGTAGAGGAGTTAAAGCACTCTGTCGAGTCAGAACGCACGGAGATGGCTGCACACAAATCTTTGCTGATAGGAAACACTCGTGCTTCCCTTGAGGCCAGGGGTCACGTTTACTTTGCCCTGAGATAGGGCAAGCGTGGGATGAGCTCCTAGCAAGGCACTGGAGACCACCTGGATTCCTAGGAGAATGCTCACTTTCTTCACTGAGCGTATTCCTAGGAGTGACTAGAAGACGGTTAATGGCAATGTCTTTCAGTCAGCCTTGAGGCCGACACTATCTACCTTTCAACTGGGGGAAATCCTGCCTTTTTCCAGGCTTCTCAATGACAAACTGGATCACCCCGCACATGTACCTAGCTTCTCTGACAATCCCAAAGAGACCATTGGAACGCAATCCGGCCTTCTGCGATGAAACTTTTGGATGCAGTGTGCTCTGCATGTGGTGAACGGCATAATCCTCTAAATGTCCTCAGTAGGCCTAGGTGACTTTGGATGTTGCAAATGCCTAGCAATGCTCAGGGTAAATCTCTTCTTTATTTCGGGCTGGACCTAAAGGCCAGTTTCCACATCACTTAGAGAGACCTCGAGCAGGAATCCCCAGACTGAAGTGGCACACCGGTGGTTTCCTTCAGGGCCTCTTATGTTTCCTCAGAGTGGCAGACCCGCATGGAATGAAAGCCTGCCACGAACCGCCTTCCTGAGGCTCTTTCAAAGCTGTGGAACGCTAGCCATAGAGAACACATTCGTTCCCGGCCCTTCCAACTGCATAGTGAGGGAAGTTCCCCGAGCTGTGTATCCCTTGATTGTGCCCAGAAGGCTTTGGGTACACAGTGTCCTTCCTTGGCAGGAATTGACCTTGTGAGAGTCTTGAGCACTGTGGGCCATAGTAAAGCTAAAGCCGTCCATTGACTAAGACTTCCTGGAAACCGGTGCACCTCTATCTCTGGTAATGGGAAAATGTGCACCTTACCTCAAGACTAGAGGTCACATTTAGTTGGCCCTTTAGCTACAGTACGCAACTGGGGTGAGCTCCCAGGAAGGAATCGCAAGCCCCTGGATTCTTTAGGAACAAAACTCTGTGCTCTTCAGCGGCACCTGTGGCGTGAAGAGTCTCCTGGTGGTGTGGTTTTCAGCAGGCTTGGAAGCTGCAATGGAGCTGCTGTCAAAAGGGGGAAATACGGGCTTCTCCCATATTCTCCCGTTTACAACTTGACGCCACAGCGCATTTACTAGCACTCTCTGACTGACTGCTGGAGACTTTCAGCCCCACTGGGCCTTTCTATGATCACACTTCGTTGGACGCGGGGTGTTTTGCGTGCCACGAATAGCATTACACGCTTCATGAACTAGTCCGGCCTAGGTGACTTTGGATGGACCAAATGGCTAAGAATTTGACTGGTATTTCAGGATTTTCTGGCAGGCTGGACCTACCGTGTACGTTGCTTCCCAATAGAGAGATGACAGGTAAGAGTTGCCAGGATGCACTTTAGGCGCAGGGGTTCTTTCAGTGCAGTTCAGAGGGCCTCCGTGGAGGCAGAGCCACGTTGAATGAAATACTGGCCAAAAGGTGGTCCTGGGGCTGCCTTACAGCTGTAGAAATCAAGCTCTGCAGGCGAGAATCTGTTCATCACCCTTCCCTCTGCATACAAATAGTGGACCCCAACCGTCTGTTCTGTGTTATGTTTCTCGGAAAATAAAAGGGGACTACGGCGCACACACTCTCCCTCAGAAGGGAATTCCTACGTGACCCTCTTAGGCCTACGGAAAGCCGTAGAGGAGTTAAAGCACTCTGTCGAGTCAGGACGCACGGAGATGGCTGCACACAAATCTTTGCTGATAGGAAACACTCGTGCTTCCCTTGAGGCCAGGGGTCACGTTTACTTTGCCCTGAGATAGGGCAAGCGTGGGATGAGCTCCTAGCAAGGCACTGGAGACCACCTGGATTCCTAGGAGAATGCTCACTTTCTTCACTGAGCGTATTCCTAGGAGTGACTAGAAGACGGTTAATGGCAATGTCTTTCAGTCAGCCTTGAGGCCGCCACTATCTACCTTTCAACTGGGGGAAATCCTGCCTTTTTCCAGGCTTCTCAATGACAAACTGGATCACCCCGCACATGTACCTAGCTTCTCTGACAATCCCAAAGAGACCATTGGAACGCAATCCGGCCTTCTGCGATGAAACTTTTGGATGCAGTGTGCTCTGCATGTGGTGAACGGCATAATCCTCTAAATGTCCTCAGTAGGCCTAGGTGACTTTGGATGTTGCAAATGCCTAGCAATGCTCAGGGTAAATCTCTTCTTTATTTCGGGCTGGACCTAAAGGCCAGTTTCCACATCACTTAGAGAGACCTCGAGCAGGAGTCCCCAGACTGAAGTGGCACACCGGTGGTTTCCTTCAGGGCCTCTTATGTTTCCTCAAAGTGGCAGACCCGCATGGAATGAAAGCCTGCCACGAACCGCCTTCCTGAGGCTCTTTCAAAGCTGTGGAACGCTAGCCATAGAGAACACATTCGTTCCCGGCCCTTCCAACTGCATAGTGAGGGAAGTTCCCCGAGCTGTGTATCCCTTGATTGTGCCCAGAAGGCTTTGGGTACACAGTGTCCTTCCTTGGCAGGAATTGACCATGTGAGAGTCTTGAGCACTGTGGGCCATAGTAAAGCTAAAGCCGTCCATTGACTAAGACTTCCTGGAAACCGGTGCACCTCTATCTCTGGTAATGGGAAAATGTGCACCTTACCTCAAGACTAGAGGTCACATTTAGTTGGCCCTTTAGCTACAGTACGCAACTGGGGTGAGCTCCCAGGAAGGAATCGCAAGCCCCTGGATTCTTTAGGAAAAAAACTCTGTGCTCTTCAGCGGCACCTGTGGCGTGAAGAGTCTCCTGGTGGTGTGGTTTTCAGCAGGCTTGGAAGCTGCAATGGAGCTGCTGTCAAAAGGGGGAAATACGGGCTTCTCCCATATTCTCCCGTTTACAACTTGACGCCACAGCGCATTTACTAGCACTCTCTGACTGACTGCTGGAGACTTTCAGCCCCACTGGGCCTTTCTATGATCACACTTCGTTGGACGCGGGGTGTTTTGCGTGCCACGAATAGCATTACACGCTTCATGAACTAGTCCGGCCTAGGTGACTTTGGATGGACCAAATGGCTAAGAATTTGACCGGTATTTCAGGATTTTCTGGCAGGCTGGACCTACCGTGTACCTTGCTTCCCAATAGAGAGATGACAGGTAAGAGTTGCCAGGATGCACTTTAGGCGCAGGGGTTCTTTCAGTGCAGTTCAGAGGGCCTCCGCGGAGGCAGAGCCACGTTGAATGGAATACTGGCCAAAAGGTGGTCCTGGGGCTGCCTTACAGCTGTAGAAATCAAGCTCTGCAGGCAAGAATCTGTTCATCACCCTTCCCTCTGCATAAAAATAGTCGACCCCAACCGTCTGTTCTGTGTTATGTTTCTCGGAAAATAAAAGGGGACTATGGCGCACACACTCTCCCTCAGAAGGGAATTCCTACGTGACCCTCTTAGGCCTACAGAAAGCCGTAGAGGAGTTAAAGCACTCTGTCGAGTCAGGACGCACGGAGATGGCTGCACACAAATCTTTGCTGATAGGAAACACTCGTGCTTCCCTTGAGGCCAGGGGTCACGTTTACTTTGCCCTGAGCTAGGGCAAGCGTTGGATGAGCTCCTAGCAAGGCACTGGAGACCACCTGGATTCCTAGGAGAATGCTCACTTTCTTCACTGAGCGTATTCCTAGTAGTGACTAGAAGACGGTTAATGGCAATGTCTTTCAGTCAGCCTTGAGGCCGCCACTATCTACCTTTCAACTGGGGGAAATCCTGCCTTTTTCCAGGCTTCTCAATGACAAACTGGATCACCCCGCACATGTACCTAGCTTCTCTGACAATCCCAAAGAGACCATTGGAACGCAATCCGGCCTTCTGCGATGAAACTTTTGGATGCAGTGTGCTCTGCATGTGGTGAACGGCATAATCCTCTAAATGTCCTCAGTAGGCCTAGGTGACTTTGGATGTTACAAATGCCTAGCAATGCTCAGGGTAAATCTCTTCTTTATTTCGGGCTGGACCTAAAGGCCAGT
Organism: Mesoplodon densirostris; assembly: GCF_025265405.1. Classification (NCBI taxonomy): domain Eukaryota; kingdom Metazoa; phylum Chordata; class Mammalia; order Artiodactyla; family Ziphiidae; genus Mesoplodon; species Mesoplodon densirostris. The sequence goes on from NC_082682.1 coordinate 1,520,591, forward strand.
TTCCACATCACTTAGAGAGACCACGAGCAGGAGTCCCCAGACTGAAGTGGCACACAGGTGGTTTCCTTCAGGACCTCTTATGTTTCCTCAAAGTGGCAGACCCGCATGGAATGAAAGCCTGCCACGAACCGCCTTCCTGAGGCTCTTTCAAAGCTGTGGAACGCTAGCCATAGAGAACACATTCGTTCCCGGCCCTTCCAACTGCATAGTGAGGGAAGTTCCCCGAGCTGTGTATCCCTTGATTGTGCCCAGAAGGCTTTGGGTACACAGTGTCCTTCCTTGGCAGGAATTGACCATGTGAGAGTCTTGAGCACTGTGGGCCATAGTAAAGCTAAAGCCGTCCATTGACTAAGACTTCCTGGAAACCGGTGCACCTCTATCTCTGGTAATGGGAAAATGTGCACCTTACCTCAAGACTAGAGGTCACATTTAGTTGGCCCTTTAGCTACAGTACGCAACTGGGGTGAGCTCCCAGGAAGGAATCGCAAGCCCCTGGATTCTTTAGGAAAAAATCTCTGTGCTCTTCAGCGGCACCTGTGGCGTGAAGAGTCTCCTGGTGGTGTGGTTTTCAGCAGGCTTGGAAGCTGCAATGGAGCTGCTGTCAAAAGGGGGAAATACGGGCTTCTCCCATATTCTCCCGTTTACAACTTGACGCCACAGCGCATTTACTAGCACTCTCTGACTGACTGCTGGAGACTTTCAGCCCCACTGGGCCTTTCTATGATCACACTTCGTTGGACGCGGGGTGTTTTGCGTGCCACGAATAGCATTACACGCTTCATGAACTAGTCCGGCCTAGGTGACTTTGGATGGACCAAATGGCTAAGAATTTGACCGGTATTTCAGGATTTTCTGGCAGGCTGGACCTACCGTGTACCTTGCTTCCCAATAGAGAGATGACAGGTAAGAGTTGCCAGGATGCACTTTAGGCGCAGGGGTTCTTTCAGTGCAGTTCAGAGGGCCTCCGCGGAGGCAGAGCCACGTTGAATGGAATACTGGCCAAAACGTGGTCCTGGGGCTGCCTTACAGCTGTAGAAATGAAGCTCTGCAGGCGAGAATCTGTTCATCACCCTTCCCTCTGCATACAAATAGTCGACCCCAACCGTCTGTTCTGTGTTATGTTTCTCGGAAAATAAAAGGGGACTATGGCGCACACACTCTCCCTCAGAAGGGAATTCCTACGTGACTCTCTTAGGCCTACGGAAAGCCGTAGAGGAGTTAAAGCACTCTGTCGAGTCAGGACGCACGGAGATGGCTGCACACAAATCTTTGCTGATAGGAAACACTCGTGCTTGCCTTGAGGCCAGGGGTCACGTTTACTTTGCCCTGAGCTAGGGCAAGCGTGGGATGAGCTCCTAGCAAGGCACTGGAGACCACCTGGATTCCTAGGAGAATGCTCACTTTCTTCACTGAGCGTATTCCTAGGAGTGACTAGAAGACGGTTAATGGCAATGTCTTTCAGTCAGCCTTGAGGCCGCCACTATCTACCTTTCAACTGGGGGAAATCCTGCCTTTTTCCAGGCTTCTCAATGACAAACTGGATCACCCCGCACATGTACCTAGCTTCTCTGACAATCCCAAAGAGACCATTGGAACGCAATCCGGCCTTCTGCGATGAAACTTTTGGATGCAGTGTGCTCTGCATGTGGTGAACGGCATAATCCTCTAAATGTCCTCAGTAGGCCTAGGTGACTTTGGATGTTGCAAATGCCTAGCAATGCTCAGGGTAAATCTCTTCTTTATTTCGGGCTGGACCTAAAGGCCAGTTTCCACATCACTTAGAGAGACCTCGAGCAGGAGTCCCCAGACTGAAGTGGCACACCGGTGGTTTCCTTCAGGGCCTCTTATGTTTCCTCAAAGTGGCAGACCCGCATGGAATGAAAGCCTGCCACGAACCGCCTTCCTGAGGCTCTTTCAAAGCTGTGGAACGCTAGCCATAGAGAACACATTCGTTCCCGGCCCTTCCAACTGCATAGTGAGGGAAGTTCCCCGAGCTGTGTATCCCTTGATTGTGCCCAGAAGGCTTTGGGTACACAGTGTCCTTCCTTGGCAGGAATTGACCATGTGAGAGTCTTGAGCACTGTGGGCCATAGTAAAGCTAAAGCCGTCCATTGACTAAGACTTCCTGGAAACCGGTGCACCTCTATCTCTGGTAATGGGAAAATGTGCACCTTACCTCAAGACTAGAGGTCACATTTAGTTGGCCCTTTAGCTACAGTACGCAACTGGGGTGAGCTCCCAGGAAGGAATCGCAAGCCCCTGGATTCTTTAGGAAAAAAACTCTGTGCTCTTCAGCGGCACCTGTGGCGTGAAGAGTCTCCTGGTGGTGTGGTTTTCAGCAGGCTTGGAAGCTGCAATGGAGCTGCTGTCAAAAGGGGGAAATACGGGCTTCTCCCATATTCTCCCGTTTACAACTTGACGCCACAGCGCATTTACTAGCACTCTCTGACTGACTGCTGGAGACTTTCAGCCCCACTGGGCCTTTCTATGATCACACTTCGTTGGACGCGGGGTGTTTTGCGTGCCACGAATAGCATTACACGCTTCATGAACTAGTCCGGCCTAGGTGACTTTGGATCGACCAAATGGCTAAGAATTTGACCGGTATTTCAGGATTTTCTGGCAGGCTGGACCTACCGTGTACCTTGCTTCCCAATAGAGAGATGACAGGTAAGAGTTGCCAGGATGCACTTTAGGCGCAGGGGTTCTTTCAGTGCAGTTCAGAGGGCCTCCGCGGAGGCAGAGCCACGTTGAATGGAATACTGGCCAAAAGGTGGTCCTGGGGCTGCCTTACAGCTGTAGAAATCAAGCTCTGCAGGCGAGAATCTGTTCATCACCCTTCCCTCTGCATAAAAATAGTCGACCCCAACCGTCTGTTCTGTGTTATGTTTCTCGGAAAATAAAAGGGGACTATGGCGCACACACTCTCCCTCAGAAGGGAATTCCTACGTGACCCTCTTAGGCCTACAGAAAGCCGTAGAGGAGTTAAAGCACTCTGTCGAGTCAGGACGCACGGAGATGGCTGCACACAAATCTTTGCTGATAGGAAACACTCGTGCTTCCCTTGAGGCCAGGGGTCACGTTTACTTTGCCCTGAGCTAGGGCAAGCGTGGGATGAGCTCCTAGCAAGGCACTGGAGACCACCTGGATTCCTAGGAGAATGCTCACTTTCTTCACTGAGCGTATTCCTAGTAGTGACTAGAAGACGGTTAATGGCAATGTCTTTCAGTCAGCCTTGAGGCCGCCACTATCTACCTTTCAACTGGGGGAAATCCTGCCTTTTTCCAGGCTTCTCAATGACAAACTGGATCACCCCGCACATGTACCTAGCTTCTCTGACAATCCCAAAGAGACCATTGGAACGCAATCCGGCCTTCTGCGATGAAACTTTTGGATGCAGTGTGCTCTGCATGTGGTGAACGGCATAATCCTCTAAATGTCCTCAGTAGGCCTAGGTGACTTTGGATGTTGCAAATGCCTAGCAATGCTCAGGGTAAATCTCTTCTTTATTTCGGGCTGGACCTAAAGGCCAGTTTCCACATCACTTAGAGAGACCTCGAGCAGGAGTCCCCAGACTGAAGTGGCACACCGGTGGTTTCCTTCAGGGCCTCTTATGTTTCCTCAAAGTGGCAGACCCGCATGGAATGAAAGCCTGCCACGAACCGCCTTCCTGAGGCTCTTTCAAAGCTGTGGAACGCTAGCCATAGAGAACACATTCGTTCCCGGCCCTTCCAACTGCATAGTGAGGGAAGTTCCCCGAGCTGTGTATCCCTTGATTGTGCCCAGAAGGCTTTGGGTACACAGTGTCCTTCCTTGGCAGGAATTGACCATGTGAGAGTCTTGAGCACTGTGGGCCATAGTAAAGCTAAAGCCGTCCATTGACTAAGACTTCCTGGAAACCGGTGCACCTCTATCTCTGGTAATGGGAAAATGTGCACCTTACCTCAAGACTAGAGGTCACATTTAGTTGGCCCTTTAGCTACAGTACGCAACTGGGGTGAGCTCCCAGGAAGGAATCGCAAGCCCCTGGATTCTTTAGGAAAAAAACTCTGTGCTCTTCAGCGGCACCTGTGGCGTGAAGAGTCTCCTGGTGGTGTGGTTTTCAGCAGGCTTGGAAGCTGCAATGGAGCTGCTGTCAAAAGGGGGAAATACGGGCTTCTCCCATATTCTCCCGTTTACAACTTGACGCCACAGCGCATTTACTAGCACTCTCTGACTGACTGCTGGAGACTTTCAGCCCCACTGGGCCTTTCTATGATCACACTTCGTTGGACGCGGGGTGTTTTGCGTGCCACGAATAGCATTACACGCTTCATGAACTAGTCCGGCCTAGGTGACTTTGGATCGACCAAATGGCTAAGAATTTGACCGGTATTTCAGGATTTTCTGGCAGGCTGGACCTACCGTGTACCTTGCTTCCCAATAGAGAGATGACAGGTAAGAGTTGCCAGGATGCACTTTAGGCGCAGGGGTTCTTTCAGTGCAGTTCAGAGGGCCTCCGCGGAGGCAGAGCCACGTTGAATGGAATACTGGCCAAAAGGTGGTCCTGGGGCTGCCTTACAGCTGTAGAAATCAAGCTCTGCAGGCGAGAATCTGTTCATCACCCTTCCCTCTGCATAAAAATAGTCGACCCCAACCGTCTGTTCTGTGTTATGTTTCTCGGAAAATAAAAGGGGACTATGGCGCACACACTCTCCCTCAGAAGGGAATTCCTACGTGACCCTCTTAGGCCTACAGAAAGCCGTAGAGGAGTTAAAGCACTCTGTCGAGTCAGGACGCACGGAGATGGCTGCACACAAATCTTTGCTGATAGGAAACACTCGTGCTTCCCTTGAGGCCAGGGGTCACGTTTACTTTGCCCTGAGCTAGGGCAAGCGTGGGATGAGCTCCTAGCAAGGCACTGGAGACCACCTGGATTCCTAGGAGAATGCTCACTTTCTTCACTGAGCGTATTCCTAGTAGTGACTAGAAGACGGTTAATGGCAATGTCTTTCAGTCAGCCTTGAGGCCGCCACTATCTACCTTTCAACTGGGGGAAATCCTGCCTTTTTCCAGGCTTCTCAATGACAAACTGGATCACCCCGCACATGTACCTAGCTTCTCTGACAATCCCAAAGAGACCATTGGAACGCAATCCGGCCTTCTGCGATGAAACTTTTGGATGCAGTGTGCTCTGCATGTGGTGAACGGCATAATCCTCTAAATGTCCTCAGTAGGCCTAGGTGACTTTGGATGTTACAAATGCCTAGCAATGCTCAGGGTAAATCTCTTCTTTATTTCGGGCTGGACCTAAAGGCCAGTTTCCACATCACTTAGAGAGACCTCGAGCAGGAGTCCCCAGACTGAAGTGGCACACAGGTGGTTTCCTTCAGGACCTCTTATGTTTCCTCAAAGTGGCAGACCCGCATGGAATGAAAGCCTGCCACGAACCGCCTTCCTGAGGCTCTTTCAAAGCTGTGGAACGCTAGCCATAGAGAACACATTCGTTCCCGGCCCTTCCAACTGCATAGTGAGGGAAGTTCCCCGAGCTGTGTATCCCTTGATTGTGCCCAGAAGGCTTTGGGTACACAGTGTCCTTCCTTGGCAGGAATTGACCATGTGAGAGTCTTGAGCACTGTGGGCCATAGTAAAGCTAAAGCCGTCCATTGACTAAGACTTCCTGGAAACCGGTGCACCTCTATCTCTGGTAATGGGAAAATGTGCACCTTACCTCAAGACTAGAGGTCACATTTAGTTGGCCCTTTAGCTACAGTACGCAACTGGGGTGAGCTCCCAGGAAGGAATCGCAAGCCCCTGGATTCTTTAGGAAAAAATCTCTGTGCTCTTCAGCGGCACCTGTGGCGTGAAGAGTCTCCTGGTGGTGTGGTTTTCAGCAGGCTTGGAAGCTGCAATGGAGCTGCTGTCAAAAGGGGGAAATACGGGCTTCTCCCATATTCTCCCGTTTACAACTTGACGCCACAGCGCATTTACTAGCACTCTCTGACTGACTGCTGGAGACTTTCAGCCCCACTGGGCCTTTCTATGATCACACTTCGTTGGACGCGGGGTGTTTTGCGTGCCACGAATAGCATTACACGCTTCATGAACTAGTCCGGCCTAGGTGACTTTGGATCGACCAAATGGCTAAGAATTTGACCGGTATTTCAGGATTTTCTGGCAGGCTGGACCTACCGTGTACCTTGCTTCCCAATAGAGAGATGACAGGTAAGAGTTGCCAGGATGCACTTTAGGCGCAGGGGTTCTTTCAGTGCAGTTCAGAGGGCCTCCGCGGAGGCAGAGCCACGTTGAATGGAATACTGGCCAAAACGTGGTCCTGGGGCTGCCTTACAGCTGTAGAAATCAAGCTCTGCAGGCGAGAATCTGTTCATCACCCTTCCCTCTGCATACAAATAGTCGACCCCAACCGTCTGTTCTGTGTTATGTTTCTCGGAAAATAAAAGGGGACTATGGCGCACACACTCTCCCTCAGAAGGGAATTCCTACGTGACTCTCTTAGGCCTACGGAAAGCCGTAGAGGAGTTAAAGCACTCTGTCGAGTCAGGACGCACGGAGATGGCTGCACACAAATCTTTGCTGATAGGAAACACTCGTGCTTGCCTTGAGGCCAGGGGTCACGTTTACTTTGCCCTGAGTTAGGGTAAGCGTGGGATGAGCTCCTAGCAAGGCACTGGAGACCACCTGGATTCCTAGGAGAATGCTCACTTTCTTCACTGAGCGTATTCCTAGGAGTGACTAGAAGACGGTTCATGGCAATGTCTTTCAGTCAGCCTTGAGGCCGCCACTATCTACCTTTCAACTGGGGGAAATCCTGCCTTTTTCCAGGCTTCTCAATGACAAACTGGATCACCCCGCACATGTACCTAGCTTCTCTGACAATCCCAAAGAGACCATTGGAACGCAATCCGGCCTTCTGCGATGAAACTTTTGGATGCAGTGTGCTCTGCATGTGGTGAACGGCATAATCCTCTAAATGTCCTCAGTAGGCCTAGGTGACTTTGGATGTTGCAAATGCCTAGCAATGCTCAGGGTAAATCTCTTCTTTATTTCGGGCTGGACCTAAAGGCCAGTTTCCGCATCACTTAGAGAGACCTCGAGCAGGAGTCCCCAGACTGAAGTGGCGCCCCGGTGGTTTCCTTCAGGGCCTCTTATGTTTCCTCAAAGTGGCAGACCCGCAGGGAATGAAAGCCTGCCACGAACCGCCTTCCTGAGGCTCTTTCAAAGCTGTGGAACGCTAGCCATAGAGAACACATTCGTTCCCGGCCCTTCCAACTGCATAGTGAGGGAAGTTCCCCGAGCTGTGTATCCCTTGATTGTGCCCAGAAGGCTTTGGGTACACAGTGTCCTTCCTTGGCAGGAATTGACCATGTGAGAGTCTTGAGCACTGTGGGCCATAGTAAAGCTAAAGCCGTCCATTGACTAAGACTTCCTGGAAACCGGTGCACCTCTATCTCTGGTAATGGGAAAATGTGCACCTTACCTCAAGACTAGAGGTCACATTTAGTTGGCCCTTTAGCTACAGTACGCAACTGGGGTGAGCTCCCAGGAAGGAATTGCAAGCCCCTGGATTCTTTAGGAATAAAACTCTGTGCTCTTCAGCGGCACCTGTGGCGTGAAGAGTCTCCTGGTGGTGTGGTTTTCAGCAGGCTTGGAAGCTGCAATGGAGCTGCTGTCAAAAGGGGGAAATACGGGCTTCTCCCATATTCTCCCGTTTACAACTTGACGCCACAGCGCATTTACTAGCACTCTCTGACTGACTGCTGGAGACTTTCAGCCCCACTGGGCCTTTCTATGATCACACTTCGTTGGACGCGGGGTGTTTTGCGTGCCACGAATAGCATTACACGCTTCATGAACTAGTCCGGCCTAGGTGACTTTGGATGGACCAAATGGCTAAGAATTTGACCGGTATTTCAGGATTTTCTGGCAGGCTGGACCTACCGTGTACCTTGCTTCCCAATAGAGAGATGACAGGTAAGAGTTGCCAGGATGCACTTTAGGCGCAGGGGTTCTTTCAGTGCAGTTCAGAGGGCCTCCGCGGAGGCAGAGCCACGTTGAATGGAATACTGGCCAAAACGTGGTCCTGGGGCTGCCTTACAGCTGTAGAAATCAAGCTCTGCAGGCGAGAATCTGTTCATCACCCTTCCCTCTGCATACAAATAGTCGACCCCAACCGTCTGTTCTGTGTTATGTTTCTCGGAAAATAAAAGGGGACTACGGCGCACACACTCTCCCTCAGAAGGGAATTCCTACGTGACTCTCTTAGGCCTACGGAAAGCCGTAGAGGAGTTAAAGCACTCTGTCGAGTCAGGACGCACGGAGATGGCTGCACACAAATCTTTCCTGATAGGAAACACTCGTGCTTGCCTTGAGGCCAGGGGTCACGTTTACTTTGCCCTGAGCTAGGGCAAGCGTGGGATGAGCTCTTAGCAAGGCACTGGAGACCACCTGGATTCCTAGGAGAATGCTCACTTTCTTCACTGAGCGTATTCCTAGGAGTGACTAGAAGACGGTTAATGGCAATGTCTTTCAGTCAGCCTGGAGGCCGCCACTATCTACCTTTCAACTGGGGGAAATCCTGCCTTTTTCCAGGCTTCTCAATGACAAACTGGATCACCCCGCACATGTACCTAGCTTCTCTGACAATCCCAAAGAGACCATTGGAACGCAATCCGGCCTTCTGCGATGAAACTTTTGGATGCAGTGTGCTCTGCATGTGGTGAACGGCATAATCCTCTAAATGTCCTCAGTAGGCCTAGGTGACTTTGGATGTTGCAAATGCCTAGCAATGCTCAGGGTAAATCTCTTCTTTATTTCGGGCTGGACCTAAAGGCCAGTTTCCGCATCACTTAGAGAGACCTCGAGCAGGAGTCCCCAGACTGAAGTGGCGCCCCGGTGGTTTCCTTCAGGGCCTCTTATGTTTCTTCAAAGTGGCAGACCCGCAGGGAATGAAAGCCTGCCACGAACCGCCTTCCTGAGGCTCTTTCAAAGCTGTGGAACGCTAGCCATAGAGAACACATTCGTTCCCGGCCCTTCCAACTGCATAGTGAGGGAAGTTCCCCGAGCTGTGTATCCCTTGATTGTGCCCAGAAGGCTATGGGTACACAGTGTCCTTCCTTGGCAGGAATTGACCATGTGAGAGTCTTGTGCACTGTGGGCCATAGTAAAGCTAAAGCCGTCCATTGACTAAGACTTCCTGGAAACCGGTGCACCTCTATCTCTGGTAATGGGAAAATGTGCACCTTACCTCAAGACTAGAGGTCACATTTAGTTGGCCCTTTAGCTACAGTACGCAACTGGGGTGAGCTCCCAGGAAGGAATCGCAAGTCCCTGGATTCTTTAGGAAAAAATCTCTGTGCTCTTCAGCGGCACCTGTGGCGTGAAGAGTCTCCTGGTGGTGTGGTTTTCAGCAGGCTTGGAAGCTGCAATGGAGCTGCTGTCAAAAGGGGGAAATACGGGCTTCTCCCATATTCTCCCGTTTACAACTTGACGCCACAGCGCATTTACTAGCACTCTCTGACTGACTGCTGGAGACTTTCCGCCCCACTGGGCCTTTCTATGATCACACTTCGTTGGACGCGGGGTGTTTTGCGTGCCACGAATAGCATTACACGCTTCATGAACTAGTCCGGCCTAGGTGACTTTGGATGGACCAAATGGCTAAGAATTTGACCGGTATTTCAGGATTTTCTGGCAGGCTGGACCTACCGTGTACCTTGCTTCCCAATAGAGAGATGACAGGTAAGAGTTGCCAGGATGCACTTTAGGCGCAGGGGTTCTTTCAGTGCAGTTCAGAGGGCCTCCGCGGAGGCAGAGCCACGTTGAATGGAATACTGGCCAAAACGTGGTCCTGGGGCTGCCTTACAGCTGTAGAAATCAAGCTCTGCAGGCGAGAATCTGTTCATCACCCTTCCCTCTGCATACAAATAGTCGACCCCAACCGTCTGTTCTGTGTTATGTTTCTCAGGAAAATAAAAGGGGACTATGGCGCACACACTCTCCCTCAGAAGGGAATTCCTACGTGACCCTCTTAGGCCTACGGAAAGCCGTAGAGGAGTTAAAGCACTCTGTCGAGTCAGGACGCACGGAGATGGCTGCACACAAATCTTTGCTGATAGGAAACACTCGTGCTTGCCTTGAGGCCAGGGGTCACGTTTACTTTGCCCTGAGTTAGGGTAAGCGTGGGATGAGCTCCTAGCAAGGCACTGGAGACCACCTGGATTCCTAGGAGAATGCTCACTTTCTTCACTGAGCGTATTCCTAGGAGTGACTAGAAGACGGTTAATGGCAATGTCTTTCAGTCAGCCTTGAGGCCGCCACTATCTACCTTTCAACTGGGGGAAATCCTGCCTTTTTCCAGGCTTCTCAATGACAAACTGGATCACCCCGCACATGTACCTAGCTTCTCTGACAATCCCAAAGAGACCATTGGAACGCAATCCGGCCTTCTGCGATGAAACTTTTGGATGCAGTGTGCTCTGCATGTGGTGAACGGCATAATCCTCTAAATGTCCTCAGTAGGCCTAGGTGACTTTGGATGTTGCAAATGCCTAGCAATGCTCAGGGTAAATCTCTTCTTTATTTCGGGCTGGACCTAAAGGCCAGTTTCCGCATCACTTAGAGAGACCTCGAGCAGGAGTCCCCAGACTGAAGTGGCGCCCCGGTGGTTTCCTTCAGGGCCTCTTATGTTTCTTCAAAGTGGCAGACCCGCAGGGAATGAAAGCCTGCCACGAACCGCCTTCCTGAGGCTCTTTCAAAGCTGTGGAACGCTAGCCATAGAGAACACATTCGTTCCCGGCCCTTCCAACTGCATAGTGAGGGAAGTTCCCCGAGCTGTGTATCCCTTGATTGTGCCCAGAAGGCTTTGGGTACACAGTGTCCTTCCTTGGCAGGAATTGACCATGTGAGAGTCTTGTGCACTGTGGGCCATAGTAAAGCTAAAGCCGTCCATTGACTAAGACTTCCTGGAAACCGGTGCACCTCTATCTCTGGTAATGGGAAAATGTGCACCTTACCTCAAGACTAGAGGTCACATTTAGTTGGCCCTTTAGCTACAGTACGCAACTGGGGTGAGCTCCCAGGAAGGAATTGCAAGCCCCTGGATTCTTTAGGAATAAAACTCTGTGCTCTTCAGCGGCACCTGTGGCGTGAAGAGTCTCCTGGTGGTGTGGTTTTCAGCAGGCTTGGAAGCTGCAATGGAGCTGCTGTCAAAAGGGGGAAATACGGGCTTCTCCCATATTCTCCCGTTTACAACTTGACGCCACAGCGCATTTACTAGCACTCTCTGACTGACTGCTGGAGACTTTCAGCCCCACTGGGCCTTTCTATGATCACACTTCGTTGGACGCGGGGTGTTTTGCGTGCCACGAATAGCATTACACGCTTCATGAACTAGTCCGGCCTAGGTGACTTTGGATGGACCAAATGGCTAAGAATTTGACCGGTATTTCAGGATTTTCTGGCAGGCTGGACCTACCGTGTACCTTGCTTCCCAATAGAGAGATGACAGGTAAGAGTTGCCAGGATGCACTTTAGGCGCAGGGGTTCTTTCAGTGCAGTTCAGAGGGCCTCCGCGGAGGCAGAGCCACGTTGAATGGAATACTGGCCAAAACGTGGTCCTGGGGCTGCCTTACAGCTGTAGAAATCAAGCTCTGCAGGCGAGAATCTGTTCATCACCCTTCCCTCTGCATACAAATAGTCGACCCCAACCGTCTGTTCTGTGTTATGTTTCTCGGAAAATAAAAGGGGACTATGGCGCACACACTCTCCCTCAGAAGGGAATTCCTACGTGACTCTCTTAGGCCTACGGAAAGCCGTAGAGGAGTTAAAGCACTCTGTCGAGTCAGGACGCACGGAGATGGCTGCACACAAATCTTTCCTGATAGGAAACACTCGTGCTTGCCTTGAGGCCAGGGGTCACGTTTACTTTGCCCTGAGCTAGGGCAAGCGTGGGATGAGCTCCTAGCAAGGCACTGGAGACCACCTGGATTCCTAGGAGAATGCTCACTTTCTTCACTGAGCGTATTCCTAGGAGTGACTAGAAGACGGTTAATGGCAATGTCTTTCAGTCAGCCTTGAGGCCGCCACTATCTACCTTTCAACTGGGGGAAATCCTGCCTTTTTCCAGGCTTCTCAATGACAAACTGGATCACCCCGCACATGTACCTAGCTTCTCTGACAATCCCAAAGAGACCATTGGAACGCAATCCGGCCTTCTGCGATGAAACTTTTGGATGCAGTGTGCTCTGCATGTGGTGAACGGCATAATCCTCTAAATGTCCTCAGTAGGCCTAGGTGACTTTGGATGTTACAAATGCCTAGCAATGCTCAGGGTAAATCTCTTCTTTATTTCGGGCTGGACCTAAAGGCCAGTTTCCACATCACTTAGAGAGACCTCGAGCAGGAGTCCCCAGACTGAAGTGGCACACAGGTGGTTTCCTTCAGGACCTCTTATGTTTCCTCAAAGTGGCAGACCCGCATGGAATGAAAGCCTGCCACGAACCGCCTTCCTGAGGCTCTTTCAAAGCTGTGGAACGCTAGCCATAGAGAACACATTCGTTCCCGGCCCTTCCAACTGCATAGTGAGGGAAGTTCCCCGAGCTGTGTATCCCTTGATTGTGCCCAGAAGGCTTTGGGTACACAGTGTCCTTCCTTGGCAGGAATTGACCATGTGAGAGTCTTGAGCACTGTGGGCCATAGTAAAGCTAAAGCCGTCCATTGACTAAGACTTCCTGGAAACCGGTGCACCTCTATCTCTGGTAATGGGAAAATGTGCACCTTACCTCAAGACTAGAGGTCACATTTAGTTGGCCCTTTAGCTACAGTACGCAACTGGGGTGAGCTCCCAGGAAGGAATCGCAAGCCCCTGGATTCTTTAGGAAAAAATCTCTGTGCTCTTCAGCGGCACCTGTGGCGTGAAGAGTCTCCTGGTGGTGTGGTTTTCAGCAGGCTTGGAAGCTGCAATGGAGCTGCTGTCAAAAGGGGGAAATACGGGCTTCTCCCATATTCTCCCGTTTACAACTTGACGCCACAGCGCATTTACTAGCACTCTCTGACTGACTGCTGGAGACTTTCAGCCCCACTGGGCCTTTCTATGATCACACTTCGTTGGACGCGGGGTGTTTTGCGTGCCACGAATAGCATTACACGCTTCATGAACTAGTCCGGCCTAGGTGACTTTGGATGGACCAAATGGCTAAGAATTTGACCGGTATTTCAGGATTTTCTGGCAGGCTGGACCTACCGTGTACCTTGCTTCCCAATAGAGAGATGACAGGTAAGAGTTGCCAGGATGCACTTTAGGCGCAGGGGTTCTTTCAGTGCAGTTCAGAGGGCCTCCGCGGAGGCAGAGCCACGTTGAATGGAATACTGGCCAAAACGTGGTCCTGGGGCTGCCTTACAGCTGTAGAAATCAAGCTCTGCAGGCGAGAATCTGTTCATCACCCTTCCCTCTGCATACAAATAGTCGACCCCAATCGTCTGTTCTGTGTTATGTTTCTCGGAAAATAAAAGGGGACTACGGCGCACACACTCTCCCTCAGAAGGGAATTCCTACGTGACTCTCTTAGGCCTACGGAAAGCCGTAGAGGAGTTAAAGCACTCTGTCGAGTCAGGACGCACGGAGATGGCTGCACACAAATCTTTGCTGATAGGAAACACTCGTGCTTGCCTTGAGGCCAGGGGTCACATTTACTTTGCCCTGAGTTAGGGTAAGCGTGGGATGAGCTCCTAGCAAGGCACTGGAGACCACCTGGATTCCTAGGAGAATGATCACTTTCTTCACTGAGCGTATTCCTAGGAGTGACTAGAAGACGGTTCATGGCAATGTCTTTCAGTCAGCCTTGAGGCCGCCACTATCTACCTTTCAACTGGGGGAAATCCTGCCTTTTTCCAGGCTTCTCAATGACAAACTGGATCACCCCGCACATGTACCTAGCTTCTCTGACAATCCCAAAGAGACCATTGGAACGCAATCCGGCCTTCTGCGATGAAACTTTTGGATGCAGTGTGCTCTGCATGTGGTGAACGGCATAATCCTCTAAATGTCCTCAGTAGGCCTAGGTGACTTTGGATGTTGCAAATGCCTAGCAATGCTCAGGGTAAATCTCTTCTTTATTTCGGGCTGGACCTAAAGGCCAGTTTCCGCATCACTTAGAGAGACCTCGAGCAGGAGTCCCCAGACTGAAGTGGCGCCCCGGTGGTTTCCTTCAGGGCCTCTTATGTTTCCTCAAAGTGGCAGACCCGCATGGAATGAAAGCCTGCCACGAACCGCCTTCCTGAGGCTCTTTCAAAGCTGTGGAACGCTAGCCATAGAGAACACATTCGTTCCCGGCCCTTCCAACTGCATAGTGAGGGAAGTTCCCCGAGCTGTGTATCCCTTGATTGTGCCCAGAAGGCTTTGGGTACACAGTGTCCTTCCTTGGCAGGAATTGACCATGTGAGAGTCTTGAGCACTGTGGGCCATAGTAAAGCTAAAGCCGTCCATTGACTAAGACTTCCTGGAAACCGGTGCACCTCTATCTCTGGTAATGGGAAAATGTGCACCTTACCTCAAGACTAGAGGTCACATTTAGTTGGCCCTTTAGCTACAGTACGCAACTGGGGTGAGCTCCCAGGAAGGAATCGCAAGCCCCTGGATTCTTTAGGAAAAAAACTCTGTGCTCTTCAGCGGCACCTGTGGCGTGAAGAGTCTCCTGGTGGTGTGGTTTTCAGCAGGCTTGGAAGCTGCAATGGAGCTGCTGTCAAAAGGGGGAAATACGGGCTTCTCCCATATTCTCCCGTTTACAACTTGACGCCACAGCGCATTTACTAGCACTCTCTGACTGACTGCTGGAGACTTTCAGCCCCACTGGGCCTTTCTATGATCACACTTTGTTGGACGCGGGGTGTTTTGCGTGCCACGAATAGCATTACACGCTTCATGAACTAGTCCGGCCTAGGTGACTTTGGATGGACCAAATGGCTAAGAATTTGACCGGTATTTCAGGATTTTCTGGCAGGCTGGACCTACCGTGTACCTTGCTTCCCAATAGAGAGATGACAGGTAAGAGTTGCCAGGATGCACTTTAGGCGCAGGGGTTCTTTCAGTGTAGTTCAGAGGGCCTCCGCGGAGGCAGAGCCACGTTGAATGGAATACTGGCCAAAACGTGGTCCTGGGGCTGCCTTACAGCTGTAGAAATCAAGGTCTGCAGGCGAGAATCTGTTCATCACCCTTCCCTCTGCATACAAATAGTCGACCCCAACCGTCTGTTCTGTGTTATGTTTCTCGGAAAATAAAAGGGGACTACGGCGCACACACTCTCCCTCAGAAGGGAATTCCTACGTGACTCTCTTAGGCCTACGGAAAGCAGTAGAGGAGTTAAAGCACTCTGTCGAGTCAGGACGCACGGAGATGGCTGCACACAAATCTTTGCTGATAGGAAACACTCGTGCATGCCTTGAGGCCAGGGGTCACGTTTACTTTGCCCTGAGCTAGGGCAAGCGTGGGATGAGCTCCTAGCAAGGCACTGGAGACCACCTGGATTCCTAGGAGAATGCTCACTTTCTTCACTGAGCATATTCCTAGGAGTGACTAGAAGACGGTTAATGGCAATGTCTTTCAGTCAGCCTTGAGGCCGCCACTATCTACCTTTCAACTGGGAGAAATCCTGCCTTTTTCCAGGCTTCTCAATGACAAACTGGATCACCCCGCACATGTACCTAGCTTCTCTGACAATCCCAAAGAGACCATTGGAACGCAATCCGGCCTTCTGCGATGAAACTTTTGGATGCAGTGTGCTCTGCATGTGGTGAACGGCATAATCCTCTAAATGTCCTCAGTAGGCCTAGGTGACTTTGGATGTTGCAAATGCCTAGCAATGCTCAGGGTAAATCTCTTCTTTATTTCGGGCTGGACCTAAAGGCCAGTTTCCGCATCACTTAGAGAGACCTCGAGCAGGAGTCCCCAGACTGAAGTGGCGCCCCGGTGGTTTCCTTCAGGGCCTCTTATGTTTCCTCAAAGTGGCAGACCCGCATGGAATGAAAGCCTGCCACGAACCGCCTTCCTGAGGCTCTTTCAAAGCTGTGGAACGCTAGCCATAGAGAACACATTCGTTCCCGGCCCTTCCAACTGCATAGTGAGGGAAGTTCCCCGAGCTGTGTATCCCTTGATTGTGCCCAGAAGGCTTTGGGTACACAGTGTCCTTCCTTGGCAGGAATTGACCATGTGAGAGTCTTGAGCACTGTGGGCCATAGTAAAGCTAAAGCCGTCCATTGACTAAGACTTCCTGGAAACCGGTGCACCTCTATCTCTGGTAATGGGAAAATGTGCACCTTACCTCAAGACTAGAGGTCACATTTAGTTGGCCCTTTAGCTACAGTACGCAACTGGGGTGAGCTCCCAGGAAGGAATCGCAAGCCCCTGGATTCTTTAGGAAAAAAACTCTGTGCTCTTCAGCGGCACCTGTGGCGTGAAGAGTCTCCTGGTGGTGTGGTTTTCAGCAGGCTTGGAAGCTGCAATGGAGCTGCTGTCAAAAGGGGGAAATACGGGCTTCTCCCATATTCTCCCGTTTACAACTTGACGCCACAGCGCATTTACTAGCACTCTCTGACTGACTGCTGGAGACTTTCAGCCCCACTGGGCCTTTCTATGATCACACTTCGTTGGACGCGGGGTGTTTTGCGTGCCACGAATAGCATTACACGCTTCATGAACTAGTCCGGCCTAGGTGACTTTGGATGGACCAAATGGCTAAGAATTTGACCGGTATTTCAGGATTTTCTGGCAGGCTGGACCTACCGTGTACCTTGCTTCCCAATAGAGAGATGACAGGTAAGAGTTGCCAGGATGCACTTTAGGCGCAGGGGTTCTTTCAGTGCAGTTCAGAGGGCCTCCGCGGAGGCAGAGCCACGTTGAATGGAATACTGGCCAAAACGTGGTCCTGGGGCTGCCTTACAGCTGTAGAAATCAAGCTCTGCAGGCGAGAATCTGTTCATCACCCTTCCCTCTGCATACAAAGAGTCGACCCCAACCGTCTGTTCTGTGTTATGTTTCTCGGAAAATAAAAGGGGACTACGGCGCACACACTCTCCCTCAGAAGGGAATTCCTACGTGACTCTCTTAGGCCTACGGAAAGCCGTAGAGGAGTTAAAGCACTCTGTCGAGTCAGGACGCACGGAGATGGCTGCACACAAATCTTTGCTGATAGGAAACACTCGTGCTTGCCTTGAGGCCAGGGGTCACATTTACTTTGCCCTGAGTTAGGGTAAGCGTGGGATGAGCTCCTAGCAAGGCACTGGAGACCACCTGGATTCCTAGGAGAATGCTCACTTTCTTCACTGAGCGTATTCCTAGGAGTGACTAGAAGACGGTTCATGGCAATGTCTTTCAGTCAGCCTTGAGGCCGCCACTATCTACCTTTCAACTGGGGGAAATCCTGCCTTTTTCCAGGCTTCTCAATGACAAACTGGATCACCCCGCACATGTACCTAGCTTCTCTGACAATCCCAAAGAGACCATTGGAACGCAATCCGGCCTTCTGCGATGAAACTTTTGGATGCAGTGTGCTCTGCATGTGGTGAACGGCATAATCCTCTAAATGTCCTCAGTAGGCCTAGGTGACTTTGGATGTTGCAAATGCCTAGCAATGCTCAGGGTAAATCTCTTCTTTATTTCGGGCTGGACCTAAAGGCCAGTTTCCGCATCACTTAGAGAGAACTCGAGCAGGAGTCCCCAGACTGAAGTGGCGCCCCGGTGGTTTCCTTCAGGGCCTCTTATGTTTCCTCAAAGTGGCAGACCCGCATGGAATGAAAGCCTGCCACGAACCGCCTTCCTGAGGCTCTTTCAAAGCTGTGGAACGCTAGCCATAGAGAACACATTCGTTCCCGGCCCTTCCAACTGCATAGTGAGGGAAGTTCCCCGAGCTGTGTATCCCTTGATTGTGCCCAGAAGGCTTTGGGTACACAGTGTCCTTCCTTGGCAGGAATTGACCATGTGAGAGTCTTGAGCACTGTGGGCCATAGTAAAGCTAAAGCCGTCCATTGACTAAGACTTCCTGGAAACCGGTGCACCTCTATCTCTGGTAATGGGAAAATGTGCACCTTACCTCAAGACTAGAGGTCACATTTAGTTGGCCCTTTAGCTACAGTACGCAACTGGGGTGAGCTCCCAGGAAGGAATCGCAAGCCCCTGGATTCTTTAGGAAAAAAACTCTGTGCTCTTCAGCGGCACCTGTGGCGTGAAGAGTCTCCTGGTGGTGTGGTTTTCAGCAGGCTTGGAAGCTGCAATGGAGCTGCTGTCAAAAGGGGGAAATACGGGCTTCTCCCATATTCTCCCGTTTACAACTTGACGCCACAGCGCATTTACTAGCACTCTCTGACTGACTGCTGGAGACTTTCAGCCCCACTGGGCCTTTCTATGATCACACTTCGTTGGACGCGGGGTGTTTTGCGTGCCACGAATAGCATTACACGCTTCATGAACTAGTCCGGCCTAGGTGACTTTGGATGGACCAAATGGCTAAGAATTTGACCGGTATTTCAGGATTTTCTGGCAGGCTGGACCTACCGTGTACCTTGCTTCCCAATAGAGAGATGACAGGTAAGAGTTGCCAGGATGCACTTTAGGCGCAGGGGTTCTTTCAGTGCAGTTCAGAGGGCCTCCGCGGAGGCAGAGCCACGTTGAATGGAATACTGGCCAAAAGGTGGTCCTGGGGCTGCCTTACAGCTGTAGAAATCAAGCTCTGCAGGCGAGAATCTGTTCATCACCCTTCCCTCTGCATACAAATAGTCGACCCCAACCGTCTGTTCTGTGTTATGTTTCTCGGAAAATAAAAGGGGACTATGGCGCACACACTCTCCCTCAGAAGGGAATTCCTACGTGACCCTCTTAGGCCTACAGAAAGCCGTAGAGGAGTTAAAGCACTCTGTCGAGTCAGGACGCACGGAGATGGCTGCACACAAATCTTTGCTGATAGGAAACACTCGTGCTTCCCTTGAGGCCAGGGGTCACGTTTACTTTGCCCTGAGCTAGGGCAAGCGTGGGATGAGCTCCTAGCAAGGCACTGGAGACCACCTGGATTCCTAGGAGAATGCTCACTTTCTTCACTGAGCGTATTCCTAGTAGTGACTAGAAGACGGTTAATGGCAATGTCTTTCAGTCAGCCTTGAGGCCGCCACTATCTACCTTTCAACTGGGGGAAATCCTGCCTTTTTCCAGGCTTCTCAATGACAAACTGGATCACCCCGCACATGTACCTAGCTTCTCTGACAATCCCAAAGAGACCATTGGAACGCAATCCGGCCTTCTGCGATGAAACTTTTGGATGCAGTGTGCTCTGCATGTGGTGAACGGCATAATCCTCTAAATGTCCTCAGTAGGCCTAGGTGACTTTGGATGTTACAAATGCCTAGCAATGCTCAGGGTAAATCTCTTCTTTATTTCGGGCTGGACCTAAAGGCCAGTTTCCACATCACTTAGAGAGACCTCGAGCAGGAGTCCCCAGACTGAAGTGGCACACAGGTGGATTCCTTCAGGACCTCTTATGTTTCCTCAAAGTGGCAGACCCGCATGGAATGAAAGCCTGCCACGAACCGCCTTCCTGAGGCTCTTTCAAAGCTGTGGAACGCTAGCCATAGAGAACACATTCGTTCCCGGCCCTTCCAACTGCATAGTGAGGGAAGTTCCCCGAGCTGTGTATCCCTTGATTGTGCCCAGAAGGCTTTGGGTACACAGTGTCCTTCCTTGGCAGGAATTGACCATGTGAGAGTCTTGAGCACTGTGGGCCATAGTAAAGCTAAAGCCGTCCATTGACTAAGACTTCCTGGAAACCGGTGCACCTCTATCTCTGGTAATGGGAAAATGTGCACCTTACCTCAAGACTAGAGGTCACATTTAGTTGGCCCTTTAGCTACAGTACGCAACTGGGGTGAGCTCCCAGGAAGGAATCGCAAGCCCCTGGATTCTTTAGGAAAAAAACTCTGTGCTCTTCAGCGGCACCTGTGGCGTGAAGAGTCTCCTGGTGGTGTGGTTTTCAGCAGGCTTGGAAGCTGCAATGGAGCTGCTGTCAAAAGGGGGAAATACGGGCTTCTCCCATATTCTCCCATTTACAACTTGACGCCACAGCGCATTTACTAGCACTCTCTGACTGACTGCTGGAGACTTTCAGCCCCACTGGGCCTTTCTATGATCACACTTCGTTGGACGCGGGGTGTTTTGCGTGCCACGAATAGCATTACACGCTTCATGAACTAGTCCGGCCTAGGTGACTTTGGATGGACCAAATGGCTAAGAATTTGACCGGTATTTCAGGATTTTCTGGCAGGCTGGACCTACCGTGTACCTTGCTTCCCAATAGAGAGATGACAGGTAAGAGTTGCCAGGATGCACTTTAGGCGCAGGGGTTCTTTCAGTGCAGTTCAGAGGGCCTCCGCGGAGGCAGAGCCACGTTGAATGGAATACTGGCCAAAACGTGGTCCTGGGGCTGCCTTACAGCTGTAGAAATCAAGCTCTGCAGGCGAGAATCTGTTCATCACCCTTCCCTCTGCATACAAATAGTCGACCCCAACCGTCTGTTCTGTGTTATGTTTCTCGGAAAATAAAAGGGGACTATGGCGCACACACTCTCCCTCAGAAGGGAATTCCTACGTGACTCTCTTAGGCCTACGGAAAGCCGTAGAGGAGTTAAAGCACTCTGTCGAGTCAGGACGCACGGAGATGGCTGCACACAAATCTTTGCTGATAGGAAACACTCGTGCTTGCCTTGAGGCCAGGGGTCACGTTTACTTTGCCCTGAGTTAGGGTAAGCGTGGGATGAGCTCCTAGCAAGGCACTGGAGACCACCTGGATTCCTAGGAGAATGCTCACTTTCTTCACTGAGCGTATTCCTAGGAGTGACTAGAAGACGGTTAATGGCAATGTCTTTCAGTCAGCCTTGAGGCCGCCACTATCTACCTTTCAACTGGGGGAAATCCTGCCTTTTTCCAGGCTTCTCAATGACAAACTGGATCACCCCGCACATGTACCTAGCTTCTCTGACAATCCCAAAGAGACCATTGGAACGCAATCCGGCCTTCTGCGATGAAACTTTTGGATGCAGTGTGCTCTGCATGTGGTGAACGGCATAATCCTCTAAATGTCCTCAGTAGGCCTAGGTGACTTTGGATGTTGCAAATGCCTAGCAATGCTCAGGGTAAATCTCTTCTTTATTTCGGGCTGGACCTAAAGGCCAGTTTCCGCATCACTTAGAGAGACCTCGAGCAGGAGTCCCCAGACTGAAGTGGCGCCCCGGTGGTTTCCTTCAGGGCCTCTTATGTTTCCTCAAAGTGGCAGACCCGCAGGGAATGAAAGCCTGCCACGAACCGCCTTCCTGAGGCTCTTTCAAAGCTGTGGAACGCTAGCCATAGAGAACACATTCGTTCCCGGCCCTTCCAACTGCATAGTGAGGGAAGTTCCCCGAGCTGTGTATCCCTTGATTGTGCCCAGAAGGCTTTGGGTACACAGTGTCCTTCCTTGGCAGGAATTGACCATGTGAGAGTCTTGAGCACTGTGGGCCATAGTAAAGCTAAAGCCGTCCATTGACTAAGACTTCCTGGAAACCGGTGCACCTCTATCTCTGGTAATGGGAAAATGTGCACCTTACCTCAAGACTAGAGGTCACATTTAGTTGGCCCTTTAGCTACAGTACGCAACTGGGGTGAGCTCCCAGGAAGGAATTGCAAGCCCCTGGATTCTTTAGGAATAAAACTCTGTGCTCTTCAGCGGCACCTGTGGCGTGAAGAGTCTCCTGGTGGTGTGGTTTTCAGCAGGCTTGGAAGCTGCAATGGAGCTGCTGTCAAAAGGGGGAAATACGGGCTTCTCCCATATTCTCCCGTTTACAACTTGACGCCACAGCGCATTTACTAGCACTCTCTGACTGACTGCTGGAGACTTTCAGCCCCACTGGGCCTTTCTATGATCACACTTCGTTGGACGCGGGGTGTTTTGCGTGCCACGAATAGCATTACACGCTTCATGAACTAGTCCGGCCTAGGTGACTTTGGATGGACCAAATGGCTAAGAATTTGACCGGTATTTCAGGATTTTCTGGCAGGCTGGACCTACCGTGTACCTTGCTTCCCAATAGAGAGATGACAGGTAAGAGTTGCCAGGATGCACTTTAGGCGCAGGGGTTCTTTCAGTGCAGTTCAGAGGGCCTCCGCGGAGGCAGAGCCACGTTGAATGGAATACTGGCCAAAACGTGGTCCTGGGGCTGCCTTACAGCTGTAGAAATCAAGCTCTGCAGGCGAGAATCTGTTCATCACCCTTCCCTCTGCATACAAATAGTCGACCCCAACCGTCTGTTCTGTGTTATGTTTCTCGGAAAATAAAAGGGGACTACGGCGCACACACTCTCCCTCAGAAGGGAATTCCTACGTGACTCTCTTAGGCCTACGGAAAGCCGTAGAGGAGTTAAAGCACTCTGTCGAGTCAGGACGCACGGAGATGGCTGCACACAAATCTTTCCTGATAGGAAACACTCGTGCTTGCCTTGAGGCCAGGGGTCACGTTTACTTTGCCCTGAGCTAGGGCAAGCGTGGGATGAGCTCCTAGCAAGGCACTGGAGACCACCTGGATTCCTAGGAGAATGCTCACTTTCTTCACTGAGCGTATTCCTAGGAGTGACTAGAAGACGGTTAATGGCAATGTCTTTCAGTCAGCCTGGAGGCCGCCACTATCTACCTTTCAACTGGGGGAAATCCTGCCTTTTTCCAGGCTTCTCAATGACAAACTGGATCACCCCGCACATGTACCTAGCTTCTCTGACAATCCCAAAGAGACCATTGGAACGCAATCCGGCCTTCTGCGATGAAACTTTTGGATGCAGTGTGCTCTGCATGTGGTGAACGGCATAATCCTCTAAATGTCCTCAGTAGGCCTAGGTGACTTTGGATGTTGCAAATGCCTAGCAATGCTCAGGGTAAATCTCTTCTTTATTTCGGGCTGGACCTAAAGGCCAGTTTCCACATCACTTAGAGAGACCTCGAGCAGGAGTCCCCAGACTGAAGTGGCACACAGGTGGTTTCCTTCAGGACCTCTTATGTTTCCTCAAAGTGGCAGACCCGCATGGAATGAAAGCCTGCCACGAACCGCCTTCCTGAGGCTCTTTCAAAGCTGTGGAACGCTAGCCATAGAGAACACATTCGTTCTCGGCCCTTCCAACTGCATAGTGAGGGAAGTTCCCCGAGCTGTGTATCCCTTGATTGTGCCCAGAAGGCTTTGGGTACACAGTGTCCTTCCTTGGCAGGAATTGACCATGTGAGAGTCTTGAGCACTGTGGGCCATAGTAAAGCTAAAGCCGTCCATTGACTAAGACTTCCTGGAAACCGGTGCACCTCTATCTCTGGTAATGGGAAAATGTGCACCTTACCTCAAGACTAGAGGTCACATTTAGTTGGCCCTTTAGCTACAGTACGCAACTGGGGTGAGCTCCCAGGAAGGAATCGCAAGTCCCTGGATTCTTTAGGAAAAAATCTCTGTGCTCTTCAGCGGCACCTGTGGCGTGAAGAGTCTCCTGGTGGTGTGGTTTTCAGCAGGCTTGGAAGCTGCAATGGAGCTGCTGTCAAAAGGGGGAAATACGGGCTTCTCCCATATTCTCCCGTTTACAACTTGACGCCACAGCGCATTTACTAGCACTCTCTGACTGACTGCTGGAGACTTTCCGCCCCACTGGGCCTTTCTATGATCACACTTCGTTGGACGCGGGGTGTTTTGCGTGCCACGAATAGCATTACACGCTTCATGAACTAGTCCGGCCTAGGTGACTTTGGATGGACCAAATGGCTAAGAATTTGACCGGTATTTCAGGATTTTCTGGCAGGCTGGACCTACCGTGTACCTTGCTTCCCAATAGAGAGATGACAGGTAAGAGTTGCCAGGATGCACTTTAGGCACAGGGGTTCTTTCAGTGCAGTTCAGAGGGCCTCCGCGGAGGCAGAGCCACGTTGAATGGAATACTGGCCAAAACGTGGTCCTGGGGCTGCCTTACAGCTGTAGAAATCAAGCTCTGCAGGCGAGAATCTGTTCATCACCCTTCCCTCTGCATACAAATAGTCGACCCCAACCGTCTGTTCTGTGTTATGTTTCTCAGGAAAATAAAAGGGGACTATGGCGCACACACTCTCCCTCAGAAGGGAATTCCTACGTGACTCTCTTAGGCCTACGGAAAGCCGTAGAGGAGTTAAAGCACTCTGTCGAGTCAGGACACACGGAGATGGCTGCACACAAATCTTTGCTGATAGGAAACACTCGTGCTTGCCTTGAGGACAGGGGTCACGTTTACTTTGCCCTGAGTTAGGGTAAGCGTGGGATGAGCTCCTAGCAAGGCACTGGAGACCACCTGGATTCCTAGGAGAATGCTCACTTTCTTCACTGAGCGTATTCCTAGGAGTGACTAGAAGACGGTTCATGGCAATGTCTTTCAGTCAGCCTTGAGGCCGCCACTATCTACCTTTCAACTGGGGGAAATCCTGCCTTTTTCCAGGCTTCTCAATGACAAACTGGATCACCCCGCACATGTACCTAGCTTCTCTGACAATCCCAAAGAGACCATTGGAACGCAATCCGGCCTTCTGCGATGAAACTTTTGGATGCAGTGTGCTCTGCATGTGGTGAACGGCATAATCCTCTAAATGTCCTCAGTAGGCCTAGGTGACTTTGGATGTTGCAAATGCCTAGCAATGCTCAGGGTAAATCTCTTCTTTATTTCGGGCTGGACCTAAAGGCCAGTTTCCGCATCACTTAGAGAGACCTCGAGCAGGAGTCCCCAGACTGAAGTGGCGCCCCGGTGGTTTCCTTCAGGGCCTCTTATGTTTCCTCAAAGTGGCAGACCCGCAGGGAATGAAAGCCTGCCACGAACCGCCTTCCTGAGGCTCTTTCAAAGCTGTGGAACGCTAGCCATAGAGAACACATTCGTTCCCGGCCCTTCCAACTGCATAGTGAGGGAAGTTCCCCGAGCTGTGTATCCCTTGATTGTGCCCAGAAGGCTTTGGGTACACAGTGTCCTTCCTTGGCAGGAATTGACCATGTGAGAGTCTTGAGCACTGTGGGCCATAGTAAAGCTAAAGCCGTCCATTGACTAAGACTTCCTGGAAACCGGTGCACCTCTATCTCTGGTAATGGGAAAATGTGCACCTTACCTCAAGACTAGAGGTCACATTTAGTTGGCCCTTTAGCTACAGTACGCAACTGGGGTGAGCTCCCAGGAAGGAATTGCAAGCCCCTGGATTCTTTAGGAATAAAACTCTGTGCTCTTCAGCGGCACCTGTGGCGTGAAGAGTCTCCTGGTGGTGTGGTTTTCAGCAGGCTTGGAAGCTGCAATGGAGCTGCTGTCAAAAGGGGGAAATACGGGCTTCTCCCATATTCTCCCGTTTACAACTTGACGCCACAGCGCATTTACTAGCACTCTCTGACTGACTGCTGGAGACTTTCAGCCCCACTGGGCCTTTCTATGATCACACTTCGTTGGACGCGGGGTGTTTTGCGTGCCACGAATAGCATTACACGCTTCATGAACTAGTCCGGCCTAGGTGACTTTGGATGGACCAAATGGCTAAGAATTTGACCGGTATTTCAGGATTTTCTGGCAGGCTGGACCTACCGTGTACCTTGCTTCCCAATAGAGAGATGACAGGTAAGAGTTGCCAGGATGCACTTTAGGCGCAGGGGTTCTTTCAGTGCAGTTCAGAGGGCCTCCGCGGAGGCAGAGCCACGTTGAATGGAATACTGGCCAAAACGTGGTCCTGGGGCTGCCTTACAGCTGTAGAAATCAAGCTCTGCAGGCGAGAATCTGTTCATCACCCTTCCCTCTGCATACAAATAGTCGACCCCAACCGTCTGTTCTGTGTTATGTTTCTCGGAAAATAAAAGGGGACTATGGCGCATACACTCTCCCTCAGAAGGGAATTCCTACGTGACTCTCTTAGGCCTACGGAAAGCCGTAGAGGAGTTAAAGCACTCTGTCGAGTCAGGACGCACGGAGATGGCTGCACACAAATCTTTCCTGATAGGAAACACTCGTGCTTGCCTTGAGGCCAGGGGTCACGTTTACTTTGCCCTGAGCTAGGGCAAGCGTGGGATGAGCTCCTAGCAAGGCACTGGAGACCACCTGGATTCCTAGGAGAATGCTCACTTTCTTCACTGAGCGTATTCCTAGGAGTGACTAGAAGACGGTTAATGGCAATGTCTTTCAGTCAGCCTGGAGGCCGCCACTATCTACCTTTCAACTGGGGGAAATCCTGCCTTTTTCCAGGCTTCTCAATGACAAACTGGATCACCCCGCACATGTACCTAGCTTCTCTGACAATCCCAAAGAGACCATTGGAACGCAATCCGGCCTTCTGCGATGAAACTTTTGGATGCAGTGTGCTCTGCATGTGGTGAACGGCATAATCCTCTAAATGTCCTCAGTAGGCCTAGGTGACTTTGGATGTTACAAATGCCTAGCAATGCTCAGGGTAAATCTCTTCTTTATTTCGGGCTGGACCTAAAGGCCAGTTTCCACATCACTTAGAGAGACCTCGAGCAGGAGTCCCCAGACTGAAGTGGCACACAGGTGGTTTCCTTCAGGACCTCTTATGTTTCCTCAAAGTGGCAGACCCGCATGGAATGAAAGCCTGCCACGAACCGCCTTCCTGAGGCTCTTTCAAAGCTGTGGAACGCTAGCCATAGAGAACACATTCGTTCTCGGCCCTTCCAACTGCATAGTGAGGGAAGTTCCCCGAGCTGTGTATCCCTTGATTGTGCCCAGAAGGCTTTGGGTACACAGTGTCCTTCCTTGGCAGGAATTGACCATGTGAGAGTCTTGAGCACTGTGGGCCATAGTAAAGCTAAAGCCGTCCATTGACTAAGACTTCCTGGAAACCGGTGCACCTCTATCTCTGGTAATGGGAAAATGTGCACCTTACCTCAAGACTAGAGGTCACATTTAGTTGGCCCTTTAGCTACAGTACGCAACTGGGGTGAGCTCCCAGGAAGGAATCGCAAGACCCTGGATTCTTTAGGAAAAAATCTCTGTGCTCTTCAGCGGCACCTGTGGCGTGAAGAGTCTCCTGGTGGTGTGGTTTTCAGCAGGCTTGGAAGCTGCAATGGAGCTGCTGTCAAAAGGGGGAAATACGGGCTTCTCCCATATTCTCCCGTTTACAACTTGACGCCACAGCGCATTTACTAGCACTCTCTGACTGACTGCTGGAGACTTTCCGCCCCACTGGGCCTTTCTATGATCACACTTCGTTGGACGCGGGGTGTTTTGCGTGCCACGAATAGCATTACACGCTTCATGAACTAGTCCGGCCTAGGTGACTTTGGATGGACCAAATGGCTAAGAATTTGACCGGTATTTCAGGATTTTCTGGCAGGCTGGACCTACCGTGTACCTTGCTTCCCAATAGAGAGATGACAGGTAAGAGTTGCCAGGATGCACTTTAGGCACAGGGGTTCTTTCAGTGCAGTTCAGAGGGCCTCCGCGGAGGCAGAGCCACGTTGAATGGAATACTGGCCAAAACGTGGTCCTGGGGCTGCCTTACAGCTGTAGAAATCAAGCTCTGCAGGCGAGAATCTGTTCATCACCCTTCCCTCTGCATACAAATAGTCGACCCCAACCGTCTGTTCTGTGTTATGTTTCTCAGGAAAATAAAAGGGGACTATGGCGCACACACTCTCCCTCAGAAGGGAATTCCTACGTGACTCTCTTAGGCCTACGGAAAGCCGTAGAGGAGTTAAAGCACTCTGTCGAGTCAGGACGCACGGAGATGGCTGCACACAAATCTTTGCTGATAGGAAACACTCGTGCTTGCCTTGAGGCCAGGGGTCACGTTTACTTTGCCCTGAGTTAGGGTAAGCGTGGGATGAGCTCCTAGCAAGGCACTGGAGACCACCTGGATTCCTAAGAGAATGCTCACTTTCTTCACTGAGCGTATTCCTAGGAGTGACTAGAAGACGGTTAATGGCAATGTCTTTCAGTCAGCCTTGAGGCCGCCACTATCTACCTTTCAACTGGGGGAAATCCTGCCTTTTTCCAGGCTTCTCAATGACAAACTGGATCACCCCGCACATGTACCTAGCTTCTCTGACAATCCCAAAGAGACCATTGGAACGCAATCCGGCCTTCTGCGATGAAACTTTTGGATGCAGTGTGCTCTGCATGTGGTGAACGGCATAATCCTCTAAATGTCCTCAGTAGGCCTAGGTGACTTTGGATGTTGCAAATGCCTAGCAATGCTCAGGGTAAATCTCTTCTTTATTTCGGGCTGGACCTAAAGGCCAGTTTCCGCATCACTTAGAGAGACCTCGAGCAGGAGTCCCCAGACTGAAGTGGCGCCCCGGTGGTTTCCTTCAGGGCCTCTTATGTTTCTTCAAAGTGGCAGACCCGCAGGGAATGAAAGCCTGCCACGAACCGCCTTCCTGAGGCTCTTTCAAAGCTGTGGAACGCTAGCCATAGAGAACACATTCGTTCCCGGCCCTTCCAACTGCATAGTGAGGGAAGTTCCCCGAGCTGTGTATCCCTTGATTGTGCCCAGAAGGCTTTGGGTACACAGTGTCCTTCCTTGGCAGGAATTGACCATGTGAGAGTCTTGTGCACTGTGGGCCATAGTAAAGCTAAAGCCGTCCATTGACTAAGACTTCCTGGAAACCGGTGCACCTCTATCTCTGGTAATGGGAAAATGTGCACCTTACCTCAAGACTAGAGGTCACATTTAGTTGGCCCTTTAGCTACAGTACGCAACTGGGGTGAGCTCCCAGGAAGTAATTGCAAGCCCCTGGATTCTTTAGGAATAAAACTCTGTGCTCTTCAGCGACACCTGTGGCGTGAAGAGTCTCCTGGTGGTGTGGTTTTCAGCAGGCTTGGAAGCTGCAATGGAGCTGCTGTCAAAAGGGGGAAATACGGGCTTCTCCCATATTCTCCCGTTTACAACTTGACGCCACAGCGCATTTACTAGCACTCTCTGACTGACTGCTAGAGACTTTCAGCCCCACTGGGCCTTTCTATGATCACACTTCGTTGGACGCGGGGTGTTTTGCGTGCCACGAATAGCATTACACGCTTCATGAACTAGTCCGGCCTAGGTGACTTTGGATGGACCAAATGGCTAAGAATTTGACCGGTATTTCAGGATTTTCTGGCAGGCTGGACCTACCGTGTACCTTGCTTCCCAATAGAGAGATGACAGGTAAGAGTTGCCAGGATGCACTTTAGGCGCAGGGGTTCTTTCAGTGCAGTTCAGAGGGCCTTCGCGGAGGCAGAGCCACGTTGAATGGAATACTGGCCAAAACGTGGTCCTGGGGCTGCCTTACAGCTGTAGAAATCAAGCTCTGCAGGCGAGAATCTGTTCATCACCCTTCCCTCTGCATACAAATAGTCGACCCCAACCGTCTGTTCTGTGTTATGTTTCTCGGAAAATAAAAGGGGACTACGGCGCACACACTCTCCCTCAGAAGGGAATTCCTACGTGACTCTCTTAGGCCTACGGAAAGCCGTAGAGGAGTTAAAGCACTCTGTCGAGTCAGGACGCACGGAGATGGCTGCACACAAATCTTTCCTGATAGGAAACACTCGTGCTTGCCTTGAGGCCAGGGGTCACGTTTACTTTGCCCTGAGCTAGGGCAAGCGTGGGATGAGCTCCTAGCAAGGCACTGGAGACCACCTGGATTCCTAGGAGAATGCTCACTTTCTTCACTGAGCGTATTCCTAGGAGTGACTAGAAGACGGTTAATGGCAATGTCTTTCAGTCAGCCTTGAGGCCGCCACTATCTACCTTTCAACTGGGGGAAATCCTGCCTTTTTCCAGGCTTCTCAATGACAAACTGGATCACCCCGCACATGTACCTAGCTTCTCTGACAATCCCAAAGAGACCATTGGAACGCAATCCGGCCTTCTGCGATGAAACTTTTGGATGCAGTGTGCTCTGCATGTGGTGAACGGCATAATCCTCTAAATGTCCTCAGTAGGCCTAGGTGACTTTGGATGTTACAAATGCCTAGCAATGCTCAGGGTAAATCTCTTCTTTATTTCGGGCTGGACCTAAAGGCCAGTTTCCACATCACTTAGAGAGACCTCGAGCAGGAGTCCCCAGACTGAAGTGGCACACAGGTGGTTTCCTTCAGGACCTCTTATGTTTCCTCAAAGTGGCAGACCCGCATGGAATGAAAGCCTGCCACGAACCGCCTTCCTGAGGCTCTTTCAAAGCTGTGGAACGCTAGCCATAGAGAACACATTCGTTCCCGGCCCTTCCAACTGCATAGTGAGGGAAGTTCCCCGAGCTGTGTATCCCTTGATTGTGCCCAGAAGGCTTTGGGTACACAGTGTCCTTCCTTGGCAGGAATTGACCATGTGAGAGTCTTGAGCACTGTGGGCCATAGTAAAGCTAAAGCCGTCCATTGACTAAGACTTCCTGGAAACCGGTGCACCTCTATCTCTGGTAATGGGAAAATGTGCACCTTACCTCAAGACTAGAGGTCACATTTAGTTGGCCCTTTAGCTACAGTACGCAACTGGGGTGAGCTCCCAGGAAGGAATCGCAAGCCCCTGGATTCTTTAGGAAAAAAACTCTGTGCTCTTCAGCGGCACCTGTGGCGTGAAGAGTCTCCTGGTGGTGTGGTTTTCAGCAGGCTTGGAAGCTGCAATGGAGCTGCTGTCAAAAGGGGGAAATACGGGCTTCTCCCATATTCTCCCGTTTACAACTTGACGCCACAGCGCATTTACTAGCACTCTCTGACTGACTGCTGGAGACTTTCAGCCCCACTGGGCCTTTCTATGATCACACTTCGTTGGACGCGGGGTGTTTTGCGTGCCACGAATAGCATTACACGCTTCATGAACTAGTCCGGCCTAGGTGACTTTGGATGGACCAAATGGCTAAGAATTTGACCGGTATTTCAGGATTTTCTGGCAGGCTGGACCTACCGTGTACCTTGCTTCCCAATAGAGAGATGACAGGTAAGAGTTGCCAGGATGCACTTTAGGCGCAGGGGTTCTTTCAGTGCAGTTCAGAGGGCCTCCGCGGAGGCAGAGCCACGTTGAATGGAATACTGGCCAAAACGTGGTCCTGGGGCTGCCTTACAGCTGTAGAAATCAAGGTCTGCAGGCGAGAATCTGTTCATCACCCTTCCCTCTGCATACAAATAGTCGACCCCAACCGTCTGTTCTGTGTTATGTTTCTCGGAAAATAAAAGGGGACTACGGCGCACACACTCTCCCTCAGAAGGGAATTCCTACGTGACTCTCTTAGGCCTACGGAAAGCCGTAGAGGAGTTAAAGCACTCTGTCGAGTCAGGACGCACGGAGATGGCTGCACACAAATCTTTGCTGATAGGAAACACTCGTGCTTGCCTTGAGGCCAGGGGTCACATTTACTTTGCCCTGAGTTAGGGTAAGCGTGGGATGAGCTCCTAGCAAGGCACTGGAGACCACCTGGATTCCTAGGAGAATGCTCACTTTCTTCACTGAGCGTATTCCTAGGAGTGACTAGAAGACGGTTCATGGCAATGTCTTTCAGTCAGCCTTGAGGCCGCCACTATCAACCTTTCAACTGGGGGAAATCCTGCCTTTTTCCAGGCTTCTCAATGACAAACTGGATCACCCCGCACATGTACCTAGCTTCTCTGACAATCCCAAAGAGACCATTGGAACGCAATCCGGCCTTCTGCGATGAAACTTTTGGATGCAGTGTGCTCTGCATGTGGTGAACGGCATAATCCTCTAAATGTCCTCAGTAGGCCTAGGTGACTTTGGATGTTGCAAATGCCTAGCAATGCTCAGGGTAAATCTCTTCTTTATTTCGGGCTGGACCTAAAGGCCAGTTTCCGCATCACTTAGAGAGACCTCGAGCAGGAGTCCCCAGACTGAAGTGGCGCCCCGGTGGTTTCCTTCAGGGCCTCTTATGTTTCCTCAAAGTGGCAGACCCGCAGGGAATGAAAGCCTGCCACGAACCGCCTTCCTGAGGCTCTTTCAAAGCTGTGGAACGCTAGCCATAGAGAACACATTCGTTCCCGGCCCTTCCAACTGCATAGTGAGGGAAGTTCCCCGAGCTGTGTATCCCTTGATTGTGCCCAGAAGGCTTTGGGTACACAGTGTCCTTCCTTGGCAGGAATTGACCATGTGAGAGTCTTGAGCACTGTGGGCCATAGTAAAGCTAAAGCCGTCCATTGACTAAGACTTCCTGGAAACCGGTGCACCTCTATCTCTGGTAATGGGAAAATGTGCACCTTACCTCAAGACTAGAGGTCACATTTAGTTGGCCCTTTAGCTACAGTACGCAACTGGGGTGAGCTCCCAGGAAGGAATCGCAAGCCCCTGGATTCTTTAGGAAAAAAACTCTGTGCTCTTCAGCGGCACCTGTGGCGTGAAGAGTCTCCTGGTGGTGTGGTTTTCAGCAGGCTTGGAAGCTGCAATGGAGCTGCTGTCAAAAGGGGGAAATACGGGCTTCTCCCATATTCTCCCGTTTACAACTTGACGCCACAGCGCATTTACTAGCACTCTCTGACTGACTGCTGGAGACTTTCAGCCCCACTGGGCCTTTCTATGATCACACTTTGTTGGACGCGGGGTGTTTTGCGTGCCACGAATAGCATTACACGCTTCATGAACTAGTCCGGCCTAGGTGACTTTGGATGGACCAAATGGCTAAGAATTTGACCGGTATTTCAGGATTTTCTGGCAGGCTGGACCTACCGTGTACCTTGCTTCCCAATAGAGAGATGACAGGTAAGAGTTGCCAGGATGCACTTTAGGCGCAGGGGTTATTTCAGTGCAGTTCAGAGGGCCTCCGCGGAGGCAGAGCCACGTTGAATGGAATACTGGCCAAAACGTGGTCCTGGGGCTGCCTTACAGCTGTAGAAATCAAGGTCTGCAGGCGAGAATCTGTTCATCACCCTTCCCTCTGCATACAAATAGTCGACCCCAACCGTCTGTTCTGTGTTATGTTTCTCGGAAAATAAAAGGGGACTACGGCGCACACACTCTCCCTCAGAAGGGAATTCCTACGTGACTCTCTTAGGCCTACGGAAAGCAGTAGAGGAGTTAAAGCACTCTGTCGAGTCAGGACGCACGGAGATGGCTGCACACAAATCTTTGCTGATAGGAAACACTCGTGCATGCCTTGAGGCCAGGGGTCACGTTTACTTTGCCCTGAGCTAGGGCAAGCGTGGGATGAGCTCCTAGCAAGGCACTGGAGACCACCTGGATTCCTAGGAGAATGCTCACTTTCTTCACTGAGCATATTCCTAGGAGTGACTAGAAGACGGTTAATGGCAATGTCTTTCAGTCAGCCTTGAGGCCGCCACTATCTACCTTTCAACTGGGAGAAATCCTGCCTTTTTCCAGGCTTCTCAATGACAAACTGGATCACCCCGCACATGTACCTAGCTTCTCTGACAATCCCAAAGAGACCATTGGAACGCAATCCGGCCTTCTGCGATGAAACTTTTGGATGCAGTGTGCTCTGCATGTGGTGAACGGCATAATCCTCTAAATGTCCTCAGTAGGCCTAGGTGACTTTGGATGTTGCAAATGCCTAGCAATGCTCAGGGTAAATCTCTTCTTTATTTCGGGCTGGACCTAAAGGCCAGTTTCCGCATCACTTAGAGAGACCTCGAGCAGGAGTCCCCAGACTGAAGTGGCGCCCCGGTGGTTTCCTTCAGGGCCTCTTATGTTTCCTCAAAGTGGCAGACCCGCATGGAATGAAAGCCTGCCACGAACCGCCTTCCTGAGGCTCTTTCAAAGCTGTGGAACGCTAGCCATAGAGAACACATTCGTTCCCGGCCCTTCCAACTGCATAGTGAGGGAAGTTCCCCGAGCTGTGTATCCCTTGATTGTGCCCAGAAGGCTTTGGGTACACAGTGTCCTTCCTTGGCAGGAATTGACCATGTGAGAGTCTTGAGCACTGTGGGCCATAGTAAAGCTAAAGCCGTCCATTGACTAAGACTTCCTGGAAACCGGTGCACCTCTATCTCTGGTAATGGGAAAATGTGCACCTTACCTCAAGACTAGAGGTCACATTTAGTTGGCCCTTTAGCTACAGTACGCAACTGGGGTGAGCTCCCAGGAAGGAATCGCAAGCCCCTGGATTCTTTAGGAAAAAAACTCTGTGCTCTTCAGCGGCACCTGTGGCGTGAAGAGTCTCCTGGTGGTGTGGTTTTCAGCAGGCTTGGAAGCTGCAATGGAGCTGCTGTCAAAAGGGGGAAATACGGGCTTCTCCCATATTCTCCCGTTTACAACTTGACGCCACAGCGCATTTACTAGCACTCTCTGACTGACTGCTGGAGACTTTCAGCCCCACTGGGCCTTTCTATGATCACACTTCGTTGGACGCGGGGTGTTTTGCGTGCCACGAATAGCATTACACGCTTCATGAACTAGTCCGGCCTAGGTGACTTTGGATGGACCAAATGGCTAAGAATTTGACCGGTATTTCAGGATTTTCTGGCAGGCTGGACCTACCGTGTACCTTGCTTCCCAATAGAGAGATGACAGGTAAGAGTTGCCAGGATGCACTTTAGGCGCAGGGGTTATTTCAGTGCAGTTCAGAGGGCCTCCGCGGAGGCAGAGCCACGTTGAATGGAATACTGGCCAAAACGTGGTCCTGGGGCTGCCTTACAGCTGTAGAAATCAAGCTCTGCAGGAGAGAATCTGTTCATCACCCTTCCCTCTGCATACAAATAGTCGACCCCAACCGTCTGTTCTGTGTTATGTTTCTCGGAAAATAAAAGGGGACTACGGCGCACACACTCTCCCTCAGAAGGGAATTCCTACGTGACTCTCTTAGGCCTACGGAAAGCAGTAGAGGAGTTAAAGCACTCTGTCGAGTCAGGACGCACGGAGATGGCTGCACACAAATCTTTGCTGATAGGAAACACTCGTGCATGCCTTGAGGCCAGGGGTCACGTTTACTTTGCCCTGAGCTAGGGCAAGCGTGGGATGAGCTCCTAGCAAGGCACTGGAGACCACCTGGATTCCTAGGAGAACGCTCACTTTCTTCACTGAGCGTATTCCTAGGAGTGACTAGAAGACGGTTAATGGCAATGTCTTTCAGTCAGTCTTGAGGCCGCCACTATCTACCTTTCAACTGGGGGAAATCCTGCCTTTTTCCAGGCTTCTCAATGACAAACTGGATCACCCCGCACATGTACCTAGCTTCTCTGACAATCCCAAAGAGACCATTGGAACGCAATCCGGCCTTCTGCGATGAAACTTTTGGATGCAGTGTGCTCTGCATGTGGTGAACGGCATAATCCTCTAAATGTCCTCAGTAGGCCTAGGTGACTTTGGATGTTGCAAATGCCTAGCAATGCTCAGGGTAAATCTCTTCTTTATTTCGGGCTGGACCTAAAGGCCAGTTTCCACATCACTTAGAGAGACCTCGATCAGGAGTCCCCAGACTGAAGTGGCGCCCCGGTGGTTTCCTTCAGGGCCTCTTATGTTTCCTCAAAGTGGCAGACCCGCATGGAATGAAAGCCTGCCACGAACCGCCTTCCTGAGGCTCTTTCAAAGCTGTGGAACGCTAGCCATAGAGAACACATTCGTTCCCGGCCCTTCCAACTGCATAGTGAGGGAAGTTCCCCGAGCTGTGTATCCCTTGATTGTGCCCAGAAGGCTTTGGGTACACAGTGTCCTTCCTTGGCAGGAATTGACCATGTGAGAGTCTTGAGCACTGTGGGCCATAGTAAAGCTAAAGCCGTCCATTGACTAAGACTTCCTGGAAACCGGTGCACCTCTATCTCTGGTAATGGGAAAATGTGCACCTTACCTCAAGACTAGAGGTCACATTTAGTTGGCCCTTTAGCTACAGTACGCAACTGGGGTGAGCTCCCAGGAAGGAATCGCAAGCCCCTGGATTCTTTAGGAAAAAAACTCTGTGCTCTTCAGCGGCACCTGTGGCGTGAAGAGTCTCCTGGTGGTGTGGTTTTCAGCAGGCTTGGAAGCTGCAATGGAGCTGCTGTCAAAAGGGGGAAATACGGGCTTCTCCCATATTCTCCCGTTTACAACTTGACGCCACAGCGCATTTACTAGCGCTCTCTGACTGACTGCTGGAGACTTTCAGCCCCACTGGGCCTTTCTATGATCACACTTCGTTGGACGCGGGGTGTTTTGCGTGCCACGAATAGCATTACACGCTTCATGAACTAGTCCGGCCTAGGTGACTTTGGATGGACCAAATGGCTAAGAATTTGACCGGTATTTCAGGATTTTCTGGCAGGCTGGACCTACCGTGTACCTTGCTTCCCAATAGAGAGATGACAGGTAAGAGTTGCCAGGATGCACTTTAGGCGCAGGGGTTCTTTCAGTGCAGTTCAGAGGGCCTCCGCGGAGGCAGAGCCACGTTGAATGGAATACTGGCCAAAACGTGGTCCTGGGGCTGCCTTACAGCTGTAGAAATCAAGCTCTGCAGGCGAGAATCTGTTCATCACCCTTCCCTCTGCATACAAATAGTCGACCCCAACCGTCTGTTCTGTGTTATGTTTCTCGGAAAATAAAAGGGGACTACGGCGCACACACTCTCCCTCAGAAGGGAATTCCTACGTGACTCTCTTAGGCCTACGGAAAGCAGTAGAGGAGTTAAAGCACTCTGTCGAGTCAGGACGCACGGAGATGGCTGCACACAAATCTTTGCTGATAGGAAACACTCGTGCATACCTTGAGGCCAGGGGTCACGTTTACTTTGCCCTGAGCTAGGGCAAGCGTGGGATGAGCTCCTAGCAAGGCACTGGAGACCACCTGGATTCCTAGGAGAATGCTCACTTTCTTCACTGAGCGTATTCCTAGGAGTGACTAGAAGACGGTTAATGGCAATGTCTTTCAGTCAGCCTTGAGGCCGCCACTATCTACCTTTCAACTGGGGGAAATCCTGCCTTTTTCCAGGCTTCTCAATGACAAACTGGATCACCCCGCACATGTACCTAGCTTCTCTGACAATCCCAAAGAGACCATTGGAACGCAATCCGGCCTTCTGCGATGAAACTTTTGGATGCAGTGTGCTCTGCATGTGGTGAACGGCATAATCCTCTAAATGTCTTCAGTAGGCCTAGGTGACTTTGGATGTTACAAATGCCTAGCAATGCTCAGGGTAAATCTCTTCTTTATTTCGGGCTGGACCTAAAGGCCAGTTTCCACATCACTTAGAGAGACCTCGAGCAGGAGTCCCCAGACTGAAGTGGCACACAGGTGGTTTCCTTCAGGACCTCTTATGTTTCCTCAAAGTGGCAGACCCGCATGGAATGAAAGCCTGCCACGAACCGCCTTCCTGAGGCTCTTTCAAAGCTGTGGAACGCTAGCCATAGAGAACACATTCGTTCCCGGCCCTTCCAACTGCATAGTGAGGGAAGTTCCCCGAGCTGTGTATCCCTTGATTGTGCCCAGAAGGCTTTGGGTACACAGTGTCCTTCCTTGGCAGGAATTGACCATGTGAGAGTCTTGAGCACTGTGGGCCATAGTAAAGCTAAAGCCGTCCATTGACTAAGACTTCCTGGAAACCGGTGCACCTCTATCTCTGGTAATGGGAAAATGTGCACCTTACCTCAAGACTAGAGGTCACATTTAGTTGGCCCTTTAGCTACAGTACGCAACTGGGGTGAGCTCCCAGGAAGGAATCGCAAGCCCCTGGATTCTTTAGGAAAAAAACTCTGTGCTCTTCAGCGGCACCTGTGGCGTGAAGAGTCTCCTGGTGGTGTGGTTTTCAGCAGGCTTGGAAGCTGCAATGGAGCTGCTGTCAAAAGGGGGAAATACGGGCTTCTCCCATATTCTCCCGTTTACAACTTGACGCCACAGCGCATTTACTAGCACTCTCTGACTGACTGCTGGAGACTTTCAGCCCCACTGGGCCTTTCTATGATCACACTTCGTTGGACGCGGGGTGTTTTGCGTGCCACGAATAGCATTACACGCTTCATGAACTAGTCCGGCCTAGGTGACTTTGGATGGACCAAATGGCTAAGAATTTGACCGGTATTTCAGGATTTTCTGGCAGGCTGGACCTACCGTGTACCTTGCTTCCCAATAGAGAGATGACAGGTAAGAGTTGCCAGGATGCACTTTAGGCGCAGGGGTTCTTTCAGTGCAGTTCAGAGGGCCTCCGCGGAGGCAGAGCCACGTTGAATGGAATACTGGCCAAAACGTGGTCCTGGGGCTGCCTTACAGCTGTAGAAATCAAGCTCTGCAGGCGAGAATCTGTTCATCACCCTTCCCTCTGCATACAAATAGTGGACCCCAACCGTCTGTTCTTTGTTATGTTTCTCGGAAAATAAAAGGGGACTACGGCGCACACACTCTCCCTCAGAAGGGAATTCCTACGTGACTCTCTTAGGCCTACGGAAAGCAGTAGAGGAGTTAAAGCACTCTGTCGAGTCAGGACGCACGGAGATGGCTGCACACAAATCTTTGCTGATAGGAAACACTCGTGCATGCCTTGAGGCCAGGGGTCACGTTTACTTTGCCCTGAGCTAGGGCAAGCGTGGGATGAGCTCCTAGCAAGGCACTGGAGACCACCTGGATTCCTAGGAGAACGCTCACTTTCTTCACTGAGCGTATTCCTAGGAGTGACTAGAAGACGGTTAATGGCAATGTCTTTCAGTCAGTCTTGAGGCCGCCACTATCTACCTTTCAACTGGGGGAAATCCTGCCTTTTTCCAGGCTTCTCAATGACAAACTGGATCACCCCGCACATGTACCTAGCTTCTCTGACAATCCCAAAGAGACCATTGGAACGCAATCCGGCCTTCTGCGATGAAACTTTTGGATGCAGTGTGCTCTGCATGTGGTGAACGGCATAATCCTCTAAATGTCCTCAGTAGGCCTAGGTGACTTTGGATGTTGCAAATGCCTAGCAATGCTCAGGGTAAATCTCTTCTTTATTTCGGGCTGGACCTAAAGGCCAGTTTCCACATCACTTAGAGAGACCTCGAGCAGGAGTCCCCAGACTGAAGTGGCGCCCCGGTGGTTTCCTTCAGGGCCTCTTATGTTTCCTCAAAGTGGCAGACCCGCATGGAATGAAAGCCTGCCACGAACCGCCTTCCTGAGGCTCTTTCAAAGCTGTGGAACGCTAGCCATAGAGAACACATTCGTTCCCGGCCCTTCCAACTGCATAGTGAGGGAAGTTCCCCGAGCTGTGTATCCCTTGATTGTGCCCAGAAGGCTTTGGGTACACAGTGTCCTTCCTTGGCAGGAATTGACCATGTGAGAGTCTTGAGCACTGTGGGCCATAGTAAAGCTAAAGCCGTCCATTGACTAAGACTTCCTGGAAACCGGTGCACCTCTATCTCTGGTAATGGGAAAATGTGCACCTTACCTCAAGACTAGAGGTCACATTTAGTTGGCCCTTTAGCTACAGTACGCAACTGGGGTGAGCTCCCAGGAAGGAATCGCAAGCCCCTGGATTCTTTAGGAAAAAAACTCTGTGCTCTTCAGCGGCACCTGTGGCGTGAAGAGTCTCCTGGTGGTGTGGTTTTCAGCAGGCTTGGAAGCTGCAATGGAGCTGCTGTCAAAAGGGGGAAATACGGGCTTCTCCCATATTCTCCCGTTTACAACTTGACGCCACAGCGCATTTACTAGCGCTCTCTGACTGACTGCTGGAGACTTTCAGCCCCACTGGGCCTTTCTATGATCACACTTCGTTGGACGCGGGGTGTTTTGCGTGCCACGAATAGCATTACACGCTTCATGAACTAGTCCGGCCTAGGTGACTTTGGATGGACCAAATGGCTAAGAATTTGACCGGTATTTCAGGATTTTCTGGCAGGCTGGACCTACCGTGTACCTTGCTTCCCAATAGAGAGATGACAGGTAAGAGTTGCCAGGATGCACTTTAGGCGCAGGGGTTCTTTCAGTGCAGTTCAGAGGGCCTCCGCGGAGGCAGAGCCACGTTGAATGGAATACTGGCCAAAACGTGGTCCTGGGGCTGCCTTACAGCTGTAGAAATCAAGCTCTGCAGGCGAGAATCTGTTCATCACCCTTCCCTCTGCATACAAATAGTCGACCCCAACCGTCTGTTCTGTGTTATGTTTCTCGGAAAATAAAAGGGGACTACGGCGCACACACTCTCCCTCAGAAGGGAATTCCTACGTGACTCTCTTAGGCCTACGGAAAGCAGTAGAGGAGTTAAAGCACTCTGTCGAGTCAGGACGCACGGAGATGGCTGCACACAAATCTTTGCTGATAGGAAACACTCGTGCATACCTTGAGGCCAGGGGTCACGTTTACTTTGCCCTGAGCTAGGGCAAGCGTGGGATGAGCTCCTAGCAAGGCACTGGAGACCACCTGGATTCCTAGGAGAATGCTCACTTTCTTCACTGAGCGTATTCCTAGGAGTGACTAGAAGACGGTTAATGGCAATGTCTTTCAGTCAGCCTTGAGGCCGCCACTATCTACCTTTCAACTGGGGGAAATCCTGCCTTTTTCCAGGCTTCTCAATGACAAACTGGATCACCCCGCACATGTACCTAGCTTCTCTGACAATCCCAAAGAGACCATTGGAACGCAATCCGGCCTTCTGCGATGAAACTTTTGGATGCAGTGTGCTCTGCATGTGGTGAACGGCATAATCCTCTAAATGTCTTCAGTAGGCCTAGGTGACTTTGGATGTTACAAATGCCTAGCAATGCTCAGGGTAAATCTCTTCTTTATTTCGGGCTGGACCTAAAGGCCAGTTTCCACATCACTTAGAGAGACCTCGAGCAGGAGTCCCCAGACTGAAGTGGCACACAGGTGGTTTCCTTCAGGACCTCTTATGTTTCCTCAAAGTGGCAGACCCGCATGGAATGAAAGCCTGCCACGAACCGCCTTCCTGAGGCTCTTTCAAAGCTGTGGAACGCTAGCCATAGAGAACACATTCGTTCCCGGCCCTTCCAACTGCATAGTGAGGGAAGTTCCCCGAGCTGTGTATCCCTTGATTGTGCCCAGAAGGCTTTGGGTACACAGTGTCCTTCCTTGGCAGGAATTGACCATGTGAGAGTCTTGAGCACTGTGGGCCATAGTAAAGCTAAAGCCGTCCATTGACTAAGACTTCCTGGAAACCGGTGCACCTCTATCTCTGGTAATGGGAAAATGTGCACCTTACCTCAAGACTAGAGGTCACATTTAGTTGGCCCTTTAGCTACAGTACGCAACTGGGGTGAGCTCCCAGGAAGGAATCGCAAGCCCCTGGATTCTTTAGGAAAAAAACTCTGTGCTCTTCAGCGGCACCTGTGGCGTGAAGAGTCTCCTGGTGGTGTGGTTTTCAGCAGGCTTGGAAGCTGCAATGGAGCTGCTGTCAAAAGGGGGAAATACGGGCTTCTCCCATATTCTCCCGTTTACAACTTGACGCCACAGCGCATTTACTAGCACTCTCTGACTGACTGCTGGAGACTTTCAGCCCCACTGGGCCTTTCTATGATCACACTTCGTTGGACGCGGGGTGTTTTGCGTGCCACGAATAGCATTACACGCTTCATGAACTAGTCCGGCCTAGGTGACTTTGGATGGACCAAATGGCTAAGAATTTGACCGGTATTTCAGGATTTTCTGGCAGGCTGGACCTACCGTGTACCTTGCTTCCCAATAGAGAGATGA
Organism: Mesoplodon densirostris; assembly: GCF_025265405.1. Lineage (NCBI taxonomy): Eukaryota > Metazoa > Chordata > Mammalia > Artiodactyla > Ziphiidae > Mesoplodon > Mesoplodon densirostris. Next base: position 1,562,135 of record NC_082682.1, read on the forward strand.
CAGGTAAGAGTTGCCAGGATGCACTTTAGGCGCAGGGGTTCTTTCAGTGCAGTTCAGAGGGCCTCCGCGGAGGCAGAGCCACGTTGAATGGAATACTGGCCAAAACGTGGTCCTGGGGCTGCCTTACAGCTGTAGAAATCAAGCTCTGCAGGCGAGAATCTGTTCATCACCCTTCCCTCTGCATACAAATAGTGGACCCCAACCGTCTGTTCTTTGTTATGTTTCTCGGAAAATAAAAGGGGACTACTGCGCACACACTCTCCCTCAGAAGGGAATTCCTACGTGACTCTCTTAGGCCTACGGAAAGCCGTAGAGGAGTTAAAGCACTCTGTCGAGTCAGGACGCACGGAGATGGCTGCACACAAATCTTTGCTGATAGGAAACACTCGTGCTTGCCTTGAGGCCAGGGGTCACGTTTACTTTGCCCTGAGTTAGGGTAAGCGTGGGATGAGCTCCTAGCAAGGCACTGGAGACCACCTGGATTCCTAGGAGAATGCTCACTTTCTTCACTGAGCGTATTCCTAGGAGTGACTAGAAGACGGTTCATGGCAATGTCTTTCAGTCAGCCTTGAGGCCGCCACTATCTACCTTTCAACTGGGGGAAATCCTGCCTTTTTCCAGGCTTCTCAATGACAAACTGGATCACCCCGCACATGTACCTAGCTTCTCTGACAATCCCAAAGAGACCATTGGAACGCAATCCGGCCTTCTGCGATGAAACTTTTGGATGCAGTGTGCTCTGCATGTGGTGAACGGCATAATCCTCTAAATGTCCTCAGTAGGCCTAGGTGACTTTGGATGTTGCAAATGCCTAGCAATGCTCAGGGTAAATCTCTTCTTTATTTCGGGCTGGACCTAAAGGCCAGTTTCCGCATCACTTAGAGAGACCTCGAGCAGGAGTCCCCAGACTGAAGTGGCGCCCCGGTGGTTTCCTTCAGGGCCTCTTATGTTTCCTCAAAGTGGCAGACCCGCATGGAATGAAAGCCTGCCACGAACCGCCTTCCTGAGGCTCTTTTAAAGCTGTGGAACGCTAGCCATAGAGAACACATTCGTTCCCGGCCCTTCCAACTGCATAGTGAGGGAACTTCCCCGAGCTGTGTATCCCTTGATTGTGCCCAGAAGGCTTTGGGTACACAGTGTCCTTCCTTGGCAGGAATTGACCATGTGAGAGTCTTGAGCACTGTGGGCCATAGTAAAGCTAAAGCCGTCCATTGACTAAGACTTCCTGGAAACCGGTGCACCTCTATCTCTGGTAATGGGAAAATGTGCACCTTACCTCAAGACTAGAGGTCACATTTAGTTGGCCCTTTAGCTACAGTACGCAACTGGGGTGAGCTCCCAGGAAGGAATCGCAAGCCCCTGGATTCTTTAGGAAAAAAACTCTGTGCTCTTCAGCGGCACCTGTGGCGTGAAGAGTCTCCTGGTGGTGTGGTTTTCAGCAGGCTTGGAAGCTGCAATGGAGCTGCTGTCAAAAGGGGGAAATACGGGCTTCTCCCATATTCTCCCGTTTACAACTTGACGCCACAGCGCATTTACTAGCACTCTCTGACTGACTGCTGGAGACTTTCAGCCCCACTGGGCCTTTCTATGATCACACTTCGTTGGACGCGGGGTGTTTTGCGTGCCACGAATAGCATTACACGCTTCATGAACTAGTCCGGCCTAGGTGACTTTGGATGGACCAAATGGCTAAGAATTTGACCGGTATTTCAGGATTTTCTGGCAGGCTGGACCTACCGTGTACCTTGCTTCCCAATAGAGAGATGACAGGTAAGAGTTGCCAGGATGCACTTTAGGCGCAGGGATTCTTTCAGTGCAGTTCAGAGGGCCTCCGCGGAGGCAGAGCCACGTTGAATGGAATACTGGCCAAAACGTGGTCCTGGGGCTGCCTTACAGCTGTAGAAATCAAGCTCTGCAGGCGAGAATCTGTTGATCACCCTTCCCTCTGCATACAAATAGTCGACCCCAACCGTCTGTTCTGTGTTATGTTTCTCGGAAAATAAAAGGGGACTACGGCGCACACACTCTCCCTCAGAAGGGAATTCCTACGTGACTCTCTTAGGCCTACGGAAAGCAGTAGAGGAGTTAAAGCACTCTGTTGAGTCAGGACGCACGGAGATGGCTGCACACAAATCTTTCCTGATAGGAAACACTCGTGCTTGCCTTGAGGCCAGGGTTCACGTTTACTTTGCCCTGAGCTAGGGCAAGCGTGGGATGAGCTCCTAGCAAGGCACTGGAGACCACCTGGATTCCTAGGAGAATGCTCACTTTCTTCACTGAGCGTATTCCTAGGAGTGACTAGAAGACGGTTAATGGCAATGTCTTTCAGTCAGCCTTGAGGCCGCCACTATCTACCTTTCAACTGGGGGAAATCCTGCCTTTTTCCAGGCTTCTCAATGACAAACTGGATCACCCCGCACATGTACCTAGCTTCTCTGACAATCCCAAAGAGACCATTGGAACGCAATCCGGCCTTCTGCGATGAAACTTTTGGATGCAGTGTGCTCTGCATGTGGTGAACGGCATAATCCTCTAAATGTCCTCAGTAGGCCTAGGTGACTTTGGATGTTGCAAATGCCTAGCAATGCTCAGGGTAAATCTCTTCTTTATTTCGGGCTGGACCTAAAGGCCAGTTTCCACATCACTTAGAGAGACCTCGAGCAGGAGTCCCCAGACTGAAGTGGCGCCCCGGTGGTTTCCTTCAGGGCCTCTTATGTTTCCTCAAAGTGGCAGACCCGCATGGAATGAAAGCCTGCCACGAACCGCCTTCCTGAGGCTCTTTCAAAGCTGTGGAACGCTAGCCATAGAGAACACATTCGTTCCCGGCCCTTCCAACTGCATAGTGAGGGAAGTTCCCCGAGCTGTGTATCCCTTGATTGTGCCCAGAAGGCTTTGGGTACACAGTGTCCTTCCTTGGCAGGAATTGACCATGTGAGAGTCTTGAGCACTGTGGGCCATAGTAAAGCTAAAGCCGTCCATTGACTAAGACTTCCTGGAAACCGGTGCACCTCTATCTCTGGTAATGGGAAAATGTGCACCTTACCTCAAGACTAGAGGTCACATTTAGTTGGCCCTTTAGCTACAGTACGCAACTGGGGTGAGCTCCCAGGAAGGAATCGCAAGCCCCTGGATTCTTTAGGAAAAAAACTCTGTGCTCTTCAGCGGCACCTGTGGCGTGAAGAGTCTCCTGGTGGTGTGGTTTTCAGCAGGCTTGGAAGCTGCAATGGAGCTGCTGTCAAAAGGGGGAAATACGGGCTTCTCCCATATTCTCCCGTTTACAACTTGACGCCACAGCGCATTTACTAGCGCTCTCTGACTGACTGCTGGAGACTTTCAGCCCCACTGGGCCTTTCTATGATCACACTTCGTTGGACGCGGGGTGTTTTGCGTGCCACGAATAGCATTACACGCTTCATGAACTAGTCCGGCCTAGGTGACTTTGGATGGACCAAATGGCTAAGAATTTGACCGGTATTTCAGGATTTTCTGGCAGGCTGGACCTACCGTGTACCTTGCTTCCCAATAGAGAGATGACAGGTAAGAGTTGCCAGGATGCACTTTAGGCGCAGGGGTTCTTTCAGTGCAGTTCAGAGGGCCTCCGCGGAGGCAGAGCCACGTTGAATGGAATACTGGCCAAAACGTGGTCCTGGGGCTGCCTTACAGCTGTAGAATTCAAGCTCTGCAGGCGAGAATCTGTTCATCACCCTTCCCTCTGCATACAAATAGTCGACCCCAACCGTCTGTTCTGTGTTATGTTTCTCGGAAAATAAAAGGGGACTACGGCGCACACACTCTCCCTCAGAAGGGAATTCCTACGTGACTCTCTTAGGCCTACGGAAAGCAGTAGAGGAGTTAAAGCACTCTGTCGAGTCAGGACGCACGGAGATGGCTGCACACAAATCTTTGCTGATAGGAAACACTCGTGCATACCTTGAGGCCAGGGGTCACGTTTACTTTGCCCTGAGCTAGGGCAAGCGTGGGATGAGCTCCTAGCAAGGCACTGGAGACCACCTGGATTCCTAGGAGAATGCTCACTTTCTTCACTGAGCGTATTCCTAGGAGTGACTAGAAGACGGTTAATGGCAATGTCTTTCAGTCAGCCTTGAGGCCGCCACTATCTACCTTTCAACTGGGGGAAATCCTGCCTTTTTCCAGGCTTCTCAATGACAAACTGGATCACCCCGCACATGTACCTAGCTTCTCTGACAATCCCAAAGAGACCATTGGAACGCAATCCGGCCTTCTGCGATGAAACTTTTGGATGCAGTGTGCTCTGCATGTGGTGAACGGCATAATCCTCTAAATGTCTTCAGTAGGCCTAGGTGACTTTGGATGTTACAAATGCCTAGCAATGCTCAGGGTAAATCTCTTCTTTATTTCGGGCTGGACCTAAAGGCCAGTTTCCACATCACTTAGAGAGACCTCGAGCAGGAGTCCCCAGACTGAAGTGGCACACAGGTGGTTTCCTTCAGGACCTCTTATGTTTCCTCAAAGTGGCAGACCCGCATGGAATGAAAGCCTGCCACGAACCGCCTTCCTGAGGCTCTTTCAAAGCTGTGGAACGCTAGCCATAGAGAACACATTCGTTCCCGGCCCTTCCAACTGCATAGTGAGGGAAGTTCCCCGAGCTGTGTATCCCTTGATTGTGCCCAGAAGGCTTTGGGTACACAGTGTCCTTCCTTGGCAGGAATTGACCATGTGAGAGTCTTGAGCACTGTGGGCCATAGTAAAGCTAAAGCCGTCCATTGACTAAGACTTCCTGGAAACCGGTGCACCTCTATCTCTGGTAATGGGAAAATGTGCACCTTACCTCAAGACTAGAGGTCACATTTAGTTGGCCCTTTAGCTACAGTACGCAACTGGGGTGAGCTCCCAGGAAGGAATCGCAAGCCCCTGGATTCTTTAGGAAAAAAACTCTGTGCTCTTCAGCGGCACCTGTGGCGTGAAGAGTCTCCTGGTGGTGTGGTTTTCAGCAGGCTTGGAAGCTGCAATGGAGCTGCTGTCAAAAGGGGGAAATACGGGCTTCTCCCATATTCTCCCGTTTACAACTTGACGCCACAGCGCATTTACTAGCACTCTCTGACTGACTGCTGGAGACTTTCAGCCCCACTGGGCCTTTCTATGATCACACTTCGTTGGACGCGGGGTGTTTTGCGTGCCACGAATAGCATTACACGCTTCATGAACTAGTCCGGCCTAGGTGACTTTGGATGGACCAAATGGCTAAGAATTTGACCGGTATTTCAGGATTTTCTGGCAGGCTGGACCTACCGTGTACCTTGCTTCCCAATAGAGAGATGACAGGTAAGAGTTGCCAGGATGCACTTTAGGCGCAGGGGTTCTTTCAGTGCAGTTCAGAGGGCCTCCGCGGAGGCAGAGCCACGTTGAATGGAATACTGGCCAAAACGTGGTCCTGGGGCTGCCTTACAGCTGTAGAAATCAAGCTCTGCAGGCGAGAATCTGTTCATCACCCTTCCCTCTGCATACAAATAGTGGACCCCAACCGTCTGTTCTTTGTTATGTTTCTCGGAAAATAAAAGGGGACTACGGCGCACACACTCTCCCTCAGAAGGGAATTCCTACGTGACTCTCTTAGGCCTACGGAAAGCCGTAGAGGAGTTAAAGCACTCTGTCGAGTCAGGACGCACGGAGATGGCTGCACACAAATCTTTGCTGATAGGAAACACTCGTGCTTGCCTTGAGGCCAGGGGTCACGTTTACTTTGCCCTGAGTTAGGGTAAGCGTGGGATGAGCTCCTAGCAAGGCACTGGAGACCACCTGGATTCCTAGGAGAATGCTCACTTTCTTCACTGAGCGTATTCCTAGGAGTGACTAGAAGACGGTTCATGGCAATGTCTTTCAGTCAGCCTTGAGGCCGCCACTATCTACCTTTCAACTGGGGGAAATCCTGCCTTTTTCCAGGCTTCTCAATGACAAACTGGATCACCCCGCACATGTACCTAGCTTCTCTGACAATCCCAAAGAGACCATTGGAACGCAATCCGGCCTTCTGCGATGAAACTTTTGGATGCAGTGTGCTCTGCATGTGGTGAACGGCATAATCCTCTAAATGTCCTCAGTAGGCCTAGGTGACTTTGGATGTTGCAAATGCCTAGCAATGCTCAGGGTAAATCTCTTCTTTATTTCGGGCTGGACCTAAAGGCCAGTTTCCGCATCACTTAGAGAGACCTCGAGCAGGAGTCCCCAGACTGAAGTGGCGCCCCGGTGGTTTCCTTCAGGGCCTCTTATGTTTCCTCAAAGTGGCAGACCCGCATGGAATGAAAGCCTGCCACGAACCGCCTTCCTGAGGCTCTTTTAAAGCTGTGGAACGCTAGCCATAGAGAACACATTCGTTCCCGGCCCTTCCAACTGCATAGTGAGGGAACTTCCCCGAGCTGTGTATCCCTTGATTGTGCCCAGAAGGCTTTGGGTACACAGTGTCCTTCCTTGGCAGGAATTGACCATGTGAGAGTCTTGAGCACTGTGGGCCATAGTAAAGCTAAAGCCGTCCATTGACTAAGACTTCCTGGAAACCGGTGCACCTCTATCTCTGGTAATGGGAAAATGTGCACCTTACCTCAAGACTAGAGGTCACATTTAGTTGGCCCTTTAGCTACAGTACGCAACTGGGGTGAGCTCCCAGGAAGGAATCGCAAGCCCCTGGATTCTTTAGGAAAAAAACTCTGTGCTCTTCAGCGGCACCTGTGGCGTGAAGAGTCTCCTGGTGGTGTGGTTTTCAGCAGGCTTGGAATCTGCAATGGAGCTGCTGTCAAAAGGGGGAAATACGGGCTTCTCCCATATTCTCCCGTTTACAACTTGACGCCACAGCGCATTTACTAGCACTCTCTGACTGACTGCTGGAGACTTTCAGCCCCACTGGGCCTTTCTATGATCACACTTCGTTGGACGCGGGGTGTTTTGCGTGCCACGAATAGCATTACACGCTTCATGAACTAGTCCGGCCTAGGTGACTTTGGATGGACCAAATGGCTAAGAATTTGACCGGTATTTCAGGATTTTCTGGCAGGCTGGACCTACCGTGTACCTTGCTTCCCAATAGAGAGATGACAGGTAAGAGTTGCCAGGATGCACTTTAGGCGCAGGGATTCTTTCAGTGCAGTTCAGAGGGCCTCCGCGGAGGCAGAGCCACGTTGAATGGAATACTGGCCAAAACGTGGTCCTGGGGCTGCCTTACAGCTGTAGAAATCAAGCTCTGCAGGCGAGAATCTGTTGATCACCCTTCCCTCTGCATACAAATAGTCGACCCCAACCGTCTGTTCTGTGTTATGTTTCTCGGAAAATAAAAGGGGACTACGGCGCACACACTCTCCCTCAGAAGGGAATTCCTACGTGACTCTCTTAGGCCTACGGAAAGCCGTAGAGGAGTTAAAGCACTCTGTTGAGTCAGGACGCACGGAGATGGCTGCACACAAATCTTTCCTGATAGGAAACACTCGTGCTTGCCTTGAGGCCAGGGTTCACGTTTACTTTGCCCTGAGCTAGGGCAAGCGTGGGATGAGCTCCTAGCAAGGCACTGGAGACCACCTGGATTCCTAGGAGAATGCTCACTTTCTTCACTGAGCGTATTCCTAGGAGTGACTAGAAGACGGTTAATGGCAATGTCTTTCAGTCAGCCTTGAGGCCGCCACTATCTACCTTTCAACTGGGGGAAATCCTGCCTTTTTCCAGGCTTCTCAATGACAAACTGGATCACCCCGCACATGTACCTAGCTTCTCTGACAATCCCAAAGAGACCATTGGAACGCAATCCGGCCTTCTGCGATGAAACTTTTGGATGCAGTGTGCTCTGCATGTGGTGAACGGCATAATCCTCTAAATGTCCTCAGTAGGCCTAGGTGACTTTGGATGTTGCAAATGCCTAGCAATGCTCAGGGTAAATAACTTCTTTATTTCGGGCTGGACCTAAAGGCCAGTTTCCGCATCACTTAGAGAGACCTCGAGCAGGAGTCCCCAGACTGAAGTGGCGCCCCGGTGGTTTCCTTCAGGGCCTCTTATGTTTCCTCAAAGTGGCAGACCCGCATGGAATGAAAGCCTGCCACGAACCGCCTTCCTGAGGCTCTTTCAAAGCTGTGGAACGCTAGCCATAGAGAACACATTCGTTCCCGGCCCTTCCAACTGCATAGTGAGGGAAGTTCCCCGAGCTGTGTATCCCTTGATTGTGCCCAGAAGGCTTTGGGTACACAGTGTCCTTCCTTGGCAGGAATTGACCATGTGAGAGTCTTGAGCACTGTGGGCCATAGTAAAGCTAAAGCCGTCCATTGACTAAGACTTCCTGGAAACCGGTGCACCTCTATCTCTGGTAATGGGAAAATGTGCACCTTACCTCAAGACTAGAGGTCACATTTAGTTGGCCCTTTAGCTACAGTACGCAACTGGGGTGAGCTCCCAGGAAGGAATCGCAAGCCCCTGGATTCTTTAGGAAAAAAACTCTGTGCTCTTCAGCGGCACCTGTGGCGTGAAGAGTCTCCTGGTGGTGTGGTTTTCAGCAGGCTTGGAAGCTGCAATGGAGCTGCTGTCAAAAGTGGGAAATACGGGCTTCTCCCATATTCTCCCGTTTACAACTTGACGCCACAGCGCATTTACTAGCACTCTCTGACTGACTGCTGGAGACTTTCAGCCCCACTGGGCCTTTCTATGATCACACTTTGTTGGACGCGGGGTGTTTTGCGTGCCACGAATAGCATTACACGCTTCATGAACTAGTCCGGCCTAGGTGACTTTGGATGGACCAAATGGCTAAGAATTTGACCGGTATTTCAGGATTTTCTGGCAGGCTGGACCTACCGTGTACCTTGCTTCCCAATAGAGAGATGACAGGTAAGAGTTGCCAGGATGCACTTTAGGCGCAGGGGTTCTTTCAGTGCAGTTCAGAGGGCCTCCGCGGAGGCAGAGCCACGTTGAATGGAATACTGGCCAAAACGTGGTCCTGGGGCTGCCTTACAGCTGTAGAAATCAAGGTCTGCAGGCGAGAATCTGTTCATCACCCTTCCCTCTGCATACAAATAGTCGACCCCAACCGTCTGTTCTGTGTTATGTTTCTCGGAAAATAAAAGGGGACTACGGCGCACACACTCTCCCTCAGAAGGGAATTCCTACGTGACTCTCTTAGGCCTACGGAAAGCAGTAGAGGAGTTAAAGCACTCTGTCGAGTCAGGACGCACGGAGATGGCTGCACACAAATCTTTGCTGATAGGAAACACTCGTGCATGCCTTGAGGCCAGGGGTCACGTTTACTTTGCCCTGAGCTAGGGCAAGCGTGGGATGAGCTCCTAGCAAGGCACTGGAGACCACCTGGATTCCTAGGAGAATGCTCACTTTCTTCACTGAGCATATTCCTAGGAGTGACTAGAAGACGGTTAATGGCAATGTCTTTCAGTCAGCCTTGAGGCCGCCACTATCTACCTTTCAACTGGGAGAAATCCTGCCTTTTTCCAGGCTTCTCAATGACAAACTGGATCACCCCGCACATGTACCTAGCTTCTCTGACAATCCCAAAGAGACCATTGGAACGCAATCCGGCCTTCTGCGATGAAACTTTTGGATGCAGTGTGCTCTGCATGTGGTGAACGGCATAATCCTCTAAATGTCCTCAGTAGGCCTAGGTGACTTTGGATGTTGCAAATGCCTAGCAATGCTCAGGGTAAATCTCTTCTTTATTTCGGGCTGGACCTAAAGGCCAGTTTCCGCATCACTTAGAGAGACCTCGAGCAGGAGTCCCCAGACTGAAGTGGCGCCCCGGTGGTTTCCTTCAGGGCCTCTTATGTTTCCTCAAAGTGGCAGACCCGCATGGAATGAAAGCCTGCCACGAACCGCCTTCCTGAGGCTCTTTCAAAGCTGTGGAACGCTAGCCATAGAGAACACATTCGTTCCCGGCCCTTCCAACTGCATAGTGAGGGAAGTTCCCCGAGCTGTGTATCCCTTGATTGTGCCCAGAAGGCTTTGGGTACACAGTGTCCTTCCTTGGCAGGAATTGACCATGTGAGAGTCTTGAGCACTGTGGGCCATAGTAAAGCTAAAGCCGTCCATTGACTAAGACTTCCTGGAAACCGGTGCACCTCTATCTCTGGTAATGGGAAAATGTGCACCTTACCTCAAGACTAGAGGTCACATTTAGTTGGCCCTTTAGCTACAGTACGCAACTGGGGTGAGCTCCCAGGAAGGAATCGCAAGCCCCTGGATTCTTTAGGAAAAAAACTCTGTGCTCTTCAGCGGCACCTGTGGCGTGAAGAGTCTCCTGGTGGTGTGGTTTTCAGCAGGCTTGGAAGCTGCAATGGAGCTGCTGTCAAAAGGGGGAAATACGGGCTTCTCCCATATTCTCCCGTTTACAACTTGACGCCACAGCGCATTTACTAGCACTCTCTGACTGACTGCTGGAGACTTTCAGCCCCACTGGGCCTTTCTATGATCACACTTCGTTGGACGCGGGGTGTTTTGCGTGCCACGAATAGCATTACACGCTTCATGAACTAGTCCGGCCTAGGTGACTTTGGATGGACCAAATGGCTAAGAATTTGACCGGTATTTCAGGATTTTCTGGCAGGCTGGACCTACCGTGTACCTTGCTTCCCAATAGAGAGATGACAGGTAAGAGTTGCCAGGATGCACTTTAGGCGCAGGGGTTCTTTCAGTGCAGTTCAGAGGGCCTCCGCGGAGGCAGAGCCACGTTGAATGGAATACTGGCCAAAACGTGGTCCTGGGGCTGCCTTACAGCTGTAGAAATCAAGCTCTGCAGGCGAGAATCTGTTCATCACCCTTCCCTCTGCATACAAATAGTCGACCCCAACCGTCTGTTCTGTGTTATGTTTCTCGGAAAATAAAAGGGGACTACGGCGCACACACTCTCCCTCAGAAGGGAATTCCTACGTGACTCTCTTAGGCCTACGGAAAGCAGTAGAGGAGTTAAAGCACTCTGTCGAGTCAGGACGCACGGAGATGGCTGCACACAAATCTTTGCTGATAGGAAACACTCGTGCATGCCTTGAGGCCAGGGGTCACGTTTACTTTGCCCTGAGCTAGGGCAAGCGTGGGATGAGCTCCTAGCAAGGCACTGGAGACCACCTGGATTCCTAGGAGAATGCTCACTTTCTTCACTGAGCGTATTCCTAGGAGTGACTAGAAGACGGTTAATGGCAATGTCTTTCAGTCAGTCTTGAGGCCGCCACTATCTACCTTTCAACTGGGGGAAATCCTGCCTTTTTCCAGGCTTCTCAATGACAAACTGGATCACCCCGCACATGTACCTAGCTTCTCTGACAATCCCAAAGAGACCATTGGAACGCAATCCGGCCTTCTGCGATGAAACTTTTGGATGCAGTGTGCTCTGCATGTGGTGAACGGCATAATCCTCTAAATGTCCTCAGTAGGCCTAGGTGACTTTGGATGTTGCAAATGCCTAGCAATGCTCAGGGTAAATCTCTTCTTTATTTCGGGCTGGACCTAAAGGCCAGTTTCCACATCACTTAGAGAGACCTCGAGCAGGAGTCCCCAGACTGAAGTGGCGCCCCGGTGGTTTCCTTCAGGGCCTCTTATGTTTCCTCAAAGTGGCAGACCCGCATGGAATGAAAGCCTGCCACGAACCGCCTTCCTGAGGCTCTTTCAAAGCTGTGGAACGCTAGCCATAGAGAACACATTCGTTCCCGGCCCTTCCAACTGCATAGTGAGGGAAGTTCCCCGAGCTGTGTATCCCTTGATTGTGCCCAGAAGGCTTTGGGTACACAGTGTCCTTCCTTGGCAGGAATTGACCATGTGAGAGTCTTGAGCACTGTGGGCCATAGTAAAGCTAAAGCCGTCCATTGACTAAGACTTCCTGGAAACCGGTGCACCTCTATCTCTGGTAATGGGAAAATGTGCACCTTACCTCAAGACTAGAGGTCACATTTAGTTGGCCCTTTAGCTACAGTACGCAACTGGGGTGAGCTCCCAGGAAGGAATCGCAAGCCCCTGGATTCTTTAGGAAAAAAACTCTGTGCTCTTCAGCGGCACCTGTGGCGTGAAGAGTCTCCTGGTGGTGTGGTTTTCAGCAGGCTTGGAAGCTGCAATGGAGCTGCTGTCAAAAGGGGGAAATACGGGCTTCTCCCATATTCTCCCGTTTACAACTTGACGCCACAGCGCATTTACTAGCGCTCTCTGACTGACTGCTGGAGACTTTCAGCCCCACTGGGCCTTTCTATGATCACACTTCGTTGGACGCGGGGTGTTTTGCGTGCCACGAATAGCATTACACGCTTCATGAACTAGTCCGGCCTAGGTGACTTTGGATGGACCAAATGGCTAAGAATTTGACCGGTATTTCAGGATTTTCTGGCAGGCTGGACCTACCGTGTACCTTGCTTCCCAATAGAGAGATGACAGGTAAGAGTTGCCAGGATGCACTTTAGGCGCAGGGGTTCTTTCAGTGCAGTTCAGAGGGCCTCCGCGGAGGCAGAGCCACGTTAAATGGAATACTGGCCAAAACGTGGTCCTGGGGCTGCCTTACAGCTGTAGAAATCAAGCTCTGCAGGCGAGAATCTGTTCATCACCCTTCCCTCTGCATACAAATAGTCGACCCCAACCGTCTGTTCTGTGTTATGTTTCTCGGAAAATAAAAGGGGACTACGGCGCACACACTCTCCCTCAGAAGGGAATTCCTACGTGACTCTCTTAGGCCTACGGAAAGCAGTAGAGGAGTTAAAGCACTCTGTCGAGTCAGGACGCACGGAGATGGCTGCACACAAATCTTTGCTGATAGGAAACACTCGTGCATACCTTGAGGCCAGGGGTCACGTTTACTTTGCCCTGAGCTAGGGCAAGCGTGGGATGAGCTCCTAGCAAGGCACTGGAGACCACCTGGATTCCTAGGAGAATGCTCACTTTCTTCACTGAGCGTATTCCTAGGAGTGACTAGAAGACGGTTAATGGCAATGTCTTTCAGTCAGCCTTGAGGCCGCCACTATCTACCTTTCAACTGGGGGAAATCCTGCCTTTTTCCAGGCTTCTCAATGACAAACTGGATCACCCCGCACATGTACCTAGCTTCTCTGACAATCCCAAAGAGACCATTGGAACGCAATCCGGCCTTCTGCGATGAAACTTTTGGATGCAGTGTGCTCTGCATGTGGTGAACGGCATAATCCTCTAAATGTCTTCAGTAGGCCTAGGTGACTTTGGATGTTACAAATGCCTAGCAATGCTCAGGGTAAATCTCTTCTTTATTTCGGGCTGGACCTAAAGGCCAGTTTCCACATCACTTAGAGAGACCTCGAGCAGGAGTCCCCAGACTGAAGTGGCACACAGGTGGTTTCCTTCAGGACCTCTTATGTTTCCTCAAAGTGGCAGACCCGCATGGAATGAAAGCCTGCCACGAACCGCCTTCCTGAGGCTCTTTCAAAGCTGTGGAACGCTAGCCATAGAGAACACATTCGTTCCCGGCCCTTCCAACTGCATAGTGAGGGAAGTTCCCCGAGCTGTGTATCCCTTGATTGTGCCCAGAAGGCTTTGGGTACACAGTGTCCTTCCTTTGCAGGAATTGACCATGTGAGAGTCTTGAGCACTGTGGGCCATAGTAAAGCTAAAGCCGTCCATTGACTAAGACTTCCTGGAAACCGGTGCACCTCTATCTCTGGTAATGGGAAAATGTGCACCTTACCTCAAGACTAGAGGTCACATTTAGTTGGCCCTTTAGCTACAGTACGCAACTGGGGTGAGCTCCCAGGAAGGAATCGCAAGCCCCTGGATTCTTTAGGAAAAAAACTCTGTGCTCTTCAGCGGCACCTGTGGCGTGAAGAGTCTCCTGGTGGTGTGGTTTTCAGCAGGCTTGGAAGCTGCAATGGAGCTGCTGTCAAAAGGGGGAAATACGGGCTTCTCCCATATTCTCCCGTTTACAACTTGACGCCACAGCGCATTTACTAGCACTCTCTGACTGACTGCTGGAGACTTTCAGCCCCACTGGGCCTTTCTATGATCACACTTCGTTGGACGCGGGGTGTTTTGCGTGCCACGAATAGCATTACACGCTTCATGAACTAGTCCGGCCTAGGTGACTTTGGATGGACCAAATGGCTAAGAATTTGACCGGTATTTCAGGATTTTCTGGCAGGCTGGACCTACCGTGTACCTTGCTTCCCAATAGAGAGATGACAGGTAAGAGTTGCCAGGATGCACTTTAGGCGCAGGGGTTCTTTCAGTGCAGTTCAGAGGGCCTCCGCGGAGGCAGAGCCACGTTGAATGGAATACTGGCCAAAACGTGGTCCTGGGGCTGCCTTACAGCTGTAGAAATCAAGCTCTGCAGGCGAGAATCTGTTCATCACCCTTCCCTCTGCATACAAATAGTGGACCCCAACCGTCTGTTCTTTGTTATGTTTCTCGGAAAATAAAAGGGGACTACGGCGCACACACTCTCCCTCAGAAGGGAATTCCTACGTGACTCTCTTAGGCCTACGGAAAGCCGTAGAGGAGTTAAAGCACTCTGTCGAGTCAGGACGCACGGAGATGGCTGCACACAAATCTTTGCTGATAGGAAACACTCGTGCTTGCCTTGAGGCCAGGGGTCACGTTTACTTTGCCCTGAGTTAGGGTAAGCGTGGGATGAGCTCCTAGCAAGGCACTGGAGACCACCTGGATTCCTAGGAGAATGCTCACTTTCTTCACTGAGCGTATTCCTAGGAGTGACTAGAAGACGGTTCATGGCAATGTCTTTCAGTCAGCCTTGAGGCCGCCACTATCTACCTTTCAACTGGGGGAAATCCTGCCTTTTTCCAGGCTTCTCAATGACAAACTGGATCACCCCGCACATGTACCTAGCTTCTCTGACAATCCCAAAGAGACCATTGGAACGCAATCCGGCCTTCTGCGATGAAACTTTTGGATGCAGTGTGCTCTGCATGTGGTGAACGGCATAATCCTCTAAATGTCCTCAGTAGGCCTAGGTGACTTTGGATGTTGCAAATGCCTAGCAATGCTCAGGGTAAATCTCTTCTTTATTTCGGGCTGGACCTAAAGGCCAGTTTCCGCATCACTTAGAGAGACCTCGAGCAGGAGTCCCCAGACTGAAGTGGCGCCCCGGTGGTTTCCTTCAGGGCCTCTTATGTTTCCTCAAAGTGGCAGACCCGCATGGAATGAAAGCCTGCCACGAACCGCCTTCCTGAGGCTCTTTTAAAGCTGTGGAACGCTAGCCATAGAGAACACATTCGTTCCCGGCCCTTCCAACTGCATAGTGAGGGAACTTCCCCGAGCTGTGTATCCCTTGATTGTGCCCAGAAGGCTTTGGGTACACAGTGTCCTTCCTTGGCAGGAATTGACCATGTGAGAGTCTTGAGCACTGTGGGCCATAGTAAAGCTAAAGCCGTCCATTGACTAAGACTTCCTGGAAACCGGTGCACCTCTATCTCTGGTAATGGGAAAATGTGCACCTTACCTCAAGACTAGAGGTCACATTTAGTTGGCCCTTTAGCTGCAGTACGCAACTGGGGTGAGCTCCCAGGAAGGAATCGCAAGCCCCTGGATTCTTTAGGAAAAAAACTCTGTGCTCTTCAGCGGCACCTGTGGCGTGAAGAGTCTCCTGGTGGTGTGGTTTTCAGCAGGCTTGGAAGCTGCAATGGAGCTGCTGTCAAAAGGGGGAAATACGGGCTTCTCCCATATTCTCCCGTTTACAACTTGACGCCACAGCGCATTTACTAGCACTCTCTGACTGACTGCTGGAGACTTTCAGCCCCACTGGGCCTTTCTATGATCACACTTCGTTGGACGCGGGGTGTTTTGCGTGCCACGAATAGCATTACACGCTTCATGAACTAGTCCGGCCTAGGTGACTTTGGATGGACCAAATGGCTAAGAATTTGACCGGTATTTCAGGATTTTCTGGCAGGCTGGACCTACCGTGTACCTTGCTTCCCAATAGAGAGATGACAGGTAAGAGTTGCCAGGATGCACTTTAGGCGCAGGGATTCTTTCAGTGCAGTTCAGAGGGCCTCCGCGGAGGCAGAGCCACGTTGAATGGAATACTGGCCAAAACGTGGTCCTGGGGCTGCCTTACAGCTGTAGAAATCAAGCTCTGCAGGCGAGAATCTGTTGATCACCCTTCCCTCTGCATACAAATAGTCGACCCCAACCGTCTGTTCTGTGTTATGTTTCTCGGAAAATAAAAGGGGACTACGGCGCACACACTCTCCCTCAGAAGGGAATTCCTACGTGACTCTCTTAGGCCTACGGAAAGCCGTAGAGGAGTTAAAGCACTCTGTCGAGTCAGGACGCACGGAGATGGCTGCACACAAATCTTTCCTGATAGGAAACACTCGTGCTTGCCTTGAGGCCAGGGTTCACGTTTACTTTGCCCTGAGCTAGGGCAAGCGTGGGATGAGCTCCTAGCAAGGCACTGGAGACCACCTGGATTCCTAGGAGAATGCTCACTTTCTTCACTGAGCGTATTCCTAGGAGTGACTAGAAGACGGTTAATGGCAATGTCTTTCAGTCAGCCTTGAGGCCGCCACTATCTACCTTTCAACTGGGGGAAATCCTGCCTTTTTCCAGGCTTCTCAATGACAAACTGGATCACCCCGCACATGTACCTAGCTTCTCTGACAATCCCAAAGAGACCATTGGAACGCAATCCGGCCTTCTGCGATGAAACTTTTGGATGCAGTGTGCTCTGCATGTGGTGAACGGCATAATCCTCTAAATGTCCTCAGTAGGCCTAGGTGACTTTGGATGTTACAAATGCCTAGCAATGCTCAGGGTAAATCTCTTCTTTATTTCGGGCTGGACCTAAAGGCCAGTTTCCACATCACTTAGAGAGACCTCGAGCAGGAGTCCCCAGACTGAAGTGGCACACAGGTGGTTTCCTTCAGGACCTCTTATGTTTCCTCAAAGTGGCAGACCCGCATGGAATGAAAGCCTGCCACGAACCGCCTTCCTGAGGCTCTTTCAAAGCTGTGGAACGCTAGCCATAGAGAACACATTCGTTCCCGGCCCTTCCAACTGCATAGTGAGGGAAGTTCCCCGAGCTGTGTATCCCTTGATTGTGCCCAGAAGGCTTTGGGTACACAGTGTCCTTCCTTGGCAGGAATTGACCATGTGAGAGTCTTGAGCACTGTGGGCCATAGTAAAGCTAAAGCCGTCCATTGACTAAGACTTCCTGGAAACCGGTGCACCTTTATCTCTGGTAATGGGAAAATGTGCACCTTACCTCAAGACTAGAGGTCACATTTAGTTGGCCCTTTAGCTACAGTACGCAACTGGGGTGAGCTCCCAGGAAGGAATCGCAAGCCCCTGGATTCTTTAGGAAAAAAACTCTGTGCTCTTCAGCGGCACCTGTGGCGTGAAGAGTCTCCTGGTGGTGTGGTTTTCAGCAGGCTTGGAAGCTGCAATGGAGCTGCTGTCAAAAGGGGGAAATACGGGCTTCTCCCATATTCTCCCGTTTACAACTTGACGCCACAGCGCATTTACTAGCACTCTCTGACTGACTGCTGGAGACTTTCAGCCCCACTGGGCCTTTCTATGATCACACTTCGTTGGACGCGGGGTGTTTTGCGTGCCACGAATAGCATTACACGCTTCATGAACTAGTCCGGCCTAGGTGACTTTGGATGGACCAAATGGCTAAGAATTTGACCGGTATTTCAGGATTTTCTGGCAGGCTGGACCTACCGTGTACCTTGCTTCCCAATAGAGAGATGACAGGTAAGAGTTGCCAGGATGCACTTTAGGCGCAGGGGTTCTTTCAGTGCAGTTCAGAGGGCCTCCGCGGAGGCAGAGCCACGTTGAATGGAATACTGGCCAAAACGTGGTCCTGGGGCTGCCTTACAGCTGTAGAAATCAAGCTCTGCAGGCGAGAATCTGTTGATCACCCTTCCCTCTGCATACAAATAGTCGACCCCAACCGTCTGTTCTGTGTTATGTTTCTCGGAAAATAAAAGGGGACTACGGCGCACACACTCTCCCTCAGAAGGGAATTCCTACGTGACTCTCTTAGGCCTACGGAAAGCCGTAGAGGAGTTAAAGCACTCTGTCGAGTCAGGACGCACGGAGATGGCTGCACACAAATCTTTCCTGATAGGAAACACTCGTGCTTGCCTTGAGGCCAGGGTTCACGTTTACTTTGCCCTGAGCTAGGGCAAGCGTGGGATGAGCTCCTAGCAAGGCACTGGAGACCACCTGGATTCCTAGGAGAATGCTCACTTTCTTCACTGAGCGTATTCCTAGGAGTGACTAGAAGACGGTTAATGGCAATGTCTTTCAGTCAGCCTTGAGGCCGCCACTATCTACCTTTCAACTGGGGGAAATCCTGCCTTTTTCCAGGCTTCTCAATGACAAACTGGATCACCCCGCACATGTACCTAGCTTCTCTGACAATCCCAAAGAGACCATTGGAACGCAATCCGGCCTTCTGCGATGAAACTTTTGGATGCAGTGTGCTCTGCATGTGGTGAACGGCATAATCCTCTAAATGTCCTCAGTAGGCCTAGGTGACTTTGGATGTTACAAATGCCTAGCAATGCTCAGGGTAAATCTCTTCTTTATTTCGGGCTGGACCTAAAGGCCAGTTTCCACATCACTTAGAGAGACCTCGAGCAGGAGTCCCCAGACTGAAGTGGCACACAGGTGGTTTCCTTCAGGACCTCTTATGTTTCCTCAAAGTGGCAGACCCGCATGGAATGAAAGCCTGCCACGAACCGCCTTCCTGAGGCTCTTTCAAAGCTGTGGAACGCTAGCCATAGAGAACACATTCGTTCCCGGCCCTTCCAACTGCATAGTGAGGGAAGTTCCCCGAGCTGTGTATCCCTTGATTGTGCCCAGAAGGCTTTGGGTACACAGTGTCCTTCCTTGGCAGGAATTGACCATGTGAGAGTCTTGAGCACTGTGGGCCATAGTAAAGCTAAAGCCGTCCATTGACTAAGACTTCCTGGAAACCGGTGCACATTTATCTCTGGTAATGGGAAAATGTGCACCTTACCTCAAGACTAGAGGTCACATTTAGTTGGCCCTTTAGCTACAGTACGCAACTGGGGTGAGCTCCCAGGAAGGAATCGCAAGCCCCTGGATTCTTTAGGAAAAAAACTCTGTGCTCTTCAGCGGCACCTGTGGCGTGAAGAGTCTCCTGGTGGTGTGGTTTTCAGCAGGCTTGGAAGCTGCAATGGAGCTGCTGTCAAAAGGGGGAAATACGGGCTTCTCCCATATTCTCCCGTTTACAACTTGACGCCACAGCGCATTTACTAGCACTCTCTGACTGACTGCTGGAGACTTTCAGCCCCACTGGGCCTTTCTATGATCACACTTCGTTGGACGCGGGGTGTTTTGCGTGCCACGAATAGCATTACACGCTTCATGAACTAGTCCGGCCTAGGTGACTTTGGATGGACCAAATGGCTAAGAATTTGACCGGTATTTCAGGATTTTCTGGCAGGCTGGACCTACCGTGTACCTTGCTTCCCAATAGAGAGATGACAGGTAAGAGTTGCCAGGATGCACTTTAGGCGCAGGGATTCTTTCAGTGCAGTTCAGAGGGCCTCCGCGGAGGCAGAGCCACGTTGAATGGAATACTGGCCAAAACGTGGTCCTGGGGCTGCCTTACAGCTGTAGAAATCAAGCTCTGCAGGCGAGAATCTGTTGATCACCCTTCCCTCTGCATACAAATAGTCGACCCCAACCGTCTGTTCTGTGTTATGTTTCTCGGAAAATAAAAGGGGACTACGGCGCACACACTCTCCCTCAGAAGGGAATTCCTACGTGACTCTCTTAGGCCTAGGAAAGCCGTAGAGGAGTTAAAGCACTCTGTCGAGTCAGGACGCACGGAGATGGCTGCACACAAATCTTTGCTGATAGGAAACACTCGTGCTTGCCTTGAGGCCAGGGGTCACGTTTACTTTGCCCTGAGTTAGGGTAAGCGTGGGATGAGCTCCTAGCAAGGCACTGGAGACCACCTGGATTCCTAGGAGAATGCTCACTTTCTTCACTGAGCGTATTCCTAGGAGTGACTAGAAGACGGTTCATGGCAATGTCTTTCAGTCAGCCTTGAGGCCGCCACTATCTACCTTTCAACTGGGGGAAATCCTGCCTTTTTCCAGGCTTCTCAATGACAAACTGGATCACCCCGCACATGTACCTAGCTTCTCTGACAATCCCAAAGAGACCATTGGAACGCAATCCGGCCTTCTGCGATGAAACTTTTGGATGCAGTGTGCTCTGCATGTGGTGAACGGCATAATCCTCTAAATGTCCTCAGTAGGCCTAGGTGACTTTGGATGTTGCAAATGCCTAGCAATGCTCAGGGTAAATCTCTTCTTTATTTCGGGCTGGACCTAAAGGCCAGTTTCCGCATCACTTAGAGAGACCTCGAGCAGGAGTCCCCAGACTGAAGTGGCGCCCCGGTGGTTTCCTTCAGGGCCTCTTATGTTTCCTCAAAGTGGCAGACCCGCATGGAATGAAAGCCTGCCACGAAACGCCTTCCTGAGGCTCTTTCAAAGCTGTGGAACGCTAGCCATAGAGAACACATTCGTTCCCGGCCCTTCCAACTGCATAGTGAGGGAACTTCCCCGAGCTGTGTATCCCTTGATTGTGCCCAGAAGGCTTTGGGTACACAGTGTCCTTCCTTGGCAGGAATTGACCATGTGAGAGTCTTGAGCACTGTGGGCCATAGTAAAGCTAAAGCCGTCCATTGACTAAGACTTCCTGGAAACCGGTGCACCTCTATCTATGGTAATGGGAAAATGTGCACCTTACCTCAAGACTAGAGGTCACATTTAGTTGGCCCTTTAGCTACAGTACGCAACTGGGGTGAGCTCCCAGGAAGGAATCGCAAGCCCCTGGATTCTTTAGGAAAAAAACTCTGTGCTCTTCAGCGGCACCTGTGGCGTGAAGAGTCTCCTGGTGGTGTGGTTTTCAGCAGGCTTGGAAGCTGCAATGGAGCTGCTGTCAAAAGGGGGAAATACGGGCTTCTCCCATATTATCCCGTTTACAACTTGACGCCACAGCGCATTTACTAGCACTCTCTGACTGACTGCTGGAGACTTTCAGCCCCACTGGGCCTTTCTATGATCACACTTCGTTGGACGCGGGGTGTTTTGCATGCCACGAATAGCATTACACGCTTCATGAACTAGTCCGGCCTAGGTGACTTTGGATGGACCAAATGGCTAAGAATTTGACCGGTATTTCAGGATTTTCTGGCAGGCTGGACCTACCGTGTACCTTGCTTCCCAATAGAGAGATGACAGGTAAGAGTTGCCAGGATGCACTTTAGGCGCAGGGATTCTTTCAGTGCAGTTCAGAGGGCCTCCGCGGAGGCAGAGCCACGTTGAATGGAATACTGGCCAAAACGTGGTCCTGGGGCTGCCTTACAGCTGTAGAAATCAAGCTCTGCAGGCGAGAATCTGTTGATCACCCTTCCCTCTGCATACAAATAGTCGACCCCAACCGTCTGTTCTGTGTTATGTTTCTCGGAAAATAAAAGGGGACTACGGCGCACACACTCTCCCTCAGAAGGGAATTCCTACGTGACTCTCTTAGGCCTACGGAAAGCCGTAGAGGAGTTAAAGCACTCTGTCGAGTCAGGACGCACGGAGATGGCTGCACACAAATCTTTCCTGATAGGAAACACTCGTGCTTGCCTTGAGGCCAGGGGTCACGTTTACTTTGCCCTGAGCTAGGGCAAGCGTAGGATGAGCTCCTAGCAAGGCACTGGAGACCACCTGGATTCCTAGGAGAATGCTCACTTTCTTCACTGAGCGTATTCCTAGGAGTGACTAGAAGACGGTTAATGGCAATGTCTTTCAGTCAGCCTTGAGGCCGCCACTATCTACCTTTCAACTGGGGGAAATCCTGCCTTTTTCCAGGCTTCTCAATGACAAACTGGATCACCCCGCACATGTACCTAGCTTCTCTGACAATCCCAAAGAGACCATTGGAACGCAATCCGGCCTTCTGCGATGAAACTTTTGGATGCAGTGTGCTCTGCATGTGGTGAACGGCATAATCCTCTAAATGTCCTCAGTAGGCCTAGGTGACTTTGGATGTTACAAATGCCTAGCAATGCTCAGGGTAAATCTCTTCTTTATTTCGGGCTGGACCTAAAGGCCAGTTTCCACATCACTTAGAGAGACCTCGAGCAGGAGTCCCCAGACTGAAGTGGCACACAGGTGGTTTCCTTCAGGACCTCTTATGTTTCCTCAAAGTGGCAGACCCGCATGGAATGAAAGCCTGCCACGAACCGCCTTCCTGAGGCTCTTTCAAAGCTGTGGAACGCTAGCCATAGAGAACACATTCGTTCCCGGCCCTTCCAACTGCATAGTGAGGGAAGTTCCCCGAGCTGTGTATCCCTTGATTGTGCCCAGAAGGCTTTGGGTACACAGTGTCCTTCCTTGGCAGGAATTGACCATGTGAGAGTCTTGAGCACTGTGGGCCATAGTAAAGCTAAAGCCGTCCATTGACTAAGACTTCCTGGAAACCGGTGCACCTCTATCTCTGGTAATGGGAAAATGTGCACCTTACCTCAAGACTAGAGGTCACATTTAGTTGGCCCTTTAGCTACAGTACGCAACTGGGGTGAGCTCCCAGGAAGGAATCGCAAGCCCCTGGATTCTTTAGGAAAAAAACTCTGTGCTCTTCAGCGGCACCTGTGGCGTGAAGAGTCTCCTGGTGGTGTGGTTTTCAGCAGGCTTGGAAGCTGCAATGGAGCTGCTGTCAAAAGGGGGAAATACGGGCTTCTCCCATATTCTCCCGTTTACAACTTGACGCCACAGCGCATTTACTAGCACTCTCTGACTGACTGCTGGAGACTTTCAGCCCCACTGGGCCTTTCTATGATCACACTTCGTTGGACGCGGGGTGTTTTGCGTGCCACGAATAGCATTACACGCTTCATGAACTAGTCCGGCCTAGGTGACTTTGGATGGACCAAATGGCTAAGAATTTGACCGGTATTTCAGGATTTTCTGGCAGGCTGGACCTACCGTGTACCTTGCTTCCCAATAGAGAGATGACAGGTAAGAGTTGCCAGGATGCACTTTAGGCGCAGGGATTCTTTCAGTGCAGTTCAGAGGGCCTCCGCGGAGGCAGAGCCACGTTGAATGGAATACTGGCCAAAACGTGGTCCTGGGGCTGCCTTACAGCTGTAGAAATCAAGCTCTGCAGGCGAGAATCTGTTCATCACCCTTCCCTCTGCATACAAATAGTCGACCCCAACCGTCTGTTCTGTGTTATGTTTCTCGGAAAATAAAAGGGGACTACGGCGCACACACTCTCCCTCAGAAGGGAATTCCTACGTGACTCTCTTAGGCCTACGGAAAGCCGTAGAGGAGTTAAAGCACTCTGTCGAGTCAGGACGCACGGAGATGGCTGCACACAAATCTTTGCTGATAGGAAACACTCGTGCTTGCCTTGAGGCCAGGGGTCACGTTTACTTTGCCCTGAGTTAGGGTAAGCGTGGGATGAGCTCCTAGCAAGGCACTGGAGACCACCTGGATTCCTAGGAGAATGCTCACTTTCTTCACTGAGCGTATTCCTAGGAGTGACTAGAAGACGGTTCATGGCAATGTCTTTCAGTCAGCCTTGAGGCCGCCACTATCTACCTTTCAACTGGGGGAAATCCTGCCTTTTTCCAGGCTTCTCAATGACAAACTGGATCACCCCGCACATGTACCTAGCTTCTCTGACAATCCCAAAGAGACCATTGGAACGCAATCCGGCCTTCTGCGATGAAACTTTTGGATGCAGTGTGCTCTGCATGTGGTGAACGGCATAATCCTCTAAATGTCCTCAGTAGGCCTAGGTGACTTTGGATGTTGCAAATGCCTAGCAATGCTCAGGGTAAATCTCTTCTTTATTTCGGGCTGGACCTAAAGGCCAGTTTCCGCATCACTTAGAGAGACCTCGAGCAGGAGTCCCCAGACTGAAGTGGCGCCCCGGTGGTTTCCTTCAGGGCCTCTTATGTTTCCTCAAAGTGGCAGACCCGCATGGAATGAAAGCCTGCCACGAACCGCCTTCCTGAGGCTCTTTCAAAGCTGTGGAACGCTAGCCATAGAGAACACATTCGTTCCCGGCCCTTCCAACTGCATAGTGAGGGAACTTCCCCGAGCTGTGTATCCCTTGATTGTGCCCAGAAGGCTTTGGGTACACAGTGTCCTTCCTTGGCAGGAATTGACCATGTGAGAGTCTTGAGCACTGTGGGCCATAGTAAAGCTAAAGCCGTCCATTGACTAAGACTTCCTGGAAACCGGTGCACCTCTATCTATGGTAATGGGAAAATGTGCACCTTACCTCAAGACTAGAGGTCACATTTAGTTGGCCCTTTAGCTACAGTACGCAACTGGGGTGAGCTCCCAGGAAGGAATCGCAAGCCCCTGGATTCTTTAGGAAAAAAACTCTGTGCTCTTCAGCGGCACCTGTGGCGTGAAGAGTCTCCTGGTGGTGTGGTTTTCAGCAGGCTTGGAAGCTGCAATGGAGCTGCTGTCAAAATGGGGAAATACGGGCTTCTCCCATATTCTCCCGTTTACAACTTGACGCCACAGCGCATTTACTAGCACTCTCTGACTGACTGCTGGAGACTTTCAGCCCCACTGGGCCTTTCTATGATCACACTTCGTTGGACGCGGGGTGTTTTGCGTGCCACGAATAGCATTACACGCTTCATGAACTAGTCCGGCCTAGGTGACTTTGGATGGACCAAATGGCTAAGAATTTGACCGGTATTTCAGGATTTTCTGGCAGGCTGGACCTACCGTGTACCTTGCTTCCCAATAGAGAGATGACAGGTAAGAGTTGCCAGGATGCACTTTAGGCGCAGGGATTCTTTCAGTGCAGTTCAGAGGGCCTCCGCGGAGGCAGAGCCACGTTGAATGGAATACTGGCCAAAACGTGGTCCTGGGGCTGCCTTACAGCTGTAGAAATCAAGCTCTGCAGGCGAGAATCTGTTCATCACCCTTCCCTCTGCATACAAATAGTCGACCCCAACCGTCTGTTCTGTGTTATGTTTCTCGGAAAATAAAAGGGGACTACGGCGCACACACTCTCCCTCAGAAGGGAATTCCTACGTGACTCTCTTAGGCCTACGGAAAGCCGTAGAGGAGTTAAAGCACTCTGTCGAGTCAGGACGCACGGAGATGGCTGCACACAAATCTTTCCTGATAGGAAACACTCGTGCTTGCCTTGAGGCCAGGGGTCACGTTTACTTTGCCCTGAGCTAGGGCAAGCGTGGGATAAGCTCCTAGCAAGGCACTGGAGACCACCTGGATTCCTAGGAGAATGCTCACTTTCTTCACTGAGCGTATTCCTAGGAGTGACTAGAAGACGGTTAATGGCAATGTCTTTCAGTCAGCCTTGAGGCCGCCACTATCTACCTTTCAACTGGGGGAATTCCTGCCTTTTTCCAGGCTTCTCAATGACAAACTGGATCACCCCGCACATGTACCTAGCTTCTCTGACAATCCCAAAGAGACCATTGGAACGCAATCCGGCCTTCTGCGATGAAACTTTTGGATGCAGTGTGCTCTGCATGTGGTGAACGGCATAATCCTCTAAATGTCCTCAGTAAGCCTAGGTGACTTTGGATGTTGCAAATGCCTAGCAATGCTCAGGGTAAATCTCTTCTTTATTTCGGGCTGGACCTAAAGGCCAGTTTCCGCATCACTTAGAGAGACCTCGAGCAGGAGTCCCCAGACTGAAGTGGCGCCCCGGTGGTTTCCTTCAGGGCCTCTTATGTTTCCTCAAAGTGGCAGACCCGCATGGAATGAAAGCCTGCCACGAACCGCCTTCCTGAGGCTCTTTCAAAGCTGTGGAACGCTAGCCATAGAGAACACATTCGTTCCCGGCCCTTCCAACTGCATAGTGAGGGAAGTTCCCCGAGCTGTGTATCCCTTGATTGTGCCCAGAAGGCTTTGGGTACACAGTGTCCTTCCTTGGCAGGAATTGACCATGTGAGAGTCTTGAGCACTGTGGGCCATAATAAAGCTAAAGCCGTCCATTGACTAAGACTTCCTGGAAACCGGTGCACCTCTATCTCTGGTAATGGGAAAATGTGCACCTTACCTCAAGACTAGAGGTCACATTTAGTTGGCCCTTTAGCTACAGTACGCAACTGGGGTGAGCTCCCAGGAAGGAATCGCAAGCCCCTGGATTCTTTAGGAAAAAAACTCTGTGCTCTTCAGCGGCACCTGTGGCGTGAAGAGTCTCCTGGTGGTGTGGTTTTCAGCAGGCTTGGAAGCTGCAATGGAGCTGCTGTCAAAAGGGGGAAATACGGGCTTCTCCCATATTCTCCCGTTTACAACTTGACGCCACAGCGCATTTACTGGCACTCTCTGACTGACTGCTGGAGACTTTCAGCCCCACTGGGACTTTCTATGATCACACTTCGTTGGACGCGGGGTGTTTTGCGTGCCACGAATAGCATTACAC
This sequence comes from Mesoplodon densirostris, assembly GCF_025265405.1. Lineage (NCBI taxonomy): Eukaryota > Metazoa > Chordata > Mammalia > Artiodactyla > Ziphiidae > Mesoplodon > Mesoplodon densirostris. Next base: position 1,588,514 of record NC_082682.1, read on the forward strand.
GCTTCATGAACTAGTCCTGCCTAGGTGACTTTGGATAGACCAAATGGCTAAGAATTTGACCGGTATTTCAGGATTTTCTGGCAGGCTGGACCTACCGTGTACCTTGCTTCCCAATAGAGAGATGACAGGTAAGAGTTGCCAGGATGCACTTTAGGCACAGGGGTTCTTTCAGTGCAGTTCAGAGGGCCTCCGCGGAGGCAGAGCCACGTTGAATGGAATACTGGCCAAAACGTGGTCCTGGGGCTGCCTTACAGCTGTAGAAATCAAGTTCTGCAGGCGAGAATCTGTTCATCACCCTTCGTTCTGCATACAAAGGGTCGACCCCAACCGTCTGTTCTGTGTTATGTTTCTCGGAAAATAAAAGGGGACTACGGCGCACACACTCTCCCTCAGAAGGGAATTCCTACGCGACACTCTTAGGCCTATGGAAAGCCGTAGAGGAGTTAAAGCACTCTGCCGAGTCAGGACGCACGGAGATGGCTGCACACAAAACTTTGCTGATAGGAAACACTCGTGCTTCCCTTGAGGCCAGGGGTCACGTTTACTTTGCCCTGAGCTAGGACAAGCGTGGGATGAGCTCCTAACAAGGCACTGGAGACCACCTGGATTCCTAGGAGAATGCTCACTTTCTTCACTGAGCGTATTCCTAGGAGTGACTAGAAGACGGTTAATGGCAATGTCTTTCAGTCAGCCTTGAGGCCGCCACTATCTACCTTTCAACTGGGGGAAATCCTGCCTTTTTCCAGGCTTCTCAATGACAAACTGGATCACCCCGCACATGTACCTAGCTTCTCTGACAATCCCAAAGAGACCATTGGAACGCAATCCGGCCTTCTGCGATGAAACTTTTGGATGCAGTGTGCTCTGCATGTGGTGAACGGCATAATCCTCTAAATGTCCTCAGTAGGCCTAGGTGACTTTGGATGTTGCAAATGCCTAGCAATGCTCAGGGTAAATCTCTTCTTTATTTCGGGCTGGACCGAAAGGCCAGTTTCCGCATCACTTAGAGAGACCTCGAGCAGGAGTCCCCAGACTGAAGTGGCGCCCCGGTGGTTTCCTTCAGGGCCTCTTATGTTTCCTCAAAGTGGCAGACCCGCATGGAATGAAAGCCTGCCACGAACCGCCTTCCTGAGGCTCTTTCAAAGCTGTGGAACGCTAGCCATAGAGAACACATTCGTTCCCAGCCCTTCCAACTGCATAGTGAGGGAACTTCCCCGAGCTGTGTATCCCTTGATTGTGCCCAGAAGGCTTTGGGTACACAGTGTCCTTCCTTGGCAGGAATTGACCATGTGAGAGTCTTGAGCACTGTGGGCCATAGTAAAGCTAAAGCCGTCCATTGACTAAGACTTCCTGGAAACCGGTGCACCTCTATCTCTGGTAATGGGAAAATGTGCACCTTACCTCAAGACTAGAGGTCACATTTAGTTGGCCCTTTAGCTACAGTACGCAACTGGGGTGAGCTCCCAGGAAGGAATCGCAAGCCCCTGGATTCTTTAGGAAAAAAACTCTGTGCTCTTCAGCGGCACCTGTGGCGTGAAGAGTCTCCTGGTGGTGTGGTTTTCAGCAGGCTTGGAAGCTGTAATGGAGCTGCTGTCAAAAGGGGGAAATACGGGCTTCTCCCATATTCTCCCGTTTACAACTTGACGCCACAGCGCATTTACTTGCACTCTCTGACTGACTGCTGGAGACTTTCAGCCCCACTGGGCCTTTCTATGATCACACTTCGTTGGACGCGGGGTGTTTTGCGTGCCACGAATAGCATTACACGCTTCATGAACTAGTCCGGCTTAGGTGACTTTGGATGGACCAAATGGCTAAGAATTTGACCGGTATTTCAGGATTTTCTGGCAGGCTGGACCTACCGTGTACCTTGCTTCCCAATAGAGAGATGACAGGTAAGAGTTGCCAGGATGCACTTTAGGCGCAGGGGTTCTTTCAGTGCAGTTCAGAGGGCCTCCGAGGAGGTAGAGCAACGTTGAATGGAATACTGGCCAAAACGTGGTCCTGGGGCTGCCTTACAGCTGTAGAAATCAAGCTCTGCAGGCGAGAATCTGTTCATCACCCTTCCCTCTGCATACAAATAGTCGACCCCAACCGTCTGTTCTGTGTTATGTTTCTCGGAAAATAAAAGGGGACTACGGCACACACACTCTCCCTCAGAAGTGAATTCCTACGTGACTCTCTTAGGCCTACGGAAAGCTGTAGAGGAGTTAAAGCACTCTATCGAGTCAGGACGCATGGAGATGGCTGCACACAAAACTTTGCTGATAGGAAACACTCGTGCTTCCATTGAGGCCAGGGGTCACGTTTACTTTGCCCTGAGCTAGGGCAAGCGTGGGATGAGCTCCTAGCAAGGCACTGGAGACCACCTGGATTCCTAGGAGAATGCTCACTTTCTTCACTGAGCGTATTCCTAGGAGTGACTAGAAGACGGTTAATGGCAATGTCTTTCAGTCAGCCTTGAGGCCGCCACTATCTACCTTTCAACTGGGGGAAATCCTGCCTTTTTCCAGGCTTCTCAATGACAAACTGGATCACCCCGCACATGTACCTAGCTTCTCTGACAATCCCAAAGAGACCATTGGAACGCAATCCGGCCTTCTGCGATGAAACTTTTGGATGCAGTGTGCTCTGCATGTGGTGAACGGCATAATCCTCTAAATGTCCTCAGTAGGCCTAGGTGACTTTGGATGTTGCAAATGCCTAGCAATGCTCAGGGTAAATCTCTTCTTTATTTCGGGCTGGACCTAAAGGCCAGTTTCCACATCACTTAGAGAGACCTCGAGCAGGAGTCCCCAGACTGAAGTGGTGCCCCGGTGGTTTCCTTCAGGGCCTCTTATGTTTCCTCAAAGTGGCAGACACGCATGGAATGAAAGCCTGCCACGAACCGCCTTCCTGAGGCTCTTTTAAAGCTGTGGAACGCTAGCCATAGAGAACACATTCGTTCCCGGCCCTTCCAACTGCATAGTGAGGGAACTTCCCCGAGCTGTGTATCCCTTGATTGTGCCCAGAAGGCTTTGGGTACACAGTGTCCTTCCTTGGCAGGAATTGACCATGTGAGAGTCTTGAGCACTGTGGGCCATAGTAAAGCTAAAGCCGTCCATTGACTAAGACTTCCTGGAAACCGGTGCACCTCTATCTCTGGTAATGGGAAAATGTGCACCTTACCTCAAGACTAGAGGTCACATTTAGTTGGCCCTTTAGCTACAGTACGCAACTGGGGTGAGCTCCCAGGAAGGAATCGCAAGCCCCTGGATTCTTTAGGAAAAAAACTCTGTGCTCTTCAGCGGCACCTGTGGCGTGAAGAGTCTCCTGGTGGTGTGGTTTTCAGCAGGCTTGGAAGCTGTAATGGAGCTGCTGTCAAAAGGGGGAAATACGGGCTTCTCCCATATTCTCCCGTTTACAACTTGACGCCACAGCGCATTTACTTGCACTCTCTGACTGACTGCTGGAGACTTTCAGCCCCACTGGGCCTTTCTATGATCACACTTCGTTGGACGCGGGGTGTTTGCGTGCCACGAATAGCATTACACGCTTCATGAACTAGTCCGGCTTAGGTGACTTTGGATGGACCAAATGGCTAAGAATTTGACCGGTATTTCAGGATTTTCTGGCAGGCTGGACCTACCGTGTACCTTGCTTCCCAATAGAGAGATGACAGGTAAGAGTTGCCAGGATGCACTTTAGGCGCAGGGGTTCTTTCAGTGCAGTTCAGAGGGCCTCCGTGGAGGCAGAGCAACGTTGAATGGAATACTGGCCAAAAGGTGGTCCTGGGGCTGCCTTACAGCTGTAGAAATCAAGCTCTGCAGGCGAGAATCTGTTCATCACCCTTCCCTCTGCATACAAATAGTCGACCCCAACCGTCTGTTCTGTCTTATGTTTCTCGGAAAATAAAAGGGGACTACGGCGCACACACTCTCCCTCAGAAGGGAATCCCTACGTGACTCTCTTAGGCCTACGGAAAGCTGTAGAGGAGTTAAAGCACTCTATCGAGTCAGGACGCACGCAGATGGCTGCACACAAAACTTTGCTGATAGGAAACACTCGTGCTTCCCTTGAGGCCAGGGGTCACGTTTACTTTGCCCTGAGCTAGGACAAGCGTGGGATGAGCTCCTAGCAAGGCACTGGAGACCACCTGGATTCCTAGGAGAATGCTCACTTTCTTCACTGAGCGTATTCCTAGGAGTGACTAGAAGACGGTTAATGGCAATATCTTTCAGTCAGCCTTGAGGCCGCCACTATCTACCTTTCAACTGGGGGAAATCCTGCCTTTTTCCAGGCTTCTCAATGACAAACTGGATCACCCCGCACATGTACCTAGCTTCTCTGACAATCCCAAAGAGACCATTGGAACGCAATCCGGCCTTCTGCGATGATACTTTTGGATGCAGTGTGCTCTGCATGTGGTGAACGGCATAATCCTCTAAATGTCCTCAGTAGGCCTAGGTGACTTTGGATGTTGCAAATGCCTAGCAATGCTCAGGGTAAATCTCTTCTTTATTTCGGGCTGGACCGAAAGGCCAGTTTCCGCATCACTTAGAGAGACCTCGAGCAGGAGTCCCCAGACTGCAGTGGTGCCCCGGTGGTTTCCTTCAGGGCCTCTTATGTTTCCTCAAAGTGGCAGACCCGCATGGAATGAAAGCCTGCCACGAACCGCCTTCCTGAGGCTCTTTCAAAGCTGTGGAACACTAGCCATAGAGAACACATTCGTTCCCGGCCCTTCCAACTGCATAGTGAGGGAACTTCCCCGAGCTGTGTATCCCTTGATTGTGCCCAGAAGGCTTTGGGTACACAGTGTCCTTCCTTGGCAGGAATTGACCATGTGAGAGTCTTGAGCACTGTGGGCCATAGTAAAGCTAAAGCCGTCCATTGACTAAGACTTCCTGGAAACCGGTGCACCTCTATCTCTGGTAATGGGAAAATGTGCACCTTACCTCAAGACTAGAGGTCACATTTAGTTGGCCCTTTAGCTACAGTACGCAACTGGGGTGAGCTCCCAGGAAGGAATCGCAAGCCCCTGGATTCTTTAGGAAAAAAACTCTGTGCTCTTCAGCGGCACCTGTGGCGTGAAGAGTCTCCTGGTGGTGTGGTTTTCAGCAGGCTTGGAAGCTGCAATGGAGCTGCTGTCAAAAGGGGGAAATACGGGCTTCTCCCATATTCTCCCGTTTACAACTTGACGCCACAGCGCATTTACTAGCACTCTCTGACTGACTGCTGGAGACTTTCAGCCCCACTGGGCCTTTCTATGATCACACTTCGTTGGACGCGGGGTGTTTTGCGTGCCACGAATAGCATTACACGCTTCATGAACTAGTCCGGCCTAGGTGACTTTGGATGGACCAAATGGCTAAGAATTTGACCGGTATTTCAGGATTTTCTGGCAGGCTGGACCTACCGTGTACCTTGCTTCCCAATAGAGAGATGACAGGTAAGAGTTGCCAGGATGCACTTTAGGCGCAGGGGTTCTTTCAGTGCAGTTCAGAGGGCCTCCGCGGAGGCAGAGCCACGTTGAATGGAATACTGGCCAAAAGGTGGTCCTGGGGCTGCCTTACAGCTGTAGAAATCAAGCTCTGCAGGCGAGAATCTGTTCATCACCCTTCCCTCTGCATACAAAGAGTCGACCCCAACCGTCTGTTCTGTGTTATGTTTCTCGGAAAATAAAAGGGGACTACGGTGCACACACTCTCCCTCAGAAGGGAATTCCTACGTGACTCGCTTAGGCCTACGGAAAGCTGTAGAGGAGTTAAAGCACTCTATCGAGTCAGGACGCATGGAGATGGCTGCACACAAAACTTTGCTGATAGGAAACACTCGTGCTTCCATTGAGGCCAGGGGTCACGTTTACTTTGCCCTGAGCTAGGGCAAGCGTGGGATAAGCTCCTAGCAAGGCACTGGAGACCACCTGGATTCCTAGGAGAATGCTCACTTTCTTCACTGAGCGTATTCCTAGGAGTGACTAGAAGACGGTTAATGGCAATGTCTTTCAGTCAGCCTTGAGGCCGCCACTATCTACCTTTCAACTGGGGGAAATCCTGCCTTTTTCCAGGCTTCTCAATGACAAACTGGATCACCCCGCACATGTACCTAGCTTCTCTGACAATCCCAAAGAGACCATTGGAACGCAATCCGGCCTTCTGCGATGAAACTTTTGGATGCAGTGTGCTCTGCATGTGGTGAACGGCATAATCCTCTAAATGTCCTCAGTAAGCCTAGGTGACTTTGGATGTTGCAAATGCCTAGCAATGCTCAGGGTAAATCTCTTCTTTATTTCGGGCTGGACCTAAAGGCCAGTTTCCGCATCACTTAGAGAGACCTCGAGCAGGAGTCCCCAGACTGAAGTGGCGCCCCGGTGGTTTCCTTCAGGGCCTCTTATGTTTCCTCAAAGTGGCAGACCCGCATGGAATGAAAGCCTGCCACGAACCGCCTTCCTGAGGCTCTTTCAAAGCTGTGGAACGCTAGCCATAGAGAACACATTCGTTCCCGGCCCTTCCAACTGCATAGTGAGGGAAGTTCCCCGAGCTGTGTATCCCTTGATTGTGCCCAGAAGGCTTTGGGTACACAGTGTCCTTCCTTGGCAGGAATTGACCATGTGAGAGTCTTGAGCACTGTGGGCCATAATAAAGCTAAAGCCGTCCATTGACTAAGACTTCCTGGAAACCGGTGCACCTCTATCTCTGGTAATGGGAAAATGTGCACCTTACCTCAAGACTAGAGGTCACATTTAGTTGGCCCTTTAGCTACAGTACGCAACTGTGGTGAGCTCCCAGGAAGGAATCGCAAGCCCCTGGATTCTTTAGGAAAAAAACTCTGTGCTCTTCAGCGGCACCTGTGGCGTGAAGAGTCTCCTGGTGGTGTGGTTTTCAGCAGGCTTGGAAGCTGCAATGGAGCTGCTGTCAAAAGGGGGAAATACGGGCTTCTCCCATATTCTCCCGTTTACAACTTGACGCCACAGCACATTTACTGGCACTCTCTGACTGACTGCTGGAGACTTTCAGCTCCACTGGGCCTTTCTATGATCACACTTCGTTGGACGCGGGGTGTTTTGCGTGCCACGAATAGCATTACACGCTTCATGAACTAGTCCGGCCTAGGTGACTTTGGATGGACCAAATGGCTAAGAATTTGACCGGTATTTCAGGATTTTCTGGCAGGCTGGACCTACCATTTACCTTGCTTCCCAATAGAGAGATGACAGGTAAGAGTTGCCAGGATGCACTTTAGGCCCAGGGGTTCTTTCAGTGCAGTTCAGAGGGCCTCCGCGGAGGCAGAGCCACGTTGAATGGAATACTGGCCAAAACGTGGTCCTGGGGCTGCCTTACAGCTGTAGAAATCAAGTTCTGCAGGCGAGAATCTGTTCATCACCCTTCCATCTGCATACAAAGGGTCGACCCCAACCGTCTGTTCTGTGTTATGTTTCTCGGAAAATAAAAGGGGACTACGGCGCACACACTCTCCCTCAGAAGGGAATTCCTACGCGACACTCTTAGGCCTATGGAAAGCCGTAGAGGAGTTAAAGCACTCTGCCGAGTCAGGACGCACGGAGATGGCTGCACACAAAACTTTGCTGATAGGAAACACTCGTGCATGCCTTGAGGCCAGGGGTCACGTTTACTTTGCCCTGAGCTAGGGCAAGCGTGGGATGAGCTCCTAGCAAGGCACTGGAGACCACCTGGATTCCTAGGAGAACGCTCACTTTCTTCAATGAGCGTATTCCTAGGAGTGACTAGAAGACGGTTCATGGCAATGTCTTTCAGTCAGCCTTGAGGCCGCCACTATCTACCTTTCAACTGGGGGAAATCCTGCCTTTTTCCAGGCTTCTCAATGACAAACTGGATCACCCCGCACATGTACCTAGCTTCTCTGACAATCCCAAAGAGACCATTGGAACGCAATCCGGCCTTCTGCGATGAAACTTTTGGATGCAGTGTGCTCTGCATGTGGTGAACGGCATAATCCTCTAAATGTCCTCAGTAGGCCTAGGTGACTTTGGATGTTGCAAATGCCTAGCAATGCTCAGGGTAAATCTCTTCTTTATTTCGGGCTGGACCGAAAGGCCAGTTTCCGCATCACTTAGAGAGACCTCGAGCAGGAGTCCCCAGACTGAAGTGGCGCCCCGGTGGTTTCCTTCCGGGCCTCTTATGTTTCCTCAAAGTGGCAGACCCGCATGGAATGAAAGCCTGCCACGAACCGCCTTCCTGAGGCTCTTTCAAAGCTGTGGAACGCTAGCCATAGAGAACACATTCGTTCCCGGCCCTTCCAACTGCATAGTGAGGGAAGTTCCCCGAGCTGTGTATCCCTTGATTGTGCCCAGAAGGCTTTGGGTACACAGTGTCCTTCCTTGGCAGGAATTGACCATGTGAGAGTCTTGAGCACTGTGGGCCATAGTAAAGCTAAAGCCGTCCATTGACTAAGACTTCCTGGAAACCGGTGCACCTCTATCTCTGGTAATGGGAAAATGTGCACCTTACCTCAAGACTAGAGGTCACATTTAGTTGGCCCTTTAGCTACAGTACGCAACTAGGGTGAGCTCCCAGGAAGGAATCGCAAGCCCCTGGATTCTTTAGGAAAAAATCTCTGTGCTCTTCAGCGGCACCTGTGGCGTGAAGAGTCTCCTGGTGGTGTGGTTTTCAGCAGGCTTGGAAGCTGCAATGGAGCTGCTGTCAAAAGGGGGAAATACGGGCTTCTCCCATATTCTCCCGTTTACAACTTGACGCCACAGCGCATTTACTAGCACTCTCTGACTGACTGCTGGAGACTTTCAGCCCCACTGTGCCTTTCCATGATCACACTTCGTTGGACGCGGGGTGTTTTGCGTGCCACGAATAGCATTACACGCTTCATGAACTAGTCCGGCCTAGGTGACTTTGGATGGACCAAATGGCTAAGAATTTGACCGGTATTTCAGGATTTTCTGGCAGGCTGGACCTACCGTGTACCTTGCTTCCCAATAGAGAGATGACAGGTAAGAGTTGCCAGGATGCACTTTAGGTGCAGGGGTTCTTTCAGTGCAGTTCAGAGGGCCTCCGAGGAGGCAGAGCAACGTTGAATGGAATACTGGCCAAAAGGTGGTCCTGGGGCTGCCTTACAGCTGTAGAAATCAAGCTCTGCAGGCGAGAATCTGTTCATCACCCTTCCCTCTGCATACAAATAGTCGACCCCAACCGTCTGTTCTGTGTTATGTTTCTCGGAAAATAAAAGGGGACTACGGGGCACACACTCTCCCTCAGAAGGGAATTCCTACGTGACTCTCTTAGGCCTACGGAAAGCTGTAGAGGAGTTAAAGCACTCTATCGAGTCAGGACGCATGGAGATGGCTGCACACAAAACTTTGCTGATAGGAAACACTCGTGCTTCCATTGAGGCCAGGGGTCACGTTTACTTTGCCCTGAGCTAGGGCAAGCGTGGGATGAGCTCCTAGCAAGGCACTGGAGACCACCTGGATTCCTAGGAGAATGCTCACTTTCTTCACTGAGCGTATTCCTAGGAGTGACTAGAAGACGGTTAATGGCAATGTCTTTCAGTCAGCCTTGAGGCCGCCACTATCTACCTTTCAACTGGGGGAAATCCTGCCTTTTTCCAGGCTTCTCAATGACAAACTGGATCACCCCGCACATGTACCTAGCTTCTCTGACAATCCCAAAGAGACCATTGGAACGCAATCCGGCCTTCTGCGATGAAACTTTTGGATGCAGTGTGCTCTGCATGTGGTGAACGGCATAATCCTCTAAATGTCCTCAGTAGGCCTAGGTGACTTTGGATGTTGCAAATGCCTAGCAATGCTCAGGGTAAATCTCTTCTTTATTTCGGGCTGGACCTAAAGGCCAGTTTCCACATCACTTAGAGAGACCTCGAGCAGGAGTCCCCAGACTGAAGTGGCGCCCCGGTGGTTTCCTTCAGGGCCTCTTATGTTTCCTCAAAGTGGCAGACCCGCATGGAATGAAAGCCTGCCACGAACCGCCTTCCTGAGGCTCTTTCAAAGCTGTGGAACGCTAGCCATAGAGAACACATTCGTTCCCGGCCCTTCCAACTGCATAGTGAGGGAAGTTCCCCGAGCTGTGTATCCCTTGTTGTGCCCAGAAGGCTTTGGGTACACAGTGTCCTTCCTTGGCAGGAATTGACCATGTGAGAGTCTTGAGCACTGTGGGCCATAGTAAAGCTAAAGCCGTCCATTGACTAAGACTTCCTGGAAACCGGTGCACCTCTATCTCTGGTAATGGGAAAATGTGCACCTTACCTCAAGACTAGAGGTCACATTTAGTTGGCACTTTAGCTACAGTACGCAACTGGGGTGAGCTCCCAGGAAGGAATCGCAAGCCCCTGGATTCTTTAGGAAAAAAACTCTGTGCTCTTCAGCGGCACCTGTGGCGTGAAGAGTCTCCTGGTGGTGTGGTTTTCAGCAGGCTTGGAAGCTGCAATGGAGCTGCTGTCAAAAGGGGGAAATACGGGCTTCTCCCATATTCTCCCGTTTACAACTTGACGCCACAGCGCATTTACTGGCACTCTCTGACTGACTGCTGGAGACTTTCAGCTCCACTGGGCCTTTCTATGATCACACTTCGTTGGACGCGGGGTGTTTTGCGTGCCACGAATAGCATTACACGCTTCATGAACTAGTCCGGCCTAGGTGACTTTGGATGGACCAAATGGCTAAGAATTTGACCGGTATTTCAGGATTTTCTGGCAGGCTGGACCTACCATTTACCTTGCTTCCCAATAGAGAGATGACAGGTAAGAGTTGCCAGGATGCACTTTAGGCCCAGGGGTTCTTTCAGTGCAGTTCAGAGGGCCTCCGCGGAGGCAGAGCCACGTTGAATGGAATACTGGCCAAAACGTGGTCCTGGGGCTGCCTTACAGCTGTAGAAATCAAGTTCTGCAGGCGAGAATCTGTTCATCACCCTTCCCTCTGCATACAAAGGGTCGACCCCAACCGTCTGTTCTGTGTTATGTTTCTCGGAAAATAAAAGGGGACTACGGCGCACACACTCTCCCTCAGAAGGGAATTCCTACGCGACACTCTTAGGCCTACGGAAAGCCGTAGAGGAGTTAAAGCACTCTGCCGAGTCAGGACGCACGGAGATGGCTGCACACAAAACTTTGCTGATAGGAAACACTCGTGCTTGCCTTGAGGCCAGGGGTCACGTTTACTTTGCCCTGAGCTAGGGCAAGCGTGGGATGAGCTCCTAGCAAGGCACTGGAGACCACATGGATTCCTAGGAGAACGCTCACTTTCTTCAATGAGCATATTCCTAGGAGTGACTAGAAGACGGTTCATGGCAATGTCTTTCAGTCAGCCTTGAGGCCGCCACTATCTACCTTTCAACTGGGGGAAATCCTGCCTTTTTCCAGGCTTCTCAATGACAAACTGGATCACCCCGCACATGTACCTAGCTTCTCTGACAATCCCAAAGAGACCATTGGAACGCAATCCGGCCTTCTGCGATGAAACTTTTGGATGCAGTGTGCTCTGCATGTGGTGAACGGCATAATCCTCTAAATGTCCTCAGTAGGCCTAGGTGACTTTGGATGTTGCAAATGCCTAGCAATGCTCAGGGTAAATCTCTTCTTTATTTCGGGCTGGACCGAAAGGCCAGTTTCCGCATCACTTAGAGAGACCTCGAGCAGGAGTCCCCAGACTGAAGTGGCGCCCCGGTGGTTTCCTTCCGGGCCTCTTATGTTTCCTCAAAGTGGCAGACCCGCATGGAATGAAAGCCTGCCACGAACCGCCTTCCTGAGGCTCTTTCAAAGCTGTGGAACGCTAGCCATAGAGAACACATTCGTTCCCGGCCCTTCCAACTGCATAGTGAGGGAAGTTCCCCGAGCTGTGTATCCCTTGATTGTGCCCAGAAGGCTTTGGGTACACAGTGTCCTTCCTTGGCAGGAATTGACCATGTGAGAGTCTTGAGCACTGTGGGCCATAGTAAAGCTAAAGCCGTCCATTGACTAAGACTTCCTGGAAACCGGTGCACCTCTATCTCTGGTAATGGGAAAATGTGCACCTTACCTCAAGACTAGAGGTCACATTTAGTTGGCCCTTTAGCTACAGTACGCAACTAGGGTGAGCTCCCAGGAAGGAATCGCAAGCCCCTGGATTCTTTAGGAAAAAAACTCTGTGCTCTTCAGCGGCACCTGTGGCGTGAAGAGTCTCCTGGTGGTGTGGTTTTCAGCAGGCTTGGAAGCTGCAATGGAGCTGCTGTCAAAAGGGGGAAATACGGGCTTCTCCCATATTCTCCCGTTTACAACTTGACGCCACAGCGCATTTACTAGCACTCTCTGACTGACTGCTGGAGACTTTCAGCCCCACTGTGCCTTTCCATGATCACACTTCGTTGGACGCGGGGTGTTTTGCGTGCCACGAATAGCATTACACGCTTCATGAACTAGTCCGGCCTAGGTGACTTTGGATGGACCAAATGGCTAAGAATTTGACCGGTATTTCAGGATTTTCTGGCAGGCTGGACCTACCGTGTACCTTGCTTCCCAATAGAGAGATGACAGGTAAGAGTTGCCAGGATGCACTTTAGGTGCAGGGGTTCTTTCAGTGCAGTTCAGAGGGCCTCCGAGGAGGCAGAGCAACGTTGAATGGAATACTGGCCAAAAGGTGGTCCTGGGGCTGCCTTACAGCTGTAGAAATCAAGCTCTGCAGGCGAGAATCTGCTCATCACCCTTCCCTCTGCATACAAATAGTCGACCCCAACCGTCTGTTCTGTGTTATGTTTCTCGGAAAATAAAAGGGGACTACGGCGCACACACTCTCCCTCAGAAGGGAATTCCTACGTGACTCTCTTAGGCCTACGGAAAGCTGTAGAGGAGTTAAAGCACTCTGTCGAGTCAGGACGCACGGAGATGGCTGCACACAAATCTTTGCTGATAGGAAACACTCGTGCATACCTTGAGGCCAGGGGTCACGTTTACTTTGCCCTGAGCTAGGGCAAGCGTGGGATGAGCTCCTAGCAAGGCACTGGAGACCACCTGGATTCCTAGGAGAATGCTCACTTTCTTCACTGAGCGTATTCCTAGGAGTGACTAGAAGACGGTTAATGGCAATGTCTTTCAGTCAGCCTTGAGGCCGCCACTATCTACCTTTCAACTGGGGGAAATCCTGCCTTTTTCCAGGCTTCTCAATGACAAACTGGATCACCCCGCACATGTACCTAGCTTCTCTGACAATCCCAAAGAGACCATTGGAACGCAATCCGGCCTTCTGCGATGAAACTTTTGGATGCAGTGTGCTCTGCATGTGGTGAACGGCATAATCCTCTAAATGTCCTCAGTAGGCCTAGGTGACTTTGGATGTTACAAATGTCTAGCAATGCTCAGGGTAAATCTCTTCTTTATTTCGGGCTGGACCTAAAGGCCAGTTTCCACATCACTTAGAGAGACCTCGAGCAGGAGTCCCCAGACTGAAGTGGCACACAGGTGGTTTCCTTCAGGACCTCTTATGTTTCCTCAAAGTGGCAGACCCGCATGGAATGAAAGCCTGCCACGAACCGCCTTCCTGAGGCTCTTTCAAAGCTGTGGAACGCTAGCCATAGAGAACACATTCGTTCCCGGCCCTTCCAACTGCATAGTGAGGGAAGTTCCCCGAGCTGTGTATCCCTTGATTGTGCCCAGAAGGCTTTGGGTACACAGTGTCCTTCCTTGGCAGGAATTGACCATGTGAGAGTCTTGAGCACTGTGGGCCATAGTAAAGCTAAAGCCGTCCATTGACTAAGACTTCCTGGAAACCGGTGCACCTCTATCTCTGGTAATGGGAAAATGTGCACCTTACCTCAAGACTAGAGGTCACATTTAGTTGGCCCTTTAGCTACAGTACGCAACTGGGGTGAGCTCCCAGGAAGGAATCGCAAGCCCCTGGATTCTTTAGGAAAAAAACTCTGTGCTCTTCAGCGGCACCTGTGGCGTGAAGAGTCTCCTGGTGGTGTGGTTTTCAGCAGGCTTGGAAGCTGCAATGGAGCTGCTGTCAAAAGGGGGAAATACGGGCTTCTCCCATATTCTCCCGTTTACAACTTGACGCCACAGCGCATTTACTAGCACTCTCTGACTGACTGCTGGAGACTTTCAGCCCCACTGGGCCTTTCTATGATCACACTTTGTTGGACGCGGGGTGTTTTGCGTGCCACGAATAGCATTACACGCTTCATGAACTAGTCCGGCCTAGGTGACTTTGGATGGACCAAATGGCTAAGAATTTGACCGGTATTTCAGGATTTTCTGGCAGGCTGGACCTACCGTGTACCTTGCTTCCCAATAGAGAGATGACAGGTAAGAGTTGCCAGGATGCACTTTAGGCGCAGGGGTTCTTTCAGTGCAGTTCAGAGGGCCTCCGCGGAGGCAGAGCCACGTTGAATGGAATACTGGCCAAAACGTGGTCCTGGGGCTGCCTTACAGCTGTAGAAATCAAGTTCTGCAGGCGAGAATCTGTTCATCACCCTTCCCTCTGCATACAAAGGGTCGACCCCAACCGTCTGTTCTGTGTTATGTTTCTCGGAAAATAAAAGGGGACTACGGCGCACACACTCTCCCTCAGAAGGGAATTCCTACGCGACACTCTTAGGCCTACGGAAAGCCGTAGAGGAGTTAAAGCACTCTGCCGAGTCAGGACGCACGGAGATGGCTGCACACAAAACTTTGCTGATAGGAAACACTCGTGCTTGCCTTGAGGCCAGGGGTCACGTTTACTTTGCCCTGAGCTAGGGCAAGCGTGGGATGAGCTCCTAGCAAGGCACTGGAGACCACATGGATTCCTAGGAGAACGCTCACTTTCTTCAATGAGCATATTCCTAGGAGTGACTAGAAGACGGTTCATGGCAATGTCTTTCAGTCAGCCTTGAGGCCGCCACTATCTACCTTTCAACTGGGGGAAATCCTGCCTTTTTCCAGGCTTCTCAATGACAAACTGGATCACCCCGCACATGTACCTAGCTTCTCTGACAATCCCAAAGAGACCATTGGAACGCAATCCGGCCTTCTGCGATGAAACTTTTGGATGCAGTGTGCTCTGCATGTGGTGAACGGCATAATCCTCTAAATGTCCTCAGTAGGCCTAGGTGACTTTGGATGTTGCAAATGCCTAGCAATGCTCAGGGTAAATCTCTTCTTTATTTCGGGCTGGACCGAAAGGCCAGTTTCCGCATCACTTAGAGAGACCTCGAGCAGGAGTCCCCAGACTGAAGTGGCGCCCCGGTGGTTTCCTTCCGGGCCTCTTATGTTTCCTCAAAGTGGCAGACCCGCATGGAATGAAAGCCTGCCACGAACCGCCTTCCTGAGGCTCTTTCAAAGCTGTGGAACGCTAGCCATAGAGAACACATTCGTTCCCGGCCCTTCCAACTGCATAGTGAGGGAAGTTCCCCGAGCTGTGTATCCCTTGATTGTGCCCAGAAGGCTTTGGGTACACAGTGTCCTTCCTTGGCAGGAATTGACCATGTGAGAGTCTTGAGCACTGTGGGCCATAGTAAAGCTAAAGCCGTCCATTGACTAAGACTTCCTGGAAACCGGTGCACCTCTATCTCTGGTAATGGGAAAATGTGCACCTTACCTCAAGACTAGAGGTCACATTTAGTTGGCCCTTTAGCTACAGTACGCAACTAGGGTGAGCTCCCAGGAAGGAATCGCAAGCCCCTGGATTCTTTAGGAAAAAATCTCTGTGCTCTTCAGCGGCACCTGTGGCGTGAAGAGTCTCCTGGTGGTGTGGTTTTCAGCAGGCTTGGAAGCTGCAATGGAGCTGCTGTCAAAAGGGGGAAATACGGGCTTCTCCCATATTCTCCCGTTTACAACTTGACGCCACAGCGCATTTACTAGCACTCTCTGACTGACTGCTGGAGACTTTCAGCCCCACTGTGCCTTTCCATGATCACACTTCGTTGGACGCGGGGTGTTTTGCGTGCCACGAATAGCATTACACGCTTCATGAACTAGTCCGGCCTAGGTGACTTTGGATGGACCAAATGGCTAAGAATTTGACCGGTATTTCAGGATTTTCTGGCAGGCTGGACCTACCGTGTACCTTGCTTCCCAATAGAGAGATGACAGGTAAGAGTTGCCAGGATGCACTTTAGGTGCAGGGGTTCTTTCAGTGCAGTTCAGAGGGCCTCCGAGGAGGCAGAGCAACGTTGAATGGAATACTGGCCAAAAGGTGGTCCTGGGGCTGCCTTACAGCTGTAGAAATCAAGCTCTGCAGGCGAGAATCTGTTCATCACCCTTCCCTCTGCATACAAATAGTCGACCCCAACCGTCTGTTCTGTGTTATGTTTCTCGGAAAATAAAAGGGGACTACGGGGCACACACTCTCCCTCAGAAGGGAATTCCTACGTGACTCTCTTAGGCCTACGGAAAGCTGTAGAGGAGTTAAAGCACTCTATCGAGTCAGGACGCATGGAGATGGCTGCACACAAAACTTTGCTGATAGGAAACACTCGTGCTTCCATTGAGGCCAGGGGTCACGTTTACTTTGCCCTGAGCTAGGGCAAGCGTGGGATGAGCTCCTAGCAAGGCACTGGAGACCACCTGGATTCCTAGGAGAATGCTCACTTTCTTCACTGAGCGTATTCCTAGGAGTGACTAGAAGACGGTTAATGGCAATGTCTTTCAGTCAGCCTTGAGGCCGCCACTATCTACCTTTCAACTGGGGGAAATCCTGCCTTTTTCCAGGCTTCTCAATGACAAACTGGATCACCCCGCACATGTACCTAGCTTCTCTGACAATCCCAAAGAGACCATTGGAACGCAATCCGGCCTTCTGCGATGAAACTTTTGGATGCAGTGTGCTCTGCATGTGGTGAACGGCATAATCCTCTAAATGTCCTCAGTAGGCCTAGGTGACTTTGGATGTTGCAAATGCCTAGCAATGCTCAGGGTAAATCTCTTCTTTATTTCGGGCTGGACCTAAAGGCCAGTTTCCACATCACTTAGAGAGACCTCGAGCAGGAGTCCCCAGACTGAAGTGGCGCCCCGGTGGTTTCCTTCAGGGCCTCTTATGTTTCCTCAAAGTGGCAGACCCGCATGGAATGAAAGCCTGCCACGAACCGCCTTCCTGAGGCTCTTTCAAAGCTGTGGAACGCTAGCCATAGAGAACACATTCGTTCCCGGCCCTTCCAACTGCATAGTGAGGGAAGTTCCCCGAGCTGTGTATCCCTTGATTGTGCCCAGAAGGCTTTGGGTACACAGTGTCCTTCCTTGGCAGGAATTGACCATGTAAGAGTCTTGAGCACTGTGGGCCATAGTAAAGCTAAAGCCGTCCATTGACTAAGACTTCCTGGAAACCGGTGCACCTCTATCTCTGGTAATGGGAAAATGTGCACCTTACCTCAAGACTAGAGGTCACATTTAGTTGGCCCTTTAGCTACAGTACGCAACTGGGGTGAGCTCCCAGGAAGGAATCGCAAGCCCCTGGATTCTTTAGGAAAAAAACTCTGTGCTCTTCAGCGGCACCTGTGGCGTGAAGAGTCTCCTGGTGGTGTGGTTTTCAGCAGGCTTGGAAGCTGCAATGGAGCTGCTGTCAAAAGGGGGAAATACGGGCTTCTCCCATATTCTCCCGTTTACAACTTGACGCCACAGCGCATTTACTGGCACTCTCTGACTGACTGCTGGAGACTTTCAGCTCCACTGGGCCTTTCTATGATCACACTTCGTTGGACGCGGGGTGTTTTGCGTGCCACGAATAGCATTACACGCTTCATGAACTAGTCCGGCCTAGGTGACTTTGGATGGACCAAATGGCTAAGAATTTGACCGGTATTTCAGGATTTTCTGGCAGGCTGGACCTACCATTTACCTTGCTTCCCAATAGAGAGATGACAGGTAAGAGTTGCCAGGATGCACTTTAGGCCCAGGGGTTCTTTCAGTGCAGTTCAGAGGGCCTCCGCGGAGGCAGAGCCACGTTGAATGGAATACTGGCCAAAACGTGGTCCTGGGGCTGCCTTACAGCTGTAGAAATCAAGTTCTGCAGGCGAGAATCTGTTCATCACCCTTCCCTCTGCATACAAAGGGTCGACCCCAACCGTCTGTTCTGTGTTATGTTTCTCGGAAAATAAAAGGGGACTACGGCGCACACACTCTCCCTCAGAAGGGAATTCCTACGCGACACTCTTAGGCCTACGGAAAGCCGTAGAGGAGTTAAAGCACTCTGCCGAGTCAGGACGCACGGAGATGGCTGCACACAAAACTTTGCTGATAGGAAACACTCGTGCTTGCCTTGAGGCCAGGGGTCACGTTTACTTTGCCCTGAGCTAGGGCAAGCGTGGGATGAGCTCCTAGCAAGGCACTGGAGACCACATGGATTCCTAGGAGAACACTCACTTTCTTCAATGAGCATATTCCTAGGAGTGACTAGAAGACGGTTCATGGCAATGTCTTTCAGTCAGCCTTGAGGCCGCCACTATCTACCTTTCAACTGGGGGAAATCCTGCCTTTTTCCAGGCTTCTCAATGACAAACTGGATCACCCCGCACATGTACCTAGCTTCTCTGACAATCCCAAAGAGACCATTGGAACGCAATCCGGCCTTCTGCGATGAAACTTTTGGATGCAGTGTGCTCTGCATGTGGTGAACGGCATAATCCTCTAAATGTCCTCAGTAGGCCTAGGTGACTTTGGATGTTGCAAATGCCTAGCAATGCTCAGGGTAAATCTCTTCTTTATTTCGGGCTGGACCGAAAGGCCAGTTTCCGCATCACTTAGAGAGACCTCGAGCAGGAGTCCCCAGACTGAAGTGGCGCCCCGGTGGTTTCCTTCCGGGCCTCTTATGTTTCCTCAAAGTGGCAGACCCGCATGGAATGAAAGCCTGCCACGAACCGCCTTCCTGAGGCTCTTTCAAAGCTGTGGAACGCTAGCCATAGAGAACACATTCGTTCCCGGCCCTTCCAACTGCATAGTGAGGGAAGTTCCCCGAGCTGTGTATCCCTTGATTGTGCCCAGAAGGCTTTGGGTACACAGTGTCCTTCCTTGGCAGGAATTGACCATGTGAGAGTCTTGAGCACTGTGGACCATAGTAAAGCTAAAGCCGTCCATTGACTAAGACTTCCTGGAAACCGGTGCACCTCTATCTCTGGTAATGGGAAAATGTGCACCTTACCTCAAGACTAGAGGTCACATTTAGTTGGCCCTTTAGCTACAGTACGCAACTGGGGTGAGCTCCCAGGAAGGAATCGCAAGCCCCTGGATTCTTTAGGAAAAAAACTCTGTGCTCTTCAGCGGCACCTGTGGCGTGAAGAGTCTCCTGGTGGTGTGGTTTTCAGCAGGCTTGGAAGCTGCAATGGAGCTGCTGTCAAAAGGGGGAAATACGGGCTTCTCCCATATTCTCCCGTTTACAACTTGACGCCACAGCGCATTTACTAGCACTCTCTGACTGACTGCTGGAGACTTTCAGCCCCACTGTGCCTTTCCATGATCACACTTCGTTGGACGCGGGGTGTTTTGCGTGCCACGAATAGCATTACACGCTTCATGAACTAGTCCGGCCTAGGTGACTTTGGATGGACCAAATGGCTAAGAATTTGACCGGTATTTCAGGATTTTCTGGCAGGCTGGACCTACCGTGTACCTTGCTTCCCAATAGAGAGATGACAGGTAAGAGTTGCCAGGATGCACTTTAGGTGCAGGGGTTCTTTCAGTGCAGTTCAGAGGGCCTCCGAGGAGGCAGAGCAACGTTGAATGGAATACTGGCCAAAAGGTGGTCCTGGGGCTGCCTTACAGCTGTAGAAATCAAGCTCTGCAGGCGAGAATCTGTTCATCACCCTTCCCTCTGCATACAAATAGTCGACCCCAACCGTCTGTTCTGTGTTATGTTTCTCGGAAAATAAAAGGGGACTACGGCGCACACACTCTCCCTCAGAAGGGAATTCCTACGTGACTCTCTTAGGCCTACGGAAAGCTGTAGAGGAGTTAAAGCACTCTGTCGAGTCAGGACGCACGGAGATGGCTGCACACAAATCTTTGCTGATAGGAAACACTCGTGCATACCTTGAGGCCAGGGGTCACGTTTACTTTGCCCTGAGCTAGGGCAAGCGTCGGATGAGCTCCTAGCAAGGCACTGGAGACCACCTGGATTCCTAGGAGAATGCTCACTTTCTTCACTGAGCGTATTCCTAGGAGTGACTAGAAGACGGTTAATGGCAATGTCTTTCAGTCAGCCTTGAGGCCGCCACTATCTACCTTTCAACTGGGGGAAATCCTGCCTTTTTCCAGGCTTCTCAATGACAAACTGGATCACCCCGCACATGTACCTAGCTTCTCTGACAATCCCAAAGAGACCATTGGAACGCAATCCGGCCTTCTGCGATGAAACTTTTGGATGCAGTGTGCTCTGCATGTGGTGAACGGCATAATCCTCTAAATGTCCTCAGTAGGCCTAGGTGACTTTGGATGTTACAAATGCCTAGCAATGCTCAGGGTAAATCTCTTCTTTATTTCGGGCTGGACCTAAAGGCCAGTTTCCACATCACTTAGAGAGACCTCGAGCAGGAGTCCCCAGACTGAAGTGGCACACAGGTGGTTTCCTTCAGGACCTCTTATGTTTCCTCAAAGTGGCAGACCCGCATGGAATGAAAGCCTGCCACGAACCGCCTTCCTGAGGCTCTTTCAAAGCTGTGGAACGCTAGCCATAGAGAACACATTCGTTCCCGGCCCTTCCAACTGCAGAGTGAGGGAAGTTCCCCGAGCTGTGTATCCCTTGATTGTGCCCAGAAGGCTTTGGGTACACAGTGTCCTTCCTTGGCAGGAATTGACCATGTGAGAGTCTTGAGCACTGTGGGCCATAGTAAAGCTAAAGCCGTCCATTGACTAAGACTTCCTGGAAACCGGTGCACCTCTATCTCTGGTAATGGGAAAATGTGCACCTTACCTCAAGACTAGAGGTCACATTTAGTTGGCCCTTTAGCTACAGTACGCAACTGGGGTGAGCTCCCAGGAAGGAATCGCAAGCCCCTGGATTCTTTAGGAAAAAAACTCTGTGCTCTTCAGCGGCACCTGTGGCGTGAAGAGTCTCCTGGTGGTGTGGTTTTCAGCAGGCTTGGAAGCTGCAATGGAGCTGCTGTCAAAAGGGGGAAATACGGGCTTCTCCCATATTCTCCCGTTTACAACTTGACGCCACAGCGCATTTACTAGCACTCTCTGACTGACTGCTGGAGACTTTCAGCCCCACTGGGCCTTTCTATGATCACACTTCGTTGGACGCGGGGTGTTTTGCGTGCCACGAATAGCATTACACGCTTCATGAACTAGTCCGGCCTAGGTGACTTTGGATGGACCAAATGGCTAAGAATTTGACCGGTATTTCAGGATTTTCTGGCAGGCTGGACCTACCGTGTACCTTGCTTCCCAATAGAGAGATGACAGGTAAGAGTTGCCAGGATGCACTTTAGGCGCAGGGGTTCTTTCAGTGCAGTTCAGAGGGCCTCCGCGGAGGCAGAGCCACGTTGAATGGAATACTGGCCAAAACGTGGTCCTGGGGCTGCCTTACAGCTGTAGAAATCAAGCTCTGCAGGCGAGAATCTGTTCATCACCCTTCCCTCTGCATACAAATAGTGGACCCCAACCGTCTGTTCTTTGTTATGTTTCTCGGAAAATAAAAGGGGACTACGGCGCACACACTCTCCCTCAGAAGGGAATTCCTACGTGACTCTCTTAGGCCTACGGAAAGCCGTAGAGGAGTTAAAGCACTCTGTCGAGTCAGGACGCACGGAGATGGCTGCACACAAATCTTTGCTGATAGGAAACACTCGTGCTTGCCTTGAGGCCAGGGGTCACGTTTACTTTGCCCTGAGTTAGGGTAAGCGTGGGATGAGCTCCTAGCAAGGCACTGGAGACCACCTGGATTCCTAGGAGAATGCTCACTTTCTTCAC
Source organism: Mesoplodon densirostris (assembly GCF_025265405.1). Classification (NCBI taxonomy): domain Eukaryota; kingdom Metazoa; phylum Chordata; class Mammalia; order Artiodactyla; family Ziphiidae; genus Mesoplodon; species Mesoplodon densirostris. The sequence continues at coordinate 1,610,351 of NC_082682.1, forward strand.
TGAGCGTATTCCTAGGAGTGACTAGAAGACGGTTCATGGCAATGTCTTTCAGTCAGCCTTGAGGCCGCCACTATCTACCTTTCAACTGGGGGAAATCCTGCCTTTTTCCAGGCTTCTCAATGACAAACTGGATCACCCCGCACATGTACCTAGCTTCTCTGACAATCCCAAAGAGACCATTGGAACGCAATCCGGCCTTCTGCGATGAAACTTTTGGATGCAGTGTGCTCTGCATGTGGTGAACGGCATAATCCTCTAAATGTCCTCAGTAGGCCTAGGTGACTTTGGATGTTGCAAATGCCTAGCAATGCTCAGGGTAAATCTCTTCTTTATTTCGGGCTGGACCTAAAGGCCAGTTTCCGCATCACTTAGAGAGACCTCGAGCAGGAGTCCCCAGACTGAAGTGGCGCCCCGGTGGTTTCCTTCAGGGCCTCTTATGTTTCCTCAAAGTGGCAGACCCGCATGGAATGAAAGCCTGCCACGAACCGCCTTCCTGAGGCTCTTTTAAAGCTGTGGAACGCTAGCCATAGAGAACACATTCGTTCCCGGCCCTTCCAACTGCATAGTGAGGGAACTTCCCCGAGCTGTGTATCCCTTGATTGTGCCCAGAAGGCTTTGGGTACACAGTGTCCTTCCTTGGCAGGAATTGACCATGTGAGAGTCTTGAGCACTGTGGGCCATAGTAAAGCTAAAGCCGTCCATTGACTAAGACTTCCTGGAAACCGGTGCACCTCTATCTCTGGTAATGGGAAAATGTGCACCTTACCTCAAGACTAGAGGTCACATTTAGTTGGCCCTTTAGCTACAGTACGCAACTGGGGTGAGCTCCCAGGAAGGAATCGCAAGCCCCTGGATTCTTTAGGAAAAAAACTCTGTGCTCTTCAGCGGCACCTGTGGCGTGAAGAGTCTCCTGGTGGTGTGGTTTTCAGCAGGCTTGGAAGCTGCAATGGAGCTGCTGTCAAAAGGGGGAAATACGGGCTTCTCCCATATTCTCCCGTTTACAACTTGACGCCACAGCGCATTTACTAGCACTCTCTGACTGACTGCTGGAGACTTTCAGCCCCACTGGGCCTTTCTATGATCACACTTCGTTGGACGCGGGGTGTTTTGCGTGCCACGAATAGCATTACACGCTTCATGAACTAGTCCGGCCTAGGTGACTTTGGATGGACCAAATGGCTAAGAATTTGACCGGTATTTCAGGATTTTCTGGCAGGCTGGACCTACCGTGTACCTTGCTTCCCAATAGAGAGATGACAGGTAAGAGTTGCCAGGATGCACTTTAGGCGCAGGGGTTCTTTCAGTGCAGTTCAGAGGGCCTCCGTGGAGGCAGAGCCACGTTGAATGGAATACTGGCCAAAACGTGGTCCTGGGGCTGCCTTACAGCTGTAGAAATCAAGCTCTGCAGGCGAGAATCTGTTGATCACCCTTCCCTCTGCATACAAATAGTCGACCCCAACCGTCTGTTCTGTGTTATGTTTCTCGGAAAATAAAAGGGGACTACGGCGCACACACTCTCCCTCAGAAGGGAATTCCTACGTGACTCTCTTAGGCCTACGGAAAGCCATAGAGGAGTTAAAGCACTCTGTCGAGTCAGGACGCACGGAGATGGCTGCACACAAATCTTTCCTGATAGGAAACACTCGTGCTTGCCTTGAGGCCAGGGGTCACGTTTACTTTGCCCTGAGCTAGGGCAAGCGTGGGATGAGCTCCTAGCAAGGCACTGGAGACCACCTGGATTCCTAGGAGAATGCTCACTTTCTTCACTGAGCGTATTCCTAGGAGTGACTAGAAGACGGTTAATGGCAATGTCTTTCAGTCAGCCTTGAGGCCGCCACTATCTACCTTTCAACTGGGGGAAATCCTGCCTTTTTCCAGGCTTCTCAATGACAAACTGGATCACCCCGCACATGTACCTAGCTTCTCTGACAATCCCAAAGAGACCATTGGAACGCAATCCGGCCTTCTGCGATGAAACTTTTGGATGCAGTGTGCTCTGCATGTGGTGAACGGCATAATCCTCTAAATGTCCTCAGTAGGCCTAGGTGACTTTGGATGTTACAAATGCCTAGCAATGCTCAGGGTAAATCTCTTCTTTATTTCGGGCTGGACCTAAAGGCCAGTTTCCACATCACTTAGAGAGACCTCGAGCAGGAGTCCCCAGACTGAAGTGGCACACAGGTGGTTTCCTTCAGGACCTCTTATGTTTCCTCAAAGTGGCAGACCCGCATGGAATGAAAGCCTGCCACGAACCGCCTTCCTGAGGCTCTTTCAAAGCTGTGGAACGCTAGCCATAGAGAACACATTCGTTCCCGGCCCTTCCAACTGCATAGTGAGGGAAGTTCCCCGAGCTGTGTATCCCTTGATTGTGCCCAGAAGGCTTTGGGTACACAGTGTCCTTCCTTGGCAGGAATTGACCATGTGAGAGTCTTGAGCACTGTGGACCATAGTAAAGCTAAAGCCGTCCATTGACTAAGACTTCCTGGAAACCGGTGCACCTCTATCTCTGGTAATGGGAAAATGTGCACCTTACCTCAAGACTAGAGGTCACATTTAGTTGGCCCTTTAGCTACAGTACGCAACTGGGGTGAGCTCCCAGGAAGGAATCGCAAGCCCCTGGATTCTTTAGGAAAAAAACTCTGTGCTCTTCAGCGGCACCTGTGGCGTGAAGAGTCTCCTGGTGGTGTGGTTTTCAGCAGGCTTGGAAGCTGCAATGGAGCTGCTGTCAAAAGGGGGAAATACGGGCTTCTCCCATATTCTCCCGTTTACAACTTGACGCCACAGCGCATTAACTAGCACTCTCTGACTGACTGCTGGAGACTTTCAGCCCCACTGGGCCTTTCTATGATCACACTTCGTTGGACGCGGGGTGTTTTGCGTGCCACGAATAGCATTACACGCTTCATGAACTAGTCCGGCCTAGGTGACTTTGGATGGACCAAATGGCTAAGAATTTGACCGGTATTTCAGGATTTTCTGGCAGGCTGGACCTACCGTGTACCTTGCTTCCCAATAGAGAGATGACAGGTAAGAGTTGCCAGGATGCACTTTAGGCGCAGGGATTCTTTCAGTGCAGTTCAGAGGGCCTCCGCGGAGGCAGAGCCACGTTGAATGGAATACTGGCCAAAACGTGGTCCTGGGGCTGCCTTACAGCTGTAGAAATCAAGCTCTGCAGGCGAGAATCTGTTCATCACCCTTCCCTCTGCATACAAATAGTCGACCCCAACCGTCTGTTCTGTGTTATGTTTCTCGGAAAATAAAAGGGGACTACGGCGCACACACTCTCCCTCAGAAGGGAATTCCTACGTGACTCTCTTAGGCCTACGGAAAGCTGTAGAGGAGTTAAAGCACTCTGTCGAGTCAGGACGCACGGAGATGGCTGCACACAAATCTTTGCTGATAGGAAACACTCGTGCTTGCCTTGAGGCCAGGGGTCACGTTTACTTTGCCCTGAGTTAGGGTAAGCGTGGGATGAGCTCCTAGCAAGGCACTGGAGACCACCTGGATTCCTAGGAGAATGCTCACTTTCTTCACTGAGCGTATTCCTAGGAGTGACTAGAAGACGGTTCATGGCAATGTCTTTCAGTCAGCCTTGAGGCCGCCACTATCTACCTTTCAACTGGGGGAAATCCTGCCTTTTTCCAGGCTTCTCAATGACAAACTGGATCACCCCGCACATGTACCTAGCTTCTCTGACAATCCCAAAGAGACCATTGGAACGCAATCCGGCCTTCTGCGATGAAACTTTTGGATGCAGTGTGCTCTGCATGTGGTGAACGGCATAATCCTCTAAATGTCCTCAGTAGGCCTAGGTGACTTTGGATGTTGCAAATGCCTAGCAATGCTCATTGTAAATCTCTTCTTTATTTCGGGCTGGACCTAAAGGCCAGTTTCCGCATCACTTAGAGAGACCTCGAGCAGGAGTCCCCAGACTGAAGTGGCGCCCCGGTGGTTTCCTTCAGGGCCTCTTATGTTTCCTCAAAGTGGCAGACCCGCATGGAATGAAAGCCTGCCACGAACCGCCTTCCTGAGGCTCTTTCAAAGCTGTGGAACGCTAGCCATAGAGAACACATTCGTTCCCGGCCCTTCCAACTGCATAGTGAGGGAACTTCCCCGAGCTGTGTATCCCTTGATTGTGCCCAGAAGGCTTTGGGTACACAGTGTCCTTCCTTGGCAGGAATTGACCATGTGAGAGTCTTGAGCACTGTGGGCCATAGTAAAGCTAAAGCCGTCCATTGACTAAGACTTCCTGGAAACCGGTGCACCTCTATCTATGGTAATGGGAAAATGTGCACCTTACCTCAAGACTAGAGGTCACATTTAGTTGGCCCTTTAGCTACAGTACGCAACTGGGGTGAGCTCCCAGGAAGGAATCGCAAGCCCCTGGATTCTTTAGGAAAAAAACTCTGTGCTCTTCAGCGGCACCTGTGGCGTGAAGAGTCTCCTGGTGGTGTGGTTTTCAGCAGGCTTGGAAGCTGCAATGGAGCTGCTGTCAAAAGGGGGAAATACGGGCTTCTCCCATATTCTCCCGTTTACAACTTGACGCCACAGCGCATTTACTAGCACTCTCTGACTGACTGCTGGAGACTTTCAGCCCCACTGGGCCTTTCTATGATCACACTTCGTTGGACGCGGGGTGTTTTGCGTGCCACGAATAGCATTACACGCTTCATGAACTAGTCCGGCCTAGGTGACTTTGGATGGACCAAATGGCTAAGAATTTGACCGGTATTTCAGGATTTTCTGGCAGGCTGGACCTACCGTGTACCTTGCTTCCCAATAGAGAGATGACAGGTAAGAGTTGCCAGGATGCACTTTAGGCGCAGGGATTCTTTCAGTGCAGTTCAGAGGGCCTCCGCGGAGGCAGAGCCACGTTGAATGGAATACTGGCCAAAAGGTGGTCCTGGGGCTGCCTTACAGCTGTAGAAATCAAGCTCTGCAGGCGAGAATCTGTTCATCACCCTTCCCTCTGCATACAAAGAGTCGACCCCAACCGTCTGTTCTGTGTTATGTTTCTCGGAAAATAAAAGGGGACTACGGTGCACACACTCTCCCTCAGAAGGGAATTCCTACGTGACTCGCTTAGGCCTACGGAAAGCTGTAGAGGAGTTAAAGCACTCTATCGAGTCAGGACGCATGGAGATGGCTGCACACAAAACTTTGCTGATAGGAAACACTCGTGCTTCCATTGAGGCCAGGGGTCACGTTTACTTTGCCCTGAGCTAGGGCAAGCGTGGGATAAGCTCCTAGCAAGGCACTGGAGACCACCTGGATTCCTAGGAGAATGCTCACTTTCTTCACTGAGCGTATTCCTAGGAGTGACTAGAAGACGGTTAATGGCAATGTCTTTCAGTCAGCCTTGAGGCCGCCACTATCTACCTTTCAACTGGGGGAAATCCTGCCTTTTTCCAGGCTTCTCAATGACAAACTGGATCACCCCGCACATGTACCTAGCTTCTCTGACAATCCCAAAGAGACCATTGGAACGCAATCCGGCCTTCTGCGATGAAACTTTTGGATGCAGTGTGCTCTGCATGTGGTGAACGGCATAATCCTCTAAATGTCCTCAGTAAGCCTAGGTGACTTTGGATGTTGCAAATGCCTAGCAATGCTCAGGGTAAATCTCTTCTTTATTTCGGGCTGGACCTAAAGGCCAGTTTCCGCATCACTTAGAGAGACCTCGAGCAGGAGTCCCCAGACTGAAGTGGCGCCCCGGTGGTTTCCTTCAGGGCCTCTTATGTTTCCTCAAAGTGGCAGACCCGCATGGAATGAAAGCCTGCCACGAACCGCCTTCCTGAGGCTCTTTCAAAGCTGTGGAACGCTAGCCATAGAGAACACATTCGTTCCCGGCCCTTCCAACTGCATAGTGAGGGAAGTTCCCCGAGCTGTGTATCCCTTGATTGTGCCCAGAAGGCTTTGGGTACACAGTGTCCTTCCTTGGCAGGAATTGACCATGTGAGAGTCTTGAGCACTGTGGGCCATAGTAAAGCTAAAGCCGTCCATTGACTAAGACTTCCTGGAAACCGGTGCACCTCTATCTCTGGTAATGGGAAAATGTGCACCTTACCTCAAGACTAGAGGTCACATTTAGTTGGCCCTTTAGCTACAGTACGCAACTGGGGTGAGCTCCCAGGAAGGAATCGCAAGCCCCTGGATTCTTTAGGAAAAAAACTCTGTGCTCTTCAGCGGCACCTGTGGCGTGAAGAGTCTCCTGGTGGTGTGGTTTTCAGCAGGCTTGGAAGCTGCAATGGAGCTGCTGTCAAAAGGGGGAAATACGGGCTTCTCCCATATTCTCCCGTTTACAACTTGACGCCACAGCGCATTTACTGGCACTCTCTGACTGACTGCTGGAGACTTTCAGCCCCACTGGGACTTTCTATGATCACACTTCGTTGGACGCGGGGTGTTTTGCGTGCCACGAATAGCATTACACGCTTCATGAACTAGTCCTGCCTAGGTGAATTTGGATGGACCAAATGGCTAAGAATTTGACCGGTATTTCAGGATTTTCTGGCAGGCTGGACCTACCGTGTACCTTGCTTCCCAATAGAGAGATGACAGGTAAGAGTTGCCAGGATGCACTTTAGGCACAGGGGTTCTTTCAGTGCAGTTCAGAGGGCCTCCGCGGAGGCAGAGCCACGTTGAATGGAATACTGGCCAAAACGTGGTCCTGGGGCTGCCTTACAGCTGTAGAAATCAAGTTCTGCAGGCGAGAATCTGTTCATCACCCTTCCCTCTGCATACAAAGGGTCGACCCCAACCGTCTGTTCTGTGTTATGTTTCTCGGAAAATAAAAGGGGACTACGGCGCACACACTCTCCCTCAGAAGGGAATTCCTACGCGACACTCTTAGGCCTATGGAAAGCCGTAGAGGAGTTAAAGCACTCTGCCGAGTCAGGACGCACGGAGATGGCTGCACACAAAACTTTGCTGATAGGAAACACTCGTGCTTGCCTTGAGGCCAGGGGTCACGTTTACTTTGCCCTGAGCTAGGGCAAGCGTGGGATGAGATCCTAGCAAGGCACTGGAGACCACCTGGATTCCTAGGAGAACGCTCACTTTCTTCAATGAGCGTATTCCTAGGAGTGACTAGAAGACGGTTCATGGCAATGTCTTTCAGTCAGCCTTGAGGCCGCCACTATCTACCTTTCAACTGGGGGAAATCCTGCCTTTTTCCAGGCTTCTCAATGACAAACTGGATCACCCCGCACATGTACCTAGCTTCTCTGACAATCCCAAAGAGACCATTGGAACGCAATCCGGCCTTCTGCGATGAAACTTTTGGATGCAGTGTGCTCTGCATGTGGTGAACGGCATAATCCTCTAAATGTCCTCAGTAGGCCTAGGTGACTTTGGATGTTGCAAATGCCTAGCAATGCTCAGGGTAAATCTCTTCTTTATTTCGGGCTGGACCGAAAGGCCAGTTTCCGCATCACTTAGAGAGACCTCGAGCAGGAGTCCCCAGACTGAAGTGGCGCCCCGGTGGTTTCCTTCCGGGCCTCTTATGTTTCCTCAAAGTGGCAGACCCGCATGGAATGAAAGCCTGCCACGAACCGCCTTCCTGAGGCTCTTTCAAAGCTGTGGAACGCTAGCCATAGAGAACACATTCGTTCCCGGCCCTTCCAACTGCATAGTGAGGGAAGTTCCCCGAGCTGTGTATCCCTTGATTGTGCCCAGAAGGCTTTGGGTACACAGTGTCCTTCCTTGGCAGGAATTGACCATGTGAGAGTCTTGAGCACTGTGGGCCATAGTAAAGCTAAAGCCGTCCATTGACTAAGACTTCCTGGAAACCGGTGCACCTCTATCTCTGGTAATGGGAAAATGTGCACCTTACCTCAAGACTAGAGATCACATTTAGTTGGCCCTTTAGCTACAGTACGCAACTAGGGTGAGCTCCCAGGAAGGAATCGCAAGCCCCTGGATTCTTTAGGAAAAAATCTCTGTGCTCTTCAGCGGCACCTGTGGCGTGAAGAGTCTCCTGGTGGTGTGGTTTTCAGCAGGCTTGGAAGCTGCAATGGAGCTGCTGTCAAAAGGGGGAAATACGGGCTTCTCCCATATTCTCCCGTTTACAACTTGACGCCACAGCGCATTTACTAGCACTCTCTGACTGACTGCTGGAGACTTTCAGCCCCACTGTGCCTTTCCATGATCACACTTCGTTGGACGCGGGGTGTTTTGCGTGCCACGAATAGCATTACACGCTTCATGAACTAGTCCGGCCTAGGTGACTTTGGATGGACCAAATGGCTAAGAATTTGACCGGTATTTCAGGATTTTCTGGCAGGCTGGACCTACCGTGTACCTTGCTTCCCAATAGAGAGATGACAGGTAAGAGTTGCCAGGATGCACTTTAGGTGCAGGGGTTCTTTCAGTGCAGTTCAGAGGGCCTCCGAGGAGGCAGAGCAACGTTGAATGGAATACTGGCCAAAAGGTGGTCCTGGGGCTGCCTTACAGCTGTAGAAATCAAGCTCTGCAGGCGAGAATCTGTTCATCACCCTTCCCTCTGCATACAAATAGTCGACCCCAACCGTCTGTTCTGTGTTATGTTTCTCGGAAAATAAAAGGGGACTACGGGGCACACACTCTCCCTCAGAAGGGAATTCCTACGTGACTCTCTTAGGCCTACGGAAAGCTGTAGAGGAGTTAAAGCACTCTATCGAGTCAGGACGCATGGAGATGGCTGCACACAAAACTTTGTTGATAGGAAACACTCGTGCTTCCATTGAGGCCAGGGGTCACGTTTACTTTGCCCTGAGCTAGGGCAAGCGTGGGATGAGCTCCTAGCAAGGCACTGGAGACCACCTGGATTCCTAGGAGAATGCTCACTTTCTTCACTGAGCGTATTCCTAGGAGTGACTAGAAGACGGTTAATGGCAATGTCTTTCAGTCAGCCTTGAGGCCGCCACTATCTACCTTTCAACTGGGGGAAATCCTGCCTTTTTCCAGGCTTCTCAATGACAAACTGGATCACCCCGCACATGTACCTAGCTTCTCTGACAATCCCAAAGAGACCATTGGAACGCAATCCGGCCTTCTGCGATGAAACTTTTGGATGCAGTGTGCTCTGCATGTGGTGAACGGCATAATCCTCTAAATGTCCTCAGTAGGCCTAGGTGACTTTGGATGTTGCAAATGCCTAGCAATGCTCAGGGTAAATCTCTTCTTTATTTCGGGCTGGACCTAAAGGCCAGTTTCCACATCACTTAGAGAGACCTCGAGCAGGAGTCCCCAGACTGAAGTGGCGCCCCGGTGGTTTCCTTCAGGGCCTCTTATGTTTCCTCAAAGTGGCAGACCCGCATGGAATGAAAGCCTGCCACGAACCGCCTTCCTGAGGCTCTTTCAAAGCTGTGGAACGCTAGCCATAGAGAACACATTCGTTCCCGGCCCTTCCAACTGCATAGTGAGGGAAGTTCCCCGAGCTGTGTATCCCTTGATTGTGCCCAGAAGGCTTTGGGTACACAGTGTCCTTCCTTGGCAGGAATTGACCATGTGAGAGTCTTGAGCACTGTGGGCCATAGTAAAGCTAAAGCCGTCCATTGACTAAGACTTCCTGGAAACCGGTGCACCTCTATCTCTGGTAATGGGAAAATGTGCACCTTACCTCAAGACTAGAGGTCACATTTAGTTGGCCCTTTAGCTACAGTACGCAACTAGGGTGAGCTCCCAGGAAGGAATCGCAAGCCCCTGGATTCTTTAGGAAAAAATCTCTGTGCTCTTCAGCGGCACCTGTGGCGTGAAGAGTCTCCTGGTGGTGTGGTTTTCAGCAGGCTTGGAAGCTGCAATGGAGCTGCTGTCAAAAGGGGGAAATACGGGCTTCTCCCATATTCTCCCGTTTACAACTTGACGCCACAGCGCATTTACTGGCACTCTCTGACTGACTGCTGGAGACTTTCAGCTCCACTGGGCCTTTCTATGATCACACTTCGTTGGACGCGGGGTGTTTTGCGTGCCACGAATAGCATTACACGCTTCATGAACTAGTCCGGCCTAGGTGACTTTGGATGGACCAAATGGCTAAGAATTTGACCGGTATTTCAGGATTTTCTGGCAGGCTGGACCTACCATTTACCTTGCTTCCCAATAGAGAGATGACAGGTAAGAGTTGCCAGGATGCACTTTAGGCCCAGGGGTTCTTTCAGTGCAGTTCAGAGGGCCTCCGCGGAGGCAGAGCCACGTTGAATGGAATACTGGCCAAAACGTGGTCCTGGGGCTGCCTTACAGCTGTAGAAATCAAGTTCTGCAGGCGAGAATCTGTTCATCACCCTTCCCTCTGCATACAAAGGGTCGACCCCAACCGTCTGTTCTGTGTTATGTTTCTCGGAAAATAAAAGGGGACTACGGCGCACACACTCTCCCTCAGAAGGGAATTCCTACGCGACACTCTTAGGCCTACGGAAAGCCGTAGAGGAGTTAAAGCACTCTGCCGAGTCAGGACGCACGGAGATGGCTGCACACAAAACTTTGCTGATAGGAAACACTCGTGCTTGCCTTGAGGCCAGGGGTCACGTTTACTTTGCCCTGAGCTAGGGCAAGCGTGGGATGAGCTCCTAGCAAGGCACTGGAGACCACATGGATTCCTAGGAGAACGCTCACTTTCTTCAATGAGCATATTCCTAGGAGTGACTAGAAGACGGTTCATGGCAATGTCTTTCAGTCAGCCTTGAGGCCGCCACTATCTACCTTTCAACTGGGGGAAATCCTGCCTTTTTCCAGGCTTCTCAATGACAAACTGGATCACCCCGCACATGTACCTAGCTTCTCTGACAATCCCAAAGAGACCATTGGAACGCAATCCGGCCTTCTGCGATGAAACTTTTGGATGCAGTGTGCTCTGCATGTGGTGAACGGCATAATCCTCTAAATGTCCTCAGTAGGCCTAGGTGACTTTGGATGTTGCAAATGCCTAGCAATGCTCAGGGTAAATCTCTTCTTTATTTCGGGCTGGACCGAAAGGCCAGTTTCCGCATCACTTAGAGAGACCTCGAGCAGGAGTCCCCAGACTGAAGTGGCGCCCCGGTGGTTTCCTTCAGGGCCTCTTATGTTTCCTCAAAGTGGCAGACCCGCATGGAATGAAAGCCTGCCACGAACCGCCTTCCTGAGGCTCTTTCAAAGCTGTGGAACGCTAGCCATAGAGAACACATTCGTTCCCGGCCCTTCCAACTGCATAGTGAGGGAAGTTCCCCGAGCTGTGTATCCCTTGATTGTGCCCAGAAGGCTTTGGGTACACAGTGTCCTTCCTTGGCAGGAATTGACCATGTGAGAGTCTTGAGCACTGTGGGCCATAGTAAAGCTAAAGCCGTCCATTGACTAAGACTTCCTGGAAACCGGTGCACCTCTATCTCTGGTAATGGGAAAATGTGCACCTTACCTCAAGACTAGAGGTCACATTTAGTTGGCCCTTTAGCTACAGTACGCAACTAGGGTGAGCTCCCAGGAAGGAATCGCAAGCCCCTGGATTCTTTAGGAAAAAATCTCTGTGCTCTTCAGCGGCACCTGTGGCGTGAAGAGTCTCCTGGTGGTGTGGTTTTCAGCAGGCTTGGAAGCTGCAATGGAGCTGCTGTCAAAAGGGGGAAATACGGGCTTCTCCCATATTCTCCCGTTTACAACTTGACGCCACAGCGCATTTACTAGCACTCTCTGACTGACTGCTGGAGACTTTCAGCCCCACTGTGCCTTTCCATGATCACACTTCGTTGGACGCGGGGTGTTTTGCGTGCCACGAATAGCATTACACGCTTCATGAACTAGTCCGGCCTAGGTGACTTTGGATGGACCAAATGGCTAAGAATTTGACCGGTATTTCAGGATTTTCTGGCAGGCTGGACCTACCGTGTACCTTGCTTCCCAATAGAGAGATGACAGGTAAGAGTTGCCAGGATGCACTTTAGGTGCAGGGGTTCTTTCAGTGCAGTTCAGAGGGCCTCCGAGGAGGCAGAGCAACGTTGAATGGAATACTGGCCAAAAGGTGGTCCTGGGGCTGCCTTACAGCTGTAGAAATCAAGCTCTGCAGGCGAGAATCTGTTCATCACCCTTCCCTCTGCATACAAATAGTCGACCCCAACCGTCTGTTCTGTGTTATGTTTCTCGGAAAATAAAAGGGGACTACGGGGCACACACTCTCCCTCAGAAGGGAATTCCTACGTGACTCTCTTAGGCCTACGGAAAGCTGTAGAGGAGTTAAAGCACTCTATCGAGTCAGGACGCATGGAGATGGCTGCACACAAAACTTTGCTGATAGGAAACACTCGTGCTTCCATTGAGGCCAGGGGTCACGTTTACTTTGCCCTGAGCTAGGGCAAGCGTGGGATGAGCTCCTAGCAAGGCACTGGAGACCACCTGGATTCCTAGGAGAATGCTCACTTTCTTCACTGAGCGTATTCCTAGGAGTGACTAGAAGACGGTTAATGGCAATGTCTTTCAGTCAGCCTTGAGGCCGCCACTATCTACCTTTCAACTGGGGGAAATCCTGCCTTTTTCCAGGCTTCTCAATGACAAACTGGATCACCCCGCACATGTACCTAGCTTCTCTGACAATCCCAAAGAGACCATTGGAACGCAATCCGGCCTTCTGCGATGAAACTTTTGGATGCAGTGTGCTCTGCATGTGGTGAACGGCATAATCCTCTAAATGTCCTCAGTAGGCCTAGGTGACTTTGGATGTTGCAAATGCCTAGCAATGCTCAGGGTAAATCTCTTCTTTATTTCGGGCTGGACCTAAAGGCCAGTTTCCACATCACTTAGAGAGACCTCGAGCAGGAGTCCCCAGACTGAAGTGGCGCCCCGGTGGTTTCCTTCAGGGCCTCTTATGTTTCCTCAAAGTGGCAGACCCGCATGGAATGAAAGCCTGCCACGAACCGCCTTCCTGAGGCTCTTTCAAAGCTGTGGAACGCTAGCCATAGAGAACACATTCGTTCCCGGCCCTTCCAACTGCATAGTGAGGGAAGTTCCCCGAGCTGTGTATCCCTTGATTGTGCCCAGAAGGCTTTGGGTACACAGTGTCCTTCCTTGGCAGGAATTGACCATGTGAGAGTCTTGAGCACTGTGGGCCATAGTAAAGCTAAAGCCGTCCATTGACTAAGACTTCCTGGAAACCGGTGCACCTCTATCTCTGGTAATGGGAAAATGTGCACCTTACCTCAAGACTAGAGGTCACATTTAGTTGGCCCTTTAGCTACAGTACGCAACTGGGGTGAGCTCCCAGGAAGGAATCGCAAGCCCCTGGATTCTTTAGGAAAAAAACTCTGTGCTCTTCAGCGGCACCTGTGGCGTGAAGAGTCTCCTGGTGGTGTGGTTTTCAGCAGGCTTGGAAGCTGCAATGGAGCTGCTGTCAAAAGGGGGAAATACGGGCTTCTCCCATATTCTCCCGTTTACAACTTGACGCCACAGCGCATTTACTGGCACTCTCTGACTGACTGCTGGAGACTTTCAGCTCCACTGGGCCTTTCTATGATCACACTTCGTTGGACGCGGGGTGTTTTGCGTGCCACGAATAGCATTACACGCTTCATGAACTAGTCCGGCCTAGGTGACTTTGGATGGACCAAATGGCTAAGAATTTGACCGGTATTTCAGGATTTTCTGGCAGGCTGGACCTACCATTTACCTTGCTTCCCAATAGAGAGATGACAGGTAAGAGTTGCCAGGATGCACTTTAGGCCCAGGGGTTCTTTCAGTGCAGTTCAGAGGGCCTCCGCGGAGGCAGAGCCACGTTGAATGGAATACTGGCCAAAACGTGGTCCTGGGGCTGCCTTACAGCTGTAGAAATCAAGTTCTGCAGGCGAGAATCTGTTCATCACCCTTCCCTCTGCATACAAAGGGTCGACCCCAACCGTCTGTTCTGTGTTATGTTTCTCGGAAAATAAAAGGGGACTACGGCGCACACACTCTCCCTCAGAAGGGAATTCCTACGCGACACTCTTAGGCCTACGGAAAGCCGTAGAGGAGTTAAAGCACTCTGCCGAGTCAGGACGCACGGAGATGGCTGCACACAAAACTTTGCTGATAGGAAACACTCGTGCTTGCCTTGAGGCCAGGGGTCACGTTTACTTTGCCCTGAGCTAGGGCAAGCGTGGGATGAGCTCCTAGCAAGGCACTGGAGACCACATGGATTCCTAGGAGAACGCTCACTTTCTTCAATGAGCATATTCCTAGGAGTGACTAGAAGACGGTTCATGGCAATGTCTTTCAGTCAGCCTTGAGGCCGCCACTATCTACCTTTCAACTGGGGGAAATCCTGCCTTTTTCCAGGCTTCTCAATGACAAACTGGATCACCCCGCACATGTACCTAGCTTCTCTGACAATCCCAAAGAGACCATTGGAACGCAATCCGGCCTTCTGCGATGAAACTTTTGGATGCAGTGTGCTCTGCATGTGGTGAACGGCATAATCCTCTAAATGTCCTCAGTAGGCCTAGGTGACTTTGGATGTTGCAAATGCCTAGCAATGCTCAGGGTAAATCTCTTCTTTATTTCGGGCTGGACCGAAAGGCCAGTTTCCGCATCACTTAGAGAGACCTCGAGCAGGAGTCCCCAGACTGAAGTGGCGCCCCGGTGGTTTCCTTCCGGGCCTCTTATGTTTCCTCAAAGTGGCAGACCCGCATGGAATGAAAGCCTGCCACGAACCGCCTTCCTGAGGCTCTTTCAAAGCTGTGGAACGCTAGCCATAGAGAACACATTCGTTCCCGGCCCTTCCAACTGCATAGTGAGGGAAGTTCCCCGAGCTGTGTATCCCTTGATTGTGCCCAGAAGGCTTTGGGTACACAGTGTCCTTCCTTGGCAGGAATTGACCATGTGAGAGTCTTGAGCACTGTGGGCCATAGTAAAGCTAAAGCCGTCCATTGACTAAGACTTCCTGGAAACCGGTGCACCTCTATCTCTGGTAATGGGAAAATGTGCACCTTACCTCAAGACTAGAGGTCACATTTAGTTGGCCCTTTAGCTACAGTACGCAACTAGGGTGAGCTCCCAGGAAGGAATCGCAAGCCCCTGGATTCTTTAGGAAAAAAACTCTGTGCTCTTCAGCGGCACCTGTGGCGTGAAGAGTCTCCTGGTGGTGTGGTTTTCAGCAGGCTTGGAAGCTGCAATGGAGCTGCTGTCAAAAGGGGGAAATACGGGCTTCTCCCATATTCTCCCGTTTACAACTTGACGCCACAGCGCATTTACTAGCACTCTCTGACTGACTGCTGGAGACTTTCAGCCCCACTGTGCCTTTCCATGATCACACTTCGTTGGACGCGGGGTGTTTTGCGTGCCACGAATAGCATTACACGCTTCATGAACTAGTCCGGCCTAGGTGACTTTGGATGGACCAAATGGCTAAGAATTTGACCGGTATTTCAGGATTTTCTGGCAGGCTGGACCTACCGTGTACCTTGCTTCCCAATAGAGAGATGACAGGTAAGAGTTGCCAGGATGCACTTTAGGTGCAGGGGTTCTTTCAGTGCAGTTCAGAGGGCCTCCGAGGAGGCAGAGCAACGTTGAATGGAATACTGGCCAAAAGGTGGTCCTGGGGCTGCCTTACAGCTGTAGAAATCAAGCTCTGCAGGCGAGAATCTGTTCATCACCCTTCCCTCTGCATACAAATAGTCGACCCCAACCGTCTGTTCTGTGTTATGTTTCTCGGAAAATAAAAGGGGACTACGGCGCACACACTCTCCCTCAGAAGGGAATTCCTACGTGACTCTCTTAGGCCTACGGAAAGCTGTAGAGGAGTTAAAGCACTCTGTCGAGTCAGGACGCACGGAGATGGCTGCACACAAATCTTTGCTGATAGGAAACACTCGTGCATACCTTGAGGCCAGGGGTCACGTTTACTTTGCCCTGAGCTAGGGCAAGCGTGGGATGAGCTCCTAGCAAGGCACTGGAGACCACCTGGATTCCTAGGAGAATGCTCACTTTCTTCACTGAGCGTATTCCTAGGAGTGACTAGAAGACGGTTAATGGCAATGTCTTTCAGTCAGCCTTGAGGCCGCCACTATCTACCTTTCAACTGGGGGAAATCCTGCCTTTTTCCAGGCTTCTCAATGACAAACTGGATCACCCCGCACATGTACCTAGCTTCTCTGACAATCCCAAAGAGACCATTGGAACGCAATCCGGCCTTCTGCGATGAAACTTTTGGATGCAGTGTGCTCTGCATGTGGTGAACGGCATAATCCTCTAAATGTCCTCAGTAGGCCTAGGTGACTTTGGATGTTACAAATGCCTAGCAATGCTCAGGGTAAATCTCTTCTTTATTTCGGGCTGGACCTAAAGGCCAGTTTCCACATCACTTAGAGAGACCTCGAGCAGGAGTCCCCAGACTGAAGTGGCACACAGGTGGTTTCCTTCAGGACCTCTTATGTTTCCTCAAAGTGGCAGACCCGCATGGAATGAAAGCCTGCCACGAACCGCCTTCCTGAGGCTCTTTCAAAGCTGTGGAACGCTAGCCATAGAGAACACATTCGTTCCCGGCCCTTCCAACTGCATAGTGAGGGAAGTTCCCCGAGCTGTGTATCCCTTGATTGTGCCCAGAAGGCTTTGGGTACACAGTGTCCTTCCTTGGCAGGAATTGACCATGTGAGAGTCTTGAGCACTGTGGGCCATAGTAAAGCTAAAGCCGTCCATTGACTAAGACTTCCTGGAAACCGGTGCACCTCTATCTCTGGTAATGGGAAAATGTGCACCTTACCTCAAGACTAGAGGTCACATTTAGTTGGCCCTTTAGCTACAGTACGCAACTGGGGTGAGCTCCCAGGAAGGAATCGCAAGCCCCTGGATTCTTTAGGAAAAAAACTCTGTGCTCTTCAGCGGCACCTGTGGCGTGAAGAGTCTCCTGGTGGTGTGGTTTTCAGCAGGCTTGGAAGCTGCAATGGAGCTGCTGTCAAAAGGGGGAAATACGGGCTTCTCCCATATTCTCCCGTTTACAACTTGACGCCACAGCGCATTTACTAGCACTCTCTGACTGACTGCTGGAGACTTTCAGCCCCACTGGGCCTTTCTATGATCACACTTTGTTGGACGCGGGGTGTTTTGCGTGCCACGAATAGCATTACACGCTTCATGAACTAGTCCGGCCTAGGTGACTTTGGATGGACCAAATGGCTAAGAATTTGACCGGTATTTCAGGATTTTCTGGCAGGCTGGACCTACCGTGTACCTTGCTTCCCAATAGAGAGATGACAGGTAAGAGTTGCCAGGATGCACTTTAGGCGCAGGGGTTTTTTCAGTGCAGTTCAGAGGGCCTCCGCGGAGGCAGAGCCACGTTGAATGGAATACTGGCCAAAACGTGGTCCTGGGGCTGCCTTACAGCTGTAGAAATCAAGTTCTGCAGGCGAGAATCTGTTCATCACCCTTCCCTCTGCATACAAAGGGTCGACCCCAACCGTCTGTTCTGTGTTATGTTTCTCGGAAAATAAAAGGGGACTACGGCGCACACACTCTCCCTCAGAAGGGAATTCCTACGCGACACTCTTAGGCCTACGGAAAGCCGTAGAGGAGTTAAAGCACTCTGCCGAGTCAGGACGCACGGAGATGGCTGCACACAAAACTTTGCTGATAGGAAACACTCGTGCTTGCCTTGAGGCCAGGGGTCACGTTTACTTTGCCCTGAGCTAGGGCAAGCGTGGGATGAGCTCCTAGCAAGGCACTGGAGACCACATGGATTCCTAGGAGAACGCTCACTTTCTTCAATGAGCATATTCCTAGGAGTGACTAGAAGACGGTTCATGGCAATGTCTTTCAGTCAGCCTTGAGGCCGCCACTATCTACCTTTCAACTGGGGGAAATCCTGCCTTTTTCCAGGCTTCTCAATGACAAACTGGATCACCCCGCACATGTACCTAGCTTCTCTGACAATCCCAAAGAGACCATTGGAACGCAATCCGGCCTTCTGCGATGAAACTTTTGGATGCAGTGTGCTCTGCATGTGGTGAACGGCATAATCCTCTAAATGTCCTCAGTAGGCCTAGGTGACTTTGGATGTTGCAAATGCCTAGCAATGCTCAGGGTAAATCTCTTCTTTATTTCGGGCTGGACCGAAAGGCCAGTTTCCGCATCACTTAGAGAGACCTCGAGCAGGAGTCCCCAGACTGAAGTGGCGCCCCGGTGGTTTCCTTCCGGGCCTCTTATGTTTCCTCAAAGTGGCAGACCCGCATGGAATGAAAGCCTGCCACGAACCGCCTTCCTGAGGCTCTTTCAAAGCTGTGGAACGCTAGCCATAGAGAACACATTCGTTCCCGGCCCTTCCAACTGCATAGTGAGGGAAGTTCCCCGAGCTGTGTATCCCTTGATTGTGCCCAGAAGGCTTTGGGTACACAGTGTCCTTCCTTGGCAGGAATTGACCATGTGAGAGTCTTGAGCACTGTGGGCCATAGTAAAGCTAAAGCCGTCCATTGACTAAGACTTCCTGGAAACCGGTGCACCTCTATCTCTGGTAATGGGAAAATGTGCACCTTACCTCAAGACTAGAGGTCACATTTAGTTGGCCCTTTAGCTACAGTACGCAACTAGGGTGAGCTCCCAGGAAGGAATCGCAAGCCCCTGGATTCTTTAGGAAAAAATCTCTGTGCTCTTCAGCGGCACCTGTGGCGTGAAGAGTCTCCTGGTGGTGTGGTTTTCAGCAGGCTTGGAAGCTGCAATGGAGCTGCTGTCAAAAGGGGGAAATACGGGCTTCTCCCATATTCTCCCGTTTACAACTTGACGCCACAGCGCATTTACTAGCACTCTCTGACTGACTGCTGGAGACTTTCAGCCCCACTGTGCCTTTCCATGATCACACTTCGTTGGACGCGGGGTGTTTTGCGTGCCACGAATAGCATTACACGCTTCATGAACTAGTCCGGCCTAGGTGACTTTGGATGGACCAAATGGCTAAGAATTTGACCGGTATTTCAGGATTTTCTGGCAGGCTGGACCTACCGTGTACCTTGCTTCCCAATAGAGAGATGACAGGTAAGAGTTGCCAGGATGCACTTTAGGTGCAGGGGTTCTTTCAGTGCAGTTCAGAGGGCCTCCGAGGAGGCAGAGCAACGTTGAATGGAATACTGGCCAAAAGGTGGTCCTGGGGCTGCCTTACAGCTGTAGAAATCAAGCTCTGCAGGCGAGAATCTGTTCATCACCCTTCCCTCTGCATACAAATAGTCGACCCCAACCGTCTGTTCTGTGTTATGTTTCTCGGAAAATAAAAGGGGACTACGGGGCACACACTCTCCCTCAGAAGGGAATTCCTACGTGACTCTCTTAGGCCTACGGAAAGCTGTAGAGGAGTTAAAGCACTCTATCGAGTCAGGACGCATGGAGATGGCTGCACACAAAACTTTGCTGATAGGAAACACTCGTGCTTCCATTGAGGCCAGGGGTCACGTTTACTTTGCCCTGAGCTAGGGCAAGCGTGGGATGAGCTCCTAGCAAGGCACTGGAGACCACCTGGATTCCTAGGAGAATGCTCACTTTCTTCACTGAGCGTATTCCTAGGAGTGACTAGAAGACGGTTAATGGCAATGTCTTTCAGTCAGCCTTGAGGCCGCCACTATCTACCTTTCAACTGGGGGAAATCCTGCCTTTTTCCAGGCTTCTCAATGACAAACTGGATCACCCCGCACATGTACCTAGCTTCTCTGACAATCCCAAAGAGACCATTGGAACGCAATCCGGCCTTCTGCGATGAAACTTTTGGATGCAGTGTGCTCTGCATGTGGTGAACGGCATAATCCTCTAAATGTCCTCAGTAGGCCTAGGTGACTTTGGATGTTGCAAATGCCTAGCAATGCTCAGGGTAAATCTCTTCTTTATTTCGGGCTGGACCTAAAGGCCAGTTTCCACATCACTTAGAGAGACCTCGAGCAGGAGTCCCCAGACTGAAGTGGCGCCCCGGTGGTTTCCTTCAGGGCCTCTTATGTTTCCTCAAAGTGGCAGACCCGCATGGAATGAAAGCCTGCCACGAACCGCCTTCCTGAGGCTCTTTCAAAGCTGTGGAACGCTAGCCATAGAGAACACATTCGTTCCCGGCCCTTCCAACTGCATAGTGAGGGAAGTTCCCCGAGCTGTGTATCCCTTGATTGTGCCCAGAAGGCTTTGGGTACACAGTGTCCTTCCTTGGCAGGAATTGACCATGTAAGAGTCTTGAGCACTGTGGGCCATAGTAAAGCTAAAGCCGTCCATTGACTAAGACTTCCTGGAAACCGGTGCACCTCTATCTCTGGTAATGGGAAAATGTGCACCTTACCTCAAGACTAGAGGTCACATTTAGTTGGCCCTTTAGCTACAGTACGCAACTGGGGTGAGCTCCCAGGAAGGAATCGCAAGCCCCTGGATTCTTTAGGAAAAAAACTCTGTGCTCTTCAGCGGCACCTGTGGCGTGAAGAGTCTCCTGGTGGTGTGGTTTTCAGCAGGCTTGGAAGCTGCAATGGAGCTGCTGTCAAAAGGGGGAAATACGGGCTTCTCCCATATTCTCCCGTTTACAACTTGACGCCACAGCGCATTTACTGGCACTCTCTGACTGACTGCTGGAGACTTTCAGCTCCACTGGGCCTTTCTATGATCACACTTCGTTGGACGCGGGGTGTTTTGCGTGCCACGAATAGCATTACACGCTTCATGAACTAGTCCGGCCTAGGTGACTTTGGATGGACCAAATGGCTAAGAATTTGACCGGTATTTCAGGATTTTCTGGCAGGCTGGACCTACCATTTACCTTGCTTCCCAATAGAGAGATGACAGGTAAGAGTTGCCAGGATGCACTTTAGGCCCAGGGGTTCTTTCAGTGCAGTTCAGAGGGCCTCCGCGGAGGCAGAGCCACGTTGAATGGAATACTGGCCAAAACGTGGTCCTGGGGCTGCCTTACAGCTGTAGAAATCAAGTTCTGCAGGCGAGAATCTGTTCATCACCCTTCCCTCTGCATACAAAGGGTCGACCCCAACCGTCTGTTCTGTGTTATGTTTCTCGGAAAATAAAAGGGGACTACGGCGCACACACTCTCCCTCAGAAGGGAATTCCTACGCGACACTCTTAGGCCTACGGAAAGCCGTAGAGGAGTTAAAGCACTCTGCCGAGTCAGGACGCACGGAGATGGCTGCACACAAAACTTTGCTGATAGGAAACACTCGTGCTTGCCTTGAGGCCAGGGGTCACGTTTACTTTGCCCTGAGCTAGGGCAAGCGTGGGATGAGCTCCTAGCAAGGCACTGGAGACCACATGGATTCCTAGGAGAACGCTCACTTTCTTCAATGAGCATATTCCTAGGAGTGACTAGAAGACGGTTCATGGCAATGTCTTTCAGTCAGCCTTGAGGCCGCCACTATCTACCTTTCAACTGGGGGAAATCCTGCCTTTTTCCAGGCTTCTCAATGACAAACTGGATCACCCCGCACATGTACCTAGCTTCTCTGACAATCCCAAAGAGACCATTGGAACGCAATCCGGCCTTCTGCGATGAAACTTTTGGATGCAGTGTGCTCTGCATGTGGTGAACGGCATAATCCTCTAAATGTCCTCAGTAGGCCTAGGTGACTTTGGATGTTGCAAATGCCTAGCAATGCTCAGGGTAAATCTCTTCTTTATTTCGGGCTGGACCGAAAGGCCAGTTTCCGCATCACTTAGAGAGACCTCGAGCAGGAGTCCCCAGACTGAAGTGGCGCCCCGGTGGTTTCCTTCCGGGCCTCTTATGTTTCCTCAAAGTGGCAGACCCGCATGGAATGAAAGCCTGCCACGAACCGCCTTCCTGAGGCTCTTTCAAAGCTGTGGAACGCTAGCCATAGAGAACACATTCGTTCCCGGCCCTTCCAACTGCATAGTGAGGGAAGTTCCCCGAGCTGTGTATCCCTTGATTGTGCCCAGAAGGCTTTGGGTACACAGTGTCCTTCCTTGGCAGGAATTGACCATGTGAGAGTCTTGAGCACTGTGGGCCATAGTAAAGCTAAAGCCGTCCATTGACTAAGACTTCCTGGAAACCGGTGCACCTCTATCTCTGGTAATGGGAAAATGTGCACCTTACCTCAAGACTAGAGGTCACATTTAGTTGGCCCTTTAGCTACAGTACGCAACTAGGGTGAGCTCCCAGGAAGGAATCGCAAGCCCCTGGATTCTTTAGGAAAAAAACTCTGTGCTCTTCAGCGGCACCTGTGGCGTGAAGAGTCTCCTGGTGGTGTGGTTTTCAGCAGGCTTGGAAGCTGCAATGGAGCTGCTGTCAAAAGGGGGAAATACGGGCTTCTCCCATATTCTCCCGTTTACAACTTGACGCCACAGCGCATTTACTAGCACTCTCTGACTGACTGCTGGAGACTTTCAGCCCCACTGGGCCTTTCCATGATCACACTTCGTTGGAGGCGGGGTGTTTTGCGTGCCACGAATAGCATTACACGCTTCATGAACTAGTCCGGCCTAGGTGACTTTGGATGGACCAAATGGCTAAGAATTTGACCGGTATTTCAGGATTTTCTGGCAGGCTGGACCTACCGTGTACCTTGCTTCCCAATAGAGAGATGACAGGTAAGAGTTGCCAGGATGCACTTTAGGTGCAGGGGTTCTTTCAGTGCAGTTCAGAGGGCCTCCGAGGAGGCAGAGCAACGTTGAATGGAATACTGGCCAAAAGGTGGTCCTGGGGCTGCCTTACAGCTGTAGAAATCAAGCTCTGCAGGCGAGAATCTGTTCATCACCCTTCCCTCTGCATACAAATAGTCGACCCCAACCGTCTGTTCTGTGTTATGTTTCTCGGAAAATAAAAGGGGACTACGGCGCACACACTCTCCCTCAGAAGGGAATTCCTACGTGACTCTCTTAGGCCTACGGAAAGCTGTAGAGGAGTTAAAGCACTCTGTCGAGTCAGGACGCACGGAGATGGCTGCACACAAATCTTTGCTGATAGGAAACACTCGTGCATACCTTGAGGCCAGGGGTCACGTTTACTTTGCCCTGAGCTAGGGCAAGCGTGGGATGAGCTCCTAGCAAGGCACTGGAGACCACCTGGATTCCTAGGAGAATGCTCACTTTCTTCACTGAGCGTATTCCTAGGAGTGACTAGAAGACGGTTAATGGCAATGTCTTTCAGTCAGCCTTGAGGCCGCCACTATCTACCTTTCAACTGGGGGAAATCCTGCCTTTTTCCAGGCTTCTCAATGACAAACTGGATCACCCCGCACATGTACCTAGCTTCTCTGACAATCCCAAAGAGACCATTGGAACGCAATCCGGCCTTCTGCGATGAAACTTTTGGATGCAGTGTGCTCTGCATGTGGTGAACGGCATAATCCTCTAAATGTCCTCAGTAGGCCTAGGTGACTTTGGATGTTACAAATGCCTAGCAATGCTCAGGGTAAATCTCTTCTTTATTTCGGGCTGGACCTAAAGGCCAGTTTCCACATCACTTAGAGAGACCTCGAGCAGGAGTCCCCAGACTGAAGTGGCACACAGGTGGTTTCCTTCAGGACCTCTTATGTTTCCTCAAAGTGGCAGACCCGCATGGAATGAAAGCCTGCCACGAACCGCCTTCCTGATGCTCTTTCAAAGCTGTGGAACGCTAGCCATAGAGAACACATTCGTTCCCGGCCCTTCCAACTGCATAGTGAGGGAAGTTCCCCGAGCTGTGTATCCCTTGATTGTGCCCAGAAGGCTTTGGGTACACAGTGTCCTTCCTTGGCAGGAATTGACCATGTGAGAGTCTTGAGCACTGTGGGCCATAGTAAAGCTAAAGCCGTCCATTGACTAAGACTTCCTGGAAACCGGTGCACCTCTATCTCTGGTAATGGGAAAATGTGCACCTTACCTCAAGACTAGAGGTCACATTTAGTTGGCCCTTTAGCTACAGTACGCAACTGGGGTGAGCTCCCAGGAAGGAATCGCAAGCCCCTGGATTCTTTAGGAAAAAAACTCTGTGCTCTTCAGCGGCACCTGTGGCGTGAAGAGTCTCCTGGTGGTGTGGTTTTCAGCAGGCTTGGAAGCTGCAATGGAGCTGCTGTCAAAAGGGGGAAATACGGGCTTCTCCCATATTCTCCCGTTTACAACTTGACGCCACAGCGCATTTACTAGCACTCTCTGACTGACTGCTGGAGACTTTCAGCCCCACTGGGCCTTTCTATGATCACACTTCGTTGGACGCGGGGTGTTTTGCGTGCCACGAATAGCATTACACGCTTCATGAACTAGTCCGGCCTAGGTGACTTTGGATGGACCAAATGGCTAAGAATTTGACCGGTATTTCAGGATTTTCTGGCAGGCTGGACCTACCGTGTACCTTGCTTCCCAATAGAGAGATGACAGGTAAGAGTTGCCAGGATGCACTTTAGGCGCAGGGGTTCTTTCAGTGCAGTTCAGAGGGCCTTCGCGGAGGCAGAGCCACGTTGAATGGAATACTGGCCAAAACGTGGTCCTGGGGCTGCCTTACAGCTGTAGAAATCAAGCTCTGCAGGCGAGAATCTGTTCATCACCCTTCCCTCTGCATACAAATAGTCGACCCCAACCGTCTGTTCTGTGTTATGTTTCTCGGAAAATAAAAGGGGAGTACAGCGCACACACTCTCCCTCAGAAGGGAATTCCTACGTGACTCTCTTAGGCCTACGGAAAGCCGTAGAGGAGTTAAAGCACTCTGTCGAGTCAGGACGCACGGAGATGGCTGCACACAAATCTTTGCTGATAGGAAACACTCGTGCTTGCCTTGAGGCCAGGGGTCACGTTTACTTTGCCCTGAGTTAGGGTAAGCGTGGGATGAGCTCCTAGCAAGGCACTGGAGACCACCTGGATTCCTAGGAGAATGCTCACTTTCTTCACTGAGCGTATTCCTAGGAGTGACTAGAAGACGGTTCATGGCAATGTCTTTCAGTCAGCCTTGAGGCCGCCACTATCTACCTTTCAACTGGGGGAAATCCTGCCTTTTTCCAGGCTTCTCAATGACAAACTGGATCACCCCGCACATGTACCTAGCTTCTCTGACAATCCCAAAGAGACCATTGGAACGCAATCCGGCCTTCTGCGATGAAACTTTTGGATGCAGTGTGCTCTGCATGTGGTGAACGGCATAATCCTCTAAATGTCCTCAGTAGGCCTAGGTGACTTTGGATGTTGCAAATGCCTAGCAATGCTCAGGGTAAATCTCTTCTTTATTTCGGGCTGGACCTAAAGGCCAGTTTCCGCATCACTTAGAGAGACCTCGAGCAGGAGTCCCCAGACTGAAGTGGCGCCCCGGTGGTTTCCTTCAGGGCCTCTTATGTTTCCTCAAAGTGGCAGACCCGCATGGAATGAAAGCCTGCCACGAACCGCCTTCCTGAGGCTCTTTTAAAGCTGTGGAACGCTAGCCATAGAGAACACATTCGTTCCCGGCCCTTCCGACTGCATAGTGAGGGAACTTCCCCGAGCTGTGTATCCCTTGATTGTGCCCAGAAGGCTTTGGGTACACAGTGTCCTTCCTTGGCAGGAATTGACCATGTGAGAGTCTTGAGCACTGTGGGCCATAGTAAAGCTAAAGCCGTCCATTGACTAAGACTTCCTGGAAACCGGTGCACCTCTATCTCTGGTAATGGGAAAATGTGCACCTTACCTCAAGACTAGAGGTCACATTTAGTTGGCCCTTTAGCTACAGTACGCAACTGGGGTGAGCTCCCAGGAAGGAATCGCAAGCCCCTGGATTCTTTAGGAAAAAAACTCTGTGCTCTTCAGCGGCACCTGTGGCGTGAAGAGTCTCCTGGTGGTGTGGTTTTCAGCAGGCTTGGAAGCTGCAATGGAGCTGCTGTCAAAAGGGGGAAATACGGGCTTCTCCCATATTCTCCCGTTTACAACTTGACGCCACAGCGCATTTACTAGCACTCTCTGACTGACTGCTGGAGACTTTCAGCCCCACTGGGCCTTTCTATGATCACACTTCGTTGGACGCGGGGTGTTTTGCGTGCCACGAATAGCATTACACGCTTCATGAACTAGTCCGGCCTAGGTGACTTTGGATGGACCAAATGGCTAAGAATTTGACCGGTATTTCAGGATTTTCTGGCAGGCTGGACCTACCGTGTACCTTGCTTCCCAATAGAGAGATGACAGGTAAGAGTTGCCAGGATGCACTTTAGGCGCAGGGATTCTTTCAGTGCAGTTCAGAGGGCCTCCGTGGAGGCAGAGCCACATTGAATGGAATACTGGCCAAAACGTGGTCCTGGGGCTGCCTTACAGCTGTAGAAATCAAGCTCTGCAGGCGAGAATCTGTTGATCACCCTTCCCTCTGCATACAAATAGTCGACCCCAACCGTCTGTTCTGTGTTATGTTTCTCGGAAAATAAAAGGGGACTACGGCGCACACACTCTCCCTCAGAAGGGAATTCCTACGTGACTCTCTTAGGCCTACGGAAAGCCGTAGAGGAGTTAAAGCACTCTGTCGAGTCAGGACGCACGGAGATGGCTGCACACAAATCTTTCCTGATAGGAAACACTCGTGCTTGCCTTGAGGCCAGGGGTCACGTTTACTTTGCCCTGAGCTAGGGCAAGCGTGGGATGAGCTCCTAGCAAGGCACTGGAGACCACCTGGATTCCTAGGAGAATGCTCACTTTCTTCACTGAGCGTATTCCTAGGAGTGACTAGAAGACGGTTAATGGCAATGTCTTTCAGTCAGCCTTGAGGCCGCCACTATCTACCTTTCAACTGGGGGAAATCCTGCCTTTTTCCAGGCTTCTCAATGACAAACTGGATCACCCCGCACATGTACCTAGCTTCTCTGACAATCCCAAAGAGACCATTGGAACGCAATCCGGCCTTCTGTGATGAAACTTTTGGATGCAGTGTGCTCTGCATGTGGTGAACGGCATAATCCTCTAAATGTCCTCAGTAGGCCTAGGTGACTTTGGATGTTGCAAATGCCTAGCAATGCTCAGGGTAAATCTCTTCTTTATTTCGGGCTGGACCTAAAGGCCAGTTTCCACATCACTTAGAGAGACCTCGAGCAGGAGTCCCCAGACTGAAGTGGCACACAGGTGGTTTCCTTCAGGACCTCTTATGTTTCCTCAAAGTGGCAGACCCGCATGGAATGAAAGCCTGCCACGAACCGCCTTCCTGAGGCTCTTTCAAAGCTGTGGAACGCTAGCCATAGAGAACACATTCGTTCCCGGCCCTTCCAACTGCAGAGTGAGGGAAGTTCCCCGAGCTGTGTATCCCTTGATTGTGCCCAGAAGGCTTTGGGTACACAGTGTCCTTCCTTGGCAGGAATTGACCATGTGAGAGTCTTGAGCACTGTGGACCATAGTAAAGCTAAAGCCGTCCATTGACTAAGACTTCCTGGAAACCGGTGCACCTCTATCTCTGGTAATGGGAAAATGTGCACCTTACCTCAAGACTAGAGGTCACATTTAGTTGGCCCTTTAGCTACAGTACGCAACTGGGGTGAGCTCCCAGGAAGGAATCGCAAGCCCCTGGATTCTTTAGGAAAAAAACTCTGTGCTCTTCAGCGGCACCTGTGGCGTGAAGAGTCTCCTGGTGGTGTGGTTTTCAGCAGGCTTGGAAGCTGCAATGGAGCTGCTGTCAAAAGGGGGAAATACGGGCTTCTCCCATATTCTCCCGTTTACAACTTGATGCCACAGCGCATTTACTAGCACTCTCTGACTGACTGCTGGAGACTTTCAGCCCCACTGGGCCTTTCTATGATCACACTTCGTTGGACGCGGGGTGTTTTGCGTGCCACGAATAGCATTACACGCTTCATGAACTAGTCCGGCCTAGGTGACTTTGGATGGACCAAATGGCTAAGAATTTGACCGGTATTTCAGGATTTTCTGGCAGGCTGGACCTACCGTGTACCTTGCTTCCCAATAGAGAGATGACAGGTAAGAGTTGCCAGGATGCACTTTAGGCGCAGGGATTCTTTCAGTGCAGTTCAGAGGGCCTCCGCGGAGGCAGAGCCACGTTGAATGGAATACTGGCCAAAACGTGGTCCTGGGGCTGCCTTACAGCTGTAGAAATCAAGCTCTGCAGGCGAGAATCTGTTCATCACCCTTCCCTCTGCATACAAATAGTCGACCCCAACCGTCTGTTCTGTGTTATGTTTCTCGGAAAATAAAAGGGGACTACGGCGCACACACTCTCCCTCAGAAGGGAATTCCTACGTGACTCTCTTAGGCCTACGGAAAGCTGTAGAGGAGTTAAAGCACTCTGTCGAGTCAGGACGCACGGAGATGGCTGCACACAAATCTTTGCTGATAGGAAACACTCGTGCTTGCCTTGAGGCCAGGGGTCACGTTTACTTTGCCCTGAGTTAGGGTAAGCGTGGGATGAGCTCCTAGCAAGGCACTGGAGACCACCTGGATTCCTAGGAGAATGCTCACTTTCTTCACTGAGCGTATTCCTAGGAGTGACTAGAAGACGGTTCATGGCAATGTCTTTCAGTCAGCCTTGAGGCCGCCACTATCTACCTTTCAACTGGGGGAAATCCTGCCTTTTTCCAGGCTTCTCAATGACAAACTGGATCACCCCGCACATGTACCTAGCTTCTCTGACAATCCCAAAGAGACCATTGGAACGCAATCCGGCCTTCTGCGATGAAACTTTTGGATGCAGTGTGCTCTGCATGTGGTGAACGGCATAATCCTCTAAATGTCCTCAGTAGGCCTAGGTGACTTTGGATGTTGCAAATGCCTAGCAATGCTCAGGGTAAATCTCTTCTTTATTTCGGGCTGGACCTAAAGGCCAGTTTCCGCATCACTTAGAGAGACCTCGAGCAGGAGTCCCCAGACTGAAGTGGCGCCCCGGTGGTTTCCTTCAGGGCCTCTTATGTTTCCTCAAAGTGGCAGACCCGCATGGAATGAAAGCCTGCCACGAACCGCCTTCCTGAGGCTCTTTCAAAGCTGTGGAACGCTAGCCATAGAGAACACATTCGTTCCCGGCCCTTCCAACTGCATAGTGAGGGAACTTCCCCGAGCTGTGTATCCCTTGATTGTGCCCAGAAGGCTTTGGGTACACAGTGTCCTTCCTTGGCAGGAATTGACCATGTGAGAGTCTTGAGCACTGTGGGCCATAGTAAAGCTAAAGCCGTCCATTGACTAAGACTTCCTGGAAACCGGTGCACCTCTATCTATGGTAATGGGAAAATGTGCACCTTACCTCAAGACTAGAGGTCACATTTAGTTGGCCCTTTAGCTACAGTACGCAACTGGGGTGAGCTCCCAGGAAGGAATCGCAAGCCCCTGGATTCTTTAGGAAAAAAACTCTGTGCTCTTCAGCGGCACCTGTGGCGTGAAGAGTCTCCTGGTGGTGTGGTTTTCAGCAGGCTTGGAAGCGGCAATGGAGCTGCTGTCAAAAGGGGGAAATACGGGCTTCTCCCATATTCTCCCGTTTACAACTTGACGCCACAGCGCATTTACTAGCACTCTCTGACTGACTGCTGGAGACTTTCAGCCCCACTGGGCCTTTCTATGATCACACTTCGTTGGACGCGGGGTGTTTTGCGTGCCACGAATAGCATTACACGCTTCATGAACTAGTCCGGCCTAGGTGACTTTGGATGGACCAAATGGCTAAGAATTTGACCGGTATTTCAGGATTTTCTGGCAGGCTGGACCTACCGTGTACCTTGCTTCCCAATAGAGAGATGACAGGTAAGAGTTGCCAGGATGCACTTTAGGCGCAGGGATTCTTTCAGTGCAGTTCAGAGGGCCTCCGTGGAGGCAGAGCCACATTGAATGGAATACTGGCCAAAACGTGGTCCTGGGGCTGCCTTACAGCTGTAGAAATCAAGCTCTGCAGGCGAGAATCTGTTGATCACCCTTCCCTCTGCATACAAATAGTCGACCCCAACCGTCTGTTCTGTGTTATGTTTCTCGGAAAATAAAAGGGGACTACGGCGCACACACTCTCCCTCAGAAGGGAATTCCTACGTGACTCTCTTAGGCCTACGGAAAGCCGTAGAGGAGTTAAAGCACTCTGTCGAGTCAGGACGCACGGAGATGGCTGCACACAAATCTTTGCTGATAGGAAACACTCGTGCTTGCCTTGAGGCCAGGGGTCACGTTTACTTTGCCCTGAGCTAGGGCAAGCGTGGGATGAGCTCCTAGCAAGGCACTGGAGACCACCTGGATTCCTAGGAGAATGCTCACTTTCTTCACTGAGCGTATTCCTAGGAGTGACTAGAAGACGGTTAATGGCAATGTCTTTCAGTCAGCCTTGAGGCCGCCACTATCTACCTTTCAACTGGGGGAAATCCTGCCTTTTTCCAGGCTTCTCAATGACAAACTGGATCACCCCGCACATGTACCTAGCTTCTCTGACAATCCCAAAGAGACCATTGGAACGCAATCCGGCCTTCTGTGATGAAACTTTTGGATGCAGTGTGCTCTGCATGTGGTGAACGGCATAATCCTCTAAATGTCCTCAGTAGGCCTAGGTGACTTTGGATGTTACAAATGCCTAGCAATGCTCAGGGTAAATCTCTTCTTTATTTCGGGCTGGACCTAAAGGCCAGTTTCCACATCACTTAGAGAGACCTCGAGCAGGAGTCCCCAGACTGAAGTGGCACACAGGTGGTTTCCTTCAGGACCTCTTATGTTTCCTCAAAGTGGCAGACCCGCATGGAATGAAAGCCTGCCACGAACCGCCTTCCTGAGGCTCTTTCAAAGCTGTGGAACGCTAGCCATAGAGAACACATTCGTTCCCGGCCCTTCCAACTGCAGAGTGAGGGAAGTTCCCCGAGCTGTGTATCCCTTGATTGTGCCCAGAAGGCTTTGGGTACACAGTGTCCTTCCTTGGCAGGAATTGACCATGTGAGAGTCTTGAGCACTGTGGACCATAGTAAAGCTAAAGCCGTCCATTGACTAAGACTTCCTGGAAACCGGTGCACCTCTATCTCTGGTAATGGGAAAATGTGCACCTTACCTCAAGACTAGAGGTCACATTTAGTTGGCCCTTTAGCTACAGTACGCAACTGGGGTGAGCTCCCAGGAAGGAATCGCAAGCCCCTGGATTCTTTAGGAAAAAAACTCTGTGCTCTTCAGCGGCACCTGTGGCGTGAAGAGTCTCCTGGTGGTGTGGTTTTCAGCAGGCTTGGAAGCTGCAATGGAGCTGCTGTCAAAAGGGGGAAATACGGGCTTCTCCCATATTCTCCCGTTTACAACTTGACGCCACAGCGCATTTACTAGCACTCTCTGACTGACTGCTGGAGACTTTCAGCCCCACTGGGCCTTTCTATGATCACACTTCGTTGGACGCGGGGTGTTTTGCGTGCCACGAATAGCATTACACGCTTCATGAACTAGTCCGGCCTAGGTGACTTTGGATGGACCAAATGGCTAAGAATTTGACCGGTATTTCAGGATTTTCTGGCAGGCTGGACCTACCGTGTACCTTGCTTCCCAATAGAGAGATGACAGGTAAGAGTTGCCAGGATGCACTTTAGGCGCAGGGATTCTTTCAGTGCAGTTCAGAGGGCCTCCGCGGAGGCAGAGCCACGTTGAATGGAATACTGGCCAAAACGTGGTCCTGGGTCTGCCTTACAGCTGTAGAAATCAAGCTCTGCAGGCGAGAATCTGTTCATCACCCTTCCCTCTGCATACAAATAGTCGACCCCAACCGTCTGTTCTGTGTTATGTTTCTCGGAAAATAAAAGGGGACTACGGCGCACACACTCTCCCTCAGAAGGGAATTCCTACGTGACTCTCTTAGGCCTACGGAAAGCTGTAGAGGAGTTAAAGCACTCTGTCGAGTCAGGACGCACGGAGATGGCTGCACACAAATCTTTGCTGATAGGAAACACTCGTGCTTGCCTTGAGGCCAGGGGTCACGTTTACTTTGCCCTGAGTTAGGGTAAGCGTGGGATGAGCTCCTAGCAAGGCACTGGAGACCACCTGGATTCCTAGGAGAATGCTCACTTTCTTCACTGAGCGTATTCCTAGGAGTGACTAGAAGACGGTTCATGGCAATGTCTTTCAGTCAGCCTTGAGGCCGCCACTATCTACCTTTCAACTGGGGGAAATCCTGCCTTTTTCCAGGCTTCTCAATGACAAACTGGATCACCCCGCACATGTACCTAGCTTCTCTGACAATCCCAAAGAGACCATTGGAACGCAATCCGGCCTTCTGCGATGAAACTTTTGGATGCAGTGTGCTCTGCATGTGGTGAACGGCATAATCCTCTAAATGTCCTCAGTAGGCCTAGGTGACTTTGGATGTTGCAAATGCCTAGCAATGCTCAGGGTAAATCTCTTCTTTATTTCGGGCTGGACCTAAAGGCCAGTTTCCGCATCACTTAGAGAGACCTCGAGCAGGAGTCCCCAGACTGAAGTGGCGCCCCGGTGGTTTCCTTCAGGGCCTCTTATGTTTCCTCAAAGTGGCAGACCCGCATGGAATGAAAGCCTGCCACGAACCGCCTTCCTGAGGCTCTTTCAAAGCTGTGGAACGCTAGCCATAGAGAACACATTCGTTCCCGGCCCTTCCAACTGCATAGTGAGGGAACTTCCCCGAGCTGTGTATCCCTTGATTGTGCCCAGAAGGCTTTGGGTACACAGTGTCCTTCCTTGGCAGGAATTGACCATGTGAGAGTCTTGAGCACTGTGGGCCATAGTAAAGCTAAAGCCGTCCATTGACTAAGACTTCCTGGAAACCGGTGCACCTCTATCTATGGTAATGGGAAAATGTGCACCTTACCTCAAGACTAGAGGTCACATTTAGTTGGCCCTTTAGCTACAGTACGCAACTGGGGTGAGCTCCCAGGAAGGAATCGCAAGCCCCTGGATTCTTTAGGAAAAAAACTCTGTGCTCTTCAGCGGCACCTGTGGCGTGAAGAGTCTCCTGGTGGTGTGGTTTTCAGCAGGCTTGGAAGCTGCAATGGAGCTGCTGTCAAAAGGGGGAAATACGGGCTTCTCCCATATTCTCCCGTTTACAACTTGACGCCACAGCGCATTTACTAGCACTCTCTGACTGACTGCTGGAGACTTTCAGCCCCACTGGGCCTTTCTATGATCACACTTCGTTGGACGCGGGGTGTTTTGCGTGCCACGAATAGCATTACACGCTTCATGAACTAGTCCGGCCTAGGTGACTTTGGATGGACCAAATGGCTAAGAATTTGACCGGTATTTCAGGATTTTCTGGCAGGCTGGACCTACCGTGTACCTTGCTTCCCAATAGAGAGATGACAGGTAAGAGTTGCCAGGATGCACTTTAGGCGCAGGGATTCTTTCAGTGCAGTTCAGAGGGCCTCCGCGGAGGCAGAGCCACGTTGAATGGAATACTGGCCAAAACGTGGTCCTGGGGCTGCCTTACAGCTGTAGAAATCAAGCTCTGCAGGCGAGAATCTGTTCATCACCCTTCCCTCTGCATACAAATAGTCGACCCCAACCGTCTGTTCTGTGTTATGTTTCTCGGAAAATAAAAGGGGACTACGGCGCACACACTCTCCCTCAGAAGGGAATTCCTACGTGACTCTCTTAGGCCTACGGAAAGCTGTAGAGGAGTTAAAGCACTCTGTCGAGTCAGGACGCACGGAGATGGCTGCACACAAATCTTTGCTGATAGGAAACACTCGTGCTTGCCTTGAGGCCAGGGGTCACGTTTACTTTGCCCTGAGTTAGGGTAAGCGTGGGATGAGCTCCTAGCAAGGCACTGGAGACCACCTGGATTCCTAGGAGAATGCTCACTTTCTTCACTGAGCGTATTCCTAGGAGTGACTAGAAGACGGTTCATGGCAATGTCTTTCAGTCAGCCTTGAGGCCGCCACTATCTACCTTTCAACTGGGGGAAATCCTGCCTTTTTCCAGGCTTCTCAATGACAAACTGGATCACCCCGCACATGTACCTAGCTTCTCTGACAATCCCAAAGAGACCATTGGAACGCAATCCGGCCTTCTGCGATGAAACTTTTGGATGCAGTGTGCTCTGCATGTGGTGAACGGCATAATCCTCTAAATGTCCTCAGTAGGCCTAGGTGACTTTGGATGTTGCAAATGCCTAGCAATGCTCAGGGTAAATCTCTTCTTTATTTCGGGCTGGACCTAAAGGCCAGTTTCCGCATCACTTAGAGAGACCTCGAGCAGGAGTCCCCAGACTGAAGTGGCGCCCCGGTGGTTTCCTTCAGGGCCTCTTATGTTTCCTCAAAGTGGCAGACCCGCATGGAATGAAAGCCTGCCACGAACCGCCTTCCTGAGGCTCTTTCAAAGCTGTGGAACGCTAGCCATAGAGAACACATTCGTTCCCGGCCCTTCCAACTGCATAGTGAGGGAACTTCCCCGAGCTGTGTATCCCTTGATTGTGCCCAGAAGGCTTTGGGTACACAGTGTCCTTCCTTGGCAGGAATTGACCATGTGAGAGTCTTGAGCACTGTGGGCCATAGTAAAGCTAAAGCCGTCCATTGACTAAGACTTCCTGGAAACCGGTGCACCTCTATCTATGGTAATGGGAAAATGTGCACCTTACCTCAAGACTAGAGGTCACATTTAGTTGGCCCTTTAGCTACAGTACGCAACTGGGGTGAGCTCCCAGGAAGGAATCGCAAGCCCCTGGATTCTTTAGGAAAAAAACTCTGTGCTCTTCAGCGGCACCTGTGGCGTGAAGAGTCTCCTGGTGGTGTGGTTTTCAGCAGGCTTGGAAGCGGCAATGGAGCTGCTGTCAAAAGGGGGAAATACGGGCTTCTCCCATATTCTCCCGTTTACAACTTGACGCCACAGCGCATTTACTAGC
Organism: Mesoplodon densirostris; assembly: GCF_025265405.1. Taxonomy (NCBI): domain Eukaryota; kingdom Metazoa; phylum Chordata; class Mammalia; order Artiodactyla; family Ziphiidae; genus Mesoplodon; species Mesoplodon densirostris. The sequence goes on from NC_082682.1 coordinate 1,644,954, forward strand.
ACTCTCTGACTGACTGCTGGAGACTTTCAGCCCCACTGGGCCTTTCTATGATCACACTTCGTTGGACGCGGGGTGTTTTGCGTGCCACGAATAGCATTACACGCTTCATGAACTAGTCCGGCCTAGGTGACTTTGGATGGACCAAATAGCTAAGAATTTGACCGGTATTTCAGGATTTTCTGGCAGGCTGGACCTACCGTGTACCTTGCTTCCCAATAGAGAGATGACAGGTAAGAGTTGCCAGGATGCACTTTAGGCGCAGGGATTCTTTCAGTGCAGTTCAGAGGGCCTCCGTGGAGGCAGAGCCACATTGAATGGAATACTGGCCAAAACGTGGTCCTGGGGCTGCCTTACAGCTGTAGAAATCAAGCTCTGCAGGCGAGAATCTGTTGATCACCCTTCCCTCTGCATACAAATAGTCGACCCCAACCGTCTGTTCTGTGTTATGTTTCTCGGAAAATAAAAGGGGACTACGGCGCACACACTCTCCCTCAGAAGGGAATTCCTACGTGACTCTCTTAGGCCTACGGAAAGCCGTAGAGGAGTTAAAGCACTCTGTCGAGTCAGGACGCACGGAGATGGCTGCACACAAATCTTTCCTGATAGGAAACACTCGTGCTTGCCTTGAGGCCAGGGGTCACGTTTACTTTGCCCTGAGCTAGGGCAAGCGTGGGATGAGCTCCTAGCAAGGCACTGGAGACCACCTGGATTCCTAGGAGAATGCTCACTTTCTTCACTGAGCGTATTCCTAGGAGTGACTAGAAGACGGTTAATGGCAATGTCTTTCAGTCAGCCTTGAGGCCGCCACTATCTACCTTTCAACTGGGGGAAATCCTGCCTTTTTCCAGGCTTCTCAATGACAAACTGGATCACCCCGCACATGTACCTAGCTTCTCTGACAATCCCAAAGAGACCATTGGAACGCAATCCGGCCTTCTGTGATGAAACTTTTGGATGCAGTGTGCTCTGCATGTGGTGAACGGCATAATCCTCTAAATGTCCTCAGTAGGCCTAGGTGACTTTGGATGTTACAAATGCCTAGCAATGCTCAGGGTAAATCTCTTCTTTATTTCGGGCTGGACCTAAAGGCCAGTTTCCACATCACTTAGAGAGACCTCGAGCAGGAGTCCCCAGACTGAAGTGGCACACAGGTGGTTTCCTTCAGGACCTCTTATGTTTCCTCAAAGTGGCAGACCCGCATGGAATGAAAGCCTGCCACGAACCGCCTTCCTGAGGCTCTTTCAAAGCTGTGGAACGCTAGCCATAGAGAACACATTCGTTCCCGGCCCTTCCAACTGCAGAGTGAGGGAAGTTCCCCGAGCTGTGTATCCCTTGATTGTGCCCAGAAGGCTTTGGGTACACAGTGTCCTTCCTTGGCAGGAATTGACCATGTGAGAGTCTTGAGCACTGTGGACCATAGTAAAGCTAAAGCCGTCCATTGACTAAGACTTCCTGGAAACCGGTGCACCTCTATCTCTGGTAATGGGAAAATGTGCACCTTACCTCAAGACTAGAGGTCACATTTAGTTGGCCCTTTAGCTACAGTACGCAACTGGGGTGAGCTCCCAGGAAGGAATCGCAAGCCCCTGGATTCTTTAGGAAAAAAACTCTGTGCTCTTCAGCGGCACCTGTGGCGTGAAGAGTCTCCTGGTGGTGTGGTTTTCAGCAGGCTTGGAAGCTGCAATGGAGCTGCTGTCAAAAGGGGGAAATACGGGCTTCTCCCATATTCTCCCGTTTACAACTTGACGCCACAGCGCATTTACTAGCACTCTCTGACTGACTGCTGGAGACTTTCAGCCCCACTGGGCCTTTCTATGATCACACTTCGTTGGACGCGGGGTGTTTTGCGTGCCACGAATAGCATTACACGCTTCATGAACTAGTCCGGCCTAGGTGACTTTGGATGGACCAAATGGCTAAGAATTTGACCGGTATTTCAGGATTTTCTGGCAGGCTGGACCTACCGTGTACCTTGCTTCCCAATAGAGAGATGACAGGTAAGAGTTGCCAGGATGCACTTTAGGCGCAGGGATTCTTTCAGTGCAGTTCAGAGGGCCTCCGCGGAGGCAGAGCCACGTTGAATGGAATACTGGCCAAAACGTGGTCCTGGGTCTGCCTTACAGCTGTAGAAATCAAGCTCTGCAGGCGAGAATCTGTTCATCACCCTTCCCTCTGCATACAAATAGTCGACCCCAACCGTCTGTTCTGTGTTATGTTTCTCGGAAAATAAAAGGGGACTACGGCGCACACACTCTCCCTCAGAAGGGAATTCCTACGTGACTCTCTTAGGCCTACGGAAAGCTGTAGAGGAGTTAAAGCACTCTGTCGAGTCAGGACGCACGGAGATGGCTGCACACAAATCTTTGCTGATAGGAAACACTCGTGCTTGCCTTGAGGCCAGGGGTCACGTTTACTTTGCCCTGAGTTAGGGTAAGCGTGGGATGAGCTCCTAGCAAGGCACTGGAGACCACCTGGATTCCTAGGAGAATGCTCACTTTCTTCACTGAGCGTATTCCTAGGAGTGACTAGAAGACGGTTCATGGCAATGTCTTTCAGTCAGCCTTGAGGCCGCCACTATCTACCTTTCAACTGGGGGAAATCCTGCCTTTTTCCAGGCTTCTCAATGACAAACTGGATCACCCCGCACATGTACCTAGCTTCTCTGACAATCCCAAAGAGACCATTGGAACGCAATCCGGCCTTCTGCGATGAAACTTTTGGATGCAGTGTGCTCTGCATGTGGTGAACGGCATAATCCTCTAAATGTCCTCAGTAGGCCTAGGTGACTTTGGATGTTGCAAATGCCTAGCAATGCTCAGGGTAAATCTCTTCTTTATTTCGGGCTGGACCTAAAGGCCAGTTTCCGCATCACTTAGAGAGACCTCGAGCAGGAGTCCCCAGAATGAAGTGGCGCCCCGGTGGTTTCCTTCAGGGCCTCTTATGTTTCCTCAAAGTGGCAGACCCGCATGGAATGAAAGCCTGCCACGAACCGCCTTCCTGAGGCTCTTTCAAAGCTGTGGAACGCTAGCCATAGAGAACACATTCGTTCCCGGCCCTTCCAACTGCATAGTGAGGGAACTTCCCCGAGCTGTGTATCCCTTGATTGTGCCCAGAAGGCTTTGGGTACACAGTGTCCTTCCTTGGCAGGAATTGACCATGTGAGAGTCTTGAGCACTGTGGGCCATAGTAAAGCTAAAGCCGTCCATTGACTAAGACTTCCTGGAAACCGGTGCACCTCTATCTATGGTAATGGGAAAATGTGCACCTTACCTCAAGACTAGAGGTCACATTTAGTTGGCCCTTTAGCTACAGTACGCAACTGGGGTGAGCTCCCAGGAAGGAATCGCAAGCCCCTGGATTCTTTAGGAAAAAAACTCTGTGCTCTTCAGCGGCACCTGTGGCGTGAAGAGTCTCCTGGTGGTGTGGTTTTCAGCAGGCTTGGAAGCTGCAATGGAGCTGCTGTCAAAAGGGGGAAATACGGGCTTCTCCCATATTCTCCCGTTTACAACTTGACGCCACAGCGCATTTACTAGCACTCTCTGACTGACTGCTGGAGACTTTCAGCCCCACTGGGCCTTTCTATGATCACACTTCGTTGGACGCGGGGTGTTTTGCGTGCCACGAATAGCATTACACGCTTCATGAACTAGTCCGGCCTAGGTGACTTTGGATGGACCAAATGGCTAAGAATTTGACCGGTATTTCAGGATTTTCTGGCAGGCTGGACCTACCGTGTACCTTGCTTCCCAATAGAGAGATGACAGGTAAGAGTTGCCAGGATGCACTTTAGGCGCAGGGATTCTTTCAGTGCAGTTCAGAGGGCCTCCGCGGAGGCAGAGCCACGTTGAATGGAATACTGGCCAAAACGTGGTCCTGGGGCTGCCTTACAGCTGTAGAAATCAAGCTCTGCAGGCGAGAATCTGTTGATCACCCTTCCCTCTGCATACAAATAGTCGACCCCAACCGTCTGTTCTGTGTTATGTTTCTCGGAAAATAAAAGGGGACTACGGCGCACACACTCTCCCTCAGAAGGGAATTCCTACGTGACTCTCTTAGGCCTACGGAAAGCCGTAGAGGAGTTAAAGCACTCTGTCGAGTCAGGACGCACGGAGATGGCTGCACACAAATCTTTCCTGATAGGAAACACTCGTGCTTGCCTTGAGGCCAGGGGTCACGTTTACTTTGCCCTGAGCTAGGGCAAGCGTGGGATGAGCTCCTAGCAAGGCACTGGAGACCACCTGGATTCCTAGGAGAATGCTCACTTTCTTCACTGAGCGTATTCCTAGGAGTGACTAGAAGACGGTTAATGGCAATGTCTTTCAGTCAGCCTTGAGGCCGCCACTATCTACCTTTCAACTGGGGGAAATCCTGCCTTTTTCCAGGCTTCTCAATGACAAACTGGATCACCCCGCACATGTACCTAGCTTCTCTGACAATCCCAAAGAGACCATTGGAACGCAATCCGGCCTTCTGCGATGAAACTTTTGGATGCAGTGTGCTCTGCATGTGGTGAACGGCATAATCCTCTAAATGTCCTCAGTAGGCCTAGGTGACTTTGGATGTTACAAATGCCTAGCAATGCTCAGGGTAAATCTCTTCTTTATTTCGGGCTGGACCTAAAGGCCAGTTTCCACATCACTTAGAGAGACCTCGAGCAGGAGTCCCCAGACTGAAGTGGCACACAGGTGGTTTCCTTCAGGACCTCTTATGTTTCCTCAAAGTGGCAGACCCGCATGGAATGAAAGCCTGCCACGAACCGCCTTCCTGAGGCTCTTTCAAAGCTGTGGAACGCTAGCCATAGAGAACACATTCGTTCCCGGCCCTTCCAACTGCATAGTGAGGGAAGTTCCCCGAGCTGTGTATCCCTTGATTGTGCCCAGAAGGCTTTGGGTACACAGTGTCCTTCCTTGGCAGGAATTGACCATGTGAGAGTCTTGAGCACTGTGGGCCATAGTAAAGCTAAAGCCGTCCATTGACTAAGACTTCCTGGAAACCGGTGCACCTCTATCTCTGGTAATGGGAAAATGTGCACCTTACCTCAAGACTAGAGGTCACATTTAGTTGGCCCTTTAGCTACAGTACGCAACTGGGGTGAGCTCCCAGGAAGGAATCGCAAGCCCCTGGATTCTTTAGGAAAAAAACTCTGTGCTCTTCAGCGGCACCTGTGGCGTGAAGAGTCTCCTGGTGGTGTGGTTTTCAGCAGGCTTGGAAGCTGCAATGGAGCTGCTGTCAAAAGGGGGAAATACGGGCTTCTCCCATATTCTCCCGTTTACAACTTGACGCCACAGCGCATTTACTAGCACTCTCTGACTGACTGCTGGAGACTTTCAGCCCCACTGGGCCTTTCTATGATCACACTTCGTTGGACGCGGGGTGTTTTGCGTGCCACGAATAGCATTACACGCTTCATGAACTAGTCCGGCCTAGGTGACTTTGGATGGACCAAATGGCTAAGAATTTGACCGGTATTTCAGGATTTTCTGGCAGGCTGGACCTACCGTGTACCTTGCTTCCCAATAGAGAGATGACAGGTAAGAGTTGCCAGGATGCACTTTAGGCGCAGGGATTCTTTCAGTGCAGTTCAGAGGGCCTCCGCGGAGGCAGAGCCACGTTGAATGGAATACTGGCCAAAACGTGGTCCTGGGGCTGCCTTACAGCTGTAGAAATCAAGCTCTGCAGGCGAGAATCTGTTGATCACCCTTCCCTCTGCATACAAATAGTCGACCCCAACCGTCTGTTCTGTGTTATGTTTCTCGGAAAATAAAAGGGGACTACGGCGCACACACTCTCCCTCAGAAGGGAATTCCTACGTGACTCTCTTAGGCCTACGGAAAGCCGTAGAGGAGTTAAAGCACTCTGTCGAGTCAGGACGCACGGAGATGGCTGCACACAAATCTTTGCTGATAGGAAACACTCGTGCTTGCCTTGAGGCCAGGGGTCACGTTTACTTTGCCCTGAGTTAGGGTAAGCGTGGGATGAGCTCCTAGCAAGGCACTGGAGACCACCTGGATTCCTAGGAGAATGCTCACTTTCTTCACTGAGCGTATTCCTAGGAGTGACTAGAAGACGGTTCATGGCAATGTCTTTCAGTCAGCCTTGAGGCCGCCACTATCTACCTTTCAACTGGGGGAAATCCTGCCTTTTTCCAGGCTTCTCAATGACAAACTGGATCACCCCGCACATGTACCTAGCTTCTCTGACAATCCCAAAGAGACCATTGGAACGCAATCCGGCCTTCTGCGATGAAACTTTTGGATGCAGTGTGCTCTGCATGTGGTGAACGGCATAATCCTCTAAATGTCCTCAGTAGGCCTAGGTGACTTTGGATGTTGCAAATGCCTAGCAATGCTCAGGGTAAATCTCTTCTTTATTTCGGGCTGGACCTAAAGGCCAGTTTCCGCATCACTTAGAGAGACCTCGAGCAGGAGTCCCCAGAATGAAGTGGCGCCCCGGTGGTTTCCTTCAGGGCCTCTTATGTTTCCTCAAAGTGGCAGACCCGCATGGAATGAAAGCCTGCCACGAACCGCCTTCCTGAGGCTCTTTCAAAGCTGTGGAACGCTAGCCATAGAGAACACATTCGTTCCCGGCCCTTCCAACTGCATAGTGAGGGAACTTCCCCGAGCTGTGTATCCCTTGATTGTGCCCAGAAGGCTTTGGGTACACAGTGCCCTTCCTTGGCAGGAATTGACCATGTGAGAGTCTTGAGCACTGTGGGCCATAGTAAAGCTAAAGCCGTCCATTGACTAAGACTTCCTGGAAACCGGTGCACCTCTATCTATGGTAATGGGAAAATGTGCACCTTACCTCAAGACTAGAGGTCACATTTAGTTGGCCCTTTAGCTACAGTACGCAACTGGGGTGAGCTCCCAGGAAGGAATCGCAAGCCCCTGGATTCTTTAGGAAAAAAACTCTGTGCTCTTCAGCGGCACCTGTGGCGTGAAGAGTCTCCTGGTGGTGTGGTTTTCAGCAGGCTTGGAAGCTGCAATGGAGCTGCTGTCAAAAGGGGGAAATACGGGCTTCTCCCATATTCTCCCGTTTACAACTTGACGCCACAGCGCATTTACTAGCACTCTCTGACTGACTGCTGGAGACTTTCAGCCCCACTGGGCCTTTCTATGATCACACTTCGTTGGACGCGGGGTGTTTTGCGTGCCACGAATAGCATTACACGCTTCATGAACTAGTCCGGCCTAGGTGACTTTGGATGGACCAAATGGCTAAGAATTTGACCGGTATTTCAGGATTTTCTGGCAGGCTGGACCTACGGTGTACCTTGCTTCCCAATAGAGAGATGACAGGTAAGAGTTGCCAGGATGCACTTTAGGCGCAGGGATTCTTTCAGTGCAGTTCAGAGGGCCTCCGCGGAGGCAGAGCCACGTTGAATGGAATACTGGCCAAAACGTGGTCCTGGGGCTGCCTTACAGCTGTAGAAATCAAGCTCTGCAGGCGAGAATCTGTTCATCACCCTTCCCTCTGCATACAAATAGTCGACCCCAACCGTCTGTTCTGTGTTATGTTTCTCGGAAAATAAAAGGGGACTACGGCGCACACACTCTCCCTCAGAAGGGAATTCCTACGTGACTCTCTTAGGCCTACGGAAAGCCGTAGAGGAGTTAAAGCACTCTGTCGAGTCAGGACGCACGGAGATGGCTGCACACAAATCTTTCCTGATAGGAAACACTCGTGCTTGCCTTGAGGCCAGGGGTCACGTTTACTTTGCACTGAGCTAGGGCAAGCGTGGGATAAGCTCCTAGCAAGGCACTGGAGACCACCTGGATTCCTAGGAGAATGCTCACTTTCTTCACTGAGCGTATTCCTAGGAGTGACTAGAAGACGGTTAATGGCAATGTCTTTCAGTCAGCCTTGAGGCCGCCACTATCTACCTTTCAACTGGGGGAAATCCTGCCTTTTTCCAGGCTTCTCAATGACAAACTGGATCACCCCGCACATGTACCTAGCTTCTCTGACAATCCCAAAGAGACCATTGGAACGCAATCCGGCCTTCTGCGATGAAACTTTTGGATGCAGTGTGCTCTGCATGTGGTGAACGGCATAATCCTCTAAATGTCCTCAGTAAGCCTAGGTGACTTTGGATGTTGCAAATGCCTAGCAATGCTCAGGGTAAATCTCTTCTTTATTTCGGGCTGGACCTAAAGGCCAGTTTCCGCATCACTTAGAGAGACCTCGAGCAGGAGTCCCCAGACTGAAGTGGCGCCCCGGTGGTTTCCTTCAGGGCCTCTTATGTTTCCTCAAAGTGGCAGACCCGCATGGAATGAAAGCCTGCCACGAACCGCCTTCCTGAGGCTCTTTCAAAGCTGTGGAACGCTAGCCATAGAGAACACATTCGTTCCCGGCCCTTCCAACTGCATAGTGAGGGAAGTTCCCCGAGCTGTGTATCCCTTGATTGTGCCCAGAAGGCTTTGGGTACACAGTGTCCTTCCTTGGCAGGAATTGACCATGTGAGAGTCTTGAGCACTGTGGGCCATAGTAAAGCTAAAGCCGTCCATTGACTAAGACTTCCTGGAAACCGGTGCACCTCTATCTCTGGTAATGGGAAAATGTGCACCTTACCTCAAGACTAGAGGTCACATTTAGTTGGCCCTTTAGCTACAGTACGCAACTAGGGTGAGCTCCCAGGAAGGAATCGCAAGCCCCTGGATTCTTTAGGAAAAAATCTCTGTGCTCTTCAGCGGCACCTGTGGCGTGAAGAGTCTCCTGGTGGTGTGGTTTTCAGCAGGCTTGGAAGCTGCAATGGAGCTGCTGTCAAAAGGGGGAAATACGGGCTTCTCCCATATTCTTCCGTTTACAACTTGACGCCACAGCGCATTTACTAGCACTCTCTGACTGACTGCTGGAGACTTTCAGCCCCACTGTGCCTTTCCATGATCACACTTCGTTGGACGCGGGGTGTTTTGCGTGCCACGAATAGCATTACACGCTTCATGAACTAGTCCGGCCTAGGTGACTTTGGATGGACCAAATGGCTAAGAATTTGACCGGTATTTCAGGATTTTCTGGCAGGCTGGACCTACCATGTACCTTGCTTCCCAATAGAGAGATGACAGGTAAGAGTTGCCAGGATGCACTTTAGGCGCAGGGGTTCTTTCAGTGCAGTTCAGAGGGCCTCCGAAGAGGCAGAGCCACGTTGAATGGAATACTGGCCAAAACGTGGTCCTGGGGCGGCCTTACAGCTGTAGAAATCAAGCTCTGCAGGCGAGAATCTGTTCATCACCCTTCCCTCTGCATACAAATAGTCGACCCAAACCGTCTGTTCTGTCTTATGTTTCTCGGAAAATAAAAGGGGACTACGGCGCACACACTCTCCCTCAGAAGGGAATTCCTACGTGACTCTCTTAGGCCTACGGAAAGCTGTAGAGGAGTTAAAGCACTCTATCGAGTCAGGACGCACGGAGATGGCTGCACACAAAACTTTGCTGATAGGAAACACTCGTGCTTCCCTTGAGGCCAGGGGTCACGTTTACTTTGCCCTGAGCTAGGACAAGCGTGGGATGAGCTCCTAACAAGGCACTGGAGACCACCTGGATTCCTAGGAGAATGCTCACTTTCTTCACTGAGCGTATTCCTAGGAGTGACTAGAAGACGGTTAATGGCAATGTCTTTCAGTCAGCCTTGAGGCCGCCACTATCTACCTTTCAACTGGGGGAAATCCTGCCTTTTTCCAGGCTTCTCAATGACAAACTGGATCACCCCGCACATGTACCTAGCTTCTCTGACAATCCCAAAGAGACCATTGGAACGCAATCCGGCCTTCTGCGATGAAACTTTTGGATGCAGTGTGCTCTGCATGTGGTGAACGGCATAATCCTCTAAATGTCCTCAGTAGGCCTAGGTGACTTTGGATGTTGCAAATGCCTAGCAATGCTCAGGGTAAATCTCTTCTTTATTTCGGGCTGGACCGAAAGGCCAGTTTCCGCATCACTTAGAGAGACCTCGAGCAGGAGTCCCCAGACTGAAGTGGCGCCCCGGTGGTTTCCTTCAGGGCCTCTTATGTTTCCTCAAAGTGGCAGACCCGCATGGAATGAAAGCCTGCCACGAACCGCCTTCCTGAGGCTCTTTCAAAGCTGTGGAACGCTAGCCATAGAGAACACATTCGTTCCCAGCCCTTCCAACTGCATAGTGAGGGAACTTCCCCGAGCTGTGTATCCCTTGATTGTGCCCAGAAGGCTTTGGGTACACAGTGTCCTTCCTTGGCAGGAATTGACCATGTGAGAGTCTTGAGCACTGTGGGCCATAGTAAAGCTAAAGCCGTCCATTGACTAAGACTTCCTGGAAACCGGTGCACCTCTATCTCTGGTAATGGGAAAATGTGCACCTTACCTCAAGACTAGAGGTCACATTTAGTTGGCCCTTTAGCTACAGTACGCAACTGGGGTGAGCTCCCAGGAAGGAATCGCAAGCCCCTGGATTCTTTAGGAAAAAAACTCTGTGCTCTTCAGCGGCACCTGTGGCGTGAAGAGTCTCCTGGTGGTGTGGTTTTCAGCAGGCTTGGAAGCTGTAATGGAGCTGCTGTCAAAAGGGGGAAATACGGGCTTCTCCCATATTCTCCCGTTTACAACTTGACGCCACAGCGCATTTACTTGCACTCTCTGACTGACTGCTGGAGACTTTCAGCCCCACTGGGCCTTTCTATGATCACACTTCGTTGGACGCGGGGTGTTTTGCGTGCCACGAATAGCATTACACGCTTCATGAACTAGTCCGGCTTAGGTGACTTTGGATGGACCAAATGGCTAAGTATTTGACCGGTATTTCAGGATTTTCTGGCAGGCTGGACCTACCGTGTACCTTGCTTCCCAATAGAGAGATGACAGGTAAGAGTTGCCAGGATGCACTTTAGGCGCAGGGGTTCTTTCAGTGCAGTTCAGAGGGCCTCCGAGGAGGTAGAGCAACGTTGAATGGAATACTGGCCAAAACGTGGTCCTGGGGCTGCCTTACAGCTGTAGAAATCAAGCTCTGCAGGCGAGAATCTGTTCATCACCCTTCCCTCTGCATACAAATAGTCGACCCCAACCGTCTGTTCTGTGTTATGTTTCTCGGAAAATAAAAGGGGACTACGGCACACACACTCTCCCTCAGAAGGGAATTCCTACGTGACTCTCTTAGGCCTACGGAAAGCTGTAGAGGAGTTAAAGCACTCTATCGAGTCAGGACGCATGGAGATGGCTGCACACAAAACTTTGCTGATAGGAAACACTCGTGCTTCCATTGAGGCCAGGGGTCACGTTTACTTTGCCCTGAGCTAGGGCAAGCGTGGGATGAGCTCCTAGCAAGGCACTGGAGACCACCTGGATTCCTAGGAGAATGCTCACTTTCTTCACTGAGCGTATTCCTAGGAGTGACTAGAAGACGGTTAATGGCAATGTCTTTCAGTCAGCCTTGAGGCCGCCACTATCTACCTTTCAACTGGGGGAAATCCTGCCTTTTTCCAGGCTTCTCAATGACAAACTGGATCACCCCGCACATGTACCTAGCTTCTCTGACAATCCCAAAGAGACCATTGGAACGCAATCCGGCCTTCTGCCTTGAAACTTTTGGATGCAGTGTGCTCTGCATGTGGTGAACGGCATAATACTCTAAATGTCCTCAGTAGGCCTAGGTGACTTTGGATGTTGCAAATGCCTAGCAATGCTCAGGGTAAATCTCTTCTTTATTTCGGGCTGCACCTAAAGGCCAGTTTCCACATCACTTAGAGAGACCTCGAGCAGGAGTCCCCAGACTGAAGTGGTGCCCCGGTGGTTTCCTTCAGGGCCTCTTATGTTTCCTCAAAGTGGCAGACCCGCATGGAATGAAAGCCTGCCACGAACCGCCTTCCTGAGGCTCTTTTAAAGCTGTGGAACGCTAGCCATAGAGAACACATTCGTTCCCGGCCCTTCCAACTGCATAGTGAGGGAACTTCCCCGAGCTGTGTATCCCTTGATTGTGCCCAGAAGGCTTTGGGTACACAGTGTCCTTCCTTGGCAGGAATTGACCATGTGAGAGTCTTGAGCACTGTGGGCCATAGTAAAGCTAAAGCCGTCCATTGACTAAGACTTCCTGGAAACCGGTGCACCTCTATCTCTGGTAATGGGAAAATGTGCACCTTACCTCAAGACTAGAGGTCACATTTAGTTGGCCCTTTAGCTACAGTACGCAACTGGGGTGAGCTCCCAGGAAGGAATCGCAAGCCCCTGGATTCTTTAGGAAAAAAACTCTGTGCTCTTCAGCGGCACCTGTGGCGTGAAGAGTCTCCTGGTGGTGTGGTTTTCAGCAGGCTTGGAAGCTGTAATGGAGCTGCTGTCAAAAGGGGGAAATACGGGCTTCTCCCATATTCTCCCGTTTACAACTTGACGCCACAGCGCATTTACTTGCACTCTCTGACTGACTGCTGGAGACTTTCAGCCCCACTGGGCCTTTCTATGATCACACTTCGTTGGACGCGGGGTGTTTGCGTGCCACGAATAGCATTACACGCTTCATGAACTAGTCCGGCTTAGGTGACTTTGGATGGACCAAATGGCTAAGAATTTGACCGGTATTTCAGGATTTTCTGGCAGGCTGGACCTACCGTGTACCTTGCTTCCCAATAGAGAGATGACAGGTAAGAGTTGCCAGGATGCACTTTAGGCGCAGGGGTTCTTTCAGTGCAGTTCAGAGGGCCTCCGTGGAGGCAGAGCAACGTTGAATGGAATACTGGCCAAAAGGTGGTCCTGGGGCTGCCTTACAGCTGTAGAAATCAAGCTCTGCAGGCGAGAATCTGTTCATCACCCTTCCCTCTGCATACAAATAGTCGACCCCAACCGTCTGTTCTGTCTTATGTTTCTCGGAAAATAAAAGGGGACTACGGCGCACACACTCTCCCTCAGAAGGGAATTCCTACGTGACTCTCTTAGGCCTACGGAAAGCTGTAGAGGAGTTAAAGCACTCTATCGAGTCAGGACGCACGCAGATGGCTGCACACAAAACTTTGCTGATAGGAAACACTCGTGCTTCCCTTGAGGCCAGGGGTCACGTTTACTTTGCCCTGAGCTAGGACAAGCGTGGGATGAGCTCCTAGCAAGGCACTGGAGACCACCTGGATTCCTAGGAGAATGCTCACTTTCTTCACTGAGCGTATTCCTAGGAGTGACTAGAAGACGGTTAATGGCAATGTCTTTCAGTCAGCCTTGAGGCCGCCACTATCTACCTTTCAACTGGGGGAAATCCTGCCTTTTTCCAGGCTTCTCAATGACAAACTGGATCACCCCGCACATGTACCTAGCTTCTCTGACAATCCCAAAGAGACCATTGGAACGCAATCCGGCCTTCTGCGATGATACTTTTGGATGCAGTGTGCTCTGCATGTGGTGAACGGCATAATCCTCTAAATGTCCTCAGTAGGCCTAGGTGACTTTGGATGTTGCAAATGCCTAGCAATGCTCAGGGTAAATCTCTTCTTTATTTCGGGCTGGACCGAAAGGCCAGTTTCCGCATCACTTAGAGAGACCTCGAGCAGGAGTCCCCAGACTGCAGTGGTGCCCCGGTGGTTTCCTTCAGGGCCTCTTATGTTTCCTCAAAGTGGCAGACCCGCATGGAATGAAAGCCTGACACGAACCGCCTTCCTGAGGCTCTTTCAAAGCTGTGGAACACTAGCCATAGAGAACACATTCGTTCCCGGCCCTTCCAACTGCATAGTGAGGGAACTTCCCCGAGCTGTGTATCCCTTGATTGTGCCCAGAAGGCTTTGGGTACACAGTGTCCTTCCTTGGCAGGAATTGACCATGTGAGAGTCTTGAGCACTGTGGGCCATAGTAAAGCTAAAGCCGTCCATTGACTAAGACTTCCTGGAAACCGGTGCACCTCTATCTCTGGTAATGGGAAAATGTGCACCTTACCTCAAGACTAGAGGTCACATTTAGTTGGCCCTTTAGCTACAGTACGCAACTGGGGTGAGCTCCCAGGAAGGAATCGCAAGCCCCTGGATTCTTTAGGAAAAAAACTCTGTGCTCTTCAGCGGCACCTGTGGCGTGAAGAGTCTCCTGGTGGTGTGGTTTTCAGCAGGCTTGGAAGCTGCAATGGAGCTGCTGTCAACAGGGGGAAATACGGGCTTCTCCCATATTCTCCCGTTTACAACTTGACGCCACAGCGCATTTACTAGCACTCTCTGACTGACTGCTGGAGACTTTCAGCCCCACTGGGCCTTTCTATGATCACACTTCGTTGGACGCGGGGTGTTTTGCGTGCCACGAATAGCATTACACGCTTCATGAACTAGTCCGGCCTAGGTGACTTTGGATGGACCAAATGGCTAAGAATTTGACCGGTATTTCAGGATTTTCTGGCAGGCTGGACCTACCGTGTACCTTGCTTCCCAATAGAGAGATGACAGGTAAGAGTTGCCAGGATGCACTTTAGGCGCAGGGGTTCTTTCAGTGCAGTTCAGAGGGCCTCCGCGGAGGCAGAGCCACGTTGAATGGAATACTGGCCAAAAGGTGGTCCTGGGGCTGCCTTACAGCTGTAGAAATCAAGCTCTGCAGGCGAGAATCTGTTCATCACCCTTCCCTCTGCATACAAAGAGTCGACCCCAACCGTCTGTTCTGTGTTATGTTTCTCGGAAAATAAAAGGGGACTACGGTGCACACACTCTCCCTCAGAAGGGAATTCCTACGTGACTCGCTTAGGCCTACGGAAAGCTGTAGAGGAGTTAAAGCACTCTATCGAGTCAGGACGCATGGAGATGGCTGCACACAAAACTTTGCTGATAGGAAACACTCGTGCTTCCATTGAGGCCAGGGGTCACGTTTACTTTGCCCTGAGCTAGGGCAAGCGTGGGATAAGCTCCTAGCAAGGCACTGGAGACCACCTGGATTCCTAGGAGAATGCTCACTTTCTTCACTGAGCGTATTCCTAGGAGTGACTAGAAGACGGTTAATGGCAATGTCTTTCAGTCAGCCTTGAGGCCGCCACTATCTACCTTTCAACTGGGGGAAATCCTGCCTTTTTCCAGGCTTCTCAATGACAAACTGGATCACCCCGCACATGTACCTAGCTTCTCTGACAATCCCAAAGAGACCATTGGAACGCAATCCGGCCTTCTGCGATGAAACTTTTGGATGCAGTGTGCTCTGCATGTGGTGAACGGCATAATCCTCTAAATGTCCTCAGTAAGCCTAGGTGACTTTGGATGTTGCAAATGCCTAGCAATGCTCAGGGTAAATCTCTTCTTTATTTCGGGCTGGACCTAAAGGCCAGTTTCCGCATCACTTAGAGAGACCTCGAGCAGGAGTCCCCAGACTGAAGTGGCGGCCCGGTGGTTTCCTTCAGGGCCTCTTATGTTTCCTCAAAGTGGCAGACCCGCATGGAATGAAAGCCTGCCACGAACCGCCTTCCTGAGGCTCTTTCAAAGCTGTGGAACGCTAGCCATAGAGAACACATTCGTTCCCGGCCCTTCCAACTGCATAGTGAGGGAAGTTCCCCGAGCTGTGTATCCCTTGATTGTGCCCAGAAGGCTTTGGGTACACAGTGTCCTTCCTTGGCAGGAATTGACCATGTGAGAGTCTTGAGCACTGTGGGCCATAATAAAGCTAAAGCCGTCCATTGACTAAGACTTCCTGGAAACCGGTGCACCTCTATCTCTGGTAATGGGAAAATGTGCACCTTACCTCAAGACTAGAGGTCACATTTAGTTGGCCCTTTAGCTACAGTACGCAACTGGGGTGAGCTCCCAGGAAGGAATCGCAAGCCCCTGGATTCTTTAGGAAAAAAACTCTGTGCTCTTCAGCGGCACCTGTGGCGTGAAGAGTCTCCTGGTGGTGTGGTTTTCAGCAGGCTTGGAAGCTGCAATGGAGCAGCTGTCAAAAGGGGGAAATACGGGCTTCTCCCATATTCTCCCGTTTACAACTTGACGCCACAGCGCATTTACTGGCACTCTCTGACTGACTGCTGGAGACTTTCAGCCCCACTGGGACTTTCTATGATCACACTTCGTTGGACGCGGGGTGTTTTGCGTGCCACGAATAGCATTACACGCTTCATGAACTAGTCCTGCCTAGGTGAATTTGGATGGACCAAATGGCTAAGAATTTGACCGGTATTTCAGGATTTTCTGGCAGGCTGGACCTACCGTGTACCTTGCTTCCCAATAGAGAGATGACAGGTAAGAGTTGCCAGGATGCACTTTAGGCACAGGGGTTCTTTCAGTGCAGTTCAGAGGGCCTCCGCGGAGGCAGAGCCACGTTGAATGGAATACTGGCCAAAACGTGGTCCTGGGGCTGCCTTACAGCTGTAGAAATCAAGTTCTGCAGGCGAGAATCTGTTCATCACCCTTCCCTCTGCATACAAAGGGTCGACCCCAACCGTCTGTTCTGTGTTATGTTTCTCGGAAAATAAAAGGGGACTACGGCGCACACACTCTCCCTCAGAAGGGAATTCCTACGCGACACTCTTAGGCCTATGGAAAGCCGTAGAGGAGTTAAAGCACTCTGCCGAGTCAGGACGCACGGAGATGGCTGCACACAAAACTTTGCTGATAGGAAACACTCGTGCTTGCCTTGAGGCCAGGGGTCACGTTTACTTTGCCCTGAGCTAGGGCAAGCGTGGGATGAGCTCCTAGCAAGGCACTGGAGACCACCTGGATTCCTAGGAGAACGCTCACTTTCTTCAATGAGCGTATTCCTAGGAGTGACTAGAAGACGGTTCATGGCAATGTCTTTCAGTCAGCCTTGAGGCCGCCACTATCTACCTTTCAACTGGGGGAAATCCTGCCTTTTTCCAGGCTTCTCAATGACAAACTGGATCACCCCGCACATGTACCTAGCTTCTCTGACAATCCCAAAGAGACCATTGGAACGCAATCCGGCCTTCTTCGATGAAACTTTTGGATGCAGTGTGCTCTGCATGTGGTGAACGGCATAATCCTCTAAATGTCCTCAGTAGGCCTAGGTGACTTTGGATGTTGCAAATGCCTAGCAATGCTCAGGGTAAATCTCTTCTTTATTTCGGGCTGGACCGAAAGGCCAGTTTCCGCATCACTTAGAGAGACCTCGAGCAGGAGTCCCCAGACTGAAGTGGCGCCCCGGTGGTTTCCTTCAGGGCCTCTTATGTTTCCTCAAAGTGGCAGACCCGCATGGAATGAAAGCCTGCCACGAACCGCCTTCCTGAGGCTCTTTCAAAGCTGTGGAACGCTAGCCATAGAGAACACATTCGTTCCCGGCCCTTCCAACTGCATAGTGAGGGAAGTTCCCCGAGCTGTGTATCCCTTGATTGTGCCCAGAAGGCTTTGGGTACACAGTGTCCTTCCTTGGCAGGAATTGACCATGTGAGAGTCTTGAGCACTGTGGGCCATAGTAAAGCTAAAGCCGTCCATTGACTAAGACTTCCTGGAAACCGGTGCACCTCTATCTCTGGTAATGGGAAAATGTGCACCTTACCTCAAGACTAGAGGTCACATTTAGTTGGCCCTTTAGCTACAGTACGCAACTAGGGTGAGCTCCCAGGAAGGAATCGCAAGCCCCTGGATTCTTTAGGAAAAAATCTCTGTGCTCTTCAGCGGCACCTGTGGCGTGAAGAGTCTCCTGGTGGTGTGGTTTTCAGCAGGCTTGGAAGCTGCAATGGAGCTGCTGTCAAAAGGGGGAAATACGGGCTTCTCCCATATTCTCCCGTTTACAACTTGACGCCACAGCGCATTTACTAGCACTCTCTGACTGACTGCTGGAGACTTTCAGCCCCACTGTGCCTTTCCATGATCACACTTCGTTGGACGCGGGGTGTTTTGCGTGCCACGAATAGCATTACACGCTTCATGAACTAGTCCGGCCTAGGTGACTTTGGATGGACCAAATGGCTAAGAATTTGACCGGTATTTCAGGATTTTCTGGCAGGCTGGACCTACCGTGTACCTTGCTTCCCAATAGAGAGATGACAGGTAAGAGTTGCCAGGATGCACTTTAGGTGCAGGGGTTCTTTCAGTGCAGTTCAGAGGGCCTCCGAGGAGGCAGAGCAACGTTGAATGGAATACTGGCCAAAAGGTGGTCCTGGGGCTGCCTTACAGCTGTAGAAATCAAGCTCTGCAGGCGAGAATCTGTTCATCACCCTTCCCTCTGCATACAAATAGTCGACCCCAACCGTCTGTTCTGTGTTATGTTTCTCGGAAAATAAAAGGGGACTACGGGGCACACACTCTCCCTCAGAAGGGAATTCCTACGTGACTCTCTTAGGCCTACGGAAAGCTGTAGAGGAGTTAAAGCACTCTATCGAGTCAGGACGCATGGAGATGGCTGCACACAAAACTTTGCTGATAGGAAACACTCGTGCTTCCATTGAGGCCAGGGGTCACGTTTACTTTGCCCTGAGCTAGGGCAAGCGTGGGATGAGCTCCTAGCAAGGCACTGGAGACCACCTGGATTCCTAGGAGAATGCTCACTTTCTTCACTGAGCGTATTCCTAGGAGTGACTAGAAGACGGTTAATGGCAATGTCTTTCAGTCAGCCTTGAGGCCGCCACTATCTACCTTTCAACTGGGGGAAATCCTGCCTTTTTCCAGGCTTCTCAATGACAAACTGGATCACCCCGCACATGTACCTAGCTTCTCTGACAATCCCAAAGAGACCATTGGAACGCAATCCGGCCTTCTGCGATGAAACTTTTGGATGCAGTGTGCTCTGCATGTGGTGAACGGCATAATCCTCTAAATGTCCTCAGTAGGCCTAGGTGACTTTGGATGTTGCAAATGCCTAGCAATGCTCAGGGTAAATCTCTTCTTTATTTCGGGCTGGACCTAAAGGCCAGTTTCCACATCACTTAGAGAGACCTCGAGCAGGAGTCCCCAGACTGAAGTGGCGCCCCGGTGGTTTCCTTCAGGGCCTCTTATGTTTCCTCAAAGTGGCAGACCCGCATGGAATGAAAGCCTGCCACGAACCGCCTTCCTGAGGCTCTTTCAAAGCTGTGGAACGCTAGCCATAGAGAACACATTCGTTCCCGGCCCTTCCAACTGCATAGTGAGGGAAGTTCCCCGAGCTGTGTATCCCTTGATTGTGCCCAGAAGGCTTTGGGTACACAGTGTCCTTCCTTGGCAGGAATTGACCATGTGAGAGTCTTGAGCACTGTGGGCCATAGTAAAGCTAAAGCCGTCCATTGACTAAGACTTCCTGGAAACCGGTGCACCTCTATCTCTGGTAATGGGAAAATGTGCACCTTACCTCAAGACTAGAGGTCACATTTAGTTGGCCCTTTAGCTACAGTACGCAACTAGGGTGAGCTCCCAGGAAGGAATCGCAAGCCCCTGGATTCTTTAGGAAAAAATCTCTGTGCTCTTCAGCGGCACCTGTGGCGTGAAGAGTCTCCTGGTGGTGTGGTTTTCAGCAGGCTTGGAAGCTGCAATGGAGCTGCTGTCAAAAGGGGGAAATACGGGCTTCTCCCATATTCTCCCGTTTACAACTTGACGCCACAGCGCATTTACTGGCACTCTCTGACTGACTGCTGGAGACTTTCAGCTCCACTGGGCCTTTCTATGATCACACTTCGTTGGACGCGGGGTGTTTTGCGTGCCACGAATAGCATTACACGCTTCATGAACTAGTCCGGCCTAGGTGACTTTGGATGGACCAAATGGCTAAGAATTTGACCGGTATTTCAGGATTTTCTGGCAGGCTGGACCTACCATTTACCTTGCTTCCCAATAGAGAGATGACAGGTAAGAGTTGCCAGGATGCACTTTAGGCCCAGGGGTTCTTTCAGTGCAGTTCAGAGGGCCTCCGCGGAGGCAGAGCCACGTTGAATGGAATACTGGCCAAAACGTGGTCCTGGGGCTGCCTTACAGCTGTAGAAATCAAGTTCTGCAGGCGAGAATCTGTTCATCACCCTTCCCTCTGCATACAAAGGGTCGACCCCAACCGTCTGTTCTGTGTTATGTTTCTCGGAAAATAAAAGGGGACTACGGCGCACACACTCTCCCTCAGAAGGGAATTCCTACGCGACACTCTTAGGCCTACGGAAAGCCGTAGAGGAGTTAAAGCACTCTGCCGAGTCAGGACGCACGGAGATGGCTGCACACAAAACTTTGCTGATAGGAAACACTCGTGCTTGCCTTGAGGCCAGGGGTCACGTTTACTTTGCCCTGAGCTAGGGCAAGCGTGGGATGAGCTCCTAGCAAGGCACTGGAGACCACATGGATTCCTAGGAGAACGCTCACTTTCTTCAATGAGCATATTCCTAGGAGTGACTAGAAGACGGTTCATGGCAATGTCTTTCAGTCAGCCTTGAGGCCGCCACTATCTACCTTTCAACTGGGGGAAATCCTGCCTTTTTCCAGGCTTCTCAATGACAAACTGGATCACCCCGCACATGTACCTAGCTTCTCTGACAATCCCAAAGAGACCATTGGAACGCAATCCGGCCTTCTGCGATGAAACTTTTGGATGCAGTGTGCTCTGCATGTGGTGAACGGCATAATCCTCTAAATGTCCTCAGTAGGCCTAGGTGACTTTGGATGTTGCAAATGCCTAGCAATGCTCAGGGTAAATCTCTTCTTTATTTCGGGCTGGACCGAAAGGCCAGTTTCCGCATCACTTAGAGAGACCTCGAGCAGGAGTCCCCAGACTGAAGTGGCGCCCCGGTGGTTTCCTTCCGGGCCTCTTATGTTTCCTCAAAGTGGCAGACCCGCATGGAATGAAAGCCTGCCACGAACCGCCTTCCTGAGGCTCTTTCAAAGCTGTGGAACGCTAGCCATAGAGAACACATTCGTTCCCGGCCCTTCCAACTGCATAGTGAGGGAAGTTCCCCGAGCTGTGTATCCCTTGATTGTGCCCAGAAGGCTTTGGGTACACAGTGTCCTTCCTTGGCAGGAATTGACCATGTGAGAGTCTTGAGCACTGTGGGCCATAGTAAAGCTAAAGCCGTCCATTGACTAAGACTTCCTGGAAACCGGTGCACCTCTATCTCTGGTAATGGGAAAATGTGCACCTTACCTCAAGACTAGAGGTCACATTTAGTTGGCCCTTTAGCTACAGTACGCAACTAGGGTGAGCTCCCAGGAAGGAATCGCAAGCCCCTGGATTCTTTAGGAAAAAATCTCTGTGCTCTTCAGCGGCACCTGTGGCGTGAAGAGTCTCCTGGTGGTGTGGTTTTCAGCAGGCTTGGAAGCTGCAATGGAGCTGCTGTCAAAAGGGGGAAATACGGGCTTCTCCCATATTCTCCCGTTTACAACTTGACGCCACAGCGCATTTACTAGCACTCTCTGACTGACTGCTGGAGACTTTCAGCCCCACTGTGCCTTTCCATGATCACACTTCGTTGGACGCGGGGTGTTTTGCGTGCCACGAATAGCATTACACGCTTCATGAACTAGTCCGGCCTAGGTGACTTTGGATGGACCAAATGGCTAAGAATTTGACCGGTATTTCAGGATTTTCTGGCAGGCTGGACCTACCGTGTACCTTGCTTCCCAATAGAGAGATGACAGGTAAGAGTTGCCAGGATGCACTTTAGGTGCAGGGGTTCTTTCAGTGCAGTTCAGAGGGCCTCCGAGGAGGCAGAGCAACGTTGAATGGAATACTGGCCAAAAGGTGGTCCTGGGGCTGCCTTACAGCTGTAGAAATCAAGCTCTGCAGGCGAGAATCTGTTCATCACCCTTCCCTCTGCATACAAATAGTCGACCCCAACCGTCTGTTCTGTGTTATGTTTCTCGGAAAATAAAAGGGGACTACGGGGCACACACTCTCCCTCAGAAGGGAATTCCTACGTGACTCTCTTAGGCCTACGGAAAGCTGTAGAGGAGTTAAAGCACTCTATCGAGTCAGGACGCATGGAGATGGCTGCACACAAAACTTTGCTGATAGGAAACACTCGTGATTCCATTGAGGCCAGGGGTCACGTTTACTTTGCCCTGAGCTAGGGCAAGCGTGGGATGAGCTCCTAGCAAGGCACTGGAGACCACCTGGATTCCTAGGAGAATGCTAACTTTCTTCACTGAGCGTATTCCTAGGAGTGACTAGAAGACGGTTAATGGCAATGTCTTTCAGTCAGCCTTGAGGCCGCCACTATCTACCTTTCAACTGGGGGAAATCCTGCCTTTTTCCAGGCTTCTCAATGACAAACTGGATCACCCCGCACATGTACCTAGCTTCTCTGACAATCCCAAAGAGACCATTGGAACGCAATCCGGCCTTCTGCGATGAAACTTTTGGATGCAGTGTGCTCTGCATGTGGTGAACGGCATAATCCTCTAAATGTCCTCAGTAGGCCTAGGTGACTTTGGATGTTGCAAATGCCTAGCAATGCTCAGGGTAAATCTCTTCTTTATTTCGGGCTGGACCTAAAGGCCAGTTTCCACATCACTTAGAGAGACCTCGAGAAGGAGTCCCAAGACTGAAGTGGCGCCCCGGTGGTTTCCTTCAGGGCCTCTTATGTTTCCTCAAAGTGGCAGACCCGCATGGAATGAAAGCCTGCCACGAACCGCCTTCCTGAGGCTCTTTCAAAGCTGTGGAACGCTAGCCATAGAGAACACATTCGTTCCCGGCCCTTCCAACTGCATAGTGAGGGAAGTTCCCCGAGCTGTGTATCCCTTGATTGTGCCCAGAAGGCTTTGGGTACACAGTGTCCTTCCTTGGCAGGAATTGACCATGTGAGAGTCTTGAGCACTGTGGGCCATAGTAAAGCTAAAGCCGTCCATTGACTAAGACTTCCTGGAAACCGGTGCACCTCTATCTCTGGTAATGGGAAAATGTGCACCTTACCTCAAGACTAGAGGTCACATTTAGTTGGCCCTTTAGCTACAGTACGCAACTGGGGTGAGCTCCCAGGAAGGAATCGCAAGCCCCTGGATTCTTTAGGAAAAAAACTCTGTGCTCTTCAGCGGCACCTGTGGCGTGAAGAGTCTCCTGGTGGTGTGGTTTTCAGCAGGCTTGGAAGCTGCAATGGAGCTGCTGTCAAAAGGGGGAAATACGGGCTTCTCCCATATTCTCCCGTTTACAACTTGACGCCACAGCGCATTTACTGGCACTCTCTGACTGACTGCTGGAGACTTTCAGCTCCACTGGGCCTTTCTATGATCACACTTCGTTGGACGCGGGGTGTTTTGCGTGCCACGAATAGCATTACACGCTTCATGAACTAGTCCGGCCTAGGTGACTTTGGATGGACCAAATGGCTAAGAATTTGACCGGTATTTCAGGATTTTCTGGCAGGCTGGACCTACCATTTACCTTGCTTCCCAATAGAGAGTTGACAGGTAAGAGTTGCCAGGATGCACTTTAGGCCCAGGGGTTCTTTCAGTGCAGTTCAGAGGGCCTCCGCGGAGGCAGAGCCACGTTGAATGGAATACTGGCCAAAACGTGGTCCTGGGGCTGCCTTACAGCTGTAGAAATCAAGCTCTGCAGGCGAGAATCTGTTCATCACCCTTCCCTCTGCATACAAAGGGTCGACCCCAACCGTCTGTTCTGTGTTATGTTTCTCGGAAAATAAAAGGGGACTACGGCGCACACACTCTCCCTCAGAAGGGAATTCCTACGCGACACTCTTAGGCCTACGGAAAGCCGTAGAGGAGTTAAAGCACTCTGCCGAGTCAGGACGCACGGAGATGGCTGCACACAAAACTTTGCTGATAGGAAACACTCGTGCTTGCCTTGAGGCCAGGGGTCACGTTTACTTTGCCCTGAGCTAGGGCAAGCGTGGGATGAGCTCCTAGCAAGGCACTGGAGACCACATGGATTCCTAGGAGAACGCTCACTTTCTTCAATGAGCATATTCCTAGGAGTGACTAGAAGACGGTTCATGGCAATGTCTTTCAGTCAGCCTTGAGGCCGCCACTATCTACCTTTCAACTGGGGGAAATCCTGCCTTTTTCCAGGCTTCTCAATGACAAACTGGATCACCCCGCACATGTACCTAGCTTCTCTGACAATCCCAAAGAGACCATTGGAACGCAATCCGGCCTTCTGCGATGAAACTTTTGGATGCAGTGTGCTCTGCATGTGGTGAACGGCATAATCCTCTAAATGTCCTCAGTAGGCCTAGGTGACTTTGGATGTTGCAAATGCCTAGCAATGCTCAGGGTAAATCTCTTCTTTATTTCGGGCTGGACCGAAAGGCCAGTTTCCGCATCACTTAGAGAGACCTCGAGCAGGAGTCCCCAGACTGAAGTGGCGCCCCGGTGGTTTCCTTCCGGGCCTCTTATGTTTCCTCAAAGTGGCAGACCCGCATGGAATGAAAGCCTGCCACGAACCGCCTTCCTGAGGCTCTTTCAAAGCTGTGGAACGCTAGCCATAGAGAACACATTCGTTCCCGGCCCTTCCAACTGCATAGTGAGGGAAGTTCCCCGAGCTGTGTATCCCTTGATTGTGCCCAGAAGGCTTTGGGTACACAGTGTCCTTCCTTGGCAGGAATTGACCATGTGAGAGTCTTGAGCACTGTGGGCCATAGTAAAGCTAAAGCTGTCCATTGACTAAGACTTCCTGGAAACCGGTGCACCTCTATCTCTGGTAATGGGAAAATGTGCACCTTACCTCAAGACTAGAGGTCACATTTAGTTGGCCCTTTAGCTACAGTACGCAACTAGGGTGAGCTCCCAGGAAGGAATCGCAAGCCCCTGGATTCTTTAGGAAAAAAACTCTGTGCTCTTCAGCGGCACCTGTGGCGTGAAGAGTCTCCTGGTGGTGTGGTTTTCAGCAGGCTTGGAAGCTGCAATGGAGCTGCTGTCAAAAGGGGGAAATACGGGCTTCTCCCATATTCTCCCGTTTACAACTTGACGCCACAGCGCATTTACTAGCACTCTCTGACTGACTGCTGGAGACTTTCAGCCCCACTGTGCCTTTCCATGATCACACTTCGTTGGACGCGGAGTGTTTTGCGTGCCACGAATAGCATTACACGCTTCATGAACTAGTCCGGCCTAGGTGACTTTGGATGGACCAAATGGCTAAGAATTTGACCGGTATTTCAGGATTTTCTGGCAGGCTGGACCTACCGTGTACCTTGCTTCCCAATAGAGAGATGACAGGTAAGAGTTGCCAGGATGCACTTTAGGTGCAGGGGTTCTTTCAGTGCAGTTCAGAGGGCCTCCGAGGAGGCAGAGCAACGTTGAATGGAATACTGGCCAAAAGGTGGTCCTGGGGCTGCCTTACAGCTGTAGAAATCAAGCTCTGCAGGCGAGAATCTGTTCATCACCCTTCCCTCTGCATACAAATAGTCGACCCCAACCGTCTGTTCTGTGTTATGTTTCTCGGAAAATAAAAGGGGACTACGGCGCACACACTCTTCCTCAGAAGGGAATTCCTACGTGACTCTCTTAGGCCTACGGAAAGCTGTAGAGGAGTTAAAGCACTCTATCGAGTCAGGACGCATGGAGATGGCTGCACACAAAACTTTGCTGATAGGAAACACTCGTGCTTCCATTGAGGCCAGGGGTCACGTTTACTTTGCCCTGAGCTAGGGCAAGCGTGGGATGAGCTCCTAGCAAGGCACTGGAGACCACCTGGATTCCTAGGAGAATGCTCACTTTCTTCACTGAGCGTATTCCTAGGAGTGACTAGAAGACGGTTAATGGCAATGTCTTTCAGTCAGCCTTGAGGCCGCCAATATCTACCTTTCAACTGGGGGAAATCCTGCCTTTTTCCAGGCTTCTCAATGACAAACTGGATCACCCCGCACATGTACCTAGCTTCTCTGACAATCCCAAAGAGACCATTGGAACGCAATCCGGCTTTCTGCGATGAAACTTTTGGATGCAGTGTGCTCTGCATGTGGTGAACGGCATAATCCTCTAAATGTCCTCAGTAGGCCTAGGTGACTTTGGATGTTGCAAATGCCTAGCAATGCTCAGGGTAAATCTCTTCTTTATTTCGGGCTGGACCTAAAGGCCAGTTTCCACATCACTTAGAGAGACCTCGAGCAGGAGTCCCCAGACTGAAGTGGCGCCCCGGTGGTTTCCTTCAGGGCCTCTTATGTTTCCTCAAAGTGGCAGACCCGCATGGAATGAAAGCCTGCCACGAACCGCCTTCCTGAGGCTCTTTCAAAGCTGTGGAACGCTAGCCATAGAGAACACATTCGTTCCCGGCCCTTCCAACTGCATAGTGAGGGAAGTTCCCCGAGCTGTGTATCCCTTGATTGTGCCCAGAAGGCTTTGGGTACACAGTGTCCTTCCTTGGCAGGAATTGACCATGTGAGAGTCTTGAGCACTGTGGGCCATAGTAAAGCTAAAGCCGTCCATTGACTAAGACTTCCTGGAAACCGGTGCACCTCTATCTCTGGTAATGGGAAAATGTGCACCTTACCTCAAGACTAGAGGTCACATTTAGTTGGCCCTTTAGCTACAGTACGCAACTGGGGTGAGCTCCCAGGAAGGAATCGCAAGCCCCTGGATTCTTTAGGAAAAAAACTCTGTGCTCTTCAGCGGCACCTGTGGCGTGAAGAGTCTCCTGGTGGTGTGGTTTTCAGCAGGCTTGGAAGCTGCAATGGAGCTGCTGTCAAAAGGGGGAAATACGGGCTTCTCCCATATTCTCCCGTTTACAACTTGACGCCACAGCGCATTTACTGGCACTCTCTGACTGACTGCTGGAGACTTTCAGCCCCACTGGGCCTTTCTATGATCACACTTCGTTGGACGCGGGGTGTTTTGCGTGCCACGAATAGCATTACACGCTTCATGAACTAGTCCGGCCTAGGTGACTTTGGATGGACCAAATGGCTAAGAATTTGACCGGTATTTCAGGATTTTCTGGCAGGCTGGACCTACCGTGTACCTTGCTTCCCAATAGAGAGATGACAGGTAAGAGTTGCCAGGATGCACTTTAGGCGCAGGGGTTCTTTCAGTGCAGTTCAGAGGGCCTCCGCGGAGGCAGAACCACGTTGAATGGAATACTGGCCAAAACGTGGTCCTGGGGCTGCCTTACAGCTGTAGAAATCAAGTTCTGCAGGCGAGAATCTGTTCATCACCCTTCCCTCTGCATACAAAGAGTCGACCCCAACCGTCTGTTCTGTGTTATGTTTCTCGGAAAATAAAAGGGGACTACGGCGCACACACTCTCCCTCAGAAGGGAATTCCTACGCGACTCTCTTAGGCCTACGGAAAGCCGTAGAGGAGTTAAAGCACTCTGCCGAGTCAGGACGCACGGAGATGGCTGCACACAAAACTTTGCTGATAGGAAACACTCGTGCTTGCCTTGAGGCCAGGGGTCACATTTACTTTGCCCTGAGCTAGGGCAAGCGTGGGATGAGCTCCTAGCAAGGCACTGGAGACCACCTGGATTCCTAGGAGAACGCTCACTTTCTTCACTGAGCGTATTCCTAGGAGTGACTAGAAGACGGTTCATGGCAATGTCTTTCAGTCAGCCTTGAGGCCGCCACTATCTACCTTTCAACTGGGGGAAATCCTGCCTTTTTCCAGGCTTCTCAATGACAAACTGGATCACCCCGCACATGTACCTAGCTTCTCTGACAATCCCAAAGAGACCATTGGAATGCAATCCGGCCTTCTGCGATGAAACTTTTGGATGCAGTGTGCTCTGCATGTGGTGAAGGGCATAATCCTCTAAATGTCCTCA
The DNA here is from genome assembly GCF_025265405.1 of Mesoplodon densirostris. Lineage (NCBI taxonomy): Eukaryota > Metazoa > Chordata > Mammalia > Artiodactyla > Ziphiidae > Mesoplodon > Mesoplodon densirostris. Next base: position 1,672,463 of record NC_082682.1, read on the forward strand.
GTAGGCCTAGGTGACTTTGGATGTTGCAAATGCCTAGCAATGCTCAGGGTAAATCTCTTCTTTATTTCGGGCTGGACCTAAAGGCCAGTTTCCGCATCACTTAGAGAGACCTCGAGCAGGAGTCCCCAGACTGAAGTGGCGCCCCGGTGGTTTCCTTCCGGGCCTCTTATGTTTCCTCAAAGTGGCAGACCCGCATGGAATGAAAGCCTGCCACGAACCGCCTTCCTGAGGCTCTTTCAAAGCTGTGGAACGCTAGCCATAGAGAACACATTCGTTCCCGGCCCTTCCAACTGCATAGTGAGGGAAGTTCCCCAAGCTGTGTATCCCTTGATTGTGCCCAGAAGGCTTTGGGTACACAGTGTCCTTCCTTGGCAGGAATTGACCATGTGAGAGTCTTGAGCACTGTGGGCCATAGTAAAGCTAAAGCCGTCCATTGACTAAGACTTCCTGGAAACCGGTGCACCTCTATCTCTGGTAATGGGAAAAGGTGCACCTTACCTCAAGACTAGAGGTCACATTTAGTTGGCCCTTTAGCTACAGTACGCAACTGGGGTGAGCTCCCAGGAAGGAATCGCAAGCCCCTGGATTCTTTAGGAAAAAAACTCTGTGCTCTTCAGCGGCACCTGTGGCGTGAAGAGTCTCCTGGTGGTGTGGTTTTCAGCAGGCTTGGAAGCTGCAATGGAGCTGCTGTCAAAAGGGGGAAATACGGGCTTCTCCCATATTCTCCCGTTTACAACTTGACGCCACAGCACATTTACTAGCACTATTTGACTGACTGCTGGAGACTTTCAGCCCCACTGGGCCTTTCTATGATCACACTTCGTTGGACGCGGGGTGTTTTGCGTGCCACGAATAGCATTACACGCTTCATGAACTAGTCCAGCCTAGGTGACTTTGGATGGACCAAATGGCTAAGAATTTGACCGGTATTTCAGGATTTTCTGGCAGGCTGGACCTACCGTGTACCTTGCTTCCCAATAGAGAGATGACAGGTAAGAGTTGCCAGGATGCACTTTAGGCGCAGGGGTACTTTCAGTGCAGTTCAGAGGGCCTCCGAGGAGGCAGAGCAACGTTGAATGGAATACTGGCAAAAGGTGGTCCTGGGGCTGCCTTACAGCTGTAGAAATCAAGCTCTGCAGGCGAGAATCTGTTCATCACCCTTCCCTCTGCATACAAATAGTCGACCCCAAACGTCTGTTCCGTGTTATGTTTCTCGGAAAATAAAAGGGGACTACGGCGCACACACTCTCCCTCAGAAGGGAATTCCAACGTGACTCTCTTAGGCCTACGGAAAGCTGTAGAGGAGTTAAAGCAATCTATCGAGTCAGGACGCATGGAGATGGCTGCACACAAAACTTTGCTGATAGGAAACACTCGTGCTTCCCTTGAGGCCAGGGGTCACGTTTACTTTGCCCTGAGCTAGGACAAGCGTGGGATGAGCTCCTAACAAGGCACTGGAGACCACCTGGATTCCTAGGAGAATGCTCACTTTCTTCACTGAGCGTATTCCTAGGAGTGACTAGAAGACGGTTAATGGCAATGTCTTTCAGTCAGCCTTGAGGCCGCCACTATCTACCTTTCAACTGGGGGAAATCCTGCCTTTTTCCAGGCTTCTCAATGACAAACTGGATCACCCCGCACATGTACCTAGCTTCTCTGACAATCCCAAAGAGACCATTGGAACGCAATCCGGCCTTCTGCGATGAAACTTTTGGATGCAGTGTGCTCTGCATGTGGTGAACGGCATAATCCTCTAAATGTCCTCAGTAGGCCTAGGTGACTTTGGATGTTGCAAATGCCTAGCAATGCTCAGGGTAAATCTCTTCTTTATTTCGGGCTGGACCGAAAGGCCAGTTTCCGCATCACTTAGAGAGACCTCGAGCAGGAGTCCCCAGACTGAAGTGGCGCCCCGGTGGTTTCCTTCAGGGCCTCTTATGTTTCCTCAAAGTGGCAGACCCGCATGGAATGAAAGCCTGCCACGAACCGCCTTCCTGAGGCTCTTTCAAAGCTGTGGAACGCTAGCCATAGAGAACACATTCGTTCCCAGCCCTTCCAACTGCATAGTGAGGGAACTTCCCCGAGCTGTGTATCCCTTGATTGTGCCCAGAAGGCTTTGGGTACACAGTGTCCTTCCTTGGCAGGAATTGACCATGTGAGAGTCTTGAGCACTGTGGGCCATAGTAAAGCTAAAGCCGTCCATTGACTAAGACTTCCTGGAAACCGGTGCACCTCTATCTCTGGTAATGGGAAAATGTGCACCTTACCTCAAGACTAGAGGTCACATTTAGTTGGCCCTTTAGCTACAGTACGCAACTGGGGTGAGCTCCCAGGAAGGAATCGCAAGCCCCTGGATTCTTTAGGAAAAAAACTCTGTGCTCTTCAGCGGCACCTGTGGCGTGAAGAGTCTCCTGGTGGTGTGGTTTTCAGCAGGCTTGGAAGCTGTAATGGAGCTGCTGTCAAAAGGGGGAAATACGGGCTTCTCCCATATTCTCCCGTTTACAACTTGACGCCACAGCGCATTTACTTGCACTCTCTGACTGACTGCTGGAGACTTTCAGCCCCACTGGGCCTTTCTATGATCACACTTCGTTGGACGCGGGGTGTTTTGCGTGCCACGAATAGCATTACACGCTTCATGAACTAGTCCGGCTTAGGTGACTTTGGATGGACCAAATGGCTAAGTATTTGACCGGTATTTCAGGATTTTCTGGCAGGCTGGACCTACCGTGTACCTTGCTTCCCAATAGAGAGATGACAGGTAAGAGTTGCCAGGATGCACTTTAGGCGCAGGGGTTCTTTCAGTGCAGTTCAGAGGGCCTCCGAGGAGGTAGAGCAACGTTGAATGGAATACTGGCCAAAACGTGGTCCTGGGGCTGCCTTACAGCTGTAGAAATCAAGCTCTGCAGGCGAGAATCTGTTCATCACCCTTCCCTCTGCATACAAATAGTCGACCCCAACCGTCTGTTCTGTGTTATGTTTCTCGGAAAATAAAAGGGGACTACGGCACACACACTCTCCCTCAGAAGGGAATTCCTACGTGACTCTCTTAGGCCTACGGAAAGCTGTAGAGGAGTTAAAGCACTCTATCGAGTCAGGACGCATGGAGATGGCTGCACACAAAACTTTGCTGATAGGAAACACTCGTGCTTCCATTGAGGCCAGGGGTCACGTTTACTTTGCCCTGAGCTAGGGCAAGCGTGGGATGAGCTCCTAGCAAGGCACTGGAGACCACCTGGATTCCTAGGAGAATGCTCACTTTCTTCACTGAGCGTATTCCTAGGAGTGACTAGAAGACGGTTAATGGCAATGTCTTTCAGTCAGCCTTGAGGCCGCCACTATCTACCTTTCAACTGGGGGAAATCCTGCCTTTTTCCAGGCTTCTCAATGACAAACTGGATCACCCCGCACATGTACCTAGCTTCTCTGACAATCCCAAAGAGACCATTGGAACGCAATCCGGCCTTCTGCCTTGAAACCTTTGGATGCAGTGTGCTCTGCATGTGGTGAACGGCATAATACTCTAAATGTCCTCAGTAGGCCTAGGTGACTTTGGATGTTGCAAATGCCTAGCAATGCTCAGGGTAAATCTCTTCTTTATTTCGGGCTGCACCTAAAGGCCAGTTTCCACATCACTTAGAGAGACCTCGAGCAGGAGTCCCCAGACTGAAGTGGTGCCCCGGTGGTTTCCTTCAGGGCCTCTTATGTTTCCTCAAAGTGGCAGACCCGCATGGAATGAAAGCCTGCCACGAACCGCCTTCCTGAGGCTCTTTTAAAGCTGTGGAACGCTAGCCATAGAGAACACATTCGTTCCCGGCCCTTCCAACTGCATAGTGAGGGAACTTCCCCGAGCTGTGTATCCCTTGATTGTGCCCAGAAGGCTTTGGGTACACAGTGTCCTTCCTTGGCAGGAATTGACCATGTGAGAGTCTTGAGCACTGTGGGCCATAGTAAAGCTAAAGCCGTCCATTGACTAAGACTTCCTGGAAACCGGTGCACCTCTATCTCTGGTAATGGGAAAATGTGCACCTTACCTCAAGACTAGAGGTCACATTTAGTTGGCCCTTTAGCTACAGTACGCAACTGGGGTGAGCTCCCAGGAAGGAATCGCAAGCCCCTGGATTCTTTAGGAAAAAAACTCTGTGCTCTTCAGCGGCACCTGTGGCGTGAAGAGTCTCCTGGTGGTGTGGTTTTCAGCAGGCTTGGAAGCTGTAATGGAGCTGCTGTCAAAAGGGGGAAATACGGGCTTCTCCCATATTCTCCCGTTTACAACTTGACGCCACAGCGCATTTACTTGCACTCTCTGACTGACTGCTGGAGACTTTCAGCCCCACTGGGCCTTTCTATGATCACACTTCGTTGGACGCGGGGTGTTTGCGTGCCACGAATAGCATTACACGCTTCATGAACTAGTCCGGCTTAGGTGACTTTGGATGGACCAAATGGCTAAGAATTTGACCGGTATTTCAGGATTTTCTGGCAGGCTGGACCTACCGTGTACCTTGCTTCCCAATAGAGAGATGACAGGTAAGAGTTGCCAGGATGCACTTTAGGCGCAGGGGTTCTTTCAGTGCAGTTCAGAGGGCCTCCGTGGAGGCAGAGCAACGTTGAATGGAATACTGGCCAAAAGGTGGTCCTGGGGCTGCCTTACAGCTGTAGAAATCAAGCTCTGCAGGCGAGAATCTGTTCATCACCCTTCCCTCTGCATACAAATAGTCGACCCCAACCGTCTGTTCTGTCTTATGTTTCTCGGAAAATAAAAGGGGACTACGGCGCACACACTCTCCCTCAGAAGGGAATTCCTACGTGACTCTCTTAGGCCTACGGAAAGCTGTAGAGGAGTTAAAGCACTCTATCGAGTCAGGACGCACGCAGATGGCTGCACACAAAACTTTGCTGATAGGAAACACTCGTGCTTCCCTTGAGGCCAGGGGTCACGTTTACTTTGCCCTGAGCTAGGACAAGCGTGGGATGAGCTCCTAGCAAGGCACTGGAGACCACCTGGATTCCTAGGAGAATGCTCACTTTCTTCACTGAGCGTATTCCTAGGAGTGACTAGAAGACGGTTAATGGCAATGTCTTTCAGTCAGCCTTGAGGCCGCCACTATCTACCTTTCAACTGGGGGAAATCCTGCCTTTTTCCAGGCTTCTCAATGACAAACTGGATCACCCCGCACATGTACCTAGCTTCTCTGACAATCCCAAAGAGACCATTGGAACGCAATCCGGCCTTCTGCGATGAAACTTTTGGATGCAGTGTGCTCTGCATGTGGTGAACGGCATAATCCTCTAAATGTCCTCAGTAAGCCTAGGTGACTTTGGATGTTGCAAATGCCTAGCAATGCTCAGGGTAAATCTCTTCTTTATTTCGGGCTGGACCTAAAGGCCAGTTTCCGCATCACTTAGAGAGACCTCGAGCAGGAGTCCCCAGACTGAAGTGGCGGCCCGGTGGTTTCCTTCAGGGCCTCTTATGTTTCCTCAAAGTGGCAGACCCGCATGGAATGAAAGCCTGCCACGAACCGCCTTCCTGAGGCTCTTTCAAAGCTGTGGAACGCTAGCCATAGAGAACACATTCGTTCCCGGCCCTTCCAACTGCATAGTGAGGGAAGTTCCCCGAGCTGTGTATCCCTTGATTGTGCCCAGAAGGCTTTGGGTACACAGTGTCCTTCCTTGGCAGGAATTGACCATGTGAGAGTCTTGAGCACTGTGGGCCATAATAAAGCTAAAGCCGTCCATTGACTAAGACTTCCTGGAAACCGGTGCACCTCTATCTCTGGTAATGGGAAAATGTGCACCTTACCTCAAGACTAGAGGTCACATTTAGTTGGCCCTTTAGCTACAGTACGCAACTGGGGTGAGCTCCCAGGAAGGAATCGCAAGCCCCTGGATTCTTTAGGAAAAAAACTCTGTGCTCTTCAGCGGCACCTGTGGCGTGAAGAGTCTCCTGGTGGTGTGGTTTTCAGCAGGCTTGGAAGCTGCAATGGAGCTGCTGTCAAAAGGGGGAAATACGGGCTTCTCCCATATTCTCCCGTTTACAACTTGACGCCACAGCGCATTTACTGGCACTCTCTGACTGACTGCTGGAGACTTTCAGCCCCACTGGGACTTTCTATGATCACACTTCGTTGGACGCGGGGTGTTTTGCGTGCCACGAATAGCATTACACGCTTCATGAACTAGTCCTGCCTAGGTGAATTTGGATGGACCAAATGGCTAAGAATTTGACCGGTATTTCAGGATTTTCTGGCAGGCTGGACCTACCGTGTACCTTGCTTCCCAATAGAGAGATGACAGGTAAGAGTTGCCAGGATGCACTTTAGGCACAGGGGTTCTTTCAGTGCAGTTCAGAGGGCCTCCGCGGAGGCAGAGCCACGTTGAATGGAATACTGGCCAAAACGTGGTCCTGGGGCTGCCTTACAGCTGTAGAAATCAAGTTCTGCAGGCGAGAATCTGTTCATCACCCTTCCCTCTGCATACAAAGGGTCGACCCCAACCGTCTGTTCTGTGTTATGTTTCTCGGAAAATAAAAGGGGACTACGGCGCACACACTCTCCCTCAGAAGGGAATTCCTACGCGACACTCTTAGGCCTATGGAAAGCCGTAGAGGAGTTAAAGCACTCTGCCGAGTCAGGACGCACGGAGATGGCTGCACACAAAACTTTGCTGATAGGAAACACTCGTGCTTGCCTTGAGGCCAGGGGTCACGTTTACTTTGCCCTGAGCTAGGGCAAGCGTGGGATGAGCTCCTAGCAAGGCACTGGAGACCACCTGGATTCCTAGGAGAACGCTCACTTTCTTCAATGAGCGTATTCCTAGGAGTGACTAGAAGACGGTTCATGGCAATGTCTTTCAGTCAGCCTTGAGGCCGCCACTATCTACCTTTCAACTGGGGGAAATCCTGCCTTTTTCCAGGCTTCTCAATGACAAACTGGATCACCCCGCACATGTACCTAGCTTCTCTGACAATCCCAAAGAGACCATTGGAACGCAATCCGGCCTTCTTCGATGAAACTTTTGGATGCAGTGTGCTCTGCATGTGGTGAACGGCATAATCCTCTAAATGTCCTCAGTAGGCCTAGGTGACTTTGGATGTTGCAAATGCCTAGCAATGCTCAGGGTAAATCTCTTCTTTATTTCGGGCTGGACCGAAAGGCCAGTTTCCGCATCACTTAGAGAGACCTCGAGCAGGAGTCCCCAGACTGAAGTGGCGCCCCGGTGGTTTCCTTCAGGGCCTCTTATGTTTCCTCAAAGTGGCAGACCCGCATGGAATGAAAGCCTGCCACGAACCGCCTTCCTGAGGCTCTTTCAAAGCTGTGGAACGCTAGCCATAGAGAACACATTCGTTCCCGGCCCTTCCAACTGCATAGTGAGGGAAGTTCCCCGAGCTGTGTATCCCTTGATTGTGCCCAGAAGGCTTTGGGTACACAGTGTCCTTCCTTGGCAGGAATTGACCATGTGAGAGTCTTGAGCACTGTGGGCCATAGTAAAGCTAAAGCCGTCCATTGACTAAGACTTCCTGGAAACCGGTGCACCTCTATCTCTGGTAATGGGAAAATGTGCACCTTACCTCAAGACTAGAGGTCACATTTAGTTGGCCCTTTAGCTACAGTACGCAACTAGGGTGAGCTCCCAGGAAGGAATCGCAAGCCCCTGGATTCTTTAGGAAAAAATCTCTGTGCTCTTCAGCGGCACCTGTGGCGTGAAGAGTCTCCTGGTGGTGTGGTTTTCAGCAGGCTTGGAAGCTGCAATGGAGCTGCTGTCAAAAGGGGGAAATACGGGCTTCTCCCATATTCTCCCGTTTACAACTTGACGCCACAGCGCATTTACTAGCACTCTCTGACTGACTGCTGGAGACTTTCAGCCCCACTGTGCCTTTCCATGATCACACTTCGTTGGACGCGGGGTGTTTTGCGTGCCACGAATAGCATTACACGCTTCATGAACTAGTCCGGCCTAGGTGACTTTGGATGGACCAAATGGCTAAGAATTTGACCGGTATTTCAGGATTTTCTGGCAGGCTGGACCTACCGTGTACCTTGCTTCCCAATAGAGAGATGACAGGTAAGAGTTGCCAGGATGCACTTTAGGTGCAGGGGTTCTTTCAGTGCAGTTCAGAGGGCCTCCGAGGAGGCAGAGCAACGTTGAATGGAATACTGGCCAAAAGGTGGTCCTGGGGCTGCCTTACAGCTGTAGAAATCAAGCTCTGCAGGCGAGAATCTGTTCATCACCCTTCCCTCTGCATACAAATAGTCGACCCCAACCGTCTGTTCTGTGTTATGTTTCTCGGAAAATAAAAGGGGACTACGGGGCACACACTCTCCCTCAGAAGGGAATTCCTACGTGACTCTCTTAGGCCTACGGAAAGCTGTAGAGGAGTTAAAGCACTCTATCGAGTCAGGACGCATGGAGATGGCTGCACACAAAACTTTGCTGATAGGAAACACTCGTGCTTCCATTGAGGCCAGGGGTCACGTTTACTTTGCCCTGAGCTAGGGCAAGCGTGGGATGAGCTCCTAGCAAGGCACTGGAGACCACCTGGATTCCTAGGAGAATGCTCACTTTCTTCACTGAGCGTATTCCTAGGAGTGACTAGAAGACGGTTAATGGCAATGTCTTTCAGTCAGCCTTGAGGCCGCCACTATCTACCTTTCAACTGGGGGAAATCCTGCCTTTTTCCAGGCTTCTCAATGACAAACTGGATCACCCCGCACATGTACCTAGCTTCTCTGACAATCCCAAAGAGACCATTGGAACGCAATCCGGCCTTCTGCGATGAAACTTTTGGATGCAGTGTGCTCTGCATGTGGTGAACGGCATAATCCTCTAAATGTCCTCAGTAGGCCTAGGTGACTTTGGATGTTGCAAATGCCTAGCAATGCTCAGGGTAAATCTCTTCTTTATTTCGGGCTGGACCTAAAGGCCAGTTTCCACATCACTTAGAGAGACCTCGAGCAGGAGTCCCCAGACTGAAGTGGCGCCCCGGTGGTTTCCTTCAGGGCCTCTTATGTTTCCTCAAAGTGGCAGACCCGCATGGAATGAAAGCCTGCCACGAACCGCCTTCCTGAGGCTCTTTCAAAGCTGTGGAACGCTAGCCATAGAGAACACATTCGTTCCCGGCCCTTCCAACTGCATAGTGAGGGAAGTTCCCCGAGCTGTGTATCCCTTGATTGTGCCCAGAAGGCTTTGGGTACACAGTGTCCTTCCTTGGCAGGAATTGACCATGTGAGAGTCTTGAGCACTGTGGGCCATAGTAAAGCTAAAGCCGTCCATTGACTAAGACTTCCTGGAAACCGGTGCACCTCTATCTCTGGTAATGGGAAAATGTGCACCTTACCTCAAGACTAGAGGTCACATTTAGTTGGCCCTTTAGCTACAGTACGCAACTAGGGTGAGCTCCCAGGAAGGAATCGCAAGCCCCTGGATTCTTTAGGAAAAAATCTCTGTGCTCTTCAGCGGCACCTGTGGCGTGAAGAGTCTCCTGGTGGTGTGGTTTTCAGCAGGCTTGGAAGCTGCAATGGAGCTGCTGTCAAAAGGGGGAAATACGGGCTTCTCCCATATTCTCCCGTTTACAACTTGACGCCACAGCGCATTTACTGGCACTCTCTGACTGACTGCTGGAGACTTTCAGCTCCACTGGGCCTTTCTATGGTCACACTTCGTTGGACGCGGGGTGTTTTGCGTGCCACGAATAGCATTACACGCTTCATGAACTAGTCCGGCCTAGGTGACTTTGGATGGACCAAATGGCTAAGAATTTGACCGGTATTTCAGGATTTTCTGGCAGGCTGGACCTACCATTTACCTTGCTTCCCAATAGATAGATGACAGGTAAGAGTTGCCAGGATGCACTTTAGGCCCAGGGGTTCTTTCAGTGCAGTTCAGAGGGCCTCCGCGGAGGCAGAGCCACGTTGAATGGAATACTGGCCAAAACGTGGTCCTGGGGCTGCCTTACAGCTGTAGAAATCAAGTTCTGCAGGCGAGAATCTGTTCATCACCCTTCCCTCTGCATACAAAGGGTCGACCCCAACCGTCTGTTCTGTGTTATGTTTCTCGGAAAATAAAAGGGGACTACGGCGCACACACTCTCCCTCAGAAGGGAATTCCTACGCGACACTCTTAGGCCTACGGAAAGCCGTAGAGGAGTTAAAGCACTCTGCCGAGTCAGGACGCACGGAGATGGCTGCACACAAAACTTTGCTGATAGGAAACACTCGTGCTTGCCTTGAGGCCAGGGGTCACGTTTACTTTGCCCTGAGCTAGGGCAAGCGTGGGATGAGCTCCTAGCAAGGCACTGGAGACCACATGGATTCCTAGGAGAACGCTCACTTTCTTCAATGAGCATATTCCTAGGAGTGACTAGAAGACGGTTCATGGCAATGTCTTTCAGTCAGCCTTGAGGCCGCCACTATCTACCTTTCAACTGGGGGAAATCCTGCCTTTTTCCAGGCTTCTCAATGACAAACTGGATCACCCCGCACATGTACCTAGCTTCTCTGACAATCCCAAAGAGACCATTGGAACGCAATCCGGCCTTCTGCGATGAAACTTTTGGATGCAGTGTGCTCTGCATGTGGTGAACGGCATAATCCTCTAAATGTCCTCAGTAGGCCTAGGTGACTTTGGATGTTGCAAATGCCTAGCAATGCTCAGGGTAAATCTCTTCTTTATTTCGGGCTGGACCGAAAGGCCAGTTTCCGCATCACTTAGAGAGACCTCGAGCAGGAGTCCCCAGACTGAAGTGGCGCCCCGGTGGTTTCCTTCCGGGCCTCTTATGTTTCCTCAAAGTGGCAGACCCGCATGGAATGAAAGCCTGCCACGAACCGCCTTCCTGAGGCTCTTTCAAAGCTGTGGAACGCTAGCCATAGAGAACACATTCGTTCCCGGCCCTTCCAACTGCATAGTGAGGGAAGTTCCCCGAGCTGTGTATCCCTTGATTGTGCCCAGAAGGCTTTGGGTACACAGTGTCCTTCCTTGGCAGGAATTGACCATGTGAGAGTCTTGAGCACTGTGGGCCATAGTAAAGCTAAAGCCGTCCATTGACTAAGACTTCCTGGAAACCGGTGCACCTCTATCTCTGGTAATGGGAAAATGTGCACCTTACCTCAAGACTAGAGGTCACATTTAGTTGGCCCTTTAGCTACAGTACGCAACTAGGGTGAGCTCCCAGGAAGGAATCGCAAGCCCCTGGATTCTTTAGGAAAAAATCTCTGTGCTCTTCAGCGGCACCTGTGGCGTGAAGAGTCTCCTGGTGGTGTGGTTTTCAGCAGGCTTGGAAGCTGCAATGGAGCTGCTGTCAAAAGGGGGAAATACGGGCTTCTCCCATATTCTCCCGTTTACAACTTGACGCCACAGCGCATTTACTAGCACTCTCTGACTGACTGCTGGAGACTTTCAGCCCCACTGTGCCTTTCCATGATCACACTTCGTTGGACGCGGGGTGTTTTGCGTGCCACGAATAGCATTACACGCTTCATGAACTAGTCCGGCCTAGGTGACTTTGGATGGACCAAATGGCTAAGAATTTGACCGGTATTTCAGGATTTTCTGGCAGGCTGGACCTACCGTGTACCTTGCTTCCCAATAGAGAGATGACAGGTAAGAGTTGCCAGGATGCACTTTAGGTGCAGGGGTTCTTTCAGTGCAGTTCAGAGGGCCTCCGAGGAGGCAGAGCAACGTTGAATGGAATACTGGCCAAAAGGTGGTCCTGGGGCTGCCTTACAGCTGTAGAAATCAAGCTCTGCAGGCGAGAATCTGTTCATCACCCTTCCCTCTGCATACAAATAGTCGACCCCAACCGTCTGTTCTGTGTTATGTTTCTCGGAAAATAAAAGGGGACTACGGGGCACACACTCTCCCTCAGAAGGGAATTCCTACGTGACTCTCTTAGGCCTACGGAAAGCTGTAGAGGAGTTAAAGCACTCTATCGAGTCAGGACGCATGGAGATGGCTGCACACAAAACTTTGCTGATAGGAAACACTCGTGATTCCATTGAGGCCAGGGGTCACGTTTACTTTGCCCTGAGCTAGGGCAAGCGTGGGATGAGCTCCTAGCAAGGCACTGGAGAACACCTGGATTCCTAGGAGAATGCTCACTTTCTTCACTGAGCGTATTCCTAGGAGTGACTAGAAGACGGTTAATGGCAATGTCTTTCAGTCAGCCTTGAGGCCGCCACTATCTACCTTTCAACTGGGGGAAATCCTGCCTTTTTCCAGGCTTCTCAATGACAAACTGGATCACCCCGCACATGTACCTAGCTTCTCTGACAATCCCAAAGAGACCATTGGAACGCAATCCGGCCTTCTGCGATGAAACTTTTGGATGCAGTGTGCTCTGCATGTGGTGAACGGCATAATCCTCTAAATGTCCTCAGTAGGCCTAGGTGACTTTGGATGTTGCAAATGCCTAGCAATGCTCAGGGTAAATCTCTTCTTTATTTCGGGCTGGACCTAAAGGCCAGTTTCCACATCACTTAGAGAGACCTCGAGAAGGAGTCCCAAGACTGAAGTGGCGCCCCGGTGGTTTCCTTCAGGGCCTCTTATGTTTCCTCAAAGTGGCAGACCCGCATGGAATGAAAGCCTGCCACGAACTGCCTTCCTGAGGCTCTTTCAAAGCTGTGGAACGCTAGCCATAGAGAACACATTCGTTCCCGGCCCTTCCAACTGCATAGTGAGGGAAGTTCCCCGAGCTGTGTATCCCTTGATTGTGCCCAGAAGGCTTTGGGTACACAGTGTCCTTCCTTGGCAGGAATTGACCATGTGAGAGTCTTGAGCACTGTGGGCCATAGTAAAGCTAAAGCCGTCCATTGACTAAGACTTCCTGGAAACCGGTGCACCTCTATCTCTGGTAATGGGAAAATGTGCACCTTACCTCAAGACTAGAGGTCACATTTAGTTGGCCCTTTAGCTACAGTACGCAACTGGGGTGAGCTCCCAGGAAGGAATCGCAAGCCCCTGGATTCTTTAGGAAAAAAACTCTGTGCTCTTCAGCGGCACCTGTGGCGTGAAGAGTCTCCTGGTGGTGTGGTTTTCAGCAGGCTTGGAAGCTGCAATGGAGCTGCTGTCAAAAGGGGGAAATACGGGCTTCTCCCATATTCTCCCGTTTACAACTTGACGCCACAGCGCATTTACTGGCACTCTCTGACTGACTGCTGGAGACTTTCAGCTCCACTGGGCCTTTCTATGATCACACTTCGTTGGACGCGGGGTGTTTTGCGTGCCACGAATAGCATTACACGCTTCATGAACTAGTCCGGCCTAGGTGACTTTGGATGGACCAAATGGCTAAGAATTTGACCGGTATTTCAGGATTTTCTGGCAGGCTGGACCTACCATTTACCTTGCTTCCCAATAGAGAGTTGACAGGTAAGAGTTGCCAGGATGCACTTTAGGCCCAGGGGTTCTTTCAGTGCAGTTCAGAGGGCCTCCGCGGAGGCAGAGCCACGTTGAATGGAATACTGGCCAAAACGTGGTCCTGGGGCTGCCTTACAGCTGTAGAAATCAAGCTCTGCAGGCGAGAATCTGTTCATCACCCTTCCCTCTGCATACAAAGGGTCGACCCCAACCGTCTGTTCTGTGTTATGTTTCTCGGAAAATAAAAGGGGACTACGGCGCACACACTCTCCCTCAGAAGGGAATTCCTACGCGACACTCTTAGGCCTACGGAAAGCCGTAGAGGAGTTAAAGCACTCTGCCGAGTCAGGACGCACGGAGATGGCTGCACACAAAACTTTGCTGATAGGAAACACTCGTGCTTGCCTTGAGGCCAGGGGTCACGTTTACTTTGCCCTGAGCTAGGGCAAGCGTGGGATGAGCTCCTAGCAAGGCACTGGAGACCACATGGATTCCTAGGAGAACGCTCACTTTCTTCAATGAGCATATTCCTAGGAGTGACTAGAAGACGGTTCATGGCAATGTCTTTCAGTCAGCCTTGAGGCCGCCACTATCTACCTTTCAACTGGGGGAAATCCTGCCTTTTTCCAGGCTTCTCAATGACAAACTGGATCACCCCGCACATGTACCTAGCTTCTCTGACAATCCCAAAGAGACCATTGGAACGCAATCCGGCCTTCTGCGATGAAACTTTTGGATGCAGTGTGCTCTGCATGTGGTGAACGGCATAATCCTCTAAATGTCCTCAGTAGGCCTAGGTGACTTTGGATGTTGCAAATGCCTAGCAATGCTCAGGGTAAATCTCTTCTTTATTTCGGGCTGGACCGAAAGGCCAGTTTCCGCATCACTTAGAGAGACCTCGAGCAGGAGTCCCCAGACTGAAGTGGCGCCCCGGTGGTTTCCTTCCGGGCCTCTTATGTTTCCTCAAAGTGGCAGACCCGCATGGAATGAAAGCCTGCCACGAACCGCCTTCCTGAGGCTCTTTCAAAGCTGTGGAACGCTAGCCATAGAGAACACATTCGTTCCCGGCCCTTCCAACTGCATAGTGAGGGAAGTTCCCCGAGCTGTGTATCCCTTGATTGTGCCCAGAAGGCTTTGGGTACACAGTGTCCTTCCTTGGCAGGAATTGACCATGTGAGAGTCTTGAGCACTGTGGGCCATAGTAAAGCTAAAGCTGTCCATTGACTAAGACTTCCTGGAAACCGGTGCACCTCTATCTCTGGTAATGGGAAAATGTGCACCTTACCTCAAGACTAGAGGTCACATTTAGTTGGCCCTTTAGCTACAGTACGCAACTAGGGTGAGCTCCCAGGAAGGAATCGCAAGCCCCTGGATTCTTTAGGAAAAAAACTCTGTGCTCTTCAGCGGCACCTGTGGCGTGAAGAGTCTCCTGGTGGTGTGGTTTTCAGCAGGCTTGGAAGCTGCAATGGAGCTGCTGTCAAAAGGGGGAAATACGGGCTTCTCCCATATTCTCCCGTTTACAACTTGACGCCACAGCGCATTTACTAGCACTCTCTGACTGACTGCTGGAGACTTTCAGCCCCACTGTGCCTTTCCATGATCACACTTCGTTGGACGCGGAGTGTTTTGCGTGCCACGAATAGCATTACACGCTTCATGAACTAGTCCGGCCTAGGTGACTTTGGATGGACCAAATGGCTAAGAATTTGACCGGTATTTCAGGATTTTCTGGCAGGCTGGACCTACCGTGTACCTTGCTTCCCAATAGAGAGATGACAGGTAAGAGTTGCCAGGATGCACTTTAGGTGCAGGGGTTCTTTCAGTGCAGTTCAGAGGGCCTCCGAGGAGGCAGAGCAACGTTGAATGGAATACTGGCCAAAAGGTGGTCCTGGGGCTGCCTTACAGCTGTAGAAATCAAGCTCTGCAGGCGAGAATCTGTTCATCACCCTTCCCTCTGCATACAAATAGTCGACCCCAACCGTCTGTTCTGTGTTATGTTTCTCGGAAAATAAAAGGGGACTACGGCGCACACACTCTCCCTCAGAAGGGAATTCCTACGTGACTCTCTTAGGCCTACGGAAAGCTGTAGAGGAGTTAAAGCACTCTATCGAGTCAGGACGCATGGAGATGGCTGCACACAAAACTTTGCTGATAGGAAACACTCGTGCTTCCATTGAGGCCAGGGGTCACGTTTACTTTGCCCTGAGCTAGGGCAAGCGTGGGATGAGCTCCTAGCAAGGCACTGGAGACCACCTGGATTCCTAGGAGAATGCTCACTTTCTTCACTGAGCGTATTCCTAGGAGTGACTAGAAGACGGTTAATGGCAATGTCTTTCAGTCAGCCTTGAGGCCGCCAATATCTACCTTTCAACTGGGGGAAATCCTGCCTTTTTCCAGGCTTCTCAATGACAAACTGGATCACCCCGCACATGTACCTAGCTTCTCTGACAATCCCAAAGAGACCATTGGAACGCAATCCGGCTTTCTGCGATGAAACTTTTGGATGCAGTGTGCTCTGCATGTGGTGAACGGCATAATCCTCTAAATGTCCTCAGTAGGCCTAGGTGACTTTGGATGTTGCAAATGCCTAGCAATGCTCAGGGTAAATCTCTTCTTTATTTCGGGCTGGACCTAAAGGCCAGTTTCCACATCACTTAGAGAGACCTCGAGCAGGAGTCCCCAGACTGAAGTGGCGCCCCGGTGGTTTCCTTCAGGGCCTCTTATGTTTCCTCAAAGTGGCAGACCCGCATGGAATGAAAGCCTGCCACGAACCGCCTTCCTGAGGCTCTTTCAAAGCTGTGGAACGCTAGCCATAGAGAACACATTCGTTCCCGGCCCTTCCAACTGCATAGTGAGGGAAGTTCCCCGAGCTGTGTATCCCTTGATTGTGCCCAGAAGGCTTTGGGTACACAGTGTCCTTCCTTGGCAGGAATTGACCATGTGAGAGTCTTGAGCACTGTGGGCCATAGTAAAGCTAAAGCCGTCCATTGACTAAGACTTCCTGGAAACCGGTGCACCTCTATCTCTGGTAATGGGAAAATGTGCACCTTACCTCAAGACTAGAGGTCACATTTAGTTGGCCCTTTAGCTACAGTACGCAACTGGGGTGAGCTCCCAGGAAGGAATCGCAAGCCCCTGGATTCTTTAGGAAAAAAACTCTGTGCTCTTCAGCGGCACCTGTGGCGTGAAGAGTCTCCTGGTGGTGTGGTTTTCAGCAGGCTTGGAAGCTGCAATGGAGCTGCTGTCAAAAGGGGGAAATACGGGCTTCTCCCATATTCTCCCGTTTACAACTTGACGCCACAGCGCATTTACTGGCACTCTCTGACTGACTGCTGGAGACTTTCAGCCCCACTGGGCCTTTCTATGATCACACTTCGTTGGACGCGGGGTGTTTTGCGTGCCACGAATAGCATTACACGCTTCATGAACTAGTCCGGCCTAGGTGACTTTGGATGGACCAAATGGCTAAGAATTTGACCGGTATTTCAGGATTTTCTGGCAGGCTGGACCTACCGTGTACCTTGCTTCCCAATAGAGAGATGACAGGTAAGAGTTGCCAGGATGCACTTTAGGCGCAGGGGTTCTTTCAGTGCAGTTCAGAGGGCCTCCGCGGAGGCAGAACCACGTTGAATGGAATACTGGCCAAAACGTGGTCCTGGGGCTGCCTTACAGCTGTAGAAATCAAGTTCTGCAGGCGAGAATCTGTTCATCACCCTTCCCTCTGCATACAAAGAGTCGACCCCAACCGTCTGTTCTGTGTTATGTTTCTCGGAAAATAAAAGGGGACTACGGCGCACACACTCTCCCTCAGAAGGGAATTCCTACGCGACTCTCTTAGGCCTACGGAAAGCCGTAGAGGAGTTAAAGCACTCTGCCGAGTCAGGACGCACGGAGATGGCTGCACACAAAACTTTGCTGATAGGAAACACTCGTGCTTGCCTTGAGGCCAGGGGTCACATTTACTTTGCCCTGAGCTAGGGCAAGCGTGGGATGAGCTCCTAGCAAGGCACTGGAGACCACCTGGATTCCTAGGAGAACGCTCACTTTCTTCACTGAGCGTATTCCTAGGAGTGACTAGAAGACGGTTCATGGCAATGTCTTTCAGTCAGCCTTGAGGCCGCCACTATCTACCTTTCAACTGGGGGAAATCCTGCCTTTTTCCAGGCTTCTCAATGACAAACTGGATCACCCCGCACATGTACCTAGCTTCTCTGACAATCCCAAAGAGACCATTGGAATGCAATCCGGCCTTCTGCGATGAAACTTTTGGATGCAGTGTGCTCTGCATGTGGTGAAGGGCATAATCCTCTAAATGTCCTCAGTAGGCCTAGGTGACTTTGGATGTTGCAAATGCCTAGCAATGCTCAGGGTAAATCTCTTCTTTATTTCGGGCTGGACCTAAAGGCCAGTTTCCGCATCACTTAGAGAGACCTCGAGCAGGAGTCCCCAGACTGAAGTGGCGCCCCGGTGGTTTCCTTCCGGGCCTCTTATGTTTCCTCAAAGTGGCAGACCCGCATGGAATGAAAGCCTGCCACGAACCGCCTTCCTGAGGCTCTTTCAAAGCTGTGGAACGCTAGCCATAGAGAACACATTCGTTCCCGGCCCTTCCAACTGCATAGTGAGGGAAGTTCCCCAAGCTGTGTATCCCTTGATTGTGCCCAGAAGGCTTTGGGTACACAGTGTCCTTCCTTGGCAGGAATTGACCATGTGAGAGTCTTGAGCACTGTGGGCCATAGTAAAGCTAAAGCCGTCCATTGACTAAGACTTCCTGGAAACCGGTGCACCTCTATCTCTGGTAATGGGAAAAGGTGCACCTTACCTCAAGACTAGAGGTCACATTTAGTTGGCCCTTTAGCTACAGTACGCAACTGGGGTGAGCTCCCAGGAAGGAATCGCAAGCCCCTGGATTCTTTAGGAAAAAAACTCTGTGCTCTTCAGCGGCACCTGTGGCGTGAAGAGTCTCCTGGTGGTGTGGTTTTCAGCAGGCTTGGAAGCTGCAATGGAGCTGCTGTCAAAAGGGGGAAATACGGGCTTCTCCCATATTCTCCCGTTTACAACTTGACGCCACAGCACATTTACTAGCACTATTTGACTGACTGCTGGAGACTTTCAGCCCCACTGGGCCTTTCTATGATCACACTTCGTTGGACGCGGGGTGTTTTGCGTGCCACGAATAGCATTACACGCTTCATGAACTAGTCCAGCCTAGGTGACTTTGGATGGACCAAATGGCTAAGAATTTGACCGGTATTTCAGGATTTTCTGGCAGGCTGGACCTACCGTGTACCTTGCTTCCCAATAGAGAGATGACAGGTAAGAGTTGCCAGGATGCACTTTAGGCGCAGGGGTACTTTCAGTGCAGTTCAGAGGGCCTCCGAGGAGGCAGAGCAACGTTGAATGGAATACTGGCAAAAGGTGGTCCTGGGGCTGCCTTACAGCTGTAGAAATCAAGCTCTGCAGGCGAGAATCTGTTCATCACCCTTCCCTCTGCATACAAATAGTCGACCCCAAACGTCTGTTCCGTGTTATGTTTCTCGGAAAATAAAAGGGGACTACGGCGCACACACTCTCCCTCAGAAGGGAATTCCAACGTGACTCTCTTAGGCCTACGGAAAGCTGTAGAGGAGTTAAAGCAATCTATCGAGTCAGGACGCATGGAGATGGCTGCACACAAAACTTTGCTGATAGGAAACACTCGTGCTTCCATTGAGGCCAGGGGTCACGTTTACTTTGCCCTGAGCTAGGGCAAGCGTGGGATGAGCTCCTAGCAAGGCACTGGAGACCACCTGGATTCCTAGGAGAATGCTCACTTTCTTCACTGAGCGTATTCCTAGGAGTGACTAGAAGACGGTTAATGGCAATGTCTTTCAGTCAGCCTTGAGGCCGCCACTATCTACCTTTCAACTGGGAGAAATGCTGCCTTTTTCCAGGCTTCTCAATGACAAACTGGATCACCCCGCACATGTACCTAGCTTCTCTGACAATCCCAAAGAGACCATTGGAACGCAATCCGGCCTTCTGCGATGAAACTTTTGGATGCAGTGTGCTCTGCATGTGGTGAACGGCATAATCCTCTAAATGTCCTCAGTAGGCCTAGGTGACTTTGGATGTTGCAAATGCCTAGCAATGCTCAGGGTAAATCTCTTCTTTATTTCGGGCTGGACCTAAAGGCCAGTTTCCGCATCACTTAGAGAGACCTCGAGCAGGAGTCCCCAGACTGAAGTGGCGCCCCGGTGGTTTCCTTCAGGGCCTCTTATGTTTCCTCAAAGTGGCAGACCCGCATGGAATGAAAGCCTGCCACGAACCGCCTTCCTGAGGCTCTTTCAAAGCTGTGGAATGCTAGCCATAGAGAACACATTCGTTCCCGGCCCTTCCAACTGCATAGTGAGGGAAGTTCCCTGAGCTGTGTATCCCTTGATTGTGCCCAGAAGGCTTTGGGTACACAGTGTCCTTACTTGGCAGGAATTGACCATGTGAGAGTCTTGAGCACTGTGGGCCATAGTAAAGCTAAAGCCGTCCATTGACTAAGACTTCCTGGAAACCGGTGCACCTCTATCTCTGGTAATGGGAAAATGTGCACCTTACCTCAAGACTAGAGGTCACATTTAGTTGGCCCTTTAGCTACAGTACGCAACTGGGGTGAGCTCCCAGGAAGGAATCGCAAGCCCCTGGATTCTTTAGGAAAAAAACTCTGTGCTCTTCAGCGGCACCTGTGGCGTGAAGAGTCTCCTGGTGGTGTGGTTTTCAGCAGGCTTGGAAGCTGCAATGGAGCTGCTGTCAAAAGGGGGAAATACGGGCTTCTCCCATATTCTCCCGTTTACAACTTGACGCCACAGCGCATTTACTGGCACTCTCTGACTGAATGCTGGAGACTTTCAGCCCCACTGGGCCTTTGTAAGATCACACTTCGTTGGACGCGGGGTGTTTTGCGTGCCACGAATAGCATTACACGCTTCATGAACTAGTCCGGCCTAGGTGACTTTGGATGGACCAAATGGCTAAGAATTTGACTGGTATTTCAGGATTTTCTGGCAGGCTGGACCTACCGTGTACCTTGCTTCCCAATAGAGAGATGACAGGTAAGAGTTGCCAGGATGCACTTTAGGCGCAGGGGTTCTTTCAGTGCAGTTCAGAGGGCCTCCGCGGAGGCAGAGCCACGTTGAATGGAATACTGGCCAAAAGGTGGTCCTGGGGCTGCCTTACAGCTGTAGAAATCAAGCTCTGCAGGCGAGAATCTGTTCATCACCCTTCCCTCTGCATACAAATAGTCGACCCAAACCGTCTGTTCTGTCTTATGTTTCTCGGAAATTAAAGGGGACTACGGCGCACACACTCTCCCTCAGAAGGGAATTCCTACGTGACTCTCTTAGGCCTACGGAAAGCTGTAGAGGAGTTAAAGCACTCTATCGAGGCAGGACGCATGGAGATGGCTGCACACAAAACTTTGCTGATAGGAAACACTCGTGCTTCCATTGAGGCCAGGGGTCACGTTTACTTTGCCCTGAGCTAGGGCAAGCGTGGGATGAGCTCCTAGCAAGGCACTGGAGACCACCTGGATTCCTAGGAGAATGCTCACTTTCTTCACTGAGCGTATTCCTAGGAGTGACTAGAAGACGGTTAATGGCAATGTCTTTCAGTCAGCCTTGAGGCCGCCACTATCTACCTTTCAACTGGGAGAAATGCTGCCTTTTTCCAGGCTTCTCAATGACAAACTGGATCACCCCGCACATGTACCTAGCTTCTCTGACAATCCCAAAGAGACCATTGGAACGCAATCCGGCCTTCTGCGATGAAACTTTTGGATGCAGTGTGCTCTGCATGTGGTGAACGGCATAATCCTCTAAATGTCCTCAGTAGGCCTAGGTGACTTTGGATGTTGCAAATGCCTAGCAATGCTCAGGGTAAATCTCTTCTTTATTTCGGGCTGGACCTAAAGGCCAGTTTCCGCATCACTTAGAGAGACCTCGAGCAGGAGTCCCCAGACTGAAGTGGCGCCCCGGTGGTTTCCTTCAGGGCCTCTTATGTTTCCTCAAAGTGGCAGACCCGCATGGAATGAAAGCCTGCCACGAACCGCCTTCCTGAGGCTGTTTCAAAGCTGTGGAACGCTAGCCATAGAGAACAGATTCGTTCCCGGCCCTTCCAACTGCATAGTGAGGGAAGTTCCCCGAGCTGTGTATCCCTTGATTGTGCCCAGAAGGCTTTGGGTACACAGTGTCCTTCCTTGGCAGGAATTGACCATGTGAGAGTCTTGAGCACTGTGGGCCATAGTAAAGCTAAAGCCGTCCATTGACTAAGACTTCCTGGAAACCGGTGCACCTCTATCTCTGGTAATGGGAAAATGTGCACCTTACCTCAAGACTAGAGGTCACATTTAGTTGGCCCTTTAGCTACAGTACGCAACTGGGGTGAGCTCCCAGGAAGGAATCGCAAGCCCCTGGATTCTTTAGGAAAAAAACTCTGTGCTCTTCAGCGGCACCTGTGGCGTGAAGAGTCTCCTGGTGGTGTGGTTTTCAGCAGGCTTGGAAGCTGCAATGGAGCTGCTGTCAAAAGGGGGAAATACGGGCTTCTCCCATATTCTCCCGTTTACAACTTTACGCCACAGCACATTTACTGGCACTCTCTGACTGACTGCTGGAGACTTTCAGCCCCACTGGGCCTTTGTAAGATCACACTTCGTTGGACGCCGGGTGTTTTGCGTGCCACGAATAGCATTACACGCTTCATGAACTAGTCCGGCCTAGGTGACTTTGGATGGACCAAATGGCTAAGAATTTGACCGGTATTTCAGGATTTTCTGGCAGGCTGGACCTACCGTGTACCTTGCTTCCCAATAGAGAGATGACAGGTAAGAGTTGCCAGGATGTACTTTAGGCGCAGCGGTTCTTTCAGTGCAGTTCAGAGGGCCTCCAAGGAGGCTGAGCCACGTTGAATGGAATACTGGCCAAAAGGTGGTCCTGGGGCTGCCTTACAGCTGTAGAAATCAAGTTCTGCAGGCGAGAATCTGTTCATCACCCTTCCCTCTGCATACAAAGGGTCGATCCCAACCGTCTGTTCTGTGTTATGTTTCTCGGAAAATAAAAGGGGACTACGGCGCACACACTCTCCCTCAGAAGGGAATTCCTACGCGACTCTCTTAGGCCTACGGAAAGCCGTAGAGTAGTTAAAGCACTCTGCCGAGTCAGGACGCACGGAGATGGCTGCACACAAAACTTTGCTGATAGGAAACACTCGTGCTTGCCTTGAGGCCAGGGGTCACGTTTACTTTGCCCTGAGCTAGGGCAAGCGTGGGATGAGCTCCTAGCAAGGCACTGGAGACCACCTGGATTCCTAGGAGAACGCTCACTTTCTTCACTGAGCGTATTCCTAGGAGTGACTAGAAGACGGTTCATGGCAATGTCTTTCAGTCAGCCTTGAGGCCGCCACTATCTACCTTTCAACTGGGGGAAATCCTGCCTTTTTCCAGGCTTCTCAATGACAAACTGGATCACCCCGCACATGTACCTAGCTTCTCTGACAATCCCAAAGAGACCATTGGAACGCAATCCGGCCTTCTGCGATGAAACTTTTGGATGCAGTGTGCTCTGCATGTGGTGAACGGCATAATCCTCTAAATGTCCTCAGTAGGCCTAGGTGACTTTGGATGTTGCAAATGCCTAGCAATGCTCAGGGTAAATCTCTCCTTTATTTCGGGCTGGACCTAAAGGCCAGTTTCCGCATCACTTAGAGAGACCTCGAGCAGGAGTCCCCAGACTGAAGTGGCGCCCCGGTGGTTTCCTTCAGGGCCTCTTATGTTTCCTCAAAGTGGCAGACCCGCATGGAATGAAAGCCTGCCACGAACCGCCTTCCTGAGGCTCTTTCAAAGCTGTGGAACGCTAGCCATAGAGAACACATTCGTTCCCGGCCCTTCCAACTGCATAGTGAGGGAAGTTCCCCGAGCTGTGTATCCCTTGATTGTGCCCAGAAGGCTTTGGGTACACAGTGTCCTTCCTTGGCAGGAATTGACCATGTGAGAGTCTTGAGCACTGTGGGCCATAGTAAAGCTAAAGCCGTCCATTGACTAAGACTTCCTGGAAACCGGTGCACCTCTATCTCTGGTAATGGGAAAATGTGCACCTTACCTCAAGACTAGAGGTCACATTTAGTTGGCCCTTTAGCTACAGTACGCAACTGGGGTGAGCTCCCAGGAAGGAATCGCAAGCCCCTGGATTCTTTAGGAAAAAAACTCTGTGCTCTTCAGCGGCACCTGTGGCGTGAAGAGTCTCCTGGTGGTGTGGTTTTCAGCAGGCTTGGAAGCTGCAATGGAGCTGCTGTCAAAAGGGGGAAATACGGGCTTCTCCCATATTCTCCCGTTTACAACTTGACGCCACAGCGCATTTACTAGCACTCTCTGACTGACTGCTGGAGACTTTCAGCCCCACTGGGCCTTTCTATGATCACACTTCGTTGGACGTGGGGTGTTTTGCGTGCCACAAATAGCATTACACGCTTCATGAACTAGTCCGGCCTAGGTGACTTTGGATGGACCAAATGGCTAAGAATTTGACCGGTATTTCAGGATTTTCTGGCAGGCTGGACCTACCGTGTACCTTGCTTCCCAATAGAGAGATGACAGGTAAGAGTTGCCAGGATGCACTTTAGGCGCAGGGGTTCTTTCAGTGCAGTTCAGAGGGCCTCCGCGGAGGCAGAGCCACGTTGAATGGAATACTGGCCAAAAGGTGGTCCTGGGGCTGCCTTACAGCTGTAGAAATCAAGCTCTGCAGGCGAGAATCTGTTCATCACCCTTCCCTCTGCATACAAATAGTCGACCCCAACCGTCTGTTCTGTGTTATGTTTCTCGGAAAATAAAAGGGGACTACGGCGCACACACTCTCCCTCAGAAGGGAATTCCTACGTGACTCTCTTAGGCCTACGGAAAGCTGTAGAGGAATTAAAGCACTCTATCGAGTCAGGACGCATGGAGATGGCTGCACACAAAACTTTGCTGATAGGAAACACTCGTGCTTCCATTGAGGCCAGGGGTCACGTTTACTTTGCCCTGAGCTAGGGCAAGCGTGATATGAGCTCCTAGCAAGGCACTGGAGACCACCTGGATTCCTAGGAGAATGCTCACTTTCTTCACTGAGCGTATTCCTAGGAGTGACTAGAAGACGGTTAATGGCAATGTCTTTCAGTCAGCCTTGAGGCCGCCACTATCTACCTTTCAACTGGGGGAAATCCTGCATTTTTCCAGGCTTCTCAATGACAAACTGGATCACCCCGCACATGTACCTAGCTTCTCTGACAATCCCAAAGAGACCATTGGAACGCAATCCGGCCTTCTGCGATGAAACTTTTGGATGCAGTGTGCTCTGCATGTGGTGAATGGCATAATCCTCTAAATGTCCTCAGTAGGCCTAGGTGACTTTGGATGTTGCAAATGCCTAGCAATGCTCAGGGTAAATCTCTTCTTTATTTCGGGCTGGACCTAAAGGCCAGTTTCCGCATCACTTAGAGAGACCTCGAGCAGGAGTCCCCAGACTGAAGTGGCGCCCCGGTGGTTTCCTTCAGGGCTTCTTATGTTTCCTCAAAGTGGCAGACCCGCATGGAATGAAAGCCTGCCACGAACCGCCTTCCTGAGGCTCTTTCAAAGCTGTGGAACGCTAGCCATAGAGAACACATTCGTTCCCGGCCCTTCCAACTGCATAGTGAGGGAAGTTCCCCGAGCTGTGTATCCCTTGATTGTGCCCAGAAGGCTTTGGGTACACAGTGTCCTTCCTTGGCAGGAATTGACCATGTGAGAGTCTTGAGCACTGTGGGCCATAGTAAAGCTAAAGCCGTCCATTGACTAAGACTTCCTGGAAACCGGTGCACCTCTATCTCTGGTAATGGGAAAATGTGCACCTTACCTCAAGACTAGAGGTCACATTTAGTTGGCCCTTTAGCTACAGTACGCAACTGGGGTGAGCTCCCAGGAAGGAATCACAAGCCCCTGGATTCTTTAGGAAAAAAACTCTGTGCTCTTCAGTGGCACCTGTGGCGTGAAGAGTCTCCTGGTGGTGTGGTTTTCAGCAGGCTTGGAAGCTGCAATGGAGCTGCTGTCAAAAGGGGGAAATACGGGCTTCTCCCATATTCTCCCGTTTACAACTTGACGCCACAGCGCATTTACTGGCACTCTCTGACTGACTGCTGGAGACTTTCAGCCCCACTGGGCATTTGTAAGATCACACTTCGTTGGACGCGGGGTGTTTTGCGTGCCACGAATAGCATTACACGCTTCATGAACTAGTCCGGCCTAGGTGACTTTGGATGGACCAAATGGCTAAGAATTTGACCGGTATTTCAGGATTTTCTGGCAGGCTGGACCTACCGTGTACCTTGCTTCCCAATAGAGAGATGACAGGTAAGAGTTGCCAGGATGTACTTTAGGCGCAGCGGTTCTTTCAGTGCAGTTCAGAGGGCCTCCAAGGAGGCTGAGCCACGTTGAATGGAATACTGGCCAAAAGGTGGTCCTGGGGCTGCCTTACAGCTGTAGAAATCAAGTTCTGCAGGCGAGAATCTGTTCATCACCCTTCCCTCTGCATACAAAGGGTCGATCCCAACCGTCTGTTCTGTGTTATGTTTCTCGGAAAATAAAAGGGGACTACGGCGCACACACTCTCCCTCAGAAGGGAATTCCTACGCGACTCTCTTAGGCCTACGGAAAGCCGTAGAGGAGTTAAAGCACTCTGCCGAGTCAGGACGCACGGAGATGGCTGCACACAAAACTTTGCTGATAGGAAACACTCGTGCTTGCCTTGAGGCCAGGGGTCACGTTTACTTTGCCCTGAGCTAGGGCAAGCGTGGGATGAGCTCCTAGCAAGGCACTGGAGACCACCTGGATTCCTAGGAGAACGCTCACTTTCTTCACTGAGTGTATTCCTAGGAGTGACTAGAAGACGGTTCATGGCAATGTCTTTCAGTCAGCCTTGAGGCCGCCACTATCTACCTTTCAACTGGGGGAAATCCTGCCTTTTTCCAGGCTTCTCAATGACAAACTGGATCACCCCGCACATGTACCTAGCTTCTCTGACAATCCCAAAGAGACCATTGGAACGCAATCCGGCCTTCTGCGATGAAACTTTTGGATGCAGTGTGCTCTGCATGTGGTGAACGGCATAATCCTCTAAATGTCCTCAGTAGGCCTAGGTGACTTTGGATGTTGCAAATGCCTAGCAATGCTCAGGGTAAATCTCTTCTTTATTTCGGGCTGGACCTAAAGGCCAGTTTCCGCATCACTTGGAGAGACCTTGAGCAGGAGTCCCCAGACTGAAGTGGCGCCCCGGTGGTTTCCTTCAGGGCCTCTTATGTTTCCTCAAAGTGGCAGACCCGCATGGAATGAAAGCCTGCCACGAACCGCCTTCCTGAGGCTCTTTCAAAGCTGTGGAACGCTAGCCATAGAGAACACATTCGTTCCCGGCCCTTCCAACTGCATAGTGAGGGAAGTTCCCCGAGCTGTGTATCCCTTGATTGTGCCCAGAAGGCTTTGGGTACACAGTGTCCTTCCTTGGCAGGAATTGACCATGTGAGAGTCTTGAGCACTGTGGGCCATAGTAAAGCTAAAGCCGTCCATTGACTAAGACTTCCTGGAAACCGGTGCACCTCTATCTCTGGTAATGGGAAAATGTGCACCTTACCTCAAGACTAGAGGTCACATTTAGTTGGCCCTTTAGCTACAGTACGCAACTGGGGTGAGCTCCCAGGAAGGAATCGCAAGCCCCTGGATTCTTTAGGAAAAAAACTCTGTGCTCTTCAGCGGCACCTGTGGCGTGAAGAGTCTCCTGGTGGTGTGGTTTTCAGCAGGCTTGGAAGCTGCAATGGAGCTGCTGTCAAAAGGGGGAAATACGGGCTTCTCCCATATTCTCCCGTTTACAACTTGACGCCACAGCGCATTTACTAGCACTCTCTGACTGACTGCTGGAGACTTTCAGCCCCACTGGGCCTTTCTATGATCACACTTCATTGGACGTGGGGTGTTTTGCGTGCCACGAATAGCATTACACGCTTCATGAACTAGTCCGGCCTAGGTGACTTTGGATGGACCAAATGGCTAAGAATTTGACTGGTATTTCAGGATTTTCTGGCAGGCTGGACCTACCGTGTACCTTGCTTCCCAATAGAGAGATGACAGGTAAGAGTTGCCAGGATGCACTTTAGGCGCAGGGGTTCTTTCAGTGCAGTTCAGAGGGCCTCCGCGGAGGCAGAGCCACGTTGAATGGAATACTGGCCAAAAGGTGGTCCTGGGGCTGCCTTACAGCTGTAGAAATCAAGCTCTGCAGGCGAGAATCTGTTCATCACCCTTCCCTCTGCATACAAATAGTCGACCCAAACCGTCTGTTCTGTCTTATGTTTCTCGGAAAATAAAAGGGGACTACGGCGCACACACTCTCCCTCAGAAGGGAATTCCTACGTGACTCTCTTAGGCCTACGGAAAGCTGTAGAGGAATTAAAGCACTCTATCGAGTCAGGACGCATGGAGATGGCTGCACACAAAACTTTGCTGATAGGAAACACTCGTGCTTCCATTGAGGCCAGGGGTCACGTTTACTTTGCCCTGAGCTAGGGCAAGCGTGGGATGAGCTCCTAGCAAGGCACTGGAGACCACCTGGATTCCTAGGAGAATGCTCACTTTCTTCACTGAGCGTATTCCTAGGAGTGACTAGAAGACGGTTAATGGCAATGTCTTTCAGTCAGCCTTGAGGCCGCCACTATCTACCTTTCAACTGGGGGAAATCCTGCCTTTTTCCAGGCTTCTCAATGACAAACTGGATCACCCCGCACATGTACCTAGCTTCTCTGACAATCCCAAAGAGACCATTGGAACGCAATCCGGCCTTCTGCGATGAAACTTTTGGATGCAGTGTGCTCTGCATGTGGTGAACGGCATAATCCTCTAAATGTCCTCAGTAGGCCTAGGTGACTTTGGATGTTGCAAATGCCTAGCAATGCTCAGGGTAAATCTCTTCTTTATTTCGGGCTGGACCTAAAGGCCAGTTTCCACATCACTTAGAGAGACCTCGAGCAGGAGTCCCCAGACTGAAGTGGCGCCCCGGTGGTTTCCTTCAGGGCCTCTTAAGTTTCCTCAAAGTGGCAGACCCGCATGGAATGAAAGCCTGCCACGAACCGCCTTCCTGAGGCTCTTTCAAAGCTGTGGAACGCTAGCCATAGAGAACACATTCGTTCCCGGCCCTTCCAACTGCATAGTGAGGGAAGTTCCCCGAGCTGTGTATCCCTTGATTGTGCCCAGAAGGCTTTGGGTACACAGTGTCCTTCCTTGGCAGGAATTGACCATGTGAGAGTCTTGAGCACTGTGGGCCATAGTAAAGCTAAAGCCGTCCATTGACTAAGACTTCCTGGAAACCGGTGCACCTCTATCTCTGGTAATGGGAAAATGTGCACCTTACCTCAAGACTAGAGGTCACATTTAGTTGGCCCTTTAGCTACAGTACGCAACTGGGGTGAGCTCCCAGGAAGGAATCGCAAGCCCCTGGATTCTTTAGGAAAAAAACTCTGTGCTCTTCAGCGGCACCTGTGGCGTGAAGAGTCTCCTGGTGGTGTGGTTTTCAGCAGGCTTGGAAGCTGCAATGGAGCTGCTGTCAAAAGGGGGAAATACGGGCTTCTCCCATATTCTCCCGTTTACAACTTGACGCCACAGCGCATTTACTGGCACTCTCTGACTGACTGCTGGAGACTTTCAGCCCCACTGGGCCTTTCTATGATCACACTTCGTTGGACGCGGGGTGTTTTGCGTGCCACGAATAGCATTACACGCTTCATGAACTAGTCCGGCCTAGGTGACTTTGGATGGACCAAATGGCTAAGAATTTGACCGGTATTTCAGGATTTTCTGGCAGGCTGGACCTACCGTGTACCTTGCTTCCCAATAGAGAGATGACAGGTAAGAGTTGCCAGGATGTACTTTAGGCGCAGGGGTTCTTTCAGTGCAGTTCAGAGGGCCTCCACGGAGGCTGAGCCACGTTGAATGGAATACTGGCCAAAAGGTGGTCCTGGGGCTGCCTTACAGCTGTAGAAATCAAGTTCTGCAGGCGAGAATCTGTTCATCACCCTTCCCTCTGCATACAAAGGGTCGATCACAACCGTCTGTTCTGTGTTATGTTTCTCGGAAAATAAAAGGGGACTACGGCGCACACACTCTCCCTCAGAAGGGAATTCCTACGCGACTCTCTTAGGCCTACGGAAAGCCGTAGAGGAGTTAAAGCACTCTGCCGAGTCAGGACGCACGGAGATGGCTGCACACAAAACTTTGCTGATAGGAAACACTCGTGCTTGCCTTGAGGCCAGGGGTCACGTTTACTTTGCCCTGAGCTAGGGCAAGCGTGGGATGAGCTCCTAGCAAGGCACTGGAGACCACCTGGATTCCTAGGAGAACGCTCACTTTCTTCACTGAGCGTATTCCTAGGAGTGACTAGAAGACGGTTCATGGCAATGTCTTTCAGTCAGCCTTGAGGCCGCCACTATCTACCTTTCAACTGGGGGAAATCCTGCCTTTTTCCAGGCTTCTCAATGACAAACTGGATCACCCCGCACATGTACCTAGCTTCTCTGACAATCCCAAAGAGACCATTGGAACGCAATCCGGCCTTCTGCGATGAAACTTTTGGATGCAGTGTGCTCTGCATGTGGTGAACGGCATAATCCTCTAAATGTCCTCAGTAGGCCTAGGTGACTTTGGATGTTGCAAATGCCTAGCAATGCTCAGGGTAAATCTCTTCTTTATTTCGGGCTGGACCGAAAGGCCAGTTTCCGCATCACTTAGAGAGACCTCGAGCAGGAGTCCCCAGACTGAAGTGGCGCCCCGGTGGTTTCCTTCAGGGCCTCTTATGTTTCCTCAAAGTGGCAGACCCGCATGGAATGAAAGCCTGCCACGAACCGCCTTCCTGAGTCTCTTTCAAAGCTGTGGAACGCTAGCCATAGAGAACACATTCGTTCCCGGCCCTTCCAACTGCATAGTGAGGGAAGTTCCCCGATCTGTGTATCCCTTGATTGTGCCCAGAAGGCTTTGGGTACACAGTGTCCTTCCTTGGCAGGAATTGACCATGTGAGAGTCTTGAGCACTGTGGGCCATAGTAAAGCTAAAGCCGTCCATTGACTAAGACTTCCTGGAAACCGGTGCACCTCTATCTCTGGTAATGGGAAAATGTGCACCTTACCTCAAGACTAGAGGTCACATTTAGTTGGCCCTTTAGCTACAGTACGCAACTGGGGTGAGCTCCCAGGAAGGAATCGCAAGCCCCTGGATTCTTTAGGAAAAAAACTCTGTGCTCTTCAGCGGCACCTGTGGCGTGAAGAGTCTCCTGGTGGTGTGGTTTTCAGCAGGCTTGGAAGCTGCAATGGAGCTGCTGTCAAAAGGGGGAAATACGGGCTTCTCCCATATTCTCCCGTTTACAACTTGACGCCACAGCGCATTTACTAGCACTCTCTGACTGACTGCTGGAGACTTTCAGCCCCACTGGGCCTTTCTATGATCACACTTCGTTGGACGCGGGGTGTTTTGCGTGCCACGAATAGCTTTACACGCTTCATGAACTAGTCCGGCCTAGGTGACTTTGGATGGACCAAATGGCTAAGAATTTGACCGGTATTTCAGGATTTTCTGGCAGGCTGGACCTACCGTGTACCTTGCTTCCCAATAGAGAGATGACAGGTAAGAGTTGCCAGGATGCACTTTAGGCGCAGGGGTTCTTTCAGTGCAGTTCAGAGGGCCTCCGCGGAGGCAGAGCCACGTTGAATGGAATACTGGCCAAAAGGTGGTCCTGGGGCTGCCTTACAGCTGTAGAAATCAAGCTCTGCAGGCGAGAATCTGTTCATCACCCTTCCCTCTGCATACAAATAGTCGACCCAAACCGTCTGTTCTGTCTTATGTTTCTCGGAAAATAAAAGGGGACTACGGCGCACACACTCTCCCTCAGAAGGGAATTCCTACGTGACTCTCTTAGGCCTACGGAAAGCTGTAGAGGAGTTAAAGCACTCTATCGAGTCAGGACGCATGGAGATGGCTGCACACAAAACTTTGCTGATAGGAAACACTCGTGCTTCCCTTGAGGCCAGGGGTCACGTTTACTTTGCCCTGAGCTAGGGCAAGCGTGGGATGAGCTCCTAGCAAGGCACTGGACACCACCTGGATTCCTAGGAGAATGCTCACTTTCTTCACTGAGCGTATTCCTAGGAGTGACTAGAAGACGGTTCATGGCAATGTCTTTCAGTCAGCCTTGAGGCCGCCACTATCTACCTTTCAACTGGGGGAAATCCTGCCTTTTTCCAGGCTTCTCAATGACAAACTGGATCACCCCGCACATGTACCTAGCTTCTCTGACAATCCCAAAGAGACCATTGGAACGCAATCCGGCCTTCTGTGATGAAACTTTTGGATGCAGTGTGCTCTGCATGTGGTGAACGGCATAATCCTCTAAATGTCCTCAGTAGGCCTAGGTGACTTTGGATGTTGCAAATGCCTAGCAATGCTCAGGGTAAATCTCTTCTTTATTTCGGGCTGGACCTAAAGGCCAGTTTCCGCATCACTTAGAGAGACCTCGAGCAGGAGTCCCCAGACTGAAGTGGCGCCCCGGTGGTTTCCTTCAGGGCCTCTTATGTTTCCTCAAAGTGGCAGACCCGCATGGAATGAAAGCCTGCCACGAACCGCCTTCCTGAGGCTCTTTCAAAGCTGTGGAACGCTAGCCATAGAGAACACATTCGTTCCCGGCCCTTCCAAATGCATAGTGAGGGAAGTTCCCCGAGCTGTGTATCCCTTGATTGTGCCCAGAAGGCTTTGGGTACACAGTGTCCTTCCTTGGCAGGAATTGACCATGTGAGATTCTTGAGCACTGTGGGCCATAGTAAAGCTAAAGCCGTCCATTGACTAAGACTTCCTGGAAACCGGTGCACCTCTATCTCTGGTAATGGGAAAATGTGCACCTTACCTCAAGACTAGAGGTCACATTTAGTTGGCCCTTTAGCTACAGTACGCAACTGGGGTGAGCTCCCAGGAAGGAATCGCAAGCCCCTGGATTCTTTAGGAAAAAAACTCTGTGCTCTTCAGCGGCACCTGTGGCGTGAAGAGTCTCCTGGTGGTGTGGTTTTCAGCAGGCTTGGAAGCTGCAATGGAGCTGCTGTCAAAAGGGGGAAATACGGGCTTCTCCCATATTCTCCCGTTTACAACTTGACGCCACAGCACATTTACTGGCACTCTCTGACTGACTGCTGGAGACTTTCAGCCCCACTGGGCCTTTCTATGATCACACTTCGTTGGACGCGGGGTGGTTTGCGTGCCACGAATAGCATTACACGCTTCATGAACTAGTCCGGCCTAGGTGACTTTGGATGGACCAAATGGCTAAGAATTTGACCGGTATTTCAGGATTTTCTGGCAGGCTGGACCTACCGTGTACCTTGCTTCCCAATAGAGAGATGACAGGTAAGAGTTGCCAGGATGTACTTTAGGCGCAGGGGTTCTTTCAGTGCAGTTCAGAGGGCCTCCATGGAGGCTGAGCCACGTTGAATGGAATACTGGCCAAAAGGTGGTCCTGGGGCTGCCTTACAGCTGTAGAAATCAAGTTCTGCAGGCGAGAATCTGTTCATCACCCTTCCCTCTGCATACAAAGGGTCGATCCCAACCGTCTGTTCTGTGTTATGTTTCTCGGAAAATAAAAGGGGACTACGGCGCACACACTCTCCCTCAGAAGGGAATTCCTACGCGACTCTCTTAGGCCTACGGAAAGCCGTAGAGGAGTTAAAGCACTCTGGCGAGTCAGGACGCACGGAGATGGCTGCACACAAAACTTTGCTGATAGGAAACACTCGTGCTTGCCTTGAGGCCAGGGGTCACGTTTACTTTGCCCTGAGCTAGGGCAAGCGTGGGATGAGCTCCTAGCAAGGCACTGGAGACCACCTGGATTCCTAGGAGAACGCTCACTTTCTTCACTGAGCGTATTCCTAGGAGTGACTAGAAGACGGTTCATGGCAATGTCTTTCAGTCAGCCTTGAGGCCGCCACTATCTACCTTTCAACTGGGGGAAATCCTGCCTTTTTCCAGGCTTCTCAATGACAAACTGGATCACCCCGCACATGTACCTAGCTTCTCTGACAATCCCAAAGAGACCATTGGAACGCAATCCGGCCTTCTGCGATGAAACTTTTGGATGCAGTGTGCTCTGCATGTGGTGAACGGCATAATCCTCTAAATGTCCTCAGTAGGCCTAGGTGACTTTGGATGTTGCAAATGCCTAGCAATGCTCAGGGTAAATCTCTTCTTTATTTCGGGCTGGACCTAAAGGCCAGTTTCCGCATCAATTAGAGAGACCTCGAGCAGGAGTCCCCAGACTGAAGTGTCGCCCCGGTGGTTTCCTTCAGGGCCTCTTATGTTTCCTCAAAGTGGCAGACCCGCATGGAATGAAAGCCTGCCAAGAACCGCCTTCCTGAGTCTCTTTCAAAGCTGTGGAACGCTAGCCATAGAGAACACATTCATTCCCGGCCCTTCCAACTGCATAGTGAGGGAAGTTCCCCGAGCTGTGTATCCCTTGATTGTGCCCAGAAGGCTTTGGGTACACAGTGTCCTTCCTTGGCAGGAATTGACCATGTGAGAGTCTTGAGCACTGTGGGCCATAGTAAAGCTAAAGCCGTCCATTGACTAAGACTTCCTGGAAACCGGTGCACCTCTATCTCTGGTAATAGGAAAATGTGCACCTTACCTCAAGACTAGAGGTCACATTTAGTTGGCCCTTTAGCTACAGTACGCAACTGGGGTGAGCTCCCAGGAAGGAATCGCAAGCCCCTGGATTCTTTAGGAAAAAAACTCTGTGCTCTTCAGCGGCACCTGTGGCGTGAAGAGTCTCCTGGTGGTGTGGGTTTCAGCAGGCTTGGAAGCTGCAATGGAGCTGCTGTCAAAAGGGGGAAATACGGGCTTCTCCCATATTCTCCCGTTTACAACTTGACGCCACAGCGCATTTACTAGCACTCTCTGACTGACTGCTGGAGACTTTCAGCCCCACTGGGCCTTTCTATGATCACACTTCGTTGGACGCGGGGTGTTTTGCGTGCCACGAATAGCATTACACGCTTCATGAACTAGTCCGGCCTAGTTGACTTTGGATGGACCAAATGGCTCAGAATTTGACCGGTATTTCAGGATTTTCTGGCAGGCTGGACCTACCGTGGACCTTGCTTCCCAATAGAGAGATGACAGGTAAGAGTTGCCAGGATGCACTTTAGGCGCAGGGGTTCTTTCAGTGCAGTTCAGAGGGCCTCCACGGAGGCAGAGCCACGTTGAATGGAATACTGGCCAAAAGGTGGTCCTGGGGCTGCCTTACAGCTGTAGAAATCAAGCTCTGCAGGCGAGAATCTGTTCATCACCCTTCCCTCTGCATACAAATAGTCGACCCCAACCGTCTGTTCTGTGTTATGTTTCTCGGAAAATAAAAGGGGACTACGGCACACACACTCTCCCTCAGAAGGGAATTCCTACGTGACTCTCTTATGCCTACGGAAAGCCGTAGAGGAGTTAAAGCACTCTGTCGAGTCAGGACGCACGGAGATGGCTGCACACAAAACTTTGCTGATAGGAAACACTCGTGCTTGCCTTGAGGCCAGGGGTCACGTTTACTTTGCCCTGAGCTAGGGCAAGCGTGGGATGAGCTCCTAGCAAGGCACTGGAGACCACCTGGATTCCTAGGAGAACGCTCACTTTCTTCACTGAGCGTATTCCTAGGAGTGACTAGAAGACGGTTAATGGCAATGTCTTTCAGTCAGCCTTGAGGCCGCCACTGTCTACCTTTCAACTGGGGGAAATCCTGCCTTTTTCCAGGCTTCTCAATGACAAACTGGATCACCCCGCACATGTACCTAGCTTCTCTGACAATCCCAAAGAGACCATTGGAACGCAATCCGGCCTTCTGCGATGAAACTTTTGGATGCAGTGTGCTCTGCATGTGGTGAACGGCATAATCCTCTAAATGTCCTCAGTAGGCCTAGGTGACTTTGGATGTTGCAAATGCCTAGCAATGCTCAGGGTAAATCTCTTCTTTATTTCGGGCTGGACCTAAAGGCCAGTTTCCGCATCACTTAGAGAGACCTCGAGCAGGAGTCCCCAGACTGAAGTGGCTCCCCGGTGGTTTCCTTCAGGGCCTCTTATGTTTTCTCAAAGTGGCAGACCCGCATGGAATGAAAGCCTGCCACGAACCGCCTTCCTGAGGCTCTTTCAAAGCTGTGGAACGCTAGCCATAGAGAACAGATTCGTTCCCGGCCCTTCCAACTGCATAGTGAGGGAAGTTCCCCGAGCTGTGTATCCCTTGATTGTGCCCAGAAGGCTTTGGGTACACAGTGTCCTTCCTTGGCAGGAATTGACCATGTGAGAGTCTTGAGCACTGTGGGCCATAGTAAAGCTAAAGCCGTCCATTGACTAAGACTTCCTGGAAACCGGTGCACCTCTATCTCTGGTAATGGGAAAATGTGCACCTTACCTCAAGACTAGAGGTCACATTTAGTTGGCCCTTTAGCTACAGTACGCAACTGGGGTGAGCTCCCAGGAAGGAATCGCAAGCCCCTGGATTCTTTAGGAAAAAAACTCTGTGCTCTTCAGCGGCACCTGTGGCGTGAAGAGTCTCCTGGTGGTGTGGTTTTCAGCAGGCTTGGAAGCTGCAATGGAGCTGCTGTCAAAAGGGGGAAATACGGGCTTCTCCCATATTCTCCCGTTTACAACTTGACGCCACAGCGCATTTACTAGCACTCTCTGACTGACTGCTGGAGACTTTCAGCCCCACTGGGCCTTTCTATGATCACACTTCGTTGGACGTGGGGTGTTTTGCGTGCCACGAATAGCATTACACGCTTCATGAACTAGTCCGGCCTAGGTGACTTTGGATGGACCAAATGGCTAAGAATTTGACCGGTATTTCAGGATTTTCTGGCAGGCTGGACCTACCGTGTACCTTGCTTCCCAATAGAGAGATGACAGGTAAGAGTTGCCAGGATGCACTTTAGGCGCAGGGGTTCTTTCAGTGCAGTTCAGAGGGCCTCCGAGGAGGCAGAGCAACGTTGAATGGAATACTGGCCAAAAGGTGGTCCTGGGGCTGCCTTACACCTGTAGAAATCAAGCTCTGCAGGCGAGAATCTGTTCATCACCCTTCCCTCTGCATACAAATAGTCGACCCCAACCGTCTGTTCTGTGTTATGTTTCTCGGAAAATAAAAGGGGACTACGGCACACACACTCTCCCTCAGAAGGGAATTCCTACGTGACTCTCTTATGCCTATGGAAAGCCGTAGAGGAGTTAAAGCACTCTGTCGAGTCAGGACGCACGGAGATGGCTGCACACAAATCTTTGCTGATAGGAAACACTCGTGCTTGCCTTGAGGCCAGGGGTCACGTTTACTTTGCCCTGAGCTAGGGCAAGCGTGGGATGAGCTCCTAGCAAGGCACTGGAGACCACCTGGATTCCTAGGAGAATGCTCACTTTCTTCACTGAGCGTATTCCTAGGAGTGACTAGAAGACGGTTAATGGCAATGTCTTTCAGTCAGCCTTGAGGCCGCCACTATCTACCTTTCAACTGGGGGAAATCCTGCCTTTTTCCAGGCTTCTCAATGACAAACTGGATCACCCCGCACATGTACCTAGCTTCTCTGACAATCCCAAAGAGACCATTGGAACGCAATCCGGCCTTCTGCGATGAAACTTTTGGATGCAGTGTGCTCTGCATGTGGTGAACGGCATAATCCTCTAAATGTCCTCAGTAGGCCTAGGTGACTTTGGATGTTGCAAATGCCTAGCAATGCTCAGGGTAAATCTCTTCTTTATTTCGGGCTGGACCTAAAGGCCAGTTTCCGCATCACTTAGAGAGACCTCGAGCAGGAGTCCCCAGACTGAAGTGGCGCCCCGGTGGTTTCCTTCAGGGCATATTATGTTTCCTCAAAGTGGCAGACCCGCATGGAATGAAAGCCTGCCACGAACCGCCTTCCTGAGGCTCTTTCAAAGCTGTGGAACGCTAGCCATAGAGAACAGATTCGTTCCCGGCCCTTCCAACTGCATAGTGAGGGAAGTTCCCCGAGCTGTGTATCCCTTGATTGTGCCCAGAAGGCTTTGGGTACACAGTGTCCTTCCTTGGCAGGAATTGACCATGTGAGAGTCTTGAGCACTGTGGGCCATAGTAAAGCTAAAGCCGTCCATTGAGTAAGACTTCCTGGAAACTGGTGCACCTCTATCTCTGGTAATGGGAAAATGTGCACCTTACCTCAAGACTAGAGGTCACATTTAGTTGGCCCTTTAGCTACAGTACGCAACTGGGGTGAGCTCCCAGGAAGGAATCGCAAGCCCCTGGATTCTTTAGGAAAAAAATTCTGTGCTCTTCAGCGGCACCTGTGGCGTGAAGAGTCTCCTGGTGGTGTGGTTTTCAGCAGGCTTGGAAGCTGCAATGGAGCTGCTGTCAAAAGGGGGAAATACGGGCTTCTCCCATATTCTCCCGTTTACAACTTGACGCCACAGCACATTTACTAGCACTCTCTGACTGACTGCTGGAGACTTTCAGCCCCACTGGGCCTTTCTATGATCACACTTCGTTGGACGCGGGGTGTTTTGCGTGCCACGAATAGCATTACACGCTTCATGAACTAGTCCGGCCTAGGTGACTTTGGATGGACCAAATGGCTAAGAATTTGACCGGTATTTCAGGATTTTCTGGCAGGCTGGACCTACCGTGTACCTTGCTTCCCAATAGAGAGATGACAGGTAAGAGTTGCCAGGATGCACTTTAGGCGCAGGGGTTCTTTCAGTGCAGTTCAGAGGGCCTCCGAGGAGGCAGAGCCACGTTGAATGGAATACTGGCCAAAAGGTTGTCCTGGGGCTGCCTTACAGCTGTAGAAATCAAGCTCTGCAGGCGAGAATCTGTTCATCACCCTTCCCTCTGCATACAAATAGTCGACCCCAACCGTCTGTTCTGTGTTATGTTTCTCGGAAAATAAAAGGGGACTACGGCGCACACACTCTCCCTCAGAAGGGAATTCCTACGTGACTCTCTTAGGCCTACGGAAAGCTGTAGAGGAGTTAAAGCACTCTATCGAGTCAGGACGCATGGAGATGTCTGCACACAAAACTTTGCTGATAGGAAACACTCGTGCTTGCCTTGAGGCCAGGGGTCACGTTTACTTTGCCCTGAGCTAGGGCAAGCGTGGGATGAGCTCCTAGCAAGGCACTGGAGACCACCTGTATTCCTAGGAGAATGATCACTTTCTTCACTGAGCGTATTCCTAGGAGTGACTAGAAGACGTTTAATGGCAATGTCTTTCAGTCAGCCTTGAGGCCGCCACTATCTACCTTTCAACTGGGGGAAATCCTGCCTTTTTCCAGGCTTCTCAATGACAAACTGGATCACCCCGCACATGTACCTAGCTTCTCTGACAATCCCAAAGAGACCATTGGAACGCAATCTGGCCTTCTGCGATGAAACTTTTGGATGCAGTGTGCTCTGCATGTGGTGAATGGCATAATCCTCTAAATGTCCTCAGTAGGCCTAGGTGTCTTTGGATGTTGCAAATGCCTAGCAATGCTCAGGGTAAATCTCTTCTTTATTTCGGGCTGGACCTAAAGGCCAGTTTCCACATCACTTAGAGAGACCTCGAGCAGGAGTCCCCAGACTGAAGTGGCGCCCCGGTGGTTTCCTTCAGGGCCTCTTATGTTTCCTCAAAGTGGCAGACCCGCATGGAATGAAAGCCTGCCACGAACCGCCTTCCTGAGGCTCTTTCAAAGCTGTGGAACGCTAGCCATAGAGAACACATTCGTTCCCGGCCTTTCCAACTGCATAGTGAGGGAAGTTCCCCGAGCTGTGTATCCCTTGATTGTGCCCAGAAGGCTTTGGGTACACAGTGTCCTTCCTTGGCAGGAATTGACCATGTGAGAGTCTTGAGCACTGTGAGCCATAGTAAAGCTAAAGCCGTCCATTGACTAAGACTTCCTGGAAACCGGTGCACCTCTATCTCTGGTAATGGGAAAATGTGCACCTTACCTCAAGACTAGAGGTCACATTTAGTTGGCCCTTTAGCTACAGTACGCAACTGGGGTGAGCTCCCAGGAAGGAATCGCAAGCCCCTGGATTCTTTAGGAAAAAAACTCTGTGCTCTTCAGCGGCACCTGTGGCGTGAAGAGTCTCCTGGTGGTGTGGTTTTCAGCAGGCTTGGAAGCTGCAATGGAGCTGCTGTCAAAAGGGGGAAATACGGGCTTCTCCCATATTCTCCCGTTTACAACTTGACGCCACAGCGCATTTACTAGCACTCTCTGACTGACTGCTGGAGACTTTCAGCCCCACTGGGCCTTTCTATGATCACACTTCGTTGGACGCGGGGTGTTTTGCGTGCCACGAATAGCATTACACGCTTCATGAACTAGTCCGGCCTAGGTGACTTTGGATGGACCAAATGGCTAAGAATTTGACCGGTATTTCAGGATTTTCTGGCAGGCTGGACCTACCGTGCACCTTGCTTCCCAATAGAGAGATGACAGGTAAGAGTTGCCAGGATGCACTTTAGGCGCAGGGGTTCTTTCAGTGCAGTTCAGAGGGCCTCCGCGGAGGCAGAGCCACGTTGAATGGAATACTGGCCAAAAGGTGGTCCTGGGGCTGCCTTACAGCTGTAGAAATCAAGCTCTGCCGGCGAGAATCTGTTCATCACCCTTCCCTCTGCATACAAATAGTCGACCCAAACCGTCTGTTCTGTGTTATGTTTCTCGTAAAATAAAAGGGGACTACGGCGCACGCACTCTCCCTCAGAAGGGAATTCCTACGTGACTCTCTTAGGCCTACGGAAAGCTGTAGAGGTTAAAGCAATCTATCGAGTCAGGACGCACGGAGATGGCTGCACACAAAACTTTGCTGATAGGAAACACTCGTGCTTCCCTTGAGGCCAGGGGTCACGTTTACTTTGCCCTGAGCTAGGGCAAGCGTGGGATGAGCTCCTAGCAAGGCACTGGAGACCACCTGGATTCCTAGGAGAATGCTCACTTTCTTCACTGAGCGTATTCCTAGGAGTGACTAGAAGACGGTTCATGGCAATGTCTTTCAGTCAGCCTTGAGGCCGCCACTATCTACCTTTCAACTGGGGGAAATCCTGCCTTTTTCCAGGCTTCTCAATGACAAACTGGATCACCCCGCACATGTACCTAGCTTCTCTGACAATCCCAAAGAGACCATTGGAACGCAATCCGGCCTTCTGCGATGAAACTTTTGGATGCAGTGTGCTCTGCATGTGGTGAACGGCATAATCCTCTAAATGTCCTCAGTAGGCCTAGGTGACTTTGGATGTTGCAAATGCCTAGCAATGCTCAGGGTAAATCTCTTCTTTATTTCGGGCTGGACCTAAAGGCCAGTTTCCGCATCACTTAGAGAGACCTCGAGCAGGAGTCCCAAGACTGAAGTGGCGCCCCGGTGGTTTCCTTCAGGGCCTCTTATGTTTCCTCAAAGTGGCAGACCCGCATGGAATGAAAGCCTGCCACGAACCGCCTTCCTGAGGCTCTTTCAAAGCTGTGGAACGCTAGCCATAGAGAACACATTAGTTCCCGGCACTTCCAACTGCATAGTGAGGGAAGTTGCCCGAGCTGTGTATCCCTTGATTGTGCCCAGAATGCTTTGGGTACACAGCGTCCTTCCTTGGCAGGAATTGACCAAGTGAGAGTCTTGAGCACTGTGGGCCATAGTAAAGCTAAAGCCGTCCATTGACTAAGACTTCCTGGAAACCGGTGCACCTCTATCTCTGGTAATGGGAAAATGTGCACCTTACCTCAAGACTAGAGGTCACATTTAGTTGGCCCTTTAGCTACAGTACGCAACTGGGGTGAGCTCCCAGGAAGGAATCGCAAGCCCCTGGATTCTTTAGGAAAAAAACTCTGTGCTCTTCAGCGGCACCTGTGGCGTGAAGAGTCTCCTGGTGGTGTGGTTTTCAGCAGGCTTGGAAGCTGCAATGGAGCTGCTGTCAAAAGGGGGAAATACGGGCTTCTCCCATATTCTCCCGTTTACAACTTGACGCCACAGCGCATTTACTAGCACTCTCTGACTGACTGCTGGAGACTTTCAGCCCCACTGGGCCTTTCTATGATCACACTTCGTTGGACGCGGGGTGTTTTGCGTGCCACGAATAGCATTACACGCTTCATGAACTAGTCCGGCCTAGGTGACTTTGGATGGACCAAATGGCTAAGAATTTGACCGGTATTTCAGGATTTTCTGGCAGGCTGGACCTACCGTGTACCTTGCTTCCCAATAGAGAGATGACAGGTAAGAGTTGCCAGGATGCACTTTAGGCGCAGGGGTTCTTTCAGTGCAGTTCAGAGGGCCTCCGAGGAGGCAGAGCCACGTTGAATGGAATACTGGCCAAAAGGTTGTCCTGGGGCTGCCTTACAGCTGTAGAAATCAAGCTCTGCAGGCGAGAATCTGTTCATCACCCTTCCCTCTGCATACAAATAGTCGACCCCAACCGTCTGTTCTGTGTTATGTTTCTCGGAAAATAAAAGGGGACTACGGCGCACACACTCTCCCTCAGAAGGGAATTCCTACGTGACTCTCTTAGGCCTACGGAAAGCTGTAGAGGAGTTAAAGCACTCTATCGAGTCAGGACGCATGGAGATGTCTGCACACAAAACTTTGCTGATAGGAAACACTCGTGCTTGCCTTGAGGCCAGGGGTCACGTTTACTTTGCCCTGAGCTAGGGCAAGCGTGGGATGAGCTCCTAGCAAGGCACTGGAGACCACCTGGATTCCTAGGAGAATGATCACTTTCTTCACTGAGCGTATTCCTAGGAGTGACTAGAAGACGGTTAATGGCAATGTCTTTCAGTCAGCCTTCAGGCCGCCACTATCTACCTTTCAACTGGGGGAAATCCTGCCTTTTTCCAGGCTTCTCAATGACAAACTGGATCACCCCGCACATGTACCTAGCTTCTCTGACAATCCCAAAGAGACCATTGGAACGCAATCTGGCCTTCTGCGATGAAACTTTTGGATGCAGTGTGCTCTGCATGTGGTGAATGGCATAATCCTCTAAATGTCCTCAGTAGGCCTAGGTGTCTTTGGATGTTGCAAATGCCTAGCAATGCTCAGGGTAAATCTCTTCTTTATTTCGGGCTGGACCTAAAGGCCAGTTTCCACATCACTTAGAGAGACCTCGAGCAGGAGTCCCCAGACTGAAGTGGCGCCCCGGTGGTTTCCTTCAGGGCCTCTTATGTTTCCTCAAAGTGGCAGACCCGCATGGAATGAAAGCCTGCCACGAACCGCCTTCCTGAGGCTCTTTCAAAGCTGTGGAACGCTAGCCATAGAGAACACATTCGTTCCCGGCCCTTCCAACTGCATAGTGAGGGAAGTTCCCCGAGCTGTGTATCCCTTGATTGTGCCCAGAAGGCTTTGGGTACACAGTGTCCTTCCTTGGCAGGAATTGACCATGTGAGAGTCTTGAGCACTGTGGGCCATAGTAAAGCTAAAGCCGTCCATTGACTAAGACTTCCTGGAAACCGGTGCACCTCTATCTCTGGTAATGGGAAAATGTGCACCTTACCTCAAGACTAGAGGTCACATTTAGTTGGCCCTTTAGCTACAGTACGCAACTGGGGTGAGCTCCCAGGAAGGAATCGCAAGCCCCTGGATTCTTTAGGAAAAAAACTCTGTGCTCTTCAGCGGCACCTGTGGCGTGAAGAGTCTCCTGGTGGTGTGGTTTTCAGCAGGCTTGGAAGCTGCAATGGAGCTGCTGTCAAAAGGGGGAAATACGGGCTTCTCCCATATTCTCCCGTTTACAACTTGACGCCACAGCGCATTTACTAGCACTCTCTGACTGACTGCTGGAGACTTTCAGCCCCACTGGGCCTTTCTATGATCACACTTCGTTGGACGCGGGGTGTTTTGCGTGCCACGAATAGCATTACACGCTTCATGAACTAGTCCGGCCTAGGTGACTTTGGATGGACCAAATGGCTAAGAATTTGACCGGTATTTCAGGATTTTCTGGCAGGCTGGACGTACCGTGCACCTTGCTTCCCAATAGAGAGATGACAGGTAAGAGTTGCCAGGATGCACTTTAGGCGCAGGGGTTCTTTCAGTGCAGTTCAGAGGGCCTCCGAGGAGGCAGAGCCACGTTGAATGGAATACTGGCCAAAAGGTGGTCCTGAGGCTGCCTTACAGCTGTAGAAATCAAGCTCTGCAGGCGAGAATCTGTTCATCACCCTTCCCTCTGCATACAAATAGTCGACCCAAACCGTCTGTTCTGTGTTATGTTTCTCGTAAAATAAAAGGGGACTACGGCGCACACACTCTCCCTCA
Source organism: Mesoplodon densirostris (assembly GCF_025265405.1). NCBI lineage: Eukaryota > Metazoa > Chordata > Mammalia > Artiodactyla > Ziphiidae > Mesoplodon > Mesoplodon densirostris. The sequence goes on from NC_082682.1 coordinate 1,716,121, forward strand.
GAAGGGAATTCCTACGTGACTCTCTTAGGCCTACGGAAAGCTGTAGAGGAGTTAAAGCACTCTATCGAGTCAGGACGCACGGAGATGGCTGCACACAAAACTTTGCTTATAGGAAACACTCGTGCTTCCCTTGAGGCCAGGGGTCACGTTTACTTTGCCCTGAGCTAGGTCAAGCGTGGGATGAGCTCCTAGCAAGGCACTGGAGACCACCTGGATTCCTAGGAGAATGCTCACTTTCTTCACTGAGCGTATTCCTAGGAGTGACTAGAAGACGGTTAATGGCAATGTCTTTCAGTCAGCCTTGAGGCCGCCACTATCTACCTTTCAACTGGGGGAAATCCTGCCTTTTTCCAGGCTTCTCAATGACAAACTGGATCACCCCGCACATGTACCTAGCTTCTCTGACAATCCCAAAGAGACCATTGGAACGCAATCCGGCCTTCTGCGATGAAACTTTTGGATGCAGTGTGCTCTGCATGTGGTGAACGGCATAATCCTCTAAATGTCCTCAGTAGGCCTAGGTGACTTTGGATGTTGCAAATGCCTAGCAATGCTCAGGGTAAATCTCTTCTTTATTTCGGGCTGGACCTAAAGGCCAGTTTCCGCATCACTTAGAGAGACCTCGAGCAGGAGTCCCCAGACTGAAGTGGCGCCCCGGTGGTTTCCTTCAGGGCCTCTTATGTTTCCTCAAAGTGGCAGACCCGCATGGAATGAAAGCCTGCCACGAACCGCCTTCCTGAGTCTCTTTCAAAGCTGTGGAACGCTAGCCATAGAGAACACATTCGTTCCCGGCCCTTCCAACTGCATAGTGAGGGAAGTTCCCCGAGCTGTGTATCCCTTGATTGTGCCCAGAAGGCTTTGGGTACACAGTGTCCTTCCTTGGCAGGAATTGACCATGTGAGAGTCTTGAGCACTGTGGGCCATAGTAAAGCTAAAGCCGTCCATTGACTAAGACTTCCTGGAAACCGGTGCACCTCTATCTCTGGTAATGGGAAAATGTGCACCTTACCTCAAGACTAGAGGTCACATTTAGTTGGCCCTTTAGCTACAGTACGCAACTGGGGTGAGCTCCCAGGAAGGAATCGCAAGCCCCTGGATTCTTTAGGAAAAAAACTCTGTGCTCTTCAGCGGCACCTGTGGCGTGAAGAGTCTCCTGGTGGTGTGGTTTTCAGCAGGCTTGGAAGCTGCAATGGAGCTGCTGTCAAAAGGGGGAAATACGGGCTTCTCCCATATTCTCCCGTTTACAACTTGACGCCACAGCGCATTTACTAGCACTCTCTGACTGACTGCTGGAGACTTTCAGCCCCACTGGGCCTTTCTATGATCACACTTCGTTGGACGCGGGGTGTTTTGCGTGCCACGAATAGCTTTACACGCTTCATGAACTAGTCCGGCCTAGGTGACTTTGGATGGACCAAATGGCTAAGAATTTGACCGGTATTTCAGGATTTTCTGGCAGGCTGGACCTACCGTGTACCTTGCTTCCCAATAGAGAGATGACAGGTAAGAGTTGCCAGGATGCACTTTAGGCGCAGGGGTTCTTTCAGTGCAGTTCAGAGGGCCTCCGCGGAGGCAGAGCCACGTTGAATGGAATACTGGCCAAAAGGTGGTACTGGGGCTGCCTTACAGCTGTAGAAATCAAGCTCTGCAGGCGAGAATCTGTTCATCACCCTTCCCTCTGCATACAAATAGTCGACCCAAACCGTCTGTTCTGTCTTATGTTTCTCGGAAAATAAAAGGGGACTACGGCGCACACACTCTCCCTCAGAAGGGAATTCCTACGTGACTCTCTTAGGCCTACGGAAAGCTGTAGAGGTTAAAGCACTCTATCGAGTCAGGACGCACGGAGATGGCTGCACACAAAACTTTGCTGATAGGAAACACTCGTGCTTCCCTTGAGGCCAGGGGTCACGTTTACTTTGCCCTGAGCTAGGGCAAGCGTGGGATGAGCTCCTAGCAAGGCACTGGAGACCACCTGGATTCCTAGGAGAATGCTCACTTTCTTCACTGAGCGTATTCCTAGGAGTGACTAGAAGACGGTTCATGGCAATGTCTTTCAGTCAGCCTTGAGGCCGCCACTATCTACCTTTCAACTGGGGGAAATCCTGCCTTTTTCCAGGCTTCTCAATGACAAACTGGATCACCCCGCACATGTACCTAGCTTCTCTGACAATCCCAAAGAGACCATTGGAACGCAATCCGGCCTTCTGCGATGAAACTTTTGGATGCAGTGTGCTCTGCATGTGGTGAACGGCATAATCCTCTAAATGTCCTCAGTAGGCCTAGGTGACTTTGGATGTTGCAAATGCCTAGCAATGCTCAGGGTAAATCTCTTCTTTATTTCGGGCTGGACCGAAAGGCCAGTTTCCGCATCACTTAGAGAGACCTCGAGCAGGAGTCCCAAGACTGAAGTGGCGCCCCGGTGGTTTCCTTCAGGGCCTCTTATGTTTCCTCAAAGTGGCAGACCCGCATGGAATGAAAGCCTGCCACGAACCGCCTTCCTGAGGCTCTTTCAAAGCTGTGGAACGCTAGCCATAGAGAACACATTCGTTCCCGGCCCTTCCAACTGCATAGTGAGGGAAGTTGCCCGAGCTGTGTATCCCTTGATTGTGCCCAGAAGGCTTTGGGTACACAGTGTCCTTCCTTGGCAGGAATTGACCATGTGAGAGTCTTGAGCACTGTGGGCCATAGTAAAGCTAAAGCCGTCCATTGACTAAGACTTCCTGGAAACCGGTGCACCTCTATCTCTGGTAATGGGAAAATGTGCACCTTACCTCAAGACTAGAGGTCACATTTAGTTGGCCCTTTAGCTACAGTACGCAACTGGGGTGAGCTCCCAGGAAGGAATCGCAAGCCCCTGGATTCTTTAGGAAAAAAACTCTGTGCTCTTCAGCGGCACCTGTGGCGTGAAGAGTCTCCTGGTGGTGTGGTTTTCAGCAGGCTTGGAAGCTGCAATGGAGCTGCTGTCAAAAGGGGGAAATACGGGCTTCTCCCATATTCTCCCGTTTACAACTTGACGCCACAGCGCATTTACTAGCACTCTCTGACTGACTGCTGGAGACTTTCAGCCCCACTGGGCCTTTCTATGATCACACTTCGTTGGACGCGGGGTGTTTTGCGTGCCACGAATAGCATTACACGCTTCATGAACTAGTCCGGCCTAGGTGACTTTGGATGGACCAAATGGCTAAGAATTTGACCGGTATTTCAGGATTTTCTGGCAGGCTGGACCTACCGTGTACCTTGCTTCCCAATAGAGAGATGACAGGTAAGAGTTGCCAGGATGCACTTTAGGCGCAGGGGTTCTTTCAGTGCAGTTCAGAGGGCCTCCGAGGAGGCAGAGCCACGTTGAATGGAATACTGGCCAAAAGGTTGTCCTGGGGCTGCCTTACAGCTGTAGAAATCAAGCTCTGCAGGCGAGAATCTGTTCATCACCCTTCCCTCTGCATACAAATAGTCGACCCCAACCGTCTGTTCTGTGTTATGTTTCTCGGAAAATAAAAGGGGACTACGGCGCACACACTCTCCCTCAGAAGGGAATTCCTACGTGACTCTCTTAGGCCTACGGAAAGCTGTAGAGGAGTTAAAGCACTCTATCGAGTCAGGACGCATGGAGATGTCTGCACACAAAACTTTGCTGATAGGAAACACTCGTGCTTGCCTTGAGGCCAGGGGTCACGTTTTCTTTGCCCTGAGCTAGGGCAAGCGTGGGATGAGCTCCTAGCAAGGCACTGGAGACCACCTGGATTCCTAGGAGAATGCTCACTTTCTTCACTGAGCGTATTCCTAGGAGTGACTAGAAGACGGTTCATGGCAATGTCTTTCAGTCAGCCTTGAGGCCGCCACTATCTACCTTTCAACTGGGGGAAATCCTGCCTTTTTCCAGGCTTCTCAATGACAAACTGGATCACCCCGCACATGTACCTAGCTTCTCTGACAATCCCAAAGAGACCATTGGAACGCAATCCGGCCTTCTGCGATGAAACTTTTGGATGCAGTGTGCTCTGCATGTGGTGAACGGCATAATCCTCTAAATGTCCTCAGTAGGCCTAGGTGACTTTGGATGTTGCAAATGCCTAGCAATGCTCAGGGTAAATCTCTTCTTTATTTCGGGCTGGACCTAAAGGCCAGTTTCCACATCACTTAGAGAGACCTCGAGCAGGAGTCCCCAGACTGAAGTGGCGCCCCGGTGGTTTCCTTCAGGGCCTCTTATGTTTCCTCAAAGTGGCAGACCCGCATGGAATGAAAGCCTGCCACGAACCGCCTTCCTGAGGCTCTTTCAAAGCTGTGGAACGCTAGCCATAGAGAACACATTCGTTCCCGGCCCTTCCAACTGCATAGTGAGGGAAGTTCCCCGAGCTGTGTATCCCTTGATTGTGCCCAGAAGGCTTTGGGTACACAGTGTCCTTCCTTGGCAGGAATTGACCATGTGAGAGTCTTGAGCACTGTGGGCCATAGTAAAGCTAAAGCCGTCCATTGACTAAGACTTCCTGGAAACCGGTGCACCTCTATCTCTGGTAATGGGAAAATGTGCACCTTACCTCAAGACTAGAGGTCACATTTAGTTGGCCCTTTAGCTACAGTACGCAACTGGGGTGAGCTCCCAGGAAGGAATCGCAAGCCCCTGGATTCTTTAGGAAAAAAACTCTGTGCTCTTCAGCGGCACCTGTGGCGTGAAGAGTCTCCTGGTGGTGTGGTTTTCAGCAGGCTTGGAAGCTGCAATGGAGCTGCTGTCAAAAGGGGGAAATACGGGCTTCTCCCATATTCTCCCGTTTACAACTTGACGCCACAGCGCATTTACTGGCACTCTCTGACTGACTGCTGGAGACTTTCAGCTCCACTGGGCCTTTCTATGATCACACTTCGTTGGACGCGGGGTGTTTTGCGTGCCACGAATAGCATTACACGCTTCATGAACTAGTCCGGCCTAGGTGACTTTGGATGGACCAAATGGCTAAGAATTTGACCGGTATTTCAGGATTTTCTGGCAGGCTGGACCTACCATTTACCTTGCTTCCCAATAGAGAGATGACAGGTAAGAGTTGCCAGGATGCACTTTAGGCCCAGGGGTTCTTTCAGTGCAGTTCAGAGGGCCTCCGCGGAGGCAGAGCCACGTTGAATGGAATACTGGCCAAAACGTGGTCCTGGGGCTGCCTTACAGCTGTAGAAATCAAGTTCTGCAGGCGAGAATCTGTTCATCACCCTTCCCTCTGCATACAAAGGGTCGACCCCAACCGTCTGTTCTGTGTTATGTTTCTCGGAAAATAAAAGGGGACTACGGCGCACACACTCTCCCTCAGAAGGGAATTCCTACGCGACACTCTTAGGCCTACGGAAAGCCGTAGAGGAGTTAAAGCACTCTGCCGAGTCAGGACGCACGGAGATGGCTGCACACAAAACTTTGCTGATAGGAAACACTCGTGCTTGCCTTGAGGCCAGGGGTCACGTTTACTTTGCCCTGAGCTAGGGCAAGCGTGGGATGAGCTCCTAGCAAGGCACTGGAGACCACATGGATTCCTAGGAGAACGCTCACTTTCTTCAATGAGCATATTCCTAGGAGTGACTAGAAGACGGTTCATGGCAATGTCTTTCAGTCAGCCTTGAGGCCGCCACTATCTACCTTTCAACTGGGGGAAATCCTGCCTTTTTCCAGGCTTCTCAATGACAAACTGGATCACCCCGCACATGTACCTAGCTTCTCTGACAATCCCAAAGAGACCATTGGAACGCAATCCGGCCTTCTGCGATGAAACTTTTGGATGCAGTGTGCTCTGCATGTGGTGAACGGCATAATCCTCTAAATGTCCTCAGTAGGCCTAGGTGACTTTGGATGTTGCAAATGCCTAGCAATGCTCAGGGTAAATCTCTTCTTTATTTCGGGCTGGACCGAAAGGCCAGTTTCCGCATCACTTAGAGAGACCTCGAGCAGGAGTCCCCAGACTGAAGTGGCGCCCCGGTGGTTTCCTTCCGGGCCTCTTATGTTTCCTCAAAGTGGCAGACCCGCATGGAATGAAAGCCTGCCACGAACCGCCTTCCTGAGGCTCTTTCAAAGCTGTGGAACGCTAGCCATAGAGAACACATTCGTTCCCGGCCCTTCCAACTGCATAGTGAGGGAAGTTCCCCGAGCTGTGTATCCCTTGATTGTGCCCAGAAGGCTTTGGGTACACAGTGTCCTTCCTTGGCAGGAATTGACCATGTGAGAGTCTTGAGCACTGTGGGCCATAGTAAAGCTAAAGCCGTCCATTGACTAAGACTTCCTGGAAACCGGTGCACCTCTATCTCTGGTAATGGGAAAATGTGCACCTTACCTCAAGACTAGAGGTCACATTTAGTTGGCCCTTTAGCTACAGTACGCAACTAGGGTGAGCTCCCAGGAAGGAATCGCAAGCCCCTGGATTCTTTAGGAAAAAAACTCTGTGCTCTTCAGCGGCACCTGTGGCGTGAAGAGTCTCCTGGTGGTGTGGTTTTCAGCAGGCTTGGAAGCTGCAATGGAGCTGCTGTCAAAAGGGGGAAATACGGGCTTCTCCCATATTCTCCCGTTTACAACTTGATGCCACAGCGCATTTACTAGCACTCTCTGACTGACTGCTGGAGACTTTCAGCCCCACTGTGCCTTTCCATGATCACACTTCGTTGGACGCGGAGTGTTTTGCGTGCCACGAATAGCATTACACGCTTCATGAACTAGTCCGGCCTAGGTGACTTTGGATGGACCAAATGGCTAAGAATTTGACCGGTATTTCAGGATTTTCTGGCAGGCTGGACCTACCGTGTACCTTGCTTCCCAATAGAGAGATGACAGGTAAGAGTTGCCAGGATGCACTTTAGGTGCAGGGGTTCTTTCAGTGCAGTTCAGAGGGCCTCCGAGGAGGCAGAGCCACGTTGAATGGAATACTGGCCAAAAGGTGGTCCTGGGGCTGCCTTACAGCTGTAGAAATCAAGCTCTGCAGGCGAGAATCTGTTCATCACCCTTCCCTCTGCATACAAATAGTCGACCCCAACCGTCTGTTCTGTGTTATGTTTCTCGGAAAATAAAAGGGGACTACGGCGCACACACTCTCCCTCAGAAGGGAATTCCTACGTGACTCTCTTAGGCCTACGGAAAGCTGTAGAGGAGTTAAAGCACTCTATCGAGTCAGGACGCATGGAGATGGCTGCACACAAAACTTTGCTGATAGGAAACACTCGTGCTTCCATTGAGGCCAGGGGTCACGTTTACTTTGCCCTGAGCTAGGGCAAGCGTGGGATGAGCTCCTAGCAAGGCACTGGAGACCACCTGGATTCCTAGGAGAATGCTCACTTTCTTCACTGAGCGTATTCCTAGGAGTGACTAGAAGACGGTTAATGGCAATGTCTTTCAGTCAGCCTTGAGGCCGCCAATATCTACCTTTCAACTGGGGGAAATCCTGCCTTTTTCCAGGCTTCTCAATGACAAACTGGATCACCCCGCACATGTACCTAGCTTCTCTGACAATCCCAAAGAGACCATTGGAACGCAATCCGGCTTTCTGCGATGAAACTTTTGGATGCAGTGTGCTCTGCATGTGGTGAACGGCATAATCCTCTAAATGTCCTCAGTAGGCCTAGGTGACTTTGGATGTTGCAAATGCCTAGCAATGCTCAGGGTAAATCTCTTCTTTATTTCGGGCTGGACCTAAAGGCCAGTTTCCACATCACTTAGAGAGACCTCGAGCAGGAGTCCCCAGACTGAAGTGGCGCCCCGGTGGTTTCCTTCAGGGCCTCTTATGTTTCCTCAAAGTGGCAGACCCGCATGGAATGAAAGCCTGCCACGAACCGCCTTCCTGAGGCTCTTTCAAAGCTGTGGAACGCTAGCCATAGAGAACACATTCGTTCCCGGCCCTTCCAACTGCATAGTGAGGGAAGTTCCCCGAGCTGTGTATCCCTTGATTGTGCCCAGAAGGCTTTGGGTACACAGTGTCCTTCCTTGGCAGGAATTGACCATGTGAGAGTCTTGAGCACTGTGGGCCATAGTAAAGCTAAAGCCGTCCATTGACTAAGACTTCCTGGAAACCGGTGCACCTCTATCTCTGGTAATGGGAAAATGTGCACCTTACCTCAAGACTAGAGGTCACATTTAGTTGGCCCTTTAGCTACAGTACGCAACTGGGGTGAGCTCCCAGGAAGGAATCGCAAGCCCCTGGATTCTTTAGGAAAAAAACTCTGTGCTCTTCAGCGGCACCTGTGGCGTGAAGAGTCTCCTGGTGGTGTGGTTTTCAGCAGGCTTGGAAGCTGCAATGGAGCTGCTGTCAAAAGGGGGAAATACGGGCTTCTCCCATATTCTCCCGTTTACAACTTGACGCCACAGCGCATTTACTGGCACTCTCTGACTGACTGCTGGAGACTTTCAGCCCCACTGGGCCTTTCTATGATCACACTTCGTTGGACGCGGGGTGTTTTGCGTGCCACGAATAGCATTACACGCTTCATGAACTAGTCCGGCCTAGGTGACTTTGGATGGACCAAATGGCTAAGAATTTGACCGGTATTTCAGGATTTTCTGGCAGGCTGGACCTACCGTGTACCTTGCTTCCCAATAGAGAGATGACAGGTAAGAGTTGCCAGGATGCACTTTAGGCGCAGGGGTTCTTTCAGTGCAGTTCAGAGGGCCTCCGCGGAGGCAGAACCACGTTGAATGGAATACTGGCCAAAACGTGGTCCTGGGGCTGCCTTACAGCTGTAGAAATCAAGTTCTGCAGGCGAGAATCTGTTCATCACCCTTCCCTCTGCATACAAAGAGTCGACCCCAACCGTCTGTTCTGTGTTATGTTTCTCGGAAAATAAAAGGGGACTACGGCGCACACACTCTCCCTCAGAAGGGAATTCCTACGCGACTCTCTTAGGCCTACGGAAAGCCGTAGAGGAGTTAAAGCACTCTGCCGAGTCAGGACGCACGGAGATGGCTGCACACAAAACTTTGCTGATAGGAAACACTCGTGCTTGCCTTGAGGCCAGGGGTCACATTTACTTTGCCCTGAGCTAGGGCAAGCGTGGGATGAGCTCCTAGCAAGGCACTGGAGACCACCTGGATTCCTAGGAGAACGCTCACTTTCTTCACTGAGCGTATTCCTAGGAGTGACTAGAAGACGGTTCATGGCAATGTCTTTCAGTCAGCCTTGAGGCCGCCACTATCTACCTTTCAACTGGGGGAAATCCTGCCTTTTTCCAGGCTTCTCAATGACAAACTGGATCACCCCGCACATGTACCTAGCTTCTCTGACAATCCCAAAGAGACCATTGGAATGCAATCCGGCCTTCTGCGATGAAACTTTTGGATGCAGTGTGCTCTGCATGTGGTGAAGGGCATAATCCTCTAAATGTCCTCAGTAGGCCTAGGTGACTTTGGATGTTGCAAATGCCTAGCAATGCTCAGGGTAAATCTCTTCTTTATTTCGGGCTGGACCTAAAGGCCAGTTTCCGCATCACTTAGAGAGACCTCGAGCAGGAGTCCCCAGACTGAAGTGGCGCCCCGGTGGTTTCCTTCAGGGCCTCTTATGTTTCCTCAAAGTGGCAGACCCGCATGGAATGAAAGCCTGCCACGAACCGCCTTCCTGAGGCTCTTTCAAAGCTGTGGAACGCTAGCCATAGAGAACACATTCGTTCCCGGCCCTTCCAACTGCATAGTGAGGGAAGTTCCCCAAGCTGTGTATCCCTTGATTGTGCCCAGAAGGCTTTGGGTACACAGTGTCCTTCCTTGGCAGGAATTGACCATGTGAGAGTCTTGAGCACTGTGGGCCATAGTAAAGCTAAAGCCGTCCATTGACTAAGACTTCCTGGAAACCGGTGCACCTCTATCTCTGGTAATGGGAAAATGTGCACCTTACCTCAAGACTAGAGGTCACATTTAGTTGGCCCTTTAGCTACAGTACGCAACTGGGGTGAGCTCCCAGGAAGGAATCGCAAGCCCCTGGATTCTTTAGGAAAAAAACTCTGTGCTCTTCAGCGGCACCTGTGGCGTGAAGAGTCTCCTGGTGGTGTGGTTTTCAGCAGGCTTGGAAGCTGCAATGGAGCTGCTGTCAAAAGGGGGAAATACGGGCTTCTCCCATATTCTCCCGTTTACAACTTGACGCCACAGCACATTTACTAGCACTATTTGACTGACTGCTGGAGACTTTCAGCCCCACTGGGCCTTTCTATGATCACACTTCGTTGGACGCGGGGTGTTTTGCGTGCCACGAATAGCATTACACGCTTCATGAACTAGTCCAGCCTAGGTGACTTTGGATGGACCAAATGGCTAAGAATTTGACCGGTATTTCAGGATTTTCTGGCAGGCTGGACCTACCGTGTACCTTGCTTCCCAATAGAGAGATGACAGGTAAGAGTTGCCAGGATGCACTTTAGGCGCAGGGGTACTTTCAGTGCAGTTCAGAGGGCCTCCGAGGAGGCAGAGCAACGTTGAATGGAATACTGGCAAAAGGTGGTCCTGGGGCTGCCTTACAGCTGTAGAAATCAAGCTCTGCAGGCGAGAATCTGTTCATCACCCTTCCCTCTGCATACAAATAGTCGACCCCAAACGTCTGTTCCGTGTTATGTTTCTCGGAAAATAAAAGGGGACTACGGCGCACACACTCTCCCTCAGAAGGGAATTCCAACGTGACTCTCTTAGGCCTACGGAAAGCTGTAGAGGAGTTAAAGCAATCTATCGAGTCAGGACGCATGGAGATGGCTGCACACAAAACTTTGCTGATAGGAAACACTCGTGCTTCCATTGAGGCCAGGGGTCACGTTTACTTTGCCCTGAGCTAGGGCAAGCGTGGGATGAGCTCCTAGCAAGGCACTGGAGACCACCTGGATTCCTAGGAGAATGCTCACTTTCTTCACTGAGCGTATTCCTAGGAGTGACTAGAAGACGGTTAATGGCAATGTCTTTCAGTCAGCCTTGAGGCCGCCACTATCTACCTTTCAACTGGGAGAAATGCTGCCTTTTTCCAGGCTTCTCAATGACAAACTGGATCACCCCGCACATGTACCTAGCTTCTCTGACAATCCCAAAGAGACCATTGGAACGCAATCCGGCCTTCTGCGATGAAACTTTTGGATGCAGTGTGCTCTGCATGTGGTGAACGGCATAATCCTCTAAATGTCCTCAGTAGGCCTAGGTGACTTTGGATGTTGCAAATGCCTAGCAATGCTCAGGGTAAATCTCTTCTTTATTTCGGGCTGGACCTAAAGGCCAGTTTCCGCATCACTTAGAGAGACCTCGAGCAGGAGTCCCCAGACTGAAGTGGCGCCCCGGTGGTTTCCTTCAGGGCCTCTTATGTTTCCTCAAAGTGGCAGACCCGCATGGAATGAAAGCCTGCCACGAACCGCCTTCCTGAGGCTCTTTCAAAGCTGTGGAACGCTAGCCATAGAGAACACATTAGTTCCCGGCCCTTCCAACTGCATAGTGAGGGAAGTTCCCTGAGCTGTGTATCCCTTGATTGTGCCCAGAAGGCTTTGGGTACACAGTGTCCTTACTTGGCAGGAATTGACCATGTGAGAGTCTTGAGCACTGTGGGCCATAGTAAAGCTAAAGCCGTCCATTGACTAAGACTTCCTGGAAACCGGTGCACCTCTATCTCTGGTAATGGGAAAATGTGCACCTTACCTCAAGACTAGAGGTCACATTTAGTTGGCCCTTTAGCTACAGTACGCAACTGGGGTGAGCTCCCAGGAAGGAATCGCAAGCCCCTGGATTCTTTAGGAAAAAAACTCTGTGCTCTTCAGCGGCACCTGTGGCGTGAAGAGTCTCCTGGTGGTGTGGTTTTCAGCAGGCTTGGAAGCTGCAATGGAGCTGCTGTCAAAAGGGGGAAATACGGGCTTCTCCCATATTCTCCCGTTTACAACTTGACGCCACAGCGCATTTACTGGCACTCTCTGACTGACTGCTGGAGACTTTCAGCCCCACTGGGCCTTTGTAAGATCACACTTCGTTGGACGCGGGGTGTTTTGCGTGCCACGAATAGCATTACACGCTTCATGAACTAGTCCGGCCTAGGTGACTTTGGATGGACCAAATGGCTAAGAATTTGACTGGTATTTCAGGATTTTCTGGCAGGCTGGACCTACCGTGTACCTTGCTTCCCAATAGAGAGATGACAGGTAAGAGTTGCCAGGATGCACTTTAGGCGCAGGGGTTCTTTCAGTGCAGTTCAGAGGGCCTCCGCGGAGGCAGAGCCACGTTGAATGGAATACTGGCCAAAAGGTGGTCCTGGGACTGCCTTACAGCTGTAGAAATCAAGCTCTGCAGGCGAGAATCTGTTCATCACCCTTCCCTCTGCATACAAATAGTCGACCCAAACCGTCTGTTCTGTCTTATGTTTCTCGGAAATTAAAGGGGACTACGGCGCACACACTCTCCCTCAGAAGGGAATTCCTACGTGACTCTCTTAGGCCTACGGAAAGCTGTAGAGGAGTTAAAGCACTCTATCGAGGCAGGACGCATGGAGATGGCTGCACACAAAACTTTGCTGATAGGAAACACTCGTGCTTCCATTGAGGCCAGGGGTCACGTTTACTTTGCCCTGAGCTAGGGCAAGCGTGGGATGAGCTCCTAGCAAGGCACTGGAGACCACCTGGATTCCTAGGAGAATGCTCACTTTCTTCACTGAGCGTATTCCTAGGAGTGACTAGAAGACGGTTAATGGCAATGTCTTTCAGTCAGCCTTGAGGCCGCCACTATCTACCTTTCAACTGGGAGAAATGCTGCCTTTTTCCAGGCTTCTCAATGACAAACTGGATCACCCCGCACATGTACCTAGCTTCTCTGACAATCCCAAAGAGACCATTGGAACGCAATCCGGCCTTCTGCGATGAAACTTTTGGATGCAGTGTGCTCTGCATGTGGTGAACGGCATAATCCTCTAAATGTCCTCAGTAGGCCTAGGTGACTTTGGATGTTGCAAATGCCTAGCAATGCTCAGGGTAAATCTCTTCTTTATTTCGGGCTGGACCTAAAGGCCAGTTTCCGCATCACTTAGAGAGACCTCGAGCAGGAGTCCCCAGACTGAAGTGGCGCCCCGGTGGTTTCCTTCAGGGCCTCTTATGTTTCCTCAAAGTGGCAGACCCGCATGGAATGAAAGCCTGCCACGAACCGCCTTCCTGAGGCTGTTTCAAAGCTGTGGAACGCTAGCCATAGAGAACAGATTCGTTCCCGGCCCTTCCAACTGCATAGTGAGGGAAGTTCCCCGAGCTGTGTATCCCTTGATTGTGCCCAGAAGGCTTTGGGTACACAGTGTCCTTCCTTGGCAGGAATTGACCATGTGAGAGTCTTGAGCACTGTGGGCCATAGTAAAGCTAAAGCCGTCCATTGACTAAGACTTCCTGGAAACCGGTGCACCTCTATCTCTGGTAATGGGAAAATGTGCACCTTACCTCAAGACTAGAGGTCACATTTAGTTGGCCCTTTAGCTACAGTACGCAACTGGGGTGAGCTCCCAGGAAGGAATCGCAAGCCCCTGGATTCTTTAGGAAAAAAACTCTGTGCTCTTCAGCGGCACCTGTGGCGTGAAGAGTCTCCTGGTGGTGTGGTTTTCAGCAGGCTTGGAAGCTGCAATGGAGCTGCTGTCAAAAGGGGGAAATACGGGCTTCTCCCATATTCTCCCGTTTACAACTTTACGCCACAGCACATTTACTGGCACTCTCTGACTGACTGCTGGAGACTTTCAGCCCCACTGGGCCTTTGTAAGATCACACTTCGTTGGACGCCGGGTGTTTTGCGTGCCACGAATAGCATTACACGCTTCATGAACTAGTCCGGCCTAGGTGACTTTGGATGGACCAAATGGCTAAGAATTTGACCGGTATTTCAGGATTTTCTGGCAGGCTGGACCTACCGTGTACCTTGCTTCCCAATAGAGAGATGACAGGTAAGAGTTGCCAGGATGTACTTTAGGTGCAGCGGTTCTTTCAGTGCAGTTCAGAGGGCCTCCAAGGAGGCTGAGCCACGTTGAATGGAATACTGGCCAAAAGGTGGTCCTGGGGCTGCCTTACAGCTGTAGAAATCAAGTTCTGCAGGCGAGAATCTGTTCATCACCCTTCCCTCTGCATACAAAGGGTCGATCCCAACCGTCTGTTCTGTGTTATGTTTCTCGGAAAATAAAAGGGGACTACGGCGCACACACTCTCCCTCAGAAGGGAATTCCTACGCGACTCTCTTAGGCCTACGGAAAGCCGTAGAGTAGTTAAAGCACTCTGCCGAGTCAGGACGCACGGAGATGGCTGCACACAAAACTTTGCTGATAGGAAACACTCGTGCTTGCCTTGAGGCCAGGGGTCACGTTTACTTTGCCCTGAGCTAGGGCAAGCGTGGGATGAGCTCCTAGCAAGGCACTGGAGACCACCTGGATTCCTAGGAGAACGCTCACTTTCTTCACTGAGCGTATTCCTAGGAGTGACTAGAAGACGGTTCATGGCAATGTCTTTCAGTCAGCCTTGAGGCCGCCACTATCTACCTTTCAACTGGGGGAAATCCTGCCTTTTTCCAGGCTTCTCAATGACAAACTGGATCACCCCGCACATGTACCTAGCTTCTCTGACAATCCCAAAGAGACCATTGGAACGCAATCCGGCCTTCTGCGATGAAACTTTTGGATGCAGTGTGCTCTGCATGTGGTGAACGGCATAATCCTCTAAATGTCCTCAGTAGGCCTAGGTGACTTTGGATGTTGCAAATGCCTAGCAATGCTCAGGGTAAATCTTTCCTTTATTTCGGGCTGGACCTAAAGGCCAGTTTCCGCATCACTTAGAGAGACCTCGAGCAGGAGTCCCCAGACTGAAGTGGCGCCCCGGTGGTTTCCTTCAGGGCCTCTTATGTTTCCTCAAAGTGGCAGACCCGCATGGAATGAAAGCCTGCCACGAACCGCCTTCCTGAGGCTCTTTCAAAGCTGTGGAACGCTAGCCATAGAGAACACATTCGTTCCCGGCCCTTCCAACTGCATAGTGAGGGAAGTTCCCCGAGCTGTGTATCCCTTGATTGTGCCCAGAAGGCTTTGGGTACACAGTGTCCTTCCTTGGCAGGAATTGACCATGTGAGAGTCTTGAGCACTGTGGGCCATAGTAAAGCTAAAGCCGTCCATTGACTAAGACTTCCTGGAAACCGGTGCACCTCTATCTCTGGTAATGGGAAAATGTGCACCTTACCTCAAGACTAGAGGTCACATTTAGTTGGCCCTTTAGCTACAGTACGCAACTGGGGTGAGCTCCCAGGAAGGAATCGCAAGCCCCTGGATTCTTTAGGAAAAAAACTCTGTGCTCTTCAGCGGCACCTGTGGCGTGAAGAGTCTCCTGGTGGTGTGGTTTTCAGCAGGCTTGGAAGCTGCAATGGAGCTGCTGTCAAAAGGGGGAAATACGGGCTTCTCCCATATTCTCCCGTTTACAACTTGACGCCACAGCGCATTTACTAGCACTCTCTGACTGACTGCTGGAGACTTTCAGCCCCACTGGGCCTTTCTATGATCACACTTCGTTGGACGTGGGGTGTTTTGCGTGCCACGAATAGCATTACACGCTTCATGAACTAGTCCGGCCTAGGTGACTTTGGATGGACCAAATGGCTAAGAATTTGACCGGTATTTCAGGATTTTCTGGCAGGCTGGACCTACCGTGTACCTTGCTTCCCAATAGAGAGATGACAGGTAAGAGTTGCCAGGATGCACTTTAGGCGCAGGGGTTCTTTCAGTGCAGTTCAGAGGGCCTCCGCGGAGGCAGAGCCACGTTGAATGGAATACTGGCCAAAAGGTGGTCCTGGGGCTGCCTTACAGCTGTAGAAATCAAGCTCTGCAGGCGAGAATCTGTTCATCACCCTTCCCTCTGCATACAAATAGTCGACCCCAACCGTCTGTTCTGTGTTATGTTTCTCGGAAAATAAAAGGGGACTACGGCGCACACACTCTCCCTCAGAAGGGAATTCCTACGTGACTCTCTTAGGCCTACGGAAAGCTGTAGAGGAATTAAAGCACTCTATCGAGTCAGGACGCATGGAGATGGCTGCACACAAAACTTTGCTGATAGGAAACACTCGTGCTTCCATTGAGGCCAGGGGTCACGTTTACTTTGCCCTGAGCTAGGGCAAGCGTGATATGAGCTCCTAGCAAGGCACTGGAGACCACCTGGATTCCTAGGAGAATGCTCACTTTCTTCACTGAGCGTATTCCTAGGAGTGACTAGAAGACGGTTAATGGCAATGTCTTTCAGTCAGCCTTGAGGCCGCCACTATCTACCTTTCAACTGGGGGAAATCCTGCATTTTTCCAGGCTTCTCAATGACAAACTGGATCACCCCGCACATGTACCTAGCTTCTCTGACAATCCCAAAGAGACCATTGGAACGCAATCCGGCCTTCTGCGATGAAACTTTTGGATGCAGTGTGCTCTGCATGTGGTGAATGGCATAATCCTCTAAATGTCCTCAGTAGGCCTAGGTGACTTTGGATGTTGCAAATGCCTAGCAATGCTCAGGGTAAATCTCTTCTTTATTTCGGGCTGGACCTAAAGGCCAGTTTCCGCATCACTTAGAGAGACCTCGAGCAGGAGTCCCCAGACTGAAGTGGCGCCCCGGTGGTTTCCTTCAGGGCTTCTTATGTTTCCTCAAAGTGGCAGACCCGCATGGAATGAAAGCCTGCCACGAACCGCCTTCCTGAGGCTCTTTCAAAGCTGTGGAACGCTAGCCATAGAGAACACATTCGTTCCCGGCCCTTCCAACTGCATAGTGAGGGAAGTTCCCCGAGCTGTGTATCCCTTGATTGTGCCCAGAAGGCTTTGGGTACACAGTGTCCTTCCTTGGCAGGAATTGACCATGTGAGAGTCTTGAGCACTGTGGGCCATAGTAAAGCTAAAGCCGTCCATTGACTAAGACTTCCTGGAAACCGGTGCACCTCTATCTCTGGTAATGGGAAAATGTGCACCTTACCTCAAGACTAGAGGTCACATTTAGTTGGCCCTTTAGCTACAGTACGCAACTGGGGTGAGCTCCCAGGAAGGAATCGCAAGCCCCTGGATTCTTTAGGAAAAAAACTCTGTGCTCTTCAGCGGCACCTGTGGCGTGAAGAGTCTCCTGGTGGTGTGGTTTTCAGCAGGCTTGGAAGCTGCAATGGAGCTGCTGTCAAAAGGGGGAAATACGGGCTTCTCCCATATTCTCCCGTTTACAACTTGACGCCACAGCGCATTTACTGGCACTCTCTGACTGACTGCTGGAGACTTTCAGCCCCACTGGGCCTTTCTATGATCACACTTCGTTGGACGCGGGGTGTTTTGCGTGCCACGAATAGCATTACACGCTTCATGAACTAGTCCGGCCTAGGTGACTTTGGATGGACCAAATGGCTAAGAATTTGACCGGTATTTCAGGATTTTCTGGCAGGCTGGACCTACCGTGTACCTTGCTTCCCAATAGAGAGATGACAGGTAAGAGTTGCCAGGATGTACTTTAGGCGCAGGGGTTCTTTCAGTGCAGTTCAGAGGGCCTCCACGGAGGCTGAGCCACGTTGAATGGAATACTGGCCAAAAGGTGGTCCTGGGGCTGCCTTACAGCTGTAGAAATCAAGTTCTGCAGGCGAGAATCTGTTCATCACCCTTCCCTCTGCATACAAAGGGTCGATCACAACCTTCTGTTCTGTGTTATGTTTCTCGGAAAATAAAAGGGGACTACGGCGCACACACTCTCCCTCAGAAGGGAATTCCTACGCGACTCTCTTAGGCCTACGGAAAGCCGTAGAGGAGTTAAAGCACTCTGCCGAGTCAGGACGCACGGAGATGGCTGCACACAAAACTTTGCTGATAGGAAACACTCGTGCTTGCCTTGAGGCCAGGGGTCACGTTTACTTTGCCCTGAGCTAGGGCAAGCGTGGGATGAGCTCCTAGCAAGGCACTGGAGACCACCTGGATTCCTAGGAGAACGCTCACTTTCTTCACTGAGCGTATTCCTAGGAGTGACTAGAAGACGGTTCATGGCAATGTCTTTCAGTCAGCCTTGAGGCCGCCACTATCTACCTTTCAACTGGGGGAAATCCTGCCTTTTTCCAGGCTTCTCAATGACAAACTGGATCACCCCGCACATGTACCTAGCTTCTCTGACAATCCCAAAGAGACCATTGGAACGCAATCCGGCCTTCTGCGATGAAACTTTTGGATGCAGTGTGCTCTGCATGTGGTGAACGGCATAATCCTCTAAATGTCCTCAGTAGGCCTAGGTGACTTTGGATGTTGCAAATGCCTAGCAATGCTCAGGGTAAATCTCTTCTTTATTTCGGGCTGGACCGAAAGGCCAGTTTCCGCATCACTTAGAGAGACCTCGAGCAGGAGTCCCCAGACTGAAGTGGCGCCCCGGTGGTTTCCTTCAGGGACTCTTATGTTTCCTCAAAGTGGCAGACCCGCATGGAATGAAAGCCTGCCACGAACCGCCTTCCTGAGTCTCTTTCAAAGCTGTGGAACGCTAGCCATAGAGAACACATTCGTTCCCGGCCCTTCCAACTGCATAGTGAGGGAAGTTCCCCGATCTGTGTATCCCTTGATTGTGCCCAGAAGGCTTTGGGTACACAGTGTCCTTCCTTGGCAGGAATTGACCATGTGAGAGTCTTGAGCACTGTGGGCCATAGTAAAGCTAAAGCCGTCCATTGACTAAGACTTCCTGGAAACCGGTGCACCTCTATCTCTGGTAATGGGAAAATGTGCACCTTACCTCAAGACTAGAGGTCACATTTAGTTGGCCCTTTAGCTACAGTACGCAACTGGGGTGAGCTCCCAGGAAGGAATCGCAAGCCCCTGGATTCTTTAGGAAAAAAACTCTGTGCTCTTCAGCGGCACCTGTGGCGTGAAGAGTCTCCTGGTGGTGTGGTTTTCAGCAGGCTTGGAAGCTGCAATGGAGCTGCTGTCAAAAGGGGGAAATACGGGCTTCTCCCATATTCTCCCGTTTACAACTTGACGCCACAGCGCATTTACTAGCACTCTCTGACTGACTGCTGGAGACTTTCAGCCCCACTGGGCCTTTCTATGATCACACTTCGTTGGACGCGGGGTGTTTTGCGTGCCACGAATAGCTTTACACGCTTCATGAACTAGTCCGGCCTAGGTGACTTTGGATGGACCAAATGGCTAAGAATTTGACCGGTATTTCAGGATTTTCTGGCAGGCTGGACCTACCGTGTACCTTGCTTCCCAATAGAGAGATGACAGGTAAGAGTTGCCAGGATGCACTTTAGGCGCAGGGGTTCTTTCAGTGCAGTTCAGAGGGCCTCCGCGGAGGCAGAGCCACGTTGAATGGAATACTGGCCAAAAGGTGGTCCTGGGGCTGCCTTACAGCTGTAGAAATCAAGCTCTGCAGGCGAGAATCTGTTCATCACCCTTCCCTCTGCATACAAATAGTCGACCCAAACCGTCTGTTCTGTCTTATGTTTCTCGGAAAATAAAAGGGGACTACGGCGCACACACTCTCCCTCAGAAGGGAATTCCTACGTGACTCTCTTAGGCCTACGGAAAGCTGTAGAGGAGTTAAAGCACTCTATCGAGTCAGGACGCATGGAGATGGCTGCACACAAAACTTTGCTGATAGGAAACACTCGTGCTTCCCTTGAGGCCAGGGGTCACGTTTACTTTGCCCTGAGCTAGGGCAAGCGTGGGATGAGCTCCTAGCAAGGCACTGGACACCACCTGGATTCCTAGGAGAATGCTCACTTTCTTCACTGAGCGTATTCCTAGGAGTGACTAGAAGACGGTTCATGGCAATGTCTTTCAGTCAGCCTTGAGGCCGCCACTATCTACCTTTCAACTGGGGGAAATCCTGCCTTTTTCCAGGCTTCTCAATGACAAACTGGATCACCCCGCACATGTACCTAGCTTCTCTGACAATCCCAAAGAGACCATTGGAACGCAATCCGGCCTTCTGTGATGAAACTTTTGGATGCAGTGTGCTCTGCATGTGGTGAACGGCATAATCCTCTAAATGTCCTCAGTAGGCCTAGGTGACTTTGGATGTTGCAAATGCCTAGCAATGCTCAGGGTAAATCTCTTCTTTATTTCGGGCTGGACCTAAAGGCCAGTTTCCGCATCACTTAGAGAGACCTCGAGCAGGAGTCCCCAGACTGAAGTGGCGCCCCGGTGGTTTCCTTCAGGGCCTCTTATGTTTCCTCAAAGTGGCAGACCCGCACGGAATGAAAGCCTGCCACGAACCGCCTTCCTGAGGCTCTTTCAAAGCTGTGGAACGCTAGCCATAGAGAACACATTCATTCCCGGCCCTTCCAACTGCATAGTGAGGGAAGTTCCCCGAGCTGTGTATCCCTTGATTGTGCCCAGAAGGCTTTGGGTACACAGTGTCCTTCCTTGGCAGGAATTGACCATGTGAGAGTCTTGAGCACTGTGGGCCATAGTAAAGCTAAAGCCGTCCATTGACTAAGACTTCCTGGAAACCGGTGCACCTCTATCTCTGGTAATAGGAAAATGTGCACCTTACCTCAAGACTAGAGGTCACATTTAGTTGGCCCTTTAGCTACAGTACGCAACTGGGGTGAGCTCCCAGGAAGGAATCGCAAGCCCCTGGATTCTTTAGGAAAAAAACTCTGTGCTCTTCAGCGCCACCTGTGGCGTGAAGAGTCTCCTGGTGGTGTGGGTTTCAGCAGGCTTGGAAGCTGCAATGGAGCTGCTGTCAAAAGGGGGAAATACGGGCTTCTCCCATATTCTCCCGTTTACAACTTGACGCCACAGCGCATTTACTAGCACTCTCTGACTGACTGCTGGAGACTTTCAGCCCCACTGGGCCTTTCTATGATCACACTTCGTTGGACGCGGGGTGTTTTGCGTGCCACGAATAGCATTACACGCTTCATGAACTAGTCCGGCCTAGTTGACTTTGGATGGACCAAATGGCTCAGAATTTGACCGGTATTTCAGGATTTTCTGGCAGGCTGGACCTACCGTGGACCTTGCTTCCCAATAGAGAGATGACAGGTAAGAGTTGCCAGGATGCACTTTAGGCGCAGGGGTTCTTTCAGTGCAGTTCAGAGGGCCTCCACGGAGGCAGAGCCACGTTGAATGGAATACTGGCCAAAAGGTGGTCCTGGGGCTGCCTTACAGCTGTAGAAATCAAGCTCTGCAGGCGAGAATCTGTTCATCACCCTTCCCTCTGCATACAAATAGTCGACCCCAACCGTCTGTTCTGTGTTATGTTTCTCGGAAAATAAAAGGGGACTACGGCACACACACTCTCCCTCAGAAGGGAATTCCTACGTGACTCTCTTATGCCTACGGAAAGCCGTAGAGGAGTTAAAGCACTCTGTCGAGTCAGGACGCACGGAGATGGCTGCACACAAAACTTTGCTGATAGGAAACACTCGTGCTTGCCTTGAGGCCAGGGGTCACGTTTACTTTGCCCTGAGCTAGGGCAAGCGTGGGATGAGCTCCTAGCAAGGCACTGGAGAATACCTGGATTCCTAGGAGAACGCTCACTTTCTTCACTGAGCGTATTCCTAGGAGTGACTAGAAGACGGTTAATGGCAATGTCTTTCAGTCAGCCTTGAGGCCGCCACTGTCTACCTTTCAACTGGGGGAAATCCTGCCTTTTTCCAGGCTTCTCAATGACAAACTGGATCACCCCGCACATGTACCTAGCTTCTCTGACAATCCCAAAGAGACCATTGGAACGCAATCCGGCCTTCTGCGATGAAACTTTTGGATGCAGTGTGCTCTGCATGTGGTGAACGGCATAATCCTCTAAATGTCCTCAGTAGGCCTAGGTGACTTTGGATGTTGCAAATGCCTAGCAATGCTCAGGGTAAATCTCTTCTTTATTTCGGGCTGGACCTAAAGGCCAGTTTCCGCATCACTTAGAGAGACCTCGAGCAGGAGTCCCCAGACTGAAGTGGCTCCCCGGTGGTTTCCTTCAGGGCCTCTTATGTTTTCTCAAAGTGGCAGACCCGCATGGAATGAAAGCCTGCCACGAACCGCCTTCCTGAGGCTCTTTCAAAGCTGTGGAACGCTAGCCATAGAGAACAGATTCGTTCCCGGCCCTTCCAACTGCATAGTGAGGGAAGTTCCCCGAGCTGTGTATCCCTTGATTGTGCCCAGAAGGCTTTGGGTACACAGTGTCCTTCCTTGGCAGGAATTGACCATGTGAGAGTCTTGAGCACTGTGGGCCATAGTAAAGCTAAAGCCGTCCATTGACTAAGACTTCCTGGAAACCGGTGCACCTCTATCTCTGGTAATGGGAAAATGTGCACCTTACCTCAAGACTAGAGGTCACATTTAGTTGGCCCTTTAGCTACAGTACGCAACTGGGGTGAGCTCCCAGGAAGGAATCGCAAGCCCCTGGATTCTTTAGGAAAAAAACTCTGTGCTCTTCAGCGGCACCTGTGGCGTGAAGAGTCTCCTGGTGGTGTGGTTTTCAGCAGGCTTGGAAGCTGCAATGGAGCTGCTGTCAAAAGGGGGAAATACGGGCTTCTCCCATATTCTCCCGTTTACAACTTGACGCCACAGCGCATTTACTAGCACTCTCTGACTGACTGCTGGAGACTTTCAGCCCCACTGGGCCTTTCTATGATCACACTTCGTTGGACGTGGGGTGTTTTGCGTGCCACGAATAGCATTACACGCTTCATGAACTAGTCCGGCCTAGGTGACTTTGGATGGACCAAATGGCTAAGAATTTGACCGGTATTTCAGGATTTTCTGGCAGGCTGGACCTACCGTGTACCTTGCTTCCCAATAGAGAGATGACAGGTAAGAGTTGCCAGGATGCACTTTAGGCGCAGGGGTTCTTTCAGTGCAGTTCAGAGGGCCTCCGAGGAGGCAGAGCAACGTTGAATGGAATACTGGCCAAAAGGTGGTCCTGGGGCTGCCTTACACCTGTAGAAATCAAGCTCTGCAGGCGAGAATCTGTTCATCACCCTTCCCTCTGCATACCAATAGTCGACCCCAACCGTCTGTTCTGTGTTATGTTTCTCGGAAAATAAAAGGGGACTACGGCGCACACACTCTCCCTCAGAAGGGAATTCCTACGTGACTCTCTTATGCCTATGGAAAGCCGTAGAGGAGTTAAAGCACTCTGTCGAGTCAGGACGCACGGAGATGGCTGCACACAAATCTTTGCTGATAGGAAACACTCGTGCTTGCCTTGAGGCCAGGGGTCACGTTTACTTTGCCCTGAGCTAGGGCAAGCGTGGGATGAGCTCCTAGCAAGGCACTGGAGACCACCTGGATTCCTAGGAGAATGCTCACTTTCTTCACTGAGCGTATTCCTAGGAGTGACTAGAAGACGGTTAATGGCAATGTCTTTCAGTCAGCCTTGAGGCCGCCACTATCTACCTTTCAACTGGGGGAAATCCTGCCTTTTTCCAGGCTTCTCAATGACAAACTGGATCACCCCGCACATGTACCTAGCTTCTCTGACAATCCCAAAGAGACCATTGGAACGCAATCCGGCCTTCTGCGATGAAACTTTTGGATGCAGTGTGCTCTGCATGTGGTGAACGGCATAATCCTCTAAATGTCCTCAGTAGGCCTAGGTGACTTTGGATGTTGCAAATGCCTAGCAATGCTCAGGGTAAATCTCTTCTTTATTTCGGGCTGGACCTAAAGGCCAGTTTCCGCATCACTTAGAGAGACCTCGAGCAGGAGTCCCCAGACTGAAGTGGCGCCCCGGTGGTTTCCTTCAGGGCCTCTTATGTTTCCTCAAAGTGGCAGACCCGCATGGAATGAAAGCCTGCCACGAACCGCCTTCCTGAGGCTCTTTCAAAGCTGTGGAACGCTAGCCATAGAGAACAGATTCGTTCCCGGCCCTTCCAACTGCATAGTGAGGGAAGTTCCCCGAGCTGTGTATCCCTTGATTGTGCCCAGAAGGCTTTGGGTACACAGTGTCCTTCCTTGGCAGGAATTGACCATGTGAGAGTCTTGAGCACTGTGGGCCATAGTAAAGCTAAAGCCGTCCATTGACTAAGACTTCCTGGAAACTGGTGCACCTCTATCTCTGGTAATGGGAAAATGTGCACCTTACCTCAAGACTAGAGGTCACATTTAGTTGGCCCTTTAGCTACAGTACGCAACTGGGGTGAGCTCCCAGGAAGGAATCGCAAGCCCCTGGATTCTTTAGGAAAAAAATTCTGTGCTCTTCAGCGGCACCTGTGGCGTGAAGAGTCTCCTGGTGGTGTGGTTTTCAGCAGGCTTGGAAGCTGCAATGGAGCTGCTGTCAAAAGGGGGAAATACGGGCTTCTCCCATATTCTCCCGTTTACAACTTGACGCCACAGCACATTTACTAGCACTCTCTGACTGACTGCTGGAGACTTTCAGCCCCACTGGGCCTTTCTATGATCACACTTCGTTGGACGCGGGGTGTTTTGCGTGCCACGAATAGCATTACACGCTTCATGAACTAGTCCGGCCTAGGTGACTTTGGATGGACCAAATGGCTAAGAATTTGACCGGTATTTCAGGATTTTCTGGCAGGCTGGACCTACCGTGTACCTTGCTTCCCAATAGAGAGATGACAGGTAAGAGTTGCCAGGATGCACTTTAGGCGCAGGGGTTCTTTCAGTGCAGTTCAGAGGGCCTCCGAGGAGGCAGAGCCACGTTGAATGGAATACTGGCCAAAAGGTTGTCCTGGGGCTGCCTTACAGCTGTAGAAATCAAGCTCTGCAGGCGAGAATCTGTTCATCACCCTTCCCTCTGCATACAAATAGTCGACCCCAACCGTCTGTTCTGTGTTATGTTTCTCGGAAAATAAAAGGGGACTACGGCGCACACACTCTCCCTCAGAAGGGAATTCCTACGTGACTCTCTTAGGCCTACGGAAAGCTGTAGAGGAGTTAAAGCACTCTATCGAGTCAGGACGCATGGAGATGTCTGCACACAAAACTTTGCTGATAGGAAACACTCGTGCTTGCCTTGAGGCCAGGGGTCACGTTTACTTTGCCCTGAGCTAGGGCAAGCGTGGGATGAGCTCCTAGCAAGGCACTGGAGACCACCTGGATTCCTAGGAGAATGATCACTTTCTTCACTGAGCGTATTCCTAGGAGTGACTAGAAGACGTTTAATGGCAATGTCTTTCAGTCAGCCTTGAGGCCGCCACTATCTACCTTTCAACTGGGGGAAATCCTGCCTTTTTCCAGGCTTCTCAATGACAAACTGGATCACCCCGCACATGTACCTAGCTTCTCTGACAATCCCAAAGAGACCATTGGAACGCAATCTGGCCTTCTGCGATGAAACTTTTGGATGCAGTGTGCTCTGCATGTGGTGAATGGCATAATCCTCTAAATGTCCTCAGTAGGCCTAGGTGTCTTTGGATGTTGCAAATGCCTAGCAATGCTCAGGGTAAATCTCTTCTTTATTTCGGGCTGGACCTAAAGGCCAGTTTCCACATCACTTAGAGAGACCTCGAGCAGGAGTCCCCAGACTGAAGTGGCGCCCCGGTGGTTTCCTTCAGGGCCTCTTATGTTTCCTCAAAGTGGCAGACCCGCATGGAATGAAAGCCTGCCACGAACCGCCTTCCTGAGGCTCTTTCAAAGCTGTGGAACGCTAGCCATAGAGAACACATTCGTTCCCGGCCTTTCCAACTGCATAGTGAGGGAAGTTCCCCGAGCTGTGTATCCCTTGATTGTGCCCAGAAGGCTTTGGGTACACAGTGTCCTTCCTTGGCAGGAATTGACCATGTGAGAGTCTTGAGCACTGTGAGCCATAGTAAAGCTAAAGCCGTCCATTGACTAAGACTTCCTGGAAACCGGTGCACCTCTATCTCTGGTAATGGGAAAATGTGCACCTTACCTCAAGACTAGAGGTCACATTTAGTTGGCCCTTTAGCTACAGTACGCAACTGGGGTGAGCTCCCAGGAAGGAATCGCAAGCCCCTGGATTCTTTAGGAAAAAAACTCTGTGCTCTTCAGCGGCACCTGTGGCGTGAAGAGTCTCCTGGTGGTGTGGTTTTCAGCAGGCTTGGAAGCTGCAATGGAGCTGCTGTCAAAAGGGGGAAATACGGGCTTCTCCCATATTCTCCCGTTTACAACTTGACGCCACAGCGCATTTACTAGCACTCTCTGACTGACTGCTGGAGACTTTCAGCCCCACTGGGCCTTTCTATGATCACACTTCGTTGGACGCGGGGTGTTTTGCGTGCCACGAATAGCATTACACGCTTCATGAACTAGTCCGGCCTAGGTGACTTTGGATGGACCAAATGGCTAAGAATTTGACCGGTATTTCAGGATTTTCTGGCAGGCTGGACCTACCGTGCACCTTGCTTCCCAATAGAGAGATGACAGGTAAGAGTTGCCAGGATGCACTTTAGGCGCAGGGGTTCTTTCAGTGCAGTTCAGAGGGCCTCCGCGGAGGCAGAGCCACGTTGAATGGAATACTGGCCAAAAGGTGGTCCTGGGGCTGCCTTACAGCTGTAGAAATCAAGCTCTGCCGGTGAGAATCTGTTCATCACCCTTCCCTCTGCATACAAATAGTCGACCCAAACCGTCTGTTCTGTGTTATGTTTCTCGTAAAATAAAAGGGGACTACGGCGCACGCACTCTCCCTCAGAAGGGAATTCCTACGTGACTCTCTTAGGCCTACGGAAAGCTGTAGAGGTTAAAGCACTCTATCGAGTCAGGACGCACGGAGATGGCTGCACACAAAACTTTGCTGATAGGAAACACTCGTGCTTCCCTTGAGGCCAGGGGTCACGTTTACTTTGCCCTGAGCTAGGGCAAGCGTGGGATGAGCTCCTAGCAAGGCACTGGAGACCACCTGGATTCCTAGGAGAATGCTCACTTTCTTCACTGAGCGTATTCCTAGGAGTGACTAGAAGACGGTTCATGGCAATGTCTTTCAGTCAGCCTTGAGGCCGCCACTATCTACCTTTCAACTGGGGGAAATCCTGCCTTTTTCCAGGCTTCTCAATGACAAACTGGATCACCCCGCACATGTACCTAGCTTCTCTGACAATCCCAAAGAGACCATTGGAACGCAATCCGGCCTTCTGCGATGAAACTTTTGGATGCAGTGTGCTCTGCATGTGGTGAACGGCATAATCCTCTAAATGTCCTCAGTAGGCCTAGGTGACTTTGGATGTTGCAAATGCCTAGCAATGCTCAGGGTAAATCTCTTCTTTATTTCGGGCTGGACCTAAAGGCCAGTTTCCGCATCACTTAGAGAGACCTCGAGCAGGAGTCCCAAGACTGAAGTGGCGCCCCGGTGGTTTCCTTCAGGGCCTCTTATGTTTCCTCAAAGTGGCAGACCCGCATGGAATGAAAGCCTGCCACGAACCGCCTTCCTGAGGCTCTTTCAAAGCTGTGGAACGCTAGCCATAGAGAACACATTAGTTCCCGGCACTTCCAACTGCATAGTGAGGGAAGTTGCCCGAGCTGTGTATCCCTTGATTGTGCCCAGAATGCTTTGGGTACACAGTGTCCTTCCTTGGCAGGAATTGACCAAGTGAGAGTCTTGAGCACTGTGGGCCATAGTAAAGCTAAAGCCGTCCATTGACTAAGACTTCCTGGAAACCGGTGCACCTCTATCTCTGGTAATGGGAAAATGTGCACCTTACCTCAAGACTAGAGGTCACATTTAGTTGGCCCTTTAGCTACAGTACGCAACTGGGGTGAGCTCCCAGGAAGGAATCGCAAGCCCCTGGATTCTTTAGGAAAAAAACTCTGTGCTCTTCAGCGGCACCTGTGGCGTGAAGAGTCTCCTGGTGGTGTGGTTTTCAGCAGGCTTGGAAGCTGCAATGGAGCTGCTGTCAAAAGGGGGAAATACGGGCTTCTCCCATATTCTGCCGTTTACAACTTGACGCCACAGCGCATTTACTAGCACTCTCTGACTGACTGCTGGAGACTTTCAGCCCCACTGGGCCTTTCTATGATCACACTTCGTTGGACGCGGGGTGTTTTGCGTGCCACGAATAGCATTACACGCTTCATGAACTAGTCCGGCCTAGGTGACTTTGGATGGACCAAATGGCTAAGAATTTGACCGGTATTTCAGGATTTTCTGGCAGGCTGGACCTACCGTGTACCTTGCTTCCCAATAGAGAGATGACAGGTAAGAGTTGCCAGGATGCACTTTAGGCGCAGGGGTTCTTTCAGTGCAGTTCAGAGGGCCTCCGAGGAGGCAGAGCCACGTTGAATGGAATACTGGCCAAAAGGTTGTCCTGGGGCTGCCTTACAGCTGTAGAAATCAAGCTCTGCAGGCGAGAATCTGTTCATCACCCTTCCCTCTGCATACAAATAGTCGACCCCAACCGTCTGTTCTGTGTTATGTTTCTCGGAAAATAAAAGGGGACTACGGCGCACACACTCTCCCTCAGAAGGGAATTCCTACGTGACTCTCTTAGGCCTACGGAAAGCTGTAGAGGAGTTAAAGCACTCTATCGAGTCAGGACGCATGGAGATGTCTGCACACAAAACTTTGCTGATAGGAAACACTCGTGCTTGCCTTGAGGCCAGGGGTCACGTTTACTTTGCCCTGAGCTAGGGCAAGCGTGGGATGAGCTCCTAGCAAGGCACTGGAGACCACCTGGATTCCTAGGAGAATGCTCACTTTCTTCACTGAGCGTATTCCTAGGAGTGACTAGAAGACGGTTAATGGCAATGTCTTTCAGTCAGCCTTCAGGCCGCCACTATCTACCTTTCAACTGGGGGAAATCCTGCCTTTTTCCAGGCTTCTCAATGACAAACTGGATCACCCCGCACATGTACCTAGCTTCTCTGACAATCCCAAAGAGACCATTGGAACGCAATCTGGCCTTCTGCGATGAAACTTTTGGATGCAGTGTGCTCTGCATGTGGTGAATGGCATAATCCTCTAAATGTCCTCAGTAGGCCTAGGTGTCTTTGGATGTTGCAAATGCCTAGCAATGCTCAGGGTAAATCTCTTCTTTATTTCGGGCTGGACCTAAAGGCCAGTTTCCACATCACTTAGAGAGACCTCGAGCAGGAGTCCCCAGACTGAAGTGGCGCCCCGGTGGTTTCCTTCAGGGCCTCTTATGTTTCCTCAAAGTGGCAGACCCGCATGGAATGAAAGCCTGCCACGAACCGCCTTCCTGAGGCTCTTTCAAAGCTGTGGAACGCTAGCCATAGAGAACACATTCGTTCCCGGCCCTTCCAACTGCATAGTGAGGGAAGTTCCCCGAGCTGTGTATCCCTTGATTGTGCCCAGAAGGCTTTGGGTACACAGTGTCCTCCCTTGGCAGGAATTGACCATGTGAGAGTCTTGAGCACTGTGGGCCATAGTAAAGCTAAAGCCGTCCATTGACTAAGACTTCCTGGAAACCGGTGCACCTCTATCTCTGGTAATGGGAAAATGTGCACCTTACCTCAAGACTAGAGGTCACATTTAGTTGGCCCTTTAGCTACAGTACGCAACTGGGGTGAGCTCCCAGGAAGGAATCGCAAGCCCCTGGATTCTTTAGGAAAAAAACTCTGTGCTCTTCAGCGGCACCTGTGGCGTGAAGAGTCTCCTGGTGGTGTGGTTTTCAGCAGGCTTGGAAGCTGCAATGGAGCTGCTGTCAAAAGGGGGAAATACGGGCTTCTCCCATATTCTCCCGTTTACAACTTGACGCCACAGCGCATTTACTAGCACTCTCTGACTGACTGCTGGAGACTTTCAGCCCCACTGGGCCTTTCTATGATCACACTTCGTTGGACGCGGGGTGTTTTGCGTGCCACGAATAGCATTACACGCTTCATGAACTAGTCCGGCCTAGGTGACTTTGGATGGACCAAATGGCTAAGAATTTGACCGGTATTTCAGGATTTTCTGGCAGGCTGGACGTACCGTGCACCTTGCTTCCCAATAGAGAGATGACAGGTAAGAGTTGCCAGGATGCACTTTAGGCGCAGGGGTTCTTTCAGTGCATTTCAGAGGGCCTCCGAGGAGGCAGAGCCACGTTGAATGGAATACTGGCCAAAAGGTGGTCCTGGGGCTGCCTTACAGCTGTAGAAATCAAGCTCTGCAGGCGAGAATCTGTTCATCACCCTTCCCTCTGCATACAAATAGTCGACCCAAACCGTCTGTTCTGTGTTATGTTTCTCGTAAAATAAAAGGGGACTACGGCGCACACACTCTCCCTCAGAAGGGAATTCCTACGTGACTCTCTTAGGCCTACGGAAAGCTGTAGAGGAGTTAAAGCACTCTATCGAGTCAGGACGCACGGAGATGGCTGCACACAAAACTTTGCTGATAGGAAACACTCGTGCTTCCCTTGAGGCCAGGGGTCACGTTTACTTTGCCCTGAGCTAGGTCAAGCGTGGGATGAGCTCCTAGCAAGGCACTGGAGACCACCTGGATTCCTAGGAGAATGCTCACTTTCTTCACTGAGCGTATTCCTAGGAGTGACTAGAAGACGGTTAATGGCAATGTCTTTCAGTCAGCCTTGAGGCCGCCACTATCTACCTTTCAACTGGGGGAAATCCTGCCTTTTTCCAGGCTTCTCAATGACAAACTGGATCACCCCGCACATGTACCTAGCTTCTCTGACAATCCCAAAGAGACCATTGGAACGCAATCCGGCCTTCTGCGATGAAACTTTTGGATGCAGTGTGCTCTGCATGTGGTGAACGGCATAATCCTCTAAATGTCCTCAGTAGGCCTAGGTGACTTTGGATGTTGCAAATGCCTAGCAATGCTCAGGGTAAATCTCTTCTTTATTTCGGGCTGGACCTAAAGGCCAGTTTCCGCATCACTTAGAGAGACCTCGAGCAGGAGTCCCCAGACTGAAGTGGCGCCCCGGTGGTTTCCTTCAGGGCCTCTTATGTTTCCTCAAAGTGGCAGACCCGCATGGAATGAAAGCCTGCCACGAACCGCCTTCCTGAGTCTCTTTCAAAGCTGTGGAACGCTAGCCATAGAGAACACATTCGTTCCCGGCCCTTCCAACTGCATAGTGAGGGAAGTTCCCCGATCTGTGTATCCCTTGATTGTGCCCAGAAGGCTTTGGGTACACAGTGTCCTTCCTTGGCAGGAATTGACCATGTGAGAGTCTTGAGCACTGTGGGCCATAGTAAAGCTAAAGCCGTCCATTGACTAAGACTTCCTGGAAACCGGTGCACCTCTATCTCTGGTAATGGGAAAATGTGCACCTTACCTCAAGACTAGAGGTCACATTTAGTTGGCCCTTTAGCTACAGTACGCAACTGGGGTGAGCTCCCAGGAAGGAATCGCAAGCCCCTGGATTCTTTAGGAAAAAAACTCTGTGCTCTTCAGCGGCACCTGTGGCGTGAAGAGTCTCCTGGTGGTGTGGTTTTCAGCAGGCTTGGAAGCTGCAATGGAGCTGCTGTCAAAAGGGGGAAATACGGGCTTCTCCCATATTCTCCCGTTTACAACTTGACGCCACAGCGCATTTACTAGCACTCTCTGACTGACTGCTGGAGACTTTCAGCCCCACTGGGCCTTTCTATGATCACACTTCGTTGGACGCGGGGTGTTTTGCGTGCCACGAATAGCTTTACACGCTTCATGAACTAGTCCGGCCTAGGTGACTTTGGATGGACCAAATGGCTAAGAATTTGACCGGTATTTCAGGATTTTCTGGCAGGCTGGACCTACCGTGTACCTTGCTTCCCAATAGAGAGATGACAGGTAAGAGTTGCCAGGATGCACTTTAGGCGCAGGGGTTCTTTCAGTGCAGTTCAGAGGGCCTCCGCGGAGGCAGAGCCACGTTGAATGGAATACTGGCCAAAAGGTGGTACTGGGGCTGCCTTACAGCTGTAGAAATCAAGCTCTGCAGGCGAGAATCTGTTCATCACCCTTCCCTCTGCATACAAATAGTCGACCCAAACCGTCTGTTCTGTCTTATGTTTCTCGGAAAATAAAAGGGGACTACGGCGCACACACTCTCCCTCAGAAGGGAATTCCTACGTGACTCTCTTAGGCCTACGGAAAGCTGTAGAGGTTAAAGCACTCTATCGAGTCAGGACGCACGGAGATGGCTGCACACAAAACTTTGCTGATAGGAAACACTCGTGCTTCCCTTGAGGCCAGGGGTCACGTTTACTTTGCCCTGAGCTAGGGCAAGCGTGGGATGAGCTCCTAGCAAGGCACTGGAGACCACCTGGATTCCTAGGAGAATGCTCACTTTCTTCACTGAGCGTATTCCTAGGAGTGACTAGAAGACGGTTCATGGCAATGTCTTTCAGTCAGCCTTGAGGCCGCCACTATCTACCTTTCAACTGGGGGAAATCCTGCCTTTTTCCAGGCTTCTCAATGACAAACTGGATCACCCCGCACATGTACCTAGCTTCTCTGACAATCCCAAAGAGACCATTGGAACGCAATCCGGCCTTCTGCGATGAAACTTTTGGATGCAGTGTGCTCTGCATGTGGTGAACGGCATAATCCTCTAAATGTCCTCAGTAGGCCTAGGTGACTTTGGATGTTGCAAATGCCTAGCAATGCTCAGGGTAAATCTCTTCTTTATTTCGGGCTGGACCTAAAGGCCAGTTTCCGCATCACTTAGAGAGACCTCGAGCAGGAGTCCCAAGACTGAAGTGGCGCCCCGGTGGTTTCCTTCAGGGCCTCTTATGTTTCCTCAAAGTGGCAGACCCGCATGGAATGAAAGCCTGTCACGAACCGCCTTCCTGAGGCTCTTTCAAAGCTGTGGAACGCTAGCCATAGAGAACACATTAGTTCCCGGCACTTCCAACTGCATAGTGAGGGAAGTTGCCCGAGCTGTGTATCCCTTGATTGTGCCCAGAATGCTTTGGGTACACAGTGTCCTTCCTTGGCAGGAATTGACCAAGTGAGAGTCTTGAGCACTGTGGGCCATAGTAAAGCTAAAGCCGTCCATTGACTAAGACTTCCTGGAAACCGGTGCACCTCTATCTCTGGTAATGGGAAATTGTGCACCTTACCTCAAGACTAGAGGTCACATTTAGTTGGCCCTTTAGCTACAGTACGCAACTGGGGTGAGCTCCCAGGAAGGAATCGCAAGCCCCTGGATTCTTTAGGAAAAAAACTCTGTGCTCTTCAGCGGCACCTGTGGCGTGAAGAGTCTCCTGGTGGTGTGGTTTTCAGCAGGCTTGGAAGCTGCAATGGAGCTGCTGTCAAAAGGGGGAAATACGGGCTTCTCCCATATTCTCCCGTTTACAACTTGACGCCACAGCGCATTTACTAGCACTCTCTGACTGACTGCTGGAGACTTTCAGCCCCACTGGGCCTTTCTATGATCACACTTCGTTGGACGCGGGGTGTTTTGCGTGCCACGAATAGCATTACACGCTTCATGAACTAGTCCGGCCTAGGTGACTTTGGATGGACCAAATGGCTAAGAATTTGACCGGTATTTCAGGATTTTCTGGCAGGCTGGACCTACCGTGTACCTTGCTTCCCAATAGAGAGATGACAGGTAAGAGTTGCCAGGATGCACTTTAGGCGCAGGGGTTCTTTCAGTGCAGTTCAGAGGGCCTCCGAGGAGGCAGAGCCACGTTGAATGGAATACTGGCCAAAAGGTTGTCCTGGGGCTGCCTTACAGCTGTAGAAATCAAGCTCTGCAGGCGAGAATCTGTTCATCACCCTTCCCTCTGCATACAAATAGTCGACCCCAACCGTCTGTTCTGTGTTATGTTTCTCGGAAAATAAAAGGGGACTACGGCGCACACACTCTCCCTCAGAAGGGAATTCCTACGTGACTCTCTTAGGCCTACGGAAAGCTGTAGAGGAGTTAAAGCACTCTATCGAGTCAGGACGCATGGAGATGTCTGCACACAAAACTTTGCTGATAGGAAACACTCGTGCTTGCCTTGAGGCCAGGGGTCACGTTTACTTTGCCCTGAGCTAGGGCAAGCGTGGGATGAGCTCCTAGCAAGGCACTGGAGACCACCTGGATTCCTAGGAGAATGATCACTTTCTTCACTGAGCGTATTCCTAGGAGTGACTAGAAGACGGTTAATGGCAATGTCTTTCAGTCAGCCTTCAGGCCGCCACTATCTACCTTTCAACTGGGGGAAATCCTGCCTTTTTCCAGGCTTCTCAATGACAAACTGGATCACCCCGCACATGTACCTAGCTTCTCTGACAATCCCAAAGAGACTATTGGAACGCAATCTGGCCTTCTGCGATGAAACTTTTGGATGCAGTGTGCTCTGCATGTGGTGAATGGCATAATCCTCTAAATGTCCTCAGTAGGCCTAGGTGTCTTTGGATGTTGCAAATGCCTAGCAATGCTCAGGGTAAATCTCTTCTTTATTTCGGGCTGGACCTAAAGGCCAGTTTCCACATCACTTAGAGAGACCTCGAGCAGGAGTCCCCAGACTGAAGTGGTGCCCCGGTGGTTTCCTTCAGGGCCTCTTATGTTTCCTCAAAGTGGCAGACCCGCATGGAATGAAAGCCTGCCACGAACCGCCTTCCTGAGGCTCTTTCAAAGCTGTGGAACGCTAGCCATAGAGAACACATTCGTTCCCGGCCCTTCCAACTGCATAGTGAGGGAAGTTCCCCGAGCTGTGTATCCCTTGATTGTGCCCAGAAGGCTTTGGGTACACAGTGTCCTTCCTTGGCAGGAATTGACCATGTGAGAGTCTTGAGCACTGTGGGCCATAGTAAAGCTAAAGCCGTCCATTGACTAAGACTTCCTGGAAACCGGTGCACCTCTATCTCTGGTAATGGGAAAATGTGCACCTTACCTCAAGACTAGAGGTCACATTTAGTTGGCCCTTTAGCTACAGTACGCAACTGGGGTGAGCTCCCAGGAAGGAATCGCAAGCCCCTGGATTCTTTAGGAAAAAAACTCTGTGCTCTTCAGCGGCACCTGTGGCGTGAAGAGTCTCCTGGTGGTGTGGTTTTCAGCAGGCTTGGAAGCTGCAATGGAGCTGCTGTCAAAAGGGGGAAATACGGGCTTCTCCCATATTCTCCCGTTTACAACTTGACGCCACAGCGCATTTACTAGCACTCTCTGACTGACTGCTGGAGACTTTCAGCCCCACTGGGCCTTTCTATGATCACACTTCGTTGGACGCGGGGTGTTTTGCGTGCCACGAATAGCATTACACGCTTCATGAACTAGTCCGGCCTAGGTGACTTTGGATGGACCAAATGGCTAAGAATTTGACCGGTATTTCAGGATTTTCTGGCAGGCTGGACGTACCGTGCACCTTGCTTCCCAATAGAGAGATGACAGGTAAGAGTTGCCAGGATGCACTTTAGGCGCAGGGGTTCTTTCAGTGCAGTTCAGAGGGCCTCCGAGGAGGCAGAGCCACGTTGAATGGAATACTGGCCAAAAGGTGGTCCTGGGGCTGCCTTACAGCTGTAGAAATCAAGCTCTGCAGGCGAGAATCTGTTCATCACCCTTCCCTCTGCATACAAATAGTCGACCCAAACCGTCTGTTCTGTGTTATGTTTCTCGTAAAATAAAAGGGGACTACGGCGCACACACTCTCCCTCAGAAGGGAATTCCTACGTGACTCTCTTAGGCCTACGGAAAGCTGTAGAGGAGTTAAAGCACTCTATCGAGTCAGGACGCACGGAGATGGCTACACACAAAACTTTGCTGATAGGAAACACTCGTGCTTCCCTTGAGGCCAGGGGTCACGTTTACTTTGCCCTGAGCTAGGTCAAGCGTGGGATGAGCTCCTAGCAAGGCACTGGAGACCACCTGGATTCCTAGGAGAATGCTCACTTTCTTCACTGAGCGTATTCCTAGGAGTGACTAGAAGACGGTTAATGGCAATGTCTTTCAGTCAGCCTTGAGGCCGCCACTATCTACCTTTCAACTGGGGGAAATCCTGCCTTTTTCCAGGCTTCTCAATGACAAACTGGATCACCCCGCACATGTACCTAGCTTCTCTGACAATCCCAAAGAGACCATTGGAACGCAATCCGGCCTTCTGCGA
Source organism: Mesoplodon densirostris (assembly GCF_025265405.1). Lineage (NCBI taxonomy): Eukaryota > Metazoa > Chordata > Mammalia > Artiodactyla > Ziphiidae > Mesoplodon > Mesoplodon densirostris. Next base: position 1,751,901 of record NC_082682.1, read on the forward strand.
TGAAACTTTTGGATGCAGTGTGCTCTGCATGTGGTGAACGGCATAATCCTCTAAATGTCCTCAGTAGGCCTAGGTGACTTTGGATGTTGCAAATGCCTAGCAATGCTCAGGGTAAATCTCTTCTTTATTTCGGGCTGGACCTAAAGGCCAGTTTCCGCATCACTTAGAGAGACCTCGAGCAGGAGTCCCCAGACTGAAGTGGCGCCCCGGTGGTTTCCTTCAGGGCCTCTTATGTTTCCTCAAAGTGGCAGACCCGCATGGAATGAAAGCCTGCCACGAACCGCCTTCCTGAGGCTCTTTCAAAGCTGTGGAACGCTAGCCATAGAGAACAGATTCGTTCCCGGCCCTTCCAACTGCATAGTGAGGGAAGTTCCCCGAGCTGTGTATCCCTTGATTGTGCCCAGAAGGCTTTGGGTACACAGTGTCCTTCCTTGGCAGGAATTGACCATGTGAGAGTCTTGAGCACTGTGGGCCATAGTAAAGCTAAAGCCGTCCATTGACTAAGACTTCCTGGAAACTGGTGCACCTCTATCTCTGGTAATGGGAAAATGTGCACCTTACCTCAAGACTAGAGGTCACATTTAGTTGGCCCTTTAGCTACAGTACGCAACTGGGGTGAGCTCCCAGGAAGGAATCGCAAGCCCCTGGATTCTTTAGGAAAAAAACTCTGTGCTCTTCAGCGGCACCTGTGGCGTGAAGAGTCTCCTGGTGGTGTGGTTTTCAGCAGGCTTGGAAGCTGCAATGGAGCTGCTGTCAAAAGGGGGAAATACGGGCTTCTCCCATATTCTCCCGTTTACAACTTGACGCCACAGCGCATTTACTAGCACTCTCTGACTGACTGCTGGAGACTTTCAGCCCCACTGGGCCTTTCTATGATCACACTTCGTTGGACGCGGGGTGTTTTGCGTGCCACGAATAGCATTACACGCTTCATGAACTAGTCCGGCCTAGGTGACTTTGGATGGACCAAATGGCTAAGAATTTGACCGGTATTTCAGGATTTTCTGGCAGGCTGGACCTACCGTGTACCTTGCTTCCCAATAGAGAGATGACAGGTAAGAGTTGCCAGGATGCACTTTAGGCGCAGGGGTTCTTTCAGTGCAGTTCAGAGGGCCTCCGAGGAGGCAGAGCCACGTTGAATGGAATACTGGCCAAAAGGTTGTCCTGGGGCTGCCTTACAGCTGTAGAAATCAAGCTCTGCAGGCGAGAATCTGTTCATCACCCTTCCCTCTGCATACAAATAGTCGACCCCAACCGTCTGTTCTGTGTTATGTTTCTCGGAAAATAAAAGGGGACTACGGCGCACACACTCTCCCTCAGAAGGGAATTCCTACGTGACTCTCTTAGACCTACGGAAAGCTGTAGAGGAGTTAAAGCACTCTATCGAGTCAGGACGCATGGAGATGTCTGCACACAAAACTTTGCTGATAGGAAACACTCGTGCTTGCCTTGAGGCCAGGGGTCACGTTTACTTTGCCCTGAGCTAGGGCAAGCGTGGGATGAGCTCCTAGCAAGGCACTGGAGACCATCTGGATTCCTAGGAGAATGATCACTTTCTTCACTGAGCGTATTCCTAGGAGTGACTAGAAGACGGTTAATGGCAATGTCTTTCAGTCAGCCTTGAGGCCGCCACTATCTACCTTTCAACTGGGGGAAATCCTGCCTTTTTCCAGGCTTCTCAATGACAAACTGGATCACCCCGCACATGTACCTAGCTTCTCTGACAATCCCAAAGAGACCATTGGAACGCAATCTGGCCTTCTGCGATGAAACTTTTGGATGCAGTGTGCTCTGCATGTGGTGAACGGCATAATCCTCTAAATGTCCTCAGTAGGCCTAGGTGTCTTTGGATGTTGCAAATGCCTAGCAATGCTCAGGGTAAATCTCTTCTTTATTTCGGGCTGGACCTAAAGGCCAGTTTCCACATCACTTAGAGAGACCTCGAGCAGGAGTCCCCAGACTGAAGTGGCGCCCCGGTGGTTTCCTTCAGGGCCTCTTATGTTTCCTCAAAGTGGCAGACCCGCATGGAATGAAAGCCTGCCACGAACCGCCTTCCTGAGGCTCTTTCAAAGCTGTGGAACGCTAGCCATAGAGAACACATTCGTTCCCGGCCCTTCCAACTGCATAGTGAGGGAAGTTCCCCGAGCTGTGTATCCCTTGATTGTGCCCAGAAGGCTTTGGGTACACAGTGTCCTTCCTTGGCAGGAATTGACCATGTGAGAGTCTTGAGCACTGTGGGCCATAGTAAAGCTAAAGCCGTCCATTGACTAAGACTTCCTGGAAACCGGTGCACCTCTATCTCTGGTAATGGGAAAATGTGCACCTTACCTCAAGACTAGAGGTCACATTTAGTTGGCCCTTTAGCTACAGTACGCAACTGGGGTGAGCTCCCAGGAAGGAATCGCAAGCCCCTGGATTCTTTAGGAAAAAAACTCTGTGCTCTTCAGCGGCACCTGTGGCGTGAAGAGTCTCCAGGTGGTGTGGTTTTCAGCAGGCTTGGAAGCTGCAATGGAGCTGCTGTCAAAAGGGGGAAATACGGGCTTCTCCCATATTCTCCCGTTTACAACTTGACGCCACAGCGCATTTACTAGCACTCTCTGACTGACTGCTGGAGACTTTCAGCCCCACTGGGCTTTTCTATGATCACACTTCGTTGGACGCGGGGTGTTTTGCGTGCCACGAATAGCATTACACGCTTCATGAACTAGTCCGGCCTAGGTGACTTTGGATGGACCAAATGGCTAAGAATTTGACCGGTATTTCAGGATTTTCTGGCAGGCTGGACCTAACGTGCACCTTGCTTCCCAATAGAGAGATGACAGGTAAGAGTTGCCAGGATGCACTTTAGGCGCAGGGGTTCTTTCAGTGCAGTTCAGAGGGCCTCCGAGGAGGCAGAGCCACGTTGAATGGAATACTGGCCAAAAGGTTGTCCTGGGGCTGCCTTACAGCTGTAGAAATCAAGCTCTGCAGGCGAGAATCTGTTCATCACCCTTCCCTCTGCATACAAATAGTCGACACAAACCGTCTGTTCTTTGTTATGGTTCTCGTAAAATAAAAGGGGACTACGGCACACACACTCTCCCTCAGAAGGGAATTCCTACGTGACTCTCTTAGGCCTACGGAAAGCTGTAGAGGAGTTAAAGCACTCTATCGAGTCAGGACGCACGGAGATGGCTGCACACAAAACTTTGCTGATAGGAAACACTCGTGCTTCCCTTGAGGCCAGGGGTCACGTTTACTTTGCCCTGAGCTAGGTCAAGCGTGGGATGAGCTCCTAGCAAGGCACTGGAGATCACCTGGATTCCTAGGAGAATGCTCACTTTCTTCACTGAGCGTATTCCTAGGAGTGACTAGAAGACGGTTAATGGCAATGTCTTTCAGTCAGCCTTGAGGCCGCCACTATCTACCTTTCAACTGGGGGAAATCCTGCCTTTTTCCAAGCTTCTCAATGACAAACTGGATCACCCCGAACATGTACCTAGCTTCTCTGACAATCCCAAAGAGACCATTGGAACGCAATCCGGCCTTCTGCGATGAAACTTTTGGATGCAGTGTGCTCTGCATGTGGTGAACGGCATAATCCTCTAAATGTCCTCAGTAGGCCTAGGTGACTTTGGATGTTGCAAATGCCTAGCAATGCTCAGGGTAAATCTCTTCTTTATTTCGGGCTGGACCTAAAGGCCAGTTTCCGCATCACTTAGAGAGACCTCGAGCAGGAGTCCCCAGACTGAAGTGGCGCCCCGGTGGTTTCCTTCAGGGCCTCTTATGTTTCCTCAAAGTGGCAGACCCGCATGGAATGAAAGCCTGCCACGAACCGCCTTCCTGAGGCTCTTTCAAAGCTGTGGAACGCTAGCCATAGAGAACACATTCGTTCCCGGCCCTTCCAACTGCATAGTGAGGGAAGTTGCCCGAGCTGTGTATCCCTTGATTGTGCCCAGAATCCTTTGGGTACACAGTGTCCTTCCTTGGCAGGAATTGACCAAGTGAGAGTCTTGAGCACTGTGGGCCATAGTAAAGCTAAAGCCGTCCATTGACTAAGAGTTCCTGGAAACCGGTGCACCTCTATCTCTGGTAATGGGAAAATGTGCACCTTACCTCAAGACTAGAGGTCACATTTAGTTAGCCCTTTAGCTACAGTACGCAACTGGGGTGAGCTCCCAGGAAGGAATCGCAAGCCCCTGGATTCTTTAGGAAAAAAACTCTGTGCTCTTCAGCGGCACCTGTGGCGTGAAGAGTCTCCTGGTGGTGTGGTTTTCAGAAGGCTTGGAAGCTGCAATGGAGCTGCTGTCAAAAGGGGGAAATACGGGCTTCTCCCATATTCTCCCATTTACAACTTGACACCACAGCGCATTTACTAGCACTCTCTGACTGACTGCTGGAGACTTTCAGCCCCACTGTGCCTTTCTATGATCACACTTCGTTGGACGCGGGGTGTTTTGCGTGCCACGAATAGCATTACACGCTTCATGAACTAGTCCGGCCTAGGTGACTTTGGATGGACCAAATGGCTAAGAATTTGACTGGTATTTCAGGATTTTCTGGCAGGCTGGACCTACCGTGTACCTTGCTTCCCAATAGAGAGATGACAGGTAAGAGTTGCCAGGATGCACTTTAGGCGCAGGGGTTCTTTCAGTGCAGTTCAGAGGGCCTCCGAGGAGGCAGAGCAACGTTGAATGGAATACTGGCCAAAAGGTGGTCCTGGGGCTGCCTTACAGCTGTAGAAATCAAGCTCTGCAGGCGAGAATCTGTTCATCACCCTTCCCTCTGCATACAAATAGTCGACCCCAACCGTCTGTTCTGTGTTATGTTTCTCGGAAAATAAAAGGGGACTACGGCGCACACACTCTCCCTCAGAAGGGAATTCCTACGTGACTCTCTTAGGCCTATGGAAAGCTGTAGAGGAATTAAAGCACTCTATCGAGTCAGGACGCATGGAGATGGCTGCACACAAAACTTTGCTGATAGGAAACACTCGTGCTTCCATTGAGGCCAGGGGTCACGTTTACTTTGCCCTGAGCTAGGGCAAGCGTGGGATGAGCTCCTAGCAAGGCACTGGAGACCACCTGGATTCCTAGGAGAACGCTCACTTTCTTCACTGAGCGTATTCCTAGGAGTGACTAGAAGACGGTTAATGGCAATGTCTTTCAGTCAGCCTTGAGGCCGCCACTATCTACCTTTCAACTGGGGGAAATCCTGCATTTTTCCAGGCTTCTCAATGACAAACTGGATCACCCCGCACATGTACCTAGCTTCTCTGACAATCCCAAAGAGACCATTGGAACGCAATTCGGCCTTCTGCGATGAAACTTTTGGATGCAGTGTGCTCTGCATGTGGTGAATGGCATAATCCTCTAAATGTCCTCAGTAGGCCTAGGTGACTTTGGATGTTGCAAATGCCTAGCAATGCTCAGGGTAAATCTCTTCTTTATTTCGGGCTGGACCTAAAGGCCAGTTTCCGCATCACTTAGAGAGACCTCGAGCAGGAGTCCCCAGACTGAAGTGGCGCCCCGGTGGATTCCTTCAGGGCCTCTTATGTTTCCTCAAAGTGGCAGACCCGCATGGAATGAAAGCCTGCCACGAACCGCCTTCCTGAGGCTCTTTCAAAGCTGTGGAACGCTAGCCATAGAGAACACATTCGTTCCCGGCCCTTCCAACTGCATAGTGAGGGAAGTTCCCCGAGCTGTGTATCCCTTGATTGTGCCCAGAAGGCTTTGGGTACACAGTGTCCTTCCTTGGCAGGAATTGACCATGTGAGAGTCTTGAGCACTGTGGGCCATAGTAAAGCTAAAGCCGTCCTTTGACTAAGACTTCCTGGAAACCGGTGCACCTCTATCTCTGGTAATGGGAAAATGTGCACCTTACCTCAAGACTAGAGGTCACATTTAGTTGGCCCTTTAGCTACAGTACGCAACTGGGGTGAGCTCCCAGGAAGGAATCGCAAGCCCCTGGATTCTTTAGGAAAAAAACTCTGTGCTCTTCAGCGGCACCTGTGGCGTGAAGAGTCTCCTGGTGGTGTGGTTTTCAGCAGGCTTGGAAGCTGCAATGGAGCTGCTGTCAAAAGGGGGAAATACGGGCTTCTCCCATATTCTCCCGTTTACAACTTGATGCCACAGCGCATTTACTAGCACTATCTGACTGACTGCTGGAGACTTTCAGCCCCACTGGGCCTTTCTATGATCACACTTCGTTGGACGCGGGATGTTTTGCGTGCCACGAATAGCATTACACGCTTCATGAACTAGTCCGGCCTAGGTGACTTTGGATGGACCAAATGGCTAAGAATTTGACCGGTATTTCAGGATTTTCTGGCAGGCTGGACCTACCGTGGACCTTGCTTCCCAATAGAGAGATGACAGGTAAGAGTTGCCAGGATGCATTTTAGGCGCAGGGGTTCTTTCAGTGCAGTTCAGAGGGCCTCCGCGGAGGCAGAACAACGTTGAATGGAATACTGGCCAAAAGGTGGTCCTGGGGCTGCCTTACAGCTGTAGAAATCAAGCTCTGCAGGCGAGAATCTGTTCATCACCCTTCCCTCTGCATACAAATAGTCGACCCCAACCGTCTGTTCTGTGTTATGTTTCTCGGAAAATAAAAGGGGACTACGGCACACACACTCTCCCTCAGAAGGGAATTCCTACGTGACTCTCTTATGCCTACGGAAAGCCGTAGAGGAGTTAAAGCAGTCTGCCGAGTCAGGACGCACGGAGATGGCTGCACACAAAACTTTGCTGATAGGAAACACTCGTGCTTGCCTTGAGGCCAGGGGTCACGTTTACTTTGCCCTGAGCTAGGGCAAGCGTGGGATGAGCTCCTAGCAAGGCACTGGAGACCACCTGGATTCCTAGGAGAACGCTCACTTTCTTCACTGAGCGTATTCCTAGGAGTGACTAGAAGACGGTTCATGGCAATGTCTTTCAGTCAGCCTTGAGGCCGCCACTATCTACCTTTCAACTGGGGGAAATCCTGCCTTTTTCCAGGCTTCTCAATGACAAACTGGATCACCCCGAACATGTACCTAGCTTCTCTGACAATCCCAAAGAGACCATTGGAACGCAATCCGGCCTTCTGCGATGAAACTTTTGGATGCAGTGTGCTCTGCATGTGGTGAACGGCATAATCCTCTAAATGTCCTCAGTAGGCCTAGGTGACTTTGGATGTTGCAAATGCCTAGCAATGCTCAGGGTAAATCTCTTCTTTATTTCGGGCTGGACCTAAAGGCCAGTTTCCGCATCACTTAGAGAGACCTCGAGCAGGAGTCCCCAGACTGAAGTGGCGCCCGGTGGTTTCCTTCAGGGCCTCTTATGTTTCCTCAAAGTGGCAGACCCGCATGGAATGAAAGCCTGCCACGAACCGCCTTCCTGAGGCTCTTTCAAAGCTGTGGAACGCTAGCCATAGAGAACAGATTCGTTCCCGGCCCTTCCAACTGCATAGTGAGGGAAGTTCCCCGAGCTGTGTATCCCTTGATTGTGCCCAGAAGGCTTTGGGTACACAGTGTCCTTCCTTGGCAGGAATTGACCATGTGAGAGTCTTGAGCACTGTGGGCCATAGTAAAGCTAAAGCCGTCTATTGACTAAGAATTCCTGGAAACCGGTGCACCTCTATCTCTGGTAATGGGAAAATGTGCACCTTACCTCAAGACTAGAGGTCACATTTAGTTGGCCCTTTAGCTACAGTACGCAACTGGGGTGAGCTCCCAGGAAGGAATCGCAAGCCCCTGGATTCTTTAGGAAAAAAACTCTGTGCTCTTCAGCGGCACCTGTGGCGTGAAGAGTCTCCTGGTGGTGTGGTTTTCAGCAGGCTTGGAAGCTGCAATGGAGCTGCTGTCAAAAGGGGGAAATACGGGCTTCTCCCATATTCTCCCGTTTACAACTTGACGCCACAGCGCATTTACTAGCACTCTCTGACTGACTGCTGGAGACTTTCAGCCCCACTGGGCCTTTCTATGATCACACTTCGTTGGACGCGGGGTGTTTTGCGTGCCACGAATAGCATTACACGCTTCATGAACTAGTCCGGCCTAGGTGACTTTGGATGGACCAAATGGCTAAGAATTTGACCGGTATTTCAGGATTTTCTGGCAGGCTGGACGTACCGTGCACCTTGCTTCCCAATAGAGAGATGACAGGTAAGAGTTGCCAGGATGCACTTTAGGCGCAGGGGTTCTTTCAGTGCAGTTCAGAGGGCCTCCGAGGAGGCAGAGCCACGTTGAATGGAATACTGGCCAAAAGGTGGTCCTGGGGCTGCCTTACAGCTGTAGAAATCAAGCTCTGCAGGCGAGAATCTGTTCATCACCCTTCCCTCTGCATACAAATAGTCGACCCAAACCGTCTGTTCTGTGTTATGTTTCTCGTAAAATAAAAGGGGACTACGGCGCACACACTCTCCCTCAGAAGGGAATTCCTACGTGACTCTCTTAGGCCTACGGAAAGCTGTAGAGGAGTTAAAGCACTCTATCGAGTCAGGACGCACGGAGATGGCTACACACAAAACTTTGCTGATAGGAAACACTCGTGCTTCCCTTGAGGCCAGGGGTCACGTTTACTTTGCCCTGAGCTAGGTCAAGCGTGGGATGAGCTCCTAGCAAGGCACTGGAGACCACCTGGATTCCTAGGAGAATGCTCACTTTCTTCACTGAGCGTATTCCTAGGAGTGACTAGAAGACGGTTAATGGCAATGTCTTTCAGTCAGCCTTGAGGCCGCCACTATCTACCTTTCAACTGGGGGAAATCCTGCCTTTTTCCAGGCTTCTCAATGACAAACTGGATCACCCCGCACATGTACCTAGCTTCTCTGACAATCCCAAAGAGACCATTGGAACGCAATCCGGCCTTCTGCGATGAAACTTTTGGATGCAGTGTGCTCTGCATGTGGTGAACGGCATAATCCTCTAAATGTCCTCAGTAGGCCTAGGTGACTTTGGATGTTGCAAATGCCTAGCAATGCTCAGGGTAAATCTCTTCTTTATTTCGGGCTGGACCTAAAGGCCAGTTTCCGCATCACTTAGAGAGACCTCGAGCAGGAGTCCCCAGACTGAAGTGGCGCCCCGGTGGTTTCCTTCAGGGCCTCTTATGTTTCCTCAAAGTGGCAGACCCGCATGGAATGAAAGCCTGCCACGAACCGCCTTCCTGAGGCTCTTTCAAAGCTGTGGAACGCTAGCCATAGAGAACAGATTCGTTCCCGGCCCTTCCAACTGCATAGTGAGGGAAGTTCCCCGAGCTGTGTATCCCTTGATTGTGCCCAGAAGGCTTTGGGTACACAGTGTCCTTCCTTGGCAGGAATTGACCATGTGAGAGTCTTGAGCACTGTGGGCCATAGTAAAGCTAAAGCCGTCCATTGACTAAGACTTCCTGGAAACTGGTGCACCTCTATCTCTGGTAATGGGAAAATGTGCACCTTACCTCAAGACTAGAGGTCACATTTAGTTGGCCCTTTAGCTACAGTACGCAACTGGGGTGAGCTCCCAGGAAGGAATCGCAAGCCCCTGGATTCTTTAGGAAAAAAACTCTGTGCTCTTCAGCGGCACCTGTGGCGTGAAGAGTCTCCTGGTGGTGTGGTTTTCAGCAGGCTTGGAAGCTGCAATGGAGCTGCTGTCAAAAGGGGGAAATACGGGCTTCTCCCATATTCTCCCGTTTACAACTTGACGCCACAGCGCATTTACTAGCACTCTCTGACTGACTGCTGGAGACTTTCAGCCCCACTGGGCCTTTCTATGATCACACTTCGTTGGACGCGGGGTGTTTTGCGTGCCACGAATAGCATTACACGCTTCATGAACTAGTCCGGCCTAGGTGACTTTGGATGGACCAAATGGCTAAGAATTTGACCGGTATTTCAGGATTTTCTGGCAGGCTGGACCTACCGTGTACCTTGCTTCCCAATAGAGAGATGACAGGTAAGAGTTGCCAGGATGCACTTTAGGCGCAGGGGTTCTTTCAGTGCAGTTCAGAGGGCCTCCGAGGAGGCAGAGCCACGTTGAATGGAATACTGGCCAAAAGGTTGTCCTGGGGCTGCCTTACAGCTGTAGAAATCAAGCTCTGCAGGCGAGAATCTGTTCATCACCCTTCCCTCTGCATACAAATAGTCGACCCCAACCGTCTGTTCTGTGTTATGTTTCTCGGAAAATAAAAGGGGACTACGGCGCACACACTCTCCCTCAGAAGGGAATTCCTACGTGACTCTCTTAGACCTACGGAAAGCTGTAGAGGAGTTAAAGCACTCTATCGAGTCAGGACGCATGGAGATGTCTGCACACAAAACTTTGCTGATAGGAAACACTCGTGCTTGCCTTGAGGCCAGGGGTCACGTTTACTTTGCCCTGAGCTAGGGCAAGCGTGGGATGAGCTCCTAGCAAGGCACTGGAGACCATCTGGATTCCTAGGAGAATGATCACTTTCTTCACTGAGCGTATTCCTAGGAGTGACTAGAAGACGGTTAATGGCAATGTCTTTCAGTCAGCCTTGAGGCCGCCACTATCTACCTTTCAACTGGGGGAAATCCTGCCTTTTTCCAGGCTTCTCAATGACAAACTGGATCACCCCGCACATGTACCTAGCTTCTCTGACAATCCCAAAGAGACCATTGGAACGCAATCTGGCCTTCTGCGATGAAACTTTTGGATGCAGTGTGCTCTGCATGTGGTGAACGGCATAATCCTCTAAATGTCCTCAGTAGGCCTAGGTGTCTTTGGATGTTGCAAATGCCTAGCAATGCTCAGGGTAAATCTCTTCTTTATTTCGGGCTGGACCTAAAGGCCAGTTTCCACATCACTTAGAGAGACCTCGAGCAGGAGTCCCCAGACTGAAGTGGCGCCCCGGTGGTTTCCTTCAGGGCCTCTTATGTTTCCTCAAAGTGGCAGACCCGCATGGAATGAAAGCCTGCCACGAACCGCCTTCCTGAGGCTCTTTCAAAGCTGTGGAACGCTAGCCATAGAGAACACATTCGTTCCCGGCCCTTCCAACTGCATAGTGAGGGAAGTTCCCCGAGCTGTGTATCCCTTGATTGTGCCCAGAAGGCTTTGGGTACACAGTGTCCTTCCTTGGCAGGAATTGACCATGTGAGAGTCTTGAGCACTGTGGGCCATAGTAAAGCTAAAGCCGTCCATTGACTAAGACTTCCTGGAAACCGGTGCACCTCTATCTCTGGTAATGGGAAAATGTGCACCTTACCTCAAGACTAGAGGTCACATTTAGTTGGCCCTTTAGCTACAGTACGCAACTGGGGTGAGCTCCCAGGAAGGAATCGCAAGCCCCTGGATTCTTTAGGAAAAAAACTCTGTGCTCTTCAGCGGCACCTGTGGCGTGAAGAGTCTCCAGGTGGTGTGGTTTTCAGCAGGCTTGGAAGCTGCAATGGAGCTGCTGTCAAAAGGGGGAAATACGGGCTTCTCCCATATTCTCCCGTTTACAACTTGACGCCACAGCGCATTTACTAGCACTCTCTGACTGACTGCTGGAGACTTTCAGCCCCACTGGGCCTTTCTATGATCACACTTCGTTGGACGCGGGGTGTTTTGCGTGCCACGAATAGCATTACACGCTTCATGAACTAGTCCGGCCTAGGTGACTTTGGATGGACCAAATGGCTAAGAATTTGACCGGTATTTCAGGATTTTCTGGCAGGCTGGACCTAACGTGCACCTTGCTTCCCAATAGAGAGATGACAGGTAAGAGTTGCCAGGATGCACTTTAGGCGCAGGGGGTCTTTCAGTGCAGTTCAGAGGGCCTCCGAGGAGGCAGAGCCACGTTGAATGGAATACTGGCCAAAAGGTTGTCCTGGGGCTGCCTTACAGCTGTAGAAATCAAGCTCTGCAGGCGAGAATCTGTTCATCACCCTTCCCTCTGCATACAAATAGTCGACACAAACCGTCTGTTCTTTGTTATGTTTCTCGTAAAATAAAAGGGGACTACGGCACACACACTCTCCCTCAGAAGGGAATTCCTACGTGACTCTCTTAGGCCTACGGAAAGCTGTAGAGGAGTTAAAGCACTCTATCGAGTCAGGACGCACGGAGATGGCTGCACACAAAACTTTGCTGATAGGAAACACTCGTGCTTCCCTTGAGGCCAGGGGTCACGTTTACTTTGCCCTGAGCTAGGTCAAGCGTGGGATGAGCTCCTAGCAAGGCACTGGAGATCACCTGGATTCCTAGGAGAATGCTCACTTTCTTCACTGAGCGTATTCCTAGGAGTGACTAGAAGACGGTTAATGGCAATGTCTTTCAGTCAGCCTTGAGGCCGCCACTATCTACCTTTCAACTGGGGGAAATCCTGCCTTTTTCCAGGCTTCTCAATGACAAACTGGATCACCCCGAACATGTACCTAGCTTCTCTGACAATCCCAAAGAGACCATTGGAACGCAATCCGGCCTTCTGCGATGAAACTTTTGGATGCAGTGTGCTCTGCATGTGGTGAACGGCATAATCCTCTAAATGTCCTCAGTAGGCCTAGGTGACTTTGGATGTTGCAAATGCCTAGCAATGCTCAGGGTAAATCTCTTCTTTATTTCGGGCTGGACCTAAAGGCCAGTTTCCGCATCACTTAGAGAGACCTCGAGCAGGAGTCCCCAGACTGAAGTGGCGCCCCGGTGGTTTCCTTCAGGGCCTCTTATGTTTCCTCAAAGTGGCAGACCCGCATGGAATGAAAGCCTGCCACGAACCGCCTTCCTGAGGCTCTTTCAAAGCTGTGGAACGCTAGCCATAGAGAACACATTCGTTCCCGGCCCTTCCAACTGCATAGTGAGGGAAGTTGCCCGAGCTGTGTATCCCTTGATTGTGCCCAGAATCCTTTGGGTACACAGTGTCCTTCCTTGGCAGGAATTGACCAAGTGAGAGTCTTGAGCACTGTGGGCCATAGTAAAGCTAAAGCCGTCCATTGACTAAGAGTTCCTGGAAACCGGTGCACCTCTATCTCTGGTAATGGGAAAATGTGCACCTTACCTCAAGACTAGAGGTCACATTTAGTTAGCCCTTTAGCTACAGTACGCAACTGGGGTGAGCTCCCAGGAAGGAATCGCAAGCCCCTGGATTCTTTAGGAAAAAAACTCTGTGCTCTTCAGCGGCACCTGTGGCGTGAAGAGTCTCCTGGTGGTGTGGTTTTCAGAAGGCTTGGAAGCTGCAATGGAGCTGCTGTCAAAAGGGGGAAATACGGGCTTCTCCCATATTCTCCCATTTACAACTTGACACCACAGCGCATTTACTAGCACTCTCTGACTGACTGCTGGAGACTTTCAGCCCCACTGTGCCTTTCTATGATCACACTTCGTTGGACGCGGGGTGTTTTGCGTGCCACGAATAGCATTACACGCTTCATGAACTAGTCCGGCCTAGGTGACTTTGGATGGACCAAATGGCTAAGAATTTGACTGGTATTTCAGGATTTTCTGGCAGGCTGGACCTACCGTGTACCTTGCTTCCCAATAGAGAGATGACAGGTAAGAGTTGCCAGGATGCACTTTAGGCGCAGGGGTTCTTTCAGTGCAGTTCAGAGGGCCTCCGAGGAGGCAGAGCAACGTTGAATGGAATACTGGCCAAAAGGTGGTCCTGGGGCTGCCTTACAGCTGTAGAAATCAAGCTCTGCAGGCGAGAATCTGTTCATCACCCTTCCCTCTGCATACAAATAGTCGACCCCAACCGTCTGTTCTGTGTTATGTTTCTCGGAAAATAAAAGGGGACTACGGCGCACACACTCTCCCTCAGAAGGGAATTCCTACGTGACTCTCTTAGGCCTACGGAAAGCTGTAGAGGAATTAAAGCACTCTATCGAGTCAGGACGCATGGAGATGGCTGCACACAAAACTTTGCTGATAGGAAACACTCGTGCTTCCATTGAGGCCAGGGGTCACGTTTACTTTGCCCTGAGCTAGGGCAAGCGTGGGATGAGCTCCTAGCAAGGCACTGGAGACCACCTGGATTCCTAGGAGAACGCTCACTTTCTTCACTGAGCATATTCCTAGGAGTGACTAGAAGACGGTTAATGGCAATGTCTTTCAGTCAGCCTTGAGGCCGCCACTATCTACCTTTCAACTGGGGGAAATCCTGCATTTTTCCAGGCTTCTCAATGACAAACTGGATCACCCCGCACATGTACCTAGCTTCTCTGACAATCCCAAAGAGACCATTGGAACGCAATTCGGCCTTCTGCGATGAAACTTTTGGATGCAGTGTGCTCTGCATGTGGTGAATGGCATAATCCTCTAAATGTCCTCAGTAGGCCTAGGTGACTTTGGATGTTGCAAATGCCTAGCAATGCTCAGGGTAAATCTCTTCTTTATTTCGGGCTGGACCTAAAGGCCAGTTTCCGCATCACTTAGAGAGACCTCGAGCAGGAGTCCCCAGACTGAAGTGGCGCCCCGGTGGATTCCTTCAGGGCCTCTTATGTTTCCTCAAAGTGGCAGACCCGCATGGAATGAAAGCCTGCCACGAACCGCCTTCCTGAGGCTCTTTCAAAGCTGTGGAACGCTAGCCATAGAGAACACATTCGTTCCCGGCCCTTCCAACTGCATAGTGAGGGAAGTTCCCCGAGCTGTGTATCCCTTGATTGTGCCCAGAAGGCTTTGGGTACACAGTGTCCTTCCTTGGCAGGAATTGACCATGTGAGAGTCTTGAGCACTGTGGGCCATAGTAAAGCTAAAGCCGTCCATTGACTAAGACTTCCTGGAAACCGGTGCACCTCTATCTCTGGTAATGGGAAAATGTGCACCTTACCTCAAGACTAGAGGTCACATTTAGTTGGCCCTTTAGCTACAGTACGCAACTGGGGTGAGCTCCCAGGAAGGAATCGCAAGCCCCTGGATTCTTTAGGAAAAAAACTCTGTGCTCTTCAGCGGCACCTGTGGCGTGAAGAGTCTCCTGGTGGTGTGGTTTTCAGCAGGCTTGGAAGCTGCAATGGAGCTGCTGTCAAAAGGGGGAAATACGGGCTTCTCCCATATTCTCCCGTTTACAACTTGATGCCACAGCGCATTTACTAGCACTATCTGACTGACTGCTGGAGACTTTCAGCCCCACTGGGCCTTTCTATGATCACACTTCGTTGGAAGCGGGATGTTTTGCGTGCCACGAATAGCATTACACGCTTCATGAACTAGTCCGGCCTAGGTGACTTTGGATGGACCAAATGGCTAAGAATTTGACCGGTATTTCAGGATTTTCTGGCAGGCTGGACCTACCGTGGACCTTGCTTCCCAATAGAGAGATGACAGGTAAGAGTTGCCAGGATGCATTTTAGGCGCAGGGGTTCTTTCAGTGCAGTTCAGAGGGCCTCCGCGGAGGCAGAACAACGTTGAATGGAATACTGGCCAAAAGGTGGTCCTGGGGCTGCCTTACAGCTGTAGAAATCAAGCTCTGCAGGCGAGAATCTGTTCATCACCCTTCCCTCTGCATACAAAGAGTCGACCCCAACCGTCTGTTCTGTGTTATGTTTCTCGGAAAATAAAAGGGGACTACGGCACACACACTCTCCCTCAGAAGGGAATTCCTACGTGACTCTCTTATGCCTACGGAAAGCCGTAGAGGAGTTAAAGCAGTCTGCCGAGTCAGGACGCACGGAGATGGCTGCACACAAAACTTTGCTGATAGGAAACACTCGTGCTTGCCTTGAGGCCAGGGGTCACGTTTACTTTGCCCTGAGCTAGGGCAAGCGTGGGATGAGCTCCTAGCAAGGCACTGGAGACCACCTGGATTCCTAGGAGAACGCTCACTTTCTTCACTGAGCGTATTCCTAGGAGTGACTAGAAGACGGTTCATGGCAATGTCTTTCAGTCAGCCTTGAGGCCGCCACTATCTACCTTTCAACTGGGGGAAATCCTGCCTTTTTCCAGGCTTCTCAATGACAAACTGGATCACCCCGAACATGTACCTAGCTTCTCTGACAATCCCAAAGAGACCATTGGAACGCAATCCGGCCTTCTGCGATGAAACTTTTGGATGCAGTGTGCTCTGCATGTGGTGAACGGCATAATCCTCTAAATGTCCTCAGTACGCCTAGGTGACTTTGGATGTTGCAAATGCCTAGCAATGCTCAGGGTAAATCTCTTCTTTATTTCGGGCTGGACCTAAAGGCCAGTTTCCGCATCACTTAGAGAGACCTCGAGCAGGAGTCCCCAGACTGAAGTGGCGCCCGGTGGTTTCCTTCAGGGCCTCTTATGTTTCCTCAAAGTGGCAGACCCGCATGGAATGAAAGCCTGCCACGAACCGCCTTCCTGAGGCTCTTTCAAAGCTGTGGAACGCTAGCCATAGAGAACAGATTCGTTCCCGGCCCTTCCAACTGCATAGTGAGGGAAGTTCCCCGAGCTGTGTATCCCTTGATTGTGCCCAGAAGGCTTTGGGTACACAGTGTCCTTCCTTGGCAGGAATTGACCATGTGAGAGTCTTGAGCACTGTGGGCCATAGTAAAGCTAAAGCCGTCTATTGACTAAGAATTCCTGGAAACCGGTGCACCTCTATCTCTGGTAATGGGAAAATGTGCACCTTACCTCAAGACTAGAGGTCACATTTAGTTGGCCCTTTAGCTACAGTACGCAACTGGGGTGAGCTCCCAGGAAGGAATCGCAAGCCCCTGGATTCTTTAGGAAAAAAACTCTGTGCTCTTCAGCGGCACCTGTGGCGTGAAGAGTCTCCTGGTGGTGTGGTTTTCAGCAGGCTTGGAAGCTGCAATGGAGCTGCTGTCAAAAGGGGGAAATACGGGCTTCTCCCATATTCTCCCGTTTACAAATTGACGCCACAGCGCATTTACTAGCACTCTCTGACTGACTGCTGGAGACTTTCAGCCCCACTGGGCCTTTCTATGATCACACTTCGTTGGACGCGGGGTGTTTTGCGTGCCACGAATAGCATTACACACTTCATGAACTAGTCCGGCCTAGGTGACTTTGGATGGACCAAATGGCTAAGAATTTGACCGGTATTTCAGGATTTTCTGGCAGGCTGGACCTACCGTGTACCTTGCTTCCCAATAGAGAGATGACAGGTAAGAGTTGCCAGGATGCACTTTAGGCGCAGGGGTTCTTTCAGTGCAGTTCAGAGGGCCTCCGAGAAGGCAGAGCCACGTTGAATGGAATACTGGCCAAAAGGTTGTCCTGGGGCTGCCTTACAGCTGTAGAAATCAAGCTCTGCAGGCGAGAATCTGTTCATCACCCTTCCCTCTGCATACAAATAGTCGACCCCAACCGTCTGTTCTGTGTTATGTTTCTCGGAAAATAAAAGGGGACTACGGCGCACACACTCTCCCTCAGAAGGGAATTCCTACGTGACTCTCTTAGGCCTATGGAAAGCTGTAGAGGAGTTAAAGCACTCTATCGAGTCAGGACGCATGGAGATGTCTGCACACAAAACTTTGCTGATAGGAAACACTCGTGCTTGCCTTGAGGCCAGGGGTCACGTTTACTTTGCCCTGAGCTAGGGCAAGCGTGGGATGAGCTCCTAGCAAGGCACTGGAGACCACCTGGATTCCTAGGAGAATGCTCACTTTCTTCACTGAGCGTATTCCTAGGAGTGACTAGAAGACGGTTCATGGCAATGTCTTTCAGTCAGCCTTGAGGCCGCCACTATCTACCTTTCAACTGGGGGAAATCCTGCCTTTTTCCAGGCTTCTCAATGACAAACTGGATCACCCCGCACATGTACCTAGCTTCTCTGACAATCCCAAAGAGACCATTGGAACGCAATCCGGCCTTCTGCGATGAAACTTTTGGATGCAGTGTGCTCTGCATGTGGTGAATGGCATAATCCTCTAAATGTCCTCAGTAGGCCTAGGTGTCTTTGGATGTTGCAAATGCCTAGCAATGCTCAGGGTAAATCTCTTCTTTATTTCGGGCTGGACCTAAAGGCCAGTTTCCACATCACTTAGAGAGACCTCGAGCAGGAGTCCCCAGACTGAAGTGGCGCCCCGGTGGTTTCCTTCAGGGCCTCTTATGTTTCCTCAAAGTGGCAGACCCGCATGGAATGAAAGCCTGCCACGAACCGCCTTCCTGAGGCTCTTTCAAAGCTGTGGAACGCTAGCCATAGAGAACACATTAGTTCCCGGCCCTTCCAACTGCATAGTGAGGGAAGTTCCCCGAGCTGTGTATCCCTTGATTGTGCCCAGAAGGCTTTGGGTACACAGTGTCCTTCCTTGGCAGGAATTGACCATGTGAGAGTCTTGAGCACTGTGGGCCATAGTAAAGCTAAAGCCGTCCATTGACTAAGACTTCCTGGAAACCGGTGCACTTCTATCTCTGGTAATGGGAAAATGTGCACCTTACCTCAAGACTAGAGGTCACATTTAGTTGGCCCTTTAGCTACAGTACGCAACTGGGGTGAGCTCCCAGGAAGGAATCGCAAGCCCCTGGATTCTTTAGGAAAAAAACTCTGTGCTCTTCAGCGGCACCTGTGGCGTGAAGAGTCTCCTGGTGGTGTGGTTTTCAGCAGGCTTGGAAGCTGCAATGGAGCTGCTGTCAAAAGGGGGAAATACGGGCTTCTCCCATATTCTCCCGTTTAAAACTTGACGCCACAGCGCATTTACTAGCACTCTCTGACTGACTGCTGGAGACTTTCAGCCCCACTGGGCCTTTCTATGATCACACTTCGTTGGACGCGGGGTGTTTTGCGTGCCACGAATAGCATTACACGCTTCATGAACTAGTCCGGCCTAGGTGACTTTGGATGGACCAAATGGCTAAGAATTTGACCGGTATTTCAGGATTTTCTGGCAGGCTGGACCTACCGTGGACCTTGCTTCCCAATAGAGAGATGACAGGTAAGAGTTGCCAGGATGCACTTTAGGTGCAGGGGTTCTTTCAGTGCAGTTCAGAGGGCCTCCGAGGAGGCAGAGCCACGTTGAATGGAATACTGGCCAAAAGGTTGTCCTGGGGCTGCCTTACAGCTGTAGAAATCAAGCTCTGCAGGCGAGAATCTGTTCATCACCCTTCCCTCTGCATACAAATAGTCGACCCCAACCGTCTGTTCTGTGTTATGTTTCTCGGAAAATAAAAGGGGACTACGGCGCACACACTCTCCCTCAGAAGGGAATTCCTACGTGACTCTCTTAGGCCTACGGAAAGCTGTAGAGGAGTTAAAGCACTCTATCGAGTCAGGACGCATGGAGATGGCTGCACACAAAACTTTGCTGATAGGAAACACTCGGGCTTGCCTTGAGGCCAGGGGTCACGTTTACTTTGCCCTGAGCTAGGGCAAGCGTGGGATGAGCTCCTAGCAAGGCACTGGAGACCACCTGGATTCCTAGGAGAATGCTCACTTTCTTCACTGAGCGTATTCCTAGGAGTGACTAGAAGACGGTTCATGGCAATGTCTTTCAGTCAGCCTTGAGGCCGCCACTATCTACCTTTCAACTGGGGGAAATCCTGCCTTTTTCCAGGCTTCTCAATGACAAACTGGATCACCCCGCACATGTACCTAGCTTCTCTGACAATCCCAAAGAGACCATTGGAACGCAATCCGGCCTTCTGCGATGAAACTTTTGGATGCAGTGTGCTCTGCATGTGGTGAATGGCATAATCCTCTAAATGTCCTCAGTAGGCCTAGGTGTCTTTGGATGTTGCAAATGCCTAGCAATGCTCAGGGTAAATGTCTTCTTTATTTCGGGCTGGACCTAAAGGCCAGTTTCCACATCACTTAGAGAGACCTCGAGCAGGAGTCCCCAGACTGAAGTGGCGCCCCGGTGGTTTCCTTCACGGCCTCTTATGTTTCCTCAAAGTGGCAGACCCGCATGGAATGAAAGCCTGCCACGAACCGCCTTCCTGAGGCTCTTTCAAAGCTGTGGAACGCTAGCCATAGAGAACACATTAGTTCCCGGCCCTTCCAACTGCATAGTGAGGGAAGTTCCCCGAGCTGTGTATCCCTTGATTGTGCCCAGAAGGCTTTGGGTACACAGTGTCCTTCCTTGGCAGGAATTGACCATGTGAGAGTCTTGAGCACTGTGGGCCATAGTAAAGCTAAAGCCGTCCATTGACTAAGACTTCCTGGAAACCGGTGCACCTCTATCTCTGGTAATGGGAAAATGTGCACCTTACCTCAAGACTAGAGGTCACATTTAGTTGGCCCTTTAGCTACAGTACGCAACTGGGGTGAGCTCCCAGGAAGGAATCGCAAGCCCCTGGATTCTTTAGGAAAAAAACTCTGTGCTCTTCAGCGGCACCTGTGGCGTGAAGAGTCTCCTGGTGGTGTGGTTTTCAGCAGTCTTGGAAGCTGCAATGGAGCTGCTGTCAAAAGGGGGAAATACGGGCTTCTCCCATATTCTCCCGTTTACAACTTGACGCCACAGCGCATTTACTAGCACTCTCTGACTGACTGCTGGAGACTTTCAGCCCCACTGGGCCTTTCTATGATCACACTTCGTTGGACGCGGGGTGTTTTGCGTGCCACGAATAGCATTACACGCTTCATGAACTAGTCCGGCCTAGGTGACTTTGGATGGACCAAATGGCTAAGAATTTGACCGGTATTTCAGGATTTTCTGGCAGGCTGGACCTACCGTGCACCTTGCTTCCCAATAGAGAGATGACAGGTAAGAGTTGCCAGGATGCACTTTAGGCACAGGGGTTCTTTCAGTGCAGTTCAGAGGGCCTCCGCGGAGGCAGAGCCACGTTGAATGGAATACTGGCCAAAAGGTGGTCCTGGGGCTGCCTTACAGCTGTAGAAATCAAGCTCTGCAGGCGAGAATCTGTTCATCACCCTTCCCTCTGCATACAAATAGTCGACCCCAACCGTCTGTTCTGTGTTATGTTTCTCGGAAAATAAAAGGGGACTACGGCGCACACACTCTCCCTCAGAAGGGAATTCCTACGTGACTCTCTTATGCCTATGGAAAGCCGTAGAGGAGTTAAAGCACTCTGTCGAGTCAGGACGCACGGAGATGGCTGCACACAAATCTTTGCTGATAGGAAACACTCGTGCTTGCCTTGAGGCCAGGGGTCACGTTTACTTTGCCCTGAGCTAGGGCAAGCGTGGGATGAGCTCCTAGCAAGGCACTGGAGACCACCTGGATTCCTAGGAGAATGCTCACTTTCTTCACTGAGCGTATTCCTAGGAGTGACTAGAAGACGGTTAATGGCAATGTCTTTCAGTCAGCCTTGAGGCCGCCACTATCTACCTTTCAACTGGGGGAAATCCTGCCTTTTTCCAGGCTTCTCAATGACAAACTGGATCACCCCGCACATGTACCTAGCTTCTCTGACAATCCCAAAGAGACCATTGGAACGCAATCCGGCCTTCTGCGATGAAACTTTTGGATGCAGTGTGCTCTGCATGTGGTGAACGGCATAATCCTCTAAATGTCCTCAGTAGGCCTAGGTGACTTTGGATGTTGCAAATGCCTAGCAATGCTCAGGGTAAATCTCTTCTTTATTTCGGGCTGGACCTAAAGGCCAGTTTCCACATCACTTAGAGAGACCTCGAGCAGGAGTCCCCAGACTGAAGTGGCGCCCCGGTGGTTTCCTTCACGGCCTCTTATGTTTCCTCAAAGTGGCAGACCCGCATGGAATGAAAGCCTGCCACGAACCGCCTTCCTGAGGCTCTTTCAAAGCTGTGGAACGCTAGCCATAGAGAACACATTCGTTCCCGGCCCTTCCAACTGCATAGTGAGGGAAGTTCCCCGAGCTGTGTATCCCTTGATTGTGCCCAGAAGGCTTTGGGTACACAGTGTCCTTCCTTGGCAGGAATTGACCATGTGAGAGTCTTGAGCACTGTGGGCCATAGTAAAGCTAAAGCCGTCCATTGACTAAGACTTCCTGGAAACCGGTGCACCTCTATCTCTGGTAATGGGAAAATGTGCACCTTACCTCAAGACTAGAGGTCACATTTAGTTGGCCCTTTAGCTACAGTACGCAACTGGGGTGAGCTCCCAGGAAGGAATCGCAAGCCCCTGGATTCTTTAGGAAAAAAACTCTGTGCTCTTCAGCGGCACCTGTGGCGTGAAGAGTCTCCTGGTGGTGTGGTTTTCAGCAGGCTTGGAAGCTGCAATGGAGCTGCTGTCAAAAGGGGGAAATACGGGCTTCTCCCATATTCTCCCGTTTACAACTTGACGCCACAGCGCATTTACTAGCACTCTCTGACTGACTGCTGGAGACTTTCAGCCCCACTGGGCCTTTCTATGATCACACTTCGTTGGACGCGGGGTGTTTTGCGTGCCACGAATAGCATTACACGCTTCATGAACTAGTCCGGCCTAGGTGACTTTGGATGGACCAAATGGCTAAGAATTTGACCGGTATTTCAGGATTTTCTGGCAGGCTGGACCTACCGTGGACCTTGCTTCCCAATAGAGAGATGACAGGTAAGAGTTGCCAGGATGCACTTTAGGCGCAGGGGTTCTTTCAGTGCAGTTCAGAGGGCCTCCACGGAGGCAGAGCCACGTTGAATGGAATACTGGCCAAAAGGTGGTCCTGGGGCTGCCTTACAGCTGTAGAAACCAAGCTCTGCAGGCGAGAATCTGTTCATCACCCTTCCCTCTGCATACAAATAGTCGACCCCAACCGTCTGTTCTGTGTTATGTTTCTTGGAAAATAAAAGGGGACTACGGCGCACACACTCTCCCTCAGAAGGGAATTCCTACGTGACTCTCTTAGGCCTACGGAAAGCCGTAGAGGAGTTAAAGCACTCTGTCGAGTCAGGACGCACGGAGATGGCTGCACACAAAACTTTGCTGATAGGAAACACTCGTGCTTGCCTTGAGGCCAGGGGTCACGTTTACTTTGCCCTGAGCTAGGGCAAGCGTGGGATGAGCTCCTAGCAAGGCACTGGAGACCACCTGGATTCCTAGGAGAATGCTCACTTTCTTCATTGAGCGTATTCCTAGGAGTGACTAGAAGACGGTTAATGGCAATGTCTTTCAGTCAGCCTTGAGGCCGCCACTATCTACCTTTCAACTGGGGGAAATCCTGCCTTTTTCCAGGCTTCTCAATGACAAACTGGATCACCCCGCACATGTACCTAGCTTCTCTCACAATCCCAAAGAGACCATTGGAACGCAATCCGGCCTTCTGCGATGAAACTTTTGGATGCAGTGTGCTCTGCATGTGGTGAACGGCATAATCCTCTAAATGTCCTCAGTAGGCCTAGGTGACTTTGGATGTTGCAAATGCCTAGCAATGCTCAGGGTAAATCTCTTCTTTATTTCGGGCTGGACCTAAAGGCCAGTTTCCGCATCACTTAGAGAGACCTCGAGCAGGAGTCCCCAGACTGAAGTGGCGCCCCGGTGGTTTCCTTCAGGGCCTCTTATGTTTCCTCAAAGTGGCAGACCCGCATGGAATGAAAGCCTGCCACGAACCGCCTTCCTGAGGCTCTTTCAAAGCTGTGGAACACTAGCCATAGAGAACACATTCGTTCCCGGCCCTTCCAACTGCATAGTGAGGGAAGTTGCCCGAGCTGTGTATCCCTTGATTGTGCCCAGAAGGCTTTGGGTACACAGTGTCCTTCCTTGGCAGGAATTGACCAAGTGAGAGTCTTGAGCACTGTGGGCCATAGTAAAGCTAAAGCCGTCCATTGACTAAGACTTCCTGGAAACCGGTGCACCTCTATCTCTGGTAATGGGAAAATGTGCACCTTACCTCAAGACTAGAGGTCACATTTAGTTGGCCCTTTAGCTACAGTACGCAACTGGGGTGAGCTCCCAGGAAGGAATCGCAAGCCCCTGGATTCTTTAGGAAAAAAACTCTGTGCTCTTCAGCGGCACCTGTGGCGTGAAGAGTCTCCTGGTGGTGTGGTTTTCAGCAGGCTTGGAAGCTGCAATGGAGCTGCTGTCAAAAGGGGGAAATACGGGCTTCTCCCATATTCTCCCGTTTACAACTTGACGCCACAGCGCATTTACTAGCACTCTCTGACTGACTGCTGGAGACTTTCAGCCCCACTGGGCCTTTCTATGATCACACTTCGTTGGACGCGGGGTGTTTTGCGTGCCACGAATAGCATTACACGCTTCATGAACTAGTCCGGCCTAGGTGACTTTGGATGGACCAAATGGCTAAGAATTTGACCGGTATTTCAGGATTTTCTGGCAGGCTGGACCTACCGTGTACCTTGCTTCCCAATAGAGAGATGACAGGTAAGAGTTGCCAGGATGCACTTTAGGCGCAGGGGTTCTTTCAGTGCAGTTCAGAGGGCCTCCGAGGAGGCAGAGCCACGTTGAATGGAATACTGGCCAAAAGGTTGTCCTGGGGCTGCCTTACAGCTGTAGAAATCAAGCTCTGCAGGCGAGAATCTGTTCATCACCCTTCCCTCTGCATACAAATAGTCGACCCCAACCGTCTGTTCTGTGTTATGTTTCTCGGAAAATAAAAGGGGACTACGGCGCACACACTCTCCCTCAGAAGGGAATTCCTACGTGACTCTCTTAGGCCTACGGAAAGCTGTAGAGGAGTTAAAGCACTCTATCGAGTCAGGACGCATGGAGATGGCTGCACACAAAACTTTGCTGATAGGAAACACTCGTGCTTGCCTTGAGGCCAGGGGTCACGTTTACTTTGCCCTGAGCTAGGGCAAGCGTGGGATGAGCTCCTAGCAAGGCACTGGAGACCACCTGGATTCCTAGGAGAATGCTCACTTTCTTCACTGAGCGTATTCCTAGGAGTGACTAGAAGACGGTTCATGGCAATGTCTTTCAGTCAGCCTTGAGGCCGCCACTATCTACCTTTCAACTGGGGGAAATCCTGCCTTTTTCCAGGCTTCTCAATGACAAACTGGATCACCCCGAACATGTACCTAGCTTCTCTGACAATCCCAAAGAGACCATTGGAACGCAATCCGGCCTTCTGCGATGAAACTTTTGGATGCAGTGTGCTCTGCATGTGGTGAACGGCATAATCCTCTAAATGTCCTCAGTAGGCCTAGGTGTCTTTGGATGTTGCAAATGCCTAGCAATGCTCAGGGTAAATCTCTTCTTTATTTCGGGCTGGACCTAAAGGCCAGTTTCCACATCACTTAGAGAGACCTCGAGCAGGAGTCCCCAGACTGAAGTGGCGCCCCGGTGGTTTCCTTCAGGGCCTCTTATGTTTCCTCAAAGTGGCAGACCCGCATGGAATGAAAGCCTGCCACGAACCGCCTTCCTGAGGCTCTTTCAAAGCTGTGGAACGCTAGCCATAGAGAACACATTCGTTCCCGGCCCTTCCAACTGCATAGTGAGGGAAGTTCCCCGAGCTGTGTATCCCTTGATTGTGCCCAGAAGGCTTTGGGTACACAGTGTCCTTCCTTGGCAGGAATTGACCATGTGAGAGTCTTGAGCACTGTGGGCCATAGTAAAGCTAAAGCCGTCCATTGACTAAGACTTCCTGGAAACCGGTGCACCTCTATCTCTGGTAATGGGAAAATGTGCACCTTACCTCAAGACTAGAGGTCACATTTAGTTGGCCCTTTAGCTACAGTATGCAACTGGGGTGAGCTCCCAGGAAGGAATCGCAAGCCCCTGGATTATTTAGGAAAAAAACTCTGTGCTCTTCAGCAGCACCTGTGGCGTGAAGAGTCTCCTGGTGTTGTGGTTTTCAGCAGTCTTGGAAGCTGCAATGGAGCTGCTGTCAAAAGGGGGAATTACGGGCTTTTCCCATATTCTCCCGTTTACAACTTGACGCCACAGCGCATTTACTAGCACTCTCTGACTGACTGCGGGAGACTTTCAGCCCCACTGGGCCTTTCTATGATCACACTTCGTTGGACGCGGGGTGTTTTGCGTGCCACGAATAGCATTACACGCTTCATGAACTAGTCCGGCCTAGGTGACTTTGGATGGACCAAATGGCTAAGAATTTGACCGGTATTTCAGGATTTTCTGGCAGGCTGGACCTACCGTGTACCTTGCTTCCCAATAGAGAGATGACAGGTAAGAGTTGCCAGGATGCACTTTAGGCGCAGGGGTTCTTTCAGTGCAGTTCAGAGGGCCTCCGCGGAGGCAGAGCCACGTTGAATGGAATACTGGCCAAAAGGTGGTCCTGGGGCTGCCTTACAGCTGTAGAAACCAAGCTCTGCAGGCGAGAATCTGTTCATCACCCTTCCCTCTGCATACAAATAGTCGACCCCAACCGTCTGTTCTGTGTTATGTTTCTTGGAAAATAAAAGGGGACTACGGCGCACACACTCTCCCTCAGAAGGGAATTCCTACGTGACTCTCTTAGGCCTACGGAAAGCCGTAGAGGAGTTAAAGCACTCTGTCGAGTCAGGACGCACGGAGATGGTTGCACACAAAACTTTGCTGATAGGAAACACTCGTGCTTGCCTTGAGGCCAGGGGTCACGTTTACTTTGCCCTGAGCTAGGGCAAGCGTGGGATGAGCTCCTAGCAAGGCACTGGAGACCACCTGGATTCCTAGGAGAATGCTCACTTTCTTCACTGAGCGTATTCCTAGGAGTGACTAGAAGACGGTTCATGGCAATGTCTTTCAGTCAGCCTTGAGGCCGCCACTATCTACCTTTCAACTGGGGGAAATCCTGCCTTTTTCCAGGCTTCTCAATGACAAACTGGATCACCCCGCACATGTACCTAACTTCTCTGACAATCCCAAAGAGACCATTGGAACGCAATCCGGCCTTCTGCGATGAAACTTTTGGATGCAGTGTGCTCTGCATGTGGTGAACGGCATAATCCTCTAAATGTCCTCAGTAGGCCTAGGTGACTTTGGATGTTGCAAATGCCTAGCAATGCTCAGGGTAAATCTCTTCTTTATTTCGGGCTGGACCTAAAGGCCAGTTTCCACATCACTTAGAGAGACCTCGAGCAGGAGTCCCCAGACTGAAGTGGCGCCCCGGTGGTTTCCTTCAGGGCCTCTTATGTTTCCTCAAAGTGGCAGACCCGCATGGAATGAAAGCCTGCCACGAACCGCCTTCCTGAGGCTCTTTCAAAGCTGTGGAACGCTAGCCATAGAGAACACATTCGTTCCCGGCCCTTCCAACTGCATAGTGAGGGAAGTTCCCCGAGCTGTGTATCCCTTAATTGTGCCCAGAAGGCTTTGGGTACACAGTGTCCTTCCTTGGCAGGAATTGACCATGTGAGAGTCTTGAGCACTGTGGGCCATAGTAAAGCTAAAGCCGTCCATTGACTAAGACTTCCTGGAAACCGGTGCACCTCTATCTCTGGTAATGGGAAAATGTGCACCTTACCTCAAGACTAGAGGTCACATTTAGTTGGCCCTTTAGCTACAGTACGCAACTGGGGTGAGCTCCCAGGAAGGAATTGCAAGCCCCTGGATTCTTTAGGAAAAAAACTCTGTGCTCTTCAGCGGCACCTGTGGCGTGAAGAGTCTCCTGGTGGTGTGGTTTTCAGCAGGCTTGGAAGCTGCAATGGAGCTGCTGTCAAAAGGGGGAAATACGGGCTTCTCCCATATTCTCCCGTTTACAACTTGACGCCACAGCGCATTTACTAGCACTCTCTGACTGACTGCTGGAGACTTTCAGCCCCACTGGGCCTTTCTATGATCACACTTCGTTGGACGCGGGGTGTTTTGCGTGCCACAAATAGCATTACACGCTTCATGAACTAGTCCGGCCTAGGTGACTTTGGATGGACCAAATGGCTAAGAATTTGACCGGTATTTCAGGATTTTCTGGCAGGCTGGACCTACCGTGGACCTTGCTTCCCAATAGAGAGATGACAGGTAAGAGTTGCCAGGATGCACTTTAGGCGCAGGGGTTCTTTCAGTGCAGTTCAGAGGGCCTCCGCGGAGGCAGAGCCACGTTGAATGGAATACTGGCCAAAAGGTGGTCCTGGGGCTGCCTTACAGCTGTAGAAACCAAGCTCTGCAGGCGAGAATCTGTTCATCACCCTTCCCTCTGCATACAAATAGTCGACCCCAACCGTCTGTTCTGTGTTATGTTTCTTGGAAAATAAAAGGGGACTACGGCGCACACACTCTCCCTCAGAAGGGAATTCCTACGTGACTCTCTTAGGCCTACGGAAAGCCGTAGAGGAGTTAAAGCACTCTGTCGAGTCAGGACGCACGGAGATGGCTGCACACAAATCTTTGCTGATAGGAAACACTCGTGCTTGCCTTGAGGCCAGGGGTCACGTTTACTTTGCCCTGAGCTAGGGCAAGCGTGGGATGAGCTCCTAGCAAGGCACTGGAGACCACCTGGATTCCTAGGAGAATGCTCACTTTCTTCACTGAGCGTATTCCTAGGAGTGACTAGAAGACGGTTAATGGCAATGTCTTTCAGTCAGCCTTGAGGCCGCCACTATCTACCTTTCAACTGGGGGAAATCCTGCCTTTTTCCAGGCTTCTCAATGACAAACTGGATCACCCCGCACATGTACCTAGCTTCTCTGACAATCCCAAAGAGACCATTGGAACGCAATCCGGCCTTCTGCGATGAAACTTTTGGATGCAGTGTGCTCTGCATGTGGTGAACGGCATAATCCTCTAAATGTCCTCAGTAGGCCTAGGTGACTTTGGATGTTGCAAATGCCTAGCAATGCTCAGGGTAAATCTCTTCTTTATTTCGGGCTGGACCTAAAGGCCAGTTTCCGCATCACTTAGAGAGACCTCGAGCAGGAGTCCCCAGACTGAAGTGGCGCCCCGGTGGTTTCCTTCAGGGCCTCTTATGTTTCCTCAAAGTGGCAGACCCGCATGGAATTAAAGCCTGCCACGAACCGCCTTCCTGAGGCTCTTTCAAAGCTGTGGAACACTAGCCATAGAGAACACATTCGTTCCCGGCCCTTCCAACTGCATAGTGAGGGAAGTTCCCCGAGCTGTGTATCCCTTGATTGTGCCCAGAAGGCTTTGGGTACACAGTGTCCTTCCTTGGCAGGAATTGACCATGTGAGAGTCTTGAGCACTGTGGGCCATAGTAAAGCCAAAGCCGTCCATTGACTAAGACTTCCTGGAAACCGGTGCACCTCTATCTCTGGTAATGGGAAAATGTGCACCTTACCTCAAGACTAGAGGTCACATTTAGTTGGCCCTTTAGCTACAGTACGCAACTGGGGTGAGCTCCCAGGAAGGAATCGCAAGCCCCTGGATTCTTTAGGAAAAAAACTCTGTGCTCTTCAGCGGCACCTGTGGCGTGAAGAGTCTCCTGGTGGTGTGGTTTTCAGCAGGCTTGGAAGCTGCAATGGAGCTGCTGTCAAAAGGGGGAAATACGGGCTTCTCCCATATTCTCCCATTTACAACTTGATGCCACAGCGCATTTACTAGCACTCTCTGACTGACTGCTGGAGACTTTCAGCCCCACTGGGCCTTTCTATGATCACACTTCGTTGGACGCGGGGTGTTTTGCGTGCCACGAATAGCATTACACGCTTCATGAACTAGTCCGGCCTAGGTGACTTTGGATGGACCAAATGGCTAAGAATTTGAACGGTATTTCAGGATTTTCTGGCAGGCTGGACCTACCGTGGACCTTGCTTCCCAATAGAGAGATGACAGGTAAGAGTTGCCAGGATGCACTTTAGGCGCAGGGGTTCTTTCAGTGCAGTTCAGAGGGCCTCCGAGGAGGCAGAGCCACGTTGAATGGAATACTGGCCAAAAGGTTGTCCTGGGGCTGCCTTACAGCTGTAGAAATCAAGCTCTGCAGGCGAGAATCTGTTCATCACCCTTCCCTCTGCATACAAATAGTCGACCCCAACCGTCTGTTCTGTGTTATGTTTCTCGGAAAATAAAAGGGGACTACGGCGCACACACTCTCCCTCAGAAGGGAATTCCTACGTGACTCTCTTAGGCCTACGGAAAGCTGTAGAGGAGTTAAAGCACTCTATCGAGTCAGGACGCATGGAGATGGCTGCACACAAAACTTTGCTGATAGGAAACACTCGTGCTTGCCTTGAGGCCAGGGGTCACGTTTACTTTGCCCTGAGCTAGGGCAAGCGTGGGATGAGCTCCTAGCAAGGCACTGGAGACCACCTGGATTCCTAGGAGAATGCTCACTTTCTTCACTGAGCGTATTCCTAGGAGTGACTAGAAGACGGTTCATGGCAATGTCTTTCAGTCAGCCTTGAGGCCGCCACTATCTACCTTTCAACTGGGGGAAATCCTGCCTTTTTCCAGGCTTCTCAATGACAAACTGGATCACCCCGAACATGTACCTAGCTTCTCTGACAATCCCAAAGAGACCATTGGAACGCAATCCGGCCTTCTGCGATGAAACTTTTGGATGCAGTGTGCTCTGCATGTGGTGAATGGCATAATCCTCTAAATGTCCTCAGTAGGCCTAGGTGTCTTTGGATGTTGCAAATGCCTAGCAATGCTCAGGGTAAATGTCTTCTTTATTTCGGGCTGGAACTAAAGGCCAGTTTCCACATCACTTAGAGAGACCTCGAGCAGGAGTCCCCAGACTGAAGTGGCGCCCCGGTGGTTTCCTTCAGGGCCTCTTATGTTTCCTCAAAGTGGCAGACCCGCATGGAATGAAAGCCTGCCACGAACCGCCTTCCTGAGGCTCTTTCAAAGCTGTGGAACGCTAGCCATAGAGAACACATTAGTTCCCGGCCCTTCCAACTGCATAGTGAGGGAAGTTCCCCGAGCTGTGTATCCCTTGATTGTGCCCAGAAGGCTTTGGGTACACAGTGTCCTTCCTTGGCAGGAATTGACCATGTGAGAGTCTTGAGCACTGTGGGCCATAGTAAAGCTAAAGCCGTCCATTGACTAAGACTTCCTGGAAACCGGTGCACTTCTATCTCTGGTAATGGGAAAATGTGCACCTTACCTCAAGACTAGAGGTCACATTTAGTTGGCCCTTTAGCTACAGTACGCAACTGGGGTGAGCTCCCAGGAAGGAATCGCAAGCCCCTGGATTCTTTAGGAAAAAAACTCTGTGCTCTTCAGCGGCACCTGTGGCGTGAAGAGTCTCCTGGTGTTGTGGTTTTCAGCAGTCTTGGAAGCTGCAATGGAGCTGCTGTCAAAAGGGGGAAATACGGGCTTCTCCCATATTCTCCCGTTTAAAACTTGACGCCACAGCGCATTTACTAGCACTCTCTGACTGACTGCTGGAGACTTTCAGCCCCACTGGGCCTTTCTATGATCACACTTCGTTGGACGCGGGGTGTTTTGCGTGCCACGAATAGCATTACACGCTTCATGAACTAGTCCGGCCTAGGTGACTTTGGATGGACCAAATGGCTAAGAATTTGACCGGTATTTCAGGATTTTCTGGCAGGCTGGACCTACCGTGGACCTTGCTTCCCAATAGAGAGATGACAGGTAAGAGTTGCCAGGATGCACTTTAGGCGCAGGGGTTCTTTCAGTGCAGTTCAGAGGGCCTCCGAGGAGGCAGAGCCACGTTGAATGGAATACTGGCCAAAAGGTTGTCCTGGGGCTGCCTTACAGCTGTAGAAATCAAGCTCTGCAGGCGAGAATCTGTTCATCACCCTTCCCTCTGCATACAAATAGTCGACCCCAACCGTCTGTTCTGTGTTATGTTTCTCGGAAAATAAAAGGGGACTACGGCGCACACACTCTCCCTCAGAAGGGAATTCCTACGTGACTCTCTTAGGCCTACGGAAAGCTGTAGAGGAGTTAAAGCACTCTATCGAGTCAGGACGCATGGAGATGGCTGCACACAAAACTTTGCTGATAGGAAACACTCGTGCTTGCCTTGAGGCCAGGGGTCACGTTTACTTTGCCCTGAGCTAGGGCAAGCGTGGGATGAGCTCCTAGCAAGGCACTGGAGACCACCTGGATTCCTAGGAGAATGCTCACTTTCTTCACTGAGCGTATTCCTAGGAGTGACTAGAAGACGGTTCATGGCAATGTCTTTCAGTCAGCCTTGAGGCCGCCACTATCTACCTTTCAACTGGGGGAAATCCTGCCTTTTTCCAGGCTTCTCAATGACAAACTGGATCACCCCGAACATGTACCTAGCTTCTCTGACAATCCCAAAGAGACCATTGGAACGCAATCCGGCCTTCTGCGATGAAACTTTTGGATGCAGTGTGCTCTGCATGTGGTGAATGGCATAATCCTCTAAATGTCCTCAGTAGGCCTAGGTGTCTTTGGATGTTGCAAATGCCTAGCAATGCTCAGGGTAAATGTCTTCTTTATTTCGGGCTGGAACTAAAGGCCAGTTTCCACATCACTTAGAGAGACCTCGAGCAGGAGTCCCCAGACTGAAGTGGCGCCCCGGTGGTTTCCTTCAGGGCCTCTTATGTTTCCTCAAAGTGGCAGACCCGCATGGAATGAAAGCCTGCCACGAACCGCCTTCCTGAGGCTCTTTCAAAGCTGTGGAACGCTAGCCATAGAGAACACATTAGTTCCCGGCCCTTCCAACTGCATAGTGAGGGAAGTTCCCCGAGCTGTGTATCCCTTGATTGTGCCCAGAAGGCTTTGGGTACACAGTGTCCTTCCTTGGCAGGAATTGACCATGTGAGAGTCTTGAGCACTGTGGGCCATAGTAAAGCTAAAGCCGTCCATTGACTAAGACTTCCTGGAAACCGGTGCACTTCTATCTCTGGTAATGGGAAAATGTGCACCTTACCTCAAGACTAGAGGTCACATTTAGTTGGCCCTTTAGCTACAGTACGCAACTGGGGTGAGCTCCCAGGAAGGAATCGCAAGCCCCTGGATTCTTTAGGAAAAAAACTCTGTGCTCTTCAGCGGCACCTGTGGCGTGAAGAGTCTCCTGGTGTTGTGGTTTTCAGCAGTCTTGGAAGCTGCAATGGAGCTGCTGTCAAAAGGGGGAAATACGGGCTTCTCCCATATTCTCCCGTTTAAAACTTGACGCCACAGCGCATTTACTAGCACTCTCTGACTGACTGCTGGAGACTTTCAGCCCCACTGGGCCTTTCTATGATCACACTTCGTTGGACGCGGGGTGTTTTGCGTGCCACGAATAGCATTACACGCTTCATGAACTAGTCCGGCCTAGGTGACTTTGGATGGACCAAATGGCTAAGAATTTGACCGGTATTTCAGGATTTTCTGGCAGGCTGGACCTACCGTGGACCTTGCTTCCCAATAGAGAGATGACAGGTAAGAGTTGCCAGGATGCACTTTAGGTGCAGGGGTTCTTTCAGTGCAGTTCAGAGGGCCTCCGAGGAGGCAGAGCCACGTTGAATGGAATACTGGCCAAAAGGTTGTCCTGGGGCTGCCTTACAGCTGTAGAAATCAAGCTCTGCAGGCGAGAATCTGTTCATCACCCTTCCCTCTGCATACAAATAGTCGACCCCAACCGTCTGTTCTGTGTTATGTTTCTCGGAAAATAAAAGGGGACTACGGCGCACACACTCTCCCTCAGAAGGGAATTCCTACGTGACTCTCTTAGGCCTACGGAAAGCTGTAGAGGAGTTAAAGCACTCTATCGAGTCAGGACGCATGGAGATGGCTGCACACAAAACTTTGCTGATAGGAAACACTCGGGCTTGCCTTGAGGCCAGGGGTCACGTTTACTTTGCCCTGAGCTAGGGCAAGCGTGGGATGAGCTCCTAGCAAGGCACTGGAGACCACCTGGATTCCTAGGAGAATGCTCACTTTCTTCACTGAGCGTATTCCTAGGAGTGACTAGAAGACGGTTCATGGCAATGTCTTTCAGTCAGCCTTGAGGCCGCCACTATCTACCTTTCAACTGGGGGAAATCCTGCCTTTTTCCAGGCTTCTCAATGACAAACTGGATCACCCCGCACATGTACCTAGCTTCTCTGACAATCCCAAAGAGACCATTGGAACGCAATCCGGCCTTCTGCGATGAAACTTTTGGATGCAGTGTGCTCTGCATGTGGTGAATGGCATAATCCTCTAAATGTCCTCAGTAGGCCTAGGTGTCTTTGGATGTTGCAAATGCCTAGCAATGCTCAGGGTAAATGTCTTCTTTATTTCGGGCTGGACCTAAAGGCCAGTTTCCACATCACTTAGAGAGACCTCGAGCAGGAGTCCCCAGACTGAAGTGGCGCCCCGGTGGTTTCCTTCACGGCCTCTTATGTTTCCTCAAAGTGGCAGACCCGCATGGAATGAAAGCCTGCCACGAACCGCCTTCCTGAGGCTCTTTCAAAGCTGTGGAACGCTAGCCATAGAGAACACATTAGTTCCCGGCCCTTCCAACTGCATAGTGAGGGAAGTTCCCCGAGCTGTGTATCCCTTGATTGTGCCCAGAAGGCTTTGGGTACACAGTGTCCTTCCTTGGCAGGAATTGACCATGTGAGAGTCTTGAGCACTGTGGGCCATAGTAAAGCTAAAGCCGTCCATTGACTAAGACTTCCTGGAAACCGGTGCACCTCTATCTCTGGTAATGGGAAAATGTGCACCTTACCTCAAGACTAGAGGTCACATTTAGTTGGCCCTTTAGCTACAGTACGCAACTGGGGTGAGCTCCCAGGAAGGAATCGCAAGCCCCTGGATTCTTTAGGAAAAAAACTCTGTGCTCTTCAGCGGCACCTGTGGCGTGAAGAGTCTCCTGGTGGTGTGGTTTTCAGCAGTCTTGGAAGCTGCAATGGAGCTGCTGTCAAAAGGGGGAAATACGGGCTTCTCCCATATTCTCCCGTTTACAACTTGACGCCACAGCGCATTTACTAGCACTCTCTGACTGACTGCTGGAGACTTTCAGCCCCACTGGGCCTTTCTATGATCACACTTCGTTGGACGCGGGGTGTTTTGCGTGCCACGAATAGCATTACACGCTTCATGAACTAGTCCGGCCTAGGTGACTTTGGATGGACCAAATGGCTAAGAATTTGACCGGTATTTCAGGATTTTCTGGCAGGCTGGACCTACCGTGCACCTTGCTTCCCAATAGAGAGATGACAGGTAAGAGTTGCCAGGATGCACTTTAGGCACAGGGGTTCTTTCAGTGCAGTTCAGAGGGCCTCCGCGGAGGCAGAGCCACGTTGAATGGAATACTGGCCAAAAGGTGGTCCTGGGGCTGCCTTACAGCTGTAGAAATCAAGCTCTGCAGGCGAGAATCTGTTCATCACCCTTCCCTCTGCATACAAATAGTCGACCCCAACCGTCTGTTCTGTGTTATGTTTCTCGGAAAATAAAAGGGGACTACGGCGCACACACTCTCCCTCAGAAGGGAATTCCTACGTGACTCTCTTATGCCTATGGAAAGCCGTAGAGGAGTTAAAGCACTCTGTCGAGTCAGGACGCACGGAGATGGCTGCACACAAATCTTTGCTGATAGGAAACACTCGTGCTTGCCTTGAGGCCAGGGGTCACGTTTACTTTGCCCTGAGCTAGGGCAAGCGTGGGATGAGCTCCTAGCAAGGCACTGGAGACCACCTGGATTCCTAGGAGAATGCTCACTTTCTTCACTGAGTGTATTCCTAGGAGTGACTAGAAGACGGTTAATGGCAATGTCTTTCAGTCAGCCTTGAGGCCGCCACTATCTACCTTTCAACTGGGGGAAATCCTGCCTTTTTCCAGGCTTCTCAATGACAAACTGGATCACCCCGCACATGTACCTAACTTCTCTGACAATCCCAAAGAGACCATTGGAACGCAATCCGGCCTTCTGCGATGAAACTTTTGGATGCAGTGTGCTCTGCATGTGGTGAACGGCATAATCCTCTAAATGTCCTCAGTAGGCCTAGGTGACTTTGGATGTTGCAAATGCCTAGCAATGCTCAGGGTAAATCTCTTCTTTATTTCGGGCTGGACCTAAAGGCCAGTTTCCGCATCACTTAGAGAGACCTCGAGCAGGAGTCCCCAGACTGAAGTGGCGCCCCGGTGGTTTCCTTCAGGGCCTCTTATGATTCCTCAAAGTGGCAGACCCGCATGGAATGAAAGCCTGCCACGAACCGCCTTCCTGAGGCTCTTTCAAAGCTGTGGAACGCTAGCCATAGAGAACACATTCGTTCCCGGCCCTTCCAACTGCATAGTGAGGGAAGTTCCCCGAGCTGTGTATCCCTTGATTGTGCCCAGAAGGCTTTGGGTACACAGTGTCCTTCCTTGGCAGGAATTGACCATGTGAGAGTCTTGAGCACTGTGGGCCATAGTAAAGCTAAAGCCGTCCATTGACTAAGACTTCCTGGAAACCGGTGCACCTCTATCTCTGGTAATGGGAAAATGTGCACCTTACCTCAAGACTAGAGGTCACATTTAGTTGGCCCTTTAGCTACAGTACGCAACTGGGGTGAGCTCCCAGGAAGGAATCGCAAGCCCCTGGATTCTTTAGGAAAAAAACTCTGTGCTCTTCAGCGGCACCTGTGGCGTGAAGAGTCTCCTGGTGGTGTGGTTTTCAGCAGGCTTGGAAGCTGCAATGGAGCTGCTGTCAAAAGGGGGAAATACAGGCTTCTCCCATATTCTCCCATTTACAACTTGACGCCACAGCGCATTTACTAGCACTATCTGACTGACTGCTGGAGACTTTCAGCCCCACTGGGCCTTTCTATGATCACACTTCGTTGGACGCGGGGTGTTTTGCGTGCCACGAATAGCATTACACGCTTCATGAACTAGTCCGGCCTAGGTGACTTTGGATGGACCAAATGGCTAAGAATTTGACCGGTATTTCAGGATTTTCTGGCAGGCTGGACCTACCGTGTACCTTGCTTCCCAATAGAGAGATGACAGGTAAGAGTTGCCAGGATGCACTTTAGGCGCAGGGGTTCTTTCAGTGCAGTTCAGAGGGCCTCCGAGGAGGCAGAGCCACGTTGAATGGAATACTGGCCAAAAGGTGGTCCTGGGGCTGCCTTACAGCTGTAGAAATCAAGCTCTGCAGGCGAGAATCTGTTCATCACCCTTCCCTCTGCATACAAATAGTCGACCCCAACCGTCTGTTCTGTGTTATGTTTCTCGGAAAATAAAAGGGGACTACGGCGCACACACTCTCCCTCAGAAGGGAATTCCTACGTGACTCTCTTAGGCCTACAGAAAGCTGTAGAGGAGTTAAAGCACTCTATCGAGTCAGGACGCATGGAGATGGCTGCACACAAAACTTTGCTGATAGGAAACACTCGTGCTTGCCTTGAGGCCAGGGGTCACGTTTACTTTGCCCTGAGCTAGGGCAAGCGTGGGATGAGCTCCTAGCAAGGCACTGGAGACCACCTGGATTCCTAGGAGAATGCTCACTTTCTTCACTGAGCGTATTCCTAGGAGTGACTAGAAGACGGTTAATGGCAATGTCTTTCAGTCAGCCTTGAGGCCGCCACTATCTACCTTTCAACTGGGGGAAATCCTGCCTTTTTCCAGGCTTCTCAATGACAAACTGGATCACCCCGAACATGTACCTAGCTTCTCTGACAATCCCAAAGAGACCATTGGAACGCAATCCGGACTTCTGCGATGAAACTTTTGGATGCAGTGTGTTCTGCATGTGGTGAATGGCATAATCCTCTAAATGTCCTCAGTAGGCCTAGGTGTCTTTGGATGTTGCAAATGCCTAGCAATGCTCAGGGTAAATCTCTTCTTTATTTCGGGCTGGACCTAAAGGCCAGTTTCCACATCACTTAGAGAGACCTCGAGCAGGAGTCCCCAGACTGAAGTGGCGCCCCGGCGGTTTCCTTCACGGCCTCTTATGTTTCCTCAAAGTGGCAGACCCGCATGGAATGAAAGCCTGCCACGAACCGCCTTCCTGAGGCTCTTTCAAAGCTGTGGAACGCTAGCCATAGAGAACACATTCGTTCCCGGCCCTTCCAACTGCATAGTGAGGGAAGTTCCCCGAGCTGTGTATCCCTTGATTGTGCCCAGAAGGCTTTGGGTACACAGTGTCCTTCCTTGGCAGGAATTGACCATGTGAGAGTCTTGAGCACTGTGGGCCATAGTAAAGCTAAAGCCGTCCATTGACTAAGACTTCCTGGAAACCGGTGCACCTCTATCTCTGGTAATGGGAAAATGTGCACCTTACCTCAAGACTAGAGGTCACATTTAGTTGGCCCTTTAGCTACAGAACGCAACTGGGGTGAGCTCCCAGGAAGGAATCGCAAGCACCTGGATTCTTTAGGAAAAAAACTCTGTGCTCTTCAGGGGCACCTGTGGCGTGAAGAGTCTCCTGGTGGTGTGGTTTTCAGCAGGCTTGGAAGCTGCAATGGAGCTGCTGTCAAAAGGGGGAAATACGGGCTTCTCCCATATTCTCCCGTTTACAACTTGACGCCACAGCGCATTTACTAGCACTCTCTGACTGACTGCTGGAGACTTTCAGCCCCACTGGGCCTTTCTATGATCACACTTCGTTGGACGCGGGGTGTTTTGCGTGCCACGAATAGCATTACACGCTTCATGAACTAGTCCGGCCTAGGTGACTTTGGATGGACCAAATGGCTAAGAATTTGACCGGTATTTCAGGATTTTCTGGCAGGCTGGACCTACCGTGCACCTTGCTTCCCAATAGAGAGATGACAGGTAAGAGTTGCCAGGATGCACTTTAGGCACAGGGGTTCTTTCAGTGCAGTTCAGAGGGCCTCCGCGGAGGCAGAGCCACGTTGAATGGAATACTGGCCAAAAGGTGGTCCTGGGGCTGCCTTACAGCTGTAGAAATCAAGCTCTGCAGGCGAGAATCTGTTCATCACCCTTCCCTCTGCATACAAATAGTCGACCCCAACCGTCTGTTCTGTGTTATGTTTCTCGGAAAATAAAAGGGGACTACGGCGCACACACTCTCCCTCAGAAGGGAATTCCTACGTGACTCTCTTATGCCTATGGAAAGCCGTAGAGGAGTTAAAGCACTCTGTCGAGTCAGGACGCACGGAGATGGCTGCACACAAATCTTTGCTGATAGGAAACACTCGTGCTTGCCTTGAGGCCAGGGGTCACGTTTACTTTGCCCTGAGCTAGGGCAAGCGTGGGATGAGCTCCTAGCAAGGCACTGGAGACCACCTGGATTCCTAGGAGAATGCTCACTTTCTTCACTGAGCGTATTCCTAGGAGTGACTAGAAGACGGTTAATGGCAATGTCTTTCAGTCAGCCTTGAGGCCGCCACTATCTACCTTTCAACTGGGGGAAATCCTGCCTTTTTCCAGGCTTCTCAATGACAAACTGGATCACCCCGCACATGTACCTAGCTTCTCTGACAATCCCAAAGAGACAATTGGAACGCAATCCGGCCTTCTGCGATGAAACTTTTGGATGCAGTGTGCTCTGCATGTGGTGAACGGCATAATCCTCTAAATGTCCTCAGTAGGCCTAGGTGACTTTGGATGTTGCAAATGCCTAGCAATGCTCAGGGTAAATCTCTTCTTTATTTCGGGCTGGACCTAAAGGCCAGTTTCCACATCACTTAGAGAGACCTCGAGCAGGAGTCCCCAGACTGAAGTGGCGCCCCGGTGGTTTCCTTCACGGCCTCTTATGTTTCCTCAAAGTGGCAGACCCGCATGGAATGAAAGCCTGCCACGAACCGCCTTCCTGAGGCTCTTTCAAAGCTGTGGAACGCTAGCCATAGAGAACACATTCGTTCCCGGCCCTTCCAACTGCATAGTGAGGGAAGTTCCCCGAGCTGTGTATCCCTTGATTGTGCCCAGAAGGCTTTGGGTACACAGT
Source organism: Mesoplodon densirostris (assembly GCF_025265405.1). Classification (NCBI taxonomy): domain Eukaryota; kingdom Metazoa; phylum Chordata; class Mammalia; order Artiodactyla; family Ziphiidae; genus Mesoplodon; species Mesoplodon densirostris. The sequence continues at coordinate 1,791,196 of NC_082682.1, forward strand.
GTCCTTCCTTGGCAGGAATTGACCATGTGAGAGTCTTGAGCACTGTGGGCCATAGTAAAGCTAAAGCCGTCCATTGACTAAGACTTCCTGGAAACCGGTGCACCTCTATCTCTGGTAATGGGAAAATGTGCACCTTACCTCAAGACTAGAGGTCACATTTAGTTGGCCCTTTAGCTACAGTACGCAACTGGGGTGAGCTCCCAGGAAGGAATCGCAAGCCCCTGGATTCTTTAGGAAAAAAACTCTGTGCTCTTCAGCGGCACCTGTGGCGTGAAGAGTCTCCTGGTGGTGTGGTTTTCAGCAGGCTTGGAAGCTGCAATGGAGCTGCTGTCAAAAGGGGGAAATACGGGCTTCTCCCATATTCTCCCGTTTACAACTTGACGCCACAGCGCATTTACTAGCACTCTCTGACTGACTGCTGGAGACTTTCAGCCCCACTGGGCCTTTCTATGATCACACTTCGTTGGACGCGGGGTGTTTTGCGTGCCACGAATAGCATTACACGCTTCATGAACTAGTCCGGCCTAGGTGACTTTGGATGGACCAAATGGCTAAGAATTTGACCGGTATTTCAGGATTTTCTGGCAGGCTGGACCTACCGTGGACCTTGCTTCCCAATAGAGAGATGACAGGTAAGAGTTGCCAGGATGCACTTTAGGCGCAGGGGTTCTTTCAGTGCAGTTCAGAGGGCCTCCGCGGAGGCAGAGCCACGTTGAATGGAATACTGGCCAAAACGTGGTCCTGGGGCTGCCTTACAGCTGTAGAAATCAAGCTCTGCAGGCGAGAATCTGTTCATCACCCTTCCCTCTGCATACAAAGGGTCGATCCCAACCGTCTGTTCTGTGTTATGTTTCTCGGAAAATAAAAGGGGAGTACGGCGCACACACTCTCCCTCAGAAGGGAATTCCTACGCGACTCTCTTAGGCCTACGGAAAGCCGTAGAGGAGTTAAAGCACTCTGCCGAGTCAGGACGCACGGAGATGGCTGCACACAAAACTTTGCTGATAGGAAACACTCGTGCTTGCCTTGAGGCCAGGGGTCACGTTTACTTTGCCCTGAGCTAGGGCAAGCGTGGGATGAGCTCCTAGCAAGGCACTGGAGACCACCTGGATTCCTAGGAGAACGCTCACTTTCTTCACTGAGCGTATTCCTAGGAGTGACTAGAAGACGGTTCATGGCAATGTCTTTCAGTCAGCCTTGAGGCCGCCACTATCTACCTTTCAACTGGGGGAAATCCTGCCTTTTTCCAGGCTTCTCAATGACAAACTGGATCACCCCGCACATGTACCTAGCTTCTCTGACAATCCCAAAGAGACCATTGGAACGCAATCCGGCCTTCTGCGATGAAACTTTTGGATGCAGTGTGCTCTGCATGTGGTGAACGGCATAATCCTCTAAATGTCCTCAGTAGGCCTAGGTGACTTTGGATGTTGCAAATGCCTAGCAATGCTCAGGGTAAATCTCTTCTTTATTTCGGGCTGGACCTAAAGGCCAGTTTCCGCATCACTTAGAGAGACCTCGAGCAGGAGTCCCCAGACTGAAGTGGCGCCCCGGTGGTTTCCTTCAGGGCCTCTTATGTTTCCTCAAAGTGGCAGACCCGCATGGAATGAAAGCCTGCCACGAACCGCCTTCCTGAGGCTCTTTCAAAGCTGTGGAACGCTAGCCATAGAGAACACATTCGTTCCCGGCCCTTCCAACTGCATAGTGAGGGAAGTTCCCCGAGCTGTGTATCCCTTGATTGTGCCCAGAAGGCTTTGGGTACACAGTGTCCTTCCTTGGCAGGAATTGACCATGTGAGAGTCTTGAGCACTGTGGGCCATAGTAAAGCTAAAGCCGTCCATTGACTAAGACTTCCTGGAAACCGGTGCACCTCTATCTCTGGTAATGGGAAAATGTGCACCTTACCTCAAGACTAGAGGTCACATTTAGTTGGCCCTTTAGCTACAGTACGCAACTGGGGTGAGCTCCCAGGAAGGAATCGCAAGCCCCTGGATTCTTTAGGAAAAAAACTCTGTGCTCTTCAGCGGCACCTGTGGCGTGAAGAGTCTCCTGGTGGTGTGGTTTTCAGCAGGCTTGGAAGCTGCAATGCAGCTGCTGTCAAAAGGGGGAAATACAGGCTTCTCCCATATTCTCCCATTTACAACTTGACGCCACAGCGCATTTACTAGCACTATCTGACTGACTGCTGGAGACTTTCAGCCCCACTGGGCCTTTCTATGATCACACTTCGTTGGACGCGGGGTGTTTTGCGTGCCACGAATAGCATTACACGCTTCATGAACTAGTCCGGCCTAGGTGACTTTGGATGGACCAAATGGCTAAGAATTTGACCGGTATTTCAGGATTTTCTGGCAGGCTGGACCTACCGTGTACCTTGCTTCCCAATAGAGAGATGACAGGTAAGAGTTGCCAGGATGCACTTTAGGCGCAGGGGTTCTTTCAGTGCAGTTCAGAGGGCCTCCGAGGAGGCAGAGCCACGTTGAATGGAATACTGGCCAAAAGGTGGTCCTGGGGCTGCCTTACAGCTGTAGAAATCAAGGTCTGCAGGCGAGAATCTGTTCATCACCCTTCCCTCTGAATACAAATAGTCGACCCAAACCGTCTGTTCTGTGTTATGTTTCTCCTAAAATAAACGGGGACTACGGCGCACACACTCTCCCTCAGAAGGGAATTCCTACGTGACTCTCTTAGGCCTACGGAAAACTGTAGAGGAGTTAAAGCACTCTATCGAGTCAGGACGCACGGAGATGGCTTCACACAAAACTTTGCTGATAGGAAACACTCGTGCTTCCCTTGAGGCCAGGGGTCACGTTTACTTTGCCCTGAGCTAGGGCAAGCGTGGGATGAGCTCCTAGCAAGGCACTGGAGACCACCTGGATTCCTAGGAGAATGCTCACTTTCTTCACTGAGCGTATTCCTAGGAGTGACTAGAAGACGGTTAATGGCAATGTCTTTCAGTCAGCCTTGAGGCCGCCACTATCTACCTTTCAACTGGGGGAAATCCTGCCTTTTTCCAGGCTTCTCAATGACAAACTGGATCACCCCGCACATGTACCTAGCTTCTCTGACAATCCCAAAGAGACCATTGGAACGCAATCCGGCCTTCTGCGATGAAACTTTTGGATGCAGTGTGCTCTGCATGTGGTGAACGGCATAATCCTCTAAATGTCCTCAGTAGGCCTAGGTGACTTTGGATGTTGCAAATGCCTAGCAATGCTCAGGGTAAATCTCTTCTTTATTTCGGGCTGGACCTAAAGGCCAGTTTCCGCATCACTTAGAGAGACCTCGAGCAGGAGTCCCCAGACTGAAGTGGCGCCCCGGTGGTTTCCTTCAGGGCCTCTTATGTTTCCTCAAAGTGGCAGACCCGCAGGGAATGAAAGCCTGCCACGAACCGCCTTCCTGAGGCTCTTTCAAAGCTGTGGAACGCTAGCCATAGAGAACACATTCGTTCCCGACCCTTCCAACTGCATAGTGAGGGAACTTCCCCGAGCTGTGTATCCCTTGATTGTGCCCAGAAGGCTTTGGGTACACAGTGTCCTTCCTTGGCAGGAATTGACCAAGTGAGAGTCTTGAGCACTGTGGGCCATAGTAAAGCTAAAGCCGTCCATTGACTAAGACTTCCTGGAAACCGGTGCACCTCTATCTCTGGTAATGGGAAAATGTGCACCTTACCTCAAGACTAGAGGTCACATTTAGTTGGCCCTTTAGCTACAGTACGCAACTGGGGTGAGCTCCCAGGAAGGAATCGCAAGCCCCTGGATTCTTTAGGAAAAAAACTCTGTGCTCTTCAGCGGCACCTGTGGCGTGAAGAGTCTCCTGGTGGTGTGGTTTTCAGCAGGCTTGGAAGCTGCAATGGAGCTGCTGTCAAAAGGGGGAAATACGGGCTTCTCCCATATTCTCCCGTTTACAACTTGACGCCACAGCGCATTTACTAGCACTCTCTGACTGACTGCTGGAGACTTTCAGCCCCACTGGGCCTTTCTATGATCACACTTCGTTGGACGCGGGGTGTTTTGCGTGCCACGAATAGCATTACACGCTTCATGAACTAGTCCGGCCTAGGTGACTTTGGATGGACCAAATGGCTAAGAATTTGACCGGTATTTCAGGATTTTCTGGCAGGCTGGACCTACCGTGGACCTTGCTTCCCAATAGAGAGATGACAGGTAAGAGTTGCCAGGATGCACTTTAGGCGCAGGGGTTCTTTCAGTGCAGTTCAGAGGGCCTCCGCGGAGGCAGAGCCACGTTGAATGGAATACTGGCCAAAACGTGGTCCTGGGGCTGCCTTACAGCTGTAGAAATCAAGCTCTGCAGGCGAGAATCTGTTCATCACCCTTCCCTCTGCATACAAAGGGTCGATCCCAACCGTCTGTTCTGTGTTATGTTTCTCGGAAAATAAAAGGGGACTACGGTGCACACACTCTCCCTCAGAAGGGAATTCCTACGCGACTCTCTTAGGCCTACGGAAAGCCGTTGAGGAGTTAAAGCACTCTGCCGAGTCAGGACGCACGGAGATGGCTGCACACAAAACTTTGCTGATAGGAAACACTCGTGCTTGCCTTGAGGCCAGGGGTCACGTTTACTTTGCCCTGAGCTAGGGCAAGCGTGGGATGAGCTCCTAGCAAGGCACTGGAGACCACCTGGATTCCTAGGAGAACGCTCACTTTCTTCACTGAGCGTATTCCTAGGAGTGACTAGAAGACGGTTAATGGCAATGTCTTTCAGTCAGCCTTGAGGCCGCCACTATCTACCTTTCAACTGGGGGAAATCCTGCCTTTTTCCAGGCTTCTCAATGACAAACTGGATCACCCCGCACATGTACCTAGCTTCTCTGACAATCCCAAAGAGACCATTGGAACGCAATCCGGCCTTCTGCGATGAAACTTTTGGATGCAGTGTGCTCTGCATGTGGTGAACGGCATAATCCTCTAAATGTCCTCAGTAGGCCTAGGTGACTTTGGATGTTGCAAATGCCTAGCAATGCTCAGGGTAAATCTCTTCTTTATTTCGGGCTGGACCTAAAGGCCAGTTTCCGCATCACTTAGAGAGACCTCGAGCAGGAGTCCCCAGACTGAAGTGGCGCCCCGGTGGTTTCCTTCAGGGCCTCTTATGTTTCCTCAAAGTGGCAGACCCGCATGGAATGAAAGCCTGCCACGAACCGCCTTCCTGAGGCTCTTTCAAAGCTGTGGAACGCTAGCCATAGAGAACACATTCGTTCCCGGCCCTTCCAACTGCATAGTGAGGGAAGTTCCCCGAGCTGTGTATCCCTTGATTGTGCCCAGAAGGCTTTGGGTACACAGTGTCCTTCCTTGGCAGGAATTGACCATGTGAGAGTCTTGAGCACTGTGGGCCATAGTAAAGCTAAAGCCGTCCATTGACTAAGACTTCCTGGAAACCGGTGCACCTCTATCTCTGGTAATGGGAAAATGTGCACCTTACCTCAAGACTAGAGGTCACATTTAGTTGGCCCTTTAGCTACAGTACGCAACTGGGGTGAGCTCCCAGGAAGGAATCGCAAGCCCCTGGATTCTTTAGGAAAAAAACTCTGTGCTCTTCAGCGGCACCTGTGGCGTGAAGAGTCTCCTGGTGGTGTGGTTTTCAGCAGGCTTGGAAGCTGCAATGGAGCTGCTGTCAAAAGGGGGAAATACGGGCTTCTCCCATATTCTCCCGTTTACAACTTGACGCCACAGCGCATTTACTAGCACTCTCTGACTGACTGCTGGAGACTTTCAGCCCCACTGGGCCTTTCTATGATCACACTTCGTTGGACGCGGGGTGTTTTGCGTGCCACGAATAGCATTACACGCTTCATGAACTAGTCCGGCCTAGGTGACTTTGGATGGACCAAATGGCTAAGAATTTGACCGGATTTTCAGGATTTTCTGGCAGGCTGGACCTACCGTGTACCTTGCTTCCCAATAGAGAGATGACAGGTAAGAGTTGCCAGGATGCACTTTAGGCACAGGGGTTCTTTCAGTGCAGTTCAGAGGGCCTCCGAGGAGGCAGAGCCACGTTGAATGGAATACTGGCCAAAAGGTGGTCCTGGGGCTGCCTTACAGCTGTAGAAATCAAGCTCTGCAGGCGAGAATCTGTTCATCACCCTTCCCTCTGCATACAAATAGTCGACCCCAACCGTCTGTTCTGTGTTATGTTTCTCGGAAAATAAAAGGGGACTACGGCGCACACACTCTCCCTCAGAAGGGAATTCCTACGTGACTCTCTTATGCCTATGGAAAGCCGTAGAGGAGTTAAAGCACTCTGTCGAGTCAGGACGCACGGAGATGGCTGCACACAAAACTTTGCTGATAGGAAACACTCGTGCTTGCCTTGAGGCCAGGGGTCACATTTACTTTGCCCTGAGCTAGGGCAAGCGTGGGATGAGCTCCTAGCAAGGCACTGGAGACCACCTGGATTCCTAGGAGAATGCTCACTTTCTTCACTGAGCGTATTCCTAGGAGTGACTAGAAGACGGTTAATGGCAATGTCTTTCAGTCAGCCTTGAGGCCGCCACTATCTACCTTTCAACTGGGGGAAATCCTGCCTTTTTCCAGGCTTCTCAATGACAAACTGGATCACCCCGCACATGTACCTAGCTTCTCTGACAATCCCAAAGAGACCATTGGAACGCAATCCGGCCTTCTGCGATGAAACTTTTGGATGCAGTGTGCTCTGCATGTGGTGAACGGCATAATCCTCTAAATGTCCTCAGTAGGCCTAGGTGTCTTTGGATGTTGCAAATGCCTAGCAATGCTCAGGGTAAATCTCTTCTTTATTTCGGGCTGGACCTAAAGGCCAGTTTCCACATCACTTAGAGAGACCTCGAGCAGGAGTCCCCAGACTGAAGTGGCGCCCTGGTGGTTTCCTTCAGGGCCTCTTATGTTTCCTCAAAGTGGCAGACCCGCATGGAATGAAAGCCTGCCACGAACCGCCTTCCTGAGGCTCTTTCAAAGCTGTGGAACGCTAGCCAAAAAGAACACATTCGTTCCCGGCCCTTCCAACTGCATAGTGAGGGAAGTTCCCCGAGCTGTGTATCCCTTGATTGTGCCCAGAAGGCTTTGGGTACACAGTGTCCTTCCTTGGCAGGAATTGACCATGTGAGAGTCTTGAGCACTGTGGGCCATAGTAAAGCTAAAGCCGTCCATTGACTAAGACTTCCTGGAAACCGGTGCACCTCTATCTCTGGTAATGGGAAAATGTGCACCTTACCTCAAGACTAGAGGTCACATTTAGTTGGCCCTTTAGCTACAGTACGCAACTGGGGTGAGCTCCCAGGAAGGAATCGCAAGCCCCTGGATTCTTTAGCAAAAAAATTCTGTGCTCTTCAGCGGCACCTGTGGCGTGAAGAGTCTCCTGGTGGTGTGGTTTTCAGCAGGCTTGGAAGCTGCAATGGAGCTGCTGTCAAAAGGGGGAAATACGGGCTTCTCCCATATTCTCCCGTTTACAACTTGACGCCACAGCACATTTACTAGCACTCTCTGACTGACTGCTGGAGACTTTCAGCCCCACTGGGCCTTTCTATGATCACACTTCGTTGGACGCGGGGTGTTTTGCGTGCCACGAATAGCATTACACGCTTCATGAACTAGTCCGGCCTAGGTGACTTTGGATGGACCAAATGGCTAAGAATTTGACCGGTATTTCAGGATTTTCTGGCAGGCTGGACCTACCGTGGACCTTGCTTCCCAATAGAGAGATGACAGGTAAGAGTTGCCAGGATGCACTTTAGGCGCAGGGGTTCTTTCAGTGCAGTTCAGAGGGCCTCCGCGGAGGCAGAGCCACGTTGAATGGAATACTGGCCAAAACGTGGTCCTGGGGCTGCCTTACAGCTGTAGAAATCAAGTTCTGCAGGCGAGAATCTGTTCATCACCCTTCCCTCTGCATACAAAGGGTCGATCCCAACCGTCTGTTCTGTGTTATGTTTCTCGGAAAATAAAAGGGGACTACGGCGCACACACTCTCCCTCAGAAGGGAATTCCTACGCGACTCTCTTAGGCCTACGGAAAGCCGTAGAGGAGTTAAAGCACTCTGCCGAGTCAGGACGCACGGAGATGGCTGCACACAAAACTTTGCTGATAGGAAACACTCGTGCTTGCCTTGAGGCCAGGGGTCACGTTTACTTTGCCCTGAGCTAGGGCAAGCGTGGGATGAGCTCCTAGCAAGGCACTGGAGACCACCTGGATTCCTAGGAGAACGCTCACTTTCTTCACTGAGCGTATTCCTAGGAGTGACTAGAAGACGGTTCATGGCAATGTCTTTCAGTCAGCCTTGAGGCCGCCACTATCTACCTTTCAACTGGGGGAAAACCTGCCTTTTTCCAGGCTTCTCAATGACAAACTGGATCACCCCGCACATGTACCTAGCTTCTCTGACAATCCCAAAGAGACCATTGGAACGCAATCCGGCCTTCTGCGATGAAACTTTTGGATGCAGTGTGCTCTGCATGTGGTGAACGGCATAATCCTCTAAATGTCCTCAGTAGGCCTAGGTGACTTTGGATGTTGCAAATGCCTAGCAATGCTCAGGGTAAATCTCTTCTTTATTTCGGGCTGGACCTAAAGGCCAGTTTCCGCATAACTTAGAGAGACCTCGAGCAGGAGTCCCCAGACTGAAGTGGCGCCCCGGTGGTTTCCTTCAGGGCCTCTTATGTTTCCTCAAAGTGGCAGACCCGCATGGAATGAAAGCCTGCCACGAACCGCCTTCCTGAGGCTCTTTCAAAGCTGTGGAACGCTAGCCACAGAGAACACATTCGTTCCCGGCCCTTCCAACTGCATAGTGAGGGAAGTTCCCCGAGCTGTGTATCCCTTGATTGTGCCCAGAAGGCTTTGGGTACACAGTGTCCTTCCTTGGCAGGAATTGACCATGTGAGAGTCTTGAGCACTGTGGGCCATAGTAAAGCTAAAGCCGTCCATTGACTAAGACTTCCTGGAAACCGGTGCACCTCTATCTCTGGTAATGGGAAAATGTGCACCTTACCTCAAGACTAGAGGTCACATTTAGTTGGCCCTTTAGCTACAGTACGCAACTGGGGTGAGCTCCCAGGAAGGAATCGCAAGCCCCTGGATTCTTTAGGAAAAAAACTCTGTGCTCTTCAGCGGCACCTGTGGCGTGAAGAGTCTCCTGGTGGTGTGGTTTTCAGCAGGCTTGGAAGCTGCAATGGAGCTGCTGTCAAAAGGGGGAAATACAGGCTTCTCCCATATTCTCCCGTTTACAACTTGACGCCACAGCGCATTTACTAGCACTATCTGACTGACTGCTGGAGACTTTCAGCCCCACTGGGCCTTTCTATGATCACACTTCGTTGGACGCGGGGTGTTTTGCGTGCCACGAATAGCATTACACGCTTCATGAACTAGTCCGGCCTAGGTGACTTTGGATGGACCAAATGGCTAAGAATTTGACCGGTATTTCAGGATTTTCTGGCAGGCTGGACCTACCGTGTACCTTGCTTCCCAATAGAGAGATGACAGGTAAGAGTTGCCAGGATGCACTTTAGGCGCAGGGGTTCTTTCAGTGCAGTTCAGAGGGCCTCCGAGGAGGCAGAGCCACGTTGAATGGAATACTGGCCAAAAGGTGGTCCTGGGGCTGCCTTACAGCTGTAGAAATCAAGCTCTGCAGGCGAGAATCTGTTCATCACCCTTCCCTCTGCATACAAATAGTCGACCCAAACCGTCTGTTCTGTGTTATGTTTCTCGTAAAATAAAAGGGGACTACGGCGCACACACTCTCCCTCAGAAGGGAATTCCTACGTGACTCTCTTAGGCCTACGGAAAGCTGTAGAGGAGTTAAAGAACTCTATCGAGTCAGGACGCACGGAGATGGCTGCACACAAAACTTTGCTGATAGGAAACACTCGTGCTTCCCTTGAGGCCAGGGGTCACGTTTACTTTGCCCTGAGCTAGGGCAAGCGTGGGATGAGCTCCTAGCAAGGCACTGGAGACCACGTGGATTCCTAGGAGAATGCTCACTTTCTTCACTGAGCGTATTCCTAGGAGTGACTAGAAGACGGTTAATGGCAATGTCTTTCAGTCAGCCTTGAGGCCGCCACTATCTACCTTTCAACTGGGGGAAATCCTGCCTTTTTCCAGGCTTCTCAATGACAAACTGGATCACCCCGCACATGTACCTAGCTTCTCTGACAATCCCAAAGAGACCATTGGAACGCAATCCGGCCTTCTGCGATGAAACTTTTGGATGCAGTGTGCTCTGCATGTGGTGAACGGCATAATCCTCTAAATGTCCTCAGTAGGCCTAGGTGACTTTGGATGTTGCAAATGCCTAGCAATGCTCAGGGTAAATCTCTTCTTTATTTCGGGCTGGACCTAAAGGCCAGTTTCCGCATCACTTAGAGAGACCTCGAGCAGGAGTCCCCAGACTGAAGTGGCGCCCCGGTGGTTTCCTTCAGGGCCTCTTATGTTTCCTCAAAGTGGCAGACCCGCATGGAATGAAAGCCTGCCACGAACCGCCTTCCTGAGGCTCTTTCAAAGCTGTGGAACGCTAGCCATAGAGAACACATTCGTTCCCGGCCCTTCCAACTGCATAGTGAGGGAAGTTGCCCGAGGTGTGTATCCCTTGATTGTGCCCAGAAGGCTTTGGGTACACAGTGTCCTTCCTTGGCAGGAATTGACCAAGTGAGAGTCTTGAGCACTGTGGGCCATAGTAAAGCTAAAGCCGTCCATTGACTAAGACTTCCTGGAAACCGGTGCACCTCTATCTCTGGTAATGGGAAAATGTGCACCTTACCTCAAGACTAGAGGTCACATTTAGTTGGCCCTTTAGCTACAGTACGCAACTGGGGTGAGCTCCCAGGAAGGAATCGCAAGCCCCTGGATTCTTTAGGAAAAAAACTCTGTGCTCTTCAGCGGCACCTGTGGCGTGAAGAGTCTCCTGGTGGTGTGGTTTTCAGCAGGCTTGGAAGCTGCAATGGAGCTGCTGTCAAAAGGGGGAAATACGGGCTTCTCCCATATTCTCCCGTTTACAACTTGACGCCACAGCGCATTTACTAGCACTCTCTGACTGACTGCTGGAGACTTTCAGCCCCACTGTGCCTTTCTATGATCACACTTCGTTGGACGCGGGGTGTTTTGTGTGCCACGAATAGAATTACACGCTTCATGAACTAGTCCGGCCTAGGTGACTTTGGATGGACCAAATGGCTAAGAATTTGACCGGTATTTCAGGATTTTCTGGCAGGCTGGACCTACCGTGTACCTTGCTTCCCAATAGAGAGATGACAGGTAAGAGTTGCCAGGATGCACTTTAGGCGCAGGGGTTCTTTCAGTGCAGTTCAGAGGGCCTCCGCGGAGGCAGAGCCACGTTGAATGGAATACTGGCCAAAACGTGGTCCTGGGGCTGCCTTACAGCTGTAGAAATCAAGTTCTGCAGGCGAGAATCTGTTCATCACCCTTCCCTCTGCATACAAAGAGTCGACCCCAACCATCTCTTCTGTGTTATGTTTCTTGGAAAATAAAAGGGGACTACGGCGCACACACTCTTCCTCAGAAGGGAATTCCTACGCGACTCTCTTAGCCCTATGGAAAGCTGTAGAGGAGTTAAATCACTCTGCCGAGTCAGGACGCATGGAGATGGCTGCACACAAAACTTTGCTGATAGGAAACACTCGTGCTTGCCTTGAGGCCAGGGGTCACGTTTACTTTGCCCTGAGCTAGGGCAAGCGTGGAATGAGCTCCTAGCAAGGTACTGGAGACCACCTGGATTCCTAGGAGAACGCTCACTTTCTTCACTGAGCGTATTCCTAGGAGTGACTAGAAGACGGTTAATGGCAATGTCTTTCAGTCAGCCTTGAGGCCGCCACTATCTACCTTTCAACTGGGGGAAATCCTGCCTTTTTCCAGGCTTCTCAATGACAAACTGGATCACCCCGCACATGTACCTGGCTTCTCTGACAATCCCAAAGATACCATTGGAACGCAATCCGGCCTTCTGCGATGAAACTTTTGGATGCAGTGTGCTCTGCATGTGGTGAACGGCATAATCCTCTAAATGTCCTCAGTAGGCCTAGGTGACATTGGATGTTGCAAATTCCTAGCAAAATTCAGGGTAAATCTCTTCTTTATTTCGGGCTGGACCTAAAGGCCAGTTTCCGCATCACTTAGAGAGACCTCGAGCAGGATTCCCCAGACTGAAGTGGCGTCCCGGTGGTTTCCTTCAGGGCCTCTTATGTTTCCTCAAAGTGGCAGACCCGCATGGAATGAAAGCCTGCCACGAACCGCCTTCCTGAGGCTCTTTCAAAGCTGTGGAACGCTAGCCATAGAGAACACATTAGTTCCCGGCCCTTCCAACTGCATAGTGAGGGAACTTCCCCGAGCTGTGTATCCCTTGATTGTGCCCAGAAGGCTTTGGGTACACAGTGTCCTTCCTTGGCAGGAATTGACCATGTGAGAGTCTTGAGCACTGTGGGCCATAGTAAAGCTAAAGCCGTCCATTGACTAAGACTTCCTGGAAACCGGTGCACCTCTATCTCTGGTAATGGGAAAATGTGCACCTTACCTCAAGACTAGAGGTCACATTTAGTTGGTTCTTTAGCTACAGTACGCAACTGGGGTGAGCTCCCAGGAAGGAATCGCAAGCCCCTGGATTCTTTAGGAAAAAAACTCTGTGCTCTTCAGCAGCACCTGTGTCGTGAAGAGTCTCCTGGTGGTGTGGTTTTCAGCAGGCTTGGAAGCTGCAATGGAGCTGCTGTCAAAAGGGGCAAATACGGGCTTCTCCCATATTCTCCCGTTTACAACTTGACGCCACAGCGCATTTACTAGCACTCTCTGACTGACTGCTGGAGACTTTCAGCCCCACTGGGCCTTTCTATGATCACACTTCGTTGGACGCGGGGTGTTTTGCGTGCCACGAATAGCATTACACGCTTCATGAACTAGTCCGGCCTAGGTGACTTTGGATGGACCAAATGGCTAAGAATTTGACCGGATTTTCAGGAATTTCTGGCAGGCTGGACCTACCGTGTACCTTGCTTCCCAATAGAGAGATGACAGGTAAGAGTTGCCAGGATGCACTTTAGGCACAGGGGTTCTTTCAGTGCAGTTCAGAGGGCCTCCGCGGAGGCAGTGCCATGTTGAATGGAATACTGGCCAAAAGGTGGTCCTGGGGCTGCCTTACAGCTGCAGAAATCAAGCTCTGTAGGCGAGAATCTGTTCATCACCATTCACTCTGCATACAAAGAGTCGACCACAACCATCTGTTCTGTGTTATGTTTCTCGGAAAATAAAAGGGGACTACGGTGCACACACTCTCCCTCAGAAGGGAATTCCTACGTGACTCTCTTAGGCCTACGGAAAGCCATAGAGGAGTTAAAGCACTCTGTCTAGTCAGGACGCACGGAGATGGCTGTACACAAAACTTTGCTGATAGGAAACACTCGTGCTTCCCTTGAGGCCAGGGATCACGTTTACTTTGCCCTGAGCTAGGGCAAGCGTGGGATGAGCTCCTAGCAAGGCACTGGAGACCACCTGGATTCCTAGGAGAACACTCACTTTCTTCAATGAGCGTATTCCTAGGAGTGACTACAAGACGGTTAATGGCAATGTCTTTCAGTCAGCCTTGAGGCCGCCAATATCTACCTTTCAACTGGGGGAAATCCTGCCTTTTTCCAGGCTTCTCAATGACAAACTGGATCACCCCGCACATGTACCTAGCTTCTCTGACAATCCCAAAGAGACCATTGGAACGCAATCCGGCCTTCTGCGATGAAACTTTGGATGCAGTGTGCTCTGCATGTGGTGAACGGCATAATCCTCTAAATGTCCTCAGTAGGCCTAGGTGACTTTGGATGTTGCAAATGCCTAGCAATGCTCAGGGTAAATCTCTTCTTTATTTTGGGCTGGACCTAAAGGCCAGTTTCCACATCACTTAGAGAGACCTCGAGCAGGAGTCCCCAGACTGAAGTGGCGCCCCGGTGGTTTCCTTCATGGCCTCTTATGTTTCCTCAAAGTGGCAGACCCGCATGGAATGAAAGCCTGCCACGAACCGCCTTCCTGAGGCTCTTTCAAGGCTGTGGAACGCTAGCCACAGAGAACACATTCGTTCCCGGCCCTTCCAACTGCATAGTGAGGGAACTTCCCCGAGCTGTGTATCCCTTGATTGTGCCCAGAAGGCTTTGGGTACACAGTGTCCTTCCTTGGCAGGAATTGACCATGTGAGAGTCTTGAGCACTGTGGGCCATAGTAAAGCTAAAGCCGTCCATTGACTAAGACTTCCTGGAAACCGGTGCACCTCTATCTCTGGTAATGGGAAAATGTGCACCTTACCTCAAGACTAGAGGTCACATTTAGTTGGCCCTTTAGCTACAGTACGCAACTGGGGTGAGCTCCCAGGAAGGAATCGCAAGCCCCTGGATTCTTTATGAAAAAAACTCTGTGCTCTTCAGCGGCACCTGTGGCGTGAAGAGTCTCCTGGTGGTGTGGTTTTCAGCAGGCTTGGAAGCTGCAATGGAGCTGCTGTCAAAAGGGGGAAATACGGGCTTCTCCCATATTCTCCCGTTTACAAGTTGACGCCACAGCGCATTTACTAGCGCTCTCTGACTGACTGCTGGAGACTTTCAGCCCCACTGGGCCTTTCTATGATCACACTTCGTTGGACGCGGGGTGTTTTGCGTGCCACGAATAGCATTACACGCTTCATGAACTAGTCCGGCCTAGGTGACTTTGGATGGACCAAATGGCTAAGAATTTGACCGGTATTTCAGGATTTTCTGGCAGGCTGGACCTACCATGTACCTTGCTTCCCAATAGAGAGATGATAGGTCAGAGTTGCCAGGATGCACTTTAGGCGCAGGGGTTCTTTCAGTGCAGTTCAGAGGGCCTCCGAGGAGGCAGAGCCACGTTGAATGGAATACTGGCCAAAACGTGGTCCTGGGGCTGCCTTACAGCTGTAGAAATCAAGTTCTGCAGGCGAAAATCTGTTCATCACCCTTCCCTCTGCATACAAAGAGTCGACCCCAACCATCTCTTCTGTGTTATGTTTCTTGGAAAATAAAAGGGGACTACGGCGCACACACTCTTCCTCAGAAGGGAATTCCTACGCGACTCTCTTAGGCCTATGGAAAGCTGTAGAGGAGTTAAATCACTCTGCCGAGTCAGGACGCATGGAGATGGCTGCACACAAAACTTTGCTGATAGGAAACACTCGTGCTTGCCTTGAGGCCAGGGGTCACGTTTACTTTGCCCTGAGCTAGGGCAAGCGTGGAATGAGCTCCTAGCAAGGTACTGGAGACCACCTGGATTCCTAGGAGAACGCTCACTTTCTTCACTGAGCGTATTCCTAGGAGTGACTAGAAGACGGTTAATGGCAATGTCTTTCAGTCAGCCTTGAGGCCGCCACTATCTACCTTTCAACTGGGGGAAATCCTGCCTTTTTCCAGGCTTCTCAATGACAAACTGGATCACCCCGCACATGTACCTGGCTTCTCTGACAATCCCAAAGATACCATTGGAACGCAATCCGGCCTTCTGCGATGAAACATTTGGATGCAGTGTGCTCTGCATGTGGTGAACGGCATAATCCTCTAAATGTCCTCAGTAGGCCTAGGTGACATTGGATGTTGCAAATTCCTAGCAAAATTCAGGGTAAATCTCTTCTTTATTTCGGGCTGGACCTAAAGGCCAGTTTCCGCATCACTTAGAGAGACTTCGAGCAGGATTCCCCAGACTGAAGTGGCGTCCCGGTGGTTTCCTTCAGGGCCTCTTATGTTTCCTCAAAGTGGCAGACCCGCATGGAATGAAAGCCTGCCACAAACCGCCTTCCTGAGGCTCTTTCAAAGATGTGGAACGCTAGCCATAGAGAACACATTAGTTCCCGGCCCTTCCAACTGCATAGTGAGGGAACTTCCCCGAGCTGTGTATCCCTTGATTGTGCCCAGAAGGCTTTGGGTACACAGTGTCCTTCCTTGGCAGGAATTGACCATGTGAGAGTCTTGAGCACTGTGGGCCATAGTAAAGCTAAAGCCGTCCATTGACTAAGACTTCCTGGAAACCGGTGCACCTCTATCTCTGGTAATGGGAAAATGTGCACCTTACCTCAAGACTAGAGGTCACATTTAGTTGGTTCTTTAGCTACAGTACGCAACTGGGGTGAGCTCCCAGGAAGGAATCGCAAGCCCCTGGATTCTTTAGGAAAAAAACTCTGTGCTCTTCAGCAGCACCTGTGGCGTGAAGAGTCTCCTGGTGGTGTGGTTTTCAGCAGGCTTGGAAGCTGCAATGGAGCTGCTGTCAAAAGGGGGAAATACGGGCTTCTCCCATATTCTCCCGTTTACAACTTGACGCCACAGCGCATTTACTAGCACTCTCTGACTGACTGCTGGAGACTTTCAGCCCCACTGGGCCTTTCTATGATCACACTTCGTTGGACGCGGGGTGTTTTGCGTGCCACGAATAGCATTACACGCTTCATGAACTAGTCCGGCCTAGGTGACTTTGGATGGACCAAATGGCTAAGAATTTGACCGGATTTTCAGGAATTTCTGGCAGGCTGGACCTACCGTGTACCTTGCTTCCCAATAGAGAGATGACAGGTAAGAGTTGCCAGGATGCACTTTAGGCGCAGGGGTTCTTTCAGTGCAGTTCAGAGGGCCTCCGCGGAGGCAGTGCCATGTTGAATGGAATACTGGCCAAAAGGTGGTCCTGGGGCTGCCTTACAGCTGCAGAAATCAAGCTCTGTAGGCGAGAATCTGTTCATCACCATTCCCTCTGCATACAAAGAGTCGACCCCAACCATCTGTTCTGTGTTATGTTTCTCGGAAAATAAAAGGGGACTACGGTGCACACACTCTCCCTCAGAAGGGAATTCCTACGTGACTCTCTTAGGCCTACGGAAAGCCGTAGAGGAGTTAAAGCACTCTGTCTAGTCAGGACGCACGGAGATGGCTGTACACAAAACTTTGCTGATAGGAAACACTCGTGCTTCCCTGAGGCCAGGGATCACGTTTACTTTGCCCTGAGCTAGGGCAAGCGTGGGATGAGCTCCTAGCAAGGCACTGGAGACCACCTGGATTCCTAGGAGAACACTCACTTTCTTCAATGAGCGTATTCCTAGGAGTGACTACAAGACGGTTAATGGCAATGTCTTTCAGTCAGCCTTGAGGCCGCCATTATCTACCTTTCAACTGGGGGAAATCCTGCCTTTTTCCAGGCTTCTCAATGACAAACTGGATCACCCCGCACATGTACCTAGCTTCTCTGACAATCCCAAAGAGACCATTGGAACGCAATCCGGCCTTCTGCGATGAAACTTTTGGATGCAGTGTGCTCTGCATGTGGTGAACGGCATAATCCTCTAAATGTCCTCAGTAGGCCTAGGTGACTCTGGATGTTGCAAATGCCTAGCAATGCTCAGGGTAAATCTCTTCTTTATTTTGGGCTGGACCTAAAGGCCAGTTTCCACATCACTTAGAGAGACCTCGAGCAGGAGTCCCCAGACTGAAGTGGCGCCCCGGTGGTTTCCTTCATGGCCTCTTATGTTTCCTCAAAGTGGCAGACCCGCATGCAATGAAAGCCTGCCACGAACCGCCTTCCTGAGGCTCTTTCAAGGCTGTGGAACGCTAGCCATAGAGAACACATTCGTTCCCGGCCCTTCCAACTGCATAGTGAGGGAAGTTCCCCGAGCTGTGTATCCCTTGATTGTGCCCAGAAGGCTTTGGGTACACAGTGTCCTTCCTTGGCAGGAATTGACCATGTGAGAGTCTTGAGCACTGTGGGCCATAGTAAAGCTAAAGCCGTCCATTGACTAAGACTTCCTGGAAACCGGTGCACCTCTATCTCTGGTAATGGGAAAATGTGCACCTTACCTCAAGACTAGAGGTCACATTTAGTTGGCCCTTTAGCTACAGTACGCAACTGGGGTGAGCTCCCAGGAAGGAATCGCAAGCCCCTGGATTCTTTAGGAATAAAACTCTGTGCTCTTCAGCGGCACCTGTGGCGTGAAGAGTCTCCTGGTGGTGTGGTTTTCAGCAGGCTTGGAAGCTGCAATGGAGCTGCTGTCAAAAGGGGGAAATACGGGCTTCTCCCATATTCTCCCGTTTACAACTTGACGCCACAGCGCATTTACTAGCACTCTCTGACTGACTGCTGGAGACTTTCAGCTCCACTGGGCCTTTCTATGATCACACTTCGTTGGACGCGGGGTGTTTTGCGTGCCATGAATAGCTTTACACGCTTCATGAACTAGTCCGGCCTAGGTGACTTTGGATGGACCAAATGGCTAAGAATTTGACCGGTATTTCAGGATTTTCTGGCAGGCTGGACCTACCGTGTACCTTGCTTCCCAATAGAGAGATGACAGGTAAGAGTTGCCAGGATGCACTTTAGGCGCAGGGGTTCTTTCAGTGCAGTTCAGAGGGCCTCCGTGGAGGCAGTGCCATGTTGAATGGAATACTTGCCAAAAGGTGGTCCTGGGGCTGCCTTACAGCTGCAGAAATCAAGCTCTGTAGGCGAGAATCTGTTCATCACCATTCCCTCTGCATACAAAGAGTCGACCCCAACCATCTGTTCTGTGTTATGTTTCTCGGAAAATAAAAGGGGACTACGGTGCACACACTCTCTCTCAGAAGGGAATTCCTACGTGACTCTCTTAGGCCTACGGAAAGCCGTAGAGGAGTTAAAGCACTCTGTCTAGTCAGGACGCACGGAGATGGCTGTACACAAAACTTTGCTGATAGGAAACACTCGTGCTTCCCTTGAGGACAGGGATCACGTTTACTTTGCCCTGAGCTAGGGCAAGCGTGGGATGAGCTCCTAGCAAGGCACTGGAGACCACCTGGATTCCTAGGAGAACACTCACTTTCTTCAATGAGCGTATTCCTAGGAGTGACTACAAGACCGTTAATGGCAATGTCTTTCAGTCAGCCTTGAGGCCGCCATTATCTACCTTTCAACTGGGGGAAATCCTGCCTTTTTCCAGGCTTCTCAATGACAAACTGGATCACCCCGCACATGTACCTAGCTTCTCTGACAATCCCAAAGAGACCATTGGAACGCAATCCGGCCTTCTGCGATGAAACTTTTGGATGCAGTGTGCTCTGCATGTGGTGAACGGCATAATCCTCGAAATGTCCTCAGTAGGCCTAGGTGACTTTGGATGTTGCAAATGCCTAGCAATGCTCAGGGTAAATCTCTTCTTTATTTTGGGTTGGACCTAAAGGCCAGTTTCCACATCACTTAGAGAGACCTCGAGCAGGAGTCCCCAGACTGAAGTGGCGCCCCGGTGGTTTCCTTCATGGCCTCTTATGTTTCCTCAAAGTGGCAGACCCGCATGGAATGAAAGCCTGCCACGAACCGCCTTCCTGAGGCTCTTTCAAGGCTGTGGAACGCTAGCCATAGAGAACACATTCGTTCCCGGCCCTTCCAACTGCCTAGTGAGGGAAGTTCCCCGAGCTGTGTATCCCTTGATTGTGCCCAGAAGGCTTTGGGTACACAGTGTCCTTCCTTGGCAGGAATTGACCATGTGAGAGTCTTGAGCACTGTGGGCCATAGTAAAGCTAAAGCCGTCCATTGACTAAGACTTCCTGGAAACCGGTGCACCTCTATCTCTGGTAATGGGAAAATGTGCACCTTACCTCAAGACTAGAGGTCACATTTAGTTGGCCCTTTAGCTACAGTACGCAACTGGGGTGAGCTCCCAGGAAGGAATCGCAAGCCCCTGGATTCTTTAGGAAAAAAACTCTGTGCTCTTCAGCGGCACCTGTGGCGTGAAGAGTCTCCTGGTGGTGTGGTTTTCAGCAGGCTTGGAAGCTGCAATGGAGCTGCTGTCAAAAGGGGGAAATACGGGCTTCTCCCATATTCTCCCGTTTACAACTTGACGCCACAGCGCATTTACTAGCACTCTCTGACTGACTGCTGGAGACTTTCAGCCCCACTGGGCCTTTCTATGATCACACTTCGTTGGACGCGGGGTGTTTTGCGTGCCACGAATAGCTTTACACGCTTCATGAACTAGTCCGGCCTAGGTGACTTTGGATGGACCAAATGGCTAAGAATTTGACCGGTATTTCAGGATTTTCTGGCAGGCTGGACCTACCGTGTACCTTGCTTCCCAATAGAGAGATGACAGGTAAGAGTTGCCAGGATGCACTTTAGGCGCAGGGGTTCTTTCAGTGCAGTTCAGAGGGCCTCCGCGGAGGCAGAGCCACGTTGAATGGAATACTGGCCAAAACGTGGTCCTGGGGCTGCCTTACAGCTGTAGAAATCAAGCTCTGCAGGCGAGAATCTGTTCATCACCCTTCCCTCTGCATACAAAGAGTCGACCCCAACCGTCTCTTCTGTGTTATGTTTCTCGGAAAATAAAAGGGGACTACGGCACACACACTCTCCCTCAGAAGGGAATTCCTACGCAACTCTCTTAGGCCTACGGAAAGCCGTTGAGGAGTTAAAGCACTCTGCCGAGTCAGGACGCACGGAGATGGCTGCACACAAAACTTTGCTGATAGGAAACACTCGTGCTTCCCTTGAGGCCAGGGATCACGTTTACTTTGCCCTGAGCTAGGGCAAGCGTGGGATGAGCTCCTAGCAAGGCACTGGAGACCACCTGGATTCCTAGGAGAACACTCACTTTCTTCAATGAGCGTATTCCTAGGAGTGACTACAAGACGGTTAATGGCAATGTCTTTCAGTCAGCCTTGAGGCCGCCATTATCTACCTTTCAACTGGGGGAAATCCTGCCTTTTTCCAGGCTTCTCAATGACAAACTGGATCACCCCGCACATGTACCTAGCTTCTCTGACAATCCCAAAGAGACCATTGGAACGCAATCCGGCCTTCTGCGATGAAACTTTGGATGCACTGTGCTCTGCATGTGGTGAACGGCATAATCCTCTAAATGTCCTCAGTAGGCCTAGGTGACTTTGGATGTTGCAAATGCCTAGCAATGCTCAGGGTAAATCTCTTCTTTATTTTGGGCTGGACCTAAAGGCCAGTTTCCACATCACTTAGAGAGACCTCGAGCAGGAGTCCCCAGACTGAAGTGGCGCCCCGGTGGTTTCCTTCATGGCCTCTTATGTTTCCTCAAAGTGGCAGACCCGCATGGAATGAAAGCCTGCCACGAACCGCCTTCCTGAGGCTCTTTCAAGGCTGTGGAACGCTAGCCATAGAGAACACATTCGTTCCCGGCCCTTCCAACTGCATAGTGAGGGAACTTCCCCGAGCTGTGTATCCCTTGATTGTGCCCAGAAGGCTTTGGGTACACAGTGTCCTTCCTTGGCAGGAATTGACCATGTGAGAGTCTTGAGCACTGTGGGCCATAGTAAAGCTAAAGCCGTCCATTGACTAAGACTTCCTGGAAACCGGTGCACCTCTATCTCTGGTAATGGGAAAATGTGCACCTTACCTCAAGACTAGAGGTCACATTTAGTTGGCCCTTTAGCTACAGTACGCAACTGGGGTGAGCTCCCAGGAAGGAATCGCAAGCCCCTGGATTCTTTAGGAAAAAAACTCTGTGCTCTTCAGCGGCACCTGTGGCGTGAAGAGTCTCCTGGTGGTGTGGTTTTCAGCAGGCTTGGAAGCTGCAATGGAGCTGCTGTCAAAAGGGGGAAATACGGGCTTCTCCCATATTCTCCCGTTTACAACTTGACGCCACAGCGCATTTACTAGCGCTCTCTGACTGACTGCTGGAGACTTTCAGCCCCACTGGGCCTTTCTATGATCACACTTCATTGGACGCGGGGTGTTTTGCGTGCCACGAATAGCATTACACGCTTCATGAACTAGTCCGGCCTAGGTGACTTTGGATGGACCAAATGGCTAAGAATTTGACCGGTATTTCAGGATTTTCTGGCAGGCTGGACCTACCATGTACCTTGCTTCCCAATAGAGACATGATAGGTCAGAGTTGCCAGGATGCACTTTAGGCGCAGGGGTTCTTTCAGTGCAGTTCAGAGGGCCTCCGAGGAGGCAGAGCCACGTTGAATGGAATACTGGCCAAAACGTGGTCCTGGGGCTGCCTTACAGCTGTAGAAATCAAGTTCTGCAGGCGAGAATCTGTTCATCACCCTTCCCTCTGCATACAAAGAGTCGACCCCAACCATCTCTTCTGTGTTATGTTTCTTGGAAAATAAAAGGGGACTACGGCGCACACACTCTTCCTCAGAAGGGAATTCCTACGCGACTCTCTTAGGCCTATGGAAAGCTGTAGAGGAGTTAAATCACTCTGCCGAGTCAGGACGCATGGAGATGGCTGCACACAAAACTTTGCTGATAGGAAACACTCGTGCTTGCCTTGAGGCCAGGGGTCACGTTTACTTTGCCCTGAGCTAGGGCAAGCGTGGAATGAGCTCCTAGCAAGGTACTGGAGACCACCTGGATTCCTAGGAGAACGCTCACTTTCTTCACTGAGCGTATTCCTAGGAGTGACTAGAAGACGGTTAATGGCAATGTCTTTCAGTCAGCCTTGAGGCCGCCACTATCTACCTTTCAACTGGGGGAAATCCTGCCTTTTTCCAGGCTTCTCAATGACAAACTGGATCACCCCGCACATGTACCTGGCTTCTCTGACAATCCCAAAGATACCATTGGAACGCAATCCGGCCTTCTGCGATGAAACTTTTGGATGCAGTGTGCTCTGCATGTGGTGAACGGCATAATCCTCTAAATGTCCTCAGTAGGCCTAGGTGACATTGGATGTTGCAAATTCCTAGCAAAATTCAGGGTAAATCTCTTCTTTATTTCGGGCTGGACCTAAAGGCCAGTTTCCGCATCACTTAGAGAGACTTCGAGCAGGATTCCCCAGACTGAAGTGGCGTCCCGGTGGTTTCCTTCAGGGCCTCTTATGTTTCCTCAAAGTGGCAGACCCGCATGGAATGAAAGCCTGCCACGAACCGCCTTCCTGAGGCTCTTTCAAAGCTGTGGAACGCTAGCCATAGAGAACACATTAGTTCCCGGCCCTTCCAACTGCATAGTGAGGGAACTTCCCCGAGCTGTGTATCCCTTGATTGTGCCCAGAAGGCTTTGGGTACACAGTGTCCTTCCTTGGCAGGAATTGACCATGTGAGAGTCTTGAGCACTGTGGGCCATAGCAAAGCTAAAGCCGTCCATTGACTAAGACTTCCTGGAAACCGGTGCACCTCTATCTCTGGTAATGGGAAAATGTGCACCTTACCTCAAGACTAGAGGTCACATTTAGTTGGTTCTTTAGCTACAGTACGCAACTGGGGTGAGCTCCCAGGAAGGAATCGCAAGCCCCTGGATTCTTTAGGAAAAAAACTCTGTGCTCTTCAGCAGCACCTGTGGCGTGAAGAGTCTCCTGGTGGTGTGGTTTTCAGCAGGCTTGGAAGCTGCAATGGAGCTGCTGTCAAAAGGGGGAAATACGGGCTTCTCCCATATTCTCCCGTTTACAACTTGACGCCACAGCGCATTTACTAGCACTCTCTGACTGACTGCTGGAGACTTTCAGCCCCACTGGGCCTTTCTATGATCACACTTCGTTGGACGCGGGGTGTTTTGCGTGCCACGAATAGCATTACACGCTTCATGAACTAGTCCGGCCTAGGTGACTTTGGATGGACCAAATGGCTAAGAATTTGACCGGATTTTCAGGAATTTCTGGCAGGCTGGACCTACCGTGTACCTTGCTTCCCAATAGAGAGATGACAGGTAAGAGTTGCCAGGATGCACTTTAGGCGCAGGGGTTCTTTCAGTGCAGTTCAGAGGGCCTCCGCGGAGGCAGTGCCATGTTGAATGGAATACTGGCCAAAAGGTGGTCCTGGGGCTGCCTTACAGCTGCAGAAATCAAGCTCTGTAGGCGAGAATCTGTTCATCACCATTCCCTCTGCATACAAAGAGTCGACCCCAACCATCTGTTCTGTGTTATGTTTCTCGGAAAATAAAAGGGGACTACGGTGCACACACTCTCCCTCAGAAGGGAATTCCTACGTGACTCTCTTAGGCCTACGGAAAGACGTAGAGGAGTTAAAGCACTCTGTCTAGTCAGGACGCACGGAGATGGCTGTACACAAAACTTTGCTGATAGGAAACACTCGTGCTTCCCTTGAGGCCAGGGATCACGTTTACTTTGCCCTGAGCTAGGGCAAGCGTGGGATGAGCTCCTAGCAAGGCACTGGAGACCACCTGGATTCCTAGGAGAACACTCACTTTCTTCAATGAGCGTATTCCTAGGAGTGACTACAAGACGGTTAATGGCAATGTCTTTCAGTCAGCCTTGAGGCCGCCATTATCTACCTTTCAACTGGGGGAAATCCTGCCTTTGTCCAGGCTTCTCAATGACAAACTGGATCACCCCGCACATGTACCTAGCTTCTCTGACAATCCCAAAGAGACCATTGGAACGCAATCCGGCCTTCTGCGATGAAACTTTTGGATGCAGTGTGCTCTGCATGTGGTGAACGGCATAATCCTCTAAATGTCCTCAGTAGGCCTAGGTGACTCTGGATGTTGCAAATGCCTAGCAATGCTCAGGGTAAATCTCTTCTTTATTTTGGGCTGGACCTAAAGGCCAGTTTCCACATCACTTAGAGAGACCTCGAGCAGGAGTCCCCAGACTGAAGTGGCGCCCCGGTGGTTTCCTTCATGGCCTCTTATGTTTCCTCAAAGTGGCAGACCCGCATGCAATGAAAGCCTGCCACGAACCGCCTTCCTGAGGCTCTTTCAAGGCTGTGGAACGCTAGCCATAGAGAACACATTCGTTCCCGGCCCTTCCAACTGCATAGTGAGGGAAGTTCCCCGAGCTGTGTATCCCTTGATTGTGCCCAGAAGGCTTTGGGTACACAGTGTCCTTCCTTGGCAGGAATTGACCATGTGAGAGTCTTGAGCACTGTGGGCCATAGTAAAGCTAAAGCCGTCCATTGACTAAGACTTCCTGGAAACCGGTGCACCTCTATCTCTGGTAATGGGAAAATGTGCACCTTACCTCAAGACTAGAGGTCACATTTAGTTGGCCCTTTAGCTACAGTACGCAACTGGGGTGAGCTCCCAGTAAGGAATTGCAAGCCCCTGGATTCTTTAGGAAAAAAACTCTGTGCTCTTCAGCGGCACCTGTGGCGTGAAGAGTCTCCTGGTGGTGTGGTTTTCAGCAGGCTTGGAAGCTGCAATGGAGCTGCTGTCAAAAGGGGGAAATACGGGCTTCTCCCATATTCTCCCGTTTACAACTTGACGCCACAGCGCATTTACTAGCACTCTCTGACTGACTGCTGGAGACTTTCAGCTCCACTGGGCCTTTCTATGATCACACTTCGTTGGACGCGGGGTGTTTTGCGTGCCACGAATAGCTTTACACGCTTCATGAACTAGTCCGGCCTAGGTGACTTTGGATGGACCAAATGGCTAAGAATTTGACCGGTATTTCAGGATTTTCTGGCAGTCTGGACCTACCGTGTACCTTGCTTCCCAATAGAGAGATGACAGGTAAGAGTTGCCAGGATGCACTTTAGGCGCAGGGGTTCTTTCAGTGCAGTTCAGAGGGCCTCCGTGGAGGCAGTGCCATGTTGAATGGAATACTTGCCAAAAGGTGGTCCTGGGGCTGCCTTACAGCTGCAGAAATCAAGCTCTGTAGGCGAGAATCTGTTCATCACCATTCCCTCTGCATACAAAGAGTCGACCCCAACCATCTGTTCTGTGTTATGTTTCTCGGAAAATAAAAGGGGACTACGGTGCACACACTCTCCCTCAGAAGGGAATTCCTACGTGACTCTCTTAGGCCTACGGAAAGCCGTAGAGGAGTTAAAGCACTCTGTCTAGTCAGGACGCACGGAGATGGCTGTACACAAAACTTTGCTGATAGGAAACACTCGTGCTTCCCTTGAGGACAGGGATCACGTTTACTTTGCCCTGAGCTAGGGCAAACGTGGGATGAGCTCCTAGCAAGGCACTGGAGACCACCTGGATTCCTAGGAGAACACTCACTTTCTTCAATGAGCGTATTCCTAGGAGTGACTACAAGACGGTTAATGGCAATGTCTTTCAGTCAGCCTTGAGGCCGCCATTATCTACCTTTCAACTGGGGGAAATCCTGCCTTTTTCCAGGCTTCTCAATGACAAACTGGATCACCCCGCACATGTACCTAGCTTCTCTGACAATCCCAAAGAGACGATTGGAACGCAATCCGGCCTTCTGCGATGAAACTTTTGGATGCAGTGTGCTCTGCATGTGGTGAACGGCATAATCCTCGAAATGTCCTCAGTAGGCCTAGGTGACTTTGGATGTTGCAAATGCCTAGCAATGCTCAGGGTAAATCTCTTCTTTATTTTGGGTTGGACCTAAAGGCCAGTTTCCACATCACTTAGAGAGACCTCGAGCAGGAGTCCCCAGACTGAAGTGGCGCCCCGGTGGTTTCCTTCATGGCCTCTTATGTTTCCTCAAAGTGGCAGACCCGCATGGAATGAAAGCCTGCCACGAACCGCCTTCCTGAGGCTCTTTCAAGGCTGTGGAACGCTAGCCATAGAGAACACATTCGTTCCCGGCCCTTCCAACTGCATAGTGAGGGAACTTCCCCGAGCTGTGTATCCCTTGATTGTGCCCAGAAGGCTTTGGGTACACAGTGTCCTTCCTTGGCAGGAATTGACCATGTGAGAGTCTTGAGCACTGTGGGCCATAGTAAAGCTAAAGCCGTCCATTGACTAAGACTTCCTGGAAACCGGTGCACCTCTATCTCTGGTAATGGGAAAATGTGCACCTTACCTCAAGACTAGAGGTCACATTTAGTTGGCCCTTTAGCTACAGTACGCAACTGGGGTGAGCTCCCAGGAAGGAATCGCAAGCCCCTGGATTCTTTAGGAAAAAAACTCTGTGCTCTTCAGCGGCACCTGTGGCGTGAAGAGTCTCCTGGTGGTGTGGTTTTCAGCAGGCTTGGAAGCTGCAATGGAGCTGCTGTCAAAAGGGGGAAATACGGGCTTCTCCCATATTCTCCCGTTTACAACTTGACGCCACAGCGCATTTACTAGCACTCTCTGACTGACTGCTGGAGACTTTCAGCCCCACTGGGCCTTTCTATGATCACACTTCGTTGGACGCGGGGTGTTTTGCGTGCCACGAATAGCTTTACACGCTTCATGAACTAGTCCGGCCTAGGTGACTTTGGATGGACCAAATGGCTAAGAATTTGACCGGTATTTCAGGATTTTCTGGCAGGCTGGACCTACCGTGTACCTTGCTTCCCAATAGAGAGATGACAGGTAAGAGTTGCCAGGATGCACTTTAGGCGCAGGGGTTCTTTCAGTGCAGTTCAGAGGGCCTCCGCGGAGGCAGAGCCACGTTGAATGGAATACTGGCCAAAACGTGGTCCTGGGGCTGCCTTACAGCTGTAGAAATCAAGCTCTGCAGGCGAGAATCTGTTCATCACCCTTCCCTCTGCATACAAAGAGTCGACCCCAACCGTCTCTTCTGTGTTATGTTTCTCGGAAAATAAAAGGGGACTACGGCACACACACTCTCCCTCAGAAGGGAATTCCTACGCAACTCTCTTAGGCCTACGGAAAGCCGTTGAGGAGTTAAAGCACTCTGCCGAGTCAGGACGCACGGAGATGGCTGCACACAAAACTTTGCTGATAGGAAACACTCGTGCTTCCCTTGAGGCCAGGGGTCACGTTTACTTTGCCCTGAGCTAGGGCAAGCGTGGGATGAGCTCCTAGCAAGGCACTGGAGACCACCTGGATTCCTAGGAGAACACTCACTTTCTTCAATGAGCGTATTTCTACGAGTGACTAGAAGACGGTTAATGGCAATGTCTTTCAGTCAGCCTTGAGGCCGCCACTATCTACCTTTCAACTGGGGGAAATCCTGCCTTTTTCCAGGCTTCTCAATGACAAACTGGATCACCCCGCACATGTACCTAGCTTCTCTGACAATCCCAAAGAGACCATTGGAATGCAATCCGGCCTTCTGCGATGAAACTTTTGGATGCAGTGTGCTCTGCATGTGGTGAACGGCATAATCCTCTAAATGTCCTCAGTAGGCCTAGGTGACTTTGGATGTTTCAAATGCCTAGCAATGCTCAGGGTAAATCTCTTCTTTATTTCGGGCTGGACCTACAGGCCAGTTTCCACATCACTTAGAGAGACCTCGAGCAGGAGTCCCCAGACTGAAGTGGCGCCCCGGTGGTTTCCTTCAGGGCCTCTTATGTTTCCTCAAAGTGGCAGACCCGCATGGAATGAAAGCCTGCCACGAACCGCCTTCCTGAGGCTCTTTCAAAGCTGTGGAACGCTAGCCATAGAGAACACATTCGTTCCCGGCCCTTCCAACTGCATAGTGAGGGAAGTTCCCCGAGCTGTGTATCCCTTGATTGTGCCCAGAAGGCTTTGGGTACACAGTGTCCTTCCTTGGCAGGAATTGACCATGTGAGAGTCTTGAGCACTGTGGGCCATAGTAAAGCTAAAGCCGTCCATTGACTAAGACTTCCTGGAAACCGGTGCACCTCTATCTCTGGTAATGGGAAAATGTGCACCTTACCTCAAGACTAGAGGTCACATTTAGTTGGCCCTTTAGCTACAGTACGCAACTGGGGTGAGCTCCCAGGAAGGAATCGCAAGCCCCTGGATTCTTTAGGAAAAAAACTCTGTGCTCTTCAGCGGCACCTGTGGCGTGAAGAGTCTCCTGGTGGTGTGGTTTTCAGCAGGCTTGGAAGCTGCAATGGAGCTGCTGTCAAAAGGGGGAAATACGGGCTTCTCCCATATTCTCCCGTTTACAACTTGACGCCACAGCGCATTTACTAGCACTCTCTGACTGACTGCTGGAGACTTTCAGCCCCACTGGGCCTTTCTATGATCACACTTCGTTGGACGCGGGGTGTTTAGCGTGCCACGAATAGCATTACACGCATCATGAACTAGTCCGGCCTAGGTGACTTTGGATGGACCAAATGGCTAAGAATTTGACCGGTATTTCAGGATTTTCTGGCAGGCTGGACCTACCATGTACCTTGCTTCCCAATAGAGAGATGATAGGTCAGAGTTGCAAGGATGCACTTTAGGCGCAGGGGTTCTTTCAGTGCAGTTCAGATTGCCTCTGCAGAGGCAGAGCCACGTTGAATGGAATACTGGCAAAAACGTGGGCTTGGGGCTGCCTTACAGCTGTAGAAATCAAGCTCTGCAAGCGAGAATCTGTTCATCACCCTTCCCTCTGCATACAAAGAGTTGACCCCAACCGTCTGTTCTGTGTTATGTTTCTCGGAAAATAAAAGGGGACTACGGCGCCCACACTCTCCCTCAGAAGGGAATTCCTACGTGACTCTCTTCAGCCTACGGAAAGCTGTAGAGGAGTTAAGGCACTCTGTCGAGTCAGGACTCACGGAGATGGCTGCACACAAATCTTTGCTGATAGGAAACACTCGTGCTTCCCTTGAGGCTAGGGGTCACGTTTACTTTGCACTGAGCTAGGGCAAGTGTGGGATGAGCTCCTAGCAAGGCACTGGAGACCACCTGGATTCCTAGGAGAACACTCACTTTCTTCACTGAGCGTATTCCTAGGAGTGACTAGAAGACGGTTAATGGCAATGTCTTTCAGTCAGCCTTGAGGCCGCCACTATCTACCTTTCAATTTGGGGAAAACCTGCCTTTTTCCAGGCTTCTCAATGACAACCTGGATCACCCCGCAAATGTACCTAGCTTCTCTGACAATCCCAAAGAGACCATTGGAACGCAATCCGGCCTTCTGTGATGAAACTTTTGGATGCAGTGTGCTCTGCATGTGGTGAACGGCATAATCCTCTAAATGTCCTCAGTAGGCCTAGGTGACTTTGCATGTTGCAAATGCCTAGCAATGCTCAGGGTAAATCTCTTCTTTATTTCGGGCTGGACCTAAAGGCCAGTTTCCGCATCACTTAGAGAGACCTCGAGCAGGAGTCCCCAAACTGAATTGGAGCCCCGGTGGTTTCTTTCAGAGCATCTTATGTTTCCTCAAAGTGGCAGACCTGCATGGAATGAAAGCCTGCCACGAACCGCCTTCCTGAAGCTGTTTCAAAGCAGTGGAACACTAGCCATAGAGAACACATTCGTTCCCGGCCCTTCCAACTGCATAGTGAGGGATGCTCCCAGAGCTGTGTATCCCTTGATTGTGCCCAGAAGGCTTTGGGTACACAGTGTCCTTCCTTGGCAGGAATTGACCATGTGAGAGTCTTGAGCACTGTGGGCCATAGTAAAGCTAAAGCCGTCCATTGACTAAGACTTCCTGGAAACCGGTGCACCTCTATCTCTGGTAATGGGAAAATGTGCACCTTACCTCAAGACTAGAGGTCACATTTAGTTGGCCCTTTAGCTACAGTACGCAACTGGGGTGAGCTCCCAGGAAGGAATCGCAAGCCCCTGGATTCTTTAGGAAAAAAACTCTGTGATCTTCAGCGGCACCTGTGGCGTGAAGAGTCTCCTGGTGGTGTGGTTTTCAGCAGGCTTGGAAGCTGCAATGGAGCTGCTGTCAAAAGGGGGAAATATGGGCTTCTCCCATATTCTCCCTTTTACAACTTGACGCCACAGCGCATTTACTAGCACTCTCTGACTGACTGCTGGAGACTTTCAGCCCCACTGGGCCTTTCTATGATCACACTTCGTTGGACGCGGGGTGTTTTGCGTGCCACGAATAGCATTACACGCTTCATGAACTAGTCCGGCCTAGGTGACTTTGGATGGACCAAATGGCTAAGAATTTGATCGTATTTTCAGTATTTTCTGGCAGGCTGGACCTACCGTGGACCTTGCTTCCCAATAGAGAGATGACAGGTAAGAGTTGCCAGGATGCACTTTAGGCGCAGGGGTTCTTTCAGTGCAGTTCAGAGGGCCTCCGCGGAGGCAGAGCCATGTTGAATGGAATACTGGCCAAAAGGTGGTCCTGGGGCTGCCTTACAGCTGTAGAAATCAAGCTCTGTAGGCGAGAATCTGTTCATCACCATTCCCTCTGCATACAAAGAGTCGACCCCAACCATCTGTTCTGTGTTATGTTTCTCGGAAAATAAAAGGGGACTACGGCGCACACACTCTCCCTCAGAAGGGAATTCCTACGTGACTCTCTTAGGCCTACGGAAAGCCGTAGAGGAGTTAAAGCAGTCTGTCGAGTCAGGACGCACGGAGATGGCTGCACACAAAACTTTGCTGATAGGAAACACTCGTGCTTCCCTTGAGGCCAGGGGTCACGTTTACTTTGCCCTGAGCTAGGGCAAGCGTGGGATGAGCTCCTAGCAAGGCACTGGAGACCACCTGGATTCCTAGGAGAACGCTCACTTTCTTCACTGAGCGTATTCCTAGGAGTGACTAGAAGACGGTTAACGGCAATGTCTTTCAGTCAGCCTTGAGGCCGCCACTATCTACCTTTCAACTGGGGGAAATCCTGCCTTTTTCCAGGCTTCTCAATGACAAACTGGATCACCCCGCACATTTACCTAGCTTCTCTGACAATCGCAAAGAGACCATTGGAATGCAATCCGGCCTTCTGCGATGAAACTTTTGGATGCAGTGTGTTCTGCATGTGGTGAACGGCATAATCCTCTAAATGTCCGCAGTAGGCCTAGGTGACTTTGGATGTTCCAAATGCCTAACAATGCTCAGGGTAAATCTCTTCATTATTTCGGGCTGGACGTAAAGGCCAGTTTCTGCATCACTAAGAGAGACCTCGAGCAGTAGTCCCCAAACTGAATTGGAGCCCCGGTGGTTTCTTTCTGGGCATCTTATGTTTCCTCAAAGTGGCAGACCCGCATGGAATGAAAGCCTGCCACGAACCGCTTTCCTGAGGCTGTTTCAAATCTGTGGAATGCTAGCCATAGAAAACACATTAGTTCCCGGCCCTTCCAACTGCATTGTGAGGGATGTTACCAGAGCTGTGTATCCCTTGAATGTGCCCAGAAGGCTTTGGGTACACAGTGTCCTTCCTTGGAAAGAATAGAACATGTGAGAGTCTTGAGCACTGTGGGCCATACTAAAGCTAAAGCCGTCCATTGATTAAGACTTCCTGGAAACCGGTGCACCTCTATCTCTGGTAATGGGAAAATGTGCACCTTACCTCAAGACTAGAGGTCACATTTAGTTGGCCCTGTAGCTACAGTACGCAACTGGGGTGAGCTCCCAGGAAGGAATCGCAAGCCCCTGGATTCTTCAGGAAAACACTATGTGCTCTTCAGCGGCACCTGTGGCGTGAAGAGTCTCCTGGTGGTGTGGTTTTCAGCAGGCTTGGAAGCAGCAATGGAGCTGCTGTGAAAACGGGGAAATACGGGCTTCTCCCATATTCTCCCGTTTACAATTGACACCACAGCGCATTTACTAGCGCTCTCTGACTGACTGCTGGAGACTTTCAGCCCCACTGGGCCTTTCGATGATCACACTTCGTTGGATGCTGGGTGTTTTGCGTGCCACGAATAGCATTACACGCTTCAGGAACTAGTCCGGCCTAGGTGACTTTGGATGGACCA
This sequence comes from Mesoplodon densirostris, assembly GCF_025265405.1. Lineage (NCBI taxonomy): Eukaryota > Metazoa > Chordata > Mammalia > Artiodactyla > Ziphiidae > Mesoplodon > Mesoplodon densirostris. The sequence continues at coordinate 1,823,543 of NC_082682.1, forward strand.
AATGGCTAACAATTTTACCGGACTTTCAGTATTTTCTGTCAGGCTGTACCTACGTGTACCTTGCTTCACAATAGAGAGAAGACAGGTAAGAGTTGCCAGGATGCACTTTAGACGCAGGGATTCTTTCAGTGCGGTTCAGATTGCCTCTGCAGAGGCAGAGCCACGTTGAATGGAATACTGGCAAAAACGTGGGCTTGGGGCTGCCTTACAGCTGTAGAAATCAAGCTCTGCAAGCGAGAATCTGTTCATCACCCTTCCCTCTGCATACAAAGAGTTGACCCCAACCGTCTGTTCTGTGTTATGTTTCTCGGAAAATAAAAGGGGACTACGGCGCCCACACTCTCCCTCAGAAGGGAATTCCTACGTGACTCTCTTCGGCCTACGGAAAGCTGTAGAGGAGTTAAGGCACTCTGTCGAGTCAGGACTCACGGAGATGGCTGCACACAAATCTTTGCTGATAGGAAACACCCGTGCTTCCCTTGAGGCCAGGGGTCACGTTTACTTTGCCCTGAGCTAGGGCAAGCGTGGGATGAGCTCCTAGCAAGGCACTGGAGACCACCTGGATTCCTAGGAGAACACTCACTTTCTTCGCTGAGCGTATTCCTAGGAGTGACTAGAAGACGGTTAATGGCAATGTCTTTCAGTCAGCCTTGAGGCCGCCACTATCTACCTTTCAACTGGGGGAAATCCTGCCTTTTTCCAGGCTTCTCAATGACAAACTGGATCACCCCGCACATGTACCTAGCTTCTCTGACAATCCCAAAGAGACCATTAGAACGCAGTCAGGCCTTCTGTGATGAAACTTTTGGATGCAGTGTGCTCTGCATGTGGTGAACGGCATAATCCTCTAAATGTCCTCAGTAGGCCTAGGTGACTTTGGATGTTGCAAATGCCTAGCAATGCTCAGGGTAAATCTCTTCTTTATTTCGGGCTGGACCTAAAGGCCAGTTTCCACATCACTTAGAGAGACCTCGAGCAGGAGTCCCCAGACTGAAGTGGCGCCCCGGTGGTTTCCTTCAGGGCCTCTTATGTTTCCTCAAAGTGGCAGACCCGCATGGAATGAAAGCCTGCCACGAACCGCCTTCCTGAGGCTCTTTCAAAGCTGTGGAACGCTAGCCATAGAGAACACATTCGTTCCCGGCCCTTCCAACTGCATAGTGAGGGAAGTTCCCCGAGCTGTGTATCCCTTGATTGTGCCCAGAAGGCTTTGGGTACACAGTGTCCTTCCTTGGCAGGAATTGACCATGTGAGAGTCTTGAGCACTGTGGGCCATAGTAAAGCTAAAGCCGTCCATTGACTAAGACTTCCTGGAAACCGGTGCACCTCTATCTCTGGTAATGGGAAAATGTGCACCTTACCTCAAGACTAGAGGTCACATTTAGTTGGCCCTTTAGCTACAGTACGCAACTGGGGTGAGCTCCCAGGAAGGAATCGCAAGCCCCTGGATTCTTTAGGAAAAAAACTCTGTGCTCTTCAGCGGCACCTGTGGCGTGAAGAGTCTCCTGGTGATGTGGTTTTCAGCAGGCTTGGAAGCTGCAATGGAGCTGCTGTCAAAAGGGGGAAATACGGGCTTCTCCCATATTCTCCCGTTTACAACTTGACGCCACAGCGCATTTACTAGCACTCTCTGACTGACTGCTGGAGACTTTCAGCCCCACTGGGCCTTTCTATGATCACACTTCGTTGGACGCGGGGTGTTTTGCGTGCCACGAATAGCATTACACGCTTCATGAACTAGTCCGGCCTAGGTGACTTTGGATGGACCAAATGGCTAAGAATTTGACCGGTATTTCAGGATTTTCTGGCAGGCTGGACCTACCATGTACCTTGCTTCCCAATAGAGAGATGATAGGTCAGAGTTGCCAGGATGCACTTTAGGCGCAGGGGTTCTTTCAGTGCAGTTCAGAGGGCCTCCGAGGAGGCAGAGCCACGTTGAATGGAATACTGGCCAAAACCTGGTCCTGGGGCTGCCTTACAGCTGTAGAAATCAAGTTCTGCAGGCGAGAATCTGTTCATCACCCTTCCCTCTGCATACAAAGAGTCGACCCCAACCATCTCTTCTGTGTTATGTTTCTCGGAAAATAAAAGGGGACTACGGCGCACACACTCTTCCTCAGAAGGGAATTCCTACGCGACTCTCTTAGGCCTACGGAAAGCCGTAGAGGAGTTAAAGCAGGCTGTCGAGTCAGGACGCACGGAGATGGCTGCACACAAAACTTTGCTGATAGGAAACACTCGTGCTTCCCTTGAGGCCAGGGGTCACGTTTACTTTGCCCTGAGCTAGGGCAAGCGTGGAATGAGCTCCTAGCAAGGTACTGGAGACCACCTGGATTCCTAGGAGAACGCTCCCTTTCTTCACTGAGCGTATTCCTAGGAGTGACTAGAAGACGGTTAATGGCAATGTCTTTCAGTCAGCCTTGAGGCCGCCACTATCTACCTTTCAACTGGGGGAAATCCTGCCTTTTTCCAGGCTTCTCAATGACAAACTGTATCACCCCGCACATGTACCTGGCTTCTCTGACAATCCCAAAGATACCATTGGAACGCAATCCGGCCTTCTGCGATGAAACTTTTGGATGCAGTGTGCTCTGCATGTGGTGAACGGCATAATCCTCTAAATGTCCTCATTAGGCCTAGGTGACATTGGATGTTGCAAATTCCTAGCAAAATTCAGGGTAAATCTCTTCTTTATTTCGGGCTGGACCTAAAGGCCAGTTTCCGCATCACTTAGAGAGACCTCGAGCAGGATTCCCCAGACTGAAGTGGCGTCCCGGTGGTTTCCTTCAGGGCCTCTTATGTTTCCTCAAAGTGGCAGACCCGCATGGAATGAAAGCCTGCCACGAACCGCCTTCTTGAGGCTCTTTCAATGCTGTGGAACGCTAGCCATAGAGAACACATTCGTTCCCGGCCCTTCCAACTGCATAGTGAGGGAAGTTCCCCGAGCTGTGTATCCCTTGATTGTGCCCAGAAGGCTTTGGGTACACAGTGTCCTTCCTTGGCAGGAATTGACCATGTGAGAGTCTTGAGCACTGTGGGCCATAGTAAAGCTAAAGCCGTCCATTGACTAAGACTTCCTGGAAACCGGTGCACCTCTATCTCTGGTAATGGGAAAATGTGCACCTTACCTCAAGACTAGAGGTCACATTTAGTTGGCCCTTTAGCTACAGTACGCAACTGGGGTGAGCTCCCAGGAAGGAATCGCAAGCCCCTGGATTCTTTAGGAAAAAAACTCTGTGATCTTCAGCGGCACCTGTGGCGTGAAGAGTCTCCTGGTGGTGTGGTTTTCAGCAGGCTTGGAAGCTGCAATGGAGCTGCTGTCAAAAGGGGGAAATACGGGCTTCTCCCATATTCTCCCGTTTACAACTTGACGCCACAGCGCATTTACTAGCACTCTCTGACTGACTGCTGGAGACTTTCAGCCCCACTGGGCCTTTCTATGATCACACTTCGTTGGACGCGGGGTGTTTTGCGTGCCACGAATAGCATTACACGCTTCATGAACTAGTCCGGCCTAGGTGACTTTGGATGGACCAAATGGCTAAGAATTTGACCGGTATTTCAGGATTTTCTGGCAGGCTGGACCTACCGTGTACCTTGCTTCCCAATAGAGAGATGACAGGTAAGAGTTGCCAGGATGCACTTTAGGCGCAGGGGTTCTTTCAGTGCAGTTCAGAGGGCCTCTGCGGAGGCAGAGCCACGTTGAATGGAATACTGGCCAAAACGTGGTCCTGGGGCTGCCTTACAGCTGTAGAAATCAAGCTCTGCAGGCGAGAATCTGTTCATCACCCTTCCCTCTGCAAACAAAGGGTCGACCCCAACCGTCTGTTCTGTGTTATGTTTCTCGGAAAATAAAAGTGGACTATGGCGCACACACGCTCCCTCAGAAGGGAATTCCAACGCGACTCTCTTAGGCCTACAGAAAGCCGTAGAGGAGTTAAAGCACTCTGTCGAGTCAGGACACACGGAGATGGCTGCACACAAAACTTTGCTGATAGGAAACACCCGTGCTTCCCTTGAGGCCAGGGGTCACGTTTACTTTGCCCTGAGCTAGGGCAAGCGTGGGATGAGCTCCTAGCAAGGCACTGGAGACCACCTGGATTCCTAGGAGAACACTCACTTTCTTCACTGAGCGTATTCCTAGGAGTGACTAGAAGACGGTTAACGGCAATGTCTTTCAGTCAGCCTTGAGGCCGCCACTATCTACCTTTCAACTGGGGCAAATCCTGCCTTTTTCCAGGCTTCTCAATGACAAACTGGATCACCCCGCACATTTACCTAGCTTCTCTGACAATCGCAAAGAGACCATTGGAATGCAATCCGGCCTTCTGCGATGAAACTTTTGGATGCAGTGTGTTCTGCATGTGGTGAACGGCATAATCCTCTAAATGTCCGCAGTAGGCCTAGGTGACTTTGGATGTTCCAAATGCCTAACAATGCTCAGGGTAAATCTCTTCATTATTTCGGGCTGGACGTAAAGGCCAGTTTCTGCATCACTAAGAGAGACCTCGAGCAGTAGTCCCCAAACTGAATTGGAGCCCCGGTGGTTTCTTTCAGGGCATCTTATGTTTCCTCAAAGTGGCAGACCCGCATGGAATGAAAGCCTGCCACGAACCGCTTTCCTGAGGCTGTTTCAAATCTGTGGAATGCTAGCCATAGAGAACACATTAGTTCCCGGCACTTCCAACTGCATTGTGAGGGATGTTACCAGAGCTGTGTATCCCTTGAATGTGCCCAGAAGGCTTGGGGTACACAGTGACCTTCCTTGGAAAGAATAGAACATGTGAGAGTCTTGAGCACTGTGGGCCATACTAAAGCTAAAGCCGTCCATTGATTAAGACTTCCTGGAAACCGTTGCACCACTATCTCTGGTAATGGGAAAATGTGCACCTTACCTCAAGACTAGAGGTCACATTTAGTTGGCCCTGTAGCTACAGTACGCAACTGGGGTGAGCACCCAGGAAGGAATCGCAAGCCCCTGGATTCTTCAGGAAAACACTATGTGCTCTTCAGCGGCACCTGTGGCGTGAAGAGTCTCCTGGTGGTGTGGTTTTCAGCAGGCTTGGAAGCTGCAATGGAGCTGCTGTCAAAACGGGGAAATATGGGCTTCTCCCATATTCTCCCGTTTACAACTTGACACCACAGCGCATTTACTAGCGCTCTCTGACTGACTGCTGGAGACTTTCAGCCCCACTGGGCCTTTCGATGATCACACTTCGTTGGATGCGGGGTGTTTTGCGTGCCACGAATAGCATTACACGCTTCAGGAACTAGTCCGGCCTAGGTGACTTTGGATGGACCAAATGGCTAACAATTTTACCGGACTTTCAGTATTTTCTGTCAGGCTGGACCTACGTGTACCTTGCTTCACAATAGAGAGAAGACAGGTAAGAGTTGCCAGGATGCACTTTAGACGCAGGGATTCTTTCAGTGCGGTTCAGATTGCCTCTGCAGAGGCAGAGCCACGTTGAATGGAATACTGGCAAAAACGTGCGCTTGGGGCTGCCTTACAGCTGTAGAAATCAAGCTCTGCAAGCGAGAATCTGTTCATCACCCTTCCCTCTGCATACAAAGAGTTGACCCCAACCGTCTGTTCTGTGTTATGTTTCTCGGAAAATAAAAGGGGACTACGGCGCCCACACTCTCCCTCAGAAGGGAATTCCTACGTGACTCTCTTCGGCCTACGGAAAGCTGTAGAGGAGTTAAGGCACTCTGTCGAGTCAGGACTCACGGAGATGGCTGCACACAAAACTTTGCTGATAGGAAACACTCGTGCTTCCCTTGAGGCTAGGGGTCACGTTTACTTTGCACTGAGCTAGGGCAAGTGTGGGATGAGCTCCTAGCAAGGCACTGGAGACCACCTGGATTCCTAGGAGAACACTCACATTCTTCACTGAGCGTATTCCTAGGAGTGACTAGAAGACGGTTAATGGCAATGTCTTTCAGTCAGCCTTTTGGCCGCCACTATCTACCTTTCAATTTGGGGAAAACCTGCCTTTTTCCAGGCTTCTCAATGACAACCTGGATCACCCCGCAAATGTACCTAGCTTCTCTGACAATCCCAAAGAGACCATTGGAACGCAATCCGGCCTTCTGTGATGAAACTTTTGGATGCAGTGTGCTCTGCATGTGGTGAACGGCATAATCCTCTAAATGTCCTCAGTAGGCCTAGGTGACTTTGCATGTTGCAAATGCCTAGCAATGCTCAGGGTAAATCTCTTCTTTATTTCGGGCTGGACCTAAAGGCCAGTTTCCGCATCACTTAGAGAGACCTCGAGCAGGAGTCCCCAAACTGAATTGGAGCCCCGGTGGTTTCTTTCAGGGCATCTTATGTTTCCTCAAAGTGGCAGACCCGCATGGAATGAAAGCCTGCCACGAACCGCTTTCCTGAGGCTGTTTCAAATCTGTGGAATGCTAGCCATAGAGAACACATTAGTTCCCGGCAATTCCAACTGCATTGTGAGGGATGTTACCAGAGCTGTGTATCCCTTGAATGTGCCCAGAAGGCTTTGGGTACACAGTGACCTTCCTTGGAAAGAATAGAACATGTGAGAGTCTTGAGCACTGTGGGCCATACTAAAGCTAAAGCCGTCCATTGATTAAGACTTCCTGGAAACCGGTGCACCACTATCTCTGGTAATGGGAAAATGTGCACCTTACCTCAAGACTAGAGGTCACATTTAGTTGGCCCTGTAGCTACAGTACGCAACTGGGGTGAGCTCCCAGGAAGGAATCGCAAGCCCCTGGATTCTTCAGGAAAACACTATGTGCTCTTCAGCGGCACCTGTGGCGTGAAGAGTCTCCTGGTGGTGTGGTTTTCAGCAGGCTTGGAAGCTGCAATGGAGCTGCTGTCAAAACGGGGAAATATGGGCTTCTCCCATATTCTCCCGTTTACAACTTGACACCACAGCGCATTTACTAGCGCTCTCTGACTGACTGCTGGAGACTTTCAGCCCCACTGGGCCTTTCGATGATCACACTTCGTTGGATGCGGGGTGTTTTGCGTGCCACGAATAGCATTACACGCTTCAGGAACTAGTCCGGCCTAGGTGATTTTGGATGGACCAAATGCCTACAATTTTACCGGACTTTCAGTATTTTCTGTCAGGCTGGACCTACGTGTACCTTGCTTCACAATAGAGAGAAGACAGGTAAGAGTTGCCAGGATGCACTTTAGACGCAGGGATTCTTTCAGTGCGGTTCAGATTGCGTCTGCAGAGGCAGAGCCACGTTGAATGGAATACTGGCAAAAACGTGGGCTTGGGGCTGCCTTACAGCTGTAGAAATCAAGCTCTGCAAGCGAGAATCTGTTCATCACCCTTCCCTCTGCATACAAAGAGTTGACCCCAACCGTCTGTTCTGTGTTATGTTTCTCGGAAAATAAAAGGGGACTACGGCGCCCACACTCTCCCTCAGAAGGGAATTCCTACGTGACTCTCTTCGGCCTACGGAAAGCTGTAGAGGAGTTAAGGCACTCTGTCGAGTCAGGACTCACGGAGATGGCTGCACACAAAACTTTGCTGATAGGAAACACTCGTGCTTCCCTTGAGGCTATGGGTCACGTTTACTTTGCACTGAGCTAGGGCAAGTGTGGGATGAGCTCCTAGCAAGGCACTGGAGACCACCTGGATTCCTAGGAGAACACTCACTTTCTTCACTGAGCGTATTCCTAGGAGTGACTAGAAGACGGTTAATGGCAATGTCTTTCAGTCAGCCTTTTGGCCGCCACTATCTACCTTTCAATTTGGGGAAAACCTGCCTTTTTCCAGGCTTCTCAATGACAACCTGAATCACCCCGCAAATGTACATAGCTTCTCTGACAATCCCAAAGAGACCATTGGAACGCAATCCGGCCTTCTGTGATGAAACTTTTGGATGCAGTGTGCTCTGCATGTGGTGAGCGGCATAATCCTCTAAATGTCCTCAGTAGGCCTAGGTGACTTTGCATGTTGCAAATGCCTAGCAATGCTCAGGGTAAATCTCTTCTTTATTTCGGGATGGACCTAAAGGCCAGTTTCCGCATCACTTAGAGAGACCTCGAGCAGGAGTCCCCAAACTGAATTGGAGCCCCGGTGGTTTCTTTCAGAGCATCTTATGTTTCCTCAAAGTGGCAGACCTGCATGGAATGAAAGCCTGCCACGAACCGCCTTACTGAAGCTGTTTCAAAGCAGTGGAACACTAGCCATAGAGAACACATTAGTTCCCGGCCCTTCCAACTGCATAGAGAGGGATGCTCCAAGAGCTGTGTATCCCTTGATTGTGCCCAGAAGGCTTTGGGTACACAGTGTTCTTCCTTGGCAGGAATTGACCATGTGAGAGTCTTGAGCACTGTGGGCCATAGTAAAGCTAAAGCCGTCCATTGACTAAGACTTCCTGGAAACCGGTGCACCTCTATCTCTGGTAATGGGAAAATGTGCACCTTACCTCAAGACTAGAGGTCACATTTAGTTGGCCCTTTAGCTACAGTACGCAACTGGGGTGAGCTCCCAGGAAGGAATCGCAAGCCCATGGATTCTTTAGGAAAAAAACTCTGTGCTCTTCAGCGGCACCTGTGGCGTGAAGAGTCTCCTGGTGGTGTGGTTTTCAGCAGGCTTGGAAGCTGCAATGGAGCTGCTGTCAAAAGGGGGAAATATGGGCTTCTCCCATATTCTCCCTTTTACAACTTGACGCCACAGCGCATTTACTAGCACTCTCTGACTGACTGCTGGAGACTTTCAGCCCCACTGGGCCTTTCTATGATCACACTTCGTTGGACGCGGGGTGTTTTGCGTGCCACGAATAGCATTACACGCTTCATGAAGTAGTCCGGCCTAGGTGACTTTGGATGGACCCAATGGCTAAGAATTTGATCGTATTTTCAGTATTTTCTGGCAGGCTGGACCTACCGTGTACCTTGCTTCCCAATAGATAGATGACAGGTAAGAGTTGCCAGGATGCACTTTAGGCGCAGGGGTTCTTTCAGTGCAGTTCAGAGGGCCTCCGCGGAGGCAGAGCCATGTTGAATGGAATACTGGCCAAAAGGTGGTCCTGGGGCTGCCTTACAGCTGTAGAAATCAAGCTCTGTAGGCGAGAATCTGTTCATCACCATTCCCTCTGCATACAAAGAGTCGACCCCAACCATCTGTTCTGTGTTATGTTTCTCGGAAAATAAAAGGGGACTACGGCGCACACACTCTCCCTCAGAAGGGAATTCCTACGTGACTCTCTTAGGCCTACGGAAAGCCGTAGAGGAGTTAAAGCAGTCTGTCGAGTCAGGACGCACGGAGATGGCTGCACACAAAACTTTGCTGATAGGAAACACTCGTGCTTCCCTTGAGGCCAGGGGTCACGTTTACTTTGCCCTGAGCTAGGGCAAGCGTGGGATGAGCTCCTAGCAAGGCACTGGAGACCACCTGGATTCCTAGGAGAACGCTCACTTTCTTCACTGAGCGTATTCCTAGGAGTGACTAGAAGACGGTTAACGGCAATGTCTTTCAGTCAGCCTTGAGGCCGCCACTATCTACCTTTCAACTGGGGGAAATCCTGCCTTTTTCCAGGCTTCTCAATGACAAACTGGATCACCCCGCACATTTACCTAGCTTCTCTGACAATCGCAAAGAGACCATTGGAATGCAATCCGGCCTTCTGCGATGAAACTTTTGGATGCAGTGTGTTCTGCATGTGGTGAACGTCATAATCCTCTAAATGTCCGCAGTAGGCCTAGGTGACTTTGGATGTTCCAAATGCCTAACAATGCTCAGGGTAAATCTCTTCATTATTTCGGGCTGGACGTAAAGGCCAGTTTCTGCATCACTAAGAGAGACCTCGAGCAGTAGTCCCCAAACTGAATTGGAGCCCCGGTGGTTTCTTTCAGGGCATCTTATGTTTCCTCAAAGTGGCAGACCCGCATGGAATGAAAGCCTGCCACGAACCGCTTTCCTGAGGCTGTTTCAAATCTGTGGAATGCTAGCCATAGAGAACACATTAGTTCCCGGCCCTTCCAACTGCATTGTGAGGGATGTTACCAGAGCTGTGTATCCCTTGAATGTGCCCAGAAGGCTTTGGGTACACAGTTCCTTCCTTGGAAAGAATAGAACATGTGAGAGTCTTGAGCACTGTGGGCCATACTAAAGCTAAAGCCGTCCATTGGTTAAGATTTCCTGGAAACCGGTGCACCTCTATCTCTGGTAATGGGAAAATGTGCACCTTACCTCAAGACTAGAGGTCACATTTAGTTGGCCCTGTAGCCACAGTACGCAACTGGGGTGAGCTCCCAGGAAGGAATCGCAAGCCCCTGGATTCTTCAGGAAAACACTATGTGCTCTTCAGCGGCACCTGTGGCGTGAAGAGTCTCCTGGTGGTGTGGTTTTCAGCAGGCTTGGAAGCAGCAATGGAGCTGCTGTGAAAACGGGGAAATACGGCCTTCTCCCATATTCTCCCATTTACAACTTGACACCACAGCGCATTTACTAGCGCTCTCTGACTGACTGCTGGAGACTTTCAGCCCCACTGGGCCTTTCGATGATCACACTTCGTTGGATGCTGGGTGTTTTGCGTGCCACGAATAGCATTACACGCTTCAGGAACTAGTCCGGCCTAGGTGACTTTGGATGGACCAAATGGCTAACAATTTTACCGGACTTTCAGTATTTTCTGTCAGGCTGTACCTACGTGTACCTTGCTTCACAATAGAGAGAAGACAGGTAAGAGTTGCCAGGATGCACTTTAGACGCAGGGATTCTTTCAGTGCGGTTCAGATTGCCTCTGCAGAGGCAGAGCCACGTTGAATGGAATACTGGCAAAAAGGTGGGCTTGGGGCTGCCTTACAGCTGTAGAAATCAAGCTCTGCAAGCGAGAATCTGTTCATCACCCTTCCCTCTGCATACAAAGAGTTGACCCCAACCGTCTCTTCTGTGTTATGTTTCTCGGAAAATAAAAGGGGACTACGGCGCCCACACTCTCCCTCAGAAGGGAATTCCTACGTGACTCTCTTCGGCCTACGGAAAGCTGTAGAGGAGTTAAGGCACTCTGTCGAGTCAGGACTCACGGAGATGGCTGCACACAAAACTTTGCTGATAGGAAACACTCGTGCTTCCCTTGAGGCTAGAGGTCACGTTTACTTTGCACTGAGCTAGGGCAAGTGTGGGATGACCTCCTAGCAAGGCACTGGAGACCACCTGGATTCCTAGGAGAACACTCACATTCTTCACTGAGCGTATTCCTAGGAGTGACTAGAAGACGGTTAATGGCAATGTCTTTCAGTCAGCCTTGAGGCCGCCACTATCTACCTTTCAATTTGGGGAAATCCTGCCTTTTTCCAGGCTTCTCAATGACAACCTGGATCACCCCACATATGTACCTAGCTTCTCTGACAATCCCAAAGAGATCATTGGAACGCAATCTGGCCTTCTGTGATGAAACTTTTGGATGCAGTGTGCTCTGCATGTGGTGAACGGCCTAATCCTCTAAATGTCCTCAGTAGGCCTAGGTGACTTTGCATGTTGCAAATGCCTAGCAATGCTCAGGGTAAATCTCTTCTTTATTTCGGGCTGGACCTAAAGGCCAGTTTCCGCATCATTTAGAGAGACCTCGAGCAGGAGTCCCCAAACTGAATTGGAGCCCCGGTGGTTTCTTTCAGAGCATCTTATGTTTCCTCAAAGTGGCAGACCCGCATGGAATGAAAGCCTGCCACGAACCGCCTTCCTGAAGCTGTTTCAAAGCTGTGGAACACTAGCCATAGAGAACACATTAGTTCCCGGCCCTTCCAACTGCATAGTGAGGGATGCTCCCAGAGCTGTGTATCCCTTGATTGTGCCCAGAAGGCTTTGGGTACACAGTGTCCTTCCTTGGCAGGAATTGACCATGTGAGAGTCTTGAGCACTGTGGGCCATAGTAAAGCTAAAGCCGTCCATTGACTAAGACTTCCTGGAAACCGGTGCACCTCTATCTCTGGTAATGGGAAAATGTGCACCTTACCTCAAGACTAGAGGTCACATTTAGTTGGCCCTTTAGCTACAGTACGCAACTGGGGTGAGCTCCCAGGAAGGAATCGCAAGCCCCTGGATTCTTTAGGAAAAAAACTCTGTGCTCTTCAGCGGCACCTGTGGCGTGAAGAGTCTCCTGGTGGTGTGGTTTTCAGCAGGCTTGGAAGCTGCAATGGAGCTGCTGTCAAAAGCGGGAAATACGGGCTTCTCCCATATTCTCCCGTTTACAACTTGACACCACAGCGCATTTACTAGCACTCTCTGACTGACTGCTGGAGACTTTCAGCCCCACTGGGCCTTTCTATGATCACACTTCGTTGGACGCGGGGTGTTTTGTGTGCCACGAATAGCATTACACTCTTCATGAAGTAGTCTGGCCTAGGTGACTTTGGATGGACCAAATGGCTAACAATTTTACCGGATTTTCAGTATTTCCTGGCAGGCTGGACCTACCGTGTACCATGCTTCACAATAGAGAGATGACAGGTAAGAGTTGCCAGGATGCACTTTAGGCGCAGGGATTCTTTCAGTGCGGTTCAGAGGGCCTCCACAGAGGCAGAGCCACGTTGAATGGAATACTGGCCAAAACGTGGTCCTGGGGCTGCCTTTCAGCTGTAGAAATCAAACTCTGCAGGCGAGAATCTGTTCATCACCCTTCCCTCTACATACAAAGAGTTGACCCCAACCGTCTGTTCTGTGTTATGTTCCTCGGAATATAAAAGGGGACTACGGCGCACACACTCTCCCTCAGAAGGGAATTCCTACGCGACTCTCTTAGGCCTACGGAAAGCCGTAGAGGAGTTAAAGCAATCTGTCGAGTCAGGACGCACGGAGATGGCTGCACACAAAACTTTGCTGATAGGAAACACTCGTGCTTCCCTTGAGGCCAGGGGTCACGTTTACTTTGCCCTGAGTTAGGGCAAGCGTGGGATGAGCTCCTAGCAAGACACTGGAGACCACCTGGATTCCTAGGAGAACACTCACTTTCTTCACTGAGCGTATTCCTAGGAGTGACTAGAAGACGGTTAATGGCAATGTCTTTCAGTCAGCCTTGAGGCCGCCACTATCTACCTTTCAACTGGGGGAAATCCTGCCTTTTTCCAGGCTTCTCAATGACAAACTGGATCACCCCGCACATGTACCTAGTTTCTCTGACAATCCCAAAGAGACCATTAGAACGCAATCCGGCCTTCTGCGATGAAACTTTTGGATGCAGTGTGCTCTGCATGTGGTGAACGGCATAATCCTCTAAATGTCCTCAGTAGGCCTAGGTGACTTTGGATGTTGCAAATGCCTAGCAATGCTCAGGGTAAATCTCTTCTTTATTTCGGGCTGGACCTAAAGGCCAGTTTCCACATCACTTAGAGAGACCTCGAGCAGGAGTCCCCAGACTGAAGTGGCGCCCCGGTGGTTTCCTTCAGGGCCTCTTATGTTTCCTCAAAGTGGCAGACCCGCATGGAATGAAAGCCTGCCACGAACCGCCTTCCTGAGGCTCTTTCAAAGCTGTGGAACGCTAGCCATAGAGAACACATTCGTTCCCGGCCCTTCCAACTGCATAGTGAGGGAAGTTCCCCGAGCTGTGTATCCCTTGATTGTGCCCAGAAGGCTTTGGGTACACAGTGTCCTTCCTTGGCAGGAATTGACCATGTGAGAGTCTTGAGCACTGTGGGCCATAGTAAAGCTAAAGCCGTCCATTGACTAAGACTTCCTGGAAACCGGTGCACCTCTATCTCTGGTAATGGGAAAATGTGCACCTTACCTCAAGACTAGAGGTCACATTTAGTTGGCCCTTTAGCTACAGTACGCAACTGGGGTGAGCTCCCAGGAAGGAATCGCAAGCCCCTGGATTCTTTAGGAAAAAAACTCTGTGCTCTTCAGCGGCACCTGTGGCGTGAAGAGTCTCCTGGTGGTGTGGTTTTCAGCAGGCTTGGAAGCTGCAATGGAGCTGCTGTCAAAAGGGGGAAATACGGGCTTCTCCCATATTCTCCCGTTTACAACTTGACGCCACAGTGCATTTACTAGCACTCTCTGACTGACTGCTGGAGACTTTCAGCCCCACTGGGCCTTTCTATGATCACACTTCGTTGGACGCGGGGTGTTTTGCGTGCCACGAATAGCATTACACGCTTCATGAACTAGTCCGGCCTAGGTGACTTTGGATGGACCAAATGGCTAAGAATTTGACCGGTATTTCAGGATTTTCTGGCAGGCTGGACCTACCATGTACCTTGCTTCCCAATAGAGAGATGATATGTCAGAGTTGCCAGGATGCACTTTAGGCGCAGGGGTTCTTTCAGTGCAGTTCAGAGGGCCTCCGAGGAGGCAGAGCCACGTTGAATGGAATACTGGCCAAAACCTGGTCCTGGGGCTGCCGTACAGCTGTAGAAATCAAGTTCTGCAGGCGAGAATCTGTTCATCACCCTTCCCTCTGCATACAAAGAGTCAACCCCAACCATCTCTTCTGTGTTATGTTTCTTGGAAAATAAAAGGGGACTACGGCGCACACAATCTTCCTCAGAAGGGAATTCCTACGCGACTCTCTTAGGCCTATGGAAAGCCGTAGAGGAGTTAAATCACTCTGCCGAGTCAGGACGCATGGAGATGGCTGCACACAAAACTTTGCTGATAGGAAACACTCGTGCTTGCCTTGAGGCCAGGGGTCACGTTTACTTTGCCCTGAGCTAGGGCAAGCGTGGAATGAGCTCCTAGCAAGGTACTGGAGACCACCTGGATTCCTAGGAGAACGCTCACTTTCTTCACTGAGCGTATTCCTAGGAGTGACTAGAAGACGGTTAATGGCAATGTCTTTCAGTCAGCCTTGAGGCCGCCATTATCTACCTTTCAACTGGGGGAAATCCTGCCTTTTTCCAGGCTTCTCAATGACAAACTGGATCACCCCGCACATGTACCTAGCTTCTCTGACAATCCCAAAGAGACCATTGGAACGCAATCCGGCCTTCTGCGATGAAACTTTGGATGCAGTGTGCTCTGCATGTGGTGAACGGCATAATCCTCTAAATGTCCTCAGTAGGCCTAGGTGACTTTGGATGTTGCAAATGCCTAGCAATGCTCAGGGTAAATCTCTTCTTTATTTTGGGCTGGACCTAAAGGCCAGTTTCCACATCACTTAGAGAGACCTCGAGCAGGAGTCCCCAGACTGAAGTGGCGCCCCGGTGGTTTCCTTCATGGCCTCTTATGTTTCCTCAAAGTGGCAGACCCGCATGGAATGAAAGCCTGCCACGAACCGCCTTCCTGAGGCTCTTTCAAGGCTGTGGAACGCTAGCCTTAGAGAACACATTCGTTCCCGGCCCTTCCAACTGCATAGTGAGGGAACTTCCCCGAGCTGTGTATCCCTTGATTGTGCCCAGAATGCTTTGGGTACACAGTGTCCTTCCTTGGCAGGAATTGACCATGTGAGAGTCTTGAGCACTGTGGGCCATAGTAAAGCTAAAGCCGTCCATTGACTAAGACTTCCTGGAAACCGGTGCACCTCTATCTCTGGTAATGGGAAAATGTGCACCTTACCTCAAGACTAGAGGTCACATTTAGTTGGCCCTTTAGCTACAGTACGCAACTGGGGTGAGCTCCCAGGAAGGAATCGCAAGCCCCTGGATTCTTTAGGAAAAAAACTCTGTGCTCTTCAGCGGCACCTGTGGCGTGAAGAGTCTCCTGGTGGTGTGGTTTTCAGCAGGCTTGGAAGCTGCAATGGAGCTGCTGTCAAAAGGGGGAAATACGGGCTTCTCCCATATTCTCCCGTTTACAACTTGACGCCACAGCGCATTTACTAGCACTCTCTGACTGACTGCTGGAGACTTTCAGCCCCACTGGGCCTTTCTATGATCACACTTCGTTGGACGCGGGGTGTTTTGCGTGCCACGAATAGCATTACACGCTTCATGAACTAGTCCGGCCTAGGTGACTTTGGATGGACCAAATGGCTAAGAATTTGACCGGATTTTCAGGAATTTCTGGCAGGCTGGACCTACCGTGTACCTTGCTTCCCAATAGAGAGATGACAGGTAAGAGTTGCCAGGATGCACTTTAGGCGCAGGGGTTCTTTCAGTGCAGTTCAGAGGGCCTCCGCGGAGGCAGTGCCATGTTGAATGGAATACTGGCCAAAAGGTGGTCCTGGGGCTGCCTTACAGCTGCAGAAATCAAGCTCTGTAGGCGAGAATCTGTTCATCACCATTCCCTCTGCATACAAAGAGTCGACCCCAACCATCTGTTCTGTGTTATGTTTCTCGGAAAATAAAAGGGGACTACGGTGCACACACTCTCCCTCAGAAGGGAATTCCTACGTGACTCTCTTAGGCCTACGGAAAGCTGTAGAGGAGTTAAAGCACTCTGTCTAGTCAGGACGCACGGAGATGGCTGTACACAAAACTTTGCTGATAGGAAACACTCGTGCTTCCCTTGAGGCCAGGGATCACGTTTACTTTGCCCTGAGCTAGGGCAAGCGTGGGATGAGCTCCTAGCAAGGCACTGGAGACCACCTGGATTCCTAGGAGAACACTCACTTTCTTCAATGAGCGTATTCCTAGGAGTGACTACAAGACGGTTAATGGCAATGTCTTTCAGTCAGCCTTGAGGCCGCCATTATCTACCTTTCAACTGGGGGAAATCCTGCCTTTTTCCAGGCTTCTCAATGACAAACTGGATCACCCCGCACATGTACCTAGCTTCTCTGACAATCCCAAAGAGACCATTGGAACGCAATCCGGCCTTCTGCGATGAAACTTTTGAATGCAGTGTGCTCTGCATGTGGTGAACGGCATAATCCTCTAAATGTCCTCAGTAGGCCTAGGTGACTTTGGATGTTGCAAATGCCTAGCAATGCTCAGGGTAAATCTCTTCTTTCTTTTGGGCTGGACCTAAAGGCCAGTTTCCACATCACTTAGAGAGACCTCGAGCAGGAGTCCCCAGACTGAAGTGGCGCCCCGGTGGTTTCCTTCATGGCCTCTTATGTTTCCTCAAAGTGGCAGACCCGCATGGAATGAAAGCCTGCCACGAACCGCCTTCCTGAGGCTCTTTCAAAGCTGTGGAACGCTAGCCATAGAGAACACATTCGTTCCCGGCCCTTCCAACTGCATAGTGAGGGAAGTTCCCCGAGCTGTGTATCCCTTGATTGTGCCCAGAAGGCTTTGGGTACACAGTGTCCTTCCTTGGCAGGAATTGACCATGTGAGAGTCTTGAGCACTGTGGGCCATAGTAAAGCTAAAGCCGTCCATTGACTAAGACTTCCTGGAAACCGGTGCACCTCTATCTCTGGTAATGGGAAAATGTGCACCTTACCTCAAGACTAGAGGTCACATTTAATTGGCCCTTTAGCTACAGTACGCAACTGGGGTGAGCTCCCAGGAAGGAATCGCAAGCCCCTGGATTCTTTAGGAAAAAAACTCTGTGCTCTTCAGCGGCACCTGTGGCGTGAAGAGTCTCCTGGTGGTGTGGTTTTCAGCAGGCTTGGAAGCTGCAATGGAGCTGCTGTCAAAAGGGGGAAATACGGGCTTCTCCCATATTCTCCCGTTTACAACTTGACGCCACAGCGCATTTACTAGCACTCTCTGACTGACTGCTGGAGACTTTCAGCCCCACTGGGCCTTTCTATGATCACACTTCGTTGGACGCGGGGTGTTTTGCGTGCCACGAATAGCTTTACACGCTTCATGAACTAGTCCGGCCTAGGTGACTTTGGATGGACCAAATGGCTAAGAATTTGACCGGTATTTCAGGATTTTCTGGCAGGCTGGACCTACCGTGTACCTTGCTTCCCAATAGAGAGATGACAGGTAAGAGTTGCCAGGATGCACTTTAGGCGCAGGGGTTCTTTCAGTGCAGTTCAGAGGGCCTCCACGGAGGCAGAGCCACGTTGAATGGAATACTGGCCAAAACGTGGTCCTGGGGCTGCCTTACAGCTGTAGAAATCAAGCTCTGCGGGCGAGAATCTGTTCATCACCCTTCCCTCTGCATACAAAGAGTCGACCCCAACCATCTGTTCTGTGTTATGTTTCTCGGAAAATAAAAGGGGACTACGGTGCACACACTCTCCCTCAGAAGGGAATTCCTACGTGACTCTCTTAGGCCTACGGAAAGCTGTAGAGGAGTTAAAGCACTCTGTCTAGTCAGGACGCACGGAGATGGCTGTACACAAAACTTTGCTGATAGGAAACACTCGTGCTTCCCTTGAGGCCAGGGATCACGTTTACTTTGCCCTGAGCTAGGGCAAGCGTGGGATGAGCTCCTAGCAAGGCACTGGAGACCACCTGGATTCCTAGGAGAACACTCACTTTCTTCAATGAGCGTATTCCTAGGAGTGACTACAAGACGGTTAATGGCAATGTCTTTCAGTCAGCCTTGAGGCCGCCATTATCTACCTTTCAACTGGGGGAAATCCTGCCTTTTTCCAGGCTTCTCAATGACAAACTGGATCACCCCGCACATGTACCTAGCTTCTCTGACAATCCCAAAGAGACCATTGGAACGCAATCCGGCCTTCTGCGATGAAACTTTTGAATGCAGTGTGCTCTGCATGTGGTGAACGGCATAATCCTCTAAATGTCCTCAGTAGGCCTAGGTGACTTTGGATGTTGCAAATGCCTAGCAATGCTCAGGGTAAATCTCTTCTTTCTTTTGGGCTGGACCTAAAGGCCAGTTTCCACATCACTTAGAGAGACCTCGAGCAGGAGTCCCCAGACTGAAGTGGCGCCCCGGTGGTTTCCTTCATGGCCTCTTATGTTTCCTCAAAGTGGCAGACCCGCATGGAATGAAAGCCTGCCACGAACCGCCTTCCTGAGGCTCTTTCAAAGCTGTGGAACGCTAGCCATAGAGAACACATTCGTTCCCGGCCCTTCCAACTGCATAGTGAGGGAAGTTCCCCGAGCTGTGTATCCCTTGATTGTGCCCAGAAGGCTTTGGGTACACAGTGTCCTTCCTTGGCAGGAATTGACCATGTGAGAGTCTTGAGCACTGTGGGCCATAGTAAAGCTAAAGCCGTCCATTGACTAAGACTTCCTGGAAACCGGTGCACCTCTATCTCTGGTAATGGGAAAATGTGCACCTTACCTCAAGACTAGAGGTCACATTTAATTGGCCCTTTAGCTACAGTACGCAACTGGGGTGAGCTCCCAGGAAGGAATCGCAAGCCCCTGGATTCTTTAGGAAAAAAACTCTGTGCTCTTCAGCGGCACCTGTGGCGTGAAGAGTCTCCTGGTGGTGTGGTTTTCAGCAGGCTTGGAAGCTGCAATGGAGCTGCTGTCAAAAGGGGGAAATACGGGCTTCTCCCATATTCTCCCGTTTACAACTTGACGCCACAGCGCATTTACTAGCACTCTCTGACTGACTGCTGGAGACTTTCAGCCCCACTGGGCCTTTCTATGATCACACTTCGTTGGACGCGGGGTGTTTTGCGTGCCACGAATAGCTTTACACGCTTCATGAACTAGTCCGGCCTAGGTGACTTTGGATGGACCAAATGGCTAAGAATTTGACCGGTATTTCAGGATTTTCTGGCAGGCTGGACCTACCGTGTACCTTGCTTCCCAATAGAGAGATGACAGGTAAGAGTTGCCAGGATGCACTTTAGGCGCAGGGGTTCTTTCAGTGCAGTTCAGAGGGCCTCCACGGAGGCAGAGCCACGTTGAATGGAATACTGGCCAAAACGTGGTCCTGGGGCTGCCTTACAGCTGTAGAAATCAAGCTCTGCGGGCGAGAATCTGTTCATCACCCTTCCCTCTGCATACAAAGAGTCGACCCCAATCGTCTCTTCTGTGTTATGTTTCTCGGAAAATAAAAGGGGACTACGGCACACACACTCTCCCTCAGAAGGGAATTCCTACGCAACTCTCTTAGGCATACGGAAAGCCGTTGAGGAGTTAAAGCACTCTGCCGAGTCAGGATGCACGGAGATGGCTGCACACAAAACTTTGCTGATAGGAAACACTCGTGCTTCCCTTGAGGCCAGGGGTCACGTTTACTTTGGCCTGAGTTAGGGCAAGCGTGGGATGAGCTCCTAGCAAGGCACTGGAGACCACCTGGATTCCTAGGAGAACACGCACTTTCTTCAATGAGCGTATTTCTAGGAGTGACTAGAAGACGGTGAATGGCAATGTCTTTCAGTCAGCCTTGAGGCCGCCACTATCTACCTTTCAACTGGGGGAAATCCTGCCTTTCTCCAGGCTTCTCAATGACAAACTGGATCACCCCGCACATATACCTAGCTTCTCTGACAATCCCAAAGAGACCATTGGAATGCAATCCGGCCTTCTGCGATGAAACTTTTGGATGCAGTGTGCTCTGCATGTGGTGAACGGCATAATCCTCTAAATGTCCTCAGTAGGCCTAGGTGACTTTGGATGTTGCAAATGCCTAGCAATGCTCAGGGTAAATCTCTTCTTTATTTCGGGCTGGACCTAAAGGCCAGTTTCCACATCACTTAGAGAGACCTCGAGCAGGAGTCCCCAGACTGAAGTGGCGCCCCGGTGGTTTCCTTCAGGGCCTCTTATGTTTCCTCAAAGTGGCAGACCCGCATGGAATGAAAGCCTGCCACGAACCGCCTTCCTGAGGCTCTTTCAAAGCTGTGGAACGCTAGCCATAGAGAACACATTCGTTCCCGGCCCTTCCAACTGCATAGTGAGGGAAGTTCCCCGAGCTGTGTATCCCTTGATTGTGCCCAGAAGGCTTTGGGTACACAGTGTCCTTCCTTGGCAGGAATTGACCATGTGAGAGTCTTGAGCACTGTGGACCATAGTAAAGCTAAAGCCGTCCATTGACTAAGACTTCCTGGAAACCGGTGCACCTCTATCTCTGGTAATGGGAAAATGTGCACCTTACCTCAAGACTAGAGGTCACATTTAGTTGGCCCTTTAGCTACAGTACGCAACTGGGGTGAGCTCCCAGGAAGGAATCGCAAGCCCCTGGATTCTTTAGGAAAAAAACTCTGTGCTCTTCAGCGGCACCTGTGGCGTGAAGAGTCTCCTGGTGGTGTGGTTTTCAGCAGGCTTGGAAGCTGCAATGGAGCTGCTGTCAAAAGGGGGAAATACGGGCTTCTCCCATATTCTCCCGTTTACAACTTGACGCCACAGCGCATTTACTAGCACTCTCTGACTGACTGCTGGAGACTTTCAGCCCCACTGGGCCTTTCTATGATCACACTTCGTTGGACGCGGGGTGTTTAGCGTGCCACGAATAGCACTACACGCATCATGTACTAGTCCGGCCTAGGTCACTTTGGATGGACCAAATGGCTAAGAATTTGACCGGTATTTCAGGATTTTCTGGCAGGCTGGACCTACCATGTACCTTGCTTCCCAATAGAGAGATGATAGGTCAGAGTTGCCAGGATGCACTTTAGGCGCAGGGGTTCTTTCAGTGCAGTTCAGAGGGCCTCCGAGGAGGCAGAGCCACGTTGAATGGAATACTGGCCAAAACGTGGTCCTGGGGCTGCCTTACAGCTGTAGAAATCAAGTTCGGCAGGCGAGAATCTGTTCATCACCCTTCCCTCTGCATACAAAGAGTCGACCCCAACCGTCTCTTCTGTGTTATGTTTCTTGGAAAATAAAAGGGGACTACGGCGCACACACTCTTCCTCAGAAGGGAATTCCTACGCGACTCTCTTAGGCCTACGGAAAGCCGTAGAGGAGTTAAAGCAGTCTGCCGTGTCAGGACGCATGGAGATGGCTGCACACAAAACTTTGCTGATAGGGAACACTCGTGCTTGCCTTGAGGCCAGGGGTCACGTTTACTTTGCCCTGAGCTAGGGCAAGCGTGGAATGAGCTCCTAGCAAGGTACTGGAGACCACCTGGATTCCTAGGAGAACGCTCACTTTCTTCACTGAGCGTATTCCTAGGAGTGACTAGAAGACGGTTAATGGCAATGTCTTTCAGTCAGCCTTGAGGCCGCCACTATCTACCTTTCAACTGGGGGAAATCCTGCCTTTTTCCAGGCTTCTCAATGACAAACTAGATCACCCCGTACATGTACCTAGCTTCTCTGACAATCCCAAAGAGACCATTGGAATGCAATCCGGCCTTCTGCGATGAAACTTTTGGATGCAGTGTGCTCTGCATGTGGTGAACGGCATAATCCTCTAAATGTCCTCAGTAGGCCTAGGTGACTTTGGATGTTGCAAATGCCTAACAATGCTCAGGGTAAATCTCTTCTTTATTTCGGGCTGGACCTAAAGGCCAGTTTCCGCATCACTTAGAGAGACCTCGAGAAGGAGTCCCCAGACTGAAGTGGCGCCCCGGTGGTTTCCTTCAGGGCCTTTTATGTTTCCTCAAAGTGGCAGACCCGCATGGAATGAAAGCCTGCCACGAACCGCCTTCTTGAGGCTCTTTCAAAGCTGTGGAACGCTAGCCATAGAGAACACATTCGTTCCCGGCCCTTCCAACTGCATAGTGAGGGAAGTTCCCCGAGCTGTGTATCCCTTGATTGTGCCCAGAAGGCTTTGGGTACACAGTGTCCTTCCTTGGCAGGAATTGACCATGTGAGAGTCTTGAGCACTGTGGGCCATAGTAAAGCTAAAGCCGTCCATTGACTAAGACTTCCTGGAAACCGGTGCACCTCTATCTCTGGTAATGGGAAAATGTGCACCTTACCTCAAGACTAGAGGTCACATTTACTTGGCCCTTTAGCTACAGTACGCAACTGGGGTGAGCTCCCAGGAAGGAATCGCAAGCCCCTGGATTCTTTAGGAAAAAAAATCTGTGCTCTTCAGCGGCACCTGTGGCGTGAAGAGTCTCCTGGTGGTGTGGTTTTCAGCAGGCTTGGAAGCTGCAATGGAGCTGCTGTCAAAAGGGGGAAATACGGGCTTCTCCCATATTCTCCCGTTTACAACTTGACGCCACAGCGCATTTACTAGCACTCTCTGACTGACTGCTGGAGACTTTCAGCCCCACTGGGCCTTTCTATGATCACACTTCGTTGGACGCGGGGTGTTTTGCGTGCCACGAATAGCATTACACGCTTCATGAAGTAGTCCGGCCTAGGTGACTTTGGATGGACCAAATGGCTAAGAATTTGACCGGTATTTCAGGATTTTCTGGCAGGCTGGACCTACCGTGTACCTTGCTTCCCAATAGAGAGATGACAGGTAAGAGTTTCCAGGATGCACTTTAGGTGCAGGGGTTCTTTCAGTGCAGTTCAGAGGGCCTCTGCGGAGGCAGAGCCACGTTGAATGGAATACTGGCCAAAACGTGGTCCTGGGGCTGCCTTACAGCTGTAGAAATCAAGCTCTGCAGGCGAGAATCTGTTCATCACCCTTCCCTCTGCATACAAAGGGTCGACCCCAACCGTCTGTTCTGTGTTATGTTTCTCGGAAAATAAAAGGGGACTATGGTGCACACACGCTCCATCAGAAGGGAATTCCAACGTGACTCTCTTAGGCCTACAGAAAGCCGTAGAGGAGTTAAAGCACTCTGTCGAGTCAGGACACACGGAGATGGCTGCACACAAAACTTTGCTGATAGGAAACACCCGTGCTTCCCTTGAGGCCAGGGGTCACGTTTACTTTGCCCTGAGCTAGGGCAAGCGTGGGATGAGCTCCTAGCAAGGCACTGGAGACCACCTGGATTCCTAGGAGAACACTCACTTTCTTCACTGAGCGTATTCCTAGGAGTGACTAGAAGACGGTTAACGGCAATGTCTTTCAGTCAGCCTTGAGGCCGCCACTATCTACCTTTCAACTGGGGGAAATCCTGTCTTTTTCCAGGCTTCTCAATGACAAACTGGATCACCCCGCACATTTACCTAGCTTCTCTGACAATCGCAAAGAGACCATTGGAATGCAATCCGGCCTTCTGCGATGAAACTTTTGGATGCAGTGTGTTCTGCATGTGGTGAACGGCATAATCCTCTAAATGTCCGCAGTAGGCCTAGGTGACTTTGGATGTTCCAAATGCCTAACAATGCTCAGGGTAAATCTCTTCATTATTTCGGGCTGGACGTAAAGTCCAGTTTCTGCATCACTAAGAGAGACCTCGAGCAGTAGTCCCCAAACTGAATTGGAGCCCCAGTGGTTTCTTTCAGGGCATCTTATGTTTCCTCAAAGTGGCAGACCCGCATGGAATGAAAGCCTGCCACGAACCGCTTTCCTGAGGCTGTTTCAAATCTGTGGAATGCTAGCCATAGAGAACACATTAGTTCCCGGCACTTCCAACTGCATTGTGAGGGATGTTACCAGAGCTGTGTATCCCTTGAATGTGCCCAGAAGGCTTTGGGTACACAGTGACCTTCCTTGGAAAGAATAGAACATGTGAGAGTCTTGAGCACTGTGGGCCATACTAAAGCTAAAGCCGTCCATTGATTAAGACTTCCTGGAAACCGGTGCACCTCTATCTCTGGTGATGGGAAAATGTGCACCTTACCTCAGGACTAGAGGTCACATTTAGTTGGCCCTTTAGCTACAGTACGCAACTGGGGTGAGCTCCCAGGAAGGAATCGCAAGCCCCTGGATTCTTCAGGAAAACACTATGTGCTCTTCAGCGGCACCTGTGGCGTGAAGAGTCTCCTGGTGGTGTGGTTTTCAGCAGGCTTGGAAGCTGCAATGGAGCTGCTGTCAAAACGGGGAAATATGGGCTTCTCCCATATTCTCCCGTTTACAACTTGACACCACAGCGCATTTACTAGCGCTCTCTGACTGACTGCTGGAGACTTTCAGCCACACTGGGCCTTTCGATGATCACACTTCATTGGATGCGGGGTGTTTTGCGTGCCACGAATAGCATTACACGCTTCAGGAACTAGTCCGGCCTAGGTGACTTTGATTGGACCAAATGGCTAACAATTTTACCGGACTTTCAGTATTTTCTGTCAGGCTGGACCTACGTGTACCTTGCTTCACAATAGAGAGAAGACAGGTAAGAGTTGCCAGGATGCACTTTAGACGCAGGGATTCTTTCAGTGCGGTTCAGATTGCCTCTGCAGAGGCAGAGCCACGTTGAATGGAATACTGGCAAAAACGTGGGCTTGCGGCTGCCTTACAGCTGTAGAAATCAAGCTCTGCAAGCGAGAATCTGTTCATCACCCTTCCCTCTGCATACAAAGAGTTGACCCCAACCGTCTGTTCTGTGTTATGTTTCTCGGAAAATAAAAGGGGACTACGGCGCCCACACTCTCCCTCAGAAGGGAATTCCTACGTGACTCTCTTCGGCCTACGGAAAGCTGTAGAGGAGTTAAGGCACTCTGTCGAGTCAGGACTCACGGAGATGGCTGCACACAAAACTTTGCTGATAGGAAACACTCGTGCTTCCCTTGAGGCTAGGGGTCACGTTTACTTTGCACTGAGCTAGGGCAAGTGTGGGATGAGCTCCTAGCAAGGCACTGGAGACCACCTGGATTCCTAGGAGAACACTCACTTTCTTCACTGAGCGTATTCCTAGGAGTGACTAGAAGACGGTTAATGGCAATGTCTTTCAGTCAGCCTTGAGGCCGCCACTATCTACCTTTCAACTGGGGGAAATCCTGCCTTTTTCCAGGCTTCTCAATGACAAACTGGATCACCCCGCACATGTACCTAGCTTCTCTGACAATCCCAAGATTCCATTGGAACGCAATCCGGCCTTCTGCGATGAAACTTTTGGATGCAGTGTGCTCTGCATGTGGTGAACGGCATAATCCTCTAAATGTCCTCAGTAGGCCTAGGTGACTTTGGATGTTGCAAATGCCTAGCAATGCTCAGGGTAAATCTCTTCTTTATTTCGGGCTGGACCTAAAGGCCAGTTTCCACATCACTTAGAGAGACCTCGAGCAGGAGTCCCCAGACTGAAGTGGCGCCCCGGTGGTTTCCTTCAGGGCCTCTTATGTTTCCTAAAAGTGGCAGACCCACATGGAATGGAAGCCTGCCACGAACCGCCATCCTGAGGCTCTTTCAAAGCTGTGGAACGCTAGCCATAGAGAACACATTCGTTCCCGGCCCTTCCAACTGCATAGTGAGGGAAGTTCCCCGAGCTGTGTATCCCTTGATTGTGCCCAGAAGGCTTTGGGTACACAGTGTCCTTCCATGGCAGGAATTGACCATGTGAGAGTCTTGAGCACTGTGGGCCATAGTAAAGCTAAAGCCGTCCATTGACTAAGACTTCCTGGAAACCGGTGCACCTCTATCTCTGGTAATGGGAAAATGTGCACCTTACCTCAAGACTAGAGGTCACATTTAGTTGGCCCTTTAGCTACAGTACGCAACTGGGGTGAGCTCCCAGGAAGGAATCGCAAGCCCCTGGATTCTTTAGGAAAAAAACTCTGTGCTCTTCAGCGGCACCTGTGGAGTGCAGAGTCTCCTGGTGGTGTGGTTTTCAGCAGGCTTGGAAGCTGCAATGGAGCTGCTGTCAAAAGGGGGAAATACGGGCTTCTCCCATATTCTCCCGTTTACAACTTGACACCACAGCACATTTACTAGCACTCTCTGACTGACTGCTGGAGACTTTCAGCCCCACTGGGCCTTTCTATGATCACACTTCGTTGGACGCGGGGTGTTTTGCGTGCCACGAATAGCATTACACGCTTCATGAAGTAGTCCGGCCTAGGTGACTTTGGATGGACCAAATGGCTAAGAATTTGACCGGTATTTCAGGATTTTCTGGCAGTCTGGACCTACCGTGTACCTTGCTTCCCAATAGAGAGATGACAGGTAAGAGTTGCCAGGATGCACTTTAGGTGCCGGGGTTCTTTCAGTGCAGTTCAGAGGGCCTCTGCGGAGGCAGAGCCACGTTGAATGGAATACTGGCCAAAACGTGGTCCTGGGGCTGCCTTACAGCTGTAGAAATCAAGCTCTGCAGGCGAGAATCTGTTCATCACCCTTCCCTCTGCATGCAAAGGGTCGACCCCAACCGTCTGTTCTGTGTTATGTTTCTCGGAAAATAAAAGGGGACTATGGCGCACACACGCTCCCTCAGAAGGGAATTCCAACGCGACTCTCTTAGGCCTACAGAAAGCCGTAGAGGAGTTAAAGCACTCTGTCGAGTCAGGACACACAGAGATGGCTGCACACAAAACTTTGCTGATAGGAAACACCCGTGCTTCCCTTGAGGCCAGGGGTCACGTTTACTTTGCCCTGAGCTAGGGCAAGCGTGGGATGAGCTCCTAGCAAGGCACTGGAGACCACCTGGATTCCTAGGAGAACACTCACTTTCTTCACTGAGCGTATTCCTAGGAATGACTAGAAGACGGTTAACGGCAATGTCTTTCAGTCGGCCTTGAGGCCGCCACTATCTACCTTTCAACTGGGGGATATCCTGTCTTTTTCCAGGCTTCTCAATGACAAACTGGATCACCCCGCACATTTACCTAGCTTCTCTGACAATCGCAAAGAGACCATTGGAATGCAATCAGGCCTTCTGCGATGAAACTTTTGGATGCAGTGTGTTCTGCATGTGGTGAACGGCATAATCCTCTAAATGTCCGCAGTAGGCCTAGGTGACTTTGGATGTTCCAAATGCCTAACAATGCTCAGGGTAAATCTCTTCATTATTTCGGGCTGGACGTAAAGGCCAGTTTCTGCATCATTAAGAGAGACCTCGAGCAGTAGTCCCGAAACTGAATTGGAGCCCTGGTGGTTTCCTTCAGGGCCTCTTATGTTTCCTCAAAGTGGCAGACCCGCATGGAATGAAAGCCTGCCACGAGCCGCTTTCCTGAGGCTGTTTCAAATCTGTGGAATGCTAGCCATAGAGAACACATTAGTTCCCGGCCCTTCCAACTGCATTGTGAGGGATGTTACCAGAGCTGTGTATCCCTTGAATGTGCCCAGAAGGCTTTGGGTACACAGTTCCTTCCTTGGAAAGAATAGAACATGTGAGAGTCTTGAGCACTGTGGGCCATACTAAAGCTAAAGCCGTCCATTGGTTAAGACTTCCTGGAAACCGGTGCACCTCTATCTCTGGTAATGGGAAAATGTGCACCTTACCTCAAGACTAGAGGTCACATTTAGTTGGCCCTGTAGCTACAGTACGCAACTGGGGTGAGCTCCCAGGAAGGAATCGCAAGCCCCTGGATTCTTCAGGAAAACACTATGTGCTCTTCAGCGGCACTTGTGGCGTGAAGAGTCTCCTGGTGGTGTGGTTTTCAGCAGGCTTGGAAGCTGCAATGGAGCTGCTGTGAAAACGGGGAAATACGGGCTTCTCCCATATTCTCCCGTTTACAACTTGACACCACAGCGCATTTACTAGCGCTCTCTGACTGACTGCTGGAGACTTTCAGCCCCACTGGGCCTTTCGATGATCACACTTCGTTGGATGCTGGGTGTTTTGCGTGCCACGAATAGCATTACATGCTACAGGAACTAGTCCGGCCTAGGTGACTTTTTACTGACCAAATGGCTAACAATTTTACCGGACTTTCAGTATTTTCTGTCAGGCTGTACATACGTGTACCTTGCTTCACAATAGAGAGAAGACAGGTAAGAGTTGCCAGGATGCACTTTAGACGCAGGGATTCTTTCAGTGCGGTTCAGATTGCCTCTGCAGAGGCAGAGCCACGTTGAATGGAATACTGGCAAAAACGTGGGCTTGGGGCTGCCTTACAGCTGTAGAAATCAAGCTCTGCAAGCGAGAATCTGTTCATCACCCTTCCCTCTGCATACAAAGAGTTGACCCCAACCGTCTGTTCTGTGTTATGTTTCTCGGAAAATAAAAGGGGACTACGGCGCCCACACTCTCCCTCAGAAGGGAATTCCTACGTGACTCTCTTCGGCCTACGGAAAGCTGTAGAGGAGTTAAGGCACTCTGTCGAGTCAGGACTCACGGAGATGGCTGCACACAAAACTTTGCTGATAGGAAACACTCGTGCTTCCCTTGAGGCTAGAGGTCACGTTTACTTTGCACTGAGCTAGGGAAAGTGTGGGATGACCTCCTAGCAAGGCACTGGAGACCACCTGGATTCCTAGGAGAACACTCACTTTCTTCACTGAGCGTATTCCTAGGAGTGACTAGAAGACGGTTAATGGCAATGTCTTTCAGTCAGCCTTGAGGCCGCCACTATCTACCTTTCAATTTGGGGAAATCCTGCCTTTTTCCAGGCTTCTCAATGACAACCTGGATCACCCCGCATATGTACCTAGCTTCTCTGACAATCCCAAAGAGATCATTGGAACGCAATCTGGCCTTCTGTGATGAAACATTTGGATGCAGTGTGCTCTGCATGTGGTGAACGGCCTAATCCTCTAAATGTCCTCAGTAGGCCTAGGTGACTTTGCATGTTGCAAATGCCTAGCAATGCTCAGGGTAAATCTCTTCTTTATTTCGGGCTGGACCTATAGGCCAGTTTCCGCATCACTTAGAGAGACCTCGAGCAGGAGTCCCCAAACTGAATTGGAGCCCCGGTGGTTTCTTTCAGAGCATCTTATGTTTCCTCAAAGTGGCAGACCCGCATGGAATTAAAGCCTGCCACGAACCGCCTTCCTGAAGCTGTTTCAAAGCTGTGGAACACTAGCCATAGAGAACACATTAGTTCCCGGCCCTTCCAACTGCATAGTGAGGGATGCTCCCAGAGCTGTGTATCCCTTGATTGTGCCCAGAAGGCTTTGGGTACACAGTGTCCTTCCTTGGCAGGAATTGACCATGTGAGAGTCTTGAGCACTGTGGGCCATAGTAAAGCTAAAGCCGTCCATTGACTAAGACTTCCTGGAAACCGGTGCACCTCTATCTCTGGTAATGGGAAAATGTGCACCTTACCTCAAGACTAGAGGTCACATTTAGTTGGCCCTTTAGCTACAGTACGCAACTGGGGTGAGCTCCCAGGAAGGAATCGCAAGCCCCTGGATTCTTTAGGAAAAAAACTCTGTGCTCTTCAGCGGCACCTGTGGCGTGAAGAGTCTCCTGGTGGTGTGGTTTTCAGCAGGCTTGGAAGCTGCAATGGAGCTGCTGTCAAAAGGGGGAAATACGGGCTTCTCCCATATTCTCCCGTTTACAACTTGACGCCACAGCGCATTTACTAGCACTCTCTGACTGACTGCTGGAGACTTTCAGCCCCACTGGGCCTTTCTATGATCACACTTCGTTGGACGCGGGGTGTTTTGTGTGCCACGAATAGCATTACACGCTTCATGAAGTAGTCTGGCCTAGGTGACTTTGGATGGACCAAATGGCTAACAATTTTACCGGATTTTCAGTATTTTCTGGCAGGCTGGACCTACCGTGTACCTTGCTTCACAATAGAGAGATGACAGGTAAGAGTTGCCAGGATGCACTTTAGGCACAGGGATTCTTTCAGTGCGGTTCAGAGGGCCTCCACAGAGGCAGAGCCACGTTGAATGGAATACTGGCCAAAACGTGGTCCTGGGGCCGCCTTTCAGCTGTAGAAATCAAACTCTGCAGGCGAGAATCTGTTCATCACCCTTCCCTCTACATACAAAGAGTTGACCCCAACCGTCTGTTCTGTGTTATGTTCCTCGGAATATAAAAGGGGACTACGGCGCACACACTCTCCCTCAGAAGGGAATTCCTACGCGACTCTCTTAGGCCTACGGAAAGCCGTAGAGGAGTTAAAGCAATCTGTCGAGTCAGGACGCACGGAGATGGCTGCACACAAAACTTTGCTGATAGGAAACACTCGTGCTTCCCTTGAGGCCAGGGGTCACGTTTACTTTGCCCTGAGTTAGGGCAAGCGTGGGATGAGCTCCTAGCAAGGCACTGGAGACCACCTGGATTCCTAGGAGAACACTCACTTTCTTCACTGAGCGTATTCCTAGGAGTGACTAGAAGACAGTTAATGGCAATGTCTTTCAGTCAGCCTTGAGGCCGCCACTATCTACCTTTCAACTGGGGGAAATCCTGCCTTTTTCCAGGCTTCTCAATGACAAACTGGATCACCCCGCACATGTACCTAGCTTCTCTGACAATCCCAAAGAGACCATTAGAACGCAATCAGGCCTTCTGCGATGAAACTTTTGGATGCAGTGTGCTCTGCATGTGGTGAACGGCATAATCCTCTAAATGTCCTCAGTAGGCCTAGGTGACTTTGGATGTTGCAAATGCCTAGCAATGCTCAGGGTAAATCTCTTCTTTATTTCGGGCTGGACCTAAAGGCCAGTTTCCGCATCACTTAGAGAGACCTCGAGCAGGAGTCCCCAGACTGAAGTGGCGCCCCGGTGGTTTCCTTCAGGGCCTCTTATGTTTCCTCAAAGTGGCAGACCCGCATGGAATGAAAGCCTGCCACGAACCGCCTTCCTGAGGCTCTTTCAAAGCTGTGGAACGCTAGCCATAGAGAACACATTCGTTCCCGGCCCTTCCAACTGCATAGTGAGGGAACTACCCCGAGCTGTGTATCCCTTGATTGTGCCCAGAAGGCTTTGGGTACACAGTGTCCTTCCTTGGCAGGAATTGACCATGTGAGAGTCTTGAGCACTGTGGGCCATAGTAAAGCTAAAGCCGTCCATTGACTAAGAATTCCTGGAAACCGGTGCACCTCTATCTCTGGTAATGGGAGAATGTGCACCTTACCTCAAGACTAGAGGTCACATTTAGTTGGCCCTTTAGCTACAGTACGCAACTGGGGTGAGCTCCCAGGAAGGAATCGCAAGCCCCTGGATTCTTTAGGAATAAAACTCTGTGCTCTTCAGCGGCACCTGTGGCGTGAAGAGTCTCCTGGTGGTGTGGTTTTCAGCAGGCTTGGAAGCTGCAATGGAGCTGCTGTCAAAAGGGGGAAATACGGTCTTCTCCCATATTCTCCCGTTTACAACTTGACGCCACAGCGCATTTACTAGCACTCTCTGACTGACTGCTGGAGACTTTCAGCCCCACTGGGCCTTTCTATGATCACACTTCATTGGACGCGGGGTGTTTTGCGTGCCACGAATAGCATTACACGCTTCATGAACTAGTCCGGCCTAGGTGACTTTGGATGGACCAAATGGCTAAGAATTTGACCGGATTTTCAGGAATTTCTGGCAGGCTGGACCTACCGTGTACCTTGCTTCCCAATAGAGAGATGACAGGTAAGAGTTGCCAGGATGCACTTTAAGCGCAGGGGTTCTTTCAGTGCAGTTCAGAGGGCCTCCGTGGAGGCAGAGCCACGTTGAATGGAATACTGGCCAAAACGTGGTCCTGGGGCTGCCTTACAGCTGTAGAAATCAAGCTCTGCAGGCGAGAATCTGTTCATCACCCTTCCCTCTGCATACAAAGAGTCGACCCCAACCGTCTGTTCTGTGTTATGTTTCTCGGAAAATAAAAGGGGACTACGGCACACACACTCTCCCTCAGAAGGGAATTCCTATGCGACTGTCTTAGGCCTACGGAAAGCCGTAGAGGAGTTAAAGCACTCTGCCGAGTCAGGACGCACGGAGATGGCTGCACACAAAACTTTGCTGATAGGAAACACTCGTGCTTGCCTTGAGGCCAGGGGTCACGTTTACTTTGCCCTGAGCTAGGGCAAGCGTGGGATGAGCTCCTAGCAAGGCACTGGAGACCACCTGGATTCCTAGGAGAACGCTCACTTTCTTCACTGAGCGTATTCCTAGGAGTGACTAGAAAACGGTTAATGGCAATGTCTTTCAGTCAGCCTTGAGGCCGCCACTATCTACCTTTCAACTGGGGGAAATCCTGCCTTTTTCCAGGCTTCTCAATGACAAACTGGATCACCCCGCACATGTACCTGGCTTCTCTGACAATCCCAAAGAGACCATTGGAACGCAATCCGGCCTTCTGCGATGAAACTTTTGGATGCAGTGTGCTCTGCATGTGGTGAACGACATAATCCTCTAAATGTCCTCAGTAGGCCTAGGTGTCTTTAGATGTTGCAAATTCCTAGCAAAACTCAGGGTAAATATCTTCTTTATTTCGGGCTGGACCGAAAGGCCAGTTTCCACATCACTTAGAGAGACCTCGAGCAGGAGTCCCCAGACTGAAGTGGCGCCCCGGTGGTTTCCTTCAGGGCCTCTTATGTTTCCTCAAAGTGGCAGACCCGCATGGAATGAAAGCCTGCCACGAACCGCCTTCCTGAGGCTCTTTCAAAGCTGTGGAACGCTAGCCATAGAGAACACATTCGTTCCCGGCCCTTCCAACTGCATAGTGAGGGAACTTCCCTGAGCTGTGTATCCCTTGATTGTGCCCAGAAGGCTTTGGGTACACAGTGTCCTTCCTTGGCAGGAATTGACCATGTGAGAGTCTTGAGCACTGTGGGCCATAGTAAAGCTAAAGCCGTCCATTGACTAAGACTTCCTGGAAACCGGTGCACCTCTATCTCTGGTAATGGGAAAATGTGCACCTTACCTCAAGACTAGAGGTCACATTTAGTTGGCCCTTTAGCTACAGTACGCAACTGGGGTGAGCTCCCAGGAAGGAATCGCAAGCCCCTGGATTCTTTAGGAAAAAAACTCTGTGCTCTTCAGCAGCACCTGTGGTGTGAAGAGTCTCCTGGTGGTGTGGTTTTCAGCAGGCTTGGAAGCTGCAATGGAGCTGCTGTCAAAAGGGGGAAATACGGGCTTCTCCCATATTCTCCCGTTTACAACTTGACGCCACAGCGCATTTACTAGCACTCTCTGACTGACTGCTGGAGACTTTCAGCCCCACTGGGCCTTTCTATGATCACACTTGGTTGGACGCGGGGTGTTTTGCGTGCCACGAATAGCATTACACGCTTCATGAACTAGTCCGGCCTAGGTAACTTTGGATTGACCAAATGGCTAAGAATTTGACCGGTATTTCAGGATTTTCTGGCAGGCTGGACCTACCGTGTACCTTGCTTCCCAATAGAGAGATGACAGGTAAGAGTTGCCAGGATGCACTTTAGGCGCAGGGGTTCTTTCAGTGCAGTTCAGAGGGCCTCCGCGGAGGCAGAGCCACGTTGAATGGAATACTGGCCAAAACGTGGTACTGGGGCTGCCTTACAGCTGTAGAAATCAAACTCTGCAGGCGAGAATCTGTTCATCACCCTTCCCTCTGCATACAAAGAGTCGACCCCAACCGTCTGTTCTGTGTTATGTTTCTCGGAAAATAAAAGGGGACTATGGCGCACACACTCTCCCTCAGAAGGGAATTCCTACGCGACTCTCTTAGGCCTATGGAAAGCCGTAGAGGAGTTGAAGCACTCTGCCGAGTCTGGACACACGGAGATGGCTGCACACAAAATTTTGCTGATAGGAAACACTCGTGCTTGCCTTGAGGCCAGGGGTCACGTTTACTTTGCCCTGAGCTAGGGCAAGCGTGGGATGAGCTCCTAGCAAGGCACTGGAGACCACCTGGATTCCTAGGAGAACACTCACTTTCTTCACTGAACGTATTCCTAGGAGTGACTAGAA
This sequence comes from Mesoplodon densirostris, assembly GCF_025265405.1. NCBI lineage: Eukaryota > Metazoa > Chordata > Mammalia > Artiodactyla > Ziphiidae > Mesoplodon > Mesoplodon densirostris. The sequence continues at coordinate 1,857,720 of NC_082682.1, forward strand.
GACGGTTAATGGCAATGTCTTTCAGTCAGCCTTGAGGCCGCCCCTATCTACCTTTCAACTGGGGGAAATCCTGCCTTTTTCCAGGCTTCTCAATGACAAACTGGATCACCCCGCACATGTACCTAGCTTCTCTGACAATCCCAAAGAGACCATTGGAATGGAATCCGGCCTTCTGCGATGAAACTTTTGGATGCAGTGTGCTCTGCATGTGGTGAACGGCATAATCCTCTAAATGTCCTCAGTAGGCCTAGGTGTCTTTAGATGTTGCAAATTCCTAGCAAAACTCAGGGTAAATATCTTCTTTATTTCGGGCTGGACCGAAAGGCCAGTTTCCACATCACTTAGAGAGACCTCGAGCAGGAGTCCCCAGACTGAAGTGGCGCCCCGGTGGTTTCCTTCAGGGCCTCTTATGTTTCCTCAAAGTGGCAGACCCGCATGGAATGAAAGCCTGCCACGAACCGCCTTCCTGAGGCTCTTTCAAAGCTGTGGAACGCTAGCCATAGAGAACACATTTGTTCCCGGCCCTTCCAACTGCATAGTGAGGGAACTTCCCTGAGCTGTGTATCCCTTGATTGTGCCCAGAAGGCTTTGGGTACACAGTGTCCTTCCTTGGCAGGAATTGACCATGTGAGAGTCTTGAGCACTGTGGGCCATAGTAAAGCTAAAGCCGTCCATTGACTAAGACTTCCTGGAAACCGGTGCACCTCTATCTCTGGTTATGGGAAAATGTGCACCTTACCTCAAGACTAGAGGTCACATTTAGTTGGCCCTTTAGCTACAGTACGCAACTGGGGTGAGCTCCCAGGAAGGAATCGCAAGCCCCTGGATTCTTTAGGAAAAAAACTCTGTGCTCTTCAGCGGCACCTGTGGCGTGAAGAGTCTCCTGGTGGTGTGGTTTTCAGCAGGCTTGGAAGCTGCAATGGGGCTGCTGTCAAAAGGGGGAAATACGGGCTTCTCCCATATTCTCCCGTTTACAACTTGACGCCACAGCGCATTTACTAGCACGCTCTGACTGACTGCTGGAGACTTTCAGCCCCACTGGGCCTTTCTATGATCACACTTCGTTGGACGCGGGGTGTTTTGCGTGCCACGAATAGCATTACACGCTTCAGGAACTAGTCCGGCCTAGGTGACTTTGGATGGACCAAATTGCTAACAATTTTACCGGACTTTCAGTGTTTTCTGTCAGGCTGGACCTACGTGTACCTTGCTTCACAATAGAGAGAAGACAGGTAAGAGTTGCCAGGATGCACTTTAGACGCAGGGATTCTTTCAGTGCAGTTCAGATTGCCTCTGAAGAGGCAGAGCCACGTTGAATGGAATACTGGCAAAAACGTGGGCCTGGGGCTGCCTTTCAGCTGTAGAAATCAAGCTCTGCAAGCGAGAATCTGTTCATCACCCTTCCCTCTGCATACAAAGAGTTGACCCCAACCGTCTGTTCTGTGTTATGTTTCTCGGAAAATAAAAGGGGACTACGGCGCCCACACTCTCCCTCAGAAGGGAATTCCTACGTGACTCTCTTCGGCCTACGGAAAGCTGTAGAGGAGTTAAGGCACTCTGTCGAGTCAGGACTCACGGAGATGGCTGCACACAAAACTTTGCTGATAGGAAACACTCGTGCTTCCCTTGAGGCTAGGGGTCACGTTTATTTTGCACTGAGCTAGGGCAAGTGTGGGATGAGCTCCTAGCAAGGCACTGGAGACCACCTGGATTCCTAGGAGAACACTCACTTTCTTCACTGAGCGTATTCCTAGGAGTGACTAGAAGACGGTTAATGGCAATGTCTTTCAGTCAGCCTTGAGGCCGCCACTATCTACCTTTCAATTTGGGGAAATCCTGTCTTTTTCCAGGCTTCTCAATGACAACCTGGATCACCACGCAAATGTACCTAGCTTCTCTGACAATCCCAAAGAGACCATTGGAACGCAATCCGGCCTTCTGTGATGAAACTTTTGGATGCAGTGTGCTCTGCATGTGGTGAACGGCCTATCCTCTAAATGTCCTCAGTAGGCCTAGGTGACTTTGCATGTTGCAAATGCCTAGCAATGCTCATGGTAAATCTCTTCTTTATTTCGGGCTGGACCTAAAGGCCAGTTTCCGCATCACTTAGAGAGACCTCGAGCAGGAGTCCCCAAACTGAATTGGAGCCCCGGTGGTTTCTTTCAGAGCATCTTATGTTTCCTCAAAGTGGCAGACCCGCATGGAATGAAAGCCGCCACGAACCGCCTTCCTGAGGCTCTTTCAAAGCTGTGGAACGCTAGCCATAGAGAACACATTCGTTCCCGGCCCTTCCAACTGCATAGTGAGGGAAGTTCCCCGAGCTGTGTATCCCTTGATTGTGCCCAGAAGGCTTTGGGTACACAGTGTCCTTCCTTGGCAGGAATTGACCATGTGAGAGTCTTGAGCACTGTGGGCCATAGTAAAGCTAAAGCCGTCCATTGACTAAGACTTCCTGGAAACCGGTGCACCTCTATCTCTGGTAATGGGAAAATGTGCACCTTACCTCAAGACTAGAGGTCACATTTAGTTGGCCCTTTAGCTACAGTACGCAACTGGGGTGAGCTCCCAGGAAGGAATCACAAGCCCCTGGATTCTTTAGGAAAAATCTCTGTGCTCTTCAGCAGCACCTGTGGCGTGAAGAGTCTCCTGGTGGTGTGGTTTTCAGCAGGCTTGGAAGCTGCAATGGAGCTGCTGTCAAAAGGGGGAAATACGGGCTTCTCCCATATTCTCCCATTTACAACTTGACGCCACAGCGCATTTACTAGCACTCTCTGACTGACTGCTGGAGACTTTCAGCCCCACTGGGCCTTTCTATGATCACACTTGGTTGGACGCGGGGTGTTTTGCGTGCCACGAATAGCATTACACGCTTCATGAACTAGTCCGGCCTAGGTAACTTTGGATTGACCAAATGGCTAAGAATTTGACCGGTATTTCAGGATTTTCTGGCAGGCTGGACCTACCGTGTACCTTGCTTCCCAATAGAGAGATGACAGGTAAGAGTTGCCAGGATGCACTTTAGGCGCAGGGGTTCTTTCAGTGCAGTTCAGAGGGCCTCCGCGGAGGCAGAGCCACGTTGAATGGAATACTGGCCAAAACGTGGTACTGGGGCTGCCTTACAGCTGTAGAAATCAAACTCTGCAGGCGAGAATCTGTTCATCACCCTTCCCTCTGCATACAAAGAGTCGACCCCAACCGTCTGTTCTGTGTTATGTTTCTCGGAAAATAAAAGGGGACTATGGCGCACACACTCTCCCTCAGAAGGGAATTCCTACGCGACTCTCTTAGGCCTATGGAAAGCCGTAGAGGAGTTGAAGCACTCTGCCGAGTCTGGACACACGGAGATGGCTGCACACAAAACTTTGCTGATAGGAAACACCCGTGCTTGCCTTGAGGCCAGGGGTCACGTTTACTTTGCCCTGAGCTAGGGCAAGCGTGGGATGAGCTCCTAGCAAGGCACTGGAGACCACCTGGATTCCTAGGAGAACACTCACTTTCTTCATTGAGCATATTCCTAGGAGTGACTAGAATACGGTTAATGGCAATGTCTTTCAGTCAGCCTTGAGGCCGCCACTATCTACCTTTCATTTTGGGGAAATCCTGTCTTTTTCCAGGCTTCTCAATGACAACCTGGATCACCACGCAAATGTACCCAGCTTCTCTGACAATCCCAAAGAGACCATTGGAACGCAATCCGGCCTTCTGTGATGAAACATTTGGATGCAGTGTGCTCTGCATGTGGTGAACGGCCTAATCCTCTAAATGTCCTCAGTAGGCCTAGGTGACTTTGCATGTTGCAAATGCCTAGCAATGCTCATGGTAAATCTCTTCTTTATTTCGGGCTGGACCTAAAGGCCAGTTTAAGCATCACTTAGAGAGACCTCGAGCAGGAGTCCCCAAACTGAATTGGACCCCCGTGGTTTCTTTCAGAGCATCTTATGTTTCCTCAAAGTGGCAGACCCGCATGGAATGAAAGCCTGCCACGAACCGCCTTCCTGAAGCTGTTTCAAAGCTGTGGAACACTAGCCATAGAGAACACATTAGTTCCCGGCCCTTCCAACTGCATAGTGAGGGATGCTCCCAGAGCTGTGTATCCCTTGATTGTGCCCAGAATGCTTTGGGTACACAGTGTCCTTCCTTGGCAGGAATTGACCATGTGAGAGTCTTGAGCACTGTGGGCCATAGTAAAGCTAAAGCCGTCCATTGATTAAGACTTCCTGGAAACCGGTGCACCTCTATCTCTGGTAATGGGAAAATGTGCACCTTACCTCAAGACTAGAGGTCACATTTAGTTGGCCCTTTAGCTACAGTACGCAACTGGGGTGAGCTCCCAGGAAGGAATCGCAAGCCCCTGGATTCTTTAGGAAAAAAACTCTGTGCTCTTCAGCGGCACCTGTGGCGTGAAGAGTCTCCTGGTGGTGTGGTTTTCAGCAGGCTTGGAAGCTGCAATGGAGCTGCTGTCAAAAGTGGGAAATACGGGCTTCTCCCATATTCTCCCGTTTACAACTTGACACCACAGCGCATTTACTAGCACTCTCTGACTGACTGCTGGAGACTTTCAGCCCCACTGGGCCTTTCTATGATCACACTTCGTTGGACGCGGGGTGTTTTGCGTGCCACGAATAGCATTACACGCTTCATGAACTAGTCCGGCCTAGGTGACTTTGGATGGACCAAATGGCTAAGAATTTGACCGGTATTTCAAGATTTTCTGTCAGGCTGGACCTACTGTTTACCTTGCTTCCCAATAGAGAGATGACAGGTAAGAGTTGCCAGGATGCACTTTAGGCGCAGGGGTTCTTTCAGTGCAGTTCAGAGAGCCTCCGCGGAGGCAGAGCCACGTTGAATGGAATACTGGCCAAAAGGAGGTCCTGGGGCTGCCTTACAGCTGTAGAAATCAAGCTCTGTAGGCGAGAATCTGTTCATCACCATTCCCTCTGCATACAAAGAGTCGACCCCAACCATCTGTTCTGTGTTATGTTTCTCGGAAAATAAAAGGGGACTACGGCGCACACACTCTCCCTCAGAAGGGAATTCCTACATGACTCTCTTAGGCCTACGGAAAGCCGTAGAGGAGTTAAAGCAGTCTGTCGAGTCAGGACGCACGGAGATGGCTGCACACAAAACTTTGCTGATAGGAAACACTCGTGCTTCCCTTGAGGCCAGGGGTCACGTTTACTTTGCCCTGAGCTAGGGCAAGCATGGGATGAGCTCCTAGCAAGGCACTGGAGACCACCTGTATTCCTAGGAGAACACTCACTTTCTTCAATGAGCGTATTCCTAGGAGTGACTAGAAGACGGTTAACGGCAATGTCTTTCAGTCAGCCTTGAGGCCGCAACTATCTACCTTTCAACTGGGGGAAATCCTGCCTTTTTCCAGGCTTCTCAATGACAAACTGGATCACCCCGCACATGTACCTAGCTTCTCTGACAATCCCAAAGAGACCATTGGAAGGCAATCCGGCCTTCTGCGATGAAACTTTTGGATGCAGTGTGCTCTGCATGTGGCGAACGGCATAATCCTCTAAATGTCCTCAGTAGGCCTAGGTGACATTGGATGTTGCAAATGCCTAGCAATGCTCAGGGTAAATCTCTTCTTTATTTCGGGCTGGACCTAAAGGCCAGGTTCCACATCCCTTAGAGAGACCTCGAGCACGAGTCCCCAGACTGAAGTGGCACCCTGGTGGTTTCCTTCAGGGCCTCTTATGTTTCCTCAAAGTGGCAGACCCGCATGGAATGAAAGCCTGCCACGAACCGCCTTCCTGAGGCTCTTTCAAAGCTGTGGAATGCTAGCCATAGAGAACACATTCGTTCCCGGCCCTTCCAACTGCATAATGAGGGAAGTTCCCCGAGCTGTGTATCCCTTGATTGTGCCCAGAAGGCTTTGGGTACACAGTGTCCTTCCTTGGCAGGAATTGACCATGTGAGAGTCTTGAGCACTGTGGGCCATAGTAAAGCTAAAGCCGTCCATTGACTAAGACTTCCTGGAAACCGGTGCACCTCTATCTCTGGTAATGGGAAAATGTGCACCTTACCTCAAGACTAGAGGTCACATTTAGTTGGCCCTTTAGCTACAGTACGCAACTGGGGTGACCTCCCAGGAAGGAATCGCAAGCCCCTGGATTCTTTAGGAAAAAAACTCTGTGCTCTTCAGCGGCACCTGTGGCGTGAAGAGTCTCCTGGTGGTGTGGTTTTCAGCAGGCTTGGAAGCTGCAATGGAGCTGCTGTCAAAAGTGGGAAATACGGGCTTCTCCCATATTCTCCCGTTTACAACTTGACACCACAGCGCATTTACTAGCACTCTCTGACTGACTGCTGGAGACTTTCAGCCCCACTGGGCCTTTCTATGATCACACTTCGTTGGACGCGGGGTGTTTTGCGTGCCACGAATAGCATTACACACTTCATGAACTAGTCCGGCCTAGGTGACTTTGGATGGACCAAATGGCTAAGAATTTGACCGGTATTTCAAGATTTTCTGTCAGGCTGGACCTACTGTTTACCTTGCTTCCCAATAGAGAGATGACAGGTAAGAGTTGCCAGGATGCACTTTAGGCGCAGGGGTTCTTTCAGTGCAGTTCAGAGAGCCTCCGCGGAGGCAGAGCCACGTTGAATGGAATACTGGCCAAAAGGAGGTCCTGGGGCTGCCTTACAGCTGTAGAAATCAAGCTCTGTAGGCGAGAATCTGTTCATCACCATTCCCTCTGCATACAAAGAGTCGACCCCAACCATCTGTTCTGTGTTATGTTTCTCGGAAAATAAAAGGGGACTACGGCGCACACACTCTCCCTCAGAAGGGAATTCCTACATGACTCTCTTAGGCCTACGGAAAGCCGTAGAGGAGTTAAAGCAGTCTGTCGAGTCAGGACGCACGGAGATGGCTGCACACAAAACTTTGCTGATAGGAAACACTCGTGCTTCCCTTGAGGCCAGGGGTCACGTTTACTTTGCCCTGAGCTAGGGCAAGCATGGGATGAGCTCCTAGCAAGGCACTGGAGACCACCTGTATTCCTAGGAGAACACTCACTTTCTTCAATGAGCGTATTCCTAGGAGTGACTAGAAGACGGTTAACGGCAATGTCTTTCAGTCAGCCTTGAGGCCGCAACTATCTACCTTTCAACTGGGGGAAATCCTGCCTTTTTCCAGGCTTCTCAATGACAAACTGGATCACCCCGCACATGTACCTAGCTTCTCTGACAATCCCAAAGAGACCATTGGAAGGCAATCCGGCCTTCTGCGATGAAACTTTTGGATGCAGTGTGCTCTGCATGTGGCGAACGGCATAATCCTCTAAATGTCCTCAGTAGGCCTAGGTGACATTGGATGTTGCAAATGCCTAGCAATGCTCAGGGTAAATCTCTTCTTTATTTCGGGCTGGACCTAAAGGCCAGGTTCCACATCCCTTAGAGAGACCTCGAGCACGAGTCCCCAGACTGAAGTGGCGCCCTGGTGGTTTCCTTCAGGGCCTCTTATGTTTCCTCAAAGTGGCAGACCCGCATGGAATGAAAGCCTGCCACGAACCGCCTTCCTGAGGCTCTTTCAAAGCTGTGGAATGCTAGCCATAGAGAACACATTCGTTCCCGGCCCTTCCAACTGCATAATGAGGGAAGTTCCCCGAGCTGTGTATCCCTTGATTGTGCCCAGAAGGCTTTGGGTACACAGTGTCCTTCCTTGGCAGGAATTGACCATGTGAGAGTCTTGAGCACTGTGGGCCATAGTAAAGCTAAAGCCGTCCATTGACTAAGACTTCCTGGAAACCGGTGCACCTCTATCTCTGGTAATGGGAAAATGTGCACCTTACCTCAAGACTAGAGGTCACATTTAGTTGGCCCTTTAGCTACAGTACGCAACTGGGGTGACCTCCCAGGAAGGAATCGCAAGCCCCTGGATTCTTTAGGAAAAAAACTCTGTGCTCTTCAGCGGCACCTGTGGCGTGAAGAGTCTCCTGGTGGTGTGGTTTTCAGCAGGCTTGGAAGCTGCAATGGAGCTGCTGTCAAAAGGGGGAAATACGGGCTTCTCCCATATTCTCCCGTTTACAACTTGACACCACAGCGCATTTACTAGCACTCTCTGACTGACTGCTGGAGACTTTCAGCCCCAATGGGGCTTTCTATGATCACACTTCGTTGGACGCGGGGTGTTTTGCGTGCCACGAATAGCATTACACGCTTCATGAAGTAGTCCGGCCTAGGTGACTTTGGATGGACCAAATGGCTAAGAATTTGACCGGTATTTCAGGATTTTCTGGCAGGCTGGACCTACCGTGTACCTTGCTTCCCAATAGAGAGATGACAGGTAAGAGTTGCCAGGATGCACTTTAGGCGCAGGGGTTCTTTCAGTGCAGTACAGAGGGCCTCCGCGGAGGCAGAGCCACGTTGAATGGAATACTGGCCAAAACGTGGTCCTGGGGCTGCCTTACAGCTGTAGAAATCAAGCTCTGCAGGCGAGAATCTGTTCATCACCCTTCCCTCTGCATACAAAGGGTCGACCCCAACCGTCTGTTCTGTGTTATGTTTCTCAGAAAATAAAAGGGGACTATGGCGCACACACGCTCCCTCAGAAGGGAATTCCAACGCGACTCTCTTAGGCCTACGGAAAGCCGTAGAGGAGTTAAAGCACTCTGTCGAGTCAGGACACACGGAGATGGCTGCACACAAAACTTTGCTGATAGGAAACACCCGTGCTTCCCTTGAGGCCAGGGGTCACGTTTACTTTGCCCTGAGCTAGGGCAAGCGTGGGATGAGCTCCTAGCAAGGCACTGGAGACCACCTGGATTCCTAGGAGAACACTCACTTTCTTCACTGAGCGTATTCCTAGGAGTGACTAGAAGACGGTTAATGGCAATGTCTTTCAGTCAGCCTTGAGGCCGCCACTATCTACCTTTCAACTGGGAGAAATCCTGCCTTTTTCCAGGCTTCTCAATGACAAACTGGTTCACCCCGCACATGTACCTAGCTTCTCTGACAATCGCAAAGAGACCATTGGAATGCAATCCGGCCTTCTGAGATGAAACTTTTGGATGCAGTGTGTTCTGTATGTGGTGAACGGCATAATCCTCTAAATGTCCTCAGTCGACCTAGGTGACTTTGGATGTTCCAAATGCCTAACAATGCTCAGGGTAAATCTCTTCATTATTTCGGGCTGGACGTAAAGGCCAGTTTCTGCATCACTAAGAGAGACCTCGAGCAGTAGTCCCCAAACTGAATTGGAACCCCGGTGGTTTCTTTCAGGGCCTCTTATGTTTCCTCAAAGTGGCAGACCCGCATGGAATGAAAGCCTGCCATGAACCGCTTTCCTGATGCTGTTTCAAATCTGTGGAATGCTAGCCATAGAGAACACATTAGTTCCCGGCCCTTCCAACTGCATTGTGAGGGATGTTACCAGAGCTGTGTATCCCTTGAATGTGCCCAGAAGGCTTTGGGTACACAGTGTCCTTCCTTGGAAAGAATAGACCATGTGAGAGTCTTGAGCACTGTGGGCCATACTAAAGCTAAAGCCGTCCATTGATTAAGACTTCCTGGAAACCGGTGCACCTCTATCTCTGGTAATGGGAAAATGTGCACCTTACCTCAAGACTAGAGGTCACATTTAGTTGGCCCTGTAGCTACAGTACGCAACTGGGGTGAGCTCCCAGGAAGGAATCGCAAGCCCCTGGATTCTTCAGGAAAACACTATGTGCTCTTCAGCGGCACCTGTGGCGTGAAGAGTCTCCTGGTGGTGTGGTTTTCAGCAGGCTTGGAAGCTGCAATGGAGCTGCTGTCAAAAGGGGGAAATACGGGCTTCTCCCATATTCTCCCGTTTACAACTTGACACCACAGCACATTTACTAGCGCTCTCGGACTGACTGCTGGAGACTTTCAGCCCCACTGGGCCTTTCTATGATCACACTTCGTTGGATGCGGGGTGTTTTGCGTGCCACGAATAGCATTACACGCTTCATGAACTAGTCCAGCCTAGGTGACTTTGGATGGACCAAATGGCTAACAATTTTACCGGACTTTCAGTGTTTTCTGTCAGGCTGGACCTACGTGTACCTTGCTTCACAATAGAGAGAAGACAGGTAAGAGTTGCCAGGATGCACTTTAGACGCAGGGATTCTTTCAGTGCGGTTCAGATTGCCTCTGCAGAGGCAGAGCCACGTTGAATGGAATACTGGCAAAAACGTGGGCCTGGGGCTGCCTTTCAGCTGTAGAAATCAAGCTCTGCAAGCGAGAATCTGTTCATCACCCTTCCCTCTGCATACAAAGAGTTGACCCCAACCGTCTGTTCTGTGTTATGTTTCTCGGAAAATAAAAGGGGACTACGGCGCCCACACTCTCCCTCAGAAGGGAATTCCTACGTGACTCTCTTCGGCCTACGGAAAGCTGTAGAGGAGTTAAGGCACTCTGTCGAGTCAGGACTCACGGAGATGGCTGCACACAAATCTTTGCTGATAGGAAACACTCGTGCTTCCCTTGAGGCTAGGGGTCACGTTTACTTTGCACTGAGCTAGGGCAAGTGTGGGATGAGCTCCTAGCAAGGCACTGGAGACCACCTGGATTCCTAGGAGAACACTCACTTTCTTCACTGAGCGTATTCCTAGGAGTGACTAGAAGACGGTTAATGGCAATGTCTTTCAGTCAGCCTTGAGGCCGCCACTATCTACCTTTCAATTTGGGGAAATCCTGTCTTTTTCCAGGCTTCTCAATGACAACCTGGATCACCACGAAAATGTACCTAGCTTCTCTGACAATCCCAAAGAGACCATTGGAATGCAATCCGGCCTTCTGTGATGAAATTTTTGGATGCAGTGTGCTCTGCATGTGGTGAACGGCCTAATCCTCTAAATGTCCTCAGTAGGCCTAGGTGACTTTGCATGTTGCAAATGCCTAGCAATGCTCATGGTAAATCTCTTCTTTATTTCGGGCTGGACCTCAAGGCCAGTTTCCGCATCACTTAGAGAGACCTCGAGCAGGAGTCCCCAAACTGAATTGGAGCCCCGGTGGTTTCTTTCAGAGCATCTTATGTTTCCTCAAAGTGGCAGACCCGCATGGAATGAAAGCCTGCCACGAACCGCCTTCCTGAAGCTGTTTCAAAGCTGTGGAACACTAGCCATAGAGAACACATTAGTTCCCGGCCCTTCCAACTGCATAGTGAGGGATGCTCCCAGAGCTGTGTATCCCTTGATTGTGCCCAGAAGGCTTTGGGTACACAGTGTCCTTCCTTGGCAGGAATTGACCCTGTGAGAGTCTTGAGCACTGTGGGCCATAGTAAAGCTAAAGCCGTCCATTGACTAAGACTTCCTGGAAACCGGTGCACCTCTATCTCTGGTAATGGGAAAATGTGCACCTTACCTCAAGACTAGAGGTCACATTTAGTTGGCCCTTTAGCTACAGTACGCAACTGGGGTGAGCTCCCAGGAAGGAATCGCAAGCCCCTGGATTCTTTAGGAAAAAAACTCTGTGCTCTTCAGCGGCACCTGTGGCGTGAAGAGTCTCCTGGTGGTGTGGTTTTCAGCAGGCTTGGAAGCTGCAATGGAGCTGCTGTCAAAAGCGGGAAATACGGGCTTCTCCCATATTCTCCCGTTTACAACTTGACACCACAGCGCATTTACTAGCACTCTCTGACTGACTGCTGGAGACTTTCAGCCCCACTGGGCCTTTCTATGATCACACTTCGTTGGACGCGGGGTGTTTTGCGTGCCACGAATAGCATTACACGCTTCATGAACTAGTCCGGCCTAGGTGACTTTGGATGGACCAAATGGCTAAGAATTTGACCGGTATTTCAAGATTTTCTGTCAGGCTCTACCTACCGTGTACCTTGCTTCCCAATAGAGAGATGACAGGTAAGAGTTGCCAGGATGCACTTTAGGCACAGGGGTCCTTTCAGTGCAGTTCAGAGGGCCTCCGCGGAGGCAGAGCCACGTTGAATGGAATACTGGCCAAAAGGAGGTCCTGGGGCTGCCTTACAGCTGTAGAAATCAAGCTCTGTAGGCGAGAATCTGTTCATCACCATTCCCTCTGCATACAAAGAGTCGACCCCAACCATCTGTTCTGTGTTATGTTTCTCGGAAAATAAAAGGGGACTACGGCGCACACACTCTCCCTCAGATGGGAATTCCTACATGACTCTCTTAGGCCTACGGAAAGCCGTAGAGGAGTTAAAGCAGTCTGTCGAGTCAGGACGCACGGAGATGGCTGCCCACAAAACTTTGCTGATAGGAAAAACTCGTGCTTCCCTTGAGGACAGGGGTCACGTTTACTTTGCCCTGAGCTAGGGCAAGCATGGGATGAGCTCCTAGCAAGGCACTGGAGACCACCTGGATTCCTAGGAGAACACTCACTTTCTTCAATGAGCGTATTCCTAGGAGTGACTAGAAGACGGTTAACGGCAATGTCTTTCAGTCAGCCTTGAGGCCGCAACTATCTACCTTTCAACTGGGGGAAATCCTGCCTTTTTCCAGGCTTCTCAATGACAAACTGGATCACCCCGCCCATGTACCTAGCTTCTCTGACAATCCCAAAGAGACCATTGGAACGCAATCCGGCCTTCTGCGATGAAACTTTTGGATGCAGTGTGCTCTGCATGTGGCGAACGGCATAATCCTCTAAATGTCCTCAGTAGGCCTAGGTGACTTTGGATGTTGCAAATGCCTAGCAATGCTCAGGGTAAATCTCTTCTTTATTTCGGGCTGGACGTAAAGGCCAGTTTCCACATCACTTAGAGAGACCTCGAGCAGGAGTCCCCAGACTGAAGTGGCGCCCCGGTGGTTTCCTTCAGGGCCTCTTATGTTTCCTCAAAGTGGCAGACCCGCATGGAATGAAAGCCTGCCACGAACAGCCTTCCTGAGGCTCTTTCAAAGCTGTGGAATGCTAGCCATAGAGAACACATTCGTTCCCGGCCCTTCCAACTGCATAGTGAGGGAAGTTCCCCGAGCTGTGTATCCCTTGATTGTGCCCAGAAGGCTTTGGGTACACAGTGTCCTTCCTTGGCAGGAATTGACCATGTGAGAGTCTTGAGCACTGTGGGCCATAGTAAAGCTAAAGCCGTCCATTGACTAAGACTTCCTGGAAACCGGTGCACCTCTATCTCTGGTAATGGGACAATGTGCACCATACCTCAAGACTAGAGGTCACATTTAGTTGGCCCTTTAGCTACAGTACGCAACTGGGGTGAGCTCCCAGGAAGGAATCGCAAGCCCCTGGATTCTTTAGGAAAAAAACTCTGTGCTCTTCAGCAGCACCTGTGGCGTGAAGAGTCTCCTGGTGGTGTGGTTTTCAGCAAGCTTGGAAGCTGCAATGGAGCTGCTGTCAAAAGGGGGAAATACGGGCTTCTCCCATATTCTCCCGTTTACAACTTGACGCCACAGCGCATTTACTAGCCCTCTCTGACTGACTGCTGGAGACTTTCAGCCCCACTGGGCCTTTCTATGATCACACTTTGTTGGACGCGGGGTGTTTTGCGTGCCATGAATAGCATTACACGCTTCATGAAGTAGTCTGGCCTAGGTGACTTTGGATGGACCAAATGGCTAACAATTTTACCGGATTTTCAGTATTTTCTGGCAGGCTGGACCTACCGTGTACCTTGCTTCACAATAGAGAGATGACAGGTAAGAGTTGCCAGGATGCACTTTAGACGCAGGGATTCTTTCAGTGCGGTTCAGAGGGCCTCCGCGGAGGCAGAGCCACGTTGAATGGAATACTGGCCAAAACGTGGTCCTGTGGCTGCCTTACAGCTGTAGAAATCAAGCTCTGCAGGCGAGAATCTGTTCATCACCCTTCCCTCTGCATACAAAAGGTCGACCCCAACCGTCTGTTCTGTGTTATGTTTCTCGGAAAATAAAAGGGGACTATGGCGCACACACGCTCCCTCAGAAGGGAATTCCAACGCGACTCTCTTAGGCCTACGGAAAGCCGTAGAGGAGTTAAAGCACTCTGTCGAGTCAGGACACACGGAGATGGCTGCACACAAAACTTTGCTGATAGGAAACACCCGTGCTTCCCTTGAGGCCAGGGGTCACGTTTACTTTGCCCTGAGCTAGGGCAAGCGTGGGATGAGCTCCTAGCAAGGCACTGGAGACCACCTGGATTCCTAGGAGAACACTCACTTTCTTCACTGAGCGTATTCCTAGGAGTGACTAGAAGACGGTTAATGGCAATGTCTTTCAGTCAGCCTTGAGGCCGCCACTATCTACCTTTCAACTGGGGGAAATCCTGCCTTTTTCCAGGCTTCTCAATGACAAACTGGATCACCCCGCACATTTACCTAGCTTCTCTGACAATCGCAAAGAGACCATTGGAATGCAATCCGGCCTTCTGCGATGAAACTTTTGGATGCAGTGTGTTCTGCATGTGGTGAACGGCATAATCCTCTAAATGTCCGCAGTAGGCCTAGGTTACTTTGGATGTTCCAAATGCCTAACAATGCTCAGGGTAAATCTCTTCATTATTTCGGGCTGGACGTAAAGGCCAGTTTCTGCATCACTAAGAGAGACCTCGAGCAGGAGTCCCCAAACTGAATTGGAGCCCCGGTGGTTTCTTCAGGGCCTCTTATGTTTCCTCAAAGTGGCAGACCCGCATGGAATGAAAGCCTGCCACGAACCGCTTTCATGAGACTCTTTCAAAGCTGTGGAATGCTAGCCATAGAGAACACATTAGTTCCCGGCCCTTCCAACTGCATTTTGAGGGATGTTACCAGAGCTGTGTATCCCTTGAATGTGCCCAGAAGGCTTTGGGTACACAGTGTCCTTCCTTGGAAAGAATAGAACATGTGAGAGTCTTGAGCACTGTGGGCCATACTAAAGCTAAAGCCGTCCATTGAATAAGACTTCCTGGAAACCGGTGCACCTCTATCTCTGGTAATGGGAAAATGTGCACCTTACCTCAAGACTAGAGGTCACATTTAGTTGGCCCTGTAGCTACAGTACGCAACTGGGGTGAGCTCCCAGGAAGGAATCGCAAGCCCCTGGATTCTTCAGGAAAACACTATGTGCTCTTCAGCGGCACCTGTGGCGTGAAGAGTCTCCTGGTGGTGTGGTTTTCAGCAGGCTTGGAAGCTGCAATGGAGCTGCTGTCAAAACGGGGAAATACGGGCTTCTCCCATATTCTCCCGTTTACAACTTGACACCACAGCGCATTTACTAGCGCTCTCTGACTGACTGCTGGAGACTTTCAGCCCCACTGGGCCTTTCTATGATCACACTTCGTTGGATGCGGGGTGTTTTGCGTGCCACGAATAGCATTACACGCTTCAGGAACTAGTCCGGCCTAGGTGACTTTGGATGGACCAAATGGCTAACAATTTTACCGGACTTTCAGTATTTTCTGTCAGGCTGGACCTACGTGTACCTTGCTTCACAATAGAGAGAAGACAGGTAAGAGTTGCCAGGATGCACTTTAGGCGCAGGGATACTTTCAGTGCGGTTCAGATGGCCTCTGCAGAGGCAGAGCCACGTTGAATGGAATACTGGCAAAAACGTGGGCCTGGGGCTGCCTTACAGCTGTAGAAATCAAGCTCTGCAAGCGAGAATCTGTTCATCACCCTTCCCTCTGCATACAAAGAGTTGACCCCAACCGTCTGTTCTGTGTTATGATTCTCGGAAAATAAAAGGGGACTACGGCGCCCACACTCTCCCTCAGAAGGGAATTCCTACGCGACTCTCTTCGGCCTACGGAAAGCTGTAGAGGAGTTAAGGCACTCTGTCGAGTCAGGACTCACGGAGATGGCTGCACACAAAACTTTGCTGATAGGAAACACTCGTGCTTCCCTTGAGGCTAGGGGTCACGTTTACTTTGCACTGAGCTAGGGCAAGTGTGGGATGAGCTCCTAGCAAGGCACTGGAGACCACCTGGATTCCTAGGAGAACACTCACTTTCTTCACTGAGCGTATTCCTAGGAGTGACTAGAAGACGGTTAATGGCAATGTCTTTCAGTCAGCCTTGAGGCCGCCACTATCTACCTTTCAATTTGGGGAAATCCTGCCTTTTTCCAGGCTTCTCAATGACAACCTGGATCACCCCGCAAATGTACCTAGCTTCTCTGACAATCCCAAAGAGACCATTGGAACGCAATCCGGCCTTCTGTGATGAAACTTTTGGATGCAGTGTGCTCTGCATGTGGTGAACGGCATAATCCTCTAAATGTCCTCAGTAGGCCTAGGTGACTTTGCATGTTGCAAATGCCTAGCAATGCTCAGGGTAAATCTCTTCTT
Organism: Mesoplodon densirostris; assembly: GCF_025265405.1. Lineage (NCBI taxonomy): Eukaryota > Metazoa > Chordata > Mammalia > Artiodactyla > Ziphiidae > Mesoplodon > Mesoplodon densirostris. The sequence continues at coordinate 1,873,916 of NC_082682.1, forward strand.
TATTTCGGGCTGGACCTCAAGGACAGTTTCCGCATCACTTAGAGAGACCTCGAGCAGGAGTCCCCAAACAGAATTGGAGCCCCTGTGGTTTCTTTCAGAGCATCTTATGTTTCCTCAAAGTGGCAGACCCGCATGGAATGAAAGCCTGCCACGAACCGCCTTCCTGAAGCTGTTTCAAAGCTGTGGAACACTAGCCATAGAGAACACATTAGTTCCCGGCCCTTCCAACTGCATAGTGAGGGATGCTCCCAGAGCTGTGTATACCTTGATTGTGCCCAGAAGGCTTTGGGTACACAGTGTCCTTCCTTGGCAGGAATTGACCATGTGAGAGTCTTGAGCACTGTGGGCCATAGTAAAGCTAAAGCCGTCCATTGATTAAGACTTCCTGGAAACCGGTGCACCTCTATCTCTGGTAATGGGAAAATGTGCACCTTACCTCAAGACTAGAGGTCACATTTAGTTGGCCCTTTAGCTACAGTACGCAACTGGGGTGAGCTCCCAGGAAGGAATCGCAAGCCCCTGGATTCTTTAGGAAAAAAACTCTGTGCTCTTCAGCGGCACCTGTGGCGTGAAGAGTCTCCTGGTGGTGTGGTTTTCAGCAGGCTTGGAAGCTGCAATGGAGCTGCTGTCAAAAGGGGGAAATACGGGCTTCTCCCATATTCTCCCGTTTACAACTTGACGCCACAGCGCATTTACTAGCCCTCTCTGACTGACTGCTGGAGACTTTCAGCCCCACTGGGCCTTTCTATGATCACACTTTGTTGGACGCGGGGTGTTTTGCGTGCCATGAATAGCATTACACGCTTCATGAAGTAGTCTGGCCTAGGTGACTTTGGATGGACCAAATGGCTAACAATTTTACCGGATTTTCAGTATTTTCTGGCAGGCTGGACCTACCGTGTACCTTGCTTCACAATAGAGAGATGACAGGTAAGAGTTGCCAGGATGCACTTTAGACGCAGGGATTCTTTCAGTGCGGTTCAGAGGGCCTCCGTGGAGGCAGAGCCACGTTGAATGGAATACTGGCCAAAACGTGGTCCTGTGGCTGCCTTACAGCTGTAGAAATCAAGCTCTGCAGGCGAGAATCTGTTCATCACCCTTCCCTCTGCATACAAAAGGTCGACCCCAACCGTCTGTTCTGTGTTATGTTTCTCGGAAAATAAAAGGGGACTATGGCGCACACACGCTCCCTCAGAAGGGAATTCCAACGCGACTCTCTTAGGCCTACTGAAAGCCGTAGAGGAGTTAAAGCACTCTGTCGAGTCAGGACACACGGAGATGGCTGCACACAAAACTTTGCTGATAGGAAACACCCGTGCTTCCCTTGAGGCCAGGGGTCACGTTTACTTTGCCCTGAGCTAGGGCAAGCGTGGGATGAGCTCCTAACAAGGCACTGGAGACCACCTGGATTCCTAGGAGAACACTCACTTTCTTCACTGAGCGTATTCCTAGGAGTGACTAGAAGACGGTTAATGGCAATGTCTTTCAGTCAGCCTTGAGGCCGCCACTATCTACCTTTCAACTGGGGGAAATCCTGCCTTTTTCCAGGCTTCTCAATGACAAACTGGATCACCCCGCACATTTACCTAGCTTCTCTGACAATCGCAAAGAGACCATTGGAATGCAATCCGGCCTTCTGCGATGAAACTTTTGGATGCAGTGTGTTCTGCATGTGGTGAACGGCATAATCCTCTAAATGTCCGCAGTAGGCCTAGGTGACTTTGGATGTTCCAAATGCCTAACAATGCTCAGGGTAAATCTCTTCATTATTTCGCGCTGGACGTAAAGGCCAGTTTCTGCATCACTAAGAGAGACCTCGAGCAGTAGTCCCCAAACTGAATTGGAACCCCGGTGGTTTCTTTCAGGGCCTCTTATGTTTCCTCAAAGTGGCAGACCCGCATGGAATGAAAGCCTGCCACGAACCGCTTTCCTGAGGCTGTTTCAAATCTGTGGAATGCTAGCCATAGAGAACACATTAGTTCCCGGCCCTTCCAACTGCATTGTGAGGGATGTTACCAGAGCTGTGTATCCCTTGAATGTGCCCAGAAGGCTTTGGGTACACAGTGTCCTTCCTTGGAAAGAATAGACCATGTGAGAGACTTGAGCACTGTGGGCCATACTAAAGCTAAATTCGTCCATTGATTAAGACTTCCTGGAAACCGGTGCACCTCTATCTCTGGTAATGGGAAAATGTGCACCTTACCTCAAGACTAGAGGTCACATTTAGTTGGCCCTGTAGCTACAGTACGCAACTGGGGTGAGCTCCCAGGAAGGAATCGCAAGCCCCTGGATTCTTCAGGAAAACACTATGTGCTCTTCAGCGGCACCTGTGGCGTGAAGAGTCTCCTGGTGGTGTGGTTTTCAGCAGGCTTGGAAGCTGCAATGGAGCTGCTGTCAAAAGGGGGAAATACGGGTTTCTCCCATATTCTCCCGTTTACAACTTGACACCACAGCGCATTTACTAGCGCTCTCTGACTGACTGCTGGAGACTTTCAGCCCCACTGGGCCTTTCTATGATCACACTTCGTTGGACGTGGGGTGTTTTGCGTGCCACGAATAGCATTACACGCTTCATGAACTAGTCCGGCCTAGGTGACTTTGGATGGACCAAATGGCTAAGAATTTGACCGGTATTTCAGGATTTTCTGGCAGGCTGGACCTACGTGTACCTTGCTTCCCAATACAGAGATGACAGGTAAGAGTTGCCAGGATGCACTTTAGGCGCAGGGGTTCTTTCAGTGCAGTTCAGAGGGCCGCCGTGGAGGCAGAGCCACGTTAAATGGAATACTGGCCAAAAGGTGGTCCTGGGGCTGCCTTACAGCTGTAGAAATCAAGCTCTGCAGGCGAGCATCTGTTCATCACCCTTCCCTCTGCATACAAAGAGTCGACCCCAACCGTCTGTTCTGTGTTATGTTTCTCGGAAAATAAAAGGGGACTACGGCGCACACACTCTCCCTCAGAAGGGAATTCCTACGCGACTCTCTTAGGCCTACGGAAAGCCGTAGAAGAGTTAAAGCACTCGGTCGAGTCAGGACGCACGGAGATGGCTGCACAAAAAACTTTGCTGATAGGAAACACTCGTGCTTCCCTTGAGGCCAGGGGTCACGTTTACTTTGCCCTGAGCTAGGGCAAGCGTGGGATGAGCTCCTAGCAAGGCACTGGAGACCACCTGGATTCCTAGGAGAACGCTCACTTTCTTCACTGAGCGTATTCCTAGGAGTGACTAGAAGACGGTTAATGGCAATGTCTTTCAGTCAGCCTTGAAGCCACCACTATCTACCTTTCAACTGGGGAAAATCCTGCCTTTTTCCAGGCTTGTCAATGACAAACTGGATCACCCCGCACATGTACCTAGCTTCTCTGACAATCGCAAAGAGACCATTGGAATGCAATCCGGCCTTCTGCGATGAAACTTTTGGATGCAGTGTGCTCTGCATGTGGTGAACGGCATAATCCTCTAAATGTCCTCAGTAGGCCTAGGTGACTTTGGATGTTGCAAATGCCTAGCAATGCTCAGGGTAAATCTCTTCTTTATTTCGGGCTGGACCTAAAGGCCAGTTTCCGCATCACTTAGAGAGACCTCGAGCAGGAGTCCCCAGACTGAAGTGGCGCCCCGGTGGTTTCCTTCAGGGCCTCTTATGTTTCCTCAAAGTGGCAGACCCGCATGGAATGAAAGCCTGCCACGAACCGCCTTCCTGAGGCTCTTGCAGAGCTGTGGAACGCTAGCCATAGAGAACACATTCGTTCCCGGCCCTTCCAACTGAATAGTGAGGGAACTTCCCCGAGCTGTGTATCCCTTGATTGTGCCCAGAAGGCTTTGGGTACACAGTGTCCTTCCTTGGAAAGAATAGACCATGTGAGAGTCTTGAGCACTGTGGGCCATAGTAAAGCTAAAGCCGTCCATTGACTAAGACTTCCTGGAAACCGGTGCACCTCTATCTCTGGTAATGGGAAAATGTGCACCTTACCTCAAGACTAGAGGTCACATTTAGTTGGCCCTTTAGCTACAGTACGCAACTGGGGTGAGCTCCCAGGAAGGAATCGCAAGCCCCTGGATTCTTTAGGAAAAATACTCTGTGCTCTTCAGCGGCACCTGTGGCGTGAAGAGTCTCCTGGTGGTGTGGTTTTCAGCAGGCTTGGAAGCTGCAATGGAGCTGCTGTCAAAAGGGGGAAATACGGGCTTCTCCCATATTCTCCCGTTTACAACTTGACACCACAGCGCATTTACTAGCACTCTCTGACTGACTGCTGGAGACTTTCAGCCCCACTGGGCCTTTCTATGATCACACTTCGTTGGACGTGGGGTGTTTTGCGTGCCACGAATAGCATTACACGCTTCATGAACTAGTCCAGCCTAGGTGACTTTGGATGGACCAAATGGCTAAGAATTTGACCGATATTTCAGGATTTTCTGGCAGGCTGGACCTACCGTGTACCTTGCTTCCCAATAGAGAGGAGACAGGTAAGAGTTGCCAGGATGCACTTTAGGCGCAGGGGTTCTTTCAGTGCAGTTCAGAGGGCCTCCGCGGAGGCAGAGCCACGTTGAATGGAATACTGGCCAAAACGTGGTCCTGGGTCTGCCTTACAGCTGTAGAAATCAAGCTCTGCAGGCGAGAATCTGTTCATCACCCTTCCCTCTGCATACAAATGGTCGACCCCAACCGTCTGTTCTGTGTTATGTTTCTCGGAAAATAAAAGGGGACTATGGCGCACACACTCTCCCTCAGAAGGGAATTCCAACGCGACTCTCTTAGGCCTACGGAAAGCCGTAGAGGAGTTAAAGCACTCTGTCGAGTCAGGACGCACGGAGATGGCTGCACACAAAACTTTGCTGATAGGAAACACCCGTGCTTCCCTTGAGGCCAGGGGTCACGTTTACTTTGCCCTGAGCTAGGGCAAGCGTGGGATGAGCTCCTAGCAAGGCACTGGAGACCACCTGGATTCCTAGGAGAACACTCACTTTCTTCACTGAGCGTATTCCTAGGAGTGACTAGAAGACGGTTAATGGCAATGTCTTTCAGTCAGCCTTGAGGCCGCCACTATCTACCTTTCAACTGGGGGAAATCCTGCCTTTTTCCAGGCTTCTCAATGACAAACTGGATCACCCCGCACATGTACCTAGCTTCTCTGACAATCGCAAAGAGACCATTGGAATGCAATCCGGCCTTCTGCGATGAAACTTTTGGATGCAGTGTGTTCTGCATGTGGTGAACGGCATAATCCTCTAAATGTCCGCAGTAGGCCTAGGTGACTTTGGATGTTCCAAATGCCTAACAATGCTCAGGGTAAATCTCTTCATTATTTCGGGCTGGACGTAAAGGCCAGTTTCCGCATCACTAAGAGAGACATCGAGCAGGAGTCCACAAAATGAATTGGAGCCCCGGTGGTTTCTTTCATTGCATCTTATGTTTCCTCAAAGTGGCAGACCCGCATGGAATGAAAGTCTGCCACGAACCGCCTTCCTGAGGCTGTTTCAAATCTGTGGAATGCTAGCCATAGAGAACACATTAGTTCCCGGCCCTTCCAACTGCATTGTGTGGGATGTTACCAGAGCTGTGTATCCCTTAAATGTGCCCAGAAGGCTTTGGGTACACAGTGTCCTTCCTTGGAAAGAATAGACCATGTGAAGGTCTTGAGCACTGTGGGCCATACTAAAGCTAAAGCCGTCCATTGATTAAGACTTCCTGGAAACCGGTGCACCTCTATCTCAGGTAATGGGAAAACGTGCACCTTACCTCAAGACTAGAGGTCACATTTAGTTGGCCCTGTAGGTACAGTACGCAACTGTGGTGAGCTCCCAGGAAGGAATCGCAAGCCCCTGGATTCTTCAGGAAAACACTATGTGCTCTTCAGCGGCACCTGTGGCGTGAAGAGTCTCCTGGTGGTGTGGTTTTCAGCAGGCTTGGAAGCTGCAATGGAGCTGCTGTCAAAAGGGGGAAATACGGGCTTCTCCCATATTCTCCCGTTTACAACTTGACACCACAGCGCATTTACTAGCGCTCTCTGACTGACTGCTGGAGACTTTCAGCCCCACTGGGCCTTTCTATGATCACACTTCGTTGGACGTGGGGTGTTTTGCGTGCCACGAATAGCATTACACGCTTTATGAACTAGTCCAGCCTAGGTGACATTGGATGGACCAAATGGCTAAGAATTTGACCGATATTTCAGGATTTTCTGGCAGGCTGGACCTACCGTGTACCTTGCTTCCCAATAGAGAGAAGACAGGTAAGAGTTGCCAGGATGCACTTTAAGCGCAGGGGTTCTTTCAGTGCAGTTCAGAGGGCCTCCGCGGAGGCAGAGCCACGTTGAATGGAATACTGGCCAAAACGTGGTCCTGGGTCTGCCTTACAGCTGTAGAAATCAAGCTCTGCAGGCGAGAATCTGTTCATCACCCTTCCCTCTGCATACAAATGGTCGACCCCAACCGTCTGTTCTGTGTTATGTTTCTCAGAAAATAAAAGGGGACTATGGCGCACACACTCTCCCTCAGAAGGGAATTCCAACGCGACTCTCTTAGGCCTACGGAAAGCCGTAGAGGAGTTAAAGCACGCTGTCGAGTCAGGACGCACGGAGATGGCTGCACACAAAACTTTGCTGATAGGAAACACTCGTGCTTGCCTTGAGGCCAGGGGTCACGTTTACTTTGCCCTGAGCTAGGGCAAGCGTGGGATGAGCTCCTAGCAAGGCACTGGAGACCACCTGGATTCCTAGGAGAACACTCACTTTCTTCACTGAGCGTATTCCTAGGAGTGACTAGAAGACGGTTAATGGCAATGTCTTTCAGTCAGCCTTGAGGCCGCCACTATCTACCTTTCAACTGGGGGAAATCCTGCCTTTTTCCAGGCTTGTCAATGACAAACTGGATCACCCCGCACATGTACCTAGCTTCTCTGACAATCGCAAAGAGACCATTGGAATGCAATCCGGCCTTCTGCGATGAAACTTTTGGATGCAGTGTGTTCTGCATGTGGTGAACGGCATAATCCTCTAAATGTCCGCAGTAGGCCTAGGTGACTTTGGATGTTCCAAATGCCTAACAATGCTCAGGGTAAATCTCTTCATTATTTCGGGCTGGACGTAAAGGCCAGTTTCCGCATCACTAAGAGAGACATCGAGCAGGAGTCCACAAAATGAATTGGAGCCCCGGTGGTTTCTTTCATTGCATCTTATGTTTCCTCAAAGTGGCAGACCCGCATGGAATGAAAGTCTGCCACGAACCGCCTTCCTGAGGCTGTTTCAAATCTGTGGAATGCTAGCTATAGAGAACACATTAGTTCCCGGCCCTTCCAACTGCATTGTGTGGGATGTTACCAGAGCTGTGTATCCCTTAAATGTGCCCAGAAGGCTTTGGGTACACAGTGTCCTTCCTTGGAAAGAATAGACCATGTGAAGGTCTTGAGCACTGTGGGCCATACTAAAGCTAAAGCCGTCCATTGATTAAGACTTCCTGGAAACCGGTGCACCTCTATCTCAGGTAATGGGAAAACGTGCACCTTACCTCAAGACTAGAGGTCACATTTAGTTGGCCCTGTAGCTACAGTACGCAACTGTGGTGAGCTCCCAGGAAGGAATCGCAAGCCCCTGGATTCTTCAGGAAAACACTATGTGCTCTTCAGCGGCACCTGTGGCGTGAAGAGTCTCCTGGTGGTGTGGTTTTCAGCAGGCTTGGAAGCTGCAATGGAGCTACTGTCAAAAGGGGGAAATACGGGCTTCTCCCATATTCTCCCGTTTACAACTTGACACCACAGCGCATTTACTAGCGCTCTCTGACTGACTGCTGGAGACTTTCAGCCCCACTGGGCCTTTCTATGATCACACTTCGTTGGACGCGGGGTGTTTTGCGTGCCACGAATAGCATTACACGCTTCAGGAACTAGTCCGGCCTAGGTGACTTTGGATGGACCAAATGGCTAACAATTTTACCGGACTTTCAGTATTTTCTGTCAGGCTGAACCTACGTGTACCTTGCTTCACAATAGAGAGATGACAGGTAAGAGTTGCCAGGATGCACTTTAGACGCAGGGATTCTTTCAGTGCGGTTCAGGTGGCCTCTGCAGAGGCAGAGCCACGTTGAATGGAATACTGGCAAAAACATGGTCCTGGGGCTGCCTTACAGCTGTAGAAATCAAGCTCTGCAGGCGAGAATCTGTTCATCACCCTTCCCTCTGCATACAAAGGGTCGGCCCCAACCGTCTGTTCTGTGTTATGTTTCTCGGAAAATAAAAGGGGACTATGGCGCACACACGCTCCCTCAGAAGGGAATTCCAACGTGACTCTCTTAGGCCTACGGAAAGCCGTAGAGGAGTTAAAGCACTCTGTCGAGTCAGGACACACGGAGATGGCTGCACACAAAACTTTGCTTTTAGGAAACACCCGTGCTTCCCTTGAGGCCAGGGGTCCCGTTTACTTTGCCCTGAGCTAGGGCAAGCGTGGGATGAGCTCCTAGCAAGGCACTGGAGACCACTTGGATTCCTAGGAGAACACTCACTTTCTTCACTGAGTGTATTCCTAGGAGTGACTAGAAGACGGTTAATGGCAATGTCTTTCAGTCAGCCTTGAGGCCGCCACTATCTACCTTTCAACTGGGGGAAATCCTGCCTTTTTCCAGGCTTCTCAATGACAAACTGGATCACCCCGCACATTTACCTAGCTTCTCTGACAATCGCAAAGAGACCATTGGAATGCAATCCGGCCTTCTGCGATGAAACTTTTGGATGCAGTGTGTTCTGCATGTGGTGAACGGCATAATCCTCTAAATGTCCGCAGTAGGCCTAGGTGACTTTGGATGTTCCAAATGCCTAACAATGCTCAGGGTAAATCTCTTCATTATTTCGCGCTGGACGTAAAGGCCAGTTTCTGCATCACTAAGAGAGACCTCGAGCAGTAGTCCCCAAACTGAATTGGAACCCCGGTGGTTTCTTTCAGGGCCTCTTATGTTTCCTCAAAGTGGCAGACCCGCATGGAATGAAAGCCTGCCACGAACCGCTTTCCTGAGGCTGTTTCAAATCTGTGGAATGCTAGCCATAGAGAACACATTAGTTCCCGGCCCTTCCAACTGCATTGTGAGGGATGTTACCAGAGCTGTGTATCCCTTGAATGTGCCCAGAAGGCTTTGGGTACACAGTGTCCTTCCTTGGAAAGAATAGACCATGTGAGAGACTTGAGCACTGTGGGCCATACTAAAGCTAAATTCGTCCATTGATTAAGACTTCCTGGAAACCGGTGCACCTCTATCTCTGGTAATGGGAAAATGTGCACCTTACCTCAAGACTAGAGGTCACATTTAGTTCGCCCTGTAGCTACAGTACGCAACTGGGGTGAGCTCCCAGGAAGGAATCGCAAGCCCCTGGATTCTTCAGGAAAACACTATGTGCTCTTCAGCGGCACCTGTGGCGTGAAGAGTCTCCTGGTGGTGTGGTTTTCAGCAGGCTTGGAAGCTGCAATGGAGCTGCTGTCAAAAGGGGGAAATACGGGCTTCTCCCATATTCTCCCGTTTACAACTTGACACCACAGCACATTTACTAGCGCTCTCTGACTGACTGCTGGAGACTTTCAGCCCCACTGGGCCTTTCTATGATCACACTTTGTTGGACGTGGGGTGTTTTGCGTGCCACGAATAGCATTACACGCTTCATGAACTAGTCCGGCCTAGGTGACTTTGGATGGACCAAATGGCTAAGAATTTGACCGGTATTTCAGGATTTTCTGGCAGCCTGGATCTACGTGTACCTTGCTTCCCAATACAGAGATGACAGGTAAGAGTTGCCAGGAGGCACTTTAGACGCAGGGATTCTTTCAGTGCGGTTCAGATGGCCTCTGCAGAGGCAGAGCCACGTTGAATGGAATACTGGCTAAAACGTGGTCCTGGGGCTGCCTTACAGCTGTAGAAATCAAGCTCTGCAAGCGAGAATCTGTTCATCACCCTTCCCTCTGCATACAAAGAGTTGACCCCAACCGTCTGTTCTGTGTTTTGTTTCTCGGAAAATAAAAGGGGACTACGGCGCCCACACTCTCCCTCAGAAGGGAATTCCTACGTGACTCTCTTCAGCCTACGGAAAGCTGTAGAGGAGTTAAGGCACTCGGTCGAGTCAGGACTCACGGAGATGGCTGCACACAAAACTTTGCTGATAGGAAACACTCGTGCTTCCCTTGAGGCTAGGGGTCACGTTTACTTTGCACTGAGCTAGGGCCAGTGTGGGATGAGCTCCTAGCAAGGCACTGGAGACCACCTGGATTCCTAGGAGTACACTCACTTTCTTCACTGAGCGTATTCCTAGGAGTGACTAGAAGACGGTTAATGGCAATGTCTTTCAGTCAGCCTTGAAGCCGCCACTATCTACCTTTCAATTTGGGGAAAACCTGCCTTTTTCCAGGCTTCTCAATGACAACCTGGATCACCCCGCACATGTACCTAGCTTCTCTGACAATCCCAAAGAGACCATTGGAACGCAATCCGGCCTTCTGTGATGACACTTTTGGATGCAGTGTGCTCTGCATGTGGTGAACGGCCTAATCCTCTAAATGTCCTCAGTAGGCCTAGGTGACTTTGCATGTTCCAAATGCCTAGCAAAACTCATGGTAAATCTCTTCTTTATTTCGGGCTGGACCTAAAGGCCAGTTTCCGCATCACTAAGAGAGACCTCGAGCAGGAGTCCCCAAACTGAATTGGAGCCCCGGTGGTTTCTTTCAGAGCATCTTATGTTTCCTCAAAGTGGCAGACCCGCATGGAATGAAAGCCTGCCACGAACCGCCTTCCTGAAGCTGTTTCAAAGCTGTGGAACGCTAGCCATAGAGAACACATTAGTTCCCGGCCCTTCCAACTGCATAGTGCGGGATGCTCCCAGAGCTGTTTATACCTTGATTGTTCCCAGAAGGCTTTGGGTACACAGTGTACTTCCTTGGAAAGAATTGACCATGTGAGAGTCTTGAGCACTGTAGGCCATACTAAAGCTTAAGCCGTCCATTGATTAAGACTTCCTGGAAACCGGTGCACCTCTATCTCTGGTAATGGGAAAATGTGCACCTTACCTCAAGACTAGAGGTCACATTTACTTGGCCCTTTAGCTAGATTACACAACTGGGGTGAGCTCCCAGGAAGGAATCGCAAGCCCCTGGATTCTTCAGGAAAACAGTTTGTGCTCTTCAGCGGCACTTGTGGCGTGAAGAGTCTCCTGGTGGTGTGGTTTTCAGCAGGCTTGGAAGCTGCAATGGAGCTGCTGTCAAAAGGGGGAAATACGGGCTTCTCCCATATTCTCCCGTTTACAACTTGATGCCACAGCGCATTTACTAGCACTCTCTGACTGACTACTGGAGACTTTCAGCCCTACTGGGCCTTTCTATGATGACACTTGGTTGGACGCGGGTGTTTTGCGTGCCACGAATAGCATTACACGCTTCATGAACTAGTCCAGCCTAGGTGACTTTGGATGGACCAAATGGCTAACAATTGTACCGGATTTTCAGTATTTTCTGGCAGGCTGGACCTACCGTGTACCTTGCTTCACAATAGAGAGATGACAGGTAAGAGTTGCCAGGATGCACTTTAGGCGCAGGGATTCTTTCAGTGCGGTTCAGAGGGCCTCCGCAGAGGCAGAGCCACGTTGAATGGAATACTGGCAAAAACGTGGTCCTGGGGCTGCCTTTCAGCTGTAGAAATCAAACTCTGCAGGCGAGAATCTGTTCATCACCCTTCCCTCTACATACAAAGAGTTGACCCCAACCGTCTGTTCTGTGTTATGTTTCTCGGAATATAAAAGGGGACTACGGCGCACACACTCTCCATCAGAAGGGAATTCCTACGTGACTCTCTTAGGCCTACAGAAAGACGTAGAGGGGTTAAAGCACTCTGTCGAGTCAGGACTCACGGAGATGGCTGCACACAAAACTTTGCTGATAGGAAACACTCGTGCTTCCCTTGAGGCTAAGGGTCAAGTTTACTTTGCACTGACCTAGGGCAAGCGTGGGATGAGCTCCTAGCAAGGCACTGGAGACCACCTGGATTCCTAGGAGAACACTCACTTTCTTCACTGAGCGTATTCCTAGGAGTGACTAGAAGACGGTTAATGACAATGTCTTTCAGTAAGCCTTGAGGCCGCCACTATCTACCTTTCAACTGGGGGAAATCCTGCCTTTTTCCAGGCTTCTCAATGACAAACTGGATCACCCGGCACATGTACGTAGCTTCTCTGACAATCCAAAAGAGATCATTGGAACGCAATCCGGCCTTCTGCAATGAAACTTTTGGATGCAGTGTGTTCTGCATGAGGTGAACGGCATAATCCTCTAAATGTCCGCAGTAGGCCTAGGTGACTTTGGATGTTCCAAATGCCTAGCAATGCTCAGGGTAAATCTCTTCTTTATTTCGGCCTGGACCTAAAGGCCAGTTTCCGCATCACTAAGAGAGACCTCGAGCAGGACTCCCCAAACTGAATGGGAGCCCCGGTGGTTTCTTTCAGGGCATCTTATGTTTCCTCAAAGTGGCAGACCCGCATGGAATGAAAGCCTGCCACGAATTGCTTTCCTGAGGCTGTTTCAAATCTGTGGAATGCTAGCCATAGAGAACACATTAGTTCCCGGCCCTTCCAACTGCATTGTGAGGGATGTTACCAGAGCTGTGTATCCCTTGAATGTGCCCAGAAGGCTTTGGGTACACAGTGTCCTTCCTTGGAAAGAATAGACCATGTGAGAGTCTTGAGCACTGTGGGCCATACTAAAGCTAAAGCCGTCCATTGATTAAGACTTCCTGGAAACCGGTGCACCTCTATCTCTGGTAATGGGAAAATGTGCACCTTACCTCAAGACTAGAGGTCACATTTAGTTGGCCCTGTAGCTAGAGTACGCAACTGGGGTGAGCTCCCAGGAAGGAATCGCAAGCCCCTGGATTCTTCAGGAAAACAGTTTGTGCTCTTCAGCGGCACCTGTGGCGTGAAGAGACTGCTGGTGGTGTGGTTTTCAGCAGGCTTGGAAGCTGCAATGAACCTGCTGTCAAAAGGGGGAAATACGGGCTTCTCCCATATTCTCCCGTTTACAACTGACGCCACAGCGCATTTACTAGCACTCTCTGACTGACTACTGGAGACTTTCAGCCCCAGTGGGCCTTTCTATGATCACACTTCGTTGGACGCGGGGTGTTTTGCGTGCCACGAATAGCATTACACGCTTCAGGAACTAGTCCGGCCTAGGTGACTTTGGATGGACCAAATGGCTAACAATTTTACCGGACTTTCAGTATTTTCTGTCAGGCTGGACCTACGTGTACCTTGCTTCACAATAGAGAGATGACAGGTAAGGGTTGCCAGGAAGCACTTTAGACGCAGGGATTCTTTCAGTGCAGTTCAGATGGCCTCTGCAGAGACAGAGCCACGTTGAATGGAATACTGGCAAAAACGTGGTCCTGGGGCTGCCTTACAGCTGTAGAAATCAAGCTCTGCAAGCGAGAATCTGTTCATCACCCTTCCCTCTGCATACAAAGAGTTGACCCCAACCGTCTGTTCTGTGTTATGTTTCTCCGAAAATGAAAGGGGACCTGAGCGCACACACTCTCCCTCAGAAGGGAATTCCTACGCGACTCTCTTAGGCCTACGGAAAGCCGTAGAGGAGTTAAAGCACTCTGTCGAGTCAGGACTCACGGAGATGGCTGCACACAAAACTTTGCTGATAGGAAACACTCGTGCTTCCCTTGAGGATAGGGGTCACGTTTACTTTGCACTGAGCTAGTGCAAGCGTGGGATGTGCTCCTAGCAAGGCACTGGAGACCACATGGATTCTTAGGAGAACACTCACTTTCTTCACTGAGCATATTCCTAGGAGTGACTAGAAGACCGTTAATGGCAATGTCTTTCAGTCAGCCTTGAGGCCGCCACTATCTACCTTTCAACTGGGGGAAATCCTGCCTTTTTCCAGGCGTCTCAGTGACAAACTGGATCACCCCGCACATGTACCTAGCTTCTCTGACAATCCCAAAGAGACCATTGGAACGCAATCCGGCCTTCTGCGATGAAACTTTTGGATGCAGTGTGTTCTGCATGAGGTGAACGGCATAATCCTCTAAATGTCCGCAGTAGGCCTAGGTGACTTTGGATGTTGCAAATGCCTAGCAATGCTCAGGGTAAATCTCTTCTTTATTTCGGGCTGGACCTAAAGGCCAGTTTCCGCATCACTTAGAGAGACCTCGAGCAGTAGTCCCCAGACTGAAGTGGCGCCCCGGTGGTTTCCTTCAGGGCCTCTTATGTTTCCTCAAAGTGGCAGACCCGCATGGAATGAAAGCCTGCCACGAATCGCCTTCCTGATGCACTTTCAAAGCTGTGGAACGCTAGCCATAGAGAACACATTCGTTCCCGGCCCTTCCAAGTGCATAGTGAGGGAACTTCCCCGAGCTGTGTATCCCTTGATTGTGCCCAGAAGGCTTTGGGTACACAGTGTCCTTCCTTGGCAGGAATTGACCATGTGAGAGTCTTGAGCACTGTGGGCCATAGTAAAGCTAAAGCCGTCCATTGACTAAGACTTCCTGGAAACCGGTGCACCTCTATCTCTGGTAATGGGAAAATGTGCACCTTACCTCAAGACTAGAGGTCACATTTAGTTGGCCCTTTAGCTACAGTACGTAACTGGGGTGAGCTCCCTGGAAGGAATCGCAAACCCCTGGATTCTTTAGGAAAAAACTCTGTGCTCTTCAGCGGCACCTGTGGCGTGAAGAGTCTCCTGGTGGTGTGGATTTCAGCAGGCTTGGAAGCTGCAATGGAGCTGCTGTCAAAAGGGGGAAATACGGGCATCTCCCATATTCTCCCGTTTACAACTTGACACCACAGCGCATTTACTAGCACTCTCTGACTGACTGCTGGAGACTTTCAGCCCCACTGGGCCTTTCTATGATCACACTTGGTTGGACGCGGGTGTTTTGCGTGCCACGAATAGCATTACACGCTTCATGAACTAGTCCAGCCTAGGTGACTTTGGATGGACCAAATGGCTAACAATTGTACCGGATTTTCAGTATTTTCTGGCAGGCTGGACCTACCGTGTACCTTGCTTCACAATAGAGAGATGACAGGTAAGAGTTGCCAGGATGCACTTTAGGCGCAGGGATTCTTTCAGTGCGGTTCAGAGGGCCTTCGCAGAGGCAGAGCCACGTTGAATGGAATACTGGCAAAAACGTGGTCCTGGGGCTGCCTTTCAGCTGTAGAAATCAAACTCTGCAGGCGAGAATCTGTTCATCACCCTTCCCTCTGCATACAAAGAGTTGACCCCAACCGTCTGTTCTGTGTTATGTTTCTCGGAATATAAAAGGGGACCCCAGCGCACCCATTCTCTCTCAGAAGGGAATTCCTACGCGACTCTCTTAGGCCTACGGATAGCCGTAGAGGGGTTAAAGCACTCTGTCGAGTCAGGACTCACGGAGATGGCTGCACACAAAACTTTGCTGATAGGAAACACTCGTGCTTCCCTTGAGGCTAGGGGTCAAGTTTACTTAGCACTGAGCTAGGGCAAGCGTGGGATGAGCTCCTAGCAAGGCACTGGAGACCACCTGGATTCCTAGGAGAACACTCACTTTCTTCACTGAGCGTATTCCTAGGAGTGACTAGAAGACGGTTAATGACAATGTCTTTCAGTCAGCCTCGAGGCCGCCACTATCTACCTTTCAACTGGGGGAAATCCTGCCTTTTTCCAGGCTTCTCAATGACAAACTGGATCACCCGGCACATGTACCTAGCTTCTCTGACAATCCCAAAGAGACCATTGGAACGCAATCCGGCCTTCTGTGATGAAACTTTTGGATGCAGTGTGCTGTGCATGTGGTGAACGGCATAATCCTCTAAATGTCAGCAGTAGGCCTAGGTGACTTTGGTTGTTCAAAATGCCTAGCAATGCTCAGGGTAAATCTCTTCTTTATTTCGGCCTGGACCTAAAGGCCAGTTTCCGCATCACTAAGAGAGACCTCGAGCAGGAGTCCCCAAACTGAATTGGAGCCCCGGTGGTTTCTTTCAGGGCATCTTATGTTTCCTCAAAGTGGCAGACCCGCATGGAATGAAAGCCTGCCACGAACCGCTTTCCTGAGGCTGTTTCAAATCTGTGGAATGCTAGCCATAGAGAACACATTAGTTCCCGGCCCTTCCAACTGCATTGTGAGGGATGTTACCAGAGCTGTGTATCCCTTGAATGTGCCCAGAAGGCTTTGGGTACACAGTGTCCTTCCTTGGAAAGAATAGACCATGTGAGAGTCTTGAGCACTGTGGGCCATACTAAAGCTAAAGCCGTCCATTGATTAAGACTTCCTGGAAACCGGTGCACCTCTATCTCTGGTAATGGGAAAATGGGCACCTTACCTCAAGACTAGAGGTCACATTTAGTTGGCCCTTTAGCTACAGTACGCAACTGGGGTGAGCTCCCAGGAAGGAATCGAAAGCCCCTGGATTCTTTAGGAAAAAACTATGTGCTCTTCAGCGGCACCTGTGTCCTGAATAGTATCCTGTTCGTGTGGTTTTCAGCAGGCTTGGAAGATAAAATGAAGCTGCTGTCAAAAGGGGGAAATACGGGCTTCTCCCATATTCTCCCGTTTACAACTTGACGCCACAGCGCATTTACTAGCACTCTCTGACTAACTACTGGAGACTTACAGCCCCACTGGGCCTTTCTATGATCATACTTCGTTGGACGCGGGGTGGTTTGCGTGCCACGAATAGCATTACACGCTTCAGGAACTAGCCGGCCTAGGTGACTTTGGATGGACCAACTGGCTAACAATTTTACCGGACTTTCAGTATTTTCTGGCAAGCTGGACCTACCGTGTACCTTGCTTCACAATAGAGAGATGACAGGTAAGAGTTGCCAGGATGCACTTTAGGCGCAGGGATTCTTTCAGTGTGGTTCAGAGGGCCTCCGCAGAGGCAGAGCCACGTTGAATGGAATACTGGCCAAAACGTGGTCCTGGGGCTGCCTTACAGCTGTAGAAATCAAGCTCTGCAAGCGAGAATCTGTTCATCACCCTTCCCTCTGCATACAAAGAGTTGACCCCAACCGTCTGTTCTGTGTTATGTTTCTCGGAATATAAAAGGGGAGTACGGCGCACACACTCTCCCTCAGAAGGGAATTCCTACGCGATTCTCTTAGGCCTACGGAAAGCCGTAGTGGGGTTAAAGCACTCTGTCGAGTCAGGACGCACGGAGATGGCTGCACACAAAACTTTGCTGATAGGAAACACTCGTGCTTCCCTTGAGGCTAGGGGCCAAGTTTACTTTGCACTGACCTAGGGCAAGCGTGGGATGAGCTCCTAGCAAGGCACTGGAGACCACCTGGATTCCTAGGAGAACACTCACTTTCTTCACTGAGCGTATTCCTAGGAGTGACTAGAAGACCATTAATGGCAATGTCTTTCAGTCAGCCTTGAGGCCGCCACTATCTACCTTTCAACTGGGGGAAATCCTGCCTTTCTCCAGGCTTCTCAATGACAAACTGGATCACCCCGCACATGTACCTAGCTTCTCTGACAATCCCAAAGAGACCATTGGAACGCAATCCGGCCTTCTGCGATGAAACTTTTGGATGCAGTGTGTTCTGCATGTGGTGAACGGCATAATCCTCTAAATATCCTCAGTAGACCTAGGTGACTTTGGATGTTCCAAATGCCTAGCAATGCTCAGGGTAAAACTCTTTTTTATTTCGGGCTGGACCTAAAGGCCAGTTTCCGCATAACTAAGAGAGACCTCGAGCAGGAGTCCCCAAACTGAATTGGAGCCCCGGTGGTTTCTTTCAGGGCATCTTATGTTTCCTCAAAGTGGCAGACCCGCATGGAATGAAAGCCTGCCACGAACCGCCTTCCTGAGGCTGTTTCAAATCTGTGGAATGCTAGCCATAGAGAACACATTAGTTCCCGGCCCTTCCAACTGCATTGTGAGGGATGTTACCAGAGCTGTGTATCCCTTGAATGTGCCCAGAAGGCTTTGGGTACACAGTGTCCTTCCTTGGAAAGAATAGACCATGTGAGAGTCTTGAGCACTGTGGGCCATACTAAAGCTAAAGCCGTCCATTGATTAAGACTTCCTGGAAACCGGTGCACCTCTATCTCTGGTAATGGGAAAATGTGCACCTTACCTCAAGACTAGAGGTCACATTTAGTTGGTCCTGTAGCTACAGTACGCAACTGTGGTGAGCTCCCAGGAAGGAATCGCAAGCCCCTGGATTCTTCAGGAAAACACTATGTGCTCTTCAGCGGCACCTGTGGCGTGAAGAGTCTCCTGGTGGTGTGGTTTTCAGCAGGCTTGGAAGCTGCAATGAACCTGCTGTCAAAAGGGGGAAATACGGGCTTCTCCCATATTCTCCCGTTTACAACTGACGCCACAGCGCATTTACTAGCACTCTCTGACTGACTACTGGAGACTTTCAGCCCCACTGGGCCTTTCTATGATGACACTTGGTTGGACGCGGTGTGTTTTGCGTGCCACTAATAGCATTATACGCTTCATGAACTAGTCCAGCCTAGGTGACTTTGGATGGACCAAATGGCTAACAATTTTACCGGATTTTCAGTATTTTCTGGCAGGCTGGACCTACCGTGTACCTTGCTTCACAATAGAGAGATGACAGGTAAGAGTTGCCAGGATGCACTTTAGGCACAGGGATTCTTTCAGTGGGGTTCAGAGGGCCTCCGCAGAGGCAGAGCCACGTTGAATGGAATACTGGCAAAAACGTGGTCCTGTGGCTGCCTTTCAGCTGTAGAAATCAAACTCTGCAGGCGAGAATCTGTTCATCACCCTTCCCTCTGCATACAAAGAGTTGACCCCAACCGTCTGTTCTGTGTTATATTTCTCGGAATATAAAAGGGGACCCCAGCGCACCCATTCTCCCTCAGAAGGGAATTCCTACGCGACTCTCTTAGGCCTATGGAAAGCCGTAGAGGATTTAAGGCACTCTGTCGAGTCAGGACTCACGGAGATGGCTGCACACAAAACTTTGCTGATAGGAAACACTCGTGCTTCCCTTGAGGCTAGGGGTCAAGTTTACTTAGCACTGAGCTAGGGCAAGCGTGGGATGAGCTCCTAGCAAGGCACTGGAGACCACCTGGATTCCTAGGAGAACACTCACTTTCTTCACTGAGCGTATTCCTAGGAGTGACTAGAAGACGGTTAATGACAATGTCTTTCAGTCAGCCTTGAGGCCGCCACTATCTACCTTTCAACTGGGGGAAATCCTGCCTTTTTCCAGGCTTCTCAATGACAAACTGGATCACCCGGCACATGTACCTAGCTTCTCTGACAATCCCAAAGAGATCATTGGAACGCAATCCGGCCTTCTGCAATGAAACTTTTGGATGCAGTGTGTTCTGCATGAGGTGAACGGCATAATCCTCTAAATGTCAGCAGTAGGCCTAGGTGACTTTGGATGTTCCAAATGCCTAGCAATGCTCAGGGTAAATCTCTTCTTTATTTCGGCCTGGACCTAAAGGCCAGTTTCCGCATCACTAAGAGAGACCTCGAGCAGGAGTCCCCAAACTGAATTGGAGCCCCGGTGGTTTCTTTCAGGGCATCTTATGTTTCCTCAAAGTGGCAGACCCGCATGGAATGAAAGCCTGCCACGAACCGCTTTCCTGAGGCTGTTTCAAATCTGTGGAATGCTAGCCATAGAGAACACATTAGTTCCCGGCCCTTCCAACTGCATTGTGAGGGATGTTACCAGAGCTGTGTATCCCTTGAATGTGCCCAGAAGGCTTTGGGTACACAGTGTCCTTCCTTGGAAAGAATAGACCATGTGAGAGTCTTGAGCACTGTGGGCCATACTAAAGCTAAAGCCGTCCATTGATTAAGACTTCCTGGAAACCGGTGCACCTCTATCTCTGGTAATGGGAAAATGTGCACCTTACCTCAAGACTAGAGGTCACATTTAGTTGGCCCTGTAGCTAGAGTACGCAACTGGGGTGAGCTCCCAGGAAGGAATCGCAAGCCCCTGGATTCTTCAGGAAAACAGTTTGTGCTCTTCAGCGGCACCTGTGGCGTGAAGAGACTGCTGGTGGTGTGGTTTTCAGCAGGCTTGGAAGCTGCAATGAACCTGCTGTCAAAAGGGGGAAATACGGGCTTCTCCCATATTCTCCCGTTTACAACTGACGCCACAGCGCATTTACTAGCACTCTCTGACTGACTACTGGAGACTTTCAGCCCCAGTGGGCCTTTCTATGATCACACTTCGTTGGACGCGGGGTGTTTTGCGTGCCACGAATAGCATTACACGCTTCAGGAACTAGTCCGGCCTAGGTGACTTTGGATGGACCAAATGGCTAACAATTTTACCGGACTTTCAGTATTTTCTGTCAGGCTGGACCTACGTGTACCTTGCTTCACAATAGAGAGATGACAGGTAAGGGTTGCCAGGAAGCACTTTAGACGCAGGGATTCTTTCAGTGCAGTTCAGATGGCCTCTGCAGAGACACAGCCACGTTGAATGGAATACTGGCAAAAACGTGGTCCTGGGGCTGCCTTACAGCTGTAGAAATCAAGCTCTGCAAGCGAGAATCTGTTCATCACCCTTCCCTCTGCATACAAAGAGTTGACCCCAACCGTCTGTTCTGTGTTATGTTTCTCCGAAAATGAAAGGGGACCTGAGCGCACACACTCTCCCTCAGAAGGGAATTCCTACGCGACTCTCTTAGGCCTACGGAAAGCCGTAGAGGAGTTAAAGCACTCTGTCGAGTCAGGACTCACGGAGATGGCTGCACACAAAACTTTGCTGATAGGAAACACTCGTGCTTCCCTTGAGGATAGGGGTCACGTTTACTTTGCACTGAGCTAGTGCAAGCGTGGGATGTGCTCCTAGCAAGGCACTGGAGACCACATGGATTCTTAGGAGAACACTCACTTTCTTCACTGAGCATATTCCTAGGAGTGACTAGAAGACCGTTAATGGCAATGTCTTTCAGTCAGCCTTGAGGCCGCCACTATCTACCTTTCAACTGGGGGAAATCCTGCCTTTTTCCAGGCGTCTCAGTGACAAACTGGATCACCCCGCACATGTACCTAGCTTCTCTGACAATCCCAAAGAGACCATTGGAACGCAATCCGGCCTTCTGCGATGAAACTTTTGGATGCAGTGTGTTCTGCATGAGGTGAACGGCATAATCCTCTAAATGTCCGCAGTAGGCCTAGGTGACTTTGGATGTTGCAAATGCCTAGCAATGCTCAGGGTAAATCTCTTCTTTATTTCGGGCTGGACCTAAAGGCCAGTTTCCGCATCACTTAGAGAGACCTCGAGCAGTAGTCCCCAGACTGAAGTGGCGCCCCGGTGGTTTCCTTCAGGGCCTCTTATGTTTCCTCAAAGTGGCAGACCCGCATGGAATGAAAGCCTGCCACGAATCGCCTTCCTGATGCACTTTCAAAGCTGTGGAACGCTAGCCATAGAGAACACATTCGTTCCCGGCCCTTCCAAGTGCATAGTGAGGGAACTTCCCCGAGCTGTGTATCCCTTGATTGTGCCCAGAAGGCTTTGGGTACACAGTGTCCTTCCTTGGCAGGAATTGACCATGTGAGAGTCTTGAGCACTGTGGGCCATAGTAAAGCTAAAGCCGTCCATTGACTAAGACTTCCTGAAAACCGGTGCACCTCTATCTCTGGTAATGGGAAAATGTGCACCTTACCTCAAGACTAGAGGTCACATTTAGTTGGCCCTTTAGCTACAGTACGTAACTGGGGTGAGCTCCCTGGAAGGAATCGCAAACCCCTGGATTCTTTAGGAAAAAACTCTGTGCTCTTCAGCGGCACCTGTGGCGTGAAGAGTCTCCTGGTGGTGTGGATTTCAGCAGGCTTGGAAGCTGCAATGGAGCTGCTGTCAAAAGGGAGAAATACGGGCATCTCCCATATTCTCCCGTTTACAACTTGACACCACAGCGCATTTACTAGCACTCTCTGACTGACTGCTGGAGACTTTCAGCCCCACTGGGCCTTTCTATGATCACACTTGGTTGGACGCGGGTGTTTTGCGTGCCACGAATAGCATTACACGCTTCATGAACTAGTCCAGCCTAGGTGACTTTGGATGGACCAAATGGCTAACAATTGTACCGGATTTTCAGTATTTTCTGGCAGGCTGGACCTACCGTGTACCTTGCTTCACAATAGAGAGATGACAGGTAAGAGTTGCCAGGATGCACTTTAGGCGCAGGGATTCTTTCAGTGCGGTTCAGAGGGCCTTCGCAGAGGCAGAGCCACGTTGAATGGAATACTGGCAAAAACGTGGTCCTGGGGCTGCCTTTCAGCTGTAGAAATCAAACTCTGCAGGCGAGAATCTGTTCATCACCCTTCCCTCTGCATACAAAGAGTTGACCCCAACCGTCTGTTCTGTGTTATGTTTCTCGGAATATAAAAGGGGACCCCAGCGCACCCATTCTCTCTCAGAAGGGAATTCCTACGCGACTCTCTTAGGCCTACGGATAGCCGTAGAGGGGTTAAAGCACTCTGTCGAGTCAGGACTCACGGAGATGGCTGCACACAAAACTTTGCTGATAGGAAACACTCGTGCTTCCCTTGAGGCTAGGGGTCAAGTTTACTTAGCACTGAGCTAGGGCAAGCGTGGGATGAGCTCCTAGCAAGGCACTGGAGACCACCTGGATTCCTAGGAGAACACTCACTTTCTTCACTGAGCGTATTCCTAGGAGTGACTAGAAGACGGTTAATGACAATGTCTTTCAGTCAGCCTCGAGGCCGCCACTATCTACCTTTCAACTGGGGGAAATCCTGCCTTTTTCCAGGCTTCTCAATGACAAACTGGATCACCCGGCACATGTACCTAGCTTCTCTGACAATCCCAAAGAGACCATTGGAACGCAATCCGGCCTTCTGTGATGAAACTTTTGGATGCAGTGTGCTGTGCATGTGGTGAACGGCATAATCCTCTAAATGTCAGCAGTAGGCCTAGGTGACTTTGGTTGTTCAAAATGCCTAGCAATGCTCAGGGTAAATCTCTTCTTTATTTCGGCCTGGACCTAAAGGCCAGTTTCCGCATCACTAAGAGAGACCTCGAGCAGGAGTCCCCAAACTGAATTGGAGCCCCGGTGGTTTCTTTCAGGGCATCTTATGTTTCCTCAAAGTGGCAGACCCGCATGGAATGAAAGCCTGCCACGAACCGCTTTCCTGAGGCTGTTTCAAATCTGTGGAATGCTAGCCATAGAGAACACATTAGTTCCCGGCCCTTCCAACTGCATTGTGAGGGATGTTACCAGAGCTGTGTATCCCTTGAATGTGCCCAGAAGGCTTTGGGTACACAGTGTCCTTCCTTGGAAAGAATAGACCATGTGAGAGTCTTGAGCACTGTGGGCCATACTAAAGCTAAAGCCGTCCATTGATTAAGACTTCCTGGAAACCGGTGCACCTCTATCTCTGGTAATGGGAAAATGGGCACCTTACCTCAAGACTAGAGGTCACATTTAGTTGGCCCTTTAGCTACAGTACGCAACTGGGGTGAGCTCCCAGGAAGGAATCGAAAGCCCCTGGATTCTTTAGGAAAAAACTATGTGCTCTTCAGCGGCACCTGTGTCCTGAATAGTATCCTGTTCGTGTGGTTTTCAGCAGGCTTGGAAGATAAAATGAAGCTGCTGTCAAAAGGGGGAAATACGGGCTTCTCCCATATTCTCCCGTTTACAACTTGACGCCACAGCGCATTTACTAGCACTGTCTGACTAACTACTGGAGACTTACAGCCCCACTGGGCCTTTCTATGATCATACTTCGTTGGACGCGGGGTGGTTTGCGTGCCACGAATAGCATTACACGCTTCAGGAACTAGCCGGCCTAGGTGACTTTGGATGGACCAACTGGCTAACAATTTTACCGGACTTTCAGTATTTTCTGGCAAGCTGGACCTACCGTGTACCTTGCTTCACAATAGAGAGATGACAGGTAAGAGTTGCCAGGATGCACTTTAGGCGCAGGGATTCTTTCAGTGTGGTTCAGAGGGCCTCCGCAGAGGCAGAGCCACGTTGAATGGAATACTGGCCAAAACGTGGTCCTGGGGCTGCCTTACAGCTGTAGAAATCAAGCTCTGCAAGCGAGAATCTGTTCATCACCCTTCCCTCTGCATACAAAGAGTTGACCCCAACCGTCTGTTCTGTGTTATGTTTCTCGGAATATAAAAGGGGAGTACGGCGCACACACTCTCCCTCAGAAGGGAATTCCTACGCGATTCTCTTAGGCCTATGGAAAGCCGTAGTGGGGTTAAAGCACTCTGTCGAGTCAGGACGCACGGAGATGGCTGCACACAAAACTTTGCTGATAGGAAACACTCGTGCTTCCCTTGAGGCTAGGGGCCAAGTTTACTTTGCACTGACCTAGGGCAAGCGTGGGATGAGCTCCTAGCAAGGCACTGGAGACCACCTGGATTCCTAGGAGAACACTCACTTTCTTCACTGAGCGTATTCCTAGGAGTGACTAGAAGACCGTTAATGGCAATGTCTTTCAGTCAGCCTTGAGGCCGCCACTATCTACCTTTCAACTGGGGGAAATCCTGCCTTTCTCCAGGCTTCTCAATGACAAACTGGATCACCCCGCACATGTACCTAGCTTCTCTGACAATCCCAAAGAGACCATTGGAACGCAATCCGGCCTTCTGCGATGAAACTTTTGGATGCAGTGTGTTCTGCATGTGGTGAACGGCATAATCCTCTAAATATCCTCAGTAGACCTAGGTGACTTTGGATGTTCCAAATGCCTAGCAATGCTCAGGGTAAAACTCTTTTTTATTTCGGGCTGGACCTAAAGGCCAGTTTCCGCATAACTAAGAGAGACCTCGAGCAGGAGTCCCCAAACTGAATTGGAGCCCCGGTGGTTTCTTTCAGGGCATCTTATGTTTCCTCAAAGTGGCAGACCCGCATGGAATGAAAGCCTGCCACGAACCGCCTTCCTGAGGCTGTTTCAAATCTGTGGAATGCTAGCCATAGAGAACACATTAGTTCCCGGCCCTTCCAACTGCATTGTGAGGGATGTTACCAGAGCTGTGTATCCCTTGAATGTGCCCAGAAGGCTTTGGGTACACAGTGTCCTTCCTTGGAAAGAATAGACCATGTGAGAGTCTTGAGCACTGTGGGCCATACTAAAGCTAAAGCCGTCCATTGATTAAGACTTCCTGGAAACCGGTGCACCTCTATCTCTGGTAATGGGAAAATGTGCACCTTACCTCAAGACTAGAGGTCACATTTAGTTGGTCCTGTAGCTACAGTACGCAACTGTGGTGAGCTCCCAGGAAGGAATCGCAAGCCCCTGGATTCTTCAGGAAAACACTATGTGCTCTTCAGCGGCACCTGTGGCGTGAAGAGTCTCCTGGTGGTGTGGTTTTCAGCAGGCTTGGAAGCTGCAATGAACCTGCTGTCAAAAGGGGGAAATACGGGCTTCTCCCATATTCTCCCGTTTACAACTGACGCCACAGCGCATTTACTAGCACTCTCTGACTGACTACTGGAGACTTTCAGCCCCACTGGGCCTTTCTATGATGACACTTGGTTGGACGCGGTGTGTTTTGCGTGCCACTAATAGCATTATACGCTTCATGAACTAGTCCAGCCTAGGTGACTTTGGATGGACCAAATGGCTAACAATTTTACCGGATTTTCAGTATTTTCTGGCAGGCTGGACCTACCGTGTACCTTGCTTCACAATAGAGAGATGACAGGTAAGAGTTGCCAGGATGCACTTTAGGCACAGGGATTCTTTCAGTGGGGTTCAGAGGGCCTCCGCAGAGGCAGAGCCACGTTGAATGGAATACTGGCAAAAACGTGGTCCTGTGGCTGCCTTTCAGCTGTAGAAATCAAACTCTGCAGGCGAGAATCTGTTCATCACCCTTCCCTCTGCATACAAAGAGTTGACCCCAACCGTCTGTTCTGTGTTATATTTCTCGGAATATAAAAGGGGACCCCAGCGCACCCATTCTCCCTCAGAAGGGAATTCCTACGCGACTCTCTTAGGCCTATGGAAAGCCGTAGAGGATTTAAGGCACTCTGTCGAGTCAGGACTCACGGAGATGGCTGCACACAAAACTTTGCTGATAGGAAACACTCGTGCTTCCCTTGAGGCTAGGGGTCAAGTTTACTTAGCACTGAGCTAGGGCAAGCGTGGGATGAGCTCCTAGCAAGGCACTGGAGACCACCTGGATTCCTAGGAGAACACTCACTTTCTTCACTGAGCGTATTCCTAGGAGTGACTAGAAGACGGTTAATGACAATGTCTTTCAGTCAGCCTTGAGGCCGCCACTATCTACCTTTCAACTGGGGGAAATCCTGCCTTTTTCCAGGCTTCTCAATGACAAACTGGATCACCCGGCACATGTACCTAGCTTCTCTGACAATCCCAAAGAGATCATTGGAACGCAATCCGGCCTTCTGCAATGAAACTTTTGGATGCAGTGTGTTCTGCATGAGGTGAACGGCATAATCCTCTAAATGTCAGCAGTAGGCCTAGGTGACTTTGGATGTTCCAAATGCCTAGCAATGCTCAGGGTAAATCTCTTCTTTATTTCGGCCTGGACCTAAAGGCCAGTTTCCGCATCACTAAGAGAGACCTCGAGCAGGAGTCCCCAAACTGAATTGGAGCCCCGGTGGTTTCTTTCAGGGCATCTTATGTTTCCTCAAAGTGGCAGACCCGCATGGAATGAAAGCCTGCCACGAACCGCTTTCCTGAGGCTGTTTCAAATCTGTGGAATGCTAGCCATAGAGAACACATTAGTTCCCGGCCCTTCCAACTGCATTGTGAGGGATGTTACCAGAGCTGTGTATCCCTTGAATGTGCCCAGAAGGCTTTGGGTACACAGTGTCCTTCCTTGGAAAGAATAGACCATGTGAGAGTCTTGAGCACTGTGGGCCATACTAAAGCTAAAGCCGTCCATTGATTAAGACTTCCTGGAAACCGGTGCACCTCTATCTCTGGTAATGGGAAAATGTGCACCTTACCTCAAGACTAGAGGTCACATTTAGTTGGCCCTGTAGCTAGAGTACGCAACTGGGGTGAGCTCCCAGGAAGGAATCGCAAGCCCCTGGATTCTTCAGGAAAACAGTTTGTGCTCTTCAGCGGCACCTGTGGCGTGAAGAGACTGCTGGTGGTGTGGTTTTCAGCAGGCTTGGAAGCTGCAATGAACCTGCTGTCAAAAGGGGGAAATACGGGCTTCTCCCATATTCTCCCGTTTACAACTGACGCCACAGCGCATTTACTAGCACTCTCTGACTGACTACTGGAGACTTTCAGCCCCAGTGGGCCTTTCTATGATCACACTTCGTTGGACGCGGGGTGTTTTGCGTGCCACGAATAGCATTACACGCTTCAGGAACTAGTCCGGCCTAGGTGACTTTGGATGGACCAAATGGCTAACAATTTTACCGGACTTTCAGTATTTTCTGTCAGGCTGGACCTACGTGTACCTTGCTTCACAATAGAGAGATGACAGGTAAGGGTTGCCAGGAAGCACTTTAGACGCAGGGATTCTTTCAGTGCAGTTCAGATGGCCTCTGCAGAGACAGAGCCACGTTGAATGGAATACTGGCAAAAACGTGGTCCTGGGGCTGCCTTACAGCTGTAGAAATCAAGCTCTGCAAGCGAGAATCTGTTCATCACCCTTCCCTCTGCATACAAAGAGTTGACCCCAACCGTCTGTTCTGTGTTATGTTTCTCCGAAAATGAAAGGGGACCTGAGCGCACACACTCTCCCTCAGAAGGGAATTCCTACGCGACTCTCTTAGGCCTACGGAAAGCCGTAGAGGAGTTAAAGCACTCTGTCGAGTCAGGACTCACGGAGATGGCTGCACACAAAACTTTGCTGATAGGAAACACTCGTGCTTCCCTTGAGGATAGGGGTCACGTTTACTTTGCACTGAGCTAGTGCAAGCGTGGGATGTGCTCCTAGCAAGGCACTGGAGACCACATGGATTCTTAGGAGAACACTCACTTTCTTCACTGAGCATATTCCTAGGAGTGACTAGAAGACCGTTAATGGCAATGTCTTTCAGTCAGCCTTGAGGCCGCCACTATCTACCTTTCAACTGGGGGAAATCCTGCCTTTTTCCAGGCGTCTCAGTGACAAACTGGATCACCCCGCACATGTACCTAGCTTCTCTGACAATCCCAAAGAGACCATTGGAACGCAATCCGGCCTTCTGCGATGAAACTTTTGGATGCAGTGTGTTCTGCATGAGGTGAACGGCATAATCCTCTAAATGTCCGCAGTAGGCCTAGGTGACTTTGGATGTTGCAAATGCCTAGCAATGCTCAGGGTAAATCTCTTCTTTATTTCGGGCTGGACCTAAAGGCCAGTTTCCGCATCACTTAGAGAGACCTCGAGCAGTAGTCCCCAGACTGAAGTGGCGCCCCGGTGGTTTCCTTCAGGGCCTCTTATGTTTCCTCAAAGTGGCAGACCCGCATGGAATGAAAGCCTGCCACGAATCGCCTTCCTGATGCACTTTCAAAGCTGTGGAACGCTAGCCATAGAGAACACATTCGTTCCCGGCCCTTCCAAGTGCATAGTGAGGGAACTTCCCCGAGCTGTGTATCCCTTGATTGTGCCCAGAAGGCTTTGGGTACACAGTGTCCTTCCTTGGCAGGAATTGACCATGTGAGAGTCTTGAGCACTGTGGGCCATAGTAAAGCTAAAGCCGTCCATTGACTAAGACTTCCTGGAAACCGGTGCACCTCTATCTCTGGTAATGGGAAAATGTGCACCTTACCTCAAGACTAGAGGTCACATTTAGTTGGCCCTTTAGCTACAGTACGTAACTGGGGTGAGCTCCCTGGAAGGAATCGCAAACCCCTGGATTCTTTAGGAAAAAACTCTGTGCTCTTCAGCGGCACCTGTGGCGTGAAGAGTCTCCTGGTGGTGTGGATTTCAGCAGGCTTGGAAGCTGCAATGGAGCTGCTGTCAAAAGGGGGAAATACGGGCATCTCCCATATTCTCCCGTTTACAACTTGACACCACAGCGCATTTACTAGCACTCTCTGACTGACTGCTGGAGACTTTCAGCCCCACTGGGCCTTTCTATGATCACACTTGGTTGGACGCGGGTGTTTTGCGTGCCACGAATAGCATTACACGCTTCATGAACTAGTCCAGCCTAGGTGACTTTGGATGGACCAAATGGCTAACAATTGTACCGGATTTTCAGTATTTTCTGGCAGGCTGGACCTACCGTGTACCTTGCTTCACAATAGAGAGATGACAGGTAAGAGTTGCCAGGATGCACTTTAGGCGCAGGGATTCTTTCAGTGCGGTTCAGAGGGACTCCGCAGAGGCAGAGCCACGTTGAATGGAATACTGGCAAAAACGTGGTCCTGGGGCTGCCTTTCAGCTGTAGAAATCAAACTCTGCAGGCGAGAATCTGTTCATCACCCTTCCCTCTGCATACAAAGAGTTGACCCCAACCGTCTGTTCTGTGTTATGTTTCTCGGAATATAAAAGGGGACCCCAGCGCACCCATTCTCTCTCAGAAGGGAATTCCTACGCGACTCTCTTAGGCCTACGGATAGCCGTAGAGGGGTTAAAGCACTCTGTCGAGTCAGGACTCACGGAGATGGCTGCACACAAAACTTTGCTGATAGGAAACACTCGTGCTTCCCTTGAGGCTAGGGGTCAAGTTTACTTAGCACTGAGCTAGGGCAAGCGTGGGATGAGCTCCTAGCAAGGCACTGGAGACCACCTGGATTCCTAGGAGAACACTCACTTTCTTCACTGAGCGTATTCCTAGGAGTGACTAGAAGACGGTTAATGACAATGTCTTTCAGTCAGCCTCGAGGCCGCCACTATCTACCTTTCAACTGGGGGAAATCCTGCCTTTTTCCAGGCTTCTCAATGACAAACTGGATCACCCGGCACATGTACCTAGCTTCTCTGACAATCCCAAAGAGACCATTGGAACGCAATCCGGCCTTCTGTGATGAAACTTTTGGATGCAGTGTGCTGTGCATGTGGTGAACGGCATAATCCTCTAAATGTCAGCAGTAGGCCTAGGTGACTTTGGTTGTTCAAAATGCCTAGCAATGCTCAGGGTAAATCTCTTCTTTATTTCGGCCTGGACCTAAAGGCCAGTTTCCGCATCACTAAGAGAGACCTCGAGCAGGAGTCCCCAAACTGAATTGGAGCCCCGGTGGTTTCTTTCAGGGCATCTTATGTTTCCTCAAAGTGGCAGACCCGCATGGAATGAAAGCCTGCCACGAACCGCTTTCCTGAGGCTGTTTCAAATCTGTGGAATGCTAGCCATAGAGAACACATTAGTTCCCGGCCCTTCCAACTGCATTGTGAGGGATGTTACCAGAGCTGTGTATCCCTTGAATGTGCCCAGAAGGCTTTGGGTACACAGTGTCCTTCCTTGGAAAGAATAGACCATGTGAGAGTCTTGAGCACTGTGGGCCATACTAAAGCTAAAGCCGTCCATTGATTAAGACTTCCTGGAAACCGGTGCACCTCTATCTCTGGTAATGGGAAAATGGGCACCTTACCTCAAGACTAGAGGTCACATTTAGTTGGCCCTTTAGCTACAGTACGCAACTGGGGTGAGCTCCCAGGAAGGAATCGAAAGCCCCTGGATTCTTTAGGAAAAAACTATGTGCTCTTCAGCGGCACCTGTGTCCTGAATAGTATCCTGTTCGTGTGGTTTTCAGCAGGCTTGGAAGATAAAATGAAGCTGCTGTCAAAAGGGGGAAATACGGGCTTCTCCCATATTCTCCCGTTTACAACTTGATGCCACAGCGCATTTACTAGCACTCTCTGACTAACTACTGGAGACTTACAGCCCCACTGGGCCTTTCTATGATCATACTTCGTTGGACGCGGGGTGGTTTGCGTGCCACGAATAGCATTACACGCTTCAGGAACTAGCCGGCCTAGGTGACTTTGGATGGACCAACTGGCTAACAATTTTACCGGACTTTCAGTATTTTCTGGCAAGCTGGACCTACCGTGTACCTTGCTTCACAATAGAGAGATGACAGGTAAGAGTTGCCAGGATGCACTTTAGGCGCAGGGATTCTTTCAGTGTGGTTCAGAGGGCCTCCGCAGAGGCAGAGCCACGTTGAATGGAATACTGGCCAAAACGTGGTCCTGGGGCTGCCTTACAGCTGTAGAAATCAAGCTCTGCAAGCGAGAATCTGTTCATCACCCTTCCCTCTGCATACAAAGAGTTGACCCCAACCGTCTGTTCTGTGTTATGTTTCTCGGAATATAAAAGGGGAGTACGGCGCACACACTCTCCCTCAGAAGGGAATTCCTACGTGATTCTCTTAGGCCTACGGAAAGCCGTAGTGGGGTTAAAGCACTCTGTCGAGTCAGGACGCACGGAGATGGCTGCACACAAAACTTTGCTGATAGGAAGCACTCGTGCTTCCCTTGAGGCTAGGGGCCAAGTTTACTTTGCACTGACCTAGGGCAAGCGTGGGATGAGCTCCTAGCAAGGCACTGGAGACCACCTGGATTCCTAGGAGAACACTCACTTTCTTCACTGAGCGTATTCCTAGGAGTGACTAGAAGACCGTTAATGGCAATGTCTTTCAGTCAGCCTTGAGGCCGCCACTATCTACCTTTCAACTGGGGGAAATCCTGCCTTTCTCCAGGCTTCTCAATGACAAACTGGATCACCCCGCACATGTACCTAGCTTCTCTGACAATCCCAAAGAGACCATTGGAACGCAATCCGGCCTTCTGCGATGAAACTTTTGGATGCAGTGTGTTCTGCATGTGGTGAACGGCATAATCCTCTAAATATCCTCAGTAGACCTAGGTAACTTTGGATGTTCCAAATGCCTAGCAATGCTCAGGGTAAAACTCTTTTTTATTTCGGGCTGGACCTAAAGGCCAGTTTCCGCATAACTAAGAGAGACCTCGAGCAGGAGTCCCCAAACTGAATTGGAGCCCCGGTGGTTTCTTTCAGGGCATCTTATGTTTCCTCAAAGTGGCAGACCCGCATGGAATGAAAGCCTGCCACGAACCGCCTTCCTGAGGCTGTTTCAAATCTGTGGAATGCTAGCCATAGAGAACACATTAGTTCCCGGCCCTTCCAACTGCATTGTGAGGGATGTTACCAGAGCTGTGTATCCCTTGAATGTGCCCAGAAGGCTTTGGGTACACAGTGTCCTTCCTTGGAAAGAATAGACCATGTGAGAGTCTTGAGCACTGTGGGCCATACTAAAGCTAAAGCCGTCCATTGATTAAGACTTCCTGGAAACCGGTGCACCTCTATCTCTGGTAATGGGAAAATGTGCACCTTACCTCAAGACTAGAGGTCACATTTAGTTGGTCCTGTAGCTACAGTACGCAACTGTGGTGAGCTCCCAGGAAGGAATCGCAAGCCCCTGGATTCTTCAGGAAAACACTATGTGCTCTTCAGCGGCACCTGTGGCGTGAAGAGTCTCCTGGTGGTGTGGTTTTCAGCAGGCTTGGAAGCTGCAATGAACCTGCTGTCAAAAGGGGGAAATACGGGCTTCTCCCATATTCTCCCGTTTACAACTGACGCCACAGCGCATTTACTAGCACTCTCTGACTGACTACTGGAGACTTTCAGCCCCACTGGGCCTTTCTATGATGACACTTGGTTGGACGCGGTGTGTTTTGCGTGCCACTAATAGCATTATACGCTTCATGAACTAGTCCAGCCTAGGTGACTTTGGATGGACCAAATGGCTAACAATTTTACCGGATTTTCAGTATTTTCTGGCAGGCTGGACCTACCGTGTACCTTGCTTCACAATAGAGAGATGACAGGTAAGAGTTGCCAGGATGCACTTTAGGCACAGGGATTCTTTCAGTGGGGTTCAGAGGGCCTCCGCAGAGGCAGAGCCACGTTGAATGGAATACTGGCAAAAACGTGGTCCTGTGGCTGCCTTTCAGCTGTAGAAATCAAACTCTGCAGGCGAGAATCTGTTCATCACCCTTCCCTCTGCATACAAAGAGTTGACCCCAACCGTCTGTTCTGTGTTATATTTCTCGGAATATAAAAGGGGACCCCAGCGCACCCATTCTCCCTCAGAAGGGAATTCCTACGCGACTCTCTTAGGCCTATGGAAAGCCGTAGAGGATTTAAGGCACTCTGTCGAGTCAGGACTCACGGAGATGGCTGCACACAAAACTTTGCTGATAGGAAACACTCGTGCTTCCCTTGAGGCTAGGGGTCAAGTTTACTTAGCACTGAGCTAGGGCAAGCGTGGGATGAGCTCCTAGCAAGGCACTGGAGACCACCTGGATTCCTAGGAGAACACTCACTTTCTTCACTGAGCGTATTCCTAGGAGTGACTAGAAGACGGTTAATGACAATGTCTTTCAGTCAGCCTTGAGGCCGCCACTATCTACCTTTCAACTGGGGGAAATCCTGCCTTTTTCCAGGCTTCTCAATGACAAACTGGATCACCCGGCACATGTACCTAGCTTCTCTGACAATCCCAAAGAGATCATTGGAACGCAATCCGGCCTTCTGCAATGAAACTTTTGGATGCAGTGTGTTCTGCATGAGGTGAACGGCATAATCCTCTAAATGTCAGCAGTAGGCCTAGGTGACTTTGGATGTTCCAAATGCCTAGCAATGCTCAGGGTAAATCTCTTCTTTATTTCGGCCTGGACCTAAAGGCCAGTTTCCGCATCACTAAGAGAGACCTCGAGCAGGAGTCCCCAAACTGAATTGGAGCCCCGGTGGTTTCTTTCAGGGCATCTTATGTTTCCTCAAAGTGGCAGACCCGCATGGAATGAAAGCCTGCCACGAACCGCTTTCCTGAGGCTGTTTCAAATCTGTGGAATGCTAGCCATAGAGAACACATTAGTTCCCGGCCCTTCCAACTGCATTGTGAGGGATGTTACCAGAGCTGTGTATCCCTTGAATGTGCCCAGAAGGCTTTGGGTACACAGTGTCCTTCCTTGGAAAGAATAGACCATGTGAGAGTCTTGAGCACTGTGGGCCATACTAAAGCTAAAGCCGTCCATTGATTAAGACTTCCTGGAAACCGGTGCACCTCTATCTCTGGTAATGGGAAAATGGGCACCTTACCTCAAGACTAGAGGTCACATTTAGTTGGCCCTTTAGCTACAGTACGCAACTGGGGTGAGCTCCCAGGAAGGAATCGAAAGCCCCTGGATTCTTTAAGAAAAAACTATGTGCTCTTCAGCGGCACCTGTGTCCTGAATAGTATCCTGTTCGTGTGGTTTTCAGCAGGCTTGGAAGATGAAATGAAGCTGCTGTCAAAAGCGGGAAATACGGGCTTCTCCCATATTCTCCCGTTTACATCTTGATGCCACAGCGCATTTACTAGCACTCTCTGACTGACTACTGGAGACTTTCAGCCCCACTGGGCCTTTCTATGATCACACTTCGTTGGACGCGGGGTGTTTTGCGTGCCACGAATAGCATTACACGCTTCATGAACTAGTCCGGCCTAGGTGACTTTGGATGGACCAAATGGCTAACAATTTTACCGGACTTTCAGTATTTTCTGTCAGGGTGGACCTACGTGTACCTTGCTGCACAATAGAGAGATGACAGGTAAGAGTTGCCAGGATGCACTTTAGACGCAGGGATTCTTTCAGTTCGGTTCAGAGGGCCTCTGCAGAGACAGAGCCACGTTGAATGGAATACTGGCCAAAACGTGGTCCTGGGGCTGCCTTACAGCTGTAGAAATCAAGCTCTGCAAGCGAGAATCTGTTCATCACCCTTCCCTCTGCATACAAAGAGTTGACCCCAACCGTCTGTTCTGTGTTATGTTTCTCCGAAAATGAAAGGGGACCTGAGCGCACACACTCTCCCTCAGAATGGAATTCCTACGCGACTCTCTTAGGCCTACAGAAAGCCGTAGAGGAGTTAAAGCACTCTGTCGAGTCAGGACTCACGGAGATGGCTGCACACAAAACTTTGCTGATAGGAAACACTCGTGCTTCCCTTGAGGCTAGGGGTCACGTTTACTTTGCACTGAGCTAGTGCAAGCGTGGGATGTGCTCCTAGCAAGGCACTGGAGACCACATGGATTCCTAGGAGAACACTCACTTTCTTCACTGAGCGTATTCCTGGGAGTGACTAGAAGACCGTTAATGGCAATGTCTTTCAGTCAGCCTTGAGGCCGCCACTATCTACCTTTCAACTGGGGGAAATCCTGCCTTTTTCCAGGCGTCTCAGTGACAAACTGGATCACCCCGCACATGTACCTAGCTTCTCTGACAATCCCAAAGAGACCATTGGAACGCAATCCGGCCTTCTGCGATGAAACTTTTGGATGCAGTGTGTTCTGCATGAGGTGAACGGCATAATACTCTAAATGTCCGCAGTAGGCCTAAGTGACTTTGGATGTTGCAAATGCCTAGCAATGCTCAGGGTAAATCTCTTCTTTATTTCGGGCTGGACCTAAAGGCCAGTTTCCGCATCACTTAGAGAGACCTCGAGCAGGAGTCCCCAGACTGAAGTGGCGCCCTGGTGGTTTCCTTCAGGGCCTCTTATGTTTCCTCAATGTGGTAGACCCGCATGGAATGAAAGCCTGCCACGAATCGCCTTCCTGATGCACTTTCAAAGCTGTGGAACGCTAGCCATAGGGAACACATTCGTTCCCGGCCCTTCCAACTGCATAGTGAGGGAACTTCCCCGAGCTGTGTATCCCTTGATTGTGCCCAGAAGGCTTTGGGTACACAGTGTCCTTCCTTGGCAGGAATTGACCATGTGAGAGTCTTGAGCACTGTGGGCCATAGTAAAGCTAAAGCCGTCCATTGACTAAGACTTCCTGGAAACCGGTGCACCTCCATCTCTGGTAATGGGAAAATGTGCACCTTACCTCAAGACTAGAGGTCACATTTACTTGGCCCTTTAGCTAGAGGACACAACTGGGGTGAGCTCCCAGGAAGGAATCGCAAGCCCCTGGATTCTTCAGGAAAACAGTTTGTGCTCTTCAGCGGCACCTGTGGCGTGAAGAGTCTCCTGGTGGTGTGGTTTTCAGCAGGCTTGGAAGCTGCAATGAACCTGCTGTCAAAAGGGGGAAATACGGGCTTCTCCCATATTCTCCCGTTTACAACTTGACGCCACAGCGCATTTACTAGCACTCTCTGACTGACTACTGGAGACTTTCAGCCCCACTGGGCCTTTCTATGATGACGCTTGGTTGGACGCGGGTGTTTTGCGTGCCACGAATAGCATTACACGCTTCATGAACTAGTCCAGCCTAGGTGACTTTGGATGGACCAAATGGCTAACAATTTTACCGGATTTTCAGTATTTTCTGGCAGGCTGGACCTACCGTGTACCTTGCTTCACAATAGAGAGATGACAGGTAAGAGTTGCCAGGATGCACTTTAGTCGCAGGGATTCTTTCAGTGCTGTTCAGAGGGCCTCCGCAGAGGCAGAGCCACGTTGAATGGAATACTGGCAAAAACGTGGTCCTGGGGCTGCCTTTCAGCTGTAGAAATCAAACTCTGCAGGCGAGAATCTGTTCATCACCCTTCCCTCTGCATACAAAGAGTTGACCCCAACCGTCTGTTCTGTGTTATGTTTCTCGGAATATAAAAGGGGACCCCAGCGCACCCATTCTCTCTCAGAAGGGAATTCCTACGCGACTCTCTTAGGCCTACGGATAGCCGTAGAGGGGTTAAAGCACTCTGTCGAGTCAGGACTCACGGAGATGGCTGCACACAAAACTTTGCTGATAGGAAACACTCGTGCTTCCCTTGAGGCTAGGGGTCAAGTTTACTTAGCACTGAGCTAGGGCAAGCGTGGGATGAGCTCCTAGCAAGGCACTGGAGACCACCTGGATTCCTAGGAGAACACTCACTTTCTTCACTGAGCGTATTCCTAGGAGTGACTAGAAGACGGTTAATGACAATGTCTTTCAGTCAGCCTTGAGGCCGCCACTATCTACCTTTCAACTGGGGGAAATCCTGCCTTTTTCCAGGCTTCTCAATGACAAACTGGATCACCCGGCACATGTACCTAGCTTCTCTGACAATCCCAAAGAGAACATTGGAACGCAATCCGGCCTTCTGTGATGAAACTTTTGGATGCAGTGTGCTCTGCATGTGGTGAACGGCATAATCCTCTAAATGTCAGCAGTAGGCCTAGGTGACTTTGGTTGTTCCAAATGCCTAGCAATGCTCAGGGTAAATCTCTTCTTTATTTCGGCCTGGACCTAAAGGCCAGTTTCCGCATCACTAAGAGAGACCTCGAGCAGGAGTCCCCAAACTGAATTGGAGCCCCGGTGGTTTCTTTCAGGGCATCTTATGTTTCCTCAAAGTGGCAGACCCGCATGGAATGAAAGCCTGCCACGAACCGCTTTCCTGAGGCTGTTTCAAATCTGTGGAATGCTAGCCATAGAGAACACATTAGTTCCCGGCCCTTCCAACTGCATTGTGAGGGATGTTACCAGAGCTGTGTATCCCTTGAATGTGCCCAGAAGGCTTTGGGTACACAGTGTCCTTCCTTGGAAAGAATAGACCATGTGAGAGTCTT
Source organism: Mesoplodon densirostris (assembly GCF_025265405.1). Lineage (NCBI taxonomy): Eukaryota > Metazoa > Chordata > Mammalia > Artiodactyla > Ziphiidae > Mesoplodon > Mesoplodon densirostris. Next base: position 1,911,318 of record NC_082682.1, read on the forward strand.
GAGCACTGTGGGCCATACTAAAGCTAAAGCCGTCCATTGATTAAGACTTCCTGGAAACCGGTGCACCTCTATCTCTGGTAATGGGAAAATGGGCACCTTACCTCAAGACTAGAGGTCACATTTAGTTGGCCCTTTAGCTACAGTACGCAACTGGGGTGAGCTCCCAGGAAGGAATCGAAAGCCCCTGGATTCTTTAGGAAAAAACTATGTGCTCTTCAGCGGCACCTGTGTCCTGAATAGTATCCTGTTCGTGTGGTTTTCAGCAGGCTTGGAAGATAATATGAAGCTGCTGTCAAAAGGGGGAAATACGGGCTTCTCCCATATTCTCCCGTTTACAACTTGACGCCACAGCGCATTTACTAGCACTCTCTGACTAACTATTGGAGACTTACAGCCCCACTGGGCCTTTCTATGATCATACTTCGTTGGACGCGGGGTGGTTTGCGTGCCACGAATAGCATTACACGCTTCAGGAACTAGCCGGCCTAGGTGACTTTGGATGGACCAACTGGCTAACAATTTTACCGGACTTTCAGTATTTTCTGGCAAGCTGGACCTACCGTGTACCTTGCTTCACAATAGAGAGATGACAGGTAAGAGTTGCCAGGATGCACTTTAGGCGCAGGGATTCTTTCAGTGCGGTTCAGAGGGCCTCCGCAGAGGCAGAGCCACGTTGAATGGAATACTGGCCAAAACGTGGTCCTGGGTCTGCCTTACAGCTGTAGAAATCAAGCTCTGCAAGCGAGAATCTGTTGATCACCCTTCCCTCTGCATACAAAGAGTTGACCCCAACCGTCTGTTCTGTGTTATGTTTCTCGGAATATAAAAGGGGAGTACGGCGCACACACTCTCCCTCAGAAGGGAATTCCTACGCGACTCTCTTAGGCCTACGGAAAGCCGTAGTGGGGTTAAAGCACTCTGTCGAGTCAGGACGCACGGAGATGGCTGCACACAAAACTTTGCTGATAGGAAACACTCGTGCTTCCCTTGAGGATAGGGGTCACGTTTACTTTGCACTGAGCTAGTGCAAGCGTGGGATGTGCTCCTAGCAAGGCACTGGAGACCACATGGATTCTTAGGAGAACACTCACTTTCTTCACTGAGCATATTCCTAGGAGTGACTAGAAGACCGTTAATAGCAATGTCTTTCAGTCAGCCTTGAGGCCGCCACTATCTACCTTTCAACTGGGGGAAATCCTGCCTTTTTCCAGGCGTCTCAGTGACAAACTGGATCACCCCGCACATGTACCTAGCTTCTCTGACAATCCCAAAGAGACCATTGGAACGCAATCCGGCCTTCTGCGATGAAACTTTTGGATGCAGTGTGTTCTGCATGTGGTGAACGGCATAATCCTCTAAATGTCCGCAGTAGGCCTAGGTGACTTTGGATGTTGCAAATGCCTAGCAATGCTCAGGGTAAATCTCTTCTTTATTTCGGGCTGGACCTAAAGGCCAGTTTCCGCATCACTTAGAGAGACCTCGAGCAGTAGTCCCCAGACTGAAGTGGCGCCCCGGTGGTTTCCTTCAGGGCCTCTTATGTTTCCTCAAAGTGGCAGACCCGCATGGAATGAAAGCCTGCCACGAATCGCCTTCCTGATGCACTTTCAAAGCTGTGGAACGCTAGCCATAGAGAACACATTCGTTCCCGGCCCTTCCAAGTGCATAGTGAGGGAACTTCCCCGAGCTGTGTATCCCTTGATTGTGCCCAGAAGGCTTTGGGTACACAGTGTCCTTCCTTGGCAGGAATTGACCATGTGAGAGTCTTGAGCACTGTGGGCCATAGTAAAGCTAAAGCCGTCCATTGACTAAGACTTCCTGGAAACCGGTGCACCTCTATCTCTGGTAATGGGAAAATGTGCACCTTACCTCAAGACTAGAGGTCACATTTAGTTGGCCCTTTAGCTACAGTACGTAACTGGGGTGAGCTCCCTGGAAGGAATCGCAAACCCCTGGATTCTTTAGGAAAAAACTCTGTGCTCTTCAGCGGCACCTGTGGCGTGAAGAGTCTCCTGGTGGTGTGGATTTCAGCAGGCTTGGAAGCTGCAATGGAGCTGCTGTCAAAAGGGGGAAATACGGGCTTCTCCCATATTCTCCCGTTTACAACTTGACACCACAGCGCATTTACTAGCACTCTCTGACTGACTGCTGGAGACTTTCAGCCCCACTGGGCCTTTCTATGATCACACTTCGTTGGACGCGGGGTGTTTTGCGTGCCACAAATAGCATTACACGCTTCATGAACTAGTCCAGCCTAGGTGACTTTGGATGGACCAAATGGCTAAGAATTTGACCGGTATTTCAGGATTTTCTGGCAGGTCGGACCTACCGTGTACCTTGCTTCCCAATAGAGAGATGACAGGTAAGAGTTGCCAGGATGCACTTTAGGCGCAGGGGTTCTTTTAGTGCAGTTCAGAGGGCCTCCGCGGAGGCAGAGCCACGTTGAATGGAATACTGGCCAAAACGTGGTCCTGGGGCTGCCTTACAGCTGTAGAAATCAAGCTCTGCAGGCGAGAATCTGTTCATCACCCTTCCCTCTGCATACAAAGGGTCGACCCCAACCGTCTCTTCTGTGTTATGTTTCTCGGAAAATAAAAGGGGACTATGGCGCACACAGTCTCCCTCAGAAGGGAATTCCTACGTGACTGTCTTAGGCCTACGGAAAGCCGTAGAGGAGTTAAAGCACTCTGTCGAGTCAGGACGCACGGAGATGGCTGCACACAAAACTTTGCTGATAGGAAACACCCGTGCTTCCCTTGAGGCCAGGGGTCACGTTTACTTTGCCCTGAGATAGGGCAAGCGTGGGATGAGCTCCTAGCAAGGCACTGGAGACCACCTGGATTCCTAGGAGAACACTCACTTTCTTCACTGAGGGTATTACTAGGAGTGACTAGAAGACGGTTAATGGCAATGTCTTTCAGTCAGCCTTGAGGCCGCCACTATCTACCTTTCAACTGGGGGAAATCCTGCCTTTTTCCAGGCTTCTCAGTGACAAACTGGATCACCCCGCACATGTACCTAGCTTCTCTGACAATCCCAAAGAGACCATTGGAACGCAATCCGGCCTTCTGCGATGAAACTTTTGGATGCAGTGTGTTCTGCATGTGGTGAACGGCATAATCCTCTAAATGTCCGCAGTAGGCCTAGGTGACTTTGGATGTTCCAAATGCCTAACAATGCTCAGGGCAAATCTCTTCTTTATTTCGGGCTGGACGTAAAGGCCAGTTTCTGCATCACTAAGAGAGACCTCGAGCAGGAGTCCCCAAACTGAATTGGAGCCCCGGTGGTTTCTTTCAGGGCATCTTATGTTTCCTCACAGTGGCAGACCCGCATGGAATGAAAGCCTGCCACGAACCGCTTTCCTGAGGCTGTTTCAAAGCTGTGGAATGCTAGCCATAGAGAACACATTAGTTCCCGGCCCTTCCAACTGCATAGTGAGGGATGCTCCCAGAGCTGTGTATCCCTTGATTGTGACCAGAAGGCTTTGGGTACACAGTGTACTTCCTTGGAAAGAATTGACCATGTGAGAGTCTTGAGCACTGTATGCCATACTAAAGCTAAAGCCGTCCATTGATTAAGACTTCCTGGAAACCGGTGCACCTCTATCTCTGGTAATGGGAAAATGTGCACCTTACCTCAAGACTAGAGGTCACATTTACTTGGCCCTTTAGCTAGAGTACACAACGGGGGTGAGCTCCCAGGAAGGAATCGCAAGCCCCTGGATTCTTCAGGAAAACAGTTTGTGCTCTTCAGCGCACCTGTGGCGTGAAGAGTCTCCTGGTGGTGTGGTTTTCAGCAGGCTTGGAAGCTGCAATGAACCTGCTGTCAAAAGGGGGAAATGCGGGCTTCTCCCATATTCTCCCGTTTACAACTTGACGCCACAGCGCATTTACTAGCACTCTCTGACTGACTACTGGAGACTTTCAGCCCCACTGGGCCTTTCTATGATGACACTTGGTTGGACGCGGGTGTTTTGCGTGCCACGAATAGCATTACACGCTTCATGAACTAGTCCAGCCTAGGTGACTTTGGATGGACCAAATGGCTAACAATTGTACCGGATTTTCAGTATTTTCTGGTAGGCTGGACCTACCGTGTACCTTGCTTCACAATAGAGAGATGACAGGTAAGAGTTGCCAGGATGCACTTTAGGCGCAGGGATTCTTTCAGTGCGGTTCAGAGGGCCTTCGCAGAGGCAGAGCCACGTTGAATGGAATACTGGCAAAAACGTGGTCCTGGGGCTGCCTTTCAGCTGTAGAAATCAAACTCTGCAGGCGAGAATCTGTTCATCACCCTTCCCTCTGCATACAAAGAGTTGACCGCAACCGTCTGTTCTGTGTTATGTTTCTCGGAATATAAAAGGGGACCCCAGCGCACCCATTCTCTCTCAGAAGGGAATTCCTACGCGACTCTCTTAGGCCTACGGATAGCCGTAGAGGGGTTAAAGCACTCTGTCGAGTCAGGACTCACGGAGATGGCTGCACACAAAACTTTGCTGATAGGAAACACTCGTGCTTCCCTTGAGGCTAGGGGTCAAGTTTACTTAGCACTGAGCTAGGGCAAGCGTGGGATGAGCTCCTAGCAAGGCACTGGAGACCACCTGGATTCCTAGGAGAACACTCACTTTCTTCACTGAGCGTATTCCTAGGAGTGACTAGAAGACGGTTAATGACAATGTCTTTCAGTCAGCCTCGAGGCCGCCACTATCTACCTTTCAACTGGGGGAAATCCTGCCTTTTTCCAGGCTTCTCAATGACAAACTGGATCACCCGGCACATGTACCTAGCTTCTCTGACAATCCCAAAGAGACCATTGGAACGCAATCCGGCCTTCTGTGATGAAACTTTTGGATGCAGTGTGCTGTGCATGTGGTGAACGGCATAATCCTCTAAATGTCAGCAGTAGGCCTAGGTGACTTTGGTTGTTCAAAATGCCTAGCAATGCTCAGGGTAAATCTCTTCTTTATTTCGGCCTGGACCTAAAGGCCAGTTTCCGCATCACTAAGAGAGACCTCGAGCAGGAGTCCCCAAACTGAATTGGAGCCCCGGTGGTTTCTTTCAGGGCATCTTATGTTTCCTCAAAGTGGCAGACCCGCATGGAATGAAAGCCTGCCACGAACCGCTTTCCTGAGGCTGTTTCAAATCTGTGGAATGCTAGCCATAGAGAACACATTAGTTCCTGGCCCTTCCAACTGCATTGTGAGGGATGTTACCAGAGCTGTGTATCCCTTGAATGTGCCCAGAAGGCTTTGGGTACACAGTGTCCTTCCTTGGAAAGAATAGACCATGTGAGAGTCTTGAGCACTGTGGGCCATACTAAAGCTAAAGCCGTCCATTGATTAAGACTTCCTGGAAACCGGTGCACCTCTATCTCTGGTAATGGGAAAATGGGCACCTTACCTCAAGACTAGAGGTCACATTTAGTTGGCCCTTTAGCTACAGTACGCAACTGGGGTGAGCTCCCAGGAAGGAATCGAAAGCCCCTGGATTCTTTAGGAAAAAACTATGTGCTCTTCAGCGGCACCTGTGTCCTGAATAGTATCCTGTTCGTGTGGTTTTCAGCAGGCTTGGAAGATAAAATGAAGCTGCTGTCAAAAGGGGGAAATACGGGCTTCTCCCATATTCTCCCGTTTACAACTTGACGCCACAGCGCATTTACTAGCACTCTCTGACTAACTACTGGAGACTTACAGCCCCACTGGGCCTTTCTATGATCATACTTCGTTGGACGCGGGGTGGTTTGCGTGCCACGAATAGCATTACACGCTTCAGGAACTAGCCGGCCTAGGTGACTTTGGATGGACCAACTGGCTAACAATTTTACCGGACTTTCAGTATTTTCTGGCAAGCTGGACCTACCGTGTACCTTGCTTCACAATAGAGAGATGACAGGTAAGAGTTGCCAGGATGCACTTTAGGCGCAGGGATTCTTTCAGTGTGGTTCAGAGGGCCTCCGCAGAGGCAGAGCCACGTTGAATGGAATACTGGCCAAAACGTGGTCCTGGGGCTGCCTTACAGCTGTAGAAATCAAGCTCTGCAAGCGAGAATCTGTTCATCACCCTTCCCTCTGCATACAAAGAGTTGACCCCAACCGTCTGTTCTGTGTTATGTTTCTCGGAATATAAAAGGGGAGTACGGCGCACACACTCTCCCTCAGAAGGGAATTCCTACGCGATTCTCTTAGGCCTACGGAAAGCCGTAGTGGGGTTAAAGCACTCTGTCGAGTCAGGACGCACGGAGATGGCTGCACACAAAACTTTGCTGATAGGAAGCACTCGTGCTTCCCTTGAGGCTAGGGGCCAAGTTTACTTTGCACTGACCTAGGGCAAGCGTGGGATGAGCTCCTAGCAAGGCACTGGAGACCACCTGGATTCCTAGGAGAACACTCACTTTCTTCACTGAGCGTATTCCTAGGAGTGACTAGAAGACCGTTAATGGCAATGTCTTTCAGTCAGCCTTGAGGCCGCCACTATCTACCTTTCAACTGGGGGAAATCCTGCCTTTCTCCAGGCTTCTCAATGACAAACTGGATCACCCCGCACATGTACCTAGCTTCTCTGACAATCCCAAAGAGACCATTGGAACGCAATCCGGCCTTCTGCGATGAAACTTTTGGATGCAGTGTGTTCTGCATGTGGTGAACGGCATAATCCTCTAAATATCCTCAGTAGACCTAGGTGACTTTGGATGTTCCAAATGCCTAGCAATGCTCAGGGTAAAACTCTTTTTTATTTCGGGCTGGACCTAAAGGCCAGTTTCCGCATAACTAAGAGAGACCTCGAGCAGGAGTCCCCAAACTGAATTGGAGCCCCGGTGGTTTCTTTCAGGGCATCTTATGTTTCCTCAAAGTGGCAGACCCGCATGGAATGAAAGCCTGCCACGAACCGCCTTCCTGAGGCTGTTTCAAATCTGTGGAATGCTAGCCATAGAGAACACATTAGTTCCCGGCCCTTCCAACTGCATTGTGAGGGATGTTACCAGAGCTGTGTATCCCTTGAATGTGCCCAGAAGGCTTTGGGTACACAGTGTCCTTCCTTGGAAAGAATAGACCATGTGAGAGTCTTGAGCACTGTGGGCCATACTAAAGCTAAAGCCGTCCATTGATTAAGACTTCCTGGAAACCGGTGCACCTCTATCTCTGGTAATGGGAAAATGTGCACCTTACCTCAAGACTAGAGGTCACATTTAGTTGGTCCTGTAGCTACAGTACGCAACTGTGGTGAGCTCCCAGGAAGGAATCGCAAGCCCCTGGATTCTTCAGGAAAACACTATGTGCTCTTCAGCGGCACCTGTGGCGTGAAGAGTCTCCTGGTGGTGTGGTTTTCAGCAGGCTTGGAATCTGCAATGAACCTGCTGTCAAAAGGGGGAAATACGGGCTTCTCCCATATTCTCCCGTTTACAACTGACGCCACAGCGCATTTACTAGCACTCTCTGACTGACTACTGGAGACTTTCAGCCCCACTGGGCCTTTCTATGATGACACTTGGTTGGACGCGGTGTGTTTTGCGTGCCACTAATAGCATTATACGCTTCATGAACTAGTCCAGCCTAGGTGACTTTGGATGGACCAAATGGCTAACAATTTTACCGGATTTTCAGTATTTTCTGGCAGGCTGGACCTACCGTGTACCTTGCTTCAAAATAGAGAGATGACAGGTAAGAGTTGCCAGGATGCACTTTAGGCACAGGGATTCTTTCAGTGGGGTTCAGAGGGCCTCCGCAGAGGCAGAGCCACGTTGAATGGAATACTGGCAAAAACGTGGTCCTGTGGCTGCCTTTCAGCTGTAGAAATCAAACTCTGCAGGCGAGAATCTGTTCATCACCCTTCCCTCTGCATACAAAGAGTTGACCCCAACCGTCTGTTCTGTGTTATGTTTCTCGGAATATAAAAGGGGACCCCAGCGCACCCATTCTCCCTCAGAAGGGAATTCCTACGCGACTCTCTTAGGCCTATGGAAAGCCGTAGAGGATTTAAGGCACTCTGTCGAGTCAGGACTCACGGAGATGGCTGCACACAAAACTTTGCTGATAGGAAACACTCGTGCTTCCCTTGAGGCTAGGGGTCAAGTTTACTTAGCACTGAGCTAGGGCAAGCGTGGGATGAGCTCCTAGCAAGGCACTGGAGACCACCTGGATTCCTAGGAGAACACTCACTTTCTTCACTGAGCGTATTCCTAGGAGTGACTAGAAGACGGTTAATGACAATGTCTTTCAGTCAGCCTTGAGGCCGCCACTATCTACCTTTCAACTGGGGGAAATCCTGCCTTTTTCCAGGCTTCTCAATGACAAACTGGATCACCCGGCACATGTACCTAGCTTCTCTGACAATCCCAAAGAGATCATTGGAACGCAATCCGGCCTTCTGCAATGAAACTTTTGGATGCAGTGTGTTCTGCATGAGGTGAACGGCATAATCCTCTAAATGTCAGCAGTAGGCCTAGGTGACTTTGGATGTTCCAAATGCCTAGCAATGCTCAGGGTAAATCTCTTCTTTATTTCGGCCTGGACCTAAAGGCCAGTTTCCGCATCACTAAGAGAGACCTCGAGCAGGAGTCCCCAAACTGAATTGGAGCCCCGGTGGTTTCTTTCAGGGCATCTTATGTTTCCTCAAAGTGGCAGACCCGCATGGAATGAAAGCCTGCCACGAACCGCTTTCCTGAGGCTGTTTCAAATCTGTGGAATGCTAGCCATAGAGAACACATTAGTTCCCGGCCCTTCCAACTGCATTGTGAGGGATGTTACCAGAGCTGTGTATCCCTTGAATGTGCCCAGAAGGCTTTGGGTACACAGTGTCCTTCCTTGGAAAGAATAGACCATGTGAGAGTCTTGAGCACTGTGGGCCATACTAAAGCTAAAGCCGTCCATTGATTAAGACTTCCTGGAAACCGGTGCACCTCTATCTCTGGTAATGGGAAAATGGGCACCTTACCTCAAGACTAGAGGTCACATTTAGTTGGCCCTTTAGCTACAGTACGCAACTGGGGTGAGCTCCCAGGAAGGAATCGAAAGCCCCTGGATTCTTTAAGAAAAAACTATGTGCTCTTCAGCGGCACCTGTGTCCTGAATAGTATCCTGTTCGTGTGGTTTTCAGCAGGCTTGGAAGATGAAATGAAGCTGCTGTCAAAAGCGGGAAATACGGGCTTCTCCCATATTCTCCCGTTTACATCTTGATGCCACAGCGCATTTACTAGCACTCTCTGACTGACTACTGGAGACTTTCAGCCCCACTGGGCCTTTCTATGATCACACTTCGTTGGACGCGGGGTGTTTTGCGTGCCACGAATAGCATTACACGCTTCATGAACTAGTCCGGCCTAGGTGACTTTGGATGGACCAAATGGCTAACAATTTTACCGGACTTTCAGTATTTTCTGTCAGGCTGGACCTACGTGTACCTTGCTGCACAATAGAGAGATGACAGGTAAGAGTTGCCAGGATGCACTTTAGACGCAGGGATTCTTTCAGTTCGGTTCAGATGGCCTCTGCAGAGACAGATCCACGTTGAATGGAATACTGGCCAAAACGTGGTCCTGGGGCTGCCTTACAGCTGTAGAAATCAAGCTCTGCAAGCGAGAATCTGTTCATCACCCTTCCCTCTGCATACAAAGAGTTGACCCCAACCGTCTGTTCTGTGTTATGTTTCTCCGAAAATGAAAGGGGACCTGAGCGCACACACTCTCCCTCAGAATGGAATTCCTACGCGACTCTCTTAGGCCTACAGAAAGCCGTAGAGGAGTTAAAGCACTCTGTCGAGTCAGGACTCACGGAGATGGCTGCACACAAAACTTTGCTGATAGGAAACACTCGTGCTTCCCTTGAGGCTAGGGGTCACGTTTACTTTGCACTGAGCTAGTGCAAGCGTGGGATGTGCTCCTAGCAAGGCACTGGAGACCACATGGATTCCTAGGAGAACACTCACTTTCTTCACTGAGCGTATTCGTGGGAGTGACTAGAAGACCGTTAATGGCAATGTCTTTCAGTCAGCCTTGAGGCCGCCACTATCTACCTTTCAACTGGGGGAAATCCTGCCTTTTTCCAGGCGTCTCAGTGACAAACTGGATCACCCCGCACATGTACCTAGCTTCTCTGACAATCCCAAAGAGACCATTGGAACGCAATCCGGCCTTCTGCGATGAAACTTTTGGATGCAGTGTGTTCTGCATGAGGTGAACGGCATAATCCTCTAAATGTCCGCAGTAGGCCTAAGTGACTTTGGATGTTGCAAATGCCTAGCAATGCTCAGGGTAAATCTCTTCTTTATTTCGGGCTGGACCTAAAGACCAGTTTCCGCATCACTTAGAGAGACCTCGAGCAGGAGTCCCCAGACTGAAGTGGCGCCCTGGTGGTTTCCTTCAGGGCCTCTTATGTTTCCTCAATGTGGTAGACCCGCATGGAATGAAAGCCTGCCACGAATCGCCTTCCTGATGCACTTTCAAAGCTGTGGAACGCTAGCCATAGGGAACACATTCGTTCCCGGCCCTTCCAACTGCATAGTGAGGGAACTTCCCCGAGCTGTGTATCCCTTGATTGTGCCCAGAAGGCTTTGGGTACACAGTGTCCTTCCTTGGCAGGAATTGACCATGTGAGAGTCTTGAGCACTGTGGGCCATAGTAAAGCTAAAGCCGTCCATTGACTAAGACTTCCTGGAAACCGGTGCACCTCTATCTCTGGTAATGGGAAAATGTGCACCTTACCTCAAGACTAGAGGTCACATTTACTTGGCCCTTTAGCTAGAGGACACAACTGGGGTGAGCTCCCAGGAAGGAATCGCAAGCCCCTGGATTCTTCAGGAAAACAGTTTGTGCTCTTCAGCGGCACCTGTGGCGTGAAGAGTCTCCTGGTGGTGTGGTTTTCAGCAGGCTTGGAAGCTGCAATGAACCTGCTGTCAAAAGGGGGAAATACGGGCTTCTCCCATATTCTCCCGTTTACAACTTGACGCCACAGCGCATTTACTAGCACTCTCTGACTGACTACTGGAGACTTTCAGCCCCACTGGGCCTTTCTATGATGACACTTGGTTGGACGCGGGTGTTTTGCGTGCCACGAATAGCATTACACGCTTCATGAACTAGTCCAGCCTAGGTGACTTTGGATGGACCAAATGGCTAACAATTTTACCGGATTTTCAGTATTTTCTGGTAGGCTGGACCTACCGTGTACCTTGCTTCACAATAGATAGATGACAGGTAAGAGTTGCCAGGATGCACTTTAGTCGCAGGGATTCTTTCAGTGCGGTTCAGAGGGCCTCCGCAGAGGCAGAGCCACGTTGAATGGAATACTGGCAAAAACGTGGTCCTGGGGCTGCCTTTCAGCTGTAGAAATCAAACTCTGCAGGCGAGAATCTGTTCATCACCCTTCCCTCTGCATACAAAGAGTTGACCCCAACCGTCTGTTCTGTGTTATGTTTCTCGGAATATAAAAGGGGACCCCAGCGCACCCATTCTCTCTCAGAAGGGAATTCCTACGCGACTCTCTTAGGCGTACGGATAGCCGTAGAGGGGTTAAAGCACTCTGTCGAGTCAGGACTCACGGAGATGGCTGCACACAAAACTTTGCTGATAGGAAACACTCGTGCTTCCCTTGAGGCTAGGGGTCAAGTTTACTTAGCACTGAGCTAGGGCAAGCGTGGGATGAGCTCCTAGCAAGGCACTGGAGACCACCTGGATTCCTAGGAGAACACTCACTTTCTTCACTGAGCGTATTCCTAGGAGTGACTAGAAGACGGTTAATGACAATGTCTTTCAGTCAGCCTTGAGGCCGCCACTATCTACCTTTCAACTGGGGGAAATCCTGCCTTTTTCCAGGCTTCTCAATGACAAACTGGATCACCCGGCACATGTACCTAGCTTCTCTGACAATCCCAAAGAGAACATTGGAACGCAATCCGGCCTTCTGTGATGAAACTTTTGGATGCAGTGTGCTCTGCATGTGGTGAACGGCATAATCCTGTAAATGTCAGCAGTAGGCCTAGGTGACTTTGGTTGTTCCAAATGCCTAGCAATGCTCAGGGTAAATCTCTTCTTTATTTCGGCCTGGACCTAAAGGCCAGTTTCCGCATCACTAAGAGAGACCTCGAGCAGGAGTCCCCAAACTGAATTGGAGCCCCGGTGGTTTCTTTCAGGGCATCTTATGTTTCCTCAAAGTGGCAGACCCGCATGGAATGAAAGCCTGCCACGAACCGCTTTCCTGAGGCTGTTTCAAATCTGTGGAATGCTAGCCATAGAGAACACATTAGTTCCCGGCCCTTCCAACTGCATTGTGAGGGATGTTACCAGAGCTGTGTATCCCTTGAATATGCCCAGAAGGCTTTGGGTACACAGTGTCCTTCCTTGGAAAGAATAGACCATGTGAGAGTCTTGAGCACTGTGGGCCATACTAAAGCTAAAGCCGTCCATTGATTAAGACTTCCTGGAAACCGGTGCACCTCTATCTCTGGTAATGGGAAAATGGGCACCTTACCTCAAGACTAGAGGTCACATTTAGTTGGCCCTTTAGCTACAGTACGCAACTGGGGTGAGCTCCCAGGAAGGAATCGAAAACCCCTGGATTCTTTAGGAAAAAACTATGTGCTCTTCAGCGGCACCTGTGTCCTGAATAGTATCCTGTTCGTGTGGTTTTCAGCAGGCTTGGAAGATAATATGAAGCTGCTGTCAAAAGGGGGAAATACGGGCTTCTCCCATATTCTCCCGTTTACAACTTGAAGCCACAGCGCATTTACTAGCACTCTCTGACTAACTACTGGAGACTTACAGCCCCACTGGGCCTTTCTATGATCATACTTCGTTGGACGCGGGGTGGTTTGCGTGCCACGAATAGCATTACACGCTTCAGGAACTAGCCGGCCTAGGTGACTTTGGATGGACCAACTGGCTAACAATTTTACCGGACTTTCAGTATTTTCTGGCAAGCTGGACCTACCGTGTACCTTGCTTCACAATAGAGAGATGACAGGTAAGAGTTGCCAGGATGCACTTTAGGCGCAGGGATTCTTTCAGTGCGGTTCAGAGGGCCTCCGCAGAGGCAGAGCCACGTTGAATGGAATACTGGCAAAAACGTGGTCCTGGGTCTGCCTTACAGCTGTAGAAATCAAGCTCTGCAAGCGAGAATCTGTTGATCACCCTTCCCTCTGCATACAAAGAGTTGACCCCAACCGTCTGTTCTGTGTTATGTTTCTCGGAATATAAAAGGGGAGTACGGCGCACACACTCTCCCTCAGAAGGGAATTCCTACGCGACTCTCTTAGGCCTACGGAAAGCCGTAGTGGGGTTAAAGCACTCTGTCGAGTCAGGACGCACGGAGATGGCTGCACACAAAACTTTGCTGATAGGAAACACTCGTGCTTCCCTTGAGGCTAGGGGTCAAGTTTACTTTGCACTGAGCTAGTGCAAGCGTGGGATGTGCTCCTAGCAAGGCACTGGAGACCACATGGATTCCTAGGAGAACACTCACTTTCTTCACTGAGCGTATTCCTGGGAGTGACTAGAAGACCGTTAATGGCAATGTCTTTCAGTCAGCCTTGAGGCCGCCACTATCTACCTTTCAACTGGGGGAAATCCTGCCTTTTTCCAGGCGTCTCAGTGACAAACTGGATCACCCCGCACATGTACCTAGCTTCTCTGACAATCCCAAAGAGACCATTGGAACGCAATCCGGCCTTCTGCGATGAAACTTTTGGATGCAGTGTGTTCTGCATGAGGTGAACGGCATAATCCTCTAAATGTCCGCAGTAGGCCTAGGTGACTTTGGATGTTGCAAATGCCTAGCAATGCTCAGGGTAAATCTCTTCTTTATTTCGGGCTGGACCTAAAGGCCAGTTTCCGCATCACTTAGAGAGACCTCGAGCAGGAGTCCCCAGACTGAAGTGGCGCCCTGGTGGTTTCCTTCAGGGCCTCTTATGTTTCCTCAAAGTGGTAGACCCGCATGGAATGAAAGCCTGCCACGAATCGCCTTCCTGATGCACTTTCAAAGCTGTGGAACGCTAGCCATAGGGAACACATTCGTTCCCGGCCCTTCCAACTGCATAGTGAGGGAACTTCCCCGAGCTGTGTATCCCTTGATTGTGCCCAGAAGGCTTTGGGTACACAGTGTCCTTCCTTGGCAGGAATTGACCATGTGAGAGTCTTGAGCACTGTGGGCCATAGTAAAGCTAAAGCCGTCCATTGACTAAGACTTCCTGGAAACCGGTGCACCTCTATCTCTGGTAATGGGAAAATGTGCACCTTACCTCAAGACTAGAGGTCACATTTACTTGGCCCTTTAGCTAGAGTACACAACTGGGGTGAGCTCCCAGGAAGGAATCGCAAGCCCCTGGATTCTTCAGGAAAACAGTTTGTGCTCTTCAGCGGCACCTGTGGCGTGAAGAGTCTCCTGGTGGTGTGGTTTTCAGCAGGCTTGGAAGCTGCAATGAACCTGCTGTCAAAAGGGGGAAATACGGGCTTCTCCCATATTCTCCCGTTTACAACTTGACGCCACAGCGCATTTACTAGCACTCTCTGACTGACTACTGGAGACTTTCAGCCCCACTGGGCCTTTCTATGATGACACTTGGTTGGACGCGGGTGTTTTGCGTGCCACGAATAGCATTACACGCTTCATGAACTAGTCCAGCCTAGGTGACTTTGGATGGACCAAATGGCTAACAATTTTACCGGATTTTCAGTATTTTCTGGCAGGCTGGACCTACCGTGTACCTTGCTTCACAATAGAGAGATGACAGGTAAGAGTTGCCAGGATGCACTTTAGTCGCAGGGATTCTTTCAGTGCGGTTCAGAGGGCCTCCGCAGAGGCAGAGCCACGTTGAATGGAATACTGGCAAAAACGTGGTCCTGGGGCTGCCTTTCAGCTGTAGAAATCAAACTCTGCAGGCGAGAATCTGTTCATCACCCTTCCCTCTGCATACAAAGAGTTGACCCCAACCGTCTGTTCTGTGTTATGTTTCTCGGAATATAAAAGGGGACCCCAGCGCACCCATTCTCTCTCAGAAGGGAATTCCTACGTGACTCTCTTAGGCCTACGGATAGCCGTAGAGGGGTTAAAGCACTCTGTCGAGTCAGGACTCACGGAGATGGCTGCACACAAAACTTTGCTGATAGGAAACACTCGTGCTTCCCTTGAGGCTAGGGGTCAAGTTTACTTAGCACTGAGCTAGGGCAAGCGTGGGATGAGCTCCTAGCAAGGCACTGGAGACCACCTGGATTCCTAGGAGAACACTCACTTTCTTCACTGAGCGTATTCCTAGGAGTGACTAGAAGACGGTTAATGACAATGTCTTTCAGTCAGCCTTGAGGCCGCCACTATCTACCTTTCAACTGGGGGAAATCCTGCTTTTCCAGGCTTCTCAATGACAAACTGGATCACCCGGCACATGTACCTAGCTTCTCTGACAATCCCAAAGAGAACATTGGAACGCAATCCGGCCTTCTGTGATGAAACTTTTGGATGCAGTGTGCTCTGCATGTGGTGAACGGCATAATCCTCTAAATGTCAGCAGTAGGCCTAGGTGACTTTGGTTGTTCCAAATGCCTAGCAATGCTCAGGGTAAATATCTTCTTTATTTCGGCCTGGACCTAAAGGCCAGTTTCCGCATCACTAAGAGAGACCTCGAGCAGGAGTCCCCAAAGTGAATTGGAGCCCTGGTGGTTTCTTTCAGGGCATCTTATGTTTCCTCAAAATGGCAGACCCGCATGGAATGAAAGCCTGCCACGAACCGCTTTCCTGAGGCTGTTTCAAATCTGTGGAATGCTAGCCATAGAGAACACATTAGTTCCCGGCCCTTCCAACTGCATTGTGAGGGATGTTACCAGAGCTGTGTATCCCTTGAATGTGCCCAGAAGGCTTTGGGTACACAGTGTCCTTCCTTGGAAAGAATAGACCATGTGAGAGTCTTGAGCACTGTGGGCCATACTAAAGCTAAAGCCGTCCATTGATTAAGACTTCCTGGAAACCGGTGCACCTCTATCTCTGATAATGGGAAAATGGGCACCTTACCTCAAGACTAGAGGTCACATTTAGTTGGCCCTTTAGCTACAGTACGCAACTGGGGTGAGCTCCCAGGAAGGAATCGAAAGCCCCTGGATTCTTTAGGAAAAAACTATGTGCTCTTCAGCGGCACCTGTGTCCTGAATAGTATCCTGTTCGTGTGGTTTTCAGCAGGCTTGGAAGATAAAATGAAGCTGCTGTCAAAAGGGGGAAATACGGGCTTCTCCCATATTCTCCCGTTTACAACTTGATGCCACAGCGCATTTACTAGCACTCTCTGACTAACTACTGGAGACTTACAGCCCCACTGGGCCTTTCTATGATCATACTTCGTTGGACGCGGGGTGGTTTGCGTGCCACGAATAGCATTACACGCTTCAGGAACTAGCCGGCCTAGGTGACTTTGGATGGACCAACTGGCTAACAATTTTACCGGACTTTCAGTATTTTCTGGCAAGCTGGACCTACCGTGTACCTTGCTTCACAATAGAGAGATGACAGGTAAGAGTTGCCAGGATGCACTTTAGGCGCAGGGATTCTTTCAGTGCGGTTCAGAGGGCCTCCGCAGAGGCAGAGCCACGTTGAATGGAATACTGGCAAAAACGTGGTCCTGGGGCTGCCTTACAGCTGTAGAAATCAAGCTCTGCAAGCGAGAATCTGTTCATCACCCTTCCCTCTGCATACAAAGAGTTGACCCCAACCGTCTGTTCTGTGTTATGTTTCTCGGAATATAAAAGGGGAGTACGGCGCACACACTCTCCCTCAGAAGGGAATTCCTACGCGACTCTCTTAGGCCTACGGAAAGCCGTAGTGGGGTTAAAGCACTCTGTCGAGTCAGGACGCACGGAGATGGCTGCACACAAAACTTTGCTGATAGGAAACACTCGTGCTTCCCTTGAGGCTAGGGGCCAAGTTTACTTTGCACTGACCTAGGGCAAGCGTGGGATGAGCTCCTAGCAAGGCACTGGAGACCACCTGGATTCCTAGGAGAACACTCACTTTCTTCACTGAGCGTATTCCTAGGAGTGACTAGAAGACCGTTAATGGCAATGTCTTTCAGTCAGCCTTGAGGCCGCCACTATCTACCTTTCAACTGGGGGAAATCCTGCCTTTCTCCAGGCTTCTCAATGACAAACTGGATCACCCCGCACATGTACCTAGCTTCTCTGACAATCCCAAAGAGACCATTGGAACGCAATCCGGCCTTCTGCGATGAAACTTTTGGATGCAGTGTGTTCTGCATGTGGTGAACGGCATAATCCTCTAAATATCCTCAGTAGACCTAGGTGACTTTGGATGTTCCAAATGCCTAGCAATGCTCAGGGTAAAACTCTTTTTTATTTCGGGCTGGACCTAAAGGCCAGTTTCCGCATCACTAAGAGAGACCTCGAGCAGGAGTCCCCAAACTGAATTGGAGCCCCGGTGGTTTCTTTCAGGGTATCTTATGTTTCCTCAAAGTGACAGACCCGCATGGAATGAAAGCCTGCCACGAACCGCCTTCCTGAGGCTGTTTCAAATCTGTGGAATGCTAGCCATAGAGAACACATTAGTTCCCGGCACTTCCAACTGCATTGTGAGGGATGTTACCAGAGCTGTGTATCCCTTGAATGTGCCCAGAAGGCTTTGGGTACACAGTGTCCTTCCTTGGAAAGAATAGACCATGTGAGAGTCTTGAGCACTGTGGGCCATACTAAAGCTAAAGCCGTCCATTGATTAAGACTTCCTGGAAACCGGTGCACCTCTATCTCTGGTAATGGGAAAATGTGCACCTTACCTCAAGACTAGAGGTCACATTTAGTTGGTCCAGTATCTACAGTACGCAACTGTGGTGAGCTCCCAGGAAGGAATCGCAAGCCCCTGGATTCTTCAGGAAAACACTATGTGCTCTTCAGCGGCACCTGTGGCGTGAAGAGTCTCCTGGTGGTGTGGTTTTCAGCAGGCTTGGAAGCTGCAATGGAGCTACTGTCAAAAGGGGGAAATACGGGCTTCTCCCATATTCTCCCGTTTACAACTTGACACCACAGCACATTTACTAGCGCTCTCTGACTGACTGCTGGAGACTTTCAGCCCCACTGGGCCTTTCTATGATCACACTTCGTTGGACGCGGGGTGTTTTGCGTGCCACGAATAGCATTACACGCTTCAGGAACTAGTCCGGCCTAGGTGACTTTGGATGGACCAAATGGTTAACAATTTTACCGGACTTTCAGTATTTTTTGGCAGGCTGAACCTACGTGTACCTTGCTTCACAATAGAGAGATGACAGGTAAGAGTTGCCAGGATGCACTTTAGACGCAGGGATTCTTTCAGTGCGGTTCAGATGGTCTCTGCAGAGGCAGAGCCACGTTGAATGGAATACTGGCAAAAACGTGGTCCTGGGACTGCCTTACAGCTGTAGAAATCAAGCTCTGCAAGCGAGAATCTGTTCATCACCCTTCCCTCTGCATACAAAGAGTTGACCCCAACCGTCTGTTCTGTGTTATGTTTCTCGGAAAATAAAAGGGGACTACGGCGCCCAAACTCTCCCTCAGTAGGGAATTCCTACGTGACTCTCTTCGGCCTACGGAAAGCTGTAGAGGAGTTAAGGCACTTGGTCGAGTCAGGACTCACGGAGATGGCTGCACACAAAACTTTGCTGATAGGAAACACTCGTGCTTCCCTTGAGGCTAGGGGTCACGTTTACTTTGCACTGAGCTAGGGCAAGTGTGGGATGAGCTCCTAGCAAGGCACTGGAGACCACCTGCATTCCTAAGAGAACACTCACTTTCTTCACTGAGCGTATTCCTAGGAGTGACTAGAAGACGGTTAATGGCAATGTCTTTCAGTCAGCCTTGAGGCCGCCACTATCTACCTTTCAACTGGGGGAAATCCTGCCTTTTTCCAGGCTTCTCAATGACAAACTGGATCACCCCGCACATTTACCTAGCTTCTCTGACAATCCCAAAGAGACCATTGGAACGCAATCCGGCCTTCTGTGATGAAACTTTTGGATGCAGTGTGCTCTGCATGTGGTGAACGGCATAATCCTCTAAATGTCCTCAGTAGGCCTAGGTGACTTTGGATGTTGCAAATGCCTAGCAATGCTCAGGGTAAATCTCTTCTTTATTTCGGTCTGGACCTAAAGGCCAGTTTCCGCATCACTTAGAGAGACCTCGAGCAGGAGTCCCCAGACTGAAGTGGTGCCCCGGTGGTTTCCTTCAGGGCCTCTTATGTTTCCTCAAAGTGGCAGACCCGCATGGAATGAAAGCCTGCCACGTACCGCCTTCCTGAGGCTCTTTCAAAGCTGTGGAATGCTAGCCATAGAGAACACATTCGTTCCCGTCCCTTCCAACTGCATAGTGAGGGAACTTCCCCGCGCTGTGTATCCCTTGATTGTGCCCAGAAGGCTTTGGGTACACAGTGTCCTTCCTTGGCAGGAATTGACCATGTGAGAGTCTTGAGCACTGTGGGCCATAGTAAAGCTAAAGCCGTCCATTGACTAAGACTTCCTGGAAACCGGTGCACCTCTATCTCTGGTAATGGGAAAATGTGCACCTTACCTCAAGACTAGAGGTCACATTTAGTTGGCCCTTTAGCTACAGTACGCAACTGGGGTGAGCTCCCAGGAAGGAATCGCAAGCCCCTGGATTCTTCAGGAAAACACTCTGTGCTCTTCAGCGGCACCTGTGGCGTGAAGAGTCTCCTGGTGGTGTGGTTTTCAGCAGGCTTGGAAGCTGCAATGGAGCTGCTGTCAAAAGGGGGAAATACGGGCTTCTCCCATATTCTCCCGTTTACAACTTGACACCACTGCGCATTTACTAGCACTCTCTGACTGACTGCTGGAGAATTTCAGGCCCACTGGGCCTTTCTATGATCACACTTCGTTGGACGTGGGGTGTTTTGCGTGCCACGAATAGCATTACACGCTTCATGAACTAGTCCAGCCTAGGTGACTTTGGATGGACCAAATGGCTAAGAATTTGACCGGTATTTCAGGATTTTCTGGCAGGCTGGACCTACCGTGTACCTTGCTTCCCAATAGAGAGATAACAGGTAAGAGTTGCCAGGATGCACTTTAAGCGCAGGGGTTCTTTCAGTGCAGTTCAGAGGGCCTCCGCGGAGGCAGAGCCATGTTGAATGGAATACTGGCAAAAACGTGGTCCTGGGGCTGCCTTACAGCTGTAGAAATCAAGCTCTGCGGGCGAGAATCTGTTCATCACCCTTCCCTCTGCATACAAAGGGTCAACCCCAACCGTCTGTTCTGTGTTAGGTTTCTCGGAAAATAAAAGGGGACTACGGCGCACACACTCTCCCTCAGAAGGGAATTCCAACGTGACTCTCTTAGGCCTACAGAAAGCCGTAGAGGAGTTAAAGCACTCTGTCGAGTCGGGACGCACGGAGATGGCTGCACACAAAACTTTGCTGATAGGAAACACCCGTGCTTCCCTTGAGGCCAGGGGTCACGTTTACTTTGCCCTGAGCTAGGGCAAGCGTGGGATGAGCTCCTAGCAAGGCACTGGAGACCACCTGGATTCCTAGGAGAACACTCACTTTCTGCACTGAGCGTATTCCTAGGAGTGACTAGAAGACGGTTAATGGCAATGTCTTTCAGTCAGCCTTGAGGCCGCCACTATCTACCTTTCAACTGGGGGAAATCCTGCCTTTTTCCAGGCTTCTCAATGACAAACTGGATCACCCCGCACATGTACCTAGCTTCTCTGACAATCGCAAAGAGACCATTGGAATGCAATCCGGCCTTCTGTGATGAAACTTTTGGATTCAGTGTGTTCTGCATGTGGTGAACGGCATAATCCTCTATATGTCCGCAGTAGGCCTAGGTGACTTTGGATGTTCCAAATGCCTAACAATGCTCAGGGTAAATCTCTTCATTATTTCGGGCTGGACGTAAAGGCCAGTTTCTGCATCACTAAGAGAGACCTCGAGCAGGAGTCCACAAACTGAATTGGAGCCCCGGTGGTTTCTTTCAGGGCATCTTATGTTTCCTCAAAGTGGCAGACCCGCATGGAATGAAAGCCTGCCACGAACCGCTTTCCTGAGGCTGTTTCAAATCTGTGGAATGCTAGCCATAGAGAACACATTAGTTCCCGGCCCTTCCAATTGCATTGTGAGGGATGTTACCAGAGCTGTGTATCCCTTGAATGTGCCCAGAAGGCTTTGGGTACACAGTGTCCTTCCTTGGAAAGAATAGACCATGTGAGAGTCTTGATCACTGTGGGCCATACTAAAGCTAAAGCCGTCCATTGATTAAGACTTCCTGGAAACCGGTGGACCTCTATCTCTGGTAATGGGAAAATGTGCACCTTAACTCAAGACTAGAGGTCACATTTAGTTGGCCCTGTAGCTACAGTACGCAACTGGGGTGAGCTCCCAGGAAGGAATCGCAAGCCCCTGGATTCTTCAGGAAAACACTATGTGCTCTTCAGCGGCACCTGTGGCGTGAAGAGTCTCCTGGTGGTGTGGTTTTCAGCAGGCTTGGAAGCTGCAATGGAGCTGCTGTCAAAAGGGGGAAATACGGGCTTCTCCCATATTCTCCCGTTTACAACTTGACACCACAGTGCATTTACTAGCGCTCTCTGACTGACTGCTGGAGACTTTCAGCCCCACTGGGCCTTTCTATGATCACACTTCGTTGGACGTGGGGTGTTTTGCGTGCCACGAATAGCATTACACGCTTCATGAACTAGTCCGGCCTAGGTGACTTTGGATGGACCAAATGGCTAAGAATTTGACCGGTATTTCAGGATTTTCTGGCAGGCTGGACCTACGTGTACCTTGCTTCCCAATACAGAGATGACAGGTAAGAGTAGCCAGGATGCACTTTAGGCGCAGGGGTTCTTTCAGTGCAGTTCAGAGGGCCGCCGCGGAGGCAGAGCCACGTTGAATGGAATACTGGCCAAAAGGTGGTCCTTGGGCTGCCTTACAGCTGTAGAACTCAAGCTCTGCAGGCGAGAATCTGTTCATCACCCTTCCCTCTGCATACAAAGAGTTGACCCCAACCGTCTGTTCTGTGTTATGTTTCTCGGAAAATAAAAGGGGACTACGGCACACACACTCTCCCTCAGAAGGGAATTCCTACGCGACTCTCTTAGGCCTACGGAAAGCCGTAGAGGAGTTAAAGCACTCTGTCGAGTCAGGACGCACTGAGATGGCTGCACACAAAACTTTGCTGATAGGAAACACCCGTGCTTCCCTTGAGGCCAGGGGTCACGTTTACTTTGCCCTGAGCTAGGGCAAGCGTGGGATGAGCTCCTAGCAAGGCACTGGAGACCACCTGGATTCCTAGGAGAACACTCACTTTCTTCACTGAGCGTATTCCTAGGAGTGACTAGAAGACGGTTAATGGCAATGTCTTTCAGTCAGCCTTGAGGCCGCCACTATCTACCTTTCAACTGGGGGAAATTCTGCCTTTTTCCAGGCTTGTCAATGACAAACTGGATCACCCCGCACATGTACCTAGCTTCTCTGACAATCGCAAAGAGACGATTGGAATGCAATCCGGCCTTCTGCGATGAAACTTTTGGATGCAGTGTGTTCTGCATGTGGTGAACGGCATAATCCTCTAAATGTCCGCAGTAGGCCTAGGTGACTTTGGATGTTCCAAATGCCTAACAATGCTCAGGGTAAATCTCTTCATTATTTCGGGCTGGACGTAAAGGCCAGTTTCCGCATCACTAAGAGAGACCTCGAGCAGGAGTCCACAAACTGAATTGGAGCCCCGGTGGTTTTTTTCGGGGCATCTTATGTTTCCTCAAAGTGGCAGACCCGCATGGAATGAAAGCCTGCCACGAACCGCCTTCCTGAGGCTGTTTCAAATCGGTGGAATGCTAGCCATATAGAACACATTAGTTCCCGGCCCTTCCAACTGCATTGTGAGGGATGTTACCAGAGCTGTGTATCCCTTGAATGTGCCCAGAAGGCTTTGGGTACACAGTGTCCTTCCTTGGAAAGAATAGACCATGTGAGAGTCTTGATCACTGTGGGCCATACTAAAGCTAAAGCCGTCCATTGATTAAGACTTCCTGGAAACCGGTGGACCTCTATCTCTGGTAATGGGAAAATGTGCACCTTACCTCAAGACTAGAGGTCACATTTAGTTGGCCCTGTAGCTACAGTACGCAACTGGGGTGAGCTCCCAGGAAGGAATCGCAAGCCCCTGGATTCTTCAGGAAAACACTATGTGCTCTTCAGCGGCACCTGTGGCGTGAAGAGTCTCCTGGTGGTGTGGTTTTCAGCAGGCTTGGAAGCTGCAATGGAGCTGCTGTCAAAAGGGGGAAATACGGGCTTCTCCCATATTCTCCCGTTTACAACTTGACACCACAGTGCATTTACTAGCGCTCTCTGACTGACTGCTGGAGACTTTCAGCCCCACTGGGCCTTTCTATGATCACACTTCGTTGGACGTGGGGTGTTTTGCGTGCCACGAATAGCATTACACGCTTCATGAACTAGTCCGGCCTAGGTGACTTTGGATGGACCAAATGGCTAAGAATTTGACCGGTATTTCAGGATTTTCAGGCAGGCTGGACCTACGTGTACCTTGCTTCCCAATACAGAGATGACAGGTAAGAGTTGCCAGGATGCACTTTAGGCGCAGGGGTTCTTTCAGTGCAGTTCAGAGGGCCGCCGCGGAGGCAGAGCGACGTTGAATGGAATACTGGCCAAAAGGTGGTCCTGGGGCTGCCTTACAGCTGTAGAAATCAAGCTCTGCAGGCGAGAATCTGTTCATCACCCTTCCCTCTGCATACAAAGAGTCGACCCCAACCGTCTGTTCTGTGTTATGTTTCTCGGAAAATAAAAGGGGACTACGGCACACACACTCTCCCTCAGAAGGGAATTCCTACGCGACTCTCTTAGGCCTACGGAAAGCCGTAGAGGAGTTAAAGCACTCTGTCGAGTCAGGACGCACGGAGATGGCTGCACACAAAACTTTGCTGATAGGAAACACCCGTGCTTCCCTTGAGGCCAGGGGTCACGTTTACTTTGCCCTGAGCTAGGGCAAGCGTGGGATGAGCTCCTAGCAAGGCACTGGAGACCACCTGGATTCCTAGGAGAACACTCACTTTCTTCACTGAGCGTATTCCTAGGAGTGACTAGAAGACGGTTAATGGCAATGTCTTTCATTCAGCCTTGAGGCCGCCACTATCTACCTTTCAACTGGGGGAAATTCTGCCTTTTTCCAGGCTTGTCAATGACAAACTGGATCACCCCGCACATGTACCTAGCTTCTCTGACAATCGCAAAGAGACGATTGGAATGCAATCCGGCCTTTTGCGATGAAACTTTTGGATGCAGTGTGTTCTGCATGTGGTGAACGGCATAATCCTCTAAATGTCCGCAGTAGGCCTAGGTGACTTTGGATGTTCCAAATGCCTAACAATGCTCAGGGTAATTCTCTTCATTATTTCGGGCTGGACGTAAAGGCCAGTTTCCGCATCACTAAGAGAGACCTCGAGCAGGAGTCCACAAACTGAATTGGAGCCCCGGTGGTTTCTTTCAGGGCATCTTATGTTTCCTCAAAGTGTCAGACCCGCATGGAATGAAAGCCTGCCACGAACCGCCTTCCTGAGGCTGTTTCAAATCTGTGGAATGCTAGCCATATAGAACACATTAGTTCCCGGCCCTTCCAACTGCATTGTGAGGGATGTTACCAGAGCTGTGTATCCCTTGAATGTGCCCAGAAGGCTTTGGGTACACAGTGTCCTTCCTTGGAAAGAATAGACCATGTGAGAGTCTTGATCACTGTGGGCCATACTAAAGCTAAAGCCGTCCATTGATTAAGACTTCCTGGAAACCGGTGGACCTCTATCTCTGGTAATGGGAAAATGTGCACCTTACCTCAAGACTAGAGGTCACATTTAGTTGGCCCTGTAGCTACAGTACGCAACTGGGGTGAGCTCCCAGGAAGGAATCGCAAGCCCCTGGATTCTTCAGGAAAACACTATGTGCTCTTCAGCGGCACCTGTGGCGTGAAGAGTCTCCTGGTGGTGTGGTTTTCAGCAGGCTTGGAAGCTGCAATGGAGCTACTGTCAAAAGGGGGAAATACGGGCTTCTCCCATATTCTCCCATTTACAACTTGACACCACAGCGCATTTACTAGCGCTCTCTGACTGACTGCTGGAGACTTTCAGCCACACTGGGCCTTTCTATGATCACACTTCGTTGGACGCGGGGTGTTTTGCGTGCCACGAATAGCATTACACGCTTCAGGAACTAGTCCGGCCTAGGTGACTTTGGATGGACCAAATGGCTAACAATTTTACCGGACTTTCAGTATTTTCTGTCAGGCTGAACCTACGTGTACCTTGCTTCACAATAGAGAGATGACAGGTAAGAGTTGCCAGGATGCACTTTAGACGCAGGGATTCTTTCAGTGCGGTTCAGATGGCCTCTGCAGAGGCAGAGCCACGTTGAATGGAATACTGGCAAAAACGTGGTCCTGGGGCTGCCTTACAGCTGTAGAAATCAAGCTCTGCAAGCGAGAATCTGTTCATCACCCTTCCCTCTGCATACAAAGAGTTGACCCCAACCGTCTGTTCTGTGTTATGTTTCTCGGAAAATAAAAGGGGACTACGGCGCCCAAACTCTCCCTCAGAAGGGAATTCCTACGTGACTCTCTTCGGCCTACGGAAAGCTGTAGAGGAGTTAAGGCACTTGGTCGAGTCAGGACTCACGGAGATGGCTGCACACAAAACTTTGCTGATAGGAAACACTCGTGCTTCCCTTGAGGCTAGGTGTCACGTTTACTTTGCACTGAGCTAGGGCAAGTGTGGGATGAGCTCCTAGCAAGGCACTGGAGACCACCTGGATTCCTAAGAGAACACTCACTTTCTTCACTGAGCGTATTCCTAGGAGTGACTAGAAGACGGTTAATGGCAATGTCTTTCATTCAGCCTTGAGGCCGCCACTATCTACCGTTCAACTGGGGGAAATCCTGCCTTTTTCCAGGCTTCTCAATGACAAACTGGATCACCCCGCACATGTACCTAGCTTCTCTGACAAACCCAAAGAGACCATTGGAACGCAATCCCGCCTTCTGCGATGAAACTTTTGGATGCAGTGTGCTCTGCATGTGGTGAACGGCATAATCCTCTAAATGTCCTCAGTAGGCCTAGGTGACTTTGGATGTTGCAAATGCCTAGCAATGCTCAGGGTAAATCTCTTCTTTATTTCGGGCTGGACCTAAAGGCCAGATTCCGCATCACTTAGAGAGACCTCGAGCAGGAGTCCCCAGACTGAAGTGGTGCCCCGGTGGTTTCCTTCAGGGCCTCTTATGTTTCCTCAAAGTGGCAGACCCGCATGGAATGAAAGCCTGCCACGTACCGCCTTCCTGAGGCTCTTTCAAAGCTGTGGAATGCTAGCCATAGAGAACACATTTGTTCCCGTCCCTTCCAACTGCATAGTGAGGGAACTTCCCCGCGCTGTGTATCCCTTGATTGTGCCCAGAAGGCTTTGGGTACACAGTGTCCTTCCTTGGCAGGAATTGACCATGTGAGAGTCTTGAGCACTGTGGGCCATAGTAAAGCTAAAGCCGTCCATTGACTAAGACTTCCTGGAAACCGGTGCACCTCTATCTCTGGTAATGGGAAAATGTGCACCTTACCTCAAGACTAGAGGTCACATTTAGTTGGCCCTTTAGCTACAGTACGCAACTGGGGTGAGCTCCCAGGAAGGAATCGCAAGCCCCTGGATTCTTTAGGAAAAATACTCTGTGCTCTTCAGCGGCACCTGTGGCGTGAAGAGTCTCCTGGTGGTGTGGTTTTCAGCAGGCTTGGAAGCTGCAATGGAGCTGCTGTCAAAAGGGGGAAATACGGGCTTCTCCCATATTCTCCCGTTTACAACTTGACGCCACAGCGCATTTACTAGCGCTCTCTGACTGACTGCTGGAGACTTTCAGCCCCACTGGGCCTTTCTATGATCACACTTCGTTGGACGTGGGGTGTTTTGCGTGCCACGAATAGCATTACACGCTTCATGAACTAGTCCAGCCTAGGTGACTTTGGATGGACCAAATGGCTAAGAATTTGACCGATATTTAAGGATTTTCTGGCGGGCAGGACCTACCGTGTACCTTGCTTCCCAATAGAGAGATGACAGGTAAGAGTTGCCAGGATGCACTTTAGGTGCAGGGGTTCTTTCAGTGCAGTTCAGAGGGCCTCCGCGGAGGCAGAGCCACGTTGAATGGAATACTGGCCAAAACGTGGTCCTGGGGCTGCCTTACAGCTGTAGAAATCAAGCTCTGCAGGCGAGAATCTGTTCATCACCCTTCCCTCTGCATACAAATGGTCGACCCCAACCGTCTGTTCTGTGTTATGTTTCTCGGAAAATAAAAGGGGACTATGGCGCACACACTCTCCCTCAGAAGGGAATTCCAACGCGACTCTCTTAGGCCTACGGAAAGCCGTAGAGGAGTTAAAGCACTCTGTCGAGTCAGGACGCACGGAGATGGCTGCACACAAAACTTTGCTGATAGGAAACACCCGTGCTTCCCTTGAGCCCAGGGGTCACGTTTACTTTGCCCTGAGCTAGGGCAAGCGTGGGATGAGCTCCTAGCAAGGCACTGGAGACCACCTGGATTCCTAGGAGAAGACTCACTTTCTTCACTGAGCGTATTCCTAGGAGTGACTAGAAGACGGTTAATGGCAATGTCTTTCAGTCAGCCTTGAGGCCGCCACTATCTACCTTTCAACTGGGGGAAATCCTGCCTTTTTCCAGGCTTGTCAATGACACACTGGATCACCCCGCACATGTACCTAGCTTCTCTGACAATCGCAAAGAGACCATTGGAATGCAATCCGGCCTTCTGCGATGAAACTTTTGGATGCAGTGTGTTCTGCATGTGGTGAACGGCATAATCCTCTAAATGTCCGCAGTAGGCCTAGGTGACTTTGGATGTTCCAAATGCCTAACAATGCTCAGGGTAAATCTCTTCATTATTTCGGGCTGGACGTAAAGGCCAGTTTCTGCATCACTAAGAGAGACCTCGAGCAGGAGTCCACAAACTGAATTGGAGCCCCGGTGGTTTCTTTCAGGGCATCTTATGTTTCCTCAAAGTGGCAGACCCGCATGGAATGAAAGCCTGCCACGAACCGCCTTCCTGAGGCTGTTTCAAATCTGTGGAATGCTAGCCATAGAGAACACATTAGTTCCCGGCCCTTCCAACTGCATTGTGAGGGATGTTACCAGAGCTGTGTATCCCTTGAATGTGCCCAGAAGGCTTTGGGTACACAGTGTCCTTCCTTGGAAAGAATAGACCATGTGAGAGTCTTGAGCACTGTGGGCCATACTAAAGCTAAAGCCGTCCATTGATTAAGACTTCCTGGAAACCGGTGCACCTCTATCTCTGGTAATGGGAAAATGTGCACCTTACCTCAAGACTAGAGGTCACATTTAGTTGGCCCTGTAGCTACAGTACGCAACTGGGGTGAGCTCCCAGGAAGGAATCGCAAGCCCCTGGATTCTTCAGGAAAACACTATGTGCTCTTCAGCGGCACCTGTGGCGTGAAGAGTCTCCTGGTGGTGTGGTTTTCAGCAGGCTTGGAAGCTGCAATGGAGCTGCTGTCAAAAGGGGGAAATACGGGCTTCTCCCATATTCTCCCGTTTACAACTTGACACCACAGCGCATTTACTAGCGCTCTCTGACTGACTGCTGGAGACATTCAGCCCCACTGGGACTTTCTATGATCACACTTCATTGGACGCGGGGTGTTTTGCGTGCCACGAATAGCATTACACGCTTCAGGAACTAGTCCGGCCTAGGTGACTTTGGATGGACCAAATGGCTAAAAATTTTACCGGACTTTCAGTATTTTCTGTCAGGCTGAACCTACGTGTACCTTGCTTCACAATAGAGAGATGACAGGTAAGAGTTGCCAGGATGCACTTTAGACGCAGGGATTCTTTCAGTGCGGTTCAGATGGCCTCTGCAGAGGCAGAGCCACGTTGAATGGAATACTGGCAAAAACGTGGTCCTGTGGCTGCCTTACAGCTGTAGAAATCAAGCTCTGCAAGCGAGAATCTGTTCATCACCCTTCCCTCTGCATACAAAGAGTTGACCCCAACCGTCTGTTCTGTGTTATGTTTCTTGGAATATAAAAGGGGACTACGGCGCCCAAACTCTCCCTCAGAAGGGAATTCCTACATGACTCTCTTCGGCCTACGGAAAGCTGTAGAGGAGTTAAGGCACTCGGTCGAGTCAGGACTCACGGAGATGGCTGCACACAAAACTTTGCTGATAGGAAACACTCGTGCTTCCCTTGAGGCTAGGGGTCACGTTTACTTTGCACTGAGCTAGGGCAAGTGTGGGATGAGCTCCTAGCAAGGCACTGGAGACCACCTGGATTCCTAGGAGAACACTCACTTTCTTCACTGAGCGTATTCCTAGGAGTGACTAGAAGACGGTTAATGGCAATGTCTTTCAGTCAGCCTTGAGGCCGCCACTATCTACCTTTCAACTGGGGGAAATCCTGCCTTTTTCCAGGCTTCTCAATGACAAACTGGATCACCCCGCACATGTACCTAGCTTCTCTGACAAACCCAAAGAGACCATTGGAACGCAATCCGGCCTTCTGCGATGAAACTTTTGGATGCAGTGTGCTCTGCATGTGGTGAACGGCATAATCCTCTAAATGTCCTCAGTAGGCCTAGGTGACTTTGGATGTTGCAAATGCCTAGCAATGCTCAGGGTAAATCTCTTCTTTATTTCGGGCTGGACCTAAAGGCCAGTTTCCGCATCACTTAGAGAGACCTCGAGCAGGCGTCCCCAGACTGAAGTGGCGCCCCGGTGGTTTCCTTCAGGGCCTCTTATGTTTCCTCAAAGTGGCAGACCCGCATGGAATGAAAGCCTGCCACGTACCGCCTTCCTGAGGCTCTTTCAAAGCTGTGGAATGCTAGCCATAGAGAACACATTCGTTCCCGGCCCTTCCAACTGCATAGTGAGGGAACTTCCCCGCGCTGTGTATCCCTTGATTGTGCCCAGAAGGCTTTGGGTACACAGTGTCCTTCCTTGGCAGGAATTGACCATGTGAGAGTCTTGAGCACTGTGGGCCATAGTAAAGCTAAAGCCGTCCATTGACTAAGACTTCCTGGAAACCGGTGCACCTCTATCTCTGGTAATGGGAAAATGTGCACCTTACCTCAAGACTAGAGGTCACATTTAGTTGGCCCTTTAGCTACAGTACGCAACTGGGGTGAGCTCCCAGGAAGGAATCGCAAGCCCCTGGATTCTTTAGGAAAAATACTCTGTGCTCTTCAGCGGCACCTGTGGCGTGAAGAGTCTCCTGGTGGTGTGGTTTTCAGCAGGCTTGGAAGCTGCAATGGTGCTGCTGTCAAAAGGGGGAAATACGGGCTTCTCCCATATTCTCCCGTTTACAACTTGACACCACAGCGCATTTACTAGCACTCTCTGACTGACTGCTGGAGACTTTCAGCCCCACTGGGCCTTTCTATGATCACACTTCGTTGGACGTGGGGTGTTTTGCGTGCCACAAATAGCATTACACGCTTCATGAACTAGTCCAGCCTAGGTGACTTTGGATGGACCAAATGGCTAAGAATTTGACCGGTATTTCAGGATTTTCTGGCAGGCTGGACCTACCGTGTACCTTGCTTCCCAATACAGAGATAACAGGTAAGAGTTGCCAGGATGCACTTTAGGCGCAGGGGTTCTTTCAGTGCAGTTCAGAGGGCCTCCGCGGAGGCAGAGCCACGTTGAATGGAATACTGGCCAAAACGTGGTCCTGGGGCTGCCTTACAGCTGTAGAAATCAAGCTCTGCAGGCGAGAATCTGTTCATCACCCTTCCCTCTGCATACTAAGGGTCAACCCCAACCGTCTGTTCTGTGTTATGTTTCTCGGAAAATAAAAGGGGACTATGGCGCACACACTCTCCCTCAGAAGGGAATTCCAACGTGACTCTCTTAGGCCTATGGAAAGCCGTAGAGGAGTTAAAGCACTCTGTCGAGTCGGGACGCACGGAGATGGCTGCACACAAAACTTTGCTGATAGGAAACACCCGTGCTTCCCTTGAGGCCAGGGGTCACGTTTACTTTGCCCTGAGCTAGGGCAAGCGTGGGATGAGCTCCTAGCAAGGCACTGGAGACCACCTGGATTCCTAGGAGAACACTCACTTTCTTCACTGAGCGTATTCCTAGGAGTGACTAGAAGACGGTTAATGGCAATGTCTTTCAGTCAGCCTTGAGGCCGCCACTATCTACCTTTCAACTGGGGGAAATCCTGCCTTTTTCCAGGCTTGTCAATGACAAACTGGATCACCCCGCACATGTACCTAGCTTCTCTGAGAATCGCAAAGAGACCATTGGAATGCAATCCGGCCTTCTGCGATGAAACTTTTGGATGCAGTGTGTTCTGCATGTGGTGAACGGCATAATCCTCTATATGTCCGCAGTAGGCCTAGGTGACTTTGGATGTTCCAAATGCCTAACAATGCTCAGGGTAAATCTCTTCATTATTTCGAGCTGGACGTAAAGGCCAGTTTCTGCATCACTAAGAGAGACCTCGAGCAGGAGTCCACAAACTGAATTGGAGCCCCGGTGGTTTCTTTCAGGGCATCTTATGTTTCCTCAAAGTGGCAGACCCGCATGGAATGAAAGCCTGCCAAGAACCGCTTTCCTGAGGCTGTTTCAAATCTGTGGAATGCTAGCCATAGAGAACACATTAGTTCCCGGCCCTTCCAACTGCATTGTGAGGGATGTTACCAGAGCTGTGTATCCCTTGAATGTGCCCAGAAGGCTTTGGGTACACAGTGTCCTTCCTTGGAAAGAATAGACCATGTGAGAGTCTTGATCACTGTGGGCCATACTAAAGCTAAAGCCGTCCATTGATTAAGACTTCCTGGAAACCGGTGGACCTCTATCTCTGGTAATGGGAAAATGTGCACCTTACCTCAATACTAGAGGTCACATTTAGTTGGCCCTGTAGCTACAGTACGCAACTGAGGTGAGCTCCCAGGAAGGAATCGCAAGCCCCTGGATTCTTCAGGAAAACACTATGTGCTCTTCAGCGGCACCTGTGGCGTGAAGAGTCTCCTGGTGGTGTGGTTTTCAGCAGGCTTGGAAGCTGCAATGGAGCTGCTGTCAAAAGGGGGAAATACGGGCTTCTCCCATATTCTCCCGTTTACAACTTGACACCACAGTGCATTTACTAGCGCTCTCTGACTGACTGCTGGAGACTTTCAGCCCCACTGGGCCTTTCTATGATCACACTTCGTTGGACGTGGGGTGTTTTGCGTGCCACGAATAGCATTACACGCTTCATGAACTAGTCCGGCCTAGGTGACTTTGGATGGACCAAATGGCTAAGAATTTGACCGGTATTTCAGGATTTTCTGGCAGGCTGGACCTACCGTGTACCTTGCTTCCCAATAGAGAGATGACAGGGAAGATTTGCCAGGTGGCACTTTAGACGCAGGGATTCTTTCAGTGCGGTTCAGATGGCCTCTGCAGAGGCAGAGCCACGTTGAATGGAGTACTGGCAAAAACGTGGTCCTGGGGCTGCCTTACAGCTGTAGAAATCAAGCTCTGCAAGCGAGAATCTGTTCATCACCCTTCCCTCTGCATACAAAGAGTTGACCCCAACCGTCTGTTCTGTGTTATGTTTCTCGGAAAATAAAAGGGGACTACGGCGCCCACACTCTCCCTCAGAAGGGAATTCCTACGTGACTCTCTTCAGCCTACGGAAAGCTGTAGAGGAGTTAAGGCACTCGGTCGAGTCAGGACTCACGGAGATGGCTGCACAGAAAACTTTGCTGATAGGAAACACTCGTGCTTCCCTTGAGGCTAGGGGTCACGTTTACTTTGCACTGAGCTAGGGCAAGTGTGGGATGAGCTCCTAGCAAGGCACTGGAGACCACCTGGATTCCTAGGAAAACACTCACTTTCTTCACTGAGCGTATTCCTAGGAGTGACTAGAAGACGGTTAATGGCAATGTCTTTCAGTCAGACTTGAGGCCGCCACTATCTACCTTTCAATTTGGGGAAAACCTGCCTTTTTCCAGGCTTCTCAATGACAACCTGGATCACCCCGCAAATGTACCTAGCTTCTCTGACAATCCCAAAGAGACCATTGGAACGCAATCCGGCCTTCTGTGATGACACTTTTGGATGCAGTGTGCTCTGCATGTGGTGAACGGCATAATCCTCTAAATGTCCTCAGTAGGCCTAGGTGACTTTGCATGTTCCAAATGCCTAGCAAAACTCAGGGTAAATCTCTTCTTTATTTCGGGCTGGACCTAAAGGCCAGTTTCCGCATCACTAAGAGAGACCTCGAGCAGGAGTCCCCAAACTGAATTGGAGCCCCGGTGGTTTCTTTCAGAGCATCTTATGTTTCCTCAAAGTGGCAGACCCGCATGGAATGAAAGCCTGCCACTAACCGCCTTCCTGAAGCTGTTTCAAAGCTGTGGAACGCTAGCCATAGAGAACACATTAGTTCCCGGCCCTTCCAACTGCATAGTGCGGGATGCTCCCAGAGCTGTTTATACCTTGATTGTTCCCAGAAGGCTTTGGGTACACAGTGTACTTCCTTGGAAAGAATTGACCATGTGAGAGTCTTGAGCACTGTAGGCCATACTAAAGCTTAAGCCGTCCATTGATTAAGACTTCCTGGAAACTGGTGCACCTCTATCTCTGGTAATGGGAAAATGTGCACCTTACCTCAAGACTAGAGGTCACATTTACTTGGCCCTTTAGCTAGAGTACACAACTGGGGTGAGCTCCCAGGAAGGAATCGCAAGCCCCTGGATTCTTCAGGAAAACAGTTTGTGCTCTTCAGCGGCACCTGTGGCGTGAAGAGTCTCCTGGTGGTGTGGTTTTCAGCAGGCTTGGAAGCTGCAATGGAGCTGCTGTCAAAAGGGGGAAATACGGGCTTCTCCCATATTCTCCCGTTTACAACTTGATGCCACAGCGCATTTACTAGCACTCTCTGACTGACTACTGGAGACTTTCAGCCCCACTGGGCCTTTCTATGATGACACTTGGTTGGACGCGGGTGTTTTGCGTGCCACGAATAGCATTACACGCTTCATGAACTAGTCCAGCCTAGGTGACTTTGGATGGAACAAATGGCTAACAATTTTACCGGATTTTCAGTATTTTCTGGCAGGCTGGACCTACCGTGTACCTTGCTTCACAATAGAGAGATGACATGTAAGAGTGGCCAGGATGCACTTTAGGCGCAGGGATTCTTTCAGTGCGGTTCAGAGGGCCTCCGCAGAGGCAGAGCCACGTTGAATGGAATACTGGCAAAAACGTGGTCCTGGGGCTGCCTTTCAGCTGTAGAAATCAAACTCTGCAGGCGAGAATCTGTTCATCACCCTTCCCTCTACATACAAAGAGTTGACCCCAACCGTCTGTTCTTTGTTATGTTTCTCGGAATATAAAAGGGGACTACGGCGCACACACTCTCCATCAGAAGGGAATTCCTATGTGACTCTCTTAGGCCTACAGAAAGACGTAGAGGGGTTAAAGCACTCTGTCGAGTCAGGACTCACGGAGATGGCTGCACACAAAACTTTGCTGATAGGAAACACTCGTGCTTCCCTTGAGGCTAGAGGTCAAGTTTACTTTGCACTGACCTAGGGCAAGCGTGGGATGAGCTCCTAGCAAGGCACTGGAGACCACCTGGATTCCTAGGAGAACACTCACTTTCTTCACTGAGCGTATTCCTAGGAGTGACTAGAAGACGGTTAATGACAATGTCTTTCAGTAAGCCTTGAGGCCGCCACTATCTACCTTTCAACTGGGGGAAATCCTGCCTTTTTCCAGGCTTCTCAATGACAAACTGGATCACCCGGCACATGTACGTAGCTTCTCTGACAATCCAAAAGAGATCATTGGAACGCAATCCGGCCTTCTGCAATGAAACTTTTGGATGCAGTGTGTTCTGCATGAGGTGAACGGCATAATCCTCTAAATGTCCGCAGTAGGCCTAGGTGACTTTGGATGTTCCAAATGCCTAGCAATGCTCAGGGTAAATCTCTTCTTTATTTCGGCCTGGACCTAAAGGCCAGTTTCCGCATCACTAAGAGAGACCTCGAGCAGGACTCCCCAACCTGAATTGGAGCCCCGGTGGTTTCTTTCAGGGCATCTTATGTTTCCTCAAAGTGGCAGACCCGCATGGAATGAAAGCCTGCCACGAACAGCTTTCCTGAGGCTGTTTCAAATCTGTGGAATGCTAGCCATAGAGAACACATTAGTTCCCGGCCCTTCCAACTGCATTGTGAGGGATGTTACCAGAGCTGTGTATCCCTTGAATGTGCCCAGAAGGCTTTGGGTACACAGTGTCCTTCCTTGGAAAGAATAGACCATGTGAGAGTCTTGAGCACTGTGGGCCATACTAAAGCTAAAGCCGTCCATTGATTAAGACTTCCTGGAAACCGGTGCACCTCTATCTCTGGTAATGGGAAAATGTGCACCTTACCTCAAGACTAGAGGTCACATTTAGTTGGCCCTGTAGCTACAGTACGCAACTGGGGTGAGCTCCCAGGAAGGAATCGCAAGCCCCTGGATTCATCAGGAAAACACTATGTGCTCTTCAGCGGCACCTGTGGCGTGAAGAGTCTTCTGGTGGTGTGGTTTTCAGCAGGCTTGGAAGCTGCAATGGAGCTGCTGTCAAAAGGGGGAAATACGGGCTTCTCCCATATTCTCCCGTTTACAACTTGACACCACAGCGCATTTACTAGCGCTCTCTGACTGACTGCTGGAGACTTTCAGCCACACTGGGCCTTTCTATGATCTCACTTCATTGGACGCGGGGTGTTTTGCGTGCCACGAATAGCATTACATGCTTCAGGAACTAGTCCGGCCTAGGTGACTTTGGATGGACCAAATGGCTAACAATTTTACCGGACTTTCAGTATTTTCTGTCAGGCTGGACCTACGTGTAACTTGCTTCACAATAGAGAGATGACAGGTAAGAGTTGCCAGGATGCACTTTAGATGCAGGGATTCTTTCAGTGCGGTTCAGATGGCCTCCGCAGAGGCAGAGACACGTTGAATGGAATACTGGCCAAAACGTGGTCCTGGGGCTGCCTTACAGCTGTAGAAATCAAGCTCTGCAAGCGAGAATCTGTTCATCACCCTTCCCTCTGCATACAAAGAGTTGACCCCAACCGTCTGTTCTGTGTTATGTTTCTCGGAAAATAAAAGGGGACTACGGTGCCCACACTCTCCCTCAGAAGGGAATTCCTACGTGACTCTCTTCGGCCTACGGAAAGCCTACAGTACGCAACTGGTGTGAGCTCCCAGGAAGGAATCGAAAGCCCCTGGATTCTTTCGGAAAAAACTATGTGCTCTTCAGCGGCACCTGTGTCATGAATAGTATCCTGTTCATGTGGTTTTCAGCAGGCTTGGAAGATGAAATGAAGCTGCTGTCAAAAGCGGGAAATACGGGCTTCTCCCATATTCTCCCGTTTACAACTTGACGCCACAGCGCATTTACTAGCACTCTCTAACTGACTACTGGAGACTTTCAGCCCCACTGGGCCTTTCTATGATCACACTTCGTTGGATGCGGGGTGATTTGCGTGCCACAAATAGCATTACACGCATCAGGAACTAGTCCGGCCTAGGTGACTTTGGATGGACCAAATGGCTAACAATTTTACCGGACTTTCAGTATTTTCTGTCAGTCTGGACCTACGTGTACCTTGCTTCACAATAGAGAGATGACAGGTAAGAGTTGCCAGGATGTACTTTAGACGCAGGGATTCTTTCAGTGCGGTTCAGATGGCCTCTGCAGAGGCAGAGCCACGTTGAATGGAATACTGGCAAAAACGTGGTCCTGGGGCTGCCTTACAGCTGTAGAAATCAAGCTCTGCAAGCGAGAATCTGTTCATCACCCTTCCCTCTGCATACAAAGAGTTGACCACAACCGTCTGTTCTGTGTTATGTTTCTCGGAAAATGAAAGGGGACCTGAACGCACACACTCTCCCTCAGAAGGGAATTCCTACACGACTCTCTTAGGCCTACGGAAAGCTGTAGAGGAGTTAAAGCACTCTGGCGAGTCAGGACTCAAGGAGATGGCTGCACACAAAACTTTGCTGATAGGAAACACTCGTGCTTCCCTTGAGGCTAGGGGTCACGTTTACTTTGCACTGAGCTAGTGCAAGCGTGGGATGCGCTCCTAGCAAGGCACTGGAGACCACCTGGATTCCTAGGAGAACACTCACTTTCTTCACTGAGCGTATTCCTAGGAGTGACTAGAAGACGGTTAATGGCAATGTCTTTCAGTCAGCCTTGAGGCCGCCACTATGGACCTTTCAACTGGGGAAATCCTGCCTTTTTCCAGGCTTGTCAATGACAAACTGGATCACCCGGCACATGTACCTAGCTTCTCTGACAATCCCAAAGAGATCATTGGAACGCAATCCGGCCTTCTGCGATGAAACTTTTGGATGCAGTGTGTTCTGCATGTGGTGAACGGCATAATCCTCTATATGTCCGCAGTAGGCCTAGGTGACTTTGGATGTTCCAAATGCCTAACAATGCTCAGGGTAAATCTCTTCATTATTTCGGGCTGGACGTAAAGGCCAGTTTCTGCATCACTAAGAGAGACCTCGAGCAGGAGTCCACAAACTGAATTGGAGCCCCGGTGGTTTCTTTCAGGGCATCTTATGTTTCCTCAAAGTGGCAGACCCGCATGGAATGAAAGCCTGCCAAGAACAGCTTTCCTGAGGCTGTTTCAAATCTGTGGAATGCTAGCCATAGAGAACACATTAGTTCCCGGCCCTTCCAACTGCATTGTGAGGGATGTTACCAGAGCTGTGTATCCCTTGAATGTGCCCAGAAGGCTTTGGGTACACAGTGTCCTTCCTTGGAAAGAATAGACCATGTGAGAGTCTTGAGCACTGTGGGCCATACTAAAGCTAAAGCCGTCCATTGATTAAGACTTCCTGGAAACCGGTGCACCTCTATCTCTGGTAATGGGAAAATGGGCACCTTACCTCAAGACTAGAGGTCACATTTAGTTGGCCCTTTAGCTACAGTACGCAACTGGGGTGAGCTCCCAGGAAGGAATCGAAAGCCCCTGGATTCTTTAGGAAATAACTATGTGCTTTTCAGCGGCACCTGTGTCCGGAATAGTATCCTGTTCGTGTGGTTTTCAGCAGGCTTGGAAGATGAAATGAAGCTGCTGTCAAAAGGGGGAAATACGGGCTTCTCCCATATTCTCCCGTTTACAACTTGACGCCACAGCACATTTACTAGCACTCTTTGACTGACTACTGGAGACTTTCAGCCCCACTGGGCCTTTCTATGATCACACTTCGTTGGACGTGGGGTGTTTTGCGTGCCTTGAATAGCATTACATGCTTCAGGAACTAGCCGGCCTAGGTGACTTTGGATGGACCAACTGGCTAACAATTTTACCGGACTTTCAGTATTTTCTGTCAGGCTGGACCT
Source organism: Mesoplodon densirostris (assembly GCF_025265405.1). NCBI lineage: Eukaryota > Metazoa > Chordata > Mammalia > Artiodactyla > Ziphiidae > Mesoplodon > Mesoplodon densirostris. The sequence continues at coordinate 1,949,705 of NC_082682.1, forward strand.
ACGTGTACCTTGCTTCACAATAGAGAGATGACAGGTAAGTGTTGCCAGGATGCACTTTAGACGCAGGGATTCTTTCAGTGCGGTTCAGATGGCCTCTGCAGAGGCAGAGCCACGTTGAATGGAATACTGGCCAAAACGTGGTCCTGGGGCTGCCTTACAGCTGTAGAAATCAAGCTCTGAAAGCGAGAATCTGTTCATCACCCTTCCCTCTGCATACAAAGAGTTGACCCCAACCGTCTGTTCTGTGTTATGTTTCTCGGAATATAAAAGGGGACTACGGCACACACACTCTCCCTCAGAAGGGAATTCCTACGCGACTCTCTTAGGCCTACGGAAAGCCGTAGAGGAGTTAAAGCACTCTGTCGAGTCAGGACTCACGGAGATGGCTGCACACAAAACTTTGCTGATAGGAAACACTCGTGCTTCCCTTGAGGATAGGGGTCAAGTTTACTTTGCACTGAGCTAGTGCAAGCGTGGGATGCGCTCCTAGCAAGGCACTGGAGACCACCTGGATTCCTAGGAGAACACTCACTTTCTTCACTGAGCGTATTCCTAGGAGTGACTAGAAGACCGTTAATGGCAATGTCTTTCAGTCAGCCTTGAGGCCGCCACTATCTACCTTTCAAATGGGGGAAATCCTGCCTTTTTCCAGGCTTCTCAATGACAAACTGGATCACCCCGCACATGTACCTAGCTTCTCTGACAATCCCAAAGAGACCATTGGAACGCAATCCGGCCTTCTGCGATGAAACTTTTGGATGCAGTGTGTTCTGCATGTGGTGAACGGCATAATCCTCTAAATATCCTCAGTAGGCCTAGGTGACTTTGTATGTTCCAAATGCCTAGCAATGCTCAGGGTAAAACTCTTTTTTATTTCGGGCTGGACCTAAAGGCCAGTTTCCGCATCAGTTAGAGAGAACTCGAGCAGGAGTCCCCAAACTGAATTGGAGCCCCAGTGGTTTCTTTCAGGGCATCTTATGTTTCCTCAAAGTGGCAGACCCGCATGGAATGAAAGCCTGCCACGAACCGCCTTCCTGAAGCTGTTTCAAAGCTGTGGAACGCTAGCCATAGAGAACACATTAGTTCCCGGCCCTTCGAACTGCATAGTGAGGGATGCTCCCAGAGCTGTGTATCCCTTGATTGTGCCCAGAAAGCTTTGGGTACACAGTGTACTTCCTTGGAAAGAATTGACCATGTGAGAGTCTTGAGCACTGTAGGCCATAAAAAAGCTTAAGCCGTCCATTGATTAAGACTTCCTGGAAACCGGTGCACCTCTATCTCTGGTAATGGGAAAATGTGCACCTTACCTCAAGACTAGAGGTCACATTTACTTGGCCCTTTAGCTAGAGTACACAACTGGGATGAGCTCCCAGGAAGGAATCGCAAGCCCCTGGATTCTTCAGGAAAACAGTTTGTGCTCTTCAGCGGCACCTGTGGCGTGAAGAGTCTCCTGGTGGTGTGGTTTTCAGCAGGCTTGGAAGCTGCAATGAACCTGCTGTCAAAAGGGGGAAATACGGGCTTCTCCCATATTCTCCCGTTTACAACTTGACGCCACAGCGCATTTACTAGCACTCTCTGACTGACTACTGGAGACTTTCAGCCCCACTGGGCCTTTCTATGATCACACTTCGTAGGACGCGGTGTGTTTTGCATGCCACGAATAGCATTACACGCTTCATGAACTAGTCCAGCCTAGGTGACTTTGGATGGACCAAATGGCTAACAATTTTACCGGATTTTCAGTATTTTCTGGCAGGCTGGACCTACCGTGTACCTTGTTTCACAATAGAGAGATGACAGGTAAGAGTTGCCAGGATGCACTTTAGGCGCAGGGATTCTTTCAGTGCGGTTCAGAGGGCCTCCGCAGAGGCAGAGCCACGTTGAATGGAATACTGGCAAAAACGTGGTCCTGGGGCTGCCTTTCAGCTGTAGAAATCAAACTCTGCAGGCGAGAATCTGTTCATCACCCTTCCCTCTGCATACAAAGAGTTGACCCCAACCGTCTGTTCTGTGTTATGTTTCTCGGAATATAAAAGGGGACCCCAGCGCACCCATTCTCCCTCAGAAGGGAATTCCTACGCGACTCTCTTAGGCCTACTGAAAGCCGTAGAGGGGTTAAAGCACTCTGTCGACTCAGGACTCACGGAGGTGGCTGCACACAAAACTTTGCTGATAGGAAACACTCGTGCTTCCCTTGAGGCTAGGGGTCAAGTTTACTTTGCCCTGAGCTAGGGCAAGCGTGGGATGAGCTCCGAGCAAGGCAATCGAGACCACCTGGATTCCTAGGAGAACACTCACTATCTTCACTGAGCGTATTCCTAGGAGTGACTAGAAGACGGTTAATGACAATGTCTTTCAGTCAGCCTTGAGGCCACCACTATCTACCTTTCAACTGGGGGAAATCCTGCCTTTTTCCAGGTTTCTCAATGACAAACTGGATCACCCGGCACATGTACCTAGCTTCTCTGACAATCCCAAAGAGATCATTGGAACGCAATCCGGCCTTCTGCAATGAAACTTTTGGATGCAGTGTGTTCTGCATGAGGTGAACGGCATAATCCTCTAAATGTCCTCAGTAGGCCTAGGTGACTTTGGATGTTGCAAATGCCTAGCAATGCTCAGGGTAAATCTCTTCTTTATTTCGGCCTGGACCTAAAGGCCAGTTTCCGCATCACTAAGAGAGATCTCGAGCAGGAGTCCCCAAACTGAATTGGAGCCCCGGTGGTTTCTTTCAGGGCATCTTATGTTTCCTCAAAGTGGCAGACCCGCATGGAATGAAAGCCTGCCACGAACCGCTTTCCTGAGGCTGTTTCAAATCTGTGGAATGCTAGCCATAGAGAACACGTTAGTTCCCGGCCCTTCCAACAGCATTGTGAGGGATGTTACCAGAGCTGTGTATCCCTTGAATGTGCCCAGAAGGCTTTGGTACACAGTGTCCTTCCTTGATAAGAATAGACCATGTGAGAGTCTTGAGCACTGTGGGCCATACTAAAGCTAAAGCCGTCCATTGATTAAAACTTCCTGGAAACCGGTGCACCTCTATCTCTGGTAATGGGAAAATGGGCACCTTACCTCAAGACTAGAGGTCACATTTAGTTGGCCCTTTAGCTACAGTACGCAACTGGGGTGAGCTCCCAGGAAGGAATCGAAAGCCCCTGGTTTCTTTAGGAAAAAACTATGTGATCTTCAGCGGGACCTGTGTCCTGAATAGTATCCTGTTCGTGTGGTTTTCAGCAGGCTTGGAAGATAAAATGAAGCTGCTGTCAAAAGGGGGAAATACGGGCTTCTCCCATATTCTCCCGTTTACAACTTGACGCCACAGCGCATTTACTAGCACTCTCTGACTGACTACTGGAGACTTACAGCCCCACTGGGCCTTTCTATGATCACACTTCGTTGGACGCGGGGTGTTTTGCGTGCCACGAATAGCATTACACGCTTCAGGAACTAGCCGGCCTAGGTGACTTTGGATGGACCAACTGGCTAACAATTTTACCGGACTTTCAGTATTTTCTGGCAAGCTGGACCTACCGTGTACCTTGCTTCACAATAGAGAGATGACAGGTAAGAGTTGCCAGGAGGCACTTTAGGCGCAGGGATTCTTTCAGTCCGGTTCAGAGGGCCTCCGCAGAGGCAGAGCCACGTTGAATGGAATACTGGCCAAAACGTGGTCCTGGGGCTGCCTTACAGCTGTAGAAATCAAACTCTGCAGGCGAGAATCTGTTCATCACCCTTCCCTCTGCATACAAAGAGTTGACCCAAACCGTCTGTTCTGTGTTATGTTTCTCGGAATATAAAAGGGGACTACGGCGCACACACTCTCCCTCAGAAGGGAATTCCTACGCGACTCTCTTAGGCCTACGGAAAGCCGTAGAGGGGTTAAAGCACTCTGTCGAGTCAGGACGCACGGAGATGGCTGCACACAAAACTTTGCTGATAGGAAACACTCGTGCTTCCCTTGAGGCTAGGGGTCAAGTTTACTTTGCCCTGAGCTAGGGCAAGCGTGGGATGAGCTCCTAGCAAGGCACTGGAGACCACCTGGATTCCTAGGAGAACACTTACTTTCTTCACTGAGCGTATTCCTAGGAGTGACTAGAAGACCGTTAATGGCAATGTCTTTCAGTCAGCCTTGAGGCCGCCACTATCTACCTTTCAACTGGGGGAAATCCTGCCTTTCTCCAGGCTTCTCAATGACAAACTGGATCACCCCGCACATGTACCTAGCTTCTCTGACAATCCCAAAGAGACCATTGGAACGCAATCCGGCCTTCTGCGATGAAACTTTTGGATGTAGTGTGTTCTGCATGTGGTGAACGGCATAATCCTCTAAATATCCTCAGTAGGCCTAGTTGACTTTGGATGTTCCAAATGCCTAGCAATGCTCAGGGTAAAACTCTTTTTTATTTCGGGCTGGACCTAAAGGCCAGTTTCCGCATCACTAAGAGAGACCTCGAGCAGGAGTCCCCAAACTGAATTGGAGCCCCGGTGGTTTCTTTCAGGGCATCTTATGTTTCCTCAAAGTGGCAGACCCGCATGGAATGAAAGCCTGCCACGAACCGCCTTCCTGAGGCTGTTTCAAATCTGTGGAATGCTAGCCATAGAGAACACATTAGTTCCCGGCCCTTCCAACTGCATTGTGAGGGATGTTACCAGAGCTGTGTATCCCTTGAATGTGCCCAGAAGGCTTTGGGTACACAGTGTCCTTCCTTGGAAAGAATAGACCATGTGAGAGTGTTGAGCACTGTGGGCCATACTAAAGCTAAAGCCGTCCATTGATTAAGACTTCCTGGAAACCGGTGCACCTCTATCTCTGGTAATGGGAAAATGTGCACCTTACCTCAAGACTAGATGTCACATTTAGTTGGTCCTATAGCTACAGTACGCAACTGGGGTGAGCTCCCAGGAAGGAATCGCAAGCCCCTGGATTCTTCAGGAAAACAGTTTGTGCTCTTCAGCGGCACCTGTGGCGTGAAGAGACTGCTGGTGGTGTGGTTTTCAGCAGGCTTGGAAGCTGCAATGAACCTGCTGTCAAAAGGGGGAAATACGGGCTTCTCCCATATTCTCCCGTTTACAACTGACGCCACAGCGCATTTACTAGCACTCTCTGACTGACTACTGGAGACTTTTAGCCCCACTGGGCCTTTCTATGATGACACTTGGTTGGACGCGGTGTGTTTTGCGTGCCACTAATAGCATTACACGCTTCATGAACTAGTCCAGCCTAGGTGACTTTGGATGGACCAAATGGCTAACAATTTTACCGGATTTTCAGTATTTTCTGGCAGGCTGGACCTACCTGTACCTTGCTTCACAATAGAGAGATGACAGGTAAGAGTTGCCAGGATGCACTTTAGGCACAGGGATTCTTTCAGTGCGGTTCAGAGGGCCTCCGCAGAGGCAGAGCCACGTTGAATGGAATACTGGCAAAAACGTGGTCCTGGGGCTGCCTTTCAGCTGTAGAAATCAAACTCTGCAGGCGAGAATCTGTTCATCACCCTTCCCTCTGCATACAAAGAGTCGACCCCAACCGTCTCTTCTGTGTTATGTTTCTCGGAAAATAAAAGGGGACTCCGGCGCACACACTCTCCCTCAGAAGGGAATTCCTACGCGACTCTCTTAGGCCTACGGAAAGCCGTAGAGGGGTTAAAGCACTCTGTCGAGTCAGGACTCACGGAGATGGCTGCACACAAAACTTTGCTGATAGGAAACACTCGTGCTTCCCTTGAGGCTAGGGGTCAAGTTTACTTAGCACTGAGCTAGGGCAAGCGTGGGATGAGCTCCTAGCAAGGCACTGGAGACCACCTGGATTCCTAGGAGAACACTCACTTTCTTCACTGAGCGTATTCCTAGGAGTGACTAGAAGACGGTTAATGACAATGTCTTTCAGTCAGCCTTGAGGCCGCCACTATCTACCTTTCAACTGGGGGAAATCCTGCCTTTTTCCAGGCTTCTCAATGACAAACTGGATCACCCGGCACATGTACCTAGCTTCTCTGACAATCACAAAGAGATCATTGGAACGCAATCCGGCCTTCTGCAATGAAACTTTTGGATGCAGTGTGTTCTGCATGAGGTGAACGGCATAATCCTCTAAATGTCAGCAGTAGGCCTAGGTGACTTTGGATGTTCCAAATGCCTAGCAATGCTCAGGGTAAATCTCTTCTTTATTTCAGCCTGGACCTAAAGGCCAGTTTCCGCATCACTAAGAGAGACCTCGAGCAGGAGTCCCCAAACTGAATTGGAGCCCCGGTGGTTTCTTTCAGGGCATCTTATGTTTCCTCTAAGTGGCAGACCCGCATGGAATGAAAGCCTGCCACGAACCGCTTTCCTGAGGCTGTTTCAAATCTGTGGAATGCTAGCCATAGAGAACACATTAGTTCCCGGCCCTTCCAACTGCATTGTGAGGGATGTTACCAGAGCTGTGTATCCCTTGAATGTGCCCAGAAGGCTTTGGGTACACAGTGTCCTTCCTTGGAAAGAATAGACCATGTGAGAGTCTTGAGCACTGTGGGCCATACTAAAGCTAAAGCCGTCCATTGATTAAGACTTCCTGGAAACCGGTGCACCTCTATCTCTGGTAATGGGAAAATGGGCACCTTACCTCAAGACTAGAGGTCACATTTAGTTGGCCCTTTAGCTACAGTACGCAACTGGGGTGAGCTCCCAGGAAGGAATCGAAAGCCCCTGGATTCTTTAGGAAAAAACTATGTGCTCTTCAGCGGCACCTGTGTCCTGAATAGTATCCTGTTCGTGTGGTTTTCAGCAGGCTTGGAAGATGAAATGAAGCTGCTGTCAAAAGCGGGAAATACGGGCTTCTCCCATATTCTCCCGTTTACATCTTGACGCCACAGCGCATTTACTAGCACTCTCTGACTGACTGCTGGAGACTTTCAGCCCCACTGGGCCTTTCTATGATCACACTTCGTTGGACGCGGGGTGTTTTGCGTGCCACGAATAGCATTACACGCTTCAGGAACTAGTCCGGCCTAGGTGACTTTGGATGGACCAAATGGCTAACAATTTGACCGGACTTTCAGTATTTTCTGTCAGGCTGGACCTACGTGTACCTTGCTTCACAATAGAGAGATGACAGGTAAGGGTTGCCAGGATGCACTTTAGACGCAGGGATTCTTTCAGTGCGGTTCAGATGGCCTCTGCAGAGACAGAGCCACGTTGAATGGAATACTGGCAAAAACGTGGTCCTGGGGCTGCCTTACAGCTGTAGAAATCAAGCTCTGCAAGCGAGAATCTGTTCATCACCCTTCCCTCTGCATACAAAGAGTTGACCCCAACCGTCTGTTCTGTGTTATGTTTCTCGGAAAATGAAAGGGGAACTGAGCGCACACACTCTCCCTCAGAAGGGAATTCCTACGCGACTCTCTAAGGCCTACAGAAAGCCGTAGAGGAGTTAAAGCACTCTGTCGAGTCAGGACTCACGGAGATGGCTGCACACAAAACTTTGCTGATAGGAAACACTCGTGCTTCCCTTGAGGCTAGGGGTCACGTTTACTTTGCACTGAGCTAGTGCAAGCGTGGGATGTGCTCCTAGCAAGGCACTGGAGACCACATGGATTCCTAGGAGAACACTAACTTTCTTCACTGAGCGTATTCCTAGGAGTGACTAGAAGACCGTTAATGGCAATGTCTTTCAGTCAGCCTTGAGGCCGCCACTATCTACCTTTCAACTGGGGGAAATCCTGCCTTTTTCCAGGCGTCTCAGTGACAAACTGGATCACCCCGCACATGTACCTAGCTTCTCTGACAATCCCAAAGAGACCATTGGAACGCAATCCGGCCTTCTGTGATGAAACTTTTGGATGCAGTGTGTTCTGCATGAGGTGAACGGCATAATCCTCTAAATGTCCGCAGTAGGCCTAGGTGACTTTGGATGTTGCAAATGCCTAGAAATGCTCAGGGTAAATCTCTTCTTTATTTCGGGCTGGACCTAAAGGCCAGTTTCCGCATCACTTAGAGAGACCTCGAGCAGGAGTCCCCAGACTGAAGTGGCGCCCCGGTGGTTTCCTTCAGGGCCTCTTATGTTTCCTCAAAGTGGCAGACCCGCATGGAATGAAAGCCTGCCACGAATCGCCTTCCTGATGCACTTTCAAAGCTGTGGAACGCTAGCCATAGAGAACACATTCGTTCCCGGCCCTTCCAAGTGCATAGTGAGGGAACTTCCCCCAGCTGTGTATCCCTTGATTGTGCCCAGAAGGCTTTGGGTACACAGTGTCCTTCCTTGGCAGGAATTGACCATGTGAGAGTCTTGAGCACTGTGGGCCATAGTAAAGCTAAAGCCGTCCATTGACTAAGACTTCCTGGAAACCGGTGCACCTCTATCTCTGGTAATGGGAAAATGTGCACCTTACCTCAAGACTAGAGGTCACATTTAGTTGGCCCTTTAGCTACAGTACGTAACTGGGGTGAGCTCCCAGGAAGGAATCGCAAACCCCTGGATTCTTTAGGAAAAAACTCTGTGCTCTTCAGCGGCACCTGTGGCGTGAAGAGTCTCCTGGTGGTGTGGATTTCAGCAGGCTTGGAAGCTGCAATGGAGCTGCTGTCAAAAGGGGGAAATACGGGCTTCTCCCATATTCTCCCGTTTACAACTTGACACCACAGTGCATTTACTAGCACTCTCTGACTGACTGCTGGAGACTTTCAGCCCCACTGGGCCTTTCTATGATCACACTTCGTTGGACGCGGGGTGTTTTGCGTGCCACGAATAGCATTACACGCTTCATGAACTAGTCCAGCCTAGGTGACTTTGGATGGACCAAATGGCTAAGAATTTGACCGGTATTTCAGGATTTTCTGGCAGGCTGGACCTACCGTGTACCTTGCTTCCCAATAGAGAGATGACAGGTAAGAGTTGCCAGGATGCACTTTAGGCACACGGGTTCTTTTAGTGCAGTTCAGAGGGCCTCCGCGGAGGCAGAGCCACGTTGAATGGAATACTGGCCAAAACGTGGTCCTGGGGCTGCCTTACAGCTGTAGAAATCAAGCTCTGCAGGCGAGAATCTGTTCATCACCCTTCGCTCTGCATACAAAGTGTCGACCCCAACCGTCTCTTCTGTGTTATGTTTCTCGGAAAATAAAAGGGGACTATGGCGCACACAGTCTCCCTCAGAAGGGAATTCCTACGTTACTGTCTTAGGCCTACGGAAAGCCGTAGAGGAGTTAAAGCACTCTGTCGAGTCAGGACGCACGGAGATGGCTGCACACAAAACTTTGCTGATAGGAAACACCCGTGCTTCCCTTGAGGCCAGGGGTCACGTTTACTTTGCCCTGAGCTAGGGCAAGCGTGGGATGAGCTCCTAGCAAGGCACTGGAGACCACATGGATTCCAAGGAGAACACTCACTTTCTTCGCTGAGCATATTACTAGGAGTGACTAGAAGACGGTTAATGGCAATGTCTTTCAGTCAGCCTTGAGGCCGCCACTATCTACCTTTCAACTGGGGGAAATCCTGCCTTTTTCCAGGCTTCTCAGTGACAAACTGGATCACCCCGCACATGTACCTAGCTTCTCTGACAATCCCAAAGAGACCATTGGAACGCAATCCGGCCTTCTGCGATGAAACTGTTGGATGCAGTGTGTTCTGCATGTGGTGAACGGCATAATCCTCTAAATGTCCGCAGTAGGCCTAGGTGACTTTGGATGTTCCAAATGCCTAACAATGCTCAGGGCAAATCTCTTCTTTATTTCGGGCTGGACGTAAAGGCCAGTTTCTGCATCACTAAGAGAGACCTCGAGCAGGAGTCCCCAAACTGAATTGGAGCACCGGTGGTTTCTTTCAGGGCATCTTATCTTTCCTCAAAGTGGCAGACCCGCATGGAATGAAAGCCTGCCACGAACCGCTTTCCTGAGGCTGTTTCAAAGCTGTGGAATGCTAGCCATAGAGAACACATTCGTTCCCGGCCCTTCCAACTGCATAGTGAGGGATGCTCCCAGAGCTGTGTATCCCTTGATTGTGACCAGAAGGCTTTGGGTACACAGTGTACTTCCTTGGAAAGAATTGACCATGTGAGAGTCTTGAGCACTGTAGGCCATACTAAAGCTAAAGCCGTCCATTGATTAAGACTTCCTGGAAACCGGTGCACCTCTATCTCTGGTAATGGGAAAATGTGCACCTTACCTCAAGACTAGAGGTCACATTTACTTGGCCCTTTAGCTAGTGTACACAACTGGGGTGAGCTCCCAGGAAGGAATCGCAAGCCCCTGGATTCTTCAGGAAAACAGTTTGTGCTCTTCAGCGGCACCTGTGGCGTGAAGAGTCTCCTGGTGGTGTGGTTTTCAGCAGGCTTGGAAGCTGCAATGAACCTGCTGTCAAAAGGGGGAAATACGGGCTTCTCCCATATTCTCCCGTTTACAACTTGACGCCACAGCGCATTTACTAGCACTCTCTGACTGACTACTGGAGACTTTCAGCCCCACTGGGCCTTTCTATGATGACACTTGGTTGGACGCGGGTGTTTTGCGTGCCACGAATAGCATTACACGCTTCATGAACTAGTCCAGCCTAGGTGACTTTGGATGGACCAAATGGCTAACAATTTTACCGGATTTTCAGTATTTTCTGGCAGGCTGGACCTACCGTGTACCTTGCTTCACAATAGAGAGATGACAGGTAAGAGTTGCCAGGATGCACTTTAGGCGCAGGGATTCTTTCAGTGCGGTTCAGAGGGCCTCCGCAGAGGCAGAGCCACGTTGAATGGAATACTGGCAAAAACGTGGTCCTGGGGCTGCCTTTCAGCTGTAGAAATCAAACTCTGCAGGCGAGAATCTGTTCATCACCCTTCCCTCTGCATACAAAGAGTTGACCCCAACCGTCTGTTCTGTGTTATGTTTCTCGGAATATAAAAGGGGACCCCAGCGCACCCATTCTCTCTCAGAAGGGAATTCCTACGCGACTCTCTTAGGACTACGGAAAGCCGTAGAGGGGTTAAAGCACTCTGTCGAGTCAGGACTCACGGAGATGGCTGCACACAAAACTTTGCTGATAGGAAACACTCGTGCTTCCCTTGAGGCTAGGGGTCAAGTTTACTTAGCACTGAGCTAGTGCAAGCGTGGGATGAGCTCCTAGCAAGGCACTGGATACCACCTGGATTCCTAGGAGAACACTCACTTTCTTCACTGAGCGTATTCCTTGGAGTGACTAGAAGACGGTTAATGACAATGTCTTTCAGTCAGCCTTGAGGCCGCCACTATCTACCTTTCAACTGGGGGAAATCCTGCCTTTTTCCAGGCTTCTCAATGACAAACTGGATCACCCGGCACATGTACCTAGCTTCTCTGACAATCCCAAAGAGACCATTGGAACGCAATCCGGCCTTCTGTGATGAAACTTTTGGATGCAGTGTGCTCTGCATGTGGTGAACGGCATAATCCTCTAAATGTCAGCAGTAGGCCTAGGTGACTTTGGTTGTTCCAAATGCCTAGCAATGCTCAGGGTAAATCTCTTCTTTATTTCGGCCTGGACCTAAAGGCCAGTTTCCGCATCACTAAGAGAGACCTGAAGCAGGAGTCCCCAAACTGAATTGGAGCCCCGGTGGTTTCTTTCAGGGCATCTTATGTTTCCTCAAAGTGGCAGACCCGCATGGAATGAAAGCCTGCCACGAACCGCTTTCCTGAGGCTGTTTCAAAGCTGTGGAATGCTAGCCATAGAGAACACATTAGTTCCCGGCCCTTCCAACTGCATTGTGAGGGATGTTACCAGAGCTGTGTATCCCTTGAATGTGCCCAGAAGGCTTTGGGTACACAGTGTCCTTCCTTGGAAAGAATAGACCATGTGAGAGTCTTGAGCACTGTGGGCCATACTAAAGCTAAAGCCGTCCATTGATTAAGACTTCCTGGAAACCGGTGCACCTCTATCTCTGGTAATGGGAAAATGGGCACCTTACCTCAAGACTAGAGGTCACATTTAGTTGGCCCTTTAGCTACAGTACGCAACTGGGGTGAGCTCCCAGGAAGGAATCGAAAGGCCCTGGATTCTTTAGGAAAAAACTATGTGCTCTTCAGCGGCACCTGTGTCCGGAATAGTATCCTGTTCGTGTGGTTTTCAGCAGGCTTGGAAGATAAAATGAAGCTGCTGTCAAAAGGGGGAAATACGGGCTTCTCCCATATTCTCCCGTTTACAACTTGACGCCACAGCGCATTTACTAGCACTCTCTGACTAACTACTGGAGACTTACAGCCCCACTGGGCCTTTCTATGATCATACTTCGTTGGACGCGGGGTGGTTTGCGTGCCACGAATAGCATTACACGCTTCAGGAACTAGCCGGCCTAGGTGACTTTGGATGGACCAACTGGCTAACAATTTTACCGGACTTTCAGTATTTTCTGGCAAGCTGGACCTACCGTGTACCTTGCTTCAAAATAGAGAGATGACAGGTAAGGGTTGCCAGGATGCACTTTAGGCGCAGGGGTTCTTTCAGTGCAGTTCAGAGGGCCTCCACGGAGGCAGAGCCATGTTGAATGGAATACTGGCCAAAACGTGGTCCTGGGGCTGCCTTACAGCTGTAGAAATCAAGCTCTGCAGGCGAGAATCTGTTCATCACCCTTCCCTCTGCATACAAAGGGTCGACCCCAACCGTCTGTTCTGTGTTATGTTTCTCGGAAAATAAGAGGGGACTATGGCGCACACACTCTCCCTCAGAAGGGAATTCCTACGTGACTCTCTTAGGCCTACGGAAAGCCGTAGAGGAGTTAAAGCACTCTGTCGAGTCAGGACGCACGGAGATGGCTGCACACAAAACTTTGCTGATAGGAAACACCCGTGCTTCCCTTGAGGCCAGGGGTCACGTTTACTTTGCCCTGAGCTAGGGAAAGCGTGGGATGAGCTCCTAGCAAGGCACTGGAGACCACCTGGATTCCTAGGAGAACACTAACTTTCTTCACTGAGCGTATTCCTAGGAGTGACTAGAAGACGGTTAATGACAATGTCTTTCAGTCAGCCTTGAGGCCGCCACTATCTACCTTTCAACTGGGGGAAATCCTGCCTTTTTCCAGGCGTCTCAATGACAAACTGGATCACCCCGCACATGTACCTAGCTTCTCTGACAATCGCAAAGAGACCATTGGAATGCAATCCGGCCTTCTGCGATGAAACTTTTGGATGCAGTGTGTTCTGCATGTGGTGAACGGCATAATCCTCTAAATGTCCGCAGTAGGCCTAGCTGACTTTGGATGTTCCAAATGCCTAACAATGCTCAGGGCAAATCTCTTCTTTATTTCGGGCTGGACGTAAAGGCCAGTTTCTGCATCACTAAGAGAGACCTCGAGCAGGAGTCCCCAAACTGAATTGGAGCCCCGGTGGTTTCTTTCAGGGCATCTTATGTTTCCTCAAAGTGGCAGACCCGCATGGAATGAAAGCCTGCCACGAACCGCTTTCCTGAGGCTGTTTCAAAGCTGTGGAATGCTAGCCATAGAGAACACATTCGTTCCCGGCCCTTCCAACTGCATAGTGAGGGATGCTCCCAGAGCTGTGTATCCCTTGATTGTGACCAGAAGGCTTTGGGTACACAGTGTACTTCCTTGGAAAGAATTGACCATGTGAGAGTCTTGAGCACTGTAGGCCATACTAAAGCTAAAGCCGTCCATTGATTAAGACTTCCTGGAAACCGGTGCACCTCTATCTCTGGTAATGGGAAAATGTGCACCTTACCTCAAGACTAGAGGTCACATTTACTTGGCCCTTTAGCTAGAGTACACAACTGGGGTGAGCTCCCAGGAAGGAATCGCAAGCCCCTGGATTCTTCAGGAAAACAGTTTGTGCTCTTCAGCGGCACCTGTGGCGTGAAGAGTCTCCTGGTGGTGTGGTTTTCAGCAGGCTTGGAAGCTGCAATGAACCTGCTGTCAAAAGGGGGAAATACGGGCTTCTCCCATATTCTCCCGTTTACAACTTGACGCCACAGCGCATTTACTAGCACTCTCTGACTGACTACTGGAGACTTTCAGCCCCACTGGGCCTTTCTATGATGACACTTGGTTGGACGCGGGTGTTTTGCGTGCCACGAATAGCATTACACGCTTCATGAACTAGTCCAGCCTAGGTGACTTTGGATGGACCAAATGGCTAACAATTTTACCGGATTTTCAGTATTTTCTGGCAGGCTGGACCTACCGTGTACCTTGCTTCACAATAGAGAGATGACAGGTAAGAGTTGCCAGGATGCACTTTAGGCGCAGGGATTCTTTCAGTGCGGTTCAGAGGGCCTCCGCAGAGGCAGAGCCACGTTGAATGGAATACTGGCAAAAACGTGGTCCTGGGGCTGCCTTTCAGCTGTAGAAATCAAACTCTGCAGGCGAGAATCTGTTCATCACCCTTCCCTCTGCATACAAAGAGTTGACCCCAACCGTCTGTTCTGTGTTATGTTTCTCGGAATATAAAAGGGGACCCCAGCGCACCCATTCTCTCTCAGAAGGGAATTCCTACGCGACTCTCTTAGGACTACGGAAAGCCGTAGAGGGGTTAAAGCACTCTGTCGAGTCAGGACTCACGGAGATGGCTGCACACAAAACTTTGCTGATAGGAAACACTCGTGCTTCCCTTGAGGCTAGGGGTCAAGTTTACTTAGCACTGAGCTAGGGCAAGCGTGGGATGAGCTCCTAGCAAGGCACTGGAGACCACCTGGATTCCTAGGAGAACACTCACTTTCTTCACTGAGCGTATTCCTAGGAGTGACTAGAAGACGGTTAATGACAATGTCTTTCAGTCAGCCTTGAGGCCGCCACTATCTACCTTTCAACTGGGGGAAATCCTGCCTTTTTCCAGGCTTCTCAATGACAAACTGGATCACCCGGCACATGTACCTAGCTTCTCTGACAATCCCAAAGAGACCATTGGAACGCAATCCGGCCTTCTGTGATGAAACTTTTGGATGCAGTGTGCTCTGCATGTGGTGAACGGCATAATCCTCTAAATGTCAGCAGTAGGCCTAGGTGACTTTGGTTGTTCCAAATGCCTAGCAATGCTCAGGGTAAATCTCTTCTTTATTTCGGCCTGGACCTAAAGGCCAGTTTCCGCATCACTAAGAGAGACCTGGAGCAGGAGTCCCCAAACTGAATTGGAGCCCCGGTGGTTTCTTTCAGGGCATCTTATGTTTCCTCAAAGTGGCAGACCCGCATGGAATGAAAGCCTGCCACGAACCGCTTTCCTGAGGCTGTTTCAAAGCTGTGGAATGCTAGCCATAGAGAACACATTAGTTCCCGGCCCTTCCAACTGCATTGTGAGGGATGTTACCAGAGCTGTGTATCCCTTGAATGTGCCCAGAAGGCTTTGGGTACACAGTGTCCTTCCTTGGAAAGAATAGACCATGTGAGAGTCTTGAGCACTGTGGGCCATACTAAAGCTAAAGCCGTCCATTGATTAAGACTTCCTGGAAACCGGTGCACCTCTATCTCTGGTAATGGGAAAATGGGCACCTTACCTCAAGACTAGAGGTCACATTTAGTTGGCCCTTTAGCTACAGTACGCAACTGGGGTGAGCTCCCAGGAAGGAATCGAAAGGCCCTGGATTCTTTAGGAAAAAACTATGTGCTCTTCAGCGGCACCTGTGTCCGGAATAGTATCCTGTTCGTGTGGTTTTCAGCAGGCTTGGAAGATAAAATGAAGCTGCTGTCAAAAGGGGGAAATACGGGCTTCTCCCATATTCTCCCGTTTACAACTTGACGCCACAGCGCATTTACTAGCACTCTCTGACTAACTACTGGAGACTTACAGCCCCACTGGGCCTTTCTATGATCATACTTCGTTGGACGTGGGGTGGTTTGCGTGCCACGAATAGCATTACACGTTTCAGGAACTAGCCGGCCTAGGTGACTTTGGATGGACCAACTGGCTAACAATTTTACCGGACTTTCAGTATTTTCTGGCAAGCTGGACCTACCGTGTACCTTGCTTCAAAATAGAGAGATGACAGGTAAGAGTTGCCAGGATGCACTTTAGGCGCAGGGGTTCTTTCAGTGCAGTTCAGAGGGCCTCCACGGAGGCAGAGCCATGTTGAATGGAATACTGGCCAAAACGTGGTCCTGGGGCTGCCTTACAGCTGTAGAAATCAAGCTCTGCAGGAGAGAATCTGTTCATCACCCTTCCTTCTGCATACAAAGGGTCGACCCCAACCGTCTGTTCTGTGTTATGTTTCTCGGAAAATAAGAGGGGACTATGGCGCACACACTCTCCCTCAGAAGGGAATTCCTACGTGACTCTCTTAGGCCTACGGAAAGCCGTAGAGGAGTTAAAGCACTCTGTCGAGTCAGGACGCACGGAGATGGCTGCACACAAAACTTTGCTGATAGGAAACACCCGTGCTTCCCTTGAGGCCAGGGGTCACGTTTACTTTGCCCTGAGCTAGGGCAAGCGTGGGATGAGCTCCTAGCAAGGCACTGGAGACCACCTGGATTCCTAGGAGAACACTAACTTTCTTCACTGAGCGTATTCCTAGGAGTGACTAGAAGACGGTTAATGACAATGTCTTTCAGTCACCCTTGAGGCCGCCACTATCTACCTTTCAACTGGGGGAAATCCTGCCTTTTTCCAGGCGTCTCAATGACAAACTGGATCACCCCGCACATGTACCTAGCTTCTCTGACAATCGCAAAGAGACCATTGGAATGCAATCTGGCCTTCTGCGATGAAACTTTTGGATGCAGTGTGTTCTGCATGTGGTGAACGGCATAATCCTCTAAATGTCCGCAGTAGGCCTAGCTGACTTTGGATGTTCCAAATGCCTAACAATGCTCAGGGCAAATCTCTTCTTTATTTCGGGCTGGACGTAAAGGCCAGTTTCTGCATCACTAAGAGATACCTCGAGCAGGAGTCCCCAAACTGAATTGGAGCCCCGGTGGTTTCTTTCAGGGCATCTTATGTTTCCTCAAAGTGGCAGACCCGCATGGAATGAAAGCCTGCCACGAACCGCTTTCCTGAGGCTGTTTCAAAGCTGTGGAATGCTAGCCATAGAGAACACATTAGTTCCCGGCCCTTCCAACTGCATAGTGAGGGATGCTCCCAGAGCTGTGTATCCCTTGATTGTGCCCAGAAGGCTTTGGGTACACAGTGTACTTCCTTGGAAAGAATTGATCATGTGAGAGTCTTGAGCACTGTAGGCCATACTAAAGCTAAAGCCGTCCATTGATTAAGACTTCCTGGAAACCGGTGCACCTCTATCTCTGGTAATGGGAAAATGTGCACCTTACCTCAAGACTAGAGGTCACATTTAGTTGGCCCTGTAGCTACAGTACGCAACTGGGGTGAGCTCCCAGGAAGGAATCGCAAGCCCCTGGATTCTTTAGGAAAACAACTCTGTGCTCTTCAGCGGCACCTGTGGCGTGAAGAGTCTCCTGGTGGTGTGGTTTTCAGCAGGCTTGGAAGCTGCAATGGAGCTGCTGTCAAAAGGGGGAAATACGGGCTTCTCCCATATTCTCCCGTTTACAACTTGACACCACAGCGCATTTACTAGCACTCTCTGACTGACTGCTGGAGACTTTCAGCCCCACTGGGCCTTTCTATGATCACACTTCGTTGGACGCGGGGTGTTTTGCGTGCCACAAATAGCATTACACGCTTCATGAACTAGTCCAGCCTAGGTGACTTTGGATGGACCAAATGGCTAAGAATTTGACCGGATTTTCAGTATTTTCTGGGAGGCTGGACCTACCGTGTACCTTGCTTCACAATAGAGAGATGACAGGTAAGAGTTGCCAGGATGCACTTTAGGAGCAGGGATTCTTTCAGTGCGGTTCAGAGGGCCTCCGCAGAGGCAGAGCCACGTTGAATGGAATACTGGCCAAAACGTGGTCCTGGGGCTGCCTTACAGCTGTAGAAATCAAGCTCTGCAAGCGAGAATCTGTTCATCACCCTTCCCTCTGCATACAAAGAGTTGACCCCAACCGTCTGTTCTGTGTTATGTTTCTCGGAATATAAAAGGGGAGTACGGCGCACACACTCTCCCTCAGAAGGGAATTCCTACGCGACTCTCTTAGGCCTACGGAAAGCCGTAGTGGGGTTAAAGCACTCTGTCGAGTCAGGACGCACGGAGATGGCTGCACACAAAACTTTGCTGATAGGAAACACTCGTGCTTCCCTTGAGGCTAGGGGTCAAGTTTACTTTGCACTGACCTAGGGCAAGCGTGGGATGAGCTCCTAGCAAGGCACTGGAGACCACCTGGATTCCTAGGAGAACACTCACTTTCTTCACTGAGCGTATTCCTAGGAGTGACTAGAAGACCGTTAATGGCAATGTCTTTCAGTCAGCCTTGAGGCCGCCACTATCTACCTTTCAACTGGGGGAAATCCTGCCTTTCTCCAGGCTTCTCAATGACAAACTGGATCACCCCGCACATGTACCTAGCTTCTCTGACAATCCCAAAGAGACCATTGGAACGCAATCCGGCCTTCTGCGATGAAACTTTTGGATGCAGTGTGTTCTGCATGTGGTGAACGGCATAATCCTCTAAATATCCTCAGTAGGCCTAGGTGACTTTGGATGTTGCAAATGCCTAGCAATGCTCAGGGTAAAACTCTTTTTTATTTCGGGCTGGACCTAAAGGCCAGTTTCCGCATCACTAAGGGAGACCTCGAGCAGGAGTCCCCAAACTGAATTGGAGCCCCGGTGGTTTCTTTCAGGGCATCTTATGTTTCCTCAAAGTGGCAGACCCGCATGGAATGAAAGCCTGCCACGAACCGCCTTCCTGAGGCTGTTTCAAATCTGTGGAATGCTAGCCATAGAGAACACATTAGTTCCCGGCCCTTCCAACTGCATTGTGAGGGATGTTACCAGAGCTGTGTATCCCTTGAATGTGCCCAGAAGGCTTTGGGTACACAGTGTCCTTCCTTGGAAAGAATAGACCATGTGAGAGTCTTGAGCACTGTGGGCCATACTAAAGCTAAAGCCGTCCATTGATTAAGACTTCCTGGAAACCGGTGCACCTCTATCTCTGGTAATGGGAAAATGTGCACCTTACCTCAAGACTAGAGGTCACATTTAGTTGGTCCTGTAGCTACAGTACGCAACTGTGGTGAGCTCCCAGGAAGGAATCGCAAGCCCCTGGATTCTTCAGGAAAACACTATGTGCTCTTCAGCGGCACCTGTGGCGTGAAGAGACTGCTGGTGGTGTGGTTTTCAGCAGGCTTGGAAGCTGCAATGAACCTGCTGTCAAAAGGGGGAAATACGGGCTTCTCCCATATTCTCCCGTTTACAACTGACGCCACAGCGCATTTACTAGCACTCTCTGACTGACTACTGGAGACTTTCAGCCCCACTGGGCCTTTCTATGATGACACTTGGTTGGACGCGGTGTGTTTTGCGTGCCACTAATAGCATTACATGCTTCATGAACTAGTCCAGCCTAGGTGACTTTGGATGGACAAAATGGCTAAAAATTTTACCAGATTTTCAGTATTTTCTGGCAGGCTGGACCTACTGTGTACCTTGCTTCACAATAGAGAGATGACAGGTAAGAGTTGCCAGGATGCACTTTAGGCACAGGGATTCTTTCAGTGGGGTTCAGAGGGCCTCCGCAGAGGCAGAGCCACGTTGAATGGAATACTGGCAAAAACGTGGTCCTGTGGCTGCCTTTCAGCTGTAGAAATCAAACTCTGCAGGCGAGAATCTGTTCATCACCCTTCCCTCTGCATACAAAGAGTTGACCCCAACCGTCTGTTCTGTGTTATGTTTCTCGGAATATAAAAGGGGACCCCAGCGCACCCATTCTCCCTCAGAAGGGAATTCCTACGCGACTCTCTTAGGCCTATGGAAAGCCGTAGATGAGTTAAGGCACTCTGTCGAGTCAGGACTCACGGAGATGGCTGCACACAAAACTTTGCTGATAGGAAACACTCGTGCTTCCCTTGAGGCTAGGGGTCAAGTTTACTTAGCACTGAGCTAGGGCAAGCGTGGGATGAGCTCCTAGCAAGGCACTGGAGACCACCTGGATTCCTAGGAGAACACTCACTTTCTTCACTGAGCGTATTCCTAGGAGTGACTAGAAGACGGTTAATGACAATGTCTTTCAGTCAGCCTTGAGGCCGCCACTATCTACCTTTCAACTGGGGGAAGTCCTGCCTTTTTCCAGGCTTCTCAATGACAAACTGGATCACCCGGCACATGTACCTAGCTTCTCTGACAATCCCAAAGAGATCATTGGAACGCAATCCGGCCTTCTGCAATGAAACTTTTGGATGCAGTGTGTTCTGCATGAGGTGAACGGCATAATCCTCTAAATGTCAGCAGTAGGCCTAGGTGACTTTGGATGTTCCAAATGCCTAGCAATGCTCAGGGTAAATCTCTTCTTTATTTCGGCCTGGACCTAAAGGCCAGTTTCCGCATCACTAAGAGAGACCTCGAGTAGGAGTCCCCAAACTGAATTGGAGCCCCGGTGGTTTCTTTCAGGGCATCTTATGTTTCCTCAAAGTGGCAGACCCGCATGGAATGAAAGCCTGCCACGAACCGCTTTCCTGAGGCTGTTTCAAATCTGTGGAATGCTAGCCATAGAGAACACATTAGTTCCCGGCCCTTCCAACTGCATTGTGAGGGATGTTACCAGAGCTGTGTATCCCTTGAATGTGCCCAGAAGGCTTTGGGTACACAGTGTCCTTCCTTGGAAAGAATAGACCATGTGAGAGTCTTGAGCACTGTGGGCCATACTAAAGCTAAAGCCGTCCATTGATTAAGACTTCCTGGAAACCGGTGCACCTCTATCTCTGGTAATGGGAAAATGGGCACCTTACCTCAAGACTAGAGGTCACATTTAGTTGGCGCTTTAGCTACAGTACGCAACTGGGGTGAGCTCCCAGGAAGGAATCGAAAGCCCCTGGATTCTTTAGGAAAAAACTATGTGCTCTTCAGCGGCACCTGTGTCCTGAATAGTATCCTGTTCGTGTGGTTTTCAGCAGGCTTGGAAGATGAAATGAAGCTGCTGTCAAAAGCGGGAAATACGGGCTTCTCCCATATTCTCCCGTTTACATCTTGACGCCACAGCGCATTTACTAGCACTCTCTGACTGACTACTGGAGACTTTCAGCCCCACTGGGCCTTTCTATGATCACACTTCGTTGGACGCGGGGTGTTTTGCGTGCCACGAATAGCATTACACGCTTCAGGAACTAGTCCAGCCTAGGTGACTTTGGATGGACCAAATGGCTAACAATTTTACCGGACTTTCAGTATTTTCTGTCAGGCTGGACCTACGTGTACCTTGCTGCATAATAGAGAGATGACAGGTAAGAGTTGCCAGGATGCACTTTAGACGCAGGGATTCTTTCAGTTCGGTTCAGATGGCCTCTGCAGAGACAGAGCCACGTTGAATGGAATACTGGCAAAAACGTGGTCCTGGGGCTGCCTTACAGCTGTAGAAATCAAGCTCTGCAAGCGAGAATCTGTTCATCACCCTTCCCTCTGCATACAAAGAGTTGACCCCAACCGTCTGTTCTGTTTTATGTTTCTCCGAAAATGAAAGGGGACCTGAGCGCACACACTCTCCCTCAGAAGGGAATTCCTACGCGACTCTCTTAGGCCTACAGAAAGCCGTAGAGGAGTTAAAGCACTCTGTCGAGTCAGGACTCACGGAGATGGCTGCACACAAAACTTTGCTGATAGGAAACACTCGTGCTTCCCTTGAGGCTAGGGGTCACGTTTACTTTGCACTGAGCTAGTGCAAGCGTGGGATGTGCTCCTAGCAACGCACTGGAGACCACATGGATTCCTAGGAGAACACTCACTTTCTTCACTGAGCGTATTCCTAGGAGTGACTAGAAGACCGTTAATGGCAATGTCTTTCAGTCAGCCTTGAGGCCGCCACTATCTACCTTTCAACTGGGGGAAATCCTGCCTTTTTCCAGGCGTCTCAGTGACAAACTGGATCACCCCGCACATGTACCTAGCTTCTCTGACAATCCCAAAGAGACCATTGGAACGCAATCCGGCCTTCTGCGATGAAACTTTTGGATGCAGTGTGTTCTGCATGAGGTGAACGGCATAATCCTCTAAATGTCCGCAGTAGGCCTAGGTGACTTTGGATGTTGCAAATGCCTAGCAATGCTCAGGGTAAATCTCTTCTTTATTTCGGGCTGGACCTAAAGGCCAGTTTCCGCATCACTTAGAGAGACCTCGAGCAGGAGTCCTCAGACTGAAGTGGCGCCCTGGTGGTTTCCTTCAGGGCCTCTTATGTTTCCTCAAAGTGGCAGACCCGCATGGAATGAAAGCCTGCCACGAATCGCCTTCCTGATGCACTTTCAAAGCTGTGGAACGCTAGCCATAGAGAACACATTCGTTCCCGGCCCTTCCAAGTGCATAGTGAGGGAACTTCCCCGAACTGTGTATCCCTTGATTGTGCCCAGAAGGCTTTGGGTACACAGTGTCCTTCCTTGGCAGGAATTGACCATGTGAGAGTCTTGAGCACTGTGGGCCATAGTAAAGCTAAAGCCGTCCATTGACTAAGACTTCCTGGAAACCGGTGCACCTCTATCTCTGGTAATGGGAAAATGTGCACCTTACCTCAAGACTAGAGGTCACATTTACTTGGCCCTTTATCTACAGTACGCAACTGGGGTGAGCTCCCAGGAAGGAATCGCAAACCCCTGGATTCTTTAGGAAAAAACTCTGTGCTCTTCAGTGGCACCTGTGGCGTGAAGAGTCTCCTGGTGGTGTGGATTTCAGCAGGCTTGGAAGCTACAATGGAGCTGCTGTCAAAAGGGGGAAATACGGGCTTCTCCCATATTCTCCCGTTTACAACTTGACACCACAGCGCATTTACTAGCACTCTCTGACTGACTGCTGGAGACTTTCAGCCCCACTGGGCCTTTCTATGATCACACTTCGTTGGACGCGGGGTGTTTTGCATGCCACGAATAGCATTACACGCTTCATGAACTAGTCCAGCCTAGGTGACTTTGGATGGACCAAATGGCTAAGAATTTGACCGGTATTTCAGGATTTTCTGGCAGGCTGGACCTACCGTGTACCTTGCTTCCCAATAGAGAGATGACAGGTAAGAGTTGCCAGGATGCACTTTAGGCGCAGGGGTTCTTTCAGTGCAGTTCAGAGGGCCTCCGCGGAGGCAGAGCCACGTTGAATGGAATACTGGCCAAAACGTGGTCCTGGGGCTGCCTTACAGCTGTAGAAATCAAGCTCTGCAGGCGAGAATCTGTTCATCACCCTTCCCTCTGCATACAAAGGGTCGACCCCAACCGTCTGTTCTGTGTTATGTTTCTCGGAAAATAAAAGGGGACTATGGCGCACACAGTCTCCCTCAGAAGGGAATTCCTACGTGACTGTCTTAGGCCTACGGAAAGCCGTAGAGGAGTTAAAGCAGTCTGTCGAGTCAGTACGCACGGAGATGGCTGCACACAAAACTTTGCTGATAGGAAACACCCGTGCTTCCCTTGAGGCCAGGGGTCACGTTTACTTTGCCCTGAGCTAGGGCAAGCGTGGGATGAGCTCCTAGCAAGGCACTGGAGACCACCTGGATTCCTAGGAGAACACTCACTTTCTTCACTGAGCGTATTCCTAGGAGTGACTAGAAGACGGTTAATGGCAATGTCTTTCAGTCAGCCTTGAGGCCGCCACTATCTACCTTTCAACTGGGGGAAATCCTGCCTTTTTCCAGGCTTCTCAATGACAAACTGGATCACCTCGCACATGTACCTAGCTTCTCTGACAATCCCAAAGAGACCATTGGAACGCAATCCGGCCTTCTGCGATGAAACTTTTGGATGCAGTGTGTTCTGCATGTGGTGAACGGCATAATCCTCTAAATGTCCGCAGTAGGCCTAGGTGACTTTGGATGTTCCAAATGCCTAACAATGCTCAGGGCAAATCTCTTCTTTATTTCGGGCTGGATGTAAAGGCCAGTTTCTGCATCACTAAGAGAGACCTCGAGCAGGAGTCCCCAAACTGAATTGGAGCCCCGGTGGTTTCTTTCAGGGCATCTTAGGTTTCCTCAAAGTGGCAGACCCGCATGGAATGAAAGCCTGCCAAGAACCGCTTTCCTGAGGCTGTTTCAAAGCTGTGGAATGCTAGCCATAGAGAACACATTAGTTCCCGGCCCTTCCAACTGCATAGTGAGGGAAGTTCCCCGAGCTGTGTATCCCTTGATTGTGCCCAGAAGGCTTTGGGTACACAGTGTCCTTCCTTGGCAGGAATTGACCATGTGAGAGTCTTGAGCACTGAGGGCCATAGTAAAGCTAAAGCCGTCTATTGATTAAGACTTCCTGGAAACCGGTGCACCTCTATCTCTGGTAATGGGAAAATGTGCACCTTACCTCAAGACTAGAGGTCACATTTACTTGGCCCTTTAGCTAGAGTACACAACTGGGGTGAGCTCCCAGGAAGGAATCGCAAGCCCCTGGATTCTTCAGGAAAACAGTTTGTGCTCTTCAGCGGCACCTGTGGCGTGAAGAGTCTCCTGGTGCTGTGGTTTTCAGCAGGCTTGGAAGCTGCAATGAACCTGCTGTCAAAAGGGGGAAATACGGGCTTCTCCCATATTCTCCCGTTTACAACTTGACGCCACAGCACATTTACTAGCACTCTCTGACTGACTACTGGAAACTTTCAGCCCCACTGGGCCTTTCTATGATGACACTTGGTTGGACGCGGGGTGTTTTGCGTGCCACGAATAGCATTACACGCTTCATGAACTAGTCCAGCCTAGGTGACTTTGGATGGACCAAATGGCTAACAATTTTACCGGATTTTCAGTATTTTCTGGCAGGCTGGACCTACCGTGTACCTTGCTTCACAATAGAGAGATGACAGGTAAGAGTTGCCAGGATGCACTTTAGGCGCAGGGATTCTTTCAGTGCGGTTCAGAGGGCCTCCGCAGAGGCAGAGCCACGTTGAATGGAATACTGGCAAAAACGTGGTCCTGGGGCTGCCTTTCAGCTGTAGAAATCAAACTCTGCAGGCGAGAATCTGTTCATCACCCTTCCCTCTGCATACAAAGAGTTGACCCCAACCGTCTGTTCTGTGTTATGTTTCTCGGAATATAAAAGGGGACCCCAGCGCACCCATTCTCTCTCAGAAGGGAATTCCTACGCGACTCTCTTAGGCCTACGGAAAGCCGTAGAGGGGTTAAAGCACTCTGTCGAGTCAGGACTCACGGAGATGGCTGCACACAAAACTTTGCTGATAGGAAACACTCGTGCTTCCCTTGAGGCTAGGGGTCAAGTTTACTTAGCACTGAGCTAGGGCAAGCGTGGGATGAGCTCCTAGCAAGGCACTGGAGACCACCTGGATTCCTAGGAGAACACTCACTTTCTTCACTGAGTGTATTCCTAGGAGTGACTAGAAGACGGTTAATGACAATGTCTTTCAGTCAGCTTTGAGGCCGCCACTATCTACCTTTCAACTGGGGGAAATCCTGCCTTTTTCCAGGCTTCTCAATGACAAACTGGATCACTCGGCACATGTACCTAGCTTCTCTGACAATCCCAAAGAGATCATTGGAACGCAATCCGGCCTTCTGCAATGAAACTTTTGGATGCAGTGTGTTCTGCATGAGGTGAACGGCATAATCCTCTAAATGTCAGCAGTAGGCCTAGGTGACTTTGGTTGTTCCAAATGCCTAGCAATGCTCAGGGTAAATCTCTTCTTTATTTCGGCCTGGACCTAAAGGCCAGTTTCCGCATCACTAAGAGAGACCTCGAGCAGCAGTCCCCAAACTGAATTGGAGCCCCGGTGGTTTCTTTCAGGGCATCTTATGTTTCCTCAAAGTGGCAGACCCGCATGGAATGAAAGCCTGCCACGAACCGCTTTCCTGAGGCTGTTTCAAAGCTGTGGAATGCTAGCCATAGAGAACACATTAGTTCCCGGCCCTTCCAACTGCATAGTGAGGGATGCTCCCAGAGCTGTGTATCCCTTGATTGTGACCAGAAGGCTTTGGGTACACAGTGTACTTCCTTGGAAAGAATTGACCATGTGAGAGTCTTGAGCACTGTAGGCCATACTAAAGCTAAAGCCGTCCATTGATTAAGACTTCCTGGAAACCGGTGCACCTCTATCTCTGGTAATGGGAAAATGTGCACCTTACCTCAAGACTAGAGGTCACATTTACTTGGCCCTTTAGCTAGAGTACACAACTGGGGTGAGCTCCCAGGAAGGAATCGCAAGCCCCTGGATTCTTCAGGAAAACAGTTTGTGCTCTTCAGCGGCACCTGTGGCGTGAAGAGTCTCCTGGTGGTGTGGTTTTCAGCAGGCTTGGAAGCTGCAATGAACCTGCTGTCAAAAGGGGGAAATACGGGCTTCTCCCATATTCTCCCGTTTACAACTTGACGCCACAGCGCATTTACTAGCACTCTCTGACTGACTACTGGAGACTTTCAGCCCCACTGGGCCTTTCTATGATGACACTTGGTTGGACGCGGGTGTTTTGCGTGCCACGAATAGCATTACACGCTTCATGAACTAGTCCAGCCTAGGTGACTTTGGATGGACCAAATGGCTAACAATTTTACCGGATTTTCAGTATTTTCTGGCAGGCTGGACCTACCGTGTACCTTGCTTCACAATAGAGAGATGACAGGTAAGAGTTGCCAGGATGCACTTTAGGCGCAGGGATTCTTTCAGTGCGGTTCAGAGGGCCTCCGCAGAGGCAGAGCCACGTTGAATGGAATACTGGCAAAAACGTGGTCCTGGGGCTGCCTTTCAGCTGTAGAAATCAAACTCTGCAGGCGAGAATCTGTTCATCACCCTTCCCTCTGCATACAAAGAGTTGACCCCAACCGTCTGTTCTGTGTTATGTTTCTCGGAATATAAAAGGGGACCCCAGCGCACCAATTCTCTCTCAGAAGGGAATTCCTACGCGACTCTCTTAGGACTACGGAAAGCCGTAGAGGGGTTAAAGCACTCTGTCGAGTCAGGACTCACGGAGATGGCTGCACACAAAACTTTGCTGATAGGAAACACTCGTGCTTCCCTTGAGGCTAGGGGTCAAGTTTACTTAGCACTGAGCTAGGGCAAGCGTGGGATGAGCTCCTAGCAAGGCACTGGAGACCACCTGGATTCCTAGGAGAACACTCACTTTCTTCACTGAGCGTATTCCTAGGAGTGACTAGAAGACGGTTAATGACAATGTCTTTCAGTCAGCCTTGAGGCCGCCACTATCTACCTTTCAACTGGGGGAAATCCTGCCTTTTTCCAGGCTTCTCAATGACAAACTGGATCACCCGGCACATGTACCTAGCTTCTCTGACAATCCCAAAGAGACCATTGGAACGCAATCCGGCCTTCTGTGATGAAACTTTTGGATGCAGTGTGCTCTGCATGTGGTGAACGGCATAATCCTCTAAATGTCAGCAGTAGGCCTAGGTGACTTTGGTTGTTCCAAATGCCTAGCAATGCTCAGGGTAAATCTCTTCTTTATTTCGGCCTGGACCTAAAGGCCAGTTTCCGCATCACTAAGAGAGACCTGGAGCAGGAGTCCCCAAACTGAATTGGAGCCCCGGTGGTTTCTTTCAGGGCATCTTATGTTTCCTCAAAGTGGCAGACCCGCATGGAATGAAAGCCTGCCACGAACCGCTTTCCTGAGGCTGTTTCAAAGCTGTGGAATGCTAGCCATAGAGAACACATTAGTTCCCGGCCCTTCCAACTGCATTGTGAGGGATGTTACCAGAGCTGTGTATCCCTTGAATGTGCCCAGAAGGCTTTGGGTACACAGTGTCCTTCCTTGGAAAGAATAGACCATGTGAGAGTCTTGAGCACTGTGGGCCATACTAAAGCTAAAGCCGTCCATTGATTAAGACTTCCTGGAAACCGGTGCACCTCTATCTCTGGTAATGGGAAAATGGGCACCTTACCTCAAGACTAGAGGTCACATTTAGTTGGCCCTTTAGCTACAGTACGCAACTGGGGTGAGCTCCCAGGAAGGAATCGAAAGGCCCTGGATTCTTTAGGAAAAAACTATGTGCTCTTCAGCGGCACCTGTGTCCGGAATAGTATCCTGTTCGTGTGGTTTTCAGCAGGCTTGGAAGATAAAATGAAGCTGCTGTCAAAAGGGGGAAATACGGGCTTCTCCCATATTCTCCCGTTTACAACTTGACGCCACAGCGCATTTACTAGCACTCTCTGACTAACTACTGGAGACTTACAGCCCCACTGGGCCTTTCTATGATCATACTTCGTTGGACGTGGGGTGGTTTGCGTGCCACGAATAGCATTACACGCTTCAGGAACTAGCCGGCCTAGGTGACTTTGGATGGACCAACTGGCTAACAATTTTACCGGACTTTCAGTATTTTCTGGCAAGCTGGACCTACCGTGTACCTTGCTTCAAAATAGAGAGATGACAGGTAAGAGTTGCCAGGATGCACTTTAGGCGCAGGGGTTCTTTCAGTGCAGTTCAGAGGGCCTCCACGGAGGCAGAGCCATGTTGAATGGAATACTGGCCAAAACGTGGTCCTGGGGCTGCCTTACAGCTGTAGAAATCAAGCTCTGCAGGCGAGAATCTGTTCATCACCCTTCCCTCTGCATACAAAGGGTCGACCCCAACCGTCTGTTCTGTGTTATGTTTCTCGGAAAATAAGAGGGGACTATGGCGCACACACTCTCCCTCAGAAGGGAATTCCTACGTGACTCTCTTAGGCCTACGGAAAGCCGTAGAGGAGTTAAAGCACTCTGTCGAGTCAGGACGCACGGAGATGGCTGCACACAAAACTTTGCTGATAGGAAACACCCGTGCTTCCCTTGAGGCCAGGGGTCACGTTTACTTTGCCCTGAGCTAGGGCAAGCGTGGGATGAGCTCCTAGCAAGGCACTGGAGACCACCTGGATTCCTAGGAGAACACTAACTTTCTTCACTGAGCGTATTCCTAGGAGTGACTAGAAGACGGTTAATGACAATGTCTTTCAGTCACCCTTGAGGCCGCCACTATCTACCTTTCAACTGGGGGAAATCCTGCCTTTTTCCAGGCGTCTCAATGACAAACTGGATCACCCCGCACATGTACCTAGCTTCTCTGACAATCGCAAAGAGACCATTGGAATGCAATCCGGCCTTCTGCGATGAAACTTTTGGATGCAGTGTGTTCTGCATGTGGTGAACGGCATAATCCTCTAAATGTCCGCAGTAGGCCTAGCTGACTTTGGATGTTCCAAATGCCTAACAATGCTCAGGGCAAATCTCTTCTTTATTTCGGGCTGGACGTAAAGGCCAGTTTCTGCATCACTAAGAGATACCTCGAGCAGGAGTCCCCAAACTGAATTGGAGCCCCGGTGGTTTCTTTCAGGGCATCTTATGTTTCCTCAAAGTGGCAGACCCGCATGGAATGAAAGCCTGCCACGAACCGCTTTCCTGAGGCTGTTTCAAAGCTGTGGAATGCTAGCCATAGAGAACACATTAGTTCCCGGCCCTTCCAACTGCATAGTGAGGGATGCTCCCAGAGCTGTGTATCCCTTGATTGTGCCCAGAAGGCTTTGGGTACACAGTGTACTTCCTTGGAAAGAATTGATCATGTGAGAGTCTTGAGCACTGTAGGCCATACTAAAGCTAAAGCCGTCCATTGATTAAGACTTCCTGGAAACCGGTGCACCTCTATCTCTGGTAATGGGAAAATGTGCACCTTACCTCAAGACTAGAGGTCACATTTAGTTGGCCCTGTAGCTACAGTACGCAACTGGGGTGAGCTCCCAGGAAGGAATCGCAAGCCCCTGGATTCTTTAGGAAAAAAACTCTGTGCTCTTCAGCGGCACCTGTGGCGTGAAGAGTCTCCTGGTGGTGTGGTTTTCAGCAGGCTTGGAAGCTGCAATGGAGCTGCTGTCAAAAGGGGGAAATACGGGCTTCTCCCATATTCTCCCGTTTACAACTTGACACCACAGCGCATTTACTAGCACTCTCTGACTGACTGCTGGAGACTTTCAGCCCCACTGGGCCTTTCTATGATCACACTTCGTTGGACGCGGGGTGTTTTGCGTGCCACAAATAGCATTACACGCTTCATGAACTAGTCCAGCCTAGGTGACTTTGTATGGACCAAATGGCTAAGAATTTGACCGGATTTTCAGTATTTTCTGGGAGGCTGGACCTACCGTGTACCTTGCTTCACAATAGAGAGATGACAGGTAAGAGTTGCCAGAATGCACTTTAGGCGCAGGGATTCTTTCAGTGCGGTTCAGAGGGCCTCCGCAGAGGCAGAGCCACGTTGAATGGAATACTGGCAAAAACGTGGTCCTGGGGCTGCCTTACAGCTGTAGAAATCAAGCTCTGCAAGCGAGAATCTGTTCATCACCCTTCCCTCTGCATACAAAGAGTTGACCCCAACCGTCTGTTCTGTGTTATGTTTCTCGGAATATAAAAGGGGAGTACGGCGCACACACTCTCCCTCAGAAGGGAATTCTTACGCGACTCTCTTAGGCCTACGGAAAGCCGTAGTGGGGTTAAAGCACTCTGTCGAGTCAGGACGCACGGAGATGGCTGCACACAAAACTTTGCTGATAGGAAACACTCGTGCTTCCCTTGAGGCTAGGGGTCAAGTTTACTTTGCACTGACCTAGGGCAAGCGTGGGATGAGCTCCTAGCAAGGCACTGGAGACCACCTGGATTCCTAGGAGAACACTCACTTTCTTCACTGAGCGTATTCCTAGGAGTGACTAGAAGACCGTTAATGGCAATGTCTTTCAGTCAGCCTTGAGGCCGCCACTATCTACCTTTCAACTGGGGGAAATCCTGCCTTTCTCCAGGCTTCTCAATGACAAACTGGATCACCCCGCACATGTACCTAGCTTCTCTGACAATCCCAAAGAGACCATTGGAACGCAATCCGGCCTTCTGCGATGAAACTTTTGGATGCAGTGTGTTCTGCATGTGGTGAACGGCATAATCCTCTAAATATACTCAGTAGGCCTAGGTGACTTTGGATGTTGCAAATGCCTAGCAATGCTCAGGGTAAAACTCTTTTTTATTTCGGGCTGCACCTAAAGGCCAGTTTCCGCATCACTAAGGGAGACCTCGAGCAGGAGTCCCCAAACTGAATTGGAGCCCCGGTGGTTTCTTTCAGGGCATCTTATGTTTCCTCAAAGTGGCAGACCCGCATGGAATGAAAGCCTGCCACGAACCGCCTTCCTGAGGCTGTTTCAAATCTGTGGAATGCTAGCCATAGAGAACACATTAGTTCCCGGCCCTTCCAACTGCATTGTGAGGGATGTTACCAGAGCTGTGTATCCCTTGAATGTGCCCAGAAGGCTTTGGGTACACAGTGTCCTTCCTTGGAAAGAATAGACCATGTGAGAGTCTTGAGCACTGTGGGCCATACTAAAGCTAAAGCCGTCCATTGATTAAGACTTCCTGGAAACCGGTGCACCTCTATCTCTGGTAATGGGAAAATGTGCACCTTACCTCAAGACTAGAGGTCACATTTAGTTGGTCCTGTAGCTACAGTACGCAACTGTGGTGAGCTCCCAGGAAGGAATGGCAAGCCCCTGGATTCTTCAGGAAAACACTATGTGCTCTTCAGCGGCACCTGTGGCGTGAAGAGACTGCTGGTGGTGTGGTTTTCAGCAGGCTTGGAAGCTGCAATGAACCTGCTGTCAAAAGGGGGAAATACGGGCTTCTCCCATATTCTCCCGTTTACAACTGACGCCACAGCGCATTTACTAGCACTCTCTGACTGACTACTGGAGACTTTCAGCCCCACTGGGCCTTTCTATGATGACACTTGGTTGGACGCGGTGTGTTTTGCGTGCCACTAATAGCATTACACGCTTCATGAACTAGTCCAGCCTAGGTGACTTTGGATGGACAAAATGGCTAACAATTTTACCAGATTTTCAGTATTTTCTGGCAGGCTGGACCTACTGTGTACCTTGCTTCACAATAGAGAGATGACAGGTAAGAGTTGCCAGGATGCACTTTAGGCACAGGGATTCTTTCAGTGGGGTTCAGAGGGCCTCCGCAGAGGCAGAGCCACGTTGAATGGAATACTGGCAAAAACGTGGTCCTGTGGCTGCCTTTCAGCTGTAGAAATCAAACTCTGCAGGCGAGAATCTGTTCATCACCCTTCCCTCTGCATACAAAGAGTTGACCCCAACCGTCTGTTCTGTGTTATGTTTCTCGGAATATAAAAGGGGACCCCAGCGCACCCATTCTCCCTCAGAAGGGAATTCCTACGCGACTCTCTTAGGCCTATGGAAAGCCGTAGATGAGTTAAGGCACTCTGTCGAGTCAGGACTCACGGAGATGGCTGCACACAAAACTTTGCTGATAGGAAACACTCGTGCTTCCCTTGAGGCTAGGGGTCAAGTTTACTTAGCACTGAGCTAGGGCAAGCGTGGGATGAGCTCCTAGCAAGGCACTGGAGACCACCTGGATTCCTAGGAGAACACTCACTTTCTTCACTGAGCGTATTCCTAGGAGTGACTAGAAGACGGTTAATGACAATGTCTTTCAGTCAGCCTTGAGGCCGCCACTATCTACCTTTCAACTGGGGGAAGTCCTGCCTTTTTCCAGGCTTCTCAATGACAAACTGGATCACCCGGCACATGTACCTAGCTTCTCTGACAATCCCAAAGAGATCATTGGAACGCAATCCGGCCTTCTGCAATGAAACTTTTGGATGCAGTGTGTTCTGCATGAGGTGAACGGCATAATCCTCTAAATGTCAGCAGTAGGCCTAGGTGACTTTGGATGTTCCAAATGCCTAGCAATGCTCAGGGTAAATCTCTTCTTTATTTCGGCCTGGACCTAAAGGCCAGTTTCCGCATCACTAAGAGAGACCTCGAGTAGGAGTCCCCAAACTGAATTGGAGCCCCAGTGGTTTCTTTCAGGGCATCTTATGTTTCCTCAAAGTGGCAGACCCGCATGGAATGAAAGCCTGCCACGAACCGCTTTCCTGAGGCTGTTTCAAATCTGTGGAATGCTAGCCATAGAGAACACATTAGTTCCCGGCCCTTCCAACTGCATTGTGAGGGATGTTACCAGAGCTGTGTATCCCTTGAATGTGCCCAGAAGGCTTTGGGTACACAGTGTCCTTCCTTGGAAAGAATAGACCATGTGAGAGTCTTGAGCACTGTGGGCCATACTAAAGCTAAAGCCGTCCATTGATTAAGACTTCCTGGAAACCGGTGCACCTCTATCTCTGGTAATGGGAAAATGGGCACCTTACCTCAAGACTAGAGGTCACATTTAGTTGGCCCTTTAGCTACAGTACGCAACTGGGGTGAGCTCCCAGGAAGGAATCGAAAGCCCCTGGATTCTTTAGGAAAAAACTATGTGCTCTTCAGCGGCACCTGTGTCCTGAATAGTATCCTGTTCGTGTGGTTTTCAGCAGGCTTGGAAGATGAAATGAAGCTGCTGTCA
This sequence comes from Mesoplodon densirostris, assembly GCF_025265405.1. Lineage (NCBI taxonomy): Eukaryota > Metazoa > Chordata > Mammalia > Artiodactyla > Ziphiidae > Mesoplodon > Mesoplodon densirostris. Next base: position 1,982,982 of record NC_082682.1, read on the forward strand.
AAAGCGGGAAATACGGGCTTCTCCCATATTCTCCCGTTTACATCTTGACGCCACAGCGCATTTACTAGCACTCTCTGACTGACTACTGGAGACTTTCAGCCCCACTGGGCATTTCTATGATCACACTTCGTTGGACGCGGGGTGTTTTGCGTGCCACGAATAGCATTACACGCTTCAGGAACTAGTCCAGCCTAGGTGACTTTGGATGGACCAAATGGCTAACAATTTTACCGGACTTTCAGTATTTTCTGTCAGGCTGGACCTACGTGTACCTTGCTGCATAATAGAGAGATGACAGGTAAGAGTTGCCAGGATGCACTTTAGACGCAGGGATTCTTTCAGTTCGGTTCAGATGGCCTCTGCAGAGACAGAGCCACGTTGAATGGAATACTGGCAAAAACGTGGTCCTGGGGCTGCCTTACAGCTGTAGAAATCAAGCTCTGCAAGCGAGAATCTGTTCATCACCCTTCCCTCTGCATACAAAGTGTTGACCCCAACCGTCTGTTCTGTTTTATGTTTCTCCGAAAATGAAAGGGGACCTGAGCGCACACACTCTCCCTCAGAAGGGAATTCCTACGCGACTCTCTTAGGCCTACAGAAAGCCGTAGAGGAGTTAAAGCACTCTGTCGAGTCAGGACTCACGGAGATGGCTGCACACAAAACTTTGCTGATAGGAAACACTCGTGCTTCCCTTGAGGCTAGGGGTCACGTTTACTTTGCACTGAGCTAGTGCAAGCGTGGGATGTGCTCCTAGCAACGCACTGGAGACCACATGGATTCCTAGGAGAACACTCACTTTCTTCACTGAGCGTATTCCTAGGAGTGACTAGAAGACCGTTAATGGCAATGTCTTTCAGTCAGCCTTGAGGCCGCCACTATCTACCTTTCAACTGGGGGAAATCCTGCCTTTTTCCAGGCGTCTCAGTGACAAACTGGATCACCCCGCACATGTACCTAGCTTCTCTGACAATCCCAAAGAGACCATTGGAACGCAATCCGGCCTTCTGCGATGAAACTTTTGGATGCAGTGTGTTCTGCATGAGGTGAACGGCATAATCCTCTAAATGTCCGCAGTAGGCCTAGGTGACTTTGGATGTTGCAAATGCCTAGCAATGCTCAGGGTAAATCTCTTCTTTATTTCGGGCTGGACCTAAAGGCCAGTTTCCGCATCACTTAGACAGACCTCGAGCAGGAGTCCTCAGACTGAAGTGGCGCCCTAGTGGTTTCCTTCAGGGCCTCTTATGTTTCCTCAAAGTGGCAGACCCGCATGGAATGAAAGCCTGCCACGAATCGCCTTCCTGATGCACTTTCAAAGCTGTGGAACGCTAGCCATAGAGAACACATTCGTTCCCGGCCCTTCCAAGTGCATAGTGAGGGAACTTCCCCGAACTGTGTATCCCTTGATTGTGCCCAGAAGGCTTTGGGTACACAGTGTCCTTCCTTGGCAGGAATTGACCATGTGAGAGTCTTGAGCACTGTGGGCCATAGTAAAGCTAAAGCCGTCCATTGACTAAGACTTCCTGGAAACCGGTGCACCTCTATCTCTGGTAATGGGAAAATGTGCACCTTACCTCAAGACTAGAGGTCACATTTACTTGGCCCTTTATCTACAGTACGCAACTGGGGTGAGCTCCCAGGAAGGAATCGCAAACCCCTGGATTCTTTAGGAAAAAACTCTGTGCTCTTCAGTGGCACCTGTGGCGTGAAGAGTCTCCTGGTGGTGTGGATTTCAGCAGGCTTGGAAGCTACAATGGAGCTGCTGTCAAAAGGGGGAAATACGGGCTTCTCCCATATTCTCCCGTTTACAACTTGACACCACAGCGCATTTACTAGCACTCTCTGACTGACTGCTGGAGACTTTCAGCCCCACTGGGCCTTTCTATGATCACACTTCGTTGGACGCGGGGTGTTTTGCATGCCACGAATAGCATTACACGCTTCATGAACTAGTCCAGCCTAGGTGACTTTGGATGGACCAAATGGCTAAGAATTTGACCGGTATTTCAGGATTTTCTGGCAGGCTGGACCTACCGTGTACCTTGCTTCCCAATAGAGAGATGACAGGTAAGAGTTGCCAGGATGCACTTTAGGCGCAGGGGTTCTTTCAGTGCAGTTCAGAGGGCCTCCGCGGAGGCAGAGCCACGTTGAATGGAATACTGGCCAAAACGTGGTCCTGGGGCTGCCTTACAGCTGTAGAAATCAAGCTCTGCAGGCGAGAATCTGTTCATCACCCTTCCCTCTGCATACAAAGGGTCGACCCCAACCGTCTGTTCTGTGTTATGTTTCTCGGAAAATAAAAGGGGACTATGGCGCACACAGTCTCCCTCAGAAAGGAATTCCTACGTGACTGTCTTAGGCCTACGGAAAGCCGTAGAGGAGTTAAAGCAGTCTGTCGAGTCAGTACGCACGGAGATGGCTGCACACAAAACTTTGCTGATAGGAAACACCCGTGCTTCCCTTGAGGCCAGGGGTCACGTTTACTTTGCCCTGAGCTAGGGCAAGCGTGGGATGAGCTCCTAGCAAGGCACTGGAGACCACCTGGATTCCTAGGAGAACACTCACTTTCTTCACTGAGCGTATTCCTAGGAGTGACTAGAAGACGGTTAATGGCAATGTCTTTCAGTCAGCCTTGAGGCCGCCACTATCTACCTTTCAACTGGGGGAAATCCTGCCTTTTTCCAGGCTTCTCAATGACAAACAGGATCACCTCGCACATGTACCTAGCTTCTCTGACAATCGCAAAGAGACCATTGGAACGCAATCCGGCCTTCTGCGATGAAACTTTTGGATGCAGTGTGTTCTGCATGTGGTGAACGGCATAATCCTCTAAATGTCCGCAGTAGGCCTAGGTGACTTTGGATATTCCAAATGCCTAACAATGCTCAGGGCAAATCTCTTCTTTATTTCGGGCTGGATGTAAAGGCCAGTTTCTGCATCACTAAGAGAGACCTCGAGCAGGAGTCCCCAAACTGAATTGGAGCCCCGGTGGTTTCTTTCAGGGCATCTTAGGTTTCCTCAAAGTGGCAGACCCGCATGGAATGAAAGCCTGCCAAGAACCGCTTTCCTGAGGCTGTTTCAAAGCTGTGGAATGCTAGCCATAGAGAACACATTAGTTCCCGGCCCTTCCAACTGCATAGTGAGGGAAGTTCCCCGAGCTGTGTATCCCTTGATTGTGCCCAGAAGGCTTTGGGTACACAGTGTCCTTCCTTGGCAGGAATTGAGCATGTGAGAGTCTTGAGCACTGAGGGCCATAGTAAAGCTAAAGCCGTCTATTGATTAAGACTTCCTGGAAACCGGTGCACCTCTATCTCTGGTAATGGGAAAATGTGCACCTTACCTCAAGACTAGAGGTCACATTTACTTGGCCCTTTAGCTAGAGTACACAACTGGGGTGAGCTCCCAGGAAGGAATCGCAAGCCCCTGGATTCTTCAGGAAAACAGTTTGTGCTCTTCAGCGGCACCTGTGGCGTGAAGAGTCTCCTGGTGCTGTGGTTTTCAGCAGGCTTGGAAGCTGCAATGAACCTGCTGTCAAAAGGGGGAAATACGGGCTTCTCCCATATTCTCCCGTTTACAACTTGACGCCACAGCACATTTACTAGCACTCTCTGACTGACTACTGGAAACTTTCAGCCCCACTGGGCCTTTCTATGATGACACTTGGTTGGACGCGGGGTGTTTTGCGTGCCACGAATAGCATTACACGCTTCATGAACTAGTCCAGCCTAGGTGACTTCTGGATGGACCAAATGGCTAACAATTTTACCGGATTTTCAGTATTTTCTGGCAGGCTGGACCTACCGTGTACCTTGCTTCACAATAGAGAGATGACAGGTAAGAGTTGCCAGGATGCACTTTAGGCGCAGGGATTCTTTCAGTGCGGTTCAGAGGGCCTCCACAGAGGCAGAGCCACGTTGAATGGAATACTGGCAAAAACGTGGTCCTGGGGCTGCCTTTCAGCTGTAGAAATCAAACTCTGCAGGCGAGAATCTGTTCATCACCCTTCCCTCTGCATACAAAGAGTTGACCCCAACCGTCTGTTCTGTGTTATGTTTCTCGGAATATAAAAGGGGACCCCAGCGCACCCATTCTCTCTCAGAAGGGAATTCCTACGCGACTCTCTTAGGCCTACGGAAAGCCGTAGAGGGGTTAAAGCACTCTGTCGAGTCAGGACTCACGGAGATGGCTGCACACAAAACTTTGCTGATAGGAAACACTCGTGCTTCCCTTGAGGCTAGGGGTCAAGTTTACTTAGCACTGAGCTAGGGCAAGCGTGGGATGAGCTCCTAGCAAGGCACTGGAGACCACCTGGATTCCTAGGAGAACACTCACTTTCTTCACTGAGCGTATTCCTAGGAGTGACTAGAAGACGGTTAATGACAATGTCTATCAGTCAGCTTTGAGGCCGCCACTATCTACCTTTCAACTGGGGGAAATCCTGCCTTTTTCCAGGCTTCTCAATGACAAACTGGATCACTCGGCACATGTACCTAGCTTCTCTGACAATCCCAAAGAGATCATTGGAACGCAATCCGGCCTTCTGCAATGAAACTTTTGGATGCAGTGTGTTCTGCATGAGGTGAACGGCATAATCCTCTAAATGTCAGCAGTAGGCCTAGGTGACTTTGGTTGTTCCAAATGCCTAGCAATGCTCAGGGTAAATCTCTTCTTTATTTCGGCCTGGACCTAAAGGCCAGTTTCCGCATCACTAAGAGAGACCTCGAGCAGCAGTCCCCAAACTGAATTGGAGCCCCGGTGGTTTCTTTCAGGGCATCTTATGTTTCCTCAAAGTGGCAGACCCGCATGGAATGAAAGCCTGCCACGAACCGCTTTCCTGAGGCTGTTTCAAATCTGTGGAATGCTAGCCATAGAGAACACATTAGTTCCCGGCCCTTCCAACTGCATTGTGAGGGATGTTACCAGAGCTGTGTATCCCTTGAATGTGCCCAGAAGGCTTTGGGTACACAGTGTCCTTCCTTGGAAAGAATAGACCATGTGAGAGTCTTGAGCACTGTGGGCCATACTAAAGCTAAAGCCGTCCATTGATTAAGACTTCCTGGAAACCGGTGCACCTCTATCTCTGGTAATGGGAAAATGGGCACCTTACCTCAAGACTAGAGGTCACATTTAGTTGGCCCTTTAGCTACAGTACGCAACTGGGGTGAGCTCCCAGGAAGGAATCGAAAGCCCCTGGATTCTTTAGGAAAAAACTATGTGCTCTTCAGCGGCACCTGTGTCCTGAATAGTATCCTGTTCGTGTGGTTTTCAGCAGGCTTGGAAGATGAAATGAAGCTGCTGTCAAAAGCGGGAAATACGGGCTTCTCCCATATTCTCCCGTTTACAACTTGACGCCACAGCGCATTTACTAGCACTCTCTGACTGACTACTGGAGACTTTCAGCCCCACTGGGCCTTTGTATGATCACACTTCGTTGGACGTGGGGTGTTTTGCGTGCCACGAATAGCATTACACGCTTCAGGAACTAGTCCGGCCTAGGTGACTTTGGATGGACCAAATGGCTAACAATTTTACCGGACTTTCAGTATTTTCTGTCAGGCTGGACCTACGTGTACCTTGCTTCACAATAGAGAGATGACAGGTAAGAGTTGCCAGGATGCACTTTAGACGCAGGGATTCTTTCAGTGCGGTTCAGATGGCCTCTGCAGAGACAGAGCCACGTTGAATGGAATACTGGCAAAAACGTGGTCCTGGGGCTGCCTTACAGGTGTAGAAATCAAGCTCTGCAAGCGAGAATCTGTTCATCACCCTTCCCTCTGCATACAAAGAGTTGACCCCAACCGTCTGTTCTGTGTTATGTTTCTCGGAAAATGAAAGGGGACCTGAGCGCACACACTCTCCCTCAGAAGGGAATTCCTACGCGACTCTCTTAGGCCTACAGAAAGCCGTAGAGGAGTTAAAGCTCTCTGTCGATTCAGGACTCACGGAGATGGCTGCACACAAAACTTTGCTGATAGGAAACACTCGTGCTTCCATTGAGGCCAAGGGTCACGTTTACTTTGCACTGAGCTAGTGCAAGCGTGGGATGTGCTCCTAGCAAGGCACTGGAGACCACATGGATTCCTAGGAGAACACTCACTTTCTTCACTGAGCGTATTCCTAGGAGTGACTAGAAGACCGTTAATGGCAATGTCTTTCAGTCAGCCTTGAGGCCGCCACTATCTACCTTTCAACTGGGGGAAATCCTGCCTTTTTCCAGGCGTCTCAGTGACAAACTGGATCACCCCGCACATGTACCTAGCTTCTCTGACAATCCCAAAGAGACCATTGGAACGCAATCCGGCCTTCTCCGATGAAACTTTTGGATGCAGTGTGATCTGCATGAGGTGAACGGCATAATCCTCTAAATGTCCGCAGTAGGCCTAGGTGACTTTGGATGTTGCAAATGCCTAGCAATGCTCAGGGTAAATCTCTTCTTTATTTCGGGCTGGACCTAAAGGCCAGTTTCCGCATCACTTAGAGAGACCTCGAGCAGGAGTCCCCAGACTGAAGTGGCGCCCCGGTGGTTTCCTTCAGGGCCTCTTATGTTTCCTCAAAGTGGCAGACCCGCATGGAATGAAAGCCTGCCACGAATCGCCTTCCTGATGCACTTTCAAAGCTGTGGAACGCTAGCCATAGAGAACACATTCGTTCCCGGCCCTTCCAAGTGCATAGTGAGGGAACTTCTCCGAGCTGTGTATCCCTTGATTGTGCCCAGAAGGCTTTGGGTACACAGTGTCCTTCCTTGGCAGGAATTGACCATGTGAGAGTCTTGAGCACTGTGGGCCATAGTAAAGCTAAAGCCGTCCATTGACTAAGACTTCCTGGAAACCGGTGCACCTCTATCTCTGGTAATGGGAAAATGTGCACCTTACCTCAAGACTAGAGGTCACATTTAGTTGGCCCTTTAGCTACAGTACGCAACTGGGGTGAGCTCCCAGGAAGGAATCGCAAGCCCCTGGATTCTTCAGGAAAACAGTTTGTGCTCTTCAGCGGCACCTGTGGCGTGAAGAGTCTCCTGGTGCTGTGGTTTTCAGCAGGCTTGGAAGCTGCAATGAACCTGCTGTCAAAAGGGGGAAATACGGGCTTCTCCCATATTCTCCCGTTTACAACTTGACGCCACAGCACATTTACTAGCACTCTCTGACTGACTACTGGAAACTTTCAGCCCCACTGGGCCTTTCTATGATGACACTTGGTTGGACGCGGGGTGTTTTGCGTGCCACGAATAGCATTACACGCTTCATGAACTAGTCCAGCCTAGGTGACTTTGGATGGACCAAATGGCTAACAATTTTACCGGATTTTCAGTATTTTCTGGCAGGCTGGACCTACCGTGTACCTTGCTTCACAATAGAGAGATGACAGGTAAGAGTTGCCAGGATGCACTTTAGGCGCAGGGATTCTTTCAGTGCGGTTCAGAGGGCCTCCGCAGAGGCAGAGCCACGTTGAATGGAATACTGGCAAAAACGTGGTCCTGGGGCTGCCTTTCAGCTGTAGAAATCAAACTCTGCAGGCGAGAATCTGTTCATCACCCTTCCCTCTGCATACAAAGAGTTGACCCCAACCGTCTGTTCTGTGTTATGTTTCTCGGAATATAAAAGGGGACCCCAGCGCACCCATTCTCTCTCAGAAGGGAATTCCTACGCGACTCTCTTAGGCCTACGGAAAGCCGTAGAGGGGTTAAAGCACTCTGTCGAGTCAGGACTCACGGAGATGGCTGCACACAAAACTTTGCTGATAGGAAACACTCGTGCTTCCCTTGAGGCTAGGGGTCAAGTTTACTTAGCACTGAGCTAGGGCAAGCGTGGGATGAGCTCCTAGCAAGGCACTGGAGACCACCTGGATTCCTAGGAGAACACTCACTTTCTTCACTGAGTGTATTCCTAGGAGTGACTAGAAGACGGTTAATGACAATGTCTTTCAGTCAGCTTTGAGGCCGCCACTATCTACCTTTCAACTGGGGGAAATCCTGCCTTTTTCCAGGCTTCTCAATGACAAACTGGATCACTCGGCACATGTACCTAGCTTCTCTGACAATCCCAAAGAGATCATTGGAACGCAATCCGGCCTTCTGCAATGAAACTTTTGGATGCAGTGTGTTCTGCATGAGGTGAACGGCATAATCCTCTAAATGTCAGCAGTAGGCCTAGGTGACTTTGGTTGTTCCAAATGCCTAGCAATGCTCAGGGTAAATCTCTTCTTTATTTCGGCCTGGACCTAAAGGCCAGTTTCCGCATCACTAAGAGAGACCTCGAGCAGCAGTCCCCAAACTGAATTGGAGCCCCGGTGGTTTCTTTCAGGGCATCTTATGTTTCCTCAAAGTGGCAGACCCGCATGGAATGAAAGCCTGCCACGAACCGCTTTCCTGAGGCTGTTTCAAAGCTGTGGAATGCTAGCCATAGAGAACACATTAGTTCCCGGCCCTTCCAACTGCATAGTGAGGGATGCTCCCAGAGCTGTGTATCCCTTGATTGTGACCAGAAGGCTTTGGGTACACAGTGTACTTCCTTGGAAAGAATTGACCATGTGAGAGTCTTGAGCACTGTAGGCCATACTAAAGCTAAAGCCGTCCATTGATTAAGACTTCCTGGAAACCGGTGCACCTCTATCTCTGGTAATGGGAAAATGTGCACCTTACCTCAAGACTAGAGGTCACATTTACTTGGCCCTTTAGCTAGAGTACACAACTGGGGTGAGCTCCCAGGAAGGAATCGCAAGCCCCTGGATTCTTCAGGAAAACAGTTTGTGCTCTTCAGCGGCACCTGTGGCGTGAAGAGTCTCCTGGTGGTGTGGTTTTCAGCAGGCTTGGAAGCTGCAATGAACCTGCTGTCAAAAGGGGGAAATACGGGCTTCTCCCATATTCTCCCGTTTACAACTTGACGCCACAGCGCATTTACTAGCACTCTCTGACTGACTACTGGAGACTTTCAGCCCCACTGGGCCTTTCTATGATGACACTTGGTTGGACGCGGGTGTTTTGCGTGCCACGAATAGCATTACACGCTTCATGAACTAGTCCAGCCTAGGTGACTTTGGATGGACCAAATGGCTAACAATTTTACCGGATTTTCAGTATTTTCTGGCAGGCTGGACCTACCGTGTACCTTGCTTCACAATAGAGAGATGACAGGTAAGAGTTGCCAGGATGCACTTTAGGCGCAGGGATTCTTTCAGTGCGGTTCAGAGGGCCTCCGCAGAGGCAGAGCCACGTTGAATGGAATACTGGCAAAAACGTGGTCCTGGGGCTGCCTTTCAGCTGTAGAAATCAAACTCTGCAGGCGAGAATCTGTTCATCACCCTTCCCTCTGCATACAAAGAGTTGACCCCAACCGTCTGTTCTGTGTTATGTTTCTCGGAATATAAAAGGGGACCCCAGCGCACCAATTCTCTCTCAGAAGGGAATTCCTACGCGACTCTCTTAGGACTACGGAAAGCCGTAGAGGGGTTAAAGCACTCTGTCGAGTCAGGACTCACGGAGATGGCTGCACACAAAACTTTGCTGATAGGAAACACTCGTGCTTCCCTTGAGGCTAGGGGTCAAGTTTACTTAGCACTGAGCTAGGGCAAGCGTGGGATGAGCTCCTAGCAAGGCACTGGAGACCACCTGGATTCCTAGGAGAACACTCACTTTCTTCACTGAGCGTATTCCTAGGAGTGACTAGAAGACGGTTAATGACAATGTCTTTCAGTCAGCCTTGAGGCCGCCACTATCTACCTTTCAACTGGGGGAAATCCTGCCTTTTTCCAGGCTTCTCAATGACAAACTGGATCACCCGGCACATGTACCTAGCTTCTCTGACAATCCCAAAGAGACCATTGGAACGCAATCCGGCCTTCTGTGATGAAACTTTTGGATGCAGTGTGCTCTGCATGTGGTGAACGGCATAATCCTCTAAATGTCAGCAGTAGGCCTAGGTGACTTTGGTTGTTCCAAATGCCTAGCAATGCTCAGGGTAAATCTCTTCTTTATTTCGGCCTGGACCTAAAGGCCAGTTTCCGCATCACTAAGAGAGACCTGGAGCAGGAGTCCCCAAACTGAATTGGAGCCCCGGTGGTTTCTTTCAGGGCATCTTATGTTTCCTCAAAGTGGCAGACCCGCATGGAATGAAAGCCTGCCACGAACCGCTTTCCTGAGGCTGTTTCAAAGCTGTGGAATGCTAGCCATAGAGAACACATTAGTTCCCGGCCCTTCCAACTGCATTGTGAGGGATGTTACCAGAGCTGTGTATCCCTTGAATGTGCCCAGAAGGCTTTGGGTACACAGTGTCCTTCCTTGGAAAGAATAGACCATGTGAGAGTCTTGAGCACTGTGGGCCATACTAAAGCTAAAGCCGTCCATTGATTAAGACTTCCTGGAAACCGGTGCACCTCTATCTCTGGTAATGGGAAAATGGGCACCTTACCTCAAGACTAGAGGTCACATTTAGTTGGCCCTTTAGCTACAGTACGCAACTGGGGTGAGCTCCCAGGAAGGAATCGAAAGGCCCTGGATTCTTTAGGAAAAAACTATGTGCTCTTCAGCGGCACCTGTGTCCGGAATAGTATCCTGTTCGTGTGGTTTTCAGCAGGCTTGGAAGATAAAATGAAGCTGCTGTCAAAAGGGGGAAATACGGGCTTCTCCCATATTCTCCCGTTTACAACTTGACGCCACAGCGCATTTACTAGCACTCTCTGACTAACTACTGGAGACTTACAGCCCCACTGGGCCTTTCTATGATCATACTTCGTTGGACGTGGGGTGGTTTGCGTGCCACGAATAGCATTACACGCTTCAGGAACTAGCCGGCCTAGGTGACTTTGGATGGACCAACTGGCTAACAATTTTACCGGACTTTCAGTATTTTCTGGCAAGCTGGACCTACCGTGTACCTTGCTTCAAAATAGAGAGATGACAGGTAAGAGTTGCCAGGATGCACTTTAGGCGCAGGGGTTCTTTCAGTGCAGTTCAGAGGGCCTCCACGGAGGCAGAGCCATGTTGAATGGAATACTGGCCAAAACGTGGTCCTGGGGCTGCCTTACAGCTGTAGAAATCAAGCTCTGCAGGCGAGAATCTGTTCATCACCCTTCCCTCTGCATACAAAGGGTCGACCCCAACCGTCTGTTCTGTGTTATGTTTCTCGGAAAATAAGAGGGGACTATGGCGCACACACTCTCCCTCAGAAGGGAATTCCTACGTGACTCTCTTAGGCCTACGGAAAGCCGTAGAGGAGTTAAAGCACTCTGTCGAGTCAGGACGCACGGAGATGGCTGCACACAAAACTTTGCTGATAGGAAACACCCGTGCTTCCCTTGAGGCCAGGGGTCACGTTTACTTTGCCCTGAGCTAGGGCAAGCGTGGGATGAGCTCCTAGCAAGGCACTGGAGACCACCTGGATTCCTAGGAGAACACTAACTTTCTTCACTGAGCGTATTCCTAGGAGTGACTAGAAGACGGTTAATGACAATGTCTTTCAGTCACCCTTGAGGCCGCCACTATCTACCTTTCAACTGGGGGAAATCCTGCCTTTTTCCAGGCGTCTCAATGACAAACTGGATCACCCCGCACATGTACCTAGCTTCTCTGACAATCGCAAAGAGACCATTGGAATGCAATCCGGCCTTCTGCGATGAAACTTTTGGATGCAGTGTGTTCTGCATGTGGTGAACGGCATAATCCTCTAAATGTCCGCAGTAGGCCTAGCTGACTTTGGATGTTCCAAATGCCTAACAATGCTCAGGGCAAATCTCTTCTTTATTTCGGGCTGGACGTAAAGGCCAGTTTCTGCATCACTAAGAGATACCTCGAGCAGGAGTCCCCAAACTGAATTGGAGCCCCGGTGGTTTCTTTCAGGGCATCTTATGTTTCCTCAAAGTGGCAGACCCGCATGGAATGAAAGCCTGCCACGAACCGCTTTCCTGAGGCTGTTTCAAAGCTGTGGAATGCTAGCCATAGAGAACACATTAGTTCCCGGCCCTTCCAACTGCATAGTGAGGGATGCTCCCAGAGCTGTGTATCCCTTGATTGTGCCCAGAAGGCTTTGGGTACACAGTGTACTTCCTTGGAAAGAATTGATCATGTGAGAGTCTTGAGCACTGTAGGCCATACTAAAGCTAAAGCCGTCCATTGATTAAGACTTCCTGGAAACCGGTGCACCTCTATCTCTGGTAATGGGAAAATGTGCACCTTACCTCAAGACTAGAGGTCACATTTAGTTGGCCCTGTAGCTACAGTACGCAACTGGGGTGAGCTCCCAGGAAGGAATCGCAAGCCCCTGGATTCTTTAGGAAAAAAACTCTGTGCTCTTCAGCGGCACCTGTGGCGTGAAGAGTCTCCTGGTGGTGTGGTTTTCAGCAGGCTTGGAAGCTGCAATGGAGCTGCTGTCAAAAGGGGGAAATACGGGCTTCTCCCATATTCTCCCGTTTACAACTTGACACCACAGCGCATTTACTAGCACTCTCTGACTGACTGCTGGAGACTTTCAGCCCCACTGGGCCTTTCTATGATCACACTTCGTTGGACGCGGGGTGTTTTGCGTGCCACAAATAGCATTACACGCTTCATGAACTAGTCCAGCCTAGGTGACTTTGTATGGACCAAATGGCTAAGAATTTGACCGGATTTTCAGTATTTTCTGGGAGGCTGGACCTACCGTGTACCTTGCTTCACAATAGAGAGATGACAGGTAAGAGTTGCCAGAATGCACTTTAGGCGCAGGGATTCTTTCAGTGCGGTTCAGAGGGCCTCCGCAGAGGCAGAGCCACGTTGAATGGAATACTGGCAAAAACGTGGTCCTGGGGCTGCCTTACAGCTGTAGAAATCAAGCTCTGCAAGCGAGAATCTGTTCATCACCCTTCCCTCTGCATACAAAGAGTTGACCCCAACCGTCTGTTCTGTGTTATGTTTCTCGGAATATAAAAGGGGAGTACGGCGCACACACTCTCCCTCAGAAGGGAATTCTTACGCGACTCTCTTAGGCCTACGGAAAGCCGTAGTGGGGTTAAAGCACTCTGTCGAGTCAGGACGCACGGAGATGGCTGCACACAAAACTTTGCTGATAGGAAACACTCGTGCTTCCCTTGAGGCTAGGGGTCAAGTTTACTTTGCACTGACCTAGGGCAAGCGTGGGATGAGCTCCTAGCAAGGCACTGGAGACCACCTGGATTCCTAGGAGAACACTCACTTTCTTCACTGAGCGTATTCCTAGGAGTGACTAGAAGACCGTTAATGGCAATGTCTTTCAGTCAGCCTTGAGGCCGCCACTATCTACCTTTCAACTGGGGGAAATCCTGCCTTTCTCCAGGCTTCTCAATGACAAACTGGATCACCCCGCACATGTACCTAGCTTCTCTGACAATCCCAAAGAGACCATTGGAACGCAATCCGGCCTTCTGCGATGAAACTTTTGGATGCAGTGTGTTCTGCATGTGGTGAACGGCATAATCCTCTAAATATACTCAGTAGGCCTAGGTGACTTTGGATGTTGCAAATGCCTAGCAATGCTCAGGGTAAAACTCTTTTTTATTTCGGGCTGCACCTAAAGGCCAGTTTCCGCATCACTAAGGGAGACCTCGAGCAGGAGTCCCCAAACTGAATTGGAGCCCCGGTGGTTTCTTTCAGGGCATCTTATGTTTCCTCAAAGTGGCAGACCCGCATGGAATGAAAGCCTGCCACGAACCGCCTTCCTGAGGCTGTTTCAAATCTGTGGAATGCTAGCCATAGAGAACACATTAGTTCCCGGCCCTTCCAACTGCATTGTGAGGGATGTTACCAGAGCTGTGTATCCCTTGAATGTGCCCAGAAGGCTTTGGGTACACAGTGTCCTTCCTTGGAAAGAATAGACCATGTGAGAGTCTTGAGCACTGTGGGCCATACTAAAGCTAAAGCCGTCCATTGATTAAGACTTCCTGGAAACCGGTGCACCTCTATCTCTGGTAATGGGAAAATGTGCACCTTACCTCAAGACTAGAGGTCACATTTAGTTGGTCCTGTAGCTACAGTACGCAACTGTGGTGAGCTCCCAGGAAGGAATGGCAAGCCCCTGGATTCTTCAGGAAAACACTATGTGCTCTTCAGCGGCACCTGTGGCGTGAAGAGACTGCTGGTGGTGTGGTTTTCAGCAGGCTTGGAAGCTGCAATGAACCTGCTGTCAAAAGGGGGAAATACGGGCTTCTCCCATATTCTCCCGTTTACAACTGACGCCACAGCGCATTTACTAGCACTCTCTGACTGACTACTGGAGACTTTCAGCCCCACTGGGCCTTTCTATGATGACACTTGGTTGGACGCGGTGTGTTTTGCGTGCCACTAATAGCATTACACGCTTCATGAACTAGTCCAGCCTAGGTGACTTTGGATGGACAAAATGGCTAACAATTTTACCAGATTTTCAGTATTTTCTGGCAGGCTGGACCTACTGTGTACCTTGCTTCACAATAGAGAGATGACAGGTAAGAGTTGCCAGGATGCACTTTAGGCACAGGGATTCTTTCAGTGGGGTTCAGAGGGCCTCCGCAGAGGCAGAGCCACGTTGAATGGAATACTGGCAAAAACGTGGTCCTGTGGCTGCCTTTCAGCTGTAGAAATCAAACTCTGCAGGCGAGAATCTGTTCATCACCCTTCCCTCTGCATACAAAGAGTTGACCCCAACCGTCTGTTCTGTGTTATGTTTCTCGGAATATAAAAGGGGACCCCAGCGCACCCATTCTCCCTCAGAAGGGAATTCCTACGCGACTCTCTTAGGCCTATGGAAAGCCGTAGATGAGTTAAGGCACTCTGTCGAGTCAGGACTCACGGAGATGGCTGCACACAAAACTTTGCTGATAGGAAACACTCGTGCTTCCCTTGAGGCTAGGGGTCAAGTTTACTTAGCACTGAGCTAGGGCAAGCGTGGGATGAGCTCCTAGCAAGGCACTGGAGACCACCTGGATTCCTAGGAGAACACTCACTTTCTTCACTGAGCGTATTCCTAGGAGTGACTAGAAGACGGTTAATGACAATGTCTTTCAGTCAGCCTTGAGGCCGCCACTATCTACCTTTCAACTGGGGGAAGTCCTGCCTTTTTCCAGGCTTCTCAATGACAAACTGGATCACCCGGCACATGTACCTAGCTTCTCTGACAATCCCAAAGAGATCATTGGAACGCAATCCGGCCTTCTGCAATGAAACTTTTGGATGCAGTGTGTTCTGCATGAGGTGAACGGCATAATCCTCTAAATGTCAGCAGTAGGCCTAGGTGACTTTGGATGTTCCAAATGCCTAGCAATGCTCAGGGTAAATCTCTTCTTTATTTCGGCCTGGACCTAAAGGCCAGTTTCCGCATCACTAAGAGAGACCTCGAGTAGGAGTCCCCAAACTGAATTGGAGCCCCAGTGGTTTCTTTCAGGGCATCTTATGTTTCCTCAAAGTGGCAGACCCGCATGGAATGAAAGCCTGCCACGAACCGCTTTCCTGAGGCTGTTTCAAATCTGTGGAATGCTAGCCATAGAGAACACATTAGTTCCCGGCCCTTCCAACTGCATTGTGAGGGATGTTACCAGAGCTGTGTATCCCTTGAATGTGCCCAGAAGGCTTTGGGTACACAGTGTCCTTCCTTGGAAAGAATAGACCATGTGAGAGTCTTGAGCACTGTGGGCCATACTAAAGCTAAAGCCGTCCATTGATTAAGACTTCCTGGAAACCGGTGCACCTCTATCTCTGGTAATGGGAAAATGGGCACCTTACCTCAAGACTAGAGGTCACATTTAGTTGGCCCTTTAGCTACAGTACGCAACTGGGGTGAGCTCCCAGGAAGGAATCGAAAGCCCCTGGATTCTTTAGGAAAAAACTATGTGCTCTTCAGCGGCACCTGTGTCCTGAATAGTATCCTGTTCGTGTGGTTTTCAGCAGGCTTGGAAGATGAAATGAAGCTGCTGTCAAAAGCGGGAAATACGGGCTTCTCCCATATTCTCCCGTTTACATCTTGACGCCACAGCGCATTTACTAGCACTCTCTGACTGACTACTGGAGACTTTCAGCCCCACTGGGCATTTCTATGATCACACTTCGTTGGACGCGGGGTGTTTTGCGTGCCACGAATAGCATTACACGCTTCAGGAACTAGTCCAGCCTAGGTGACTTTGGATGGACCAAATGGCTAACAATTTTACCGGACTTTCAGTATTTTCTGTCAGGCTGGACCTACGTGTACCTTGCTGCATAATAGAGAGATGACAGGTAAGAGTTGCCAGGATGCACTTTAGACGCAGGGATTCTTTCAGTTCGGTTCAGATGGCCTCTGCAGAGACAGAGCCACGTTGAATGGAATACTGGCAAAAACGTGGTCCTGGGGCTGCCTTACAGCTGTAGAAATCAAGCTCTGCAAGCGAGAATCTGTTCATCACCCTTCCCTCTGCATACAAAGTGTTGACCCCAACCGTCTGTTCTGTTTTATGTTTCTCCGAAAATGAAAGGGGACCTGAGCGCACACACTCTCCCTCAGAAGGGAATTCCTACGCGACTCTCTTAGGCCTACAGAAAGCCGTAGAGGAGTTAAAGCACTCTGTCGAGTCAGGACTCACGGAGATGGCTGCACACAAAACTTTGCTGATAGGAAACACTCGTGCTTCCCTTGAGGCTAGGGGTCACGTTTACTTTGCACTGAGCTAGTGCAAGCGTGGGATGTGCTCCTAGCAACGCACTGGAGACCACATGGATTCCTAGGAGAACACTCACTTTCTTCACTGAGCGTATTCCTAGGAGTGACTAGAAGACCGTTAATGGCAATGTCTTTCAGTCAGCCTTGAGGCCGCCACTATCTACCTTTCAACTGGGGGAAATCCTGCCTTTTTCCAGGCGTCTCAGTGACAAACTGGATCACCCCGCACATGTACCTAGCTTCTCTGACAATCCCAAAGAGACCATTGGAACGCAATCCGGCCTTCTGCGATGAAACTTTTGGATGCAGTGTGTTCTGCATGAGGTGAACGGCATAATCCTCTAAATGTCCGCAGTAGGCCTAGGTGACTTTGGATGTTGCAAATGCCTAGCAATGCTCAGGGTAAATCTCTTCTTTATTTCGGGCTGGACCTAAAGGCCAGTTTCCGCATCACTTAGACAGACCTCGAGCAGGAGTCCTCAGACTGAAGTGGCGCCCTAGTGGTTTCCTTCAGGGCCTCTTATGTTTCCTCAAAGTGGCAGACCCGCATGGAATGAAAGCCTGCCACGAATCGCCTTCCTGATGCACTTTCAAAGCTGTGGAACGCTAGCCATAGAGAACACATTCGTTCCCGGCCCTTCCAAGTGCATAGTGAGGGAACTTCCCCGAACTGTGTATCCCTTGATTGTGCCCAGAAGGCTTTGGGTACACAGTGTCCTTCCTTGGCAGGAATTGACCATGTGAGAGTCTTGAGCACTGTGGGCCATAGTAAAGCTAAAGCCGTCCATTGACTAAGACTTCCTGGAAACCGGTGCACCTCTATCTCTGGTAATGGGAAAATGTGCACCTTACCTCAAGACTAGAGGTCACATTTACTTGGCCCTTTATCTACAGTACGCAACTGGGGTGAGCTCCCAGGAAGGAATCGCAAACCCCTGGATTCTTTAGGAAAAAACTCTGTGCTCTTCAGTGGCACCTGTGGCGTGAAGAGTCTCCTGGTGGTGTGGATTTCAGCAGGCTTGGAAGCTACAATGGAGCTGCTGTCAAAAGGGGGAAATACGGGCTTCTCCCATATTCTCCCGTTTACAACTTGACACCACAGCGCATTTACTAGCACTCTCTGACTGACTGCTGGAGACTTTCAGCCCCACTGGGCCTTTCTATGATCACACTTCGTTGGACGCGGGGTGTTTTGCATGCCACGAATAGCATTACACGCTTCATGAACTAGTCCAGCCTAGGTGACTTTGGATGGACCAAATGGCTAAGAATTTGACCGGTATTTCAGGATTTTCTGGCAGGCTGGACCTACCGTGTACCTTGCTTCCCAATAGAGAGATGACAGGTAAGAGTTGCCAGGATGCACTTTAGGCGCAGGGGTTCTTTCAGTGCAGTTCAGAGGGCCTCCGCGGAGGCAGAGCCACGTTGAATGGAATACTGGCCAAAACGTGGTCCTGGGGCTGCCTTACAGCTGTAGAAATCAAGCTCTGCAGGCGAGAATCTGTTCATCACCCTTCCCTCTGCATACAAAGGGTCGACCCCAACCGTCTGTTCTGTGTTATGTTTCTCGGAAAATAAAAGGGGACTATGGCGCACACAGTCTCCCTCAGAAGGGAATTCCTACGTGACTGTCTTAGGCCTACGGAAAGCCGTAGAGGAGTTAAAGCAGTCTGTCGAGTCAGTACGCACGGAGATGGCTGCACACAAAACTTTGCTGATAGGAAACACCCGTGCTTCCCTTGAGGCCAGGGGTCACGTTTACTTTGCCCTGAGCTAGGGCAAGCGTGGGATGAGCTCCTAGCAAGGCACTGGAGACCACCTGGATTCCTAGGAGAACACTCACTTTCTTCACTGAGCGTATTCCTAGGAGTGACTAGAAGACGGTTAATGGCAATGTCTTTCAGTCAGCCTTGAGGCCGCCACTATCTACCTTTCAACTGGGGGAAATCCTGCCTTTTTCCAGGCTTCTCAATGACAAACAGGATCACCTCGCACATGTACCTAGCTTCTCTGACAATCGCAAAGAGACCATTGGAACGCAATCCGGCCTTCTGCGATGAAACTTTTGGATGCAGTGTGTTCTGCATGTGGTGAACGGCATAATCCTCTAAATGTCCGCAGTAGGCCTAGGTGACTTTGGATATTCCAAATGCCTAACAATGCTCAGGGCAAATCTCTTCTTTATTTCGGGCTGGATGTAAAGGCCAGTTTCTGCATCACTAAGAGAGACCTCGAGCAGGAGTCCCCAAACTGAATTGGAGCCCCGGTGGTTTCTTTCAGGGCATCTTAGGTTTCCTCAAAGTGGCAGACCCGCATGGAATGAAAGCCTGCCAAGAACCGCTTTCCTGAGGCTGTTTCAAAGCTGTGGAATGCTAGCCATAGAGAACACATTAGTTCCCGGCCCTTCCAACTGCATAGTGAGGGAAGTTCCCCGAGCTGTGTATCCCTTGATTGTGCCCAGAAGGCTTTGGGTACACAGTGTCCTTCCTTGGCAGGAATTGAGCATGTGAGAGTCTTGAGCACTGAGGGCCATAGTAAAGCTAAAGCCGTCTATTGATTAAGACTTCCTGGAAACCGGTGCACCTCTATCTCTGGTAATGGGAAAATGTGCACCTTACCTCAAGACTAGAGGTCACATTTACTTGGCCCTTTAGCTAGAGTACACAACTGGGGTGAGCTCCCAGGAAGGAATCGCAAGCCCCTGGATTCTTCAGGAAAACAGTTTGTGCTCTTCAGCGGCACCTGTGGCGTGAAGAGTCTCCTGGTGCTGTGGTTTTCAGCAGGCTTGGAAGCTGCAATGAACCTGCTGTCAAAAGGGGGAAATACGGGCTTCTCCCATATTCTCCCGTTTACAACTTGACGCCACAGCACATTTACTAGCACTCTCTGACTGACTACTGGAAACTTTCAGCCCCACTGGGCCTTTCTATGATGACACTTGGTTGGACGCGGGGTGTTTTGCGTGCCACGAATAGCATTACACGCTTCATGAACTAGTCCAGCCTAGGTGACTTCTGGATGGACCAAATGGCTAACAATTTTACCGGATTTTCAGTATTTTCTGGCAGGCTGGACCTACCGTGTACCTTGCTTCACAATAGAGAGATGACAGGTAAGAGTTGCCAGGATGCACTTTAGGCGCAGGGATTCTTTCAGTGCGGTTCAGAGGGCCTCCACAGAGGCAGAGCCACGTTGAATGGAATACTGGCAAAAACGTGGTCCTGGGGCTGCCTTTCAGCTGTAGAAATCAAACTCTGCAGGCGAGAATCTGTTCATCACCCTTCCCTCTGCATACAAAGAGTTGACCCCAACCGTCTGTTCTGTGTTATGTTTCTCGGAATATAAAAGGGGACCCCAGCGCACCCATTCTCTCTCAGAAGGGAATTCCTACGCGACTCTCTTAGGCCTACGGAAAGCCGTAGAGGGGTTAAAGCACTCTGTCGAGTCAGGACTCACGGAGATGGCTGCACACAAAACTTTGCTGATAGGAAACACTCGTGCTTCCCTTGAGGCTAGGGGTCAAGTTTACTTAGCACTGAGCTAGGGCAAGCGTGGGATGAGCTCCTAGCAAGGCACTGGAGACCACCTGGATTCCTAGGAGAACACTCACTTTCTTCACTGAGCGTATTCCTAGGAGTGACTAGAAGACGGTTAATGACAATGTCTATCAGTCAGCTTTGAGGCCGCCACTATCTACCTTTCAACTGGGGGAAATCCTGCCTTTTTCCAGGCTTCTCAATGACAAACTGGATCACTCGGCACATGTACCTAGCTTCTCTGACAATCCCAAAGAGATCATTGGAACGCAATCCGGCCTTCTGCAATGAAACTTTTGGATGCAGTGTGTTCTGCATGAGGTGAACGGCATAATCCTCTAAATGTCAGCAGTAGGCCTAGGTGACTTTGGTTGTTCCAAATGCCTAGCAATGCTCAGGGTAAATCTCTTCTTTATTTCGGCCTGGACCTAAAGGCCAGTTTCCGCATCACTAAGAGAGACCTCGAGCAGCAGTCCCCAAACTGAATTGGAGCCCCGGTGGTTTCTTTCAGGGCATCTTATGTTTCCTCAAAGTGGCAGACCCGCATGGAATGAAAGCCTGCCACGAACCGCTTTCCTGAGGCTGTTTCAAATCTGTGGAATGCTAGCCATAGAGAACACATTAGTTCCCGGCCCTTCCAACTGCATTGTGAGGGATGTTACCAGAGCTGTGTATCCCTTGAATGTGCCCAGAAGGCTTTGGGTACACAGTGTCCTTCCTTGGAAAGAATAGACCATGTGAGAGTCTTGAGCACTGTGGGCCATACTAAAGCTAAAGCCGTCCATTGATTAAGACTTCCTGGAAACCGGTGCACCTCTATCTCTGGTAATGGGAAAATGGGCACCTTACCTCAAGACTAGAGGTCACATTTAGTTGGCCCTTTAGCTACAGTACGCAACTGGGGTGAGCTCCCAGGAAGGAATCGAAAGCCCCTGGATTCTTTAGGAAAAAACTATGTGCTCTTCAGCGGCACCTGTGTCCTGAATAGTATCCTGTTCGTGTGGTTTTCAGCAGGCTTGGAAGATGAAATGAAGCTGCTGTCAAAAGCGGGAAATACGGGCTTCTCCCATATTCTCCCGTTTACAACTTGACGCCACAGCGCATTTACTAGCACTCTCTGACTGACTACTGGAGACTTTCAGCCCCACTGGGCCTTTGTATGATCACACTTCGTTGGACGTGGGGTGTTTTGCGTGCCACGAATAGCATTACACGCTTCAGGAACTAGTCCGGCCTAGGTGACTTTGGATGGACCAAATGGCTAACAATTTTACCGGACTTTCAGTATTTTCTGTCAGGCTGGACCTACGTGTACCTTGCTTCACAATAGAGAGATGACAGGTAAGAGTTGCCAGGATGCACTTTAGACGCAGGGATTCTTTCAGTGCGGTTCAGATGGCCTCTGCAGAGACAGAGCCACGTTGAATGGAATACTGGCAAAAACGTGGTCCTGGGGCTGCCTTACAGGTGTAGAAATCAAGCTCTGCAAGCGAGAATCTGTTCATCACCCTTCCCTCTGCATACAAAGAGTTGACCCCAACCGTCTGTTCTGTGTTATGTTTCTCGGAAAATGAAAGGGGACCTGAGCGCACACACTCTCCCTCAGAAGGGAATTCCTACGCGACTCTCTTAGGCCTACAGAAAGCCGTAGAGGAGTTAAAGCTCTCTGTCGATTCAGGACTCACGGAGATGGCTGCACACAAAACTTTGCTGATAGGAAACACTCGTGCTTCCATTGAGGCCAAGGGTCACGTTTACTTTGCACTGAGCTAGTGCAAGCGTGGGATGTGCTCCTAGCAAGGCACTGGAGACCACATGGATTCCTAGGAGAACACTCACTTTCTTCACTGAGCGTATTCCTAGGAGTGACTAGAAGACCGTTAATGGCAATGTCTTTCAGTCAGCCTTGAGGCCGCCACTATCTACCTTTCAACTGGGGGAAATCCTGCCTTTTTCCAGGCGTCTCAGTGACAAACTGGATCACCCCGCACATGTACCTAGCTTCTCTGACAATCCCAAAGAGACCATTGGAACGCAATCCGGCCTTCTCCGATGAAACTTTTGGATGCAGTGTGATCTGCATGAGGTGAACGGCATAATCCTCTAAATGTCCGCAGTAGGCCTAGGTGACTTTGGATGTTGCAAATGCCTAGCAATGCTCAGGGTAAATCTCTTCTTTATTTCGGGCTGGACCTAAAGGCCAGTTTCCGCATCACTTAGAGAGACCTCGAGCAGGAGTCCCCAGACTGAAGTGGCGCCCCGGTGGTTTCCTTCAGGGCCTCTTATGTTTCCTCAAAGTGGCAGACCCGCATGGAATGAAAGCCTGCCACGAATCGCCTTCCTGATGCACTTTCAAAGCTGTGGAACGCTAGCCATAGAGAACACATTCGTTCCCGGCCCTTCCAAGTGCATAGTGAGGGAACTTCTCCGAGCTGTGTATCCCTTGATTGTGCCCAGAAGGCTTTGGGTACACAGTGTCCTTCCTTGGCAGGAATTGACCATGTGAGAGTCTTGAGCACTGTGGGCCATAGTAAAGCTAAAGCCGTCCATTGACTAAGACTTCCTGGAAACCGGTGCACCTCTATCTCTGGTAATGGGAAAATGTGCACCTTACCTCAAGACTAGAGGTCACATTTAGTTGGCCCTTTAGCTACAGTACGCAACTGGGGTGAGCTCCCAGGAAGGAATCGCAAACCCCTGGATTCTTTAGGAAAAAACTCTGTGCTCTTCAGTGGCACCTGTTGCGTGAAGAGTCTCCTGGTGGTGTGGATTTCAGCAGGCTTGGAAGCTACAATGGAGCTGCTGTCAAAAGGGGGAAATACGGGCTTCTCCCATATTCTCCTGTTTACAACTTGACACCACAGCGCATTTACTAGCACTCTCTGTCTGACTGCTGGAGACTTTCAGCCCCACTGGGCCTTTCTATGATCACACTTCGTTGGACGCGGGGTGTTTTGCGTGCCACGAATAGCATTACACGCTTCATGAACTAGTCCAGCCTAGGTGACTTTGGATGGACCAAATGGCTAACAATTTGACCGGTATTTCAGGATTTTCTGGCAGGCTGGACCTACCGTGTACCTTGCTTCACAATAGAGAGATGACAGGTAAGAGTTGCCAGGATGCACTTTAGGCGCAGGGGTTCTTTCAGTGCAGTTCAGAGGGCCTCCACGGAGGCAGAGCCACGTTGAATGGAATACTGGCCAAAACGTGGTCCTGGGGCTGCCTTACAGCTGTAGAAATCAAGCTCTGCAGGCGAGAATCTGTTCATCACCCTTCCCTCTGCATACAAAAGGTCGACCCCAACCGTCTGTTCTGTGTTATGTTTCTCGGAAAATAAGAGGGGACTATGGCGCACACAGTCTCCCTCAGAAGGGAATTCCTACGTGACTGTCTTAGGCCTACGGAAAGCCGTAGAGGAGTTAAAGCACTCTGTCGAGTCAGGACGCACGGAGATGGCTCACACAAAAATTTGCTGATAGGAAACACCCGTGCTTCCCTTGAGGCCAGGGGTCACGTTTACTTTGCCCTGAGCTAGGGCAAGCGTGGGATGAGCTCCTAGCAAGGCACTGGAGACCACCTGGATTCCTAGGAGAACACTCACTTTCTTCACTGAGCGTATTCCTAGGAGTGACTAGAAGACGGTTAATGGCAATGTCTTTCAGTCAGCCTTGAGGCCGCCACTATCTACCTTTCAACTGGGGGAAATCCTGCCTTTTTCCAGGCTTCTCAATGACAAACTGGATCACCCCGCACATGTACCTAGCTTCTCTGACAATCGCAAAGAGACCATTGGAATGCAATCCGGCCTTCTGCGATGAAACTTTTGGATGCAGTGTGTTCTGCATGTGGTGAACGGCATAATCCTCTAAATATCCGCAGTAGGCCTAGGTGACTTTGGATGTTCCAAATGCCTAACAATGCTCAAGGCAAATCTCTTCTTTATTTCGGGCTGGACGTAAAGGCCAGTTTCTGCATCACTAAGAGAGACCTCGAGCAGGAGTCCCCAAACTGTATTGGAGCCCCGGTGGTTTCTTTCAGGGCATCTTATGTTTCCTCAAAGTGGCAGACCCGCATGGAATGAAAGCCTGCCACGAACCGCTTTCCTGAGGCTGTTTCAAAGCTGTGGAATGCTAGCCATAGAGAACACATTAGTTCCCGGCCCTTCCAACTGAATAGTGAGGGATGCTCCCAGAGCTGTGTATCCCTTGATTGTGCCCAGAAGGCTTTGGGTACACAGTGTACTTCCTTGGAAAGAATTGACCATGTGAGAGTCTTGAGCACTGTAGACCATACTAAAGCTAAAGCCGTCTATTGATTAAGACTTCCTGGAAACCGGTGCACCTCTATCTCTGGTAATGGGAAAATGTGCACCTTACCTCAAGACTAGAGGTCACATTTACTTGGCCCTTTAGCTACAGTACACAACTGGGGTGAGCTCCCAGGAAGGAATCACAAGCCCCTGGATTCTTCAGGAAAACAGTTTGTGCTCTTCAGCGGCACCTGTGGCGTGAAGAGTCTCCTGGTGCTGTGGTTTTCAGCAGGCTTGGAAGCTGCAATGAACCTGCTGTCAAAAGGGGGAAATACGGGCTTCTCCCATATTCTCCCGTTTACAACTTGACGCCACAGCGCATTTACTAGCACTCTCTGACTGAGTACTGGAGACTTTCAGCCCCACTGGGCCTTTCTATGATGACACTTGGTTGGACGCGGGGTGTTTTGCGTGCCACGAATAGCATTACACGCTTCATGAACTAGTCCAGCCTAGGTGACTTTGGATGGACCAAATGGCTAACAATTTTACCGGATTTTCAGTATTTTCTGGCAGGCTGGACCTACCGTGTACCTTGCTTCACAATAGAGAGATGACAGGTAAGAGTTGCCAGGATGCACTTTAGGCGCAGGGATTCTTTCAGTGCGGTTCAGAGGGCCTCCGCAGAGTCAGAGCCACGTTGAATGGAATACTGGCAAAAACATGGTCCTGGGGCTGCCTTTCAGCTGTAGAAATCAAACTCTGCAGGCGAGAATCTGTTCATCACACTTCCCTCTGCATACAAAGAGTTGACCCCAACCGTCTGTTCTGTGTTATGTTTCTCGGAAAATGAAAGGGGACCTGAGCGCACACACTCTCCCTCAGAAGGGAATTCCTACGCGACTCTCTTAGGCCTACAGAAAGCCATAGAGGAGTTAAAGCACTCTGTCGAGTCAGGACTCACGGAGATGGCTGCACACAAAACTTTGCTGATAGGAAACACCCGTGCTTCCCTTGAGGATAGGGGTCACGTTTACTTTGCACTGAGCTAGTGCAAGCGTGGGATGAGCTCCTAGCAAGGCACTGGAGACCACCTGGATTCCTAGGAGAACACTCACTTTCTTCACTGAGCGTATTCCTAGGAGTGACTAGAAGACCGTTAATGGCAATGTCTTTCAGTCAGCCTTGAGGCCGCCACTATCTACCTTTCAAATGGGGGAAATCCTGCCTTTTTCCAGGCGTCTCAATGACAAACTGGATCACCCCACACATGTACCTAGCTTCTCTGACAATCCCAAAGAGACCATTGGAACGCAATCCGGCCTTCTGCGATGAAACTTTTGGATGCAGTGTGTTCTGCATGAGGTGAACGGCATAATCCTCTAAATGTCCGCAGTAGGCCTAGGTAACTTTGGATGTTGCAAATGCCTAGCAATGCTCAGGGTAAATCTCTTCTTTATTTTGGGCTGGACCTAAAGGCCAGTTTCCGCATCACTTAGAGAGACCTCGAGCAGGAGTCCCCAGACTGAAGTGGCGCCCCGGTGGTTTCCTTCAGGGCCTCTTATGTTTCCTCAAAGTGGCAGACCCGCATGGAATGAAAGCCTGCCACGAACCGCCTTCCTGAAGCACTTTCAAATCTGTGGAACGCTAGCCATAGAGAACACATTCGTTCCCGGCCCTTCCAACTGCATAGTGAGGGAACTTCCCCGAGCTGTGTATCCCTTGATTGTGCCCAGAAGGCTTTGGGTACACAGTGTCCTTCTGTGGCAGGAATTGACCATGTGAGAGTCTTGAGCACTGTGGGCCATAGTAAAGCTAAAGCCGTCCATTGACTAAGACTTCCTGGAAACCGGTGCACCTCTATCTCTGGTAATGGGAAAATGTGCACCTTACCTCAAGACTAGAGGTCACATTTAGTTGGCCCTTTAGCTACAGTACGCAACTGGGGTGAGCTCCCAGGAAGGAATCGCAAACCCCTGGATTCTTTAGGAAAAAAAACTCAGTGCTCTTCAGCGGCACCTGTGGCGTGAAGAGTCTCCTGGTGGTGTGGATTTCAGCAGGCTTGGAAGCTGCAATGGAGCTGCTGTCAAAAGGGGGAAATACGGGCTTCTCCCATATTCTCCCGTTTACAACTTGACACCACAGCGCATTTACTAGCACTCTCTGACTGACTGCTGGAGACTTTCAGCCCCACTGGGCCTTTCTATGATCACACTTCGTTGGACGCGGGGTGTTTTGCGTGCCACGAATAGCATTACACGCTTCATGAACTAGTCCGGCCTAGGTGACTTTGGATGGACCAAATGGCTAAGAATTTGACCGGTATTTCAGAATTTTCTGGCAGGCTGGACCTACCGTGTACCTTGCTTCCCAATACAGAGATGACAGGTAAGAGTTGCCAGGATGCACTTTAGGCGCAGGGGTTCTTTCAGTGCAGTTCAGAGGGCCTCCGCGGAGGCAGAGCCACGTTGAATGGAATACTGGCCAAAACGTGGTCCTGGGGCTGCCTTACAGCTGTAGAAATCAAGCTCTGCAGGCGAGAATCTGTTCATCACCCTTCCCTCTGCATACAAAGGGTCGACCCCAACCGTCTTTTCTGTGTTATGTTTCTCGGAAAATAAGAGGGGACTATGGCGCACACACTCTCCCTCAGAAGGGAATTCCTACGTGACACTCTTAGGCCTACGGAAAGCCGTAGAGGAGTTAAAGCACTCTGTCGAGTCAGGACGCACGGAGATGGCTGCACACAAAACTTTGCTGATAGGAAACACCCGTGCTTCCCTTGAGGCCAGGGGTCACGTTTACTTTGCCCTGAGCTAGGGCAAGCGTGGGATGAGCTCCTAGCAAGGCACTGGAGACCACCTGGATTCCTAGGAGAACACTAACTTGCTTCACTGAGCGTATTCCTAGGAGTGACTAGAAGACGGTTAATGGCAATGTCTTTCAGTCAGCCTTGAGGCCGCCACTATCTACCTTTCAACTGGGGGAAATCCTGCCTTTTTCCAGGCTTCTCAATGACAAACTGGATCACCCCGCACATGTACCTAGCTTCTCTGACAATCGCAAAGAGACCATTGGAATGCAATCCGGCCTTCTGCGATGAAACTTTTGGATGCAGTGTGCTCTGCATGTGGTGAACGGCATAATCCTCTAAATGTCCGCAGTAGGCCTAGGTGACTTTGGATGTTCCAAATGCCTAACAATGCTCAGGGCAAATCTCTTCTTTATTTCGGGCTGGACGTAAAGGCCAGTTTCTGCATCACTAAGAGAGACCTCGAGCAGGAGTCCCCAAACTGAATTGGAGCCCCGGTGGTTTCTTTCAGGGCATCTTATGTTTCCTCAAAGTGGCAGACCCGCATGGAATGAAAGCCTGCCACGAACCGCTTTCCTGAGGCTGTTTCAAAGCTGTGAAATGCTAGCCATAGAGAACACATTAGTTCCCGGCCCTTCCAACTGCATAGTGAGGGATGCTCCCAGAGCTGTGTATCCCTTGATTGTGCCCAGAAGGCTTTGGGTACACAGTGTACTTCCTTGGAAAGAATTGGCCATGTGAGAGTCTTGAGCACTGTAGGCCATACTAAAGCTAAAGCCGTCCATTGATTAAGACTTCCTGGAAACCGGTGCACCTCTATCTCTGGTAATGGGAAAATGTGCACCTTACCTCAATACTAGAGGTCACATTTACTTGGCCCTTTAGCTAGAGTACACAACTGGGGTGAGCTCCCAGGAAGGAATCGCAAGCCCCTGGATTCTTCAGGAAAACAGGTTGTGCTCTTCAGCAGCACCTGTGGCGTGAAGAGTCTCCTGGTGGTGTGGTTTTCAGCAGGCTTGGAAGCTGCAATGAACCTGCTGTCAAAAGGGGGAAATACGGGCTTCTCCCATATTCTCCCGTTTACAACTTGACGCCACAGCGCATTTACTAGCACTCTCTGACTGACTACTGGAGACTTTCAGCCCCACTGGGCCTTTCTATGATGACACTTGGTTGGACGCGGGGAGTTTTGCGTGCCACGAATAGCATTACACGCTTCATGAACTAGTCCAGCCTAGGTGACTTTGGATGGACCAAATGGCTAACAATTTTACCGGATTTTCAGTATTTTCTGGTAGGCTGGACCTACCGTGTACCTTGCTTCACAATAGAGAGATGACAGGTAAGAGTTGCCAGGATGCACTTTAGGCGCAGGGATTCTTTCAGTGCGGTTCAGAGGGCCTCCGCAGAGGCAGAGCCACGTTGAATGGAATACTGGCAAAAACGTGGTCCTGGGGCTGCCTTTCAGCTGTAGAAATCAAACTCTGCAGGCGAGAATCTGTTCATCACCCTTCCCTCTGCATACAAAGAGTTGACCCCAACCGTCTGTTCTGTGTTATGTTTCTCGGAATATAAAAGGGGACCCCAGCGCACCCATTCTCTCTCAGAAGGGAATTCCTACGCGACTCTCTTAGGCCTACGGAAAGCCGTAGAGGGGTTAAAGCACTCTGTCGAGTCAGGTCTCACGGAGATGGCTGCACACAAAACTTTGCTGATAGGAAACACTCGTGCTTCCCTTGAGGCTAGGGGTCAAGTTTACTTAGCACTGAGCTAGGGCAAGCGTGGGATGAGCTCCTAGCAAGGCACTGGAGACCACCTGGATTCCTAGGAGAACACTCACTTTCTTCACTGAGCGTATTCCTAGGAGTGACTAGAAGACGGTTAATGACAATGTCTTTCAGTCAGCCTTGAGGCCGCCACTATCTACCTTTCAACTGGGGGAAATCCTGCCTTTTTCCAGGCTTCTCAATGACAAACTGGATCACCCGGCACATGTACCTAGCTTCTCTGACAATCCCAAAGAGACCATTGGAACGCAATCCGGCCTTCTGCAATGAAACTTTTGGATGCAGTGTGTTCTGCATGAGGTGAACGGCATAATCCTCTAAATGTCAGCAGTAGGCCTAGGTGACTTTGGATGTTCCAAATGCCTAGCAATGCTCAGGGTAAATCTCTTCTTTATTTCGGCCTGGACCTAAAGGCCAGTTTCCGCATCACTAAGAGAGACCTGAGCAGCAGTCCCCAAACTGAATTGGAGCCCCGGTGGTTTCTTTCAGGGCATCTTATGTTTCCTCAAAGTGGCAGACCCGCATGGAATGAAAGCCTGCCACGAACCGCTTTCCTGAGGCTGTTTCAAATCTGTGGAATGCTAGCCATAGAGAACACATTAGTTCCCGGCCCTTCCAACTGCATTGTGAGGGATGTTACCAGAGCTGTGTATCCCTTGAATGTGCCCAGAAGGCTTTGGGTACACAGTGTCCTTCCTTGGAAAGAATAGACCATGTGAGAGTCTTGAGCACTGTGGGCCATACTAAAGCTAAAGCCGTCCATTGATTAAGACTTCCTGGAAACCGGTGCACCTCTATCTCTGGTAATGGGAAAATGGGCACCTTACCTCAAGACTAGAGGTCACATTTAGTTGTCCCTTTAGCTACAGTACGCAACTGGGGTGAGCTCCCAGGAAGGAATCGAAAGCCCCTGGATTCTTTAGGAAAAATCTATGTGCTCTTCAGCGGCACCTGTGTCCTGAATAGTATCCTGTTCGTGTGGTTTTCAGCAGGCTTGGAAGATGAAATGAAGCTGCTGTCAAAAGCGGGAAATACGGGCTTCTCCCATATTCTCCCGTTTACAACTTGACGCCACAGCGCATTTACTAGCACTCTCTGACTGACTACTGGAGACTTTCAGCCCCACTGGGCCTTTGTATGATCACACTTCGTTGGACGTGGGGTGTTTTGCGTGCCACGAATAGCATTACACGCTTCAGGAACTAGTCCGGCCTAGGTGACTTTGGATGGACCAAATGGCTAACAATTTTACCGGACTTTCAGTATTTTCTGTCAGGCTGGACCTACGTGTACCTTGCTTCACAATAGAGAGATGACAGGTAAGAGTTGCCAGGATGCACTTTAGACGCAGGGATTCTTTCAGTGCGGTTCAGATGGCCTCTGCAGAGACAGAGCCACGTTGAATGGAATACTGGCAAAAACGTGGTCCTGGGGCTGCCTTACAGCTGTAGAAATCAAGCTCTGCAAGCGAGAATCTGTTCATCACCCTTCCCTCTGCATACAAAGAGTTGACCCCAACCGTCTGTTCTGTGTTATGTTTCTCGGAAAATGAAAGGGGACCTGAGCGCACACACTCTCCCTCAGAAGGGAATTCCTACGCGACTCTCTTAGGCCTACAGAAAGCCATAGAGGAGTTAAAGCACTCTGTCGAGTCAGGACTCACGGAGATGGCTGCACACAAAACTTTGCTGATAGGAAACACCCGTGCTTCCCTTGAGGATAGGGGTCACGTTTACTTTGCACTGAGCTAGTGCAAGCGTGGGATGAGCTCCTAGCAAGGCACTGGAGACCACCTGGATTCCTAGGAGAACACTCACTTTCTTCACTGAGCGTATTCCTAGGAGTGACTAGAAGACCGTTAATGGCAATGTCTTTCAGTCAGCCTTGAGGCCGCCACTATCTACCTTTCAACTGGGGGAAATCCTGCCTTTTTCCAGGCGTCTCAATGACAAACTGGATCACCCCACACATGTACCTAGCTTCTCTGACAATCCCAAAGAGACCATTGGAACGCAATCCGGCCTTCTGCGATGAAACTTTTGGATGCAGTGTGTTCTGCATGAGGTGAACGGCATAATCCTCTAAATGTCCACAGTAGGCCTAGGTAACTTTGGATGTTGCAAATGCCTAGCAATGCTCAGGGTAAATCTCTTCTTTATTTTGGGCTGGACCTAAAGGCCAGTTTCCGCATCACTTAGAGAGACCTCGAGCAGGAGTCCCCAGACTGAAGTGGCGCCCCGGTGGTTTCCTTCAGGGCCTCTTATGTTTCCTCAAAGTGGCAGACCCGCATGGAATGAAAGCCTGCCACGAACCGCCTTCCTGAAGCACTTTCAAATCTGTGGAACGCTAGCCATAGAGAACACATTCGTTCCCGGCCCTTCCAACTGCATAGTGAGGGAACTTCCCCGAGCTGTGTATCCCTTGATTGTGCCCAGAAGGCTTTGGGTACACAGTGTCCTTCTGTGGCAGGAATTGAACATGTGAGAGTCTTGAGCACTGTGGGCCATAGTAAAGCTAAAGCCGTCCATTGACTAAGACTTCCTGGAAACCGGTGCACCTCTATCTCTGGTAATGGGAAAATGTGCACCTTACCTCAAGACTAGAGGTCACATTTAGTTGGCCCTTTAGCTACAGTACGCAACTGGGGTGAGCTCCCAGGAAGGAATCGCAAACCCCTGGATTCTTTAGGAAAAAAAACTCAGTGCTCTTCAGCGGCACCTGTGGCGTGAAGAGTCTCCTGGTGGTGTGGATTTCAGCAGGCTTGGAAGCTGCAATGGAGCTGCTGTCAAAAGGGGGAAATACGGGCTTCTCCCATATTCTCCCGTTTACAACTTGACACCACAGCGCATTTACTAGCACTCTCTGACTGACTGCTGGAGACTTTCAGCCCCACTGGGCCTTTCTATGATCACACTTCGTTGGACGCGGGGTGTTTTGCGTGCCACGAATAGCATTACACGCTTCATGAACTAGTCCAGCCTAGGTGACTTTGGATGGACCAAATGGCTAAGAATTTGACCGGTATTTCAGAATTTTCTGGCAGGCTGGACCTACCGTGTACCTTGCTTCCCAATAGAGAGATGACAGGTAAGAGTTGCCAGGATGCACTTTAGGCGCAGGGGTTCTTTCAGTGCAGTTCAGAGGGCCTCCGCGGAGGCAGAGCCACGTTGAATGGAATACTGGCCAAAACGTGGTCCTGGGGCTGCCTTACAGCTGTAGAAATCAAGCTCTGCAGGCGAGAATCTGTTCATCACCCTTCCCTCTGCATACAAAGGGTCGACCACAACCGTCTGTTCTGTGTTATGTTTCTCGGAAAATAAGAGGGGACTATGGCGCACACACTCTCCCTCAGAAGGGAATTCCTACGTGACTGTCTTAGGCCTACGGAAAGCCGTAGAGGAGTTAAAGCACTCTGTCGAGTCAGGACGCACGGAGATGGCTGCACACAAAACTTTGCTGATAGGAAACACCCGTGCTTCCCTTGAGGCCAGGGGTCACGTTTACTTTGCCCTGAGCTAGGGCAAGCGTGGGATGAGCTCCTAGCAAGGCACTGGAGACCACCTGGATTCCTAGGAGAACACTCACTTTCTTCACTGAGCGTATTCCTAGGAGTGACTAGAAGACGGTTAATGGCAATGTCTTTCAGTCAGCCTTGAGGCCGCCACTATCTACCTTTCAACTGGGGGAAATCCTGCCTTTTTCCAGGCTTCTCAATGACAAACTGGATCACCCCGCACATGTACCTAGCTTCTCTGACAATCGCAAAGAGACCATTGGAATGCAATCCGGCCTTCTGCGATGAAACTTTTGGATGCAGTGTGCTCTGCATGTGGTGAACGGCATAATCCTCTAAATGTCCGCAGTAGGCCTAGGTGACTTTGGATGTTCCAAATGCCTAACAATGCTCAGGGCAAATCTCTTCTTTATTTCGGGCTGGACGTAAAGGCCAGTTTCTGCATCACTAAGAGAGACCTCGAGCAGGAGTCCCCAAACTGAATTGGAGCCCCGGTGGTTTCTTTCAGGGCATCTTATGTTTCCTCAAAGTGGCAGACCCGCATGGAATGAAAGCCTGCCACGAACCGCTTTCCTGAGGCTGTTTCAAAGCTGTGAAATGCTAGCCATAGAGAACACATCAGTTCCCGGCCCTTCCAACTGCATAGTGAGGGATGCTCCCAGAGCTGTGTATCCCTTGATTGTGCCCAGAAGGCTTTGGGTACACAGTGTACTTCCTTGGAAAGAATTGGCCATGTGAGAGTCTTGAGCACTGTAGGCCATACTAAAGCTAAAGCCGTCCATTGATTAAGACTTCCTGGAAACCGGTGCACCTTTATCTCTGGTAATGGGAAAATGTGCACCTTACCTCAAGACTAGAGGTCACATTTACTTGGCCTTTTAGCTAGAGTACACAAGTGGGGTGAGCTCCCAGGAAGGAATCGCAAGCCCCTGGATTCTTCAGGAAAACAGGTTGTGCTCTTCAGCAGCACCTGTGGCGTGAAGAGTCTCCTGGTGGTGTGGTTTTCAGCAGGCTTGGAAGCTGCAATGAACCTGCTGTCAAAAGGGGGAAATACGGGCTTCTCCCATATTCTCCCGTTTACAACTTGACGCCACAGCGCATTTACTAGCACTCTCTGACTGACTACTGGAGACTTTCAGCCCCACTGGGCCTTTCTATGATGACACTTGGTTGGACGCGGGGAGTTTTGCGTGCCACGAATAGCATTACACGCTTCATGAACTAGTCCAGCCTAGGTGACTTTGGATGGACCAAATGGCTAACAATTTTACCGGATTTTCAGTATTTTCTGGTAGGCTGGACCTACCGTGTACCTTGCTTCACAATAGAGAGATGACAGGTAAGAGTTGCCAGGATGCACTTTAGGCGCAGGGATTCTTTCAGTGCGGTTCAGAGGGCCTCCGCAGAGGCAGAGCCACGTTGAATGGAATACTGGCAAAAACGTGGTCCTGGGGCTGCCTTTCAGCTGTAGAAATCAAACTCTGCAGGCGAGAATCTGTTCATCACCCTTCCCTCTGCATACAAAGAGTTGACCCCAACCGTCTGTTCTGTGTTATGTTTCTCGGAATATAAAAGGGGACCCCAGCGCACCCATTCTCTCTCAGAAGGGAATTCCTACGCGACTCTCTTAGGCCTACGGAAAGCCGTAGAGGGGTTAAAGCACTCTGTCGAGTCAGGACTCACGGAGATGGCTGCACACAAAACTTTGCTGATAGGAAACACTCGTGCTTCCCTTGAGGCTAGGGGTCAAGTTTACTTAGCACTGAGCTAGGGCAAGCGTGGGATGAGCTCCTAGCAAGGCACTGGAGACCACCTGGATTCCTAGGAGAACACTCACTTTCTTCACTGAGCGTATTCCTAGGAGTGACTAGAAGACGGTTAATGACAATGTCTTTCAGTCAGCCTTGAGGCCGCCACTATCTACCTTTCAACTGGGGGAAATCCTGCCTTTTTCCAGGCTTCTCAATGACAAACTGGATCACCCGGCACATGTACCTAGCTTCTCTGACAATCCCAAAGAGACCATTGGAACGCAATCCGGCCTTCTGCAATGAAACTTTTGGATGCAGTGTGTTCTGCATGAGGTGAACGGCATAATCCTCTAAATGTCAGCAGTAGGCCTAGGTGACTTTGGATGTTCCAAATGCCTAGCAATGCTCAGGGTAAATCTCTTCTTTATTTCGGCCTGGACCTAAAGGCCAGTTTCCGCATCACTAAGAGAGACCTGAGCAGCAGTCCCCAAACTGAATTGGAGCCCCGGTGGTTTCTTTCAGGGCATCTTATGTTTCCTCAAAGTGGCAGACCCGCATGGAATGAAAGCCTGCCACGAACCGCTTTCCTGAGGCTGTTTCAAATCTGTGGAATGCTAGCCATAGAGAACACATTAGTTCCCGGCCCTTCCAACTGCATTGTGAGGGATGTTACCAGAGCTGTGTATCCCTTGAATGTGCCCAGAAGGCTTTGGGTACACAGTGTCCTTCCTTGGAAAGAATAGACCATGTGAGAGTCTTGAGCACTGTGGGCCATACTAAAGCTAAAGCCGTCCATTGATTAAGACTTCCTGGAAACCGGTGCACCTCTATCTCTGGTAATGGGAAAATGGGCACCTTACCTCAAGAGAGGTCACATTTAGTTGTCCCTTTAGCTACAGTACGCAACTGGGGTGAGCTCCCAGGAAGGAATCGAAAGGCCCTGGATTCTTTAGGAAAAAACTATGTGCTCTTCAGCGGCACCTGTGTCCTGAATAGTATCCTGTTCGTGTGGTTTTCAGCAGGCTTGGAAGATGAAATGAAGCTGCTGTCAAAAGCGGGAAATACGGGCTTCTCCCATATTCTCCCGTTTACAACTTGACGCCACAGCGCATTTACTAGCACTCTCTGACTGACTACTGGAGACTTTCAGCCCCACTGGGCCTTTGTATGATCACACTTCGTTGGACGTGGGGTGTTTTGCGTGCCACGAATAGCATTACACGCTTCAGGAACTAGTCCGGCCTAGGTGACTTTGGATGGACCAAATGGCTAACAATTTTACCGGACTTTCAGTATTTTCTGTCAGGCTGGACCTACGTGTACCTTGCTTCACAATAGAGAGATGACAGGTAAGAGTTGCCAGGATGCACTTTAGACGCAGGGATTCTTTCAGTGCGGTTCAGATGGCCTCTGCAGAGACAGAGCCACGTTGAATGGAATACTGGCAAAAACGTGGTCCTGGGGCTGCCTTACAGCTGTAGAAATCAAGCTCTGCAAGCGAGAATCTGTTCATCACCCTTCCCTCTGCATACAAAGAGTTGACCCCAACCGTCTGTTCTGTGTTATGTTTCTCGGAAAATGAAAGGGGACCTGAGCGCACACACTCTCCCTCAGAAGGGAATTCCTACGTGACTCTCTTAGGCCTACAGAAAGCCGTAGAGGAGTTAAAGCACTCTGTCGATTCAGGACTCACGGAGATGGCTGCACACAAAACTTTGCTGATAGGAAACACTCGTGCTTCCCTTGAGGCTAGGGGTCACGTTTACTTTGCACTGAGCTAGTGCAAGCGTGGGATGTGCTCCTAGCAAGGCACTGGAGACCACATGGATTCCTAGGAGAACACTCACTTTCTTCACTGAGCGTATTCCTAGGAGTGACTAGAAGACCGTTAATGGCAATGTCTTTCAATCAGCCTTGAGGCCGCCACTATCTACCTTTCAACTGGGGGAAATCCTGCCTTTTTCCAGGCGTCTCAGTGACAAACTGGATCACCCCGCACATGTACCTAGCTTCTCTGACAATCCCAAAGAGACCATTGGAACGCAATCCGGCCTTCTGCGATGAAACTTTTGGATGCAGTGTGCTCTGCATGAGGTGAACGGCATAATCCTCTAAATGTCCGCAGTAGGCCTAGGTGACTTTGGTTGTTCCAAATGCCTAGCAATGCTCAGGGTAAATCTCTTCTTTATTTCGGCCTGGACCTAAAGGCTAGTTTCCGCATCACTAAGAGAGACCTCGAGCAGCAGTCCCCAAACTGAATTGGAGCCCCGGTGGTTTCTTTCAGGGCATCTTATGTTTCCTCAAAGTGGCAGACCCGCATGGAATGAAAGCCTGCCACGAACCGCTTTCCTGAGGCTGTTTCAAATCTGTGGAATGCTAGCCATAGAGAACACATTAGTTCCCGGCCCTTCCAACTGCATTGTGAGGGATGTTACCAGAGCTGTGTATCCCTTGAATGTGCCCAGAAGGCTTTGGGTACACAGTGTCCTTCCTTGGAAAGAATAGACCATGTGAGAGTCTTGAGCACTGTGGGCCATACTAAAGCTAAAGCCGTCCATTGATTAAGACTTCCTGGAAACCGGTGCACCTCTGTCTCTGGTAATGGGAAAATGGGCACCTTACCTCAAGACTAGAGGTCACATTTAGTTGGCCCTTTAGCTACAGTACGCAACTGGGGTGAGCTCCCAGGAAGGAATCGCAAACCCCTGGATTCTTTAGGAAAAAAAACTCTGTGCTCTTCAGCGGCACCTGTGGCGTGAAGAGTCTCCTGGTGGTGTGGATTTCAGCAGGCTTGGAAGCTGCAATGGAGCTGCTGTCAAAAGGGGGAAATACGGGCTTCTCCCATATTCTCCCGTTTACAACTTGACACCACAGCGCATTTACTAGCACTCTCTGACTGACTGCTGGAGACTTTCAGCCCCACTGGGCCTTTCTATGATCACACTTGGTTGGACGCGGGGTGTTTTGCATGCCACGAATAGCATTACACGCTTCATGAACTAGTCCAGCCTAGGTGACTTTGGATGGACCAAATGGCTAACAATTTTACCGGATTTTCAGTATTTTCTGGGAGGCTGGACCTACCGTGTACCTTGCTTCACAATAGAGAGATGACAGGTAAGAGTTGCCAGGATGCACTTTAGGCGCAGGGATTCTTTCAGTGCGGTTCAGAGGGCCTCCGCAGAGGCAGAGCCACGTTGAATGGAATACTGGCAAAAACGTGGTCCTGGGGCTGCCTTTCAGCTCTAGAAATCAAACTCTGCAGGCGAGAATCTGTTCTT
Source organism: Mesoplodon densirostris (assembly GCF_025265405.1). Taxonomy (NCBI): domain Eukaryota; kingdom Metazoa; phylum Chordata; class Mammalia; order Artiodactyla; family Ziphiidae; genus Mesoplodon; species Mesoplodon densirostris. The sequence continues at coordinate 2,020,525 of NC_082682.1, forward strand.
CACCCTTCCCTCTGCATACAAAGAGTTGACCCCAAACGTCTGTTCTGTGTTATGTTTCTCGGAATATAAAAGGGGACCCCAGCACACCCATTCTCTCTCAGAAGGGAATTCCTACACGACTCTCTTAGGCCTACGGAAAGCCGTAGAGGGGTTAAAGCACTCTGTCGAGTCAGGACTCACGGAGATGGCTGCACACAAAACTTTGCTGATAGGAAACACTCGTGCTTCCCTTGAGGCTAGGGGTCCCGTTTACTTTGCCCTGAGCTAGGGCAAGCGTGTGATGAGCTCCTAGCAAGGCACTGGAGACCACCTGGATTCCTAGGAGAACACTCACTTTCTTCACTGAGCGTATTCCTAGGAGTGACTAGAAGACGGTTAATGGCAATGTCTTTCAGTCAGCCTTGAGGCCGCCACTATCTACCTTTCAACTGGGGGAAATCCTGCCTTTTTCCAGGCTTCTCAATGACAAACTGGATCACCCCGCACATGTACCTAGCTTCTCTGACAATCCCAAAGAGACCATTGGAACGCAATCCGGCCTTCTGCGATGAAACTTTTGGATGCAGTGTGTTCTGCATGAGGTGAACGGCATAATCTTCTAAATGTCCGCAGTAGGCCTAGGTGACTTTGGATGCTGCAAATGCCTAGCAATGCTCAGGGTAAATCTCTTCTTTATTTCGGGCTGGACCTAAAGGCCAGTTTCGGCATCACTTAGAGAGACCTCGAGCAGGAGTCCCCAGACTGAAGTGGCGCCCCGGTGGTTTCCATCAGGGCCTCTTATGTTTCCTCAAAGTGGCAGACCCGAATGGAATGAAAGCCTGCCACGAACCGCCTTCCTGAGGCACTTTCAAAGCTGTGGAACGCTAGCCATAGAGAACACATTCGTTCCCGGCCCTTCCAACTGCATAGTGAGGGAACTTCCCCGAGCTGTGTATCCCTTGAATGTGCCCAGAAGGCTTTGGGTACACAGTGTCCTTCCTTGGCAGGAATTGACCATGTGAGAGTCTTGAGCACTGTGGGCCATAGTAAAGCTAAAGCCGTCCATTGACTAAGACTTCCTGGAAACCGGTGCACCTCTATCTCTGGTAATGGGAAAATGTGCACCTTACCTCAAGACTAGAGGTCACATTTACTTGGCCCTTTAGCTAGAGTACACAACTGGGGTGAGCCCCCAGGAAGGAATCGCAAGCCCCTGGATTCTTCAGGAAAACAGTTTGTGCTCTTCAGCGGCACCTGTGGCGTGAACAGTCTCCTGGTGGTGTGGTTTTCAGCAGGCTTGGAAGCTGCAATGAACCTGCTGTGAAAAGGGGGAAATACGGGCTTCTCCCATATTCTCCCGTTTACAACTTGACGCCACAGCGCATTTACTAGCACTCTCTGACTGACTACTGGAGACTTTCAGCCCCACTGGGCCTTTCTATGATGAAACTTGGATGGACGCGGGGTGATTTGCGTGCCACGAATAGCATTACACGCTTCATGAACTAGTCCAGCCTAGGTGACTTTGGATGGACCAAATGGCTAACAATTTTACCGGATTTTCAGTATTTTCTGGCAGGCTGGACCTACCGTGTACCTTGCTTCACAATAGAGAGATGACAGGTAAGAGTTGCCAGGATGCACTTTAGGTGCAGGGATTCTTTCAGTGCGGTTCAGAGGGCCTCCGCAGAGGCAGAGCCACGTTTAATGGAATACTGGCAAAAACGTGGTCCTGGGGCGGCCTTTCAGCTGTAGAAATCAAACTCTGCAGGCGAGAATCTGTTCATCACCCTTCCCTCTGCATACAAAGGGTCGACCCCAACCGTCTGTTCTGTGTTATGTTTCTCTGAAAATAAGAGGGGACAATGGCGCACACACTCTCCCTCAGAAGGGAATTCCTACGTGACTCTCTTAGGCCTACGGAAAGCCGTAGAGGAGTTAAAGCACTCTGTCGAGTCAGGACGCACGGAGATGGCTGCACACAAAACTTTGCTGATAGGAAACACCCGTGCTTCCCTTGAGGCCAGGGGTCACGTTTACTTTGCCCTGAGCTAGGGCAAGCGTGGGATGAGCTCCTAGCAAGGCACTGGAGACCACCTGGATTCCTAGGAGAACACTAACTTTCTTCACTGAGCGTATTCCTAGGAGTGACTAGAAGACGGTTAATGGCAATGTCTTTCAGTCAGCCTTGAGGCCGCCACTATCTACCTTTCAACTGGGGGAAATCCTGCCTTTTTCCAGGCTTCTCAATGACAAACTGGATCACCCCGCACATGTACCTAGCTTCTCTGACAATCCCAAAGAGACCATTGGAACGCAATCCGGCCTTCTGCGATGAAACTTTTGGATGCAGTGTGTTCTGCATGAGGTGAACGGCATAATCCTCTAAATGTCCACAGTAGGCCTAGGTGACTTTGGATGTTGCAAATGCGTAGCAATGCTCAGGGTAAATCTCTTCTTTATTTCGGGCTGGACCTAAAGGCCAGTTTCCGCATCACTTAGAGAGACCTCGAGCAGGAGTCCCCAGACTGAAGTGGCGTCCCGGTGGTTTCCTTCAGGGCCTCTTATGTTTCCTCAAAGTGGCAGACCCGCATGGAATGAAAGCCTGCCACGAATCGCCTTCCTGATGCACTTTCAAAGCTGTGGAACGCTAGCCATAGAGAACACATTCGTTCCCGGCCCTTCCAAGTGCATAGTGAGGGAACTTCCCCGAGCTGTGTATCCCTTGATTGTGCCCAGAATGCTTTGGGTACACAGTGTCCTTCCTTGGCAGGAATTGACTATGTGAGAGTCTTGAGCACTGTGGGCCATAGTAAAGCTAAAGCCGTATATTGACTAAGACTTCCTGGAAACCGGTGCACCTCTATCTCTGGTAATGGGAAAATGTGCACCTTACCTCAAGACTAGAGGTCACATTTAGTTGGCCCTTTAGCTACAGTACGCAACTGGGGTGAGCTCCCAGGAAGGAATCGCAAACCTCTGGATTCTTTAGGAAAAAACTCTGTGCTCTTCAGCGGCACCTGTGGCGTGAAGAGTCTGCTGGTGGTGTGGATTTCGGCAGGCTTGGAAGCTGCAATGGAGCTGCTGTCAAAAGGGGGAAATACGGGCTTCTCCCATATTCTCCCGTTTACAACTTGACACCACAGCGCATTTACTAGCACTCTCAGACTGACTGCTGGAGACTTTCAGCCCCACTGGGCCTTTCTATGATCACACTTCGTTGGACGCGGGGTGTTTTGCGTGCCACGAATAGCATTACACGCTTCAGGAACTAGTCCGGCCTAGGTGACTTTGGATGGACCAAATGGCTAACAATTTTACCGGACTTTCAGTATTTTCTGTCAGGCTGGACCTACGTGTACCTTGCTTCACAATAGAGAGATGACAGGTAAGAGTTGCCAGGATGCACTTTAGACGCAGGGATTCTTTCAGTGCGGTTCAGATGGCCTCTGCAGAGACAGAGCCACGTTGAATGGAATACTGGCAAAAACGTGGTCCTGGGGCTGCCTTACAGCTGTAGAAATCAAGCTCTGCAAGCGAGAATCTGTTCATCACCCTTCCCTCTGCATACAAAGAGTTGACCCCAACCGTCTGTTCTGTGTTATGTTTCTCCGAAAATGAAAGGGGACATGAGCGCACACACTCTCCCTCAGAAGGGAATTCCTACGCGACTCTCTTAGGCCTACAGAAAGCCGTAGAGGAGTTAAAGCACTCTGTCGAGTCAGGACTCACGGAGATGGCTGCACACAAAACTTTGCTGATAGGAAACACTCGTGCTTCCCTTGAGGCTAGGGGTCACGTTTACTTTGCACTGAGCTAGTGCAAGCGTGGGATGTGCTCCTAGCAAGGCAGTGGAGACCACATGGATTCCTAGGAGAACACTCACTTTCTTCACTGAGCGTATTCCTAGGAGTGACTAGAAGACCGTTAATGGCAATGTCTTTCAGTCAGCCTTGAGGCCGCCACTATCTACCTTTCAACTGGGGGAAATCCTGCCTTTTTCCAGGCGTCTCAGTGACAAACTGGATCACCCCGCACATGTACCTAGCTTCTCTGACAATCCCAAAGAGACCATTGGAACGCAATCCGGCCTTCTGCGATGAAACTTTTGGATGCAGTGTGTTCTGCATGAGGTGAACGGCATAATCCTCTAAATGTCCGCAGTAGGCCTAGGTGACTTTGGATGTTGCAAATGCCTAGCAATGCTCAGGGTAAATCTCTTCTTTATTTCGGGCTGGACCTAAAGGCCAGTTTCCACATCACTTAGAGAGACCTCGAGCAGGAGTCCCCAGACTGAAGTGGCGCCCCGGTGGTTTCCTTCAGGGCCTCTTATGTTTCCTCAAAGTGGCAGACCCGCATGGAATGAAAGCCTGCCACGAATCGCCTTCCTGATGCACTTTCAAAGCTGTGGAACGCTAGCCATAGAGAACACATTCGTTCCCGGCCCTTCCAACTGCATAGTGAGGGAACTTCCCCGAGCTGTGTATCTCTTGATTGTGCCCAGAAGGCTTTGGGTACACAGTGTCCTTCCTTGGCAGGAATTGACCATGTGAGAGTCTTGAGCACTGTGAGCCATAGTAAAGCTAAAGCCGTCCATTGACTAAAACTTCCTGGAAACCGGTGCACCTCTATCTCTGGTAATGGGAAAATGGGCACCTTACCTCAAGACTAGAGGTCACATTTAGTTGGCCCTTTAGCTACAGTACGCAACTGGGGTGAGCTCCCAGGAAGGAATCGCAAACCCCTGGATTCTTTAGGAAAAAAAACTCAGTGCTCTTCAGCGGCACCTGTGGCGTGAAGAGTCTCCTGGTGGTGTGGATTTCAGCAGGCTTGGAAGCTGCAATGGAGCTGCTGTCAAAAGGGGGAAATACGGGCTTCTCCCATATTCTCCCGTTTACAACTTGACACCACAGCGCATTTACTAGCACTCTCTGACTGACTGCTGGAGACTTTCAGCCACACTGGGCCTTTCTATGATCACACTTCGTTGGACGCGGGGTGTTTTGCGTACCACGAATAGCATTACACGCTTCATGAACTAGTCCGGCCTAGGTGACTTTGGATGGACCAAATGGCTAAGAATTTGACCGGTATTTCAGGATTTTCTGGCAGGCTGGACCTACCGTGTACCTTGCTTCCCAATAGAGAGATGACAGGTAAGAGTTGCCAGGATGCACTTTAGGCGCAGGGGTTCTTTCAGTGCAGTTCAGAGGGCCTCCGCGGAGGCAGAGCCACGTTGAATGGAATACTGGCCAAAACGTGGTCCTGCGGCTGCCTTACAGCTGTAGAAATCAAGCTCTGCAGGCGAGAATCTGTTCATCACCCTTCCCTCTGCATACAAAGGGTCGACCCCAACCGTCTGTTCTGTGTTATGTTTCTCGGAAAATAAAAGGGGACTATGGCGCACACAGTCTCCCTCAGAAGGGAATTCCTACGTGACTGTCTTAGGCCTACGGAAAGCCGTAGAGGAGTTAAAGCACTCTGTCGAGTCAGGACGCATGGAGATGGCTGCACACAAAACTTTGCTGATAGGAAACACCCGTGCTTCCCTTGAGGCCAGGGGTCACGTTTACTTTGCCCTGAGCTAGGGCAAGCGTGGGATGAGCTCCTAGCAAGGCACTGGAGACCACCTGGATTCCTAGGAGAACACTCACTTTCTTCACTGAGCGTATTACTAGGAGTGACTAGAAGACCGTTAATGGCAATGTCTTTCAGTCAGCCTTGAGGCCGCCACTATATACCTTTCAACTGGGGGAAATCCTGCCTTTTTCCAGGCTTCTCAATGACAAACTGGATCACCCCGCACATGTACCTAGCTTCTCTGACAATCCCAAAGAGACCATTGGAATGCAATCCGGCCTTCTGCGATGAAACTTTTGGATGCTGTGTGTTCTGCATGTGGTGAACGGCATAATCCTCTAAATGTCCGCAGTAGGCCTAGGTGACTTTGGATGTTCCAAATGCCTAACAAAGCTCAGGGCAAATCTCTTCTTTATTTCGGGCTGGACGTAAAGGCCAGTTTCTGCATCACTAAGAGAGACCTCGAGCAGGAGTCCCCAAACTGAATTGGATCCCCGGTGGTTTCTTTCAGGGCATCTTATGTTTCCTCAAAGTGGCAGACCCGCATGGAATGAAAGCCTGCCACGAACCGCTTTCCTGAGGCTGTTTCAAAGCTGTGGAATGCTAGCCATAGAGAACACATTAGTTCCCGGCCCTTCCAACTGCATAGTGAGGGATGCTCCCAGAGCTGTGTATCCCTTGATTGTGCCCAGAAGGCTTTGGGTACACAGTGTACTTCCTTGGAAAGAATTGACCATGTGAGAGTCTTGAGCACTGTAGGCCATACTAAAGCTAAAGCCGTCCATTGATTAAGACTTCCTGGAAACCGGTGCACCTCTATCTCTGGTAATGGGAAAATGTGCACCTTACCTCAAGACTAGAGGTCACATTTACTTGGCCCTTTAGCTAGAGTACACAACTGGGGTGAGCTCCCAGGAAGGAATCGCTAGCCCCTGGATTCTTCAGGAAAACAGTTTGTGCTCTTCAGCGGCACCTGTGGCGTGAAGAGTCTCCTGGTGGTGTGGTTTTCAGCAGGCTTGGAAGCTGCAATGAACCTGCTGTCAAAAGGGGGAAATACGGGCTTCTCCCATATTCTCCCGTTTACAACCTGACGCCACAGCGCATTTACTAGCACTCTCTGACTGACTACTGGAGACTTTCAGCCCCACTGGGCCTTTCTATGATGACACTTGGTTGGACGCGGGGTGTTTTGCGTGCCACGAATAGCATTACACGCTTCATGAACTAGTCCAGCCTAGGAGACTTTGGATGGACCAAATGGCTAACAATTTTACCGGATTTTCAGTATTTTCTGGCAGGCTGGACCTACCGTGTACCTTGCTTCACAATAGAGAGATGACAGGTAAGAGTTGCCAGGATGCACTTTAGGCGCAGGGATTCTTTCAGTGCAGTTCAGAGGGCCTCCGCAGAGGCAGAGCCACGTTGAATGGAATACTGGCAAAAACGTGGTCCTGGGGCTGCCTTTCAGCTGTAGAAATCAAACTCTGCAGGCGAGAATCTGTTCATCACCCTTCCCTCTGCATACAAAGAGTTGACCCCAACCGTCTGTTCTGTGTTATGTTTCTCGGAATATAAAAGGGGACACCAGCGCACCCATTCTCTCTCAGAAGGGAATTCCTACGCGACTCTCTTAGGCCTACGGAAAGCCGTAGACCGGTTAAAGCACTCTGTCGAGTCAGGACTCACGGAGATGGCTGCACACAAAACTTTGCTGATAGGAAACACTCGTGCTTCCCTTGAGGCTAGGGGTCAAGTTTACTTAGCACTGAGCTAGGGCAAGCGTGGGATGAGCTCCTAGCAAGGCACTGGAGACCACCTGGATTCCTAGGAGAACACTCACTTTCTTCACTGAGCGTATTCCTAGGAGTGACTAGAAGACGGTTAATGGCAATGTCTTTCAGTCAGCCTTGAGGCCGCCACTATCTACCTTTCAACTGGGGGAAATCCTGCCTTTTTCCAGGCTTCTCAATGACAAACTGGATCACCCGGCACATGTACCTAGCTTCCCTGACAATCCCAAAGAGATCATTGGAACGCAATCCGGCCTTCTGCAATGAAACTTTTGGATGCAGTGTGTTCTGCATGAGGTGAACGGCATAATCCTCTAAATGTCAGCAGTAGGCCTAGGTGACTTTGGATGTTCCAAATGCCTAGCAATGCTCAGGGTAAATCTCTTCTTTATTTCGGCCTGGACCTAAAGGCCAGTTTCCGCATCACTAAGAGAGACCTCGAGCAGCAGTCCCCAAACTGAATTGGAGCCCCGGTGGTTTCTTTCAGGGCATCTTATGTTTCCTCAAAGTGGCAGACCCGCATGGAATGAAAGCCTGCCGCGAACCGCTTTCCTGAGGCTGTTTCAAATCTGTGGAATGCTAGCCATAGAGAACACATTAGTTCCCGGCCCTTCCAACTGCATTGTGAGGGATGTTACCAGAGCTGTGTATCCCTTGAATGTGCCCAGAAGGCTTTGGGTACACAGTGTCCTTCCTTGGAAAGAATAGACCATGTGAGAGTCTTGAGCACTGTGGGCCATACTAAAGCTAAAGCCGTCCATTGATTAAGACTTCCTGGAAACCGGTGCACCTCTATCTCTGGTAATGGGAAAATGGGCACCTTACCTCAAGACTAGAGGTCACATTTAGTTGGCCCTTTAGCTACAGTACGCAACTGGGGTGAGCTCCCAGGAAGGAATCGAAAGCCCCTGGATTCTTTAGGAAAAAACTATGTGCTCTTCAGCGGCACCTGTGTCATGAATAGTATCCGGTTCGTGTGGTTTTCAGCAGGCTTGGAAGATGAAATGAAGCTGCTGTCAAAAGCGGGAAATACGGGCTTCTCCCATATTCTCCCGTTTACATCTTGACGCCACAGCGCATTTACTAGCACTCTCTGACTGACTACTGGAGACTTTCAGCCCCACTGGGCCTTTCTATGATCACACTTCGTTGGACGCGGGGTGTTTTGCGTGCCATGAATAGCATTACACGCTTCAGGAACTAGTCCGGCCTAGGTGACTTTGGATGGACCAAATGGCTAACAATTTTACCGGACTTTCAGTATTTTCTGTCAGGCTGGACCTACGTGTACCTTGCTTCACAATAGAGAGATGACAGGTAAGAGTTGCCAGGATGCACTTTAGACGCAGGGATTCTTTCAGTGCGGTTCAGATGGCCTCTGCAGAGACAGAGCCACGTTGAATGGAATACTGGCAAAAACGTGGTCCTGGGGCTGCCTTACAGCTGTAGAAATCAAGCTCTGCAAGCGAGAATCTGTTCATCACCCTTCCCTCTGCATACAAAGAGTTGACCCCAACCGTCTGTTCTGTGTTATGTTTCACCGAAAATGAAAGGGGACATGAGCGCACACACTCTCCCTCAGAAGGGAATTCCTACGCGACTCTCTTAGGCCTACAGAAAGCCGTAGAGGAGTTAAAGCACTCTGTCGAGTCAGGACTCACGGAGATGGCTGCACACAAAACTTTGCTGATAGGAAACACTCGTGCTTCCCTTGAGGCTAGGGGTCACGTTTACTTTGCACTGAGCTAGTGCAAGCGTGGGATGTGCTCCTAGCAAGGCACTGGAGACCACATGGATTCCTAGGAGAACACTCACATTCTTCACTGAGCGTATTCCTAGGAGTGACTAGAAGACCGTTAATGGCAATGTCTTTCAGTCAGCCTTGAGGCCGCCACTATCTACCTTTCAACTGGGGGAAATCCTGCCTTTTTCCAGGCGTCTCAGTGACAAACTGGATCACCCCGCACATGTACCTAGCTTCTCTGACAATCCCAAAGAGACCATTGGAACGCAATCCGGCCTTCTGCGATGAAACTTTTGGATGCAGTGTGTTCTGCATGAGGTGAACGGCATAATCCTCTAAATGTCCACAGTAGGCCTAGGTGACTTTGGATGTTGCAAATGCGTAGCAATGCTCAGGGTAAATCTCTTCTTTATTTCGGGCTGGACCTAAAGGCCAGTTTCCGCATCACTTAGAGAGACCTCGAGCAGGAGTCCCCAGACTGAAGTGGCGCCCCGGTGGTTTCCTTCAGGGCCTCTTATGTTTCCTCAAAGTGGCAGACCCACATGGAATGAAAGCCTGCCACGAATCGCCTTCCTGATGCACTTTCAAAGCTGTGGAACGCTAGCCATAGAGAACACATTCGTTCCCGGCCCTTCCAAGTGCATAGTGAGGGAACTTCCCCGAGCTGTGTATCCCTTGATTTTGCCCAGAAGGCTTTGGATACACAGTGTCCTTCCTTGGCAGGAATTGACCATGTGAGAGTCTTGAGCACTGTAGGCCATACTAAAGCTAAAGCCGTCCATTGATTAAGACTTCCTGGAAACCGGTGCACCTCTATCTCTGGTAATGGGAAAATGTGCACCTTACCTCAAGACTAGAGGTCACATTTACTTGGCCCTTTAGCTAGAGTACACAACTGGGTTGAGCTCCCAGGAAGGAATCGCAAGCCCCTGGATTCTTCAAGAAAACAGGTTGTGCTCTTCAGCAGCACCTGTGGCGTGAAGAGTCTCCTGGTGGTGTGGTTTTCAGCAGGCTTGGAAGCTGCAATGAACCTGCTGTCAAAAGGGGCAAATACGGGCTTCTCCCATATTCTCCCGTTTACAACTTGACGCCACAGCGCATTTACTAGCACTCTCTGACTGACTACTGGAGACTTTCAGCCCCACTGGGCCTTTCTATGATGACACTTGGTTGGACGCGGGGTGTTTTGCGTGCCACGAATAGCATTACACGCTTCATGAACTAGTCCAGCCTAGGTGACTTTGGATGGACCAAATGGCTAACAATTTTACCGGATTTTCAGTATTTTCTGGCAGGCTGGACCTACCGTGTACCTTGCTTCCCAATAGAGAGATGACAGGTAAGAGTTGCCAGGATGCACTTTAGGCGCAGGAGTTCTTTCAGTGCAGTTCAGAGGGCCTCCTCGGAGGCAGAGCCACGTTGAATGGAATACTGGCCAAAACGTGGTCCTGGGGCTGCCTTACAGCTGTAGAAATCAAGCTCTGCAGGCGAGAATCTGTTCATCACCCTTCCCTCTGCATACAAAGGGTCGACCCCAACCGTCTGTTCTGTGTTATGTTTCTCGGAAAATAAAAGGGGACTATGGCGCACACAGTCTCCCTCAGAAGGGAATTCCTACGTGACTGTCTTAGGCCTACGGAAAGCCGTAGAGGAGTTAAAGCACTCTGTCGAGTCAGGACGCATGGAGATGGCTGCACACAAAACTTTGCTGATAGGAAACACCCGTGCTTCCCTTGAGGCCAGGGGTCACGTTTACTTTGCCCTGAGCTAGTGCAAGCGTGGGATGAGCTCCTAGCAAGGCACTGGAGACCACCTGGATTCCTAGGAGAACACTCACTTTCTTCACTGAGCGTATTCCTAGGAGTGACTAGAAGACCGTTAATGGCAATGTCTTTCAGTCAGCCTTGAGGCCGCCACTATCTACCTTTCAACTGGGGGAAATCCTGCCTTTTTCCAGGCGTCTCAATGACAAACTGGATCACCCCGCACATGTACCTACCTTCTCTGACAATCCCAATGAGACCATTGGAACGCAATCCGGCCTTCTGCGATGAAACTTTTGGATGCAGTGTGTTCTTCATGAGGTGAACGGCATAATCCTCTAAATGTCCGCAGTAGGCCTAGGTAACTTTGGATGTTGCAAATGCCTAGCAATGCTCAGGGCAAATCTCTTCTTTATTTCGGGCTGGACCTAAAGGCCAGTTTCTGCATCACTAAGAGAGACCTCGAGCAGGAGTCCCCAAACTGAATTGGAGCCCCGGTGGTTTCTTTCAGGGCATCTTATGTTTCCTCAAAGTGGCAGACCCGCATGGAATGAAAGCCTGCCACGAACCGCTTTCCTGAGGCTGTTTCAAAGCTGTGGAATGCTAGCCATAGAGAACACATTAGTTCCCGGCCCTTCCAACTGTATAGTGAGGGATGCTCCCAGAGCTGTGTATCCCTTGATTGTGCCCAGAAGGCTTTGGGTACACAGTGTACTTCCTTGGAAAGAATTGACCATGTGAGAGTCTTGAGCACTGTAGGCCATACTAAAGCTAAAGCCGTCCATTGATTAAGACTTCCTGGAAACCGGTGCACCTCTATCTCTGGTAATGGGAAAATGTGCACCTTACCTCAAGACTAGAGGTCACATTTACTTGGCCCTTTAGCTAGAGTACACAACTGGGTTGAGCTCCCAGGAAGGAATCGCAAGCCCCTGGATTCTTCAGGAAAACAGGTTGTGCTCTTCAGCAGCACCTGTGGCGTGAAGAGTCTCCTGGTGGTGTGGTTTTCAGCAGGCTTGGAAGCTGCAATGAACCTGCTGTCAAAAGGGGCAAATACGGGCTTCTCCCATATTCTCCCGTTTACAACTTGACGCCACAGCGCATTTACTAGCACTCTCTGACTGACTACTGGAGACTTTCAGCCCCACTGGGCCTTTCTATGATGACACTTGGTTGGACGCGGCGTGTTTTGCGTGCCACGAATAGCATTACACGCTTCATGAACTAGTCCAGCCTAGGTGACTTTGGATGGACCAAATGGCTAACAATTTTACCGGATTTTCAGTATTTTCTGGCAGGCTGGACCTACCGTGTACCTTGCTTCCCAATAGAGAGATGACAGGTAAGAGTTGCCAGGATGCACTTTAGGCGCAGGGATTCTTTCAGTGCGGTTCGGAGGGACTCCGCAGAGGCAGAGCCACGTTGAATGGAATACTGGCAAAAACGTGGTCCTGGGGCTGCCTTTCAGCTGTAGAAATCAAACTCTGCAGGCGAGAACCTGTTCATCACCCTTCCCTCTGCATACAAAGAGTTGACCCCAACCGTCTGTTCTGTGTTATGTTTCTCGGAATATAAAAGGGGACCCCAGCGCACCCATTCTCTCTCAGAAGGGAATTCCTACGCGACTCTCTTAGGCCTACGGAAAGCCGTAGAGGGGTTAAAGCACTCTGTCGAGTCAGGACTCACGGAGATGGCTGCACACAAAACTTTGCTGATAGGAAACACTCGTGCTTCCCTTGAGGCTAGGGGTCAAGATTACTTAGCACTGAGCTAGGGCAAGCGTGGGATGAGCTCCTAGCAAGGCACTGGAGACCACCTGGATTCCTAGGAGAACACTCACTTTCTTCACTGAGCGTATTCCTAGGAGTGACTAGAAGACGGTTAATGACAATGTCTTTCAGTCAGCCTTGAGGCCGCCACTATCTACCTTTCAACTGGGGGAAATCCTGCCTTTTTCCAGGCTTGTCAATGACAAACTGGATCACCCGGCACATGTACCTAGCTTCTCTGACAATCCCAAAGAGATCATTGGAACGCAATCCAGCCTTCTGCAATGAAACTTTTGGATGCAGTGTGTTCTGCATGAGGTGAACGGCATAATCCTCTAAATGTCAGCAGTAGGCCTAGGTGACTTTGGATGTTCCAAATGCCTAGCAATGCTCAGGGTAAATCTCTTCTTTATTTCGGCCTGGACCTAAAGGCCAGTTTCCGCATCACTAAGAGAGACCTGAGCAGCAGTCCGCAAACTGAATTGGAGCCCCGGTGGTTTCTTTCAGGGCATCTTATTTTTCCTCAAAGTGGCAGACCCGCATGGAATGAAAGCCTGCCACGAACCGCTTTCCTGAGGCTGTTTCAAATCTGTGGAATGCTAGCCATAGAGAACACATTAGTTCCCGGCCCTTCCAACTGCATTGTGAGGGATGTTACCAGAGCTGTGTATCCCTTGAATGTGCCCAGAAGGCTTTGGGTACACAGTGTCCTTCCTTGGAAAGAATAGACCATGTGAGAGTCTTGAGCACTGTGGGCCATACTAAAGCTAAAGCCGTCCATTGATTAAGACTTCCTGGAAACCGGTGCACCTCTATCTCTGGTAATGGGAAAATGGGCACCTTACCTCAAGACTAGAGGTCACATTTAGTTGGCCCTTTAGCTACAGTACGCAACTGGGGTGAGCTCCCAGGAAGGAATCGAAAGCCCCTGGATTCTTTAGGAAAAAACTATGTGCTCTTCAGCGGCACCTGTGTCATGAATAGTATCCTGTTCGTGTGGTTTTCAGCAGGCTTGGAAGATGAAATGAAGCTGCTGTCAAAAGCGGGAAATACGGGCTTCTCCCATATTCTCCCGTTTACAACTTGACGCCACAGCGCATTTACTAGCACTCTCTGACTGACTACTGGAGACTTTCAGCCCCACTGGGCCTTTCTATGATCACACTTCGTTGGACGCGGGGTGTTTTGCGTGCCACGAATAGCATTACATGCTTCAGGAACTAGTCCGGCCTAGGTGACTTTGGATGGACCAAATGGCTAACAATTTTACCGGACTTTCAGTATATTCTGTCAGGCTGGACCTACGTGTACCTTGCTTCACAATAGAGAGATGACAGGTAAGAGTTGCCAGGATGCACTTTAGACGCAGGGATTCTTTCAGTGCGGTTCAGATGGCCTCTGCAGAGGCAGAGCCACGTTGAATGGAATACTGGCAAAAACGTGGTCCTGGGGCTGCCTTACAGCTGTAGAAATCAAGCTCTGCAAGCGAGAATCTGTTCATCACCCTTCCCTCTGCATACAAAGAGTTGACCCCAACCGTCTGTTCTGTGTTATGTTTCTCGGAAAATGAAAGGGGACCTGAGCGCACACACTCTCCCTCAGAAGGGAATTCCTACGCGACTCTCTTAGGCCTACAGAAAGCCATAGAGGAGTTAAAGCACTCTGTCGAGTCAGGACTCACGGAGATGGCTGCACACAAATCTTTGCTGATAGGAAACACTCGTGCTTCCCTTGAGGATAGGGGTCACGTTTACTTTGCACTGAGCTAGTGCAAGCGTGGGATGCGCTCCTAGCAAGGCACTGGAGACCACATGGATTCCTAGGAGAACACTCACTTTCTTCACTGAGCGTATTCCTAGGAGTGACTAGAAGACCGTTAATGGCAATGTCTTTCAGTCAGCCTTGAGGCCGCCACTATCTACCTTTCAACTGGGGGAAATCCTGCCTTTTTCCAGGCGTCTCAATGACAAACTGGATCACCCCGCACATGTACCTAGCTTCTCTGACAATCCCAAAGAGACCATTGGAACGCAATCCGGCCTTCTGCGATGAAACTTTTGGATGCAGTGTGTTCTGCATGAGGTGAACGGCATAATCCTCTAAATGTCCACAGTAGGCCAAGGTGACATTGGAAGTTGCAAATGCCTAGCAATGCTCAGGGTAAATCTCTTCTTTATTTCGGGCTGGACCTAAAGGCCAGTTTCCGCATCACTTAGAGAGACATCGAGCAGGAGTCCCCAGACTGAAGTGGCGCCCCGGTGGTTTCCTTCAGGGCCTCTTATGTTTCCTCAAAGTGGCAGACCCGCATGGAATGAAAGCCTGCCACGAACCACCTTCCTGAGGCACTTTCAAAGCTGTGGAACGCTAGCCATAGAGAACACATTCGTTCCCGGCCCTTCCAACTGCATAGTGAGGGAACTTCCCCGAGCTGTGTATCCCTTGATTGTGCCCAGAAGGCTTTGGGTACACAGTGTCCTTCCTTGGCAGGAATTGAACATGTGAGAGTCTTGAGCACTGTGGGCCATAGTAAAGCTAAAGCCGTCCATTGACTAAGACTTCCTGGAAACCGGTGCACCTCTATCTCTGGTAATGGGAAAATGTGCACCTTACCTCAAGACTAGAGGTCACATTTAGTTGGCCCTTTAGCTACAGTACGCAACTGGGGTGAGCTCCCAGGAAGGAATCGCAAACCACTGGATTCTTTAGGAAAAAAAACTCAGTGCTCTTCAGCGGCACCTGTGGCGTGAAGAGTCTCCTAGTGGTGTGGATTTCAGCAGGCTTGGAAGCTGCAATGGAGCTGCTGTCAAAAGGGGGAAATACGGGCTTCTCCCATATTCCCCCGTTTACAACTTGACACCACAGCCCATTTACTAGCACTCTCTGACTGACTGCTGGAGACTTTCAGCCCCACTGGGCCTTTCTATGATCACACTTCGTTGGACGCGGGGTGTTTTGCGTGCCACGAATAGCATTACACGCTTCATGAACTAGTCCAGCCTAGGTGACTTAGGATGCACCAAATGGCTAAGAACTTGACCGGTATTTCAGGATTTTCTGGCAGGCTGGACCTACCGTGTACCTTGCTTCCCAATAGAGAGATGACAGGTAAGAGTTGCCAGGATGCACTTTAGGCGCAGGGGTTCTTTCAGTGCAGTTCAGAGGGCCTCCGCGGAGGCAGAGCCACGTTGAATGGAATACTGGCCAAAACGTGGTCCTGGGGCTGCCTTACAGCTGTAGAAATCAAGCTCTGCAGGCGAGAATCTGTTCATCACCCTTCCCTCTGCATACAAAGGGTCGACCCCAACCGTCTGTTCTGTGTTATGTTTCTCGGAAAATAAGAGGGGACTATGGCGCACACACTCTCCCTCAGAAGGGAATTCCTACGTGACTCTCCTAGGCCTACGGAAAGCCGTAGAGGAGTTAAAGCACTCTGTCGAGTCAGGATGCACGGAGATGGCTGCACACAAAACTTTGCTGATAGGAAACACCCGTGCTTCCCTTGAGGCCAGGGGTCACGTTTACTTTGCCCTGAGCTAGGGCAAGCGTGGGATGAGCTCCTAGCAAGGCACTGGAGACCTCCTGGATTCCTAGGAGAACACTAACTTTCTTCACTGAGCGTATTCCTAGGAGTGACTAGAAGACGGTTAATGGCAATGTCTTTCAGTCAACCTTGAGGCCGCCACTATCTACCTTTCAACTGGGGGAAATCCTGCATTTTTCCAGGCGTCTCAATGACAAACTGGATCACCCCTCACATGTACCTAGCTTCTCTGACAATCGCAAAGAGACCATTGGAATGCAATCCGGCCTTCTGCGATGAAACTTTTGGATGCAGTGTGTTCTGCATGTGGTGAACGGCATAATCCTCTAAATGTCCGCAGTAGGCCTAGGTGACTTTGGATGTTCCAAATGCCTAACAATGCTCAGGGCAAATCTCTTCTTTATTTCGGGCTGGACGTAAAGGCCAGTTTCTGCATCACTAAGAGAGACCTCGAGCAGGAATCCCCAAACTGAATTGGAGCCCCGGTGGTTTCTTTCAGGGCATCTTATGTTTCCTCAAAGTGGCAGACCCGCATGGAATGAAAGCCTGCCACGAACCGCTTTCCTGAGGCTGTTTCAAAGCTGTGGAATGCTAGCCATAGAGAACACATTAGTTCCCGGCCCTTCCAACTGCATAGTGAGGGATGTTCCCAGAGCTGTGTATCCCTTGATTGTGCCCAGAAGGCTTTGGGTACACAGTGTCCTTCCTTGGAAAGAATAGACCATGTGAGAGTCTTGAGCACTGTGGGCCATAGTAAAGCTAAAGCCGTCCATTGACTAAGACTTCCTGGAAACCGGTGCACCTCTATCTCTGGTAATGGGAAAATGTGCACCTTACCTCAAGCCTAGAGGTCACATTTAGTTGGCCCTTTAGCTACAGTACGCAACTGGGGTGAGCTCCCAGGAAGGAATCGCAAGCCCCTGGATTCTTTAGGAAAAAAACTCTGTGCTCTTCAGCGGCACCTGTGGCGTGAAGAGTCTCCTGGTGGTGTGGTTTTCAGCAGGCTTGGAAGCTGCAATGGAGCTGCTGTCAAAAGGGGGAAATACGGGCTTCTCCCATATTCTCCCGTTTACAACCTGACACCACAGCGCATTTACTAGCACTCTCTGACTGACTGCTGGAGACTTTCAGCCCCCCTGGGCCTTTCTATGATCACACTTGGTTGGACGCGGGGTGTTTTTTCGTGCCACGAATAGCATTACACGCTTCATGAACTAGTCCAGCCTAGGTGACTTTGGATGGACCAAATGGCTAAGAATTTCACCGGTATTTCAGGATTTTCTGGCAGGCTGGACCTACCATGTACCTTGCTTCCCAATAGAGAGATGACAGGTAAGAGTTGCCAGGATGCACTTTAGGCGCAGGGGTACTTTCAGTGCAGTTCAGAGGGCCTCCGTGGAGGCAGAGCCACGTTGAATGGAATACTGGCCAAAACGTGGTCCTGGGGCTGCCTTACAGCTGTAGAAATCAAGCTCTGCAGGCGAGAATCTGTTCATCACCCTTCCCTCTGCATACAAAGGGTCGACCCCAACCGTCTGTTCTGTGTTATGTTTCTCGGAAAATAAAAGGGGACTATGGCGCACACACTCTCCCTCAGAAGGGAATTCCTACGCGACTCTCTTAGGCCTACGGAAAGCCGTAGAGGAGTTAAAGCACTCTGTCGAGTCAGGACGCACGGAGATGGCTGCACACAAAACTTTGCTGATAGGAAACACCCGTGCTTCCCTTGAGGCCAGGGGTCACGTTTACTTTGCCCTGAGCTAGGGCATGCGTGGGATGAGCTCCTAGCAAGGCACTGGAGACCACATGGATTCCTAGGAGAACACTCACTTTCTTCACTGAGCGTATTCCTAGGAGTGACTAGAAGACCGTTAATGGCAATGTCTTTCAGTCAGCCTTGAGGCCGCCACTATCTACCTTTCAACTGGGGGAAATCCTGCCTTTTTCCAGGCTTCACAATGACAAACTGGATCACCCGGCACATGTACCTAGCTTCTCTGACAATCCCAAAGAGATCATTGGAACGCAATCCGGCCTTCTGCAATGAAACTTTTGGATGCAGTGTGTTCTGCATGAGGTGAACGGCATAATCCTCTAAATGTCAGCAGTAGGCCTAGGTGACTTTGGTTGTTCCAAATGCCTAGCAATGCTCAGGGTAAATCTCTTCTTTATTTCGGGCTGGACCTAAAGGCCAGTTTCTGCATCACTAAGAGAGACCTCGAGCAGGAGTCCCCAAACTGAATTGGAGCCCCGGTGGTTTCTTTCAGGGCATCTTATGTTTCCTCAAAGTGGCAGACCCGCATGGAATGAAAGCCTGCCACGAACCGCTTTCCTGAGGCTGTTTCAAAGCTGTGGAATGCTAGCCATAGAGAACACATTAGTTCCCGGCCCTTCCAACTGCATAGTGAGGGATGCTCCCAGAGCTGTGTATCCCTTGATTGTGCCCAGAAGGCTCTGGGTACACAGTGTACTTCCTTGGAAAGAATTGACCATGTGAGAGTCTTGAGCACTGTAGGCCATACTAAAGCTAAAGCCGTCCATTGATTAAGACTTCCTGGAAACCGGTGCACCTCTATCTCTGGTAATGGGAAAATGTGCACCTTACCTCAAGACTAGAGGTCACATTTAGTTGGCCCTTTAGCTACAGTACACAACTGGGGTGAGCTCCCAGGAAGGAATCGCAAGCCCCTGGATTCTTCAGGAAAACAGGTTGTGCTCTTCAGCGGCACCTGTGGCGTGAAGAGTCTCCTGGTGGTGTGGTTTTCAGCAGGCTTGGAAGCTGCAATGAACCTGCTGTCAAAAGGGGGAAATACGGGCTTCTCCCATATTCTCCCGTTTACAACTTGACGCCACAGCGAATTTACTAGCACTCTCTGACTGACTACTGGAGACTTTCAGCCCCACTGGGCCTTTCTATGATGACACTTGGTTGGACGCGGGATGTTTTGCGTGCCACGAATAGCATTACACGCTTCATGAACTAGTCCAGCCTAGGTGACTTTGGATGGACCAAATGGCTAACAATTTTACCGAATTTTCAGTATTTTCTGGCAGGCTGGACCTACCGTGTACCTTGCTTCCCAATAGAGAGATGACAGGTAAGAGTTGCCAGGATGCACTTTAGGCGCAGGGATTCTTTCAGTGCGGTTCGGAGGGCCTCCGCAGAGGCAGAGCCACGTTGAATGGAATACTGGCAAAAACGTGGTCCTGGGGCTGCCTTTCAGCTGTAGAAATCAAACTCTGCAGGCGAGAATCTGTTCATCACCCTTCCCTCTGCATACAAAGAGTTGACCCCAACCGTCTGTTCTGTGTTATGTTTCTCGGAATATAAAAGGGGACCCCAGCACACCCATTCTCTCTCAGAAGGGAATTCCTACGCGACTCTCTTAGGCCTACGGAAAGCCGTAGAGGGGTTAAAGCACTCTGTCGAGTCAGGACTCACGGAGATGGCTGCACACAAAACTTTGCTGATAGGAAACACTCGTGCTTCCCTTGAGGCTAGGGGTCAAGTTTACTTAGCACTGAGCTAGGGCAAGCATGGGATGAGCTCCTAGCAAGGCACTGGAGACCACCTGGATTCCTAGGAGAACACTCACTTTCTTCACTGAGCGTATTCCTAGGAGTGACTAGAAGACGGTTAATGACAATGTCTTTCAGTCAGCCTTGAGGCCGCCACTATCTACCTTTCAACTGGGGGAAATCCTGCCTTTTTCCAGGCTTCTCAATGACAAACTGGATCACCCGGCACATGTACCTAGCTTCTCTGACAATCCCAAAGAGATCATTGGAACGCAATCCGGCCTTCTGCAATGAAACTTTTGGATGCAGTGTGTTCTGCATGAGGTGAACGGCATAATCCTCTAAATGTCAGCAGTAGGCCTAGGTGACTTAGGATGTTCCAAATGCCTAGCAATGCTCAGGGTAAATCTCTTCTTTATTTCAGCCTGTACCTAAAGGCCAGTTTCCGCATCACTAAGCGAGACCTGAGCAGCAGTCCCCAACCTGAATTGGAGCCCCGGTGGTTTCTTTCAGGGCATCTTATGTTTCCTCAAAGTGGCAGACCCGCATGGAATGAAAGCCTGCCACGAACCGCTTTCCTGAGGCTGTTTCAAATCTGTGGAATGCTAGCCATAGAGAACACATTAGTTCCCGGCCCTTCCAACTGCATTGTGAGGGATGTTACCAGAGCTGTGTATCCCTTGAATGTGCCCAGAAGGCTTTGGGTACACAGTGTCCTTCCTTGGAAAGAATAGACCATGTGAGAGTCTTGAGCACTGTGGGCCATACTAAAGCTAAAGCCGTCCATTGATTAAGACTTCCTGGAAACCGGTGCACCTCTATCTCTGGTAATGGGAAAATGGGCACCTTACCTCAAGACTAGAGGTCACATTTAGTTGGCCCTTTAGCTACAGTACGCAACTGGGGTGAGCTCCCAGGAACTAATCGAAAGCCCCTGGATTCTTTAGGAAAAAACTATGTGCTCTTCAGCGGCACCTGTGTCATGAATAGTATCCTGTTCATGTGGTTTTCAGCAGGCTTGGAAGATGAAATGAAGCTGCTGTCAAAAGCGTGAAATACGGGTTTCTCCCATATTCTCCCGTTTACAACTTGACGCCACAGCGCAATTACTAGCAATCTCTCACTGACTACTGGAGACTTTAAGCCCCACTGGGCCTTTCTATGATCACACTTCGTTGGACGCGGGGTGTTTTGCGTGCCACGAATAGCATTACACGCTTCAGGAACTAGTCCGGCCTAGGTGACTTTGGATGGACCAAATGGCTAAGAATTTGACCGGTATTTCAGGATTTTCTGGCAGGCTGGACCTACCGTGTACCTTGCTTCCCAATAGAGAGATGACAGGTAAGAGTTGCCAGGATGCACTTTAGGCGCAGGGGTTCTTTCAGTGCAGTTCAGAGGGCCTCCGCGGAGGCAGAGCCATGTTGAATGGAATACTGGCCAAAACGTGGTCCTGGGGCTGCCTTACAGCTGTAGAAATCAAGCTCTGCAGGCGAGAATCTGTTCATCACCCTTCCCTCTGCATACAAAGGGTCGACCCCAACCGTCTGTTCTGTGTTATGTTTCTCTGAAAATAAGAGGGGACTATGGCGCACACACTCACCCTCAGAAGGGAATTCCTACGTGACTCTCTTAGGCCTACGGAAAGCCGTAGAGGAGTTAAAGCACTCTGTCGAGTCAGGACGCACGGAGATGGCTGCACACAAAACTTTGCTGATAGGAAACACCCGTGCTTCCCTTGAGGCCAGGGGTCACGTTTACTTTGCCCTGAGCTAGGGCAAGCGTGGGATGAGCTCCTAGCAAGGCACTGGAGACCACCTGGATTCCTAGGAGAACACTAACTTTCTTCACTGAGCGTATTCCTAGGAGTGACTAGAAGACGGTTAATGGCAATGTCTTTCAGTCAGCCTTGAGGCCGCCACTATCTACCTTTCAACTGGGGGAAATCCTGCCTTTTTCCAGGCTTCTCAATGACAAACTGGATCACCCCGCACATGTACCTAGCTTCTCTGACAATCCCAAAGAGACCATTGGAACGCAATCCGGCCTTCTGCGATGAAACTTTTGGATGCAGTGTGTTCTGCATGAGGTGAACGGCATAATCCTCTAAATGTCCACAGTAGGCCTAGGTGACTTTGGATGTTGCAAATGCGTAGCAATGCTCAGGGTAAATCTCTTCTTTATTTCGGGCTGGACCTAAAGGCCAGTTTCCGCATCACTTAGAGAGACCTCGAGCAGGAGTCCCCAGACTGAAGTGGCGTCCCGGTGGTTTCCTTCAGGGCCTCTTATGTTTCCTCAAAGTGGCAGACCCGCATGGAATGAAAGCCTGCCACGAATCGCCTTCCTGATGCACTTTCAAAGCTGTGGAACGCTAGCCATAGAGAACACATTCGTTCCCGGCCCTTCCAAGTGCATAGTGAGGGAACTTCCCCGAGCTGTGTATCCCTTGATTGTGCCCAGAATGCTTTGGGTACACAGTGTCCTTCCTTGGCAGGAATTGACCATGTGAGAGTCTTGAGCACTGTGGGCCATAGTAAAGCTAAAGCCGTCCATTGACTAAGACTTCCTGGAAACCGGTGCACCTCTATCTCTGGTAATGGGAAAATGTGCACCTTACCTCAAGACTAGAGGTCACATTTAGTTGGCCCTTTAGCTACAGTACGCAACTGGGGTGAGCTCCCAGGAAGGAATCGCAAACCTCTGGATTCTTTAGGAAAAAACTCTGTGCTCTTCAGCGGCACCTGTGGCGTGAAGAGTCTCCTGGTGGTGTGGATTTCGGCAGGCTTGGAAGCTGCAATGGAGCTGCTGTCAAAAGGGGGAAATACGGGCTTCTCCCATATTCTCCCGTTTACAACTTGACACCACAGCGCATTTACTAGCACTCTCAGACTGACTGCTGGAGACTTTCAGCCCCACTGGGCCTTTCTATGATCACACTTCGTTGGACGCGGGGTGTTTTGCGTGCCACGAATAGCATTACACGCTTCAGGAACTAGTCCGGCCTAGGTGACTTTGGATGGACCAAATGGCTAACAATTTTACCGGACTTTCAGTATTTTCTGTCAGGCTGGACCTACGTGTACCTTGCTTCACAATAGAGAGATGACAGGTAAGAGTTGCCAGGATGCACTTTAGACGCAGGGATTCTTTCAGTGCGGTTCAGATGGCCTCTGCAGAGACAGAGCCACGTTGAATGGAATACTGGCAAAAACGTGGTCCTGGGGCTGCCTTACAGCTGTAGAAATCAAGCTCTGCAAGCGAGAATCTGTTCATCACCCTTCCCTCTGCATACAAAGAGTTGACCCCAACCGTCTGTTCTGTGTTATGTTTCTCCGAAAATGAAAGGGGACATGAGCGCACACACTCTCCCTCAGAAGGGAATTCCTACGCGACTCTCTTAGGCCTACAGAAAGCCGTAGAGGAGTTAAAGCACTCTGTCGAGTCAGGACTCACGGAGATGGCTGCACACAAAACTTTGCTGATAGGAAACACTCGTGCTTCCCTTGAGGCTAGGGGTCACGTTTACTTTGCACTGAGCTAGTGCAAGCGTGGGATGTGCTCCTAGCAAGGCACTGGAGACCACATGGATTCCTAGGAGAACACTCACTTTCTTCACTGAGCGTATTCCTAGGAGTGACTAGAAGACCGTTAATGGCAATGTCTTTCAGTCAGCCTTGAGGCCGCCACTATCTACCTTTCAACTGGGGGAAATCCTGCCTTTTTCCAGGCGTCTCAGTGACAAACTGGATCACCCCGCACATGTACCTAGCTTCTCTGACAATCCCAAAGAGACCATTGGAACGCAATCCGGCCTTCTGCGATGAAACTTTTGGATGCAGTGTGTTCTGCATGAGGTGAACGGCATAATCCTCTAAATGTCCGCAGTAGGCCTAGGTGACTTTGGATGTTGCAAATGCCTAGCAATGCTCAGGGTAAATCTCTTCTTTATTTCGGGCTGGACCTAAAGGCCAGTTTCCACATCACTTAGAGAGACCTCGAGCAGGAGTCCCCAGACTGAAGTGGCGCCCCGGTGGTTTCCTTCAGGGCCTCTTATGTTTCCTCAAAGTGGCAGACCCGCATGGAATGAAAGCCTGCCACGAATCGCCTTCCTGATGCACTTTCAAAGCTGTGGAACGCTAGCCATAGAGAACACCTTCGTTCCCGGCCCTTCCAAGTGCATAGTGAGGGAACTTCCCCGAGCTGTGTATCCCTTGATTGTGCCCAGAAGGCTTTGGGTACACAGTGTCCTTCCTTGGCAGGAATTGACCATGTGAGAGTCTTGAGCACTGTGGGCCATAGTAAAACTAAAGCCGTCCATTGACTAAGACTTCCTGGAAACCGGTGCACCTCTATCTCTGGTAATGGGAAAATGTGCACCTTACCTCAAGACTAGAGGTCACATTTAGTTGGCCCTTTAGCTACAGTACGCAACTGGAGTGAGCTCCCAGGAAGGAATCGCAAACCCCTGGATACTTTAGGAAAAAACTCTGTGCTCTTCAGCGGCACCTGTGGCGTGAAGAGTCTCCTGGTGGTGTGGATTTCAGCAGGCTTGGAAGCTGCAATGGAGCTGCTGTCAAAAGGGGGAAATACGGGCTTCTCCCATATTCTCCCGTTTACAACTTGACACCACAGCGCATTTACTAGCACTCTCTGACTGACTGCTGGAGACTTTCAGCCCCACTGGGCCTTTCTATGATCACACTTCGTTGGACGCGGGGTGTTTTGCGTGCCACGAATAGCATTACACGCTTCATGAACTAGTCCGGCCTAGGTGACTTTGGATGGACCAAATGGCTAAGAATTTGACCGGTATTTCAGGATTTTCTGGCAGGCTGGACCTACCGTGTACCTTGCTTCCCAATAGAGAGATGACAGGTAAGAGTTGCCAGGATGCACTTTAGGCGCAGGGGTTCTTTCAGTGCAGTTCAGAGGGCCTCCGCGGAGGCAGAGCCACGTTGAATGGAATACTGGCCAAAACGTGGTCCTGCGGCTGCCTTACAGCTGTAGAAATCAAGCTCTGCAGGCGAGAATCTGTTCATCACCCTTCCCTCTGCATACAAAGGGTCGACCCCAACCGTCTGTTCTGTGTTATGTTTCTCGGAAAATAAAAGGGGACTATGGCGCACACAGTCTCCCTCAGAAGGGAATTCCTACTTGACTGTCTTAGGCCTACGGAAAGCCGTAGAGGAGTTAAAGCACTCTGTCGAGTCAGGACGCATGGAGATGGCTGCACACAAAACTTTGCTGATAGGAAACACCCGTGCTTCCCTTGAGGCCAGGGGTCACGTTTACTTTGCCCTGAGCTAGGGCAAGCGTGGGATGAGCTCCTAGCAAGGCACTGGAGACCACCTGGATTCCTAGGAGAACACTCACTTTCTTCACTGAGCGTATTACTAGGAGTGACTAGAAGACCGTTAATGGCAATGTCTTTCAGTCAGCCTTGAGGCCGCCACTATATACCTTTCAACTGGGGGAAATCCTGCCTTTTTCCAGGCTTCTCAATGACAAACTGGATCACCCCGCACATGTACCTAGCTTCTCTGACAATCCCAAAGAGACCATTGGAATGCAATCCGGCCTTCTGCGATGAAACTTTTGGATGCTGTGTGTTCTGCATGTGGTGAACGGCATAATCCTCTAAATGTCCGCAGTAGGCCTAGGTGACTTTGGATGTTCCAAATGCCTAACAAAGCTCAGGGCAAATCTCTTCTTTATTTCGGGCTGGACGTAAAGGCCAGTTTCTGCATCACTAAGAGAGACCTCGAGCAGGAGTCCCCAAACTGAATTGGATCCCCGGTGGTTTCTTTCAGGGCATCTTATGTTTCCTCAAAGTGGCAGACCCGCATGGAATGAAAGCCTGCCACGAACCGCTTTCCTGAGGCTGTTTCAAAGCTGTGGAATGCTAGCCATAGAGAACACATTAGTTCCCGGCCCTTCCAACTGCATAGTGAGGGATGCTCCCAGAGCTGTGTATCCCTTGATTGTTCCCAGAAGGCTTTGGGTACACAGTGTACTTCCTTGGAAAGAATTGACCATGTGAGAGTCTTGAGCACTGTAGGCCATACTAAAGCTAAAGCCGTCCATTGATTAAGACTTCCTGGAAACCGGTGCACCTCTATCTCTGGTAATGGGAAAATGTGCACCTTACCTCAAGACTAGAGGTCACATTTACTTGGCCCTTTAGCTAGAGTACACAACTGGGGTGAGCTCCCAGGAAGGAATCGCTAGCCCCTGGATTCTTCAGGAAAACAGTTTGTGCTCTTCAGCGGCACCTGTGGCGTGAAGAGTCTCCTGGTGGTGTGGTTTTCAGCAGGCTTGGAAGCTGCAATGAACCTGCTGTCAAAAGGGGGAAATACGGGCTTCTCCCATATTCTCCCGTTTACAACCTGACGCCACAGCGCATTTACTAGCACTCTCTGACTGACTACTGGAGACTTTCAGCCCCACTGGGCCTTTCTATGATGACACTTGGTTGGACGCGGGGTGTTTTGCGTGCCACGAATAGCATTACACGCTTCATGAACTAGTCCAGCCTAGGAGACTTTGGATGGACCAAATGGCTAACAATTTTACCGGATTTTCAGTATTTTCTGGCAGGCTGGACCTACCGTGTACCTTGCTTCACAATAGAGAGATGACAGGTAAGAGTTGCCAGGATGCACTTTAGGCGCAGGGGTTCTTTCAGTGCAGTTCAGAGGGCCTCCGCAGAGGCAGAGCCACGTTGAATGGAATACTGGCAAAAACGTGGTCCTGGGGCTGCCTTTCAGCTGTAGAAATCAAACTCTGCAGGCGAGAATCTGTTCATCACCCTTCCCTCTGCATACAAAGAGTTGACCTCAACCGTCTGTTCTGTGTTATGTTTCTCGGAATATAAAAGGGGACCCCAGCGCACCCATTCTCTCTCAGAAGGGAATTCCTACGCGACTCTCTTAGGCCTACGGAAAGCCGTAGAGCGGTTAAAGCACTCTGTCGAGTCAGGACTCACGGAGATGGCTGCACACAAAACTTTGCTGATAGGAAACACTCGTGCTTCCCTTGAGGCTAGGGGTCAAGTTTACTTAGCACTGAGCTAGGGCAAGCGTGGGATGAGCTCCTAGCAAGGCACTGGAGACCACCTGGATTCCTAGGAGAACACTCACTTTCTTCACTGAGCGTATTCCTAGGAGTGACTAGAAGACGGTTAATGGCAATGTCTTTCAGTCAGCCTTGAGGCCGCCACTATCTACCTTTCAACTGGGGGAAATCCTGCCTTTTTCCAGGCTTCTCAATGACAAACTGGATCACCCGGCACATGTACCTAGCTTCTCTGACAATCCCAAAGAGATCATTGGAACGCAATCCGGCCTTCTGCAATGAAACTTTTGGATGCAGTGTGTTCTGCATGAGGTGAACGGCATAATCCTCTAAATGTCAGCAGTAGGCCTAGGTGACTTTGGATGTTCCAAATGCCTAGCAATGCTCAGGGTAAATCTCTTCTTTATTTCGGCCTGGACCTAAAGGCCAGTTTCCGCATCACTAAGAGAGACCTCGAGCAGCAGTCCCCAAACTGAATTGGAGCCCCGGTGGTTTCTTTCAGGGCATCTTATGTTTCCTCAAAGTGGCAGACCCGCATGGAATGAAAGCCTGCCGCGAACCGCTTTCCTGAGGCTGTTTCAAATCTGTGGAATGCTAGCCATAGAGAACACATTAGTTCCCGGCCCTTCCAACTGCATTGTGAGGGATGTTACCAGAGCTGTGTATCCCTTGAATGTGCCCAGAAGGCTTTGGGTACACAGTGTCCTTCCTTGGAAAGAATAGACCATGTGAGAGTCTTGAGCACTGTGGGCCATACTAAAGCTAAAGCCGTCCATTGATTAAGACTTCCTGGAAACCGCTGCACCTCTATCTCTGGTAATGGGAAAATGGGCACCTTACCTCAAGACTAGAGGTCACATTTAGTTGGCCCTTTAGCTACAGTACGCAACTGGGGTGAGCTCCCAGGAAGGAATCGAAAGCCCCTGGATTCTTTAGGAAAAAACTATGTGCTCTTCAGCGGCACCTGTGTCATGAATAGTATCCGGTTCGTGTGGTTTTCAGCAGGCTTGGAAGATGAAATGAAGCTGCTGTCAAAAGCGGGAAATACGGGCTTCTCCCATATTCTCCCGTTTACATCTTGACGCCACAGCGCATTTACTAGAACTCTCTGACTGACTACTGGAGACTTTCAGCCCCACTGGGCCTTTCTATGATCACACTTCGTTGGACGCGGGGTGTTTTGCGTGCCATGAATAGCATTACACGCTTCAGGAACTAGTCCGGCCTAGGTGACTTTGGATGGACCAAATGGCTAACAATTTTACCGGACTTTCAGTATTTTCTGTCAGGCTGGACCTACGTGTACCTTGCTTCACAATAGAGAGATGACAGGTAAGAGTTGCCAGGATGCACTTTAGACGCAGGGATTCTTTCAGTGCGGTTCAGATGGCCTCTGCAGAGACAGAGCCACGTTGAATGGAATACTGGCAAAAACGTGGTCCTGGGGCTGCCTTACAGCTGTAGAAATCAAGCTCTGCAAGCGAGAATCTGTTCATCACCCTTCCCTCTGCATACAAAGAGTTGACCCCAACCGTCTGTTCTGTGTTATGTTTCACCGAAAATGAAAGGGGACATGAGCGCACACACTCTCCCTCAGAAGGGAATTCCTACGTGACTCTCTTAGGCCTACAGAAAGCCGTAGAGGAGTTAAAGCACTCTGTCGAGTCAGGACTCACGGAGATAGCTGCACACAAAACTTTGCTGATAGGAAACACTCGTGCTTCCCTTGAGGCTAGGGGTCACGTTTACTTTGCACTGAGCTAGTGCAAGCGTGGGATGTGCTCCTAGCAAGGCACTGGAGACCACATGGATTCCTAGGAGAACACTCACTTTCTTCACTGAGCGTATTCCTAGGAGTGACTAGAAGACCGTTAATGGCAATGTCTTTCAGTCAGCCTTGAGGCCGCCACTATCTACCTTTCAACTGGGGGAAATCCTGCCTTTTTCCAGGCGTCTCAGTGACAAACTGGATCACCCCGCACATGTACCTAGCTTCTCTGACAATCCCAAAGAGACCATTGGAACGCAATCCGGCCTTCTGCGATGAAACTTTTGGATGCAGTGTGTTCTGCATGAGGTGAACGGCATAATCCTCTAAATGTCCACAGTAGGCCTAGGTGACTTTGGATGTTGCAAATGCCTAGCAATGCTCAGGGTAAATCTCTTCTTTATTTCGGGCTGGACCTAAAGGCCAGTTTCCGCATCACTTAGAGAGACCTCGAGCAGGAGTCCCCAGACTGAAGTGGCGCCCCGGTGGTTTCCTTCAGGGCCTCTTATGTTTCCTCAAAGTGGCAGACCCACATGGAATGAAAGCCTGCCACGAATCGCCTTCCTGATGCACTTTCAAAGCTGTGGAACGCTAGCCATAGAGAACACATTCGTTCCCGGCCCTTCCAAGTGCATAGTGAGGGAACTTCCCCGAGCTGTGTATCCCTTGATTTTGCCCAGAAGGCTTTGGATACACAGTGTCCTTCCTTGGCAGGAATTGACCATGTGAGAGTCTTGAGCACTGTAGGCCATACTAAAGCTAAAGCCGTCCATTGATTAAGACTTCCTGGAAACCGGTGCACCTCTATCTCTGGTAATGGGAAAATGTGCACCTTACCTCAAGACTAGAGGTCACATTTACTTGGCCCTTTAGCTAGAGTACACAACTGGGTTGAGCTCCCAGGAAGGAATCGCAAGCCCCTGGAATCTTCAGGAAAACAGGTTGTGCTCTTCAGCAGCACCTGTGGCGTGAAGAGTCTCCTGGTGGTGTGGTTTTCAGCAGGCTTGGAAGCTGCAATGAACCTGCTGTCAAAAGGGGCAAATACGGGCTTCTCCCATATTCTCCCGTTTACAACTTGACGCCACAGCGCATTTACTAGCACTCTCTGACTGACTACTGGAGACTTTCAGCCCCACTGGGCCTTTCTATGATGACACTTGGTTGGACGCGGGGTGTTTTGCGTGCCACGAATAGCATTACACGCTTCATGAACTAGTCCAGCCTAGGTGACTTTGGATGGACCAAATGGCTAACAATTTTACCGGATTTTCAGTATTTTCTGGCAGGCTGGACCTACCGTGTACCTTGCTTCCCAATAGAGAGATGACAGGTAAGAGTTGCCAGGATGCACTTTACGCGCAGGGGTTCTTTCAGTGCAGTTCAGAGGGCCTCCGCAGAGGCAGAGCCACGTTGAATGGAATACTGGCCAAAACGTGGTCCTGGGGCTGCCTTACAGCTGTAGAAATCAAGCTCTGCAGGCGAGAATCTGTTCATCACCCTTCCCTCTGCATACAAAGGGTCGACCCCAACCGTCTGTTCTGTGTTATGTTTCTCGGAAAATAAAAGGGGACTATGGCGCACACAGTCTCCCTCAGAAGGGAATTCCTACGTGACTGTCTTAGGCCTACGGAAAGCCGTAGAGGAGTTAAAGCACTCTGTCGAGTCAGGACACATGGAGATGGCTGCACACAAAACTTTGCTGATAGGAAACACCCGTGCTTCCCTTGAGGCCAGGGGTCACGTTTACTTTGCCCTGAGCTAGGGCAAGCGTGGGATGAGCTCCTAGCAAGGCACTGGAGACCACCTGGATTCCTAGGAGAACACTCACTTTCTTCACTGAGCGTATTCCTAGGAGTGACTAGAAGACCGTTAATGGCAATGTCTTTCAGTCAGCCTTGAGGCCGCCACTATCTACCTTTCAACTGGGGGAAATCCTGCCTTTTTCCAGGCGTCTTAATGACAAACTGGATCACCCCGCACATGTACCTAGCTTCTCTGACAATCCCAAAGAGACCATTGGAACGCAATCCGGCCTTCTGCGATGAAACTTTTGGATGCAGTGTGTTCTGCATGAGGTGAACGGCATAATCCTCTAAATGTCCGCAGTAGGCCTAGGTGACTTTGGATGTTCCAAATGCCTAACAATGCTCAGGGCAAATCTCTTCTTTATTTCGGGCTGGACGTAAAGGCCAGTTTCTGCATCACTAAGAGAGACCTCGAGCAGGAATCCCCAAACTGAATTGGAGCCCCGGTGGTTTCTTTCAGGGCATCTTATGTTTCCTCAAAGTGGCAGACCCGCATGGAATGAAAGCCTGCCACGAACCGCTTTCCTGAGGCTGTTTCAAAGCTGTGGAATGCTAGCCATAGAGAACACATTAGTTCCCGGCCCTTCCAACTGCATAGTGAGGGATGTTCCCAGAGCTGTGTATCCCTTGATTGTGCCCAGAAGGCTTTGGGTACACAGTGTCCTTCCTTGGAAAGAATAGACCATGTGAGAGTCTTGAGCACTGTGGGCCATAGTAAAGCTAAAGCCGTCCATTGACTAAGACTTCCTGGAAACCGGTGCACCTCTATCTCTGGTAATGGGAAAATGTGCACCTTACCTCAAGCCTAGAGGTCACATTTAGTTGGCCCTTTAGCTACAGTACGCAACTGGGGTGAGCTCCCAGGAAGGAATCGCAAGCCCCTGGATTCTTTAGGAAAAAAACTCTGTGCTCTTCAGCGGCACCTGTGGCGTGAAGAGTCTCCTGGTGGTGTGGTTTTCAGCAGGCTTGGAAGCTGCAATGGAGCTGCTGTCAAAAGGGGGAAATACGGGCTTCTCCCATATTCTCCCGTTTACAACCTGACACCACAGCGCATTTACTAGCACTCTCTGACTGACTGCTGGAGACTTTCAGCCCCCCTGGGCCTTTCTATGATCACACTTGGTTGGACGCGGGGTGTTTTTTCGTGCCACGAATAGCATTACACGCTTCATGAACTAGTCCAGCCTAGGTGACTTTGGATGGACCAAATGGCTAAGAATTTGACCGGTATTTCAGGATTTTCTGGCAGGCTGGACCTACCATGTACCTTGCTTCCCAATAGAGAGATGACAGGTAAGAGTTGCCAGGATGCACTTTAGGCGCAGGGGTACTTTCAGTGCAGTTCAGAGGGCCTCCGTGGAGGCAGAGCCACGTTGAATGGAATACTGGCCAAAACGTGGTCCTGGGGCTGCCTTACAGCTGTAGAAATCAAGCTCTGCAGGCGAGAATCTGTTCATCACCCTTCCCTCTGCATACAAAGGGTCGACCCCAACCGTCTGTTCTGTGTTATGTTTCTCGGAAAATAAAAGGGGACTATGGCGCACACACTCTCCCTCAGAAGGGAATTCCTACGCGACTCTCTTAGGCCTACGGAAAGCCGTAGAGGAGTTAAAGCACTCTGTCGAGTCAGGACGCACGGAGATGGCTGCACACAAAACTTTGCTGATAGGAAACACCCGTGCTTCCCTTGAGGCCAGGGGTCACGTTTACTTTGCCCTGAGCTAGGGCATGCGTGGGATGAGCTCCTAGCAAGGCACTGGAGACCACATGGATTCCTAGGAGAACACTCACTTTCTTCACTGAGCGTATTCCTAGGAGTGACTAGAAGACCGTTAATGGCAATGTCTTTCAGTCAGCCTTGAGGCCGCCACTATCTACCTTTCAACTGGGGGAAATCCTGCCTTTTTCCAGGCTTCACAATGACAAACTGGATCACCCGGCACATGTACCTAGCTTCTCTGACAATCCCAAAGAGATCATTGGAACGCAATCCGGCCTTCTGCAATGAAACTTTTGGATGCAGTGTGTTCTGCATGAGGTGAACGGCATAATCCTCTAAATGTCAGCAGTAGGCCTAGGTGACTTTGGTTGTTCCAAATGCCTAGCAATGCTCAGGGTAAATCTCTTCTTTATTTCGGGCTGGACCTAAAGGCCAGTTTCTGCATCACTAAGAGAGACCTCGAGCAGGAGTCCCCAAACTGAATTGGAGCCCCGGTGGTTTCTTTCAGGGCATCTTATGTTTCCTCAAAGTGGCAGACCCGCATGGAATGAAAGCCTGCCACGAACCGCTTTCCTGAGGCTGTTTCAAAGCTGTGGAATGCTAGCCATAGAGAACACATTAGTTCCCGGCCCTTCCAACTGCATAGTGAGGGATGCTCCCAGAGCTGTGTATCCCTTGATTGTGCCCAGAAGGCTCTGGGTACACAGTGTACTTCCTTGGAAAGAATTGACCATGTGAGAGTCTTGAGCACTGTAGGCCATACTAAAGCTAAAGCCGTCCATTGATTAAGACTTCCTGGAAACCGGTGCACCTCTATCTCTGGTAATGGGAAAATGTGCACCTTACCTCAAGACTAGAGGTCACATTTAGTTGGCCCTTTAGCTACAGTACACAACTGGGGTGAGCTCCCAGGAAGGAATCGCAAGCCCCTGGATTCTTCAGGAAAACAGGTTGTGCTCTTCAGCGGCACCTGTGGCGTGAAGAGTCTCCTGGTGGTGTGGTTTTCAGCAGGCTTGGAAGCTGCAATGAACCTGCTGTCAAAAGGGGGAAATACGGGCTTCTCCCATATTCTCCCGTTTACAACTTGACGCCACAGCGAATTTACTAGCACTCTCTGACTGACTACTGGAGACTTTCAGCCCCACTGGGCCTTTCTATGATGACACTTGGTTGGACGCGGGATGTTTTGCGTGCCACGAATAGCATTACACGCTTCATGAACTAGTCCAGCCTAGGTGACTTTGGATGGACCAAATGGCTAACAATTTTACCGAATTTTCAGTATTTTCTGGCAGGCTGGACCTACCGTGTACCTTGCTTCCCAATAGAGAGATGACAGGTAAGAGTTGCCAGGATGCACTTTAGGCGCAGGGATTCTTTCAGTGCGGTTCGGAGGGCCTCCGCAGAGGCAGAGCCACGTTGAATGGAATACTGGCAAAAACGTGGTCCTGGGGCTGCCTTTCAGCTGTAGAAATCAAACTCTGCAGGCGAGAATCTGTTCATCACCCTTCCCTCTGCATACAAAGAGTTGACCCCAACCGTCTGTTCTGTGTTATGTTTCTCGGAATATAAAAGGGGACCCCAGCACACCCATTCTCTCTCAGAAGGGAATTCCTACGCGACTCTCTTAGGCCTACGGAAAGCCGTAGAGGGGTTAAAGCACTCTGTCGAGTCAGGACTCACGGAGATGGCTGCACACAAAACTTTGCTGATAGGAAACACTCGTGCTTCCCTTGAGGCTAGGGGTCAAGTTTACTTAGCACTGAGCTAGGGCAAGCATGGGATGAGCTCCTAGCAAGGCACTGGAGACCACCTGGATTCCTAGGAGAACACTCACTTTCTTCACTGAGCGTATTCCTAGGAGTGACTAGAAGACGGTTAATGACAATGTCTTTCAGTCAGCCTTGAGGCCGCCACTATCTACCTTTCAACTGGGGGAAATCCTGCCTTTTTCCAGGCTTCTCAATGACAAACTGGATCACCCGGCACATGTACCTAGCTTCTCTGACAATCCCAAAGAGATCATTGGAACGCAATCCGGCCTTCTGCAATGAAACTTTTGGATGCAGTGTGTTCTGCATGAGGTGAACGGCATAATCCTCTAAATGTCAGCAGTAGGCCTAGGTGACTTAGGATGTTCCAAATGCCTAGCAATGCTCAGGGTAAATCTCTTCTTTATTTCAGCCTGTACCTAAAGGCCAGTTTCCGCATCACTAAGCGAGACCTGAGCAGCAGTCCCCAACCTGAATTGGAGCCCCGGTGGTTTCTTTCAGGGCATCTTATGTTTCCTCAAAGTGGCAGACCCGCATGGAATGAAAGCCTGCCACGAACCGCTTTCCTGAGGCTGTTTCAAATCTGTGGAATGCTAGCCATAGAGAACACATTAGTTCCCGGCCCTTCCAACTGCATTGTGAGGGATGTTACCAGAGCTGTGTATCCCTTGAATGTGCCCAGAAGGCTTTGGGTACACAGTGTCCTTCCTTGGAAAGAATAGACCATGTGAGAGTCTTGAGCACTGTGGGCCATACTAAAGCTAAAGCCGTCCATTGATTAAGACTTCCTGGAAACCGGTGCACCTCTATCTCTGGTAATGGGAAAATGGGCACCTTACCTCAAGACTAGAGGTCACATTTAGTTGGCCCTTTAGCTACAGTACGCAACTGGGGTGAGCTCCCAGGAAGGAATCGAAAGCCCCTGGATTCTTTAGGAAAAAACTATGTGCTCTTCAGCGGCACCTGTGTCATGAATAGTATCCTGTTCATGTGGTTTTCAGCAGGCTTGG
The DNA here is from genome assembly GCF_025265405.1 of Mesoplodon densirostris. Lineage (NCBI taxonomy): Eukaryota > Metazoa > Chordata > Mammalia > Artiodactyla > Ziphiidae > Mesoplodon > Mesoplodon densirostris. The sequence continues at coordinate 2,055,359 of NC_082682.1, forward strand.
AAGATGAAATGAAGCTGCTGTCAAAAGCGTGAAATACGGGTTTCTCCCATATTCTCCCGTTTACAACTTGACGCCACAGCGCAATTACTAGCAATCTCTCACTGACTACTGGAGACTTTAAGCCCCACTGGGCCTTTCTATGATCACACTTCGTTGGACGCGGGGTGTTTTGCGTGCCACGAATAGCATTACACGCTTCAGGAACTAGTCCGGCCTAGGTGACTTTGGATGGACCAAATGGCTAAGAATTTGACCGGTATTTCAGGATTTTCTGGCAGGCTGGACCTACCGTGTACCTTGCTTCCCAATAGAGAGATGACAGGTAAGAGTTGCCAGGATGCACTTTAGGCGCAGGGGTTCTTTCAGTGCAGTTCAGAGGGCCTCCGCGGAGGCAGAGCCATGTTGAATGGAATACTGGCCAAAACGTGGTCCTGGGGCTGCCTTACAGCTGTAGAAATCAAGCTCTGCAGGCGAGAATCTGTTCATCACCCTTCCCTCTGCATACAAAGGGTCGACCCCAACCGTCTGTTCTGTGTTATGTTTCTCTGAAAATAAGAGGGGACTATGGCGCACACACTCACCCTCAGAAGGGAATTCCTACGTGACTCTCTTAGGCCTACGGAAAGCCGTAGAGGAGTTAAAGCACTCTGTCGAGTCAGGACGCACGGAGATGGCTGCACACAAAACTTTGCTGATAGGAAACACCCGTGCTTCCCTTGAGGCCAGGGGTCACGTTTACTTTGCCCTGAGCTAGGGCAAGCGTGGGATGAGCTCCTAGCAAGGCACTGGAGACCACCTGGATTCCTAGGAGAACACTCACTTTCTTCACTGAGCGTATTCCTAGGAGTGACTAGAAGACGGTTAATGGCAATGTCTTTCAGTCAGCCTTGAGGCCGCCACTATCTACCTTTCAACTGGGGGAAATCCTGCCTTTTTCCAGGCTTCTCAATGACAAACTGGATCACCCCGCACATGTACCTAGCTTCTCTGACAATCCCAAAGAGACCATTGGAACGCAATCCGGCCTTCTGCGATGAAACTTTTGGATGCAGTGTGTTCTGCATGAGGTGAACGGCATAATCCTCTAAATGTCCACAGTAGGCCTAGGTGACTTTGGATGTTGCAAATGCGTAGCAATGCTCAGGGTAAATCTCTTCTTTATTTCGGGCTGGACCTAAAGGCCAGTTTCCGCATCACTTAGAGAGACCTCGAGCAGGAGTCCCCAGACTGAAGTGGCGTCCCGGTGGTTTCCTTCAGGGCCTCTTATGTTTCCTCAAAGTGGCAGACCCGCATGGAATGAAAGCCTGCCACGAATCGCCTTCCTGATGCACTTTCAAAGCTGTGGAACGCTAGCCATAGAGAACACATTCGTTCCCGGCCCTTCCAAGTGCATAGTGAGGGAACTTCCCCGAGCTGTGTATCCCTTGATTGTGCCCAGAATGCTTTGGGTACACAGTGTCCTTCCTTGGCAGGAATTGACCATGTGAGAGTCTTGAGCACTGTGGGCCATAGTAAAGCTAAAGCCGTCCATTGACTAAGACTTCCTGGAAACCGGTGCACCTCTATCTCTGGTAATGGGAAAATGTGCACCTTACCTCAAGACTAGAGGTCACATTTAGTTGGCCCTTTAGCTACAGTACGCAACTGGGGTGAGCTCCCAGGAAGGAATCGCAAACCTCTGGATTCTTTAGGAAAAAACTCTGTGCTCTTCAGCGGCACCTGTGGCGTGAAGAGTCTCCTGGTGGTGTGGATTTCGGCAGGCTTGGAAGCTGCAATGGAGCTGCTGTCAAAAGGGGGAAATACGGGCTTCTCCCATATTCTCCCGTTTACAACTTGACACCACAGCGCATTTACTAGCACTCTCAGACTGACTGCTGGAGACTTTCAGCCCCACTGGGCCTTTCTATGATCACACTTCGTTGGACGCGGGGTGTTTTGCGTGCCACGAATAGCATTACACGCTTCAGGAACTAGTCCGGCCTAGGTGACTTTGGATGGACCAAATGGCTAACAATTTTACCGGACTTTCAGTATTTTCTGTCAGGCTGGACCTACGAGTACCTTGCTTCACAATAGAGAGATGACAGGTAAGAGTTGCCAGGATGCACTTTAGACGCAGGGATTCTTTCAGTGCGGTTCAGATGGCCTCTGCAGAGACAGAGCCACGTTGAATGGAATACTGGCAAAAACGTGGTCCTGGGGCTGCCTTACAGCTGTAGAAATCAAGCTCTGCAAGCGAGAATCTGTTCATCACCCTTCCCTCTGCATACAAAGAGTTGACCCCAACCGTCTGTTCTGTGTTATGTTTCTCCGAAAATGAAAGGGGACATGAGCGCACACACTCTCCCTCAGAAGGGAATTCCTACGCGACTCTCTTAGGCCTACAGAAAGCCGTAGAGGAGTTAAAGCACTCTGTCGAGTCAGGACTCACGGAGATGGCTGCACACAAAACTTTGCTGATAGGAAACACTCGTGCTTCCCTTGAGGCTAGGGGCCACGTTTACTTTGCACTGAGCTAGTGCAAGCGTGGGATGTGCTCCTAGCAAGGCACTGGAGACCACATGGATTCCTAGGAGAACACTCACTTTCTTCACTGAGCGTATTCCTAGGAGTGACTAGAAGACCGTTAATGGCAATGTCTTTCAGTCAGCCTTGAGGCCGCCACTATCTACCTTTCAACTGGGGGAAATCCTGCCTTTTTCCAGGCGTCTCAGTGACAAACTGGATCACCCCGCACATGTACCTAGCTTCTCTGACAATCCCAAAGAGACCATTGGAACGCAATCCGGCCTTCTGCGATGAAACTTTTGGATGCAGTGTGTTCTGCATGAGGTGAACGGCATAATCCTCTAAATGTCCGCAGTAGGCCTAGGTGACTTTGGATGTTGCAAATGCCTAGCAATGCTCAGGGTAAATCTCTTCTTTATTTCGGGCTGGACCTAAAGGCCAGTTTCCACATCACTTAGAGAGACCTCGAGCAGGAGTCCCCAGACTGAAGTGGCGCCCCTGTGGTTTCCTTCAGGGCCTCTTATGTTTCCTCAAAGTGGCAGACCCGCATGGAATGAAAGCCTGCCACGAATCGCCTTCCTGATGCACTTTCAAAGCTGTGGAACGCTAGCCATAGAGAACACCTTCGTTCCCGGCCCTTCCAAGTGCATAGTGAGGGAACTTCCCCGAGCTGTGTATCCCTTGATTGTGCCCAGAAGGCTTTGGGTACACAGTGTCCTTCCTTGGCAGGAATTGACCATGTGAGAGTCTTGAGCACTGTGGGCCATAGTAAAACTAAAGCCGTCCATTGACTAAGACTTCCTGGAAACCGGTGCACCTCTATCTCTGGTAATGGGAAAATGTGCACCTTACCTCAAGACTAGAGGTCACATTTAGTTGGCCCTTTAGCTACAGTACGCAACTGGAGTGAGCTCCCAGGAAGGAATCGCAAACCCCTGGATTCTTTAGGAAAAAACTCTGTGCTCTTCAGCGGCACCTGTGGCGTGAAGAGTCTCCTGGTGGTGTGGATTTCAGCAGGCTTGGAAGCTGCAATGGAGCTGCTGTCAAAAGGGGGAAATACGGGCTTCTCCCATATTCTCCCGTTTACAACTTGACACCACAGCGCATTTACTAGCACTCTCTGACTGACTGCTGGAGACTTTCAGCCCCACTGGGCCTTTCTATGATCACACTTCGTTGGACGCGGGGTGTTTTGCGTGCCACGAATAGCATTACACGCTTCATGAACTAGTCCGGCCTAGGTGACTTTGGATGGACCAAATGGCTAAGAATTTGACCGGTATTTCAGGATTTTCTGGCAGGCTGGACCTACCGTGTACCTTGCTTCCCAATAGAGAGATGACAGGTAAGAGTTGCCAGGATGCACTTTAGGCGCAGGGGTTCTTTCAGTGCAGTTCAGAGGGCCTCCGCGGAGGCAGAGCCACGTTGAATGGAATACTGGCCAAAACGTGGTCCTGCGGCTGCCTTACAGCTGTAGAAATCAAGCTCTGCAGGCGAGAATCTGTTCATCACCCTTCCCTCTGCATACAAAGGGTCGACCCCAACCGTCTGTTCTGTGTTATGTTTCTCGGAAAATAAAAGGGGACTATGGCGCACACAGTCTCCCTCAGAAGGGAATTCCTACTTGACTGTCTTAGGCCTACGGAAAGCCGTAGAGGAGTTAAAGCACTCTGTCGAGTCAGGACGCATGGAGATGGCTGCACACAAAACTTTGCTGATAGGAAACACCCGTGCTTCCCTTGAGGCCAGGGGTCACGTTTACTTTGCCCTGAGCTAGGGCAAGCGTGGGATGAGCTCCTAGCAAGGCACTGGAGACCACCTGGATTCCTAGGAGAACACTCACTTTCTTCACTGAGCGTATTACTAGGAGTGACTAGAAGACCGTTAATGGCAATGTCTTTCAGTCAGCCTTGAGGCCGCCACTATATACCTTTCAACTGGGGGAAATCCTGCCTTTTTCCAGGCTTCTCAATGACAAACTGGATCACCCCGCACATGTACCTAGCTTCTCTGACAATCCCAAAGAGACCATTGGAATGCAATCCGGCCTTCTGCGATGAAACTTTTGGATGCTGTGTGTTCTGCATGTGGTGAACGGCATAATCCTCTAAATGTCCGCAGTAGGCCTAGGTGACTTTGGATGTTCCAAATGCCTAACAAAGCTCAGGGCAAATCTCTTCTTTATTTCGGGCTGGACGTAAAGGCCAGTTTCTGCATCACTAAGAGAGACCTCGAGCAGGAGTCCCCAAACTGAATTGGATCCCCGGTGGTTTCTTTCAGGGCATCTTATGTTTCCTCAAAGTGGCAGACCCGCATGGAATGAAAGCCTGCCACGAACCGCTTTCCTGAGGCTGTTTCAAAGCTGTGGAATGCTAGCCATAGAGAACACATTAGTTCCCGGCCCTTCCAACTGCATAGTGAGGGATGCTCCCAGAGCTGTGTATCCCTTGATTGTTCCCAGAAGGCTTTGGGTACACAGTGTACTTCCTTGGAAAGAATTGACCATGTGAGAGTCTTGAGCACTGTAGGCCATACTAAAGCTAAAGCCGTCCATTGATTAAGACTTCCTGGAAACCGGTGCACCTCTATCTCTGGTAATGGGAAAATGTGCACCTTACCTCAAGACTAGAGGTCACATTTACTTGGCCCTTTAGCTAGAGTACACAACTGGGGTGAGCTCCCAGGAAGGAATCGCTAGCCCCTGGATTCTTCAGGAAAACAGTTTGTGCTCTTCAGCGGCACCTGTGGCGTGAAGAGTCTCCTGGTGGTGTGGTTTTCAGCAGGCTTGGAAGCTGCAATGAACCTGCTGTCAAAAGGGGGAAATACGGGCTTCTCCCATATTCTCCCGTTTACAACCTGACGCCACAGCGCATTTACTAGCACTCTCTGACTGACTACTGGAGACTTTCAGCCCCACTGGGCCTTTCTATGATGACACTTGGTTGGACGCGGGGTGTTTTGCGTGCCACGAATAGCATTACACGCTTCATGAACTAGTCCAGCCTAGGAGACTTTGGATGGACCAAATGGCTAACAATTTTACCGGATTTTCAGTATTTTCTGGCAGGCTGGACCTACCGTGTACCTTGCTTCACAATAGAGAGATGACAGGTAAGAGTTGCCAGGATGCACTTTAGGCGCAGGGGTTCTTTCAGTGCAGTTCAGAGGGCCTCCGCAGAGGCAGAGCCACGTTGAATGGAATACTGGCAAAAACGTGGTCCTGGGGCTGCCTTTCAGCTGTAGAAATCAAACTCTGCAGGCGAGAATCTGTTCATCACCCTTCCCTCTGCATACAAAGAGTTGACCCCAACCGTCTGTTCTGTGTTATGTTTCTCGGAATATAAAAGGGGACCCCAGCGCACCCATTCTCTCTCAGAAGGGAATTCCTACGCGACTCTCTTAGGCCTACGGAAAGCCGTAGAGCGGTTAAAGCACTCTGTCGAGTCAGGACTCACGGAGATGGCTGCACACAAAACTTTGCTGATAGGAAACACTCGTGCTTCCCTTGAGGCTAGGGGTCAAGTTTACTTAGCACTGAGCTAGGGCAAGCGTGGGATGAGCTCCTAGCAAGGCACTGGAGACCACCTGGATTCCTAGGAGAACACTCACTTTCTTCACTGAGCGTATTCCTAGGAGTGACTAGAAGACGGTTAATGGCAATGTCTTTCAGTCAGCCTTGAGGCCGCCACTATCTACCTTTCAACTGGGGGAAATCCTGCCTTTTTCCAGGCTTCTCAATGACAAACTGGATCACCCGGCACATGTACCTAGCTTCTCTGACAATCCCAAAGAGATCATTGGAACGCAATCCGGCCTTCTGCAATGAAACTTTTGGATGCAGTGTGTTCTGCATGAGGTGAACGGCATAATCCTCTAAATGTCAGCAGTAGGCCTAGGTGACTTTGGATGTTCCAAATGCCTAGCAATGCTCAGGGTAAATCTCTTCTTTATTTCGGCCTGGACCTAAAGGCCAGTTTCCGCATCACTAAGAGAGACCTCGAGCAGCAGTCCCCAAACTGAATTGGAGCCCCGGTGGTTTCTTTCAGGGCATCTTATGTTTCCTCAAAGTGGCAGACCCGCATGGAATGAAAGCCTGCCGCTAACCGCTTTCCTGAGGCTGTTTCAAATCTGTGGAATGCTAGCCATAGAGAACACATTAGTTCCCGGCCCTTCCAACTGCATTGTGAGGGATGTTACCAGAGCTGTGTATCCCTTGAATGTGCCCAGAAGGCTTTGGGTACACAGTGTCCTTCCTTGGAAAGAATAGACCATGTGAGAGTCTTGAGCACTGTGGGCCATACTAAAGCTAAAGCCGTCCATTGATTAAGACTTCCTGGAAACCGCTGCACCTCTATCTCTGGTAATGGGAAAATGGGCACCTTACCTCAAGACTAGAGGTCACATTTAGTTGGCCCTTTAGCTACAGTACGCAACTGGGGTGAGCTCCCAGGAAGGAATCGAAAGCCCCTGGATTCTTTAGGAAAAAACTATGTGCTCTTCAGCGGCACCTGTGTCATGAATAGTATCCGGTTCGTGTGGTTTTCAGCAGGCTTGGAAGATGAAATGAAGCTGCTGTCAAAAGCGGGAAATACGGGCTTCTCCCATATTCTCCCGTTTACATCTTGACGCCACAGCGCATTTACTAGCACTCTCTGACTGACTACTGGAGACTTTCAGCCCCACTGGGCCTTTCTATGATCACACTTCGTTGGACGCGGGGTGTTTTGCGTGCCATGAATAGCATTACACGCTTCAGGAACTAGTCCGGCCTAGGTGACTTTGGATGGACCAAATGGCTAACAATTTTACCGGACTTTCAGTATTTTCTGTCAGGCTGGACCTACGTGTACCTTGCTTCACAATAGAGAGATGACAGGTAAGAGTTGCCAGGATGCACTTTAGACGCAGGGATTCTTTCAGTGCGGTTCAGATGGCCTCTGCAGAGACAGAGCCACGTTGAATGGAATACTGGCAAAAACGTGGTCCTGGGGCTGCCTTACAGCTGTAGAAATCAAGCTCTGCAAGCGAGAATCTGTTCATCACCCTTCCCTCTGCATACAAAGAGTTGACCCCAACCGTCTGTTCTGTGTTATGTTTCACCGAAAATGAAAGGGGACATGAGCGCACACACTCTCCCTCAGAAGGGAATTCCTACGCGACTCTCTTAGGCCTACAGAAAGCCGTAGAGGAGTTAAAGCACTCTGTCGAGTCAGGACTCACGGAGATGGCTGCACACAAAACTTTGCTGATAGGAAACACTCGTGCTTCCCTTGAGGCTAGGGGTCACGTTTACTTTGCACTGAGCTAGTGCAAGCGTGGGATGTGCTCCTAGCAAGGCACTGGAGACCACATGGATTCCTAGGAGAACACTCACTTTCTTCACTGAGCGTATTCCTAGGAGTGACTAGAAGACCGTTAATGGCAATGTCTTTCAGTCAGCCTTGAGGCCGCCACTATCTACCTTTCAACTGGGGGAAATCCTGCCTTTTTCCAGGCGTCTCAGTGACAAACTGGATCACCCCGCACATGTACCTAGCTTCTCTGACAATCCCAAAGAGACCATTGGAACGCAATCCGGCCTTCTGCGATGAAACTTTTGGATGCAGTGTGTTCTGCATGAGGTGAACGGCATAATCCTCTAAATGTCCACAGTAGGCCTAGGTGACTTTGGATGTTGCAAATGCCTAGCAATGCTCAGGGTAAATCTCTTCTTTATTTCGGGCTGGACCTAAAGGCCAGTTTCCGCATCACTTAGAGAGACCTCGAGCAGGAGTCCCCAGACTGAAGTGGCGCCCCGGTGGTTTCCTTCAGGGCCTCTTATGTTTCCTCAAAGTGGCAGACCCACATGGAATGAAAGCCTGCCACGAATCGCCTTCCTGATGCACTTTCAAAGCTGTGGAACGCTAGCCATAGAGAACACATTCGTTCCCGGCCCTTCCAAGTGCATAGTGAGGGAACTTCCCCGAGCTGTGTATCCCTTGATTTTGCCCAGAAGGCTTTGGATACACAGTGTCCTTCCTTGGCAGGAATTGACCATGTGAGAGTCTTGAGCACTGTAGGCCATACTAAAGCTAAAGCCGTCCATTGATTAAGACTTCCTGGAAACCGGTGCACCTCTATCTCTGGTAATGGGAAAATGTGCACCTTACCTCAAGACTAGAGGTCACATTTACTTGGCCCTTTAGCTAGAGTACACAACTGGGTTGAGCTCCCAGGAAGGAATCGCAAGCCCCTGGAATCTTCAGGAAAACAGGTTGTGCTCTTCAGCAGCACCTGTGGCGTGAAGAGTCTCCTGGTGGTGTGGTTTTCAGCAGGCTTGGAAGCTGCAATGAACCTGCTGTCAAAAGGGGCAAATACGGGCGTCTCCCATATTCTCCCGTTTACAACTTGACGCCACAGCGCATTTACTAGCACTCTCTGACTGACTACTGGAGACTTTCAGCCCCACTGGGCCTTTCTATGATGACACTTGGTTGGACGCGGGGTGTTTTGCGTGCCACGAATAGCATTACACGCTTCATGAACTAGTCCAGCCTAGGTGACTTTGGATGGACCAAATGGCTAACAATTTTACCGGATTTTCAGTATTTTCTGGCAGGCTGGACCTACCGTGTACCTTGCTTCCCAATAGAGAGATGACAGGTAAGAGTTGCCAGGATGCACTTTACGCGCAGGGGTTCTTTCAGTGCAGTTCAGAGGGCCTCCGCAGAGGCAGAGCCACGTTGAATGGAATACTGGCCAAAACGTGGTCCTGGGGCTGCCTTACAGCTGTAGAAATCAAGCTCTGCAGGCGAGAATCTGTTCATCACCCTTCCCTCTGCATACAAAGGGTCGACCCCAACCGTCTGTTCTGTGTTATGTTTCTCGGAAAATAAAAGGGGACTATGGCGCACACAGTCTCCCTCAGAAGGGAATTCCTACGTGACTGTCTTAGGCCTACGGAAAGCCGTAGAGGAGTTAAAGCACTCTGTCGAGTCAGGACACATGGAGATGGCTGCACACAAAACTTTGCTGATAGGAAACACCCGTGCTTCCCTTGAGGCCAGGGGTCACGTTTACTTTGCCCTGAGCTAGGGCAAGCGTGGGATGAGCTCCTAGCAAGGCACTGGAGACCACCTGGATTCCTAGGAGAACACTCACTTTCTTCACTGAGCGTATTCCTAGGAGTGACTAGAAGACCGTTAATGGCAATGTCTTTCAGTCAGCCTTGAGGCCGCCACTATCTACCTTTCAACTGGGGGAAATCCTGCCTTTTTCCAGGCGTCTTAATGACAAACTGGATCACCCCGCACATGTACCTAGCTTCTCTGACAATCCCAAAGAGACCATTGGAACGCAATCCGGCCTTCTGCGATGAAACTTTTGGATGCAGTGTGTTCTGCATGAGGTGAACGGCATAATCCTCTAAATGTCCGCAGTAGGCCTAGGTAACTTTGGATGTTGCAAATGCCTAGCAATGCTCAGGGCAAATCTCTTCTTTATTTCGGGCTGGACCTAAAGGCCAGTTTCTGCATCACTAAGAGAGACCTCGAGCAGGAGTCCCCAAACTGAATTGGAGCCCCGGTGGTTTCTTTCAGGGCATCTTATGTTTCCTCAAAGTGGCAGACCCGCATGGAATGAAAGCCTGCCACGAACCGCTTTCCTGAGGCTGTTTCAAAGCTGTGGAATGCTAGCCATAGAGAACACATTAGTTCCCGGCCCTTCCAACTGCATAGTGAGGGATGCTCCCAGAGCTGTGTATCCCTTGATTGTGCCCAGAAGGCTTTGGGTACACAGTGTACTTCCTTGGAAAGAATTGACCATGTGAGAGTCTTGAGCACTGTAGGCCATACTAAAGCTAAAGCCGTCCATTGATTAAGACTTCCTGGAAACCGGTGCACCTCTATCTCTGGTAATGGGAAAATGTGCACCTTACCTCAAGACTAGAGGTCACATTTACTTGGCCCTTTAGCTAGAGTACACAACTGGGTTGAGCTCCCAGGAAGGAATCGCAAGCCCCTGGATTCTTCAGGAAAACAGTTTGTGCTCTTCAGCAGCACCTGTGGCGTGAAGAGTCTCCTGGTGGTGTGGTTTTCAGCAGGCTTGGAAGCTGCAATGAACCTGCTGTCAAAAGGGGCAAATACGGGCTTCTCCCATATTCTCCCGTTTACAACTTGACGCCACAGCGCATTTACTAGCACTCTCTGACTGACTACTGGAGACTTTCAGCCCCACTGGGCCTTTCTATGATGACACTTGGTTGGACGCGGGGTGTTTTGCGTGCCACGAATAGCATTACACGCTTCATGAACTAGTCCAGCCTAGGTGACTTTGGATGGACCAAATGGCTAACAATTTTACCGGATATTCAGTATTTTCTGGCAGGCTGGACCTACCGTGTACCTTGCTTCCCAATAGAGAGATGACAGGTAAGAGTTGCCAGGATGCACTTTAGGCGCAGGGATTCTTTCAGTGCGGTTCGGAGGGACTCCGCAGAGGCAGAGCCACGTTGAATGGAATACTGGCAAAAACGTGGTCCTGGGGCTGCCTTTCAGCTGTAGAAATCAAACTCTGCAGGCGAGAACCTGTTCATCACCCTTCCCTCTGCATACAAAGAGTTGACCCCAACCGTCTGTTCTGTGTTATGTTTCTCGGAATATAAAAGGGGACCCCAGCGCACCCATTCCCTCTCAGAAGGGAATTCCTACGCGACTCTCTTAGGCCTACGGAAAGCCGTAGAGGGGTTAAAGCACTCTGTCGATTCAGGACTCCCGGAGATGGCTGCACACAAAACTTTGCTGATAGGAAACACTCGTGCTTCCCTTGAGGCTAGGGGTCAAGATTAATTAGCACTGAGCTAGGGCAAGCGTGGGATGAGCTCCTAGCAAGGCACTGGAGACCACCTGGATTCCTAGGAGAACACTCACTTTCTTCACTGAGCGTATTCCTAGGAGTGACTAGAAGACGGTTAATGACAATGTCTTTCAGTCAGCCTTGAGGCCGCCACTATCTACCTTTCAACTGGGGGAAATCCTGCCTTTTACCAGGCTTCTCAATGACAAACTGGATCACCCGGCACATGTACCTAGCTTCTCTGACAATCCCAAAGAGATCATTGGAACGCAATCCGGCCTTCTGCAATGAAACTTTTGGATGCAGTGTGTTCTGCATGAGGTGAACGGCATAATCCTCTAAATGTCAGCAGTAGGCCTAGGTGACTTAGGATGTTCCAAATGCCTAGCAATGCTCAGGGTAAATCTCTTCTTTATTTCAGCCTGTACCTAAAGGCCAGTTTCCGCATCACTAAGCGAGACCTGAGCAGCAGTCCCCAAACTGAATTGGAGCCCCGGTGGTTTCTTTCAGGGCATCTTATGTTTCCTCAAAGTGGCAGACCCGCATGGAATGAAAGCCTGCCACGAACCGCTTTCCTGAGGCTGTTTCAAATCTGTGGAATGCTAGCCATAGAGAACACATTAGTTCCCGGCCCTTCCAACTGCATTGTGAGGGATGTTACCAGAGCTGTGTATCCCTTGAATGTGCCCAGAAGGCTTTGGGTACACAGTGTCCTTCCTTGGAAAGAATAGACCATGTGAGAGTCTTGAGCACTGTGGGCCATACTAAAGCTAAAGCCGTCCATTGATTAAGACTTCCTGGAAACCGGTGCACCTCTATCTCTGGTAATGGGAAAATGGGCACCTTACCTCAAGACTAGAGGTCACATTTAGTTGGCCCTTTAGCTACAGTACGCAACTGGGGTGAGCTCCCAGGAACTAATCGAAAGCCCCTGGATTCTTTAGGAAAAAACTATGTGCTCTTCAGCGGCACCTGTGTCATGAATAGTATCCTGTTCATGTGGTTTTCAGCAGGCTTGGAAGATGAAATGAAGCTGCTGTCAAAAGCGTGAAATACGGGTTTCTCCCATATTCTCCCGTTTACAACTTGACGCCACAGCGCATTTACTAGCAATCTCTCACTGACTACTGGAGACTTTAAGCCCCACTGGGCCTTTCTATGATCACACTTCATTGGACGCGGGGTGTTTTGCGTGCCACGAATAGCATTACACGCTTCAGGAACTAGTCCGGCCTAGGTGACTTTGGATGGACAAAATGGCTAAGAATTTGACCGGTATTTCAGGATTTTCTGGCAGGCTGGACCTACCGTGTACCTTGCTTCCCAATAGAGAGATGACAGGTAAGAGTTGCCAGGATGCACTTTAGGCGCAGGGGTTCTTTCAGTGCAGTTCAGAGGGCCTCCGCGGAGGCAGAGCCATGTTGAATGGAATACTGGCCAAAACGTGGTCCTGGGGCTGCCTTACAGCTGTAGAAATCAAGCTCTGCAGGCGAGAATCTGTTCATCACCCTTCCCTCTGCATACAAAGGGTCGACCCCAACCGTCTGTTCTGTGTTATGTTTCTCTGAAAATAAGAGGGGACTATGGCGCACACACTCTCCCTCAGAAGGGAATTCCTACGTGACTCTCTTAGGCCTACGGAAAGCCGTAGAGGAGTTAAAGCACTCTGTCGAGTCAGGACGCACGGAGATGGCTGCACACAAAACTTTGCTGATAGGAAACACCCGTGCTTCCCTTGAGGCCAGGGGTCACGTTTACTTTGCCCTGAGCTAGGGCAAGCGTGGGATGAGCTCCTAGCAAGGCACTGGAGACCACCTGGATTCCTAGGAGAACACTAACTTTCTTCACTGAGCGTATTCCTAGGAGTGACTAGAAGACGGTTAATGGCAATGTCTTTCAGTCAGCCTTGAGGCCGCCACTATCTACCTTTCAACTGGGGGAAATCCTGCCTTTTTCCAGGCTTCTCAATGACAAACTGGATCACCCCGCACATGTACCTAGCTTCTCTGACAATCCCAAAGAGACCATTGGAACGCAATCCGGCCTTCTGCGATGAAACTTTTGGATGCAGTGTGTTCTGCATGAGGTGAACGGCATAATCCTCTAAATGTCCACAGTAGGCCTAGGTGACTTTGAATGTTGCAAATGCGTAGCAATGCTCAGGGTAAATCTCTTCTTTATTTCGGGCTGGACCTAAAGGCCAGTTTCCGCATCACTTAGAGAGACCTCGAGCAGGAGTCCCCAGACTGAAGTGGCGTCCCGGTGGTTTCCTTCAGGGCCTCTTATGTTTCCTCAAAGTGGCAGACCCGCATGGAATGAAAGCCTGCCATGAATCGCCTTCCTGATGCACTTTCAAAGCTGTGGAACGCTAGCCATAGAGAACACATTCGTTCCCGGCCCTTCCAAGTGCATAGTGAGGGAACTTCCCCGAGCTGTGTATCCCTTGATTGTGCCCAGAATGCTTTGGGTACACAGTGTCCTTCCTTGGCAGGAATTGACCATGTGAGAGTCTTGAGCACTGTGGGCCATAGTAAAGCTAAAGCCGTCCATTGACTAAGACTTCCTGGAAACCGGTGCACCTCTATCTCTGGTAATGGGAAAATGTGCACCTTACCTCAAGACTAGAGGTCACATTTAGTTGGCCCTTTAGCTACAGTACGCAACTGGGGTGAGCTCCCAGGAAGGAATCGCAAACCCCTGGATTCTTTAGGAAAAAAACTCTGTGCTCTTCAGCGGCACCTGTGGCGTGAAGAGTCTCCTGGTGGTGTGGATTTCGGCAGGCTTGGAAGCTGCAATGGAGCTGCTGTCAAAAGGGGGAAATACGGGCTTCTCCCATATTCTCCCGTTTACAACTTGACACCACAGCGCATTTACTAGCACTCTCAGACTGACTGCTGGAGACTTTCAGCCCCACTGGGCCTTTCTATGATCACACTTCGTTGGACGCGGGGTGTTTTGCGTGCCACGAATAGCATTACACGCTTCAGGAACTAGTCCGGCCTAGGTGACTTTGGATGGACCAAATGGCTAACAATTTTACCGGACTTTCAGTATTTTCTGTCAGGCTGGACCTACGAGTACCTTGCTTCACAATAGAGAGATGACAGGTAAGAGTTGCCAGGATGCACTTTAGACGCAGGGATTCTTTCAGTGCGGTTCAGATGGCCTCTGCAGAGACAGAGCCACGTTGAATGGAATACTGGCAAAAACGTGGTCCTGGGGCTGCCTTACAGCTGTAGAAATCAAGCTCTGCAAGCGAGAATCTGTTCATCACCCTTCCCTCTGCATACAAAGAGTTGACCCCAACCGTCTGTTCTGTGTTATGTTTCTCCGAAAATGAAAGGGGACATGAGCGCACACACTCTCCCTCAGAAGGGAATTCCTACGCGACTCTCTTAGGCCTACAGAAAGCCGTAGAGGAGTTAAAGCACTCTGTCGAGTCAGGACTCACGGAGATGGCTGCACACAAAACTTTGCTGATAGGAAACACTCGTGCTTCCCTTGAGGCTAGGGGCCACGTTTACTTTGCACTGAGCTAGTGCAAGCGTGGGATGTGCTCCTAGCAAGGCACTGGAGACCACATGGATTCCTAGGAGAACACTCACTTTCTTCACTGAGCGTATTCCTAGGAGTGACTAGAAGACCGTTAATGGCAATGTCTTTCAGTCAGCCTTGAGGCCGCCACTATCTACCTTTCAACTGGGGGAAATCCTGCCTTTTTCCAGGCGTCTCAGTGACAAACTGGATCACCCCGCACATGTACCTAGCTTCTCTGACAATCCCAAAGAGACCATTGGAACGCAATCCGGCCTTCTGCGATGAAACTTTTGGATGCAGTGTGTTCTGCATGAGGTGAACGGCATAATCCTCTAAATGTCCGCAGTAGGCCTAGGTGACTTTGGATGTTGCAAATGCCTAGCAATGCTCAGGGTAAATCTCTTCTTTATTTCGGGCTGGACCTAAAGGCCAGTTTCCACATCACTTAGAGAGACCTCGAGCAGGAGTCCCCAGACTGAAGTGGCGCCCCGGTGGTTTCCTTCAGGGCCTCTTATGTTTCCTCAAAGTGGCAGACCCGCATGGAATGAAAGCCTGCCACGAATCGCCTTCCTGATGCACTTTCAAAGCTGTGGAACGCTAGCCATAGAGAACACCTTCGTTCCCGGCCCTTCCAAGTGCATAGTGAGGGAACTTCCCCGAGCTGTGTATCCCTTGATTGTGCCCAGAAGGCTTTGGGTACACAGTGTCCTTCCTTGGCAGGAATTGACCATGTGAGAGTCTTGAGCACTGTGGGCCATAGTAAAACTAAAGCCGTCCATTGACTAAGACTTCCTGGAAACCGGTGCACCTCTATCTCTGGTAATGGGAAAATGTGCACCTTACCTCAAGACTAGAGGTCACATTTAGTTGGCCCTTTAGCTACAGTACGCAACTGGAGTGAGCTCCCAGGAAGGAATCGCAAACCCCTGGATTCTTTAGGAAAAAACTCTGTGCTCTTCAGCGGCACCTGTGGCGTGAAGAGTCTCCTGGTGGTGTGGATTTCAGCAGGCTTGGAAGCTGCAATGGAGCTGCTGTCAAAAGGGGGAAATACGGGCTTCTCCCATATTCTCCCGTTTACAACTTGACACCACAGCGCATTTACTAGCACTCTCTGACTGACTGCTGGAGACTTTCAGCCCCACTGGGCCTTTCTATGATCACACTTCGTTGGACGCGGGGTGTTTTGCGTGCCACGAATAGCATTACACGCTTCATGAACTAGTCCGGCCTAGGTGACTTTGGATGGACCAAATGGCTAAGAATTTGACCGGTATTTCAGGATTTTCTGGCAGGCTGGACCTACCGTGTACCTTGCTTCCCAATAGAGAGATGACAGGTAAGAGTTGCCAGGATGCACTTTAGGCGCAGGGGTTCTTTCAGTGCAGTTCAGAGGGCCTCCGCGGAGGCAGAGCCACGTTGAATGGAATACTGGCCAAAACGTGGTCCTGCGGCTGCCTTACAGCTGTAGAAATCAAGCTCTGCAGGCGAGAATCTGTTAATCACCCTTCCCTCTGCATACAAAGGGTCGACCCCAACCGTCTGTTCTGTGTTATGTTTCTCGGAAAATAAAAGGGGACTATGGCGCACACAGTCTCCCTCAGAAGGGAATTCCTACGTGACTGTCTTAGGCCTACGGAAAGCCGTAGAGGAGTTAAAGCACTCTGTCGAGTCAGGACGCATGGAGATGGCTGCACACAAAACTTTGCTGATAGGAAACACCCGTGCTTCCCTTGAGGCCAGGGGTCACGTTTACTTTGCCCTGAGCTAGGGCAAGCGTGGGATGAGCTCCTAGCAAGGCACTGGAGACCACCTGGATTCCTAGGAGAACACTCACTTTCTTCACTGAGCGTATTACTAGGAGTGACTAGAAGACCGTTAATGGCAATGTCTTTCAGTCAGCCTTGAGGCCGCCACTATATACCTTTCAACTGGGGGAAATCCTGCCTTTTTCCAGGCTTCTCAATGACAAACTGGATCACCCCGCACATGTACCTAGCTTCTCTGACAATCCCAAAGAGACCATTGGAATGCAATCCGGCCTTCTGCGATGAAACTTTTGGATGCTGTGTGTTCTGCATGTGGTGAACGGCATAATCCTCTAAATGTCCGCAGTAGGCCTAGGTGACTTTGGATGTTCCAAATGCCTAACAAAGCTCAGGGCAAATCTCTTCTTTATTTCGGGCTGGACGTAAAGGCCAGTTTCTGCATCACTAAGAGAGACCTCGAGCAGGAGTCCCCAAACTGAATTGGATCCCCGGTGGTTTCTTTCAGGGCATCTTATGTTTCCTCAAAGTGGCAGACCCGCATGGAATGAAAGCCTGCCACGAACCGCTTTCCTGAGGCTGTTTCAAAGCTGTGGAATGCTAGCCATAGAGAACACATTAGTTCCCGGCCCTTCCAACTGCATAGTGAGGGATGCTCCCAGAGCTGTGTATCCCTTGATTGTGCCCAGAAGGCTTTGGGTACACAGTGTACTTCCTTGGAAAGAATTGACCATGTGAGAGTCTTGAGCACTGTAGGCCATACTAAAGCTAAAGCCGTCCATTGATTAAGACTTCCTGGAAACCGGTGCACCTCTATCTCTGGTAATGGGAAAATGTGCACCTTACCTCAAGACTAGAGGTCACATTTACTTGGCCCTTTAGCTAGAGTACACAACTGGGGTGAGCTCCCAGGAAGGAATCGCTAGCCCCTGGATTCTTCAGGAAAACAGTTTGTGCTCTTCAGCGGCACCTGTGGCGTGAAGAGTCTCCTGGTGGTGTGGTTTTCAGCAGGCTTGGAAGCTGCAATGAACCTGCTGTCAAAAGGGGGAAATACGGGCTTCTCCCATATTCTCCCGTTTACAACCTGACGCCACAGCGCATTTACTAGCACTCTCTGACTGACTACTGGAGACTTTCAGCCCCACTGGGCCTATCTATGATGACACTTGGTTGGACGCGGGGTGTTTTGCGTGCCACGAATAGCATTACACGCTTCATGAACTAGTCCAGCCTAGGAGACTTTGGATGGACCAAATGGCTAACAATTTTACCGGATTTTCAGTATTTTCTGGCAGGCTGGACCTACCGTGTACCTTGCTTCACAATAGAGAGATGACAGGTAAGAGTTGCCAGGATGCACTTTAGGCGCAGGGATTCTTTCAGTGCAGTTCAGAGGGCCTCCGCAGAGGCAGAGCCACGTTGAATGGAATACTGGCAAAAACGTGGTCCTGGGGCTGCCTTTCAGCTGTAGAAATCAAACTCTGCAGGCGAGAATCTGTTCATCACCCTTCCCTCTGCATACAAAGAGTTGACCCCAACCGTCTGTTCTGTGTTATGTTTCTCGGAATATAAAAGGGGACCCCAGCGCACCCATTCTCTCTCAGAAGGGAATTCCTACGCGACTCTCTTAGGCCTACGGAAAGCCGTAGAGCGGTTAAAGCACTCTGTCGAGTCAGGACTCACGGAGATGGCTGCACACAAAACTTTGCTGATAGGAAACACTCGTGCTTCCCTTGAGGCTAGGGGTCAAGTTTACTTAGCACTGAGCTAGGGCAAGCGTGGGATGAGCTCCTAGCAAGGCACTGGAGACCACCTGGATTCCTAGGAGAACACTCACTTTCTTCACTGAGCGTATTCCTAGGAGTGACTAGAAGACGGTTAATGGCAATGTCTTTCAGTCAGCCTTGAGGCCGCCACTATCTACCTTTCAACTGGGGGAAATCCTGCCTTTTTCCAGGCTTCTCAATGACAAACTGGATCACCCGGCACATGTACCTAGCTTCTCTGCCAATCCCAAAGAGATCATTGGAACGCAATCCGGCCTTCTGCAATGAAACTTTTGGATGCAGTGTGTTCTGCATGAGGTGAACGGCATAATCCTCTAAATGTCAGCAGTAGGCCTAGGTGACTTTGGATGTTCCAAATGCCTAGCAATGCTCAGGGTAAATCTCTTCTTTATTTCGGCCTGGACCTAAAGGCCAGTTTCCGCATCACTAAGAGAGACCTCGAGCAGCAGTCCCCAAACTGAATTGGAGCCCCGGTGGTTTCTTTCAGGGCATCTTATGTTTCCTCAAAGTGGCAGACCCGCATGGAATGAAAGCCTGCCGCGAACCGCTTTCCTGAGGCTGTTTCAAATCTGTGGAATGCTAGCCATAGAGAACACATTAGTTCCCGGCCCTTCCAACTGCATTGTGAGGGATGTTACCAGAGCTGTGTATCCCTTGAATGTGCCCAGAAGGCTTTGGGTACACAGTGTCCTTCCTTGGAAAGAATAGACCATGTGAGAATCTTGAGCACTGTGGGCCATACTAAAGCTAAAGCCGTCCATTGATTAAGACTTCCTGGAAACCGGTGCACCTCTATCTCTGGTAATGGGAAAATGGGCACCTTACCTCAAGACTAGAGGTCACATTTAGTTGGCCCTTTAGCTACAGTACGCAACTGGGGTGAGCTCCCAGGAAGGAATCGAAAGCCCCTGGATTCTTTAGGAAAAAACTATGTGCTCTTCAGCGGCACCTGTGTCATGAATAGTATCCGGTTCGTGTGGTTTTCAGCAGGCTTGGAAGATGAAATGAAGCTGCTGTCAAAAGCGGGAAATACGGGCTTCTCCCATATTCTCCCGTTTACATCTTGACGCCACAGCGCATTTACTAGCACTCTCTGACTGACTACTGGAGACTTTCAGCCCCACTGGGCCTTTCTATGATCACACTTCGTTGGACGCGGGGTGTTTTGCGTGCCATGAATAGCATTACACGCTTCAGGAACTAGGCCGGCCTAGGTGACTTTGGATGGACCAAATGGCTAACAATTTTACCGGACTTTCAGTATTTTCTGTCAGGCTGGACCTACGTGTACCTTGCTTCACAATAGAGAGATGACAGGTAAGAGTTGCCAGGATGCACTTTAGACGCAGGGATTCTTTCAGTGCGGTTCAGATGGCCTCTGCAGAGACAGAGCCACGTTGAATGGAATACTGGCAAAAACGTGGTCCTGGGGCTGCCTTACAGCTGTAGAAATCAAGCTCTGCAAGCGAGAATCTGTTCATCACCCTTCCCTCTGCATACAAAGAGTTGACCCCAACCGTCTGTTCTGTGTTATGTTTCACCGAAAATGAAAGGGGACATGAGCGCACACACTCTCCCTCAGAAGGGAATTCCTACGCGACTCTCTTAGGCCTACAGAAAGCCGTAGAGGAGTTAAAGCACTCTGTCGAGTCAGGACTCACGGAGATGGCTGCACACAAAACTTTGCTGATAGGAAACACTCGTGCTTCCCTTGAGGCTAGGGGTCACGTTTACTTTGCACTGAGCTAGTGCAAGCGTGGGATGTGCTCCTAGCAAGGCACTGGAGACCACATGGATTCCTAGGAGAACACTCACTTTCTTCACTGAGCGTATTCCTAGGAGTGACTAGAAGACCGTTAATGGCAATGTCTTTCAGTCAGCCTTGAGGCCGCCACTATCTACCTTTCAACTGGGGGAAATCCTGCCTTTTTCCAGGCGTCTCAGTGACAAACTGGATCACCCCGCACATGTACCTAGCTTCTCTGACAATCCCAAAGAGACCATTGGAACGCAATCCGGCCTTCTGCGATGAAACTTTTGGATGCAGTGTGTTCTGCATGAGGTGAACGGCATAATCCTCTAAATGTCCACAGTAGGCCTAGGTGACTTTGGATGTTGCAAATGCCTAGCAATGCTCAGGGTAAATCTCTTCTTTATTTCGGGCTGGACCTAAAGGCCAGTTTCCGCATCACTTAGAGAGACCTCGAGCAGGAGTCCCCAGACTGAAGTGGCGCCCCGGTGGTTTCCTTCAGGGCCTCTTATGTTTCCTCAAAGTTGCAGACCCACATGGAATGAAAGCCTGCCACGAATCGCCTTCCTGATGCACTTTCAAAGCTGTGGAACGCTAGCCATAGAGAACACATTCGTTCCCGGCCCTTCCAAGTGCATAGTGAGGGAACTTCCCCGAGCTGTGTATCCCTTGATTTTGCCCAGAAGGCTTTGGATACACAGTGTCCTTCCTTGGCAGGAATTGACCATGTGAGAGTCTTGAGCACTGTAGGCCATACTAAAGCTAAAGCCGTCCATTGATTAAGACTTCCTGGAAACCGGTGCACCTCTATCTCTGGTAATGGGAAAATGTGCACCTTACCTCAAGACTAGAGGTCACATTTACTTGGCCCTTTAGCTAGAGTACACAACTGGGTTGAGCTCCCAGGAAGGAATCGCAAGCCCCTGGAATCTTCAGGAAAACAGGTTGTGCTCTTCAGCAGCACCTGTGGCGTGAAGAGTCTCCTGGTGGTGTGGTTTTCAGCAGGCTTGGAAGCTGCAATGAACCTGCTGTCAAAAGGGGCAAATACGGGCTTCTCCCATATTCTCCCGTTTACAACTTGACGCCACAGCGCATTTACTAGCACTCTCTGACTGACTACTGGAGACTTTCAGCCCCACTGGGCCTTTCTATGATGACACTTGGTTGGACGCGGGGTGTTTTGCGTGCCACGAATAGCATTACACGCTTCATGAACTAGTCCAGCCTAGGTGACTTTGGATGGACCAAATGGCTAACAATTTTACCGGATTTTCAGTATTTTCTGGCAGGCTGGACCTACCGTGTACCTTGCTTCCCAATAGAGAGATGACAGGTAAGAGTTGCCAGGATGCACTTTACGCGCAGGGGTTCTTTCAGTGCAGTTCAGAGGGCCTCCGCGGAGGCAGAGCCACGTTGAATGGAATACTGGCCAAAACGTGGTCCTGGGGCTGCCTTACAGCTGTAGAAATCAAGCTCTGCAGGCGAGAATCTGTTCATCACCCTTCCCTCTGCATACAAAGGGTCGACCCCAACCGTCTGTTCTGTGTTATGTTTCTCGGAAAATAAAAGGGGACTATGGCGCACACAGTCTCCCTCAGAAGGGAATTCCTACGTGACTGTCTTAGGCCTACGGAAAGCCGTAGAGGAGTTAAAGCACTCTGTCGAGTCAGGACACATGGAGATGGCTGCACACAAAACTTTGCTGATAGGAAACACCCGTGCTTCCCT
This sequence comes from Mesoplodon densirostris, assembly GCF_025265405.1. NCBI lineage: Eukaryota > Metazoa > Chordata > Mammalia > Artiodactyla > Ziphiidae > Mesoplodon > Mesoplodon densirostris. The sequence continues at coordinate 2,077,264 of NC_082682.1, forward strand.
TGAGGCCAGGGGTCACGTTTACTTTGCCCTGAGCTAGGGCAAGCGTGGGATGAGCTCCTAGCAAGGCACTGGAGACCACCTGGATTCCTAGGAGAACACTCACTTTCTTCACTGAGCGTATTCCTAGGAGTGACTAGAAGACCGTTAATGGCAATGTCTTTCAGTCAGCCTTGAGGCCGCCACTATCTACCTTTCAACTGGGGGAAATCCTGCCTTTTTCCAGGCGTCTTAATGACAAACTGGATCACCCCGCACATGTACCTAGCTTCTCTGACAATCCCAAAGAGACCATTGGAACGCAATCCGGCCTTCTGCGATGAAACTTTTGGATGCAGTGTGTTCTGCATGAGGTGAACGGCATAATCCTCTAAATGTCCGCAGTAGGCCTAGGTAACTTTGGATGTTGCAAATGCCTAGCAATGCTCAGGGCAAATCTCTTCTTTATTTCGTGCTGGACCTAAAGGCCAGTTTCTGCATCACTAAGAGAGACCTCGAGCAGGAGTCCCCAAACTGAATTGGAGCCCCGGTGGTTTCTTTCAGGGCATCTTATGTTTCCTCAAAGTGGCAGACCCGCATGGAATGAAAGCCTGCCACGAACCGCTTTCCTGAGGCTGTTTCAAAGCTGTGGAATGCTAGCCATAGAGAACACATTAGTTCCCGGCCCTTCCAACTGCATAGTGAGGGATGCTCCCAGAGCTGTGTATCCCTTGATTGTGCCCAGAAGGCTTTGGGTACACAGTGTACTTCCTTGGAAAGAATTGACCATGTGAGAGTCTTGAGCACTGTAGGCCATACTAAAGCTAAAGCCGTCCATTGATTAAGACTTCCTGGAAACCGGTGCACCTCTATCTCTGGTAATGGGAAAATGTGCACCTTACCTCAAGACTAGAGGTCACATTTACTTGGCCCTTTAGCTAGAGTACACAACTGGGTTGAGCTCCCAGGAAGGAATCGCAAGCCCCTGGATTCTTCAGGAAAACAGTTTGTGCTCTTCAGCAGCACCTGTGGCGTGAAGAGTCTCCTGGTGGTGTGGTTTTCAGCAGGCTTGGAAGCTGCAATGAACCTGCTGTCAAAAGGGGCAAATACGGGCTTCTCCCATATTCTCCCGTTTACAACTTGACGCCACAGCGCATTTACTAGCACTCTCTGACTGACTACTGGAGACTTTCAGCCCCACTGGGCCTTTCTATGATGACACTTGGTTGGACGCGGGGTGTTTTGCGTGCCACGAATAGCATTACACGCTTCATGAACTAGTCCAGCCTAGGTGACTTTGGATGGACCAAATGGCTAACAATTTTACCGGATTTTCAGTATTTTCTGGCAGGCTGGACCTACCGTGTACCTTGCTTCCCAATAGAGAGATGACAGGTAAGAGTTGCCAGGATGCACTTTAGGCGCAGGGATTCTTTCAGTGCGGTTCGGAGGGACTCCGCAGAGGCAGAGCCACGTTGAATGGAATACTGGCAAAAACGTGGTCCTGGGGCTGCCTTTCAGCTGTAGAAATCAAACTCTGCAGGCGAGAACCTGTTCATCACCCTTCCCTCTGCATACAAAGAGTTGACCCCAACCGTCTGTTCTGTGTTATGTTTCTCGGAATATAAAAGGGGACCCCAGCGCACCCATTCTCTCTCAGAAGGGAATTCCTACGCGACTCTCTTAGGCCTACGGAAAGCCGTAGAGGGGTTAAAGCACTCTGTCGAGTCAGGACTCCCGGAGATGGCTGCACACAAAACTTTGCTGATAGGAAACACTCGTGCTTCCCTTGAGGCTAGGGGTCAAGATTAATTAGCACTGAGCTAGGGCAAGCGTGGGATGAGCTCCTAGCAAGGCACTGGAGACCACCTGGATTCCTAGGAGAACACTCACTTTCTTCACTGAGCGTATTCCTAGGAGTGACTAGAAGACGGTTAATGACAATGTCTTTCAGTCAGCCTTGAGGCCGCCACTATCTACCTTTCAACTGGGGGAAATCCTGCCTTTTTCCAGGCTTCTCAATGACAAACTGGATCACCCGGCACATGTACCTAGCTTTTCTGACAATCCCAAAGAGATCATTGGAACGCAATCCGGCCTTCTGCAATGAAACTTTTGGATGCAGTGTGTTCTGCATGAGGTGAACGGCATAATCCTCTAAATGTCAGCAGTAGGCCTAGGTGACTTTGGATGTTCCAAATGCCTAGCAATGCTCAGGGTAAATCTCTTCTTTATTTCGGCCTGGACCTAAAGGCCAGTTTCCGCATCACTAAGCGAGACCTGAGCAGCAGTCCCCAAACTGAATTGGAGCCCCGGTGGTTTCTTTCAGGGCATCTCATGTTTCCTCAAAGTGGCAGACCCGCATGGAATGACAGCCTGCCACGAACCGCTTTCCTGAGGCTGTTTCAAATCTGTGGAATGCTAGCCATAGAGAACACATTAGTTCCCGGCCCTTCCAACTGCATTGTGAGGGATGTTACCAGAGCTGTGTATCCCTTGAATGTGCCCAGAAGGCTTTGGGTACACAGTGTCCTTCCTTGGAAAGAATAGACCATGTGAGAGTCTTGAGCACTGTGGGCCATACTAAAGCTAAAGCCGTCCATTGATTAAGACTTCCTGGAAACCGGTGCACCTCTATCTCTGGTAATGGGAAAATGGGCACCTTACCTCAAGACTAGAGGTCACATTTAGTTGGCCCTTTAGCTACAGTACGCAACTGGGGTGAGCTCCCAGGAAGGAATCGAAAGCCCCTGGATTCTTTAGGAAAAAACTATGTGCTCTTCAGCGGCACCTGTGTCATGAATAGTATCCTGTTCGTGTGGTTTTCAGCAGGCTTGGAAAATGAAATGAAGCTGCTGTCAAAAGCGGGAAATATGGGCTCCTCCCATATTCTCCCATTTACAACTTGATGCCACAGCGCATTTATTAGCAATCTCTCACTGACTACTGGAGACTTTCAGCCCCAATGGTCCTTTCTATGATCACACTTCGTTGGACGCGGGGTGTTTTGCATGCCACGAATAGCATTACACGCTTCAGGAACTAGTCCGGCCTAGGTGACTTTGGATGGACCAAATGGCTAAGAATTTGACCGGTATTTCAGGATTTTCTGGCAGGCTGGACCTACCGTGTACCTTGCTTCCCAATAGAGAGATGACAGGTAAGAGTTGCCAGGATGCACTTTAGGCGCAGGGGTTCTTTCAGTGCAGTTCAGAGGGCCTCCGCGGAGGCAGAGCCATGTTGAATGGAATACTGGCCAAAACGTGGTCCTGGGGCTGCCTTACAGCTGTAGAAATCAAGCTCTGCAGGCGAGAATCTGTTCATCACCCTTCCCTCTGCATACAAAGGGTCGACCCCAACCGTCTGTTCTGTGTTATGTTTCTCGGAAAATAAGAGGGGACTATGGCGCACACACTCTCCCTCAGAAGGGAATTCCTACGTGACTCTCTTAGGCCTACGGAAAGCCGTAGAGGAGTTAAAGCACGCTGTCGAGTCAGGACGCACGGAGATGACTGCACACAAAACTTTGCTGATAGGAAACACCCGTGCTTCCCTTGAGGCCAGGGGTCACGTTTACTTTGCCCTGAGCTAGGGCAAGCGTGGGATGAGCTCCTAGCAAGGCACTGGAGACCACCTGGATTCCTAGGAGAACACTCACTTTCTTCACTGAGCGTATTCCTAGGAGTGACTAGAAGACCGTTAATGGCAATGTCTTTCAGTCAGCCTTGAGGCCGCCACTATCTACCTTTCAACTGGGGGAAATCCTGCCTTTTTCCAGGCGTCTCAATGACAAACTGGATCACCCCGCACATGTACCTAGCTTCTCTGACAATCGCAAAGAGACCATTGGAATGCAATCCGGCCTTCTGCGATGAAACTTTTGGATGCAGTGTGTTCTGCATGTGGTGAACGGCATAATCCTCTAAATGTCCGCAGTAGGCCTAGGTGACTTTGGATGTTCCAAATGCCTAACAATGCTCAGGGCAAATCTCTTCTTTATTTCGGGCTGGACGTAAAGGCCAGTTTCTGCATCACTAAGAGAGACCTCGAGCAGGAGTCCCCAAACTGAATTGGAGCCCCGGTGGTTTCTTTCAGGGCATCTTATGTTTCCTCAAAGTGGCAGACACGCATGGAATGAAAGCCTGCCACGAACCGCTTTCCTGTGCTGTTTCAAAGCTGTGGAATGCTAGCCATAGAGAACACATTAGTTCCCGGCCCTTCCAACTGCATAGTGAGGGATGCTCCCAGAGCTGTGTATCCCTTGATTGTGCCCAGAAGGCTTTGGGTACACAGTGTACTTCCTTGGAAAGAATTGATCATGTGAGAGTCTTGAGCACTGTAGGCCATACTAAAGCTAAAGCCGTCCATTGATTAAGACTTCCTGGAAACCGGTGCACCTCTATCTCTGGTAATGGGAAAATGTGCACCTTACCTCAAGACTAGAGGTCACATTTACTTGGCCCTTTAGCTAGAGTACACAACTGGGGTGAGCTCCCAGGAAGGAATCGCAAGCCCCTGGATTCTTCAGGAAAACAGTTTGTGCTCTTCAGCGGCACCTGTGGCATGAAGAGTCTCCTGGTGGTGTGGTTTTCAGCAGGCTTGGAAGCTGCAATGAACCTGCTGTCAAAAGGGGGAAATACGGGCTTCTCCCATATTCTCCCGTTTACAACTTGACGCCACAGCGCATTTACTAGCACTCTCTGACTGACTGCTGGAGACTTTCAGCCCCACTGGGCCTTTCTATGATCACACTTCGTTGGACGCGGGGTGTTTTGCGTGCCACGAATAGCATTACACCCTTCATGAACTAGTCCAGCCTAGGTGATTTTGGATGGACCAAATGGCTAACAATTTTACCGGATTTTCAGTATTTTCTGGCAGGCTGGACCTACCGTGTACCTTGCTTCACAATAGAGAGATGACAGGTAAGAGTTGCCAGGATGCACTTTAGGCGCAGGGATTCTTTCAGTGCGGTTCAGAGGGCCTCCGCAGAGGTAGAGCCACGTTGAATGGAATACTGGCAAAAACGTGGTCCTGGGGCTGCCTTTCAGCTGTAGAAATCAAACTCTGCAGGCGAGAATCTGTTCATCACCCTTCCCTCTGCATACAAAGAGTTGACCCCAACCGTCTGTTCTGTGTTATGTTTCTCGGAATATAAAAGGGGACCCCAGCGCACCCATTCTCTCTCAGAAGGGAATTCCTATGCGACTCTCTTAGGCCTACGGAAAGCCGTAGAGGGGTTAAAGCACTCTGTCGAGTCAGGACTCACGGAGATGGCTGCACACAAAACTTTGCTGATAGGAAACACTCGTGCTTCCCTTGAGGCTAGGGGTCAAGTTTACTTAGCACTGAGCTAGGGCAAGCGTGGGATGAGCTCCTAGCAAGGCACTGGAGACCACCTGGATTCCTAGGAGAACACTCACTTTCTTCACTGAGCGTATTCCTAGGAGTGACTAGAAGACGGTTAATGACAATGTCTTTCAGTCAGCCTTGAGGCCGCCACTATCTACCTTTCAACTGGGGGAAATCCTGCCTTTTTCCAGGCTTCTCAATGACAAACTGGATCACCCGGCACATGTACCTAGCTTCTCTGACAATCCCAAAGAGATCATTGGAACGCAATCCGGCCTTCTGCAATGAAACTTTTGGATGCAGTGTGTTCTGCATGAGGTGAACGGCATAATCCTCTAAATGTCAGCAGTAGGCCTAGGTGACTTTGGATGTTCCAAATGCCTAGCAATGCTCAGGGTAAATCTCTTCTTTATTTCGGCCTGGACCTAAAGGCCAGTTTCCGCATCACTAAGAGAGACCTCGAGCAGGAGTCCCCAAACTGAATTGGAGCCCCGGTGGTTTCTTTCAGGGCATCTTATGTTTCCTCAAAGTGGCAGACCCGCATGGAATGAAAGCCTGCCCCGAACCGCTTTCCTGAGGCTGTTTCAAATCTGTGGAATGCTAGCCATAGAGTACACATTAGTTCCCGGCCCTTCCAACTGCATTGTGAGGGATGTTACCAGAGCTGTGTATCCCTTGAATGTGCCCAGAAGGCTTTGGGTACACAGTGTCCTTCCTTGGAAAGAATAGACCATGTGAGAGTCTTGAGCACTGTGGGCCATACTAAAGCTAAAGCCGTCCATTGATTAAGACTTCCTGGAAACCGGTGCACCTCTATCTCTGGTAATGGGAAAATGGGCACCTTACCTCAAGACTAGATGTCACATTTAGTTGGCCCTTTAGCTACAGTACGCAACTGGGGTGAGCTCCCAGGAAGGAATCGAAAGCCCCTGGATTCTTTAGGAAAAAACTATGTGCTCTTCAGCAGCACCTGTGTCATGAATAGTATCCGGTTCGTGTGGTTTTCAGCAGGCTTGGAAGATGAAATGAAGCTGCTGTCAAAAGCGGGAAATACGGGCTTCTCCCATATTCTCCCGTTTACATCTTGACGCCACAGCGCATTTACTAGCACTCTCTGACTGACTACTGGAGACTTTCAGCCCCACTGGGCCTTTCTATGATCACACTTCGTTGGACGCGGGGTGTTTTGCGTGCCACGAATAGCATTACACGCTTCAGGAACTAGTCCGGCCTAGGTGACTTTGGATGGACCAAATGGCTAACAATTTTACCGGACTTTCAGTATTTTCTGTCAGGCTGGACCTACGTGTAACTTGCTTCACAATAGAGAGATGACAGGTAAGAGTTGCCAGGATGCACTTTAGACGCAGGGATTCTTTCAGTGCGGTTCAGATGGCCTCTGCAGAGACAGAGCCACGTTGAATGGAATACTGGCAAAAACGTGGTCCTGGGGCTGCCTTACAGCTGTAGAAATCAAGCTCTGCAAGCGAGAATCTGTTCATCACCCTTCCCTCTGCATACAAAGAGTTGACCCCAACCGTCTGTTCTGTGTTATGTTTCTCCGAAAATGAAAGGGGACATGAGCGCACACACTCTCCCTCAGAAGGGAATTCCTACGCGACTCTCTTAGGCCTACAGAAAGCCGTAGAGGAGTTAAAGCACTCTGTCGAGTCAGGACTCACGGAGATGGCTGCACACAAAACTTTGCTGATAGGAAACACTCGTGCTTCCCTTGAGGCTAGGGGTCACGTTTACTTTGCACTGAGCTAGTGCAAGCGTGGGATGTGCTCCTAGCAAGGCACTGGAGACCACATGGATTCCTAGGAGAACACTCACTTTCTTCACTGAGCGTATTCCTAGGAGTGACTAGAAGACCGTTAATGGCAATGTCTTTCAGTCAGCCTTGAGGCCGCCACTATCTACCTTTCAACTGGGGGAAATCCTGCCTTTTTCCAGGCGTCTCAGAGACAAACTGGATCACCCCGCACATGTACCTAGCTTCTCTGACAATCCCAAAGAGACAATTGGAACGCAATCCGGCCTTCTGCGATGAAACTTTTGGATGCAGTGTGTTCTGCATGAGGTGAACGGCATAATCCTCTAAATGTCCGCAGTAGGCCTAGGTGACTTTGGATGTTGCAAATGCCTAGCAATGCTCAGGGTAAATCTCTTCTTTATTTCGGGCTGGACCTAAAGGCCAGTTTCCGCATCACTTAGAGAGACCTCGAGCAGGAGTCCCCAGACTGAAGTGGCGCCCCGGTGGTTTCCTTCAGGGCCTCTTATGTTTCCTCAAAGTGGCAGACCCGCATGGAATGAAAGCCTGCCACGAATCGCCTTCCTGATGCACTTTCAAAGCTGTGGAACGCTAGCCATAGAGAACACATTCGTTCCCGGCCCTTCCAAGTGCATAGTGAGGGAACTTCCCCGAGCTGTGTATCCCTTGATTGTGCCCAGAAGGCTTTGGATACACAGTGTCCTTCCTTGGCAGGAATTGACCATGTGAGAGTCTTGAGCACTGTGGGCCATAGTAAAGCTAAAGCCGTCCATTGACTAAAACTTCCTGGAAACAGGTGCACCGCTATCTCTGGTAATGGGAAAATGTGCATATTACCTCAAGACTAGAGGTCACATTTAGTTGGCCCTTTAGCTACAGTACGCAACTGGGGTGAGCTCCCAGGAAGGAATCGCAAACCCCTGGATTCTTTAGGAAAAAAAACTCTGTGCTCTTCAGCGGCACCTGTGGCGTGAAGAGTCTCCTGGTGGTGTGGATTTCAGCAGGCTTGGAAGCTGCAATGGAGCTGCTGTCAAAAGGGGGAAATACGGGCTTCTCCCATATTCTCCCGTTTACAACTTGACACCACAGTGCATTTACTAGCACTCTCTGACTGACTGCTGGAAACTTTCAGCCCCACTGGGCCTTTCTATGATCACACTTCGTTGGACGCGGGGTGTTCTGCGTGCCACGAATAGCATTACACGCTTCATGAACTAGTCCAGCCTAGGTGACTTTGGATGGACCAAATGGCTAAGAATTTGACCGTTATTTCAGGATTTTCTGGCAGGCTGGACCTACCGTGTACCTTGCTTCCCAATAGAGAGATGACAGGTAAGAGTTGCCAGGATGCACTTTAGGCGCAGGGGTTCTTTCAGTGCAGTTCAGAGGGCCTCCGCGGAGGCAGAGCCACGTTGAATGGAATACTGGCCAAAACGTGGTCCTGGGGCTGCCTTACAGCTGTAGAAATCAAGCTCTGCAGGCGAGAATCTGTTCATCACCCTTCCCTCTGCATACAAAGGGTCGACCCCAACCGTCTGTTCTGTGTTATGTTTCTCGGAAAATAAAAGGGGACTATGGCGCACACAGTCTCCCTCAGAAGGGAATTCCTACGTGACTGTCTTAGGCCTACGGAAAGCCGTAGAGGAGTTAAAGCACTCTGTCGAGTCAGGACGCATGGAGATGGCTGCACACAAAACTTTGCTGATAGGAAACACCCGTGCTTCCCTTGAGGCCAGGGGTCACGTTTACTTTGCCCTGAGCTAGGGCAAGAGTGGGATGAGCTCCTAGCAAGGCACTGGAGACCACCTGGATTCCTAGGAGAACACTCACTTTCTTCACTGAGCGTATTCCTAGGAGTGACTAGAAGACCGTTAATGGCAATGTCTTTCAGTCAGCCTTGAGGCCGCCACTATCTACCTTTCAACTGGGGGAAATCCTGCCTTTTTCCAGGCGTCTCAATGACAAACTGGATCACCCCACACATGTACCTAGCTTCTCTGACAATCCCAAAGAGACCATTGGAATGCAATCCGGCCTTCTGCGATGAAACTTTTGTATGCAGTGTGTTCTGCATGAGGTGAACGGCATAATCCTCTAAATGTCCGCAGTAGGCCTAGGTAACTTTGGATGTTGCAAATGCCTAGCAATGCTCAGGGCAAATCTCTTCTTTATTTCAGGCTGGACGTAAAGGCCAGTTTCTGCATCACTAAGAGAGACCTCGAGCAGGAGTCCCCAAACTGAATTGGATCCCCGGTGGTTTCTTTCAGGGCATCTTATGTTTCCTCAAAGTGGCAGACCCGCATGGAATGAAAGCCTGCCACGAACCGCTTTCCTGAGGCTCTTTCAAAGCTGTGGAATGCTAGCCATAGAGAACACATTAGTTCCCGGCCCTTCCAACTGCATAGTGAGGGATGCTCCCAGAGCTGTGTATCCCTTGATTGTTCCCAGAAGGCTTTGGGTACACAGTGTACTTCCTTGGAAAGAATTGATCATGTGAGAGTCTTGAGCACTGTAGGCCATACTAAAGCTAAAGCCGTCCATTGATTAAGACTTCCTGGAAACCGGTGCACCTCTATCTCTGGTAATGGGAAAATGTGCACCTTACCTCAAGACTAGAGGTCACATTTACTTGGCCCTTTAGCTAGAGTACACAACTGGGGTGAGCTCCCAGGATGGAATCGCAAGCCCCTGGATTCTTGGGGAAAACAGTTTGTGCTCTTCAGCGGCACCTGTGGCATGAAGAGTCTCCTGGTGGTGTGGTTTTCAGCAGGCTTGGAAGCTGCAATGAACCTGCTGTCAAAAGGGGGAAATACGGGCTTCTCCCATATTCTCCCGTTTACAACTTGCGCCACAGCGCTTTTACTAGCACTCTCTGACTGACTTCTGGAGACTTTCAGCCCCACTGGGCCTTTCTATGATGACACTTGGTTGGACGCGGGGTGTTTTGCGTGCCACGAATAGCATTACACACTTCATGAACTAGTCCAGCCTAGGTGACTTTGGATGGACCAAATGGCTAACAATTTTACCGGATTTTCAGTATTTTCTGGCAGGCTGGACCTACCGTGTACCTTGCTTCACAATAGAGAGATGACAGGTAAGAGTTGCCAGGATGCACTTTAGGCGCAGGGATTCTTTCAGTGCGGTTCATAGGGCCTCCGCAGAGGTAGAGCCACGTTGAATGGAATACTGGCAAAAACGTGGTCCTGGGGCTGCCTTTCAGCTGTAGAAATCAAACTCTGCAGGCGTAAATCTGTTCATCACCCTTCCCTCTGCATACAAAGAGTTGACCCCAACCGCCTGTTCTGTGTTATGTTTCTCGGAATATAAAAGGGGACCCCAGCGCACCCATTCTCTCTCAGAAGGGAATTCCTACGTGACTCTCTTAGGCCTACGGAAAGCCGTAGAGGGGTTAAAGCACTCTGTCGAGTCAGGACTCACGGCGATGGCTGCACACAAAACTTTGCTGATAGGAAACACTCGTGCTTCCCTTGAGGCTAGGGGTCAAGTTTACTTAGCACTGAGCTAGGGCAAGCGTGGGATGAGCTCCTAGCAAGGCACTGGAGACCACCTGGATTCCTAGGAGAACACTCACTTTCTTCACTGAGCGTATTCCTAGGAGTGACTAGAAGACGGTTAATGACAATGTCTTTCAGTCAGCCTTGAGGCCGCCACTATCTACCTTTCAACTGGGGGAAATCCTGCCTTTTTCCAGGCTTCTCAATGACAAACTGGATCACCCGGCACATGTACCTAGCTTCTCTCACAATCCCAAAGAGATCATTGGAACGCAATCCGGCCTTCTGCAATGAAACTTTTGGATGCAGTGTGTTCTGCATGAGGTGAACGGCATAATCCTCTAAATGTCAGCAGTAGGCCTAGGTGACTTTGGATGTTCCAAATGCCTAGCAATGCTCAGGGTAAATCTCTTCTTTATTTCGGCCTGGACCTAAAGGCCAGTTTCCGCATCACTAAGAGAGACCTCGAGCAGCAGTCTCCAAACTGAATTGGAGCCCCGGTGGTTTCTTTCAGGGCATCTTATGTTTCCTCAAAGTGGCAGACCCGCATGGAATGAAAGCCTGCCACGAACCGCTTTCCTGAGGCTGTTTCAAATCTGTGGAATGCTAGCCATAGAGAACACATTAGTTCCCGGCCCTTCCAACTGCATTGTGAGGGATGTTACCAGAGCTGTGTATCCCTTGAATGTGCCCAGAGGCTTTGGGTACACAGTGTCCTTCCTTGGAAAGAATAGACCATGTGAGAGTCTTGAGCACTGTGGGCCATACTAAAGCTAAAGCCGTCCATTGATTAAGACTTCCTGGAAACCGGTGCACCTCTATCTCTGGTAATGGGAAAATGGGCACCTTACCTCAAGACTAGAGGTCACATTTAGTTGGCCCTTTAGCTACAGTACGCAACTGGGGTGAGCTCCCAGGAAGGAATCGAAAGCCCCTGGATTCTTTAGGAAAAAACTATGTGCTCTTCAGCGGCACCTGTGTCATGAATAGTATCCTGTTCGTGTGGTTTTCAGCAGGCTTGGAAGGTGAAATGAAGCTGCTGTCAAAAGCGGGAAATACGGGCTTCTCCCATATTCTCCCGTTTACAACTTGACGCCACAGCGCATTTACTAGCACTCTCTGACTGACTACTGGAGACTTTCAGCCCCACTGGGCCTTTCTATGATCACACTTCGTTGGACGCGGGGTGTTTTGCGTGCCACGAATAGTATTACACGCTTCAGGAACTAGTCCGGCCTAGGTGACTTTGGATGGACCAAATGGCTAACAATTTTACCGGACTTTCAGTATTTTCTGTCAGGCTGAACCTACGTGTACCTTGCTTCACAATAGAGAGATGACAGGTAAGAGTTGCCAGGATGCACGTTAGACGCAGGGATTCTTTCAGTGCGGTTCAGATGGCCTCTGCAGAGGCAGAGCCACGTTGAATGGAATACTGGCAAAAACGTGGTCCTGGGGCTGCCTTACAGCTGTAGAAATCAAGCTCTGCAAGCGAGAATCTGTTCATCACCCTTCCCTCTGCATACAAAGAGTTGACCCCAACCGTCTGTTCTGTGTTATGTTTCACGGAAAATGAAAGGGGACCTGAGCGCACACACTCTCCCTCAGAAGGGAATTCCTACGCGACTCTCTTAGGCCTACAAAAAGCCGTAGAGGAGTTAAAGCACTCTGTCGAGTCAGGACTCACGGAGATGGCTGCACACAAAACTTTGCTGATAGGAAACACTCGTGCTTCCCTTGAGGCTAGGGGTCACGTTTACTTTGCACTGAGCTAGTGCAAGCGTGGGATGCGCTCCTAGGAAGGCACTGGAGACCACCTGGATTCCTAGGAGAACACTCACTTTCTTCACTGAGCGTATTCCTAGGAGTGACTAGAAGACCGTTAATGGCAATGTCTTTCAGTCAGCCTTGAGGCCGCCACTATCTACCTTTCAACTGGGGGAAATCCTGCCTTTTTCCAGGCGTCTCAGTGACAAACTGGATCACCCCGCACATGTACCTAGCTTCTCTGACAATCCCAAAGAGACCATTGGAACGCAATCCGGCCTTCTGCGATGAAACTTTTGGATGCAGTGTGTTCTGCATGAGGTGAACGGCATAATCCTCTAAATGTCCGCAGTAGGCCTAGGTGACTTTGGATGTTGCAAATGCCTAGCAATGCTCAGGGTAAATCTCTTCTTTATTTCGGGCTGGACCTAAAGGCCAGTTTCCACATCACTTAGAGAGACCTCGAGCAGGAGTCCCCAGACTGAAGTGGCGCCCCGGTGGTTTCCTTCAGGGCCTCTTATGTTTCCTCAAAGTGGCAGACCCGCATGGAATGAAAGCCTGCCACGAATCGCCTTCCTGATGCACTTTCAAAGCTGTGGAACGCTAGCCATAGAGAACACCTTCGTTCCCGGCCCTTCCAAGTGCATAGTGAGGGAACTTCCCCGAGCTGTGTATCCCTTGATTGTGCCCAGAAGGCTTTGGGTACACAGTGTCCTTCCTTGGCAGGAATTGACCATGTGAGAGTCTTGAGCACTGTGGGCCATAGTAAAACTAAAGCCGTCCATTGACTAAGACTTCCTGGAAACCGGTGCACCTCTATCTCTGGTAATGGGAAAATGTGCACCTTACCTCAAGACTAGAGGTCACATTTAGTTGGCCCTTTAGCTACAGTACGCAACTGGAGTGAGCTCCCAGGAAGGAATCGCAAACCCCTGGATTCTTTAGGAAAAAACTCTGTGCTCTTCAGCGGCACCTGTGGCGTGAAGAGTCTCCTGGTGGTGTGGATTTCAGCAGGCTTGGAAGCTGCAATGGAGCTGCTGTCAAAAGGGGGAAATACGGGCTTCTCCCATATTCTCCCGTTTACAACTTGACACCACAGCGCATTTACTAGCACTCTCTGACTGACTGCTGGAGACTTTCAGCCCCACTGGGCCTTTCTATGATCACACTTCGTTGGACGCGGGGTGTTTTGCGTGCCACGAATAGCATTACACGCTTCATGAACTAGTCCGGCCTAGGTGACTTTGGATGGACCAAATGGCTAAGAATTTGACCGGTATTTCAGGATTTTCTGGCAGGCTGGACCTACCGTGTACCTTGCTTCCCAATAGAGAGATGACAGGTAAGAGTTGCCAGGATGCACTTTAGGCGCAGGGGTTCTTTCAGTGCAGTTCAGAGGGCCTCCGCGGAGGCAGAGCCACGTTGAATGGAATACTGGCCAAAACGTGGTCCTGCGGCTGCCTTACAGCTGTAGAAATCAAGCTCTGCAGGCGAGAATCTGTTAATCACCCTTCCCTCTGCATACAAAGGGTCGACCCCAACCGTCTGTTCTGTGTTATGTTTCTCGGAAAATAAAAGGGGACTATGGCGCACACAGTCTCCCTCAGAAGGGAATTCCTACGTGACTGTCTTAGGCCTACGGAAAGCCGTAGAGGAGTTAAAGCACTCTGTCGAGTCAGGACGCATGGAGATGGCTGCACACAAAACTTTGCTGATAGGAAACACCCGTGCTTCCCTTGAGGCCAGGGGTCACGTTTACTTTGCCCTGAGCTAGGGCAAGCGTGGGATGAGCTCCTAGCAAGGCACTGGAGACCACCTGGATTCCTAGGAGAACACTCACTTTCTTCACTGAGCGTATTACTAGGAGTGACTAGAAGACCGTTAATGGCAATGTCTTTCAGTCAGCCTTGAGGCCGCCACTATATACCTTTCAACTGGGGGAAATCCTGCCTTTTTCCAGGCTTCTCAATGACAAACTGGATCACCCCGCACATGTACCTAGCTTCTCTGACAATCCCAAAGAGACCATTGGAATGCAATCCGGCCTTCTGCGATGAAACTTTTGGATGCTGTGTGTTCTGCATGTGGTGAACGGCATAATCCTCTAAATGTCCGCAGTAGGCCTAGGTGACTTTGGATGTTCCAAATGCCTAACAAAGCTCAGGGCAAATCTCTTCTTTATTTCGGGCTGGACGTAAAGGCCAGTTTCTGCATCACTAAGAGAGACCTCGAGCAGGAGTCCCCAAACTGAATTGGATCCCCGGTGGTTTCTTTCAGGGCATCTTATGTTTCCTCAAAGTGGCAGACCCGCATGGAATGAAAGCCTGCCACGAACCGCTTTCCTGAGGCTGTTTCAAAGCTGTGGAATGCTAGCCATAGAGAACACATTAGTTCCCGGCCCTTCCAACTGCATAGTGAGGGATGCTCCCAGAGCTGTGTATCCCTTGATTGTGCCCAGAAGGCTTTGGGTACACAGTGTACTTCCTTGGAAAGAATTGACCATGTGAGAGTCTTGAGCACTGTAGGCCATACTAAAGCTAAAGCCGTCCATTGATTAAGACTTCCTGGAAACCGGTGCACCTCTATCTCTGGTAATGGGAAAATGTGCACCTTACCTCAAGACTAGAGGTCACATTTACTTGGCCCTTTAGCTAGAGTACACAACTGGGGTGAGCTCCCAGGAAGGAATCGCTAGCCCCTGGATTCTTCAGGAAAACAGTTTGTGCTCTTCAGCGGCACCTGTGGCGTGAAGAGTCTCCTGGTGGTGTGGTTTTCAGCAGGCTTGGAAGCTGCAATGAACCTGCTGTCAAAAGGGGGAAATACGGGCTTCTCCCATATTCTCCCGTTTACAACCTGACGCCACAGCGCATTTACTAGCACTCTCTGACTGACTACTGGAGACTTTCAGCCCCACTGGGCCTATCTATGATGACACTTGGTTGGACGCGGGGTGTTTTGCGTGCCACGAATAGCATTACACACTTCATGAACTAGTCCAGCCTAGGAGACTTTGGATGGACCAAATGGCTAACAATTTTACCGGATTTTCAGTATTTTCTGGCAGGCTGGACCTACCGTGTACCTTGCTTCACAATAGAGAGATGACAGGTAAGAGTTGCCAGGATGCACTTTAGGCGCAGGGATTCTTTCAGTGCAGTTCAGAGGGCCTCCGCAGAGGCAGAGCCACGTTGAATGGAATACTGGCAAAAACGTGGTCCTGGGGCTGCCTTTCAGCTGTAGAAATCAAACTCTGCAGGCGAGAATCTGTTCATCACCCTTCCCTCTGCATACAAAGAGTTGACCCCAACCGTCTGTTCTGTGTTATGTTTCTCGGAATATAAAAGGGGACCCCAGCGCACCCATTCTCTCTCAGAAGGGAATTCCTACGCGACTCTCTTAGGCCTACGGAAAGCCGTAGAGCGGTTAAAGCACTCTGTCGAGTCAGGACTCACGGAGATGGCTGCACACAAAACTTTGCTGATAGGAAACACTCGTGCTTCCCTTGAGGCTAGGGGTCAAGTTTACTTAGCACTGAGCTAGGGCAAGCGTGGGATGAGCTCCTAGCAAGGCACTGGAGACCACCTGGATTCCTAGGAGAACACTCACTTTCTTCACTGAGCGTATTCCTAGGAGTGACTAGAAGACGGTTAATGGCAATGTCTTTCAGTCAGCCTTGAGGCCGCCACTATCTACCTTTCAACTGGGGGAAATCCTGCCTTTTTCCAGGCTTCTCAATGACAAACTGGATCACCCGGCACATGTACCTAGCTTCTCTGCCAATCCCAAAGAGATCATTGGAACGCAATCCGGCCTTCTGCAATGAAACTTTTGGATGCAGTGTGTTCTGCATGAGGTGAACGGCATAATCCTCTAAATGTCAGCAGTAGGCCTAGGTGACTTTGGATGTTCCAAATGCCTAGCAATGCTCAGGGTAAATCTCTTCTTTATTTCGGCCTGGACCTAAAGGCCAGTTTCCGCATCACTAAGAGAGACCTCGAGCAGCAGTCCCCAAACTGAATTGGAGCCCCGGTGGTTTCTTTCAGGGCATCTTATGTTTCCTCAAAGTGGCAGACCCGCATGGAATGAAAGCCTGCCGCGAACCGCTTTCCTGAGGCTGTTTCAAATCTGTGGAATGCTAGCCATAGAGAACACATTAGTTCCCGGCCCTTCCAACTGCATTGTGAGGGATGTTACCAGAGCTGTGTATCCCTTGAATGTGCCCAGAAGGCTTTGGGTACACAGTGTCCTTCCTTGGAAAGAATAGACCATGTGAGAATCTTGAGCACTGTGGGCCATACTAAAGCTAAAGCCGTCCATTGATTAAGACTTCCTGGAAACCGGTGCACCTCTATCTCTGGTAATGGGAAAATGGGCACCTTACCTCAAGACTAGAGGTCACATTTAGTTGGCCCTTTAGCTACAGTACGCAACTGGGGTGAGCTCCCAGGAAGGAATCGAAAGCCCCTGGATTCTTTAGGAAAAAACTATGTGCTCTTCAGCGGCACCTGTGTCATGAATAGTATCCGGTTCGTGTGGTTTTCAGCAGGCTTGGAAGATGAAATGAAGCTGCTGTCAAAAGCGGGAAATACGGGCTTCTCCCATATTCTCCCGTTTACATCTTGACGCCACAGCGCATTTACTAGCACTCTCTGACTGACTACTGGAGACTTTCAGCCCCACTGGGCCTTTCTATGATCACACTTCGTTGGACGCGGGGTGTTTTGCGTGCCATGAATAGCATTACACGCTTCAGGAACTAGGCCGGCCTAGGTGACTTTGGATGGACCAAATGGCTAACAATTTTACCGGACTTTCAGTATTTTCTGTCAGGCTGGACCTACGTGTACCTTGCTTCACAATAGAGAGATGACAGGTAAGAGTTGCCAGGATGCACTTTAGACGCAGGGATTCTTTCAGTGCGGTTCAGATGGCCTCTGCAGAGACAGAGCCACGTTGAATGGAATACTGGCAAAAACGTGGTCCTGGGGCTGCCTTACAGCTGTAGAAATCAAGCTCTGCAAGCGAGAATCTGTTCATCACCCTTCCCTCTGCATACAAAGAGTTGACCCCAACCGTCTGTTCTGTGTTATGTTTCACCGAAAATGAAAGGGGACATGAGCGCACACACTCTCCCTCAGAAGGGAATTCCTACGCGACTCTCTTAGGCCTACAGAAAGCCGTAGAGGAGTTAAAGCACTCTGTCGAGTCAGGACTCACGGAGATGGCTGCACACAAAACTTTGCTGATAGGAAACACTCGTGCTTCCCTTGAGGCTAGGGGTCACGTTTACTTTGCACTGAGCTAGTGCAAGCGTGGGATGTGCTCCTAGCAAGGCACTGGAGACCACATGGATTCCTAGGAGAACACTCACTTTCTTCACTGAGCGTATTCCTAGGAGTGACTAGAAGACCGTTAATGGCAATGTCTTTCAGTCAGCCTTGAGGCCGCCACTATCTACCTTTCAACTGGGGGAAATCCTGCCTTTTTCCAGGCGTCTCAGTGACAAACTGGATCACCCCGCACATGTACCTAGCTTCTCTGACAATCCCAAAGAGACCATTGGAACGCAATCCGGCCTTCTGCGATGAAACTTTTGGATGCAGTGTGTTCTGCATGAGGTGAACGGCATAATCCTCTAAATGTCCACAGTAGGCCTAGGTGACTTTGGATGTTGCAAATGCCTAGCAATGCTCAGGGTAAATCTCTTCTTTATTTCGGGCTGGACCTAAAGGCCAGTTTCCGCATCACTTAGAGAGACCTCGAGCAGGAGTCCCCAGACTGAAGTGGCGCCCCGGTGGTTTCCTTCAGGGCCTCTTATGTTTCCTCAAAGTTGCAGACCCACATGGAATGAAAGCCTGCCACGAATCGCCTTCCTGATGCACTTTCAAAGCTGTGGAACGCTAGCCATAGAGAACACATTCGTTCCCGGCCCTTCCAAGTGCATAGTGAGGGAACTTCCCCGAGCTGTGTATCCCTTGATTTTGCCCAGAAGGCTTTGGATACACAGTGTCCTTCCTTGGCAGGAATTGACCATGTGAGAGTCTTGAGCACTGTAGGCCATACTAAAGCTAAAGCCGTCCATTGATTAAGACTTCCTGGAAACCGGTGCACCTCTATCTCTGGTAATGGGAAAATGTGCACCTTACCTCAAGACTAGAGGTCACATTTACTTGGCCCTTTAGCTAGAGTACACAACTGGGTTGAGCTCCCAGGAAGGAATCGCAAGCCCCTGGAATCTTCAGGAAAACAGGTTGTGCTCTTCAGCAGCACCTGTGGCGTGAAGAGTCTCCTGGTGGTGTGGTTTTCAGCAGGCTTGGAAGCTGCAATGAACCTGCTGTCAAAAGGGGCAAATACGGGCTTCTCCCATATTCTCCCGTTTACAACTTGACGCCACAGCGCATTTACTAGCACTCTCTGACTGACTACTGGAGACTTTCAGCCCCACTGGGCCTTTCTATGATGACACTTGGTTGGACGCGGGGTGTTTTGCGTGCCACGAATAGCATTACACGCTTCATGAACTAGTCCAGCCTAGGTGACTTTGGATGGACCAAATGGCTAACAATTTTACCGGATTTTCAGTATTTTCTGGCAGGCTGGACCTACCGTGTACCTTGCTTCCCAATAGAGAGATGACAGGTAAGAGTTGCCAGGATGCACTTTACGCGCAGGGGTTCTTTCAGTGCAGTTCAGAGGGCCTCCGCGGAGGCAGAGCCACGTTGAATGGAATACTGGCCAAAACGTGGTCCTGGGGCTGCCTTACAGCTGTAGAAATCAAGCTCTGCAGGCGAGAATCTGTTCATCACCCTTCCCTCTGCATACAAAGGGTCGACCCCAACCGTCTGTTCTGTGTTATGTTTCTCGGAAAATAAAAGGGGACTATGGCGCACACAGTCTCCCTCAGAAGGGAATTCCTACGTGACTGTCTTAGGCCTACGGAAAGCCGTAGAGGAGTTAAAGCACTCTGTCGAGTCAGGACACATGGAGATGGCTGCACACAAAACTTTGCTGATAGGAAACACCCGTGCTTCCCTTGAGGCCAGGGGTCACGTTTACTTTGCCCTGAGCTAGGGCAAGCGTGGGATGAGCTCCTAGCAAGGCACTGGAGACCACCTGGATTCCTAGGAGAACACTCACTTTCTTCACTGAGCGTATTCCTAGGAGTGACTAGAAGACCGTTAATGGCAATGTCTTTCAGTCAGCCTTGAGGCCGCCACTATCTACCTTTCAACTGGGGGAAATCCTGCCTTTTTCCAGGCGTCTTAATGACAAACTGGATCACCCCGCACATGTACCTAGCTTCTCTGACAATCCCAAAGAGACCATTGGAACGCAATCCGGCCTTCTGCGATGAAACTTTTGGATGCAGTGTGTTCTGCATGAGGTGAACGGCATAATCCTCTAAATGTCCGCAGTAGGCCTAGGTAACTTTGGATGTTGCAAATGCCTAGCAATGCTCAGGGCAAATCTCTTCTTTATTTCGTGCTGGACCTAAAGGCCAGTTTCTGCATCACTAAGAGAGACCTCGAGCAGGAGTCCCCAAACTGAATTGGAGCCCCGGTGGTTTCTTTCAGGGCATCTTATGTTTCCTCAAAGTGGCAGACCCGCATGGAATGAAAGCCTGCCACGAACCGCTTTCCTGAGGCTGTTTCAAAGCTGTGGAATGCTAGCCATAGAGAACACATTAGTTCCCGGCCCTTCCAACTGCATAGTGAGGGATGCTCCCAGAGCTGTGTATCCCTTGATTGTGCCCAGAAGGCTTTGGGTACACAGTGTACTTCCTTGGAAAGAATTGACCATGTGAGAGTCTTGAGCACTGTAGGCCATACTAAAGCTAAAGCCGTCCATTGATTAAGACTTCCTGGAAACCGGTGCACCTCTATCTCTGGTAATGGGAAAATGTGCACCTTACCTCAAGACTAGAGGTCACATTTACTTGGCCCTTTAGCTAGAGTACACAACTGGGTTGAGCTCCCAGGAAGGAATCGCAAGCCCCTGGATTCTTCAGGAAAACAGTTTGTGCTCTTCAGCAGCACCTGTGGCGTGAAGAGTCTCCTGGTGGTGTGGTTTTCAGCAGGCTTGGAAGCTGCAATGAACCTGCTGTCAAAAGGGGCAAATACGGGCTTCTCCCATATTCTCCCGTTTACAACTTGACGCCACAGCGCATTTACTAGCACTCTCTGACTGACTACTGGAGACTTTCAGCCCCACTGGGCCTTTCTATGATGACACTTGGTTGGACGCGGGGTGTTTTGCGTGCCACGAATAGCATTACACGCTTCATGAACTAGTCCAGCCTAGGTGACTTTGGATGGACCAAATGGCTAACAATTTTACCGGATTTTCAGTATTTTCTGGCAGGCTGGACCTACCGTGTACCTTGCTTCCCAATAGAGAGATGACAGGTAAGAGTTGCCAGGATGCACTTTAGGCGCAGGGATTCTTTCAGTGCGGTTTGGAGGGACTCCGCAGAGGCAGAGCCACGTTGAATGGAATACTGGCAAAAACGTGGTCCTGGGGCTGCCTTTCAGCTGTAGAAATCAAACTCTGCAGGCGAGAACCTGTTCATCACCCTTCCCTCTGCATACAAAGAGTTGACCCCAACCGTCTGTTCTGTGTTATGTTTCTCGGAATATAAAAGGGGACCCCAGCGCACCCATTCTCTCTCAGAAGGGAATTCCTACGCGACTCTCTTAGGCCTACGGAAAGCCGTAGAGGGGTTAAAGCACTCTGTCGAGTCAGGACTCCCGGAGATGGCTGCACACAAAACTTTGCTGATAGGAAACACTCGTGCTTCCCTTGAGGCTAGGGGTCAAGATTAATTAGCACTGAGCTAGGGCAAGCGTGGGATGAGCTCCTAGCAAGGCACTGGAGACCACCTGGATTCCTAGGAGAACACTCACTTTCTTCACTGAGCGTATTCCTAGGAGTGACTAGAAGACGGTTAATGACAATGTCTTTCAGTCAGCCTTGAGGCCGCCACTATCTACCTTTCAACTGGGGGAAATCCTGCCTTTTTCCAGGCTTCTCAATGACAAACTGGATCACCCGGCACATGTACCTAGCTTTTCTGACAATCCCAAAGAGATCATTGGAACGCAATCCGGCCTTCTGCAATGAAACTTTTGGATGCAGTGTGTTCTGCATGAGGTGAACGGCATAATCCTCTAAATGTCAGCAGTAGGCCTAGGTGACTTTGGATGTTCCAAATGCCTAGCAATGCTCAGGGTAAATCTCTTCTTTATTTCGGCCTGGACCTAAAGGCCAGTTTCCGCATCACTAAGCGAGACCTGAGCAGCAGTCCCCAAACTGAATTGGAGCCCCGGTGGTTTCTTTCAGGGCATCTCATGTTTCCTCAAAGTGGCAGACCCGCATGGAATGACAGCCTGCCACGAACCGCTTTCCTGAGGCTGTTTCAAATCTGTGGAATGCTAGCCATAGAGAACACATTAGTTCCCGGCCCTTCCAACTGCATTGTGAGGGATGTTACCAGAGCTGTGTATCCCTTGAATGTGCCCAGAAGGCTTTGGGTACACAGTGTCCTTCCTTGGAAAGAATAGACCATGTGAGAGTCTTGAGCACTGTGGGCCATACTAAAGCTAAAGCCGTCCATTGATTAAGACTTCCTGGAAACCGGTGCACCTCTATCTCTGGTAATGGGAAAATGGGCACCTTACCTCAAGACTAGAGGTCACATTTAGTTGGCCCTTTAGCTACAGTACGCAACTGGGGTGAGCTCCCAGGAAGGAATCGAAAGCCCCTGGATTCTTTAGGAAAAAACTATGTGCTCTTCAGCGGCACCTGTGTCATGAATAGTATCCTGTTCGTGTGGTTTTCAGCAGGCTTGGAAAATGAAATGAAGCTGCTGTCAAAAGCGGGAAATATGGGCTCCTCCCATATTCTCCCGTTTACAACTTGATGCCACAGCACATTTATTAGCAATCTCTCACTGACTACTGGAGACTTTCAGCCCCACTGGTCCTTTCTATGATCACACTTCGTTGGACGCGGGGTGTTTTGCATGCCACGAATAGCATTACACGCTTCAGGAACTAGTCCGGCCTAGGTGACTTTGGATGGACCAAATGGCTAAGAATTTGACCGGTATTTCAGGATTTTCTGGCAGGCTGGACCTACCGTGTACCTTGCTTCCCAATAGAGAGATGACAGGTAAGAGTTGCCAGGATGCACTTTAGGCGCAGGGGTTCTTTCAGTGCAGTTCAGAGGGCCTCCGCGGAGGCAGAGCCATGTTGAATGGGATACTGGCCAAAACGTGGTCCTGGGGCTGCCTTACAGCTGTAGAAATCAAGCTCTGCAGGCGAGAATCTGTTCATCACCCTTCCCTCTGCATACAAAGGGTCGACCCCAACCGTCTGTTCTGTGTTATGTTTCTCGGAAAATAAGAGGGGACTATGGCGCACACACTCTCCCTCAGAAGGGAATTCCTACGTGACTCTTTAGGCCTACGGAAAGCCGTAGAGGAGTTAAAGCACGCTGTCGAGTCAGGACGCACGGAGATGACTGCACACAAAACTTTGCTGATAGGAAACACCCGTGCTTCCCTTGAGGCCAGGGGTCACGTTTACTTTGCCCTGAGCTAGGGCAAGCGTGGGATGAGCTCCTAGCAAGGCACTGGAGACCACCTGGATTCCTAGGAGAACACTCACTTTCTTCACTGAGCGTATTCCTAGGAGTGACTAGAAGACCGTTAATGGCAATGTCTTTCAGTCAGCCTTGAGGCCGCCACTATCTACCTTTCAACTGGGGGAAATCCTGCCTTTTTCCAGGCGTCTCAATGACAAACTGGATCACCCCGCACATGTACCTAGCTTCTCTGACAATCGCAAAGAGACCATTGGAATGCAATCCGGCCTTCTGCGATGAAACTTTTGGATGCAGTGTGTTCTGCATGTGGTGAACGGCATAATCCTCTAAATGTCCGCAGTAGGCCTAGGTGACTTTGGATGTTCCAAATGCCTAACAATGCTCAGGGCAAATCTCTTCTTTATTTCGGGCTGGACGTAAAGGCCAGTTTCTGCATCACTAAGAGAGACCTCGAGCAGGAGTCCCCAAACTGAATTGGAGCCCCGGTGGTTTCTTTCAGGGCATCTTATGTTTCCTCAAAGTGGCAGACACGCATGGAATGAAAGCCTGCCACGAACCGCTTTCCTGTGCTGTTTCAAAGCTGTGGAATGCTAGCCATAGAGAACACATTAGTTCCCGGCCCTTCCAACTGCATAGTGAGGGATGCTCCCAGAGCTGTGTATCCCTTGATTGTGCCCAGAAGGCTTTGGGTACACAGTGTACTTCCTTGGAAAGAATTGATCATGTGAGAGTCTTGAGCACTGTAGGCCATACTAAAGCTAAAGCCGTCCATTGATTAAGACTTCCTGGAAACCGGTGCACCTCTATCTCTGGTAATGGGAAAATGTGCACCTTACCTCAAGACTAGAGGTCACATTTACTTGGCCCTTTAGCTAGAGTACACAACTGGGGTGAGCTCCCAGGAAGGAATCGCAAGCCCCTGGATTCTTCAGGAAAACAGTTTGTGCTCTTCAGCGGCACCTGTGGCATGAAGAGTCTCCTGGTGGTGTGGTTTTCAGCAGGCTTGGAAGCTGCAATGAACCTGCTGTCAAAAGGGGGAAATACGGGCTTCTCCCATATTCTCCCGTTTACAACTTGACGCCACAGCGCATTTACTAGCACTCTCTGACTGACTGCTGGAGACTTTCAGCCCCACTGGGCCTTTCTATGATCACACTTCGTTGGACGCGGGGTGTTTTGCGTGCCACGAATAGCATTACACCCTTCATGAACTAGTCCAGCCTAGGTGATTTTGGATGGACCAAATGGCTAACAATTTTACCGGATTTTCAGTATTTTCTGGCAGGCTGGACCTACCGTGTACCTTGCTTCACAATAGAGAGATGACAGGTAAGAGTTGCCAGGATGCACTTTAGGCGCAGGGATTCTTTCAGTGCGGTTCAGAGGGCCTCCGCAGAGGTAGAGCCACGTTGAATGGAATACTGGCAAAAACGTGGTCCTGGGGCTGCCTTTCAGCTGTAGAAATCAAACTCTGCAGGCGAGAATCTGTTCATCACCCTTCCCTCTGCATACAAAGAGTTGACCCCAACCGTCTGTTCTGTGTTATGTTTCTCGGAATATAAAAGGGGACCCCAGCGCACCCATTCTCTCTCAGAAGGGAATTCCTATGCGACTCTCTTAGGCCTACGGAAAGCCGTAGAGGGGTTAAAGCACTCTGTCGAGTCAGGACTCACGGAGATGGCTGTACACAAAACTTTGCTGATAGGAAACACTCGTGCTTCCCTTGAGGCTAGGGGTCAAGTTTACTTAGCACTGAGCTAGGGCAAGCGTGGGATGAGCTCCTAGCAAGGCACTGGAGACCACCTGGATTCCTAGGAGAACACTCACTTTCTTCACTGAGCGTATTCCTAGGAGTGACTAGAAGACGGTTAATGACAATGTCTTTCAGTCAGCCTTGAGGCCGCCACTATCTACCTTTCAACTGGGGGAAATCCTGCCTTTTTCCAGGCTTCTCAATGACAAACTGGATCACCCGGCACATGTACCTAGCTTCTCTGACAATCCCAAAGAGATCATTGGAACGCAATCCGGCCTTCTGCAATGAAACTTTTGGATGCAGTGTGTTCTGCATGAGGTGAACGGCATAATCCTCTAAATGTCAGCAGTAGGCCTAGGTGACTTTGGATGTTCCAAATGCCTAGCAATGCTCAGGGTAAATCTCTTCTTTATTTCGGCCTGGACCTAAAGGCCAGTTTCCGCATCACTAAGAGAGACCTCGAGCAGGAGTCCCCAAACTGAATTGGAGCCCCGGTGGTTTCTTTCAGGGCATCTTATGTTTCCTCAAAGTGGCAGACCCGCATGGAATGAAAGCCTGCCCCGAACCGCTTTCCTGAGGCTGTTTCAAATCTGTGGAATGCTAGCCATAGAGTACACATTAGTTCCCGGCCCTTCCAACTGCATTGTGAGGGATGTTACCAGAGCTGTGTATCCCTTGAATGTGCCCAGAAGGCTTTGGGTACACAGTGTCCTTCCTTGGAAAGAATAGACCATGTGAGAGTCTTGAGCACTGTGGGCCATACTAAAGCTAAAGCCGTCCATTGATTAAGACTTCCTGGAAACCGGTGCACCTCTATCTCTGGTAATGGGAAAATGGGCACCTTACCTCAAGACTAGATGTCACATTTAGTTGGCCCTTTAGCTACAGTACGCAACTGGGGTGAGCTCCCAGGAAGGAATCGAAAGCCCCTGGATTCTTTAGGAAAAAACTATGTGCTCTTCAGCAGCACCTGTGTCATGAATAGTATCCGGTTCGTGTGGTTTTCAGCAGGCTTGGAAGATGAAATGAAGCTGCTGTCAAAAGCGGGAAATACGGGCTTCTCCCATATTCTCCCGTTTACATCTTGACGCCACAGCGCATTTACTAGCACTCTCTGACTGACTACTGGAGACTTTCAGCCCCACTGGGCCTTTCTATGATCACACTTCGTTGGACGCGGGGTGTTTTGCGTGCCACGAATAGCATTACACGCTTCAGGAACTAGTCCGGCCTAGGTGACTTTGGATGGACCAAATGGCTAACAATTTTACCGGACTTTCAGTATTTTCTGTCAGGCTGGACCTACGTGTAACTTGCTTCACAATAGAGAGATGACAGGTAAGAGTTGCCAGGATGCACTTTAGACGCAGGGATTCTTTCAGTGCGGTTCAGATGGCCTCTGCAGAGACAGAGCCACGTTGAATGGAATACTGTCAAAAACGTGGTCCTGGGGCTGCCTTACAGCTGTAGAAATCAAGCTCTGCAAGCGAGAATCTGTTCATCACCCTTCCCTCTGCATACAAAGAGTTGACCCCAACCGTCTGTTCTGTGTTATGTTTCTCCGAAAATGAAAGGGGACATGAGCGCACACACTCTCCCTCAGAAGGGAATTCCTACGCGACTCTCTTAGGCCTACAGAAAGCCGTAGAGGAGTTAAAGCACTCTGTCGAGTCAGGACTCACGGAGATGGCTGCACACAAAACTTTGCTGATAGGAAACACTCGTGCTTCCCTTGAGGCTAGGGGTCACGTTTACTTTGCACTGAGCTAGTGCAAGCGTGGGATGTGCTCCTAGCAAGGCACTGGAGACCACATGGATTCCTAGGAGAACACTCACTTTCTTCACTGAGCGTATTCCTAGGAGTGACTAGAAGACCGTTAATGGCAATGTCTTTCAGTCAGCCTTGAGGCCGCCACTATCTACCTTTCAACTGGGGGAAATCCTGCCTTTTTCCAGGCGTCTCAGAGACAAACTGGATCACCCCGCACATGTACCTAGCTTCTCTGACAATCCCAAAGAGACAATTGGAACGCAATCCGGCCTTCTGCGATGAAACTTTTGGATGCAGTGTGTTCTGCATGAGGTGAACGGCATAATCCTCTAAATGTCCGCAGTAGGCCTAGGTGACTTTGGATGTTGCAAATGCCTAGCAATGCTCAGGGTAAATCTCTTCTTTATTTCGGGCTGGACCTAAAGGCCAGTTTCCGCATCACTTAGAGAGACCTCGAGCAGGAGTCCCCAGACTGAAGTGGCGCCCCGGTGGTTTCCTTCAGGGCCTCTTATGTTTCCTCAAAGTGGCAGACCCGCATGGAATGAAAGCCTGCCACGAATCGCCTTCCTGATGCACTTTCAAAGCTGTGGAACGCTAGCCATAGAGAACACATTCGTTCCCGGCCCTTCCAAGTGCATAGTGAGGGAACTTCCCCGAGCTGTGTATCCCTTGATTGTGCCCAGAAGGCTTTGGATACACAGTGTCCTTCCTTGGCAGGAATTGACCATGTGAGAGTCTTGAGCACTGTGGGCCATAGTAAAGCTAAAGCCGTCCATTGACTAAAACTTCCTGGAAACAGGTGCACCGCTATCTCTGGTAATGGGAAAATGTGCATATTACCTCAAGACTAGAGGTCACATTTAGTTGGCCCTTTAGCTACAGTACGCAACTGGGGTGAGCTCCCAGGAAGGAATCGCAAACCCCTGGATTCTTTAGGAAAAAAAACTCTGTGCTCTTCAGCGGCACCTGTGGCGTGAAGAGTCTCCTGGTGGTGTGGATTTCAGCAGGCTTGGAAGCTGCAATGGAGCTGCTGTCAAAAGGGGGAAATACGGGCTTCTCCCATATTCTCCCGTTTACAACTTGACACCACAGTGCATTTACTAGCACTCTCTGACTGACTGCTGGAAACTTTCAGCCCCACTGGGCCTTTCTATGATCACACTTCGTTGGACGCGGGGTGTTCTGCGTGCCACGAATAGCATTACACGCTTCATGAACTAGTCCAGCCTAGGTGACTTTGGATGGACCAAATGGCTAAGAATTTGACCGTTATTTCAGGATTTTCTGGCAGGCTGGACCTACCGTGTACCTTGCTTCCCAATAGAGAGATGACAGGTAAGAGTTGCCAGGATGCACTTTAGGCGCAGGGGTTCTTTCAGTGCAGTTCAGAGGGCCTCCGCGGAGGCAGAGCCACGTTGAATGGAATACTGGCCAAAACGTGGTCCTGGGGCTGCCTTACAGCTGTAGAAATCAAGCTCTGCAGGCGAGAATCTGTTCATCACCCTTCCCTCTGCATACAAAGGGTCGACCCCAACCGTCTGTTCTGTGTTATGTTTCTCGGAAAATAAAAGGGGACTATGGCGCACACAGTCTCCCTCAGAAGGGAATTCCTACGTGACTGTCTTAGGCCTACGGAAAGCCGTAGAGGAGTTAAAGCACTCTGTCGAGTCAGGACGCATGGAGATGGCTGCACACAAAACTTTGCTGATAGGAAACACCCGTGCTTCCCTTGAGGCCAGGGGTCACGTTTACTTTGCCCTGAGCTAGGGCAAGAGTGGGATGAGCTCCTAGCAAGGCACTGGAGACCACCTGGATTCCTAGGAGAACACTCACTTTCTTCACTGAGCGTATTCCTAGGAGTGACTAGAAGACCGTTAATGGCAATGTCTTTCAGTCAGCCTTGAGGCCGCCACTATCTACCTTTCAACTGGGGGAAATCCTGCCTTTTTCCAGGCGTCTCAATGACAAACTGGATCACCCCACACATGTACCTAGCTTCTCTGACAATCCCAAAGAGACCATTGGAATGCAATCCGGCCTTCTGCGATGAAACTTTTGTATGCAGTGTGTTCTGCATGAGGTGAACGGCATAATCCTCTAAATGTCCGCAGTAGGCCTAGGTAACTTTGGATGTTGCAAATGCCTAGCAATGCTCAGGGCAAATCTCTTCTTTATTTCAGGCTGGACGTAAAGGCCAGTTTCTGCATCACTAAGAGAGACCTCGAGCAGGAGTCCCCAAACTGAATTGGATCCCCGGTGGTTTCTTTCAGGGCATCTTATGTTTCCTCAAAGTGGCAGACCCGCATGGAATGAAAGCCTGCCACGAACCGCTTTCCTGAGGCTCTTTCAAAGCTGTGGAATGCTAGCCATAGAGAACACATTAGTTCCCGGCCCTTCCAACTGCATAGTGAGGGATGCTCCCAGAGCTGTGTATCCCTTGATTGTTCCCAGAAGGCTTTGGGTACACAGTGTACTTCCTTGGAAAGAATTGATCATGTGAGAGTCTTGAGCACTGTAGGCCATACTAAAGCTAAAGCCGTCCATTGATTAAGACTTCCTGGAAACCGGTGCACCTCTATCTCTGGTAATGGGAAAATGTGCACCTTACCTCAAGACTGGAGGTCACATTTACTTGGCCCTTTAGCTAGAGTACACAACTGGGGTGAGCTCCCAGGATGGAATCGCAAGCCCCTGGATTCTTGGGGAAAACAGTTTGTGCTCTTCAGCGGCACCTGTGGCATGAAGAGTCTCCTGGTGGTGTGGTTTTCAGCAGGCTTGGAAGCTGCAATGAACCTGCTGTCAAAAGGGGGAAATACGGGCTTCTCCCATATTCTCCCGTTTACAACTTGCGCCACAGCGCTTTTACTAGCACTCTCTGACTGACTTCTGGAGACTTTCAGCCCCACTGGGCCTTTCTATGATGACACTTGGTTGGACGCGGGGTGTTTTGCGTGCCACGAATAGCATTACACACTTCATGAACTAGTCCAGCCTAGGTGACTTTGGATGGACCAAATGGCTAACAATTTTACCGGATTTTCAGTATTTTCTGGCAGGCTGGACCTACCGTGTACCTTGCTTCACAATAGAGAGATGACAGGTAAGAGTTGCCAGGATGCACTTTAGGCGCAGGGATTCTTTCAGTGCGGTTCATAGGGCCTCCGCAGAGGTAGAGCCACGTTGAATGGAATACTGGCAAAAACGTGGTCCTGGGGCTGCCTTTCAGCTGTAGAAATCAAACTCTGCAGGCGTAAATCTGTTCATCACCCTTCCCTCTGCATACAAAGAGTTGACCCCAACCGCCTGTTCTGTGTTATGTTTCTCGGAATATAAAAGGGGACCCCAGCGCACCCATTCTCTCTCAGAAGGGAATTCCTACGTGACTCTCTTAGGCCTACGGAAAGCCGTAGAGGGGTTAAAGCACTCTGTCGAGTCAGGACTCACGGCGATGGCTGCACACAAAACTTTGCTGATAGGAAACACTCGTGCTTCCCTTGAGGCTAGGGGTCAAGTTTACTTAGCACTGAGCTAGGGCAAGCGTGGGATGAGCTCCTAGCAAGGCACTGGAGACCACCTGGATTCCTAGGAGAACACTCACTTTCTTCACTGAGCGTATTCCTAGGAGTGACTAGAAGACGGTTAATGACAATGTCTTTCAGTCAGCCTTGAGGCCGCCACTATCTACCTTTCAACTGGGGGAAATCCTGCCTTTTTCCAGGCTTCTCAATGACAAACTGGATCACCCGGCACATGTACCTAGCTTCTCTCACAATCCCAAAGAGATCATTGGAACGCAATCCGGCCTTCTGCAATGAAACTTTTGGATGCAGTGTGTTCTGCATGAGGTGAACGGCATAATCCTCTAAATGTCAGCAGTAGGCCTAGGTGACTTTGGATGTTCCAAATGCCTAGCAATGCTCAGGGTAAATCTCTTCTTTATTTCGGCCTGGACCTAAAGGCCAGTTTCCGCATCACTAAGAGAGACCTCGAGCAGCAGTCTCCATACTGAATTGGAGCCCCGGTGGTTTCTTTCAGGGCATCTTATGTTTCCTCAAAGTGGCAGACCCGCATGGAATGAAAGCCTGCCACGAACCGCTTTCCTGAGGCTGTTTCAAATCTGTGGAATGCTAGCCATAGAGAACACATTAGTTCCCGGCCCTTCCAACTGCATTGTGAGGGATGTTACCAGAGCTGTGTATCCCTTGAATGTGCCCAGAGGCTTTGGGTACACAGTGTCCTTCCTTGGAAAGAATAGACCATGTGAGAGTCTTGAGCACTGTGGGCCATACTAAAGCTAAAGCCGTCCATTGATTAAGACTTCCTGGAAACCGGTGCACCTCTATCTCTGGTAATGGGAAAATGGGCACCTTACCTCAAGACTAGAGGTCACATTTAGTTGGCCCTTTAGCTACAGTACGCAACTGGGGTGAGCTCCCAGGAAGGAATCGAAAGCCCCTGGATTCTTTAGGAAAAAACTATGTGCTCTTCAGCGGCACCTGTGTCATGAATAGTATCCTGTTCGTGTGGTTTTCAGCAGGCTTGGAAGGTGAAATGAAGCTGCTGTCAAAAGCGGGAAATACGGGCTTCTCCCATATTCTCCCGTTTACAACTTGACGCCACAGCGCATTTACTAGCACTCTCTGACTGACTACTGGAGACTTTCAGCCCCACTGGGCCTTTCTATGATCACACTTCGTTGGACGCGGGGTGTTTTGCGTGCCACGAATAGTATTACACGCTTCAGGAACTAGTCCGGCCTAGGTGACTTTGGATGGACCAAATGGCTAACAATTTTACCGGACTTTCAGTATTTTCTGTCAGGCTGAACCTACGTGTACCTTGCTTCACAATAGAGAGATGACAGGTAAGAGTTGCCAGGATGCACGTTAGACGCAGGGATTCTTTCAGTGCGGTTCAGATGGCCTCTGCAGAGGCAGAGCCACGTTGAATGGAATACTGGCAAAAACGTGGTCCTGGGGCTGCCTTACAGCTGTAGAAATCAAGCTCTGCAAGCGAGAATCTGTTCATCACCCTTCCCTCTGCATACAAAGAGTTGACCCCAACCGTCTGTTCTGTGTTATGTTTCACGGAAAATGAAAGGGGACCTGAGCGCACACACTCTCCCTCAGAAGGGAATTCCTACGCGACTCTCTTAGGCCTACAAAAAGCCGTAGAGGAGTTAAAGCACTCTGTCGAGTCAGGACTCACGGAGATGGCTGCACACAAAACTTTGCTGATAGGAAACACTCGTGCTTCCCTTGAGGCTAGGGGTCACGTTTACTTTGCACTGAGCTAGTGCAAGCGTGGGATGCGCTCCTAGGAAGGCACTGGAGACCACCTGGATTCCTAGGAGAACACTCACTTTCTTCACTGAGCGTATTCCTAGGAGTGACTAGAAGACCGTTAATGGCAATGTCTTTCAGTCAGCCTTGAGGCCGCCACTATCTACCTTTCAACTGGGGGAAATCCTGCCTTTTTCCAGGCGTCTCAATGACAAACTGGATCACCCCGCACATGTACCTAGCTTCTCTGACAATCCCAAAGAGACCATTGGAACGCAATCCGGCCTTCTGCGATGAAACTTTTGGATGCAGTGTGTTCTGCATGAGGTGAACGGCATAATCCTCTAAATGTCCGCAGTAGGCCTAGGTGACTTTGGATGTTGCAAATGCCTAGCAATGCTCAGGGTAAATCTCTTCTTTATTTCGGGCTGGACCTAAAGGCCAGTTTCCGCATCACTTAGAGAGACCTCGAGCAGGAGTCCCCAGACTGAAGTGGCGCCCCGGTGGTTTCCTTCAGGGCCTCTTATGTTTCCTCAAAGTGGCAGACCCGCATGGAATGAAAGCCTGCCACGAACCGCCTTCCTGAGGCACTTTCAAAGCTGTGGAACGCTAGCCATAGAGAACACATTCGTTCCCGTCCCTTCCAACTGCATAGTGTTGGAACTTCCCCGAGCTGTGTATCCCTTGATTGTGCCCAGAAGGCTTTGGGTACACAGTGTCCTTCCTTGGCAGGAATTGACCATGTGAGAGTCTTGAGCACTGTGGGCCATAGTAAAGCTAAAGCCGTCCATTGACTAAGACTTCCTGGAAACCGGTGCACCTCTATCTCTGGTAATGGGAAAATGTGCACCTTACCTCAAGACTAGAGGTCACATTTAGTTGGCCCTTTAGCTACAGTACGCAACTGGGGTGAGCTCCCAGGAAGGAATCGCAAGCCCCTGGATTCTTCAGGAAAACAGTTTGTGCTCTTCAGCGGCACCTGTGGCGTGAAGAGTCTCCTGGTGGTGTGGATTTCAGCAGGCTTGGAAGCTGCAATGGAGCTGCTGTCAAAAGGGGGAAATACGGGCTTCTCCCATATTCTCCCGTTTACAACTTGACACCACAGCTCATTTACTAGCACTCTCTGACTGACTGCTGGAGACTTTCAGCCCCACTGGGCTTTTCTATGATCACACTTCGTTGGACGTGGGGTGTTTTGCGTGCCACGAATAGCATTACACGCTTCATGAACTAGTCCAGCCTAGGTGACTTTGGATGGACCAAATGGCTAAGAATTTGACCGGTATTTCAGGATTTTCTGGCAGGCTGGACCTACCGTGTACCTTGCTTCCCAATAGAGAGATGACAGGTAAGAGTTGCCAGGATGCACTTTAGGCGCAGGGGTTCTTTCAGTGCAGTTCAGAGGGCCTCCGTGGAGGCAGAGCCACGTTGAATGGAATACTGGCCAAAACGTGGTCCTGGGGCTGCCTTACAGCTGTAGAAATCAAGCTCTGCAGGCGAGAATCTGTTCATCACCCTTCCCTCTGCATACAAAGGGTCGACCCCAACCGTCTGTTCTGTGTTATGTTTCTCGGAAAATAAAAGGGGACTATGGCGCACACAGTCTCCCTCAGAAGGGAATTCCTACGTGACTGTCTTAGGCCTACGGAAAGCCATAGAGGAGTTAAAGCACTCTGTCGAGTCAGGACGCACGGAGATGACTGCACACAAAACTTTGCTGATAGGAAACACCCGTGCTTCCCTTGAGGCCAGGGGTCACGTTTACTTTGCCCTGAGCTAGGGCAAGCGTGGGATGAGCTCCTAGCAAGGCACTGGAGACCACCTGGATTCCTAGGAGAACACTCACTTTCTTCACTGAGCGTATTACTAGGAGTGACTAGAAGACCGTTAATCGCAATGTCTTTCAGTCAGCCTTGAGGCCGCCACTATCTACCTTTCAACTGGGGGAAATCCTGACTTTTTCCAGGCTTCTCAATGACAAACTGGATCACCCAGCACATGTACCTAGCTTCTCTGACAATCGCAAAGAGACCATTGGAATGCAATCCGGCCTTCGGCGATGAAACTTTTGGATGCAGTGTATTCTGCATGTGGTGAATGGCATAATCCTGTAAATGTCCGCAGTAGGCCTAGGTGACTTTGGATGTTCCAAATGCCTAACAATGCTCAGGGCAAATCTCTTCTTTATTTCGGGCTGGACGTAAAGGCCAGTTTCTGCATCACTAAGAGAGACATCGAGCAGGAGTCCCCAAACTGAATTGGAGCCCCGGTGGTTTCTTTCAGGGCAACTTATGTTTCCTCAAAGTGGCAGACCCGCATGGAATGAAAGCCTGCCACGAACCGCTTTCCTGAGGCTGTTTCAAAGCTGTGGAATGCTAGCCATAGAGAACACATTAGTTCCCGGCCCTTCCAACTGCATAGTGAGGGATGCTAACAGAGCTGTGTATCCCCTGATTGTGCCCAGAATGCTTTGGGTACACAGTGTACTTCCTTGGAAAGAATTGACCATGTGAGAGTCTTGAGCACTGTAGGCCATACTAAAGCTTAAGCCGTCCATTGATTAAGACTTCCTGGAAACCGGTGCACCTCTATCTCTGGTAATGGGAAAATGTGCACCTTACCTCAAGACTAGAGGTCACATTTACTTGGCCCTTTAGCTAGAGTACACAACTGGGGTGAGCTCCCAGGAAGGAATCGCAAGCCCCTGGATTCTTCAGGAAAACTGTTTGTGCTCTTCAGCGGCACCTGTGGCGTGAAGAGTCTCCTGGTGGTGTGGTTTTCAGCAGGCTTGGAAGCTGCAATGAACCTGCTTTCAAAAGGGGGAAATACGGGCTTCTCCCATATTCTCCCGTTTACAACTTGACGCCACAGCGCATTTACTAGCACTCTCTGACTGACTACTGGAGACTTTCAGCCGCACTGGGCCTTTCTATGATGACACTTGGTTGGACGCGGGGTGTTTTGCGTGCCACGAATAGCATTACACACTTCATGAACTAGTCCAGCCTAGGTGACTTTGGATGGACCAAATGGCTAACAATTTTACCGGATTTTCAGTATTTTCTGGCAGCCTGGACCTACCGTGTACCTTGCTTCACAATAGAGAGATGACAGGTAAGAGTTGCCAGGATGCACTTTAGGCGCAGGGATTCTTTCAGTGCGGTTCAGAGGGCCTCCGCAGAGTCAGAGCCACGTTGAATGGAATACTGGC
Organism: Mesoplodon densirostris; assembly: GCF_025265405.1. Lineage (NCBI taxonomy): Eukaryota > Metazoa > Chordata > Mammalia > Artiodactyla > Ziphiidae > Mesoplodon > Mesoplodon densirostris. The sequence continues at coordinate 2,112,276 of NC_082682.1, forward strand.
AAAAACGTGGTCCTGGGACTGCCTTTCAGCTGTAGAAATCAAGCTCTGCAGGCGAGAATCTGTTCATCACCCTTCCCTCTGCATACAAAGAGTTGACCCCAACCGTCTGTTCTGTGTTATATTTCTCGGATTATAAAAGGGGACCCCAGCGCACCCATTCTCCCTCAGAAGGGAATTCCTACGTGACTCTCTTAGGCCTACGGAAAGCCGTAGAGGGGTTAAAGCACTCTGTCGAGTCAGGACTCACGGAGATGGCTGCACATAAAACTTTGCTGATAGGAAACACTCGTGCTTCCCTTGAGGCTAGGGGTCAAGTTTACTTAGCACTGAGCTAGGGCAAGCGTGAGATGAGCTCCTAGCAAGGCACTGGAGACCACCTGGATTCCTAGGAGAACACTCACTTTCTTCACTGAGCGTATTCCTAGGAGTGACTAGAAGACGGTTAATGACAATGTCTTTCAGTCAGCCTTGAGGCCGCCACTATCTACCTTTCAACTGGGGGAAATCCTGCCTTTTTCCAGGCTTCTCAATGACAAACTGGATCACCCGGCACATGTACCTAGCTTCTCTGACAATCCCAAAGAGATCATTGGAACGCAATCCGGCCTTCTGCAATGAAACTTTTGGATGCAGTGTGTTCTACATGAGGTGAACGGCATAATCCTCTAAATGTCAGCAGTAGGCCTAGGTGACTTTGGATGTTCCAAATGCCTAGCAATGCTCAGGGTAAATCTCTTCTTTATTTCGGCCTGGACCTAAAGGCCAGTTTCCGCATCACTAAGAGAGACCTCGAGCAGAAGTCCCCAAACTGAATTGGAGCCCCGGTGGTTTCTTTCAGGGCATCTTATGTTTCCTCAAAGTGGCAGACCCGCATGGAATGAAAGCCTGCCACGACCCGCTTTCCTGAGGCTGTTTCAAATCTGTGGAATGCTAGCCATAGAGAACACATTAGTTCCCGGCCCTTCCAACTGCATTGTGAGGGATGTTACCAGAGCTGTGTATCCCTTGAATGTGCTCAGAAGGCTTTGGGTACACAGTGTCCTTCCTTGGAAAGAATAGACCATGTGAGAGTCTTGAGCACTGTAGGCCATACTAAAGCTAAAGCCGTCCATTGATTAAGACTTCCTGGAAACCGGTGCACCTCTATCTCTGGTAATGGGAAAATGGGCACCTTACCTCAAGACTAGAGGTCACATTTAGTTGGCCCTTTAGCTACAGTACGCAACTGGGGTGAGCTCCCAGGAAGGAATCGAAAGCCCCTGGATTCTTTAGGAAAAAACTATGTGCTCTTCAGCGGCACCTGTGTCATGAATAGTATCGTGTTCGTGTGGTTTTCAGCAGGCTTGGAAGATGAAATGAAGCTGCTGTCAAAAGCGGGAAATACGGGCTTCTCCCATATTCTCCCGTTTACAACTTGACGCCACAGCGCATTTACTAGCACTCTCTGACTGACTACTGGAGACTTTCAGCCCCACTGGGCCTTTCTATGATCACACTTCGTTGGACGTGGGGTGTTTTGCGTGCCACGAATAGCATTACACGCTTCAGGAACTAGTCCGGCCTAGGTGACTTTGGATGGATCAAATGGCTAACAATTTTACCGGATTTTCAGTATTTTCTCTCAGGCTGGACCTACGTGTACCTTGCTTCACAATAGAGAGATGACAGGTAAGAGTTGCCAGGATGCACTTTAGACGCAGGGATTCTTTCAGTGCGGTTCAGATGGCCTCTGCAGAGGCAGAGCCACGTTGAATGGAATACTGGCAAAAACGTGGTCCTGGGGCTGCCTTACAGCTGTAGAAATCAAGCTCTGCAAGCGAGAATCTGTTCATCACCCTTCCCTCTGCATACAAAGAGTTGACCCCAACCGTCTGTTCTGTGTTATGTTTCTCGGAAAATGAAAGGGGACCTGAGCGCACACACTGTCCCTCAGAAGGGAATTCCTACGCGACTCTCTTAGGCCTACAGAAAGCCGTAGAGGAGTTAAAGCACTCTGTCGAGTCAGGACTCACGGAGATGGCTGCACACAAAACTTTGCTGATAGGAAACACTCGTGCTTCCCTTGAGGCTAGGGGTCACGTTTACTTTGCCCTGAGTTAGTGCAAGCGTGGGATGCGCTCCTAGCAAGGCACTGGAGACCACCTGGATTCCTAGGAGAACACTCACTTTCTTCACTGAGCGTATTCCTAGGAGTGACTAGAAGACCGTTAATGGCAATGTCTTTCAGTCAGCCTTGAGGCCGCCACTATCTACCTTTCAACTGGGAGAAATCCTGCCTTTTTCCAGGCGTCTCAATGACAAACTGGATCACCCCGCACATGTACCTAGCTTCTCTGACAATCCCAAAGAGACCATTGGAACGCAATCTGGCCTTCTGCGATGAAACTTTGGATGCAGTGTGTTCTGCATGAGGTGAACGGCATAATCCTCTAAATGTCCGCAGTAGCCCTAGGTGACTTTGGATGTTGCAAATGCCTAGCAATGCTCAGGGTAAATCTCTTCTTTATTTCTGGCTGGACCTAAAGGCCAGTTTCCGCATCACTTAGAGAGACCTCGAGCAGGACTCCACAGACTGAAGTGGCGCCCCGGTGGTTTCCTTCAGGGCCTCTTATGTTTCCTCAAAGTGGCAGACCCGCATGGAATGAAAGCCTGCCACGAACCGCCTTCCTGAGGCTCTTTCAAAGCTGTGGAACGCTAGCCATAGAGAACACATTCGTTCCCGGCCCTTCCAACTGCATAGTGAGGGAACTTCCCCGAGCTGTGTATCTCTTGATTGTGACCAGAAGGCTTTGGGTACACAGTGTCCTTCCTTGGCAGGAATTGACCATGTGAGAGTCTTGAGCACTGTGAGCCATAGTAAAGCTAAAGCCGTCCATTGACTAAAACTTCCTGGAAACCGGTGCACCTCTATCTCTGGTAATGGGAAAATGGGCACCTTACCTCAAGACTAGAGGTCACATTTAGTTGGCCCTTTAGCTACAGTACGCAACTGGGGTGAGCTCCCAGGAAGGAATCGCAAACCCCTGGATTCTTTAGGAAAAAAAACTCAGTGCTCTTCAGCGGCACCTGTGGCGTGAAGAGTCTCCTGGTGGTGTGGATTTCAGCAGGCTTGGAAGCTGCAATGGAGCTGCTGTCAAAAGGGGGAAATACGGGCTTCTCCCATATTCTCCCGTTTACAACTTGACACCACAGTGCATTTACTAGCACTCTCTGACTGACTGCTGGAGACTTTCAGCCCCACTGGGCCTTTCTATGATCACACTTCGTTGGACGCGGGGTGTTCTGCGTGCCACGAATAGCATTACACGCTTCATGAACTAGTCCAGCCTAGGTGACTTTGGATGGACCAAATGGCTAAGAATTTGACCGTTATTTCAGGATTTTCTGGCAGGCTGGACCTACCGTGTACCTTGCTTCCCAATAGAGAGATGACAGGTAAGAGTTGCCAGGATGCACTTTAGGCGCAGGGGTTCTTTCAGTGCAGTTCAGAGGGCCTCCGCGGAGGCAGAGCCACATTGAATGGAATACTGGCCAAAACGTGGTCCTGGGGCTGCCTTACAGCTGTAGAAATCAAACTCTGCAGGCGAGAATCTGTTCATCACCCTTCCCTCTGCATACAAAGAGTTGACCCCAACCGTCTGTTCTGTGTTATGTTTCTCGGAATATAAAAAGGGACCCCAGCACACCCATTCTCCCTCAGAAGGGAATTCCTACGCGACTCTCTTAGGCCTACGGAAAGCCGTAGAGGGGTTAAAGCACTCTGTCGAGTCAGGACTCACGGAGATGGCTGCACACAAAACTTTGCTGATAGGAAACACTCGTGCTTCCCTTGAGGCTAGGGGTCAAGTTTACTTAGCACTGAGCTAGGGCAAGCGTGGGATGAGCTCCTAGCAAGGCACTGGAGACCACCTGGATTCCTAGGAGAACACTCACTTTCTTCACTGAGCGTATTCCTAGGAGTGAGTAGAAGACGGTTAATGACAATGTCTTTCAGTCAGCCTTGAGGCCGCCACTATCTACCTTTCAACTGGGGGAAATCCTGGCTTTTTCCAGGCTTCTCAATGACAAACTGGATCACCCCGCACATGTACCTAGCTTCTCTGACAATCGCAAAGAGACCATTGGAATGCAATCCGGCCTTCGGCGATGAAACTTTTGGATGCAGTGTATTCTGCATGTGGTGAATGGCATAATCCTGTAAATTTCCGCAGTAGGCCTAGGTGACTTTGGATGTTCCAAATGCCTAACAATGCTCAGGGCAAATCTCTTCTTTATTTCGGGCTGGACGTAAAGGCCAGTTTCTGCATCACTAAGAGAGACATCGAGCAGGAGTCTCCAAACTGAATTGGAGCCCCGGTGGTTTCTTTCAGGGCATCTTATGTTTCCTCAAAGTGGCAGACCCGCATGGAATGAAAGCCTGCCACGAACCGCTTTCCTGAGGCTGTTTCAAAGCTGTGGAATTCTAGCCATAGAGAACACATTAGTTCCCGGCCCTTCCAACTGCATAGTGAGGGATGCTAACAGAGCTGTGTATCCCTTGATTGTGCCCAGAAGGCTTTGGGTACACAGTGTACTTCCTTGGAAAGAATTGACCATGTGAGAGTCTTGAGCACTGTAGGCCATACTAAAGCTTAAGCCGACCATTGATTAAGACTTCCTGGAAACCGGTGCACCTCTATCTCTGGTAATGGGAAAATGTGCACCTTACCTCAAGACTAGAGGTCACATTTACTTGGCCCTTTAGCTAGAGTACACAACTGGGGTGAGCTCCCAGGAAGGAATCGCAAGCCTCTGGATTCTTCAGGAAAACTGTTTGTGCTCTTCAGCGGCACCTGTGGCGTGAAGAGTCTCCTGGTGGTGTGGTTTTCAGCAGGCTTGGAAGCTGCAATGAACCTGCTGTCAAAAGGGGGAAATACGGGCTTCTCCCATATTCTCCCGTTTACAACTTGACGCCACAGCGCATTTACTAGCACTCTCTGACTGACTACTGGAGACTTTCAGCCGCACTGGGCCTTTCTATGATGACACTTGGTTGGACGCGGGGTGTTTTGCGTGCCACGAATAGCATTACACACTTCATGAACTAGTCCAGCCTAGGTGACTTTGGATGGACCAAATGGCTAACAATTTTACCGGATTTTCAGTATTTTCTGGCAGCCTGGACCTACCGTGTACCTTGCTTCACAATAGAGAGATGACAGGTAAGAGTTGCCAGGATGCACTTTAGGCGCAGGGATTCTTTCAGTGCGGTTCAGAGGGCCTCCGCAGAGTCAGAGCCACGTTGAATGGAATACTGGCAAAAACGTGGTCCTGCGACTGCCTTTCAGCTGTAGAAATCAAGCTCTGCAGGCGAGAATCTGTTCATCACCCTTCCCTCTGCATACAAAGAGTTGACCCCAACCGTCTGTTCTGTGTTATATTTCTCGGAATATAAAAGGGGACCCCAGCGCACCCATTCTCCCTCAGAAGGGAATTCCTACGTGACTCTCTTAGGCCTACGGAAAGCCGTAGAGGGGTTAAAGCACTCTGTCGAGTCAGGACTCACGGAGATGGCTGCACACAAAACTTTGCTGATAGGAAACACTCGTGCTTCCCTTGAGGCTAGGGGTCAAGTTTACTTAGCACTGAGCTAGGGCAAGCGTGGGATGAGCTCCTAGCAAGGCACTGGAGACCACCTGGATTCCTAGGAGAACACTCACTTTCTTCACTGAGCGTATTCCTAGGAGTGACTAGAAGACGGTTAATGACAATGTCTTTCAGTCAGCCTTGAGGCCGCCACTATCTACCTTTCAACTGGGGGAGATCCTGCCTTTTTCCAGGCTTCTCAATGACAAACTGGATCACCCGGCACATGTACCTAGCTTCTCTGACAATCCCAAAGAGATCATTGGAACGCAATCCGGCCTTCTGCAATGAAACTTTTGGATGCAGTGTGTTCTACATGAGGTGAACGGCATAATCCTCTAAATGTCAGCAGTAGGCCTAGGTGACTTTGGATGTTCCAAATGCCTAGCAATGCTCAGGGTAAATCTCTTCTTTATTTCGGCCTGGACCTAAAGGCCAGTTTCCGCATCACTAAGAGAGACCTCGAGCAGCAGTCTCCAAACTGAATTGGAGCCCCGGTGGTTTCTTTCAGGGCATCTTATGTTTCCTCAAAGTGGCAGACCCGCATGGAATGAAAGCCTGCCACGAACCGCTTTCCTGAGGCTGTTTCAAATCTGTGGAATGCTAGCCATAGAGAACACATTAGTTCCCGGCCCTTCCAACTGCATTGTGAGGGATGTTACCAGAGCTGTGTATCCCTTGAATGTGCCCAGAGGCTTTGGGTACACAGTGTCCTTCCTTGGAAAGAATAGACCATGTGAGAGTCTTGAGCACTGTGGGCCATACTAAAGCTAAAGCCGTCCATTGATTAAGACTTCCTGGAAACCGGTGCACCTCTATCTCTGGTAATGGGAAAATGGGCACCTTACCTCAAGACTAGAGGTCACATTTAGTTGGCCCTTTAGCTACAGTACGCAACTGGGGTGAGCTCCCAGGAAGGAATCGAAAGCCCCGGGATTCTTTAGGAAAAAACTATGTGCTCTTCAGCGGCACCTGTGTCATGAATAGTATCCTGTTCGTATGGTTTTCAGCAGGCTTGGAAGGTGAAATGAAGCTGCTGTCAAAAGCGGGAAATACGGGCTTCTCCCATATTCTCCCGTTTACAACTTGACGCCACAGCGCATTTACTAGCACTCTATGACTGACTACTGGAGACTTTCAGCCCCACTGGGCCTTTCTATGATCACACTTCGTTGGACGCGGGGTGTTTTGCGTGCCACGAATAGTATTACACGCTTCAGGAACTAGTCCGGCCTAGGTGACTTTGGATGGACCAAATGGCTAACAATTTTACCGGACTTTCAGTATTTTCTGTCAGGCTGAACCTACGTGTACCTTGCTTCACAATAGAGAGATGACAGGTAAGAGTTGCCAGGATGCACGTTAGACGCAGGGATTCTTTCAGTGCGGTTCAGATGGCCTCTGCAGAGGCAGAGCCACGTTGAATGGAATACTGGCAAAAACGTGGTCCTGGGGCTGCCTTACAGCTGTAGAAATCAAGCTCTGCAAGCGAGAATCTGTTCATCACCCTTCCCTCTGCATACAAAGAGTTGACCCCAACCGTCTGTTCTGTGTTATGTTTCACGGAAAATGAAAGGGGACCTGAGCGCACACACTCTCCCTCAGAAGGGAATTCCTACGCGACTCTCTTAGGCCTACAAAAAGCCGTAGAGGAGTTAAAGCACTCTGTCGAGTCAGGACTCACGGAGATGGCTGCACACAAAACTTTGCTGATAGGAAACACTCGTGCTTCCCTTGAGGCTAGGGGTCACGTTTACTTTGCACTGAGCTAGTGCAAGCGTGGGATGCGCTCCTAGGAAGGCACTGGAGACCACCTGGATTCCTAGGAGAACACTCACTTTCTTCACTGAGCGTATTCCTAGGAGTGACTAGAAGACCGTTAATGGCAATGTCTTTCAGTCAGCCTTGAGGCCGCCACTATCTACCTTTCAACTGGGGGAAATCCTGCCTTTTTCCAGGCGTCTCAATGACAAACTGGATCACCCCACACATGTACCTAGCTTCTCTGACAATCCCAAAGAGACCATTGGAACGCAATCCGGCCTTCTGCGATGAAACTTTTGGATGCAGTGTGTTCTGCATGAGGTGAACGGCATAATCCTCTAAATGTCCGCAGTAGGCCTAGGTGACTTTGGATGTTGCAAATGCCTAGCAATGCTCAGGGTAAATCTCTTCTTTATTTCGGGCTGGACCTAAAGGCCAGTTTCCGCATCACTTAGAGAGACCTCGAGCAGGAATCCCCAGACTGAAGTGGCGCCCCGGTGGTTTCCTTCAGGGCCTCTTATGTTTCCTCAAAGTGGCAGACCCGCATGGAATGAAAGCCTGCCACGAACCGCCTTCCTGAGGCACTTTCAAAGCTGTGGAACGCTAGCCATAGAGAACACATTCGTTCCCGTCCCTTCCAACTGCATAGTGTTGGAACTTCCCCGAGCTGTGTATCCCTTGATTGTGCCCAGAAGGCTTTGGGTACACAGTGTCCTTCCTTGGCAGGAATTGACCATGTGAGAGTCTTGAGCACTGTGGGCCATAGTAAAGCTAAAGCCGTCCATTGACTAAGACTTCCTGGAAACCGGTGCACCTCTATCTCTGGTAATGGGAAAATGTGCACCTTACCTCAAGACTAGAGGTCACATTTAGTTGGCCCTTTAGCTACAGTACGCAACTGGGGTGAGCTCCCAGGAAGGAATCGCAAGCCCCTGGATTCTTCAGGAAAACAGTTTGTGCTCTTCAGCGGCACCTGTGGCGTGAAGAGTCTCCTGGTGGTGTGGATTTCAGCAGGCTTGGAAGCTGCAATGGAGCTGCTGTCAAAAGGGGGAAATACGGGCTTCTCCCATATTCTCCCGTTTACAACTTGACACCACAGCTCATTTACTAGCACTCTCTGACTGACTGCTGGAGACTTTCAGCCCCACTGGGCTTTTCTATGATCACACTTCGTTGGACGTGGGGTGTTTTGCGTGCCACGAATAGCATTACACGCTTCATGAACTAGTCCAGCCTAGGTGACTTTGGATGGACCAAATGGCTAAGAATTTGACCGGTATTTCAGGATTTTCTGGCAGGCTGGACCTACCGTGTACCTTGCTTCCCAATAGAGAGATGACAGGTAAGAGTTGCCAGGATGCACTTTAGGCGCAGGGGTTCTTTCAGTGCAGTTCAGAGGGCCTCCGCGGAGGTAGAGCCACGTTGAATGGAATACTGGCCAAAACGTGGTCCTGGGGCTGCCTTACAGCTGTAGAAATCAAGCTCTGCAGGCGAGAATCTGTTCATCACCCTTCCCTCTGCATACAAAGGGTCGACCCCAACCGTCTGTTCTGTGTTATGTTTCTCGGAAAATAAAAGGGGACTATGGCGCACACAGTCTCCCTCAGAAGGGAATTCCTACGTGACTGTCTTAGGCCTACGGAAAGCCATAGAGGAGTTAAAGCACTCTGTCGAGTCAGGACGCACGGAGATGACTGCACACAAAACTTTGCTGATAGGAAACACCCGTGCTTCCCTTGAGGCCAGGGGTCACGTTTACTTTGCCCTGAGCTAGGGCAAGCGTGGGATGAGCTCCTAGCAAGGCACTGGAGACCACCTGGATTCCTAGGAGAACACTCACTTTCTTCACTGAGCGTATTACTAGGAGTAACTAGAAGACCGTTAATGGCAATGTCTTTCAGTCAGCCTTGAGGCCGCCACTATCTACCTTTCAACTGGGGGAAATCCTGACTTTTTCCAGGCTTCTCAATGACAAACTGGATCACCCAGCACATGTACCTAGCTTCTCTGACAATCGCAAAGAGACCATTGGAATGCAATCCGGCCTTCGGCGATGAAACTTTTGGATGCAGTGTATTCTGCATGTGGTGAATGGCATAATCCTGTAAATGTCCGCAGTAGGCCTAGGTGACTTTGGATGTTCCAAATGCCTAACAATGCTCAGGGCAAATCTCTTCTTTATTTCGGGCTGGACGTAAAGGCCAGTTTCTGCATCACTAAGAGAGACATCGAGCAGGAGTCCCCAAACTGAATTGGAGCCCCGGTGGTTTCTTTCAGGGCAACTTATGTTTCCTCAAAGTGGCAGACCCGCATGGAATGAAAGCCTGCCACGAACCGCTTTCCTGAGGCTGTTTCAAAGCTGTGGAATGCTAGCCATAGAGAACACATTAGTTCCCGGCCCTTCCAACTGCATAGTGAGGGATGCTAACAGAGCTGTGTATCCCCTGATTGTGCCCAGAAGGCTTTGGGTACACAGTGTACTTCCTTGGAAAGAATTGACCATGTGAGAGTCTTGAGCACTGTAGGCCATACTAAAGCTTAAGCCGTCCATTGATTAAGACTTCCTGGAAACCGGTGCACCTCTATCTCTGGTAATGGGAAAATGTGCACCTTACCTCAAGACTAGAGGTCACATTTACTTGGCCCTTTAGCTAGAGTACACAACTGGGGTGAGCTCCCAGGAAGGAATCGCAAGCCCCTGGATTCTTCAGGAAAACTGTTTGTGCTCTTCAGCGGCACCTGTGGCGTGAAGAGTCTCCTGGTGGTGTGGTTTTCAGCAGGCTTGGAAGCTGCAATGAACCTGCTTTCAAAAGGGGGAAATACGGGCTTCTCCCATATTCTCCCGTTTACAACTTGACGCCACAGCGCATTTACTAGCACTCTCTGACTGACTACTGGAGACTTTCAGCCGCACTGGGCCTTTCTATGATGACACTTGGTTGGACGCGGGGTGTTTTGCGTGCCACGAATAGCATTACACACTTCATGAACTAGTCCAGCCTAGGTGACTTTGGATGGACCAAATGGCTAACAATTTTACCGGATTTTCAGTATTTTCTGGCAGCCTGGACCTACCGTGTACCTTGCTTCACAATAGAGAGATGACAGGTAAGAGTTGCCAGGATGCACTTTAGGCGCAGGGATTCTTTCAGTGCGGTTCAGAGGGCCTCCGCAGAGTCAGAGCCACGTTGAATGGAATACTGGCAAAAACGTGGTCCTGGGACTGCCTTTCAGCTGTAGAAATCAAGCTCTGCAGGCGAGAATCTGTTCATCACCCTTCCCTCTGCATACAAAGAGTTGACCCCAACCGTCTGTTCTGTGTTATATTTCTCGGAATATAAAAGGGGACCCCAGCGCACCCATTCTCCCTCAGAAGGGAATTCCTACGTGACTCTCTTAGGCCTACGGAAAGCCGTAGAGGGGTTAAAGCACTCTGTCGAGTCAGGACTCACGGAGATGGCTGCACATAAAACGTTGCTGATAGGAAACACTCGTGCTTCCCTTGAGGCTAGGGGTCAAGTTTACTTAGCACTGAGCTAGGGCAAGCGTGAGATGAGCTCCTAGCAAGGCACTGGAGACCACCTGGATTCCTAGGAGAACACTCACTTTCTTCACTGAGCGTATTCCTAGGAGTGACTAGAAGACGGTTAATGACAATGTCTTTCAGTCAGCCTTGAGGCGCCACTATCTACCTTTCAACTGGGGGAAATCCTGCCTTTTTCCAGGCTTCTCAATGACAAACTGGATCACCCGGCACATGTACCTAGCTTCTCTGACAATCCCAAAGAGATCATTGGAACGCAATCCGGCCTTCTGCAATGAAACTTTTGGATGCAGTGTGTTCTACATGAGGTGAACGGCATAATCCTCTAAATGTCAGCAGTAGGCCTAGGTGACTTTGGATGTTCCAAATGCCTAGCAATGCTCAGGGTAAATCTCTTCTTTATTTCGGCCTGGACCTAAAGGCCAGTTTCCGCATCACTAAGAGAGACCTCGAGCAGAAGTCCCCAAACTGAATTGGAGCCCCGGTGGTTTCTTTCAGGGCATCTTATGTTTCCTCAAAGTGGCAGACCCGCATGGAATGAAAGCCTGCCACGACCCGCTTTCCTGAGGCTGTTTCAAATCTGTGGAATGCTAGCCATAGAGAACACATTAGTTCCCGGCCCTTCCAACTGCATTGTGAGGGATGTTACCAGAGCTGTGTATCCCTTGAATGTGCTCAGAAGGCTTTGGGTACACAGTGTCCTTCCTTGGAAAGAATAGACCATGTGAGAGTCTTGAGCACTGTAGGCCATACTAAAGCTAAAGCCGTCCATTGATTAAGACTTCCTGGAAACCGGTGCACCTCTATCTCTGGTAATGGGAAAATGGGCACCTTACCTCAAGACTAGAGGTCACATTTAGTTGGGCCTTTAGCTACAGTACGCAACTGGGGTGAGCTCCCAGGAAGGAATCGAAAGCCCCTGGATTCTTTAGGAAAAAACTATGTGCTCTTCAGCGGCACCTGTGTCATGAATAGTATCGTGTTCGTGTGGTTTTCAGCAGGCTTGGAAGATGAAATGAAGCTGCTGTCAAAAGCGGGAAATACGGGCTTCTCCCATATTCTCCCGTTTACAACTTGACGCCACAGCGCATTTACTAGCACTCTCTGACTGACTACTGGAGACTTTCAGCCCCACTGGGCCTTTCTATGATCACACTTCGTTGGACGTGGGGTGTTTTGCGTGCCACGAATAGCATTACACGCTTCAGGAACTAGTCCGGCCTAGGTGACTTTGGATGGACCAAATGGCTAACAATTTTACCGGATTTTCAGTATTTTCTCTCAGGCTGGACCTACGTGTACCTTGCTTCACAATAGAGAGATGACAGGTAAGAGTTGCCAGGATGCACTTTAGACGCAGGGATTCTTTCAGTGCGGTTCAGATGGCCTCTGCAGAGGCAGAGCCACGTTGAATGGAATACTGGCAAAAACGTGGTCCTGGGGCTGCCTTACAGCTGTAGAAATCAAGCTCTGCAAGCGAGAATCTGTTCATCACCCTTCCCTCTGCATACAAAGAGTTGACCCCAACCGTCTGTTCTGTGTTATGTTTCTCGGAAAATGAAAGGGGACCTGAGCGCACACACTGTCCCTCAGAAGGGAATTCCTACGCGACTCTCTTAGGCCTACAGAAAGCCGTAGAGGAGTTAAAGCACTCTGTCGAGTCAGGACTCACGGAGATGGCTGCACACAAAACTTTGCTGATAGGAAACACTCGTGCTTCCCTTGAGGCTAGGGGTCACGTTTACTTTGCCCTGAGCTAGTGCAAGCGTGGGATGCGCTCCTAGCAAGGCACTGGAGACCACCTGGATTCCTAGGAGAACACTCACTTTCTTCACTGAGCGTATTCCTAGGAGTGACTAGAAGACCGTTAATGGCAATGTCTTTCAGTCAGCCTTGAGGCCGCCACTATCTACCTTTCAACTGGGAGAAATCCTGCCTTTTTCCAGGCGTCTCAATGACAAACTGGATCACCCCGCACATGTACCTAGCTTCTCTGACAATCCCAAAGAGACCATTGGAACGCAATCTGGCCTTCTGCGATGAAACTTTGGATGCAGTGTGTTCTGCATGAGGTGAACGGCATAATCCTCTAAATGTCCGCAGTAGCCCTAGGTGACTTTGGATGTTGCAAATGCCTAGCAATGCTCAGGGTAAATCTCTTCTTTATTTCTGGCTGGACCTAAAGGCCAGTTTCCGCATCACTTAGAGAGACCTCGAGCAGGACTCCCCAGACTGAAGTGGCGCCCCGGTGGTTTCCTTCAGGGCCTCTTATGTTTCCTCAAAGTGGCAGACCCGCATGGAATGAAAGCCTGCCACGAACCGCCTTCCTGAGGCTCTTTCAAAGCTGTGGAACGCTAGCCATAGAGAACACATTCGTTCCCGGCCCTTCCAACTGCATAGTGAGGGAACTTCCCCGAGCTGTGTATCTCTTGATTGTGCCCAGAAGGCTTTGGGTACACAGTGTCCTTCCTTGGCAGGAATTGACCATGTGAGAGTCTTGAGCACTGTGAGCCATAGTAAAGCTAAAGCCGTCCATTGACTAAAACTTCCTGGAAACCGGTGCACCTCTATCTCTGGTAATGGGAAAATGGGCACCTTACCTCAAGACTAGAGGTCACATTTAGTTGGCCCTTTAGCTACAGTACGCAACTGGGGTGAGCTCCCAGGAAGGAATCGCAAACCCCTGGATTCTTTAGGAAAAAAAACTCAGTGCTCTTCAGCGGCACCTGTGGCGTGAAGAGTCTCCTGGTGGTGTGGATTTCAGCAGGCTTGGAAGCTGCAATGGAGCTGCTGTCAAAAGGGGGAAATACGGGCTTCTCCCATATTCTCCCGTTTACAACTTGACACCACAGTGCATTTACTAGCACTCTCTGACTGACTGCTGGAGACTTTCAGCCCCACTGGGCCTTTCTATGATCACACTTCGTTGGACGCGGGGTGTTCTGCGTGCCACGAATAGCATTACACGCTTCATGAACTAGTCCAGCCTAGGTGACTTTGGATGGACCAAATGGCTAAGAATTTGACCGTTATTTCAGGATTTTCTGGCAGGCTGGACCTACCGTGTACCTTGCTTCCCAATAGAGAGATGACAGGTAAGAGTTGCCAGGATGCACTTTAGGCGCAGGGGTTCTTTCAGTGCAGTTCAGAGGGCCTCCGCGGAGGCAGAGCCACATTGAATGGAATACTGGCCAAAACGTGGTCCTGGGGCTGCCTTACAGCTGTAGAAATCAAACTCTGCAGGCGAGAATCTGTTCATCACCCTTCCCTCTGCATACAAAGAGTTGACCCCAACCGTCTGTTCTGTGTTATGTTTCTCGGAATATAAAAAGGGACCCCAGCACACCCATTCTCCCTCAGAAGGGAATTCCTACGCGACTCTCTTAGGCCTACGGAAAGCCGTAGAGGGGTTAAAGCACTCTGTCGAGTCAGGACTCACGGAGATGGCTGCACACAAAACTTTGCTGATAGGAAACACTCGTGCTTCCCTTGAGGCTAGGGGTCAAGTTTACTTAGCACTGAGCTAGGGCAAGCGTGGGATGAGCTCCTAGCAAGGCACTGGAGACCACCTGGATTCCTAGGAGAACACTCACTTTCTTCACTGAGCGTATTCCTAGGAGTGAGTAGAAGACGGTTAATGACAATGTCTTTCAGTCAGCCTTGAGGCCGCCACTATCTACCTTTCAACTGGGGGAAATCCTGACTTTTTCCAGGCTTCTCAATGACAAACTGGATCACCCCGCACATGTACCTAGCTTCTCTGACAATCGCAAAGAGACCATTGGAATGCAATCCGGCCTTCGGCGATGAAACTTTTGGATGCAGTGTATTCTGCATGTGGTGAATGGCATAATCCTGTAAATTTCCGCAGTAGGCCTAGGTGACTTTGGATGTTCCAAATGCCTAACAATGCTCAGGGCAAATCTCTTCTTTATTTCGGGCTGGACGTAAAGGCCAGTTTCTGCATCACTAAGAGAGACATCGAGCAGGAGTCTCCAAACTGAATTGGAGCCCCGGTGGTTTCTTTCAGGGCATCTTATGTTTCCTCAAAGTGGCAGACCCGCATGGAATGAAAGCCTGCCACGAACCGCTTTCCTGAGGCTGTTTCAAAGCTGTGGAATGCTAGCCATAGAGAACACATTAGTTCCCGGCCCTTCCAACTGCATAGTGAGGGATGCTAACAGAGCTGTGTATCCCTTGATTGTGCCCAGAAGGCTTTGGGTACACAGTGTACTTCCTTGGAAAGAATTGACCATGTGAGAGTCTTGAGCACTGTAGGCCATACTAAAGCTTAAGCCGTCCATTGATTAAGACTTCCTGGAAACCGGTGCACCTCTATCTCTGGTAATGGGAAAATGTGCACCTTACCTCAAGACTAGAGGTCACATTTACTTGGCCCTTTAGCTAGAGTACACAACTGGGGTGAGCTCCCAGGAAGGAATCGCAAGCCCCTGGATTCTTCAGGAAAACTGTTTGTGCTCTTCAGCGGCACCTGTGGCGTGAAGAGTCTCCTGGTGGTGTGGTTTTCAGCAGGCTTGGAAGCTGCAATGAACCTGCTGTCAAAAGGGGGAAATACGGGCTTCTCCCATATTCTCCCGTTTACAACTTGACGCCACAGCGCATTTACTAGCACTCTCTGACTGACTACTGGAGACTTTCAGCCGCACTGGGCCTTTCTATGATGACACTTGGTTGGACGCGGGGTGTTTTGCGTGCCACGAATAGCATTACACACTTCATGAACTAGTCCAGCCTAGGTGACTTTGGATGGACCAAATGGCTAACAATTTTACCGGATTTTCAGTATTTTCTGGCAGCCTGGACCTACCGTGTACCTTGCTTCACAATAGAGAGATGACAGGTAAGAGTTGCCAGGATGCACTTTAGGCGCAGGGATTCTTTCAGTGCGGTTCAGAGGGCCTCCGCAGAGTCAGAGCCACGTTGAATGGAATACTGGCAAAAACGTGGTCCTGGGACTGCCTTTCAGCTGTAGAAATCAAGCTCTGCAGGCGAGAATCTGTTCATCACCCTTCCCTCTGCATACAAAGAGTTGACCCCAACCGTCTGTTCTGTGTTATATTTCTCGGAATATAAAAGGGGACCCCAGCGCACCCATTCTCCCTCAGAAGGGAATTCCTACGTGACTCTCTTAGGCCTACGGAAAGCCGTAGAGGGGTTAAAGCACTCTGTCGAGTCAGGACTCACGGAGATGGCTGCACACAAAACTTTGCTGATAGGAAACACTCGTGCTTCCCTTGAGGCTAGGGGTCAAGTTTACTTAGCACTGAGCTAGGGCAAGCGTGGGATGAGCTCCTAGCAAGGCACTGGAGACCACCTGGATTCCTAGGAGAACACTCACTTTCTTCACTGAGCGTATTCCTAGGAGTGACTAGAAGACGGTTAATGACAATGTCTTTCAGTCAGCCTTGAGGCCGCCACTATCTACCTTTCAACTGGGGGAGATCCTGCCTTTTTCCAGGCTTCTCAATGACAAACTGGATCACCCGGCACATGTACCTAGCTTCTCTGACAATCCCAAAGAGATCATTGGAACGCAATCCGGCCTTCTGCAATGAAACTTTTGGATGCAGTGTGTTCTACATGAGGTGAACGGCATAATCCTCTAAATGTCAGCAGTAGGCCTAGGTGACTTTGGATGTTCCAAATGCCTAGCAATGCTCAGGGTAAATCTCTTCTTTATTTCGGCCTGGACCTAAAGGCCAGTTTCCGCATCACTAAGAGAGACCTCGAGCAGAAGTCCCCAAACAGAATTGGAGCCCCGGTGGTTTCTTTCAGGGCATCTTATGTTTCCTCAAAGTGGCAGACCCGCATGGAATGAAAGCCTGCCACGAACCGCTTTCCTGAGGCTGTTTCAAATCTGTGGAATGCTAGCCATAGAGAACACATTAGTTCCCGGCCCTTCCAACTGCATTGTGAGGGATGTTACCAGAGCTGTGTATCCCTTGAATGTGCTCAGAAGGCTTTGGGTACACAGTGTCCTTCCTTGGAAAGAATAGACCATGTGAGAGTCTTGAGCACTGTAGGCCATACTAAAGCTAAAGCCGTCCATTGATTAAGACTTCCTGGAAACCGGTGCACCTCTATCTCTGGTAATGGGAAAATGGGCACCTTACCTCAAGACTAGAGGTCACATTTAGTTAGCCCTTTAGCTACAGTACGCAACTGGGGTGAGCTCCCAGGAAGGAATCGAAAGCCCCTGGATTCTTTAGGAAAAAACTATGTGCTCTTCAGCGGCAACTGTGTCATGAATAGTATCGTGTTCGTGTGGTTTTCAGCAGGCTTGGAAGATGAAATGAAGCTGCTGTCAAAAGCGGGAAATACGGGCTTCTCCCATATTCTCCCGTTTACAACTTGACGCCACAGCGCATTTACTAGCACTCTCTGACTGACTACTGGAGACTTTCAGCCCCACTGGGCCTTTCTATGATCACACTTCGTTGGACGTGGGGTGTTTTGCGTGTCACGAATAGCATTACACGCTTCAGGAACTAGTCCGGCCTAGGTGACTTTGGATGGACCAAATGGCTAACAATTTTACCGGATTTTCAGTATTTTCTCTCAGGCTGGACCTACGTGTACCTTGCTTCACAATAGAGAGATGACAGGTAAGAGTTGCCAGGATGCACTTTAGACGCAGGGATTCTTTCAGTGCGGTTCAGATGGCCTCTGCAGAGGCAGAGCCACGTTGAATGGAATACTGGCAAAAACGTGGTCCTGGGGCTGCCTTACAGCTGTAGAAATCAAGCTCTGCAATCGAGAATCTGTTCATCACCCTTCCCTCTGCATACAAAGAGTTGACCCCAACCGTCTGTTCTGTGTTATGTTTCTCGGAAAATGAAAGGGGACCTGAGCGCACACACTCTCCCTCAGAAGGGAATTCCTACGCGACTCTCTTAGGCCTACAGAAAGCCGTAGAGGAGTTAAAGCACTCTGTCGAGTCAGGACTCACGGAGATGGCTGCACACAAAACTTTGCTGATAGGAAACACTCGTGCTTCCCTTGAGGCTAGGGGTCACGTTTACTTTGCCCTGAGCTATTGCAAGCGTGGGATGCGCTCCTAGCAAGGCACTGGAGACCACCTGGATTCCTAGGAGAACACTCACTTTCTTCACTGAGCGTATTCCTAGGAGTGACTAGAAGACCGTTAATGGCAATGTCTTTCAGTCAGCCTTGAGGCCGCCACTATCTACCTTTCAACTGGGAGAAATCCTGCCTTTTTCCAGGCGTCTCAATGACAAACTGGATCACCTCGCACATGTACCTAGCTTCTCTGACAATCCCAAAGAGACCATTGGAACGCAATCTGGCCTTCTGCGATGAAACTTTTGGATGCAGTGTGTTCTGCATGAGGTGAACGGCGTAATCCTCTAAATGTCCGCAGTAGCCCTAGGTGACTTTGGATGTTGCAAATGCCTAGCAATGCTCAGGGTAAATCTCTTCTTTATTTCTGGCTGGACCTAAAGGCCAGTTTCCGCATCACTTAGAGAGACCTCGAGCAGGACTCCCCAGACTGAAGTGGCGCCCCGGTGGTTTCCTTCAGGGCCTCTTATGTTTCCTCAAAGTGGCAGACCCGCATGGAATGAAAGCCTGCCACGAACCGCCTTCCTGAGGCTCTTTCAAAGCTGTGGAACGCTAGCCATAGAGAACACATTCGTTCCCGGCCCTTCCAACTGCATAGTGAGGGAACTTCCCCGAGCTGTGTATCTCTTGATTGTGCCCAAAAGGCTTTGGGTACACAGTGTCCTTCCTTGGCAGGAATTGACCATGTGAGAGTCTTGAGCACTGTGAGCCATAGTAAAGCTAAAGCCGTCCATTGACTAAAACTTCCTGGAAACAGGTGCACCGCTATCTCTGGTAATGGGAAAATGTGCATATTACCTCAAGACTAGAGGTCACATTTAGTTGGCCCTTTAGCTACAGTACGCAACTGGGGTGAGCTCCCAGGAAGGAATCGCAAACCCCTGGATTCTTTAGGAAAAAAAACTCTGTGCTCTTCAGCGGCACCTGTGGCGTGAAGAGTCTCCTGGTGGTGTGGATTTCAGCAGGCTTGGAAGCTGCAATGGAGCTGCTGTCAAAAGGGGGAAATACGGGCTTCTCCCATATTCTCCCGTTTACAACTTGACACCACAGTGCATTTACTAGCACTCTCTGACTGACTGCTGGAGACTTTCAGCCCCACTGGGCCTTTCTATGATCACACTTCGTTGGACGCGGGGTGTTCTGCGTGCCACGAATAGCATTACACGCTTCATGAACTAGTCCAGCCTAGGTGACTTTGGATGGACCAAATGGCTAAGAATTTGACCGTTATTTCAGGATTTTCTGGCAGGCTGGACCTACCGTGTACCTTGCTTCCCAATAGAGAGATGACAGGTAAGAGTTGCCAGGATGCACTTTAGGCGCAGGGGTTCTTTCAGTGCAGTTCAGAGGGCCTCCGCGGAGGCAGAGCCACGTTGAATGGAATACTGGCCAAAACGTGGTCCTGGGGCTGCCTTACAGCTGTAGAAATCAAGCTCTGCAGGCGAGAATCTGTTCATCACCCTTCCCTCTGCATACAAAGGGTCGACCCCAACCGTCTGTTCTGTGTTATGTTTCTCGGAAAATAAAAGGGGACTATGGCGCACACACTCTCCCTCAGAAGGGAATTCCTACGCGACTCTCTTAGGCCTACGGAAAGCCGTAGAGGAGTTAAAGCACTCTGTCGAGTCAGGACGCACGGAGATGGCTGCACACAAAACTTTGCTGATAGGAAACACCCGTGCTTCCCTTGAGGCCAGGGGTCACGTTTATTTTGCCCTGAGATAGGGCAAGCATGGGATGAGCTCCTAGCAAGGCACTGGAGACCACCTGGATTCCTAGGAGAACGCTCACTTTCTTCACTGAGCGTATTCCTAGGAGTGACTAGAAGACGGTTAATGGCAATGTCTTTCAGTCAGCCTTGAGGCTGCCACTATCTACCTTTCAACTGGGGGAAATCCTGCCTTTTTCCAGGCTTCTCAATGACAAACTGGATCACCCCGCACATGTACCTAGCTTCTCTGACAATCCCAAAGAGACCATTGGAACGCAATCCGGCCTTCTGCGATGAAACTTTTGGATGCAGTGTGTTCTGCATGTGGTGAACGGCATAATCCTCTAAATGTCCGCAGTAGGCCTAGGTGACTTTGGATGTTCCAAATGCCTAACAATGCTCAGGGCAAATCTCTTCTTTATTTCGGGCTGGACGTAAAGGCCAGTTTCTGCATCACTAAGAGAGACCTCGAGCAGGAGTCCCCAAACTGAATTGGAGCCCCGGTGGTTTCTTTCAGGGCATTTTATGTTTCCTCAAAGTGGCAGACCCGCATGGAATGAAAGCCTGCCACGAACCGCTTTCCTGAGGCTATTTCAAAGCTGTGGAATGCTAGCCATAGAGAACACATTAGTTCCCGGCCCTTCCAACTGCATAGTGAGGGATGCTCCCAGAGCTGTGTATCCCTTGATTGTGCCCAGAAGGCTTTGGGTACACAGTGTACTTCCTTGGAAAGAATTGACCATGTGAGAGTCTTGAGCACTGTAGGCCATACTAAAGCTTAAGCCGTCCATTGATTAAGATTTCCTGGAAACCGGTGCACCTCTATCTATGGTAATGGGAAAATGTGCACCTTACCTCAAGACTAGAGGTCACATTTACTTGGCCCTTTAGCTAGAGTACACAAATGGGGTGAGCTCCCAGGAAGGAATCGCAAGCACGTGGATTCTTCAAGAAAACACTATGTGCTCTTCAGCGGCACCTGTGGCGTGAATAGTATCCTGGTGGTGTGGTTTTCAGCAGGCTTGGAACCTGCAATGAACCTGCTGTCAAAAGGGGGAAATACGGGCTTCTCCCATATTCTCCCGTTTACAACTTGACGCCACAGCGCATTTACTAGCACTCTCTGAATGACTACTGGAGACTTTCAGCCCCACTGGGCCTTTCTATGATGACACTTGGTTGGACGCGGGGTGTTTTGCGTGCCACCAATAGCATTACACGCTTCAGGAACTAGTCCAGCCTAGGTGACTTTGGATGGACCAAATGGCTAACAATTTTACCGGATTTTCAGTATTTTCTGGCAGGCTGGACCTACTGTGTACCTTGCTTCCCAATAGAGAGATGACAGGTAAGAGTTTCCAGGATGCACTTTAGGCACAGGGATTCTTTCAGTGCGGTTCAGAGGGCCTCCGCAGAATCAGAGCCACGTTGAATGGAATACTGGCAAAAACGTGGTCCTGGGGCTGACTTTCAGCTCCAGAAATCAAACTCTGCAGGCGAGAATCTGTTCATCACCCTTCCCTCTGCATACAAAGAGTTGACCCCAACCGTCTGTTCTGTGTTATGTTTCTCGGAATATAAAAAGGGACCCCAGCGCACCCATTCTCCCTCAGAAGGGAATTCCTACGCGACTCTCTTTGGCCTATGGAAAGCCGTAGAGGGGTTAAAGCACTCTGTCGAGTCAGGACTCACGGAGATGGCTGCACACAAAACTTTGCTGATATTAAACACTCGTGCTTCCCTTGAGGCTAGGGGTCAAGTTTACTTAGCACTGAGCTAGGGCAAGCGTGGGATGAGCTCCTAGCAAGGCACTGGAGACCACCTGGATTCCTAGGAGAACACTCACTTTCTTCACTGAGCGTATTCCTAGGAGTGAGTAGAAGACGGTTAATGACAATGTCTTTCAGTCAGCCTTGAGGCCGCCACTATCTACCTTTCAACTGGGGGAAATCCTGACTTTTTCCAGGCTTCTCAATGACAAACTGGATCACCCCGCACATGTACCTAGCTTCTCTGACAATCGCAAAGAGACCATTGGAATGCAATCTGGCCTTCGGCGATGAAACTTTTGGATGCAGTGTATTCTGCATGTGGTGAATGGCATAATCCTGTAAATTTCCGCAGTAGGCCTAGGTGACTTTGGATGTTCCAAATGCCTAACAATGCTCAGGGCAAATCTCTTCTTTATTTCGGGCTGGACGTAAAGGCCAGTTTCTGCATCACTAAGAGAGACATCGAGCAGGAGTCTCCAAACTGAATTGGAGCCCCGGTGGTTTCTTTCAGGGCATCTTATGTTTCCTCAAAGTGGCAGACCCGCATGGAATGAAAGCCTGCCACGAACCGCTTTCCTGAGGCTGTTTCAAAGCTGTGGAATGCTAGCCATAGAGAACACATTAGTTCCCGGCCCTTCCAACTGCATAGTGAGGGATGCTAACAGAGCTGTGTATCCCTTGATTGTGCCCAGAAGGCTTTGGGTACACAGTGTACTTCCTTGGAAAGAATTGACCATGTGAGAGTCTTGAGCACTGTAGGCCATACTAAAGCTTAAGCCGTCCATTGATTAAGACTTCCTGGAAACCGGTGCACCTCTATCTCTGGTAATGGGAAAATGTGCACCTTACCTCAAGACTAGAGGTCACATTTACTTGGCACTTTAGCTAGAGTACACAACTGGGGTGAGCTCCCAGGAAGGAATCGCAAGCCCCTGGATTCTTCAGGAAAACTGTTTGTGCTCTTCAGCGGCACCTGTGGCGTGAAGAGTCTCCTGGTGGTGTGGTTTTCAGCAGGCTTGGAAGCTGCAATGAACCTGCTGTCAAAAGGGGGAAATACGGGCTTCTCCCATATTCTCCCGTTTACAACTTGACGCCACAGCGCATTTACTAGCACTCTCTGACTGACTACTGGAGACTTTCAGCCGCACTGGGCCTTTCTATGATGACACTTGGTTGGACGCGGGGTGTTTTGCGTGCCACGAATAGCATTACACACTTCATGAACTAGTCCAGCCTAGGTGACTTTGGATGGACCAAATGGCTAAGAATTTGACCGGTATTTCAGGATTTTCTGGCAGGCTGGACCTACCGTGTACCTTGCTTCCCAATAGAGAGAAGACAGGTAAGAGTTGCCAGGATGCACTTTAGGCGCAGGGGTTCTTTCAGTGCAGTTCAGAGGGCCTCCGCGGAGGCAGAGCCACGTTGAATGGAATACTGGCCAAAACGTGGTCCTGGGGCTGCCTTACAGCTGTAGAAATCAAGCTCTGCAGGCGAGAATCTGTTCATCACCCTTCCCTCTGCATACAAAGGGTCGACCCCAACCGTCTATTCTGTGTTATGTTTCTCGGAAAATAAGAGGGGACTATGGCGCACACACTCTCCCTCAGAAGGGAATTCCTACGCGACTCTCTTAGGCCTCCGGAAAGCCGTAGAGGAGTTAAAGCACTCTGTCGAGTCAGGACACACGGAGATGGCTGCACACAAAACTTTGCTGATAGGAAACACCCGTGCTTCCCTTGAGGCCAGGGTTCACGTTTACTTTGCCCTGAGCTAGGGCAAGCGTGGGATGAGCTCCTAGCAAGGCACTGGAGACCACCTGGATTCCTAGGAGAACACTCACTTTCTTCACTGAGCGTATTCCTAGGAGTGACTAGAAGACGGTTAATGGCAATGTCTTTCAGTCAGCCTTGAGGCCGCCACTATCTACCTTTCAACTGGGGGAAATCCTGCCTTTTTCCAGGCTTCTCAATGACAAACTGGATCACCCCGCACATGTACCTAGCTTCTCTGACAATCCCAAAGAGACCATTGGAACGCAATCTGGCCTTCTGCGATGAAACTTTTGGATGCAGTGTGTTCTGCGTGTGGTGAACGGCATAATCCTCTAAATGTCCGCAGTAGGCCTAGGTGACTTTGGATGTTCCAAATGCCTAACAATGCTCAGGGTAAATCTCTTCTTTATTTCGGGCTGGACGTAAAGGCCAGTTTCTGCATCACTAAGAGAGACCTCGAGCAGGAGTCCCCAAACTGAATTGGAGCCCCGGTGGTTTCTTTCAGGGCATCTTATGTTTCCTCAAAGTGGCAGACCCGCATGGAATGAAAGCCTGCCACGAACCGCTTTCCTGAGGCTGTTTCAAAGCTGTGGAATGCTAGCCATAGAGAACACATTAGTTCCCGGCCCTTCCAACTGCATAGTGAGGGATGTTCCCAGAGCTGTGTATCCCTTGATTGTGCCCAGAAGGCTTTGGGTACACAGTGTCCTTCCTTGGAAAGAATAGACCATGTGAGAGTCTTGAGCACTGTGGGCCATAGTAAAGCTAAAGCCGTCCATTGACTAAGACTTCCTGGAAACCGGTGCACCTCTATCTCTGGTAATGGGAAAATGTGCACCTTACCTCAAGACTAGAGGTCACATTTAGTTGGCCCTTTAGCTACAGTACGCAACTGGGGTGAGCTCCCAGGAAGGAATCGCAAGCCCCTGGATTCTTTAGGAAAAAAACTCTGTGCTCTTCAGCGGCACCTGTGGCGTGAAGAGTCTCCTGGTGCTGTGGTTTTCAGCAGGCTTGGAAGCTGCAATGGAGCTGCTGTCAAAAGGGGGAAATACGTGCTTCTCCCATATTCTCCCATTTACAACTTGACGCCACAGCGCATTTACTAGCACTCTCTGACTGACTACTGGAGACTTTCAGGCCCACTGGGCCTTTCTATGATGACACTTGGTTGGACGCGGGTGTTTTGCGTGCCATGAATAGCTTTACACGCTTCAGGAACTAGTCCGGCCTAGGTGACTTTGGATGGACCAAATTGCTAACAATTTTACCGGATTTTCAGTATTTTCTGGCAGGCTGGACCTACTGTGTACCTTGCTTCCCAATAGAGAGATGACAGGTAAGAGTTGCCAGGATGAACTTTAGGCGCAGGGATTCTTTCAGTGCGGTTCAGAGGGCCTCCGCAGAGGCAGAGCCACGTTGAATGGAATACTGGCAAAAACGTGGTCCTGGGGCTGCCTTTCAGCTCTAGAAATCAAACTCTGCAGGCGAGAATCTGTTCATCACCCTTCCCTCTGCATACAAAGAGTTGACCCCAACCGTCTGTTCTGTGTTATGTTTCTCGGAATATAAAAGGGGACCCCAGCGCACCCATTCTCCCTCAGAAGGGAATTCCTACGCGACTCTCTTAGGCCTACGGAAAGCCGTAGAGGGGTTAAAGCACTCTGTCGAGTCAGGACTCACGGAGATGGCTGCACACAAATCTTTGCTGATAGGAAACACTCGTGCTTCCCTTGAGGCTAGGGGTCAAGTTTACTTAGCACTGAGCTAGGGCAAGCGTGGGATGAGCTCCTAGCAAGGCACAGGAGACCACCTGGATTCCTAGGAGAACACTCACTTTCTTCACTGAGCGTATTCCTAGGAGTGACTAGAAGACGGTTAATGACAATGTCTTTCAGTCAGCCTTGAGGCCGCCACTATCTACCTTTCAACTGGGGGAAATCCTGCCTTTTTCCAGGCTTCTCAATGACAAACTGGATCACCCGGCACATGTACCTAGCTTCTCTGACAATCCCAAAGAGATCATTGGAACACAATCCGGCCTTCTGCAATGAAACTTTTGGATGCAGTGTGTTCTGCATGAGGTGAACGGCATAATCCTCTAAATGTCCGCAGTAGGCCTAGGTGACTTTGGATGTTCCAAATGCCTAGCAATGCTCAGGGTAAATCTCTTCTTTATTTCGGCCTGGATCTAAAGGCCTGTTTCCGCAACACTAAGAGAGACCTCGAGCAGGAGTCCCCAAACTGAATTGGAGCCCCGGTGGTTTCTTTCAGGGCATCTTATGTTTCCTCAAAGTGGCAGACCCGCATGGAATGAAAGCCTGCCATGAACCGCTTTCCTGAGGCTGTTTCAAATCTGTGGAATGCTAGCCATAGAGAACACATTAGTTCCCGGCCCTTCCAACTGCATTGTGAGGGATGTTACCAGAGCTGTGTATCCCTTGAATGTGCCCAGAAAGCTTTGGGTACACAGTGTCCTTCCTTGGAAAGAATAGACCATGTGAGAGTCTTGAGCACTGTGTGCCATACTAAAGCTAAAGCCGTCCATTTATTAAGACTTCCTGGAAACCGGTGCACCTCTATCTCTGGTAATGTGAAAATGTGCACCTTACCTCAAGACTAGAGGTCACATTTAGTTGGCCCTGTAGCTACAGTACGCAACTGGGGTGAGTTCCCAGGAAGGAATCGCAAGCCCCTGGATTCTTCAGGAAAACACTATGTGCTCTTCAGCGGCACCTGTGGCGTGAAGAGTCTCCTGGTGGTGTGGTTTTCAGCAGGCTTGGAAGCTGCAATGGAGATGCTGTCAAAAGGGGGAAATACGGGCTTCTCCCATATTCTCCCGTTTACAACTTGACACCACAGCGCATTTACTAGCGCTCTCTGACTGACTGCTGGAGACTTTCAGCACCACTGGGCCTTTCTATGATCACACTTCGTTGGACGTGGGGTGTTTTGCGTGCCACGTATAGCATTACACGCTTCATGAACTAGTCCGGCCTAGGTGACTTTGGATGGACCAAATGGCTAACAATTTTACCGGACTTTCAGTATTTTCTGTCAGGCTGAACCTACGTGTACCTTGCATCACAATAGAGAGATGACAGGTAAGAGTTGCCAGGATGCACTTTAGACGCAGGGATTCTTTCAGTGCGGTTCAGATGGCCTCTGCAGAGGCAGAGCCACGTTGAATGGAATACTGGCAAAAACGAGGTCCTGGGGCTGCCTTACAGCTGTAGAAATCAAGCTCTGCAAGCGAGAATCTGTTCATCACCCTTCCCTCTGCATACAAAGAGTTGACCCCAACCGTCTGTTCTGTGTTATGTTTCTCGGAAAATAAAAGGGGACTACGGCGCCCAAACTCTCTCTCAGAAGGGAATTCCTACGTGACTCACTTCAGCCTAGGGAAAGCTGTAGAGTAGTTAAGGCACTCGGTTAAGTCAGGACTCACGGAGATGGCTGCACACAAAACTTTGCTGATAGGAAACACTCGTGCTTCCCTTGAGGCTAGGGGTCACGTTTACTTTGCACTGAGCTAGGGCAAGTGTGGGATGAGCTCCTAGCAAGGCACTGGAGACCACCTGGATTCCTAAGAGAACACTCACTTTCTTCACTGAGCGTATTCCTAAGAGTGACTAGAAGACGGTTAATGGCAATGTCTTTCAGTCAGCCTTGAGGCCGCCACTATCTACCTTTCAACTGGGGGAAATCCTGCCTTTTTCCAGGCTTGTCAATGACAAACTGGATCACCCCGCACATGTACCTAGCTTCTCTGACAATCGCAAAGAGACCATTGGAATGCAATCCGGCCTTCTGTGATGAAACTTTTGGATGCAGTGTGTTCTGCATGTGGTGAACGGCATAATCCTCTAAATGTCCGCAGTAGGCCTAGGTGACTTTGGTTGTTCCAAATGCCTAACAATGCTCAGGGTAAATATCTTCTTTATTTCGGGCTGGACGTAAAGGCCAGTTTCTGCATCACTAAGAGAAGCCTCGAGCAGGAGTCCCCAAACTGAATTGGAGCCCCGGTGGTTTCTTTCAGGGCATCTTATGTTTCCTCAAAGTGGCAGACCCGCATGGAATGAAAGCCTGCCACGAACAGCTTTCCTGAGGCTTTTCCAAAGCTGTGGAATGCTAGCCATAGAGAACACATTAGTTCCCGGCACTTCCAACTGCATAGTGAGGGATGTTCCCAGAGCTGTGTATCCCTTGAATGTGCCCAGAAGGGTTTGGGTACACAGTGTCCTTCCTTTCAAAGAATAGACCATGTGAGAGTCTTGAGCACTGTGGGCCATAGTAGAGCTAAAGCCGTCCATTGACTAAGACTTCCTGGAAACCGGTGCACCTCTATCTCTGGTAATGGGAAAATGTGCACCTTACCTCAAGACTAGAGGTCACATTTAGTTGGCCCTTTAGCTACAGTACGCAACTGGGGTGAGCTCCCAGGAAGGAATCGCAAGCCCCTGGATTCTTTAGGAAAAAAACTCTCTGCTCTTCAGCGGCACCTGTGGCGTGAAGAGTCTCCTGGTGGTGTGGTTTTCAGCAGGCTTGGAAGCTGCAATGGAGCTGCTGTCAAAAGGGGGAAATACGGGCTTCTCCCATATTCTCCCGTTTACAACTTGACACCACAGCGCATTTACTAGCGCTCTCTGAGAGACTGCTGGAGACTTTCAGCACCACTGGGCCTTTCTATGATCACACTTCATTGGACGCGGGGTGTTTTGCGTGCCACGAATAGCATTACACGCTTCAGGAACTAGTCCGGCCTAGGTGACTTTGGATGGACCAAATGGCTAACAATTTTACCGGATTTTCAGTATTTTCTGTCAGGCTGAACCTACGTGTACCTTGCATCACAATAGAGAGATGACAGGTAAGAGTTGCCAGGATGCACTTTAGACGCAGGGATTCTTTCAGTGCGGTTCAGATGGCCTCTGCAGAGGCAGAGCCACGTTGAATGGAATACTGGCAAAAACGAGGTCCTGGGGCTGCCTTACAGCTGTAGAAATCAAGCTCTGCAGGCGAGAATCTGTTCATCACCCTTCCCTCTGCATACAAAGAGTTGACCCCAACCGTCTGTTCTGTGTTATGTTTCTCGGAAAATAAAAGGGGACTACGGCGCCCAAACTCTCCCTGAGAAGGGAATTCCTACGTGACTCACTTCGGCCTACGGAAAGCTGTAGAGGAGGTAAGGCACTCGGTCGAGTCAGGACTCACGGAGATGGCTGCACACAAAACTTTGCTGATAGGAAACACTCGTGCTTCCCTTGAGGCTAGGGGTCACGTTTACTTTGCACTGAGCTAGGGCAAATGTGGGATGAGCTCCTAGCAAGGCACTGGAGACCACCTGGATTCCTAAGAGAACACTCATTTTCTTCACTGAGCGTATTCCTAGGAGTGACTAGAAGACGGTTAATGGCAATGTCTTTCAGTCAGCCTTGAGGCCGCCACTATCTACCTTTCAACTGGGGGAAATCCTGCCTTTTTCCAGGCTTGTCAATGACAAACTGGATCACCCTGCACATGTACCTAGCTTCTCTGACAATCACAAAGAGACCATTGGAATGCAATCCGGCCTTCTGCGATGAAACATTTGGATGCAGTGTGTTCTGCATGTGGTGAACGGCATAATCCTCTAAATGTCCGCAGTAGGCCTAGGTGACTTTGGTTGTTCCAAATGCCTAACATTGCTCAGGGTAAATCTCTTCTTTATTTCGGCCTGGACGTAAAGGCCAGTTTCTGCATCACTAAGAGAAACCTCGAGTAGGAGTCCCCAAACTGAATTGGAGCCCCGGTGGTTTCTTTCAGGGCATCTTATGTTTCCTCAAAGTGGCAGACCCGCATGGAATGAAAGCCTGCCACGAACCGCTTTCCTGAGGCTGTTTCAAAGCTGTGGAATGCTAGCCATAGAGAACACATTAGTTCCCGGCCCTTCCAACTGCATAGTGAGGGATGTTCCCAGAGCTGTGTATCCCTTGAATGTGCCCAGAAGGCTTTGGGTACACAGTGTCCTTCCTTTCAAAGAATAGACCATGTGAGAGTCTTGAGCACTGTGGGCCATAGTAGAGCTAAAGCCGTCCATTGACTAAGACTTCCTGGAAACCGGTGCACCTCTATCTCTGGTAATGGGAAAATGTGCACCTTACCTCAAGACTAGAGGTCACATTTAGTTGGCCCTTTAGCTACAGTACGCAACTGGGGTGAGCTCCCAGGAAGGAATCGCAAGCCCCTGGATTCTTTAGGAAAATAACTCTGTGCTCTTCAGCGGCACCTGTGGCGTGAAGAGTCTCCTGGTGGTGTGGTTTTCAGCAGGCTTGGAAGCTGCAATGGAGCTGCTGTCAAAAGGGGGAAATACGGGCTTCTCCCATATTCTCCCGTTTACAACTTGACACCACAGCGCATTTACTAGCACTCTCTGACTGACTGCTGGAGACTTTCAGCCACACTGGGCCTTTCTATGATCACACTTCGTTGGAGGCGGGGTGTTTTGCATGCCACGAATAGCATTACACGCTTCATGAACTAGTCCAGCCTAGGTGACTTTGGATGGACCAAATGGCTAAGAATTTGACCGGTATTTCAGGATTTTCTGGCAGGCTGGACCTACCGTGTACCTTGCTTCCCAACAGAGAGATGACAGGTAAGAGTTGCCAGGATGCACTTTAGGCGCAGGGGTTCTTTCAGTGCAGTTCAGAGGGCCTCCGCGGAGGCAGAGCCACGTTGAATGGAATACTGGCCAAAACGTGGTCCTGGGGCTGCCTTACAGCTGTAGAAATCAAGCTCTGTAGGCGAGAATCTGTTCATCACCCTTCTCCCTGCATACAAAGAGTCGACCCCAACCGTCTGTTCTGTGTTATGTTTCTCGGAAAATAAAAGGGGACTACGGCGCACACACTCTCCCTCAGAAGGGAATTCCTACGTGACTCCATTAGGCCTACGGAAAGCCGTAGAGGAGTTAAAGCAGTCTGTCAAGTCAGGACTCACGGAGATGGCTGCACACAAAACTTTGCTCATAGGAAACACTCGTGCTTCCCTTGAGGCCAGGTGTCACGTTTACTTTGCCCTGAGCTAGGGCAAGCGTGGGATGAGCTCCTAGCAAGGCACTGGAGACCACCTGGATTCCTAGGAGAACACTCACTTTCTTCACTGAGCGTATTCCTAGGAGTGACTAGAAGACGGTTAATGGCAATGTCTTTCAGTCAGACTTGAGGCCGCCACTATCTACCTTTCAACTGGGGGAAATCCTGCCTTTTTCCAGGCTTCTCAATGACAAACTGGATCACCCCGCACATGTACCTAGCTTCTCTGACAATCCCAAAGAGACCATTGGAACGCAATCCGGCCTTCTGCGATGAAACTTTTGGATGCAGTGTGCTCTGCATGTGGTGAACGGCATAATCCTCTAAATGTCCTCAGTAGGCCTAGGTGACTTTGGATGTTGCAAATGCCTAGCAATGCTCAGGGTAAATCTCTTCTTTATTTCGGGCTGGACCTAAAGGCCAGTTTCCGCATCACTTAGAGAGACCTCGAGCAGGAGTCCCCAGACTGAAGTGGCGCCCCGGTGGTTTCCTTCAGGGCCTCTTATGTTTCCTCAAAGTGGCAGACCCGCATGGAATGAAAGCCTGCCACGAACCGCCTTCCTGAGGCCCTTTCAAAGCTGTGGAACGCTAGCCATAGAGAACACATTCGTTCCCGGCCCTTCCAACTGCATTGTGAGGGAACTTCCCCGAGCTGTGTATCCCTTGATTGTGCCCAGAAGGCTTTGGGTACACAGTGTCCTTCCTTGGCAGGAATTGACCATGTGAGTCTTGAGCACTGTGGGCCATAGTAAAGCTAAAGCCTTCCATTGACTAAGACTTCCTGGAAACCGGTGCACCTCTATCTGTGGTAATGGGAAAATGTGCACCTTTCCTCAAGACTAGAGGTCACATTTAGTTGGCCCTTTAGCTACAGTATGCAACTGGGGTGAGCTCCCAGGAAGGAATCACAAGCCCCTGGATTCTTTAGGAAAAAAACTCTGTCCTCTTCAGCGGCACCTGTGGCGTGAAGAGTCTCCTGGTGGTGTGGATTTCAGCAGGCTTGGAAGCTGCAATGGAGCTGCTGTCAAATGGGGGAAATATGGGCTTCTCCCATATTCTCCCGTTTACAACTTGACGCCACAGCGCATTTACTAGCACTCTCTGACTGACTGCTGGAGACTTTCAGCCCCACTGGGCCTTTCTATGATCACACTTGGTTGGACGCGGGGTGTTTTGCGTGCCACGAATAGCATTACACGCTTCATGAACTAGTCCGGCCTAGGTGACTTTGGATGGACCAAATGGCTAACAATTTTACCGGTCTTTCAGTATTTTCTGTCAGGCTGAACCTACGTGTACCTTGCATCACAATAGAGAGATGACAGGTAAGAGTTGCCAGGATGCACTTTAGACGCAGGGATTCTTTCAGTGCGGTTCAGATGGCCTCTGCAGAGGCAGAGCCACGTTGAATGGAATACTGGCAAAAACGAGGTCCTGGGGCTGCCTTACAGCTGTAGAAATCAAGCTCTGCAAGCGAGAATCTGTTCATCACCCTTCCCTCTGCATACAAAGAGTTGACCCCAACCGTCTGTTCTGTGTTATGTTTCTCGGAAAATAAAAGGGGACTACGGCGCCCAAACTCTCCCTCAGAAGGGAATTCCTACGTGACTCACTTCAGCCTACGGAAAGCTGTAGAGGAGTTAAGGCACTCGGTTAAGTCAGGACTCACGGAGATGGCTGCACACAAAACTTTGCTGATAGGAAACACTCGTGCTTCCCTTGAGGCTAGGGGTCACGTTTACTTTGCACTGAGCTAGGGCAAGTGTGGGATGAGCTCCTAGCAAGGCACTGGAGACCACCTGGATTCCTAAGAGAACACTCACTTTCTTCACTGAGCGTATTCCTAGGAGTGACTAGAAGACGGTTAATGGCAATGTCTTTCAGTCAGCCTTGAGGCCGCCACTATCTACCTTTCAACTGGGGGAAATCCTGCCTTTTTCCAGGCTTCTCAATGACAAACTGGATCACCCCGCACATGTACCTAGCTTCTCTGACAATCGCAAAGAGACCATTGGAATGCAATCCGGCCTTCTGTGATGAAACTTTTGGATGCAGTGTGTTCTGCATGTGGTGAACGGCATAATCCTCTAAATGTCCGCAGTAGGCCTAGGTGACTTTGGTTGTTCCAAATGCCTAACAATGCTCAGGGTAAATCTCTTCTTTATTTCGGGCTGGACGTAAAGGCCAGTTTCTGCATCACTAAGAGAAACCTCGAGCAGGAGTCCCCAAACTGAATTGGAGCCCCGGTGGTTTCTTTCAGGGCATCTTATGTTTCCTCAAAGTGGCAGACCCGCATGGAATGAAAGCCTGCCACGAACCGCTTTCCTGAGGCTGTTTCAAAGCTGTGGAATGCTAGCCATAGAGAACACATTAGTTCCCGGCCCTTCCAACTGCATAGTGAGGGATGTTCCCAGAGCTGTGTATCCCTTGAATGTGCCCAGAAGGGTTTGGGTACACAGTGTCCTTCCTTTCAAAGAATAGACCATGTGAGAGTCTTGAGCACTGTGGGCCATAGTAGAGCTAAAGCCGTCCATTGACTAAGACTTCCTGGAAACCGGTGCACCTCTATCTCTGGTAATGGGAAAATGTGCACCTTACCTCAAGACTAGAGGTCACATTTAGTTGGCCCTTTAGCTACAGTACGCAACTGGGGTGAGCTCCCAGGAAGGAATCGCAAGCCCCTGGATTCTTTAGGAAAAAAACTCTCTGCTCTTCAGTGGCACCTGTGGCATGAAGAGTCTCCTGGTGGTGTGGTTTTCAGCAGGCTTGGAAGCTGCAATGGAGCTGCTGTCAAAAGGGGGAAATACGGGCTTCTCCCATATTCTCTCGTTTACAACTTGACACCACAGTGCATTTACTAGCGCTCTCTGACTGACTGCTGGAGACTTTCAGCACCACTGGGCCTTTCTATGATCACACTTCGTTGGACGCGGGGTGTTTTGCGTGCCACGAATAGCATTACACGCTTCAGGAACTAGTCCGGCCTAGGTGACTTTGGATGGACCAAATGGCTAACAATTTTACCGGACTTTCAGTATTTTCTGTCAGGCTGAACCTACGTGTACCTTGCATCACAATAGAGAGATGACAGGTAAGAGTTGCCAGGATGCACTTTAGACGCAGGGATTCTTTCAGTGCGGTTCAGATGGCCTCTGCAGAGGCAGAGCCACGTTGAATGGAATACTGGCAAAAACGAGGTCCTGGGGCTGCCTTACCGCTGTAGAAATCAAGCTCTGCAGGCGAGAATCTGTTCATCACCCTTCCCTCTGCATACAAAGAGTTGACCCCAACCGTCTGTTCTGTGTTATGTTTCTCGGAAAATAAAAGGGGACTACGGCGCCCAAACTCTCCCTCAGAAGGGAATTCCTACGTGACTCACTTCGGCCTACGGAAAGCTGTAGAGGAGGTAAGGCACTCGGTCGAGTCAGGACTCACGGAGATGGCTGCACACAAAACTTTGCTGCTAGGAAACACTCGTGCTTCCCTTGAGGCTAGGGGTCACGTTTACTTTGCACTGAGCTAGGGCAAGTGTGGGATGAGCTCCTAGCAATGCACTGGAGACCACCTGGATTCCTAAGAGAACACTCACTTTCTTCACTGAGCGTATTCCTAGGAGTGACTAGAAGACGGTTAATGGCAATGTCTTTCAGTCAGCCTTGAGGCCGCCACTATCTACCTTTCAACTGGGGGAAATCCTGCCTTTTTCCAGGCTTGTCAATGACAAACTGGATCACCCCGCACATGTACCTAGCTTCTCTGACAATCACAAAGAGACCATTGGAATGCAATCCGGCCTTCTGCGATGAAACATTTGGATGCAGTGTGTTCTGCATGTGGTGAACGGCATAATCCTCTAAATGTCCGCAGTAGGCCTAGGTGACTTTGGTTGTTCCAAATGCCTAACATTGCTCAGGGTAAATCTCTTCTTTATTTCGGGCTGGACGTAAAGGCCAGTTTCTGCATCACTAAGAGAAACCTCGAGTAGGAGTCCCCAAACTGAATTGGAGCCCCGGTGGTTTCTTTCAGGGCATCTTATGTTTCCTCAAAGTGGCAGACCCGCATGGAATGAAAGCCTGCCACGAACCGCTTTCCTGAGGCTGTTTCAAAGCTGTGGAATGCTAGCCATAGAGAACACATTATTTCCGGCCCTTCCAACTGCATAGTGAGGGATGCTAACAGAGCTGTGTATCCCTTGAATGTGCCCAGAAGGCTTTGGGTACACAGTGTCCTTCCTTTCAAAGAATAGACCATGTGAGAGTCTTGAGCACTGTGGGCCATAGTAAAGCTAAAGCCGTCCATTGACTAAGACTTCCTGGAAACCGGTGCACCTCTATCTCTGGTAATGGGAAAATGTGCACCTTACCTCAAGACTAGAGGTCACATTTAGTTGGCCCTTTAGCTACAGTACGCAACTGGGGTGAACTCCCAGGAAGGAATCGCAAGCCCCTGGATTCTTTAGGAAAAAAACTCTGTGCTCTTCAGCGGCACCTGTGGCGTGAAGAGTCTCCTGGTGGTGTGGTTTTCAGCAGGCTTGGAAGCTGCAATGGAGCTGCTGTGAAATGGGGGAAATATGGGCTTCTCCCATATTCTCCCGTATACAACTTGACGCCACAGCGCATTTACTAGCACTCTCTGACTGACTGCTGGAGACTTTCAGCCCCACTGGGCCTTTCTATGATCACACTTGGTTGGACGCGGGGTGTTTTGCGTGCCACGAATAGCATTACACGCTTCATGAACTAGTCCGGCCTAGGTGAATTTGGATGGACCAAATGGCTACGAATTTGACCGGATTTTCAGCAATTTCTGGGCGGCTGGACCTACCGTGTACCTTGCTTCCCAATAGAGAGATGACAGGTAAGAGTTGCCAGGATGCACTTTAGGCGCAGGGGTTCTTTCAGTGCAGTTCAGAGGGCCTCCGCGGAGGCAGAGCCACGTTGAATGGAATACTGGCCAAAACGTGGTCCTGGGGCTGCCTTACAGCTGTAGAAATCAAGCTCTGCGGGCGAGAATCTGTTCATCACCCTTCCCTCTGCATACAAAGAGTCGACACCAACCGTCTCTTCTGTGTTATGTTTCTCGGAAAATAAAAGGGGACTACGGCGCACACACTCTCCCTCAGAAGGGAATTCCTACGTGACTCTCTTAGGCCTACGGAAAGCCGTAGAGGAGTTAAAGCACTCTGTCGAGTCAGGACGCACGGAGATGGCTGCACACAAAACTTTGCTGATAGGAAACACTCGTGCTTGCCTTGAGGCCAGGGGTCACGTTTACTTTGCCCTGAGCTAGGGCAAGCGTGGGATGAGCTCCTAGCAAGGCACTGGAGACCACCTGGATTCCTAGGAGAACGCTCACTTTCTTCACTGAGCGTATTCCTAGGAGTGACTAGAAGACGGTTCATGGCAATGTCTTTCAGTCAGCCTTGAGGCCGCCACTATCTACCTTTCAACTGGGGGAAATCCTGCCTTTTTCCAGGCTTCTCAATGACAAACTGGATCACCCTGCACATGTACCTAGCTTCTCTGACAATCGCAAAGAGACCATTGGAATGCAATCCGGCCTTCTGCGATGAAACATTTGGATGCAGTGTGTTCTGCATGTGGTGAACGGCATAATCCTCTAAATGTCCTCAGTAGGCCTAGGTGACTTTGGATGTTCCAAATGCCTAACAATGCTCAGGGTAAATCTCTTCTTTATTACGGGCTGGACGTAAAGGCCAGTTTCTGCATCACTAAGAGAGACCTCGAGCAGGAGTCCCCAAACTGAATTGGATCCCCGGTGGTTTCTTTCAGAGCATCTTATGTTTCCTCAAATTTGCAGACCCGCATGGAATGAAAGCCTGCCACGAACCGCCTTCCTGAAGCTGTTTCAAAGCTGTGGAACGCTAACCATAGAGAACACATTAGTTCCCGGCCCTTCCAACTGCATAGTGAGGGATTTTCCCAGAGCTGTGTATCCCTTGATTGTGCCCAGAAGGCTTTGGGTACACAGTGTCCTTCCTTGGAAAGAATAGACCATGTGAGAGTCTTGAGCACTGTGGGCCATACTAAAGCTAAAGCCGTCCATTGATTAAGACTTCCTGGAAACCGGTGCACCTCTATCTCTGGTAATGGGAAAATGTGCACCTTACCTCAAGCCTAGAGGTCACATTTAGTTGGCACTGTAGCTACAGTACGCAACTGGTGTGAGCTCCTAGGAAGGAATCTCAAGCCCCTGGATTCTTCAGGAAAACACTATGTGCTCTTCAGCGGAACCTGTAGCGTGAAGAGTCTCCTGGTGGTGTGGTTTTCAGCAGGCTTGGAAGCTGCAATGGAGCTGCTGTCAAAAGGGGGAAATACGGGCTTCTCCCATATTCTCCCGTTTACAACTTGACACCACAGCGCATTTACTAGCGCTCTCTGACTGACTGCTAGAGACTTTCAGCACCACTGGGCCTTTCTATGATCACACTTCGTTGGACGCGGGGTGTTTTGCGTGCCACGAATAGCATTACACGCTTCAGGAACTAGTCCGGCCTAGGTGACTTTGGATGGACCAAATGACTAACAATTTTACCGGACTTTCAGTATACTCTCTCAGGCTGGACCTACGTGTACCTTGCTTCACAATAGAGAGATGACAGGTAAGAGTTGCCAGGATGCACTTTAGATGCAGGGATTCTTTCAGTGCGGTTCAGATGGCCTCTGCAGAGGCAGAGCCACGTTGAATGGAATACTGGCAAAAACGTGGTCCTGGGGCTGCCTTACAGCTGTAGAAATCAAGCTCTGCAAGCGAGAATCTGTTCATCACCCTTCCCTCTGCATACAAAGAGTTGACCCCAACCGTCTGTTCTGTGTTATGTTTCTCGGAAAATATAAGGTGACTACGGCGCCCACACTCTCCCTCAGAAGGGAATTCCTACGTGACTCTCTTCGGCCTACGGAAAGCTGTAGAGGAGTTAAGGCACTCGGTCGAGTCAGGACTCACGGAGATGGCTGCACACAAAACTTTGCTGATAGGAAACACTCGTGCTTCCCTTGAGGCTAGGCGTCACGTTTACTTTGCACTGAGCTAGGGCAAGTGTGGGATGAGCTCCTAGCAAGGCACTGGAGACCACCTGGATTCCTAAGAGAACACTCACTTTCTTCACTGAGCGTATTCCTAGGAGTGACTAGAAGACGGTTAATGGCAATGTCTTTCAGTCAGCCTTGAGGCCGCCACTATCTACCTTTCAACTGGGGGAAATCCTGCCTTTTTCCAGGCTTGTCAATGACAAACTGGATCACCCCGCACATGTACCTAGCTTCTCTGACAATCGCAAAGAGACCATTGGAATGCAATACGGCCTTCTGCGATGAAACTTTTGGATGCAGTGTGTTCTGCATGTGGTGAACGGCATAATCCTCTAAATGTCCGCAGTAGGCCTAGGTGACTTTGGTTGTTCCAAATGCCTAACAATGCTCAGGGTAAATCTCTTCTTTATATCGGGCTGGACGTAAAGGCCAGTTTCTGCATCACTAAGAGAGACCTCGAGCAGGAGTCCCCAAACTGAATTGGAGCCCCGGTGGTTTCTTTCAGGGCATCTTATCTTTCCTCAAAGTGGCAGACCCGCATGGAATGAAAGCCTGTCACGAACCGCTTTCCTGAGGCATTTCAAAGCTGTGGAATGCTAGCCATAGAGAACACATTAGTTCCCGGCCCTTCCAACTGCATAGTGAGGGATGTTCCCAGAGCTGTGTATCCCTTGATTGTGCCCAGAAGGCTTTGGGTACACAGGGTCCTTCCTTGGAAAGAATAGACCATGTGAGAGTCTTGAGCACTGTGGGCCATAGTAAAGCTAAAGCCGTCCATTGACTAAGACTTCCTGGAAACCGGTGCATCTCTATCTCTGGTAATGGGGAAATGTGCACCTTACCTCAAGACTAGAGGTCACATTTAGTTGGCCCTTTAGCTACAGTACGCAACTGGGGTGAGCTCCCAGGAAGGAATCGCAAGCCCCTGGATTCTTTAGGAAAAAAACTCTGTGCTCTTCAGCGGCACCTGTGGCGTGAAGAGTCTCCTGGTGGTGTGGTTTTCAGCAGGCTTGGAAGCTGCAATGGAGCTGCTGTCAAAAGGGGGAAATACGGGCTTCTCCCATATTCTCCCGTTTACAACTTGACACCACAGCGCATTTACTAGCACTCTCTGACTGACTGCTGGAGACTTTCAGCCCCACTGGGCCTTTCTATGATCACACTTCGTTGGACGCGGGGTGTTTTGCATGCCACGAATAGCATTACACGCTTCATGAACTAGTCCAGCCTAGGTGACTTTGGATGGACCAAATGGCTAAGAATTTGACCAGTATTTCAGGATATTCTGGCAGGCTGGATCTACCGTGTACCTTGCTTCCCAATAGAGAGAAGACAGGTAAGATTTGCCAGGATGCACTTTAGGCGCAGGGGTTCTTTCAGTGCAGTTCAGAGGGCCTCCATGGAGGCAGAGCCACGTTGAATGGAATACTGGCCAAAACGTGGTCCTGTGGCTGCCTTACAGCTGTAGAAATCAAGCTCTGCAGGCGAGAATCTGTTCATCACCCTTCCCTCTGCATACAAAGGGTCGACCCCAACCGTCTGTTCTGTGTTATGTTTCTCGGAAAATAAAAGGGGACTATGGCGCACACACTCTCCCTCAGAAGGGAATTCCTACGCGACTCTCTTAGGCCTACGGAAAGCCGTAGAGGAGTTAAAGCACTCTGTCGAGTCAGGACACACGGAGATGGCTGCACACAAAACTTTACTGATAGGAAACACCCGTGCTTCCCTTGAGGCCAGGGTTCACGTTTACTTTGCACTGAGCTAGGGCAAGCGTGGGATGAGCTCCTAGCAAGGCACTGGAGACCACCTGGATTCCTAGGAGAACACTCACTTTCTTCACTGAGCGTATTCCTAGGAGTGACTAGAAGACGGTTAATGGCAATGTCTTTCAGTCAGCCTTGAGGCCGCCACTATCTACCTTTCAACTGGGGGAAATCCTGCCTTTTTCCAGGCTTCTCAATGACAAACTGGATCACCCCGCACATGTACCTAGCTTCTCTGACAATCCCAAAGAGACCATTGGAACGCAATCTGGCCTTCTGCGATGAAACTTTTGGATGCAGTGTGTTCTGCATGTGGTGATCGGCATAATCCTCTAAATGTCCGCAGTAGGCCTAGGTGACTTTGGATGTTCCAAATGCCTAACAATGCTCAGGGTAAATCTCTTCTTTATTTCGGGCTGGACGTAAAGGCCAGTTTCTGCATCACTAAGAGAGACCTCGAGCAGGAGTCCCCAAACTGAATTGGAGCCCCGGTGGTTTCTTTCAGGGCATCTTATGTTTCCTCAAATTTGCAGACCCGCATGGAATGAAAGCCTGCCACGAACCGCCTTCCTGAAGCTGTTTCAAAGCTGTGGAACGCTAGCCATAGTGAACACATTAGTTCCCGGCCCTTCCAACTGCATAGTGAGGGATGCTCCCAGAGCTGTGTATACCTTGATTGTGCCCAGAAGGCTTTGGGTACACAGTGTACTTCCTTGGAAAGAATTGACCATGTGAGAGTCTTGAGCACTGTAGGCCATAAAAAAGCTTAAGCCCTCCATTGATTAAGACTTCCTGGAAACCGGTGCACCTCTATCTCTGGTAATGGGAAAATGTGCACCTTACCTCAAGACTAGAGGTCACATTTACTTGGCCCTTTAGCTAGAGTACACAACTGGGATGAGCTCCCAGGAAGGAATCGCAAGCCCCTGGATTCTTCAGGAAAACAGTTTGTGCTCTTCAGCGGCACCTGTGGCGTGAAGAGTCTCCTGGTGGTGTGGTTTTCAGCAGGCTTGGAAGCTGCAATGGAGCTGCTGTCAAAAGAGGGAAATACGGGCTTCTCCCATATTCTCCCGTTTACAACTTGACGCCACAGCGTATTTACTAGCACTCTCTGACTGACTACTGGAGAGTTTCAGCCCCACTGGGCCTTTCTATGATGAGACTTAGTTGGATGCGGGTGTTATGCGTGCCATGAATAGCATTACACGCTTCATGAACTAGTCCAGCCTAGGTGACTTTGGATGGACCAAATGGCTAACAATTTTACCGGATTTTCAGTATTTTCTGGCAGGCTGGACCTACCGTGTACCTTGCTTCACAATAGAGAGATGACAGGTAAGATTTGCCAGGATGCACTTTAGGCGCAGGGATTCTTTCAGTGCGGTTCGGAGGGCCTCCGCAGAGGCAGAGCCACGTTGAATGGAATACTGGCAAAAACGTGGTCCTGGGGCTGCCTTTCAGCTGTAGAAATCAAACTCTGCAGGCGAGAATCTGTTCATCACCCTTCCTCTGCATACAAAGAGTTGACCCCAACCGTCTGTTCTGTGTTATGTTTCTCGGAATATAAAAGGGGACTACGGCGCACACACTCTCCCTCAGAAGGGAATTCCTACGTGACTCTCTTAGGCCTACAGAAAGCCGTAGAGGGGTTAAAGCACTCTGTCGAGTCAGGACTCATGGAGATGGCTGCACACAAAATTTTGCTGATAGGAAACACTCGTGCTTCCCTTGAGGCTAGGGGTCAAGTTTACTTAGCACTGAGCTAGGGCAAGCGTGGGATGAGCTCCTAGCAAGGCACTGGAGACCACCGGGATTCCTAGAAGAACACTCACTTTCTACACTGAGCGTATTCCTAGGAGTGACTAGAAGACGGTTAATGACAATGTCTTTCAGTCAGCCTTGAGGCCGCCACTATCTACCTTTCAACTGGGGGAAATCCTGCCTTTTTCCAGGCTTCTCAATGACAAACTGGATCACCCGGCACATGTACCTAGCTTCTCTGGCAATCCCAAAGAGATCATTGGAACGCAATCCGGCCTTCTGCAATGAAACTTTTGGATGCAGTGTGTTCTGCATGAGGTGAACGGCATAATCCTCTAAATGTCCGCAGTAGGCCTAGGTGACTTTGGATGTTCCAAATGCCTAGCAATGCTCAGAGTAAATCTCTTCTTTATTTCGGCCTGGACCTTAAGGCCAGTTTCCGCATCACTAAGAGGGACCTCGAGCAGAAGTCCCCAAACTGAATTGGAGCCCCGGTGTTTTCTTTCAGGGCATCTTATGTTTCCTCAAAGTGGCAGACCCGCATGGAATGAAAGCCTGCCACGAAACGCTTTCCTGAGGCTGTTTCAAATCTGTGGAATGCTGGCCATAGAGAACACATTAGTTCCCGGCCTTCCAACTGCATTGTGAGGGGTGTTACCAGAGCTGTGTATCCCTTGAATGTGTCCAGAAGGCTTTGGGTACACAGTTTCCTTCCTTGGAAAGAATAGATCATGTGAGAGTCTTGAGCACTGTGGGCCATACTAAAGCTAAAGCCGTCCATTGATTAAGACTTCCTGGAAACCGGTGCACCTCTATCTCTGGTAATGGGAAAATGTGCACCTTACCTCAAGCCTAGAGGTCACATTTAGTTGGCCCTGTAGCTACAGTACGCAACTGGGGTGAGCTCCCAGGAAGGAATCACAAGCCCCTGGATTCTTCAGGAAAACACTATGTGCTCTTCAGCGGCACCTGTAACGTGAAGAGTCTCCTGGTGGTGTGGTTTTCAGCAGGCTTGGAAGCTGCAATGGAGCTGCTGTCAAAAGGGGGAAATACGGGCTTCTCCCATATTCTCCCGTTTACAACTTGACACCACAGCGCATTTACTAGCGCTCTCTGACTGACTGCTGGAGACTTTCAGCCCCACTGGGCCTTTCTATGATCACACTTCGTTGGACGCGGGGTGTTTTGCGTGCCACGAATAGCATTACACGCTTCAGGAACTAGTCCGGCCTAGGTGACTTTGGATGGACCAAATGACTAACAATTTTACCGGACTTTCAGTATTCTCTGTCAGGCTGGACCTACGTGTACCTTGCTTCACAATAGAGAGATGACAGGTAAGAGTTGCCAGGATGCACTTTAGACGCAGGGATTCTTTCAGTGCGGTTCAGATGGCCTCTGAAGAGGCAGAGCCATGTTGAATGGAATACTGGCCAAAACGTGGTCCTTGGGCTGCCTTACAGCTGTAGAAATCAAGCTCTGCAAGCGAGAATCTGTTCATCACCCTTCCCTCTGCATACAAAGAGTTGACCCCAACCGTCTGTTCTGTGTTATGTTTCTCGGAAAATAAAAGGGGACTATGGCGCCCACACTCTCCCTCAGAAGGGAATTCCTACGCGACTTTCTTAGGCCTGCGGAAAGCCGTAGAGGAGTTAAAGCACTCTGTCGAGTCAGGACACACGGAGATGGCTGCACACAAAACTTTGCTGATAGGAAACACCCGTGCTTCCCTTGAGGCCAGGGTTCACGTTTACTTTGCCCTGAGCTACGGCAAGCGTGGGATGAGCTCCTAGCAAGGCACTGGAGACCACCTGGATTCCTAGGAGAACACTCACTTTCTTCACTGAGCGTATTCCTAGGAGTGACTAGAAGACGGTTAATGGCAATGTCTTTCAGTCAGCCTTGAGGCCGCCACTATCTACCTTTCAACTGGGGGAAATCCTGCCTTTTTCCAGGCTTCTCAATGACAAACTGGATCACCCCGCACATGTACCTAGCTTCTCTGACAATCCCAAAGAGACCATTGGAACGCAATCTGGCCTTCTGCGATGAAACTTTTGGATGCAGTGTGTTCTGCATGTGGTGAACGGCAGAATCCTCTAAAGGTCCGCAGTAGGCCTAGGTGACTTTGGATGTTCCAAATGCCTAACAATGCTCAGGGTAAATCTCTTCTTTATTTCGGGCTGGACGTAAAGGCCAGTTTCTGCATCACTAAGAGAGACCTCGAGCAGGAGTCCCCAAACTGAATTGGAGCCCCGGTGGTTTCTTTCAGGGCATCTTATCTTTCCTCAAAGTGGCAGACCCGCATGGAATGAAAGCCTGCCACGAACCGCTTTCCTGAGGCTGTTTCAAAGCTGTGGAATGCTAGCCATAGAGAACACATTAGTTCCCGGCCCTTCCAACTGCATAGTGAGGGATATTCCCAGAGCTGTGTATCCCTTGATTGTGCCCAGAAGGCTTTGTGTACACAGTGTCCTTCCTTGGAAAGAATAGACCATGTGAGAGTCTTGAGCACTGTGGGCCATAGTAAAGCTAAAGCCGTCCATTGACTAAGACTTCCTGGAAACCGGTGCATCTCTATCTCTGGTAATGGGGAAATGTGCACCTTACCTCAAGACTAGAGGTCACATTTAGTTGGCCCTTTAGCTACAGTACGCAACTGGGGTGAGCTCCCAGGAAGGAATCGCAAGCCCCTGGATTCTTTAGGAAAAAAACTCTGTGCTCTTCAGCGGCACCTGTGGCGTGAAGAGTCTCCTGGTGGTGTGGTTTTCAGCAGGCTTGGAAGCTGCAATGGAGCTGCTGTCAAAAGGGGGAAATACGGGCTTCTCCCATATTCTCCCGTTTACAACTTGACACCACAGCACATTTACTAGCACTCTCTGACTGACTGCTGGAGACTTTCAGCCCCACTGGGCCTTTCTATGATCACACTTCGTTGGACGCGGGGTGTTTTGCGTGCCACGAATAGCATTACACGCTTCATGAACTAGTACCGCCAGGTGACTTTGGATGGACCAAATGGCTAAGAATTTGACCGGTATTTCAGGATTTTCTGGCAGGCTGGACCTACCGTGTACCTTGCTTCCCAATAGAGAGAGGACAGGTAAGAGTTGCCAGGATGCACTTTAGGCGCAGGGGTTTTTCAGTGCAGTTCAGAGGGCCTCCATGGAGGCAGAGCCACGTTGAATGGAATACTGGCCAAAACGTGGTCCTGGGGCTGCCTTACAGCTGTAGAAATCAAGCT
The DNA here is from genome assembly GCF_025265405.1 of Mesoplodon densirostris. Classification (NCBI taxonomy): domain Eukaryota; kingdom Metazoa; phylum Chordata; class Mammalia; order Artiodactyla; family Ziphiidae; genus Mesoplodon; species Mesoplodon densirostris. The sequence goes on from NC_082682.1 coordinate 2,156,461, forward strand.
CTGCAGGCGAGAATCTGTTCATCACCCTTCCCTCTGCATACAAAGGGTCGACCCCAACCGTCTGTTCTGTGTTATGTTTCTCGGAAAATAAAAGGGGACTATGATGCACACACTCTCCCTCAGAAGGGAATTCCTACGCGACTCTCTTAGGCCTACGGAAAGCCGTAGAGGAGTTAAAGCACTCTGTCGAGTCAGGACGCATGGAGATGGCTGCACACAAAACTTTGCTGATAGGAAACACCCGTGCTTCCCTTGAGGCCAGGGGTCACGTTTACTTTGCCCTGAGCTAGGGCAAGCGTGGGATGAGCTCCTAGCAAGGCACTGGAGACCACCTGGCTTCCTAGGAGAACACTCACTTTCTTCACTGAGCGTATTCCTAGGAGTGACTAGAAGACGGTTAATGGCAATGTCTTTCAGTCAGCCTTGAGGCCGCCACTATCTACCTTTCAACTGGGGGAAATCCTGCCTTTTTCCAGGCTTCTCAATGACAAACTGGATCACCCCGCACATGTACCTAGCTTCTCTGACAATCGCAAAGAGACCATTGGAATGCAATCCGGCCTTCTGCGATGAAACTTTTGGATGCAGTGTGTTCTGCATGTGGTGAACGGCATAATCCTCTAAATGTCCGCAGTAGGCCTAGGTGACTTTGGATGTTCCAAAAGCCTAACAATGCTCAGGGTAAATCTCTTCTTTATTTCGGGCTGGACGTAAAGGCCAGTTTCTGCATCACTAAGAGAGACCTCGAGCAGGAGTCCCCAAACTGAATTGGAGCCCCGGTGGTTTCTTTCAGGGCATCTTATCTTTCCTCAAAGTGGCAGACCCGCATGGAATGAAAGCCTGCCAGAACCGCTTTCCTGAGGCTGTTTCAAAGCTGTGGAATGCTAGCCATAGAGAACACATTAGTTCCCGGCCCTTCCAACTGCATAGTGAGGGATGTTCCCAGAGCTGTGTATCCCTTGATTGTGCCCAGAAGGCTTTGGGTACACAGTGTCCTTCCTTGGAATGAATAGACCATGTGAGAGTCTTGAGCACTGTGGGCCATAGTAAAGCTAAAGCCGTCCATTGACTAAGACTTCCTGGAAACCGGTGCACCTCTATCTCTGGTAATGGGAAAATGTGCACCTTACCTCAAGACTAGAGGTCACATTTAGTTGGCCCTTTAGCTACAGTACGCAACTGGGGTGAGCTCCCAGGAAGGAATCGCAAGCCCCTGGATTCTTTAGGAAAAAAACTCTGTGCTCTTCAGCGGCACCTGTGGCGTGAAGAGTCTCCTGGTGGTGTGGTTTTCAGCAGGCTTGGAAGCTGCAATGGAGCTGCTGTCAAAAGGGGGAAATACGGGCTTCTCCCATATTCTCCCGTTTACAACTTGACACCACAGCGCATTTACTAGCACTCTCTGACTGACTGCTGGAGACTTTCAGCCCCACTGGGCCTTTCTATGATCACACTTGGTTGGACGCGGGGTGTTTTGCGTGCCACGAATAGCATTACACGCTTCATGAACTAGTCCAGCCTAGGTGACTTTGGATGGACCAAATGGCTAAGAATTTGACCGGTATTTCAGGATTTTCTGGCAGGCTGGACCTACCGTGTACCTTGCTTCCCAATAGAGAGAAGACAGGTAAGATTTGCCAGGGTGCACTTTAGGCGCAGGGGTTCTTTCAGTGCAGTTCAGAGGGCCTCCGCGGAGGCAGAGCCACGTTGAATGGAATACTTGCCAAAACGTGGTCCTGGGGCTGCCTTACATCTGTAGAAATCAAGCTCTGCGGGCGAGAATCTGTTCATCACCCTTCCCTCTGCATACAAAGGGTCGACCCCAACCGTCTGTTCTGTGTTACGTTTCTCGGAAAATAAAATGGGACTATGGCGCACACACTCTCCCTCAGAAGGGAATTCCTACGCGACTCTCTTAGGCCTACGGAAAGCCGTAGAGGAGTTAAAGCACTCTGTCGAATCAGGATGCACGGAGATGGCTGCACACAAAACTTTGCTGATAGGAAACACCCGTGCTTCCCTTGAGGCCAGGGATCACGTTTACTTTGCCCTGAGCTAGGGCAAGCGTGGGATGAGCTCCTAGCAAGGCACTGGAGACCACCTGGATTCCTAGGAGAACACTCACTTTCTTCACTGAGCGTATTCCTAGGAGTGACTAGAAGACGGTTAATGACAATGTCTTTCAGTCAGCCTTGAGGCCGCCACTATCTACCTTTCAACTGGGGGAAATCCTGCCTTTTTTCAGGCTTCTCAATGACAAACTGGATCACCCCGCACATGTACCTAGCTTCTCTGACTATCCCAAAGAGACCATTGGAACGCAATCCGGCCTTCTGCGATGAAACTTTTGGATGCAGTGTGTTCTGCATGTGGTGAACGGCATAATCCTCTAAATGTCCGCAGTAGGCCTAGGTGACTTTGGATGTTCCAAATGCCTAACAATGCTCAGGGTAAATCTCTTCTTTATTTCGGGCTGGACGTAAAGGCCAGTTTCTGCATCACTAAGAGAGACCTCGAGCAGGAGTCCCCAAACTGAATTGGAGCCCCGGTGGTTTCTTTCAGGTCATCTTATGTTTCCTGAAAGTAGCAGACCCGCATGGAATGAAAGCCTGCCACGAACCGCTTTCCTGAGGCTGTTTCAAAGCTGTGGATTGCTAGCCATAGAGAACACATTAGTTCCCGGCCCTTCCAACTGCATATTGAGGGATGTTCCCAGAGCTGTGTATCCCTTGATTGTGCCCAGAAGGCTTTGGGTACACAGTGTCCTTCCTTGGAAAGAATAGACCATGTGAGAGTCTTGAGCACTGTGGTCCATAGTAAAGCTAAAGCCGTCCATTGACTAAGACTTCCTGGAAACCGGTGCACCTCTATCTCTAGTAATGGGAAAATGTGCACCTTACCTCAAGCCTAGAGGTCACATTTAGTTGGCCCTTTAGCTACAGTACGCAACTGGGGTGAGCTCCCAGGAAGGAATCGCAAGCCCCTGGATTCTTTAGGAAAAAAACTCTGTGCTCTTCAGCGGCACCTGTGGCGTGAAGAGTCTCCTGGTGGTGTGGTTTTCAGCAGGCTTGGAAGCTGCAATGGAGCTGCTGTCAAAAGGGGGAAATACGGGCTTCTCCCATATTCTCCCGTTTACAACTTGACACCACAGCGCATTTACTAGCACTCTCTGACTGACTGCTGGAGACTTTCAGCCACACTGGGCCTTTCTATGATCACACTTCATTGGACGCGGGGTGTTTTGTGTGCCACGAATAGCATTACACGCTTCATGAACTAGTCCAGCCTAGGTGACTTTGGATGGACCAAATGGCTAAGAATTTGACCGGTATTTCAGGATTTTCTGGCAGGGTGGACCTACCGTGTACCTTGCTTCCCAATAGAGAGAAGACAGGTAAGAGTTGCCAGGATGCACTTTAGGCGCAGGGGTTCTTTCAGTGCAGTTCAGAGGGCCTCCGCGGAGGCAGAGCCACGTTGAATGGAATACTGGCCAAAACGTGGTCCTGGGGCTGCCTTACAGCTGTAGAAATCAAGCTCTGCAGGCGAGAATCTGTTCATCACCCTTCCCTCTGCATACAAAGGGTCGACCCCAACCGTCTGTTCTGTGTTACGTTTCTCGGAAAATAAAAGGGGACTATGGCGCACACACTCTCCCTCAGAAGGGAATTCCTACGCGACTCTCTTAGGCCTACGGAAAGCCGTAGAGGAGTTAAAGCACTCTGTCGAGTCAGGACGCACGGAGATGGCTGCACACAAAACTTTGCTGATAGGAAACACCCGTGCTTCCCTTGAGGCCAGGGGTCACGTTTACTTTGCCCTGAGCTAGGGCAAGCGTGGGATGAGCTCCTAGCAAGGCACTGGAGACCACCTGGATTCCTAGGAGAACACTCACTTTCTTCACTGAGCGTATTCCTAGGAGTGACTAGAAGACGGTTAATGGCAATGTCTTTCAGTCAGCCTTGAGGCCGCCACTATCTACCTTTCAACTGGGGGAAATCCTGCCTTTTTCCAGGCTTCTCAATGACAAACTGGATCACCCCGCACATGTACCTAGCTTCTCTGACAATCCCAAAGAGACCATTGGAACGCAATCCGGCATTCTGCGATGAAACTTTTGGATGCAGTGTGTTCTGCATGTGGTGAACGGCATAATCCTCTAAATGTCCGCAGTAGGCCTAGGTGACTTTGGATGTTCCAAATGCCTAACAATGCTCAGGGTAAATCTCTTCTTTATTTCGGGCTGGACGTAAAGGCCAGTTTCTGCATCACTAAAAGAGACCTCGAGCAGGAGTCCCCAAACTTAATTGGAGCCCCGGTGGTTTCTTTCAGGTCATCTTATGTTTCCTGAAAGTGGCAGACCCGCATGGAATGAAAGCCTGCCACGAACCGCTTTCCTGAGGCTGTTTCAAAGCTGTGGAATGGTAGCCATAGAGAACACATTAGTTCCCGGCCCTTCCAACTGCATAGTGAGGGATGTTCCCAGAGCTGTGTATCCCTTGATTGTGCCCAGAAGGCTTTGGGTACACAGTGTCCTTCCTTGGAAAGAATAGACCATGTGAGAGTCTTGAGCACTGTGGGCCATAGTAAAGCTAAAGCCGTCCATTGACTAAGACTTCCTGGAAACCGGTGCACCTCTATCTCTGGTAATGGGAAAATGTGCACCTTACCTCAAGACTAGAGGTCACATTTAGTTGGCCCTTTAGCTACAGTACGCAACTGGGGTGAGCTCCCAGGAAGGAATCACAAGCCCCTGGATTCTTTAGGAAAAAAACTCTGTGCTCTTCAGCGGCACCTGTGGCGTGAAGAGTCTCCTGGTGGTGTGGTTTTCAGCAGGCTTGGAAGCTGCAATGGAGCTGCTGTCAAAACGGGGAAATACGGGCTTCTCCCATATTCTCCCGTTTACAACTTGACACCACAGCGCATTTACTAGCACTCTCTGACTGACTGCTGGAGACTTTCAGCCCCACTGGGCCTTTCTTTGATCACACTTCATTGGACGCGGGGTGTTTTGCGTGCCACGAATAGCATTACACGCTTCATGAACTAGTCCAGCCTAGGTGACTTTGGATGGACCAAATGGCTAAGAATTTGACCGGTATTTCAGGATTTTCTGGCAGGCTGGACCTACCGTGTACCTTGCTTCCCAATAGAGAGAAGACAGGTAAGAGTTGCCAGGATGCACTTTAGGCGCACGGGTTCTTTCAGTGCAGTTCAGAGGGCCTCCGCGGAGGCAGAGCCACGTTGAATGGAATACTGGCCAAAACGTGGTCCTGGGGCTGCCTTACATCTGTAGAAATCAAGCTCTGCAGGCGAGAATCTGTTCATCACCCTTCCCTCTGCATACAAAGGGTCGACCCCAACCGTCTGTTCTGTGTTACGTTTCTCGGAAAATAAAAGGGGACTATGGCGCACACACTCTCCCTCAGAAGGGAATTCCTACGCGACTCTCTTAGGCCTACGGAAAGCCGTAGAGGAGTTAAAGCACTCTGTCGAGTCAGGACGCACGGAGATGGCTGCACACAAATCTTTGCTGATAGGAAACACCCGTGCTTCCCTTGAGGCCAGGGGTCACGTTTACTTTGCCCTGAGCTAGGGCAAGCGTGGGATGAGCTCCTAGCAAGGCACTGGAGACCACCTGGATTCCTAGGAGAACACTCACTTTCTTCACTGAGCGTATTCCTAGGAGTGACTAGAAGACGGTTAATGGCAATGTCTTTCAGTCAGCCTTGAGGCCGCCACTATCTACCTTTCAACTGGGGAAATCCTGCCTTTTTCCAGGCTTCTCAATGACAAACTGGATCACCCCGCACATGTACCTAGCTTCTCTGACAATCCCAAAGAGACCATTGGAACGCAATCCAGCCTTCTGCGATGAAACATTTGGATGCAGTGTGTTCTGCATGTGGTGAACGGCATAATCCTCTAAATGTCCACAGTAGGCCTAGGTGACTTTGGATGTTCCAAATGCCTAACAATGCTCAGGGTAAATCTCTTCTTTATTTCGGGCTGGACGTAAAGGCCAGTTTCTGCATCACTAAGAGAGACCTCGAGCAGGAGTCCCCAAACTGAATTGGAGCCCCGGTGGTTTCTTTCAGGGCATCTTATGTTTCCTCAAATTGGCAGACCCGCATGGAATGAAAGCCTGCCACGAACCGCTTTCCTGAGGCTGTTTCAAAGCTGTGGAATGCTAGCCATAGAGAACACATTAGTTCCCGGCCCTTCCAACTGCATAGAGAGGGATGTTCCCAGAGCTGTGTATCCCTTGATTGTGCCCAGAAGGCTTTGGGTACACAGTGTCCTTCCTTGGAATGAATAGACCATGTGAGAGTCTTGAGCACTGTGGGCCATAGTAAAGCTAAAGCCGTCCATTGACTAAGACTTCCTGGAAACCGGTGCACCTCTATCTCTGGTAATGGGAAAATGTGCACCTTACCTCAAGACTAGATGTCACATTTACTTGGCCCTTTAGCTAGAGTACACAACTGGGGTGAGCTCCCAGGAAGGAATCGCAAGCCCCTGGATTCTTCAGGAAAACAGTTTGTGCTCTTCAGCGGCACCTGTGGCGTGAAGAGTCTCCTGGTGGTGTGGTTTTCAGCAGGCTTGGAAGCTGCAATGGAGCTGCTGTCAAAAGGGGGAAATACGGGCTTCTCCCATATTCTCCCGTTTACAACTTGACGCCACAGCGTATTTACTAGCACTCTCTGACTGACTACTGGAGAGTTTCAGCCCCACTGGGCCTTTCTATGATGACACTTAGTTGGATGCGGGTGTTATGCGTGCCATGAATAGCATTACACGCTTCATGAACTAGTCCAGCCTAGGTGACTTTGGATGGACCAAATGGCTAACAATTTTACCGGATTTTCAGTATTTTCTGGCAGGCTGGACCTACCGTGTACCTTGCTTCACAATAGACAGATGACAGGTAAGATTTGCCAGGATGCACTTTAGGCGCAGGGATTCTTTCAGTGCGGTTCGGAGGGCCTCCGCAGAGGCAGAGCCACGTTGAATGGAATACTGGCAAAAACGTGGTCCTGGGGCTGCCTTTCAGCTGTAGAAATCAAACTCTGCAGGCGAGAATCTGTTCATCACCCTTCCTCTGCATACAAAGAGTTGACCCCAACCGTCTGTTCTGTGTTATGTTTCTCGGAATATAAAAGGGGACTACGGCGCACACACTCTCCCTCAGAAGGGAATTCCTACGTGACTCTCTTAGGCCTACAGAAAGCCATAGAGGGGTTAAAGCACTCTGACGAGTCAGGACTCATGGAGATGGCTGCACACAAAACTTTGCTGATAGGAAACACTCGTGCTTCCCTTGAGGCTAGGGGTCAAGTTTACTTAGCACTGAGCTAGGGCAAGCGTGGGATGAGCTCCTAGCAAGGCACTGGAGACCACCTGGATTCCTAGAAGAACACTCACTTTCTTCACTGAGCGTATTCCTAGGAGTGACTAGAAGACGGTTAATGACAATGTCTTTCAGTCAGCCTTGAGGCCGCCACTATCTACCTTTCAACTGGGGGAAATCCTGCCTTTTTCCAGGCTTGTCAATGACAAACTGGATCACCCCGCACATGTACCTAGCTTCTCTGACAATCGCAAAGAGACCATTGGAATGCAATACGGCCTTCTGCGATGAAACTTTTGGATGCAGTGTGTTCTGCATGTGGTGAACGGCATAATCCTCTAAATGTCCGCAGTAGGCCTAGGTGACTTTGGTTGTTCCAAATGCCTAACAATGCTCAGGGTAAATCTCTTCTTTATATCGGGCTGGACGTAAAGGCCAGTTTCTGCATCACTAAGAGAGACCTCGAGCAGGAGTCCCCAAACTGAATTGGAGCCCCGGTGGTTTCTTTCAGGGCATCTTATCTTTCCTCAAAGTGGCAGACCCGCATGGAATGAAAGCCTGTCACGAACCGCTTTCCTGAGGCATTTCAAAGCTGTGGAATGCTAGCCATAGAGAACACATTAGTTCCCGGCCCTTCCAACTGCATAGTGAGGGATGTTCCCAGAGCTGTGTATCCCTTGATTGTGCCCAGAAGGCTTTGGGTACACAGTGTCCTTCCTTGGAAAGAATAGACCATGTGAGAGTCTTGAGCACTGTGGGCCATAGTAAAGCTAAAGCCGTCCATTGACTAAGACTTCCTGGAAACCGGTGCATCTCTATCTCTGGTAATGGGGAAATGTGCACCTTACCTCAAGACTAGAGGTCACATTTAGTTGGCCCTTTAGCTACAGTACGCAACTGGGGTGAGCTCCCAGGAAGGAATCGCAAGCCCCTGGATTCTTTAGGAAAAAAACTCTGTGCTCTTCAGCGGCACCTGTGGCGTGAAGAGTCTCCTGGTGGTGTGGTTTTCAGCAGGCTTGGAAGCTGCAATGGAGCTGCTGTCAAAAGGGGGAAATACGGGCTTCTCCCATATTCTCCCGTTTACAACTTGACACCACAGCGCATTTACTAGCACTCTCTGACTGACTGCTGGAGACTTTCAGCCCCACTGGGCCTTTCTATGATCACACTTCGTTGGACGCGGGGTGTTTTGCATGCCACGAATAGCATTACACGCTTCATGAACTAGTCCAGCCTAGGTGACTTTGGATGGACCAAATGGCTAAGAATTTGACCAGTATTTCAGGATATTCTGGCAGGCTGGATCTACCGTGTACCTTGCTTCCCAATAGAGAGAAGACAGGTAAGATTTGCCAGGATGCACTTTAGGCGCAGGGGTTCTTTCAGTGCAGTTCAGAGGGCCTCCATGGAGGCAGAGCCACGTTGAATGGAATACTGGCCAAAACGTGGTCCTGTGGCTGCCTTACAGCTGTAGAAATCAAGCTCTGCAGGCGAGAATCTGTTCATCACCCTTCCCTCTGCATACAAAGGGTCGACCCCAACCGTCTGTTCTGTGTTATGTTTCTCGGAAAATAAAAGGGGACTATGGCGCACACACTCTCCCTCAGAAGGGAATTCCTACGCGACTCTCTTAGGCCTACGGAAAGCCGTAGAGGAGTTAAAGCACTCTGTCGAGTCAGGACACACGGAGATGGCTGCACACAAAACTTTGCTGATAGGAAACACCCGTGCTTCCCTTGAGGCCAGGGTTCACGTTTACTTTGCACTGAGCTAGGGCAAGCGTGGGATGAGCTCCTAGCAAGGCACTGGAGACCACCTGGATTCCTAGGAGAACACTCACTTTCTTCACTGAGCGTATTCCTAGGAGTGACTAGAAGACGGTTAATGGCAATGTCTTTCAGTCAGCCTTGAGGCCGCCACTATCTACCTTTCAACTGGGGGAAATCCTGCCTTTTTCCAGGCTTCTCAATGACAAACTGGATCACCCCGCACATGTACCTAGCTTCTCTGACAATCCCAAAGAGACCATTGGAACGCAATCTGGCCTTCTGCGATGAAACTTTTGGATGCAGTGTGTTCTGCATGTGGTGATCGGCATAATCCTCTAAATGTCCGCAGTAGGCCTAGGTGACTTTGGATGTTCCAAATGCCTAACAATGCTCAGGGTAAATCTCTTCTTTATTTCGGGCTGGACGTAAAGGCCAGTTTCTGCATCACTAAGAGAGACCTCGAGCAGGAGTCCCCAAACTGAATTGGAGCCCCGGTGGTTTCTTTCAGGGCATCTTATGTTTCCTCAAATTTGCACACCCGCATGGAATGAAAGCCTGCCACGAACCGCCTTCCTGAAGCTGTTTCAAAGCTGTGGAACGCTAGCCATAGTGAACACATTAGTTCCCGGCCCTTCCAACTGCATAGTGAGGGATGCTCCCAGAGCTGTGTATACCTTGATTGTGCCCAGAAGGCTTTGGGTACACAGTGTACTTCCTTGGAAAGAATTGACCATGTGAGAGTCTTGAGCACTGTAGGCCATAAAAAAGCTTAAGCCCTCCATTGATTAAGACTTCCTGGAAACCGGTGCACCTCTATCTCTGGTAATGGGAAAATGTGCACCTTACCTCAAGACTAGAGGTCACATTTACTTGGCCCTTTAGCTAGAGTACACAACTGGGATGAGCTCCCAGGAAGGAATCGCAAGCCCCTGGATTCTTCAGGAAAACAGTTTGTGCTCTTCAGCGGCACCTGTGGCGTGAAGAGTCTCCTGGTGGTGTGGTTTTCAGCAGGCTTGGAAGCTGCAATGGAGCTGCTGTCAAAAGAGGGAAATACGGGCTTCTCCCATATTCTCCCGTTTACAACTTGACGCCACAGCGTATTTACTAGCACTCTCTGACTGACTACTGGAGAGTTTCAGCCCCACTGGGCCTTTCTATGATGAGACTTAGTTGGATGCGGGTGTTATGCGTGCCATGAATAGCATTACACGCTTCATGAACTAGTCCAGCCTAGGTGACTTTGGATGGACCAAATGGCTAACAATTTTACCGGATTTTCAGTATTTTCTGGCAGGCTGGACCTACCGTGTACCTTGCTTCACAATAGAGAGATGACAGGTAAGATTTGCCAGGATGCACTTTAGGCGCAGGGATTCTTTCAGTGCGGTTCGGAGGGCCTCCGCAGAGGCAGAGCCACGTTGATTGGAATACTGGCAAAAACGTGGTCCTGGGGCTGCCTTTCAGCTGTAGAAATCAAACTCTGCAGGCGAGAATCTGTTCATCACCCTTCCTCTGCATACAAAGAGTTGACCCCAACCGTCTGTTCTGTGTTATGTTTCTCGGAATATAAAAGGGGACTACGGCGCACACACTCTCCCTCAGAAGGGAATTCCTACGTGACTCTCTTAGGCCTACAGAAAGCCGTAGAGGGGTTAAAGCACTCTGTCGAGTCAGGACGCACGGAGATGGCTGCACACAAAATTTTGCTGATAGGAAACACTCGTGCTTCCCTTGAGGCTAGGGGTCAAGTTTACTTAGCACTGAGCTAGGGCAAGCGTGGGATGAGCTCCTAGCAAGGCACTGGAGACCACCTGGATTCCTAGAAGAACACTCACTTTCTACACTGAGCGTATTCCTAGGAGTGACTAGAAGACGGTTAATGACAATGTCTTTCAGTCAGCCTTGAGGCCGCCACTATCTACCTTTCAACTGGGGGAAATCCTGCCTTTTTCCAGGCTTCTCAATGACAAACTGGATCACCCGGCACATGTACCTAGCTTCTCTGGCAATCCCAAAGAGATCATTGGAACGCAATCCGGCCTTCTGCAATGAAACTTTTGGATGCAGTGTGTTCTGCATGAGGTGAACGGCATAATCCTCTAAATGTCCGCAGTAGGCCTAGGTGACTTTGGATGTTCCAAATGCCTAGCAATGCTCAGAGTAAATCTCTTCTTTATTTCGGCCTGGACCTTAAGGCCAGTTTCCGCATCACTAAGAGGGACCTCGAGCAGAAGTCCCCAAACTGAATTGGAGCCCCGGTGTTTTCTTTCAGGGCATCTTATGTTTCCTCAAAGTGGCAGACCCGCATGGAATGAAAGCCTGCCACGAAACGCTTTCCTGAGGCTGTTTCAAATCTGTGGAATGCTGGCCATAGAGAACACATTAGTTCCCGGCCTTCCAACTGCATTGTGAGGGGTGTTACCAGAGCTGTGTATCCCTTGAATGTTTCCAGAAGGCTTTGGGTACACAGTTTCCTTCCTTGGAAAGAATAGACCATGTGAGAGTCTTGAGCACTGTGGGCCATACTAAAGCTAAAGCCGTCCATTGATTAAGACTTCCTGGAAACCGGTGCACCTCTATCTCTGGTAATGGGAAAATGTGCACCTTACCTCAAGCCTAGAGGTCACATTTAGTTGGCCCTGTAGCTACAGTACGCAACTGGGGTGAGCTCCCAGGAAGGAATCACAAGCCCCTGGATTCTTCAGGAAAACACTATGTGCTCTTCAGCGGCACCTGTAACTTGAAGAGTCTCCTGGTGGTGTGGTTTTCAGCAGGCTTGGAAGCTGCAATGGAGCTGCTGTCAAAAGGGGGAAATACGGGCTTCTCCCATATTCTCCCGTTTACAACTTGACACCACAGCGCATTTACTAGCGCTCTCTGACTGACTGCTGGAGACTTTCAGCCCCACTGGGCCTTTCTATGATCACACTTCGTTGGACGCGGGGTGTTTTGCGTGCCACGAATAGCATTACACGCTTCAGGAACTAGTCCGGCCTAGGTGACTTTGGATGGACCAAATGACTAACAATTTTACCGGACTTTCAGTATTCTCTGTCAGGCTGGACCTACGTGTACCTTGCTTCACAATAGAGAGATGACAGGTAAGAGTTGCCAGGATGCACTTTAGACGCAGGGATTCTTTCAGTGCGGTTCAGATGGCCTCTGAAGAGGCAGAGCCATGTTGAATGGAATACTGGCCAAAACGTGGTCCTTGGGCTGCCTTACAGCTGTAGAAATCAAGCTCTGCAAGCGAGAATCTGTTCATCACCCTTCCCTCTGCATACAAAGAGTTGACCCCAACCGTCTGTTCTGTGTTATGTTTCTCAGAAAATAAAAGGGGACTATGGCGCCCACACTCTCCCTCAGAAGGGAATTCCTACGCGACTCTCTTAGGCCTCCGGAAAGCCGTAGAGGAGTTAAAGCACTCTGTCGAGTCAGGACACACGGAGATGGCTGCACACAAAACTTTGCTGATAGGAAACACCCGTGCTTCCCTTGAGGCCAGGGTTCACGTTTACTTTGCCCTGAGCTAGGGCAAGCGTGGGATGAGCTCCTAGCAAGGCACTGGAGACCACCTGGATTCCTAGGAGAACACTCACTTTCTTCACTGAGCGTATTCCTAGGAGTGACTAGAAGACGGTTAATGGCAATGTCTTTCAGTCAGCCTTGAGGCCGCCACTATCTACCTTTCAACTGGGGGAAATCCTGCCTTTTTCCAGGCTTCTCAATGACAAACTGGATCACCCCGCACATGTACCTAGCTTCTCTGACAATCCCAAAGAGACCATTGGAACGCAATCTGGCCTTCTGCGATGAAACTTTTGGATGCAGTGTGTTCTGCATGTGGTGAACGGCAGAATCCTCTAAAGGTCCGCAGTAGGCCTAGGTGACTTTGGATGTTCCAAATGCCTAACAATGCTCAGGGTAAATCTCTTCTTTATTTCGGGCTGGACGTAAAGGCCAGTTTCTGCATCACTAAGAGAGACCTCGAGCAGGAGTCCCCAAACTGAATTGGAGCCCCGGTGGTTTCTTTCAGGGCATCTTATCTTTCCTCAAAGTGGCAGACCCGCATGGAATGAAAGCCTGCCACGAACCGCTTTCCTGAGGCTGTTTCAAAGCTGTGGAATGCTAGCCATAGAGAACACATTAGTTCCCGGCCCTTCCAACTGCATAGTGAGGGATATTCCCAGAGCTGTGTATCCCTTGATTGTGCCCAGAAGGCTTTGGGTACACAGTGTCCTTCCTTGGAAAGAATAGACCATGTGAGAGTCTTGAGCACTGTGGGCCATAGTAAAGCTAAAGCCGTCCATTGACTAAGACTTCCTGGAAACCGGTGCATCTCTATCTCTGGTAATGGGGAAATGTGCACCTTACCTCAAGACTAGAGGTCACATTTAGTTGGCCCTTTAGCTACAGTACGCAACTGGGGTGAGCTCCCAGGAAGGAATCGCAAGCCCCTGGATTCTTTAGGAAAAAAACTCTGTGCTCTTCAGCGTCACCTGTGGCGTGAAGAGTCTCCTGGTGGTGTGGTTTTCAGCAGGCTTGGAAGCTACAATGGAGCTGCTGTCAAAAGGGGGAAATACGGGCTTCTCCCATATTCTCCCGTTTACAACTTGACACCACAGCACATTTACTAGCACTCTCTGACTGACTGCTGGAGACTTTCAGCCCCACTGGGCCTTTCTATGATCACACTTCGTTGGACGCGGGGTGTTTTGCGTGCCACGAATAGCATTACACGCTTCATGAACTAGTACCGCCAGGTGACTTTGGATGGACCAAATGGCTAAGAATTTGACCGGTATTTCAGGATTTTCTGGCAGGCTGGACCTACCGTGTACCTTGCTTCCCAATAGAGAGAGGACAGGTAAGAGTTGCCAGGATGCACTTTAGGCGCAGGGGTTTTTCAGTGCAGTTCAGAGGGCCTCCATGGAGGCAGAGCCACGTTGAATGGAATACTGGCCAAAACGTGGTCCTGGGGCTGCCTTACAGCTGTAGAAATCAAGCTCTGCAGGCGAGAATCTGTTCATCACCCTTCCCTCTGCATACAAAGGGTCGACCCCAACCGTCTGTTCTGTGTTATGTTTCTCGGAAAATAAAAGGGGACTATGATGCACACACTCTCCCTCAGAAGGGAATTCCTACGCGACTCTCTTAGGCCTACGGAAAGCCGTAGAGGAGTTAAAGCACTCTGTCGAGTCAGGACGCATGGAGATGGCTGCACACAAAACTTTGCTGATAGGAAACACCCGTGCTTCCCTTGAGGCCAGGGGTCACGTTTACTTTGCCCTGAGCTAGGGCAAGCGTGGGATGAGCTCCTAGCAAGGCACTGGAGACCACCTGGCTTCCTAGGAGAACACTCACTTTCTTCACTGAGCGTATTCCTAGGAGTGACTAGAAGACGGTTAATGGCAATGTCTTTCAGTCAGCCTTGAGGCCGCCACTATCTACCTTTCAACTGGGGGAAATCCTGCCTTTTTCCAGGCTTCTCAATGACAAACTGGATCACCCCGCACATGTACCTAGCTTCTCTGACAATCGCAAAGAGACCATTGGAATGCAATCCGGCCTTCTGCGATGAAACTTTTGGATGCAGTGTGTTCTGCATGTGGTGAACGGCATAATCCTCTAAATGTCCGCAGTAGGCCTAGGTGACTTTGGATGTTCCAAAAGCCTAACAATGCTCAGGGTAAATCTCTTCTTTATTTCGGGCTGGACGTAAAGGCCAGTTTCTGCATCACTAAGAGAGACCTCGAGCAGGAGTCCCCAAACTGAATTGGAGCCCCGGTGGTTTCTTTCAGGGCATCTTATGTTTCCTCAAAGTGGCAGACCCGCATGGAATGAAAGCCTGCCAGAACCGCTTTCCTGAGGCTGTTTCAAAGCTGTGGAATGCTAGCCATAGAGAACACATTAGTTCCCGGCCCTTCCAACTGCATAGTGAGGGATGTTCCCAGAGCTGTGTATCCCTTGATTGTGCCCAGAAGGCTTTGGGTACACAGTGTCCTTCCTTGGAATGAATAGACCATGTGAGAGTCTTGAGCACTGTGGGCCATAGTAAAGCTAAAGCCGTCCATTGACTAAGACTTCCTGGAAACCGGTGCACCTCTATCTCTGGTAATGGGAAAATGTGCACCTTACCTCAAGACTAGAGGTCACATTTAGTTGGCCCTTTAGCTACAGTACGCAACTGGGGTGAGCTCCCAGGAAGGAATCGCAAGCCCCTGGATTCTTTAGGAAAAAAACTCTGTGCTCTTCAGCGGCACCTGTGGCGTGAAGAGTCTCCTGGTGGTGTGGTTTTCAGCAGGCTTGGAAGCTGCAATGGAGCTGCTGTCAAAAGGGGGAAATACGGGCTTCTCCCATATTCTCCCGTTTACAACTTGACACCACAGCGCATTTACTAGCACTCTCTGACTGACTGCTGGAGACTTTCAGCCCCACTGGGCCTTTCTATGATCACACTTGGTTGGACGCGGGGTGTTTTGCGTGCCACGAATAGCATTACACGCTTCATGAACTAGTCCAGCCTAGGTGACTTTGGATGGACCAAATGGCTAAGAATTTGACCGGTATTTCAGGATTTTCTGGCAGGCTGGACCTACCGTGTACCTTGCTTCCCAATAGAGAGAAGACAGGTAAGATTTGCCAGGGTGCACTTTAGGCGCAGGGGTTCTTTCAGTGCAGTTCAGAGGGCCTCCGCGGAGGCAGAGCCACGTTGAATGGAATACTTGCCAAAACGTGGTCCTGGGGCTGCCTTACATCTGTAGAAATCAAGCTCTGCGGGCGAGAATCTGTTCATCACCCTTCCCTCTGCATACAAAGGGTCGACCCCAACCGTCTGTTCTGTGTTACGTTTCTCGGAAAATAAAAGGGGCCTATGGCGCACACACTCTCCCTCAGAAGGGAATTCCTACGCGACTCTCTTAGGCCTACGGAAAGCCGTAGAGGAGTTAAAGCACTCTGTCGAATCAGGATGCACGGAGATGGCTGCACACAAAACTTTGCTGATAGGAAACACCCGTGCTTCCCTTGAGGCCAGGGATCACGTTTACTTTGCCCTGAGCTAGGGCAAGCGTGGGATGAGCTCCTAGCAAGGCACTGGAGACCACCTGGATTCCTAGGAGAACACTCACTTTCTTCACTGAGCGTATTCCTAGGAGTGACTAGAAGACGGTTAATGACAATGTCTTTCAGTCAGCCTTGAGGCCGCCACTATCTACCTTTCAACTGGGGGAAATCCTGCCTTTTTTCAGGCTTCTCAATGACAAACTGGATCACCCCGCACATGTACCTAGCTTCTCTGACTATCCCAAAGAGACCATTGGAACGCAATCCGGCCTTCTGCGATGAAACTTTTGGATGCAGTGTGTTCTGCATGTGGTGAACGGCATAATCCTCTAAATGTCCGCAGTAGGCCTAGGTGACTTTGGATGTTCCAAATGCCTAACAATGCTCAGGGTAAATCTCTTCTTTATTTCGGGCTGGACGTAAAGGCCAGTTTCTGCATCACTAAGAGAGACCTCGAGCAGGAGTCCCCAAACTGAATTGGAGCCCCGGTGGTTTCTTTCAGGTCATCTTATGTTTCCTGAAAGTAGCAGACCCGCATGGAATGAAAGCCTGCCACGAACCGCTTTCCTGAGGCTGTTTCAAAGCTGTGGATTGCTAGCCATAGAGAACACATTAGTTCCCGGCCCTTCCAACTGCATATTGAGGGATGTTCCCAGAGCTGTGTATCCCTTGATTGTGCCCAGAAGGCTTTGGGTACACAGTGTCCTTCCTTGGAAAGAATAGACCATGTGAGAGTCTTGAGCACTGTGGGCCATAGTAAAGCTAAAGCCGTCCATTGACTAAGACTTCCTGGAAACCGGTGCACCTCTATCTCTGGTAATGGGAAAATGTGCACCTTACCTCAAGACTAGAGGTCACATTTAGTTGGCCCTTTAGCTACAGTACGCAACTGGGGTGAGCTCCCAGGAAGGAATCGCAAGCCCCTGGATTCTTTAGGAAAAAAACTCTGTGCTCTTCAGCGGCACCTGTGGCGTGAAGAGTCTCCTGGTGGTGTGGTTTTCAGCAGGCTTGGAAGCTGCAATGGAGCTGCTGTCAAAAGGGGGAAATACGGGCTTCTCCCATATTCTCCCGTTTACAACTTGACACCACAGCGCATTTACTAGCACTCTCTGACTGACTGCTGGAGACTTTCAGCCACACTGGGCCTTTCTATGATCACACTTCATTGGACGCGGGGTGTTTTGTGTGCCACGAATAGCATTACACGCTTCATGAACTAGTCCAGCCTAGGTGACTTTGGATGGACCAAATGGCTAAGAATTTGACCGGTATTTCAGGATTTTCTGGCAGGGTGGACCTACCGTGTACCTTGCTTCCCAATAGAGAGAAGACAGGTAAGAGTTGCCAGGATGCACTTTAGGCGCAGGGGTTCTTTCAGTGCAGTTCAGAGGGCCTCCGCGGAGGCAGAGCCACGTTGAATGGAATACTGGCCAAAACGTGGTCCTGGGGCTGCCTTACAGCTGTAGAAATCAAGCTCTGCAGGCGAGAATCTGTTCATCACCCTTCCCTCTGCATACAAAGGGTCGACCCCAACCGTCTGTTCTGTGTTACGTTTCTCGGAAAATAAAAGGGGACTATGGCGCACACACTCTCCCTCAGAAGGGAATTCCTACGCGACTCTCTTCGGCCTACGGAAAGCCGTAGAGGAGTTAAAGCACTCTGTCGAGTCAGGACGCACGGAGATGGCTGCACACAAAATTTTGCTGATAGGAAACACCCGTGCTTCCCTTGAGGCCAGGGGTCACGTTTACTTTGCCCTGAGCTAGGGCAAGCGTGGGATGAGCTCCTAGCAAGGCACTGGAGACCACCTGGATTCCTAGGAGAACACTCACTTTCTTCACTGAGCGTATTCCTAGGAGTGACTAGAAGACGGTTAATGGCAATGTCTTTCAGTCAGCCTTGAGGCCGCCACTATCTACCTTTCAACTGGGGGAAATCCTGCCTTTTTCCAGGCTTCTCAATGACAAACTGGATCACCCCGCACATGTACCTAGCTTCTCTGACAATCCCAAAGAGACCATTGGAACGCAATCCGGCATTCTGCGATGAAACTTTTGGATGCAGTGTGTTCTGCATGTGGTGAACGGCATAATCCTCTAAATGTCCGCAGTAGGCCTAGGTGACTTTGGATGTTCCAAATGCCTAACAATGCTCAGGGTAAATCTCTTCTTTATTTCGGGCTGGACGTAAAGGCCAGTTTCTGCATCACTAAAAGAGACCTCGAGCAGGAGTCCCCAAACTTAATTGGAGCCCCGGTGGTTTCTTTCAGGTCATCTTATGTTTCCTGAAAGTGGCAGACCCGCATGGAATGAAAGCCTGCCACGAACCGCTTTCCTGAGGCTGTTTCAAAGCTGTGGAATGGTAGCCATAGAGAACACATTAGTTCCCGGCCCTTCCAACTGCATAGTGAGGGATGTTCCCAGAGCTGTGTATCCCTTGATTGTGCCCAGAAGGCTTTGGGTACACAGTGTCCTTCCTTGGAAAGAATAGACCATGTGAGAGTCTTGAGCACTGTGGGCCATAGTAAAGCTAAAGCCGTCCATTGACTAAGACTTCCTGGAAACCGGTGCACCTCTATCTCTGGTAATGGGAAAATGTGCACCTTACCTCAAGACTAGAGGTCACATTTAGTTGGCCCTTTAGCTACAGTACGCAACTGGGGTGAGCTCCCAGGAAGGAATCACAAGCCCCTGGATTCTTTAGGAAAAAAACTCTGTGCTCTTCAGCGGCACCTGTGGCGTGAAGAGTCTCCTGGTGGTGTGGTTTTCAGCAGGCTTGGAAGCTGCAATGGAGCTGCTGTCAAAACGGGGAAATACGGGCTTCTCCCATATTCTCCCGTTTACAACTTGACACCACAGCGCATTTACTAGCACTCTCTGACTGACTGCTGGAGACTTTCAGCCCCACTGGGCCTTTCTATGATCACACTTCATTGGACGCGGGGTGTTTTGCGTGCCATGAATAGCATTACACGCTTCATGAACTAGTCCAGCCTAGGTGACTTTGGATGGACCAAATGGCTAAGAATTTGACCGGTATTTCAGGATTTTCTGGCAGGCTGGACCTACCGTGTACCTTGCTTCCCAATAGAGAGAAGACAGGTAAGAGTTGCCAGGATGCACTTTAGGCGCACGGGTTCTTTCAGTGCAGTTCAGAGGGCCTCCGCGGAGGCAGAGCCACGTTGAATGGAATACTGGCCAAAACGTGGTCCTGGGGCTGCCTTACATCTGTAGAAATCAAGCTCTGCAGGCGAGAATCTGTTCATCACCCTTCCCTCTGCATACAAAGGGTCGACCCCAACCGTCTGTTCTGTGTTACGTTTCTCGGAAAATAAAAGGGGACTATGGCGCACACACTCTCCCTCAGAAGGGAATTCCTACGCGACTCTCTTCGGCCTACGGAAAGCCGTAGAGGAGTTAAAGCACTCTGTCGAGTCAGGACGCACGGAGATGGCTGCACACAAATCTTTGCTGATAGGAAACACCCGTGCTTCCCTTGAGGCCAGGGGTCACGTTTACTTTGCCCTGAGCTAGGGCAAGCGTGGGATGAGCTCCTAGCAAGGCACTGGAGACCACCTGGATTCCTAGGAGAACACTCACTTTCTTCACTGAGCGTATTCCTAGGAGTGACTAGAAGACGGTTAATGGCAATGTCTTTCAGTCAGCCTTGAGGCCGCCACTATCTACCTTTCAACTGGGGGAAATCCTGCCTTTTTCCAGGCTTCTCAATGACAAACTGGATCACCCCGCACATGTACCTAGCTTCTCTGACAATCCCAAAGAGACCATTGGAACGCAATCCAGCCTTCTGCGATGAAACATTTGGATGCAGTGTGTTCTGCATGTGGTGAACGGCATAATCCTCTAAATGTCCACAGTAGGCCTAGGTGACTTTGGATGTTCCAAATGCCTAACAATGCTCAGGGTAAATCTCTTCTTTATTTCGGGCTGGACGTAAAGGCCAGTTTCTGCATCACTAAGAGAGACCTCGAGCAGGAGTCCCCAAACTGAATTGGAGCCCCGGTGGTTTCTTTCAGGGCATCTTATGTTTCCTCAAATTGGCAGACCCGCATGGAATGAAAGCCTGCCACGAACCGCTTTCCTGAGGCTGTTTCAAAGCTGTGGAATGCTAGCCATAGAGAACACATTAGTTCCCGGCCCTTCCAACTGCATAGAGAGGGATGTTCCCAGAGCTGTGTATCCCTTGATTGTGCCCAGAAGGCTTTGGGTACACAGTGTCCTTCCTTGGAATGAATAGACCATGTGAGAGTCTTGAGCACTGTGGGCCATAGTAAAGCTAAAGCCGTCCATTGACTAAGACTTCCTGGAAACCGGTGCACCTCTATCTCTGGTAATGGGAAAATGTGCACCTTACCTCAAGACTAGATGTCACATTTACTTGGCCCTTTAGCTAGAGTACACAACTGGGGTGAGCTCCCAGGAAGGAATCGCAAGCCCCTGGATTCTTCAGGAAAACAGTTTGTGCTCTTCAGCGGCACCTGTGGCGTGAAGAGTCTCCTGGTGGTGTGGTTTTCAGCAGGCTTGGAAGCTGCAATGGAGCTGCTGTCAAAAGGGGGAAATACGGGCTTCTCCCATATTCTCCCGTTTACAACTTGACGCCACAGCGTATTTACTAGCACTCTCTGACTGACTACTGGAGAGTTTCAGCCCCACTGGTCCTTTCTATGATGACACTTAGTTGGATGCGGGTGTTATGCGTGCCATGAATAGCATTACACGCTTCATGAACTAGTCCAGCCTAGGTGACTTTGGATGGACCAAATGGCTAACAATTTTACCGGATTTTCAGTATTTTCTGGCAGGCTGGACCTACCGTGTACCTTGCTTCACAATAGACAGATGACAGGTAAGATTTGCCAGGATGCACTTTAGGCGCAGGGATTCTTTCAGTGCGGTTCGGAGGGCCTCCGCAGAGGCAGAGCCACGTTGAATGGAATACTGGCAAAAACGTGGTCCTGGGGCTGCCTTTCAGCTGTAGAAATCAAACTCTGCAGGCGAGAATCTGTTCATCACCCTTCCTCTGCATACAAAGAGTTGACCCCAACCGTCTGTTCTGTGTTATGTTTCTCGGAATATAAAAGGGGACTACGGCGCACACACTCTCCCTCAGAAGGGAATTCCTACGTGACTCTCTTAGGCCTACAGAAAGCCATAGAGGGGTTAAAGCACTCTGACGAGTCAGGACTCATGGAGATGGCTGCACACAAAACTTTGCTGATAGGAAACACTCGTGCTTCCCTTGAGGCTAGGGGTCAAGTTTACTTAGCACTGAGCTAGGGCAAGCGTGGGATGAGCTCCTAGCAAGGCACTGGAGACCACCTGGATTCCTAGAAGAACACTCACTTTCTTCACTGAGCGTATTCCTAGGAGTGACTAGAAGACGGTTAATGACAATGTCTTTCAGTCAGCCTTGAGGCCGCCACTATCTACCTTTCAACTGGGGGAAATCCTGCCTTTTTCCAGGCTTCTCAATGACAAACTGGATCACCCGGCACATGTACCTAGCTTCTCTGACAATCCCAAAGAGATCATTGGAACGCAATCCGGCCTTCTGCAATGAAACTTTTGGATGCAGTGTGTTCTGCATGAGGTTAACCGCATAATCCTCTAAATATCCGCAGTAGGCCTAGGTGACTTTGGATGTTCCAAATGCCTAGCAATGCTCAGAGTAAATCTCTTCTTTATTTCGGCCTGAACCTTAAGGCCAGTTTCCGCATCACTAAGAGAGACCTCGAGCAGAAGTCCACAAACTGAATTGGAGCCCCGGTGGTTTATTTCAGGGCATCTTATCTTTCCTCAAAGTGGAAGACCCGCATGGAATGAAAGCCTGCCACGAACCGCTTTCCTGAGGCTGTTTCAAATCTGTGGAATGCTGGCCATAGAGAACACATTAGTTCCCGGCCCTTCCAACTGCATTGTGAGGGATGTTACCAGAGCTGTGTATCCCTTGAATGTGTCCAGAAGGCTTTGGGTACACAGTGTCCTTCCTTGGAAAGAATAGACCATGTGAGAGTCTTGAGCACTGTGGGCCATACTAAAGCTAAAGCCGTCCATTGATTAAGACTTCCTGGAAACCGGTGCACCTCTATCTCTGGTAATGGGAAAATGTGCACCTTACCTCAAGCCTAGAGGTCACATTTAGTTGGCCCTGTAGCTACAGTACGCAACTGGGGTGAGCTCCCAGGAAGGAATCGCAAGCCCCTGGATTCTTCAGGAAAACACTATGTGCTCTTCAGCGGCACCTGTAACGTGAAGAGTCTCCTGGTGGTGTGGTTTTCAGCAGGCTTGGAAGCTGCAATGGAGCTGCTGTCAAAAGGGGGAAATACGGGCTTCTCCCATATTCTCCCGTTTACAACTTGACACCACAGCGCATTTACTAGCGCTCTCTGACTGACTGCTGGAGACTTTCAGCCCCACTGGGCCTTTCTATGATCACACTTCGTTGGACGCGGGGTGTTTTGCGTGCCACGAATAGCATTACACGCTTCAGGAACTAGTCCAGCCTAGGTGACTTTGGATGGACCAAATGACTAACAATTTTACCGGACTTTCAGTATTCTCTGTCAGGCTGGACCTACGTGTACCTTGCTTCACAATAGAGAGATGACAGGTAAGAGTTGACAGGATGCACTTTAGACGCAGGGATTCTTTCAGTGCGGTTCAGATGGCCTCTGCAGAGGCAGAGCCACGTTGAATGGAATACTGGCCAAAACGTGGTCCTGGGGCTGCCTTACAGCTGTAGAAATCAAGCTCTGCAAGCGAGAATCTGTTCATCACCCTTCCCTCTGCATACAAAGAGTTGACCCCAACCGTCTGTTCTGTGTTATGTTTCTCGGAAAATATAAGGGGACTACGGCGCCCACACTCTCCCTCAGAAGGGAATTCCTACGTGACTCTCTTCGGCCTACGGAAAGCTGTAGAGGAGTTAAGGCACTCGGTCAACTCAGGACTCACGGAGATGGCTGCACACAAAACTTTGCTGATAGGAAACACTCGTGCTTCCCTTGAGTCTAGGCGTCACGTTTACTTTGCACTGAGCTAGGGCAAGTGTGGGATGAGCTCCTAGCAAGGCACTGGAGACCACCTGAATTCCTATGAGAACACTCACTTTCTTCACTGAGCGTATTCCTAGGAGTGACTAGAAGACGGTTAATGGCAATGTCTTTCAGTCAGCCTTGAGGCCGCCACTATCTACCTTTCAACTGGGGGAAATCCTGCCTTTTTCCAGGCTTGTCAATGACAAACTGGATCACCCCGCACATGTACCTAGCTTCTCTGACAATCGCAAAGAGACCATTGGAATGCAATCCGGCCTTCTGCGATGAAACTTTTGGATGCCGTGTGTTCTGCATGTGGTGAACGGCATAATCCTCTAAATGTCCGCAGTAGGCCTAGGTGACTTTGGTTGTTCCAAATGCCTAACAATGCTCAGGGTAAATCTCTTCTTTATTTCGGGTTGGACGTAAAGGCCAGTTTCTGCATCACTAAGAGAGACCTCGAGCAGGAGTCCCCAAACTGAATTGGAGCCCCGGTGGTTTCTTTCAGGGCATCTTATCTTTCCTCAAAGTGGCAGACCCGCATGGAATGAAAGCCTGCCACGAACCGCTTTCCTGAGGCTGTTTCAAAGCTGTGGAATGCTAGCCATAGAGAACACATTAGTTCCCGGCCCTTCCAACTGCATAGTGAGGGATGTTCCCAGAGCTGTGTATCCCTTGATTGTGCCCAGAAGGCTTTGGGTACACAGTGTCCTTCCTTGGAAAGAATAGACCATGTGAGAGTCTTGAGCACTGTGGGCCATAGTAAAGCTAAAGCCGTCCATTGACTAAGACTTCCTGGAAACCGGTGCATCTCTATCTCTGGTAATGGGAAAATGTGCACCTTACCTCAAGACTAGAGGTCACATTTAGTTGGCCCTTTAGCTACAGTACGCAACTGGGGTGAGCTCCCAGGAAGGAATCGCAAGCCCCTGGATTCTTTAGGAAAAAAACTCTGTGCTCTTCAGCGGCACCTGTGGCGTGAAGAGTCTCCTGGTGGTGTGGTTTTCAGCAGGCTTGGAAGCTGCAATGGAGCTGCTGTCAAAAGGGGGAAATACGGGCTTCTCCCATATTCTCCCGTTTACAACTTGACACCACAGCGCATTTACTAGCACTCTCTGACTGACTGCTGGAGACTTTCAGCCCCACTGGGCCTTTCTATGATCACACTTCGTTGGACGCGGGGTGTTTTGCATGCCACGAATAGCATTACACGCTTCATGAACTAGTCCAGCCTAGGTGACTTTGGATGGACCAAATGGCTAAGAATTTGACCGGTATTTCAGGATTTTCTGGCAGGCTGGACCTACCGTGTACCTTGCTTCCCAATAGAGAGAAGACAGGTAAGAGTTGCCAGGATGCACTTTAGGCGCAGGGGTACTTTCAGTGCAGTTCAGAGGGCCTCCGCGGAGGCAGAGCCACGTTGAATGGAATACTGGCCAAAACGTGGTCCTGGGGCTGCCTTACAGCTGTAGAAATCAAGCTCTGCAGGCGAGAATCTGTTCATCACCCTTCCCTCTGCATACAAAGGGTCGACCCCGACCGTCTGTTCTGTGTTATGTTTCTCGGAAAATAAAAGGGGACTATGGCACACACACTCTCCCTCAGAAGGGAATTCCTACGCGACTCTCTTAGGCCTCCGGAAAGCCGTAGAAGAGTTAAAGCACTCTGTCGAGTCAGGACACACGGAGATGGCTGCACACAAATCTTTGCTGATAGGAAACACCCGTGCTTCCCTTGAGGCCAGGGTTCACGTTTACTTTGCCCTGAGCTAGGGCAAGCGTGGGATGAGCTCCTAGCAAGGCACTGGAGACCACCTGGATTCCTAGGAGAACACTCACTTTCTTCACTGAGCGTATTCCTAGGAGTGACTAGAAGACGGTTAATGGCAATGTCTTTCAGTCAGCCTTGAGGCCGCCACTATCTACCTTTCAACTGGGGGAAATCCTGCCTTTTTCCAGGCTTCTCAATGACAAACTGGATCACCCCGCACATGTACCTAGCTTCTCTGACAATCCCAAAGAGACCATTGGAACGCAATCTGGCCTTCTGCGATGAAACTTTTGGATGCAGTGTGTTCTGCATGTGGTGAACGGCATAATCCTCTAAAGGTCCGCAGTAGGCCTAGGTGACTTTGGATGTTCCAAATGCCTAACAATGCTCAGGGTAAATCTCTTCATTATTTCGGGCTGGACGTAAAGGCCAGTTTCTGCATCACTAAGAGAGACCTCGAGAAGGAGTCCCCAAACTGAATTGGAGCCCCGGTGGTTTCTTTCAGGGCATCTTATGTTTCCTGAAATTGGCAGACCCGCATGGAATGAAAGCCTGCCACGAACCGCTTTCCTGAGGCTGTTTCAAAGCTGTGGAATGCTAGCCATAGAGAACACATTAGTTCCCGGCCCTTCCAACTGCATAGTGAGGGATATTCCCAGAGCTGTGTATCCCTTGATTGTGCCCAGAAGGCTTTGGGTACACAGTGTCCTTCCTTGGAAAGAATAGACCATGTGAGAGTCTTGAGCACTGTGGGCCATAGTAAAGCTAAAGACGTCCATTGACTAAGACTTCCTGGAAACCGGTGCACCTCTATCTCTGGTAATGGGAAAATGTGCACCTTACCTCAAGACTAGAGGTCACATTTAGTTGGCCCTTTAGCTACAGTACGCAACTGGGGTGAGCTCCCAGGAAGGAATCGCAAGCCCCTGGATTCTTTAGGAAAAAAACTCTGTGCTCTTCAGCGGCACCTGTGGCGTGAAGAGTCTCCTGGTGGTGTGGTTTTCAGCAGGCTTGGAAGCTGCAATGGAGCTGCTGTCAAAAGGGGGAAATACGGGCTTCTCCCATATTCTCCCGTTTACAACTTGACACCACAGCACATTTACTAGCACTCTCTGACTGACTGCTGGAGACTTTCAGCCCCACTGGGCCTTTCTATGATCACACTTCGTTGGACGCGGGGTGTTTTGCGTGCCACGAATAGCATTACACGCTTCATGAACTAGTACCGCCAGGTGACTTTGGATGGACCAAATTGCTAAGAATTTGACCGGTATTTCAGGATTTTCTGGCAGGCTGGACCTACACTTGTACCTTGCTTCCCAATAGAGAGAGGACAGGTAAGAGTTGCCAGGATGCACTTTAGGCGCAGGGGTTCTTTCAGTGCAGTTCAGAGGGCCTCCATGGAGGCAGAGCCACGTTGAATGGAATACTGGCCAAAACGTGGTCCTGGGGCTGCCTTACAGCTGTAGAAATCAAGCTCTGCAGGCGAGAATCTGTTCATCACCCTTCCCTCTGCATACAAAGGGTAGACCCCAACCGTCTGTTCTGTGTTATGTTTCTCGGAAAATAAAAGGGGACTATGGTGCACACACTCTCCTCAGAAGGGAATTCCTACGCGACTCTCTTAGGCCTACGGAAAGCCGTAGAGGAGTTAAAGCACTCTGTCGAGTCAGGACGCATGGAGATGGCTGCACACAAAACTTTGCTGATAGGAAACACTCGTGCTTCCCTTGAGGCCAGGGGTCACGTTTACTTTGCCCTGAGCTAGGGCATGCGTGGGATGAGCTCCTAGCAAGGCACTGGAGACCACCTGGCTTCCTAGGAGAACACTCACTTTCTTCACTGAGCGTATTCCTAGGAGTGACTAGAAGACGGTTAATGGCAATGTCTTTCAGTCAGCCTTGAGGCCGCCACTATCTACCTTCCAACTGGGGGAAATCCTGCCTTTTTCCAGGCTTCTCAATGACAAACTGGATCACCCCGCACATGTACCTAGCTTCTCTGACAATCGCAAAGAGACCATTGGAATGCAATCCGGCCTTCTGCGATGAAACTTTTGGATGCAGTGTGTTCTGCATGTGGCGAACGGCATAATCCTCTAAATGTCCGCAGTAGGCCTAGGTGACTTTGGATGTTCCAAATGCCTAACAATGCTCAGGGTAAATCTCTTCTTTATTTCGGGCTGGACGTAAAGGCCAGTTTCTGCATCACTAAGAGAGACCTCGAGCAGGAGTCCCCAAACTGAATTGGAGCCCCGGTGGTTTCTTTCAGGGCATCTTATGTTTCCTCAAAGTGGCAGACCCGCATGGAATGAAAGCCTGCCACGAACCACTTTCCTGAGGCTGTTTCAAATCTGTGGAATGCTAGCCATAGAGAACACATTAGTTCCCGGCCCTTCCAACTGCATAGAGAGGGATGTTCCCAGAGCTGTGTATCCCTTGATTGTGCCCAGAAGGCTTTGGGTACACAGTGTCCTTCCTTGGAATGAATAGACCATGTGAGAGTCTTGAGCACTGTGGGCCATAGTAAAGCTAAAGCCGTCCATTGACTAAGACTTCCTGGAAACTGGTGCACCTCTATCTCTGGTAATGGGAAAATGTGCACCTTACCTCAAGACTAGATGTCACATTTACTTGGCCCTTTAGCTAGAGTACACAACTGGGGTGAGCTCCCAGGAAGGAATCGCAAGCCCCTGGATTCTTCAGGAAAACAGTTTGTGCTCTTCAGCGGCACCTGTGGCGTGAAGAGTCTCCTGGTGGTGTGGTTTTCAGCAGGCTTGGAAGCTGCAATGGAGCTGCTGTCAAAAGGGGGAAATACGGGCTTCTCCCATATTCTCCCGTTTACAACTTGACGCCACAGCGTATTTACTAGCACTCTCTGACTGACTACTGGAGAGTTTCAGCCCCACTGGGCCTTTCTATGATGACACTTAGTTGGATGCGGGTGTTATGCGTGCCATGAATAGCATTACACGCTTCATGAACTAGTCCAGCCTAGGTGACTTTGGATGGACCAAATGGCTAACAATTTTACCGGATTTTCAGTATTTTCTGGCAGGCTGGACCTACCGTGTACCTTGCTTCACAATAGAGAGATGACAGGTAAGATTTGCCAGGATGCACTTTAGGCGCAGGGATTCTTTCAGTGCGGTTCGGAGGGCCTCCGCAGAGGCAGAGCCACGTTGAATGGAATACTGGCAAAAACGTGGTCCTGGGGCTGCCTTTCAGCTGTAGAAATCAAACTCTGCAGGCGAGAATCGGTTCATCACCCTTCCTCTGCATACAAAGAGTTGACCCCAACCGTCTGTTCTGTGTTATGTTTCTCGGAATATAAAAGGGGACTACGGCGCACACACTCTCCCTCAGAAGGGAATTCCTACGTGACTCTCTTAGGCCTACAGAAAGCCATAGAGGGGTTAAAGCACTCTGTCGAGTCAGGACTCATGGAGATGGCTGCACACAAAACTTTGCTGATAGGAAACACTCGTGCTTCCCTTGAGGCTAGGGGTCAAGTTTACTTAGCACTGAGCTAGGGCAAGCGTGGGATGAGCTCCTAGCAAGGCACTGGAGACCACCTGGATTCCTAGGAGAACACTCACTTTCTTCACTGAGCGTATTCCTAGGAGTGACTAGAAGACGGTTAATGACAATGTCTTTCAGTCAGCCTTGAGGCCGCCACTATCTACCTTTCAACTGGGGGAAATCCTGCCTTTTTCCAGGCTTCTCAATGACAAACTGGATCACCCGGCACATGTACCTAGCTTCTCTGACAATCCCAAAGAGATCATTGGAACGCAATCCGGCCTTCTGCAATGAAACTTTTGGATGCAGTGTGTTCTGCATGAGGTGAACGGCATAATCCTCTAAATGTCCGCAGTAGGCCTAGGTGACTTTGGATGTTCCAAATGCCTAGCAATGCTCAGAGTAAATCTCTTCTTTATTTCGGCCTGGACCTTAAGGCCAGTTTCCGCATCACTAAGAGAGACCTCGAGCAGAAGTCCACAAACTGAATTGGAGCCCCGGTGGTTTATTTCAGGGCCTCTTATGTTTCCTCAAAGTGGCAGACCCGCATGGAATGAAAGCCTGCCACGAACCGCTTTCCTGAGGCTGTTTCAAATCTGTGGAATGCTGGCCATAGAGAACACATTAGTTCCCGGCCCTTCCAACTGCATTGTGAGGGATGTTACCAGAGCTGTGTATCCCTTGAATGTGTCCAGAAGGCTTTGGGTACACAGTGTCCTTCCTTGGAAAGAATAGACCATGTGAGAGTCTTGAGCACTGTGGGCCATACTAAAGCTAAAGCCGTCCATTGATTAAGACTTCCTGGAAACCGGTGCACCTCTATCTCTGGTAATGGGAAAATGTGCACCTTACCTCAAGCCTAGAGGTCACATTTAGTTGGCCCTGTAGCTACAGTACGCAACTGGGGTGAGCTCCCAGGAAGGAATCGCAAGCCCCTGGATTCTTCAGGAAAACACTATGTGCTCTTCAGCGGCACCTGTAACGTGAAGAGTCTCCTGGTGGTGTGGTTTTCAGCAGGCTTGGAAGCTGCAATGGAGCTGCTGTCAAAAGGGGGAAATACGGGCTTCTCCCATATTCTCCCGTTTACAACTTGACACCACAGCGCATTTACTAGCGCTCTCTGACTGACTGCTGGAGACTTTCAGCACCACTGGGCCTTTCTATGATCACACTTCGTTGGACGCGGGGTGTTTTGCGTGCCACGAATAGCATTACACGCTTCAGGAACTAGTCCGGCCTAGGTGACTTTGGATGGACCAAATGACTAACAATTTTACCGGACTTTCAGTATTCTCTGTCAGGCTGGACCTACGTGTACCTTGCTTCACAATAGAGAGATGACAGGTAAGAGTTGCCAGGATGCACTTTAGACGCAGGGATTCTTTCAGTGTGGTTCAGATGGCCTCTGCAGAGGCAGAGCCACGTTGAATGGAATACTGGCCAAAACGTGGTCCTGGGGCTGCCTTACAGCTGTAGAAATCAAGCTCTGCAAGCGAGAATCTGTTCATCACCCTTCCCTCTGCATACAAAGAGTTGACCCCAACCGTCTGTTCTGTGTTATGTTTCTCGGAAAATATAAGGGGACTACGGCGCCCACACTCTCCCTCAGAAGGGAATTCCTACGTGACTCTCTTCGGCCTACGGAAAGCTGTAGAGGAGTTAAGGCACTCGGTCAAGTCAGGACTCACGGAGATGGCTGCACACAAAACTTTGCTGATAGGAAACACTCGTGCTTCCCTTGAGGCTAGGCGTCACGTTTACTTTGCACTGAGCTAGGGCAAGTGTGGGATGAGCTCCTAGCAAGGCACTGGAGACCACCTGAATTCCTAAGAGAACACTCACTTTCTTCACTGAGCGTATTCCTAGGAGTGACTAGAAGACGGTTAATGGCAATGTCTTTCAGTCAGCCTTGAGGCCGCCACTATCTACCTTTCAACTGGGGGAAATCCTGCCTTTTTCCAGGCTTCTCAATGACAAACTGGATCACCCCGCACATGTACCTAGCTTCTCTGACAATCCCAAAGAGACCATTGGAACGCAATCCGGCCTTCTGCGATGAAACTTTTGGATGCAGTGTGTTCTGCATGTGGTGAACGGCATAATCCTCTAAATGTCCGCAGTAGGCCTAGGTGACTTTGGTTGTTCCAAATGCCTAACAATGCTCAGGGTAAATCTCTTCTTTATTTCGGGCTGGACGTAAAGGCCAGTTTTTGCATCACTAAGAGAGACCTCGAGCAGGAGTCCCCAAACTGAATTGGAGCCCCGGTGGTTTCTTTCAGTGCATCTTATCTTTCCTCAAAGTAGCAGACCCGCATGGAATGAAAGCCTGCCACGAACCGCTTTCCTGAGGCTGTTTCAAAGCTGTGGAATGCTAGCCATAGAGAACACATTAGTTCCTGGCCCTTCCAACTGCATAGTGAGGGATGTTCCCAGAGCTGTGTATCCCTTGATTGTGCCCAGAAGGCTTTGGGTACACAGTGTCCTTCCTTGGAAAGAATAGACCATGTGAGAGTCTTGAGCACTGTGGGCCATAGTAAAGCTAAAGCCGTCCATTGACTAAGACTTCCTGGAAACCGGTGCATCTCTATCTCTGGTAATGGGAAAATGTGCACCTTACCTCAAGACTAGAGGTCACATTTAGTTGGCCCTTTAGCTACAGTACGCAACTGGGGTGAGCTCCCAGGAAGGAATCGCAAGCCCCTGGATTCTTTAGGAAAAAAACTCTGTGCTCTTCAGCGGCACCTGTGGCGTGAAGAGTCTCCTGGTGGTGTGGTTTTCAGCAGGCTTGGAAGCTGCAATGGAGCTGCTGTCAAAAGGGGGAAATACGGGCTTCTCCCATATTCTCCCGTTTACAACTTGACACCACAGCGCATTTACTAGCACTCTCTGACTGACTGCTGGAGACTTTCAGCCCCACTGGGCCTTTCTATGATCACACTTCGTTGGACGCGGGGTGTTTTGCATGCCACGAATAGCATTACACGCTTCATGAACTAGTCCAGCCTAGGTGACTTTGGATGGACCAAATGGCTAAGAATTTGACCGGTATTTCAGGATTTTCTGGCAGGCTGGACCTACCGTGTACCTTGCTTCCCAATAGAGAGAAGACAGGTAAGAGTTGCCAGGATGCACTTTAGGCGCAGGGGTACTTTCAGTGCAGTTCAGAGGGCCTCCGCGGAGGCAGAGCCACGTTGAATGGAATACTGGCCAAAACGTGGTCCTGGGGCTGCCTTACAGCTGTAGAAATCAAGCTCTGCAGGCGAGAATCTGTTCATCACCCTTCCCTCTGCATACAAAGGGTCGACCCCGACCGTCTGTTCTGTGTTATGTTTCTCGGAAAATAAAAGGGGACTATGGCACACACACTCTCCCTCAGAAGGGAATTCCTACGCGACTCTCTTAGGCCTCCGGAAAGCCGTAGAAGAGTTAAAGCACTCTGTCGAGTCAGGACACACGGAGATGGCTGCACACAAATCTTTGCTGATAGGAAACACCCGTGCTTCCCTTGAGGCCAGGGTTCACGTTTACTTTGCCCTGAGCTAGGGCAAGCGTGGGATGAGCTCCTAGCAAGGCACTGGAGACCACCTGGATTCCTAGGAGAACACTCACTTTCTTCACTGAGCGTATTCCTAGGAGTGACTAGAAGACGGTTAATGGCAATGTCTTTCAGTCAGCCTTGAGGCCGCCACTATCTACCTTTCAACTGGGGGAAATCCTGCCTTTTTCCAGGCTTCTCAATGACAAACTGGATCACCCCGCACATGTACCTAGCTTCTCTGACAATCCCAAAGAGACCATTGGAACGCAATCTGGCCTTCTGCGATGAAACTTTTGGATGCAGTGTGTTCTGCATGTGGTGAACGGCATAATCCTCTAAAGGTCCGCAGTAGGCCTAGGTGACTTTGGATGTTCCAAATGCCTAACAATGCTCAGGGTAAATCTCTTCATTATTTCGGGCTGGACGTAAAGGCCAGTTTCTGCATCACTAAGAGAGACCTCGAGAAGGAGTCCCCAAACTGAATTGGAGCCCCGGTGGTTTCTTTCAGGGCATCTTATGTTTCCTGAAATTGGCAGACCCGCATGGAATGAAAGCCTGCCACGAACCGCTTTCCTGAGGCTGTTTCAAAGCTGTGGAATGCTAGCCATAGAGAACACATTAGTTCCCGGCCCTTCCAACTGCATAGTGAGGGATATTCCCAGAGCTGTGTATCCCTTGATTGTGCCCAGAAGGCTTTGGGTACACAGTGTCCTTCCTTGGAAAGAATAGACCATGTGAGAGTCTTGAGCACTGTGGGCCATAGTAAAGCTAAAGACGTCCATTGACTAAGACTTCCTGGAAACCGGTGCACCTCTATCTCTGGTAATGGGAAAATGTGCACCTTACCTCAAGACTAGAGGTCACATTTAGTTGGCCCTTTAGCTACAGTACGCAACTGGGGTGAGCTCCCAGGAAGGAATCGCAAGCCCCTGGATTCTTTAGGAAAAAAACTCTGTGCTCTTCAGCGGCACCTGTGGCGTGAAGAGTCTCCTGGTGGTGTGGTTTTCAGCAGGCTTGGAAGCTGCAATGGAGCTGCTGTCAAAAGGGGGAAATACGGGCTTCTCCCATATTCTCCCGTTTACAACTTGACACCACAGCACATTTACTAGCACTCTCTGACTGACTGCTGGAGACTTTCAGCCCCACTGGGCCTTTCTATGATCACACTTCGTTGGACGCGGGGTGTTTTGCGTGCCACGAATAGCATTACACGCTTCATGAACTAGTACCGCCAGGTGACTTTGGATGGACCAAATGGCTAAGAATTTGACCGGTATTTCAGGATTTTCTGGCAGGCTGGACCTACCGTGTACCTTGCTTCCCAATAGAGAGAAGACAGGTAAGAGTTGCCAGGATGCACTTTAGGCGCAGGGGTTCTTTCAGTGCAGTTCAGAGGGCCTCCGCGGAGGCAGAGCCACGTTGAATGGAATACTGGCCAAAACGTGGTCCTGGGGCTGCCTTACAGCTGTAGAAATCAAGCTCTGCAGGCGAGAATCTGTTCATCACCCTTCCCTCTGCATACAAAGGGTCGACCCCGACCGTCTGTTCTGTGTTATGTTTCTCGGAAAATAAAAGGGGACTATGGCACACACACTCTCCCTCAGAAGGGAATTCCTACGCGACTCTCTTAGGCCTCCGGAAAGCCGTAGAAGAGTTAAAGCACTCTGTCGAGTCAGGACACACGGAGATGGCTGCACACAAATCTTTGCTGATAGGAAACACCCGTGCTTCCCTTGAGGCCAGGGTTCACGTTTACTTTGCCCTGAGCTAGGGCAAGCATGGGATGAGCTCCTAGCAAGGCACTGGAGACCACCTGGATTCCTAGGAGAACACTCACTTTCTTCACTGAGCGTATTCCTAGGAGTGACTAGAAGACGGTTAATGGCAATGTCTTTCAGTCAGCCTTGAGGCCGCCACTATCTACCTTTCAACTGGGGGAAATCCTGCCTTTTTCCAGGCTTCTCAATGACAAACTGGATCACCCCGCACATGTACCTAGCTTCTCTGACAATCCCAAAGAGACCATTGGAACGCAATCTGGCCTTCTGCGATGAAACTTTTGGATGCAGTGTGTTCTGCATGTGGTGAACGGCATAATCCTCTAAAGGTCCGCAGTAGGCCTAGGTGACTTTGGATGTTCCAAATGCCTAACAATGCTCAGGGTAAATCTCTTCATTATTTCGGGCTGGACGTAAAGGCCAGTTTCTGCATCACTAAGAGAGACCTCGAGAAGGAGTCCCCAAACTGAATTGGAGCCCCGGTGGTTTCTTTCAGGGCATCTTATGTTTCCTGAAATTGGCAGACCCGCATGGAATGAAAGCCTGCCACGAACCGCTTTCCTGAGGCTGTTTCAAAGCTGTGGAATGCTAGCCATAGAGAACACATTAGTTCCCGGCCCTTCCAACTGCATAGTGAGGGATATTCCCAGAGCTGTGTATCCCTTGATTGTGCCCAGAAGGCTTTGGGTACACAGTGTCCTTCCTTGGAAAGAATAGACCATGTGAGAGTCTTGAGCACTGTGGGCCATAGTAAAGCTAAAGACGTCCATTGACTAAGACTTCCTGGAAACCGGTGCACCTCTATCTCTGGTAATGGGAAAATGTGCACCTTACCTCAAGACTAGAGGTCACATTTAGTTGGCCCTTTAGCTACAGTACGCAACTGGGGTGAGCTCCCAGGAAGGAATCGCAAGCCCCTGGATTCTTTAGGAAAAAAACTCTGTGCTCTTCAGCGGCACCTGTGGCGTGAAGAGTCTCCTGGTGGTGTGGTTTTCAGCAGGCTTGGAAGCTGCAATGGAGCTGCTGTCAAAAGGGGGAAATACGGGCTTCTCCCATATTCTCCCGTTTACAACTTGACACCACAGCACATTTACTAGCACTCTCTGACTGACTGCTGGAGACTTTCAGCCCCACTGGGCCTTTCTATGATCACACTTCGTTGGACGCGGGGTGTTTTGCGTGCCACGAATAGCATTACACGCTTCATGAACTAGTACCGCCAGGTGACTTTGGATGGACCAAATGGCTAAGAATTTGACCGGTATTTCAGGATTTTCTGGCAGGCTGGACCTACCGTGTACCTTGCTTCCCAATAGAGAGAGGACAGGTAAGAGTTGCCAGGATGCACTTTAGGCGCAGGGGTTCTTTCAGTGCAGTTCAGAGGGCCTCCATGGAGGCAGAGCCACGTTGAATGGAATACTGGCCAAAACGTGGTCCTGGGGCTGCCTTACAGCTGTAGAAATCAAGCTCTGCAGGCGAGAATCTGTTCATCACCCTTCCCTCTGCATACAAAGGGTAGACCCCAACCGTCTGTTCTGTGTTATGTTTCTCGGAAAATAAAAGGGGACTATGGTGCACACACTCTCCCTCAGAAGGGAATTCCTACGCGACTCACTTAGGCCTACGGAAAGCTGTAGAGGAGTTAAAGCACTCTGTCGAGTCAGGACGCATGGAGATGGCTGCACACAAAACTTTGCTGATAGGAAACACCCGTGCTTCCCTTGAGGCCAGGGGTCACGTTTACTTTGCCCTGAGCTAGGGCATGCGTGGGATGAGCTCCTAGCAAGGCACTGGAGACCACCTGGCTTCCTAGGAGAACACTCACTTTCTTCACTGAGCGTATTCCTAGGAGTGACTAGAAGACGGTTAATGGCAATGTCTTTCAGTCAGCCTTGAGGCCGCCACTATCTACCTTCCAACTGGGGGAAATCCTGCCTTTTTCCAGGCTTCTCAATGACAAACTGGATCACCCCGCACATGTACCTAGCTTCTCTGACAATCGCAAAGAGACCATTGGAATGCAATCCGGCCTTCTGCGATGAAACTTTTGGATGCAGTGTGTTCTGCATGTGGCGAACGGCATAATCCTCTAAATGTCCGCAGTAGGCCTAGGTGACTTTGGATGTTCCAAATGCCTAACAATGCTCAGGGTAAATCTCTTCTTTATTTCGGGCTGGACGTAAAGGCCAGTTTCTGCATCACTAAGAGAGACCTCGAGCAGGAGTCCCCAAACTGAATTGGAGCCCCGGTGGTTTCTTTCAGGGCATCTTATGTTTCCTCAAAGTGGCAGACCCGCATGGAATGAAAGCCTGCCACGAACCACTTTCCTGAGGCTGTTTCAAATCTGTGGAATGCTAGCCATAGAGAACACATTAGTTCCCGGCCCTTCCAACTGCATAGAGAGGGATGTTCCCAGAGCTGTGTATCCCTTGATTGTGCCCAGAAGGCTTTGGGTACACAGTGTCCTTCCTTGGAATGAATAGACCATGTGAGAGTCTTGAGCACTGTGGGCCATAGTAAAGCTAAAGCCGTCCATTGACTAAGACTTCCTGGAAACTGGTGCACCTCTATCTCTGGTAATGGGAAAATGTGCACCTTACCTCAAGACTAGATGTCACATTTACTTGGCCCTTTAGCTAGAGTACACAACTGGGGTGAGCTCCCAGGAAGGAATCGCAAGCCCCTGGATTCTTCAGGAAAACAGTTTGTGCTCTTCAGCGGCACCTGTGGCGTGAAGAGTCTCCTGGTGGTGTGGTTTTCAGCAGGCTTGGAAGCTGCAATGGAGCTGCTGTCAAAAGGGGGAAATACGGGCTTCTCCCATATTCTCCCGTTTACAACTTGACGCCACAGCGTATTTACTAGCACTCTCTGACTGACTACTGGAGAGTTTCAGCCCCACTGGGCCTTTCTATGATGACACTTAGTTGGATGCGGGTGTTATGCGTGCCATGAATAGCATTACACGCTTCATGAACTAGTCCAGCCTAGGTGACTTTGGATGGACCAAATGGCTAACAATTTTACCGGATTTTCAGTATTTTCTGGCAGGCTGGACCTACCGTGTACCTTGCTTCACAATAGAGAGATGACAGGTAAGATTTGCCAGGATGCACTTTAGGCGCAGGGATTCTTTCAGTGCGGTTCGGAGGGCCTCCGCAGAGGCAGAGCCACGTTGAATGGAATACTGGCAAAAACGTGGTCCTGGGGCTGCCTTTCAGCTGTAGAAATCAAACTCTGCAGGCGAGAATCGGTTCATCACCCTTCCTCTGCATACAAAGAGTTGACCCCAACCGTCTGTTCTGTGTTATGTTTCTCGGAATATAAAAGGGGACTACGGCGCACACACTCTCCCTCAGAAGGGAATTCCTACGTGACTCTCTTAGGCCTACAGAAAGCCATAGAGGGGTTAAAGCACTCTGTCGAGTCAGGACTCATGGAGATGGCTGCACACAAAACTTTGCTGATAGGAAACACTCGTGCTTCCCTTGAGGCTAGGGGTCAAGTTTACTTAGCACTGAGCTAGGGCAAGCGTGGGATGAGCTCCTAGCAAGGCACTGGAGACCACCTGGATTCCTAGGAGAACACTCACTTTCTTCACTGAGCGTATTCCTAGGAGTGACTAGAAGACGGTTAATGACAATGTCTTTCAGTCAGCCTTGAGGCCGCCACTATCTACCTTTCAACTGGGGGAAATCCTGCCTTTTTCCAGGCTTCTCAATGACAAACTGGATCACCCGGCACATGTACCTAGCTTCTCTGACAATCCCAAAGAGATCATTGGAACGCAATCCGGCCTTCTGCAATGAAACTTTTGGATGCAGTGTGTTCTGCATGAGGTGAACGGCATAATCCTCTAAATGTCCGCAGTAGGCCTAGGTGACTTTGGATGTTCCAAATGCCTAGCAATGCTCAGAGTAAATCTCTTCTTTATTTCGGCCTGGACCTTAAGGCCAGTTTCCGCATCACTAAGAGAGACCTCGAGCAGAAGTCCACAAACTGAATTGGAGCCCCGGTGGTTTATTTCAGGGCCTCTTATGTTTCCTCAAAGTGGCAGACCCGCATGGAATGAAAGCCTGCCACGAACCGCTTTCCTGAGGCTGTTTCAAATCTGTGGAATGCTGGCCATAGAGAACACATTAGTTCCCGGCCCTTCCAACTGCATTGTGAGGGATGTTACCAGAGCTGTGTATCCCTTGAATGTGTCCAGAAGGCTTTGGGTACACAGTGTCCTTCCTTGGAAAGAATAGACCATGTGAGAGTCTTGAGCACTGTGGGCCATACTAAAGCTAAAGCCGTCCATTG
The DNA here is from genome assembly GCF_025265405.1 of Mesoplodon densirostris. Taxonomy (NCBI): domain Eukaryota; kingdom Metazoa; phylum Chordata; class Mammalia; order Artiodactyla; family Ziphiidae; genus Mesoplodon; species Mesoplodon densirostris. Next base: position 2,194,606 of record NC_082682.1, read on the forward strand.
ATTAAGACTTCCTGGAAACCGGTGCACCTCTATCTCTGGTAATGGGAAAATGTGCACCTTACCTCAAGCCTAGAGGTCACATTTAGTTGGCCCTGTAGCTACAGTACGCAACTGGGGTGAGCTCCCAGGAAGGAATCGCAAGCCCCTGGATTCTTCAGGAAAACACTATGTGCTCTTCAGCGGCACCTGTAACGTGAAGAGTCTCCTGGTGGTGTGGTTTTCAGCAGGCTTGGAAGCTGCAATGGAGCTGCTGTCAAAAGGGGGAAATACGGGCTTCTCCCATATTCTCCCGTTTACAACTTGACACCACAGCGCATTTACTAGCGCTCTCTGACTGACTGCTGGAGACTTTCAGCCCCACTGGGCCTTTCTATGATCACACTTCGTTGGACGCGGGGTGTTTTGCGTGCCACGAATAGCATTACACGCTTCAGGAACTAGTCCGGCCTAGGTGACTTTGGATGGACCAAATGACTAACAATTTTACCGGACTTTCAGTATTCTCTGTCAGGCTGGACCTACGTGTACCTTGCTTCACAATAGAGAGATGACAGGTAAGAGTTGCCAGGATGCACTTTAGACGCAGGGATTCTTTCAGTGTGGTTCAGATGGCCTCTGCAGAGGCAGAGCCACGTTGAATGGAATACTGGCCAAAACGTGGTCCTGGGGCTGCCTTACAGCTGTAGAAATCAAGCTCTGCAAGCGAGAATCTGTTCATCACCCTTCCCTCTGCATACAAAGAGTTGACCCCAACCGTCTGTTCTGTGTTATGTTTCTCGGAAAATATAAGGGGACTACGGCGCCCACACTCTCCCTCAGAAGGGAATTCCTATGTGACTCTCTTCGGCCTACGGAAAGCTGTAGAGGAGTTAAGGCACTCGGTCAAGTCAGGACTCACGGAGATGGCTGCACACAAAACTTTGCTGATAGGAAACACTCGTGCTTCCCTTGAGGCTAGGCGTCACGTTTACTTTGCACTGAGCTAGGGCAAGTGTGGGATGAGCTCCTAGCAAGGCACTGGAGACCACCTGAATTCCTAAGAGAACACTCACTTTCTTCACTGAGCGTATTCCTAGGAGTGACTAGAAGACGGTTAATGGCAATGTCTTTCAGTCAGCCTTGAGGCCGCCACTATCTACCTTTCAACTGGGGGAAATCCTGCCTTTTTCCAGGCTTCTCAATGACAAACTGGATCACCCCGCACATGTACCTAGCTTCTCTGACAATCCCAAAGAGACCATTGGAACGCAATCCGGCCTTCTGCGATGAAACTTTTGGATGCAGTGTGTTCTGCATGTGGTGAACGGCATAATCCTCTAAATGTCCGCAGTAGGCCTAGGTGACTTTGGTTGTTCCAAATGCCTAACAATGCTCAGGGTAAATCTCTTCTTTATTTCGGGCTGGACGTAAAGGCCAGTTTTTGCATCACTAAGAGAGACCTCGAGCAGGAGTCCCCAAACTGAATTGGAGCCCCGGTGGTTTCTTTCAGGGCATCTTATCTTTCCTCAAAGTAGCAGACCCGCATGGAATGAAAGCCTGCCACGAACCGCTTTCCTGAGGCTGTTTCAAAGCTGTGGAATGCTAGCCATAGAGAACACATTAGTTCCTGGCCCTTCCAACTGCATAGTGAGGGATGTTCCCAGAGCTGTGTATCCCTTGATTGTGCCCAGAAGGCTTTGGGTACACAGTGTCCTTCCTTGGAAAGAATAGACCATGTGAGAGTCTTGAGCACTGTGGGCCATAGTAAAGCTAAAGCCGTCCATTGACTAAGACTTCCTGGAAACCGGTGCATCTCTATCTCTGGTAATGGGAAAATGTGCACCTTACCTCAAGACTAGAGGTCACATTTAGTTGGCCCTTTAGCTACAGTACGCAACTGGGGTGAGCTCCCAGGAAGGAATCGCAAGCCCCTGGATTCTTTAGGAAATAAACTCTGTGCTCTTCAGCGGCACCTGTGGCGTGAAGAGTCTCCTGGTGGTGTGGTTTTCAGCAGGCTTGGAAGCTGCAATGGAGCTGCTGTCAAAAGGGGGAAATACGGGCTTCTCCCATATTCTCCCGTTTACAACTTGACACCACAGCGCATTTACTAGCACTCTCTGACTGACTGCTGGAGACTTTCAGCCCCACTGGGCCTTTCTATGATCACACTTCGTTGGACGCGGGGTGTTTTGCATGCCACGGATAGCATTACACGCTTCATGAACTAGTCCAGCCTAGGTGACTTTGGATGGACCAAATGGCTAAGAATTTGACCGGTATTTCAGGATTTTCTGGCAGGCTGGACCTACCGTGTACCTTGCTTCCCAATAGAGAGAAGACAGGTAAGAGTTGCCAGGATGCACTTTAGGCGCAGGGGTTCTTTCAGTGCAGTTCAGAGGGCCTCCGCGGAGGCAGAGCCACGTTGAATGGAATACTGGCCAAAACGTGGTCCTGGGGCTGCCTTACAGCTGTAGAAATCAAGCTCTGCAGGCGAGAATCTGTTCATCACCCTTCCCTCTGCATACAAAGGGTCGACCCCAACCGTCTGTTCTGTGTTATGTTTCTCGGAAAATAAAAGGGGACTATGGCGCACACACTCTCCCTCAGAAGGGAATTCCTACGCGACTCTCTTAGGCCTCCGGAAAGCCGTAGAGGAGTTAAAGCACTCTGTCGAGTCAGGACACACGGAGATGGCTGCACACAAATCTTTGCTGATAGGAAACACCCGTGCTTCCCTTGAGGCCAGGGTTCACGTTTACTTTGCCCTGAGCTAGGGCAAGCGTGGGATGAGCTCCTAGCAAGGCACTGGAGACCACCTGGATTCCTAGGAGAACACTCACTTTCTTCACTGAGCGTATTCCTAGGAGTGACTAGAAGACGGTTAATGGCAATGTCTTTCAGTCAGCCTTGAGGCCGCCACTATCTACCTTTCAACTGGGGGAAATCCTGCCTTTTTCCAGGCTTCTCAATGACAAACTGGATCACCCCGCACATGTACCTAGCTTCTCTGACAATCCCAAAGAGACCATTGGAACGCAATCTGGCCTTCTGCGATGAAACTTTTGGATGCAGTGTGTTCTGCATGTGGTGAACGGCATAATCCTCTAAAGGTCCGCAGTAGGCCTAGGTGACTTTGGATGTTCCAAATGCCTAACAATGCTCAGGGTAAATCTCTTCTTTATTTCGGGCTGGACGTAAAGGCCAGTTTCTGCATCACTAAGAGAGACCTCGAGCAGGAGTCCCCAAACTGAATTGGAGCCCCGGTGGTTTCTTTCAGGGCATCTTATGTTTCCTGAAATTGGCAGACCCGCATGGAATGAAAGCCTGCCACGAACCGCTTTCCTGAGGCTGTTTCAAAGCTGTGGAATGCTAGCCATAGAGAACACATTAGTTCCCGGCCCTTCCAACTGCATAGTGTGGGATATTCCCAGAGCTGTGTATCCCTTGATTGTGCCCAGAAGGCTTTGGGTACACAGTGTCCTTCCTTGGAAAGAATAGACCATGTGAGAGTCTTGAGCACTGTGGGCCATAGTAAAGCTAAAGCCGTCCATTGACTAAGACTTCCTGGAAACCGGTGCACCTCTATCTCTGGTAATGGGAAAATGTGCACCTTACCTCAAGACTAGAGGTCACATTTAGTTGGCCCTTTAGCTACAGTACGCAACTGGGGTGAGCTCCCAGGAAGGAATCGCAAGCCCCTGGATTCTTTAGGAAAAAAACTCTGTGCTCTTCAGCGGCACCTGTGGCGTGAAGAGTCTCCTGGTGGTGTGGTTTTCAGCAGGCTTGGAAGCTGCAATGGAGCTGCTGTCAAAAGGGGGAAATACGGGCTTCTCCCATATTCTCCCGTTTACAACTTGACACCACAGCACATTTACTAGCACTCTCTGACTGACTGCTGGAGACTTTCAGCCCCACTGGGCCTTTCTATGATCACACTTCGTTGGACGCGGGGTGTTTTGCGTGCCACGAATAGCATTACACGCTTCATGAACTAGTACCGCCAGGTGACTTTGGATGGACCAAATGGCTAAGAATTTGACCGGTATTTCAGGATTTTCTGGCAGGCTGGACCTACCGTGTACCTTGCTTCCCAATAGAGAGAGGACAGGTAAGAGTTGCCAGGATGCACTTTAGGCGCAGGGGTTCTTTCAGTGCAGTTCAGAGGGCCTCCATGGAGGCAGAGCCACGTTGAATGGAATACTGGCCAAAACGTGGTCCTGGGGCTGCCTTACAGCTGTAGAAATCAAGCTCTGCAGGCGAGAATCTGTTCATCACCCTTCCCTCTGCATACAAAGGGTCGACCCCAACCGTCTGTTCTGTGTTATGTTTCTCGGAAAATAAAAGGGGACTATGGCGCACACACTCTCCCTCAGAAGGGAATTCCTACGCGACTCTCTTAGGCCTCCGGAAAGCCGTAGAGGGGTTAAAGCACTCTGTCGAGTCAGGACACACGGAGATGGCTGCACACAAAACTTTGCTGATAGGAAACACCCGTGCTTCCCTTGAGGCCAGGGTTCACGTTTACTTTGCCCTGAGCTAGGGCAAGCTTGGGATGAGCTCCTAGCAAGGCACTGGAGACCACCTGGATTCCTAGGAGAACACTCACTTTCTTCACTGAGCGTATTCCTAGGAGTGACTAGAAGACGGTTAATGGCAATGTCTTTCAGTCAGCCTTGAGGCCGCCACTATCTACCTTTCAACTGGGGGAAATCCTGCCTTTTTCCAGGCTTCTCAATGACAAACTGGATCACCCCGCACATGTACCTAGCTTCTCTGACAATCCCAAAGAGACCATTGGAACGCAATCTGGCCTTCTGCGATGAAACTTTTGGATGCAGTGTGTTCTGCATGTGGTGAACGGCATAATCCTCTAAAGGTCCGCAGTAGGCCTAGGTGACTTTGGATGTTCCAAATGCCTAACAATGCTCAGGGTAAATCTCTTCTTTATTTCGGGCTGGACGTAAAGGCCAGTTTCTGCATCACTAAGAGAGACCTCGAGCAGGAGTCCCCAAACTGAATTGGAGCCCCGGTGGTTTCTTTCAGGGCATCTTATGTTTCCTGAAATTGGCAGACCCGCATGGAATGAAAGCCTGCCACGAACCGCCTTCCTGAGGCTGTTTCAAAGCTGTGGAATGCTAGCCATAGAGAACACATTAGTTCCCGGCCCTTCCAACTGCATAGTGTGGGATATTCCCAGAGCTGTGTATCCCTTGATTGTGCCCAGAAGGCTTTGGGTACACAGTGTCCTTCCTTGGAAAGAATAGACCATGTGAGAGTCTTGAGCACTGTGGGCCATAGTAAAGCTAAAGCCGTCCATTGACTAAGACTTCCTGGAAACCGGTGCACCTCTATCTCTGGTAATGGGAAAATGTGCACCTTACCTCAAGACTAGAGGTCACATTTAGTTGGCCCTTTAGCTACAGTACGCAACTGGGGTGAGCTCCCAGGAAGGAATCGCAAGCCCCTGGATTCTTTAGGAAAAAAACTCTGTGCTCTTCAGCGGCACCTGTGGCGTGAAGAGTCTCCTGGTGGTGTGGTTTTCAGCAGGCTTGGAAGCTGCAATGGAGCTGCTGTCAAAAGGGGGAAATACGGGCTTCTCCCATATTCTCCCGTTTACAACTTGACACCACAGCACATTTACTAGCACTCTCTGACTGACTGCTGGAGACTTTCAGCCCCACTGGGCCTTTCTATGATCACACTTCGTTGGACGCGGGGTGTTTTGCGTGCCACGAATAGCATTACACGCTTCATGAACTAGTACCGCCAGGTGACTTTGGATGGACCAAATGGCTAAGAATTTGACCGGTATTTCAGGATTTTCTGGCAGGCTGGACCTACCGTGTACCTTGCTTCCCAATAGAGAGAGGACAGGTAAGAGTTGCCAGGATGCACTTTAGGCGCAGGGGTTCTTTCAGTGCAGTTCAGAGGGCCTCCATGGAGGCAGAGCCACGTTGAATGGAATACTGGCCAAAACGTGGTCCTGGGGCTGCCTTACAGCTGTAGAAATCAAGCTCTGCAGGCGAGAATCTGTTCATCACCCTTCCCTCTGCATACAAAGGGTCGACCCCAACCGTCTGTTCTGTGTTATGTTTCTCGGAAAATAAAAGGGGACTATGGCGCACACACTCTCCCTCAGAAGGGAATTCCTACGCGACTCTCTTAGGCCTCCGGAAAGCCGTAGAGGAGTTAAAGCACTCTGTCGAGTCAGGACACACGGAGATGGCTGCACACAAAACTTTGTTGATAGGAAACACCCGTGCTTCCCTTGAGGCCAGGGTTCACGTTTACTTTGCCCTGAGCTAGGGCAAGCGTGGGATGAGCTCCTAGCAAGGCACTGGAGACCACCTGGATTCCTAGGAGAACACTCACTTTCTTCACTGAGCGTATTCCTAGGAGTGACTAGAAGACGGTTAATGGCAATGTCTTTCAGTCAGCCTTGAGGCCGCCACTATCTACCTTTCAACTGGGGGAAATCCTGCCTTTTTCCAGGCTTCTCAATGACAAACTGGATCACCCCGCACATGTACCTAGCTTCTCTGACAATCCCAAAGAGACCATTGGAACGCAATCTGGCCTTCTGCGATGAAACTTTTGGATGCAGTGTGTTCTGCATGTGGTGAACGGCATAATCCTCTAAAGGTCCGCAGTAGGCCTAGGTGACTTTGGATGTTCCAAATGCCTAACAATGCTCAGGGTAAATCTCTTCTTTATTTCGGGCTGGACGTAAAGGCCAGTTTCTGCATCACTAAGAGAGACCTCGAGCAGGAGTCCCCAAACTGAATTGGAGCCCCGGTGGTTTCTTTCAGGGCATCTTATGTTTCCTGAAATTGGCAGACCCGCATGGAATGAAAGCCTGCCACGAACCGCTTTCCTGAGGCTGTTTCAAAGCTGTGGAATGCTAGCCATAGAGAACACATTAGTTCCCGGCCCTTCCAACTGCATAGTGTGGGATATTCCCAGAGCTGTGTATCCCTTGATTGTGCCCAGAAGGCTTTGGGTACACAGTGTCCTTCCTTGGAAAGAATAGACCATGTGAGAGTCTTGAGCACTGTGGGCCATAGTAAAGCTAAAGCCGTCCATTGACTAAGACTTCCTGGAAACCGGTGCACCTCTATCTCTGGTAATGGGAAAATGTGCACCTTACCTCAAGACTAGAGGTCACATTTAGTTGGCCCTTTAGCTACAGTACGCAACTGGGGTGAGCTCCCAGGAAGGAATCGCAAGCCCCTGGATTCTTTAGGAAAAAAACTCTGTGCTCTTCAGCGGCACCTGTGGCGTGAAGAGTTTCCTGGTGGTGTGGTTTTCAGCAGGCTTGGAAGCTGCAATGGAGCTGCTGTCAAAAGGGGGAAATACGGGCTTCTCCCATATTCTCCCGTTTACAACTTGACACCACAGCACATTTACTAGCACTCTCTGACTGACTGCTGGAGACTTTCAGCCCCACTGGGCCTTTCTATGATCACACTTCGTTGGACGCGGGGTGTTTTGCGTGCCACGAATAGCATTACACGCTTCATGAACTAGTACCGCCAGGTGACTTTGGATGGACCAAATGGCTAAGAATTTGACCGGTATTTCAGGATTTTCTGGCAGGCTGGACCTACCGTGTACCTTGCTTCCCAATAGAGAGAGGACAGGTAAGAGTTGCCAGGATGCACTTTAGGCGCAGGGGTTCTTTCAGTGCAGTTCAGAGGGCCTCCATGGAGGCAGAGCCACGTTGAATGGAATACTGGCCAAAACGTGGTCCTGGGGCTGCCTTACAGCTGTAGAAATCAAGCTCTGCAGGCGAGAATCTGTTCATCACCCTTCCCTCTGCATACAAAGGGTCGACCCCAACCGTCTGTTCTGTGTTATGTTTCTCGGAAAATAAAAGGGGACTATGGTGCACACACTCTCCCTCAGAAGGGAATTCCTACGCGACTCTCTTAGGCCTACGGAAAGCCGTAGAGGAGTTAAAGCACTCTGTCGAGTCAGGACGCATGGAGATGGCTGCACACAAAACTTTGCTGATAGGAAACACCCGTGCTTCCCTTGAGGCCAGGGGTCACGTTTACTTTGCCCTGAGCTAGGGCAAGCGTGGGATGAGCTCCTAGCAAGGCACTGGAGACCACCTGGATTCCTAGGAGAACACTCACTTTCTTCACTGAGCGTATTCCTAGGAGTGACTAGAAGACGGTTAATGGCAATGTCTTTCAGTCAGCCTTGAGGCCGCCACTATCTACCTTTCAACTGGGGGAAATCCTGCCTTTTTCCAGGCTTCTCAATGACAAACTGGATCACCCCGCACATGTACCTAGCTTCTCTGACAATCGCAAAGAGACCATTGGAATGCAATCCGGCCTTCTGCGATGAAACTTTTCGATGCAGTGTGTTCTGCATGTGGTGAACGGCATAATCCTCTAAATGTCCGCAGTAGGCCTAGGTGACTTTGGATGTTCCAAATGCCTAACAATGCTCAAGGTAAATCTCTTCTTTATTTCGGGCTGGACGTAAAGGCCAGTTTCTGCATCACTAAGAGAGACCTCGAGCAGGAGTCCCCAAACTGAATTGGAGCCCCGGTGGTTTCTTTCAGGGCATCTTAACTTTCCTCAAAGTGGCAGACCCGCATGGAATGAAAGCCTGCCAGAACCGCTTTCCTGAGGCTGTTTCAAAGCTGTGGAATGCTAGCCATAGAGAACACATTAGTTCCCGGCCCTTCCAACTGCATAGTGAGGGATGTTCCCAGAGCTGTGTATCCCTTGATTGTGCCCAGAAGGCTTTGGGTACACAGTGTCCTTCCTTGGAATGAATAGACCATGTGAGAGTCTTGAGCACTGTGGGCCATAGTAAAGCTAAAGCCGTCCATTGACTAAGACTTCCTGGAAACCGGTGCACCTCTATCTCTGGTAATGGGAAAATGTGCACCTTACCTCAAGACTAGAGGTCACATTTAGTTGGCCCTTTAGCTACAGTACGCAACTGGGGTGAGCTCCCAGGAAGGAATTGCAAGCCCCTGGATTCTTTAGGAAAAAAACTCTGTGCTCTTCAGCGGCACCTGTGGCGTGAAGAGTCTCCTGGTGGTGTGGTTTTCAGCAGGCTTGGAAGCTGCAATGGAGCTGCTGTCAAAAGTGGGAAATACGGGCTTCTCTCATATTCTCCCGTTTACAACTTGACACCACAGCGCATTTACTAGCACTCTCTGACTGACTGCTGGAGACTTTCAGCCCCACTGGGCCTTTCTTTGATCACACTTGGTTGGACGCGGGGTGTTTTGCGTGCCACGAATAGCATTACACGCTTCATGAACTAGTCCAGCCTAGGTGACTTTGGATGGACCAAATGACTAACAATTTTACCGGACTTTCAGTATTCTCTGTCAGGCTGGACCTACGTGTACCTTGCTTCACAATAGAGAGATGACAGGTAAGAGTTGACAGGATGCACTTTAGATGCAGGGATTCTTTCAGTGCGGTTCAGATGGCCTCTGCAGAGGCAGAGCCACGTTGAATGGAATACTGGCCAAAACGTGGTCCTGGGGCTGCCTTACAGCTGTAGAAATCAAGCTCTGCAAGCGAGAATCTGTTCATCACCCTTCCCTCTGCATACAAAGAGTTGACCCCAACCGTCTGTTCTGTGTTATGTTTCTCGGAAAATATAAGGGGACTACGGCGCCCACACTCTCCCTCAGAAGGGAATTCCTACGTGACTCTCTTCGGCCTACGGAAAGCTGTAGAGGAGTTAAGGCACTCGGTCAAGTCAGGACTCACGGAGATGGCTGCACACAAAACTTTGCTGATAGGAAACACTCGTGCTTCCCTTGAGTCTAGGCGTCACGTTTACTTTGCACTGAGCTAGGGCAAGTGTGGGATGAGCTCCTAGCAAGGCACTGGAGACCACCTGAATTCCTAAGAGAACACTCACTTTCTTCACTGAGCGTATTCCTAGGAGTGACTAGAAGACGGTTAATGGCAATGTCTTTCAGTCAGCCTTGAGGCCGCCACTATCTACCTTTCAACTGGGGGAAATCCTGCCTTTTTCCAGGCTTCTCAATGACAAACTGGATCACCCCGCACATGTACCTAGCTTCTCTGACAATCGCAAAGAGACCATTGGAATGCAATCCGGCCTTCTGCGATGAAACTTTTGGATGCAGTGTGTTCTGCATGTGGTGAACGGCATAATCCTCTAAATGTCCGCAGTAGGCCTAGGTGACTTTGGTTGTTCCAAATGCCTAACAATGCTCAGGGTAAATCTCTTCTTTATTTCGGGCTGGACGTAAAGGCCAGTTTCTGCATCACTAAGAGAGACCTCGAGCAGGAGTCCCCAAACTGAATTGGAGCCCCGGTGGTTTCTTTCAGGGCATCTTATCTTTCCTCAAAGTGGCAGACCCGCATGGAATGAAAGCCTGCCACGAACCGCTTTCCTGAGGCTGTTTCAAAGCTGTGGAATGCTAGCCATAGAGAACACATTAGTTCCCGGCCCTTCCAACTGCATAGTGAGGGATGTTCCCAGAGCTGTGTATCCCTTGATTGTGCCCAGAAGGCTTTGGGTACACAGTGTCCTTCCTTGGAAAGAATAGACCATGTGAGAGTCTTGAGCACTGTGGGCCATAGTAAAGCTAAAGCCGTCCATTGACTAAGACTTCCTGGAAACCGGTGCATCTCTATCTCTGGTAATGGGAAAATGTGCACCTTACCTCAAGACTAGAGGTCACATTTAGTTGGCCCTTTAGCTACAGTACGCAACTGGGGTGAGCTCCCAGGAAGGAATCGCAAGCCCCTGGATTCTTTAGGAAAAAAACTCTGTGCTCTTCAGCGGCACCTGTGGCGTGAAGAGTCTCCTGGTGGTGTGGTTTTCAGCAGGCTTGGAAGCTGCAATGGAGCTGCTGTCAAAAGGGGGAAATACGGGCTTCTCCCATATTCTCCCATTTACAACTTGACACCACAGCGCATTTACTAGCACTCTCTGACTGACTGCTGGAGACTTTCAGCCCCACTGGGCCTTTCTATGATCACACTTCGTTGGACGCGGGGTGTTTTGCATGCCACGAATAGCATTACACGCTTCATGAACTAGTCCAGCCTAGGTGACTTTGGATGGACCAAATGGCTAAGAATTTGACCGGTATTTCAGGATTTTCTGGCAGGCTGGACCTACCGTGTACCTTGCTTCCCAATAGAGAGAAGACAGGTAAGAGTTGCCAGGATGCACTTTAGGCACAGGGGTTCTTTCAGTACAGTTCAGAGGGCCTCCGCGGAGGCAGAGCCACGTTGAATGGAATACTGGCCAAAACGTGGTCCTGGGGCTGCCTTACAGCTGTAGAAATCAAGCTCTGCAGGCGAGAATCTGTTCATCACCCTTCCCTCTGCATACAAAGGGTCGACCCCGACCGTCTGTTCTGTGTTATGTTTCTCGGAAAATAAAAGGGGACTATGGCGCACACACTCTCCCTCAGAAGGGAATTCCTACGCGACTCTCTTAGGCCTCCGGAAAGCCGTAGAGGAGTTAAAGCACTCTGTCGAGTCAGGACACACGGAGATGGCTGCACACAAAACTTTGCTGATAGGAAACACCCGTGCTTCCCTTGAGGCCAGGGTTCACGTTTACTTTGCCCTGAGCTAGGGCAAGCGTGGGATGAGCTCCTAGCAAGGCACTGGAGACCACCTGGATTCCTAGGAGAACACTCACTTTCTTCACTGAGCGTATTCCTAGGAGTGACTAGAAGACGGTTAATGGCAATGTCTTTCAGTCAGCCTTGAGGCCGCCACTATCTACCTTTCAACTGGGGGAAATCCTGCCTTTTTCCAGGCTTCTCAATGACAAACTGGATCACCCCGCACATGTACCTAGCTTCTCTGACAATCCCAAAGAGACCATTGGAACGCAATCTGGCCTTCTGCGATGAAACTTTTGGATGCAGTGTGTTCTGCATGTGGTGAACGGCATAATCCTCTAAAGGTCCGCAGTAGGCCTAGGTGACTTTGGATGTTCCAAATGCCTAACAATGCTCAGGGTAAATCTCTTCTTTATTTCGGGCTGGACGTAAAGGCCAGTTTCTGCATCACTAAGAGAGACCTCGAGCAGGAGTCCCCAAACTGAATTGGAGCCCCGGTGGTTTCTTTCAGGGCATCTTATGTTTCCTGAAATTGGCAGACCCGCATGGAATGAAAGCCTGCCACGAACCGCTTTCCTGAGGCTGTTTCAAAGCTGTGGAATGCTAGCCATAGAGAACACATTAGTTCCCGGCCCTTCCAACTGCATAGTGAGGGATATTCCCAGAGCTGTGTATCCCTTGATTGTGCCCAGAAGGCTTTGGGTACACAGTGTCCTTCCTTGGAAAGAATAGACCATGTGAGAGTCTTGAGCACTGTGGGCCATAGTAAAGCTAAAGACGTCCATTGACTAAGACTTCCTGGAAACCGGTGCACCTCTATCTCTGGTAATGGGAAAATGTGCACCTTACCTCAAGACTAGAGGTCACATTTAGTTGGCCCTTTAGCTACAGTACGCAACTGGGGTGAGCTCCCAGGAAGGAATCGCAAGCCCCTGGATTCTTTAGGAAAAAAACTCTGTGCTCTTCAGCGGCACCTGTGGCGTGAAGAGTCTCCTGGTGGTGTGGTTTTCAGCAGGCTTGGAAGCTGCAATGGAGCTGCTGTCAAAAGGGGGAAATACGGGCTTCTCCCATATTCTCCCGTTTACAACTTGACACCACAGCACATTTACTAGCACTCTCTGACTGACTGCTGGAGACTTTCAGCCCCACTGGGCCTTTCTATGATCACACTTCGTTGGACGCGGGGTGTTTTGCGTGCCACGAATAGCATTACACGCTTCATGAACTAGTACCGCCAGGTGACTTTGGATGGACCAAATGGCTAAGAATTTGACCGGTATTTCAGGATTTTCTGGCAGGCTGGACCTACCGTGTACCTTGCTTCCCAATAGAGAGAGGACAGGTAAGAGTTGCCAGGATGCACTTTAGGCGCAGGGGTTCTTTCAGTGCAGTTCAGAGGGCCTCCATGGAGGCAGAGCCACGTTGAATGGAATACTGGCCAAAACGTGGTCCTGGGGCTGCCTTACAGCTGTAGAAATCAAGCTCTGCAGGCGAGAATCTGTTCATCACCCTTCCCTCTGCATACAAAGGGTCGACCCCAACCGTCTGTTCTGTGTTATGTTTCTCGGAAAATAAAAGGGGACTATGGTGCACACACTCGCCCTCAGAAGGGAATTCCTACGCGACTCTCTTAGGCCTACGGAAAGCCGTAGAGGAGTTAAAGCACTCTGTCGAGTCAGGACGCATGGAGATGGCTGCACACAAAACTTTGCTGATAGGAAACACCCGTGCTTCCCTTGAGGCCAGGGGTCACGTTTACTTTGCCCTGAGCTAGGGCAAGCGTGGGATGAGCTCCTAGCAAGGCACTGGAGACCACCTGGATTCCTAGGAGAACACTCACTTTCTTCACTGAGCGTATTCCTAGGAGTGACTAGAAGACGGTTAATGGCAATGTCTTTCAGTCAGCCTTGAGGCCGCCACTATCTACCTTCCAACTGGGGGAAATCCTGCCTTTTTCCAGGCTTCTCAATGACAAACTGGATCACCCCGCACATGTACCTAGCTTCTCTGACAATCGCAAAGAGACCATTGGAATGCAATCCGGCCTTCTGCGATGAAACTTTTGGATGCAGTGTGTTCTGCATGTGGCGAACGGCATAATCCTCTAAATGTCCGCAGTAGGCCTAGGTGACTTTGGATGTTCCAAATGCCTAACAATGCTCAGGGTAAATCTCTTCTTTATTTCGGGCTGGACGTAAAGGCCAGTTTCTGCATCACTAAGAGAGACCTCGAGCAGGAGTCCCCAAACTGAATTGGAGCCCCGGTGGTTTCTTTCAGGGCATCTTATGTTTCCTCAAAGTGGCAGACCCGCATGGAATGAAAGCCTGCCACGAACCACTTTCCTGAGGCTGTTTCAAATCTGTGGAATGCTAGCCATAGAGAACACATTAGTTCCCGGCCCTTCCAACTGCATAGAGAGGGATGTTCCCAGAGCTGTGTATCCCTTGATTGTGCCCAGAAGGCTTTGGGTACACAGTGTCCTTCCTTGGAATGAATAGACCATGTGAGAGTCTTGAGCACTGTGGGCCATAGTAAAGCTAAAGCCGTCCATTGACTAAGACTTCCTGGAAACTGGTGCACCTCTATCTCTGGTAATGGGAAAATGTGCACCTTACCTCAAGACTAGATGTCACATTTACTTGGCCCTTTAGCTAGAGTACACAACTGGGGTGAGCTCCCAGGAAGGAATCGCAAGCCCCTGGATTCTTCAGGAAAACAGTTTGTGCTCTTCAGCGGCACCTGTGGCGTGAAGAGTCTCCTGGTGGTGTGGTTTTCAGCAGGCTTGGAAGCTGCAATGGAGCTGCTGTCAAAAGGGGGAAATACGGGCTTCTCCCATATTCTCCCGTTTACAACTTGACGCCACAGCGTATTTACTAGCACTCTCTGACTGACTACTGGAGAGTTTCAGCCCCACTGGGCCTTTCTATGATGACACTTAGTTGGATGCGGGTGTTATGCGTGCCATGAATAGCATTACACGCTTCATGAACTAGTCCAGCCTAGGTGACTTTGGATGGACCAAATGGCTAACAATTTTACCGGATTTTCAGTATTTTCTGGCAGGCTGGACCTACCGTGTACCTTGCTTCACAATAGAGAGATGACAGGTAAGATTTGCCAGGATGCACTTTAGGCGCAGGGATTCTTTCAGTGCGGTTCGGAGGGCCTCCGCAGAGGCAGAGCCACGTTGAATGGAATACTGGCAAAAACGTGGTCCTGGGGCTGCCTTTCAGCTGTAGAAATCAAACTCTGCAGGCGAGAATCGGTTCATCACCCTTCCTCTGCATACAAAGAGTTGACCCCAACCGTCTGTTCTGTGTTATGTTTCTCGGAATATAAAAGGGGACTACGGCGCACACACTCTCCCTCAGAAGGGAATTCCTACGTGACTCTCTTAGGCCTACAGAAAGCCATAGAGGGGTTAAAGCACTCTGTCGAGTCAGGACTCATGGAGATGGCTGCAAACAAAACTTTGCTGATAGGAAACACCCGTGCTTCCCTTGAGGCTAGGGGTCAAGTTTACTTAGCACTGAGCTAGGGCAAGCGTGGGATGAGCTCCTAGCAAGGCACTGGAGACCACCTGGATTCCTAGAAGAACACTCACTTTCTTCACTGAGCGTATTCCTAGGAGTGACTAGAAGACGGTTAATGACAATGTCTTTCAGTCAGCCTTGAGGCCGCCACTATCTACCTTTCAACTGGGGGAAATCCTGCCTTTTTCCAGGCTTCTCAATGACAAACTGGATCACCCGGCACATGTACCTAGCTTCTCTGACAATCCCAAAGAGATCATTGGAACGCAATCCGGCCTTCTGCAATGAAACTTTTGGATGCAGTGTGTTCTGCATGAGGTGAACGGCATAATCCTCTAAATGTCCGCAGTAGGCCTAGGTGACTTTGGATGTTCCAAATGCCTAGCAATGCTCAGAGTAAATCTCTTCTTTATTTCGGCCTGGACCTTAAGGCCAATTTCCGCATCACTAAGAGAGACCTCGAGCAGAAGTCCCCAAACTGAATTGGAGCCCCGGTGGTTTATTTCAGGGCATCTTATCTTTCCTCAAAGTGGCAGACCCGCATGGAATGAAAGCCTGCCACGAACCGCTTTCCTGAGGCTGTTTCAAATCTGTGGAATGCTGGCCATAGAGAACACATTAGTTCCCGGCCCTTCGAACTGCATTGTGAGGGATGTTACCAGAGCTGTGTATCCCTTGAATGTGTCCAGAAGGCTTTGGGTACACAGTGTCCTTCCTTGGAAAGAATAGACCATGTGAGAGTCTTGAGCACTGTGGGCCATACTAAAGCTAAAGCCGTCCATTGATTAAGACTTCCTGGAAACCGGTGCACCTCTATCTCTGGTAATGGGAAAATGTGCACCTTACCTCAAGACTAGAGGTCACATTTAGTTGGCCCTGTAGCTACAGTACGCAACTGGGGTGAGCTCCCAGGAAGGAATCGCAAGCCCCTGGATTCTTCAGGAAAACACTATGTGCTCTTCAGCGGCACCTGTAACGTGAAGAGTCTCCTGGTGGTGTGGTTTTCAGCAGGCTTGGAAGCTGCAATGGAGCTGCTGTCAAAAGGGGGAAATACGGGCTTCTCCCATATTCTCCCGTTTACAACTTGACACCACAGCGCATTTACTAGCGCTCTCTGACTGACTGCTGGAGACTTTCATCACCACTGGGCCTTTCTATGATCACACTTCGTTGGACGCGGGGTGTTTTGCGTGCCACGAATAGCATTACACGCTTCAGGAACTAGTCCGGCCTAGGTGACTTTGGATGGACCAAATGACTAACAATTTTACCGGACTTTCAGTATTCTCTGTCAGGCTGGACCTACGTGTACCTTGCTTCACAATAGAGAGATGACAGGTAAGAGTTGCCAGGATGCACTTTAGACGCAGGGATTCTTTCAGTGCGGTTCAGATGGCCTCTGCAGAGGCAGAGCCACGTTGAATGGAATACTGGCCAAAACGTGGTCCTGGGGCTGCCTTACAGCTGTAGAAATCAAGCTCTGCAAGCGAGAATCTGTTCATCACCCTTCCCTCTGCATACAAAGAGTTGACCCCAACCGTCTGTTCTGTGTTATGTTTCTCGGAAAATATAAGGGGACTACGGCGCCCACACTCTCCCTCAGAAGGGAATTCCTACGTGACTCTCTTCGGCCTACGGAAAGCTGTAGAGGAGTTAAGGCACTCGGTCAAGTCAGGACTCACGGAGATGGCTGCACACAAAACTTTGCTGATAGGAAACACTCGTGCTTCCCTTGAGGCTAGGCGTCACGTTTACTTTGCACTGAGCTAGGGCAAGTGTGGGATGAGCTCCAAGCAAGGCACTGGAGACCACCTGAATTCCTAAGAGAACACTCACTTTCTTCACTGAGCGTATTCCTAGGAGTGACTAGAAGACGGTTAATGGCAATGTCTTTCAGTCAGCCTTGAGGCCGCCACTATCTACCTTTCAACTGGGGGAAATCCTGCCTTTTTCCAGGCTTCTCAATGACAAACTGGATCACCCCGCACATGTACCTAGCTTCTCTGACAATCCCAAAGAGACCATTGGAACGCAATCCGGCCTTCTGCGATGAAACTTTTGGATGCAGTGTGTTCTGCATGTGGTGAACGGCATAATCCTCTAAATGTCCGCAGTAGGCCTAGGTGACTTTGGTTGTTCCAAATGCCTAACAATGCTCAGGGTAAATCTCTTCTTTATTTCGGGCTGGACGTAAAGGCCAGTTTTTGCATCACTAAGAGAGACCTCGAGCAGGAGTCCCCAAACTGAATTGGAGCCCCGGTGGTTTCTTTCAGGGCATCTTATCTTTCCTCAAAGTAGCAGACCCGCATGGAATGAAAGCCTGCCACGAACCGCTTTCCTGAGGCTGTTTCAAAGCTGTGGAATGCTAGCCATAGAGAACACATTAGTTCCTGGCCCTTCCAACTGCATAGTGAGGGATGTTCCCAGAGCTGTGTATCCCTTGATTGTGCCCAGAAGGCTTTGGGTACACAGTGTCCTTCCTTGGAAAGAATAGACCATGTGAGAGTCTTGAGCAGTGTGGGCCATAGTAAAGCTAAAGCCGTCCATTGACTAAGACTTCCTGGAAACCGGTGCATCTCTATCTCTGGTAATGGGAAAATGTGCACCTTACCTCAAGACTAGAGGTCACATTTAGTTGGCCCTTTAGCTACAGTACGCAACTGGGGTGAGCTCCCAGGAAGGAATCGCAAGCCCCTGGATTCTTTAGGAAATAAACTCTGTGCTCTTCAGCGGCACCTGTGGCGTGAAGAGTCTCCTGGTGGTGTGGTTTTCAGCAGGCTTGGAAGCTGCAATGGAGCTGCTGTCAAAAGGGGGAAATACGGGCTTCTCCCATATTCTCCCGTTTACAACTTGACACCACAGCGCATTTACTAGCACTCTCTGACTGACTGCTGGAGACTTTCAGCCCCACTGGGCCTTTCTATGAT
This sequence comes from Mesoplodon densirostris, assembly GCF_025265405.1. NCBI lineage: Eukaryota > Metazoa > Chordata > Mammalia > Artiodactyla > Ziphiidae > Mesoplodon > Mesoplodon densirostris. The sequence goes on from NC_082682.1 coordinate 2,212,641, forward strand.
CACACTTCGTTGGACGCGGGGTGTTTTGCATGCCACGGATAGCATTACACGCTTCATGAACTAGTCCAGCCTAGGTGACTTTGGATGGACCAAATGGCTAAGAATTTGACCGGTATTTCAGGATTTTCTGGCAGGCTGGACCTACCGTGTACCTTGCTTCCCAATAGAGAGAAGACAGGTAAGAGTTGCCAGGATGCACTTTAGGCGCAGGGGTTCTTTCAGTGCAGTTCAGAGGGCCTCCGCGGAGGCAGAGCCACGTTGAATGGAATACTGGCCAAAACGTGGTCCTGGGGCTGCCTTACAGCTGTAGAAATCAAGCTCTGCAGGCGAGAATCTGTTCATCACCCTTCCCTCTGCATACAAAGGGTCGACCCCAACCGTCTGTTCTGTGTTATGTTTCTCGGAAAATAAAAGGGGACTATGGCGCACACACTCTCCCTCAGAAGGGAATTCCTACGCGACTCTCTTAGGCCTCCGGAAAGCCGTAGAGGAGTTAAAGCACTCTGTCGAGTCAGGACACACGGAGATGGCTGCACACAAATCTTTGCTGATAGGAAACACCCGTGCTTCCCTTGAGGCCAGGGTTCACGTTTACTTTGCCCTGAGCTAGGGCAAGCGTGGGATGAGCTCCTAGCAAGGCACTGGAGACCACCTGGATTCCTAGGAGAACACTCACTTTCTTCACTGAGCGTATTCCTAGGAGTGACTAGAAGACGGTTAATGGCAATGTCTTTCAGTCAGCCTTGAGGCCGCCACTATCTACCTTTCAACTGGGGGAAATCCTGCCTTTTTCCAGGCTTCTCAATGACAAACTGGATCACCCCGCACATGTACCTAGCTTCTCTGACAATCCCAAAGAGACCATTGGAACGCAATCTGGCCTTCTGCGATGAAACTTTTGGATGCAGTGTGTTCTGCATGTGGTGAACGGCATAATCCTCTAAAGGTCCGCAGTAGGCCTAGGTGACTTTGGATGTTCCAAATGCCTAACAATGCTCAGGGTAAATCTCTTCTTTATTTCGGCCTGGACCTAAAGGCCAGTTTCTGCATCACTAAGAGAGACCTCGAGCAGGAGTCCCCAAACTGAATTGGAGCCCCGGTGGTTTCTTTCAGGGCATCTTATGTTTCCTGAAATTGGCAGACCCGCATGGAATGAAAGCCTGCCACGAACCGCTTTCCTGAGGCTGTTTCAAAGCTGTGGAATGCTAGCCATAGAGAACACATTAGTTCCCGGCCCTTCCAACTGCATAGTGTGGGATATTCCCAGAGCTGTGTATCCCTTGATTGTGCCCAGAAGGCTTTGGGTACACAGTGTCCTTCCTTGGAAAGAATAGACCATGTGAGAGTCTTGAGCACTGTGGGCCATAGTAAAGCTAAAGCCGTCCATTGACTAAGACTTCCTGGAAACCGGTGCACCTCTATCTCTGGTAATGGGAAAATGTGCACCTTACCTCAAGACTAGAGGTCACATTTAGTTGGCCCTTTAGCTACAGTACGCAACTGGGGTGAGCTCCCAGGAAGGAATCGCAAGCCCCTGGATTCTTTAGGAAAAAAACTCTGTGCTCTTCAGCGGCACCTGTGGCGTGAAGAGTCTCCTGGTGGTGTGGTTTTCAGCAGGCTTGGAAGCTGCAATGGAGCTGCTGTCAAAAGGGGGAAATACGGGCTTCTCCCATATTCTCCCGTTTACAACTTGACACCACAGCACATTTACTAGCACTCTCTGACTGACTGCTGGAGACTTTCAGCCCCACTGGGCCTTTCTATGATCACACTTCGTTGGACGCGGGGTGTTTTGCGTGCCACGAATAGCATTACACGCTTCATGAACTAGTACCGCCAGGTGACTTTGGATGGACCAAATGGCTAAGAATTTGACCGGTATTTCAGGATTTTCTGGCAGGCTGGACCTACCGTGTACCTTGCTTCCCAATAGAGAGAGGACAGGTAAGAGTTGCCAGGATGCACTTTAGGCGCAGGGGTTCTTTCAGTGCAGTTCAGAGGGTCTCCATGGAGGCAGAGCCACGTTGAATGGAATACTGGCCAAAACGTGGTCCTGGGGCTGCCTTACAGCTGTAGAAATCAAGCTCTGCAGGCGAGAATCTGTTCATCACCCTTCCCTCTGCATACAAAGGGTCGACCCCAACCGTCTGTTCTGTGTTATGTTTCTCGGAAAATAAAAGGGGACTATGGCGCACACACTCTCCCTCAGAAGGGAATTCCTACGCGACTCTCTTAGGCCTCCGGAAAGCCGTAGAGGAGTTAAAGCACTCTGTCGAGTCAGGACACACGGAGATGGCTGCACACAAAACTTTGCTGATAGGAAACACCCGTGCTTCCCTTGAGGCCAGGGTTCACGTTTACTTTGCCCTGAGCTAGGGCAAGCGTGGGATGAGCTCCTAGCAAGGCACTGGAGACCACCTGGATTCCTAGGAGAACACTCACTTTCTTCACTGAGCGTATTCCTAGGAGTGACTAGAAGACGGTTAATGGCAATGTCTTTCAGTCAGCCTTGAGGCCGCCACTATCTACCTTTCAACTGGGGGAAATCCTGCCTTTTTCCAGGCTTCTCAATGACAAACTGGATCACCCCGCACATGTACCTAGCTTCTCTGACAATCCCAAAGAGACCATTGGAACGCAATCTGGCCTTCTGCGATGAAACTTTTGGATGCAGTGTGTTCTGCATGTGGTGAACGGCATAATCCTCTAAAGGTCTGCAGTAGGCCTAGGTGACTTTGGATGTTCCAAATGCCTAACAATGCTCAGGGTAAATCTCTTCTTTATTTCGGGCTGGACGTAAAGGCCAGTTTCTGCATCACTAAGAGAGACCTCGAGCAGGAGTCCCCAAACTGAATTGGAGCCCCGGTGGTTTCTTTTAGGGCATCTTATGTTTCCTGAAATTGGCAGACCCGCATGGAATGAAAGCCTGCCACGAACCGCTTTCCTGAGGCTGTTTCAAAGCTGTGGAATGCTAGCCATAGAGAACACATTAGTTCCCGGCCCTTCCAACTGCATAGTGAGGGATATTCCCAGAGCTGTGTATCCCTTGATTGTGCCCAGAAGGCTTTGGGTACACAGTGTCCTTCCTTGGAAAGAATAGACCATGTGAGAGTCTTGAGCACTGTGGGCCATAGTAAAGCTAAAGCCGTCCATTGACTAAGACTTCCTGGAAACCGGTGCACCTCTATCTCTGGTAATGGGAAAATGTGCACCTTACCTCAAGACTAGAGGTCACATTTAGTTGGCCCTTTAGCTACAGTACGCAACTGTGGTGAGCTCCCAGGAAGGAATCGCAAGCCCCTGGATTCTTTAGGAAAAAAACTCTGTGCTCTTCAGCGGCACCTGTGGCGTGAAGAGTCTCCTGGTGGTGTGGTTTTCAGCAGGCTTGGAAGCTGCAATGGAGCTGCTGTCAAAAGGGGGAAATACGGGCTTCTCCCATATTCTCCCGTTTACAACTTGACACCACAGCACATTTACTAGCACTCTCTGACTGACTGCTGGAGACTTTCAGCCCCACTGGGCCTTTCTATGATCACACTTCGTTGGACGCGGGGTGTTTTGCGTGCCACGAATAGCATTACACGCTTCATGAACTAGTAACGCCAGGTGACTTTGGATGGACCAAATGGCTAAGAATTTGACCGGTATTTCAGGATTTTCTGGCAGGCTGGACCTACCGTGTACCTTGCTTCCCAATAGAGAGAGGACAGGTAAGAGTTGCCAGGATGCACTTTAGGCGCAGGGGTTATTTCAGTGCAGTTCAGAGGGCCTCCATGGAGGCAGAGCCACGTTGAATGGAATACTGGCCAAAACGTGGTCCTGGGGCTGCCTTACAGCTGTAGAAATCAAGCTCTGCAGGCGAGAATCTGTTCATCACCCTTCCCTCTGCATACAAAGGGTCGACCCCAACCGTCTGTTCTGTGTTATGTTTCTCGGAAAATAAAAGGGGACTATGGTGCACACACTCTCCCTCAGAAGGGAATTCCTACGCGACTCTCTTAGGCCTACGGAAAGCCGTAGAGGAGTTAAAGCACTCTGTCGAGTCAGGACGCATGGAGATGGCTGCACACAAAACTTTGCTGATAGGAAACACCCGTGCTTCCCTTGAGGCCAGGGGTCACGTTTACTTTGCCCTGAGCTAGGGCAAGCGTGGGATGAGCTCCTAGCAAGGCACTGGAGACCACCTGGATTCCTAGGAGAACACTCACTTTCTTCACTGAGCGTATTCCTAGGAGTGACTAGAAGACGGTTAATGGCAATGTCTTTCAGTCAGCCTTGAGGCCGCCACTATCTACCTTTCAACTGGGGGAAATCCTGCCTTTTTCCAGGCTTCTCAATGACAAACTGGATCACCCCGCACATGTACCTAGCTTCTCTGACAATCGCAAAGAGACCATTGGAATGCAATCCGGCCTTCTGCGATGAAACTTTTGGATGCAGTGTGTTCTGCATGTGGTGAACGGCATAATCCTCTAAATGTCCGCAGTAGGCCTAGGTGACTTTGGATGTTCCAAATGCCTAACAATGCTCAGGGTAAATCTCTTCTTTATTTCGGGCTGGACGTAAAGGCCAGTTTCTGCATCACTAAGAGAGACCTCGAGCAGGAGTCCCCAAACTGAATTGGAGCCCCGGTGGTTTCTTTCAGGGCATCTTATCTTTCCTCAAAGTGGCAGACCCGCATGGAATGAAAGCCTGCCAGAACCGCTTTCCTGAGGCTGTTTCAAAGCTGTGGAATGCTAGCCATAGAGAACACATTAGTTCCCGGCCCTTCCAACTGCATAGTGAGGGATGTTCCCAGAGCTGTGTATCCCTTGATTGTGCCCAGAAGGCTTTGGGTACACAGTGTCCTTCCTTGGAATGAATAGACCATGTGAGAGTCTTGAGCACTGTGGGCCATAGTAAAGCTAAAGCCGTCCATTGACTAAGACTTCCTGGAAACCGGTGCACCTCTATCTCTGGTAATGGGAAAATGTGCACCTTACCTCAAGACTAGAGGTCACATTTAGTTGGCCCTTTAGCTACAGTACGCAACTGGGGTGAGCTCCCAGGAAGGAATTGCAAGCCCCTGGATTCTTTAGGAAAAAAACTCTGTGCTCTTCAGCGGCACCTGTGGCGTGAAGAGTCTCCTGGTGGTGTGGTTTTCAGCAGGCTTGGAAGCTGCAATGGAGCTGCTGTCAAAAGTGGGAAATACGGGCTTCTCTCATATTCTCCCGTTTACAACTTGACACCACAGCGCATTTACTAGCACTCTCTGACTGACTGCTGGAGACTTTCAGCCCCACTGGGCCTTTCTATGATCACACTTGGTTGGACGCGGGGTGTTTTGCGTGCCACGAATAGCATTACACGCTTCATGAACTAGTCCAGCCTAGGTGACTTTGGATGGACCAAATGGCTAAGAATTTGACCGGTATTTCAGGATTTTCTGGCAGGCTGGACCTACCGTGTACCTTGCTTCCCAATAGAGAGAAGACAGGTAAGAGTTGCCAGGATGCACTTTAGGCGCAGGGGTTCTTTCAGTGCAGTTCAGAGGGCCTCCGCGGAGGCAGAGCCACGTTGAATGGAATACTGGCCAAAACGTGGTCTTGGGGCTGCCTTACATCTGTAGAAATCAAGCTCTGCGGGCGAGAATCTGTTCATCACCCTTCCCTCTGCATACAAAGGGTCGACCCCAACCGTCTGTTCTGTGTTATGTTTCTCGGAAAATAAAAGGGGACTATGGCGCACACACTCTCCCTCAGAAGGGAATTCCTACGCGACTCTCTTAGGCCTACGGAAAGCCGTAGAGGAGTTAAAGCACTCTGTCGAGTCAGGAGGCACGGAGATGGCTGCACACAAAACCTTGCTGATAGGAAACACCCGTGCTTCCCTTGAGGCCAGGGGTCACGTTTACTTTGTCCTGAGCTAGGGCAAGCGTGGGATGAGCTCCTAGCAAGGCACTGGAGACCACCTGGATTCCTAGGAGAACACTCACTTTCTTCACTGAGCGTATTCCTAGGAGTGACTAGAAGACGGTTAATGGCAATGTCTTTCAGTCAGCCTTGAGGCCGCCACTATCTACCTTTCAACTGGGGGAAATCCTGCCTTTTTCCAGGCTTCTCAATGACAAACTGGATCACCCCGCACATGTACCTAGCTTCTCTGACAATCCCAAAGAGACCATTGGAACGCAATCCGGCCTTCTGCGATGAAACTTTTGGATGCAGTGTGTTCTGCATGTGGTGAACGGCATAATCCTCTAAATGTCCGGAGTAGGCCTAGGTGACTTTGGATGTTCCAAATGCCTAACAATGCTCAGGGTAAATCTCTTCTTTATTTTGGGCTGGACGTAAAGGCCAGTTTCTGCATCACTAAGAGAGACCTCGAGCAGGAGTCCCCAAACTGAATTGGAGCCCCGGTGGTTTCTTTCAGGTCATCTTATGTTTCCTGAAAGTAGCAGACCCGCATGGAATGAAAGCCTGCCACGAACCGCTTTCCTGAGGCTGTTTCAAAGCTGTGGAATGCTAGCCATAGAGAACACATTAGTTCCCGGCCCTTCCAACTGCATATTGAGGGATGTTCCCAGAGCTGTGTATCCCTTGATTGTGCCCAGAAGGCTTTGGGTACACAGTGTCCTTCCTTGGAAAGAATAGACCATGTGAGAGTCTTGAGCACTGTGGGCCATAGTAAAGCTAAAGCCGTCCATTGACTAAGACTTCCTGGAAACCGGTGCACCTCTATCTCTGGTAATGGGAAAATGTGCACCTTACCTCAAGACTAGAGGTCACATTTAGTTGGCCCTTTAGCTACAGTACGCAACTGGGGTGAGCTCCCAGGAAGGAATCGCAAGCCCCTGGATTCTTTAGGAAAAAAACTCTGTGCTCTTCAGCGGCACCTGTGGCGTGAAGAGTCTCCTGGTGGTGTGGTTTTCAGCAGGCTTGGAAGCTGCAATGGAGCTGCTGTCAAAAGGGGGAAATACGGGCTTCTCCCATATTCTCCCGTTTACAACTTGACACCACAGCGCATTTACTAGCACTCTCTGACTGACTGCTGGAGACTTTCAGCCCCACTGGGCCTTTCTATGATCACACTTCATTGGACGCGGGGTGTTTTGCGTGCCACGAATAGCATTACACGCTACATGAACTAGTTCAGCCAGGTGACTTTGGATGGACCAAATGGCTAAGAATTTGACCGGTATTTCAGGATTTTCTGGCAGGCTGGACCTACCGTGTAGCTTGCTTCCCAATAGAGAGAGGACAGGTAAGAGTTCCCAGAATGCACTTTAGGCGCAGGGGTTCTTTCAGTGCAGTTCAGAGGGCCTCCGTGGAGGCAGAGCCACGTTGAATGGAATACTGGCCAAAACGTGGTCCTGGGGCTGCCTTACAGCTGTAGAAATCAAGCTCTGCAGGCGAGAATCTGTTCATCACCCTTCCCTCTGCATACAAAGGGTCGACCCCAACCGTCTGTTCTGTGTTATGTTTCTCGGAAAATAAAAGGGGACTATGGTGCACACACTCTCCCTCAGAAGGGAATTCCTACGCGACTCTCTTAGGCCTACGGAAAGCCGTAGAGGAGTTAAAGCACTCTGTCGAGTCAGGACGCACGGAGATGGCTGCACACAAAACTTTGCTGATAGGAAACACCCGTGCTTCCCTTGAGGCCAGGGGTCACGTTTACTTTGCCCTGAGCTAGGGCAAGCGTGGGATGAGCTCCTAGCAAGGCACTGGAGACCACCTGGATTCCTAGGAGAACACTCACTTTCTTCACTGAGCATATTCCTAGGAGTGACTAGAAGACGGTTAATGGCAATGTCTTTCAGTCAGCCTTGAGGCCGCCACTATCTACCTTTCAACTGGGGGAAATCCTGCCTTTTTCCAGGCTTCTCAATGACAAACTGGATCACCCCGCACATGTACCTAGCTTCTCTGACAATCGCAAAGAGACCATTGGAATGCAATCCGGCCTTCTGCGATGAAACTTTTGGATGCAGTGTGTTCTGCATGTGGTGAACGGCATAATCCTCTAAATGTCCGCAGTAGGCCTAGGTGACTTTGGATGTTCCAAATGCCTAACAATGCTCAGGGTAAATCTCTTCTTTATTTCGGGCTGGACGTAAAGGCCAGTTTCTGCATCACTAAGAGAGACCTCGAGCAGGAGTCCCCAAACTGAATTGGAGCCCCGGTGGTTTCTTTCAGGGCATCTTATGTTTCCTCAAATTGGCAGACCCGCATGGAATGAAAGCCTGCCACGAACCGCTTTCCTGAGGCTGTTTGAAAGCTGTGGAATGCTAGCCATAGAGAACACATTAGTTCCCGGCCCTTCCAACTGCATAGTGAGGGATGTTCCCAGAGCTGTGTATCCCTTGATTGTGCCCAGAAGGCTTTGGGTACACAGTGTCCTTCCTTGGAATGAATAGACCATGTGAGAGTCTTGAGCACTGTGGGCCATAGTAAAGCTAAAGCCGTCCATTGACTAAGACTTCCTGGAAACCGGTGCACCTCTATCTCTGGTAATGGGAAAATGTGTACCTTACCTCAAGACTAGAGGTCACATTTAGTTGGCCATTTAGCTACAGTACGCAACTGGGGTGAGCTCCCAGGAAGGAATCGCAAGCCCCTGGATTCTTTAGGAAAAAAACTCTGTGCTCTTCAGCGCACCTGTGGCGTGAAGAGTCTCCTGGTGGTGTGGATTTCAGCAGGCTTGGAAGCTGCAATGGAGCTGCTGTCAAAAGGGGGAAATACGGGCTTCTCCCATATTCTCCCGTTTACAACTTGACACCACAGCGCATTTACTAGCACTCTCTGACTGACTGCTGGAGACTTTCAGCCCCACTGGGCCTTTCTATGATCACACTTCATTGGACGCGGGGTGTTTTGCGTGCCACGAATAGCATTACACGCTTCATGAACTAGTCCAGCCTAGGTGACTTTGGATGGACCAAATGGCTAAGAATTTGACCGGTATTTCAGGATTTTCTGGCAGGCTGGACCTACCGTGTACCTTGCTTCCCAATAGAGAGAAGACAGGTAAGAGTTGCCAGGATGCACTTTAGGCGCAGGGGTTCTTTCAGTGCAGTTCAGAGGGCCTCCGCGGAGGCAGAGCCACGTGGAATGGAATACTGGCCAAAACGTGGTCCTGGGGCTGCCTTACATCTGTAGAAATCAAGCTCTGCAGGCGAGAATCTGTTCATCACCCTTCCCTCTGCATACAAAGGGTCGACCCCAACCGTCTGTTCTGTGTTATGTTTCTCGGAAAATAAAAGGGGACTATGGCGCACACACTCTCCCTCAGAAGGGAATTCCTACGCGACTCTCTTAGGCCTCCGGAAAGCCTTAGAGGAGTTAAAGCACTCTGTCGAGTCAGGACACACGGAGATGGCTGCACACAAAACTTTGCTGATAGGAAACACCCGTGCTTCCCTTGAGGCCAGGGTTCACGTTTACTTTGCCCTGAGCTAGGGCAAGCGTGGGATGAGCTCCTAGCAAGGCACTGGAGACCACCTGGATTCCTAGGAGAACACTCACTTTCTTCACTGAGCGTATTCCTAGGAGTGACTAGAAGACGGTTAATGGCAATGTCTTTCAGTCAGCCTTGAGGCCGCCACTATCTACCTTTCAACTGGGGGAAATCCTGCCTTTTTCCAGGCTTCTCAATGACAAACTGGATCACCCCGCACATGTACCTAGCTTCTCTGACAATCCCAAAGAGACCATTGGAACGCAATCCGGCCTTCTGCGATGAAACTTTTGGATGCAGTGTGTTCTGCATGTGGTGAATGACATAATCCTCTAAATGTCCGCAGTAGGCCTAGGTGACTTTGGATGTTCCAAATGCCTAACAATGCTCAGGGTAAATCTCTTCTGTATTTCGGGCTGGACGTAAAGGCCAGTTTCTGCATCACTAAGAGAGACCTCGAGCAGGAGTCCCCAAACTGAATTGGAGCCTTGGTGGTTTCTTTCAGGGCATCTTATCTTTCCTCAAAGTGGCAGACCCGCATGGAATGAAAGCCTGCCATGAACCGCTTTCCTGAGGCTGTTTCAAAGCTGTGGAATGCTAGCCATAGAGAACACATTAGTTCCCGGCCCTTCCAACTGCATAGTGAGGGATGTTCCCAGAGCTGTGTATCCCTTGATTGTGCCCAGAAGGCTTTGGGTACACAGTGTCCTTCCTTGGAAAGAATAGACCATGTGAGAGTCTTGAGCACTGTGGGCCATAGTAAAGCTAAAGCCGTCCATTGACTAAGACTTCCTGGAAACCGGTGCACCTCTATCTCTGGTAATGGGAAAATGTGCACCTTACCTCAAGCCTAGAGGTCACATTTAGTTGGCCCTGTAGCTACAGTACGCAACTGGGGTGAGCTCCCAGGAAGGAATCGCAAGCCCCTGGATTCTTCAGGAAAACACTATGTGCTCTTCAGCGGCACCTGTGGCGTGAATATTCTCCTGGTGGTGTGGTTTTCAGCATGCTTGGAAGCTGCAATGGAGCTGCTGTCAAAAGGGGGAAATACGGGCTTCTCCCATATTCTCCCGTTTACAACTTGACACCACAGCGCATTTACTAGCGCTCTCTGACTGACTGCTGGAGACTTTCAGCCCCACTGGGCCTTTCTATGATCACACTTCGTTGGACGCGGGGTGTTTTGCGTGCCACGAAGAGCATTACACGCTTCATGAACTAGTCCAGCCTAGGTGACTTTGGATGGACCAAATGGCTAAGAATTTGACCGGTATTTCAGGATTTTCTGGCAGGCTGGACCTACCGTGTACCTTGCTTCCCAATAGAGAGAAGACAGGTAAGAGTTGCCAGGATGCACTTTAGGCGCAGGGGTTCTTTCAGTGCAGTTCAGAGGGCCTCCGCGGAGGCAGAGCCACGTTGAATGGAATACTGGCCAAAACGTGGTCCTGGGGCTGCCTTACAGCTGTAGAAATCAAGCTCTGCAAGCGAGAATCTGTTCATCACCCTTCCCTCTGCATACAAAGAGTTGACCCCAACCGTCTGTTCTGTGTTATGTTTCTCGGAAAATATAAGGGGACTACGGCGCCCACACTCTCCCTCAGAATGGAATTCCTACGTGACTCTCTTCGGCCTACGGAAAGCTGTAGAGGAGTTAAGGCACTCGGTCAAGTCAGGACTCACGGAGATGGCTGCACACAAAACTTTGCTGATAGGAAACACCCGGGCTTCCCTTGAGGCCAGGGGTCACGTTTACTTTGCCCTGAGCTAGGGCAAGCGTGGGATGAGCTCCTAGCAAGGCACTGGAGACCACCTGAATTCCGAAGAGAACACTCACTTTCTTCACTGAGCGTATTCCTAGGAGTGACTAGAAGACGGTTAATGGCAATGTCTTTCAGTCAGCCTTGAGGCAGCCACTATCTACCTTTCAACTGGGGGAAATCCTGCCTTTTTCAAGGCTTGTCAATGACAAACTGGATGACCCCGCACATGTACCTAGCTTCTCTGACAATCCCAAAGAGACCATTGGAATGCAATCCGGCCTTCTGCGATGAAACTTTTGGATGCAGTGTGTTCTGCATGTGGTGAACGGCATAATCCTCTAAATGTCCGCAGTAGGCCTAGGTGATTTTGGTTGTTCCAAATGCCTAACAATGCTCAGGGTAAATCTCTTCTTTATTTCGGGCTGGACGTAAAGGCCACTTTCTGCATCACTAAGAGAGACCTCGAGCAGGAGTCCCCAAACTGAATTGGAGCCCCGGTGGTTTCTTTCAGGGCATCTTATCTTTCCTCAAAGTGGCAGACACGCATGGAACGAAAGCCTGCCACGAACCTCTTTCCTGAGGCTGTTTCAAAGCTGTGGAATGCTAGCCATAGAGAACACATTAGTTCCTGGCCCTTCCAACTGCATAGTGAGGGATGTTCCCAGAGCTGTGTATCCCTTGATTGTTGCCAGAAGGCTTTGGGTACACAGTGTCCTTCCTTGGAAAGAATAGACCATGTGAGAGTCTTGAGCACTGTGGGCCATAGTAAAGCTAAAGCCGTCCATTGACTAAGACTTCCTGGAAACCGGTGCATCTCTATCTCTGGTAATGGGAAAATGTGCACCTTACCTCAAGACTAGAGGTCACATTTAGTTGGCCCTTTAGCTACAGTACGCAACTGGGGTGAGCTCCCAGGAAGGAATCGCAAGCCCCTGGATTCTTTAGGAAAAAAACTCTGTGCTCTTCAGCGGCACTTGTGGCGTGAAGAGTCTCCTGGTGGTGTGGTTTTCAGCAGGCTTGGAAGCTGCAATGGAGCTGCTGTCAAAAGGGGGAAATACGGGTTTCTCCCATATTCTCCCGTTTACAACTTGACACCACAGCGCATTTACTAGCACTCTCTGACTGACTGCTGGAGACTTTCAGCCCCACTGGGCCTTTCTATGATCACACTTCGTTGGACGCGGGGTGTTTTGCATGCCACGAATAGCATTACACGCTTCATGAACTAGTCCAGCCTAGGTGACTTTGGATGGACCAAATGGCTAAGAATTTGACCGGTATTTCAGGATTTTCTGGCAGGCTGGACCTACCGTGTACCTTGCTTCCCAATAGAGAGAAGACAGGTAAGAGTTGCCAGGATGCACTTTAGGGGCAGGGGTTCTTTCAGTGCAGTTCAGAGGGCCTCCGCGGAGGCAGAGCCACGTTGAATGGAATACTGGCCAAAACGTGGTCCTGGGGCTGCCTTACATCTGTAGAAATCAAGCTCTGCAGGCGAGAATCTGTTCATCACCCTTCCCTCTGCATACAAAGGGTCGACCCCAACCGTCTGTTCTGTGTTATGTTTCTCGGAAAATAAAAGGGGACTATGGCGCACACACTCTCCCTCAGAAGGGAATTCCTACGCGACTCTCTTAGGCCTCCGGAAAGCCGTAGAGGAGTTAAAGCACTCTGTCGAATCAGGACACACGGAGATGGCTGCACACAAAACTTTGCTGATAGGAAACACCCGTGCTTCCCTTGAGGCCAGGGGTCACGTTTACTTTGCCCTGAGCTAGGGCAAGCGTGGAATGAGCTCCTAGCAAGGCACTGGAGACCACCTGGATTCCTAGGAGAACACTCACTTTCCTCACTGAGCGTATTCCTAGGAGTGACTAGAAGACTGTTAATGGCAATGTCTTTCAGTCAGCCTTGAGGCCGCCACTATCTACCTTTCAACTGGGGGAAATCCTGCCTTTTTCCAGGCTTCTCAATGACAAACTGGATCACCCCGCACATGTACCTAGCTTCTCTGACAATCCCAAAGAGACCATTGGAACGCAATCTGGCCTTCTGCGATGAAACTTTTGGATGCAGTGTGTTCTGCATGTGGTGAACGGCATAATCCTCTAAAGGTCCGCAGTAGGCCTAGGTGACTTTGGATGTTCCAAATGCCTAACAATGCTCAGGGTAAATCTCTTCTTTATTTCGGGCTGGACGTAAAGGCCAGTTTCTGCATCACTAAGAGAGACCTCGAGCAGGAGTCCCCAAACTGAATTGGAGCCCCGGTGGTTTCTTTCAGGGCATCTTATGTTTCCTGAAATTGGCAGACCCGCATGGAATGAAAGCCTGCCACGAACCGCTTTCCTGAGGCTGTTTCAAAGCTGTGGAATGCTAGCCATAGAGAACACATTAGTTCCCGGCCCTTCCAACTGCATAGTGAGGGATATTCCCAGAGCTGTGTATCCCTTGATTGTGCCCAGAAGGCTTTGGGTACACAGTGTCCTTCCTTGGAAAGAATAGACCATGTGAGAGTCTTGAGCACTGTGGGCCATAGTAAAGCTAAAGCCGTCCATTGACTAAGACTTCCTGGAAACCGGTGCACCTCTATCTCTGGTAATGGGAAAATGTGCACCTTACCTCAAGACTAGAGGTCACATTTAGTTGGCCCTTTAGCTACAGTACGCAACTGGGGTGAGCTCCCAGGAAGGAATCGCAAGCCCCTGGATTCTTTAGGAAAAAAACTCTGTGCTCTTCAGCGGCACCTGTGGCGTGAAGAGTCTCCTGGTGGTGTGGTTTTCAGCAGGCTTGGAAGCTGCAATGGAGCTGCTGTCAAAAGGGGGAAATACGGGCTTCTCCCATATTCTCCCGTTTACAACTTGACACCACAGCACATTTACTAGCACTCTCTGACTGACTGCTGGAGACTTTCAGCCCCACTGGGCCTTTCTATGATCACACTTCGTTGGATGCGGGGTGTTTTGCGTGCCACGAATAGCATTACACGCTTCATGATCTAGTACAGCCAGGTGACTTTGGATGGACCAAATGGCTAAGAATTTGACCGGTATTTCAGGATTTTCTGGCAGGCTGGACCTACCGTGTAGCTTGCTTCCCAATAGAGAGAGGACAGGTAAGAGTTCCCAGGATGCACTTTAGGCGCAGGGGTTCTTTCAGTGCAGTTCAGAGGGCCTCCGTGGAGGCAGAGCCACGTTGAATGGAATACTGGCCAAAACGTGGTCCTGGGGCTGCCTTACAGCTGTAGAAATCAAGCTCTGCAGGCGAGAATCTGTTCATCACCCTTCCCTCTGCATACAAAGGGTCGACCCCAACCGTCTGTTCTGTGTTATGTTTCTCGGAAAATAAAAGGGGACTATGGTGCACACACTCTCCCTCAGAAGGGAATTCCTACGCGACTCTCTTAGGCCTACGGAAAGCCGTAGAGGAGTTAAAGCACTCTGTCGAGTCAGGACGCACGGAGATGGCTGCACACAAAACTTTGCTGATAGGAAACACCCGTGCTTCCCTTGAGGCCAGGGGTCACGTTTACTTTGCCCTGAGCTAGGGCAAGCGTGGGATGAGCTCCTAGCAAGGCACTGGAGACCACCTGGATTCCTAGGAGAACACTCACTTTCTTCACTGAGCATATTCCTAGGAGTGACTAGAAGACGGTTAATGGCAATGTCTTTCAGTCAGCCTTGAGGCCGCCACTATCTACCTTTCAACTGGGGGAAATCCTGCCTTTTTCCAGGCTTCTCAATGACAAACTGGATCACCCCGCACATGTACCTAGCTTCTCTGACAATCGCAAAGAGACCATTGGAATGCAATCCGGCCTTCTGCGATGAAACTTTTGGATGCAGTGTGTTCTGCATGTGGTGAACGGCATAATCCTCTAAATGTCCGCAGTAGGCCTAGGTGACTTTGGATGTTCCAAATGCCTAACAATGCTCAGGGTAAATCTCTTCTTTATTTCGGGCTGGACGTAAAGGCCAGTTTCTGCATCACTAAGAGAGACCTCGAGCAGGAGTCCCCAAACTGAATTGGAGCCCCGGTGGTTTCTTTCAGGGCATCTTATGTTTCCTCAAATTGGCAGACCCGCATGGAATGAAAGCCTGCCACGAACCGCTTTCCTGAGGCTGTTTGAAAGCTGTGGAATGCTAGCCATAGAGAACACATTAGTTCCCGGCCCTTCCAACTGCATAGTGAGGGATGTTCCCAGAGCTGTGTATCCCTTGATTGTGCCCAGAAGGCTTTGGGTACACAGTGTCCTTCCTTGGAATGAATAGACCATGTGAGAGTCTTGAGCACTGTGGGCCATAGTAAAGCTAAAGCCGTCCATTGACTAAGACTTCCTGGAAACCGGTGCACCTCTATCTCTGGTAATGGGAAAATGTGTACCTTACCTCAAGACTAGAGGTCACATTTAGTTGGCCATTTAGCTACAGTACGCAACTGGGGTGAGCTCCCAGGAAGGAATCGCAAGCCCCTGGATTCTTTAGGAAAAAAACTCTGTGCTCTTCAGCGCACCTGTGGCGTGAAGAGTCTCCTGGTGGTGTGGATTTCAGCAGGCTTGGAAGCTGCAATGGAGCTGCTGTCAAAAGGGGGAAATACGGGCTTCTCCCATATTCTCCCGTTTACAACTTGACACCACAGCGCATTTACTAGCACTCTCTGACTGACTGCTGGAGACTTTCAGCCCCACTGGGCCTTTCTATGATCACACTTCATTGGACGCGGGGTGTTTTGCGTGCCACGAATAGCATTACACGCTTCATGAACTAGTCCAGCCTAGGTGACTTTGGATGGACCAAATGGCTAAGAATTTGACCGGTATTTCAGGATTTTCTGGCAGGCTGGACCTACCGTGTACCTTGCTTCCCAATAGAGAGAAGACAGGTAAGAGTTGCCAGGATGCACTTTAGGCGCAGGGGTTCTTTCAGTGCAGTTCAGAGGGCCTCCGCGGAGGCAGAGCCACGTGGAATGGAATACTGGCCAAAACGTGGTCCTGGGGCTGCCTTACATCTGTAGAAATCAAGCTCTGCAGGCGAGAATCTGTTCATCACCCTTCCCTCTGCATACAAAGGGTCGACCCCAACCGTCTGTTCTGTGTTATGTTTCTCGGAAAATAAAAGGGGACTATGGCGCACACACTCTCCCTCAGAAGGGAATTCCTACGCGACTCTCTTAGGCCTCCGGAAAGCCTTAGAGCAGTTAAAGCACTCTGTCGAGTCAGGACACACGGAGATGGCTGCACACAAAACTTTGCTGATAGGAAACACCCGTGCTTCCCTTGAGGCCAGGGTTCACGTTTACTTTGCCCTGAGCTAGGGCAAGCGTGGGATGAGCTCCTAGCAAGGCACTGGAGACCACCTGGATTCCTAGGAGAACACTCACTTTCTTCACTGAGCGTATTCCTAGGAGTGACTAGAAGACGGTTAATGGCAATGTCTTTCAGTCAGCCTTGAGGCCGCCACTATCTACCTTTCAACTGGGGGAAATCCTGCCTTTTTCCAGGCTTCTCAATGACAAACTGGATCACCCCGCACATGTACCTAGCTTCTCTGACAATCCCAAAGAGACCATTGGAACGCAATCTGGCCTTCTGCGATGAAACTTTTGGATGCAGTGTGTTCTGCATGTGGTGAACGGCATAATCCTCTAAAGGTCCGCAGTAGGCCTAGGTGACTTTGGATGTTCCAAATGCCTAACAATGCTCAGGGTAAATCTCTTCTTTATTTCGGGCTGGACGTAAAGGCCAGTTTCTGCATCACTAAGAGAGACCTAGAGCAGGAGTCCCCAAACTGAATTGGAGCCCCGGTGGTTTCTTTCAGGGCATCTTATGTTTCCTGAAATTGGCAGACCCGCATGGAATGAAAGCCTGCCACGAACCGCTTTCCTGAGGCTGTTTCAAAGCTGTGGAATGCTAGCCATAGAGAACACATTAGTTCCCGGCCCTTCCAACTGCATAGTGTGGGATATTCCCAGAGCTGTGTATCCCTTGATTGTGCCCAGAAGGCTTTGGGTACACAGTGTCCTTCCTTGGAAAGAATAGACCATGTGAGAGTCTTGAGCACTCTGGGCCATAGTAAAGCTAAAGCCGTCCATTGACTAAGACTTCCTGGAAACCGGTGCACCTCTATCTCTGGTAATGGGAAAATGTGCACCTTACCTCAAGACTAGAGGTCACATTTAGTTGGCCCTTTAGCTACAGTACGCAACTGGGGTGAGCTCCCAGGAAGGAATCGCAAGCCCCTGGATTCTTTAGGAAAAAAACTCTGTGCTCTTCAGTGGCACCTGTGGCGTGAAGATTCTCCTGGTGGTGTGGTTTTCAGCAGGCTTGGAAGCTGCAATGGAGCTGCTGTCAAAAGGGGGAAATACGGGCTTCTCCCATATTCTCCCGTTTACAACTTGACACCACAGCACATTTACTAGCACTCTCTGACTGACTGCTGGAGACTTTCAGCCCCATTGGGCCTTTCTATGATCACACTTCGTTGGATGCGGGGTGTTTTGCGTGCCATGAATAGCATTACACGCTTCATGAACTAGTACAGCCAGGTGACTTTGGATGGACCAAATGGCTAAGAATTTGACCGGTATTTCAGGATTTTCTGGCAGGCTGGACCTACCGTGTACCTTGCTTCCCAATAGAGAGAGGACAGGTAAGAGTTGCCAGGATGCACTTTAGGCGCAGGGGTTCTTTCAGTGCAGTTCAGAGGGCCTCCGTGGAGGCAGAGCCACGTTGAATGGAATACTGGCCAAAACGTGGTCCTGGGGCTGCCTTACAGCTGTAGAAATCAAGCTCTGCAGGCGAGAATCTGTTCATCACCCTTCCCTCTGCATACAAAGGGTCGACCCCAACCGTCTGTTCTGTGTTATGTTTCTCGGAAAATAAAAGGGGACTATGGTGCACACACTCTCCCTCAGAAGGGAATTCCTACGCGACTCTCTTAGGCCTACGGAAAGCCGTAGAGGAGTTAAAGCACTCTGTCGAGTCAGGACGCACGGAGATGGCTGCACACAAAACTTTGCTGATAGGAAACACCCGTGCTTCCCTTGAGGCCAGGGGTCACGTTTACTTTGCCCTGAGCTAGGGCAAGCGTGGGATGAGCTCCTAGCAAGGCACTGGAGACCACCTGGATTCCTAGGAGAACACTCACTTTCTTCACTGAGCATATTCCTAGGAGTGACTAGAAGACGGTTAATGGCAATGTCTTTCAGTCAGCCTTGAGGCCGCCACTATCTACCTTTCAACTGGGGGAAATCCTGCCTTTTTCCAGGCTTCTCAATGACAAACTGGATCACCCCGCACATGTACCTAGCTTCTCTGACAATCGCAAAGAGACCATTGGAATGCAATCCGGCCTTCTGCGATGAAACTTTTGGATGCAGTGTGTTCTGCATGTGGTGAACGGCATAATCCTCTAAATGTCCGCAGTAGGCCTAGGTGACTTTGGATGTTCCAAATGCCTAACAATGCTCAGGGTAAATCTCTTCTTTATTTCGGGCTGGACGTAAAGGCCAGTTTCTGCATCACTAAGAGAGACCTCGAGCAGGAGTCCCCAAACTGAATTGGAGCCCCGGTGGTTTCTTTCAGGGCATCTTATCTTTCCTCAAAGTGGCAGACCCGCATGGAATGAAAGCCTGGCATGATCCGCTTTCCTGAGGCTGTTTGAAAGCTGTGGAATGCTAGCCATAGAGAACACATTAGTTCCCGGCCCTTCCAACTGCATAGTGAGGGATGTTCCCAGAGCTGTGTATCCCTTGATTGTGCCCAGAAGGCTTTGGGTACACAGTGTCCTTCCTTGGAATGAATAGACCATGTGAGAGTCTTGAGCACTGTGGGCCATAGTAAAGCTAAAGCCGTCCATTGACTAAGACTTCCTGGAAACCGGTGCACCTCTATCTCTGGTAATGGGAAAATGTGTACCTTACCTCAAGACTAGAGGTCACATTTAGTTGGCCCTTTAGCTACAGTACGCAACTGGGGTGAGCTCCCAGGAAGGAATCGCAAGCCCCTGGATTCTTTAGGAAAAAAAACTCTGTGCTCTTCAGCGCACCTGTGGCGTGAAGAGTCTCCTGGTGGTGTGGATTTCAGCAGGCTTGGAAGCTGCAATGGAGCTGCTGTCAAAAGGGGGAAATACGGGCTTCTCCCATATTCTCCCGTTTACAACTTGACACCACAGCGCATTTACTAGCACTCTCTGACTGACTGCTGGAGACTTTCAGCCCCACTGGGCCTTTCTATGATCACACTTCATTGGACGCGGGGTGTTTTGCGTGCCACGAATAGCATTACACGCTTCATGAACTAGTCCAGCCTAGGTGACTTTGGATGGACCAAATGGCTAAGAATTTGACCGGTATTTCAGGATTTTCTGGCAGGCTGGACCTACCGTGTACCTTGCTTCCCAATAGAGAGAAGACAGGTAAGAGTTGCCAGGATGCACTTTAGGCGCAGGTGTTCTTTCAGTGCAGTTCAGAGGGCCTCCGCGGAGGCAGAGCCACGTGGAATGGAATACTGGCCAAAACGTGGTCCTGGGGCTGCCTTACATCTGTAGAAATCAAGCTCTGCAGGCGAGAATCTGTTCATCACCCTTCCCTCTGCATACAAAGGGTCGACCCGAACCGTCTGTTCTGTGTTATGTTTCTCGGAAAATAAAAGGGGACTATGGCGCACACACTCTCCCTCAGAAGGGAATTCCTACACGACTCTCTTAGGCCTCCGGAAAGCCTTAGAGGAGTTAAAGCACTCTGTCGAGTCAGGACACACGGAGATGGCTGCACACAAAACTTTGCTGATAGGAAACACCCGTGCTTCCCTTGAGGCCAGGGTTCACGTTTACTTTGCCCTGAGCTAGGGCAAGCGTGGGATGAGCTCCTAGCAAGGCACTGGAGACCACCTGGATTCCTAGGAGAACACTCACTTTCTTCACTGAGCGTATTCCTAGGAGTGACTAGAAGACGGTTAATGGCAATGTCTTTCAGTCAGCCTTGAGGCCGCCACTATCTACCTTTCAACTGGGGGAAATCCTGCCTTTTTCCAGGCTTCTCAATGACAAACTGGATCACCCCGCACATGTACCTAGCTTCTCTGACAATCCCAAAGAGACCATTGGAACGCAATCTGGCCTTCTGCGATGAAACTTTTGGATGCAGTGTGTTCTGCATGTGGTGAACGGCATAATCCTCTAAAGGTCCGCAGTAGGCCTAGGTGACTTTGGATGTTCCAAATGCCTAACAATGCTCAGGGTAAATCTCTTCTTTATTTCGGGCTGGACGTAAAGGCCAGTTTCTGCATAACTAAGAGAGACCTAGAGCAGGAGTCCCCAAACTGAATTGGAGCCCCGGTGGTTTCTTTCAGGGCATCTTATGTTTCCTGAAATTGGCAGACCCGCATGGAATGAAAGCCTGCCACGAACCGCTTTCCTGAGGCTGTTTCAAAGCTGTGGAATGCTAGCCATAGAGAACACATTAGTTCCCGGCCCTTCCAACTGCATAGTGAGGGATATTCCCAGAGCTGTGTATCCCTTGATTGTGCCCAGAAGGCTTTGGGTACACAGTGTCCTTCCTTGGAAAGAATAGACCATGTGAGAGTCTTGAGCACTCTGGGCCATAGTAAAGCTAAAGCCGTCCATTGACTAAGACTTCCTGGAAACCGGTGCACCTCTATCTCTGGTAATGGGAAAATGTGCACCTTACCTCAAGACTAGAGGTCACATTTAGTTGGCCCTTTAGCTACAGTACGCAACTGGGGTGAGCTCCCAGGAAGGAATCGCAAGCCCCTGGATTCTTTAGGAAAAAAACTCTGTGCTCTTCAGTGGCACCTGTGGCGTGAAGATTCTCCTGGTGGTGTGGTTTTCAGCAGGCTTGGAAGCTGCAATGGAGCTGCTGTCAAAAGGGGGAAATACGGGCTTCTCCCATATTCTCCCGTTTACAACTTGACACCACAGCACATTTACTAGCACTCTCTGACTGACTGCTGGAGACTTTCAGCCCCACTGGGCCTTTCTATGATCACACTTCGTTGGATGCGGGGTGTTTTGCGTGCCACGAATAGCATTACACGCTTCATGAACTAGTACAGCCAGGTGACTTTGGATGGACCAAATGGCTAAGAATTTGACCGGTATTTCAGGATTTTCTGGCAGGCTGGACCTACCGTGTACCTTGCTTCCCAATAGAGAGAGGACAGGTAAGAGTTGCCAGGATGCACTTTAGGCGCAGGGGTTCTTTCAGTGCAGTTCAGAGGGCCTCCGTGGAGGCAGAGCCACGTTGAATGGAATACTGGCCAAAACGTGGTCCTGGGGCTGCCTTACAGCTGTAGAAATCAAGCTCTGCAGGCGAGAATCTGTTCATCACCCTTCCCTCTGCATACAAAGGGTCGACCCCAACCGTCTGTTCTGTGTTATGTTTCTCGGAAAATAAAAGGGGACTATGGTGCACACACTCTCCCTCAGAAGGGAATTCCTACGCGACTCTCTTAGGCCTACGGAAAGCCGTAGAGGAGTTAAAGCACTCTGTCGAGTCAGGACGCACGGAGATGGCTGCACACAAAACTTTGCTGATAGGAAACACCCGTGCTTCCCTTGAGGCTAGGGGTCACGTTTACTTTGCCCTGAGCTAGGGCAAGCGTGGGATGAGCTCCTAGCAAGGCACTGGAGACCACCTGGATTCCTAGGAGAACACTCACTTTCTTCACTGAGCGTATTCCTAGGAGTGACTAGAAGACGGTTAATGGCAATGTCTTTCAGTCAGCCTTGAGGCCGCCACTATCTACCTTTCAACTGGGGGAAATCCTGCCTTTTTCCAGGCTTCTCAATGACAAACTGGATCACCCCGCACATGTACCTAGCTTCTCTGACAATCGCAAAGAGACCATTGGAATGCAATCCGGCCTTCTGCGATGAAACTTTTGGATGCAGTGTGTTCTGCATGTGGTGAACGGCATAATCCTCTAAATGTCCGCAGTAGGCCTAGGTGACTTTGGATGTTCCAAATGCCTAACAATGCTCAGGGTAAATCTCTTCTTTATTTCGGGCTGGACGTAAAGGCCAGTTTCTGCATCACTAAGAGAGACCACGAGCAGGAGTCCCCAAACTGAATTGGAGCCCCGGTGGTTTCTTTCAGGGCATCTTATCTTTCCTCAATGTGGCAGACCCGCATGGAATGAAAGCCTGCCATGAACCGCTTTCCTGAGGCTGTTTCAAAGCTGTGGAATGCTAGCCATAGAGAACACATTAGTTCCCGGCCCTTCCAACTGCATAGTGAGGGATGTTCCCAGAGCTGTGTATCCCTTGATTGTGCCCAGAAGGCTTTGGGTACACAGTGTCCTTCCTTGGAATGAATAGACCATGTGAGAGTCTTGAGCACTGTGGGCCATAGTAAAGCTAAAGCCGTCCATTGACTAAGACTTCCTGGAAACCGGTGCACCTCTATCTTTGGTAATGGGAAAATGTGTACCTTACCTCAAGACTAGAGGTCACATTTAGTTGGCCCTTTAGCTACAGTACGCAACTGGGGTGAGCTCCCAGGAAGGAATCGCAAGCCCCTGGATTCTTTAGGAAAAAAACTCTGTGCTCTTCAGCGGCACCTGTGGCGTGAAGAGTCTCCTGGTGGTGTGGTTTTCAGCAGGCTTGGAAGCTGCAATGGAGCTGCTGTCAAAAGGGGGAAATACGGGCTTCTCCCATATTCTCCCGTTTACAACTTGACACCACAGCGCATTTACTGGCACTCTGTGACTGACTGCTGGAGACTTTCAGCCCCACTGGGCCTTTCTATGATCACACTTCATTGGACGCGGGGTGTTTTGCGTGCCACGAATAGCATTACACGCTTCATGAACTAGTCCAGCCTAGGTGACTTTGGATGGACCAAATGGCTAAGAATTTGACCGGTATTTCAGGATTTTCTGGCAGGCTGGACCTACCGTGTACCTTGCTTCCCAATAGAGAGAAGACAGGTAAGAGTTGCCAGGATGCACTTTAGGCGCAGGGGTTCTTTCAGTGCAGTTCAGAGGGCCTCCGCGGAGGCAGAGCCACGTTGAATGGAATACTGGCCAAAACGTGGTCCTGGGGCTGCCTTACATCTGTAGAAATCAAGCCCTGCGGGCGAGAATCTGTTCATCACCCTTCCCTCTGCATACAAAGGGTCGACCCTAACCGTCTGTTCTGTGTTATGTTTCTCGGAAAATAAAAGGGGACTATGGCGCACACACTCTCCCTCAGAAGGGAATTCCTACGCGACTCTCTTAGGCCTACGGAAAGCCGTAGAGGAGTTAAAGCACTCTGTCGAGTCAGGACGCACGGAGATGGCTGCACACAAAACTTTGCTGATAGGAAACACCCGTGCTTCCCTTGAGGCCAGGGGTCACGTTTACTTTGTCCTGAGCTAGGGCAAGCGTGGGATGAGCTCCTAGCAAGGCACTGGAGACCACCTGGATTCCTAGGAGAACACTCACTTTCTTCACTGAGCGTATTCCTAGGAGTGACTAGAAGACGGTTAATGGCAATGACTTTCAGTCAGCCTTGAGGCCGCCACTATGTACCTTTCAACTGGGGGAAATCCTGCCTTTTTCCAGGCTTCTCAATGACAAACTGGATCACCCCGCACATGTACCTAGCTTCTCTGACAATCCCAAAGAGACCATTGGAACGCAATCCGGCCTTCTGCGATGAAACTTTTGGATGCAGTGTGTTCTGCATGTGGTGAACGGCATAATCCTCTAAATGTCCGCAGTAGGCCTAGGTGACTTTGGATGTTCCAAATGCCTAACAATGCTCAGGGTAAATCTCTTCTTTATTTCGGGCTGGACGTAAAGGCCAGTTTCTGCATCACTAAGAGAGACCTAGAGCAGGAGTCCCCAAACTGAATTGGAGCCCCGGTGGTTTCTTTCAGGTCATCTTATGTTTCCTGAAAGTGGCAGACCCGCATGGAATGAAAGCCTGACACGAACCGCTTTCCTGAGGCTGTTTCAAAGCTGTGGAATGCTAGCCATAGAGAACACATTAGTTCCCGGCCCTTCCAACTGCATAGTGAGGGAAGTTCCCCGAGCTGTGTATCCCTTGATTGTGCCCAGAAGCCTTTGGGTACACAGTGTCCTTCCTTGGCAGGAATTGACCATGTGAGAGTCTTGAGCACTGTGGGCCATAGTAAAGCTAAAGCCGTCCATTGACTAAGACTTCCTGGAAACCGGTGCACCTCTATCTCTGGTAATGGGAAAATGTGCACCTTACCTCAAGACTAGAGGTCACATTTAGTTGGCCCTTTAGCTACAGTACGCAACTGGGGTGAGCTCCCAGGAAGGAATCGCAAGCCCCTGGATTCTTTAGGAAAAAAACTCTGTGCTCTTCAGCGGCACCTGTGGCGTGAAGTGTCTCCTGGTGGTGTGGTTTTCAGCAGGCTTGGAAGCTGCAATGGAGCTGCTGTCAAAAGGGGGAAATACGGGCTTCTCCCATATTCTCCCGTTTACAACTTGACACCACAGAGCATTTACTAGCACTCTCTGACTGACTGCTGGAGACTTTCAGCCCCACTGGGCCTTTCTATGATCACACTTCGTTGGACGCGGGGTGTTTTGCGTGCCACGAATAGCATTACACGCTTCATGAACTAGTCCAGCCTAGGTGACTTTGGATGGACCAAATGGCTAAGAATTTGACCGGTATTTCAGGATTTTCTGGCAGGCTGGTCCTACCGTGTACCTTGCTTCCCAATAGAGAGAAGACAGGTAAGAGTTGCCAGGATGCACTTTAGGCGCAGGGGTTCTTTCAGTGCAGTTCAGAGGGCCTCCGCGGAGGCAGAGCCACGTTGAATGGAATACTGGCCAAAACGTGGTCCTGGGGCTGCCTTACATCTGTAGAAATCAAGCTCTGCAGGCGAGAATCTGTTCATCACCCTTCCCTCTGCATACAAAGAGTCGACCCCAACCGTCTGTTCTGTGTTATGTTTCTCGGAAAATAAAAGGGGACTATGGCACACACACTCTCCCTCAGAAGGGAATTCCTACGCGACTCTCTTAGGCCTACGGAAAGCCGTAGAGGAGTTAAAGCACTCTGTTGAGTCAGGACGCACGGAGATGGCTGCACACAAAACTTTGCTGATAGGAAACACCCGTGCTTCCCTTGAGGCCAGGGGTCACGTTTACTTTGCCCTGAGCTAGGGCAAGCGTGGGATGAGCTCCTAGCAAGGCACTGGAGACCACCTGGATTCCTAGGAGAACACTCACTTTCTTCACTGAGCGTATTCCTACGAGTGACTAGAAGACGGTTAATGGCAATGTCTTTCAGTCAGCCTTGAGGCCGCCACTATCTACCTTTCAACTGGGGGAAATCCTGCCTTTATCCAGGCTTCTCAATGACAAACTGGATCACCCCGCACATGTACCTAGCTTCTCTGACAATCCCAAAGAGACCATTGGAACGCAATCCGGCCTTCTGCGATGAAACTTTTGGATGCAGTGTGTTCTGCATGTGGTGAACGGCATAATCCTCTAAATGTCCACAGTAGGCCTAGGTGACTTTGGATGTTCCAAATGCCTAACAATGCTCAGGGTAAATCTCTTCTTTATTTCGGGCTGGACGTAAAGGCCAGTTTCTGCATCACTAAGAGAGACCTCGAGCAGGAGTCCCCAAACTGAATTGGAGCCCCGGTGGTTTCTTTCAGGGCATCTTATGTTTCCTGAAATTGGCAGACCCGCATGGAATGAAAGCCTGCCACGAACCGCTTTCCTGAGGCTGTTTCAAAGCTGTGGAATGCTAGCCATAGAGAACACATTAGTTCCCGGCCCTTCCAACTGCATAGTGAGGGATGTTCCCAGAGCTGTGTATCCCTTGATTGTGCCCAGAAGGCTTTGGGTACACAGTGTCCTTCCTTGGAAAGAATAGACCATGTGAGAGTCTTGAGCACTCTGGGCCATAGTAAAGCTAAAGCCGTCCATTGACTAAGACTTCCTGGAAACCGGTGCACCTCTATCTCTGGTAATGGGAAAATGTGCACCTTACCTCAAGACTAGAGGTCACATTTAGTTGGCCCTTTAGCTACAGTACGCAACTGGGGTGAGTTCCCAGGAAGGAATCGCAAGCCCCTGGATTCTTTAGGAAAAAAACTCTGTGCTCTTCAGTGGCACCTGTGGCGTGAAGATTCTCCTGGTGGTGTGGTTTTCAGCAGGCTTGGAAGCTGCAATGGAGCTGCTGTCAAAAGGGGGAAATACGGGCTTCTCCCATATTCTCCCGTTTACAACTTGACACCACAGCACATTTACTAGCACTCTCTGACTGACTGCTGGAGACTTTCAGCCCCACTGGGCCTTTCTATGATCACACTTCGTTGGATGCGGGGTGTTTTGCGTGCCACGAATAGCATTACACGCTTCATGAACTAGTACAGCCAGGTGACTTTGGATGGACCAAATGGCTAAGAATTTGACCGGTATTTCAGGATTTTCTGGCAGGCTGGACCTACCGTGTACCTTGCTTCCCAATAGAGAGAGGACAGGTAAGAGTTCCCAGGATGCACTTTAGGCGCAGGGGTTCTTTCAGTGCAGTTCAGAGGGCCTCCGTGGAGGCAGAGCCACGTTGAATGGAATACTGGCCAAAACGTGGTCCTGGGGCTGCCTTACAGCTGTAGAAATCAAGCTCTGCAGGCGAGAATCTGTTCATCACCCTTCCCTCTGCATACAAAGGGTCGACCCCAACCGTCTGTTCTGTGTTATGTTTCTCGGAAAATAAAAGGGGACTATGGTGCACACACTCTCCCTCAGAAGGGAATTCCTACGCGACTCTCTTAGGCCTACGGAAAGCCGTAGAGGAGTTAAAGCACTCTGTCGAGTCAGGACGCACGGAGATGGCTGCACACAAAACTTTGCTGATAGGAAACACCCGTGCTTCCCTTGAGGCCAGGGGTCACGTTTACTTTGCCCTGAGCTAGGGCAAGCGTGGGATGAGCTCCTAGCAAGGCACTGGAGACCACCTGGATTCCTAGGAGAACACTCACTTTCTTCACTGAGCATATTCCTAGGAGTGACTAGAAGACGGTTAATGGCAATGTCTTTCAGTCAGCCTTGAGGCCGCCACTATCTACCTTTCAACTGGGGGAAATCCTGCCTTTTTCCAGGCTTCTCAATGACAAACTGGATCACCCCGCACATGTACCTAGCTTCTCTGACAATCGCAAAGAGACGATTGGAATGCAATCCGGCCTTCTGCGATGAAACTTTTGGATGCAGTGTGTTCTGCATGTGGTGAACGGCATAATCCTCTAAATGTCCGCAGTAGGCCTAGGTGACTTTGGATGTTCCAAATGCCTAACAATGCTCAGGGTAAATCTCTTCTTTATTTCGGGCTGGACGTAAAGGCCAGTTTCTGCATCACTAAGAGAGACCTCGAGCAGGAGTCCCCAAACTGAATTGGAGCCCCGGTGGTTTCTTTCAGGGCATCTTATCTTTCCTCAAAGTGGCAGACCCGCATGGAATGAAAGCCTGGCATGATCCGCTTTCCTGAGGCTGTTTGAAAGCTGTGGAATGCTAGCCATAGAGAACACATTAGTTCCCGGCCCTTCCAACTGCATAGTGAGGGATGTTCCCAGAGCTGTGTATCCCTTGATTGTGCCCAGAAGGCTTTGGGTACACAGTGTCCTTCCTTGGAATGAATAGACCATGTGAGAGTCTTGAGCACTGTGGGCCATAGTAAAGCTAAAGCCGTCCATTGACTAAGACTTCCTGGAAACCGGTGCACCTCTATCTCTGGTAATGGGAAAATGTGTACCTTACCTCAAGACTAGAGGTCACATTTAGTTGGCCCTTTAGCTACAGTACGCAACTGGGGTGAGCTCCCAGGAAGGAATCGCAAGCCCCTGGATTCTTTAGGAAAAAAAACTCTGTGCTCTTCAGCGCACCTGTGGCGTGAAGAGTCTCCTGGTGGTGTGGATTTCAGCAGGCTTGGAAGCTGCAATGGAGCTGCTGTCAAAAGGGGGAAATACGGGCTTCTCCCATATTCTCCCGTTTACAACTTGACACCACAGCGCATTTACTAGCACTCTCTGACTGACTGCTGGAGACTTTCAGCCCCACTGGGCCTTTCTAGGATCACACTTCATTGGACGCGGGGTGTTTTGCGTGCCACGAATAGCATTACACGCTTCATGAACTAGTCCAGCCTAGGTGACTTTGGATGGACCAAATGGCTAAGAATTTGACCGGTATTTCAGGATTTTCTGGCAGGCTGGACCTACCGTGTACCTTGCTTCCCAATAGAGAGAAGACAGGTAAGAGTTGCCAGGATGCACTTTAGGCGCAGGTGTTCTTTCAGTGCAGTTCAGAGGGCCTCCGCGGAGGCAGAGCCACGTGGAATGGAATACTGGCCAAAACGTGGTCCTGGGGCTGCCTTACATCTGTAGAAATCAAGCTCTGCAGGCGAGAATCTGTTCATCACCCTTCCCTCTGCATACAAAGGGTCGACCCCAACCGTCTGTTCTGTGTTATGTTTCTCGGAAAATAAAAGGGGACTATGGCGCACACACTCTCCCTCAGAAGGGAATTCCTACACGACTCTCTTAGGCCTCCGGAAAGCCTTAGAGGAGTTAAAGCACTCTGTCGAGTCAGGACACACGGAGATGGCTGCACACAAAACTTTGCTGATAGGAAACACCCGTGCTTCCCTTGAGGCCAGGGTTCACGTTTACTTTGCCCTGAGCTAGGGCAAGCGTGGGATGAGCTCCTAGCAAGGCACTGGAGACCACCTGGATTCCTAGGAGAACACTCACTTTCTTCACTGAGCGTATTCCTAGGAGTGACTAGAAGACGGTTAATGGCAATGTCTTTCAGTCAGCCTTGAGGCCGCCACTATCTACCTTTCAACTGGGGGAAATCCTGCCTTTTTCCAGGCTTCTCAATGACAAACTGGATCACCCCGCACATGTACCTAGCTTCTCTGACAATCCCAAAGAGACCATTGGATCGCAATCTGGCCTTCTGCGATGAAACTTTTGGATGCAGTGTGTTCTGCATGTGGTGAACGGCATAATCCTCTAAAGGTCCGCAGTAGGCCTAGGTGACTTTGGATGTTCCAAATGCCTAACAATGCTCAGGGTAAATCTCTTCTTTATTTCGGGCTGGACGTAAAGGCCAGTTTCTGCATAACTAAGAGAGACCTAGAGCAGGAGTCCCCAAACTGAATTGGAGCCCCGGTGGTTTCTTTCAGGGCATCTTATGTTTCCTGAAATTGGCAGACCCGCATGGAATGAAAGCCTGCCACGAACCGCTTTCCTGAGGCTGTTTCAAAGCTGTGGAATGCTAGCCATAGAGAACACATTAGTTCCCGGCCCTTCCAACTGCATAGTGAGGGATATTCCCAGAGCTGTGTATCCCTTGATTGTGCCCAGAAGGCTTTGGGTACACAGTGTCCTTCCTTGGAAAGAATAGACCATGTGAGAGTCTTGAGCACTCTGGGCCATAGTAAAGCTAAAGCCGTCCATTGACTAAGACTTCCTGGAAACCGGTGCACCTCTATCTCTGGTAATGGGAAAATGTGCACCTTACCTCAAGACTAGAGGTCACATTTAGTTGGCCCTTTAGCTACAGTACGCAACTGGGGTGAGCTCCCAGGAAGGAATCGCAAGCCCCTGGATTCTTTAGGAAAAAAACTCTGTGCTCTTCAGTGGCACCTGTGGCGTGAAGATTCTCCTGGTGGTGTGGTTTTCAGCAGGCTTGGAAGCTGCAATGGAGCTGCTGTCAAAAGGGGGAAATACGGGCTTCTCCCATATTCTCCCGTTTACAACTTGACACCACAGCACATTTACTAGCACTCTCTGACTGACTGCTGGAGACTTTCAGCCCCACTGGGCCTTTCTATGATCACACTTCGTTGGATGCGGGGTGTTTTGCGTGCCACGAATAGCATTACACGCTTCATGAACTAGTACAGCCAGGTGACTTTGGATGGACCAAATGGCTAAGAATTTGACCGGTATTTCAGGATTTTCTGGCAGGCTGGTCCTACCGTGTACCTTGCTTCCCAATAGAGAGAGGACAGGTAAGAGTTGCCAGGATGCACTTTAGGCGCAGGGGTTCTTTCAGTGCAGTTCAGAGGGCCTCCGTGGAGGCAGAGCCACGTTGAATGG
Source organism: Mesoplodon densirostris (assembly GCF_025265405.1). Classification (NCBI taxonomy): domain Eukaryota; kingdom Metazoa; phylum Chordata; class Mammalia; order Artiodactyla; family Ziphiidae; genus Mesoplodon; species Mesoplodon densirostris. Next base: position 2,242,934 of record NC_082682.1, read on the forward strand.
AATACTGGCCAAAACGTGGTCCTGGGGCTGCCTTACAGCTGTAGAAATCAAGCTCTGCAGGCGAGAATCTGTTCATCACCCTTCCCTCTGCATACAAAGGGTCGACCCCAACCGTCTATTCTGTGTTATGTTTCTCGGAAAATAAAAGGGGACTATGGTGCACACACTCTCCCTCAGAAGGGAATTCCTACGCGACTCTCTTAGGCCTACGGAAAGCCGTAGAGGAGTTAAAGCACTCTGTCGAGTCAGGACGCACGGAGATGGCTGCACACAAAACTTTGCTGATAGGAAACACCCGTGCTTCCCTTGAGGCCAGGGGTCACGTTTACTTTGCCCTGAGCTAGGGCAAGCGTGGGATGAGCTCCTAGCAAGGCACTGGAGACCACCTGGATTCCTAGGAGAACACTCACTTTCTTCACTGAGCGTATTCCTAGGAGTGACTAGAAGACGGTTAATGGCAATGTCTTTCAGTCAGCCTTGAGGCCGCCACTATCTACCTTTCAACTGGGGGAAATCCTGCCTTTTTCCAGGCTTCTCAATGACAAACTGGATCACCCCGCACATGTACCTAGCTTCTCTGACAATCCCAAAGAGACGATTGGAATGCAATCCGGCCTTCTGCGATGAAACTTTTGGATGCAGTGTGTTCTGCATGTGGTGAACGGCATAATCCTCTAAATGTCCGCAGTAGGCCTAGGTGACTTTGGATGTTCCAAATGCCTAACAATGCTCAGGGTAAATCTCTTCTTTATTTCGGGCTGGACGTAAAGGCCAGTTTCTGCATCACTAAGAGAGACCTCGAGCAGGAGTCCCCAAACTGAATTGGAGCCCCGGTGGTTTCTTTCAGGGCATCTTATCTTTCCTCAATGTGGCAGACCCGCATGGAATGAAAGCCTGCCATGAACCGCTTTCCTGAGGCTGTTTCAAAGCTGTGGAATGCTAGCCATAGAGAACACATTAGTTCCCGGCCCTTCCAACTGCATAGTGAGGGATGTTCCCAGAGCTGTGTATCCCTTGATTGTGCCCAGAAGGCTTTGGGTACACAGTGTCCTTCCTTGGAATGAATAGACCATGTGAGAGTCTTGAGCACTGTGGGCCATAGTAAAGCTAAAGCCGTCCATTGACTAAGACTTCCTGGAAACCGGTGCACCTCTATCTTTGGTAATGGGAAAATGTGTACCTTACCTCAAGACTAGAGGTCACATTTAGTTGGCCCTTTAGCTACAGTACGCAACTGGGGTGAGCTCCCAGGAAGGAATCGCAAGCCCCTGGATTCTTTAGGAAAAAAACTCTGTGCTCTTCAGCGGCACCTGTGGCGTGAAGAGTCTCCTGGTGGTGTGGTTTTCAGCAGGCTTGGAAGCTGCAATGGAGCTGCTGTCAAAAGGGGGAAATACGGGCTTCTCCCATATTCTCCCGTTTACAACTTGACACCACAGCGCATTTACTGGCACTCTCTGACTGACTGCTGGAGACTTTCAGCCCCACTGGGCCTTTCTATGATCACACTTCATTGGACGCGGGGTGTTTTGCGTGCCACGAATAGCATTACACGCTTCATGAACTAGTCCAGCCTAGGTGACTTTGGATGGACCAAATGGCTAAGAATTTGACCGGTATTTCAGGATTTTCTGGCAGGCTGGACCTACCGTGTACCTTGCTTCCCAATAGAGAGAAGACAGGTAAGAGTTGCCAGGATGCACTTTAGGCGCAGGGGTTCTTTCAGTGCAGTTCAGAGGGCCTCCGCGGAGGCAGAGCCACGTTGAATGGAATACTGGCCAAAACGTGGTCCTGGGGCTGCCTTACATCTGTAGAAATCAAGCCCTGCGGGCGAGAATCTGTTCATCACCCTTCCCTCTGCATACAAAGGGTCGACCCTAACCGTCTGTTCTGTGTTATGTTTCTCGGAAAATAAAAGGGGACTATGGCGCACACACTCTCCCTCAGAAGGGAATTCCTACGCGACTCTCTTAGGCCTACGGAAAGCCGTAGAGGAGTTAAAGCACTCTGTCGAGTCAGGACGCACGGAGATGGCTGCACACAAAACTTTGCTGATAGGAAACACCCGTGCTTCCCTTGAGGCCAGGGGTCACGTTTACTTTGTCCTGAGCTAGGGCAAGCGTGGGATGAGCTCCTAGCAAGGCACTGGAGACCACCTGGATTCCTAGGAGAACACTCACTTTCTTCACTGAGCGTATTCCTAGGAGTGACTAGAAGACGGTTAATGGCAATGTCTTTCAGTCAGCCTTGAGGCCGCCACTATGTACCTTTCAACTGGGGGAAATCCTGCCTTTTTCCAGGCTTCTCAATGACAAACTGGATCACCCCGCACATGTACCTAGCTTCTCTGACAATCCCAAAGAGACCATTGGAACGCAATCCGGCCTTCTGCGATGAAACTTTTGGATGCAGTGTGTTCTGCATGTGGTGAATGGCATAATCCTCTAAATGTCCGCAGTAGGCCTAGGTGACTTTGGATGTTCCAAATGCCTAACAATGCTCAGGGTAAATCTCTTCTTTATTTCGGGCTGGACGTAAAGGCCAGTTTCTGCATCACTAAGAGAGACCTCGAGCAGTAGTCCCCAAACTGAATTGGAGCCCCGGTGGTTTCTTTCAGGTCATCTTATGTTTCCTGAAAGTGGCAGACCCGCATGGAATGAAAGCCTGCCACGAACCGCTTTCCTGAGGCTGTTTCAAAGCTGTGGAATGCTAGCCATAGAGAACACATTAGTTCCCGGCCCTTCCAACTGCATAGTGAGGGAAGTTCCCCGAGCTGTGTATCCCTTGATTGTGCCCAGAAGGCTTTGGGTACACAGTGTCCTTCCTTGGCAGGAATTGACCATGTGAGAGTCTTGAGCACTGTGGGCCATAGTAAAGCTAAAGCCGTCCATTGACTAAGACTTCCTGGAAACCGGTGCACCTCTATCTCTGGTAATGGGAAAATGTGCACCTTACCTCAAGACTAGAGGTCACATTTAGTTGGCCCTTTAGCTACAGTACGCAACTGGGGTGAGCTCCCAGGAAGGAATCGCAAGCCCCTGGATTCTTTAGGAAAAAAACTCTGTGCTCTTCAGCGGCACCTGTGGCGTGAAGTGTCTCCTGGTGGTGTGGTTTTCAGCAGGCTTGGAAGCTGCAATGGAGCTGCTGTCAAAAGGGGGAAATACGGGCTTCTCCCATATTCTCCCGTTTACAACTTGACACCACAGAGCATTTACTAGCACTCTCTGACTGACTGCTGGAGACTTTCAGCCCCACTGGGCCTTTCTATGATCACACTTCGTTGGACGCGGGGTGTTTTGCGTGCCACGAATAGCATTACACGCTTCATGAACTAGTCCAGCCTAGGTGACTTTGGATGGACCAAATGGCTAAGAATTTGACCGGTATTTCAGGATTTTCTGCAGGCTGGTCCTACCGTGTACCTTGCTTCCCAATAGAGAGAAGACAGGTAAGAGTTGCCAGGATGCACTTTAGGCGCAGGGGTTCTTTCAGTGCAGTTCAGAGGGCCTCCGCGGAGGCAGAGCCACGTTGAATGGAATACTGGCCAAAACGTGGTCCTGGGGCTGCCTTACATCTGTAGAAATCAAGCTCTGCAGGCGAGAATCTGTTCATCACCCTTCCCTCTGCATACAAAGAGTCGACCCCAACCGTCTGTTCTGTGTTATGTTTCTCGGAAAATAAAAGGGGACTATGGCACACACACTCTCCCTCAGAAGGGAATTCCTACGCGACTCTCTTAGGCCTACGGAAAGCCGTAGAGGAGTTAAAGCACTCTGTTGAGTCAGGACGCACGGAGATGGCTGCACACAAAACTTTGCTGATAGGAAACACCCGTGCTTCCCTTGAGGCCAGGGGTCACGTTTACTTTGCCCTGAGCTAGGGCAAGCGTGGGATGAGCTCCTAGCAAGGCACTGGAGACCACCTGGATTCCTAGGAGAACACTCACTTTCTTCACTGAGCGTATTCCTACGAGTGACTAGAAGACGGTTAATGGCAATGTCTTTCAGTCAGCCTTGAGGCCGCCACTATCTACCTTTCAACTGGGGGAAATCCTGCCTTTATCCAGGCTTCTCAATGACAAACTGGATCACCCCGCACATGTACCTAGCTTCTCTGACAATCCCAAAGAGACCATTGGAACGCAATCCGGCCTTCTGCGATGAAACTTTTGGATGCAGTGTGTTCTGCATGTGGTGAACGGCATAATCCTCTAAAGGTCCGCAGTAGGCCTAGGTGACTTTGGATGTTCCAAATGCCTAACAATGCTCAGGGTAAATCTCTTCTTTATTTCGGGCTGGACGTAAAGGCCAGTTTCTGCATCACTAAGAGAGACCTCGAGCAGGAGTCCCCAAACTGAATTGGAGCCCCGGTGGTTTCTTTCAGGGCATCTTATGTTTCCTCAAATTGGCAGACCCGCATGGAATGAAAGCCTGCCACGAACCGCTTTCCTGAGGCTGTTTCAAAGCTGTGGAATGCTAGCCATAGAGAACACATTAGTTCCCGGCCCTTCCAACTGCATAGTGAGGGATGTTCCCAGAGCTGTGTATCCCTTGATTGTGCCCAGAAGGCTTTGGGTACACAGTGTCCTTCCTTGGAAAGAATAGACCATGTGAGAGTCTTGAGCACTCTGGGCCATAGTAAAGCTAAAGCCGTCCATTGACTAAGACTTCCTGGAAACCGGTGGACCTCTATCTCTGGTAATGGGAAAATGTGCACCTTACCTCAAGACTAGAGGTCACATTTAGTTGGCCCTTTAGCTACAGTACGCAACTGGGGTGAGCTCCCAGGAAGGAATCGCAAGCCCCTGGATTCTTTAGGAAAAAAACTCTGTGCTCTTCAGCGGCACCTGTGGCGTGAAGAGTCTCCTGGTGGTGTGGTTTTCAGCAGGCTTGGAAGCTGCAATGGAGCTGCTGTCAAAAGGGGGAAATACGGGCTTCTTCCATATTCTCCCGTTTACAACTTGACACCACAGCGCATTTACTAGCACTCTCTGACTGACTGCTGGAGACTTTCAGCCCCACTGGGCCTTTCTATGATCACACTTCATTGGACGCGGGGTGTTTTGCGTGCCACGAATAGCATTACACGCTTCATGAACTAGTCCAGCCTAGGTGACTTTGGATGGACCAAATGGCTAAGAATTTGACCGGTATTTCAGGATTTTCTGGCAGGCTGGACCTACCGTGTACCCTGCTTCCCAATAGAGAGAAGACAGGTAAGAGTTGCCAGGATGCACTTTAGGTGCAGGGGTTCTTTCAGTGCAGTTCAGAGGGCCTCCGCGGAGGCAGAGCCACGTTGAATGGAATACTGGCCAAAACGTGGTCCTGGGGCTGCCTTACATCTGTAGAAATCAAGCTCTGCAGGAGAGAATCTGTTCATCACCCTTCCCTCTGCATACAAAGGGTCGACCCCAACCGTCTGTTCTGTGTTACGTTTCTCGGAAAATAAAAGGGGACTATGGCGCACACACTCTCCCTCAGAAGGGAATTCCTACGCGACACTCTTAGGCCTACGGAAAGCCGTAGAGGAGTTAAAGCACTCTGTCGAGTCAGGACGCACGGAGATGGCTGCACACAAAACTTTGCTGATAGGAAACACCCGTGCTTCCCTTGAGGCCCGGGGTCACGTTTACTTTGCCCTGAGCTAGGGCAAGCGTGGGATGAGCTCCTAGCAAGGCACTGGAGACCACCTGGATACCTAGGAGAACACTCACTTTCTTCACTGAGCGTATTCCTAGGAGTGACTAGAAGACGGTTAATGGCAATGTCTTTCAGTCAGCCTTGAGGCCGCCACTATCTACCTTTCAACTGGGGGAAATCCTGCCTTTTTCCAGGCTTCTCAATGACAAACTGGATCACCCCGCACATGTACCTAGCTTCTCTGACAATCCCAAAGAGACCATTGGAACGCAATCCGGCCTTCTGCGATGAAACTTTTGGATGCAGTGTGTTCTGCATGTGGTGAACGGCATAATCCTCTAAATGTCCGCAGTAGGCCTAGGTGACTTTGGATGTTCCAAATGCCTAACAATGCTCAGGGTAAATCTCTTCTTTATTTCGGGCTGGACGTAAAGGCCAGTTTCTGCATCACTAAGAGAGACCTCGAGCAGGAGTCCCCAAACTGAATTGGAGCCCCGGTGGTTTCTTTCAGGTCATCTTATGTTTCCTGAAAGTAGCAGACCCGCATGGAATGAAAGCCTGCCACGAACCGCTTTTCTGAGGCTGTTTCAAAGCTGTGGAATGCTAGCCATAGAGAACACATTAGTTCCCGGCCCTTCCAACTGCATATTGAGGGATGTTCCCAGAGCTGTGTATCCCTTGATTGTGCCCAGAAGGCTTTGGGTACACAGTGTCCTTCCTTGGAAAGAATAGACCATGTGAGAGTCTTGAGCACTGTGGGCCATAGTAAAGCTAAAGCCGTCCATTGACTAAGACTTCCTGGAAACCGGTGCACCTCTATCTCTGGTAATGGGAAAATGTGCACCTTACCTCAACCCTAGAGGTCACATTTAGTTGGCCCTTTAGCTACAGTACGCAACTGGGGTGAGCTCCCAGGAAGGAATCGCAAGCCCCTGGATTCTTTAGGAAAAAAACTCTGTGCTCTTCAGCGGCACCTGTGGCGTGAAGAGTCTCCTGGTGGTGTGGTTTTCAGCAGGCTTGGAAGCTGCAATGGAGCTGCTGTCAAAAGGGGGAAATACGGGCTTCTCCCATATTCTCCCGTTTACAACTTGACACCACAGCGCATTTACTAGCACTCTCTGACTGACTGCTGGAGACTTTCAGCCCCACTGGGCCTTTCTATGATCACACTTCATTGGACGCGGGGTGTTTTGTGTGCCACGAATAGCATTACACGTTTCATAAACTAGTCCAGCCTAGGTGACTTTGGATGGACCAAATGGCTAAGAATTTGACCGGTATTTCAGGATTTTCTGGCAGGCTGGACCTACCGTGTACCTTGCTTCCCAATAGAGAGAAGACAGGTAAGAGTTGCCAAGATGCACTTTAGGCGCAGGGGTTCTTTCAGTGCAGTTCAGAGGGCCTCCGCGGAGGCAGAGCCACGTTGAATGGAATACTGGCCAAAACGTGGTCCTGGGTCTGCCTTACATCTGTAGAAATCAAGCTCTGCAGGCGAGAATCTGTTCATCACCCTTCCCTCTGCATAAAAAGGGTCGACCCCAACCGTCTGTTCTGTGTTACGTTTCTCGGAAAATAAAAGGGGACTATGGCGCACACACTCTCCCTCAGAAGGGAATTCCTACGCGACTCTCTTAGGCCTACGGAAAGCCGTAGAGGAGTTAAAGCACTCTGTCGAGTCAGGATGCACGGAGATGGCTGCACACAAAACTTTGCTGATAGGAAACACCCGTGCTTCCCTTGAGGCCAGGGGTCACGTTTACTTTGCCCTGAGCTAGGGCAAGCGTGGGATGAGCTCCTAGCAAGGCACTGGAGACCACCTGGATTCATAGGAGAACACTCACTTTCTTCACTGAGGGTATTCCTAGGAGTGACTAGAAGACGGTTAATGGCAATGTCTTTCAGTCAGCCTTGAGGCCGCCACTATCTACCTTTCAACTGGGGGAAATCCTGCCTTTTTCCAGGCATCTCAATGACAAACTGGATCACCCCGCACATGTACCTAGCTTCTCTGACAATCCCAAAGAGACCATTGGAACGCAATCCGGCCTTCTGCGATGAAACTTTTGGATGCAGTGTGTTCTGCATGTGGTGAACGGCATAATCCTCTAAATGTCCGCAGTAGGCCTAGGTGACTTTGGATGTTCCAAATGCCTAACAATGCTCAGGGTAAATCTCTTCTTTATTTCGGGCTGGATGTAAAGGCCAGTTTCTGCATCACTAAGAGAGACCTCGAGCAGGAGTCCCCAAACTGAATTGGAGCCCCGGTGGTTTCTTTCAGGTCATCTTATGTTTCCTGAAAGTGGCAGACCCGCATGGAATGATAGCCTGCCACGAACCGCTTTCCTGAGGCTGTTTCAAAGCTGTGGAATGCTAGCCATAGAGAACACATTAGTTCCCGGCCCTTCCAACTGCATAGTGAGGGATGTTCCCAGAGCTGTGTATCCCTTGATTGTGCCCAGAAGGCTTTGGGTACACAGTGTCCTTCCTTGGAAAGAATAGACATTGTGAGAGTCTTGAGCACTCTGGGCCATAGTAAAGCTAAAGCCGTCCATTGACTAAGACTTCCTGGAAACCGGTGCACCTCTATCTCTGGTAATGGGAAAATGTGCACCTTACCTCAAGACTAGAGGTCACATTTAGTTGGCCCTTTAGCTACAGTACGCCACTGGGGTGAGCTCCCAGGAAGGAATCGCAAGCCCCTGGATTCTTTAGGAAAAAAACTCTGTGCTCTTCAGCGGCACCTGTGGCGTGAAGAGTCTCCTGGTGGTGTGGTTTTCAGCAGGCTTGGAAGCTGCAATGGAGCTGCTGTCAAAAGGGGGAAATACGGGCTTCTCCCATATTCTCCCGTTTACAACTTGACACCACAGCGCATTTACTAGCACTCTCTGACTGACTGCTGGAGACTTTCAGCCCCACTGGGCCTTTCTATGATCACACTTGGTTGGACGCGGGGTGTTTTGCGTGCCACGAATAGCATTACACGCTTCATGAACTAGTCCAGCCTAGGTGACTTTGGATGGACCAAATGGCTAAGAATTTGACCGGTATTTCAGGATTTTCTGGCAGGCTGGACCTACCGTGTACCTTGCTTCCCAATAGAGAGAAGACAGGTAAAAGTTGCCAGGATGCACTTTAGGCGCAGGGGTTCTTTCAGTGCAGTTCAGAGGGCCTCCGCGGAGGCAGAGCCACGTTGAATGGAATACTGGCCAAAACGTGGTCCTGGGGCTGCCTTACATCTGTAGAAATCAAGCTCTGCAGGCGAGAATCTGTTCATCACCCTTCCCTCTGCATACAAAGAGTCGACCCCAACCGTCTGTTCTGTGTTATGTTTCTCGGAAAATAAAAGGGGACTATGGCACACACACTCTCCCTCAGAAGGGAATTCCTACGCGACTCTCTTAGGCCTACGGAAAGCCGTAGAGGAGTTAAAGCACTCTGTTGAGTCAGGACGCACGGAGATGGCTGCACACAAAACTTTGCTGATAGGAAACACCCGTGCTTCCCTTGAGGCCAGGGGTCACGTTTACTTTGCCCTGAGCTAGGGCAAGCGTGGGATGAGCTCCTAGCAAGGCACTGGAGACCACCTGGATTCCTAGGAGAACACTCACGTTCTTCACTGAGCGTATTCCTAGGAGTGACTAGAAGACGGTTAATGGCAATGTCTTTCAGTCAGCCTTGAGGCCGCCACTATCTACCTTTCAACTGGGGGAAATCCTGCCTTTTTCCAGGCTTCTCAATGACAAACTGGATCACCCCGCACATGTACCTAGCTTCTCTGACAATCCCAAAGAGACCATTGGAACGCAATCCGGCCTTCTGCGATGAAACTTTTGGATGCAGTGTGTTCTGCATGTGGTGAACGGCATAATCCTCTAAATGTCCGCAGTAGGCCTAGGTGACTTTGGATGTTCCAAATGCCTAACAATGCTCAGGGTAAATCTCTTCTTTATTTCGGGCTGGACGTAAAGGCCAGTTTCTGCATCACTAAGAGAGACCTCGAGCAGGAGTCCCCAAACTGAATTGGTGCCCTGGTGGTTTCTTTCAGGGCATCTTATGTTTACTCAAAGTGGCAGACCCGCATGGAATGAAAGCCTGCCACGAACCGCCTTCCTGAGGCTATTTCAAAGCTGTGGAATACTAGCCATAGAGAACACATTAGTTCCCGGCCCTTCCAACTGCATAGTGAGGGATGTTCCCAGAGCTGTGTATCCCTTGATTGTGCCCAGAAGGCTTTGGGTACACAGTGTCCTTCCTTGGAAAGAATAGACCATGTGAGAGTCTTGAGCACTCTGGGCCATAGTAAAGCTAAAGCCGTCCATTGACTAAGACTTCCTGGAAACCGGTGCACCTCTATCTCTGGTAATGGGAAAATGTGCACCTTACCTCAAGACTAGAGGTCACATTTAGTTGGCCCTTTAGCTACAGTACGCAACTGGGGTGAGCTCCCAGGAAGGAATCGCAAGCCCCTGGATTCTTTAGGAAAAAAACTCTGTGCTCTTCAGCGGCACCTGTGGCGTGAAGAGTCTCCTGGTGGTGTGGTTTTCAGCAGGCTTGGAAGCTGCAATGGAGCTGCTGTCAAAAGGGGGAAATACGGGCTTCTCCCATATTCTCCCGTTTACAACTTGACACCACAGCGCATTTACTAGCACTCTCTGACTGACTGCTGGAGACTTTCAGCCCCACTGGGCCTTTCTATGATCACACTTCATTGGACGCGGGGTGTTTTGCGTGCCACGAATAGCATTACACGCTTCATGAACTAGTCCAGCCTAGGTGACTTTGGATGGACCAAATGGCTAAGAATTTGACCGGTATTTCAGGATTTTCTGGCAGGCTGGACCTACCGTGTAACTTGCTTCCCAATAGAGAGAAGACAGGTAAGAGTTGCCAGGATGCACTTTAGGCGCAGGGGTTCTTTCAGTGCAGTTCAGAGGGCCTCCGCGGAGGCAGAGCCACGTTGAATGGAATACTGGCCAAAACGTGGTCCTGGGGCTGCCTTACATCTGTAGAAATCAAGCTCTGCAGGCGAGAATCTGTTCATCACCCTTCCCTCTGCATACAAAGTGTCGACCTCAACCGTCTGTTCTGTGTTAGGTTTCTCGGAAAATAAAAGGGGACTATGGCGCACACACTCTCCCTCAGAAGGGAATTCCTACGCGACTCTCTTAGGCTTACGGAAAGCCGTAGAGGAGTTAAAGCACTCTGTTGAGTCAGGACGCACGGAGATGGCTGCACACAAAACTTTGCTGATAGGAAACACCCGTGCTTCCCTTGAGGCCAGGGGTCACGTTTACTTTGCCCTGAGCTAGGGCAAGCGTGGGATGAGCTCCTAGCAAGGCACTGGAGACCACCTGGATTCCTAGGAGAACACTCACTTTCTTCACTGAGCGTATTCCTAGGAGTGACTAGAAGACGGTTAATGGCAATGTTTTTCAGTCAGCCTTGAGGCCGCCACTATCTACCTTTCAACTGGGGGAAATCCTGCCTTTTTCCAGGCTTCTCAATGACAAACTGGATCACCCCGCACATGTACCTAGCTTCTCTGACAATCTCAAAGAGACTATTGGAACGCAATCCGGCCTTCTGCGATGAAACTTTTGGATGCAGTGTGTTCTGCATGTATTGAACGGCATAATCCTCTAAATGTCCACAGTAGGCCTAGGTGACTTTGGATGTTTGAAATGCCTAACAATGCTCAGGGTAAATCTCTTCTTTATTTCGGGCTGGACGTAAAGGCCAGTTTCTGCATCACTAAGAGAGACCTCGAGCAGGAGTCCCCAAACTGAATTGGAGCACCGGTGGTTTCTTTCAGGGCATCTTATGTTTCCTCAAATTGGCAGACCCGCATGGAATGAAAGACTGCCACGAACCGCTTTCCTGAGGCTGTTTCAAAGCTGTGGAATGCTAGCCATAGAGAACACATTAGTTCCCGGCCCTTCCAAATGCATAGTGAGGGATGTTCCCAGAGCTGTGTATCCCTTGATTGTGCCCAGAAGGCTTTGGGTACACAGTGTCCTTCCTTGGAAAGAATAGACCATGTGAGAGTCTTGAGCACTGTGGGCCATAGTAAAGCTAAAGCCGTCCATTGACTAAGACTTCCTGGAAACCGGTGCACCTCTATCTTTGGTAATGGGAAAATGTGCACCTTACCTCAAGACTAGAGGTCACATTTAGTTGGCCCTTTAGCTACAGTACGCAACTGGGGTGAGCTCCCAGGAAGGAATCGCAAGCCCCTGGATTCTTTAGGAAAAAAACTCTGTGATCTTCAGCGGCACCTGTGGCGTGAAGAGTCTCCTGGTGGTGTGGTTTTCAGCAGGCTTGGAAGCTGCAATGGGGCTGCTGTCAAAAGGGGGAAATACGGGCTTCTCCCATATTCTCCCGTTTACAACTTGACACCACAGCACATTTACTAGCACTCTCTGACTGACTGCTGGAGACTTTCAGCCCCACTGGGCCTTTCTATGATCACACTTCATTGGACGCGGGGTGTTTTGCGTGCCACGAATAGCATTACACGCTTCACGAACTAGTCCAGCCTAGGTGACTTTGGATGGACCAAATGGCTTAGAATTTGACCGGTATTTCAGGATTTTCTGGCAGGCTGGACCTACCGTGTACCTTGCTTCCCAATAGAGAGAAGACAGGTAAGAGTTGCCAGGATGCACTTTAGGCGCAGGGGTTCTTTCAGTGCAGTTCAGAGGGCCTCCGCGGAGGCAGAGCCACGTTGAATGGAATACTGGCCAAAACGTGGTCCTGGGGCTGCCTTACAGCTGTAGAAATCAAGCTCTGCAGGCGAGAATCTGTTCATCACCCTTCCCTCTGCATACAAAGGGTCGACCCCAACCGTCTGTTCTGTGTTATGTTTATCGGAAAATAAAAGGGGACTATGGCGCACACACTCTCCCTCAGAAGGGAATTCCTACGCGACTCTCTTAGGCCTACGGAAAGCCGTAGAGGAGTTAAAGCACTCTGTCGAGTCAGGACGCACGGAGATGGCTGCACACAAAACTTTGCTGATAGGAAACACCCGTGCTTCCCTTGAGGCCAGGGGTCACGTTTACTTTGCCCTGAGCTAGGGCAAGCGTGGGATGAGCTCCTAGCAAGGCACGGGAGACCACATGGATTCCTAGGAGAACATTCACTTTCTTCACTGAGCGTATTCCTAGGAGTGACTAGAAGACGGTTAATGGCAATGTCTTTCAGTCAGCCTTGAGGCCGCCACTATCTACCTTTCAACTGGGGGAAATCCTGCCTTTTTCCAGGCTTCTCAATGACAAACTGGATCACCCCGTACATGTACCTAGCTTCTCTGACAATCCCAAAGAGACCATTGGAACGCAATCCGGCCTTCTGCGATGAAACTTTTGGATGCAGTGTGTTCTGCATGTGGTGAACGGCATAATCCTCTAAATGTCCGCAGTAGGCCTAGGTGACTTTGGATGTTCCAAATGCCTAACAATGTTCAGGGTAAATCTCTTCTTTATTTCGGGCTGGACGTAAAGGCCAGTTTCTGCATCACTAAGAGAGACCTCGAGCAGGAGTCCCCAAACTGAATTGGAGCCCTGGTGGTTTCTTTCAGGGCATCTTATCTTTCCTCAAATTGGCAGACCCGCATGGAATGAAAGCCTGCCATGAACCGCTTTCCTGAGGCTGTTTCAAAGCTGTGGAATGCTAGCCATAGAGAACACATTACTTCCCGGCCCTTCCAACTGCATAGTGAGGGATGTTCCCAGAGCTGTTTATCCCTTGATTGTGCCCAGAAGGCTTTGGGTACACAGTGTCCTTCCTTGGAAAGAATAGACCATGTGAGAGTCTTGAGCACTGTGGGCCATAGTAAAGCTAAATCCGTCCATTGACTAAGACTTCCTGGAAACCGGTGCACCTCTATCTCTGGTAATGGGAAAATGTGCACCTTACCTCAAGACTAGAGGTCACATTTAGTTGGCCCTTTAGCTACAGTACGCAACTGGGGTGAGCTCCCAGCAAGGAATCGCAAGCCCCTGGATTCTTTAGGAAAAAAACTCTGTGCTCTTCAGCGGCACCTGTGGCGTGAAGAGTCTCCTGGTGGTGTGGTTTTCAGCAGGCTTGGAAGCTGCAATGGAGCTGCTGTCAAAAGGGGGAAATACGGGCTTCTCCCATATTCTCCCTTTTACAACTTGACACCACAGCGCATTTACTAGCGCTCTCTGACTGACTGCTGGAGATTTCAGCCCCACTGGGCCTTTCTATGATCACACTTCGTTGGACGCAGGGTGTTTTGCGTGCCACGAATAGCATTACACGCTTCATGAACTAGTCCAGCCTAGGTGACTTTGGATGGACCAAATGGCTAAGAATTTGACCGGTATTTCAGGATTTTCTGGCAGGCTGGACCTACCGTGTACCTTGCTTCACAATAGAGAGATGACAGGTAAGAGTTGCCAGGATGCACTTTAGGCGCAGGGATTCTTTCAGTGCGGTTCGGAGGGCCTCCGCAGAGGCAGAGCCACGTTGAATGGAATACTGGCAAAAACGTGGTCCTGGGGCTGCCTTTCAGCTGTAGAAATCAAACTCTGCAGGCGAGAATCTGTTCATCACCCTTCCCTCTGCATACAAAGAGTTGACCCCAACCGTCTGTTCTGTGTTATGTTTCTCGGAATATAAAAGGGGACTACGGCGCACACACTCTCCCTCAGAAGGGAATTCCTACGTGACTCTCTTAGGCCTACGGAAAGCCGTAGAGGGGTTAAAGCACTCTGTCGAGTCAGGACTCACGGAGATGGCTGCACACAAAACTTTGCTGATAGGAAACACCCGTGCTTCCCTTGAGGCTAGGGGTCAAGTTTACTTAGCACTGAGCTAGTGCAAGCGTTGGATGAGCCCCTAGCAAGGCACTGGAGACCACCTGGATTCCTAGGAGAACACTCACTTTCTTCACTGAGCGTATTCCTAGGAGTGACTAGAAGACGGTTAATGACAATGTCTTTCAGTCAGCCTTGAGGCCGCCACTATCTACCTTTCAACTGGGGGATATCCTGCCTTTTTCCAGGCTTCTCAATGACAAACTGGATCACCCGGCACATGTACCTAGCTTCTCTGACAATCCCAAAGAGATCATTGGAACGCAACCCGGCCTTCTGCAATGAAACTTTTGGATGCAGTGTGTTCTGCATGAGGTGAACGGCATAATCCTCTAAATGTCCGCAGTAGGCCTAGGTGACTTTGGATATTCCAAATGCCTAGCAATGCTCAGGGTAAATCTCTTCTTTATTTCGGCCTGGACCTAAAGGCCAGTTTCCGCATCACTAAGAGAGACCTCGAGCAGGAGTCCCCAAACTGAATTGTTGCCCCGGTGGTTTCTTTCAGGGCATCTTATGTTTCCTCAAAGTGGCAGACACGCATGGAATGAAAGCCTGCCACGAACCGCTTTCCTGAGGCTGTTTCAAATCTGTGGAATGCTAGCCATAGAGAACACATTACTTCCCGGCCCTTCCAACTGCATTGTGAGGGATGATACCAGTGCTGTGTATCCCTTGAATGTGCCCAGAAGGCTTTGGGTACACAGTGTCCTTCCTTGGAAAGAATAGACCATGTGAGAGTCTTGAGCACTGTGGGCCATACTAAAGCTAAAGCCGTCCATTGATTAAGACTTCCTGGAAACCGGTGCACCTCTATCTCTGGTAATGGGAAAATGTGCACCTTACCTCAAGACTAGAGGTCACATTTATTTGGCCCTGTAGCTACAGTACGCAACTGGGGTGAGCTCCCAGGAAGGAATCGCAAGCCCCTGGATTCTTCAGGAAAACAGTTTGTGCTCTTCAGCGGCACCTGTGGCGTAAAGAGTCTCCTGGTGGTGTGGTTTTCAGCAGGCTTGGAAGCTGCAATGGAGCTGCTGTCAAAAAGGGGAAATACAGGCTTCTCCCATATTCTCCCGTTTACAACTTGACACCACAGCGCATTTACTAGCGCTCTCTGACTGACTGCTGGAGACTTTCAGCCCCACTGGGCCTTTCTATGATCACACTTCGTTGGACGCGGGGTGTTTTGCGTGCCACGAATAGCATTACACGCTTCAGGAACTAGTCCAGCCTAGGTGACTTTGGATGGACCAAATGGCTAACAATTTGACCGGACTTTCAGTATTTTCTGTCAGGCTGGACCTACGTGTACCTTGCTTCACAATAGAGAGATGACAGGTAAGAGTTGCCAGGATGCACTTTAGACGCAGGGATTCTTTCAGTGCAGTTCAGAGGGCCTCCGCGGAGGCAGAGCCACGTTGAATGGAATACTGGCCAAAACGTGGTCCTGGGGCTGCCTTACAGCTGTAGAAATCAAGCTCTGCAGGCGAGAATCTGTTCATCACCCTTCCCTCTGCATACAAAGGGTCGACCCCAACCGTCTGTTCTGTGTTAAGTTTCTCGGAAAATAAAAGGGGACTATGGCGCACACACTCTCCCTCAGAAGGGAATTCCTACGCGACTCTCTTAGGCCTACGGAAAGCCGTAGAGGAGTTAAAGCACTCTGTCGAGTCAGGACGCACGGAGATGACTGCACACAAAACTTTGCTGATAGGAAACACCCGTGCTTCCCTTGAGGCCAGGGGTCACGTTTACTTTGCCCTGAGCTAGGGCAAGCGTGGGATGAGCTCCTAGCAAGGCACTGGAGACCACCTGGATTCCTAGGAGAACACTCACTTTCTTCACTGAGCGTATTCCTAGGAGTGACTAGAAGACGGTTAATGGCAATGTCTTTCAGTCAGCCTTGAGGGCGCCACTATCTACCTTTCAACTGGGGGAAATCCTGCCTTTTTCCAGGCTTCTCAATGACAAACTGGATCACCCCGCACATGTACCTAGCTTCTCTGACAATTCCAAAGAGACCATTGGAATGCAATCCGGCCTTCTGCGATGAAACTTTTGGATGCAGTGTGTTCTGCATGTGGTGAACGGCATAATCCTCTAAATGTCCGCAGTAGGCCTAGGTGACTTTGGATGTTCCAAATGCCTAACAATGCTCAGGGTAAATCTCTTCTTTATTTCGGGCTGGACGTAAAGGCCAGTTTCTGCATCACTAAGAGAGACCTCGAGCAGGAGTCCCCAAACTGAATTGGAGCCCCGGTGGTTTCTTTCAGGGCATCTTATGTTTCCTCAAAGTGGCAGACCCGCATAGAATGAAAGCCTGCCACGAAACGCTTTCCTGAGGCTGTTTCAAAGCTGTGGAATGCTAGCCATAGAGAACACATTAGTTCCCGGCCCTTCCAACTGCATACTGAGGGATGTTCCCAGAGCTGTGTATCCCTTGATTGTGCCCAGAAGGATTTGGGTACACAGTGTACTTCCTTGGAAAGAATTGACCATGTGAGAGTCTTGAGCACTGTAGGCCATACTAAAGCTTAAGCCGTCCATTGATTAAGACTTCCTGGAAACCGGTGCACCTCTATCTCTGGTAATGGGAAAATGTGCACCTTACCTCAAGACTAGAGGTCACATTTACTTGGCCCTTTAGCTAGAGTACACAACTTGGGTGAGCGCCCAGGAAGGAATCGCAAGCCCCTGGATTCTTCAGGAAAACAGTTTGTGCTCTTCAGCGGCACCTGTGGAGTGAATAGTATCCTGGTGGTGTGGTTTTCAGCAGGCTTGGAAGCTGCAATGGAGCTGCTGTCAAAAGGGGGAAATACGGGCTTCTCCCATATTCTCCCGTTTACAACCTGACGCCAAAGCGCATTTACTAGCACTCTCTGACTGACTACTGGAGACTTTCAGCCCCACTGGGCATTTCTATGATGACACTTGGTTGGACACGGGTGTTTTGCGTGCCACGAATAGCATTACATGCTTCATGAACTAGTCCAGCCTAGGTGACTTTGGATGGACCAAATGGCTAACAATTTTACCGGATTTTCAGTATTTTCTGGCAGGTTGGACCTACCGTGTACCTTGCTTCACAATAGAGAGATGACAGGTAAGAGTTGCCAGGATGCACTTTAGGCGCAGGGATTCTTTCAGTGCGGTTCGGAGGGCCTCCGCAGAGGCAGAGCCACGTTGAATGGAATACTGGCAAAAACGTGGTCCTGGGGCTGCCTTTCAGCTGTAGAAATCAAACTCTGCAGGCGAGAATCTGTTCATCACCCTTCCCTCTGCATACAAAGAGTTGACCCCAACCGTCTGTTCTGTGTTATGTTTCTCGGAATAAAAAAGGGTACTACGGCGCACACACTCTCCCTCAGAAGGGAATTCCTACGTGACTCTCTTAGGCCTACGGAAAGCCATAGAGGGTTTAAAGCACTCTGTCGAGTCAGGACTCACGGAGATGGCTGCACACAAAACTTTGCTGATAGGAAACACTCGTGCTTCCCTTGAGGCTAGGGGTCAAGTTTACTTAGCACTGAGCTAGGGCAAGCGTTGGATGAGCCCCTAGCAAGGCACTGGAGACCACCTGGATTCCTAGGAGAACACTCACTTTCTTCACTGAGCGTATTCCTAGGAGTGACTAGAAGACGGTTAATGACAATGTCTTTCAGTCAGCCTTGAGGCCGCCACTATCTACCTTTCAACTGGGGGATATCCTGCCTTTTTCCAGGCTTCTCAATGACAAACTGGATCACCCGGCACATGTACCTAGCTTCTCTGACAATCCCAAAGAGATCATTGGAACGCAATCCGGCCTTCTGCAATGAAACTTTTGGATGCAGTGTGTTCTGCATGAGGTGAACGGCATAATCCTCTAAATGTCCGCAGTAGGCCTAGGTGACTTTGGATGTTCCAAATGCCTAGCAATGCTCAGGGTAAATCTCTTCTTTATTTCGGCCTGGACCTAAAGGCCAGTTTCCGCATCACTAAGAGAGACCTCGAGCAGGAGTCCCCAAACTGAATTGGAGTCCCGGTGATTTCTTTCAGGGCATCTTATGTTTCCTCAAAGTGGCAGACACGCATGGAATGAAAGCCTGCCACGAACCGCTTTCCTGAGGCTGTTTCAAATCTGTGGAATGCTAGCCATAGAGAACACATTACTTCCCGGCCCTTCCAACTGCATTGTGAGGGATGATACCAGAGATGTGTATCCCTTGAATGTGCCCAGAAGGCTTTGGGTACACAGTGTCCTTCCTTGGAAAGAATAGACCATGTGAGAGTCTTGAGCACTGTGGGCCATACTAAAGCTAAAGCCGTCCATTGATTAAGACTTCCTGGAAACCGGTGCACCTCTATCTCTGGTAATGGGAAAATGTGCACCTTACCTCAAGACTAGAGGTCACATTTAGTTGGCCCTGTAGCTACAGTACGCAACTGGGGTGAGCTCCCAGGAAGGAATCGCAAGCCCCTGGATTCTTCAGGAAAACAGTTTGTGCTCTTCAGCGGCACCTGTGGCGTGAAGAGTCTCCTGGTGGTGTGGTTTTCAGCAGGCTTGGAAGCTGCAATGGAGCTGCTGTCAAAAGGGGGAAATACGGGCTTCTCCCATATTCTCCCGTTTACAACCTGACACCACAGCGCATTTACTAGCGCTCTCTGACTGACTGCTGGAGACTTTCAGCCCCACTGGGCCTTTCTATGATCACACTTCGTTGGACGCGGGGTGTTTTGCGTGCCACGAATAGCATTACACGCTTCAGGAACTAGTCCAGCCTAGGTGACTTTGGATGGACCAAATGGCTAACAATTTGACCGGACTTTCAGTATTTTCTGTCAGGCTGGACCTACGTGTACCTTGCTTCACAATAGAGAGATGACAGGTAAGAGTTGCCAGGATGCACTTTAGACGCAAGGATTCTTTCAGTGCGGTTCAGATGGCCTCTGCAGAGGCAGAGCCACGTTGAATGGAATACTGGCCAAAACGTGGTCCTGGGGCTTCCTTACAGCTGTAGAAATCAAGCTCTGCAAGCGAGAATCTGTTCATCACCCTTCCCTCTGCATACAAAGAGTTGACCCCAACCGTCTGTTCTGTGTTATGTTTCTCGGAAAATAAAAGGGGACTACGGCGCCCAAACTCTCCCTCAGAAGGGAATTCCTATGTGACTCTCTTCGGCCTACGGAAAGCTGTAGAGGAGTTAAGGCACTCGGTCGAGTCAGGACTCACGGAGATGGCTGCACACAAAACTTTGCTGATAGGAAACACTCGTGCTTCCCTTGAGGCTAGGTGTTACGTTTACTTTGCACTGAGCTAGGGCAAGTGTGGGATGAGCTCCTAGCAAGGCACTGGAGACCACCTGGATTCCTAAGAGAACACTCACTTTCTTCACTGAGCGTATTCCTAGGAGTGACTAGAAGACGGTTAATGGCAATGTCTTTCAGTCAGCCTTGAGGCCGCCACTATCTACCTTTCAACTGGGGGAAATCCTGCCTTTTTCCAGGCTTCTCAATGACAAACTGGATCACCCCGCACATGTACCTAGCTTCTCTGACAATTGCAAAGAGACCATTGGAATGCAATCCGGCCTTCTGCGATGAAACTTTTGGATGCAGTGTGTTCTGCATGTGGTGAACGGCATAATCCTCTAAATGTCCGCAGTAGGCCTAGGTGACTTTGGTTGTTCCATATGCCTAACAATGCTCAGGGTAAATCTCTTCTTTATTTCGGGCTGGATGTAAAGGCCAATTTCTGCATCACTAAGAGAGACCTCGAGCAGGAGTCCCCAAACTGAATTGGAGCCCCGGTGGTTTCTTTCAGGGCATCTTATGTTTCCTGAAATTGGCAGACCCGCATGGAATGAAAGCCTGCCACGAACCGCTTTCCTGAGGCTGTTTCAAAGCTGTGGAATGCTAGCCATAGAGAACACATTAGTTCCCGGCCCTTCCAAATGCATAGTGAGGGATGTTCCCAGAGCTGCGTATCCCTTGATTGTGCCCAGAAGGCTTTGGGTACACAGTGTCCTTCCTTGGAAAGAATAGACCATGTGAGAGTCTTGAGCACTGTGGGCCATAGTAAAGCTAAAGCCGTCCATTGACTAAGACTTCCTGGAAACCGGTGCACCTCTATCTCTGGTAATGGGAAAATGTGCACCTTACCTCAAGACTAGGGGTCACATTTAGTTGGCCCTTTAGCTACAGTACGCAACTGGGGTGAGCTCCCAGGAAGGAATCGCAAGCCCCTGGATTCTTTAGGAAAAAAACTCTGTGCTCTTCAGCGGCACCTGTGGCGTGAAGAGTCTCCTGGTGGTGTGGTTTTCAGCAGGCTTGGAAGCTGCAATGGAGCTGCTGTCAAAAGGGGGAAATACGGGCTTCTCCCATATTCTCCCATTTACAACTTGACACCACAGCGCATTTACTAGCACTCTCTGACTGACTGCTGGAGACTTTCAGCCCCACTGGGCCTTTCTATGCTCACACTTCGTTGGACGCGGGGTGTTTTGCGTGCCACGAATAGCATTACACGCTTCATGAACTAGTCCAGCCTAGGTGACTTTGGATGGACCAAATGGCTAAGAATTTGACCGGTATTTCAGGATTTTCTGGCAGGCTGGACCTACCGTGTACCTTGCTTCCCAATAGAGAGATGACAGGTAAGAGTTGCCAGGATGCACTTTAGGCGCAGGGGTTCTTTCAGTGCAGTTCAGAGGGCCTCCGTGGAGGCAGAGCCACGTTGAATGGAATACTGGCCAAAACGTGGTCCTGGGGCTGCCTTACAGCTGTAGAAATCAAGCTCTGCAGGCGAGAATCTGTTCATCACCCTTCCCTCTGCATACAAAGAGTCGACCCCAACCGTCTGTTCTGTGTTATGTTTCTCGGAAAATAAAAGGGGACTATGGCACACACACTCTCCCTCAGAAGGGAATTCCTACGCGACTCTCTTAGGCCTACAGAAAGCCGTAGAGGAGTTAAAGCACTCTTTCGAGTCAGGACGCACGGAGATGGCTGCACACAAAACTTTGCTGATAGGAAACACCCGTGCTTCCCTTGAGGCCAGGGGTCACGTTTACCTTGACCTGAGCTAGGGCAAGCGTGGGATGAGCTCCCAGCAAGGCACTGGAGACCACATGGATTCCTAGGAGAACACTCACTTTCTTCACTGAGCGTATTCCTAGGAGTGACTAGAAGACGGTTAATGGCAATGTCTTTCAGTCAGCCTTGAGGCCGCCACTATCTACCTTTCAACTGGGGGAAATCCTGCCTTTTTCCAGGCTTCTCAATGACAAACTGGATCACCCCGCACATGTAGCTAGCTTCTCTGACAATCGCAAAGAGACCATTGGAATGCAATGCGGCCTTCTGCGATGAAACTTTTGGATGCAGTGTGTTCTGCATGTGGTGAATGGCATAATCCTCTAAATGTCCGCAGTAGGCCTAGGTGACTTTGGATGTTCCAAATGCCTAACAATGCTCAGGGTAAATCTCTTCTTTATTTCGGGCTGGACGTAAAGGTCAGTTTCTGCATCACTAATAGAGACCTCGAGCAGGAGTCCCCAAACTGAATTGGAGCACTGGTGGTTTCTTTCAGGGCATCTTATCTTTCCTCAAAGTGGCAGACCCGCATGGAATGAAAGCCTGCCACGAACCGCTTTCCTGAGGCTGTTTCAAAGCTGTGGAATGCTAGCCATAGAGAACACATTAGTTCCCGGCCCTTCCAACTGCATAGTGAGGGATGTTCCCAGAGCTGTGTATCCCTTGATTGTGCCCAGAAGGCTTTGGGTACACAGTGTCCTTCCTTGGAAAGAATAGACCATGTGAGAGTCTTGAGCACTGTGGGCCATAGTAAAGCTAAAGCCGTCCATTGACTAAGACTTCCTGGAAACCGGTGCACCTCTATCTCTGGTAATGGGAAAATGTGCACCTTACCTCAAGACTAGAGGTCACATTTAGTTGGCCCTTTAGCTACAGTACGCAACAGGGGTGAGCTCCCAGGAAGGAATCGCAAGCCCCTGGATTCTTTAGGAAAAAAACTCTGTGCTCTTCAGCGGCACCTGTGGCGTGAAGAGTCTCCTGGTGGTGTGGTTTTCAGCAGGCTTGGAAGCTGCAATGGAGCTGCTGTCAAAAGGGGGAAATACGGGCTTCTCCCATATTCTCCCGTTTACAACTTGACACCACAGCGCATTTACTAGCACTCTCTGACTGACTGCTGGAGACTTTCAGCCCCACTGGGCCTTTCTATGATCACACTTGGTTGGACGCGGGGTGTTTTGCGTGCCACGAATAGCATTACACGCTTCATGAACTAGTCCAGCCTAGGTGACTTTGGATGGACCAAATGGCTAAGAATTTGACCGGTATTTCAGGATTTTCTGGCAGGCTGGACCTACCGTGTACCTTGCTTCACAATAGAGAGATGACGGGTAAGAGTTGCCAGGATGCACTTTAGGCGCAGGGGTTCTTTCAGTGCAGTTCAGAGGGCCTCCATGGAGGCAGAGCCACGTTGAATGGAATACTGGCCAAAACTTGGTCCTGGGGCTGCCTTACAGCTGTAGAAATCAAGCTCTGCAGGCGAGAATCTGTTCATCACCCTTCCCTCTGCATACAAAGGGTCGACCCCAACCGTCTGTTCTGTGTTATGTTTCTCGGAAAATAAAAGGGGACTATGGCGCACACACTCTCCCTCAGAAGGGAATTCCTACACGACTCTCTTAGGCCTCCGGAAAGCCGTAGAGGAGTTAAAGCACTCTGTCGAGTCAGGACGCACGGAGATGGCTGCACACAAAACTTTGCTGATAGGAAACACCCGTGCTTCCCTTGAGGCCAGGGGTCACGTTTACTTTGCCCTGAGCTAGGGCAAGCGTGGGATGAGCTCCTAGCAAGGCACTGGAGACCTCCTGGATTCCTAGGAGAACATTCACTTTCTTCACTGAGCGTATTCCTAGGAGTGACTAGAAGACGGTTAATGGCAATGTCTTTCAGTCAGCCTTGAGGCCGCCACTATCTACCTTTCAACTGGGGGAAATCCTGCCTTTTTCCAGGCTTCTCAATGACAAACTGGATCACCCCGCACATGTACCTAGCTTCTCTGACAATCCCAAAGAGACCATTGGAACGCAATCCGGCCTTCTGCGATGAAACTTTTGGATGCAGTGTGTTCTGCATGTGGTGAACGGCATAATCCTCTAAATGTCCGCAGTAGGCCTAGGTGACTTTGGATGTTCCAAATGCCTAACAATGCTCAGGGTAAATCTCTTCTTTATTTCGGGCTGGACGTAAAGGCCACTTTCTGCATCACTAAGAGAGACCTCGAGCAGGAGTCCCCAAACTGAATTGGAACCCCGGTGGTTTCTTTCAGGGCATCTTATCTTTCCTCAAAGTTGCAGACCCGCATGGAATGAAAGCCTGCCACGAACCGCTTTCCTGAGGCTGTTTCAAAGCTGTGGAATGCTAGCCATAGAGAACACATTAGTTCCCGGCCCTTCCAACTGCATAGTGAGGGATGTTCCCAGAGCTGTGTATACCTTGATTGTGCCCAGAAGGCTTTGGGTACACAGTGTCCTTCCTTGGAAAGAATAGACCATGTGAGAGTCTTGAGCACTGTGGGCCATAGTAAAGCTAAAGCCAGCCATTGACTAAGACTTCCTGGAAACCGGTGCACCTCTATCTCTGGTAATAGAAAAATGTGCACCTTACCTCAAGACTAGAGGTCACATTTAGTTGGCCCTTTAGCTACAGTATGCAACAGGGGTGAGCTCCCAGGAAGGAATCGCAAGCCCCTGGATTCTTTAGGAAAAAAACTCTGTGCTCTTCAGCGGCACCTGTGGCGTGAAGAGTCTCCTGGTGGTGTGGTTTTCAGCAGGCTTGGAAGCTGCAATGGAGCTGCTGTCAAAAGGGGGAAATACGGGCTTCTCCCATATTCTCCCGTTTACAACTTGACACCACAGCACATTTACTAGCACTCTCTGACTGACTGCTGGAGACTTTCAGCCCCACTGGTCCTTTCTATGCTCACACTTCGTTGGACGTGGGGTGTTTTGCGTGCCACGAATAGCATTACACGCTTCATGAACTAGTCCAGCCTAGGTGACTTTGGATGGACCAAATGGCTAAGAATTTGACCGGTATTTCAGGATTTTCTGGCAGGCTGGACCTACCGTGTACCTTGCTTCCCAATAGAGAGAAGACAGGTAAGATTTGCCAGCATGCACTTTAGGCGCAGGGGTTCTTTCAGTGCAGTTCAGAGGGCCTCCGCAGAGGCAGAGCCACGTTGAATGGAATACTGGCCAAAACGTGGTCCTGTGGCTGCCTTACAGCTGTAGAAATCAAGCTCTGCAGGCGAGAATCTGTTCATCACCCTTCCCTCTGCATACAAAGAGTTGACCCCAACCGTCTGTTTTGTGTTATGTTTCTCGGAAAATAAAAGGGGACTATGGCGCACACACTCTCCCTCAGAAGGGAATTCCTACGCGACTCTCTTAGGCCTACAGAAAGCCGTAGAGGAGTTAAAGCACTCTGTCGAGTCAGGACGCATGGAGATGGCTGCACACAAAACTTTGCTGATAGGAAACACCCGTGCTTCCCTTGAGGCCAGGGGTCACGTTTACTTTGCCCTGAGCTAGGGCAAGCGTGGGATGAGCTCCTAGCAAGGCACTGGAGACCACCTGGATTCCTAGGAGAACACTCACTTTCTTCACTGAGCGTATTCCTAGGAGTAACTAGAAGACGGTTAATGGCAATGTCTTTCAGTCAGCCTTGAGGCCGCCACTATCTACCTTTCAACTGGGGGAAATCCTGCCTTTTTCCAGGCTTCTCAATGACAAACTGGATCACCCCGCACATGTACCTAGCTTCTCTGACAATCGCAAAGAGACCATTGGAATGCAATCCGGCCTTCTGCGATGAAACTTTTGGATGCAGTGTGTTCTGCATGTGGTGAACGGCATAATCCTCTAAATGTCCGCAGTAGGCCTAGGTGACTTTGGATGTTCCAAATGCCTAACAATGCTCAGGGCAAATCTCTTCTTTATTTCGGGCTGGACGTAAAGGCCAGTTTCTGCATCACTAAGAGAGACCTCGAGCAGGAGTCCCCAAACTGAATTGGAGCCCCGGTGGTTTCTTTCAGGGCATCTTATGTTTCCTCAAAGTGGCAGACCCGCATGGAATGAAAGCCTGCCACGAACCGCTTTCCTGAGGCTGTTTCAAAGCTGTGGAATGCTAGCCATAGAGAACACATTAGTTCCCGGCCCTTCCAACTGCATAGTGAGGGATGCTCCCAGAGCTGTGTATCCCTCGATTGTGCCCAGAAGGCTTTGGGTACACAGTGTCCTTCCTTGGAAAGAATTGACCATGTGAGAGTCTTGAGCACTGTAGGCCATACTAAAGCTTAAGCCGTCCATTGATTAAGACTTCCTGGAAACCGGTGCACCTCTATCTCTGGTAATGGGAAAATGTGCACCTTACCTCAAGACTAGAGGTCACATTTACTTGGCCCTTTAGCTAGAGTACACAACTGGGGTGAGCTCCCAGGAAGGAATCGCAAGCCCCTGGATTCTTCAGGAAAACTGTTTGTGCTCTTCAGCGGCACCTGTGGCGTGAATAGTATCCTGGTGGTGTGGTTTTCAGCAGGCTTGGAAGCTGCAATGGAGCTGCTGTGAAAAGGGGGAAATACGGGTTTCTCCCATATTCTCCCGTTTACAACCTGACGCCACAGCGCATTTACTAGCACTCTCTGACTGACTACTGGAGACTTTCAGCCCCACTGGGCCTTTCTATGATGACACTTGGTTGGACGCGGGTGTTTTGCGTGCCACGAATAGCATTACATGCTTCATGAACTAGTCCAGCCTAGGTGACTTTGGATGGACCAAATGGCTAACAATTTTACCGGATTTTCAGTATTTTCTGGCAGGCTGGACCTACCGTGTACCTTGCTTCCCAATAGAGAGATGACAGGTAAGAGTTGCCAGGATGCACTTTAGGCGCAGGGATTCTTTCAGTGCGGTTCGGAGGGCCTCCGCAGAGGCAGAGCCACGTTGAATGGAATACTGGCAAAAACGTGGTCCTGGGGCTGACTTTCAGCTGTAGAAATCAAACTCTGCAGGCGAGAATCTGTTCATCACCCTTCCCTCTGAATACAAAGAGTTGACCCCAACCGTCTGTTCTGTGTTATGTTTCTCGGAATATAAAAGGGGACTACGGCGCACACACTCTCCCTCAGAAGGGAATTCCTACGTGACTCTCTTAGGCCTACAGAAAGCCGTAGAGGGGTTAAAGCACTCTGTCGAGTCAGGACTCACGGAGATGGCTGCACACAAAACTTTGCTGATAGGAAACACTCGTGCTTCCCTTGAGGCTAGGGGTCAAGTTTACTTAGCACTGAGCTAGGGCAAGCGTGGGATGAGCTCCTAGCAAGGCACTGGAGACCACCTGGATTCCTAGGAGAACACTCACTTTCTTCACTGAGCGTATTCCTAGGAGTGACTAGAAGACGGTTAATGACAATGTCTTTCAGTCAGCCTTGAGGCCGCCACTATCTACCTTTCAACTGGGGGAAATCCTGCCTTTTTCCAGGCTTCTCAATGACAAACTGGATCACCCGGCACATGTACCTAGCTTCTCTGACAATCCCAAAGAGATCATTGGAATGCAATCCGGCCCTCTGCAATGAAACTTTTGGATGCAGTGTGTTCTGCATGAGGTGAACGGCATAATCCTCTAAATGTCCGCAGTAGGCCTAGGTGACTTTGGATGTTCCAAATGCCTAGCAATGCTCAGGGTAAATCTCTTCTTTATTTCGGCCTGGACCTAAAGGCCAGTTTCCGCATCACTAAGAGAGACCTCGAGCAGGAGTCCCCAAACTGAATTGGAGCCCCGGTGGTTTCTTTCAGGGCATCTTATGTTTCCTCAAAGTGGCAGACCCGCATGGAATGAAAGCCTGCCACGAACCGCTTTCCTGAGGCTGTTTCAAATCTGTGGAATGCTAGCCATAGAGAACACATTAGTTCCCGGCCCTTCCAACTGCATTGTGAGGGATGATACCAGAGCTGTGTATCCCTTGAATGTGCCCAGAAGGCTTTGGGTACACAGTGTCCTTCCTTGGAAAGAATAGACCATGTGAGAGTCTTGAGCACTGTGGGCCATACTAAAGCTAAAGCCGTCCATTGATTAAGACTTCCTGGAAACCGGTGCACCTCTATCTCTGGTAATGGGAAAATGTGCACCTTACCTCAAGACTAGAGGTCACATTTAGTTGGCCCTGTAGCTACAGTACGCAACTGGGGTGAGCTCCCAGGAAGGAATCGCAAGCCCCTGGATTCTTTAGGAAAACAGTTTGTGCTCTTCAGCGGCACCTGTGGCGTGAAGAGTCTCCTGGTGGTGTGGTTTTCAGCAGGCTTGGAAGCTGCAATGGAGCGGCTGGCAAAAGGGGGAAATACGGGCTTCTCCCATATTCTCCCGTTTACAACGTGACACCACAGCGCATTTACTAGCGCTCTCTGACTGACTGCTGGAGACTTTCAGCCCCACTGGGCCTTTCTATGATCACACTTCGTTGGACGCGGGGTGTTTTGCGTGCCACGAATAGCATTACACGCTTCAGGAACTAGACCGGCCTAGGTGACTTTGGATGGACCAAATGGCTAACAATTTTACCGGACTTTCAGTATTTTCTGTCAGGCTGGACCTACGTGTACCTTGCTTCACAATAGAGAGATGACAGGTAAGAGTTGCCAGGATGCACTTTAGACGCGGGGATTCTTTCAGTGCGGTTCAGATGGCCTCTGCAGAGGCAGAGCCACGTTGAATGGAATACTGGCCAAAACGTGGTCCTGGGGCTTCCTTACAGCTGTAGAAATCAAGCTCTGCAAGCGAGAATCTGTTCATCACCCTTCCCTCTGCATACAAAGAGTTGACCCCAACTGTCTGTTCTGTGTTATGTTTCTCGGAAAATAAAAGGGGACTACGGCGCCCAAACTCTCCCTCAGAAGGGAATTCCTACGTGACTCTCTTCGGCCTACGGAAAGCTGTAGAAGAGTTAAGGCACTCGGTCGAGTCAGGACTCACGGAGATGGCTGCACACAAAACTTTGCTGATAGGAAACACTCGTGCCTCCCTTGAGGCTAGGGATCACGTTTACTTTGCACTGAGCTAGGGCAAGTGTGGGATGAGCTCCTAGCAAGGCACTGGAGACCACCTGGATTCCTAAGAGAACACTCACTTTCTTCACTGAGCGTATTCCTAGGAGTGACTAGAAGACGGTTAATGGCAATGTCTTTCAGTCAGCCTTGAGGCAGCCACTATCTACCTTTCAACTGGGGGAAATCCTGCCTTTTTCCAGGCTTGTCAATGACAACTGGATCACCCCCCACATGTACCTAGCTTCTCTGACAATTGCAAAGAGACAATTGGAGAGCAATCCGGCCTTCTGAGATGAAACTTTTGGATGCAGTGTGTTCTGCATGTGGTGAACGGCATAATCCTCTAAATGTCCGCAGTAGGCCTAGGTGACTTTGGTTGTTCCATATGCCTAACAATGCTCAGGGTAAATCTCTTCTTTATTTCGGGCTGGACGTAAAGGCCAGTTTCTGCATCACTAAGAGAGACCTCGAGCAGGAGTCCCCGAACTGAATTGGAGCCCCGGTGGTTTCTTTCAGGGCATCTTATCTTTCCTTAAAGTGGCAGACCCGCATGGAATGAAAGCCTGCCACGAACCGCTTTCCTGAGGCTGTTTCAAAGCTGTGGAATGCTAGCCATAGAGAACACATTAGTTCCCGGCCCTTCCAACTGCATAGTGAGGGATGTTCCCAGAGCTGTGTATCCCTTGATTGTGCCCAGAAGGCTTTGGGTACACAGTGTCCTTCCTTGGAAAGAATAGACCATGTGAGAGTCTTGAGCACTGTGGGCCATAGTAAAGCTAAAGCCGTCCATTGACTAAGACTTCCTGGAAACCGGTGCACCTCTATCTCTGGTAATGGGAAAATGTGCACCTTACCTCAAGACTAGAGGTCACATTTAGTTGGCCCTTTAGCTACAGTACGCAACTGGGGTGAGCTCCCAGGAAGGAATCACAAGCCCCTGGATTCTTTAGGAAAAAAACTCTGTGCTCTTCAGCGGCACCTGTGGCGTGAAGAGTCTCCTGGTGGTGTGGTTTTCAGCAGGCTTGGAAGCTGCAATGGAGCTGCTGTCAAAAGGGGGAAATACGGGCTTCTCCCATATTCTCCCGTTTACAACTTGACACCACAGCGCATTTACTAGCACTCTCTGACTGACTGCTGGAGACTTTCAGCCCCACTGGGCCTTTCTATGATCACACTTCGTTGGATGCGGGGTGTTTTGCGTGCCACGAATAGCATTACACGCTTCATGAACTAGTCCAGCCTAGGTGATTTTGGATGGACCAAATGGCTAAGAATTTGACCGGTATTTCAGGATTTTCTGGCAGGCTGGACCTACCGTGTACCTTGCTTCACAATAGAGAGATGACGGGTAAGAGTTGCCAGGATGCACTTTAGGCGCAGGGGTTCTTTCAGTGCAGTTCAGAGGGCCTCCGTGGAGGCAGAGCCACGTTGAATGGAATACTGGCCAAAACTTGGTCCTGGGGCTGCCTTACAGCTGTAGAAATCAAGCTCTGCAGGCGAGAATCTGTTCATCACCCTTCCCTCTGCATACAAAGGGTCGACCCCAACCGTCTGTTCTGTGTTATGTTTCTCGGAAAATAAAAGGGGACTACGGCGCACACACTCTCCCTCAGAAGGGAATTCCTACGCGACTCTCTTAGGCCTACAGAAATCCGTAGAGGAGTTAAAGCACTCTGTCGAGTCAGGACGCACGGAGATGGCTGCACACAAATCTTTGCTGATAGGAAACACCCGTGCTTCCCTTGAGGCCAGGGGTCACGTTTACTTTTCCCTGATCTAGGGCAAGCGTGGGATGACATCCTAGCAAGGCACTGGAGACCTCCTGGATTCCTAGGAGAACATTCACTTTCTTCACTGAGCGTATTCCTAGGAGTGACTAGAAGACGGTTAATGGCAATGTCTTTCAGTCAGCCTTGAGGCCGCCACTATCTACCTTTCAACTGGGGGAAATCCTGCCTTTTTCCAGGCTTCTCAATGACAAACTGGATCACCCCGCACATGTACCTAGCTTCTCTGACAATCCCAAAGAGACCATTGGAACGCAATCCGGCCTTCTGCGATGAAACTTTTGGATGCAGTGTGTTCTGCATGTGGTGAACGGCATAATCCTCTAAATGTCCGCAGTAGGCCTAGGTGACTTTGGATGTTCCAAATGCCTAACAATGCTCAGGGTAAATCTCTTCTTTATTTCGGGCTGGACGTAAAGGCCAGTTTCTGCATCACTAAGAGAGACCTCGAGCAGGAGTCCCCAAACTGAATTGGAGCCCCGGTGGTTTCTTTCAGGGCATCTTATCTTTCCTCAAAGTGGCAGACCCGCATGGAATGAAAGCCTGCCACGAACCGCTTTCCTGAGGCTGTTTCAAAGCTGTGGAATGCTAGCCATAGAGAACACATTAGTTCCCGGCCCTTCCAACTGCATAGTGAGGGATGTTCCCAGAGCTGTGTATCCCTTGATTGTGCCCAGAAGGCTTTGGGTACACAGTGTCCTTCCTTGGAAAGAATAGACCATGTGAGAGTCTTGAGCACTGTGGGCCATAGTAAAGCTAAAGCCAGCCATTGACTAAGACTTCCTGGAAACCGGTGCACCTCTATCTCTGGTAATGGAAAAATGTGCACCTTACCTCAAGACTAGAGGTCACATTTAGTTGGCCCTTTAGCTACAGTATGCAACAGGGGTGAGTTCCCAGGAAGGAATCGCAAGCCCCTGGATTCTTTAGGAAAAAAACTCTGTGCTCTTCAGCGGCACCTGTGGCGTGAAGAGTCTCCTGGTGGTGTGGTTTTCAGCAGGCTTGGAAGCTGCAATGGAGCTGCTGTCAAAAGGGGGAAATACGGGCTTCTCCCATATTCTCCCGTTTACAACTTGACACCACAGCACATTTACTAGCACTCTCTGACAGACTGCTGGAGACTTTCAGCCCCACTGGGCCTTTCTATGCTCACACTTCGTTGGACGTGGGGTGTTTTGTGTGCCACGAATAGCATTACACACTTCATGAACTAGTACAGCCTAGGTGACTTTGGATGGACCAAATGGCTAAGAATTTGACCGGTATTTCAGGATTTTCTGGCAGGCTGGACCTACCGTGTACCTTGCTTCCCAATAGAGAGAAGACAGGTAAGAGTTGCCAGCATGCACTTTAGGCGCAGGGGTTCTTTCAGTGCAGTTCAGAGGGCCTCCGCAGAGGCAGAGCCACGTTGAATGGAATACTGGCCAAAACGTGGTCCTGTGGCTGCCTTACAGCTGTAGTAATCAAGCTCTGCAGGCGAGAATCTGTTCATCACCCTTCCCTCTGCATACAAAGAGTTGACCCCAACCGTCTGTTTTGTGTTATGTTTCTCGGAAAATAAAAGGGGACTATGGCGCACACACTCTCCCTCAGAAGGGAATTCCTACGCGACTCTCTTAGGCCTACAGAAAGCCGTAGAGGAGTTAAAGCACTCTGTCGAGTCAGGACGCACGGAGATGGCTGCACACAAAACTTTGCTGATAGGAAACACCCGTGCTTCCCTTGAGGCCAGGGGTCACGTTTACTTTGCCCTGAGCTAGGGCAAGCGTGGGATGAGCTCCTAGCAAGGCACTGGAGACCACCTGGATTCCTAGGAGAACACTCACTTTCTTCACTGAGCGTATTCCTAGGAGTGACTAGAAGACGGTTAATGGCAATGTCTTTCAGTCAGCCTTGAGGCCGCCACTATCTACCTTTCAACTGGGGGAAATCCTGCCTTTTTCCAGGCTTCTCAATGACAAACTGGATCACCCCGCA
The DNA here is from genome assembly GCF_025265405.1 of Mesoplodon densirostris. Taxonomy (NCBI): domain Eukaryota; kingdom Metazoa; phylum Chordata; class Mammalia; order Artiodactyla; family Ziphiidae; genus Mesoplodon; species Mesoplodon densirostris. Next base: position 2,275,288 of record NC_082682.1, read on the forward strand.
CATGTACCTAGCTTCTCTGACAATCGCAAAGAGACCATTGGAACGCAATCCGGCCTTCTGCGATGAAACTTTTGGATGCAGTGTGTTCTGCATGTGGTGAACGGCATAATCCTCTAAATGTCCGCAGTAGGCCTAGGTGACTTTGGATGTTCCAAATGCCTAACAATGCTCAGGGCAAATCTCTTCTTTATTTCGGGCTGGACGTAAAGGCCAGTTTCTGCATCACTAAGAGAGACCTCGAGCAGGAGTCCCCAAACTGAATTGGAGCCCCGGTGGTTTCTTTCAGGGCATCTTATGTTTCCTCAAAGTGGCAGACCCGCATGGAATGAAAGCCTGCCACGAACCGCTTTCCTGAGGCTGTTTCAAAGCTGTGGAATGCTAGCCATAGAGAACACATTAGTTCCCGGCCCTTCCAACTGCATAGTGTGGGATGCTCCCAGAGCTGTGTATCCCTCGATTGTGCCCAGAAGGCTTTGGGTTCACAGTGTCCTTCCTTGGAAAGAATTGACCATGTGAGAGTCTTGAGCACTGTAGGCCATACTAAAGCTTAAGCCGTCCATTGATTAAGACTTCCTGGAAACCGGTGCACCTCTATCTCTGGTAATGGGAAAATGTGCACCTTACCTCAAGACTAGAGGTCACATTTACTTGGCCCTTTAGCTAGAGTACACAACTGGGGTGAGCTCCCAGGAAGGAATCGCAAGCCCCTGGATTCTTCAGGAAAACAGTTTGTGCTCTTCAGCGGCACCTGTGGCGTGAATAGTATCCTGGTGGTGTGGTTTTCAGCAGGCTTGGAAGCTGCAATGGAGCGGCTGTCAAAAGGGGGAAATACGGGCTTCTCCCATATTCTCCCGTTTACAACGTGACACCACAGCGCATTTACTAGCGCTCTCTGACTGACTGCTGGAGACTTTCAGCCCCACTGGGCCTTTCTATGATCACACTTCGTTGGACGCGGGGTGTTTTGCGTGCCACGAATAGCATTACACGCTTCAGGAACTAGACCGGCCTAGGTGACTTTGGATGGACCAAATGGCTAACAATTTTACCGGACTTTCAGTATTTTCTGTCAGGCTGGACCTACGTGTACCTTGCTTCACAATAGAGAGATGACAGGTAAGAGTTGCCAGGATGCACTTTAGACGCGGGGATTCTTTCAGTGCGGTTCAGATGGCCTCTGCAGAGGCAGAGCCACGTTGAATGGAATACTGGCCAAAACGTGGTCCTGGGGCTGCCTTACAGCTGTAGAAATCAAGCTCTGCAAGCGAGAATCTGTTCATCACCCTTCCCTCTGCATACAAAGAGTTGACCCCAACCGTCTGTTCTGTGTTATGTTTCTCGGAAAATAAAAGGGGACTACGGCGCCCAAACTCTCCCTCAGAAGGGAATTCCTACGTGACTCTCTTCGGCCTACGGAAAGCTGTAGAGGAGTTAAGGCACTCGGTCGAGTCAGGACTCACGGAGATGGCTGCACACAAAACTTTGCTGATAGGAAACACTCGTGCCTCCCTTGAGGCTAGGGATCACGTTTACTTTGCACTGAGCTAGGGCAAGTGTGGGATGAGCTCCTAGCAAGGCACTGGAGACCACCTGGATTCCTAAGAGAACACTCACTTTCTTCACTGAGCGTATTCCTAGGAGTGACTAGAAGACGGTTAATGGCAATGTCTTTCAGTCAGCCTTGAGGCAGCCACTATCTACCTTTCAACTGGGGGAAATCCTGCCTTTTTCCAGGCTTGTCAATGACAACTGTATCACCCCCCACATGTACCTAGCTTCTCTGACAATTGCAAAGAGACAATTGGAGAGCAATCCGGCCTTCTGAGATGAAACTTTTGGATGCAGTGTGTTCTGCATGTGGTGAACGGCATAATCCTCTAAATGTCCGCAGTAGGCCTAGGTGACTTTGGTTGTTCCATATGCCTAACAATGCTCAGGGTAAATCTCTTCTTTATTTCGGGCTGGACGTAAAGGCCAGTTTCTGCATCACTAAGAGAGACCTCGAGCAGGAGTCCCCAAACTGAATTGGAGCCCCGGTGGTTTCTTTCAGGGCATCTTATCTTTCCTTAAAGTGGCAGACCCGCATGGAATGAAAGCCTGCCACGAACCGCTTTCCTGAAGCTGTTTCAAAGCTGTGGAATGCTAGCCATAGAGAACACATTAGTTCCCGGCCCTTCCAACTGCATAGTGAGGGATGTTCCCAGAGCTGTGTATCCCTTGATTGTGCCCAGAAGGCTTTGGGTACACAGTGTCCTTCCTTGGAAAGAATAGACCATGTGAGAGTCTTGAGCACTGTGGGCCATAGTAAAGCTAAAGCCGTCCATTGACTAAGACTTCCTGGAAACCGGTGCACCTCTATCTCTGGTAATGGGAAAATGTGCACCTTACCTCAAGACTAGAGGTCACATTTAGTTGGCCCTTTAGCTACAGTACGCAACAGGGGTGAGCTCCCAGGAAGGAATCGCAAGCCCCTGGATTCTTTAGGAAAAAAACTCTGTGCTCTTCAGCGGCACCTGTGGCGTGAAGAGTCTCCTGGTGGTGTGGTTTTCAGCAGGCTTGGAAGCTGCAATGGAGCTGCTGTCAAAAGGGGGAAATACGGGCTTCTCCCATATTCTCCCATTTACAACTTGACACCACAGCACATTTACTAGCACTCTCTGACTGACTGCTGGATACTTTCAGCCCCACTGGGCCTTTCTATGATCACACTTCGTTGGACGTGGGGTGTTTTGCGTGCCACGAATAGCATTACACGCTTCATGAACTAGTCCAGCCTAGGTGACTTTGGATGGACCAAATGGCTAAGAATTTGACCGGTATTTCAGGATTTTCTGGCAGGCTGGACCTACCGTGTACCTTGCTTCCCAATAGAGAGAAGACAGGTAAGAGTTGCCAGCATGCACTTTAGGCGCAGGGGTTCTTTCAGTGCAGTTCAGAGGGCCTCCGCAGAGGCAGAGCCACGTTGAATGGAATACTGGCCAAAACCTGGTCCTGGGGCTGCCTTACAGCTGTAGAAATCAAGCTCTGCAGGCGAGAATTTGTTCATCACCCTTCACTCTGCATACAAAGGGTCGACCCCAACCGTCTGTTCTGTGTTATGTTTCTCGGAAAATAAAAGGGGACTATGGCGCACACACTCTCCCTCAGAAGGGAATTCCTACGCGACTCTCTTAGGCCTACGGAAAGCCGTAGAGGAGTTAAAGCACTCTGTCGAGTCGGGACGCACGGAGATGGATGCACACAATACTTTGCTGATAGGAAACACCCGTGCTTCCCTTGAGGCCAGGGGTCACGTTTACTTTGCCCTGAGCTAGGGCAAGCGTGGGATGAGCTCCTAGCAAGGCACTGGAGACCACCTGGATTCCTAGGAGAACACTCACTTTCTTCACTGAGCGTATTCCTAGGAGTGACTAGAAGACGGTTAATGGCAATGTCTTTCAGTCAGCCTTGAGGCCGCCACTATCTACCTTTCAACTGGGGGAAATCCTGCCTTTTTCCAGGCTTCTCAATGACAAACTGGATCACCCCGCACATGTACCTAGCTTCTCTGACAATCCCAAAGAGACCATTGGAACGCAATCCGGCCTTCTGCGATGAAACTTTTGGATGCAGTGTGTTCTGCATGTGGTGAACGGCATAATCCTCTAAATGTCCGCAGTAGGCCTAGGTGACTTTGGATGTTCCAAATGCCTAACAATGCTCAGGGTAAATCTCTTCTTTATTTCGGGCTGGACGTAAAGGCCAGTTTCCGCATCACTTAGAGAGACCTCGAGCAGGAGTCCCCAAACTGAATTGGAGCCCCGGTGGTCTCTTTCAGGGCATCTTATGTTTCCTCAAAGTGGCAGACCCGCATGGAATGAAAGCCTGCCTCGAACCGCTTTCCTGACGCTGTTTCAAAGCTGTGGAATGCTAGCCATAGAGAACACATTAGTTCCCGGCCCTTCCAACTGCATAGTGAGGGATGTTCCCAGAGCTGTGTATCCCTTGATTGTGCCCAGAAGGGTTTGGGTACACAGTGTCCTTCCTTGGCAGGAATTGACCATGTGAGAGTCTTGAGCACTGTGGGCCATAGTAGAGCTAAAGCCGTCCATTGACTAAGACTTCCTGGAAACTGGTGCACCTCTATCTCTGGTAATGGGAAAATGTGCACCTTACCTCAAGACTAGAGGTCACATTTAGTTGGCCCTTTAGCTACAGTACGCAACTGGGGTGAGCTCCCAGGAAGGAATCGCAAGCCCCTGGATTCTTTAGGAAAAAAACTCTGTGCTCTTCAGCGGCACCTGTGGCGTGAAGAGTCTCCTGGTGGTGTGGTTTTCAGCAGGCTTGGAAGCTGCAATGGAGCTGCTGTCAAAAGGGGGAAATACGGGCTTCTCCCATATTCTCCCGTTTACAACTTGACACCACAGCGCATTTACTAGCGCTCTCTGACTGACTGCTGGAGACTTTCAGCCCCACTGGGCCTTTCTATGATCACACTTCGTTGGACGTGGGCTGTTTTGCGTGCCACGAATAGCATTACACGCTTCAGGAACTAGTCCGGCCTAGGTGACTTTGGATGGACCAAATGGCTAACAATTTTACCGGACTTTCAGTATTTTCTGTCAGGGTGAACCTACGTGTACCTTGCATCACAATATAGAGATGACAGGTAAGAGTTGCCAGGATGCACTTTAGACGCAGGGATTCTTTCAATGCGGTTCAGATGGCCTCTGCAGAGGCAGAGCCACGTTGAATGGAATACTGGCAAAAACGAGGTCCTGGGGCTGCCTTACAGCTGTAGAAATCAAGCTCTGCAAGCGAGAATCTGTTCATCACCCTTCCCTCTGCATACAAAGAGTTGACCCCAACCGTCTGTTCTGTGTTATGTTTCTCGGAAAATAAAAGGGGACTACGGCGCCCAAACTCTCCCTCAGAAGGGAATTCCTACGTGAATCACTTCGGCCTACGGAAAGCTGTAGAGGAGTTAAGGCACTCGATCGAGTCAGGACTCACGGAGATGGCTGCACACAAAACTTTGCTGATAGGAAACACTCGTGCTTCCCTTGAGGCTAGGGGTCACGTTTACTTTGCACTGAGCTAGGGCAAGTGTGGGATGAGCTCCTAGCAAGGCACTGGAGACCACCTGGATTCCTAAGAGAACACTCACTTTCTTCACTGAGCGTATTCCTAGGAGTGACTAGAAGACGGTTAATGGCAATGTCTTTCAGTCAGCCTTGAGGCCGCCACTATCTACCTTTCAACTGGGGGAAATCCTGCCTTTTTCCAGGCTTGTCAGTGACAACCTGGATCACCCCGCACATGTACCTAGCTTCTCTGACAATCGCAAAGAGACCATTGGAATGCAATCCGGCCTTCTGCGATGAAACTTTTGGATGCAGTGTGTTCTGCATGTGGTGAACGGCATAATCCTCTAAATGTCCGCAGTAGGCCTAGGTGACTTTGGATGTTCCAAATGCCTAACAATGCTCAGGGTAAATCTCTTCTTTATTTCGTGCTGGACGTAAAGGCCAGTTTCTGCATCACTAAGAGAAACCTCGAGTAGGAGTCCCCAAACTGAATTGGAGGCCCGGTGGTTTCTTTCAGGGCATCTTATGTTTCCTCAAAGTGGCAGACCCGCATGGAATGAAAGCCTGCCACGAACCGCTTTCCTGAGGCTGTTTCAAATCTGTGGAATGCTAGCCATAGAGAACACATTAGTTCCCGGCCCTTCCAACTGCATAGTGAGGGATGTTCCCAGAGCTGTGTATCCCTTGAATGTGCCCAGAAGGCTTTGGGTACACAGTGTCCTTCCTTTCAAAGAATAGACCATGTGAGAGTCTTGAGCACTGTGGGCCATAGTAGAGCTAAAGCCGTCCATTGACTAAGACTTCCTGGAAACCGGTGCACCTCTATCTCTGGTAATGGGAAAATGTGCACCTTACCTCAAGACTAGAGGTCACATTTAGTTGGCCCTTTAGCTACAGTACGCAACTGGAGTGAGCTCCCAGGAAGGAATCGCAAGCCCCTGGATTCTTTAGGAAAAAAACTCTGTGCTCTTCAGCGGCACCTGTGGCGTGAAGAGTCTCCTGGTGGAGTGGTTTTCAGCAGGCTTGGAAGCTGCAATGGAGCTGCTGTCAAAAGGGGGAAATACGGGCTTCTCCCATATTCTCCCGTTTACAACTTGACACCACAGCGCATTTACTAGCACTCTCTGACTGACTGCTGGAGACTTTCAGCCCCACTGGGCCTTTCTATGATCACACTTCGTTGGACGCGGGGTGTTTTGCATGCCACGAATAGCATTACACGCTTCATGAACTAGTCCAGCCTAGGTGACTTTGGATGGACCAAATGGCTAAGAATTTGACCGGTATTTCAGGATTTTCTGGCAGGCTGGACCTACCGTGTACCTTGCTTCCCAATAGAGAGAAGACAGGTAAGAGTTGCCAGGATGCACTTTAGGCGCAGGGGTTCTTTCAGTGCAGTTCAGAGGGCCTCCGCGGAGGCAGAGCCACGTTGAATGGAATACTGGTCAAAAGGTGGTCCTGGGGCTGCCTTACAGCTGTAGAAATCAAGCTCTGCAGGCGAGAATCTGTTCATCACCCTTCCCTCTGCATACAAAGGTTCGACCCCAACCGTCTGTTCTGTGTTATGTTTCTCGGAAAATAAAAGGGGACTATGGCGCACACACTCTCCCTCAGAAGGGAATTCCTACGTGACTCTCTTAGTCCTACGGAAAGCCGTAGAGGAGTTAAAGCACTCTGTCGAGTCAGGACTCACGGAGATGGCTGCACACAAAAGTTTGCTGATAGGAAACACTCATGCTTCCCTTGAGCCTAGGGGTCACGTTTACTTTGCACTGAGCTAGTGCAAGCGTGGGATGCGCTCCTAGCAAGGCACTGGAGACCACCTGGATTCCTAGGAGAACACTCACTTTCTTCACTGAGCGTATTCCTAGGAGTGACTAGAAGACGGTTAATGGCAATGTCTTTCAGTCAGCCTTGAGGCCGCCACTATCTACCTTTCAACTGGGGGAAATCCTGCCTTTTTCCAGGCTTCTCAATGACAAACTGGATCACCCCGCACATGTACCTAGCTTCTCTGACAATCCCAAAGAGACCATTGGAACGCAATCCGGCCTTCTGCGATGAAACATTTGGATGCAGTGTGTTCTGCATGTGGTGAACGGCATAATCCTCTAAATATCCTCAGTAGGCCTAGGTGACTTTGGATGTTCCAAATGCCTAGCAATGCTCAGGGTAAAACTCTTTTTTATTTCGGGCTGGACCTAAAGGCCAGTTACCGCATCACTTAGAGAGACCTCGAGCAGGAGTCCCCAAGCTGAATTGGAGCCCCGGTGGTTTCTTTCAGAACATCTTATGTTTCCTCAAAGTGGCAGACCCGCATGGAATGAAAGCCTGCCACGAACCTCCTTCCTGAAGCTGTTTCAAAGCTGTGGAATGCTAGCATAGAGAACACATTAGTTCCCGGCCCTTCCAACTTCATAGTGAGGGATGCTCCCAGAGCTGTGTATCCCTTGATTGTGCCCAGAAAGCTTTGGGTACACAGTGTACTTCCTTGGAAAGAATTGACCATGTGAGAGTCTTGAGCACTGTAGGCCATACTAAAGCTTAAGCCGTCCATTGATTAAGACTTCCTGGAAACCGGTGCACCTCTATCTCTGGTAATGGGAAAATGTGCACCTTACCTCAAGACTAGAGGTCACATTTACTTGGCCCTTTAGCTAGAGTACACAACTGGGGTCAGCTCCCAGGAAGGAATCGCAAGCCCCTGGATTCTTCAGGAAAACAGTTTGTGCTCTTCAGCGGCACCTGTGGCGTGAAGAGTCTCCTGGTGGTGTGGTTTTCAGCAGGCTTGGAAGCTGCAATGGAGCTGCTGTCAAAAGTGGGAAATACGGGCTTCTCCCATATTCTCCCGTTTACAACTTGATGCCACAGCGCATTTACTAGCACTCTCTGACTGACTACTGGAGACTTTCAGCCCCACTGGGCCTTTCTATGATGACACTTGGTTGGACGCGGGTGTTTTGCGTGCCACGAATAGCATTACATGCTTCATGAACTAGTCCAGCCTAGGTGACTTTGGATGGACCAAATGGCTAACAATTTGACCGGTATTTCAGTATTTTCTGGCAGGCTGGACCTACCGTGTACCTTGCTTCCCAATAGAGAGATGACAGGTAAGAGTTGCCAGGATGCACTTTAGGCGCAGGGGTTCTTTCAGTGCGGTTCAGAGGGCCTCCGCGGAGGCAGAGCGACTTTGAATGGAATACTGGTCAAAACGTGGTCCTGGGGCTGCCTTACAGCTGTAGAAATCAAGCTCTGTAGGCGAGAATCTGTTCATCACCCTTCCCTCTGCATACAAAGAGTCGACCACAACCGTCTGTTCTGTGTTATGTTTCTCGGAATATAAAAGGGGACTACGGCGCACACACTCTCCCTCAGAAGGGAATTCCTACGTGACTCTCTTAGGCCTACGGAAAGCCGTAGAGGAGTTAAAGCAGTCTGTCGAGTCAGGACGCACGGAAATGGCTGCACACAAAACTTTGCTGATAGGAAACACTTGTGCTTGCCTTGAGGCCAGGGGTCACGTTTACTTTGCCCTGAGCTAGGGCAAGCGTGGGATGAGCTACTAGCAAGGCACTGGAGACCACCTGGATTCCTAGGAGAACGCTCACTTTCTTCACTGAGCGTATTCCTAGGAGTGACTAGAAGACGGTTAATGGCAATGTCTTTCAGTCAGCCTTGAGGCCGCCACTATCTACCTTTCAACTGGGGGAAATCCTGCCTTTTTCCAGGCTTCTCAATGACAAACTGGATCACCCCGCACATGTACCTAGCTTCTCTGACAATCCCAAAGAGACCATTGGAATGCAATCCGGCTTTCTGCGATGAAACTTTTGGATGCAGTGTGTTCTGCATGTGGTGAACGGCATAATCCTCTAAATGTCCGCAGTAGGCCTAGGTGACTTTGGATGTTCCAAATGCCTAACAATGCTCAGGGTAAATCTCTTCTTTATTACGGGCTGGACGTAAAGGCCAGTTTCTGCATCACTAAGAGAGACCTCGAGCAGGAGTCCCCAAACTGAAATGGAGCCCCGGTGGTTTCTTTCAGAGCATCTTATGTTTCCTCAAATTTGCAGACCTGCATGGAATGAAAGCCTGCCACGAACCGCCTTCCTGAAGCTGTTTCAAAGCTGTGGAACGCTAGCCATAGAGAACACATTAGTTCCCGGCCATTCCAACTGCATAGTGAGGGATGCTCCCAGAGCTCTGTATCCCTTGATTGTGCCCAGAAGGCTTTGGGTACACAGTGTACTTCCTTGGAAAGAATTGACCATGTGAGAGTCTTGAGCACTGTAGGCCATACTAAAGCTTAAGCCGTCCATTGATTAAGACTTCCTGGAAACCGGTGCACCTCTATCTCTGGTAATGGGAAAATGTGCACCTTAGCTCAAGACTAGAGGTCACATTTACTTGGCCCTTTAGCTAGAGTACACAACTGGGGTGAGCTCCCAGGAAGGAATCGCAAGCCCCTGGATTCTTCAGGAAAACAGTTTGTGCTCTTCAGCGGCACCTGTGGCGTGAAGAGTATCCTGGTGGTGTGGTTTTCAGCAGGCTTGGAAGCTGCAATGGAGCTGCTGTCAAAAGGGGTAAATACGGGCTTCTCCCATATTGTCCCGTTTACAACTTGACGCCACAGCGTATTTACTAGCACTCTCTGACTGACTACTGGAGAGTTTCAGCCCCACTGGGCCTTTCTATGATGACACTTAGTTGGATGCGGGTGTTTTGCGTGCCACGAATAGCATTACACGCTTCATGAACTAGTCCAGCCTAGGTGACTTTGGATGGACCAAATGGCTAACAATTTTACCGGATTTTCAGTATTTTCTGGCAGGCTGGACCTACCGTGTACCTTGCTTCTCAATAGAGAGATGACAGGTAAGAGTTGCCAGGATGCACTTTAGGCGCAGGGATTCTTTCAGTGCGGTTCGGAGGGCCTCCGCAGAGGCAGAGCCACGTTGAATGGAATACTGGCAAAAACGTGGTCCTGGGGCTGCCTTACAGCTGTAGAAATCAAACTCTGCAGGCGAGAATCTGTTCATCACCCTTCCCTCTGCATACAAAGAGTTGACCCCAACCGTCTCTTCTGTGTTATGTTTCTCGGAATATAAAAGGGGACTACGGCGCACACACTCTCCCTCAGAAGGGAATTCCTACGTGACTCTTTTAGGCCTACGGAAAGCCGTAGAGGGGTTAAAGCACTCTGTCGAGTCAGGACTCATGGAGATGGCTGCACACAAAACTTTGCTGATAGGAAACACTCGTGCTTCCCTTGAGGCTAGGGGTCAAGTTTACTTAGCACTGAGCTAGGGCAAGCGTGGGATGAGCTCCTAGCAAGGCACTGGAGACCACCTGGATTCCTAGGAGAACACTCACTTTCTTCACTGAGCGTATTCCTAGGAGTGACTAGAAGACGGTTAATGACAATGTCTTTCAGTCAGCCTTGAGGCCGCCACTATCTAACTTTCAACTGGGGGAAATCCTGCCTTTTTCCAGGCTTCTCAATGACAAACTGGATCACCCGGCACATGTACCTAGCTTCTCTGACAATCCCAAAGAGATCATTGGAACGCAATCCGGCCTTCTGCAATGAAATTTTTGGTTGCAGTGTGTTCTGCATGAGGTGAACGGCATAATCCTCTAAATGTCCGCAGTAGGCCTAGGTGACTTTGGATGTTCCAAATGCGTAGCAATGCTCAGAGTAAATCTCTTCTTTATTTCGGCCTGGATCTTAAGGCCAGTTTCCGCATCACTAAGAGAGACCTCGAGCAGAAGTCCCCAAACTGAATTGGAGCCCCGGTGGTTTCTTTCAGGGCATCTTATGTTTCCTCAAAGTGGCAGACCCGCATGGAATGAAAGCCTGCCACGAACCGCTTTCCTGAGGCTGTTTCAAATCTGTGGAATGCTGGCCATAGAGAACACATTAGTTCCCGGCCCTTCCAACTGCAATGTGAGGGATGTTACCAGAGCTGTGTATCCCTTGAATGTGCCCAGAAGGCTTTGGGTACACAGTGTCCTTCCTTGGAAAGAATAGATCATTTGAGAGTCTTGAGCACTGTGGGCCATACTAAAGCTAAAGCCGTCCATTGATTAAGACTTCCTGGAAACCGGTGCACCTCTATCTCTGGTAATGGGAAAATGTGCACCTTACCTCAAGCCTAGAGGTCACATTTAGTTGGCCCTGTAGCTACAGTACGCAACTGGGGTGAGCTCCCAGGAAGGAATCGCAAGACCCTGGATTCTTCAGGAAAACACTATGTGCTCTTCAGCGGCACCTGTAGCGTGAAGAGTCTCCTGGTGGTGTGGTTTTCAGCAGGCTTGGAAGCTGCAATGGAGCTGCTGTCAAAAGGGGGAAATACGGGCTTCTCCCCTATTCTCCCGTTTACAACTTGATACCACAGCGCATTTACTAGCGCTCTCTGACTGACTGCTGGAGACTTTCAGCCCCACTGGGCCTTTCTATGATCACACTTCGTTGGACGCGGGGTGTTTTGCGTGCCACGAATAGCATTACACGCTTCAGGAACTAGTCTGGCCTAGGTGACTTTGGATGGACCAAATGACTAACAATTTTACCGCACTTTCAGTATTCTCTGTCAGGCTGGACCTACGTGTACCTTGCTTCACAATAGAGAGATGACAGATAAGAGTTGCCAGGATGCACTTTAGACGCAGGGATTATTTCAGTGCGGTTCATATGGCCTCTGCAGAGGCAGAGCCACGTTGAATGGAATACTGGCAAAAACGTGGTCCTGGGGCTGCCTTACAGCTGTAGAAATCAAGCTCTGCAAGCGAGAATCTGTTCATCACCCTTCCATCTGCATACAAAGAGTTGAACCCAACCGTCTGTTCTGTGTTATGTTTCTCGGAAAATATAAGGGGACTACGGCGCCCACACTCTCCCTCAGAAGGGAATTCCTACGTGACTCTCTTCGGCCTACGGAAAGCTGTAGAGGAGTTAAGGCACTCGGTCGAGTCAGGACTCATGGAGATGGCTGCACACAAAACTTTGCTGATAGGAAACACTCGTGCTTCCCTTGAGGCTAGGCGTCACGTTTACTTTGCACTGAGCTAGGGCAAGTGTGGGATGAGCTCCTAGCAAGGCACTGGAGACCACCTGGATTCCTAAGAGAACACTCACTTTCTTCACTGAGCGTATTCCTAGGAGTGACTAGAAGATGGTTAATGGCAATGTCTTTCAGTCAGCCTTGAGGCCGCCACTATCTACCTTTCAACTGGGGGAAATCCTGCCTTTTTCCAGGCTTCTCAATGACAAACTGGATCACCCCGCACATGTACCTAGCTTCTCTGACAATCCCAAAGAGATCATTGGAATGCAATCCGGCCTTCTGCGATGAAACTTTTGGATGCAGTGTGTTCTGCATGTGGTGAACGGCATAATCCTCTAAATGTCCGCAGTAGGCCTAGGTGACTTTGGTTGTTCCAAATGCCTAACAATGCTCAGGGTAAATCTCTTCTTTATTTCGGGCTGGACGTAAAGGCCAGTTTCTGCATCACTAAGAGATACCTCGAGCAGGAGTCCCCAAACTGAATTGGAGCCCCGGTGGTTTCTTTCAGGGCATCTTATGTTTCCTCAAAGTGGCAGACCCGCATGGAATGAAAGCCTGCCACGAACCGCTTTCCTGAGGCTGTTTCAAAGCTGTGGAATGCTAGCCATAGAGAACACATTAGTTCCCGGCCCTTCCAACTGCATAGTGAGGGATGTTCCCAGAGCTGTGTATCCCTTGATTGTGCCCAGAAGGCTTTGGGTACACAGTGTCCTTCCTTGGAAAGAATAGACCATGTGAGAGTCTTGAGCACTGTGGGCCATAGTAAAGTTAAGCCGTCCATGGACTAAGACTTCCTGGAAACCGGTGCACCTCTATCTCTGGTAATGGGAAAATGTGCACCTTACCTCAAGACTAGAGGTCACATTTAGTTGGCCCTTTAGCTACAGTACGCAACTGGGGTGAGCTCCCAGGAAGGAATCGCAAGCCCCTGGATTCTTTAGGAAAAAAACTCTGTGCTCTTCAGCGGCACCTGTGGCGTGAAGAGTCTCCTGGTGATGTGGTTTTCAGCAGGCTTGGAAGCTGCAATGGAGCTGCTGTCAAAAGGGGGAAATACGGGCTTCTCCCATATTGTCCCGTTTACAACTTGACACCACAGCGCATTTACTAGCACTCTCTGACTGACTGCTGGAGACTTTCAGCCCCACTGGGCCTTTCTATGATCACACTTCGTTGGACGCGGGGTGTTTTGCGTGCCACGAATAGCATTACACGCTTCATGAACTAGTCCAGCCTAGGTGACTTTGGATGGACCAAATGGCTAAGAATTTGACCGGTATTTCAGGATTTTCTGGCAGGCTGGACCTACGGTGTACCTTGCTTCCCAATAGAGAGAAGACAGGTTAGAGTTGCCAGGATGCACTTTAGGCGCAGGGGTTCTTTCAGTGCAGTTCAGAGGGCCTCCGCGGAGGCAGAGCCACGTTGAATGGAATACTGGCCAAAACGTGGTCCTGGGGCTGCCTTACATCTGTAGAAATCAAGCTCTGTAGGCGAGAATCTGTTCATCACCCTTCCCTCTGCATACAAAGAGTCGACCCCAACCGTCTGTTCTGTGTTATGTTTCTCGGAAAATAAAAGGGGACTACGGCGCACACACTCTCCCTCAGAAGGGAATTCCTACGTGACTCTCTTAGGCCTACGGAAAGCCGTAGAGGAGTTAAAGCAGTCTGTCGAGTCAGGACGCACGGAAATGGCTGCACACAAAACTTTGCTGATAGGAAACACTTGTGCTTGCCTTGAGGCCAGGGGTCACGTTTACTTTGCCCTGAGCTAGGGCAAGCGTGGGATGAGCTCCTAGCAAGGCACTGGAGACCACCTGGATTCCTAGGAGAACGCTCACTTTCTTCACTGAGCGTATTCCTAGGAGTGACTAGAAGACGGTTAATGGCAATGTCTTTCAGGCAGCCTTGAGGCCGCCACTATCTACCTTTCAACTGGGGGAAATCCTGCCTTTTTCCAGGCTTCTCAATGACAAACTGGATCACCCCGCACATGTACCTAGCTTCTCTGACAATCCCAAAGAGACCATTGGAACGCAATCCGGCCTTCTGCGATGAAACTTTTGGATGCAGTGTGCTCTGCATGTGGTGAACGGCATAATCCTCTAAATGTCCTCAGTAGGCCTAGGTGACTTTGGATGTTCCAAATGCCTAACAATGCTCAGGGCAAATCTCTTCTTTATTTCGGGCTGGACGTAAAGGCCAGTTTCTGCATCACTAAGAGAGACCTCGAGCAGGAGTCCCCAAACTGAATTGGAGCCCCGGTGGTTTCTTTCAGGGCATCTTATCTTTCCTCAAAGTGGCAGACCCGCATGGAATGAAAGCCTGCCACGAACCGCTTTCCTGAGGCTGTTTCAAAGCTGTGGAATGCTAGCCATAGAGAACACATTAGTTCCCGGCCCTTCCAACTGCATAGTGAGGGATGTTCCCAGAGCTGTGTATCCCTTGATTGTGCCCAGAAGGCTTTGGGTACACAGTGTCCTTCCTTGGAAAGAATAGACCATGTGAGAGTCTTGAGCACTGTGGGCCATAGTAAAGCTAAAGCCAGCCATTGACTAAGACTTCCTGGAAACCGGTGCACCTCTATCTCTGGTAATGGAAAAATGTGCACCTTACCTCAAGACTAGAGGTCACATTTAGTTGGCCCTTTAGCTACAGTATGCAACAGGGGTGAGCTCCCAGGAAGGAATCGCAAGCCCCTGGATTCTTTAGGAAAAAAACTCTGTGCTCTTCAGCGGCACCTGTGGCGTGAAGAGTCTCCTGGTGGTGTGGTTTTCAGCAGGCTTGGAAGCTGCAATGGAGCTGCTGTCAAAAGGGGGAAATACGGGCTTCTCCCATATTCTCCCGTTTACAACTTGACACCACAGCACATTTACTAGCACTCTCTGACTGACTGCTGGAGACTTTCAGCCCCACTGGGCCTTTCTATGCTCACACTTCGTTGGACGTGGGGTGTTTTGCGTGCCACGAATAGCATTACACGCTTCATGAACTAGTCCAGCCTAGGTGACTTTGGATGGACCAAATGGCTAAGAATTTGACCGGTATTTCAGGATTTTCTGGCAGGCTGGACCTACCGTGTACCTTGCTTCCCAATAGAGAGAAGACAGGTAAGATTTGCCAGCATGCACTTTAGGCGCAGGGGTTCTTTCAGTGCAGTTCAGAGGGCCTCCGCAGAGGCAGAGCCACGTTGAATGGAATACTGGCCAAAACGTGGTCCTGTGGCTGCCTTACAGCTGTAGAAATCAAGCTCTGCAGGCGAGAATCTGTTCATCACCCTTCCCTCTGCATACAAAGAGTTGACCCCAACCGTCTGTTTTGTGTTATGTTTCTCGGAAAATAAAAGGGGACTACGGCGCACACACTCTCCCTCAGAAGGGAATTCCTACGCGACTCTCTTAGGCCTACAGAAATCCGTAGAGGAGTTAAAGCACTCTGTCGAGTCAGGACGCACGGAGATGGCTGCACACAAATCTTTGCTGATAGGAAACACCCGTGCTTCCCTTGAGGCCAGGGGTCACGTTTACTTTTCCCTGATCTAGGGCAAGCGTGGGATGACATCCTAGCAAGGCACTGGAGACCTCCTGGATTCCTAGGAGAACATTCACTTTCTTCACTGAGCGTATTCCTAGGAGTGACTAGAAGACGGTTAATGGCAATGTCTTTCAGTCAGCCTTGAGGCCGCCACTATCTACCTTTCAACTGGGGGAAATCCTGCCTTTTTCCAGGCTTCTCAATGACAAACTGGATCACCCCGCACATGTACCTAGCTTCTCTGACAATCCCAAAGAGACCATTGGAACGCAATCCGGCCTTCTGCGATGAAACTTTTGGATGCAGTGTGTTCTGCATGTGGTGAACGGCATAATCCTCTAAATGTCCGCAGTAGGCCTAGGTGACTTTGGATGTTCCAAATGCCTAACAATGCTCAGGGTAAATCTCTTCTTTATTTCGGGCTGGACGTAAAGGCCACTTTCTGCATCACTAAGAGAGACCTCGAGCAGGAGTCCCCAAACTGAATTGGAACCCCGGTGGTTTCTTTCAGGGCATCTTATCTTTCCTCAAAGTTGCAGACCCGCATGGAATGAAAGCCTGCCACGAACCGCTTTCCTGAGGCTGTTTCAAAGCTGTGGAATGCTAGCCATAGAGAACACATTAGTTCCCGGCCCTTCCAACTGCATAGTGAGGGATGTTCCCAGAGCTGTGTATACCTTGATTGTGCCCAGAAGGCTTTGGGTACACAGTGTCCTTCCTTGGAAAGAATAGACCATGTGAGAGTCTTTAGCACTGTGGGCCATAGTAAAGCTAAAGCCAGCCATTGACTAAGACTTCCTGGAAACCGGTGCACCTCTATCTCTGGTAATGGAAAAATGTGCACCTTACCTCAAGACTAGAGGTCACATTTAGTTGGCCCTTTAGCTACAGTATGCAACAGGGGTGAGCTCCCAGGAAGGAATCGCAAGCCCCTGGATTCTTTAGGAAAAAAACTCTGTGCTCTTCAGCGGCACCTGTGGCGTGAAGAGTCTCCTGGTGGTGTGGTTTTCAGCAGGCTTGGAAGCTGCAATGGAGCTGCTGTCAAAAGGGGGAAATACGGGCTTCTCCCATATTCTCCCGTTTACAACTTGACACCACAGCACATTTACTAGCACTCTCTGACTGACTGCTGGAGACTTTCAGCCCCACTGGGCCTTTCTATGCTCACACTTCGTTGGACGTGGGGTGTTTTGCGTGCCACGAATAGCATTACACGCTTCATGAACTAGTCCAGCCTAGGTGACTTTGGATGGACCAAATGGCTAAGAATTTGACCGGTATTTCAGGATTTTCTGGCAGGCTGGACCTACCGTGTACCTTGCTTCCCAATAGAGAGAAGACAGGTAAGATTTGCCAGCATGCACTTTAGGCGCAGGGGTTCTTTCAGTGCAGTTCAGAGGGCCTCCGCAGAGGCAGAGCCACGTTGAATGGAATACTGGCCAAAACGTGGTCCTGTGGCTGCCTTACAGCTGTAGAAATCAAGCTCTGCAGGCGAGAATCTGTTCATCACCCTTCCCTCTGCATACAAAGAGTTGACCCCAACCGTCTGTTTTGTGTTATGTTTCTCGGAAAATAAAAGGGGACTATGGCGCACACACTCTCCCTCAGAAGGGAATTCCTACGCGACTCTCTTAGGCCTACAGAAAGCCGTAGAGGAGTTAAAGCACTCTGTCGAGTCAGGACGCATGGAGATGGCTGCACACAAAACTTTGCTGATAGGAAACACCCGTGCTTCCCTTGAGGCCAGGGGTCACGTTTACTTTGCCCTGAGCTAGGGCAAGCGTGGGATGAGCTCCTAGCAAGGCACTGGAGACCACCTGGATTCCTAGGAGAACACTCACTTTCTTCACTGAGCGTATTCCTAGGAGTGACTAGAAGACGGTTAATGGCAATGTCTTTCAGTCAGCCTTGAGGCCGCCACTATCTACCTTTCAACTGGGGGAAATCCTGCCTTTTTCCAGGCTTCTCAATGACAAACTGGATCACCCCGCACATGTACCTAGCTTCTCTGACAATCGCAAAGAGACCATTGGAATGCAATCCGGCCTTCTGCGATGAAACTTTTGGATGCAGTGTGTTCTGCATGTGGTGAACGGCATAATCCTCTAAATGTCCGCAGTAGGCCTAGGTGACTTTGGATGTTCCAAATGCCTAACAATGCTCAGGGCAAATCTCTTCTTTATTTCGGGCTGGACGTAAAGGCCAGTTTCTGCATCACTAAGAGAGACCTCGAGCAGGAGTCCCCAAACTGAATTGGAGCCCCGGTGGTTTCTTTCAGGGCATCTTATGTTTCCTCAAAGTGGCAGACCCGCATGGAATGAAAGCCTGCCACGAACCGCTTTCCTGAGGCTGTTTCAAAGCTGTGGAATGCTAGCCATAGAGAACACATTAGTTCCCGGCCCTTCCAACTGCATAGTGAGGGATGCTCCCAGAGCTGTGTATCCCTCGATTGTGCCCAGAAGGCTTTGGGTACACAGTGTCCTTCCTTGGAAAGAATTGACCATGTGAGAGTCTTGAGCACTGTAGGCCATACTAAAGCTTAAGCCGTCCATTGATTAAGACTTCCTGGAAACCGGTGCACCTCTATCTCTGGTAATGGGAAAATGTGCACCTTACCTCAAGACTAGAGGTCACATTTACTTGGCCCTTTAGCTAGAGTACACAACTGGGGTGAGCTCCCAGGAAGGAATCGCAAGCCCCTGGATTCTTCAGGAAAACTGTTTGTGCTCTTCAGCGGCACCTGTGGCGTGAATAGTATCCTGGTGGTGTGGTTTTCAGCAGGCTTGGAAGCTGCAATGGAGCTGCTGTGAAAAGGGGGAAATACGGGTTTCTCCCATATTCTCCCGTTTACAACCTGACGCCACAGCGCATTTACTAGCACTCTCTGACTGACTACTGGAGACTTTCAGCCCCACTGGGCCTTTCTATGATGACACTTGGTTGGACGCGGGTGTTTTGCGTGCCACGAATAGCATTACATGCTTCATGAACTAGTCCAGCCTAGGTGACTTTGGATGGACCAAATGGCTAACAATTTTACCGGATTTTCAGTATTTTCTGGCAGGCTGGACCTACCGTGTACCTTGCTTCCCAATAGAGAGATGACAGGTAAGAGTTGCCAGGATGCACTTTAGGCGCAGGGATTCTTTCAGTGCGGTTCGGAGGGCCTCCGCAGAGGCAGAGCCACGTTGAATGGAATACTGGCAAAAACGTGGTCCTGGGGCTGACTTTCAGCTGTAGAAATCAAACTCTGCAGGCGAGAATCTGTTCATCACCCTTCCCTCTGAATACAAAGAGTTGACCCCAACCGTCTGTTCTGTGTTATGTTTCTCGGAATATAAAAGGGGACTACGGCGCACACACTCTCCCTCAGAAGGGAATTCCTACGTGACTCTCTTAGGCCTACAGAAAGCCGTAGAGGGGTTAAAGCACTCTGTCGAGTCAGGACTCACGGAGATGGCTGCACACAAAACTTTGCTGATAGGAAACACTCGTGCTTCCCTTGAGGCTAGGGGTCAAGTTTACTTAGCACTGAGCTAGGGCAAGCGTGGGATGAGCTCCTAGCAAGGCACTGGAGACCACCTGGATTCCTAGGAGAACACTCACTTTCTTCACTGAGCGTATTCCTAGGAGTGACTAGAAGACGGTTAATGACAATGTCTTTCAGTCAGCCTTGAGGCCGCCACTATCTACCTTTCAACTGGGGGAAATCCTGCCTTTTTCCAGGCTTCTCAATGACAAACTGGATCACCCGGCACATGTACCTAGCTTCTCTGACAATCCCAAAGAGATCATTGGAATGCAATCCGGCCCTCTGCAATGAAACTTTTGGATGCAGTGTGTTCTGCATGAGGTGAACGGCATAATCCTCTAAATGTCCGCAGTAGGCCTAGGTGACTTTGGATGTTCCAAATGCCTAGCAATGCTCAGGGTAAATCTCTTCTTTATTTCGGCCTGGACCTAAAGGCCAGTTTCCGCATCACTAAGAGAGACCTCGAGCAGGAGTCCCCAAACTGAATTGGAGCCCCGGTGGTTTCTTTCAGGGCATCTTATGTTTCCTCAAAGTGGCAGACCCGCATGGAATGAAAGCCTGCCACGAACCGCTTTCCTGAGGCTGTTTCAAATCTGTGGAATGCTAGCCATAGAGAACACATTAGTTCCCGGCCCTTCCAACTGCATTGTGAGGGATGATACCAGAGCTGTGTATCCCTTGAATGTGCCCAGAAGGCTTTGGGTACACAGTGTCCTTCCTTGGAAAGAATAGACCATGTGAGAGTCTTGAGCACTGTGGGCCATACTAAAGCTAAAGCCGTCCATTGATTAAGACTTCCTGGAAACCGGTGCACCTCTATCTCTGGTAATGGGAAAATGTGCACCTTACCTCAAGACTAGAGGTCACATTTAGTTGGCCCTGTAGCTACAGTACGCAACTGGGGTGAGCTCCCAGGAAGGAATCGCAAGCCCCTGGATTCTTTAGGAAAACAGTTTGTGCTCTTCAGCGGCACCTGTGGCGTGAAGAGTCTCCTGGTGGTGTGGTTTTCAGCAGGCTTGGAAGCTGCAATGGAGCGGCTGGCAAAAGGGGGAAATACGGGCTTCTCCCATATTCTCCCGTTTACAACGTGACACCACAGCGCATTTACTAGCGCTCTCTGACTGACTGCTGGAGACTTTCAGCCCCACTGGGCCTTTCTATGATCACACTTCGTTGGACGCGGGGTGTTTTGCGTGCCACGAATAGCATTACACGCTTCAGGAACTAGACCGGCCTAGGTGACTTTGGATGGACCAAATGGCTAACAATTTTACCGGACTTTCAGTATTTTCTGTCAGGCTGGACCTACGTGTACCTTGCTTCACAATAGAGAGATGACAGGTAAGAGTTGCCAGGATGCACTTTAGACGCGGGGATTCTTTCAGTGCGGTTCAGATGGCCTCTGCAGAGGCAGAGCCACGTTGAATGGAATACTGGCCAAAACGTGGTCCTGGGGCTTCCTTACAGCTGTAGAAATCAAGCTCTGCAAGCGAGAATCTGTTCATCACCCTTCCCTCTGCATACAAAGAGTTGACCCCAACTGTCTGTTCTGTGTTATGTTTCTCGGAAAATAAAAGGGGACTACGGCGCCCAAACTCTCCCTCAGAAGGGAATTCCTACGTGACTCTCTTCGGCCTACGGAAAGCTGTAGAAGAGTTAAGGCACTCGGTCGAGTCAGGACTCACGGAGATGGCTGCACACAAAACTTTGCTGATAGGAAACACTCGTGCCTCCCTTGAGGCTAGGGATCACGTTTACTTTGCACTGAGCTAGGGCAAGTGTGGGATGAGCTCCTAGCAAGGCACTGGAGACCACCTGGATTCCTAAGAGAACACTCACTTTCTTCACTGAGCGTATTCCTAGGAGTGACTAGAAGACGGTTAATGGCAATGTCTTTCAGTCAGCCTTGAGGCAGCCACTATCTACCTTTCAACTGGGGGAAATCCTGCCTTTTTCCAGGCTTGTCAATGACAACTGGATCACCCCCCACATGTACCTAGCTTCTCTGACAATTGCAAAGAGACAATTGGAGAGCAATCCGGCCTTCTGAGATGAAACTTTTGGATGCAGTGTGTTCTGCATGTGGTGAACGGCATAATCCTCTAAATGTCCGCAGTAGGCCTAGGTGACTTTGGTTGTTCCATATGCCTAACAATGCTCAGGGTAAATCTCTTCTTTATTTCGGGCTGGACGTAAAGGCCAGTTTCTGCATCACTAAGAGAGACCTCGAGCAGGAGTCCCCGAACTGAATTGGAGCCCCGGTGGTTTCTTTCAGGGCATCTTATCTTTCCTTAAAGTGGCAGACCCGCATGGAATGAAAGCCTGCCACGAACCGCTTTCCTGAGGCTGTTTCAAAGCTGTGGAATGCTAGCCATAGAGAACACATTAGTTCCCGGCCCTTCCAACTGCATAGTGAGGGATGTTCCCAGAGCTGTGTATCCCTTGATTGTGCCCAGAAGGCTTTGGGTACACAGTGTCCTTCCTTGGAAAGAATAGACCATGTGAGAGTCTTGAGCACTGTGGGCCATAGTAAAGCTAAAGCCGTCCATTGACTAAGACTTCCTGGAAACCGGTGCACCTCTATCTCTGGTAATGGGAAAATGTGCACCTTACCTCAAGACTAGAGGTCACATTTAGTTGGCCCTTTAGCTACAGTACGCAACTGGGGTGAGCTCCCAGGAAGGAATCACAAGCCCCTGGATTCTTTAGGAAAAAAACTCTGTGCTCTTCAGCGGCACCTGTGGCGTGAAGAGTCTCCTGGTGGTGTGGTTTTCAGCAGGCTTGGAAGCTGCAATGGAGCTGCTGTCAAAAGGGGGAAATACGGGCTTCTCCCATATTCTCCCGTTTACAACTTGACACCACAGCGCATTTACTAGCACTCTCTGACTGACTGCTGGAGACTTTCAGCCCCACTGGGCCTTTCTATGATCACACTTCGTTGGATGCGGGGTGTTTTGCGTGCCACGAATAGCATTACACGCTTCATGAACTAGTCCAGCCTAGGTGATTTTGGATGGACCAAATGGCTAAGAATTTGACCGGTATTTCAGGATTTTCTGGCAGGCTGGACCTACCGTGTACCTTGCTTCACAATAGAGAGATGACGGGTAAGAGTTGCCAGGATGCACTTTAGGCGCAGGGGTTCTTTCAGTGCAGTTCAGAGGGCCTCCGTGGAGGCAGAGCCACGTTGAATGGAATACTGGCCAAAACTTGGTCCTGGGGCTGCCTTACAGCTGTAGAAATCAAGCTCTGCAGGCGAGAATCTGTTCATCACCCTTCCCTCTGCATACAAAGGGTCGACCCCAACCGTCTGTTCTGTGTTATGTTTCTCGGAAAATAAAAGGGGACTACGGCGCACACACTCTCCCTCAGAAGGGAATTCCTACGCGACTCTCTTAGGCCTACAGAAATCCGTAGAGGAGTTAAAGCACTCTGTCGAGTCAGGACGCACGGAGATGGCTGCACACAAATCTTTGCTGATAGGAAACACCCGTGCTTCCCTTGAGGCCAGGGGTCACGTTTACTTTTCCCTGATCTAGGGCAAGCGTGGGATGACATCCTAGCAAGGCACTGGAGACCTCCTGGATTCCTAGGAGAACATTCACTTTCTTCACTGAGCGTATTCCTAGGAGTGACTAGAAGACGGTTAATGGCAATGTCTTTCAGTCAGCCTTGAGGCCGCCACTATCTACCTTTCAACTGGGGGAAATCCTGCCTTTTTCCAGGCTTCTCAATGACAAACTGGATCACCCCGCACATGTACCTAGCTTCTCTGACAATCCCAAAGAGACCATTGGAACGCAATCCGGCCTTCTGCGATGAAACTTTTGGATGCAGTGTGTTCTGCATGTGGTGAACGGCATAATCCTCTAAATGTCCGCAGTAGGCCTAGGTGACTTTGGATGTTCCAAATGCCTAACAATGCTCAGGGTAAATCTCTTCTTTATTTCGGGCTGGACGTAAAGGCCAGTTTCTGCATCACTAAGAGAGACCTCGAGCAGGAGTCCCCAAACTGAATTGGAGCCCCGGTGGTTTCTTTCAGGGCATCTTATCTTTCCTCAAAGTGGCAGACCCGCATGGAATGAAAGCCTGCCACGAACCGCTTTCCTGAGGCTGTTTCAAAGCTGTGGAATGCTAGCCATAGAGAACACATTAGTTCCCGGCCCTTCCAACTGCATAGTGAGGGATGTTCCCAGAGCTGTGTATCCCTTGATTGTGCCCAGAAGGCTTTGGGTACACAGTGTCCTTCCTTGGAAAGAATAGACCATGTGAGAGTCTTGAGCACTGTGGGCCATAGTAAAGCTAAAGCCAGCCATTGACTAAGACTTCCTGGAAACCGGTGCACCTCTATCTCTGGTAATGGAAAAATGTGCACCTTACCTCAAGACTAGAGGTCACATTTAGTTGGCCCTTTAGCTACAGTATGCAACAGGGGTGAGTTCCCAGGAAGGAATCGCAAGCCCCTGGATTCTTTAGGAAAAAAACTCTGTGCTCTTCAGCGGCACCTGTGGCGTGAAGAGTCTCCTGGTGGTGTGGTTTTCAGCAGGCTTGGAAGCTGCAATGGAGCTGCTCTCAAAAGGGGGAAATACGGGCTTCTCCCATATTCTCCCGTTTACAACTTGACACCACAGCACATTTACTAGCACTCTCTGACAGACTGCTGGAGACTTTCAGCCCCACTGGGCCTTTCTATGCTCACACTTCGTTGGACGTGGGGTGTTTTGCGTGCCACGAATAGCATTACACGCTTCATGAACTACTCCAGCCTAGGTGACTTTGGATGGACCAAATGGCTAAGAATTTGACCGGTATTTCAGGATTTTCTGGCAGGCTGGACCTACCGTGTACCTTGCTTCCCAATAGAGAGAAGACAGGTAAGAGTTGCCAGCATGCACTTTAGGCGCAGGGGTTCTTTCAGTGCAGTTCAGAGGGCCTCCGCAGAGGCAGAGCCACGTTGAATGGAATACTGGCCAAAACGTGGTCCTGTGGCTGCCTTACAGCTGTAGTAATCAAGCTCTGCAGGCGAGAATCTGTTCATCACCCTTCCCTCTGCATACAAAGAGTTGACCCCAACCGTCTGTTTTGTGTTATGTTTCTCGGAAAATAAAAGGGGACTATGGCGCACACACTCTCCCTCAGAAGGGAATTCCTACGCGACTCTCTTAGGCCTACAGAAAGCCGTAGAGGAGTTAAAGCACTCTGTCGAGTCAGGACGCACGGAGATGGCTGCACACAAAACTTTGCTGATAGGAAACACCCGTGCTTCCCTTGAGGCCAGGGGTCACGTTTACTTTGCCCTGAGCTAGGGCAAGCGTGGGATGAGCTCCTAGCAAGGCACTGGAGACCACCTGGATTCCTAGGAGAACACTCACTTTCTTCACTGAGCGTATTCCTAGGAGTGACTAGAAGACGGTTAATGGCAATGTCTTTCAGTCAGCCTTGAGGCCGCCACTATCTACCTTTCAACTGGGGGAAATCCTGCCTTTTTCCAGGCTTCTCAATGACAAACTGGATCACCCCGCACATGTACCTAGCTTCTCTGACAATCGCAAAGAGACCATTGGAACGCAATCCGGCCTTCTGCGATGAAACTTTTGGATGCAGTGTGTTCTGCATGTGGTGAACGGCATAATCCTCTAAATGTCCGCAGTAGGCCTAGGTGACTTTGGATGTTCCAAATGCCTAACAATGCTCAGGGCAAATCTCTTCTTTATTTCGGGCTGGACGTAAAGGCCAGTTTCTGCATCACTAAGAGAGACCTCGAGCAGGAGTCCCCAAACTGAATTGGAGCCCCGGTGGTTTCTTTCAGGGCATCTTATGTTTCCTCAAAGTGGCAGACCCGCATGGAATGAAAGCCTGCCACGAACCGCTTTCCTGAGGCTGTTTCAAAGCTGTGGAATGCTAGCCATAGAGAACACATTAGTTCCCGGCCCTTCCAACTGCATAGTGTGGGATGCTCCCAGAGCTGTGTATCCCTCGATTGTGCCCAGAAGGCTTTGGGTTCACAGTGTCCTTCCTTGGAAAGAATTGACCATGTGAGAGTCTTGAGCACTGTAGGCCATACTAAAGCTTAAGCCGTCCATTGATTAAGACTTCCTGGAAACCGGTGCACCTCTATCTCTGGTAATGGGAAAATGTGCACCTTACCTCAAGACTAGAGGTCACATTTACTTGGCCCTTTAGCTAGAGTACACAACTGGGGTGAGCTCCCAGGAAGGAATCGCAAGCCCCTGGATTCTTCAGGAAAACAGTTTGTGCTCTTCAGCGGCACCTGTGGCGTGAATAGTATCCTGGTGGTGTGGTTTTCAGCAGGCTTGGAAGCTGCAATGGAGCGGCTGTCAAAAGGGGGAAATACGGGCTTCTCCCATATTCTCCCGTTTACAACGTGACACCACAGCGCATTTACTAGCGCTCTCTGACTGACTGCTGGAGACTTTCAGCCCCACTGGGCCTTTCTATGATCACACTTCGTTGGACGCGGGGTGTTTTGCGTGCCACGAATAGCATTACACGCTTCAGGAACTAGACCGGCCTAGGTGACTTTGGATGGACCAAATGGCTAACAATTTTACCGGACTTTCAGTATTTTCTGTCAGGCTGGACCTACGTGTACCTTGCTTCACAATAGAGAGATGACAGGTAAGAGTTGCCAGGATGCACTTTAGATGCGGGGATTCTTTCAGTGCGGTTCAGATGGCCTCTGCAGAGGCAGAGCCACGTTGAATGGAATACTGGCCAAAACGTGGTCCTGGGGCTGCCTTACAGCTGTAGAAATCAAGCTCTGCAAGCGAGAATCTGTTCATCACCCTTCCCTCTGCATACAAAGAGTTGACCCCAACCGTCTGTTCTGTGTTATGTTTCTCGGAAAATAAAAGGGGACTACGGCGCCCAAACTCTCCCTCAGAAGGGAATTCCTACGTGACTCTCTTCGGCCTACGGAAAGCTGTAGAGGAGTTAAGGCACTCGGTCGAGTCAGGACTCACGGAGATGGCTGCACACAAAACTTTGCTGATAGGAAACACTCGTGCCTCCCTTGAGGCTAGGGATCACGTTTACTTTGCACTGAGCTAGGGCAAGTGTGGGATGAGCTCCTAGCAAGGCACTGGAGACCACCTGGATTCCTAAGAGAACACTCACTTTCTTCACTGAGCGTATTCCTAGGAGTGACTAGAAGACGGTTAATGGCAATGTCTTTCAGTCAGCCTTGAGGCAGCCACTATCTACCTTTCAACTGGGGGAAATCCTGCCTTTTTCCAGGCTTGTCAATGACAACTGTATCACCCCCCACATGTACCTAGCTTCTCTGACAATTGCAAAGAGACAATTGGAGAGCAATCCGGCCTTCTGAGATGAAACTTTTGGATGCAGTGTGTTCTGCATGTGGTGAACGGCATAATCCTCTAAATGTCCGCAGTAGGCCTAGGTGACTTTGGTTGTTCCATATGCCTAACAATGCTCAGGGTAAATCTCTTCTTTATTTCGGGCTGGACGTAAAGGCCAGTTTCTGCATCACTAAGAGAGACCTCGAGCAGGAGTCCCCAAACTGAATTGGAGCCCCGGTGGTTTCTTTCAGGGCATCTTATCTTTCCTTAAAGTGGCAGACCCGCATGGAATGAAAGCCTGCCACGAACCGCTTTCCTGAAACTGTTTCAAAGCTGTGGAATGCTAGCCATAGAGAACACATTAGTTCCCGGCCCTTCCAACTGCATAGTGAGGGATGTTCCCAGAGCTGTGTATCCCTTGATTGTGCCCAGAAGGCTTTGGGTACACAGTGTCCTTCCTTGGAAAGAATAGACCATGTGAGAGTCTTGAGCACTGTGGGCCATAGTAAAGCTAAAGCCGTCCATTGACTAAGACTTCCTGGAAACCGGTGCACCTCTATCTCTGGTAATGGGAAAATGTGCACCTTACCTCAAGACTAGAGGTCACATTTAGTTGGCCCTTTAGCTACAGTACGCAACAGGGGTGAGCTCCCAGGAAGGAATCGCAAGCCCCTGGATTCTTTAGGAAAAAAACTCTGTGCTCTTCAGCGGCACCTGTGGCGTGAAGAGTCTCCTGGTGGTGTGGTTTTCAGCAGGCTTGGAAGCTGCAATGGAGCTGCTGTCAAAAGGGGGAAATACGGGCTTCTCCCATATTCTCCCATTTACAACTTGACACCACAGCACATTTACTAGCACTCTCTGACTGACTGCTGGATACTTTCAGCCCCACTGGGCCTTTCTATGATCACACTTCGTTGGACGTGGGGTGTTTTGCGTGCCACGAATAGCATTACACGCTTCATGAACTAGTCCAGCCTAGGTGACTTTGGATGGACCAAATGGCTAAGAATTTGACCGGTATTTCAGGATTTTCTGGCAGGCTGGACCTACCGTGTACCTTGCTTCCCAATAGAGAGAAGACAGGTAAGAGTTGCCAGCATGCACTTTAGGCGCAGGGGTTCTTTCAGTGCAGTTCAGAGGGCCTCCGCAGAGGCAGAGCCACGTTGAATGGAATACTGGCCAAAACCTGGTCCTGGGGCTGCCTTACAGCTGTAGAAATCAAGCTCTGCAGGCGAGAATTTGTTCATCACCCTTCCCTCTGCATACAAAGGGTCGACCCCAACCGTCTGTTCTGTGTTATGTTTCTCGGAAAATAAAAGGGGACTATGGCGCACACACTCTCCCTCAGAAGGGAATTCCTACGCGACTCTCTTAGGCCTACGGAAAGCCGTAGAGGAGTTAAAGCACTCTGTCGAGTCGGGACGCACGGAGATGGATGCACACAATACTTTGCTGATAGGAAACACCCGTGCTTCCCTTGAGGCCAGGGGTCACGTTTACTTTGCCCTGAGCTAGGGCAAGCGTGGGATGAGCTCCTAGCAAGGCACTGGAGACCACCTGGATTCCTAGGAGAACACTCACTTTCTTCACTGAGCGTATTCCTAGGAGTGACTTGAAGACGGTTAATGGCAATGTCTTTCAGTCAGCCTTGAGGCCGCCACTATCTACCTTTCAACTGGGGGAAATCCTGCCTTTTTCCAGGCTTCTCAATGACAAACTGGATCACCCCGCACATGTACCTAGCTTCTCTGACAATCCCAAAGAGACCATTGGAACGCAATCCGGCCTTCTGCGATGAAACTTTTGGATGCAGTGTGTTCTGCATGTGGTGAACATCATAATCCTCTAAATGTCCGCAGTAGGCCTAGGTGACTTTGGATGTTCCAAATGCCTAACAATGCTCAGGGTAAATCTCTTCTTTATTTCGGGCTGGACGTAAAGGCCAGTTTCCGCATCACTTAGAGAGACCTCGAGCAGGAGTCCCCAAACTGAATTGGAGCCCCGGTGGTCTCTTTCAGGGCATCTTATGTTTCCTCAAAGTGGCAGACCCGCATGGAATGAAAGCCTGCCTCGAACCGCTTTCCTGACGCTGTTTCAAAGCTGTGGAATGCTAGCCATAGAGAACACATTAGTTCCCGGCCCTTCCAACTGCATAGTGAGGGATGTTCCCAGAGCTGTGTATCCCTTGATTGTGCCCAGAAGGGTTTGGGTACACAGTGTCCTTCCTTGGCAGGAATTGACCATGTGAGAGTCTTGAGCACTGTGGGCCATAGTAGAGCTAAAGCCGTCCATTGACTAAGACTTCCTGGAAACTGGTGCACCTCTATCTCTGGTAATGGGAAAATGTGCACCTTACCTCAAGACTAGAGGTCACATTTAGTTGGCCCTTTAGCTACAGTACGCAACTGGGGTGAGCTCCCAGGAAGGAATCGCAAGCCCCTGGATTCTTTAGGAAAAAAACTCTGTGCTCCTCAGCGGCACCTGTGGCGTGAAGAGTCTCCTGGTGGTGTGGTTTTCAGCAGGCTTGGAAGCTGCAATGGAGCTGCTGTCAAAAGGGGGAAATACGGGCTTCTCCCATATTCTCCCGTTTACAACTTGACACCACAGCGCATTTACTAGCGCTCTCTGACTGACTGCTGGAGACTTTCAGCCCCACTGGGCCTTTCTATGATCACACTTCGTTGGACGTGGGCTGTTTTGCGTGCCACGAATAGCATTACACGCTTCAGGAACTAGTCCGGCCTAGGTGACTTTGGATGGACCAAATGGCTAACAATTTTACCGGACTTTCAGTATTTTCTGTCAGGGTGAACCTACGTGTACCTTGCATCACAATATAGAGATGACAGGTAAGAGTTGCCAGGATGAACTTTAGACGCAGGGATTCTTTCAGTGCGGTTCAGATGGCCTCTGCAGAGGCAGAGCCACGTTGAATGGAATACTGGCAAAAACGAGGTCCTGGGGCTGCCTTACAGCTGTAGAAATCAAGCTCTGCAAGCGAGAATCTGTTCATCACCCTTCCCTCTGCATACAAAGAGTTGACCCCAACCGTCTGTTCTGTGTTATGTTTCTCGGAAAATAAAAGGGGACTACGGCGCCCAAACTCTCCCTCAGAAGGGAATTCCTACGTGAATCACTTCGGCCTACGGAAAGCTGTAGAGGAGTTAAGGCACTCGATCGAGTCAGGACTCACGGAGATGGCTGCACACAAAACTTTGCTGATAGGAAACACTCGTGCTTCCCTTGAGGCTAGGGGTCACGTTTACTTTGCACTGAGCTAGGGCAAGTGTGGGATGAGCTCCTAGCAAGGCACTGGAGACCACCTGGATTCCTAAGAGAACACTCACTTTCTTCACTGAGCGTATTCCTAGGAGTGACTAGAAGACGGTTAATGGCAATGTCTTTCAGTCAGCCTTGAGGCCGCCACTATCTACCTTTCAACTGGGGGAAATCCTGCCTTTTTCCAGGCTTGTCAGTGACAACCTGGATCACCCCGCACATGTACCTAGCTTCTCTGACAATCGCAAAGAGACCATTGGAATGCAATCCGGCCTTCTGCGATGAAACTTTTGGATGCAGTGTGTTCTGCATGTGGTGAACGGCATAATCCTCTAAATGTCCGCAGTAGGCCTAGGTGACTTTGGATGTTCCAAATGCCTAACAATGCTCAGGGTAAATCTCTTCTTTATTTCGTGCTGGACGTAAAGGCCAGTTTCTGCATCACTAAGAGAAACCTCGAGTAGGAGTCCCCAAACTGAATTGGAGGCCCGGTGGTTTCTTTCAGGGCATCTTATGTTTCCTCAAAGTGGCAGACCCGCATGGAATGAAAGCCTGCCACGAACCGCTTTCCTGAGGCTGTTTCAAATCTGTGGAATGCTAGCCATAGAGAACACATTAGTTCCCGGCCCTTCCAACTGCATAGTGAGGGATGTTCCCAGAGCTGTGTATCCCTTGAATGTGCCCAGAAGGCTTTGGGTACACAGTGTCCTTCCTTTCAAAGAATAGACCATGTGAGAGTCTTGAGCACTGTGGGCCATAGTAGAGCTAAAGCCGTCCATTGACTAAGACTTCCTGGAAACCGGTGCACCTCTATCTCTGGTAATGGGAAAATGTGCACCTTACCTCAAGACTAGAGGTCACATTTAGTTGGCCCTTTAGCTACAGTACGCAACTGGAGTGAGCTCCCAGGAAGGAATCGCAAGCCCCTGGATTCTTTAGGAAAAAAACTCTGTGCTCTTCAGCGGCACCTGTGGCGTGAAGAGTCTCCTGGTGGAGTGGTTTTCAGCAGGCTTGGAAGCTGCAATGGAGCTGCTGTCAAAAGGGGGAAATACGGGCTTCTCCCATATTCTCCCGTTTACAACTTGACACCACAGCGCATTTACTAGCACTCTCTGACTGACTGCTGGAGACTTTCAGCCCCACTGGGCCTTTCTATGATCACACTTCGTTGGACGCGGGGTGTTTTGCATGCCACGAATAGCATTACACGCTTCATGAACTAGTCCAGCCTAGGTGACTTTGGATGGACCAAATGGCTAAGAATTTGACCGGTATTTCAGGATTTTCTGGCAGGCTGGACCTACCGTGTACCTTGCTTCCCAATAGAGAGAAGACAGGTAAGAGTTGCCAGGATGCACTTTAGGCGCAGGGGTTCTTTCAGTGCAGTTCAGAGGGACTCCGCGGAGGCAGAGCCACGTTGAATGGAATACTGGTCAAAAGGTGGTCCTGGGGCTGCCTTACAGCTGTAGAAATCAAGCTCTGCAGGCGAGAATCTGTTCATCACCCTTCCCTCTGCATACAAAGGTTCGACCCCAACCGTCTGTTCTGTGTTATGTTTCTCGGAAAATAAAAGGGGACTATGGCGCACACACTCTCCCTCAGAAGGGAATTCCTACGTGACTCTCTTAGTCCTACGGAAAGCCGTAGAGGAGTTAAAGCACTCTGTCGAGTCAGGACTCACGGAGATGGCTGCACACAAAAGTTTGCTGATAGGAAACACTCATGCTTCCCTTGAGCCTAGGGGTCACGTTTACTTTGCACTGAGCTAGTGCAAGCGTGGGATGCGCTCCTAGCAAGGCACTGGAGACCACCTGGATTCCTAGGAGAACACTCACTTTCTTCACTGAGCGTATTCCTAGGAGTGACTAGAAGACGGTTAATGGCAATGTCTTTCAGTCAGCCTTGAGGCCGCCACTATCTACCTTTCAACTGGGGGAAATCCTGCCTTTTTCCAGGCTTCTCAATGACAAACTGGATCACCCCGCACATGTACCTAGCTTCTCTGACAATCCCAAAGAGACCATTGGAACGCAATCCGGCCTTCTGCGATGAAACATTTGGATGCAGTGTGTTCTGCATGTGGTGAACGGCATAATCCTCTAAATATCCTCAGTAGGCCTAGGTGACTTTGGATGTTCCAAATGCCTAGCAATGCTCAGGGTAAAACTCTTTTTTATTTCGGGCTGGACCTAAAGGCCAGTTACCGCATCACTTAGAGAGACCTCGAGCAGGAGTCCCCAAGCTGAATTGGAGCCCCGGTGGTTTCTTTCAGAACATCTTATGTTTCCTCAAAGTGGCAGACCCGCATGGAATGAAAGCCTGCCACGAACCTCCTTCCTGAAGCTGTTTCAAAGCTGTGGAATGCTAGCATAGAGAACACATTAGTTCCCGGCCCTTCCAACTTCATAGTGAGGGATGCTCCCAGAGCTGTGTATCCCTTGATTGTGCCCAGAAGGCTTTGGGTACACAGTGTACTTCCTTGGAAAGAATTGACCATGTGAGAGTCTTGAGCACTGTAGGCCATACTAAAGCTTAAGCCGTCCATTGATTAAGACTTCCTGGAAACCGGTGCACCTCTATCTCTGGTAATGGGAAAATGTGCACCTTACCTCAAGACTAGAGGTCACATTTACTTGGCCCTTTAGCTAGAGTACACAACTGGGGTCAGCTCCCAGGAAGGAATCGCAAGCCCCTGGATTCTTCAGGAAAACAGTTTGTGCTCTTCAGCGGCACCTGTGGCGTGAAGAGTCTCCTGGTGGTGTGGTTTAGAGCAGGCTTGGAAGCTGCAATGGAGCTGCTGTCAAAAGTGGGAAATACGGGCTTCTCCCATATTCTCCCGTTTACAACTTGATGCCACAGCGCATTTACTAGCACTCTCTGACTGACTACTGGAGACTTTCAGCCCCACTGGGCCTTTCTATGATGACACTTGGTTGGACGCGGGTGTTTTGCGTGCCACGAATAGCATTACATGCTTCATGAACTAGTCCAGCCTAGGTGACTTTGGATGGACCAAATGGCTAACAATTTGACCGGTATTTCAGTATTTTCTGGCAGGCTGGACCTACCGTGTACCTTGCTTCCCAATAGAGAGATGACAGGTAAGAGTTGCCAGGATGCACTTTAGGCGCAGGGGTTCTTTCAGTGCGGTTCAGAGGGCCTCCGCGGAGGCAGAGCGACTTTGAATGGAATACTGGTCAAAACGTGGTCCTGGGGCTGCCTTACAGCTGTAGAAATCAAGCTCTGTAGGCGAGAATCTGTTCATCACCCTTCCCTCTGCATACAAAGAGTCGACCACAACCGTCTGTTCTGTGTTATGTTTCTCGGAATATAAAAGGGGACTACGGCGCACACACTCTCCCTCAGAAGGGAATTCCTACGTGACTCTCTTAGGCCTACGGAAAGCCGTAGAGGAGTTAAAGCAGTCTGTCGAGTCAGGACGCACGGAAATGGCTGCACACAAAACTTTGCTGATAGGAAACACTTGTGCTTGCCTTGAGGCCAGGGGTCACGTTTACTTTGCCCTGAGCTAGGGCAAGCGTGGGATGAGCTACTAGCAAGGCACTGGAGACCACCTGGATTCCTAGGAGAACGCTCACTTTCTTCACTGAGCGTATTCCTAGGAGTGACTAGAAGACGGTTAATGGCAATGTCTTTCAGTCAGCCTTGAGGCCGCCACTATCTACCTTTCAACTGGGGGAAATCCTGCCTTTTTCCAGGCTTCTCAATGACAAACTGGATCACCCCGCACATGTACCTAGCTTCTCTGACAATCCCAAAGAGACCATTGGAATGCAATCCGGCTTTCTGCGATGAAACTTTTGGATGCAGTGTGTTCTGCATGTGGTGAACGGCATAATCCTCTAAATGTCCGCAGTAGGCCTAGGTGACTTTGGATGTTCCAAATGCCTAACAATGCTCAGGGTAAATCTCTTCTTTATTACGGGCTGGACGTAAAGGCCAGTTTCTGCATCACTAAGAGAGACCTCGAGCAGGAGTCCCCAAACTGAAATGGAGCCCCGGTGGTTTCTTTCAGAGCATCTTATGTTTCCTCAAATTTGCAGACCTGCATGGAATGAAAGCCTGCCACGAACCGCCTTCCTGAAGCTGTTTCAAAGCTGTGGAACGCTAGCCATAGAGAACACATTAGTTCCCGGCCATTCCAACTGCATAGTGAGGGATGCTCCCAGAGCTCTGTATCCCTTGATTGTGCCCAGAAGGCTTTGGGTACACAGTGTACTTCCTTGGAAAGAATTGACCATGTGAGAGTCTTGAGCACTGTAGGCCATACTAAAGCTTAAGCCGTCCATTGATTAAGACTTCCTGGAAACCGGTGCACCTCTATCTCTGGTAATGGGAAAATGTGCACCTTAGCTCAAGACTAGAGGTCACATTTACTTGGCCCTTTAGCTAGAGTACACAACTGGGGTGAGCTCCCAGGAAGGAATCGCAAGCCCCTGGATTCTTCAGGAAAACAGTTTGTGCTCTTCAGCGGCACCTGTGGCGTGAAGAGTATCCTGGTGGTGTGGTTTTCAGCAGGCTTGGAAGCTGCAATGGAGCTGCTGTCAAAAGGGGTAAATACGGGCTTCTCCCATATTCTCCCGTTTACAACTTGACGCCACAGCGTATTTACTAGCACTCTCTGACTGACTACTGGAGAGTTTCAGCCCCACTGGGCCTTTCTATGATGACACTTAGTTGGATGCGGGTGTTTTGCGTGCCACGAATAGCATTACACGCTTCATGAACTAGTCCAGCCTAGGTGACTTTGGATGGACCAAATGGCTAACAATTTTACCGGATTTTCAGTATTTTCTGGCAGGCTGGACCTACCGTGTACCTTGCTTCTCAATAGAGAGATGACAGGTAAGAGTTGCCAGGATGCACTTTAGGCGCAGGGATTCTTTCAGTGCGGTTCGGAGGGCCTCCGCAGAGGCAGAGCCACGTTGAATGGAATACTGGCAAAAACGTGGTCCTGGGGCTGCCTTACAGCTGTAGAAATCAAACTCTGCAGGCGAGAATCTGTTCATCACCCTTCCCTCTGCATACAAAGAGTTGACCCCAACCGTCTCTTCTGTGTTATGTTTCTCGGAATATAAAAGGGGACTACGGCGCACACACTCTCCCTCAGAAGGGAATTCCTACGTGACTCTTTTAGGCCTACGGAAAGCCGTAGAGGGGTTAAAGCACTCTGTCGAGTCAGGACTCATGGAGATGGCTGCACACAAAACTTTGCTGATAGGAAACACTCGTGCTTCCCTTGAGGCTAGGGGTCAAGTTTACTTAGCACTGAGCTAGGGCAAGCGTGGGATGAGCTCCTAGCAAGGCACTGGAGACCACCTGGATTCCTAGGAGAACACTCACTTTCTTCACTGAGCGTATTCCTAGGAGTGACTAGAAGACGGTTAATGACAATGTCTTTCAGTCAGCCTTGAGGCCGCCACTATCTAACTTTCAACTGGGGGAAATCCTGCCTTTTTCCAGGCTTCTCAATGACAAACTGGATCACCCGGCACATGTACCTAGCTTCTCTGACAATCCCAAAGAGATCATTGGAACGCAATCCGGCCTTCTGCAATGAAATTTTTGGTTGCAGTGTGTTCTGCATGAGGTGAACGGCATAATCCTCTAAATGTCCGCAGTAGGCCTAGGTGACTTTGGATGTTCCAAATGCGTAGCAATGCTCAGAGTAAATCTCTTCTTTATTTCGGCCTGGATCTTAAGGCCAGTTTCCGCATCACTAAGAGAGACCTCGAGCAGAAGTCCCCAAACTGAATTGGAGCCCCGGTGGTTTCTTTCAGGGCATCTTATGTTTCCTCAAAGTGGCAGACCCGCATGGAATGAAAGCCTGCCACGAACCGCTTTCCTGAGGCTGTTTCAAATCTGTGGAATGCTGGCCATAGAGAACACATTAGTTCCCGGCCCTTCCAACTGCAATGTGAGGGATGTTACCAGAGCTGTGTATCCCTTGAATGTGCCCAGAAGGCTTTGGGTACACAGTGTCCTTCCTTGGAAAGAATAGATCATTTGAGAGTCTTGAGCACTGTGGGCCATACTAAAGCTAAAGCCGTACATTGATTAAGACTTCCTGGAAACCGGTGCACCTCTATCTCTGGTAATGGGAAAATGTGCACCTTACCTCAAGCCTAGAGGTCACATTTAGTTGGCCCTGTAGCTACAGTACGCAACTGGGGTGAGCTCCCAGGAAGGAATCGCAAGACCCTGGATTCTTCAGGAAAACACTATGTGCTCTTCAGCGGCACCTGTAGCGTGAAGAGTCTCCTGGTGGTGTGGTTTTCAGCAGGCTTGGAAGCTGCAATGGAGCTGCTGTCAAAAGGGGGAAATACGGGCTTCTCCCCTATTCTCCCGTTTACAACTTGATACCACAGCGCATTTACTAGCGCTCTCTGACTGACTGCTGGAGACTTTCAGCCCCACTGGGCCTTTCTATGATCACACTTCGTTGGACGCGGGGTGTTTTGCGTGCCACGAATAGCATTACACACTTCAGGAACTAGTCTGGCCTAGGTGACTTTGGATGGACCAAATGACTAACAATTTTACCGCACTTTCAGTATTCTCTGTCAGGCTGGACCTACGTGTACCTTGCTTCACAATAGAGAGATGACAGATAAGAGTTGCCAGGATGCACTTTAGACGCAGGGATTATTTCAGTGCGGTTCATATGGCCTCTGCAGAGGCAGAGCCACGTTGAATGGAATACTGGCAAAAACGTGGTCCTGGGGCTGCCTTACAGCTGTAGAAATCAAGCTCTGCAAGCGAGAATCTGTTCATCACCCTTCCCTCTGCATACAAAGAGTTGACCCCAACCGTCTGTTCTGTGTTATGTTTCTCGGAAAATATAAGGGGACTACGGCGCCCACACTCTCCCTCAGAAGGGAATTCCTACGTGACTCTCTTCGGCCTACGGAAAGCTGTAGAGGAGTTAAGGCACTCGGTCGAGTCAGGACTCATGGAGATGGCTGCACACAAAACTTTGCTGATAGGAAACACTCGTGCTTCCCTTGAGGCTAGGCGTCACGTTTACTTTGCACTGAGCTAGGGCAAGTGTGGGATGAGCTCCTAGCAAGGCACTGGAGACCACCTGGATTCCTAAGAGAACACTCACTTTCTTCACTGAGCGTATTCCTAGGAGTGACTAGAAGATGGTTAATGGCAATGTCTTTCAGTCAGCCTTGAGGCCGCCACTATCTACCTTTCAACTGGGGGAAATCCTGCCTTTTTCCAGGCTTCTCAATGACAAACTGGATCACCCCGCACATGTACCTAGCTTCTCTGACAATCCCAAAGAGATCATTGGAATGCAATCCGGCCTTCTGCGATGAAACTTTTGGATGCAGTGTGTTCTGCATGTGGTGAACGGCATAATCCTCTAAATGTCCGCAGTAGGCCTAGGTGACTTTGGTTGTTCCAAATGCCTAACAATGCTCAGGGTAAATCTCTTCTTTATTTCGGGCTGGACGTAAAGGCCAGTTTCTGCATCACTAAGAGATACCTCGAGCAGGAGTCCCCAAACTGAATTGGAGCCCCGGTGGTTTCTTTCAGGGCATCTTATGTTTCCTCAAAGTGGCAGACCCGCATGGAATGAAAGCCTGCCACGAACCGCTTTCCTGAGGCTGTTTCAAAGCTGTGGAATGCTAGCCATAGAGAACACATTAGTTCCCGGCCCTTCCAACTGCATAGTGAGGGATGTTCCCAGAGCTGTGTATCCCTTGATTGTGCCCAGAAGGCTTTGGGTACACAGTGTCCTTCCTTGGAAAGAATAGACCATGTGAGAGTCTTGAGCACTGTGGGCCATAGTAAAGTTAAGCCGTCCATGGACTAAGACTTCCTGGAAACCGGTGCACCTCTATCTCTGGTAATGGGAAAATGTGCACCTTACCTCAAGACTAGAGGTCACATTTAGTTGGCCCTTTAGCTACAGTACGCAACTGGGGTGAGCTCCCAGGAAGGAATCGCAAGCCCCTGGATTCTTTAGGAAAAAAACTCTGTGCTCTTCAGCGGCACCTGTGGCGTGAAGAGTCTCCTGGTGATGTGGTTTTCAGCAGGCTTGGAAGCTGCAATGGAGCTGCTGTCAAAAGGGGGAAATACGGGCTTCTCCCATATTGTCCCGTTTACAACTTGACACCACAGCGCATTTACTAGCACTCTCTGACTGACTGCTGGAGACTTTCAGCCCCACTGGGCCTTTCTATGATCACACTTCGTTGGACGCGGGGTGTTTTGCGTGCCACGAATAGCATTACACGCTTCATGAACTAGTCCAGCCTAGGTGACTTTGGATGGACCAAATGGCTAAGAATTTGACCGGTATTTCAGGATTTTCTGGCAGGCTGGACCTACGGTGTACCTTGCTTCCCAATAGAGAGAAGACAGGTTAGAGTTGCCAGGATGCACTTTAGGCGCAGGGGTTCTTTCAGTGCAGTTCAGAGGGCCTCCGCGGAGGCAGAGCCACGTTGAATGGAATACTGGCCAAAACGTGGTCCTGGGGCTGCCTTACATCTGTAGAAATCAAGCTCTGTAGGCGAGAATCTGTTCATCACCCTTCCCTCTGCATACAAAGAGTCGACCCCAACCGTCTGTTCTGTGTTATGTTTCTCGGAAAATAAAAGGGGACTACGGCGCACACACTCTCCCTCAGAAGGGAATTCCTACGTGACTCTCTTAGGCCTACGGAAAGCCGTAGAGGAGTTAAAGCAGTCTGTCGAGTCAGGACGCACGGAAATGGCTGCACACAAAACTTTGCTGATAGGAAACACTTGTGCTTGCCTTGAGGCCAGGGGTCACGTTTACTTTGCCCTGAGCTAGGGCAAGCGTGGGATGAGCTCCTAGCAAGGCACTGGAGACCACCTGGATTCCTAGGAGAACGCTCACTTTCTTCACTGAGCGTATTCCTAGGAGTGACTAGAAGACGGTTAATGGCAATGTCTTTCAGGCAGCCTTGAGGCCGCCACTATCTACCTTTCAACTGGGGGAAATCCTGCCTTTTTCCAGGCTTCTCAATGACAAACTGGATCACCCCGCACATGTACCTAGCTTCTCTGACAATCCCAAAGAGACCATTGGAATGCAATCCGGCCTTCTGCGATGAAACTTTTGGATGCAGTGTGTTCTGCATGTGGTGAACGGCATAATCCTCTAAATGTCTGCAGTAGGCCTAGGTGACTTTGTATGTTCCAAATGCCTAACAATGCTCAGGGTAAATCTCTTCTTTATTACGGGCTGGAAGTAAAGGCCAGTTTCTGCATCACTAAGAGAGACCTCGAGCAGGAGTCCCCAAACTGAATTGGAGCCCTGGTGGTTTCTTTCAGAGCATCTTATGTTTCCTCAAATTTAGCAGACCTGCATGGAATGAAAGCCTGCCACGAACCGCCTTCCTGAAGCTGTTTCAAACTTGTGGAACGCTAGCCATAGAGAACACATTAGTTCCCGGCAATTCCAACTGCATAGTGAGGGATGTTCCCAGAGCTGTGTATCCCTTGATTGTGCCCAGAAGGCTTTGGGTACACAGTGTCCTTCCTTGGAAAGAATAGACCATGTGAGAGTCTTGAGCACTGTGGGCCATAGTAAAGCTAAAGCCGTCCATTTACTAAGACTTCCTGGAAACCGGTGCACCTCTATCTCTGGTAATGGGAAAATGTGCACCTTACCTCAAGACTAGAGGTCACATTTAGTTGGCCCTTTAGCTACAGTACACAACTGGGGTGAGCTCCCAGGAAGGAATCGCAAGCCCCTGGATTCTTTAGGAAAAAAACTCTGTGCTCTTCAGCGGCTCCTGTGGCGTGAAGAGTCTCCTGGTGGTGTGGTTTTCAGCAGGCTTGGAAGCTGCAATGGAGCTGCTGTCAAAAGGGGGAAATACGGGCTTCTCCCATATTCTCCCGTTTACAACTTGACACCACAACACATTTACTAGTACTCTCTGACTGACTGCTGGAGACTTTCAGCCCCACTGGGCCTTTCTATGATCACACTTGGTTGGACGCGGGGTGTTTTGCGTGCCACGAATAGCATTACACGCTTCATGAACTAGTCCAGCCTAGGTGACTTTGGATGGACCAAATGGCTAAGAATTTGACCGGTATTTCAGGATTTTCTGGCAGGCTGGACCTACCGTGTACCTTGCTTCCCAATAGAGAGAAGACAGGTAAGAGTTGCCAGGATGCACTTTAGGCGCAGGGGTTCTTTCAGTGCAGTTCAGAGGGCCTCAGCGGAGGCAGAGCCACGTTGAATGGAATACTGGCCAAAACGTGGTCCTGGGGCTGCCTTACATCTGTAGAAATCAAGCTCTGCGGGCGAGAATCTGTTCATCACCCTTCCCTCTGCATACAAAGGGTCGACCCCAACCGTCTGTTCTGTGTTATGTTTCTCGGAAAATAAAAGGGGACTATGGCGCACACACTCTCCCTCAGAAGGGAATTCCTACGCGACTCTCTTAGGCCTACGGAAAGCCGTAGAGGAGTTAAAGCACTCTGTCGAGTCAGGACGCACAGAGATGGCTGCACACAAAATTTTGCTGATAGGAAACACCCGTGCTTCCGTTGAGGCCAGGGGTCACGTTTACTTTGCTCTGAGCTATGGCAAGCGTGGGATGAGATCCTAGTAAGGCACTGGAGACCACCTGGATTCCTAGGAGAACACTCACTTTCTTCACTGAGCGTATTCCTAGGAGTGACTAGAAGACGGTTAATGGCAATGTCTTTCAGTCAGCCTTGAGGCCGCCACTATCTACCTTTCAACTGGGGGAAATCCTGCCTTTTTCCAGGCTTCTCAATGACAAACTGGATCACCCCGCACATGTACCTAGCTTCTCTGACAATCCCAAAGAGACCATTGGAACGCAATCCGGCCTTCTGCGATGAAACTTTTGGATGCAGTGTGTTCTGCATGTGGTGAACGGCATAATCCACTAAATGTCCGCAGTAGGCCTAGGTG
Source organism: Mesoplodon densirostris (assembly GCF_025265405.1). Classification (NCBI taxonomy): domain Eukaryota; kingdom Metazoa; phylum Chordata; class Mammalia; order Artiodactyla; family Ziphiidae; genus Mesoplodon; species Mesoplodon densirostris. The sequence goes on from NC_082682.1 coordinate 2,316,040, forward strand.
ACTTTGGATGTTCCAAATGCCTAACAATGCTCAGGGTAAATCTCTTCTTTATTTCGGGCTGGACGTAAAGGCCAGTTTCTGCATCACTAAGAGAGACCTCGAGCAGGAGTCCCCAAACTGAATTGGAGCCCCGGTGGTTTCTTTCAGGTCATCTTATGTTTCCTGAAAGTGGCAGACCCGCATGGAATGAAAGCCTGCCACGAACCGCTTTCCTGAGGCTGTTTCAAAGCTGTGGAATGCTAGCCATAGAGAACACATTAGTTCCCGGCCCTTCCAACTGCATAGTGAGGGATGTTCCCAGAGCTGTGTATCCCTTGATTGTGCCCAGAAGGCTTTGGGTACACAGTGTCCTTCCTTGGAAAGAATAGACCATGTGAGAGTCTTGAGCACTGTGGGCCATAGTAAAGCTAAAGCCGTCCATTGACTAAGACTTCCTGGAAACCGGTGCACCTCTATCTCTGGTAATGGGAAAATGTGCACCTTACCTCAAGACTAGAGGTCACATTTAGTTGGCCCTTTAGCTACAGTACGCAACTGGGGTGAGCTCCCAGGAAGGAATCGCAAGCCCCTGGATTCTTTAGGAAAAAAACTCTGTGCTCTTCAGCGGCACCTGTGGCGTGAAGAGTCTCCTGGTGGTGTGGTTTTCAGCAGGCTTGGAAGCTGCAATGGAGCTGCTGTCAAAAGGGGGAAATACGGGCTTCTCCCATATTCTCCCGTTTACAACTTGACACCACAGCGCATTTACTAGCACTCTCTGACTGACTGCTGGAGACTTTCAGCCCCACTGGGCCTTTCTATGATCACACTTCGTTGGACGCGGGGTGTTTTGCGTGCCACGAATAGCATTACACGCTTCATGAACTAGTCCAGCCTAGGTGACTTTGGATGGACCAAATGGCTAAGAATTTGACCGGTATTTCAGGATTTTCTGGCAGGCTGGACCTACCGTGTACCTTGCTTCCCAATAGAGAGAAGACAGGTAAGAGTTGCCAGGATGCACCTTAGGCGCAGGGGTTCTTTCAGTGCAGTTCAGAGGGCCTCCGTGGAGGCAGAGCCACGTTGAATGGAATACTGGCCAAAACGTGGTCCTGGGGCTGCCTTACATCTGTAGAAATCAAGATCTGCAGGCGAGAATCTGTTCATCACCCTTCCCTCTGCATACAAAGGGTCGACCCCAACCGTCTGTTCTGTGTTATGTTTCTCGGAAAATAAAAGGGGACTATGGCGCACACACTCTCCCTCAGAAGGGAATTCCTACGTGACTCTCTTAGGCCTACGGAAAGCCGTAGAGGAGTTAAAGCACTCTGTTGAGTCAGGACGCACGGAGATGGCTGCACACAAACTTTGCTGATAGGAAACACCCGTGCTTCCCTTGAGGCCAGGGGTCACGTTTACTTTGCCCTGAGCTAGGGCAAGCGTGGGATGAGCTCCTAGCAAGGCACTGGAGACCACCTGGATTCCTAGGAGAACACTCAGTTTCTTCACTGAGCGTATTCCTAGGAGTGACTAGAAGACGGTTAATGGCAATGTCTTTCAGTCAGCCTTGAGGCCGCCACTATCTACCTTTCAACTGGGGGAAATCCTGCCTTTTTCCAGGCTTCTCAATGACAAACTGGATCACCCCGCACATGTACCTAGCTTCTCTGACAATCCCAAAGAGACCATTGGAACGCAATCCGGGCTTCTGCGATGAAACTTTTGGATGCAGTGTGTTCTGCATGTGGTGAACGGCATAATCCTCAAAATGTCCGCAGTAGGCCTAGGTGACTTTGGATGTTCCAAATGCCTAACAATGCTCAGGGTAAATCTCTTCTTTATTTCGGGCTGGACGTAAAGGCCAGTTTCTGCATCACTAAGAGAGACCTCGAGCAGGAGTCCCCAAACTGAATTGGAGCCCCGGTGGTTTCTTTCAGGGCATCTTATGTTTCCTCAAATTGGCAGACCCGCATGGAATGAAAGCCTGCCACGAACCGCTTTCCTGAGGCTGTTTCAAAGCTGTGGAATGCTAGCCATAGAGAACACATTAGTTCCCGGCCCTTCCAACTGCATAGTGAGGGATGTTCCCAGAGCTGTGTATCCCTTGATTGTGCCCAGAAGGCTTTGGGTACAGAGTGTCCTTCCTTGGAAAGAATAGACCATGTGAGAGTCTTGAGCACTGTGGGCCATACTAAAGCTAAAGCCGTCCATTGACTAAGACTTCTGGAAACCGGTGCACCTCTATCTCTGGTAATGGGAAAATGTGCACCTTACCTCAAGACTAGAGGTCACATTTAGTTGGCCCTTTAGCTACAGTACGCAACTGGGGTGAGCTCCCAGGAAGGAATCGCAAGCCCCTGGATTCTTTAGGAAAAAAACTCTGTGCTCTTCAGCGGCACCTGTGGCGTGAAGAGTCTCCTGGTGGTGTGGTTTTCAGCAGGCTTGGAAGCTGCAATGGGGCTGCTGTCAAAAGGGGGAAATACGGGATTCTCCCATATTCTCCCGTTTACAACTTGACACCACAGCGCATTTACTAGCACTCTCTGACTGACTGCTGGAGACTTTCAGCCCCACTGGGCCTTTCTATGATCACACTTGGTTGGACGCGGGGTGTTTTGCGTGCCACGAATAGCATTACACGCTTCATGAACTAGTCCAGCCTAGGTGACTTTGGATGGACCAAATGGCTAAGAATTTGACCGGTATTTCAGGATTTTCTGGCAGGCTGCACCTACCGTGTACCTTGCTTCCCAATAGAGAGAAGACAGGTAAGAGTTGCCAGGATGCACTTTAGGCGCAGGGGTTCTTTCAGTGCAGTTCAGAGGGCCTCCGTGGAGGCAGAGCCACGTTGAATGGAATACTGGCCAAAACGTGGTCCTGGGGCTGCCTTACATCTGTAGAAACCAAACTCTGCAGGCGAGAATCTGTTCATCACCCTTCCCTCTGCATACAAAGAGTTGACCCCAACCGTCTGTTCTGTGTTATGTTTCTCGGAAAATAAAAGGGGACTATGGCGCACACACTCTCCCTCAGAAGGGAATTCCTACGCGACTCTCTTAGGCCTACGGAAAGCCGTAGAGGAGTTAAAGCACTCTGTTGAGTCAGGACGCACGGAGATGGCTGCACACAAAACTTTGCTGATAGGAAACACCCGTGCTTCCCTTGAGGCCAGGGTTCACGTTTACTTTGCCCTGAGCTAGGGCAAGCGTGGGATGAGCTCCTAGCAAGGCACTGGAGACCACCTGGATTCCTAGGAGAACACTCACTTTCTTCACTGAGCGTATTCCTAGGAGTGACTAGAAGACGGTTAATGGCAATGTCTTTCAGTCAGCCTTGAGGCCGCCACTATCTACCTTTCAACTGGGGAAATCCTGCCTTTTTCCAGGCTTCTCAATGACAAACTGGATCACCCCGCACATGTACCTAGCTTCTCTGACAATCCCAAAGAGACCATTGGAACGCAATCTGGCCTTCTGCGATGAAACTTTTGGATGCAGTGTGTTCTGCATGTGGTGAACGGCATAATCCTCTAAATGTCCGCAGTAGGCCTAGGTGACTTTGGATGTTCCAAATGCCTAACAATGCTCAGGGTAAATCTCTTCTTTATTTCGGGCTGGACGTAAAGGCCAGTTTCTGCATCACTAAGAGAGACCTCGAGCAGGAGTCCCCAAACTGAATTGGAGCCCCGGTGGTTTCTTTCAGGGCATCTTATGTTTCCTCAAAGTGGCAGACCCACATGGAATGAAAGCCTGCCACGAACCGCTTTCCTGAGGCTGTTTCAAAGCTGTGGAATGCTAGCCATAGAGAACACATTAGTTCCCGGCCCTTCCAACTGCATAGTGAGGGATGTTCCCAGAGCTGTGTATCCCTTGATTGTGCCCAGAAGGCTTTGGGTACACAGTGTCCTTCCTTGGAAAGAATAGACCATGTGAGAGTCTTGAGCACTGTGGGCCATAGTAAAGCTAAAGCCGTCCATTGACTAAGACTTCCTGGAAACCGGTGCACCTCTATCTCTGGTAATGGGAAAATGTGCACCTTACCTCAAGACTAGAGGTCACATTTAGTTGGCCCTTTAGCTACAGTACGCAACTGGGGTGAGCTCCCAGGAAGGAATCGCAAGCCCCTGGATTCTTTAGGAAAAAAACTCTGTGCTCTTCAGCGGCACCTGTGGCGTGAAGAGTCTCCTGGTGGTGTGGTTTTCAGCAGGCTTGGAAGCTGCAATGGAGCTGCTGTCAAAAGGGGGAAATACGCGCTTCTCCCATATTCTCCCGTTTACAACTTGACACCACAACGCATTTACTAGCACTCTCTGACTGACTGCTGGAGACTTTCAGCCCCACTGGGCCTTTCTATGATCACACTTGGTTGGACGCGGGGTGTTTTGCGTGCCACGAATAGCATTACACGCTTCATGAACTAGTCCAGCCTAGGTGACTTTGGATGGACCAAATGGCTAAGAATTTGACCGGTATTTCAGGATTTTCTGGCAGGCTGGACCTACCGTGTACCTTGCTTCCCAATAGAGAGAAGACAGGTAAGAGTTGCCAGGATGCACTTTAGGTGCAGGGGTTCTTTCAGTGCAGTTCAGAGGGCCTCCGCAGAGGCAGAGCCACGTTGAATGGAATACTGGCCAAAACGTGGTCCTGGGGCTGCCTTACATCTGTAGAAATCAAGCTCTGCGGGCGAGAATCTGTTCATCACCCTTCCCTCTGCATACAAAGGGTCGACCCCAACCGTCTGTTCTGTGTTATGTTTCTCGGAAAATAAAAGGGGACTATGGCGCACACACTCTCCCTCAGTAGGGAATTCCTACTCGACTCTCTTAGGCCTACGGAAAGCCGTAGAGGAGTTAAAGCACTCTGTCGAGTCAAGACGCACGGAGATGGCTGCACACAAAACTTTGCTGATAGGAAACACCCGTGCTTCCCTTGAGGCCAGGGGTCACGTTTACTTTGCCCTGAGCTAGGACAAGCGTGGGATGAGCTCCTAGCAAGGCACTGGAGACCACCTGGATTCCTAGGAGAACACTCACTTTCTTCACTGAGCGTATTCCTAGGAGTGACTAGAAGACGGTTAATGGCAATGTCTTTCAGTCAGCCTTGAGGCCGCCACTATCGACCTTTCAACTGGGGGAAATCCTGCCTTTTTCCAGGCTTCTCAATGACAAACTGGATCACCCCGCACATGTACCTAGCTTCTCTGACAATCCCAAAGAGACCATTGGAACGCAATCCGGCCTTCTGCGATGAAACTTTTGGATGCAGTGTGTTCTGCATGTGGTGAACGGCATAATCCTCTAAATGTCCGCAGTAGGCCTAGGTGACTTTGGATGTTCCAAATGCCTAACAATGCTCAGGGTAAATCTCTTCTTTATTTCGGGCTGGACGTAAAGGCCAGTTTCTGCATCACTAAGAGAGACCTCGAGCAGGAGTCCCCAAACTGAATTGGAGCCCCGATGGTTTCTTTCAGGTCATCTTATGTTTCCTGAAAGTGGCAGACCCGCATGGAATGAAAGCCTGCCACGAACCGCTTTCCTGAGGCTGTTTCAAAGCTGTGGAATGCTAGCCATAGAGAACACATTAGTTCCCGGCCCTTCCAACTGCATATTGAGGGATGTTCCCAGAGCTGTGTATCCCTTGATTGTGCCCAGAAGGCTTTGGGTACACAGTGTCCTTCCTTGGAAAGAATAGACCATGTGAGAGTCCTGAGCACTGTGGGCCATAGTAAAGCTAAAGCCGTCCATTGACTAAGACTTCCTGGAAACCGGTGCACCTCTATCTCTGGTAATGGGAAAATGTGCACCTTACCTCAAGACTAGAGGTCACATTTAGTTGGCCCTTTAGCTACAGTACGCAACTGGGGTGAGCTCCCAGGAAGGAATCGCAAGCCCCTGGATTCTTTAGGAAAAAAACTCTGTGCTCCTCAGCGGCACCTGTGGCGTGAAGAGTCTCCTGGTGGTGTGGTTTTCAGCAGGCTTGGAAGCTGCAATGGAGCTGCTGTCAAAAGGGAGAAATACGGGCTTTTCCCATATTCTCCGGTTTACAACTTGACACCACAGCGCATTTACTAGCACTCTCTGACTGACTGCTGGAGACTTTCAGCCCCACTGGGCCTTTCTATGATCACACTTCGTTGGACGTGGGGTGTTTTGCGTGCCACGAATAGCATTACACGCTTCATGAACTAGTCCAGCCTAGGTGACTTTGGATGGACCAAATGGCTAAGAATTTGACCGGTATTTCAGGATTTTCTGGCAGGCTGGACCTACCGTGTACCTTGCTTCCCAATAGAGAGAAGACAGGTAAGAGTTGCCAGCATGCACTTTAGGCGCAGGGGTTCTTTCAGTGCAGTTCAGAGGGCCTCCACAGAGGCAGAGCCACGTTGAATGGAATACTGGCCAAAACGTGGTCCTGGGGCTGCCTTACATCTGTAGAAATCAAGCTCTGCAGGCGAGAATCTGTTCATCACCCTTCCCTCTGCATACAAAGGGTCGACCCCAACCGTCTGTTCTGTGTTATGTTTCTCGGAAAATAAAAGGGGACTATGGCGCACACACTCTCCCTCAGAAGGGAATTCCTACGCGACTCTCTTAGGCCTCCGGAAAGCCGTAGAGGAGATAAAGCACTCTGTTGAGTCAGGACGTACGGAGATGGCTGCACACAAAACTTTGCTGATAGGAAACACCCGTGCTTCCCTTGAGGCCAGGGGTCACGTTTACTTTGCCCTGAGCTAGGGCAAGCGTGGGATGAGCTCCTAGCCAGGCACTGGAGACCACCTGGATTCCTAGGAGAACACTCACTTTCTTCACTGAGCGTATTCCTAGGAGTGACTAGAAGACGGTTAATGGCAATGTCTTTCAGTCAGCCTTGAGGCCGCCACTATCGACCTTTCAACTGGGGGAAATCCTGCCTTTTTCCAGGCTTCTCAATGACAAACTGGATCACCCCGCACATGTACCTAGCTTCTCTGACAATCCCAAAGAGACCATTGGAACGCAATCCGGCCTTCTGCGATGAAACTTTTGGATGCAGTGTGTTCTGCATGTGGTGAACGGCATAATCCTCTAAATGTCCGCAGTAGGCCTAGGTGACTTTGGATGTTCCAAATGCCTAACAATGCTCAGGGTAAATCTCTTCTTTATTTCGGGCTGGACGTAAAGGCCAGTTTCTGCATCACTAAAAGAGACCTCGAGCAGGAGTCCCCAAACTGAATTGGAGCCCCGGTGGTTTCTTTCAGGGCATCTTATGTTTCCTCAAATTGGCAGACCCGCATGGAATGAAAGCCTGCCACGAACCGCTTTCCTGAGGCTGTTTCAAAGCTGTGGAATGCTAGCCATAGAGAACACATTAGTTCCCGGCCCTTCCAACTGCATAGTGAGGGATGTTCCCAGAGCTGTGTATCCCTTGATTGTGCCCAGAAGGCTTTGGGTACAGAGTGTCCTTCCTTGGAAAGAATAGACCATGTGAGAGTCTTGAGCACTGTGGGCCATACTAAAGCTAAAGCCGTCCATTGACTAAGACTTCCTGGAAACCGGTGCACCTCTATCTCTGGTAATGGGAAAATGTACACCTTACCTCAAGACTAGAGGTCACATTTAGTTGGCCCTTTAGCTACAGTACGCAACTGGGGTGAGCTCCCAGGAAGGAATCGCAAGCCCCTGGATTCTTTAGGAAAAAAACTCTGTGCTCTTCAGCAGCACCTGTGGCGTGAAGAGTCTCCTGGTGGTGTGGTTTTCAGCAGGCTTGGAAGCTGCAATGGGGCTGCTGTCAAAAGGGGGAAATACGGGCTTCTCCCATATTCTCCCGTTTACAACTTGACACCACAGCGCATTTACTAGCACTCTCTGACTGACTGCTGGAGACTTTCAGCCCCACTGGGCATTTCTATGATCACACTTGGTTGGACGCGGGGTGTTTTGCGTGCCACGAATAGCATTACACGCTTCATGAACTAGTCCAGCCTAGGTGACTTTGGATGGACCAAATGGCTAAGAATTTGACCGGTATTTCAGGATTTTCTGGCAGGCTGGACCTACCGTGTACCTTGCTTCCCAATAGAGAGAAGACAGGTAAGAGTTGCCAGGATGCACTTTAGGCGCAGGGGTTCTTTCAGTGCAGTTCAGAGGGCCTCCGTGGAGGCAGAGCCACGTTGAATGGAATACTGGCCAAAACGTGGTCCTGGGGCTGCCTTACAGCTGTAGAAATCAAGCTCTGCAGGCGAGAATCTGTTCATCACCCTTCCCTCTGCATACAAAGGGTCGACCCCAACCGTCTGTTCTGTGTTATGTTTCTCGGAAAATAAAAGGGGACTATGGCGCACACACTCTCCCTCAGAAGGGAATTCCTACGCGACTCTCTTAGGCCTACGGAAAGCCGTAGAGGAGTTAAAGCACTCTGTCGTGTCAGGACGCACGGAGATGGCTGCACACAAAACTTTGCTGATAGGAAACACCCGTGCTTCCCTTGAGGCCAGGGGTCACGTTTACTTTGCCCTGAGCTAGGGCAAGCGTGGGATGAGCTCCTAGCAAGGCACGGGAGACCACCTGGATTCCTAGGAGAACACTCACTTTCTTCACTGAGCGTATTCCTAGGAGTGACTAGAAGACGGTTAATGACAATGTCTTTCAGTCAGCCTTGAGGCCGCCACTATCTACCTTTCAACTGGGGGAAATCCTGCCTTTTTTCAGGCTTCTCAATGACAAACTGGATCACCCCGCACATGTACCTAGCTTCTCTGACAATCCCAAAGAGACCATTGGAACGCAATCCGGCCTCTGCGATGAAACTTTTGGATGCAGTGTGTTCTGCATGTGGTGAACAGCATAATCCTCTAAATGTCCGCAGTAGGCCCAGGTGACTTTGGATGTTCCAAATGCCTAACAATGCTCAGGGTAAATCTCTTCTTTATTTCGGGCTGGACGTAAAGGCCAGTTTCTGCATCACTAAGAGAGACCTCGAGCAGGAGTCCCCAAACTGAATTGGAGCCCCGGTGGTTTCTTTCAGGGCATCTTATCTTTCCTTAAAGTGGCAGACCCGCATGGAATGAAAGCCTGCCACGAACCGCTTTCCTGAGGCTGTTTCAAAGCTGTGGAATGCTAGCCATAGAGAACACATTAGTTCCCGGCCCTTCCAACTGCATAGTGAGGGATGTTCCCAGAGCTGTGTATCCCTTGATTGTGCCCAGAAGGCTTTGGGTACACAGTGTCCTTCCTTGGAAAGAATAGACCATGTGAGAGTCTTGAGCACTGTGGGCCATAGTAAAGCTAAAGCCGTCCATTGACTAAGACTTCCTGGAAACCGGTGCACCTCTATCTCTGGTAATGGGAAAATGTGCACCTTACCTCAAGACTAGAGGTCACATTTAGTTGGCCCTTTAGCTACAGTACGCAACAGGGGTGAGCTCCCAGGAAGGAATCGCAAGCCCCTGGATTCTTTAGGAAAAAAACTCTGTGCTCTTCAGCGGCACCTGTGGCGTGAAGAGTCTCCTGGTGGTGTGGTTTTCAGCAGGCTTGGAAGCTGCAATGGAGCTGCTGTCAAAAGGGGGAAATACGGGCTTCTCCCATATTCTCCCGTTTACAACTTGACACCACAGCGCATTTACTAGCACTCTCTGACTGACTGCTGGAGACTTTCAGCCCCACTGGGCCTTTCTATGATCACACTTCGTTGGACGTGGGGTGTTTTGCGTGCCACGAATAGCATTACACGCTTCATGAACTAGTCCAGCCTAGGTGACTTTGGATGGACCAAATGGCTAAGAATTTGACCGGTATTTCATGATTTTCTGCCAGGCTGGACCTACCGTGTACCTTGCTTCCCAATAGAGAGATGACAGGTAAGAGTTGCCAGGATGCACTTTAGGCGCAGGGTTTCTTTCAGTGCAGTTCAGAGGGCCTCCGCAGAGGCAGAGCCACGTTGAATGGAATACTGGCCAAAACGTGGTCCTGGGGCTGCCTTTCAGCTGTAGAAATCAAGCTCTGCAGGCGAGAATCTGTTCATCACCCTTCCCTCTGCATACAAAGGGTCGACCCCAACCGTCTGTTCTGTGTTATGTTTCTCGGAAAATAAAAGGGGACTATGGCACACACACTCTCCCTCAGAAGGGAATTCCTACGCGACTCTCTTAGGCCTACAGAAAGCCGTAGAGGAGTTAAAGCACTCTGTCGAGTCAGGACGCACAGAGATGGCTGCACACAAAACTTTGCTGATAGGAAACACCCGTGCTTCCCTTGAGGCCAGGGGTCACGTTTACCTTGCCCTGAGCTAGGGCAAGCGTGGGATGAGCTCCTAGCAAGGCACTGGAGACCACCTGGATTCCTAGGAGAACACTCACTTTCTTCACTGAGCGTATACCTAGGAGTGACTAGAAGACGGTTAATGGCAATGTCTTTCAGTCAGCCTTGAGGCCGCCACTATCTACCTTTCAACTGGGGGAAATCCTGCCTTTTTCCAGGCTTGTCAATGACAAACTGGATCACCCCGCACATGTACCTAGGTTCTCTGACAATCCCAAAGAGACCATTGGAACGCAATCCGGCCTTCTGCGATGAAACTTGTGGATGCAGTGTGTTCTGCATGTGGTGAACGGCATAATCCTCTAAATGTCCGCAGTAGGCCTAGGTGACTTTGGATGTTCCAAATGCCTAACAATGCTCAGGGTAAATCTCTTCTTTATTTCGGGCTGGAAGTAAAGGCCAGTTTCTGCATCACTAAGAGAGACCTCGAGCAGGAGTCCCAAAACTGAATTGGAGCCCCGGTGGTTTCTTTCAGGGCATCTTATGTTTCCTCAAAGTGGCAGACCCGCATGGAATGAAAGCCTGCCACGAACCGCTTTCCTGAGGCTGTTTCAAAGCTGTGGAATGCTAGCCATAGAGAACACATTAGTTCCCGGCCCTTCCAACTGCATAGTGAGGGATGCTCCCAGAGCTGTGTATCCCTTGATTGTGCCCAGAAGGCTTTGGGTACACATTGTACTTCCTTGGAAAGAATTGACCATGTGAGAGTCTTGAGCACTGTAGGCCATACTAAAGCTTAAGCCGTCCATTGATTAAGACTTCCTGGAAACCGGTGCACCTCTATCTCTGGTAATGGGAAAATGTGCACCTTACCTCAAGACTAGAGGTCACATTTACTTGGCCCTTTAGCTAGAGTACACAACTGGGGTGAGCTCCAAGGAAGGAATCGCAAGCCCCTGGATACTTCAGGAAAACAGTTTGTGCTCTTCAGCGGCACCTGTGGCGTGAATAGTATCCTGGTGGTGTGGTTTTCAGCATGCTTGGAAGCTGCAATGGAGCTGCTGTCAAAAGGGGGAAATACGGGCTTCTCCCATATTCTCCCGTTTACAACCTGACGCCACAGCGCATTTACTAGCACTCTCTGACTGACTACTGGAGACTTTCAGCCCCACTGGGCCTTTCTATGATGACACTTGGTTGGACGCGGGTGTTTTGCGTGCCACGAATAGCATTACATGCTTCATGAACTAGTCCAGCCTAGGTGACTTTGGATGGACCAAATGGCTAACAATTTTACCAGATTTTCAGTATTTTCTGGCAGGCTGGACCTACCGTGTACCTTGCTTCACAATAGAGAGATGACAGGTAAGAGTTGCCAGGATGCACTTTAGATGCAGGGGTTCTTTCAGTGCGGTTCGGAGGGCCTCCGCAGAGGCAGAGCCACGTTGAATGGAATACTGGCAAAAACGTGGTCCTGGGGCTGCCTTTCAGCTGTAGAAATCAAACTCTGCAGGCGAGAATCTGTTCATCACCCTTCCCTCTGCATACAAAGAGTTGACACCAACCGTCTGTTCTGTGTTATGTTTCTCGGAATATAAAAGGGGACTACGGTGCACACACTCTCCCTCAGAAGGGAATTCCTACGTGACTCTCTTAGGCCTACGGAAAGCCGTAGAGGAGTTAAAGCACTCTGTCGAGTCAGGACTCACGGAGATGGCTGCACACAAAACTTTGCTGATAGGAAACACTCGTGCTTCCCTTGTGGCTAGGGGTCACGTTTACTTAGCACTGAGCTAGGGCAAGCGTGGGATGAGCTCCTAGCAAGGCACTGGAGACCACCTGGATTCCTAGGAGAACACTCACTTTCTTCACTGAGCTTATTCCTAGGAGTGACTAGAAGACGGTTAATGACAATGTCTTTCAGTCAGCCTTAAGGCCGCCACTAGCTACCTTTCAACTGGGGGAAATCCTGCCTTTTTCCAGGCTTCTCAATGACAAACTGGATCACCCGGCACATGTACCTAGCTTCTCTGACAATCCCAAAGAGATCATTGGAACGCAATCCGGCCTTCTGCAATGAAACTTTTGGATGCAGTGTGTTCTGCATGAGGTGAACGGCATAATCCTCTAAATGTCCGCAGTAGGCCTAGGTGACTTTGGATGTTCCAAATGCCTAGCAATGCTCAGGGTAAATCTCTCCTTTATTTCGGCCTGGACCTAAAGGCCAGTTTCCGCATCACAAAGAGAGACCTCGACCAGGAGTCCCCAAACTGAATTGGAGCCCCGGTGGTTTCTTTCAGGGCATCTTATCTTTCCTCAAAGTGGCAGACCCGCATGGAATGAAAGCCTGCCACGAACCGCTTTCCTGAGGCTGTTTCAAAGCTGTGGAATGCTAGCCATACAGAACACATTAGTTCCCGGCCCTTCCAACTGCATTGTGAGGGATGATACCAGAGATGTGTATCCCTTGAATGTGCCCAGAAGGCTTTGGGTACACAGTGTCCTTCCTTGGAAAGAATAGAACATGTGAGAGTCTTGAGCACTGTGGGCCATACTAAAGCTAAAGCCGTCCATTGATTAAGACTTCCTGGAAACCGGTGCACCTCTATCTCTGGTAATGGGAAAATGTGCACCTTACCTCAAGACTAGATGTCACATTTAGTTGGCCCTGTAGCTACAGTACGCAACTGGGGTGAGCTCCCAGGAAGGAATCACAAGCCCCTGGATTCTTCAGGAAAACAGTTTGTGCTCTTCAGCGGCACCTGTGGCGTGAAGAGTCTCCTGGTGGTGTGGTTTTCAGCAGGCTTGGAAGCTGCAATGGAGCTGCTGTCAAAAGGGGGAAATACGGGCTTCTCCCATATTCTCCCATTTACAACTTGACACCACAGCACATTTACTAGCGCTCTCTGACTGACTGCTGGAGACTTTCAGCCCCACTGGGCCTTTCTATGATCACACTTCGTTGGACGCGGGGTGTTTTGCGTGCCACTAATAGCATTACACGCTTCAGGAACTAGTCCGGCCTAGGTGACTTTGGATGGACCAAATGGCTAAAAATTTTACCGGACTTTCAGTATTTTCTGTCAGGCTGGACCTACGTGTACCTTGCTTCACAATAGAGAGATGACAGGTAAGAGTTGCCAGGATGCACTTTAGACGCAGGGATTCTTTCAGTGCGGTTCAGATGGCCTCTGCAGAGGCAGAGCCACGTTGAATGGAATACTGGCCAAAACGTGGTCCTGGGGCTTCCTTACAGCTGTAGAAATCAAGCTCTGCAAGCGAGAATCTGTTCATCACCCTTCCCTCTGCATACAAAGAGTTGACCCCAACCGTCTGTTCTGTGTTATGTTTCTCGGAAAATAAAAGGGGACTACGGCGCCCAAACTCTCCCACAGAAGGGAATTCCTACGTGACTCTCTTCGGCCTACGGAAAGCTGTAGAGGAGTTAAGGCACTCGGTCGAGTCAGGACTCACGGAGATGGCTGCACACAAAACTTTGCTGATAGGAAACACTCGTGCTTCCCTTGAGGCTACGGGTCACGTTTACTTTGCACGGAGCTAGGGCAAGTGTGGGATGAGCTCCTAGCAAGGCACTGGAGACCACCTGGATTCCTAAGAGAACACTCACTTTCTTCACTGAGCGTATTCCTAGGAGTGACTAGAAGACGGTTAATGACAATGTCTTTCAGTCAGCCTTGAGGCCGCCACTATCTACCTTTCAACTGGGGGAAATCCTGCCTTTTTCCAGGCTTGTCAATGACAACTGGATCACCCCGCACATGTACCTAGCTTCTCTGACAATTGCAAAGAGACGATTGGAATGCAATCCGGCCTTCTGCGATGAAACTTTTGGATGCAGTGTGTTCTGCATGTGGTGAACGGCATAATCCTCTAAATGTCCGCAGTAGGCCTAGGTGACTTTGGTTGTTCCATATGCCTAACAATGCTCAGGGTAAATCTCTTCTTTATTTTGGGCTGGACGTAAAGGCCAGTTTCTGCATCACTAAGAGAGACCTCGAGCAGGAGTCCCCAAACTGAATTGGAGCCCCGGTGGTTTCTTTCAGGGCATCTTATCTTTCCTTAAAGTGGCAGACCCGCATGGAATGAAAGCCTGCCACGAACCGCTTTCCTGAGGCTGTTTCAAAGCTGTGGAATGCTAGCCATAGAGAACACATTAGTTCCCGGCCCTTCCAACTGCATAGTGAGGGATGTTCCCAGAGCTGTGTATCCCTTGATTGTGCCCAGAAGGCTTTGGGTACACAGTGTCCTTCCTTGGAAAGAATAGACCATGTGAGAGTCTTGAGCACTGTGGGCCATAGTAAAGCTAAAGCCGTCCATTGACTAAGACTTCCTGGAAACCGGTGCACCTCTATCTCTGGTAATGGGAAAATGTGCACCTTACCTCAAGACTAGAGGTCACATTTAGTTGGCCCTGTAGCTACAGTACGCAACTGGGGTGAGCTCCCAGGAAGGAATCGCAAGCCCCTGGATTCTTTAGGAAAAAAACTCTGTGCTCTTCAGCGGCACCTGTGGCGTGAAGAGTCTCCTGGTGGTGTGGTTTTCAGCAGGCTTGGAAGCTGCAATGGAGCTGCTGTCAAAAGGGGGAAATACGGGCTTCTCCCATATTCTCCCGTTTACAACTTGACACCACAGCGCATTTACTAGCACTCTCTGACTGACTGCTGGAGACTTAAAGCCCCACTGGGCCTTTCTATGATCACACTTCGTTGGACGTGGGGTGTTTTGCGTGCCACGAATAACATTACACGCTTCATGAACTAGTCCAGCCTAGGTGACTTTGGATGGACCAAATGGCTAAGAATTTGACCGGTATTTCAGGATTTTCTGGCAGGCTGGACCTACCGTGTACCTTGCTTCCCAATAGAGAGATGACAGGTAAGAGTTGCCAGGATGCACTTTAGGCGCAGGGGTTCTTTCAGTGCAGTTCAGAGGGCCTCCGCAGAGGCAGAGCCACGTTGAATGGAAGACTGGCCAAAACGTGGTCCTGGGGCTGCCTTACAGCTGTAGAAATCAAGCTCTGCAGGCGAGAATCTGTTCATCACCCTTCCCTCTGCATACAAAGGGTCGACCCCAACCGTCTGTTCTCTGTTATGTTTCTCGGAAAATAAAAGGGGACTATGGCACACACACTCTCCCTCAGAAGGGAATTCCAACGCGACTCTCTTAGGCCTATGGAAAGCCGTAGAGGAGTTAAAGCATTCTGTCGAGTCGGGACGCACGGAGATGGCTGCACACAAAACTTTGCTGATAGGAAACACCCGTGCTTCCCTTGAGGCCAGGGGTCACGTTTACTTTGCCCTGAGCTAGGTCAAGCGTGGGATGAGCTCCTAGCAAGGCACTGGAGACCACCTGGATTCCTAGGAGAACACTCACTTTCTTCACTGAGCGTATTCCTAGGAGTGACTAGAAGACGGTTAATGCCAATGTCTTTCAGTCAGCCTTGAGGCCGCCACTATCTACCTTTCAACTGGGGGAAATCCTGCCTTTTTCCAGGCTTGTCAATGACAAACTGGATCACCCAGCACATGTTCCTAGCTTCTCTTACAATCCCAAAGAGACCATTGGAACGCAATCCGGCCTTCTGCGATGAAACTTTTGGATGCAGTGTGTTCTGCATGTGGTGAACGGCATAATCCTCTAAATGTCCGCCGTATTACTAGGTGACTTTGGATGTTCCAAATGCCTAACAATGCTCAGGGTAAATCTCTTCTTTATTTCGGGCTGGACGTAAAGGCCAGTTTCTGCATCACTAAGAGAGACCTCGAGCAGGAGTCCCAAAACTGAATTGGAGCCCCGGTGGTTTCTTTCAGGGCATCTTATGTTTCCTCAAATTGGCAGACCCGCATGGAATGAAAGCCTGCCTCGAACCGCTTTCTTGACGCTGTTTCAAAGCTGTGGAATGCTAGCCATAGAGAACACATTAGTTCCCGGCCCTTCCAACTGCATAGTGAGGGATGTTCCCAGAGCTGTGTATCCCTTGATTGTGCCCAGAAGGCTTTGGGTACACAGTGTCCTTCCTTGGAAAGAATAGACCATGTGAGAGTCTTGAGCACTGTGGGCCATAGTAAAGCTAAAGCCGTCCATTGACTAAGACTTCCTGGAAACCGGTGCACCTCTATCTCTGGTAATGGGAAAATGTGCACCTTACCTCAAGACTAGAGGTCACATTTAGTTGTCCCTTTAGCTACAGTACGCCACTGGGGTGAGCTCCCAGGAAGGAATCGCAAGCCCCTGGATTCATTAGGAAAAAAACTCTGTGCTCTTCAGCGGCACCTGTGGCGTGAAGAGTCTCCTGGTGGTGTGGTTTTCAGCAGGCTTGGAAGCTGCAATGGAGCTGCTGTCAAAAGGGGGAAATACGGGCTTCTCCCATATTCTCCCGTTTACAACTTGACACCACAGCGCATTTACTAGCGCTCTCTGACTGACTGCTGGAGACTTTCAGCCCCACTGGGCCTTTCTATGATCACACTTCGTTGGACGCGGGGTGTTTTGCGTGCCACGAATAGCATTACACGCTTCATGAACTAGTCCAGCCTAGGTGACTTTGGATGGACCAAATGGCTAAGAATTTGACCGGTATTTCAGGATTTTCTGGCAGGCTGGACCTACCGTGTACCTTGCTTCCCAATAGAGAGAAGACAGGTAAGAGTTGCCAGGATGCACTTTAGGCGCTGGGGTTCTTTCAGTGCAGTTCAGAGGGCCTCCGTGGAGGCAGAGCCACGTTGAATGGAATACTGGACTAAACGTGGTCCTGGGGCTGCCTTACAGCTGTAAAAATCAAGCTCTGCAGGCGAGAATCTGTTCATCACCCTTCCCTCTGCATACAAAGAGTCGACCCCAACCGTCTGTTCTGTGTTATGTTTCTCGGAAAATAAAAGGGGACTATGGCACACACACTCTCCCTCAGAAGGGAATTCCTACGCGACTCTCTTAGGCCTACAGAAAGCCGTAGAGGAGTTAAAGCACTCTGTCGAGTCAGGACACACGGAGATGGCTGCACACAAAACTTTGCTGATAGGAAACACCCGTGCTTCCCTTGAGGCCAGGGGTCACGTTTACCTTGCCCTGAGCTAGGGCAAGCGTGGGATGAGCTCCTAGCAAGGCACTGGAGACCACCTGGATTCCTAGGAGAACACTCACTTTCTTCACTGAGCGTATTTCTAGGAGTGACTAGAAGACGGTTAATGGCAATGTCTTTCAGTCAGCCTTGAGGCCGCACTATTTACCTTTCAACTGGGGGAAATCCTGCCTTTTTCCAGGCTTCTCAATGACAAACTGGATCACCCCGCACATGTACCTAGCTTCTCTGACAATCCCAAAGAGACCATTGGAACGCAATCCGGCCTTCTGCGATGAAACTTGTGGATGCAGTGTGTTCTGCATGTGGTGAACGGCATAATCCTCTAAATGTCCGCAGTAGGCCTAGGTGACTTTGCATGTTCCAAATGCCTAACAATGCTCAGGGTAAATCTCTTCTTTATTTCGGGCTGGACGTAAAGGCCAGTTTCTGCATCACTAAGAGAGACCTCGAGCAGGAGTCCCAAAACTGAATTGGAGCCCCGGTGGTTTCTTTCAGGGCATCTTATGTTTCCTCAAAGTGGCAGACCCACATGGAATGAAAGCCTGCCACGAACCGCTTTCCTGAGGCTGTTTCAAAGCTGTGGAATGCTAGCCATAGAGAACACATTAGTTGCCGGCCCTTCCAACTGCATAGTGAGGGATGTTCCCAGAGCTGTGTATCCCTTGATTGTGCCCAGAAGGCTTTGGGTACACAGTGTCCTTCCTTGGAAAGAATAGGCCATGTGAGAGTCTTGAGCACTGTGGGCCATAGTAAAGAAAAGCCGTCCATTGACTAAGACTTCCTGGAAACCGGTGCACCTCTATCTCTGGTAATGGGAAAATGTGCACCTTACCTCAAGACTAGAGGTCACATTTAGTTGGCCCTTTAGCTACAGTACGCAACTGGGTGAGCTCCCAGGAAGGAATCGCAAGCCCCTGGATTCTTTAGGAAAAAAAACTCTGTGCTCTTCAGTGGCACCTGTGGCGTGAAGAGTCTCCTGGTGGTGTGGTTTTCAGCAGGCTTGGAAGCTGCAATGGAGCTGCTGTCAAAAGGGGGAAATACGGGCTTCTCCCATATTCTCCCGTTTACAACTTGACACCACAGCGCATTTACTAGCACTCTCTGACTGACTGCTGGAGACTTTCAGCCCCACTGGGCCTTTCTATGATCACACTTGGTTGGACGCGGGGTGTTTTGCGTGCCACGAATAGCATTACACGCTTCATGAACTAGTCCAGCCTAGGTGACTTTGGATGGACCAAATGGCTAAGAATTTGACCGGTATTTCAGGATTTTCTGGCAGGCTGGCCCTACCGTGTACCTTGCTTCACAATAGAGAGATGACAGGTAAGAGTTGCCAGTATGCACTTTAGGCGCAGGGGTTCTTTCAGTGCAGTTCAGAGGGCCTCCGTGGAGGCAGAGCCACGTTTAATGGAATACTGGCCAAAACGTGGTCCTGGGGCTGCCTTACAGCTGTAGAAATCAAGCTCTGCAGGCGAGAATCTGTTCATCACCCTTCCCTCTGCATACAAAGGGTCGACCCCAACCGTCTGTTCTGTGTTATGTTTCTCGGAAAATAAAAGGGGACTATGGCGCACACACTCTCCCTCAGAAGGGAATTCCTACGCGACTCTCTTAGGCCTACGGAAAGCCGTAGAGGAGTTAAAGCACTCTGTCGAGTCAGGACGCACGGAGATGGCTGCACACAAAACTTTGCTGATAGGAAACACCCGTGCTTCCCTTGAGGCCAGGGGTCACGTTTACTTTGCCCTGAGCTAGGGCAAGCGTGGGATGAGCTCCTAGCAAGGCACTGGAGACCACCTGGATTCCTAGGAGAACACTCACTTTCTTCACTGAGCGTATTCCTACGAGTGACTAGAAGACGGTTAATGGCAATGTCTTTCAGTCAGCCTTGAGGCCGCCACTATCTACCTTTCAACTGGGGGAAATCCTGCCTTTTTCCAGGCTTCTCAATGACAAACTGGATCACCCGGCACATGTACCTAGCTTCTCTAACCATGGCAAAGAGACCTTTGGAATGCAATCCGGCCTTCTGCGATGAAACTTTTGGATGCAGTGTGTTCTGCATGTGGTGAACGGCATAATCCTCTAAATGTCCGCAGTAGGCCTAGGTGACTTTGGATGTTCCAAATGCCTAACAATGCTCAGGGCAAATCTCTTCTTTATTTCAGGCTGGACGTAAAGGCCAGTTTCTGCATTACTAAGAGAGACCTCGAGCAGGAGTCCCCAAACTGAATTGGAGCCCCGGTGGTTTCTTTCAGGGCATCTTATGTTTCCTCAAAGTGGCAGACCCGCATGGAATGAAAGCCTGCCACGAACCGCTTTCCTGAGGCTGTTTCAAAGCTGTGGAATGCTAGCCATAGAGAACACATTAGTTCCCGGCCCTTCCAACTGCATAGTGAGGGATGCTCCCAGAGCTGTGTATCCCTTGATTGTGCCCAGAAGGCTTTGGGTACACAGTGTCCTTCCTTGGAAAGAATAGACCATGTGAGAGTCTTGAGCACTGTGGGCCATAGTAAAGCTAAATCCGTCCATTGACTAAGACTTCCTGGAAACCGGTGCACCTCTATCTCTGGTAATGGGAAAATGTGCACCTTACCTCAATACTAGAGGTCACATTTAGTTGGCCCTTTAGCTACAGTACGCAACTGGGGTGAGCTCCCAGCAAGGAATCGCAAGCCCCTGGATTCTTTAGGAAAAAAACTCTGTGCTCTTCAGCGGCACCTGTGGCGTGAAGAGTCTCCTGGTGGTGTGGTTTTCAGCAGGCTTGGAAGCTGCAATGGAGCTGCTGTCAAAAGGGGGAAATACGGGCTTCTCCCATATTCTCCCTTTTACAACTTGACACCACAGCGCATTTACTAGCGCTCTCTGACTGACTGCTGGAGATTTCAGCCCCACTGGGCCTTTCTATGATCACACTTCGTTGGACGCAGGGTGTTTTGCGTGCCACGAATAGCATTACACGCTTCATGAACTAGTCCAGCCTAGGTGACTTTGGATGGACCAAATGGCTAAGAATTTGACCGGTATTTCAGGATTTTCTGGCAGGCTGGACCTACCGTGTACCTTGCTTCCCAATAGAGAGAAGACAGGTAAGAGTTGCCAGGATGCACTTTAGGCGCAGGGGTTCTTTCAGTGCAGTTCAGAGGGCCTCCGCGGAGGCAGAGCCACGTTGAATGGAATACTGGCCAAAACGTGGTCCTGGGGCTGCCTTACATCTGTAGAAATCAAGCTCTGCAGGCGAGAATCTGTTCATCACCCTTCCCTCTGCATACAAAGGGTCGACCCCAACCGTCTGTTCTGTGTTATGTTTCTCGGAAAATAAAAGGGGACTATGGCGCACACACTCTCCCTCAGAAGGGAATTCCTACGTGACTCTCTTAGGCCTACGGAAAGCCGTAGAGCAGGTAAAGCACTCTGTCGAGTCAGGACGCACGGAGATGGCTGCACACAAAACTTTGCTGATAGGAAACACCCGTGCTTCCCTTGAGGCCAGGGGTCACGTTTACTTTGCCCTGAGCTAGGGCAAGCGTGGGATGAGCTCCTAGCAAGGCACTGGAGACCACCTGGATTCCTAGGAGAACACTCACTTTCTTCACTGAGCGTATTCCTAGGAGTGACTAGAAGACGGTTAATGGCAATGTCTTTCAGTCAGCCTTGAGGCCGCCACTATCTACCTTTCAACTGGGGGAAATCCTGCCTTTTTCGAGGCTTCTCAATGACAAACTGGATCACCCCGCACATGTACCTAGCTTCTCTGACAATCCCAAAGAGACCATTGGAACGCAATCTGGCCTTCTGCGATGAAACTTTTGGATGCAGTGTGTTCTGCATGTGGTGAACGGCATAATCCTCTAAATGTCCGCAGTAGGCCTAGGTGACTTTGGATGTTCCAAATGCCTAACAATGCTCAGGGTAAATCTCTTCTTTATTTCGGGCTGGACGTAAAGGCCAGTTTCTGCATCACTAAGAGAGACCTCGAGCAGGAGTCCCCAAACTGAGTTGGTGCCCTGGTGGTTTCTTTCAGGGCATCTTATGTTTCCTCAAAGTGGCAGACCCGCATGGAATGAAAGCCTGCCAGGAACCGCCTTCCTGAGTCTATTTCAAAGCTGTGGAATGCTAGCCATAGAGAACACATTAGTTCCCGGCCCTTCCAACTGCATAGTGAGGGATGTTCCCAGAGCTGTGTATCCCTTGATTGTGCCCAGAAGGCTTTGGGTACACAGTGTCCTTCCTTGGAAAGAATAGACCATGTGAGGGTCTTGAGCACTGTGGGCCATAGTAAAGCTAAAGCCGTCCATTGACTAAGACTTCCTGGAAACTGGTGCACCTCTATCTCTGGTAATGGGAAAATGTGCACCTTACCTCAAGACTAGAGGTCACATTTAGTTGGCCCTTTAGCTACAGTACGCAACTGGGGTGAGCTCCCAGGAAGGAATCGCAAGCCCCTGGATTCTTTAGGAAAAAAACTCTGTGCTCTTCAGCGGCACCTGTGGCGTGAAGAGTCTCCTGGTGGTGTGGTTTTCAGCAGGCTTGGACGCTGCAATGGAGCTGCTGTCAAAAGGGGGAAATACGGGCTTCTCCCATATTCTCCCGTTTACAACTTGACACCAGAGCGCATTTACTAGCACTCTCTGACTGACTGCTGGAGACTTTCAGCCCCACTGGGCCTTTCTATGATCACACTTCGTTGGACGCGGGGTGTTTTGCGTGCCACGAATAGCATTACACGCTTCATGAACTAGTCCAGCCTAGGTGACTTTGGATGGACCAAATGGCTAAGAATTTGACCGGTATTTCAGGATTTTCTGGCAGGCTGGACCTACCGTGTACCTTGCTTCCCAATAGAGAGATGACAGGTAAGAGTTGCCAGGATGCACTTTAGGCGCAGGGGTTCTTTCAGTGCAGTTCAGAGGGCCTCCGTGGAGGCAGAGCCACGTTGAATGGAATACTGGCCAAAACGTGGTCCTGGGGCTGCCTTACAGCTGTAGAAATCAAGCTCTGCAGGCGAGAATCTGTTCATCACCCTTCCCTCTGCATACAAAGGGTCGACCCCAACCGTCTGTTCTGTGTTATGTTTCTCGGAAAATAAAAGGGGACTATGGCGCACACACTCTCCCTCAGAAGGGAATTCCTACACGACTCTCTTAGGCCTACGGAAAGCCGTAGAGGAGTTAAAGCACTCTGTCGAGTCAGGACGCACGGAGATGGCTGCACACAAAACTTTGCTGATAGGAAACACCCGTGCTTCCTTTGAGGCCAGGGGTCACGTTTACTTTGCCCTGAGCTAGGGCAAGCGTGGGATGAGCTCCTAGCAAGGCACTGGAGACCACCTGGATTCTTAGGAGAACACTCACTTTCTTCACTGAGCGTATTCCTAGGAGTGACTAGAAGACGGTTAATGGCAATGTCTTTCAGTCAGCCTTGAGGCCGCCACTATCTACCTTTCAACTGGGGGAAATCCTGCCTTTTTCCAGGCTTCTCAATGACAAACTGGATCACCCCGCACATGTACCTAGCTTCTCTGACAATCCCAAAGAGACCATTGGAACGCAATCCGGCCTTCTGCGATGAAACTTTTGGATGCAGTTTGTTCTGCATGTGGTGAACGGCATAATACTCTAAATGTCCGCAGTAGGCCTAGGTGACTTTGGATGTTCCAAATGCCTAACAATGCTCAGGGTAAATCTCTTCTTTATTTCGGGCTGGACGTAAAGGCCAGTTTCTGCATCACTAAGAGAGACCTCGAGCAGGAGTCCCCAAACTGAATTGGAGCCCCGGTGGTTTCTTTCAGGGCATCTTATGTTTCCTCAAAGTGGCAGACCCGCATGGAATGAAAGCCTGCCACGAACCGCTTTCCTGAGGCTGTTTCAAAGCTGTGGAATGCTAGCCATAGAGAACACATTAGTTCCCGGCCCTTCCAACTGCATACTGAGGGATGCTCCCAGAGCTGTGTATCCCTTGATTGTGCCCAGAAGGCTTTGGGTACACAGTGTACTTCCTTGGAAAGAATTGACCATGTGAGAGTCTTGAGCACTGTAGGCCATACTAAAGCTTAAGCCGTCCATTGATTAAGACTTCCTGGAAACCGGTGCACCTCTATCTCTGGTAATGGGAAAATGTGCACCTTACCTCAAGACTAGAGGTCACATTTACTTGGCCCTTTAGCTAGAGTACACAACTGGGGTGAGCGCCCAGGAAGGAATCGCAAGCCCCTGGATTCTTCAGGAAAACAGTTTGTGCTCTTCAGCGGCACCTGAGGCGTGAATAGTATCCTGGTGGTGTGGTTTTCAGCAGACTTGGAAGCTGCAATGGAGCTGCTGTCAAAAGGGGGAAATACGGGCTTCTCCCATATTCTCCCGTTTACAACCTGACGCCAAAGCGCATTTACTAGCACTCTCTGACTGACTACTGGAGACTTTCAGCCCCACTGGGCATTTCTATGATGACACTTGGTTGGATGCGGGTGTTTTGCGTGCCACGAATAGCATTACATGCTTCATGAACTAGTCCAGCCTAGGAGACTTTGGATGGACCAAATGGCTAACAATTTTACCGGATTTTCAGTATTTTCTGGCAGGTTGGACCTACCGTGTACCTTGCTTCACAATAGAGAGATGACAGGTAAGAGTTGCCAGGATGCACTTTAGGCGCAGGGATTCTTTCAGTGCGGTTCGGAGGGCCTCCGCAGAGGCAGAGCCACGTTGAATGGAATACTGGCAAAAACGTGGTCCTGGGGCTGCCTTTCAGCTGTAGAAATCAAACTCTGCAGGCGAGAATCTGTTCATCACCCTTCCCTCTGCATACAAAGAGTTGACCCCAACCGTCTGTTCTGTGTTATGTTTCTCGGAATATAAAAGGGGACTACGGCGCACACACTCTCCCTCAGAAGGGAATTCCTACGTGACTCTCTTAGGCCTACGGAAAGCCGTAGAGGGGTTAAAGCACTCTGTCGAGTCAGGACTCACGGAGATGGCTGCACACAAAACTTTGCTGATAGGAAACACCCGTGCTTCCCTTGAGGCTAGGGGTCAAGTTTACTTAGCACTGAGCTAGGGCAAGCGTTGGATGAGCCCCTAGCAAGGCACTGGAGACCACCTGGATTCCTAGGAGAACACTCACTTTCTTCACTGAGCGTATTCCTAGGAGTGACTAGAAGACGGTTAATGACAATGTCTTTCAGTCAGCCTTGAGGCCGCCACTATCTACCTTTCAACTGGGGGATATCCTGCCTTTTTCCAGGCTTCTCAATGACAAACTGGATCACCCGGCACATGTACCTAGCTTCTCTGACAATCCCAAAGAGATCATTGGAAAGCAACCCGGCCTTCTGCAATGAAACTTTTGGATGCAGTGTGTTCTGCATGAGGTGAACGGCATAATCCTCTAAATGTCCGCAGTAGGCCTAGGTGACTTTGGATGTTCCAAATGCCTAGCAATGCTCAGGGTAAATCTCTTCTTTATTTCGGCCTGGACCTAAAGGCCAGTTTCCGCATCACTAAGAGAGACCTCGAGCAGGAGTCCCCAAACTGAATTGTTGCCCCGGTGGTTTCTTTCAGGGCATCTTATGTTTCCTCAAAGTGGCAGACACGCATGGAATAAAAGCCTGCCACGAACCGCTTTCCTGAGGCTGTTTCAAATCTGTGGAATGCTAGCCATAGAGAACACATTACTTCCCGGCCCTTCCAACTGCATTGTGAGGGATGATACCAGTGCTGTGTATCCCTTGAATGTGCCCAGAAGGCTTTGGGTACACAGTGTCCTTCCTTGGAAAGAATAGACCATGTGAGAGTCTTGAGCACTGTGGGCCATACTAAAGCTAAAGCCGTCCATTGATTAAGACTTCCTGGAAACCGGTGCACCTCTATCTCTGGTAATGGGAAAATGTGCACCTTACCTCAAGACTAGAGGTCACATTTATTTGGCCCTGTAGCTACAGTACGCAACTGGGGTGAGCTCCCAGGAAGGAATCGCAAGCCCCTGGATTCTTCAGGAAAACAGTTTGTGCTCTTCAGCGGCACCTGTGGCGTAAAGAGTCTCCTGGTGGTGTGGTTTTCAGCAGGCTTGGAAGCTGCAATGGAGCTGCTGTCAAAAAGGGGAAATACAGGCTTCTCCCATATTCTCCCGTTTACAACTTGACACCACAGCGCATTTACTAGCGCTCTCTGACTGACTGCTGGAGACTTTCAGCCCCACTGGGCCTTTCTACGATCACACTTCGTTGGACGCGGGGTGTTTTGCGTGCCACGAATAGCATTACACGCTTCAGGAACTAGTCCAGCCTAGGTGACTTTGGATGGACCAAATGGCTAACAATTTGACCGGACTTTCAGTATTTTCTGTCAGGCTGGACCTACGTGTACCTTGCTTCACAATAGAGAGATGACAGGTAAGAGTTGCCAGGATGGACTTTAGACGCAGGGATTCTTTCAGTGCAGTTCAGCGGGCCTCCGCGGAGGCAGAGCCACGTTGAATGGAATACTGGCCAAAACGTGGTCCTGGGGCTGCCTTACAGCTGTAGAAATCAAGCTCTGCAGGCGAGAATCTGTTCATCACCCTTCCCTCTGCATACAAAGGGTCGACCCCAACCGTCTGTTCTGTGTTATGTTTCTCGGAAAATAAAAGGGGACTATGGCGCACACACTCTCCCTCAGAAGGGAATTCCTACGCGACTCTCTTAGGCCTACAGAAAGCCGTAGAGGAGTTAAAGCACTCTGTCGAGTCAGGACGCACGGAGATGACTGCACACAAAACTTTGCTGATAGGAAACACCCGTGCTTCCCTTGAGGCCAGGGGTCACGTTTACTTTGCCCTGAGCTAGGGCAAGCGTGGGATGAGCTCCTAGCAAGGCACTGGAGACCACCTGGATTCCTAGGAGAACACTCACTTTCTTCACTGAGCGTATTCCTAGGAGTGACTAGAAGACGGTTAATGGCAATGTCTTTCAGTCAGCCTTGAGGGCGCCACTATCTACCTTTCAACTGGGGGAAATCCTGCCTTTTTCCAGGCTTCTCAATGACAAACTGGATCACCCCGCACATGTACCTAGCTTCTCTGACAATTCCAAAGAGACCATTGGAATGCAATCCGGCCTTCTGCGATGAAACTTTTGGATGCAGTGTGTTCTGCATGTGGTGAACGGCATAATCCTCTAAATGTCCGCAGTAGGCCTAGGTGACTTTGGATGTTCCAAATGCCTAACAATGCTCAGGGTAAATCTCTTCTTTATTTCGGGCTGGACGTAAAGGCCAGTTTCTGCATCACTAAGAGAGACCTCGAGCAGGAGTCCCCAAACTGAATTGGAGCCCCGGTGGTTTCTTTCAGGGCATCTTATGTTTCCTCAAAGTGGCAGACCCGCATGGAATGAAAGCCTGCCACGAACCGCTTTCCTGAGGCTGTTTCAAAGCTGTGGAATGCTAGCCATAGAGAACACATTAGTTCCCGGCCCTTCCAACTGCATACTGAGGGATGCTCCCAGAGCTGTGTATCCCTTGATTGTGCCCAGAAGGCTTTGGGTACACAGTGTACTTCCTTGGAAAGAATTGACCATGTGAGAGTCTTGAGCACTGTAGGCCATACTAAAGCTTAAGCCGTCCATTGATTAAGACTTCCTGGAAACCGGTGCATCTCTATCTCTGGTAATGGGAAAATGTGCACCTTACCTCAAGACTAGAGGTCACATTTACTTGGCCCTTTAGCTAGAGTACACAACTTGGGTGAGCGCCCAGGAAGGAATCGCAAGCCCCTGGATTCTTCAGGAAAACAGTTTGTGCTCTTCAGCGGCACCTTTGGAGTGAATAGTATCCTGGGGGTGTGGTTTTCAGCAGGCTTGGAAGCTGCAATGGAGCTGCTGTCAAAAGGGGGAAATACGGGCTTCTCCCATATTCTCCCGTTTACAACCTGACGCCAAAGAGCATTTACTAGCACTCTCTGACTGACTACTGGAGACTTTCAGCCCCACTGGGCATTTCTATGATGACACTTGGTTGGACACGGGTGTTTTGCGTGCCACGAATAGCATTACATGCTTCATGAACTAGTCCAGCCTAGGTGACTTTGGATGGACCAAATGGCTAACAATTTTACCGGATTTTCAGTATTTTCTGGCAGGTTGGACCTACCGTGTACCTTGCTTCACAATAGAGAGATGACAGGTAAGAGTTGCCAGGATGCACTTTAGGCGCAGGAATTCTTTCAGTGCGGTTCGGAGGGCCTCCGCAGAGGCAGAGCCACGTTGAATGGAATACTGGCAAAAACGTGGTCCTGGGGCTGCCTTTCAGCTGTAGAAATCAAACTCTGCAGGCGAGAATCTGTTCATCACCCTTCCCTCTGCATACAAAGAGTTGACCCCAACCGTCTGTTCTGTGTTATGTTTCTCGGAATATAAAAGGGGACTACGGCGCACACACTCTCCCTCAGAAGGGAATTCCTACGTGACTCTCTTAGGCCTACGGAAAGCCATAGAGGGTTTAAAGCACTCTGTCGAGTCAGGACTCACGGAGATGGCTGCACACAAAACTTTGCTGATAGGAAACACTCGTGCTTCCCTTGAGGCTAGGGGTCAAGTTTACTTAGCACTGAGCTAGGGCAACCGTTGGATGAGCCCCTAGCAAGGCACTGGAGACCACCTGGATTCCTAGGAGAACACTCACTTTCTTCACTGAGCGTATTCCTAGGAGTGACTAGAAGACGGTTAATGACAATGTCTTTCAGTCAGCCTTGAGGCCGCCACTATCTACCTTTCAACTGGGGGATATCCTGCCTTTTTCCAGGCTTCTCAATGACAAACTGGATCACCCGGCACATGTACCTATCTTCTCTGACAATCCCAAAGAGATCATTGGAACGCAATCCGGCCTTCTGCAATGAAACTTTTGGATGCAGTGTGTTCTGCATGAGGTGAACGGCATAATCCTCTAAATGTCCGCAGTAGGCCTAGGTGACTTTGGATGTTCCAAATGCCTAGCAATGCTCAGGGTAAATCTCTTCTTTATTTCGGCCTGGACCTAAAGGCCAGTTTCCGCATCACTAAGAGAGACCTCGAGGAGGAGTCCCCAAACTGAATTGGAGTCCCGGTGATTTCTTTCAGGGCATCTTATGTTTCCTCAAAGTGGCAGACACGCATGGAATGAAAGCCTGCCACGAACCGCTTTCCTGAGGCTGTTTCAAATCTGTGGAATGCTAGCCATAGAGAACACATTACTTCCCGGCCCTTCCAACTGCATTGTGAGGGATGATACCAGAGATGTGTATCCCTTGAATGTGCCCAGAAGGCTTTGGGTACACAGTGTCCTTCCTTGGAAAGAATAGACCATGTGAGAGTCTTGAGCACTGTGGGCCATACTAAAGCTAAAGCCGTCCATTGATTAAGACTTCCTGGAAACCGGTGCACCTCTATCTCTGGTAATGGGAAAATGTGCAACTTACCTCAAGACTAGAGGTCACATTTAGTTGGCCCTGTAGCTACAGTACGCAACTGGGGTGAGCTCCCAGGAAGGAATCGCAAGCCCCTGGATTCTTCAGGAAAACAGTTTGTGCTCTTCAGCGGCACCTGTGGCGTGAAGAGTCTCCTGGTGGTGTGGTTTTCAGCAGGCTTGGAAGCTGCAATGGAGCTGCTGTCAAAAGGGGGAAATACGGGCTTCTCCCATATTCTCCCGTTTACAACCTGACACCACAGCGCATTGACTAGCGCTCTCTGACTGACTGCTGGAGACTTTCAGCCCCACTGGGCCTTTCTATGATCACACTTCGTTGGACGCGGGGTGTTTTGCGTGCCACGAATAGCATTACACGCTTCAGGAACTAGTCCAGCCTAGGTGACTTTGGATGGACCAAATGGCTAACAATTTGACCGGACTTTCAGTATTTTCTGTCAGGCTGGACCTACGTGTACCTTGCTTCACAATAGAGAGATGACAGTTAAGAGTTGCCAGGATGCACTTTAGACGCAAGGATTCTTTCAGTGCGGTTCAGATGGCCTCTGCAGAGGCAGAGCCACGTTGAATGGAATACTGGCCAAAACGTGGTCCTGGGGCTTCCTTACAGCTGTAGAAATCAAGCTCTGCAAGCGAGAATCTGTTCATCACCCTTCCCTCTGCATACAAAGAGTTGACCCCAACCGTCTGTTCTGTGTTATGTTTCTCGGAAAATAAAAGGGGACTACGGCGCCCAAACTCTCCCTCAGAAGGGAATTCCTATGTGACTCTCTTCGGCCTACGGAAAGCTGTATAGGAGTTAAGGCACTCGGTCGAGTCAGGACTCACGGAGATGGCTGCACACAAAACTTTGCTGATAGGAAACACTCGTGCTTCCCTTGAGGCTAGGTGTTACGTTTACTTTGCACTGAGCTAGGGCAAGTGTGGGATGAGCTCCTAGCAAGGCACTGGAGACCACCTGGATTCCTAAGAGAACACTCACTTTCTTCACTGAGCGTATTCCTAGGAGTGACTAGAAGACGGTTAATGGCAATGTCTTTCAGTCAGCCTTGAGGCAGCCACTATCTACCTTTCAACTGGGGGAAATACTGCCTTTTTCCAGGCTTCTCAATGACAAACTGGATCACCCCGCACATGTACCTAGCTTCTCTGACAATTGCAAAGAGACCATTGGAATGCAATCCGGCCTTCTGCGATGAAACTTTTGGATGCAGTGTGTTCTGCATGTGGTGAACGGCATAATCCTCTAAATGTCCGCAGTAGGCCTAGGTGACTTTGGTTGTTCCATATGCCTAACAATGCTCAGGGTAAATCTCTTCTTTATTTCGGGCTGGACGTAAAGGCCAATTTCTGCATCACTAAGAGAGACCTCGAGCAGGAGTCCCCAAACTGAATTGGAGCCCCGGTGGTTTCTTTCAGGGCATCTTATCTTTCCTTAAAGTGGCAGACCCGCATGGAATGAAAGCCTGCCTCAAACCGCTTTCCTGAGGCTGTTTCAAAGCTGTGGAATGCTAGCCATAGAGAACACATTAGTTCCCGGCCCTTCCAAATGCATAGTGAGGGATGTTCCCAGAGCTGCGTATCCCTTGATTGTGCCCAGAAGGCTTTGGGTACACAGTGTCCTTCCTTGGAAAGAATAGACCATGTGAGAGTCTTGAGCACTGTGGGCCATAGTAAAGCTAAAGCCGTCCATTGACTAAGACTTCCTGGAAACCGGTGCACCTCTATCTCTGGTAATGGGAAAATGTGCACCTTACCTCAAGACTAGAGGTCACATTTAGTTGGCCCTTTAGGTACAGTACGCAACTGGGGTGAGCTCCCAGGAAGGAATCGCAAGCCCCTGGATTCTTTAGGAAAAAAACTCTGTGCTCTTCAGCGGCACCTGTGGCGTGAAGAGTCTCCTGGTGGTGTGGTTTTCAGCAGGCTTGGAAGCTGCAATGGAGCTGCTGTCAAAAGGGGGAAATACGGGCTTCTCCCATATTCTCCCTTTTACAACTTGACACCACAGCGCATTTACTAGCACTCTCTGACTGACTGCTGGAGACTTTCAGGCCCACTGGGCCTTTCTATGCTCACACTTCGTTGGACGCGGGGTGTTTTGCGTGCCACGAATAGCATTACACGCTTCATGAACTAGTCCAGCCTAGGTGACTTTGGATGGACCAAATGGCTAAGAATTTGACCGGTATTTCAGGATTTTCTGGCAGGCTGGACCTACCGTGTACCTTGCTTCCCAATAGAGAGATGACAGGTAAGAGTTGCCAGGATGCACTTTAGGCGCAGGGGTTCTTTCAGTGCAGTTCAGAGGGCCTCCGTGGAGGCAGAGCCACGTTGAATGGAATACTGGCCAAAACGTGGTCCTGGGGCTGCCTTACAGCTGTAGAAATCAAGCTCTGCAGGCGAGAATCTGTTCATCACCCTTCCCTCTGCATACAAAGAGTCGACCCCAACCGTCTGTTCTGTGTTATGTTTCTCGGAAAATAAAAGGGGACTATGGCACACACACTCTCCCTCAGAAGGGAATTCCTACGCGACTCTCTTAGGCCTACAGAAAGCCGTAGAGGAGTTAAAGCACTCTTTCGAGTCAGGACGCACGGAGATGGCTGCACACAAAACTTTGCTGATAGGAAACACCCGTGCTTCCCTTGAGGCCAGGGGTCACGTTTACCTTGACCTGAGCTAGGGCAAGCGTGGGATGAGCTCCCAGCAAGGCACTGGAGACCACATGGATTCCTAGGAGAACACTCACTTTCTTCACTGAGCGTATTCCTAGGAGTGACTAGAAGACGGTTAATGGCAATGTCTTTCAGTCAGCCTTGAGGCCGCCACTATCTACCTTTCAACTGGGGGAAATCCTGCCTTTTTCCAGGCTTCTCAATGACAAACTGGATCACCCCGCACATGTACCTAGCTTCTCTGACAATCGCAAAGAGACCATTGGAATGCAATGCGGCCTTCTGCGATGAAACTTTTGGATGCAGTGTGTTCTGCATGTGGTGAATGGCATAATCCTCTAAATGTCCGCAGTAGGCCTAGGTGACTTTGGATGTTCCAAATGCCTAACAATGCTCAGGGTAAATCTCTTCTTTATTTCGGGCTGGACGTAAAGGTCAGTTTCTGCATCACTAATAGCGACCTCGAGCAGGAGTCCCCAAACTGAATTGGAGCACCGGTGGTTTCTTTCAGGGCATCTTATCTTTCCTCAAAGTGGCAGACCCGCATGGAATGAAAGCCTGCCACGAACCGCTTTCCTGAGGCTGTTTCAAAGCTGTGGAATGCTAGCCATAGAGAACACATTAGTTCCCGGCCCTTCCAACTGCATAGTGAGGGATGTTCCCAGAGCTGTGTATCCCTTGATTGTGCCCAGAAGGCTTTGGGTACACAGTGTCCTTCCTTGGAAAGAATAGACCATGTGAGAGTCTTGAGCACTGTGGGCCATAGTAAAGCTAAAGCCGTCCATTGACTAAGACTTCCTGGAAACCGGTGCACCTCTATCTCTGGTAATGGGAAAATGTGCACCTTACCTCAAGACTAGAGGTCACATTTAGTTGGCCCTTTAGCTACAGTACGCAACAGGGGTGAGCTCCCAGGAAGGAATCGCAAGCCCCTGGATTCTTTAGGAAAAAAACTCTGTGCTCTTCAGCGGCACCTGTGGCGTGAAGAGTCTCCTGGTGGTGTGGTTTTCAGCAGGCTTGGAAGCTGCAATGGAGCTGCTGTCAAAAGGGGGAAATACGGGCTTCTCCCATATTCTCCCGTTTACAACTTGACACCACAGCGCATTTACTAGCACTCTCTGACTGACTGCTGGAGACTTTCAGCCCCACTGGGCCTTTCTATGATCACACTTGGTTGGACGCGGGGTGTTTTGCGTGCCACGAATAGCATTACACGCTTCATGAACTAGTCCAGCCTAGGTGACTTTGGATGGACCAAATGGCTAAGAATTTGCCCGGTATTTCAGGATTTTCTGGCAGGCTGGACCTACCGTGTACCTTGCTTCACAATAGAGAGATGACGGGTAAGAGTTGCCAGGATGCACTTTAGGCGCAGGGGTTCTTTCAGTGCAGTTCAGAGGGCCTCCATGGAGGCAGAGCCACGTTGAATGGAATACTGGCCAAAACTTGGTCCTGGGGCTGCCTTACAGCTGTAGAAATCAAGCTCTGCAGGCGAGAATCTGTTCATCACCCTTCCCTCTGCATACAAAGGGTCGACCCCAACCGTCTGTTCTGTGTTATGTTTCTCGGAAAATAAAAGGGGACTAAGGCGCACACACTCTCCCTCAGAAGGGAATTCCTACGCGACTCTCTTAGGCCTCCGGAAAGCCGTAGAGGAGTTAAAGCACTCTGTCGAGTCAGGACGCACGGAGATGGCTGCACACAAAACTTTGCTGATAGGAAACACCCGTGCTTCCCTTGAGGCCAGGGATCACGTTTACTTTGCCCTGAGCTAGGGCAAGCGTGGGATGAGCTCCTAGCAAGGCACTGGAGACCTCCTGGATTCCTAGGAGAACATTCACTTTCTTCACTGAGCGTATTCCTAGGAGTGACTAGAAGACGGTTAATGGCAATGTCTTTCAGTCAGCCTTGAGGCCGCCACTATCTACCTTTCAACTGGGGGAAATCCTGCCTTTTTCCAGGCTTCTCAATGACAAACTGGATCACCCCGCACATGTACCTAGCTTCTCTGACAATCCCAAAGAGACCATTAGAACGCAATCCGGCCTTCTGCGATGAAACTTTTGGATGCAGTGTGTTCTGCATGTGGTGAACGGCATAATCCTCTAAATGTCCGCAGTAGGCCTAGGTGACTTTGGATGTTCCAAATGCCTAACAATGCTCAGGGTAAATCTCTTCTTTATTTCGGGCTGGACGTAAAGGCCAGTTTCTGCATCACTAAGAGAGACCTCGAGCAGGAGTCCCCAAACTGAATTGGAGCCCCGGTGGTTTCTTTCAGGGCATCTTATCTTTCCTCAAAGTGGCAGACCCGCATGGAATGAAAGCCGGCCACGAACCGCTTTCCTGAGGCTGTTTCAAAGCTGTGGAATGCTAGCCATAGAGAACACATTAGTTCCCGGCCCTTCCAACTGCATAGTGAGGGATGTTCCCAGAGCTGTGTATCCCTTGATTGTGCCCAGAAGGCTTTGGGTACACAGTGTCCTTCCTTGGAAAGAATAGACCATGTGAGAGTCTTGAGCACTGTGGGCCATAGTAAAGCTAAAGCCAGCCATTGACTAAGACTTCCTGGAAACCGGTGCACCTCTATCTCTGGTAATGGAAAAATGTGCACCTTACCTCAAGACTAGAGGTCACATTTAGTTGGCCCTTTAGCTACAGTATGCAACAGGGGTGAGCTCCCAGGAAGGAATCGCAAGCCCCTGGATTCTTTAGGAAAAAAACTCTGTGCTCTTCAGCGGCACCTGTGGCGTGAAGAGTCTCCTGGTGGTGTGGTTTTCAGCAGGCTTGGAAGCTGCAATGGAGCTGCTGTCAAAAGGGGGAAATACGGGCTTCTCCCATATTCTCCCGTTTACAACTTGACACCACAGCACATTTACTAGCACTCTCTGACTGACTGCTGGAGACTTTCAGCCCCACTGGGCCTTTCTATGCTCACACTTGGTTGGACGCGGGGTGTTTTGCGTGCCACAAATAGCATTACACGCTTCATGAACTAGTCCAGCCTAGGTGACTTTGGATGGACCAAATGGCTAAGAATTTGACCGGTATTTCAGGATTTTCTGGCAGGCTGGACCTACCGTGTACCTTGCTTCCCAATAGAGGGAAGACAGGTAAGAGTTGCCAGCATGCACTTTAGGCGCAGGGGTTCTTTCAGTGCAGTTCAGAGGGCCTCCGCAGAGGCAGAGCCACGTTGAATGGAATACTGGCCAAAACGTGGTCCTGTGGCTGCCTTACAGCTGTAGAAATCAAGCTCTGCAGGCGAGAATCTGTTCATCACCCTTCCCTCTGCATACAAAGAGTTGACCCCAACCGTCTGTTTTGTGTTATGTTTCTCGGAAAATAAAAGGGGACTATGGCGCACACACTCTCCCTCAGAAGGGAATTCCTACGCGACTCTCTTAGGCCTACAGAAAGCCGTAGAGGAGTTAAAGCACTCTGTCGAGTCAGGACGCACGGAGATGGCTGCACACAAAACTTTGCTGATAGGAAACACCCGTGCTTCCCTTGAGGCCAGGGGTCACGTTTACTTTGCCCTGAGCTAGGGCAAGCGTGGGATGAGCTCCTAGCAAGGCACTGGAGACCACCTGGATTCCTAGGAGAACACTCACTTTCTTCACTGAGCGTATTCCTAGGAGTGACTAGAAGACGGTTAATGGCAATGTCTTTCAGTCAGCCTTGAGGCCGCCACTATCTACCTTTCAACTGGGGGAAATCCTGCCTTTTTCCAGGCTTCTCAATGACAAACTGGATCACCCCGCACATGTACCTAGCTTCTCTGACAATCGCAAAGAGACCATTGGAACGCAATCCGGCCTTCTGCGATGAAACTTTTGGATGCAGTGTGTTCTGCATGTGGTGAACGGCATAATCCTCTAAATGTCCGCAGTAGGCCTAGGTGACTTTGGATGTTCCAAATGCCTAACAATGCTCAGGGCAAATCTCTTCTTTATTTCGGGCTGGACGTAAAGGCCAGTTTCTGCATCACTAAGAGAGACCTCGAGCAGGAGTCCCCAAACTGAATTGGAGCCCCGGTGGTTTCTTTCAGGGCATCTTATGTTTCCTCAAAGTGGCAGACCCGCATGGAATGAAAGCCTGCCACGAACCGCTTTCCTGAGGCTGTTTCAAAGCTGTGGAATGCTAGCCATAGAGAACACATTAGTTCCCGGCCCTTCCAACTGCATAGTGTGGGATGCTCCCAGAGCTGTGTATCCCTCGATTGTGCCCAGAAGGCTTTGGGTTCACAGTGTCCTTCCTTGGAAAGAATTGACCATGTGAGAGTCTTGAGCACTGTAGGCCATACTAAAGCTTAAGCCGTCCATTGATTAAGACTTCCTGGAAACCGGTGCACCTCTATCTCTGGTAATGGGAAAATGTGCACCTTACCTCAAGACTAGAGGTCACATTTACTTGGCCCTTTAGCTAGAGTACACAACTGGGGTGAGCTCCCAGGAAGGAATCGCAAGCCCCTGGATTCTTCAGGAAAACAGTTTGTGCTCTTCAGCGGCAACTGTGGCGTGAATAGTATCCTGGTGGTGTGGTTTTCAGCAGGCTTGGAAGCTGCAATGGAGCTGCTGTGAAAAGGGGGAAATACGGGTTTCTCCCATATTCTCCCGTTTACAACCTGACGCCACAGCGCATTTACTAGCACTCTCTGACTGACTACTGGAGACTTTCAGCCCCACTGGGCCTTTCTATGATGACACTTGGTTGGACGCGGGTGTTTTGCGTGCCACGAATAGCATTACATGCTTCATGAACTAGTCCAGCCTAGGTGACTTTGGATGGACCAAATGGCTAACAATTTTACCGGATTTTCAGTATTTTCTGGCAGGCTGGACCTACCGTGTACCTTGCTTCCCAATAGAGAGATGACAGGTAAGAGTTGCCAGGATGCACTTTAGGCGCAGGGATTCTTTCAGTGCGGTTCGGAGGGCCTCCGCAGAGGCAGAGCCACGTTGAATGGAATACTGGCAAAAACGTGGTCCTGGGGCTGACTTTCAGCTGTAGAAATCAAACTCTGCAGGCGAGAATCTGTTCATCACCCTTCCCTCTGAATACAAAGAGTTGACCCCAACCGTCTGTTCTGTGTTATGTTTCTCGGAATATAAAAGGGGACTACGGCGCACACACTCTCCCTCAGAAGGGAATTCCTACGTGACTCTCTTAGGCCTACGGAAAGCCGTAGAGGGGTTAAAGCACTCTGTCGAGTCAGGACTCACGGAGATGGCTGCAC
This sequence comes from Mesoplodon densirostris, assembly GCF_025265405.1. Taxonomy (NCBI): domain Eukaryota; kingdom Metazoa; phylum Chordata; class Mammalia; order Artiodactyla; family Ziphiidae; genus Mesoplodon; species Mesoplodon densirostris. Next base: position 2,352,695 of record NC_082682.1, read on the forward strand.
ACAAAACTTTGCTGATAGGAAACACTCGTGCTTCCCTTGAGGCTAGGGGTCAAGTTTACTTAGCACTGAGCTAGGGAAAGCGTGGGATGAGCTCCTAGCAAGGCACTGGAGACCACCTGGATTCCTAGGAGAACACTCACTTTCTTCACTGAGCGTATTCCTAGGAGTGACTAGAAGACGGTTAATGACAATGTCTTTCAGTCAGCCTTGAGGCCGCCACTATCTACCTTTCAACTGGGGGAAATCCTGCCTTTTTCCAGGCTTCTCAATGACAAACTGGATCACCCGGCACATGTACCTAGCTTCTCTGACAATCCCAAAGAGATCATTGGAATGCAATCCGGCCCTCTGCAATGAAACTTTTGGATGCAGTGTGTTCTGCATGAGGTGAACGGCATAATCCTCTAAATGTCCGCAGTAGGCCTAGGTGACTTTGGATGTTCCAAATGCCTAGCAATGCTCAGGGTAAATCTCTTCTTTATTTCGGCCTGGACCTAAAGGCCAGTTTCCGCATCACTAAGAGAGACCTCGAGCAGGAGTCCCCAAACTGAATTGGAGCCCCGGTGGTTTCTTTCAGGGCATCTTATGTTTCCTCAAAGTGGCAGACCCGCATGGAATGAAAGCCTGCCACGAACCGCTTTCCTGAGGCTGTTTCAAATCTGTGGAATGCTAGCCATAGAGAACACATTAGTTCCCGGCCCTTCCAACTGCATTGTGAGGGATGATACCAGAGCTGTGTATCCCTTGAATGTGCCCAGAAGGCTGTGGGTACACAGTGTCCTTCCTTGGAAAGAATAGACCATGTGAGAGTCTTGAGCACTGTGGGCCATACTAAAGCTAAAGCCGTCCATTGATTAAGACTTCCTGGAAACCGGTGCACCTCTATCTCTGGTAATGGGAAAATGTGCACCTTACCTCAAGACTAGAGGTCACATTTAGTTGGCCCTGTAGCTACAGTACGCAACTGGGGTGAGCTCCCAGGAAGGAATCGCAAGCCCCTGGATTCTTTAGGAAAACAGTTTGTGCTCTTCAGCGGCACCTGTGGCGTGAAGAGTCTCCTGGTGGTGTGGTTTTCAGCAGGCTTGGAAGCTGCAATGGAGCGGCTGTCAAAAGGGGGAAATACGGGCTTCTCCCATATTCTCCCGTTTACAACGTGACACCACAGCGCATTTACTAGCGCTCTCTGACTGACTGCTGGAGACTTTCAGCCCCACTGGGCCTTTCTATGATCACACTTCGTTGGACGCGGGGTGTTTTGCGTGCCACAAATAGCATTACACGCTTCAGGAACTAGACCGGCCTAGGTGACTTTGGATGGACCAAATGGCTAACAATTTTACCGGACTTTCAGTATTTTCTGTCAGGCTGGACCTACGTGTACCTTGCTTCACAATAGAGAGATGACAGGTAAGAGTTGCCAGGATGCACTTTAGACGCGGGGATTCTTTCAGTGCGGTTCAGATGGCCTCTGCAGAGGCAGAGCCACGTTGAATGGAATACTGGCCAAAACGTGGTCCTGGGGCTTCCTTACAGCTGTAGAAATCAAGCTCTGCAAGCGAGAATCTGTTCATCACCCTTCCCTCTGCATACAAAGAGTTGACCCCAACCGTCTGTTCTGTGTTATGTTTCTCGGAAAATAAAAGGGGACTACGGCGCCCAAACTCTCCCTCAGAAGGGAATTCCTACGTGACTCTCTTCGGCCTACGGAAAGCTGTAGAGGAGTTAAGGCACTCGGTCGAGTCAGGACTCACGGAGATGGCTGCACACAAAACTTTGCTGATAGGAAACACTCGTGCCTCCCTTGAGGCTAGGGATCACGTTTACTTTGCACTGAGCTAGGGCAAGTGTGGGATGAGCTCCTAGCAAGGCACTGGAGACCACCTGGATTCCTAAGAGAACACTCACTTTCTTCACTGAGCGTATTCCTAGGAGTGACTAGAAGACGGTTAATGGCAATGTCTTTCAGTCAGCCTTGAGGCAGCCACTATCTACCTTTCAACTGGGGGAAATCCTGCCTTTTTCCAGGCTTGTCAATGACAACTGTATCACCCCCCACATGTACCTAGCTTCTCTGACAATTGCAAAGAGACAATTGGAGAGCAATCCGGCCTTCTGAGATGAAACTTTTGGATGCAGTGTGTTCTGCATGTGGTGAACGGCATAATCCTCTAAATGTCCGCAGTAGGCCTAGGTGACTTTGGTTGTTCCATATGCCTAACAATGCTCAGGGTAAATCTCTTCTTTATTTCGGGCTGGACGTAAAGGCCAGTTTCTGCATCACTAAGAGAGACCTCGAGCAGGAGTCCCCAAACTGAATTGGAGCCCCGGTGGTTTCTTTCAGGGCATCTTATCTTTCCTTAAAGTGGCAGACCCGCATGGAATGAAAGCCTGCCACGAACCGCTTTCCTGAGGCTGTTTCAAAGCTGTGGAATGCTAGCCATAGAGAACACATTAGTTCCCGGCCCTTCCAACTGCATAGTGAGGGATGTTCCCAGAGCTGTGTATCCCTTGATTGTGCCCAGAAGGCTTTGGGTACACAGTGTCCTTCCTTGGAAAGAATAGACCATGTGAGAGTCTTGAGCACTGTGGGCCATAGTAAAGCTAAAGCCGTCCATTGACTAAGACTTCCTGGAAACCGGTGCACCTCTATCTCTGGTAATGGGAAAATGTGCACCTTACCTCAAGACTAGAGGTCACATTTAGTTGGCCCTTTAGCTACAGTACGCAACAGGGGTGAGCTCCCAGGAAGGAATCGCAAGCCCCTGGATTCTTTAGGAAAAAAACTCTGTGCTCTTCAGCGGCACCTGTGGCGTGAAGAGTCTCCTGGTGGTGTGGTTTTCAGCAGGCTTGGAAGCTGCAATGGAGCTGCTGTCAAAAGGGGGAAATACGGGCTTCTCCCATATTCTCCCATTTACAACTTGATACCACAGCACATTTACTAGCACTCTCTGACTGACTGCTGGATACTTTCAGCCCCACTGGGCCTTTCTATGATCACACTTCGTTGGACGTGGGGTGTTTTGCGTGCCACGAATAGCATTACACGCTTCATGAACTAGTCCAGCCTAGGTGACTTTGGATGGACCAAATGGCTAAGAATTTGACCGGTATTTCAGGATTTTCTGGCAGGCTGGACCTACCGTGTACCTTGCTTCCCAATAGAGAGATGACAGGTAAGAGTTGCCAGGATGCACTTTACGCACAGGGGTTCTTTCAGTGCAGTTCAGAGGGCCTCCGCAGAGGCAGAGCCACGTTGAATGGAATACTGGCCAAAACCTGGTCCTGGGGCTGCCTTACAGCTGTAGAAATCAAGCTCTGCAGGCGAGAATTTGTTCATCACCCTTCCCTCTGCATACAAAGGGTCGACCCCAACCGTCTGTTCTGTGTTATGTTTCTCGGAAAATAAAAGGGGACTATGGCGCACACACTCTCCCTCAGAAGGGAATTCCTACGCGACTCTCTTAGGCCTACGGAAAGCCGTAGAGGAGTTAAAGCACTCTGTCGAGTCGGGACGCACGGAGATGGATGCACACAATACTTTGCTGATAGGAAACACCCGTGCTTCCCTTGAGGCCAGGGGTCACGTTTACTTTGCCCTGAGCTAGGGCAAGCGTGGGATGAGCTCCTAGCAAGGCACTGGAGACCACCTGGATTCCTAGGAGAACACTCACTTTCTTCACTGAGCGTATTCCTAGGAGTGACTAGAAGACGGTTAATGGCAATGTCTTTCAGTCAGCCTTGAGGCCGCCACTATCTACCTTTCAACTGGGGGAAATCCTGCCTTTTTCCAGGCTTCTCAATGACAAACTGGATCACCCCGCACATGTACCTAGCTTCTCTGACAATCCCAAAGAGACCATTGGAACGCAATCCGGCCTTCTGCGATGAAACTTTTGGATGCAGTGTGTTCTGCATGTGGTGAACGGCATAATCCTCTAAATGTCCGCAGTAGGCCTAGGTGACTTTGGATGTTCCAAATGCCTAACAATGCTCAGGGTAAATCTCTTCTTTATTTCGGGCTGGACGTAAAGGCCAGTTTCCGCATCACTTAGAGAGACCTCGAGCAGGAGTCCCCAAACTGAATTGGAGCCCCGGTGGTTTCTTTCAGGGCATCTTATGTTTCCTCAAAGTGGCAGACCCGCATGGAATGAAAGCCTGCCTCGAACCGCTTTCCTGACGCTGTTTCAAAGCTGTGGAATGCTAGCCATAGAGAACACATTAGTTCCCGGCCCTTCCAACTGCATAGTGAGGGATGTTCCCAGAGCTGTGTATCCCTTGATTGTGCCAAGAAGGGTTTGGGTACACAGTGTCCTTCCTTGGCAGGAATTGACCATGTGAGAGTCTTGAGCACTGTGGGCCATAGTAGAGCTAAAGCCGTCCATTGACTAAGACTTCCTGGAAACTGGTGCACCTCTATCTCTGGTAATGGGAAAATGTGCACCTTACCTCAAGACTAGAGGTCACATTTAGTTGGCCCTTTAGCTACAGTACGCAACTGGGGTGAGCTCCCAGGAAGGAATCGCAAGCCCCTGGATTCTTTAGGAAAAAAACTCTGTGCTCTTCAGCGGCACCTGTGGCGTGAAGAGTCTCCTGGTGGTGTGGTTTTCAGCAGGCTTGGAAGCTGCAATGGAGCTGCTGTCAAAAGGGGGAAATACGGGCTTCTCCCATATTCTCCCGTTTACAACTTGACACCACAGCGCATTTACTAGCGCTCTCTGACTGACTGCTGGAGACTTTCAGCCCCACTGGGCCTTTCTATGATCACACTTCGTTGGACGTGGGCTGTTTTGCGTGCCACGAATAGCATTACACGCTTCAGGAACTAGTCCGGCCTAGGTGACTTTGGATGGACCAAATGGCTAACAATTTTACCGGACTTTCAGTATTTTCTGTCAGGGTGAACCTACGTGTACCTTGCATCACAATATAGAGATGACAGGTAAGAGTTGCCAGGATGCACTTTAGACGCAGGGATTCTTTCAGTGCGGTTCAGATGGCCTCTGCAGAGGCAGAGCCACGTTGAATGGAATACTGGCAAAAACGAGGTCCTGGGGCTGCCTTACAGCTGTAGAAATCAAGCTCTGCAGGCGAGAATCTGTTCATCACCCTTCCCTCTGCATACAAAGGGTCGACCCCAACCGTCTGTTCTGTGTTATGTTTCTCGGAAAATAAAAGGGGACTATGGCGCACACACTCTCCCTCAGAAGGGAATTCCAACGCGACTCTCTTAGGCCTACGGAAAGCCGTAGAGGAGTTAAAGCACTCTGTCGAGTCGGGACGCACGGAGATGGCTGCACACAATACTTTGCTGATAGGAAACACCCGTGCTTCCCTTGAGGCCAGGGGTCACGTTTACTTTGCCCTGAGCTAGGGCAAGCGTGGGATGAGCTCCTAGCAAGGCACTGGAGACCACCTGGATTCCTAGGAGAACACTCACTTTCTTCACTGAGCGTATTCCTAGGAGTGACTAGAAGACGGTTAATGGCAATGTCTTTCAGTCAGCCTTGAGGCCGCCACTATCTACCTTTCAACTGGGGGAAATCCTGCCTTTTTCCAGGCTTCTCAATGACAAACTGGATCACCCCGCACATGTACCTAGCTTCTCTGACAATCCCAAAGAGACCATTGGAACGCAATCCGGCCTTCTGCGATGAAACTTTTGGATGCAGTGTGTTCTGCACGTGGTGAACGGCATAATCCTCTAAATGTCCGCAGTCGGCCTAGGTGACTTTGGATGTTCCAAATGCCTAACAATGCTCAGGGTAAATCTCTTCTTTATTTCGGGCTGGACGTAAAGGCCAGTTTCTGCATCACTAAGAGAGACCTCGAGCAGGAGTCCCAAAACTGAATTGGAGCCCCGGTGGTTTCTTTCAGGGCATCTTATCTTTCCTTAAAGTGGCAGACCCGCATGGAATGAAAGCCTGCCACGAACCGCTTTCCTGAGGCTGTTTCAAAGCTGTGGAATGCTAGCCATAGAGAACACATTAGTTCCCGGACCTTCCAACTGCATAGTGAGGGATGTTCCCAGAGCTGTGTATCCCTTGATTGTGCCCAGAAGGCTTTGGGTACACAGTGTCCTTCCTTGGAAAGAATAGACCATGTGAGAGTCTTGAGCACTGTGGGCCATAGTAAAGTTAAGCCGTCCATGGACTAAGACTTCCTGGAAACCGGTGCACCTCTATCTCTGGTAATGGGAAAATGTGCACCTTACCTCAAGACTAGAGGTCACATTTAGTTGGCCCTTTAGCTACAGTACGCAACTGGGGTGAGCTCCCAGGAAGGAATCGCAAGCCCCTGGATTCTTTAGGAAAAAAACTCTGTGCTCTTCAGCGGCACCTGTGGCGTGAAGAGTCTCCTGGTGATGTGTTTTTCAGCAGGCTTGGAAGCTGCAATGGAGCTGCTGTCAAAAGGGGGAAATACGGGCTTCTCCCATATTGTCCCGTTTACAACTTGACACCACAGCGCATTTACTAGCACTCTCTGACTGACTGCTGGAGACTTTCAGCCCCACTGGGACTTTCTATGATCACACTTCATTGGACGCGGGGTGTTTTGCGTGCCACGAATAGCATTACACGCTTCAGGAACTAGTCCGGCCTAGGTGACTTTGGATGGACCAAATGGCTAACAATTTTACCGGACTTTCAGTATTTTCTGTCAGGCTGAACCTACGTGTACCTTGCATCACAATAGAGAGATGACAGGTAAGAGTTGCCAGGATGCACTTTAGACGCAGGGATACTTTCAGTGCGGTTCAGATGGCCTCTGCAGAGGCAGAGCCACGTTGAATGGAATACTGGCAAAAACGAGGTCCTGGGGCTGCCTTACAGCTGTAGAAATCAAGCTCTGCAAGCGAGAATCTGTTCATCACCCTTCCCTCTGCATACAAAGAGTTGACCCCAACCGTCTGTTCTGTGTTATGTTTCTCGGAAAATAAAAGGGGACTACGGCGCCCAAACTCTCCCTCAGAAGGGAATTCCTACGTGAATCACTTCGGCCTACGGAAAGCTGTAGAGGAGTTAAGGCACTCGATCGAGTCAGGACTCACGGAGATGGCTGCACACAAAACTTTGCTGATAGGAAACACTCGTGCTTCCCTTGAGGCTAGGGGTCACGTTTACTTTGCACTGAGCTAGGGCAGGTGTGGGATGAGCTCCTAGCAAGGCACTGGAGACCACCTGGATTCCTAAGAGAACACTCACTTTCTTCACTGAGCGTATTCCTAGGAGTGACTAGAAGACGGTTAATGGCAATGTCTTTCAGTCAGCCTTGAGGCCGCCACTATCTACCTTTCAACTGGGGGAAATCCTGCCTTTTTCCAGGCTTGTCAGTGACAACCTGGATCACCCCGCACATGTACCTAGCTTCTCTGACAATCGCAAAGAGACCATTGGAATGCAATCCGGCCTTCTGCGATGAAACTTTTGGATGCAGTGTGTTCTGCATGTGGTGAACGGCATAATCCTCTAAATGTCCGCAGTAGGCCTAGGTGACTTTGGATGTTCCAAATGCCTAACAATGCTCAGGGTAAATCTCTTCTTTATTTCGGGCTGGACGTAAAGGCCAGTTTCTGCATCACTAAGAGAAACCTCGAGTAGGAGTCCCCAAACTGAATTGGAGGCCCGGTGGTTTCTTTCACGGCATCTTATGTTTCCTCAAAGTGGCAGACCCGCATGGAATGAAAGCCTGCCACGAACCGCTTTCCTGAGGCTGTTTCAAAGCTGTGGAATGCTAGCCATAGAGAACACATTAGTTCCCGGCCCTTCCAACTGCATAGTGAGGGATGTTCCCAGAGCTGTGTATCCCTTGAATGTGCCCAGAAGGCTTTGGGTACACAGTGTCCTTCCTTTCAAAGAATAGACCATGTGAGAGTCTTGAGCACTGTGGGCCATAGTAGAGCTAAAGCCGTCCATTGACTAAGACTTCCTGGGAACCGGTGCACCTCTATCTCTGGTAATGGGAAAATGTGCACCTTACCTCAAGACTAGAGGTCACATTTAGTTGGCCCTTTAGCTACAGTACGCAACTGGAGTGAGCTCCCAGGAAGGAATCGCAAGCCCCTGGATTCTTTAGGAAAAAAACTCTGTGCTCTTCAGCGGCACCTGTGGCGTGAAGAGTCTCCTGGTGGAGTGGTTTTCAGCAGGCTTGGAAGCTGCAATGGAGCTGCTGTCAAAAGGGGGAAATACGGGCTTCTCCCATATTCTCCCGTTTACAACTTGACACCACAGCGCATTTACTAGCACTCTCTGACTGACTGCTGGAGACTTTCAGCCCCACTGGGCCTTTCTATGATCACACTTCGTTGGACGCGGGGTGTTTTGCATGCCACGAATAGCATTACACGCTTCATGAACTAGTCCAGCCTAGGTGACTTTGGATGGACCAAATGGCTAAGAATTTGACCGGTATTTCAGGATTTTCTGGCAGGCTGGACCTACCGTGTACCTTGCTTCCCAATAGAGAGAAGACAGGTAAGAGTTGCCAGGATGCACTTTAGGCGCAGGGGTTCTTTCAGTGCAGTTCAGAGGGCCTCCGCGGAGGCAGAGCCACGTTGAATGGAATACTGGTCAAAAGGTGGTCCTGGGGCTGCCTTACAGCTGTAGAAATCAAGCTCTGCAGGCGAGAATCTGTTCATCACCCTTCCCTCTGCATACAAAGGTTCGACCCCAACCGTCTGTTCTGTGTTATGTTTCTCGGAAAATAAAAGGGGACTATGGCGCACACACTCTCCCTCAGAAGGGAATTCCTACGTGACTCTCTTAGTCCTACGGAAAGCCGTAGAGGAGTTAAAGCACTCTGTCGAGTCAGGACTCACGGAGATGGCTGCACACAAAAGTTTGCTGATAGGAAACACTCATGCTTCCCTTGAGCCTAGGGGTCACGTTTACTTTGCACTGAGCTAGTGCAAGCGTGGGATGCGCTCCTAGCAAGGCACTGGAGACCACCTGGCTTCCTAGGAGAACACTCACTTTCTTCACTGAGCGTATTCCTAGGAGTGACTAGAAGACGGTTAATGGCAATGTCTTTCAGTCAGCCTTGAGGCCGCCACTATCTACCTTTCAACTGGGGGAAATCCTGCCTTTTTCCAGGCTTCTCAATGACAAACTGGATCACCCCGCACATGTACCTAGCTTCTCTGACAATCCCAAAGAGACCATTGGAACGCAATCCGGCCTTCTGCGATGAAACATTTGGATGCAGTGTGTTCTGCATGTGGTGAACGGCATAATCCTCTAAATATCCTCAGTAGGCCTAGGTGACTTTGGATGTTCCAAATGCCTAGCAATGCTCAGGGTAAAACTCTTTTTTATTTCGGGCTGGACCTAAAGGCCAGTTACCGCATCACTTAGAGAGACCTCGAGCAGGAGTCCCCAAGCTGAATTGGAGCCCCGGTGGTTTCTTTCAGAACATCTTATGTTTCCTCAAAGTGGCAGACCCGCATGGAATGAAAGCCTGCCACGAACCTCCTTCCTGAAGCTGTTTCAAAACTGTGGAATGCTAGCATAGAGAACACATTAGTTCCCGGCCCTTCCAACTTCATAGTGAGGGATGCTCCCAGAGCTGTGTATCCCTTGATTGTGCCCAGAAGGCTTTGGGTACACAGTGTACTTCCTTGGAAAGAATTGACCATGTGAGAGTCTTGAGCACTGTAGGCCATACTAAAGCTTAAGCCGTCCATTGATTAAGACTTCCTGGAAACCGGTGCACCTCTATCTCTGGTAATGGGAAAATGTGCACCTTACCTCAAGACTAGAGGTCACATTTACTTGGCCCTTTAGCTAGAGTACACAACTGGGGTCAGCTCCCAGGAAGGAATCGCAAGCCCCTGGATTCTTCAGGAAAACAGTTTGTGCTCTTCAGCGGCACCTGTGGCGTGAAGAGTCTCCTGGTGGTGTGGTTTTCAGCAGGCTTGGAAGCTGCAATGGAGCTGCTGTCAAAAGTGGGAAATACGGGCTTCTCCCATATTCTCCCGTTTACAACTTGATGCCACAGCGCATTTACTAGCACTCTCTGACTGACTACTGGAGACTTTCAGCCCCACTGGGCCTTTCTATGATGACACTTGGTTGGACGCGGGTGTTTTGCGTGCCACGAATAGCATTACATGCTTCATGAACTAGTCCAGCCTAGGTGACTTTGGATGGACCAAATGGCTAACAATTTGACCGGTATTTCAGGATTTTCTGGCAGGCTGGACCTACCGTGTACCTTGCTTCCCAATAGAGAGATGACAGGTAAGAGTTGCCAGGATGCACTTTAGGCGCAGGGGTTATTTCAGTGCGGTTCAGAGGGCCTCCGCGGAGGCAGAGCCACTTTGAATGGAATACTGGCCAAAACGTGGTCCTGGGGCTGCCTTACAGCTGTAGAAATCAAGCTCTGTAGGCGAGAATCTGTTCATCACCCTTCCCTCTGCATACAAAGAGTCGACCCCAACCGTCTGTTCTGTGTTATGTTTCTCGGAAAATAAAAGGGGACTACGGCGCCCACACTCTCCCTCAGAAGGGAATTCCTACGTGACTCTCTTAGGCCTACGGAAAGCCGTAGAGGAGTTAAAGCAGTCTGTCGTGTCAGGACGCACGGAAATGGCTGCACACAAAACTTTGCTGATAGGAAACACTTGTGCTTGCCTTGAGGCCAGGGGTCACGTTTACTTTGCCCTGAGCTAGGGCAAGCGTGGGATGAGCTCCTAGCAAGACACTGGAGACCACCTGGATTCCTAGGAGAACGCTCACTTTCTTCACTGAGCGTATTCCTAGGAGTGACTAGAAGACGGTTAATGGCAATGTCTTTCAGTCAGCCTTGAGGCCGCCACTATCTACCTTTCAAATGGGGGAAATCCTGCCTTTTTCCAGGCTTCTCAATGACAAACTGGATCACCCCGCACATGTACCTAGCTTCTCTGACAATCCCAAAGAGACCATTGGAATGCAATCCGGCTTTCTGCGATGAAACTTTTGGATGCAGTGTGTTCTGCATGTGGTGAACGGCATAATCCTCTAAATGTCCGCAGTAGGCCTAGGTGACTTTGGATGTTCCAAATGCCTAACAATGCTCAGGGTAAATCTCTTCTTTATTACGGGCTGGACGTAAAGGCCAGTTTCTGCATCACTAAGAGAGACCTCGAGCAGGAGTCCCCAAACTGAAATGGAGCCCCGGTGGTTTCTTTCAGAGCATCTTATGTTTCCTCAAATTTGCAGACCTGCATGGAATGAAAGCCTGCCACGAACCGCCTTCCTGAAGCTGTTTCAAAGCTGTGGAACGCTAGCCATAGAGAACACATTAGTTCCCGGCCATTCCAACTGCATAGTGAGGGATGCTCCCAGAGCTCTGTATCCCTTGATTGTGCCCAGAAGGCTTTGGGTACACAGTGTACTTCCTTGGAAAGAATTGACCATGTGAGAGTCTTGAGCACTGTAGGCCATACTAAAGCTTAAGCCGTCCATTGATTAAGACTTCCTGGAAACCGGTGCACCTCTATCTCTGGTAATGGGAAAATGTGCACCTTAGCTCAAGACTAGAGGTCACATTTACTTGGCCCTTTAGCTAGAGTACACAACTGGGGTGAGCTCCCAGGAAGGAATCGCAAGCCCCTGGATTCTTCAGGAAAACAGTTTGTGCTCTTCAGCGGCACCTGTGGCGTGAAGAGTATCCTGGTGGTGTGGTTTTCAGCAGGCTTGGAAGCTGCAATGGAGCTGCTGTCAAAAGGGGTAAATACGGGCTTCTCCCATATTCTCCCGTTTACAACTTGACGCCACAGCGTATTTACTAGCACTCTCTGACTGACTACTGGAGAGTTTCAGCCCCACTGGGCCTTTCTATGATGACACTTAGTTGGATGCGGGTGTTTTGCGTGCCACGAATAGCATTACACGCTTCATGAACTAGTCCAGCCTAGGTGACTTTGGATGGACCAAATGGCTAACAATTTTACCGGATTTTCAGTATTTTCTGGCAGGCTGGACCTACCGTGTACCTTGCTTCACAATAGAGAGATGACAGGTAAGAGTTGCCAGGATGCACTTTAGGCGCAGGGATTCTTTCAGTGCGGTTCGGAGGGCCTCCGCAGAGGCAGAGCCACGTTGAATGGAATACTGGCAAAAACGTGGTCCTGGGGCTGCCTTACATCTGTAGAAATCAAGCTCTGTAGGCGAGAATCTGTTCATCACCCTTCCCTCTGCATACAAAGAGTCGACCCCAACCGTCTGTTCTGTGTTATGTTTCTCGGAATATAAAAGGGGACTACGGCGCACACACTCTCCCTCAGAAGGGAATTCCTACGTGACTCTTTTAGGCCTACGGAAAGCCGTAGAGGGGTTAAAGCACTCTGTCGAGTCAGGACTCATGGAGATGGCTGCACACAAAACTTTGCTGATAGGAAACACTCGTGCTTCCCTTGAGGCTAGGGGTCAAGTTTACTTAGCACTGAGCTAGGGCAAGCGTGGGATGAGCTCCTAGCAAGGCACTGGAGACCACCTGGATTCCTAGGAGAACACTCACTTTCTTCACTGAGCGTATTCCTAGGAGTGACTAGAAGACGGTTAATGACAATGTCTTTCAGTCAGCCTTGAGGCCGCCACTATCTACCTTTCAACTGGGGGAAATCCTGCCTTTTTCCAGGCTTCTCAATGACAAACTGGATCACCCGGCACATGTACCTAGCTTCTCTGACAATCCCAAAGAGATCATTGGAACGCAATCCGGCCTTCTGCAATGAAATTTTTGGATGCAGTGTGTTCTGCATGAGGTGAACGGCATAATCCTCTAAATGTCCGTAGTAGGCCTAGGTGACTTTGGATGTTCCAAATGCGTAGCAATGCTCAGAGTAAATCTCTTCTTTATTTCGGCCTGGATCTTAAGGCCAGTTTCCGCATCACTAAGAGAGACCTCGAGCAGAAGTCCCCAAACTGAATTGGAGCCCCGGTGGTTTCTTTCAGGGCATCTTATGTTTCCTCAAAGTGGCAGACCCGCATGGAATGAAAGCCTGCCACGAACCGCTTTCCTGAGGCTGTTTCAAATCTGTGGAATGCTGGCCATAGAGAACACATTAGTTCCCGGCCCTTCCAACTGCATTGTGAGGGATGTTACCAGAGCTGTGTATCCCTTGAATGTGCCCAGAAGGCTTTGGGTACACAGTGTCCTTCCTTGGAAAGAATAGATCATTTGAGAGTCTTGAGCACTGTGGGGCATACTAAAGCTAAAGCCGTCCATTGATTAAGACTTCCTGGAAACCGGTGCACCTCTATCTCTGGTAATGGGAAAATGTGCACCTTACCTCAAGCCTAGAGGTCACATTTAGTTGGCCCTGTAGCTACAGTACGCAACTGGGGTGAGCTCCCAGGAAGGAATCGCAAGACCCTGGATTCTTCAGGAAAACACTATGTGCTCTTCAGCGGCACCTGTAGCGTGAAGAGTCTCCTGGTGGTGTGGTTTTCAGCAGGCTTGGAAGCTGCAATGGAGCTGCTGTCAAAAGGGGGAAATACGGGCTTCTCCCATATTCTCCCGTTTACAACTTGACACCACAGCGCATTTACTAGCGCTCTCTGACTGACTGCTGGAGACTTTCAGCCCCACTGGGCCTTTCTATGATCACACTTCGTTGGACGCGGGGTGTTTTGCGTGCCACGAATAGCATTACACGCTTCAGGAACTAGTCTGGCCTAGGTGACTTTGGATGGACCAAATGACTAACAATTTTACCGCACTTTCAGTATTCTCTGTCAGGCTGGACCTACGTGTACCTTGCTTCACAATAGAGAGATGACAGATAAGAGTTGCCAGGATGCACTTTAGACGCAGGGATTATTTCAGTGCGGTTCATATGGCCTCTGCAGAGGCAGAGCCACGTTGAATGGAATACTGGCAAAAACGTGGTCCTGGGGCTGCCTTACAGCTGTAGAAATCAAGCTCTGCAAGCGAGAATCTGTTCATCACCCTTCCCTCTGCATACAAAGAGTTGACCCCAACCGTCTGTTCTGTGTTATGTTTCTCGGAAAATATAAGGGGACTACGGCGCCCACACTCTCCCTCAGAAGGGAATTCCTACGTGACTCTCTTCGGCCTACGGAAAGTTGTAGAGGAGTTAAGGCACTCGGTCGAGTCAGGACTCATGGAGATGGCTGCACACAAAACTTTGCTGATAGGAAACACTCGTGCTTCCCTTGAGGCTAGGCGTCACGTTTACTTTGCACTGAGCTAGGGCAAGTGTGGGATGAGCTCCTAGCAAGGCACTGGAGACCACCTGGATTCCTAAGAGAACACTCACTTTCTTCACTGAGCGTATTCCTAGGAGTGACTAGAAGATGGTTAATGGCAATGTCTTTCAGTCAGCCTTGAGGCCGCCACTATCTACCTTTCAACTGGGGGAAATCCTGCCTTTTTCCAGGCTTCTCAATGACAAACTGGATCACCCCGCACATGTACCTAGCTTCTCTGACAATCCCAAAGAGATCATTGGAATGCAATCCGGCCTTCTGCGATGAAACTTTTGGATGCAGTGTGTTCTGCATGTGGTGAACGGCATAATCCTCTAAATGTCCGCAGTAGGCCTAGGTGACTTTGGTTGTTCCAAATGCCTAACAATGCTCAGGGTAAATCTCTTCTTTATTTCGGGCTGGACGTAAAGGCCAGTTTCTGCATCACTAAGAGATACCTCGAGCAGGAGTCCCCAAACTGAATTGGAGCCCCGGTGGTTTCTTTCAGGGCATCTTATGTTTCCTCAAAGTGGCAGACCCGCATGGAATGAAAGCCTGCCACGAACCGCTTTCCTGAGGCTGTTTCAAAGCTGTGGAATGCTAGCCATAGAGAACACATTAGTTCCCGGCCCTTCCAACTGCATAGTGAGGGATGTTCCCAGAGCTGTGTATCCCTTGATTGTGCCCAGAAGGCTTTGGGTACACAGTGTCCTTCCTTGGAAAGAATAGACCATGTGAGAGTCTTGAGCACTGTGGGCCATAGTAAAGTTAAGCCGTCCATGGACTAAGACTTCCTGGAAACCGGTGCACCTCTATCTCTGGTAATGGGAAAATGTGCACCTTACCTCAAGACTAGAGGTCACATTTAGTTGGCCCTTTAGCTACAGTACGCAACTGGGGTGAGCTCCCAGGAAGGAATCGCAAGCCCCTGGATTCTTTAGGAAAAAAACTCTGTGCTCTTCAGCGGCACCTGTGGCGTGAAGAGTCTCCTGGTGATGTGGTTTTCAGCAGGCTTGGAAGCTGCAATGGAGCTGCTGTCAAAAGGGGGAAATACGGGCTTCTCCCATATTGTCCCGTTTACAACTTGACACCACAGCGCATTTACTAGCACTCTCTGACTGACTGCTGGAGACTTTCAGCCCCACTGGGCCTTTCTATGATCACACTTCATTGGACGCGGGGTGTTTTGCGTGCCACGAATAGCATTACACGCTTCATGAACTAGTCCAGCCTAGGTGACTTTGGATGGACCAAATGGCTAAGAATTTGACCGGTATTTCAGGATTTTCTGGCAGGCTGGACCTACGGTGTACCTTGCTTCCCAATAGAGAGAAGACAGGTTAGAGTTGCCAGGATGCACTTTAGGCGCAGGGGTTCTTTCAGTGCAGTTCAGAGGGCCTCCGCGGAGGCAGAGCCACGTTGAATGGAATACTGGCCAAAACGTGGTCCTGGGGCTGCCTTACAGCTGTAGAAATCAAGCTCTGTAGGCGAGAATCTGTTCATCACCCTTCCCTCTGCATACAAAGAGTCGACCCCAACCGTCTGTTCTGTGTTATGTTTCTCGGAAAATAAAAGGGGACTACGGCGCACACACTCTCCCTCAGAAGGGAATTCCTACGTGACTCTCTTAGGCCTACGGAAAGCCGTAGAGGAGTTAAAGCAGTCTGTCGAGTCAGGACGCACGGAAATGGCTGCACACAAAACTTTGCTGATAGGAAACACTTGTGCTTGCCTTGAGGCCAGGGGTCACGTTTACTTTGCCCTGAGCTAGGGCAAGCGTGGGATGAGCTCCTAGCAAGGCACTGGAGACCACCTGGATTCCTAGGAGAACGCTCACTTTCTTCACTGAGCGTATTCCTAGGAGTGACTAGAAGACGGTTAATGGCAATGTCTTTCAGGCAGCCTTGAGGCCGCCACTATCTACCTTTCAACTGGGGGAAATCCTGCCTTTTTCCAGGCTTCTCAATGACAAACTGGATCACCCCGCACATGTACCTAGCTTCTCTGACAATCCCAAAGAGACCATTGGAATGCAATCCGGCCTTCTGCGATGAAACTTTTGGATGCAGTGTGTTCTGCATGTGGTGAACGGCATAATCCTCTAAATGTCCGCAGTAGGCCTAGGTGACTTTGGATGTTCCAAATGCCTAACAATGCTCAGGGTAAATCTCTTCTTTATTACGGGCTGGACGTAAAGGCCAGTTTCTGCATCACTAAGAGAGACCTCGAGCAGGAGTCCCCAAACTGAATTGGAGCCCTGGTGGTTTCTTTCAGAGCATCTTATGTTTCCTCAAATTTAGCAGACCTGCATGGAATGAAAGCCTGCCACGAACCGCCTTCCTGAAGCTGTTTCAAACTTGTGGAACGCTAGCCATAGAGAACACATTAGTTCCCGGCAATTCCAACTGCATAGTGAGGGATGTTCCCAGAGCTGTGTATCCCTTGATTGTGCCCAGAAGGCTTTGGGTACACAGTGTCCTTCCTTGGAAAGAATAGACCATGTGAGAGTCTTGAGCACTGTGGGCCATAGTAAAGCTAAAGCCGTCCATTTACTAAGACTTCCTGGAAACCGGTGCACCTCTATCTCTGGTAATGGGAAAATGTGCACCTTACCTCAAGACTAGAGGTCACATTTAGTTGGCCCTTTAGCTACAGTACACAACTGGGGTGAGCTCCCAGGAAGGAATCGCAAGCCCCTGGATTCTTTAGGAAAAAAACTCTGTGCTCTTCAGCGGCTCCTGTGGCGTGAAGAGTCTCCTGGTGGTGTGGTTTTCAGCAGGCTTGGAAGCTGCAATGGAGCTGCTGTCAAAAGGGGGAAATACGGGCTTCTCCCATATTCTCCCGTTTACAACTTGACACCACAACACATTTACTAGCACTCTCTGACTGACTGCTGGAGACTTTCAGCCCCACTGGGCCTTTCTATGATCACACTTCGTTGGACGCGGGGTGTTTTGCGTGCCATGAATAGCATTACACGCTTCATGAACTAGTCCAGCCTAGGTGACTTTGGATGGACCAAATGGCTAAGAATTTGACCGGTATTTCAGGATTTTCTGGCAGGCTGGACCTACCGTGTACCTTGCTTCCCAATAGAGAGAAGACAGGTAAGAGTTGCCAGGATGCACTTTAGGCGCAGGGGTTCTTTCAGTGCAGTTCAGAGGGCCTCAGCGCAGGCAGAGCCACGTTGAATGGAATACTGGCCAAAACGTGGTCCTGGGGCTGCCTTACATCTGTAGAAATCAAGCTCTGCGGGCGAGAATCTGTTCATCACCCTTCCCTCTGCATACAAAGGGTCGACCCCAACCGTCTGTTCTGTGTTATGTTTCTCGGAAAATAAAAGGGGACTATGGCGCACACACTCTCCCTCAGAAGGGAATTCCTACGCGACTCTCTTAGGCCTACGGAAAGCCGTAGAGGAGTTAAAGCACTCTGTAGAGTCAGGACGCACGGAGATGGCTGCACACAAAACTTTGCTGATAGGAAACACCCGTGCTTCCCTTGAGGCCAGGGGTCACGTTTACTTTGCTCTGAGCTATGGCAAGCGTGGGATGAGATCCTAGTAAGGCACTGGAGACCACCTGGATTCCTAGGAGAACACTCACTTTCTTCACTGAGCGTATTCCTAGGAGTGACTAGAAGACGGTTAATGGCAATGTCTTTCAGTCAGCCTTGAGGCCGCCACTATCTACCTTTCAACTGGGGGAAATCCTGCCTTTTTCCAGGCTTCTCAATGACAAACTGGATCACCCCGCACATGTACCTAGCTTCTCTGACAATCCCAAAGAGACCATGGGAACGCAATCCGGCCTTCTGCGATGAAACTTTTGGATGCAGTGTGTTCTGCATGTGGTGAACGGCATAATCCACTAAATGTCCGCAGTAGGCCTAGGTGACTTTGGATGTTCCAAATGCCTAACAATGCTCAGGGTAAATCTCTTCTTTATTTCGGGCTGGACGTAAAGGCCAGTTTCTGCATCACTAAGAGAGACCTCGAGCAGGAGTCCCCAAACTGAATTGGAGCCCCGGTGGTTTCTTTCAGGTCATCTTATGTTTCCTGAAAGTGGCAGACCCGCATGGAATGAAAGCCTGCCACGAACCGCTTTCCTGAGGCTGTTTCAAAGCTGTGGAATGCTAGCCATAGAGAACACATTAGTTCCCGGCCCTTCCAACTGCATATTGAGGGATGTTCCCAGAGCTGTGTATCCCTTGATTGTGCCCAGAAGGCTTTGGGTACACAGTGTCCTTCCTTGGAAAGAATAGACCATGTGAGAGTCTTGAGCACTGTGGGCCATAGTAAAGCTAAAGCCGTCCATTGACTAAGACTTCCTGGAAACCGGTGCACCTCTATCTCTGATAATGGGAAAATGTGCACCTTACCTCAAGACTAGAGGTCACATTTAGTTGGCCCTTTAGCTACAGTACGCAACTGGGGTGAGCTCCCAGGAAGGAATCGCAAGCCCCTGGATTCTTTAGGAAAAAAACTCTGTGCTCTTCAGCGGCACCTGTGGCGTGAAGAGTCTCCTGGTGGTGTGGTTTTCAGCAGGCTTGGAAGCTGCAATGGAGCTGCTGTCAAAAGGGGGAAATACGGGCTTCTCCCATATTCTCCCGTTTACAACTTGACACCACAGCGCATTTACTAGCACTCTCTGACTGACTGCTGGAGACTTTCAGCCCCACTGGGCCTTTCTATGATCACACTTCGTTGGACGCGGGGTGTTTTGCGTGCCACGAATAGCATTACACGCTTCATGAACTAGTCCAGCCTAGGTGACTTTGGATGGACCAAATGGCTAAGAATTTGACCGGTATTTCAGGATTTTCTGGCAGGCTGGACCTACCGTGTACCTTGCTTCCCAATAGAGAGAAGACAGGTAAGAGTTGCCAGGATGCACCTTAGGCGCAGGGGTTCTTTCAGTGCAGTTCAGAGGGCCTCCGTGGAGGCAGAGCCACGTTGAATGGAATACTGGCCAAAACGTGGTCCTGGGGCTGCCTTACATCTGTAGAAATCAAGATCTGCAGGCGAGAATCTGTTCATCACCCTTCCCTCTGCATACAAAGGGTCGACCCCAACCGTCTGTTCTGTGTTATGTTTCTCGGAAAATAAAAGGGGACTATGGCGCACACACTCTCCCTCAGAAGGGAATTCCTACGCGACTCTCTTAGGCCTACGGAAAGCCGTAGAGGAGTTAAAGCACTCTGTTGAGTCAGGACGCACGGAGATGGCTGCACACAAACTTTGCTGATAGGAAACACCCGTGCTTCCCTTGAGGCCAGGGGTCACGTTTACTTTGCCCTGAGCTAGGGCAAGCGTGGGATGAGCTCCTAGCAAGGCACTGGAGACCACCTGGATTCCTAGGAGAACACTCAGTTTCTTCACTGAGCGTATTCCTAGGAGTGACTAGAAGACGGTTAATGGCAATGTCTTTCAGTCAGCCTTGAGGCCGCCACTATCTACCTTTCAACTGGGGGAAATCCTGCCTTTTTCCAGGCTTCTCAATGACAAACTGGATCACCCCGCACATGTACCTAGCTTCTCTGACAATCCCAAAGAGACCATTGGAACGCAATCCGGGCTTCTGCGATGAAACTTTTGGATGCAGTGTGTTCTGCATGTGGTGAACGGCATAATCCTCTAAATGTCCGCAGTAGGCCTAGGTGACTTTGGATGTTCCAAATGCCTAACAATGCTCAGGGTAAATCTCTTCTTTATTTCGGGCTGGACGTAAAGGCCAGTTTCTGCATCACTAAGAGAGACCTCGAGCAGGAGTCCCCAAACTGAATTGGAGCCCCGGTGGTTTCTTTCAGGGCATCTTATGTTTCCTCAAATTGGCAGACCCGCATGGAATGAAAGCCTGCCACGAACCGCTTTCCTGAGGCTGTTTCAAAGCTGTGGAATGCTAGCCATAGAGAACACATTAGTTCCCGGCCCTTCCAACTGCATAGTGAGGGATGTTCCCAGAGCTGTGTATCCCTTGATTGTGCCCAGAAGGCTTTGGGTACAGAGTGTCCTTCCTTGGAAAGAATAGACCATGTGAGAGTCTTGAGCACTGTGGGCCATACTAAAGCTAAAGCCGTCCATTGACTAAGACTTCCTGGAAACCGGGGCACCTCTATCTCTGGTAATGGGAAAATGTGCACCTTACCTCAAGACTAGAGGTCACATTTAGTTGGCCCTTTAGCTACAGTACGCAACTGGGGTGAGCTCCCAGGAAGGAATCGCAAGCCCCTGGATTCTTTAGGAATAAAACTCTGTGCTCTTCAGCGGCACCTGTGGCGTGAAGAGTCTCCTGGTGGTGTGGTTTTCAGCAGGCTTGGAAGCTGCAATGGGGCTGCTGTCAAAAGGGGGAAATACGGGCTTCTCCCATATTCTTCCGTTTACAACTTGACACCACAGCGCATTTACTAGCACTCTCTGACTGACTGCTGGAGACTTTCAGCCCCACTGGGCCTTTCTATGATCACACTTCGTTGGACGCGGGGTGTTTTGCGTGCCACGAATAGCATTACACGCTTCATGAACTAGTCCAGTCTAGGTGACTTTGGATGGACCAAATGGCTAAGAATTTGACCGGTATTTCAGGATTTTCTGGCAGGCTGGACCTACCGTGGACCTTGCTTCCCAATAGAGAGATGACAGGTAAGAGTTGCCAGAATGCACTTTAGGCGCAGGGGTTCTTTCAGTGCAGTTCAGAGGGCCTCCGTGGAGGCAGAGCCACGTTGAATGGAATACTGGCCAAAACGTGGTCCTGGGGCTGCCTTACAGCTTTAGAAATCAAGCTCTGCAGGCGAGAATCTGTTCATCACCCTTCCCTCTGCATACAAAGGGTCGACCCCAACCGTCTGTTCTGTGTTATGTTTCTCGGAAAATAAAAGGGGACTATGGCGCACACACTCTCCCTCAGAAGGGAATTCCTACGCGACTCTCTTAGGCCTACGGAAAGCCGTAGAGGAGTTAAAGCACTCTGTCGAGTCAGGACGCACGGAGATGGCTGCACACAAAACTTTGCTGATAGAAAACACCCGTGCTTCCCTTGAGGCCAGGGGTCACGTTTACTTTGCCCTGAGCTAGGGCAAGCGTGGGATGAGCTCCTAGCAAGGCACTGGAGACCACCTGGATTCCTAGGAGAACACTCACTTTCTTCACTGAGCGTATTCTTAGGAGTGACTAGAAGACGGTTAATGGCAATGTCTTTCAGTCAGCCTTGAGGCCGCCACTATCTACCTTTCAACTGGGGGAAATCCTGCCTTTTTCCAGGCTTCTCAATGACAAACTGGATCACCCCGCACATGTACCTAGCTTCTCTGACAATCCCAAAGAGACCATTGGAACGCAATCTGGCCTTCTGCGATGAAACTTTTGGATGCAGTGTGTTCTGCATGTGGTGAACGGCATAATCCTCTAAATGTCCGCAGTAGGCCTAGGTGACTTTGGATGTTCCAAATGCCTAACAATGCTCAGGGTAAATCTCTTCTTTATTTCGGGCTGGACGTAAAGGCCAGTTTCTGCATCACTAAGAGAGACCTCGAGCAGGAGTCCCCAAACTGAATTGGAGCCCCGGTGGTTTCTTTCAGGGCATCTTATGTTTCCTCAAAGTGGCAGACCCGCATGGAATGAAAGCCTGCCACGAACCGCTTTCCTGAGGCTGTTTCAAAGCTGTGGAATGCTAGCCATAGAGAACACATTACTTCCCGGCCCTTCCAACTGCATAGTGAGGGATGTTCCCAGAGCTGTGTATCCCTTGATTGTGCCCAGAAGGCTTTGGGTACACAGTGTCCTTCCTTGGAAAGAATAGACCATGTGAGAGTCTTGAGCACTGTGGGCCATAGTAAAGCTAAAGCCGTCCATTGACTAAGACTTCCTGGAAACCGGTGCACCTCTATCTCTGGTAATGGGAAAATGTGCACCTTACCTCAAGACTAGAGGTCACATTTAGTTGGCCCTTTAGCTACAGTACGCAACTGGGGTGAGCTCCCAGGAAGGAATCGCAAGCCCCTGGATTCTTTAGGAAAAAAACTCTGTGCTCTTCAGCGGCACCTGTGGCGTGAAGAGTCTCCTGGTGGTGTGGTTTTCAGCAGGCTTGGAAGCTGCAATGGAGCTGCTGTCAAAAGGGGGAAATACGGGCTTCTCCCATATTCTCCCGTTTACAACTTGACACCACAACGCATTTACTAGCACTCTCTGACTGACTGCTGGAGACTTTCAGCCCCACTGGGCCTTTCTATGATCACACTTGGTTGGACGCGGGGTGTTTTGCGTGCCACGAATAGCATTACACGCTTCATGAACTAGTCCAGCCTAGGTGACTTTGGATGGACCAAATGGCTAAGAATTTGACCGGTATTTCAGGATTTTCTGGCAGGCTGGACCTACCGTGTACCTTGCTTCCCAATAGAGAGAAGACAGGTAAGAGTTGCCAGGATGCACTTTAGGTGCAGGGGTTCTTTCAGTGCAGTTCAGAGGGCCTCCGCGGAGGCAGAGCCACGTTGAATGGAATACTGGCCAAAACGTGGTCCTGGGGCTGCCTTACATCTGTAGAAATCAAGCTCTGCGGGCGAGAATCTGTTCATCACCCTTCCCTCTGCATACAAAGGGTCGACCCCAACCGTCTGTTCTGTGTTATGTTTCTCGGAAAATAAAAGGGGACTATGGCGCACACACTCTCCCTCAGAAGGGAATTCCTACGCGACTCTCTTAGGCCTACGGAAAGCCGTAGAGGAGTTAAAGCACTCTGTCAAGTCAGGACGCACGGAGATGGCTGCACACAAAACTTTGCTGATAGGAAACACCCGTGCTTCCCTTGAGGCCAGGGGTCACGTTTACTTTGCCCTGAGCTAGGGCAAGCGTGGGATGAGCTCCTAGCAAGGCACTGGAGACCACCTGGATTCCTAGGAGAACACTCACTTTCTTCACTGAGCGTATTCCTAGGAGTGACTAGAAGACGGTTAATGGCAATTTCTTTCAGTCAGCCTTGAGGCCGCCACTATCGACCTTTCAACTGGGGGAAATCCTGCCTTTTTCCAGGCTTCTCAATGACAAACTGGATCACCCCGCACATGTACCTAGCTTCTCTGACAATCCCAAAGAGACCATTGGAACGCAATCCGGCCTTCTGCGATGAAACTTTTGGATGCAGTGTGTTCTGCATGTGGTGAACGGCATAATCCTCTAAATGTCCGCAGTAGGCCTAGGTGACTTTGGATGTTCCAAATGCCTAACAATGCTCAGGGTAAATCTCTTCTTTATTTCGGGCTGGACGTAAAGGCCAGTTTCTGCATCACTAAGAGAGACCTCGAGCAGGAGTCCCCAAACTGAATTGGAGCCCCGGTGGTTTCTTTCAGGTCATCTTATGTTTCCTGAAAGTGGCAGACCCGCATGGAATGAAAGCCTGCCACGAACCGCTTTCCTGAGGCTGTTTCAAAGCTGTGGAATGCTAGCCATAGAGAACACATTAGTTCCCGGCCCTTCCAACTGCATATTGAGGGATGTTCCCAGAGCTGTGTATCCCTTGATTGTGCCCAGAAGGCTTTGGGTACACAGTGTCCTTCCTTGGAAAGAATAGACCATGTGAGAGTCTTGAGCACTGTGGGCCATAGTAAAGCTAAAGCCGTCCATTGACTAAGACTTCCTGGAAACCGGTGCACCTCTATCTCTGGTAATGGGAAAATGTGCACCTTACCTCAAGACTAGAGGTCACATTTAGTTGGCCCTTTAGCTACAGTACGCAACTGGGGTGAGCTCCCAGGAAGGAATCGCAAGCCCCTGGATTCTTTAGGAAAAAAACTCTGTGCTCCTCAGCGGCACCTGTGGCGTGAAGAGTCTCCTGGTGGTGTGGTTTTCAGCAGGCTTGGAAGCTGCAATGGAGCTGCTGTCAAAAGGGAGAAATACGGGCTTTTCCCATATTCTCCCGTTTACAACTTGACACCACAGCGCATTTACTAGCACTCTCTGACTGACTGCTGGAGACTTTCAGCCCCACTGGGCCTTTCTATGATCACACTTCGTTGGACGTGGGGTGTTTTGCGTGCCACGAATAGCATTACACGCTTCATGAACTAGTCCAGCCTAGGTGACTTTGGATGGACCAAATGGCTAAGAATTTGACCGGTATTTCAGGATTTTCTGGCAGGCTGGACCTACCGTGTACCTTGCTTCCCAATAGAGAGAAGACAGGTAAGAGTTGCCAGGATGCACTTTAGGCGCAGGGGTTCTTTCAGTGCAGTTCAGAGGGCCTCCACAGAGGCAGAGCCACGTTGAATGGAATACTGGCCAAAACGTGGTCCTGGGGCTGCCTTACATCTGTAGAAATCAAGCTCTGCAGGCGAGAATCTGTTCATCACCCTTCCCTCTGCATACAAAGGGTCGACCCCAACCGTCTGTTCTGTGTTATGTTTCTCGGAAAATAAAAGGGGACTATGGCGCACACACTCTCCCTCAGAAGGGAATTCCTACGCGACTCTCTTAGGCCTCCGGAAAGCCGTAGAGGAGATAAAGCACTCTGTTGAGTCAGGACGCACGGAGATGGCTGCACACAAAACTTTGCTGATAGGAAACACCCGTGCTTCCCTTGAGGCCAGGGGTCACGTTTACTTTGCCCTGAGCTAGGGCAAGCGTGGGATGAGCTCCTAGCAAGGCACTGGAGACCACCTGGATTCCTAGGAGAACACTCACTTTCTTCACTGAGCGTATTCCTAGGAGTGACTAGAAGACGGTTAATGGCAATGTCTTTCAGTCAGCCTTGAGGCCGCCACTATCGACCTTTCAACTGGGGGAAATCCTGCCTTTTTCCAGGCTTCTCAATGACAAACTGGATCACCCGGCACATGTACCTAGCTTCTCTAACCATCGCAAAGAGACCTTTGGAATGCAATCCGGCCTTCTGCGATGAAACTTTTGGATGCAGTGTGTTCTGCATGTGGTGAACGGCATAATCCTCTAAATGTCCGCAGTAGGCCTAGGTGACTTTGGATGTTCCAAATGCCTAACAATGCTCAGGGTAAATCTCTTCTTTATTTCGGGCTGGACGTAAAGGCCAGTTTCTGCATCACTAAGAGAGACCTCGAGCAGGAGTCCCCAAACTGAATTGGAGCCCCGGTGGTTTCTTTCAGGGCATCTTATGTTTCCTCAAATTGGCAGACCCGCATGGAATGAAAGCCTGCCACGAACCGCTTTCCTGAGGCTGTTTCAAAGCTGTGGAATGCTAGCCATAGAGAACACATTAGTTCCCGGCCCTTCCAACTGCATAGTGAGGGATGTTCCCAGAGCTGTGTATCCCTTGATTGTGCCCAGAAGGCTTTGGGTACAGAGTGTCCTTCCTTGGAAAGAATAGACCATGTGAGAGTCTTGAGCACTGTGGGCCATACTAAAGCTAAAGCCGTCCATTGACTAAGACTTCCTGGAAACCGGTGCACCTCTATCTCTGGTAATGGGAAAATGTGCACCTTACCTCAAGACTAGAGGTCACATTTAGTTGGCCCTTTAGCTACAGTACGCAACTGGGGTGAGCTCCCAGGAAGGAATCGCAAGCCCCTGGATTCTTTAGGAAAAAAACTCTGTGCTCTTCAGCGGCACCTGTGGCGTGAAGAGTCTCCTGGTGGTGTGGTTTTCAGCAGGCTTGGAAGCTGCAATGGGGCTGCTGTCACAAGGGGGAAATACGGGCTTCTCCAATATTCTCCCATTTACAACTTGACACCACAGCGCATTTACTAGCACTCTCTGACTGACTGCTGGAGACTTTCAGCCCCACTGGGCCTTTCTATGATCACACTTCGTTGGACGCGGGGTGTTTTGCGTGCCATGAATAGCATTACACGCTTCATGAACTAGTCCAGCCTAGGTGACTTTGGATGGACCAAATGGCTAAGAATTTGACCGGTATTTCAGGATTTTCTGGCAGGCTGGACCTACCGTGTACCTTGCTTCCCAATAGAGAGATGACAGGTAAGAGTTGCCAGGATGCACTTTAGGCGCAGGGGTTCTTTCAGTGCAGTTCAGAGGGCCTCCGTGGAGGCAGAGCCACGTTGAATGGAATACTGGCCAAAACGTGGTCCTGGGGCTGCCTTACAGCTGTAGAAATCAAGCTCTGCAGGGGAGAATCTGTTCATCACCCTTCCCTCTGCATACAAAGGGTCGACCCCAACTGTCTGTTCTGTGTTATGTTTCTCAGAAAATAAAAGGGGACTATGGCGCACACACTCTCCCTCAGAAGGGAATTCCTACGCGACTCTCTTAGGCGTACGGAAAGCCGTAGAGGAGTTAAAGCACTCTGTCGTGTCAGGACGCACGGAGATGGCTGCACACAAAACTTTGCTGATAGGAAACACCCGTGCTTCCCTTGAGGCCAGGGGTCACGTTTACTTTGCCCTGAGCTAGGGCAAGCGTGGGATGAGCTCCTAGCAAGGCACGGGAGACCACATGGATTCCTAGGAGAACACTCACTTTCTTCACTGAGCGTATTCCTAGGAGTGACTAGAAGACGGTTAATGGCAATGTCTTTCAGTCAGCCTTGAGGCCGCCACTATCTACCTTTCAACGGGGGGAAATCCTGCCTTTTTCCAGGCTTCTCAATGACAAACTGGATCACCCCGCACATGTACCTAGCTTCTCTGACAATCCCAAAGAGACCATTGGAACGCAATCCGGCCTCTGCGATGAAACTTTTGGATGCAGTGTGTTCTGCATGTGGTGAACAGCATAATCCTCTAAATGTCCGCAGTAGGCCTAGGTGACTTTGGATGTTCCAAATGCCTAACAATGCTCAGGGTAAATCTCTTCTTTATTTCGGGCTGGACGTAAAGGCCAGTTTCTGCATCACTAAGAGAGACCTCGAGCAGGAGTCCCCAAACTGAATTGGAGCCCTGGTGGTATCTTTCAGGGCATCTTATCTTTCCTCAAAGTGGCAGACCCTCATGGAATGAAAGCCTGCCATGAACTGCTTTCCTGAGGCTGTTTCAAAGCTGTGGAATGCTAGCCATAGAGAACACATTAGTTCCCGGCCCTTCCAACTGCATAGTGAGGGATGTTCCCAGAGCTGTGTATCCCTTGATTGTGCCCAGAAGGCTTTGGGTACACAGTGTCCTTCCTTGGAAAGAATAGACCATGTGAGAGTCTTGAGCACTGTGGGCCATAGTAAAGCTATAGCCGTCCATTGACTAAGACTTCCTGGAAACCGGTGCATCTCTATCTCTGGTAATGGGAAAATGTGCACCTTACCTCAAGACTAGAGGTCACATTTAGTTGGCCCTTTAGCTACAGTACGCAACTGGGGTGCGCTCCCAGGAAGGAATCGCAAGCCCCTGGATTCTTTAGGAAAAAAACTCTGTGCTCTTCAGCGGCACCTGTGGCGTGAAGAGTCTCCTGGTGGTGTGGTTTTCAGCAGGCTTGGAAGCTGCAATGGAGCTGCTGTCAAAAGTGCGAAATACGGGCTTCTCCCATATTCTCCCGTTTACAACTTGACACCACAGCGCATTTACTAGCGCTCTCTGACTGACTGCTGGAGACTTTCAGCCCCACTGGGCCTTTCTATGATCACACTTCGTTGGACGCGGGGTGTTTTGCGTGCCACGAATAGCATTACACGCTTCATGAACTAGTCCAGCCTAGGTGTCTTTGGATAGACCAAATGGCTAAGAATTTGACCGATATTTCAGGATTTTCTGGCAGGCTGGACCTACCGTGTACCTTGCTTCCCAATAGAGAGATGACAGGTAAGAGTTGCCAGGATGCACTTTAGGCGCAGGGGTTCTTTCAGTGCAGTTCAGAGGGCCTCCGTGGAGGCAGAGCCACGTTGAATGGAATACTGGTCAAAACGTGGTCCTGGGGCTCCCTTACAGCTGTAGAAATCAAGCTCTGCAGGCGAGAATCTGTTCATCACCCTTCCCTCTGCATACAAAGGGTCGACCCCAACCGTCTGTTCTGTGTTATGTTTCTCGGAAAATAAAAGGGGACTATGGCGCACACACTCTCCCTCAGAAGGGAATTCCTACGCGACTCTCTTAGGCCTACGGAAAGCCGTAGAGGAGTTAAAGCACTCTGTCGAGTCAGGACGCACGGAGATGGCTGCACACAAAACTTTGCTGATAGGAAACACCCGTGCTTCCCTTGAGGCCAGGGGTCACGTTTACTTTGCCCTGAGCTAGGGCAAGCGTGGGATGAGCTCCTAGCAAGGCACGGGAGACCACATGGATTCCTAGGAGAACACTCACTTTCTTCACTGAGCGTATTCCTAGGAGTGACTAGAAGACGGTTAATGGCAATGTCTTTCAGTCAGCCTTGAGGCCGCCACTATCTACCTTTCAACTGGGGGAAATCCTGCCTTTTTCCAGGCTTGTCAATGACAAACTGGATCACCCCGCACATGTACCTAGCTTCTCTGACAATCCCAAAGAGACCATTGGAATGCAATCCGGCCTTCTGCGATGAAACTTTTGGATGCAGTGTGTTCTGCATGTGGTGAACGGCATAATCCTCTAAATGTCCGCAGTAGGCCTAGGTGACTTTGGATGTTCCAAATGCCTAACAATGCTCAGGGTAAATCTCTTCTTTATTTCGGGCTGGACGTAAAGGCCAGTTTCTGCATCACTAAGAGAGACCTCGAGCAGGAGTCCCCAAACTGAATTGGAGCCCTGGTGGTTTCTTTCAGGGCATCTTATCTTTCCTCAAAGTGGCTGACCCGCATGGAATGAAAGCCTGCCATGAACCGCTTTCATGAGGCTGTTTCAAAGCTGTGGAATGCTAGCCATAGAGAACACATAAGTTCCCGGCCCTTCCAACTGCATAGTGAGGGATATTCCCAGAGCTGTGTATCCCTTGATTGTGCCCAGAAGGCTTTGGGTACACAGTGTCCTTCCTTGGAAAGAATAGACCATGTGAGAGTCTTGAGCACTGTGGGCCATAGTAAAGCTAAAGCCGTCCATTGACTAAGACTTCCTGGAAACCGGTGCACCTCTATCTCTGGTAATGGGAAAATGTGCACCTTACCTCAAGACTAGAGGTCACATTTAGTTGGCCCTTTAGCTACAGTACGCAACTGGGGTGAGCTCGCAGGAAGGAATCGCAAGCCCCTGGATTCTTTAGGAAAAAAACTCTGTGCTCTTCAGCGGCACCTGTGGCGTGAAGAGTCTCCTGGTGGTGTGGTTTTCAGCAGGCTTGGAAGCTGCAATGGAGCTGCTGTCAAAAGGGGGAAATACGGGCTTCTCCCATATTCTCCCGTTTACAACTTGACACCACAGCGCATTTACTAGCGCTCTCTGACTGACTGCTGGAGACTTTCAGCCCCACTGGGCCTTTCTATGATCACACTTCGTTGGACGCGGGGTGTTTTGCGTGCCACGAATAGCATTACAAGCTTCATGAACTAGTCCAGCCTAGGTGACTTTGGATGGACCAAATGGCTAAGAATTTGACCGGTATTTCAGGATTTTCTGGCAGGCTGGACCTACCGTGTACCTTGCTTCCCAATAGAGAGAAGACAGGTAAGAGTTGCCAGGATGCACTTTAGGCGCAGGGGTTCTTTCAGTGCAGTTCAGAGGGCCTCCGCGGAGGCAGAGCCACGTTGAATGGAATACTGGCCAATAAGTGGTCCTGGGGCTGCCTTACATCTGTAGAAATCAAGCTCTGCAGGCGAGAATCTGTTCATCACCCTTCCCTCTGCATACAAAGGGTCGACCCCAACCGTCTGTTCTGTGTTATGTTTCTCGGAAAATAAAAGGGGACTATGGCGCACACACTCTCCCTCAGAAGGGAATTCCTACGTGACTCTCTTAGGCCTACGGAAAGCCATAGAGGAGTTAAAGCACTCTGTCGAGTCCGGACCCACGGAGATGGCTGCACACAAAACTTTGCTGATAGGAAACACCCGTGCTTCCCTTGAGGCCAGGGGTCACGTTTACTTTGCCCTGAGCTAGGGCAAGCATGGGATGAGCTCCTAGCAAGGCACTGGAGACCACCTGGATTCCTAGGAGAACACTCACTTTCTTCACTGAGCGTATTCCTAGGAGTGACTAGAAGACGGTTAATGGCAATGTCTTTCAGTCAGCCTTGAGGCCGCCACTATCTACCTTTCAACTGGGGGAAATCCTGCCTTTTTCCAGGCTTCTCAATGACAAACTGGATCACCCCGCACATGTACCTAGCTTCTCTGACAATCCCAAAGAGACCATTGGAACGCAATCCGGCCTTCTGCGATGAAACTTTTGGATGCAGTGTGTTCTGCATGTGGTGAACGGCATAATCCTCTAAATGTCCGCAGTAGGCCCAGGTGACTTTGGTTGTTCCATATGCCTAACAATGCTCAGGGTAAATCTCTTCTTTATTTCGGGCTGGACGTAAAGGCCAGTTTCTGCATCACTAAGAGAGACCTCGAGCAGGAGTCCCCAAACTGAATTGGAGCCCCGGTGGTTTCTTTCAGGGCATCTTATCTTTCCTTAAAGTGGCAGACCCGCATGGAATGAAAGCCTGCCACGAACCGCTTTCCTGAGGCTGTTTCAAAGCTGTGGAATGCTAGCCATAGAGAACACATTAGTTCCCGGCCCTTCCAACTGCATAGTGAGGGATGTTCCCAGAGCTGTATATCCCTTGATTGTGCCCAGAAGGCTTTGGGTACACAGTGTCCTTCCTTGGAAAGAATAGACCATGTGAGAGTCTTGAGCACTGTGGGCCATAGTAAAGCTAAAGCCGTCCATTGACTAAGACTTCCTGGAAACCGGTGCACCTCTATCTCTGGTAATGGGAAAATGTGCACCTTACCTCAAGACTAGAGGTCACATTTAGTTGGCCCTTTAGCTACAGTACGCAACAGGGGTGAGCTCCCAGGAAGGAATCGCAAGCCCCTGGATTCTTTAGGAAAAAAACTCTGTGCTCTTCAGCGGCACCTGTGGCGTGAAGAGTCTCCTGGTGGTGTGGTTTTCAGCAGGCTTGGAAGCTGCAATGGAGCTGCTGTCAAAAGGGGGAAATACGGGCTTCTCCCATATTCTCCCGTTTACAACTTGACACCACAGCGCATTTACTAGCACTCTCTGACTGACTGCTGGAGACTTTCAGCCCCACTGGGCCTTTCTATGATCACACTTCGTTGGACGTGGGGTGTTTTGCGTGCCACGAATAGCATTACACGCTTCATGAACTAGTCCAGCCTAGGTGACTTTGGATGGACCAAATGGCTAAGAATTTGACCGGTATTTCATGATTTTCTGCCAGGCTGGACCTACCGTGTACCTTGCTTCCCAATAGAGAGATGACAGGTAAGAGTTGCCAGGATGCACTTTAGGCGCAGGGTTTCTTTCAGTGCAGTTCAGAGGGCCTCCGCAGAGGCAGAGCCACGTTGAATGGAATACTGGCCAAAACGTGGTCCTGGGGCTGCCTTTCAGCTGTAGAAATCAAGCTCTGCAGGCGAGAATCTGTTCATCACCCTTCCCTCTGCATACAAAGGGTCGACCCCAACCGTCTGTTCTGTGTTATGTTTCTCGGAAAATAAAAGGGGACTATGGCACACACACTCTCCCTCAGAAGGGAATTCCTACGTGACTCTCTTAGGCCTACAGAAAGCCGTAGAGGAGTTAAAGCACTCTGTCGAGTCAGGACGCACGGAGATGGCTGCACACAAAACTTTGCTGATAGGAAACACCCGTGCTTCCCTTGAGGCCAGGGGTCACGTTTACCTTGCCCTGAGCTAGGGCAAGCGTGGGATGAGCTCCTAGCAAGGCACTGGAGACCACCTGGATTCCTAGGAGAACACTCACTTTCTTCACTGAGCGTATTCCTAGGAGTGACTAGAAGACGGTTAATGGCAATGTCTTTCAGTCAGCCTTGAGGCCGCCACTATCTACCTTTCAACTGGGGGAAATCCTGCCTTTTTCCAGGCTTGTCAATGACAAACTGGATCACCCCGCACATGTACCTAGCTTCTCTGACAATCCCAAAGAGACCATTGGAACGCAATCCGGCCTTCTGCGATGAAACTTGTGGATGCAGTGTGTTCTGCATGTGGTGAACGGCATAATCCTCTAAATGTCCGCAGTAGGCCTAGGTGACTTTGGATGTTCCAAATGCCTAACAATGCTCAGGGTAAATCTCTTCTTTATTTCGGACTGGACGTAAAGGCCTGTTTCTGCATCACTAAGAGAGACCTCGAGCAGGAGTCCCAAAACTGAATTGGAGCCCCGGTGGTTTCTTTCAGGGCATCTTATGTTTCCTCAAAGTGGCAGACCCGCATGGAATGAAAGCCTGCCACGAACCGCTTTCCTGAGGCTGTTTCAAAGCTGTGGAATGCTAGCCATAGAGAACACATTAGTTCCCGGCCCTTCCAACTGCATAGTGAGGGATGCTCCCAGAGCTGTGTATCCCTTGATTGTGCCCAGAAGGCTTTGGGTACACATTGTACTTCCTTGGAAAGAATTGACCATGTGAGAGTCTTGAGCACTGTAGGCCATACTAAAGCTTAAGCCGTCCATTGATTAAGACTTCCTGGAAACCGGTGCACCTCTATCTCTGGTAATGGGAAAATGTGCACCTTACCTCAAGACTAGAGGTCACATTTACTTGGCCCTTTAGCTAGAGTACACAACTGGGGTGAGCTCCAAGGAAGGAATCGCAAGCCCCTGGATTCTTCAGGAAAACAGTTTGTGCTCTTCAGCGGCACCTGTGGCGTGAATAGTATCCTGGTGGTGTGGTTTTCAGCAGGCTTGGAAGCTGCAATGGAGCTGCTGTCAAAAGGGGGAAATACGGGCTTCTCCCATATTCTCCCGTTTACAACCTGACGCCACAGCACATTTACTAGCACTCTCTGACTGACTACTGGAGACTTTCAGCCCCACTGGGCCTTTCTATGATGACACTTGGTTGGACGCGGGTGTTTTGCGTGCCACGAATAGCATTACATGCTTCATGAACTAGTCCAGCCTAGGTGACTTTGGATGGACCAAATGGCTAACAATTTTACCGGATTTTCAGTATTTTCTTGCAGGCTGGACCTACCGTGTACCTTGCTTCACAATAGAGAGATGACAGGTAAGAGTTGCCAGGATGCACTTTAGATGCAGGGGTTCTTTCAGTGCGGTTCGGAGGGCCTCCGCAGAGGCAGAGCCACGTTGAATGGAATACTGGCAAAAACGTGGTCCTGGGGCTGCCTTTCAGCTGTAGAAATCAAACTCTGCAGGCGAGAATCTGTTCATCACCCTTCCCTCTGCATACAAAGATTTGACACCAACCGTCTGTTCTGTGTTATGTTTCTCGGAATATAAAAGGGGACTACGGCGCCCAAACTCTCCCACAGAAGGGAATTCCTACGTGACTCTCTTCGGCCTACGGAAAGCTGTAGAGGAGTTAAGGCACTCGGTCGAGTCAGGACTCACGGAGATGGCTGCACACAAAACTTTGCTGATAGGAAACACTCGTGCTTCCCTTGAGGCTACGGGTCACGTTTACTTTGCACGGAGCTAGGGCAAGTGTGGGATGAGCTCCTAGCAAGGCACTGGAGACCACCTGGATTCCTAAGAGAACACTCACTTTCTTCACTGAGCGTATTCCTAGGAGTGACTAGAAGACGGTTAATGACAATGTCTTTCAGTCAGCCTTGAGGCCGCCACTATCTACCTTTCAACTGGGGGAAATCCTGCCTTTTTCCAGGCTTGTCAATGACAACTGGATCACCCCGCACATGTACCTAACTTCTCTGACAATTGCAAAGAGACGATTGGAATGCAATCCGGCCTTCTGCGATGAAACTTTTGGATGCAGTGTGTTCTGCATGTGGTGAACGGCATAATCCTCTAAATGTCCGCAGTAGGCCTAGGTGACTTTGGTTGTTCCATATGCCTAACAATGCTCAGGGTAAATCTCTTCTTTATTTTGGGCTGGACGTAAAGGCCAGTTTCTGCATCACTAAGAGAGACCTCGAGCAGGAGTCCCCAAACTGAATTGGAGCCCCGGTGGTTTCTTTCAGGGCATCTTATCTTTCCTTAAAGTGGCAGACCCGCATGGAATGAAAGCCTGCCACGAACCGCTTTCCTGAGGCTGTTTCAAAGCTGTGGAATGCTAGCCATAGAGAACACATTAGTTCCCGGCCCTTCCAACTGCATAGTGAGGGATGTTCCCAGAGCTGTGTATCCCTTGATTGTGCCCAGAAGGCTTTGGGTACACAGTGTCCTTCCTTGGAAAGAATAGACCATGTGAGAGTCTTGAGCACTGTGGGCCATAGTAAAGCTAAAGCCGTCCATTGACTAAGACTTCCTGGAAACCGGTGCACCTCTATCTCTGGTAATGGGAAAATGTGCACCTTACCTCAAGACTAGAGGTCACATTTAGTTGGCCCTTTAGCTACAGTACGCAACTGGGGTGAGCTCCCAGGAAGGAATCGCAAGTGCCTGGATTCTTTAGGAAAAAAACTCTGTGCTCTTCAGCGGCACCTGTGGCGTGAAGAGTCTCCTGGTGGTGTGGTTTTCAGCAGGCTTGGAAGCTGCAATGGAGCTGCTGTCAAAAGGGGGAAATACGGGCTTCTCCCATATTCTCCCGTTTACAACTTGACACCACAGCGCATTTACTAGCACTCTCTGACTGACTGCTGGAGACTTTCAGCCCCACTGGGCCTTTCTATGATCACACTTCGTTGGACGTGGGGTGTTTTGCGTGCCACGAATAACATTACACGCTTCATGAACTAGTCCAGCCTAGGTGACTTTGGATGGACCAAATGGCTAAGAATTTGACCGGTATTTCAGGATTTTCTGGCAGGCTGGACCTACCGTGTACCTTGCTTCCCAATAGAGAGATGACAGGTAAGAGTTGCCAGGATGCACTTTAGGCGCAGGGGTTCTTTCAGTGCAGTTCAGAGGGCCTCCGCAGAGGCAGAGCCACGTTGAATGGAATACTGGCCAAAACGTGGTCCTGGGGCTGCCTTACAGCTGTAGAAATCAAGCTCTGCAGGCGAGAATCTGTTCATCACCCTTCCCTCTGCATACAAAGGGTCGACCCCAACCGTCTGTTCTGTGTTATGTTTCTCGGAAAATAAAAGGGGACTATGGCACACACACTCTCCCTCAGAAGGGAATTCCAACGCGACTCTCTTAGGCCTATGGAAAGCCGTAGAGGAGTTAAAGCATTCTGTCGAGTCGGGACGCACGGAGATGGCTGCACACAAAACTTTGCTGATAGGAAACACCCGTGCTTCCCTTGAGGCCAGGGGTCACGTTTACTTTGCCCTGAGCCAAGTCAAGCGTGGGATGAGCTCCTAGCAAGGCACTGGAGACCACCTGGATTCCTAGGAGAACACTCACTTTCTTCACTGAGCGTATTCCTAGGAGTGACTAGAAGACGGTTAATGCCAATGTCTTTCAGTCAGCCTTGAGGCCGCCACTATCTACCTTTCAACTGGGGGAAATCCTGCCTTTTTCCAGGCTTCTCAATGACAAACTGGATCACCCCGCACATGTTCCTAGCTTCTCTTACAATCCCAAAGAGACCATTGGAACGCAATCCGGCCTTCTGCGATGAAACTTTTGGATGCAGTGTGTTCTGCATGTGGTGAACGGCATAATCCTCTAAATGTCCGCAGTAGGCCTAGGTGACTTTGGATGTTCCAAATGCCTAACAATGCTCAGGGTAAATCTCTTCTTTATTTCGGGCTGGACGTAAAGGCCAGTTTCTGCATCACTAAGAGAGACTTCGAGCAGGAGTCCCAAAACTGAATTGGAGCCCCGGTGGTTTCTTTCAGGGCATCTTATGTTTCCTCAAATTGGCAGACCCGCATGGAATGAAAGCCTGCCTCGAACCGCTTTCCTGACGCTGTTTCAAAGCTGTGGAATGCTAGCCATAGAGAACACATTAGTTCCCGGCCCTTCCAACTGCATAGTGAGGGATGTTCCCAGAGCTGTGTATCCCTTGATTGTGCCCAGAAGGCTTTGGGTACACAGTGTCCTTCCTTGGAAAGAATAGACCATGTGAGAGTCTTGAGCACTGTGGGCCATAGTAAAGCTAAAGCCGTCCATTGACTAAGACTTCCTGGAAACCGGTGCACCTCTATCTCTGGTAATGGGAAAATGTGCACCTTACCTCAAGACTAGAGGTCACATTTAGTTGTCCCTTTAGCTACAGTACACCACTGGGGTGAGCTCCCAGGAAGGAATCGCAAGCCCCTGGATTCATTAGGAAAAAAACTCTGTGCTCTTCAGCGGCACCTGTGGCGTGAAGAGTCTCCTGGTGGTGTGGTTTTCAGCAGGCTTGGAAGCTGCAATGGAGCTGCTGTCAAAAGGGGGAAATACGGGCTTCTCCCATATTCTCCCGTTTACAACTTGACACCACAGCGCATTTACTAGCGCTCTCTGACTGACTGCTGGAGACTTTCAGCCCCACTGGGCCTTTCTATGATCACACTTCGTTGGACGCGGGGTGTTTTGCGTGCCACCAATAGCATTACACGCTTCATGAACTAGTCCAGCCTAGGTGACTTTGGATGGACCAAATGGCTAAGAATTTGACCGGTATTTCAGGATTTTCTGGCAGGCTGGACCTACCGTGTACCTTGCTTCCCAATAGAGAGAAGACAGGTAAGAGTTGCCAGGATGCACTTTAGGCGCTGGGGTTCTTTCAGTGCAGTTCAGAGGGCCTCCGTGGAGGCAGAGCCACGTTGAATGGAATACTGGACTAAACGTGGTCCTGGGGCTGCCTTACAGCTGTAAAAATCAAGCTCTGCAGGCGAGAATCTGTTCATCACCCTTCCCTCTGCATACAAAGAGTCGACCCCAACCGTCTGTTCTGTGTTATGTTTCTCGGAAAATAAAAGGGGACTATGGCACACACACTCTCCCTCAGAAGGGAATTCCTACGCGACTCTCTTAGGCCTACAGAAAGCCGTAGAGGAGTTAAAGCACTCTGTCGAGTCAGGACGCACGGAGATGGCTGCACACAAAACTTTGCTGATAGGAAACACCCGTGCTTCCCTTGAGGCCAGGGGTCACGTTTACCTTGCCCTGAGCTAGGGCAAGCGTGGGATGAGCTCCTAGCAAGGCACTGGAGACCACCTGGATTCCTAGGAGAACACTCACTTTCTTCACTGAGCGTATTTCTAGGAGTGACTAGAAGACGGTTAATGGCAATGTCTTTCAGTCAGCCTTGAGGCCGCACTATCTACCTTTCACCTGGGGGAAATCCTGCCTTTTTCCAGGCTTCTCAATGACAAACTGGATCACCCCGCACATGTACCTAGCTTCTCTGACAATCCCAAAGAGACCATTGGAACGCAATCCGGCCTTCTGCGATGAAACTTGTGGATGCAGTGTGTTCTGCATGTGGTGAACGGCATAATCCTCTAAATGTCCGCAGTAGGCCTAGGTGACTTTGCATGTTCCAAATGCCTAACAATGCTCAGGGTAAATCTCTTCTTTATTTCGGGCTGGACGTAAAGGCCAGTTTCTGCATCACTAAGAGAGACCTCGAGCAGGAGTCCCAAAACTGAATTGGAGCCCCGGTGGTTTCTTTCAGGGCATCTTATGTTTCCTCAAAGTGGCAGACCCACATGGAATGAAAGCCTGCCACGAACCGCTTTCCTGAGGCTGTTTCAAAGCTGTGGAATGCTAGCCATAGAGAACACATTAGTTGCCGGCCCTTCCAACTGCATAGTGAGGGATGTTCCCAGAGCTGTGTATCCCTTGATTGTGCCCAGAAGGCTTTGGGTACACAGTGTCCTTCCTTGGAAAGAATAGACCATGTGAGAGTCTTGAGCACTGTGGGCCATAGTAAAGAAAAGCCGTCCATTGACTAAGACTTCCTGGAAACCGGTGCACCTCTATCTCTGGTAATGGGAAAATGTGCACCTTACCTCAAGACTAGAGGTCACATTTAGTTGGCCCTTTAGCTACAGTACGCAACTGGGTGAGCTCCCAGGAAGGAATCGCAAGCCCCTGGATTCTTTAGGAAAAAAAACTCTGTGCTCTTCAGTGGCACCTGTGGCGTGAAGAGTCTCCTGGTGGTGTGGTTTTCAGCAGGCTTGGAAGCTGCAATGGAGCTGCTGTCAAAAGGGGGAAATACGGGCTTCTCCCATATTCTCCCGTTTACAACTTGACACCACAGCGCATTTACTAGCACTCTCTGACTGACTGCTGGAGACTTTCAGCCCCACTGGGCCTTTCTATGATCACACTTGGTTGGACGCGGGGTGTTTTGCGTGCCACGAATAGCATTACACGCTTCATGAACTAGTCCAGCCTAGGTGACTTTGGATGGACCAAATGGCTAAGAATTTGACCGGTATTTCAGGATTTTCTGGCAGGCTGGCCCTACCGTGTACCTTGCTTCACAATAGAGAGATGACAGGTAAGAGTTGCCAGTATGCACTTTAGGCGCAGGGGTTCTTTCAGTGCAGTTCAGAGGGCCTCCGTGGAGGCAGAGCCACGTTGAATGGAATACTGGCCAAAACGTGGTCCTGGGGCTGCCTTACAGCTGTAGAAATCAAGCTCTGCAGGCGAGAATCTGTTCATCACCCTTCCCTCTGCATACAAAGGGTCGACCCCAACCGTCTGTTCTGTGTTATGTTTCTCGGAAAATAAAAGGGGACTATGGCGCACACACTCTCCCTCAGAAGGGAATTCCTACGCGACTCTCTTAGGCCTACGGAAAGCCGTAGAGGAGTTAAAGCACTCTGTCGAGTCAGGACGCACGGAGATGGCTGCACACAAAACTTTGCTGATAGGAAACACCCGTGCTTCCCTTGAGGCCAGGGGTCACGTTTACTTTGCCCTGAGCTAGGGCAAGCGTGGGATGAGCTCCTAGCAAGGCACTGGAGACCACCTGGATTCCTAGGAGAACACTCACTTTCTTCACTGAGCGTATTCCTACGAGTGACTAGAAGACGGTTAATGGCAATGTCTTTCAGTCAGCCTTGAGGCCGCCACTATCTACCTTTCAACTGGGGGAAATCCTGCCTTTTTCCAGGCTTCTCAATGACAAACTGTATCACCCGGCACATGTACCTAGCTTCTCTAACCATCGCAAAGAGACCTTTGGAATGCAATCCGGCCTTCTGCGATGAAACTTTTGGATGCAGTGTGTTCTGCATGTGGTGAACGGCATAATCCTCTAAATGTCCGCAGTAGGCCTAGGTGACTTTGGATGTTCCAAATGCCTAACAATGCTCAGGGCAAATCTCTTCTTTATTTCAGGCTGGACGTAAAGGCCAGTTTCTGCATCACTAAGAGAGACCTCGAGCAGGAGTCCCCAAACTGAATTGGAGCCCCGGTGGTTTCTTTCAGGGCATCTTATGTTTCCTCAAAGTGGCAGACCCGCATGGAATGAAAGCCTGCCACGAACCGCTTTCCTGAGGCTGTTTCAAAGCTGTGGAATGCTAGCCATAGAGAACACATTAGTTCCCGGCCCTTCCAACTGCATAGTGAGGGATGCTCCCAGAGCTGTGTATCCCTTGATTGTGCCCAGAAGGCTTTGGGTACACAGTGTACTTCCTTGGAAAGAATTGACCATGTGAGAGTCTTGAGCACTGTAGGCCATACTAAAGCTTAAGCCGTCCATTGATTAAGACTTCCTGGAAACCGGTGCACCTCTATCTCTGGTAATGGGAAAATGTGCACCTTACCTCAAGACTAGAGGTCACATTTACTTGGCCCTTTAGCTAGAGTACACAACTGGGGTGAGCTCCCAGGAAGGAATCGCAAGCCCCTGGATTCTTCAGGAAAACAGTTTGTGCTCTTCAGCGGCACCTGTGGCGTGAATAGTATCCTGGTGGTGTGGTTTTCAGCAGCCTTGGAAGCTGCAATGAACCTGCTGTCAAAAGGGGGAAATACGGGCTTCTCCCATATTCTCCCGTTTACAACCTGACGCCACAGCACATTTACTAGCACTCTCTGACTGACTGCTGGAGACTTTCAGCCTCACAGGGCCTTTCTATGATGACACTTGGTTGGACGCGGGTGTTTTGCGTGCCACGAATAGCATTACATGCTTCATGAACTAGTCCAGCCTAGGTGACTTTGGATGGACCAAATGGCTAACAATTTTACAGGATTTTCAGTATTTTCTGGCAGGCTGGACCTACCGTGTACCTTGCTTCACAATAGAGAGATGACAGGTAAGAGTTGCCAGGATGCACTTTAGGCGCAGGGACTCTTTCAGTGCGGTTCGGAGGGCCTCCGCAGAGGCAGAGCCACGTTGAATGGAATACTGGCAAAAACGTGGTCCTGGGGCTGCCTTTCAGCTGTAGAAATCAAACTCTGCAGGCGAGAATCTGTTCATCACCCTTCCCTCTGCATACAAAGAGTTGACCCCAACCGTCTGTTCTGTGTTATGTTTCTCGGAATATAAAAGAGGACTATGGCGCACACACTCTCCCTCAGAAGGGAATTCCTACGTGACTCTCTTAGGCCTACGAAAGCCGTAGAGGGGTTAAAGCACTCTGTCGAGTCAGGACTCACGGAGACGCCTGCACACAAAACTTTGCTGATAGGAAACACTCGTGCTTCCCTTGAGGCTAGGGGTCAAGTTTACTTAGCACTGAGCTAGGGCAAGCGTTGGATGAGCTCCTAGCAAGGCACTGGAGACCACCTGGATTCCTAGGAGAACACTCACTTTCTTCACTGAGCGTATTCCTAGGAGTGACTAGAAGACGGTTAATGACAATGTCTTTCAGTCAGCCTTGAGGCCGCCACTATCTACCTTTCAACTGGGGGAAATCCTGCCTTTTTCCAGGCTTCTCAATGACAAACTGGATCACCCCGCACATGTACCTAGCTTCTCTGACAATCCCAAAGAGATCATTGGAACGCATTCCGGGCTTCTGCAATGAAACTTTTGGATGCAGTGTGTTCTGCATGAGGTGAACGGCATAATCCTCTAAATGTCCGCAGTAGGCCTAGGTGACTTTGGATGTTCCAAATGCCTAGCAATGCTCAGGGTAAATCTCTTCTTTATTTCGGCCTGGACCTAAAGGCCAGTTTCCGCATCACTAAGAGAGACCTCGAGCAGGAGTCCCCAAACTGAATTGGAGCCCCGGTGGTTTCTTTCAGGGCATCTTATGTTTCCTCAAAGTGGCAGACCCGCATGGAATGAAAGCCTGCCACGAACCGCTTTCCTGAGGCTGTTTCAAAGCTGTGGAATGCTAGCCATAGAGAACACATTAGTTCCCGGCCCTTCCAACTGCATTGTGAGGGATGATACCAGAGATGTGTATCCCTTGAATGTGCCCAGAAGGCTTTGGGTACACAGTGTCCTTCCTTGGAAAGAATAGAACATGTGAGAGTCTTGAGCACTGTGGGCCATACTAAAGCTAAAGCCGTCCATTGATTAAGACTTCCTGGAAACCGGTGCACCTCTATCTCTGGTAATGGGAAAATGTGCACCTTACCTCAAGACTAGAGGTCACATTTAGTTGGCCCTGTAGCTACAGTACGCAACTGGGGTGAGCTCCCAGGAAGGAATCGCAAGTCCCTGGATTCTTCAGGAAAAGAGTTTGTGCTCTTCAGCGGCACCTGTGGCGTGAAGAGTCTCCTGGTGGTGTGGTTTTCAGCAGGCTTGGAAGCTGCAATGGAGCTGCTGTCAAAAGGGTGAAATACGGCCTTCTGCCATATTCTCCCGTTTACAACTTGACACCACAGCGCATTTACTAGCACTCTCTGACTGACTGCTGGAGACTTTCAGCCCCACTGGGCCTTTCTATGATCACACTTGGTTGGACGCGGGGTGTTTTGCGTGCCACTAATAGCATTACACGCTTCATGAACTAGTCCAGCCTAGGTGACTTTGGATGGACCAAATGGCTAAGAATTTGACCGGTATTTCATGATTTTCTGGCAGGCTGGACCTAAAGTGTACCTTGCTTCCCAATAGAGAGATGACAGGTAAGAGTTGCCAGTATGCACTTTAGGCGCAGGGGTTCTTTCAGTGCGGTTCAGATGGCCTCTGCAGAGGCAGAGCCACGTTGAATGGAATACTGGCCAAAACGTGGTCCTGTGGCTTCCTTACAGCTGTAGAAATCAAGCTCTGCAAGCGAGAATCTGTTCATCACCCTTCACTCTGCATACAAAGAGTTGACCCCAACCGTCTGTTCTGTGTTATGTTTCTCGGAAAATAAAAGGGGACTACGGCGCCCAAACTCTCCCTCAGAAGGGAATTCCTACGTGACTCTCTTCGGCCTATGGAAAGCTGTAGAGGAGTTAAGGCACTCGGTCGAGTCAGGACTCACGGAGATGGCTGCACACAAAACTTTGCTGATAGGAAACACTCGTGCTTCCCTTGAGGCTAGGGGTCACGTTTACTTTGCACTGAGCTAGGGCAAGTGTGGGATGAGCTCCTAGCAAGGCACTGGAGACCACCTGGATTCCTAAGAGAACACTGACTTTCTTCACTGAGCGTATTCCTAGGAGTGACTAGAAGACGGTTAATGGCAATGTCTTTCAGTCAGCCTTGAGGCCGCCACTATCTACCTTTCAACTGGGGGAAATCCTGCCTTTTTCCAGGCTTGTCAATGACAAACTGGATCACCCAGCACATGTACCTAGCTTCTCTGACAATTGCAAAGAGACCATTGGAATGCAATCCGGCCTTCTGCGATGAAACTTTTGGATGCAGTGTGTTCTGCATGTTGTGAACGGCATAATCCTCTAAATGTCCGCAGTAGGCCTAGTTGACTTTGGTTGTTCCATATGCCTAACAATGCTCAGGGTAAATCTCTTCTTTATTTCGGGCTGGACGTAAAGGCCAGTTTCTGCATCACTAAGAGAGACCTCGAGCAGGAGTCCCCAAACTGAATTGGAGCCCCGGTGGTTTCTTTCAGGGCATCTTATCTTTCCTTAAAGTGGCAGACCCGCATGGAATGAAAGCCTGCCACGAACCGCTTTCCTGAGGCTGTTTCAAAGCTGTGGAATGCTAGCCATAGAGAACACATTAGTTCCCGGCCCTTCCAACTGCATAGTGAGGGATGTTCCCAGAGCTGTGTATCCCCTGATTGTGCCCAGAAGGCTTTGGGTACACAGTGTCCTTCCTTGGAAAGAATAGACCATGTGAGAGTCTTGAGCACTGTGGGCCATAGTAAAGCTAAAGCCGTCCATTGACTAAGACTTCCTGGAAACCGGTGCACCTCTATCTCTGGTAATGGGAAAATGTGCACCTTACCTCAAGACTAGAGGTCACATTTAGTTGGCCCTTTAGCTACAGTACGCAACAGGGGTGAGCTCCCAGGAAGGAATCGCAAGCCCCTGGATTCTTTAGGAAAAAAACTCTGTCCTCTTCAGCGGCACCTGTGGCGTGAAGAGTCTCCTGGTGGTGTGGTTTTCAGCAGGCTTGGAAGCTGCAATGGTGCTGCTGTCAAAAGGGGGAAATACGGGCTTCTCCCATATTCTCCCGTTTACAACTTGACACCACAGCGCATTTACTAGCACTCTCTGACTGACTGCTGGAGACTTTCAGCCCCACTGGGCCTTTCTATGATCACACTTCGTTGGACGTGGGGTGTTTTGCGTGCCACGAATAGCATTACACGCTTCATGAACTAGTCCAGCCTAGGTGACTTTGGATGGACCAAATGGCTAAGAATTTGACCGGTATTTCAGGATTTTCTGGCAGGCTGGACCTACCGTGTACCTTGCTTCCCAATAGAGAGATGACAGGTAAGAGTTGCCATGATGCACTTTAGGCGCAGGGGTTCTTTCAGTGCAGTTCAGAGGGCCTCCGCAGAGGCAGAGCCACGTTGAATGGAATACTGGCCAAAACGTGGTCCTGGGGCTGCCTTACAGCTGTAGAAATCAAGCTCTGCAGGCGAGAATCTGTTCATCACCCTTCCCTCTGCATACAAAGTGTCGACCCCAACCGTCTGTTCTGTGTTATGTTTCTCGGAAAATAAAAGGGGACTATGGCGCACACACTCTCCCTCAGAAGGGAATTCCAACGCGACTCTCTTAGGCCTACAGAAAGCCGTAGAGGAGTTAAAGCACTCTGTCGAGTCGGGACGCACGGAGATGGCTGCACACAATACTTTGCTGATAGGAAACACCCGTGCTTCCCTTGAGGCCAGGGGTCACGTTTACCTTGCCCTGAGCTAGGGCAAGCGTGGGATGAGCTCCTAGCAAGGCACTGGAGACCACCTGGATTCCTAGGAGAACACTCACTTTCTTCACTGAGCGTATTCCTAGGAGTGACTAGAAGACGGTTAATGGCAATGTCTTTCAGTCAGCCTTGAGGCCGCCACTATCTACCTTTCAACTGGGGGAAATCCTGCCTTTTTCCAGGCTTCTCAATGACAAACTGGATCACCCCGCACATGTACCTAGCTTCTCTGACAATCCCAAAGAGACCATTGGAACGCAATCCGGCCTTCTGCGATGAAACTTTTGGATGCAGTGTGTTCTGCATGTTGTGAACGGCATAATCCTCTAAATGTCCGCAGTAGGCCTAGGTGACTTTGGATGTTCCAAATGCCTAACAATGCTCAGGGTAAATCTCTTCTTTATTTCGTGCTGGACGTAAAGGTCAGTTTCTGCATCACTAAGAGAGACCTCGAGCAGGAGTCCCAAAACTGAATTGGAGCCCCGGTGGTTTCTTTCAGGGAATCTTATGTTTCCTCAAAGTGGCAGTCCCGCATGGAATGAAAGCCTGCCTCGAACCGCTTTCCTGACGCTGTTTCAAAGCTGTGGAATGCTAGCCATAGAGAACACATTAGTTCCCGGCCCTTCCAACTGCATAGTGAGGGATGT
This sequence comes from Mesoplodon densirostris, assembly GCF_025265405.1. NCBI lineage: Eukaryota > Metazoa > Chordata > Mammalia > Artiodactyla > Ziphiidae > Mesoplodon > Mesoplodon densirostris. The sequence continues at coordinate 2,397,571 of NC_082682.1, forward strand.
TCCCAGAGCTGTGTATCCCTTGATTGTGCCCAGAAGGCTTTGGGTACACAGTGTCCTTCCTTGGAAAGAATAGACCATGTGAGAGTCTTGAGCACTGTGGGCCATAGTAAAGCTAAAGCCGTCCATTGACTAAGACTTCCTGGAAACCGGTGCACCTCTATCTCTGGTAATGGGAAAATGTGCACCTTACCTCAAGACTAGAGGTCACATTTAGTTGGCCCTTTAGCTACAGTACGCAACTGGGGTGAGCTCCCAGGAAGGAATCGCAAGCCCCTGGATTCTTTAGGAAAAAAACTCTGTGCTCTTCAGCGGCACCTGTGGCGTGAAGAGTCTCCTGGTGGTGTGGTTTTCAGCAGGCTTGGAAGCTGCAATGGAGCTGCTGTCAAAAGGGGGAAATACGGGCTTCTCCCATATTCTCCCGTTTACAAATTGCCACCACAGCGCATTTACTAGCACTCTCTGATTGACTGCTGGAGACTTTCAGCCCCACTGGGCCTTTCTATGATCACACTTGGTTGGACGCGGGGTGTTTTGCGTGCCACGAATAGCATTACACGCTTCATGAACTAGTCCAGCCTAGGTGACTTTGGATGGACCAAATGGCTACGAATTTGACCGGTATTTCAGGATTTTCTGGCAGGCTGGCCCTACCGTGTACCTTGCTTCACAATAGAGAGATGACAGGTAAGAGTTGCCAGTATGCACTTTAGGCGCAGGGGTTCTTTCAGTGCAGTTCAGAGGGCCTCCGTGGAGGCAGAGCCACGTTGAATGGAATACTGGCCAAAACGTGGTCCTGGGGCTGCCTTACAGCTGTAGAAATCAAGCTCTGCAGGCGAGAATCTGTTCATCACCCTTCCCTCTGCATACAAAGGGTCGACCCCAACCGTCTGTTCTGTGTTATGTTTCTCGGAAAATAAAAGGGGACTATGGCGCACACACTCTCCCTCAGAAGGGAATTCCTACGCGACTCTCTTAGGCCTACGGAAAGCCGTAGAGGAGTTAAAGCACTCTGTCGAGTCAGGACGCACGGAGATGGCTGCACACAAAACTTTGCTGATAGGAAACACCCGTGCTTCCCTTGAGGCCAGGGGTCACGTTTACTTTGCCCTGAGCTAGGGCAAGCGTGGGATGAGCTCCTAGCAAGGCACTGGAGACCACCTGGATTCCTAGGAGAACACTCACTTTCTTCACTGAGCGTATTCCTAGGAGTGACTAGAAGACGGTTAATGGCAATGTCTTTCAGTCAGCCTTGAGGCCGCCACTATCTACCTTTCAACTGGGGGAAATCCTGCCTTTTTCCAGGCTTCTCAATGACAAACTGGATCACCCGGCACATGTACCTAGCTTCTCTGACAATCGCAAAGAGACCTTTGGAATGCAATCCGGCCTTCTGCGATGAAACTTTTGGATGCAGTGTGTTCTGCATGTGGTGAACGGCATAATCCTCTAAATGTCCGCAGTAGGCCTAGGTGACTTTGGATGTTCCAAATGCCTAACAATGCTCAGGGCAAATCTCTTCTTTATTTCAGGCTGGACGTAAAGGCCAGTTTCTGCATCACTAAGAGAGACCTCGAGCAGGAGTCCCCAAACTGAATTGGAGCCCCGGTGGTTTCTTTCAGGGCATCTTATGTTTCCTCAAAGTGGCAGACCCGCATGGAATGAAAGCCTGCCACGAACCGCTTTCCTGAGGCTGTTTCAAAGCTGTGGAATGCTAGCCATAGAGAACACATTAGTTCCCGGCCCTTCCAACTGCATAGTGAGGGATGCTCCCAGAGCTGTGTATCCCTTGATTGTGCCCAGAAGGCTTTGGGTACACAGTGTACTTCCTTGGAAAGAATTGACCATGTGAGAGTCTTGAGCACTGTAGGCCATACTAAAGCTTAAGCCGTCCATTGATTAAGACTTCCTGGAAACCGGTGCACCTCTATCTCTGGTAATGGGAAAATGTGCCCCTTACCTCAAGACTAGAGGTCACATTTACTTGGCCCTTTAGCTAGAGTACACAACTGGGGTGAGCTCCCAGGAAGGAATCGCAAGCCCCTGGATTCTTCAGGAAAACAGTTTGTGCTCTTCAGCGGCACCTGTGGCGTGTATAGTATCCTGGTGGTGTGGTTTTCAGCAGCCTTGGAAGCTGCAATGAACCTGCTGTCAAAAGGGGGAAATACGGGCTTCTCCCATATTCTCCCGTTTACAACCTGACGCCACAGCACATTTACTAGCACTCTCTGACTGACTGCTGGAGACTTTCAGCCTCACAGGGCCTTTCTATGATGACACTTGGTTGGACGCGGGTGTTTTGCGTGCCACGAATAGCATTACATGCTTCATGAACTAGTCCAGCCTAGGTGACTTTGGATGGACCAAATGGCTAACAATTTTACAGGATTTTCAGTATTTTCTGGCAGGCTGGACCTACCGTGTACCTTGCTTCACAATAGAGAGATGACAGGTAAGAGTTGCCAGGATGCACTTTAGGCGCAGGGACTCTTTCAGTGCGGTTCGGAGGGCCTCCGCAGAGGCAGAGCCACGTTGAATGGAATACTGGCAAAAACGTGGTCCTGGGGCTGCCTTTCAGCTGTAGAAATAAAATTCTGCAGGCGAGAATCTGTTCATCACCCTTCCCTCTGCATACAAAGAGTTGACCCCAACCGTCTGTTCTGTGTTATGTTTCTCGGAATATAAAAGGGGACTACGGCGCACACACTCTCCCTCAGAAGGGAATTCCTACGTGACTCTCTTAGGCCTACGAAAGCCGTAGAGGGGTTAAAGCACTCTGTCGAGTCAGGACTCACGGAGACGCCTGCACACAAAACTTTGCTGATAGGAAACACTCGTGCTTCCCTTGAGGCTAGGGGTCAAGTTTACTTAGCACTGAGCTAGGGCAAGCGTTGGATGAGCTCCTAGCAAGGCACTGGAGACCACCTGGATTCCTAGGAGAACACTCACTTTCTTCACTGAGCGTATTCCTAGGAGTGACTAGAAGACGGTTAATGACAATGTCTTTCAGTCAGCCTTGAGGCCGCCACTATCTACCTTTCAACTGGGGGAAATCCTGCCTTTTTCCAGGCTTCTCAATGACAAACTGGATCACCCCGCACATGTACCTAGCTTCTCTGACAATCCCAAAGAGATCATTGGAACGCATTCCGGGCTTCTGCAATGAAACTTTTGGATGCAGTGTGTTCTGCATGAGGTGAACGGCATAATCCTCTAAATGTCCGCAGTAGGCCTAGGTGACTTTGGATGTTCCAAATGCCTAGCAATGCTCAGGGTAAATCTCTTCTTTATTTCGGCCTGGACCTAAAGGCCAGTTTCCGCATCACTAAGAGAGACCTCGAGCAGGAGTCCCCAAACTGAATTGGAGCCCCGGTGGTTTCTTTCAGGGCATCTTATGTTTCCTCAAAGTGGCAGACCCGCATGGAATGAAAGCCTGCCACGAACCGCTTTCCTGAGGCTGTTTCAAAGCTGTGGAATGCTAGCCATAGAGAACACATTAGTTCCCGGCCCTTCCAACTGCATTGTGAGGGATGATACCAGAGATGTGTATCCCTTGAATGTGCCCAGAAGGCTTTGGGTACACAGTGTCCTTCCTTGGAAAGAATAGAACATGTGAGAGTCTTGAGCACTGTGGGCCATACTAAAGCTAAAGCCGTCCATTGATTAAGACTTCCTGGAAACCGGTGCACCTCTATCTCTGGTAATGGGAAAATGTGCACCTTACCTCAAGACTAGAGGTCACATTTAGTTGGCCCTGTAGCTACAGTACGCAACTGGGGTGAGCTCCCAGGAAGGAATCGCAAGCCCCTGGATTCTTCAGGAAAAGAGTTTGTGCTCTTCAGCGGCACCTGTGGCGTGAAGAGTCTCCTGGTGGTGTGGTTTTCAGCAGGCTTGGAAGCTGCAATGGAGCTACTGTCAAAAGGGTGAAATACGGCCTTCTGCCATATTCTCCCGTTTACAACTTGACACCACAGCGCATTTACTAGCACTCTCTGACTGACTGCTGGAGACTTTCAGCCCCACTGGGCCTTTCTATGATCACACTTGGTTGGACGCGGGGTGTTTTGCGTGCCACTAATAGCATTACACGCTTCATGAACTAGTCCAGCCTAGGTGACTTTGGATGGACCAAATGGCTAAGAATTTGACCGGTATTTCAGGATTTTCTGGCAGGCTGGACCTAAAGTGTACCTTGCTTCCCAATAGAGAGATGACAGGTAAGAGTTGCCAGTATGCACTTTAGGCGCAGGGGTTCTTTCAGTGCGGTTCAGATGGCCTCTGCTGAGGCAGAGCCACGTTGAATGGAATACTGGCCAAAACGTGGTCCTGTGGCTTCCTTACAGCTGTAGAAATCAAGCTCTGCAAGCGAGAATCTGTTCATCACCCTTCACTCTGCATACAAAGAGTTGACCCCAACCGTCTGTTCTGTGTTATGTTTCTCGGAAAATAAAAGGGGACTACGGCGCCCAAACTCTCCCTCAGAAGGGAATTCCTACGTGACTCTCTTCGGCCTATGGAAAGCTGTAGAGGAGTTAAGGCACTCGGTCGAGTCAGGACTCACGGAGATGGCTGCACACAAAACTTTGCTGATAGGAAACACTCGTGCTTCCCTTGAGGCTAGGGGTCACGTTTACTTTGCACTGAGCTAGGGCAAGTGTGGGATGAGCTCCTAGCAAGGCACTGGAGACCACCTGGATTCCTAAGAGAACACTCACTTTCTTCACTGAGCGTATTCCTAGGAGTGACTAGAAGACGGTTAATGGCAATGTCTTTCAGTCAGCCTTGAGGCCGCCACTATCTACCTTTCAACTGGGGGAAATCCTGCCTTTTTCCAGGCTTGTCAATGACAAACTGGATCACCCAGCACATGTACCTAGCTTCTCTGACAATTGCAAAGAGACCATTGGAATGCAATCCGGCCTTCTGCGATGAAACTTTTGGATGCAGTGTGTTCTGCATGTGGTGAACGGCATAATCCTCTAAATGTCCGCAGTAGGCCTAGGTGACTTTGGTTGTTCCATATGCCTAACAATGCTCAGGGTAAATCTCTTCTTTATTTCGGGCTGGACGTAAAGGCCAGTTTCTGCATCACTAAGAGAGACCTCGAGCAGGAGTCCCCAAACTGAATTGGAGCCCCGGTGGTTTCTTTCAGGGCATCTTATCTTTCCTTAAAGTGGCAGACCCGCATGGAATGAAAGCCTGCCACGAACCTTTCCTGAGGCTGTTTCAAAGCTGTGGAATGCTAGCCATAGAGAACACATTAGTTCCCGGCCCTTCCAACTGCATAGTGAGGGATGTTCCCAGAGCTGTGTATCCCCTGATTGTGCCCAGAAGGCTTTGGGTACACAGTGTCCTTCCTTGGAAAGAATAGACCATGTGAGTCTTGAGCACTGTGGGCCATAGTAAAGCTAAAGCCGTCCATTGACTAAGACTTCCTGGAAACCGGTGCACCTCTATCTCTGGTAATGGGAAAATGTGCACCTTACCTCAAGACTAGAGGTCACATTTAGTTGGCCCTTTAGCTACAGTACGCAACAGGGGTGAGCTCCCAGGAAGGAATCGCAAGCCCCTGGATTCTTTAGGAAAAAAACTCTGTCCTCTTCAGCGGCACCTGTGGCGTGAAGAGTCTCCTGGTGGTGTGGTTTTCAGCAGGCTTGGAAGCTGCAATGGTGCTGCTGTCAAAAGGGGGAAATACGGGCTTCTCCCATATTCTCCCGTTTACAACTTGACACCACAGCGCATTTACTAGCACTCTCTGACTGACTGCTGGAGACTTTCAGCCCCACTGGGCCATTCTATGATCACACTTCGTTGGACGTGGGGTGTTTTGCGTGCCACGAATAGCATTACACGCTTCATGAACTAGTCCAGCCTAGGTGACTTTGGATGGACCAAATGGCTAAGAATTTGACCGGTATTTCAGGATTTTCTGGCAGGCTGGACCTACCGTGTACCTTGCTTCCCAATAGAGAGATGACAGGTAAGAGTTGCCAGGATGCACTTTAGGCGCAGGGGTTCTTTCAGTGCAGTTCAGAGGGCCTCCATGGAGGCAGAGCCACGTTGAATGGAATACTGGCCAAAACGTGGTCCTGGGGCTGCCTTACAGCTGTAGAAATCAAGCTCTGCAGGCGAGAATCTGTTCATCACCCTTCCCTCTACATACAAAGGGTCGACCCCAACCGTCTGTTCTGTGTTATGTTTCTCGGAAAATAAAAGGGGACTATGGCGCACACACTCTCCCTCAGAAGGGAATTCCAACGCGACTCTCTTAGGCCTACAGAAAGCCGTAGAGGAGTTAAAGCACTCTGTCGAGTCGGGACGCACGGAGATGGCTGCACACAATACTTTGCTGATAGGAAACACCCGTGCTTCCCTTGAGGCCAGGGGTCACGTTTACCTTGCCCTGAGCTAGGGCAAGCGTGGGATGAGCTCCTAGCAAGGCACTGGAGACCACCTGGATTCCTAGGAGAACACTCACTTTCTTCACTGAGCGTATTCCTAGGAGTGACTAGAAGACGGTTAATGGCAATGTCTTTCAGTCAGCCTTGAGGCCGCCACTATCTACCTTTCAACTGGGGGAAATCCTGCCTTTTTCCAGGCTTCTCAATGACAAACTGGATCACCCCGCACATGTACCTAGCTTCTCTGACAATCCCAAAGAGACCATTGGAACGCAATCCGGCCTTCTGCGATGAAACTTTTGGATGCAGTGTGTTCTGCATGTTGTGAACGGCATAATCCTCTAAATGTCCGCAGTAGGCCTAGGTGACTTTAGATGTTCCAAATGCCTAACAATGCTCAGGGTAAATCTCTTCTTTATTTCGTGCTGGACGTAAAGGTCAGTTTCTGCATCACTAAGAGAGACCTCGAGCAGGAGTCCCAAAACTGAATTGGAGCCCCGGTGGTTTCTTTCAGGGAATCTTATGTTTCCTCAAAGTGGCAGACCCGCATGGAATGAAAGCCTGCCTCGAACCGCTTTCCTGAGGCTGTTTCAAAGCTGTGGAATGCTAGCCATAGAGAACACATTAGTTCCCGGCCCTTCCAACTGCATAGTGAGGGATGTTCCCAGAGCTGTGTATCCCTTGATTGTGCCCAGAAGGCTTTGGGTACACAGTGTCCTTCCTTGGAAAGAATAGACCATGTGAGAGTCTTGAGCACTGTGGGCCATAGTAAAGCTAAAGCCGTCCATTGACTAAGACTTCCTGGAAACCGGTGCACCTCTATCTCTGGTAATGGGAAAATGTGCACCTTACCTCAAGACTAGAGGTCACATTTAGTTGGCCCTTTAGCTACAGTACGCAACTGGGGTGAGCTCCCAGGAAGGAATCGCAAGCCCCTGGATTCTTTAGGAAAAAAACTCTGTGCTCTTCAGCGGCACCTGTGGCGTGAAGAGTCTCCTGGTGGTGTGGTTTTCAGCAGGCTTGGAAGCTGCAATGGAGCTGCTGTCAAAAGGGGGAAATACGGGCTTCTCCCATATTCTCCCGTTTACAAATTGCCACCACAGCGCATTTACTAGCACTCTCTGATTGACTGCTGGAGACTTTCAGCCCCACTGGGCCTTTCTATGATCACACTTCGTTGGACGCGGGGTGTTTTGCGTGCCACGAATAGCATTACACGCTTCATGAACTAGTCCAGCCTAGGTGACTTTGGATGGACCAAATGGCTAAGAATTTGACCGGTATTTCAGTATTTTCTGGAAGGCTGGACCTAAAGTGTACCTTGCTTCCCAATAGAGAGATGACAGGTAAGAGTTGCCAGTATGCACTTTAGGCGCAGGGGTTCTTTCAGTGCAGTTCAGAGGGCCTCCGTGGAGGCAGAGCCACGTTGAATGGAATACTGGCCAAAACGTGGTCCTGGGGCTGCCTTACAGCTGTAGAAATCAAGCTCTGTAGGCGAGAATCTGTTCATCACCCTTCCCTCTGCATACAAAGAGTCGACCCCAACCGTCTGTTCTGTGTTATGTTTCTCGGAAAATAAAAGGGGACTATGGCACACACACTCTCCCTCAGAAGGGAATTCCTACGCGACTCTCTTAGGCCTACAGAAAGCCGTAGAGGAGTTAAAGCACTCTGTCGAGTCAGGACGCACAGAGATGGCTGCACACAAAACTTTGCTGATAGGAAACACCCGTGCTTCCCTTGAGGCCAGGGGTCACGTTTACCTTGCCCTGAGCTAGGGCAAGCGTGGGATGAGCTCCTAGCAAGGCACTGGAGACCACCTTGATTCCTAGGAGAATACTCACTTTCTTCACTGAGCGTATTTCTAGGAGTGACTAGAAGACGGTTAATGGCAATGTCTTTCAGTCAGCCTTGAGGCCGCCACTATCTACCTTTCAACTGGGGGAAATCCTGCCTTTTTCCAGGCATGTCAATGACAAACTGGTTCACCCCGCACATGTACCTAGCTTCTCTGACAATCCCAAAGAGACCATTGGAACGCAATCCGGCCTTCTGCGATGAAACTTTTGGATGCAGTGTGTTCTGCATGTGGTGAACGGCATAATCCTCTAAATGTCCGCCGTAGGCCTAGGTGACTTTGGATGTTCCAAATGCCTAACAATGCTCACGGTAAATCTCTTCTTTATTTCGGGCTGGACGTAATGGCCAGTTTCTGCATCACTAAGAGAGACCTCGAGCAGGAGTCCCCAAACTGAATTGGAGCCCCGGTGGTTTCTTTCAGGGCCTCTTATCTTTCCTCAAAGTGGCAGACCCGCATGGAATGAAAGCCTGCCACGAACCGCTTTCCTGAGGCTGTTTCAAAGCTGTGGAATGCTAGCCATAGAGAACACATTAGTTCCCGGCCCTTCCAACTGCATAGTGAGGGATGTTCCCAGAGCTGTGTATCCCTTGATTGTGCCCAGAAGGCTTTGGGTACACAGTGTCCTTCCTTGGAAAGAATAGACCATGTGAGAGTCTTGAGCACTGTGGGCCATAGTAAAGCTAAAGCCGTCCATTGACTAAGACTTCCTGGAAACCGGTGCACCTCTATCTCTGGTAATGGGAAAATGTGCACCTTACCTCAAGACTAGAGGTCACATTTAGTTGGCCCTTTAGCTACAGTACGCAACTGGGGTGAGCTCCCAGGAAGGAATCGCAAGCCCCTGGATTCTTTAGGAAAAAAACTCTGTGCTCTTCAGCGGCACCTGTGTTGTGAAGAGTCTCCTGGTGGTGTGGTTTTCAGCAGGCTTGGAAGCTGCAATGGAGCTGCTGTCAAAAGGGGGAAATACGGGCTTCTCCCATATTCTCCCGTTTACAACTTGACACCACAGCGCATTTACTAGCACTCTCTGACTGACTGCTGGAGACTTTCAGCCCCACTGGGCCTTTCTATGATCACACTTGGTTGGACACGGGGTGTTTTGCGTGCCACGAATAGCATTACACGCTTCATGAACTAGTCCACCCTAGGTGACTTTGGATGGACCAAATGGCTAAGAATTTGACCTGTATTTCAGGATTTTCTGGCAGGCTGGATCTACCGTGTACCTTGCTTCCCAATAGAGAGATGACAGGTAAGAGTTGCCAGTATGCACTTTAGGCGCAGGGGTTCTTTCAGTGCAGTTCAGAGGGCCTCCATGGAGGCAGAGCCACGTTGAATGGAATACTGGCCAAAACGTGGTCCTGGGGCTGCCTTACAGCTGTAGAAATCAAGCTCTGCAGGCGAGAATCTGTTCATCACCCTTCCCTCTGCATACAAAGGGTCGACCCCAACCGTCTGTTCTGTGTTATGTTTCTCGGAAAATAAAAGGGGACTATGGCGCACACACTCTCCCTCAGAAGGGAATTCCTACGCGACTCTCTTAGGCCTACGGAAAGCCGTAGAGGAGTTAAAGCACTCTGTCGAGTCAGGACGCACGGAGATGGCTGCACACAAAACTTTGCTGATAGGAAACACCCGTGCTTCCCTTGAGGCCAGGGGTCACGTTTACTTTGCCCTGAGCTAGGGCAAGCGTGGGATGAGCTCCTAGCAAGGCACTGGAGACCACCTGGATTCCTAGGAGAACACTCACTTTCTTCACTGAGCGTATTCCTACGAGTGACTAGAAGACGGTTAATGGCAATGTCTTTCAGTCAGCCTTGAGGCCGCCACTAGCTACCTTTCAACTGGGGGAAATCCTGCCTTTTTCCAGGCTTCTCAATGACAAACTGGATCACCCGGCACATGTACCTAGCTTCTCTGACAATCGCAAAGAGACCATTGGAATGCAATCCGGCCTTCTGCGATGAAACTTTTGGATGCAGTGTGTTCTGCATGTGGTGAACGGCATAATCCTCTAAATGTCCGCAGTAGGCCTAGGTGACTTTGCATGTTCCAAATGCCTAACAATGCTCAGGGCAAATCTCTTCTTTATTTCGGGCTGGACGTAAAGGCCAGTTTCTGCATCACTAAGAGAGACCTCGAGCAGGAGTCCCCAAACTGAATTGGAGCCCCGGTGGTTTCTTTCAGGGCATCTTATGTTTCCTCAAAGTGGCAGACCCGCATGGAATGAAAGCCTGCCACGAACCGCTTTCCTGAGGCTGTTTCAAAGCTGTGGAATGCTAGCCATAGAGAACACATTAGTTCCCGGCCCTTCCAACTGCATAGTGAGGGATGCTCCCAGAGCTGTGTATCCCTTGATTGTGCCCAGAAGGCTTTGGGTACACAGTGTACTTCCTTGGAAAGAATTGACCATGTGAGAGTCTTGAGCACTGTAGGCCATACTAAAGCTTAAGCCGTCCATTGATTAAGACTTCCTGGAAACCGGTGCACCTCTATCTCTGGTAATGGGAAAATGTGCACCTTACCTCAAGACTAGAGGTCACATTTACTTGGCCCTTTAGCTAGAGTACACAACTGGGGTGAGCTCCCAGGAAGGAATCGCAAGCCCCTGGATTCTTCAGGAAAACAGTTTGTGCTCTTCAGCGGCACCTGTGGCGTGAATAGTATCCTGGTGGTGTGGTTTTCAGCAGGCTTGGAAGCTGCAATGAACCTGCTGTCAAAAGGGGGAAATACGGGCTTCTCGCATATTCTCCCGTTTACAACCTGACGCCACAGCACATTTACTAGCACTCTCTGACTGACTGCTGGAGACTTTCAGCCTCACAGGGCCTTTCTATGATGACACTTGGTTGGACGCGGGTGTTTTGCGTGCCACGAATAGCATTACATGCTTCATGAACTAGTCCAGCCTAGGTGACTTTGGATGGACCAAATGGCTAAGAATTTTACCGGATTTTCAGTATTTTCTGGCAGGCTGGACCTACCGTGTACCTTGCTTCACAATAGAGAGATAACAGGTAAGAGTTGCCAGGATGCACTTTAGGCGCAGGGACTCTTTCAGTGCGGTTCGGAGGGCCTCCGCAGAGGCAGAGCCACGTTGAATGGAATACTGGCAAAAACGTGGTCCTGGGGCTGCCTTTCAGCTGTAGAAATCAAACTCTGCAGGCGAGAATCTGTTCATCACCCTTCCCTCTGCATACAAAGAGTTGACCCCAACCGTCTGTTCTGTGTTATGTTTCTCGGAATATAAAAGGGGACTACGGCGCACACACTCTCCCTCAGAAGGGAATTCCTACGTGACTCTCTTAGGCCTACGAAAGCCGTAGAGGGGTTTAAGCACTCTGTCGAGTCAGGACTCACGGAGACGCCTGCACACAAAACTTTGCTGATAGGAAACACTCGTGCTTCCCTTGAGGCTAGGGGTCAAGTTTACTTAGCACTGAGCTAGGGCAAGCATTGGATGAGCTCCTAGCAAGGCACTGGAGACCACCTGGATTCCTAGGAGAACACTCACTTTCTTCACTGAGCGTATTCCTAGGAGTGACTAGAAGACGGTTAATGACAATGTCTTTCAGTCAGCCTTGAGGCCGCCACTATCTACCTTTCAACTGGGGGAAATCCTGCCTTTTTCCAGGCTTCTCAATGACAAACTGGATCACCCCGCACATGTACCTAGCTTCTCTGACAATCCCAAAGAGATCATTGGAACGCATTCCGGGCTTCTGCAATGAAACTTTTGGATGCAGTGTGTTCTGCATGTGGTGAACGGCATAATCCTCTAAATGTCCGCAGTAGGCCTAGGTGACTTTGGATGTTCCAAATGCCTAGCAATGCTCAGGGTAAATCTCTTCTTTATTTCGGCCTGGACCTAAAGGCCAGTTTCCGCATCACCTAGAGAGACCTCGAGCAGGAGTCCCCAAACTGAATTGGAGCCCCGGTGGTTTCTTTCAGGGCATCTTATGTTTCCTCAAAGTGGCAGACCCGCATGGAATGAAAGCCTGCCACGAACCGCTTTCCTGAGGCTGTTTCAAAGCTGTGGAATGCTAGCCATAGAGAACACATTAGTACCCGGCCCTTCCAACTGCATTGTGAGGGATGATACCAGAGATGTGTATCCCTTGAATGTGCCCAGAAGGCTTTGGGTACACAGTGTCCTTCCTTGGAAAGAATAGAACATGTGAGAGTCTTGAGCACTGTGGGCCATACTAAAGCTAAAGCCGTCCATTGATTAAGACTTCCTGGAAACCGGTGCACCTCTATCTCTGGTAATGGGAAAATGTGCACCTTACCTCAAGACTAGAGGTCACATTTAGTTGGCCCTGTAGCTACAGTACGCAACTGGGGTGAGCTCCCAGGAAGGAATCGCAAGCCCCTGGATTCTTCAGGAAAAGAGTTTGTGCTCTTCAGCGGCACCTGTGGCGTGAAGAGTCTCCTGGTGGTGTGGTTTTCAGCAGGCTTGGAAGCTGCAATGGTGCTGCTGTCAAAAGGGTGAAATACGGCCTTCTGCCATATTCTCCCGTTTACAACTTGACACCACAGCGCATTTACTAGCACTCTCTGACTGACTGCTGGAGACTTTCAGCCCCACTGGGCCTTTCTATGATCACACTTGGTTGGACGCGGGGTGTTTTGCGTGCCACTAATAGCATTACACGCTTCATGAACTAGTCCAGCCTAGGTGACTTTGGATGGACCAAATGGCTAAAAATTTGACCGGTATTTCAGGATTTTCTGTCAGGCTGGACCTACGTGTACCTTGCTTCACAATAGAGAGATGACAGGTAAGAGTTGCCAGGATGCACTTTAGACGCAGGGATTCTTTCAGTGCGGTTCAGATGGCCTCTGCAGAGGCAGAGCCACGTTGAATGGAATACTGGCCAAAACGTGGTCCTGGGGCTTCCTTACAGCTGTAGAAATCAAGCTCTGCAAGCGAGAATCTGTTCATCACCCTTCACTCTGCATACAAAGAGTTGACCCCAACCGTCTGTTCTGTGTTATGTTTCTCGGAAAATAAAAGGGGACTACGGCGCCCAAACTCTCCCTCAGAAGGGAATTCCTACGTGACTCTCTTCGGCCTATGGAAAGCTGTAGAGGAGTTAAGGCACTCGGTCGAGTCAGGACTCACGGAGATGGCTGCACACAAAACTTTGCTGATAGGAAACACTCGTGCTTCCCTTGAGGCTAGGGGTCACGTTTACTTTGCACTGAGCTAGGGCAAGTGTGGGATGAGCTCCTAGCAAGGCACTGGAGACCACCTGGATTCCTAAGAGAACACTCACTTTCTTCACTGAGCGTATTCCTAGGAGTGACTAGAAGACGGTTAATGACAATGTCTTTCAGTCAGCCTTGAGGCCGCCACTATCTACCTTTCAACTGGGGGAAATCCTGCCTTTTTCCAGGCTTCTCAATGACAAACTGGATCACCCAGCACATGTACCTAGCTTCTCTGACAATTGCAAAGAGACCATTGGAATGCAATCCGGCCTTCTGCGATGAAACTTTTGGATGCAGTGTGTTCTGCATGTGGTGAACGGCATAATCCTCTAAATGTCCGCAGTAGGCCTAGGTGACTTTGGTTGTTCCATATGCCTAACAATGCTCAGGGTAAATCTCTTCTTTATTTCGGGCTGGACGTAAAGGCCAGTTTCTGCATCACTAAGAGAGACCTCGAGCAGGAGTCCCCAAACTGAATTGGAGCCCCGGTGGTTTCTTTCAGGGCATCTTATCTTTCCTTAAAGTGGCAGACCCGCATGGAATGAAAGCCTGCCACGAACCGCTTTCCTGAGGCTGTTTCAAAGCTGTGGAATGCTAGCCATAGAGAACACATTAGTTCCCGGCCCTTCCAACTGCATAGTGAGGGATGTTCCCAGAGCTGTGTATCCCTTGATTGTGCCCAGAAGGCTTTGGGTACACAGTGTCCTTCCTTGGAAAGAATAGACCATGTGAGAGTCTTGAGCACTGTGGGCCATAGTAAAGCTAAAGCCGTCCATTGACTAAGACTTCCTGGAAACCGGTGCACCTCTATCTCTGGTAATGGGAAAATGTGCACCTTACCTCAAGACTAGAGGTCACATTTAGTTGGCCCTTTAGCTACAGTACGCAACAGGGGTGAGCTCCCAGGAAGGAATCGCAAGCCCCTGGATTCTTTAGGAAAAAAACTCTGTGCTCTTCAGCGGCACCTGTGGCGTGAAGAGTCTCCTGGTGGTGTGGTTTTCAGCAGGCTTGGAAGCTGCAATGGTGCTGCTGTCAAAAGGGGGAAATACGGGCTTCTCCCATATTCTCCCGTTTACAACTTGACACCACAGCGCATTTACTAGCACTCTCTGACTGACTGCTGGAGACTTTCAGCCCCACTGGGCCTTTCTATGATCACACTTCGTTGGACGTGGGGTGTTTTGCGTGCCACGAATAGCATTACACGCTTCATGAACTAGTCCAGCCTAGGTGACTTTGGATGGACCAAATGGCTAAGAATTTGACCGGTATTTCAGGATTTTCTGGCAGGCTGGACCTACCGTGTACCTTGCTTCCCAATAGAGAGATGACAGGTAAGAGTTGCCAGGATGCACTTTAGGCGCAGGGGTTCTTTCAGTGCAGTTCAGAGGGCCTCCGCGGAGGCAGAGCCACGTTGAATGGAATACTGGCCAAAACGTGGTCCTGGGGCTGCCTTACAGCTGTAGAAATCAAGCTCTGCAGGCGAGAATCTGTTCATCACCCTTCCCTCTGCATACAAAGCGTCGACCCCAACCGTCTGTTCTGTGTTATGTTTCTCGGAAAATAAAAGGGGACTATGGCGCACACACTCTCCCTCAGAAGGGAATTCCAACGCGACTCTCTTAGGCCTACAGAAAGCCGTAGAGGAGTTAAAGCACTCTGTCGAGTCGGGACGCACGGAGATGGCTGCACACAATACTTTGCTGATAGGAAACACCCGTGCTTCCCTTGAGGCCAGGGGTCACGTTTACCTTGCCCTGAGCTAGGGCAAGCGTGGGATGAGCTCCTAGCAAGGCACTGGAGACCACCTGGATTCCTAGGAGAACACTCACTTTCTTCACTGAGCGTATTCCTAGGAGTGACTAGAAGACGGTTAATGGCAATGTCTTTCAGTCAGCCTTGAGGCCGCCACTATCTACCTTTCAACTGGGGGAAATCCTGCCTTTTTCCAGGCTTCTCAATGACAAACTGGATCACCCCGCACATGTACCTAGCTTCTCTGACAATCCCAAAGAGACCATTGGAACGCAATCCGGCCTTCTGCGATGAAACTTTTGGATGCAGTGTGTTCTGCATGTTGTGAACGGCATAATCCTCTAAATGTCCGCAGTAGGCCTAGGTGACTTTGGATGTTCCAAATGCCTAACAATGCTCAGGGTAAATCTCTTCTTTATTTCATGCTGGACGTAAAGGTCAGTTTCTGCATCACTAAGAGAGACCTCGAGCAGGAGTCCCAAAACTGAATTGGAGCCCCGGTGGTTTCTTTCAGGGCATCTTATGTTTCCTCAAAGTGGCAGACCCGCATGGAATGAAAGCCTGCCTCGAACCGCTTTCCTGACGCTGTTTCAAAGCTGTGGAATGCTAGCCATAGAGAACACATTAGTTCCCGGCCCTTCCAACTGCATAGTGAGGGATGTTCCCAGAGCTGTGTATCCCTTGATTGTGCCCAGAAGGCTTTGGGTACACAGTGTCCTTCCTTGGAAAGAATAGACCATGTGAGAGTCTTGAGCACTGTGGGCCATAGTAAAGCTAAAGCCGTCCATTGACTAAGACTTCCTGGAAACCGGTGCACCTCTCTCTCTGGTAATGGGAAAATGTGCACCTTACCTCAAGACTAGAGGTCACATTTAGTTGGCCCTTTAGCTACAGTACGCAACTGGGGTGAGCTCCCAGGAAGGAATCGCAAGCCCCTGGATTCTTTAGGAAAAAAACTCTGTGCTCTTCAGCGGCACCTGTGGCGTGAAGAGTCTCCTGGTGGTGTGGTTTTCAGCAGGCTTGGAAGCTGCAATGGAGCTGCTGTCAAAAGGGGGAAATACGGGCTTCTCCCATATTCTCCCGTTTACAACTTGCCACCACAGCGCATTTACTAGCACTCTCTGATTGACTGCTGGAGACTTTCAGCCCCACTGGGGCTTTCTATGATCACACTTCGTTGGACGCGGGGTGTTATGCGTGCCACGAATAGCATTACACGCTTCATGAACTAGTCCAGCCTAGGTGACTTTGGATGGACCAAATGGCTAAGAATTTGACCGGTATTTCAGGATTTTCTGGCAGGCTGGATCTACCGTGTACCTTGCTTCCCAATAGAGAGATGACAGGTAAGAGTTGCCAGGATGCACTTTAGGCGCAGGGGTTCTTTCAGTGCAGTTCAGAGGGCCTCCATGGAGGCAGAGCCACGTTGAATGGAATACTGGCCAAAACGTGGTCCTGGGGCTGCCTTACAGCTGTAGAAATCAAGCTCTGCAGGCGAGAATCTGTTCATCACCCTTCCCTCTGCATACAAAGGGTCGACCCCAACCGTCTGTTCTGTGTTATGTTTCTCGGAAAATAAAAGGGGACTATGGCGCACACACTCTCCCTCAGAAGGGAATTCCTACGCGACTCTCTTAGGCCTACGGAAAGCCGTAGAGGAGTTAAAGCACTCTGACGAGTCAGGACGCACGGAGATGGCTGCACACAAAACTTTGCTGATAGGAAACACCCGTGCTTCCCTTGAGGCCAGGGGTCACGTTTACTTTGCCCTGAGCTAGGGCAAGCGTGGGATGAGCTCCTAGCAAGGCACTGGAGACCACCTGGATTCCTAGGAGAACACTCACTTTCTTCACTGAGCGTATTCCTACGAGTGACTAGAAGACGGTTAATGGCAATGTCTTTCAGTCAGCCTTGAGGCCGCCACTATCTACCTTTCAACTGGGGGAAATCCTGCCTTTTTCCAGGCTTCTCAATGACAAACTGGATCACCCGGCACATGTACCTAGCTTCTCTGACAATCGCAAAGAGACCATTGGAATGCAATCCGGCCTTCTGCGATGAAACTTTTGGATGCAGTGTGTTCTGCATGTGGTGAACGGCATAATCCTCTAAATGTCCGCAGTAGGCCTAGGTGACTTTGGATGTTCCAAATGCCTAACAATGCTCAGGGCAAATCTCTTCTTTATTTCGGGCTGGACGTAAAGGCCAGTTTCTGCATCACTAAGAGAGACCTCGAGCAGGAGTCCCCAAACTGAATTGGAGCCCCGGTGGTTTCTTTCAGGGCATCTTATGTTTCCTCAAAGTGGCAGACCCGCATGGAATGAAAGCCTGCCACGAACTGCTTTCCTGAGGCTGTTTCAAAGCTGTGGAATGCTAGCCATAGAGAACACATTAGTTCCCGGCCCTTCCAACTGCATAGTGAGGGATGCTCCCAGAGCTGTGTATCCCTTGATTGTGCCCAGAAGGCTTTGGGTACACAGTGTACTTCCTTGGAAAGAATTGACCATGTGAGAGTCTTGTGCACTGTAGGCCATACTAAAGCTTAAGCCGTCCATTGATTAAGACTTCCTGGAAACCGGTGCACCTCTATCTCTGGTAATGGGAAAATGTGCACCTTACCTCAAGACTAGAGGTCACATTTACTTGGCCCTTTACCTAGAGTACACAACTGGGGTGAGCTCCCAGGAAGGAATCGCAAGCCCCTGGATTCTTCAGGAAAACAGTTTGTGCTCTTCAGCGGCACCTGTGGCGTGAATAGTATCCTGGTGGTGTGGATTTCAGCAGGCTTGGAAGCTGCAATGAACCTGCTGTCAAAAGGGGGAAATACGGGCTTCTCCCATATTCTCCCGTTTACAACCTGACGCCACAGCACATTTACTAGCACTCTCTGACTGACTGCTGGAGACTTTCAGCCTCACAGGGCCTTTCTATGATGACACTTGGTTGGACGCGGGTGTTTTGCGTGCCACGAATAGCATTACATGCTTCATGAACTAGTCCAGCCTAGGTGACTTTGGATGGACCAAATGGCTAACAATTTTACCGGATTTTCAGTATTTTCTGGCAGGCTGGACCTACCGTGTACCTTGCTTCACAATAGAGAGATAACAGGTAAGAGTTGCCAGGATGCACTTTAGGCGCAGGGACTCTTTCAGTGCGGTTCGGAGGGACTCCGCAGAGGCAGAGCCACGTTGAATGGAATACTGGCAAAAACGTGGTCCTGGGGCTGCCTTTCAGCTGTAGAAATCAAACTCTGCAGGCGAGAATCTGTTCATCACCCTTCCCTCTGCATACAAAGAGTTGACCCCAACCGTCTGTTCTGTGTTATGTTTCTCGGAATATAAAAGGGGACTACGGCGCACACACTCTCCCTCAGAAGGGAATTCCTACGTGACTCTCTTAGGCCTACGAAAGCCGTAGAGGGGTTAAAGCACTCTGTCGAGTCAGGACTCACGGAGACGCCTGCACACAAAACTTTGCTGATAGGAAACACTCGTGCTTCCCTTGAGGCTAGGGGTCAAGTTTACTTAGCACTGAGCTAGGGCAAGCGTTGGATGAGCTCCTAGCAAGGCACTGGAGACCACCTGGATTCCTAGGAGAACACTCACTTTCTTCACTGAGCGTATTCCTAGGAGTGACTAGAAGACGGTTAATGACAATGTCTTTCAGTCAGCCTTGAGGCCGCCACTATCTACCTTTCAACTGGGGGAAATCCTGCCTTTTTCCAGGCTTCTCAATGACAAACTGGATCACCCCGCACATGTACCTAGCTTCTCTGACAATCCCAAAGAGATCATTGGAACGCATTCCGGGCTTCTGCAATGAAACTTTTGGATGCAGTGTGTTCTGCATGTGGTGAACGGCATAATCCTCTAAATGTCCGCAGTAGGCCTAGGTGACTTTGGATGTTCCAAATGCCTAGCAATGCTCAGGGTAAATCTCTTCTTTATTTCGGCCTGGACCTAAAGGCCAGTTTCCGCATCACCTAGAGAGACCTCGAGCAGGAGTCCCCAAACTGAATTGGAGCCCCGGTGGTTTCTTTCAGGGCATCTTATGTTTCCTCAAAGTGGCAGACCCGCATGGAATGAAAGCCTGCCACGAACCGCTTTCCTGAGGCTGTTTCAAAGCTGTGGAATGCTAGCCATAGAGAACACATTAGTACCCGGCCCTTCCAACTGCATTGTGAGGGATGATACCAGAGATGTGTATCCCTTGAATGTGCCCAGAAGGCTTTGGGTACACAGTGTCCTTCCTTGGAAAGAATAGAACATGTGAGAGTCTTGAGCACTGTGGGCCATACTAAAGCTAAAGCCGTCCATTGATTAAGACTTCCTGGAAACCGGTGCACCTCTATCTCTGGTAATGGAAAAATGTGCACCTTACCTCAAGACTAGAGGTCACATTTAGTTGGCCCTGTAGCTACAGTACGCAACTGGGGTGAGCTCCCAGGAAGGAATCGCAAGCCCCTGGATTCTTCAGGAAAAGAGTTTGTGCTCTTCAGCGGCACCTGTGGCGTGAAGAGTCTCCTGGTGGTGTGGTTTTCAGCAGGCTTGGAAGCTGCAATGGAGCTGCTGTCAAAAGGGTGAAATACGGCCTTCTGCCATATTCTTCCGTTTACAACTTGACACCACAGCGCATTTACTAGCACTCTCTGACTGACTACTGGAGACTTTCAGCCCCACTGGGCCTTTCTATGATCACACTTGGTTGGACGCGGGGTGTTTTGCGTGCCACTAATAGCATTACACGCTTCATGAACTAGTCCAGCCTAGGTGACTTTGGATGGACCAAATGGCTAAAAATTTGACCGGTATTTCAGGATTTTCTGTCAGGCTGGACCTACGTGTACCTTGCTTCACAATAGAGAGATGACAGGTAAGAGTTGCCAGGATGCACTTTAGACGCAGGGATTCTTTCAGTGCGGTTCAGATGGCCTCTGCAGAGGCAGAGCCACGTTGAATGGAATACTGGCCAAAACGTGGTCCTGGGGCTTCCTTACAGCTGTAGAAATCAAGCTCTGCAAGCGAGAATCTGTTCATCACCCTTCAATCTGCATACAAAGAGTTGACCCCAACCGTCTGTTCTGTGTTATGTTTCTCGGAAAATAAAAGGGGACTACGGCACCCAAACTCTCCCTCAGAAGGGAATTCCTACGTGACTCTCTTCGGCCTATGGAAAGCTGTAGAGGAGTTAAGGCACTCGGTCGAGTCAGGATTCACGGAGATGGCTGCACACCAAACTTTGCTGATAGGAAACACCCGTGCTTCCCTTGAGGCTAGGGGTCACGTTTACTTTGCACTGAGCTAGGGCAAGTGTGGGATGAGCTCCTAGCAAGGCACTGGAGACCACCTGGATTCCTAGGAGAAAGCTCACTTTCTTCACTGAGCGTATTCCTAGGAGTGACTAGAAGACGGTTAATGACAATGTCTTTCAGTCAGCCTTGAGGCCGCCACTATCTACCTTTCAACTGGGGGAAATCCTGCCTTTTTCCAGGCTTCTCAATGACAAACTGGATCACCCAGCACATGTACCTAGCTTCTCTGACAATTGCAAAGAGACCATTGGAATGCAATCCGGCCTTCTGCGATGAAACTTTTGGATGCAGTGTGTTCTGCATGTGGTGAACGGCATAATCCTCTAAATGACCGCAGTAGGCCTAGGTGACTTTGGTTGTTTCATATGCCTAACAATGCTCAGGGTAAATCTCTTCTTTATTTCGGGCTGGACGTAAAGGCCAGTTTCTGCATCACTAAGAGAGACCTCGAGCAGGAGTCCCCAAACTGAATTGGAGCCCCGGTGGTTTCTTTCAGGGCATCTTATCTTTCCTTAAAGTGGCAGACCCGCATGGAATGAAAGCCTGCCACGAACCGCTTTCCTGAGGCTGTTTCAAAGCTGTGGAATGCTAGCCATAGAGAACACATTAGTTCCCGGCCCTTCCAACTGCATAGTGAGGGATGTTCCCAGAGCTGTGTATCCCTTGATTGTGCCCAGAAGGCTTTGGGTACACAGTGTCCTTCCTTGGAAAGAATAGACCATGTGAGAGTCTTGAGCACTGTGGGCCATAGTAAAGCTAAAGCCGTCCATTGACTAAGACTTCCTGGAAACCGGTGCACCTCTATCTCTGGTAATGGGAAAATGTGCACCTTACCTCAAGACTAGAGGTCACATTTAGTTGGCCCTTTAGCTACAGTACGCAACAGGGGTGAGCTCCCAGGAAGGAATCGCAAGCCCCTGGATTCTTTAGGAAAAAAACTCTGTGCTCTTCAGCGGCACCTGTGGCGTGAAGAGTCTCCTGGTGGTGTGGTTTTCAGCAGGCTTGGAAGCTGCAATGGTGCTGCTGTCAAAAGGGGGAAATACGGGCTTCTCCCATATTCTCCCGTTTACAACTTGACACCACAGCGCATTTACTAGCACTCTCTGACTGACTGCTGGAGACTTTCAGGCCCACTGGGCCTTTCTATGATCACACTTCGTTGGACGTGGGGTGTTTTGCGTGCCACGAATAGCATTACACGCTTCATGAACTAGTCCAGCCTAGGTGACTTTGGATGGACCAAATGGCTAAGAATTTGACCGGTATTTCAGGATTTTCTGGCAGGCTGGACCTACCGTGTACCTTGCTTCCCAATAGAGAGATGACAGGTAAGAGTTGCCAGTATGCACTTTAGGCGCAGGGGTTCTTTCAGTGCAGTTCAGAGGGCCTCCGTGGAGGCAGAGCCACGTTGAATGGAATACTGGCCAAAACGTGGTCCTGGGGCTGCCTTACAGCTGTAGAAATCAAGCTCTGTAGGCGAGAATCTGTTCATCACCCTTCCCTCTGCATACAAAGAGTCGACCCCAACCGTCTGTTCTGTGTTATGTTTCTCGGAAAATAAAAGGGGACTATGGCACACACACTCTCCCTCAGAAGGGAATTCCTACGCGACTCTCTTAGGCCTACAGAAAGCCGTAGAGGAGTTAAAGCACTCTGTCGAGTCAGGACGCACGGAGATGGCTGCACACAAAACTTTGCTGATAGGAAACACCCGTGCTTCCCTTGAGGCCAGGGGTCACGTTTACCTTGCCCTGAGCTAGGGCAAGCGTGGGATGAGCTCCTAGCAAGGCACTGGAGACCACCTGGATTCCTAGGAGAACACTCACTTTCTTCACTGAGCGTATTCCTAGGAGTGACTAGAAGACGGTTAATGGCAATGTCTTTCAGTCAGCCTTGAGGCCGCCACTATCTACCTTTCAACTGGGGGAAATCCTGCCTTTTTCCAGGCTTGTCAATGACAAACTGGTTCACCCCGCACATGTACCTAGCTTCTCTGACAATCCCAAAGAGACCATTGGAACGCAATCCGGCCTTCTGCGATGAAACTTTTGGATGCAGTGTGTTCTGCATGTTGTGAACGGCATAATCCTCTAAATGTCCGCCGTAGGCCTAGGTGACTTTGGATGTTCCAAATGCCTAACAATGCTCAGGGTAAATCTCTTCTTTATTTCGTGCTGGACGTAAAGGTCAGTTTCTGCATCACTAAGAGAGACCTCGAGCAGGAGTCCCAAAACTGAATTGGAGCCCCGGTGGTTTCTTTCAGGGCATCTTATGTTTCCTCAAAGTGGCAGACCCGCATGGAATGAAAGCCTGCCTCGAACCGCTTTCCTGACGCTGTTTCAAAGCTGTGGAATGCTAGCCATAGAGAACACATTAGTTCCCGGCCCTTCCAACTGCATAGTGAGGGATGTTCCCAGAGCTGTGTATCCCTTGATTGTGCCCAGAAGGCTTTGGGTACACAGTGTCCTTCCTTGGAAAGAATAGACCATGTGAGAGTCTTGAGCACTGTGGGCCATAGTAAAGCTAAAGCCGTCCATTGACTAAGACTTCCTGGAAACCGGTGCACCTCTATCTCTGGTAATGGGAAAATGTGCACCTTACCTCAAGACTAGAGGTCACATTTAGTTGGCCCTTTAGCTACAGTACGCAACTGGGGTGAGCTCCCAGGAAGGAATCGCAAGCCCCTGGATTCTTTAGGAAAAAAACTCTGTCCTCTTCAGCGGCACCTGTGTTGTGAAGAGTCTCCTGGTGGTGTGGTTTTCAGCAGGCTTGGAAGCTGCAATGGAGCTGCTGTCAAAAGGGGGAAATACGGGCTTCTCCCATATTCTCCCGTTTACAACTTGACACCACAGCGCATTTACTAGCACTCTCTGACTGACTGCTGGAGACTTTCAGCCCCACTGGGCCTTTCTATGATCACACTTGGTTGGACACGGGGTGTTTTGCGTGCCACGAATAGCATTACACACTTCATGAACTAGTCCAACCTAGGTGACTTTGGATGGACCAAATGGCTAAGAATTTGACTGGTATTTCAGGATTTTCTGGCAGGCTGGACCTACCGTGTACCTTGCTTCCCAATAGAGAGATGACAGGTAAGAGTTGCCAGGATGCACTTTAGGCGCAGGGGTTCTTTCAGTGCAGTTCAGAGGGCCTCCGCGGAGGCAGAGCCACGTTGAATGGAATACTGGCCAAAACGTGGTCCTGGGGCTGCCTTACAGCTGTAGAAATCAAGCTCTGCAGGCGAGAATCTGTTCATCACCCTTCCCTCTGCATACAAAGGGTCGACCCCAACCGTCTGTTCTGTGTTATGTTTCTCGGAAAATAAAAGGGGACTATGGCGCACACACTCTCCCTCAGAAGGGAATTCCTACGCGACTCTCTTAGGCCTACGGAAAGCCGTAGAGGAGTTAAAGCACTCTGTCGAGTCAGGACGCACGGAGATGGCTGCACACAAAACTTTGCTGATAGGAAACACCCGTGCTTCCCTTGAGGCCAGGGGTCACGTTTACTTTGCCCTGAGATAGGGCAAGCGTGGGATGAGCTCCTAGCAAGGCACTGGAGACCACCTGCATTCCTAGGAGAACACTCACTTTCTTCACTGAGCGTATTCCTAGGAGTGACTAGAAGACGGTTAATGGCAATGTCTTTCAGTCAGCCTTGTGGCCGCCACTATCTACCTTTCAACTGGGGGAAATCCTGCCTTTTTCCAGGCTTCTCAATGACAAACTGGATCACCCCGCACATGTACCTAGCTTCTCTGACAATCCCAAAGAGACCATTGGAACGCAATCCGGCCTTCTGCGATGAAACTTTTGGATGCAGTGTGTTCTGCATGTGGTGAACGGCATAATCCTCTAAATGTCCGCCGTAGGCCTAGGTGACTTTGGATGTTCCAAATGCCTAACAATGCTCAGGGTAAATCTCTTCTTTATTTCGGGCTGGACGTAAAGATCAGTTTCTGCATCACTAATAGAGACCTCGAGCAGGAGTCCCCAAATTGAATTGGAGCACCGGTGGTTTCTTTCAGGGCATCTTATCTTTCCTCAAAGTGGCAGACCTGCATGGAATGAAAGCCTGCCACGAACCGCTTTCCTGAGGCTGTCTCAAAGCTGTGGAATGCTAGCCATAGAGAACACATTAGTTCGCGGCCCTTCCAACTGCATAGTGAGGGATGTTCCCAGAGCTGTGTATCCCTTGATTGTGCCCAGAAGGCTTTGGGTACACAGTGTCCTTCCTTGGAAAGAATAGACCATGTGAGAGTCTTGAGCACTGTGGGCCATAGTAAAGCTAAAGCCGTCCATTGACTAAGACTTCCTGGAAACCGGTGCACCTCTATCTCTGGTAATGGGAAAATGTGCACCTTACCTCAAGACTAGAGGTCACATTTAGTTGGCCCTTTAGCTACAGTACGCAACTGGGGTGAGCTCCCAGGAAGGAATCGCAAGCCCCTGGATTCTTTAGGAAAAAAACTCTGTGCTCTTCAGCGGCACCTGTGGCGTGAAGAGTCTCCTGGTGGTGTGGTTTTCAGCAGGATTGGAAGCTGCAATGGAGCTGCTGTCAAAAGGGGGAAATACGGGCTTCTCCCATATTCTCCCGTTTACAACTTGACGCCACAGCACATTTACTAGCACTCTCTGACTGACTGCTGGAGACTTTCAGCCCCACTGGGCCTTTCTATGATCACACTTCGTTGGACGCGGGGTGTTTTGCGTGCCACGAATAGCATTACACGCTTCATGAACTAGTCCAGCCTAGGTGACTTTGGATGGACCAAATGGCTAAGAATTTGACCGGTATTTCAGGGTTTTCTGGCAGGCTGGATCTACCGTGTACCTTGCTTCCCAATAGAGAGATGACAGGTAAGAGTTGCCAGTATGCACTTTAGGCGCAGGGGTTCTTTCAGTGCAGTTCAGAGGGCCTCCATGGAGGCAGAGCCACGTTGAATGGAATACTGGCCAAAACGTGGTCCTGGGGCTGCCTTACAGCTGTAGAAATCAAGCTCTGCAGGCGAGAATCTGTTCATCACCCTTCCCTCTGCATACAAAGGGTCGACCCCAACCGTCTGTTCTGTGTTATGTTTCTCGGAAAATAAAAGGGGACTATGGCGCACACACTGTCCCTCAGAAGGGAATTCCTACGCGACTCTCTTAGGCCTACGGAAAGCCGTAGAGGAGTTAAAGCACTCTGTCGAGTCAGGACGCACGGAGATGGCTGCACACAAAACTTTGCTGATAGGAAACACCCGTGCTTCCCTTGAGGCCAGGGGTCACGTTTACTTTGCACTGACCTAGGGCAAGCGTGGGATGAGCTCCTAGCAAGGCACTGGAGACCACCTGGATTCCTAGGAGAACACTCACTTTCTTCACTGAGCGTATTCCTAGGAGTGACTAGAAGACGGTTAATGGCAATGTCTTTCAGTCAGCCTTGAGGCCGCCACTATCTACCTTTCAACTGGGGGAAATACTGCCTTTTTCCAGGCTTCTCAATGACAAACTGGATCACCCCGCACATGTACCTAGCTTCTCTGACAATCGCAAAGAGACCATTGGAATGCAATCCGGCCTTCTGCGATGAAACTTTTGGATGCAGTGTGTTCTGCATGTGGTGAAAGGCATAATCCTCTAAATGTCCGCAGTAGGCCTAGGTGACTTTGGATGTTCCAAATGCCTAACAATGCTCAGGGCAAATCTCTTCTTTATTTCGGGCTGGACGTAAAGGCCAGTTTCTGCATCACTAAGAGAGACCTCGAGCAGGAGTCCCCAAACTGAATTGGAGCCCCGGTGGTTTCTTTCAGGGCATCTTATCTTTCCTCAAAGTGGCAGACCCGCATGGAATGAAAGCCTGCCACGAACCGCTTTCCTGAGGCTGTTTCAAAGCTGTGGAATGCTAGCCATAGAGAACACATTAGTTCCCGGCCCTTCCAACTGCATAGTGAGGGATGCTCCCAGAGCTGTGTATCCCTTGATTGTGCCCAGAAGGCTTTGGGTACACAGTGTACTTCCTTGGAAAGAATTGACCATGTGAGAGTCTTGAGCACTGTAGGCCATACTAAAGCTTAAGCCGTCCATTGATTAAGACTTCCTGGAAACCGGTGCACCTCTATCTCTGGTAATGGGAAAATGTGCACCTTACCTCAAGACTAGAGGTCACATTTACTTGGCCCTTTAGCTAGAGTACACAACTGGGGTGAGCTCCCAGGAAGGAATCGCAAGCCCCTGGATTCTTCAGGAAAACAGTTTGTGCTCTTCAGCGGCACCTGTGGCGTGAATAGTATCCTGGTGGTGTGGTTTTCAGCAGGCTTGGAAGCTGCAATGGAGCTGATGTCAAAAGGGGGAAATACGGGCTTCTCCCATATTCTCCCGTTTACAACCTGACGCCACAGCGCATTTACTAGCACTCTCTGACTGACTACTGGAGACTTTCAGCCCCACTGGGCCTTTCTATGATGACACTTGGTTGGACGCGGGTGTTTTGCGTGCCACGAATAGCATTACATGCTTCATGAACTAGTCCAGCCTAGGTGACTTTGGATGGACCAAATGGCTAACAATTTTACCGGATTTTCAGTATTTTCTGGCAGGCTGGACCTACCGTGTACCTTGCTTCACAATAGAGAGATGACAGGTAAGAGTTGCCAGGATGCACTTTAGATGCAGGGATTCTTTCAGTGCGGTTCGGAGGGCCTCCACAGAGGCAGAGCCACGTTGAATGGAATACTGGCAAAAACGTGTCCTGGGGCTGCCTTTCAGCTGTAGAAATCAAACTCTGCAGGCGAGAATCTGTTCATCACCCTTCCCTCTGCATACAAAGAGTTGACACCAACCGTCTGTTCTGTGTTATGTTTCTCGGAATATAAAAGGGTCTACGGCGCACACACTCTTCCTCAGAAGGGAATTCCTACGTGACTCTCTTAGGCCTACGGAAAGCCGTAGAGGGGTTAAAGCACTCTGTCGAGTCAGGACTCACGGAGATGGCTGCACACAAATCTTTGCTGATAGGAAACACTCATGCTTCCCTTGTGGCTAGGGGTCAAGTTTACTTAGCACTGAGCTAGGGCAAGCGTGGGATGAGCTCCTAGCAAGGCACTGGAGACCACCTGGATTCCTAGGAGAACACTCACTTTCTTCACTGAGCTTATTCCTAGGAGTGACTAGAAGACGGTTAATGACAATGTCTTTCATTCAGCCTTGAGGCCGCCACTAGGTACCTTTCAACTGGGGGAAATCCTGCCTTTTTCCAGGCTTCTCAATGACAAACTGGATCACCCGGCACATGTACCTAGCTTCTCTGACAATCCCAAAGAAATCATTGGAACGCAATCCGGCCTTCTGCAATGAAACTTTTGGATGCAGTGTGTTCTGCATGAGGTGAACGGCATAATCCTCTAAATGTCCGCAGTAGGCCTAGGTGACTTTGGATGTTCCAAATGCCTAGCAATGCTCAGGGTAAATCTCTCCTTTATTTCGGCCTGGAACTAAAGGCCAGTTTCCGCATTCCTAAGAGAGACCTCGACCAGGAGTCCCCAAACTGAATTGGAGCCCCGGTGGTTTCTTTCAGGGCATCTTATCTTTCCTCAAAGTGGCAGACCCGCATGGAATGAAAGCCTGCCACGAACAGCTTTCCTGAGGCTGTTTCAAAGCTGTGGAATGCTAGCCATAGAGAACACATTAGTTCCCGTCCCTTCCAACTGCATTGTGAGGGATGATACCAGAGCTGTGTATCCCTTGAATGTGCCCAGAAGGCTTTGGGTACACAGTGTCCTTCCTTGGAAAGAATAGAACATGTGAGAGTCTTGAGCACTGTGGGCCATACTAAAGCTAAAGCCGTCCATTGATTAAGACTTTCTGGAAAGCGGTGCACCTCTATCTCTGGTAATGGGAAAATGTGCACCTTACCTCAAGACTAGATGTCACATTTAGTTGGCCCTGTAGCTACAGTACGCAACTGGGGTGAGCTTCCAGGAAGGAATCACAAGCCCCTGGATTCTTCAGGAAAACAGTTTGTGCTCTTCAGCGGCACCTGTGGCGTGAAGAGTCTCCTGGTGGTGTGGTTTTCAGCAGGCTTGGAAGCTGCAATGGAGCTGCTGTCAAAAGGGGGAAATACGGGCTTCTCCCATATTCTCCCATTTACAACTTGACACCACAGCGCATTTACTAGTGCTCTCTGACTGACTGCTGGAGACTTTCAGCCCCACTGGGCCTTTCTATGATCACACTTCGTTGGACGCGGGGTGTTTTGCGTGCCACTAATAGCATTACACGCTTCAGGAACTAGTCCGGCCTAGGTGACTTTGGATGGACCAAATGGCTAAAAATTTTACCGGACTTTCAGTATTTTCTGTCAGGCTGGACCTACGTGTACCTTGCTTCACAATAGAGAGATGACAGGTAAGAGTTGCCAGGATGCAGTTTAGATGCAGGGATTCTTTCAGTGCGGTTCAGATGGCCTCTGCAGAGGCAGAGCCACGTTGAATGGAATACTGGCCAAAACGTGGTCCTGGGGCTTCCTTACAGCTGTAGAAATCAAGCTCTGCAAGCGAGAATCTGTTCATCACCCTTCCCTCTGCATACAAAGAGTTGACCCCAACCGTCTGTTCTGTGTTATGTTTCTCGGAAAATAAAAGGGGACTACTGGGCCTCCCTGATGGCGCAAGTGGTTGAGAGTCCGCCTGCCGATGCAGGGGATACGGGTTCGTGCCCCGGTCTGGGAGGATCCCATATGCCGCGGAGCGTCTGGGCCCGTGAGCCATGGCCGCTGAGCCTGCGCGTCCGGAGCCTGCGCGTCCGGAGCCTGTGCTCCGCAACGGGGCAGGCCACAACAGTGAGAGGCCCGCATACCGCAAAAAAAAAAAAAAAAAAAAGGGACTACGGCGCCCAAACTCTCCCTCAGAAGGGAATTCCTACGTGACTCTCTTCGGCCTACGGAAAGCTGTAGAGGAGTTAAGGCACTCGGTCGAGTCAGGACTCACGGAGATGGCTGCACACAAAACTTTGCTGATAGGAAACACTCGTGCTTCCCTTGAGGCTAGGGGTCACGTTTACTTTGCACGGAGCTAGGGCAAGTGTGGGATGAGCTCCTAGCAAGGCACTGGAGACCACCTGGATTCCTAAGAGAACACTCACTTTCTTCATGAGCGTATTCCTAGGAGTGACTAGAAGACGGTTAATGGCAATGTCTTTCAGTCAGCCTTGAGGCCGCCACTATCTACCTTTCAACTGGGGGAAATCCTGCCTTTTTCCAGGCTTGTCAATGACAACTGGATCACCCCGCACATGTACCTAGCTTCTCTGACAATTGCAAAGAGACCATTGGAATGCAATCCGGCCTTCTGCAATGAAACTTTTGGATGCAGTGTGTTCTGCATGTGGTGAACGGCATAATCCTCTAAATGTCCGCAGTAGGCCTAGGTGACTTTTGTTGTTCCATATGCCTAACAATGCTCAGGGTAAATCTCTTCTTTATTTCTGGCTGGACGTAAAGGCCAGTTTCTGCATCACTAAGAGAGACCTCGAGCAGGAGTCCCCAAACTGAATTGGAGCCCCGGTGGTTTCTTTCAGGGCATCTTATGTTTCCTCAAAGTGGCAGACCCGCATGGAATGAAAGCCTGCCACGAACCGCTTTCCTGAGGCTGTTTCAAAGCTGTGGAATGCTAGCCATAGAGAACACATTAGTTCCCGGCCCTTCCAACTGCATAGTGAGGGATGTTCCCAGAGCTGTGTATCCCTTGATTGTGCCCAGAAGGCTTTGGGTACACAGTGTCCTTCCTTGGAAAGAATAGACCATGTGAGAGTCTTGAGCACTGTGGGCCATAGTAAAGCTAAAGCCGTCCATTGACTAAGACTTCCTGGAAACCGGTGCACCTCTATCTCTGGTAATGGGAAAATGTGTACCTTACATCAAGACTAGAGGTCACATTTAGTTGGCCCTTTAGCTACAGTACGCAACTGGGGTGAGCTCCCAGGAAGGAATCGCAAGCCCCTGGATTCTTTAGCAAAAAAACTCTGTGCTCTTCAGCGGCAACTGTGGCGTGAAGTGTCTCCAGGTGGTGTGGGTTTCAGCAGGCTTGGAAGCTGCAATGGAGCTGCTGTCAAAAGGGGGAAATACGGGCTTCTCCCATATTCTCCCGTTTACAACTTGACACCACAGCGCATTTACTAGCACTCTCTGACTGACTGCTGGAGACTTTCAGCCCCACTGAGCCTTTCTTTGATCACACTTCGTTGGACGCGGGGTGTTTTGCGTGCCACGAATAGCATTACACGCTTCATGAACTAGTCCAGCCTAGGTGACTTTGGATGGACCAAATGGCTAAGAATTTGACCGGTATTTCAGGATTTTCTGGCAGGCTGGACCTACCGTGTACCTTGCTTCCCAATAGAGAGATGACAGGTAAGAGTTGCCAGGATGCACTTTAGGCGCAGGGGTTCTTTCAGTGCAGTTCAGAGGGCCTCCGTGGAGGCAGAGCCACGTTGAATGGAATACTGGCCAAAACGTGGTCCTGGGGCTGCCTTACAGCTGTAGAAATCAAGCTCTGCAGGCGAGAATCTGTTCATCACCCTTCCCTCTGCATACAAAGGGTCGACCCCAACCGTCTGTTCTGTGATATGTTTCTCGGAAAATAAAAGGGGACTATGGCGCACACACTCTCCCTCAGAAGGGAATTCCTACGCGACACTCTTAGGCCTACAGAAAGCCGTAGCGGAGTTAAAGCACTCTGTCGAGTCAGGACGCACGGAGATGGCTGCACACAAAACTTTGCTGATAGGAAACACCCGTGCTTCCCTTGAGGCCAGGGGTCACGTTTACTTTGCCCTGAGCTAGGGCAAGCGTGGGATGAGCTCCTAGCAAGGCACTGGAGACCACCTGGATTCCTAGGAGAACACTCACTTTCTTCACTGAGCGTATTCCTAGGAGTGACTAGAAGACGGTTAATGGCAATGTCTTTCAGTCAGCCTTGAGGCCGCCACTATCTACCTTTCAACTGGGGGAAATCCTGCCTTTTTCCAGGTTTGTCAATGACAAACTGGATCACCCCGCAAATGTACGTAGCTTCTCTGACAATCCCAAAGAGACCATTGGAACGCAATCCTGCCTTCTGCAATGAAACTTTTGGATGCAGTGTGTTCTGCATGTGGTGAACGGCATAATCCTCTAAATGTCCGCAGTAGGCCTAGGTGACTTTGCATGTTCCAAATGCCTAACAATGCTTAAGGTAAATCTCTTCTTTATTTCGGTCTGGACGTACAGGCCAGTTTCTGCATCACTAAGAGAGACCTCGAGCAGGAGTCCCCAAACTGAATTGGAGCCCCGGTGGTTTCTTTCAGGGCATCTTATGTTTCCTCAAAGTGGCAGACCCGCATGGAATGAAAGCCTGCCACGAACCGCTTTCCTGAGGCTGTTTCAAAGCTGTGGAATGCTAGCCATAGAGAACACATTAGTTCCCGGCCCTTCCAACTGCATAGTGAGGGATGTTCCCAGAGCTGTGTATCCCTTGATTGTGCCCAGAAGGCTTTGGGTACACAGTGTCCTTCCTTGGAAAGAATAGACCATGTGAGAGTCTTGAGCACTGTGGGCCATAGTAAAGCTAAAGCCGTCCATTGACTAAGACTTCCTGGAAACCGGTGCACCTCTATCTCTGGTAATGGGAAAATGTGCACCTTACCTCAAGACTAGAGGTCACATTTAGTTGGCCCTTTAGCTACAGTACGCAACTGGGGTGAGCTCCCAGGAAGGAATCGCAAGCCCCTGGATTCTTTAGGAAAAAAACTCTGTGCTCTTCAGCGGCACCTGTGGCGTGAAGAGTCTCCTGGTGGTGTGGTTTTCAGCAGGCTTGGAAGCTGCAATGGAGCTGCTGTCAAAAGGGGGAAATACGGGCTTCTCCCATATTCTCCCATTTACAACTTGACACCACAGCGCATTTACTAGCATTCTCTGACTGACTGCTGGAGACTTTCAGCCCCACTGGGCCTTTCTATGATCACACTTCGTTGGACGTGGGGTGTTTTGCGTGCCACGAATAGCATTACACGCTTCATGAACTAGTCCAGCCTAGGTGACCTTGGATGGACCAAATGGCTAAGAATTTGACCGGTATTTCAGGATTTTCTGGCAGGCTGGACCTACCGTGTACCTTGCTTCCCAATATAGAGAAGACAGGTAAGAGTTGCCAGGATGCACTTTAGGTGCAGGGGTTTTTTCAGTGCAGTTCAGAGGGCCTCCGCGGAGGCAGAGCCACATTGAATGGAATACTGGCCAAAAAGTGGTCCTGGGGCTGCCTTACAGCTGTAGAAATCAAGCTCTGCAGGCGAGAATCTGTTCATCACCCTTCCCTCTGCATACAAAGGGTCGACCCCAACCGTCTGTTCTGTGTTATGTTTCTCGGAAAATAAAAGGGGACTATGGCGCACACACTCTCCCTCAGAAGGGAATTCCTACGCGACTCTCTTAAGCCTACGGACAGCCGTAGAGGAGTTAAAGCACTCTGTCGAGTCAGGACGCATGGAGATGGCTGCACACAAAACTTTGCTGATAGGAAACACCCGTGCTTCCCTTGAGGCCAGGGGTCACGTTTACTTTGCCCTGAGCTAGGGCAAGCGTGGGATGAGCTCCTAGCAAGGCACTGGAGACCACCTGGATTCCTAGGAGAACACTCACATTCTTCACTGAGTGTATTCCTAGGAGTGACTAGAAGACGGTTTATGGCAATGTCTTTCAGTCAGCCTTGAGGCCGCCACTATCTACCTTTCAACTGGGGGAAATCCTGCCTTTTTCCAGGCTTCTCCATGACAAACTGGATCAACCCGCACATGTACCTAGCTTCTCTGACAATCCCAAAGAGACCATTGGAACGCAATCCGGCCTTCTGCGATGAAACTTTTGGATGCAGTGTGTTCTGCATGTGGTGAACGGCATAATCCTCTAAATGTCCACAGTAGGCCTAGGTGACTTTGCATGTTCCAAATGCCTAACAATGCTCAGGGTAAATCTCTTCTTTATTTCGGGCTGGACGTAAAGGCCAGTTTCTGCATCACTAAGAGAGACCTCGAGCAGGAGTCCCCAAACTGAATTGGAGCCCCGGTGGTTTCTTTCAGGGCATCTTATGTTTCCTCAAAGTGGCAGACCCGCATGGAATGAAAGCCTGCCACGAACCGCTTTCCTGAGGCTGTTTCAAAGCTGTGGAATGCTAGCCATAGAGAACACATTAGTTCCCGGCCCTTCCAACTGCATAGTGAGGGATGTTCCCAGAGCTGTGTATCCCTTGATTGTGCCCAGAAGGCTTTGGGTACACAGTGTCCTTCCTTGGAAAGAATAGACCATGTGAGAGTCTTGAGCACTGTGGGCCATAGTAAAGCTAAAGCCGTCCATTGACTAAGACTTCCTGGAAACCGGTGCACCTCTATCTCTGGTAATGGGAAAATGTGCACCTTACCTCAAGACTAGAGGTCACATTTAGTTGGCCCTTTAGCTACAGTACGCAACTGGGGTGAGCTCCCAGGAAGGAATCGCAAGCCCCTGGATTCTTTAGGATAAAAACTCTGTGCTCTTCAGCGGCACCTGTGGCGTGAAGAGTCTCCTGGTGGTGTGGTTTTCAGCAGGCTTGGAAGCTGCAATGGAGCTGTTGTCAAAAGGGGGAAATACGGGCTTCTCCCATATTCTCCCGTTTACAACTTGACACCACAGCGCATTTACTAGCATTCTCTGACTGACTGCTGGAGACTTTCAGCCCCACTGGGCCT
Organism: Mesoplodon densirostris; assembly: GCF_025265405.1. Lineage (NCBI taxonomy): Eukaryota > Metazoa > Chordata > Mammalia > Artiodactyla > Ziphiidae > Mesoplodon > Mesoplodon densirostris. The sequence continues at coordinate 2,431,852 of NC_082682.1, forward strand.
TTCTATGATCACACTTCGTTGGACGTGGGGTGTTTTGCGTGCCACGAATAGCATTACACGCTTCATGAACTAGTCCAGCCTAGGTGACTTTGGATGGACCAAATGGCTAAAAATTTGACCGGTATTTCAGGATTTTCTGGCAGGCTGGACCTACCGTGTACCTTGCTTCCCAATAGAGAGAAGACAGGTAAGAGTTGCCAGGATGCACTTTAGGCGCAGGGGTTTTTTCAGTGCAGTTCAGAGGGCCTCCACGGAGGCAGAGCCACGTTGAATGGAATACTGGCCAAAACGTGGTCCTGGGGCTGCCTTACAGCTGTAGAAATCAAGCTCTGCAGGCGAGAATCTGTTCATCACCCTTCCCTCTGCATACAAAGGGTCGACCCCAACCGTCTCTTCTGTGTTATGTTTCTCGGAAAATAAAAGGGGACTACGGCGCACACACTCTCCCTCAGAAGGGAATTCCTACGCAACTCTCTTAGGCCTACGGAAAGCCGTAGAGGAGTTAAAGCACTCTGTCGAGTCAGGACTCACAGAGATGGCTGCACACAAAACTTTGCTGATAGGAAACACTCGTGATTCCCTTGAGACTAGGGGTCAAGTTTACTTTGCACTGACCTAGGGCAAGCGTGGGATGAGCTCCTAGCAAGGCACTGGAGACCACCTGGATTGCTAGGAGAACACTCACTTTCTTCACTGAGCGTATTCCTAGGAGTGACTAGAAGACGGTTAATGGCAATGTCTTTCAGTCAGCCTTGAGGCCGCCACTATCTACCTTTCAACTGGGGGAAATCCTGCCTTTTTCCAGGCTTCTCCATGACAAACTGGATCACCCCGCACATGTACCTAGCTTCTCTGACAATCCCAAAGAGACCATTGGAACGCAATCCGGCCTTCTGCGATGAAACTTTTGGATGCAGTGTGTTCTGCATGTGGTGAACGGCATAATCCTCTAAATGTCCGCAGTAGGCCTAGGTGACTTTGCCTGTTCCAAATGCCTAACAATGCTCAGGGTAAATCTCTTCTTTATTTCGGGCGGGACGTAAAGGCCAGTTTCTGCATCACTAAGAGATACCTCGAGCAGGAGTCCCCAAACTGAATTGGAGCCCCGGTGGTTTCTTTCAGGGCATCTTATGTTTCCTCAAAGTGGCAGACCCGCATGGAATGAAAGCCTGCCACGAACCGCTTTCCTGAGGCTGTTTCAAAGCTGTGGAATGCTAGCCATAGAGAACACATTAGTTCCCGGCCCTTCCAACTGCATAGTGAGGGATGTTCCCAGAGCTGTGTATCCCTTGATTGTGCCCAGAAGGCTTTGGGTACACAGTGTCCTTCCTTGGAAAGACTAGACCATGTGAGAGTCTTGAGCACTGTGGGCCATAGTAAAGCTAAAGCCGTCCATTGACTAAGACTTCCTGGAAACCGGTGCACCTCTATCTCTGGTAATGGGAAAATGTGCACCTTACCTCAAGACTAGAGGTCACATTTAGTTGGCCCTTTAGCTACAGTACGCAACTGGGGTGAGCTCCCAGGAAGGAATCGCAAGCCCCTGGATTCTTTAGGAAAAAAACTCTGTGCTCTTCAGCGGCACCTGTGGCGTGAAGAGTCTCCTGGTGGTGTGGTTTTCAGCAGGCTTGGAAGCTGCAATGGAGCTGCTGTCAAAAGGGGGAAATACGGGCTTCTCCCATATTCTCCCGTTTACAACTTGACACCACAGCACATTTACTAGCACTCTCTGACTGACTGCTGGAGACTTTCAGCCCCACTGGGACTTTCTATGATCACACTTCGTTGGACGTGGGGTGTTTTGTGTGCCACGAATAGCATTACACACTTCATGAACTAGTACAGCCTAGGTGACTTTGGATGGACCAAATGGCTAAGAATTTTACCGGTATTTCAGGATTTTCTGGCAGGCTTGACCTACCGTGTACCTTGCTTCCCAATAGAGAGATGACAGGTAAAAGTTGCCAGGATGCACTTTAGGCGCAGGGGTTCTTTCAGTGCAGTTCAGAGGGCCTCCGTGGAGGCAGAGCCACGTTGAATGGAATACTGGCCAAAAGGTGGTCCTGGGGCTGCCTTACAGCTGTAGAAATCAAGCTCTGCAGGCGAGAATCTGTTCATCACCCTTCCCTCTGCATACAAAGGGTCGACCCCAACCGTCTGTTCTGTGTTATGTTTCTCGGAAAATGAAAGGGGACTATGGCGCACACACTCTCCCTCAGAAGGGAATTCCTACGCGACTCTCTTAGGCCTACAGAAAGCCGTAGAGGAGTTAAAGCACTCTGTCGAGTCAGGACGCACGGAGATGGCTGCACACAAAACTTTGCTGATAGGAAACACCCGTGCTTCCCTTGAGGCCAGGGGTCACGTTTAATTTGCCCTGAGCTAGGGCAAGCGTGGGATGAGCTCCTAGCAAGGCACTGGAGACCACCTGGATTCCTAGGAGAACACTCACTTTCTTCACTGAGCGTATTCCTAGGAGTGACTAGAAGACGGTTAATGGCAATGTCTTTCAGTCAGCCTTGAGGCCGCCACTATCTACCTTTCAACTGGGGGATATCCTGCCTTTTTCCAGGCTTGTCAATGACAAACTGGTTCACCCCGCACATGTACCTAGCTTCTCTTACAATCCAAAAGAGACCATTGGAATGCAATCCGGCCTTCTGCGATGAAACTTTTTGATGCAGTGTGTTCTGCATGTGGTGAACGGCATAATCCTCTAAATGTCCGCAGTAGGCCTAGGTGACTTTGCATGTTCCAAATGCCTAACAATGCTCAGGGTAAATCTCTTCTTTATTTCGGGCTGGACGTAAAGGCCAGTTTCTGCATCACTAAGAGAGACCTCGAGCAGGAGTCCCCAAACTGAATTGGAGCCCCGGTGTTTTCTTTCAGGGCATCTTATCTTTCCTCAAGGTGGCAGACCCGCATGGAATGAAAGCCTGCCACGAACCGCTTTCCTGAGGCTGTTTCAAAGCTGTGGAATGCTAGCCATAGAGAACACATTAGTTCCCGGCCCTTCCAACTGCATAGTGAGGGATGTTCCCAGAGCTGTGTATCCCTTGATTGTGCCCAGAAGGCTTTGGGTACACAGTGTCCTTCCTTGGAAAGAATAGACCATGTGAGAGTCTTGAGCACTGTGGGCCATAGTAAAGCTAAAGCCGTCCATTGACTAAGACTTCCTGGAAACCGGTGCACCTCTATCTCTGGTAATGGGAAAATGTGTACCTTACATCAAGACTAGAGGTCACATTTAGTTGGCCCTTTAGCTACAGTACGCAACTGGGGTGAGCTCCCAGGAAGGAATCGCAAGCCCCTGGATTCTTTAGCAAAAAATCTCTGTGCTCTTCAGCGGCACCTGTGGCGTGAAGTGTCTCCTGGTGGTGTGGTTTTCAGCAGGCTTGGAAGCTGCAATGGAGCTGCTGTCAAAAGGGGGAAATGCAGGCTTCTCCCATATTCTCCCGTTTACAACTTGACACCACAGCGCATTTACTAGCACTCTCTGACTGACTGCTGGAGACTTTCATTCCCACTGGGCCTTTCTATGATCACACTTCGTTGGACGCGGGGTGTTTTGCGTGCCACGAATAGCATTACACGCTTCATGAACTAGTCCAGCCTAGGTGACTTTGGATGGACCAAATGGCTAAGAATTTGACCGGTATTTCAGGATTTTCTGGCAGGCTGGACCTACCGTGTACCTTGCTTCCCAATAGAGAGATGACAGGTAAGAGTTGCCAGGATGCACTTTAGGCGCAGGGGTTCTTTCAGTGAGTTCAGAGGGCCTCCGTGGAGGCAGAGCCACGTTGAATGGAATACTGGCCAAAACGTGGTCCTGGGGCTGCCTTACAGCTGTAGAAATCAAGCTCTGCAGGCGAGAATCTGTTCATCACCCTTCCCTCTGCATACAAAGGGTCGACCCCAACCGTCTGTTCTGTGTTATGTTTCTCGGAAAATAAAAGGGGACTATGGCGCACACACTCTCCCTCAGAAGGGAATTCCTACGCGACTCTCTTAGGCCTACAGAAAGCCTTAGAGGAGTTAAAGCACTCTGTCGAGTCAGGACGCACGGAGATGGCTGCACACAAAACTTTGCTGATAGGAAACACCCGTGCTTCCCTTGAGGCCAGGGGTCACGTTTACTTTGCCCTGAGCTAGGGCAAGCGTGGGATGAGCTCCTAGCAAGGCACTGGAGACCACCTGGATTCTTAGGAGAACACTCACTTTCTTCACTGAGCGTATTCCTAGGAGTGACTAGAAGACGGTTAATGGCAATGTCTTTCAGTCAGCCTTGAGGCCGCCAATATCTACCTTTCAACTGGGGGAAATCCTGCCTTTTTCCAGGCTTGTCAATGACAAACTGGTTCACACCGCACATGTACCTAGCTTCTCTTACAATCCCAAAGAGACCATTGGAACGCAATCCGGCCTTCTGCGATGAAACTTTTGGATGCAGTGTGTTCTGCATGTGGTGAACGGCATAATCCTCTAAATGTCCGCAGTAGGCCTAGGTGACTTTGCATGTTCCAAATGCCTAACAATGCTCAGGGTAATTCTCTTCTTTATTTCGGGCGGGACGTAAAGGCCAGTTTCTGCATCACTAAGAGATACCTCGAGCAGGAGTCCCCAAACTGAATTGGAGCCCCGGTGGTTTCTTTCAGGGCATCGTATCTTTCCTCAAAGTGGCAGACCCGCATGGAATGAAAGCCTGCCACGAACCGCTTTCCTGAGGCTGTTTCAAAGCTGTGGAATGCTAGGCATAGAGAACACATTACTTCCCGGCCCTTCCAACTGCATAGTGAGGGATGTTCCCAGAGCTGTGTATCCCTTGATTGTGCCCAGAAGGCTTTGGGTACACAGTGTCCTTCCTTGGAAAGACTAGACCATGTGAGAGTCTTGAGCACTGTGGGCCATAGTAAAGCTAAAGCCGTCCATTGACTAAGACTTCCTGGAAACCGGTGCACCTCTATCTCTGGTAATGGGAAAATGTGCACCTTACCTCAAGACTAGAGGTCACATTTAGTTGGCCCTTTAGCTACAGTACGCAACTGGGGTGAGCTCCCAGGAAGGAATCGCAAGCCCCTGGATTCTTTAGGAAAAAAACTCTGTGCTCTTCAGCGGCACCTGTGGCGTGAAGAGTCTCCTGGTGGTGTGGTTTTCAGCAGGCTTGGAAGCTGCAATGGAGCTGCTGTCAAAAGGGGGAAATACGGGCTTCTCCCATATTCTCCCGTTTACAACTTGACACCACAGCGCATTTACTAGCACTCTCTGACTGACTGCTGGAGACTTTCAACCCCACTGAGCCTTTCTATGATCACACTTCGTTGGACGTGGGGTGTTTTGTGTGCCACGAATAGCATTACACACTTCATGAACTAGTACAGCCTAGGTGACTTTGGATGGACCAAATGGCTAAGAATTTGACCGGTATTTCAGGATTTTCTGGCAGGCTTGACCTACCGTGTACCTTGCTTCCCAATAGAGAGATGACAGGTAAAAGTTGCCAGGATGCACTTTAGGCGCAGGGGTTCTTTCAGTGCAGTTCAGAGGGCCTCCGTGGAGGCAGAGCCACGTTGAATGGAATACTGGCCAAAAGGTGGTCCTGGGGCTGCCTTACAGCTGTAGAAATCAAGCTCTGCAGGCGAGAATCTGTTCATCACCCTTCCCTCTGCATACAAAGGGTCGACCCCAACCGTCTGTTCTGTGTTATGTTTCTCGGAAAATGAAAGGGGACTATGGCGCACACACTCTCCCTCAGAAGGGAATTCCTACGCGACTCTCTTAGGCCTACAGAAAGCCGTAGAGGAGTTAAAGCACTCTGTCGAGTCAGGACGCACGGAGATGGCTGCACACAAAACTTTGCTGATAGGAAACACCCGTGCTTCCCTTGAGGCCAGGGGTCACGTTTACTTTGCCCTGAGCTAGGGCAAGCGTGGGATGAGCTCCTAGCAAGGCACTGGAGACCACCTGGATTCCTAGGAGAACACTCACTTTCTTCACTGAGCGTATTCCTAGGAGTGACTAGAAGACGGTTAATGGCAATGTCTTTCAGTCAGCCTTGAGGCCGCCACTATCTACCTTTCAACTGGGGGAAATCCTGCCTTTTTCCAGGCTTGTCAATGACAAACTGGTTCACCCCGCACATGTACCTAGCTTCTCTTACAATCCAAAAGAGACCATTGGAACGCAATCCGGCCTTCTGCGATGAAACTTTTGGATGCAGTGTGTTCTGCATGTGGTGAACGGCATAATCCTCTAAATGTCCGCAGTAGGCCTAGGTGACTTTGCATGTTCCAAATGCCTAACAATGCTCAGGGTAAATCTCTTCTTTATTTCGGGCTGGACGTAAAGGCCAGTTTCTGCATCACTAAGAGAGACCTCGAGCAGGAGTCCCCAAACTGAATTGGAGCCCCGGTGTTTTCTTTCAGGGCATCTTATCTTTCCTCAAGGTGGCAGACCCGCATGGAATGAAAGCCTGCCACGAACCGCTTTCCTGAGGCTGTTTCAAAGCTGTGGAATGCTAGCCATAGAGAACACATTAGTTCCCGGCCCTTCCAACTGCATAGTGAGGGATGTTCCCAGAGCTGTGTATCCCTTGATTGTGCCCAGAAGGCTTTGGGTACACAGTGTCCTTCCTTGGAAAGAATAGACCATGTGAGAGTCTTGAGCACTGTGGGCCATAGTAAAGCTAAAGCCGTCCATTGACTAATACTTCCTGGAAACCGGTGCACCTCTATCTCTGGTAATGGGAAAATGTGTACCTTACATCAAGACTAGAGGTCACATTTAGTTGGCCCTTTAGCTACAGTACGCAACTGGGGTGAGCACCCAGGAAGGAATCGCAAGCCCCTGGATTCTTTAGGAAAAAAACTCTGTGCTCTTCAGCGGCACCTGTGGCGTGAAGAGTCTCCTGGTGGTGTGGTTTTCAGCAGGCTTGGAAGCTGCAATGGAGCTGCTGTCAAAAGGGGGAAATGCAGGCTTCTCCCATATTCTCCCGTTTACAACTTGCCACCACAGCACATTTACTAGCACTCTCTGACTGACTGCTGGAGACTTTCAGCCCCACTGGGCCTTTCTATGATCACACTTCGTTGGACGCGGGGTGTTTTGCGTGCCACGAATAGCATTACACGCTTCATGAACTAGTCCAGCCTAGGTGACTTTGGATGGACCAAATGGCTAAGAATTTGACCGGTATTTCAGGATTTTCTGGCAGGCTGGACCTACCGTGTACCTTGCTTCCCAATAGAGAGAAGACAGGTAAGAGTTGCCAGGATGCACTTTAGGCGCAGGGGTTCTTTCAGTGCAGTTCAGAGGGCCTCCGCGGAGGCAGAGCCACGTTGAATGGAATACTGGCCTAAACGTGGTCCTGGGGCTGCCTTACAGTTGTAGAAATCAAGCTCTGCAGGCGAGAATCTGTTCATCACCCTTCCCTCTGCATACAAAGGGTCGACCCCAACCGTCTGTTCTGTGTTATGTTTCTCGGAAAATAAAAGGGGACTATGGCACACACACTCTCCCTCAGAAGGGAATTCCTACGCGACTCTCTTAGGCCTACGGAAAGCCGTAGAGGAGTTAAAACACTCTGTCGAGTCAGGACGCACGGAGATGGCTGCACACAAAACGTTGCTGATAGGAAACACCCGTGCTTCCCTTGAGGCCAGGGGTCACGTTTACTTTGCCCTGAGCTAGGGCAAGCGTGGGATGAGCTCCTAGCAAGGCACTGGAGACCACCTGGATTCCTAGGAGAACACTCACTTTCTTCACTGAGCGTATTCCTAGGAGTGACTAGAAGACGGTTAATGACAATGTCTTTCAGTCAGCCTTGAGGCCGCCACTATCTACCTTTCAACTGGGGGAAATCCTGCCTTTTTCCAGGCTTGTCAATGACAAACTGGATCACCCCGCACATGTACCTAGCTTCTCTGACAATCCCAAAGAGACCATTGGAACGCAATCCGGCCTTCTGCGATGAAACTTTTGGATGCAGTGTGTTCTGCATGTGGTGAACGGCATAATCCTCTAAATGTCCGCAGTAGGCCTAGGTGACTTTGCATGTTCCAAATGCCTAACAATGCTCAGGGTAAATCTCTTCTTTATTTCGGGCTGGACATAAAGGCCAGTTTCGGCATCACTAAGAGAGACCTCGAGCAGGAGTCCCAAAACTGAATTGGAACCCCGGTGGTTTCTTTCAGGGCATCTTATGTTTCCTCAAAGTGGCAGACCCGCATGGAATGAAAGCCAGCCACGAAACGCTTTCCTGAGGCTGTTTCAAAGCTGTGGAATGCTAGCCATAGAGAACACATTAGTTCCCGGCCCTTCCAACTGCATAGTGAGGGATGTTCCCAGAGCTGTGTATCCCTTGATTGTGCCCAGAAGGCTTTGGGTACACTGTGTCCTTCCTTGGAAAGAATAGACCATGTGAGAGTCTTGAGCACTGTGGGCCATAGTAAAGCTAAAGCCGTCCATTGACTAAGACTTCCTGGAAACCGGTGCACCTCTATCTCTGGTAATGGGAAAATGTGTACCTTACATCAAGGCTAGAGGTCACATTTAGTTGGCCTTTTAGCTACAGTACGCAACTGGGGTGAGTTCCCAGGAAGGAATCGCAAGCCCCTGGATTCTTTAGGAAAAAAACTCTGTGCTCTTCAGCGGCACCTGTGGCGTGAAGAGTCTCCTGGTGGTGTGGTTTTCAGCAGGCTTGGAAGCTGCAATGGAGCTGCTGTCAAAAGGGGGAAATGCAGGCTTCTCCCATATTCTCCCGTTTACAACTTGACACCACAGCGCATTTACTAGCACTCTCTGACTGACTGCTGGAGACTTTCAGCCCCACTGGGCCTTTCTATGATCACACTTCGTTGGACGCGGGGTGTTTTGCGTGCCACGAATAGCATTACACGCTTCATGAACTAGTCCAGCCTAGGTGACTTTGGATGGACCAAATGGCTAAGAATTTGACCGGTATTTCAGGATTTTCTGGCAGGCTGGACCTACCGTGTACCTTGCTTCCCAATAGAGAGATGACAGGTAAGAGTTGCCAGGATGCACTTTAGGCGCAGGGGTTCTTTCAGTGAGTTCAGAGGGCCTCCGTGGAGGCAGAGCCACGTTGAATGGAATACTGGCCAAAACGTGGTCCTGGGGCTGCCTTACAGCTGTAGAAATCAAGCTCTGCAGGCGAGAATCTGTTCATCACCCTTCCCTCTGCATACAAAGGGTCGACCCCAACCGTCTGTTCTGTGTTATGTTTCTCGGAAAATAAAAGGGGACTATGGCGCACACACTCTCCCTCAGAAGGGAATTCCTACGCGACTCTCTTAGGCCTACAGAAAGCCGTAGAGGAGTTAAAGCACTCTGTCGAGTCAGGACGCACGGAGATGGCTGGACACAAAACTTTGCTGATAGGAAACACCCGTGCTTCCCTTGAGGCCAGGGGTCACGTTTACTTTGCCCTGAGCTTGGGCAAGCGTGGGATGAGCTCCTAGCAAGGCACTGGAGACCACCTGGATTCTTAGGAGAACACTCACTTTCTTCACTGAGCGTATTCCTAGGAGTGACTAGAAGACGGTTAATGGCAATGTCTTTCAGTCAGCCTTGAGGCCGCCAATATCTACCTTTCAACTGGGGGAAATCCTGCCTTTTTCCAGGCTTGTCAATGACAAACTGGTTCACACCGCACATGTACCTAGCTTCTCTTACAATCCCAAAGAGACCATTGGAACGCAATCCGGCCTTCTGCGATGAAACTTTTGGATGCAGTGTGTTCTGCATGTGGTGAACGGCATAATCCTCTAAATGTCTGCAGTAGGCCTAGGTGACTTTGGATGTTCCAAATGCCTAACAATGCTTAGGGTAAATCTCTTCTTTATTTCGGGCTGGACGTAAAGGCCAGTTTCTGCATCACTAAGAGAGACCTCGAGCAGGAGTCCCCAAACTGAATTGGAGCCCAGATGGTTTCTTTCAGGGCATCTTATGTTTCCTCAAAGTGGCAGACCCGCATGGAATTAAAGCCTGCCACGAACCGCTTTCCTGAGGCTCTTTCAAAGCTGTGGAATGCTAGCCATAGAGAACACATTAGTTCCCGGCCCTTCCACCTGCATAGTGAGGGATGTTCCCAGAGCTGTGTATAACTTGATTGTGCCCAGAAGGCTTTGGGTGCACAGTGTCCTTCCTTGGAAAGAATAGACCATGTGAGAGTCTTGAGCACTGTGGGCCATAGTAAAGCTAAAGCCGTCCATTGACTAAGACTTCCTGGAAACCGGTGCACCTCTATCTCTGGTAATGGGAAAATGTGCACCTTACCTCAAGACTAGAGGTCACATTTAGTTGGCCCTTTAGCTACAGTACACAACTGGGGTGAGCTCCCAGGAAGGAATCGCAAGCACCTGGATTCTTTAGGAAAAAAACTCTGTGCTCTTCAGCGGCAACTGTGGCGTGAAGAGTCTCCTGGTGGTGTGGTTTTCAGCAGGCTTGGAAGCTGCAATGGAGCTGCTGTCAAAAGGGGGAAATACGGGCTTCTCCCATATTCTCCCATTTACAACTGGACACCACAGCACATTTACTAGCACTCTCTCACTGACTGCTGGAGACTTTCAGCCCCACTGGGCCTTTCTATGATCACACTTCGTTGGACGCGGGGTGTTTTGCGTGCCACGAATAGCATTACACGCTTCATGAACTAGTCCAGCCTAGGTGACTTTGGATGGACTAAATGGCTAAGAATTTGACCGGTATTTCAGGATTTTCTGGCAGGCTGGACCTACCGTGTACCTTGCTTCCCAATAGAGAGATGACAGGTAAGAGTTGCCAGGATGCACTTTAGGCGCAGGGGTTCTTTCAGTGCAGTTCAGAGGGCCTCCGTGGAGGAAGAGCCACGTTGAATGGAATACTGGCCAAAACGTGGTCCTGGGGCTGCCTTACCTCTGTAGAAATCAAGCTCTGCAGGCGAGAATCTGTTCATCACCCTTCCCTCTGCATACAAAGGGTCGACCCCAACCGTCTGTTCTGTGTTATGTTTCTCGGAAAATAAAAGGGGACTATGTCGCACACACTCTCCCTCAGAAGGGAATTCCTACGCGACTCTCTTAGGCCTACGGAAAGCCGTAGAGGAGTTAAAGCACTCTGTCGAATCAGGACGCACGGACATGGCTGCACACAAAACTTTGCTGATAGGAAACACCTGTGCTTCCCTTGAGGCCAGGGGTCACGTTTACTTTGCCCTGAGCTAGGGCAAGCGTGGGATGAGCTCCTAGCAAGGCACTGGAGACCACCTGGATTCCTAGGAGAACACTCACTTTCTTCACTGAGCGTATTCCTAGGAGTGACTAGAAGACGGTTAATGGCAATGTCTTTCAGTCAGCCTTGAGGCCGCCACTATCTACCTTTCAACTGGGGGAAATCCTGCCTTTTTCCAGGCTTGTCAATGACAAACTGGATCACCCCGCAAATGTACCTAGCTTCTCTGACAATCCCAAAGAGACCATTGGAACGCAATCCGGCCTTCTGCGATGAAACTTTTGGATGCAGTGTGTTCTGCATGTGGTGAACGGCATAATCCTCTAAATGTCCGCAGTAGGCCTAGGTGACTTTGCATGTTCCAAATGCCTAACAATGCTCAGGGTAAATCTCTTCTTTATTTCGGGCTGGACATAAAGGCCAGTTTCGGCATCACTAAGAGAGACCTCGAGCAGGAGTCCCAAAACTGAATTGGAACCCCGGTGGTTTCTTTCAGGGCATCTTATGTTTCCTCAAAGTGGCAGACCCGCATGGAATGAAAGCCAGCCACGAAACGCTTTCCTGAGGCTGTTTCAAAGCTGTGGAATGCTAGCCATAGAGAACACATTAGTTCCCGGCCCTTCCAACTGCATAGTGAGGGATGTTCCCAGAGCTGTGTATCCCTTGATTGTGCCCAGAAGGCTTTGGGTACACAGTGTCCTTCCTTGGAAAGAATAGACCATGTGAGAGTCTTGAGCACTGTGGGCCATAGTAAAGCTAAAGCCGTCCATTGACTAAGACTTCCTGGAAACCGGTGCACCTCTATCTCTGGTAATGGGAAAATGTGTACCTTACATCAAGGCTAGAGGTCACATTTAGTTGGCCTTTTAGCTACAGTACGCAACTGGGGTGAGTTCCCAGGAAGGAATCGCAAGCCCCTGGATTCTTTAGGAAAAAAACTCTGTGCTCTTCAGCGGCACCTGTGGCGTGAAGAGTCTCCTGGTGGTGTGGTTTTCAGCAGGCTTGGAAGCTGCAATGGAGCTGCTGTCAAAAGGGGGATATGCAGGCTTCTCCCATATTCTCCCGTTTACAACTTGACACCACAGCGCATTTACTAGCACTCTCTGACTGACTGCTGGAGACTTTCAGCCCCACTGGGCCTTTCTATGATCACACTTCGTTGGACGCGGGGTGTTTTGCGTGCCACGAATAGCATTACACGCTTCATGAACTAGTCCAGCCTAGGTGACTTTGGATGGACCAAATGGCTAAGAATTTGACCGGTATTTCAGGATTTTCTGGCAGGCTGGACCTACCGTGTACCTTGCTTCCCAATAGAGAGATGACAGGTAAGAGTTGCCAGGATGCACTTTAGGCGCAGGGGTTCTTTCAGTGAGTTCAGAGGGCCTCCGTGGAGGCAGAGCCACGTTGAATGGAATACTGGCCAAAACGTGGTCCTGGGGCTGCCTTACAGCTGTAGAAATCAAGCTCTGCAGGCGAGAATCTGTTCATCACCCTTCCCTCTGCATACAAAGGGTCGACCCCAACCGTCTGTTCTGTGTTATGTTTCTCGGAAAATAAAAGGGGACTATGGCGCACACACTCTCCCTCAGAAGGGAATTCCTACGCGACTCTCTTAGGCCTACAGAAAGCCGTAGAGGAGTTAAAGCACTCTGTCGAGTCAGGACGCACGGAGATGGCTGGACACAAAACTTTGCTGATAGGAAACACCCGTGCTTCCCTTGAGGCCAGGGGTCACGTTTACTTTGCCCTGAGCTTGGGCAAGCGTGGGATGAGCTCCTAGCAAGGCACTGGAGACCACCTGGATTCTTAGGAGAACACTCACTTTCTTCACTGAGCGTATTCCTAGGAGTGACTAGAAGACGGTTAATGGCAATGTCTTTCAGTCAGCCTTGAGGCCGCCAATATCTACCTTTCAACTGGGGGAAATCCTGCCTTTTTCCAGGCTTGTCAATGACAAACTGGTTCACACCGCACATGTACCTAGCTTCTCTTACAATCCCAAAGAGACCATTGGAACGCAATCCGGCCTTCTGCGATGAAACTTTTGGATGCAGTGTGTTCTGCATGTGGTGAACGGCATAATCCTCTAAATGTCTGCAGTAGGCCTAGGTGACTTTGGATGTTCCAAATGCCTAACAATGCTTAGGGTAAATCTCTTCTTTATTTCGGGCTGGACGTAAAGGCCAGTTTCTGCATCACTAAGAGAGACCTCGAGCAGGAGTCCCCAAACTGAATTGGAGCCCAGATGGTTTCTTTCAGGGCATCTTATGTTTCCTCAAAGTGGCAGACCCGCATGGAATTAAAGCCTGCCACGAACCGCTTTCCTGAGGCTCTTTCAAAGCTGTGGAATGCTAGCCATAGAGAACACATTAGTTCCCGGCCCTTCCACCTGCATAGTGAGGGATGTTCCCAGAGCTGTGTATAACTTGATTGTGCCCAGAAGGCTTTGGGTGCACAGTGTCCTTCCTTGGAAAGAATAGACCATGTGAGAGTCTTGAGCACTGTGGGCCATAGTAAAGCTAAAGCCGTCCATTGACTAAGACTTCCTGGAAACCGGTGCACCTCTATCTCTGGTAATGGGAAAATGTGCACCTTACCTCAAGACTAGAGGTCACATTTAGTTGGCCCTTTAGCTACAGTACACAACTGGGGTGAGCTCCCAGGAAGGAATCGCAAGCACCTGGATTCTTTAGGAAAAAAACTCTGTGCTCTTCAGCGGCAACTGTGGCGTGAAGAGTCTCCTGGTGGTGTGGTTTTCAGCAGGCTTGGAAGCTGCAATGGAGCTGCTGTCAAAAGGGGGAAATACGGGCTTCTCCCATATTCTCCCATTTACAACTGGACACCACAGCACATTTACTAGCACTCTCTCACTGACTGCTGGAGACTTTCAGCCCCACTGGGCCTTTCTATGATCACACTTCGTTGGACGCGGGGTGTTTTGCGTGCCACGAATAGCATTACACGCTTCATGAACTAGTCCAGCCTAGGTGACTTTGGATGGACTAAATGGCTAAGAATTTGACCGGTATTTCAGGATTTTCTGCCAGGCTGGACCTACCGTGTACCTTGCTTCCCAATAGAGAGATGACAGGTAAGAGTTGCCAGGATGCACTTTAGGCGCAGGGGTTCTTTCAGTGCAGTTCAGAGGGCCTCCGTGGAGGAAGAGCCACGTTGAATGGAATACTGGCCAAAACGTGGTCCTGGGGCTGCCTTACCTCTGTAGAAATCAAGCTCTGCAGGCGAGAATCTGTTCATCACCCTTCCCTCTGCATACAAAGGGTCGACCCCAACCGTCTGTTCTGTGTTATGTTTCTCGGAAAATAAAAGGGGACTATGTCGCACACACTCTCCCTCAGAAGGGAATTCCTACGCGACTCTCTTAGGCCTACGGAAAGCCGTAGAGGAGTTAAAGCACTCTGTCGAATCAGGACGCACGGACATGGCTGCACACAAAACTTTGCTGATAGGAAACACCCGTGCTTCCCTTGAGGCCAGGGGTCACGTTTACTTTGCCCTGAGCTAGGGCAAGCGTGGGATGAGCTCCTAGCAAGGCACTGGAGACCACCTGGATTCCTAGGAGAACACTCACTTTCTTCACTGAGCGTATTCCTAGGAGTGACTAGAAGACGGTTAATGGCAATGTCTTTCAGTCAGCCTTGAGGCCGCCACTATCTACCTTTCAACTGGGGGAAATCCTGCCTTTTTCCAGGCTTGTCAATGACAAACTGGATCACCCCGCAAATGTACCTAGCTTCTCTGACAATCCCAAAGAGACCATTGGAACGCAATCCGGCCTTCTGCGATGAAACTTTTGGATGCAGTGTGTTCTGCATGTGGTGAACGGCATAATCCTCTAAATGTCCGCAGTAGGCCTAGGTGACTTTGCCTGTTCCAAATGCCTAACAATGCTTAAGGTAAATCTCTTCTTTATTTCGGGCTGGACGTAAAGGCCAGTTTCTGCATCACTAAGAGAGACCTCGAGCAGGAGTCCCCAAACTGAATTGGAGCCCCGGTGGTTTCTTTCAGGGCATCTTATGTTTCCTCAAAGTGGCAGACCCGCATGGAATGAAAGCCTGCCACGAACCGCTTTCCTGAGGCTGTTTCAAAGCTGTGGAATGCTAGCCATAGAGAACACATTAGTTCCCGGCCCTTCCAACTGCATAGTGAGGGATGTTCCCAGAGCTGTGTATCCCTTGATTGTGCCCAGAAGGCTTTGGGTACACAGTGTCCTTCCTTGGAAAGAATAGACCATGTGAGAGTCTTGAGCACTGTGGGCCATAGTAAAGCTAAAGCCGTCCATTGACTAAGACTTCCTGGAAACCGGTGCACCTCTATCTCTGGTAATGGGAAAATGTGTACCTTACATCAAGACTAGAGGTCACATTTAGTTGGCCCTTTAGCTACAGTACGCAACTGGGGTGAGCTCCCAGGAAGGAATCGCAAGCCCCTGGATTCTTTTGCAAAAAAACTCTGTGCTCTTCAGCGGCACCTGTGGCGTGAAGTGTCTCCAGGTGGTGTGGGTTTCAGCAGGCTTGGAAGCTGCAATGGAGCTGCTGTCAAAAGGGGGAAATACGGGCTTCTCCCATATTCTCCCGTTTACAACTTGACACCACAGCGCATTTACTAGCATTCTCTGACTGAGTGCTGGAGACTTTCAGCCCCACTGGGCCTTTCTATGATCACACTTCGTTGGACGTGGGGTGTTTTGCGTGCCACGAATAGCATTACACGCTTCATGAACTAGTCCAGCCTAGGTGACTTTGGATGGACCAAATGGCTAAAAATTTGACCGGTATTTCAGGATTTTCTGGCAGGCTGGACCTACCGTGTACCTTGCTTCCCAATAGAGAGAAGACAGGTAAGAGTTGCCAGGATGCACTTTAGGCGCAGGGGTTTTTTCAGTGCAGTTCAGAGGGCCTCCGCGGAGGCAGAGCCACGTTGAATGGAATACTGGCCAAAACGTGGTCCTGGGGCTGCCTTACAGCTGTAGAAATCAAGCTCTGCAGGCGAGAATCTGTTCATCACCCTTCCCTCTGCATACAAAGGGTCGACCCCAACCGTCTGTTCTGTGTTATGTTTCTCGGAAAATAAAAGGGGACTATGGCACACACACTCTCCCTCAGAAGGGAATTCCTACGCGACTCTCTTAGGCCTACGGAAAGCCGTAGAGGAGTTAAAGCACTCTGTCGAGTCAGGACGCACGGAGATGGCTGCACACAAAACTTTGCTGATAGGAAACACCCGTGCTTCCCTTGAGGCCAGGGGTCACGTTTACTTTGCCCTGAGCTAGGGCAAGCGTGGGATGAGCTCCTAGCAAGGCACTGGAGACCACCTGGATTCCTAGGAGAACACTCACTTTCTTCACTGAGCGTATTCCTAGGAGTGACTAGAAGACGGTTTATGGCAATGTCTTTCAGTCAGCCTTGAGGCCGCCACTATCTACCTTTCAACTGGGGGAAATCCTGCCTTTTTCCAGGCTTCTCCATGACAAACTGGATCACCCCGCACATGTACCTAGCTTCTCTGACAATCCCAAAGAGACCATTGGAACGCAATCCGGCCTTCTGCGATGAAACTTTTGGATGCAGTGTGTTCTGCATGTGGTGAACGGCATAATCCTCTAAATGTCCGCAGTAGGCCTAGGTGACTTTGCATGTTCCAAATGCCTAACAATGCTCAGGGTAAATCTCTTCTTTATTTCGGGCGGGACGTAAAGGCCAGTTTCTGCATCACTAAGAGATACCTCGAGCAGGAGTCCCCAAACTGAATTGGAGCCCCGGTGGTTTCTTTCAGGGCATCTTATCTTTCCTCAAAGTGGCAGACCCGCATGGAATGAAAGCCTGCCACGAACCGCTTTCCTGAGGCTGTTTCAAAGCTGTGGAATGCTAGCCATAGAGAACACATTAGTTCCCGGCCCTTCCAACTGCATAGTGAGGGATGTTCCCAGAGCTGTGTATCCCTTGATTGTGCCCAGAAGGCTTTGGGTACACAGTGTCCTTCCTTGGAAAGAATAGACCATGTGAGAGTCTTGAGCACTGTGGGCCATAGTAAAGCTAAAGCCGTCCATTGACTAAGACTTCCTGGAAACCGGTGCACCTCTATCTCTGGTAATGGGAAAATGTGCACCTTACCTCAAGACTAGAGGTCACATTTAGTTGGCCCTTTAGCTACAGTACGCAACTGGGGTGAGCTCCCAGGAAGGAATCGCAAGCCCCTGTATTCTTTAGGAAAAAAACTCTGTGCTCTTCAGCGGCACCTGTGGCGTGAAGAGTCTCCTGGTGGTGTGGTTTTCAGCAGGCTTGGAAGCTGCAATGGAGCTGCTGTCAAAAGGGGGAAATACGGGCTTCTCCCATATTCTCCCGTTTACAACTTGACACCACAGCGCATTTACTAGCACTCTCTGACTGACTGCTGGAGACTTTCAGCCCCACTGGGCCTTTCTATGCTCACACTTCGTTGGACGCGGGGTGTTTTGTGTGCCACGAATAGCATTACACGCTTCATGAACTAGTACAGCCTAGGTGACTTTGGATGGACCAAATGGCTAAGAATTTGACCGGTATTTCAGGATTTTCTGGCAGGCTGGACCTACCGTGTACCTTGCTTCCCAATAGAGAGATGACAGGTAAAAGTTGCCAGGATGCACTTTAGGCGCAGGGGTTCTTTCAGTGCAGTTCAGAGGGCCTCCGTGGAGGCAGAGCCACGTTGAATGGAATACTGGCCAAAACGTGGTCCTGGGGCTGCCTTACAGCTGTAGAAATCAAGCTCTGCAGGCGAGAATCTGTTCATCACCCTTCCCTCTGCATACAAAGGGTCGACCCCAACCGTCTGTTCTGTGTTATGTTTCTTGGAAAATGAAAGGGGACTATGGCGCACACACTCTCCCTCAGAAGGGAATTCCTACGCGACTCTCTTAGGCCTACAGAAAGCCATAGAGGAGTTAAAGCACTCTGTCGAGTCAGGACGCACGGAGATGGCTGCACACAAAACTTTGCTGATAGGAAACACCCGTGCTTCCCTTGAGGCCAGGGGTCACGTTTAATTTGCCCTGAGCTAGGGCAAGCGTGGGATGAGCTCCTAGCAAGGCACTGGAGACCACCTGGATTCCTAGGAGAACACTCACTTTCTTCACTGAGCGTATTCCTAGGAGTGACTAGAAGACGGTTAATGACAATGTCTTTCAGTCAGCCTTGAGGCCGCCACTATCTACCTTTCAACTGGGGGAAATCCTGCCTTTTTCCAGGCTTGTCAATGACAAACTGGTTCACCCCGCACATGTACCTAGCTTCTCTTACAATCCCAAAGAGACCATTGGAACGCAATCCGGCCTTCTGCGATGAAACTTTTGGATGCAGTGTGTTCTGCATGTGGTGAACGGCATAATCCTCTAAATGTCCGCAGTAGGCCTAGGTGACTTTGCATGTTCCAAATGCCTAACAATGCTCAGGGTAAATCTCTTCTTTATTTCGGGCTGGACGTAAAGGCCAGTTTCTGCATCACTAAGAGATACATCGAGCAGGAGTCCCCAAATTGAATTGGAGCCCCGGTGGTTTCTTTCAGGGCATCTTATGTTTCCTCAAAGTGGCAGACCCGCATGGAATGAAAGCCTGCCACGAACCGCTTTCCTGAGGCTGTTTCAAAGCTGTGGAATTCTAGCCATAGAGAACACATTAGTTCCCGGCCCTTCCAACTGCATAGTGAGGGATGTTCCCAGAGCTGTGTATCCCTTGATTGTGCCCAGAAGGCTTTGGGTACACAGTGTCCTTCCTTGGAAAGAATATACCATGTGAGAGTCTTGAGCACTGTGGGCCATAGTAAAGCTAAAGCCGTCCATTGACTAAGACTTCCTGGAAACCGGTGCACCTCTATCTCTGGTAATGGGAAAATGTGCACCTTACCTCAAGACTAGAGGTCACATTTAGTTGGCCCTTTAGCTACAGTACGCAACTGGGGTGAGCTCCCAGGAAGGAATCGCAAGGCCCTGGATTCTTTAGGAAAAAAACTCTGTGCTCTTCAGCGGCACCTGTGGCGTGAAGAGGCTCCTGGTGGTGTGGTTTTCAGCAGGCTTGGAAGCTGCAATGGAGCTGCTGTCAAAAGGGGGAAATACGGGCTTCTCCCATATTCTCCCGTTTACAACTTGACACCACAGCGCATTTACTAGCATTCTCTGACTGAGTGCTGGAGACTTTCAGCCCCACTGGGCCTTTCTATGATCACACTTCGTTGGACGTGGGGTGTTTTGCGTGCCACGAATAGCATTACACGCTTCATGAACTAGTCCAGCCTAGGTGACTTTGGATGGACCAAATGGCTAAAAATTTGACCGGTATTTCAGGATTTCCTGACAGGCTGGACCTACCGTGTACCTTGCTTCCCAATAGAGAGAAGACAGGTAAGAGTTGCCAGGATGCACTTTAGGCGCAGGGGTTTTTTCAGTGCAGTTCAGAGGGCCTCCGCGGAGGCAGAGCCACGTTGAATGGAATACTGGCCAAAACGTGGTCCTGGGGCTGCCTTACAGCTGTAGAAATCAAGCTCTGCAGGCGAGAATCTGTTCATCACCCTTCCCTCTGCATACAAAGGGTCGACCCCAACCGTCTGTTCTGTGTTATGTTTCTCGGAAAATAAAAGGGGACTATGGCACACACACTCTCCCTCAGAAGGGAATTCCTACGCGACTCTCTTAGGCCTACGGAAAGCCGTAGAGGAGTTAAAGCACTCTGTCGAGTCAGGACGCACGGAGATGGCTGCACACAAAACTTTGCTGATAGGAAACACCCGTGCTTCCCTTGAGGCCAGGGGTCACGTTTACTTTGCCCTGAGCTAGGGCAAGCGTGGGATGAGCTCCTAGCAAGGCACTGGAGACCACCTGGATTCCTAGGAGAACACTCACTTTCTTCACTGAGCGTATTCCTAGGAGTGACTAGAAGACGGTTTATGGCAATGTCTTTCAGTCAGCCTTGAGGCCGCCACTATCTACCTTTCAACTGGGGGAAATCCTGCCTTTTTCCAGGCTTCTCCATGACAAACTGGATCACCCCGCACATGTACCTAGCTTCTCTGACAATCCCAAAGAGACCATTGGAACGCAATCCGGCCTTCTGCGATGAAACTTTTGGATGCAGTGTGTTCTGCATGTGGTGAACGGCATAATCCTCTAAATGTCCGCAGTAGGCCTAGGTGACTTTGCATGTTCCAAATGCCTAACAATGCTCAGGGTAAATCTCTTCTTTATTTCGGGCGGGACGTAAAGGCCAGTTTCTGCATCACTAAGAGATACCTCGAGCAGGAGTCCCAAAACTGAATTGGAGCCCCGGTGGTTTCTTTCAGGGCATCTTATCTTTCCTCAAAGTGGCAGACCCGCATGGAATGAAAGCCTGCCACGAACCGCTTTCCTGAGGCTGTTTCAAAGCTGTGGAATGCTAGCCATAGAGAACACATTAGTTCCCGGCCCTTCCAACTGCATAGTGAGGGATGTTCCCAGAGCTGTGTATCCCTTGATTGTGCCCAGAAGGCTTTGGGTACACAGTGTCCTTCCTTGGAAAGAATAGACCATGTGAGAGTCTTGAGCACTGTGGGCCATAGTAAAGCTAAAGCCGTCCATTGACTAAGACTTCCTGGAAACCGGTGCACCTCTATCTCTGGTAATGGGAAAATGTGCACCTTACCTCAAGACTAGAGGTCACATTTAGTTGGCCCTTTAGCTACAGTACGCAACTGGGGTGAGCTCCCAGGAAGGAATCGCAAGCCCCTGTATTCTTTAGGAAAAAAACTCTGTGCTCTTCAGCGGCACCTGTGGCGTGAAGAGTCTCCTGGTGGTGTGGTTTTCAGCAGGCTTGGAAGCTGCAATGGAGCTGCTGTCCAAAGGGGGAAATACGGGCTTCTCCCATATTCTCCCGTTTACAACTTGACACCACAGCGCATTTACTAGCACTCTCTGACTGACTGCTGGAGACTTTCAGCCCCACTGGGCCTTTCTATGCTCACACTTCGTTGGACGCGGGGTGTTTTGTGTGCCACGAATAGCATTACACACTTCATGAACTAGTACAGCCTAGGTGACTTTGGATGGACCAAATGGCTAAGAATTTGACCGGTATTTCAGGATTTTCTGGCAGGCTGGACCTACCGTGTACCTTGCTTCCCAATAGAGAGATGACAGGTAAAAGTTGCCAGGATGCACTTTAGGCGCAGGGGTTCTTTCAGTGCAGTTCAGAGGGCCTCCGTGGAGGCAGAGCCACGTTGAATGGAATACTGGCCAAAACGTGGTCCTGGGGCTGCCTTACAGCTGTAGAAATCAAGCTCTGCAGGCGAGAATCTGTTCATCACCCTTCCCTCTGCATACAAAGGGTCGACCCCAACCGTCTGTTCTGTGTTATGTTTCTTGGAAAATGAAAGGGGACTATGGCGCACACACTCTCCCTCAGAAGGGAATTCCTACGCGACTCTCTTAGGCCTACAGAAAGCCATAGAGGAGTTAAAGCACTCTGTCGAGTCAGGACGCACGGAGATGGCTGCACACAAAACTTTGCTGATAGGAAACACCCGTGCTTCCCTTGAGGCCAGGGGTCACGTTTAATTTGCCCTGAGCTAGGGCAAGCGTGGGATGAGCTCCTAGCAAGGCACTGGAGACCACCTGGATTCCTAGGAGAACACTCACTTTCTTCACTGAGCGTATTCCTAGGAGTGACTAGAAGACGGTTAATGACAATGTCTTTCAGTCAGCCTTGAGGCCGCCACTATCTACCTTTCAACTGGGGGAAATCCTGCCTTTTTCCATGCTTGTCAATGACAAACTGGTTCACCCCGCACATGTACCTAGCTTCTCTTACAATCCCAAAGAGACCATTGGAACGCAATCCGGCCTTCTGCGATGAAACTTTTGGATGCAGTGTGTTCTGCATGTGGTTAACGGCATAATCCTCTAAATGTCCGCAGTAGGCCTAGGTGACTTTGCATGTTCCAAATGCCTAACAAGGCTCAGGGTAAATCTCTTCTTTATTTCGGGCTGGACGTAAAGGCCAGTTTCTGCATCACTAAGAGAGACCTCGAGCAGGAGTCCCCAAACTGAATTGGAGCCCCGGTGTTTTCTTTCAGGGAATCTTATCTTTCCTCAAGGTGGCAGACCCGCATGGAATGAAAGCCTGCCAAGAACCGCTTTCCTGAGGCTGTTTCAAAGCTGTGGAATGCTAGCCATAGAGAACACATTAGTTCCCGGCCCTTCCAACTGCATAGTGAGGGATGTTCCCAGAGCTGTGTATCCCTTGATTTTGCCCAGAAGGCTTTGGTACACAGTGTCCTTCCTTGGATAGAATAGACCATGTGAGAGTCTTGAGCACTGTGGGCCATACTAAAGCTAAAGCCGTCCATTGATTAAGACGTCCTGGAAACCGGTGCACCTCTATCTCTGGTAATGGGAAAATGTGCACCTTACCTCAAGACTAGAGGTCACATTTAGTTGGCCCTTTAGCTACAGAACACAACTGGGGTGAGCTGCCAGGAAGGAATCGCAAGCCCCTGGATTCTTTAGGAAAAAAACTCTGTGCTCTTCAGCGGCACCTGTGGCGTGAAGGGTCTCCTGGTGGTGTGGTTTTCAGCAGGCTTGGAAGCTGCAATGGAGCTGCTGTCAAAAGGGGGAAATACGGGCTTCTCCCATATTCTCCCGTTTACAACTTGACACCACAGCACATTTACTAGCACTCTCTGACTGACTGCTGGAGACTTTCAGCCCCACTGGGCCTTTCTATGATCACACTTCGTTGGACGTGGGGTGTTTTGCGTGCCACGAATAGCATTACACGCTTCATGAACTAGTCCAGCCTAGGTGACTTTGGATGGACCAAATAGCTAAGAATTTGACCGGTATTTCAGGATTTTCTGGCAGGCTGGACCTACCGTGTACCTTGCTTCCCAATAGAGAGAAGACAGGTAAGAGTTGCCAGGATGCACTTTAGGCGCAGGGGTTCTTTCAGTGCAGTTCAGAGGGCCTCCGCGGAGGCAGAGCCACGTTGAATGGAATACTGGCCAAAACGTGGTCCTGGGGCTGCCTTACAGTTGTAGAAATCAAGCTCTGCAGGCGAGAATCTGTACATCACCCTTCCCTCTGCATACAAAGGGTCGACCCCAACCGTCTGTTCTGTGTTATGTTTCTCGGAAAATAAAAGGGGACTATGGCGCACACACTCTCCCTCAGAAGGGAATTCCTATGCGACTCTCTTAGGCCTACGGAAAGCCGTAGAGGTTTTAAAGCACTCTGTCGAGTCAGGATGCACGGAGATGGCTGCACACAAAACTTTGCTGATAGGAAACACCCGTGCTTCCCTTGAGGCCAGGGGTCACGTTTACTTTGCCCTGAGCTAGGGCAAGCGTGGGATGAGCTCCTAGCAAGGCACTGGAGACCACCTGGATTCCTAGGAGAACACTCACTTTCTTCACTGAGCGTATTCCTAGGAGTGACTAGAAGACGGTTAATGACAATGTCTTTCAGTCAGCCTTGAGGCCGCCACTATCTACCTTTCAACTGGGGGAAATCCTGCCTTTTTCCAGGCTTGTCAATGACAAACTGGATCACCCCGCACATGTACCTAGCTTCTCTGACAATCCCAAAGAGACCATTGGAACGCAATCCGGCCTTCTGCGATGAAACTTTTGGATGCAGTATGTTCTGCATGTGGTGAACGGCATAATCCTCTAAATGTCCGCAGTAGGCCTAGGTGACTTTGCATGTTCCAAATGCCTAACAATGCTCAGGGTAAATCTCTTCCTTATTTCGGGCTGGACATAAAGGCCAGTTTCGGCATCACTAAGAGAGACCTCGAGCAGGAGTCCCAAAACTGAATTGGAACCCCGGTGGTTTCTTTCAGGGCATCTTATGTTTCCTCAAAGTGGCAGACCCGCATGGAATGAAAGCCTGCCACGAACTGCTTTCCTGAGGCTGTTTCAAAGCTGTGGAATGCTAGCCATAGAGAACACATTAGTTCCCGGCCCTTCCAACTGCATAGTGAGGGATGTTCCCAGAGCTGTGTATCCCTTGATTGTGCCCAGAAGGCTTTGGGTACACAGTGTCCTTCCTTGGAAAGAATAGACCATGTGAGAGTCTTGAGCACTGTGGGCCATAGTAAAGCTAAAGCCGTCCATTGACTAAGACTTCCTGGAAACCGGTGCACCTCTATCTCTGGTAATGGGAAAATGTGTACCTTACATCAAGACTAGAGGTCACATTTAGTTGGCCCTTTAGCTACAGTACGCAACTGGGGTGAGCTCCCAGGAAGGAATCGCAAGCCCCTGGATTCTTTAGGAAAAAAACTCTGTGCTCTTCAGCGGCACCTGTGGCATGAAGAGTCTCCTGGTGGTGTGGTTTTCAGCAGGCTTGGAAGCTGCAATGGAGCTGCTGTCAAAAGGGGGAAATGCAGGCTTCTCCCATATTCTCCCGTTTACAACTTGACACCACAGCGCATTTACTAGCACTCTCTGACTGACTGCTGGAGACTTTCAGCCCCACTGGGCCTTTCTATGATCACACTTCGTTGGACGCGGGGTGTTTTGTGTGCCACGAATAGCATTACACGCTTCATGAACTAGTCCAGCCTATGTGACTTTGGATGGACCAAATGGCTAAGAATTTGACCGGTATTTCAGGATTTTCTGGCAGGCTGGACCTACCGTGTACCTTGCTTCCCAATAGAGAGAAGACAGGTAAGAGTTGCCAGGATGCACTTTAGGCGCAGGGGTTCTTTCAGTGCAGTTCAGAGGGCCTCCGCGGAGGCAGAGCCACGTTGAATGGAATACTGGCCAAAACGTGGTCCTGGGGCTGCCTTACAGTTGTAGAAATCAAGCTCTGCAGGCGAGAATCTGTTCATCACCCTTCCCTCTGCATACAAAGGGTCGACCCCAACCGTCTGTTCTGTGTTATGTTTCTCGGAAAATAAAAGGGGACTATGGCACACACACTCTCCCTCAGAAGGGAATTCCTACGCGACTCTCTTAGGCCTACGGAAAGCCGTAGAGGAGTTAAAGCACTCTGTCGAGTCAGGACGCACGGAGATGGCTGCACACAAAACTTTGCTGATAGGAAACACCCGTGCTTCCCTTGAGGCCAGGGGTCACGTTTACTTTGCCCTGAGCTAGGGCAAGCGTGGGATGAGCTCCTAGCAAGGCACTGGAGACCACCTGCATTCCTAGGAGAACACTCACTTTCTTCACTGAGCGTATTCCTAGGAGTGACTACAAGACGGTTAATGACAATGTCTTTCAGTCAGCCTTGAGGCCGCCACTATCTACCTTTCAACTGGGGGAAATCCTGCCTTTTTCCAGGCTTCTCAATGACAAACTGGATCACCCCGCACATGTACCTAGCTTCTCTGACAATCCCAAAGAGACCATTGGAACGCAATCCGGCCTTCTGCGATGAAACTTTTGGATGCAGTGTGTTCTGCATGTGGTGAACGGCATAATCCTCTAAATGTCCGCAGTAGGCCTAGGTGACTTTGCATGTTCCAAATGCCTAACAATGCTCAGGGTAAATCTCTTCTTTATTTCGGGCTGGACATAAAGGCCAGTTTCGGCATCACTAAGAGAGACCTCGAGCAGGAGTCCCAAAACTGAATTGGAACCCCGGTGGTTTCTTTCAGGGCATCTTATGTTTCCTCAAAGTGGCAGACCCGCATGGAATGAAAGCCTGCCACGAACCGCTTTCCTGAGGCTCTTTCAAAGCTGTGGAATGCTAGCCATAGAGAACACATTAGTTCCCGGCCCTTCCAACTGCATAGTGAGGGATGTTCCCAGAGCTGTGTATCCCTTGATTGTGCCCAGAAGGCTTTGGGTACACAGTGTCCTTCCTTGGAAAGAATAGACCATGTGAGAGTCTTGAGCACTGTGGGCCATAGTAAAGCTAAAGCCGTCCATTGACTAAGACTTCCTGGAAACCGGTGCACCTCTATCTCTGGTAATGGGAAAATGTGTACCTTACATCAAGGCTAGAGGTCACATTTAGTTGGCCCTTTAGCTACAGTACGCAACTGGGGTGAGCTCCCAGGAAGGAATCGCAAGCCCCTGGATTCTTTAGGAAAAAAACTCTGTGCTCTTCAGCGGCACCTGTGGCGTGAAGGGTCTCCTGGTGGTGTGCTTTTCAGCAGGCTTGGAAGCTGCAATGCAGCTGCTGTCAAAAGGGGGAAATGCAGGCTTCTCCCATATTCTCCCATTTACAACTTGACACCACAGCGCATTTACTAGCACTCTCTGACTGACTGCTGGAGACTTTCAGCCCCACTGGGCCTTTCTATGATCACACTTCGTTGGACGCGGGATGTTTTGCGTGCCACGAATAGCATTACACGCTTCATGAACTAGTCCAGCCTAGGTGACTTTGGATGGACCAAATGGCTAAGAATTTGACCGGTATTTCAGGATTTTCTGGCAGGCTGGACCTACCGTGTACCTTGCTTCCCAATAGAGAGATGACAGGTAAGAGTTGCCAGGATGCACTTTAGGCGCAGGGGTTCTTTCAGTGCAGTTCAGAGGGCCTCCGTGGAGGCAGAGCCACGTTGAATGGAATACTGGCCAAAACGTGGTCCTGGGGCTGCCTTACAGCTGTAGAAATCAAGCTCTGCAGGCGAGAATCTGTTCATCACCCTTCCCTCTGCATACAAAGGGTCGACCCCAACCGTCTGTTCTGTGTTATGTTTCTCGGAAAATAAAAGCGGACTATGGCGCACACACTCTCCCTCAGAAGGGAATTCCTACGCGACTCTCTTAGGCCTACAGAAAGCCGTAGAGGAGTTAAAGCACTCTGTCGAGTCAGGACGCACGGAGATGGCTGCACACAAAACTTTGCTGATAGGAAACACCCGTGCTTCCCTTGAGGCCAGGGGTCACGTTTACTTTGCCCTGAGCTAGGGCAAGCGTGGGATGAGCTCCTAGCAAGGCACTGGAGACCACCTGGATTCTTAGGAGAACACTCACTTTCTTCACTGAGCGTATTCCTAGGAGTGACTAGAAGACGGTTAATGGCAATGTCTTTCAGTCAGCCTTGAGGCCGCCACTATCTACCTTTCAACTGGGGGAAATCCTGCCTTTTTCCAAGCTTCTCCATGACAAACTGCATCACCCCGCACATGTACCTAGCTTCTCTGACAATCCCAAAGAGACCATTGGAACGCAATCCGGCCTTCTGCGATGAAACTTTTGGATGCAGTGTGTTCTGCATGTGGTGAACGGCATAATCCTCTAAATGTCCGCAGTAGGCCTAGGTGACTTTGCATGTTCCAAATGCCTAACAATGCTCAGGGTAAATCTCTTCTTTATTTCGGGCGGGACGTAAAGGCCAGTTTCTGCATCACTAAGAGATACCTCGAGCAGGAGTCCCAAAACTGAATTGGAGCCCCGGTGGTTTCTTTCAGGGCATCTTATCTTTCCTCAAAGTGGCAGACCCGCATGGAATGAAAGCCTGCCACGAACTGCTTTCCTGAGGCTGTTTCAAAGCTGTGGAATGCTAGCCATAGAGAACACATTAGTTCCCGGCCCTTCCAACTGCATAGTGAGGGATGTTCCCAGAGCTGTGTATCCCTTGATTGTGCCCAGAAGGATTTGGGTACACAGTGTCCTTCCTTGGAAAGAATAGACCATGTGAGAGTCTTGAGCACTGTGGGCCATAGTAAAGCTAAAGCCGTCCATTGACTAAGACTTCCTGGAAACCGGTGCACCTCTATCTCTGGTAATGGGAAAATGTGTACCTTACATCAAGACTAGAGGTCACATTTAGTTGGCCCTTTAGCTACAGTACGCAACTGGGGTGAGCTCCCAGGAAGGAATCGCAAGCCCCTGGATTCTTTAGGAAAAAAACTCTGTGCTCTTCAGCGGCACCTGTGGCATGAAGAGTCTCCTGGTGGTGTGGTTTTCAGCAGGCTTGGAAGCTGCAATGGAGCTGCTGTCAAAAGGGGGAAATGCAGGCTTCTCCCATATTCTCCCGTTTACAACTTGACACCACAGCGCATTTACTAGCACTCTCTGACTGACTGCTGGAGACTTTCAGCCCCACTGGGCCTTTCTATGATCACACTTCGTTGGACGCGGGGTGTTTTGTGTGCCACGAATAGCATTACACGCTTCATGAACTAGTCCAGCCTAGGTGACTTTGGATGGACCAAATGGCTAAGAATTTGACCGGTATTTCAGGATTTTCTGGCAGGCTGGACCTACCGTGTACCTTGCTTCCCAATAGAGAGAAGACAGGTAAGAGTTGCCAGGATGCACTTTAGGCGCAGGGGTTCTTTCAGTGCAGTTCAGAGGGCCTCCGCGGAGGCAGAGCCACGTTGAATGGAATACTGGCCAAAACGTGGTCCTGGGGCTGCCTTACAGTTGTAGAAATCAAGCTCTGCAGGCGAGAATCTGTTCATCACCCTTCCCTCTGCATACAAAGGGTCGACCCCAACCGTCTGTTCTGTGTTATGTTTCTCGGAAAATAAAAGGGGACTATGGCACACACACTCTCCCTCAGAAGGGAATTCCTACGCGACTCTCTTAGGCCTACGGAAAGCCGTAGAGGAGTTAAAGCACTCTGTCGAGTCAGGACGCACGGAGATGGCTGCACACAAAACTTTGCTGATAGGAAACACCCGTGCTTCCCTTGAGGCCAGGGGTCACGTTTACTTTGCCCTGAGCTAGGGCAAGCGTGGGATGAGCTCCTAGCAAGGCACTGGAGACCACCTGGATTCCTAGGAGAACACTCACTTTCTTCACTGAGCGTATTCCTAGGAGTGACTACAAGACGGTTAATGACAATGTCTTTCAGTCAGCCTTGAGGCCGCCACTATCTACCTTTCAACTGGGGGAAATCCTGCCTTTTTCCAGGCTTCTCAATGACAAACTGGATCACCCCGCACATGTACCTAGCTTCTCTGACAATCCCAAAGAGACCATTGGAACGCAATCCGGCCTTCTGCGATGAAACTTTTGGATGCAGTGTGTTCTGCATGTGGTGAACGGCATAATCCTCTAAATGTCCGCAGTAGGCCTAGGTGACTTTGCATGTTCCAAATGCCTAACAATGCTCAGGGTAAATCTCTTCTTTATTTCGGGCTGGACATAAAGGCCAGTTTCGGCATCACTAAGAGAGACCTCGAGCAGGAGTCCCAAAACTGAATTGGAACCCCGGTGGTTTCTTTCAGGGCATCTTATGTTTCCTCAAAGTGGCAGACCCGCATGGAATGAAAGCCTGCCACGAACCGCTTTCCTGAGGCTGTTTCAAAGCTGTGGAATGCTAGCCATAGAGAACACATTAGTTCCCGGCCCTTCCAAATGCATAGGGAGGGATGTTCCCAGAGCTGTGTATCCCTTGATTGTGCCCAGAAGGCTTTGGGTACACAGTGTCCTTCCTTGGAAAGAATAGACCATGTGAGAGTCTTGAGCACTGTGGGCCATAGTAAAGCTAAAGCCGTCCATTGACTAAGACTTCCTGGAAACCGGTGCACCTCTATCTCTGGTAATGGGAAAATGTGTACCTTACATCAAGGCTAGAGGTCACATTTAGTTGGCCCTTTAGCTACAGTACGCAACTGGGGTGAGCTCCCAGGAAGGAATCGCAAGCCCCTGGATTCTTTAGGAAAAAAACTCTGTGCTCTTCAGCGGCACCTGTGGCGTGAAGAGTCTCCTGGTGGTGTGCTTTTCAGCAGGCTTGGAAGCTGCAATGCAGCTGCTGTCAAAAGGGGGAAATGCAGGCTTCTCCCATATTCTCCCATTTACAACTTGACACCACAGCGCATTTACTAGCACTCTCTGACTGACTGCTGGAGACTTTCAGCCCCACTGGGCCTTTCTATGATCACACTTCGTTGGACGCGGGGTGTTTTGCGTGCCACGAATTGCATTACACGCTTCATGAACTAGTCCAGCCTAGGTGACTTTGGATGGACCAAATGGCTAAGAATTTGACCGGTATTTCAGGATTTTCTGGCAGGCTGGACCTACCGTGTACCTTGCTTCCCAATAGAGAGATGACAGGTAAGAGTTGCCAGGATGCACTTTAGGCGCAGGGGTTCTTTCAGTGCAGTTCAGAGGGCCTCCGTGGAGGCAGAGCCACGTTGAATGGAATACTGGCCAAAACGTGGTCCTGGGGCTGCCTTACAGCTGTAGAAATCAAGCTCTGCAGGCGAGAATCTGTTCATCACCCTTCCCTCTGCATACAAAGGGTCGACCCCAACCGTCTGTTCTGTGTTATGTTTCTCGGAAAATAAAAGCGGACTATGGCGCACACACTCTCCCTCAGAAGGGAATTCCTACGCGACTCTCTTAGGCCTACAGAAAGCCGTAGAGGAGTTAAAGCACTCTGTTGAGTCAGGACGCACGGAGATGGCTGCACACAAAACTTTGCTGATAGGAAACACCCGTGCTTCCCTTGAGGCCAGGGGTCACGTTTACTTTGCCCTGAGCTAGGGCAAGCGTGGGATGAGCTCCTAGCAAGGCACTGGAGACCACCTGGATTCTTAGGAGAACACTCACTTTCTTCACTGAGCGTATTCCTAGGAGTGACTAGAAGACGGTTAATGGCAATGTCTTTCAGTCAGCCTTGAGGCCGCCACTATCTACCTTTCAACTGGGGGAAATCCTGCCTTTTTCCAAGCTTCTCCATGACAAACTGCATCACCCCGCACATGTACCTAGCTTCTCTGACAATCCCAAAGAGACCATTGGAACGCAATCCGGCCTTCTGCGATGAAACTTTTGGATGCAGTGTGTTCTGCATGTGGTGAACGGCATAATCCTCTAAATGTCCGCAGTAGGCCTAGGTGACTTTGCATGTTCCAAATGCCTAACAATGCTCAGGGTAAATCTCTTCTTTATTTCGGGCGGGACGTAAAGGCCAGTTTCTGCATCACTAAGAGATACCTCGAGCAGGAGTCCCAAAACTGAATTGGAGCCCCGGTGGTTTCTTTCAGGGCATCTTATCTTTCCTCAAAGTGGCAGACCCGCATGGAATGAAAGCCTGCCACGAAACGCTTTCCTGAGGCTGTTTCAAAGCTGTGGAATGCTAGCCATAGAGAACACATTAGTTCCCGGCCCTTCCAACTGCATAGTGAGGGATGTTCCCAGAGCTGTGTATCCCTTGATTGTGCCCAGAAGGCTTTGGGTACACAGTGTCCTTCCTTGGAAAGAATAGACCATGTGAGAGTCTTGAGCACTGTGGGCCATAGTAAAGCTAAAGCCGTCCATTGACTAAGACTTCCTGGAAACCGGTGCACCTCTATCTCTGGTAATGGGAAAATGTGCACCTTACCTCAAGACTAGAGGTCACATTTAGTTGGCCCTTTAGCTACAGTACGCAACTGGGGTGAGCTCCCAGGAAGGAATCGCAAGCCCCTGTATTCTTTAGGAAAAAAACTCTGTGCTCTTCAGCGGCACCTGTGGCGTGAAGAGTCTCCTGGTGGTGTGGTTTTCAGCAGGCTTGGAAGCTGCAATGGAGCTGCTGTCAAAAGGGGGAAATACGGGCTTCTCCCATATTCTCCCGTTTACAACTTGACACCACAGCGCATTTACTAGCACTCTCTGACTGACTGCTGGAGACTTTCAGCCCCACTGGGCCTTTCTATGCTCACACTTCGTTGGACGCGGGGTGTTTTGTGTGCCACGAATAGCATTACACACTTCATGAACTAGTACAGCCTAGGTGACTTTGGATGGACCAAATGGCTAAGAATTTGACCGGTATTTCAGGATTTTCTGGCAGGCTGGACCTACCGTGTACCTTGCTTCCCAATAGAGAGATGACAGGTAAAAGTTGCCAGGATGCACTTTAGGCGCAGGGGTTCTTTCAGTGCAGTTCAGAGGGCCTCCGTGGAGGCAGAGCCACGTTGAATGGAATACTGGCCAAAACGTGGTCCTGGGGCTGCCTTACAGTTGTAGAAATCAAGCTCTGCAGGCGAGAATCTGTTCATCACCCTTCCCTCTGCATACAAAGGGTCGACCCCAACCGTCTGTTCTGTGTTATGTTTCTCGGAAAATGAAAGGGGACTATGGCGCACACACTCTCCCTCAGAAGGGAATTCCTACGTGACTCTCTTAGGCCTACAGAAAGCCGTAGAGGAGTTAAAGCACTCTGTCGAGTCAGGACGCACGGAGATGGCTGCACACAAATCTTTGCTGATAGGAAACACCCGTGCTTCCCTTGAGGCCAGGGGTCACGTTTAATTTGCCCTGAGCTAGGGCAAGCGTGGGATGAGCTCCTAGCAAGGCACTGGAGACCACCTGGATTCCTAGGAGAACACTCACTTTCTTCACTGAGCGTTTTCCTAGGAGTGACTAGAAGACGGTTAATGGCAATGTCTTTCAGTCAGCCTTGAGGCCGCCACTATATACCTTTCAACTGGGGGAAATCCTGCCTTTTTCCAGGCTTGTCAATGACAAACTGGTTCACCCCGCACATGTACCTAGCTTCTCTTACAATCCCAAAGAGACCATTGGAACGCAATCCGGCCTTCTGCGATGAAACTTTTGGATGCAGTGTGTTCTGCATGTGGTGAATGGCATAATCCTCTAAATGTCCGCAGTAGGCCTAGGTGACTTTGCATGTTCCAAATGCCTAACAAGGCTCAGGGTAAATCTCTTCTTTATTTCGGGCTGGACGTAAAGGCCAGTTTCTGCATCACTAAGAGAGACCTCGAGCAGGAGTCCCCAAACTGAATTGGAGCCCCGGTGTTTTCTTTCAGGGCATCTTATCTTTCCTCAAGGTGGCAGACCCGCATGGAATGAAAGCCTGCCACGAACCGCTTTCCTGAGGCTGTTTCAAAGCTGTGGAATGCTAGCCATAGAGAACACATTAGTTCCCGGCCCTTCCAACTGCATAGTGAGGGATGTTCCCAGAGCTGTGTATCCCTTGATTGTGCCCAGAAGGCTTTGGGTACACAGTGTCCTTCCTTGGCTAGAATAGACCATGTGAGAGTCTTGAGCACTGTGGGCCATACTAAAGCTAAAGCCGTCCATTGATTAAGACGTCCTGGAAACCGGTGCACCTCTATCTCTGGTAATGGGAAAATGTGCACCTTACCTCAAGACTAGAGGTCACATTTAGTTGGCCCTTTAGCTACAGTACACAACTGGGGTGAGCTCCCAGGAAGGAATCGCAAGCCCCTGGATTCTTTAGGAAAAAAACTCTGTGCTCTTCATCGGCACCTGTGGCGTGAAGGGTCTCCTGGTGGTGTGGTTTTCAGCAGGCTTGGAAGCTGCAATGGAGCTGCTGTCAAATGGGGGAAATACGGGCTTCTCCCATATTCTCCCGTTTACAACTTGACACCACAGCGCATTTACTAGCACTCTCTGACTGACTGCTGGAGACTTTCAGCCCCACTGGGCCTTTCTATGATCACACTTCGTTGGACGCGGGGTGTTTTGCGTGCCACGAATAGCATTACACGCTTCATGAACTAGTCCAGCCTAGGTGACTTTGGATGGACCAAATAGAATTTGACCGGTATTTCAGGATTTTCTGGCAGGCTGGACCTACCGTGTACCTTGCTTCCCAATAGAGAGAAGACAGGTAAGAGTTGCCAGGATGCACTTTAGGCGCAGGGGTTCTTTCAGTGCGGTTCAGAGGGCCTCCGCGGAGGCAGAGCCACGTTGAATGGAATACTGGCCAAAACGTGGTCCTGGGGCTGCCTTACAGTTGTAGAAATCAAGCTCTGCAGGCGAGAATCTGTTCATCACCCTTCCCTCTGCATACAAAGGGTCGACCCCAACCGTCTGTTCTGTGTTATGTTTCTCGGAAAATAAAAGGGGACTATGGCACACACACTCTCCCTCAGAAGGGAATTCCTACGCGACTCTCTTAGGCCTACGGAAAGCCGTAGAGGTTTTAAAGCACTCTGTCGAGTCAGGACGCACGGAGATGGCTGCACACAAAACTTTGCTGATAGGAAACACCCGTGCTTCCCTTGAGGCCAGGGGTCACGTTTACTTTGCCATGAGCTAGGGCAAGCGTGGGATGAGCTCCTAGCAAGGCACTGGAGACCACCTGGATTCCTAGGAGAACACTGACTTTCTGCACTGAGCGTATTCCTAGGAGTGACTAGAAGACGGTTAATGACAATGTCTTTCAGTCAGCCTTGAGTCCGCCACTATCTACCTTTCAACTGGGGGAAATCCTGCCTTTTTCCAGGCTTGTCAATGACAAACTGGATCACCCCGCACATGTACCTAGCTTCTCTGACAATCCCAAAGAGACCATTGGAACGCCATCCGGCCTTCTGCGATGAAACTTTTGGATGCAGTGTGTTCTGCATGTGGTGAACGGCATAATCCTCTAAATGTCCGCAGTAGGCCTAGGTGACTTTGCATGTTCCAAATGCCTAACAATGCTCAGGGTAAATCTCTTCCTTATTTCGGGCTGGACATAAAGGCCAGTTTCGGCATCACTAAGAGAGACCTCGAGCAGGAGTCCCAAAACTGAATTGGAACCCCGGTGGTTTCTTTCAGGGCATCTTATGTTTCCTCAAAGTGGCAGACCCGCATGGAATGAAAGCCTGCCACGAACTGCTTTCCTGAGGCTGTTTCAAAGCTGTGGAATGCTAGCCATAGAGAACACATTAGTTCCCGGCCCTTCCAACTGCATAGTGAGGGATGTTCCCAGAGCTGTGTATCCCTTGATTGTGCCCAGAAGGCTTTGGGTACACAGTGTCCTTCCTTGGAAAGAATAGACCATGTGAGAGTCTTGAGCACTGTGGGCCATAGTAAAGCTAAATCCGTCCATTGACTAAGACTTCCTGGAAACCGGTGCACCTCTATCTCTGGTAATGGGAAAATGTGCACCTTACCTCAAGACTAGAGGTCACATTTAGTTGGCCCTTTAGCTACAGTACGCAACTGGGGTGAGCTCCCAGGAAGGAATCGCAAGCCCCTGGATTCTTTAGGAAAAAAACTCTGTGCTCTTCAGCGGCACCTGTGGCGTGAAGAGTCTCCTGGTGGTGTGGTTTTCAGCAGGCTTGGAAGCTGCAATGGAGCTGCTGTCAAAAGGGGGAAATGCAGGCTTCTCCCATATTCTCCCGTTTACAACTTGACACCACAGCGCATTTACTAGCACTCTCTGACTGACTGCTGGAGACTTTCAGCCCCACTGGGCCTTTCTATGATCACACTTCGTTGGACGCGGGGTGTTTTGCGTGCCACGAATAGCATTACACGCTTCATGAACTAGTCCAGCCTAGGTGACTTTGGATGGACCAAATGGCTAAGAATTTGACCGGTATTTCAGGATTTTCTGGCAGGCTGGACCTACCGTGTACCTTGCTTCCCAATAGAGAGAAGACAGGTAAGAGTTGCCAGGATGCACTTTAGGCGCAGGGGTTCTTTCAGTGCAGTTCAGAGGGCCTCCGCGGAGGCAGAGCCACGTTGAATGGAATACTGGCCAAAACGTGGTCCTGGGGCTGCCTTACAGTTGTAGAAATCAAGCTCTGCAGGCGAGAATCTGTTCATCACCCTTCCCTCTGCATACAAAGGGTCGACCCCAACCGTCTGTTCTGTGTTATGTTTCTCGGAAAATAAAAGGGGACTATGGCACACACACTCTCCCTCAGAAGGGAATTCCTACGCGACTCTCTTAGGTCTACGGAAAGCCGTAGAGGAGTTAAAGCACTCTGTCGAGTCAGGACGCACGGAGATGGCTGCACACAAAACTTTGCTGATAGGAAACACCCGTGCTTCCCTTGAGGCCAGGGGTCACGTTTACTTTGCCCTGAGCTAGGGCAAGCGTGGGATGAGCTCCTAGCAAGGCACTGGAGACCACCTGGATTCCTAGGAGAACACTCACTTTCTTCACTGAGCGTATTCCTAGGAGTGACTACAAGACGGTTAATGACAATGTCTTTCAGTCAGCCTTGAGGCCGCCACTATCTACCTTTCAAATGGGGGAAATCCTGCCTTTTTCCAGGCTTCTCAATGACAAACTGGATCACCCCGCACATGTACCTAGCTTCTCTGACAATCCCAAAGAGACCATTGGAACGCAATCCGGCCTTCTGCGATGAAACTTTTGGATGCAGTGTGTTCTGCATGTGGTGAACGGCATAATCCTCTAAATGTCCGCAGTAGGCCTAGGTGACTTTGCATGTTCCAAATGCCTAACAATGCTCAGGGTAAATCTCTTCTTTATTTCGGGCTGGACATAAAGGCCAGTTTCGGCATCACTAAGAGAGACCTCGAGCAGGAGTCCCAAAACTGAATTGGAACCCCGGTGGTTTCTTTCAGGGCATCTTATGTTTCCTCAAAGTGGCAGACCCGCATGGAATGAAAGCCTGCCACGAAACGCTTTCCTGAGGCTGTTTCAAAGCTGTGGAATGCTAGCCATAGAGAACACATTAGTTCCCGGCCCTTCCAACTGCATAGTGAGGGATGTTCCCAGAGCTGTGTATCCCTTGATTGTGCCCAGAAGGCTTTGGGTACACAGTGTCCTTCCTTGGAAAGAATAGACCATGTGAGAGTCTTGAGCACTGTGGGCCATAGTAAAGCTAAAGCCGTCCATTGACTAAGACTTCCTGGAAACCGGTGAACCTCTATCTCTGGTAATGGGAAAATGTGTACCTTACATCAAAGCTAGAGGTCACATTTAGTTGGCCCTTTAGCTACAGTACGCAACTGGGGTGAGCTCCCAGGAAGGAATCGCAAGCCCCTGGATTCTTTAGGAAAAAAACTCTGTGCTCTTCAGCGGCACCTGTGGAGTGATGAGTCTCCTGGTGGTGTGGTTTTCAGCAGGCTTGGAAGCTGCAATGGAGCTGCTGTCAAAAGGGGGAAATGCAGGCTTCTCCCATATTCTCCCGTTTACAACTTGACACCACAGCGCATTTACTAGCACTCTCTGACTGACTGCTGGAGACTTTCAGCCCCACTGGGCCTTTCTATGATCACACTTCGTTGGACGCGGGGTGTTTTGCGTGCCACGAATAGCATTACACGCTTCATGAACTAGTCCAGCCTAGGTGACTTTGGATGGACCAAATGGCTAAGAATTTGACCGGTATTTCAGGATTTTCTGGCAGGCTGGACCTACCGTGTACCTTGCTTCCCAATAGAGAGATGACAGGTAAGAGTTGCCAGGATGCACTTTAGGCGCAGGGGTTCTTTCAGTGCAGTTCAGAGGGCCTCCGCGGAGGCAGAGCCACGTTGAATGGAATACTGGCCAAAACGTGGTCCGGGGGCTGCCTTACAGCTGTAGAAATCAAGCTCTGCAGGCGAGAATCTGTT
Organism: Mesoplodon densirostris; assembly: GCF_025265405.1. Taxonomy (NCBI): domain Eukaryota; kingdom Metazoa; phylum Chordata; class Mammalia; order Artiodactyla; family Ziphiidae; genus Mesoplodon; species Mesoplodon densirostris. Next base: position 2,469,298 of record NC_082682.1, read on the forward strand.
CATCACCCTTCCCTCTGCATACAAAGGGTCGACCCCAACCGTCTGTTCTGTGTTATGTTTCTCGGAAAATAAAAGGGGACTATGGCGCACACACTCTCCCTCAGAAGGGAATTCCTACGCGACTCTCTTAGGCCTACAGAAAGCCGTAGAGGAGTTAAAGCACTCTGTCGAGTCAGGACGCACGGAGATGGCTGCACACAAAACTTTGCTGATAGGAAACACCCGTGCTTCCCTTGAGGCCAGGGGTCACGTTTACTTTGCCCTGAGCTAGGGCAAGCGTGGGATGAGCTCCTAGCAAGGCACTGGAGACCACCTGGATTCTTAGGAGAACACTCACTTTCTTCACTGAGCGTATTCCTAGGAGTGACTAGAAGACGGTTAATGGCAATGTCTTTCAGTCAGCCTTGAGGCCGCCACTATCTACCTTTCAACTGGGGGAAATCCTGCCTTTTTCCAGGCTTGTCAATGACAAACTGGTTCACCCCGCACATGTACCTAGCTTCTCTTACAATCCCAAAGAGACCATTGGAACGCAATCCGGCCTTCTGCGATGAAACTTTTGGATGCAGTGTGTTCTGCATGTGGTGAACGGCATAATCCTCTAAATGTCCGCAGTAGGCCTAGGTGACTTTGCATGTTCCAAATGCCTAACAATGCTCAGGGTAAATCTCTTCTTTATTTCGAGCTGGATGTAAAGGCCAGTTTCTGCATCACTAAGAGATACCTCGAGCAGGAGTCCCCAAACTGAATTGGAGCCCCGGTGGTTTCTTTCAGGGCATCTTATGTTTCCTCAAAGTGGCAGACCCGCATGGAATGAAAGCCTGCCACGAACCGCTTTCCTGAGGCTCTTTCAAAGCTGTGGAATGCAAGCCATAGAGAACACATTAGTTCCCGGCCCTTCCAACTGCATAGTGAGGGATGTTCCCAGAGCTGTGTATCCCTTGATTGTGCCCAGAAGGCTTTGGGTACACAGTGTCCTTCCTTGGAAAGAATAGACCATGTGAGAGTCTTGAGCACTGTGGGCCATAGTAAAGCTAAAGCCGTCCATTGACTAAGACTTCCTGGAAACCGGTGCACCTCTATCTCTGTTAATGGGAAAATGTGCACCTTACCTCAAGACTAGAGGTCACATTTAGTTGGCCCTTTAGCTACAGTACACAACTGGGGGGAGCTCCCAGGAAGGAATCGCAAGCACCTGGATTCTTTAGGAAAAAAACTCTGTGCTCTTCAGCGGCACCTGTGGCGTGAAGAGTCTCCTGGTGGTGTGGTTTTCAGCAGGCTTGGAAGCTGCAATGGAGCTGCTGTCAAAAGGGGGAAATACGGGCTTCTCCCATATTCTCCCATTTACAACTTGACACCACAGCGCATTTACTAGCACTCTCTGACTGACTGCTGGAGACTTTCAGCCCCACTGGGCCTTTCTATGATCACACTTCGTTGGACGCGGGGTGTTTTGCGTGCCACGAATAGCATTACACGCTTCATGAACTAGTCCAGCCTAGGTGACTTTGGATGGACTAAATGGTTAAGAATTTGACCGGTATTTCAGGATTTTCTGGCAGGCTGGACCTACCGTGTACCTTGCTTCCCAATAGAGAGATGACAGGTAAGAGTTGCCAGGATGCACTTTAGGCGCAGGGGTTCTTTCATTGCAGTTCAGAGGGCCTCCGTGGAGGAAGAGCCACGTTGAATGGAATACTGGCCAAAACGTGGTCCTGGGGCTGCCTTACCTCTGTAGAAATCAAGCTCTGCAGGCGAGAATCTGTTCATCACCCTTCCCTCTGCATACAAAGGGTCGACCCCAACCGTCTGTTCTGTGTTATGTTTCTCGGAAAATAAAAGGGGACTATGTCGCACACACTCTCCCTCAGAAGGGAATTCCTACGCGACTCTCTTAGGCCTACGGAAAGCCGTAGAGGAGTTAAAGCACTCTGTCGAATCAGGACGCACGGAGATGGCTGCACACAAAACTTTGCTGATAGGAAACACCCGTGCTTCCCTTGAGGCCAGGAGTCACGTTTACTTTGCCCTGAGCTAGGGCAAGCGTGGGATGAGCTCCTAGCAAGGCACTGGAGACCACCTGGATTCCTAGGAGAACACTCACTTTCTTCACTGAGCGTATTCCTAGGAGTGACTAGAAGACGGTTAATGGCAATGTCTTTCAGTCAGCCTTGAGGCCGCCACTATCTACCTTTCAACTGGGGGAAATCCTGCCTTTTTCCAGGCTTGTCAATGACAAACTGGATCACCCCGCAAATGTACCTAGCTTCTCTGACAATCCCAAAGAGACCATTGGAACGCAATCCTGCCTTCTGCGACGAAACTTTTGGATGCAGTGTGTTCTGCATGTGGTGAACGGCATAATCCTCTAAATGTCCGCAGTAGGCCTAGGTGACTTTGCATGTTCCAAATGCCTAACAATGCTTAAGGTAAATCTCTTCTTTATTTCGGGCTGGACGTAAAGGCCACTTTCTGCATCACTAAGAGAGACCTTGAGCAGGAGTCCCCAAACTGAATTGGAGCCCCGGTGGTTTCTTTCATGGCATCTTATCTTTCCTCAAAGTGGCAGACCCGCATGGAATGAAAGCCTGCCACGAACCGCTTTCCTGAGGCTGTTTCAAAGCTGTGGAATGCTAGCCATAGAGAACACATTAGTTCCCGGCCCTTCCAACTGCATAGTGAGGGATGTTCCCAGAGCTGTGTATCCCTTGATTGTGCCCAGAAGGCTTTGGGTCCACAGTGTCCTTCCTTGGAAAGAATAGACCATGTGAGAGTCTTGAGCACTGTGGGCCATAGTAAAGCTAAAGCCGTCCATTGACTAAGACTTCCTGGAAACCGGTGCACCTCTATCTCTGGTAATGGGAAAATGTGCACCTTACCTCAAGACTAGAGGTCACATTTAGTTGGCCCTTTAGCTACAGTACGCAACTGGGGTGAGCTCCCAGGAAGGAATCGCAAGCCCCTGGATTCTTTAGGAAAAAAACTCTGTGCTCTTCAGCGGCACCTGTGGCGTGAAGAGTCTCCTGGTGGTGTGGTTTTCAGCAGGCTTGGAAGCTGCAATGGAGCTGCTGTCAAAAGGGGGAAATACGGGCTTCTTCCATATTCTCCCGTTTACAACTTGACACCACAGCGCATTTACTAGCATTCTCTGACTGACTGCTGGAGACTTTCAGCCCCACTGGGCCTTTCTATGATCACACTTCGTTGGACGTGGGGTGTTTTGCGTGCCACGAATAGCATTACACGCTTCATGAACTAGTCCAGCCTAGGTGACTTTGGATGGACCAAATGGCTAAGAATTTGACCGGTATTTCAGGATTTTCTGGCAGGCTGGACCTACCGTGTACCTTGCTTCCCAATAGAGAGAAGACAGGTAAGAGTTGCCAGGATGCACTTTAGGCGCAGGGGTTCTTTCAGTGCAGTTCAGAGGGCCTCCGCAGAGGCAGAGCCACGTTGAATGGAATACTGGCCAAAACGTGGTCCTGGGGCTGCCTTACAGCTGTAGAAATCAAGCTCTGCAGGCGAGAATCTGTTCATCACCCTTCCCTCTGCATACAAAGGGTCAACCCCAACCGTCTGTTCTGTGTTATGTTTTTCGGAAAATAAAGGGGACTATGGCGCACACACTCTCCCTCAGAAGGGAATTCCTACGCGACTCTCTTAGGCCTACAGAAAGCCGTAGAGGAGTTAAAGCACTCTGTCGAGTCAGGACGCACGGAGATGGCTGCACACAAAACTTTGCTGATAGGAAACACCCGTGCTTCCCTTGAGGCCAGGGGTCACGTTTACTTTGCCCTGAGCTAGGGCAAGGGTGGGATGAGCTCCTAGCAAGGCACTGGAGACCACCTGGATTCCTAGGAGAACACTCACTTTCTTCACTGAGCGTATTCCTAGGAGTGACTAGAAGACGGTTAATGGCAATGTCTTTCAGTCAGCCTTGAGGCCGCCACTATCTACCTTTCAACTGGGGGAAATCCTGCCTTTTTCCAGGCTTCTCCATGACAAACTGGATCACCCCGCAAATGTACCTAGCTTCTCTGACAATCCCAAAGAGACCATTGGAACGCAATCCTGCCTTCTGCGATGAAACTTTTGGATGCAGTGTGTTCTGCATGTGGTGAACGGCATAATCCTCTAAATGTCCGCAGTAGGCCTAGGTGACTTTGCATGTTCCAAATGCCTAACAATGCTTAAGGTAAATCTCTTCTTTATTTCGGGCTGGACGTAAAGGCCAGTTTCTGCATCACTAAGAGAGACCTCGAGCAGGAGTCCCCAAACTGAATTGGAGCACCGGTGGTTTCTTTCAGGGCATCTTATCTTTCCTCAAAGTGGCAGACCCGCATGGAATGAAAGCCTGCCACAAACCGCTTTCCTGAGGCTGTTTCAAAGCTGTGGAATGCTAGCCATAGAGAACACATTAGATCCCGGCCCTTCCTACTGCATAGTGAGGGATGTTCCCAGAGCTGTGTATCCCTTGATTGTGCCCAGAAGGCTTTGGGTACACAGTGTCCTTCCTTGGAAAGAATAGACCATGTGAGAGTCTTGAGCACTGTGGGCCATAGTAAAGCTAAAACCGTCCATTGACTAAGACTTCCTGGAAACCGGTGCACCTCTATCTCTGGTAATGGGAAAATGTGCACCTTACCTCAAGACTAGAGGTCACATTTAGTTGGCCCTTTAGCTACAGTACGCAACTGGGGTGAGCTCCCAGGAAGGAATCGCAAGCCCCTGGATTCTTTAGGAAAAAAACTCTGTGCTCTTCAGCGGCACCTGTGGCGTGAAGAGTCTCCTGGTGGTGTGGTTTTCAGCAGGCTTGGAAGCTGCAATGGAGCTGCTGTCAAAAGGGGGAAATACGGGCTTCTCCCATATTCTCCCGTTTACAACTTGACACCACAGCGCATTTACTAGCATTCTCTGACTGACTGCTGGAGACTTTCAGCCCCACTGGGCCTTTCTATGATCACACTTCGTTGGACGTGGGGTGTTTTGCTTGCCACGAATAGCATTACACGCTTCATGAACTAGTCCAGCCTAGATGACTTTGGATGGACCAAATGGCTAAGAATTTGACCGGTATTTCAGGATTTTCTGGCAGGCTGGACCTACCGTGTACCTTGCTTCCCAATAGAGAGAAGACAGGTAAGAGTTGCCAGGATGCACTTTAGGCGCAGGGGTTTTTTCAGTGCAGTTCAGAGGGCCTCCGCGGAAGCAGAGCCACGTTGAATGGAATACTGGCCAAAACGTGGTCCTGGGGCTGCCTTACAGCTGTAGAAATCAAGCTCTGCAGGCGAGAATCTGTTCATCACCCTTCCCTCTGCATACAAAGGGTCGACCCCAACCGTCTGTTCTGTGTTATGTTTCTCGGAAAATAAAAGGGGACTATGGCGCACACACTCTCCCTCAGAAGGGAATTCCTACGCGACTCTCTTAGGCCTACGGAAAGCCGTAGAGGAGTTAAAGCACTCTGTCGAGTCAGGACGCACGGAGATGGCTGCACACAAAACTTTGCTGATAGGAAACACCCGTGCTTCCCTTGAGGCCAGGGGTCACGTTTACTTTGCCCTGAGCTAGGGCAAGCGTGGGATGAGCTCCTAGCAAGGCACTGGAGACCACCTGGATTACTAGGAGAACACTCACTTTCTTCACTGAGTGTATTCCTAGGAGTGACTAGAAGACGGTTTATGGCAATGTCTTTCAGTCAGCCTTGAGGCCGCCACTATCTACCTTTCAACTGGGGGAAATCCTGCCTTTTTCCAGGCTTCTCCATGACAAACTGGATCACCCCGCACATGTACCTAGCTTCTCTGACAATCCCAAAGAGACCATTGGAACGCAATCCGGCCTTCTGCGATGAAACTTTTGGATGCAGTGTGTTCTGCATGTGGTGAACGGCATAATCCTCTAAATGTCCGCAGTAGGCCTAGGTGACTTTGCATGTTCCAAATGCCTAACAATGCTCAGGGTAAATCTCTTCTTTATTTCGGGCTGGACGTAAAGGCCAGTTTCTGCATCACTAAGAGATACCTCGAGCAGGAATCCCAAAACTGAATTGGAGCCCCGGTGGTTTCTTTCAGGGCATCTTATGTTTCCTCAAAGTGGCAGACCCGCATGGAATGAAAGCCTGCCACGAACCGCTTTCCTGTGGCTGTTTCAAAGCTGTGGAATGCTAGCCATAGAGAACACATTAGTTCCCGGCCCTTCCAACTGCATAGTGAGGGATGTTCCCAGAGCTGTGTATCCCTTGATTGTGCCCAGAAGGCTTTGGGTACACAGTGTCCTTCCTTGGAAAGAATAGACCATGTGAGAGTCTTGAGCACTGTGGGCCATAGTAAAGCTAAATCCGTCCATTGACTAAGACTTCCTGGAAACCGGTGCACCTCTATCTCTGGTAATGGGAAAATGTGCACCTTACCTCAAGACTAGAGGTCACATTTAGTTGGCCCTTTAGCTACAGTACGCAACTGGGGTGAGCTCCCAGGAAGGAATCCCAAGCCCCTGGATTCTTTAGGAAAAAAACTCTGTGCTCTTCAGCAGTAACTGTGGCGTGAAGAGTCTCCTGGTGGTGTGGTTTTCAGCAGGCTTGGAAGCTGCAATGGAGCTGCTGTCAAAAGGGGGAAATACGGGCTTCTCCCATATTCTCCCGTTTACAACTTGACACCACAGCGCATTTACTAGCATTCTCTGACTGACTGCTGGAGACTTTCAGCCCCACTGGGCCTTTCTATGATCACACTTCGTTGGACGTGGGGTGTTTTGCGTGCCACAAATAGCATTACACGCTTCATGAACTAGTCCAGCCTAGGTGACTTTGGAAGGACCAAATGGCTAAGAATTTGACCGGTATTTCAGGATTTTCTGGCAGGCTGGACCTACCGTGTACCTTGCTTCCCAATAGAGAGAAGACAGGTAAGAGTTGCCAGGATGCACTTTAGGCGCAGGGGTTTTTTCAGTGCAGTTCAGAGGGCCTCCGCGGAGGCAGAGCCAGTTTGAATGGAATACTGGCCAAAACGTGGTCCTGGGGCTGCCTTACAGCTGTAGAAATCAAGCTCTGCAGGCGAGAATCTGTTCATCACCCTTCCCTCTGCATACAAAGGGTCGACCCCAACCGTCTGTTCTGTGTTATGTTTCTCGGAAAATAAAAGGGGACTATGGCGCACACACTCTCCCTCAGAAGGGAATTCCTACGCGACTCTCTTAGGCCTACGGCAAGCCGTAGAGGAGTTAAAGCACTTTGTCGAGTCAGGACGCACAGAGATGGCTGCACACAAAACTTTGCTGATAGGAAACACCCGTGCTTCCCTTGAGGCCAGGGGTCACGTTTACTTTGCCCTGAGCTAGGGCAAGCGTGGGATGAGCTCCTAGCAAGGCACTGGAGACCACCTGGATTACTAGGAGAACACTCACTTTCTTCACTGAGTGTATTCCTAGGAGTGACTAGAAGACGGTTTATGGCAATGTCTTTCAGTCAGCCTTGAGGCCGCCACTATCTACCTTTCAACTGGGGGAAATCCTGCCTTTTTCCAGGCTTCTCCATGACAAACTGGATCACCCCGCACATGTACCTAGCTTCTCTGACAATCCCAAAGAGACCATTGGAACGCAATCCGGCCTTCTGCGATGAAACTTTTGGATGCAGTGTGTTCTGCATGTGGTGAACGGCATAATCCTCTAAATGTCCGCAGTAGGCCTAGGTGACTTTGGATGTTCCAAATGCCTAACAATGCTCAGGGTAAATCTCTTCTTTATTTCGGGCTGGACGTAAAGGCCAGTTTCTGCATCACTAAGAGATACCTCGAGCAGGAGTCCCAAAACTGAATTGGAGCCCCGGTGGTTTCTTTCAGGGCATCTTATGTTTCCTCAAAGTGGCAGACCCGCATGGAATGAAAGCCTGCCACGAACCGCTTTCCTGTGGCTGTTTCAAAGCTGTGGAATGCTAGCCATAGAGAACACATTAGTTCCCGGCCCTTCCAACTGCATAGTGAGGGATGTTCCCAGAGCTGTGTATCCCTTGATTGTGCCCAGAAGGCTTTGGGTACACAGTGTCCTTCCTTGGAAAGAATAGACCATGTGAGAGTCTTGAGCACTGTGGGCCATAGTAAAGCTAAATCCGTCCATTGACTAAGACTTCCTGGAAACCGGTGCACCTCTATCTCTGGTAATGGGAAAATGTGCACCTTACCTCAAGACTAGAGGTCACATTTAGTTGGCCCTTTAGCTACAGTACGCAACTGGTGTGAGCTCCCAGGAAGGAATCCCAAGCCCCTGGATTCTTTAGGAAAAAAACTCTGTGCTCTTCAGCAGTAACTGTGGCGTGAAGAGTCTCCTGGTGGTGTGGTTTTCAGCAGGCTTGGAAGCTGCAATGGAGCTGCTGTCAAAAGGGGGAAATACGGGCTTCTCCCATATTCTCCCGTTTACAACTTGACACCACAGCGCATTTACTAGCATTCTCTGACTGACTGCTGGAGACTTTCAGCCCCACTGGGCCTTTCTATGATCACACTTCGTTGGACGTGGGGTGTTTTGCGTGCCACAAATAGCATTACACGCTTCATGAACTAGTCCAGCCTAGGTGACTTTGGAAGGACCAAATGGCTAAGAATTTGACCGGTATTTCAGGATTTTCTGGCAGGCTGGACCTACCGTGTACCTTGCTTCCCAATAGAGAGAAGACAGGTAAGAGTTGCCAGGATGCACTTTAGGCGCAGGGGTTTTTTCAGTGCAGTTCAGAGGGCCTCCGCGGAGGCAGAGCCACGTTGAATGGAATACTGGCCAAAACGTGGTCCTGGGGCTGCCTTACAGCTGTAGAAATCAAGCTCTGCAGGCGAGAATCTGTTCATCACCCTTCCCTCTGCATACAAAGGGTCAACCCCAACCGTTGTTCTGTGTTATGTTTCTCGGAAAATAAAAGGGGACTATGGCGCACACACTCTCCCTCAGAAGGGAATTCCTACGCGACTCTCTTAGGCCTACGGAAAGCCGTAGAGGAGTTAAAGCACTCTGTCGAGTCAGGACGCACGGAGATGGCTGCACACAAAACTTTGCTGATAGGAAACACCCGTGCTTCCCTTGAGGCCAGGGGTCACGTTTACTTTGCCCTGAGCTAGGGCAAGCGTGGGATGAGCTCCTAGCAAGGCACTGGAGACCACCTGGATTCCTAGGAGAACACTCACTTTCTTCACTGAGCGTATTCCTAGGAGTGACTAGAAGACGGTTTATGGCAATGTCTTTCAGTCAGCCTTGAGGCCGCCACTATCTACCTTTCAACTGGGGGAAATCCTGCCTTTTTCCAGGCTTCTCCATGACAAACTGGATCACCCCGCACATGTACCTAGCTTCTCTGACAATCCCAAAGAGACCATTGGAACGCAATCCGGCCTTCTGCGATGAAACTTTTGGATGCAGTGTGTTCTGCATGTGGTGAACGGCATAATCCTCTAAATGTCCGCAGTAGGCCTAGGTGACTTTGCATGTTCCAAATGCCTAACAATGCACAGGGTAAATCTCTTCTTTATTTCGGGCTGGACGTAAAGGCCAGTTTCTGCATCACTAAGAGATACCTCGAGCAGGAGTCCCAAAACTGAATTGGAGCCCCGGTGGTTTCTTTCAGGGCATCTTATCTTTCCTCAAAGTGGCAGACCCGCATGGAATGAAAGCCTGCCACGAACCGCTTTCCTGAGGCTGTTTCAAAGCTGTGGAATGCTAGCCATAGAGAACACATTAGTTCCCGGCCCTTCCAACTGCATAGTGAGGGATGTTCCCAGAGCTGTGTATCCCTTGATTGTGCCCAGAAGGCTTTGGGTACACAGTGTCCTTCCTTGGAAAGAATAGACCATGTGAGAGTCTTGAGCACTGAGGGCCATAGTAAAGCTAAAGCCGTCCATTGACTAAGACTTCCTGGAAACAGGTGCACCTCTATCTCTGGTAATGGGAAAATGTGCACCTTACCTCAAGACTAGAGGTCACATTTAGTTGGCCCTTTAGCTACAGTACGCAACTGGGGTGAGCTCCCAGGAAGGAATCGCAAGCCCCTGGATTCTTTAGGAAAAAACTCTGTGCTCTTCAGCGGCACCTGTGGCGTGAAGAGTCTCCTGGTGGTGTGGTTTTCAGCAGGCTTGGAAGCTGCAATGGAGCTGCTGTCAAAAGGGGGAAATACGGGCTTCTCCCATATTCTCCCGTTTACAACTTGACACCACAGCGCATTTACTAGCACTCTCTGACTGACTGCTGGAGACTTTCAGCCCCACTGGGCCTTTCTATGATCACACTTCGTTGGACGCGGGGTGTTTTGCGTGCCACGAATAGCATTACACGCTTCATGAACTAGTCCGGCCTAGGTGACTTTGGATGGACCAAATGGCTAAGAATTTGACCGGTATTTCAGGATTTTCTGGCAGGCTGGACCTACCGTGTACCTTGCTTCCCAATAGAGAGAAGACAGGTAAGAGTTGCCAGGATGCACTTTAGGCGCAGGGGTTCTTTCAGTGCAGTTCAGAGGGCCTCCGCGGAGGCAGAGCCACGTTGAATGGAATACTGGCCAAAACGTGGTCCTGGGGCTGCCTTACAGCTGTAGAAATCAAGCTCTGCAGGCGAGAATCTGTTCATCACCCTTCCCTCTGCATACAAAGGGTCGACCCCAACCGTCTGTTCTGTGTTATGTTTCTCGGAAAATAAAAGGGGACTATGGCGCACACACTCTCCCTCAGAAGGGAATTCCTACGCGACTCTCTTAGGCCTACGGAAAGCCGTAGAAGAGTTAAAGCACTCTGTCGAGTCAGGACGCACGGAGATGGCTGCACACAAAACTTTGCTGATAGGAAACACCCGTGCTTCCCTTGAGGCCAGGGGTCACGTTTACTTTGCCCTGAGCTAGGGCAAGCGTGGGATGAGCTCCTAGCAAGGCACTGGAGACCACCTGGATTCCTAGGAGAACACTCACTTTCTTCACTGAGCGTATTCCTAGGAGTGACTAGAAGACGGTTAATGACAATGTCTTTCAGTCAGCCTTGAGGCCGCCACTATCTACCTTTCAACTGGGGGAAATCCTGCCTTTTTCCAGGCTTCTCAATGACAAACTGGATCACCCCGCACATGTACCTAGCTTCTCTGACAATCCCAAAGAGACCATTGGAACGCAATCCGGCCTTCTGCGATGAAACTTTTGGATGCAGTGTGTTCTGCATGTGGTGAACGGCATAATCCTCTAAATGTTCGCAGTAGGCCTAGGTGACTTTGGATGTTCCAAATGCCTAACAATGCTCAGGGTAAATCTCTTCTTTATTTCGGGCTGGACATAAAGGCCAGTTTCTGCATCACTAAGAGAGACCTCGAGCAGGAGTCCCAAAACTGAATTGGAGCCCCGGTGGTTTCTTTCAGTTCATCTTATGTTTCCTCAAAGTGGCAGACCCGCATGGAATGAAAGCCTGCCACGAACCGCTTTCCTGAGGCTGTTTCAAAGCTGTGGAATGCTAGCCATAGAGAACTCATTAGTTCCCGGCCCTGCCAACTGCATAGTGAGGGATGTTCCCAGAGCTGTGTATCCCTTGATTGTGCCCAGAAGGCTTTGGGTACACAGTGTCCTTCTTTGGAAAGAATAGACCATGTGAGAGTCTTGAGCACTGTGGGCCATAGTAAAGCTAAAGCCGTCCATTGACTAAGACTTCCTGGAAACCGGTGCACCTCTATCTCTGGTAATGGGAAAATGTGTACCTTACATCAAGACTAGAGGTCACATTTAGTTGGCCCTTTAGCTACAGTACGCAACTGGGGTGAGCTCGCAGGAAGGAATCGCAAGCCCCTGGATTCTTTAGGAAAAAAACTCTGTGCTCTTCAGCGGCACCTGTGGCGTGAAGAGTCTCCTGGTGGTGTGGTTTTCAGCAGGCTTGGAAGCTGCAATGGAGCTGCTGTCAAAAGGGGGAAATACGGGCTTCTCCCATATTCTCCCGTTTACAACTTGACACCACAGCGCATTTACTAGCACTCTCTGACTGACTGCTGGAGACTTTCAGCCCCACTGGGCCTTTCTATGATCACACTTCGTTGGACGCGGGGTGTTTTGCGTGCCACGAATAGCATTACACGCTTCATGAACTAGTCCAGCCTAGGTGACTTTGGATGGACCAAATGGCTAAGAATTTGACCGGTATTTCAGGATTTTCTGGCAGGCTGGACCTACCGTGTACCTTGCTTCCCAATAGAGAGATGACAGGTAAGAGTTGCCAGGATGCACTTTAGGCGCAGGGGTTCTTTCAGTGCAGTTCTGAGGGCCTCCATGGAGGCAGAGCCACGTTGAATGGAATACTGGCCAAAACGTGGTCCTGGGGCTGCCTTACAGCTGTAGAAATCAAGCTCTGCAGGCGAGAATCTGTTCATCACCCTTCCCTCTGCATACAAAGGGTCGACCCCAACCGTCTGTTCTGTGTTATGTTTCTCGGAAAATAAAAGGGGACTATGGCGCACACACTCTCCCTCAGAAGGGAATTCCTACGCGACTCTCTTAGGCCTACAGAAAGCCGTAGAGGAGTTAAAGCACTCTCTCGAGTCAGGACGCACGGAGATGGCTGCACACAAAACTTTGCTGATAGGAAACACCCGTGCTTCCCTTGAGGCCAGGGGTCACGTTTACTTTGCCCTGAGCTAGGGCAAGCGTGGGATGAGCTCCTAGCAAGGCACTGGAGACCACCTGGATTCCTAGGAGAACACTCACTTTCTTCACTGAGCGTATTCCTAGGAGTGACTAGAAGACGGTTAATGGCAATGTCTTTCAGTCAGCCTTGAGGCCGCCACTATCTACCTTTCAACTTGGGGAAATCCTGCCTTTTTCCAGGCTTCTCAATGACAAACAGGATCACCCCGCACATGTACCTAGCTTCTCTGACAATCGCAAAGAGACCATTGGAACACAATCCGGCCTTCTGCGATGAAACTTTTGGATGCACTGTGTTCTGCATGTGGTGAACGGCATAATCCTCTAAATGTCCGCAGTAGGCCTAGGTGACTTTGGATGTTCCAAATGCCTAACAATGCTCAGGGTAAATCTCTTCTTTATTTCGGGCTGGACGTAAAGGCCAGTTTCTGCATCACTAAGAGAGACCTCAAGCAGGAGTCCCCAAACTGAATTGGAGCCCCGGTGGTTTCTTTCAGGGCATCTTATGTTTCCTCAAAGTGGCAGACCCGCATGGAATGAAAGCCTGCCACGAACCGCTTTCCTGAGGCTGTTTCAAAGCTGTGGAATGCTAGCCATAGAGAACACATTAGTTCCCGGCCCTTCCAACTGCATAGTGAGGGATGTTCCCAGAGCTGTGTATCCCTTGATTGTGCCCAGAAGGCTTTGGGTACACAGTGTCCTTCCTTGGAAAGAATAGACCATGTGAGAGTCTTGAGCACTGTGGGCCATTGTAAAGCTAAAGCCGTCCATTGACTAAGACTTCCTGGAAACCGGTGCACCTCTATCTCTGGTAATGGGAAAATGTGCACCTTACCTCAAGACTAGAGGTCACAGTTAGTTGGCCCTTTAGCTACAGTACACAACTGGGGTGAGCTCCCAGGCAGGAATCGCAAGCCCCTGGATTCTTTAGGAAAAAAACTCTCTGCTCTTCAGCGGCACCTGTGGTGTGAAGAGTCTCCTGGTGGTGTGGTTTTCAGGAGGCTTGGAAGCTGCAATGGAGCTGCTGTCAAAAGGGGGAAATACGGGCTTCTCCCATATTCTGCCGTTTACAGCTTGACACCACAGCGCATTTACTAGCACTCTCTGACTGACTGCTGGAGACTTTCAGCCCCACTGGGCCTTTCTATGATCACACTTCGTTGGACGCGGGGTGTTTTGCGTGCCACGAATAGCATTACACGCTTCATGAACTAGTCCAGCCTAGGTGACTTTGGATGGACTAAATGGCTTAGAATTTGACCGGTATTTCAGGATTTTCTGGCAGGCTGGACCTACCGTGTACCTTGCTTCCCAATAGAGAGATGACAGGTAAGAGTTGCCAGGATGCACTTTAGGCGCAGGGGTTCTTTCAGTGCAGTTCAGAGGGCCTCCGTGGAGGCAGAGCCACGTTGAATGGAATACTGGCCAAAACGTGGTCCTGGGGCTGCCTTACAGCTGTAGAAATCAAGCTCTGCAGGCGAGAATCTGTTCATCACCCTTCCCTCTGCATACAAAGGGTCGACCCCAACCGTCTGTTCTGTGTTATGGTTCTCGGAAAATAAAAGGGGACAATGGCGCACACACTCTCCCTCAGAAGGGAATTCCTACGTGACTCTCTTAGGCCTACGGAAAGCCGTAGAGGAGTTAAAGCACTCTGTCGAGTCAGGACGCACGGAGATGGCTGCACACAAAACTTTGCTGATAGGAAACACCCGTGCTTCCCTTGAGGCCAGGGGTCACGTTTACTTTGCCCTGAGCTAGGGCAAGCATGGGATGAGCTCCTAGCAAGGCACTGGAGACAACCTGGATTCCTAGGAGAACACTCACTTTCTTCACTGAGCGTATTCCTAGGAGTGACTAGAAGACGGTTAATGGCAATGTCTTTCAGTCAGCCTTGATGCCGCCACTATCTACCTTTCAACTGGGGGAAATCCTGCCTTTTTCCAGGCTTCTCAATGACAAACTGGATCACCCCGCATATGTACCTAGCTTCTCTGACAATCCCAAAGAGACCATTGGAACGCAATCCGGCCTTCTGCGATGAAACTTTTGGATGCAGTGTGTTCTGCATGTGGTGAACGGCATAATCCTCTAAATGTCCGCAGTAGGCCTAGGTGACTTTGGATGTTCCAAATGCCTAACAATGCTCAGGGTAAATCTCTTCTTTATTTCGGGCTGGACGTAAAGGCCAGTTTCTGCATCACTAAGAGAGACCTCGAGCAGGAGTCCCCAAACTGAATTGGAGCCCCGGTGGTTTCTTTCAGGGCATCTTATGTTTCCTCAAAGTGGCAGACCCGCATGGAATGAAAGCCTGCCACGAACCGCTTTCCTGAGGCTGTTTCAAAGCTGTGGAATGCTAGCCATAGAGAACACATTAGTTCCCGGCCCTTCCAACTGCATAGTGAGGGATGTTCCCAGAGCTGTGTATCCCTTGATTGTGCCCAGAAGGCTTTGGGTACACAGTGTCCTTCCTTGGAAAGAATAGACCATGTGAGAGTCTTGAGCACTGTGGGCCATAGTAAAGCTAAAGCCGTCCATTGACTAAGACTTCCTGGAAACCGGTGCACCTCTATCTCTGGTAATGGGAAAATGTGCACCTTACCTCAAGACTAGAGGTCACATTTAGTTGGCCCTTTAGCTACAGTACGCAACTGGGGTGAGCTCCCAGGAAGGAATCCCAAGCCCCTGGATTCTTTAGGAAAAAAACTCTGTGCTCTTCAGCGGCACCTGTGGCGTGAAGAGTCTCCTGGTGGTGTGGTTTTCAGCAGGCTTGGAAGCTGCAATGGAGCTGCTGTCAAAAGGGGGAAATACGGGCTTCTCCCATATTCTCCCGTTTACAACTTGACACCACAGCACATTTACTAGCACTCTCTGACTGACTGCTGGAGACTTTCAGCCCCACTAAGCCTTCCTATGATCACACTTCGTTGGACGCGGGGTGTTTTGCGTGCCACGAATAGCATTACACACTTCATGAACTAGTACAGCCTAGGTGACTTTGGATGGACCAAATGGCTAAGAATTTGACCGGTATTTCAGGATTTTCTGGCAGGCTGGACCTACCGTGTACCTTGCTTCCCAATAGAGAGATGACAGGTAAGAGTTGCCAGGATGCACTTTAGGCGCAGGGGTTCTTTCAGTGCAGTTCAGAGGGCCTCCGTGGAGGCAGAGCCACGTTGAATGGAATACTGGCCAAAACGTGGTCCTGGGGCTGCCTTACCTTGTAGAAATCAAGCTCTGCAGGCGAGAATCTGTTCATCACCCTTCCCTCTGAATACAAAGGGTGGACCCCAACCGTCTGTTCTGTGTTATGTTTCTCGGAAAATGAAAGGGGACTATAGCGCACACACTCTCCCTCAGAAGGGAATTCCTACGCGACTCTCTTAGGCCTACAGAAAGCCGTAGAGGAGTTAAAGCACTCTGTCGAGTCAGGACGCACGGAGATGGCTGCACACAAAACTTTGCTGATAGGAAACACCCGTGCTTCCCTTGAGGCCAGGGGTCACGTTTACTTTGCCCTGAGCTAGGGCAAGCGTGGGATGAGCTCCTAGCAAGGCACTGGAGACCACCTGGATTCTTAGGAGAACACTCACTTTCTTCCCTGAGCGTATTCCTAGGAGTGACTAGAAGACGGTTAATGGCAATGTCTTTCAGTCAGCCTTGAGGCGGCCAATATCTACCTTTCAACTGGGGGAAATCCTGCCTTTTTCCAGGCTTGTCAATGACAAACTGGTTCACCCCGCACATGTACCTAGCTTCTCTTACAATCCCAAAGAGACCATTGGAACGCAATCCGGCCTTCTGCGATGAAACTTTTGGATGCAGTGTTTTCTGCATGTGGTGAAAGGCATAATCCTCTAAATGTCCGCAGTAGGCCTAGGTGACTTTGGATGTTCCAAATGCCTAACAATGCTCAGGGTAAATCTCTTCTTTATTTCGGGCTGGACGTTAAGGCCAGTTTCTGCATCACTAAGAGAGACCTCGAGCAGGAGTCCCCAAACTGAATTGGAGCCCCGGTGGTTTCTTTCAGGGCATCTTATCTTTCCTCAAAGTGGCAGACCCGCATGGAATGAAAGCCTGCCACGAACCGCTTTCCTGAGGCTGTTTCAAAGCTGTGGAATGCTAGCCATAGAGAACACATTAGTTCCAGGCCCTTCTAACTGCATAGTGAGGGATGTTCCCAGAGCTGTGTATCCCTTGATTGTGCCCAGAAGGCTTTGGGTACACAGTGTCCTTCCTTGGATAGAATAGACCATGTGAGAGTCTTGAGCACTGTGGGCCATAGTAAAGCTAAAGCCGTCCATTGACTAAGACTTCCTGGAAACCGGTGCACCTCTATCTCTGGTAATGGGAAAATGTGCACCTTACCTCAAGACTAGAGGTCACATTTAGTTGGCCCTTTAGCTACAGTACACAACTGGGGTGAGCTCCCAGGAAGGAATCGCAAGCCCCTGGATTCTTTAGGAAAAAAACTCTGTGCTCTTCTGCGGCACCTGTGGCGTGAAGAGTCTCCTGGTGGTGTGGTTTTCAGCAGGCTTGGAAGCTGCAATGGAGCTGCTGTCAAAAGGGGGAAATACGGGCTTCTCCCATATTCTCCCATTTACAACTTGACACCACAGCGCATTTACTAGCACTCTCTGACTGACTGCTGGAGACTTTCAGCCCCACTGGGCCTTTCTCTGATCACACTTCGTTGGGCGCGGGGTGTTTTGCGTGCCACGAATAGCATTACACGCTTCATGAACTAGTCCAGCCTAGGTGACTTTGGATGGACTAAATGGCTTAGAATTTGACCGGTATTTCAGGATTTTCTGGCAGGCTGGACCTACTGTGTACCTTGCTTCCCAATAGAGAGATGACAGGTAAGAGTTGCCAGGATGCACTTTAGGCGCAGGGGTTCTTTCAGTGCAGTTCAGAGGGCCTCCGTGGAGGCAGAGCCACGTTGAATGGAATACTGGCAAAAACGTGGTCCTGGGGCTGCCTTACCTCTGTAGAAATCAAGCTCTGCAGGCGAGAATCTGTTCATCACCCTTCCCTCTGCATACAAAGGGTCGACCCCAAACGTCTGTTCTGTGTTATGTTTCTCGGAAAATAAAAGGGGACTATGTCGCACACACTCTCCCTCAGAAGGGAATTCCTACGCGACTCTCTTAGGCCTACGGACAGCCGTAGAGGAGTTAAAGCACTCTGTCGAGTCAGGACGCACGGAGATGGCTGCACACAAAACTTTGCTGATAGGAAACACCCGTGCTTCCCTTGAGGCCAGGGGTCACGTTTACTTTGCCCTGAGCTAGGGCAAGCGTGGGTTGAACTCCTAGCAAGGCACTGGAGACCACCTGGATTCCTAGGAGAACACTCATTTTCTTCACTGAGCGTATTCCTAGGAGTGACTAGAAGACGGTTTATGGCAATGTCTTTCAGTCAGCCTTGAGGCCGCCACTATCTACCTTTCAACTGGGGGAAATCCTGACTATTTCCAGGCTTCTCAATGACAAACTGGATCACCCCGCACATGTACCTAGCTTCTCTGACAATCCCAAAGAGACCATTGGAACGCAATCCGGCCTTCTGCGATGAAACTTTTGGATGCAGTGTGTTCTGCATGTGGTGAACGGCATAATCCTCTAAATGTCCGCAGTAGGCCTAGGTGACTTTGCATTTTCCAAATGCCTAACAATGCTCAGGGTAAATCTCTTCTTTATTTTGGGCTGGACGTAAAGGCCAGTTTCTGCATCACTAAGAGATACCTCGAGCAGGAGTCCCAAAACTGAATTGGAGCCCCGGTGGTTTCTTTCAGGGCATCTTATGTTTCCTCAAAGTGGCAGACCCGCATGGAATGAAAGCCTGCCACGAACCGCTTTCCTGAGGCTGTTTCAAAGCTGTGGAATGCTAGCCATAGAGAACACATTAGTTCCCGGCCCTTCCAACTGCATAGTGAGGCATGTTCCCAGAGCTGTGTATCCCTTGATTGTGCCCAGAAGGCTTTGGGTACACAGTGTCCTTCCTTGGAAACAATAGACCATGTGAGAGTCTTGAGCACTGTGGGCCATAGTAAAGCTAAAGCCGTCCATTGACTAAGACTTCCTGGAAACCGGTGCACCTCTATCTCTGGTAATGGGAAAATGTGCACCTTACCTCAAGACTAGAGGTCACATTTAGTTGGCCCTTTAGCTACAGTACGCAACTGGGGTGAGCTCCCAGGAAGGAATCGCAAGCCCCTGGATTCATTAGGAAAAAAACTCTGTGCTCTTCAGCGGCACCTGTGGCGTGAAGAGTCTCCTGGTGGTGTGGTTTTCAGCAGGCTTGGAAGCTGCAATGGAGCTGCTGTCAAAAGGGGGAAATACGGGCTTCTCCCATATTCTCCCGTTTACAACTTGACACCACAGCGCATTTACTAGCACTCTCTGACTGACTGCTGGAGACTTTCAGCCCCACTGGGCCTTTCTATGATCACACTTCGTTGGACGCAGGGTGTTTTGCGTGCCACGAATAGCATTACACGCTTCATGAACTAGTCCAGCCTAGGTGACTTTGGATGGACCAAATGGCTAAGAATTTGACCGATATTTCAGGATTTTCTGGCAGGCTGGACCTACCGTGTACCTTGCTTCCCAATAGAGAGAAGACAGGTAAGAGTTGCCAGGATGCACTTTAGGTGCAGGGGTTCTTTCAGTGCAGTTCAGAGGGCCTCCGTGGAGGCAGAGCCACGTTGAATGGAATACTGGCCAAAACGTGGTCCTGGGGCTGCCTTACAGCTGTAGAAATCAAGCTCTGCAAGCGAGAATCTGTTCATCACCCTTCCCTCTGCATACAAAGAGTTGACCCCAACCGTCTGTTCTGTGTTATGTTTCTCGGAAAATGAAAGGGGACCTAAGCGCACACACTCTCCCTCAGAAGGGAATTCCTACGCGACTCTCTTAGGCCTACGGAAAGCCGTAGAGGAGTTAAAGCACTCTGTCGAGTCAGGACTCACGGAGATGGCTGCACACAAAACTTTGCTGATAGGAAACACTCGTGCTTCCCTTGAGGCTAGGGGTCACGTTTACTTTGCCCTGAGCTAGTGCAAGCGTGGGATGCGCTCCTAGCAAGGCACTGGAGACCACCTGGATTCCTAGGAGAACACTCACTTTCTTCACTGAGCGTATTCCTAGGAGTGACTAGAAGACGGTTAATGGCAATGTCTTTCAGTCAGCCTTGAGGCCGCCACTATCTACCTTTCAACTGGGGGAAATACTGCCTTTTTCCAGGCTTCTCAATGACAAACTGGATCACCCCGCACATGTACCTAGCTTCTCTGACAATCCCAAAGAGACCATTGGAACGCAATCCGGCCTTCTGCGATGAAACTTTTGGATGCAGTGTGTTCTGCATGTGGTGAACGGCATAATCCTCTAAATATCCTCAGTAGGCCTAGGTGACTTTGGATGTTCCAAATGCCTAGCAATGCTCAGGGTAAAACTCTTTTTTATTTCGGGCTGGACCTAAAGGCCAGTTTCCGCATCACTTAGAGAGACCTCGAGCAGGAGTCCCCAAACTGAATTGGAGCCCCGGTTGTTTCTTTCAGAGCATCTTATGTTTCCTCAAAGTGGCAGACCCGCATGGAATGAAAGCCTGCCACGAACCGCCTTCCTGAAGCTGTTTCAAAGCTGTGGAATGCTAGCCATAGAGAACACATTAGTTCCCGGCCCTTCCAACTGCATAGTGAGGGATGCTCCCAGATCTGTGTATCCCTTGATTGTGCCCAGAAGGCTTTGGGTACACAGTGTACTTCCTTGGAAAGAATTGACCATGTGAGAGTCTTGAGCACTGTAGGCCATATTAAAGCTTAAGCTGTCCATTGATTAAGACTTCCTGGAAACCGGTGCACCTCTATCTCTGGTAATAGAAAAATGTGCACCTTACCTCAAGACTAGAGGTCACATTTACTTGGCCCTTTAGCTAGAGTACACAACTGGGGTGAGCTCCCAGGAAGGAATCGCAAGCCCCTGGATTCTTCAGGAAAACAGATTGTGCTCTTCAGCGGCACCTGTGGCGTGAAGAGTCTCCTGGTGGTGTGGTTTTCAGCAGGCTTGGAAGCTGCAATGGACCTGCTGTCAAAAGGGGGAAATACGGGCTTCTCCCATATTCTCCCGTTTACAACTTGACACCACAGCGCATTTACTAGCACTCTCTGACTGACTGCTGGAGACTTTCAACCCCACTGGGCCTTTCTATGATCACACTTCGTTGGACGTGGGGTGTTTTGCGTGCCACGAATAGCATTACACGCTTCATGAACTATTCCAGCCTAGGTGACTTTGGATGGACCAAATGGCTAACAATTTTACCGGATTTTCAGTATTTTCTGGCAGGCTGGACCTACCGTGTGCCTTGCTTCACAATAGAGAGATGACAGGTAAGAGTTGCCAGGATGCACTTTAGGCGCAGGGATTCTTTCAGTGCGGTTCAGAGGGCCTCCGCAGAGGCAGAGCCACGTTGAATGGAATACTGGCAAAAACGTGGTCCTGGGGCTGCCTTTCAGCTGTAGAAATCAAACTCTGCAGGCGAGAATCTGTTCTTCACCCTTCCGTCTGCATACAAAGAGTTGACCCCAACCGTCTGTTCTGTGTTATGTTTCTCGGAATATAAAAGGGGACCCCAGCGCACCCATTCTCCCTCAGAAGGGAATTCTTACGTGACTCTCTTAGGCCTACGGAAAGCCGTAGAGGGGTTAAAGCACTCTTTCGTGTCAGGATCACGGAGATGGCTGCACACAAAACTTTGCTGATAGGAAACACTCGTGCTTCCCTTGAGGCTAGGGGTCAAGTTTACTTTGCACTGACCTAGGGCAAGCGTGGGATGAGCTCCTAGCAAGGCACTGGAGACCACCTGGATTCCTAGGAGAACACTCACTTTCTTCACTGAGCGTATTCCTAGGAGTGACTAGAAGACGGTTAATGGCAATGTCTTTCAGTCAGCCTTGAGGCCGCCACTATCTACCTTTCAACTGGGGGAAATACTGCCTTTTTCCAGGCTTCTCAATGACAAACTGGATCACCCGGCACATGTACCTAGCTTCTCTGACAATCCCAAAGAGATCATTGGAACGCAATCCGGCCTTCTGCAATGAAACTTTTGGATACAGTGTGTTCTGCATGAGGTGAACGGCATAATCCTCTAAATGTCAGCAGTAGGCCTAGGTGACTTTGGATGTTCCAAATTCCTAGCAATGCTCAGGGTAAATCTCTTCTTTATTTCGGCCTGGACCTAAAGGCCAGTTTCCGCATCACTAAGAGAGACCTCGAGCAGGAGTCCGCAAACTGAATTGGAGCCCCGGTGGTTTCTTTCAGGGCATCTTATGTTTCCTCAAAGTGGCAGACCCGCATGGAATGAAAGCCTGCCACGAACCGCTTTCCTGAGGCTGTTTCAAATCTGTGGAATGCTAGCCATAGAGAACACATTAGTTCCCGGCCCTTCCAACTGCATTGTGAGGGATGTTACCAGAGCTGTGTATCCCTTGAATGTGCCCAGAAGGCTTTGGGTACCCAGTGTCCTTCCTTGGAAAGAATAGACCATGTGAGAGTCTTGAGCACTGTGGGCCATAGTAAAGCTAAAGCCGTCCATTGACTAAGACTTCCTGGAAACCGGTGCACCTCTATCTCTGGTAATGGGAAAATGGGCACCTTACCTCAAGACTAGAGGTCACATTTAGTTGGCCCTTTAGCTACAGTACACAACTGGGGTGAGCTCCCAGGAAGGAATCGCAAGCCCCTGGATTCTTTAGGAAAAAAACTCTGTGCTCTTCTGCGGCACCTGTGGCGTGAAGAGTCTCCTGGTGGTGTGGTTTTCAGCAGGCTTGGAAGCTGCAATGGAGCTGCTGTCAAAAGGGGGAAATACGGGCTTCTCCCATATTCTCCCATTTACAACTTGACACCACAGCGCATTTACTAGCACTCTCTGACTGACTGCTGGAGACTTTCAGCCCCACTGGGCCTTTCTCTGATCACACTTCGTTGGGCGCGGGGTGTTTTGCGTGCCACGAATAGCATTACACGCTTCATGAACTAGTCCAGCCTAGGTGACTTTGGATGGACTAAATGGCTTAGAATTTGACCGGTATTTCAGGATTTTCTGGCAGGCTGGACCTACTGTGTACCTTGCTTCCCAATAGAGAGATGACAGGTAAGAGTTGCCAGGATGCACTTTAGGCGCAGGGGTTCTTTCAGTGCAGTTCAGAGGGCCTCCGTGGAGGCAGAGCCACGTTGAATGGAATACTGGCAAAAACGTGGTCCTGGGGCTGCCTTACCTCTGTAGAAATCAAGCTCTGCAGGCGAGAATCTGTTCATCACCCTTCCCTCTGCATACAAAGGGTCGACCCCAAACGTCTGTTCTGTGTTATGTTTCTCGGAAAATAAAAGGGGACTATGTCGCACACACTCTCCCTCAGAAGGGAATTCCTACGCGACTCTCTTAGGCCTACGGACAGCCGTAGAGGAGTTAAAGCACTCTGTCGAGTCAGGACGCACGGAGATGGCTGCACACAAAACTTTGCTGATAGGAAACACCCGTGCTTCCCTTGAGGCCAGGGGTCACGTTTACTTTGCCCTGAGCTAGGGCAAGCGTGGGTTGAACTCCTAGCAAGGCACTGGAGACCACCTGGATTCCTAGGAGAACACTCATTTTCTTCACTGAGCGTATTCCTAGGAGTGACTAGAAGACGGTTTATGGCAATGTCTTTCAGTCAGCCTTGAGGCCGCCACTATCTACCTTTCAACTGGGGGAAATCCTGACTATTTCCAGGCTTCTCAATGACAAACTGGATCACCCCGCACATGTACCTAGCTTCTCTGACAATCCCAAAGAGACCATTGGAACGCAATCCGGCCTTCTGCGATGAAACTTTTGGATGCAGTGTGTTCTGCATGTGGTGAACGGCATAATCCTCTAAATGTCCGCAGTAGGCCTAGGTGACTTTGCATTTTCCAAATGCCTAACAATGCTCAGGGTAAATCTCTTCTTTATTTTGGGCTGGACGTAAAGGCCAGTTTCTGCATCACTAAGAGATACCTCGAGCAGGAGTCCCAAAACTGAATTGGAGCCCCGGTGGTTTCTTTCAGGGCATCTTATGTTTCCTCAAAGTGGCAGACCCGCATGGAATGAAAGCCTGCCACGAACCGCTTTCCTGAGGCTGTTTCAAAGCTGTGGAATGCTAGCCATAGAGAACACATTAGTTCCCGGCCCTTCCAACTGCATAGTGAGGCATGTTCCCAGAGCTGTGTATCCCTTGATTGTGCCCAGAAGGCTTTGGGTACACAGTGTCCTTCCTTGGAAACAATAGACCATGTGAGAGTCTTGAGCACTGTGGGCCATAGTAAAGCTAAAGCCGTCCATTGACTAAGACTTCCTGGAAACCGGTGCACCTCTATCTCTGGTAATGGGAAAATGTGCACCTTACCTCAAGACTAGAGGTCACATTTAGTTGGCCCTTTAGCTACAGTACGCAACTGGGGTGAGCTCCCAGGAAGGAATCGCAAGCCCCTGGATTCATTAGGAAAAAAACTCTGTGCTCTTCAGCGGCACCTGTGGCGTGAAGAGTCTCCTGGTGGTGTGGTTTTCAGCAGGCTTGGAAGCTGCAATGGAGCTGCTGTCAAAAGGGGGAAATACGGGCTTCTCCCATATTCTCCCGTTTACAACTTGACACCACAGCGCATTTACTAGCACTCTCTGACTGACTGCTGGAGACTTTCAGCCCCACTGGGCCTTTCTATGATCACACTTCGTTGGACGCAGGGTGTTTTGCGTGCCACGAATAGCATTACACGCTTCATGAACTAGTCCAGCCTAGGTGACTTTGGATGGACCAAATGGCTAAGAATTTGACCGATATTTCAGGATTTTCTGGCAGGCTGGACCTACCGTGTACCTTGCTTCCCAATAGAGAGAAGACAGGTAAGAGTTGCCAGGATGCACTTTAGGTGCAGGGGTTCTTTCAGTGCAGTTCAGAGGGCCTCCGTGGAGGCAGAGCCACGTTGAATGGAATACTGGCCAAAACGTGGTCCTGGGGCTGCCTTACAGCTGTAGAAATCAAGCTCTGCAAGCGAGAATCTGTTCATCACCCTTCCCTCTGCATACAAAGAGTTGACCCCAACCGTCTGTTCTGTGTTATGTTTCTCGGAAAATGAAAGGGGACCTAAGCGCACACACTCTCCCTCAGAAGGGAATTCCTACGCGACTCTCTTAGGCCTACGGAAAGCCGTAGAGGAGTTAAAGCACTCTGTCGAGTCAGGACTCACGGAGATGGCTGCACACAAAACTTTGCTGATAGGAAACACTCGTGCTTCCCTTGAGGCTAGGGGTCACGTTTACTTTGCCCTGAGCTAGTGCAAGCGTGGGATGCGCTCCTAGCAAGGCACTGGAGACCACCTGGATTCCTAGGAGAACACTCACTTTCTTCACTGAGCGTATTCCTAGGAGTGACTAGAAGACGGTTAATGGCAATGTCTTTCAGTCAGCCTTGAGGCCGCCACTATCTACCTTTCAACTGGGGGAAATACTGCCTTTTTCCAGGCTTCTCAATGACAAACTGGATCACCCCGCACATGTACCTAGCTTCTCTGACAATCCCAAAGAGACCATTGGAACGCAATCCGGCCTTCTGCGATGAAACTTTTGGATGCAGTGTGTTCTGCATGTGGTGAACGGCATAATCCTCTAAATATCCTCAGTAGGCCTAGGTGACTTTGGATGTTCCAAATGCCTAGCAATGCTCAGGGTAAAACTCTTTTTTATTTCGGGCTGGACCTAAAGGCCAGTTTCCGCATCACTTAGAGAGACCTCGAGCAGGAGTCCCCAAACTGAATTGGAGCCCCGGTTGTTTCTTTCAGAGCATCTTATGTTTCCTCAAAGTGGCAGACCCGCATGGAATGAAAGCCTGCCACGAACCGCCTTCCTGAAGCTGTTTCAAAGCTGTGGAATGCTAGCCATAGAGAACACATTAGTTCCCGGCCCTTCCAACTGCATAGTGAGGGATGCTCCCAGATCTGTGTATCCCTTGATTGTGCCCAGAAGGCTTTGGGTACACAGTGTACTTCCTTGGAAAGAATTGACCATGTGAGAGTCTTGAGCACTGTAGGCCATATTAAAGCTTAAGCCGTCCATTGATTAAGACTTCCTGGAAACCGGTGCACCTCTATCTCTGGTAATAGAAAAATGTGCACCTTACCTCAAGACTAGAGGTCACATTTACTTGGCCCTTTAGCTAGAGTACACAACTGGGGTGAGCTCCCAGGAAGGAATCGCAAGCCCCTGGATTCTTCAGGAAAACAGATTGTGCTCTTCAGCGGCACCTGTGGCGTGAAGAGTCTCCTGGTGGTGTGGTTTTCAGCAGGCTTGGAAGCTGCAATGGACCTGCTGTCAAAAGGGGGAAATACGGGCTTCTCCCATATTCTCCCGTTTACAACTTGACACCACAGCGCATTTACTAGCACTCTCTGACTGACTGCTGGAGACTTTCAACCCCACTGGGCCTTTCTATGATCACACTTCGTTGGACGTGGGGTGTTTTGCGTGCCACGAATAGCATTACACGCTTCATGAACTATTCCAGCCTAGGTGACTTTGGATGGACCAAATGGCTAACAATTTTACCGGATTTTCAGTATTTTCTGGCAGGCTGGACCTACCGTGTGCCTTGCTTCACAATAGAGAGATGACAGGTAAGAGTTGCCAGGATGCACTTTAGGCGCAGGGATTCTTTCAGTGCGGTTCAGAGGGCCTCCGCAGAGGCAGAGCCACGTTGAATGGAATACTGGCAAAAACGTGGTCCTGGGGCTGCCTTTCAGCTGTAGAAATCAAACTCTGCAGGCGAGAATCTGTTCTTCACCCTTCCGTCTGCATACAAAGAGTTGACCCCAACCGTCTGTTCTGTGTTATGTTTCTCGGAATATAAAAGGGGACCCCAGCGCACCCATTCTCCCTCAGAAGGGAATTCTTACGTGACTCTCTTAGGCCTACGGAAAGCCGTAGAGGGGTTAAAGCACTCTTTCGAGTCAGGATCACGGAGATGGCTGCACACAAAACTTTGCTGATAGGAAACACTCGTGCTTCCCTTGAGGCTAGGGGTCAAGTTTACTTTGCACTGACCTAGGGCAAGCGTGGGATGAGCTCCTAGCAAGGCACTGGAGACCACCTGGATTCCTAGGAGAACACTCACTTTCTTCACTGAGCGTATTCCTAGGAGTGACTAGAAGACGGTTAATGGCAATGTCTTTCAGTCAGCCTTGAGGCCGCCACTATCTACCTTTCAACTGGGGGAAATACTGCCTTTTTCCAGGCTTCTCAATGACAAACTGGATCACCCGGCACATGTACCTAGCTTCTCTGACAATCCCAAAGAGATCATTGGAACGCAATCCGGCCTTCTGCAATGAAACTTTTGGATACAGTGTGTTCTGCATGAGGTGAACGGCATAATCCTCTAAATGTCAGCAGTAGGCCTAGGTGACTTTGGATGTTCCAAATTCCTAGCAATGCTCAGGGTAAATCTCTTCTTTATTTCGGCCTGGACCTAAAGGCCAGTTTCCGCATCACTAAGAGAGACCTCGAGCAGGAGTCCGCAAACTGAATTGGAGCCCCGGTGGTTTCTTTCAGGGCATCTTATGTTTCCTCAAAGTGGCAGACCCGCATGGAATGAAAGCCTGCCACGAACCGCTTTCCTGAGGCTGTTTCAAATCTGTGGAATGCTAGCCATAGAGAACACATTAGTTCCCGGCCCTTCCAACTGCATTGTGAGGGATGTTACCAGAGCTGTGTATCCCTTGAATGTGCCCAGAAGGCTTTGGGTACCCAGTGTCCTTCCTTGGAAAGAATAGACCATGTGAGAGTCTTGAGCACTGTGGGCCATACTAAAGCTAAAGCCGTCCATTGATTAAGACTTCCTGGAAACCGGTGCACCTCTATCTCTGGTAATGGGAAAATGGGCACCTTACCTCAAGACTAGAGGTCACATTTAGTTGGCCCTTTAGCTACAGTACGCAACTGGGGTGAGCTCCCAGGAAGGAATCGCAAGCACGTGGATTCTTCAAGAAAACACTATGTGCTCTTCAGCGGCACCTGTGGCGTGAATAGTATCCTGGTGGTGTGGTTTTCAGCAGGCTTGGAAGCTGCAATGGAGCTGCTGTCAAAAGGGGGAAATACGGGCTTCTCCCATATTCTCCCGTTTACAACTTGACACCACAGCGCATTTACTAGCGCTCTCTGACTGACTACTGGAGACTTTCAGCCCCACTGGGCCTTTCGATGATCACACTTCGTTGGACGCGGGGTGTTTTGCGTGGCACGAATAGCATTACACGCTTCAGGAACTAGTCCGGCCTAGGAGACTTTGGATGGACCAAATGGCTAACAATTTTACCGGACTTTCAGTATTTTCTGTCAGGCTGGACCTACGTGTACCTTGCTTCACAATAGAGAGATGACAGGTAAGAGTTGCCAGGATGCACTTTAGATGCAGGGATTCTTTCAGTGCGGTTCAGATGGCCTCTGCAGAGGCAGAGCCACGTTGAATGGAATACTGGCAAAAACGTGGTCCTGGGGCTGCCTTACAGCTGTAGAAATCAATCTCTGCAGGCGAGAATCTGTTCATCACCCTTCCCTCTGCATACAAAGTGTCGACCCCAACCGTCTGTTCTGTGTTATGTTTCTCGGAAAATAAAAGGGGACTATGGCGCACACACTCTCCCTCAGAAGGGAATTCCTACGCGACTCTCTTAAGCCTACGGAAAGCCGTAGAGGAGTTAAAGCACTCTGTCGAGTCAGGACGCACGGAGATGGCTGCACAAAAAACTTTGCTGATAGGAAACACCCGTGCTTCCCTTGAGGCCAGGGGTCACGTTTACTTTGCCCTGAGCTAGGGCAAGCGTGGGATGAGCTCCTAGCAAGGCACTGGAGACCACCTGGATTCCTAGGAGAACACTCACTTTCTTCACTGAACGTATTCCTAGGAGTGACTAGAAGACGGTTAATGGCAATGTCTTTCAGTCAGCCTTGAGGCCGCCACTATCAACCTTTCAACTGGGGGAAATCCTGCCTTTTTCCAGGCTTCTCAATGACAAACAGCATCACCCCGCACATGTACCTAGCTTCTCTGACAATCCCAAAGAGACCATTGGAACGCAATCCGGCCTTCTGTGATGAAACTTTTGGATGCAGTGTGTTCTGCATGTGGTGAACGGCATAATCCTCTAAATGTCTGCAGTAGGCCTAGGTGACTTTGGATGTTCCAAATGCCTAACAATGCTCAGGGTAAATCTCTTCTTTATTTCGGGCTGGACGTAAAGGCCACTTTCTGCATCACTAAGAGAGACCTCGAGCAGGAGTCCCCAAACTGAATTGGAGCCCCGGTGGTTTCTTTCAGGGCATCTTATGTTTCCTCAAAGTGGCAGACCCGCATGGAATGAAAGCCTGCCACGAACCGCTTTCCTGAGGCTGTTTCAAAGCTGTGGAATGCTAGCCATAGAGAACACATTAGTTCCCGGCCCTTCCAACTGCATAGTGAGGGATGTTCCCAGAGCTGTGTATCCCTTGATTGTGCCCAGAAGGCTTTGGGTACACAGTGTCCTTCCTTGGAAAGAATAGACCATGTGAGAGTCTTGAGCACTGAGGGCCATAGTAAAGCTAAAGCCGTCCATTGACTAAGACTTCCTGGAAACCGGTGCACCTCTATCTCTGGTAATGGGAAAATGTGCACCTTACCTCAAGACTAGAGGTCACATTTAGTTGGCCCTTTAGCTACAGTACGCAACTGGGGTGAGCTCCCAGGAAGGAATCACAAGCCCCTGGATTCTTTAGGAAAAAAACTCTGTGCTCTTCAGCGGCACCTGTGGCGTGAAGAGTCTCCTGGTGGTGTGGTTTTCAGCAGGCTTGGAAGCTGCAATGGAGCTGCCGTCAAAAGGGGGAAATACGGGCTTCTCCCATATTCTCCCGTTTACAACTTGACACCACAGCACATTTACTAGCACTCTCTGACTGACTGCTGGAGACTTTCAGCCCCACTGGGCCTTTCTATGATCACACTTCGTTGGACGTGGGGTGTTTTGCGTGCCACGAATAGCATTACACGCTTCATGACCTAGTCCAGCCTAGGTGACTTTGGATGGACCAAATGGCTAAGAATTTGACCGGTATTTCAGGATTTTCTGGCAGGCTGGACCTACCGTGTACCTTGCTTCCCAATAGAGAGATGACAGGTAAGAGTTGCCAGGATGCACTTTAGGCACAGGGGTTCTTTCAGTGCAGTTCAGAGGGCCTCCGCGGAGGTAGAGCCACGTTGAATGGAATACTGGCCAAAACGTAGTCCTGGGGCTGCCTTACATCTGTAGAAATCAAGCTCTGCAGGCGAGAATCTGTTCATCACCCTTCCCTCTGCATACAAAGGGTCGACCCCAACCGTCTGTTCTGTGTTATGTTTCTCGGAAAATAAAAGGGGACTATGGCGCACACACTCTCCCTCAGAAGGGAATTCCTATGCGACTCTCTTAGGCCTATGGAAAGCCGTAGAGGAGTTAAAGCACTCTGTCGAGTCAGGACGCACGGAGATGGCTGCACACAAAACGTTGCTGATAGGAAACACCCGTGCTTCCCTTGAGACCAGGGGTCACGTTTACTTTGCCCTGAGCTAGGGCAAGCATGGGATGAGCTCCTAGCAAGGCACTGGAGACCACCTGGATTGCTAGGAGAACACTCACTTTCTTCACTGAGCGTATTCCTAGGAGTGACTAGAAGACGGTTAATGGCAATGTCTTTCAGTCAGCCTTGAGGCCGCCACTATCTACCTTTCAACTGGGGGAAATCCTGCCTTTTTCCAGGCTTGTCAATGACAAACTGGATCACCCCGCACATGTACCTAGCTTCTCTGACAATCCCAAAGAGACCATTGGAACCCAATCCGGCCTTCTGCGATGAAACCTTTGGATGCAGTGTGTTCTGCATGTGGTTAACGGCATAATCCTCTAAATGTCCGCAGTAGGCCTAGGTGACTTTGCATGTTCCAAATGCCTAACAATGCTTAGGGTAAATCTCTTCTTTATTTCGGGCTGGACGTAAAGGCCAGTTTCTGCATCACTAAGAGAGACCTCGAGCAGGAGTCCCCAAACTGAATTGGAGCACCGGTGGTTTCTTTCAGGGCATCTTATCTTTCCTCAAATTGGCAGAGCCGCATGGAATGAAAGCCTGCCACGAACCCCTTTCCTGAGGCTGTTTCAAAGCTCTGGAATGCTAGCCATAGAGAACACATTATTTCCCGGCCCTTCCAACTGCATAGTGAGGGATGTTCCCAGAGCTGTGTATCCCTTGATTGTGCCCAGAAGGCTTTGGGTACACAGTGTCCTTCCTTGGAAAGAATAGACCATGTGAGAGTCTTGAGCACTGTGGGCCATAGTAAAGCTAAAGCCGTCCATTGACTAAGACTTCCTGGAACCCGGTGCACCTCTATCTCTGGTAATGGGAAAATGTGCACCTTAACTCAAGACTAGAGGTCACATTTAGTTGGCCCTTTAGCTACAGTACGCAACTGGGGTGAGCTCCCAGGAAGGAATCGCAAGCACGTGGATTTTTCAGGAAAACTGTTTGTGCTCTTCAGCGGCACCTGTGGCGTGAAGAGTCTCCTGGTGGTGTGGTTTTCAGGAGGCTTGGAAGCTGCAATGGAGCTGCTGTCAAAAGGGGGAAATACGGGCTTCTCCCATATTCTCCCGTTTACAACTTGACGCCACAGCGCATTTACTAGCACTCTCTGACTGACTACTGGAGACTTTCAGCCCCACTGGGCCTTTCTATGATGACACATGGTTGGACGCGGGGTGTTTTGCGAGCCACGAATAGCATTACACGCTTTATGAACTAGTCCAGCCTAGGTGACTTTGGATGGACCAAATGGCTAACCATTTTACCGGATTTTCAGTATTTTCTGGCAGGCTGGACCTACCGTGTGCCTTGCTTCACAATAGAGAGATGACAGGTAAGAGTTGCCAGGATGCACTTTAGGCGCAGGGATTCTTTCAGTGCAGTTCAGAGGGCCTCCGCAGAGGCAGAGCCACGTTGAATGGAATACTGGCAAAAACGTGGTCCTGGGGCTGCCTTTCAGCTGTAGAAATCAAACTCTGCAGGCGAGAATCTCTTCATCACCCTTCCCTCTGCATACAAAGAGTTGACCCCATCCGTCTGTTCTGTGTTATGTTTCTCGGAATATAAAAGGGGACCCCAGCACACCCATTCTCCCTCAGAAGGGAATTCCTACGCGACTCTCTTAGGCCTACGGAAAGCCGTAGAGGGGTTAAAGCACTCTTTCAAGTCAGGACTCACGGAGATGGCTGCACACAAAACTTTGCTGATAGGAAACACTCGTGCTTCCCTTGAGGCTAGGGGTCAAGTTTACTTTGCACTGACCTAGGGCAAGCGTGGGATGAGCTCCTAGCAAGGCACTGGAGACCACCTGGATTCCTAGGAGAACACTCACTTTCTTCACTGAGCGTATTCCTAGGAGTGACTAGAAGACGGTTAATGGCAATGTCTTTCAGTCAGCCTTGAGGCCGCCACTATCTACCTTTCAACTGGGGGAAATCCTGCCTTTTTCCAGGCTTCTCAATGACAAACTGGATCACCCGGCACATGTACCTAGCTTCTCTGACAATCCCAAAGAGATCATTGGAACGCAATCCGGCCTTCTGCAATGAAACTTTTGGATACAGTGTGTTCTGCATGAGGTGAACGGCATAATCCTCTAAATGTCAGCAGTAGGCCTAGGTGACTTTGGATGTTCCAAATTCCTAGCAATGCTCAGGGTAAATCTCTTCTTTATTTCGGCCTGGACCTAAAGGCCAGTTTCCGCATCACTAAGAGAGACCTCGAGCAGGAGTCCGCAAACTGAATTGGAGCCCCGGTGGTTTCTTTCAGGGCATCTTATGTTTCCTCAAAGTGGCAGACCCGCATGGAATGAAAGCCTGCCACGAACCGCTTTCCTGAGGCTGTTTCAAATCTGTGGAATGCTAGCCATAGAGAACACATTAGTTCCCGGCCCTTCCAACTGCATTGTGAGGGATGTTACCAGAGCTGTGTATCCCTTGAATGTGCCCAGAAGGCTTTGGGTACCCAGTGTCCTTCCTTGGAAAGAATAGACCATGTGAGAGTCTTGAGCACTGTGGGCCATACTAAAGCTAAAGCCGTCCATTGATTAAGACTTCCTGGAAACCGGTGCACCTCTATCTCTGGTAATGGGAAAATGGGCACCTTACCTCAAGACTAGAGGTCACATTTAGTTGGCCCTTTAGCTACAGTACGCAACTGGGGTGAGCTCCCAGGAAGGAATCGCAAGCACGTGGATTCTTCAAGAAAACACTATGTGCTCTTCAGCGGCACCTGTGGCGTGAATAGTATCCTGGTGGTGTGGTTTTCAGCAGGCTTGGAAGCTGCAATGGAGCTGCTGTCAAAAGGGGGAAATACGGGCTTCTCCCATATTCTCCCGTTTACAACTTGACACCACAGCGCATTTACTAGCGCTCTCTGACTGACTACTGGAGACTTTCAGCCCCACTGGGCCTTTCGATGATCACACTTCGTTGGACGCGGGGTGTTTTGCGTGGCACGAATAGCATTACACGCTTCAGGAACTAGTCCGGCCTAGGAGACTTTGGATGGACCAAATGGCTAACAATTTTACCGGACTTTCAGTATTTTCTGTCAGGCTGGACCTACGTGTACCTTGCTTCACAATAGAGAGATGACAGGTAAGAGTTGCCAGGATGCACTTTAGATGCAGGGATTCTTTCAGTGCGGTTCAGATGGCCTCTGCAGAGGCAGAGCCACGTTGAATGGAATACTGGCAAAAACGTGGTCCTGGGGCTGCCTTACAGCTGTAGAAATCAATCTCTGCAGGCGAGAATCTGTTCATCACCCTTCCCTCTGCATACAAAGGGTCGACCCCAACCGTCTGTTCTGTGTTATGTTTCTCGGAAAATAAAAGGGGACTATGGCGCACACACTCTCCCTCAGAAGGGAATTCCTACGCGACTCTCTTAGGCCTACAGAAAGCCGTAGAGGAGTTAAAGCACTCTGTCGAGTCAGGACGCACGGAGATGGCTGCACACAAAACTTTGCTGATAGGAAACACCCGTGCTTCCCTTGAGGCCAGGGGTCACGTTTACTTTGCCCTGAGCTAGGGCAAGCGTGGGATGAGCTCCTAGCAAGGCACTGGAGACCACCTGGATTCCTAGGAGAACACTCACTTTCTTCACTGAGCGTATTCCTAGGAGTGACTAGAAGACGGTTAATGGCAATGTCTTTCAGTCAGCCTTGAGGCCGCCACTATCTACCTTTCAACTTGGGGAAATCCTGCCTTTTTCCAGGCTTCTCAATGACAAACAGGATCACCCCGCACATGTACCTAGCTTCTCTGACAATCGCAAAGAGACCATTGGAACACAATCCGGCCTTCTGCGATGAAACTTTTGGATGCACTGTGTTCTGCATGTGGTGAACGGCATAATCCTCTAAATGTCCGCAGTAGGCCTAGGTGACTTTGGATGTTCCAAATGCCTAACAATGCTCAGGGTAAATCTCTTCTTTATTTCGGGCTGGACGTAAAGGCCAGTTTCTGCATCACTAAGAGAGACCTCAAGCAGGAGTCCCCAAACTGAATTGGAGCCCCGGTGGTTTCTTTCAGGGCATCTTATGTTTCCTCAAAGTGGCAGACCCGCATGGAATGAAAGCCTGCCACGAACCGCTTTCCTGAGGCTGTTTCAAAGCTGTGGAATGCTAGCCATAGAGAACACATTAGTTCCCGGCCCTTCCAACTGCATAGTGAGGGATGTTCCCAGAGCTGTGTATCCCTTGATTGTGCCCAGAAGGCTTTGGGTACACAGTGTCCTTCCTTGGAAAGAATAGACCATGTGAGAGTCTTGAGCACTGTGGGCCATTGTAAAGCTAAAGCCGTCCATTGACTAAGACTTCCTGGAAACCGGTGCACCTCTATCTCTGGTAATGGGAAAATGTGCACCTTACCTCAAGACTAGAGGTCACAGTTAGTTGGCCCTTTAGCTACAGTACACAACTGGGGTGAGCTCCCAGGAAGGAATCGCAAGCCCCTGGATTCTTTAGGAAAAAAACTCTCTGCTCTTCAGCGGCACCTGTGGTGTGAAGAGTCTCCTGGTGGTGTGGTTTTCAGGAGGCTTGGAAGCTGCAATGGAGCTGCTGTCAAAAGGGGGAAATACGGGCTTCTCCCATATTCTGCCGTTTACAGCTTGACACCACAGCGCATTTACTAGCACTCTCTGACTGACTGCTGGAGACTTTCAGCCCCACTGGGCCTTTCTATGATCACACTTCGTTGGACGCGGGGTGTTTTGCGTGCCACGAATAGCATTACACGCTTCATGAACTAGTCCAGCCTAGGTGACTTTGGATGGACTAAATGGCTTAGAATTTGACCGGTATTTCAGGATTTTCTGGCAGGCTGGACCTACCGTGTACCTTGCTTCCCAATAGAGAGATGACAGGTAAGAGTTGCCAGGATGCACTTTAGGCGCAGGGGTTCTTTCAGTGCAGTTCAGAGGGCCTCCGTGGAGGCAGAGCCACGTTGAATGGAATACTGGCCAAAACGTGGTCCTGGGGCTGCCTTACAGCTGTAGAAATCAAGCTCTGCAGGCGAGAATCTGTTCATCACCCTTCCCTCTGCATACAAAGGGTCGACCCCAACCGTCTGTTCTGTGTTATGGTTCTCGGAAAAT
Organism: Mesoplodon densirostris; assembly: GCF_025265405.1. Taxonomy (NCBI): domain Eukaryota; kingdom Metazoa; phylum Chordata; class Mammalia; order Artiodactyla; family Ziphiidae; genus Mesoplodon; species Mesoplodon densirostris. The sequence continues at coordinate 2,504,695 of NC_082682.1, forward strand.
AAAAGGGGACAATGGCGCACACACTCTCCCTCAGAAGGGAATTCCTACGTGACTCTCTTAGGCCTACGGAAAGCCGTAGAGGAGTTAAAGCACTCTGTCGAGTCAGGACGCACGGAGATGGCTGCACACAAAACTTTGCTGATAGGAAACACCCGTGCTTCCCTTGAGGCCAGGGGTCACGTTTACTTTGCCCTGAGCTAGGGCAAGCATGGGATGAGCTCCTAGCAAGGCACTGGAGACAACCTGGATTCCTAGGAGAACACTCACTTTCTTCACTGAGCGTATTCCTAGGAGTGACTAGAAGACGGTTAATGGCAATGTCTTTCAGTCAGCCTTGATGCCGCCACTATCTACCTTTCAACTGGGGGAAATCCTGCCTTTTTCCAGGCTTCTCAATGACAAACTGGATCACCCCGCATATGTACCTAGCTTCTCTGACAATCCCAAAGAGACCATTGGAACGCAATCCGGCCTTCTGCGATGAAACTTTTGGATGCAGTGTGTTCTGCATGTGGTGAACGGCATAATCCTCTAAATGTCCGCAGTAGGCCTAGGTGACTTTGGATGTTCCAAATGCCTAACAATGCTCAGGGTAAATCTCTTCTTTATTTCGGGCTGGACGTAAAGGCCAGTTTCTGCATCACTAAGAGAGACCTCGAGCAGGAGTCCCCAAACTGAATTGGAGCCCCGGTGGTTTCTTTCAGGGCATCTTATGTTTCCTCAAAGTGGCAGACCCGCATGGAATGAAAGCCTGCCACGAACCGCTTTCCTGAGGCTGTTTCAAAGCTGTGGAATGCTAGCCATAGAGAACACATTAGTTCCCGGCCCTTCCAACTGCATAGTGAGGGATGTTCCCAGAGCTGTGTATCCCTTGATTGTGCCCAGAAGGCTTTGGGTACACAGTGTCCTTCCTTGGAAAGAATAGACCATGTGAGAGTCTTGAGCACTGTGGGCCATAGTAAAGCTAAAGCCGTCCATTGACTAAGACTTCCTGGAAACCGGTGCACCTCTATCTCTGGTAATGGGAAAATGTGCACCTTACCTCAAGACTAGAGGTCACATTTAGTTGGCCCTTTAGCTACAGTACGCAACTGGGGTGAGCTCCCAGGAAGGAATCCCAAGCCCCTGGATTCTTTAGGAAAAAAACTCTGTGCTCTTCAGCGGCACCTGTGGCGTGAAGAGTCTCCTGGTGGTGTGGTTTTCAGCAGGCTTGGAAGCTGCAATGGAGCTGCTGTCAAAAGGGGGAAATACGGGCTTCTCCCATATTCTCCCGTTTACAACTTGACACCACAGCACATTTACTAGCACTCTCTGACTGACTGCTGGAGACTTTCAGCCCCACTAAGCCTTCCTATGATCACACTTCGTTGGACGCGGGGTGTTTTGCGTGCCACGAATAGCATTACACACTTCATGAACTAGTACAGCCTAGGTGACTTTGGATGGACCAAATGGCTAAGAATTTGACCGGTATTTCAGGATTTTCTGGCAGGCTGGACCTACCGTGTACCTTGCTTCCCAATAGAGAGATGACAGGTAAGAGTTGCCAGGATGCACTTTAGGCGCAGGGGTTCTTTCAGTGCAGTTCAGAGGGCCTCCGTGGAGGCAAAGCCACGTTGAATGGAATACTGGCCAAAACGTGGTCCTGGGGCTGCCTTACCTTGTAGAAATCAAGCTCTGCAGGCGAGAATCTGTTCATCACCCTTCCCTCTGAATACAAAGGGTGGACCCCAACCGTCTGTTCTGTGTTATGTTTCTCGGAAAATGAAAGGGGACTATAGCGCACACACTCTCCCTCAGAAGGGAATTCCTACGCGACTCTCTTAGGCCTACAGAAAGCTGTAGAGGAGTTAAAGCACTCTGTCGAGTCAGGACGCACGGAGATGGCTGCACACAAAACTTTGCTGATAGGAAACACCCGTGCTTCCCTTGAGGCCAGGGGTCACGTTTACTTTGCCCTGAGCTAGGGCAAGCGTGGGATGAGCTCCTAGCAAGGCACTGGAGACCACCTGGATTCTTAGGAGAACACTCACTTTCTTCCCTGAGCGTATTCCTAGGAGTGACTAGAAGACGGTTAATGGCAATGTCTTTCAGTCAGCCTTGAGGCGGCCAATATCTACCTTTCAACTGGGGGAAATCCTGCCTTTTTCCAGGCTTGTCAATGACAAACTGGTTCACCCCGCACATGTACCTAGCTTCTCTTACAATCCCAAAGAGACCATTGGAACGCACTCCGGCCTTCTGCGATGAAACTTTTGGATGCAGTGTTTTCTGCATGTGGTGAAAGGCATAATCCTCTAAATGTCCGCAGTAGGCCTAGGTGACTTTGGATGTTCCAAATGCCTAACAATGCTCAGGGTAAATCTCTTCTTTATTTCGGGCTGGACGTTAAGGCCAGTTTCTGCATCACTAAGAGAGACCTCGAGCAGGAGTCCCCAAACTGAATTGGAGCCCCGGTGGTTTCTTTCAGGGCATCTTATGTTTCCTCAAAGTGGCAGACCCGCATGGAATGAAAGCCTGCCACGAACCGCTTTCCTGAGGCTGTTTCAAAGCTGTGGAATGCTAGCCATAGAGAACACATTAGTTCCAGGCCCTTCTAACTGCATAGTGAGGGATGTTCCCAGAGCTGTGTATCCCTTGATTGTGCCCAGAAGGCTTTGGGTACACAGTGTCCTTCCTTGGATAGAATAGACCATGTGAGAGTCTTGAGCACTGTGGGCCATAGTAAAGCTAAAGCCGTCCATTGACTAAGACTTCCTGGAAACCGGTGCACCTCTATCTCTGGTAATGGGAAAATGTGCACCTTACCTCAAGACTAGAGGTCACATTTAGTTGGCCCTTTAGCTACAGTACACAACTGGGGTGAGCTCCCAGGAAGGAATCGCAAGCCCCTGGATTCTTTAGGAAAAAAACTCTGTGCTCTTCTGCGGCACCTGTGGCGTGAAGAGTCTCCTGGTGGTGTGGTTTTCAGCAGGCTTGGAAGCTGCAATGGAGCTGCTGTCAAAAGGGGGAAATACGGGCTTCTCCCATATTCTCCCATTTACAACTTGACACCACAGCGCATTTACTAGCACTCTCTGACTGACTGCTGGAGACTTTCAGCCCCACTGGGCCTTTCTATGATCACACTTCGTTGGGCGCGGGGTGTTTTGCGTGCCACGAATAGCATTACACGCTTCATGAACTAGTCCAGCCTAGGTGACTTTGGATGGACTAAATGGCTTAGAATTTGACCGGTATTTCAGGATTTTCTGGCAGGCTGGACCTACTGTGTACCTTGCTTCCCAATAGAGAGATGACAGGTAAGAGTTGCCAGGATGCACTTTAGGCGCAGGGGTTCTTTCAGTGGAGTTCAGAGGGCCTCCGTGGAGGCAGAGCCACGTTGAATGGAATACTGGCAAAAACGTGGTCCTGGGGCTGCCTTACCTCTGTAGAAATCAAGCTCTGCAGGCGAGAATCTGTTCATCACCCTTCCCTCTGCATACAAAGGGTCGACCCCAACCGTCTGTTCTGTGTTATGTTTCTCGGAAAATAAAAGGGGACTATGTCGCACACACTCTCCCTCAGAAGGGAATTCCTACGCGACTCTCTTAGGCCTACGGACAGCCGTAGAGGAGTTAAAGCACTCTGTCGAGTCAGGACGCACGGAGATGGCTGCACACAAAACTTTGCTGATAGGAAACACCCGTGCTTCCCTTGAGGCCAGGGGTCACGTTTACTTTGCCCTGAGCTAGGGCAAGCGTGGGTTGAACTCCTAGCAAGGCACTGGAGACCACCTGGATTCCTAGGAGAACACTCATTTTCTTCACTGAGCGTATTCCTAGGAGTGACTAGAAGACGGTTTATGGCAATGTCTTTCAGTCAGCCTTGAGGCCGCCACTATCTACCTTTCAACTGGGGGAAATCCTGCCTATTTCCAGGCTTCTCAATGACAAACTGGATCACCCCGCACATGTACCTAGCTTCTCTGACAATCCCAAAGAGACCATTGGAACGCAATCCGGCCTTCTGCGATGAAACTTTTGGATGCAGTGTGTTCTGCATGTGGTGAACGGCATAATCCTCTAAATGTCCGCAGTAGGCCTAGGTGACTTTGCATTTTCCAAATGCCTAACAATGCTCAGGGTAAATCTCTTCTTTATTTTGGGCTGGACGTAAAGGCCAGTTTCTGCATCAGTAAGAGATACCTCGAGCAGGAGTCCCAAAACTGAATTGGAGCCCCGGTGGTTTCTTTCAGGGCATCTTATGTTTCCTCAAAGTGGCAGACCCGCATGGAATGAAAGCCTGCCACGAACCGCTTTCCTGAGGCTGTTTCAAAGCTGTGGAATGCTAGCCATAGAGAACACATTAGTTCCCGGCCCTTCCAACTGCATAGTGAGGGATGTTCCCAGAGCTGTGTATCCCTTGATTGTGCCCAGAAGGCTTTGGGTACACAGTGTCCTTCCTTGGAAACAATAGACCATGTGAGAGTCTTGAGCACTGTGGGCCATAGTAAAGCTAAAGCCGTCCATTGACTAAGACTTCCTGGAAACCGGTGCACCTCTATCTCTGGTAATGGGAAAATGTGCACCTTACCTCAAGACTAGAGGTCACATTTAGTTGGCCCTTTAGCTACAGTACGCAACTGGGGTGAGCTCCCAGGAAGGAATCGCAAGCCCCTGGATTCATTAGGAAAAAAACTCTGTGCTCTTCAGCGGCACCTGTGGCGTGAAGAGTCTCCTGGTGGTGTGGTTTTCAGCAGGCTTGGAAGCTGCAATGGAGCTGCTGTCAAAAGGGGGAAATACGGGCTTCTCCCATATTCTCCCGTTTACAACTTGACACCACAGCGCATTTACTAGCACTCTCTGACTGACTGCTGGAGACTTTCAGCCCCACTGGGCCTTTCTATGATCACACTTCGTTGGACGCAGGGTGTTTTGCGTGCCACGAATAGCATTACACGCTTCATGAACTAGTCCAGCCTAGGTGACTTTGGATGGACCAAATGGCTAAGAATTTGACCGATATTTCAGGATTTTCTGGCAGGCTGGACCTACCGTGTACCTTGCTTCCCAATAGAGAGAAGACAGGTAAGAGTTGCCAGGATGCACTTTAGGTGCAGGGGTTCTTTCAGTGCAGTTCAGAGGGCCTCCGTGGAGGCAGAGCCACGTTGAATGGAATACTGGCCAAAACGTGGTCCTGGGGCTGCCTTACAGCTGTAGAAATCAAGCTCTGCAAGCGAGAATCTGTTCATCACCCTTCCCTCTGCATACAAAGAGTTGACCCCAACCGTCTGTTCTGTGTTATGTTTCTCGGAAAATGAAAGGGGACCTAAGCGCACACACTCTCCCTCAGAAGGGAATTCCTACGCGACTCTCTTAGGCCTACGGAAAGCCGTAGAGGAGTTAAAGCACTCTGTCGAGTCAGGACTCACGGAGATGGCTGCACACAAAACTTTGCTGATAGGAAACACTCGTGCTTCCCTTGAGGCTAGGGGTCACGTTTACTTTGCCCTGAGCTAGTGCAAGCGTGGGATGCGCTCCTAGCAAGGCACTGGAGACCACCTGGATTCCTAGGAGAACACTCACTTTCTTCACTGAGCGTATTCCTAGGAGTGACTAGAAGACGGTTAATGGCAATGTCTTTCAGTCAGCCTTGAGGCCGCCACTATCTACCTTTCAACTGGGGGAAATACTGCCTTTTTCCAGGCTTCTCAATGACAAACTGGATCACCCCGCACATGTACCTAGCTTCTCTGACAATCCCAAAGAGACCATTGGAACGCAATCCGGCCTTCTGCGATGAAACTTTTGGATGCAGTGTGTTCTGCATGTGGTGAACGGCATAATCCTCTAAATATCCTCAGTAGGCCTAGGTGACTTTGGATGTTCCAAATGCCTAGCAATGCTCAGGGTAAAACTCTTTTTTATTTCGGGCTGGACCTAAAGGCCAGTTTCCGCATCACTTAGAGAGACCTCGAGCAGGAGTCCCCAAACTGAATTGGAGCCCCGGTTGTTTCTTTCAGAGCATCTTATGTTTCCTCAAAGTGGCAGACCCGCATGGAATGAAAGCCTGCCACGAACCGCCTTCCTGAAGCTGTTTCAAAGCTGTGGAATGCTAGCCATAGAGAACACATTAGTTCCCGGCCCTTCCAACTGCATAGTGAGGGATGCTCCCAGATCTGTGTATCCCTTGATTGTGCCCAGAAGGCTTTGGGTACACAGTGTACTTCCTTGGAAAGAATTGACCATGTGAGAGTCTTGAGCACTGTAGGCCATATTAAAGCTTAAGCCGTCCATTGATTAAGACTTCCTGGAAACCGGTGCACCTCTATCTCTGGTAATAGAAAAATGTGCACCTTACCTCAAGACTAGAGGTCACATTTACTTGGCCCTTTAGCTAGAGTACACAACTGGGGTGAGCTCCCAGGAAGGAATCGCAAGCCCCTGGATTCTTCAGGAAAACAGATTGTGCTCTTCAGCGGCACCTGTGGCGTGAAGAGTCTCCTGGTGGTGTGGTTTTCAGCAGGCTTGGAAGCTGCAATGGACCTGCTGTCAAAAGGGGGAAATACGGGCTTCTCCCATATTCTCCCGTTTACAACTTGACACCACAGCGCATTTAATAGCACTCTCTGACTGCCTGCTGGAGACTTTCAACCCCACTGGGCCTTTCTATGATCACACTTCGTTGGACGTGGGGTGTTTTGCGTGCCACGAATAGCATTACACGCTTCATGAACTATTCCAGCCTAGGTGACTTTGGATGGACCAAATGGCTAACAATTTTACCGGATTTTCAGTATTTTCTGGCAGGCTGGACCTACCGTGTGCCTTGCTTCACAATAGAGAGATGACAGGTAAGAGTTGCCAGGATGCACTTTAGGCGCAGGGATTCTTTCAGTGCGGTTCAGAGGGCCTCCGCAGAGGCAGAGCCACGTTGAATGGAATACTGGCAAAAACGTGGTCCTGGGGCTGCCTTTCAGCTGTAGAAATCAAACTCTGCAGGCGAGAATCTGTTCTTCACCCTTCCGTCTGCATACAAAGAGTTGACCCCAACCGTCTGTTCTGTGTTATGTTTCTCGGAATATAAAAGGGGACCCCAGCGCACCCATTCTCCCTCAGAAGGGAATTCTTACGTGACTCTCTTAGGCCTACGGAAAGCCGTAGAGGGGTAAAAGCACTCTTTCGAGTCAGGATCACGGAGATGGCTGCACACAAAACTTTGCTGATAGGAAACACTCGTGCTTCCCTTGAGGCTAGGGGTCAAGTTTACTTTGCACTGACCTAGGGCAAGCGTGGGATGAGCTCCTAGCAAGGCACTGGAGACCACCTGGATTCCTAGGAGAACACTCACTTTCTTCACTGAGCGTATTCCTAGGAGTGACTAGAAGACGGTTAATGGCAATGTCTTTCAGTCAGCCTTGAGGCCGCCACTATCTACCTTTCAACTGGGGGAAATCCTGCCTTTTTCCAGGCTTCTCAATGACAAACTGGATCACCCGGCACATGTACCTAGCTTCTCTGACAATCCCAAAGAGATCATTGGAACGCAATCCGGCCTTCTGCAATGAAACTTTTGGATACAGTGTGTTCTGCATGAGGTGAACGGCATAATCCTCTAAATGTCAGCAGTAGGCCTAGGTGACTTTGGATGTTCCAAATTCCTAGCAATGCTCAGGGTAAATCTCTTCTTTATTTCGGCCTGGACCTAAAGGCCAGTTTCCGCATCACTAAGAGAGACCTCGAGCAGGAGTCCGCAAACTGAATTGGAGCCCCGGTGGTTTCTTTCAGGGCATCTTATGTTTCCTCAAAGTGGCAGACCCGCATGGAATGAAAGCCTGCCACGAACCGCTTTCCTGAGGCTGTTTCAAATCTGTGGAATGCTAGCCATAGAGAACACATTAGTTCCCGGCCCTTCCAACTGCATTGTGAGGGATGTTACCAGAGCTGTGTATCCCTTGAATGTGCCCAGAAGGCTTTGGGTACCCAGTGTCCTTCCTTGGAAAGAATAGACCATGTGAGAGTCTTGAGCACTGTGGGCCATACTAAAGCTAAAGCCGTCCATTGATTAAGACTTCCTGGAAACCGGTGCACCTCTATCTCTGGTAATGGGAAAATGGGCACCTTACCTCAAGACTAGAGGTCACATTTAGTTGGCCCTTTAGCTACAGTACGCAACTGGGGTGAGCTCCCAGGAAGGAATCGCAAGCACGTGGATTCTTCAAGAAAACACTATGTGCTCTTCAGCGGCACCTGTGGCGTGAATAGTATCCTGGTGGTGTGGTTTTCAGCAGGCTTGGAAGCTGCAATGGAGCTGCTGTCAAAAGGGGGAAATACGGGCTTCTCCCATATTCTCCCGTTTACAACTTGACACCACAGCGCATTTACTAGCGCTCTCTGACTGACTACTGGAGACTTTCAGCCCCACTGGGCCTTTCGATGATCACACTTCGTTGGATGCGGGGTGTTTTGCGTGGCACGAATAGCATTACACGCTTCAGGAACTAGTCCGGCCTAGGAGACTTTGGATGGACCAAATGGCTAACAATTTTACCGGACTTTCAGTATTTTCTGTCAGGCTGGACCTACGTGTACCTTGCTTCACAATAGAGAGATGACAGGTAAGAGTTGCCAGGATGCACTTTAGATGCAGGGATTCTTTCAGTGCGGTTCAGATGGCCTCTGCAGAGGCAGAGCCACGTTGAATGGAATACTGGCAAAAACGTGGTCCTGGGGCTGCCTTACAGCTGTAGAAATCAATCTCTGCAGGCGAGAATCTGTTCATCACCCTTCCCTCTGCATACAAAGGGTCGACCCCAACCGTCTGTTCTGTGTTATGTTTCTCGGAAAATAAAAGGGGACTATGGCGCACACACTCTCCCTCAGAAGGGAATTCCTACGCGACTCTCTTAAGCCTACGGAAAGCCGTAGAGGAGTTAAAGCACTCTGTCGAGTCAGGACGCACGGAGATGGCTGCACAAAAAACTTTGCTGATAGGAAACACCCGTGCTTCCCTTGAGGCCAGGGGTCACGTTTACTTTGCCCTGAGCTAGGGCAAGCGTGGGATGAGCTCCTAGCAAGGCACTGGAGACCACCTGGATTCCTAGGAGAACACTCACTTTCTTCACTGAACGTATTCCTAGGAGTGACTAGAAGACGGTTAATGGCAATGTCTTTCAGTCAGCCTTGAGGCCGCCACTATCTACCTTTCAACTGGGGGAAATCCTGCCTTTTTCCAGGCTTCTCAATGACAAACAGCATCACCCCGCACATGTACCTAGCTTCTCTGACATTCCCAAAGAGACCATTGGAACGCAATCCGGCCTTCTGTGATGAAACTTTTGGATGCAGTGTGTTCTGCATGTGGTGAACGGCATAATCCTCTAAATGTCTGCAGTAGGCCTAGGTGACTTTGGATGTTCCAAATGCCTAACAATGCTCAGGGTAAATCTCTTCTTTATTTCGGGCTGGACGTAAAGGCCACTTTCTGCATCACTAAGAGAGACCTCGAGCAGGAGTCCCCAAACTGAATTGGAGCCCCGGTGGTTTCTTTCAGGGCATCTTATGTTTCCTCAAAGTGGCAGACCCGCATGGAATGAAAGCCTGCCACGAACCGCTTTCCTGAGGCTGTTTCAAAGCTGTGGAATGCTAGCCATAGAGAACACATTAGTTCCCGGCCCTTCCAACTGCATAGTGAGGGATGTTCCCAGAGCTGTGTATCCCTTGATTGTGCCCAGAAGGCTTTGGGTACACAGTGTCCTTCCTTGGAAAGAATAGACCATGTGAGAGTCTTGAGCACTGAGGGCCATAGTAAAGCTAAAGCCGTCCATTGACTAAGACTTCCTGGAAACCGGTGCACCTCTCTCTCTGGTAATGGGAAAATGTGCACCTTACCTCAAGACTAGAGGTCACATTTAGTTGGCCCTTTAGCTACAGTACGCAACTGGGGTGAGCTCCCAGGAAGGAATCACAAGCCTCTGGATTCTTTAGGAAAAAAACTCTGTGCTCTTCAGCGGCACCTGTGGCGTGAAGAGTCTCCTGGTGGTGTGGTTTTCAGCAGGCTTGGAAGCTGCAATGGAGCTGCCGTCAAAAGGGGGAAATACGGGCTTCTCCCATATTCTCCCGTTTACAACTTGACACCACAGCACATTTACTAGCACTCTCTGACTGACTGCTGGAGACTTTCAGCCCCACTGGGCCTTTCTATGATCACACTTCGTTGGACGTGGGGTGTTTTGCGTGCCACGAATAGCATTACACGCTTCATGACCTAGTCCAGCCTAGGTGACTTTGGATGGACCAAATGGCTAAGAATTTGACCGGTATTTCAGGATTTTCTGGCAGGCTGGACCTACCGTGTACCTTGCTTCCCAATAGAGAGATGACAGGTAAGAGTTGCCAGGATGCACTTTAGGCACAGGGGTTCTTTCAGTGCAGTTCAGAGGGCCTCCGCGGAGCTAGAGCCACGTTGAATGGAATACTGGCCAAAACGTGGTCCTGGGGCTGCCTTACATCTGTAGAAATCAAGCTCTGCAGGCGAGAATCTGTTCATCACCCTTCCCTCTGCATACAAAGGGTCGACCCCAACCGTCTGTTCTGTGTTATGTTTCTCGGAAAATAAAAGGGGACTATGGCGCACACACTCTCCCTCAGAAGGGAATTCCTATGCGACTCTCTTAGGCCTATGGAAAGCCGTAGAGGAGTTAAAGCACTCTGTCGAGTCAGGACGCACGGAGATGGCTGCACACAAAACGTTGCTGATAGGAAACACCCGTGCTTCCCTTGAGACCAGGGGTCACGTTTACTTTGCCCTGAGCTAGGGCAAGCATGGGATGAGCTCCTAGCAAGGCACTGGAGACCACCTGGATTGCTAGGAGAACACTCACTTTCTTCACTGAGCGTATTCCTAGGAGTGACTAGAAGACGGTTAATGGCAATGTCTTTCAGTCAGCCTTGAGGCCGCCACTATCTACCTTTCAACTGGGGGAAATCCTGCCTTTTTCCAGGCTTGTCAATGACAAACTGGATCACCCCGCACATGTACCTAGCTTCTCTGACAATCCCAAAGAGACCATTGGAACCCAATCCGGCCTTCTGCGATGAAACCTTTGGATGCAGTGTGTTCTGCATGTGGTTAACGGCATAATCCTCTAAATGTCCGCAGTAGGCCTAGGTGACTTTGCATGTTCCAAATGCCTAACAATGCTTAGGGTAAATCTCTTCTTTATTTCGGGCTGGACGTAAAGGCCAGTTTCTGCATCACTAAGAGAGACCTCGAGCAGGAGTCCCCAAACTGAATTGGAGCACCGGTGGTTTCTTTCAGGGCATCTTATCTTTCCTCAAATTGGCAGAGCCGCATGGAATGAAAGCCTGCCACGAACCCCTTTCCTGAGGCTGTTTCAAAGCTCTGGAATGCTAGCCATAGAGAACACATTATTTCCCGGCCCTTCCAACTGCATAGTGAGGGATGTTCCCAGAGCTGTGTATCCCTTGATTGTGCCCAGAAGGCTTTGGGTACACAGTGTCCTTCCTTGGAAAGAATAGACCATGTGAGAGTCTTGAGCACTGTGGGCCATAGTAAAGCTAAAGCCGTCCATTGACTAAGACTTCCTGGAAACCGGTGCACCTCTATCTCTGGTAATGGGAAAATGTGCACCTTAACTCAAGACTAGAGGTCACATTTAGTTGGCCCTTTAGCTACAGTACGCAACTGGGGTGAGCTCCCAGGAAGGAATCGCAAGCACGTGGATTTTTCAGGAAAACTGTTTGTGCTCTTCAGCGGCACCTGTGGCGTGAAGAGTCTCCTGGTGGTGTGGTTTTCAGGAGGCTTGGAAGCTGCAATGGAGCTGCTGTCAAAAGGGGGAAATACGGGCTTCTCCCATATTCTCCCGTTTACAACTTGACGCCACAGCGCATTTACTAGCACTCTCTGACTGACTACTGGAGACTTTCAGCCCCACTGGGCCTTTCTATGATGACACATGGTTGGACGCGGGGTGTTTTGCGAGCCACGAATAGCATTACACGCTTTATGAACTAGTCCAGCCTAGGTGACTTTGGATGGACCAAATGGCTAACCATTTTACCGGATTTTCAGTATTTTCTGGCAGGCTGGACCTACCGTGTGCCTTGCTTCACAATAGAGAGATGACAGGTAAGAGTTGCCAGGATGCACTTTAGGCGCAGGGATTCTTTCAGTGCAGTTCAGAGGGCCTCCGCAGAGGCAGAGCCACGTTGAATGGAATACTGGCAAAAACGTGGTCCTGGGGCTGCCTTTCAGCTGTAGAAATCAAACTCTGCAGGCGAGAATCTCTTCATCACCCTTCCCTCTGCATACAAAGAGTTGACCCCATCCGTCTGTTCTGTGTTATGTTTCTCGGAATATAAAAGGGGACCCCAGCACACCCATTCTCCCTCAGAAGGGAATTCCTACGCAACTCTCTTAGGCCTACGGAAAGCCGTAGAGGGGTTAAAGCACTCTTTCAAGTCAGGACTCACGGAGATGGCTGCACACAAAACTTTGCTGATAGGAAACACTCGTGCTTCCCTTGAGGCTAGGGGTCAAGTTTACTTTGCACTGACCTAGGGCAAGCGTGGGATGAGCTCCTAGCAAGGCACTGGAGACCACCTGGATTCCTAGGAGAACACTCACTTTCTTCACTGAGCGTATTCCTAGGAGTGACTAGAAGACGGTTAATGGCAATGTCTTTCAGTCAGCCTTGAGGCCGCCACTATCTACCTTTCAACTGGGGGAAATCCTGCCTTTTTCCAGGCTTCTCAATGACAAACTGGATCACCCGGCACATGTACCTAGCTTCTCTGACAATCCCAAAGAGATCATTGGAACGCAATCCGGCCTTCTGCAATGAAACTTTTGGATACAGTGTGTTCTGCATGAGGTGAACGGCATAATCCTCTAAATGTCAGCAGTAGGCCTAGGTGACTTTGGATGTTCCAAATTCCTAGCAATGCTCAGGGTAAATCTGTTCTTTATTTCGGCCTGGACCTAAAGGCCAGTTTCCGCATCACTAAGAGAGACCTCGAGCAGGAGTCCGCAAACTGAATTGGAGCCCCGGTGGTTTCTTTCAGGGCATCTTATGTTTCCTCAAAGTGGCAGACCCCCATGGAATGAAAGCCTGCCACGAACCGCTTTCCTGAGGCTGTTTCAAATCTGTGGAATGCTAGCCATAGAGAACACATTAGTTCCCGGCCCTTCCAACTGCATTGTGAGGGATGTTACCAGAGCTGTGTATCCCTTGAATGTGCCCAGAAGGCTTTGGGTACCCAGTGTCCTTCCTTGGAAAGAATAGACCATGTGAGAGTCTTGAGCACTGTGGGCCATACTAAAGCTAAAGCCGTCCATTGATTAAGACTTCCTGGAAACCGGTGCACCTCTATCTCTGGTAATGGGAAAATGGGCACCTTACCTCAAGACTAGAGGTCACATTTAGTTGGCCCTTTAGCTACAGTACGCAACTGGGGTGAGCTCCCAGGAAGGAATCGCAAGCACGTGGATTCTTCAAGAAAACACTATGTGCTCTTCAGCGGCACCTGTGGCGTGAATAGTATCCTGGTGGTGTGGTTTTCAGCAGGCTTGGAAGCTGCAATGGAGCTGCTGTCAAAAGGGGGAAATACGGGCTTCTCCCATATTCTCCCGTTTACAACTTGACACCACAGCGCATTTACTAGCGCTCTCTGACTGACTACTGGAGACTTTCAGCCCCACTGGGCCTTTCGATGATCACACTTCGTTGGACGCGGGGTGTTTTGCGTGGCACGAATAGCATTACACGCTTCAGGAACTAGTCCGGCCTAGGAGACTTTGGATGGACCAAATGGCTAACAATTTTACCGGACTTTCAGTATTTTCTGTCAGGCTGGACCTACGTGTACCTTGCTTCACAATAGAGAGATGACAGGTAAGAGTTGCCAGGATGCACTTTAGATGCAGGGATTCTTTCAGTGCGGTTCAGATGGCCTCTGCAGAGGCAGAGCCACGTTGAATGGAATACTGGCAAAAACGTGGTCCTGGGGCTGCCTTACAGCTGTAGAAATCAATCTCTGCAGGCGAGAATCTGTTCATCACCCTTCCCTCTGCATACAAAGGGTCGACCCCAACCGTCTGTTCTGTGTTATGTTTCTCGGAAAATAAAAGGGGACTATGGCGCACACACTCTCCCTCAGAAGGGAATTCCTACGCGACTCTCTTAAGCCTACGGAAAGCCGTAGAGGAGTTAAAGCACTCTGTCGAGTCAGGACGCACGGAGATGGCTGCACAAAAAACTTTGCTGATAGGAAACACCCGTGCTTCCCTTGAGGCCAGGGGTCACGTTTACTTTGCCCTGAGCTAGGGCAAGCGTGGGATGAGCTCCTAGCAAGGCACTGGAGACCACCTGGATTCCTAGGAGAACACTCACTTTCTTCACTGAACGTATTCCTAGGAGTGACTAGAAGACGGTTAATGGCAATGTCTTTCAGTCAGCCTTGAGGCCGCCACTATCTACCTTTCAACTGGGGGAAATCCTGCCTTTTTCCAGGCTTCTCAATGACAAACAGCATCACCCCGCACATGTACCTAGCTTCTCTGACAATCCCAAAGAGACCATTGGAACGCAATCCGGCCTTCTGTGATGAAACTTTTGGATGCAGTGTGTTCTGCATGTGGTGAACGGCATAATCCTCTAAATGTCTGCAGTAGGCCTAGGTGACTTTGGATGTTCCAAATGCCTAACAATGCTCAGGGTAAATCTCTTCTTTATTTCGGGCTGGACGTAAAGGCCACTTTCTGCATCACTAAGAGAGACCTCGAGCAGGAGTCCCCAAACTGAATTGGAGCCCCGGTGGTTTCTTTCAGGGCATCTTATGTTTCCTCAAAGTGGCAGACCCGCATGGAATGAAAGCCTGCCACGAACCGCTTTCCTGAGGCTGTTTCAAAGCTGTGGAATGCTAGCCATAGAGAACACATTAGTTCCCGGCCCTTCCAACTGCATAGTGAGGGATGTTCCCAGAGCTGTGTATCCCTTGATTGTGCCCAGAAGGCTTTGGGTACACAGTGTCCTTCCTTGGAAAGAATAGACCATGTGAGAGTCTTGAGCACTGAGGGCCATAGTAAAGCTAAAGCCGTCCATTGACTAAGACTTCCTGGAAACCGGTGCACCTCTATCTCTGGTAATGGGAAAATGTGCACCTTACCTCAAGACTAGAGGTCACATTTAGTTGGCCCTTTAGCTACAGTACGCAACTGGGGTGAGCTCCCAGGAAGGAATCACAAGCCCCTGGATTCTTTAGGAAAAAAACTCTGTGCTCTTCAGCGGCACCTGTGGCGTGAAGAGTCTCCTGGTGGTGTGGTTTTCAGCAGGCTTGGAAGCTGCAATGGAGCTGCCGTCAAAAGGGGGAAATACGGGCTTCTCCCATATTCTCCCGTTTACAACTTGACACCACAGCACATTTACTAGCACTCTCTGACTGACTGCTGGAGACTTTCAGCCCCACTGGGCCTTTCTATGATCACACTTCGTTGGACGTGGGGTGTTTTGCGTGCCACGAATAGCATTACACGCTTCATGACCTAGTCCAGCCTAGGTGACTTTGGATGGACCAAATGGCTAAGAATTTGACCGGTATTTCAGGATTTTCTGGCAGGCTGGACCTACCGTGTACCTTGCTTCCCAATAGAGAGATGACAGGTAAGAGTTGCCAGGTTGCACTTTAGGCACAGGGGTTCTTTCAGTGCGGTTCAGATGGCCTCTGCAGAGGCAGAGCCACGTTGAATGGAATACTGGCAAAAACGTGGTCCTGGGGCTGCCTTACATCCGTAGAAATCAAGCTCTGCAGGCGAGAATCTGTTCATCACCCTTCCCTCTGCATACAAAGGGTCGACCCCAACCGTCTGTTCTGTGTTATGTTTCTCGGAAAATAAAAGGGGACTATGGCGCACACACTCTCCCTCAGAAGGGAATTCCTATGCGACTCTCTTAGGCCTATGGAAAGCCGTAGAGGAGTTAAAGCACTCTGTCGAGTCAGGACGCACGGAGATGGCTGCACACAAAACGTTGCTGATAGGAAACACCCGTGCTTCCCTTGAGACCAGGGGTCACGTTTACTTTGCCCTGAGCTAGGGCAAGCATGGGATGAGCTCCTAGCAAGGCACTGGAGACCACCTGGATTGCTAGGAGAACACTCACTTTCTTCACTGAGCGTATTCCTAGGAGTGACTAGAAGACGGTTAATGGCAATGTCTTTCAGTCAGCCTTGAGGCCGCCACTATCTACCTTTCAACTGGGGGAAATCCTGCCTTTTTCCAGGCTTGTCAATGACAAACTGGATCACCCCGCACATGTACCTAGCTTCTCTGACAATCCCAAAGAGACCATTGGAACCCAATCCGGCCTTCTGCGATGAAACCTTTGGATGCAGTGTGTTCTGCATGTGGTTAACGGCATAATCCTCTAAATGTCCGCAGTAGGCCTAGGTGACTTTGCATGTTCCAAATGCCTAACAATGCTTAGGGTAAATCTCTTCTTTATTTCGGGCTGGACGTAAAGGCCAGTTTCTGCATCACTAAAAGAGACCTCGAGCAGGAGTCCCCAAACTGAATTGGAGCACCGGTGGTTTCTTTCAGGGCATCTTATCTTTCCTCAAATTGGCAGACCCGCATGGAATGAAAGCCTGCCACGAACCCCTTTCCTGAGGCTGTTTCAAAGCTCTGGAATGCTAGCCATAGAGAACACATTATTTCCCGGCCCTTCCAACTGCATAGTGAGGGATGTTCCCAGAGCTGTGTATCCCTTGATTGTGCCCAGAAGGCTTTGGGTACACAGTGTCCTTCCTTGGAAAGAATAGACCATGTGAGAGTCTTGAGCACTGTGGGCCATAGTAAAGCTAAAGCCGTCCATTGACTAAGACTTCCTGGAAACCGGTGCACCTCTATCTCTGGTAATGGGAAAATGTGCACCTTAACTCAAGACTAGAGGTCACATTTAGTTGGCCCTTTAGCTACAGTACGCAACTGGGGTGAGCTCCCAGGAAGGAATCGCAAGCACGTGGATTTTTCAGGAAAACTGTTTGTGCTCTTCAGCGGCACCTGTGGCGTGAAGAGTCTCCTGGTGGTGTGGTTTTCAGGAGGCTTGGAAGCTGCAATGGAGCTGCTGTCAAAAGGGGAAATACGGGCTTCTCCCATATTCTCCCGTTTACAACTTGACGCCACAACGCATTTACTAGCACTCTCTGACTGACTACTGGAGACTTTCAGCCCCACTGGGCCTTTCTATGATGACACATGGTTGGACGCGGGGTGTTTTGCGAGCCACGAATAGCATTACACGCTTTATGAACTAGTCCAGCCTAGGTGACTTTGGATGGACCAAATGGCTAACCATTTTACCGGATTTTCAGTATTTTCTGGCAGGCTGGACCTACCGTGTGCCTTGCTTCACAATAGAGAGATGACAGGTAAGAGTTGCCAGGATGCACTTTAGGCGCAGGGATTCTTTCAGTGCAGTTCAGAGGGCCTCCGCAGAGGCAGAGCCACGTTGAATGGAATACTGGCAAAAACGTGGTCCTGGGGCTGCCTTTCAGCTGTAGAAATCAAACTCTGCAGGCGAGAATCTCTTCATCACCCTTCCCTCTGCATACAAAGAGTTGACCCCATCCGTCTGTTCTGTGTTATGTTTCTCGGAATATAAAAGGGGACCCCAGCACACCCATTCTCCCTCAGAAGGGAATTACTACGCGACTCTCTTAGGCCTACGGAAAGCCGTAGAGGGGTTAAAGCACTCTTTCAAGTCAGGACTCACGGAGATGGCTGCACACAAAACTTTGCTGATAGGAAACACTCGTGCTTCCCTTGAGGCTAGGGGTCAAGTTTACTTTGCACTGACCTAGGGCAATCGTGGGATGAGCTCCTAGCAAGGCACTGGAGACCACCTGGATTCCTAGGAGAACACTCACTTTCTTCACTGAGCGTATTCCTAGGAGTGACTAGAAGACGGTTAATGGCAATGTCTTTCAGTCAGCCTTGAGGCCGCCACTATCTACCTTTCAACTGGGGGAAATCCTGCCTTTTTCCAGGCTTGTCAATGACAAACTGGATCACCCCGCACATGTACCTAGCTTCTCTGACAATCCCAAAGAGACCATTGGAACCCAATCCGGCCTTCTGCGATGAAACCTTTGGATGCAGTGTGTTCTGCATGTGGTTAACGGCATAATCCTCTAAATGTCCGCAGTAGGCCTAGGTGACTTTGCATGTTCCAAATGCCTAACAATGCTTAGGGTAAATCTCTTCTTTATTTCGGGCTGGACGTAAAGGCCAGTTTCTGCATCACTAAGAGAGACCTCGAGCAGGAGTCCCCAAACTGAATTGGAGCACCGGTGGTTTCTTTCAGGGCATCTTATCTTTCCTCAAATTGGCAGAGCCGCATGGAATGAAAGCCTGCCACGAACCCCTTTCCTGAGGCTGTTTCAAAGCTCTGGAATGCTAGCCATAGAGAACACATTATTTCCCGGCCCTTCCAACTGCATAGTGAGGGATGTTCCCAGAGCTGTGTATCCCTTGATTGTGCCCAGAAGGCTTTGGGTACACAGTGTCCTTCCTTGGAAAGAATAGACCATGTGAGAGTCTTGAGCACTGTGGGCCATAGTAAAGCTAAAGCCGTCCATTGACTAAGACTTCCTGGAAACCGGTGCACCTCTATCTCTGGTAATGGGAAAATGTGCACCTTAACTCAAGACTAGAGGTCACATTTAGTTGGCCCTTTAGCTACAGTACGCAACTGGGGTGAGCTCCCAGGAAGGAATCGCAAGCACGTGGATTTTTCAGGAAAACTGTTTGTGCTCTTCAGCGGCACCTGTGGCGTGAAGAGTCTCCTGGTGGTGTGGTTTTCAGGAGGCTTGGAAGCTGCAATGGAGCTGCTGTCAAAAGGGGGAAATACGGGCTTCTCCCATATTCTCCCGTTTACAACTTGACGCCACAGCGCATTTACTAGCACTCTCTGACTGACTACTGGAGACTTTCAGCCCCACTGGGCCTTTCTATGATGACACATGGTTGGACGCGGGGTGTTTTGCGAGCCACGAATAGCATTACACGCTTTATGAACTAGTCCAGCCTAGGTGACTTTGGATGGACCAAATGGCTAACCATTTTACCGGATTTTCAGTATTTTCTGGCAGGCTGGACCTACCGTGTGCCTTGCTTCACAATAGAGAGATGACAGGTAAGAGTTGCCAGGATGCACTTTAGGCGCAGGGATTCTTTCAGTGCAGTTCAGAGGGCCTCCGCAGAGGCAGAGCCACGTTGAATGGAATACTGGCAAAAACGTGGTCCTGGGGCTGCCTTTCAGCTGTAGAAATCAAACTCTGCAGGCGAGAATCTCTTCATCACCCTTCCCTCTGCATACAAAGAGTTGACCCCATCCGTCTGTTCTGTGTTATGTTTCTCGGAATATAAAAGGGGACCCCAGCACACCCATTCTCCCTCAGAAGGGAATTCCTACGCAACTCTCTTAGGCCTACGGAAAGCCGTAGAGGGGTTAAAGCACTCTTTCAAGTCAGGACTCACGGAGATGGCTGCACACAAAACTTTGCTGATAGGAAACACTCGTGCTTCCCTTGAGGCTAGGGGTCAAGTTTACTTTGCACTGACCTAGGGCAAGCGTGGGATGAGCTCCTAGCAAGGCACTGGAGACCACCTGGATTCCTAGGAGAACACTCACTTTCTTCACTGAGCGTATTCCTAGGAGTGACTAGAAGACGGTTAATGGCAATGTCTTTCAGTCAGCCTTGAGGCCGCCACTATCTACCTTTCAACTGGGGGAAATCCTGCCTTTTTCCAGGCTTCTCAATGACAAACTGGATCACCCGGCACATGTACCTAGCTTCTCTGACAATCCCAAAGAGATCATTGGAACGCAATCCGGCCTTCTGCAATGAAACTTTTGGATACAGTGTGTTCTGCATGAGGTGAACGGCATAATCCTCTAAATGTCAGCAGTAGGCCTAGGTGACTTTGGATGTTCCAAATTCCTAGCAATGCTCAGGGTAAATCTCTTCTTTATTTCGGCCTGGACCTAAAGGCCAGTTTCCGCATCACTAAGAGAGACCTCGAGCAGGAGTCCGCAAACTGAATTGGAGCCCCGGTGGTTTCTTTCAGGGCATCTTATGTTTCCTCAAAGTGGCAGACCCCCATGGAATGAAAGCCTGCCACGAACCGCTTTCCTGAGGCTGTTTCAAATCTGTGGAATGCTAGCCATAGAGAACACATTAGTTCCCGGCCCTTCCAACTGCATTGTGAGGGATGTTACCAGAGCTGTGTATCCCTTGAATGTGCCCAGAAGGCTTTGGGTACCCAGTGTCCTTCCTTGGAAAGAATAGACCATGTGAGAGTCTTGAGCACTGTGGGCCATACTAAAGCTAAAGCCGTCCATTGATTAAGACTTCCTGGAAACCGGTGCACCTCTATCTCTGGTAATGGGAAAATGGGCACCTTACCTCAAGACTAGAGGTCACATTTAGTTGGCCCTTTAGCTACAGTACGCAACTGGGGTGAGCTCCCAGGAAGGAATCGCAAGCACGTGGATTCTTCAAGAAAACACTATGTGCTCTTCAGCGGCACCTGTGGCGTGAATAGTATCCTGGTGGTGTGGTTTTCAGCAGGCTTGGAAGCTGCAATGGAGCTGCTGTCAAAAGGGGGAAATACGGGCTTCTCCCATATTCTCCCGTTTACAACTTGACACCACAGCGCATTTACTAGCGCTCTCTGACTGACTACTGGAGACTTTCAGCCCCACTGGGCCTTTCGATGATCACACTTCGTTGGACGCGGGGTGTTTTGCGTGGCACGAATAGCATTACACGCTTCAGGAACTAGTCCGGCCTAGGAGACTTTGGATGGACCAAATGGCTAACAATTTTACCGGACTTTCAGTATTTTCTGTCAGGCTGGACCTACGTGTACCTTGCTTCACAATAGAGAGATGACAGGTAAGAGTTGCCAGGATGCACTTTAGATGCAGGGATTCTTTCAGTGCGGTTCAGATGGCCTCTGCAGAGGCAGAGCCACGTTGAATGGAATACTGGCAAAAACGTGGTCCTGGGGCTGCCTTACAGCTGTAGAAATCAATCTCTGCAGGCGAGAATCTGTTCATCACCCTTCCCTCTGCATACAAAGGGTCGACCCCAACCGTCTGTTCTGTGTTATGTTTCTCGGAAAATAAAAGGGGACTATGGCGCACACACTCTCCCTCAGAAGGGAATTCCTACGCGACTCTCTTAAGCCTACGGAAAGCCGTAGAGGAGTTAAAGCACTCTGTCGAGTCAGGACGCACGGAGATGGCTGCACAAAAAACTTTGCTGATAGGAAACACCCGTGCTTCCCTTGAGGCCAGGGGTCACGTTTACTTTGCCCTGAGCTAGGGCAAGCGTGGGATGAGCTCCTAGCAAGGCACTGGAGACCACCTGGATTCCTAGGAGAACACTCACTTTCTTCACTGAACGTATTCCTAGGAGTGACTAGAAGACGGTTAATGGCAATGTCTTTCAGTCAGCCTTGAGGCCGCCACTATCTACCTTTCAACTGGGGGAAATCCTGCCTTTTTCCAGGCTTCTCAATGACAAACAGCATCACCCCGCACATGTACCTAGCTTCTCTGACAATCCCAAAGAGACCATTGGAACGCAATCCGGCCTTCTGTGATGAAACTTTTGGATGCAGTGTGTTCTGCATGTGGTGAACGGCATAATCCTCTAAATGTCTGCAGTAGGCCTAGGTGACTTTGGATGTTCCAAATGCCTAACAATGCTCAGGGTAAATCTCTTCTTTATTTCGGGCTGGACGTAAAGGCCACTTTCTGCATCACTAAGAGAGACCTCGAGCAGGAGTCCCCAAACTGAATTGGAGCCCCGGTGGTTTCTTTCAGGGCATCTTATGTTTCCTCAAAGTGGCAGACCCGCATGGAATGAAAGCCTGCCACGAACCGCTTTCCTGAGGCTGTTTCAAAGCTGTGGAATGCTAGCCATAGAGAACACATTAGTTCCCGGCCCTTCCAACTGCATAGTGAGGGATGTTCCCAGAGCTGTGTATCCCTTGATTGTGCCCAGAAGGCTTTGGGTACACAGTGTCCTTCCTTGGAAAGAATAGACCATGTGAGAGTCTTGAGCACTGAGGGCCATAGTAAAGCTAAAGCCGTCCATTGACTAAGACTTCCTGGAAACCGGTGCACCTCTATCTCTGGTAATGGGAAAATGTGCACCTTACCTCAAGACTAGAGGTCACATTTAGTTGGCCCTTTAGCTACAGTACGCAACTGGGGTGAGCTCCCAGGAAGGAATCACAAGCCCCTGGATTCTTTAGGAAAAAAACTCTGTGCTCTTCAGCGGCACCTGTGGCGTGAAGAGTCTCCTGGTGGTGTGGTTTTCAGCAGGCTTGGAAGCTGCAATGGAGCTGCCGTCAAAAGGGGGAAATACGGGCTTCTCCCATATTCTCCCGTTTACAACTTGACACCACAGCACATTTACTAGCACTCTCTGACTGACTGCTGGAGACTTTCAGCCCCACTGGGCCTTTCTATGATCACACTTCGTTGGACGTGGGGTGTTTTGCGTGCCACGAATAGCATTACACGCTTCATGACCTAGTCCAGCCTAGGTGACTTTGGATGGACCAAATGGCTAAGAATTTGACCGGTATTTCAGGATTTTCTGGCAGGCTGGACCTACCGTGTACCTTGCTTCCCAATAGAGAGATGACAGGTAAGAGTTGCCAGGTTGCACTTTAGGCACAGGGGTTCTTTCAGTGCGGTTCAGATGGCCTCTGCAGAGGCAGAGCCACGTTGAATGGAATACTGGCCAAAACGTGGTCCTGGGGCTGCCTTACATCCGTAGAAATCAAGCTCTGCAGGCGAGAATCTGTTCATCACCCTTCCCTCTGCATACAAAGGGTCGACCCCAACCGTCTGTTCTGTGTTATGTTTCTCGGAAAATAAAAGGGGACTATGGCGCACACACTCTCCCTCAGAAGGGAATTCCTATGCGACTCTCTTAGGCCTATGGAAAGCCGTAGAGGAGTTAAAGCACTCTGTCGAGTCAGGACGCACGGAGATGGCTGCACACAAAACGTTGCTGATAGGAAACACCCGTGCTTCCCTTGAGACCAGGGGTCACGTTTACTTTGCCCTGAGCTAGGGCAAGCATGGGATGAGCTCCTAGCAAGGCACTGGAGACCACCTGGATTGCTAGGAGAACACTCACTTTCTTCACTGAGCGTATTCCTAGGAGTGACTAGAAGACGGTTAATGGCAATGTCTTTCAGTCAGCCTTGAGGCCGCCACTATCTACCTTTCAACTGGGGGAAATCCTGCCTTTTTCCAGGCTTGTCAATGACAAACTGGATCACCCCGCACATGTACCTAGCTTCTCTGACAATCCCAAAGAGACCATTGGAACCCAATCCGGCCTTCTGCGATGAAACCTTTGGATGCAGTGTGTTCTGCATGTGGTTAACGGCATAATCCTCTAAATGTCCGCAGTAGGCCTAGGTGACTTTGCATGTTCCAAATGCCTAACAATGCTTAGGGTAAATCTCTTCTTTATTTCGGGCTGGACGTAAAGGCCAGTTTCTGCATCACTAAAAGAGACCTCGAGCAGGAGTCCCCAAACTGAATTGGAGCACCGGTGGTTTCTTTCAGGGCATCTTATCTTTCCTCAAATTGGCAGACCCGCATGGAATGAAAGCCTGCCACGAACCCCTTTCCTGAGGCTGTTTCAAAGCTCTGGAATGCTAGCCATAGAGAACACATTATTTCCCGGCCCTTCCAACTGCATAGTGAGGGATGTTCCCAGAGCTGTGTATCCCTTGATTGTGCCCAGAAGGCTTTGGGTACACAGTGTCCTTCCTTGGAAAGAATAGACCATGTGAGAGTCTTGAGCACTGTGGGCCATAGTAAAGCTAAAGCCGTCCATTGACTAAGACTTCCTGGAAACCGGTGCACCTCTATCTCTGGTAATGGGAAAATGTGCACCTTAACTCAAGACTAGAGGTCACATTTAGTTGGCCCTTTAGCTACAGTACGCAACTGGGGTGAGCTCCCAGGAAGGAATCGCAAGCACGTGGATTTTTCAGGAAAACTGTTTGTGCTCTTCAGCGGCACCTGTGGCGAGAAGAGTCTCCTGGTGGTGTGGTTTTCAGGAGGCTTGGAAGCTGCAATGGAGCTGCTGTCAAAAGGGGAAATACGGGCTTCTCCCATATTCTCCCGTTTACAACTTGACGCCACAGCGCATTTACTAGCACTCTCTGACTGACTACTGGAGACTTTCAGCCCCACTGGGCCTTTCTATGATGACACATGGTTGGACGCGGGGTGTTTTGCGAGCCACGAATAGCATTACACGCTTTATGAACTAGTCCAGCCTAGGTGACTTTGGATGGACCAAATGGCTAACCATTTTACCGGATTTTCAGTATTTTCTGGCAGGCTGGACCTACCGTGTGCCTTGCTTCACAATAGAGAGATGACAGGTAAGAGTTGCCAGGATGCACTTTAGGCGCAGGGATTCTTTCAGTGCAGTTCAGAGGGCCTCCGCAGAGGCAGAGCCACGTTGAATGGAATACTGGCAAAAACGTGGTCCTGGGGCTGCCTTTCAGCTGTAGAAATCAAACTCTGCAGGCGAGAATCTCTTCATCACCCTTCCCTCTGCATACAAAGAGTTGACCCCATCCGTCTGTTCTGTGTTATGTTTCTCGGAATATAAAAGGGGACCCCAGCACACCCATTCTCCCTCAGAAGGGAATTCCTACGCGACTCTCTTAGGCCTACGGAAAGCCGTAGAGGGGTTAAAGCACTCTTTCAAGTCAGGACTCACGGAGATGGCTGCACACAAAACTTTGCTGATAGGAAACACTCGTGCTTCCCTTGAGGCTAGGGGTCAAGTTTACTTTGCACTGACCTAGGGCAATCGTGGGATGAGCTCCTAGCAAGGCACTGGAGACCACCTGGATTCCTAGGAGAACACTCACTTTCTTCACTGAGCGTATTCCTAGGAGTGACTAGAAGACGGTTAATGGCAATGTCTTTCAGTCAGCCTTGAGGCCGCCACTATCTACCTTTCAACTGGGGGAAATCCTGCCTTTTTCCAGGCTTCTCAATGACAAACTGGATCACCCGGCACATGTACCTAGCTTCTCTGACAATCCCAAATAGATCATTGGAACGCAACCCGGCCTTCTGCAATGAAACTTTTGGATGCAGTGTGTTCTGCATGAGGTGAACGGCATAATCCTCTAAATGTCAGCAGTAGGCCTAGGTGACTTTGGATGTTCCAAATGCCTAGCAATGCTCAGGGTAAATCTCTTCTTTTTTTCGGCCTGGACCTAAAGGCCAGTTTCCGCATCACTAAGAGAGACCTCGAGCAGGAGTCCCCAAACTGAATTGGAGCCCCGGTGGTTTCTTTCAGGGCATCTTATGTTTCCTCAAAGTGGCAGACCCGCATGGAATGAAAGCCTGCCACGAACCGCTTTCCTGAGGCTGTTTCAAAGCTGTGGAATGCTAGCCATAGAGAACACATTAGTTCCCGGCCCTTCCAACTGCTTGTGAGGGATGTTACCAGAGCTGTGTATCCCTTGAATGTGCCCAGAAGGCTTTGGGTACACAGTGTCCTTCCTTGGAAAGAATAGACCATGTGAGAGTCTTGAGCACTGTGGGCCATACTAAAGCTAAAGCCGTCCATTGATTAAGACTTCCTGGAAACCGGTGCACCTCTATCTCTGGTAATGGGAAAATGGGCACCTTACCTCAAGACTAGAGGTCACATTTAGTTGGCCCTTCAGCTACAGTACGCAACTGGGGTGAGCTCCCAGGAAGGAATCGAAAGCCCCTGGATTCTTCAAGAAAACACTATGTGCTCTTCAGCGGCACCTGTGGCATGAATAGTATCCTGGTGGTGTGGTTTTCAGCAGGCTTGGAAGCTGCAATGGAGCTGCTGTCAAAAGGGGGAAATACGGGCTTCTCCCATATTCTCCCGTTTACAACTTGACACCACAGCGCATTTACTAGCACTCTCTGACTGACTACTGGTGACTTTCAGCCCCACTGGGACTTTCTATGATCACACTTCATTGGACGCGGGGTGTTATGCGTGCCACGAATAGCATTACATGCTTCAGGAACTAGTCCGGCCTAGGTGACTTTGGATGGACCAAATGGCTAAGAATTTGACCGGATTTTCAGGATTTTCTGGCAGGCTGGACCTACCGTGTACCTTGCTTCCCAATAGAGAGATGACAGGTAAGAGTTGCCAGGATGCACTTTAGATGCAGGGATTCTTTCAGTGCGGTTCAGAAGGCCTCTGCAGAGGCAGAGCCACGTTGAATGGAATACTGGCCAAAACGTGGTTCTGGGGCTTCCTTACAGCTGTAGAAATCAAGCTCTGCAGGCAAGAATCTGTTCATCAACCTTCCCTCTGCATACAAAGAGTTGACCCCAACCGTCTGTTCTGTGTTATGTTTCTCGGAAAATGAAAGGGGACCTAAGCGCACACACTCTCCCTCAGAAGGGAATTCCTACGCGACTCTCTTAGGCCTACGGAAATCTGTAGAAGAGTTAAAGCACTCTGTCGAGTCAGGACGCACGGAGATGGCTGCACACAAAACTTTGCTGATAGGAAACACTCGTGCTTCCCTTGAGGCTAGGGGTCACGTTTACTTTGCCCTGAGCTAGTGCAAGCGTGGGATGCGCTCCTAGAAAGGCACTGGAGACCACCTGGATTCCTAGGAGAACACTCACTTTCTTCACTGAGCGTATTCCTAGGAGTGACTAGAAGACGGTTAATGGCAATGTCTTTCAGTCAGCCTTGAGGCCGCCACTATCTACCTTTCAACTGGGGGAAATCCTGCCTTTTTCCAGGCTTCTCAATGACAAACTGGATCACCCCGCACATGTACCTAGCTTCTCTGACAATCCCAAAGAGACCATTGGAACGCAATCCGGCCTTCTGCGATGAAACTTTTGGATGCAGTGTGTTCTGCATGTGGTGAACGGCATAATCCTCTAAATATCCTCAGTAGGCCTAGGTGACTTTGGATGTTCCAAATGCCTAGCAATGCTCAGGGTAAAACTCTTTTTTATTTCGGGCTGGACCTAAAGGCCAGTTTCCGCATCACTTAGAGAGACCTCGAGCAGGAGTCCCCAAACTGAATTGGAGCCCCGGTTGTTTCTTTCGGAGCATCTTATGTTTCCTCAAAGTGGCAGACCCGCATGGAATGAAAGCCTGCCACGAACCGCCTTCCTGAAGCTGTTTCAAAGCTGTGGAACGCTAGCCATAGAGAACACATTAGTTCCCGGCCCTTCCAACTGCATAGTGAGGGATGCTCCCAGAGCTGTGTATCCCTTGATTGTGCCCAGAAGGCTTTGGGTACACAGTGTACTTCCTTGGAAAGAATTGACCATGTGAGAGTCTTGAGCACTGTAGGCCATACTAAAGCTTAAGCCGTCCATTGATTAAGACTTCCTGGAAACCGGTGCACCTCTATCTCTGGTAATGGAAAAATGTGCACCTTACCTCAAGACTAGAGGTCACATTTACTTGGCCCTTTAGCTAGAGTACACAACTGGGGTGAGCTCCCAGGAAGGAATCGCAAGCCCCTGGATTCTTCAGGAAAACAGTTTGTGCTCTTCAGCGGCACATGTGGCGTGAAGAGTCTCCTGGTGGTGTGGTTTTCAGCAGGCTTGGAAGCTGCAATGGACCTGCTGTCAAAATGGGGAAATACGGGCTTCTCCCATATTCTCCCGTTTACAACTTGACACCACAGCGCATTTACTAGCACTCTCTGACTGACTGCTGGAGACTTTCAGCCCCACTGGGCCTTTCTATGATCACACTTCGTTGGACGTGGGGTGTTTTGCGTGCCACGAATAGCATTACACGCTTCATGAACTAGTCCAGCCTAGGTGACTTTGGATGGACCAAATGGCTAACAATTTTACCGGATTTTCAGTATTTTCTGGCAGGCTGGACCTACCGTGTGCCTTGCTTCACAATAGAGAGATGACAGGTAAGAGTTGCCAGGATGCACTTTAGGCGCAGGGATTCTTTCAGTGCGGTTCAGAGGGCCTTCGCAGAGGCAGAGCCACGTTGAATGGAATACTGGCAAAAACGTGGTCCTGGGGCTGCCTTTCAGCTGTAGAAATCAAACTCTGCAGGCGAGAATCTGTTCATCACCCTTCCGTCTGCATACAAAGAGTTCACCCCAACCGTCTGTTCTGTGTTATGTTTCTCGGAATATAAAAGGGGACCCCAGCGCACCCATTCTCCCTCAGAAGGGAATTCTTACGTGACTCACTTAGGCCTACGGAAAGCCGTAGAGGGGTTAAAGCACTCTTTCGAGTCAGGATCACGGAGATGGCTGCAAACAAAACTTTGCTGATAGGAAACACTCGTGCTTCCCTTGAGGCTAGGGGTCAAGTTTACTTTGCACTGACCTAGGGCAAGCGTGGGATGAGCTCCTAGCAAGGCACTGGAGACCACCTGGATTCCTAGGAGAACACTCACTTTCTTCACTGAGCGTATTCCTAGGAGTGACTAGAAGACGGTTAATGGCAATGTCTTTCAGTCAGCCTTGAGGCCGCCACTATCTACCTTTCAACTGGGGGAAATCCTGCCTTTTTCCAAGCTTCTCAATGACAAACTGGATCACCCGGCACATGTACCTAGCTTCTCTGACAATCCCAAAGAGATCATTGGAACGCAATCCGGCCTTCTGCAATGAAACTTTTGGATACAGTGTGTTCTGCATGAGGTGAACGGCATAATCCTCTAAATGTCAGCAGTAGGCCTAGGTGACTTTGGATGTTCCAAATGCCTAACAATGCTCAGGGTAAATCTCTTCTTTATTTCGGCCTGGACCTAAAGGCCAGTTTCCGCATCACTAAGAGAGACCTCGAGCAGGAGTCCCCAAACTGAATTGAAGCCCCGGTGGTTTCTTTCAGGGCATCTTATGTTTCCTCAAAGTGGCAGACCCGCATGGAATGAAAGCCTGCCACGAACCGCTTTCCTGAGGCTGTTTCAAATCTGTGGAATGCTAGCCATAGAGAACACATTAGTTCCTGGCCCTTCCAACTGCATTGTGAGGGATGTTAACAGAGCTGTGTATCCCTTGAATGTGCCCAGAAGGCTTTGGGTACCCAGTGTCCTTCCTTGGAAAGAATAGACCATGTGAGAGTCTTGAGCACTGTGGGCCATACTAAAGCTAAAGCCGTCCATTGATTAAGACTTCCTGGAAACCGGTGCACCTCTATCTCTGGTAATGGGAAAATGGGCACCTTACCTCAAGACTAGAGGTCACATTTAGTTGGCCCTTTAGCTACAGTACGCAACTGGGGTGAGCTCCCAGGAAGGAATCGCAAGCACGTGGATTCTTCAAGAAAACACTATGTGCTCTTCAGCGTCACCTGTGGCATGAATAGTATCCTGGAGGTGTGGTTTTCAGCAGGCTTGGAAGCTGCAATGGAGCTGCTGTCAAAAGGGGGAAATACGGGCTTCTCCCATATTCTCCCGTTTACAACTTGACACCACAGCGCATTTACTAGCGCTCTCTGACTGACTACTGGAGACTTTCAGCCCCACTGGGCCTTTCGATGATCACACTTCGTTGGACGCGGGGTGTTTTGCGTGCCACGAATAGCATTACACACTTCAGGAACTAGTCCGGCCTAGGAGACTTTGGATGGACCAAATGGCTAACAATTTTACCGGACTTTCAGTATTTTCTGTCAGGCTGGACCTACGTGTACCTTGCTTCACAATAGAGAGATGACAGGTAAGAGTTGCCAGGATGCACTTTAGACGCAGGGATTCTTTCAGTGCGGTTCAGATGGCCTCTGCAGAGGCAGAGCCACGTTGAATGGAATACTGGCAAAAACGTGGTCCTGGGGCTGCCTTACAGCTGTAGAAATCAATCTCTGCAGGCGAGAATCTGTTCATCACCCTTCCCTCTGCATACAAAGGGTCGACGCCAACCGTCTGTTCTGTGTTATGTTTCTCGGAAAATGAAAGGGGACTACGGCGCCCACACTCTCCCTCAGAAGGGAATTCCTACGTGACTCTCTTAGGCCTACGGAAAGCCGTAGAGGAGTTAAGGCACTCGGTCGAGTCAGGACTCACGGAGATGGCTGCACACAAAACTTTGCTGATAGGAAACACTCGTGCTTCCCTTGAGGATAGGAGTCACGTTTACTTTGCACTGAGCTAGGGCAAGTGTGGGATGAGCTCCTAGCAAGGCACTGGAGACCACCTGGATTCCTAGGAGAACACTCACTTTCTTCACTGAGCGTATTCCTAGGAGTGACTAGAAGACCGTTAATGGCAATGTCTTTCAGTCAGCCTTGAGGCCGCCACTATCTACCTTTCAACTTGGGGAAATCCTGCCTTTTTCCAGGCTTCTCAATGACAACCTGGATCACCCCGCAAATGTACCTAGCTTCTCTGACAATCCCAAAGAGACCATTGGAACGCAATCCGGCCTTCTGTGATGAAACTTTTGGATGCAGTGTGTTCTGCATGTGGTGAACGGCATAATCCTCTAAATGTCCTCAGGAGGCCTAGGTGACTTTGCATATTCCAAATGCCTAGCAATGCTCAGGGTAAATCTCTTCTTTATTTCGGCCTGGACCTAAAGGCCAGTTTCCGCATCACTTAGAGAGACCTCGAGCAGGAGTTCCCAAACTGAATTGGAGCGCCGGTGCTTTCTTTCAGGGCATCTTGTGTTTCCTCAAAGTGGCAGGCCCGCATGGAATGAAAGCCTGCCACGAACCGCCTTCCTGAGGCTGTTTCAAAGCTGTGGAATGATAGCCATATAGAACACATTAATTCCCGGCCCTTCCAACTGCATAGTGAGGGATGTTCCCAGAGCTGTGTATCCCTTCATTGTGCCCAGAAGTCTTTGGGCACACAGTGTCCTTCCTTGGAAAGTATTGACCATGTGAGAATCTTGAGCACTGTGGGCCATACTAAAGCTAAAGCCGTCCATTGATTAAGACTTCCTGGAAACCGGTGCACCTTTATCTCTGGTAATGGGAAAATGGGCACCTTACCTCAAGACTAGAGGTCACATTTAGTTGGCCCTTTAGCTACAGTACGCAACTGCGGTGAGCTCCCAGGAAGGAATCGAAAGCCCCTGGATTCTTTAGGAAAAAACTATGTGCTCTTCAGCGGCACCTGTGTCATGAATAGTATCCTGTTCGTGTGGTTTTCAGCAGGCTTGGAAGCTGCAATGGAGCTGCTGTCAAAAGGGGGAAATACGGGCTTCTCCCATATTCTCCCGTTTACAACTTGACACCACAGCGCATTTACTAGCACTCTCTGACTGACTACTGGAGACTTTCAGCCCCACTGGGCCTTTCTATGATCACACTTTGTTGGACGCGGGGTGTTTTGCGTGCCACGAATAGCATTACACGCTTCATGAACTCGTCCGGCCTAGGTGACTTTGGATAGACCAAATGGCTAAGAATTTGACCGGATATTCAGGATTTTCTGGCAGGCTGGACCTACCGTGTACCTTGATTCCCAATATAGAGATGACAGGTAAGAGTTGCCAGGATGCACTTTAGACGCAGGCATTCTTTCAGTGCGGTTCAGATGGCCTCTGCAGAGGCAGAGCCACGTTGAATGGAATACTGGCAAAAACGTGGTCCTGGGGCTGCCTTACAGCTGTAGAAATCAAGCTCTGCAAGCGAGAATCTGTTCATCACCCTTCCCTCTGCATACAAAGAGTTGACCCCAAACGTCTGTTCTGTGTTATGTTTCTCGGAAAATGAAAGTGGACCTGAGCGCACACACTCTCCCTCAGAAGGGAATTCCTACGCGACTCTCTTAGGCCTACGGAAAGCCGTAGAGGAGTTAAAGCACTCTGTCGAGTCAGGACTCACGGAGATGGCTGCACACAAAACTTTGCTGATAGGAAACACTCGTGCTTCCCTTGAGGCTAGGGGTCACGTTTACTTTGCACTGAGCTAGTGCAAGCGTGGGATGCGCTCCTAGCAAGGCATTGGAGAAAACCTGGATTCCTAGGAGAACACTCGCTTTCTTCACTGAGCGTATTCCTAGGAGTGACTAGAAGACCGTTAATGGCAATGTCTTTCAGTCAGCCTTGAGGCCGCCACTATCTACCTTTCAACTGGGGGAAATCCTGCCTTTTTCCAGGCTTCTCAATGACAAACTGGATCACCCCGCACATGTACCTAGCTTCTCTGACAATCCCAAAGAGGCCATTGGAACGCAATCCGGCCTTCTGCGATGAAACTTTTGGATGCAGTGTGTTCTGCATGTGGTGAACGGCATAATCCTCTAAATATCCTCAGTAGGCCTAGGTGACTTTGGATGTTCCAAATGCCTAGCAATGCTCAGGGTAAAACTCTTTTTTATTTCGGGCTGGACCTAAAGGCCAGTTTCCGCATCACTTAGAGAGACCTCGAGCAGGAGTCCACAAACTGAATTGGAGCCCCGGTGGTTTCTTTCAGAGCATCTTATGTTTCCTCAAAGTGGCAGACCCGCATGGAATGAAAGCCTGCCACGAACCGCCTTACTGAAGCTGTTTCAAAGCTGTGGAACGCTAGCCATAGAGAACACATTAGTTCCCGGCCCTTCCAACTGCATAGTGAGGGATGCTCCCAGAGCTGTGTATCCCTTGATTGTGCCCAGAAGGCTTTGGGTACACAGTGTACTTCCTTGGAAAGAATTGACCATGTGAGAGTCTTGAGCACTGTAGGCCATACTAAAGCTTAAGCCGTCCATTGATTAAGACTTCCTGGAAACCGGTGCACCTCTATCTCTGGTAATGGGAAAATGTGCACCTTACCTCAAGACTAGAGGTCACATTTACTTGGCCCTTTAGCTAGAGTACACAACTGGGGTGAGCTCCCAGGAAGGAATTGCAAGCCCCTGGATTCTTCAGGAGAACAGTTTGTGCTCTTCAGCGGCACCTGTGGTGTGAAGAGTCTCCTGGTGGTGTAGTTTTCAGCAGGCTTGGAAGCTGCAATGAACCTGCTGTCAAAAGGGGGAAATACGGGCTTCTCCCATATTCTCCCGTTTACAACTTGACGCCACAGCGCATTTACTAGCACTCTCTGACTGACTACTGGAGACTTTCAGCCCCACTGGGCCTTTCTATGATGACACTTGGTTGGACGCGGGGTGTTTTGCGTGCCACGAATAGCATTACACGCTTCATGAACTAGTCCAGCCTAGGTGACTTTGGATGGACCAAATGGCTAACCATTTTACCGGATTTTCAGTATTTTCTGGCAGGCTGGACCTACCGTGTACCTTGCTTCCCAATAGAGAGATGACAGGTAAGAGTTGCCAGGATGCACTTTAGGCGCAGGGATTCTTTCAGTGCGGTTCAGAGGGCCTCCGCAGAGGCAGAGCAACGTTGAATGGAATACTGGCAAAAACGTGGTCCTGGGGCTGCCTTTCAGCTGTAGAAATCAAACTCTGCAGGCGAGAATCTGTTCATCACCCTTCCCTCTGCATACAAAGAGTTGACCCCAACCGTCTGTTCTGTGTTATGTTTCTCGGAATATAAAAGGGGACCCCAGCACTCCCATTCTCCCTCAGAAGGGAATTCCTACGCGACTCTCTTAGGCCTACGGAAAGCCGTAGAGGGGTTAAAGCACTCTGTCGAGTCAGGACTCACAGAGATGGCTGCACACAAAACTTTGCTGATAGGAAACACTCGTGATTCCCTTGAGACTAGGGGTCAAGTTTACTTTGCACTGACCTAGGGCAAGCGTGGGATGAGCTCCTAGCAAGGCACTGGAGACCACCTGGATTCCTAGGAGAACACTCACTTTCTTCACTGAGCGTATTCCTAGGAGTGACTAGAAGACGGTTAATGGCAATGTCTTTCAGTCAGCCTTGAGGCCGCCACTATCTACCTTTCAATTTGGGGAAAACCTGCCTTTTTCCAGGCTTCTCAATGACAAACTGGATCACCCGGCACATGTACCTAGCTTCTCTGACAATCCCAAAGAGATCATTGGAACGCAATCCGGCATTCTGCAATGAAACTTTTGGATGCAGTGTGTTCTGCATGTGGTGAACAGCATAATCCTCTAAATGTCCGCAGTAGGCCTAGGTGACTTTGGATGTTCCAAATGCCTAGCAATGCTCAGGGTAAATCTCTTCTTTATTTCGGCCTGGACCTAAAGGCCAGTTTCCGCATCACTAAGAGAGACCTCGAGCAGGAGTCCCCAAACTGAATTGGGGCCCCGGTGGTTTCTTTCAGGGCATCTTATGTTTCCTCAAAGTGGCAGACCCGCATGGAATGAAAGCCTGCCACGAACCGCTTTCCTGAGGCTGTTTCAAATCTGTGGAATGCTAGCCATAGAGAACACATTAGTTCCCGGCCCTTCCAACTGCATTGTGAGGGATGTTACCAGAGCTGTGTATCCCTTGAATGTGCCCAGAAGGCTTTGGGTACACAGTGTCCTTCCTTGGAAAGAATAGACCATGTGAGAGTCTTGAGCACTGTGGGCCATACTAAAGCTAAAGCCGTCCATTGATTAAGACTTCCTGGAAACCGGTGCACCTCTATCTCTGGTAATGGGAAAATGTGCACCTTACCTCAAGTCTAGAGGTCACATTTAGTTGGCCCTTTAGCTACAGTACGCAACTGGGGTGAGCTCCCAGGAAGGAATCGCAAGCACGTGGATTCTTCAAGAAAACACTATGTGCTCTTCAGCAGCACCTGTGGCATGAATAGTATCCTGGTGGTGTGGTTTTCAGCAGGCTTGGAAGCTGCAATGGAGCTGCTGTCAAAAGGGGGAAATACGGGCTTCTCCCATATTCTCCCGTTTACAACTTGACACCACAGTGCATTTACTAGCGCTCTCTGACTGACTACTGGAGACTTTTAGCCCCACTGGGACTTTCTAGGATTACACTTCGTTGGACGCGGGGTGTTTTGAGTGCCACAAATAGCATTACACGCTTCAGGAACTAGTCCGTCCTAGGTGACTTTGGATGGACCAAATGGCTAACAATTTTACCGGACTTTCAGTATTTTCTGTCAGGCTGGACCTACGTGTACCTTGCTTCACAATAGAGAGATGACAGGTAAGAGTTGCCAGGATGCACTTTAGACGCAGGGATTCTTTCAGTGTGGTTCAGATGGCCTCTGCAGAGGCAGAGCCACGTTGAATGGAATACTGGCAAAAACGTGGTCCTGGGGCTGCCTTACAGCTGTAGAAATCAAGCTCTGCAAGCGAGAATCTGTTCATCACCCTTCCCTCTGCATACAAAGAGTTGACCCCAACCGTCTGTTCTGTGTTATGTTTCTCGGAAAATGAAAGGGGACTACGGCGCCCACACTCTCCCTCAGAAGGGAATTCCTACGTGACTCTCTTCGGCCTATGGAAAGCCGTAGAGGAGTTAAGGCACTCGGTCGAGTCAGGACTCACGGAGATGGCTGCACACAAAACTTTGCTGATAGGAAACACTCGTGCTTCCCTTGAGGCTAGGGGTCACGTTTACTTTGCACTGAGCTAGGGCAAGTGTGGGATGAGCTCCTAGCAAGGCACTGGAGACCACCTGGATTCCTAGGAGAACACTCACTTTCTTCACTGAGCGTATTCCTAGGAGTGACTAGAAGACGGTTAATGGCACTGTCTTTCAGTCAGCCTTGAGGCCGCCACTATCTACCTTTCAACTTGGGGAAATCCTGCCTTTTTCCAGGCTTCTCAATGACAACCTGGATCACCCCGCAAATGTACCTAGCTTCTCTGACAATCCCAAAGAGACCATTGGAACGCAATCCGGCCTTCTGTGATGAAACTTTTGGATGCAGTGTGCTCTGCATGTGGTGAACGGCATAATCCTCTAAATGTCCTCAGTAGGCCTAGGTGACTTTGCATGTTCCAAATGCCTAGCAATGCTCAGGGTAAATCTCTTCTTTATTTCGGCCTGGACCTAAAGGCCAGTTTCCGCATCACTTAGAGAGACCTCGAGCAGGAGTTCCCAAACTGAATTGGAGCCCCGGTGCTTTCTTTCAGGGCATCTTGTGTTTCCTCAAAGTGGCAGGCCCGCATGGAATGAAAGCCTGCCACGAACCGCCTTCCTGAGGCTGTTTCAAAGCTGTGGAATGATAGCCATATAGAACACATTAGTTCCCGGCCCTTCCAACTGCATAGTGAGGGATGTTCCCAGAGCTGTGTATGCCTTCATTGTGCCCAGAAGGCTTTGGGCACACAGTGTCCTTCCTTGGAAAGTATTGACCATGTGAGAATCTTGAGCACTGTGGGCCATACTAAAGCTAAAGCCGTCCATTGATTAAGACTTCCTGGAAACCGGTGCACCTCTATCTCTGGTAATGGGAAAATGGGCACCTTACCTCAAGACTAGAGGTCACATTTAGTTGGCCCTTTAGCTAGAGTACGCAACTGGGGTGAGCTCCCAGGAAGGAATCGAAAGCCACTGGATTCTTTAGGAAAAAATTATGTGCTCTTCAGCGGCACCTGTGTCATGAATAGTATCCTGTTCGTGTGGTTTTCAGCAAGCTTGGAAGCTGCAATGAACCTGCTGTCAAAAGGGGGAAATACGGGCTTCTCCCATATTCTCCCGTTTACAACTTGACACCACAGCGCATTTACTAGCACTCTCTGACTGACTACTGGAGACATTCAGCCCCACTGGGCCTTTCTATGATCACACTTCGTTGGACGCAAGGTGTTTTCGTGCCACGAATAGCATTACACGCTTCATGAACTAGTCCGGCCTAGGTGACTTTGGATGGACCAAATGGCTAAGAATTTGACCGGATTTTCAGGATTTTCTGGCAGGCTGGACCTACCGTGTACCTTGCTTCACAATAGAGAGATGACAGGTAAGAGTTGCCAGGATGCACTTTAGGCGCAGGGATTCTTTCAGTGCGGTTCAGAGGGCCTCCACAGAGGCAGAGCCACGTTGAATGGAATACTGGCAAAAACGTGGTCCTGGGGCTGCCTTACAGCTGTAGAAATCAAGCTCTGCAAGCGAGAATCTGTTCATCACCCTTCCCTCTGCATACAAAGAGTTGACCCCAACCGTCTGTTCTGTGTTATGTTTCTCGGAAAATGAAAGGGGACCTGAGCGCACACACTCTCCCTTAGAAGGGAATTTCTACGCGACTTTCTTAGGCCTACGGAAAGCCGTAGAGGAGTTAAAGCACTCTGTCGAGTCAGGACTCACGGAGATGGCTGCACACAAAACTTTGCTGATAGGAAACACTCGTGCTTCCCTTGAGGCTAGGGGTCACGTTTACTTTGCACTGAGCTAGTGCAAGCGTGGGATGCGCTCCTAGCAAGGCACTGGAGACCACCTGGATTCCTAGGAGAACACTCGCTTTCTTCACTGAGCGTATTCCTAGGAGTGACTAGAAGACGGTTAATGGCAATGTCTTTCAGTCAGCCTTGAGGCCGCCACTATCTACCTTTCAACTGGGGGAAATCCTGCCTTTTTCCAGGCTTGTCAATGACAAACTGGATCACCCCACACATGTACCTAGCTTCTCTGACAATCCCAAAGAGACCATTGGAACGCAATCCGGCCTTCTGCGATGAAACTTTTGGATGCAGTGTGTTCTGCATGTGGTGAACGGCATAATCCTCTAAATATCCTCAGTAGGCCTAGGTGACTTTGGATGTTCCAAATGCCTAGCAATGCTCAGGGTAAAACTCTTTTTTATTTCGGGCTGGACCTAAAGGCCAGTTTCCGCATCACTTAGAGAGACCTCGAGCAGGAGTCCCCAAACTGAATTGGAGCCCCGGTGGTTTCTTTCAGAGCATCTTATGTTTCCTCAAAGTGGCAGACCCGCATGGAATGAAAGCCTGCCACGAACCGCCTTCCTGAAGCTGTTTCAAAGCTGTGGAACGCTAGCCATAGAGAACACATTAGTTCCCGGCCCTTCCAACTGCATAGTGAGGGATGCTCCCAGAGCTGTGTATCCCTTGATTGTGCCCAGAAGGCTTTGGGTACACAGTGTACTTCCTTGGAAAGAATTGACCATGTGAGAGTCTTAAGCACTGTAGGCCATACTAAAGCTTAAGCCGTCCATTGATTAAGACTTCCTGGAAACCGGTGCACCTCTATCTCTGGTAATGGGAAAATGTGCACCTTACCTCAAGACTAGAGGTCACATTTACTTGGCCCTTTAGCTAGAGTACACAACTGGGGTGAGCTCCCAGGAAGGAATCGCAAGCCCCTGGATTCTTCAGGAAAACACTATGTGCTCTTCAGCAGCACCTGTGGCATGAATAGTATCCTGGTGGTGTGGTTTTCAGGAGGCTTGGAAGCTGCAATGGAGCTGCTGTCAAAAGGGGGAAATACGGGCTTCTCCCATATTCTCCCGTTTACAACTTGACACCACAGTGCATTTACTAGCGCTCTCTGACTGACTACTGGAGACTTTCAGCCCCACTGGGCCTTTCTATGATCACACTTCGTTGGACGCGGGGTGTTTTGAGTGCCACGAATAGCATTACACGCTTCAGGAACTAGTCCGGCCTAGGTGACTTTGGATGGACCAAATGGCTAACAATTTTACCGGACTTTCAGTATTTTCTGTCAGGCTGGACCTACGTGTACCTTGCTTCACAATAGAGAGATGACAGGTAAGAGTTGCCAGGATGCACTTTAGACGCAGGGATTCTTTCAGTGCGGTTCAGATGGCCTCTGCAGAGGCAGAGCCACGTTGAATGGAATACTGGCAAAAACGTGGTCCTGGGGCTGCCTTACAGCTGTAGAAATCAAGCTCTGCAAGCGAGAATCTGTTCATCACCCTTCCCTCTGCATACAAAGAGTTGACCCCAACCGTCTGTTCTGTGTTATGTTTCTCGGAAAATGAAAGGGGACTACGGCGCCCACACTCTCCCTCAGAAGGGAATTCCTACGTGACTCTCTTAGGCCTACGGAAAGCCGTAGAGGAGTTAAGGCACTCGGTCGAGTCAGGACTCACGGAGATGGCTGCACACAAAACTTTGCTGATAGGAAACACTCGTGCTTCCCTTGAGGCTAGGGGTCACGTTTACTTTGCACTGAGCTAGGGCAAGCGTGGGATGAGCTCCTAGCAAGGCACTGGAGACCACCTGGATTCCTAGGAGAACACTCACTTTCTTCACTGAGCGTATTCCTAGGAGTGACTAGAAGACCGTTAATGGCAATGTCTTTCAGTCAGCCTTGAGGCCGCCACTATCTACCTTTCAACTTGGGGAAATCCTGCCTTTTTCCAGGCTTCTCAATGACAACCTGGATCACCCCGCAAATGTACCTAGCTTCTCTGACAATCCCAAAGAGACCATTGGAACGCAATCCGGCCTTCTGTGATGAAACTTTTGGATGCAGTGTGCTCTGCATGTGGTGAACGGCATAATCCTCTAAATGTCCTCAGGAGGCCTAGGTGACTTTGCATATTCCAAATGCCTAGCAATGCTCAGGGTAAATCTCTTCTTTATTTCGGCCTGGACCTAAAGGCCAGTTTCCGCATCACTTAGAGAGACCTCGAGCAGGAGTTCCCAAACTGAATTGGAGCGCCGGTGCTTTCTTTCAGGGCATCTTGTGTTTCCTCAAAGTGGCAGGCCCGCATGGAATGAAAGCCTGCCACGAACCGCCTTCCTGAGGCTGTTTCAAAGCTGTGGAATGATAGCCATATAGAACACATTAATTCCCGGCCCTTCCAACTGCATAGTGAGGGATGTTCCCAGAGCTGTGTATCCCTTCATTGTGCCCAGAAGGCTTTGGGCACACAGTGTCCTTCCTTGGAAAGTATTGACCATGTGAGAATCTTGAGCACTGTGGGCCATACTAAAGCAAAAGCCGTCCATTGATTAAGACTTCCTGGAAACCGGTGCACCTTTATCTCTGGTAATGGGAAAATGGGCACCTTACCTCAAGACTAGAGGTCACATTTAGTTGGCCCTTTAGCTACAGTACGCAACTGCGGTGAGCTCCCAGGAAGGAATCGAAAGCCCCTGGATTCTTTAGGAAAAAACTATGTGCTCTTCAGCGGCACCTGTGTCATGAATAGTATCCTGTTCGTGTGGTTTTCAGCAGGCTTGGAAGCTGCAATGGAGCTGCTGTCAAAAGGGGGAAATACGGGCTTCTCCCATATTCTCCCGTTTACAACTTGACACCACAGCGCATTTACTAGCACTCTCTGACTGACTACTGGAGACTTTCAGCCCCACTGGGCCTTTCTATGATCACACTTTGTTGGACGCGGGGTGTTTTGCGTGCCACGAATAGCATTACACGCTTCATGAACTCGTCCGGCCTAGGTGACTTTGGATAGACCAAATGGCTAAGAATTTGACCGGATATTCAGGATTTTCTGGCAGGCTGGACCTACCGTGTACCTTGATTCCCAATATAGAGATGACAGGTAAGAGTTGCCAGGATGCACTTTAGACGCAGGCATTCTTTCAGTGCGGTTCAGATGGCCTCTGCAGAGGCAGAGCCACGTTGAATGGAATACTGGCAAAAACGTGGTCCTGGGGCTGCCTTACAGCTGTAGAAATCAAGCTCTGCAAGCGAGAATCTGTTCATCACCCTTCCCTCTGCATACAAAGAGTTGACCCCAACCGTCTGTTCTGTGTTATGTTTCTCGGAAAATGAAAGTGGACCTGAGCGCACACACTCTCCCTCAGAAGGGAATTCCTACGCGACTCTCTTAGGCCTACGGAAAGCCGTAGAGGAGTTAAAGCACTCTGTCGAGTCAGGACTCACGGAGATGGCTGCACACAAAACTTTGCTGATAGGAAACACTCGTGCTTCCCTTGAGGCTAGGGGTCACGTTTACTTTGCACTGAGCTAGTGCAAGCGTGGGATGCGCTCCTAGCAAGGCATTGGAGACCACGTGGATTCCTAGGAGAACACTCGATTTCTTCACTGAGCGTATTCCTAGGAGTGACTAGAAGACCGTTAATGGCAATGTCTTTCAGTCAGCCTTGAGGCCGCCACTATCTACCTTTCAACTGGGGGAAATCCTGCCTTTTTCCAGGCTTCTCAATGACAAACTGGATCACCCCGCACATGTACCTAGCTTCTCTGACAATCCCAAAGAGGCCATTGGAATGCAATCCGGCCTTCTGCGATGAAACTTTTGGATGCAGTGTGTTCTGCATGTGGTGAACGGCATAATCCTCTAAATATCCTCAGTAGGCCTAGGTGACTTTGGATGTTCCAAATGCCTAGCAATGCTCAGGGTAAAACTCTTTTTTATTTCGGGCTGGACCTAAAGGCCAGTTTCCGCATCACTTAGAGAGACCTCGAGCAGGAGTCCACAAACTGAATTGGAGCCCCGGTGGTTTCTTTCAGAGCATCTTATGTTTCCTCAAAGTGGCAGACCCGCATGGAATGAAAGCCTGCCACGAACCGCCTTCCTGAAGCTGTTTCAAAGCTGTGGAACGCTAGCCATAGAGAACACATTAGTTCCCGGCCCTTCCAACTGCATAGTGAGGGATGCTCCCAGAGCTGTGTATCCCTTGATTGTGCCCAGAAGGCTTTGGGTACACAGTGTACTTCCTTGGAAAGAATTGACCATGTGAGAGTCTTGAGCACTGTAGGCCATACTAAAGCTTAAGCCGTCCATTGATTAAGACTTCCTGGAAACCGGTGCACCTCTATCTCTGGTAATGGGAAAATGTGCACCTTACCTCAAGACTAGAGGTCACATTTACTTGGCCCTTTAGCTAGAGTACACAACTGGGGTGAGCTCCCAGGAAGGAATCGCAAGCCCCTGGATTCTTCAGGAAAACAGTTTGTGCTCTTCAGCGGCACCTGTGGCGTGAAGAGTCTCCTGGTGGTGTGGTTTTCAGCAGGCTTGGAAGCTGCAATGAACCTGCTGTCAAAAGGGGGAAATACGGGCTTCTCCCATATTCTCCCGTTTACAACTTGACGCCGCAGCACATTTACTAGCACTCTCTGACTGACTACTGGAGACTTTCAGCCCCACTGGGCCTTTCTATGATGACACTTGGTTGGACGCGGGGTGTTTTGCGTGCCACGAATAGCATTACACGCTTCATGAACTAGTCCAGCCTAGGTGACTTTGGATGGACCAAATGGCTAACAATTTTACCGGATTTTCAGTATTTTCTGGCAGGCTGGACCTACCGTGTACCTTGCTTCACAATAGAGAGATGACAGGTAAGAGTTGCCAGGATGCACTTTAGGCGCAGGGATTCTTTCAGTGCGGTTCAGAGGGCCTCCGCAGAGGCAGAGCCACGTTGAATGGAATACTGGCAAAAACGTGGTCCTGGGGCTGCCTTTCAGCTGTAGAAATCAAACTCTGCAGGCGAGAATCTGTTCATCACCCTTCCCTCTGCATACAAAGAGTTGACCCCAACCGTCTGTTCTGTGTTATGTTTCTCGGAATATAAAAGGGGACCCCAGCACACCCATTCTCCCTCAGAAGGGAATTCCTACGCGACTCTCTTAGGCCTACGGAAAGCCGTAGAGGGGTTAAAGCACTCTGTCGAGTCAGGACTCACAGAGATGGCTGCACACAAAACTTTGCTGATAGGAAACACTCGTGATTCCCTTGAGACTAGGGGTCAAGTTTACTTTGCACTGACCTAGGGCAAGCGTGGGATGAGCTCCTAGCAAGGCACTGGAGACCACCTGGATTCCTAGGAGAACACTCACTTTCTTCACTGAGCGTATTCCTAGGAGTGACTAGAAGACGGTTAATGGCAATGTCTTTCAGTCAGCCTTGAGGCCGCCACTATCTACCTTTCAATTTGGGGAAAACCTGCCTTTTTCCAGGCTTCTCAATGACAAACTGGATCACCCGGCACATGTACCTAGCTTCTCTGACAATCCCAAAGAGATCATTGGAACGCAATCCGGCATTCTGCAATGAAACTTTTGGATGCAGTGTGTTCTGCATGTGGTGAACGGCATAATCCTCTAAAAGTCCGCAGTAGGCCTAGGTGACTTTGGATGTTCCAAATGCCTAGCAATGCTCAGGGTAAATCTCTTCTTTATTTCGGCCTGGACCTAAAGGCCAGTTTCCGCATCACTAAGAGAGACCTCGAGCAGGAGTTCCCAAACTGAATTGGAGCCCCGGTGCTTTCTATCAGGGCATCTTGTGTTTCCTCAAAGTGGCAGGCCCGCATGGAATGAAAGCCTGCCACGAACCGCCTTCCTGAGGCTGTTTCAAAGCTGTGGAATGATAGCCATATAGAACAAATTAGTTCCCGGCCCTTCCAACTGCATAGTGAGGGATGTTCCCAGAGCTGTGTATCCCTTCATTGTGCCCAGAAGGCTTTGGGCACACAGTGTCCTTCCTTGGAAAGTATTGACCATGTGAGAATCTTGAGCACTGTGGGCCATACTAAAGCTAAAGCCGTCCATTGATTAAGACTTCCTGGAAACCGGTGCACCTCTATCTCTGGTAATGGGAAAATGGGCACCTTACCTCAAGACTAGAGGTCACATTTAGTTGGCCCTTTAGCTAGAGTACACAACTGGGGTGAGCTCCCAGGAAGGAATCGCAATCCCCTGGATTCTTCAGGAAAACAGTTTGTGCTCTTCAGCGGCACCTGTGGCGTGAAGAGTCTCCTGGTGGTGTAGTTTTCAGCAGGCTTGGAAGCTGAAATGAACCTGCTGTCAAAAGGGGGAAATACGGGCTTCTCCCATATTCTCCCGTTTACAACTTGACGCCACAGCGCATTTACTAGCACTCTCTGACTGACTACTGGAGACTTTCAGCCCCACTGGGCCTTTCTATGATGACGCTTGGTTGGAC
Source organism: Mesoplodon densirostris (assembly GCF_025265405.1). Lineage (NCBI taxonomy): Eukaryota > Metazoa > Chordata > Mammalia > Artiodactyla > Ziphiidae > Mesoplodon > Mesoplodon densirostris. The sequence goes on from NC_082682.1 coordinate 2,548,444, forward strand.
GCGGGGTGTTTTGCGTGCCACGAATAGCATTACACGCTTCATGAACTAGTCCAGCCTAGGTGGCTTTGGATGGAACAAATGGCTAACAATTTTACCGGATATTCAGTATTTTCTGGCAGGCTGGACCTACCGTGTACCTTGCTTCACAATAGAGAGATGACAGGTAAGAGTTGCCAGGATGCACTTTAGGCGCAGGGATTCTTTCAGTGCGGTTCAGAGGGCCTCCGCAGAGGCAGAGCCACGTTGAATGGAATACTGGCAAAAACGTGGTCCTGGGGCTGCCTTTCAGCTGTAGAAATCAAACTCTGCAGGCGAGAATCTGTTCATCACCCTTCCCTCTGCATACAAAGAGTTGACCCCAACAGTCTGTTCTGTGTTATATTTCTTGGAATAAAAAAGGGGACCCCAGCACACCCATTCTCCCTCAGAAGGGAATTCCTACGCGACTCTCTTAGGCCTACGGAAAGCCGTAGAGGGGTTAAAGCACTCTGTCGAGTCAGGACTCACAGAGATGGCTGCACACAAAACTTTGCTGATAGGAAACACTCGTGATTCCCTTGAGATTAGGGGTCAAGTTTACTTTGCACTGACCTAGGGCAAGCGTGGGATGAGCTCCTAGCAAGGCACTGGAGACCACCTGGATTCCTAGGAGAACACTCACTTTCTTCACTGAGCGTATTCCTAGGAGTGACTAGAAGACGGTTAATGGCAATGTCTTTCAGTCAGCCTTGAGGCCGCCACTATCTACCTTTCAATTTGGGGAAATCCTGCCTTTTTCCAGGCTTCTCAATGACAAACTGGATCACCCGGCACATGTACCTAGCTTCTCTGACAATCCCAAAGAGATCATTGGAATGCAATCCAGCCTTCTGCAATGAAACTTTTGGATGCAGTGTGTTCTGCATGTGGTGAACGGCATAATCCTCTAAATGTCCGCAGTAGGTCTAGGTGACTTTGGATGTTCCAAATGCCTAGCAATGCTCAGGGTAAATCTCTTCTTTATTTCGGCCTGGACCTAAAGGCCAGTTTCCGCATCACTAAGGGAGACCTCGAGCAGGAGTCCCCAAACTGAATTGGGTCCCCGGTGGTTTCTTTCAGGGCATCTTATGTTTCCTCAAAGTGGCAGACCCGCATGGAATGAAAGCCTGCCACGAACCGCTTTCCTGAGGCTGTTTCAAATCTGTGGAATGCTAGCCATAGAGAACACATTAGTTCCCGGCCCTTCCAACTGCATTGTGAGGGATGTTACCAGAGCTGTGTATCCCTTGAATGTGCCCAGAAGGCTTTGGGTACACAGTGTCCTTCCTTGGAAAGAATAGACCATGTGAGAGTCTTGAGCACTGTGGGCCATACTAAAGCTAAAGCCGTCCATTGATTAAGACTTCCTGGAAACCGGTGCACCTCTATCTCTGGTAATGGGAAAATGTGCACCTTACATCAAGACTAGAGGTCACATTTAGTTGGCCCTTTAGCTACAGTACGCAACTGGGGTGAGCTCCCAGGAAGGAATCGCAAGCACGTGGATTCTTCAAGAAAACACTATGTGCTCTTCAGCAGCACCTGTGGCATGAATAGTATCCTGGTGGTGTGGTTTTCAGGAGGCTTGGAAGCTGCAATGGAGCTGCTGTCAAAAGGGGGAAATACGGGCTTCTCCCATATTCTCCCGTTTACAACTTGACACCACAGTGCATTTACTAGCGCTCTCTGACTGACTACTGGAGACTTTCAGCCCCACTGGGCCTTTCTATGATCACACTTCGTTGGACGCGGGGTGTTTTGAGTGCCACGAATAGCATTACACGCTTCAGGAACTAGTCCGGCCTAGGTGACTTTGGATGGACCAAATGGCTAACAATTTTACCGGACTTTCAGTATTTTCTGTCAGGCTGGACCTACGTGTACCTTGCTTCAAAATAGAGAGATGACAGGTAAGAGTTGCCAGGATGCACTTTAGACGCAGGGATTCTTTCAGTGCGGTTCAGATGGCCTCTGCAGAGGCAGAGCCACGTTGAATGGAATACTGGCAAAAACGTGGTCCTGGGGCTGCCTTACAGCTGTAGAAATCAAGCTCTGCAAGCGAGAATCTGTTCATCACCCTTCCCTCTGCATACAAAGAGTTGACCCCAACCGTCTGTTCTGTGTTATGTTTCTCGGAAAATGAAAGGGGACTAGGGCGCCCACACTCTCCCTCAGAAGGGAATTCCTACGTGACTCTCTTAGGCCTACGGAAAGCCGTAGAGGAGTTAAGGCACTCGGTCGAGTCAGGACTCACGGAGATGGCTGCACACAAAACTTTGCTGATAGGAAACACTCGTGCTTCCCTTGAGGCTAGGGGTCACGTTTACTTTGCACTGAGCTAGGGCAAGTGTGGGATGAGCTCCTAGCAAGGCACTGGAGACCACCTGGATTCCTAGGAGAACACTCACTTTCTTCACTGAGCGTATTCCTAGGAGTGACTAGAAGACGGTTAATGGCAATGTCTTTCAGTCAGCCTTGAGGCCGCCACTATCTACCTTTCAACTTGGGGAAATCCTGCCTTTTTCCAGGCTTCTCAATGACAACCTGGATCACCCCGCAAATGTACCTAGCTTCTCTGACAATCCCAAAGAGACCATTGGAACGCAATCCGGCCTTCTGTGATGAAACTTTTGGATGCAGTGTGCTCTGCATGTGGTGAACGGCATAATCCTCTAAATGTCCTCAGTAGGCCTAGGTGACTTTGCATGTTCCAAATGCCTAGCAATGCTCAGGGTAAATCTCTTCTTTATTTCGGCCTGGACCTAAAGGCCAGTTTCCGCATCACTTAGAGAGACCTCGAGCAGGAGTTCCCAAACTGAATTGGAGCCCCGGTGCTTTCTTTCAGGGCATCTTGTGTTTCCTCAAAGTGGCAGGCCCGCATGGAATGAAAGCCTGCCACGAACCGCCTTCCTGAGGCTGTTTCAAAGCTGTGGAATGATAGCCATATAGAACAAATTAGTTCCCGGCCCTTCCAACTGCATAGTGAGGGATGTTCCCAGAGCTGTGTATCCCTTCATTGTGCCCAGAAGGCTTTGGGCACACAGTGTCCTTCTTGGAAAGTATTGACCATGTGAGAATCTTGAGCACTGTGGGCCATACTAAAGCTAAAGCCGTCCATTGATTAAGACTTCCTGGAAACCGGTGCACCTCTATCTCTGGTAATGGGAAAATGGGCACCTTACCTCAAGACTAGAGGTCACATTTAGTTGGCCCTTTAGCTAGAGTACACAACTGGGGTGAGCTCCCAGGAAGGAATCGCAAGCCACTGGATTCTTTAGGAAAAAACTATGTGCTCTTCAGCGGCACCTGTGTCATGAATAGTATCCTGTTCGTGTGATTTTCAGCAGGCTTGGAAGCTGCAATGGAGCTGCTGTCAAAAGGGGGAAATACGGGCTTCTCCCATATTCTCCCGTTTACAACTTGACGCCACAGCGCATTTACTAGCACTCTCTGACTGACTACTGGAGACTTTCAGCCCCACTGGGCCTTTCTATGATCACACTTCGTTGGACGCGGGGTGTTTTGCGTGCCACGAATAGCATTACACGCTTCAGGAACTAGTCCGGCCTAGGTGACTTTGGATAGACCAAATGGCTAAGAATTTGACCGGATTTTCAGGATTTTCTGGCAGGCTGGACCTACCGTGTACCTTGCTTCCCAATATAGAGATGACAGGTAAGAGTTGCCAGGATGCACTTTAGACGCAGGGATTCTTTCAGTGCGGTTCAGATGGCCTCTGCAGAGGCAGAGCCACGTTGAATGGAATACTGGCAAAAACGTGGTCCTGGGGCTGCCTTACAGCTGTAGAAATCAAGCTCTGCAAGCGAGAATCTGTTCATCACCCTTCCCTCTGCATACAAAGAGTTGACCCCAACCGTCTGTTCTGTGTTATGTTTCTCGGAAAATGAAAGTGGACCTGAGCGCACACACTCTCCCTCAGAAGGGAATTCCTACGCGACTCTCTTAGGCCTACGGAAAGCCGTAGAGGAGTTAAAGCACTCTGTCGAGTCAGGACTCACGGAGTTGGCTGCACACAAAACTTTGCTGATAGGAAACACTCGTGCTTCCCGTGAGGCTAGGGGTCACGTTTACTTTGCACTGAGCTAGTGCAAGCATGGGATGCGCTCCTAGCAAGGCAGCGGAGACCACCTGGATTCCTAGGAGAACACTCGCTTTCTTCACTGAGCGTATTCCTAGGAGTGACTAGAAGACGGTTAATGGCAATGTCTTTCAGTCAGCCTTGAGGCCGCCACTATCTACCTTTCAACTGGGGGAAATCCTGCCTTTTTCCAGGCTTCTCAATGACAAACTGGATCACCCCGCACATGTACCTAGCTTCTCTGACAATCCCAAAGAGACCATTGGAACGCAATCCGGCCTTCTGCGATGAAACTTTTGGATGCAGTGTGTTCTGCATGTGGTGAACGGCATAATCCTCTAAATATCCTCAGTAGGCCTAGGTGACTTTGGATGTTCCAAATGCCTAGCAATGCTCAGGGTAAAACTCTTTTTTATTTCGGGCTGGACCTAAAGGCCAGTTTCCGCATCACTTAGAGAGACCTCGAGCAGGAGTCCCCAAACTGAATTGGAGCCCCGGTGGTTTCTTTCAGAGCATCTTATGTTTCCTCAAAGTGGCAGACCCGCATGGAATGAAAGCCTGCCACGAACCGCCTTCCTGAAGCTGTTTCAAAGCTGTGGAACGCTAGCCATAGAGAACACATTAGTTCCCGGCCCTTCCAACTGCATAGTGAGGGATGCTCCCAGAGCTGTGTATCCCTTGATTGTGCCCAGAAGGCTTTGGGTACACAGTGTACTTCCTTGGAAAGAATTGACCATGTGAGAGTCTTGAGCACTGTAGGCCATACTAAAGCTTAAGCCGTCCATTGATTAAGACTTCCTGGAAACCGGTGCACCTCTATCTCTGGTAATGGGAAAATGTGCACCTTACCTCAAGACTAGAGGTCACATTTACATGGCCCTTTAGCTAGAGTACACAACTGCGGTGAGCTCCCATGAAGGAATCGCAAGCCCCTGGATTCTTCAGGAAAACAGTTTGTGCTCTTCAGCGGCACCTGTGGCGTGAAGAGTCTCCTGGTGGTGTGGTTTTCAGGATGCTTGGAAGCTGCAATGAACCTGCTGTCAAAAGGGGGAAATACGGGCTTCTCCCATATTCTCCCGTTTACAACTTGACGCCGCAGCGCATTTACTAGCACTCTCTGACTGACTACTGGATTCTTTCAGCCCCACTGGGCCTTTCTATGATGACACTTGGTTGGACGCGGGGTGTTTTGCTTGCCACGAATAGCATTACACGCTTCATGAACTAGTCCAGCCTAGGTGACTTTGAATGGACCAAATGGCTAACAATTTTACCGGATTTTCAGTATTTTCTGGCAGGCTGGACCTACCGTGTACCTTGCTTCACAATAGAGAGATGACAGGTAAGAGTTGAAAGGATGCACTTTAGGCGCAGGGATTTTTTCAGTGCGGTTCAGAGGGCCTCCGCAGAGGCAGAGACACGTTGAATGGAATACTGGCAAAAACGTGGTCCTGGGGCTGCCTTTCAGCTGTAGAAATCAAACTCTGCAGGCGAGAATCTGTTCATCACCCTTCCCTCTGCATACAAAGAGTTGACCCCAACCGTCTGTTCTGTGTTATGTTTCTCGGAATATAAAAGGGGACCCCAGCACACCCATTCTCCCTCAGAAGGGAATTCCTACGCGACTCTCTTAGGCCTACGGAAAGCCGTAGAGGGGTTAAAGCACTCTGTCGAGTCAGGACTCACAGAGATGGCTGCACACAAAACTTTGCTGATAGGAAACACTCGTGATTCCCTTGAGACTAGGGGTCAAGTTTACTTTGCACTGACCTAGGGCAAGCGTGGGATGAGCTCCTAGCAAGGCACTGGAGACCACCTGGATTCCTAGGAGAACACTCACTTTCTTCACTGAGCGTATTCCTAGGAGTGACTAGAAGACGGTTAATGGCAATGTCTTTCAGTCAGCCTTGAGGCCGCCACTATCTACCTTTCAATTTGGGGAAATCCTGCCTTTTTCCAGGCTTCTCAATGACAAACTGGATCACCCGGCACATGTACCTAGCTTCTCTGACAATCCCAAAGAGATCATTGGAACGCAATCCGGCCTTCTGCAATGAAACTTTTGGATGCAGTGTGTTCTGCATGTGGTGAACGGCATAATCCTCTAAATGTCCGCAGTAGGCCTAGGTGACTTTGGATGTTCCAAATGCCTAGCAATGCTCAGGGTAAATCTCTTCTTTATTTCGGCCTGGACCTAAAGGCCAGTTTCCGCATCACTAAGAGACACCTCGAGCAGGAGTCCCCAAACTGAATTGGGGCCCCGGTGGTTTCTTTCAGGGCATCTTATGTTTCCTCAAAGTGGCAGACCCGCATGGAATGAAAGCCTGCCACGAACCGCTTTCCTGAGGCTGTTTCAAATCTGTGGAATGCTAGCCATAGAGAACACATTAGTTCCCGGCCCTTCCAACTGCATTGTGAGGGATGTTACCAGAGCTGTGTATCCCTTGAATGTGCCCAGAAGGCTTTGGGTACACAGTGTCCTTCCTTGGAAAGAATAGACCATGTGAGAGTCTTGAGCACTGTGGGCCATACTAAAGCTAAAGCCGTCCATTGATTAAGACTTCCTGGAAACCGGTGCACCTCTATCTCTGGTAATGGGAAAATGTGCACCTTACCTCAAGAATAGAGGTCACATTTAGTTGGCCCTTTAGCTACAGTACGCAACTGGGGTGAGCTCCCAGGAAGGAATCGCAAGCACGTGGATTCTTCAAGAAAACACTATGTGCTCTTCAGCAGCACCTGTGGCATGAATAGTATCATGGTGGTGTGGTTTTCAGGAGGCTTGGAAGCTGCAATGGAGCTGCTGTCAAAAGGGGGAAATACGGGCTTCTCCCATATTCTCCCGTTTACAACTTGACACCACAGTGCATTTACTAGCGCTCTCTGACTGACTACTGGAGACTTTCAGCCCCACTGGGCCTTTCTATGATCACACTTCGTTGGACGCGGGGTGTTTTGAGTGCCACGAATAGCATTACACGCTTCAGGAACTAGTCCGGCCTAGGTGACTTTGGATGGACCAAATGGCTAACAATTTTACCGGACTTTCAGTATTTTCTGTCAGGCTGGACCTACGTGTACCTTGCTTCACAATAGAGAGATGACAGGTAAGAGTTGCCAGGATGCACTTTAGACGCAGGGATTCTTTCAGTGCGGTTAAGATGGCCTCTGCAGAGGCAGAGCCACGTTGAATGGAATACTGGCAAAAACGTGGTCCTGGGGCTGCCTTACAGCTGTAGAAATCAAGCTCTGCAAGCGAGAATCTGTTCATCACCCTTCCCTCTGCATACAAAGAGTTGACCCCAACCGTCTGTTCTGTGTTATGTTTCTCGGAAAATGAAAGGGGACTACGGCGCCCACACTCTCCCTCAGAAGGGAATTCCTACGTGACTCTCTTCGGCCTATGGAAAGCCGTAGCGGAGTTAAGGCACTCGGTCGAGTCAGGACTCACGGAGATGGCTGCACACAAAACTTTGCTGATAGGAAACACTCGTGCTTCCCTTGAGGCTAGGGGTCACGTTTACTTTGCACTGAGCTAGGGCAAGTGTGGGATGAGCTCCTAGCAAGGCACTGGAGACCACCTGGATTCCTAGGAGAACACTCACTTTCTTCACTGAGCGTATTCCTAGGAGTGACTAGAAGACGGTTAATGGCAATGTCTTTCATTCAGCCTTGAGGCCGCCACTATCTACCTTTCAACTTGGGGAAATCCTGCCTTTTTCCAGGCTTCTCAATGACAACGTGGATCACCCCGCAAATGTACCTAGCTTCTCTGACAATCCCAAAGAGACCATTGGAACGCAATCCGGCCTTCTGTGATGAAACTTTTGGATGCAGTGTGCTCTGCATGTGGTGAACGGCATAATCCTCTAAATGTCCTCAGTAGGCCTAGGTGACTTTGCATGTTCCAAATGCCTAGCAATGCTCAGGGTAAATCTCTTCTTTATTTCGGCCTGGACCTAAAGGCCAGTTTCCGCATCACTTAGAGAGACCTCGAGCAGGAGTTCCCAAACTGAATTGGAGCCCCGGTGCTTTCTTTCAGGGCATCTTGTGTTTCCTCAAAGTGGCAGGCCCGCATGGAATGGAAGCCTGCCACGAACCGCCTTCCTGAGGCTGTTTCAAAGCTGTGGAATGATAGCCATATAGAACAAATTAGTTCCCGGCCCTTCCAACTGCATAGTGAGGGATGTTCCCAGAGCTGTGTATCCCTTCATTGTGCCCAGAAGGCTTTGGGCACACAGTGTCCTTCTTGGAAAGTATTGACCATGTGAGAATCTTGAGCACTGTGGGCCATACTAAAGCTAAAGCCGTCCATTGATTAAGACTTCCTGGAAACCGGTGCACCTCTATCTCTGGTAATGGGAAAATGGGCACCTTACCTCAAGACTAGAGGTCACATTTACTTGGCCCTTTAGCTAGAGTACACAACTTGGGTGAGCTCCCAGGAAGGAATCGCAAGCCCCTGGATTCTTCAGGAAAACAGTTTGTGCTCTTCAGCGGCACCTGTGGCGTGAAGAGTCTCCTGGTGGTGTAGTTTTCAGCAGGCTTGGAAGCTGAAATGAACCTGCTGTCAAAAGGGGGAAATACGGGCTTCTCCCATATTCTCCCGTTTACAACTTGACGCCACAGCGCATTTACTAGCACTCTCTGACTGACTACTGGAGACTTTCAGCCCCACTGGGCTTTTCTATGATCACACTTGGTTGGACGCGGGGTGTTTTGCGTGCCACGAATAGCATTACACGCTTCATGAACTAGTCCAGCCTAGGTGACTTTGGATGGACCAAATGGCTAACAATTTTACCGGATTTTCAGTATTTTCTGGCAGGCTGGACCTACCGTGTACCTTGCTTCACAATAGAGAGATGACAGGTAAGATTTGCCAGGATGCACTTTAGGCGCAGGGATTCTTTCAGTGCGGTTCAGAGGGCCTCCGCAGAGGCAGAGCCACGTTGAATGGAATACTGGCAAAAACGTGGTCCTGGGGCTGCCTTTCAGCTGTAGAAATCAAACTCTGCAGGCGAGAATCTGTTCATCACCCTTCCCTCTGCATACAAAGAGTTGACCCCAACAGTCTGTTCTGTGTTATGTTTCTCGGAATATAAAAGGGGACCCCAGCACACCCATTCTCCCTCAGAAGGGAATTCCTACGCGACTCTCTTAGGCCTACGGAAAGCCGTAGAGGGGTTAAAGCACTCTGTCGAGTCAGGACTCACAGAGATGGCTGCACACAAAACTTTGCTGATAGGAAACACTCGTGATTCCCTTGAGATTAGGGGTCAAGTTTACTTTGCACTGACCTAGGGCAAGCGTGGGATGAGCTCCTAGCAAGGCACTGGAGACCACCTGGATTCCTAGGAGAACACTCACTTTCTTCACTGAGCGTATTCCTAGGAGTGACTAGAAGACGGTTAATGGCAATGTCTTTCAGTCAGCCTTGAGGCCGCCACTATCTACCTTTCAATTTGGGGAAATCCTGCCTTTTTCCAGGCTTCTCAATGACAAACTGGATCACCCGGCACATGTACCTAGCTTCTCTGACAATCCCAAAGAGATCATTGGAACGCAATCCAGCCTTCTGCAATGAAACTTTTGGATGCAGTGTGTTCTGCATGTGGTGAACGGCATAATCCTCTAAATGTCGGCAGTAGGCCTAGGTGACTTTGGATGTTCCAAATGCCTAGCAATGCTCAGGGTAAATCTCTTCTTTATTTCGGCCTGGACCTAAAGGCCAGTTTCCGCATCACTAAGAGACACCTCGAGCAGGAGTCCCCAAACTGAATTGGGGCCCCGGTGGTTTCTTTCAGGGCATCTTATGTTTCCTCAAAGTGGCAGACCCGCATGGAATGAAAGCCTGCCACGAACCGCTTTCCTGAGGCTGTTTCAAATCTGTGGAATGCTAGCCATAGAGAACACATTAGTTCCCGGCCCTTCCAACTGCATTGTGAGGGATGTTACCAGAGCTGTGTATCCCTTGAATGTGCCCAGAAGGCTTTGGGTACACAGTGTCCTTCCTTGGAAAGAATAGACCATGTGAGAGTCTTGAGCACTGTGGGCCATACTAAAGCTAAAGCCGTCCATTGATTAAGACTTCCTGGAAACCGGTGCACCTCTATCTCTGGTAATGGGAAAATGTGCACCTTACCTCAAGACTAGAGGTCACATTTAGTTGGCCCTTTAGCTACAGTACGCAACTGGGGTGAGCTCCCAGGAAGGAATCGCAAGCACGTGGATTCTTCAAGAAAACACTATGTGCTCTTCAGCAGCACCTGTGGCATGAATAGGATCCTGGTGGTGTGGTTTTCAGCAGGCTTGGAAGCTGCAATGGAGCTGCTGTCAAAAGGGGGAAATACGGGCTTCTCCCATATTCTCCCGTTTACAACTTGACACCACAGTGCATTTACTAGCGCTCTCTGACTGACTACTGGAGACTTTCAGCCCCACTGGGCCTTTCTATGATCACACTTCGTTGGACGCGGGGTGTTTTGAGTGCCACGAATAGCATTACACGCTTCAGGAACTAGTCCGGCCTAGGTGACTTTGGATGGACCAAATGGCTAACAATTTTACCGGACTTTCAGTATTTTCTGTCAGGCTGGACCTACGTGTACCTTGCTTCAAAATAGAGAGATGACAGGTAAGAGTTGCCAGGATGCACTTTAGACGCAGGGATTCTTTCAGTGCGGTTCAGATGGCCTCTGCAGAGGCAGAGCCACGTTGAATGGAATACTGGCAAAAACGTGGTCCTGGGGCTGCCTTACAGCTGTAGAAATCATGCTCTGCAAGCGAGAATCTGTTCATCACCCTTCCCTCTGCATACAAAGAGTTGACCCCAAACGTCTGTTCTGTGTTATGTTTCTCGGAAAATGAAAGGGGACTACGGCGCCCACACTCTCCCTCAGAAGGGAATTCCTACGTGACTCTCTTCGGCCTATGGAAAGCCGTAGAGGAGTTAAGGCACTCGGTCGAGTCAGGACTCACGGAGATGGCTGCACACAAAACTTTGCTGATAGGAAACACTCGTGCTTCCCTTGAGGCTAGGGGTCACGTTTACTTTGCACTGAGCTAGGGCAAGTGTGGGATGAGCTCCTAGCAAGGCACTGGAGACCACCTGGATTCCTAGGAGAACACTCACTTTCTTCAATGAGCGTATTCCTAGGAGTGACTAGAAGACGGTTAATGGCAATGTCTTTCAGTCAGCCTTGAGGCCGCCACTATCTACCTTTCAATTTGGGGAAATCCTGCCTTTTTCCAGGCTTCTCAATGACAACCTGGATCACCCCGCAAATGTACCTAGCTTCTCTGACAATCCCAAAGAGACCATTGGAACGCAATCCGGCCTTCTGTGATGAAACTTTTGGATGCAGTGTTCTCTGAATGTGGTGAACGGCATAATCCTCTAAATGTCCTCAGTAGGCCTAGGTGACTTTGCATGTTCCAAATGCCTAGCAATGCTCAGGGTAAATCTCTTCTTTATTTCGGCCTGGACCTAAAGGCCAATTTCCGCATCACTTAGAGAGACCTCGAGCAGGAGTTCCCAAACTGAATTGGAGCCCCGGTGATTTCTTTCAGGGCATCTTGTGTTTCCTCAAAGTGGCAGGCCCGCATGGAATGAAAGCCTGCCACGAACCGCCTTCCTGAGGCTGTTTCAAAGCTGTGGAATGATAGCCATATAGAACACATTAGTTCCCGGCCCTTCCAACTGCATAGTGAGGGATGTTCCCAGAGCTGTGTATCCCTTCATTGTGCCCAGAAGGCTTTGGGCACACAGTGTCCTTCCTTGGAAAGTATTGACCATGTGAGAATCTTGAGCACTGTGGGCCATACTAAAGCTAAAGCCGTCCATTGATTAAGACTTCCTGGAAACCGGTGCACCTTTATCTCTGGTAATGGGAAAATGGGCACCTTACCTCAAGACTAGAGGTCACATTTAGTTGGCCCTTTAGCTACAGTACGCAACTGGGGTGAGCTCCCAGGAAGGAATCGAAAGCCACTGGATTCTTTAGGAAAAAACTATGTGCTCTTCAGCGGCACCTGTGTCATGAATAGTATCCTGTTCGTGTGATTTTCAGCAGGCTTGGAAGCTGCAATGGAGCTGCTGTCAAAAGGGGGAAATACGGGCTTCTCCCATAATCTCCCGTTTACAACTTGACACCACAGCGCATTTACTAGCACTCTCTGACTGACTACTGGAGACTTTCAGCCCCACTGGGCCTTTCTATGATCACACTTCGTTGGACGCGGGGTGTTTTGCGTGCCACGAATAGCATTACACGCTTCATGAACTAGTCCGGCCTAGGTGACTTTGGATAGACCAAATGGCTAAGAATTTGACCGGATTTTCAGGATTTTCTGGCAGGCTGGACCTACCGTGTACCTTGCTTCCCAATATAGAGATGACAGGTAAGAGTTGCCAGGATGCACTTTAGACGCAGGGATTCTTTCAGTGCTGTTCAGATGGCCTCTGCAGAGGCAGAGCCACGTTGAATGGAATACTGGCAAAAACGTGGTCCTGGGGCTGCCTTACAGCTGTAGAAATCAAGCTCTGCAAGCGAGAATCTGTTCATCACCCTTCCCTCTGCATACAAAGAGTTGACCCCAACCGTCTGTTCTGTGTTATGTTTCTCGGAAAATGAAAGTGGACCTGAGCGCACACACTCTCCCTCAGAAGGGAATTCCTACGCGACTCTCTTAGGCCTACGGAAAGCCGTAGAGGACTTAAAGCACTCTGTCGAGTCAGGACTCACGGAGATGGCTGCACACAAAACTTTGCTGATAGGAAACACTCGTGCTTCCCTTGAGGCTAGGGGTCACGTTTACTTTGCACTGAGCTAGTGCAAGCATGGGATGCGCTCCTAGAAAGGCACTGGAGACCACCTGGATTCCTAGGAGAACACTCGCTTTCTTCACTGAGCGTATTCCTAGGAGTGAATAGAAGACGGTTAATGGCAATGTCTTTCAGTCAGCCTTGAGGCCGCCACTATCTACCTTTCAACTGGGGGAAATCCTGCCTTTTTCCAGGCTTTTCAATGACAAACTGTATCACCCCGCACATGTACCTAGCTTCTCTGACAATCCCAAAGAGACCATTGGAACGCAATCCGGCCTTCTGCGATGAAACTTTTGGATGCAGTGTGTTCTGCATGTGGTGAACGGCATAATCCTCTAAATATCCTCAGTAGGCCTAGGTGACTTTGGATGTTCCAAATTCCTAGCAATGCTCAGGGTAAAACTCTTTTTTTATTTCGGGCTGGACCTAAAGGCCAGTTTCCGCATCACTTAGAGAGACCTCGAGCAGGAGTCCCCAAACTGAATTGGAGCCCCGGTGGTTTCTTTCAGAGCATCTTATGTTTCCTCAAAGTGGCAGACCCGCCTGGAATGAAAGCCTGCCACAAACCGCCTTCCTGAAGCTATTTCAAAGCTGTGGAACACTAGCCATAGAGAACACATTAGTTCCCGGCCCTTCCAACTGCATAGTGAGGGATGCTCCCAGAGCTGTGTATCACTTGATTGTGCCCAGAAGGCTTTGGGTACACAGTGTACTTCCTTGGAAAGAATTGACCATGTGAGTGTCTTGAGCACTGTAGGCCATACTAAAGCTTAAGCCGTCCATTGATTAAGACATCCTGGAAACCGGTGCACCTCTATCTCTGGTAATGGGAAAATGTGCACCTTACCTCAAGACTAGAGGTCACATTTACATGGCCCTTTAGCTAGAGTACACAACTGAGGTGAGCTCCCAGGAAGGAATCGCAAGCCCCTGGATTCTTCAGGAAAACAGTTTGTGCTCTTCAGCGGCACCTGTGGCGTGAAGAGTCTCCTGGTGGTGTGGTTTTCAGGAGGCTTGGAAGCTGCAATGAACCTGCTGTCAAAAGGAGGAAATACGGGCTTCTCCCATATTCTCCCGTTTACAACTTGACACCGCAGCGCATTTACTAGCACTCTCTGACTGACTACTGGTTTCTTTCAGCCCCACTTGGCCTTTCTATGATGACACTTGGTTGGACGCGGGGTGTTTTGCGTGCCACGAATAGCATTACACGCTTCATGAACTAGTCCAGCCTAGGTGACTTTGGATGGACCAAATGGCTAACAATTTTACCGGATTTTCAGTATTTTCTGGCAGGCTGGACCTACCGTGTACCTTGCTTCACAATAGAGAGATGACAGGTAAGAGTTGAAAGGATGCACTTTAGGCGCAGGGATTCTTTCAGTGTGGTTCAGAGGGCCTCCGCAGAGGCAGAGCCACGTTGAATGGAATACTGGCAAAAACGTGGTCCTGGGGCTGCCTTTCAGCTGTAGAAATCAAACTCTGCAGGCGAGAATCTGTTCATCACCCTTCCCTCTGCCTACAAAGAGTTGACCCCAACCGTCTGTTCTGTGTTATGTTTCTCGGAATATAAAAGGGGACCCCAGCACACCCATTCTCCCTCAGAAGGGAATTCCTACGCGACTCTCTTAGGCCTACGGAAAGCCGTAGAGGGGTTAAAGCACTCTGTCGAGTCAGGACTCACAGAGATGGCTGCACACAAAACTTTGCTGATAGGAAACACTCGTGATTCCCTTGAGACTAGGGGTCAAGTTTACTTTGCACTGACCTAGGGCAAGCGTGGGATGAGCTCCTAGCAAGGCACTGTAGACAACCTGGATTCCTAGGAGAACACTCACTTTCTTCACTGAGCGTATTCCTAGGAGTGACTAGAAGACGGTTAATGGCAATGTCTTTCAGTCAGCCTTGAGTCCGCCACTATCTACCTTTCAATTTGGGGAAATCCTGCCTTTTTCCAGGCTTCTCAATGACAATCTGGATCACCCGGCACATGTACCTAGCTTCTCTGACAATCCCAAAGAGATCATTGGAACGCAATCCGGCCTTCTGCAATGAAACTTTTGGATGCAGTGTGTTCTGCATGTGGTGAACGGCATAATCCTCTAAATGTCGGCAGTAGGCCTAGGTGACTTTGGATGTTCCAAATGCCTAGCAATGCTCAGGGTAAATCTCTTCTTTATTTCGGTCTGGACCTAAAGGCCAGTTTCCGCATCACTAAGAGAGACCTCGAGCAGGAGTCCCCAAACTGAATTGGGGCCCCGTTGGTTTCTTTCAGGGCATCTTATGTTTCCTCAAAGTGGCAGACCCGCATGGAATGAAAGCCTGCCACGAACCGCTTTCCTGAGGCTGTTTCAAATCTGTGGAATGCTAGCCATAGAGAACACATTAGTTCCCGGCCCTTCCAACTGCATTGTGAGGGATGTTACCAGAGCTGTGTATCCCTTGAATGTGCCCAGAAGGCTTTGGGTACACAGTGTCCTTCCTTGGAAAGAATAGACCATGTGAGAGTCTTGAGCACTGTGGGCCATACTAAAGCTAAAGCCGTCCATTGATTAAGACTTCCTGGAAACCGGTGCACCTCTATCTCTGGTAATGGGAAAATGTGCACCTTACCTCAAGACTAGAGGTCACATTTAGTTGGCCCTTTAGCTACAGTACGCAACTGGGGTGAGCTCCCAGGAAGGAATCGCAAGCACGTGGATTCTTCAAGAAAACACTCTGTGCTCTTCAGCGGCACCTGTGGCATGAATAGTATCCTGGTGGTGTGGTTTTCAGTAGGCTTGGAAGCTGCAATGGAGCTGCTGTCAAAAGGGGGAAATACGGGCTTCTCCCATATTCTCCCGTTTACAACTTGACACCACAGTGCATTTACTAGCGCTCTCTGACTGACTACTGGAGACTTTCAGCCCCACTGGGCCTTTCTATGATCACACTTCGTTGGACGCGGGGTGTTTTGAGTGCCACGAATAGCATTACACGCTTCAGGAACTAGTCCGGCCTAGGTGACTTTGGATGGACCAAATGGCTAACAATTTTACCGGACTTTCAGTATTTTCTGTCAGGCTGGACCTACGTGTACCTTGCTTCACAATAGAGAGATGACAGGTAAGAGTTGCCAGGATGCACTTTAGACGCAGGGATTCTTTCAGTGCGGTTCAGATGGCCTCTGCAGAGGCAGAGCCACGTTGAATGGAATACTGGCAAAAACGTGGTCCTGGGGCTGCCTTACAGCTGTAGAAATCAAGCTCTGCAAGCGAGAATCTGTTCATCACCCTTCCCTCTGCATACAAAGAGTTGACCCCAACCGTCTGTTCTGTGTTATGTTTCTCGGAAAATGAAAGGGGACTACGGCGCCCACACTCTCCCTCAGAAGGGAATTCCTACGTGACTCTCTTCGGCCTATGGAAAGCCGTAGAGGAGTTAAGGCACTCGGTCGAGTCAGGACTCACGGAGATGGCTGCACACAAAACTTTGCTGATAGGAAACACTCGTGCTTCCCTTGAGGCTAGGGGTCACGTTTACTTTGCACTGAGCTAGGGCAAGTGTGGGATGAGCTCCTAGCAAGGCACTGGAGACCACCTGGATTACTAGGAGAACACTCGCTTTCTTCACTGAGCGTATTCCTAGGAGTGACTAGAAGACGGTTAATGGCAATGTCTTTCAGTCAGCCTTGAGGCGGCCACTATCTACCTTTCAACTTGGGGAAATCCTGCCTTTTTCCAGGCTTCTCAATGACAACCTGGATCACCCCGCAAATGTACCTAGCTTCTCTGACAATCCCAAAGAGACCATTGGAACGCAATCCGGCCTTCTGTGATGAAACTTTTGGATGCAGTGTGCTCTGCATGTGGTGAACGGCATAATCCTCTAAATGTCCTCAGTAGGCCTAGGTGACTTTGCATGTTCCAAATGCCTAGCAATGCTCAGGGTAAATCTCTTCTTTATTTAGGCCTGGACCTAAAGGCCAGTTTCCGCATCACTTAGAGAGACCTCGAGCAGGAGTTCCCAAACTGAATTGGAGCCCCGGTGCTTTCTTTCAGGGCATCTTGTGTTTCCTCAAAGTGGCAGGCCCGCATGGAATGAAAGCCTGCCACGAACCGCCTTCCTGAGGCTGTTTCAAAGCTGTGGAATGATAGCCATATAGAACACATTAGTTCCCGGCCCTTCCAACTGCATAGTGAGGGATGTTCCCAGAGCTGTGTATCCCTTCATTGTGCCCAGAAGGCTTTGGGCACACAGTGTCCTTCCTTGGAAAGTATTGACCATGTGAGAATCTTGAGCACTGTGGGCCATACTAAAGCTAAAGCCGTCCATTGATTAAGACTTCCTGGAAACCGGTGCACCTTTATCTCTGGTAATGAGAAAATGGGCACCTTACCTCAAGACTAGAGGTCACATTTAGTTGGCCCTTTAGCTACAGTACGCAACTGGGGTGAGCTCCCAGGAAGGAATCGAAAGCCCCTGGATTCTTTAGGAAAAAACTATGTGCTCTTCAGCGGCACCTGTGTCATGAATAGTATCCTGTTCGTGTGGTTTTCAGGAGGCTTGGAAGCTGCAATGGAGCTGCTGTCAAAAGGGGGAAATACGGGCTTCTCCCATATTCTCCCGTTTACAACATGACACCACAGCGCATTTACTAGCACTCTCCGACTTACTACTGGAGACTTTCAGCCCCACTGTGCCTTTCTATGATCACACTTCGTTGGACGCGGGGTGTTTTGCGTGCCACGAATAGCATTACACGCTTCATGAACTAGTCCGGCCTAGGTGACTTTGGATGGACCAAATGGCTAACAATTTGACCGGATTTTCAGGATTTTCTGGCAGGCTGGACCTACCATGTACCTTGCTTCCCAATATAGAGATGACAGGTAAGAGTTGCCAGCATGCACTTTAGACGCAGGGATTCTTTCAGTGCGGTTCAGATGGCCTCTGCAGAGGCAGAGCCACGTTGAATGGAATACTGGCAAAAACGTGGTCCTGGGGCTGCCTTACAGCTGTAGAAATCAAGCTCTGCAAGCGAGAATCTGTTCATCACCCTTCCCTCTGCATACAAAGAGTTGACCCCAACCGTCTGTTCTGTGTTATGTGTCTCGGAAAATGAATGTGGACCTGAGCGCACACACTCTCCCTCAGAAGGGAATTCCTACGCGACTCTCTTAGGCCTACGGAAAGCCGTAGAGGAGTTCAAGCACTCTGTCGAGTCAGGACTCACGGAGATGGCTGCACACAAAACTTTGCTGATAGGAAACACTCGTGCTTCCCTTGAGGCTAGGGGTCACGTTTACTTTGCACTGAGCTAGTGCAAGCATGGGATGCGCTCCTAGCAAGGCACTGGAGACCACCTGGATTCCTAGGAGAACACTCGCTTTCTTCACTGAGCGTATTCCTAGGAGTGACTAGAAGACGGTTAATGGCAATGTCTTTCAGTCAGCCTTGAGGCCGCCACTATCTACCTTTCAACTGGGGGAAATCCTGCCTTTTTCCAGGCTTCTCAATGACAAACTGGATCACCCCGCACATGTACCTAGCTTCTCTGACAATCCCAAAGAGACCATTGGAACGCAATGCGGCCTTCTGCGATGAAACTTTTGGATGCAGTGTGTTCTGCATGTGGTGAACGGCATAATCCTCTAAATATCCTCAGTAGGCCTAGGTGACTTTGGATGTTCCAAATGCCTAGCAATGCTCAGGGTAAAACTCTTTTTTTATTTCGGGCTGGACCTAAAGGCCAGTTTCCGCATCACTTAGAGAGACCTCGAGCAGGAGTCCCCAAACTGAATTGGAGCCCCGGTGGTTTCTTTCAGAGCATCTTATGTTTCCTCAAAGTGGCAGACCCGCATGGAATGAAAGCCTGCCACTAACCGCCTTCCTGAAGCTTTTTCAAAGCTGTGGAACGCTAGCCATAGAGAACACATTAGTTCCCGGCCCTTCCAACTGCATAGTGAGGGATGCTCCCAGAGCTGTGTATCCCTTGATTGTGCCCAGAAGGCTTTGGGTACACAGTGTACTTCCTTGGAAAGAATTGACCATGTGAGAGTCTTAAGCACTGTAGGCCATACTAAAGCTTAAGCCGTCCATTGATTAAGACTTCCTGGAAACCGGTGCACCTCTATCTCTGGTAATGGGAAAATGTGCACCTTACCTCAAGACTAGAGGTCACATTTACTTGGCCCTTTAGCTAGAGTACACAACTGCGGTGAGCTCCCAGGAAGGAATCGCAAGCCCCTGGATTCTTCAGGAAAACAGTTTGTGCTCTTCAGCGGCACCTGTGGCGTGAAGAGTCTCCTGGTGGTGTAGTTTTCAGCAGGCTTGGAAGCTGCAATGAACCTGCTGTCAAAAGGGGGAAATACGGGCTTCTCCCATATTCTCCCGTTTACAACTTGACGCCGCAGCGCATTTACTAGCACTCTCTGACTGACTACTGGAGACTTTCAGCCCCACTGGGCCTTTCTATGATGACACTTGGTTGGACGCGGGTGTTTTGCGTGCCACGAATAGCATTACACGCTTCATGAACTAGTCCAGCCTAGGTGACTTTGGATGGACCAAATGGCTAACAATTTTACCGGATTTTCAGTATTTTCTGGCAGGCTGGACCTACCGTGTACCTTGCTTCACAATAGAGAGTTGACAGGTAAGAGTTGAAAGGATGCACTTTAGGCACAGGGATTCTTTCAGTGCGGTTCAGAGGGCCTCCGCAGAGGCAGAGCCACGTTGAATGGAATACTGGCAAAAACGTGGTCCTGGGGCTGCCTTTCAGCTGTAGAAATCAAACTCTGCAGGCGAGAATCTGTTCATCACCCTTCCCTCTGCATACAAAGAGTTGACCCCAACCGTCTGTTCTGTGTTATGTTTCTCGGAATATAAAAGGGGACCCCAGCACACCCATTCTCCCTCAGAAGGGAATTCCTACGCGACTCTCTTAGGCCTACGGAAAGCCGTAGAGGGGTTAAAGCACTCTGTCGAGTCAGGACTCACAGAGATGGCTGCACACAAAACTTTGCTGATAGGAAACACTCGTGATTCCCTTGAGATTAGGGGTCAAGTTTACTTTGCACTGACCTAGGGCAAGCGTGGGATGAGCTCCTAGCAAGGCACTGGAGACCACCTGGATTCCTAGGAGAACACTCACTTTCTTCACTGAGCGTATTCCTAGGAGTGACTAGAAGACGGTTAATGGCAATGTCTTTCAGTCAGCCTTGAGGCCGCCACTATCTACCTTTCAATTTGGGGAAATCCTGCCTTTTTCCAGGCTTCTCAATGACAAACTGGATCACCCGGCACATGTACCTAGCTTCTCTGACAATCCCAAAGAGATCATTGGAACGCAATCCGGCCTTCTGCAATGAAACTTTTGGATGCAGTGTGTTCTGCATGTGGTGAACGGCATAATCCTCTAAATGTCCGCAGTAGGCCTAGGTGACTTTGGATGTTCCAAATGCCTAGCAATGCTCAGGGTAAATCTCTTCTTTATTTCGGCCTGGACCTAAAGGCCAGTTTCCGCATCACTAAGAGAGACCTCGAGCAGGAGTCCCCAAACTGAATTGGGGCCCCGGTGGTTTCTTTCAGGGCATCTTATGTTTCCTCAAAGTGGCAGACCCGCATGGAATGAAAGCCTGCCACGAACCGCTTTCCTGAGGCTGTTTCAAATCTGTGGAATGCTAGCCATAGAGAACACATTAGTTCCCGGCCCTTCCAACTGCATTGTGAGGGATGTTACCAGAGCTGTGTATCCCTTGAATGTGCCCAGAAGGCTTTGGGTACACAGTGTCCTTCCTTGGAAAGAATAGACCATGTGAGAGTCTTGAGCACTGTGGGCCATACTAAAGCTAAAGCCGTCCATTGATTAAGACTTCCTGGAAACTGGTGCACCTCTATCTCTGGTAATGGGAAAATGTGCACCTTACCTCAAGACTAGAGGTCACATTTAGTTGGCCCTTTAGCTACAGTACGCAACTGGGGTGAGCTCCCAGGAAGGAATCGCAAGCACGTGGATTCTTCAAGAAAACACTATGTGCTCTTCAGCAGCACCTGTGGCATGAATAGTATCCTGGTGGTGTGGTTTTCAGGAGGCTTGGAAGCTGCAATGGAGCTGCTGTCAAAAGGGGGAAATACGGGCTTCTCCCATATTCTCCCGTTTACAACTTGACACCACAGTGCATTTACTAGCGCTCTCTGACTGACTACTGGAGACTTTCAGCCCCACTGGGCCTTTCTATGATCACACTTCGTTGGACGCGGGGTGTTTTGAGTGCCACGAATAGTATTACACGCTTCAGGAACTAGTCCGGCCTAGGTGACTTTGGATGGACCAAATGGCTAACAATTTGACCGGACTTTCAGTATTTTCTGGCAGGCTGGACCTACGTGTACCTTGCTTCACAATAGAGAGATGACAGGTAAGAGTTGCCAGGATGCACTTTAGACGCAGGGATTCTTTCAGTGCGGTTCAGATGGCCTCTGCAGGGGCAGAGCCACGTTGAATGGAATACTGGCAAAAACGTGGTCCTGGGGCTGCCTTACAGCTGTAGAAATCAAGCTCTGCAAGCGAGAATCTGTTCATCACCCTTCCCTCTGCATACAAAGAGTTGACCCCAACCGTCTGTTCTGTGTTATGTTTCTCGGAAAATGAAAGGGGACTACGGCACCAACACTCTCCCTCAGAAGTGAATTCCTACGTGACTCTCTTCGGCCTACGGAAAGCCGTAGAGGAGTTAAGGCACTCGGTCGAGTCAGGACTCACGGAGATGGCTGCACACAAAACTTTGCTGATAGGAAACACTCGTGCTTCCCTTGAGGCTAGGCATCACGTTTACTTTGCACTGAGCTAGGGCAAGTGTGGGATGAGCTCCTAGCAAGGCACTGGAGACCACCTGGATTCCTAGGAGAACACTGACTTTCTTCACTGAGCATATTCCTAGGAGTGACTAGAAGACGGTTAATGGCAATGTCTTTCAGTCATCCTTGAGGCCGCCACTATCTACATTTCAACTGGGGGAAAACCTGCCTTTTTCCAGGCTTCTCAAAGACAACCTGGATCACCCCGCAAATGTACCTAGCTTCTCTGACAATCCCAAAGAGACCATTGGAATGCAATCCCGCCTTCTGTGATGAAACTTTTGGATGCAGTGTGCTCTGCATGTGGTGAACGGCATAATCCTCTAAATGTCCTCAGTAGGCCTAGGTGACTTTGCATGTTCCAAATGCCTAGCAATGCTCAGGGTAAATCTCTTCTTTATTTCGGCCTGGACATAAAGGCCAGTTTCCGCATCACTTAGAGAGACCTCGAGCAGGAGTTCCCAAACTGAATTGGAGCTCCGGTGATTTCTTTCAGGGCATCTTGTGTTTCCTCAAAGTGGCAGGCCCGCATGGAATGAAAGCCTGCCACGAACCGCCTTCCTGAGGCTGTTTCAAAGCTGTGGAATGATAGCCATATAGAACACATTAGTTCCCAGCCCTTCCAACTGCATAGTGAGGGATGTTCCCAGAGCTGTGTATCCCTTCATTGTGCCCAGAAGGCTTTGGGCACACAGTGTCCTTCCTTGGAAAGTATTGACCATGTGAGAATCTTGAGCACTGTGGGCCATACTAAAGCTAAAGCCGTCCATTGATTAAGACTTCCTGGAAACCGGTGCACCTCTATCTCTGGTAATGGGAAAATGGGCACCTTACCTCAAGACTAGAGGTCACATTTAGTTGGCCCTTTAGCTACAGTACGCAACTGGGGTGAGCTCCCAGGAAGGAATCGAAAGCCCCTGGATTCTTTAGGAAAAATCTATGTGCTCTTCAGCGGCACCTGTGTCATGAATAGTATCCTGTTTGTGTGGTTTTCAGCAGGCTTGGAAGCTGCAATGGAGCTGCTGTCAAAAGGGGGAAATACGGGCTTCTCCCATATTCTCCCGTTTACAACTTGACACCACAGCGCATTTACTAGCACTCTCTGACTGACTACTGGAGACTTTCAGCCCCACAGGGCCTTTCTATGATCACACTTCATTGGACGCGGGGTGTTTTGAGTGCCACGAATAGCATTACACGCTTCAGGAACTAGTCCGGCCTAGGTGACTTTGGATGGACCAAATGGCTAAGAATTTGACCGGATTTTCAGGATTTTCTGGCAGGCTGGACCTACCGTGTACCTTGCTTCACAATAGAGAGATGACAGGTAAGAGTTGCCAGGATGCACTTTAGGCGCAGGGATTCTTTCAGTGCGGTTCAGAGGGACTCTGCAGAGGCAGAGCCACGTTGAATGGAATACTGGCAAAAACGTGGTCCTGGGGCTGCCTTACAGCTGTAGAAATCAAGCTCTGCAAGCGAGAATCTGTTCATCACCCTTCCCTCTGCATACAAAGAGTTGACCCCAACCGTCTGTTCTGTGTTATGTTTCTCAGAAAATGAAAGGGGACCTGAGCGCACACAATCTCCCTCAGAAGGGAATTCCTACATGACTCTCTTCGGCCTATGGAAAGCCGTAGAGGAGTTAAGGCACTCGGTCGAGTCAGGACTCACGGAGATGGCTGCACACAAAACTTTGCTGATAGGAAACACTCGTGCTTCCCTTGAGACTACGGGTCACGTTTACTTTGCACTGAGCTAGGGAAAGTGTGGGATGAGCTCCTAGCAAGGCACTGGAGACGACCTGGATTCCTAGGAGAACACTCACTTTCTTCACTGAGCGTATTCCTAGGAGTGACTAGAAGACGGTAAATGGCAATGTCTTTCAGTCAGCCTTGAGGCCGCCACTATCTACCTTTCAACTTGGGGAAATCCTGCCTTTTTCCAGGCTTCTCAATGACAACCTTGATAAACCCGCAAATGTACCTAGCTTCTCTGAGAATCCCAAAGAGACCATTGGAACTGAATCCGGCCTTCTGCGATGAAACTTTTGGATGCAGTGTGTTCTGCATGTGGTGAACGGCATAATCCTCTAAATGTCCTCAGTAGGCCTAGGTGACTTTGGATGTTCCAAATGCCTAGCAATGCTCAGGGTAAAACTCTTTTTTTTATTTCGGGCTGGACCTAAAGGCCAGTTTCCGCATCACTTAGAGAGACCTCGAGCAGGAGTCTCCAAACTGAATTGGAGCCCCGGTGGTTTCTTTCAGAGCATCTTATGTTTCCTCAAAGTGGCAGACCCGCATGGAATGAAAGCCTGCCACGAACCGCCTTCCTGAAGCTGTTTCAAAGCTGTGGAACGCTAGCCATAGAGAACACATTAGTTCCCGGCCCTTCCAACTGCATAGTGAGGGATGATCCCAGAGCTGTGTATCCCTTGATTGTGCCCAGAAGGCTTTGGGTACACAGTGTACTTCCTTGGAAAGAATTGACCATGTGAGAGCCTTGAGCACAGTAGGCCATACTAAAGCTTAAGCCGTCCATTGATTAAGACTTCCTGGAAACCGGTGCACCTCTATCTCTGGTAATGGGAAAATGTGCACCTTACCTCAAGACAAGAGGTCACATTTACTTGGCCCTTTAACTAGAGTACACAACTGGGGTGAGCTCCCAGGAAGGAATCGCAAGCCCCTGGATTCTTTAGGAAAAAAACTCTGTGCTCTTCAGCGGCACCTGTGGCGTGAAGAGTCTCTTGGTGGTGTGGTTTTCAGCAGGCTTGGAAGCTGCAATGAACCTGCTGTCAAAAGGGGGAAATACGGGCTTCTCCCATATTCTCCCATTTACAACTTGACGCCACAGCGCATTTACTAGCACTCTCTGACTGACTACTGGAAACTTTCAGGCCCACTGGGCCTTTCTATGATGACACTTGGTTGGACGCGGGGTGTTTTGCGTGCCACGAATAGCATTACACGCTTCATGAACTAGTCCAGCCTAGGTGACTTTGGATGGACCAAATGGCTAACAATTTTACCAGATTTTCAGTATTTTCTGGCAGGCTGGACCAACCGTGTACCTTGCTTCACAATAGAGAGATGACAGGTAAGAGTTGCCAGGATGCACTTTAGACGCAGGGATTCTTTCACTGCGGTTCAGAGGGCCTCCGCAGAGGCAGATCCACGTTGAATGGAATACTGGCAAAAACGTGGTCCTGGGGCTGCCTTTCAGCTGTAAAAATCAAACTCTGCAGGCGAGAATCTGTTCATCACCCTTCCCTCTGCATACAAAGAGTTGACCCCAACCGTCTGTTCTGTGTTATGTTTCTCGGAATATAAAAGGGGACCCCAGCGCACCCATTCTCCCTCAGAAGGGAATTCCTACGCGACTCTCTTAGGCCTACGGAAAGCCCTAGAGGGGTTAAAGCACTCTGTCGAGTCAGGACTCACGGAGATGGCTGCACACAAAACTTTGCTGATAGGAAACACTCGTGCTTCCCTTGAGGCTAGGGGTCAAGTTTACTTTGCACTGACCTAGGGCAAGCGTGGGATGAGCTCCTAGCAAGGCACTGGAGACCACCTGGATTCCTAGGAGAACACTCAGTTTCTTCACTGAGCGTATTCCTAGGAGTGACTAGAAGACGGTTAATGAGAATGTCTTTCAGTCAGCCTTGAGGCCGCCACTATCTACCTTTCAACTGGGGGAAATCCTGCCTTTTTCCAGGCTTCTCAATGACAAACTGGATCACCCGGCACATGTACCTAGCTTCTCTGACAATCCCAAAGAGATCATTGGAATGCAATCCGGCCTTCTGCAATGCAACTTTTGGATGCAGTGTGTTCTGCATGTGGTGAACGGCATAATCCTCTAAATGTCCGCAGTAGGCCTAGGTGACTTTGGATGTTCCAAATGCCTAGCAATGCTCGGGGTTAATCTCTTCTTTATTTCGGCCTGGACCTAAAGGCCAGTTTCCGCATCACTAAGAGAGACCTCGAGCAGGAGTCCCCACACTGAATTGGAACCCCGGTGGTTTCTTTCAGGGCATCCTATGTTTCCTCAAAGTGGCAGACCCGCATGGAATGAAAGCCTGCCACGAACCACTTTCCTGAGGCTGTTTCAAATCTGTGGAATGCTAGCCATAGAGAACACATTAGTTCCCGGCCCTTCCAACTGCATTGTGAGGGATGTTACCAGAGCTGTGTATCCCTTGAATGTGCCCAGAAGGCTTTGGGTACACAGTGTCCATCCTTGGAAAGAATAGAACATGTGAGAATCTTGAGCACTGTGGGCCATACTAAAGCTAAAGCCGTGCATTGATTAAGACTTCCTGGAAACCGGTGCACCTCTATCTCTGGTAATGGGAAAATATGCACCTTACCTCAAGACTAGAGGTCACATTTAGTTGGCCCTGTAGCTACAGTACGCAACTGGGGTGAGCTCCCAGGAAGGAATCACAAGCACGTGGATTCTTCAAGAAAACATTTTGTGCTCTTCAGCGGCACCTGTGGCGTGAAGAGTCTCCTGGTGGTGTGGTTTTCAGCAGGCTTGGAAGCTGCAATGAACCTGCTGTCAAAAGGGGGAAATACGGGCTTCTCCCATATTCTCCCGTTTACAACTTGACGCCACAGCGCATTTACTAGCACTCTCTGACTGACTACTGGAGACTTTCAGCCCCACTGGGCCTTTCTATGATCACACTTCGTTGGACGCGGGGTGTTTTGCGTGCCACGAAGAGCATTACACGCTTCATGAATTAGTCCGGCCTAGGTGACTTTGGATGGACCAAATGGCTAACAATTTTACCGGATTTTCAGTATTTTCTGGCAGGCAGGACCTACTGTGTACCTTGCTTCACAGT
Organism: Mesoplodon densirostris; assembly: GCF_025265405.1. Taxonomy (NCBI): domain Eukaryota; kingdom Metazoa; phylum Chordata; class Mammalia; order Artiodactyla; family Ziphiidae; genus Mesoplodon; species Mesoplodon densirostris. The sequence continues at coordinate 2,575,081 of NC_082682.1, forward strand.
AGAGAGATGACAGGTAAGAGTTGCCAGGATGCACTTTAGGGGCAGGGATTCTTTCAGTGTGGTTCAGAGGTCCTCCGCAGAGGCAGAGCCACGTTGAATGGAATACTGGCAAAAACGTGGTCCTGGGGCTGCCTTTCAGCTGTAAAAATCAAACTCTGCAGGCGAGAATCTGTTCATCACCCTTCCCTCTGCATACAAAGAGTTGACCCCAACCGTCTGTTCTGTGTTATGTTTCTCGGAATATAAAAGAGGACCCCAGTGCACCCATTCTCCCTCAGAAGGGAATTCCTACGCGACTCTCTTAGGCCTACGGAGAGCCGTAGAGGGGTTAAAGCACTCTGTCGAGTCAGGACTCACGGAGATGGCTGCACACAAAACTTTGCTGATAGGAAACACTTGTGCTTCCCTTGAGGCTAGGGGGTCAAGTTTACTTTGCCCTGAGCTAGGGCAAGCGTGGGATGAGCTCCTAGCAAGGCACTGGAGACCACCTGGATTCCTAGGAGAACACACACTTTCTTCACTGAGCGTATTCCTAGGAGTGACTAGAAGACGGTTAATGACAATGTCTTTCAGTCAGCCTTGAGGCCGCCACTATCTACCTTTCAACTGTGGGAAATCCTGCCTTTTTCCAGGCTTCTCAATGACAAACTGGATCACCCGGCACATGTACCTAGCTTCTCTGACAATCCCAAAGAGATCATTGGAACCCAATCCGGCCTTCTGCAATGAAACTTTTGGATGCAGTGTGTTCTGCATGAGGTGAACGGCATAATCCTCTAAATGTCCGCAGTAGGCCTAGGTGACTTTGGATGTTCCAAATGCCTAGCAATGCTCAGGGTAAATCTCTTCTTTATTTCGGCCTGGACCTAAAGGCCAGTTTCCGCATCACTAAGAGAGACCTCGAGCAGGAGTCCCCAAACTGAATTGGAGCCCCGGTGGTTTCTTTCAGGGCATCTTATGTTTCCTCAAAGTGGCAGACCCGCATGGAATGAAAGCCTGCCACGAACCGCTTTCCTGAGGCTGTTTCAAATCTGTGGAATGCTAGCCATAGAGAACACATTAGTTACCGGCCCTTCCAACTGCATTGTGAGGGATGTTACCAGAGCTGTGTATCCCTTGAATGTGCCCAGAAGGCTTTGGGTACACAGTGTCCTTCCTTGGAAAGAATAGACCATGTGAGAGTCTTGAGCACTGTGGGCCATACTAAAGCTAAAGCCGTCTATTGATTAAGACTTCCTGGAAACCGGTGCACCTCTATCTCTGGTAATGGGAAAATGGGCACCTTACCTCAAGACTAGAGGTCACATTTATTTGGCCCTTTAGATAGAGTATGCAACTGGGGTGAGCTCCAAGGAAGGAATCGAAAGACCCTGGATTCTTTAGGAAAAAAATTATGTGCTCTTCAGCGGCACCTGTGTCATGAATAGTATCCTGTTCGTGTGGTTTTCAGCAGGCTTGGAACATGAAATGAAGCTGCTGTCAAAAGGGGGAAATACGGGCTTCTCCCATATTCTCCCGTTTACAACTTGACGCCACAGCGCATTTACTAGCACTCTCTGACTGACTACTGGAGACTTTCATCCCCACTGGGCCTTTCTATGATCACACTTCGTTGGACGCGGGGTGTTTTGCGTGCCACGAATAGCATTACACGCTTCAGGAACTAGTCCGGCCTAGGTGACTTTGGATGGACCAAATGGCTAACAATTTTACCGGACTTTCAGTATTTTCTGTCAGGCTGGACCTACGTGTACCTTGCTTCACAATAGAGAGATGACAGGTAAGAGTTGCCAGGATGCATTTTAGACGCAGGGATTCTTTCAGTGCGGTTCAGATGGCCTCTGCAGAGGCAGAGCCACGTTGAATGGAATACTGGCAAAAACGTGGTCCTGGGGCTGCCTTACAGCTGTAGAAATCAAGCTCTGCAAGCGAGAATCTGTTCATCACCCTTCCCTCTGCATACAAAGAGTTGACCCCAACCGTCTGTTCTGTGTTATGTTTCTCGGAAAATGAAAGGGGACCTGAGCACACACACTCTCCCTCAGAAGGGAATTCCTACGTGACTCTCTTAGGCCTACGGAAAGCCGTAGAGGAGTTAAAGCACTCTGTCGAGTCAGGGCTCACGGAGATGGCTGCACACAAAACTTTGCTGATAGGAAACACTCGTGCTTCCCTTGAGGCTAGGTGTCACGTTTACTTTGCACTGAGCTAGTGCAAGCGTGGGATGCGCTCCTAGCAAGGCACTGGAGACCACCTGGATTCCTAGGAGAACACTCACTTTCTTCACTGAGCGTATTCCTAGGAGTGACTAGAAGACGGTTAATGGCAATGTCTTTCTGTCAGCCTTGAGGCCGCCACTATCTACCTTTCAACTTGGGGAAATCCTGCCTTTTTCCAGGCTTCTCAATGACAACCTGGATCACCCCGCAAATGTACCTAGCTTCTCTGACAATCCCAAAGAGACCATTGGAACGCAATCTGGCCTTCTGTGATGAAACTTTTGGATGCAGTGTGCTCTGCATGTGGTGAACGGCATAATCCTCTAAATGTCCTCAGTAGGCCTAGGTGACTTTGCATGTTCCAAATGCCTAGCAATGCTCAGGGTAAATCTCTTCTTTATTTCGGCCTGGACCTAAAGGCCAGTTTCCGCATCACTTAGAGAGACCTCGAGCAGGAGTTCCCAAACTGAATTGGAGCCCCGGTGCTTTCTTTCAGGGCATCTTGTGTTTCCTCAAAGTGGCAGGCCCGCATGGAATGAAAGCCTGCCACGAACCGCCTTCCTGAGGCTGTTTCAAAGCTGTGGAATGATAGCCATATAGAACAAATTAGTTCCCGGCCCTTCCAACTGCATAGTGAGGGATGTTCCCAGAGCTGTGTATCCCTTCATTGTGCCCAGAAGGCTTTGGGCACACAGTGTCCTTCTTGGAAAGTATTGACCATGTGAGAATCTTGAGCACTGTGGGCCATATTAAAGCTAAAGCCGTCCATTGATTAAGACTTCCTGGAAACCGGTGCACCTCTATCTCTGGTAATGGGAAAATGTGCACCTTACCTCAAGACTAGAGGTCACATTTACATGGCTCTTTAGCTAGAGTACACAACTGAGGTGAGCTCCCAGGAAGGAATCGCAAGCCCCTGGATTCTTCAGGAAAACAGTTTGTGCTCTTCAGCGGCACCTGTGGCGTGAAGAGTCTCCTGGTGGTGTGGTTTTCAGGAGGCTTGGAAGCTGCAATGAACCTGCTGTCAAAAGGGGGAAATACGGGCTTCTCCCATATTCTCCCGTTTACAACTTGACACCGCAGCGCATTTACTAGCACTCTCTGACTGACTACTGGATTCTTTCAGCCCCACTTGGCCTTTCTATGATGACACTTGGTTGGACGCGGGGTGTTTTGCGTGCCACGAATAGCATTACACGCTTCATGAACTAGTCCAGCCTAGGTGACTTTGGATGGACCAAATGGCTAACAATTTTACCGGATTTTCAGTATTTTCTGGCAGGCTGGACCTACCGTGTACCTTGCTTCACAATAGAGAGATGACAGGTAAGAGTTGAAAGGATGCACTTTAGGCGCAGGGATTCTATCAGTGCGGTTCAGAGGGCCTCCGCAGAGGCAGAGCCACGTTGAATGGAATACTGGCAAAAACGTGGTCCTGGGGCTGCCTTTCAGCTGTAGAAATCAAACTCTGCAGGCGAGAATCTGTTCATCACCCTTCCCTCTGCATACAAAGAGTTGACCCCAACCGTCTGTTCTGTGTTATGTTTCTCGGAATATAAAAGGGGACCCCAGCACACCCATTCTCCCTCAGAAGGGAATTCCTACGCGACTCTCTTAGGCCTACGGAAAGCCGTAGAGGGGTTAAAGCACTCTGTCGAGTCAGGACTCACAGAGATGGCTGCACACAAAACTTTGCTGATAGGAAACACTCGTGATTCCCTTGAGACTAGGGGTCAAGTTTACTTTGCACTGACCTAGGGCAAGCGTGGGATGAGCTCCTAGCAAGGCACTGGAGACCACCTGGATTCCTAGGAGAACACTCACGTTCTTCACTGAGCGTATTCCTAGGAGTGACTAGAAGACGGTTAATGGCAATGTCTTTCAGTCAGCCTTGAGGCCGCCACTATCTACCTTTCAATTTGGGGAAATCCTGCCTTTTTCCAGGCTTCTCAATGACAAACTGGATCACCCGGCACATGTACCTAGCTTCTCTGACAATCCCAAAGAGATCATTGGAACGCAATCCGGCCTTCTGCAATGAAACTTTTGGATGCAGTGTGTTCTGCATGTGGTGAACGGCATAATCCTCTAAATGTCCGCAGTAGGCCTAGGTGACTTTGGATGTTCCAAATGCCTAGCAATGCTCAGGGTAAATCTCTTCTTTATTTCGGCCTGGACCTAAAGGCCAGTTTCCGCATCACTAAGAGAGACCTCGAGCAGGAGTCCCCAAACTGAATTGGGGCCCCGGTGGTTTCTTTCAGGGCATCTTATGTTTCCTCAAAGTGGCAGACCCGCATGGAATGAAAGCCTGCCACGAACCGCTTTCCTGAGGCTGTTTCAAATCTGTGGAATGCTAGCCATAGAGAACACATTAGTTCCCGGCCCTTCCAACTGCATTTTGAGGGATGTTACCAGAGCTGTGTATCCCTTGAATGTGCCCAGAAGGCTTTGGGTACACAGTGTCCTTCCTTGGAAAGAATAGACCATGTGAGAGTCTTGAGCACTGTGGGCCATACTAAAGCTAAAGCCGTCCATTGATTAAGACTTCCTGGAAACCGGTGCACCTCTATCTCTGGTAATGGGAAAATGTGAACCTTACCTCAAGACTAGAGGTCACATTTAGTTGGCCCTTTAGCTACAGTACGCAACTGGGGTGAGCTCCCAGGAAGGAATCGCAAGCACGTGGATTCTTCAAGAAAACACTATGTGCTCTTCAGCAGCACCTGTGGCATGAATAGTATCCTGGTGGTGTGGTTTTCAGTAGGCTTGGAAGCTGCAATGGAGCTGCTGTCAAAAGGGGGAAATACGGGCTTCTCCCATATTCTCCCGTTTACAACTTGACACCACAGTGCATTTACTAGCGCTCTCTGACTGACTACTGGAGACTTTCAGCCCCACTGGGCCTTTCTATGATCACACTTCGTTGGACGCGGGGTGTTTTGAGTGCCACAAATAGCATTACACGCTTCAGGAACTAGTCCGGCCTAGGTGACTTTGGATGGACCAAATGGCTAACAATTTTACCGGACTTTCAGTATTTTCTGTCAGGCTGGACCTACGTGTACCTTGCTTCACAATAGAGAGATGACAGGTAAGAGTTGCCAGGATGCACTTTAGACGCAGGGATTCTTTCAGTGCGGTTCAGATGGCCTCTGCAGAGGCAGAGCCACGTTGAATGGAATACTGGCAAAAACGTGGTCCTGGGGCTGCCTTACAGCTGTAGAAATCAAGCTCTGCAAGCGAGAATCTGTTCATCACCCTTCCCTCTGCATACAAAGAGTTGACCCCAACCGTCTGTTCTGTGTTATGTTTCTCGGAAAATGAAAGGGGACTACGGCGCCCACACTCTCCCTCAGAAGGGAATTCCTACGTGACTCTCTTCGGCCTATGGAAAGCCGTAGAGGAGTTAAGGCACTCGGTCGAGTCAGGACTCACGGAGATGGCTGCACACAAAACTTTGCTGATAGGAAACACTCGTGCTTCCCTTGAGGCTAGGGGTCACGTTTACTTTGCACTGAGCTAGGGCAAGTGTGTGATGAGCTCCTAGCAAGGCACTGGAGACCACCTGGATTACTAGGAGAACACTCGCTTTCTTCACTGAGCGTATTCCTAGGAGTGACTAGAAGACGGTTAATGGCAATGTCTTTCAGTCAGCCTTGAGGCGGCCACTATCTACCTTTCAACTTGGGGAAATCCTGCCTTTTTCCAGGCTTCTCAATGACAACCTGGATCACCCCGCAAATGTACCTAGCTTCTCTGACAATCCCAAAGAGACCATTGGAACGCAATCCGGCCTTCTGTGATGAAACTTTTGGATGCAGTGTGCTCTGCATGTGGTGAACGGCATAATCCTCTAAATGTCCTCAGTAGGCCTTGGTGACTTTGCATGTTCCAAATGCCTAGCAATGCTCAGGGTAAATCTCTTCTTTATTTAGGCCTGGACCTAAAGGCCAGTTTCCGCATCACTTAGAGAGACCTCGAGCAGGAGTTCCCAAACTGAATTGGAGCCCCGGTGCTTTCTTTCAGGGCATCTTGTGTTTCCTCAAAGTGGCAGGCCCGCATGGAATGAAAGCCTGCCACGAACCGCCTTCCTGAGGCTGTTTCAAAGCTGTGGAATGATAGCCATATAGAACACATTAGTTCCCGGCCCTTCCAACTGCATAGTGAGGGATGTTCCCAGAGCTGTGTATCCCTTCATTGTGCCCAGAAGGCTTTGGGCACACAGTGTCCTTCCTTGGAAAGTATTGACCATGTGAGAATCTTGAGCACTGTGGGCCATACTAAAGCTAAAGCCGTCCATTGATTAAGACTTCCTGGAAACCGGTGCACCTTTATCTCTGGTAATGGGAAAATGGGCACCTTACCTCAAGACTAGAGGTCACATTTAGTTGGCCCTTTAGCTACAGTACGCAACTGGGGTGAGCTCCCAGGAAGGAATCGAAAGCCCCTGGATTCTTTAGGAAAAAACTATGTGCTCTTCAGCGGCACCTGTGTCATGAATAGTATCCTGTTCGTGTGGTTTTCAGGAGGCTTGGAAGCTGCAATGGAGCTGCTGTCAAAAGGGGGAAATACGGGCTTCTCCCATATTCTCCCGTTTACAACTTGACACCACAGCGCATTTACTAGCACTCTCCGACTTACTACTGGAGACTTTCAGCCCCACTGGGCCTTTCTATGATCACACTTCGTTGGACGCGGGGTGTTTTGCGTGCCACGAATAGCATTACACGCTTCATGAACTAGTCCGGCCTAGGTGACTTTGGATGGACCAAATGGCTAACAATTTGACCGGATTTTCAGGATTTTCTGGCAGGCTGGACCTACCATGTACCTTGCTTCCCAATATAGAGATGACAGGTAAGAGTTGCCAGCATGCACTTTAGACGCAGGGATTCTTTCAGTGCGGTTCAGATGGCCTCTGCAGAGGCAGAGCCACGTTGAATGGAATACTGGCAAAAACGTGGTCCTGGGGCTGCCTTACAGCTGTAGAAATCAAGCTCTGCAAGCGAGAATCTGTTCATCACCCTTCCCTCTGCATACAAAGAGTTGACCCCAACCGTCTGTTCTGTGTTATGTGTCTCGGAAAATGAATGTGGACCTGAGCGCACACACTCTCCCTCAGAAGGGAATTCCTACGCGACTCTCTTAGGCCTACGGAAAGCCGTAGAGGAGTTCAAGCACTCTGTCGAGTCAGGACTCACGGAGATGGCTGCACACAAAAATTTGCTGATAGGAAACACTCGTGCTTCCCTTGAGGCTAGGGGTCACGTTTACTTTGCACTGAGCTAGTGCAAGCATGGGATGCGCTCCTAGCAAGGCACTGGAGACCGCCTGGATTCCTAGGAGAACACTCGCTTTCTTCACTGAGCGTATTCCTAGGAGTGACTAGAAGACGGTTAATGGCAATGTCTTTCAGTCAGCCTTGAGGCCGCCACTATCTACCTTTCAACTGGGGGAAATCCTGCCTTTTTCCAGGCTTCTCAATGACAAACTGGATCACCCCGCACATGTACCTAGCTTCTCTGACAATCCCAAAGAGACCATTGGAACGCAATGCGGCCTTCTGCGATGAAACTTTTGGATGCAGTGTGTTCTGCATGTGGTGAACGGCATAATCCTCTAAATATCCTCAGTAGGCCTAGGTGACTTTGGATGTTCCAAATGCCTAGCAATGCTCAGGTTAAAACTCTTTTTTATTTCGGGCTGGACCTAAAGGCCAGTTTCCGCATCACTTAGAGAGACCTCGAGCAGGAGTCCCCAAACTGAATTGGAGCCCCGGTGGTTTCTTTCAGAGCATCTTATGTTTCCTCAAAGTGGCAGACCCGCATGGAATGAAAGCCTGCCACGAACCGCCTTCCTGAAGCTGTTTCAAAGCTGTGGAACGCTAGCCATAGAGAACACATTAGTTCCCGGCCCTTCCAACTGCATAGTGAGGGATGCTCCCAGAGCTGTGTATCCCTTGATTGTGCCCAGAAGGCTTTGGGTACACAGTGTACTTCCTTGGAAAGAATTGACCATGTGAGAGTCTTAAGCACTGTAGGCCATACTAAAGCTTAAGCCGTCCATTGATTAAGACTTCCTGGAAACCGGTGCACCTCTATCTCTGGTAATGGGAAAATGTGCACCTTACCTCAAGACTAGAGGTCACATTTACTTGGCCCTTTAGCTAGAGTACACAACTGCGGTGAGCTCCCAGGAAGGAATCGCAAGCCCCTGGATTCTTCAGGAAAACAGTTTGTGCTCTTCAGCGGCACCTGTGGCGTGAAGAGTCTCCTGGTGGTGTAGTTTTCAGCAGGCTTGGAAGCTGCAATGAACCTGCTGTCAAAAGGGGGAAATACGGGCTTCTCCCATATTCTCCCGTTTACAACTTGACGCCGCAGCGCATTTACTAGCACTCTCTGACTGACTACTGGAGACTTTCAGCCCCACTGTGCCTTTCTATGATCACACTTGGTTGGACGCGGGGTGTTTTGCGTGCCACGAATAGCATTACACGCTTCATGAACTAGTCCAGCCTAGGTGACTTTGGATGGACCAAATGGCTAACAATTTTACCGGATTTTCAGTATTTTCTGGCAGGCTGGACCTACCGTGTACCTTGCTTCACAATAGAGAGTTGACAGGTAAGAGTTGAAAGGATGCACTTTAGGCACAGGGATTCTTTCAGTGCGGTTCAGAGGGCCTCCGCAGAGGCAGAGCCACGTTGAATGGAATACTGGCAAAAACGTGGTCCTGGGGCTGCCTTTCAGCTGTAGAAATCAAACTCTGCAGGCGAGAATCTGTTCATCACCCTTCCCTCTGCATACAAAGAGTTGACCCCAACCGTCTGTTCTGTGTTATGTTTCTCGGAATATAAAAGGGGACCCCAGCACACCCATTCTCCCTCAGAAGGGAATTCCTACGCGACTCTCTTAGGCCTACGGAAAGCCGTAGAGGGGTTAAAGCACTCTGTCGAGTCAGGACTCACAGAGATGGCTGCACACAAAACTTTGCTGATAGGAAACACTCGTGATTCCCTTGAGACTAGGGGTCAAGTTTACTTTGCACTGACCTAGGGCAAGCGTGGGATGAGCTCCTAGCAAGGCACTGGAGACCACCTGGATTCCTAGGAGAACACTCACTTTCTTCACTGAGCGTATTCCTAGGAGTGACTAGAAGACGGTTAATGGCAATGTCTTTCAGTCAGCCTTGAGGCCGCCACTATCGACCTTTCAATTTGGGGAAATCCTGCCTTTTTCCAGGCTTCTCAATGACAAACTGGATCACCCGGCACATGTACCTAGCTTCTCTGACAATCCCAAAGAGATCATTGGAACGCAATCCGGCCTTCTGCAATGAAACTTTTGGATGCAGTGTGTTCTGCATGTGGTGAACGGCATAATCCTCTAAATGTCCGCAGTAGGCCTAGGTGACTTTGGATGTTCCAAATGCCTAGCAATGCTCAGGGTAAATCTCTTCTTTGTTTCGGCCTGGACCTAAAGGCCAGTTTCCGCATCACTAAGAGAGACCTCGAGCAGGAGTCCCCAAACTGAATTGGGGCCCCGGTGGTTTCTTTCAGGGCATCTTATGTTTCCTCAAAGTGTCAGACCCGCATGGAATGAAAGCCTGCCACGAACCGCTTTCCTGAGGCTGTTTCAAATCTGTGGAATGCTAGCCATAGAGAACACATTAGTTCCCGGCCCTTCCAACTGCATTGTGAGGGATGTTACCAGAGCTGTGTATCCCTTGAATGTGCCCAGAAGGCTTTGGGTACACAGTGTCCTTCCTTGGAAAGAATAGACCATGTGAGAGTCTTGAGCACTGTGGGCCATACTAAAGCTAAAGCCGTCCATTGATTAAGACTTCCTGGAAACCGGTGCACCTCTATCTCTGGTAATGGGAAAATGTGCACCTTACCTCAAGACTAGAGGTCACATTTAGTTGGCCCTTTAGCTACAGTACGCAACTGGGGTGAGCTCCCAGGAAGGAATCGCAAGCACGTGGATTCTTCAAGAAAACACTATGTGCTCTTCAGCAGCACCTGTGGCATGAATAGTATCCTGGTGGTGTGGTTTTCAGGAGGCTTGGAAGCTGCAATGGAGCTGCTGTCAAAAGGGGGAAATACGGGCTTCTCCCATATTCTCCCGTTTACAACTTGACACCACAGTGCATTTACTAGCGCTCTCTGACTGACTACTGGAGACTTTCAGCCCCACTGGGCCTTTCTATGATCACACTTCGTTGGACGCGGGGTGTTTTGAGTGCCACGAATAGCATTACACGCTTCAGGAACTAGTCCGGCCTAGGTGACTTTGGATGGACCAAATGGCTAACAATTTGACCGGACTTTCAGTATTTTCTGGCAGGCTGGACCTACGTGTACCTTGCTTCACAATAGAGAGATGACAGGTAAGAGTTGCCAGGATGCACTTTAGACGCAGGGATTCTTTCAGTGCGGTTCAGATGGCCTCTGCAGGGGCAGAGCCACGTTGAATGGAATACTGGCAAAAACGTGGTCCTGGGGCTGCCTTACAGCTGTAGAAATCAAGCTCTGCAAGCGAGAATCTGTTCATCACCCTTCCCTCTGCATACAAAGAGTTGACCCCAACCGTCTGTTCTGTGTTATGTTTCTCGGAAAATGAAAGGGGACTACGGCACCAACACTCTCCCTCAGAAGGGAATTCCTACGTGACTCTCTTCGGCCTACGGAAAGCCGTAGAGGAGTTAAGGCACTCGGTCGAGTCAGGACTCACGGAGATGGCTGCACACAAAACTTTGCTGATAGGAAACACTCGTGCTTCCCTTGAGGCTAGGCATCACGTTTACTTTGCACTGAGCTAGGGCAAGTGTGGGATGAGCTCCTAGCAAGGCACTGGAGACCACCTGGATTCCTAGGAGAACACTGACTTTCTTCACTGAGCATATTCCTAGGAGTGACTAGAAGACGGTTAATGGCAATGTCTTTCAGTCATCCTTGAGGCCGCCACTATCTACATTTCAACTGGGGGAAATCCTGCCTTTTTCCAGGCTTCTCAAAGACAACCTGGATCACCCCGCAAATGTACCTAGCTTCTCTGACAATCCCAAAGAGACCATTGGAATGCAATCCGGCCTTCTGTGATGAAACTTTTGGATGCAGTGTGCTCTGCATGTGGTGAACGGCATAATCCTCTAAATGTCCTCAGTAGGCCTAGGTGACTTTGCATGTTCCAAATGCCTAGCAATGCTCAGGGTAAATCTCTTCTTTATTTCGGCCTGGACCTAAAGGCCAGTTTCCGCATCACTTAGAGAGACCTCGAGCAGGAGTTCCCAAACTGAATTGGAGCTCCGGTGATTTCTTTCAGGGCATCTTGTTTTTCCTCAAAGTGGCAGGCCCGCATGGAATGAAAGCCTGCCACGAACCGCCTTCCTGAGGCTGTTTCAAAGCTGTGGAATGATAGCCATATAGAACACATTAGTTCCCAGCCCTTCAAACTGCATAGTGAGGGATGTTCCCAGAGCTGTGTATCCCTTCATTGTGCCCAGAAGGCTTTGGGCACACAGTGTCCTTCCTTGGAAAGTATTGACCATGTGAGAATCTTGAGCACTGTGGGCCATACTAAAGCTAAAGCCGTCCATTGATTAAGACTTCCTGGAAACCGGTGCACCTCTATCTCTGGTAATGGGAAAATGGGCACCTTACCTCAAGACTAGAGGTCACATTTAGTTGGCCCTTTAGCTACAGTACGCAACTGGGGTGAGCTTCCAGGAAGGAATCGAAAGCCCCTGGATTCTTTAGGAAAAAACTATGTGCTCTTCAGCGGCACCTGTGTCATGAATAGTATCCTGTTTGTGTGGTTTTCAGCAGGCTTGGAAGCTGCAATGGAGCTGCTGTCAAAAGGGGGAAATATGGGCTTCTCCCATATTCTCCCGTTTACAACTTGACACCACAGCGCATTTACTAGCACTCTCTGACTGACTACTGGAGACTTTCAGCCCCACAGGGCCTTTCTATGATCACACTTCATTGGACGCGGGGTGTTTTGAGTGCCACGAATAGCATTACACGCTTCAGGAACTAGTCCGGCCTAGGTGACTTTGGATGGACCAAATGGCTAAGAATTTGACCGGATTTTCAGGATTTTCTGGCAGGCTGGACCTACCGTGTACCTTGCTTCACAATAGAGAGATGACAGGTAAGAGTTGCCAGGATGCACTTTAGGCGCAGGGATTCTTTCAGTGCGGTTCAGAGGGACTCTGCAGAGGCAGAGCCACGTTGAATGGAATACTGGCAAAAACGTGGTCCTGGGGCTGCCTTACAGCTGTAGAAATCAAGCTCTGCAAGCGAGAATCTGTTCATCACCCTTCCCTCTGCATACAAAGAGTTGACCCCAACCGTCTGTTCTGTGTTATGTTTCTCAGAAAATGAAAGGGGACCTGAGCGCACACAATCTCCCTCAGAAGGGAATTCCTACATGACTCTCTTCGGCCTATGGAAAGCCGTAGAGGAGTTAAGGCACTCGGTCGAGTCAGGACTCACGGAGATGGCTGCACACAAAACTTTGCTGATAGGAAACACTCGTGCTTCCCTTGAGACTACGGGTCACGTTTACTTTGCACTGAGCTAGGGAAAGTGTGGGATGAGCTCCTAGCAAGGCACTGGAGACGACCTGGATTCCTAGGAGAACACTCACTTTCTTCACTGAGCGTATTCCTAGGAGTGACTAGAAGACGGTAAATGGCAATGTCTTTCAGTCAGCCTTGAGGCCGCCACTATCTACCTTTCAATTTGGGGAAATCCTGCCTTTTTCCAGGCTTCTCAATGACAAACTGGATCACCCGGCACATGTACCTAGCTTCTCTGACAATCCCAAAGAGATCATTGGAACGCAATCCGGCCTTCTGCAATGAAACTTTTGGATGCAGTGTGTTCTGCATGTGGTGAACGGCATAATCCTCTAAATGTCCGCAGTAGGCCTAGGTGACTTTGGATGTTCCAAATGCCTAGCAATGCTCAGGGTAAATCTCTTCTTTATTTCGGCCTGGACCTAAAGGCCAGTTTCCGCATCACTAAGAGAGACCTCGAGCAGGAGTCCCCAAACTGAATTGGGGCCCCGGTGGTTTCTTTCAGGGCATCTTATGTTTCCTCAAAGTGGCAGACCCGCATGGAATGAAAGCCTGCCACGAACCGCTTTCCTGAGGCTGTTTCAAATCTGTGGAATGCTAGCCATAGAGAACACATTAGTTCCCGGCCCTTCCAACTGCATTGTGAGGGATGTTACCAGAGCTGTGTATCCCTTGAATGTGCCCAGAAGGCTTTGGGTACACAGTGTCCTTCCTTGGAAAGAATAGACCATGTGAGAGTCTTGAGCACTGTGGGCCATACTAAAGCTAAAGCCGTCCATTGATTAAGACTTCCTGGAAACCGGTGCACCTCTATCTCTGGTAATGGGAAAATGTGCACCTTACCTCAAGACTAGAGGTCACATTTAGTTGGCCCTTTAGCTACAGTACGCAACTGGGGTGAGCTCCCAGGAAGGAATCGCAAGCACGTGGATTCTTCAAGAAAACACTATGTGCTCTTCAGCAGCACCTGTGGCATGAATAGTATCCTGGTGGTGTGGTTTTCAGTAGGCTTGGAAGCTGCAATGGAGCTGCTGTCAAAAGGGGGAAATACGGGCTTCTCCCATATTCTCCCGTTTACAACTTGACACCACAGTGCATTTACTAGCGCTCTCTGACTGACTACTGGAGACTTTCAGCCCCACTGGGCCTTTCTATGATCACACTTCGTTGGACGCGGGGTGTTTTGAGTGCCACAAATAGCATTACACGCTTCAGGAACTAGTCCGGCCTAGGTGACTTTGGATGGACCAAATGGCTAACAATTTTACCGGACTTTCAGTATTTTCTGTCAGGCTGGACCTACGTGTACCTTGCTTCACAATAGAGAGATGACAGGTAAGAGTTGCCAGGATGCACTTTAGACGCAGGGATTCTTTCAGTGCGGTTCAGATGGCCTCTGCAGAGGCAGAGCCACGTTGAATGGAATACTGGCAAAAACGTGGTCCTGGGGCTGCCTTACAGCTGTAGAAATCAAGCTCTGCAAGCGAGAATCTGTTCATCACCCTTCCCTCTGCATACAAAGAGTTGACCCCAACCGTCTGTTCTGTGTTATGTTTCTCGGAAAATGAAAGGGGACTACGGCGCCCACACTCTCCCTCAGAAGGGAATTCCTACGTGACTCTCTTCGGCCTATGGAAAGCCGTAGAGGAGTTAAGGCACTCGGTCGAGTCAGGACTCACGGAGATGGCTGCACACAAAACTTTGCTGATAGGAAACACTCGTGCTTCCCTTGAGGCTAGGGGTCACGTTTACTTTGCACTGAGCTAGGGCAAGTGTGTGATGAGCTCCTAGCAAGGCACTGGAGACCACCTGGATTACTAGGAGAACACTCGCTTTCTTCACTGAGCGTATTCCTAGGAGTGACTAGAAGACGGTTAATGGCAATGTCTTTCAGTCAGCCTTGAGGCGGCCACTATCTACCTTTCAACTTGGGGAAATCCTGCCTTTTTCCAGGCTTCTCAATGACAACCTGGATCACCCCGCAAATGTACCTAGCTTCTCTGACAATCCCAAAGAGACCATTGGAACGCAATCCGGCCTTCTGTGATGAAACTTTTGGATGCAGTGTGCTCTGCATGTGGTGAACGGCATAATCCTCTAAATGTCCTCAGTAGGCCTTGGTGACTTTGCATGTTCCAAATGCCTAGCAATGCTCAGGGTAAATCTCTTCTTTATTTAGGCCTGGACCTAAAGGCCAGTTTCCGCATCACTTAGAGAGACCTCGAGCAGGAGTTCCCAAACTGAATTGGAGCCCCGGTGCTTTCTTTCAGGGCATCTTGTGTTTCCTCAAAGTGGCAGGCCCGCATGGAATGAAAGCCTGCCACGAACCGCCTTCCTGAGGCTGTTTCAAAGCTGTGGAATGATAGCCATATAGAACACATTAGTTCCCAGCCCTTCAAACTGCATAGTGAGGGATGTTCCCAGAGCTGTGTATCCCTTCATTGTGCCCAGAAGGCTTTGGGCACACAGTGTCCTTCCTTGGAAAGTATTGACCATGTGAGAATCTTGAGCACTGTGGGCCATACTAAAGCTAAAGCCGTCCATTGATTAAGACTTCCTGGAAACCGGTGCACCTCTATCTCTGGTAATGGGAAAATGGGCACCTTACCTCAAGACTAGAGGTCACATTTAGTTGGCCCTTTAGCTACAGTACGCAACTGGGGTGAGCTTCCAGGAAGGAATCGAAAGCCCCTGGATTCTTTAGGAAAAAACTATGTGCTCTTCAGCGGCACCTGTGTCATGAATAGTATCCTGTTTGTGTGGTTTTCAGCAGGCTTGGAAGCTGCAATGGAGCTGCTGTCAAAAGGGGGAAATACGGGCTTCTCCCATATTCTCCCGTTTACAACTTGACACCACAGCGCATTTACTAGCACTCTCTGACTGACTACTGGAGACTTTCAGCCCCACAGGGCCTTTCTATGATCACACTTCATTGGACGCGGGGTGTTTTGAGTGCCACGAATAGCATTACACGCTTCAGGAACTAGTCCGGCCTAGGTGACTTTGGATGGACCAAATGGCTAAGAATTTGACCGGATTTTCAGGATTTTCTGGCAGGCTGGACCTACCGTGTACCTTGCTTCACAATAGAGAGATGACAGGTAAGAGTTGCCAGGATGCACTTTAGGCGCAGGGATTCTTTCAGTGCGGTTCAGAGGGACTCTGCAGAGGCAGAGCCACGTTGAATGGAATACTGGCAAAAACGTGGTCCTGGGGCTGCCTTACAGCTGTAGAAATCAAGCTCTGCAAGCGAGAATCTGTTCATCACCCTTCCCTCTGCATACAAAGAGTTGACCCCAACCGTCTGTTCTGTGTTATGTTTCTCAGAAAATGAAAGGGGACCTGAGCGCACACAATCTCCCTCAGAAGGGAATTCCTACATGACTCTCTTCGGCCTATGGAAAGCCGTAGAGGAGTTAAGGCACTCGGTCGAGTCAGGACTCACGGAGATGGCTGCACACAAAACTTTGCTGATAGGAAACACTCGTGCTTCCCTTGAGACTACGGGTCACGTTTACTTTGCACTGAGCTAGGGAAAGTGTGGGATGAGCTCCTAGCAAGGCACTGGAGACGACCTGGATTCCTAGGAGAACACTCACTTTCTTCACTGAGCGTATTCCTAGGAGTGACTAGAAGACGGTAAATGGCAATGTCTTTCAGTCAGCCTTGAGGCCGCCACTATCTACCTTTCAATTTGGGGAAATCCTGCCTTTTTCCAGGCTTCTCAATGACAAACTGGATCACCCGGCACATGTACCTAGCTTCTCTGACAATCCCAAAGAGATCATTGGAACGCAATCCGGCCTTCTGCAATGAAACTTTTGGATGCAGTGTGTTCTGCATGTGGTGAACGGCATAATCCTCTAAATGTCCGCAGTAGGCCTAGGTGACTTTGGATGTTCCAAATGCCTAGCAATGCTCAGGGTAAATCTCTTCTTTATTTCGGCCTGGACCTAAAGGCCAGTTTCCGCATCACTAAGAGAGACCTCGAGCAGGAGTCCCCAAACTGAATTGGGGCCCCGGTGGTTTCTTTCAGGGCATCTTATGTTTCCTCAAAGTGGCAGACCCGCATGGAATGAAAGCCTGCCACGAACCGCTTTCCTGAGGCTGTTTCAAATCTGTGGAATGCTAGCCATAGAGAACACATTAGTTCCCGGCCCTTCCAACTGCATTGTGAGGGATGTTACCAGAGCTGTGTATCCCTTGAATGTGCCCAGAAGGCTTTGGGTACACAGTGTCCTTCCTTGGAAAGAATAGACCATGTGAGAGTCTTGAGCACTGTGGGCCATACTAAAGCTAAAGCCGTCCATTGATTAAGACTTCCTGGAAACCGGTGCACCTCTATCTCTGGTAATGGGAAAATGTGCACCTTACCTCAAGACTAGAGGTCACATTTAGTTGGCCCTTTAGCTACAGTACGCAACTGGGGTGAGCTCCCAGGAAGGAATCGCAAGCACGTGGATTCTTCAAGAAAACACTATGTGCTCTTCAGCAGCACCTGTGGCATGAATAGTATCCTGGTGGTGTGGTTTTCAGTAGGCTTGGAAGCTGCAATGGAGCTGCTGTCAAAAGGGGGAAATACGGGCTTCTCCCATATTCTCCCGTTTACAACTTGACACCACAGTGCATTTACTAGCGCTCTCTGACTGACTACTGGAGACTTTCAGCCCCACTGGGCCTTTCTATGATCACACTTCGTTGGACGCGGGGTGTTTTGAGTGCCACAAATAGCATTACACGCTTCAGGAACTAGTCCGGCCTAGGTGACTTTGGATGGACCAAATGGCTAACAATTTTACCGGACTTTCAGTATTTTCTGTCAGGCTGGACCTACGTGTACCTTGCTTCACAATAGAGAGATGACAGGTAAGAGTTGCCAGGATGCACTTTAGACGCAGGGATCCTTTCAGTGCGGTTCAGATGGCCTCTGCAGAGGCAGAGCCACGTTGAATGGAATACTGGCAAAAACGTGGTCCTGGGGCTGCCTTACAGCTGTAGAAATCAAGCTCTGCAAGCGAGAATCTGTTCATCACCCTTCCCTCTGCATACAAAGAGTTGACCCCAACCGTCTGTTCTGTGTTATGTTTCTCGGAAAATGAAAGGGGACTACGGCGCCCACACTCTCCCTCAGAAGGGAATTCCTACGTGACTCTCTTCGGCCTATGGAAAGCCGTAGAGGAGTTAAGGCACTCGGTCGAGTCAGGACTCACGGAGATGGCTGCACACAAAACTTTGCTGATAGGAAACACTCGTGCTTCCCTTGAGGCTAGGGGTCACGTTTACTTTGCACTGAGCTAGGGCAAGTGTGTGATGAGCTCCTAGCAAGGCACTGGAGACCACCTGGATTACTAGGAGAACACTCGCTTTCTTCACTGAGCGTATTCCTAGGAGTGACTAGAAGACGGTTAATGGCAATGTCTTTCAGTCAGCCTTGAGGCGGCCACTATCTACCTTTCAACTTTGGGAAATCCTGCCTTTTTCCAGGCTTCTCAATGACAACCTGGATCACCCCGCAAATGTACCTAGCTTCTCTGACAATCCCAAAGAGACCATTGGAACGCAATCCGGCCTTCTGTGATGAAACTTTTGGATGCAGTGTGCTCTGCATGTGGTGAACGGCATAATCCTCTAAATGTCCTCAGTAGGCCTTGGTGACTTTGCATGTTCCAAATGCCTAGCAATGCTCAGGGTAAATCTCTTCTTTATTTAGGCCTGGACCTAAAGGCCAGTTTCCGCATCACTTAGAGAGACCTCGAGCAGGAGTTCCCAAACTGAATTGGAGCCCCGGTGCTTTCTTTCAGGGCATCTTGTGTTTCCTCAAAGTGGCAGGCCCGCATGGAATGAAAGCCTGCCACGAACCGCCTTCCTGAGGCTGTTTCAAAGCTGTGGAATGATAGCCATATAGAACACATTAGTTCCCGGCCCTTCCAACTGCATAGTGAGGGATGTTCCCAGAGCTCTGTATCCCTTCATTGTGCCCAGAAGGCTTTGGGCACACAGTGTCCTTCCTTGGAAAGTATTGACCATGTGAGAATCTTGAGCACTGTGGGCCATACTAAAGCTAAAGCCGTCCATTGATTAAGACTTCCTGGAAACCGGTGCACCTTTATCTCTGGTAATGGGAAAATGGGCACCTTACCTCAAGACTAGAGGTCACATTTAGTTGGCCCTTTAGCTACAGTACGCAACTGGGGTGAGCTCCCAGGAAGGAATCGAAAGCCCCTGGATTCTTTAGGAAAAAACTATGTGCTCTTCAGCGGCACCTGTGTCATGAATAGTATCCTGTTCGTGTGGTTTTC
This sequence comes from Mesoplodon densirostris, assembly GCF_025265405.1. NCBI lineage: Eukaryota > Metazoa > Chordata > Mammalia > Artiodactyla > Ziphiidae > Mesoplodon > Mesoplodon densirostris. Next base: position 2,594,183 of record NC_082682.1, read on the forward strand.
AGGAGGCTTGGAAGCTGCAATGGAGCTGCTGTCAAAAGGGGGAAATACGGGCTTCTCCCATATTCTCCCGTTTACAACTTGACACCACAGCGCATTTACTAGCACTCTCCGACTTACTACTGGAGACTTTCAGCCCCACTGGGCCTTTCTATGATCACACTTCGTTGGACGCGGGGTGTTTTGCGTGCCACGAATAGCATTACACGCTTCATGAACTAGTCCGGCCTAGGTGACTTTGGATGGACCAAATGGCTAACAATTTGACCGGATTTTCAGGATTTTCTGGCAGGCTGGACCTACCATGTACCTTGCTTCCCAATATAGAGATGACAGGTAAGAGTTGCCAGCATGCACTTTAGACGCAGGGATTCTTTCAGTGCGGTTCAGATGGCCTCTGCAGAGGCAGAGCCACGTTGAATGGAATACTGGCAAAAACGTCGTCCTGGGGCTGCCTTACAGCTGTAGAAATCAAGCTCTGCAAGCGAGAATCTGTTCATCACCCTTCCCTCTGCATACAAAGAGTTGACCCCAACCGTCTGTTCTGTGTTATGTGTCTCGGAAAATGAATGTGGACCTGAGCGCACACACTCTCCCTCAGAAGGGAATTCCTACGCGACTCTCTTAGGCCTACGGAAAGCCGTAGAGGAGTTCAAGCACTCTGTCGAGTCAGGACTCACGGAGATGGCTGCACACAAAAATTTGCTGATAGGAAACACTCGTGCTTCCCTTGAGGCTAGGGGTCACGTTTACTTTGCACTGAGCTAGTGCAAGCATGGGATGCGCTCCTAGCAAGGCACTGGAGACCGCCTGGATTCCTAGGAGAACACTCGCTTTCTTCACTGAGCGTATTCCTAGGAGTGACTAGAAGACGGTTAATGGCAATGTCTTTCAGTCAGCCTTGAGGCCGCCACTATCTACCTTTCAACTGGGGGAAATCCTGCCTTTTTCCAGGCTTCTCAATGACAAACTGGATCACCCCGCACATGTACCTAGCTTCTCTGACAATCCCAAAGAGACCATTGGAACGCAATGCGGCCTTCTGCGATGAAACTTTTGGATGCAGTGTGTTCTGCATGTGGTGAACGGCATAATCCTCTAAATATCCTCAGTAGGCCTAGGTGACTTTGGATGTTCCAAATGCCTAGCAATGCTCAGGGTAAAACTCTTTTTTATTTCGGGCTGGACCTAAAGGCCAGTTTCCGCATCACTTAGAGAGACCTCGAGCAGGAGTCCCCAAACTGAATTGGAGCCCCGGTGGTTTCTTTCAGAGCATCTTATGTTTCCTCAAAGTGGCAGACCCGCATGGAATGAAAGCCTGCCACGAACCGCCTTCCTGAAGCTGTTTCAAAGCTGTGGAACGCTAGCCATAGAGAACACATTAGTTCCCGGCCCTTCCAACTGCATAGTGAGGGATGGTCCCAGAGCTGTGTATCCCTTGATTGTGCCCAGAAGGCTTTGGGTACACAGTGTACTTCCTTGGAAAGAATTGACCATGTGAGAGTCTTAAGCACTCTAGGCCATACTAAAGCTTAAGCCGTCCATTGATTAAGACTTCCTGGAAACCGGTGCACCTCTATCTCTGGTAATGGGAAAATGTGCACCTTACCTCAAGACTAGAGGTCACATTTACTTGGCCCTTTAGCTAGAGTACACAACTGCGGTGAGCTCCCAGGAAGGAATCGCAAGCCCCTGGATTCTTCAGGAAAACAGTTTGTGCTCTTCAGCGGCACCTGTGGCGTGAAGAGTCTCCTGGTGGTGTAGTTTTCAGCAGGCTTGGAAGCTGCAATGAACCTGCTGTCAAAAGGGGGAAATACGGGCTTCTCCCATATTCTCCCGTTTACAACTTGACGCCGCAGCGCATTTACTAGCACTCTCTGACTGACTACTGGAGACTTTCAGCCCCACTGTGCCTTTCTATGATCACACTTGGTTGGACGCGGGGTGTTTTGCGTGCCACGAATAGCATTACACGCTTCATGAACTAGTCCAGCCTAGGTGACTTTGGATGGACCAAATGGCTAACAATTTTACCGGATTTTCAGTATTTTCTGGCAGGCTGGACCTACCGTGTACCTTGCTTCACAATAGAGAGTTGACAGGTAAGAGTTGAAAGGATGCACTTTAGGCACAGGGATTCTTTCAGTGCGGTTCAGAGGGCCTCCGCAGAGGCAGAGCCACATTGAATGGAATACTGGCAAAAACGTGGTCCTGGGGCTGCCTTTCAGCTGTAGAAATCAAACTCTGCAGGCGAGAATCTGTTCATCACCCTTCCCTCTGCATACAAAGAGTTGACCCCAACCGTCTGTTCTGTGTTATGTTTCTCGGAATATAAAAGGGGACCCCAGCACACCCATTCTCCCTCAGAAGGGAATTCCTACGCGACTCTCTTAGGCCTACGGAAAGCCGTAGAGGGGTTAAAGCACTCTGTCGAGTCAGGACTCACAGAGATGGCTGCACACAAAACTTTGCTGATAGGAAACACTCGTGATTCCCTTGAGACTAGGGGTCAAGTTTACTTTGCACTGACCTAGGGCAAGCGTGGGATGAGCTCCTAGCAAGGCACTGGAGACCACCTGGATTCCTAGGAGAACACTCACTTTCTTCACTGAGCGTATTCCTAGGAGTGACTAGAAGACGGTTAATGGCAATGTCTTTCAGTCAGCCTTGAGGCCGCCACTATCTACCTTTCAATTTGGGGAAATCCTGCCTTTTTCCAGGCTTCTCAATGACAAACTGGATCACCCGGCACATGTACCTAGCTTCTCTGACAATCCCAAAGAGATCATTGGAACCCAATCCGGCCTTCTGCAATGAAACTTTTGGATGCAGTGTGTTCTGCATGTGGTGAACGGCATAATCCTCTAAATGTCCGCAGTAGGCCTAGGTGACTTTGGATGTTCCAAATGCCTAGCAATGCTCAGGGTAAATCTCTTCTTTATTTCGGCCTGGACCTAAAGGCCAGTTTCCGCATCACTAAGAGAGACCTCGAGCAGGAGTCCCCAAACTGAATTGGGGCACCGGTGGTTTCTTTCAGGGCATCTTATGTTTCCTCAAAGTGTCAGACCCGCATGGAATGAAAGCCTGCCACGAACCGCTTTCCTGAGGCTGTTTCAAATCTGTGGAATGCTAGCCATAGAGAACACATTAGTTCCCGGCCCTTCCAACTGCATTGTGAGGGATGTTACCAGAGCTGTGTATCCCTTGAATGTGCCCAGAAGGCTTTGGGTACACAGTGTCCTTCCTTGGAAAGAATAGACCATGTGAGAGTCTTGAGCACTGTGGGCCATACTAAAGCTAAAGCCGTCCATTGATTAAGACTTCCTGGAAACCGGTGCACCTCTATCCCTGGTAATGGGAAAATGTGCACCTTACCTCAAGACTAGAGGTCACATTTAGTTGGCCCTTTAGCTACAGTACGCAACTGGGGTGAGCTCCCAGGAAGGAATCGCAAGCACGTGGATTCTTCAAGAAAACACTATGTGCTCTTCAGCAGCACCTGTGGCATGAATAGTATCCTGGTGGTGTGGTTTTCAGGAGGCTTGGAAGCTGCAATGGAGCTGCTGTCAAAAGGGGGAAATACGGGCTTCTCCCATATTCTCCCGTTTACAACTTGACACCACAGTGCATTTACTAGCGCTCTCTGACTGACTACTGGAGACTTTCAGCCCCACTGGGCCTTTCTATGATCACACTTCGTTGGACGCGGGGTGTTTTGAGTGCCACGAATAGCATTACACGCTTCAGGAACTAGTCCGGCCTAGGTGACTTTGGATGGACCAAATGGCTAACAATTTGACCGGACTTTCAGTATTTTCTGTCAGGCTGGACCTACGTGTACCTTGCTTCACAATAGAGAGATGACAGGTAAGAGTTTCCAGGATGCACTTTAGACGCAGGGATTCTTTCAGTGCGGTTCAGATGGCCTCTGCAGGGGCAGAGCCACGTTGAATGGAATACTGGCAAAAACGTGGTCCTGGGGCTGCCTTACAGCTGTAGAAATCAAGCTCTGCAAGCGAGAATCTGTTCATCACCCTTCCCTCTGCATACAAAGAGTTGACCCCAACCGTCTGTTCTGTGTTATGTTTCTCGGAAAATGAAAGGGGACTATGGCACCAACACTCTCCCTCAGAAGGGAATTCCTACGTGACTCTCTTCGGCCTACGGAAAGCCGTAGAGGAGTTAAGGCACTCGGTCGAGTCAGGACTCACGGAGATGGCTGCACACAAAACTTTGCTGATAGGAAACACTCGTGCTTCCCTTGAGGCTAGGCATCACGTTTACTTTGCACTGAGCTAGGGCAAGTGTGGGATGAGCTCCTAGCAAGGCACTGGAGACCACCTGGATTCCTAGGAGAACACTGACTTTCTTCACTGAGCATATTCCTAGGAGTGACTAGAAGACGGTTAATGGCAATGTCTTTCAGTCATCCTTGAGGCCGCCACTATCTACATTTCAACTGGGGGAAATCCTGCCTTTTTCCAGGCTTCTCAAAGACAACCTGGATCACCCCGCAAATGTACCTAGCTTCTCTGACAATCCCAAAGAGACCATTGGAATGCAATCCGGCCTTCTGTGATGAAACTTTTGGATGCAGTGTGCTCTGCATGTGGTGAACGGCATAATCCTCTAAATGTCCTCAGTAGGCCTAGGTGACTTTGCATGTTCCAAATGCCTAGCAATGCTCAGGGTAAATCTCTTCTTTATTTCGGCCTGGACCTAAAGGCCAGTTTCCGCATCACTTAGAGAGACCTCGAGCAGGAGTTCCCAAACTGAATTGGAGCTCCGGTGATTTCTTTCAGGGCATCTTGTTTTTCCTCAAAGTGGCAGGCCCGCATGGAATGAAAGCCTGCCACGAACCGCCTTCCTGAGGCTGTTTCAAAGCTGTGGAATGATAGCCATATAGAACACATTAGTTCCCAGCCCTTCAAACTGCATAGTGAGGGATGTTCCCAGAGCTGTGTATCCCTTCATTGTGCCCAGAAGGCTTTGGGCACACAGTGTCCTTCCTTGGAAAGTATTGACCATGTGAGAATCTTGAGCACTGTGGGCCATACTAAAGCTAAAGCCGTCCATTGATTAAGACTTCCTGGAAACCGGTGCACCTCTATCTCTGGTAATGGGAAAATGGGCACCTTACCTCAAGACTAGAGGTCACATTTAGTTGGCCCTTTAGCTACAGTACGCAACTTGGGTGAGCTTCCAGGAAGGAATCGAAAGCCCCTGGATTCTTTAGGAAAAAACTATGTGCTCTTCAGCGGCACCTGTGTCATGAATAGTATCCTGTTTGTGTGGTTTTCAGCAGGCTTGGAAGCTGCAATGGAGCTGCTGTCAAAAGGGGGAAATACGGGCTTCTCCCATATTCTCCCGTTTACAACTTGACACCACAGCGCATTTACTAGCACTCTCTGATTGACTACTGGAGACTTTCAGCCCCACAGGGCCTTTCTATGATCACACTTCATTGGACGCGGGGTGTTTTGAGTGCCACGAATAGCATTACACGCTTCAGGAACTAGTCCGGCCTAGGTGACTTTGGATGGACCAAATGGCTAAGAATTTGACCGGATTTTCAGGATTTTCTGGCAGGCTGGACCTACCGTGTACCTTGCTTCACAATAGAGAGTTGACAGGTAAGAGTTGAAAGGATGCACTTTAGGCACAGGGATTCTTTCAGTGCGGTTCAGAGGGCCTCCGCAGAGGCAGAGCCACGTTGAATGGAATACTGGCAAAAACGTGGTCCTGGGGCTGCCTTTCAGCTGTAGAAATCAAACTCTGCAGGCGAGAATCTGTTCATCACCCTTCCCTCTGCATACAAAGAGTTGACCCCAACCGTCTGTTCTGTGTTATGTTTCTCGGAATATAAAAGGGGACCCCAGCACACCCATTCTCCCTCAGAAGGGAATTCCTACGCGACTCTCTTAGGCCTACGGAAAGCCGTAGAGGGGTTAAAGCACTCTGTCGAGTCAGGACTCACAGAGATGGCTGCACACAAAACTTTGCTGATAGGAAACACTCGTGATTCCCTTGAGACTAGGGGTCAAGTTTACTTTGCACTGACCTAGGGCAAGCGTGGGATGAGCTCCTAGCAAGGCACTGGAGACCACCTGGATTCCTAGGAGAACACTCACTTTCTTCACTGAGCGTATTCCTAGGAGTGACTAGAAGACGGTTAATGGCAATGTCTTTCAGTCAGCCTTGAGGCCGCCACTATCTACCTTTCAATTTGGGGAAATCCTGCCTTTTTCCAGGCTTCTCAATGACAAACTGGATCACCCGGCACATGTACCTAGCTTCTCTGACAATCCCAAAGAGATCATTGGAACCCAATCCGGCCTTCTGCAATGAAACTTTTGGATGCAGTGTGTTCTGCATGTGGTGAACGGCATAATCCTCTAAATGTCCGCAGTAGGCCTAGGTGACTTTGGATGTTCCAAATGCCTAGCAATGCTCAGGGTAAATCTCTTCTTTATTTCGGCCTGGACCTAAAGGCCAGTTTCCGCATCACTAAGAGAGACCTCGAGCAGGAGTCCCCAAACTGAATTGGGGCACCGGTGGTTTCTTTCAGGGCATCTTATGTTTCCTCAAAGTGTCAGACCCGCATGGAATGAAAGCCTGCCACGAACCGCTTTCCTGAGGCTGTTTCAAATCTGTGGAATGCTAGCCATAGAGAACACATTAGTTCCCGGCCCTTCCAACTGCATTGTGAGGGATGTTACCAGAGCTGTGTATCCCTTGAATGTGCCCAGAAGGCTTTGGGTACACAGTGTCCTTCCTTGGAAAGAATAGACCATGTGAGAGTCTTGAGCACTGTGGGCCATACTAAAGCTAAAGCCGTCCATTGATTAAGACTTCCTGGAAACCGGTGCACCTCTATCCCTGGTAATGGGAAAATGTGCACCTTACCTCAAGACTAGAGGTCACATTTAGTTGGCCCTTTAGCTACAGTACGCAACTGGGGTGAGCTCCCAGGAAGGAATCGCAAGCACGTGGATTCTTCAAGAAAACACTATGTGCTCTTCAGCAGCACCTGTGGCATGAATAGTATCCTGGTGGTGTGGTTTTCAGGAGGCTTGGAAGCTGCAATGGAGCTGCTGTCAAAAGGGGGAAATACGGGCTTCTCCCATATTCTCCCGTTTACAACTTGACACCACAGTGCATTTACTAGCGCTCTCTGACTGACTACTGGAGACTTTCAGCCCCACTGGGCCTTTCTATGATCACACTTCGTTGGACGCGGGGTGTTTTGAGTGCCACGAATAGCATTACACGCTTCAGGAACTAGTCCGGCCTAGGTGACTTTGGATGGACCAAATGGCTAACAATTTGACCGGACTTTCAGTATTTTCTGTCAGGCTGGACCTACGTGTACCTTGCTTCACAATAGAGAGATGACAGGTAAGAGTTTCCAGGATGCACTTTAGACGCAGGGATTCTTTCAGTGCGGTTCAGATGGCCTCTGCAGGGGCAGAGCCACGTTGAATGGAATACTGGCAAAAACGTGGTCCTGGGGCTGCCTTACAGCTGTAGAAATCAAGCTCTGCAAGCGAGAATCTGTTCATCACCCTTCCCTCTGCATACAAAGAGTTGACCCCAACCGTCTGTTCTGTGTTATGTTTCTCGGAAAATGAAAGGGGACTATGGCACCAACACTCTCCCTCAGAAGGGAATTCCTACGTGACTCTCTTCGGCCTACGGAAAGCCGTAGAGGAGTTAAGGCACTCGGTCGAGTCAGGACTCACGGAGATGGCTGCACACAAAACTTTGCTGATAGGAAACACTCGTGCTTCCCTTGAGGCTAGGCATCACGTTTACTTTGCACTGAGCTAGGGCAAGTGTGGGATGAGCTCCTAGCAAGGCACTGGAGACCACCTGGATTCCTAGGAGAACACTGACTTTCTTCACTGAGCATATTCCTAGGAGTGACTAGAAGACGGTTAATGGCAATGTCTTTCAGTCATCCTTGAGGCCGCCACTATCTACATTTCAACTGGGGGAAATCCTGCCTTTTTCCAGGCTTCTCAAAGACAACCTGGATCACCCCGCAAATGTACCTAGCTTCTCTGACAATCCCAAAGAGACCATTGGAATGCAATCCGGCCTTCTGTGATGAAACTTTTGGATGCAGTGTGCTCTGCATGTGGTGAACGGCATAATCCTCTAAATGTCCTCAGTAGGCCTAGGTGACTTTGCATGTTCCAAATGCCTAGCAATGCTCAGGGTAAATCTCTTCTTTATTTCGGCCTGGACCTAAAGGCCAGTTTCCGCATCACTTAGAGAGACCTCGAGCAGGAGTTCCCAAACTGAATTGGAGCTCCGGTGATTTCTTTCAGGGCATCTTGTTTTTCCTCAAAGTGGCAGGCCCGCATGGAATGAAAGCCTGCCACGAACCGCCTTCCTGAGGCTGTTTCAAAGCTGTGGAATGATAGCCATATAGAACACATTAGTTCCCAGCCCTTCAAACTGCATAGTGAGGGATGTTCCCAGAGCTGTGTATCCCTTCATTGTGCCCAGAAGGCTTTGGGCACACAGTGTCCTTCCTTGGAAAGTATTGACCATGTGAGAATCTTGAGCACTGTGGGCCATACTAAAGCTAAAGCCGTCCATTGATTAAGACTTCCTGGAAACCGGTGCACCTCTATCTCTGGTAATGGGAAAATGGGCACCTTACCTCAAGACTAGAGGTCACATTTAGTTGGCCCTTTAGCTACAGTACGCAACTTGGGTGAGCTTCCAGGAAGGAATCGAAAGCCCCTGGATTCTTTAGGAAAAAACTATGTGCTCTTCAGCGGCACCTGTGTCATGAATAGTATCCTGTTTGTGTGGTTTTCAGCAGGCTTGGAAGCTGCAATGGAGCTGCTGTCAAAAGGGGGAAATACGGGCTTCTCCCATATTCTCCCGTTTACAACTTGACACCACAGCGCATTTACTAGCACTCTCTGATTGACTACTGGAGACTTTCAGCCCCACAGGGCCTTTCTATGATCACACTTCATTGGACGCGGGGTGTTTTGAGTGCCACGAATAGCATTACACGCTTCAGGAACTAGTCCGGCCTAGGTGACTTTGGATGGACCAAATGGCTAAGAATTTGACCGGATTTTCAGGATTTTCTGGCAGGCTGGACCTACCGTGTACCTTGCTTCACAATAGAGAGATGACAGGTAAGAGTTGCCAGGATGCACTTTAGGCGCAGGGATTCTTTCAGTGCGGTTCAGAGGGACTCTGCAGAGGCAGAGCCACGTTGAATGGAATACTGGCAAAAACGTGGTCCTGGGGCTGCCTTACAGCTGTAGAAATCAAGCTCTGCAAGCGAGAATCTGTTCATCACCCTTCCCTCTGCATACAAAGAGTTGACCCCAACCGTCTGTTCTGTGTTATGTTTCTCAGAAAATGAAAGGGGACCTGAGCGCACACAATCTCCCTCAGAAGGGAATTCCTACATGACTCTCTTCGGCCTATGGAAAGCCGTAGAGGAGTTAAGGCACTCGGTCGAGTCAGGACTCACGGAGATGGCTGCACACAAAACTTTGCTGATAGGAAACACTCGTGCTTCCCTTGAGACTACGGGTCACGTTTACTTTGCACTGAGCTAGGGAAAGTGTGGGATGAGCTCCTAGCAAGGCACTGGAGACGACCTGGATTCCTAGGAGAACACTCACTTTCTTCACTGAGCGTATTCCTAGGAGTGACTAGAAGACGGTAAATGGCAATGTCTTTCAGTCAGCCTTGAGGCCGCCACTATCTACCTTTCAACTTGGGGAAATCCTGCCTTTTTCCAGGCTTCTCAATGACAACCTTGATAAACCCGCAAATGTACCTAGCTTCTCTGAGAATCCCAAAGAGACCATTGGAACGGAATCCGGCCTTCTGCGATGAAACTTTTGGATGCAGTGTGTTCTGCATGTGGTGAACGGCATAATCCTCTAAATGTCCTCAGTAGGCCTAGGTGACTTTGGATGTTCCAAATGCCTAGCAATGCTCAGGGTAAAACTCTTTTTTTATTTCGGGCTGGACCTAAAGGCCAGTTTCCGCATCACTTAGAGAGACCTCGAGCAGGAGTCTCCAAACTGAATTGGAGCCCCGGTGGTTTCTTTCAGAGCATCTTATGTTTCCTCAAAGTGGCAGACCCGCATGGAATGAAAGCCTGCCACGAACCGCCTTCCTGAAGCTGTTTCAAAGCTGTGGAACGCTAGCCATAGAGAACACATTAGTTCCCGGCCCTTCCAACTGCATAGTGAGGGATGATCCCAGAGCTGTGTATCCCTTGATTGTGCCCAGAAGGCTTTGGGTACACAGTGTACTTCCTTGGAAAGAATTGACCATGTGAGAGCCTTGAGCACAGTAGGCCATACTAAAGCTTAAGCCGTCCATTGATTAAGACTTCCTGGAAACCGGTGCACCTCTATCTCTGGTAATGGGAAAATGTGCACCTTACCTCAAGACAAGAGGTCACATTTACTTGGCCCTTTAACTAGAGTACACAACAGGGGTGAGCTCCCAGGAAGGAATCGCAAGCCCCTGGATTCTTTAGGAAAAACACTCTGTGCTCTTCAGCGGCACCTGTGGCGTGAAGAGTCTCTTGGTGGTGTGGTTTTCAGCAGGCTTGGAAGCTGCAATGAACCTGCTGTCAAAAGGGGGAAATACGGGCTTCTCCCATATTCTCCCATTTACAACTTGACGCCACAGCGCATTTACTAGCACTCTCTGACTGACTACTGGAAACTTTCAGGCCCACTGGGCCTTTCTATGATGACACTTGGTTGGACGCGGGGTGTTTTGCGTGCCACGAATAGCATTACACGCTTCATGAACTAGTCCAGCCTAGGTGACTTTGGATGGACCAAATGGCTAACAATTTTACCGGATTTTCAGTATTTTCTGGCAGGCTGGACCAACCGTGTACCTTGCTTCACAATAGAGAGATGACAGGTAAGAGTTGCCAGGATGCACTTTAGACGCAGGGATTCGTTCACTGCGGTTCAGAGGGCCTCCGCAGAGGCAGAGCCACGTTGAATGGAATACTGGCAAAAACGTGGTCCTGGGGCTGCCTTTCAGCTGTAAAAATCAAACTCTGCAGGCGAGAATCTGTTCATCACCCTTCCCTCTGCATACAAAGAGTTGACCCCAACCGTCTGTTCTGTGTTATGTTTCTCGGAATATAAAAGGGGACCCCAGCGCACCCATTCTCCCTCAGAAGGGAATTCCTACGCGACTCTCTTAGGCCTACGGAAAGCCCTAGAGGGGTTAAAGCACTCTGTCGAGTCAGGACTCACGGAGATGGCTGCACACAAAACTTTGCTGATAGGAAACACTCGTGCTTCCCTTGAGGCTAGGGGTCAAGTTTACTTTGCACTGACCTAGGGCAAGCGTGGGATGAGCTCCTAGCAAGGCACTGGAGACCACCTGGATTCCTAGGAGAACACTCAGTTTCTTCACTGAGCGTATTCCTAGGAGTGACTAGAAGACGGTTAATGAGAATGTCTTTCAGTCAGCCTTGAGGCCGCCACTATCTACCTTTCAACTGGGGGAAATCCTGCCTTTTTCCAGGCTTCTCAATGACAAACTGGATCACCCGGCACATGTACCTAGCTTCTCTGACAATCCCAAAGAGATCATTGGAATGCAATCCGGCCTTCTGCAATGCAACTTTTGGATGCAGTGTGTTCTGCATGTGGTGAACGGCATAATCCTCTAAATGTCCGCAGTAGGCCTAGGTGACTTTGGATGTTCCAAATGCCTAGCAATGCTCGGGGTTAATCTCTTCTTTATTTCGGCCTGGACCTAAAGGCCAGTTTCCGCATCACTAAGAGAGACCTCGAGCAGGAGTCCCCACACTGAATTGGAACCCCGGTGGTTTCTTTCAGGGCATCCTATGTTTCCTCAAATTGGCAGACCCGCATGGAATGAAAGCCTGCCACGAACCACTTTCCTGAGGCTCTTTCAAATCTGTGGAATGCTAGCCATAGAGAACACATTAGTTCCCGGCCCTTCCAACTGCATTGTGAGGGATGTTACCAGAGCTGTGTATCCCTTGAATGTGCCCAGAAGGCTTTGGGTACACAGTGTCCATCCTTGGAAAGAATAGAACATGTGAGAATCTTGAGCACTGTGGGCCATACTAAAGCTAAAGCCGTCCATTGATTAAGACTTCCTGGAAACCGGTGCACCTCTATCTCTGGTAATGGGAAAATATGCACCTTACCTCAAGACTAGAGGTCACATTTAGTTGGCCCTGTAGCTACAGTACGCAACTGGGGTGAGCTCCCAGGAAGGAATCACAAGCACGTGGATTCTTCAAGAAAACATTTTGTGCTCTTCAGCGGCACCTGTGGCGTGAAGAGTCTCCTGGTGGTGTGGTTTTCAGCAGGCTTGGAAGCTGCAATGAACCTGCTGTCAAAAGGGGGAAATACGGGCTTCTCCCATATTCTCCCGTTTACAACTTGACGCCACAGCGCATTTACTAGCACTCTCTGACTGACTACTGGAGACTTTCAGCCCCACTGGGCCTTTCTATGATCACACTTCGTTGGACGCGGGGTGTTTTGCGTGCCACGAAGAGCATTACACGCTTCATGAACTAGTCCGGCCTAGGTGACTTTGGATGGACCAAATGGCTAACAATTTTACCGGATTTTCAGTATTTTCTGGCAGGCAGGACCTACCGTGTACCTTGCTTCACAATAGAGAGATGACAGGTAAGAGTTGCCAGGATGCACTTTAGGCGCAGGGATTCTTTCAGTGTGGTTCAGAGGTCCTCCGCAGAGGCAGAGCCACGTTGAATGGAATACTGGCAAAAACGTGGTCCTGGGGCTGCCTTTCAGCTGTAAAAATCAAACTCTGCAGGCGAGAATCTGTTCATCACCCTTCCCTCTGCATACAAAGAGTTGACCCTAACCGTCTGTTCTGTGTTATGTTTCTCGGAATATAAAAGAGGACCCCAGTGCACCCATTCTCCCTCAGAAGGGAATTCCTACGCGACTCTCTTAGGCCTACGGAGAGCCGTAGAGGGGTTAAAGCACTCTGTCGAGTCAGGACTCACGGAGACGGCTGCACACAAAACTTTGCTGATAGGAAACACTCGTGCTTCCCTTGAGGCTAGGGGGTCAAGTTTACTTTGCCCTGAGCTAGGGCAAGCGTGGGATGAGCTCCTAGCAAGGCACTGGAGACCACCTGGATTCCTAGGAGAACACACACTTTCTTCACTGAGCGTATTCCTAGGAGTGACTAGAAGACGGTTAATGACAATGTCTTTCAGTCAGCCTTGAGGCCGCCACTATCTACCTTTCAACTGTGGGAAATCCTGCCTTTTTCCAGGCTTCTCAATGACAAACTGGATCACCCGGCACATGTACCTAGCTTCTCTGACAATCCCAAAGAGATCATTGGAACCCAATCCGGCCTTCTGCAATGAAACTTTTGGATGCAGTGTGTTCTGCATGAGGTGAACGGCATAATCCTCTAAATGTCCGCAGTAGGCCTAGGTGACTTTGGATGTTCCAAATGCCTAGCAATGCTCAGGGTAAATCTCTTCTTTATTTCGGCCTGGACCTAAAGGCCAGTTTCCGCATCACTAAGAGAGACCTCGAGCAGGAGTCCCCAAACTGAATTGGAGCCCCGGTGGTTTCTTTCAGGGCATCTTATGTTTCCTCAAAGTGGCAGACCCGCATGGAATGAAAGCCTGCCACGAACCGCTTTCCTGAGGCTGTTTCAAATCTGTGGAATGCTAGCCATAGAGAACACATTAGTTCCCGGCCCTTCCAACTGCATTGTGAGGGATGTTACCAGAGCTGTGTATCCCTTGAATGTGCCCAGAAGGCTTTGGGTACACAGTGTCCTTCCTTGGAAAGAATAGACCATGTGAGAGTCTTGAGCACTGTGGGCCATACTAAAGCTAAAGCCGTCTATTGATTAAGACTTCCTGGAAACCGGTGCACCTCTATCTCTGGTAATGGGAAAATGGGCACCTTACCTCAAGACTAGAGGTCACATTTAGTTGGCCCTTTAGATAGAGTATGCAACTGGGGTGAGCTCCAAGGAAGGAATCGAAAGACCCTGGATTCTTTAGGAAAAAAAATATGTGCTCTTCAGCGGCACCTGTGTCATGAATAGTATCCTGTTCGTGTGGTTTTCAGCAGGCTTGGAAGATGAAATGAAGCTGCTGTCAAAAGGGGGAAATACGGGCTTCTCCCATATTCTCCCGTTTACAACTTGACGCCACAGCGCATTTACTAGCACTCTCTGACTGACTACTGGAGACTTTCAGCCCCACTGGGCCTTTCTATGATCACACTTCGTTGGACGCGGGGTGTTTTTCGTGCCACGAATAGCATTACACGCTTCAGGAACTAGTCCGGCCTAGGTGACTTTGGATGGACCAAATGGCTAACAATTTTACCGGACTTTCAGTATTTTCTGTCAGGCTGGACCTACGTGTACCTTGCTTCACAATAGAGAGATGACAGGTAAGAGTTGCCAGGATGCACTTTAGACGCAGGGATCCTTTCAGTGCGGTTCAGATGGCCTCTGCAGAGGCAGAGCCACGTTGAATGGAATACTGGCAAAAACGTGGTCCTGGGGCTGCCTTACAGCTGTAGAAATCAAGCTCTGCAAGCGAGAATCTGTTCATCACCCTTCCCTCTGCATACAAAGAGTTGACCCCAACCGTCTGTTCTGTGTTATGTTTCTCGGAAAATGAAAGGGGACCTGAGCGCACACACTCTCCTTCAGAAGGGAATTCCTACGCGACTCTCTTAGGCCTACGGAAAGCCGTAGAGGAGTTAAAGCACTCTGTCGAGTCAGGACTCACGGAGATGGCTGCACACAAAACTTTGTTGATAGGAAACACTCGTGCTTCCCTTGAGGCTAGGGGTCAAGTTTACTTTGCACTGACCTAGGGCAAGCGTGGGATGAGCTCCTAGCAAGGCACTGGAGACCACCTGGATTCCTAGGAGAACACTCAGTTTCTTCACTGAGCGTATTCCTAGGAGTGACTAGAAGACGGTTAATGAGAATGTCTTTCAGTCAGCCTTGAGGCCGCCACTATCTACCTTTCAACTGGGGGAAATCCTGCCTTTTTCCAGGCTTCTCAATGACAAACTGGATCACCCGGCACATGTACCTAGCTTCTCTGACAATCCCAAAGAGATCATTGGAATGCAATCCGGCCTTCTGCAATGCAACTTTTGGATGCAGTGTGTTCTGCATGTGGTGAACGGCATAATCCTCTAAATGTCCGCAGTAGGCCTAGGTGACTTTGGATGTTCCAAATGCCTAGCAATGCTCGGGGTTAATCTCTTCTTTATTTCGGCCTGGACCTAAAGGCCAGTTTCCGCATCACTAAGAGAGACCTCGAGCAGGAGTCCCCACACTGAATTGGAACCCCGGTGGTTTCTTTCAGGGCATCCTATGTTTCCTCAAATTGGCAGACCCGCATGGAATGAAAGCCTGCCACGAACCACTTTCCTGAGGCTGTTTCAAATCTGTGGAATGCTAGCCATAGAGAACACATTAGTTCCCGGCCCTTCCAACTGCATTGTGAGGGATGTTACCAGAGCTGTGTATCCCTTGAATGTGCCCAGAAGGCTTTGGGTACACAGTGTCCATCCTTGGAAAGAATAGAACATGTGAGAATCTTGAGCACTGTGGGCCATACTAAAGCTAAAGCCGTCCATTGATTAAGACTTCCTGGAAACCGGTGCACCTCTATCTCTGGTAATGGGAAAATATGCACCTTACCTCAAGACTAGAGGTCACATTTAGTTGGCCCTGTAGCTACAGTACGCAACTGGGGTGAGCTCCCAGGAAGGAATCACAAGCACGTGGATTCTTCAAGAAAACATTTTGTGCTCTTCAGCGGCACCTGTGGCGTGAAGAGTCTCCTGGTGGTGTGGTTTTCAGCAGGCTTGGAAGCTGCAATGAACCTGCTGTCAAAAGGGGGAAATACGGGCTTCTCCCATATTCTCCCGTTTACAACTTGACGCCACAGCGCATTTACTAGCACTCTCTGACTGACTACTGGAGACTTTCAGCCCCACTGGGCCTTTCTATGATCACACTTCGTTGGACGCGGGGTGTTCTGCGTGCCACGAAGAGCATTACACGCTTCATGAACTAGTCCGGCCTAGGTGACTTTGGATGGACCAAATGGCTAACAATTTTACCGGATTTTCAGTATTTTCTGGCAGGCAGGACCTACCGTGTACCTTGCTTCACAATAGAGAGATGACAGGTAAGAGTTGCCAGGATGCACTTTAGGCGCAGGGATTCTTTCAGTGTGGTTCAGAGGTCCTCCGCAGAGGCAGAGCCACGTTGAATGGAATACTGGCAAAAACGTGGTCCTGGGGCTGCCTTTCAGCTGTAAAAATCAAACTCTGCAGGCGAGAATCTGTTCATCACCCTTCCCTCTGCATACAAAGAGTTGACCCTAACCGTCTGTTCTGTGTTATGTTTCTCGGAATATAAAAGAGGACCCCAGTGCACCCATTCTCCCTCAGAAGGGAATTCCTACGCGACTCTCTTAGGCCTACGGAGAGCCGTAGAGGGGTTAAAGCACTCTGTCGAGTCAGGACTCACGGAGACGGCTGCACACAAAACTTTGCTGATAGGAAACACTCGTGCTTCCCTTGAGGCTAGGGGGTCAAGTTTACTTTGCCCTGAGCTAGGGCAAGCGTGGGATGAGCTCCTAGCAAGGCACTGGAGACCACCTGGATTCCTAGGAGAACACACACTTTCTTCACTGAGCGTATTCCTAGGAGTGACTAGAAGACGGTTAATGACAATGTCTTTCAGTCAGCCTTGAGGCCGCCACTATCTACCTTTCAACTGTGGGAAATCCTGCCTTTTTCCAGGCTTCTCAATGACAAACTGGATCACCCGGCACATGTACCTAGCTTCTCTGACAATCCCAAAGAGATCATTGGAACCCAATCCGGCCTTCTGCAATGAAACTTTTGGATGCAGTGTGTTCTGCATGAGGTGAACGGCATAATCCTCTAAATGTCCGCAGTAGGCCTAGGTGACTTTGGATGTTCCAAATGCCTAGCAATGCTCAGGGTAAATCTCTTCTTTATTTCGGCCTGGACCTAAAGGCCAGTTTCCGCATCACTAAGAGAGACCTCGAGCAGGAGTCCCCAAACTGAATTGGAGCCCCGGTGGTTTCTTTCAGGGCATCTTATGTTTCCTCAAAGTGGCAGACCCGCATGGAATGAAAGCCTGCCACGAACCGCTTTCCTGAGGCTGTTTCAAATCTGTGGAATGCTAGCCATAGAGAACACATTAGTTCCCGGCCCTTCCAACTGCATTGTGAGGGATGTTACCAGAGCTGTGTATCCCTTGAATGTGCCCAGAAGGCTTTGGGTACACAGTGTCCTTCCTTGGAAAGAATAGACCATGTGAGAGTCTTGAGCACTGTGGGCCATACTAAAGCTAAAGCCGTCTATTGATTAAGACTTCCTGGAAACCGGTGCACCTCTATCTCTGGTAATGGGAAAATGGGCACCTTACCTCAAGACTAGAGGTCACATTTAGTTGGCCCTTTAGATAGAGTATGCAACTGGGGTGAGCTCCAAGGAAGGAATCGAAAGACCCTGGATTCTTTAGGAAAAAAAATATGTGCTCTTCAGCGGCACCTGTGTCATGAATAGTATCCTGTTCGTGTGGTTTTCAGCAGGCTTGGAAGATGAAATGAAGCTGCTGTCAAAAGGGGGAAATACGGGCTTCTCCCATATTCTCCCGTTTACAACTTGACGCCACAGCGCATTTACTAGCACTCTCTGACTGACTACTGGAGACTTTCAGCCCCACTGGGCCTTTCTATGATCACACTTCGTTGGACGCGGGGTGTTTTTCGTGCCACGAATAGCATTACACGCTTCAGGAACTAGTCCGGCCTAGGTGACTTTGGATGGACCAAATGGCTAACAATTTTACCGGACTTTCAGTATTTTCTGTCAGGCTGGACCTACGTGTACCTTGCTTCACAATAGAGAGATGACAGGTAAGAGTTGCCAGGATGCACTTTAGACGCAGGGATCCTTTCAGTGCGGTTCAGATGGCCTCTGCAGAGGCAGAGCCACGTTGAATGGAATACTGGCAAAAACGTGGTCCTGGGGCTGCCTTACAGCTGTAGAAATCAAGCTCTGCAAGCGAGAATCTGTTCATCACCCTTCCCTCTGCATACAAAGAGTTGACCCCAACCGTCTGTTCTGTGTTATGTTTCTCGGAAAATGAAAGGGGACCTGAGCGCACACACTCTCCTTCAGAAGGGAATTCCTACGCGACTCTCTTAGGCCTACGGAAAGCCGTAGAGGAGTTAAAGCACTCTGTCGAGTCAGGACTCACGGAGATGGCTGCACACAAAACTTTGTTGATAGGAAACACTCGTGCTTCCCTTGAGGCTAGGGGTCAAGTTTACTTTGCACTGACCTAGGGCAAGCGTGGGATGAGCTCCTAGCAAGGCACTGGAGACCACCTGGATTCCTAGGAGAACACTCACTTTCTTCACTGAGGGTATTCCTAGGAGTGACTAGAAGTACGGTTAATGACAATGTCTTTCTGTCAGCCTTGAGGCCGCCACTATCTACCTTTCAACTGGGGGAAATCCTGCCTTTTTCCAGGCTTCTCAATGACAAACTGGATCACCCCGCACATGTACCTAGCTTCTCTGACAATCCCAAAGAGATCATTGGAACGCAATCCGGCCTTCTGCAATGAAACTTTTGGATGCAGTGTGTTCTGCATGAGGTGAACGGCATAATCCTCTAAATGTCCGCAGTAGGCCTAGGTGACTTTGGATGTTCCAAATGCCTAGCAATGCTCAGGGTAAATCTCTTCTTTATTTCGGCCTGGACCTAAAGGCCAGTTTCCGCATCACTATGAAAGACCTCGAGCAGGAGTCCCCAAACTGAATTGGAGCCCCGGTGGTTTCTTTCAGGGCATCTTATGTTTCCTCAAAGTGGCAGACCCGCATGGAATGAAAGCCTGCCACGAACCGCTTTCCTGAGGCTGTTTCAAATCTGTGGAATGCTAGCCATAGAGAACACATTAGTTCCTGGCCCTTCCAACTGCATTGTGAGGGATGTTACCAGAGCTGTGTATCCCTTGAATGTGCCCAGAAGGCTTTGGGTACACAGTGTCCTTCCTTGGAAAGAATAGACCATGTGAGAGTCTTGAGCACTGTGGGCCATACTAAAGCTAAAGCCGTCCATTGATTAAGACTTCCTGGAAACCGGTGCACCTCTATCTCTGGTAATGGGAAAATGTGCACCTTACCTCAAGACTAGAGGTCACATTTAGTTGGCCCTTTAGCTACAGTACGCAACTGGGGTGAGCTCCCAGGAAGGAATCGCAAGCACGTGGATTCTTCAAGAAAACACTATGTGCTCTTCAGCGGCACCTGTGCCGTGAAGAGTCTCCTGGTGGTGTGGTTTTCAGCAGGCTTGGAAGCTGCAAGGGAGCTGCTGTCAAAAGGGGGAAATACGGGCTTCTGCCATATTCTCCCGTTTACAACTTGACACCACAGCGCATTTACTAGCGCTCTCTGCCTGACTACTGGAGACTTTCAGAACCACTGGGCCTTTCTATGATCACACTTCGTTGGACGCGGGGTGTTTTGCGTGCCACGAATAGCATTACACGCTTCAGGAACTAGTCCGGCCTAGGTGACTTTGGATGGACCAAATGGCTAACAATTTTACCGGACTTTCAGTATTTTCTGTCAGGCTGGACCTACGTGTACCTTGCTTCACAATAGAGAGATGACAGGTAAGAGTTGCCAGGATGCACTTTAGACGCAGGGATTCTTTCAGTGCGGTTCAGATGGCCTCTGCAGAGGCAGAGCCACGTTGAATGGAATACTGGCAAAAACGTGGTCCTGGGGCTGCCTTACAGCTGTAGAAATCAAGCTCTGCAAGCGAGAATCTGTTCATCACCCTTCCCTCTGCATACAAAGAGTTGACCCCAACCGTCTGTTCTGTGTTATGTTTCTCGGAAAATGAAAGGGGACCTGAGCACACACACTCTCCCTCAGAAGGGAATTCCTACGTGACTCTCTTAGGCCTACGGAAAGCCGTAGAGGAGTTAAAGCACTCTGTCGAGTCAGGGCTCACGGAGATGGCTGCACACAAAACTTTGCTGATAGGAAACACTCGTGCTTCTCTTGAGGCTAGGTGTCACGTTTACTTTGCACTGAGCTAGTGCAAGCGTGGGATGCGCTCCTAGCAAGGCACTGGAGACCACCTGGATTCCTAGGAGAACACTCACTTTCTTCACTGAGCGTATTCCTAGGAGTGACTAGAAGACCGTTAATGGCAATGTCTTTCAGTCAGCCTTGAGGCCGCCACTATCTACCTTTCAACTGGGGGAAATCCTGCCTTTTTCCTGGCTTCTCAATGACAAACTGGATCACCCCGCACATGTACCTAGCTTCTCTGACAATCCCAAAGAGACCATTGGAACGCAATCCGGCCTTCTGCGATGAAACATTTGGATGCAGTGTGTTCTGCATGTGGTGAACGGCATAATCCTCTAAATATCCTCAGTAGGCCTAGGTGACTTTGGATGTTCCAAATGCCTAGCAATGCTCAGAGTAAAACTCTTTTTTATTTCGGGCTGGACCTAAAGGCCAGTTTCCGCATCACTTAGAGAGACCTCGAGCAGGAGTCCCCAAACTGAATTGGAGCCCCTGTGGTTTCTTTCAGAGCATCTTATGTTTCCTCAAAGTGGCAGACCCGCCTGGAATGAAAGCCTGCCACGAACCGCCTTCCTGAAGCTATTTCAAAGCTGTGGAACACTAGCCACAGAGAACACATTAGTTCCCGGCCCTTCCAACTGCATAGTGAGGGATGCTCCCAGAGCTGTGTATCCCTTGATTGTGCCCAGAAGGCTTTGGGTACACAGTGTACTTCCTTGGAAAGAATTGACCATGCGAGAGTCTTGAGCACTGTAGGCCATACTAAAGCTTAAGCCGTCCATTGATTAAGACTTCCTGGAAACCGGTGCACCTCTATCTCTGGTAATGGGAAAATGTGCACCTTACCTCAAGACTAGAGGTTACATTTACTTGGCCCTTTAGCTAGAGTACACAACTGGGGTGAGCTCCCAGGGAGGAATCGCAAGCCCCTGGATTCTTCAGGAAAACAGTTTGTGCTCTTCAGCGGCACCTGTGGCGTGAAGAGTCTCCTGGTGGTGTGGTTTTCAGCAGGCTTGGAAGCTGCAATGGACCTGCTGTCAAAAGGGGGAAAAACGGGCTTCTCCCATATTCTCCCGTTTACAACTTGACGCCACAGCGCATTTACTAGCACTCTCTGACTGACTACTGGAGAGTTTCAGCCCCACTGGGCCTTTCTATGATGACACTTGGTTGGACGC
Organism: Mesoplodon densirostris; assembly: GCF_025265405.1. Classification (NCBI taxonomy): domain Eukaryota; kingdom Metazoa; phylum Chordata; class Mammalia; order Artiodactyla; family Ziphiidae; genus Mesoplodon; species Mesoplodon densirostris. The sequence continues at coordinate 2,615,549 of NC_082682.1, forward strand.
GGGGTGTTTTCCGTGCCACGAATAGCATTACACGCTTCATGAACTAGTCCGGGCTAGGTGAATTTGGATGGAGCAAATGGCTAACAATTTTACCGGATTTTCAGTATTTTCTGGCAGGCAGGACCTACCGTGTACCTTGCTTCACAATAGAGAGATGACAGGTAAGAGTTGCCAGGATGCACTTTAGGCGCAGGGATTCTTTCAGTGCGGTTCAGAGGGCCTCCGCAGAGGCAGAGCCACGTTGAATGGAATACTGGCAAAAACGTGGTCCTGGGGCTGCCTTTCAGCTGTAGAAATCAAACTCTGCAGGCGAGAATCTGTTCATCACCCTTCCCTCTGCATACAAAGAGTTGACCCCAACCGTCTGTTCTTTGTTATGTTTCTCGGAATATAAAAGAGGACCCAAGCGCACCCATTCTCCCTCAGAAGGGAATTCCTACGTGACTCTCTTAGGCCTACGGAAAGCCGTAGAGGGGTTAAAGCACTCTGTCGAGTCAGGAATCACGGAGATGGCTGCACACAAAACTTTGCTGATAGGAAACACTCGTGCTTCCCTTGAGGCTAGGGGTCAAGTTTACTTTGCCCTGAGCTAGTGCAAGCGTGGGATGAGCTCCTAGCAAGGCACTGGAGACCTCCTGGATTCCTAGGAGAACACTCACTTTCTTCACTGAGCGTATTCCTAGGAGTGACTAGAAGACAGTTAATGACAATGTCTTTCAGTCAGCCTTGAGGCCGCCACTATCTACCTTTCAACTGGGGGAAATCCTGCCTTTTTCCAGGCTTCTCAATGACAAACTGGATCACCCGGCACATGTACCTAGCTTCTCTGACAATCCCAAAGAGATCATTGGAACGCAATCCGGCCTTCTGCAATGCAACTTTTGGATGCAGTGTGTTCTGCATGTGGTGAACGGCATAATCCTCTAAATGTCCGCAGTAGGCCTAGGTGACTTTGGATGTTCCAAATGCCTAGCAATGCTCGGGGTAAATCTCTTCTTTATTTCGGCCTGGACCTAAAGGCCAGTTTCCGCATCACTAAGAGAGACCTCGAGCAGGAGTCCCCAAACTGAATTGCAGCCCCTGTGGTTTCTTTCAGAGCATCTTATGTTTCCTCAAAGTGGCAGACCCGCATGGAATGAAAGCCTGCCACTAACCGCTTTCCTGAGGCTGTTTCAAATCTGTGGAATGCTAGCCATAGAGAACACATTAGTTCCCGGCCCTTCCAACTGCATTGTGAGGGATGTTACCAGAGCTGTGTATCCCTTGATTGTGCCCAGAAGGCTTTGGGTACACAGTGTCCTTCCTTGGAAAGAATAGACCATGTGAGAGTCCTGAGCACTGTGGGCCGTACTAAAGCTAATGCCGTCCATTGATTAAGACTTCCTGGAAACCGGTGCACCTCTATCTCTGGTAATGGGAAAATGTGCAACTTACCTCAAGACTAGAGGTCACATTTAGTTGGCCCTTTAGCTACAGTACGCAACTGGGGTGAGCTCCCAGGAAGGAATCGCAAGCACGTGGATTCTTCAAGAAAACACTATGTGCTCTTCAGCGGCACCTGTGGCGTGAAGAGTCTCCTGGTGGTGTGGTTTTCAGCAGGCTTGGAAGCTGCAATGGAGCTGCTGTCAAAAGGGGGAAATACGGGCTTCTGCCATATTCTCCCGTTTACAACTTGACACCACAGCGCATTTACTAGCGCTCTCTGCCTGACTACTGGAGACTTTCAGACCCACTGGGCCTTTCTATGATCACACTTCGTTGGACGCGGGGTGTTTTGCGTGCCACGAATAGCAATACACGCTTCAGGAACTAGTCCGGCCTAGGTGACTTTGAATGGACCAAATGGCTAACAATTTTACCGGACTTTCAGTATTTTCTGTCAGGCTGGACCTACGTGTACCTTGCTTCACAATAGAGAGATGACAGGTAAGAGTTGCCAGGATGCACTTTAGACGCAGGGATTCTTTCAGTGCGGTTCAGATGGCCTCTGCAGAGGCAGAGCCACGTTGAATGGAATACTGGCAAAAACGTGGTCCTGGGGCTGCCTTACAGCTGTAGAAATCAAGCTCTGCAAGCGAGAATCTGTTCATCACCCTTCCCTCTTCATACAAAGAGTTGACCCCAACCGTCTGTTCTGTGTTATGTTTCTCGGAAAATAAAAGGGGACTACGGTGCACCCACTCTCCCTCAGAAGGGAATTCCTACGCGACTCTCTTAGGCCTACGGAAAGCCGTAGAGGAGTTAAAGCACTCTGTCGAGTCAGGACTCACGGAGATGGCTGCACACATAACTTTGCTGATAGGAAACACTCGTGCTTCCCTTGAGGCTAGGGGTCACGTTTACTTTGCACTGAGCTAGGGCAAGCGTGGGATGAGCTCCTAGCAAGGCACTGGAGACCACCTGGATTCCTAGGAGAACACTCACTTTCTTCACTGAGCGTATTCCTAGGAGTGACTAGAAGACGGTTAATGGCAATGTCTTTCAGTCAGCCTTGAGGCCGCCACTATGTACCTTTCAACTGGGGGAAATCCTGCCTTTTTCCAGGCTTCTCAATGACAAACTGGATCACCCCGCACATGTACCTAGCTTCTCTGACAATCCCAAAGAGACCATTGGAACGCAATCCGGCCTTCTGCGATGAAACATTTGGATGCAGTGTGTTCTGCATGTGGTGAACGGCATAATCCTCTAAATGTCCTCAGTAGGCCTAGGTTACTTTGGATGTTCCAAATGCCTAGCAATGCTCAGGGTAAATCTCTTCTTTCTTTCGGGCTGGACCTAAAGGCCAGTTTCCGCATCACTTAGAGATACCTCGAGCAGGAGTCCCCAAACTGAATTGGAGCCCCGATGGTTTCTTTCAGGGCATCTTATGTCTCCTCAAAGTTGCAGACCCGCATGGAATGAAAGCCTGCCACGAACCGCCTTCCTGAGGCTGTTTCAAAGCTGTGGAACGCTAGCCATAGAGAACAAATTAGTTCCCGTCCCTTCCAACTGCATAGTGAGGGATGTTCCCAGAGCTGTGTTTCCCTTGATTGTGCCCAGAAGGCTTTGGGTACACAGTGTCCTTCCTTGGAAAGAATTGACCATGTGAGAGTCTTGAGCACTGTGAGCCATACTAAAGCTAAAGCCGTCCATTGATTAAGACTTCCTGGAAACCGGTGCACCTCTATCTTTGGTAATGGGAAAATGTGCACCTTACCTCAAGACTAGAGGTCACATTTAGTTGGCACTTTATCTACAGTATGCAACTTGGGAGAGCTCCCAGGATGGAATCGCAAGACCCTGGTTTCTTTAGGAAACAACTATGTGCTCTTCAGCGGCACATGTAACGTGAATAGTATCCTGGTGATGTTGTTTTCTGCAGGCTTGGAAGCCGCAATGAAGGTGCTTACCACGTGGAGAAATTCGGGCTTCTCCCACATTCTCCCCTTTCCAACTTGACGCCAAAACGCATTAACCAGCACTCTCTGAATCCTGGCGACTTTCAGCCCCACTGGGCCTTTCTATAATCACACTCCGTTGGACGGGCAGTGTTTTGCGTGCCATGAATAGCATTAGATGCTTCATGACATAGTGGGGACTAGGTGATTTTGGATCGTCCATGTGCCTCACAATTTTAACAGTTTTTCAGGATTTTCTGTCAGGCTGGACCTACCGTGTTCCTTGCTTCACAATAGAGAGATGACACGTAAGAGTTGCCAGGATGCACTTTAGGCACAGGGATTCTGTCAGTGCAGTTCAGAGGGCCTCTGCAGAGGCGGAGCCACGTTGAATAGAATACTGGCAAAAACGTGGTCCTGGGGCTGCCTTACAGCTCTAGAAATCAAGTTCTGCAGGCGAGAATCAGTTAATTGCCTTTCACTCTGCATAGAAAGAGTTGACCCCAACAGTCTGTTCTGTGTTATTATTGCTCAGAAAACAAAAAGGGGACTCACAGCGCACACACTATCCCCCAGAAGGGAATACCTATGCGACTCTCTTAGGCCTACGGAAAGCCGTAGAGGAGTTAAAGCACTCTGTCGAGTCAGGACTCACGGCGATGGCTGCACACAAAACTTTGCTGATAGGAAACACTCGTGCTTCCTGTGAGATTAGGGGTAACGTTTACTTTTCACAGAGCTAGGGCAAGTGTGGGATGAGCTCCTAGCAAGGCACTGGAGACCACATGGATTCGTAGGAGAAAACTCACTTTCTTCACTGAGCGTATTCCTAGGAGTGACTAGAAGACGGTTAATGGCAATGTCTTTCTGTCAGCCTTGAGGCCGCCTCTATCTTCCTTTTAACCAGGGGAAATCCAGCCTTTTTCCAGGCTTCTCAATGACAAACTGGATCAACCAGCACATATACCTAGCTTCTCTGACAATCCAAAAGAGACCATTGGAACACAATCCGGCCTTCTGCGATGAAACTTTTGGATGCAGTGTGTTCTGCATGTGGCGAACGGCATAATCCTCTAAAAGTCCTCAGTAGGCCTAGGTGACTTTGGATGTTCAAAATGCCTAGCAATGCTCAGGGTAAATCTCTTCTTTATTTCGGGCTGGACCTAAAGGCCAGTTTCCGCATCACTTAGAGAGACCTCGAGCAGGAGTCCCCAAACTGAATTGGAGCTCCGGTGGTTTCTTTCAGGGCATCTTAGGTTTCCTCAAATTGGCAGACCCGCATGGAATGAAAGCCTGCCACGAACCGCCTTCCTGAGGCTGTTTCAAAGCTGTGGAACTCTAGCCATTGAGAACACATTAGTTCCCGGCCCTTCCAACTGCATAGTGAGGGATGTTCCCAGAGCTGTGTATCCCTTGATTGTGCTCAGAAGGCTTTGGGTACACAGTGTCCTTCCTTGGAAAGAATTGACCATGTGAGAGTCTTGAGCACTGTGAGCCATACTAAAGCTAAAGCCGTCCATTGATTAAGACTTCCTGGAATCCGGTGCATCTCTATCTCTGGTAATGGCAAAATGTGCACCTTACCTCAAGACTAGAGGTCATATTTAGTTGGCCCTTTAGCTACAGTATGCAACTCGGGTGAGCTCCCAGGAAGGATTCGCAGGCCCCGGATTCCTTAGGAAAAAACTATGTGCTCTTAAGCGGCACCTGTGGCGTGAATAGTATCCTGGTGGTGTGGTTTTCAGCAGACTTGGAAGCTGCAATGAAGCTGCTGTCAAAAGGGGGAAATACGGGCTTCTCCCATATTCTCCCATTGACAACTTTACGCCACAGTACATTTTCTAGCACTCTGACTGACTACTGGAGCCTTTCAGCCCCACTGGGCCTTTCTATGATCACACTCCGTTGGACGCGGGGTGTTTTGCGTGCCATGAATAGCATTACATGCTTCATGAACTGGTCCGGCCTAGTTGACTTTGGATGGACCAAATGGCTAACAATTTTACCGGATTTTCAGTATTTTCTGTCAGGCTGGACCTACCGTGTACCTTGCTTCACAATACAGAGAGACAGGTAAGAGTTGCCAGGATGCACTTTAGGTGCAGGGATTCTTTTAGTGCAGTTCAGAGGGCCTCCACAGAGGCAGAGCCACGTTGAATGGAATACTGGCAAAAACGTGGTCAGGGGGCTGCCTTACAGTTTACAAATCTAGCTCTGCAAGCGAGAATCATTTCGTTGCCTTTCACTCTGCATAGAAAGTGTTGACCCCAACAGTCTGCTCTGTGTTATTATTGCTCAGAAAACAAAAAGGGGACTCACAGCGCACACACTCTCCCCCAGAAGGGAATTCCTATGCAACTCTCTTAGGCCTACGGAAAGCCGTAGAGGAGTTAAAGCACTCTGTCAAATCAGGACTCACGGAGATGGCTGCACACAAAACTTTGCTGATAGGAAACACTCGTGCCTCCTGTGAGACTAGGGGTCAAGTTTACTTTGCACAGAGCTAGGGCAAGTGTGGGATGAGCTCCTAGCAAGGCACTGGAGCCCAAGTGCATTCCTAGGAGAACACTCACTTTCTTCACTGAGCGTATTCCTAGGAGTGACTAGAAGACGGTTAATGGCAATGTCTTTCAGTCAGCCTTGAGGCCGGCACTATATACCTTTCAACTGGGGGAAATCCGGCCTTTTTCCAGGCTTCTCAATGACAAACTGGATTAACCAGCACATGTACCTAGCTTCTCTGACAATCCAAAAGAGACTATTGGAACTCAATCCGGCCCTCTGGAATGAAAATTTTGGATGCAGTGTGTTCTGCATGTGGTGAACGGCATAATCCTCTAAATGTCCTCAGTAGGCCTAGGTGACTTTGGATGTTCCAAGTGCCTAGCAATGCTTAGGGTAAATCTCTTCTTTCTTTCGGGCTGGACCTAAAGGCCAATTTCCGCATCACTTAGAGAGACCTCGAGCAGGAGTCCCCAAACTGAATTGGAGCCCCGGTGGTTTCTTTCAGGGCATCTAATGTTTCCTCAAAGTGGCAGACCCACATGGAATGAAAGCCTGCCACGAACCGCCTTCCTGAGGCTGTTTCAAAGCTGTGGAACGCTAGCCATAGAGAACACATTAGTTCCCCGCACTTCCAACTGCATAGTGAGGGATGTTCCCAGAGCTGTGTATCCCTTGATTGTGCCCAGAAGGCTTTGGGTACACAGTGTCCTTCCTTGGAAAGAATTGACCATGCGAGAGTCTTGAGCACTGTGAGCCATACTAAAGCTAAAGCCGTCCATTGATTAAGACTTCCTGGAAACCGGTGCACCTCTATCTTTGGTAATGGGAAAATGTGCACCTTACCTCAAGACTAGAGGTCACATTTAGTTGGCACTTTATCTACAGTATGCAACTGGGGAGAGCTCCCAGGATGGAATCACAAGACCCTGGATTCTCTAGGAAACAACTATGTGCTCTTCAGCGGCACATGTGGCGTGAATAGTGTCCTGGTGGTGTTGTTTTCTGCAGGCTTGGAAGCCGCAATGAAGCTGCTTACCATGTGGAGAAATTCGGGCTTCTCCCACATTCTCCCCTTTCCAACTTGACGCCAGAGCGCATTAACCAGCACTCTCTGATTCCTGGCGACTTTCAGCCCCACTGGGCCTTTCTATGATCACACTCCGTTGGACGGGCAGTGTTTTGCGTGCCATGAATAGCATTAGATGCTTCATGACATAGTGGGGACTAGGTGATTTTGGATCGTCCACGTGCCTCACAATTTTACTAGTTTTTCAGGATTTTCTGTCAGGCTGGCCCTACCGTGTTCCTTGCTTCACAATAGAGAGATGACAGGTAAGAGTTGCCAGGATGCACTTTAGGCACAGGGATTCTGTCAGTGCAGTTCAGAGGGCCTCTGCAGAGGCGGAGCCACGTTGAATAGAGTACTGGCAAAAACGTGGTCCTGGGGCTGCCTTACAACTGTAGAAATCAAGCTCTGCAAGCGAGAATCAGTTCATTGCCTTTCACTCTGCATAGAAAGAGTTGACCCCAACAGTCTGTTCTGTGTTATTATTGCTCAGAAAACAAAAAGGGGACTCACAGCGCACACACTCTCCCCCAGAAAGGAATTCCTTTGCGACTCTCTTAGGCCTACGGAAAGCCGTAGAGCAGTTAAAGCACTCTGTCGAGTCAGGACTCACGGCGATGGCTGCACACAAAACTTTGTTGATAGGAAACACTCGTGCTTCCTGTGAGACTAGGGGTCACATTTACTTTTCACAGAGCTAGGGCAAGTGTGGGATGAGCTCCTAGCAAGGCACTGGAGACCACATGGATTCATAGGAGAAAACTCACTTTCTTCACTCAGCGTATTCCTAGGCGTGACTAGAAGACGGTTAATGGCAATGTCTTTCTGTCAGCCTTGAGGCCGCCTCTATCTTCCTTTTAAACAGGGGAAATCCAGCCTTTTTCCAGGCTTCTCAATGACAAACTGGATCAACCAGCACATGTACCTAGATTCTCTGACAATCCAGAAGAGACCATTGGAACACAATCCGGCCTTCTGCTATGAAACTTTTGGATGCAGTGTGTACTGCATGTGGCGAACGGCATAATCCTCTAAAAGTCCTCAGTAGGCCTAGGTGACTTTGGATGTTCCAAATGCCTAGCAATGCTCAGGGTAAATCTCTTCGTTATTTCGGGCTGGACCTAAAGGCCAGTTTCTGCATCACTTAGAGAGACCTGGAGCAGGAGTCCCCAAACTGAATTGGAGCTCCAGTGGTTTCTTTCAGGGCATCTTAGGTTTCCTCAAATTGGCAGACCCGCATGGAATGAAAGCCTGCCACGAACCGCCTTCCTGAGGCTGTGTCAAAACTGTGGAACGCTAGCCATAGAGAACACATTAGTTCCCGGCCCTTCCAACTGCATAGTGAGGGATGTTCCCAGAGCTGTGTATCCCTTGATTGTGCCAAGAAGGCTTTGGGTACACAGTGTCCTTCCTTGGAAAGAATTGACCATGTGAGAGTCTTGAGCACTGTGAGCCATACTAAAGCTAAAGCCGTCCATTGATTAAGACTTCCTGGAAACCGGTGCATCTCTATCTCTGGTAATGGGAAAATGTGCACCTTATATCAAGACTAGAGGTCATATTTAGTTGGCCCTTTAGCTACAGTATGCAACTCGGGTGAGCTCCCAGGAAGGATTCGAAGTCCCCGGATTCCTTAGGAAAAAACTATGTGCTCTTAAGCGGCACCAGTGGCATGAATAGTATCCTGGTGGTGTGGTTTTCAGCAGGCTTGGAAGCTGCAATGAAGCTGCTGTCAAAGGGGGAAATACGGGCTTCTCCCATATTCTCCCGTTTACAACTTTACGCCACAGTACATTTTCTAGCACTCTGACTGACTACTGGAGCCTTTCAGCCCCACTGGGCTTTTCTATGATCACACTCCGTTGGACGCGGGGTGTTTTGCGTGCCATGAATAGCATTACATGCTTCATGAACTAGTCCGGCCTAGTTGACTTTGGATGGAACAAATGTCTAACAATTTTACCGGATTTTCAGTATTTTCTGTCAGGCTGGACCTACCGTGTACCTTGCTTCACAAAAGAGAGATGACAGGTAAGAGTTGCCAGGATGCACTTTAGGTGCAGGTATTCTTTCAGTGCAGTTCAGAGGGCCTCCACAGATGCAGAGCCACGTTGAATGGAATACTGGCAAAAACGTGGTCCTGGGGCTGCCTTACAGCTGTAGAAATCAAGCTGTGCAGGCGAGAATCTGTTCATCACCCTTCCCTCTTCATACAAAGAGTTGACCCCAACCGTCTGTTCTGTGTTATGTTTCTCGGAAAATAAAAGGGGACTACGGCGCACCCACTCTCCCTCAGAAGGGAATTCCTACGCGACTCTCTTAGGCCTACGGAAAGCCGTAGAGGAGTTAAAGCACTCTGTCGAGTCAGGACTCACGGAGATGGCTGCACACATAACTTTGCTGATAGGAAACACTCGTGCTTCCCTTGAGGCTAGGGGTCACGTTTACTTTGCACTGAGCTAGGGCAAGCGTGGGATGAGCTCCTAGCAAGGCACTGGAGACCACCTGGATTCCTAGGAGAACACTCACTTTCTTCACTGAGCGTATTCCTAGGAGTGACTAGAAGACGGTTAATGGCAATGTCTTTCAGTCAGCCTTGAGGCCGCCACTATGTACCTTTCAACTGGGGGAAATCCTGCCTTTTTCCAGGCTTCTCAATGACAAACTGGATCACCCCGCACATGTACCTAGCTTCTCTGACAATCCCAAAGAGATCATTGGAACGCCATCCGGCCTTCTGCGATGAAACTTTTGGATGCAGTGTGTTCTGCATGTGGTGAACGGCATAATCCTCTAAATGTCCTCAGTAGGCCTAGGTGACTTTGGATGTTCCAAATGCCTAGCAATGCTCAGGGTAAATCTCTTCTTTATTTCGGGCTGGACCTAAAGGCCAGTTTCCGCATCACTTAGAGATACCTCGAGCAGGAGTCCCCAAACTGAATTGGAGCCCCGTTGGTTTCTTTCAGGGCATCTTATGTCTCCTCAAAGTTGCAGACCCGCATGGAATGAAAGCCTGCCACGAACCGCCTTCCTGAGGCTGTTTCAAAGCTGTGGAACGCTAGCCATAGAGAACAAATTAGTTCCCGTCCCTTCCAACTGCATAGTGAGGGATGTTCCCAGAGCTGTGTATCCCTTGATTGTGCCCAGAAGGCTTTGGGTACACAGTGTCCTTCCTTGGAAAGAATTGACCATGTGAGAGTCTTGAGCACTGTGAGCCATACTAAAGCTAAAGCCGTCCATTGATTAAGACTTCCTGGAAACCGGTGCACCTCTATCTTTGGTAATGGGAAAATGTGCACCTTACCTCAAGACTAGAGGTCACATTTAGTTGGCACTTTATCTACAGTATGCAACTTGGGAGAGCTCCCAGGATGGAATCGCAAGACCCTGGTTTTTTTAGGAAACAACTATGTGCTCTTCAGCGGCACATGTGGCGTGAATAGTATCCTGGTGATGTTGTTTTCTGCAGGCTTGGAAGCCGCAATGAAGGTGCTTACCACGTGGAGAAATTCGGGCTTCTCCCACATTCTCCCCTTTCCAACTTGACGCCAAAACGCATTAACCAGCACTCTCTGAATCCTGGCGACTTTCAGCCCCACTGGGCCTTTCTATAATCACACTCCGTTGGACGGGCAGTGTTTTGCGTGCCATGAATAGCATTAGATGCTTCATGACATAGTGGGGACTAGGTGATTTTGGATCGTCCACGTGCCTCACAATTTTACCAGTTTTTCAGGATTTTCTGTCAGGCTGGACCTACCGTGTTCCTTGCTTCACAATAGAGAGATGACAGGTAAGAGTTGCCAGGATGCACTTTAGGCACAGGGATTCTGTCAGTGCAGTTCAGAGGGCCTCTGCAGAGGCGGAGCCACGTTGAATAGAATACTGGCAAAAACGTGGTCCTGGGGCTGCCTTACAGCTGTACAAATCTAGCTCTGCAGGCGAGAATCAGTTAATTGCCTTTCACTCTGCATAGAAAGAGTTGACCCCAACAGTCTGTTCTGTGTTATTATTGCTCAGAAAACAAAAAGGGGACTCACAGCGCACACACTATCCCCCAGAAGGGAATACCTATGCGACTCTCTTAGGCCTACGGAAAGCCGTAGAGGAGTTAAAGCACTCTGTCGAGTCAGGACTCACGGCGATGGCTGCACACAAAACTTTGCTGATAGGAAACACTCGTGCTTCCTGTGAGATTAGGGGTAACGTTTACTTTTCACAGAGCTAGGGCAAGTTTGGGATGAGCTCCTAGCAAGGCACTGGAGACCACATGGATTCGTAGGAGAAAACTCACTTTCTTCACTGAGCGTATTCCTAGGAGTGACTAGAAGACGGTTAATGGCAATGTCTTTCTGTCAGCCTTGAGGCCGCCTCTATCTTCCTTTTAACCAGGGGAAATCCAGCCTTTTTCCAGGCTTCTCAATGACAAACTGGATCAACCAGCACATGTACCTAGCTTCTCTGACAATCCAAATGAGACCATTGGAACACAATCCGGCCTTCTGCGATTAAACTTTTGGATGCAGTGTGTTCTGCATGTGGCGAACGGCATAATCCTCTAAAAGTCCTCAGTAGGCCTAGGTGACTTTGGATGTTCAAAATGCCTAGCAATGCTCAGGGTAAATCTCTTCTTTATTTCGGGCTGGACCTAAAGGCCAGTTTCCGCATCACTTAGAGAGACCTCGAGCAGGAGTCCCCAAACTGAATTGGAGCTCCGGTGGTTTCTTTCAGGGCATCTTAGGTTTCCTCAAATTGGCAGACCCGCATGGAATGAAAGCCTGCCACGAACCGCCTTCCTGAGGCTGTTTCAAAGCTGTGGAACTCTAGCCATTGAGAACACATTAGTTCCCGGCCCTTCCAACTGCATAGTGAGGGATGTTCCCAGAGCTGTGTATCCCTTGATTGTGCTCAGAAGGCATTGGGTACACAATGTCCTTCCTTGGAAAGAATTGACCATGTGAGAGTCTTGAGCACTGTGAGCCATACTAAAGCTAAAGCCGTCCATTGATTAAGACTTCCTGGAAACCGGTGCACCTCTATCTCTGGTAATGGGAAAATGTGCACCTTACCTCAAGACTAGAGGTCATATTTAGTTGGCCCTTTAGCTACAGTATGCAACTCGGGTGAGCTCCCAGGAAGGATTCGCAGGCCCCGGATTCCTTAGGAAAAAACTATGTGCTCTTAAGCGGCACCTGTGGCGTGAATAGTATCCTGGTGGTGTGGTTTTCAGCAGACTTGGAAGCTGCAATGAAGCTGCTGTCAAAAGGGGGAAATACGGGCTTCTCCCATATTCTCCCATTGACAACTTTACGCCACAGTACATTTTCTAGCACTCTGACTGACTACTGGAGCCTTTCAGCCCCACTGGGCCTTTCTATGATCACACTCCGTTGGACGCGGGGTGTTTTGCGTGCCATGAATAGCATTACATGCTTCATGAACTGGTCCGGCCTAGTTGACTTTGGATGGACCAAATGGCTAACAATTTTACCGGATTTTCAGTATTTTCTGTCAGGCTGGACCTACCGTGTACCTTGCTTCACAATACAGAGAGACAGGTAAGAGTTGCCAGGATGCACTTTAGGTGCAGGGATTCTTTTAGTGCAGTTCAGAGGACCTCCACAGAGGCAGAGCCACGTTGAATGGAATACTGGCAAAAACGTGGTCAGGGGGCTGCCTTACAGTTGTACAAATCTAGCTCTGCAAGCGAGAATCATTTCGTTGCCTTTCACTCTGCATAGAAAGTGTTGACCCCAACAGTCTGCTCTGTGTTATTATTGCTCAGAAAACAAAAAGGGGACTCACAGCGCACACACTCTCCCCCAGAAGGGAATACCTATGCAACTCTCTTAGGCCTACAGAAAGCCGTAGAGGAGTTAAAGCACTCTGTCAAATCAGGACTCACGGAGATGGCTGCACACAAAACTTTGCTGATAGGAAACACTCGTGCCTCCTGTGAGACTAGGGGTCACGTTTACTTTGCACAGAGCTAGGGCAAGTGTGGGATGAGCTCCTAGCAAGGCACTGGAGCCCAAGTGCATTCCTAGGAGAACACTCACTTTCTTCACTGAGCGTATTCCTAGGAGTGACTAGAAGACGGTTAATGGCAATGTCTTTCAGTCAGCCTTGAGGCCGGCACTATATACCTTTCAACTGGGGGAAATCCGGCCTTTTTCCAGGCTTCTCAATGACAAACTGGATTAACCAGCACATGTACCTAGCTTCTCTGACAATCCAAAAGAGACCATTGGAACTCAATCCGGCCCTCTGGAATGAAAATTTTGGATGCAGTGTGTTCTGCATGTGGTGAACGGCATAATCCTCTAAATGTCCTCAGTAGGCCTAGGTGACTTTGGATGTTCCAAGTGCCTAGCAATGCTTAGGGTAAATCTCTTCTTTCTTTCGGGCTGGACCTAAAGGCCAGTTTCCGCATCACTTAGAGAGACCTCGAGCAGGAGTCCCCAAACTGAATTGGAGCCCCGGTGGTTTCTTTCAGGGCATCTAATGTTTCCTCAAAGTGGCAGACCCACATGGAATGAAAGCCTGCCACGAACCGCCTTCCTGAGGCTGTTTCAAAGCTGTGGAACGCTAGCCATAGAGAACACATTAGTTCCCCGCACTTCCAACTGCATAGTGAGGGATGTTCCCAGAGCTGTGTATCCCTTGATTGTACTCAGAAGGCTTTGGGTACACAGTGTCCTTCCTTGGAAAGAATTGACCATGCGAGAGTCTTGAGCACTGTGAGCCATACTAAAGCTAAAGCCGTCCATTGATTAAGACTTCCTGGAAACCGGTGCACCTCTATCTTTGGTAATGGGAAAATGTGCACCTTACCTCAAGACTAGAGGTCACATTTAGTTTGCACTTTATCTACAGTATGCAACTGGGGAGAGCTCCCAGGATGGAATCGCAAGACCCTGGATTCTTTAGGAAACAACTATGTGCTCTTCAGCGGCACATGTGGCGTGAATAGTATCCTGCTGGTGTTGTTTTCTGCAGGCTTGGAAGCCGCAATGAAGCTGCTTACCACGTGGAGAAATTCGGGCTTCTCCCACATTCTCCCCTTTCCAACTTGACGCCAGAGCGCATTAACCAGCACTCTCTGATTCCTGGCGACTTTCAGCCCCACTGGGCCTTTCTATGATCACACTCCGTTGGACGGGCAGTGTTTTGCGTGCCATGAATAGCATTAGATGCTTCATGACATAGTGGGGACTAGGAGATTTTGGATCGTCCACGTGCCTCACAATTTTACCAGTTTTTCAGTATTTTCTGTCAGGCTGGACCTACGGTGTTCCTTGCTTCACAATAGAGAGATGACAGGTAAGAGTTGCCAGGATGCACTTTAGGCACAGGGATTCTGTCAGTGCAGTTCAGAGGGCCTCTGCAGAGGCAGAGCCACGTTGAATAGAGTACTGGCAAAAACGTGGTCCTGGGGCTGCCTTACAGCTGTAGAAATCAAGCTCTGCAGGCGAGAATCAGTTCATTCACTTTCACTCTGCATAGAAAGAGTTGACCCCAACAGTCTGTTCTGTGTTATTATTGCTCAGAAAACAAAAAGGGGACTCACAGCGCACAAACTCTCCCCCAGAACGGAAGTCCTATGGGACTCTCTTAGGCCTATGGAAAGACATAGAGGAGTTAAAGCACTCTGTCGACTCAGGACTCAATGAGATGGCTGCAAAAAAATCTTTGCTGATAGAAAACACTCGTGCTTCCCTTGAGGCTAGGTGTCACGTTTACTTTTCACAGAGCTAGGGCAAGCGTGGGATGAGCTCCTAGCAAGGCACTGGAGACCACCTGGTTTCGTAGGAGAAAACTCACTTTCTTCACTGAGCTATTCATAGGAATGACTAGAAGACGGTTAATGGCAAGGTCTTTCAGTTAGCCTTCAGGGTGCCACTATCTACCTTTCAACTGGGGGAAATCCTGCCTTTTTCCAGGCTTCTCAATGACAAACTGGATCACCTAGCACATGTACCTAGCTTCTCTGACAATCCAAAAGAGACCATTGGAACACAATCCGGCCTTCTGCGATGAAACTTTTGGATGCAGTGTGTTCTGCATGTGGTGAACGGCATAAACCTCTAAATGTCCTCAGTAGGCCTAGGTGACTTTGGATGTTCCAAATGCCTAGCAATGCTCAGGGTAAATCTCTTCTTTATTTCGGGCTGGACCTAAAGGCCAGTTTCCGCATCACCTAGAGAGACCTCGAGCAGGAGTCCCCAAACTGAATTGGAGCCCCGGTGGTTTCTTTCAGGGCATCTTATGTTTCCTCAAAGTGGCAGACCCACATGGAATGAAAGCCTGCCACGAACCACCTTCCTGAGGCTGTTTCAAAGCTGTGGAACGCTAGCCATAGAGAACACATTAGTTCCCGGCCCTTCCAACTGCATAGTGAGGGATGTTCCCAGAGCTGTGTATCCCTTGATTGTGCTCAGAAGGCTTTGGGTACACAGTGTCCTTCCTTGGAAAGAATTGACCATGTGAGAGTCTTGAGCACTGTGAGCCATACTAAAGCTAAAGCCGTCCATTGATTAAGACTTCCTGGAAACCGGTGCACCTCTATCTCTGGTAATGGGAAAATGTGCACCTTACCTCAAGACTATAGGTCATATTTAATTGGCCCTTTAGCTACAGTATGCAACTCGGGTGAGATCCCAGGAAGGAATCGCAGGCACCGGATTCCATAGGAAAAAACTATGTGCTCTTAAGCGGCACCTGTGGCGTGAATAGTATCCTGGTGGTGTGGTTTTCAGCAGGCTTGGAAGCTGCAATGAAGCTGCTGTCAAAGGGGGAAATACGGGCTTCTCCCATATTCTCCCGTTTACAACTTTACGCCACAGTACATTTTCTAGCACTCTGACTGACTACTGGAGACTTTCAGCCCCACTGGGCCTTTCTATGATCACACTCCATTGGACGCGGGGTGTTTTGCGTGCCATGAATAGCATTACATGCTTCATGAACTAGTCCGGCCTAGTTGACTTTGGATGGACCAAATGGCTAACAATTTTACCGGATTTTCACTATTTTCTGTCAGGCTGGACCTACCGTGTACCTTGCTTCACAAAAGAGAGATGACAGGTAAGAGTTGCCAGGATGCACTTTAGGTGCAGGGATTCTTTCAGTGCAGTTCAGAGGGCCTCCACAGAGGCAGAGCCACGTTGAATGGAATACTGGCAAAAACGTGGTCCTGGGGCTGCCTTACAGCTGTAGAAATCAAGCTCTGCAGGCGAGAATCTGTTCATCACCCTTCCCTCTTCATACAAAGAGTTGACCCCAACCGTCTGTTCTGTGTTATGTTTTTCGGAATATAAAAGGAGTCTACGGTGCACCCACTCTCCCTCAGAAGGGAATTCCTACGCGACTCTCTTAGGCCTACGGAAAGCCGTAGAGGAGTTAAAGCACTCTGTCGAGTCAGGACTCACGGAGATGGCTGCACACATAACTTTGCTGATAGGAAACACTCGTGCTTCCCTTGAGGCTAGGGGTCACGTTTACTTTGCACTGAGTTAGGGCAAGTGTGGGATGAGCTCCTAGCAGGGCACTGGAGACCACCAGGATTCCTAGGAGAACACTCACTTTCTTCACTGAGCGTATTCCTAGGAGTGACTAGAAGACGGTTAATGGCAATGTCTCTCAGTCAGCCTTGAGGCCGCCACTATGTACCTTTCAACTGGGGGAAATCCTGCCTTTTTCCAGGCTTCGCAATGACAAACTGGATCACCACGCACATGTATCTAGCTTCTCTGACAATCCCAAAGAGACCATTGGAACGCAATCCGGCCTTCTGCGTTGAAACTTTTGGATGCAGTGTGTTCTGCATGTGGCGAACGGCATAATCCTCTAAATGTCCTCAGTAGGCCTAGGTGACTTTGGATGTTCCAAATGCCTAGCAATGCTCAGGGTAATTCTCTTCTTTATTTCGGGCTGGACCTAAAGGCCAGTTTCCGCATCACTAAGAGAGACCTCGAGCAGGATTCCCCAAACTGAATTGGAGCTCCGGTGGTTTCTTTCAGGGCATCTTAGGTTTCCTCAAATTGGCAGACCTGCATGGAATGAAAGCCTGCCACGAACCGCCTTCCTGAGGCTGTTTCAAAGCCGTGGAACTCTAGCCATTGAGAACACATTAGTTCCCGGCCCTTCCAACTGCATAGTGAGGGATGTTCCCAGAGCTGTGTATCCCTTGATTGTGCCCAGAAGACTTTGGGTACACAGTGTCCTTCCTTGGAAAGAATTGACCATGTGAGAGTCTTGAGCACTGTGAGCCATACTAAAGCTAAAGCCGTCCATTGATTAAGACTTCCTGGAAACCGGTGCATCTCTATCTCTGGTAATGGGAAAATGTGCACCTTACCTCAAGACTAGAGGTCATATTTAGTTGGCCCTTTAGCTACAGTATGCAACTCGGGTGAGCTCCCAGGAAGGATTCGCAGGCCCCTTATTCCTTAGGAAAAAACTATGTGCTCTTCAGCGGCACCTGTGGCGTGAAGAGTCTCCTGGTGGTGTGGTTTTCAGCAGGCTTGGAAGCTGCAATGAAGCTGCTATCAAAAGGGGAAATACGGGCTTCTCCCATATTCTCCCATTTACAACTTTACGCCACAGTACATTTTCTAGCACTCTGACTGACTACTGGAGCCTTTCAGCCCCACTGGGCCTTTCTATGATCACACTCCGTTGGACGCGGGGTGTTTTGCGTGCCATGAATAGCATTACATGCTTCATGAACTAGTCCGGCCTAGTTGACTTTGGATGGACCAAATGGCTAACAATTTTACGGGATTTTCAGTATTTTCTGTCAGGCTGGACCTACCGTGTACCTTGCTTCACAAAAGAGAGATGACAGGTAAGAGTTGCCAGGATGCACTTTAGGTGCAGGGATTCTTTCAGTGCAGTTCAGAGGGCCTCCACAGAGGCAGAGCCATGTTGAATGGAATACTGGCAAAAACGTGGTCCTGGGGCTGCCTTACAGCTGTAGAAATCAAGCTCTGCAGGCGAGAATCTGTTCATCACCCTTCCCTCTTCATACAAAGAGTTGACCCCAACCGTCTGTTCTGTGTTATGTTTCTCGGAAAATAAAAGGGGACTACGGCTCACCCACTCTCCCTCAGAAGGGAATTCCTACGCGACTCTCTTAGGCCTACGGAAAGCCGTAGAGGAGTTAAAGCACTCTGTCGAGTCAGGACTCACGGAGATGGCTGCACACATAACTTTGCTGATAGGAAACACTCGTGCTTCCCTTGAGGCTAGGGGTCACGTTTACTTTGCACTGAGCTAGGGCAAGCGTGGGATGAGCTCCTAGCAGGGCACTGGAGACCACCAGGATTCCTAGGAGAACACTCACTTTCTTCACTGAGCGTATTCCTAGGAGTGACTAGAAGACGGTTAATGGCAATGTCTTTCAGTCAGCCTTGAGGCCGCCACTATGTACCTTTCAAATGGGGGAAATCCTGCCTTTTTCCAGGCTTCTCAATGACAAACTGGATCACCCCGCACATGTATCTAGCTTCTCTTACAATCCCAAAGAGACCATTGGAACGCAATCCGGCCTTCTGCGATGAAACTTTTGGATGCAGGGTGTTCTGCATGTGGCGAACGGCATAATCCTCTAAATGTCCTCAGTAGGCCTAGGTGACTTTGGATGTTCCAAATTCCTAGCAATGCTCAGGGTAAATCTCTTCTTTCTTTCGGGCTGGACCTAAAGGCCAGTTTCCGCATCACTTAGAGAGACCACGAGCAGGAGTCCCCAAACTGAATTGGAGCCCCGGTGCTTTCTTTCAGGGCATCTTATGTTTCCTCAAAGTGGCAGACCCGCATGGAATGAAAGCCTGCCACGAACCGCCTTCCTGAGACTGTTTCAAAGCTGTGGAACGCTAGCCATAGAGAACAC
Organism: Mesoplodon densirostris; assembly: GCF_025265405.1. Taxonomy (NCBI): domain Eukaryota; kingdom Metazoa; phylum Chordata; class Mammalia; order Artiodactyla; family Ziphiidae; genus Mesoplodon; species Mesoplodon densirostris. The sequence continues at coordinate 2,634,393 of NC_082682.1, forward strand.
ATTAGTTCCCGGCCCTTCCAACTGCATAGTGAGGGATGTTCCCAGAGCTGTGTATCCCTTGATTGTGCCCAGAAGGCTTTGGGTACACAGTGTCCTTCCTTGGAAAGAATTGACCATGTGAGAGTCTTGAGCACTGTGGGCCATACTAAAGCTAAAGCCGTCCATTGATTAAGACGTCCTGGAAACCGGTGCACCTCTATCTCTGGTAATGGGAAAATGTGCACCTTACCTCAAGACTAGAGGTCACACTTAGTTGGACCTTTAGCTAGAGTACCCAACTGGGGTGAGCTCCCAGGAAGGAATCACAATCCCTCGATTCTTCAGGAAAACACTATGTGCTCTTCAGCGTCACCTGTTGCGTGAATAGTATCCTTGTGGTGTGGTTTTCAGCAGGCTTGGAAGCTGCAATGAAGCTGCTGTCAAAAGGGGGATATACGGGCTTGTCCCATATTCTCCCATTTACAACGTGTCACCACTGCGCATTTACTAGCACTCTCTGACTGACTACTGGAGACTTTCAGCCCCACTGGGCCTTTCTATGATCACACTTCGTTGGACGCGGGGTGTTTTGCGAGCCATGAATAGCATTACACGCTTCATGACATAGTGGGGACTAGGTGATTTTGGATCGTCCACGGGCCTCACAATTTTACCGGTTTTTCAGTATTTTCTGTCAGGCTGGACCTACCGTGTACCTTGCTTCACAATACAGAGAGACAGGTAAGAGTTGCCAGGATTCACTTTAGACGCAGGGATTCTTTCAGTGCAGTTCAGAGGGCCTCCACAGAGGCAGAGCCACGTTGAATGGAATACTGGCAAAAAAGTGGTCCTGGGGCTGCCTTACAGCTGTACAAATCTAGCTCTGCAAGCGAGAATCAGTTCGCTGCCTTTCACTCTGCATAGAAAGAGTTGACGCCAACAGTCTGCTCTGTGTTATTATTGCTCAGAAAACAAAAAAGGGACTCACAGCGCACACACTCTCCCCCAGAAGGGAATTCCTATGCGACTCTCTTAGGCCTACGGAAAGCCGTAGAGGAGTTAAAGCACTCTGTCGAGTCAGGACTCACGGCGATGGCTGCACACAAAACTTTGCTGATAGGAAACACTCGTGCTTCCTGTGAGACTAGGGGTCACGTTTACTTTTCACAGAGCTAGGGCAAGTGTGGGATGAGCTCCTAGCAAGGCACTGGAGACCACATGGATTCGTAGGAGAAAACTCACTTTCTTCACTGAGCGTATTACTAGGAGTGACTAGAAGACGATTAATGGCAATGTCTTTCTGTCAGCCTTGAGGCCGCCTCTATCTTCCTTTTAACCAGGGGAAATCCAGCCTTTTTCCATGCTTCTCAATGACAAACTGGATCAACCAGCATATGTACCTAGCTTCTCTGACAATCCAAAAGAGACCATTGGAACACAATCTGGCCTTCTGCTATGAAACTTTTGGATGCAGTGTGTTCTGCATGTGGCGAACGGCATAATCCTCTAAATGTCCTCAGTAGGCCTAGGTGACTTTGGATGTTCCAAATGCCTAGCAATGCTCAGGTTAAATCTCTTCTTTATTTCGGGCTGGACCTAAAGGCCAGTTTCCGCATCACTTAGAGAGACCTCGAGCAGGATTCCCCAAACTGAATTGGAGCTCCGGTGGTTTCTTTCAGGGCATCTTAGGTTTCCTCAAATTGACAGACCTGCATGGAATGAAAGCCTGCCACGAACCGCCTTCCTGAGGCTGTTTCAAAGCCGTGGAACTCTAGCCATTGAGAACACATTAGTTCCCGGCCCTTCCAACTGCATAGTGAGGGATGTTCCCAGAGCTGTGTATCCCTTGATTGTGCCCAGAAGACTTTGGGTACACAGTGTCCTTCCTTGGAAAGAATTGACCATGTGAGAGTCTTGAGCACTGTGAGCCATACTAAAGCTAAAGCCGTCCATTGATTAAGACTTCCTGGAAACCGGTGCATCTCTATCTCTGGTAATGGGAAAATGTGCACCTTACCTCAAGACTAGAGGTCATATTTAGTTGGCCCTTTAGCTACAGTATGCAACTCGGGTGAGCTCCCAGGAAGGATTCGCAGGCCCCTTATTCCTTAGGAAAAAACTATGTGCTCTTCAGCGGCACCTGTGGCGTGAAGAGTCTCCTGGTGGTGTGGTTTTCAGCAGGCTTGGAAGCTGCAATGAAGCTGCTATCAAAAGGGGAAATACGGGCTTCTCCCATATTCTCCCATTTACAACTTTACGCCACAGTACATTTTCTAGCACTCTGACTGACTACTGGAGCCTTTCAGCCCCACTGGGCCTTTCTATGATCACACTCCGTTGGACGCGGGGTGTTTTGCGTGCCATGAATAGCATTACATGCTTCATGAACTAGTCCGGCCTAGTTGACTTTGGATGGACCAAATGGCTAACAATTTTACCGGATTTTCAGTATTTTCTGTCAGGCTGGACCTACCGTGTACCTTGCTTCACAAAAGAGAGATGACAGGTAAGAGTTGCCAGGATGCACTTTAGGTGCAGGGATTCTTTCAGTGCAGTTCAGAGGGCCTCCACAGAGGCAGAGCCATGTTGAATGGAATACTGGCAAAAACGTGGTCCTGGGGCTGCCTTACAGCTGTAGAAATCAAGCTCTGCAGGCGAGAATCTGTTCATCACCCTTCCCTCTTCATACAAAGAGTTGACCCCAACCGTCTGTTCTGTGTTATGTTTCTCGGAAAATAAAAGGGGACTACGGCTCACCCACTCTCCCTCAGAAGGGAATTCCTACGCGACTCTCTTAGGCCTACGGAAAGCCGTAGAGGAGTTAAAGCACTCTGTCGAGTCAGGACTCACGGAGATGGCTGCACACATAACTTTGCTGATAGGAAACACTCGTGCTTCCCTTGAGGCTAGGGGTCACGTTTACTTTGCACTGAGCTAGGGCAAGCGTGGGATGAGCTCCTAGCAGGGCACTGGAGACCACCAGGATTCCTAGGAGAACACTCACTTTCTTCACTGAGCGTATTCCTAGGAGTGACTAGAAGACGGTTAATGGCAATGTCTTTCAGTCAGCCTTGAGGCCGCCACTATGTACCTTTCAAATGGGGGAAATCCTGCCTTTTTCCAGGCTTCTCAATGACAAACTGGATCACCCCGCACATGTATCTAGCTTCTCTTACAATCCCAAAGAGACCATTGGAACGCAATCCGGCCTTCTGCGATGAAACTTTTGGATGCAGGGTGTTCTGCATGTGGTGAACGGCATAATCCTCTAAATGTCCTCAGTAGGCCTAGGTGACTTTGGATGTTCCAAATTCCTAGCAATGCTCAGGGTAAATCTCTTCTTTCTTTCGGGCTGGACCTAAAGGCCAGTTTCCGCATCACTTAGAGAGACCACGAGCAGGAGTCCCCAAACTGAATTGGAGCCCCGGTGCTTTCTTTCAGGGCATCTTATGTTTCCTCAAAGTGGCAGACCCGCATGGAATGAAAGCCTGCCACGAACCGCCTTCCTGAGGCTGTTTCAAAGCTGTGGAACGCTAGCCATAGAGAACACATTAGTTCCCGGCCCTTCCAACTGCATAGTGAGGGATGTTCCCAGAGCTGTGTATCCCTTGATTGTGCCCAGAAGGCTTTGGGTACACAGTGTCCTTCCTTGGAAAGAATTGACCATGTGAGAGTCTTGAGCACTGTGGGCCATACTAAAGCTAAAGCCGTCCATTGATTAAGACGTCCTGGAAACCGGTGCACCTCTATCTCTGGTAATGGGAAAATGTGCACCTTACCTCAAGACTAGAGGTCACACTTAGTTGGACCTTTAGCTAGAGTACCCAACTGGGGTGAGCTCCCAGGAAGGAATCACAATCCCTCGATTCTTCAGGAAAACACTATGTGCTCTTCAGCGGCACCTGTTGCGTGAATAGTATCCTTGTGGTGTGGTTTTCAGCAGGCTTGGAAGCTGCAATGAAGCTGCTGTCAAAAGGGGGATATACGGGCTTGTCCCATATTCTCCCATTTACAACGTGTCACCACTGCGCATTTACTAGCACTCTCTGACTGACTACTGGAGACTTTCAGCCCCACTGGGCCTTTCTATGATCACACTTCGTTGGACGCGGGGTGTTTTGCAAGCCATGAATAGCATTACACGCTTCATGACATAGTGGGGACTAGGTGATTTTGGATCGTCCACGGGCCTCACAATTTTACCGGTTTTTCAGTATTTTCTGTCAGGCTGGACCTACCGTGTACCTTGCTTCACAATACAGAGAGACAGGTAAGAGTTGCCAGGATTCACTTTAGACGCAGGGATTCTTTCAGTGCAGTTCAGAGGGCCTCCACAGAGGCAGAGCCACGTTGAATGGAATACTGGCAAAAAAGTGGTCCTGGGGCTGCCTTACAGCTGTACAAATCTAGCAATGCAAGCGAGAATCAGTTCGCTGCCTTTCACTCTGCATAGAAAGAGTTGACGCCAACAGTCTGCTCTGTGTTATTATTGCTCAGAAAACAAAAAAGGGACTCACAGCGCACACACTCTCCCCCAGAAGGGAATTCCTATGCAACTCTCTTAGGCCTACGGAAAGCCGTAGAGGAGTTAAAGCACTCTGTCGAGTCAGGACTCACGGCGATGGCTGCACACAAAACTTTGCTGATAGGAAACACTCATGCTTCCTGTGAGACTAGGGGTCACGTTTACTTTTCACAGAGCTAGGGCAAGTGTGGGATGAGCTCCTAGCAAGGCACTGGAGACCACATGGATTCGTAGGAGAAAACTCACTTTCTTCACTGAGCGTATTACTAGGAGTGACTAGAAGACGATTAATGGCAATGTCTTTCTGTCAGCCTTGAGGCCGCCTCTATCTTCCTTTTAACCAGGGGAAATCCAGCCTTTTTCCATGCTTCTCAATGACAAACTGGATCAACCAGCATATGTACCTAGCTTCTCTGACAATCCAAAAGAGACCATTGGAACACAATCTGGCCTTCTGCTATGAAACTTTTGGATGCAGTGTGTTCTGCATGTGGCGAACGGCATAATCCTCTAAATGTCCTCAGTAGGCCTAGGTGACTTTGGATGTTCCAAATGCCTAGCAATGCTCAGGTTAAATCTCTTCTTTATTTCGGGCTGGACCTAAAGGCCAGTTTCCGCATCACTTAGAGAGACCTCGAGCAGGATTCCCCAAACTGAATTGGAGCTCCGGTGGTTTCTTTCAGGGCATCTTAGGTTTCCTCAAATTGACAGACCTGCATGGAATGAAAGCCTGCCACGAACCGCCTTCCTGAGGCTGTTTCAAAGCCGTGGAACTCTAGCCATTGAGAACACATTAGTTCCCGGCCCTTCCAACTGCATAGTGAGGGATGTTCCCAGAGCTGTGTATCCCTTGATTGTGCCCAGAAGACTTTGGGTACACAGTGTCCTTCCTTGGAAAGAATTGACCATGTGAGAGTCTTGAGCACTGTGAGCCATACTAAAGCTAAAGCCGTCCATTGATTAAGACTTCCTGGAAACCGGTGCATCTCTATCTCTGGTAATGGGAAAATGTGCACCTTACCTCAAGACTAGAGGTCATATTTAGTTGGCCCTTTAGCTACAGTATGCAACTCGGGTGAGCTCCCAGGAAGGATTCGCAGGCCCCTTATTCCTTAGGAAAAAACTATGTGCTCTTCAGCGGCACCTGTGGCGTGAAGAGTCTCCTGGTGGTGTGGTTTTCAGCAGGCTTGGAAGCTGCAATGAAGCTGCTATCAAAAGGGGAAATACGGGCTTCTCCCATATTCTCCCATTTACAACTTTACGCCACAGTACATTTTCTAGCACTCTGACTGACTACTGGAGCCTTTCAGCCCCACTGGGCCTTTCTATGATCACACTCCGTTGGACGCGGGGTGTTTTGCGTGCCATGAATAGCATTACATGCTTCATGAACTAGTCCGGCCTAGTTGACTTTGGATGGACCAAATGGCTAACAATTTTACCGGATTTTCAGTATTTTCTGTCAGGCTGGACCTACCGTGTACCTTGCTTCACAAAAGAGAGATGACAGGTAAGAGTTGCCAGGATGCACTTTAGGTGCAGGGATTCTTTCAGTGCAGTTCAGAGGGCCTCCACAGAGGCAGAGCCATGTTGAATGGAATACTGGCAAAAACGTGGTCCTGGGGCTGCCTTACAGCTGTAGAAATCAAGCTCTGCAGGCGAGAATCTGTTCATCACCCTTCCCTCTTCATACAAAGAGTTGACCCCAACCGTCTGTTCTGTGTTATGTTTCTCGGAAAATAAAAGGGGACTACGGCTCACCCACTCTCCCTCAGAAGGGAATTCCTACGCGACTCTCTTAGGCCTACGGAAAGCCGTAGAGGAGTTAAAGCACTCTGTCGAGTCAGGACTCACGGAGATGGCTGCACACATAACTTTGCTGATAGGAAACACTCGTGCTTCCCTTGAGGCTAGGGGACACGTTTACTTTGCACTGAGCTAGGGCAAGCGTGGGATGAGCTCCTAGCAGGGCACTGGAGACCACCAGGATTCCTAGGAGAACACTCACTTTCTTCACTGAGCGTATTCCTAGGAGTGACTAGAAGACGGTTAATGGCAATGTCTTTCAGTCAGCCTTGAGGCCGCCACTATGTACCTTTCAAATGGGGGAAATCCTGCCTTTTTCCAGGCTTCTCAATGACAAACTGGATCACCCCGCACATGTATCTAGCTTCTCTTACAATCCCAAAGAGACCATTGGAACGCAATCCGGCCTTCTGCGATGAAACTTTTGGATGCAGGGTGTTCTGCATGTGGCGAACGGCATAATCCTCTAAATGTCCTCAGTAGGCCTAGGTGACTTTGGATGTTCCAAATGCCTAGCAATGCTCAGGGTAAATCTCTTCTTTCTTTCGGGCTGGACCTAAAGGCCAGTTTCCGCATCACTTAGAGAGACCACGAGCAGGAGTCCCCAAACTGAATTGGAGCCCCGGTGCTTTCTTTCAGGGCATCTTATGTTTCCTCAAAGTGGCAGACCCGCATGGAATGAAAGCCTGCCACGAACCGCCTTCCTGAGGCTGTTTCAAAGCTGTGGAACGCTAGCCATAGAGAACACATTAGTTCCCGGCCCTTCCAACTGCATAGTGAGGGATGTTCCCAGAGCTGTGTATCCCTTGATTGTGCCCAGAAGGCTTTGGGTACACAGTGTCCTTCCTTGGAAAGAATTGACCATGTGAGAGTCTTGAGCACTGTGGGCCATACTAAAGCTAAAGCCGTCCATTGATTAAGACGTCCTGGAAACCGGTGCACCTCTATCTCTGGTAATGGGAAAATGTGCACCTTACCTCAAGACTAGAGGTCACACTTAGTTGGATCTTTAGCTAGAGTACCCAACTGGGGTGAGCTCCCAGGAAGGAATCACAATCCCTCGATTCTTCAGGAAAACACTATGTGCTCTTCAGCGGCACCTGTTGCGTGAATAGTATCCTTGTGGTGTGGTTTTCAGCAGGCTTGGAAGCTGCAATGAAGCTGCTGTCAAAAGGGGGATATACGGGCTTGTCCCATATTCTCCCATTTACAACGTGTCACCACTGCGCATTTACTAGCACTCTCTGACTGACTACTGGAGACTTTCAGCCCCACTGGGCCTTTCTATGATCACACTTCGTTGGACGCGGGGTGTTTTGCGAGCCATGAATAGCATTACACGCTTCATGACATAGTGGGGACTAGGTGATTTTGGATCGTCCACGGGCCTCACAATTTTACCGGTTTTTCAGTATTTTCTGTCAGGCTGGACCTACCGTGTACCTTGCTTCACAATACAGAGAGACAGGTAAGAGTTGCCAGGATTCACTTTAGACGCAGGGATTCTTTCAGTGCAGTTCAGAGGGCCTCCACAGAGGCAGAGCCACGTTGAATGGAATACTGGCAAAAAAGTGGTCCTGGGGCTGCCTTACAGCTGTACAAATCTAGCTCTGCAAGCGAGAATCAGTTCGCTGCCTTTCACTCTGCATAGAAAGAGTTGACGCCAACAGTCTGCTCTGTGTTATTATTGCTCAGAAAACAAAAAAGGGACTCACAGCGCACACACTCTCCCCCAGAAGGGAATTCCTATGCGACTCTCTTAGGCCTACGGAAAGCCGTAGAGGAGTTAAAGCACTCTGTTGAGTCAGGACTCACGGCGATGACTGCACACAAAACTTTGCTGATAGGAAACACTCGTGCTTCCTGTGAGACTAGGGGTCACGTTTACTTTTCACAGAGCTAGGGCAAGTGTGGGATGAGCTCCTAGCAAGGCACTGGAGACCACATGGATTCGTAGGAGAAAACTCACTTTCTTCACTGAGCGTATTCCTAGGAGTGACTAGAAGACGGTTAATGGCAATGTCTTTCTGTCAGCCTTGAGGCCGCCTCTATCTTCCTTTTAACCAGGGGAAATCCAGCCTTTTTCCATGCTTCTCAATGGCAAACTGGATCAACCAGCACATGTACCTAGCTTCTCTGACAATCCAAAAGAGACCATTGGAACACAATCTGGCCTTCTGCTATGAAACTTTTGGATGCAGTGTGTTCTGCATTTGGCGAACGGGATAATCCTCTAAAAGTCCTGAGTAGGCCTAGGTGACTTTGGATGTTCCAAATGCCTAGCAATGCTCAGGGTAAATCTCTTCTTTATTTCGGCCTGGACCTAAAGGCCAGTTTCCGCATCACTAAGAGAGACCTCGAGCAGGAGTCCCCAAACTGAATTGGGGCCCCGGTGGTTTCTTTCAGGGCATCTTATGTTTCCTCAAAGTGTCAGACCCGCATGGAATGAAAGCCTGCCACGAACCGCTTTCCTGAGGCTGTTTCAAATCTGTGGAATGCTAGCCATAGAGAACACATTAGTTCCCGGCCCTTCCAACTGCATTGTGAGGGATGTTACCAGAGCTGTGTATCCCTTGAATGTGCCCAGAAGGCTTTGGGTACACAGTGTCCTTCCTTGGAAAGAATAGACCATGTGAGAGTCTTGAGCACTGTGGGCCATACTAAAGCTAAAGCCGTCCATTGATTAAGACTTCCTGGAAACCGGTGCACCTCTATCTCTGGTAATGGGAAAATGTGCACCTTACCTCAAGACTAGAGGTCACATTTAGTTGGCCCTTTAGCTACAGTACGCAACTGGGGTGAGCTCCCAGGAAGGAATCGCAAGCACGTGGATTCTTCAAGAAAACACTATGTGCTCTTCAGCAGCACCTGTGGCATGAATAGTATCCTGGTGGTGTGGTTTTCAGGAGGCTTGGAAGCTGCAATGGAGCTGCTGTCAAAAGGGGGAAATACGGGCTTCTCCCATATTCTCCCGTTTACAACTTGACACCACAGTGCATTTACTAGCGCTCTCTGACTGACTACTGGAGACTTTCAGCCCCACTGGGCCTTTCTATGATCACACTTCGTTGGACGCGGGGTGTTTTGAGTGCCACGAATAGCATTACACGCTTCAGGAACTAGTCCGGCCTAGGTGACTTTGGATGGACCAAATGGCTAACAATTTGACCGGACTTTCAGTATTTTCTGGCAGGCTGGACCTACGTGTACCTTGCTTCACAATAGAGAGATGACAGGTAAGAGTTGCCAGGATGCACTTTAGACGCAGGGATTCTTTCAGTGCGGTTCAGATGGCCTCTGCAGGGGCAGAGCCACGTTGAATGGAATACTGGCAAAAACGTGGTCCTGGGGCTGCCTTACAGCTGTAGAAATCAAGCTCTGCAAGCGAGAATCTGTTCATCACCCTTCCCTCTGCATACAAAGAGTTGACCCCAACCGTCTGTTCTGTGTTATGTTTCTCGGAAAATGAAAGGGGACTACGGCACCAACACTCTCCCTCAGAAGGGAATTCCTACGTGACTCTCTTCGGCCTACGGAAAGCCGTAGAGGAGTTAAGGCACTCGGTCGAGTCAGGACTCACGGAGATGGCTGCACACAAAACTTTGCTGATAGGAAACACTCGTGCTTCCCTTGAGGCTAGGCATCACGTTTACTTTGCACTGAGCTAGGGCAAGTGTGGGATGAGCTCCTAGCAAGGCACTGGAGACCACCTGGATTCCTAGGAAAACACTGACTTTCCTCACTGAGCATATTCCTAGGAGTGACTAGAAGACGGTTAATGGCAATGTCTTTCAGTCATCCTTGAGGCCGCCACTATCTACATTTCAACTGGGGGAAATCCTGCCTTTTTCCAGGCTTCTCAAAGACAACCTGGATCACCCCGCAAATGTACCTAGCTTCTCTGACAATCCCAAAGAGACCATTGGAATGCAATCCGGCCTTCTGTGATGAAACTTTTGGATGCAGTGTGCTCTGCATGTGGTGAACGGCATAATCCTCTAAATGTCCTCAGTAGGCCTAGGTGACTTTGCATGTTCCAAATGCCTAGCAATGCTCAGGGTAAATCTCTTCTTTATTTCGGCCTGGACCTAAAGGCCAGTTTCCGCATCACTTAGAGAGACCTCGAGCAGGAGTTCCCAAACTGAATTGGAGCTCCGGTGATTTCTTTCAGGGCATCTTGTTTTTCCTCAAAGTGGCAGGCCCGCATGGAATGAAAGCCTGCCACGAACCGCCTTCCTGAGGCTGTTTCAAAGCTGTGGAATGATAGCCATATAGAACACATTAGTTCCCAGCCCTTCAAACTGCATAGTGAGGGATGTTCCCAGAGCTGTGTATCCCTTCATTGTGCCCAGAAGGCTTTGGGCACACAGTGTCCTTCCTTGGAAAGTATTGACCATGTGAGAATCTTGAGCACTGTGGGCCATACTAAAGCTAAAGCCGTCCATTGATTAAGACTTCCTGGAAACCGGTGCACCTCTATCTCTGGTAATGGGAAAATGGGCACCTTACCTCAAGACTAGAGGTCACATTTAGTTGGCCCTTTAGCTACAGTACGCAACTGGGGTGAGCTTCCAGGAAGGAATCGAAAGCCCCTGGATTCTTTAGGAAAAAACTATGTGCTCTTCAGCGGCACCTGTGTCATGAATAGTATCCTGTTTGTGTGGTTTTCAGCAGGCTTGGAAGCTGCAATGGAGCTGCTGTCAAAAGGGGGAAATACGGGCTTCTCCCATATTCTCCCGTTTACAACTTGACACCACAGCGCATTTACTAGCACTCTCTGACTGACTACTGGAGACTTTCAGCCCCACAGGGCCTTTCTATGATCACACTTCATTGGACGCGGGGTGTTTTGAGTGCCACGAATAGCATTACACGCTTCAGGAACTAGTCCGGCCTAGGTGACTTTGGATGGACCAAATGGCTAAGAATTTGACCGGATTTTCAGGATTTTCTGGCAGGCTGGACCTACCGTGTACCTTGCTTCACAATAGAGAGATGACAGGTAAGAGTTGCCAGGATGCACTTTAGGCGCAGGGATTCTTTCAGTGCGGTTCAGAGGGACTCTGCAGAGGCAGAGCCACGTTGAATGGAATACTGGCAAAAACGTGGTCCTGGGGCTGCCTTACAGCTGTAGAAATCAAGCTCTGCAAGCGAGAATCTGTTCATCACCCTTCCCTCTGCATACAAAGAGTTGACCCCAACCGTCTGTTCTGTGTTATGTTTCTCAGAAAATGAAAGGGGACCTGAGCGCACACAATCTCCCTCAGAAGGGAATTCCTACATGACTCTCTTCGGCCTATGGAAAGCCGTAGAGGAGTTAAGGCACTCGGTCGAGTCAGGACTCACGGAGATGGCTGCACACAAAACTTTGCTGATAGGAAACACTCGTGCTTCCCTTGAGACTACGGGTCACGTTTACTTTGCACTGAGCTAGGGAAAGTGTGGGATGAGCTCCTAGCAAGGCACTGGAGACGACCTGGATTCCTAGGAGAACACTCACTTTCTTCACTGAGCGTATTCCTAGGAGTGACTAGAAGACGGTAAATGGCAATGTCTTTCAGTCAGCCTTGAGGCCGCCACTATCTACCTTTCAACTTGGGGAAATCCTGCCTTTTTCCAGGCTTCTCAATGACAACCTTGATAAACCCGCAAATGTACCTAGCTTCTCTGAGAATCCCAAAGAGACCATTGGAACGGAATCCGGCCTTCTGCGATGAAACTTTTGGATGCAGTGTGTTCTGCATGTGGTGAACGGCATAATCCTCTAAATGTCCTCAGTAGGCCTAGGTGACTTTGGATGTTCCAAATGCCTAGCAATGCTCAGGGTAAAACTCTTTTTTTATTTCGGGCTGGACCTAAAGGCCAGTTTCCGCATCACTTAGAGAGACCTCGAGCAGGAGTCTCCAAACTGAATTGGAGCCCCGGTGGTTTCTTTCAGAGCATCTTATGTTTCCTCAAAGTGGCAGACCCGCATGGAATGAAAGCCTGCCACGAACCGCCTTCCTGAAGCTGTTTCAAAGCTGTGGAACGCTAGCCATAGAGAACACATTAGTTCCCGGCCCTTCCAACTGCATAGTGAGGGATGATCCCAGAGCTGTGTATCCCTTGATTGTGCCCAGAAGGCTTTGGGTACACAGTGTACTTCCTTGGAAAGAATTGACCATGTGAGAGCCTTGAGCACAGTAGGCCATACTAAAGCTTAAGCCGTCCATTGATTAAGACTTCCTGGAAACCGGTGCACCTCTATCTCTGGTAATGGGAAAATGTGCACCTTACCTCAAGACAAGAGGTCACATTTACTTGGCCCTTTAACTAGAGTACACAACTGGGGTGAGCTCCCAGGAAGGAATCGCAAGCCCCTGGATTCTTTAGGAAAAACACTCTGTGCTCTTCAGCGGCACCTGTGGCGTGAAGAGTCTCTTGGTGGTGTGGTTTTCAGCAGGCTTGGAAGCTGCAATGAACCTGCTGTCAAAAGGGGGAAATACGGGCTTCTCCCATATTCTCCCATTTACAACTTGACGCCACAGCGCATTTACTAGCACTCTCTGACTGACTACTGGAAACTTTCAGGCCCACTGGGCCTTTCTATGATGACACTTGGTTGGACGCGGGGTGTTTTGCGTGCCACGAATAGCATTACACGCTTCATGAACTAGTCCAGCCTAGGTGACTTTGGATGGACCAAATGGCTAACAATTTTACCGGATTTTCAGTATTTTCTGGCAGGCTGGACCAACCGTGTACCTTGCTTCACAATAGAGAGATGACAGGTAAGAGTTGCCAGGATGCACTTTAGACGCAGGGATTCTTTCACTGCGGTTCAGAGGGCCTCCGCAGAGGCAGAGCCACGTTGAATGGAATACTGGCAAAAACGTGGTCCTGGGGCTGCCTTTCAGCTGTAAAAATCAAACTCTGCAGGCGAGAATCTGTTCATCACCCTTCCCTCTGCATACAAAGAGTTGACCCCAACCGTCTGTTCTGTGTTATGTTTCTCGGAATATAAAAGGGGACCCCAGCGCACCCATTCTCCCTCAGAAGGGAATTCCTACGCGACTCTCTTAGGCCTACGGAAAGCCCTAGAGGGGTTAAAGCACTCTGTCGAGTCAGGACTCACGGAGATGGCTGCACACAAAACTTTGCTGATAGGAAACACTCGTGCTTCCCTTGAGGCTAGGGGTCAAGTTTACTTTGCACTGACCTAGGGCAAGCGTGGGATGAGCTCCTAGCAAGGCACTGGAGACCACCTGGATTCCTAGGAGAACACTCAGTTTCTTCACTGAGCGTATTCCTAGGAGTGACTAGAAGACGGTTAATGAGAATGTCTTTCAGTCAGCCTTGAGGCCGCCACTATCTACCTTTCAACTGGGGGAAATCCTGCCTTTTTCCAGGCTTCTCAATGACAAACTGGATCACCCGGCACATGTACCTAGCTTCTCTGACAATCCCAAAGAGATCATTGGAATGCAATCCGGCCTTCTGCAATGCAACTTTTGGATGCAGTGTGTTCTGCATGTGGTGAACGGCATAATCCTCTAAATGTCCGCAGTAGGCCTAGGTGACTTTGGATGTTCCAAATGCCTAGCAATGCTCGGGGTTAATCTCTTCTTTATTTCGGCCTGGACCTAAAGGCCAGTTTCCGCATCACTAAGAGAGACCTCGAGCAGGAGTCCCCACACTGAATTGGAACCCCGGTGGTTTCTTTCAGGGCATCCTATGTTTCCTCAAAGTGGCAGACCCGCATGGAATGAAAGCCTGCCACGAACCACTTTCCTGAGGCTGTTTCAAATCTGTGGAATGCTAGCCATAGAGAACACATTAGTTCCCGGCCCTTCCAACTGCATTGTGAGGGATGTTACCAGAGCTGTGTATCCCTTGAATGTGCCCAGAAGGCTTTGGGTACACAGTGTCCATCCTTGGGAAGAATAGAACATGTGAGAATCTTGAGCACTGTGGGCCATACTAAAGCTAAAGCCGTCCATTGATTAAGACTTCCTGGAAACCGGTGCACCTCTATCTCTGGTAATGGGAAAATATGCACCTTACCTCAAGACTAGAGGTCACATTTAGTTGGCCCTGTAGCTACAGTACGCAACTGGGGTGAGCTCCCAGGAAGGAATCACAAGCACGTGGATTCTTCAAGAAAACATTTTGTGCTCTTCAGCGGCACCTGTGGCGTGAAGAGTCTCCTGGTGGTGTGGTTTTCAGCAGGCTTGGAAGCTGCAATGAACCTGCTGTCAAAAGGGGGAAATGCAGGCTTCTCCCATATTCTCCCGTTTACAACTTGACGCCACAGCGCATTTACTAGCACTCTCTGACTGACTACTGGAGACTTTCAGCCCCACTGGGCCTTTCTATGATCACACTTCGTTGGACGCGGGGTGTTTTGCGTGCCACGAAGAGCATTACACGCTTCATGAACTAGTCCGGCCTAGGTGACTTTGGATGGACCAAATGGCTAACAATTTTACCGGATTTTCAGTATTTTCTGGCAGGCAGGACCTACCGTGTACCTTGCTTCACAATAGAGAGATGACAGGTAAGAGTTGCCAGGATGCACTTTAGGCGCAGGGATTCTTTCAGTGTGGTTCAGAGGTCCTCCGCAGAGGCAGAGCCACGTTGAATGGAATACTGGCAAAAACGTGGTCCTGGGGCTGCCTTTCAGCTGTAAAAATCAAACTCTGCAGGCGAGAATCTGTTCATCACCCTTCCCTCTGCATACAAAGAGTTGACCCCAACCGTCTGTTCTGTGTTATGTTTCTCGGAATATAAAAGAGGACCCCAGTGCACCCATTCTCCCTCAGAAGGGAATTCCTACGCGACTCTCTTAGGCCTACGGAGAGCCGTAGAGGGGTTAAAGCACTCTGTCGAGTCAGGACTCACGGAGACGGCTGCACACAAAACTTTGCTGATAGGAAACACTCGTGCTTCCCTTGAGGCTAGGGGGTCAAGTTTACTTTGCCCTGAGCTAGGGCAAGCGTGGGATGAGCTCCTAGCAAGGCACTGGAGACCACCTGGATTCCTAGGAGAACACACACTTTCTTCACTGAGCGTATTCCTAGGAGTGACTAGAAGACGGTTAATGACAATGTCTTTCAGTCAGCCTTGAGGCCGCCACTATCTACCTTTCAACTGTGGGAAATCCTGCCTTTTTCCAGGCTTCTCAATGACAAACTGGATCACCCGGCACATGTACCTAGCTTCTCTGACAATCCCAAAGAGATCATTGGAACCCAATCCGGCCTTCTGCAATGAAACTTTTGGATGCAGTGTGTTCTGCATGAGGTGAACGGCATAATCCTCTAAATGTCCGCAGTAGGCCTAGGTGACTTTGGATGTTCCAAATGCCTAGCAATGCTCAGGGTAAATCTCTTCTTTATTTCGGCCTGGACCTAAAGGCCAGTTTCCGCATCACTAAGAGAGACCTCGAGCAGGAGTCCCCAAACTGAATTGGAGCCCCGGTGGTTTCTTTCAGGGCATCTTATGTTTCCTCAAAGTGGCAGACCCGCATGGAATGAAAGCCTGCCACGAACCGCTTTCCTGAGGCTGTTTCAAATCTGTGGAATGCTAGCCATAGAGAACACATTAGTTCCCGGCCCTTCCAACTGCATTGTGAGGGATGTTACCAGAGCTGTGTATCCCTTGAATGTGCCCAGAAGGCTTTGGGTACACAGTGTCCTTCCTTGGAAAGAATAGACCATGTGAGAGTCTTGAGCACTGTGGGCCATACTAAAGCTAAAGCCGTCTATTGATTAAGACTTCCTGGAAACCGGTGCACCTCTATCTCTGGTAATGGGAAAATGGGCACCTTACCTCAAGACTAGAGGTCACATTTAGTTGGCCCTTTAGATAGAGTATGCAACTGGGGTGAGCTCCAAGGAAGGAATCGAAAGACCCTGGATTCTTTAGGAAAAAAAAATATGTGCTCTTCAGCGGCACCTGTGTCATGAATAGTATCCTGTTCGTGTGGTTTTCAGCAGGCTTGGAAGATGAAATGAAGCTGCTGTCAAAAGGGGGAAATACGGGCTTCTCCCATATTCTCCCGTTTACAACTTGACGCCACAGCGCATTTACTAGCACTCTCTGACTGACTACTGGAGACTTTCAGCCCCACTGGGCCTTTCTATGATCACACTTCGTTGGACGCGGGGTGTTTTTCGTGCCACGAATAGCATTACACGCTTCAAGAACTAGTCCGGCCTAGGTGACTTTGGATGGACCAAATGGCTAACAATTTTACCGGACTTTCAGTATTTTCTGTCAGGCTGGACCTACGTGTACCTTGCTTCACAATAGAGAGATGACAGGTAAGAGTTGCCAGGATGCACTTTAGACGCAGGGATCCTTTCAGTGCGGTTCAGATGGCCTCTGCAGAGGCAGAGCCACGTTGAATGGAATACTGGCAAAAACGTGGTCCTGGGGCTGCCTTACAGCTGTAGAAATCAAGCTCTGCAAGCGAGAATCTGTTCATCACCCTTCCCTCTGCATACAAAGAGTTGACCCCAACCGTCTGTTCTGTGTTATGTTTCTCGGAAAATGAAAGGGGACCTGAGCGCACACACTCTCCTTCAGAAGGGAATTCCTACGCGACTCTCTTAGGCCTACGGAAAGCTGTAGAGGAGTTAAAGCACTCTGTCGAGTCAGGACTCACGGAGATGGCTGCACACAAAACTTTGTTGATAGGAAACACTCGTGCTTCCCTTGAGGCTAGGGGTCAAGTTTACTTTGCACTGACCTAGGGCAAGCGTGGGATGAGCTCCTAGCAAGGCACTGGAGACCACCTGGATTCCTAGGAGAACACTCACTTTCTTCACTGAGGGTATTCCTAGGAGTGACTAGAAGTACGGTTAATGACAATGTCTTTCTGTCAGCCTTGAGGCCGCCACTATCTACCTTTCAACTGGGGGAAATCCTGCCTTTTTCCAGGCTTCTCAATGACAAACTGGATCACCCCGCACATGTACCTAGCTTCTCTGACAATCCCAAAGAGATCATTGGAACGCAATCCGGCCTTCTGCAATGAAACTTTTGGATGCAGTGTGTTCTGCATGAGGTGAACGGCATAATCCTCTAAATGTCCGCAGTAGGCCTAGGTGACTTTGGATGTTCCAAATGCCTAACAATGCTCAGGGTAAATCTCTTCTTTATTTCGGCCTGGACCTAAAGGCCAGTTTCCGCATCACTATGAGAGACCTCGAGCAGGAGTCCCCAAACTGAATTGGAGCCCCGGTGGTTTCTTTCAGGGCATCTTATGTTTCCTCAAAGTGGCAGACCCGCATGGAATGAAAGCCTGCCACGAACCGCTTTCCTGAGGCTGTTTCAAATCTGTGGAATGCTAGCCATAGAGAACACATTAGTTCCTGGCCCTTCCAACTGCATTGTGAGGGATGTTACCAGAGCTGTGTATCCCTTGAATGTGCCCAGAAGGCTTTGGGTACACAGTGTCCTTCCTTGGAAAGAATAGACCATGTGAGAGTCTTGAGCACTGTGGGCCATACTAAAGCTAAAGCCGTCCATTGATTAAGACTTCCTGGAAACCGGTGCACCTCTATCTCTGGTAATGGGAAAATGTGCACCTTACCTCAAGACTAGAGGTCACATTTAGTTGGCCCTTTAGCTACAGTACGCAACTGGGGTGAGCTCCCAGGAAGGAATCGCAAGCACGTGGATTCTTCAAGAAAACACTATGTGCTCTTCAGCGGCACCTGTGCCGTGAAGAGTCTCCTGGTGGTGTGGTTTTCAGCAGGCTTGGAAGCTGCAAGGGAGCTGCTGTCAAAAGGGGGAAATACGGGCTTCTGCCATATTCTCCCGTTTACAACTTGACACCACAGCGCATTTACTAGCGCTCTCTGCCTGACTACTGGAGACTTTCAGACCCACTGGGCCTTTCTATGATCACACTTCGTTGGACGCGGGGTGTTTTGCGTGCCACGAATAGCATTACACGCTTCAGGAACTAGTCCGGCCTAGGTGACTTTGGATGGACCAAATGGCTAACAATTTTACCGGACTTTCAGTATTTTCTGTCAGGCTGGACCTACGTGTACCTTGCTTCACAATAGAGAGATGACAGGTAAGAGTTGCCAGGATGCACTTTAGACGCAGGGATTCTTTCAGTGCGGTTCAGATGGCCTCTGCAGAGGCAGAGCCACGTTGAATGGAATACTGGCAAAAACGTGGTCCTGGGGCTGCCTTACAGCTGTAGAAATCAAGCTCTGCAAGCGAGAATCTGTTCATCACCCTTCCCTCTGCATACAAAGAGTTGACCCCAACCGTCTGTTCTGTGTTATGTTTCTCGGAAAATGAAAGGGGACCTGAGCACACACACTCTCCCTCAGAAGGGAATTCCTACATGACTCTCTTAGGCCTACGGAAAGCCGTAGAGGAGTTAAAGCACTCTGTCGAGTCAGGGCTCACGGAGATGGCTGCACACAAAACTTTGCTGATAGGAAACACTCGTGCTTCCCTTGAGGCTAGGTGTCACGTTTACTTTGCACTGAGCTAGTGCAAGCGTGGGATGCGCTCCTAGCAAGGCACTGGAGACCACCTGGATTCCTAGGAGAACACTCACTTTCTTCACTGAGCGTATTCCTAGGAGTGACTAGAAGACCGTTAATGGCAATGTCTTTCAGTCAGCCTTGAGGCCGCCACTATCTACCTTTCAACTGGGGGAAATCCTGCCTTTTTCCTGGCTTCTCAATGACAAACTGGATCACCCCGCACATGTACCTAGCTTCTCTGACAATCCCAAAGAGACCATTGGAACGCAATCCGGCCTTCTGCGATGAAACATTTGGATGCAGTGTGTTCTGCATGTGGTGAACGGCATAATCCTCTAAATATCCTCAGTAGGCCTAGGTGACTTTGGATGTTCCAAATGCCTAGCAATGCTCAGAGTAAAACTCTTTTTTATTTCGGGCTGGACCTAAAGGCCAGTTTCCGCATCACTTAGAGAGACCTCGAGCAGGAGTCCCCAAACTGAATTGGAGCCCCTGTGGTTTCTTTCAGAGCATCTTATGTTTCCTCAAAGTGGCAGACCCGCCTGGAATGAAAGCCTGCCACGAACCGCCTTCCTGAAGCTATTTCAAAGCTGTGGAACACTAGCCACAGAGAACACATTAGTTCCCGGCCCTTCCAACTGCATAGTGAGGGATGCTCCCAGAGCTGTGTATCCCTTGATTGTGCCCAGAAGGCTTTGGGTACACAGTGTACTTCCTTGGAAAGAATTGACCATGCGAGAGTCTTGAGCACTGTAGGCCATACTAAAGCTTAAGCCGTCCATTGATTAAGACTTCCTGGAAACCGGTGCACCTCTATCTCTGGTAATGGGAAAATGTGCACCTTACCTCAAGACTAGAGGTTACATTTACTTGGCCCTTTAGCTAGAGTACACAACTGGGGTGAGCTCCCAGGGAGGAATCGCAAGCCCCTGGATTCTTCAGGAAAACAGTTTGTGCTCTTCAGCGGCACCTGTGGCGTGAAGAGTCTCCTGGTGGTGTGGTTTTCAGCAGGCTTGGAAGCTGCAATGGACCTGCTGTCAAAAGGGGGAAAAACGGGCTTCTCCCATATTCTCCCGTTTACAACTTGAAGCCACAGCGCATTTACTAGCACTCTCTGACTGACTACTGGAGAGTTTCAGCCCCACTGGGCCTTTCTATGATGACACTTGGTTGGACGCGGGGTGTTTTCCGTGCCACGAATAGCATTACACGCTTCATGAACTAGTCCGGGCTAGGTGAATTTGGATGGAGCAAATGGCTAACAATTTTACCGGATTTTCAGTATTTTCTGGCAGGCAGGACCTACCGTGTACCTTGCTTCACAATAGAGAGATGACAGGTAAGAGTTGCCAGGATGCACTTTAGGCGCAGGGATTCTTTCAGTGCGGTTCAGAGGGCCTCCGCAGAGGCAGAGCCACGTTGAATGGAATACTGGCAAAAACGTGGTCCTGGGGCTGCCTTTCAGCTGTAGAAATCAAACTCTGCAGGCGAGAATCTGTTCATCACCCTTCCCTCTGCATACAAAGAGTTGACCCCAACCGTCTGTTCTTTGTTATGTTTCTCGGAATATAAAAGAGGACCCAAGCGCACCCATTCTCCCTCAGAAGGGAATTCCTACGTGACTCTCTTAGGCCTACGGAAAGCCGTAGAGGGGTTAAAGCACTCTGTCGAGTCAGGAATCACGGAGATGGCTGCACACAAAACTTTGCTGATAGGAAACACTCGTGCTTCCCTTGAGGCTAGGGGTCAAGTTTACTTTGCCCTGAGCTAGTGCAAGCGTGGGATGAGCTCCTAGCAAGGCACTGGAGACCTCCTGGATTCCTAGGAGAACACTCACTTTCTTCACTGAGCGTATTCCTAGGAGTGACTAGAAGACGGTTAATGACAATGTCTTTCAGTCAGCCTTGAGGCCGCCACTATCTACCTTTCAACTGGGGGAAATCCTGCCTTTTTCCAGGCTTCTCAATGACAAACTGGATCACCCGGCACATGTACCTAGCTTCTCTGACAATCCCAAAGAGATCATTGGAACGCAATCCGGCCTTCTGCAATGCAACTTTTGGATGCAGTGTGTTCTGCATGTGGTGAACGGCATAATCCTCTAAATGTCCGCAGTAGGCCTAGGTGACTTTGGATGTTCCAAATGCCTAGCAATGCTCGGGGTAAATCTCTTCTTTATTTCGGCCTGGACCTAAAGGCCAGTTTCCGCATCACTAAGAGAGACCTCGAGCAGGAGTCCCCAAACTGAATTGCAGCCCCTGTGGTTTCTTTCAGAGCATCTTATGTTTCCTCAAAGTGGCAGACCCGCATGGAATGAAAGCCTGCCACTAACCGCTTTCCTGAGGCTGTTTCAAATCTGTGGAATGCTAGCCATAGAGAACACATTAGTTCCCGGCCCTTCCAACTGCATTGTGAGGGATGTTACCAGAGCTGTGTATCCCTTGATTGTGCCCAGAAGGCTTTGGGTACACAGTGTCCTTCCTTGGAAAGAATAGACCATGTGAGAGTCCTGAGCACTGTGGGCCGTACTAAAGCTAATGCCGTCCATTGATTAAGACTTCCTGGAAACCGGTGCACCTCTATCTCTGGTAATGGGAAAATGTGCAACTTACCTCAAGACTAGAGGTCACATTTAGTTGGCCCTTTAGCTACAGTACGCAACTGGGGTGAGCTCCCAGGAAGGAATCGCAAGCACGTGGATTCTTCAAGAAAACACTATGTGCTCTTCAGCGGCACCTGTGGCGTGAAGAGTCTCCTGGTGGTGTGGTTTTCAGCAGGCTTGGAAGCTGCAATGGAGCTGCTGTCAAAAGGGGGAAATACGGGCTTCTGCCATATTCTCCCGTTTACAACTTGACACCACAGCGCATTTACTAGCGCTCTCTGCCTGACTACTGGAGACTTTCAGACCCACTGGGCCTTTCTATGATCACACTTCGTTGGACGCGGGGTGTTTTGCGTGCCACGAATAGCAATACACGCTTCAGGAACTAGTCCGGCCTAGGTGACTTTGAATGGACCAAATGGCTAACAATTTTACCGGACTTTCAGTATTTTCTGTCAGGCTGGACCTACGTGTACCTTGCTTCACAATAGAGAGATGACAGGTAAGAGTTGCCAGGATGCACTTTAGACGCAGGGATTCTTTCAGTGCGGTTCAGATGGCCTCTGCAGAGGCAGAGCCACGTTGAATGGAATACTGGCAAAAACGTGGTCCTGGGGCTGCCTTTCAGCTGTAGAAATCAAGCTCTGCAAGCGAGAATCTGTTCATCACCCTTCCCTCTTCATACAAAGAGTTGACCCCAACCGTCTGTTCTGTGTTATGTTTCTCGGAAAATAAAAGGGGACTACGGTGCACCCACTCTCCCTCAGAAGGGAATTCCTACGCGACTCTCTTAGGCCTACGGAAAGCCGTAGAGGAGTTAAAGCACTCTGTCGAGTCAGGACTCACGGAGATGGCTGCACACATAACTTTGCTGATAGGAAACACTCGTGCTTCCCTTGAGGCTAGGGGTCACGTTTACTTTGCACTGAGCTAGGGCAAGCGTGGGATGAGCTCCTAGCAAGGCACTGGAGACCACCTGGATTCCTAGGAGAACACTCACTTTCTTCACTGAGCGTATTCCTAGGAGTGACTAGAAGACGGTTAATGGCAATGTCTTTCAGTCAGCCTTGAGGCCGCCACTATGTACCTTTCAACTGGGGGAAATCCTGCCTTTTTCCAGGCTTCTCAATGACAAACAGGATCACCCCGCACATGTACCTAGCTTCTCTGACAATCCCAAAGAGACCATTGGAACGCAATCCGGCCTTCTGCGATGAAACATTTGGATGCAGTGTGTTCTGCATGTGGTGAACGGCATAATCCTCTAAATGTCCTCAGTAGGCCTAGGTGACTTTGGATGTTCCAAATGCCTAGCAATGCTCAGGGTAAATCTCTTCTTTCTTTCGGGCTGGACCTAAAGGCCAGTTTCCGCATCACTTAGAGATACCTCGAGCAGGAGTCCCCAAACTGAATTGGAGCCCCGATGGTTTCTTTCAGGGCATCTTATGTCTCCTCAAAGTTGCAGACCCGCATGGAATGAAAGCCTGCCACGAACCGCCTTCCTGAGGCTGTTTCAAAGCTGTGGAACGCTAGCCATAGAGAACAAATTAGTTCCCGTCCCTTCCAACTGCATAGTGAGGGATGTTCCCAGAGCTGTGTTTCCCTTGATTGTGCCCAGAAGGCTTTGGGTACACAGTGTCCTTCCTTGGAAAGAATTGACCATGTGAGAGTCTTGAGCACTGTGAGCCATACTAAAGCTAAAGCCTTCCATTGATTAAGACTTCCTGGAAACCGGTGCACCTCTATCTTTGGTAATGGGAAAATGTGCACCTTACCTCAAGACTAGAGGTCACATTTAGTTGGCACTTTATCTACAGTATGCAACTTGGGAGAGCTCCCAGGATGGAATCGCAAGACCCTGGTTTCTTTAGGAAACAACTATGTGCTCTTCAGCGGCACATGTAACGTGAATAGTATCCTGGTGATGTTGTTTTCTGCAGGCTTGGAAGCCGCAATGAAGGTGCTTACCACGTGGAGAAATTCGGGCTTCTCCCACATTCTCCCCTTTCCAACTTGACGCCAAAACGCATTAACCAGCACTCTCTGAATCCTGGCGACTTTCAGCCCCACTGGGCCTTTCTATAATCACACTCCGTTGGACGGGCAGTGTTTTGCGTGCCATGAATAGCATTAGATGCTTCATGACATAGTGGGGACTAGGTGATTTTGGATCGTCCATGTGCCTCACAATTTTACCAGTTTTTCAGGATTTTCTGTCAGGCTGGACCTACCGTGTTCCTTGCTTCACAATAGAGAGATGACACGTAAGAGTTGCCAGGATGCACTTTAGGCACAGGGATTCTGTCAGTGCAGTTCAGAGGGCCTCTGCAGAGGCGGAGCCACGTTGAATAGAATACTGGCAAAAACGTGGTCCTGGGGCTGCCTTACAGCTCTAGAAATCAAGTTCTGCAGGCGAGAATCAGTTAATTGCCTTTCACTCTGCATAGAAAGAGTTGACCCCAACAGTCTGTTCTGTGTTATTATTGCTCAGAAAACAAAAAGGGGACTCACAGCGCACACACTATCCCCCAGAAGGGAATACCTATGCGACTCTCTTAGGCCTACGGAAAGCCGTAGAGGAGTTAAAGCACTCTGTCGAGTCAGGACTCACGGCGATGGCTGCACACAAAACTTTGCTGATAGGAAACACTCGTGCTTCCTGTGAGATTAGGGGTAACGTTTACTTTTCACAGAGCTAGGGCAAGTGTGGGATGAGCTCCTAGCAAGGCACTGGAGACCACATGGATTCGTAGGAGAAAACTCACTTTCTTCACTGAGCGTATTCCTAGGAGTGACTAGAAGACGGTTAATGGCAATGTCTTTCTGTCAGCCTTGAGGCCGCCTCTATCTTCCTTTTAACCAGGGGAAATCCAGCCTTTTTCCAGGCTTCTCAATGACAAACTGGATCAACCAGCACATATACCTAGCTTCTCTGACAATCCAAAAGAGACCATTGGAACACAATCCGGCCTTCTGCGATGAAACTTTTGGATGCAGTGTGTTCTGCATGTGGCGAACGGCATAATCCTCTAAAAGTCCTCAGTAGGCCTAGGTGACTTTGGATGTTCAAAATGCCTAGCAATGCTCAGGGTAAATCTCTTCTTTATTTCGGGCTGGACCTAAAGGCCAGTTTCCGCATCACTTAGAGAGACCTCGAGCAGGAGTCCCCAAACTGAATTGGAGCTCCGGTGGTTTCTTTCAGGGCATCTTAGGTTTCCTCAAATTGGCAGACCCGCATGGAATGAAAGCCTGCCACGAACCGCCTTCCTGAGGCTGTTTCAAAGCTGTGGAACTCTAGCCATTGAGAACACATTAGTTCCCGGCCCTTCCAACTGCATAGTGAGGGATGTTCCCAGAGCTGTGTATCCCTTGATTGTGCTCAGAAGGCTTTGGGTACACAGTGTCCTTCCTTGGAAAGAATTGACCATGTGAGAGTCTTGAGCACTGTGAGCCATACTAAAGCTAAAGCCGTCCATTGATTAAGACTTCCTGGAATCCGGTGCATCTCTATCTCTGGTAATGGCAAAATGTGCACCTTACCTCAAGACTAGAGGTCATATTTAGTTGGCCCTTTAGCTACAGTATGCAACTCGGGTGAGCTCCCAGGAAGGATTCGCAGGCCCCGGATTCCTTAGGAAAAAACTATGTGCTCTTAAGCGGCACCTGTGGCGTGAATAGTATCCTGGTGGTGTGGTTTTCAGCAGACTTGGAAGCTGCAATGAAGCTGCTGTCAAAAGGGGGAAATACGGGCTTCTCCCATATTCTCCCATTGACAACTTTACGCCACAGTACATTTTCTAGCACTCTGACTGACTACTGGAGCCTTTCAGCCCCACTGAGCCTTTCTATGATCACACTCCGTTGGACGCGGGGTGTTTTGCGTGCCATGAATAGCATTACATGCTTCATGAACTGGTCCGGCCTAGTTGACTTTGGATGGACCAAATGGCTAACAATTTTACCGGATTTTCAGTATTTTCTGTCAGGCTGGACCTACCGTGTACCTTGCTTCACAATACAGAGAGACAGGTAAGAGTTGCCAGGATGCACTTTAGGTGCAGGGATTCTTTTAGTGCAGTTCAGAGGGCCTCCACAGAGGCAGAGCCACGTTGAATGGAATACTGGCAAAAACGTGGTCAGGGGGCTGCCTTACAGTTTACAAATCTAGCTCTGCAAGCGAGAATCATTTCGTTGCCTTTCACTCTGCATAGAAAGTGTTGACCCCAACAGTCTGCTCTGTGTTATTATTGCTCAGAAAACAAAAAGGGGACTCACAGCGCACACACTCTCCCCCAGAAGGGAATTCCTATGCAACTCTCTTAGGCCTACGGAAAGCCGTAGAGGAGTTAAAGCACTCTGTCAAATCAGGACTCACGGAGATGGCTGCACACAAAACTTTGCTGATAGGAAACACTCGTGCCTCCTGTGAGACTAGGGGTCAAGTTTACTTTGCACAGAGCTAGGGCAAGTGTGGGATGAGCTCCTAGCAAGGCACTGGAGCCCAAGTGCATTCCTAGGAGAACACTCACTTTCTTCACTGAGCGTATTCCTAGGAGTGACTAGAAGACGGTTAATGGCAATGTCTTTCAGTCAGCCTTGAGGCCGGCACTATATACCTTTCAACTGGGGGAAATCCGGCCTTTTTCCAGGCTTCTCAATGACAAACTGGATTAACCAGCACATGTACCTAGCTTCTCTGACAATCCAAAAGAGACTATTGGAACTCAATCCGGCCCTCTGGAATGAAAATTTTGGATGCAGTGTGTTCTGCATGTGGTGAACGGCATAATCCTCTAAATGTCCTCAGTAGGCCTAGGTGACTTTGGATGTTCCAAGTGCCTAGCAATGCTTAGGGTAAATCTCTTCTTTCTTTCGGGCTGGACCTAAAGGCCAATTTCCGCATCACTTAGAGAGACCTCGAGCATGAGTCCCCAAACTGAATTGGAGCCCCGGTGGTTTCTTTCAGGGCATCTAATGTTTCCTCAAAGTGGCAGACCCACATGGAATGAAAGCCTGCCACGAACCGCCTTCCTGAGGCTGTTTCAAAGCTGTGGAACGCTAGCCATAGAGAACACATTAGTTCCCCGCACTTCCAACTGCATAGTGAGGGATGTTCCCAGAGCTGTGTATCCCTTGATTGTGCCCAGAAGGCTTTGGGTACACAGTGTCCTTCCTTGGAAAGAATTGACCATGCGAGAGTCTTGAGCACTGTGAGCCATACTAAAGCTAAAGCCGTCCATTGATTAAGACTTCCTGGAAACCGGTGCACCTCTATCTTTGGTAAAGGGAAAATGTGCACCTTACCTCAAGACTAGAGGTCACATTTAGTTGGCACTTTATCTACAGTATGCAACTGGGGAGAGCTCCCAGGATGGAATCACAAGACCCTGGATTCTCTAGGAAACAACTATGTGCTCTTCAGCGGCACATGTGGCGTGAATAGTGTCCTGGTGGTGTTGTTTTCTGCAGGCTTGGAAGCCGCAATGAAGCTGCTTACCATGTGGAGAAATTCGGGCTTCTCCCACATTCTCCCCTTTCCAACTTGACGCCAGAGCGCATTAACCAGCACTCTCTGATTCCTGGCGACTTTCAGCCCCACTGGGCCTTTCTATGATCACACTCCGTTGGACGGGCAGTGTTTTGCGTGCCATGAATAGCATTAGATGCTTCATGACATAGTGGGGACTAGGTGATTTTGGATCGTCCACGTGCCTCACAATTTTACTAGTTTTTCAGGATTTTCTGTCAGGCTGGACCTACCGTGTTCCTTGCTTCACAATAGAGAGATGACAGGTAAGAGTTGCCAGGATGCACTTTAGGCACAGGGATTCTGTCAGTGCAGTTCAGAGGGCCTCTGCAGAGGCGGAGCCACGTTGAATAGAGTACTGGCAAAAACGTGGTCCTGGGGCTGCCTTACAACTGTAGAAATCAAGCTCTGCAAGCGAGAATCAGTTCATTGCCTTTC
This sequence comes from Mesoplodon densirostris, assembly GCF_025265405.1. Taxonomy (NCBI): domain Eukaryota; kingdom Metazoa; phylum Chordata; class Mammalia; order Artiodactyla; family Ziphiidae; genus Mesoplodon; species Mesoplodon densirostris. Next base: position 2,661,767 of record NC_082682.1, read on the forward strand.
ACTCTGCATAGAAAGAGTTGACCCCAACAGTCTGTTCTGTGTTATTATTGCTCAGAAAACAAAAAGGGGACTCACAGCGCACACACTCTCCCCCAGAAAGGAATTCCTTTGCGACTCTCTTAGGCCTACGGAAAGCCGTAGAGCAGTTAAAGCACTCTGTCGAGTCAGGACTCACGGCGATGGCTGCACACAAAACTTTGCTGATAGGAAACACTCGTGCTTCCTGTGAGACTAGGGGTCACATTTACTTTTCACAGAGCTAGGGCAAGTGTGGGATGAGCTCCTAGCAAGGCACTGGAGACCACATGGATTCATAGGAGAAAACTCACTTTCTTCACTCAGCGTATTCCTAGGCGTGACTAGAAGACGGTTAATGGCAATGTCTTTCTGTCAGCCTTGAGGCCGCCTCTATCTTCCTTTTAAACAGGGGAAATCCAGCCTTTTTCCAGGCTTCTCAATGACAAACTGGATCAACCAGCACATGTACCTAGATTCTCTGACAATCCAGAAGAGACCATTGGAACACAATCCGGCCTTCTGCTATGAAACTTTTGGATGCAGTGTGTACTGCATGTGGCGAACGGCATAATCCTCTAAAAGTCCTCAGTAGGCCTAGGTGACTTTGGATGTTCCAAATGCCTAGCAATGCTCAGGGTAAATCTCTTCGTTATTTCGGGCTGGACCTAAAGGCCAGTTTCTGCATCACTTAGAGAGACCTGGAGCAGGAGTCCCCAAACTGAATTGGAGCTCCAGTGGTTTCTTTCAGGGCATCTTAGGTTTCCTCAAATTGGCAGACCCGCATGGAATGAAAGCCTGCCACGAACCGCCTTCCTGAGGCTGTTTCAAAACTGTGGAACGCTAGCCATAGAGAACACATTAGTTCCCGGCCCTTCCAACTGCATAGTGAGGGATGTTCCCAGAGCTGTGTATCCCTTGATTGTGCCAAGAAGGCTTTGGGTACACAGTGTCCTTCCTTGGAAAGAATTGACCATGTGAGAGTCTTGAGCACTGTGAGCCATACTAAAGCTAAAGCCGTCCATTGATTAAGACTTCCTGGAAACCGGTGCATCTCTATCTCTGGTAATGGGAAAATGTGCACCTTATATCAAGACTAGAGGTCATATTTAGTTGGCCCTTTAGCTACAGTATGCAACTCGGGTGAGCTCCCAGGAAGGATTCGAAGTCCCCGGATTCCTTAGGAAAAAACTATGTGCTCTTAAGCGGCACCAGTGGCATGAATAGTATCCTGGTGGTGTGGTTTTCAGCAGGCTTGGAAGCTGCAATGAAGCTGCTGTCAAAGGGGGAAATACGGGCTTCTCCCATATTCTCCCGTTTACAACTTTACGCCACAGTACATTTTCTAGCACTCTGACTGACTACTGGAGCCTTTCAGCCCCACTGGGCTTTTCTATGATCACACTCCGTTGGACGCGGGGTGTTTTGCGTGCCATGAATAGCATTACATGCTTCATGAACTAGTCCGGCCTAGTTGACTTTGGATGGAACAAATGTCTAACAATTTTACCGGATTTTCAGTATTTTCTGTCAGGCTGGACCTACCGTGTACCTTGCTTCACAAAAGAGAGATGACAGGTAAGAGTTGCCAGGATGCACTTTAGGTGCAGGGATTCTTTCAGTGCAGTTCAGAGGGCCTCCACAGATGCAGAGCCACGTTGAATGGAATACTGGCAAAAACGTGGTCCTGGGGCTGCCTTACAGCTGTAGAAATCAAGCTCTGCAGCCGAGAATCTGTTCATCACCCTTCCCTCTTCATACAAAGAGTTGACCCCAACCGTCTGTTCTGTGTTATGTTTCTCGGAAAATAAAAGGGGACTACGGCGCACCCACTCTCCCTCAGAAGGGAATTCCTACGCGACTCTCTTAGGCCTACGGAAAGCCGTAGAGGAGTTAAAGCACTCTGTCGAGTCAGGACTCACGGAGATGGCTGCACACATAACTTTGCTGATAGGAAACACTCGTGCTTCCCTTGAGGCTAGGGGTCACGTTTACTTTGCACTGAGCTAGGGCAAGCGTGGGATGAGCTCCTAGCAAGGCACTGGAGACCACCTGGATTCCTAGGAGAACACTCACTTTCTTCACTGAGCGTATTCCTAGGAGTGACTAGAAGACGGTTAATGGCAATGTCTTTCAGTCAGCCTTGAGGCCGCCACTATGTACCTTTCAACTGGGGGAAATCCTGCCTTTTTCCAGGCTTCTCAATGACAAACTGGATCACCCCGCACATGTACCTAGCTTCTCTGACAATCCCAAAGAGACCATTGGAACGCCATCCGGCCTTCTGCGATGAAACTTTTGGATGCAGTGTGTTCTGCATGTGGTGAACGGCATAATCCTCTAAATGTCCTCAGTAGGCCTAGGTGACTTTGGATGTTCCAAATGCCTAGCAATGCTCAGGGTAAATCTCTTCTTTATTTCGGGCTGGACCTAAAGGCCAGTTTCCGCATCACTTAGAGATACCTCGAGCAGGAGTCCCCAAACTGAATTGGAGCCCCGTTGGTTTCTTTCAGGGCATCTTATGTCTCCTCAAAGTTGCAGACCCGCATGGAATGAAAGCCTGCCACGAACCGCCTTCCTGAGGCTGTTTCAAAGCTGTGGAACGCTAGCCATAGAGAACAAATTAGTTCCCGTCCCTTCCAACTGCATAGTGAGGGATGTTCCCAGAGCTGTGTATCCCTTGATTGTGCCCAGAAGGCTTTGGGTACACAGTGTCCTTCCTTGGAAAGAATTGACCATGTGAGAGTCTTGAGCACTGTGAGCCATACTAAAGCTAAAGCCGTCCATTGATTAAGACTTCCTGGAAACCGGTGCACCTCTATCTTTGGTAATGGGAAAATGTGCACCTTACCTCAAGACTAGAGGTCACATTTAGTTGGCACTTTATCTACAGTATGCAACTTGGGAGAGCTCCCAGGATGGAATCGCAAGACCCTGGTTTTTTTAGGAAACAACTATGTGCTCTTCAGCGGCACATGTGGCGTGAATAGTATCCTGGTGATGTTGTTTTCTGCAGGCTTGGAAGCCGCAATGAAGGTGCTTACCACGTGGAGAAATTCGGGCTTCTCCCACATTCTCCCCTTTCCAACTTGACGCCAAAACGCATTAACCAGCACTCTCTGAATCCTGGCGACTTTCAGCCCCACTGGGCCTTTCTATAATCACACTCCGTTGGACGGGCAGTGTTTTGCGTGCCATGAATAGCATTAGATGCTTCATGACATAGTGGGGACTAGGTGATTTTGGATCGTCCACGTGCCTCACAATTTTACCAGTTTTTCAGGATTTTCTGTCAGGCTGGACCTACCGTGTTCCTTGCTTCACAATAGAGAGATGACAGGTAAGAGTTGCCAGGATGCACTTTAGGCACAGGGATTCTGTCAGTGCAGTTCAGAGGGCCTCTGCAGAGGCGGAGCCACGTTGAATAGAATACTGGCAAAAACGTGGTCCTGGGGCTGCCTTACAGCTGTACAAATCTAGCTCTGCAGGCGAGAATCAGTTAATTGCCTTTCACTCTGCATAGAAAGAGTTGACCCCAACAGTCTGTTCTGTGTTATTATTGCTCAGAAAACAAAAAGGGGACTCACAGCGCACACACTATCCCCCAGAAGGGAATACCTATGCGACTCTCTTAGGCCTACGGAAAGCCGTAGAGGAGTTAAAGCACTCTGTCGAGTCAGGACTCACGGCGATGGCTGCACACAAAACTTTGCTGATAGGAAACACTCGTGCTTCCTGTGAGATTAGGGGTAACGTTTACTTTTCACAGAGCTAGGGCAAGTTTGGGATGAGCTCCTAGCAAGGCACTGGAGACCACATGGATTCGTAGGAGTAAACTCACTTTCTTCACTGAGCGTATTCCTAGGAGTGACTAGAAGACGGTTAATGGCAATGTCTTTCTGTCAGCCTTGAGGCCGCCTCTATCTTCCTTTTAACCAGGGGAAATCCAGCCTTTTTCCAGGCTTCTCAATGACAAACTGGATCAACCAGCACATGTACCTAGCTTCTCTGACAATCCAAAAGAGACCATTGGAACACAATCCGGCCTTCTGCGATGAAACTTTTGGATGCAGTGTGTTCTGCATGTGGCGAACGGCATAATCCTCTAAAAGTCCTCAGTAGGCCTAGGTGACTTTGGATGTTCAAAATGCCTAGCAATGCTCAGGGTAAATCTCTTCTTTATTTCGGGCTGGACCTAAAGGCCAGTTTCCGCATCACTTAGAGAGACCTCGAGCAGGAGTCCCCAAACTGAATTGGAGCTCCGGTGGTTTCTTTCAGGGCATCTTAGGTTTCCTCAAATTGGCAGACCCGCATGGAATGAAAGCCTGCCACGAACCGCCTTCCTGAGGCTGTTTCAAAGCTGTGGAACTCTAGCCATTGAGAACACATTAGTTCCCGGCCCTTCCAACTGCATAGTGAGGGATGTTCCCAGAGCTGTGTATCCCTTGATTGTGCTCAGAAGGCATTGGGTACACAGTGTCCTTCCTTGGAAAGAATTGACCATGTGAGAGTCTTGAGCACTGTGAGCCATACTAAAGCTAAAGCCGTCCATTGATTAAGACTTCCTGGAAACCGGTGCACCTCTATCTCTGGTAATGGGAAAATGTGCACCTTACCTCAAGATTAGAGGTCATATTTAGTTGGCCCTTTAGCTACAGTATGCAACTCGGGTGAGCTCCCAGGAAGGATTCGCAGGCCCCGGATTCCTTAGGAAAAAACTATGTGCTCTTAAGCGGCACCTGTGGCGTGAATAGTATCCTGGTGGTGTGGTTTTCAGCAGACTTGGAAGCTGCAATGAAGCTGCTGTCAAAAGGGGGAAATACGGGCTTCTCCCATATTCTCCCATTGACAACTTTACGCCACAGTACATTTTCTAGCACTCTGACTGACTACTGGAGCCTTTCAGCCCCACTGGGCCTTTCTATGATCACACTCCGTTGGACGCGGGGTGTTTTGCGTGCCATGAATAGCATTACATGCTTCATGAACTGGTCCGGCCTAGTTGACTTTGGATGGACCAAATGGCTAACCATTTTACCGGATTTTCAGTATTTTCTGTCAGGCTGGACCTACCGTGTACCTTGCTTCACAATACAGAGAGACAGGTACGAGTTGCCAGGATGCACTTTAGGTGCAGGGATTCTTTTAGTGCAGTTCAGAGGACCTCCACAGAGGCAGAGCCACGTTGAATGGAATACTGGCAAAAACGTGGTCAGGGGGCTGCCTTACAGTTGTACAAATCTAGCTCTGCAAGCGAGAATCATTTCGTTGCCTTTCACTCTGCATAGAAAGTGTTGACCCCAACAGTCTGCTCTGTGTTATTATTGCTCAGAAAACAAAAAGGGGACTCACAGCGCACACACTCTCCCCCAGAAGGGAATACCTATGCAACTCTCTTAGGCCTACAGAAAGCCGTAGAGGAGTTAAAGCACTCTGTCAAATCAGGACTCACGGAGATGGCTGCACACAAAACTTTGCTGATAGGAAACACTCGTGCCTCCTGTGAGACTAGGGGTCACGTTTACTTTGCACAGAGCTAGGGCAAGTGTGGGATGAGTTCCTAGCAAGGCACTGGAGCCCAAGTGCATTCCTAGGAGAACACTCACTTTCTTCACTGAGCGTATTCCTAGGAGTGACTAGAAGACGGTTAATGGCAATGTCTTTCAGTCAGCCTTGAGGCCGGCACTATATACCTTTCAACTGGGGGAAATCCGGCCTTTTTCCAGGCTTCTCAATGACAAACTGGATTAACCAGCACATGTACCTAGCTTCTCTGACAATCCAAAAGAGACCATTGGAACTCAATCCGGCCCTCTGGAATGAAAATTTTGGATGCAGTGTGTTCTGCATGTGGTGAACGGCATAATCCTCTAAATGTCCTCAGTAGGCCTAGGTGACTTTGGATGTTCCAAGTGCCTAGCAATGCTTAGGGTAAATCTCTTCTTTCTTTCGGGCTGGACCTAAAGGCCAGTTTCCGCATCACTTAGAGAGACCTCGAGCAGGAGTCCCCAAACTGAATTGGAGCCCCGGTGGTTTCTTTCAGGGCATCTAATGTTTCCTCAAAGTGGCAGACCCACATGGAATGAAAGCCTGCCACGAACCGCCTTCCTGAGGCTGTTTCAAAGCTGTGGAACGCTAGCCATAGAGAACACATTAGTTCCCCGCACTTCCAACTGCATAGTGAGGGATGTTCCCAGAGCTGTGTATCCCTTGATTGTACTCAGAAGGCTTTGGGTACACAGTGTCCTTCCTTGGAAAGAATTGACCATGCGAGAGTCTTGAGCACTGTGAGCCATACTAAAGCTAAAGCCGTCCATTGATTAAGACTTCCTGGAAACCGGTGCACCTCTATCTTTGGTAATGGGAAAATGTGCACCTTACCTCAAGACTAGAGGTCACATTTAGTTGGCACTTTATCTACAGTATGCAACTGGGGAGAGCTCCCAGGATGGAATCGCAAGACCCTGGATTCTTTAGGAAACAACTATGTGCTCTTCAGCGGCACATGTGGCGTGAATAGTATCCTGCTGGTGTTGTTTTCTGCAGGCTTGGAAGCCGCAATGAAGCTGCTTACCACGTGGAGAAATTCGGGCTTCTCCCACATTCTCCCCTTTCCAACTTGACGCCAGAGCGCATTAACCAGCACTCTCTGATTCCTGGCGACTTTCAGCCCCACTGGGCCTTTCTATGATCACACTCCGTTGGACGGGCAGTGTTTTGCGTGCCATGAATAGCATTAGATGCTTCATGACATAGTGGGGACTAGGAGATTTTGGATCGTCCACGTGCCTCACAATTTTACCAGTTTTTCAGTATTTTCTGTCAGGCTGGACCTACGGTGTTCCTTGCTTCACAATAGAGAGATGACAGGTAAGAGTTGCCAGGATGCACTTTAGGCACAGGGATTCTGTCAGTGCAGTTCAGAGGGCCTCTGCAGAGGCAGAGCCACGTTGAATAGAGTACTGGCAAAAACGTGGTCCTGGGGCTGCCTTACAGCTCTAGAAATCAAGCTCTGCAGGCGAGAATCAGTTCATTGCCTTTCACTCTGCATAGAAAGAGTTGACCCCAACAGTCTGTTCTGTGTTATTATTGCTCAGAAAACAAAAAGGGGACTCACAGCGCACAAACTCTCCCCCAGAATGGAAGTCCTATGGGACTCTCTTAGGCCTATGGAAAGACATAGAGGAGTTAAAGCACTCTGTCGACTCAGGACTCAATGAGATGGCTGCAAAAAAATCTTTGCTGATAGAAAACACTCGTGCTTCCCTTGAGGCTAGGTGTCACGTTTACTTTTCACAGAGCTAGGGCAAGCGTGGGATGAGCTCCTAGCAAGGCACTGGAGACCACCTGGTTTCGTAGGAGAAAACTCACTTTCTTCACTGAGCTATTCATAGGAATGACTAGAAGACGGTTAATGGCAAGGTCTTTCAGTTAGCCTTCAGGGTGCCACTATCTACCTTTCAACTGGGGGAAATCCTGAATTTTTCCAGGCTTCTCAATGACAAACTGGATCACCTAGCACATATACCTAGCTTCTCTGACAATCCAAAAGAGACCATTGGAACACAATCCGGCCTTCTGCGATGAAACTTTTGGATGCAGTGTGTTCTGCATGTGGTGAACGGCATAAAGCTCTAAATGTCCTCAGTAGGCCTAGGTGACTTTGGATGTTCCAAATGCCTAGCAATGCTCAGGGTAAATCTCTTCTTTATTTCGGGCTGGACCTAAAGGCCAGTTTCCGCATCACCTAGAGAGACCTCGAGCAGGAGTCCCCAAACTGAATTGGAGCCCCGGTGGTTTCTTTCAGGGCATCTTATGTTTCCTCAAAGTGGCAGACCCACATGGAATGAAAGCCTGCCACGAACCACCTTCCTGAGGCTGTTTCAAAGCTGTGGAACGCTAGCCATAGAGAACACATTAGTTCCCGGCCCTTCCAACTGCATAGTGAGGGATGTTCCCAGAGCTGTGTATCCCTTGATTGTGCTCAGAAGGCTTTGGGTACACAGTGTCCTTCCTTGGAAAGAATTGACCATGTGAGAGTCTTGAGCACTGTGAGCCATACTAAAGCTAAAGCCGTCCATTGATTAAGACTTCCTGGAAACCGGTGCACCTCTATCTCTGGTAATGGGAAAATGTGCACCTTACCTCAAGACTATAGGTCATATTTAGTTGGCCCTTTAGCTACAGTATGCAACTCGGGTGAGATCCCAGGAAGGAATCGCAGGCACCGGATTCCATAGGAAAAAACTATGTGCTCTTAAGCGGCACCTGTGGCGTGAATAGTATCCTGGTGGTGTGGTTTTCAGCAGGCTTGGAAGCTGCAATGAAGCTGCTGTCAAAGGGGGAAATACGGGCTTCTCCCATATTCTCCCGTTTACAACTTTACGCCACAGTACATTTTCTAGCACTCTGACTGACTACTGGAGACTTTCAGCCCCACTGGGCCTTTCTATGATCACACTCCATTGGACGCGGGGTGTTTTGCGTGCCATGAATAGCATTACATGCTTCATGAACTAGTCCGGCCTAGTTGACTTTGGATGGACCAAATGGCTAACAATTTTACCGGATTTTCACTATTTTCTGTCAGGCTGGACCTACCGTGTACCTTGCTTCACAAAAGAGAGATGACAGGTAAGAGTTGCCAGGATGCACTTTAGGTGCAGGGATTCTTTCAGTGCAGTTCAGAGGGCCTCCACAGAGGCAGAGCCACGTTGAATGGAATACTGGCAAAAACGTGGTCCTGGGGCTGCCTTACAGCTGTAGAAATCAAGCTCTGCAGGCGAGAATCTGTTCATCACCCTTCCCTCTTCATACAAAGAGTTGACCCCAACCGTCTGTTCTGTGTTATGTTTTTCGGAATATAAAAGGAGTCTACGGTGCACCCACTCTCCCTCAGAAGGGAATTCCTACGCGACTCTCTTAGGCCTACGGAAAGCCGTAGAGGAGTTAAAGCACTCTGTCGAGTCAGGACTCACGGAGATGGCTGCACACATAACTTTGCTGATAGGAAACACTCGTGCTTCCCTTGAGGCTAGGGGTCACGTTTACTTTGCACTGAGTTAGGGCAAGCGTGGGATGAGCTCCTAGCAGGGCACTGGAGACCACCAGGATTCCTAGGAGAACACTCACTTTCTTCACTGAGCGTATTCCTAGGAGTGACTAGAAGACGGTTAATGGCAATGTCTCTCAGTCAGCCTTGAGGCCGCCACTATGTACCTTTCAACTGGGGGAAATCCTGCCTTTTTCCAGGCTTCGCAATGACAAACTGGATCACCCCGCACATGTATCTAGCTTCTCTGACAATCCCAAAGAGACCATTGGAACGCAATCCGGCCTTCTGCGATGAAACTTTTGGATGCAGTGTGTTCTGCATGTGGCGAACGGCATAATCCTCTAAATGTCCTCAGTAGGCCTAGGTGACTTTGGATGTTCCAAATGCCTAGCAATGCTCAGGGTAAATCTCTTCTTTATTTCGGGCTGGACCTAAAGGCCAGTTTCCGCATCACTAAGAGAGACCTCGAGCAGGATTCCCCAAACTGAATTGGAGCTCCGGTGGTTTCTTTCAGGGCATCTTAGGTTTCCTCAAATTGGCAGACCTGCATGGAATGAAAGCCTGCCACGAACCGCCTTCCTGAGGCTGTTTCAAAGCCGTGGAACTCTAGCCATTGAGAACACATTAGTTCCCGGCCCTTCCAACTGCATAGTGAGGGATGTTCCCAGAGCTGTGTATCCCTTGATTGTGCCCAGAAGACTTTGGGTACACAGTGTCCTTCCTTGGAAAGAATTGACCATGTGAGAGTCTTGAGCACTGTGAGCCATACTAAAGCTAAAGCCGTCCATTGATTAAGACTTCCTGGAAACCGGTGCATCTCTATCTCTGGTAATGGGAAAATGTGCACCTTACCTCAAGACTAGAGGTCATATTTAGTTGGCCCTTTAGCTACAGTATGCAACTCGGGTGAGCTCCCAGGAAGGATTCGCAGGCCCCTTATTCCTTAGGAAAAAACTATGTGCTCTTCAGCGGCACCTGTGGCGTGAAGAGTCTCCTGGTGGTGTGGTTTTCAGCAGGCTTGGAAGCTGCAATGAAGCTGCTATCAAAAGGGGAAATACGGGCTTCTCCCATATTCTCCCATTTACAACTTTACGCCACAGTACATTTTCTAGCACTCTGACTGACTACTGGAGCCTTTCAGCCCCACTGGGCCTTTCTATGATCACACTCCGTTGGACGCGGGGTGTTTTGCGTGCCATGAATAGCATTACATGCTTCATGAACTAGTCCGGCCTAGTTGACTTTGGATGGACCAAATGGCTAACAATTTTACCGGATTTTCAGTATTTTCTGTCAGGCTGGACCTACCGTGTACCTTGCTTCACAAAAGAGAGATGACAGGTAAGAGTTGCCAGGATGCACTTTAGGTGCAGGGATTCTTTCAGTGCAGTTCAGAGGGCCTCCACAGAGGCAGAGCCATGTTGAATGGAATACTGGCAAAAACGTGGTCCTGGGGCTGCCTTACAGCTGTAGAAATCAAGCTCTGCAGGCGAGAATCTGTTCATCACCCTTCCCTCTTCATACAAAGAGTTGACCCCAACCGTCTGTTCTGTGTTATGTTTCTCGGAAAATAAAAGGGGACTACGGCTCACCCACTCTCCCTCAGAAGGGAATTCCTACGCGACTCTCTTAGGCCTACGGAAAGCCGTAGAGGAGTTAAAGCACTCTGTCGAGTCAGGACTCACGGAGATGGCTGCACACATAACTTTGCTGATAGGAAACACTCGTGCTTCCCTTGAGGCTAGGGGTCACGTTTACTTTGCACTGAGCTAGGGCAAGCGTGGGATGAGCTCCTAGCAGGGCACTGGAGACCACCAGGATTCCTAAGAGAACACTCACTTTCTTCACTGAGCGTATTCCTAGGAGTGACTAGAAGACGGTTAATGGCAATGTCTTTCAGTCAGCCTTGAGGCCGCCACTATGTACCTTTCAAATGGGGGAAATCCTGCCTTTTTCCAGGCTTCTCAATGACAAACTGGATCACCCCGCACATGTATCTAGCTTCTCTTACAATCCCAAAGAGACCATTGGAACGCAATCCGGCCTTCTGCGATGAAACTTTTGGATGCAGGGTGTTCTGCATGTGGCGAACGGCATAATCCTCTAAATGTCCTCAGTAGGCCTAGATGACTTTGGATGTTCCAAATTCCTAGCAATGCTCAGGGTAAATCTCTTCTTTCTTTCGGGCTGGACCTAAAGGCCAGTTTCCGCATCACTTAGAGAGACCACGAGCAGGAGTCCCCAAACTGAATTGGAGCCCCGGTGCTTTCTTTCAGGGCATCTTATGTTTCCTCAAAGTGGCAGACCCGCATGGAATGAAAGCCTGCCACGAACCGCCTTCCTGAGGCTGTTTCAAAGCTGTGGAACGCTAGCCATAGAGAACACATTAGTTCCCGGCCCTTCCAACTGCATAGTGAGGGATGTTCCCAGAGCTGTGTATCCCTTGATTGTGCCCAGAAGGCTTTGGGTACACAGTGTCCTTCCTTGGAAAGAATTGACCATGTGAGAGTCTTGAGCACTGTGGGCAATACTAAAGCTAAAGCCGTCCATTGATTAAGACGTCCTGGAAACCGGTGCACCTCTATCTCTGGTAATGGGAAAATGTGCACCTTACCTCAAGACTAGAGGTCACACTTAGTTGGACCTTTAGCTAGAGTACCCAACTGGGGTGAGCTCCCAGGAAGGAATCACAATCCCTCGATTCTTCAGGAAAACACGATGTGCTCTTCAGCGGCACCTGTTGCGTGAATAGTATCCTTGTGGTGTGGTTTTCAGCAGGCTTGGAAGCTGCAATGAAGCTGCTGTCAAAAGGGGGATATACGGGCTTGTCCCATATTCTCCCATTTACAACGTGTCACCACTGCGCATTTACTAGCACTCTCTGACTGACTACTGGAGACTTTCAGCCCCACTGGGCCTTTCTATGATCACACTTCGTTGGACGCGGGGTGTTTTGCGAGCCATGAATAGCATTACACGCTTCATGACATAGTGGGGACTAGGTGATTTTGGATCGTCCACGGGCCTCACAATTTTACCAGTTTTTCAGTATTTTCTGTCAGGCTGGACCTACCGTGTACCTTGCTTCACAATACAGAGAGACAGGTAAGAGTTGCCAGGATTCACTTTAGACGCAGGGATTCTTTCAGTGCAGTTCAGAGGGCCTCCACAGAGGCAGAGCCACGTTGAATGGAATACTGGCAAAAAAGTGGTCCTGGGGCTGCCTTACAGCTGTACAAATCTAGCTCTGCAAGCGAGAATCAGTTCGCTGCCTTTCACTCTGCATAGAAAGAGTTGACGCCAACAGTCTGCTCTGTGTTATTATTGCTCAGAAAACAAAAAAGGGACTCACAGCGCACACACTCTCCCCCAGAAGGGAATTCCTATGCGACTCTCTTAGGCCTACGGAAAGCCGTAGAGGAGTTAAAGCACTCTGTCGAGTCAGGACTCACGGCGATGGCTGCACACAAAACTTTGCTGATAGGAAACACTCGTGCTTCCTGTGAGACTAGGGGTCACGTTTACTTTTCACAGAGCTAGGGCAAGTGTGGGATGAGCTCCTAGCAAGGCACTGGAGACCACATGGATTCGTAGGAGAAAACTCACTTTCTTCACTGAGCGTATTACTAGGAGTGACTAGAAGACGATTAATGGCAATGTCTTTCTGTCAGCCTTGAGGCCGCCTCTATCTTCCTTTTAACCAGGGGAAATCCAGCCTTTTTCCAGGCTTCTCAATGACAAACTGGATCAACCAGCATATGTACCTAGCTTCTCTGACAATCCAAAAGAGACCATTGGAACACAATCTGGCCTTCTGCTATGAAACTTTTGGATGCAGTGTGTTCTGCATGTGGCGAACGGCATAATCCTCTAAATGTCCTCAGTAGGCCTAGGTGACTTTGGATGTTCCAAATGCCTAGCAATGCTCAGGGTAAATCTCTTCTTTCTTTCGGGCTGGACCTAAAGGCCAGTTTCCGCATCACTTAGAGAGACCACGAGCAGGAGTCCCCAAACTGAATTGGAGCCCCGGTGCTTTCTTTCAGGGCATCTTATGTTTCCTCAAAGTGGCAGACCCGCATGGAATGAAAGCCTGCCACGAACCGCCTTCCTGAGGCTGTTTCAAAGCTGTGGAACGCTAGCCATAGAGAACACATTAGTTCCCGGCCCTTCCAACTGCATAGTGAGGGATGTTCCCAGAGCTGTGTATCCCTTGATTGTGCCCAGAAGACTTTGGGTACACAGTGTCCTTCCTTGGAAAGAATTGACCATGTGAGAGTCTTGAGCACTGTGAGCCATACTAAAGCTAAAGCCGTCCATTGATTAAGACTTCCTGGAAACCGGTGCATCTCTATCTCTGGTAATGGGAAAATGTGCACCTTACCTCAAGACTAGAGGTCATATTTAGTTGGCCCTTTAGCTACAGTATGCAACTTGGGTGAGCTCCCAGGAAGGATTCGCAGGCCCCTTATTCCTTAGGAAAAAACTATGTGCTCTTCAGCGGCACCTGTGGCGTGAAGAGTCTCCTGGTGGTGTGGTTTTCAGCAGGCTTGGAAGCTGCAATGAAGCTGCTATCAAAAGGGGAAATACGGGCTTCTCCCATATTCTCCCATTTACAACTTTACGCCACAGTACATTTTCTAGCACTCTGACTGACTACTGGAGCCTTTCAGCCCCACTGGGCCTTTCTATGATCACACTCCGTTGGACGCGGGGTGTTTTGCGTGCCATGAATAGCATTACATGCTTCATGAACTAGTCCGGCCTAGTTGACTTTGGATGGACCAAATGGCTAACAATTTTACCGGATTTTCAGTATTTTCTGTCAGGCTGGACCTACCGTGTACCTTGCTTCACAAAAGAGAGATGACAGGTAAGAGTTGCCAGGATGCACTTTAGGTGCAGGGATTCTTTCAGTGCAGTTCAGAGGGCCTCCACAGAGGCAGAGCCATGTTGAATGGAATACTGGCAAAAACGTGGTCCTGGGGCTGCCTTACAGCTGTAGAAATCAAGCTCTGCAGGCGAGAATCTGTTCATCACCCTTCCCTCTTCATACAAAGAGTTGACCCCAACCGTCTGTTCTGTGTTATGTTTCTCGGAAAATAAAAGGGGACTACGGCTCACCCACTCTCCCTCAGAAGGGAATTCCTACGCGACTCTCTTAGGCCTACGGAAAGCCGTAGAGGAGTTAAAGCACTCTGTCGAGTCAGGACTCACGGAGATGGCTGCACACATAACTTTGCTGATAGGAAACACTCGTGCTTCCCTTGAGGCTAGGGGACACGTTTACTTTGCACTGAGCTAGGGCAAGCGTGGGATGAGCTCCTAGCAGGGCACTGGAGACCACCAGGATTCCTAGGAGAACACTCACTTTCTTCACTGAGCGTATTCCTAGGAGTGACTAGAAGACGGTTAATGGCAATGTCTTTCAGTCAGCCTTGAGGCCGCCACTATGTACCTTTCAAATGGGGGAAATCCTGCCTTTTTCCAGGCTTCTCAATGACAAACTGGATCACCCCGCACATGTATCTAGCTTCTCTTACAATCCCAAAGAGACCATTGGAACGCAATCCGGCCTTCTGCGATGAAACTTTTGGATGCAGGGTGTTCTGCATGTGGCGAACGGCATAATCCTCTAAATGTCCTCAGTAGGCCTAGGTGACTTTGGATGTTCCAAATGCCTAGCAATGCTCAGGGTAAATCTCTTCTTTCTTTCGGGCTGGACCTAAAGGCCAGTTTCCGCATCACTTAGAGAGACCACGAGCAGGAGTCCCCAAACTGAATTGGAGCCCCGGTGCTTTCTTTCAGGGCATCTTATGTTTCCTCAAAGTGGCAGACCCGCATGGAATGAAAGCCTGCCACGAACCGCCTTCCTGAGGCTGTTTCAAAGCTGTGGAACGCTAGCCATAGAGAACACATTAGTTCCCGGCCCTTCCAACTGCATAGTGAGGGATGTTCCCAGAGCTGTGTATCCCTTGATTGTGCCCAGAAGGCTTTGGGTACACAGTGTCCTTCCTTGGAAAGAATTGACCATGTGAGAGTCTTGAGCACTGTGGGCCATACTAAAGCTAAAGCCGTCCATTGATTAAGACGTCCTGGAAACCGGTGCACCTCTATCTCTGGTAATGGGAAAATGTGCACCTTACCTCAAGACTAGAGGTCACAGTTAGTTGGATCTTTAGCTAGAGTACCCAACTGGGGTGAGCTCCCAGGAAGGAATCACAATCCCTCGATTCTTCAGGAAAACACTATGTGCTCTTCAGCGGCACCTGTTGCGTGAATAGTATCCTTGTGGTGTGGTTTTCAGCAGGCTTGGAAGCTGCAATGAAGCTGCTGTCAAAAGGGGGATATACGGGCTTGTCCCATATTCTCCCATTTACAACGTGTCACCACTGCGCATTTACTAGCACTCTCTGACTGACTACTGGAGACTTTCAGGCCCACTGGGCCTTTCTATGATCACACTTCGTTGGACGCGGGGTGTTTTGCGAGCCATGAATAGCATTACACGCTTCATGACATAGTGGGGACTAGGTGATTTTGGATCGTCCACGGGCCTCACAATTTTACCGGTTTTTCAGTATTTTCTGTCAGGCTGGACCTACCGTGTACCTTGCTTCACAATACAGAGAGACAGGTAAGAGTTGCCAGGATTCACTTTAGACGCAGGGATTCTTTCAGTGCAGTTCAGAGGGCCTCCACAGAGGCAGAGCCACGTTGAATGGAATACTGGCAAAAAAGTGGTCCTGGGGCTGCCTTACAGCTGTACAAATCTAGCTCTGCAAGCGAGAATCAGTTCGCTGCCTTTCACTCTGCATAGAAAGAGTTGACGCCAACAGTCTGCTCTGTGTTATTATTGCTCAGAAAACAAAAAAGGGACTCACAGCGCACACACTCTCCCCCAGAAGGGAATTCCTATGCGACTCTCTTAGGCCTACGGAAAGCCGTAGAGGAGTTAAAGCACTCTGTTGAGTCAGGACTCACGGCGATGACTGCACACAAAACTTTGCTGATAGGAAACACTCGTGCTTCCTGTGAGACTAGGGGTCACGTTTACTTTTCACAGAGCTAGGGCAAGTGTGGGATGAGCTCCTAGCAAGGCACTGGAGACCACATGGATTCGTAGGAGAAAACTCACTTTCTTCACTGAGCGTATTCCTAGGAGTGACTAGAAGACGGTTAATGGCAATGTCTTTCTGTCAGCCTTGAGGCCGCCTCTATCTTCCTTTTAACCAGGGGAAATCCAGCCTTTTTCCATGCTTCTCAATGGCAAACTGGATCAACCAGCACATGTACCTAGCTTCTCTGACAATCCAAAAGAGACCATTGGAACACAATCTGGCCTTCTGCTATGAAACTTTTGGATGCAGTGTGTTCTGCATTTGGCGAACGGGATAATCCTCTAAAAGTCCTGAGTAGGCCTAGGTGACTTTGGATGTTCCAAATGCCTAGCAATGCTCAGGTTAAATCTCTTCTTTATTTCGGGCTGGACCTAAAGGCCAGTTTCCGCATCACTTAGAGAGACCTCGAGCAGGAGTCCACAAACTGAATTGGAGCCCCGGTGGTTTTTTTCAGGGCATCTTATATTTCCTCAAAGTGGCAGACCTGCATGGAATGAAAGCCTGCCACGAACCACCTTCCTGAGGCTGTATCAAAGCTGTGGAACGCTAGCCATAGAGAACACATTAGTTCCCGGCCCTTCCAACTGCATAGTGAGGGATGTTCCCAGAGCTGTGTATCCCTTGATTGTGCCCAGAAGGCTTTGGGTACACAGTGTCCTTCCTTGGAAAGAATTGACCATGTGAGAGTCTTGAGCAGTATGAGCCATACTAAAGCTAAAGCCGTCCAATGATTAAGACTTAATGGAAACCGGTGCATCTCTATCTCTGGTTGTGGGAAAATGTGCACCTTACCTCAAGACTAGAGGTCATATTTAGTTGGCCCTTTAGCTACAGTATGCAACTCGGGTGAGCTCCCAGGAAGGATTCGCAGGCCCTGGTTTCCTTAGGAAAAAACTATGTGCTCTTAAGCGGCACCTGTGGCGTGAATAGTATCCTGGTGTTGTGGATTTCAGCAGGCTTGGAAGCTGCAATGAAGCTGCTGTCAAAGGGGGAAATACGGGCTTCTCCCATATTCTCCCATTTACAACTTTATGCCACAGTACATTTTCTAGCACTCAGACTGACTACTGGAGACTTTCAGCCCCACTGGGCCTTTCTATGATCACACTCCGTTTCACGCGGCGTGTTTTGCGTGCCATGAATAGCATTAGATGCTTCATGAACTTGTTCTGGCCTAGTTGACTTTGGATGGACCAAATGGCTAACAATTTTACCGGATTTTCAGTATTTTCTGTCAGGCTGGACCTACCGTGTACCTTGCTTCACAAAAGAGAGATGACAGGTAAGAGTTGCCAGTATGCACTTTAGGTGCAGGGATTCTTTCAGTGCAGTTCAGAGCGCCTCCACAGAGGCAGAGCCACGTTGAATGGAATACTGGCAAAAACGTGGTCCTGGGGCTGCCTTACAGCTGTAGAAATCAAGCTCTGCAGGCGAGAATCTGTTCATCACCCTTCCCTCTTCATACAAAGAGTTGACCCCAACCGTCTGTTCTGTGTTATGTTTCTCGGAAAATAAAAGGGGACTACGGCGCACCCACTCTCCCTCAGAAGGGAATTCCTACGCGACTCTCTTAGGCCTACGGAAAGCCGTAGAGGAGTTAAAGCACTCTGTCGAGTCAGGACTCACGGAGATGGCTGCACACATAACTTTGTTGATAGGAAACACTCGTGCTTCCCTTGAGGCTAGAGGTCACGTTTACTTTGCACTGAGCTAGGGCAAGCGTGGGATGGGCTCCTAGCAAGGCACTGGAGGCCACCTGGATTCCTAGGAGAACACTCACTTTCTTCACTGAGCGTATTCCTAGGAGTGACTAGAAGACGGTTAATGGCAATGTCTTTCAGTCAGCCTTGAGGCCGGCACTATATACCTTTCAACTGGGGGAAATCCTGCCTTTTTCCAGGCTTCTCAATGACAAACTGGATTAACCAGCACATGTACCTAGCTTCTCTGACAATCCAAAAGAGAACATTGGAACTCAATCCGGCCCTCTGCAATGAAAATTTTGAATGCAGTGTGTTCTGCATGTGGTGAACGACATAATCCTCTAAATGTCCTCAGTAGGCTTAGGTGACTTTGGATGTTCCAAGTGCCTAGCAATGCTTAGGGTAAATCTCTTCTTTCTTTCGGGCTGGACCTAAAGGCCAGTTTCCGCATCACTTAGAGAGACCTCGAGCAGGAGTCCCCAAACTGAATTGGAGCTCCGGTGGTTTCTTTCAGGGCATCTTAGGTTTCCTCTATTTGGCAGACCCGCATGGAATGAAAGTCTGCCATGAACCGCCTTCCTGCGGCTGTTTCAAAGCTGTGGAACGCTAGCCATTGAGATCAAATTAGTTCCCGGCCCTTCCAACTTCATAGTGAGGGATGTTTCCAGAGTTGTGTATCCCTTGATTGGGCTTAGCATGCTTTGGGTACACAGTGTCCTTCCTTGGAAAGAAGTGAGAGTCTTGAGTGCTGTGGGTCATACTAAAGCTAAAGCCGTCCTTTGACTAAGACTTCCTGGAAACTGGTGCACCCCTCCATCTGGTAATGGGAAAATGTGCACCTTACCTCAAGACTAGAGGTCACATTTAGTTGGCACTTTAGCTACAGTATGCTCCTGGGGTGTGTTCCCAGGAAGGAATCGCAAGCACCTGTTATCTTTACGTGAAAACTAACTGCTCTTCAACGGCATCTGTGGAGTCAATAGTATCCAGGTGGTGTGGTTTTCTGCAGGCTTGGAGCTGCAATGAAGCTGCTTACCACGGGGAGAAATTCGTGTTTCTCCCACATTCTGCCCTTTCCTACTTGACGCCAGAGCGCATTAACCAGCACTCTCTGACACCTGGAAATTTTCAGCCCCACTTGTCCTTTGTATGATCACACTCCATTGGACGTGGGGTGTTATGTGAGTCACGAATAGCATTACACGCTTCATAACATAGTGGGGACTAGGTGATTTTGGAACGTCCACGGGCCTCACAATTATACTGGTTTTTCAGTATTTTCTGTCAGGCTGGACCTACTGTGTACCTTGCTTCACAATACAGAGAGACAGGTAAGAGTTTCCAGGATGCACTTTAGGCGCAGGGATTCTTTCAGTGCAGTTCAGAGGGCCTCCACAGAGGCAGAGCCACGTTGAATGGAATACTGGCAAAAACGTGGTCAGGGGGTTGCCTTACAGCTGTACAAATCTAGCTCTGCAAGCGAGAATCATTTCGTTGCCTTTCACTCTGCATAGAAAGTGTTGACCACAACAGTCTGCTCTGTGTTATTATTGCTCAGAAAACAAAAAGAGGACTCACAGCGCACACACTCTCCCCCAGAAGGGAATACCTATGCGACTCTCTTAGGCCTACGGAAAGCCGTAGAGGAGTTAAAGCAGTCTGTCGAGTCAGGACTCACGGCGATGACTGCACACAAAACTTTGCTGATAGGAAACACTCGTGCCTCCTGTGAGACTAGGGGTCACGTTTACTTTGCACAGAGATAGGGCAAGTGTGGGATGAGCTCCTAGCAAGGCACTGGAGACCAAGTGCATTCCTAGGAGAACACTCACATTCTTCACTGAGCGTATTCCTAGGTTGACTAGAAGACGGTTTATGGCAATGTCTTTCTGTCAGCCTTGAGGCCGCCTCTATCTTCCTTTTAACCAGGGGAAATCCAGCCTTTTTCCAGGCTTCTCAATGACAAACTGGATCAACCAGCACATGTACCTAGCTTCTCTGACAATCCAAAAGAGACCATTGGAACACAATCTGGCCTTCTGCTATGAAACTTTTGGATGCAGTGTGTTCTGCATGTGGCGAACGGCATAATCCTCTAAAAGTACTCAGTAGGCCTAGGTGACTTTGGATGTTCCAAATGCCTAGCAATGCTCAGGGTAAATCTCTTCTTTATTTCGGGCTGGACCTAAAGGCCAGTTTCCGCATCACTTAGAGAGACCTCGAGCAGGAGTCCCCAAACTGAATTGGAGCCCCGGTGGTTTCTTTCAGGGCATCTTATGTTTCCTAAAAGTGGCAGACCCGCATGGAATGAAAGCCTGCCACGAACCACCTTCCTGAGGCTGTTTCAAAGCTGTGGAACGCTAGCCATAGAGAACACATTAGTTCCCGGCCCTTCCAACTGCATAGTGAGGGATGTTCCCAGAGCTGTGTATCCCTTGATTGTACTCAGAAGGCTTTGGGTACACAGTGTCCTTCCTTGGAAAGAATTGACCATGCGAGAGTCTTGAGCACTGTGAGCCATACTAAAGCTAAAGCCGTCCATTGATTAAGACTTCCTGGAAACCGGTGCACCTCTATCTTTGGTAATGGGAAAATGTGCACCTTACCTCAAGACTAGAGGTCATATTTAGTTGGCCCTTTAGCTACAGTATGCAACTCGGGTGAGCTCCAGGAAGGAATCGCAGGCCCCGGATTCCATAGGAAAAAACTATGTGCTCTTAAGCGGCACCTGTGGCGTGAAGAGTCTCCTGGTGGTGTGGTTTTCAGCAGGCTTGGAAGCTGCAATGAAGCTGCTGTCAAAGGGGGAAATACGGGCTTCTCCCATATTCTCCCATTTACAACTTTACGCCACAGTACATTTTCTATCACTCTGACTGACTACTGGAGACTTTCAGCCCCACTGGGCCTTTCTATGATCACACTCCATTGGACGCGGGGTGTTTTGGGTGCCATGAATAGCATTACATGCTTCATGAAGTAGTCCGGCCTAGTTGACTATGGATGGACCAAATGGCTAACAATTTTACCGGATTTTCAGTATTTTCTGTCAGGCTGGACCTACCGTGTACCTTGCTTCACAATAGAGAGATGACATGGAAGAGTTGCGAGGATGCACTTTAGGTGCAGGGATTCTTTCAGTGCGGTTCAGAGGGCCTCCACAGAGGCAGAGCCACGTTGAATGGAATACTGGCAAAAACGTGGTCCTGGGACTTCCTTACAGCTGTAAAAATCTAGCTCTGCAAGAGAGAATCAGTTCGTTGCCTTTCACTCTGAATAGAAAGAGTTCACCCCAACAGTCTGCTCTGTGTTATTATTGCTCAGAAAACAAAAAGGGGACTCACAGCGCACACACTCTCCACCAGAAGGGAATTCCTATGCGACTCTCTTAGGCCTAAGGAAAGCCGTAGAGGAGTTAAAGCACTCTGTCGAGTCAGGACTCACGGCGATGGCTGCACACAAATCTTTGCTGATAGGAAACACTCGTGCTTCCTGTGAGACTGTGGTCACGTTTATTTTTCACAGAGCTATGGCAAGTGTGGGATGAGCTCCTAGCAAGGCACTGGAGACCACATGGATTCGTAGGAGAAAACTCACTTTCTTCACTGAGCGTATTACTAGGAGTGACTAGAAGACGGTTAATGGCAATGTCTTTCAGTCAGCCTTGAGGCCGCCACTATCTTCCTTATAACCTGGGGAAATCCTGCCTTTTTCCAGGCTTCTCAATGACAAACTGGATCAACCAGCACATGTACATAGCTTCTCTGACAATCCAAAAGAGACCATTGGAACACAATCCGGCCTTCTGCGATGAAATTTTTGGATGCAGTGTGTTCTGCATGTTGTGAACGGCATAATCCTCTAAATATCCTCAGTAGGCCTAGGTGACTTTGGATGTTCCATGTGCCTAGCAATGCTCAGGGTAAATCTCTTCTTTCTTTCGGGCTGCACCTAAAGGCCAGTTTCCGCATCACTTAGAGAGACCTCGAGCAGGAGTCCCCAAACTGAATTGGAGCCCCTGTGCTTTCTTTCAGGGCATCTAATGTTTCCTCAAAGTGGCAGACCCGCATGGAATGAAAGCCTGCCATGAACCGCCTTCCTGAGGATGTTTCAAAGCTGTGGAACTCTAGCCATAGAGAACACATTAGTTCCCGGCCCTTCCAACTGCATAGTGAGGGATGTTCCCAGAGCTGTGTATCCCTTGATTGTGCCCAGAAGGCTTTGGGTACACAGTGTCCTTCCTTGGAATGAATTGACCATGTGAGAGTCTTGAGCACTGTGAGCCATACTAAAGCTAAAGCCATCCATTGATTAAGGCTTCATGGAACCGGTGCACCTCTATCTCTGGTAATGGGAAAATGTGCACCTTACCTCAAGATTAGAGGTCATATTTAGTTGGCCCTTTAGCTACAGTATGCAACTCGGGTGAGCTCCCATGAAGGAATCGCAGGCCCCGGATTCTTTAGGAAACAAATATGTGCTCTTAAGCGGCACCTGTGGCGTGAAGAGTCTCCTGGTGGTGTGGTTTTCAGCAGGCTTGGAAGCTGCAATGAAGCTGCTGTCAAAAGGGGGATATACGGGCTTGTCCCATATTCTCCCATTTACAACTTGTCACCACTGCGCATTTACTAGCACTCTCTGACTGACTACTGGAGACTTTCAGCCCCACTGGGCCTTTCTATGATCACACTTCGTTGGACGCGGGGTGTTTGGTGAGCCATGAATAGCATTACACGCTTCATGACATAGTGGGGACTAGGTGATTTTGGATCGTCCACGGGCCTCACAATTTTACCGGTTTTTCAGTATTTTCTGTCAGGCTGGACCTACCGTGTACCTTGCTTCACAATACAGAGAGACAGGTAAGAGTTGCCAGGATGCACTTTAGGCGCAGGGATTCTTTCAGTGCAGTTCAGAGGGCCTCCACAGAGGCAGGGCCACGTTGAATGGAATACTGGCAAAAAAGTGGTCCTGGGGCTGCCTTACAGCTGTACAAACCTAGCTCTGCAAGCGAGAATCAGTTCGCTGCCTTTCACTCTGCATAGAAAGAGTTGACGCCAACAGTCTGCTCTGTGTTATTATTGCTCAGAAAACAAAAAGGGGACTCACAGCGCACACACTCTCCCCCAGAAGGGAATACCTATGCGACTCTCTTAGGCCTACGGAAAGCCATAGAGGAGTTAAAGCACTCTGTCGAGTCAGGACTCACGGCGATGGCTGCACACAAAACTTTGCTGATAGGAAACACTCGTGCTTCCTGTGAGACTAGGGGTCACGTTTACTTTTCACAGAGCTAGGGCAAGTGTGGGATGAGCTCCTAGCAAGGCACTGGAGACCACATGGATTCGTAGGAGAAAACTCACTTTCTTCACTGAGCGTATTCCTAGGAGTGACTAGAAGACAGTTAATGGCAATGTCTTTCTGTCAGCCTTGAGGCCGCCTCTATCTTCCTTTTAACCAGGAGAAATCCAGCCTTTTTCCAGTCTTCTCAATGACAAACTCGATCAACCAGCACATGTACCTAGCTTCTCTGACAATCCAAAAGAGACCATTGGAACACAATCTGGCCTTCTGCTATGAAACTTTTGGATGCAGTGTGTTCTGCATGTGGCGAACGGCATAATCCTCTAAAAGTCCTCAGTAGGCCTAGGTGACTTTGGATGTTCCAAATGCCTAGCAATGCTCAGGGTAAATCTCTTCTTTCTTTCGGGCTGGACCTAAAGGCCAGTTTCCGCATCACTTAGAGAGACCTCGAGCAGGAGTCCCCAAACTGAATTGGAGCCCCGGTGGTTTCTTTCAGGGCATCTTATGTTTCCTCAAAGTGGCAGACCCGCATGGAATGAAAGCCTGCCACGAACCACCTTCCTGAGGCTGTTTCAAAGCTGTGGAACGCTAGCCATAGAGAACACATTAGTTCCCGGCCCTTCCAACTGCATAGTGAGGGATGTTCCCAGAGCTGTGTATCCCTTGATTGTGCCCAGAAGGCTTTGGGTACACAGTGTCCTTCCTTGGAAAGAATTGACCATGTGAGTGTCTTGAGCACTGTGAGCCATACTAAAGCTAAAGCCGTCCATTGATTAAGACTTCCTGGAAACCGGTGCACCTCTATCTCTGGTAATGGGAAAATGTGCACCTTACCTCAAGACTAGAGGTCATATTTAGTTGGCCCTTTAGCTACAGTATGCAACTCGGGTGAATTCCCAGGAAGGAATCGCAGGCCCCGGATTCCATAGGAAAAAACTATGTGCTCTTAAGCGGCACCTGTGGCGTGAATAGTATCCTGGTGGTGTGGTTTTCAGCAGGCTTGGAAGCTGCAATGAAGCTGCTGTCAAAGGGGGAAATACGGGCTTCTCCCATATTCTCCCGTTTACAACTTTACGCCACAGTACATTTTCTAGCACTCTGACTGACTACTGGAGACTTTCAGCCCCACTGGGCCTTTTTATGATCACACTCCGTTGGACGCAGGGTGTTTTGCGTGCCATGAATAGCATTACATGCTTAATGAACTAGTCCGGCCTAGTTGACTATGGATGGACCAAATGGCTAACAATTTTACCGGATTTTAAGTATTTTCTGTCAGGCTGGACCTACCGTTTACCTTGCTTCACAATAGAGAGATGACAGGTAAGAGTTGCCAGGATGCACTTTAGGTGCAGGGATTCTTTCAGTGCGATTCAGAGGGCCTCCACAGAGGCAGAGCCACGTTGAATGGAATACTGGCAAAAACGTGGTCCTGGGACTTCCTTACAGCTGTACAAATCTAGCTCTGCAAGAGAGAATCAGTTCATTGCCTTTCACTCTGAATAGAAAGAGTGCACCCCAACAGTCTGCTCTGTGTTATTATTGCTCAGAAAAAAAAAAAGGGGACTCACAGCGCACACACTCTCCCCCAGAAGTGTATTCATATGCGACTCTCTTAGGCCTATGTAAAGCCGTAGAGGAGTTAAAGCACTCTTTTGAGTCAGGACTCACGGAGATGGCTTCACACAAAGCTTTGCTGATAGGAAACACTCGTGCTTCCTATGAGACTGTGGTCACGTTTACTTTTCACAGAGCTATGGCAAGTGTGGAATGAGCTCCTAGCAAGGCACTGGAGACCACATGGATTCGTAGGAGAAAACTCACTTTCTTCACTGAGCGTATTCCTAGGAGTGACTAGAAGACGGTTAATGGCAATGTCTTTCAGTCAGCCTTGAGGCCGCCACTATCTTCCTTTTAACCTGGGGAAATCCTGCCTTTTTCCAGGCTTCTCAATGACAAACTGGATCCACCAGCACATGTACCTAGCTTCTCTGACAATCCAAAAGAGACCATTGGAACTCAATCCGGCCTTCTGCGATGAAAGTTTTGGATGCAGTGTGTTCTGCATGTTGTGAACGGCATAATCCTCTAAATATCCTCAGTAGGCCTAGGTGACTTTGGATGTTCCATGTGCCTAGCAATGCTCAGGGTAAATCTCTTCTTTCTTTCGGGCTGGACCTAAAGGCCAGTTTCCGCATCACTTAGAGAGACCTCGAGCAGGAGTCCCCAAACTGAATTGGAGCCCCGGTGCTTTCTTTCAGGGCATCTAAAGTTTCCTCAAAGTGGCAGACCCGCATGGAATGAAAGCCTGCCACGAACCGCCTTCCTGAGGCTGTTTCAAAGCTGTGGAACTCTAGCCATAGAGAACACATTAGTTCCCGGCCCTTCCAACTGCATAGTGAGGGATGTTCCCAGAGCTGTGTATCCCTTGATTGTGCCCAGAAGGCTTTGGGTACACAGTGTCCTTCCTTGGAAAGAATTGATCATGTGAGAGTCTTGAGCACTGTGAGCCATACTAAAGCTAAAGCCGTCCATTGATTAAGACTTCCTGGAAACCCGTGCACCTCTATCTCTCGTAATGGGAAAATGTGCACCTTACTTCAAGACTAGAGGTCGTATTTAGTTGGCCCTATAGCTACAGTATGCAACTCGGGTGAGCTCCCAGGAAGAAATCGCAGGCCCCGGATTCCTTAGGAAAAAACTCTGTGCTCTTCAGCGGCACCTGTGGCGTGAATAGTATCCTGGTGGTGTGGTTTTCAGCAGGCTTGGAAGCTGCAATGAAGCTGCTGTCAAAGGGGGAAATACGGGCTTCTCCCATATTCTCCCGTTTACAACTTTACACCACAGTACATTTTCTAGCACTCTGACTGACTACTGGAGACTTTCAGCCCCACTGGGCCTTTCTATGACCACACTCCATTGGACGCGGGGTGTTTTGCGTGCCATGAATAGCATTACATGCTTCATGAACTAGTCCGGCCTAGTTGACTTTGGATGGACCAAATGGCTAACAATTTTACCGGATTTTCAGTATTTTCTGTCAGGCTGGACCTACCGTGTACCTTGCTTCACAAAAGAGAGATGACAGGTAAGAGTTGCCAGGATGCACTTTAGGTGCAGGGATTCTTTCAGTGCAGTTCAGAGGGCCTCCACAGAGGCAGAGGCACGTTGAATGGAATACTGGCAAAAACGTGGTCCTGGGGCTGCCTTACAGCTGTAGAAATCAAGCTCTGCAGGCGAGAATCTGTTCATCGCCCTTCCCTCTTCATACATAGAGTTGACCCCAACCGTCTGTTCTGTGTTATGTTTCTCGGAAAATAAAAGGGGACTACGGCGCACCCACTCTCCCTCAGAAGGTAATTCCTACGCGACTCTCTTAGGCCTACGGAAAGCCGTAGAGGAGTTAAAGCACTCTGTCGAGTCAGGACTCACGGAGATGGCTGCACACATAACTTTGCTGATAGGAAACACTCGTGCTTCCCTTGAGGCTAGGGGTCACGTTTACTTTGCACTGAGCTAGGGCAAGCGTGGGATGAGCTCCTAGCAAGGCACTGGAGACCACCTGGATTCCTAGGAGAACACTCACTTTCTTCACTGAGCGTATTCCTAGGAGTGACTAGAAGACCGTTAATGGCAATGTCTTTCAGTCAGCCCTGAGGCCGCCACTATGTACCTTTCAACTGGGGGAAATCCTGCCTTTTTCCAGGCTTCTCAATGACAAACTGGATCACCCCGCACATGTACCTAGCTTCTCTGACAATCCCAAAGAGACCATTGGAACGCAATCCGGCCTTCTGTGATGAAACTTTTGGATGCAGTGTGTTCTGCATGTGGTGAACGGCATAATCCTCTAAATGTCCTCAGTAGGCCTAGGTGACTTTGGATGTTCCAAATGCCTAGCAATGCTCAGGGTAAATCTCTTCTTTCTTTCGGGCTGGACCTAAAGGCCAGTTTCCGCATCACTTAGAGAGACCTCGAGCAGGAGTCCCCAAACTGAATTGGAGCCCCGGTGGTTTCTTTCAGGGCATCTTATGTTTCCTCAAAGTGGCAGACCCGCATGGAATGAAAGCCTGCCACGAATCGCCTTCCTGAGGCTGTTTCAAAGCTGTGGAACGCTAGCCATAGAGAACACATTAGTTCCCGGCCCTTCCAACTGCATAGTGAGGGATGTTCCCAGAGCTGTGTATCCCTTGATTGTGCCCAGAAGGCTTTGGGTACACAGTGTCCTTCCTTGGAAAGAATTGACCATGTGAGAGTCTTGAGCACTGTGGGCCATACTAAAGCTAAAGCCGTCCATTGATTAAGACGTCCTGGAAACCGGTGCACCTCTATCTCTGGTAATGGGAAAATGTGCACCTTACCTCAAGACTAGAGGTCACACTTAGTTGGACCTTTAGCTAGAGTACCCAACTGGGGTGAGCTCCCAGGAAGGAATCACAATACCCTCGATTCTTCAGGAAAACACTATGTGATCTTCAGCGGCACCTGTTGCGTGAATAGTATCCTGGTGGTGAGGTTTTCAGCAGGCTTGGAAGCTGCAATGAAGCTGCTGTCAAAAGGGGGATATACGGGCTTGTCCCATATTCTCCCATTTACAACTTGTCACCACTGCGCATTTACTAGCACTCTCTGACTGACTACTGGAGACTTTCAGCCCCACTGGGCCTTTCTATGATCACACTCCATTGGACGCGGGGTGTTTTGCGAGCCATGAATAGCATTACACGCTTCATGACATAGTGGGGACTAGGTGATTTTGGATCGTCCACGGGCCTCACAATTTTACCGGTTTTTCAGTATTTTCTGTCAGGCTGTACCTACCGTGTACCTTGCTTCACAATACAGAGAGACAGGTAAGAGTTGCCAGGATGCACTTTAGGCGCAGGGATTCTTTCAGTGCAGTTCAGAGGGCCTCCACAGAGGCAGAGCCACTTTGAATGGAATACTGGCAAAAAAGTGGTCCTGGGGTTGCCTTACAGCTGTACAAATCTAGCTCTGCAAGCGAGAATCAGTTCGCTGCCTTTCACTCTGCATAGAAAGAGTTGACGCCAACAGTCTGCTCTGTGTTATTATTGCTCAGAAAACAAAAAGGGGACTCACAGCGCACACACTCTCCCCCAGAAGGGAATTCCTATGCGACTCTCTTAGGCCTACGGAAAGCCGTAGAGGAGTTAAAGCACTCTGTCGAGTCAGGACTAACGGCGATGGCTGCACACAAAACTTTGCTGATAGGAAACACTCGTGCTTCCTGTGAGACTAGGGGTCACGTTTACTTTTCACAGAGCTAGGGCAAGTGTGGGATGAGCTCCTAGCAAGGCACTGGAGACCACATGGATTCGTAGGAGAAAACTCACTTTCTTCACTGAACGTATTCCTAGGAGTGACTAGAAGACGGTTAATGGCAATGTCTTTCTGTCAGCCTTGAGGCCGCCTCTATTTTCCTTTTAACCGGGGGAAATCCAGCCTTTTTCCAGGCTTCTCAATGACAAACTGGATCAACCAGCACATGTACCTAGCTTCTCTGACAATCCAAAAGAGACCATTGGAACACAATCTGGCCTTCTGCTATGAAACTTTTGGATGCAGTGTGTTCTGCATGTGGCGAACGGCATAATCCTCTAAAAGTCCTCAGTAGGCCTAGGTGACTTTGGATGTTGCAAATGCCTAGCAATGCTCAGGGTAAATCTCTTCTTTCTTTCGGGCTGGACCTAAAGGCCAGTTTCCGCATCACTTAGAGAGACCTCGAGCAGGAGTCCCCAAACTGAATTGGAGCCCCGGTGGTTTCTTTCACGGCATCTTATGTTTCCTCAAAGTGGCAGACCCGCATGGAATGAAAGCCTGCCAAGAACCGCCTTCCTGAGGCTGTTTCAAAGCTGTGGAACGCTAGCAATAGAGAACACATTAGTTCCCGGCCCTTCCAACTGCATAGTGAGGGATGTTCCCAGAGCTGTGTATCCCTTGATTGTGCTCAGAAGGATTTGGGTACACAGTGTCCTTCCTTGGAAAGAATTGACCATGCGAGAGTCTTGAGCACTGTGAGCCATACTAAAGCTAAAGCCGTCCATTGATTAAGACTTCCTGGAAACCGGTGCACCTCTATCTCTGGTAATGGGAAAATGTGCACCTTACCTCAAGACTAGAGGTCATATTTAGTTGGCCCTTTAGCTACAGTATGCAACTCGGGTGAGCTCCCAGGAAGGAATCGCAGGCCCCGGATTCCATAGGAAAAAACTATGTGCTCTTAAGCGGCACCTGTGGCGTGAAGAGTCTCCTAGTGGTGTGGTTTTCAGCAGGCTTGGAAGCTGCAATGAAGCTGCTGTCAAAGGGGGAAATACGGGCTTCTCCCATATTCTCCCATTTACAACTTTACGCCACAGTACATTTTCTAGCACTCTGACTGACTACTGGTGACTTTCAGCCCCACTGGGCCTTTCTATGATCACACTCCGTTGGACGCGGGGTGTTTTTCGTGCCATGAATAGCATTACATGCTTCATGAACTAGTCCGGCCTAGTTGACTATGGATGGACCAAATGGCTAACAATTTTACCGGATTTTCAGTATTTTCTGTCAGGCTGGACCTACCGTGTACCTTGCTTCACAATAGAGAGATGACAGGTAATAGTTGCCAGGATGCACTTTAGGTGCAGGGATTCTTTCAGTGCGGTTCAGAGGGCCTCCACAGAGGCAGAGCCACGTTGAATGGAATACTGACAAAAACGTGGTACTGGGACTTCCTTACAGCTGTAAAAATCTAGCTCTGCAAGAGAGAATCAGTTCGTTGCCTTTCACTCTGAATAGAAAGCGTTCACCCCAACAGTCTGCTCTGTGTTATTATTCCTCAGAAAACAAAAAGGGGACTCACAGCTCACACAGTCTCCCCCAGAAGGGAATTCCTATGCGACTCTCTTAGGCCTACGGAAAGCCGTAGAGGAGTTAAAGCACTCTGTCGAGTCAGGACTCACGGAGATGGCTGCACACAAAGCTTTGCTGATAGGAAACACTCGTGCTTCCTGTGAGACTAGGGGTCACGTTTACTTTTCACAGAGCTAGGGCAAGTGTGGGATGAGCTCCTAGCAAGGCACTGGAGACCACATGGATTCGTAGGAGAAAACTCACTTTCTTCACTGAGCGTATTCCTAGGAGTGACTAGAAGACAGTTAATGGCAATGTCTTTCTGTCAGCCTTGAGGCCGCCTCTATCTTCCTTTTAACCAGGGGAAATCCAGCCTTTTTCCAGGCTTCTCAATGACAAACTGGATCAACCAGCACATGTACCTAGCTTCTCTGACAATCCAAAAGAGACCAATGGAACACAATCTGGCCTTCTGCTATGAAACTTTTGGATGCAGTGTGTTCTGCATGTGGCGAACGGCATAATCCTCTAAAAGTCCTCAGTAGGCCTAGGTGACTTTGGATGTTCCAAATGCCTAGCAATGCTCAGGGTAAATCTCTTCTTTCTTTCGGGCTGGACCTAAAGGCCAGTTTCCGCATCACTTAGAGAGACCTCGAGCAGGAGTCCCCAAACTGAATTGGAGCCCCGGTGGTTTCTTTCAGTGCATCTTATGTTTCCTCAAAGTGGCAGACCCGCATGGAATGAAAGCCTGTCACGAACCACCTTCCTGAGGCTGTTTCAAAGCTGTGGAACGCTAGCCATAGAGAACACATTAGTTCCCGGCCCTTTCAACTGCATAGTGAGGGATGTTCCCAGAGCTGTTTATCCCTTGATTGTGCCCAGAAGGCTTTGGGTACACAGTGTCCTTCCTTGGAAAGAATTGACCATGCGAGAGTCTTGAGAACTGTGAGCCATACTAAAGCTAAAGCTGTCCATCGATTAAGACTTCCTGGAAACCGGTGCACCTCTATCTTTGGTAATGGCAAAATGTGCACCTTACCTCAAGACTAGAGGTCACATTTAGTTGGCGCTTTATCAACAGTATGCAACTGGGGAGTGCTCCCAGGATGGAATCGCAAGACCCTGGATTCTTTAGGAAACAACTATGTGCTCTTCAGCGGCACATGTGGCGTGAATAGTATCCTGGTGGTGTTGTTTTCTGCAGGCTTGGAAGCCGCAATGAAGCTGCTTACCACGTGGAGAAATTCGGGCTTCTCCCACATTCTCCCCTTTCCAACTTGACGCCAGAGCGCATTAACCAGCACTCTCTGATTCCTGGCGACTTTCAGCCCCACTGGGCCTTTCTATGATCACACTCCGTTGGACGGGCAGTGTTTTGTGTGCCAGGAATAGCATTAGATGCTTCATGACATAGTGGGGACTAGGTGATTTTGGATCGTCCACGTGCCTCACAATTTTACCAGTTTTTCAGTATTTTCTGTCAGGCTGGACCTACCGTGTTCCTTGCTTCACAATAGAGAGATGACAGGTAAGAGTTGCCAGGATGCACTTTAGGCACAGGGATTCTGTCAGTGCAGTTCAGAGGGCCTCTGCAGAGGCAGAGCCACGTTGAATAGAGTACTGGCAAAAACGTGGTCCTGGGGCTGCCTTACAGCTGTAGAAGTAAAGCTCTGCAGGCGAGAATCAGATCATTGCCTTTCACTCTGCATAGAAAGAGTTGACCCCAACAGTCTGTTCTGTGTTATTTTTGCTCAGAAAACAAAAATGGGACTCACAGCGCACACACTCTCCCCCAGAACGGAAGTCCTATGGGACTCTCTTAGGCCTATGGAAAGCCATGGAGGAGTTAAAGCACTCTGTCGACTCAGGACTCACGGAGATGGCTGCAAAAAAATCTTTGCTGATAGCAAACAGTCGTGCTTCCCTTTAGGCTAGGTGTCACGATTACTTTTCACAGAGCTAGGGCAAGCATGGGATGAGCTCCTAGCAAGGCAATGGAGATCACCTGGTTTCGTAGGAGTAAACTCACTTTCTTCACTGAGCTATTCCTAGGAGTGACAAGAAGACGGTTAATGGCAATGTCTTTCAGTCAGCCTTGAGGCCGCCACTATCTACCTTTCAACTGGGGGAAATCCTGCCTTTTTCCAGGCTTCTCATTGACAAACTGGATCACCCCGCACATGTACCTAGCTTCTCTGACAATCCCAAAGAGACCATTGGAACGCAATCCGGCCTTCTGCGATGAAACTTTTGGATGCAGTGTGTTCTGCATGTGGTGAATGGCATAATCCTCTAAAATTCCTCAGTAGGCCTAGGTGACTTTGGATGTTCTAAATGCCTAGCAATGCTCAGGGTAAATCTCTTCTTTCTTTCGGGCTGGACCTAAAGGCCAGTTTCCGCATCACTTAGAGAGACCTCGAGCAGGAGTCCCCAAACTGAATTGGAGCCCCTGTGGTTTCTTTCAGGGCATCTAATGTTTCCTCAAAGTGGCAGACCCGCATGGAATGAAACCCTGCCACGAACCTCCTTCCTGAGGCTGTTTCAAAGCTGTGGAACTCTAGCCATAGAGAACACATTAGTTCCCGGCCCTTCTAACTGCATAGTGAGGGATGTTCCCAGAGCTGTGTATCCCTTGATTGTGCCCAGAAGGCTTTGGGTACACAGTGTCCTTCCTTGGAAAGAATTGACCATGTGAGAGTCTTGAGCACTGTGAGCCATACTAAAGCTAAAGCCGTCCATTGATTAAGACTTCCTGGAAACCGGTGCACCTCTATCTCTGGTAATGGGAAAATGTGCACCTTACCTCAAGACTAGAGGTCATATTTACTTGGCCCTTTAGCTACAGTATGCAACTCGGGTGAGCTCCCAGGAAGGAATCGCAGGCCCCGGATTCCTTAGGAAAAAACTCTGTGCTCTTCAGCGGCACCTGTGGCGTGAATAGTATCCTGGTGGTGTGGTTTTCAGCAGGCTTGGAAGCTGCAATGAAGCTGCTGTCAAAGGGGGAAATACGGGCTTCTCCCATATTCTCCCGTTTACAACTTTACGCCACAGAACATTTTCTAGCACTCTGACTGACTACTGGAGACTTTCAGCCCCACTGGGCCTTTCTATGATCACACTCCATTGGACGCGGGGTGTTTTGCGTGCCATGAATAGCATTAAATGCTTCATGAACTAGTCCGGCCTAGTTGACTTTGGATGGACCAAATGGCTAACAATTTTACCGGATTTTCAATATTTTCTGTCAGGCTGGACCTACCGTGTACTTTGCTTCACAAAAGAGAGATGACAGGTAAGAGTTGCCAGGATGCACTTTAGGTGCAGGGATTCTTTCAGTGCAGTTCAGAGGGCCTCCACAGAGGCAGAGCCACGTTGATTGGAATACTGGCAAAAACGTGGTCCTGGGGCTGCCTTACAGCTGTAGAAATCAAGCTCTGCAGGCGAGAATCTGTTCATCACCCTTCCCTCTTCATACAAAGAGTTGACCCCAACCGTCTGTTCTGTGTTATGTTTCTCGGAAAATAAAAGGGGACTACGGCGCACCCACTCTCCCTCAGAACGGAATTCCTACGCGACTCTCTTAGGCCTACGGAAAGCCGTAGAGAATTTAAAGCACTCTCTCGAGTCAGGACTCACGGAGATGGCTGCACACATAACTTTGCTGATAGGAAACACTCGTGCTTCCCTTGAGGCTAGGGGTCACGTTTACTTTGCACTGAGTTAGGGCAAGCGTGGGATGAGCTCCTAGCAAGGCACTGGAGACCACCTGGATTCCTAGGAGAACACTCACTTTCTTCATTGAGCGTATTCCTAGGAGTGACTAGAAGACGGTTAATGGCAATGTCTTTCAGTCAGCCTTGAGGCCGCCACTATGTACCTTTCAACTGGGGGAAATCCTGCCTTTTTCCTGGCTTCTCAATGACAAACTGGATCACCCCACACATGTACCTAGCTTCTCTGACAATCCCAAAGAGACCATTGGAACGCAATCCGGCCTTCTGCGATGAAACTTTTGGATGCAGTGTGTTCTGCATGTGGTGAACGCCATAATCCTCTAAATGTGCTCAGTAGGCTTAGGTGACTTTGGATGTTCCAAATGCCTAGCAATGCTCAGGGTAAATCTCTTCTTTCTTTCGGGCTGGACCTAAAGGCCAGTTTCCGCATCACTTAGAGAGACCTCGAGCTGGAGTCCCCAAACTGAATTGAGCCCCGGTGGTTTCTTTCAGGGCATCTTATGTTTCCTCAAAGTGGCAGACCCACATGGAATGAAAGCCTGCCACCAACCGCCTTCCTGAGGCTGTTTCAAAGCTGTGGAACGCTAGCCATAGAGAACACATTAGTTCCCGGCCCTTCCAACTGCATAGTGAGGGATGTTCCCAGAGCTGTGTATCCCTTGATTGTGCCCAGAAGGCTTTGGGTACACAGTGTCCTTCCTTGGAAAGAATTGACCATGTGAGAGTCTTGAGCACTGTGGGCCATACTAAAGCTAAAGCCGTCCAATGATTAAGACGTCCTGGAAACCGGTGCACCTCTATCTCTGGTAATGAGAAAATGGGCACCTTACCTCAAGACTAGAGGTCACACTTAGTTGGACCTTTAGCTAGAGTAACCAACTGGGGTGAGCTCCCAGGAAGGAATCGCAATACCCTCGATTCTTCAGGAAAACACTATGTGCTCTTCAGCGGCACCTGTTGCGTGAATAGTATCCTGGTGGTGTGGTTTTCAGCAGGCTTGGAAGCTGCAATGAAGCTGCTGTCAAAAGGGGGATATACGGGCTTGTCCCATATTCTCCCATTTACAACTTGTCACCACTGCGCATTTACTAGCACTCTCTGACTGACTACTGGAGACTTTCAGCCCCACTGGGCCTTTCTATGATCACACTTCGTTGGACGCGGGGTGTTTTGCGAGCCATGAATAGCATTACACGCTTCATGACATAGTGGGGACTAGGTGATTTTGGATCGTCCACGGGCCTCACAATTTTACAGGTTTTTCAGTATTTTCTGTCAGGCTGGACCTACCGTGTACCTTGCTTCACAATACAGAGAGACAGGTAAGAGTTGCCAGGATGCACTTTAGGTGCAGGGATTCTTTCAGTGCAGTTCAGAGGGCCTCCACAGAGGCAGAGCCACGTTGAATGGAATACGGGCAAAAAAGTGGTCCTGGGGCTGCCTTACAGCTGTACAAATCTAGCTCTGCAAGCGAGAATCAGTTCGCTGCCTTTCACTCTGCATAGAAATAGTTGACGCCAACAGTCTGCTCTGTGTTATTATTGCTCAGAAAACAAAAAGGGGACTCACAGCGCACACACTCTCCCCCAGAAGGGAATTCCTATGCGACTCTTTTAGGCCTACGGAAAGCTATAGAGGAGTTAAAGCACTCTTTTGAGTCAGGACTCACGGCGATGGCTGCACACAAAACTTGGCTGATAGGAAACACTCGTGCTTCCTTTGAGACTAGGGGTCACGTTTACTTTTCACAGAGCTATGGCAAGTGTGGGATGAGCTCCTAGCAAGGCACTGGAGACCACATGGATTCGTAGGAGAAAACTCACTTTCTTCACTGAGCGTATTCCTAGGAGTGACTAGAAGACGGTTAATGGCAATGTCTTTCTGTCAGCCTTGAGGCCGCCTCTATCTTGCTTTTAAACAGGGGAAATCCAGCCTTTTTCCAGGCTTCTCAATGACAAACTGGATCAACCAGCACATGTACCTAGCTTCTCTGACAATCCAAAAGAGACCATTGGAACACAATCTGGCCTTCTGCTATGTAACTTTTGGATGCAGTGTGTTCTGCATGTGGCGAACGGCATAATCCTCTAAAAGTCCTCAGTAGGCCTAGGTGACTTTGGATGTTCCAAATGCCTAGCAATGCTCAGGGTAAATCTCTTCTTTATTTCGGGCTGGACCTAAAGGCCAGTTTCCGCATCACTTAGAGAGACCTCGAGCAGGAGTCCCCAAACTGAATTGGAGCCCCGGTGGTTTCTTTCAGGGTATCTTATGTTTCCTCAAAGTGGCAGACCCGCATGGAATGAAAGCCTGCCACGAACCGCCTTCCTGAGGCTGTTTCAAAGCTGTGGAACGCTAGCCATAGAGAACACATTAGTTCCCGGCCCTTCCAACTGCATAGTGAGGGATGTTCCCACAGCTGTGTATACCTTGATTGTACTCAGAAGACTTTGGCTACACAGTGTCCTTCCTTGGAAAGAATTGACCATGCGAGAGTCTTGAGCACTGTGAGCCATACTAAAGCTAAAGCCGTCCATTGATTAAGACTTCCTGGAAACCAGTGCACCTCTATCTTTGGTAATGGGAAAATGTGCACCTTACCTCAAGACTAGAGGTCACATTTAGTTGGCACTTTATCTACAGTATGCACTGGGGAGAGCTCCCAGGATGGAATCGCAAGACCCTGGATACTTTAGGAAACAACTATGTGCTCTTCAGCGGCACATGTGGCGTGAATAGTATCCTGGTGGTGTTGTTTTCTGCAGGCTTGGAAGCCGCAATGAAGCTGCTTACCACGTGGAGAAATTCGGGCTTCTCCCACATTCTCCCCTTTCCAACTTGATGCCAGAGCGCATTAACCAGCACTCTCTGATTCCTGGCGACTTTCAGCCCCACTGGGCCTTTCTATGATCACACTCCATTGGACGGGCAGTGTTTTGCGTGCCATGAATAGCATTAGATGCTTCATGACATAGTGGGGACTAGGTGATTTTGGATCGTCCACGTGCCTCACAATTTTACCAGTTTTTCAGTATATTCTGTCAGGCTGGACCTACCGTGTTCCTTGCTTCACAATAGAGAGATACAGGTAAGAGTTGCCAGGATGCACTTTAGGCACAGGGATTCTGTCAGTGCAGTTCAGAGGGCCTCTGCAGAGGCAGAGCCACGTTGAATAGAGTACTGGCAAAAACGTGGTCCTGGGGCTGCCTTACAGCTGTAGAAATCAAGCTCTGCAGGCGAGAATCAGTTCATTGCCTTTCACTCTGCATAGAAAGAGTTGACCACAACAGTCTGTTCTGTGTTATTTTTGCTCAGAAAACAAAAATGGGACTCACAGCGCACACACTCACCCCCAGAACGTAAGTCCTATGGGACTCTCTTAAGCCTATGGAAAGCCGTAGAGGAGTTAAGGCACTCTGTCGACTCAGGACTCACGGAGATGGCTGCAAAAAAAATCTTTGCTGATAGCAAACACTCGTGCTTCCCTTGAGGCTAGGTCTCACGTTTACTTTTCACAGAACTAGGGCAAGCGTGGGATGAGCTCCTAGCAAGGCACTGGAGACCACCTGGTTTCGTAGGAGAAAACTCACTTTCTTCACTGAGCTATTCCTAGGAGTGACAAGAAGACGGTTAATGGCAATGTCTTTCAGTTAGCCTTTAGGCCGCCACTATCTACCTTTCAACTGGGGGAAATCCTGCCTTTTTCCAGGCTTCTCAATGACAAACTGGATCACCTAGCACATGTACCTAGCTTCTCTGACAATCCAAGAGAGACCATTGGAACACAATCCGGCCTTCTGTGATGAAACTTTTGGATGCAGTGTGTTCTGCATGTGGCGAATGGCATAAACCTCTAAATGTCCTCAGTAGGCCTAGGTGACTTTGGATGTTCCAAATGCCTAGCAATGCTCAGGGTAAATCTCTTCTTTATTTCGGGCTGGACCTAAAGGCCAGTTTCCGCATCACCTAGAGAGACCTCGAGCAGGAGTCCCCAAACAGAATTGGAGCGCCGGTGGTTTCTTTCAGGGCATCTTATGTTTCCTCAAAGTGGCAGACCCGCATGGAATGAAAGCCTGCCACGAACCGCCTTCCTGAGGTAGTTTCAAACCTGTGGAACGCTAGCCATAGAGAACACATTAGTTCCCGGCCCTTCCAACTGCATAGTGAGGGATGTTCCCAGAGCTGTGTATCCCTTGATTGTGCTCAGAAGGCTTTGGGTACACAGTTTCCTTCCTTGGAAAGAATTGACCATGTGAGAGTCTTGAGCACTGTGAGCCATACTAAAGCTAAAACCGTCCATTGATTAAGACTTCCTGGAAACCGGTGCACCTCTATCTCTGGTAATGGGAAAATGTGCACCTTACCTCAAGACTAGAGGTCATATTTAGTTGGCCCTTTAGCTACAGTATGCAACTCGGGTGAGCTCCCAGGAAGGAATCGCAGGCCCCGCATTCCATAGGAAAAAATTATGTGCTCTTAAGCAGCACCTGTGGCGTGAATAGTATCCTGGTGGTGTGGTTTTCAGCAGGCTTGGAAGCTGCAATGAAGCTGCTGTCAAAGGGGGAAATACGGGCTTCTCCCATATTCTCCCATTTACAACTTTACGCCACAGTACATTTTCTAGCACTCTGACTGTCTACTGGAGACTTTCAGCCCCACTGGGCCTTTCTATGATCACACTCCGTTGGACGCAGGGTGTTTTGCGTGCCATGAATAGCATTACATGCTTCATGAACTAGTCCGGCCTAGTTGACTATGGATGGACCAAATGGCTAACAATTTTACCGGATTTTCAGTATTTTCTGTCAGGCTGGACCTACCGTGTACCTTGCTTCACAATAGAGAGATGACAGGTAAGAGTTGCCAGGATGCACTTTAGGTCCAGGGATTCCTTCATTGCGGTTCAGAGGGCCTCCACAGAGGCAGAGCCACGTTGAATGGAATACTGGCAAAAACGTGGTCCTGGGACTTCCTTACAGCTGTACAAATCTAGCTCTGCAAGAGAGAATCAGTTCGTTGCCTTTCACTCTGAATAGAAAGAGTTCACCCCAACAGTCTGCTCTGTGTTATTATTGCTCAGAAAACAAAAAGGGGACTCACAGCGCACACACTCTCCCCCAGAAGGGAATTCCTATGCGACTCTCTTAGGCCTACGCACAGCCGTAGAGGAGTTAAAGCACTCTGTCGAGTCAGGACTCATCTAGATGGCTGCACACAAAGCTTTGCTGATAGGAAACACTCGTGCTTCCTGTGAGACTGTGGTCACGTTTACTTTTCACAGAGCTATGGCAAGTGTGGGATGAGCTCCTAGCAAGGCACTGGAGACCACATGGATTCGTAGGAGAAAACTCACTTTCTTCACTGAACTATTCCTAGGAGTGACGAGAAGACGGTTAATGGCAATGTCTTTCAGTCAGCCTTGAGGCCGCCACTATCTTCCTTTTAACCTGGGGAAATCCTGCCTTTTTCCAGGCTTCTCAATGACAAACTGGATCAACCAGCACATGTACCTAGCTTCTCTGAAAATCCAAAAGACACCATTGGAACACAATCCGGCCTTCTGCGATGAAAGTTTTGGATGCAGTGTGTTCTGCATGTTGTGAACGGCATAATCCTCTAAATATCCTCAGTAGGCCTAGGTGAGTTTGGATGTTCCATGTGCCTAGCAATGCTCAGGGTAAATCTCTTCTTTATTTCTGGCTGGACCTAAAGGCCAGTTTCCGCATCACTTAGAGAGATCTCGAGCAGGAGTCCCCAAACTGAATTGGAGCCCCAGTGCTTTCTTTCAGGGCATCTAATGTTTCCTCAAAGTGGCAGACCCGCATGGAATGAAAGCCTGCCACGAACCGCCTTCCTGAGGCTGTTTCAAAGCTGTGGAACTCTAGCCATAGAGAACACATTAGTTCCCGGCACTTCCAACTGCATAGTGAGGGATGTTCCCAGAGCTGTGTATCCCTTGATTGTACCCAGAAGGCTTTGGGTACACAGTGTCCTTCCTTGGAAAGAATTGACCATGTGAGAGTCTTGAGCACTGTGAGCCATACTAAAGCTAAAGCCGTCCATTGACTAAGACTTCCTGGAAACCGGTGCACCTCTATCTCTGGTAATGGGAAAATGTGCACCTTACCTCAAGACTAGAGGTCATATTTAGTTGGCCCTTTAGCTACAGTATGCAACTCGGGTGAGCTCCCAGGAAGGAATCGCTGGCCCCGGATTCCTTAGGAAAAAACTATGTGCTCTTAAGCGGCACCTGTGGCGTGAATAGTATCCTGGTGGTGTGGTTTTCAGCAGGCTTGGAAGCTGCAATGAAGCTGCTGTCAAAAGGGGGAAATACGGGCTTCTCCCATATTCTCCCGTTTACAACTTTACGCCACAGTACATTTTCTAGCACTCTGACTGACTACTGGAGACTTTCAGCCCCACTGGGCCTTTCTATGATCACACTCCATTGGACGCGGGGTGTTTTGCGTGCCATGAATAGCATTACATGCTTCATGAACTAGTCCGGCCTAGTTGACTTTGGATGGACCAAATGGCTAACAATTTTACCGGATTTTCAGTATTTTCTGTCAGGCTGGACCTACCGTGTACCTTGCTTCACAAAAGAGAGATGACAGGTAAGAGTTGCCAGGATGCACTTTAGACGCAGGGATTCTTTCAGTGCGGTTCAGAGGGCCTCCACAGAGGCAGAGCCACGTTGAATGGAATACTGGCAAAACCGTGGTCCTGGGGCTGCCTTACAGCTGTAGAAATCAAGCTCTGCAGGCGAGAATATGTTCATCACCCTTCCCTCTTCATACAAAGAGTTGACCCCAACCGTCTGTTCTGTGTTATGTTTCTCAGAAAATAAAAGGCGACTACGGCGCACCCACTGTCCCTCAGAAGGGAATTCCTACGCGACTCTCTTAGGCCTACGGAAAGCCGTAGAGGAGTTAAAGCACTCTGTCGAGTCAGGACTCACGGATATGGCTGCACACATAACTTTGCTGATAGGAAACACTCGTGCTTGCCTTGAGGCTAGAGGTCACGTTTACTTTGCGCTGAGCTAGGGCAAGCGTGGGATGAGCTCCTAGCAAGGCACTGGAGACCACCTGGATTCTTAGGAGAACCCTCACTTCTTCACTGAGCGTATTCCTAGGAGTGACTAGAAGACGGTTAATGGCAATGTCTTTCAGTCAGCCTTGAGGCCGCCACTATGTACCTTTCAACTGGGGGAAATCCTGCCTTTTTCCAGGCTTCTCAATGACAAACTGGATCACCCCGCACATGTACCTAGCTTCTCTGACAATCCCTAAGAGACCATTGGAACGCAATCCGGCCTTCTGCGATGAAACTTTTGGATGCAGTGTGTTCTGCATGTGGTGAACGGCATAATCCTCAAAATGTCCTCAGTAGGCCTAGGTGACTTTGGATGTTC
Organism: Mesoplodon densirostris; assembly: GCF_025265405.1. NCBI lineage: Eukaryota > Metazoa > Chordata > Mammalia > Artiodactyla > Ziphiidae > Mesoplodon > Mesoplodon densirostris. The sequence goes on from NC_082682.1 coordinate 2,702,962, forward strand.
CAAATGCCTAGCAATGCTCAGGGTAAATCTCTTCTTTCTTTCGGGCTGGACCTAAAGGCCTGTTTCCGCATCACTTAGAGAGACCTCGAGCAGGAGTCCCCAAACTGAATTGGAGCCCCGGTGGTTTATTTCAGGGCATATTATGTTTCCCCAAAGTGGCAGACCCGCATGGAATGAAAGCCTGCCACCAACCGCCTTCCTGAGGCTGTTTCAAAGCTGTGGAACGCTAGCCATAGAGAACACATTAGTTCCTGGCCCTTCCAACTGCATAGTGAGGGATGTTACCAGAGCTGTGTATCCCTTGATTGTGCCCAGAAAGCTTTGGGTACACAGTGTCCTTCCTTGGAAAGAATTGACCATGTGAGAGTCTTGAGCACTGTGGGCCATACTAAAGCTAAAGCCGTCCATTGATTAAGACGTCCTGGAAACCGGAGCACCTCTATCTCTGGTAATGGGAAAATGTGCACCTTACCTCAAGACTAGAGGTCACACTTAGTTGGACCTTTAGCTAGAGTACCCAACTGGGGTGAGCTCCCAGGAAGGAATCGCAATCCCCTCGATTCTTCAGGAAAACACTATGTGCTCTTCAGCGGCACCTGTTGCGTGAATAGTATCCTGGTGGTGTGGTTTTCAGCAGGCTTGGAAGCTGCAATGAAGCTGCTGTCAAAAGGGGGATATACGGGCTTGTCCCATATTCTCCCGTTTACAACTTGTCACCACTGCGCATTTACGAGCAGTCTCTGACTGACTACTGGAGACTTTCAGCCCCACTGGGCCTTTCTATGATCACACTTCGTTGGACGCGGGGTGTTTTTCGAGCCATGAATAGCATTACACGCTTCATGACATAGTGGGGACTAGGTGATTTTGGATCGTCCACGGGCCTCACAATTTTACCGGTTTTTCAGTATTTTCTGTCAGGCTGGACCTACCGTGTACCTTGCTTCACAATACAGAGAGACAGGTAAGAGTTGCCAGGATGCACTTTAGGCGCAGGGATTCTTTCAGTGCAGTTCAGAGGGCCTCCACAGAGGCAGAGCCATGTTGAATGGAATACTGGAAAAAAGTGGTCCTGGGGCTGCCTTACAGCTGTACAAATCTAGCTCTGCAAGCGAGAATCAGTTCGCTGCCTTTCACTCTGCATAGAAAGAGTTGACGCCAACAGTCTGCTCTGTGTTATTATTGCTCAGAAAACAAAAAGGGGACTCGCAGCGCACACACTCTCCCCCAGAAGGGAATTCCTATGCGACTCTCTTAGGCCTACGGAAAGCCGTAGAGGAGTTAAAGCACTCTGTCGAGTCAGGACTCACGGCAATGGCTGCACACAAAACTTTGCTGATAGGAAACACTCGTGCTTCCTGTGAGACTAGGGGTCACGTTTACTTTTCACAGAGCTAGGGCAAGTGTGGGATGAGATCCTAGCAAGGCACTGGAGACCACATGGATTCGTAGGAGAAAACTCACTTTCTTCACTGAGCGTATTCCTAGGAGTGACTAGAAGACGGTTAATGGCAATGTCTTTCTGTCAGCCTTGAGGCCGCCTCTATCTTCCTTTTAACCAGGGGAAATCCAGCCTTTTTCCAGGCTTCTCAATGACAAAATGGATGAACCAGCACATGTACCTAGCTTCTCTGACAATCCCAAAGAGACCATTGGAACGCAATCCGGCCTTCTGCGATGAAACTTTTGGATGCAGTGTGTTCTGCATGTGGTGAACGGCATAATCCTCTAAATGTCCGCAGTAGGCCTAGGTGACTTTGGATGTTCCAAATGCCTAGCAATGCTCAGGGTAAATCTCTTCTTTATTTCGGGCTGGACCTAAAGGCCAGTTTCCGCATCACTTAGAGAGACCTCGAGCAGGAGTCCCCAGACTGAAGTGGCGCCCCGGTGGTTTCCTTCAGGGCCTCTTATGTTTCCTCAAAGTGGCAGACCCGCAGGGAATGAAAGCCTGCCACGAACCGCCTTCCTGAGGCTCTTTCAAAGCTGTGGAACGCTAGCCATAGAGAACACATTAGTTCCCGGCCCTTCCAACTGCATAGTGAGGGAACTTCCCCGAGCTGTGTATCCCTTGATTGTGCCCAGAAGGCTTTGGGTACACAGTGTCCTTCCTTGGCAGGAATTGACCATGTGAGAGTCTTGAGCACTGTGGGCATAGTAAAGCTAAAGCCGTCCATTGACTAATACTTCCTGGAAACCGGTGCACCTCTATCTCTGGTAATGGGAAAATGTGCACCTTACCTCAAGACTAGAGGTCACATTTAGTTGGCCCTGTAGCTACAGTACGCAACTGGGGTGAGCTCCCAGGAAGGAATCGCAAGCCCCTGGATTCTCTAGGAAAAAAACTCTGTGCTCTTCAGCGGCACCTGTGGCGTGAAGAGTCTCCTGGTGGTGTGGTTTTCAGCAGGCTTGGAAGCTGCAATGGAGCTGCTGTCAAAAGGGGGAAATACGGGCTTCTCCCATATTCTCCCGTTTACAACTTGACACCACAGCGCATTTACTAGCACTCTCTGACTGACTGCTGGAGACTTTCAGCCCCACTGGGCCTTTCTATGATCACACTTCGCTGGACGCGGGGTGTTTTGCGTGCCACGAATAGCATTACACGCTTCATGAACTAGTCCGGCCTAGGTGACTTTGGATGAACCAAATGGCTAAGAATTTGACCAGATTTTCAGGATTTTCTGGCAGGCTGGACCTACCGTGGACCTTGTTTCCCAATAGAGAGATGACAGGTAAGAGTTGCCAGGATGCACTTTAGGTGCAGGGGTTCTTTCAGTGCAGTTCAGAGGGCCTCCACGGAGGCAGAGCCACATTGAATGGAATACTGGCCAAAACGTGGTCCTGGGGCTGCCTTACAGCTGTAGAAATCAAGCTCTGTGGGCGAGAATCTGTTCATCACCCTTCCCTCTGCATACAAAGAGTCGACCCCAACCGTCTCTTCTGTGTTATGTTTCTCGGAAAATAAAAAGGGACTACGGCGCACACACTCTCCCTCAGAAGGGAATTCCTACGCGACTCTCTTAGGCCTACGGAAAGCCGTAGAGGAGTTAAAGCAGTCTGTCGAGTCAGGATGCACGGAGATGGCTGCACACAAAACTTTGCTGATAGGAAACACTCGTGCTTGCCTTGAGGCCAGGGGTCACGTTTACTTTGCCCTGAGCTAGGGCAAGCGTGGGATGAGCTCCTAGCAAGGCACTGGAGACCACCTGGATTCCTAGGAGAACGCTCACTTTCTTCACTGAGCGTATTCCTAGGAGTGACTAGAAGACGGTTCATGGCAATGTCTTTCAGTCAGCCTTGAGGCCGCCACTATCTACCTTTCAACTGGGGGAAATCCTGCCTTTTTCCAGGCTTCTCAATGACAAACTGGATCACCACGCACATGTACCTGGCTTCTCTGAGAATCCCAAAGAGACCATTGGAACTCAATCCGGCCTTCTGCGATGAAACTTTTGGATGCAGTGTGTTCTGCATGTTGTGAATGGCATAATCCTCTAAATATCCTCAGTAGGCCTAGGTGACTTTGGATGTTCCAAATGCCTAGCAATGCTCAGGGTAAATCTCTTCTTTATTTCGGGCTGGACCTAAAGGCCAGTTTCCACATCACTTAGAGAGACCTCGAGCAGGAGTCCCCAAACTGAATTGGAGCCCCGGTGGTTTCTTTCAGGGCATCTTATGTTTCCTCAAAGTGCAGACCCGCATGGAATGAAAGCCTGCCATGAACCGCCTTCCTGAGGCTGTTTCAAAGCTGTGGAACGCTAGCAATAGAGAACACATTAGTTCCCGGCCCTTCCAACTGCATAGTGAGGGATGTTCCCAGAGCTGTGTATCCCTTGATTGTACTCAGAAGGCTTTGGGTACACAGTGTCCTTCCTTGGAAAGAATTGACCATGCGAGAGTCTTGAGCACTGTGAGCCATACTAAAGCTAAAGCCGTCCATTGATTAAGACTTCCTGGAAACCGGTGCACCTCTATCTCTGGTAATGGGAAAATGTGCACCTTACCTCAAGACTAGAGGTCATATTTAGTTGGCCCTTTAGCCACAGTATGCAACTCGGGTGAGCTCCCAGGAAGGAATCGCAGGCCCCGGATTCCATAGGAAAAAACTATGTGCTCTTAAGCGGCATCTGTGGCGTGAATAGTATCCTGGTGGTGTGGTTTTCAGCAGGCTTGGAAGCTGCAATGAAGCTGCTGTCAAAAGGGGGATATACGGGCTTGTCCCATATTCTCCCGTTTACAACTTGTCACCACTGCGCATTTACGAGCAGTCTCTGACTGACTACTGGAGACTTTCAGCCCCACTGGGCCTTTCTATGATCACACTTCGTTGGACGCGGGGTGTTTTTCGAGCCATGAATAGCATTACACGCTTCATGACATAGTGGGGACTAGGTGATTTTGGATCGTCCACGGGCCTCACAATTTTACCGGTTTTTCAGTATTTTCTGTCAGGCTGGACCTACCGTGTACCTTGCTTCACAATACAGAGAGACAGGTAAGAGTTGCCAGGATGCACTTTAGGCGCAGGGATTCTTTCAGTGCAGTTCAGAGGGCCTCCACAGAGGCAGAGCCATGTTGAATGGAATACTGGAAAAAAGTGGTCCTGGGGCTGCCTTACAGCTGTACAAATCTAGCTCTGCAAGCGAGAATCAGTTCGCTGCCTTTCACTCTGCATAGAAAGAGTTGACGCCAACAGTCTGCTCTGTGTTATTATTGCTCAGAAAACAAAAAGGGGACTCGCAGCGCACACACTCTCCCCCAGAAGGGAATTCCTATGCGACTCTCTTAGGCCTACGGAAAGCCGTAGAGGAGTTAAAGCACTCTGTCGAGTCAGGACTCACGGCAATGGCTGCACACAAAACTTTGCTGATAGGAAACACTCGTGCTTCCTGTGAGACTAGGGGTCACGTTTACTTTTCACAGAGCTAGGGCAAGTGTGGGATGAGATCCTAGCAAGGCACTGGAGACCACATGGATTCGTAGGAGAAAACTCACTTTCTTCACTGAGCGTATTCCTAGGAGTGACTAGAAGACGGTTAATGGCAATGTCTTTCTGTCAGCCTTGAGGCCGCCTCTATCTTCCTTTTAACCAGGGGAAATCCAGCCTTTTTCCAGGCTTCTCAATGACAAAATGGATCAACCAGCACATGTACCTAGCTTCTCTGACAATCCCAAAGAGACCATTGGAACGCAATCCGGCCTTCTGCGATGAAACTTTTGGATGCAGTGTGTTCTGCATGTGGTGAACGGCATAATCCTCTAAATGTCCGCAGTAGGCCTAGGTGACTTTGGATGTTCCAAATGCCTAGCAATGCTCAGGGTAAATCTCTTCTTTATTTCGGGCTGGACCTAAAGGCCAGTTTCCGCATCACTTAGAGAGACCTCGAGCAGGAGTCCCCAGACTGAAGTGGCGCCCCGGTGGTTTCCTTCAGGGCCTCTTATGTTTCCTCAAAGTGGCAGACCCGCAGGGAATGAAAGCCTGCCACGAACCGCCTTCCTGAGGCTCTTTCAAAGCTGTGGAACGCTAGCCATAGAGAACACATTAGTTCCCGGCCCTTCCAACTGCATAGTGAGGGAACTTCCCCGAGCTGTGTATCCCTTGATTGTGCCCAGAAGGCTTTGGGTACACAGTGTCCTTCCTTGGCAGGAATTGACCATGTGAGAGTCTTGAGCACTGTGGGCATAGTAAAGCTAAAGCCGTCCATTGACTAATACTTCCTGGAAACCGGTGCACCTCTATCTCTGGTAATGGGAAAATGTGCACCTTACCTCAAGACTAGAGGTCACATTTAGTTGGCCCTGTAGCTACAGTACGCAACTGGGGTGAGCTCCCAGGAAGGAATCGCAAGCCCCTGGATTCTCTAGGAAAAAAACTCTGTGCTCTTCAGCGGCACCTGTGGCGTGAAGAGTCTCCTGGTGGTGTGGTTTTCAGCAGGCTTGGAAGCTGCAATGGAGCTGCTGTCAAAAGGGGGAAATACGGGCTTCTCCCATATTCTCCCGTTTACAACTTGACACCACAGCGCATTTACTAGCACTCTCTGACTGACTGCTGGAGACTTTCAGCCCCACTGGGCCTTTCTATGATCACACTTCGCTGGACGCGGGGTGTTTTGCGTGCCACGAATAGCATTACACGCTTCATGAACTAGTCCGGCCTAGGTGACTTTGGATGAACCAAATGGCTAAGAATTTGACCAGATTTTCAGGATTTTCTGGCAGGCTGGACCTACCGTGGACCTTGTTTCCCAATAGAGAGATGACAGGTAAGAGTTGCCAGGATGCACTTTAGGTGCAGGGGTTCTTTCAGTGCAGTTCAGAGGGCCTCCACGGAGGCAGAGCCACATTGAATGGAATACTGGCCAAAACGTGGTCCTGGGGCTGCCTTACAGCTGTAGAAATCAAGCTCTGTGGGCGAGAATCTGTTCATCACCCTTCCCTCTGCATACAAAGAGTCGACCCCAACCGTCTCTTCTGTGTTATGTTTCTCGGAAAATAAAAGGGGACTACGGCGCACACACTCTCCCTCAGAAGGGAATTCCTACGCGACTCTCTTAGGCCTACGGAAAGCCGTAGAGGAGTTAAAGCAGTCTGTCGAGTCAGGATGCACGGAGATGGCTGCACACAAAACTTTGCTGATAGGAAACACTCGTGCTTGCCTTGAGGCCAGGGGTCACGTTTACTTTGCCCTGAGCTAGGGCAAGCGTGGGATGAGCTCCTAGCAAGGCACTGGAGACCACCTGGATTCCTAGGAGAACGCTCACTTTCTTCACTGAGCGTATTCCTAGGAGTGACTAGAAGACGGTTCATGGCAATGTCTTTCAGTCAGCCTTGAGGCCGCCACTATCTACCTTTCAACTGGGGGAAATCCTGCCTTTGTCCAGGCTTCTCAATGACAAACTGGATCACCACGCACATGTACCTGGCTTCTCTGAGAATCCCAAAGAGACCATTGGAACTCAATCCGGCCTTCTGCGATGAAACTTTTGGATGCAGTGTGTTCTGCATGTTGTGAATGGCATAATCCTCTAAATATCCTCAGTAGGCCTAGGTGACTTTGGATGTTCCAAATGCCTAGCAATGCTCAGGGTAAATCTCTTCTTTATTTCGGGCTGGACCTAAAGGCCAGTTTCCACATCACTTAGAGAGACCTCGAGCAGGAGTCCCCAAACTGAATTGGAGCCCCGGTGGTTTCTTTCAGGGCATCTTATGTTTCCTCAAAGTGCAGACCCGCATGGAATGAAAGCCTGCCATGAACCGCCTTCCTGAGGCTGTTTCAAAGCTGTGGAACGCTAGCAATAGAGAACACATTAGTTCCCGGCCCTTCCAACTGCATAGTGAGGGATGTTCCCAGAGCTGTGTATCCCTTGATTGTACTCAGAAGGCTTTGGGTACACAGTGTCCTTCCTTGGAAAGAATTGACCATGCGAGAGTCTTGAGCACTGTGAGCCATACTAAAGCTAAAGCCGTCCATTGATTAAGACTTCCTGGAAACCGGTGCACCTCTATCTCTGGTAATGGGAAAATGTGCACCTTACCTCAAGACTAGAGGTCATATTTAGTTGGCCCTTTAGCCACAGTATGCAACTCGGGTGAGCTCCCAGGAAGGAATCGCAGGCCCCGGATTCCATAGGAAAAAACTATGTGCTCTTAAGCGGCATCTGTGGCGTGAATAGTATCCTGGTGGTGTGGTTTTCAGCAGGCTTGGAAGCTGCAATGAAGCTGCTGTCAAAGGGGGAAATACGGGCTTCTCCCATATTCTCCCGTTTACAACTTGACACCACAGTACATTTTCTAGCACTCTGACTGACTACTGGAGACTTTCAGCCCCACTGGGCCTTTCTATGATCACACTCCGTTGGACGCGGGGTGTTTTGCGTGCCATGAATAGCATTACATGCTTCATGAACTAGTCCGGCCTAGTTGACTATGGATGGACCAAATGGCTAACAATTTTACCGGATTTTCAGTATTTTCTGTCAGGCTGGACCTACCGTGTACCTTGCTTCACAATAGAGAGATGACAGGTAAGAGTTGCCAGGATGCACTTTAGGTGCAGGGATTCTTTCAGTGCGGTTCAGAGGGCCTCCACAGAGGCAGAGCCACGTTGAATGGAATACTGGCAAAAACGTGGTCCTGGGACTTCGTTACAGCTGTACAAATCTAGCTCTGCAAGAGAGAATCAGTTCGTTGCCTTTCACTCTGAATAGAAAGAGTTCACCCCAACAGTCTGCTCTGTGTTATTATTGCTCAGAAAACAAAAAGGGGACTCACAGCGCACACAGTCTCCCCCAGAAGGGAATTCCTATGCAACTCTCTTAGGCCTACGGAAAGCCGTAGAGGAGTTAAAGCACTCTTTCGAGTCAGTACTCACGGAGATGGCTGCACACAAAGCTTTGCTGATAGGAAACACTCGTGCTTCCTGTGAGACTGTGGTCACGTTTACTTTTCACAGAGCTATGGCAAGTGTGGGATGAGCTCCTAGCAAGGCACTGGAGACCACATGGATTCGTAGGAGAAAACTCACTTTCTTCACTGAGCATATTCCTAGGAGTGACTAGAAGACGGTTAATGTCAATGTCTTTCAGTCAGCCTTGAGGCCGCCACTATCTTCCTTTTAACCTGGGGAAATCCTGCCTTTTTCCAGGCTTCTCAATGACAAACTGGATCAACCAGCACATGTACCTAGCTTCTCTGACAATCCAAAAGAGACCATTGGTACTCAATCCGGCCTTCTGCGATGAAAGTTTTGGATGCAGTGTGTTCTGCATGTTGTGAACGGCATAATCCTCTAAATATCCTCAGTAGGCCTAGGTGACTTTGGATGTTCCATGTGCCTAGCAATGCTCAGGGTAAATCTCTTCTTTATTTCGGGCTGGACCTAAAGGCCAGTTTCCGCATCACTTAGAGAGACCTCGAGCATGAGTCCCCAAACTGAATTGGAGCCCCGGTGCTTTCTTTCAGGGCATCTAATGTTTCCTCAAAGTGGTAGACCCGCATGGAATGAAAGCCTGCCACGAACCGCCTTCCTGAGGCTGTTTCAAAGCTGTGGAACTCTAGCCATAGAGAACACATTAGTTCCCGGCCCTTCCAACTGCATAGTGAGGGATGTTCCCAGAGCTGTGTATCCCTTGATTGTGCCCAGAAAGCTTTGGGTACACAGTGTCCTTCCTTGGAAAGAATTGACCATATGAGAGTCTTGAGCACTGTGAGCCATACTAAAGCTAAAGCCGTCCATTGATTAAGACTTCCTGGAAACCGGTGCACCTCTATCTCTGGTAATGGGAAAATGTGCACCTTACCTCAAGACTAGAGGTCACATTTAGTGGGCCCTTTAGCTACAGTATGCAACTCGGGTGAATTCCCAGGAAGGAATCGCAGGCCCCGGATTCCTTAGGAAAAAACTATGTGCTCTTAAGCGGCACCTGTGGCGTGAATAGTATCCTGGTGGTGTGGTTTTCAGCAGGCTTGGAAGCTGCAATGAAGCTGCTGTCAAAGGGGGAAATACGGGCTTCTCCCATATTCTCCCGTTTACAACTTTACGCCACAGTACATTTTCTAGCACTCTGACTGACTACTGGAGACTTTCAGCCCCACTGGGCCTTTCTATGATCACACTCCGTTGGACGCGGGGTGTTTTGCGTGCCATGAATAGCATTACATGCTTCATGAACTAGTCCGGCCTAGTTGACTTTGGATGGACCAAATGGCTAACAATTTTACCGGATTTTCAGTATTTTCTGTCAGGCTGGACCTACCGTGTACCTTGCTTCACAAAAGAGAGATGACAGGTAAGAGTTGCCAGGATGCACTTTAGGTGCAGGGATTCTTTCAGTGCAGTTCAGAGGGCCTCCACAGAGGCAGAGCCACGTGGAATGGAATACTGGCAAAAACGTGGTCCTGGGGCTGCCTTACAGCTGTAGAAATCAAGCTCTGAAGGCGAGAATCTGTTCATCACCCTTCCCTCTTCATACAAAGAGTTGACCCCAACCGTCTGTTCTGTGTTATGTTTCTCGGAAAATAAAAGGGGACTACGGCGCACCCACTCTCCCTCAGAAGGGAATTCCTACGCGACTCTCTTAGGCCTATGGAAAGCCGTAGAGGAGTTAAAGCACTCTGTCGAGTCAGGACTCACGGAGATGGCTGCACACATAACTTTGCTGATAAAAAACACTCGTGCTTCCCTTGAGGCTAGGGGTCACGTTTACTTTGCACTGAGCTAGGGCAAGCGTGGGATGAGCTCCTAGCAAGGCACTGGAGACCACATGGATTCCTAGGAGAGCACTCACTTTCTTCACTGAGCGTATTCCTAGGAGTGACTAGAAGACGGTTAATGGCAATGTCTTTCAGTCAGCCTTGAGGCCGCCACTATGTACCTTTCAATTGGAGGAAATCCTGCCTTTTTCCAGGCTTCTCAATGACAAACTGGATCACCCCGCACATGTACCTAGCTTCTCTGACAATCCCAAAGAGACCATTGGAACGCAATCCGGCCTTCTGCGATGAAACTTTTGGATGCAGTGTGTTCTGCATGTGGTGAACGGCATAATCCTCTAAATGTCCTCAGTAGGCTTAGGTGACTTTGGATGTTCCAAATGCCTAGCAATGCTCAGGGTAAATCTCTTCTTTCTTTCGGGCTGGACCTAAAGGCCAGTTTCCGCATCACTTAGAGAGACCTCGAGCAGGAGTCCCCAAACTGAATTGGAGCCCCGGTGGTTTCTTTCAGGGCATCTTATGTTTCCTCAAAGTGGCAGACCCGCATGGAATGAAAGCCTGCCACGAACCGACTTCCTGAGGCTGTTTCAAAGCTGTGGAACGCTAGCCATAGAGAACACATTAGTTCCCGGCCCTTCCAACTGCATAGTGAGGGATGTTCCCAGAGCTGTGTATCCCTTGATTGTGCCCAGAAGGCTTTGGGTACACAGTGTCCTTCCTTGGAAAGAATTGACCATGTGAGAGTCTTGAGCACTGTGGGCCATACTAAAGCTAAAGCCGTCCATTGATTAAGACGTCCTGGAAACCGGTGCACCTCTATCTCTGGTAATGGGAAAATGTGCACCTTACCTCAAGACTAGAGGTCACACTTAGTTGGACCTTTAGCTAGAGTACCCAACTGGGGTGAGCTCCCAGGAAGGAATCGCAATACCCTCGATTCTTCAGGAAAACACTATGTGCTCTTCAGCGGCACCTGTTGCGTGAATAGTATCCTGGTGGTGTGGTTTTCAGCAGGCTTGGAAGCTGCAATGAAGCTGCTGTCAAAAGGGGGATATACGGGCTTGTCCCATATTCTCCCATTTACAACTTGTCACCACTGCACATTTATTAGCACTCTCTGACTGACTACTGGAGACTTTCAGCCCCACTGGGCCTTTCTATGATCACACTTCGTTGGACGCAGGGTGTTTTGCGAGCCATGAATAGCATTACACGCTTCATGACATAGTGGGGACTAAGTGATTTTGGATCGTCCACGGGCCTCACAATTTTACCGGTTTTTCAGTATTTTCTGTCAGGCTGGACCTACCGTGTACCTTGCTTCACAATACAGAGAGACAGGTAAGAGTTGCCAGGATGCACTTTAGGCGCAGGGATTCTTTCAGTGCAGTTCAGAGGGCCTCCACAGAGGCAGAGCCACGTTGAATGCAATACTGGCAAAAAAGTGGTCCTGGGGCTGCCTTACAGCTGTACAAATCTAGCTCTGCAAGCGAGAATCAGTTCGCTGCCTTTCAATCTGCATAGAAAGAGTTGACGCCAACAGTCTGCTCTGTGTTATTATTGCTCAGAAAACAAAAAGGGGACTCACAGCGCACACACTCTCCCCCAGAAGGGAATTCCTATGCGACTCTCTTAGGCCTACGGAAAGCTGTAGAGGAGTTAAAGCACTCTGTCGAGTCAGGACTCACAGCGATGGCTGCACACAAAACTTTGCTGATAGGAAACACTCGTGCTTCCTGTGAGACTAGGGGTCACGTTTACTTTTCACAGAGCTAGGGCAAGTGTGGGATGAGCTCCTAGCAAGGCACTGGAGACCACATGGATTCGTAGGAGAAAACTCACTTTCTTCACTGAGCGTATTCCTAGGAGTGACTAGAAGACGGTTAATGGCAATGTCTTTCTGTCAGCCTTGAGGCCGCCTCTTTCTTCCTTTTAAACAGGGGAAATCCAGCATTTTCCAGGCTTCTCAATGACAAACTGGATCAACCAGCACATGGACCTAGCTTCTCTGACAATCCAAATGAGCCCATTGGAACACAATCTGGCCTTCTGCTATGAAACTTTTGGATGAAGTGTGTTCTGCATGTGGCGAACGGCATAATCCTCTAAAAGTCCTCAGTAGGCCTAGGTGACTTTGGATGTTCCAAATGCCTAGCAATGCTCAGGGTAAATCTCTTCTTTCTTTCGGGCTGGACCTAAAGGCCAGTTTCCGCATCACTTAGAGAGACCTCGAGCAGGAGTCCCCAAACTGAATTGGAGCCCCGGTGGTTTCTTTCAGGGCATCTTATGTTTCCTCAAAGTGGCAGACCCGCATGGAATGAAAGCCTGCCACGAACCGCCTTCCTGAGGCTGTTTCAAAGCTGTGGAACACTAGCCATAGAGAACACATTAGTTCCCGGCCCTTCCAACTGCATAGTGAGGGATGTTCCCAGAGCTGTGTATACCTTGATTGTACTCAGAAGGCTTTGGGTACACAGTGTCCTTCCTTGGAAAGAATTGACCATGCGAGAGTCTTGAGCACTGTGAGCCATACTAAAGCTAAAGCCGTCCATTGATTAAGACTTCCTGGAAACCGGTGCACCTCTATCTTTGGTAATGGGAAAATGTGCACCTTACCTCAAGACTAGAGGTCACATTTAGTTGGCACATTATCTACAGTATGCAACTGGGGAGAGCTCCCAGGATGGAATCGCAAGACCCTGGATTCTTTAGGAAACAACTATGTGCTCTTCAGCGGCACATGTGGCGTGAATAGTATCCTGGTGGTGTTGTTTTCTGCAGGCTTGGAAGCCGCAATGAAGCTGCTTACCACGTGGAGAAATTCGGGCTTCTCCCACATTCTCCCCTTTCCAACTTGACGCCAGAGTGCATTAACCAGCACTCTCTGATTCCTGGCGACTTTCAGCCCCACTGGGCCTTTCTATGATCACACTCCCTTGGACGGGCAGTGTTTTGCGTGCCATGAATAGCATTAGATGCTTCATGACATAGTGGGGACTAGGTGATTTTGGATCGTCCACGTGCCTCACAATTTTACCAGTTTTTCAGTATTTTCTGTCAGGCTGGACCTACCGTGTTCCTTGCTTCACAATAGAGAGATGACAGGTAAGAGTTGCCAGGATGCACTTTAGGCACAGGGATTCTGTCAGTGCAGTTCAGAGGGCCTCTGCAGAGGCAGAGCCACGTTGAATAGAGTACTGGCAAAAACGTGGTCCTGGGGCTGCCTTACAGCTGTAGAAATCAAGCTCTGCAGGCGAGAATCAGTTCATTGCCTTTCACTCTGCATAGAAAGAGTTGACCCCAACAGTCTGTTCTGTGTTATTTTTGCTCAGAAAACAAAAATGGGACTCACAGCGCACACACTCTCCCCCAGAACGGAAGTCCTATGGGACTCTCTTAGGCCTATGGAAAGCCGTAGAGGAGTTAAGGCACTCTGTCGACTCAGGATTCACGGAGATGGCTGCAAAAAAATCTTTGCTGATAGCAAACACTCGTGCTTCCCTTGAGGCTAGGTGTCACGTTTACTTTTCACAGAGCTAGGGCAAGGGTGGGATGAGCTCCTAGCAAGGCACTGGAGACCACCTGGTTTCGTAGGAGAATACTCACTTTCTTCACTGAGCTATTCCTAGGAGTGACAAGAAGACGGTTAATGGCAATGTCTTTCAGTTAGCCTTCAGGCCGCCACTATCTACCTTTCAACTGGGGGAAATCCTGCCTTTTTCCAGGCTTCTCAAAGACAAACTGGATCACCTAGCACATGTACCTAGCTTCTCTGACAATCCAAAAGAGACCATTGGAACACAATCCGGCCTTCTGCGATGAAACTTTTGGATGCAGTGGGTTCTGCATGTGGCGAATGGCATAAACCTCTAAATGTCCTCAGTAGGCCTAGGTGACTTTGGATGTTCCAAATGCCTAGCAATGCTCAGGGTAAATCTCTTCTTTCTTTCGGGCTGGACCTAAAGGCCAGTTTCCGCATCACCTAGAGAGACCTCGAGCAGGAGTCCCCAAACTGAATTGGAGCCCCGGTGGTTTCTTTCAGGGCATCTTATGTTTCCTCAAAGTGGCAGACCCACATGGAATGAAATCCTGCCACGAACTGCCTTCCTGAGTCTGTTTCAAAGCTGTGGAACGCTAACCATAGAGAACACATTAGTTCACGGCCCTTCCAACTGCATAGTGAGGGATGTTCCCAGAGCTGTGTATCCCTTGATTGTGCTCAGAAGGCTTTGGGTACACAGTGTCCTTCCTTGGAAAGAATTGACCATGTGAGAGTCTTGAGCACTGTGAGCCATACTAAAGCTAAAGCCGTCCATTGATTAAGACTTCCTGGAAACCGGTGCACCTCTATCTCTTGTAATGGGAAAATGTGCACCTTACCTCAAGACTAGAGGTCATATTTAGTTGGCCCTTTAGCTACAGTATGCAACTCGGGTGAGCTCCCAGGAAGGAATCGCAGGCCCCGGATTCCATAGGAAAAAACTATGTGCTCTTAAGCGGCACCTGCGGCGTGAATAGTATCCTGGTGGTGTGGTTTTCAGCAGGCTTGGAAGCTGCAATGAAGCTGCTGTCAAAGGGGGAAATACGGGCTTCTCCCATATTCTCCCGTTTACAACTTGACGCCACAGCGCATTTACTAGCACTCTCTGACTGACTGCTGGAGACTTTCAGCCCCACTGGGCCTTTCTATGATCACACTCCATTGGACGCGGGGTGTTTTGCATGCCATGAATAGCATTACATGCTTCATGAACTAGTCCGGCCTAGTTGACTATGGATGGACCAAAAGGCTAACAATTTTACCGGATTTTCAGTATTTTCTCTCAGGCTGGACCTACCGTGTACCTTGCTTCACAATACAGAGAGACAGGTAAGAGTTGCCAGGATGCACTTTAGGCGCAGGGATTCTTTCAGTGCAGTTCAGAGGGCCTCCACAGAGGCAGAGCCACGTTGAATGGAATACTGGCAAAAAAGTGGTCCTGGGGCTGCCTTACAGCTGTACAAATCTAGCTCTGCAAGCGAGAATCAGTTCGCTGCCGTTCACTCTGCATAGATACGGTTGACGCCAACAGTCTGCTCTGTGTTATTATTGCTCAGAAAACAAAAAGGGGACTCTCAGCGCACACACTCTCCCCCAGAAGGGAATTCCTATGCGACTCTCTTAGGCCTACGGAAAGCCGTAGAGGAGTTAAAGCACTCAGTCGAGTCAGGACGCACGGCGATGGCTGCACACAAAACTTTGCTGATAGGAAACACTCGTGCTTCCTGTGAGACTAGGGGTCACGTTTACTTTTCACAGAGCTAGGGCAAGTGTGGGATGAGCTCCTAGCAAGGCACTGGAGACCACATGGATTCGTAGGAGAAAACTCACTTTCTTCACTGAGCGTATTCCTAGGAGTGACTAGAAGACGGTTAATGGCAATGTCTTTCTGTCAGCCTTGAGGCCGCCTCTTTCTTCCTTTTAAACAGGGGAAATCCAGCCTTTTCCAGGCTTCTCAATGACAAACTGGATCAACCAGCACATGTACCTAGCTTCTCTGACAATCCAAATGAGCCCATTGGAACACAATCTGGCCTTCTGCTATGAAACTTTTGGATGCAGTGTGTTCTGCATGTGGCGAACGGCATAATCCTCTAAAAGTCCTCAGTAGGCCTAGGTGACTTTGGATGTTCCAAATGCCTAGCAATGCTCAGGGTAAATCTCTTCTTTCTTTCGGGCTGGACCTAAAGGCCAGTTTCCGCATCACTTAGAGAGACCTCGAGCAGGAGTCCCCAAACTGAATTGGAGCCCCGGTGGTTTCTTTCAGGGCATCTTATGTTTCCTCAAAGTGGCAGACCCGCATGGAATGAAAGCCTGCCACGAACCGCCTTCCTGAGGCTGTTTCAAAGCTGTGGAACGCTAGCCATAGAGAACACATTAGTTCCCGGCCCTTCCAACTGCATAGTGAGGGATGTTCCCAGAGCTGTGTATACCTTGATTGTACTCAGAAGGCTTTGGGTACACAGTGTCCTTCCTTGGAAAGAATTGACCATGCGAGAGTCTTGAGCACTGTGAGCCATACTAAAGCTAAAGCCGTCCATTGATTAAGACTTCCTGGAAACCGGTGCACCTCTATCTTTGGTAATGGGAAAATGTGCACCTTACCTCAAGACTAGAGGTCACATTTAGTTGGCACATTATCTACAGTATGCAACTGGGGAGAGCTCCCAGGATGGAATCGCAAGACCCTGGATTCTTTAGGAAACAACTATGTGCTCTTCAGCGGCACATGTGGCGTGAATAGTATCCTGGTGGTGTTGTTTTCTGCAGGCTTGGAAGCCGCAATGAAGCTGCTTACCACGTGGAGAAATTCGGGCTTCTCCCACATTCTCCCCTTTCCAACTTGACGCCAGAGTGCATTAACCAGCACTCTCTGATTCCTGGCGACTTTCAGCCCCACTGGGCCTTTCTATGATCACACTCCCTTGGACGGGCAGTGTTTTGCATGCCATGAATAGCATTAGATGCTTCATGACATAGTGGGGACTAGGTGATTTTGGATCGTCCACGTGCCTCACAATTTTACCAGTTTTTCAGTATTTTCTGTCAGGCTGGACCTACCGTGTTCCTTGCTTCACAATAGAGAGATGACAGGTAAGAGTTGCCAGGATGCACTTTAGGCACAGGGATTCTGTCAGTGCAGTTCAGAGGGCCTCTGCAGAGGCAGAGCCACGTTGAATAGAGTACTGGCAAAAACGTGGTCCTGGGGCTGCCTTACAGCTGTAGAAATCAAGCTCTGCAGGCGAGAATCAGTTCATTGCCTTTCACTCTGCATAGAAAGAGTTGACCCCAACAGTCTGTTCTGTGTTATTTTTGCTCAGAAAACAAAAATGGGACTCACAGCGCACACACTCTCCCCCAGAACGGAAGTCCTATGGGACTCTCTTAGGCCTATGGAAAGCCGTAGAGGAGTTAAGGCACTCTGTCGACTCAGGATTCACGGAGATGGCTGCAAAAAAATCTTTGCTGATAGCAAACACTCGTGCTTCCCTTGAGGCTAGGTGTCACGTTTACTTTTCACAGAGCTAGGGCAAGGGTGGGATGAGCTCCTAGCAAGGCACTGGAGACCACCTGGTTTCGTAGGAGAATACTCACTTTCTTCACTGAGCTATTCCTAGGAGTGACAAGAAGACGGTTAATGGCAATGTCTTTCAGTTAGCCTTCAGGCCGCCACTATCTACCTTTCAACTGGGGGAAATCCTGCCTTTTTCCAGGCTTCTCAAAGACAAACTGGATCACCTAGCACATGTACCTAGCTTCTCTGACAATCCAAAAGAGACCATTGGAACACAATCCGGCCTTCTGCGATGAAACTTTTGGATGCAGTGGGTTCTGCATGTGGCGAATGGCATAAACCTCTAAATGTCCTCAGTAGGCCTAGGTGACTTTGGATGTTCCAAATGCCTAGCAATGCTCAGGGTAAATCTCTTCTTTCTTTCGGGCTGGACCTAAAGGCCAGTTTCCGCATCACCTAGAGAGACCTCGAGCAGGAGTCCCCAAACTGAATTGGAGCCCCGGTGGTTTCTTTCAGGGCATCTTATGTTTCCTCAAAGTGGCAGACCCACATGGAATGAAATCCTGCCACGAACTGCCTTCCTGAGTCTGTTTCAAAGCTGTGGAACGCTAACCATAGAGAACACATTAGTTCACGGCCCTTCCAACTGCATAGTGAGGGATGTTCCCAGAGCTGTGTATCCCTTGATTGTGCTCAGAAGGCTTTGGGTACACAGTGTCCTTCCTTGGAAAGAATTGACCATGTGAGAGTCTTGAGCACTGTGAGCCATACTAAAGCTAAAGCCGTCCATTGATTAAGACTTCCTGGAAACCGGTGCACCTCTATCTCTGGTAATGGGAAAATGTGCACCTTACCTCAAGACTAGAGGTCATATTTAGTTGGCCCTTTAGCTACAGTATGCAACTTGGGTGAGCTCCCAGGAAGGAATCGCAGGCCCCGGATTCCATAGGAAAAAACTATGTGCTCTTAAGCGGCACCTGCGGCGTGAATAGTATCCTGGTGGTGTGGTTTTCAGCAGGCTTGGAAGCTGCAATGAAGCTGCTGTCAAAGGGGGAAATACGGGCTTCTCCCATATTCTCCCGTTTACAACTTGACGCCACAGCGCATTTACTAGCACTCTCTGACTGACTGCTGGAGACTTTCAGCCCCACTGGGCCTTTCTATGATCACACTCCATTGGACGCGGGGTGTTTTGCATGCCATGAATAGCATTACATGCTTCATGAACTAGTCCGGCCTAGTTGACTATGGATGGACCAAAAGGCTAACAATTTTACCGGATTTTCAGTATTTTCTGTCAGGCTGGACCTACCGTGTACCTTGCTTCACAATACAGAGAGACAGGTAAGAGTTGCCAGGATGCACTTTAGGCGCAGGGATTCTTTCAGTGCAGTTCAGAGGGCCTCCACAGAGGCAGAGCCACGTTGAATGGAATACTAGCAAAAAAGTGGTCCTGGGGCTGCCTTACAGCTGTACAAATCTAGCTCTGCAAGCGAGAATCAGTTCGCTGCCGTTCACTCTGCATAGATACGGTTGACGCCAACAGTCTGCTCTGTGTTATTATTGCTCAGAAAACAAAAAGGGGACTCTCAGCGCACACACTCTCCCCCAGAAGGGAATTCCTATGCGACTCTCTTAGGCCTACGGAAAGCCGTAGAGGAGTTAAAGCACTCAGTCGAGTCAGGACGCACGGCGATGGCTGCACACAAAACTTTGCTGATAGGAAACACTCGTGCTTCCTGTGAGACTAGGGGTCACGTTTACTTTTCACAGAGCTAGGGCAAGTGTGGGATGAGCTCCTAGCAAGGCACTGGAGACCACATGAATTCGTAGGAGAAAACACACTTTCTTCACTGAGCGTATTCCTAGGAGTGACTAGAAGACGGTTAATGGCAATGTCTTTCTGTCAGCCTTGAAGCCGCCTCTATCTTCCTTTTAACCAGGGGAAATCCAGCCTTTTTCCAGGCTTCTCAATGACAAACTGGATCACCCCGCACATGTACCTAGCTTCTCTGACAATCCAAAAGAGACCATTGGAACACAATCTGCCCTTCTGCTATGAAACTTTTGGATGCAGTGTGTTCTGCATGTGGCGAACGGCATAATCCTCTAAAAGTCCTCAGTAGGCCTAGGTGACTTTGGATGTTCCAAATGCCTAGCAATGCTCAGGGTAAATCTCTTCTTTCTTTCGGGCTGCACCTAAAGGCCAGTTTCTGCATCACTTAGAGAGACCTCGAGCAGGAGTCCCCAAACTGAATTGGAGCCCCGGTGGTTTCTTTCAGGGCATCTTATGATTCCTCAAAGTGGCAGACCCGCATGGAATGAAAGCCTGCCACGAACCGCCTTCCTGAGGCTGTTTCAAAGCTGTGGAACGCTAGCCATAGAGAACACATTAGTTCCCGGCCCTTCCAACTGCATAGTGAGGGATGTTCCCAGAGCTGTGTATACCTTGATTGTACTCAGAAGGCTTTGGGTACACAGTGTCCTTCCTTGGAAAGAATTGACCATGCGAGAGTCTTGAGCACTGTGAGCCATACTAAAGCTAAAGCCGTCCATTGATTAAGACTTCCTGGAAACCGGTGCACCTCTATCTCTGGTAATGGGAAAATGTGCACCTTACCTCAAGACTAGAGGTCACATTTAGTTGGCACTTTATCTACAGTATGCAACTGGGGAGAGCTCCCAGGATGGAATCGCAAGACCCTGGATTCTTTAGGAAACAACTATGTGCTCTTCAGCGGCACATGTGGCGTGAATAGTATCCTGGTGGTGTTGTTTTCTGCAGGCTTGGAAGCCGCAATGAAGCTGCTTACCACGTGGAGAAATTCGGGCTTCTCCCACATTCTCCCCTTTCCAACTTGACGCCAGAGCGCATTAACCAGCACTCTCTGATTCCTGGCGACTTTCAGACCCACTGGGCCTTTCTATGATCACACTCCCTTGGACGGGCAGTGTTTTGCGTGCCATGAATAGCATTAGATGCTTCATGACATAGTGGGGACTAGGTGATTTTGGATCGTCCACGTGCCTCACAATTTTAACAGTTTTTCAGTATTTTCTGTCAGGCTGGACCTACCGTGTTCCTTGCTTCACAATAGAGAGATGACAGGTAAGAGTTGCCAGGATGCACTTTAGGCACAGGGATTCTGTCAGTGCAGTTCAGAGGGCCTCTGCAGAGGCAGAGCCACGTTGAATAGAGTACTGGCAAAAACGTGGTCCTGGGGCTGCCTTACAGCTGTAGAAATCAAGCTCTGCAGGCGAGAATCAGTTCATTGCCTTTCACTCTGCATAGAAAGAGTTGACCCCAACAGTCTGTTCTGTGTTATTTTTGCTCAGAAAACAAAAATGGGACTCACAGCGCACACACTCTCCCCCAGAACGGAAGTCCTATGGGACTCTCTTAGGCCTATGGAAAGCCGTAGAGGAGTTAAGGCACTCTGTCGACTCAGGATTCACGGAGATGGCTGCAAAAAAATCTTTGCTGATAGCAAACACTCGTGCTTCCCTTGAGGCTAGGTGTCACGTTTACTTTTCACAGAGCTAGGGCAAGGGTGGGATGAGCTCCTAGCAAGGCACTGGAGACCACCTGGTTTCGTAGGAGAATACTCACTTTCTTCACTGAGCTATTCCTAGGAGTGACAAGAAGACGGTTAATGGCAATGTCTTTCAGTTAGCCTTCAGGCCGCCACTATCTACCTTTCAACTGGGGGAAATCCTGCCTTTTTCCAGGCTTCTCAAAGACAAACTGGATCACCTAGCACATGTACCTAGCTTCTCTGACAATCCAAAAGAGACCATTGGAACACAATCCGGCCTTCTGCGATGAAACTTTTGGATGCAGTGGGTTCTGCATGTGGCGAATGGCATAAACCTCTAAATGTCCTCAGTAGGCCTAGGTGACTTTGGATGTTCCAAATGCCTAGCAATGCTCAGGGTAAATCTCTTCTTTCTTTCGGGCTGGACCTAAAGGCCAGTTTCCGCATCACCTAGAGAGACCTCGAGCAGGAGTCCCCAAACTGAATTGGAGCCCCGGTGGTTTCTTTCAGGGCATCTTATGTTTCCTCAAAGTGGCAGACCCACATGGAATGAAATCCTGCCACGAACTGCCTTCCTGAGTCTGTTTCAAAGCTGTGGAACGCTAACCATAGAGAACACATTAGTTCACGGCCCTTCCAACTGCATAGTGAGGGATGTTCCCAGAGCTGTGTATCCCTTGATTGTGCTCAGAAGGCTTTGGGTACACAGTGTCCTTCCTTGGAAAGAATTGACCATGTGAGAGTCTTGAGCACTGTGAGCCATACTAAAGCTAAAGCCGTCCATTGATTAAGACTTCCTGGAAACCGGTGCACCTCTATCTCTGGTAATGGGAAAATGTGCACCTTACCTCAAGACTAGAGGTCATATTTAGTTGGCCCTTTAGCTACAGTATGCAACTCGGGTGAGCTCCCAGGAAGGAATCGCAGGCCCCGGATTCCATAGGAAAAAACTATGTGCTCTTAAGCGGCACCTGCGGCGTGAATAGTATCCTGGTGGTGTGGTTTTCAGCAGGCTTGGAAGCTGCAATGAAGCTGCTGTCAAAGGGGGAAATACGGGCTTCTCCCATATTCTCCCGTTTACAACTTGACGCCACAGCGCATTTACTAGCACTCTCTGACTGACTGCTGGAGACTTTCAGCCCCACTGGGCCTTTCTATGATCACACTCCATTGGACGCGGGGTGTTTTGCATGCCATGAATAGCATTACATGCTTCATGAACTAGTCCGGCCTAGTTGACTATGGATGGACCAAAAGGCTAACAATTTTACCGGATTTTCAGTATTTTCTGTCAGGCTGGACCTACCGTGTACCTTGCTTCACAATACAGAGAGACAGGTAAGAGTTGCCAGGATGCACTTTAGGCGCAGGGATTCTTTCAGTGCAGTTCAGAGGGCCTCCACAGAGGCAGAGCCACGTTGAATGGAATACTGGCAAAAAAGTGGTCCTGGGGCTGCCTTACAGCTGTACAAATCTAGCTCTGCAAGCGAGAATCAGTTCGCTGCCGTTCACTCTGCATAGATACGGTTGACGCCAACAGTCTGCTCTGTGTTATTATTGCTCAGAAAACAAAAAGGGGACTCTCAGCGCACACACTCTCCCCCAGAAGGGAATTCCTATGCGACTCTCTTAGGCCTACGGAAAGCCGTAGAGGAGTTAAAGCACTCAGTCGAGTCAGGACGCACGGCGATGGCTGCACACAAAACTTTGCTGATAGGAAACACTCGTGCTTCCTGTGAGACTAGGGGTCACGTTTACTTTTCACAGAGCTAGGGCAAGTGTGGGATGAGCTCCTAGCAAGGCACTGGAGACCACATGGATTCGTAGGAGAAAACACACTTTCTTCACTGAGCATATTCCTAGGAGTGACTAGAAGACGGTTAATGGCAATGTCTTTCTGTCAGCCTTGAAGCCGCCTCTATCTTCCTTTTAACCAGGGGAAATCCAGCCTTTTTCCAGGCTTCTCAATGACAAACTGGATCACCCCGCACATGTACCTAGCTTCTCTGACAATCCAAAAGAGACCATTGGAACACAATCTGCCCTTCTGCTATGAAACTTTTGGATGCAGTGTGTTCTGCATGTGGCGAACGGCATAATCCTCTAAAAGTCCTCAGTAGGCCTAGGTGACTTTGGATGTTCCAAATGCCTAGCAATGCTCAGGGTAAATCTCTTCTTTCTTTCGGGCTGCACCTAAAGGCCAGTTTCCGCATCACTTAGAGAGACCTCGAGCAGGAGTCCCCAAACTGAATTGGAGCCCCGGTGGTTTCTTTCAGGGCATCTTATGATTCCTCAAAGTGGCAGACCCGCATGGAATGAAAGCCTGCCACGAACCGCCTTCCTGAGGCTGTTTCAAAGCTGTGGAACGCTAGCCATAGAGAACACATTAGTTCCCGGCCCTTCCAACTGCATAGTGAGGGATGTTCCCAGAGCTGTGTATACCTTGATTGTACTCAGAAGGCTTTGGGTACACAGTGTCCTTCCTTGGAAAGAATTGACCATGCGAGAGTCTTGAGCACTGTGAGCCATACTAAAGCTAAAGCCGTCCATTGATTAAGACTTCCTGGAAACCGGTGCACCTCTATCTCTGGTAATGGGAAAATGTGCACCTTACCTCAAGACTAGAGGTCACATTTAGTTGGCACTTTATCTACAGTATGCAACTGGGGAGAGCTCCCAGGATGGAATCGCAAGACCCTGGATTCTTTAGGAAACAACTATGTGCTCTTCAGCGGCACATGTGGCGTGAATAGTATCCTGGTGGTGTTGTTTTCTGCAGGCTTGGAAGCCGCAATGAAGCTGCTTACCACGTGGAGAAATTCGGGCTTCTCCCACATTCTCCCCTTTCCAACTTGACGCCAGAGCGCATTAACCAGCACTCTCTGATTCCTGGCGACTTTCAGCCCCACTGGGCCTTTCTATGATCACACTCCCTTGGACGGGCAGTGTTTTGCGTGCCATGAATAGCATTAGATGCTTCATGACATAGTGGGGACTAGGTGATTTTGGATCGTCCACGTGCCTCACAATTTTACCAGTTTTTCAGTATTTTCTGTCAGGCTGGACCTACCGTGTTCCTTGCTTCACAATAGAGAGATGACAGGTAAGAGTTGCCAGGATGCACTTTAGGCACAGGGATTCTGTCAGTGCAGTTCAGAGGGCCTCTGCAGAGGCAGAGCCACGTTGAATAGAGTACTGGCAAAAACGTGGTCCTGGGGCTGCCTTACAGCTGTAGAAATCAAGCTCTGCAGGCGAGAATCAGTTCATTGCCTTTCACTCTGCATAGAAAGAGTTGACCCCAACCGTCTGTTCTGTGTTATTTTTGCTCAGAAAACAAAAATGGGACTCAGAGCGCACACACTCTCCCGCAGAACGGAAGTCCTATGGGACTCTCTTAGGCCTATGGAAAGCCGTAGAGGAGTTAAGGTACTCTGTCGACTCAGGATTCACTGAGATGGCTGCAAAAAATCTTTGCTGATAGCAAACACTCGTGCTTCCCTTGAGGCTAGGTGTCACGTTTACTTTTCACAGAGCTAGGGCAAGGGTGGGATGAGCTCCTAGCAAGGCACTGGAGACCACCTGGTTTCGTAGGAGAATACTCACTTTCTTCACTGAGCTATTCCTAGGAGTGACAAGAAGACGGTTAATGGCAATGTCTTTCAGTTAGCCTTCAGGCCGCCACTATCTACCTTTCAACTGGGGGAAATACTGCCTTTTTCCAGGCTTCTCAATGACAAACTGGATCACCTAGCACATGTACCTAGCTTCTCTGACAATCCAAAAGAGACCATTGGAACACAATCCGGCCTTCTGCGATGAAACTTTTGGATGCAGTGGGTTCTGCATGTGGCGAATGGCATAAACCTCTAAATGTCCTCAGTAGGCCTAGGTGACTTTGGATGTTCCAAATGCCTAGCAATGCTCAGGGTAAATCTCTTCTTTCTTTCGGGCTGGACCTAAAGGCCAGTTTCCGCATCACCTAGAGAGACCTCGAGCAGGAGTCCCCAAACTGAATTGGAGCCCCGGTGGTTTCTTTCAGGGCATCTTATGTTTCCTCAAAGTGGCAGACCCACATGGAATGAAATCCTGCCACGAACTGCCTTCCTGAGGCTGTTTCAAAGCTGTGGAACGCTAACCATAGAGAACACATTAGTTCACGGCCCTTCCAACGGCATAGTGAGGGATATTCCCAGAGCTGTGTATCCCTTGATTGTGCTCAGAAGGCTTTGGGTACACAGTGTCCTTCCTTGGAAAGAATTGACCATGTGAGAGTCTTGAGCACTGTGAGCCATACTAAAGCTAAAGCCGTCCATTGATTAAGACTTCCTGGAAATCGGTGCACCTCTTTCTCTGGTAATGGGAAAATGTGCACCTTACCTCAAGACTAGAGGTCATATTTAGTTGGCCCTTTAGCTACAGTATGCAACTCGGGTGAGCTCCCAGGAAGGAATCGCAGGCCCCGGATTCCATAGGAAAAAACTATGTGCTCTTAAGCGGCACCTGCGGCGTGAATAGTATCCTGGTGGTGTGGTTTTCAGCAGGCTTGGAAGCTGCAATGAAGCTGCTGTCAAAGGGGGAAATACGGGCTTCTCCCATATTCTCCCGTTTACAACTTGACGCCACAGTGCATTTACTAGCACTCTCTGACTGACTGCTGGAGACTTTCAGCCCCACTGGGCCTTTCTATGATCACACTCCATTGGACGCGGGGTGTTTTGCATGCCATGAATAGCATTACATGCTTCATGAACTAGTCCGGCCTAGTTGACTATGGATGGACCAAATGGCTAACAATTTTACCGGATTTTCAGTATTTTCTGTCAGGCTGGACCTACCGTGTACCTTGCTTCACAATACAGAGAGACAGGTAAGAGTTGCCAGGATGCACTTTAGGCGCAGGGATTCTTTCAGTGCAGTTCAGAGGGCCTCCACAGAGGCAGAGCCACGTTGAATGGAATACTGGCAAAAAAGTGGTCCTGGGGCTGCCTTACAGCTGTACAAATCTAGCTCTGCAAGCGAGAATCAGTTCGCTGCCGTTCACTCTGCATAGATACGGTTGACGCCAACAGTCTGCTCTGTGTTATTATTGCTCAGAAAACAAAAAGGGGACTCTCAGCGCACACACTCTCCCCCAGAAGGGAATTCCTATGCGACTCTCTTAGGCCTACGGAAAGCCGTAGAGGAGTTAAAGCACTCAGTCGAGTCAGGACGCACGGCGATGGCTGCACACAAAACTTTGCTGATAGGAAACACTCGTGCTTCCTGTGAGACTAGGGGTCACGTTTACTTTTCACAGAGCTAGGGCAAGTGTGGGATGAGCTCCTAGCAAGGCACTGGAGACCACATGGATTCGTAGGAGAAAACTCACTTTCTTCACTGAGCGTATTCCTAGGAGTGACTAGAAGACGGTTAATGGCAATGTCTTTCTGTCAGCCTTGAAGCCGCCTCTATCTTCCTTTTAACCAGGGGAAATCCAGCCTTTTTCCAGGCTTCTCAATGACAAACTGGATCACCCCGCACATGTACCTAGCTTCTCTGACAATCCAAAAGAGACCATTGGAACACAATCTGCCCTTCTGCTATGAAACTTTTGGATGCAGTGTGTTCTGCATGTGGCGAACGGCATAATCCTCTAAAAGTCCTCAGTAGGCCTAGGTGACTTTGGATGTTCCAAATGCCTAGCAATGCTCAGGGTAAATCTCTTCTTTCTTTCGGGCTGCACCTAAAGGCCAGTTTCCGCATCACTTAGAGAGACCTCGAGCAGGAGTCCCCAAACTGAATTGGAGCCCCGGTGGTTTCTTTCAGGGCATCTTATGTTTCCTCAAAGTGGCAGACCCGCATGGAATGAAAGCCTGCCACGAACCGCCTTCCTGAGGCTGTTTCAAAGCTGTGGAACGCTAGCCATAGAGAACACATTAGTTCCCGGCCCTTCCAACTGCATAGTGAGGGATGTTCCCAGAGCTGTGTATACCTTGATTGTACTCAGAAGGCTTTGGGTACACAGTGTCCTTCCTTGGAAAGAATTGACCATGCGAGAGTCTTGAGCACTGTGAGCCATACTAAAGCTAAAGCCGTCCATTGATTAAGACTTCCTGGAAACCGGTGCACCTCTATCTCTGGTAATGGGAAAATGTGCACCTTACCTCAAGACTAGAGGTCACATTTAGTTGGCACTTTATCTACAGTATGCAACTGGGGAGAGCTCCCAGGATGGAATCGCAAGACCCTGGATTCTTTAGGAAACAACTATGTGCTCTTCAGCGGCACATGTGGCGTGAATAGTATCCTGGTGGTGTTGTTTTCTGCAGGCTTGGAAGCCGCAATGAAGCTGCTTACCACGTGGAGAAATTCGGGCTTCACCCACATTCTCCCCTTTCCAACTTGACGCCAGAGCGCATTAACCAGCACTCTCTGATTCCTGGCGACTTTCAGACCCACTGGGCCTTTCTATGATCACACTCCCTTGGACGGGCAGTGTTTTGCGTGCCATGAATAGCATTAGATGCTTCATGACATAGTGGGGACTAGGTGATTTTGGATCGTCCACGTGCCTCACAATTTTACCAGTTTTTCAGTATTTTCTGTCAGGCTGGACCTACCGTGTTCCTTGCTTCACAATAGAGAGATGACAGGTAAGAGTTGCCAGGATGCACTTTAGGCACAGGGATTCTGTCAGTGCAGTTCAGAGGGCCTCTGCAGAGGCAGAGCCACGTTGAATAGAGTACTGGCAAAAACGTGGTCCTGGGGCTGCCTTACAGCTGTAGAAATCAAGCTCTGCAGGCGAGAATCAGTTCATTGCCTTTCACTCTGCATAGAAAGAGTTGAC
The DNA here is from genome assembly GCF_025265405.1 of Mesoplodon densirostris. NCBI lineage: Eukaryota > Metazoa > Chordata > Mammalia > Artiodactyla > Ziphiidae > Mesoplodon > Mesoplodon densirostris. Next base: position 2,730,591 of record NC_082682.1, read on the forward strand.
CCCAACCGTCTGTTCTGTGTTATTTTTGCTCAGAAAACAAAAATGGGACTCACAGCGCACACACTCTCCCCCAGAACGGAAGTCCTATGGGACTCTCTTAGGCCTATGGAAAGCCGTAGAGGAGTTAAGGCACTCTGTCGACTCAGGATTCACGGAGATGGCTGCAAAAAATCTTTGCTGATAGCAAACACTCGTGCTTCCCTTGAGGCTAGGTGTCACGTTTACTTTTCACAGAGCTAGGGCAAGGGTGGGATGAGCTCCTAGCAAGGCACTGGAGACCACCTGGTTTCGTAGGAGAATACTCACTTTCTTCACTGAGCTATTCCTAGGAGTGACAAGAAGACGGTTAATGGCAATGTCTTTCAGTTAGCCTTCAGGCCGCCACTATCTACCTTTCAACTGGGGGAAATCCTGCCTTTTTCCAGGCTTCTCAATGACAAACTGGATCACCTAGCACATGTACCTAGCTTCTCTGACAATCCAAAAGAGACCATTGGAACACAATCCGGCCTTCTGCGATGAAACTTTTGGATGCAGTGGGTTCTGCATGTGGCGAATGGCATAAACCTCTAAATGTCCTCAGTAGGCCTAGGTGACTTTGGATGTTCCAAATGCCTAGCAATGCTCAGGGTAAATCTCTTCTTTCTTTCGGGCTGGACCTAAAGGCCAGTTTCCGCATCACCTAGAGAGACCTCGAGCAGGAGTCCCCAAACTGAATTGGAGCCCCGGTGGTTTCTTTCAGGGCATCTTATGTTTCCTCAAAGTGGCAGACCCACATGGAATGAAATCCTGCCACGAACTGCCTTCCTGAGGCTGTTTAAAGCTGTGGAACGCTAACCATAGAGAACACATTAGTTCACGGCCCTTCCAACGGCATAGTGAGGGATGTTCCCAGAGCTGTGTATCCCTTGATTGTGCTCAGAAGGCTTTGGGTACACAGTGTCCTTCCTTGGAAAGAATTGACCATGTGAGAGTCTTGAGCACTGTGAGCCATACTAAAGCTAAAGCCGTCCATTGATTAAGACTTCCTGGAAATCGGTGCACCTCTTTCTCTGGTAATGGGAAAATGTGCACCTTACCTCAAGACTAGAGGTCATATTTAGTTGGCCCTTTAGCTACAGTATGCAACTCGGGTGAGCTCCCAGGAAGGAATCGCAGGCCCCGGATTCCATAGGAAAAAACTATGTGCTCTTAAGCGGCACCTGCGGCGTGAATAGTATCCTGGTGGTGTGGTTTTCAGCAGGCTTGGAAGCTGCAATGAAGCTGCTGTCAAAGGGGGAAATACGGGCTTCTCCCATATTCTCCCGTTTACAACTTGACGCCACAGTGCATTTACTAGCACTCTCTGACTGACTGCTGGAGACTTTCAGCCCCACTGGGCCTTTCTATGATCACACTCCATTGGACGCGGGGTGTTTTGCATGCCATGTATAGCATTACATGCTTCATGAACTAGTCCGGCCTAGTTGACTATGGATGGACCAAATGGCTAACAATTTTACCGGATTTTCAGTATTTTCTGTCAGGCTGGACCTACCGTGTACCTTGCTTCACAATACAGAGAGACAGGTAAGAGTTGACAGGATGCACTTTAGGCGCAGGGATTCTTTCAGTGCAGTTCAGAGGGCCTCCACAGAGGCAGAGCCACGTTGAATGGAATACTGGCAAAAAAGTGGTCCTGGGGCTGCCTTACAGCTGTACAAATCTAGCTCTGCAAGCCAGAATCAGTTCGCTGCCATTCACTCTGCATAGATACGGTTGACGCCAACAGTCTGCTCTGTGTTATTATTGCTCAGAAAACAAAAAGGGGACTCTCAGCGCACACACTCTCTCCCAGAAGGGAATTCCTATGCGACTCTCTTAGGCCTACGGAAAGCCGTAGAGGAGTTAAAGCACTCAGTCGAGTCAGGACGCACGGCGATGGCGGCACACAAAACTTTGCTGATAGGAAACACTCGTGCTTCCTGTGAGACTAGGGGTCACGTTTACTTTTCACAGAGCTAGGGCAAGTGTGGGATGAGCTCCTAGCAAGGCACTGGAGACCACATGGATTCGTAGGAGAAAACTCACTTTCTTCACTGAGCGTATTCCTAGGAGTGACTAGAAGACGGTTAATGGCAATGTCTTTCTGTCAGCCTTGAAGCCGCCTCTATCTTCCTTTTAACCAGGGGAAATCCAGCCTTTTTCCAGGCTTCTCAATGACAAACTGGATCACCCCGCACATGTACCTAGCTTCTCTGACAATCCAAAAGAGACCATTGGAACACAATCTGCCCTTCTGCTATGAAACTTTTGGATGCAGTGTGTTCTGCATGTGGCGAACGGCATAATCCTCTAAAAGTCCTCAGTAGGCCTAGGTGACTTTGGATGTTCCAAATGCCTAGCAATGCTCAGGGTAAATCTCTTCTTTCTTTCGCGCTGCACCTAAAGGCCAGTTTCCGCATCACTTAGAGAGACCTCGAGCAGGAGTCCCCAAACTGAATTGGAGCCCCGGTGGTTTCTTTCAGGGCATCTTATGTTTCCTCAAAGTGGCAGACCCGCATGGAATGAAAGCCTACCACGAACCGCCTTCCTGAGGCTGTTTCAAAGCTGTGGAACGCTAGCCATAGAGAACACATTAGTTCCCGGCCCTTCCAACTGCATAGTGAGGGATGTTCCCAGAGCTGTGTATACCTTGATTGTACTCAGAAGGCTTTGGGTACACAGTGTCCTTCCTTGGAAAGAATTGACCATGCGAGAGTCTTGAGCACTGTGAGCCATACTAAAGCTAAAACCGTCCATTGATTAAGACTTCCTGGAAACCGGTGCACCTCTATCTTTGGTAATGGGAAAATGTGCACCTTACCTCAAGACTAGAGGTCACATTTAGTTGGCACTTTATCTACAGTATGCAACTGGGGAGAGCTCCCAGGGTGGAATCGCAAGACCCTGGATTCTTTAGGAAACAACTATGTGCTCTTCAGCGGCACATGTGGCGTGAATAGTATCCTGGTGGTGTTGTTTTCTGCAGGCTTGGAAGCCGCAATGAAGCTGCTTACCACGTGGAGAAATTCGGGCTTCTCCCACATTCTCCCCTTTCCAACTTGACGCCAGAGCGCATTAACCAGCATTCTCTGATTCCTGGCGACTTTCAGCCCCACTGGGCCTTTCTATAATCACACTCCGTTGGACGGGCAGTGTTTTGCATGCCATGAATAGCATTAGATGCTTCATGACATAGTGGGGACTAGGTGATTTTGGATCGTCCACGTGCCTCACAATTTCACCAGTTTTTCAGTATTTTCTGTCAGGCTGGACCTACCGTGTTCCTTGCTTCACAGTAGAGAGATGACAGGTAAGAGTTGCCAGGATGCACTTTAGGCACAGGGATTCTGTCAGTGCAGTTCAGAGGGCCTCTGCAAAGGCAGAGCCACGTTGAATAGAGTACTGGCAAAAACGTGGTCCTGGGGCTGCCTTACAGCTGTAGAAATCAAGCTCTGCAGGCGAGAATCAGTTCATTGCCTTTCACTCTGCATAGAAAGAGTTGACCCCAACAGTCTGTTCTGTGTTATTTTTGCTCAGAAAACAAAAATGGGACTCACAGCGCACACACTCTCCCCCAGAACGGAAGTCCTATGGGACTCTCTTAGGCCTACAGAAAGCCGTAGAGGAGTTAAAGCACTCTGTCGAGTCAGGACTCACGGAGATGGCTGCACACAAAGTTTGCTGATAGGAAACACTCGTGCTTCCTGTGAGACTGTGGTCACGTTTACTTTTCACAGAGCTATGGCAAGTGTGGGATGAGCTCCTAGCAAGGCACTGGAGACCACATGGATTCGTAGGAGATAACTCACTTTCTTCACTGAGCGTATTCCTAGGAGTGACTAGAAGACGGTTAATGGCAATGTCTTTCAGTCAGCCTTGAGGCCGCCACTATCTTCCTTTTAACCTGGGGAAATCCTGCCTTTTTCCAGGCTTCTCAGTGACAAACTGGATCAACCAGCACATGTACCTAGCTTCTCTGACAATCCAAAAGAGACCATTGGAACTCAATCCGGCCTTCTGCGATGAAAGTTTTGGATGCAGTGTGTTCTGCATGTGGTGAACGGCATAATCCTCTAAATATCCTCAGTAGGCCTAAGTGACTTTGGATGTTCCATGTGCCTAGCAATGCTCATGGTAAATCTCTTCTTTATTTCGGGCTGGACCTAAAGGCCAGTTTCCGCATCACTTAGAGAGACCTCGAGCAGGAGTCCCCAAACTGAATTGGAGCCCCTGTGCTTTCTTTCAGGGCATCAAATGTTTCCTCAAAGTGGCAGACCCGCATGGAATGAAAGCCTGCCACGAACCGCCTTCCTGAGGCTGTTTCAAAGCTGTGGAACTCTAGCCATAGAGAACACATTAGTTCCCGGCCCTTCCAACTGCATAGTGAGGGATGTTCCCAGAGCTGTGTATCCCTTGATTGTGCCCAGAAGGCTTTGGGTACACAGTGTCCTTCCTTGGAAAGAATTGACCATGTGAGAGTCTTGAGCACTGTGAGCCATACTAAAGCTAAAGCCGTCCATTGATTAAGACTTCCTGGAAACCGGTGCACCTCTATCTCTGGTAATGGGAAAATGTGCACCTTACCTCAAAACTAGAGGTCATATTTAGTTGGCCCTTTAGCTACAGTATGCAACTGGGGTGAGCTCCCAGGAAGGAATCGCAGGCCCCGGATTCCTTAGGAAAAAACTATGTGCTCTTAAGCGGCACCTGTGGCGTGAATAGTATCCTGGTGGTGTGGTTTTCAGCAGGCTTGGAAGCTGCAATGAAGCTGCTGTCAAAGGGGGAAATACGGGCTTCTCCCATATTCTCCCGTTTACAACTTTACGCCACAGTACATTTTCTAGCACTCTGACTGACTACTGGAGACTTTCAGCCCCACTGGGCCTTTCTATGATCACACTCCGTTGGACGCGGGGTGTTTTTCGTGCCATGAATAGCATTACATGCTTCATGAACTAGTCCGGCCTAGTTGACTTTGGATGGACCAAATGGCTAACAATTTTACCGGATTTTCAGTATTTTCTGTCAGGCTGGACCTACCGTGTACCTTGCTTCACAATAGAGAGATGACAGGTAAGAGTTGCCAGGATGCACTTTAGGTGCAGGGATTCTTTCAGTGCGGTTCAGAGGGCCTCCACAGAGGCAGAGCCACGTTGAATGGAATACTGGCATAAACGTGGTCCTGGGACTTCCTTACAGCTGTACAAATCTAGCTCTGCAAGAGAGAATCAGTTCGTTGCCTTTCACTCTGAATAGAAAGAGTTCACCCCAACAGTCTGCTCTGTGTTATTATTGCTCAGAAAACAAAAAGGGGACTCACAGCGCACACACTCTCCCCCAGAAGGGAATTCCTATGCGACTCTCTTAGGCCTACAAAAAGCCGTAGAGGAGTTAAAGTGCAGTTCAGAGGGCCTCCACAGAGGCAGAGCCACGTTGAATGGAATACTGGCAAAAACGTGGTCCTGGGGCTGCCTTACAGCTGCAGAAATCAAGCTCTGCAGGCGAGAATCTGTTCATCACCCTTCCCTCTTCATACAAAGAGTTGACCCCAACCGTCTGTTCTGTGTTATGTTTCTCAGAAAATAAAAGGGGACTACGGCACACCCACTCTCCCTCAGAAGGGAATTCCTACGCGAATCTCTTAGGCCTACGGAAAGCCGTAGAGGAGTTAAAGCACTCTGTCGAGTCAGGACTCACGGAGATGGCTGCACACATAACTTTGATGATAGGAAACACTCGTGCTTCCTTGAGGCTAGGGGTCACGTTTACTTTGCACTGAGCTAGGGCAAGCGTGGGATGAGCTCCTAGCAAGGCACTTTAGACCACTTGGATTCCTAGGAGAACACTCACTTTCTTCACTGAGCGTATTCCTAGGAGTGAGTAGAAGACGGTTAATGGCAATGTCTTTCAGTCAGCCTTGAGGCCGCCACTATGTACCTTTCAACTGGGGGAAATCCTGCCTTTTTCCAGGCTTCTCAATGACAAACTGGATCACCCCGCACATGTACCTAGCTTCTCTGACAATCCCAAAGAGACCATTGGAACGCAATCCGGCCTTCTGCGATGAAACTTTTGGATGCAGTGTGTTCTGCATGTGGCGAACGGCATAATCCTCTAAAAGTCCTCAGTAGGCCTAGGTGACTTTGGATGTTCCAAATGCCTAGCAATGCTCAGGGTAAATCTCTTCTTTCTTTCGGGCTGGACCTAAAGGCCAGTTTCCGCATCACTTAGAGAGACCTAGAGCAGGAGTCCCCAAACTGAATTGGAGCCCCGGTGGTTTCTTTCAGGGCATCTTATGTTTCCCCAAAGTGGCAGACCCGCATGGAATGAAAGCCTGCCACGAACCGTCTTCCTGAGGCACTTTCAAAGCTGTGGAACGCTAGCCATAGAGAATACATTAGTTCCCGACCCTTCCAACTGAATAGTGAGGGATGTTCCCAGAGCTGTGTATCCCTTGATTGTGCCCAGAAGGCTTTGGGTACACAGTGTCCTTCCTTGGAAAGAATTGACCATGTGAGAGTCTTGAGCACTGTGGGCCATACTAAAGCTAAAGCCGTCCATTGATTAAGACTTCCTGGAAACCGGTGCACCTCTATCTCTGGTAATGGGAAAATGTGCACCTTACCTCAAGACTAGAGGTCATATTTAGTGGGCCCTTTAGCTACAGTATGCAACTCGGGTGAGCTCCCAGGAAGGAATCGCAGGCCCCGGATTCCTTAGGAAAAAACAATGTGCTCTTAAGCGGCACCTGTGGCGTGAATAGTATCCTGGTGGTGTGGTTTTCAGCAGGCTTGGAAGCTGCAATGAAGCTGCTGTCAAAGGGGGAAATACGGGCTTCTCCCATATTCTCCCGTTTACAACTTTACGCCACAGTACATTTTCTATCACTCTGACTGACTACTGGAGACTTTCAGCCCCACTGGGCCTTTCTATGATCACACTCCGTTGGACGCGGGGTGTTTTGCGTGCCATGAATAGCATTACATGCTTCATGAACTAGTCCGGCCTAGTTGACTTTGGATGGACCAAATGGCTAACAATTTTACCGGATTTTCAGTATTTTCTGTCAGGCTGGACCTACCGTGTACCTTGCTTCACAAAAGAGAGATGACAGGTAAGAGTTGCCAGGATGCACTTTAGTTGCAGGGATTCTTTCAGTGCAGTTCAGAGGGCCTCCACAGAGGCAGAGCCACGTGGAATGGAATACTGGCAAAAACGTGGTCCTGGGGCTGCCTTACAGCTATAGAAATCAAGCTCTGAAGGCGAGAATCTGTTCATCACCCTTCCCTCTTCATACAAAGAGTTGACCCCAACCGTCTGTTCTGTGTTATGTTTCTCGGAAAATAAAAGGGGACTACGGCGCACCCACTCTCCCTCAGTAGGGAATTCCTACGCGACTCTCTTAGGCCTACGGAAAGCCGTAGAGGAGTTAAAGCACTCTGTCGAGTCAGGACTCACGGAGATGGCTGCACACATAACTTTGCTGATAAAAAACACTCGTGCTTCCCTTGAGGCTAGGGGTCACGTTTACTTTGCACTGAGCTAGGGCAAGCGTGTGATGAGCTCCTAGCAAGGCACTGGAGACCACATGGATTCCTAGGAGAGCACTCACTTTCTTCACTGAGCGTATTCCTAGGAGTGACTAGAAGACGGTTAATGGCAATGTCTTTCAGTCAGCATTGAGGCCGCCACTATGTACCTTTCAAATGGGGGAAATCCTGCCTTTTTCCAGGCTTCTCAATGACAAACTGGATCACCCCGCACATGTACCTAGCTTCTCTGACAATCCCAAAGAGACCATTGGAACGCAATCCGGCCTTCTGCGATGAAACTTTTGGATGCAGTGTGTTCTGCATGTGGTGAACGGCATAATCCTCTAAATGTCCTCAGTAGGCTTAGGTGACTTTGGATGTTCCAAATGCCTAGCAATGCTCAGGGTAAATCTCTTCTTTCTTTCGGGCTGGACCTAAAGGCCAGTTTCCGCATCACTTAGAGAGACCTCGAGCAGGAGTCCCCAAACTGAATTGGAGCCCCGGTGGTTTCTTTCAGGACATCTTATGTTTCCTCAAAGTGGCAGACCCGCATGGAATGAAAGCCTGCCACGAACCGCCTTCCTGAGGCTGTTTCAAAGCTGTGGAACGCTAGCCATAGAGAACACATTAGTTCCCGGCCCTTCCAACTGCATAGTGAGGGATGTTCCCAGAGCTGTGTATCCCTTGATTGTGCCCAGAAGGCTTTGGGTACACAGTGTCCTTCCTTGGAAAGAATTGACCATGTGAGAGTCTTTAGCACTGTGGGCCATACTAAAGCTAAAGCCGTCCATTGATTAAGACGTCCTGGAAACCGGTGCACCTCTATCTCTGGTAATGGGAAAATGTGCACCTTACCTCAAGACTAGAGGTCACACTTAGTTGGACCTTTAGCTAGAGTACCCAACTGGGGTGAGCTCCCAGGAAGGAATCGCAATACCCTCGATTCTTCAGGAAAACACTATGTGCTCTTCAGCGGCACCTGTTGCGTGAATAGTATCCTGGTGGTGTGGTTTTCAGCAGGCTTGGAAGCTGCAATGAAGCTGCTGTCAAAAGGGGGATATACGGGCTTGTCCCATATTCTCCCATTTACAACTTGTCACCACTGCACATTTACTAGCACTCTCTGACTGACTACTGGAGACTTTCAGCCCCACTGGGCCTTTCTATGATCACACTTCGTTGGACGCAGGGTGTTTTGCGAGCCATGAATAGCATTACACGCTTCATGACATAGTGGGGACTAAGTGATTTTGGATCGTCCACGGGCCTCACAATTTTACCGGTTTTTCAGTATTTTCTCTCAGGCTGGACCTACCGTGTACCTTGCTTCACAATACAGAGAGACAGGTAAGAGTTGCCAGGATGCACTTTAGGCGCAGGGATTCTTTCAGTGCAGTTCAGAGGGCCTCCACAGAGGCAGAGCCACGTTGAATGGAATACTGGCAAAAAAGTGGTCCTGGGGCTGCCTTACAGCTGTACAAATCTAGCTCTGCAAGCGAGAATCAGTTCGCTGCCTTTCACTCTGCATAGAAAGAGTTGACGCCAACAGTCTGCTCTGTGTTATTATTGCTCAGAAAACAAAAAGGGGACTCACAGCGCACACACTCTCCCCCAGAAGGGAATTCCTATGCGACTCTCTTAGGCCTACGGAAAGCTGTAGAGGAGTTAAAGCACTCTGTCGAGTCAGGACTCACAGCGATGGCTGCACACAAAACTTTGCTGATAGGAAACACTCGTGCTTCCTGTGAGACTAGGGGTCACGTTTACTTTTCACAGAGCTAGGGCAAGTGTGGGATGAGCTCCTAGCAAGGCACTGGAGACCACATGGATTCGTAGGAGAAAACTCACTTTCTTCACTGAGCGTATTCCTAGGAGTGACTAGAAGACGGTTAATGGCAATGTCTTTCTGTCAGCCTTGAGGCCGCCTCTTTCTTCCTTTTAAACAGGGGAAATCCAGCCTTTTCCAGGCTTCTCAATGACAAACTGGATCAACCAGCACATGTACCTAGCTTCTCTGACAATCCAAAAGAGCCCATTGGAACACAATCTGGCCTTCTGCTATGAAACTTTTGGATGCAGTGTGTTCTGCATGTGGCGAACGGCATAATCCTCTAAAAGTCCTCAGTAGGCCTAGGTGACTTTGGATGTTCCAAATGCCTAGCAATGCTCAGGGTAAATCTCTTCTTTCTTTCGGGCTGGACCTAAAGGCCAGTTTCCGCATCACTTAGAGAGACCTCGAGCAGGAGTCCCCAAACTGAATTGGAGCCCCGGTGGTTTCTTTCAGGGCATCTTATGTTTCCTCAAAGTGGCAGACCCGCATGGAATGAAAGCCTGCCACGAACCGCCTTCCTGAGGCTGTTTCAAAGCTGTGGAACGCTAGCCATAGAGAACACATTAGTTCCCGGCCCTTCCAACTGCATAGTGAGGGATGTTCCCAGAGCTGTGTATACCTTGATTGTACTCAGAAGGCTTTGGGTACACAGTGTCCTTCCTTGGAAAGAATTGACCATGCGAGAGTCTTGAGCACTGTGAGCCATACTAAAGCTAAAGCCGTCCATTGATTAAGACTTCCTGGAAACCGGTGCACCTCTATCTTTGGTAATGGGAAAATGTGCACCTTACCTCAAGACTAGAGGTCACATTTAGTTGGCACATTATCTACAGTATGCAACTGGGGAGAGCTCCCAGGATGGAATCGCAAGACCCTGGATTCTTTAGGAAACAACTATGTGCTCTTCAGCGGCACATGTGGCGTGAATAGTATCCTGGTGGTGTTGTTTTCTGCAGGCTTGGAAGCCGCAATGAAGCTGCTTACCACGTGGAGAAATTCGGGCCTCTCCCACATTCTCCCCTTTCCAACTTGACGCCAGAGCGCATTAACCAGCACTCTCTGATTCCTGGCGACTTTCAGCCCCACTGGGCCTTTCTATGATCACACTCCCTTGGACGGGCAGTGTTTTGCGTGCCATGAATAGCATTAGATGCTTCATGACATAGTGGGGACTAGGTGATTTTGGATCGTCCACGTGCCTCACAATTTTACCAGTTTTTCAGTATTTTCTGTCAGGCTGGACCTACCGTGTTCCTTGCTTCACAATAGAGAGATGACAGGTAAGAGTTGCCAGGATGCACTTTAGGCACAGGGATTCTGTCAGTGCAGTTCAGAGGGCCTCTGCAGAGGCAGAGCCACGTTGAATAGAGTACTGGCAAAAACGTGGTCCTGGGGCTGCCTTACAGCTGTAGAAATCAAGCTCTGCAGGCGAGAATCAGTTCATTGCCTTTCACTCTGCATAGAAAGAGTTGACCCCAACAGTCTGTTCTGTGTTATTTTTGCTCAGAAAACAAAAACGGGACTCACAGCGCACACACTCTCCCCCAGAACGGAAGTCCTATGGGACTCTCTTAGGCCTATGGAAAGCCGTAGAGGAGTTAAGGCACTCTGTCGACTCAGGATTCACGGAGATGGCTGCAAAAAAATCTTTGCTGATAGCAAACACTCGTGCTTCCCTTGAGGCTAGGTGTCACGTTTACTTTTCACAGAGCTAGGGCAAGGGTGGGATGAGCTCCTAGCAAGGCACTGGAGACCACCTGGTTTCGTAGGAGAATACTCACTTTCTTCACTGAGCTATTCCTAGGAGTGACAAGAAGACGGTTAATGGCAATGTCTTTCAGTTAGCCTTCAGGCCGCCACTATCTACCTTTCAACTGGGGGAAATCCTGCCTTTTTCCAGGCTTCTCAATGACAAACTGGATCACCTAGCACATGTACCTAGCTTCTCTGACAATCCAAAAGAGACCATTGGAACACAATCCGGCCTTCTGCGATGAAACTTTTGGATGCAGTGGGTTCTGCATGTGGCGAATGGCATAAACCTCTAAATGTCCTCAGTAGGCCAGGTGACTTTGGATGTTCCAAATGCCTAGCAATGCTCAGGGTAAATCTCTTCTTTATTTCGGGCTGGACCTAAAGGCCAGTTTCCGCATCACCTAGAGAGACCTCGAGCAGGAGTCCCCAAACTGAATTGGAGCCCCGGTGGTTTCTTTCAGGGCATCTTATGTTTCCTCAAAGTGGCAGACCCACATGGAATGAAATCCTGCCACGAACTGCCTTCCTGAGGCTGTTTCAAAGCTGTGGAACGCTAACCATAGAGAACACATTAGTTCACGGCCCTTCCAACGGCATAGTGAGGGATGTTCCCAGAGCTGTGTATCCCTTGATTGTGCTCAGAAGGCTTTGGGTACACAGTGTCCTTCCTTGGAAAGAATTGACCATGTGAGAGTCTTGAGCACTGTGAGCCATACTAAAGCTAAAGCCGTCCATTGATTAAGACTTCCTGGAAATCGGTGCACCTCTTTCTCTGGTAATGGGAAAATGTGCACCTTACCTCAAGACTAGAGGTCATATTTAGTTGGCCCTTTAGCTACGGTATGCAACTCGGGTGAGCTCCCAGGAAGGAATCGCAGGCCCCGGATTCCATAGGAAAAAACTATGTGCTCTTAAGCGGCACCTGCGGCGTGAATAGTATCCTGGTGGTGTGGTTTTCAGCAGGCTTGGATGCTGCAATGAAGCTGCTGTCAAAGGGGGAAATACGGGCTTCTCCCATATTCTCCCGTTTACAACTTGACGCCACAGTGCATTTACTAGCACTCTCTGACTGACTGCTGGAGACTTTCAGCTCCACTGGGCCTTTCTATGATCACACTCCATTGGACGCGGGGTGTTTTGCATGCCATGAATAGCATTACATGCTTCATGAACTAGTCCGGCCTAGTTGACTATGGATGGACCAAATGCCTAACAATTTTACCGGATTTTCAGTATTTTCTGTCAGGCTGGACCTACCGTGTACCTTGCTTCACAATACAGAGAGACAGGTAAGAGTTGCCAGGATGCACTTTAGGCGCAGGGATTCTTTCAGTGCAGTTCAGAGGGCCTCCACAGAGGCAGAGCCACGTTGAATGGAATACTGGCAGAAAAGTGGTCCTGGGGCTGCCTTACAGCTGTACAAATCTAGCTCTGCAAGCCAGAATCAGTTCGCTGCCGTTCACTCTGCATAGATACGGTTGACGCCAACAGTCTGCTCTGTGTTATTATTGCTCAGAAAACAAAAAGGGGACTCTCAGCGCACACACTCTCTCCCAGAAGGGAATTCCTTTGCGACTCTCTTAGGCCTACGGAAAGCCGTAGAGGAGTTAAAGCACTCAGTCGAGTCAGGACGCACGGCGATGGCTGCACACAAAACTTTGCTGATAGGAAACACTCGTGCTTCCTGTGAGACTAGGGGTCACGTTTACTTTTCACAGAGCTAGGGAAAGTGTGGGATGAGCTCCTAGCAAGGCACTGGAGACCACATGGATTCGTAGGAGAAAACTCACTTTCTTCACTGAGCGTATTCCTAGGAGTGACTAGAAGACGGTTAATGGCAATGTCTTTCTGTCAGCCTTGAAGCCGCCTCTATCTTCCTTTTAACCAGGGGAAATCCAGCCTTTTTTCAGGCTTCTCAATGACAAACTGGATCACCCCGCACATGTACCTAGCTTCTCTGACAATCCAAAAGAGACCATTGGAACACAATCTGCCCTTCTGCTATGAAACTTTTGGATGCAGTGTGTTCTGCATGTGGCGAACGGCATAATCCTCTAAAAGTCCTCAGTAGGCCTAGGTGACTTTGGATGTTCCAAATGCCTAGCAATGCTCAGGGTAAATCTCTTCTTTCTTTCGGGCTGCACCTAAAGGCCAGTTTCCGCATCACTTAGAGAGACCTCGAGCAGGAGTCCCCAAACTGAATTGGAGCCCCGGTGGTTTCTTTCAGGGCATCTTATGTTTCCTCAAAGTGGCAGACCCGCATGGAATGAAAGCCTACCACGAACCGCCTTCCTGAGGCTGTTTCAAAGCTGTGGAACGCTAGCCATAGAGAACACATTAGTTCCCGGCCCTTCCAACTGCATAGTGAGGGATGTTCCCAGAGCTGTGTATACCTTGATTGTACTCAGAAGGCTTTGGGTACACAGTGTCCTTCCTTGGAAAGAATTGACCATGCGAGAGTCTTGAGCACTGTGAGCCATACTAAAGCTAAAGCCGTCCATTGATTAAGACTTCCTGGAAACCGGTGCACCTCTATCTTTGGTAATGGGAAAATGTGCACCTTACCTCAAGACTAGAGGTCACATTTAGTTGGCACTTTATCTACAGTATGCAACTGGGGAGAGCTCCCAGGGTGGAATCGCAAGACCCTGGATTCTTTAGGAAACAACTATGTGCTCTTCAGCGGCACATGTGGCGTGAATAGTATCCTGGTGGTGTTGTTTTCTGCAGGCTTGGAAGCCGCAATGAAGCTGCTTACCACGTGGAGAAATTCGGGCTTCTCCCACATTCTCCCCTTTCCAACTTGACGCCAGAGCGCATTAACCAGCATTCTCTGATTCCTGGCGACTTTCAGCCCCACTGGGCCTTTCTATAATCACACTCCGTTGGACGGGCAGTGTTTTGCATGCCATGAATAGCATTAGATGCTTCATGACATAGTGGGGACTAGGTGATTTTGGATCGTCCACGTGCCTCACAATTTCACCAGTTTTTCAGTATTTTCTGTCAGGCTGGACCTACAGTGTTCCTTGCTTCACAGTAGAGAGATGACAGGTAAGAGTTGCCAGGATGCACTTTAGGCACAGGGATTCTGTCAGTGCAGTTCAGAGGGCCTCTGCAAAGGCAGAGCCACGTTGAATAGAGTACTGGCAAAAACGTGGTCCTGGGGCTGCCTTACAGCTGTAGAAATCAAGCTCTGCAGGCGAGAATCAGTTCATTGCCTTTCACTCTGCATAGAAAGAGTTGACCCCAACAGTCTGTTCTGTGTTATTTTTGCTCAGAAAACAAAAATGGGACTCACAGCGCACACACTCTCCCCCAGAACGGAAGTCCTATGGGACTCTCTTAGGCCTACAGAAAGCCGTAGAGGAGTTAAAGCACTCTGTCGAGTCAGGACTCACGGAGATGGCTGCACACAAAGCTTTGCTGATAGGAAACACTCGTGCTTCCTGTGAGACTGTGGTCACGTTTACTTTTCACAGAGCTATGGCAAGTGTGGGATGAGCTCCTAGCAAGGCACTGGAGACCACATGGATTCGTAGGAGATAACTCACTTTCTTCACTGAGCGTATTCCTAGGAGTGACTAGAAGACGGTTAATGGCAATGTCTTTCAGTCAGCCTTGAGGCCGCCACTATCTTCCTTTTAACCTGGGGAAATCCTGCCTTTTTCCAGGCTTCTCAATGACAAACTGGATCAACCAGCACATGTACCTAGCTTCTCTGACAATCCAAAAGAGACCATTGGAACTCAATCCGGCCTTCTGCGATGAAAGTTTTGGATGCAGTGTGTTCTGCATGTTGTGAATGGCATAATCCTCTAAATATCCTCAGTAGGCCTAAGTGACTTTGGATGTTCCATGTGCCTAGCAATGCTCATGGTAAATCTCTTCTTTATTTCGGGCTGGACCTAAAGGCCAGTTTCCGCATCACTTAGAGAGACCTCGAGCAGGAGTCCCCAAACTGAATTGGAGCCCCTGTGCTTTCTTTCAGGGCATCAAATGTTTCCTCAAAGTGGCAGACCCGCATGGAATGAAAGCCTGCCACGAACCGCCTTCCTGAGGCTGTTTCAAAGCTGTGGAACTCTAGCCATAGAGAACACATTAGTTCCCGGCCCTTCCAACTGCATAGTGAGGGATGTTCCCAGAGCTGTGTATCCCTTGATTGTGCCCAGAAGGCTTTGGGTACACAGTGTCCTTCCTTGGAAAGAATTGACCATGTGAGAGTCTTGAGCACTGTGAGCCATACTAAAGCTAAAGCCGTCCATTGATTAAGACTTCCTGGAAACCGGTGCACCTCTATCTCTGGTAATGGGAAAATGTGCACCTTACCTCAAGACTAGAGGTCATATTTAGTTGGCCCTTTAGCTACAGTATGCAACTGGGGTGAGCTCCCAGGAAGGAATCGCAGGCCCCGGATTCCTTAGGAAAAAACTATGTGCTCTTAAGCGGCACCTGTGGCGTGAATAGTATCCTGGTGGTGTGGTTTTCAGCAGGCTTGGAAGCTGCAATGAAGCTGCTGTCAAAGGGGGAAATACGGGCTTCTCCCATATTCTCCCGTTTACAACTTTACGCCACAGTACATTTTCTAGCACTCTGACTGACTACTGGAGACTTTCAGCCCCACTGGGCCTTTCTATGATCACACTCCGTTGGACGCGGGGTGTTTTTCGTGCCATGAATAGCATTACATGCTTCATGAACTAGTCCGGCCTAGTTGACTTTGGATGGACCAAATGGCTAACAATTTTACCGGATTTTCAGTATTTTCTGTCAGGCTGGACCTACCGTGTACCTTGCTTCACAATAGAGAGATGACAGGTAAGAGTTGCCAGGATGCACTTTAGGTGCAGGGATTCTTTCAGTGCGGTTCAGAGGGCCTCCACAGAGGCAGAGCCACGTTGAATGGAATACTGGCAAAAACGTGGTCCTGGGACTTCCTTACAGCTGTACAAATCTAGCTCTGCAAGAGAGAATCAGTTCGTTGCCTTTCACTCTGAATAGAAAGAGTTCACCCCAACAGTCTGCTCTGTGTTATTATTGCTCAGAAAACAAAAAGGGGACTCACAGCGCACACACTCTCCCCCAGAAGGGAATTCCTATGCGACTCTCTTAGGCCTACAAAAAGCCGTAGAGGAGTTAAAGCACTCTGTCGAGTCAGGACTCACGGAGATGGCTGCACACAAAGCTTTGCTGATAGGAAACACTCGTGCTTCCTGTGAGACTGTGGTCACGTTTACTTTTCACAGAGCTATGGCAAGTGTGGGATGAGCTCCTAGCAAGGCACTGGAGACCACATGGATTCGTAGGAGAAAACTCACCTTCTTCACTGAGCGTATTCCTAGGAGTGACTAGAAGACGGTTAATAGCAATGAATTTCAGTCAGCCTTGAGGCCGCCACTATCTTCCTTTTAACCTGGGGAAATCCTGCCTTTTCCAGGCTTCTCAATGACAAACTGGATCAACCAGCACATGTACCTAGCTTCTCTGACAATCCAAAAGAGACCATTGGAACTCAATCCGGCCTTCTGCGATGAAAGTTTTGAATGCAGTGTGTTCTGCATGTTGTGAACGGCATAATCCTCTAAATATCCTCAGTAGGCCTAGGTGACTTTGGATGTTCCATGTGCCTAGCAATGCTCAGGGTAAATCTCTTCTTTATTTCGGGCTGGACCTAAAGGCCAGTTTCCGCATCACTTAGAGAAACCTCGAGCAGGAGTCCCCAAACTGAATTGGAGCCCCGGTGCTTTCTTTCAGGGCATCAAATGTTTCCTCAAAGTGGCAGACCCGCATGGAATGAAAGCCTGCCACGAACCGCCTTCCTGAGGCTGTTTCAAAGCTGTGGAACTCTAGCCATAGAGAACACATTAGTTCCCGGCCCTTCCAACTGCATAGTGAGGGATGTTCCCAGAGCTGTGTATCCCTTGATTGTGCCCAGAAGGCTTTGGGTACACAGTGTCCTTCCTTGGAAAGAATTGACCATGTGAGAGTCTTGAGCACTGTGAGCCATACTAAAGCTAAAGCCGTCCATTGATTAAGACTTTCTGGAAATCGGTGCACCTCTATCTCTGGTAATGGGAAAATGTGCACCTTACCTCAAGACTAGAGGTCATATTTAGTTGGCCCTTTAGCTACAGTATGCAACTCGGGTGAGCTCCCAGGAAGGAATCGCAGGCCCCAGATTCCTTAGGAAAAAACTCTGTGCTCTTCAGCGGCACCTGTGGCGTGAATAGTATCCTGGTGGTGTGGTTTTCAGCAGGCTTGGAAGCTGCAATGAAGCTGCTGTCAAAGGGGGAAATACGGGCTTCTCCCATATTCTCCCATTTACAACTTTACGCCACAGTACATTTTCTAGCACTCTGACTGACTACTGGAGCCTTTCAGCCCCACTGGGCCTTTCTATGATCACACTCCGTTGGACGCGGGGTGTTTTTCGTGCCATGAATAGCATTACATGCTTCATGAACTAGTCTGGCCTAGTTGACTTTGGATGGACCAAATGCCTAACAATTTTACCGGATTTTCAGTATTTTCTGTCAGGCTGGACCTACCGTGTACCTTGCTTCACAAAAGAGAGATGACAGGTAAGAGTTGCCAGGATGCACTTTAGGTGAAGGGATTCTTTCAGTGCAGTTCAGAGGGCCTCCACAGAGGCAGAGCCACGTTGAATGGAATACTGGCAAAAACGTGGTCCTGGGGCTGCCTTACAGCTGCAGAAATCAAGCTCTGCAGGTGAGAATCTGTTCATCACCTTTCCCTCTTCATACAAAGAGTTGACCCCAACCGTCTGTTCTGTGTTATGTTTCTCAGAAAATAAAAGGGGACTACGGCACACCCACTCTCCCTCAGAAGGGAATTCCTACGCGAATCTCTTAGGCCTACGGAAAGCCGTAGAGGAGTTAAAGCAGTCTGTCGAGTCAGGACTCACGGAGATGGCTGCACACATAACTTTGATGATAGGAAACACTCGTGCTTCCCTTGAGGCTAGGGGTCACGTTTACTTTGCACTGAGCTAGGGCAAGCGTGGGATGAGCTCCTAGCAAGGCACTTTAGACCACTTGGATTCCTAGGAGAACACTCACTTTCTTCACTGAGCGTATTCCTAGGAGTGACTAGAAGACGGTTAATGGCAATGTCTTTCAGTCAGCCTTGAGGCCGCCACTATGTACCTTTCAACTGGGGGAAATCCTGCCTTTTCCAGGCTTCTCAATGACAAACTGGATCACCCCGCACATGTACCTAGCTTCTCTGACAATCCAAAAGAGACCATTGGAACGCAATCCGGCCTTCTGCGATGAAACTTTTGGATGCAGTGTGTTCTGCATGTGGCGAACGGCATAATCCTCTAAAAGTCCTCAGTAGGCCTAGGTGACTTTGGATGTTCCAAATGCCTAGCAATGCTCAGGGTAAATCTCTTCTTTCTTTCGGGCTGGACCTAAAGGCCAGTTTCCGCATCACTTAGAGAGACCTCGAGCAGGAGTCCCCAAACTGAATTGGAGCCCCGGTGGTTTCTTTCAGGGCATCTTATGTTTCCCCAAAGTGGCAGACCCGCATGGAATGAAAGCCTGCCACGAACCGTCTTCCTGAGGCACTTTCAAAGCTGTGGAACGCTAGCCATAGAGAATACATTAGTTCCCGGCCCTTCCAACTGCATAGTGAGGGATGTTCCCAGAGCTGTGTATCCCTTGATTGTGCCCAGAAGGCTTTGGGTACACAGTGTCCTTCCTTGGAAAGAATTGACCATGTGAGAGTCTTGAGCACTGTGGGCCATACTAAAGCTAAAGCCGTCCATTGATTAAGACGTCCTGGAAACCGGTGCACCTCTATCTCTGGTAATGGGAAAATGTGCACCTTACCTCAAGACTAGAGGTCACACTTAGATGGACCTTTAGCTAGAGTACCCAACTGGGGTGAGCTCCCAGGAAGGAATCGCAATACCCTCGATTCTTCAGGAAAACACTATGTGCTCTTCAGCGGCACCTGTTGCGTGAATAGTATCCTGGTGGTGTGGTTTTCAGCAGGCTTGGAAGCTGCAATGAAGCTGCTGTCAAAAGGGGGATATACGGGCTTGTCCCATATTCTCCCATTTACAACTTGTCACCACTGCACATTTACTAGCACTCTCCGACTGACTACTGGAGACTTTCAGCCCCACTGGGCCTTTCTATGATCACACTTCGTTGGACGCAGGGTGTTTTGCGAGCCATGAATAGCATTACACGCTTCATGACATAGTGGGGACTAAGTGATTTTGGATCGTCCACGGGCCTCACAATTTTACCGGTTTTTCAGTATTTTCTGTCAGGCTGGACCTACCGTGTACCTTGCTTCACAATACAGAGAGACAGGTAAGAGTTGCCAGGATGCACTTTAGGCGCAGGGATTCTTTCAGTGCAGTTCAGAGGGCCTCCACAGAGGCAGAGCCACGTTGAATGCAATACTGGCAAAAAAGTGGTCCTGGGGCTGCCTTACAGCTGTACAAATCTAGCTCTGCAAGCGAGAATCAGTTCGCTGCCTTTCACTCTGCATAGAAAGAGTTGACGCCAACAGTCTGCTCTGTGTTATTATTGCTCAGAAAACAAAAAGGGAACTCACAGCGCACACACTCTCCCGCAGAAGGGAATTCCTATGCGACTCTCTTAGGCCTACGGAAAGCTGTAGAGGAGTTAAAGCACTCTGTCGAGTCAGGACTCACAGCGATGGCTGCACACAAAACTTTGCTGATAGGAAACACTCGTGCTTCCTGTGAGACTAGGGGTCACGTTTACTTTTCACAGAGCTAGGGCAAGTGTGGGATGAGCTCCTAGCAAGGCACTGGAGACCACATGGATTCGTAGGAGAAAACTCACTTTCTTCACTGAGCGTATTCCTAGGAGTGACTAGAAGACGGTTAATGGCAATGTCTTTCTGTCAGCCTTGAGGCCGCCTCTTTCTTCCTTTTAAACAGGGGAAATCCAGCCTTTTCCAGGCTTCTCAATGACAAACTGGATCAACCAGCACATGTACCTAGCTTCTCTGACAATCCAAAAGAGACCATTGGAACACAATCTGCCCTTCTGCTATGAAACTTTTGGATGCAGTGTGTTCTGCATGTGGCGAACGGCATAATCCTCTAAAAGTCCTCAGTAGGCCTAGGTGACTTTGGATGTTCCAAATGCCTAGCAATGCTCAGGGTAAATCTCTTCTTTCTTTCGGGCTGGACCTAAAGGCCAGTTTCCGCATCACTTAGAGAGACCTCGAGCAGGAGTCCCCAAACTGAATTGGAGCCCCGGTGGTTTCTTTCAGGGCATCTTATGTTTCCTCAAAGTGGCAGACCCGCATGGAATGAAAGCCTGCCACGAACCGCCTTCCTGAGGCTGTTTCAAAGCTGTGGAACGCTAGCCATAGAGAACACATTAGTTCCCGGCCCTTCCAACTGCATAGTGAGGGATGTTCCCAGAGCTGTGTATACCTTGATTGTACTCAGAAGGCTTTGGGTACACAGTGTCCTTCCTTGGAAAGAATTGACCATGCGAGAGTCTTGAGCACTGTGAGCCATACTAAAGCTAAAGCCGTCCATTGATTAAGACTTCCTGGAAACCGGTGCACCTCTATCTTTGGTAATGGGAAAATGTGCACCTTACCTCAAGACTAGAGGTCACATTTAGTTGGCACATTATCTACAGTATGCAACTGGGGAGAGCTCCCAGGATGGAATCGCAAGACCCTGGATTCTTTAGGAAACAACTATGTGCTCTTCAGCGGCACATGTGGCGTGAATAGTATCCTGGTGGTGTTGTTTTCTGCAGGCTTGGAAGCCGCAATGAAGCTGCTTACCACGTGGAGAAATTCGGGCTTCTCCCACATTCTCCCCTTTCCAACTTGACGCCAGAGCGCATTAACCAGCACTCTCTGATTCCTGGCGACTTTCAGCCCCACTGGGCCTTTCTATGATCACACTCCCTTGGACGGGCAGTGTTTTGCGTGCCATGAATAGCATTAGATGCTTCATGACATAGTGGGGACTAGGTGATTTTGGATCGTCCACGTGCCTCACAATTTTACCAGTTTTTCAGTATTTTCTGTCAGGCTGGACCTACCGTGTTCCTTGCTTCACAATAGAGAGATGACAGGTAAGAGTTGCCAGGATGCACTTTAGGCACAGGGATTCTGTCAGTGCAGTTCAGAGGGCCTCTGCAGAGGCAGAGCCACGTTGAATAGAGTACTGGCAAAAACGTGGTCCTGGGGCTGCCTTACAGCTGTAGAAATCAAGCTCTGCAGGCGAGAATCAGTTCATTGCCTTTCACTCTGCATAGAAAGAGTTGACCCCAACAGTCTGTTCTGTGTTATTTTTGCTCAGAAAACAAAAACGGGACTCACAGCGCACACACTCTCCCCCAGAACGGAAGTCCTATGGGACTCTCTTAGGCCTATGGAAAGCCGTAGAGGAGTTAAGGCACTCTGTCGACTCAGGATTCACGGAGATGGCTGCAAAAAAATCTTTCCTGATAGCAAACACTCGTGCTTCCCTTGAGGCTAGGTGTCACGTTTACTTTTCACAGAGCTAGGGCAAGGGTGGGATGAGCTCCTAGCAAGGCACTGGAGACCACCTGGTTTCGTAGGAGAATACTCACTTTCTTCACTGAGCTATTCCTAGGAGTGACAAGAAGACGGTTAATGGCAATGTCTTTCAGTTAGCCTTCAGGCCGCCACTATCTACCTTTCAACTGGGGGAAATCCTGCCTTTTTCCAGGCTTCTCAATGACAAACTGGATCACCTAGCACATGTACCTAGCTTCTCTGACAATCCAAAAGAGACCATTGGAACACAATCCGGCCTTCTGCGATGAAACTTTTGGATGCAGTGGGTTCTGCATGTGGCGAATGGCATAAACCTCTAAATGTCCTCAGTAGGCCAGGTGACTTTGGATGTTCCAAATGCCTAGCAATGCTCAGGGTAAATCTCTTCTTTATTTCGGGCTGGACCTAAAGGCCAGTTTCCGCATCACCTAGAGAGACCTCGAGCAGGAGTCCCCAAACTGAATTGGAGCCCCGGTGGTTTCTTTCAGGGCATCTTATGTTAACTCAAAGTGGCAGACCCACATGGAATGAAATCCTGCCACGAACTGCCTTCCTGAGGCTGTTTCAAAGCTGTGGAACGCTAACCATAGAGAACACATTAGTTCACGGCCCTTCCAACGGCATAGTGAGGGATGTTCCCAGAGCTGTGTATCCCTTGATTGTGCTCAGAAGGCTTTGGGTACACAGTGTCCTTCCTTGGAAAGAATTGACCATGTGAGAGTCTTGAGCACTGTGAGCCATACTAAAGCTAAAGCCGTCCGTTGATTAAGACTTCCTGGAAATCGGTGCACCTCTTTCTCTGGTAATGGGAAAATGTGCACCTTACCTCAAGACTAGAGGTCATATTTAGTTGGCCCTTTAGCTACAGTATGCAACTCGGGTGAGCTCCCAGGAAGGAATCGCAGGCCCCGGATTCCATAGGAAAAAACTATGTGCTCTTAAGCGGCACCTGCGGCGTGAATAGTATCCTGGTGGTGTGGTTTTCAGCAGGCTTGGATGCTGCAATGAAGCTGCTGTCAAAGGGGGAAATACGGGCTTCTCCCATATTCTCCCGTTTACAACTTGACGCCACAGTGCAATTACTAGCACTCTCTGACTGACTGCTGGAGACTTTCAGCCCCACTGGGCCTTTCTATGATCACACTCCATTGGACGCGGGGTGTTTTGCATGCCATGAATAGCATTACATGCTTCATGAACTAGTCCGGCCTAGTTGACTATGGATGGACCAAATGGCTAACAATTTTACCGGATTTTCAGTATTTTCTGTCAGGCTGGACCTACCGTGTACCTTGCTTCACAATACAGAGAGACAGGTAAGAGTTGCCAGGATGCACTTTAGGCGCAGGGATTCTTTCAGTGCAGTTCAGAGGGCCTCCACAGAGGCAGAGCCACGTTGAATGGAATACTGGCAGAAAAGTGGTCCTGGGGCTGCCTTACAGCTGTACAAATCTAGCTCTGCAAGCCAGAATCAGTTCGCTGCCGTTCACTCTGCATAGATACGGTTGACGCCAACAGTCTGCTCTGTGTTATTATTGCTCAGAAAACAAAAAGGGGACTCTCAGCGCACACACTCTCTCCCAGAAGGGAATTCCTTTGCGACTCTCTTAGGCCTACGGAAAGCCGTAGAGGAGTTAAAGCACTCAGTCGAGTCAGGACGCACGGGGATGGCTGCACACAAAACTTTGCTGATAGGAAACACTCGTGCTTCCTGTGAGACTAGGGGTCACGTTTACTTTTCACAGAGCTAGGGCAAGTGTGGGATGAGCTCCTAGAAAGGCACTGGAGACCACATGGATTCGTAGGAGAAAACTCACTTTCTTCACTGAGCGTATTCCTAGGAGTGACTAGAAGACGGTTAATGGCAATGTCTTTCTGTCAGCCTTGAAGCCGCCTCTATCTTCCTTTTAACCAGGGGAAATCCAGCCTTTTTCCAGGCTTCTCAATGACAAACTGGATCACCCCGCACATGTACCTAGCTTCTCTGACAATCCAAAAGAGACCATTGGAACACAATCTGCCCTTCTGCTATGAAACTTTTGGATGCAGTGTGTTCTGCATGTGGCGAACGGCATAATCCTCTAAAAGTCCTCAGTAGGCCTAGGTGACTTTGGATGTTCCAAATGCCTAGCAATGCTCAGGGTAAATCTCTTCTTTCTTTCGGGCGGCACCTAAAGGCCAGTTTCCGCATCACTTAGAGAGACCTCGAGCAGGAGTCCCCAAACTGAATTGGAGCCCCGGTGGTTTCTTTCAGGGCATCTTATGTTTCCTCAAAGTGGCAGACCCGCATGGAATGAAAGCCTACCACGAACCGCCTTCCTGAGGCTGTTTCAAAGCTGTGGAACGCTAGCCATAGAGAACACATTAGTTCCCGGCCCTTCCAACTGCATAGTGAGGGATGTTCCCAGAGCTGTGTATACCTTGATTGTACTCAGAAGGCTTTGGGTACACAGTGTCCTTCCTTGGAAAGAATTGACCATGCGAGAGTCTTGAGCACTGTGAGCCATACTAAAGCTAAAGCCGTCCATTGATTAAGACTTCCTGGAAACCGGTGCACCTCTATCTTTGGTAATGGGAAAATGTGCACCTTACCTCAAGACTAGAGGTCACATTTAGTTGGCACTTTATCTACAGTATGCAACTGGGGAGAGCTCCCAGGGTGGAATCGCAAGACCCTGGATTCTTTAGGAAACAACTATGTGCTCTTCAGCGGCACATGTGGCGTGAATAGTATCCTGGTGGTGTTGTTTTCTGCAGGCTTGGAAGCCGCAATGAAGCTGCTTACCACGTGTAGAAATTCGGGCTTCTCCCACATTCTCCCCTTTCCAACTTGACGCCAGAGCACATTAACCAGCATTCTCTGATTCCTGGCGACTTTCAGCCCCACTGGGCCTTTCTATAATCACACTCCGTTGGACGGGCAGTGTTTTGCATGCCATGAATAGCATTAGATGCTTCATGACATAGTGGGGACTAGGTGATTTTGGATCGTCCACGTGCCTCACAATTTCACCAGTTTTTCAGTATTTTCTGTCAGGCTGGACCTACAGTGTTCCTTGCTTCACAGTAGAGAGATGACAGGTAAGAGTTGCCAGGATGCACTTTAGGCACAGGGATTCTGTCAGTGCAGTTCAGAGGGCCTCTGCAAAGGCAGAGCCACGTTGAATAGAGTACTGGCAAAAACGTGGTCCTGGGGCTGCCTTACAGCTGTAGAAATCAAGCTCTGCAGGCGAGAATCAGTTCATTGCCTTTCACTCTGCATAGAAAGAGTTGACCCGAACAGTCTGTTCTGTGTTATTTTTGCTCAGAAAACAAAAATGGGACTCACAGCGCACACACTCTCCCCCAGAACGGAAGTCCTATGGGACTCTCTTAGGCCTACAGAAAGCCGTAGAGGAGTTAAAGCACTCTGTCGAGTCAGGACTCACGGAGATGGCTGCACACAAAGCTTTGCTGATAGGAAACACTCGTGCTTCCTGTGAGACTGTGGTCACGTTTACTTTTCACAGAGCTATGGCAAGTGTGGGATGAGCTCCTAGCAAGGCACTGGAGACCACATGGATTCGTAGGAGATAACTCACTTTCTTCACTGAGCGTATTCCTAGGAGTGACTAGAAGACGGTTAATGGCAATGTCTTTCAGTCAGCCTTGAGGCCGCCACTATCTTCCTTTTAACCTGGGGAAATCCTGCCTTTTTCCAGGCTTCTCAATGACAAACTGGATCAACCAGCACATGTACCTAGCTTCTCTGACAATCCAAAAGAGACCATTGGAACTCAATCCGGCCTTCTGCGATGAAAGTTTTGGATGCAGTGTGTTCTGCATGTTGTGAATGGCATAATCCTCTAAATATCCTCAGTAGGCCTAAGTGACTTTGGATGTTCCATGTGCCTAGCAATGCTCATGGTAAATCTCTTCTTTATTTCGGGCTGGACCTAAAGGCCAGTTTCCGCATCACTTAGAGAGACCTCGAGCAGGAGTCCCCAAACTGAATTGGAGCCCCTTTGCTTTCTTTCAGGGCATCAAATGTTTCCTCAAATTGGCAGACCCGCATGGAATGAAAGCCTGCCACGAACCGCCTTCCTGAGGCTGTTTCAAAGCTGTGGAACTCTAGCCATAGAGAACACATTAGTTCCCGGCCCTTCCAACTGCATAGTGAGGGATGTTCCCAGAGCTGTGTATCCCTTGATTGTGCCCAGAAGGCTTTGGGTACACAGTGTCCTTCCTTGGAAAGAATTGACCATGTGAGAGTCTTGAGCACTGTGAGCCATACTAAAGCTAAAGCCGTCCATTGATTAAGACTTCCTGGAAACCGGTGCACCTCTATCTCTGGTAATGGGAAAATGTGCACCTTACCTCAAGACTAGAGGTCATATTTAGTTGGCCCTTTAGCTACAGTATGCAACTGGGGTGAGCTCCCAGGAAGGAATCGCAGGCCCCGGATTCCTTAGGAAAAAACTATGTGCTCTTAAGCGGCACCTGTGGCGTGAAGAGTCTCCTGGTGGTGTGGTTTTCAGCAGGCTTGGAAGCTGCAATGAAGCTGCTGTCAAAGGGGGAAATACGGGCTTCTCCCATATTCTCCCGTTTACAACTTTACGCCACAGTACATTTTCTAGCACTCTGACTGACTACTGGAGACTTTCAGCCCCACTGGGCCTTTCTATGATCACACTCCGTTGGACGCGGGGTGTTTCTCGTGCCATGAATAGCATTACATGCTTCATGAACTAGTCCGGCCTAGTTGACTTTGGATGGACCAAATGGTTAACAATTTTACCGGATTTTCAGTATTTTCTGTCAGGCTGGACCTACCGTGTACCTTGCTTCACAATAGAGAGATGACAGGTAAGAGTTGCCAGGATGCACTTTAGGTGCAGGGATTCTTTCAGTGCGGTTCAGAGGGCCTCCACAGAGGCAGAGCCACGTTGAATGGAATACTGGCAAAAACGTGGTCCTGGGACTTCCTTACAGCTGTACAAATCTAGCTCTGCAAGAGAGAATCAGTTCGTTGCCTTTCACTCTGAATAGAAAGAGTTCACCCCAACAGTCTGCTCTGTGTTATTATTGCTCAGAAAACAAAAAGGGGACTCACAGCGCACACACTCTCCCCCAGAAGGGAATTCCTATGCGACTCTCTTAGGCCTACAAAAAGCCGTAGAGGAGTTAAAGCACTCTGTCGAGTCAGGACTCACGGAGATGGCTGCACACAAAGCTTTGCTGATAGGAAACACTCGTGCTTCCTGTGAGACTGTGGTCACGTTTACTTTTCACAGAGCTATGGCAAGTGTGGGATGAGCTCCTAGCAAGGCACTGGAGACCACATGGATTCGTAGGAGAAAACTCACCTTCTTCACTGAGCGTATTCCTAGGAGTGACTAGAAGACGGTTAATAGCAATGAATTTCAGTCAGCCTTGAGGCCGCCACTATCTTCCTTTTAACCTGGGGAAATCCTGCCTTTTCCAGGCTTCTCAATGACAAACTGGATCAACCAGCACATGTACCTAGCTTCTCTGACAATCCAAAAGAGACCATTGGAACTCAATCCGGCCTTCTGCGATGAAAGTTTTGAATGCAGTGTGTTCTGCATGTTGTGAACGGCATAATCCTCTAAATATCCTCAGTAGGCCTAGGTGACTTTGGATGTTCCATGTGACTAGCAATGCTCAGGGTAAATCTCTTCTTTATTTCGGGCTGGACCTAAAGGCCAGTTTCCGCATCACTTAGAGAAACCTCGAGCAGGAGTCCCCAAACTGAATTGGAGCCCCGGTGCTTTCTTTCAGGGCATCAAATGTTTCCTCAAAGTGGCAGACCCGCATGGAATGAAAGCCTGCCACGAACCGCCTTCCTGAGGCTGTTTCAAAGCTGTGGAACTCTAGCCATAGAGAACACATTAGTTCCCGGCCCTTCCAACTGCATAGTGAGGGATGTTCCCAGAGCTGTGTATCCCTTGATTGTGCCCAGAAGGCTTTGGGTACACAGTGTCCTTCCTTGGAAAGAATTGACCATGTGAGAGTCTTGAGCACTGTGAGCCATACTAAAGCTAAAGCCGTCCATTGATTAAGACTTTCTGGAAATCGGTGCACCTCTATCTCTGGTAATGGGAAAATGTGCACCTTACCTCAAGACTAGAGGTCATATTTAGTTGGCCCTTTAGCTACAGTATGCAACTCGGGTGAGCTCCTAGGAAGGAATCGCAGGCCCCAGATTCCTTAGGAAAAAACTCTGTGCTCTTCAGCGGCACCTGTGGCGTGAATAGTATCCTGGTGGTGTGGTTTTCAGCAGGCTTGGAAGCTGCAATGAAGCTGCTGTCAAAGGGGGAAATACGGGCTTCTCCCATATTCTCCCATTTACAACTTTACGCCACAGTACATTTTCTAGCACTCTGACTGACTACTGGAGCCTTTCATCCCCACTGGGCCTTTCTATGATCACACTCCGTTGGACGCGGGGTGTTTTTCGTGCCATGAATAGCATTACATGCTTCATGAACTAGTCTGGCCTAGTTGATTTTGGATGGACCAAATGGCTAACAATTTTACCGGATTTTCAGTATTTTCTGTCAGGCTGGACCTACCGTGTACCTTGCTTCACAAAAGAGAGATGACAGGTAAGAGTTGCCAGGATGCACTTTAGGTGAAGGGATTCTTTCAGTGCAGTTCAGAGGGCCTCCACAGAGGCAGAGCCACGTTGAATGGAATACTGGCAAAAACGTGGTCCTGGGGCTGCCTTACAGCTGCAGAAATCAAGCTCTGCAGGCGAGAATCTGTTCATCACCTTTCCCTCTTCATACAAAGAGTTGACCCCACCCGTCTGTTCTGTGTTATGTTTCTCAGAAAATAAAAGGGGACTACGGCACACCCACTCTCCCTCAGAAGGGAATTCCTACGCGAATCTCTTAGGCCTACGGAAAGCCGTAGAGGAGTTAAAGCACTCTGTCGAGTCAGGACTCACGGAGATGGCTGCACACATAACTTTGATGATAGGAAACACTCGTGCTTCCCTTGAGGCTAGGGGTCACGTTTACTTTGCACTGAGCTAGGGCAAGCGTGGGATGAGCTCCTAGCAAGGCACTTTAGACCACTTGGATTCCTAGGAGAACACTCACTTTCTTCACTGAGCGTATTCCTAGGAGTGACTAGAAGACGGTTAATGGCAATGTCTTTCAGTCAGCCTTGAGGCCGCCACTATGTACCTTTCAACTGGGGGAAATCCTGCCTTTTTCCAGGCTTCTCAATGACAAACTGGATCACCCCGCACATGTACCTAGCTTCTCTGACAATCCAAAAGAGACCATTGGAACGCAATCCGGCCTTCTGCGATGAAACTTTTGGATGCAGTGTGTTCTGCATGTGGCGAACGGCATAATCCTCTAAAAGTCCTCAGTAGGCCTAGGTGACTTTGGATGTTCCAAATGCCTAGCAATGCTCAGGGTAAATCTCTTCTTTCTTTCGGGCTGGACCTAAAGGCCAGTTTCCGCATCACTTAGAGAGACCTCGAGCAGGAGTCCCCAAACTGAATTGGAGCCCCGGTGGTTTCTTTCAGGGCATCTTATGTTTCCCCAAAGTGGCAGACCCGCATGGAATGAAAGCCTGCCACGAACCGTCTTCCTGAGGCACTTTCAAAGCTGTGGAACGCTAGCCATAGAGAATACATTAGTTCCCGGCCCTTCCAACTGCATAGTGAGGGATGTTCCCAGAGCTGTGTATCCCTTGATTGTGCCCAGAAGGCTTTGGGTACACAGTGTCCTTCCTTGGAAAGAATTGACCATGTGAGAGTCTTGAGCACTGTGGGCCATACTAAAGCTAAAGCCGTCCATTGATTAAGACGTCCTGGAAACCGGTGCACCTCTATCTCTGGTAATGGGAAAATGTGCACCTTACCTCAAGATTAGAGGTCACACTTAGTTGGACCTTTAGCTAGAGTACCCAACTGGGGTGAGCTCCCAGGAAGGAATCGCAATACCCTCGATTCTTCAGGAAAACACTATGTGCTCTTCAGCGGCACCTGTTGCGTGAATAGTATCCTGGTGGTGTGGTTTTCAGCAGGCTTGGAAGCTGCAATGAAGCTGCTGTCAAAAGGGGGATATACGGGCTTGTCCCATATTCTCCCATTTACAACTTGTCACCACTGCACATTTACTAGCACTTTCTGACTGACTACTGGAGACTTTCAGCCCCACTGGGCCTTTCTATGATCACACTTCGTTGGACGCAGGGTGTTTTGCGAGCCATGAATAGCATTACACGCTTCATGACATAGTGGGGACTAAGTGATTTTGGATCGTCCACGGGCCTCACAATTTTACCGGTTTTTCAGTATTTTCTGTCAGGCTGGACCTACCGTGTACCTTGCTTCACAATACAGAGAGACAGGTAAGAGTTGCCAGGATGCACTTTAGGCGCAGGGATTCTTTCAGTGCAGTTCAGAGGGCCTCCACAGAGGCAGAGCCACGTTGAATGCAATACTGGCAAAAAAGTGGTCCTGGGGCTGCCTTACAGCTGTACAAATCTAGCTCTGCAAGCGAGAATCAGTTTGCTGCCTTTCACTCTGCATAGAAAGAGTTGACGCCAACAGTCTGCTCTGTGTTATTATTGCTCAGAAAACAAAAAGGGGACTCACAGCGCACACACTCTCCCCCAGAAGGGAATTCCTATGCGACTCTCTTAGGCCTACGGAAAGCTGTAGAGGAGTTAAAGCACTCTGTCGAGTCAGGACTCACAGCGATAGCTGCACACAAAACTTTGCTGATAGGAAACACTCGTGCTTCCTGTGAGACTAGGGGTCACGTTTACTTTTCACAGAGCTAGGGCAAGTGTGGGATGAGCTCCTAGCAAGGCACTGGAGACCACATGGATTCGTAGGAGAAAACTCACTTTCTTCACTGAGCGTATTCCTAGGAGTGACTAGAAGACGGTTAATGGCAATGTCTTTCTGTCAGCCTTGAGGCCGCCTCTTTCTTCCTTTTAAACAGGGGAAATCCAGCCTTTTCCAGGCTTCTCAATGACAAACTGGATCAACCAGCACATGTACCTAGCTTCTCTGACAATCCAAATGAGACCATTGGAACACAATCTGCCCTTCTGCTATGAAACTTTTGGATGCAGTGTGTTCTGCATGTGGCGAACGGCATAATCCTCTAAAAGTCCTCAGTAGGCCTAGGTGACTTTGGATGTTCCAAATGCCTAGCAATGCTCAGGGTAAATCTCTTCTTTCTTTCGGGCTGGAACTAAAGGCCAGTTTCCGCATCACTTAGAGAGACCTCGAGCAGGAGTCCCCAAACTGAATTGGAGCCCCGGTGGTTTCTTTCAGGGCATCTTATGTTTCCTCAAAGTGGCAGACCCGCATGGAATGAAAGCCTGCCACGAACCGCCTTCCTGAGGCTGTTTCAAAGCTGTGGAACGCTAGCAATAGAGAACACATTAGTTCCCGGCCCTTCCAACTGCATAGTGAGGGATGTTCCCAGAGCTGTGTATACCTTGATTGTACTCAGAAGGCTTTGGGTACACAGTGTCCTTCCTTGGAAAGAATTGACCATGCGAGAGTCTTGAGCACTGTGAGCCATACTAAAGCTAAAGCCGTCCATTGATTAAGACTTCCTGGAAACCGGTGCACCTCTATCTTTGGTAATGGGAAAATGTGCACCTTACCTCAAGACTAGAGGTCACATTTAGTTGGCACATTATCTACAGTATGCAACTGGGGAGAGCTCCCAGGATGGAATCGCAAGACCCTGGATTCTTTAGGAAACAACTATGTGCTCTTCAGCGGCACATGTGCCGTGAATAGTATCCTGGTGGTGTTGTTTTCTGCAGGCTTGGAAGCCGCAATGAAACTGCTTACCACGTGGAGAAATTCGGGCTTCTCCCACATTCTCCCCTTTCCAACTTGACGCCAGAGCGCATTAACCAGCACTCTCTGATTCCTGGCGACTTTCAGCCCCACTGGGCCTTTCTATGATCACACTCCCTTGGACGGGCAGTGTTTTGCGTGCCATGAATAGCATTAGATGCTTCATGACATAGTGGGGACTAGGTGATTTTGGATCGTCCACGTGCCTCACAATTTTACCAGTTTTTCAGTATTTTCTGTCAGGCTGGACCTACCGTGTTCCTTGCTTCACAATAGAGAGATGACAGGTAAGAGTTGCCAGGATGCACTTTAGGCACAGGGATTCTGTCAGTGCAGTTCAGAGGGCCTCTGCAGAGGCAGAGCCACGTTGAATAGAGTACTGGCAAAAACGTGGTCCTGGGGCTGCCTTACAGCTGTAGAAATCAAGCTCTGCAGGCGAGAATCAGTTCATTGCCTTTCACTCTGCATAGAAAGAGTTGACCCCAACAGTCTGTTCTGTGTTATTTTTGCTCAGAAAACAAAAACGGGACTCACAGCGCACACACTCTCCCCCAGAACGGAAGTCCTATGGGACTCTCTTAGGCCTATGGAAAGCCGTAGAGGAGTTAAGGCACTCTGTCGACTCAGGATTCACGGAGATGGCTGCAAAAAAATCTTCCCTGATAGCAAACACTCGTGCTTCCCTTGAGGCTAGGTGTCACGTTTACTTTTCACAGAGCTAGGGCAAGGGTGGGATGAGCTCCTAGCAAGGCACTGGAGACCACCTGGTTTCGTAGGAGAATACTCACTTTCTTCACTGAGCTATTCCTAGGAGTGACAAGAAGACGGTTAATGGCAATGTCTTTCAGTTAGCCTTCAGGCCGCCACTATCTACCTTTCAACTGGGGGAAATCCTGCCTTTTTCCAGGCTTCTCAATGACAAACTGGATCACCTAGCACATGTACCTAGCTTCTCTGACAATCCAAAAGAGACCATTGGAACACAATCCGGCCTTCTGCGATGAAACTTTTGGATGCAGTGGGTTCTGCATGTGGCGAATGGCATAAACCTCTAAATGTCCTCAGTAGGCCAGGTGACTTTGGATGTTCCAAATGCCTAGCAATGCTCAGGGTAAATCTCTTCTTTATTTCGGGCTGGACCTAAAGGCCAGTTTCCGCATCACCTAGAGAGACCTCGAGCAGGAGTCCCCAAACTGAATTGGAGCCCCGGTGGTTTCTTTCAGGGCATCTTATGTTTCCTCAAAGTGGCAGACCCACATGGAATGAAATCCTGCCACGAACTGCCTTCCTGAGGCTGTTTCAAAGCTGTGGAACGCTAACCATAGAGAACACATTAGTTCACGGCCCTTCCAACGGCATAGTGAGGGATGTTCCCAGAGCTGTGTATCCCTTGATTGTGCTCAGAAGGCTTTGGGTACACAGTGTCCTTCCTTGGAAAGAATTGACCATGTGAGAGTCTTGAGCACTGTGAGCCATACTAAAGCTAAAGCCGTCCGTTGATTAAGACTTCCTGGAAATCGGTGCACCTCTTTCTCTGGTAATGGGAAAATGTGCACCTTACCTCAAGACTAGAGGTCATATTTAGTTGGCCCTTTAGCTACAGTATGCAACTCGGGTGAGCTCCCAGGAAGGAATCGCAGGCCCCGGATTCCATAGGAAAAAACTATGTGCTCTTAAGCGGCACCTGCGGCGTGAATAGTATCCTGGTGGTGTGGTTTTCAGCAGGCTTGGATGCTGCAATGAAGCTGCTGTCAAAGGGGGAAATACGGGCTTCTCCCATATTCTCCCGTTTACAACTTGACGCCACAGTGCAATTACTAGCACTCTCTGACTGACTGCTGGAGACTTTCAGCCCCACTGGGCCTTTCTATGATCACACTCCATTGGACGCGGGGTGTTTTGCATGCCATGAATAGCATTACATGCTTCATGAACTAGTCCGGCCTAGTTGACTATGGATGGACCAAATGGCTAACAATTTTACCGGATTTTCAGTATTTTCTGTCAGGCTGGACCTACCGTGTACCTTGCTTCACAATACAGAGAGACAGGTAAGAGTTGCCAGGATGCACTTTAGGCGCAGGGATTCTTTCAGTGCAGTTCAGAGGGCCTCCACAGAGGCAGAGCCACGTTGAATGGAATACTGGCAGAAAAGTGGTCCTGGGGCTGCCTTACAGCTGTACAAATCTAGCTCTGCAAGCCAGAATCAGTTCGCTGCCGTTCACTCTGCATAGATACGGTTGACGCCAACAGTCTGCTCTGTGTTATTATTGCTCAGAAAACAAAAAGGGGACTCTCAGCGCACACACTCTCTCCCAGAAGGGAATTCCTTTGCGACTCTCTTAGGCCTACGGAAAGCCGTAGAGGAGTTAAAGCACTCAGTCGAGTCAGGACGCACGGGGATGGCTGCACACAAAACTTTGCTGATAGGAAACACTCGTGCTTCCTGTGAGACTAGGGGTCACGTTTACTTTTCACAGAGCTAGGGCAAGTGTGGGATGAGCTCCTAGAAAGGCACTGGAGACCACATGGATTCGTAGGAGAAAACTCACTTTCTTCACTGAGCGTATTCCTAGGAGTGACTAGAAGACGGTTAATGGCAATGTCTTTCTGTCAGCCTTGAAGCCGCCTCTATCTTCCTTTTAACCAGGGGAAATCCAGCCTTTTTCCAGGCTTCTCAATGACAAACTGGATCACCCCGCACATGTACCTAGCTTCTCTGACAATCCAAAAGAGACCATTGGAACACAATCTGCCCTTCTGCTATGAAACTTTTGGATGCAGTGTGTTCTGCATGTGGCGAACGGCATAATCCTCTAAAAGTCCTCAGTAGGCCTAGGTGACTTTGGATGTTCCAAATGCCTAGCAATGCTCAGGGTAAATCTCTTCTTTCTTTCGGGCTGCACCTAAAGGCCAGTTTCCGCATCACTTAGAGAGACCTCGAGCAGGAGTCCCCAAACTGAATTGGAGCCCCGGTGGTTTCTTTCAGGGCATCTTATGTTTCCTCAAAGTGGCAGACCCGCATGGAATGAAAGCCTACCACGAACCGCCTTCCTGAGGCTGTTTCAAAGCTGTGGAACGCTAGCCATAGAGAACACATTAGTTCCCGGCCCTTCCAACTGCATAGTGAGGGATGTTCCCAGAGCTGTGTATACCTTGATTGTACTCAGAAGGCTTTGGGTACACAGTGTCCTTCCTTGGAAAGAATTGACCATGCGAGAGTCTTGAGCACTGTGAGCCATACTAAAGCTAAAGCCGTCCATTGATTAAGACTTCCTGGAAACCGGTGCACCTCTATCTATGGTAATGGGAAAATGTGCACCTTACCTCAAGACTAGAGGTCACATTTAGTTGGCACTTTATCTACAGTATGCAACTGGGGAGAGCTCCCAGGGTGGAATCACAAGACCCTGGATTCTTTAGGAAACAACTATGTGCTCTTCAGCGGCACATGTGGCGTGAATAGTATCCTGGTGGTGTTGTTTTCTGCAGGCTTGGAAGCCGCAATGAAGCTGCTTACCACGTGGAGAAATTCGGGCTTCTCCCACATTCTCCCCTTTCCAACTTGACGCCAGAGCACATTAACCAGCATTCTCTGATTCCTGGCGACTTTCAGCCCCACTGGGCCTTTCTATAATCACACTCCGTTGGACGGGCAGTGTTTTGCATGCCATGAATAGCATTAGATGCTTCATGACATAGTGGGGACTAGGTGATTTTGGATCGTCCACGTGCCTCACAATTTCACCAGTTTTTCAGTATTTTCTGTCAGGCTGGACCTACAGTGTTCCTTGCTTCACAGTAGAGAGATGACAGGTAAGAGTTGCCAGGATGCACTTTAGGCACAGGGATTCTGTCAGTGCAGTTCAGAGGGCCTCTGCAAAGGCAGAGCCACGTTGAATAGAGTACTGGCAAAAACGTGGTCCTGGGGCTGCCTTACAGCTGTAGAAATCAAGCTCTGCAGGCGAGAATCAGTTCATTGCCTTTCACTCTGCATAGAAAGAGTTGACCCCAACAGTCTGTTCTGTGTTATTTTTGCTCAGAAAACAAAAATGGGACTCACAGCGCACACACTCTCCCCCAGAACGGAAGTCCTATGGGACTCTCTTAGGCCTACAAAAAGCCGTAGAGGAGTTAAAGCACTCTGTCGAGTCAGGACTCACGGAGATGGCTGCACACAAAGCTTTGCTGATAGGAAACACTCGTGCTTCCTGTGAGACTGTGGTCACGTTTACTTTTCACAGAGCTATGGCAAGTGTGGGATGAGCTCCTAGCAAGGCACTGAAGACCACATGGATTCGTAGGAGATAACTCACTTTCTTCACTGAGCGTATTCCTAGGAGTGACTAGAAGACGGTTAATGGCAATGTCTTTCAGTCAGCCTTGAGGCCGCCACTATCTTCCTTTTAACCTGGGGAAATCCTGCCTTTTTCCAGGCTTCTCAATGACAAACTGGATCAACCAGCACATGTACCTAGCTTCTCTGACAATCCAAAAGAGACCATTGGAACTCAATCCGGCCTTCTGCGATGAAAGTTTTGGATGCAGTGTGTTCTGCATGTTGTGAATGGCATAATCCTCTAAATATCCTCAGTAGGCCTAAGTGACTTTGGATGTTCCATGTGCCTAGCAATGCTCATGGTAAATCTCTTCTTTATTTCGGGCTGGACCTAAAGGCCAGTTTCCGCATCACTTAGAGAGACCTCGAGCAGGAGTCCCCAAACTGAATTGGAGCCCCTTTGCTTTCTTTCAGGGCATCAAATGTTTCCTCAAAGTGGCAGACCCGCATGGAATGAAAGCCTGCCACGAACCGCCTTCCTGAGGCTGTTTCAAAGCTGTGCAACTCTAGCCATAGAGAACACATTAGTTCCCGGCCCTTCCAACTGCATAGTGAGGGATGTTCCCAGAGCTGTGTATCCCTTGATTGTGCCCAGAAGGCTTTGGGTACACAGTGTCCTTCCTTGGAAAGAATTGACCATGTGAGAGTCTTGAGCACTGTGAGCCATACTAAAGCTAAAGCCGTCCATTGATTAAGACTTCCTGGAAACCGGTGCACCTCTATCTCTGGTAATGGGAAAATGTGCACCTTACCTCAAGACTAGAGGTCATATTTAGTTGGCCCTTTAGCTACAGTATGCAACTGGGGTGAGCTCCCAGGAAGGAATCGCAGGCCCCGGATTCCTTAGGAAAAAACTATGTGCTCTTAAGCGGCACCTGTGGCGTGAAGAGTCTCCTGGTGGTGTGGTTTTCAGCAGGCTTGGAAGCTGCAATGAAGCTGCTGTCAAAGGGGGAAATACGGGCTTCTCCCATATTCTCCCGTTTACAACTTTACGCCACAGTACATTTTCTAGCACTCTGACTGACTACTGGAGACTTTCAGCCCCACTGGGCCTTTCTATGATCACACTCCGTTGGACGCGGGGTGTTTTTCGTGCCATGAATAGCATTACATGCTTCATGAACTAGTCCGGCCTAGTTGACTTTGGATGGACCAAATGGCTAACAATTTTACCGGATTTTCAGTATTTTCTGTCAGGCTGGACCTACCGTGTACCTTGCTTCACAATAGAGAGATGACAGGTAAGAGTTGCCAGGATGCACTTTAGGTGCAGGGATTCTTTCAGTGCGGTTCAGAGGGCCTCCACAGAGGCAGAGCCACGTTGAATGGAATACTGGCAAAAACGTGGTCCTGGGACTTCCTTACAGCTGTACAAATCTAGCTCTGCAAGAGAGAATCAGTTCGTTGCCTTTCACTCTGAATAGAAAGAGTTCACCCCAACAGTCTGCTCTGTGTTATTATTGCTCAGAAAACAAAAAGGGGACTCACAGCGCACACACTCTCCCCCAGAAGGGAATTCCTATGCGACTCTCTTAGGCCTACAAAAAGCCGTAGAGGAGTTAAAGCACTCTGTCGAGTCAGGACTCACGGAGATGGCTGCACACAAAGCTTTGCTGATAGGAAACACTAGTGCTTCCTGCGAGACTGTGGTCACGTTTACTTTTCACAGAGCTATGGCAAGTGTGGGATGAGCTCCTAGCTAGGCACTGGAGACCACATGGATTCGTAGGAGAAAACTCACTTTCTTCACTGAGCGTATTCCTAGGAGTGACTAGAAGACGGTTAATAGCAATGAATTTCAGTCAGCCTTGAGGCCGCCACTATCTTCCTTTTAACCTGGGGAAATCCTGCCTTTTCCAGGCTTCTCAATGACAAACTGGATCAACCAGCACATGTACCTAGCTTCTCTGACAATCCAAAAGAGACCATTGGAACTCAATCCGGCCTTCTGCGATGAAAGTTTTGAATGCAGTGTGTTCTGCATGTTGTGAAAGGCATAATCCTCTAAATATCCTCAGTAGGCCTAGGTGACTTTGGATGTTCCATGTGCCTAGCAATGCTCAGGGTAAATCTCTTCTTTATTTCGGGCTGGACCTAAAGGCCAGTTTCCGCATCACTTAGAGAGACTTCGAGCAGGAGTCCCCAAACTGAATTGGAGCCCCGGTGCTTTCTTTCAGGGCATCAAAAGTTTCCTCAAAGTGGCAGACCCGCATGGAATGAAAGCCTGCCACGAACCGCCTTCCTGAGGCTGTTTCAAAGCTGTGGAACTCTAGCCATAGAGAACACATTAGTTCCCGGCCCTTCCAACTGCATAGTGAGGGATGTTCCCAGAGCTGTGTATCCCTTGATTGTGCCCAGAAGGCTTTGGGTACACAGTGTCCTTCCTTGGAAAGAATTGACCATGTGAGAGTCTTGAGCACTGTGAGCCATACTAAAGCTAAAGCCGTCCATTGATTAAGACTTTCTGGAAATCGGTGCACCTCTATCTCTGGTAATGGGAAAATGTGCACCTTACCTCAAGACTAGAGGTCATATTTAGTTGGCCCTTTAGCTACAGTATGCAACTCGGGTGAGCTCCCAGGAAGGAATCGCAGGCCCCAGATTCCTTAGGAAAAAACTATGTGCTCTTCAGCGGCACCTGTGGCGTGAATAGTATCCTGGTGGTGTGGTTTTCAGCAGGCTTGGAAGCTGCAATGAAGCTGCTGTCAAAGGGGGAAATACGGGCTTCTCCCATATTCTCCCATTTACAACTTTACGCCACAGTACATTTTCTAGCACTCTGACTGACTACTGGAGCCTTTCAGCCACACTGGGCCTTTCTATGATCACACTCCGTTGGACGCGGGGTGTTTTTCGTGCCATGAATAGCATTACATGCTTCATGAACTAGTCTGGCCTAGTTGACTTTGGATGGACCAAATGGCTAACAATTTTACCGGATTTTCATTATTTTCTGTCAGGCTGGACCTACCGTGTACCTTGCTTCACAAAAGAGAGATGACAGGTAAGAGTTGCCAGGATGCACTTTAGGTGAAGGGATTCTTTCAGTGCAGTTCAGAGGGCCTCCACAGAGGCAGAGCCACGTTGAATGGAATACTGGCAAAAACGTGGTCCTGGGGCTGCCTTACAGCTGCAGAAATCAAGCTCTGCAGGCGAGAATCTGTTCATCACCCTTCCCTCTTCATACAAAGAGTTGACCCCACCCGTCTGTTCTGTGTTATGTTTCTCAGAAAATAAAAGGGGACTACGGCACACCCACTCTCCCTCAGAAGGGAATTCCTACGCGACTCTCTTAGGCCTACGGAAAGCCGTAGAGGAGTTAAAGCACTCTGTCGAGTCAGGACTCACGGAGATGGCTGCACACATAACTTTGATGATAGGAAACACTCGTGCTTCCCTTGAGGCTAGGGGTCACGTTTACTTTGCACTGAGCTAGGGCAAGCGTGGGATGAGCTCCTAGCAAGGCACTTTAGACCACTTGGATTCCTAGGAGAACACTCACTTTCTTCACTGAGCGTATTCCTAGGAGTAACTAGAAGACGGTTAATGGCAATGTCTTTCAGTCAGCCTTGAGGCCGCCACTATGTACCTTTCAACTGGGGGAAATCCTGCCTTTTTCCAGGCTTCTCAATGACAAACTGGATCACCCCGCACATGTACCTAGCTTCTCTGACAATCCAAAAGAGACCATTGGAACGCAATCCGGCCTTCTGCGATGAAACTTTTGGATGCAGTGTGTTCTGCATGTGGCGAACGGCATAATCCTCTAAAAGTCCTCAGTAGGCCTAGGTGACTTTGGATGTTCCAAATGCCTAGCAATGCTCAGGGTAAATCTCTTCTTTCTTTCGGGCTGGACCTAAAGGCCAGTTTCCGCATCACTTAGAGAGACCTCGAGCAGGAGTCCCCAAACTGAATTGGAGCCCCGGTGGTTTCTTTCAGGGCATCTTATGTTTCCCCAAAGTGGCAGACCCGCATGGAATGAAAGCCTGCCACGAACCGTCTTCCTGAGGCACTTTCAAAGCTGTGGAACGCTAGCCATAGAGAATACATTAGTTCCCGGCCCTTCCAACTGCATAGTGAGGGATGTTCCCAGAGCTGTGTATCCCTTGATTGTGCCCAGAAGGCTTTGGGTACACAGTGTCCTTCCTTGGAAAGAATTGACCATGTGAGAGTCTTGAGCACTGTGGGCCATACTAAAGCTAAAGCCGTCCATTGATTAAGACGTCCTGGAAACCGGTGCACCTCTATCTCTGGTAATGGGAAAATGTGCACCTTACCTCAAGATTAGAGGTCACACTTAGTTGGACCTTTAGCTAGAGTACCCAACTGGGGTGAGCTCCCAGGAAGGAATCGCAATACCCTCGATTCTTCAGGAAAACACTATGTGCTCTTCAGCGGCACCTGTTGCGTGAATAGTATCCTGGTGGTGTGGTTTTCAGCAGGCTTGGAAGCTGCAATGAAGCTGCTGTCAAAAGGGGGATATACGGGCTTGTCCCATATTCTCCCATTTACAACTTGTCACCACTGCACATTTACTAGCACTCTCTGACTGACTACTGGAGACTTTCAGCCCCACTGGGCCTTTCTATGATCACACTTCGTTGGACGCAGGGTGTTTTGCGAGCCATGAATAGCATTACACGCTTCATGACATAGTGGGGACTAAGTGATTTTGGATCGTCCACGGGCCTCACAATTTTACCGGTTTTTCAGTATTTTCTGTCAGGCTGGACCTACCGTGTACCTTGCTTCACAATACAGAGAGACAGGTAAGAGTTGCCAGGATGCACTTTAGGCGCAGGGATTCTTTCAGTGCAGTTCAGAGGGCCTCCACAGAGGCAGAGCCACGTTGAATGCAATACTGGCAAAAAAGTGGTCCTGGGGCTGCCTTACAGCTGTACAAATCTAGCTCTGCAAGCGAGAATCAGTTCGCTGCCTTTCACTCTGCATAGAAAGAGTTGACGCCAACAGTCTGCTCTGTGTTATTATTGCTCAGAAAACAAAAAGGGGACTCACAGCGCACACACTCTCCCCCAGAAGGGAATTCCTATGCGACTCTCTTAGGCCTACGGAAAGCTGTAGAGGAGTTAAAGCACTCTGTCGAGTCAGGACTCACAGCGATAGCTGCACACAAAACTTTGCTGATAGGAAACACTCGTGCTTCCTGTGAGACTAGGGGTCACGTTTACTTTTCACAGAGCTAGGGCAAGTGTGGGATGAGCTCCTAGCAAGGCACTGGAGACCACATGGATTCGTAGGAGAAAACTCACTTTCTTCACTGAGCGTATTCCTAGGAGTGACTAGAAGACGGTTAATGGCAATGTCTTTCTGTCAGCCTTGAGGCCGCCTCTTTCTTCCTTTTAAACAGGGGAAATCCAGCCTTTTCCAGGCTTCTCAATGACAAACTGGATCAACCAGCACATGTACCTAGCTTCTCTGACAATCCAAAAGAGACCATTGGAACACAATCTGCCCTTCTGCTATGAAACTTTTGGATGCAGTGTGTTCTGCATGTGGCGAACGGCATAATCCTCTAAAAGTCCTCAGTAGGCCTAGGTGACTTTGGATGTTCCAAATGCCTAGCAATGCTCAGGGTAAATCTCTTCTTTCTTTCGGGCTGGAACTAAAGGCCAGTTTCCGCATCACTTAGAGAGACCTCGAGCAGGAGTCCCCAAACTGAATTGGAGCCCCGGTGGTTTCTTTCAGGGCATCTTATGTTTCCTCAAAGTGGCAGACCCGCATGGAATGAAAGCCTGCCACGAACCGCCTTCCTGAGGCTGTTTCAAAGCTGTGGAACGCTAGCAATAGAGAACACATTAGTTCCCGGCCCTTCCAACTGCATAGTGAGGGATGTTCCCAGAGCTGTGTATACCTTGATTGTACTCAGAAGGCTTTGGGTACACAGTGTCCTTCCTTGGAAAGAATTGACCATGCGAGAGTCTTGAGCACTGTGAGCCATACTAAAGCTAAAGCCGTCCATTGATTAAGACTTCCTGGAAACCGGTGCACCTCTATCTTTGGTAATGGGAAAATGTGCACCTTACCTCAAGACTAGAGGTCACATTTAGTTGGCACATTATCTACAGTATGCAACTGGGGAGAGCTCCCAGGATGGAATCGCAAGACCCTGGATTCTTTAGGAAACAACTATGTGCTCTTCAGCGGCACATGTGCCGTGAATAGTATCCTGGTGGTGTTGTTTTCTGCAGGCTTGGAAGCCGCAATGAAACTGCTTACCACGTGGAGAAATTCGGGCTTCTCCCACATTCTCCCCTTTCCAACTTGACGCCAGAGCGCATTAACCAGCACTCTCTGATTCCTGGCGACTTTCAGCCCCACTGGGCCTTTCTATGATCACACTCCCTTGGACGGGCAGTGTTTTGCGTGCCATGAATAGCATTAGATGCTTCATGACATAGTGGGGACTAGGTGATTTTGGATCGTCCACGTGCCTCACAATTTTACCAGTTTTTCAGTATTTTCTGTCAGGCTGGACCTACCGTGTTCCTTGCTTCACAATAGAGAGATGACAGGTAAGAGTTGCCAGGATGCACTTTAGGCACAGGGATTCTGTCAGTGCAGTTCAGAGGGCCTCTGCAGAGGCAGAGCCACGTTGAATAGAGTACTGGCAAAAACGTGGTCCTGGGGCTGCCTTACAGCTGTAGAAATCAAGCTCTGCAGGCGAGAATCAGTTCATTGCCTTTCACTCTGCATAGAAAGAGTTGACCCCAACAGTCTGTTCTGTGTTATTTTTGCTCAGAAAACAAAAACGGGACTCACAGCGCACACACTCTCCCCCAGAACGGAAGTCCTATGGGACTCTCTTAGGCCTATGGAAAGCCGTAGAGGAGTTAAGGCACTCTGTCGACTCAGGATTCACGGAGATGGCTGCAAAAAAATCTTCCCTGATAGCAAACACTCGTGCTTCCCTTGAGGCTAGGTGTCACGTTTACTTTTCACAGAGCTAGGGCAAGGGTGGGATGAGCTCCTAGCAAGGCACTGGAGACCACCTGGTTTCGTAGGAGAATACTCACTTTCTTCACTGAGCTATTCCTAGGAGTGACAAGAAGACGGTTAATGGCAATGTCTTTCAGTTAGCCTTCAGGCCGCCACTATCTACCTTTCAACTGGGGGAAATCCTGCCTTTTTCCAGGCTTCTCAATGACAAACTGGATCACCTAGCACATGTACCTAGCTTCTCTGACAATCCAAAAGAGACCATTGGAACACAATCCGGCCTTCTGCGATGAAACTTTTGGATGCAGTGGGTTCTGCATGTGGCGAATGGCATAAACCTCTAAATGTCCTCAGTAGGCCAGGTGACTTTGGATGTTCCAAATGCCTAGCAATGCTCAGGGTAAATCTCTTCTTTATTTCGGGCTGGACCTAAAGGCCAGTTTCCGCATCACCTAGAGAGACCTCGAGCAGGAGTCCCCAAACTGAATTGGAGCCCCGGTGGTTTCTTTCAGGGCATCTTATGTTTCCTCAAAGTGGCAGACCCACATGGAATGAAATCCTGCCACGAACTGCCTTCCTGAGGCTGTTTCAAAGCTGTGGAACGCTAACCATAGAGAACACATTAGTTCACGGCCCTTCCAACGGCATAGTGAGGGATGTTCCCAGAGCTGTGTATCCCTTGATTGTGCTCAGAAGGCTTTGGGTACACAGTGTCCTTCCTTGGAAAGAATTGACCATGTGAGAGTCTTGAGCACTGTGAGCCATACTAAAGCTAAAGCCGTCCGTTGATTAAGACTTCCTGGAAATCGGTGCACCTCTTTCTCTGGTAATGGGAAAATGTGCACCTTACCTCAAGACTAGAGGTCATATTTAGTTGGCCCTTTAGCTACAGTATGCAACTCGGGTGAGCTCCCAGGAAGGAATCGCAGGCCCCGGATTCCATAGGAAAAAACTATGTGCTCTTAAGCGGCACCTGCGGCGTGAATAGTATCCTGGTGGTGTGGTTTTCAGCAGGCTTGGATGCTGCAATGAAGCTGCTGTCAAAGGGGGAAATACGGGCTTCTCCCATATTCTCCCGTTTACAACTTGACGCCACAGTGCAATTACTAGCACTCTCTGACTGACTGCTGGAGACTTTCAGCCCCACTGGGCCTTTCTATGATCACACTCCATTGGACGCGGGGTGTTTTGCATGCCATGAATAGCATTACATGCTTCATGAACTAG
The DNA here is from genome assembly GCF_025265405.1 of Mesoplodon densirostris. NCBI lineage: Eukaryota > Metazoa > Chordata > Mammalia > Artiodactyla > Ziphiidae > Mesoplodon > Mesoplodon densirostris. The sequence continues at coordinate 2,774,663 of NC_082682.1, forward strand.
TCCGGCCTAGTTGACTATGGATGGACCAAATGGCTAACAATTTTACCGGATTTTCAGTATTTTCTGTCAGGCTGGACCTACCGTGTACCTTGCTTCACAATACAGAGAGACAGGTAAGAGTTGCCAGGATGCACTTTAGGCGCAGGGATTCTTTCAGTGCAGTTCAGAGGGCCTCCACAGAGGCAGAGCCACGTTGAATGGAATACTGGCAGAAAAGTGGTCCTGGGGCTGCCTTACAGCTGTACAAATCTAGCTCTGCAAGCCAGAATCAGTTCGCTGCCGTTCACTCTGCATAGATACGGTTGACGCCAACAGTCTGCTCTGTGTTATTATTGCTCAGAAAACAAAAAGGGGACTCTCAGCGCACACACTCTCTCCCAGAAGGGAATTCCTTTGCGACTCTCTTAGGCCTACGGAAAGCCGTAGAGGAGTTAAAGCACTCAGTCGAGTCAGGACGCACGGGGATGGCTGCACACAAAACTTTGCTGATAGGAAACACTCGTGCTTCCTGTGAGACTAGGGGTCACGTTTACTTTTCACAGAGCTAGGGCAAGTGTGGGATGAGCTCCTAGAAAGGCACTGGAGACCACATGGATTCGTAGGAGAAAACTCACTTTCTTCACTGAGCGTATTCCTAGGAGTGACTAGAAGACGGTTAATGGCAATGTCTTTCTGTCAGCCTTGAAGCCGCCTCTATCTTCCTTTTAACCAGGGGAAATCCAGCCTTTTTCCAGGCTTCTCAATGACAAACTGGATCACCCCGCACATGTACCTAGCTTCTCTGACAATCCAAAAGAGACCATTGGAACACAATCTGCCCTTCTGCTATGAAACTTTTGGATGCAGTGTGTTCTGCATGTGGCGAACGGCATAATCCTCTAAAAGTCCTCAGTAGGCCTAGGTGACTTTGGATGTTCCAAATGCCTAGCAATGCTCAGGGTAAATCTCTTCTTTCTTTCGGGCTGCACCTAAAGGCCAGTTTCCGCATCACTTAGAGAGACCTCGAGCAGGAGTCCCCAAACTGAATTGGAGCCCCGGTGGTTTCTTTCAGGGCATCTTATGTTTCCTCAAAGTGGCAGACCCGCATGGAATGAAAGCCTACCACGAACCGCCTTCCTGAGGCTGTTTCAAAGCTGTGGAACGCTAGCCATAGAGAACACATTAGTTCCCGGCCCTTCCAACTGCATAGTGAGGGATGTTCCCAGAGCTGTGTATACCTTGATTGTACTCAGAAGGCTTTGGGTACACAGTGTCCTTCCTTGGAAAGAATTGACCATGCGAGAGTCTTGAGCACTGTGAGCCATACTAAAGCTAAAGCCGTCCATTGATTAAGACTTCCTGGAAACCGGTGCACCTCTATCTATGGTAATGGGAAAATGTGCACCTTACCTCAAGACTAGAGGTCACATTTAGTTGGCACTTTATCTACAGTATGCAACTGGGGAGAGCTCCCAGGGTGGAATCACAAGACCCTGGATTCTTTAGGAAACAACTATGTGCTCTTCAGCGGCACATGTGGCGTGAATAGTATCCTGGTGGTGTTGTTTTCTGCAGGCTTGGAAGCCGCAATGAAGCTGCTTACCACGTGGAGAAATTCGGGCTTCTCCCACATTCTCCCCTTTCCAACTTGACGCCAGAGCACATTAACCAGCATTCTCTGATTCCTGGCGACTTTCAGCCCCACTGGGCCTTTCTATAATCACACTCCGTTGGACGGGCAGTGTTTTGCATGCCATGAATAGCATTAGATGCTTCATGACATAGTGGGGACTAGGTGATTTTGGATCGTCCACGTGCCTCACAATTTCACCAGTTTTTCAGTATTTTCTGTCAGGCTGGACCTACAGTGTTCCTTGCTTCACAGTAGAGAGATGACAGGTAAGAGTTGCCAGGATGCACTTTAGGCACAGGGATTCTGTCAGTGCAGTTCAGAGGGCCTCTGCAAAGGCAGAGCCACGTTGAATAGAGTACTGGCAAAAACGTGGTCCTGGGGCTGCCTTACAGCTGTAGAAATCAAGCTCTGCAGGCGAGAATCAGTTCATTGCCTTTCACTCTGCATAGAAAGAGTTGACCCCAACAGTCTGTTCTGTGTTATTTTTGCTCAGAAAACAAAAATGGGACTCACAGCGCACACACTCTCCCCCAGAACGGAAGTCCTATGGGACTCTCTTAGGCCTACAAAAAGCCGTAGAGGAGTTAAAGCACTCTGTCGAGTCAGGACTCACGGAGATGGCTGCACACAAAGCTTTGCTGATAGGAAACACTCGTGCTTCCTGTGAGACTGTGGTCACGTTTACTTTTCACAGAGCTATGGCAAGTGTGGGATGAGCTCCTAGCAAGGCACTGAAGACCACATGGATTCGTAGGAGATAACTCACTTTCTTCACTGAGCGTATTCCTAGGAGTGACTAGAAGACGGTTAATGGCAATGTCTTTCAGTCAGCCTTGAGGCCGCCACTATCTTCCTTTTAACCTGGGGAAATCCTGCCTTTTTCCAGGCTTCTCAATGACAAACTGGATCAACCAGCACATGTACCTAGCTTCTCTGACAATCCAAAAGAGACCATTGGAACTCAATCCGGCCTTCTGCGATGAAAGTTTTGGATGCAGTGTGTTCTGCATGTTGTGAATGGCATAATCCTCTAAATATCCTCAGTAGGCCTAAGTGACTTTGGATGTTCCATGTGCCTAGCAATGCTCATGGTAAATCTCTTCTTTATTTCGGGCTGGACCTAAAGGCCAGTTTCCGCATCACTTAGAGAGACCTCGAGCAGGAGTCCCCAAACTGAATTGGAGCCCCTTTGCTTTCTTTCAGGGCATCAAATGTTTCCTCAAAGTGGCAGACCCGCATGGAATGAAAGCCTGCCACGAACCGCCTTCCTGAGGCTGTTTCAAAGCTGTGCAACTCTAGCCATAGAGAACACATTAGTTCCCGGCCCTTCCAACTGCATAGTGAGGGATGTTCCCAGAGCTGTGTATCCCTTGATTGTGCCCAGAAGGCTTTGGGTACACAGTGTCCTTCCTTGGAAAGAATTGACCATGTGAGAGTCTTGAGCACTGTGAGCCATACTAAAGCTAAAGCCGTCCATTGATTAAGACTTCCTGGAAACCGGTGCACCTCTATCTCTGGTAATGGGAAAATGTGCACCTTACCTCAAGACTAGAGGTCATATTTAGTTGGCCCTTTAGCTACAGTATGCAACTGGGGTGAGCTCCCAGGAAGGAATCGCAGGCCCCGGATTCCTTAGGAAAAAACTATGTGCTCTTAAGCGGCACCTGTGGCGTGAAGAGTCTCCTGGTGGTGTGGTTTTCAGCAGGCTTGGAAGCTGCAATGAAGCTGCTGTCAAAGGGGGAAATACGGGCTTCTCCCATATTCTCCCGTTTACAACTTTACGCCACAGTACATTTTCTAGCACTCTGACTGACTACTGGAGACTTTCAGCCCCACTGGGCCTTTCTATGATCACACTCCGTTGGACGCGGGGTGTTTTTCGTGCCATGAATAGCATTACATGCTTCATGAACTAGTCCGGCCTAGTTGACTTTGGATGGACCAAATGGCTAACAATTTTACCGGATTTTCAGTATTTTCTGTCAGGCTGGACCTACCGTGTACCTTGCTTCACAATAGAGAGATGACAGGTAAGAGTTGCCAGGATGCACTTTAGGTGCAGGGATTCTTTCAGTGCGGTTCAGAGGGCCTCCACAGAGGCAGAGCCACGTTGAATGGAATACTGGCAAAAACGTGGTCCTGGGACTTCCTTACAGCTGTACAAATCTAGCTCTGCAAGAGAGAATCAGTTCGTTGCCTTTCACTCTGAATAGAAAGAGTTCACCCCAACAGTCTGCTCTGTGTTATTATTGCTCAGAAAACAAAAAGGGGACTCACAGCGCACACACTCTCCCCCAGAAGGGAATTCCTATGCGACTCTCTTAGGCCTACAAAAAGCCGTAGAGGAGTTAAAGCACTCTGTCGAGTCAGGACTCACGGAGATGGCTGCACACAAAGCTTTGCTGATAGGAAACACTAGTGCTTCCTGCGAGACTGTGGTCACGTTTACTTTTCACAGAGCTATGGCAAGTGTGGGATGAGCTCCTAGCTAGGCACTGGAGACCACATGGATTCGTAGGAGAAAACTCACTTTCTTCACTGAGCGTATTCCTAGGAGTGACTAGAAGACGGTTAATAGCAATGAATTTCAGTCAGCCTTGAGGCCGCCACTATCTTCCTTTTAACCTGGGGAAATCCTGCCTTTTCCAGGCTTCTCAATGACAAACTGGATCAACCAGCACATGTACCTAGCTTCTCTGACAATCCAAAAGAGACCATTGGAACTCAATCCGGCCTTCTGCGATGAAAGTTTTGAATGCAGTGTGTTCTGCATGTTGTGAAAGGCATAATCCTCTAAATATCCTCAGTAGGCCTAGGTGACTTTGGATGTTCCATGTGCCTAGCAATGCTCAGGGTAAATCTCTTCTTTATTTCGGGCTGGACCTAAAGGCCAGTTTCCGCATCACTTAGAGAGACTTCGAGCAGGAGTCCCCAAACTGAATTGGAGCCCCGGTGCTTTCTTTCAGGGCATCAAAAGTTTCCTCAAAGTGGCAGACCCGCATGGAATGAAAGCCTGCCACGAACCGCCTTCCTGAGGCTGTTTCAAAGCTGTGGAACTCTAGCCATAGAGAACACATTAGTTCCCGGCCCTTCCAACTGCATAGTGAGGGATGTTCCCAGAGCTGTGTATCCCTTGATTGTGCCCAGAAGGCTTTGGGTACACAGTGTCCTTCCTTGGAAAGAATTGACCATGTGAGAGTCTTGAGCACTGTGAGCCATACTAAAGCTAAAGCCGTCCATTGATTAAGACTTTCTGGAAATCGGTGCACCTCTATCTCTGGTAATGGGAAAATGTGCACCTTACCTCAAGACTAGAGGTCATATTTAGTTGGCCCTTTAGCTACAGTATGCAACTCGGGTGAGCTCCCAGGAAGGAATCGCAGGCCCCAGATTCCTTAGGAAAAAACTATGTGCTCTTCAGCGGCACCTGTGGCGTGAATAGTATCCTGGTGGTGTGGTTTTCAGCAGGCTTGGAAGCTGCAATGAAGCTGCTGTCAAAGGGGGAAATACGGGCTTCTCCCATATTCTCCCATTTACAACTTTACGCCACAGTACATTTTCTAGCACTCTGACTGACTACTGGAGCCTTTCAGCCACACTGGGCCTTTCTATGATCACACTCCGTTGGACGCGGGGTGTTTTTCGTGCCATGAATAGCATTACATGCTTCATGAACTAGTCTGGCCTAGTTGACTTTGGATGGACCAAATGGCTAACAATTTTACCGGATTTTCATTATTTTCTGTCAGGCTGGACCTACCGTGTACCTTGCTTCACAAAAGAGAGATGACAGGTAAGAGTTGCCAGGATGCACTTTAGGTGAAGGGATTCTTTCAGTGCAGTTCAGAGGGCCTCCACAGAGGCAGAGCCACGTTGAATGGAATACTGGCAAAAACGTGGTCCTGGGGCTGCCTTACAGCTGCAGAAATCAAGCTCTGCAGGCGAGAATCTGTTCATCACCCTTCCCTCTTCATACAAAGAGTTGACCCCAACCGTCTGTTCTGTGTTATGTTTCTCAGAAAATAAAAGGGGACTACGGCACACCCACTCTCCCTCAGAAGGGAATTCCTACGCGACTCTCTTAGGCCTACGGAAAGCCGTAGAGGAGTTAAAGCACTCTGTCGAGTCAGGACTCACGGAGATGGCTGCACACATAACTTTGATGATAGGAAACACTCGTGCTTCCCTTGAGGCTAGGGGTCACGTTTACTTTGCACTGAGCTAGGGCAAGCGTTGGATGAGCTCCTAGCAAGGCACTTTAGACCACTTGGATTCCTAGGAGAACACTCACTTTCTTCACTGAGCGTATTCCTAGGAGTAACTAGAAGACGGTTAATGGCAATGTCTTTCAGTCAGCCTTGAGGCCGCCACTATGTACCTTTCAACTGGGGGAAATCCTGCCTTTTTCCAGGCTTCTCAATGACAAACTGGATCACCCCGCACATGTACCTAGCTTCTCTGACAATCCAAAAGAGACCATTGGAACGCAATCCGGCCTTCTGCGATGAAACTTTTGGATGCAGTGTGTTCTGCATGTGGCGAACGGCATAATCCTCTAAAAGTCCTCAGTAGGCCTAGGTGACTTTGGATGTTCCAAATGCCTAGCAATGCTCAGGGTAAATCTCTTCTTTCTTTCGGGCTGGACCTAAAGGCCAGTTTCCGCATCACTTAGAGAGACCTCGAGCAGGAGTCCCCAAACTGAATTGGAGCCCCGGTGGTTTCTTTCAGGGCATCTTATGTTTCCCCAAAGTGGCAGACCCGCATGGAATGAAAGCCTGCCACGAACCGTCTTCCTGAGGCACTTTCAAAGCTGTGGAACGCTAGCCATAGAGAATACATTAATTCCCGGCCCTTCCAACTGCATAGTGAGGGATGTTCCCAGAGCTGTGTATCCCTTGATTGTGCCCAGAAGGCTTTGGGTACACAGTGTCCTTCCTTGGAAAGAATTGACCATGTGAGAGTCTTGAGCACTGTGGGCCATACCAAAGCTAAAGCCGTCCATTGATTAAGACTTCCTGGAAACCGGTGCACCTCTATCTCTGGTAATGGGAAAATGTGCACCTTACCTCAAGACTAGAGGTCATATTTAGTGGGCCCTTTAGCTACAGTATGCAACTCGGGTGAGCTCCCAGGAAGGAATCGCAGGCCCCGGATTACTTAGGAAAAAACTATGTGCTCTTAAGCGGCACCTGTGGCGTGAATAGTATCCTGGTGGTGTGGTTTTCAGCAGGCTTGGAAGCTGCAATGAAGCTGCTGTCAAAGGGGGAAATACGGGCTTCTCCCATATTCTCCCGTTTACAACTTTACGCCACAGTACATTTTCTAGCACTCTGACTGACTACTGGAGACTTTCAGCCCCACTGGGCCTTTCTATGATCACACTCCGTTGGACGCGGGGTGTTTTGCGTGCCATGAATAGCATTACATGCTTCATGAACTAGTCCGGCCTAGTTGACTTTGGATGGACCAAATGGCTAACAATTTTACCGGATTTTCAGTATTTTCTGTCAGGCTGGACCTACCGTGTACCTTGCTTCACAAAAGAGAGATGACAGGTAAGAGTTGCCAGGATGCACTTTAGGTGCAGGGATTCTTTCAGTGCAGTTCAGAGGGCCTCCACAGAGGCAGAGCCACGTTGAATGGAATACTGGCAAAAACGTGGTCCTGGGGCTGCCTTACAGCTATAGAAATCAAGCTCTGAAGGCGAGAATCTGTTCATCACCCTTCCCTCTTCATACAAAGAGTTGACCCCAACCGTCTGTTCTGTGTTATGTTTCTCGGAAAATAAAAGGGGACTACGGCGCACCCACTCTCCCTCAGAAGGGAATTCCTACGCGACTCTCTTAGGCCTATGGAAAGCCGTAGAGGAGTTAAAGCACTCTGTCGAGTCAGGACTCACGGAGATGGCTGCACACATAACTTTGCTGATAAAAAACACTCGTGCTTCCCTTGAGGCTAGGGGTCACGTTTACTTTGCACTGAGCTAGGGCAAGCGTGTGATGAGCTCCTAGCAAGGCACTGGAGACCACATGGATTCCTAGGAGAACACTCACTTTCTTCACTGAGCGTATTCCTAGGAGTGACTAGAAGACGGTTAATGGCAATGTCTTTCAGTCAGCACTGAGGCCGCCACTATGTACCTTTCAATTGGGGGAAATCCTGCCTTTTTCCAGGCTTCTCAATGACAAACTGGATCACCCCGCACATGTACCTAGCTTCTCTGACAATCCCAAAGAGACCATTGGAACGCAATCCGGCCTTCTGCGATGAAACTTTTGGATGCAGTGTGTTCTGCATGTGGTGAACGGCATAATCCTCTAAATGTCCTCAGTAGGCTTAGGTGACTTTGGATGTTCCAAATGCCTAGCAATGCTCAGGGTAAATCTCTTCTTTCTTTCGGGCTGCACCTAAAGGCCAGTTTCCGCATCACTTAGAGAGACCTCGAGCAGGAGTCCCCAAACTGAATTGGAGCCCCGGTGGTTTCTTTCAGGGCATCTTATGTTTCCTCAAAGTGGCAGACCCGCATGGAATGAAAGCCTGCCACGAACCGCCTTCCTGAGGCTGTTTCAAAGCTGTGGAACGCTAGCCATAGAGAACACATTAGTTCCCGGCCCTTCCAACTGCATAGTGAGGGATGTTCCCAGAGCTGTGTATCCCTTGATTGTGCCCAGAAGGCTTTGGGTACACAGTGTCCTTCCTTGGAAAGAATTGACCATGTGAGAGTCTTGAGCACTGTGGGCCATACTAAAGCTAAAGCCGTCCATTGATTAAGACGTCCTGGAAACCGGTGCACCTCTATCTCTGGTAATGGGAAAATGTGCACCTTACCTCAAGACTAGAGGTCACACTTAGTTGGACCTTTAGCTAGAGTACCCAACTGGGGTGAGCTCCCAGGAAGGAATCGCAATACCCTCGATTCTTCAGGAAAACACTATGTGCTCTTCAGCGGCACCTGTTGCGTGAATAGTATCCTGGTGGTGTGGTTTTCAGCAGGCTTGGAAGCTGCAATGAAGCTGCTGTCTAAAGGGGGATATACGGGCTTGTCCCATATTCTCCCATTTACAACTTGTCACCACTGCACATTTACTAGCACTCTCTGACTGACTACTGGAGACTTTCAGCCCCACTGGGCCTTTCTATGATCACACTTCGTTGGACGCAGGGTGTTTTGCGAGCCATGAATAGCATTACACGCTTCATGACATAGTGGGGACTAAGTGATTTTGGATCGTCCACGGGCCTCACAATTTTACCGGTTTTTCAGTATTTTCTGTCAGGCTGGACCTACCGTGTACCTTGCTTCACAATACAGAGAGACAGGTAAGAGTTGCCAGGATGCACTTTAGGCGCAGGGATTCTTTCAGTGCAGTTCAGAGGGCCTCCACAGAGGCAGAGCCACGTTGAATGCAATACTGGCAAAAAAGTGGTCCTGGGGCTGCCTTACAGCTGTACAAATCTAGCTCTGCAAGCGAGAATCAGTTCGCTGCCTTTCACTCTGCATAGAAAGAGTTGACGCCAACAGTCTGCTCTGTGTTATTATTGCTCAGAAAACAAAAAGGGGACTCACAGCGCACACACTCTCCCCCAGAAGGGAATTCCTATGCGACTCTCTTAGGCCTACGGAAAGCTGTAGAGGAGTTAAAGCACTCTGTCGAGTCAGGACTCACAGCGATGGCTGCACACAAAACTTTGCTGATAGGAAACACTCGTGCTTCCTGTGAGACTAGGGGTCACGTTTACTTTTCACAGAGCTAGGGCAAGTGTGGGATGAGCTCCTAGCAAGGCACTGGAGACCACATGGATTCGTAGGAGAAAACTCACTTTCTTCACTGAGCGTATTCCTAGGAGTGACTAGAAGACGGTTAATGGCAATGTCTTTCTGTCAGCCTTGAGGCCGCCTCTTTCTTCCTTTTAAACAGGGGAAATCCAGCCTTTTCCAGGCTTCTCAATGACAAACTGGATCAACCAGCACATGTACCTAGCTTCTCTGACAATCCAAAAGAGCCCATTGGAACACAATCTGGCCTTCTGCTATGAAACTTTTGGATGCAGTGTGTTCTGCATGTGGCGAACGGCATAATCCTCTAAAAGTCCTCAGTAGGCCTAGGTGACTTTGGATGCTCCAAATGCCTAGCAATCCTCAGGGTAAATCTCTTCTTTCTTTCGGGCTGGACCTAAAGGCCAGTTTCCGCATCACTTAGAGAGACCTCGAGCAGGAGTCCCCAAACTGAATTGGAGCCCCGGTGGTTTCTTTCAGGGCATCTTATGTTTCCTCAAAGTGGCAGACCCGCATGGAATGAAAGCCTGCCACGAACCGCCTTCCTGAGGCTGTTTCAAAGCTGTGGAACGCTAGCCATAGAGAACACATTAGTTCCCGGCCCTTCCAACTGCATAGTGAGGGATGTTCCCAGAGCTGTGTATACCTTGATTGTACTCAGAAGGCTTTGGGTACACAGTGTCCTTCCTTGGAAAGAATTGACCATGCGAGAGTCTTGAGCACTGTGAGCCATACTAAAGCTAAAGCCGTCCATTGATTAAGACTTCCTGGAAACCGGTGCACCTCTATCTTTGGTAATGGGAAAATGTGCACCTTACCTCAAGACTAGAGGTCACATTTAGTTGGCACATTATCTACAGTATGCAACTGGGGAGAGCTCCCAGGATGGAATCGCAAGACCCTGGATTCTTTAGGAAACAACTATGTGCTCTTCAGCGGCACATGTGGCGTGAATAGTATCCTGGTGGTGTTGTTTTCTGCAGGCTTGGAAGCCGCAATGAAGCTGCTTACCACGTGGAGAAATTCGGGCTTCTCCCACATTCTCCCCTTTCCAACTTGACGCCAGAGCGCATTAACCAGCACTCTCTGATTCCTGGCGACTTTCAGCCCCACTGGGCCTTTCTATGATCACACTCCCTTGGACGGGCAGTGTTTTGCGTGCCATGAATAGCATTAGATGCTTCATGACATAGTGGGGACTAGGTGATTTTGGATCGTCCACGTGCCTCACAATTTTACCAGTTTTTCAGTATTTTCTGTCAGGCTGGACCTACCGTGTTCCTTGCTTCACAATAGAGAGATGACAGGTAAGAGTTGCCAGGATGCACTTTAGGCACAGGGATTCTGTCAGTGCAGTTCAGAGGGCCTCTGCAGAGGCAGAGCCACGTTGAATAGAGTACTGGCAAAAACGTGGTCCTGGGGCTGCCTTACAGCTGTAGAAATCAAGCTCTGCAGGCGAGAATCAGTTCATTGCCTTTCACTCTGCATAGAAAGAGTTGACCCCAACAGTCTGTTCTGTGTTATTTTTGCTCAGAAAACAAAAACGGGACTCACAGCGCACACACTCTCCCCCAGAACGGAAGTCCTATGGGACTCTCTTAGGCCTATGGAAAGCCGTAGAGGAGTTAAGGCACTCTGTCGACTCAGGATTCACGGAGATGGCTGCAAAAAAATCTTTGCTGATAGCAAACACTCGTGCTTCCCTTGAGGCTAGGTGTCACGTTTACTTTTCACAGAGCTAGGGCAAGGGTGGGATGAGCTCCTAACAAGGCACTGGAGACCACCTGGTTTCGTAGGAGAATACTCACTTTCTTCACTGAGCTATTCCTAGGAGTGACAAGAAGACGGTTAATGGCAATGTCTTTCAGTTAGCCTTCAGGCCGCCACTATCTACCTTTCAACTGGGGGAAATCCTGCCTTTTTCCAGGCTTCTCAATGACAAACTGGATCACCTAGCACATGTACCTAGCTTCTCTGACAATCCAAAAGAGACCATTGGAACACAATCCGGCCTTCTGCGATGAAACTTTTGGATGCAGTGGGTTCTGCATGTGGCGAATGGCATAAACCTCTAAATGTCCTCAGTAGGCCAGGTGACTTTGGATGTTCCAAATGCCTAGCAATGCTCAGGGTAAATCTCTTCTTTATTTCGGGCTGGACCTAAAGGCCAGTTTCCGCATCACCTAGAGAGACCTCGAGCAGGAGTCCCCAAACTGAATTGGAGCCCCGGTGGTTTCTTTCAGGGCATCTTATGTTTCCTCAAAGTGGCAGACCCACATGGAATGAAATCCTGCCACGAACTGCCTTCCTGAGGCTGTTTCAAAGATGTGGAACGCTAACCATAGAGAACACATTAGTTCACGGCCCTTCCAACGGCATAGTGAGGGATGTTCCCAGAGCTGTGTATCCCTTGATTGTGCTCAGAAGGCTTTGGGTACACAGTGTCCTTCCTTGGAAAGAATTGACCATGTGAGAGTCTTGAGCACTGTGAGCCATACTAAAGCTAAAGCCGTCCATTGATTAAGACTTCCTGGAAATCGGTGCACCTCTTTCTCTGGTAATGGGAAAATGTGCACCTTACCTCAAGACTAGAGGTCATATTTAGTTGGCCCTTTAGCTACAGTATGCAACTCCGGTGAGCTCCCAGGAAGGAATCGCAGGCCCCGGATTCCATAGGAAAAAACTATGTGCTCTTAAGCGGCACCTGCGGCGTGAATAGTATCCTGGTGGTGTGGTTTTCAGCAGGCTTGGATGCTGCAATGAAGCTGCTGTCAAAGGGGGAAATACGGGCTTCTCCCATATTCTCCCGTTTACAACTTGACGCCACAGTGCATTTACTAGCACTCTCTGACTGACCGCTGGAGACTTTCAGCCCCACTGGGCCTTTCTATGATCACACTCCATTGGACGCGGGGTGTTTTGCATGCCATGAATAGCATTACATGCTTCATGAACTAGTCCGGCCTAGTTCACTATGGATGGACCAAATGGCTAACAATTTTACCGGATTTTCAGTATTTTCTGTCAGGCTGGACCTACCGTGTACCTTGCTTCACAATACAGAGAGACAGGTAAGAGTTGCCAGGATGCACTTTAGGCGCAGGGATTCTTTCAGTGCAGTTCAGAGGGCCTCCACAGAGGCAGAGCCACGTTGAATGGAATACTGGCAGAAAAGTGGTCCTGGGGCTGCCTTACAGCTGTACAAATCTAGCTCTGCAAGCCAGAATCAGTTCGCTGCCGTTCACTCTGCATAGATACGGTTGACGCCAACAGTCTGCTCTGTGTTATTATTGCTCAGAAAACAAAAAGGGGACTCTCAGCGCACACACTCTCTCCCAGAAGGGAATTCCTTTGCGACTCTCTTAGGCCTACAGAAAGCCGTAGAGGAGTTAAAGCACTCAGTCGAGTCAGGACGCACGGCGATGGCTGCACACAAAACTTTGCTGATAGGAAACACTCGTGCTTCCTGTGAGACTAGGGGTCACGTTTACTTTTCACAGAGCTGGGCAAGTGTGGGATGAGCTCCTAGCAAGGCACTGGAGACCACATGGATTCGTAGGAGAAAACTCACTTTCTTCACTGAGCGTATTCCTAGGAGTGACTAGAAGACGGTTAATGGCAATGTCTTTCTGTCAGCCTTGAAGCCGCCTCTATCTTCCTTTTAACCAGGGGAAATCCAGCCTTTTTCCAGGCTTCTCAATGACAAACTGGATCACCCCGCACATGTACCTAGCTTCTCTGACAATCCAAAAGAGACCATTGGAACACAATCTGCCCTTCTGCTATGAAACTTTTGGATGCAGTGTGTTCTGCATGTGGCGAACGGCATAATCCTCTAAAAGTCCTCAGTAGGCCTAGGTGACTTTGGATGTTCCAAATGCCTAGCAATGCTCAGGGTAAATCTCTTCTTTCTTTCGGGCTGCACCTAAAGGCCAGTTTCCACATCACTTAGAGAGACCTCGAGCAGGAGTCCCCAAACTGAATTGGAGCCCCGGTGGTTTCTTTCAGGGCATCTTATGTTTCCTCAAAGTGGCAGACCCGCATGGAATGAAAGCCTACCACGAACCGCCTTCCTGAGGCTGTTTCAAAGCTGTGGAACGCTAGCCATAGAGAACACATTAGTTCCCGGCCCTTCCAACTGCATAGTGAGGGATGTTCCCAGAGCTGTGTATACCTTGATTGTACTCAGAAGGCTTTGGGTACACAGTGTCCTTCCTTGGAAAGAATTGACCATGCGAGAGTCTTGAGCACTGTGAGCCATACTAAAGCTAAAGCCGTCCATTGATTAAGACTTCCTGGAAACCGGTGCACCTCTATCTTTGGTAATGGGAAAATGTGCACCTTACCTCAAGACTAGAGGTCACATTTAGTTGGCACTTTATCTACAGTATGCAACTGGGGAGAGCTCCCAGGGTGGAATCGCAAGACCCTGGATTCTTTAGGAAACAACTATGTGCTCTTCAGCGGCACATGTGGCGTGAATAGTATCCTGGTGGTGTTGTTTTCTGCAGGCTTGGAAGCCGCAATGAAGCTGCTTACCACGTGTAGAAATTCGGGCTTCTCCCACATTCTCCCCTTTCCAACTTGACGCCAGAGCGCATTAACCAGCATTCTCTGATTCCTGGCGACTTTCAGCCCCACTGGGCCTTTCTATAATCACACACCGTTGGATGGGCAGTGTTTTGCATGCCATGAATAGCATTAGATGCTTCATGACATAGTGGGGACTAGGTGATTTTGGATCGTCCACGTGCCTCACAATTTCACCAGTTTTTCAGTATTTTCTGTCAGGCTGGACCTACAGTGTTCCTTGCTTCACAGTAGAGAGATGACAGGTAAGAGTTGCCAGGATGCACTTTAGGCACAGGGATTCTGTCAGTGCAGTTCAGAGGGCCTCTGCAAAGGCAGAGCCACGTTGAATAGAGTACTGGCAAAAACGTGGTCCTGGGGCTGCCTTACAGCTGTAGAAATCAAGCTCTGCAGGCGAGAATCAGTTCATTGCCTTTCACTCTGCATAGAAAGAGTTGACCCCAACAGTCTGTTCTGTGTTATTTTTGCTCAGAAAACAAAAATGGGACTCACAGCGCACACACTCTCCCCCAGAACGGAAGACCTATGGGACTCTCTTAGGCCTACAGAAAGCCGTAGAGGAGTTAAAGCACTCTGTCGACTCAGGACTCACGGAGATGGCTGCACACAAAGCTTTGCTGATAGGAAACACTCGTGCTTCCTGTGAGACTGTGGTCACGTTTACTTTTCACAGAGCTATGGCAAGTGTGGGATGAGCTCCTAGCAAGGCACTGGAGACCACATGGATTCGTAGGAGATAACTCACTTTCTTCACTGAGCGTATTCCTAGGAGTGACTAGAAGACGGTTAATGGCAATGTCTTTCAGTCAGCCTTGAGGCCGCCACTATCTTCCTTTTAACCTGGGGAAATCCAGCCTTTTTCCAGGCTTCTCAATGACAAACTGGATCAACCAGCACATGTACCTAGCTTCTCTGACAATCCAAAAGAGACCATTGGAACTCAATCCGGCCTTCTGCGATGAAAGTTTTGGATGCAGTGTGTTCTGCATTTTGTGAACGGCATAATCCTCTAAATATCCTCAGTAGGCCTAAGTGACTTTGGATGTTCCATGTGCCTAGCAATGCTCATGGTAAATCTCTTCTTTATTTCGGGCTGGACCTAAAGGCCAGTTTCCGCATCACTTAGAGAGACCTCGAGCAGGAGTCCCCAAACTGAATTGGAGCCCCTGTGCTTTCTTTCAGGGCATCAAATGTTTCCTCAAAGTGGCAGACCCGCATGGAATGAAAGCCTGCCACGAACCGCCTTCCTGAGGCTGTTTCAAAGCTGTGGAACTCTAGCCATAGAGAACACATTAGTTCCCGGCCCTTCCAACTGCATAGTGAGGGATGTTCCCAGAGCTGTGTATCCCTTGATTGTGCCCAGAAGGCTTTGGGTACACAGTGTCCTTCCTTGGAAAGAATTGACCATGTGAGAGTCTTGAGCACTGTGAGCCATACTAAAGCTAAAGCCGTCCATTGATTAAGACTTCCTGGAAACCGGTGCACCTCTATCTCTGGTAATGGGAAAATGTGCACCTTACCTCAAGATTAGAGGTCATATTTAGTTGGCCCTTTAGCTACAGTATGCAACTGGGGTGAGCTCCCAGGAAGGAATCGCAGGCCCCGGATTACTTAGGAAAAAACTATGTGCTCTTAAGCGGCACCTGTGGCGTGAATAGTATCCTGGTGGTGTGGTTTTCAGCAGGCTTGGAAGCTGCAATGAAGCTGCTGTCAAAGGGGGAAATACGGGCTTCTCCCATATTCTCCCGTTTACAACTTTACGCCACAGTACATTTTCTAGCACTCTGACTGACTACTGGAGACTTTCAGCCCCACTGGGCCTTTCTATGATCACACTCCGTTGGACGCGGGGTGTTTTTCGTGCCATGAATAGCATTACATGCTTCATGAACTAGTCCGGCCTAGTTGACTTTGGATGGACCAAATGGCTAACAATTTTACCGGATTTTCAGTATTTTCTGTCAGGCTGGACCTACCGTGTACCTTGCTTCACAAAAGAGAGATGACAGGTAAGAGTTGCCAGGATGCACTTTAGGTGCAGGGATTCTTTCAGTGCGGTTCAGAGGGCCTCCACAGAGGCAGAGCCACGTTGAATGGAATACTGGCAAAAACGTGGTCCTGGGACTTCCTTACAGCTGTACAAATCTAGCTCTGCAAGAGAGAATCAGTTCGTTGCCTTTCACTCTGAATAGAAAGAGTTCACCCCAACAGTCTGCTCTGTGTTATTATTGCTCAGAAAACAAAAAGGGGACTCACAGCGCACACACTCTCCCCCAGAAGGGAATTCCTATGCGACTCTCTTAGGCCTACAAAAAGCCGTAGAGGAGTTAAAGCACTCTGTCGAGTCAGGACTCACGGAGATGGCTGCACACAAAGCTTCGCTGATAGGAAACACTCGTGCTTCCTGTGAGACTGTGGTCACGTTTACTTTTCACAGAGCTATGGCAAGTGTGGGATGAGCTCCTAGCAAGGCACTGGAGACCACATGGATTCGTAGGAGAAAACTCACTTTCTTCACTGAGCGTATTCCTAGGAGTGACTAGAAGACGGTTAATAGCAATGAATTTCAGTCAGCCTTGAGGCCGCCACTATCTTCCTTTTAACCTGGGGAAATCCTGCCTTTTCCAGGCTTCTCAATGACAAACTGGATCAACCAGCACATGTACCTAGCTTCTCTGACAATCCAAAAGAGACCATTGGAACTCAATCCGGCCTTCTGCGATGAAAGTTTTGAATGCAGTGTGTTCTGCATGTTGTGAACGGCATAATCCTCTAAATATCCTCAGTAGGCCTAGGTGACTTTGGATGTTCCATGTGCCTAGCAATGCTCAGGGTAAATCTCTTCTTTATTTCTGGCTGGACCTAAAGGCCAGTTTCCGCATCACTTAGAGAGACCTCGAGCAGGAGTCCCCAAACTGAATTGGAGCCCCGGTGCTTTCTTTCAGGGCATCAAATGTTTCCTCAAAGTGGCAGACCCGCATGGAATGAAAGCCTGCCACGAACCGCCTTCCTGAGGCTGTTTCAAAGCTGTGGAACTCTAGCCATAGAGAACACATTAGTTCCCGGCCCTTCCAACTGCATAGTGAGGGATGTTCCTAGAGCTGTGTATCCCTTGATTGTGCCCAGAAGGCTTTGGGTACACAGTGTCCTTCCTTGGAAAGAATTGACCATGTGAGAGTCTTGAGCACTGTGAGCCATACTAAAGCTAAAGCCGTCCATTGATTAAGACTTTCTGGAAATCGGTGCACCTCTATCTCTGGTAATGGGAAAATGTGCACCTTACCTCAAGACTAGAGGTCATATTTAGTTGGCCCTTTAGCTACAGTATGCAACTCGGGTGAGCTCCCAGGAAGGAATCGCAGGCCCCAGATTCCTTAGGAAAAAACTATGTGCTCTTCAGCGGCACCTGTGGCGTGAATAGTATCCTGGTGGTGTGGTTTTCAGCAGGCTTGGAAGCTGCAATGAAGCTGCTGTCAAAGGGGGAAATACGGGCTTCTCCCATATTCTCCCATTTACAACTTTACGCCACAGTACATTTTCTAGCACTCTGACTGACTACTGGAGCCTTTCAGCCCCACTGGGCCTTTCTATGATCACACTCCGTTGGACGCGGGGTGTTTTTCGTGCCATGAATAGCATTACATGCTTCATGAACTAGTCTGGCCTAGTTGACTTTGGATGGACCAAATGGCTAACAATTTTACCGGATTTTCAGTATTTTCTGTCAGGCTGGACCTACCGTGTACCTTGCTTCACAAAAGAGAGATGACAGGTAAGAGTTGCCAGGATGCACTTTAGGTGCAGGGATTCTTTCAGTGCAGTTCAGAGGGCCTCCACAGAGGCAGAGCCACGTTGAATGGAATACTGGCAAAAACGTGGTCCTGGGGCTGCCTTACAGCTGTAGAAATCAAGCTCTGCAGGGGAGAATCTGTTCATCACCCTTCCCTCTTCATACAAAGAGTTGACCCCAACCGTCTGTTCTGTGTTATGTTTCTCAGAAAATAAAAGGGGACTACGGCACACCCACTCTCCCTCAGAAGGGAATTCCTACGCGACTCTCTTAGGCCTACGGAAAGCCGTAGAGGAGTTAAAGCACTCTGTCGAGTCAGGACTCACGGAGATGGCTGCACACATAACTTTGATGATAGGAAACACTCGTGCTTCCCTTGAGGCTAGGGGTCACGTTTACTTTGCACTGAGCTAGGGCAAGCGTGGGATGAGCTCCTAGCAAGGCACTTGAGACCTCTTGGATTCCTAGGAGAACACTCACTTTCTTCACTGAGCGTATTCCTAGGAGTGACTAGAAGACGGTTAATGGCAATGTCTTTCAGTCAGCCTTGAGGCCGCCACTATGTACCTTTCAACTGGGGGAAATCCTGCCTTTTTCCAGGCTTCTCAATGCCAAACTGGATCACCCCGCACATGTACCTAGCTTCTCTGACAATCCAAAAAAGACCATTGGAACGCAATCCGGCCTTCTGCGATGAAACTTTTGGATGCAGTGTGTTCTGCATGTGGCGAACGGCATAATCCTCTAAAAGTCCTCAGTAGGCCTAGGTGACTTTGGATGTTCCAAATGCCTAGCAATGCTCAGGGTAAATCTCTTCTTTCTTTCGGGCTGGACCTAAAGGCCAGTTTCCGCATCACTTAGAGAGACCTCGAGCAGGAGTCCCCAAACTGAATTGGAGCCCCGGTGGTTTCTTTCAGGGCATCTTATGTTTCCCCAAAGTGGCAGACCCGCATGGAATGAAAGCCTGCCACGAACCGTCTTCCTGAGGCACTTTCAAAGCTGTGGAACGCTAGCCATAGAGAATACATTAGTTCCCGGCCCTTCCAACTGCATAGTGAGGGATGTTCCCAGAGCTGTGTATCCCTTGATTGTGCCCAGAAGGCTTTGGGTACACAGTGTCCTTCCTTGGAAAGAATTGACCATGTGAGAGTCTTGAGCACTGTGGGCCATACTAAAGCTAAAGCCGTCCATTGATTAAGACTTCCTGGAAACCGGTGCACCTCTATCTCTGGTAATGGGAAAATGTGCACCTTACCTCAAGACTAGAGGTCATATTTAGTGGGCCCTTTAGCTACAGTATGTAACTCGGGTGAGCTCCCAGGAAGGAATCGCAGGCCCCGGATTCCTTAGGAAAAAACTATGTGCTCTTAAGCGGCACCTGTGGCGTGAATAGTATCCTGGTGGTGTGGTTTTCAGCAGGCTTGGAAGCTGCAATGAAGCTGCTGTCAAAGGGGGAAATACGGGCTTCTCCCATATTCTCCCGTTTACAACTTTACGCCACAGTACATTTTCTAGCACTCTGACTGACTACTGGAGACTTTCAGCCCCACTGGGCCTTTCTATGATCACACTCCGTTGGACGCGGGGTGTTTTGCGTGCCATGAATAGCATTACATGCTTCATGAACTAGTCCGGCCTAGTTGACTTTGGATGGACCAAATGGCTAACAATTTTACCGGATTTTCAGTATTTTCTGTCAGGCTGGACCTACCGTGTACCTTGCTTCACAAAAGAGAGATGACAGGTAAGAGTTGCCAGGATGCACTTTAGGTGCAGGGATTCTTTCAGTGCAGTTCAGAGGGCCTCCACAGAGGAAGAGCCACGTTGAATGGAATACTGGCAAAAACGTGGTCCTGGGGCTGCCTTACAGCTATAGAAATCAAGCTCTGCAGGCGAGAATCTGTTCATCACCCTTCCCTCTTCATACAAAGAGTTGACCCCAACCGTCTGTTCTGTGTTATGTTTCTCGGAAAATAAAAGGGGACTACGGCGCAACCACTCTCCCTCAGAAGGGAATTCCTACGCGACTCTCTTAGGCCTACGGAAAGCCGTAGAGGAGTTAAAGCACTCTGTCGAGTCAGGACTCACGGAGATGGCTGCACACATAACTTTGCTGATAAAAAACACTCGTGCTTCCCTTGAGGCTAGGGGTCACGTTTACTTTGCACTGAGCTAGGGCAAGCGTGGGATGAGCTCCTAGCAAGGCACTGGAGACCACATGGATTCCTAGGAGAACACTCACTTTCTTCACTGAGCGTATTCCTAGGAGTGACTAGAAGACGGTTAATGGCAATGTCTTTCAGTCAGCATTGAGGCCGCCACTATGTACCTTTCAATTGGGGGAAATCCTGCCTTTTTCCAGGCTTCTCAATGACAAACTGGATCACCCCGCACATGTACCTAGCTTCTCTGACAATCCCAAAGAGACCATTGCAACGCAATCCGGCCTTCTGCGATGAAACTTTTGGATGCAGTGTGTTCTGCATGTGGTGAACGGCATAATCCTCTAAATGTCCTCAGTAGGCTTAGGTGACTTTGGATGTTCCAAATGCCTAGCAATGCTCAGGGTAAATCTCTTCTTTCTTTCGGGCTGGACCTAAAGGCCAGTTTCCGCATCACTTAGAGAGACCTCGAGCAGGAGTCCCCAAACTGAATTGGAGCCCCGGTGGTTTCTTTCAGGGCATCTTATGTTTCCTCAAAGTGGCAGACCCGCATGGAATGAAAGCCTGCCACGAACCGCCTTCCTGAGGCTGTTTCAAAGCTGTGGAACGCTAGCCATAGAGAACACATTAGTTCCCGGCCCTTCCAACTGCATAGTGAGGGATGTTCCCAGAGCTGTGTATCCCTTGATTGTGCCCAGAAGGCTTTGGGTACACAGTGTCCTTCCTTGGAAAGAATTGACCATGTGAGAGTCTTGAGCACTGTGGGCCATACTAAAGCTAAAGCCGTCCATTGATTAAGACGTCCTGGAAACCGATGCACCTCTATCTCTGGTAATGGGAAAATGTGCACCTTACCTCAAGACTAGAGGTCACACTTAGTTGGACCTTTAGCTAGAGTACACAACTGGGGTGAGCTCCCAGGAAGGAATCGCAATACCCTCGATTCTTCAGGAAAACACTATGTGCTCTTCAGCGGCACCTGTTGCGTGAATAGTATCCTGGTGGTGTGGTTTTCAGCAGGCTTGGAAGCTGCAATGAAGCTGCTGTCAAAAGGGGGATATACGGGCTTGTCCCATATTCTCCCATTTACAACTTGTCACCACTGCACATTTACTAGCACTCTCTGACTGACTACTGGAGACTTTCAGCCCCACTGGGCCTTTCTATGATCACACTTCGTTGGACGCAGGGTGTTTTGCGAGCCATGAATAGCATTACACGCTTCATGACATAGTGGGGACTAAGTGATTTTGGATCGTCCACGGGCCTCACAATTTTACCGGTTTTTCAGTATTTTCTGTCAGGCTGGACCTACCGTGTACCTTGCTTCACAATACAGAGAGACAGGTAAGAGTTGCCAGGATGCACTTTAGGCGCAGGGATTCTTTCAGTGCAGTTCAGAGGGCCTCCACAGAGGCAGAGCCACGTTGAATGCAATACTGGCAAAAAAGTGGTCCTGGGGCTGCCTTACAGCTGTACAAATCTAGCTCTGCAAGCGAGAATCAGTTCGCTGCCTTTCACTCTGCATAGAAAGAGTTGACGCCAACAGTCTGCTCTGTGTTATTATTGCTCAGAAAACAAAAAGGGGACTCACAGCGCACACACTCTCCCCCAGAAGGGAATTCCTATGCGACTCTCTTAGGCCTACGGAAAGCTGTAGAGGAGTTAAAGCACTCTGTCGAGTCAGGACTCACAGCGATGGCTGCACACAAAACTTTGCTGATAGGAAACACTCGTGCTTCCTGTGAGACTAGGGGTCACGTTTACTTTTCACAGAGCTAGGGCAAGTGTGGGATGAGCTCCTAGCAAGGCACTGGAGACCACATGGATTCGTAGGAGAAAACTCACTTTCTTCACTGAGCGTATTCCTAGGAGTGACTAGAAGACGGTTAATGGCAATGTCTTTCTGTCAGCCTTGAGGCCGCCTCTTTCTTCCTTTTAAACAGGGGAAATCCAGCCTTTTCCAGGCTTCTCAATGACAAACTGGATCAACCAGGACATGTACCTAGCTTCTCTGACAATCCAAAAGAGCCCATTGGAACACAATCTGTCCTTCTGCTATGAAACTTTTGGATGCAGTGTGTTCTGCATGTGGCGAACGGCATAATCCTCTAAAAGTCCTCAGTAGGCCTAGGTGACTTTGGATGTTCCAAATGCCTAGCAATGCTCAGGGTAAATCTCTTCTTTCTTTCGGGCTGGACCTAAAGGCCAGTTTCCGCATCACTTAGAGAGACCTCGAGCAGGAGTCCCCAAACTGAATTGGAGCCCCGGTGGTTTCTTTCAGGGCATCTTATGTTTCCTCAAAGTGGCAGACCCGCATGGAATGAAAGCCTGCCACGAACCGCCTTCCTGAGGCTGTTTCAAAGCTGTGGAACGCTAGCCATAGAGAACACATTAGTTCCCGGCCCTTCCAACTGCATAGTGAGGGATGTTCCCAGAGCTGTGTATACCTTGATTGTACTCAGAAGGCTTTGGGTACACAGTGTCCTTCCTTGGAAAGAATTGACCATGCGAGAGTCTTGAGCACTGTGAGCCATACTAAAGCTAAAGCCGTCCATTGATTAAGACTTCCTGGAAACCGGTGCACCTCTATCTTTGGTAATGGGAAAATGTGCACCTTACCTCAAGACTAGAGGTCACATTTAGTTGGCACATTATCTACAGTATGCAACTGGGGAGAGCTCCCAGGATGGAATCGCAAGACCCTGGATTCTTTAGGAAACAACTATGTGCTCTTCAGCGGCACATGTGGCGTGAATAGTATCCTGGTGGTGTTGTTTTCTGCAGGCTTGGAAGCCGCAATGAAGCTGCTTACCACGTGGAGAAATTCGGGCTTCTCCCACATTCTCCCCTTTCCAACTTGACGCCAGAGCGCATTAACCAGCACTCTCTGATTCCTGGCGACTTTCAGCCCCACTGGGCCTTTCTATGATCACACTCCCTTGGACGGGCAGTGTTTTGCGTGCCATGAATAGCATTAGATGCTTCATGACATAGTGGGGACTAGGTGATTTTGGATCGTCCACGTGCCTCACAATTTTACCAGTTTTTCAGTATTTTCTGTCAGGCTGGACCTACCGTGTTCCTTGCTTCACAATAGAGAGATGACAGGTAAGAGTTGCCAGGATGCACTTTAGGCACAGGGATTCTGTCAGTGCAGTTCAGAGGGCCTCTGCAGAGGCAGAGCCACGTTGAATAGAGTACTGGCAAAAACGTGGTCCTGGGGCTGCCTTACAGCTGTAGAAATCAAGCTCTGCAGGCGAGAATCAGTTCATTGCCTTTCACTCTGCATAGAAAGAGTTGACCCCAACAGTCTGTTCTGTGTTATTTTTGCTCAGAAAACAAAAACGGGACTCACAGCGCACACACTCTCCCCCAGAACGGAAGTCCTATGGGACTCTCTTAGGCCTATGGAAAGCCGTAGAGGAGTTAAGGCACTCTGTCGACTCAGGATTCACGGAGATGGCTGCAAAAAAATCTTTGCTGATAGCAAACACTCGTGCTTCCCTTGAGGCTAGGTGTCACGTTTACTTTTCACAGAGCTAGGGCAAGGGTGGGATGAGCTCCTAGCAAGGCACTGGAGACCACCTGGTTTCGTAGGAGAATACTCACTTTCTTCACTGAGCTATTCCTAGGAGTGACAAGAAGACGGTTAATGGCAATGTCTTTCAGTTAGCCTTCAGGCCGCCACTATTTACCTTTCAACTGGGGGAAATCCTGCCTTTTTCCAGGCTTCTCAATGACAAACTGGATCACCTAGCACATGTACCTAGCTTCTCTGACAATCCAAAAGAGACCATTGGAACACAATCCGGCCTTCTGCGATGAAACTTTTGGATGCAGTGGGTTCTGCATGTGGCGAATGGCATAAACATCTAAATGTCCTCAGTAGGCCAGGTGACTTTGGATGTTCCAAATGCCTAGCAATGCTCAGGGTAAATCTCTTCTTTATTTCGGGCTGGACCTAAAGGCCAGTTTCCGCATCACCTAGAGAGACCTCGAGCAGGAGTCCCCAAACTGAATTGGAGCCCCGGTGGTTTCTTTCAGGGCATCTTATGTTTCCTCAAAGTGGCAGACCCACATGGAATGAAATCCTGCCACGAACTGCCTTCCTGAGGCTGTTTCAAAGATGTGGAACGCTAACCATAGAGAACACATTAGTTCATGGCCCTTCCAACGGCATAGTGAGGGATGTTCCCAGAGCTGTGTATCCCTTGATTGTGCTCAGAAGGCTTTGGGTACACAGTGTCCTTCCTTGGAAAGAATTGACCATGTGAGAGTCTTGAGCACTGTGAGCCATACTAAAGCTAAAGCCGTCCATTGATTAAGACTTCCTGGAAACCGGTGCACCTCTATCTCTGGTAATGGGAAAATGTGCACCTTACCTCAAGACTAGAGGTCATATTTAGTTGGCCCTTTAGCTACAGTATGCAACTCGGGTGAGCTCCCAGGAAGGAATCGCAGGCCCCGGATTCCATAGGAAAAAACTATGTGCTCTTAAGCGGCACCTGCGGCGTGAATAGTATCCTGGTGGTGTGGTTTTCAGCAGGCTTGGAAGCTGCAATGAAGCTGCTGTCAAAGGGGGAAATACGGGCTTCTCCCATATTCTCCCGTTTACAACTTGACGCCACAGCGCATTTACTAGCACTCTCTGACTGACTGCTGGAGACTTTCAGCCCCACTGGGCCTTTCTATGATCACACTCCATTGGACGCGGGGTGTTCTGCATGCCATGAATAGCATTACATGCTTCATGAACTAGTCCGGCCTAGTTGACTATGGATGGACCAAAAGGCTAACAATTTTACCGGATTTTCAGTATTTTCTGTCAGGCTGGACCTACCGTGTACCTTGCTTCACAATACAGAGAGACAGGTAAGAGTTGCCAGGATGCACTTTAGGCGCAGGGATTCTTTCAGTGCAGTTCAGAGGGCCTCCACAGAGGCAGAGCCACGTTGAATGGAATACTGGCAAAAAAGTGGTCCTGGGGCTGCCTTACAGCTGTACAAATCTAGCTCTGCAAGCGAGAATCAGTTCGCTGCCGTTCACTCTGCATAGATACGGTTGACGCCAACAGTCTGCACTGTGTTATTATTGCTCAGAAAACAAAAAGGGGACTCTCAGCGCACACACTCTCTCCCAGAAGGGAATTCCTATGCGACTCTCTTAGGCCTACGGAAAGCCGTAGAGGAGTTAAAGCACTCAGTCGAGTCAGGACGCACGGCGATGGCTGCACACAAAACTTTGCTGATAGGAAACACTCGTGCTTCCTGTGAGACTAGGGGTCACGTTTACTTTTCACAGAGCTAGGGCAAGTGTGGGATGAGCTCCTAGCAAGGCACTGGAGACCACATGGATTCGTAGGAGAAAACTCACTTTCTTCACTGAGCGAATTCCTAGGAGTGACTAGAAGACGGTTAATGGCAATGTCTTTCTGTCAGCCTTGAAGCCGCCTCTATCTTCCTTTTAACCAGGGGAAATCCAGCCTTTTTCCAGGCTTCTCAATGACAAACTGGATCACCCCGCACATGTACCTAGCTTCTCTGACAATCCAAAAGAAACCATTGGAACACAATCTGCCCTTCTGCTATGAAACCTTTGGATGCAGTGTGTTCTGCATGTGGCGAACGGCATAATCCTCTAAAAGTCCTCAGTAGGCCTAGGTGACTTTGGATGTTCCAAATGCCTAGCAATGCTCAGGGTAAATCTCTTCTTTCTTTCGGGCTGGACCTAAAGGCCAGTTTCCGCATCACTTAGAGAGACCTCGAGCAGGAGTCCCCAAACTGAATTGGAGCCCCGGTGGTTTCTTTCAGGGCATCTTATGTTTCCTCAAAGTGGCAGACCCGCATGGAATGAAAGCCTGCCACGAACCGCCTTCCTTGGCTGTTTCAAAGCTGTGGAACGCTAGCCATAGAGAACACATTAGTTCCAGGCCCTTCCAACTGCATAGTGAGGGATGTTCCCAGAGCTGTGTATACCTTGATTTTACTCAGAAGGCTTTGGGTACACAGTGTCCTTCCTTGGAAAGAATTGACCATGCGAGAGTCTTGAGCACTGTGAGCCATACTAAAGCTAAAGCCGTCCATTGATTAAGACTTCCTGGAAACCGGTGCACCTCTATCTTTGGTAATGGGAAAATGTGCACCTTACCTCAAGACTAGAGGTCACATTTAGTTGGCACTTTATCTACAGTATGCAACTGGGGAGAGCTCCCAGGATGGAATCGCAAGACCCTGGATTCTTTAGGAAACAACTATGTGCTCTTCAGCGGCACATGTGGCGTGAATAGTATCCTGGTGGTGTTGTTTTCTGCAGGCTTGGAAGCCGCAATGAAGCTGCTTACCACGTGGAGAAATTCGGGCTTCTCCCACATTCTCCCCTTTCCAACTTGACGCCAGAGCGCATTAACCAGCACTCTCTGATTCCTGGCGACTTTCAGCCCCATTGGGCCTTTCTATGATCACACTCCCTTGGACGGGCAGTGTTTTGCGTGCCATGAATAGCATTAGATGCTTCATGACATAGTGGGGACTAGGTGATTTTGGATCGTCCACGTGCCTCACAATTTTACCAGTTTTTCAGTATTTTCTGTCAGGCTGGACCTACCGTGTTCCTTGCTTCACAATAGAGAGATGACAGGTAAGAGTTGCCAGGATGCACTTTAGGCACAGGGATTCTGTCAGTGCAGTTCAGAGGGCCTCTGCAGAGGCAGAGCCACGTTGAATAGAGTACTGGCAAAAACGTGGTCCTGGGGCTGCCTTACAGCTGTAGAAATCAAGCTCTGCAGGCGAGAATCAGTTCATTGCCTTTCACTCTGCATAGAAAGAGTTGACCCCAACAGTCTGTTCTGTGTTATTTTTGCTCAGAAAACAAAAACGGGACTCACAGCGCACACACTCTCCCCCAGAACGGAAGTCCTATGGGACTCTCTTAGGCCTATGGAAAGCCATAGAGGAGTTAAAGCACTCTGTCGACTCAGGACTCACGGAGATGGCTGCAAAAATATCTTTGCTGATAGCAAACACTCATGCTTCCCTTGAGGCTAGGTGTCACATTTACTTTTCACAGAGCTAGGGCAACCGTGGGATGAGCTCCTAGCAAGGCACTGGAGACCACCTGGTTTCGTAGGAGAAAACTCACTTTCTTCACTGAGCTATTCCTAGGAGTGACAAGAAGACGGTTAATGGCAATGGCTTTCAGTGAGCCTTCAGGCCGCCATATCTACCTTTCAACTGGGGGAAATCCTGCCTTTTTCCAGGCTTCTCAATGACAAACTGGATCACCTAGCACATGTACCTAGCTTCTCTGACAATCCAAAAGAGACCATTGAAACACAATCCGGCCTTCTGCGATGAAACTTTTGGATGCAGTGTGTTCTGTATGTGGCGAACGGCATAAACTTCTAAATGTCCTCAGTAGGCCTAGGTGACTTTGGATACTCCAAATGCCTAGCAATGCTCAGGGTAAATCTCTTCTTTATTTCGGGCTGTACCTAAAGGCCAGTTTCCGCATCACCTAGAGAGACCTCGAGCAGGAGTCCCCAAACTGAATTGGAGCCCCGGTGCTTTCTTTCAGGGCATCTTATGTTTCCTCAAAGTGGCAGACCCAAATGGAATGAAAGCCTGCCACGAACCGCCTTCCTGAGGCTGTTTCAAAGCTGTGGAACGCTAGCCATAGAGAACACATTAGTTCACGGCCCTTCCAACGGCATAGTGAGGGATGTTCCCAGAGCTGTGTATCCCTTGATTGTGCTCAGAAGGCTTTGGGTACACAGTGTCCTTCCTTGGAAAGAATTGACCATGTGAGAGTCTTGAGCACGGTGAGCCATACTAAAGCTAAAGCCGTCCATTGATTAAGACTTCCTGGAAACCGGTGCACCTCTATCTCTGGTAATGGGAAAATGTGCACCTTACCTCAAGACTAGAGGTCATATTTAGTTGGCCCTTTAGCTACAGTATGCAACTCGGGTGAGCTCCCAGGAAGGATTCGCAGGCCCCGGATTCCATAGGAAAAAACTATGTGCTCTTCAGCGGCACCTGTGGCGTGAATAGTATCCTGGTGGTGTGGTTTTCAGTAGGCTTGGAAGCTGCAATGTAGCTGCTGTCAAAGGGGGAAATACGGGCTTCTCCCATATTCTCCCGTTTACAACTTTACGCCACAGTACATTTTCTAGCACTCTGACTGACTACTGCAGACTTTCAGCCCCACTGGGCCTTTCTATGATCACACTCCGTTGGACGCGGGGTGTTTTGCGTGCTATGAATAGCATTACATGCTTCATGAACTAGTCCAGCCTAGTTGACTATGGATGGACCATATGGCTAACAATTTTACCGGATTTTCAGTATTTTCTGTCAGGCTGGACATACCGTGTACCTTGCTTCACAAAAGAGAGATGACAGGTAAGAGTTGCCAGGATGCACTTTAGGTGCAGGGATTCTTTCAGTGCAGTTCAGAGGGCCTCCACAGAGGCAGAGCCACGTTGAATGGAATACTGGCAAATACGTGGTCCTGGGGCTGCCTTACAGCTGTAGGAATCAAGCTCTGCTGGCGAGAATCTGTTCATCACCCTTCCCTCTTCATACAAAGTGTTGACCCCAACCGTCTGTTCTGTGTTATGTTTCTCGGAAAATAAAAGGGGACTACGGCACACCCACTCTCCCTCAGAAGGGAATTCCTACGCGACTCTCTTAGGCCTACGGAAAGCCGTAGAGGAGTTAAAGCACTCTGTCGAGTCAGGACTCACGGAGATGGCTGCACACATAACTTTGATGATAGGAAACACTCGTGCTTCCCTTGAGGCTAGGGGTCACGTTTACTTTGCACTGAGCTAGGGCAAGCGTGGGATGAGCTCCTAGCAAGGCACTGGAGACCACCCGGATTCCTAGGAGAACACTGACTTTCTTCACTGAGCGTATTCCTAGGAGTGACTAGAAGACGGTTAATGGCAATGTCTTTCAGTCAGCCTTGAGGCCGCCACTATGTACCTTTCAACTGGGGGAAATCCTGCCTTTTTCCAGGCTTCTCAATGACAAACTGGATCACCCCGCACATGTACCTAGCTTCTCTGACAATCCCAAAGAGACCATTGGAATGCAATCCTGCCTTCTGCGATGAAACTTTTGGATGCAGTGTGTTCTGCATGTGGTGAATGGCATAATCCTCTAAATGTCCTCAGTAGGCCTAGGTGACTTTGGATGTTCCAAATGCCTAGCAATGCTCAGGGTAAATCTCTTCTTTCTTTCGGGCTGGACCTAAAGGCCAGTTTCCGCATCACTTAGAGAGACCTCGAGCAGGAGTCCCCAAACTGAATTGGAGCCCCGGTGGTTTCTTTCAGGGCATCTTATGTTTCCCCAAAGTGGCAGACCCGCATGGAATGAAAGCCTGCCACGAACCGCCTTCCTGAGGCTGTTTCAAAGCTGTGGAACGCTAGCCATAGAGAACACATTAGTTACCGGCCCTTCCAACTGCATAGTGAGGGATGTTCCCAGAGCTGTGTATCCCTTGATTGTGCCCAGAAGGCTTTGGGTACACAGTGTCCTTCCTTGGAAAGAATTGACCATGTGAGAGTCTTGAGCACTGTGGGCCATACTAAAGCTAAAGCCGTCCATTGATTAAGACGTCCTGGAAACCGGTGCACCTCTATCTCTGGTAATGGGAAAATGTGCACCTTATCTCAAGACTAGAGGTCACACTTAGTTGGACCTTTAGCTAGAGTACCCAACTGGAGTGAGCTCTCAGGAAGGAATCGCAATCCCCTCGATTCTTCAGGAAAACACTATGTGCTCTTCAGCGGCACCTGTTGCGTGAATAGTATCCTCGTGGTGTGGTTTTCAGCAGGCTTGGAAGCTGCAATGAAGCTGCTGTCAAAAGGGGCATATACGGGCTTGTCCCATATTCTCCCATTTACAACTTGTCACCACTGCGCATTTACTAGCACTCTCTGACTGACTACTGGAGACTTTCAGCCCCACTGGGCCTTTCTATGATCACACTTCGTTGGACGCGGGGTGTTTTGCGAGCCATGAATAGCATTACACGCTTCATGACATAGTGGGGACTAAGTGATTTTGGATCGTCCACGGGCCTCACAATTTTACCGGTTTTTCAGTATTTTCTGTCAGGCTGGACCTACCGTGTACCTTGCTTCACAATACAGAGAGACAGGTAAGAGTTGCCAGGATGCACTTTAGGCGCAGGGATTCTTTCAGTGCAGTTCAGAGGGCCTCCACAGAGGCAGAGCCACGTTGAATGGAATACTGGCAAAAAAGTGGTCCTGGGGCTGCCTTACAGCTGTACAAATCTCGCTCTGCAAGCGAGAATCAGTTCGCTGCCGTTCACTCTGCATAGAAAGAGTTGACGCCAACAGTCTGCTCTGTGTTATTATTGCTCAGAAAACAAAAAGGGTACTCACAGCGCACACACTCTCCCCCAGAAGGGAATTCCTATGCGACTCTCTTAGGCCTACGGAAAGCCGTAGAGGAGTTAAAGCACTCAGTCGAGTCAGGACGCACGGCAATGGCTGCACACAAAACTTTGCTGATAGGAAACACTCGTGCTTCCTGTGAGACTAGGGGTCACGTTTACTTTTCACAGAGCTAGGGCAAGTGTGGGATGAGAACCTAGCAAGGCACTGGAGACCACATGGATTCGTAGGAGAAAACTCACTTTCTTCACTGAGCGTATTCCTAGGAGTGACTAGAAGACGGTTAATGGCAATGTCTTTCTGTCACCCTTGAGGCCGCCTCTATCTTCCTTTTAACCAGGGGAAATCCAGCCTTTTTCCAGGCTTCTCAATGACAAACTGGATCAACCAGCCCATGTACCTAGCTTCTCTGACAATCCAAAAGAGACCATTGGAACACAATCTGCCCTTCTGCTATGAAACTTTTGGATGCAGTGTGTTCTGCATGTGGCGAACGGCATAATCCTCTAAAAGTCCTCAGTAGGCCTAAGTGACTTTGGATGTTCCAAATGCCTAGCAATGCTCAGGGTAAATCTCTTCTTTCTTTCGGTCTGGTCCTAAAGGCCAGTTTCCGCATCACTTAGAGAGACCTCGAGCAGGAGTCCCCAAACTGAATTGGAGCCCCGGTGGTTTCTTTCAGGGCATCTTATGTTTCCTCAAAGTGGCAGACCCGCATGGAATGAAAGCCTGCCACGAACCGCCTTCCTGAGGCTGTTTCAAATCTGTGGAACGCTAGCCATAGAGAACACATTAGTTCCCGGCCCTTCCAACTGCATAGTGAGGGATGTTCCCAGAGCTGTGTATCCCTTGATTGTACTCAGAAGGCTTTGGGTACACAGTGTCCTTCCTTGGAAAGAATTGACCATGCGAGAGTCTTGAGCACTGTGAGCCATACTAAAGCTAAAGCCGTCCATTGATTAAGACTTCCTGGAAACCGGTGCACCTCTATCTTTGGTAATGGGAAAATGTGCACCTTACCTCAAGACTAGAGGTCACATTTAGTTGGCACTTTATCTACAGTATGCAACTGGGGAGAGCTCCCAGGGTGGAATTGCAAGACCCTGGATTCTTTAGGAAACAACTATGTGCTCTTCAGCGGCACATGTGGCGTGAATAGTATCCTGGTGGTGTTGTTTTCTGCAGGCTTGGAAGCCGCAATGAAGCTGCTTACCACGTGGAGAAATTCGGGCTTCTCCCACATTCTCCCCTTTCCAACTTGACGCCAGAGCGCATTAACCAGCATTCTCTGATTCCTGGCGACTTTCAGCCCCACTGGGCCTTTCTATGATCACACTCCGTTGGACGGGCAGTGTTTTGCATGCCATGAATAGCATTAGATGCTTCATGACATAGTGGGGACTAGGTGATTTTGGATCGTCCACGTGCCTCACAATTTCACCAGTTTTTCAGTATTTTCTGTCAGGCTGGACCTACCGTGTTCCTTGCTTCACAATAGAGAGATGACAGGTAAGAGTTGCCAGGATGCACTTTAGGCACAGGGATTCTGTCAGTGCAGTTCAGAGGGCCTCTGCAGAGGCAGAGCCACGTTGAATAGAGTACTGGCAAAAACGTGGTCCTGGGGCTGCCTTACAGCTGTAGAAATCAAGCTCTGCAGGCGAGAATCAGTTCATTGCCTTTCACTCTGCATAGAAAGAGTTAACCCCAACAGTCTGTTCTGTGTTATTTTTGCTCAGAAAACAAAAATGGGACTCACAGCGCACACACTCTCCCCCAGAACGGAAGTCCTATGGGACTCTCTTAGGCCTATGGAAAGCCGTAGAGGAGTTAAAGCACTCTGTCGAGTCAGGACTCACGGAGATGGCTGCACACAAAGCTTTGCTGATAGGAAACACTCGTGCTTCCTGTGAGACTGTGGTCACGTTTACTTTTCACAGAGCTATGGCAAGCGTGGGATGAGCTCCTAGCAAGGCACTGGAGACCACATGGATTCGTAGGAGAAAACTCACTTTCTTCACTGAGCGTATTCCTAGGAGTGAATAGAAGACGGTTAATGGCAATGTCTTTCAGTCAGCCTTGAGGCCGCCACTATCTTCCTTTTAACCTGGGGAAATCCTGCCTTTTTCCAGGCTTCTCAATGACAAACTGGATCAACCAGCACAAGTACCTAGCTTCTCTGACAATCCAAAAGAGACCATTGGAACTCAATCCGGCCTTCTGTGATGAAAGTTTTGGATGCAGTGTGTTCTGCATGTTGTGAACGGCATAATCCTCTAAATATCCTCAGTAGGCCTAAGTGACTTTGGATGTTCCATGTGCCTAGCAATGCTCATGGTAAATCTCTTCTTTATTTCGTGCTGGACCTAAAGGCCAGTTTCCGCATCACTTAGAGAGACCTCGAGCAGGAGTCCCCAAACTGAATTGGAGCCCCGGTGCTTTCTTTCAGGGCATCAAATGTTTCCTCAAAGTGGCAGACCCGCATGGAATGAAAGCCTGCCATGAACCGCCTTCCTGAGGCTGTTTCAAAGCTGTGGAACTCTAGCCATAGAGAACACATTAGTTCCCGGCCCTTCCAACTGCATAGTGAGGGATGTTCCCAGAGCTGTGTATCCCTTGATTGTGCCCAGAAGGCTTTGGGTACACAGTGTCCTTCCTTGGAAAGAATTGACCATGTGAGAGTCTTGAGCACTGTGGGCCATACTAAAGCTAAAGCCGTCCATTGATTAAGACTTCCTGGAAACCGGTGCACCTCTATCTCTGGTAATGGGAAAATGTGCACCTTACCTCAAGACTAGAGGTCACATTTAGTGGGCCCTTTAGCTACAGTATGCAACTCGGGTGAGCTCCCAGGAAGGAATCGCAGGCCCCGGATTCCTTAGGAAAAAACTATGTGCTCTTAAGCGGCACCTGTGGCGTGAATAGTATCCTGGTGGTGTGGTTTTCAGCAGGCTTGGAAGCTGCAATGAAGCTGCTGTCAAAGGGGGAAATACGGGCTTCTCCCATATTCTCCCGTTTACAACTTTACGCCACAGTACATTTTCTAGCACTCTGACTGACTACTGGAGACTTTCAGCCACACTGGGCCTTTCTATGATCACACTCCGTTGGACGCGGGGTGTTTTGCGTGCCATGAATAGCATTACATGCTTCATGAACTAGTCCGGCCTAGTTGACTTTGGATGGACCAAATGGCTAACAATTTTACCGGATTTTCAGTATTTTCTGTCAGGCTGGACCTACCGTGTACCTTGCTTCACAAAAGAGAGATGACAGGTAAGAGTTGCCAGGATGCACTTTAGTTGCAGGGATTCTTTCAGTGCAGTTCAGAGGGCCTCCACAGAGGCAGAGCCACGTTGAATGGAATACTGGCAAAAACGTGGTCCTGGGGCTGCCTTACAGCTATAGAAATCAAGCTCTGAAGGCGAGAATCTGTTCATCACCCTTCCCTCTTCATACAAAGAGTTGACCCCAACCGTCTGTTCTGTGTTATGTTTCTCGGAAAATAAAAGGGGACTACGGCGCACCCACTCTCCCTCAGAAGGGAATTCCTACGCGACTCTCTTAGGCCTATGGAAAGCCGTAGAGGAGTTAAAGCACTCTGTCGAGTCAGGACTCACGGAGATGGCTGCACACATAACTTTGCTGATAAAAAACACTCGTGCTTCCCTTGAGGCTAGGGGTCACGTTTACTTTGCACTGAGCTAGGGCAAGCGTGGGATGAGCTCCTAGCAAGGCACTGGAGACCACATGGATTCCTAGGAGAACACTCACTTTCTTCCCTGAGCGTATTCCTAGGAGTGACTAGAAGACGGTTAATGGCAATGTCTTTCAGTCAGCACTGAGGCCGCCACTATGTACCTTTCAATTGGGGGAAATCCTGCCTTTTTCCAGGCTTCTCAATGACAAACTGGATCACCCCGCACATGTACCTAGCTTCTCTGACAATCCCAAAGAGACCATTGGAACGCAATCCGGCCTTCTGCGATGAAACTTTTGGATGCAGTGTGTTCTGCATGTGGTGAACGGCATAATCCTCTAAATGTCCTCAGTAGGCTTAGGTGACTTTGGATGTTCCAAATGCCTAGCAATGCTCAGGGTAAATCTCTTCTTTCTTTCGGGCTGGACCTAAAGGCCAGTTTCCGCATCACTTAGAGAGACCTCGAGCAGGAGTCCCCAAACTGAATTGGAGCCCCGGTTGTTTCTTTCAGGGCATCTTATGTTTCCTCAAAGTGGCAGACCCGCATGGAATGAAAGCCTGCCACGAACCGCCTTCCTGAGGCTGTTTCAAAGCTGTGGAACGCTAGCCATAGAGAACACATTAGTTCCCGGCCCTTCCAACTGCATAGTGAGGGATGTTCCCAGAGCTGTGTATCCCTTGATTGTGCCCAGAAGGCTTTGTGTACACAGTGTCCTTCCTTGGAAAGAATTGACCATGTGAGAGTCTTGAGCACTGTGGGCCATACTAAAGCTAAAGCCGTCCATTGATTAAGACGTCCTGGAAACCGGTGCACCTCTATCTCTGGTAATGGGAAAATGTGCACCTTACCTCAAGACTAGAGGTCACACTTAGTTGGACCTTTAGCTAGAGTACCCAACTGGGGTGAGCTCCCAGGAAGGAATCGCAATACCCTCGATTCTTCAGGAAAACACTATGTGCTCTTCAGCGGCACCTGTTGCGTGAATAGTATCCTGGTGGTGTGGTTTTCAGCAGGCTTGGAAGCTGCAATGAAGCTGCTGTCAAAAGGGGGATATACGGGCTTGTCCCATGTTCTCCCATTTACAACTTGTCACCACTGCACATTTACTAGCACTCTCTGACTGACTACTGGAGACTTTCAGCCCCACTGGGCCTTTCTATGATCACACTTCGTTGGACGCAGGGTGTTTTGCGAGCCATGAATAGCATTACACGCTTCATGACATAGTGGGGACTAAGTGATTTTGGATCGTCCACGGGCCTCACAATTTTACCGGTTTTTCAGTATTTTCTGTCAGGCTGGACCTACCGTGTACCTTGCTTCACAATACAGAGAGACAGGTAAGAGTTGCCAGGATGCACTTTAGGCGCAGGGATTCTTTCAGTGCAGTTCAGAGGGCCTCCACAGAGGCAGAGCCACGTTGAATGCAATACTGGCAAAAAAGTGGTCCTGGGGCTGCCTTACAGCTGTACAAATCTAGCTCTGCAAGCGAGAATCAGTTCGCTGCCTTTCACTCTGCATAGAAAGAGTTGACGCCAACAGTCTGCTCTGTGTTATTATTGCTCAGAAAACAAAAAGGGGACTCACAGCGCACACACTCTCCCCCAGAAGGGAATTCCTATGCGACTCTCTTAGGCCTACGGAAAGCTGTAGAGGAGTTAAAGCACTCTGTCGAGTCAGGACTCACAGCGATGGCTGCACACAAAACTTTGCTGATAGGAAACACTCGTGCTTCCTGTGAGACTAGGGGTCACGTTTACTTTTCACAGAGCTAGGGCAAGTGTGGGATGAGCTCCTAGCAAGGCACTGGAGACCACATGGATTCGTAGGAGAAAACTCACTTTCTTCACTGAGCGTATTCCTAGGAGTGACTAGAAGACGGTTAATGGCAATGTCTTTCTGTCAGCCTTGAGGCCGCCTCTTTCTTCCTTTTAAACAGGGGAAATCCAGCCTTTTCCAGGCTTCTCAATGACAAACTGGATCAACCAGCACATGTACCTAGCTTCTCTGACAATCCAAAAGAGCCCATTGGAACACAATCTGGCCTTCTGCTATGAAACTTTGGATGCAGTGTGTTCTGCATGTGGCGAACGGCATAATCCTCTAAAAGTCCTCAGTAGGCCTAGGTGACTTTGGATGTTCCAAATGCCTAGCAATGCTCAGGGTAAATCTCTTCTTTCTTTCGGGCTGGACCTAAAGGCCAGTTTCCGCATCACTTAGAGAGACCTCGAGCAGGAGTCCCCAAACTGAATTGGAGCCCCGGTGGTTTCTTTCAGGGCATCTTATGTTTCCTCAAAGTGGCAGACCCGCATGGAATGAAAGCCTGCCACGAACCGCCTTCCTGAGGCTGTTTCAAAGCTGTGGAACGCTAGCCATAGAGAACACATTAGTTACCGGCCCTTCCAACTGCATAGTGAGGGATGTTCCCAGAGCTGTGTATACCTTGATTGTACTCAGAAGGCTTTGGGTACACAGTGTCCTTCCTTGGAAAGAATTGACCATGCGAGAGTCTTGAGCACTGTGAGCCATACTAAAGCTAAAGCCGTCCATTGATTAAGACTTCCTGGAAACCGGTGCACCTCTATCTTTGGTAATGGGAAAATGTGCACCTTACCTCAAGACTAGAGGTCACATTTAGTTGGCACATTATCTACAGTATGCAACTGGGGAGAGCTCCCAGGATGGAATCGCAAGACCCTGGATTCTTTAGGAAACAACTATGTGCTCTTCAGCGGCACATGTGGCGTGAATAGTATCCTGGTGGTGTTGTTTTCTGCAGGCTTGGAAGCCGCAATGAAGCTGCTTACCACGTGGAGAAATTCGGGCTTCTCCCACATTCTCCCCTTTCCAACTTGACGCCAGAGCGCATTAACCAGCACTCTCTGATTCCTGGCGACTTTCAGCCCCACTGGGCCTTTCTATGATCACACTCCCTTGGACGGTCAGTGTTTTGCGTGCCATGAATAGCATTAGATGCTTCATGACATAGTGGGGACTAGGTGATTTTGGATCGTCCACGTGCCTCACAATTTTACCAGTTTTTCAGTATTTTCTGTCAGGCTGGACCTACCGTGTTCCTTGCTTCACAATAGAGAGATGACAGGTAAGAGTTGCCAGGATGCACTTTAGGCACAGGGATTCTGTCAGTGCAGTTCAGAGGGCCTCTGCAGAGGCAGAGCCACGTTGAATAGAGTACTGGCAAAAACGTGGTCCTGGGGCTGCCTTACAGCTCTAGAAATCAAGCTCTGCAGGCGAGAATCAGTTCATTGCCTTTCACTCTGCATAGAAAGAGTTGACCCCAACAGTCTGTTCTGTGTTATTTTTCCTCAGAAAACAAAAATGGGACTCACAGCGCACACACTCTCCCCCAGAACGGAAGTCCTATGGGACTCTCTTAGGCCTATGGAAAGCCGTAGATGAGTTAAAGCACTCTGTCGACTCAGGATTCACGGAGATGGCTGCAAAAAAATCTTTGCTGATAGCAAACACTCGTGCTTCCCTTGAGGCTAGGTGTCACGTTTACTTTTCACAGAGCTAGGGCAAGGGTGGGATGAGCTCCTAGCAAGGCACTGGAGACCACCTGGTTTCGTAGGAGAATACTCACTTTCTTCACTGAGCTATTCCTAGGAGTGACAAGAAGACGGTTAATGGCAATGTCTTTCAGTTAGCCTTCAGGCCGCCACTATCTACCTTTCAACTGGGGGAAATCCTGCCTTTTTCCAGGCTTCTCAATGACAAACTGGATCACCTAGCACATGTACCTAGCTTCTCTGACAATCCAAAAGAGACCATTGGAACACAATCCGGCCTTCTGCGATGAAACTTTTGGATGCAGTGGGTTCTGCATGTGGCGAATGGCATAAACATCTAAATGTCCTCAGTAGGCCAGGTGACTTTGGATGTTCCAAATGCCTAGCAATGCTCAGGGTAAATCTCTTCTTTATTTCAGGCTGGACCTAAAGGCCAGTTTCCGCATCACCTAGAGAGACCTCGAGCAGGAGTCCCCAAACTGAATTGGAGCCCCGGTGGTTTCTTTCAGGGCATCTTATGTTTCCTCAAAGTGGCAGACCCACATGGAATGAAATCCTGCCACGAACTGCCTTCCTGAGGCTGTTTCAAAGCTGTGGAACGCTAACCATAGAGAACACATTAGTTCACGGCCCTTCCAACGGCATAGTGAGGGATGTTCCCAGAGCTGTGTATCCCTTGATTGTGCTCAGAAGGCTTTGGGTACACAGTGTCCTTCCTTGGAAAGAATTGACCATGTGAGAGTCTTGAGCACTGTGAGCCATACTAAAGCTAAAGCCGTCCATTGATTAAGACTTCCTGGAAACCGGTGCACCTCTATCTCTGGTAATGGGAAAATGTGCACCTTACCTCAAGACTAGAGGTCATATTTAGTTGGCCCTTTAGCTACAGTATGCATCTCGGGTGAGCTCCCAGGAAGGAATCGCAGGCCCCGGATTCCATAGGAAAAAACTATGTGCTCTTAAGCGGCACCTGCGGCGTGAATAGTATCCTGGTGGTGTGGTTTTCAGCAGGCTTGGAAGCTGCAATGAAGCTGCTGTCAAAGGGGGAAATACGGGCTTCTCCCATATTCTCCCGTTTACAACTTGACGCCGCAGCGCATTTACTAGCACTCTCTGACTGACTGCTGGAGACTTTCAGCCCCACTGGGCCTTTCTATGATCACACTCCATTGGACGCGGGGTGTTCTGCATGCCATGAATAGCATTACATGCTTCATGAACTAGTCCGGCCTAGTTGACTATGGATGGACCAAAAGGCTAACAATTTTACCGGATTTTCAGTATTTTCTGTCAGGCTGGACCTACCGTGTACCTTGCTTCACAATACAGAGAGACAGGTAAGAGTTGCCAGGATGCACTTTAGGCGCAGGGATTCTTTCAGTGCAGTTCAGAGGGCCTCCACAGAGGCAGAGCCACGTTGAATGCAATACTGGCAAAAAAGTGGTCCTGGGGCTGCCTTACAGCTGTACAAATCTAGCTCTGCAAGCGAGAATCAGTTCGCTGCCGTTCACTCTGCATAGATACGGTTGACGCCAACAGTCTGCTCTGTGTTATTATTGCTCAGAAAACAAAAAGGGGACTCTCAGCGCACACACTCTCCCCCAGAAGGGAATTCCTATGCGACTCTCTTAGGCCTACGGAAAGCCGTAGAGGAGTTAAAGCACTCAGTCGAGTCAGGACGCACGGCGATGGCTGCACACAAAACTTTGCTGATAGGAAACACTCGTGCTTCCTGTGAGACTAGGGGTCACGTTTACTTTTCACAGAGCTAGGGCAAGTGTGGGATGAGCTCCTAGCAAGGCACTGGAGACCACATGGATTCGTAGGAGAAAACTCACTTTCTTCACTGAGCGTATTCCTAGGAGTGACTAGAAGACGGTTAATGGCAATGTCTTTCTGTCAGCCTTGAAGCCGCCTCTATCTTCCTTTTAACCAGGGGAAATCCAGCCTTTTTCCAGGCTTCTCAATGACAAACTGGATCAACCCGCACATGTACCTAGCTTCTCTGACAATCCAAAAGAGACCATTGGAACACAATCTGCCCTTCTGCTATGAAACTTTTGGATGCAGTGTGTTCTGCATGTGGCGAACGGCATAATCCTCTAAAAGTCCTCAGTAGGCCTAGGTGACTTTGGATGTTCCAAATGCCTAGCAATGCTCAGGGTAAATCTCTTCTTTCTTTCGGGCTGCACCTAAAGGCCAGTTTCCGCATCACTTAGAGAGACCTCGAGCAGGAGTCCCCAAACTGAATTGGAGCCCCGGTGGTTTCTTTCAGGGCATCTTATGTTTCCTCAAAGTGGCAGACCCGCATGGAATGAAAGCCTGCCACGAATCGCCTTCCTGAGGCTGTTTCAAAGCTGTGGAACGCTAGCCATAGAGAACACATTAGTTCCAGGCCCTTCCAACTGCATAGTGAGGGATGTTCCCAGAGCTGTGTATACCTTGATTTTACTCAGAAGGCTTTGGGTACACAGTGTCCTTCCTTGGAAAGAATTGACCATGCGAGAGTCTTGAGCACTGTGAGCCATACTAAAGCTAAAGCCGTCCATTGATTAAGACTTCCTGGAAACCGGTGCACCTCTATCTTTGGTAATGGGAAAATGTGCACCTTACCTCAAGACTAGAGGTCACATTTAGTTGGCACTTTATCTACAGTATGCAACTGGGGAGAGCTCCCAGGATGGAATCGCAAGACCCTGGATTCTTTAGGAAACAACTATGTGCTCTTCAGCGGCACATGTGGCGTGAATAGTATCCTGGTGGTGTTGTTTTCTGCAGGCTTGGAAGCCGCAATGAAGCTGCTTACCACGTGGAGAAATTCGGGCTTCTCCCACATTCTCCCCTTTCCAACTTGACGCCAGAGCGCATTAACCAGCACTCTCTGATTCCTGGCGACTTTCAGCCCCACTGGGCCTTTCTATGATCACACTCCCTTGGACGGTCAGTGTTTTGCGTGCCATGAATAGCATTAGATGCTTCATGACATAGTGGGGACTAGGTGATTTTGGATCGTCCACGTGCCTCACAATTTTACCAGTTTTTCAGTATTTTCTGTCAGGCTGGACCTACCGTGTTCCTTGCTTCACAATAGAGAGATGACAGGTAAGAGTTGCCAGGATGCACTTTAGGCACAGGGATTCTGTCAGTGCAGTTCAGAGGGCCTCTGCAGAGGCAGAGCCACGTTGAATAGAGTACTGGCAAAAACGTGGTCCTGGGGCTGCCTTACAGCTGTAGAAATCAAGCTCTGCAGGCGAGAATCAGTTCATTGCCTTTCACTCTGCATAGAAAGAGTTGACCCCAACAGTCTGTTCTGTGTTATTTTTGCTCAGAAAACAAAAACGGGACTCACAGCGCACACACTCTCCCCCAGAACGGAAGTCCTATGGGACTCTCTTAGGCCTATGGAAAGCCATAGAGGAGTTAAAGCACTCTGTCGACTCAGGACTCACGGAGATGGCTGCAAAAAAATCTTTGCTGATAGCAAACACTCATGCTTCCCTTGAGGCTAGGTGTCACATTTACTTTTCACAGAGCTAGGGAAAGCGTGGGATGAGCTCCTAGCAAGGCACTGGAGACCACCTGGTTTCGTAGGAGAAAACTCACTTTCTTCACTGAGCTATTCCTAGGAGTGACAAGAAGACGGTTAATGGCAATGGCTTTCAGTGAGCCTTCAGGCCGCCACTATCTACCTTTCAACTGGGGGAAATCCTGCCTTTTTCCAGGCTTCTCAATGACAAACTGGATCACCTAGCACATGTACCTAGCTTCTCTGACAATCCAAAAGAGACCATTGAAACACAATCCGGCCTTCTGCGATGAAACTTTTGGATGCAGTGTGTTCTGTATGTGGCGAACGGCATAAACTTCTAAATGTCCTCAGTAGGCCTAGGTGACTTTGGATACTCCAAATGCCTAGCAATGCTCAGGGTAAATCTCTTCTTTCTTTCGGGCTGGACCTAAAGGCCAGTTTCCGCATCACCTAGAGAGACCTCGAGCAGGAGTCCCCAAACTGAATTGGAGCCCCGGTGCTTTCTTTCAGGGCATCTTATGTTTCCTCAAAGTGGCAGACCCGCATGGAATGAAAGCCTGCCACGAACCGCCTTCCTGAGGCTGTTTCAAAGCTGTGGAACGCTAGCCATAGAGAACACATTACTTCACGGCCCTTCCAACGGCATAGTGAGGGATGTTCCCAGAGCTGTGTATCCCTTGATTGTGCTCAGAAGGCTTTGGGTACACAGTGTCCTTCCTTGGAAAGAATTGACCATGTGAGAGTCTTGAGCACTGTGAGCCATACTAAAGCTAAAGCCGTCCATTGATTAAGACTTCCTGGAAACCGGTGCACCTCTATCTCTGGTAATGGGAAAATGTGCACCTTACCTCAAGACTAGAGGTCATATTTAGTTGGCCCTTTAGCTACAGTATGCAACTCGGGTGAGCTCCCCGGAAGGATTCGCAGGCCCCGGATTCCATAGGAAAAAACTATGTGCTCTTAAGCGGCACCTGTGGCGTGAATAGTATCCTGGTGGTGTGGTTTTCAGTAGGCTTGGAAGCTGCAATGTAGCTGCTGTCAAAGGGGGAAATACGGGCTTCTCCCATATTCTCCCGTTTACAACTTTACGCCACAGTACATTTTCTAGCACTCTGACTGACTACTGGAGACTTTCAGCCCCACTGGGCCTTTCTATGATCACACTCCGTTGGACGCGGGGTGTTTTGCGTGCTATGAATAGCATTACATGCTTCATGAACTAGTCCAGCCTAGTTGACTATGGATGGACCAAATGGCTAACAATTTTACCGGATTTTCAGTATTTTCTGTCAGGCTGGACATACCGTGTACCTTGCTTCACAAAAGAGAGATGACAGGTAAGAGTTGCCAGGATGCACTTTAGGTGCAGGGATTCTTTCAGTGCAGTTCAGAGGGCCTCCACAGAGGCAGAGCCACGTTGAATGGAATACTGGCAAATACGTGGTCCTGGGGCTGCCTTACAGCTGTAGGAATCAAGCTCTGCTGGCGAGAATCTGTTCTTCACCCTTCCCTCTTCATACAAAGTGTTGACCCCAACCGTCTGGTCTGTGTTATGTTTCTCGGAAAATAAAAGGGGACTACGGCACACCCACTCTCCCTCAGAAGGGAATTCCTACGCGACTCTCTTAGGCCTACGGAAAGCCGTAGAGGAGTTAAAGCACTCTGTCGAGTCAGGACTCACGGAGATGGCTGCACACATAACTTTGCTGATAGGAAACACTCGTGCTTCCCTTGAGGCTAGGGGTCACGTTTACTTTGCACTGAGCTAGGGCAAGCGTGGGATGAGCTCCTAGCAAGGCACTGGAGACCACCTGGATTCCTAGGAGAACACTGACTTTCTTCACTGAGCGTATTCCTCGGAGTGACTAGAAGACGGTTAATGGCAATGTCTTTCAGTCAGCCTTGAGGCCGCCACTATGTACCTTTCAACTGGGGGAAATCCTGCCTTTTTCCAGGCTTCTCAATGACAAACTGGATCACCCCGCACATGTACCTAGCTTCTCTGACAATCCCAAAGAGACCATTGGAACGCAATCCTGCCTTCTGCGATGAAACTTTTGGATGCAGTGTGTTCTGCATGTGGTGAATGGCATAATCCTCTAAATGTCCTCAGTAGGCCTAGGTGACTTTGGATGTTCCAAATGCCTAGCAATGCTCAGGGTAAATCTCTTCTTTCTTTCGGGCTGGACCTAAAGGCCAGTTTCCGCATCACTTAGAGAGACCTCGAGCAGGAGTCCCCAAACTGAATTGGAGCCCCGGTGGTTTCTTTCAGGGCATCTTATGTTTCCCCAAAGTGGCAGACCCGCATGGAATGAAAGCCTGCCACGAACCGCCTTCCTGAGGCTGTTTCAAAGCTGTGGAACGCTAGCCATAGAGAACATATTAGTTACCGGCCCTTCCAACTGCATAGTGAGGGATGTTCCCAGAGCTGTGTATCCCTTGATTGTGCCCAGAAGGCTTTGGGTACACAGTGTCCTTCCTTGGAAAGAATTGACCATGTGAGAGTCTTGAGCACTGTGGGCCATACTAAAGCTAAAGCCGTCCATTGATTAAGACGTCCTGGAAACCGGTGCACCTCTATCTCTGGTAATGGGAAAATGTGCACCTTATCTCAAGACTAGAGGTCACACTTAGTTGGACCTTTAGCTAGAGTACCCAACTGGAGTGAGCTCTCAGGAAGGAATCGCAATCCCCTCGATTCTTCAGGAAAACACTATGTGCTCTTCAGCGGCACCTGTTGCGTGAATAGTATCCTCGTGGTGTGGTTTTCAGCAGGCTTGGAAGCTGCAATGAAGCTGCTGTCAAAAGGGGCATATACGGGCTTGTCCCATATTCTCCCATTTACAACTTGTCACCACTGCGCATTTACTAGCACTCTCTGACTGACTACTGGAGACTTTCAGCCCCACTGGGCCTTTCTATGATCACACTTCGTTGGACGCGGGGTGTTTTGCGAGCCATGAATAGCATTACACGCTTCATGACATAGTGGGGACTAAGTGATTTTGGATCGTCCACGGGCCTCACAATTTTACCGGTTTTTCAGTATTTTCTGTCAGGCTGGACCTACCGTGTACCTTGCTTCACAATACAGAGAGACAGGTAAGAGTTGCCAGGATGCACTTTAGGCGCAGGGATTCTTTCAGTGCAGTTCAGAGGGCCTCCACAGAGGCAGAGCCACGTTGAATGGAATACTGGCAAAAAAGTGGTCCTGGGGCTGCCTTACAGCTGTACAAATCTCGCTCTGCAAGCGAGAATCAGTTCGCTGCCGTTCACTCTGCATAGAAAGAGTTGACGCCAACAGTATGCTCTGTGTTATTATTGCTCAGAAAACAAAAAGGGTACTCACAGCGCACACACTCTCCCCCAGAAGGGAATTCCTATGTGACTCTCTTAGGCCTACGGAAAGCCGTAGAGGAGTTAAAGCACTCAGTCGAGTCAGGACGCAGGGCGATGGCTGCACACAAAACTTTGCTGATAGGAAACACTCGTGCTTCCTGTGAGACTAGGGGTCACGTTTACTTTTCACAGAGCTAGGGCAAGTGTGGGATGAGAACCTAGCAAGGCACTGGAGACCACATGGATTCGTAGGAGAAAACTCACTTTCTTCACTGAGCGTATTCCTAGGAGTGACTAGAAGACG
Organism: Mesoplodon densirostris; assembly: GCF_025265405.1. Lineage (NCBI taxonomy): Eukaryota > Metazoa > Chordata > Mammalia > Artiodactyla > Ziphiidae > Mesoplodon > Mesoplodon densirostris. The sequence goes on from NC_082682.1 coordinate 2,819,417, forward strand.
GTTAATGGCAATGTCTTTCTGTCAGCCTTGAGGCCCCCTCTATCTTCCTTTTAACCAGGGGAAATCCAGCCTTTTTCCAGGCTTCTCAATGACAAACTGGATCAACCAGCACATGTACCTAGCTTCTCTGACAATCCAAAAGAGACCATTGGAACACAATCTGCCCTTCTGCTATGAAACTTTTGGATGCAGTGTGTTCTGCATGTGGCGAACGGCATAATCCTCTAAAAGTCCTCAGTAGGCCTAGGTGACTTTGGATGTTCCAAATGCCTAGCAATGCTCAGGGTAAATCTCTTCTTTCTTTCGGTCTGGTCCTAAAGGCCAGTTTCCGCATCACTTAGAGAGACCTCGAGCAGGAGTCCCCAAACTGAATTGGAGCCCCGGTGGTTTCTTTCAGGGCATCTTATGTTTCCTCAAAGTGGCAGACCCGCATGGAATGAAAGCCTGCCACGAACCGCCTTCCTGAGGCTGTTTCAAAGCTGTGGAACGCTAGCCATAGAGAACACATTAGTTCCCGGCCCTTCCAACTGCATAGTGAGGGATGTTCCCAGAGCTGTGTATACCTTGATTGTACTCAGAAGGCTTTGGCTACACAGTGTCCTTCCTTGGAAAGAATTGACCATGCGAGAGTCTTGAGCACTGTGAGCCATACTAAAGCTAAAGCCGTCCATTGATTAAGACTTCCTGGAAACCGGTGCACCTCTATCTTTGGTAATGGGAAAATGTGCACCTTACCTCAAGACTAGAGGTCACATTTAGTTAGCACTTTATCTACAGTATGCAACTGGGGAGAGCTCCCAGGGTGGAATCGCAAGACCCTGTATTCTTTAGGAAACAACTATGTGCTCTTCAGCGGCACATGTGGCGTGAATAGTATCCTGGTGATGTTGTTTTCTGCAGGCTTGGAAGCCGCAATGAAGCTGCTTACCACGTGGAGAAATTCGGGCTTCTCCCACATTCTCCCCTTTCCAACTTGACGCCAGAGCGCATTAACCAGCATTCTCTGATTCCTGGCGACTTTCAGCCCCACTGGGCCTTTCTATGATCACACTCCGTTGGACGGGCAGTGTTTTGCATGCCATGAATAGCATTAGATGCTTCATGACATAGTGGGGACTAGGTGATTTTGGATCGTCCACGTGCCTCACAATTTCACCAGTTTTTCAGTATTTTCTGTCAGGCTGGACCTACCGTGTTCCTTGCTTCACAATAGAGAGATGACAGGTAAGAGTTGCCAGGATGCACTTTAGGCACAGGGATTCTGTCAGTGCAGTTCAGAGGGCCTCTGCAGAGGCAGAGCCACGTTGAATAGAGTACTGACAAAAACGTGGTCCTGGGGCTGCCTTACAGCTGTAGAAATCAAGCTCTGCAGGCGAGAATCAGTTCATTGCCTTTCACTCTGCATAGAAAGAGTTGACCCCAACAGTCTGTTCTGTGTTATTTTTGCTCAGAAAACAAAAATGGGACTCACAGCGCACACACTCTCCCCCAGAACGGAAGTCCTATGGGACTCTCTTAGGCCTATGGAAAGCCGTAGAGGAGTTAAAGCACTCTGTCGAGTCAGGACTCACGGAGATGGCTGCACAAAAAGGTTTGCTGATAGGAAACACTCGTGCTTCCTGTGAGACTGTGGTCACGTTTACTTTTCACAGAGCTATGGCAAGCGTGGGATGAGCTCCTAGCAAGGCACTGGAGACCACATGGATTCGTAGGAGAAAACTCACTTTCTTCACTGAGCGTATTCCTAGGAGTGAATAGAAGACGGTTAATGGCAATGTCTTTCAGTCAGCCTTGAGGCCGCCACTATCTTCCTTTTAACCTGGGGAAATCCTGCCTTTTTCCAGGCTTCTCAATGACAAACTGGATCAACCAGCACATGTACCTAGCTTCTCTGACAATCCAAAAGAGACCACTGGAACTCAATCCGGCCTTCTGTGATGAAAGTTTTGGATGCAGTGTGTTCTGCATGTTGTGAACGGCATAATCCTCTAAATATCCTCAGTAGGCCTAAATGACTTTGGATGTTCCATGTGCCTAGCAATGCTCATGGTAAATCTCTTCTTTATTTCGTGCTGGACCTAAAGGCCAGTTTCCGCATCACTTAGAGAGACCTCGAGCAGGAGTCCCCAAACTGAATTGGAGCCCCGGTGCTTTCTTTCAGGGCATCAAATGTTTCCTCAAAGTGGCAGACCCGCATGGAATGAAAGCCTGCCACGAATCGCCTTCCTGAGGCTGTTTCAAAGCTGTGGAACTCTAGCCATAGAGAACACATTAGTTCCCGGCCCTTCCAACTGCATAGTGAGGGATGTTCCCAGAGCTGTGTATCCCTTGATTGTGCCCAGAAGGCTTTGGGTACACAGTGTCCTTCCTTGGAAACAATTGACCATGTGAGAGTCTTGAGCACTGTGAGCCATACTAAAGCTAAAGCCGTCCATTGATTAAGACTTCCTGGAAACCGGTGCACCTCTATCTCTGGTAATGGGAAAATGTGCACCTTACCTCAAGACTAGAGGTCATATTTAGTTGGCCCTTTAGCTACATTATGCAACTGGGGTGAGCTCCCAGGAAGGAATCGCAGGCCCCGGATTCCTTAGGAAAAAACTAGGTGCTCTTAAGCGGCACCTGTGGCGTGAATAGTATCCTGGTGGTGTGGTTTTCAGCAGGCTTGGAAGCTGCAATGAAGCTGCTGTCAAAGGGGGAAATACGGGCTTCTCCCATATTCTCCCGTTTACAACTTTACGCCACAGTACATTTTCTAGCACTCTGACTGACTACTGGAGACTTTCAGCCCCACTGGGCCTTTCTATGATCACACTCCGTTGGACGCGGGGTGTTTTGCGTGCCATGAATAGCATTACATGCTACATGAACTAGTCCGGCCTAGTTGACTTTGGATGGACCAAATGGCTAACAATTTTACCGGATTTTCAGTATTTTCTGTCAGGCTGGACCTACCGTGTACCTTGCTTCACAATAGAGAGATGACAGGTTAGAGTTGCCAGGATGCACTTTAGGTGCAGGGATACTTTCAGTGCGGTTCAGAGGGCCTCAACAGAGGCAGAGCCACGTTGAATGGAATACTGGCAAAAACGTGGTCCTGGGACTTCCTTACAGCTGTACAAATCTAGCTCTGCAAGAGACAATCAGTTCGTTGCCTTTCACTCTGCATAGAAAGAGTTCACCCCAACAGTCTGCTCTGTGTTATTATTGCTCAGAAAACACAAAGGGGACTCACAGCGCACACACTCTCCCCCAGAAGGGAATTCCTATGCGACTCTCTTAGGCCTACAGAAAGCCGTAGAGGAGTTAAAGCACTCTGTCGAGTCAGGACTCACGGAGATGGCTGCACACAAAGCTTTGCTGATAGGAAACACTCGTGCTTCCTGTGAGACTGTGGTCATGTTTACTTTTCACAGAGCTATGGCAAGTGTGGCATGAGCTCCTAGCAAGGCACTGGAGACCACATGGATTCGTAGGAGAAAACTCACTTTCTTCACTGAGCGTATTCCTAGGAGTGACTAGAAGACGGTTAATAGCAATGAATTTCAGTCAGCCTTGAGGCCGCCACTATCTTCCTTTTAACCTGGGGAAATCCTGCCTTTTCCAGGCTTCTCAATGACAAACTGGATCAACCAGCACATGTACCTAGCTTCTCTGACAATCCAAAAGAGACCATTGGAACTCAATCCGGCCTTCTGCGATGAAAATTTTGGATGCAGTGTGTTCTGCATGTTGTGAACGGCATAATCCTCTAAATATCCTCAGTAGGCCTAGGTGACTTTGGATGTTCCAAATGCCTAGCAATGCTCAGGGTAAATCTCTTCTTTCTTTCGGGCTGGACCTAAAGGCCAGTTTCCGCATCACTTAGAGAGACCTCGAGCAGGAGTCCCCAAACTGAAATGGAGCTCCGGTGGTTTCTTTCAGGGCATCTTAGGTTTCCTCAAAGTGGCAGACCCGCATGGAATGAAAGCCTGCCACGAACCGCCTTCCTGAGGCTGTTTCAAAGCTGTGGAACTCTAGCCATAGAGAACACATTAGTTCCCGGCCCTTCCAACTGCATAGTGAGGGATGTTCCCAGAGCTGTGTATCCCTTGATTGTGCCCAGAAGGCTTTGGGTACACAGTGTCCTTCCTTGGAAAGAATTGACCATGTGAGAGTCTTGAGCACTGTGAGCCATACTAAAGCTAAAGCCGTCCATTGATTAAGACTTCCTGGAAACCGGTGCACCTCTATCTCTGGTAATGGGAAAATGTGCACCTTACCTCAAGACTAGAGGTCATATTTAGTTGCCCTTTAGCTACAGTATGCAACTCGGGTGAGCTCCCAGGAAGGATTCGCAGGCCCCGGATTCCTTAGGAAAAAACTATGTGCTTTTAAGCAGCACCTGTGGCGTGAATAGTATCCTGGTGGTGTGGTTTTCAGCAGGCTTGGAAGCTGCAATGAAGCTGCTGTCAAAGGGGGAAATACGGGCTTCTCCCATATTCTCCCATTGACAACTTTACGCCACAGTACATTTTCTAGCACTCTGACTGACTACTGGAGACTTTCAGCCACACTGGGCCTTTCTATGATCACACTCCGTTGGACGCGGGGTGTTTTGCGTGCCATGAATAGCATTACATGCTTCATGAACTAGTCCGGCCTAGTTGACTTTGGATGGACCAAATGGCTAACAATTTTACCGGATTTTCAGTATTTTCTGTCAGACTGGACCTACCGTGTACCTTGCTTCACAAAAGAGAGATGACAGGTAAGAGTTGCCAGGATGCACTTTAGGTGCAGGGATTCTTTCAGTGCAGTTCAGAGGGCCTCCAAAGAGGCAGAGCCACGTTGAATGGAATACTGGCAAAAACGTGGTCCTGGGGCTGCCTTACAGCTGTAGAAATCAAGCTCTGCAGGCGAGAATCTGTTCATCACCCTTCCCTCTTCATACAAAGAGTTGACCCCAGCTGTCTGTTCTGTGTTATGTTTCTCGGAAAATAAAAGGGGACTACGGCGCACCCACTCTCCCTCAGAAGGGAATTCCTACGTGACTCTCTTAGGTCTACGGAAAGCCGTAGAGGAGTTAAAGCACTCTGTCGAGTCAGGACTCACGGAGATGGCTGCACACATAACTTTGCTGATAGGAAACACTCGTGCTTCCCTTGAGGCTAGGGGTCACGTATACTTTGCAATGAGCTAGGGCAAGCGTGGGATGAGCTCCTAGCAAGGCACTGGAGACCACCTGGATTCCTAGGAGAACACTCACTTTCTTCACTGAGCGTATTCCTAGGAGTGACTAGAAGACGGTTAATGGCAATGTCTTTCAGTCAGCCTTGAGGCCGCCACTATGTACCTTTCAACTGGGGGAAATCCTGCCTTTTTCCAGGCTTCTCAATGACAAACTGGATCACCCCGCACATGTACCTAGCTTCTCTGACAATCCCAAAGAGACCATTGGAACGCAATCCGGCCTTCTGCGATGAAACTTTTGGATGCAGTGTGTTCTGCATGTGGTGAACGGCATAATCCTCTAAATGTCCTCAGTAGGCCTAGGTGACTTTGGATGTTCCAAATGCCTAGCAATGCTCAGGGTAAATCTCTTCTTCTTATTTCGGGCTGGACATAAAGGCCAATTTCCGCATCACTTAGAGAGACCTCGAGCACGAGTCCCCAAACTGAATTGGAGCCCCGGTGGTTTCTTTCAGGGCATCTTATGTTTCCTCAAAGTGGCAGACCCACATGGAATGAAAGCCTGCCACGAACCGCCTTCCTGAGGCTGTTTCAAAGCTGTGGAACGCTAGCCATAGAGAACACATTAGTTCCTGGCCCTTCCAACTGCATAGTGAGGGATGTTCCCAGAGCTGTGTATCCCTTGATTGTGCCCAGAAGGCTTTGGGTACACAGTGTCCTTCCTTGGAAAGAATTGACCATGTGAGAGTCTTGAGCACTGTGGGCCATAGTAAATCTAAAGCCGTCCATTGATTAAGACGTCCTGGAAACCGGTGCACCTCTATCTCTGGTAATGGGAAAATGTGCACCTTACCTCAAGACTAGAGGTCACACTTAGTTGGACCTTTAGCTAGAGTACCCAACTGGGGTGAGCTCCCAGGAAGGAATCACAATCCCCTCGATTCTTCAGGAAAACACTATGTGCTCTTCAGTGGCACCTGTTGCGTGAATAGTATCCTGGTGGTGTGGTTTTCAGCAGGCTTGGAAGCTGCAATGAAGCTGCTGTCAAAAGGGGGATATACGGGCTTGTCCCATATTCTCCCATTTACAACTTTTCACCACTGCGCATTTACTAGCACTCTCTGACTGACTACTGGAGACTTTCAGCCCCACTGGGCCTTTCTATGATCACACTTCATTGGACGCGGGGTGTTTTGCGAGCCATGAATAGCATTACACGCTTCATGACATAGTGGGGACTAGGTGATTTTGGATCGTCCACGGGCCTCACAATTTTACCGGTTTTTCAGTATTTTCTGTCAGGCTGGACCTACCGTGTACCTTGCTTCACAATACAGAGAGACAGGTAAGAGTTGCCAGGATGCACTTTAGGCGCAGGGATTCTTTCAGTGCAGTTCAGAGGGCCTCCACAGAGGCAGAGCCACGTTGAATGCAATACTGGCAAAAAAGTGGTCCTGGGGCTGCCTTACAGCTGTACAAATCTAGCTCTGCAAGCGAGAATCAGTTCGCTGCCTTTCACTCTGCATAGAAAGAGTTGACGCCAACAGTCTGCTCTGTGTTATTATTGCTCAGAAAACAAAAAGGGGACTCACAGCGCACACACTCTCCCCCAGAAGGGAATTCCTATGCGACTCTCTTAGGCCTACGGAAAGCCGTAGAGGAGTTAAAGCACTCTGTCGAGTCAGGACTCACGGCGATGGCTGCACACAAAACTTTGCTGATAGGAAACACTCGTGCTTCCTGTGAGACTAGGGGTCACGTTTACTTTTCACAGAGCTAGGGCAAGTGTGGGATGAGCTCCTACCAAGGCACTGGAGACCACATGGATTCGTAGGAGAAAACTCACTTTCTTCACTGAGCGTATTCCTAGGAGTGACTAGAAGACGGTTAATGGCAATGTCTTTCTGTCAGCCTTGAGCCCGCCTCTATCTTCCTTTTAACCAGGGGAAATCCAGCCTTTTTCCAGGCTTCTCAATGACAAACTGGATCAACCAGCACATGTACCTAGCTTCTCTGACAATCCAAAAGAGACCATTGGAACACAATCTGCCCTTCTGCTATGAAACTTTTGGATGCAGTGTGTTCTGCATGTGGCGAACGGCATAATCCTCTAAAAGTCCTCAGTAGGCCTAGGTGACTTTGGATGTTCCAAATGCCTAGCAATGCTCAGGGTAAATCTCTTCTTTATTTCGGGCTGGACCTAAAGGCCAGTTTCCGCATCACTTAGAGAGACCTCGAGCAGGAGTCCCCAAACTGAATTGGAGCCCCGGTGGTTTCTTTCAGGGCATCTTATGTTTCCTCAAAGTGGCAGACCCGCATGGAATGAAAGCCTGCCACGAACCGCCTTCCTGAGGCTGTTTCAAAGCTGTGGAACGCTAGCCATAGAGAACACATTAGTTCCCGGCCCTTCCAACTGCATAGTGAGGGATGTTCCCAGAGCTGTGTATACCTTGATTGTACTCAGAAGGCTTTGGGTACACAGTGTCCTTCCTTGGAAAGAATTGACCATGCGAGAGTCTTGAGCACTGTGAGCCATACTAAAGCTAAAGCCGTCCATTGATTAAGACTTCCTGGAAACCGGTGCACCTCTATCTTTGGTAATTGGAAAATGTGCACCTTACCTCAAGACTAGAGGTCACATTTAGTTGGCACTTTATCTACAGTATGCAACTGGGGAGAGCTCCCAGGATGGAATCGCAAGACCCTGGATTCTTTAGGAAACAACTATGTGCTCTTCAGCGGCACATGTGGCGTGAATAGTATCCTGGTGGTGTTGTTTTCTGCAGGCTTGGAAGCCGCAATGAAGCTGCTTACCACGTGGAAAAATTTGGGCTTCTCCCACATTCTCCCCTTTCCAACTTGATGCCAGAGCGCATTAACCAGCACTCTCTGATTCCTGGCGACTTTCAGCCCCACTGGGCCTTTCTATGATCACACTCCGTTGGACGGGCAGTGTTTTGCGTGCCATGAATAGCATTAGATGCTTCATGACATAGTGGGGACTAGGTGATTTTGGATCGTCCACGTGCCTCACAATTTTACCAGTTTTTCAGTATTTTCTGTCAGGCTGGACCTACCGTGTTCCTTGCTTCACAATAGAGAGATGACAGGTAAGAGTTGCCAGGATGCACTTTAGGCACAGGGATTCTGTCAGTGCAGTTCAGAGGGCCTCTGCAGAGGCAGAGCCACGTTGAATAGAGTACTGGCAAAAACGTGGTCCTGGGGCTGCCTTACAGCTGTAGAAATCAAGCTCTGCAGGCGAGAATCAGTTCATTGCCTTTCACTCTGCATAGAAAGAGTTGACCCCAACAGTCTGTTCTGTGTTATTTTTGCTCAGAAAACAAAAATGGGACTCACAGCGCACACACTCTCCCCCAGAACGGAAGTCCTATGGGACTCTCTTAGGCCTATGGAAAGCCATAGAGGAGTTAAAGCACTCTGTCGACTCAGGACTCACGGAGATGGCTGTAAAAAAATCTTTGCTGATAGCAAACACTCGTGCTTCCCTTGAGGCTAGGTGTAACGTTTACTTTTCACAGAGCTAGGGCAAGCGTGGGATGAGCTCCTAGCAAGGCACTGGAGACCACATGGTTTCGTAGGAGAAAACTCACTTTCTTCACTGAGCTATTCCTAGGAGTGACTAGAAGACGGTTAATGGCAATGGCTTTCAGTTAGACTTCAGGCCGCCACTATCTACCTTTCAACTGGGGGAAATCCTGCCTTTTTCCAGGCTTCTCAATGACAAACTGGATCACCTAGCACATGTACCTAGCTTCTCTGACAATCCAAAAGAGACCATTGGAACGCAATCCGGCCTTCTGCGATGAAACTTTTGGATGCAGTGTGTTCTGCATGTAGCGAACGGCATAAACTTCTAAATGTCCTCAGTAGGCCTAGGTGACTTTGGATGTTCCATGTGCCTAGCAATGCTCAGGGTAAATCTCTTCTTTATTTCGGGCTGGACCTAAAGGCCAGTTTCCGCATCACTTAGAGAGACCTCGAGCAGGAGTCCCCAAACTGAATTGGAGCCCCGGTGGTTTCTTTCAGGGCATCTTATGTTTCCTCAAAGTGGCAGACCCAAATGGAATGAAAGCCTGCCACGAACCGCCTTCCTGAGGCTGTTTCAAAGCTGTGGAACGCTAGCCATAGAGAACACATTAGTTCCCGGCCCTTCCAACTGCATAGTGAGGGATGTTCCCAGAGCTGTGTATCCCTTGATTGTGCTCAGAAGGCTTTGGGTACACAGTGTCCTTCCTTGGAAAGAATTGACCATGTGAGAGTCTTGAGCACTGTGGGCCATACTAAAGCTAAAGCCGTCCATTGATTAAGACTTCCTGGAAACCGGTGCACCTCTATCTCTGGTAATGGGAAAATGTGCACCTTACCTCAAGACTAGAGGTCATATTTAGTTGGCCCTTTAGCTACAGTATGCAACTCGGGTGAGCTCCCAGGAAGGAATCGCAGGCCACGGATTCCATAGGAAAAAACTATGTTCTCTTAAGCGGCACCTGTGGCGTGAATAGTATCCTGGTGGTGTGGTTTTCAGCAGGCTTGGAAGCTGCAATGTAGCTGCTGTCAAAGGGGGAAATACGGGCTTCTCCCATATTCTCCCGTTTACAACTTTACGCCACAGTACATTTTCTAGCACTCTGACTGACTACTGGAGACTTTCAGCCCCACTGGGCCTTTCTATGATCACACTCCGTTGGACACGGGGTGTTTTGCGTGCTATGAATAGCATTACATGCTTCATGAACTAGTCCGGCCTAGTTGACTATGGATGGACCAAATGGCTAACAATTTTACGGATTTTCAGTATTTTCTGTCAGGCTGGACCTACCGTGTACCTTGCTTCACAATAGAGAGATGACATGGAAGAGTTGCCAGGATGCACTTTAGGTGCAGGGATTCTGTCAGTGCAGTTCAGAGGGCCTCCACAGAGGCAGAGCCACGTTGAATGGAATACTGGCAAAAACGTGGTCCTGGGACTTCCTTACAGCTGTACAAATCTAGCTCTGCAAGAGAGAATCAGTTCGTTGCCTTTCACTCTGAATAGAAAGAGTTCACCCCAACAGTCTGCTCTGTGTTATTATTGCTCAGAAAACAAAAAGGGGACTCACAGCGCACACACTCTCCCCCAGAAGGGAATTCCTATGCGACTCTCTTAGGCCTACAGAAAGCCGTAGTGGAGTTAAAGCACTCTGTCGAGTCAGGACTCACGGAGATGGCTGCACACAAAGCTTTGCTGATAGGAAACACTCGTGCTTCCTGTGAGACTGTGGTCACGTTTACTTTTCACAGAGCTATGGCAAGTGTGGGATGAGCTCCTAGCAAGGAACTGGAGACCACATGGATTCGTAGGAGAAAACTCACTTTCTTCACTGAGCGTATTCCTAGGAGTGACTAGAAGACGGTTAATGGCAATGTCTTTCAGTCAGCCTTGAGGCCGCCACTATCTTCCTTTTAACCTGGGGAAATCCTGCCTTTTTCCAGGCTTCTCAATGACAAACTGGATCAACCAGCACATGTACCTAGCTTCTCTGATAATCCAAATGAGACCATTGGAACTCAATCCGGCCTTCTGCGATGAAAGTTTTGGATGCAGTGTGTTCTGCATGTGGTGAACGGCATAATCCTCTAAATATCCTCAGTAGGCCTAAGTGACTTTGGATGTTCCATGTGCCTAGCAATGCTCAGGGTAAATCTCTTCTTTATTTCGGGCTGGACCTAAAGGCCAGTTTCCGCATCACTTAGAGAGACCTCGAGCAGGAGTCCCCAAACTGAATTGGAGCCCCAGTGCTTTCTTTCAGGGCATCAAATGTTTCCTCAAAGTGGCAGACCCGCATGGAATGAAAGCCTGCCACGAACCGCCTTCCTGAGGCTGTTTCAAAGCTGTGGAACTCTAGCCATAGAGAACACATTAGTTCCCGACCCTTGCAACTGCATAGTGAGGCATGTTCCCAGAGCTGTGTATACCTTGATTGTGCCCAGAAGGCTTTGGGTACACAGTGTCCTTCCTTGGAAAGAATTGACCATGTGAGAGTCTTGAGCACTGTGAGCCATACTAAAGCTAAAGCCGTCCGTTGATTAAGACTTCCTGGAAACCGGTGCACCTCTATCTCTGGTAATGGGAAAATGTGCACCTTACCTCAAGACTAGAGGTCATATTTAGTTGGCCCTTTAGCTACAGTATGCAACTGGGGTGAGCTCCCAGGAAGGAATCGCAGGCCCCGGATTCCTTAGGAAAAAACTATGTGCTCTTAAGTGGCACCTGTGGCGTGAATAGTATCCTGGTGGTGTGGTTTTCAGCAGGCTTGGAAGCTGCAATGAAGCTGCTGTCAAAGGGGGAAATACGGGCTTCTCCCATATTCTCCCGTTTACAACTTTACGCCACAGTACATTTTCTAGCACTCTGACTGACTACTGGAGACTTTCAGCCCCACTGGGCCTTTCTATGATCACACTCCGTTGGACGCGGGGTGTTTTGCGTGCCATGAATAGCATTACATGCTTCATGAACTAGTCCGGCCTAGTTGACTTTGGATGGACCAAATGGCTAACAATTTTACCGGATTTTCAGTATTTTCTGTCAGGCTGGACCTACCGTGTACCTTGCTTCACAAAAGACAGATGACAGGTAAGAGTTGCCAGGATGCACTTTAGGTGCAGGGATTCTTTCAGTTCAGTTCAGAGGGCCTCCACAGAGGCAGAGCCACGTTGAATGGAATACTGGCAAAAACGTGGTCCTGGGGCTGCCTTACAGCTGTAGAAATCAAGCTCTGCAGGCGAGAATCTGTTCATCACCCTTGCCTCTTCATACAAAGAGTTGACCCCAACCGTCTGTTCTGTGTTATGTTTCTCGGAAAATAAAAGGGGACTACGGCGCACACACTCTCCCTCCGAAGGGAATTCCTACGCGACTCTCTTAGGCCTACGGAAAGCCGTAGAGGAGTAAAGGCACTCTGTCGAGTCAGGACTCACGGAGATGGCTGCACACATAACTTTGCTGATAGGAAACACTCGTGCTTCCCTTGAGGCTAGGGGTCACGTTTACTTTGCACTGAGCTAGGGCAAGCGTGGGATGAGCTCCTAGCAGGGCACTGGAGACCACCAGGATTCCTAGGAGAACACTCACTTTCTTCACTGAGCGTATTCCTAGGAGTGACTAGAAGACGGTTAATGGCAATGTCTCTCAGTCAGCCTTGAGGCTGCCACTATGTACCTTTCAACTGGGGGAAATCCTGCCTTTTTCCAGGCTTCTCAATGACAAACTGGATCACCCCGCACATGTACCTAGCTTCTCTGACAATCCCAAAGAGACCATTGGAACGCAATCCGGCCTTCTGCGATGAAACTTTTGGATGCAGTGTGTTCTGCATGTGGCGAACGGCATAATCCTCTAAATGTCCTCAGTAGGCCTAGGTGACTTTGGATGTTCCAAATGCCTAGCAATGCTCAGGGTAAATCTCTTCTTTCTTTCGGGCTGGACCTAAAGGCCAGTTTCCGCATCACTTAGAGAGAACTCGAGCAGGAGTCCCCAAACTGAATTGGAGCCCCGGTGGTTTCTTTCAGGGCATCTTATGTTTCCTCAAAGTGGCAGACCCGCATGGAATGAAAGCCTGCCACGAACCGCCTTCCTGAGGCTGTTTCAAAGCTGTGGAACGCTAGCCATAGAGAACACATTAGTTCCCGGCCCTTTCAACTGCATAGTGAGGGATGTTCCCAGAGCTGTGTATCCCTTGATTGTGCCCAGAAGGCTTTGGGTACACAGTGTCCTTCCTTGGAAAGAATTGACCATGTGAGAGTCTTGAGCACTGTGGGCCATACTAAAGCTAAAGCCGTCCATTGATTAAGACGTCCTGGAAACCGGTGCACCTCTATCTCTGGTAATGGGAACATGTGCACCTTACCTCAAGACTAGAGGTCACACTTAGTTCGACCTTTAGCTAGAGTACCCAACTGGGATGAGCTCCCAGGAAGGAATTGCAATACCCTCGATTCTTCAGGAAAACACTATGTGCTCTTCAGCGGCACCTGTTGCGTGAATAGTATCCTGGTGGTGTGGTTTTCAGCAGGCTTGGAAGCTGCAATGAAGCTGCTGTCAAAAGGGGGATATACGGGCTTGTCCCATATTCTCCCATTTACCACTTGTCACCACTGCGCATTTACTATCACTCTCTGACTGACTACTGGAGACTTTCAGCCCCACTGGGCCTTTCTATGATCACACTTCGTTGGACGCGGGGTGTTTTGCGAGCCATGAATAGCATTACACGCTTCATGACATAGTGGGGACTAGGTGATTTTTGATCGTCCACGGGCCTCACAATTTTACCGGTTTTTCAGTATTTTCTGTCAGGCTGGACCTACCGTGTACCTTGCTTCACAATACAGAGAGACAGGTAAGAGTTGCCAGGATGCACTTTAGGTGCAGGGATTCTTTCAGTGCAGTTCAGAGGGCCTCCACAGAGGCAGAGCCACGTTGAATGGAATACTGGCAAAAAAGTGGTCCTGGGGCTGCCTTACAGCTGTACAAATCTAGCTCTGCAAGCGAGAATCAGTTCGCTGCCTTTCACTCTGCATAGAAAGAGTTGACGCCAACAGTCTGCTCTGTGTTATTATTGCTCAGAAAACAAAAAGGGGACTCACAGCGCACACACTCTCCCCCAGAAGGGAATTCCTATGGGACTCTCTTAGGCCGACGGAAAGCCGTAGAGGAGTTAAAGCACTCTGTCGAGTCAGGACTCACGGCGATGGCTGCACACAAAACTTTGCTGATAGGAAACACTCGTGCTTCCTGTGAGACTAGGGGTCACGTTTACTTTTCACAGAGCTAGGGCAAGTGTGGGATGAGCTCCTAGCAAGGCACTGGAGACCACATGGATTCGTAGGAGAAAACTCACTTTCTTCACTGAGCGTATTCCTAGGAGTGACTAGAAGACGGTTAATGGCAATGTCTTTCTGTCAGTCTTGAGGCCGCCTCTATCTTCCTTTTAACCAGGGGAAATCCAGCCTTTTTCCAGGCTTCTCAATGACAAACTGGATCAACCAGCACATGTACCTAGCTTCTCTGACAATCCAAAAGAGACCATTGGAACACAATCAGCCCTTCTGCTATGAAACTTTTGGATGCAGTGTGTTCTGCATGTGGCGAACGGCATAATCGTCTAAAAGTCCTCAGTAGGCCTAGGTGACTTTGGATGTTCCAAATGCCTAGCAATGCTCAGGGTAAATCTCTTCTTTCTTTCGGGCTGGACCTAAAGGCCAGTTTCCGCATCACTTAGAGAGACCTCGAGCAGGAGTCCCCAAACTGAAATGGAGCTCCGGTGGTTTCTTTCAGGGCATCTTAGGTTTCCTCAAAGTGGCAGACCCGCATGGAATGAAAGCCTGCCACGAACCGCCTTCCTGAGGCTGTTTCAAAGCTGTGGAACTCTAGCCATAGAGAACACATTAGTTCCCGGCCCTTCCAACTGCATAGTGAGGGATGTTCCCAGAGCTGTGTATCCCTTGATTGTGCCCAGAAGGCTTTGGGTACACAGTGTCCTTCCTTGGAAAGAATTGACCATGTGAGAGTCTTGAGCACTGTGAGCCATACTAAAGCTAAAGCCGTCCATTGATTAAGACTTCCTGGAAACCGGTGCATCTCTATCTCTGGTAATGGGAAATTGTGCACCTTACCTCAAGACTAGAGGTCATATTTAGTTGGCCCTTTAGCTACAGTATGCAACTCGGGTGAGCTCCCAGGAAGGATTCGCAGGCCCCGGATTCCTTAGGAAAAAACTATGTGCTTTTAAGCGGCACCTGTGGCGTGAATAGTATCCTGGTGGTGTGGTTTTCAGCAGGCTTGGAAGCTGCAATGAAGCTGCTGTCAAAGGGGGAAATACGGGCTTCTCCCATATTCTCCCATTGAAAACCTTACGCCACAGTACATTTTATAGCACTCTGACTGACTACTGGATCCTTTCAGCCCCACTGGGCCTTTCTATGATCACACTCCGTTGGACGCGGGGTGTTTTGCGTGCCATGAATAGCATTACATGCTTCATGAACTAGTCCGGCCTAGTTGACTTTGGATGGACCAAGTGGCTAACAATTTTACCGGATTTTCAGTATTTTCTGTCAGGCTGGACCTACCGTGTACCTTGCTTCACAAAAGAGAGATGACAGGTAAGAGTTGCCAGGATGCACTTTAGGTGCAGGGATTCTTTCAGTGCAGTTCAGAGGGCCTCCACAGAGGCAGAGCCACGTTGAATGGAATACTGGCAAAAACGTGGTCCTGGGGCTGCCTTACAGCTGTAGAAATCAAGCTCTGCAGGCGAGAATCTGTTCATCACCCTTCCCTCTTCATACAAAGAGTTGACCCCAACCGTCTGTTCTGTGTTATGTATCTCGGAAAATAAAAGGGGACTACGGCGCACACACTCTCCCTCAGAAGGGAATTCCTACGCGACACTCTTAGGCCTACGGAAAGCCGTAGAGGAGTAAAAGCACTCTGTCGAGTCAGGACTCACGGAGATGGCTGCACACATAACTTTGCTGATAGGAAACACTCGTGCTACCCTTGAGGCTAGGGGTCACTTTTACTATGCACTGAGCTAGGGCAAGCGTGGGATGAGCTCCTAGCAAGGCACTGGAGACCACCTGGATTCCTAGGAGAACACTCACTTTCTTCACTGAGCGTATTCCTAGGAGTGACTAGAAGACGGTTAATGGCAATGTCTTTCAGTCAGCCTTGAGGCCGCCACTATGTACCTTTCAATTGGGGGAAATCCTGCCTTTTTCCAGGCTTCTCAATGACAAACTGGATCACCCCGCACATGTACCTAGCTTCTCTGACAATCCCAAAGAGACCATTGGAACGCAATTAGGCCTTCTGCGATGAAACTTTTGGATGCAGTGTGTTCTGCATGTGGTGAACGGCATAATCCTCTAAATGTCCGCAGTAGGCCTAGGTGACTTTGGATGTTCCAAATGCCTAGCAATGCTCAGGGTAAATCTCTTCTTTCTTTCGGGCTGGACCTAAAGGCCAGTTTCCGCATCACTTAGAGAGACCACGAGCAGGAGTCCCCAAACTGAATTGGAGCCCCGGTGGTTTCTTTCAGGGCATCTTATGTTTCCTCAAAATGGCAGACCCACATGGAATGAAAGCCTGCCACGAACTGCCTTCCTGAGGCTGTTTCAAAGCTGTGGAACGCTAGCCATAGAGAACACATTAGTTCCCGGCACTTCCAACTGCATAGTCAGGGATGTTCCCAGCGCTGTGTATCCCTTGATTGTGCCCAGAAGGCTTTGGGTACACAGTGTCCTTCCTTGGAAAGAATTGACCATATGAGAGTCTTGAGCACTTTGGGCCATACTAAAGCTAAAGCCGTCCATTGATTAAGACGTCCTGGAAACCTGTGCACCTCTATCTCTGGTAATGGGAAAATGTGCACCTTACCTCAAGACTAGAGGTCACACTTAGTTGGACCTTTAGCTAGAGTACCCAACTGGGGTGAGTTCCCAGTAAAGAATCGCAATCCCCTCGATTCTTCAGGAAAAAACTATGTGCTCTTCAGCGGCACCTGTTGCGTGAATAGTATCCTGGTGGTGTGGTTTTCAGCAGGCTTGGAAGCTGCAATGAAGCTGCTGTCAAAAGGGGGATATACGGGCTTGTCCCATATTCTCCCGTTTACCACTTGTCACCACTGCGCATTTACTAGCACTCTCTGACTGACTACTGGAGACTTTCAGCCCCACTGGGCCTTTCTATGATCACACTTCATTGGACGCGGGGTGTTTTGCGAGCCATGAATAGCATTACACGCTTCATGACATAGTGGGGACTAGGTGATTTTGGATCGTCCACGGGCCTCACAATTTTACCGGTTTTTCAGTATTTTCTGTCAGGCTGGACCTACCGTGTACCTTGCTTCACAATACAGAGAGACAGTTAAGAGTTGCCAGGATGCACTTTAGGCGCAGGGATTCTTTCAGTGCAGTTCAGAGGGCCTCCACAGAGGCAGAGCCACGTTGAATGCAATACTGGCAAAAAAGTGGTCCTGGGGCTGCCTTACAGCTGTACAAATCTAGCTCTGCAAGCGAGAATCAGTTCGCTGCCTTTCACTCTGCATAGAAAGAGTTGATGCCAACAGTCTGCTCTGTGTTATTATTGCTCAGAAAACAAAAAGGGGACCCACAGCGCACACACTCTCCCCCAGAAGGGAATTCCTATGCGACTCTCTTAGGCCTACGGAAAGCCGTAGAAGAGTTAAAGCACTCTGTTGAGTCAGGACTCACGGCGATGGCTGCACACAAAACTTTGCTGATAGGAAACACTCGTGCTTCCTGTGAGACTAGGGGTCACGTTTACTTTTCACAGAGCTAGGGCAAGTGTGGGATGAGCTCCTAGCAAGGCACTGGAGACCACATGGATTCGTAGGAGAAAACTCACTTTCTTCACTGAGCGTATTCCTAGGAGTGACTAGAAGACGGTTAATGGCAATGTCTTTCTGTCAGTCTTGAGGCCGCCTCTATCTTCCTTTTAACCAGGGGAAATCCAGCCTTTTTCCAGGCTTCTCAATGACAAACTGGATCAACCAGCACATGTACCTAGCTTCTCTGACAATCCAAAAGAGACCATTGGAACACAATCTGCCCTTCTGCTATGAAACTTTTGGATGCAGTGTGTTCTGCATGTGGCGAACGGCATAATCGTCTAAAAGTCCTCAGTAGGCCTAGGTGACTTTGGATGTTCCAAATGCCTAGCAATGCTCAGGGTAAATCTCTTCTTTCTTTCGGGCTGGACCTAAAGGCCAGTTTCCGCATCACTTAGAGAGACCTCGAGCAGGAGTCCCCAAACTGAAATGGAGCTCCGGTGGTTTCTTTCAGGGCATCTTAGGTTTCCTCAAAGTGGCAGACCCGCATGGAATGAAAGCCTGCCACGAACCGCCTTCCTGAGGCTGTTTCAAAGCTGTGGAACTCTAGCCATAGAGAACACATTAGTTCCCGGCCCTTCCAACTGCATAGTGAGGGATGTTCCCAGAGCTGTGTATCCCTTGATTGTGCCCAGAAGGCTTTGGGTACACAGTGTCCTTCCTTGGAAAGAATTGACCATGTGAGAGTCTTGAGCACTGTGAGCCATACTAAAGCTAAAGCCGTCCATTGATTAAGACTTCCTGGAAACCGGTGCATCTCTATCTCTGGTAATGGGAACATGTGCACCTTACCTCAAGACTAGATTTCATATTTAGTTGGCCCTTTAGCTACAGTATGCAACTCGGGTGAGCTCCCAGGAAGGATTCGCAGGCCCCGGATTCCTTAGGAAAAAACTATGTGCTTTTAAGCGGCACCTGTGGCGTGAATAGTATCCTGGTGGTGTGGTTCTCAGCAGGCTTGGAAGCTGCAATGAAGCTGCTGTCAAAGGGGGAAATACGGGCTTCTCCCATATTCTCCCATTGAAAACCTTACGCCACAGTACATTTTATAGCACTCTGACTGACTACTGGATCCTTTCAGCCCCACTGGGCCTTTCTATGATCACACTCCGTTGGACGCGGGGTGTTTTGCGTGCCATGAATAGCATTACATGCTTCATGAACTAGTCCGGCCTAGTTGACTTTGGATGGACCAAGTGGCTAACAATTTTACCGGATTTTCAGTATTTTCTGTCAGGCTGGACCTACCGTGTACCTTGCTTCACAAAAGAGAGATGACAGGTAAGAGTTGCCAGGATGCACTTTAGGTGCAGGGATTCTTTCAGTGCAGTTCAGAGGGCCTCCACAGAGGCAGAGCCACGTTGAATGGAATACTGGCAAAAACGTGGTCCTGGGGCTGCCTTACAGCTGTAGAAATCAAGCTCTGCAGGCGAGAATCTGTTCATCACCCTTCCCTCTTCATACAAAGAGTTGACCCCAACCGTCTGTTCTGTGTTATGTATCTCGGAAAATAAAAGGGGACTACGGCGCACACACTCTCCCTCAGAAGGGAATTCCTACGCGACACTCTTAGGCCTACGGAAAGCCGTAGAGGAGTAAAAGCACTCTGTCGAGTCAGGACTCACGGAGATGGCTGCACACATAACTTTGCTGATAGGAAACACTCGTGCTACCCTTGAGGCTAGGGGTCACTTTTACTATGCACTGAGCTAGGGCAAGCGTGGGATGAGCTCCTAGCAAGGCACTGGAGACCACCTGGATTCCTAGGAGAACACTCACTTTCTTCACTGAGCGTATTCCTAGGAGTGACTAGAAGACGGTTAATGGCAATGTCTTTCAGTCAGCCTTGAGGCCGCCACTATGTACCTTTCAACTGGGGGAAATCCTGCCTTTTTCCAGGCTTCTCAATGACAAACTGGATCACCCCGCACATGTACCTAGCTTCTCTGACAATCCCAAAGAGACCATTGGAACGCAATCAGGCCTTCTGCGATGAAACTTTTGGATGCAGTGTGTTCTGCATGTGGTGAACGGCATAATCCTCTAAATGTCCGCAGTAGGCCTAGGTGACTTTGGATGTTCCAAATGCCTAGCAATGCTCAGGGTAAATCTCTTCTTTCTTTCGGGCTGGACCTAAAGGCCAGTTTCCGCATCACTTAGAGAGACCACGAGCAGGAGTCCCCAAACTGAATTGGAGCCCCGGTGGTTTCTTTCAGGGCATCTTATGTTTCCTCAAAATGGCAGACCCACATGGAATGAAAGCCTGCCACGAACTGCCTTCCTGAGGCTGTTTCAAAGCTGTGGAACGCTAGCCATAGAGAACACATTAGTTCCTGGCCCTTCCAACTGCATAGTCAGGGATGTTCCCAGCGCTGTGTATCCCTTGATTGTGCCCAGAAGGCTTTGGGTACACAGTGTCCTTCCTTGGAAAGAATTGACCATATGAGAGTCTTGAGCACTTTGGGCCATACTAAAGCTAAAGCCGTCCATTGATTAAGACGTCCTGGAAACCTGTGCACCTCTATCTCTGGTAATGGGAAAATGTGCACCTTACCTCAAGACTAGAGGTCACACTTAGTTGGACCTTTAGCTAGAGTACCCAACTGGGGTGAGTTCCCAGTAAAGAATCGCAATCCCCTCGATTCTTCAGGAAAAAACTATGTGCTCTTCAGCGGCACCTGTTGCGTGAATAGTATCCTGGTGGTGTGGTTTTCAGCAGGCTTGGAAGCTGCAATGAAGCTGCTGTCAAAAGGGGGATATACGGGCTTGTCCCATATTCTCCCATTTACCACTTGTCACCACTGCGCATTTACTAGCACTCTCTGACTGACTACTGGAGACTTTCAGCCCCACTGGGCCTTTCTATGATCACACTTCATTGGACGCGGGGTGTTTTGCGAGCCATGAATAGCATTACACGCTTCATGACATAGTGGGGACTAGGTGATTTTGGATCGTCCACGGGCCTCACAATTTTACCGGTTTTTCAGTATTTTCTGTCAGGCTGGACCTACCGTGTACCTTGCTTCACAATACAGAGAGACAGGTAAGAGTTGCCAGGATGCACTTTAGGCGCAGGGATTCTTTCAGTGCAGTTCAGAGGGCCTCCACAGAGGCAGAGCCACGTTGAATGCAATACTGGCAAAAAAGTGGTCCTGGGTCTGCCTTACAGCTGTACAAATCTAGCTCTGCAAGCGAGAATCAGTTCGCTGCCTTTCACTCTGCATAGAAAGAGTTGACGCCAACAGTCTGCTCTGTGTTATTATTGCTCAGAAAACAAAAAGGGGACTCACAGCGCACACACTCTCCCCCAGAAGGGAATTCCTATGCGACTCTCTTAGGCCTACGGAAAGCCGTAGAAGTGTTAAAGCACTCTGTTGAGTCAGGACTCACGGCGATGGCTGCACACAAAACTTTGCTGATAGGAAACACTCGTGCTTCCTGTGAGACTAGGGGTCACGTTTACTTTTCACAGAGCTAGGGCAAGTGTGGGATGAGCTCCTAGCAAGGCACTGGAGACCACATGGATTCGTAGGAGAAAACTCACTTTCTTCACTGAGCGTATTCCTAGGAGTGACTAGAAGACGGTTAATGGCAATGTCTTTCTGTCAGCCTTGAGGGCGCCTCTATCTTCCTTTTAACCGGGGGAAATCCAGCCTTTTTCCAGGCTTCTCATTGACAAACTGGATCAACCAGCACATGTACCTAGCTTCTCTGACAATCCAAAAGGGACCATTGGAACACAACCGGCCTTCTGCGATGAAAGTTTTGGATGCAGTGTGCTCTGCATGTGGTGAACAGCATAATCCTCTAAATGTCCTCTGTAGGCCTAGGTTACTTTGGATGTTCCATGTGCCTAGCAATGCTCAGGGTAAATCTCTTCTTTATTTCGGGCTGGACCTAAAGGCCAGTTTCCGCATCACTTAGAGAGACCTCGAGCAGGAGTCCCCAAACTGAATTGGAGCCCCGGTGGTTTCTTTTGGGCCATCTTATGTTTCCTCAAAGTGGCAGACCCGCATGGAATGAAAGCCTGCCACAAACCGCCTTCCTGAGTCTGTTTCAAAGCTGTGGAACTCTAGCCATAGAGAACACATTAGTTCCCGGCCCTTCCAACTGCATAGTGAGGGATGTTCCCAGAGCTGTGTATCCCTTGATTGTGCCCAGAAGGCTTTGGGTACACAGTGTCCTTCCTTGGAAAGAATTGACCATGTGAGGGTCTTGAGCACTGTGAGCCATATTAAAGCTAAAGCCGTCCATTGATTAAGACTTCCTGGAAACCGGTGCACCTCTATCTCTGGTAATGGGAAAATGTGCACCTTACCTCAAGACTAGAGGTCATATTTAGTTGGCCCTTTAGCTAGAGTATGCAACTCGGGTGAGCTCCCAGGAAGGAATCGCAGGCCCCGGATTCCTTAGGAAAAAACTATGTGCTCTTAAGCGGCACCTGTGGCGTGAATAGTATCCTGGTGGTGTGGTTTTCAGCAGGCTTGGAAGCTGCAATGAAGCTGCTGTCAAAGGGGGAAATACGGGCTTCTCCCATATTCTCCCGTTTACAACTTTACGCCACAGTACATTTTCTAGCACTCTGACTGACCACTGGAGACTTTCAGCCCCACTGGGCCTTTCTATGATCACACTTCGTTGGACGCGGGGTGTTTTGCGTGCCATGAATAGCATTACATGCTTCATGAACTAGTCCGGCCTAGTTGACTTTGGATGGACCAAATGGCTAACAATTTTACCGGATTTTCAGTATTTTCTGTCAGGCTGGACCTACCGTGTACCTTGCTTCACAAAAGAGAGATGACAGGTAAGAGTTGCCAGGATGCACTTTAGGTGCAGGGATTCTTTCAGTTCAGTTCAGAGGGCCTCCACAGAGGCAGAGCCACGTTGAATGGAATACTGGCAAAAACGTGGTCCTGGGGCTGCCTTACAGCTGTAGAAATCAAGCTCTGCAGTCGAGAATCTGTTCATCACCCTTGCCTCTTCATACAAAGATTTGACCCCAACGGTCTGTTCTGTGTTAGGTTTCTCGGAAAATAAAAGGGGACTACGGCGCACACACTCTCCCTCAGAAGGGAATTCCTACGCGACTCTCTTAGGCCTACAGAAAGCCGTACAGGAGTTAAAGCACTCTGTCAAGTCAGGACTCACGGAGATGGCTGCACACATAACTTTGCTGATAGGAAACACTCGTGCTTCCCTTGAGGCTAGCGGTCACGTTTACTTTGCACTGAGCTAGGGCAAGCGTGGGATGAGCTCCTAGCAAGGCACTGGAGACCACCTGGATTCCTAGGAGAACTCTTACTTTCTTCACTGAGCGTATTCCTAGGAGTGACTAGAAGACGGTTAATGGCAATGTCTTTCAGTCAGCCTTGAGGCCGCCACTATGTACCTTTCAACTGGGGGAAATCCTGCCTTTTTCCAGGCTTCTCAATGACAAACTGGATCACCCCGCACATGTACCTAGCTTCTCTGACAATCCCAAAGAGACCATTGGAACGCAATCCGGCCTTCTGCGATGAAACTTTTGGATGCAGTGTGTTCTGCATGTGGTGAACGGCATAATCCTCTAAATGTCCTCAGTAGGCCTAGGTGACTTTGGATGTTCCAAATGCCTAGCAATGCTCAGGGTAAATCTCTTCTTTCTTTCGGGCTGGACCTAAAGGCCAGTTTCCGCATCACTTAGAGAGACCACGAGCAGGAGTCCCCAAACTGAATTGGAGCCCCGGTGGTTTCTTTCAGGGCATCTTATGTTTCCTCAAAGTGGCAGACCCGCATGGAATGAAAGCCTGCCACGAACCGCCTTCCTGAGTCTGTTTCAAAGCTGTGGAACGCTAGCCATAGAGAACACATTAGTTCCCGGCCCTTCCAACTGCATAGTGAGGGATGTTCCCAGAGCTGTGTATCCCTTGATTGTGCCCAGAAGGCTTTGGGTACACACTGTCCTTCCTTGGAAAGAATTGACCATGTGAGAGTCTTGAGCACTGTGGGCCATACTAAAGCTAAAGCCGTCCATTGATTAAGACGTCCTGGAAACCGGTGCACCTCTATCTCTGGTAATGGGAAAATGTGCACCTTACCTCAAGACTAGAGGTCACACTTAGTTGGCCCTTTAGCTAGAGTACCCAACTGGGGTGAGCTCCCAGGAAGGAATCGCAATCCCCTCGATTCTTCAGGAAAACACTATGTGCTCTTCAGCGGCACCTGTTGCGTGAATAGTATCCTGGTGGTGTGGTTTTCAGCTGGCTTGGAAGCTGCAATGAAGCTGCTGTCAAAAGGGGGATATACGGGCTTGTCCCATATTCTCCCATTTACAACTTGTCACCACTGCACATTTACTAGCACTCTCTGACTGACTACTGGAGACTTTCAGCCCCACTGGGCCTTTCTATGATCACACTTCATTGGACGCGGGGTGTTTTGTGAGCCATGAATAGCATTACACGCCTCATGACATAGTGGGGACTAGGTGATTTTGGATCGTCCACGGGCCTCACAATTTTACCGGTTTTTCAGTATTTTCTGTCAGGCTGGACCTACCGTGTACCTTGCTTCACAATACAGAGAGACAGGTAAGAGTTGCCAGGATGCACTTTAGGTGCAGGGATTCTTTAAGTGCGGTTCAGAGGGCCTCCACAGAGGCAGAGCCACGTTGAATGGAATACTGGCAAAAACGTGGTACTGGGACTTCCTTACAGCTGTAAAAATCTAGCTCTGCAAGAGAGAATCAGTTCGTTGCCTTTCACTCTGAATAGAAAAAGTTCACCCCAACAGTCTGCTCTGTGTTATTATTGCTCAGAAAACAAAAAGGGGACTCACAGCGCACACACTCTCCCCCAGAAGGCAATTCCTATGCGACACTCTTAGGCCTACGGAAAGCCGTAGAGGAGTTAAAGCACTCTGTCGAGTCAGGACTCACGGAGATGGCTGCACACAAAGCTTTGCTGATAGGAAACACTCGTGCTTCCTGTGAGACTGTGGTCACGTTTACTTTTCACAGAGCTAGGGCAAGTGTGGGATGAGAACCTAGCAAGGCACTGGAGACCACATGGATTCGTAGGAGAAAACTCACTTTCTTCACTGAGCGTATTCCTAGGAGTGACTAGAAGACGGTTAATGGCAATGTCTTTCTGTCAGCCTTGAGGCCCCCTCTATCTTCCTTTTAACCAGGGGAAATCCAGCCTTTTTCCAGGCTTCTCAATGACAAACTGGATCAACCAGCACATGTACCTAGCTTCTCTGACAATCCAAAAGAGACCATTGGAACACAATCTGCCCTTCTGCTATGAAACTTTTGGATGCAGTGTGTTCTGCATGTGGCGAACGGCATAATCCTCTAAAAGTCCTCAGTAGGCCTAGGTGACTTTGGATGTTCCAAATGCCTAGCAATGCTCAGGGTAAATCTCTTCTTTCTTTCGGTCTGGTCCTAAAGGCCAGTTTCCGCATCACTTAGAGAGACCTCGAGCAGGAGTCCCCAAACTGAATTGGAGCCCCGGTGGTTTCTTTCAGGGCATCTTATGTTTCCTCAAAGTGGCAGACCCGCATGGAATGAAAGCCTGCCACGAACCGCCTTCCTGAGGCTGTTTCAAAGCTGTGGAACGCTAGCCATAGAGAACACATTAGTTCCCGGCCCTTCCAACTGCATAGTGAGGGATGTTCCCAGAGCTGTGTATACCTTGATTGTACTCAGAAGGCTTTGGCTACACAGTGTCCTTCCTTGGAAAGAATTGACCATGCGAGAGTCTTGAGCACTGTGAGCCATACTAAAGCTAAAGCCGTCCATTGATTAAGACTTCCTGGAAACCGGTGCACCTCTATCTTTGGTAATGGGAAAATGTGCACCTTACCTCAAGACTAGAGGTCACATTTAGTTAGCACTTTATCTACAGTATGCAACTGGGGAGAGCTCCCAGGGTGGAATCGCAAGACCCTGTATTCTTTAGGAAACAACTATGTGCTCTTCAGCGGCACATGTGGCGTGAATAGTATCCTGGTGATGTTGTTTTCTGCAGGCTTGGAAGCCGCAATGAAGCTGCTTACCACGTGGAGAAATTCGGGCTTCTCCCACATTCTCCCCTTTCCAACTTGACGCCAGAGCGCATTAACCAGCATTCTCTGATTCCTGGCGACTTTCAGCCCCACTGGGCCTTTCTATGATCACACTCCGTTGGACGGGCAGTGTTTTGCATGCCATGAATAGCATTAGATGCTTCATGACATAGTGGGGACTAGGTGATTTTGGATCGTCCACGTGCCTCACAATTTCACCAGTTTTTCAGTATTTTCTGTCAGGCTGGACCTACCGTGTTCCTTGCTTCACAATAGAGAGATGACAGGTAAGAGTTGCCAGGATGCACTTTAGGCACAGGGATTCTGTCAGTGCAGTTCAGAGGGCCTCTGCAGAGGCAGAGCCACGTTGAATAGAGTACTGACAAAAACGTGGTCCTGGGGCTGCCTTACAGCTGTAGAAATCAAGCTCTGCAGGCGAGAATCAGTTCATTGCCTTTCACTCTGCATAGAAAGAGTTGACCCCAACAGTCTGTTCTGTGTTATTTTTGCTCAGAAAACAAAAATGGGACTCACAGCGCACACACTCTCCCCCAGAACGGAAGTCCTATGGGACTCTCTTAGGCCTATGGAAAGCCGTAGAGGAGTTAAAGCACTCTGTCGAGTCAGGACTCACGGAGATGGCTGCACAAAAAGGTTTGCTGATAGGAAACACTCGTGCTTCCTGTGAGACTGTGGTCACGTTTACTTTTCACAGAGCTATGGCAAGCGTGGGATGAGCTCCTAGCAAGGCACTGGAGACCACATGGATTCGTAGGAGAAAACTCACTTTCTTCACTGAGCGTATTCCTAGGAGTGAATAGAAGACGGTTAATGGCAATGTCTTTCAGTCAGCCTTGAGGCCGCCACTATCTTCCTTTTAACCTGGGGAAATCCTGCCTTTTTCCAGGCTTCTCAATGACAAACTGGATCAACCAGCACATGTACCTAGCTTCTCTGACAATCCAAAAGAGACCACTGGAACTCAATCCGGCCTTCTGTGATGAAAGTTTTGGATGCAGTGTGTTCTGCATGTTGTGAACGGCATAATCCTCTAAATATCCTCAGTAGGCCTAAGTGACTTTGGATGTTCCATGTGCCTAGCAATGCTCATGGTAAATCTCTTCTTTATTTCGTGCTGGACCTAAAGGCCAGTTTCCGCATCACTTAGAGAGACCTCGAGCAGGAGTCCCCAAACTGAATTGGAGCCCCGGTGCTTTCTTTCAGGGCATCAAATGTTTCCTCAAAGTGGCAGACCCGCATGGAATGAAAGCCTGCCACGAATCGCCTTCCTGAGGCTGTTTCAAAGCTGTGGAACTCTAGCCATAGAGAACACATTAGTTCCCGGCCCTTCCAACTGCATAGTGAGGGATGTTCCCAGAGCTGTGTATCCCTTGATTGTGCCCAGAAGGCTTTGGGTACACAGTGTCCTTCCTTGGAAACAATTGACCATGTGAGAGTCTTGAGCACTGTGAGCCATACTAAAGCTAAAGCCGTCCATTGATTAAGACTTCCTGGAAACCGGTGCACCTCTATCTCTGGTAATGGGAAAATGTGCACCTTACCTCAAGACTAGAGGTCATATTTAGTTGGCCCTTTAGCTACATTATGCAACTGGGGTGAGCTCCCAGGAAGGAATCGCAGGCCCCGGATTCCTTAGGAAAAAACTAGGTGCTCTTAAGCGGCACCTGTGGCGTGAATAGTATCCTGGTGGTGTGGTTTTCAGCAGGCTTGGAAGCTGCAATGAAGCTGCTGTCAAAGGGGGAAATACGGGCTTCTCCCATATTCTCCCGTTTACAACTTTACGCCACAGTACATTTTCTAGCACTCTGACTGACTACTGGAGACTTTCAGCCCCACTGGGCCTTTCTATGATCACACTCCGTTGGACGCGGGGTGTTTTGCGTGCCATGAATAGCATTACATGCTACATGAACTAGTCCGGCCTAGTTGACTTTGGATGGACCAAATGGCTAACAATTTTACCGGATTTTCAGTATTTTCTGTCAGGCTGGACCTACCGTGTACCTTGCTTCACAATAGAGAGATGACAGGTTAGAGTTGCCAGGATGCACTTTAGGTGCAGGGATACTTTCAGTGCGGTTCAGAGGGCCTCAACAGAGGCAGAGCCACGTTGAATGGAATACTGGCAAAAACGTGGTCCTGGGACTTCCTTACAGCTGTACAAATCTAGCTCTGCAAGAGAGAATCAGTTCGTTGCCTTTCACTCTGCATAGAAAGAGTTCACCCCAACAGTCTGCTCTGTGTTATTATTGCTCAGAAAACACAAAGGGGACTCACAGCGCACACACTCTCCCCCAGAAGGGAATTCCTATGCGACTCTCTTAGGCCTACAGAAAGCCGTAGAGGAGTTAAAGCACTCTGTCGAGTCAGGACTCACGGAGATGGCTGCACACAAAGCTTTGCTGATAGGAAACACTCGTGCTTCCTGTGAGACTGTGGTCATGTTTACTTTTCACAGAGCTATGGCAAGTGTGGCATGAGCTCCTAGCAAGGCACTGGAGACCACATGGATTCGTAGGAGAAAACTCACTTTCTTCACTGAGCGTATTCCTAGGAGTGACTAGAAGACGGTTAATAGCAATGAATTTCAGTCAGCCTTGAGGCCGCCACTATCTTCCTTTTAACCTGGGGAAATCCTGCCTTTTCCAGGCTTCTCAATGACAAACTGGATCAACCAGCACATGTACCTAGCTTCTCTGACAATCCAAAAGAGACCATTGGAACTCAATCCGGCCTTCTGCGATGAAAATTTTGGATGCAGTGTGTTCTGCATGTTGTGAACGGCATAATCCTCTAAATATCCTCAGTAGGCCTAGGTGACTTTGGATGTTCCAAATGCCTAGCAATGCTCAGGGTAAATCTCTTCTTTCTTTCGGGCTGGACCTAAAGGCCAGTTTCCGCATCACTTAGAGAGACCTCGAGCAGGAGTCCCCAAACTGAAATGGAGCTCCGGTGGTTTCTTTCAGGGCATCTTAGGTTTCCTCAAAGTGGCAGACCCGCATGGAATGAAAGCCTGCCACGAACCGCCTTCCTGAGGCTGTTTCAAAGCTGTGGAACTCTAGCCATAGAGAACACATTAGTTCCCGGCCCTTCCAACTGCATAGTGAGGGATGTTCCCAGAGCTGTGTATCCCTTGATTGTGCCCAGAAGGCTTTGGGTACACAGTGTCCTTCCTTGGAAAGAATTGACCATGTGAGAGTCTTGAGCACTGTGAGCCATACTAAAGCTAAAGCCGTCCATTGATTAAGACTTCCTGGAAACCGGTGCACCTCTATCTCTGGTAAT
Organism: Mesoplodon densirostris; assembly: GCF_025265405.1. Lineage (NCBI taxonomy): Eukaryota > Metazoa > Chordata > Mammalia > Artiodactyla > Ziphiidae > Mesoplodon > Mesoplodon densirostris. The sequence goes on from NC_082682.1 coordinate 2,848,363, forward strand.
GGGAAAATGTGCACCTTACCTCAAGACTAGAGGTCATATTTAGTTGCCCTTTAGCTACAGTATGCAACTCGGGTGAGCTCCCAGGAAGGATTCGCAGGCCCCGGATTCCTTAGGAAAAAACTATGTGCTTTTAAGCAGCACCTGTGGCGTGAATAGTATCCTGGTGGTGTGGTTTTCAGCAGGCTTGGAAGCTGCAATGAAGCTGCTGTCAAAGGGGGAAATACGGGCTTCTCCCATATTCTCCCATTGACAACTTTACGCCACAGTACATTTTCTAGCACTCTGACTGACTACTGGAGACTTTCAGCCACACTGGGCCTTTCTATGATCACACTCCGTTGGACGCGGGGTGTTTTGCGTGCCATGAATAGCATTACATGCTTCATGAACTAGTCCGGCCTAGTTGACTTTGGATGGACCAAATGGCTAACAATTTTACCGGATTTTCAGTATTTTCTGTCAGACTGGACCTACCGTGTACCTTGCTTCACAAAAGAGAGATGACAGGTAAGAGTTGCCAGGATGCACTTTAGGTGCAGGGATTCTTTCAGTGCAGTTCAGAGGGCCTCCAAAGAGGCAGAGCCACGTTGAATGGAATACTGGCAAAAACGTGGTCCTGGGGCTGCCTTACAGCTGTAGAAATCAAGCTCTGCAGGCGAGAATCTGTTCATCACCCTTCCCTCTTCATACAAAGAGTTGACCCCAGCTGTCTGTTCTGTGTTATGTTTCTCGGAAAATAAAAGGGGACTACGGCGCACCCACTCTCCCTCAGAAGGGAATTCCTACGTGACTCTCTTAGGTCTACGGAAAGCCGTAGAGGAGTTAAAGCACTCTGTCGAGTCAGGACTCACGGAGATGGCTGCACACATAACTTTGCTGATAGGAAACACTCGTGCTTCCCTTGAGGCTAGGGGTCACGTATACTTTGCAATGAGCTAGGGCAAGCGTGGGATGAGCTCCTAGCAAGGCACTGGAGACCACCTGGATTCCTAGGAGAACACTCACTTTCTTCACTGAGCGTATTCCTAGGAGTGACTAGAAGACGGTTAATGGCAATGTCTTTCAGTCAGCCTTGAGGCCGCCACTATGTACCTTTCAACTGGGGGAAATCCTGCCTTTTTCCAGGCTTCTCAATGACAAACTGGATCACCCCGCACATGTACCTAGCTTCTCTGACAATCCCAAAGAGACCATTGGAACGCAATCCGGCCTTCTGCGATGAAACTTTTGGATGCAGTGTGTTCTGCATGTGGTGAACGGCATAATCCTCTAAATGTCCTCAGTAGGCCTAGGTGACTTTGGATGTTCCAAATGCCTAGCAATGCTCAGGGTAAATCTCTTCTTCTTATTTCGGGCTGGACATAAAGGCCAATTTCCGCATCACTTAGAGAGACCTCGAGCACGAGTCCCCAAACTGAATTGGAGCCCCGGTGGTTTCTTTCAGGGCATCTTATGTTTCCTCAAAGTGGCAGACCCACATGGAATGAAAGCCTGCCACGAACCGCCTTCCTGAGGCTGTTTCAAAGCTGTGGAACGCTAGCCATAGAGAACACATTAGTTCCTGGCCCTTCCAACTGCATAGTGAGGGATGTTCCCAGAGCTGTGTATCCCTTGATTGTGCCCAGAAGGCTTTGGGTACACAGTGTCCTTCCTTGGAAAGAATTGACCATGTGAGAGTCTTGAGCACTGTGGGCCATAGTAAATCTAAAGCCGTCCATTGATTAAGACGTCCTGGAAACCGGTGCACCTCTATCTCTGGTAATGGGAAAATGTGCACCTTACCTCAAGACTAGAGGTCACACTTAGTTGGACCTTTAGCTAGAGTACCCAACTGGGGTGAGCTCCCAGGAAGGAATCACAATCCCCTCGATTCTTCAGGAAAACACTATGTGCTCTTCAGTGGCACCTGTTGCGTGAATAGTATCCTGGTGGTGTGGTTTTCAGCAGGCTTGGAAGCTGCAATGAAGCTGCTGTCAAAAGGGGGATATACGGGCTTGTCCCATATTCTCCCATTTACAACTTTTCACCACTGCGCATTTACTAGCACTCTCTGACTGACTACTGGAGACTTTCAGCCCCACTGGGCCTTTCTATGATCACACTTCATTGGACGCGGGGTGTTTTGCGAGCCATGAATAGCATTACACGCTTCATGACATAGTGGGGACTAGGTGATTTTGGATCGTCCACGGGCCTCACAATTTTACCGGTTTTTCAGTATTTTCTGTCAGGCTGGACCTACCGTGTACCTTGCTTCACAATACAGAGAGACAGGTAAGAGTTGCCAGGATGCACTTTAGGCGCAGGGATTCTTTCAGTGCAGTTCAGAGGGCCTCCACAGAGGCAGAGCCACGTTGAATGCAATACTGGCAAAAAAGTGGTCCTGGGGCTGCCTTACAGCTGTACAAATCTAGCTCTGCAAGCGAGAATCAGTTCGCTGCCTTTCACTCTGCATAGAAAGAGTTGACGCCAACAGTCTGCTCTGTGTTATTATTGCTCAGAAAACAAAAAGGGGACTCACAGCGCACACACTCTCCCACAGAAGGGAATTCCTATGCGACTCTCTTAGGCCTACGGAAAGCCGTAGAGGAGTTAAAGCACTCTGTCGAGTCAGGACTCACGGCGATGGCTGCACACAAAACTTTGCTGATAGGAAACACTCGTGCTTCCTGTGAGACTAGGGGTCACGTTTACTTTTCACAGAGCTAGGGCAAGTGTGGGATGAGCTCCTACCAAGGCACTGGAGACCACATGGATTCGTAGGAGAAAACTCACTTTCTTCACTGAGCGTATTCCTAGGAGTGACTAGAAGACGGTTAATGGCAATGTCTTTCTGTCAGCCTTGAGCCCGCCTCTATCTTCCTTTTAACCAGGGGAAATCCAGCCTTTTTCCAGGCTTCTCAATGACAAACTGGATCAACCAGCACATGTACCTAGCTTCTCTGACAATCCAAAAGAGACCATTGGAACACAATCTGCCCTTCTGCTATGAAACTTTTGGATGCAGTGTGTTCTGCATGTGGCGAACGGCATAATCCTCTAAAAGTCCTCAGTAGGCCTAGGTGACTTTGGATGTTCCAAATGCCTAGCAATGCTCAGGGTAAATCTCTTCTTTATTTCGGGCTGGACCTAAAGGCCAGTTTCCGCATCACTTAGAGAGACCTCGAGCAGGAGTCCCCAAACTGAATTGGAGCCCCGGTGGTTTCTTTCAGGGCATCTTATGTTTCCTCAAAGTGGCAGACCCGCATGGAATGAAAGCCTGCCACGAACCGCCTTCCTGAGGCTGTTTCAAAGCTGTGGAACGCTAGCCATAGAGAACACATTAGTTCCCGGCCCTTCCAACTGCATAGTGAGGGATGTTCCCAGAGCTGTGTATACCTTGATTGTACTCAGAAGGCTTTGGGTACACAGTGTCCTTCCTTGGAAAGAATTGACCATGCGAGAGTCTTGAGCACTGTGAGCCATACTAAAGCTAAAGCCGTCCATTGATTAAGACTTCCTGGAAACCGGTGCACCTCTATCTTTGGTAATTGGAAAATGTGCACCTTACCTCAAGACTAGAGGTCACATTTAGTTGGCACTTTATCTACAGTATGCAACTGGGGAGAGCTCCCAGGATGGAATCGCAAGACCCTGGATTCTTTAGGAAACAACTATGTGCTCTTCAGCGGCACATGTGGCGTGAATAGTATCCTGGTGGTGTTGTTTTCTGCAGGCTTGGAAGCCGCAATGAAGCTGCTTACCACGTGGAAAAATTTGGGCTTCTCCCACATTCTCCCCTTTCCAACTTGATGCCAGAGCGCATTAACCAGCACTCTCTGATTCCTGGCGACTTTCAGCCCCACTGGGCCTTTCTATGATCACACTCCGTTGGACGGGCAGTGTTTTGCGTGCCATGAATAGCATTAGATGCTTCATGACATAGTGGGGACTAGGTGATTTTGGATCGTCCACGTGCCTCACAATTTTACCAGTTTTTCAGTATTTTCTGTCAGGCTGGACCTACCGTGTTCCTTGCTTCACAATAGAGAGATGACAGGTAAGAGTTGCCAGGATGCACTTTAGGCACAGGGATTCTGTCAGTGCAGTTCAGAGGGCCTCTGCAGAGGCAGAGCCACGTTGAATAGAGTACTGGCAAAAACGTGGTCCTGGGGCTGCCTTACAGCTGTAGAAATCAAGCTCTGCAGGCGAGAATCAGTTCATTGCCTTTCACTCTGCATAGAAAGAGTTGACCCCAACAGTCTGTTCTGTGTTATTTTTGCTCAGAAAACAAAAATGGGACTCACAGCGCACACACTCTCCCCCAGAACGGAAGTCCTATGGGACTCTCTTAGGCCTATGGAAAGCCATAGAGGAGTTAAAGCACTCTGTCGACTCAGGACTCACGGAGATGGCTGTAAAAAAATCTTTGCTGATAGCAAACACTCGTGCTTCCCTTGAGGCTAGGTGTAACGTTTACTTTTCACAGAGCTAGGGCAAGCGTGGGATGAGCTCCTAGCAAGGCACTGGAGACCACATGGTTTCGTAGGAGAAAACTCACTTTCTTCACTGAGCTATTCCTAGGAGTGACTAGAAGACGGTTAATGGCAATGGCTTTCAGTTAGACTTCAGGCCGCCACTATCTACCTTTCAACTGGGGGAAATCCTGCCTTTTTCCAGGCTTCTCAATGACAAACTGGATCACCTAGCACATGTACCTAGCTTCTCTGACAATCCAAAAGAGACCATTGGAACGCAATCCGGCCTTCTGCGATGAAACTTTTGGATGCAGTGTGTTCTGCATGTAGCGAACGGCATAAACTTCTAAATGTCCTCAGTAGGCCTAGGTGACTTTGGATGTTCCATGTGCCTAGCAATGCTCAGGGTAAATCTCTTCTTTATTTCGGGCTGGACCTAAAGGCCAGTTTCCGCATCACTTAGAGAGACCTCGAGCAGGAGTCCCCAAACTGAATTGGAGCCCCGGTGGTTTCTTTCAGGGCATCTTATGTTTCCTCAAAGTGGCAGACCCAAATGGAATGAAAGCCTGCCACGAACCACCTTCCTGAGGCTGTTTCAAAGCTGTGGAACGCTAGCCATAGAGAACACATTAGTTCCCGGCCCTTCCAACTGCATAGTGAGGGATGTTCCCAGAGCTGTGTATCCCTTGATTGTGCTCAGAAGGCTTTGGGTACACAGTGTCCTTCCTTGGAAAGAATTGACCATGTGAGAGTCTTGAGCACTGTGGGCCATACTAAAGCTAAAGCCGTCCATTGATTAAGACTTCCTGGAAACCGGTGCACCTCTATCTCTGGTAATGGGAAAATGTGCACCTTACCTCAAGACTAGAGGTCATATTTAGTTGGCCCTTTAGCTACAGTATGCAACTCGGGTGAGCTCCCAGGAAGGAATCGCAGGCCACGGATTCCATAGGAAAAAACTATGTTCTCTTAAGCGGCACCTGTGGCGTGAATAGTATCCTGGTGGTGTGGTTTTCAGCAGGCTTGGAAGCTGCAATGTAGCTGCTGTCAAAGGGGGAAATACGGGCTTCTCCCATATTCTCCCGTTTACAACTTTACGCCACAGTACATTTTCTAGCACTCTGACTGACTACTGGAGACTTTCAGCCCCACTGGGCCTTTCTATGATCACACTCCGTTGGACACGGGGTGTTTTGCGTGCTATGAATAGCATTACATGCTTCATGAACTAGTCCGGCCTAGTTGACTATGGATGGACCAAATGGCTAACAATTTTACGGATTTTCAGTATTTTCTGTCAGGCTGGACCTACCGTGTACCTTGCTTCACAATAGAGAGATGAGAGGTAAGAGTTGCCAGGATGCACTTTAGGTGCAGGGATTCTGTCAGTGCAGTTCAGAGGGCCTCCACAGAGGCAGAGCCACGTTGAATGGAATACTGGCAAAAACGTGGTCCTGGGACTTCCTTACAGCTGTACAAATCTAGCTCTGCAAGAGAGAATCAGTTCGTTGCCTTTCACTCTGAATAGAAAGAGTTCACCCCAACAGTCTGCTCTGTGTTATTATTGCTCAGAAAACAAAAAGGGGACTCACAGCGCACACACTCTCCCCCAGAAGGGAATTCCTATGCGACTCTCTTAGGCCTACAGAAAGCCGTAGTGGAGTTAAAGCACTCTGTCGAGTCAGGACTCACGGAGATGGCTGCACACAAAGCTTTGCTGATAGGAAACACTCGTGCTTCCTGTGAGACTGTGGTCACGTTTACTTTTCACAGAGCTATGGCAAGTGTGGGATGAGCTCCTAGCAAGGAACTGGAGACCACATGGATTCGTAGGAGAAAACTCACTTTCTTCACTGAGCGTATTCCTAGGAGTGACTAGAAGACGGTTCATGGCAATGTCTTTCAGTCAGCCTTGAGGCCGCCACTATCTACCTTTCAACTGGGGGAAATCCTACCTTTTTCCAGGCTTCTCAATGACAAACTGGATCAACCAGCACATGTACCTAGCTTCTCTGATAATCCAAATGAGACCATTGGAACTCAATCCGGCCTTCTGCGATGAAAGTTTTGGATGCAGTGTGTTCTGCATGTGGTGAACGGCATAATCCTCTAAATATCCTCAGTAGGCCTAAGTGACTTTGGATGTTCCATGTGCCTAGCAATGCGCAGGGTAAATCTCTTCTTTCTTTCGGGCTGGACCTAAAGGCCAGTTTCCGCATCACTTAGAGAGACCTCGAGCAGGAGTCCCCAAACTGAATTGGAGCCCCAGTGCTTTCTTTCAGGGCATCAAATGTTTCCTCAAAGTGGCAGACCCGCATGGAATGAAAGCCTGCCACGAACCGCCTTCCTGAGGCTGTTTCAAAGCTGTGGAACTCTAGCCATAGAGAACACATTAGTTCCCGACCCTTGCAACTGCATAGTGAGGCATGTTCCCAGAGCTGTGTATACCTTGATTGTGCCCAGAAGGCTTTGGGTACACAGTGTCCTTCCTTGGAAAGAATTGACCATGTGAGAGTCTTGAGCACTGTGAGCCATACTAAAGCTAAAGCCGTCCGTTGATTAAGACTTCCTGGAAACCGGTGCACCTCTATCTCTGGTAATGGGAAAATGTGCACCTTACCTCAAGACTAGAGGTCATATTTAGTTGGCCCTTTAGCTACAGTATGCAACTGGGGTGAGCTCCCAGGAAGGAATCGCAGGTCCCGGATTCCTTAGGAAAAAACTATGTGCTCTTAAGTGGCACCTGTGGCGTGAATAGTATCCTGGTGGTGTGGTTTTCAGCAGGCTTGGAAGCTGCAATGAAGCTGCTGTCAAAGGGGGAAATACGGGCTTCTCCCATATTCTCCCGTTTACAACTTTACGCCACAGTACATTTTCTAGCACTCTGACTGACTACTGGAGACTTTCAGCCCCACTGGGCCTTTCTATGATCACACTCCGTTGGACGCGGGGTGTTTTGCGTGCCATGAATAGCATTACATGCTTCATGAACTAGTCCGGCCTAGTTGACTTTGGATGGACCAAATGGCTAACAATTTGACCGGATTTTCAGTATTTTCTGTCAGGCTGGACCTACCGTGTACCTTGCTTCACAAAAGACAGATGACAGGTAAGAGTTGCCAGGATGCACTTTAGGTGCAGGGATTCTTTCAGTTCAGTTCAGAGGGCCTCCACAGAGGCAGAGCCACGTTGAATGGAATACTGGCAAAAACGTGGTCCTGGGGCTGCCTTACAGCTGTAGAAATCAAGCTCTGCAGGCGAGAATCTGTTCATCACCCTTGCCTCTTCATACAAAGAGTTGACCCCAACTGTCTGTTCTGTGTTATGTTTCTCGGAAAATAAAAGGGGACTACGGCGCACACACTCTCCCTCAGAAGGGAATTCCTACGCGACTCTCTTAGGCCTACGGAAAGCCGTAGAGGAGTAAAGGCACTCTGTCGAGTCAGGACTCACGGAGATGGCTGCACACATAACTTTGCTGATAGGAAACACTCGTGCTTCCCTTGAGGCTAGGGGTCACGTTTACTTTGCACTGAGCTAGGGCAAGCGTGGGATGAGCTCCTAGCAGGGCACTGGAGACCACCAGGATTCCTAGGAGAACACTCACTTTCTTCACTGAGCGTATTCCTAGGAGTGACTAGAAGACGGTTAATGGCAATGTCTCTCAGTCAGCCTTGAGGCTGCCACTATGTACCTTTCAACTGGGGGAAATCCTGCCTTTTTCCAGGCTTCTCAATGACAAACTGGATCACCCCGCACATGTACCTAGCTTCTCTGACAATCCCAAAGAGACCATTGGAACGCAATCCGGCCTTCTGCGATGAAACTTTTGGATGCAGTGTGTTCTGCATGTGGCGAACGGCATAATCCTCTAAATGTCCTCAGTAGGCCTAGGTGACTTTGGATGTTCCAAATGCCTAGCAATGCTCAGGGTAAATCTCTTCTTTCTTTCGGGCTGGACCTAAAGGCCAGTTTCCGCATCACTTAGAGAGAACTCGAGCAGGAGTCCCCAAACTGAATTGGAGCCCCGGTGGTTTCTTTCAGGGCATCTTATGTTTCCTCAAAGTGGCAGACCCGCATGGAATGAAAGCCTGCCACGAACCGCCTTCCTGAGGCTGTTTCAAAGCTGTGGAACGCTAGCCATAGAGAACACATTAGTTCCCGGCCCTTTCAACTGCATAGTGAGGGATGTTCCCAGAGCTGTGTATCCCTTGATTGTGCCCAGAAGGCTTTGGGTACACAGTGTCCTTCCTTGGAAAGAATTGACCATGTGAGAGTCTTGAGCACTGTGGGCCATACTAAAGCTAAAGCCGTCCATTGATTAAGACGTCCTGGAAACCGGTGCACCTCTATCTCTGGTAATGGGAACATGTGCACCTTACCTCAAGACTAGAGGTCACACTTAGTTCGACCTTTAGCTAGAGTACCCAACTGGGGTGAGCTCCCAGGAAGGAATTGCAATACCCTCGATTCTTCAGGAAAACACTATGTGCTCTTCAGCGGCACCTGTTGCGTGAATAGTATCCTGGTGGTGTGGTTTTCAGCAGGCTTGGAAGCTGCAATGAAGCTGCTGTCAAAAGGGGGATATACGGGCTTGTCCCATATTCTCCCATTTACCACTTGTCACCACTGCGCATTTACTATCACTCTCTGACTGACTACTGGAGACTTTCAGCCCCACTGGGCCTTTCTATGATCACACTTCGTTGGACGCGGGGTGTTTTGCGAGCCATGAATAGCATTACACGCTTCATGACATAGTGGGGACTAGGTGATTTTTGATCGTCCACGGGCCTCACAATTTTACCGGTTTTTCAGTATTTTCTGTCAGGCTGGACCTACCGTGTACCTTGCTTCACAATACAGAGAGACAGGTAAGAGTTGCCAGGATGCACTTTAGGTGCAGGGATTCTTTCAGTGCAGTTCAGAGGGCCTCCACAGAGGCAGAGCCACGTTGAATGGAATACTGGCAAAAAAGTGGTCCTGGGGCTGCCTTACAGCTGTACAAATCTAGCTCTGCAAGCGAGAATCAGTTCGCTGCCTTTCACTCTGCATAGAAAGAGTTGACGCCAACAGTCTGCTCTGTGTTATTATTGCTCAGAAAACAAAAAGGGGACTCACAGCGCACACACTCTCCCCCAGAAGGGAATTCCTATGCGACTCTCTTAGGCCGACGGAAAGCCGTAGAGGAGTTAAAGCACTCTGTCGAGTCAGGACGCACGGAGATGGCTGCACACAAAACTTTGCTGATAGGAAACACTCGTGCTTCCTGTGAGACTAGGGGTCACGTTTACTTTTCACAGAGCTAGGGCAAGTGTGGGATGAGCTCCTAGCAAGGCACTGGAGACCACATGGATTCGTAGGAGAAAACTCACTTTCTTCACTGAGCGTATTCCTAGGAGTGACTAGAAGACGGTTAATGGCAATGTCTTTCTGTCAGTCTTGAGGCCGCCTCTATCTTCCTTTTAACCAGGGGAAATCCAGCCTTTTTCCAGGCTTCTCAATGACAAACTGGATCAACCAGCACATGTACCTAGCTTCTCTGACAATCCAAAAGAGACCATTGGAACACAATCAGCCCTTCTGCTATGAAACTTTTGGATGAAGTGTGTTCTGCATGTGGCGAACGGCATAATCGTCTAAAAGTCCTCAGTAGGCCTAGGTGACTTTGGATGTTCCAAATGCCTAGCAATGCTCAGGGTAAATCTCTTCTTTCTTTCAGGCTGGACCTAAAGGCCAGTTTCCGCATCACTTAGAGAGACCTCGAGCAGGAGTCCCCAAACTGAAATGGAGCTCCGGTGGTTTCTTTCAGGGCATCTTAGGTTTCCTCAAAGTGGCAGACCCGCATGGAATGAAAGCCTGCCACGAACCGCCTTCCTGAGGCTGTTTCAAAGCTGTGGAACTCTAGCCATAGAGAACACATTAGTTCCCGGCCCTTCCAACTGCATAGTGAGGGATGTTCCCAGAGCTGTGTATCCCTTGATTGTGCCCAGAAGGCTTTGGGTACACAGTGTCCTTCCTTGGAAAGAATTGACCATGTGAGAGTCTTGAGCACTGTGAGCCATACTAAAGCTAAAGCCGTCCATTGATTAAGACTTCCTGGAAACCGGTGCATCTCTATCTCTGGTAATGGGAAATTGTGCACCTTACCTCAAGACTAGAGGTCATATTTAGTTGGCCCTTTAGCTACAGTATGCAACTCGGGTGAGCTCCCAGGAAGGATTCGCAGGCCCCGGATTCCTTAGGAAAAAACTATGTGCTTTTAAGCGGCACCTGTGGCGTGAATAGTATCCTGGTGGTGTGGTTTTCAGCAGGCTTGGAAGCTGCAATGAAGCTGCTGTCAAAGGGGGAAATACGGGCTTCTCCCATATTCTCCCATTGAAAACCTTACGCCACAGTACATTTTATAGCACTCTGACTGACTACTGGATCCTTTCAGCCCCACTGGGCCTTTCTATGATCACACTCCGTTGGACGCGGGGTGTTTTGCGTGCCATGAATAGCATTACATGCTTCATGAACTAGTCCGGCCTAGTTGACTTTGGATGGACCAAGTGGCTAACAATTTTACCAGATTTTCAGTATTTTCTGTCAGGCTGGACCTACCGTGTACCTTGCTTCACAAAAGAGAGATGACAGGTAAGAGTTGCCAGGATGCACTTTAGGTGCAGGGATTCTTTCAGTGCAGTTCAGAGGGCCTCCACAGAGGCAGAGCCACGTTGAATGGAATACTGGCAAAAACGTGGTCCTGGGGCTGCCTTACAGCTGTAGAAATCAAGCTCTGCAGGCGAGAATCTGTTCATCACCCTTCCCTCTTCATACAAAGAGTTGACCCCAACCGTCTGTTCTGTGTTATGTATCTCGGAAAATAAAAGGGGACTACGGCGCACACACTCTCCCTCAGAAGGGAATTCCTACGCGACACTCTTAGGCCTACGGAAAGCCGTAGAGGAGTAAAAGCACTCTGTCGAGTCAGGACTCACGGAGATGGCTGCACACATAACTTTGCTGATAGGAAACACTCGTGCTACCCTTGAGGCTAGGGGTCACTTTTACTATGCACTGAGCTAGGGCAAGCGTGGGATGAGCTCCTAGCAAGGCACTGGAGACCACCTGGATTCCTAGGAGAACACTCACTTTCTTCACTGAGCGTATTCCTAGGAGTGACTAGAAGACGGTTAATGGCAATGTCTTTCAGTCAGCCTTGAGGCCGCCACTATGTACCTTTCAATTGGGGGAAATCCTGCCTTTTTCCAGGCTTCTCAATGACAAACTGGATCACCCCGCACATGTACCTAGCTTCTCTGACAATCCCAAAGAGACCATTGGAACGCAATTAGGCCTTCTGCGATGAAACTTTTGGATGCAGTGTGTTCTGCATGTGGTGAACGGCATAATCCTCTAAATGTCCGCAGTAGGCCTAGGTGACTTTGGATGTTCCAAATGCCTAGCAATGCTCAGGGTAAATCTCTTCTTTCTTTCGGGCTGGACCTAAAGGCCAGTTTCCGCATCACTTAGAGAGACCACGAGCAGGAGTCCCCAAACTGAATTGGAGCCCCGGTGGTTTCTTTCAGGGCATCTTATGTTTCCTCAAAATGGCAGACCCACATGGAATGAAAGCCTGCCACGAACTGCCTTCCTGAGGCTGTTTCAAAGCTGTGGAACGCTAGCCATAGAGAACACATTAGTTCCCGGCACTTCCAACTGCATAGTCAGGGATGTTCCCAGCGCTGTGTATCCCTTGATTGTGCCCAGAAGGCTTTGGGTACACAGTGTCCTTCCTTGGAAAGAATTGACCATATGAGAGTCTTGAGCACTTTGGGCCATACTAAAGCTAAAGCCGTCCATTGATTAAGACGTCCTGGAAACCTGTGCACCTCTATCTCTGGTAATGGGAAAATGTGCACCTTACCTCAAGACTAGAGGTCACACTTAGTTGGACCTTTAGCTAGAGTACCCAACTGGGGTGAGTTCCCAGTAAAGAATCGCAATCCCCTCGATTCTTCAGGAAAAAACTATGTGCTCTTCAGCGGCACCTGTTGCGTGAATAGTATCCTGGTGGTGTGGTTTTCAGCAGGCTTGGAAGCTGCAATGAAGCTGCTGTCAAAAGTGGGATATACGGGCTTGTCCCATATTCTCCCGTTTACCACTTGTCACCACTGCGCATTTACTAGCACTCTCTGACTGACTACTGGAGACTTTCAGCCCCACTGGGCCTTTCTATGATCACACTTCATTGGACGCGGGGTGTTTTGCGAGCCATGAATAGCATTACACGCTTCATGACATAGTGGGGACTAGGTGATTTTGGATCGTCCACGGGCCTCACAATTTTACCGGTTTTTCAGTATTTTCTGTCAGGCTGGACCTACCGTGTACCTTGCTTCACAATACAGAGAGACAGTTAAGAGTTGCCAGGATGCACTTTAGGCGCAGGGATTCTTTCAGTGCAGTTCAGAGGGCCTCCACAGAGGCAGAGCCACGTTGAATGCAATACTGGCAAAAAAGTGGTCCTGGGGCTGCCTTACAGCTGTACAAATCTAGCTCTGCAAGCGAGAATCAGTTCGCTGCCTTTCACTCTGCATAGAAAGAGTTGATGCCAACAGTCTGCTCTGTGTTATTATTGCTCAGAAAACAAAAAGGGGACCCACAGCGCACACACTCTCCCCCAGAAGGGAATTCCTATGCGACTCTCTTAGGCCTACGGAAAGCCGTAGAAGAGTTAAAGCACTCTGTTGAGTCAGGACTCACGGCGATGGCTGCACACAAAACTTTGCTGATAGGAAACACTCGTGCTTCCTGTGAGACTAGGGGTCACGTTTACTTTTCACAGAGCTAGGGCAAGTGTGGGATGAGCTCCTAGCAAGGCACTGGAGACCACATGGATTCGTAGGAGAAAACTCACTTTCTTCACTGAGCGTATTCCTAGGAGTGACTAGAAGACGGTTAATGGCAATGTCTTTCTGTCAGTCTTGAGGCCGCCTCTATCTTCCTTTTAACCAGGGGAAATCCAGCCTTTTTCCAGGCTTCTCAATGACAAACTGGATCAACCAGCACATGTACCTAGCTTCTCTGACAATCCAAAAGAGACCATTGGAACACAATCTGCCCTTCTGCTATGAAACTTTTGGATGCAGTGTGTTCTGCATGTGGCGAACGGCATAATCGTCTAAAAGTCCTCAGTAGGCCTAGGTGACTTTGGATGTTCCAAATGCCTAGCAATGCTCAGGGTAAATCTCTTCTTTCTTTCGGGCTGGACCTAAAGGCCAGTTTCCGCATCACTTAGAGAGACCTCGAGCAGGAGTCCCCAAACTGAAATGGAGCTCCGGTGGTTTCTTTCAGGGCATCTTAGGTTTCCTCAAAGTGGCAGACCCGCATGGAATGAAAGCCTGCCACGAACCGCCTTCCTGAGGCTGTTTCAAAGCTGTGGAACTCTAGCCATAGAGAACACATTAGTTCCCGGCCCTTCCAACTGCATAGTGAGGGATGTTCCCAGAGCTGTGTATCCCTTGATTGTGCCCAGAAGGCTTTGGGTACACAGTGTCCTTCCTTGGAAAGAATTGACCATGTGAGAGTCTTGAGCACTGTGAGCCATACTAAAGCTAAAGCCGTCCATTGATTAAGACTTCCTGGAAACCGGTGCATCTCTATCTCTGGTAATGGGAACATGTGCACCTTACCTCAAGACTAGAGGTCATATTTAGTTGGCCCTTTAGCTACAGTATGCAACTCGGGTGAGCTCCCAGGAAGGATTCGCAGGCCCCGGATTCCTTAGGAAAAAACTATGTGCTTTTAAGCGGCACCTGTGGCGTGAATAGTATCCTGGTGGTGTGGTTTTCAGCAGGCTTGGAAGCTGCAATGAAGCTGCTGTCAAAGGGGGAAATACGGGCTTCTCCCATATTCTCCCATTGAAAACCTTACGCCACAGTACATTTTATAGCACTCTGACTGACTACTGGATCCTTTCAGCCCCACTGGGCCTTTCTATGATCACACTCCGTTGGACGCGGGGTGTTTTGCATGCCATGAATAGCATTACATGCTTCATGAACTAGTCCGGCCTAGTTGACTTTGGATGGACCAAGTGGCTAACAATTTTACCGGATTTTCAGTATTTTCTGTCAGGCTGGACCTACCGTGTACCTTGCTTCACAAAAGAGAGATGACAGGTAAGAGTTGCCAGGATGCACTTTAGGTGCAGGGATTCTTTCAGTGCAGTTCAGAGGGCCTCCACAGAGGCAGAGCCACGTTGAATGGAATACTGGCAAAAACGTGGTCCTGGGGCTGCCTTACAGCTGTAGAAATCAAGCTCTGCAGGCGAGAATCTGTTCATCACCCTTCCCTCTTCATACAAAGAGTTGACCCCAACCGTCTGTTCTGTGTTATGTATCTCGGAAAATAAAAGGGGACTACGGCGCACAAACTCTCCCTCAGAAGGGAATTCCTACGCGACACTCTTAGGCCTACGGAAAGCCGTAGAGGAGTAAAAGCACTCTGTCGAGTCAGGACTCACGGAGATGGCTGCACACATAACTTTGCTGATAGGAAACACTCGTGCTACCCTTGAGGCTAGGGGTCACTTTTACTATGCACTGAGCTAGGGCAAGCGTGGGATGAGCTCCTAGCAAGGCACTGGAGACCACCTGGATTCCTAGGAGAACACTCACTTTCTTCACTGAGCGTATTCCTAGGAGTGACTAGAAGACGGTTAATGGCAATGTCTTTCAGTCAGCCTTGAGGCCGCCACTATGTACCTTTCAACTGGGGGAAATCCTGCCTTTTTCCAGGCTTCTCAATGACAAACTGGATCACCCCGCACATGTACCTAGCTTCTCTGACAATCCCAAAGAGACCATTGGAACGCAATCAGGCCTTCTGCGATGAAACTTTTGGATGCAGTGTGTTCTGCATGTGGTGAACGGCATAATCCTCTAAATGTCCGCAGTAGGCCTAGGTGACTTTGGATGTTCCAAATGCCTAGCAATGCTCAGGGTAAATCTCTTCTTTCTTTCGGGCTGGACCTAAAGGCCAGTTTCCGCATCACTTAGAGAGACCACGAGCAGGAGTCCCCAAACTGAATTGGAGCCCCGGTGGTTTCTTTCAGGGCATCTTATGTTTCCTCAAAATGGCAGACCCACATGGAATGAAAGCCTGCCACGAACTGCCTTCCTGAGGCTGTTTCAAAGCTGTGGAACGCTAGCCATAGAGAACACATTAGTTCCCGGCCCTTCCAACTGCATAGTGAGGGATGTTCCCAGCGCTGTGTATCCCTTGATTGTGCCCAGAAGGCTTTGGGTACACAGTGTCCTTCCTTGGAAAGAATTGACCATATGAGAGTCTTGAGCACTGTGGGCCATACTAAAGCTAAAGCCGTCCATTGATTAAGACGTCCTGGAAACCTGTGCACCTCTATCTCTGGTAATGGGAAAATGTGCACCTTACCTCAAGACTAGAGGTCACACTTAGTTGGACCTTTAGCTAGAGTACCCAACTGGGGTGAGTTCCCAGTAAAGAATCGCAATCCCCTCGATTCTTCAGGAAAAAACTATGTGCTCTTCAGCGGCACCTGTTGCGTGAATAGTATCCTGGTGGTGTGGTTTTCAGCAGGCTTGGAAGCTGCAATGAAGCTGCTGTCAAAAGGGGGATATACGGGCTTGTCCCATATTCTCCCATTTACCACTTGTCACCACTGCGCATTTACTAGCACTCTCTGACTGACTACTGGAGACTTTCAGCCCCACTGGGCCTTTCTATGATCACACTTCATTGGACGCGGGGTGTTTTGCGAGCCATGAATAGCATTACACGCTTCATGACATAGTGGGGACTAGGTGATTTTGGATCGTCCACGGGCCTCACAATTTTACCGGTTTTTCAGTATTTTCTGTCAGGCTGGACCTACCGTGTACCTTGCTTCACAATACAGAGAGACAGGTAAGAGTTGCCAGGATGCACTTTAGGCGCAGGGATTCTTTCAGTGCAGTTCAGAGGGCCTCCACAGAGGCAGAGCCACGTTGAATGCAATACTGGCAAAAAAGTGGTCCTGGGTCTGCCTTACAGCTGTACAAATCTAGCTCTGCAAGCGAGAATCAGTTCGCTGCCTTTCACTCTGCATAGAAAGAGTTGACGCCAACAGTCTGCTCTGTGTTATTATTGCTCAGAAAACAAAAAGGGGACTCACAGCGCACACACTCTCCCCCAGAAGGGAATTCCTATGCGACTCTCTTAGGCCTACGGAAAGCCGTAGAAGTGTTAAAGCACTCTGTTGAGTCAGGACTCACGGCGATGGCTGCACACAAAACTTTGCTGATAGGAAACACTCGTGCTTCCTGTGAGACTAGGGGTCACGTTTACTTTTCACAGAGCTAGGGCAAGTGTGGGATGAGCTCCTAGCAAGGCACTGGAGACCACATGGATTCGTAGGAGAAAACTCACTTTCTTCACTGAGCGTATTCCTAGGAGTGACTAGAAGACGGTTAATGGCAATGTCTTTCTGTCAGCCTTGAGGGCGCCTCTATCTTCCTTTTAACCGGGGGAAATCCAGCCTTTTTCCAGGCTTCTCATTGACAAACTGGATCAACCAGCACATGTACCTAGCTTCTCTGACAATCCAAAAGGGACCATTGGAACACAACCGGCCTTCTGCGATGAAAGTTTTGGATGCAGTGTGCTCTGCATGTGGTGAACAGCATAATCCTCTAAATGTCCTCTGTAGGCCTAGGTTACTTTGGATGTTCCATGTGCCTAGCAATGCTCAGGGTAAATCTCTTCTTTATTTCGGGCTGGACCTAAAGGCCAGTTTCCGCATCACTTAGAGAGACCTCGAGCAGGAGTCCCCAAACTGAATTGGAGCCCCGGTGGTTTCTTTTGGGCCATCTTATGTTTCCTCAAAGTGGCAGACCCGCATGGAATGAAAGCCTGCCACAAACCGCCTTCCTGAGTCTGTTTCAAAGCTGTGGAACTCTAGCCATAGAGAACACATTAGTTCCCGGCCCTTCCAACTGCATAGTGAGGGATGTTCCCAGAGCTGTGTATCCCTTGATTGTGCCCAGAAGGCTTTGGGTACACAGTGTCCTTCCTTGGAAAGAATTGACCATGTGAGGGTCTTGAGCACTGTGAGCCATATTAAAGCTAAAGCCGTCCATTGATTAAGACTTCCTGGAAACCGGTGCACCTCTATCTCTGGTAATGGGAAAATGTGCACCTTACCTCAAGACTAGAGGTCATATTTAGTTGGCCCTTTAGCTAGAGTATGCAACTCGGGTGAGCTCCCAGGAAGGAATCGCAGGCCCCGGATTCCTTAGGAAAAAACTATGTGCTCTTAAGCGGCACCTGTGGCGTGAATAGTATCCTTGTGGTGTGGTTTTCAGCAGGCTTGGAAGCTGCAATGAAGCTGCTGTCAAAGGGGGAAATACGGGCTTCTCCCATATTCTCCCGTTTACAACTTTACGCCACAGTACATTTTCTAGCACTCTGACTGACCACTGGAGACTTTCAGCCCCACTGGGCTTTTCTATGATCACACTTCGTTGGACGCGGGGTGTTTTGCGTGCCATGAATAGCATTACATGCTTCATGAACTAGTCCGGCCTAGTTGACTTTGGATGGACCAAATGGCTAACAATTTTACCGGATTTTCAGTATTTTCTGTCAGGCTGGACCTACCGTGTACCTTGCTTCACAAAAGAGAGATGACAGGTAAGAGTTGCCAGGATGCACTTTAGGTGCAGGGATTCTTTCAGTTCAGTTCAGAGGGCCTCCACAGAGGCAGAGCCACGTTGAATGGAATACTGGCAAAAACGTGGTCCTGGGGCTGCCTTACAGCTGTAGAAATCAAGCTCTGCAGTCGAGAATCTGTTCATCACCCTTGCCTCTTCATACAAAGATTTGACCCCAACGGTCTGTTCTGTGTTATGTTTCTCGGAAAATAAAAGGGGACTACGGCGCACACACTCTCCCTCAGAAGGGAATTCCTACGCGACTCTCTTAGGCCTACAGAAAGCCGTACAGGAGTTAAAGCACTCTGTCAAGTCAGGACTCACGGAGATGGCTGCACACATAACTTTGATGATAGGAAACACTCGTGCTTCCCTTGAGGCTAGCGGTCACGTTTACTTTGCACTGAGCTAGGGCAAGCGTGGGATGAGCTCCTAGCAAGGCACTGGAGACCACCTGGATTCCTAGGAGAACTCTTACTTTCTTCACTGAGCGTATTCCTAGGAGTGACTAGAAGACGGTTAATGGCAATGTCTTTCAGTCAGCCTTGAGGCCGCCACTATGTACCTTTCAACTGGGGGAAATCCTGCCTTTTTCCAGGCTTCTCAATGACAAACTGGATCACCCCGCACATGTACCTAGCTTCTCTGACAATCCCAAAGAGACCATTGGAACGCAATCCGGCCTTCTGCGATGAAACTTTTGGATGCAGTGTGTTCTGCATGTGGTGAACGGCATAATCCTCTAAATGTCCTCAGTAGGCCTAGGTGACTTTGGATGTTCCAAATGCCTAGCAATGCTCAGGGTAAATCTCTTCTTTCTTTCGGGCTGGACCTAAAGGCCAGTTTCCGCATCACTTAGAGAGACCACGAGCAGGAGTCCCCAAACTGAATTGGAGCCCCGGTGGTTTCTTTCAGGGCATCTTATGTTTCCTCAAAGTGGCAGACCCGCATGGAATGAAAGCCTGCCACGAACCGCCTTCCTGAGTCTGTTTCAAAGCTGTGGAACGCTAGCCATAGAGAACACATTAGTTCACGGCCCTTCCAACTGCATAGTGAGGGATGTTCCCAGAGCTGTGTATCCCTTGATTGTGCCCAGAAGGCTTTGGGTACACACTGTCCTTCCTTGGAAAGAATTGACCATGTGAGAGTCTTGAGCACTGTGGGCCATACTAAAGCTAAAGCCGTCCATTGATTAAGACGTCCTGGAAACCGGTGCACCTCTATCTCTGGTAATGGGAAAATGTGCACCTTACCTCAAGACTAGAGGTCACACTTAGTTGGCCCTTTAGCTAGAGTACCCAACTGGGGTGAGCTCCCAGGAAGGAATCGCAATCCCCTCGATTCTTCAGGAAAACACTATGTGCTCTTCAGCGGCACCTGTTGCGTGAATAGTATCCTGGTGGTGTGGTTTTCAGCTGGCTTGGAAGCTGCAATGAAGCTGCTGTCAAAAGGGGGATATACGGGCTTGTCCCATATTCTCCCATTTACAACTTGTCACCACTGCACATTTACTAGCACTCTCTGACTGACTACTGGAGACTTTCAGCCCCACTGGGCCTTTCTATGATCACACTTCATTGGACGCGGGGTGTTTTGCGAGCCATGAATAGCATTACACGCCTCATGACATAGTGGGGACTAGGTGATTTTGGATCGTCCACAGGCCTCACAATTTTACCGGTTTTTCAGTATTTTCTGTCAGGCTGGACCTACCGTGTACCTTGCTTCACAATACAGAGAGACAGGTAAGAGTTGCCAGGATGCACTTTAGGTGCAGGGATTCTTTAAGTGCGGTTCAGAGGGCCTCCACAGAGGCAGAGCCACGTTGAATGGAATACTGGCAAAAACGTGGTACTTGGACTTCCTTACAGCTGTAAAAATCTAGCTCTGCAAGAGAGAATCAGTTCGTTGCCTTTCACTCTGAATAGAAAAAGTTCACCCCAACAGTCTGCTCTGTGTTATTATTGCTCAGAAAACAAAAAGGGGACTCACAGCGCACACACTCTCCCCCAGAAGGCAATTCCTATGCGACACTCTTAGGCCTACGGAAAGCCGTAGAGGAGTTAAAGCACTCTGTCGAGTCAGGACTCACGGAGATGGCTGCACACAAAGCTTTGCTGATAGGAAACACTCGTGCTTCCTGTGAGACTGTGGTCACGTTTACTTTTCACAGAGCTATGGCAAGTGTGGGATGAGCTCCTAGCAAGGCACTGGAGACCACATGGATTCGTAGGAGAAAACTCACTTTCTTCACTGAGCGTATTCCTAGGAGTGATTAGAAGACGGTTAATGGCAATGTCTTTCAGTCAGCCTTGAGGCCGCCACTATCTTCCTTTTAAACTGGGGAAATCCTGCCTTTTTCCAGGCTTTTCAATGACAAACTGGATCAACCAGCACATGTACCTAGCTTCTCTGACAATCCAAAAGAGACCATTGGAACTCAATCCGGCCTTCTGCGATGAAAGTTTTGGATGCAGTGTGTTCTGCATGTTGTGAACGGCATAATCCTCTAAATATCCTCAGTAGGCCTAGGTGACTTTGGATGTTCATGTGCCTAGCAATGCTCAGGGTAAATCTCTTCTTTATTTCGGGCTGGACCTAAAGGCCAGTTTCCGCATCACTTAGAGAGACCTCGAGCAGGAGTCCCCAAACTGAATTGGAGCCCCGGTGCTTTCTTTCACGGCATCTAATGTTTCCTCAAAGTGGCAGACCCGCATGGAATGAAAGCCTGCCACGAACCGCCTTCCTGAGTCTGTTTCAAAGCTGTGGAACTCTAGCCATAGAGAACACATTAGTTCCCGGCCCTTCCAACTGCATAGTGAGGGATGTTCCCAGAGCTGTGTATCCCTTGATTGTGCCCTGAAGGCTTTGGGTACACAGTGTCCTTCCTTGGAAAGAATTGACCATGTGAGAGTCTTGAGCACTGTGAGCCATATTAAAGCTAAAGCCGTCCATTGATTAAGACTTCCTGGAAACCGGTGCACCTCTATCTCTGGTAATGGGAAAATGTGCACCTTACCTCAAGACTAGAGGTCATATTTAGTTGGCACGTTAGCTACAGTATGCAACTCGGGTGAGCTCCCAGGAAGGAATCGCAGGCCCCGGATTCCTTAGGAAAAAACTATGTGCTCTTAAGCGGCACCTGTGGCGTGAATAGTATCCTGGTGGTGTGGTTTTCAGCAGGCTTGGAAGCTGCAATGGAGCTGCTGTCAAAGGGGGAAATATTGGCTTCTCCCATATTCTCCCGTTTACAACTTTACGCCACAGTACATTTTCTAGCACTCTGACTGACTACTGGATACTTTCAGCCCCACTGCACCTTTCTATGATCACACTCCGTTGGACGCGGGGTGTTTTGCATGCCATGAATAGCATTACATGCTTCATGAACTAGTCCGGCCTAGTTGACTTTGGATGGACCAAATGGCTAACAATTTTACCGGATTTTCAGTATTTTCTGTCAGGCTGGACCTACCGTGTACCTTGCTTCACAAAAGAGAGATGACAGGTAAGAGTTGCCAGGATGCACTTTAGGTGCAGGGATTCTTTCAGTTCAGTTCAGAGGGCCTCCACAGAGGCAGAGCCACGTTGAATGGAATACTAGCAAAAACGTGGTCCTGGGGCTGCCTTACAGCTGTAGAAATCAAGCTCTGCAGGCGAGAATCTGTTCATCACCCTTCCCTCTTCATACAAAGAGTTGACCCCAGCCGTCTGTTCTTTGTTATGTTTCTCGGAAAATAAAAGGGGACTACTGCGCACCCACTCTCCCTCAGAAGGGAATTCCTACGCGACTCTCTTAGGCCTACGGAAAGCCGTAGAGGAGTTAAAGCACTCTGTCGAGTCAGGACTCACGGAGATGGCTGCACACATAACTTTGCTGATAGGAAACACTCGTGCTTCCCTTGAGGCTAGGGGTCACGTTTACTTTGCACTGAGCTAGGGCAAGCGTGGGATGAGCTCCTAGCAAGGCACTGGAGACCACCTGGATTCCTAGGAGAACACTCACTTTCTTCACTGAGCGTATTCCTAGGAGTGACTAGAAGACGGTTAATGGCAATGTCTTTCAGTCAGCCTTGAGGCCGCCACTATGTACCTTTCAACTGGGGGAAATCCTGCCTTTTTCCAGGCTTCTCAATGACAAACTGGATCACCCCGCACATGTACCTAGCTTCAATGACAATCCCAAAGAGACCATTGGAACGCAATCTGGCCTTCTGCGATGAAACTTTTGGATGCAGTGTGTTCTCCATGTGGTTAAAGGCATAATCCTCTAAATGTCCTCAGTAGGCCTAGGTGACTTTGGATGTTCCAAATGCCTAGCAATGCTCAGGGTAAATCTCTTCTTTCTTTCGGGCTGGACCTAAAGGCCAGTTTCCGCATCACTTAGAGAGACCTCGAGCAGGAGTCCCCAAACTGAATTGGAGCCCCGGTGGTTTCTTTCAGGGCATCTTATGTTTCCTCAAAGAGGCAGACCCGCATGGAATGAAAGCCTGCCACGAACCGCCTTCCTGATGCTGTTTCAAAGCTGTGGAACGCTAGCCATAGAGAACACATTAGTTCCTGGCCCTTCCAACTGCATAGTGAGGGATGTTCCCAGAGCTGTGTATCCCTTGATTATGCCCAGAAGGCTTTGGGTACACAGTGTCCTTCCTTGGAAAGAATTGACCATGTGAGAGTCTTGAGCACTGTGGGCCATACTAAAGCTAAAGCCGTCCATTGATTAAGACGTCCTGGAAACCGGTGCACCTCTATCTCTGGTAATGGGAAAATGTGCACCTTACCTCAAGACTAGAGGTCACACTTAGTTGAACCTTTAGCTAGAGTACCCAACTGGGGTGAGCTCCCAGGAAGGAATCGCAATCCCCTCGATTCTTCAGGAAAAAACTATGTGCTCTTCAGCGGCACCTGTTGCGTGAATAGTATCCTGGTGGTGTGGTTTTCAGCAGGCTTGGAAGCTGCAATGAAGCTGCTGTCAAAAGGGGGATATACGGGCTTGTCCCATATTCTCCCATTTACAACTTGTCACCACTGCGCATTTACTAGCACTCTCTGACTGACTACTGGAGACTTTCAGCCCCACTGGGCCTTTCTATGATCACACTTCTTTGGACGCGGGGTGTTTTGCGAGCCATGAATAGCATTACACGCTTCATGACATAGTGGGGCCTAGGTGATTTTGGATCGTCCACGGGTCTCACAATTTTACCGGTTTTTCAGTATTTTCTGTCAGGCTGGACCTACCGTGTACCTTGCTTCACAATACAGAGAGACAGGTAAGAGTTGCCAGGATGCACTTTAGGCGCAGGGATTCTTTCAGTGCAGTTCAGAGGGCCTCCACAGAGGCAGAGCCACGTTGAATGGAATACTGACAAAAAAGTGGTCCTGGGGCTGCCTTACAGCTGTACAAATCTAGCTCTGCAAGCGAGAATCAGTTCGCTGCCTTTCACTCTGCATAGAAAGAGTTGACGCCAACAGTCTGCTCTGTGTTATTATTGCTCAGAAAACAAAAAGGGGACTCACAGCGCACACACTCTCCCCCAGAAGGGAATTCCTATGAGACTCTCTTAGGCCTACGGAAAGCCGTAGAGGAGTTAAAGCACTCTGTCGAGTCAGGACTCACGGCGATGGCTGCACACAAAACTTTGCTGATAGGAAACACTCGTGCTTTCTGTGAGACTAGGGGTCACGTTTACTTTTCACAGAGCTAGGGCAAGTGTGGGATGAGCTCCTAGCAAGGCACTGGAGACCACATGGATTCGTAGGAGAAAACTCACTTTCTTCACTGAGCGTATTCCTAGGAGTGACTAGAAGACGTTTAATGGCAATGTCTTTCTGTCAGCCTTGAGGCCGCCTCTATCTTCCTTTTAACCAGGGGAAATCCAGCCTTTTTCCAGGCTTCTCAATGACAAACTGGATCAACCAGCACATGTACCTAGCTTCTCTGACAATCCAAAAGAAACCATTGGAACACAATCCGGCCTTCTACGATGAAACTTTTGGATGCAGTGTGTTCTGCATGTGGCGAACGGCATAAACTTCTAAATGTCCTCAGTAGGCCTAGGTGACTTTGGATGTTCCAAATGCCTAGCAATGTTCAGGGTAAATCTCTTCTTTATTTCGGGCTGGACCTAAAGGCCAGTTTCCGCATCACCTAGAGAGACCTCGAGCAGGAATCCCCAAACTGAATTGGAGCCCCGGTGGTTTCTTTCAGGGCATCTTATGTTTCCACAAAGTGGCAGACCCACATGGAATGAAAGCCTGCCACTAACCGCCTTCCTGAGGCTGTTTCAAAGCTGTGGAACGCTAGCCATAGAGAACACATTAGTTCCCGGCCCTTCCAACTGCATAGTGAGGGATGTTCCCAGAGCTGTGTATCCCTTGATTGTGCCCAGAAGGCTTTGGGTACACAGTGTCCTTCCTTGGAAAGAATTGACCATGTGAGAGTCTTGAGCACTGTGGGCCATACTAAAGCTAAAGCCGTCCATTGATTAAGACGTCCTGGAAACCGGTGCACCTCTATCTCTGGTAATGGGAAAATGTGCACCTTACCTCAAGACAAGAGGTCATATTTAGTTGGCCCGTTAGCTACAGTATGCAACTCGGGTGAGCTCCCAGGAAGGAATCGCAGGCCCCGGATTCCTTAGGAAAAATCTATGTGCTCTTAAGCGGCACCTGTGGCGTGAATAGTATCCTGGTGGTGTGGTTTTCAGCAGGCTTGGAAGCTGCAATGAAGCTGCTGTCAAAGGGGGAAATACGGGCTTCTCCCATATTCTCCCGTTTACAACTTTACGCCACAGTACATTTTCTAGCACTCTGACTGACTACTGGAGACTTTCAGCCCCACTGGGCCTTTCTATGATCACACTCTGTTGGACGCGGGGTGTTTTGCGTGCCATGAATAGCATTACATGCTTCATGAACTAGTCCGGCCTAGTTGACTATGGATGGACCAAATGGCTAACAATTTTACCGGATTTTCAGTATTTTCTGTCAGGCTGGACCTACCGTGTACCTTGCTTCACAATAGAGAGATGACAGGTAAGAGTTGCCAGGATGCACTTTAGGTGCAGGGATTCTTTAAGTGCGGTTCAGAGGGCCTCCACAGAGGCAGAGCCACGTTGAATGGAATACTGGCAAAAACGTGGTACTGGGACTTCCTTAGAGCTGTAAAAATCTAGCTCTGCAAGAGAGAATCAGTTCGTTGCCTTTCACTCTGAATAGAAAAAGTTCACCCCAACAGTCTGCTCTGTGTTATTATTGCTCAGAAAACAAAAAGGGGACTCACAGCGCACACACTCTCCCCCAGAAGGCAATTCCTATGCGACACTCTTAGGCCTACGGAAAGCCGTAGAGGAGTTAAAGCACTCTGTCGAGTCAGGACTCACGGAGATGGCTGCACACAAAGCTTTGCTGATAGGAAACACTCGTGCTTCCTGTGAGACTGTGGTCACGTTTACTTTTCACAGAGCTATGGCAAGTGTGGGATGAGCTCCTAGCAAGGCACTGGAGACCACATGGATTCGTAGGAGAAAACTCACTTTCTTCACTGAGCGTATTCCTAGGAGTGATTAGAAGACGGTTAATGGCAATGTCTTTCAGTCAGCCTTGAGGCCGCCACTATCTTCCTTTTAAACTGGGGAAATCCTGCCTTTTTCCAGGCTTTTCAATGACAAACTGGATCAACCAGCACATGTACCTAGCTTCTCTGACAATCCAAAAGAGACCATTGGAACTCAATCCGGCCTTCTGCGATGAAAGTTTTGGATGCAGTGTGTTCTGCATGTTGTGAACGGCATAATCCTCTAAATATCCTCAGTAGGCCTAGGTGACTTTGGATGTTCCATGTGCCTAGCAATGCTCAGGGTAAATCTCTTCTTTATTTCGGGCTGGACTTAAAGGCCAGTTTCCGCATCACTTAAAGAGACCTCGAGCAGGAGTCCCCAAACTGAATTGGAGCCCCGGTGCTTTCTTTCAGGGCATCTTATGTTTCCTCAAAGTGGCAGACCCGCATGGAATGAAAGCCTGCCACGAACCGCCTTCCTGAGGCTGTTTCAAAGCTGTGGAACTCTAGCCATAGAGAACACATTAGTTCCCGGCCCTTCCAACTGCATAGTGAGGGATGTTCCTAGAGCTGTGTATCCCTTGATTTTGCTCAGAAGGCTTTGGGTACACAGTGTCCTTCCTTGGAAAGAATTGACCATGCGAGAGTCTTGAGCACTGTGAGCCATACTAAAGCTAAAGCCGTCCATTGATTAAGACTTCCTGGAAACTGGTGCACCTTTATCTTTGGTAATGGGAAAATGTGCACCTTACCTCAAGACTAGAGGTCACATTTAGTTGGCACTTTATCTACAGTATGCAACTGGGGAGAGCTCCCAGGATGGAATCGCAAGACCCTGGATTCTTTAGGAAACAACTATGTGCTCTTCAGCGGCACATGTGGCGTGAATAGTATCCTGGTGGTGTTGTTTTCTGCAGGCTTGGAAGCCGCAATGA
This sequence comes from Mesoplodon densirostris, assembly GCF_025265405.1. NCBI lineage: Eukaryota > Metazoa > Chordata > Mammalia > Artiodactyla > Ziphiidae > Mesoplodon > Mesoplodon densirostris. The sequence goes on from NC_082682.1 coordinate 2,875,034, forward strand.
AGCTGCTTACCACGTGGAGAAATTCGGGCTTCTCCCACATTCTCCCCTTTCCAACTTGACGCCAGAGCGCATTAACCAGCACTCTCTGATTCCTGGCGACTTTCAGCCCCACTGGGCCTTTCTATGATCACACTCCATTGGATGGGCAGTGTTTTTCGTGCCATGAATAGCATTAGATGCTTCATGACATAGTGGGGACTAGGTGATATTGGATCATCCACGTTCCTCACAATTTTACCAGTTTTTCAGTATTTTCTGTCAGGCTGGACCTACCGTGTTCCTTGCTTCACAATAGAGAGATGACAGGTAAGAGTTGCCAGGATGCACTTTAGGCACAGGGATTCTCTCAGTGCAGTTCAGAGCTCCTCTGCAGAGGCAGAGCCACGTTGAATAGAGTACTGGCAAAAACGTGGTCCTGGGGCTGCCTTACAGCTGTAGAAATCAAGCTCTGCAGGCGAGAATCAGTTCATTGCCTTTCACTCTGCATAGAAAGAGTTGACCCCAACAGTCTGTTCTGTGTTATTTTTGCTCAGAAAACAAAAATGGGACTCACAGCGCACACACTCTCCCCCAGAACGGAAGTCCTATGGGACTCTCTTAGGCCTATGGAAAGCCATAGAGGAGTTAAAGCACTCTGTCGACTCAGGACTCACGGAGATGGCTGCAAAAAATCTTTGCTGATAGCAAACACTCGTGCTTCCCATGAGGCTAGGTGTCACGTTTACTTTTACAGAGCTAGGGCAAGCGTGGGATGAGCTCCTAGCAAGGCACTGGAGACAACCTGGTTTCGTAGGAGAAAACTCACTTTCTTCACTGAGCTATTCCTAGGAGTGACAAGAAGACGGTTAATGGCAATGTCTTTCAGTTAGCCTTCAGGCCGCCACTATCTACCTTTCAACTGGGGGAAATCCTGCCTTTTTCCAGGCTTCTCAATGACAAACTGGATCACCTAGCACATGTACCTAGCTTCTCTGACAATCCAAAAGAGACCATTGGAACACAATCCAGCCTTCTGCGATGAAACTTTTGGATGCAGTGTGTTCTGCATGTGGCGAACGGCATAAACTTCTAAATGTCCTCAGTAGGCCTAGGTGACTTTGGATGTTCCAAATGCCTAGCAATGCTCCGGGTAAATCTCTTCTTTATTTCGGGCTGGACCTAAAGGCCAGTTTCCGCATCACCTAGAGAGACCTCGAGCAGGAGTCCCCAAACTGAATTGGAGCCCCGGTGGTTTCTTTCAGGGCATCTTATGTTTCCTCAACGTGGCAGACCCAAATGGAATGAAAGCCTGCCACGAACCGCCTTCCTGAGGCTGTTTCAAAGCTGTGGAACGCTAGCCATAGAGAACACATTATTTCCCGGCCCTTCTAACTGCATAGTGAGGGATGTTCCCAGAGCTGTGTATCCCTTGATTGTGCTCAGAAGGCTTTGGGTACACAGTGTCCTTCCTTGGAAAGAATTGACCATGTGACAGTCTTGAGCACTGTGAGCCATACTAAAGCTAAAGCCGTCCATTGATTAAGACTTCCTGGAAACCGATGCACCTCTATCTCTGGTAATGGGAAAATGTGCACCTTACCTCAAGACTAGAGGGCATATTTAGTTGGCCATTTAGCTACAGTATACAACTCGGGTGAGCTCCCAGGAAGGAATCGCAGGCCCCGGATTCCATAGTAAAAAACTATGTGCTCTTCAGCGGCACCTGTGGAGTGAATAGTATCCTGGTGGTGTGGTTTTCAGCAGGCTTGGAAGCTGCAATGAAGCTGCTGTCAAAGGGGGAAATACGGGCTTCTCCCATATTCTCCCGTTTACAACTTTACGCCACAGTACATTTTCTAGCACTCTGACTGACTACTGGAGACTTTCAGCCCCACTGGGCCTTTCTATGATCACACTCCGTTGGACGCGGGGTGTTTTGCGTGCCATGAATAGCATTACATGCTTCATGAACTAGTCCGGCCTAGTTGACTATGGATGGACCAAATGGCTAACAATTTTACCGGATTTGCAGTATTTTCTGTCAGGCTGGACCTACCGTGTTCCTTGCTTCACAATAGAGAGATGACAGGTAAGAGTTGCCAGGATGCACTTTAGGCACAGGGATTCTGTCAGTGCAGTTCAGAGGGCCTCTGCAGAGGCAGAGCCACGTTGAATAGAGTACTGGCAAAAACGTGGTCCTGGGGCTGCCTTACAGCTGTAGAAATCAAGTTCTGCAGGCGAGAATCTGTTCATCACCCTTCCCTCTGCATACAAAGAGTCGACCCCAACCGTCTCTTCTGTGTTATGTTTCTCGGAAAATAAAAGGGGACTACGGCGCACACACTCTCCCCCAGAAGGGAATTCCTATGCGACTCTCTTAGGCCTACGGAAAGCCGTAGAGGAGTTAAAGCACTCTGTCGAGTCAGGACTCACGGAGATGGCTGCACACAAAACTTTGCTGATAGGAAACACTCGTGCTTCCTGTGAGACTGTGGTCACGTTTACTTTTCACAGAGCTATGGCAAGTGTGGGATGAGCTCCTAGCAAGGCACTGGAGACCACCTGGATTCGTAGGAGAAAACTCACTTTCTTCACTGAGCGTATTCCTAGGAGTGACTAGAAGACGGTTAATGGCAATTTCTTTCAGTCAGCCTTGAGGCCGCCACTATCTTCCTTTTAACATGGGGAAATCCTACCTTTTTCCAGGCTTCTCAATGACAAACTGGATCAACCAGCACATGTACCTAGCTTCTCTGACAATCCAAAAGAGACCATAGGAACGCTATCCGGCCTTCTGCGATGAAAGTTTTGGATGCAGTGTGTTCTGCATGTTGTGAACGGCATAATCCTCTAAATGTCCTCAGTAGGCCTAGGTGACTTTGGATGTTCCAAATGCCTAGCAATGCTCAGGGTAAATCTCTTCTTTATTTAGGGCTGGACCTAAAGGCCAGTTTCCGCATCACTTAGAGAGACCTCGAGCAGGAGTCCCCAAACTGAATTGGAGCCCCGGTGCTTTCTTTCAGGGCATCTAATGTTTCCACATAGTGGCAGACCCGCATGGAATGAAAGCCTGCCACGAACCGCCTTCCTGAGGCTGTTTCATAGCTGTGGAACTCTAGCCATAGAGAACACATTAGTTCCCGGCCCTTCCAACTGCATAGTGAGGGATGTTCCCAGAGCTGTGTATCCCTTGATTGTGCCCAGAAGGCTTTGGGTACACAGTGTCCTTCCTTGGAAAGAATTGACCATGTGAGACTCTTGAGCACTGTGAGCCATACTAAAGCTAAAGCCGTCTATTGATTAAGACTTCCTGGAAACCTCTGCACCTCTATCTCTGGTAATGGGAAAATGTGCACCTTACCTCAAGATTAGAGGTCATATTTAGTTGGCCCTTTAGCTACAGTATGCAACTCGGGTGAGCTCCCAGGAAGGAATTGCAGGCCCCGGATTCCTTAGGAAAAAACTATGTGCTCTTAAGCGGCACCTGTGGCGTGAATAGTATCCTGGTGGTGAGGTTTTCAGCAGGCTTGGAAGCTGCAATGAAGCTGCTGTCAAAGGGGGAAATACGGGCTTCTCCCATATTCTCCCGTTTACAACTTTACGCCACAGTACATTTTCTAGCACTCTGACTGACTACTGGAGACTTTCAGCCCCACTGGGCCTTTCTATGATCACACTTCGTTGTTCGCAGGGTGTTTTGCGTGCCATGAATAGCATTACATGCTTCATGAACTAGTCTGGCCTAGTTGACTTTGGATGGACCAAATGGCTAACAATTTTACCGGATTTTCAGTATTTTCTGTCAGGCTGGACCTACCGTGTACCTTGCTTCACAAAAGAGAGATGACAGGTAAGAGTTGCCAGGATGCACTTTAGGTGCAGGGATACTTTCAGTGCAGTTCAGAGGGCCTCCACCGAGGCAGAGCCACGTTGAATGGAATACTGGCAAAAACGTGGTCCTGGGGCTGCCTTACAGCTGTAGAAATCAAGCTCTGCAGGCGAGAATCTGTTCATCACCCTTCCCTCTTCATACAAAGAGTTGACCCCAAACGTCTGTTCTGTGTTATGTTTCTCGGAAAATAAAAGGGGACTACGGCACACCCACTCTCCCTCAGAAGGGAATTCCTACACGACTCTCTTAGGACTACGGAAAGCCGTAGAGGAGTTAAAGCACTCTGTCGAGTCAGGACTCACGGAGATGGCTGCACACATAACTTTGCTGATAGGAAACACTCGTGCTTCCCTTGAGGCTAGGGGTCACGTTTACTTTGCACTGAGCTAGGGCAAGCGTGGGATGAGCTCCTAGCAAGGCACTGGAGACCACCTGGATTCCTAGGAGAACACTCACTTTCTTCACTGAGCGTATTCCTAGGAGTGACTAGAAGACGGTTAATGGCCATGTCTTTCAGTCAGCCTTGAGGCCGCCACTATGTACCTTTCAACTGGGGGAAATCCTGCGTTTTTCCAGGCTTCTCAATGACAAACTGGATCACCCCGCACATGTACCTAGCTTCTCTGACAATACCAAAGAGACCATTGGAATGCAATCCGGCCTTCTGCGATGAAACTTTTGGATGCAGTGTGTTCTGCATGTGGTGAACGGCATAATCCTCTAAATGTCCTCAGTAGGCCTAGGTGACTTTGGATGTTCCAAATGCCTAGCAATGCTCAGGGTAAATCTCTTCTTTCTTTCGGGCTGGACCTAAAGGCCAGTTTCCGCATCACTTATAGAGACCTCGAGCAGGAGTCCCTACACTGAATTGGAGCCCCGGTGGTTTCTTTCAGGGCATCTTATGTTTCCTCAAAGTGGCACACCCGCATGGAATGAAAGCCTGCCACGAACCGCCTTCCTGAGGCTGTTTCAAAGCTGTGGAACGCTAGCCATAGAGAACACATTAGTTCCCGGCCCTTCCAACTGCATAGTGAGGGATGTTCCCAGAGCTGCGTATCCCTTGATTGTGCCCAGAAGGCTTTGGGTACACAGTGTCCTTCCTTGGAAAGAATTGACCATGTGAGAGTCTTGAGCACTGTGGGCCATAATAAAGCTAAAGCCATCCATTGATTAAGACGTCCTGGAAACCGGTGCACCTCTATCTCTGGTAATGGGAAAATGTGCACCTTACCTCAAGACTAGAGGTCACACTTAATTGGACCTTTAGCTAGAGTACCCAACTGGGGTGAGCTCCCAGGAAGGAATCGCAATCCCCTCGATTCTTCAGGAAAACACTATGTGCTCTTCAGCGGCACCTGTTGCGTGAATAGTATCCTGGTGGTGTGGTTTTCAGCTTGCTTGGAAGCTGCAATGAAGCTGCTGTCAAAAGGGGGATATACGGGCTTGTCCCATATTCTCCCATTTACAACTTGTCACCACTGCGCATTTACTAGCACTCTCTGACTGACTACTGGAGACTTTCAGCCCCACTGGGCCTTTCTATGATCACACTTCATTGGATGCGGGGTGTTTTGCGAGCCATGAATAGCATTACACGCTTCATGACATAGTGGGGACTAGGTGATTTTGGATCGTCCACGGGCCTCACAATTTTACCGGTTTTTCAGTATTTTCTGTCAGGCTGGACCTACCGTGTACCTTGCTTCACAATACAGAGAGACAGGTAAGAGTTGCCAGGATGCACTTTTGGCGCAGGGATTCTTTCAGTGCAGTTCAGAGGGCTTCCACCGAGGCAGAGCCACGGTGAATGGAATACTGGCAAAAAAGTGGTCCTGGGGCTGCCTTACAGCTGTACAAATCTAGCTCTGCAAGCGAGAATCAGTTCGCTGCCTTTCACTCTGCATAGAAAGAGTTGACGCCAACAGTCTGCTCTGTGTTATTATTGCTCAGAAAACAAAAAGGGGACTCACAGCACACACACTCTCCCTCAGAAGGGGATTCCTATGCGACTCACTTAGGCCTACGGAAAGCCGTAGAGGAGTTAAAGCACTCTGTTGAGTCAGGACTCACGGCGATGGCTGCACACAAATCTTTGCTGATAGGAAACACTCGTGCTTCCTGTGAGACTAGGGGTAACGTTTACTTTTCACAGAGCTAGGGCATGAGTGGGATGAGCTCCTAGCAAGGGACAGGAGACCACATGGATTCGTAGGAGAAAACTCACTTTCTTCACTGAGCGTATTCCTAGGAGTGACTAGAAGACGGTTAATGGCAATGTCTTTCTGTCAGCCTTGAGGCCGCCTCTATCTTCCTTTTAACCAGGGGAAATCCAGCCTTTTTCCAGGCTTCTCAATGACAAACTGGATCAACCAGCACATGTACCTAGCTTCTCTATCAATCCAAAAGAGACCATTGGAACACAATCCGGCCTTCTGCTATGAAACTTTTGGATGCAGTGTGTTCTGCATGTGGCGAACGGCATAATCCTCTAAAAGTCCTCAGTAGGCCTAGGTGACTTTGAATGTTCCAAATGCCTAGCAATGCTCAGGGTAAATCTCTTCTTTATTTCGGGCTGGACCTAAAGGCAAGTTTCCGCATCACTTAGAGAGACCTCGAGCAGGAGTCCCCAAACTGAATTGGAGCTCCGGTGGTTTCTTTCAGGGCATCTTAGATTTCCTCAAATTGGCAGACCCGCATGGAATGAAAGCCTGCCACGAACCGCCTTCCTGAGGCTGTTTCAAAGCTGTGGAACGCTAGCCATAGAGAACACATTAGTTCCCGACCCTTCCAACTGCATAGTGAGGGATGTTCCCAGAGCTGTGTATCCCTTGATTGTGCTCAGAAGGCTTTGGGTACACAGTGTCCTTCCTTGGAAAGAATTGACCATGCGAGAGTCTTGAGCACTGTGAGCCATACTAAAGCTAAAGCCGTCCATTGATTAAGACTTCCTGGAAACCGGTGCACCTCTATCTTTGGTAATGGGAAAATGTGCACCTTACCTCAAGACTAGAGGTCACATTTAGTTGGCACTTTATCTACAGTATGCAACTGGGGAGAGCTCCCAGGATGGAATCGCAAGACCCTGGATTCTTTAGGAAACAACTATGTGCTCTTCAGCGGCACATGTGGCGTGAATAGTATCCTGGTGGTGTTGTTTTCTGCAGGCTTGGAAGCCGCAATGAAGCTGCTTACCACGTGGAGAAATTCGGGCTTCTCCCACATTCTCCCCTTTCCAACTTGACGCCAGAGCGCATTAACCAGCACTCTCTGATTCCTGGCGACTTTCAGCCCCACTGGGCCTTTCTATGATCACACTCCGTTGGACGGGCAGTGTTTTGCGTGCCATGAATAGCATTAGATGCTTCATGACATAGTGGGGACTAGGTGATTTTGGATCGTCCACGTGCCTCACAATTTTACCAGTTTTTCAGTATTTTCTGTCAGGCTGGACCTACCGTGTTCCTTGCTTCACAATAGAGAGATGACAGGTAAGAGTTGCCAGGATGCACTTTAGGCACAGGGATTCTGTCAGTGCAGTTCAGAGGGCCTCTGCAGAGGCAGAGCCACGTTGAATAGAGTACTGGCAAAAACGTGGTCCTGGGGCTGCCTTACAGCTGTAGAAATCAAGCTCTGCAGGCGAGAATCAGTTCATTGCCTTTCACTCTGCATAGAAAGAGTTGACCCCAACAGTCTGTTCTGTGTTATTTTTGCTCAGAAAACAAAAATGGGACTCACAGTGCACACACTCTCCCCCAGAACGGAAGTCCTATGGGACTCTCTTAGGCCTATGGAAAGCCATAGAGGAGTTAAAGCACTCTGTCGACTCAGGACTCACGGAGATGGCTGCAAAAAATCTTTGCTGATAGCAAACACTCGTGCTTCCCTTGAGGCTAGGTGTCACGTTTACTTTTCACAGAGCTAGGGCAAGCGTGGGATGAGCTCCTAGCAAGGCACTGGAGACCACCTGGTTTCGTAGGAGAAAACTCACTTTCTTCACTGAGCTATTCCTAGGAGTGACAAGAAGACGGTTAATGGCAATGGCTTTCAGTTAGCCTTCAGGCCGCCACTATCTACCTTTCAACTGGGGGAAATCCTGCCTTTTTCCAGGCTTCTCAATGACAAACTGGATCACCTAGCACATGTACCTAGCTTCTCTGACAATCCAAAAGAGACCATTGGAACACAATCCGGCCTTCTGCGATGAAACTTTTGGATGCAGTGTGTTCTGCATGTGGCGAACGGCATAAACTTCTAAATGTCCTCAGTAGGCCTAGGTGACTTTGGATGTTCCAAATGCCTAGCAATGCTCAGGGTAAATCTCTTCTTTATTTCGGGCTGGACCTAAAGGCCAGTTTCCGCATCACCTAGAGAGACCTCGAGCAGGAGTCCCCAAACTGAATTGGAGCCCCGGTGGTTTCTTTCAGGGCATCTTATGTTTCCCCAAAGTGGCAGTCCCGCATGGAATGAAAGCCTGCCACGAACCGCCTTCCTGAGGCTGTTTCAAAGCTGTGGAACGCTAGCCATAGAGAACACATTAGTTCCCGGCCTTTCCAACTGCATAGTGAGGGATGTTCCCAGAGCTGTGTATCCCTTGATTGTGCTCAGAAGGTTTTGGGTACACAGTGTACTTCCTTGGAAAGAATTGACCATGCGAGAGTCTTGAGCACTGTGAGCCATACTAAAGCTAAAGCCGTCCATTGATTAAGATTTCCTGGAAACCGGTGCACCTCTATCTTTGGTAATGGGAAAATGTGCACCTTACCTCAAGACTAGAGGTCACATTTAGTTGGCACTTTATCTACAGTATGCAACTGGGGAGAGCTCCCAGGATGGAATCGCAAGACCCTGGATTCTTTAGGAAACAACTATGTGCTCTTCAGCGGCACATGTGGCGTGAATAGTATCCTGGTGGTGTTGTTTTCTGCAGGCTTGGAAGCCGCAATGAAGCTGCTTACCACGTGGTGAAATTCGGGCTTCTCCCACATTCTCCCCTTTCCAACTTGACGCCAGAGCGCATTAACCAGCACTCTCTGATTCCTGGCGACTTTCAGCCCCACTGGGCCTTTCTATGATCACACTCCGTTGGACGGGCAGTGTTTTGCGTGCCATGAATAGCATTAGATGCTTCATGACATAGTGGGGACTAGGTGATTTTGGATCGTTCACGTGCCTCACAATTTTACCAGTTTTTCAGTATTTTCTGTCAGGCTGGACCTATCGTGTTCCTTGCTTCACAATACAGAGATGACAGGTAAGAGTTGCCAGGATGCACTTTAGGCACAGGGATTCTGTCAGTGCAGTTCAGAGGGCCTCTGCAGAGGCAGAGCCACGTTGAATAGAGTACTGGCAAAAACGTGGTCCTGGGGCTGCCTTACAGCTGTAGAAATCAAGCTCTGCAGGCGAGAATCAGTTCATTGCCTTTCACTCTGCATAGAAAGAGTTGACCCCAACAGTCTGTTCTGTGTTATTTTTGCTCAGAAAACAAAAATGGGACTCACAGCGCACACACTCTCCCCCAGAACGGAAGTCCTATGGGACTCTCTTAGGCCTATGGAAAGCCATAGAGGAGTTAAAGCACTCTGTCGACTCAGGACTCACGGAGATGGCTGCAAAAAATCTTTGCTGATAGCAAACACTCGTGCTTCCCTTGAGGCTAGGTGTCACGTTTACTTTTCACAGAGCTAGGGCAAGCATGGGATGAGCTCCTAGCAAGGCACTGGAGACCACCTGGTTTCGTAGGAGAAAACTCACGTTCTTCACTGAGCTATTCCTAGGAGTGACAAGAAGACGGTTAATGGCAATGGCTTTCAGTGAGCCTTCAGGCCGCCACTATCTACCTTTCAACTGGGGGAAATCCTGCCTTTTTCCAGGCTTCTCAATGACAAACTGGATCACCTAGCACATGTACCTAGCTTCTCTGACAATCCAAAAGAGACCATTGGAACACAATCCGGCCTTCTGCGATGAAACTTTTGGATGCAGTGTGTTCTGCATTTGGCGAACGGCATAAACTTCTAAATGTCCTCAGTAGGCCTAGGTGACTTTGGATGTTCCAAATGCCTAGCAATACTCAGGGTAAATGTCTTCTTTATTTCGGGCTGGACCTAAAGGCCAGTTTCCGCATCACCTAGAGAGACCTCGAGCAGGAGTCCCCAAACTGAATTGGAGCCCCGGTGGTTTCTTTCAGGGCATCTTATGTTTCCTCAAAGTGGCAGACCCAAATGGAATGAAAGCCTGCCACGAACCGCCTTCCTGAGGCTGTTTCAAAGCTGTGGAACGCTAGCCATAGAGAACACATTAGTTCCCGGCCCTTCCAACTGCATAGTGAGGGATGTTCCCAGAGCTGTGTATCCCTTGATTGTGCCCAGAAGGCTTTGGGTACACAGTGTCCTTCCTTGGAAAGAATTGACCATGTGAGAGTTTTGAGCACTGTGAGCCATACTAAAGCTAAAGCCGTCCATTGATTAAGACTTCCTGGAAACCGGTGCACCTCTATCTCTGGTAATGGGAAAATGTGCACCTTACCTCAAGATTAGAGGTCATATTTAGTTGGCCCTTTAGCTACAGTATGCAACTCGGGTGAGTTCCCAGGAAGGAATCGCAGGCCCCGGATTCTTTAGGAAAAAACTATGTGCTCTTAAGCGGCACCTGTGGCGTGAATAGTATCCTGGTGGTGTGGTTTTCAGCAGGCTTGGAAGCTGCAATGAAGCTGCTGTCAAAGGGGGAAATATGGGCTTCTCCCATATTCTCCCGTTTACAACTTTACACCACAGTACATTTTCTAGCACTCTGACTGACTACTGGAGACTTTCAGCCCCACTGGGCCTTTCTATGATCACACTCCGTTGGATGCGGGGTGTTTTGCGTGCCATGAATAGCATTACATGCTTCATGAACTAGTCCGGCCTAGTTGACTATGGATGGCCCAAATGGCTAACAATTTTACCGGATTTGCAGTATTTTCTGTCAGGCTGGACCTACCGTGTTCCTTGCTTCACAATAGAGAGATGACAGGTAAGAGTTGCCAGGATGCACTTTAGGCACAGGGATTCTGTCAGTGCAGTTCAGAGGGCCTCTGCAGAGGCAGAGCCACGTTGAATAGAGTACAGGCAAAAACGTGGTCCTGGGGCTGCCTTACAGCTGTAGAAATCTAGCTCTGCAAGCGAGAATCAGTTCGCTGCATTTCACTCTGCATAGAAAGAGTTGATGCCAACAGTCTGCTCTGTGTTATTATTGCTCAGAAAACGAAAAGGGGACTCACAGCGCACACACTCTCCCCCAGAAGGGAATTCCTATGCGACTCTCTTAGGCCTACGGAAAGCCGTAGAGGAGTTAAAGCACTCTGTCGAGTCAGGACACACGGAGATGGCTGCACACAAAACTTTGCTGATAGGAAACACTCGTGCTTCCTGTGAGACTGTGGTCACATTTACTTTTCACAGAGCTATGGCAAGTGTGGGATGAGCTCCTAGCAAGGCACTGGAGACCACATGGATTCGTAGGAGAAAACTCACTTTCTTCACTGAGCGTATTCCTAGGAGTGACTAGAAGACGGTTAATGGCAATGTCTTTCTGTCAGCCTTGAGGCCGCCACTATCTTCCTTTTAACCTGGGGAAATCCTGCCTTTTTCCAGGCTTCGCAATGACAAACTGGATCAACCAGCACATGTACCTAGCTTCTCTGACAATCCAAAAGAGACCATTGGAACGCAATCCGGCCTTCTGCGATGAAAGTTTTGGATGCAGTGTGTTCTGCATGTTGTGAACGGCATAAACCTCTAAATATCCTCAGTAGGCCTAGGTGACTTTGGATGTTCCATGTGCCTAGCAATGCTCAGGGTAAATCTCATCTTTATTTCGGGCTGGACCTAAAGGCCAGTTTCCGCATCACTTAGAGAGACCTCGAGCAGGAGTCCCCAAACTGAATTGGAGCCCCGGTGCTTTCTTTCAGGGCATCTAATGTTTTCTCAAAGTGGCAGACCCGCATGGAATGAAAGCCTGCCACGAACCGCCTTCCTGAGGCTGTTTCAAAGCTGTGGAACTCTAGCCATAGAGAACACATTAGTTCCCGGCCCTTCCAACTGCATAGTGAGGGATGTTCCCAGAGCTGTGTATCCCTTGATTGTGCCCAGAAGGCTTTGGGTACACAGTGTCCTTCCTTGGAAAGAATTGACCATGGGAGACTCTTGAGCACTGTGAGCCATACTAAAGCTAAAGCCGTCTATTGATTAAGACTTCCTGGAAACCGGTGCACCTCTATCTCTGGTAATGGGAAAATGTGCACCTTACCTCAAGATTAGAGGTCATATTTAGTTGGCCCTTTAGCTACAGTATGCAACTCGGGTGAGCTCCCAGGAAGGAATCGCAGGCCCCGGATTCCTTAGGAAAAAACTATGTGCTCTTAAGCGGCACCTGTGGCGTGAATAGTATCCTGGTGGTGTGGTTTTCAGCAGGCTTGGAAGCTGCAATGAAGCTGCTGTCAAAGGGGGAAATACGGGCTTCTCCCATATTCTCCCGTTTACAACTTTATGCCACAGTACATTTTCTAGCACTCTGACTGACTACTGGAGACTTTCAGCCCCACTGGGCCTTTCTATGATCACACTTCGTTGGACGCAGGGATTTTTGCGTGCCATGAATAGCATTACATGCTTCATGAACTAGTCTGGCCTAGTTGACTTTGGATGGACCAAATGGCTAACAATTTTACCGGATTTTCAGTATTTTCTGTCAGGCTGGACCTACCGTGTACCTTGCTTCACAAAAGAGAGATGACAGGTAAGAGTTGCCAGGATGCACTTTAGGTGCAGGGATTCTTTCAGTGCAGTTCAGAGGGCCTCCACAGAGGCAGAGCCACGTTGAATGGAATACTGGCAAAAACGTGGTCCTGGGGCTGCCTTACAGCTGTAGAAATCAAGCTCTGCAGGCGAGAATCTGTTCATCACCCTTCCCTCTTCATACAAAGAGTTGACCCCAACCGTCTGTTCTGTGTTATGTTTCTCGGAAAATAAAAGGGGACTACGGCGCACCCACTCTCCCTCAGAAGGGAATTCCTACGCGACTCTCTTAGGCCTACGGAAAGCCGTAGAGGAGTTAAAGAACTCTGTCGAGTCAGGACTCACGGAGATGGCTGCACACATAACTTTGCTGATAGGAAACACTCGTGCTTCCCTTGAGGCTAGGGGTCACGTTTACTTTGCACTGAGCTAGGGCAAGTGTGGGATGAGCTCCTAGCAAGGCACTGGAGACCACCTGGATTCCTAGGAGAACACTCACTTTCTTCACTGAGCGTATTCCTAGGAGTGACTAGAAGACGGTTAATGGCAATGTCTTTCAGTCAGCCTTGAGGCCGCCACTATGTACCTTTCAACTGGGGGAAATCCTGCCTTTTTCCAGGCTTCTCAATGACAAACTGGATCACCCCGCACATGTACCTAGCTTCTCTAACAATCCCAAAGAGACCATTGGAACGCAATCCGGCCTTCTGCGATGAAACTTTTGGATGCAGTGTGTTCTGCATGTGGTGAACGGCATAATCCTCTAAATGTCCTCAGTAGGCCTAGGTGACTTTGGATGTTCCAAATGCCTAGCAATGCTCAGGGTAAATCTCTTCTTTCTTTCGGGCTGGACCTAAAGGCCAGTTTCCGCATCACTTAGAGAGACCTCGAGCAGGAGTCCCCAAACTGAATTGGAGCCCCGGTGGTTTCTTTCAGGGCATCTTATGTTTCCTCAAAGTGGCAGACCCGCATGGAATGAAAGCCTGCCACGAACCGCCTTCCTGAGGCTGTTTCAAAGCTGTGGAACGCTAGCCATAGAGAACACATTAGTTCCCGGCCCTTCCAAATGCATAGTGAGGGATGTTCCCAGAGCTGTGTATCCCTTGATTGTGCCCAGAAGGCTTTGGGTACACAGTGTCCTTCCTTGGAAAGAATTGACCATGTGAGAGTCTTGAGCACTGTGGGCCATACTAAAGCTAAAGCCGTCCATTGATTAAGACGTCCTGGAAACCGGTGCACCTCTATCTCTGGTAATGGGAAAATGTGCACCTTACCTCAAGACTAGAGGTCACACTTAGTTGGACCTTTAGCTAGAGTACCCAACTGGGGTGAGCTCCCAGGAAGGAATCGCAATCCCCTCGATTCTTCAGGAAAACACTATGTGCTCTTCAGCGGCACCTGTTGCGTGAATAGTATCCTGGTGGTGTGGTTTTCAGCAGGCTTGGAAGCTGCAATGAAGCTGCTGTCAAAAGGGGGATATACGGGCTTGTCCCATATTCTCCCATTTACAACGTGTCACCACTGCGCATTTACTAGCACTCTCTGACTGACTACTGGAGACTTTCAGCCCCACTGGGCCTTTCTATGATCACACTTCGTTGGACGCGGGGTGTTTTGCGAGCCATGAATAGCATTACACGCTTCATGACATAGTGGGGACTAGGTGATTTTGGATCGTCCACGGGCCTCACAATTTTACCGGTTTTTCAGTATTTTCTGTCAGGCTGGACCTACCGTGTACCTTGCTTCACAATACAGAGAGACAGGTAAGAGTTGCCAGGATGCACTTTAGGCGCAGGGATTCTTTCAGTGCAGTTCAGAGGGCCTCCACAGAGGCAGAGCCACGTTGAATGGAATACTGGCAAAAAAGTGGTCCTGGGGCTGCCTTACAGCTGTACAAATCTAGCTCTGCAAGCGAGAATCAGTTCGCTGCCTTTCACTCTGCATAGAAAGAGTTGACGCCAACAGTCTGCTCTGTGTTATTATTGCTCAGAAAACAAAAAGGGAACTCACAGCGCACACACTCTCCCCCAGAAGGGAATTCCTATGCGACTCTCTTAGGCCTACGGAAAGCCGTAGAGGATTTAAAGCACTCTGTCGAGTCAGGACTCACAGCGATGGCTGCACACAAAACTTTGCTGATAGGAAACACTCGTGCTTCCTGTGAGACTAAGGGTCACGTTTACTTTTCACAGAGCTATGGCAAGTGTGGGATGAGCTCCTAGCAAGGCCCTGGAGACCACATGGATTCGTAGGAGAAAACTCGCTTTCTTCACTGAGCGTATTCCTAGGAGTGACTAGAAGACGGTTAATGGCAATGTCTTTCTGTCAGCCTTGAGGCCGCCTCTATCTTCCTTTTAACCGGGGGAAATCCAGCCTTTTTCCACGCTTATCAATGACAAACTGGATCAACCAGCACATGTACCTAGCTTCTCTGACAATCCAAAAGAGACCATTGGAACACAATCCGGCCTTGTGCTATGAAACTTTTGGATGCAGTGTGTTCTGCATGTGGCGAATGGCATAATCCTCTAAAAGTCCTCAGTAGGCCTAGGTGACTTTGGATGTTCCAAATGCCTAGCAATGCTCTGGGTAAATCTCTTCTTTATTTCGGGCAGGACCTAAAGGCCAGTTTCCGCATCACTTAGAGAGACCTCGAGCAGGAGTCCCCAAACTGAATTTGAGCTCCGGTGGTTTCTTTCAGGGCATCATAGGTTTCCTCAAATTGGCAGACCCGCATGGACTGAAAGCCTGCCACAAACCGTCCTCCTGAGGCAGTTTCAAAGCTGTGGAACTCTAGCCATAGAGAACACATTAGTTCCCGGCCCTTCAACTGCATAGTGAGGGATGTTCCCAGAGCTGTGTATCCCTTGATTGTGCTCAGAAGGTGTTGGGTACACAGTGTCCTTCCTTGGAAAGAATTGACCATGCGAGGGTCTTGAGCACTGTGAGCCACACTAAAGCTAAAGCCGTCCATTGATTAAGACTTCCTGGAAACCGGTGCACCTCTATCTTTGGTAACGGGAAAATTTGCACCTTACCTCAAGACTAGAGGTCACATTTAGTTGGCACTTTATCTACAGTATGCAACTGGGGAGACCTCCCAGGATGGAATCGCAAGACCCTGGTTTCTTTAGGAAACAACTATGTGCTCTTCAGCGGCACATGTGGCGTTAATAGTATCCTGGTGGTGTTGTTTTCTGCAGGCTTGGAAGCCGCAATGAAGCTGCTTACCACGTGGAGAAATTCGGGCTTCTCCCACATTCTCCCCTTTCCAACTTGACGCCAGAGCGCATTAACCAGCACTCTCTGATTCCTGGCGACTTTCAGCCCCACTGGGACTTTCTATGATCACACTCCGTTGGACGGGCAGTGTTTTGCGTGCCATGAATAGCATTAGATGCTTCATGACATAGTGGGGACTAGGTGATCTTGGATCGTCCACGTGCCTCACAATTTTACCAGTTTTTCAGTATTTTCTGTCAGGCTGGACCTACCGTGTTCCTTGCTTCACAATAGAGAGATGACAGGTAAGAGTTGCCAGGATGCACTTTAGGCACAGGGATTCTGTCAGTGCAGTTCAGAGGGCCTCTGCAGAGGCAGAGCCACGTTGAATAGAGTACTGGCAAAAACGTGGTCCTGGGGCTGCCTTACAGCTGTAGAAATCAAGCTCTGCAGGCGAGAATCAGTTCATTGCCTTTCACTCTGCATAGAAAGAGTTGACCCCAACAGTCTGTTCTGTGTTATTTTTGCTCAGAAAACAAAAATGGGACTCACAGTGCACACACTCTCCCCCAGAACGGAAGTCCTATGGGACTCTCTTAGGCCTATGGAAAGCCATAGAGGAGTTAAAGCACTCTGTCGACTCAGGACTCACGGAGATGGCTGCAAAAAATCTTTGCTGATAGCAAACACTCGTGCTTCCCTTGAGGCTAGGTGTCACGTTTACTTTTCACAGAGCTAGGGCAAGCGTGGGATGAGCTCCTAGCAAGGCACTGGAGACCACCTGGTTTCGTAGGAGAAAACTCACTTTCTTCACTGAGCTATTCCTAGGAGTGACAAGAAGACGGTTAATGGCAATGGCTTTCAGTTAGCCTTCAGGCCGCCACTATCTACCTTTCAACTGGGGGAAATCCTGCCTTTTTCCAGGCTTCTCAATGACAAACTGGATCACCTAGCACATGTACCTAGATTCTCTGACAATCCAAAAGAGACCATTGGAACACAATCCGGCCTTCTGCGATGAAACTTTTGGATGCAGTGTGTTCTGCATGTGGCGAACGGCATAAACTTCTAAATGTCCTCAGTAGGCCTAGGTGACTTTGGATGTTCCAAATGCCTAGCAATGCTCAGGGTAAATCTCTTCTTTCTTTCGGGCTGGACCTAAAGGCCAGTTTCCGCATCACCTAGAGAGACCTCGAGCAGGAGTCCCCAAACTGAATTGGAGCCCCGGTGGTTTCTTTCAGGGCATCTTATGTTTCCTCAAAGTGGCAGACCCAAATGGAATGAAAGCCTGCCACGAACCGCCTTCCTGAGGCTGTTTCAAAGCTGTGGAACGCTAGCCATAGAGAACACATTAGTTCCCCGCCCTTCCAACTGCATAGTGAGGGATGTTCCCAGAGCTGTGTATCCCTTGATTGTGCTCAGAAGGCTTTGGGTACACAGTGTCCTTCCTTGCAAAGAATTGACAATGTGAGAGTCTTGAGCACTCTGAGCCATACTAAAGCTAAAGCCGTCCATTGATTAAGATTTCCTGGAAACCGGTGCACCTCTATCTCTGGTAATGGGAAAATGTGCACCTTACCTCAAGACTAGAGGTCATATTTAGTTGGCCCTTTAGCTACAGTATGCAACTCGGGTGAGCTCCCAGGAAGGACTCGTAGGCCCCGGATTCCATAGGAAAAAACTATGTGCTCTTAAGCGGCACCTGTGGCGTGAATAGTATCCTGGTGGTGTGGTTTTCAGCAGGCTTGGAAGCTGCAATGTAGCTGCTGTCAAAGGGGGAAATACGGGCTTCTCCCATATTCTCCCGTTTACAACTTTATGCCACAGTACATTTTCTAGCACTCTGACTGACTACTGGAGACTTTCAGCCCCACTGGGCCTTTCTATGATCACACTCCGTTGGACGCGGGGTGTTTTGCGTGCTATGAATAGCATTACATGATTCATGAACTAGTCCGGCCTAGTTGACTATGGATGGACCAAATGGCTAACAATTTTACGGATTTTCAGTATTTTCTGTCATGCTGGACCTACCGTGTACCTTGCTTCACAATAGAGAGATGAGAGGTAAGAGTTGCCAGGATGCACTTTAGGTGCAGGGATTCTGTCAGTGCAGTTCAGAGGGCCTCCACAGAGGCAGAGCCACGTTGAATGGAATACTGGCAAAAACGTGGTCCTGGGACTTCCTTACAGCTGTACAAATCTAGCTCTGCAAGAGAGAATCAGTTCGTTGCCTTTCACTCTGAATAGAAAGAGTTCACCCCAACAGTCTGCTCTCTGTTATTATTGCTCAGAAAACAAAAAGGGGACTCACAGCGCACACACTCTCCCCCAGAAGGGAATTCCTATGTGACTCTCTTAGGCCTACAGAAAGCCGTAGAGGAGTTAAAGCACTCTGTCGAGTCAGGACTCACGGAGATGGCTGCACACAAAGCTTTGCTGATAGGAAACACTCGTGCTTCCTGTGAGACTGTGGTCACGTTTACTTTTCACAGAGATATGGCAAGTGTGGGATGAGCTCCTAGCAAGGCACTGGAGACCACATGGATTCGTAGGAGAAAACTCACTTTCTTCACTGAGCGTATTCCTAGGAGTGACTAGAAGACGGTTAATGGCAATGTCTTTCAGTCAGCCTTGAGGCCGCCACTATCTTCCTTTTAACCTGGGGAAATCCTGCCTTTTTCCAGGCTTCTCAATGACATACTGGATAAACCAGCACATGTACCTAGCTTCTCTGACAATCCAAATGAGACCATTGGAACTCAATCCGGCCTTCTGCGATGAAAGTTTTGGATGCAGTGTGTTCTGCATGTTGTGAACGGCATAATCCTCTAAATATCCTCAGTAGGCCTAAGTGACTTTGGATGTTCCATGTGCCTAGCAATGCTCAGGGTAAATCTCTTCTTTATTTCGGGCTGGACCTAAAGGCCAGTTTCCGCATCACTTAGAGAGACCTCGAGCAGGAGTCCCCAAACTGAATTGGAGCCCCGGTGCTTTCTTTCAGGGCATCAAATGTTTCCTCAAAGTGGCAGACCCGCATGGAATGAAAGCCTGCCACGAACCGCCTTCCTGAGGCTGTTTCAAAGCTGTGGAAATCTAGCCATAGAGAACACATTAGTTCCCGGCCCTTCCAACTGCATAGTGAGGGATGTTCCCAGAGCTGTGTATCCCTTGATTGTGCCCAGAAGGCTTTGGGTACACAGTGTCCTTCCTTGGAAAGAATTGACTATGTGAGAGTCTTGAGCACTGTGAGCCATACTAAAGCTAAAGCCGTCCATTGATTAAGACTTCCTGGAAACCGGTGCACCTCTATCTCTGGTAATGGGAAAATGTGCACCTTACCTCAAGACTAGAGGTCATATTTAGTTGGCCCTTTATCTACAGTATGCAACTGGGGTGAGCTCCCAGGAAGGAATCGCAGGCACCGGATTCCTTAGGAAAAAACTCTGTGCTCTTAAGTGGCACCTGTGGCGTGAATAGTATCCTGGTGGTGTGGTTTTCAGCAGGCTTGGAAGCTGCAATGAAGCTGCTGTCAAAGGGGGAAATACGGGCTTCTCCCATATTCTCCCGTTTTCAACTTTACGCCACAGTACATTTTCTAGCACTCTGAGTGACTACTGGAGACTTTCAGCCCCACTGTGCTTTCTATGATCACACTCCGTTGGACGCGTGGTGTTTTGCGTGCCATGAATAGCATTACATGCTTCATGAACTAGTCCGGCCTAGTTGACTTTGGATGGACCAAATGGCTAACAATTTTACCGAATTTTCAGTATTTTCTGTCAGGCTGGACCTACCGTGTACCTTGCTTCCCAAAAGAGAGATGACAGGTAAGAGTTGCCAGGATGCACTTTAGGTGCAGGGATTCTTTCAGTTCAGTTCAGAGGGCCTCCACAGAGGCAGAGCCACGTTGAATGGAATACTGGCAAAAACGTGGTCCTGGGGATGCCTTACAGCTGTAGAAATCAAGCTCTGCAGGCGAGAATCTGTTCATCACCCTTCCCTCTTCATACAAAGAGTTGACCCCAACCGTCTGTTCTGTGTTATGTTTCTCGGAAAATAAAAGGGGACTACGGCGCACCCACTCTCCCTCAGAAGGGAATTCCTACGCGACTCTCTTAGGCCTATGGCAAGCCGTAGAGGAGTTAAAGCACTCTGTCGAGTCAGGACTCACGGAGATGGCTGCACACATAACTTTGCTGATAGGAAACACTCGTGCTTCTCTTGAGGCTAGGGGTCACGTATACTTTGCACTGAGCTAGGGCAAGCGTGGGATGAGCTCCTAGCAAGGCACTGGAGACCACCTGGATTCCTAGGAAAACACTCACTTTCTTCACTGAGCGTATTCCTAGGAGTGACTAGAAGACGGTTAATGGCAATGTCTTTCAGTCAGCCTTGAGGCCGCCACTATCTACCTTTCAACTGGGGGAAATCCTGCCTTTTTCCAGGCTTCTCAATGACAAACTGGATCACCCCGCACATGTACCTAGCTTCTCTGACAATCCCAAAGAGACCATTGGAACGCAATCCGGCCTTCTGCGATGAAACTTTGGATGCAGTGTGTTCTGCATGTGGTGAACGGCATAATCCTCTAAATGTCCTCAGTAGGCCTAGGTGACTTTGGATGTTCCAAATGCTTAGCAATGCTCAGGGTAAATCTCTTCTTTCTTTCGGGCTGGACCTAAAGGCCAGTTTCCGCATCACTTAGAGAGACCTCGAGCACGAGTCCCAAAACTGAATTGGAGCCCCGGTGGTTTCTTTCAGGGCATCTTATGTTTCCTCAAAGTGGCAGACCCGCATGGAATGAAAGCCTGCCACGAACCGCCTTCCTGAGGCTGTTTCAAAGCTGTGGAACTCTAGCCATAGAGAACACATTAGTTCCCGGCCCTTCCAACTGCATAGTGAGGGATGTTCCCAGAGCTGTGTATCCCTTGATTGTGCCCAGAAGGCTTTGGGTACACAGTATCCTTCCTTGGAAAGAATTGACCATGTGAGAGTCTTGAGCACTGTGGGCCATAATAAAGCTAAAGCCGTCCATTGATTAAGACGTCCTGGAAACCGGTGCACCTCTATCTCTGGTAATGGGAACATGTGCACCTTACCTCAAGACTAGAGGTCACACTTAGTTGGACCTTTAGCTAGAGTACCCAACTGGGGTGAGCTCCCAGGAAGGAATCGCAATCCCCTCGATTCTTCAGGAAAACACTATGTGCTCTTCAGCGGCACCTGTTGCGTGAATATTATCCTGGTGGTGTGGTTTTCAGCTGGCTTGGAAGCTGCAATGAAGCTGCTGTCAAAAGGGGGATATACGGGCTTGTCCCATATTCTCCCATTTACAACTTGTCACCACTGCACATTTACTAGCACTCTCTGACTGACTACTGGAGACTTTCAGCCCCACTGGGCCTTTCTATGATCACACTTCATTGGACGCGGGGTGTTTTGCGAGCCATGAATAGCATTACACGCCTCATGACATAGTGGGGACTAGGTGATTTTGGATCGTCCACGGGCCTCACAATTTTACCGGTTTTTCAGTATTTTCTGTCAGGCTGGACCTACCGTGTACCTTGCTTCACAATACAGAGAGACAGGTAAGAGTTGCCAGGATGCACTTTAGGCGCAGGGATTCTTTCAGTGCAGTTCAGAGGGCCTCCACAGAGGCAGAGCCACGTTGAATGGAATACTGGCAAAAAAGTTGTCCTGGGGCTGCCTTACAGCTGTACAAATCTAGCTCTGCAAGCGAGAATCAGTTCGCTGCCTTTCACTCTGCATAGAAAGAGTTGACACCAACAGTCTGCTCTGTGTTATTATTGCTCAGAAAACAAAAAGGGGACTCACAGCGCACACACTCTCCCCCAGAAGGCAATTCCTATGCGACTCTCTTAGGCCTACGGAAAGCCGTAGAGGATTTAAAGCACTCTGTCGAGTCAGGACTCACGGCGATGGCTGCACACAAAACTTTGCTGATAGGAAACACTCGTGCTTCCTGTGAGACTAGGGGTCACGTTTACTTTTCACAGAGCTAGGGCAAGTGTGGGATGAGCTCCTAGCAAGGCCCTGGAGACCACATGGATTCGTAGGAGAAAACTCGCTTTCTTCACTGAGCGTATTCCTAGGATTGACTAGAAGACGGTTAATGGCAATGTCTTTCTGTCAGTCTTGAGGCCGCCTCTATCTTCCTTTTAACCAGTTGAAATCCAGCCTTTTTCCAGGCTTCTCAATGACAAACTGGATCAACCAGCACATGTACCTAGCTTCTCTGACAATCCAAAAGAGACCATTGGAACACAATCTGCCCTTCTGCTATGAAACTTTTGGATGCAGTGTGTTCTGCATGTGGCGAACGGCATAATCGTCTAAATGTCCTCAGTAGGCCTAGGTGACTTTGGATGTTCCAAATGCCTAGCAATGCTCAGGGTAAATCTCTTCTTTATTTCGGGCTGGACCTAAAGGCCAGTTTCCGCATCACTTAGAGAGACCTCGAGCAGGAGTCCCCAAACTGAAATGGAGCTCCGGTGGTTTCTTTCAGGGCATCTTAGGTTTCCTCAAAGTGGCAGACCCGCATGGAATGAAAGCCTGCCACGAACCGCCTTCCTGAGGCTGTTTCAAAGCTGTGGAACTCTAGCCATAGAGAACACATTAGTTCCCGGCCCTTCCAACTGCATAGTGAGGGATGTTCCCAGAGCTGTGTATCCCTTGATTGTGCCCAGAAGGCTTTGGGTACACAGTGTCCTTCCTTGGAAAGAATTGACCATGTGAGAGTCTTGAGCACTGTGAGCCATACTAAAGCTAAAGCCGTCCATTGATTAAGACTTCCTGGAAACCGGTGCATCTCTATCTCTGGTAATGGGAAAATGTGCACCTTACCTCAAGACTAGAGGTCATATTTAGTTGGCCCTTTAGCTACAGTATGCAACTCGGGTGAGCTCCCAGGAAGGATTCGCAGGCCCCGGATTCCTTAGGAAAAAATTATGTGCTTTTAAGCGGCACCTGTGGCGTGAATAGTATCCTGGTGATGTGGTTTTCAGCAGGCTTGGAAGCTGCAATGAAGCTGCTGTCAAAGGGGGAAATACGGGCTTCTCCCATATTCTCCCATTGAAAACTTTACGCCACAGTACATTTTATAGCACTCTGACTGACTACTGGATCCTTTCAGCCCCACTGGGCCTTTCTATGATCACACTCCGTTGGACGCGGGGTGTTTTGTGTGCCATGAATAGCATTACATGCTTCATGAACTAGTCCGGCCTAGTTGACTTTGGATGGACCAAGTGGCTAACAATTTTACCGGATTTTCAGTATTTTCTGTCAGGCTGGACCTACCGTGTACCTTGCTTCACAAAAGACAGATGACAGGTAAGAGTTGCCAGGATGCACTTTAGGTGCAGGGATTCTTTCAGTGCAGTTCAGAGGGCCTCCACAGAGGCAGAGCCACGTTGAATGGAATACTGGCAAAAACGTGGTCCTGGGGCTGCCTTACAGCTGTAGAAATCAAGCTCTGCAGGCGAGAATCTGTTCATCACCCTTCGCTCTTCATACAAAGAGTTGACCCCAACCGTCTGTTCTGTGTTATGTTTCTCGGAAAATAAAAGGGGACTACGGCGCACCCACTCTCCCTCAGAAGGGAATTCCTACGCGACTCTCTTAGGCCTACGGAAAGCCGTAGAGGAGTTAAAGCACTCTGTCGAGTCAGGACTCACGGAGATGGCTGCACACATAACTTTGCTGATAGGAAACACTCGTGCTACCCTTGAGGCTAGGGGTCACTTTTACTATGCACTGAGCTAGGGCAAGCGTGGGATGAGCTCCTAGCAAGGCACTGGAGACCACCTGGATTCCTAGGAGAACACTCACTTTCTTCACTGAGCGTATTCCTAGGAGTGACTAGAAGACGGTTAATGGCCATGTCTTTCAGTCAGCCTTGAGGCCGCCACTATGTACCTTTCAACTGGGGGAAATCCTGCGTTTTTCCAGGCTTCTCAATGACAAACTGGATCACCCCGCACATGTACCTAGCTTCTCTGACAATACCAAAGAGACCATTGGAATGCAATCCGGCCTTCTGCGATGAAACTTTTGGATGCAGTGTGTTCTGCATGTGGTGAACGGCATAATCCTCTAAATGTCCTCAGTAGGCCTAGGTGACTTTGGATGTTCCAAATGCCTAGCAATGCTCAGGGTAAATCTCTTCTTTCTTTCGGGCTGGACCTAAAGGCCAGTTTCCGCATCACTTAGAGAGACCTCGAGCAGGAGTCCCTACACTGAATTGGAGCCCCGGTGGTTTCTTTCAGGGCATCTTATGTTTCCTCAAAGTGGCACACCCGCATGGAATGAAAGCCTGCCACTAACCGCCTTCCTGAGGCTGTTTCAAAGCTGTGGAACGCTAGCCATAGAGAACACATTAGTTCCCGGCCCTTCCAACTGCATAGTGAGGGATGTTCCCAGAGCTGCGTATCCCTTGATTGTGCCCAGAAGGCTTTGGGTACACAGTGTCCTTCCTTGGAAAGAATTGACCATGTGAGAGTCTTGAGCACTGTGGGCCATAATAAAGCTAAAGCCATCCATTGATTAAGACGTCCTGGAAACCGGTGCACCTCTATCTCTGGTAATGGGAAAATGTGCACCTTACCTCAAGACTAGAGGTCACACTTAGTTGGACCTTTAGCTAGAGTACCCAACTGGGGTGAGCTCCCAGGAAGGAATCGCAATCCCCTCGATTCTTCAGGAAAACACTATGTGCTCTTCAGCGGCACCTGTTGCGTGAATAGTATCCTGGTGGTGTGGTTTTCAGCTTGCTTGGAAGCTGCAATGAAGCTGCTGTCAAAAGGGGGATATACGGGCTTATCCCATATTCTCCCATTTACAACTTGTCACCACTGCGCATTTACTAGCACTCTCTGACTGACTACTGGAGACTTTCAGCCCCACTGGGCCTTTCTATGATCACACTTCATTGGATGCGGGGTGTTTTGCGAGCCATGAATAGCATTACACGCTTCATGACATAGTGGGGACTAGGTGATTTTGGATCGTCCACGGGCCTCACAATTTTACCGGTTTTTCAGTATTTTCTGTCAGGCTGGACCTACCGTGTACCTTGCTTCACAATACAGAGAGACAGGTAAGAGTTGCCAGGATGCACTTTTGGCGCAGGGATTCTTTCAGTGCAGTTCAGAGGGCCTCCACCGAGGCAGAGCCACGGTGAATGGAATACTGGCAAAAAAGTGGTCCTGGGGCTGCCTTACAGCTGTACAAATCTAGCTCTGCAAGCGAGAATCAGTTCGCTGCCTTTCACTCTGCATAGAAAGAGTTGACGCCAACAGTCTGCTCTGTGTTATTATTGCTCAGAAAACAAAAAGGGGACTCACAGCACACACACTCTCCCTCAGAAGGGGATTCCTATGCGACTCACTTAGGCCTACGGAAAGCCGTAGAGGAGTTAAAGCACTCTGTTGAGTCAGGACTCACGGCGATGGCTGCACACAAATCTTTGCTGATAGGAAACACTCGTGCTTCCTGTGAGACTAGGGGTAACGTTTACTTTTCACAGAGCTAGGGCATGAGTGGGATGAGCTCCTAGCAAGGGACAGGAGACCACATGGATTCGTAGGAGAAAACTCACTTTCTTCACTGAGCGTATTCCTAGGAGTGACTAGAAGACGGTTAATGGCAATGTCTTTCTGTCAGCCTTGAGGCCGCCTCTATCTTCCTTTTAACCAGGGGAAATCCAGCCTTTTTCCAGGCTTCTCAATGACAAACTGGATCAACCAGCACATGTACCTAGCTTCTCTGACAATCCAAAAGAGACCATTGGAACACAATCCGGCCTTCTGCTATGAAACTTTTGGATGCAGTGTGTTCTGCATGTGGCGAACGGCATAATCCTCTAAAAGTCCTCAGTAGGCCTAGGTGACTTTGAATGTTCCAAATGCCTAGCAATGCTCAGGGTAAATCTCTTCTTTATTTCGGGCTGGACCTAAAGGCAAGTTTCCGCATCACTTAGAGAGACCTCGAGCAGGAGTCCCCAAACTGAATTGGAGCTCCGGTGGTTTCTTTCAGGGCATCTTAGATTTCCTCAAATTGGCAGACCCGCATGGAATGAAAGCCTGCCACGAACCGCCTTCCTGAGGCTGTTTCAAAGCTGTGGAACGCTAGCCATAGAGAACACATTAGTTCCCCGCACTTCCAACTGCATAGTGAGGGATGTTCCCAGAGCTGTGTATCCCTTGATTGTGCTCAGAAGGCTTTGGGTACACAGTGTCCTTCCTTGGAAAGAATTGACCATGCGAGAGTCTTGAGCACTGTGAGCCATACTAAAGCTAAAGCCGTCCATTGATTAAGACTTCCTGGAAACCGGTGCACCTCTATCTTTGGTAATGGGAAAATGTGCACCTTACCTCAAGACTAGAGGTCACATTTAGTTGGCACTTTATCTACAGTATGCAACTGGGGAGAGCTCCCAGGATGGAATCGCAAGACCCTGGATTCTTTAGGAAACAACTATGTGCTCTTCAGCGGCACATGTGGCGTGAATAGTATCCTGGTGGTGTTGTTTTCTGCAGGCTTGGAAGCCGCAATGAAGCTGCTTACCACGTGGAGAAATTCGGGCTTCTCCCACATTCTCCCCTTTCCAACTTGACGCCAGAGCGCATTAACCAGCACTCTCTGATTCCTGGCGACTTTCAGCCCCACTGGGCCTTTCTATGATCACACTCCGTTGGACGGGCAGTGTTTTGCGTGCCATGAATAGCATTAGATGCTTCATGACATAGTGGGGACTAGGTGATTTTGGATCGTCCACGTGCCTCACAATTTTACCAGTTTTTCAGTATTTTCTGTCAGGCTGGACCTACCGTGTTCCTTGCTTCACAATAGAGAGATGACAGGTAAGAGTTGCCAGGATGCACTTTAGGCACAGGGATTCTGTCAGTGCAGTTCAGAGGGCCTCTGCAGAGGCAGAGCCACGTTGAATAGAGTACTGGCAAAAACGTGGTCCTGGGGCTGCCTTACAGCTGTAGAAATCAAGCTCTGCAGGCGAGAATCAGTTCATTGCCTTTCACTCTGCATAGAAAGAGTTGACCCCAACAGTCTGTTCTGTGTTATTTTTGCTCAGAAAACAAAAATGGGACTCACAGTGCACACACTCTCCCCCAGAACGGAAGTCCTATGGGACTCTCTTAGGCCTATGGAAAGCCATAGAGGAGTTAAAGCACTCTGTTGACTCAGGACTCACGGAGATGGCTGCAAAAAATCTTTGCTGATAGCAAACACTCGTGCTTCCCTTGAGGCTAGGTGTCACGTTTACTTTTCACAGAGCTAGGGCAAGCGTGGGATGAGCTCCTAGCAAGGCACTGGAGACCACCTGGTTTCGTAGGAGAAAACTCACTTTCTTCACTGAGCTATTCCTAGGAGTGACAAGAAGACGGTTAATGGCAATGGCTTTCAGTTAGCCTTCAGGCCGCCACTATCTACCTTTCAACTGGGGGAAATCCTGCCTTTTTCCAGGCTTCTCAATGACAAACTGGATCACCTAGCACATGTACCTAGCTTCTCTGACAATCCAAAAGAGACCATTGGAACACAATCCGGCCTTCTGCGATGAAACTTTTGGATGCAGTGTGTTCTGCATGTGGCGAACGGCATAAACTTCTAAATGTCCTCAGTAGGCCTAGGTGACTTTGGATGTTCCAAATGCCTAGCAATGCTCAGGGTAAATCTCTTCTTTATTTCGGGCTGGACCTAAAGGCCAGTTTCCGCATCACCTAGAGAGACCTCGAGCAGGAGTCCCCAAACTGAATTGGAGCCCCGGTGGTTTCTTTCAGGGCATCTTATGTTTCCCCAAAGTGGCAGTCCCGCATGGAATGAAAGCCTGCCACGAACCGCCTTCCTGAGGCTGTTTCAAAGCTGTGGAACGCTAGCCATAGAGAACACATTAGTTCCCGGCCTTTCCAACTGCATAGTGAGGGATGTTCCCAGAGCTGTGTATCCCTTGATTGTGCTCAGAAGGTTTTGGGTACACAGTGTACTTCCTTGGAAAGAATTGACCATGCGAGAGTCTTGAGCACTGTGAGCCATACTAAAGCTAAAGCCGTCCATTGATTAAGATTTCCTGGAAACCGGTGCACCTCTATCTTTGGTAATGGGAAAATGTGCACCTTACCTCAAGACTAGAGGTCACATTTAGTTGGCACTTTATCTACAGTATGCAACTGGGGAGAGCTCCCAGGATGGAATCGCAAGACCCTGGATTCTTTAGGAAACAACTATGTGCTCTTCAGCGGCACATGTGGCGTGAATAGTATCCTGGTGGTGTTGTTTTCTGCAGGCTTGGAAGCCGCAATGAAGCTGCTTACCACGTGGTGAAATTCGGGCTTCTCCCACATTCTCCCCTTTCCAACTTGACGCCAGAGCGCATTAACCAGCACTCTCTGATTCCTGGCGACTTTCAGCCCCACTGGGCCTTTCTATGATCACACTCCGTTGGACGGGCAGTGTTTTGCGTGCCATGAATAGCATTAGATGCTTCATGACATAGTGGGGACTAGGTGATTTTGGATCGTCCACGTGCCTCACAATTTTACCAGTTTTTCAGTATTTTCTGTCAGGCTGGACCTATCGTGTTCCTTGCTTCACAATACAGAGATGACAGGTAAGAGTTGCCAGGATGCACTTTAGGCACAGGGATTCTGTCAGTGCAGTTCAGAGGGCCTCTGCAGAGGCAGAGCCACGTTGAATAGAGTACTGGCAAAAACGTGGTCCTGGGGCTGCCTTACAGCTGTAGAAATCAAGCTCTGCAGGCGAGAATCAGTTCATTGCCTTTCACTCT
Source organism: Mesoplodon densirostris (assembly GCF_025265405.1). Taxonomy (NCBI): domain Eukaryota; kingdom Metazoa; phylum Chordata; class Mammalia; order Artiodactyla; family Ziphiidae; genus Mesoplodon; species Mesoplodon densirostris. The sequence goes on from NC_082682.1 coordinate 2,903,736, forward strand.
GCATAGAAAGAGTTGACCCCAACAGTCTGTTCTGTGTTATTTTTGCTCAGAAAACAAAAATGGGACTCACAGCGCACACACTCTCCCCCAGAACGGAAGTCCTATGGGACTCTCTTAGGCCTATGGAAAGCCATAGAGGAGTTAAAGCACTCTGTTGACTCAGGACTCACGGAGATGGCTGCAAAAAATCTTTGCTGATAGCAAACACTCGTGCTTCCCTTGAGGCTAGGTGTCACGTTTACTTTTCACAGAGCTAGGGCAAGCATGGGATGAGCTCCTAGCAAGGCACTGGAGACCACCTGGTTTCGTAGGAGAAAACTCACTTTCTTCACTGAGCTATTCCTAGGAGTGACAAGAAGACGGTTAATGGCAATGGCTTTCAGTGAGCCTTCAGGCCGCCACTATCTACCTTTCAACTGGGGGAAATCCTGCCTTTTTCCAGGCTTCTCAATGACAAACTGGATCACCTAGCACATGTACCTAGCTTCTCTGACAATCCAAAAGAGACCATTGGAACACAATCCGGCCTTCTGCGATGAAACTTTTGGATGCAGTGTGTTCTGCATTGGGCGAACGGCATAAACTTCTAAATGTCCTCAGTAGGCCTAGGTGACTTTGGATGTTCCAAATGCCTAGCAATACTCAGGGTAAATGTCTTCTTTATTTCGGGCTGGACCTAAAGGCCAGTTTCCGCATCACCTAGAGAGACCTCGAGCAGGAGTCCCCAAACTGAATTGGAGCCCCGGTGGTTTCTTTCAGGGCATCTTATGTTTCCTCAAAGTGGCAGACCCAAATGGAATGAAAGCCTGCCACGAACCGCCTTCCTGAGGCTGTTTCAAAGCTGTGGAACGCTAGCCATAGAGAACACATTAGTTCCCGGCCCTTCCAACTGCATAGTGAGGGATGTTCCCAGAGCTGTGTATCCCTTGATTGTGCCCAGAAGGCTTTGGGTACACAGTGTCCTTCCTTGGAAAGAATTGACCATGTGAGAGTTTTGAGCACTGTGAGCCGTACTAAAGCTAAAGCCGTCCATTGATTAAGACTTCCTGGAAACCGGTGCACCTCTATCTCTGGTAATGGGAAAATGTGCACCTTACCTCAAGATTAGAGGTCATATTTAGTTGGCCCTTTAGCTACAGTATGCAACTCGGGTGAGTTCCCAGGAAGGAATCGCAGGCCCCGGATTCCTTAGGAAAAAACTATGTGCTCTTAAGCGGCACCTGTGGCGTGAATAGTATCCTGGTGGTGTGGTTTTCAGCAGGCTTGGAAGCTGCAATGAAGCTGCTGTCAAAGGGGGAAATATGGGCTTCTCCCATATTCTCCCGTTTACAACTTTACACCACAGTACATTTTCTAGCACTCTGACTGACTACTGGAGACTTTCAGCCCCACTGGGCCTTTCTATGATCACACTCCGTTGGATGCGGGGTGTTTTGCGTGCCATGAATAGCATTACATGCTTCATGAACTAGTCCGGCCTAGTTGACTATGGATGGCCCAAATGGCTAACAATTTTACCGGATTTGCAGTATTTTCTGTCAGGCTGGACCTACCGTGTTCCTTGCTTCACAATAGAGAGATGACAGGTAAGAGTTGCCAGGATGCACTTTAGGCACAGGGATTCTGTCAGTGCAGTTCAGAGGGCCTCTGCAGAGGCAGAGCCACGTTGAATAGAGTACAGGCAAAAACGTGGTCCTGGGGCTGCCTTACAGCTGTAGAAATCTAGCTCTGCAAGCGAGAATCAGTTCGCTGCATTTCACTCTGCATAGAAAGAGTTGATGCCAACAGTCTGCTCTGTGTTATTATTGCTCAGAAAACAAAAAGGGGACTCACAGCGCACACACTCTCCCCCAGAAGGGAATTCCTATGCGACTCTCTTAGGCCTACGGAAAGCCGTAGAGGAGTTAAAGCACTCTGTCGAGTCAGGACACACGGAGATGGCTGCACACAAAGCTTTGCTGATAGGAAACACTCGTGCTTCCTGTGAGACTGTGGTCACATTTACTTTTCACAGAGCTATGGCAAGTGTGGGATGAGCTCCTAGCAAGGCACTGGAGACCACATGGATTCGTAGGAGAAAACTCACTTTCTTCACTGAGCGTATTCCTAGGAGTGACTAGAAGACGGTTAATGGCAATGTCTTTCTGTCAGCCTTGAGGCCGCCACTATCTTCCTTTTAACCTGGGGAAATCCTGCCTTTTTCCAGGCTTCGCAATGACAAACTGGATCAACCAGCACATGTACCTAGCTTCTCTGACAATCCAAAAGAGACCATTGGAACGCAATCCGGCCTTCTGCGATGAAAGTTTTGGATGCAGTGTGTTCTGCATGTTGTGAACGGCATAAACATCTAAATATCCTCAGTAGGCCTAGGTGACTTTGGATGTTCCATGTGCCTAGCAATGCTCAGGGTAAATCTCATCTTTATTTCGGGCTGGACCTAAAGGCCAGTTTCCGCATCACTTAGAGAGACCTCGAGCAGGAGTCCCCAAACTGAATTGGAGCCCCGGTGCTTTCTTTCAGGGCATCTAATGTTTTCTCAAAGTGGCAGACCCGCATGGAATGAAAGCCTGCCACGAACCGCCTTCCTGAGGCTGTTTCAAAGCTGTGGAACTCTAGCCATAGAGAACACATTAGTTCCCGGCCCTTCCAACTGCATAGTGAGGGATGTTCCCAGAGCTGTGTATCCCTTGATTGTGCCCAGAAGGCTTTGGGTACACAGTGTCCTTCCTTGGAAAGAATTGACCATGGGAGACTCTTGAGCACTGTGAGCCATACTAAAGCTAAAGCCGTCTATTGATTAAGACTTCCTGGAAACCGGTGCACCTCTATCTCTGGTAATGGGAAAATGTGCACCTTACCTCAAGATTAGAGGTCATATTTAGTTGGCCCTTTAGCTACAGTATGCAACTCGGGTGAGCTCCCAGGAAGGAATCGCAGGCCCCGGATTCCTTAGGAAAAAACTATGTGCTCTTAAGCGGCACCTGTGGCGTGAATAGTATCCTGGTGGTGTGGTTTTCAGCAGGCTTGGAAGCTGCAATGAAGCTGCTGTCAAAGGGGGAAATACGGGCTTCTCCCATATTCTCCCGTTTACAACTTTATGCCACAGTACATTTTCTAGCACTCTGACTGACTACTGGAGACTTTCAGCCCCACTGGGCCTTTCTATGATCACACTTCGTTCGACGCAGGGATTTTTGCGTGCCATGAATAGCATTACATGCTTCATGAACTAGTCTGGCCTAGTTGACTTTGGATGGACCAAATGGCTAACAATTTTACCGGATTTTCAGTATTTTCTGTCAGGCTGGACCTACCGTGTACCTTGCTTCACAAAAGAGAGATGACAGGTAAGAGTTGCCAGGATGCACTTTAGGTGCAGGGATTCTTTCAGTGCAGTTCAGAGGGCCTCCACAGAGGCAGAGCCACGTTGAATGGAATACTGGCAAAAACGTGGTCCTGGGGCTGCCTTACAGCTGTAGAAATCAAGCTCTGCAGGCGAGAATCTGTTCATCACCCTTCCCTCTTCATACAAAGAGTTGACCCCAACCGTCTGTTCTGTGTTATGTTTCTCGGAAAATAAAAGGGGACTACGGCGCACCCACTCTCCCTCAGAAGGGAATTCCTACGCGACTCTCTTAGGCCTACGGAAAGCCATAGAGGAGTTAAAGAACTCTGTCGAGTCAGGACTCACGGAGATGGCTGCACACATAACTTTGCTGATAGGAAACACTCGTGCTTCCCTTGAGGCTAGGGGTCACGTTTACTTTGCACTGAGCTAGGGCAAGTGTGGGATGAGCTCCTAGCAAGGCACTGGAGACCACCTGGATTCCTAGGAGAACACTCACTTTCTTCACTGAGCGTATTCCTAGGAGTGACTAGAAGACGGTTAATGGCAATGTCTTTCAGTCAGCCTTGAGGCCGCCACTATGTACCTTTCAACTGGGGGAAATCCTGCCTTTTTCCAGGCTTCTCAATGACAAACTGGATCACCCCGCACATGTACCTAGCTTCTCTAACAATCCCAAAGAGACCATTGGAACGCAATCCGGCCTTCTGCGATGAAACTTTTGGATGCAGTGTGTTCTGCATGTGGTGAACGGCATAATCCTCTAAATGTCCTCAGTAGGCCTAGGTGACTTTGGATGTTCCAAATGCCTAGCAATGCTCAGGGTAAATCTCTTCTTTCTTTCGGGCTGGACCTAAAGGCCAGTTTCCGCATCACTTAGAGAGACCTCGAGCAGGAGTCCCCAAACTGAATTGGAGCCCCGGTGGTTTCTTTCAGGGCATCTTATGTTTCCTCAAAGTGGCAGACCCGCATGGAATGAAAGCCTGCCACGAACCGCCTTCCTGAGGCTGTTTCAAAGCTGTGGAACGCTAGCCATAGAGAACACATTAGTTCCCGGCCCTTCCAAATGCATAGTGAGGGATGTTCCCAGAGCTGTGTATCCCTTGATTGTGCCCAGAAGGCTTTGGGTACACAGTGTCCTTCCTTGGAAAGAATTGACCATGTGAGAGTCTTGAGCACTGTGGGCCATACTAAAGCTAAAGCCGTCCATTGATTAAGACGTCCTGGAAACCGGTGCACCTCTATCTCTGGTAATGGGAAAATGTGCACCTTACCTCAAGACTAGAGGTCACACTTAGTTGGACCTTTAGCTAGAGTACCCAACTGGGGTGAGCTCCCAGGAAGGAATCGCAATCCCCTCGATTCTTCAGGAAAACACTATGTGCTCTTCAGCGGCACCTGTTGCGTGAATAGTATCCTGGTGGTGTGGTTTTCAGCAGGCTTGGAAGCTGCAATGAAGCTGCTGTCAAAAGGGGGATATACGGGCTTGTCCCATATTCTCCCATTTACAACGTGTCACCACTGCGCATTTACTAGCACTCTCTGACTGACTACTGGAGACTTTCAGCCCCACTGGGCCTTTCTATGATCACACTTCGTTGGACGCGGGGTGTTTTGCGAGCCATGAATAGCATTACACGCTTCATGACATAGTGGGGACTAGGTGATTTTGGATCGTCCACGGGCCTCACAATTTTACCGGTTTTTCAGTATTTTCTGTCAGGCTGGACCTACCGTGTACCTTGCTTCACAATACAGAGAGACAGGTAAGAGTTGCCAGGATGCACTTTAGGCGCAGGGATTCTTTCAGTGCAGTTCAGAGGGCCTCCACAGAGGCAGAGCCACGTTGAATGGAATACTGGCAAAAAAGTGGTCCTGGGGCTGCCTTACAGCTGTACAAATCTAGCTCTGCAAGCGAGAATCAGTTCGCTGCCTTTCACTCTGCATAGAAAGAGTTGACGCCAACAGTCTGCTCTGTGTTATTATTGCTCAGAAAACAAAAAGGGGACTCACAGCGCACACACTCTCCCCCAGAAGGGAATTCCTATGCGACTCTCTTAGGCCTACGGAAAGCCGTAGAGGATTTAAAGCACTCTGTCGAGTCAGGACTCACAGCGATGGCTGCACACAAAACTTTGCTGATAGGAAACACTCGTGCTTCCTGTGAGACTAAGGGTCACGTTTACTTTTCACAGAGCTATGGCAAGTGTGGGATGAGCTCCTAGCAAGGCCCTGGAGACCACATGGATTCGTAGGAGAAAACTCGCTTTCTTCACTGAGCGTATTCCTAGGAGTGACTAGAAGACGGTTAATGGCAATGTCTTTCTGTCAGCCTTGAGGCCGCCTCTATCTTCCTTTTAACCAGGGGAAATCCAGCCTTTTTCCACGCTTATCAATGACAAACTGGATCAACCAGCACATGTACCTAGCTTCTCTGACAATCCAAAAGAGACCATTGGAACACAATCCGGCCTTGTGCTATGAAACTTTTGGATGCAGTGTGTTCTGCATGTGGCGAATGGCATAATCCTCTAAAAGTCCTCAGTAGGCCTAGGTGACTTTGGATGTTCCAAATGCCTAGCAATGCTCTGGGTAAATCTCTTCTTTATTTCGGGCAGGACCTAAAGGCCAGTTTCCGCATCACTTAGAGAGACCTCGAGCAGGAGTCCCCAAACTGAATTTGAGCTCCGGTGGTTTCTTTCAGGGCATCTTAGGTTTCCTCAAATTGGCAGACCCGCATGGACTGAAAGCCTGCCACAAACCGTCCTCCTGAGGCTGTTTCAAAGCTGTGGAACTCTAGCCATAGAGAACACATTAGTTCCCGGCCCTTCAACTGCATAGTGAGGGATGTTCCCAGAGCTGTGTATCCCTTGATTGTGCTCAGAAGGTGTTGGGTACACAGTGTCCTTCCTTGGAAAGAATTGACCATGCGAGGGTCTTGAGCACTGTGAGCCACACTAAAGCTAAAGCCGTCCATTGATTAAGACTTCCTGGAAACCGGTGCACCTCTATCTTTGGTAACGGGAAAATTTGCACCTTACCTCAAGACTAGAGGTCACATTTAGTTGGCACTTTATCTACAGTATGCAACTGGGGAGACCTCCCAGGATGGAATCGCAAGACCCTGGTTTCTTTAGGAAACAACTATGTGCTCTTCAGCGGCACATGTGGCGTTAATAGTATCCTGGTGGTGTTGTTTTCTGCAGGCTTGGAAGCCGCAATGAAGCTGCTTACCACGTGGAGAAATTCGGGCTTCTCCCACATTCTCCCCTTTCCAACTTGACGCCAGAGCGCATTAACCAGCACTCTCTGATTCCTGGCGACTTTCAGCCCCACTGGGACTTTCTATGATCACACTCCGTTGGACGGGCAGTGTTTTGCGTGCCATGAATAGCATTAGATGCTTCATGACATAGTGGGGACTAGGTGATCTTGGATCGTCCACGTGCCTCACAATTTTACCAGTTTTTCAGTATTTTCTGTCAGGCTGGACCTACCGTGTTCCTTGCTTCACAATAGAGAGATGACAGGTAAGAGTTGCCAGGATGCACTTTAGGCACAGGGATTCTGTCAGTGCAGTTCAGAGGGCCTCTGCAGAGGCAGAGCCACGTTGAATAGAGTACTGGCAAAAACGTGGTCCTGGGGCTGCCTTACAGCTGTAGAAATCAAGCTCTGCAGGCGAGAATCAGTTCATTGCCTTTCACTCTGCATAGAAAGAGTTGACCCCAACAGTCTGTTCTGTGTTATTTTTGCTCAGAAAACAAAAATGGGACTCACAGCGCACACACTCTCCCCCAGAACGGAAGTCCTATGGGACTCTCTTAGGCCTATGGAAAGCCATAGAGGAGTTAAAGCACTCTGTCGACTCAGGACTCACGGAGATGGCTGCAAAAAAATCTTTGCTGATAGCAAACACTCGTGCTTCCCTTGATGCTAGGTGTCACGTTTACTTTTCACAGAGCTAGGGCAAGCGTGGGATGAGCTCCTAGCAAGGCACTGGAGACCACCTGGTTTCGTAGGAGAAAACTCACTTTCTTCACTGAGCTATTCCTAGGAGTGACAAGAAGACGGTTAATGGCAATGGCTTTCAGTTAGCCTTCAGGCCGCCACTATCTACCTTTCAACTGGGGGAAATCCTGCCTTTTTCCAGGCTTCTCAATGACAAACTGGATCACCTAGCACATGTACCTAGATTCTCTGACAATCCAAAAGAGACCATTGGAACACAATCCGGCCTTCTGCGATGAAACTTTTGGATGCAGTGTGTTCTGCATGTGGCGAACGGCATAAACTTCTAAATGTCCTCAGTAGGCCTAGGTGACTTTGGATGTTCCAAATGCCTAGCAATGCTCAGGGTAAATCTCTTCTTTCTTTCGGGCTGGACCTAAAGGCCAGTTTCCGCATCACCTAGAGAGACCTCGAGCAGGAGTCCCCAAACTGAATTGGAGCCCCGGTGGTTTCTTTCAGGGCATCTTATGTTTCCTCAAAGTGGCAGACCCAAATGGAATGAAAGCCTGCCACGAACCGCCTTCCTGAGGCTGTTTCAAAGCTGTGGAACGCTAGCCATAGAGAACACATTAGTTCCCCGCCCTTCCAACTGCATAGTGAGGGATGTTCCCAGAGCTGTGTATCCCTTGATTGTGCTCAGAAGGCTTTGGGTACACAGTGTCCTTCCTTGCAAAGAATTGACAATGTGAGAGTCTTGAGCACTCTGAGCCATACTAAAGCTAAAGCCGTCCATTGATTAAGATTTCCTGGAAACCGGTGCACCTCTATCTCTGGTAATGGGAAAATGTGCACCTTACCTCAAGACTAGAGGTCATATTTAGTTGGCCCTTTAGCTACAGTATGCAACTCGGGTGAGCTCCCAGGAAGGACTCGTAGGCCCCGGATTCCATAGGAAAAAACTATGTGCTCTTAAGCGGCACCTGTGGCGTGAATAGTATCCTGGTGGTGTGGTTTTCAGCAGGCTTGGAAGCTGCAATGTAGCTGCTGTCAAAGGGGGAAATACGGGCTTCTCCCATATTCTCCCGTTTACAACTTTATGCCACAGTACATTTTCTAGCACTCTGACTGACTACTGGAGACTTTCAGCCCCACTGGGCCTTTCTATGATCACACTCCGTTGGACGCGGGGTGTTTTGCGTGCTATGAATAGCATTACATGATTCATGAACTAGTCCGGCCTAGTTGACTATGGATGGACCAAATGGCTAACAATTTTACGGATTTTCAGTATTTTCTGTCATGCTGGACCTACCGTGTACCTTGCTTCACAATAGAGAGATGAGAGGTAAGAGTTGCCAGGATGCACTTTAGGTGCAGGGATTCTGTCAGTGCAGTTCAGAGGGCCTCCACAGAGGCAGAGCCACGTTGAATGGAATACTGGCAAAAACGTGGTCCTGGGACTTCCTTACAGCTGTACAAATCTAGCTCTGCAAGAGAGAATCAGTTCGTTGCCTTTCACTCTGAATAGAAAGAGTTCACCCCAACAGTCTGCTCTCTGTTATTATTGCTCAGAAAACAAAAAGGGGACTCACAGCGCACACACTCTCCCCCAGAAGGGAATTCCTATGTGACTCTCTTAGGCCTACAGAAAGCCGTAGAGGAGTCAAAGCACTCTGTCGAGTCAGGACTCACGGAGATGGCTGCACACAAAGCTTTGCTGATAGGAAACACTCGTGCTTCCTGTGAGACTGTGGTCACGTTTACTTTTCACAGAGATATGGCAAGTGTGGGATGAGCTCCTAGCAAGGCACTGGAGACCACATGGAGTCGTAGGAGAAAACTCATTTTCTTCACTGAGCGTATTCCTAGGAGTGACTAGAAGACGGTTAATGGCAATGTCTTTCAGTCAGCCTTGAGGCCGCCACTATCTTCCTTTTAACCTGGGGAAATCCTGCCTTTTTCCAGGCTTCTCAATGACATACTGGATCAACCAGCACATGTACCTAGCTTCTCTGACAATCCAAATGAGACCATTGGAACTCAATCCGGCCTTCTGCGATGAAAGTTTTGGATGCAGTGTGTTCTGCATGTTGTGAACGGCATAATCCTCTAAATATCCTCAGTAGGCCTAAGTGACTTTGGATGTTCCATGTGCCTAGCAATGCTCAGGGTAAATCTCTTCTTTATTTCGGGCTGGACCTAAAGGCCAGTTTCCGCATCACTTAGAGAGACCTCGAGCAGGAGTCCCCAAACTGAATTGGAGCCCCGGTGCTTTCTTTCAGGGCATCAAATGTTTCCTCAAAGTGGCAGACCCGCATGGAATGAAAGCCTGCCACGAACCGCCTTCCTGAGGCTGTTTCAAAGCTGTGGAAATCTAGCCATAGAGAACACATTAGTTCCCGGCCCTTCCAACTGCATAGTGAGGGATGTTCCCAGAGCTGTGTATCCCTTGATTGTGCCCAGAAGGCTTTGGGTACACAGTGTCCTTCCTTGGAAAGAATTGACTATGTGAGAGTCTTGAGCACTGTGAGCCATACTAAAGCTAAAGCCGTCCATTGATTAAGACTTCCTGGAAACCGGTGCACCTCTATCTCTGGTAATGGGAAAATGTGCACCTTACCTCAAGACTAGAGGTCATATTTAGTTGGCCCTTTATCTACAGTATGCAACTGGGGTGAGCTCCCAGGAAGGAATCGCAGGCACCGGATTCCTTAGGAAAAAACTCTGTGCTCTTAAGTGGCACCTGTGGCGTGAATAGTATCCTGGTGGTGTGGTTTTCAGCAGGCTTGGAAGCTGCAATGAAGCTGCTGTCAAAGGGGGAAATACGGGCTTCTCCCATATTCTCCCGTTTTCAACTTTACGCCACAGTACATTTTCTAGCACTCTGAGTGACTACTGGAGACTTTCAGCCCCACTGTGCTTTCTATGATCACACTCCGTTGGACGCGTGGTGTTTTGCGTGCCATGAATAGCATTACATGCTTCATGAACTAGTCCGGCCTAGTTGACTTTGGATGGACCAAATGGCTAACAATTTTACCGGATTTTCAGTATTTTCTGTCAGGCTGGACCTACCGTGTACCTTGCTTCCCAAAAGAGAGATGACAGGTAAGAGTTGCCAGGATGCACTTTAGGTGCAGGGATTCTTTCAGTTCAGTTCAGAGGGCCTCCACAGAGGCAGAGCCACGTTGAATGGAATACTGGCAAAAACGTGGTCCTGGGGCTGCCTTACAGCTGTAGAAATCAAGCTCTGCAGGCGAGAATCTGTTCATCACCCTTCCCTCTTCATACAAAGAGTTGACCCCAACCGTCTGTTCTGTGTTATGTTTCTCGGAAAATAAAAGGGGACTACGGCGCACCCACTCTCCCTCAGAAGGGAATTCCTACGCGACTCTCTTAGGCCTATGGAAAGCCGTAGAGGAGTTAAAGCACTCTGTCGAGTCAGGACTCACGGAGATGGCTGCACACATAACTTTGCTGATAGGAAACACTCGTGCTTCTCTTGAGGCTAGGGGTCACGTATACTTTGCACTGAGCTAGGGCAAGCGTGGGATGAGCTCCTAGCAAGGCACTGGAGACCACCTGGATTCCTAGGAAAACACTCACTTTCTTCACTGAGCGTATTCCTAGGAGTGACTAGAAGACGGTTAATGGCAATGTCTTTCAGTCAGCCTTGAGGCCGCCACTATCTACCTTTCAACTGGGGGAAATCCTGCCTTTTTCCAGGATTCTCAATGACAAACTGGATCACCCCGCACATGTACCTAGCTTCTCTGACAATCCCAAAGAGACCATTGGAACGCAATCCGGCCTTCTGCGATGAAACTTTGGATGCAGTGTGTTCTGCATGTGGTGAACGGCATAATCCTCTAAATGTCCTCAGTAGGCCTAGGTGACTTTGGATGTTCCAAATGCTTAGCAATGCTCAGGGTAAATCTCTTCTTTCTTTCGGGCTGGACCTAAAGGCCAGTTTCCGCATCACTTAGAGAGACCTCGAGCACGAGTCCCAAAACTGAATTGGAGCCCCGGTGGTTTCTTTCAGGGCATCTTATGTTTCCTCAAAGTGGCAGACCCGCATGGAAGAAAGCCTGCCACGAACCGCCTTCCTGAGGCTGTTTCAAAGCTGTGGAACTCTAGCCATAGAGAACACATTAGTTCCCGGCCCTTCCAACTGCATAGTGAGGGATGTTCCCAGAGCTGTGTATCCCTTGATTGTGCCCAGAAGGCTTTGGGTACACAGTATCCTTCCTTGGAAAGAATTGACCATGTGAGAGTCTTGAGCACTGTGGGCCATACTAAAGCTAAAGCCGTCCATTGATTAAGACGTCCTGGAAACCGGTGCACCTCTATCTCTGGTAATGGGAACATGTGCACCTTACCTCAAGACTAGAGGTCACACTTAGTTGGCCCTTTAGCTAGAGTACCCAACTGGGGTGAGCTCCCAGGAAGGAATCGCAATCCCCTCGATTCTTCAGGAAAACACTATGTGCTCTTCAGCGGCACCTGTTGCGTGAATAGTATCCTGGTGGTGTGGTTTTCAGCTGGCTTGGAAGCTGCAATGAAGCTGCTGTCAAAAGGGGGATATACGGGCTTGTCCCATATTCTCCCATTTACAACTTGTCACCACTGCACATTTACTAGCACTCTCTGACTGACTACTGGAGACTTTCAGCCCCACTGGGCCTTTCTATGATCACACTTCATTGGACGCGGGGTGTTTTGCGAGCCATGAATAGCATTACACGCCTCATGACATAGTGGGGACTAGGTGATTTTGGATCGTCCACGGGCCTCACAATTTTACCGGTTTTTCAGTATTTTCTGTCAGGCTGGACCTACCGTGTACCTTGCTTCACAATACAGAGAGACAGGTAAGAGTTGCCAGGATGCACTTTAGGCGCAGGGATTCTTTCAGTGCAGTTCAGAGGGCCTCCACAGAGGCAGAGCCACGTTGAATGGAATACTGGCAAAAAAGTGGTCCTGGGGCTGCCTTACAGCTGTACAAATCTAGCTCTGCAAGCGAGAATCAGTTCGCTGCCTTTCACTCTGCATAGAAAGAGTTGACACCAACAGTCTGCTCTGTGTTATTATTGCTCAGAAAACAAAAAGGGGACTCACAGCGCACACACTCTCCCCCAGAAGGCAATTCCTATGCGACTCTCTTAGGCCTACGGAAAGCCGTAGAGGATTTAAAGCACTCTGTCGAGTCAGGACTCACAGCGATGGCTGCACACAAAACTTTGCTGATAGGAAACACTCGTGCTTCCTGTGAGACTAGGGGTCACGTTTACTTTTCACAGAGCTAGGGCAAGTGTGGGATGAGCTCCTAGCAAGGCACTGGAGACCACATGGATTCGTAGGAGAAAACTCACTTTCTTCACTGAGCGTATTCCTAGGATTGACTAGAAGACGGTTAATGGCAATGTCTTTCTGTCAGTCTTGAGGCCGCCTCTATCTTCCTTTTAACCAGTTGAAATCCAGCCTTTTTCCAGGCTTCTCAATGACAAACTGGATCAACCAGCACATGTACCTAGCTTCTCTGACAATCCAAAAGAGACCATTGGAACACAATCTGCCCTTCTGCTATGAAACTTTTGGATGCAGTGTGTTCTGCATGTGGCGAACGGCATAATCGTCTAAATGTCCTCAGTAGGCCTAGGTGACTTTGGATGATCCAAATGCCTAGCAATGCTCAGGGTAAATCTCTTCTTTATTTCGGGCTGGACCTAAAGGCCAGTTTCCGCATCACTTAGAGAGACCTCGAGCAGGAGTCCCCAAACTGAAATGGAGCTCCAGTGGTTTCTTTCAGGGCATCTTAGGTTTCCTCAAAGTGGCAGACCCGCATGGAATGAAAGCCTGCCACGAACCGCCTTCCTGAGGCTGTTTCAAAGCTGTGGAACTCTAGCCATAGAGAACACATTAGTTCCCGGCCCTTCCAACTGCATAGTGAGGGATGTTCCCAGAGCTGTGTATCCCTTGATTGTGCCCAGAAGGCTTTGGGTACACAGTGTCCTTCCTTGGAAAGAATTGACCATGTGAGAGTCTTGAGCACTGTGAGCCATACTAAAGCTAAAGCCGTCCATTGATTAAGACTTCCTGGAAACCGGTGCATCTCTATCTCTGGTAATGGGAAAATGTGCACCTTACCTCAAGACTAGAGGTCATATTTAGTTGGCCCTTTAGCTACAGTATGCAACTCGGGTGAGCTCCCAGGAAGGATTCGCAGGCCCCGGATTCCTTAGGAAAAAACTATGTGCTTTTAAGCGGCACCTGTGGCGTGAATAGTATCCTGGTGATGTGGTTTTCAGCAGGCTTGGAAGCTGCAATGAAGCTGCTGTCAAAGGGGGAAATACGGGCTTCTCCCATATTCTCCCATTGAAAACTTTACGCCACAGTACATTTTATAGCACTCTGACTGACTACTGGATCCTTTCAGCCCCACTGGGCCTTTCTATGATCACACTCCGTTGGACGCGGGGTGTTTTGCGTGCCATGAATAGCATTACATGCTTCATGAACTAGTCCGGCCTAGTTGACTTTGGATGGACCAAGTGGCTAACAATTTTACCGGATTTTCAGTATTTTCTGTCAGGCTGGACCTACCGTGTACCTTGCTTCACAAAAGACAGATGACAGGTAAGAGTTGCCAGGATGCACTTTAGGTGCAGGGATTCTTTCAGTGCAGTTCAGAGGGCCTCCACAGAGGCAGAGCCACGTTGAATGGAATACTGGCAAAAACGTGGTCCTGGGGCTGCCTTACAGCTGTAGAAATCACGCTCTGCAGGCGAGAATCTGTTCATCACCCTTCGCTCTTCATACAAAGAGTTGACCCCAACCGTCTGTTCTGTGTTATGTTTCTCGGAAAATAAAAGGGGACTACGGCGCACCCACTCTCCCTCAGAAGGGAATTCCTACGCGACTCTCTTAGGCCTACGGAAAGCCGTAGAGGAGTTAAAGCACTCTGTCGAGTCAGGACTCACGGAGATGGCTGCACACATAACTTTGCTGATAGGAAACACTCGTGCTACCCTTGAGGCTAGGGGTCACTTTTACTATGCACTGAGCTAGGGCAAGCGTGGGATGAGCTCCTAGCAAGGCACTGGAGACCACCTGGATTCCTAGGAGAACACTCACTTTCTTCACTGAGCGTATTCCTAGGAATGACTAGAAGACGGTTAATGGCAATGTCTTTCAGTCAGCCTTGAGGCCGCCACTATGTACCTTTCAACTGGGGGAAATCCTGCCTTTTTCCAGGCTTCTCAATGACAAACTGGATCACCCCGCATATGTACCTAGCTTCTCTGACAATCCCAAAGAGACCATTGGAACGCAATTAGGCCTTCTGCGATGAAACTTTTGGATGCAGTGTATTCTGCATGTGGTGAACGGCATAATCCTCTAAATGTCCTCAGTAGGCCTAGGTGACTTTGGATGTTCCAAATGCCTAGCAATGCTCAGGGTAAATCTCTTCTTTCTTTCGGGCTGGACCTAAAGGCCAGTTTCCGCATCACTTAGAGAGACCTCGAGCACAAGTCCCCAAACTGAATTGGAGCCCCGGTGGTTTCTTTCAGGGCATCTTATGTTTCCTCAAAGTGGCAGACCCACTTGGAATGAAAGCCTGCCACGAACCGCCTTCCTGATGCTGTTTCAAAGCTGTGGAACGCTAGCCATAGAGAACACATTAGTTCCCGGCACTTCCAACTGCATAGTGAGGGATGTTCCCAGAGCTGTGTATCCCTTGATTGTGCCCAGAAGGCTTTGGGTACACAGTGTCCTTCCTTGGAAAGAATTGACCATGTGAGAGTCTTGAGCACTGTGGGCCATACTAAAGCTAAAGCCGTCCATTGATTAAGACGTCCTGGAAACCGGTGAACCTCTATCTCTGGTAATGGGAAAATGTGCACCTTACCTCAAGACTAGAGGTCACACTTAGTTGGACCTTTAGCTAGAGTACCCAACTGGGGTGAGCTCCCAGTAAAGAATCGCAATCCCCTCGATTCTTCAGGAAAAAACTATGTGCTCTTCAGCGGCACCTGTTGCGTGAATAGTATCCTGGTGGTGTGGTTTTCAGCAGGCTTGGAAGCTGCAATGAAGCTGCTGTCAAAAGGGGGATATACGGGCTTGTCCCATATTCTCCCATTTACAACTTGTCACCACTGCGCATTTACTAGCACTCTCTGACTGACTACTGGAGACTTTCAGCCCCACTGGGCCTTTCTATGATCACACTTCATTGGACGCGGGGTGTTTTGCGAGCCATGAATAGCATTACACGCTTCATGACATAGTGGGGACTAGGTGATTTTGGATCGTCCACGGGCCTCACAATTTTACCGGTTTTTCAGTATTTTCTGTCAGGCTGGACCTACCGTGTACCTTGCTTCACAATACAGAGAGACAGGTAAGAGTTGCCAGGATGCACTTTAGGCGCAGGGATTCTTTCAGTGTAGTTCAGAGGGCCTCCACAGAGGCAGAGCCACGTTGAATGCAATACTGGCAAAAAAGTGGTCCTGGGGCTGCCTTACAGCTGTACAAATCTAGCTCTGCAAGCGAGAATCAGTTCGCTGCCTTTCACTCTGCATAGAAAGAGTTGACGCCAACAGTCTGCTCTGTGTTATTATTG
Source organism: Mesoplodon densirostris (assembly GCF_025265405.1). Taxonomy (NCBI): domain Eukaryota; kingdom Metazoa; phylum Chordata; class Mammalia; order Artiodactyla; family Ziphiidae; genus Mesoplodon; species Mesoplodon densirostris. Next base: position 2,919,656 of record NC_082682.1, read on the forward strand.
CTCAGAAAACAAAAAGGGGACTCACAGCGCACACACTCTCCCCCAGAAGGCAATTCCTATGCGACTCTCTTAGGCCTACGGAAAGCCGTAGAGGAGTTAAAGCACTCTGTCGAGTCAGGACTCACGGCGATGGCTGCACACAAAACTTTGCTGATAGGAAACACTCGTGCTTCCTGTGAGACTAGGGGTCACGTTTACTTTTCACAGAGCTAGGGCAAGTGTGGGATGATCTCCTAGCAAGGCACTGGAGACCACATGGATTCGTAGGAGAAAACTCACTTTCTTCACTGAGCGTATTCCTAGGAGTGACTAGAAGACGGTTAATGGCAATGTCTTTCTGTCAGCCTTGAGGCCGCCTCTATCTTCCTTTTAACCGGGGGAAATCCAGCCTTTTTCAAGGCTTCTCAATGACAAACTGGATCAACCAGCACATGTACCTAGCTTCTCTGACAATCCAAAAGAGACCATTGGAACACAACCGGCCTTCTGCGATGAAAGTTTTGGATGCAGTGTGCTCTGCATGTGGTGAACGGCATAATCCTCTAAATGTCCTCAGTAGGCCTAGGTTACTTTGGATGTTCCATGTGCCTAGCAATGCTCAGGGTAAATCTCTTCAATATTTCGGGCTGTACCTAAAGGCCAGTTTCCGCATCACTTAGAGAGACCTCGAGCAGGAGTCCCCAAACTGAATAGGAGCCCCGTTGGTTTCTTTCACGGCATCTAATGTTTCCTCAAAGTGGCAGACCGCCATGGAATGAAAGCCTGCCAAGAACCGCCTTCCTGAGGCTGTTTCAAAGCTGTGGAACGATAGCCATAGAGAACACATTAGTTCCCGGCCCTTCAAACTGCATAGTGAGGGATGTTCCCAGAGCTGTGTATCCCTTGATTGTGCCAAGAAGCCTTTGGGTACACAGTGTCCTTCCTTGGAAAGAATTGACCATGTGAGAGTCTTGAGCACTGTGAGCCATACTAAAGCTAAAGCCGTCCATTGATTAAGACTTCCTGGAAACCGGTGCACCTCTATCTCTGGTAATGGGAAAATGTGCACCTTACCTCAAGACTAGAGGTCATATTTAGTTGGCCCTTTAGCTACAGTATGCAACTCGGGTGAGCTCCCAGGAAGGAATCGCAGGCCCCGGATTCCTTAGGAAAAAACTATGTGCTCTTCAGCGGCACCTGTGGCGTGAAGAGTCTCCTGGTGGTGTGGTTTTCAGCAGGCTTGGAAGCTGCAATGTAGCTGCTGTCAAAGGGGGAAATACGGGCTTCTCCCATATTCCCCCGTTTACAACTTTACGCCACAGTACATTTTCTAGCACTCTGACTGACTACTGGAGATTTTCAGCCCCACTGGGCCTTTCTATGATCACACTCCGTTGGACGCGGGGTGTTTTGCGTGCCATGAATAGCATTACATGCTTCATGAAATAGTCCGGCCTAGTTGACTTTGGATGGACCAAATGGCTAACAATTTTACCGGATTTTCAGTATTTTCTGTCAGGCTGGACCTACCGTGTACCTTGCTTCACAAAAGAGAGATGACAGGTAAGAGTTGCCAGGATGCACTTTAGGTGCAGGGATTCTTTCAGTTCAGTTCAGAGGGCCTCCACAGAGGCAGAGCCACGTTGAATGGAATACTGGCAAAAACGTGGTCGTGCGGCTGCCTTACAGCTGTAGAAATCAAGCTCTGCAGGCGAGAATCTGTTCATCACCCTTCCCTCTTCATACAAAGAGTTGACCCCAGCCGTCTGTTCTATGTTATGTTTCTCAGAAAATAAAAGGGGACTACGGCGCACCCACTCTCCCTCAGAAGGGAATTCCTACGCGACTCTCTTAGCCCTACGGAAAGCCGTAGAGGAGTTAAAGCACTCTGTCGAGTCAGGACTCATGGAGATGGCTGCACACATAACTTTGCTGATAGGAAACACTTGTGCTTCCCTTGAGGCTAGGGGTCACGTTTACTTTGCACTGAGCTATGGCAAGCGTGGGATGAGCTCCTAGCAAGGCACTGGAGACCACCTAGATTCCTAGGAGAACACTCACTTTCTTCACTGAGCGTATTCCTAGGAGTGACTAGAAGACGGTTAATGGCAATGTCTTTCAGTCAGCCTTGAGGCCGCCACTATGTACCTTTCAACTGGGGGAAATCCTGCCTTTTTCCAGGCTTCTCAATGACAAACTGGATCACCCCGCACATGTACCTTGCTTCAATGACAATCCCAAAGAGACCATTGGAACGCAATCCGGCCTTCTGCGATGAAACTTTTGGATGCAGTGTGTTCTGCATGTGGTGAACGGCATAATCCTCTAAATGTCCTCAGTAGGCCTAGGTGACTTTGGATGTTCCAAATGCCTAGCAATGCTCAGGGTAAATCTCTTCTTTCTTTCGGGCTGGACCTAAAGGCCAGTTTCCGCATCACTTAGAGAGACCTTGAGCAGGAGTCCCCAAACTGAATTGGAGCCCCGGTGGTTTCTTTCAGGGCATCTTATGTTTCCTCAAAGTGGCAGACCCGCATGGAATGAAAGCCTGCCACGAACCGCCTTCCTGAGTCTGTTTCAAAGTTGTGAAACGCTAGCAATAGAGAACACATTAGTTCCCGGCCCTTCCAACTGCATAGTGAGGGATGTTCCCAGAGCTGTGTATCCCTTGATTGTGCCCAGAAGGCTTTGGGTACACAGTGTCCTTCCTTGGAAAGAATTGACCATGTGAGAGTCTTGAGCACTGTGGGCCATACTAAAGCTAAAGCCGTCCATTGATTAAGACGTCCTGGAAACCGGTGCACCTCTATCTCTGGTAATGGGAAAATGTGCACCTTACCTCAAGACTAGAGGTCACACTTAGTTGGACCTTTAGCTAGAGTACCCAACTGGGGTGATCTCCCAGGAAGGAATCACAATCCCCTCGTTTCTTCAGGGAAACACTATGTGATCTTCAGCGGCACCTGTTGCGTGAATAGTATCCTGGTGGTGTGGTTTTCAACAGGCTTGGAAGCTGCAATGAAGCTGCTGTCAAAAGGGGCATATACGGGCTTGTCTCATATTCTCCCATTTACAACTTGTCACCACTGCACATTTACTAGCACTCTCTGACTGACTACTGGAGACTTTCAGCCCCACTGGGCCTTTCTATGATCACACTTCGTTGGACGCGGGGTGTTTTGCGAGCCATGAATAGCATTACACGCTTCATGACATAGTGGGGACTAGGTGATTTTGGATCGTCCACGGGCCTCACAATTTTACCGGTTTTTCAGTATTTTCTGTCAGGCTGGACCTACCGTGTACCTTGCTTCACAATACAGAGAGACAGGTAAGAGTTGCCAGGATGCACTTTAGGCGCAGGGATTCTTTCAGTGCAGTTCAGAGGGCCTCCACAGAGGCAGAGCCACGTTGAATGGAATACGGGCAAAAAAGTGGTCCTGGGGCTGCCTTACAGCTGTACAAATCTAGCTCTGCAAGCGAGAATCAGTTTGCTGCCTTTCACTCTGCATAGAAAGAGTTGACGCCAACAGTCTGCTCTGTGTTATTATTGCTCAGAAAACAAAAAGGGGACTCACAGCGCACACACTCTCCCCCAGAAGGCAATTCCTATGCGACTCTCTTAGGCCTACGGAAAGCCGTAGAGGAGTTAAAGCACTCTGTCGAGTCAGGACTCACGGCGATGGCTGCACACAAAACTTTGCTGATAGGAAACACTCGTGCTTCCTGTGAGACTAGGGGTCACGTTTACTTTTCACAGAGCTAGGGCAAGTGTGGGATGAGCTCCTAGCAAGGCACTGGAGACCACATGGATTCGTAGGAGAAAACTCACTTTCTTCACTGAGCGTATTCCTAGGAGTGACTAGAAGACGGTTAATGGCAATGTCTTTCTGTCAGCCTTGAGGCCGCCTCTTTCTTCCTTTTAACCAGGGGAAATCCAGCCTTTTTCCAGGCTTCTCAATGACAAACTTGATCAACCAGCACATATACCTAGCTTCTCTGACAATCCAAAAGAGACCATTGGAACACAATCCGGCCTTCTGCTATGAAACTTTTGGATGCAGTGTGTTCTGCATGTGGCGAACGGCATAATCCTCTAAAAGTCCTCAGTAGGCCTAGGTGACTTTGGATGTTCCAAATGCCTAGCAATGCTCAGGGTAAATCTCTTCTTTATTTCGGGCTGGACCTAAAGGCCAGTTTCCGCATCATTTAGAGAGACCTCGAGCAGGAGTCCCCAAACTGAAATGGAGCTCCGGTGGTTTCTTTCAGGGCATCTTAGGTTTCCTCAAAGTGGCAGACCCGCATGGAATGAAAGCCTGCCACGAACCGCCTTCCTGAGGCTGTTTCAAAGCTGTGGAACTCTAGCCATAGAGAACACATTAGTTCCCGGCCCTTCCAACTGCATAGTGAGGGATGTTCCCAGAGCTGTGTATCCCTTCATTGTGCCCAGAAGGCTTTGGGTACACAGTGTCCTTCCTTGGAAAGAATTGACCATGTGAGAGTCTTGAGCACTGTGAGCCATACTAAAGCTAAAGCCGTCCATTGATTAAGACTTCCTGGAAACCGGTGCATCTCTATCTCTGGTAATGGGAAAATGTGCACCTTACCTCAAGACTAGAGGTCATATTTAGTTGGCCCTTTAGCTACAGTATGCAACTCGGGTGAGCTCCCAGGAAGGATTCGCAGGCCCCGGATTCCTTAGGAAAAAACTATGTGCTTTTAAGCGGCACCTGTGGCGTGAATAGTATCCTGGTGGTGTGGTTTTCAGCAGGCTTGGAAGCTGCAATGAAGCTGCTGTCAAAGGGGGAAATACGGGCTTCTCCCATATTCTCCCATTGACAACTTTACGCCACAGTACATTTTCTAGCACTCTGACTGACTACTGGAGCCTTTCAGCCCCACTGGGCCTTGCTATGATCACACTCCGTTGGACGCGGGTGTTTTGCGTGCCATGAATAGCATTACATGCTTCATGAACTAGTCCGGCCTAGTTGACTTTGGATGGACCAAATGGCTAACAATTGTACCGGATTTTCTGTATTTTCTGTCAGGCTGGACCTACCGTGTACCTTGCTTCACAAAAGAGAGATGACAGGTAAGAGTTGCCAGGATGCACTTTAGGTGCAGGGATTCTTTCAGTGCAGTTCAGAGGGCCTCCACAGAGGCAGAGCCACGTTGAATGGAATACTGGCAAAAACGTGGTCCTGGGGCTGCCTTACAGCTGTAGAAATCAAGCTCTGCAGGCGAGAATCTGTTCATCACCCTTCCCTCTTCATACAAAGAGTTGATCCCGGGCCTCCCTGGTGGCGCAGTGGTTGAGAGTCCGCCTGCCGATGCAGGGGACACGGGTTCGTGCCCCGATCCCGGAGGATCCCACATGCCGCGGAGCGGCTGGGCCCGCGAGCCATGGCCGCGGGGCCTGTGTGTCCGGAGCCTGTGCTCCGCAACGGGAGAGGCCACAGCAGTGAGAGGCCCGCGTACAGCAAAAAAAAAAAAAAAAAAAAAAAAAAAAAAAAAAAGAGTTGATCCCAACCATCTGTTCTGTGTTATGTTTCTCGGAAAATAAAAGGGGACTACGGCAAACACACTCTCCCTCAGAAGGGAATTCCTACGCGACTCTCTTAGGCCTACGGAAAGCCGTAGAGGAGTTAAAGCACTCTGTCGAGTCAGGACTCACGGCGATGGCTGCACACAAAACTTTGCTGATAGGAAACACTCGTGCTTCCCTTGAGGCTAGGGGTCACGTTTACTTTGCACTGAGCTAGGGCAAGCGTGGGATGAGCTCCTAGCAAGGCACTGGAGACCACCTGGATTCCTAGGAGAACACTCACTTTCTTCACTGAGCGTATTCCTAGGAGTGACTAGAAGACGGTTAATGGCAATGTCTTTCAGTCAGCCTTGAGGCCGCCACAATGTACCTTTCAACTGGGGGAAATCCTGCCTTTTTCCAGGCTTCTCAATGACAAACTGGATCACCCCGCACATGTACCTAGCTTCTCTGACAATCCCAAAGAGACCATTGGAACGCAATCCGGCCTTCTGCGATGAAACTTTTGGATGCAGTGTGTTCTGCATGTGGTGAACGGCATAATCCTCTAAATGTCCTCAGTAGGCCTAGGTGACTTTGGATGTTCCAAATGCCTAGCAATGCTCAGGGTAAATCTCTTCTTTCTTTCGGGCTGGACCTAAAGGCCAGTTTCCGCATCACTTAGAGAGACCTCGAGCAGGAGTCCCCAAACTGAATTGGAGCCCCGGTGGTTTCTTTCAGGGCATCTTATGTTTCCTCAAAGTGGCAGACCCGCATGGAATGAAAGCCTGCCACGAAGCGCCTTCCTGAGGCTGTTTCAAAGCTGTGGAACGCTAGCCATAGAGAACACATTAGTTCCCGGCCCTTCCAACTGCATAGTGAGGGATGTTCCCAGAGCTGTGTATCCCTTGATTGTGCCCAGAAGGCTTTGGGTACACAGTGTCCTTCCTTGGAAAGAATTGACCATGTGAGAGTCTTGAGCACTGTGGGCCATACTAAAGCTAAAGCCGTCCATTGATTAAGACGTCCTGGAAACCGGTGCACCTCTATCTCTGGTAATGGGAAAATGTGCACCTTACCTCAAGACTAGAGGTCACACTTAGTTGGACCTTTAGCTAGAGTACCCAACTGGGGTGAGCTCCCAGGAAGGAATCGCAATCCCCTCGATTCTTCAGGAAAAAACTATGTGCTCTTCAGCGGCACCTGTTGCGTGAATAGTATCCTGGTGGTGTGGTTTTCAGCAGGCTTGGAAGCTGCAATGAAGCTGCTGTCAAAAGGGGGATATACGGGCTTGTCCCATATTCTCCCATTTACAACTTGTCACCACTGCGCATTTACTAGCACTCTCTGACTGACTACTGGAGACTTTCAGCCCCACTGGGCCTTTCTATGATCACACTTCATTGGACGTGGGGTGTTTTGCGAGCCATGAATAGCATTACACGCTTCATGACATAGTGGGGACTAGGTGATTTTGGATCGTCCACGGGCCTCACAATTTTACCGGTTTTTCAGTATTTTCTGTCAGGCTGGACCTACCGTGTACCTTGCTTCACAATACAGAGAGACAGGTAAGAGTTGCCAGGATGCACTTTAGGCGCAGGGATTCTTTCAGTGCAGTTCAGAGGGCCTCCACAGAGGCAGAGCCACGTTGAATGCAATACTGGCAAAAAAGTGGTCCTGGGGCTGCCTTACAGCTGTACAAATCTAGCTCTGCAAGCGAGAATCAGTTCGCTGCCTTTCACTCTGCATAGAAAGAGTTGACGCCAACAGTCTGCTCTGTGTTATTATTGCTCAGAAAACAAAAAGGGGACTCACAGCGCACACACTCTCCCCCAGAAGGGAATTCCTATGCGACTCTCTTAGGCCTACGGAAAGCCGTAGAGGGGTTAAAGCACTCTGTCGAGTCAGGAATCACGGCGATGGCTGCACACAAAACTTTGCTGATAGGAAACACTCGTGCTTCCTGTGAGACTAGGGGTCACGTTTACTTTTCACAGAGCTAGGGCAAGTGTGGGATGAGCTCCTAGCAAGGCACTGGAGACCACATGGATTCGTAGGAGAAAACTCACTTTCTTCACTGAGCGTATTCCTAGGAGTGACTAGAAGACGGTTAATGGCAATTTCTTTCTGTCAGCCTTGAGGCCGCCTCTATCTTCCTTTTAACCGGGGGAAATCCAGCCTTTTTCCAGGCTTCTCAATGACAAACTGGATCAACCTGCACATGTACCTAGCTTCTCTGACAATCCAAAAGAGACCATTGGAACACAACCGGCCTTCTGCGATGAAAGTTTTGGATGCAGTGTGCTCTGCATGTGGTGAACGGCATAATCCTCTAAATGTCCTCAGTAGGCCTAGGTTACTTTGGATGTTCCATGTGCCTAGCAATGCTCAGGGTAAATCTCTTCTTTATTTCGGGCTGGACCTAAAGGCCAGTTTCCGCATCACTTAGAGAGACCTCGAGCAGGAGTCCCCAAACTGAATTGGAGCCCCGTTGGTTTCTTTCACGGCATCTAATGTTTCCTCAAAGTGGCAGACCCCCATGGAATGAAAGCCTGCCACGAACCGCCTTCCTGAGGCTGTTTCAAAGCTGTGGAACGATAGCCATAGAGAACACATTAGTTCCCGGCCCTTCAAACTGCATAGTGAGGGATGTTCCCAGAGCTGTGTATCCCTTGATTGTGCCAAGAAGCCTTTGGGTACACAGTGTCCTTCCTTGGAAAGAATTGACCATGTGAGAGTCTTGAGCACTGTGAGCCATACTAAAGCTAAAGCCGTCCATTGATTAAGACTTCCTGGAAACCGGTGCACCTCTATCTCTGGTAATGGGAAAATGTGCACCTTACCTCAAGACTAGAGGTCATATTTAGTTGGCCCTTTAGCTACAGTATGCAACTCGGGTGAGCTCCCAGGAAGGAATCGCAGGCCCCGGATTCCTTAGGAAAAAACTATGTGCTCTTCAGCGGCACCTGTGGCGTGAAGAGTCTCCTGGTGGTGTGGTTTTCAGCAGGCTTGGAAGCTGCAATGTAGCTGCTGTCAAAGGGGGAAATACGGGCTTCTCCCATATTCCCCCGTTTACAACTTTACGCCACAGTACATTTTCTAGCACTCTGACTGACTACTGGAGATTTTCAGCCCCACTGGGCCTTTCTATGATCACACTCCGTTGGACGCGGGGTGTTTTGCGTGCCATGAATAGCATTACATGCTTCATGAACTAGTCCGGCCTAGTTGACTTTGGATGGACCAAATGGCTAACAATTTTACCGGATTTTCAGTATTTTCTGTCAGGCTGGACCTACCGTGTACCTTGCTTCACAAAAGAGAGATGACAGGTAAGAGTTGCCAGGATGCACTTTAGGTGCAGGGATTCTTTCAGTTCAGTTCAGAGGGCCTCCACAGAGGCAGAGCCACGTTGAATGGAATACTGGCAAAAACGTGGTCGTGCGGCTGCCTTACAGCTGTAGAAATCAAGCTCTGCAGGCGAGAATCTGTTCATCACCCTTCCCTCTTCATACAAAGAGTTGACCCCAGCCGTCTGTTCTTTGTTATGTTTCTCAGAAAATAAAAGGGGACTATGGCGCACCAACTCTCCCTCAGAAGGGAATTCCTACGCGACTCTCTTAGGCCTACGGAAAGCCGTAGAGGAGTTAAAGCACTCTGTCGAGTCAGGACTCACGGAGATGGCTGCACACATAACTTTGCTGATAGGAAACACTTGTGCTTCCCTTGAGGCTAGGGGTCACGTTTACTTTGCACTGAGCTAGGGCAAGCGTGGGATGAGCTCCTAGCAAGGCACTGGAGACCACCTAGATTCCTAGGAGAACACTCACTTTCTTCACTGAGCGTATTCCTAGGAGTGACTAGAAGACGGTTAATGGCAATGTCTTTCAGTCAGCCTTGAGGCCGCCACTATGTACCTTTCAACTGGGGGAAATCCTGCCTTTTTCCAGGCTTCTCAATGACAAACTGGATCACCCCGCACATGTACCTAGCTTCAATGACAATCCCAAAGAGACCATTGGAACGCAATCCGGCCTTCTGCGATGAAACTTTTGGATGCAGTGTGTTCTGCATGTGGTGAACGGCATAATCCTCTAAATGTCCTCAGTAGGCCTAGGTGACTTTGGATGTTCCAAATGCCTAGCAATGCTCAGGGTAAATCTCTTCTTTCTTTCGGGCTGGACCTAAAGGCCAGTTTCCGCATCACTTAGAGAGACCTTGAGCAGGAGTCCCCAAACTGAATTGGAGCCCCGGTGGTTTCTTTCAGGGCATCTTATGTTTCCTCAAAGTGGCAGACCCGCATGGAATGAAAGCCTGCCACGAACCGCCTTCCTGAGTCTGTTTCAAAGTGGTGAAATGCTAGCCATAGAGAACACATTAGTTCCCGGCCCTTCCAACTGCATAGTGAGGGATGTTCCCAGAGCTGTGTATCCCTTGATTGTGCCCAGAAGGCTTTGGGTACACAGTGTCCTTCCTTGGAAAGAATTGACCATGTGAGAGTCTTGAGCACTGTGGGCCATACTAAAGCTAAAGCCGTCCATTGATTAAGACGTCCTGGAAACCGGTGCACCTCTATCTCTGGTAATGGGAAAATGTGCACCTTACCTCAAGACTAGAGGTCACACTTAGTTGGACCTTTAGCTAGAGTACCCAACTGGGGTGATCTCCCAGGAAGGAATCGCAATCCCCTCGTTTCTTCAGGGAAACACTATGTGATCTTCAGCGGCACCTGTTGCGTGAATAGTATCCTGGTGGTGTGGTTTTCAGCAGGCTTGGAAGCTGCAATGAAGCTGCTGTCAAAGGGGGAAATACGGGCTTCTCCCATATTCTCCCGTTTACAACTTTATGCCACAGTACATTTTCTAGCACTCTGACTGACTACTGGAGACTTTCAGCCCCACTGGGCCTTTCTATGATCACACTTCGTTGGACGCAGGGATTTTTGCGTGCCATGAATAGCATTACATGCTTCATGAACTAGTCTGGCCTAGTTGACTTTGGATGGACCAAATGGCTAACAATTTTACCGGATTTTCAGTATTTTCTGTCAGGCTGGACCTACCGTGTACCTTGCTTCACAAAAGAGAGATGACAGGTAAGAGTTGCCAGGATGCACTTTAGGTGCAGGGATTCTTTCAGTGCAGTTCAGAGGGCCTCCACAGAGGCAGAGCCACGTTGAATGGAATACTGGCAAAAACGTGGTCCTGGGGCTGCCTTACAGCTGTAGAAATCAAGCTCTGCAGGCGAGAATCTGTTCATCACCCTTCCCTCTTCATACAAAGAGTTGACCCCAACCGTTTGTTCTGTGTTATGTTTCTCGGAAAATAAAAGGGGACTACGGCGCACCCACTCTCCCTCAGAAGGGAATTCCTACGCGACTCTCTTAGGCCTACGGAAAGCCGTAGAGGAGTTAAAGAACTCTGTCGAGTCAGGACTCACGGAGATGGCTGCACACATAACTTTGCTGATAGGAAACACTCGTGCTTCCCTTGAGGCTAGGGGTCACGTTTACTTTGCACTGAGCTAGGGCAAGTGTGGGATGAGCTCCTAGCAAGGCACTGGAGACCACCTGGATTCCTAGGAGAACACTCACTTTCTTCACTGAGCGTATTCCTAGGAGTGACTAGAAGACGGTTAATGGCAATGTCTTTCAGTCAGCCTTGAGGCCGCCACTATGTACCTTTCAACTGAGGGAAATCCTGCCTTTTTCCAGGCTTCTCAATGACAAACTGGATCACCCCGCACATGTACCTAGCTTCTCTAACAATCCCAAAGAGACCATTGGAACGCAATCCGGCCTTCTGCGATGAAACTTTTGGATGCAGTGTGTTCTGCATGTGGTGAACGGCATAATCCTCTAAATGTCCTCAGTAGGCCTAGGTGACTTTGGATGTTCCAAATGCCTAGCAATGCTCAGGGTAAATCTCTTCTTTCTTTCGGGCTGGACCTAAAGGCCAGTTTCCGCATCACTTAGAGAGACCTCGAGCAGGAGTCCCCAAACTGAATTGGAGCCCCGGTGGTTTCTTTCAGGGCATCTTATGTTTCCTCAAAGTGGCAGACCCGCATGGAATGAAAGCCTGCCACGAACCGCCTTCCTGAGGCTGTTTCAAAGCTGTGGAACGCTAGCCATAGAGAACACATTAGTTCCCGGCCCTTCCAAATGCATAGTGAGGGATGTTCCCAGAGCTGTGTATCCCTTGATTGTGCCCAGAAGGCTTTGGGTACACAGTGTCCTTCCTTGGAAAGAATTGACCATGTGAGAGTCTTGAGCACTGTGGGCCATACTAAAGCTAAAGCCGTCCATTGATTAAGACGTCCTGGAAACCGGTGCACCTCTATCTCTGGTAATGGGAAAATGTGCACCTTACCTCAAGACTAGAGGTCACACTTAGTTGGACCTTTAGCTAGAGTACCCAACTGGGGTGAGCTCCCAGGAAGGAATCGCAATCCCCTCGATTCTTCAGGAAAACACTATGTGCTCTTCAGCGGCACCTGTTGCGTGAATAGTATCCTGGTGGTGTGGTTTTCAGCAGGCTTGGAAGCTGCAATGAAGCTGCTGTCAAAAGGGGGATATACGGGCTTGTCCCATATTCTCCCATTTACAACGTGTCACCACTGCGCATTTACTAGCACTCTCTGACTGACTACTGGAGACTTTCAGCCCCACTGGGCCTTTCTATGATCACACTTCGTTGGACGCGGGGTGTTTTGCGAGCCATGAATAGCATTACACGCTTCATGACATAGTGGGGACTAGGTGATTTTGGATCGTCCACGGGCCTCACAATTTTACCGGTTTTTCAGTATTTTCTGTCAGGCTGGACCTACCGTGTACCTTGCTTCACAATACAGAGAGACAGGTAAGAGTTGCCAGGATGCACTTTAGGCGCAGGGATTCTTTCAGTGCAGTTCAGAGGGCCTCCACAGAGGCAGAGCCACGTTGAATGGAATACTGGCAAAAAAGTGGTCCTGGGGCTGCCTTACAGCTGTACAAATCTAGCTCTGCAAGCGAGAATCAGTTCGCTGCCTTTCACTCTGCATAGAAAGAGTTGACGCCAACAGTCTGCTCTGTGTTATTATTGCTCAGAAAACAAAAAGGGAACTCACAGCGCACACACTCTCCCCCAGAAGGGAATTCCTATGCGACTCTCTTAGGCCTACGGAAAGCCGTAGAGGATTTAAAGCACTCTGTCGAGTCAGGACTCACAGCGATGGCTGCACACAAAACTTTGCTGATAGGAAACACTCGTGCTTCCTGTGAGACTAAGGGTCACGTTTACTTTTCACAGAGCTATGGCAAGTGTGGGATGAGCTCCTAGCAAGGCCCTGGAGACCACATGGATTCGTAGGAGAAAACTCGCTTTCTTCACTGAGCGTATTCCTAGGAGTGACTAGAAGACGGTTAATGGCAATGTCTTTCTGTCAGCCTTGAGGCCGCCTCTATCTTCCTTTTAACCGGGGGAAATCCAGCCTTTTTCCACGCTTATCAATGACAAACTGGATCAACCAGCACATGTACCTAGCTTCTCTGACAATCCAAAAGAGACCATTGGAACACAATCCGGCCTTGTGCTATGAAACTTTTGGATGCAGTGTGTTCTGCATGTGGCGAATGGCATAATCCTCTAAAAGTCCTCAGTAGGCCTAGGTGACTTTGGATGTTCCAAATGCCTAGCAATGCTCTGGGTAAATCTCTTCTTTATTTCGGGCAGGACCTAAAGGCCAGTTTCCGCATCACTTAGAGAGACCTCGAGCAGGAGTCCCCAAACTGAATTTGAGCTCCGGTGGTTTCTTTCAGGGCATCATAGGTTTCCTCAAATTGGCAGACCCGCATGGACTGAAAGCCTGCCACAAACCGTCCTCCTGAGGCTGTTTCAAAGCTGTGGAACTCTAGCCATAGAGAACACATTAGTTCCCGGCCCTTCAACTGCATAGTGAGGGATGTTCCCAGAGCTGTGTATCCCTTGATTGTGCTCAGAAGGTGTTGGGTACACAGTGTCCTTCCTTGGAAAGAATTGACCATGCGAGGGTCTTGAGCACTGTGAGCCACACTAAAGCTAAAGCCGTCCATTGATTAAGACTTCCTGGAAACCGGTGCACCTCTATCTTTGGTAACGGGAAAATTTGCACCTTACCTCAAGACTAGAGGTCACATTTAGTTGGCACTTTATCTACAGTATGCAACTGGGGAGACCTCCCAGGATGGAATCGCAAGACCCTGGTTTCTTTAGGAAACAACTATGTGCTCTTCAGCGGCACATGTGGCGTTAATAGTATCCTGGTGGTGTTGTTTTCTGCAGGCTTGGAAGCCGCAATGAAGCTGCTTACCACGTGGAGAAATTCGGGCTTCTCCCACATTCTCCCCTTTCCAACTTGACGCCAGAGCGCATTAACCAGCACTCTCTGATTCCTGGCGACTTTCAGCCCCACTGGGACTTTCTATGATCACACTCCGTTGGACGGGCAGTGTTTTGCGTGCCATGAATAGCATTAGATGCTTCATGACATAGTGGGGACTAGGTGATCTTGGATCGTCCACGTGCCTCACAATTTTACCAGTTTTTCAGTATTTTCTGTCAGGCTGGACCTACCGTGTTCCTTGCTTCACAATAGAGAGATGACAGGTAAGAGTTGCCAGGATGCACTTTAGGCACAGGGATTCTGTCAGTGCAGTTCAGAGGGCCTCTGCAGAGGCAGAGCCACGTTGAATAGAGTACTGGCAAAAACGTGGTCCTGGGGCTGCCTTACAGCTGTAGAAATCAAGCTCTGCAGGCGAGAATCAGTTCATTGCCTTTCACTCTGCATAGAAAGAGTTGACCCCAACAGTCTGTTCTGTGTTATTTTTGCTCAGAAAACAAAAATGGGACTCACAGTGCACACACTCTCCCCCAGAACGGAAGTCCTATGGGACTCTCTTAGGCCTATGGAAAGCCATAGAGGAGTTAAAGCACTCTGTCGACTCAGGACTCACGGAGATGGCTGCAAAAAATCTTTGCTGATAGCAAACACTCGTGCTTCCCTTGAGGCTAGGTGTCACGTTTACTTTTCACAGAGCTAGGGCAAGCGTGGGATGAGCTCCTAGCAAGGCACTGGAGACCACCTGGTTTCGTAGGAGAAAACTCACTTTCTTCACTGAGCTATTCCTAGGAGTGACAAGAAGACGGTTAATGGCAATGGCTTTCAGTTAGCCTTCAGGCCGCCACTATCTACCTTTCAACTGGGGGAAATCCTGCCTTTTTCCAGGCTTCTCAATGACAAACTGGATCACCTAGCACATGTACCTAGATTCTCTGACAATCCAAAAGAGACCATTGGAACACAATCCGGCCTTCTGCGATGAAACTTTTGGATGCAGTGTGTTCTGCATGTGGCGAACGGCATAAACTTCTAAATGTCCTCAGTAGGCCTAGGTGACTTTGGATGTTCCAAATGCCTAGCAATGCTCAGGGTAAATCTCTTCTTTCTTTCGGGCTGGACCTAAAGGCCAGTTTCCGCATCACCTAGAGAGACCTCGAGCAGGAGTCCCCAAACTGAATTGGAGCCCCGGTGGTTTCTTTCAGGGCATCTTATGTTTCCTCAAAGTGGCAGACCCAAATGGAATGAAAGCCTGCCACGAACCGCCTTCCTGAGGCTGTTTCAAAGCTGTGGAACGCTAGCCATAGAGAACACATTAGTTCCCCGCCCTTCCAACTGCATAGTGAGGGATGTTCCCAGAGCTGTGTATCCCTTGATTGTGCTCAGAAGGCTTTGGGTACACAGTGTCCTTCCTTGCAAAGAATTGACAATGTGAGAGTCTTGAGCACTCTGAGCCATACTAAAGCTAAAGCCGTCCATTGATTAAGATTTCCTGGAAACCGGTGCACCTCTATCTCTGGTAATGGGAAAATGTGCACCTTACCTCAAGACTAGAGGTCATATTTAGTTGGCCCTTTAGCTACAGTATGCAACTCGGGTGAGCTCCCAGGAAGGACTCGTAGGCCCCGGATTCCATAGGAAAAAACTATGTGCTCTTAAGCGGCACCTGTGGCGTGAATAGTATCCTGGTGGTGTGGTTTTCAGCAGGCTTGGAAGCTGCAATGTAGCTGCTGTCAAAGGGGGAAATACGGGCTTCTCCCATTTTCTCCCGTTTACAACTTTATGCCACAGTACATTTTCTAGCACTCTGACTGACTACTGGAGACTTTCAGCCCCACTGGGCCTTTCTATGATCACACTCCGTTGGACGCGGGGTGTTTTGCGTGCTATGAATAGCATTACATGATTCATGAACTAGTCCGGCCTAGTTGACTATGGATGGACCAAATGGCTAACAATTTTACGGATTTTCAGTATTTTCTGTCATGCTGGACCTACCGTGTACCTTGCTTCACAATAGAGAGATGAGAGGTAAGAGTTGCCAGGATGCACTTTAGGTGCAGGGATTCTGTCAGTGCAGTTCAGAGGGCCTCCACAGAGGCAGAGCCACGTTGAATGGAATACTGGCAAAAACGTGGTCCTGGGACTTCCTTACAGCTGTACAAATCTAGCTCTGCAAGAGAGAATCAGTTCGTTGCCTTTCACTCTGAATAGAAAGAGTTCACCCCAACAGTCTGCTCTCTGTTATTATTGCTCAGAAAACAAAAAGGGGACTCACAGCGCACACACTCTCCCCCAGAAGGGAATTCCTATGTGACTCTCTTAGGCCTACAGAAAGCCGTAGAGGAGTTAAAGCACTCTGTCGAGTCAGGACTCACGGAGATGGCTGCACACAAAGCTTTGCTGATAGGAAACACTCGTGCTTCCTGTGAGACTGTGGTCACGTTTACTTTTCACAGAGATATGGCAAGTGTGGGATGAGCTCCTAGCAAGGCACTGGAGACCACATGGATTCGTAGGAGAAAACTCACTTTCTTCACTGAGCGTATTCCTAGGAGTGACTAGAAGACGGTTAATGGCAATGTCTTTCAGTCAGCCTTGAGGCCGCCACTATCTTCCTTTTAACCTGGGGAAATCCTGCCTTTTTCCAGGCTTCTCAATGACATACTGGATCAACCAGCACATGTACCTAGCTTCTCTGACAATCCAAATGAGACCATTGGAACTCAATCCGGCCTTCTGCGATGAAAGTTTTGGATGCAGTGTGTTCTGCATGTGGTGAACGGCATAATCCTCTAAATATCCTCAGTAGGCCTAAGTGACTTTGGATGTTCCATGTGCCTAGCAATGCTCAGGGTAAATCTCTTCTTTATTTCGGGCTGGACCTAAAGGCCAGTTTCCGCATCACTTAGAGAGACCTCGAGCAGGAGTCCCCAAACTGAATTGGAGCCCCGGTGCTTTCTTTCAGGGCATCAAATGTTTCCTCAAAGTGGCAGACCCGCATGGAATGAAAGCCTGCCACGAACCGCCTTCCTGAGGCTGTTTCAAAGCTGTGGAAATCTAGCCATAGAGAACACATTAGTTCCCGGCCCTTCCAACTGCATAGTGAGGGATGTTCCCAGAGCTGTGTATCCCTTGATTGTGCCCAGAAGGCTTTGGGTACACAGTGTCCTTCCTTGGAAAGAATTGACTATGTGAGAGTCTTGAGCACTGTGAGCCATACTAAAGCTAAAGCCGTCCATTGATTAAGACTTCCTGGAAACCGGTGCACCTCTATCTCTGGTAATGGGAAAATGTGCACCTTACCTCAAGACTAGAGGTCATATTTAGTTGGCCCTTTATCTACAGTATGCAACTGGGGTGAGCTCCCAGGAAGGAATCGCAGGCACCGGATTCCTTAGGAAAAAACTCTGTGCTCTTAAGTGGCACCTGTGGCGTGAATAGTATCCTGGTGGTGTGGTTTTCAGCAGGCTTGGAAGCTGCAATGAAGCTGCTGTCAAAGGGGGAAATACGGGCTTCTCCCATATTCTCCCGTTTTCAACTTTACGCCACAGTACATTTTCTAGCACTCTGAGTGACTACTGGAGACTTTCAGCCCCACTGTGCTTTCTATGATCACACTCCGTTGGACGCGTGGTGTTTTGCGTGCCATGAATAGCATTACATGCTTCATGAACTAGTCCGGCCTAGTTGACTTTGGATGGACCAAATGGCTAACAATTTTACCGAATTTTCAGTATTTTCTGTCAGGCTGGACCTACCGTGTACCTTGCTTCCCAAAAGAGAGATGACAGGTAAGAGTTGCCAGGATGCACTTTAGGTGCAGGGATTCTTTCAGTTCAGTTCAGAGGGCCTCCACAGAGGCAGAGCCACGTTGAATGGAATACTGGCAAAAACGTGGTCCTGGGGATGCCTTACAGCTGTAGAAATCAAGCTCTGCAGGCGAGAATCTGTTCATCACCCTTCCCTCTTCATACAAAGAGTTGACCCCAACCGTCTGTTCTGTGTTATGTTTCTCGGAAAATAAAAGGGGACTACGGCGCACCCACTCTCCCTCAGAAGGGAATTCCTACGCGACTCTCTTAGGCCTATGGCAAGCCGTAGAGGAGTTAAAGCACTCTGTCGAGTCAGGACTCACGGAGATGGCTGCACACATAACTTTGCTGATAGGAAACACTCGTGCTTCTCTTGAGGCTAGGGGTCACGTATACTTTGCACTGAGCTAGGGCAAGCGTGGGATGAGCTCCTAGCAAGGCACTGGAGACCACCTGGATTCCTAGGAAAACACTCACTTTCTTCACTGAGCGTATTCCTAGGAGTGACTAGAAGACGGTTAATGGCAATGTCTTTCAGTCAGCCTTGAGGCCGCCACTATCTACCTTTCAACTGGGGGAAATCCTGCCTTTTTCCAGGCTTCTCAATGACAAACTGGATCACCCCGCACATGTACCTAGCTTCTCTGACAATCCCAAAGAGACCATTGGAACGCAATCCGGCCTTCTGCGATGAAACTTTGGATGCAGTGTGTTCTGCATGTGGTGAACGGCATAATCCTCTAAATGTCCTCAGTAGGCCTAGGTGACTTTGGATGTTCCAAATGCTTAGCAATGCTCAGGGTAAATCTCTTCTTTCTTTCGGGCTGGACCTAAAGGCCAGTTTCCGCATCACTTAGAGAGACCTCGAGCACGAGTCCCAAAACTGAATTGGAGCCCCGGTGGTTTCTTTCAGGGCATCTTATGTTTCCTCAAAGTGGCAGACCCGCATGGAATGAAAGCCTGCCACGAACCGCCTTCCTGAGGCTGTTTCAAAGCTGTGGAACTCTAGCCATAGAGAACACATTAGTTCCCGGCCCTTCCAACTGCATAGTGAGGGATGTTCCCAGAGCTGTGTATCCCTTGATTGTGCCCAGAAGGCTTTGGGTACACAGTATCCTTCCTTGGAAAGAATTGACCATGTGAGAGTCTTGAGCACTGTGGGCCATACTAAAGCTAAAGCCGTCCATTGATTAAGACGTCCTGGAAACCGGTGCACCTCTATCTCTGGTAATGGGAACATGTGCACCTTACCTCAAGACTAGAGGTCACACTTAGTTGGACCTTTAGCTAGAGTACCCAACTGGGGTGAGCTCCCAGGAAGGAATCGCAATCCCCTCGATTCTTCAGGAAAACACTATGTGCTCTTCAGCGGCACCTGTTGCGTGAATATTATCCTGGTGGTGTGGTTTTCAGCTGGCTTGGAAGCTGCAATGAAGCTGCTGTCAAAAGGGGGATATACGGGCTTGTCCCATATTCTCCCATTTACAACTTGTCACCACTGCACATTTACTAGCACTCTCTGACTGACTACTGGAGACTTTCAGCCCCACTGGGCCTTTCTATGATCACACTTCATTGGACGCGGGGTGTTTTGCGAGCCATGAATAGCATTACACGCCTCATGACATAGTGGGGACTAGGTGATTTTGGATCGTCCACGGGCCTCACAATTTTACCGGTTTTTCAGTATTTTCTGTCAGGCTGGACCTACCGTGTACCTTGCTTCACAATACAGAGAGACAGGTAAGAGTTGCCAGGATGCACTTTAGGCGCAGGGATTCTTTCAGTGCAGTTCAGAGGGCCTCCACAGAGGCAGAGCCACGTTGAATGGAATACTGGCAAAAAAGTGGTCCTGGGGCTGCCTTACAGCTGTACAAATCTAGCTCTGCAAGCGAGAATCAGTTCGCTGCCTTTCACTCTGCATAGAAAGAGTTGACACCAACAGTCTGCTCTGTGTTATTATTGCTCAGAAAACAAAAAGGGGACTCACAGCGCACACACTCTCCCCCAGAAGGCAATTCCTATGCGACTCTCTTAGGCCTACGGAAAGCCGTAGAGGATTTAAAGCACTCTGTCGAGTCAGGACTCACGGCGATGGCTGCACACAAAACTTTGCTGATAGGAAACACTCGTGCTTCCTGTGAGACTAGGGGTCACGTTTACTTTTCACAGAGCTAGGGCAAGTGTGGGATGAGCTCCTAGCAAGGCCCTGGAGACCACATGGATTCGTAGGAGAAAACTCGCTTTCTTCACTGAGCGTATTCCTAGGATTGACTAGAAGACGGTTAATGGCAATGTCTTTCTGTCAGTCTTGAGGCCGCCTCTATCTTCCTTTTAACCAGTTGAAATCCAGCCTTTTTCCAGGCTTCTCAATGACAAACTGGATCAACCAGCACATGTACCTAGCTTCTCTGACAATCCAAAAGAGACCATTGGAACACAATCTGCCCTTCTGCTATGAAACTTTTGGATGCAGTGTGTTCTGCATGTGGCGAACGGCATAATCGTCTAAATGTCCTCAGTAGGCCTAGGTGACTTTGGATGTTCCAAATGCCTAGCAATGCTCAGGGTAAATCTCTTCTTTATTTCGGGCTGGACCTAAAGGCCAGTTTCCGCATCACTTAGAGAGACCTCGAGCAGGAGTCCCCAAACTGAAATGGAGCTCCGGTGGTTTCTTTCAGGGCATCTTAGGTTTCCTCAAAGTGGCAGACCCGCATGGAATGAAAGCCTGCCACGAACCGCCTTCCTGAGGCTGTTTCAAAGCTGTGGAACTCTAGCCATAGAGAACACATTAGTTCCCGGCCCTTCCAACTGCATAGTGAGGGATGTTCCCAGAGCTGTGTATCCCTTGATTGTGCCCAGAAGGCTTTGGGTACACAGTGTCCTTCCTTGGAAAGAATTGACCATGTGAGAGTCTTGAGCACTGTGAGCCATACTAAAGCTAAAGCCGTCCATTGATTAAGACTTCCTGGAAACCGGTGCATCTCTATCTCTGGTAATGGGAAAATGTGCACCTTACCTCAAGACTAGAGGTCATATTTAGTTGGCCCTTTAGCTACAGTATGCAACTCGGGTGAGCTCCCAGGAAGGATTCGCAGGCCCCGGATTCCTTAGGAAAAAACTATGTGCTTTTAAGCGGCACCTGTGGCGTGAATAGTATCCTGGTGATGTGGTTTTCAGCAGGCTTGGAAGCTGCAATGAAGCTGCTGTCAAAGGGGGAAATACGGGCTTCTCCCATATTCTCCCATTGAAAACTTTACGCCACAGTACATTTTATAGCACTCTGACTGACTACTGGATCCTTTCAGCCCCACTGGGCCTTTCTATGATCACACTCCGTTGGACGCGGGGTGTTTTGCGTGCCATGAATAGCATTACATGCTTCATGAACTAGTCCGGCCTAGTTGACTTTGGATGGACCAAGTGGCTAACAATTTTACCGGATTTTCAGTATTTTCTGTCAGGCTGGACCTACCGTGTACCTTGCTTCACAAAAGACAGATGACAGGTAAGAGTTGCCAGGATGCACTTTAGGTGCAGGGATTCTTTCAGTGCAGTTCAGAGGGCCTCCACAGAGGCAGAGCCACGTTGAATGGAATACTGGCAAAAACGTGGTCCTGGGGCTGCCTTACAGCTGTAGAAATCAAGCTCTGCAGGCGAGAATCTGTTCATCACCCTTCGCTCTTCATACAAAGAGTTGACCCCAACCGTCTGTTCTGTGTTATGTTTCTCGGAAAATAAAAGGGGACTACGGCGCACCCACTCTCCCTCAGAAGGGAATTCCTACGCGACTCTCTTAGGCCTACGGAAAGCCGTAGAGGAGTTAAAGCACTCTGTCGAGTCAGGACTCACGGAGATGGCTGCACACATAACTTTGCTGATAGGAAACACTCGTGCTACCCTTGAGGCTAGGGGTCACTTTTACTATGCACTGAGCTAGGGCAAGCGTGGGATGAGCTCCTAGCAAGGCACTGGAGACCACCTGGATTCCTAGGAGAACACTCACTTTCTTCACTGAGCGTATTCCTAGGAATGACTAGAAGACGGTTAATGGCAATGTCTTTCAGTCAGCCTTGAGGCCGCCACTATGTACCTTTCAACTGGGGGAAATCCTGCCTTTTTCCAGGCTTCTCAATGACAAACTGGATCACCCCGCATATGTACCTAGCTTCTCTGACAATCCCAAAGAGACCATTGGAACGCAATTAGGCCTTCTGCGATGAAACTTTTGGATGCAGTGTATTCTGCATGTGGTGAACGGCATAATCCTCTAAATGTCCTCAGTAGGCCTAGGTGACTTTGGATGTTCCAAATGCCTAGCAATGCTCAGGGTAAATCTCTTCTTTCTTTCGGGCTGGACCTAAAGGCCAGTTTCCGCATCACTTAGAGAGACCTCGAGCACAAGTCCCCAAACTGAATTGGAGCCCCGGTGGTTTCTTTCAGGGCATCTTATGTTTCCTCAAAGTGGCAGACCCACTTGGAATGAAAGCCTGCCACGAACCGCCTTCCTGATGCTGTTTCAAAGCTGTGGAACGCTAGCCATAGAGAACACATTAGTTCCCGGCACTTCCAACTGCATAGTGAGGGATGTTCCCAGAGCTGTGTATCCCTTGATTGTGCCCAGAAGGCTTTGGGTACACAGTGTCCTTCCTTGGAAAGAATTGACCATGTGAGAGTCTTGAGCACTGTGGGCCATACTAAAGCTAAAGCCGTCCATTGATTAAGACGTCCTGGAAACCGGTGAACCTCTATCTCTGGTAATGGGAAAATGTGCACCTTACCTCAAGACTAGAGGTCACACTTAGTTGGACCTTTAGCTAGAGTACCCAACTGGGGTGAGCTCCCAGTAAAGAATCGCAATCCCCTCGATTCTTCAGGAAAAAACTATGTGCTCTTCAGCGGCACCTGTTGCGTGAATAGTATCCTGGTGGTGTGGTTTTCAGCAGGCTTGGAAGCTGCAATGAAGCTGCTGTCAAAAGGGGGATATACGGGCTTGTCCCATATTCTCCCATTTACAACTTGTCACCACTGCGCATTTACTAGCACTCTCTGACTGACTACTGGAGACTTTCAGCCCCACTGGGCCTTTCTATGATCACACTTCATTGGACGCGGGGTGTTTTGCGAGCCATGAATAGCATTACACGCTTCATGACATAGTGGGGACTAGGTGATTTTGGATCGTCCACGGGCCTCACAATTTTACCGGTTTTTCAGTATTTTCTGTCAGGCTGGACCTACCGTGTACCTTGCTTCACAATACAGAGAGACAGGTAAGAGTTGCCAGGATGCACTTTAGGCGCAGGGATTCTTTCAGTGCAGTTCAGAGGGCCTCCACAGAGGCAGAGCCACGTTGAATGCAATACTGGCAAAAAAGTGGTCCTGGGGCTGCCTTACAGCTGTACAAATCTAGCTCTGCAAGCGAGAATCAGTTCGCTGCCTTTCACTCTGCGTAGAAAGAGTTGACGCCAACAGTCTGCTTTGTGTTATTATTGCTCAGAAAACAAAAAGGGGACTCACAGCGCACACACTCTCCCCCAGAAGGGAATTCCTATGCGACTCTCTTAGGCCTACGGAAAGCCGTAGAGTAGTTAGAGCACTCTGTTGAGTCAGGACTCACGGCGATGGCTGCACACAAAACTTTGCTGATAGGAAACACTCGTGCTTCCTGTGAGACTAGGGGTCACGTTTACTTTTCACAGAGCTAGGGCAAGTGTGGGATGAGCTCCTAGCAAGGCACTGGAGACCACATGGATTCGTAGGAGAAAACTCACTTTCTTCACTGAGCGTATTCCTAGGAGTGACTAGAAGACGGTTAATGGCAATGTCTTTCTGTCAGCCTTGAGGGCGTCTCTATCTTCCTTTTAACTGGGGGAAATCCAGCCTTTTTCCAGGCTTCTCAATGACAAACTGGATCAACCAGCACATATACCTAGCTTCTCTGACAATCCAAAAGGGACCATTGGAACACAACCGGCCTTCTGCGATGAAAGGTTTGGATGCAGTGTGCTCTGCATGTGGTGAACAGCATAATCCTATAATGTCCTCAGTAGGACTAGGTTACTTTGGATGTTCCATGTGCCTAGCAATGCTCAGGGTAAATCTCTTCTTTATTTCGGGCTGGACCTAAAGGCCAGTTTCCGCATCACTTAGAGAGACCTCGAGCAGGAGTCCCCAAAATGAATTGGAGCCCCGGTGCTTCTTTCACGGCATCTAATATTTCCTCAAAGTGGCAGACCCGCATGGAATGAAAGCCTGCCACGAACCGCCTTCCTGAGTCTGTTTCAAAGCTGTGGAACTCTAGCCATAGAGAACACATTAGTTCCCGGCCCTTCCAACTGCATAGTGATGGATGTTCCCAGAGCTGTGTATCCCTTGATTGTGCCCAGAAGGCTTTGGGTACACAGTGTCCTTCCTTGGAAAGAATTGACCATGTGAGAGTCTTGAGCACTGTGAGCCATATTAAAGCTAAAGCCGTCCATTGATTAAGACTTCCTGGAAAACGGTGCACCTCTATCTCTGGTAATGGGAAAATGTGCACCTTACCTCAAGACTAGAGGTCATATTTAGTGGGCCCTTTAGCTAGAGTATGCAACTCGGGTGAGCTCCCAGGAAGGAATCGCAGGCCCCGGATTCCTTAGGAAAAAACTATGTGCTCTTAAGCGGCACCTGTTGCGTGAATAGTATCCTTGTGGTGTGGTTTTCAGCAGGCTTGGAAGCTGCAATGAAGCTGCTGTCAAAGGGGGAAATACGGGCTTCTCCCATATTCTCCCGTTTACAACTTTATGCCACAGTACATTTTCTAGCACTCTGACTGACCACTGGAGACTTTCAGCCCCACAGGGCCTTTCTGTGATCACACTTCGTTGGACGCGGGGTGTTTTGCGTGCCATGAATAGCATTACATGCTTCATGAACTAGTCCGGCCTAGTTGACTTTGGATGGACCAAATGGCTAACAATTTTACCGGATTTTCAGTATTTTCTGTCAGGCTGTACCTACCGTGTACCTTGCTTCACAAAACAGAGATGACAGGTAAGAGTTGCCAGGATGCACTTTAGGTGCAGGGATTCTTTCAGTTCAGTTCAGAGGGCCTCCACAGAGGCAGAGCCACGTTGAATGGAATACTTGCAAAAACGTGGTCCTGGGGCTGCCTTACAGCTGTAGAAATCAAGCTCTGCAGGCGAGAATCTGTTCATCACCCTTCCCTCTGCATACAAAGAGTTGACCCCAACCGTCTGTTCTGTGTTATGTTTCTCGGAAAATAAAAGGGGACTACGGCGCACACACTCTCCCTCAGAAGGGAATTCCTACGCGACTCTCTTAGGCCTACAGAAAGCCGTAGAGGAGTTAAAGCACTCTGTCGAGTCAGGACTCACGGAGATGGCTGCACACATAACTTTGCTGATAGGAAACACTCGTGCTTCCCTTGAGGCTAGGGGTCACGTTTACTTTGCACTGAGCTAGGGCAAGCGTGGGATGAGCTCCTAGCAAGGCACTGGAGACCACATGGATTCCTAGGAGAACACTTACTTTCTTCACTGAGCGTATTCCTAGGAGTGACTAGAAGACGGTTAATGGCAATGTCTTTCAGTCAACCTTGAGGCCGCCACTATGTACCTTTCAACTGGGGGAAATCCTGCCTTTTTCCAGGCTTCTCAATGACAAACTGGATCACCCCGCACATGTACCTAGCTTCTCTGACAATCCCAAAGAGACCATTGGAATGCAATCCGGCCTTCTGCGATGAAACTTTTGGATGCAGTGTGTTCTGCATGTGGTGAACGGCATAATCCTCTAAATGTCCTCAGTAGGCCTAGGTGACTTTGGATGTTCCAAATGCCTAGCAATGCTCAGGGTAAATCTCTTCTTTCTTTCGGGCTGGACCTAAAGGCCAGTTTCCGCATCACTTAGAGAGACCTCGAGCAGGAGTCCCCAAACTGAATTGGAGCCGCGGTGGTTTCTTTCAGGGCATCTTATGTTTCCTCAAAGTGGCAGACCCGCATGGAATGAAAGCCTGCCACGAACCGCCTTCCTGAGTCTGTTTCAAAGCTGTGGAACGCTAGCCATAGAGAAATCATTAGTTCCCGGCCCTTCCAACTGCATAGTGAGGGATGTTCCCAGAGCTGTGTATCCGTTGATTGTGCCCAGAAGGCTTTGGGTACACAGTGTCCTTCCTTGGAAAGAATTGACCATGTGAGAGTCTTGAGCACTGTGGGCCATACTAAAGCTAAAGCCGTCCATTGATTAAGACGTCCTGGAAACCGGTGCACCTCTATCTCTGGTAATGGGAAAATGTGCACCTTACCTCAAGACTAGAGGTCACACTTAGTTGGCCCTTTAGCCAGAGTACCCAACTGGGGTGAGCTCCCAGGAAGGAATCGCAATACCCTCGATTCTTCAGGAAAACACTATGTGCTCTTCAGCGGCACCTGTTGCGTGAATAGTATCCTGGTGGTGTGGTTTTCAGCTGGCTTGGAAGCTGCAATGAAGCTGCTGTGAAAAGGGGGATATACGGGCTTGTCCCATATTCTCCCATTTACAACTTGTCACCACTGCGCATTTACTAGCACTCTCTGACTGACTACTGGAGACTTTCAGCCCCACTGGGCCTTTCTATGATCACACTTCATTGGACGCGGGGTGTTTTGCGAGCCATGAATAGCATTACACGCTTCATGACATAGTGGGGACTAGGTGATTTTGGATCGTCCACGGGCCTCACAATTTTACCGGTTTTTCAGTATTTTCTGTCAGGCTGGACCTACCGTGTACCTTGCTTCACAATACAGAGAGACAGGTAAGAGTTGCCAGGATGCACTTTAGGCGCAGGGATTCTTTCAGTGTAGTTCAGAGGGCCTCCACAGAGGCAGAGCCACGTTGAATGCAATACTGGCAAAAAAGTGGTCCTGGGGCTGCCTTACAGCTGTACAAATCTAGCTCTGCAAGCGAGAATCGGTTCGCTGCCTTTCACTCTGCATAGAAAGAGTTGACGCCAACAGTCTGCTCTGTGTTATTATTGCTCAGAAAACAAAAAGGGGACTCACAGCGCACACACTCTCCCCCAGAAGGCAATTCCTATGCGACTCTCTTAGGCCTACGGAAAGCCGTAGAGGAGTTAAAGCACTCTGTCGAGTCAGGACTCACGGCGATGGCTGCACACAAAACTTTGCTGATAGGAAACACTCGTGCTTCCTGTGAGACTAGGGGTCACGTTTACTTTTCACAGAGCTAGGGCAAGTGTGGGATGATCTCCTAGCAAGGCACTGGAGACCACATGGATTCGTAGGAGAAAACTCACTTTCTTCACTGAGCGTATTCCTAGGAGTGACTAGAAGACGGTTAATGGCAATGTCTTTCTGTCAGCCTTGAGGCCGCCTCTATCTTCCTTTTAACCGGGGGAAATCCAGCCTTTTTCCAGGCTTCTCAATGACAAACTGGATCAACCAGCACATGTACCTAGCTTCTCTGACAATCCAAAAGAGACCATTGGAACACAACCGGCCTTCTGCGATGAAAGTTTTGGATGCAGTGTGCTCTGCATGTGGTGAACGGCATAATCCTCTAAATGTCCTCAGTAGGCCTAGGTTACTTTGGATGTTCCATGTGCCTAGCAATGCTCAGGGTAAATCTCTTCAATATTTCGGGCTGTACCTAAAGGCCAGTTTCCGCATCACTTAGAGAGACCTCGAGCAGGAGTCCCCAAACTGAATAGGATCCCCGTTGGTTTCTTTCACGGCATCTAATGTTTCCTCAAAGTGGCAGACCGCCATGGAATGAAAGCCTGCCAAGAACCGCCTTCCTGAGGCTGTTTCAAAGCTGTGGAACGATAGCCATAGAGAACACATTAGTTCCCGGCCCTTCAAACTGCATAGTGAGGGATGTTCCCAGAGCTGTGTATCCCTTGATTGTGCCAAGAAGCCTTTGGGTACACAGTGTCCTTCCTTGGAAAGAATTGACCATGTGAGAGTCTTGAGCACTGTGAGCCATACTAAAGCTAAAGCCGTCCATTGATTAAGACTTCCTGGAAACCGGTGCACCTCTATCTCTGGTAATGGGAAAATGTGCACCTTACCTCAAGACTAGAGGTCATATTTAGTTGGCCCTTTAGCTACAGTATGCAACTCGGGTGAGCTCCCAGGAAGGAATCGCAGGCCCCGGATTCCTTAGGAAAAAACTATGTGCTCTTCAGCGGCACCTGTGGCGTGAAGAGTCTCCTGGTGGTGTGGTTTTCAGCAGGCTTGGAAGCTGCAATGTAGCTGCTGTCAAAGGGGGAAATACGGGCTTCTCCCATATTCCCCCGTTTACAACTTTACGCCACAGTACATTTTCTAGCACTCTGACTGACTACTGGAGATTTTCAGCCCCACTGGGCCTTTCTATGATCACACTCCGTTGGACGCGGGGTGTTTTGCGTGCCATGAATAGCATTACATGCTTCATGAAATAGTCCGGCCTAGTTGACTTTGGATGGACCAAATGGCTAACAATTTTACCGGATTTTCAGTATTTTCTGTCAGGCTGGACCTACCGTGTACCTTGCTTCACAAAAGAGAGATGACAGGTAAGAGTTGCCAGGATGCACTTTAGGTGCAGGGATTCTTTCAGTTCAGTTCAGAGGGCCTCCACAGCCGCAGAGCCACGTTGAATGGAATACTGGCAAAAACGTGGTCGTGCGGCTGCCTTACAGCTGTAGAAATCAAGCTCTGCAGGCGAGAATCTGTTCATCACCCTTCCCTCTTCATACAAAGAGTTGACCCCAGCCGTCTGTTCTATGTTATGTTTCTCAGAAAATAAAAGGGGACTACGGCGCACCCACTCTCCCTCAGAAGGGAATTCCTACGCGACTCTCTTAGCCCTACGGAAAGCCGTAGAGGAGTTAAAGCACTCTGTCGAGTCAGGACTCACGGAGATGGCTGCACACATAACTTTGCTGATAGGAAACACTTGTGCTTCCCTTGAGGCTAGGGGTCACTTTTACTTTGCACTGAGCTATGGCAAGCGTGGGATGAGCTCCTAGCAAGGCACTGGAGACCACCTAGATTCCTAGGAGAACACTCACTTTCTTCACTGAGCGTATTCCTAGGAGTGACTAGAAGACGGTTAATGGCAATGTCTTTCAGTCAGCCTTGAGGCCGCCACTATGTACCTTTCAACTGGGGGAAATCCTGCCTTTTTCCAGGCTTCTCAATGACAAACTGGATCACCCCGCACATGTACCTTGCTTCAATGACAATCCCAAAGAGACCATTGGAACTCAATCCGGCCTTCTGCGATGAAAGTTTTGGATGCAGTGTGTTCTGCATGTTGTGAACGGCATAATCCTCTAAATATCCTCAGTAGGCCTAGGTGACTTTGGATGTTCCATGTGCCTAGCAATGCTCAGGGTAAATCTCTTCTTTATTTCGGGCTGGACTTAAAGGCCAGTTTCCGCATCACTTAAAGAGACCTCGAGCAGGAGTCCCCAAACTGAATTGGAGCCCCGGTGCTTTCTTTCAGGGCATCTTATGTTTCCTCAAAGTGGCAGACCCGCATGGAATGAAAGCCTGCCACGAACCGCCTTCCTGAGGCTGTTTCAAAGCTGTGGAACTCTAGCCATAGAGAACACATTAGTTCCCGGCCCTTCCAACTGCATAGTGAGGGATGTTCCTAGAGCTGTGTATCCCTTGATTTTGCTCAGAAGGCTTTGGGTACACAGTGTCCTTCCTTGGAAAGAATTGACCATGCGAGAGTCTTGAGCACTGTGAGCCATACTAAAGCTAAAGCCGTCCATTGATTAAGACTTCCTGGAAACTGGTGCACCTCTATCTTTGGTAATGGGAAAATGTGCACCTTACCTCAAGACTAGAGGTCACATTTAGTTGGCACTTTATCTACAGTATGCAACTGGGGAGAGCTCCCAGGATGGAATCGCAAGACCCTGGATTCTTTAGGAAACAACTATGTGCTCTTCAGCGGCACATGTGGCGTGAATAGTATCCTGGTGGTGTTGTTTTCTGCAGGCTTGGAAGCCGCAATGAAGCTGCTTACCACGTGGAGAAATTCGGGCTTCTCCCACATTCTCCCCTTTCCAACTTGACGCCAGAGCGCATTAACCAGCACTCTCTGATTCCTGGCGACTTTCAGCCCCACTGGGCCTTTCTATGATCACACTCCATTGGATGGGCAGTGTTTTTCGTGCCATGAATAGCATTAGATGCTTCATGACATAGTGGGGACTAGGTGATTTTGGATCATCCACGTTCCTCACAATTTTACCAGTTTTTCAGTATTTTCTGTCAGGCTGGACCTACCGTGTTCCTTGCTTCACAATAGAGAGATGATAGGTAAGAGTTGCCAGGATGCACTTTAGGCACAGGGATTCTCTCAGTGCAGTTCAGAGCTCCTCTGCAGAGGCAGAGCCACGTTGAATAGAGTACTGGCAAAAACGTGGTCCTGGGGCTGCCTTACAGCTGTAGAAATCAAGCTCTGCAGGCGAGAATCAGTTCATTGCCTTTCACTCTGCATAGAAAGAGTTGACCCCAACAGTCTGTTCTGTGTTATTTTTGCTCAGAAAACAAAAATGGGACTCATAGCGCACACACTCTCCCCCAGAACGGAAGTCCTATGGGACTCTCTTAGGCCTATGGAAAGCCATAGAGGAGTTAAAGCACTCTGTCGACTCAGGACTCACGGAGATGGCTGCAAAAAATCTTTGCTGATAGCAAACACTCGTGCTTCCCATGAGGCTAGGTGTCACGTTTACTTTTACAGAGCTAGGGCAAGCGTGGGATGAGCTCCTAGCCAGGCACTGGAGACAACCTGGTTTCGTAGGAGAAAACTCACTTTCTTCACTGAGCTATTCCTAGGAGTGACAAGAAGACGGTTAATGGCAATGTCTTTCAGTTAGCCTTCAGGCCGCCACTATCTACCTTTCAACTGGGGGAAATCCTGCCTTTTTCCAGGCTTCTCAATGACAAACTGGATCACCTAGCACATGTACCTAGCTTCTCTGACAATCCAAAAGAGACCATTGGAACACAATCCGGCCTTCTGCGATGAAACTTTTGGATGCAGTGTGTTCTGCATGTGGCGAACGGCATAAACTTCTAAATGTCCTCAGTAGGCCTAGGTGACTTTGGATGTTCCAAATGCCTAGCAATGCTCCGGGTAAATCTCTTCTTTATTTCGGGCTGGACCTAAAGGCCAGTTTCCGCATCACCTAGAGAGACCTCGAGCAGGAGTCCCCAAACTGAATTGGAGCCCCGGTGGTTTCTTTCAGGGCATCTTATGTTTCCTCAACGTGGCAGACCCAAATGGAATGAAAGCCTGCCACGAACCGCCTTCCTGAGGCTGTTTCAAAGCTGTGGAACGCTAGCCATAGAGAACACATTATTTCCCGGCCCTTCTAACTGCATAGTGAGGGATGTTCCCAGAGCTGTGTATCCCTTGATTGTGCTCAGAAGGCTTTGGGTACACAGTGTCCTTCCTTGGAAAGAATTGACCATGTGACAGTCTTGAGCACTGTGAGCCATACTAAAGCTAAAGCCGTCCATTGATTAAGACTTCCTGGAAACCGATGCACCTCTATCTCTGGTAATGGGAAAATGTGCACCTTACCTCAAGACTAGAGGGCATATTTAGTTGGCCATTTAGCTACAGTATACAACTCGGGTGAGCTCCCAGGAAGGAATCGCAGGCCCCGGATTCCATAGTAAAAAACTATGTGCTCTTCAGCGGCACCTGTGGCGTGAATAGTATCCTGGTGGTGTGGTTTTCAGCAGGCTTGGAAGCTGAAATGAAGCTGCTGTCAAAGGGGGATATACGGGCTTCTCCCATATTCTCCCGTTTACAACTTTACGCCACAGTACATTTTCTAGCACTCTGACTGACTACTGGAGACTTTCAGCCCCACTGGGCCTTTCTATGATCACACTCCGTTGGACGCGGGGTGTTTTGCGTGCCATGAATAGCATTACATGCTTCATGAACTAGTCCGGCCTAGTTGACTATGGATGGACCAAATGGCTAACAATTTTACCGGATTTGCAGTATTTTCTGTCAGGCTGGACCTACCGTGTTCCTTGCTTCACAATAGAGAGATGACAGGTAAGAGTTGCCAGGATGCACTTTAGGCACAGGGATTCTGTCAGTGCAGTTCAGAGGGCCTCTGCAGAGGCAGAGCCACGTTGAATAGAGTACTGGCAAAAACGTGGTCCTGGGGCTGCCTTACAGCTGTAGAAATCTAGCTCTGCAAGCGAGAATCAGTTCGCTGCCTTTCACTCTGCATAGAAAGAGTTGACGCCAACAGTCTGCTCTGTGTTATTATTGCTCAGAAAACAAAAAGGGGACTCACAGCGCACACACTCTCCCCCAGAAGGGAATTCCTATGCGACTCTCTTAGGCCTACGGAAAGCCGTAGAGGAGTTAAAGCACTCTGTCGAGTCAGGACTCACGGAGATGGCTGCACACAAAACTTTGCTGATAGGAAACACTCGTGCTTCCTGTGAGACTGTGGTCACGTTTACTTTTCACAGAGCTATGGAAAGTGTGGGATGAGCTCCTAGCAAGGCACTGGAGACCACCTGGATTCGTAGGAGAAAACTCACTT
This sequence comes from Mesoplodon densirostris, assembly GCF_025265405.1. Taxonomy (NCBI): domain Eukaryota; kingdom Metazoa; phylum Chordata; class Mammalia; order Artiodactyla; family Ziphiidae; genus Mesoplodon; species Mesoplodon densirostris. Next base: position 2,951,922 of record NC_082682.1, read on the forward strand.
TCTTCACTGAGCGTATTCCTAGGAGTGACTAGAAGACGGTTAATGGCAATTTCTTTCAGTCAGCCTTGAGGCCGCCACTATCTTCCTTTTAACATGGGGAAATCCTACCTTTTTCCAGGCTTCTCAATGACAAACTGGATCAACCAGCACATGTACCTAGCTTCTCTGACAATCCAAAAGAGACCATAGGAACGCTATCCGGCCTTCTGCGATGAAAGTTTTGGATGCAGTGTGTTCTGCATGTTGTGAACGGCATAATCCTCTAAATGTCCTCAGTAGGCCTAGGTGACTTTGGATGTTCCAAATGCCTAGCAATGCTCAGGGTAAATCTCTTCTTTATTTAGGGCTGGACCTAAAGGCCAGTTTCCGCATCACTTAGAGAGACCTCGAGCAGGAGTCCCCAAACTGAATTGGAGCCCCGGTGCTTTCTTTCAGGGCATCTAATGTTTCCACATAGTGGCAGACCCGCATGGAATGAAAGCCTGCCACGAACCGCCTTCCTGAGGCTGTTTCATAGCTGTGGAACTCTAGCCATAGAGAACACATTAGTTCCCGGCCCTTCCAACTGCATAGTGAGGGATGTTCCCAGAGCTGTGTATCCCTTGATTGTGCCCAGAAGGCTTTGGGTACACAGTGTCCTTCCTTGGAAAGAATTGACCATGTGAGAGTCTTGAGCACTGTGAGCCATACTAAAGCTAAAGCCGTCTATTGATTAAGACTTCCTGGAAACCTCTGCACCTCTATCTCTGGTAATGGGAAAATGTGCACCTTACCTCAAGATTAGAGGTCATATTTAGTTGGCCCTTTAGCTACAGTATGCAACTCGGGTGAGCTCCCAGGAAGGAATTGCAGGCCCCGGATTCCTTAGGAAAAAACTATGTGCTCTTAAGCGGCACCTGTGGCGTGAATAGTATCCTGGTGGTGAGGTTTTCAGCAGGCTTGGAAGCTGCAATGAAGCTGCTGTCAAAGGGGGAAATACGGGCTTCTCCCATATTCTCCCGTTTACAACTTTACGCCACAGTACATTTTCTAGCACTCTGACTGACTACTGGAGACTTTCAGCCCCACTGGGCCTTTCTATGATCACACTTCGTTGTTCGCAGGGTGTTTTGCGTGCCATGAATAGCATTACATGCTTCATGAACTAGTCTGGCCTAGTTGACTTTGGATGGACCAAATGGCTAACAATTTTACCGGATTTTCAGTATTTTCTGTCAGGCTGGACCTACCGTGTACCTTGCTTCACAAAAGAGAGATGACAGGTAAGAGTTGCCAGGATGCACTTTAGGTGCAGGGATACTTTCAGTGCAGTTCAGAGGGCCTCCACAGAGGCAGAGCCACGTTGAATGGAATACTGGCAAAAACGTGGTCCTGGGGCTGCCTTACAGCTGTAGAAATCAAGCTCTGCAGGCGAGAATCTGTTCATCACCCTTCCCTCTTCATACAAAGAGTTGACCCCAAACGTCTGTTCTGTGTTATGTTTCTCGGAAAATAAAAGGGGACTACGGCACACCCACTCTCCCTCAGAAGGGAATTCCTACACGACTCTCTTAGGACTACGGAAAGCCGTAGAGGAGTTAAAGCACTCTGTCGAGTCAGGACTCACGGAGATGGCTGCACACATAACTTTGCTGATAGGAAACACTCGTGCTTCCCTTGAGGCTAGGGGTCACGTTTACTTTGCACTGAGCTAGGGCAAGCGTGGGATGAGCTCCTAGCAAGGCACTGGAGACCACCTGGATTCCTAGGAGAACACTCACTTTCTTCACTGAGCGTATTCCTAGGAGTGACTAGAAGACGGTTAATGGCCATGTCTTTCAGTCAGCCTTGAGGCCGCCACTATGTACCTTTCAACTGGGGGAAATCCTGCGTTTTTCCAGGCTTCTCAATGACAAACTGGATCACCCCGCACATGTACCTAGCTTCTCTGACAATACCAAAGAGACCATTGGAATGCAATCCGGCCTTCTGCGATGAAACTTTTGGATGCAGTGTGTTCTGCATGTGGTGAACGGCATAATCCTCTAAATGTCCTCAGTAGGCCTAGGTGACTTTGGATGTTCCAAATGCCTAGCAATGCTCAGGGTAAATCTCTTCTTTCTTTCGGGCTGGACCTAAAGGCCAGTTTCCGCATCACTTAGAGAGACCTCGAGCAGGAGTCCCTACACTGAATTGGAGCCCCGGTGGTTTCTTTCAGGGCATCTTATGTTTCCTCAAAGTGGCACACCCGCATGGAATGAAAGCCTGCCACTAACCGCCTTCCTGAGGCTGTTTCAAAGCTGTGGAACGCTAGCCATAGAGAACACATTAGTTCCCGGCCCTTCCAACTGCATAGTGAGGGATGTTCCCAGAGCTGCGTATCCCTTGATTGTGCCCAGAAGGCTTTGGGTACACAGTGTCCTTCCTTGGAAAGAATTGACCATGTGAGAGTCTTGAGCACTGTGGGCCATAATAAAGCTAAAGCCATCCATTGATTAAGACGTCCTGGAAACCGGTGCACCTCTATCTCTGGTAATGGGAAAATGTGCACCTTACCTCAAGACTAGAGGTCACACTTAGTTGGACCTTTAGCTAGAGTACCCAACTGGGGTGAGCTCCCAGGAAGGAATCGCAATCCCCTCGATTCTTCAGGAAAACACTATGTGCTCTTCAGCGGCACCTGTTGCGTGAATAGTATCCTGGTGGTGTGGTTTTCAGCTTGCTTGGAAGCTGCAATGAAGCTGCTGTCAAAAGGGGGATATACGGGCTTATCCCATATTCTCCCATTTACAACTTGTCACCACTGCGCATTTACTAGCACTCTCTGACTGACTACTGGAGACTTTCAGCCCCACTGGGCCTTTCTATGATCACACTTCATTGGATGCGGGGTGTTTTGCGAGCCATGAATAGCATTACACACTTCATGACATAGTGGGGACTAGGTGATTTTGGATCGTCCACGGGCCTCACAATTTTACCGGTTTTTCAGTATTTTCTGTCAGGCTGGACCTACCGTGTACCTTGCTTCACAATACAGAGAGACAGGTAAGAGTTGCCAGGATGCACTTTTGGCGCAGGGATTCTTTCAGTGCAGTTCAGAGGGCCTCCACCGAGGCAGAGCCACGGTGAATGGAATACTGGCAAAAAAGTGGTCCTGGGGCTGCCTTACAGCTGTACAAATCTAGCTCTGCAAGCGAGAATCAGTTCGCTGCCTTTCACTCTGCATAGAAAGAGTTGACGCCAACAGTCTGCTCTGTGTTATTATTGCTCAGAAAACAAAAAGGGGACTCACAGCACACACACTCTCCCTCAGAAGGGGATTCCTATGCGACTCACTTAGGCCTACGGAAAGCCGTAGAGGAGTTAAAGCACTCTGTTGAGTCAGGACTCACGGCGATGGCTGCACACAAATCTTTGCTGATAGGAAACACTCGTGCTTCCTGTGAGACTAGGGGTAACGTTTACTTTTCACAGAGCTAGGGCATGAGTGGGATGAGCTCCTAGCAAGGGACAGGAGACCACATGGATTCGTAGGAGAAAACTCACTTTCTTCACTGAGCGTATTCCTAGGAGTGACTAGAAGACGGTTAATGGCAATGTCTTTCTGTCAGCCTTGAGGCCGCCTCTATCTTCCTTTTAACCAGGGGAAATCCAGCCTTTTTCCAGGCTTCTCAATGACAAACTGGATCAACCAGCACATGTACCTAGCTTCTCTGACAATCCAAAAGAGACCATTGGAACACAATCCGGCCTTCTGCTATGAAACTTTTGGATGCAGTGTGTTCTGCATGTGGCGAACGGCATAATCCTCTAAAAGTCCTCAGTAGTCCTAGGTGACTTTGAATGTTCCAAATGCCTAGCAATGCTCAGGGTAAATCTCTTCTTTATTTCGGGCTGGACCTAAAGGCAAGTTTCCGCATCACTTAGAGAGACCTCGAGCAGGAGTCCCCAAACTGAATTGGAGCTCCGGTGGTTTCTTTCAGGGCATCTTAGATTTCCTCAAATTGGCAGACCCGCATGGAATGAAAGCCTGCCACGAACCGCCTTCCTGAGGCTGTTTCAAAGCTGTGGAACGCTAGCCATAGAGAACACATTAGTTCCCCGCACTTCCAACTGCATAGTGAGGGATGTTCCCAGAGCTGTGTATCCCTTGATTGTGCTCAGAAGGCTTTGGGTACACAGTGTCCTTCCTTGGAAAGAATTGACCATGCGAGAGTCTTGAGCACTGTGAGCCATACTAAAGCTAAAGCCGTCCATTGATTAAGACTTCCTGGAAACCGGTGCACCTCTATCTTTGGTAATGGGAAAATGTGCACCTTACCTCAAGACTAGAGGTCACATTTAGTTGGCACTTTATCTACAGTATGCAACTGGGGAGAGCTCCCAGGATGGAATCGCAAGACCCTGGATTCTTTAGGAAACAACTATGTGCTCTTCAGCGGCACATGTGGCGTGAATAGTATCCTGGTGGTGTTGTTTTCTGCAGGCTTGGAAGCCGCAATGAAGCTGCTTACCACGTGGAGAAATTCGGGCTTCTCCCACATTCTCCCCTTTCCAACTTGACGCCAGAGCGCATTAACCAGCACTCTCTGATTCCTGGCGACTTTCAGCCCCACTGGGCCTTTCTATGATCACACTCCGTTGGACGGGCAGTGTTTTGCGTGCCATGAATAGCATTAGATGCTTCATGACATAGTGGGGACTAGGTGATTTTGGATCGTCCACGTGCCTCACAATTTTACCAGTTTTTCAGTATTTTCTGTCAGGCTGGACCTACCGTGTTCCTTGCTTCACAATAGAGAGATGACAGGTAAGAGTTGCCAGGATGCACTTTAGGCACAGGGATTCTGTCAGTGCAGTTCAGAGGGCCTCTGCAGAGGCAGAGCCACGTTGAATAGAGTACTGGCAAAAACGTGGTCCTGGGGCTGCCTTACAGCTGTAGAAATCAAGCTCTGCAGGCGAGAATCAGTTCATTGCCTTTCACTCTGCATAGAAAGAGTTGACCCCAACAGTCTGTTCTGTGTTATTTTTGCTCAGAAAACAAAAATGGGACTCACAGTGCACACACTCTCCCCCAGAACGGAAGTCCTATGGGACTCTCTTAGGCCTATGGAAAGCCATAGAGGAGTTAAAGCACTCTGTCGACTCAGGACTCACGGAGATGGCTGCAAAAAATCTTTGCTGATAGCAAACACTCGTGCTTCCCTTGAGGCTAGGTGTCACGTTTACTTTTCACAGAGCTAGGGCAAGCGTGGGATGAGCTCCTAGCAAGGCACTGGAGACCACCTGGTTTCGTAGGAGAAAACTCACTTTCTTCACTGAGCTATTCCTAGGAGTGACAAGAAGACGGTTAATGGCAATGGCTTTCAGTTAGCCTTCAGGCCGCCACTATCTACCTTTCAACTGGGGGAAATCCTGCCTTTTTCCAGGCTTCTCAATGACAAACTGGATCACCTAGCACATGTACCTAGCTTCTCTGACAATCCAAAAGAGACCATTGGAACACAATCCGGCCTTCTGCGATGAAACTTTTGGATGCAGTGTGTTCTGCATGTGGCGAACGGCATAAACTTCTAAATGTCCTCAGTAGGCCTAGGTGACTTTGGATGTTCCAAATGCCTAGCAATGCTCAGGGTAAATCTCTTCTTTATTTCGGGCTGGACCTAAAGGCCAGTTTCCGCATCACCTAGAGAGACCTCGAGCAGGAGTCCCCAAACTGAATTGGAGCCCCGGTGGTTTCTTTCAGGGCATCTTATGTTTCCCCAAAGTGGCAGTCCCGCATGGAATGAAAGCCTGCCACGAACCGCCTTCCTGAGGCTGTTTCAAAGCTGTGGAACGCTAGCCATAGAGAACACATTAGTTCCCGGCCTTTCCAACTGCATAGTGAGGGATGTTCCCAGAGCTGTGTATCCCTTGATTGTGCTCAGAAGGTTTTGGGTACACAGTGTACTTCCTTGGAAAGAATTGACCATGCGAGAGTCTTGAGCACTGTGAGCCATACTAAAGCTAAAGCCGTCCATTGATTAAGATTTCCTGGAAACCGGTGCACCTCTATCTTTGGTAATGGGAAAATGTGCACCTTACCTCAAGACTAGAGGTCACATTTAGTTGGCACTTTATCTACAGTATGCAACTGGGGAGAGCTCCCAGGATGGAATCGCAAGACCCTGGATTCTTTAGGAAACAACTATGTGCTCTTCAGCGGCACATGTGGCGTGAATAGTATCCTGGTGGTGTTGTTTTCTGCAGGCTTGGAAGCCGCAATGAAGCTGCTTACCACGTGGTGAAATTCGGGCTTCTCCCACATTCTCCCCTTTCCAACTTGACGCCAGAGCGCATTAACCAGCACTCTCTGATTCCTGGCGACTTTCAGCCCCACTGGGCCTTTCTATGATCACACTCCGTTGGACGGGCAGTGTTTTGCGTGCCATGAATAGCATTAGATGCTTCATGACATAGTGGGGACTAGGTGATTTTGGATCGTCCACGTGCCTCACAATTTTACCAGTTTTTCAGTATTTTCTGTCAGGCTGGACCTATCGTGTTCCTTGCTTCACAATACAGAGATGACAGGTAAGAGTTGCCAGGATGCACTTTAGGCACAGGGATTCTGTCAGTGCAGTTCAGAGGGCCTCTGCAGAGGCAGAGCCACGTTGAATAGAGTACTGGCAAAAACGTGGTCCTGGGGCTGCCTTACAGCTGTAGAAATCAAGCTCTGCAGGCGAGAATCAGTTCATTGCCTTTCACTCTGCATAGAAAGAGTTGACCCCAACAGTCTGTTCTGTGTTATTTTTGCTCAGAAAACAAAAATGGGACTCACAGCGCACACACTCTCCCCCAGAACGGAAGTCCTATGGGACTCTCTTAGGCCTATGGAAAGCCATAGAGGAGTTAAAGCACTCTGTCGACTCAGGACTCACGGAGATGGCTGCAAAAAATCTTTGCTGATAGCAAACACTCGTGCTTCCCTTGAGGCTAGGTGTCACGTTTACTTTTCACAGAGCTAGGGCAAGCATGGGATGAGCTCCTAGCAAGGCACTGGAGACCACCTGGTTTCGTAGGAGAAAACTCACTTTCTTCACTGAGCTATTCCTAGGAGTGACAAGAAGACGGTTAATGGCAATGGCTTTCAGTGAGCCTTCAGGCCGCCACTATCTACCTTTCAACTGGGGGAAATCCTGCCTTTTTCCAGGCTTCTCAATGACAAACTGGATCACCTAGCACATGTACCTAGCTTCTCTGACAATCCAAAAGAGACCATTGGAACACAATCCGGCCTTCTGCGATGAAACTTTTGGATGCAGTGTGTTCTGCATTGGGCGAACGGCATAAACTTCTAAATGTCCTCAGTAGGCCTAGGTGACTTTGGATGTTCCAAATGCCTAGCAATACTCAGGGTAAATGTCTTCTTTATTTCGGGCTGGACCTAAAGGCCAGTTTCCGCATCACCTAGAGAGACCTCGAGCAGGAGTCCCCAAACTGAATTGGAGCCCCGGTGGTTTCTTTCAGGGCATCTTATGTTTCCTCAAAGTGGCAGACCCAAATGGAATGAAAGCCTGCCACGAACCGCCTTCCTGAGGCTGTTTCAAAGCTGTGGAACGCTAGCCATAGAGAACACATTAGTTCCCGGCCCTTCCAACTGCATAGTGAGGGATGTTCCCAGAGCTGTGTATCCCTTGATTGTGCCCAGAAGGCTTTGGGTACACAGTGTCCTTCCTTGGAAAGAATTGACCATGTGAGAGTTTTGAGCACTGTGAGCCGTACTAAAGCTAAAGCCGTCCATTGATTAAGACTTCCTGGAAACCGGTGCACCTCTATCTCTGGTAATGGGAAAATGTGCACCTTACCTCAAGATTAGAGGTCATATTTAGTTGGCCCTTTAGCTACAGTATGCAACTCGGGTGAGTTCCCAGGAAGGAATCGCAGGCCCCGGATTCCTTAGGAAAAAACTATGTGCTCTTAAGCGGCACCTGTGGCGTGAATAGTATCCTGGTGGTGTGGTTTTCAGCAGGCTTGGAAGCTGCAATGAAGCTGCTGTCAAAGGGGGAAATATGGGCTTCTCCCATATTCTCCCGTTTACAACTTTACACCACAGTACATTTTCTAGCACTCTGACTGACTACTGGAGACTTTCAGCCCCACTGGGCCTTTCTATGATCACACTCCGTTGGATGCGGGGTGTTTTGCGTGCCATGAATAGCATTACATGCTTCATGAACTAGTCCGGCCTAGTTGACTATGGATGGCCCAAATGGCTAACAATTTTACCGGATTTGCAGTATTTTCTGTCAGGCTGGACCTACCGTGTTCCTTGCTTCACAATAGAGAGATGACAGGTAAGAGTTGCCAGGATGCACTTTAGGCACAGGGATTCTGTCAGTGCAGTTCAGAGGGCCTCTGCAGAGGCAGAGCCACGTTGAATAGAGTACAGGCAAAAACGTGGTCCTGGGGCTGCCTTACAGCTGTAGAAATCTAGCTCTGCAAGCGAGAATCAGTTCGCTGCATTTCACTCTGCATAGAAAGAGTTGATGCCAACAGTCTGCTCTGTGTTATTATTGCTCAGAAAACAAAAAGGGGACTCACAGCGCACACACTCTCCCCCAGAAGGGAATTCCTATGCGACTCTCTTAGGCCTACGGAAAGCCGTAGAGGAGTTAAAGCACTCTGTCGAGTCAGGACACACGGAGATGGCTGCACACAAAGCTTTGCTGATAGGAAACACTCGTGCTTCCTGTGAGACTGTGGTCACATTTACTTTTCACAGAGCTATGGCAAGTGTGGGATGAGCTCCTAGCAAGGCACTGGAGACCACATGGATTCGTAGGAGAAAACTCACTTTCTTCACTGAGCGTATTCCTAGGAGTGACTAGAAGACGGTTAATGGCAATGTCTTTCTGTCAGCCTTGAGGCCGCCACTATCTTCCTTTTAACCTGGGGAAATCCTGCCTTTTTCCAGGCTTCGCAATGACAAACTGGATCAACCAGCACATGTACCTAGCTTCTCTGACAATCCAAAAGAGACCATTGGAACGCAATCCGGCCTTCTGCGATGAAAGTTTTGGATGCAGTGTGTTCTGCATGTTGTGAACGGCATAAACATCTAAATATCCTCAGTAGGCCTAGGTGACTTTGGATGTTCCATGTGCCTAGCAATGCTCAGGGTAAATCTCATCTTTATTTCGGGCTGGACCTAAAGGCCAGTTTCCGCATCACTTAGAGAGACCTCGAGCAGGAGTCCCCAAACTGAATTGGAGCCCCGGTGCTTTCTTTCAGGGCATCTAATGTTTTCTCAAAGTGGCAGACCCGCATGGAATGAAAGCCTGCCACGAACCGCCTTCCTGAGGCTGTTTCAAAGCTGTGGAACTCTAGCCATAGAGAACACATTAGTTCCCGGCCCTTCCAACTGCATAGTGAGGGATGTTCCCAGAGCTGTGTATCCCTTGATTGTGCCCAGAAGGCTTTGGGTACACAGTGTCCTTCCTTGGAAAGAATTGACCATGGGAGACTCTTGAGCACTGTGAGCCATACTAAAGCTAAAGCCGTCTATTGATTAAGACTTCCTGGAAACCGGTGCACCTCTATCTCTGGTAATGGGAAAATGTGCACCTTACCTCAAGATTAGAGGTCATATTTAGTTGGCCCTTTAGCTACAGTATGCAACTCGGGTGAGCTCCCAGGAAGGAATCGCAGGCCCCGGATTCCTTAGGAAAAAACTATGTGCTCTTAAGCGGCACCTGTGGCGTGAATAGTATCCTGGTGGTGTGGTTTTCAGCAGGCTTGGAAGCTGCAATGAAGCTGCTGTCAAAGGGGGAAATACGGGCTTCTCCCATATTCTCCCGTTTACAACTTTATGCCACAGTACATTTTCTAGCACTCTGACTGACTACTGGAGACTTTCAGCCCCACTGGGCCTTTCTATGATCACACTTCGTTCGACGCAGGGATTTTTGCGTGCCATGAATAGCATTACATGCTTCATGAACTAGTCTGGCCTAGTTGACTTTGGATGGACCAAATGGCTAACAATTTTACCGGATTTTCAGTATTTTCTGTCAGGCTGGACCTACCGTGTACCTTGCTTCACAAAAGAGAGATGACAGGTAAGAGTTGCCAGGATGCACTTTAGGTGCAGGGATTCTTTCAGTGCAGTTCAGAGGGCCTCCACAGAGGCAGAGCCACGTTGAATGGAATACTGGCAAAAACGTGGTCCTGGGGCTGCCTTACAGCTGTAGAAATCAAGCTCTGCAGGCGAGAATCTGTTCATCACCCTTCCCTCTTCATACAAAGAGTTGACCCCAACCGTCTGTTCTGTGTTATGTTTCTCGGAAAATAAAAGGGGACTACGGCGCACCCACTCTCCCTCAGAAGGGAATTCCTACGCGACTCTCTTAGGCCTACGGAAAGCCGTAGAGGAGTTAAAGAACTCTGTCGAGTCAGGACTCACGGAGATGGCTGCACACATAACTTTGCTGATAGGAAACACTCGTGCTTCCCTTGAGGCTAGGGGTCACGTTTACTTTGCACTGAGCTAGGGCAAGTGTGGGATGAGCTCCTAGCAAGGCACTGGAGACCACCTGGATTCCTAGGAGAACACTCACTTTCTTCACTGAGCGTATTCCTAGGAGTGACTAGAAGACGGTTAATGGCAATGTCTTTCAGTCAGCCTTGAGGCCGCCACTATGTACCTTTCAACTGGGGGAAATCCTGCCTTTTTCCAGGCTTCTCAATGACAAACTGGATCACCCCGCACATGTACCTAGCTTCTCTAACAATCCCAAAGAGACCATTGGAACGCAATCCGGCCTTCTGCGATGAAACTTTTGGATGCAGTGTGTTCTGCATGTGGTGAACGGCATAATCCTCTAAATGTCCTCAGTAGGCCTAGGTGACTTTGGATGTTCCAAATGCCTAGCAATGCTCAGGGTAAATCTCTTCTTTCTTTCGGGCTGGACCTAAAGGCCAGTTTCCGCATCACTTAGAGAGACCTCGAGCAGGAGTCCCCAAACTGAATTGGAGCCCCGGTGGTTTCTTTCAGGGCATCTTATGTTTCCTCAAAGTGGCAGACCCGCATGGAATGAAAGCCTGCCACGAACCGCCTTCCTGAGGCTGTTTCAAAGCTGTGGAACGCTAGCCATAGAGAACACATTAGTTCCCGGCCCTTCCAAATGCATAGTGAGGGATGTTCCCAGAGCTGTGTATCCCTTGATTGTGCCCAGAAGGCTTTGGGTACACAGTGTCCTTCCTTGGAAAGAATTGACCATGTGAGAGTCTTGAGCACTGTGGGCCATACTAAAGCTAAAGCCGTCCATTGATTAAGACGTCCTGGAAACCGGTGCACCTCTATCTCTGGTAATGGGAAAATGTGCACCTTACCTCAAGACTAGAGGTCACACTTAGTTGGACCTTTAGCTAGAGTACCCAACTGGGGTGAGCTCCCAGGAAGGAATCGCAATCCCCTCGATTCTTCAGGAAAACACTATGTGCTCTTCAGCGGCACCTGTTGCGTGAATAGTATCCTGGTGGTGTGGTTTTCAGCAGGCTTGGAAGCTGCAATGAAGCTGCTGTCAAAAGGGGGATATACGGGCTTGTCCCATATTCTCCCATTTACAACGTGTCACCACTGCGCATTTACTAGCACTCTCTGACTGACTACTGGAGACTTTCAGCCCCACTGGGCCTTTCTATGATCACACTTCGTTGGACGCGGGGTGTTTTGCGAGCCATGAATAGCATTACACGCTTCATGACATAGTGGGGACTAGGTGATTTTGGATCGTCCACGGGCCTCACAATTTTACCGGTTTTTCAGTATTTTCTGTCAGGCTGGACCTACCGTGTACCTTGCTTCACAATACAGAGAGACAGGTAAGAGTTGCCAGGATGCACTTTAGGCGCAGGGATTCTTTCAGTGCAGTTCAGAGGGCCTCCACAGAGGCAGAGCCACGTTGAATGGAATACTGGCAAAAAAGTGGTCCTGGGGCTGCCTTACAGCTGTACAAATCTAGCTCTGCAAGCGAGAATCAGTTCGCTGCCTTTCACTCTGCATAGAAAGAGTTGACGCCAACAGTCTGCTCTGTGTTATTATTGCTCAGAAAACAAAAAGGGGACTCACAGCGCACACACTCTCCCCCAGAAGGGAATTCCTATGCGACTCTCTTAGGCCTACGGAAAGCCGTAGAGGATTTAAAGCACTCTGTCGAGTCAGGACTCACAGCGATGGCTGCACACAAAACTTTGCTGATAGGAAACACTCGTGCTTCCTGTGAGACTAAGGGTCACGTTTACTTTTCACAGAGCTATGGCAAGTGTGGGATGAGCTCCTAGCAAGGCCCTGGAGACCACATGGATTCGTAGGAGAAAACTCGCTTTCTTCACTGAGCGTATTCCTAGGAGTGACTAGAAGACGGTTAATGGCAATGTCTTTCTGTCAGCCTTGAGGCCGCCTCTATCTTCCTTTTAACCAGGGGAAATCCAGCCTTTTTCCACGCTTATCAATGACAAACTGGATCAACCAGCACATGTACCTAGCTTCTCTGACAATCCAAAAGAGACCATTGGAACACAATCCGGCCTTGTGCTATGAAACTTTTGGATGCAGTGTGTTCTGCATGTGGCGAATGGCATAATCCTCTAAAAGTCCTCAGTAGGCCTAGGTGACTTTGGATGTTCCAAATGCCTAGCAATGCTCTGGGTAAATCTCTTCTTTATTTCGGGCAGGACCTAAAGGCCAGTTTCCGCATCACTTAGAGAGACCTCGAGCAGGAGTCCCCAAACTGAATTTGAGCTCCGGTGGTTTCTTTCAGGGCATCTTAGGTTTCCTCAAATTGGCAGACCCGCATGGACTGAAAGCCTGCCACAAACCGTCCTCCTGAGGCTGTTTCAAAGCTGTGGAACTCTAGCCATAGAGAACACATTAGTTCCCGGCCCTTCAACTGCATAGTGAGGGATGTTCCCAGAGCTGTGTATCCCTTGATTGTGCTCAGAAGGTGTTGGGTACACAGTGTCCTTCCTTGGAAAGAATTGACCATGCGAGGGTCTTGAGCACTGTGAGCCACACTAAAGCTAAAGCCGTCCATTGATTAAGACTTCCTGGAAACCGGTGCACCTCTATCTTTGGTAACGGGAAAATTTGCACCTTACCTCAAGACTAGAGGTCACATTTAGTTGGCACTTTATCTACAGTATGCAACTGGGGAGACCTCCCAGGATGGAATCGCAAGACCCTGGTTTCTTTAGGAAACAACTATGTGCTCTTCAGCGGCACATGTGGCGTTAATAGTATCCTGGTGGTGTTGTTTTCTGCAGGCTTGGAAGCCGCAATGAAGCTGCTTACCACGTGGAGAAATTCGGGCTTCTCCCACATTCTCCCCTTTCCAACTTGACGCCAGAGCGCATTAACCAGCACTCTCTGATTCCTGGCGACTTTCAGCCCCACTGGGACTTTCTATGATCACACTCCGTTGGACGGGCAGTGTTTTGCGTGCCATGAATAGCATTAGATGCTTCATGACATAGTGGGGACTAGGTGATCTTGGATCGTCCACGTGCCTCACAATTTTACCAGTTTTTCAGTATTTTCTGTCAGGCTGGACCTACCGTGTTCCTTGCTTCACAATAGAGAGATGACAGGTAAGAGTTGCCAGGATGCACTTTAGGCACAGGGATTCTGTCAGTGCAGTTCAGAGGGCCTCTGCAGAGGCAGAGCCACGTTGAATAGAGTACTGGCAAAAACGTGGTCCTGGGGCTGCCTTACAGCTGTAGAAATCAAGCTCTGCAGGCGAGAATCAGTTCATTGCCTTTCACTCTGCATAGAAAGAGTTGACCCCAACAGTCTGTTCTGTGTTATTTTTGCTCAGAAAACAAAAATGGGACTCACAGCGCACACACTCTCCCCCAGAACGGAAGTCCTATGGGACTCTCTTAGGCCTATGGAAAGCCATAGAGGAGTTAAAGCACTCTGTCGACTCAGGACTCACGGAGATGGCTGCAAAAAAATCTTTGCTGATAGCAAACACTCGTGCTTCCCTTGATGCTAGGTGTCACGTTTACTTTTCACAGAGCTAGGGCAAGCGTGGGATGAGCTCCTAGCAAGGCACTGGAGACCACCTGGTTTCGTAGGAGAAAACTCACTTTCTTCACTGAGCTATTCCTAGGAGTGACAAGAAGACGGTTAATGGCAATGGCTTTCAGTTAGCCTTCAGGCCGCCACTATCTACCTTTCAACTGGGGGAAATCCTGCCTTTTTCCAGGCTTCTCAATGACAAACTGGATCACCTAGCACATGTACCTAGATTCTCTGACAATCCAAAAGAGACCATTGGAACACAATCCGGCCTTCTGCGATGAAACTTTTGGATGCAGTGTGTTCTGCATGTGGCGAACGGCATAAACTTCTAAATGTCCTCAGTAGGCCTAGGTGACTTTGGATGTTCCAAATGCCTAGCAATGCTCAGGGTAAATCTCTTCTTTCTTTCGGGCTGGACCTAAAGGCCAGTTTCCGCATCACCTAGAGAGACCTCGAGCAGGAGTCCCCAAACTGAATTGGAGCCCCGGTGGTTTCTTTCAGGGCATCTTATGTTTCCTCAAAGTGGCAGACCCAAATGGAATGAAAGCCTGCCACGAACCGCCTTCCTGAGGCTGTTTCAAAGCTGTGGAACGCTAGCCATAGAGAACACATTAGTTCCCCGCCCTTCCAACTGCATAGTGAGGGATGTTCCCAGAGCTGTGTATCCCTTGATTGTGCTCAGAAGGCTTTGGGTACACAGTGTCCTTCCTTGCAAAGAATTGACAATGTGAGAGTCTTGAGCACTCTGAGCCATACTAAAGCTAAAGCCGTCCATTGATTAAGATTTCCTGGAAACCGGTGCACCTCTATCTCTGGTAATGGGAAAATGTGCACCTTACCTCAAGACTAGAGGTCATATTTAGTTGGCCCTTTAGCTACAGTATGCAACTCGGGTGAGCTCCCAGGAAGGACTCGTAGGCCCCGGATTCCATAGGAAAAAACTATGTGCTCTTAAGCGGCACCTGTGGCGTGAATAGTATCCTGGTGGTGTGGTTTTCAGCAGGCTTGGAAGCTGCAATGTAGCTGCTGTCAAAGGGGGAAATACGGGCTTCTCCCATATTCTCCCGTTTACAACTTTATGCCACAGTACATTTTCTAGCACTCTGACTGACTACTGGAGACTTTCAGCCCCACTGGGCCTTTCTATGATCACACTCCGTTGGACGCGGGGTGTTTTGCGTGCTATGAATAGCATTACATGATTCATGAACTAGTCCGGCCTAGTTGACTATGGATGGACCAAATGGCTAACAATTTTACGGATTTTCAGTATTTTCTGTCATGCTGGACCTACCGTGTACCTTGCTTCACAATAGAGAGATGAGAGGTAAGAGTTGCCAGGATGCACTTTAGGTGCAGGGATTCTGTCAGTGCAGTTCAGAGGGCCTCCACAGAGGCAGAGCCACGTTGAATGGAATACTGGCAAAAACGTGGTCCTGGGACTTCCTTACAGCTGTACAAATCTAGCTCTGCAAGAGAGAATCAGTTCGTTGCCTTTCACTCTGAATAGAAAGAGTTCACCCCAACAGTCTGCTCTCTGTTATTATTGCTCAGAAAACAAAAAGGGGACTCACAGCGCACACACTCTCCCCCAGAAGGGAATTCCTATGTGACTCTCTTAGGCCTACAGAAAGCCGTAGAGGAGTCAAAGCACTCTGTCGAGTCAGGACTCACGGAGATGGCTGCACACAAAGCTTTGCTGATAGGAAACACTCGTGCTTCCTGTGAGACTGTGGTCACGTTTACTTTTCACAGAGATATGGCAAGTGTGGGATGAGCTCCTAGCAAGGCACTGGAGACCACATGGAGTCGTAGGAGAAAACTCACTTTCTTCACTGAGCGTATTCCTAGGAGTGACTAGAAGACGGTTAATGGCAATGTCTTTCAGTCAGCCTTGAGGCCGCCACTATCTTCCTTTTAACCTGGGGAAATCCTGCCTTTTTCCAGGCTTCTCAATGACATACTGGATCAACCAGCACATGTACCTAGCTTCTCTGACAATCCAAATGAGACCATTGGAACTCAATCCGGCCTTCTGCGATGAAAGTTTTGGATGCAGTGTGTTCTGCATGTTGTGAACGGCATAATCCTCTAAATATCCTCAGTAGGCCTAAGTGACTTTGGATGTTCCATGTGCCTAGCAATGCTCAGGGTAAATCTCTTCTTTATTTCGGGCTGGACCTAAAGGCCAGTTTCCGCATCACTTAGAGAGACCTCGAGCAGGAGTCCCCAAACTGAATTGGAGCCCCGGTGCTTTCTTTCAGGGCATCAAATGTTTCCTCAAAGTGGCAGACCCGCATGGAATGAAAGCCTGCCACGAACCGCCTTCCTGAGGCTGTTTCAAAGCTGTGGAAATCTAGCCATAGAGAACACATTAGTTCCCGGCCCTTCCAACTGCATAGTGAGGGATGTTCCCAGAGCTGTGTATCCCTTGATTGTGCCCAGAAGGCTTTGGGTACACAGTGTCCTTCCTTGGAAAGAATTGACTATGTGAGAGTCTTGAGCACTGTGAGCCATACTAAAGCTAAAGCCGTCCATTGATTAAGACTTCCTGGAAACCGGTGCACCTCTATCTCTGGTAATGGGAAAATGTGCACCTTACCTCAAGACTAGAGGTCATATTTAGTTGGCCCTTTATCTACAGTATGCAACTGGGGTGAGCTCCCAGGAAGGAATCGCAGGCACCGGATTCCTTAGGAAAAAACTCTGTGCTCTTAAGTGGCACCTGTGGCGTGAATAGTATCCTGGTGGTGTGGTTTTCAGCAGGCTTGGAAGCTGCAATGAAGCTGCTGTCAAAGGGGGAAATACGGGCTTCTCCCATATTCTCCCGTTTTCAACTTTACGCCACAGTACATTTTCTAGCACTCTGAGTGACTACTGGAGACTTTCAGCCCCACTGTGCTTTCTATGATCACACTCCGTTGGACGCGTGGTGTTTTGCGTGCCATGAATAGCATTACATGCTTCATGAACTAGTCCGGCCTAGTTGACTTTGGATGGACCAAATGGCTAACAATTTTACCGGATTTTCAGTATTTTCTGTCAGGCTGGACCTACCGTGTACCTTGCTTCCCAAAAGAGAGATGACAGGTAAGAGTTGCCAGGATGCACTTTAGGTGCAGGGATTCTTTCAGTTCAGTTCAGAGGGCCTCCACAGAGGCAGAGCCACGTTGAATGGAATACTGGCAAAAACGTGGTCCTGGGGCTGCCTTACAGCTGTAGAAATCAAGCTCTGCAGGCGAGAATCTGTTCATCACCCTTCCCTCTTCATACAAAGAGTTGACCCCAACCGTCTGTTCTGTGTTATGTTTCTCGGAAAATAAAAGGGGACTACGGCGCACCCACTCTCCCTCAGAAGGGAATTCCTACGCGACTCTCTTAGGCCTATGGAAAGCCGTAGAGGAGTTAAAGCACTCTGTCGAGTCAGGACTCACGGAGATGGCTGCACACATAACTTTGCTGATAGGAAACACTCGTGCTTCTCTTGAGGCTAGGGGTCACGTATACTTTGCACTGAGCTAGGGCAAGCGTGGGATGAGCTCCTAGCAAGGCACTGGAGACCACCTGGATTCCTAGGAAAACACTCACTTTCTTCACTGAGCGTATTCCTAGGAGTGACTAGAAGACGGTTAATGGCAATGTCTTTCAGTCAGCCTTGAGGCCGCCACTATCTACCTTTCAACTGGGGGAAATCCTGCCTTTTTCCAGGCTTCTCAATGACAAACTGGATCACCCCGCACATGTACCTAGCTTCTCTGACAATCCCAAAGAGACCATTGGAACGCAATCCGGCCTTCTGCGATGAAACTTTGGATGCAGTGTGTTCTGCATGTGGTGAACGGCATAATCCTCTAAATGTCCTCAGTAGGCCTAGGTGACTTTGGATGTTCCAAATGCTTAGCAATGCTTAGGGTAAATCTCTTCTTTCTTTCGGGCTGGACCTAAAGGCCAGGTTCCGCATCACTTAGAGAGACCTCGAGCACGAGTCCCAAAACTGAATTGGAGCCCCGGTGGTTTCTTTCAGGGCATCTTATGTTTCCTCAAAGTGGCAGACCCGCATGGAAGAAAGCCTGCCACGAACCGCCTTCCTGAGGCTGTTTCAAAGCTGTGGAACTCTAGCCATAGAGAACACATTAGTTCCCGGCCCTTCCAACTGCATAGTGAGGGATGTTCCCAGAGCTGTGTATCCCTTGATTGTGCCCAGAAGGCTTTGGGTACACAGTATCCTTCCTTGGAAAGAATTGACCATGTGAGAGTCTTGAGCACTGTGGGCCATACTAAAGCTAAAGCCGTCCATTGATTAAGACGTCCTGGAAACCGGTGCACCTCTATCTCTGGTAATGGGAACATGTGCACCTTACCTCAAGACTAGAGGTCACACTTAGTTGGACCTTTAGCTAGAGTACCCAACTGGGGTGAGCTCCCAGGAAGGAATCGCAATCCCCTCGATTCTTCAGGAAAACACTATGTGCTCTTCAGCGGCACCTGTTGCGTGAATATTATCCTGGTGGTGTGGTTTTCAGCTGGCTTGGAAGCTGCAATGAAGCTGCTGTCAAAAGGGGGATATACGGGCTTGTCCCATATTCTCCCATTTACAACTTGTCACCACTGCACATTTACTAGCACTCTCTGACTGACTACTGGAGACTTTCAGCCCCACTGGGCCTTTCTATAATCACACTTCATTGGACGCGGGGTGTTTTGCGAGCCATGAATAGCATTACACGCCTCATGACATAGTGGGGACTAGGTGATTTTGGATCGTCCACGGGCCTCACAATTTTACCGGTTTTTCAGTATTTTCTGTCAGGCTGGACCTACCGTGTACCTTGCTTCACAATACAGAGAGACAGGTAAGAGTTGCCAGGATGCACTTTAGGCGCAGGGATTCTTTCAGTGCAGTTCAGAGGGCCTCCACAGAGGCAGAGCCACGTTGAATGGAATACTGGCAAAAAAGTGGTCCTGGGGCTGCCTTACAGCTGTACAAATCTAGCTCTGCAAGCGAGAATCAGTTCGCTGCCTTTCACTCTGCATAGAAAGAGTTGACACCAACAGTCTGCTCTGTGTTATTATTGCTCAGAAAACAAAAAGGGGACTCACAGCGCACACACTCTCCCCCAGAAGGCAATTCCTATGCGACTCTCTTAGGCCTACGGAAAGCCGTAGAGGATTTAAAGCACTCTGTCGAGTCAGGACTCACAGCGATGGCTGCACACAAAACTTTGCTGATAGGAAACACTCGTGCTTCCTGTGAGACTAGGGGTCACGTTTACTTTTCACAGAGCTAGGGCAAGTGTGGGATGAGCTTCTAGCAAGGCACTGGAGACCACATGGATTCGTAGGAGAAAACTCACTTTCTTCACTGAGCGTATTCCTAGGATTGACTAGAAGACGGTTAATGGCAATGTCTTTCTGTCAGTCTTGAGGCCGCCTCTATCTTCCTTTTAACCAGTTGAAATCCAGCCTTTTTCCAGGCTTCTCAATGACAAACTGGATCAACCAGCACATGTACCTAGCTTCTCTGACAATCCAAAAGAGACCATTGGAACACAATCTGCCCTTCTGCTATGAAACTTTTGGATGCAGTGTGTTCTGCATGTGGCGAACGGCATAATCGTCTAAATGTCCTCAGTAGGCCTAGGTGACTTTGGATGATCCAAATGCCTAGCAATGCTCAGGGTAAATCTCTTCTTTATTTCGGGCTGGACCTAAAGGCCAGTTTCCGCATCACTTAGAGAGACCTCGAGCAGGAGTCCCCAAACTGAAATGGAGCTCCAGTGGTTTCTTTCAGGGCATCTTAGGTTTCCTCAAAGTGGCAGACCCGCATGGAATGAAAGCCTGCCACGAACCGCCTTCCTGAGGCTGTTTCAAAGCTGTGGAACTCTAGCCATAGAGAACACATTAGTTCCCGGCCCTTCCAACTGCATAGTGAGGGATGTTCCCAGAGCTGTGTATCCCTTGATTGTGCCCAGAAGGCTTTGGGTACACAGTGTCCTTCCTTGGAAAGAATTGACCATGTGAGAGTCTTGAGCACTGTGAGCCATACTAAAGCTAAAGCCGTCCATTGATTAAGACTTCCTGGAAACCGGTGCATCTCTATCTCTGGTAATGGGAAAATGTGCACCTTACCTCAAGACTAGAGGTCATATTTAGTTGGCCCTTTAGCTACAGTATGCAACTCGGGTGAGCTCCCAGGAAGGATTCGCAGGCCCCGGATTCCTTAGGAAAAAACTATGTGCTTTTAAGCGGCACCTGTGGCGTGAATAGTATCCTGGTGATGTGGTTTTCAGCAGGCTTGGAAGCTGCAATGAAGCTGCTGTCAAAGGGGGAAATACGGGCTTCTCCCATATTCTCCCATTGAAAACTTTACGCCACAGTACATTTTATAGCACTCTGACTGACTACTGGATCCTTTCAGCCCCACTGGGCCTTTCTATGATCACACTCCGTTGGACGCGGGGTTTTTGCGTGCCATGAATAGCATTACATGCTTCATGAACTAGTCCGGCCTAGTTGACTTTGGATGGACCAAGTGGCTAACAATTTTACCGGATTTTCAGTATTTTCTGTCAGGCTGGACCTACCGTGTACCTTGCTTCACAAAAGACAGATGACAGGTAAGAGTTGCCAGGATGCACTTTAGGTGCAGGGATTCTTTCAGTGCAGTTCAGAGGGCCTCCACAGAGGCAGAGCCACGTTGAATGGAATACTGGCAAAAACGTGGTCCTGGGGCTGCCTTACAGCTGTAGAAATCACGCTCTGCAGGCGAGAATCTGTTCATCACCCTTCGCTCTTCATACAAAGAGTTGACCCCAACCGTCTGTTCTGTGTTATGTTTCTCGGAAAATAAAAGGGGACTACGGCGCACCCACTCTCCCTCAGAAGGGAATTCCTACGCGACTCTCTTAGGCCTACGGAAAGCCGTAGAGGAGTTAAAGCACTCTGTCGAGTCAGGACTCACGGAGATGGCTGCACACATAACTTTGCTGATAGGAAACACTCGTGCTACCCTTGAGGCTAGGGGTCACTTTTACTATGCACTGAGCTAGGGCAAGCGTGGGATGAGCTCCTAGCAAGGCACTGGAGACCACCTGGATTCCTAGGAGAACACTCACTTTCTTCACTGAGCGTATTCCTAGGAATGACTAGAAGACGGTTAATGGCAATGTCTTTCAGTCAGCCTTGAGGCCGCCACTATGTACCTTTCAACTGGGGGAAATCCTGCCTTTTTCCAGGCTTCTCAATGACAAACTGGATCACCCCGCATATGTACCTAGCTTCTCTGACAATCCCAAAGAGACCATTGGAACGCAATTAGGCCTTCTGCGATGAAACTTTTGGATGCAGTGTATTCTGCATGTGGTGAACGGCATAATCCTCTAAATGTCCTCAGTAGGCCTAGGTGACTTTGGATGTTCCAAATGCCTAGCAATGCTCAGGGTAAATCTCTTCTTTCTTTCGGGCTGGACCTAAAGGCCAGTTTCCGCATCACTTAGAGAGACCTCGAGCACAAGTCCCCAAACTGAATTGGAGCCCCGGTGGTTTCTTTCAGGGCATCTTATGTTTCCTCAAAGTGGCAGACCCACTTGGAATGAAAGCCTGCCACGAACCGCCTTCCTGATGCTGTTTCAAAGCTTTGGAACGCTAGCCATAGAGAACACATTAGTTCCCGGCACTTCCAACTGCATAGTGAGGGATGTTCCCAGAGCTGTGTATCCCTTGATTGTGCCCAGAAGGCTTTGGGTACACAGTGTCCTTCCTTGGAAAGAATTGACCATGTGAGAGTCTTGAGCACTGTGGGCCATACTAAAGCTAAAGCCGTCCATTGATTAAGACGTCCTGGAAACCGGTGAACCTCTATCTCTGGTAATGGGAAAATGTGCACCTTACCTCAAGACTAGAGGTCACACTTAGTTGGACCTTTAGCTAGAGTACCCAACTGGGGTGAGCTCCCAGTAAAGAATCGCAATCCCCTCGATTCTTCAGGAAAAAACTATGTGCTCTTCAGCGGCACCTGTTGCGTGAATAGTATCCTGGTGGTGTGGTTTTCAGCAGGCTTGGAAGCTGCAATGAAGCTGCTGTCAAAAGGGGGATATACGGGCTTGTCCCATATTCTCCCATTTACAACTTGTCACCACTGCGCATTTACTAGCACTCTCTGACTGACTACTGGAGACTTTCAGCCCCACTGGGCCTTTCTATGATCACACTTCATTGGACGCGGGGTGTTTTGCGAGCCATGAATAGCATTACACGCTTCATGACATAGTGGGGACTAGGTGATTTTGGATCGTCCACGGGCCTCACAATTTTACCGGTTTTTCAGTATTTTCTGTCAGGCTGGACCTACCGTGTACCTTGCTTCACAATACAGAGAGACAGGTAAGAGTTGCCAGGATGCACTTTAGGCGCAGGGATTCTTTCAGTGTAGTTCAGAGGGCCTCCACAGAGGCAGAGCCACGTTGAATGCAATACTGGCAAAAAAGTGGTCCTGGGGCTGCCTTACAGCTGTACAAATCTAGCTCTGCAAGCGAGAATCAGTTCGCTGCCTTTCACTCTGCATAGAAAGAGTTGACGCCAACAGTCTGCTCTGTGTTATTATTGCTCAGAAAACAAAAAGGGGACTCACAGCGCACACACTCTCCCCCAGAAGGCAATTCCTATGCGACTCTCTTAGGCCTACGGAAAGCCGTAGAGGAGTTAAAGCACTCTGTCGAGTCAGGACTCACGGCGATGGCTGCACACAAAACTTTGCTGATAGGAAACACTCGTGCTTCCTGTGAGACTAGGGGTCACGTTTACTTTTCACAGAGCTAGGGCAAGTGTGGGATGATCTCCTAGCAAGGCACTGGAGACCACATGGATTCGTAGGAGAAAACTCACTTTCTTCACTGAGCGTATTCCTAGGAGTGACTAGAAGACGGTTAATGGCAATGTCTTTCTGTCAGCCTTGAGGCCGCCTCTATCTTCCTTTTAACCGGGGGAAATCCAGCCTTTTTCCAGGCTTCTCAATGACAAACTGGATCAACCAGCACATGTACCTAGCTTCTCTGACAATCCAAAAGAGACCATTGGAACACAACCGGCCTTCTGCGATGAAAGTTTTGGATGCAGTGTGCTCTGCATGTGGTGAACGGCATAATCCTCTAAATGTCCTCAGTAGGCCTAGGTTACTTTGGATGTTCCATGTGCCTAGCAATGCTCAGGGTAAATCTCTTCAATATTTCGGGCTGTACCTAAAGGCCAGTTTCCGCATCACTTAGAGAGACCTCGAGCAGGAGTCCCCAAACTGAATAGGAGCCCCGTTGGTTTCTTTCACGGCATCTAATGTTTCCTCAAAGTGGCAGACCGCCATGGAATGAAAGCCTGCCAAGAACCGCCTTCCTGAGGCTGTTTCAAAGCTGTGGAACGATAGCCATAGAGAACACATTAGTTCCCGGCCCTTCAAACTGCATAGTGAGGGATGTTCCCAGAGCTGTGTATCCCTTGATTGTGCCAAGAAGCCTTTGGGTACACAGTGTCCTTCCTTGGAAAGAATTGACCATGTGAGAGTCTTGAGCACTGTGAGCCATACTAAAGCTAAAGCCGTCCATTGATTAAGACTTCCTGGAAACCGGTGCACCTCTATCTCTGGTAATGGGAAAATGTGCACCTTACCTCAAGACTAGAGGTCATATTTAGTTGGCCCTTTAGCTACAGTATGCAACTCGGGTGAGCTCCCAGGAAGGAATCGCAGGCCCCGGATTCCTTAGGAAAAAACTATGTGCTCTTCAGCGGCACCTGTGGCGTGAAGAGTCTCCTGGTGGTGTGGTTTTCAGCAGGCTTGGAAGCTGCAATGTAGCTGCTGTCAAAGGGGGAAATACGGGCTTCTCCCATATTCCCCCGTTTACAACTTTACGCCACAGTACATTTTCTAGCACTCTGACTGACTACTGGAGATTTTCAGCCCCACTGGGCCTTTCTATGATCACACTCCGTTGGACGCGGGGTGTTTTGCGTGCCATGAATAGCATTACATGCTTCATGAAATAGTCCGGCCTAGTTGACTTTGGATGGACCAAATGGCTAACAATTTTACCGGATTTTCAGTATTTTCTGTCAGGCTGGACCTACCGTGTACCTTGCTTCACAAAAGAGAGATGACAGGTAAGAGTTGCCAGGATGCACTTTAGGTGCAGGGATTCTTTCAGTTCAGTTCAGAGGGCCTCCACAGAGGCAGAGCCACGTTGAATGGAATACTGGCAAAAACGTGGTCGTGCGGCTGCCTTACAGCTGTAGAAATCAAGCTCTGCAGGCGAGAATCTGTTCATCACCCTTCCCTCTTCATACAAAGAGTTGACCCCAGCCGTCTGTTCTATGTTATGTTTCTCAGAAAATAAAAGGGGACTACGGCGCACCCACTCTCCCTCAGAAGGGAATTCCTACGCGACTCTCTTAGCCCTACGGAAAGCCGTAGAGGAGTTAAAGCACTCTGTCGAGTCAGGACGCACGGAGATGGCTGCACACAAAACTTTGCTGATAGGAAACACTCGTGCTTCCCTTGAGGCCAGGGGTCACGTTTACTTTGCCCTGAGCTAGGGCAAGCGTGGGATGAGCTCCTAGCAAGGCACTGGAGACCACCTGGATTCCTAGGAGAACGCTCACTTTCTTCACTGAGCGTATTCCTAGGAGTGACTAGAAGACGGTTCATGGCAATGTCTTTCAGTCAGCCTTGAGGCCGCCACTATCTACCTTTCAACTGGGGGAAATCCTGCCTTTTTCCAGGCTTCTCAATGACAAACTGGATCACCCCGCACATGTACCTAGCTTCTCTGACAATCCCAAAGAGACCATTGGAACGCAATCCGGCCTTCTGCGATGAATCTTTTGGATGCAGTGTGCTCTGCATGTGGTGAACGGCATAATCCTCTAAATGTCCTCAGTAGGCCTAGGTGACTTTGGATGTTCCAAATGCCTAGCAATGCTCAGGGTAAATCTCTTCTTTCTTTCGGGCTGGACCTAAAGGCCAGTTTCCGCATCACTTAGAGAGACCTTGAGCAGGAGTCCCCAAACTGAATTGGAGCCCCGGTGGTTTCTTTCAGGGCATCTTATGTTTCCTCAAAGTGGCAGACCCGCATGGAATGAAAGCCTGCCACGAACCGCCTTCCTGAGTCTGTTTCAAAGTTGTGAAACGCTAGCAATAGAGAACACATTAGTTCCCGGCCCTTCCAACTGCATAGTGAGGGATGTTCCCAGAGCTGTGTATCCCTTGATTGTGCCCAGAAGGCTTTGGGTACACAGTGTCCTTCCTTGGAAAGAATTGACCATGTGAGAGTCTTGAGCACTGTGGGCCATACTAAAGCTAAAGCCGTCCATTGATTAAGACGTCCTGGAAACCGGTGCACCTCTATCTCTGGTAATGGGAAAATGTGCACCTTACCTCAAGACTAGAGGTCACACTTAGTTGGACCTTTAGCTAGAGTACCCAACTGGGGTGATCTCCCAGGAAGGAATCACAATCCCCTCGTTTCTTCAGGGAAACACTATGTGATCTTCAGCGGCACCTGTTGCGTGAATAGTATCCTGGTGGTGTGGTTTTCAACAGGCTTGGAAGCTGCAATGAAGCTGCTGTCAAAAGGGGCATATACGGGCTTGTCCCATATTCTCCCATTTACAACTTGTCACCACTGCACATTTACTAGCACTCTCTGACTGACTACTGGAGACTTTCAGCCCCACTGGGCCTTTCTATGATCACACTTCGTTGGACGCGGGGTGTTTTGCGAGCCATGAATAGCATTACACGCTTCATGACATAGTGGGGACTAGGTGATTTTGGATCGTCCACGGGCCTCACAATTTTACCGGTTTTTCAGTATTTTCTGTCAGGCTGGACCTACCGTGTACCTTGCTTCACAATACAGAGAGACAGGTAAGAGTTGCCAGGATGCACTTTAGGCGCAGGGATTCTTTCAGTGCAGTTCAGAGGGCCTCCACAGAGGCAGAGCCACGTTGAATGGAATACGGGCAAAAAAGTGGTCCTGGGGCTGCCTTACAGCTGTACAAATCTAGCTCTGCAAGCGAGAATCAGTTTGCTGCCTTTCACTCTGCATAGAAAGAGTTGACGCCAACAGTCTGCTCTGTGTTATTATTGCTCAGAAAACAAAAAGGGGACTCACAGCGCACACACTCTCCCCCAGAAGGCAATTCCTATGCGACTCTCTTAGGCCTACGGAAAGCCGTAGAGGAGTTAAAGCACTCTGTCGAGTCAGGACTCACGGCGATGGCTGCACACAAAACTTTGCTGATAGGAAACACTCGTGCTTCCTGTGAGACTAGGGGTCACGTTTACTTTTCACAGAGCTAGGGCAAGTGTGGGATGAGCTCCTAGCAAGGCACTGGAGACCACATGGATTCGTAGGAGAAAACTCACTTTCTTCACTGAGCGTATTCCTAGGAGTGACTAGAAGACGGTTAATGGCAATGTCTTTCTGTCAGCCTTGAGGCCGCCTCTTTCTTCCTTTTAACCAGGGGAAATCCAGCCTTTTTCCAGGCTTCTCAATGACAAACTTGATCAACCAGCACATATACCTAGCTTCTCTGACAATCCAAAAGAGACCATTGGAACACAATCCGGCCTTCTGCTATGAAACTTTTGGATGCAGTGTGTTCTGCATGTGGCGAACGGCATAATCCTCTAAAAGTCCTCAGTAGGCCTAGGTGACTTTGGATGTTCCAAATGCCTAGCAATGCTCAGGGTAAATCTCTTCTTTATTTCGGGCTGGACCTAAAGGCCAGTTTCCGCATCATTTAGAGAGACCTCGAGCAGGAGTCCCCAAACTGAAATGGAGCTCCGGTGGTTTCTTTCAGGGCATCTTAGGTTTCCTCAAAGTGGCAGACCCGCATGGAATGAAAGCCTGCCACGAACCGCCTTCCTGAGGCTGTTTCAAAGCTGTGGAACTCTAGCCATAGAGAACACATTAGTTCCCGGCCCTTCCAACTGCATAGTGAGGGATGTTCCCAGAGCTGTGTATCCCTTGATTGTGCCCAGAAGGCTTTGGGTACACAGTGTCCTTCCTTGGAAAGAATTGACCATGTGAGAGTCTTGAGCACTGTGAGCCATACTAAAGCTAAAGCCGTCCATTGATTAAGACTTCCTGGAAACCGGTGCATCTCTATCTCTGGTAATGGGAAAATGTGCACCTTACCTCAAGACTAGAGGTCATATTTAGTTGGCCCTTTAGCTACAGTATGCAACTCGGGTGAGCTCCCAGGAAGGATTCGCAGGCCCCGGATTCCTTAGGAAAAAACTATGTGCTTTTAAGCGGCACCTGTGGCGTGAATAGTATCCTGGTGGTGTGGTTTTCAGCAGGCTTGGAAGCTGCAATGAAGCTGCTGTCAAAGGGGGAAATACGGGCTTCTCCCATATTCTCCCATTGACAACTTTACGCCACAGTACATTTTCTAGCACTCTGACTGACTACTGGAGCCTTTCAGCCCCACTGGGCCTTGCTATGATCACACTCCGTTGGACGCGGGGTGTTTTGCGTGCCATGAATAGCATTACATGCTTCATGAACTAGTCCGGCCTAGTTGACTTTGGATGGACCAAATGGCTAACAATTGTACCGGATTTTCTGTATTTTCTGTCAGGCTGGACCTACCGTGTACCTTGCTTCACAAAAGAGAGATGACAGGTAAGAGTTGCCAGGATGCACTTTAGGTGCAGGGATTCTTTCAGTGCAGTTCAGAGGGCCTCCACAGAGGCAGAGCCACGTTGAATGGAATACTGGCAAAAACGTGGTCCTGGGGCTGCCTTACAGCTGTAGAAATCAAGCTCTGCAGGCGAGAATCTGTTCATCACCCTTCCCTCTTCATACAAAGAGTTGATCCCGGGCCTCCCTGGTGGCGCAGTGGTTGAGAGTCCGCCTGCCGATGCAGGGGACACGGGTTCGTGCCCCGATCCCGGAGGATCCCACATGCCGCGGAGCGGCTGGGCCCGCGAGCCATGGCCGCGGGGCCTGTGTGTCCGGAGCCTGTGCTCCGCAACGGGAGAGGCCACAGCAGTGAGAGGCCCGCGTACAGCAAAAAAAAAAAAAAAAAAAAAAAAAAAAAAGAGTTGATCCCAACCATCTGTTCTGTGTTATGTTTCTCGGAAAATAAAAGGGGACTACGGCAAACACACTCTCCCTCAGAAGGGAATTCCTACGCGACTCTCTTAGGCCTACGGAAAGCCGTAGAGGAGTTAAAGCACTCTGTCGAGTCAGGACTCACGGCGATGGCTGCACACAAAACTTTGCTGATAGGAAACACTCGTGCTTCCCTTGAGGCTAGGGGTCACGTTTACTTTGCACTGAGCTAGGGCAAGCGTGGGATGAGCTCCTAGCAAGGCACTGGAGACCACCTGGATTCCTAGGAGAACACTCACTTTCTTCACTGAGCGTATTCCTAGGAGTGACTAGAAGACGGTTAATGGCAATGTCTTTCAGTCAGCCTTGAGGCCGCCACAATGTACCTTTCAACTGGGGGAAATCCTGCCTTTTTCCAGGCTTCTCAATGACAAACTGGATCACCCCGCACATGTACCTAGCTTCTCTGACAATCCCAAAGAGACCATTGGAACGCAATCCGGCCTTCTGCGATGAAACTTTTGGATGCAGTGTGTTCTGCATGTGGTGAACGGCATAATCCTCTAAATGTCCTCAGTAGGCCTAGGTGACTTTGGATGTTCCAAATGCCTAGCAATGCTCAGGGTAAATCTCTTCTTTCTTTCGGGCTGGACCTAAAGGCCAGTTTCCGCATCACTTAGAGAGACCTCGAGCAGGAGTCCCCAAACTGAATTGGAGCCCCGGTGGTTTCTTTCAGGGCATCTTATGTTTCCTCAAAGTGGCAGACCCGCATGGAATGAAAGCCTGCCACGAAGCGCCTTCCTGAGGCTGTTTCAAAGCTGTGGAACGCTAGCCATAGAGAACACATTAGTTCCCGGCCCTTCCAACTGCATAGTGAGGGATGTTCCCAGAGCTGTGTATCCCTTGATTGTGCCCAGAAGGCTTTGGGTACACAGTGTCCTTCCTTGGAAAGAATTGACCATGTGAGAGTCTTGAGCACTGTGGGCCATACTAAAGCTAAAGCCGTCCATTGATTAAGACGTCCTGGAAACCGGTGCACCTCTATCTCTGGTAATGGGAAAATGTGCACCTTACCTCAAGACTAGAGGTCACACTTAGTTGGACCTTTAGCTAGAGTACCCAACTGGGGTGAGCTCCCAGGAAGGAATCGCAATCCCCTCGATTCTTCAGGAAAAAACTATGTGCTCTTCAGCGGCACCTGTTGCGTGAATAGTATCCTGGTGGTGTGGTTTTCAGCAGGCTTGGAAGCTGCAATGAAGCTGCTGTCAAAAGGGGGATATACGGGCTTGTCCCATATTCTCCCATTTACAACTTGTCACCACTGCGCATTTACTAGCACTCTCTGACTGACTACTGGAGACTTTCAGCCCCACTGGGCCTTTCTATGATCACACTTCATTGGACGTGGGGTGTTTTGCGAGCCATGAATAGCATTACACGCTTCATGACATAGTGGGGACTAGGTGATTTTGGATCGTCCACGGGCCTCACAATTTTACCGGTTTTTCAGTATTTTCTGTCAGGCTGGACCTACCGTGTACCTTGCTTCACAATACAGAGAGACAGGTAAGAGTTGCCAGGATGCACTTTAGGCGCAGGGATTCTTTCAGTGCAGTTCAGAGGGCCTCCACAGAGGCAGAGCCACGTTGAATGCAATACTGGCAAAAAAGTGGTCCTGGGGCTGCCTTACAGCTGTACAAATCTAGCTCTGCAAGCGAGAATCAGTTCGCTGCCTTTCACTCTGCATAGAAAGAGTTGACGCCAACAGTCTGCTCTGTGTTATTATTGCTCAGAAAACAAAAAGGGGACTCACAGCGCACACACTCTCCCCCAGAAGGGAATTCCTATGCGACTCTCTTAGGCCTACGGAAAGCCGTAGAGGGGTTAAAGCACTCTGTCGAGTCAGGAATCACGGCGATGGCTGCACACAAAACTTTGCTGATAGGAAACACTCGTGCTTCCTGTGAGACTAGGGGTCACGTTTACTTTTCACAGAGCTAGGGCAAGTGTGGGATGAGCTCCTAGCAAGGCACTGGAGACCACATGGATTCGTAGGAGAAAACTCACTTTCTTCACTGAGCGTATTCCTAGGAGTGACTAGAAGACGGTTAATGGCAATGTCTTTCTGTCAGCCTTGAGGCCGCCTCTATCTTCCTTTTAACCGGGGGAAATCCAGCCTTTTTCCAGGCTTCTCAATGACAAACTGGATCAACCTGCACATGTACCTAGCTTCTCTGACAATCCAAAAGAGACCATTGGAACACAACCGGCCTTCTGCGATGAAAGTTTTGGATGCAGTGTGCTCTGCATGTGGTGAACGGCATAATCCTCTAAATGTCCTCAGTAGGCCTAGGTTACTTTGGATGTTCCATGTGCCTAGCAATGCTCAGGGTAAATCTCTTCTTTATTTCGGGCTGGACCTAAAGGCCAGTTTCCGCATCACTTAGAGAGACCTCGAGCAGGAGTCCCCAAACTGAATTGGAGCCCCGTTGGTTTCTTTCACGGCATCTAATGTTTCCTCAAAGTGGCAGACCCCCATGGAATGAAAGCCTGCCACGAACCGCCTTCCTGAGGCTGTTTCAAAGCTGTGGAACGATAGCCATAGAGAACACATTAGTTCCCGGCCCTTCAAACTGCATAGTGAGGGATGTTCCCAGAGCTGTGTATCCCTTGATTGTGCCAAGAAGCCTTTGGGTACACAGTGTCCTTCCTTGGAAAGAATTGACCATGTGAGAGTCTTGAGCACTGTGAGCCATACTAAAGCTAAAGCCGTCCATTGATTAAGACTTCCTGGAAACCGGTGCACCTCTATCTCTGGTAATGGGAAAATGTGCACCTTACCTCAAGACTAGAGGTCATATTTAGTTGGCCCTTTAGCTACAGTATGCAACTCGGGTGAGCTCCCAGGAAGGAATCGCAGGCCCCGGATTCCTTAGGAAAAAACTATGTGCTCTTCAGCGGCACCTGTGGCGTGAAGAGTCTCCTGGTGGTGTGGTTTTCAGCAGGCTTGGAAGCTGCAATGTAGCTGCTGTCAAAGGGGGAAATACGGGCTTCTCCCATATTCCCCCGTTTACAACTTTACGCCACAGTACATTTTCTAGCACTCTGACTGACTACTGGAGATTTTCAGCCCCACTGGGCCTTTCTATGATCACACTCCGTTGGACGCGGGGTGTTTTGCGTGCCATGAATAGCATTACATGCTTCATGAACTAGTCCGGCCTAGTTGACTTTGGATGGACCAAATGGCTAACAATTTTACCGGATTTTCAGTATTTTCTGTCAGGCTGGACCTACCGTGTACCTTGCTTCACAAAAGAGAGATGACAGGTAAGAGTTGCCAGGATGCACTTTAGGTGCAGGGATTCTTTCAGTTCAGTTCAGAGGGCCTCCACAGAGGCAGAGCCACGTTGAATGGAATACTGGCAAAAACGTGGTCGTGCGGCTGCCTTACAGCTGTAGAAATCAAGCTCTGCAGGCGAGAATCTGTTCATCACCCTTCCCTCTTCATACAAAGAGTTGACCCCAGCCGTCTGTTCTTTGTTATGTTTCTCAGAAAATAAAAGGGGACTATGGCGCACCAACTCTCCCTCAGAAGGGAATTCCTACGCGACTCTCTTAGGCCTACGGAAAGCCGTAGAGGAGTTAAAGCACTCTGTCGAGTCAGGACTCACGGAGATGGCTGCACACATAACTTTGCTGATAGGAAACACTTGTGCTTCCCTTGAGGCTAGGGGTCACGTTTACTTTGCACTGAGCTAGGGCAAGCGTGGGATGAGCTCCTAGCAAGGCACTGGAGACCACCTAGATTCCTAGGAGAACACTCACTTTCTTCACTGAGCGTATTCCTAGGAGTGACTAGAAGACGGTTAATGGCAATGTCTTTCAGTCAGCCTTGAGGCCGCCACTATGTACCTTTCAACTGGGGGAAATCCTGCCTTTTTCCAGGCTTCTCAATGACAAACTGGATCACCCCGCACATGTACCTAGCTTCAATGACAATCCCAAAGAGACCATTGGAACGCAATCCGGCCTTCTGCGATGAAACTTTTGGATGCAGTGTGTTCTGCATGTGGTGAACGGCATAATCCTCTAAATGTCCTCAGTAGGCCTAGGTGACTTTGGATGTTCCAAATGCCTAGCAATGCTCAGGGTAAATCTCTTCTTTCTTTCGGGCTGGACCTAAAGGCCAGTTTCCGCATCACTTAGAGAGACCTTGAGCAGGAGTCCCCAAACTGAATTGGAGCCCCGGTGGTTTCTTTCAGGGCATCTTATGTTTCCTCAAAGTGGCAGACCCGCATGGAATGAAAGCCTGCCACGAACCGCCTTCCTGAGTCTGTTTCAAAGTGGTGAAACGCTAGCCATAGAGAACACATTAGTTCCCGGCCCTTCCAACTGCATAGTGAGGGATGTTCCCAGAGCTGTGTATCCCTTGATTGTGCCCAGAAGGCTTTGGGTACACAGTGTCCTTCCTTGGAAAGAATTGACCATGTGAGAGTCTTGAGCACTGTGGGCCATACTAAAGCTAAAGCCGTCCATTGATTAAGACGTCCTGGAAACCGGTGCACCTCTATCTCTGGTAATGGGAAAATGTGCACCTTACCTCAAGACTAGAGGTCACACTTAGTTGGACCTTTAGCTAGAGTACCCAACTGGGGTGATCTCCCAGGAAGGAATCGCAATCCCCTCGTTTCTTCAGGGAAACACTATGTGATCTTCAGCGGCACCTGTTGCGTGAATAGTATCCTGGTGGTGTGGTTTTCAACAGGCTTGGAAGCTGCAATGAAGCTGCTGTCAAAAGGGGCATATACGGGCTTGTCCCATATTCTCCCATTTACAACTTGTCACCACTGCACATTTACTAGCACTCTCTGACTGACTACTGGAGACTTTCAGCCCCACTGGGCCTTTCTATGATCACACTTCGTTGGACGCGGGGTGTTTTGCGAGCCATGAATAGCATTACACGCTTCATGACATAGTGGGGACTAGGTGATTTTGGATCGTCCACGGGCCTCACAATTTTACCGGTTTTTCAGTATTTTCTGTCAGGCTGGACCTACCGTGTACCTTGCTTCACAATACAGAGAGACAGGTAAGAGTTGCCAGGATGCACTTTAGGCGCAGGGATTCTTTCAGTGCAGTTCAGAGGGCCTCCACAGAGGCAGAGCCACGTTGAATGGAATACGGGCAAAAAAGTGGTCCTGGGGCTGCCTTACAGCTGTACAAATCTAGCTCTGCAAGCGAGAATCAGTTTGCTGCCTTTCACTCTGCATAGAAAGAGTTGACGCCAACAGTCTGCTCTGTGTTATTATTGCTCAGAAAACAAAAAGGGGACTCACAGCGCACACACTCTCCCCCAGAAGGCAATTCCTATGCGACTCTCTTAGGCCTACGGAAAGCCGTAGAGGAGTTAAAGCACTCTGTCGAGTCAGGACTCACGGCGATGGCTGCACACAAAACTTTGCTGATAGGAAACACTCGTGCTTCCTGTGAGACTAGGGGTCACGTTTACTTTTCACAGAGCTAGGGCAAGTGTGGGATGAGCTCCTAGCAAGGCACTGGAGACCACATGGATTCGTAGGAGAAAACTCACTTTCTTCACTGAGCGTATTCCTAGGAGTGACTAGAAGACGGTTAATGGCAATGTCTTTCTGTCAGCCTTGAGGCCGCCTCTTTCTTCCTTTTAACCAGGGGAAATCCAGCCTTTTTCCAGGCTTCTCAATGACAAACTGGATCAACCAGCACATATACCTAGCTTCTCTGACAATCCAAAAGAGACCATTGGAACACAATCCGGCCTTCTGCTATGAAACTTTTGGATGCAGTGTGTTCTGCATGTGGCGAACGGCATAATCCTCTAAAAGTCCTCAGTAGGCCTAGGTGACTTTGGATGTTCCAAATGCCTAGCAATGCTCAGGGTAAATCTCTTCTTTATTTCGGGCTGGACCTAAAGGCCAGTTTCCGCATCATTTAGAGAGACCTCGAGCAGGAGTCCCCAAACTGAAATGGAGCTCCGGTGGTTTCTTTCAGGGCATCTTAGGTTTCCTCAAAGTGGCAGACCCGCATGGAATGAAAGCCTGCCACGAACCGCCTTCCTGAGGCTGTTTCAAAGCTGTGGAACTCTAGCCATAGAGAACACATTAGTTCCCGGCCCTTCCAACTGCATAGTGAGGGATGTTCCCAGAGCTGTGTATCCCTTGATTGTGCCCAGAAGGCTTTGGGTACACAGTGTCCTTCCTTGGAAAGAATTGACCATGTGAGAGTCTTGAGCACTGTGAGCCATACTAAAGCTAAAGCCGTCCATTGATTAAGACTTCCTGGAAACAGGTGCATCTCTATCTCTGGTAATGGGAAAATGTGCACCTTACCTCAAGACTAGAGGTCATATTTAGTTGGCCCTTTAGCTACAGTATGCAACTCGGGTGAGCTCCCAGGAAGGATTCGCAGGCCCCGGATTCCTTAGGAAAAAACTATGTGCTTTTAAGCGGCACCTGTGGCGTGAATAGTATCCTGGTGGTGTGGTTTTCAGCAGGCTTGGAAGCTGCAATGAAGCTGCTGTCAAAGGGGGAAATACGGGCTTCTCCCATATTCTCCCATTGACAACTTTACGCCACAGTACATTTTCTAGCACTCTGACTGACTACTGGAGCCTTTCAGCGCCACTGGGCCTTGCTATGATCACACTCCGTTGGACGCGGGGTGTTTTGCGTGCCATGAATAGCATTACATGCTTCATGAACTAGTCCGGCCTAGTTGACTTTGGATGGACCAAATGGCTAACAATTGTACCGGATTTTCTGTATTTTCTGTCAGGCTGGACCTACCGTGTACCTTGCTTCACAAAAGAGAGATGACAGGTAAGAGTTGCCAGGATGCACTTTAGGTGCAGGGATTCTTTCAGTGCAGTTCAGAGGGCCTCCACAGAGGCAGAGCCACGTTGAATGGAATACTGGCAAAAACGTGGTCCTGGGGCTGCCTTACAGCTGTAGAAATCAAGCTCAGCAGGCGAGAATCTGTTCATCACCCTTCCCTCTTCATACAAAGCGTTGATCCCAACCATCTGTTCTGTGTTATGTTTCTCGGAAAATAAAAGGGGACTACGGCGAACACACTCTCCCTCAGAAGGGAATTCCTACGCGACTCTCTTAGGCCTACGGAAAGCCGTAGAGGAGTTAAAGCACTCTGTCGAGTCAGGACTCACGGCGATGGCTGCACACAAAACTTTGCTGATAGGAAACACTCGTGCTTCCCTTGAGGCTAGGGGTCACGTTTACTTTGCACTGAGCTAGGGCAAGCGTGGGATGAGCTCCTAGCAAGGCACTGGAGACCACCTGGATTCCTAGGAGAACACTCACTTTCTTCACTGAGCGTATTCCTAGGAGTGACTAGAAGACGGTTAATGGCAATGTCTTTCAGTCAGCCTTGAGGCCGCCACAATGTACCTTTCAACTGGGGGAAATCCTGCCTTTTTCCAGGCTTATCAATGACAAACTGGATCACCCCGCACATGTACCTAGCTTCTCTGACAATCCCAAAGAGACCATTGGAACGCAATCCGGCCTTCTGCGATGAAACTTTTGGATGCAGTGTGTTCTGCATGTGGTGAACGGCATAATCCTCTAAATGTCCTCAGTAGGCCTAGGTGACTTTGGATGTTCCAAATGCCTAGCAATGCTCAGGGTAAATCTCTTCTTTCTTTCGGGCTGGACCTAAAGGCCAGTTTCCGCATCACTTAGAGAGACCTCGAGCAGGAGTCCCCAAACTGAATTGGAGCCCCGGTGGTTTCTTTCAGGGCATCTTATGTTTCCTCAAAGTGGCAGACCCGCATGGAATGAAAGCCTGCCACGAAGCGCCTTCCTGAGGCTGTTTCAAAGCTGTGGAACGCTAGCCATAGAGAACACATTAGTTCCCGGCCCTTCCAACTGCATAGTGAGGGATGTTCCCAGAGCTGTGTATCCCTTGATTGTGCCCAGAAGGCTTTGGGTACACAGTGTCCTTCCTTGGAAAGAATTGACCATGTGAGAGTCTTGAGCACTGTGGGCCATACTAAAGCTAAAGCCGTCCATAGATTAAGACGTCCTGGAAACCGGTGCACCTCTATCTCTGGTAATGGGAAAATGTGCACCTTACGTCAAGACTAGAGGTCACACTTAGTTGGACCTTTAGCTAGAGTACCCAACTGGGGTGAGCTCCCAGGAAGGAATCGCAATCCCCTCGATTCTTCAGGAAAAAACTATGTGCTCTTCAGCGGCACCTGTTGCGTGAATAGTATCCTGGTGGTGTGGTTTTCAGCAAGCTTGGAAGCTGCAATGAAGCTGCTGGCAAAAGGGGGATATACGGGCTTATCCCATATTCTCCCATTTACAACTTGTCACCACTGCGCATTTACTAGCACTCTCTGACTGACTACTGGAGACTTTCAGCCCCACTGGGCCTTTCTATGATCACACTTCATTGGACGTGGGGTGTTTTGCGAGCCATGAATAGCATTACACGCTTCATGACATAGTGGGGACTAGGTGATTTTGGATCGTCCACGGGCCTCACAATTTTACCGGTTTTTCAGTATTTTCTGTCAGGCTGGACCTACCGTGTACCTTGCTTCACAATACAGAGAGACAGGTAAGAGTTGCCAGGATGCACTTTAGGCGCAGGGATTCTTTCAGTGCAGTTCAGAGGGCCTCCACAGAGGCAGAGCCACGTTGAATGCAATACTGGCAAAAAAGTGGTCCTGGGGCTGCCTTACAGCTGTACAAATCTAGCTCTGCAAGCGAGAATCAGTTCGCTGCCTTTCACTCTGCATAGAAAGAGTTGACGCCAACAGTCTGCTCTGTGTTATTATTGCTCAGAAAACAAAAAGGGGACTCACAGCGCACACACTCTCCCCCAGAAGGGAATTCCTATGCGACTCTCTTAGGCCTACGGAAAGCCGTAGAGGGGTTAAAGCACTCTGTCGAGTCAGGACTCACGGCGATGGCTGCACACAAAACTTTGCTGATAGGAAACACTCGTGCTTCCTGTGAGACTAGGGGTCACGTTTACTTTTCACAGAGCTAGGGCAAGTGTGGGATGAGCTCCTAGCAAGGCACTGGAGACCACATGGATTCGTAGGAGAAAACTCACTTTCTTCACTGAGCGTATTCCTAGGAGTGACTAGAAGACGGTTAATGGCAATGTCTTTCTGTCAGCCTTGAGGCCGCCTCTATCTTCCTTTTAACCGGGGGAAATCCAGCCTTTTTCCAGGCTTCTCAATGACAAACTGGATCAACCTGCACATGTACCTAGCTTCTCTGACAATCCAAAAGAGACCATTGGAACACAACCGGCCTTCTGCGATGAAAGTTTTGGATGCAGTGTGCTCTGCATGTGGTGAACAGCATAATCCTCTAAATGTCCTCAGTAGGCCTAGGTTACTTTGGATGTTCCATGCGCCTAGCAATGCTCAGGGTAAATCTCTTCTTTATTTCGGGCTGGACCTAAAGGCCAGTTTCCGCATCACTTAGAGAGACCTCGAGCAGGAGTCCCCAAACTGAATTGGAGCCCCGGTGCTTTCTTTCACGGCATCTAATGTTTCCTCAAAGTGGCAGACCCGCATGGAATGAAAGCCTGCCACGAACCGCCTTCCTGAGTCTGTTTCAAAGCTGTGGAACTCTAGCCATAGAGAACACATTAGTTCCCGGCCCTTCCAACTGCATAGTGAGGGATGTTCCCAGAGCTGTGTATCCCTTGATTGTGCCCAGAAGCCTTTGGGTACACAGTGTCCTTCCTTGGAAAGAATTGACCATGTGAGAGTCTTGAGCACTGTGGGCCATAGTAAAGATAAGCCGTCCATTGACTAAGACTCCCTGGAAACCGGTGCACCTCTATCTCTGGTAATGGGAAAATGTGCACCTTACCTCAAGACTAGAGGTCATATTTAGTTGGCCCTTTAGCTACAGTATGCAACTCGGGTGAGCTCCCAGGAAGGAATCGCAGGCCCCGGATTCCATAGGAAAAAACTATGTGCTCTTCAGCGGCACCTGTGGCGTAAATAGTATCCTGGTGGTGTGGTTTTCAGCAGGCTTGGAAGCTGCAATGAAGCTGCTGTCAAAGGGGGAAATACGGGCTTCTCCCATATTCTCCCGTTTACAACTTTACGCCACAGTACATTTTCTAGCACTCTGACTGACTACTGGAGACTTTCAGGCCCACTGGACCTTTCTATGATCACACTCCGTTGGACGCGGGGTGTTTTGTGTGCCATGAATAGCATTACATGCTTCATGAACTAGTCCGGCGTAGTTGACTATGGATGGACCAAATGTCTAAAAATTTTACCGGATTTTCAGTATTTTCTGTCAGGCTGGACCTACCGTGTACCTTGCTTCACAATAGAGAGATGACAGGTAAGAGTTGCCAAGATGCACTTTAGGTGCAGGTATTCTTTCAGTGCGGTTCAGAGGGCCTCCACAGAGGCAGAGCCACGTTGAATAGAATACGGGCAAAAACGTTGTCCTGGGACTTCCTTACAGCTGTACAAATCTAGCTCTGC
Organism: Mesoplodon densirostris; assembly: GCF_025265405.1. Lineage (NCBI taxonomy): Eukaryota > Metazoa > Chordata > Mammalia > Artiodactyla > Ziphiidae > Mesoplodon > Mesoplodon densirostris. The sequence goes on from NC_082682.1 coordinate 2,990,611, forward strand.
AAGAGAGAATCAGTTCGTTGCCTTTCACTCTGAATAGAAAGAGTTCACCCCAACAGTCTGCTCTGTGTTATTATTGCTTAGAAAACAAAAAGGGGACTCACAGCGCACACACTCTCCCCCAGAAGGCAATTCCTATGCGACTCTCTTAGGCCTACGGAAAGCCGTAGAGGAGTTAAAGCACTCTGTCGAGTCAGGACTCACGGAGATGGCTGCACACAAAGCTTTGCTGATAGGAAACACTCGTGCTTCCTGTGAGACTGTGGTCACGTTTACTTTTCACAGAGATATGGCAAGTGTGGGATGAGCTCCTAGCAAGGCACTGGAGACCACATGGATTCGTAGGAGAAAACTCACTTTCTTCACTGAGCGTATTCCTAGGAGTGACTAGAAGACGGTTAATGGCAATGTCTTTCAGTCAGCCTTGAGGCCGCCACTATCTTCCTTTTAACCTGGGGAAATCCTGCCTTTTTCCAGGCATCTCAATGACAAACTGGATCAACCAGCACATATACCTAGCTTCTCTGACAATCCAAAAGAGACCATTGGAACGCAATCCGGCCTTCTGCGATGAAAGTTTTGGATGCAGTGTGTTCTGCATGTTGTGAACGGCATAATCCTCTAAATATCCTCAGTAGGCCTAGGTGACTTTGGATGTTCCATGTGCCTAGCAATGTTCAGGGTAAATCTCTTCTTTATTTCGGGCTGGACCTAAAGGCCAGTTTCCGCATCACTTAGAGAGACCTCGAGCAAGAGTCCCCAAACTGAATTGGAGCTCCGGTGCTTTCTTTCAGGGCATCTAATGTTTCCTAAAGTGGCAGACCCGCATGGAATGAAAGCCTGCCACGAACCGCCTTCCTGAGGCTGTTTCAAAGCTGTGGAACTCTAGCCATAGAGAACACATTAGTTCCCGGCCCTTCCAACTGCATAGTGAGGGATGTTCCCAGAGCTGAGTATCCCTTGATTGTGCCCAGAAGGATTTGGGTGCACAGTGTCCTTCCTTGGAAAGAATTGACCATGTGAAAGTCTTGAGCACTGTGAGCCATACTAAAGCTAAAGCCGTCTATTGATTAAGACTTCCTGGAAACCGGTGCACCTCTATCTCTGGTAATGGGAAAATGTGCACCTTACCTCAAGACTAGAGGTCATATTTAGTTGGCCCTTTAGCTACAGTATGCAACTCGGGTGAGCTCCCAGGAAGGATTCGCTGGCCCCGGATTCCTTAGGAAAAAACTATGTGCTTTTAAGCGGCACCTGTGGCGTGAATAGTATCCTGGTGGTGTGGTTTTCAGCAGGCTTGGAAGCTGCAATGAAGCTGCTGTCAAAGGGGGAAATACGGGCTTCTCCCATATTCTCCCGTTTACAACTTTATGCCACAGTACATTTTCTAGCACTCTGACTGACTACTGGAGACTTTCAGGCCCACTGGGCCTTTCTATGATCACACTCCGTTGGACGCGGGGTGTTTTGTGTGCCATGAATAGCATTACATGCTTCATGAACTAGTCCGGCCTAGTTGACTATGGATGGACCAAATGGCTAACAATTTTACCGGATTTTCAGTATTTTCTGTCAGGCTGGACCCACCGTGTACCTTGCTTCACAATAGAGAGATGACAGGTAAGAGTTGCCAGGATGCACTTTAGGTGCAGTGATTCTTTCAGTGCGGTTCAGAGGGCCTCCACAGAGGCAGAGGCACGTTGAATGGAATACTGGCAAAAACGTGGTCCTGGGACTTCCTTACAGCTATACAAATCTAGCTCTGCAAGAGAGAATCAGTTCGTTGCCTTTCACTCTGAATAGAAAGAGTTCACCCCAACAGTCTGCTCTGTGTTATTATTGCTCAGAAAACAAAAAGGGGACTCACAGCGCACACACTCTCCCCCAGAAGGCAATTCCTATGCGACTCTCTTAGGGCTACGGAAAGCCGTAGAGGAGTTAAAGCACTCTGTCGAGTCAGGACTCACGGAGATGCCTGCACACAAAGCTTTGCTGATAGGAAACACTCGTGCTTCCTGTGAGACTTTGGTCACGTTTACTTTTCACAGAGCTATGGCAAGTGTGGGATGAGCTCCTAGCAAGGCACTGGAGACCACATGGATTCGTAGGAGAAAACTCACTTTCTTCACTGAGCGTATTCCTAGGAGTGACTAGAAGACGGTTAATGGCAATGTCTTTCAGTCAGCCTTGAGGCCGCCACTATCTTCCTTTTAACCTGAGGAAATCCTGCCTTTTTCCAGGCTTCTCAATGACAAACTGGATCAACCAGCACATGTACCTAGCTTCTCTGACAATCCAAAAGAGACCATTGGAACTCAATCCGGCCTTCTGCGATGAAACTTTTGGATGCAGTGTGTTCTGCATGTTGTGAACGGCATAATCCTCTAAATGTCCTCAGTAGGCCTAGGTGACTTTGGATGTTCCATGTGCCTAGCAATGCTCAGGGTAAATCTCTTCTTTATTTCGGGCTGGACCTAAAGGCCAGTTACCGCATCACTTAGAGAGACCTCGAGCAGGAGTCCCCAAACTGAATTGGAGCCCCGGTGGTTTCTTTCAGGGCATCTTATGTTTCCTCAATGTGGCAGACCCACATGGAATGAAAGCCTGCCACGAACCGCCTTCCTGAGGCTGTTTCAAAGCTGTGGAACGCTAGCCATAGAGAACACATTAGTTCCCGGCCCTTCCAACTGCATAGTGAGGGATGTTCCCAGAGCTGTGTATCCCTTGATTATGCCCAGAATGCTTTGGGTACACAGTGTCCTTCCTTGGAAAGAATTGACCATGTGAGACTCTTGAGCACTGTGAGCCATACTAAAGCTAAAGCCGTCCATTGATTAAGACGTCCTGGAAACCGGTGCACCTCTATCTCTGGTAATGGGAAAATGTGCACCTTACCTCAAGACTAGAGGTCATATTTAGTTGGCCCTTTAGCTACAGTATGCAACTCGGGTGAGCTCCCAGGAAGGAATCGCAGGCCCCGGATTCCTTAGGAAAATACTATGTGCTCTTAAGCGGCACCTGTGGCGTGTAGAGTCACCTGGTGGTGTGGTTTTCAGCAGGCTTGGAAGCTGCAATGAAGCTGCTGTCAAAGGGGGAAATACGGGTTTCTCCCATATTCTCCTGTTTACAACTTTATGCCAAGTACATTTTCTAGCACTCTGACTGACTACAGGAGACTCTCAGCCCCTTTGGGCCTTTCTATGATCACACTCCATTGGACGCGGGGTGTTTTGCGTGCCATGAATTGCATTACATGCTTCATGAACTAGTCCGGCCTAGTTGACTTTGGATGGACCAAATGGCTAACAATTTTACCGGATTTTCAGTATTTTCTGTCAGGCTGGACCTACCGTGTACCTTGCTTCACAAAAGAGAGATGACAGGTAAGAGTTGCCAGGATGCACTTTAGGTGCAGGGATTCTTTCAGTGCAGTTCAGAGGGCCTCCACAGAGGCAGAGCCACGTTGAATGGAATACTGGCAAAAACGTGGTCCTGGGGCTGCCTTACAGCTGTAGAAATCAAGCTCTGTAGGTGAGAATCTGTTCATCACCCTTCCCTCTTCATACAAATAGTTGACCCCAACCGTCTGTTCTGTGTTATGTTTCTCGGAAAATAAAAGGGGACTACGGCGCACCCACTCTCCCTCAGAAGGGAATTCCTACGCGACTCTCTTAGGCCTACGGAAAGCCATAGAGGAGTTAAAGCACTCTGTCGAGTCACGACTCACGGAGATGGCTGCACACATAACTTTGCTGATAGGAAACACTCGTGCTTCCCTTGAGGCTAGGGGTCACGTTTACTTTGCACTGAGCTAGGGCAAGCGTGGGATGAGCTCCTAGCAAGGCACTGGAGACCACCTGGATTGCTAGGAGAACACTCACTTTCTTCACTGAGCGTATTCCTAGGAGTGACTAGAAGACGGTTAATGGCAATGTCTTTCAGTCAGCCTTGAGGCCGCCACTATCTACCTTTCAACTGGGGGAAATCCTGCCTTTTTCCAGGCTTCTCAATGACAAACTGGATCACCCCGCACATGTACCTAGCTTCTCTGACAATCCCAAAGAGACCATTGGAACGCAATCCGGCCTTCTGCGATGAAACTTTTGGATGCAGTGTGTTCTGCATGTGGTGAACGGCATAATCCTCTAAATGTCCTCAGTAGGCCTAGGTGACTTTGGATGTTCCAAATGCCTAGCAATGCTCAGGGTAAATCTCTTCTTTCTTTCGGGCTGGACCTAAAGGTCAGTTTCTGCATCACTTAGAGAGACTTCGAGCAGGAGTCCCCAAACTGAATTGGAGCCCCGGTGGTTTCTTTCAGGGCATCTTATGTTTCCTCAAAGTGGCACCCGCATGGAATGAAAGCCTGCCACGAACCGCCTTCCTGAGGCTGTTTCAAAGCTTTGGAACGCTAGCCATAGAGAACACATTAGTTCCCGGCCCTTCCAACTGCATAGTGAGGGATGTTCCCAGAGCTGTGTATCCCTTGATTGTGCCCAGAAGGCTTTGGGTACACAGTGTCCTTCCTTGGAAAGAATTGACCATGTGAGAGTCTTGAGCACTGTGGGCCATACTAAAGCTAAAGCCGTCCATTGATTAAGACGTCCTGGAAACCGGTGCACCTCTATCGCTGGTAATGGGAAAATGTGCACCTTACCTCAAGACTAGAGGTCACACTTAGTTCGACCTTTAGCTAGAGTACCCAACTGGGGTGAGCTCCCAGGAAGGAATCGCAATCCCCTCGATTCTTCAGGAAAAAACTATGTGCTCTTCAGCGGCACCTGTTGCGTGAATAGTATCCTGGTGGTGTGGTTTTCAGCAGGCTTGGAAGCTGCAATGAAGCTGCTGTCAAAAGGGGGATATACGGGCTTGTCCCATATTCTTCCATTTACAACTTGTCACCACTGCGCATTTACTAGCACTCTCTGACTGACTACTGGAGACTTTCAGCCCCACTGGGCCTTTCTATGATCACACTTCGTTGGACGCGGGGTGTTTTGCGAGCCATGAATAGCATTACACGCTTCATGACATAGTGGGGAATAGGTGATTTTGGATTGTCCACGGGCCTCACAATTTTACCGGTTTTTCAGTATTTTCTGTCAGGCTGGACCTACCGTGTACCTTGCTTCACAATACAGAGAGACAGGTAAGAGTTGCCAGGATGCACTTTAGGCGCAGGGATTCTTTCAGTGCAGTTCAGAGGGCCTCCACAGAGGCAGAGCCACGTTGCATGGAATACTGGCAAAAAAGTGGTCCTGGGGCTGCCTTACAGCTGTACAAATCTAGCTCTGCAAGCGAGAATCAGTTCGCTGCCTTTCACTCTGCATAGAAAGAGTTGACGCCAACAGTCTGCTCTGTGTTATTATTGCTCAGAAAACAAAAAGGGGACTCACAGTGCACACACTCTCCCTCAGAAGGGAATTCCTATGCGACTCTCTTAGGCCTCCGGAAAGCCGTAGAGGAGTTAAAGCACTCTGTCGAGTCAGGACTCACGGCGATGGCTGCACAGAAAACTTTGCTGATAGGAAACACTCGTGCTTCCTGTGAGACTAGGGGTCACGTTTACTTTTCACAGAGCTAGGGTAAGTGTGGGATGAGCTCCTAGCAAGGCACTGGAGACCACATGGATTCGTAGGAGAAAACTCACTTTCTTCACTGAGCGTATTCCTAGGAGTGACTAGAAGACGGTTAATGCCAATGTCTTTCAGTCAGCCTTGAGGCCGCCTCTATCTTCCTTTTAACCAGGGGAAATCCAGCCTTTTTCCAGGCTTCTCAATGACAAACTGGATCAACCAGCACATGTACCTACCTTCTCTGACAATCCAAAAGAGACCATTGGAACACAATCCGGCCTTCTGCTATGAAACTTTTGGATGAAGTGTGTTCTGCATGTGGCGAACGGCATAATCCTCTAAAAGTCCTCAGTAGGCCTAGGTGACTTTGGATGTTCCAAATGCCTAGCAATGCTCAGGGTAAATCTCTTCTTTATTTCGGGCTGGACCTAAAGGCCAGTTTCCACATCACTTAGAGAGACCTCGAGCAGGAGTCCCCAAACTGAATTGGAGCTCCGGTGGTTTCTTTCAGGGCATCTTAGGTTTCCTCAAATTGGCAGACCCGCATGGAATGAAAGCCTGCCACGAACCGCCTTCCTGCGGCTGTTTCAAAGCTGTGGAACGCTAGCCATAGAGATCAAATTAGTTCCCGGCCCTTCCAACTTCATAGTGAGGGATGTTTCCAGAGTTGTGTATCTCTTGATTGGGCTTAGCATGCCTTGGGTACACAGTGTCCTTCCTTGGAAAGAAGTGAGAGTCTTGAGCGCTGGGGGTCATACTAAAGCTAAAGCCGTCCTTTGACTAAGACTTCCTGGAAACTGGTGCACCCCTCCATCTGGTAATGGGAAAATGTGCACCTTACCTCAAGACTAGAGGTCACATTTAGTTGGCACTTTAGCTACAGTATGCTCCTGGGGTGAGTTCCCAGGTAGGAATCGCAAGCACCTGTTATCTTTACGTGAAAACTAACTGCTCTTCAACGGCATCTGTGGAGTCAATAGTATCCAGGTGGTGTGGTTTTCTGCAGGCTTGGAGCCACAATGAAGCTTCTTACCACGGGGAGAAATTCGTGCTTCTCCCACATTCTGCCCTTTCCTACTTGACGCCAGAGCGCATTAACCAGCACTCTCTGACACCTGGAAATTTTCAGCCCCACTGGTCCTTTGTATGATCACACGCCATTGGACGTGGGGTGTTTTGTGAGCCACGAATAGCATTACACGCTTCATGACATAGTGGGGACTAGGTGATTTTGGATCGTCCACGGGCCTCACAATTTTACTGGTTTTTCAGTATTTTCTGTCAGGCTGGACCTACTGTGTACCTTGCTTCACAATACAGAGAGACAGGTAAGAGTTGCCAGGATGCACTTCAGGTGCAGGGATTCTTTCAGTGCTGTTCAGAGGGCCTCCACAGAGGCAGAGCCACGTTGAATGGAATACTGCCAAAAACGTGGTCAGGGGGCTGCCTTACAGCTGTACAAATCTAGCTCTGCAAGCGAGAATCAGTTCGCTGCCTTTCACTCTGCATAGAAAGAGTTGACGCCAACAGTCTGCTCTGTGTTATTATTGCTCAGAAAACAAAAAGGGGACTCACAGCGCACACACTCTCTCCCAGAATGGGATTCCTATGCGACTCTCTTAGGCCTACGGAAAGCCGTAGAGGAGTTAAAGCACTCTGTCGAGTCAGGACTCACGGAGATGGCTGCACACAAAACTTTGCTGATAGGAAACACTCGTGCCTCCTGTGAGACTAGGGGTCACGTTTACTTTGCCCAGAGCTAGGGCAAGTGTGGGATGAGCTCCTAGCAAGGCACTGGAGACCAAGTGCATTCCTAGGAGAACACTCACTTTCTTCACTGAGCGTATTCCTAGGAGTGACTAGAAGACGGTTAATGGCAATGTCTTTCAGTCAGCCTTGAGGCCGGCACTATATACCTTTCAACTGGGGGAAATCCTGCCTTTTTCCAGGCTTCTCAATGACAAACTGGATTAACCAGCACATGTACCTAGCTTCTCTGACAATCCGAAAGAGACCATTGGAACTCAATCCGGCCCTCTGCAATGAAAATTTTGGATGCAGTGTTTTCTGCATGTGGTGAATGGCATAATCCTCTAAATGTCCTCAGTAGGCCTAGGTGACTTTGGATGTTCCAAATGCCTAGCAATGCTCAGGGTAAATCTCTTCTTTCTTTCGGGCTGGACCTAAAGGCCAGTTTCCGCATCACCTAGAGAGACCTCGAGCAGGAGTCCCCAAACTGAATTGGAGCCCCCGTGGTTTCTTTCAGGGCATCTTATGTTTCCTCAAAGTGGCAGACCCGCATGGAATGAAAGCCTGCCTCGAACCGCCTTCCTGAGGCTGTTTCAAAGCTGTGGAACGCTAGCCATAGAGAACACATTAGTTCCCGGCCCTTCCAACTGCATAGTGAGGGATGTTCCCAGAGCTGTGTATCCCTTGATTGTACTCAGAAGGCTTTGGGTACACAGTGTCCTTCCTTGGAAAGAATTGACCATGCGAGAGTCTTGAGCACTGTGAGCCATACTAAAGCTAAAGCCGTGCATTGATTAAGACTTCCTGGAAACTGGTGCACCTCTATCTTTGGTCATGGGAAAATGTGCACCTTACCTCAAGACTAGAGGTCACATTTAGTTGGCACTTTATCTACAGTATGCAACTGGGGAGAGCTCCCAGGATGGAATCGCAAGACCATGGATTCTTTAGGAAACAACTATGTGCTCTTCAGCGGCACATGTGGCGTGAATAGTATCCTGGTGGTGTTGTTTTCTGCAGGCTTGGAAGCCGCAATGAAGCTGCTTACCACGTGGAGAAATTCGGGCTTCTCCCACATTCTCCCGTTTCCAACTTGACGCCAGAGCGCATTAACCAGCACTCTCTGATTCCTGGCGACTTTCAGCCCCACTGGGCCTTTCTATGATCACACTCCGTTGGACGCGCAGTGTTTTGCGTGCCATGAATAGCATTAGATGCTTCATGACATAGTGGGGACTAGGTGATTTTGGATCGTCCACGTGCCTCACAATTTTACCAGTTTTTCAGTATTTTCTGTCAGGCTGGACCTACCGTGTTCCTTGTTTCACAATAGAGAGATGACAGGTAAGAGTTGCCAGGATGCACTTTAGGCACAGGGATTCTGTCAGTGCAGTTCAGAGGGCCTCCACAGAGGCAGAGCCACGTTGAATGGAATACTGGCAAAAACGTGGTCAGGGGGCTGCCTTACAGCTGTACAAATCTAGCTCTGCAAGCGAGAATCATTTCGTTGCCTTTCACTCTGCATAGAAATTGTTGAACCCAACAGTCTGCTCTGTGTTATTATTGCTCAGAAAACAAAAAGGGGACTCACAGCGCACACACTCTCCCCGAGAAGGGAATTCCTATGCGACTCTCTTAGACCTACGGAAAGCCGTAGAGGAGTTAAAGCACTCTGTCGAGTCAGGACTCACGGAGATGGCTGCACAAAAAACGTTGCTGATAGGAAACACTCGTGCCTCCTGTGAGACTAGGTGTCACGTTTACTTTGCACAGAGCTAGGGCAAGTGTGGGATGAGCTCCTAGCAAGGCACTGGAGACCAAGTGCATTCCTAGGAGAACACTCACTTTCTTCACTGAGCGTATTCCTAGGAGTGACTAGAAGACGGTTAATGGCAATGTCTTTCAGTCAGCCTTGAGGCCGGCACTATATACCTTTCAACTGGGGGAAATCCTGCCTTTTTCCAGGCTTCTCAATGACAAACTGGATTAACCAGCACATGTACCTAGCTTCTCTGACAATCCAAAAGAGACCATTGGAACTCAATCCGGCCCTCTGCAATGAAAATTTTGGATGCAGTGTGTTCTGCATGTGGTGAACGGCATAATCCTCTAAATGTCCTCAGTAGGCCTAGGTGACTTTGGATGTTCCAAGTGCCTAGCAATGCTTAGGGTAAATCTCTTCTTTCTTTCGGGCTGGACCTAAAGGCCAGTTTCCGCATCACTTAGAGAGACCTCGAGCAGGACTCCCCAAACTGAATTGGAGCCCTCGTGGTTTCTTTCAGGGCATCTTATGTTTCCTCAAAGTGGCAGACCCGCATGGAATGAAAGCCTGCCACGAACCGCCTTCCTGAGGCTGTTTCAAATCTGTGGAACGCTAGCCATAGAGAACACATTAGTTCACGGCCCTTCCAACTGCATAGTGAGGGATGTTCCTAGAGCTGTGTATCCCTTGATTGTGCCCAGAAGGCTTTGGGTACACAGTGTCCTTCCTTGGAAAGAATTGACCATGCGAGAGTCTTGAGCACTGTGAGCCATACTATAGCTAAAGCCGTCCATTGATAAACACTTCCTGGAAACCGGTGCACCTCTATCTTTGGTCATGGGAAAATGTGCACCTTACCTCAAGAGTAGAGGTCACATTTAGTTGGCACTTTATCTACAGTATGCAACTGGGGAGAGCTCCCAGGATTGAATCGCAAGACCCTGGATTCTTTAGGAAACAACTATGTGCTCTTCAGCGGCACATGTGGCGTGAATAGTATCCTATTGGTGTTGTTTTCTGCAGGCTTGGAAGCCGCAATGAAGCTGCTTACCACGTGGAGAAATTCGGGCTTCTCCCACATTCTCCCCTTTCCAACTTGACACCAGAGCGCATTAACCAGCACTCTCTGATTCCTGGCAACTTTCAGCCCCACTGTGCCTTTCTATGATCACACTCCGTTGGACGGGCAGTGTTTTGTGTGCCATGAATAGCATTAGATGCTTCATGACATAGTGGGGACTAGGTGATTTTGGATCGTCCATGTGCCTCACAATTTTACCAGTTTTTCAGTATTTTCTGTCAGGCTGGACCTACCGTGTTCCTTGCTTCACAATAGAGAGATGACAAGTAAGAGTTGCCAGGATGCACTTTAGGCACAGGGATTCTGTCAGTGCAGTTCAGATGGCCTCTGCAGAGGAAGAGCCACGTTGAATATAGTACTGGCAAAAACGTGGTCCTGGGGCTGCCTTACAGCTGTAGAAATCAAGCTCTGCAGGCGAGAATCAGTTCATTGCCTTTCACTCTGCATAGAAAGAGTTGACCCCAACAGTCTGTTCTGTGTTATTTTTGCTCAGAAAACAAAAATGGGACTCACAGCGCACACACTCTCCCCCAGAACGGAAGTCCTATGGGACTCTCTTAGGCCTATGGAAAGCCATAGAGGAGTTAAAGCACTCTGTCGACTCAGGACTCACGGAGATGGCTGCAAAAAAATATTTGCTGATAGCAAAGACTCGTGCTTCCCTTGAGGCTAGGTGTCACGTTTACTTTTCACAGAGCTAGGGCAAGCGTGGGATGAGCTCCTAGCAAGGCAATGGAGACCACCTGGTTTCGTAGGAGAAAACTCACTTTCTTCACTGAGCTATTCCTAGGAGTGACAAGAAGACGGTTAATGGCAATGTCTTTCAGTTAGCCTTCAGGCCGCCATTATCTACCTTTCAACTGGGGGAAATCCTGCCTTTTTTCAGGCTTCTCAATGACAAACTGGATCACCTAGCACATGTACCTAGCTTCTCTGACAATCCAAAAGAGACCATTGGAACACAATCCGGCCTTCTGCGATGAAACATTTGAATGCAGTGTGTTCTGCATGTGGCGAACGGCATAAACCTCTAAATGTCCTCAGTAGGCCTAGGTGACTTTGGATGTTCCAAATGCCTAGCAATGCTCAGGGTAAATCTCTTCTTTATTTCGGGCTGGACCTAAAGGCCAGTTTCCGCATCACTTAGAGAGACCTCGAGCAGGAGTCCCCAAACTGAATTGGAGCCCCGGTGCTTTCTTTCAGGGCATCTTATGTTTCCTCAAAGTGGCAGACCCACATGGAATGAAAGCCTGCCACGAACCGCCTTCCTGAGGCTGTTTCAAAGCTGTGGAACGCTAGCCATAGAGAACACATTAGTTCCCGGCCCTTCCAACTTCATAGTGAGGGATGTTCCCAGAGCTGTGTATCCCTTGATTGTGCTCAGAAGGCTTTGGGTACACAGTGTCCTTCCTTGGAAAGAATTGACCATGTGAGAGTCTTGAGAACTGTGAGCCATACTAAAGCTAAAGCCGTCTATTGATTAAGACTTCCTGGAAACCGATGCACCTCTATCTCTGGTAATGGGAAAATGTGCACCTTACCTCAAGACTAGAGGGCATATTTAGTTGGCCCTTTAGCTACAGTATGCAACTCGGGTGAGCTCCCAGGAAGGAATCGCTGGCCCCGGATTCCATATGAAAAAACTATGTGCTCTTCAGCGGCACCTGTGTCGTGAATAGTATCCTGGTGGTGTGGTTTTCAGCAAGCTTGGAAGCTGCAATGAAGCTGCTGTCAAAGGGGGAAATACGGGCTTCTCCCATATTCTCCCGTTTACAACTTTACGCCACAGTATATTTTCTAGCACTCTGACTGACTACTGGAGACTTTCAGCCCCACTGGGCTTTTCTATGATCACACTCCGTTGGACGCGGGGTGTTTTGCATGCCATGAATAGCATTACATGCTTGATGAACTAGTCGGGCCTATTTGACTATGGATGGACCAAATGGCTAACAATTTTACCGGATTTTCAGTATTTTCTGTCAGGCTGGACCTACCGTGTACCTTGCTTCACAATAGAGAGATGACAGGTAAGAGTTGCCAGGATGCACTTTAGGTGCAGGGATTCTTTCAGTGCGGTTCAGAGGGCCTCCACAGAGGCAGAGCCACGTTGAATGGAATACTAGCAAAAACATGGTTCTGGGACTTCCTTACAGCTGTACAAATCTAGCTCTGCAAGAGAGAATCAGTTCGTTGCCTTTCACTCTGAATGGAAAGAGTTCAACCCAACAGTCTGCTCTGTGTTATTATTGCTCAGAAAACAAAAAGGGGACTCACCGCGCACACACTCTCCCCCAGAAGGGAATTCCTATGCGACTCTCTTAGGCCTACGGAAAGCCATAGAGGAGTTAAAGCACTCTGTCGAGTCAGGACTCACGGAGATGGCTGCACAGAAAGCTTTGCTGATAGGAAACACTCGTGCTTCCTTTGACACTGTGGTCACGTTTACTTTTCACAGAGCTATGGCAAGTGTGGGATGAGCTCCTAGCAAGGCACTGGAGACCACATGGATTCGTAGGAGAAAACTCACTTTCTTCACTGAGCGTATTCCTAGGAGTGACTAGAAGACGGTTAATGGCAATGTCTTTCAGTCAGCCTTGAGGCCGCCACTATCTTCCTTTTAACCTGGGGAAATCCTGCCTTTTTCCAGGCTTCTCAATGACAAACTGGATCAACCAGCACATGTACCTAGCTTCTCTGACAATCCAAAAGAGACCATTGGAACTCAATCCGGCCTTCTGCGATGAAAGTTTTGGATGCAGTGTGTTCTGCATGTTGTGAACGGCATAATCCTCTAAATATCCTCAGTAGGCCTAGGTGACTTTGGATGTTCCAAATGCCTAGCAATGCTCAGGGTAAATCTCTTCTTTCTTTCGGGCTGGACCTAAAGGCCAGTTTCCGCATCACTTAGAGAGACCTCGAGCAGGAGTCCCCAAACTGAATTGGAGCCCCGGTGGTTTCTTTCAGGGCATCTTATGTTTCCTCAAAGTTGCAGACCTGGATGGAATGAAAGCCTGCCACGAACCGCCTTCCTGAGGCTGTTTCAAAGCTGTGGAACTCTAGCCATAGAGAACACATTAGTTCCCGGCCCTTCCAACTGCATAGTGAGGGATGTTCCCAGAGCTGTGTATCCCTTGATTGTGCCCAGAAGGCTTTGGGTACACAGTGTCCTTCCTTGGAAAGAATTGACCATGTGAGAGTCTTGAGCACTGTGAGCCATACTAAAGCTAAAGCCGTCCATTGATTAAGACTTCCTGGAAACCGGATCACCTCTATCTCTGGTAATGGGAAAATGTGCACCTTACCTCAAGACTAGAGGTCATATTTAGTTGGCCCTTTAGCTACAGTATGCAACTCGGGTGAGCTCCCAGGAAGGAATCGCAGGCCCCAGATTCCATAGGAAACAACTATGTGCTCTTAAGCGGCACCTGTGGCGTGAATAGTATCCTGTTCGTGTGGTTTTCAGCAGGCTTGGAAGCTGCAATGAAACTCCTGTCAAAGGGGGAAATACGGGCTTCTCCCATATTCTCCCGTTTACAACTTTACGCCACAGTACATTTTCTAGCACTCTGACTGACTACTGGAGACTTTCAGCCCCACTGGGCCTTTCTATGATCACACTCCGTTGGACGCGGGGTGTTTTGCGTGCCATGAATAGCATTACATGCTTCATGAACTAGTCCGGCCTAGTTGACTTTGGATGGACCAAATGGCTAACAATTTTATCGGATTTTCAGTATTTTCTGTCAGGCTGGACCTACGTGTACCTTGCGTCACAAAAGAGAGATGACAGGTAAGAGTTGCCAGGATGCACTTTAGGTGCAGGGATTCTTTCAGTGCAGTTCAGAGGGCCTCCACAGAGGCAGAGCCACGTTGAATGGAATACTGGCAAAAACGTGGTCCTAGGGCTGTCTTACAGCTGTAGAAATCAAGCTCTGCAGGCGAGAATCTGTTCATCACCCTTCCCTCTTCATACAAAGAGTTGACCCCAACCGTCTGTTCTGTGTTATGTTTCTCGGAAAATAAAAGGGGACTACGGCGCACCCACTCTCCCTCAGAAGGGAATTCCTACGCGACTCTCTTAGGCCTACGGAAAGCCGTAGAAGAGTTAAAGCACTCTGTCGAGTCAGGACTCATGGAGATGGCTGCACACATAACTTTGCTGATAGGAAACACTCGTGCTTCCCTTGAGGCTAGGGGTCACGTTTACTTTGCACTGAGCTAGGGCAAGCGTGGGATGAGCTCCTAGCAAGGCACTGGAGACCACCTGGATTCCTAGGAGAACACTCACTTTCTTCACTGAGCGTATTCCTAGGAGTGACTAGAAGACGGTTAATGGCAATGTCTTTCAGTCAGCCTTGAGGCCGCCACTATGTACCTTTCAACTGGGGGAAATCCTGCCTTTTTCCAGGCTTCTCAATGACAAACTGGATCACCCGGCACATGTACCTAGATTCTCTGATAATCCCAAAGAGACCATTGGAACGCAATCCGGCCTTCGGCGATGAAACTTTTGGATGCAGTGTGTTCTGCATGTGGTGAACGGCATAATCCTCTAAATGTCCTCAGTAGGCCTAGGTGACTTTGGATGTTCCAAATGCCTAGCAATGCTCAGGGTAAATCTCTTCTTTATTTCGGGCTGGACCTAAAGGCCAGTTTCCGCATCACTTAGAGAGACCTCGAGCAGGAGTCCCCAAACTGAATTGGAGCCCCGGTGGTTTCTTTCAGGGCATCTTATGTTTCCACAAAGTGGCAGACCCGCATGGAATGAAAGCCTGCCACGAACCGCCTTCCTGAGGCTGTTTCAAAGCTGTGGAACACTAGCCATAGAGAACACATTAGTTCCCGGCCCTTCCAACTGCATAGTGAGGGATGCTCCCAGAGCTGTGTATCCCTTGATTGTGCCCAGAAGGCTTATGGTACACAGTGTCCTTCCTTGGAAAGAATTGACCATGTGAGAGTCTTGAGCACTGTGGCCCATACTAAAGCTAAAGCCGTCCATTGATTAAGACGTCCTGGAAACCGGTGCACCTCTATCTCTGGTAATGGGAAAATGTGCACCTTACCTCAAGACTAGAGGTCACCCTTAGTTGGACCTTTAGCTAGAGTACCCAACTGGGGTGAGATCCCAGGAAGGAATCGCAATCCCCTCGATTCTTCAGGAAAAAACTATGTGCTCTTCAGCGGCACCTGTTGCGTGAATAGTATCCTGGTGGTGTGGTTTTCAGCAGGCTTGGAAGCTGCAATGAAGCTGCTGTCAAAAGGAGGATATACGGGCTTGTCCCATATTCTCCCATTTACAACTTGTCACCACTGCGCATTTACTAGCACTCTCTGACTGACTACTGGAGACTTTCAGCCCCACTGGGCCTTTCTGTGATCACACTTCGTTGGACGCGGGGTGTTTTGCGAGCCATGAATAGCATTACACGCTTCATGACATAGTGGGGAGTAGGTGATTTTGGATCGTCCATGGGCCTCACAATTTTACCGGTTTTTCAGTATTTTCTGTCAGGCTGGACCTACCGTGTACCTTGCTTCACAATACAGAGAGACAGGTAAGAGTTGCCAGGATGCACTTTAGGCACAGGGATTCTTTCAGTGCAGTTCAGAGGGCCTCCACAGAGGCAGAGCCACGTTGAATGGAATACTGGCAAAAAAGTGGTCCTGGGGCTGCCTTACAGCTGTACAAAACTAGCTCTGCAAGCGAGAATCTGTACGCTGCCTTTCACTCTGCATAGAAAGAGTTGACGCCAACAGTCTGCTCTGTGTTATTATTGCTCAGAAAACAAAAAGGGGACTCACAGCGCACACACTCTCCCCCAGAAGGGAATACCTATGCTACTCTCTTAGGCCTACAGAAAGCCGTAGAGGAGTTAAAGCACTCTGTCGAGTCAGGACTCACGGCGATGGCTGCACACAAAACTTTGCTGATAGGAAACACTCGTGCTTCCTGTGAGACTAGGGGTCACGTTTACTTTTCACAGAGCTAGGGCAAGTGTGGGATGAGCTCCTAGCAAGGCACTGGAGACCACATGGATTCGTAGGAGAAAACTCACTTTCTTCACTGAGCGTATTCCTAGGAGTGACTAGAAGACGGTTAATGGCAATGTCTTTCTGTCAGCCTTGAGGCCGCCACTATCTTCCTTTTAACCAGGGGAAATCCAGCCTTATTCCAGGCTTCTCAATGACAAACTGGATCACCTAGCACATGTACCTAGCTTCTCTGACAATCCAAAAGAGACCATTGGAACACAATCCGGCCTTCTGCGATGAAACATTTGAATGCAGTGTGTTCTGCATGTGGCGAACGGCATAAACCTCTAAATGTCCTCAGTAGGCCTAGGTGACTTTGGATGTTCCAAATGCCTAGCAATGCTCAGGGTAAATCTCTTCTTTATTTCGGGCTGGACCCAAAGGCCAGTTTCCGCATCACTTAGAGAGACCTCGAGCAGGAGTCCCCAAACTGAATTGGAGCCCCGGTGGTTTCTTTCAGGGCATCTTATGTTTCCTCAAAGTGGCAGACCCGCATGGAATGAAAGCCTGCCACAAACCGTCTTCCTGAGGCTGTTTCAAAGCTGTGGAACGCTAGCCAGAGAGAACACATTAGTTCCCGGCCCTTCCAACTGCATAGTGAGGGATGTTCCCAGAGCTGTGTATCCCTTGATTGTACTCAGAAGGCTTTGGGTACACAGTGTCCTTCCTTGGAAAGAATTGACCATGCGAGAGTCTTGAGCACTGTGAGCCATACTAAAGCTAAAGCCGTCAATTGATTAAGACTTCCTGGACACCGGTGCACATCTATCTTTGGTAATGGGAAAATGTGCACCTTACCTCATGTCTAGAGGTCAAATTTAGTTGGCACTTTATCTACAGTATGCAACTGGGGAGAGCTCCCAGGATGGAATCGCAAGACCCTGGATTCTTTAGGAAACAACTCTGTGCTCTTCAGCGGCACATGTGGCGTGAAGAGTATCCTGGTGGTGTTGTTTTCTGCAGGCTTGGAAGCCGCAATGAAACTGCTTACCACGTGGAGAAATTCGGGCTTCTCCCACATTCTCCCCTTTCCAACTTGACGCCAGAGCGCATTAACCAGCACTCTCTGATTCCTGGCGACTTTCAACCCCACTGGGCCTTTCTATGATCACACTCCGTTGGACGGGCAGTGTTTTGCGAGCCATGAATAGCATTAGATGCTTCATGACATAGTGGGGACTAGGTGATTTTGGATCGTCCACGTGCCTCACAATTTTACCAGTTTTTCAGTATTTTCTGTCAGGCTGGACCTACCGTGTTCCTTGCTTCACAATAGAGAGATGACAGGTAAGAGTTGCCAGGATGCACTTTAGGCACAGGGATTCTGTCAGTGCAGTTCAGAGGGCCTCTGCAGAGGCAGAGCCACATTGAATAGAGTACTGGTAAAAACGTGGTCCTGGGGCTGCCTTACAGCTGTAGAAATCAAGCTCTGCAGGCGAGAATCAGTTCATTGCCTTTCACTCTGCATAGAAAGAGTTGACCCCAACAGTCTTTTCTGTGTTATTTTTGCTCAGAAAACAAAAATGGGACTCACAGCGCACACACTCTCCCCCAGAACGGGAGTCCTATGGGACTCTCTTAGGCCTATGGAAAGCCATAGAGGAGTTAAAGCACTCTGTCGACTCAGGACTCACGGAGATGGCTGCAAAAAAATCTTTGCTGATAGCAAACACTCGTGCTTCCCTTGAGGATAGGTGTCACGTTTACATTTCACAGAGCTAGGGCAAGCGTGGGATGAGCTCCTAGCAAGGCACTGGAGACCACCTGGTTTTGTAGGAGAAAACTCACTTTCTTCACTGAGCTATTCCTAGGAGTGACAAGAAGACGGTTAATGGCAATGTCTTTCAGTTAGCCTTCAGGCCGCCACTATCTACCTTTCAACTGGGGGAAATCCTGCCTTTTTCCAGGCTTCTCAATGACAAACTGGATCACCTAGCACATGTACCTAGCTTCTCTGACAATCCAAAAGAGACCATTGGAACACAATCCGGCCTTCTGCGATGAAACTTTTGGATGCAGTGTGTTCTGCATGCGGCGAATGGCATAAACCTCTAAATGTCCTCAGTAGGGCTAGGTGACTTTGGAGGTTCCAAATGCCTAGCAATGCTCAGGGTAAATCTCTTCTTTATTTCGGGCTGGACCTAAAGGCCAGTTTCCACATCACCTAGTGAGACCTCGAGCAGGTGTCCCCAAACTGAATTTGAGCCCCGGTGGTTTCTTTCAGGGCATCTTATGTTTCCTCAAAGTGGCAGACCCACATGGAATGAAAGCCTGCCACGAACCGCCTTCCTGAGGCTGTTTCAAAGCTGTGGAACGCTAGCCATAGAGAACACATTAGTTCCCGGCCCTTCCAACTGCATAGTGAGGGATGTTCCCAGAGCTGTGTATCCCTTGATTGTGCCCAGAAGGCTTTGGGTACACAGTGTCCTTCCTTGGAAAGAATTGACCATGTGAGAGTCTTGAGCACTGTGAGCCATACTAAAGCTAAAGCCGTCCATTGATTAAGACTTCCTGGAAACCGGATCACCTCTATCTCTGGTAATGGGAAAATGTGCACCTTACCTCAAGACTAGAGGTCATATTTAGTTGGCCCTTTAGCTACAGTATGCAACTCGGGTGAGCTCCCAGGAAGGAATCGCAGGCCCCAGATTCCATAGGAAACAACTATGTGCTCTTAAGCGGCACCTGTGGCGTGAATAGTATCCTGTTCGTGTGGTTTTCAGCAGGCTTGGAAGCTGCAATGAAACTCCTGTCAAAGGGGGAAATACGGGCTTCTCCCATATTCTCCCGTTTACAACTTTACGCCACAGTACATTTTCTAGCACTCTGACTGACTACTGGAGACTTTCAGCCCCACTGGGCCTTTCTATGATCACACTCCGTTGGACGCGGGGTGTTTTGCGTGCCATGAATAGCATTACATGCTTCATGAACTAGTCCGGCCTAGTTGACTTTGGATGGACCAAATGGCTAACAATTTTATCGGATTTTCAGTATTTTCTGTCAGGCTGGACCTACGTGTACCTTGCGTCACAAAAGAGAGATGACAGGTAAGAGTTGCCAGGATGCACTTTAGGTGCAGGGATTCTTTCAGTGCAGTTCAGAGGGCCTCCACAGAGGCAGAGCCACGTTGAATGGAATACTGGCAAAAACGTGGTCCTAGGGCTGTCTTACAGCTGTAGAAATCAAGCTCTGCAGGCGAGAATCTGTTCATCACCCTTCCCTCTTCATACAAAGAGTTGACCCCAACCGTCTGTTCTGTGTTATGTTTCTCGGAAAATAAAAGGGGACTAAGGCGCACCCACTCTCCCTCAGAAGGGAATTCCTACGCGACTCTCTTAGGCCTACGGAAAGCCGTAGAAGAGTTAAAGCACTCTGTCGAGTCAGGACTCATGGAGATGGCTGCACACATAACTTTGCTGATAGGAAACACTCGTGCTTCCCTTGAGGCTAGGGGTCACGTTTACTTTGCACTGAGCTAGGGCAAGCGTGGGATGAGCTCCTAGCAAGGCACTGGAGACCACCTGGATTCCTAGGAGAACACTCACTTTCTTCACTGAGCGTATTCCTAGGAGTGACTAGAAGACGGTTAATGGCAATGTCTTTCAGTCAGCCTTGAGGCCGCCACTATGTACCTTTCAACTGGGGGAAATCCTGCCTTTTTCCAGGCTTCTCAATGACAAACTGGATCACCCGGCACATGTACCTAGATTCTCTGATAATCCCAAAGAGACCATTGGAACGCAATCCGGCCTTCGGCGATGAAACTTTTGGATGCAGTGTGTTCTGCATGTGGTGAACGGCATAATCCTCTAAATGTCCTCAGTAGGCCTAGGTGACTTTGGATGTTCCAAATGCCTAGCAATGCTCAGGGTAAATCTCTTCTTTATTTCGGGCTGGACCTAAAGGCCAGTTTCCGCATCACTTAGAGAGACCTCGAGCAGGAGTCCCCAAACTGAATTGGAGCCCCGGTGGTTTCTTTCAGGGCATCTTATGTTTCCACAAAGTGGCAGACCCGCATGGAATGAAAGCCTGCCACGAACCGCCTTCCTGAGGCTGTTTCAAAGCTGTGGAACACTAGCCATAGAGAACACATTAGTTCCCGGCCCTTCCAACTGCATAGTGAGGGATGCTCCCAGAGCTGTGTATCCCTTGATTGTGCCCAGAAGGCTTATGGTACACAGTGTCCTTCCTTGGAAAGAATTGACCATGTGAGAGTCTTGAGCACTGTGGCCCATACTAAAGCTAAAGCCGTCCATTGATTAAGACGTCCTGGAAACCGGTGCACCTCTATCTCTGGTAATGGGAAAATGTGCACCTTACCTCAAGACTAGAGGTCACCCTTAGTTGGACCTTTAGCTAGAGTACCCAACTGGGGTGAGATCCCAGGAAGGAATCGCAATCCCCTCGATTCTTCAGGAAAAAACTATGTGCTCTTCAGCGGCACCTGTTGCGTGAATAGTATCCTGGTGGTGTGGTTTTCAGCAGGCTTGGAAGCTGCAATGAAGCTGCTGTCAAAAGGAGGATATACGGGCTTGTCCCATATTCTCCCATTTACAACTTGTCACCACTGCGCATTTACTAGCACTCTCTGACTGACTACTGGAGACTTTCAGCACCACTGGGCCTTTCTGTGATCACACTTCGTTGGACGCGGGGTGTTTTGCGAGCCATGAATAGCATTACACGCTTCATGACATAGTGGGGACTAGGTGATTTTGGATCGTCCATGGGCCTCACAATTTTACCGGTTTTTCAGTATTTTCTGTCAGGCTGGACCTACCGTGTACCTTGCTTCACAATACAGAGAGACAGGTAAGAGTTGCCAGGATGCACTTTAGGCGCAGGGATTCTTTCAGTGCAGTTCAGAGGGCCTCCACAGAGGCAGAGCCACGTTGAATGGAATACTGGCAAAAAAGTGGTCCTGGGGCTGCCTTACAGCTGTACAAAACTAGCTCTGCAAGCGAGAATCTGTACGCTGCCTTTCACTCTGCATAGAAAGAGTTGACGCCAACAGTCTGCTCTGTGTTATTATTGCTCAGAAAACAAAAAGGGGACTCACAGCGCACACACTCTCCCCCAGAAGGGAATACCTATGCTACTCTCTTAGGCCTACAGAAAGCCGTAGAGGAGTTAAAGCACTCTGTCGAGTCAGGACTCACGGCGATGGCTGCACACAAAACTTTGCTGATAGGAAACACTCGTGCTTCCTGTGAGACTAGGGGTCACGTTTACTTTTCACAGAGCTAGGGCAAGTGTGGGATGAGCTCCTAGCAAGGCACTGGAGACCACATGGATTCGTAGGAGAAAACTCACTTTCTTCACTGAGCGTATTCCTAGGAGTGACTAGAAGACGGTTAATGGCAATGTCTTTCTGTCAGCCTTGAGGCCGCCACTATCTTCCTTTTAACCAGGGGAAATCCAGCCTTATTCCAGGCTTCTCAATGACAAACTGGATCACCTAGCACATGTACCTAGCTTCTCTGACAATCCAAAAGAGACCATTGGAACACAATCCGGCCTTCTGCGATGAAACATTTGAATGCAGTGTGTTCTGCATGTGGCGAACGGCATAAACCTCTAAATGTCCTCAGTAGGCCTAGGTGACTTTGGATGTTCCAAATGCCTAGCAATGCTCAGGGTAAATCTCTTCTTTATTTCGGGCTGGACCCAAAGGCCAGTTTCCGCATCACTTAGAGAGACCTCGAGCAGGAGTCCCCAAACTGAATTGGAGCCCCGGTGGTTTCTTTCAGGGCATCTTATGTTTCCTCAAAGTGGCAGACCCGCATGGAATGAAAGCCTGCCACAAACCGTCTTCCTGAGGCTGTTTCAAAGCTGTGGAACGCTAGCCAGAGAGAACACATTAGTTCCCGGCCCTTCCAACTGCATAGTGAGGGATGTTCCCAGAGCTGTGTATCCCTTGATTGTACTCAGAAGGCTTTGGGTACACAGTGTCCTTCCTTGGAAAGAATTGACCATGCGAGAGTCTTGAGCACTGTGAGCCATACTAAAGCTAAAGCCGTCAATTGATTAAGACTTCCTGGACACCGGTGCACATCTATCTTTGGTAATGGGAAAATGTGCACCTTACCTCATGTCTAGAGGTCAAATTTAGTTGGCACTTTATCTACAGTATGCAACTGGGGAGAGCTCCCAGGATGGAATCGCAAGACCCTGGATTCTTTAGGAAACAACTCTGTGCTCTTCAGCGGCACATGTGGCGTGAAGAGTATCCTGGTGGTGTTGTTTTCTGCAGGCTTGGAAGCCGCAATGAAACTGCTTACCACGTGGAGAAATTCGGGCTTCTCCCACATTCTCCCCTTTCCAACTTGACGCCAGAGCGCATTAACCAGCACTCTCTGATTCCTGGCGACTTTCAACCCCACTGGGCCTTTCTATGATCACACTCCGTTGGACGGGCAGTGTTTTGCGAGCCATGAATAGCATTAGATGCTTCATGACATAGTGGGGACTAGGTGATTTTGGATCGTCCACGTGCCTCACAATTTTACCAGTTTTTCAGTATTTTCTGTCAGGCTGGACCTACCGTGTTCCTTGCTTCACAATAGAGAGATGACAGGTAAGAGTTGCCAGGATGCACTTTAGGCACAGGGATTCTGTCAGTGCAGTTCAGAGGGCCTCTGCAGAGGCAGAGCCACATTGAATAGAGTACTGGTAAAAACGTGGTCCTGGGGCTGCCTTAGAGCTGTAGAAATCAAGCTCTGCAGGCGAGAATCAGTTCATTGCCTTTCACTCTGCATAGAAAGAGTTGACCCCAACAGTCTTTTCTGTGTTATTTTTGCTCAGAAAACAAAAATGGGACTCACAGCGCACACACTCTCCCCCAGAACGGGAGTCCTATGGGACTCTCTTAGGCCTATGGAAAGCCATAGAGGAGTTAAAGCACTCTGTCGACTCAGGACTCACGGAGATGGCTGCAAAAAAATCTTTGCTGATAGCAAACACTCGTGCTTCCCTTGAGGATAGGTGTCACGTTTACATTTCACAGAGCTAGGGCAAGCGTGGGATGAGCTCCTAGCAAGGCACTGGAGACCACCTGGTTTTGTAGGAGAAAACTCACTTTCTTCACTGAGCTATTCCTAGGAGTGACAAGAAGACGGTTAATGGCAATGTCTTTCAGTTAGCCTTCAGGCCGCCACTATCTACCTTTCAACTGGGGGAAATCCTGCCTTTTTCCAGGCTTCTCAATGACAAACTGGATCACCTAGCACATGTACCTAGCTTCTCTGACAATCCAAAAGAGACCATTGGAACACAATCCGGCCTTCTGCGATGAAACTTTTGGATGCAGTGTGTTCTGCATGCGGCGAACGGCATAAACCTCTAAATGTCCTCAGTAGGGCTAGGTGACTTTGGAGGTTCCAAATGCCTAGCAATGCTCAGGGTAAATCTCTTCTTTATTTCGGGCTGGACCTAAAGGCCAGTTTCCACATCACCTAGTGAGACCTCGAGCAGGTGTCCCCAAACTGAATTTGAGCCCCGGTGGTTTCTTTCAGGGCATCTTATGTTTCCTCAAAGTGGCAGACCCACATGGAATGAAAGCCTGCCACGAACCGCCTTCCTGAGGCTGTTTCAAAGCTGTGGAACGCTAGCCATAGAGAACACATTAGTTCCCGGCCCTTCCAACTGCATAGTGAGGGATGTTCCCAGAGCTGTGTATCCCTTGATTGTGCCCAGAAGGCTTTGGGTACACAGTGTCCTTCCTTGGAAAGAATTGACCATGTGAGAGTCTTGAGCACTGTGAGCCATACTAAAGCTAAAGCCGCCCATTGATTAAGACTTCCTGGAAACCGGTGCACCTCTATCTCTGGTAATGGGAAAATGTGCACCTTACCTCAAGACTAGAGGTCATATTTAGTTGGCCCTTTAGCTACAGTATGCAACTGGGGTGAGCTCCCAGGAAGGAATCGCAGGCTCCGGATTCCATAGGAAAAAACTATGTGCTCTTCAGCGGCACCTGTGGCGTGAATAGTATCCTGGTGGTGTGGTTTTCAGCAGGCTTGGAAGCTGCAATGAAGCTGCTGTCAAAGGGGGAAATACGGGCTTCTCCCATATTCTCCCATTTACAAATTTACGCCACAGTACATTTTCTAGCACTCTGACTGACTACTGGAGACTTTCAGCCCCACTGGGCCTTTCTATGATCACACTCCGTTGGACGCGGGGTGTTTTGCGTGCCATGAATAGCATTACATGCTTCATGACCTAGTCCGGCCTAGTTGACTTTGGATGGACCAAATGGCTAACAATTTTACCGGATTTTCAGTATTTTCTGTCAGGCTGGACCTACCGTGTACCTTGCTTCACAAAAGAGAGATGACAGGTAAGAGTTGCCAGGATGCACTTTAGGTGCAGGGATTCTTTCAGTGCAGTTCAGAGGGCCTCCACAGAGGCAGAGCCACGTTGAATGGAACACTGGCAAAAACGTTGTCCTGGGACTTCCTTACAGCTGTACAAATCTAGTTCTGCAAGAGAGAATCAGTTCGTTGCCTTTCACTCTGAAAAGAAAGAGTTCACCCCAACAGTCTGCTCTGTGTTATTATTGCTCAGAAAACAAAAAGGGGACTCACAGCGCACACACTCTCCCCCAGAAGGCAATTCCTATGCGACTCTCTTAGGCCTACGGAAAGCCGTAGAGGAGTTAAAGCACTCTGTCGAGTCAGGACTCACGGAGATGGCTGCACAAAAAGCTTTGCTGATAGGAAACACTCGTGCTTCCCTTGACGCTAGGGGTCACGTTTACTTTGCACTGAGCTAGGGCAAGCGTGGGATGAGCTCCTAGCAAGGCACTGGAGACCACCTGGATTCCTAGGAGAACACTCACTTTCTTCACTGAGCGTATTCCTAGGAGTGACTAGAAGACGGTTAATGGCAATATCTTTCAGTCAGCCTTGAGGCCGCCACTATGTACCTTTCAACTGGGGGAAATCCTGCCTTTTTCCAGGCTTCTCAATGACAAACTGGATCACCCCGCACATGTACCTAGCTTCTCTGACAATCCCAAAGAGACCATTTGAACGCAACCCGGCCTTCTGCGATGAAACTTTTGGATGCAGTGTTTTCTGCATGTGGTGAACGGCATAATCCTCTAAAAGTCCTCAGTAGGCCTAGGTGACTTTGGATGTTCCAAATGCCTAGCAATGCTCAGGGTAAATCTCTTTTTTCTTTCGGGCTGGACCTAAACGCCAGTTTCCGCATCACTTAGAGAGACCTCGAGCAGGAGTCCCCAAACTGAATTGGAGCCCCGGTGCTTTCTTTCACGGCATCTTATGTTTCCTCAAAGTGGCAGACCCGCATGGAATGAAATCCTGCAACGAACCGCCTTCCTGTGGCTGTTTCAAAGCAGTGGAATGCTAGCCATAGAGAACACATTAGTTCCCGGCCCTTCCAACTTCATAGCGATGGATGTTTCCAGAGTTGTGTATCCCTTGATTGGGCTTAGCATGCTTCGGGTACACAGTGTCCTTCCTTGGAAAGAAGTGAGAGTCTTGAGCGCTGGGGGTCATACTAAAGCTAAAGCCGTCCTTTGACTAAGACTTCCTGGAAACTGGTGCACCCCTCCATCTGGTAATGGGAAAATGTGCACCTTACCTCAAGACTAGAGGTCACATTTAGTTGGCACTTTAGCTACAGTATGCTCCTGGGGTGAGTTCCCAGGTAGGAATCGCAAGCACCTGTTATCTTTACGTGAAAACTAACTGCTCTTCAACGGCATCTGTGGAGTCAATAGTATCCAGGTGGTGTGGTTTTCTGCAGGCTTGGAGCCGCAATGAAGCTGCTTACCACGGGGAGAAATTCGTGCTTCTCCCACATTCTGCCCTTTCCTACTTGACGCCAGAGCGCATTAACCAGCACTCTCTGACACCTGGAAATTTTCAGCCCCACTGGTCCTTTGTATGATCACACTCCATTGGACGTGGGGTGTTTTGTGAGCCACGAATAGCATTACACCCTTCATGACATAGTGGGGACTAGGTGATTTTGGATCGTCCACGGGCCTCACAATTTTACTGGTTTTTCAGTATTTTCTGTCAGGCTGGACCTACTATGTACATTTCTTCACAATACAGAGAGACAGGTAAGAGTTGCCAGGATGCACTTCTGCGCAGGGATACTTTCAGTGCAGTTCAGAGGGCCTCCACAGAGGCAGAGCCACGTTGAATGGAATACTGGCAAAAACGTGGTCAGGGGGCTGCCTTACAGCTGTACAAATCTAGCTCTCCAAGGGAGAATCATTTCGTTGCCTTTCACTCTGCATAGAAAGTGTTGAACCCAACAGTCTGCTCTGTGTTATTATTGCTCAGAAAACAAAAAGGGGACTCACAGCGCACACACTCTCCCCGAGAAGGGAATTCCTATGCGACTCTCTTAGACCTACGGAAAGCCGTAGAGGAGTTAAAGCACTCTGTCGAGTCAGGACTCACGGAGATGGCTGCACAAAAAACGTTGCTGATAGGAAACACTCGTGCCTCCTGTGAGACTAGGTGTCACGTTTACTTTGCACAGAGCTAGGGCAAGTGTGGGATGAGCTCCTAGCAAGGCACTGGAGACCAAGTGCATTCCTAGGAGAACACTCACTTTCTTCACTGAGCGTATTCCTAGGAGTGACTAGAAGACGGTTAATGGCAATGTCTTTCAGTCAGCCTTGAGGCCGGCACTATATACCTTTCAACTGGGGGAAATCCTGCCTTTTTCCAGGCTTCTCAATGACAAACTGGATTAACCAGCACATGTACCTAGCTTCTCTGACAATCCAAAAGAGACCATTGGAACTCAATCCGGCCCTCTGCAATGAAAATTTTGGATGCAGTGTGTTCTGCATGTGGTGAACGGCATAATCCTCTAAATGTCCTCAGTAGGCCTAGGTGACTTTGGATGTTCCAAGTGCCTAGCAATGCTTAGGGTAAATCTCTTCTTTCTTTCGGGCTGGACCTAAAGGCCAGTTTCTGCATCACTTAGAGTGACCTCGAGCAGGAGTCCCCAAACTGAATTGGATCCCAGGTGCTTTCTTTCAGGGCATCTTATGTTTCCTCAAAGTGGCAGACCCACATGGAATGAAAGCCTGCCACGAACCGCCTTCCTGAGGCTGTTTCAAAGCTGTGGAACGCTAGCCATAGAGAACACATTAGTTCCCGGCCCTTCCAAATGCATAGTGAGTGATGTTCCCAGAGCTGTGTATCCCTTGATTGTGCCCAGAAGGCTTTGGGTACACAGTGTCCTTCCTTGGAACGAATTCACCATGTGAGAGTCTTGAGCACTGTGGGCCATACTAAAGCTAAAGCCGTCCATTGATTAAGACGTCCTGGAAACCGGTTCACCTCTATCTCTGGTAATGGGAAAATGTGCACCTTACCTTAAGACTAGAGGTCACACTTAGTTGGACCTTTAGCTAGAGTACCCAACTGGGGTGAGCTCCCAGGAAGGAATCGCAATCCCCTCGATTCTTCAGGAAAACACTATGTGCTCTTCAGCGGCACCTGTTGCGTGAATAGTATCCTGGTGGTGTGGTTTTCAGCAGGCTTGGAAGCTGCAATGAACCTGCTGTCAAAAGGGGGATATATGGGCTTGTCCATATTCTCCAATTTACAACTTGTCACCACTGCGCATTTACTAGCACTCTCTGACTGACTACTGGAGACTTTCAGCCCCACTGGGCCTTTCTATGATCACACTTCGTTGGACACGGGGTGTTTTGCGAGCCATGAATAGCATTACACGTTTCATGACATAGTGGGGACTAGGTGATTTTGGATTGTCCACGGGCCTCACAATTTTACCGGTTTTTCAGTATTTTCTGTCAGGCTGGACCTACCGTGTACCTTGCTTCACAATACAGAGAGACAGGTAAGAGTTGCCAGGATGCACTTTAGGCGCAGGGATTCTTTCAGTGCAGTTCAGAGGGCCTCCACAGAGGCAGAGCCACGTTGAATGGAATACTGGCAAAAAAGTGGTCCTGGGGCTGCCTTACAGCTGTACAAATCTAGCTCTGCAAGCGAGAATCAGTTCGCTGCCTTTCACTCTGCTTAGAAAGAGTTGACGCCAACAGTCTGCTCTGTGTTATTATTGCTCAGAAAACAAAAAGGGGACTCACAGCGCACACACTCTCCCCCAGAAGGGAATACCTATGCGACTCTCTTAGGCCTACGGAAAGCCGTAGAGGAGTTAAAGCACTCTGTCGAGTCAGGACTCACGGCGATGGCTGCACACAAAACTTTGCTGATAGGAAACACTCGTGCTTCCTGTGAGACTAGGGGTCACGTTTACTTTTCACAGAGCTAGGGCAAGTGTGGGATGAGCTCCTAGCAAGGCACTGGAGACCACATGGATTCGTAGGAGAAAACTCACTTTCTTCACTGAGCGTATTCCTAGGTGTGACTAGAAGACGGTTAATGGCAATGTCTTTCTGTCAGCCTTGAGGCCGCCTCTATCTACCTTTTAAACAGGGGAAATCCAGCCTTTTTCCAGGCTTCTCAATGACAAACTGGATCAACAAGCACATGTACCTAGCTTCTCTGACAATCCAAAAGAGACCATTGGAACACAATCCGGCCTTCTGCTATGAAACTTTTGGATGCAGTGTGTTCTCCAAGTGGCGAACGGCATAATCCTCTAAAAGTCCTCAGTAGCCCTAGGTGACTTTGGATGTTCCAAATGCCTAGCAATGCTCAGGGTAAATCTCTTCTTTCTTTCGGGCTGGACCTAAAAGCCAGTTTCCGCATCACTTAGAGAGACCTCGAGCAGGAGTCCCCAAACTGAATTGGAGCTCCGGTGGTTTCTTTCAGGGCATCTTAGGTTTCCTCAAATTGGCAGACCCGCATGGAATGAAAGTCTGCCAAGAACCGCCTTCCTGCAGCTGTTTCAAAGCTGTGGAACGCTAGCCATAGAGATCAAATTAGTTCCCGGCCCTTCCAACTTCATAGTGAGGGATGTTTCCAGAGTTGTGTATCCCTTGATTGGGCTTAGCATGCTTCGGGTACACAGTGTCCTTCCTTGGAAAGAAGTGAGAGTCTTGAGCGCTGGGGGTCATACTAAAGCTAGAGCCGTCCTTTGACTAAGACTTCCTGGAAACTGGTGCACCCCTCCATCTGGTAATGGGAAAATGTGCACCTTACCTCAAGACTAGAGGTCACATTTAGTTGGCACTTTAGCTACAGTATGCTCCTGGGGTGAGTTCCCAGGTAGGAATCGCAAGCACCTGTTATCTTTACGTGAAAACTAACTGCTCTTCAACGGCATCTGTGGAGTCAATAGTATCCAGGTGGTGTGGTTTTCTGCAGGCTTGGAGCTGCAATGAAGCTGCTTACCACGGGGAGAAATTCGTGCTTCTCCCACATTCTGCCCTTTCCTACTTGATGCCAGAGCGCATTAACCAGCACTCTCTTACACCTGGAAATTTTCAGCCCCACTGGTCCTTTGTATAATCAAACTCCATTGGACGTGGGGTGTTTTGTGAGCCACGAATAGCATTACACGCTTCATGACATAGTGGGGTCTAGGTGATTTTGGATCATCCACGGGCCTCACAATTTTACTGGTTTTTCAGTATTTTCTGTCAGGCTGGACCTACTGTGTACCTTGCTTCACAATACAGAGAGACAGGTAAGAGTTGCCAGGATGCACTTCAGGTGCAGGGATTCTTTCAGTGCAGTTCAGAGGGCCTCCACAGAGGCAGAGCCACGTTGAATGGAATACTGGCAAAAACGTGGTCAGGGGGCTGCCTTACAGCTGTACAAATCTAGCTCTGCAAGCGAGAATCATTTCGTTGCCTTTCACTCTGCATAGAAAGTGTTGACCCCAACAGTCTGCTCTGTGTTATTATTGCTCAGAAAACAAAAAGGGGACTCACAGCGCACACACTCTCCCCCAGAAGGGAATTCCTATGCGACTCTCTTGGGCCTACGGAAAGCCGTAGAGGAGTTAAAGGACTCTGTCGAGTCAGGACTCACGGAGATGGCTGCACACAAAACTTTGCTGATAGGAAACACTCGTGCCTCCTGTGAGACTAGGGGTCACGTTTACTTTGCACAGAGCTAGGGCAAGTGTGGGATGAGCTCCTAGCAAGGCACTGGAGACCAAGTGCATTCCTAGGAGAACACTCACTTTCTTCACTGAGCGTATTCCTAGGAGTGACTAGAAGACGGTTAATGGCAATGTCTTTCAGTCAGCCTTGAGGCCCGCACTATATACCTTTCAACTGGGGGAAATCCTGCCTTTTTCCAGGCTTCTCAATGACAAACTGGATTAACCAGCACATGTACCTAGCTTCTCTGACAATCCAAAAGAGACCATTGGAACTCAATCCGGCCCTCTGCAATGAAAATTTTGGATGCAGTGTGTTCTGCATGTGGTGAACAGCATAATCCTCTAAATGTCCTCAGTAGGCCTAGGTGACTTTGGATGTTCCAAGTGCCTAGCAATGCTTAGGGTAAATCTCTTCTTTCTTTCGGGCTGGACCTAAAGGCCAGTTTCTGCATCACTTAGAGTGACCTCGAGCAGGAGTCCCCAAACTGAATTGGAGCCCCGGTGCTTTCTTTCAGGGCATCTTATGTTTCCTCAAAGTGGCAGACCCGCATGGAATGAAAGCCTGCCACGAACCGCCTTCCTGAGGCTGTTTCAAAGCTGTGGAACGCTAGCCATAGAGAACACATTAGTTCCCGGCCCTTCCAAATGCATAGTGAGGGATGTTCCCAGAGCTGTGTATCCCTTGATTGTGCTCAGAAGGCTTTGGGTACACAGTGTCCTTCCTTGGAGAGAATTCACCATGTGAGAGTCTTGAGCACTGTGGGCCATACTAAAGCTAAAGCCGTCCATTGATTAAGACGTCCTGGAAACCGGTTCACCTCTATCTCTGGTAATGGGAAAATATGCACCTTACCTCAAGACTAGAGGTCACACTTAGTTGGACCTTTAGCTAGAGTACCCAACTGGGGTGAGCTCCCAGGAAGGAATCGCAATCCCCTCGATTCTTCAGGAAAACACTATGTGCTCTTCAGCGGCACCTGTTGCGTGAATAGTATCCTGGTGGTGTGGTTTTCAGCAGGCTTGGAAGCTGCAATGAAGCTGCTGTCAAAAGGGGGATATACGGGCTTGTCCCATATTCTCCCATTTACAACTTGTCACCACTGCGCATTTACTAGCACTCTCTGACTGACTACTGGAGACTTTCAGCCCCACTGGGCCTTTCTATGATCACACTTCGTTGGACGCGGGGTGTTTTGGGAGCCATGAATAGCATTACACGTTTCATGACATAGTGGGGACTAGGTGATTTTGGATCGTCCACGGGCCTCACAATTTTACCGGTTTTTCAGTATTTTCTGTCAGGCTGGACCTACCGTGTACCTTGCTTCACAATACAGAGAGACAGGTAAGAGTTGCCAGGATGCACTTTAGGCGCAGGGATTCTTTCAGTGCAGTTCAGAGGGCCTCCACAGAGGCAGAGCCACGTTGAATGGAATACTGGCAAAAAAGTGGTCCTGGGGCTGCCTTACAGCTGTACAAATCTAGCTCTGCAAGCGAGAATCAGTTCGCTGCCTTTCACTCTGCATAGAAAGAGTTGACGCCAACAGTCTGCTCTGTGTTATTATTGCTCAGAAAACAAAAAGGGGACTCACAGCTCACACACTCTCCCCCAGAAGGGAATACCTATGCGACTCTCTTAGGCCTACGGAAAGCCGTAGAGGAGTTAAAGCACTCTGTCGAGTCAGGACTCACGGCGATGGCTGCACACAAAACTTTGCTGATAGGAAACACTCGTGCTTCCTGTGAGACTAGGGGTCACGTTTACTTTTCACAGAGCTAGGGCAAGTGTGGGATGAGCTCCTAGCAAGGCACTGGAGACCACATGGATTCGTAGGAGAAAACTCACTTTCTTCACTGAGCGTATTCCTAGGAGTGACTAGAAGACGGTTAATGGCAATGTCTTTCTGTCAGCCTTGAGGCCGCCTCTATCTACCTTTTAAACAGGGGAAATCCAGCCTTTTTCCAGGCTTCTCAATGACAAACTGGATCAACAAGCACATGTACCTAGCTTCTCTGACAATCCAAAAGAGACCATTGGAACACAATCCGGCCTTCTGCTATGAAACTTTTGGATGCAGTGTGTTCTCCATGTGGCGAACGGCATAATCCTCTAAAAGTCCTCAGTAGCCCTAGGTGACTTTGGATGTTCCAAATGCCTAGCAATGCTCAGGGTAAATCTCTTCTTTCTTTCGGGCTGGACCTAAAGGCCAGTTTCCGCATCACTTAGAGAGACCTCGAGCAGGAGTCCCCAAACTGAATTGGAGCTCCGGTGGTTTCTTTCAGGGCATCTTAGGTTTCCTCAAATTGGCAGACCCGCATGGAATGAAAGTCTGCCACGAACCGCCTTCCTGCAGCTGTTTCAAAGCTGTGGAACGCTAGCCATAGAGATCAAATTAGTTCCCGGCCCTTCCAACTTCATAGTGAGGGATGTTTCCAGAGTTGTGTATCCCTTGATTGGGCTTAGCATGCTTCGGGTACACAGTGTCCTTCCTTGGAAAGAAGTGAGAGTCTTGAGCGCTGGGGGTCATACTAAAGCTAGAGCCGTCCTTTGACTAAGACTTCCTGGAAACTGGTGCACCCCTCCATCTGGTAATGGGAAAATGTGCACCTTACCTCAAGACTAGAGGTCACATTTAGTTGGCACTTTAGCTACAGTATGCTCCTGGGGTGAGTTCCCAGGTAGGAATCGCAAGCACCTGTTATCTTTACGTGAAAACTAACTGCTCTTCAACGGCATCTGTGGAGTCAATAGTATCCAGGTGGTGTGGTTTTCTGCAGGCTTGGAGCCGCAATGAAGCTGCTTACCACGGGGAGAAATTCGTGCTTCTCCCACATTCTGCCCTTTCCTACTTGACGCCAGAGCGCATTAACCAGCACTCTCTGACACCTGGAAATTTTCAGCCCCACTGGTCCTTTGTATAATCACACTCCATTGGACGTGGGGTGTTTTGTGAGCCACGAATAGCATTACATGCTTCATGACATAGTGGGGACTAGGTGATTTTGGATCGTCCAAGGGCCTCACAATTTTACTGGTTTTTCAGTATTTTCTGTCAGGCTGGACCTACTGTGTACCTTGCTTCACAATACAGAGAGACAGGTAAGAGTTGCCAGGATGCACTTCAGGTGCAGGGATTCTTTCAGTGCTGTTCAGAGGGCCTCCACAGAGGCAGAGCCACGTTGAATGGAATACTGGCAAAAACGTGGTCAGGGGGCTGCCTTACAGCTGTACAAATCTAGCTCTGCAAGCGAGAATCATTTCGTTGCCTTTCACTCTGCATAGAAAGTGTTGACCCCAACAGTCTGCTCTGTGTTATTATTGCTCAGAAAACAAAAAGGAGATTCACAGCGCACACACTCTCCCCCAGAAGGGAATTCCTATGCGACTCTCTTAGGCCTACGGAAAGCCGTAGAGGAGTTAAAGCACTCTGTCGAGTCAGGACTCATGGAGATGGCTGCACACAAAACTTTGCTGATAGGAAACACTCGTGCTTCCTGTGAGACTAGGGGTCACGTTTACTTTTCACAGAGCTAGGGCAAGTGTGGGATGAG
This sequence comes from Mesoplodon densirostris, assembly GCF_025265405.1. Classification (NCBI taxonomy): domain Eukaryota; kingdom Metazoa; phylum Chordata; class Mammalia; order Artiodactyla; family Ziphiidae; genus Mesoplodon; species Mesoplodon densirostris. The sequence continues at coordinate 3,024,404 of NC_082682.1, forward strand.
CTCCTAGCAAGGCACTGGAGACCACATGGATTCGTAGGAGAAAACTCACTTTCTTCACTGAGCGTATTCCTAGGAGTGACTAGAAGACGGTTAATGGCAATGTCTTTCTGTCAGCCTTGAGGCCGCCTCTATCTACCTTTTAAACAGGGGAAATCCAGCCTTTTTCCAGGCTTCTCAATGACAAACTGGATCAACAAGCACATGTACCTAGCTTCTCTGACAATCCAAAAGAGACCATTGGAACACAATCCGGCCTTCTGCTATGAAACTTTTGGATGCAGTGTGTTCTCCATGTGGCGAACGGCATAATCCTCTAAAAGTCCTCAGTAGCCCTAGGTGACTTTGGATGTTCCAAATGCCTAGCAATGCTCAGGGTAAATCTCTTCTTTCTTTCGGGCTGGACCTAAAGGCCAGTTTCCGCATCACTTAGAGAGACCTCGAGCAGGAGTCCCCAAACTGAATTGGAGCTCCGGTGGTTTCTTTCAGGGCATCTTAGGTTTCCTCAAATTGGCAGACCCGCATGGAATGAAAGTCTGCCACGAACCGCCTTCCTGCAGCTGTTTCAAAGCTGTGGAACGCTAGCCATAGAGATCAAATTAGTTGCTGGCCCTTCCAACTTCATAGTGAGGGATGTTTCCAGAGTTGTGTATCCCTTGATTGGGCTTAGCATGCTTCGGGTACACAGTGTCCTTCCTTGGAAAGAAGTGAGAGTCTTGAGCGCTGGAGGTCATACTAAAGCTAGAGCCGTCCTTTGACTAAGACTTCCTGGAAACTGCTGCACCCCTCCATCTGGTAATGGGAAAATGTGCACCTTACCTCAAGACTAGAGGTCACATTTAGTTGGCACTTTAGCTACAGTATGCTCCTGGGGTGAGTTCCCAAGTAGGAATCGCAAGCACCTGTTATCTTTACGTGAAAACTAACTGCTCTTCAACGGCATCTGTGGAGTCAATAGTATCCAGGTGGTGTGGTTTTCTGCAGGCTTGGAGCTGCAATGAAGCTGCTTACCACGGGGAGAAATTCGTGCTTCTCCCACATTCTGCCCTTTCCTACTTGACGCCAGAGCGCATTAACCAGCACTCTCTGACACCTGGAAATTTTCAGCCCCAATGGTCCTTTGTATAATCACACTCCATTGGACGTGGGGTGTTTTGTGAGCCACGAATAGCATTACACGCTTCATGACATAGTGGGGACTAGGTGATTTTGGATCGTCCACCGGCCTCACAATTTTACTGGTTTTTCAGTATTTTCTGTCAGGCTGGACCTACTGTGTACCTTGCTTCACAATACAGAGAGACAGGTAAGAGTTGCCAGGATGCACTTCAGGTGCAGGGATTCTTTCAGTGCTGTTCAGAGGGCCTCCACAGAGGCAGAGCCACGTTGAATGGAATACTGGCAAAAACGTGGTCAGGGGGCTGCCTTACAGCTGTACAAATCTAGCTCTGCAAGCGAGAATCATTTCGTTGCCTTTCACTCTGCATAGAAAGTGTTGACCCCAACAGTCTGCTCTGTGTTATTATTGCTCAGAAAACAAAAAGGAGACTCACAGCGCACACACTCTCCCCCAGAAGGGAATTCCTATGCGACTCTCTTAGGCCTACGGAAAGCCGTAGAGGAGTTAAAGCACTCTGTCGAGTCAGGACTCATGGAGATGGCTGCACACAAAACTTTGCTGATAGGAAACACTCGTGCTTCCTGTGAGACTAGGGGTCACGTTTACTTTTCACAGAGCTAGGGCAAGTGTGGGATGAGCTCCTAGCAAGGCACTGGAGACCACATGGATTCGTAGGAGAAAACTCACTTTCTTCACTGAGCGTATTCCTAGGAGTGACTAGAAGACGGTTAATGGCAATGTCTTTCTGTCAGCCTTGAGGCCGCCTCTATCTACCTTTTAAACAGGGGAAATCCAGCCTTTTTCCAGGCTTCTCAATGACAAACTGGATCAACAAGCACATGTACCTAGCTTCTCTGACAATCCAAAAGAGACCATTGGAACACAATCCGGCCTTCTGCTATGAAACTTTTGGATGCAGTGTGTTCTCCATGTGGCGAACGGCATAATCCTCTAAAAGTCCTCAGTAGCCCTAGGTGACTTTGGATGTTCCAAATGCCTAGCAATGCTCAGGGTAAATCTCTTCTTTCTTTCGGGCTGGACCTAAAGGCCAGTTTCCGCATCACTTAGAGAGACCTCGAGCAGGAGTCCCCAAACTGAATTGGAGCTCCGGTGGTTTCTTTCAGGGCATCTTAGGTTTCCTCAAATTGGCAGACCCGCATGGAATGAAAGTCTGCCACGAACCGCCTTCCTGCAGCTGTTTCAAAGCTGTGGAACGCTAGCCATAGAGATCAAATTAGTTGCTGGCCCTTCCAACTTCATAGTGAGGGATGTTTCCAGAGTTGTGTATCCCTTGATTGGGCTTAGCATGCTTCGGGTACACAGTGTCCTTCCTTGGAAAGAAGTGAGAGTCTTGAGCGCTGGAGGTCATACTAAAGCTAGAGCCGTCCTTTGACTAAGACTTCCTGGAAACTGGTGCACCCCTCCATCTGGTAATGGGAAAATGTGCACCTTACCTCAAGACTAGAGGTCACATTTAGTTGGCACTTTAGCTACAGTATGCTCCTGGGGTGAGTTCCCAGGTAGGAATCGCAAGCACCTGTTATCTTTACGTGAAAACTAACTGCTCTTCAACGGCATCTGTGGAGTCAATAGTATCCAGGTGGTGTGGTTTTCTGCAGGCTTGGAGCTGCAATGAAGCTGCTTACCATGGGGAGAAATTCGTGTTTCTCCCACATTCTGCCCTTTCCTACTTGACGCCAGAGCGCATTAACCAGCACTCTCTGACACCTGGAAATTTTCAGCCCCACTGGTCCTTTGTATAATCACACTCCATTGGACGTGGGGTGTTTTGTGAGCCACGAATAGCATTACACGCTTCATGACATAGTGGGGACTAGGTGATTTTGGATCGTCCACCGGCCTCACAATTTTACTGGTTTTTCAGTATTTTCTGTCAGGCTGGACCTACTGTGTACCTTGCTTCACAATACAGAGAGACAGGTAAGAGTTGCCAGGATGCACTTCAGGTGCAGGGATTCTTTCACTGCTGTTCAGAGGGCCTCCACAGAGGCAGAGCCACGTTGAATGGAATACTGGCAAAAACGTGGTCAGGGGGCTGCCTTACAGCTGTACAAATCTAGCTCTGCAAGCGAGAATCATTTCGTTGCCTTTCACTCTGCATAGAAAGTGTTGACCCCAACAGTCTGCTCTGTGTTATTATTGCTCAGAAAACAAAAAGGGGACTCACAGCGCACACACTCTCCCCCAGAAGGGAATTCCTATGCGACTCTCTTAGGCCTACGGAAAGCCGTAGAGGAGTTAAAGCACTCTGTCGAGTCAGGACTCACGGAGATGGCTGCACACAAAACTTTGCTGATAGGAAACACTCGTGCCTCCTGTGAGACTAGGGGTCACGTTTACTTTGCACAGAGCTAGGGCAAGTGTGGGATGAGCTCCTAGCAAGGCACTGGAGACCAAGTGCATTCCTAGGAGAACACTCACTTTCTTCACTGAGCGTATTCCTAGGAGTGACTAGAAGACGGTTAATGGCAACGTCTTTCAGTCAGCCTTGAGGCCCGCACTATATACCTTTCAACTGGGGGAAATCCTGCCTTTTTCCAGGCTTCTCAATGACAAACTGGATTAACCAGCACATGTACCTAGCTTCTCTGACAATCCAAAAGAGACCATTGGAACTCAATCCGGCCCTCTGCAATGAAAATTTTGGATGCAGTGTGTTCTGCATGTGGTGAACGGCATAATCCTCTAAATGTCCTCAGTAGGCCTAGGTGACTTTGGATGTTCCAAGTGCCTAGCAATGCTTAGGGTAAATCTCTTCTTTCTTTCGGGCTGGACCTAAAGGCCAGTTTCTGCATCACTTAGAGTGACCTCGAGCAGGAGTCCCCAAACTGAATTGGAGCCCCGGTGCTTTCTTTCAGGGCATCTTATGTTTCCTCAAAGTGGCAGACCCGCATGGAATGAAAGCCTGCCACGAACCGCCTTCCTGAGGCTGTTTCAAAGCTGTGGAACGCTAGCCATAGAGAACACATTAGTTCCCGGCCCTTCCAAATGCATAGTGAGGGATGTTCCCAGAGCTGTGTATCCCTTGATTGTGCCCAGAAGGCTTTGGGTACACAGTGTCCTTCCTTGGAGAGAATTCACCATGTGAGAGTCTTGAGCACTGTGGGCCATACTAAAGCTAAAGCCGTCCATTGATTAAGACGTCCTGGAAACCGGTTCACCTCTATCTCTGGTAATGGGAAAATATGCACCTTACCTCAAGACTAGAGGTCACACTTAGTTGGACCTTTAGCTAGAGTACCCAAGTGGGGTGAGCTCCCAGGAAGGAATCGCAATCCCCTCGATTCTTCAGGAAAACACTATGTGCTCTTCAGCGGCACCTGTTGCGTGAATAGTATCCTGGTGGTGTGGTTTTCAGCAGGCTTGGAAGCTGCAATGAAGCTGCTGTCAAAAGCGGGATATACGGGCTTGTCCCATATTCTCCCATTTACAACTTGTCACCACTGCGCATTTACTAGCACTCTCTGCCTGACTACTGGAGACTTTCAGCCCCACTGGGCCTTTCTATGATCACACTTCGTTGGACGCGGGGTGTTTTGCGAGCCATGAATAACATTACACGTTTCATGACATAGTGGGGACTAGGTGATTTTGGATCGTCCACGGGCCTCACAATTTTACCGGTTTTTCAGTATTTTCTGTCAGGCTGGACCTACTGTGTACCTTGCTTCACAATACAGAGAGACAGGTAAGAGTTGCCAGGATGCACTTCAGGTGCAGGGATTCTTTCAGTGCAGTTCAGAGGGCCTCCACAGAGGCAGAGCCACGTTGAATGGAATACTGGCAAAAACGTGGTCAGGGGGCTGCCTTACAGCTGTACAAATCTAGCTCTGCAAGCGAGAATCATTTCGTTGCCTTTCACTCTGCATAGAAAGTGTTGACCCCAACAGTCTGCTCTGTGTTATTATTGCTCAGAAAACAAAAAGGGGACTCACAGCGCACACACTCTCCCCTAGAAGGGAATTCCTATGCGACTCTCTTAGGCCTACGGAAAGCCGTAGAGGAGTTAAAGCACTCTGTCGAGTCAGGACTCACGGAGATGGCTGCACACAAAACTTTGCTGATAGGAAACACTCGTGCCTCCTGTGAGACTAGGGGTCACGTTTACTTTGCGCAGAGCTAGGTCAAGTGTGGGATGAGCTCCTAGCAAGGCACTGGAGACCAAGTGCATTCCTAGGAGAACACTCACTTTCTTCACTGAGCGTATTCCTAGGAGTGACTAGAAGACGGTTAATGGCAATGTGTTTCAGTCAGCCTTGAGGCCCGCACTATATACCTTTCAACTGGGGGAAATCCTGCCTTTTTCCAGGCTTCTCAATGACAAACTGGATTAACCAGCACATGTACCTAGCTTCTCTGACAATCCAAAAGAGACCATTGGAACTCAATCCGGCCCTCTGCAATGAAAATTTTGGATGCAGTGTGTTCTGCATGTGGTGAACGGCATAATCCTCTAAATGTCCTCAGTAGGCCTAGGTGACTTTGGATGTTCCAAGTGCCTAGCAATGCTTAGGGTAAATCTCTTCTTTCTTTCGGGCTGGACCTAAAGGCCAGTTTCCGCATCACTTAGAGAGACCTCGAGCAGGAGTCCCCAAACTGAATTGGAGCCCCGGTGGTTTCTTTCAGGGCATCTTATGTTTCCTCAAAGTGGCAGACCCGCATGGAATGAAAGCCTGCCACGAACCGCCATCCTGAGGCTGTTTCAGAGCTGTGGAACGCTAGCCATAGAGAACACATTAGTTCCCGGCCCTTCCAACTGCATAGTGAGGGATGTTCCAAGAGTTGTGTATCCCTTGATTGTACTCAGAAGGCTATGGGTACACAGTGTCCTTCCTTGGAAAGAATTGACCATGCGAGAGTCTTGAGCACTGTGAGCCATACTAAAGCTAAAGCCGTCCATTGATTAAGACTTCCTGGAAACCGGTGCACCTCTATCTTGGGTAATGGGAAAATGTGCACCTTACCTCAAGACTAGAGGTCACATTTAATTGGCACTTTATCTACAGTATGCAACTGGGGAGAGCTCTCAGGATGGAATCGCAAGACCCTGGATTCTTTAGGAAACAACTATGTGCTCTTCAGCGGCACATGTGGCGTGAATAGTATCCTGGTGGTGTTGTTTTCTGCAGGCTTGGAAGTCGCAATGAAGCTGCTTACCACGTGGAGAAATTCGGGCTTCTCCCACATTCTCCCCTTTCCAACTTGACGCCAGAGCGCATTAACCAGCACTCTCTGATTCCTGGCGACTTTCAGCCCCACTGGGCCTTTCTATGATCACACTCCGTTGGACGGGCAGTGTTTTGCGTGCCATGAATAGCATTAGATGCTTCATGACATAGTGGGGACTAGGTGATTTTGGATCGTCCACGTGCCTCACAATTTTACCAGTTTTTCAGTATTTTCTGTCAGGCTGGACCTACCGTGTTCCTTGCTTCACAATAGAGAGATGACAGGTAAGAGTTCCCAGGATGCACTTTAGGCACAGGGATTCTGTCAGTGCAGTTCAGAGGGCCTCTGCAGAGGCAGAGCCACGTTGAATAGAGTACTGGCAAAAACGTGGTCCTGGGGCTGCCTTACAGCTGTAGAAATCAAGCTCTGCAGGCGAGAATCAGTTCATTGCCTTTCACTCTGCATAGAAAGAGTTGACCCCAACAGTCTGTTCTGTGTTATTTTTGCTCAGAAAACAAAAATGGGACTCACAGCGCACACACTCTCCCCCAGAACGGAAGTCCTATGGGACTCTCTTAGGCCTATGGAAAGCCATAGAGGAGTTAAAGCACTCTGTCGACTCAGGACTCACGGAGATGGCTGCAAAAAAATCTTTGCTGATAGCAAACACTCGAGCTTCGCTTGAGGCTAGGTGTCACGTTTACATTTCACAGAGCTAGGGCAAGCGTGGGATGAGCTCCTAGCAAGGCACTGGAGACCACCTGGTTTCGTAGGAGAAAACTCACTTTTTTCACTGAGCTATTCCTAGGAGTGACAAGAAGACGGTTAATGGCAATGGCTTTCAGTTAGCCTTCAGGCCGCCACTATCTACCTTTCAACTGGGGGAAATCCTGCCTTTTTCCAGGCTTCTCAATGACAAACTGCATCACCCCGCACATGTACCTAGCTTCTCTGACAATGCAAAAGAGACCATTGGAACACAAACCGGCCTTCTGCGATGAAACTTTTGGATGCAGTGTGTTCTGCATGTGGCAAACGGCATAAAGGTCTAAATGTCCTCAGTAGGGCTAGGTGACTTTGGATGTTCCAAATGCCTAGCAATGCTCAGGGTAAATCTCTTCTTTATTTCGGGCTGGACCTAAAGGCCAGTTTCCGCATCACCTAGAGAGACCTCGAGCAGGAGTCCCCAAACTGAATTGGAGCCCCGGTGGTTTCTTTCAGGGCATCTTATGTTTCCTCAAAGTGGTATACCCACATGGAATGAAAGCCTGCCACGAACCGCCTTCCTGAGGCTGTTTCAAAGCTGTGGAACACTAGCCATAGAGAACACATTAGTTCCCGGCCCTTCCAACTGCATAGTGAGGGATGTTCCCAGAGCTGTGTATCCCTTGATTGTGCCCAGAAGGCTTTGGGTACACAGTGTCCTTCCTTGGAAAGAATTGACCATGCGAGAGTCTTGAGCACTGTGAGCCATACTAAAGCTAAAGCCATCCATTGATTAAGACTTCTTGGAAACCGGTGCACCTCTATCTCTGGTAATGGGAAAATGTGCACCTTACCTCAAGACTAGAGGTCATATTTAGTTGGCCCTTTAGCTACAGTATGCAACTCGGGTGAGCTCCCAGGAAGGAATCGCAGGCCTCGGAATCCATAGGAAAAAACTATGTGCTCTTCAGCGGCACCTGTGGCGTGAATAATATCCTGGTGGTGTGGTTTTCAGCAGGCTTGGAAGCTGCAATGAAGCTGCTGTCAAAGGGGAAAATACGGGCTTCTCCCATATTCTCCCATTTACAACTTTACGCCACAGTACATTTTCTAGCACTCTGACTGACTACTGGAGACTTTCAGCCCCACTGGGGCTTTCTATGATCACACTCCGTTGGACGCGGGGCGTTTTGCTTGCCATGAATAGCATTACATGCTTCATGAACTAGTCCGGCCTAGTTGACTTTGGATGGACCAAATGGCTAACAATTTTACCGGATTTTCAGTATTTTCTGTCAGGCTGGACCGACCGTGTACCTTGCTTCACAAAAGAGAGATGACAGGTAAGAGTTGCCAGGATGCACTTTAGGTGCAGGGATTCATTCAGTGCAGTTCAGAGGGCCTCCACAGAGGCAGAGCCACGTTGAATGGAATACTGGCAAATACGTGGTCCTGGGGCTGCCTTACAGCTGTAGGAATCAAGCTCTGCAGGTGAGAATCTGTTCATCACCCTTCCCTCTTCATACAAAGAGTTGACCCCAACCATCTGTTCTGTGTTATGTTTCTCGGAAAATAAAAGGGGACTACGGCGCACCCACTCTCCCTCAGAAGGGAATTCCTATGCGACTCTCTTAGGCCTACGGAAAGCCGTAGAGGAGTTAAAGCACTCTGTCAAGTCAGGACTCACGGCGATGGCTGCACACAAAACTTTGCTGATAGGAAACACTCGTGCTTCCTGTGAGACTAGGGGTCACGTTTACTTTTCACAGAGCTAGGGCAAGTGTGGGATGAGCTCCTAGCAAGGCACTGGAGACCACATGGATTCGTAGGAGAAAACTCACTTTCTTCACTGAGCGTATTCCTAGGAGTGACTAGAAGACGGTTAATGGCAATGTCTTTCTGTCAGCCTTGAGGCCGCCACTATCTTCCTTTTAACCAGGGGAAATCCAGCCTTTTTCCAGGATTCTCAATGACAAACTGGATCAACCAGCACATGTACCTAGCTTCTCTAACAATCCAAAAGAGACGATTGGAACACAATCTGGCCTTCTGCTATGAAACTTTTGGATGCAGTGTGTTCTGCATGTGGCGAACGGCATAATCCTCTAAAAGTCCTCAGTAGGCCTAGGTGACTTTGGATGTTCCAAATGCCTAGCAATGCTCAGGGTAAATCTCTTCTTTATTTCGGAATGGACCTAAAGGCCAGTTTCCGCATCACTTAGAGAGACCTCGAGCAGGAGTCCCTAAACTGAATTGGAGCCCCGGTGGTTTCCTTCAGGGCATCTTATGTTTCCTCAAAGTGGCAGACCCGCATGGAATGAAAGCCTGCCACGAACCGCCTTCCTGAGGCTGTTTCAAAGCTGTGGAACGCTAGCCATAGAGAACACATTAGCTCCCGGCCCTTCCAACTGCATAGTGAGGTATGTTTCCAGAGCTGTGTATCCCTTGATTGTACTCAGAAGGCTTTGGGTACACAGTGTCCTTCCTTGGAAAGAATTGACCATGCGAGAGTCTTGAGCACTGTGAGACATACTAAAGCTAAAGCCGTCCATTGATTAAGACTTCCTGGACACCGGTGCACCTCTATCTTTGGTAATGGGAAAATGTGCACCTTACCTCAAGACTAGAGGTCACATTTAGTTGGCACTTTATCTACAGTATGCAACTGGGGAGAGCTCCCAGGATGGAATCGCAAGACCCTGGATTCTTTAGGAAACAACTATGTGCTCTTCAGCGGCACATGTGGCGTGAATAGTATCCTGGTGGTGTTGTTTTTTGCAGGCTTGGAAGCCGCAATGAAGCTGCTTACCACGTGGAGAAATTCGGGCTTCTCCCACATTCTCCCCTTTCCAACTTGACGCCAGAGCGCATTAACCAGCACTCTCTGATTCCTGGCGACTTTCAGCCCCACTGGGCCTTTCTATGATCACACTCCGTTGGACGGGCAGTGTTTTGCGTGCCATGAATAGCATTAGATGCTTCATGACATAGTGGGGACTAGGTAATTTTGGATCGTCCACGTGCCTCACAATTTTACCAGTTTTTCAGTATTTTCTGTCAGGCTGGACCTACCGTGGTCCTTGCTTCACAATAGAGAGATGACAGGTAAGAGTTGCCAGGATGCACTTTAGGCACAGGGATTCTGTCAGTGCAGTTCAGAGGGCCTCTGCAGAGGCAGAGCCACGTTGAATAGAGTACTGGCAAAAACGTGGTCCTGGGGCTGCCTTACAGCTGTAGAAATCAAGCTCTGCAGGCGAGAATCAGTTCATTGCCTTTCACTCTGCATAGAAAGAGTTGACCCCAACAGTCTGTTCTGTGTTATTTTTTCTCAGAAAACAAAAATGGGAATCACAGCGCACACACTCTCCCCCAGGACGGAAGTCCTATGGGACTCTCTTAGGCCTATGGAAAACCATAGAGGAGTTAAAGCACTCTGTTGACTCAGGACTCACGGAGATGGCTGCAAAAAAATCTTTGCTGATAGCAAACACTCGAGCTTCCCTTGAGGCTAGGTGTCACGTTTACATTTCACAGAGCTAGGGCAAGCGTGGGATGAGCTCCTAGCAAGGCACTGGAGACCACCTGGTTTCGTAGGAGAAAACTCACTTTCTTCACTGAGCTATTCCTAGGAGTGACAAGAAGACGGTTAATGGCAATGTCTTTCAGTTAGCCTTCAGGCCGCCACTATCTACCTTTCAACTGGGGGAAATCCTGCCTTTTTCCAGGCTTCTCAATGACAAACTGGATCACCTAGCACATGTACCTAGCTTCTCTGACAATCCAAAAGAGACCATTGGAACACAATCCGGCCTTCTGCGATGAAACTTTTGGATGCAGTGTGTTCTGCATGTGGCGAACGGCATAAACCTCTAAATGTCCTCAGTAGGGCTAGGTGACTTTGGATGTTCCAAATGCCTAGCAATGCTCAGGGTAAATCTCTTCTTTATTTCGGCTGGACCTAAAGGCCAGTTTCCGCATCACCTAGAGCGACATAGAGCAGGAGTCCCCAAACTGAATTGGAGCCCCGGTGGTTTCTTTCAGGGCATCTTATGTTTCCTCAAAGTGGCAGACCCACATGGAAAGAAAGCCTGCCACGAACCGCCTTCCTGAGGCTGTTTCAAAGCTGTGGAACGATAGCCATAGAGAACACATTAGTTCCCGGCCCTTCCAACTGCATAGTGAGGGATGTTCCCAGAGCTGTGTATCCCTTGATTGTGCCCAGAAGGCTTTGGGTACACAGTGTCCTTCCTTGGAAAGAATTGACCATGCGGGAGTCTTGAGCACTGTGAGCCATAGTAAAGCTAAAGCCGTCCATTGATTAAGACTTCCTGGAAACCGGTGCACCTCTATCTCTGGTAATGGGAAAATGTGCACCTTACCTCAAGACTAGAGGTCATATTTAGTTGGCCCTTTAGCTACAGTATGCAACTCGGTTGAGCTCCCAGGAAGGAATCGCAGGCCTCGGATTCCATAGGAAAAAACTATGTGCTCTTCAGGGGCACCTGTGGGGTGAATAGTATCCTGGTGGTGTGGTTTTCAGCAGGCTTGGAAGCTGCAATGGAGCTGCTATCAAAGGGGGAAATACGGGCTTCTCCCATATTCTCCCATTTACAACTTTACGCCACAGTACATTTTCTAGCACTCTGACTGACTACTGGAGACTTTCAGCCTCACTGGGGATTTTTATGATCACACTCCGTTGGACGCGGGGCGTTTTGCTTGCCATGAATAGCATTACATGCTTCATGAACTAGTCCGGCCTAGTTGACTTTGGATGGACCAAATGGCTAACAATTTTACCGGATTTTCAGTATTTTCTGTCAGGCTGGACCGACCGTGTACCTTGCTTCACAAAAGAGAGATGACAGGTAAGAGTTGCCAGGATGCACTTTAGGTGCAGGGATAGTTTCAGTGCAGTTCAGAGGGCCTCCACAGAGGCAGAGCCACGTTGAATGGAATACTGGAAAATACGTGGTCCTGGGGCTGCCTTACAGCTGTAGAAATCAAGCTCTGCAGGCGAGAATCTGTTCATCACCCTTCCCTCTTCATACAAAGAGTTGACCCCAACCGTCTGTTCTGTGTTATGTTTCTCGGAAAATAAAAGGGGACTACGGCGCACCCACTCTCCCTCATAAGGGAATTCCTACGCGACTCTCTTAGGCCTACGGAAAGCCATAGAGGAGTTAAAGCACTCTGTCGAGTCAGGACTCACGGAGATGGCTGCACACATAACTTTGCTGATAGGAAACACTCGTGCTTCCCTTGAGGCTAGGGGTCACGTTTACTTTGCACTGAGCTAGGGCAAGCGTGGGATGAGCTCCTAGCAAGGCACTGGAGACCACCTGGATTCCTAGGAGAACACTCACTTTCTTCACTGAGCGTATTCCTAGGAGTGACTAGAAGACGGTTAATGGCAATGTCTTTCAGTCAGCCTTGAGGCCGCCACTATGTACCTTTCAACTGGGGGAAATCCTGCCTTTTTCCAGGCTTCTTAATGACAAACTGGATCACCCCGCACATGTACCTAGCTTCTCTGGCAATCCCAAAGAGACCATTGGAACGAAACGCGGCCTTCTGCGATGAAACTTTTGGATGCAGTGTGTTCTGCATGTGGTGAACGGCATAATCCTCTAAATGTCCTCAGTAGGACTAGGTGACTTTGGATGTTCCAAATGCCTAGCAATGCTCAGGGTAAATCTCTTCTTTCTTTCGGGCTGGACCTAAAGGCCAGTTTCCGCATCACTTAGAGAGACCTCGAGCAGGAGTCCCCAAACTGAATTGGAGCCCCGGTGGTTTCTTTCAGGGCATCTTATGTTTCCTCAAAGTGGCAGACCCGCATGGAATGAAAGCCTGCCACGAACCGCCTTCCTGAGGCTGTTTCAAAGCTGTGGAACGCTAGCCATAGAGAACACATTAGTTCCCGGCCCTTCCAACTGCATAGTGAGGGATGTTCCCAGAGCTGTGTATCCCTTGATTGTGCCCAGAAGGCTTTGGGTACACAGTGTCCTTACTTGGAAAGAATTGACCACGTGAGAGTCTTGAGCACTGTGAGCCATACTAAAGCTAAAGCCGTCCATTGATTAAGACTTCCTGGAAACCGGTGCACCTCTATCTCTGGTAATCGGAAAATGTGCACCTTACCTCAAGACTACAGGTCACATTTAGTTGGCCCTTTAGCTACAGTATGCAACTGGGGAGAGCTCCCAGGAAGGAATCGCAAGACCCTGGATCCTTTAGGAAAAAACTATATGCTCTTCAGCGGCACATGTGGCGTGAATAGTATCCTGGTGGTGTTGTTTTCTGCAGTCTTGGAAACGGCAAAGAAGCTGCTTACCACGGGGAGAAATTCGGGCTTCTCCCACATTCTCCCCTTTCCAACTTGACGCCAGAGCACATTAACCAGAACTCTCTGATTCCTGGCGACTTTCAGCCCCACTGGGCCTTTCTATGATCACACTCTGTTGGACGGGCGGTGTCTTGCATGCCATGAACAGCATTAGATGGTTCATGACATAGTGGGGACTAGGTGATTTTGGATCGTCCACGTGCCTCACAATTTTACCGGTTTTTCAGTATTTTCTGTCAGGCTGGACCTACCGTGTACCTTGCTTCACAATACAGAGAGACAGGTAAGAGTTGCCAGGATGCACTTTAGGCGCAGGGATTCTTTCAGTGCAGTTCAGAGGGCCTCCACAGAGGCAGAGCCACGTTGAATGGAATACTGGCAAAAACGTGGTCCTGGGGCTGCCTTACAGCTGTACAAATCTAGCTCTGCAAGCGAGAATCAGTTCACTGCCTTTCACTCTGCATAGAAAGAGTTGACGCCAACAGTCTGCTCTGTGTTATTATTGCTCAGAAAACAGAAAGGGGACTCACAGCGCACACACTCTCCCCCAGAAGGGAATTCCTATGCGACTCTCTTAGGCCTACGGAAAGCCGTAGAGGAGTTAAAGCACTCTGTCGAGTCAGGACTCACGGAGATGGCTGCACACAAAACTTTGCTGATAGGAAACACTCGTGCTTCCCTTGAGGCTAGGGGTCACGTTTCCTTTTCACAGAGCTATGGCAAGTGTTGGATGAGCTCCTAGCAAGGCACTGGAGACCACCTGGATTCGTAGGAGAAAACTCACTTTCTTCACTGAGCGTATTCCTAGGAGTGACTAGAAGACGGTTAATGGCAATGTCTTTCAGTCAGCCTTGAGGACGCCACAATCTTCCTTTTAACCTGGGGAAATCCTGCCTTTTTCCAGGCTTCTCAATGACAAACTGGATCAACCAGCACATGTACCTAGCTTCTCTGACAATCCAAAAGAGACCAATGGAACTCAACCGGCCTTCTGCGATGAAAGTTTTGGATGCAGTGTGTTCTGCATGTGGTGAACGGCATAATCCTCTAAATGTCCTCAGTAGGCCTAGGTTACTTTGGATGTTCCAAGTGCCTAGCAATGCTCAGGGTAAATCTCTTCTTTATTTCGGGCTGGACCTAAAGGCCAGTTTCCGCATCACTTAGAGAGACCTCGAGCAGGAGGCACCAAACTGAATTGGAGCCCCGGTGGTCTCTTTCAGTGCATCTAATGTTTCCTCAAAGTGGCAGACCCGCATGGAATGAAAGCCTGCCACGAACCGCCTTCCTGAGGCTGTTTCAAAGCTGTGGAACGCTAGCCATAGAGAACACATTAGTTCCCGGCCCTTCCAACTGCATAGTGAGGGATGTTCCTAGAGCTGTGTATCCCTTGATTGTGCCCAGAAGGCTTTGGGTACACAGTGTCCTTCCTTGCAAAGAATTGACCATGTGAGAGTCTTGAGCACTGTGAGCCATACTAAAGCTAAAGCCGTCCATTGATTAAGACTTCCTGGAAACCGGTGCACCTCTATCTCTGGTAATGGGAAAATATGCACCTTACCTCAAGACTAGAGGGCATATTTAGTTGGCCTTTTAGCTACAGTATGCAACTCGGGTGAGCTCCAAGGAAGGAATCGCAGGCCCCGGATTCCTTAGGAAAAAACTATGTGCTCTTAAGCGGCACGTGTGGCGTGAATAGTATCCTGGTGGTGTGGTTTTCAGCAGGCTTGGAAGCTACAATGAAGCTGCTGTCAAAGGGGGAAATACGGGCTTCTCCCATATTCTCCCGTTTACAACTTTATGCCACAGTACATTTTCTAGCACTCTGACTGACTACTGGAGACTTTCAGCCCCACTGGGCCTTTCTATGATCACACTCCGTTCGACGCGGGGTGTTTTGCGTGCCATGAATAGCATTACATGCTTCAGGAACTAGTCCAGCCTAGTTGAGTTTGGATGGACCAAATGGATAACAATTTTACCAGATTTTCAGTATTTTCTGTCAGGCTGGACCTACCGTGTACCTTGCTTCACAAAAGAGAGATGACAGGTAAGAGTTGCCAGGATGCACTTTAGGTGCAGGGATTCTTTCAGTGCAGTTCAGAGGGTCTCCACAGAGGCAGAGCCACGTTGAATGGAATATTGGCAAAAACGTGGTCCTGGGGCTGCCTTACAGCTGTAGAAATGAAGCTCTGCAGGCGAGAATCTGTTCATCAACCTTCCCTCTTCATACAAAGAGTTGACCCCAACCGTCTGTTCTGTGTTATGTTTCTCGGAAAATAAAAGGGGACTACAGCGCACCCACTCTCCCTCAGAAGGGAATTCCTACGCGGCTCTCTTCGGCCTACGGAAAGCCGTAGAGGAGTTAAAGCACTCTGTCGAGTCAGGACTCACGGAGATGGCTGCACACATAACTTTGTTGATAGGAAACACTCGTGCTTCCCTTGAGGCTAGGGGTCACGTTTACTTTGCACTGAGCTAGGGCAAGCGTGGGATGAGCTCCTAGCAAGGCACTGGAGACCACCTGGATTCCTAGGAGAACACTCACTTTCTTCACTGAGCGTATTCCTAGGAGTGAATAGAAGATGGTTAATGGCAATGTCTTTCAGTCAGCCTTGAGGCCGCCACTATGTACCTTTCAACTGGGGGAAATCCTGCCTTTTTCCAGGCTTCTCAATGACAAACTGGATCACCCCGCACATGTACCTAGCTTCTCTGACAATCCCAAAGAGACCATTGGAACGCAACCCGGCCTTCTGCGATGAAATTTTTATATGCAGTGTGTTCTGCATGTGGTGA
Organism: Mesoplodon densirostris; assembly: GCF_025265405.1. Lineage (NCBI taxonomy): Eukaryota > Metazoa > Chordata > Mammalia > Artiodactyla > Ziphiidae > Mesoplodon > Mesoplodon densirostris. The sequence continues at coordinate 3,040,558 of NC_082682.1, forward strand.
ACGGCATAATCCTCTAAATGTCCTCAGTAGGCCTAGGTGACTTTGGATGTTCCAAGTGCCTAGCAATGCTCAGGGTAAATCTCTTCTTTATTTCGGGCTGGACCTAAAGGCCAGTTTCCGCATCACTTAGAGAGACCTCGAGCAGGAGTCCCCAAACTGAATTGGAGCCCCGGTGGTTTCTTTCAGGGCATCTTATGTTTCCTCAAAGTGGCAGACCCGCATGGAATGAAAGCCTGCCACGAACCGCCTTCCTGAGGCTGTATCAAAGCTGTGGAACGCTAGCCATAGAGAACACATTAGTTCCTGGCCCTTCCAGCTGCATAGTGAGAGATGTTCCCAGAGCTGTGTATCCCTTGATTGTGCTCAGAAGGCTTTGGGTACACAGTGTCCTTCCTTGGAAAGAATTGACCATGTGAGAGTCTTGAGCACTGTGAGCCATACTAAAGCTAAAGCCGTCCATTGATTAAGATTTCCTGGAAACCGGTGCACCTCTATCTCTGGTAATGGGAAAATGTGCACCTTACCTCAAGACTACAGGTCACATTTAGTTGGCCCCTTAGCTACAGTATGCAACTGGGGAGAGCTCCCAGGAAGGAATCGCAAGACCCTGGATCCTTTAGGAAAAAACTATATGCTCTTCAGCGGCACGTGTGGCGTGAATAGTATCCTGGTGGTGTTGTTTTCTGCAGTCTTGGAAACGGCAATGAAGCTGCTTACCACGGGGAGAAATTCGGGCTTCTCCCACATTCTCCCCTTTCCAACTTGACGCCAGAGCACATTAACCAGCACTCTCTGATTCCTGGCGACTTTCAGCCCCACTGGGCCTTTCTATGATCACACTCTGTTGGACGGGCGGTGTCTTGCATGCCATGAACAGCATTAGATGGTTCATGACATAGTGGGGACTAGGTGATTTTGGATCGTCCACGTGCCTCACAATTTTACCGGTTTTTCAGTATTTTCTGTCAGGCTGGACCTACCGTGTACCTTGCTTCACAATACAGAGAGACAGGTAAGAGTTGCCAGGATGCACTTTAGGTGCAGGGATTCTTTCAGTGCAGTTCAGAGGGCCTCCACAGAGGCAGAGCCACGTTGAATGGAATACTGGCAAAAACGTGGTCCTGGGGCTACCTTACAGCTGTACAAATCTAGCTCTGCAAGCGAGAATCAGTTCGCTGCCTTTCACTCTGCATAGAAAGAGTTGACGCCAACAGTCTGCTCTGTGTTATTATTGCTCAGAAAACAGAAAGGGGACTCACAGCGCACACACTCTCCCCCAGAAGGGAATTCCTATGCGACTCTCTTAGGCCTACGGAAAGCCGTAGAGGAGTTAAAGCACTCTGTCGAGTCAGGACTCACGGAGATGGCTGCACACAAAGCTTTGCTGATAGGAAACACTCGTGCTTACTGTGAGACTGTGGTCACGTTTACTTTTCACAGAGCTATGGCACGTGTGGGATGAGCTCCTAGCAAGGCACTGGAGACCACATGGATTCGTAGGAGAAAACTCACTTTCTTCACTGAGCGTATTCCTAGGCGTGACTAGAAGACGGTTAATGGCAATGTCTTTCTGTCAGCCTTGAGGCCGCCACTATCTTCCTTTTAACTTGGGGAAATCCTGCCTTTTTCCAGGCTTCTCAATGACAAACTGGATCAACCAGCACATATACCTAGCTTCTCTGACAATCCAAAAGAGACCATTGGAACTCAATCCGGCCTTCTGCGATGAAAGTTTTGGATGCAGTGTGTTCTGCAGGTTGTGAACGGCATAATCCTCTAAATATCCTCAGTAGGCCTAGGTGACTTTGGATGTTCCATGTTCCTAGCAATGCTCAGGGTAAATCTCTTCTTTATTTCGGGCTGGACCTAAAGGCCAGTTTCCTAATCACTTAGAGAGACCTCGAGCAGGAGTCCGCAAAATGAATTGGAGCCCCGGTGCTTTCTTTCAGGGCATCTAATGTTTCCTCAAAGTGGCAGACCCGCATGTAATGAAAGCCTGCCACGAACCGCCTTCCTGAGGCTGTTTCAAAGCTGTGGAACTCTAGCCATAGAGAACACATTAGTTCCCGGCCCTTCCAACTGCATAGTGAGGGATGTTCCTAGAGCTGTGTATCCCTTGATTGTGCCCAGAAGCCTTTGGGTACACAGTGTCCTTCCTTGCAAAGAATTGACCATGTGAGAGTCTTGAGCACTGTGAGCCATACTAAAGCTAAAGCCGTCCATTGATTAAGACTTCCTGGAAACCGGTGCACCTCTATCTCTGGTAATGGGAAAATATGCACCTTACCTGAAGACTAGAGGTCATATTTAGTTGGACTTTTAGCTACAGTATGCAACTCGGGTGAGCTCCCAGGAAGGAATCGCAGGCCCTGGATTCCTTAGGAAAAAACTATGTGCTCTTAAGCGGCACGTGTGGCGTGAATAGTATCCTGGTGGTGTGGTTTTCAGCAGGCTTGGAAGCTACAATGAAGCTGCTGTCAAAGGGGGAAATACGGGCTTCTCCCATATTCTCCCGTTTACAACTTTATGCCACAGTACATTTTCTAGCACTCTGACTGACTACTGGAGACTTTCAGCCCCACTGGGGCTTTCTATGATCACACACCGTTGGACGCGGGGTGTTTTGCGTGCCATGAATAGCATTACATGCTTCATGAACTAGTCCAGCCTAGTTGAGTTTGGATGGACCAAATGCATAACAATTTTACCAGATTTTCAGTATTTTCTGTCAGGCTGGACCTACCGTGTACCTTGCTTCACAAAAGAGAGATGACAGGTAAGAGTTGCCAGGATGCACTTTAGGTGAAGGGATTCTTTCAGTGCAGTTCAGAGGGCCTCCACAGAGGCAGAGCCACGTTGAATGGAATACTGGCAAAAACGTGGTCCTGGGGCTGCCTTACAGCTGTAGAAATCAAGCTCTGCAGGCGAGAATCTGTTCATCAACCTTCCCTCTTCATACAAAGAGTTGACCCCAACCGTCTGTTCTGTGTTATGTTTCTCGGAAAATAAAAGGGGACTACAGCGCACCCACTCTCCCTCAGAAGGGAATTCCTACGCGGCTCTCTTCGGCCTACGGAAAGCCGTAGAGGAGTTAAAGCACTCTGTCGAGTCAGGACTCACGGAGATGGCTGCAAACATAACTTTGCTGATAGGAAACACTCGTGCTTCCCTTGAGGGTAGGGGTCACGTTTACTTTGCACTGAGCTAGGGCAAGCGTGGGATGAGCTCCTAGCAAGGCACTGGAGACCACCTGGATTCCTAGGAGAACACTCACCTTCTTCACTGAGCGTATTCCTAGGAGTGACTAGAAGATGGTTAATGGCAATGTCTTTCAGTCAGCCTTGAGGCCGCCACTATGTACCTTTCAACTGGGGGAAATCCTGCCTTTTTCCAGGCTTCTCAATGACAAACTGGATCACCCCGCACATGTACCTAGCTTCTCTGACAATCCCAAAGAGACCATTGGAACGCAACCCGGCCTTCTGCGATGAAAGTTTTGGATGCAGTGTGTTCTGCATGTGGTTAACGGCATAATCCTCTAAATGTCCTCGGTAGGCCTAGGTGACTTTGGATGTTCCAAGTGCCTAGCAATGCTCAGGGTAAATCTCTTCTTTATTTCGGGCTGGACCTAAAGGCCAGTTTCCGCATCACTTAGAGAGACCTCGAGCAGGAGTCCCCAAACTGAATTGGAGCTCCGGTGGTTTCTTTCAGGGCATCTTATGTTTCCTCAAAGTGGCAGACCCGCATGGAATGAAAGCCTGCCACGAACCGCCTTCCTGAGGCTGTATCAAAGCTGTGGAACGCTAGCCATAGAGAACACATTAGTTCCTGGCCCTTCCAACTGCATAGTGAGAGATGTTCCCAGAGCTGTGTATCCCTTGATTGTGCTCAGAAGGCTTTGGGTACACAGTGTCCTTCCTTGGAAAGAATTGACCATGTGAGAGTCTTGAGCACTGTGAGCCATACTAAAGCTAAAGCCGTCCATTGATTAAGACTTCCTGGAAACCGGTGCACCTCTATCTCTGGTAATGGGAAAATGTGCACCTTACCTCAAGACTACAGGTCACATTTAGTTGGCCCTTTAGCTACAGTATGCAACTGGGGAGAGCTCCCAGGAAGGAATCGCAAGACCCTGGATCCTTTAGGAAAAAACTATATGCTCTTCAGCGGCACGTGTGGCGTGAATAGTATCCTGGTGGTGTTGTTTTCTGCAGTCTTGGAAACGGCAATGAAGCTGCTTACCACGGGGAGAAATTCGGGCTTCTCCCACATTCTCCCCTTTCCAACTTGACGCCAGAGCACATTAACCAGCACTCTCTGATTCCTGACGACTTTCAGCTCCACTGGGCCTTTCTATGATCACACTCTGTTGGACGGGCGGTGTCTTGCATGCAATGAACAGCATTAGATGGTTCATGACATAGTGGGGACTAGGTGATTTTGTATCGTCCACGTGCCTCACAATTTTACCGGTTTTTCAGTATTTTCTGTCAGGCTGGACCTACCGTGTACCTTGCTTCACAATACAGAGAGACAGGTAAGAGTTGCCAGGATGCACTTTAGGCGCAGGGATTCTTTCAGTGCAGTTCAGAGGGCCTCCACAGAGGCAGAGCCACGTTGAATGGAATACTGGCAAAAACGTGGTCCTGGGGCTGCCTTACAGCTGTACAAATCTAGCTCTGCAAGCGAGAATCAGTTCGCTGCCTTTCACTCTGCATAGAAAGAGTTGACGCCAACAGTCTGCTCTGTGTTATTATTGCTCAGAAAACAGAAAGGGGACTCACAGCGCACACACTCTCCCCCAGAAGGGAATTCCTATGCGACTCTCTTAGGCCTACGGAAAGCCGTAGAGGAGTTAAAGCACTCTGTCGAGTCAGGACTCACGGAGATGGCTGCACACAAAACTTTGCTGATAGGAAACACTCGTGCTTCCCTTGAGGCTAGGGGTCACGTTTCCTTTTCACAGAGCTATGGCAAGTGTGGGATGAGCTCCTAGCAAGGCACTGGAGACCACCTGGATTCGTAGGAGAAAACTCACTTTCTTCACTGAGCGTATTCCTAGGAGTGACTAGAAGACGGTTAATGGCAATGTCTTTCAGTCAGCCTTGAGGACGCCACTATCTTCCTTTTAACCTGGGGAAATCCTGCCTTTTTCCAGGCTTCTCAATGACAAACTGGATCAACCAGCACATGTACCTAGCTTCTCTGACAATCCAAAAGAGACAATTGGAACTCAACCGGCCTTCTGCGATGAAAGTTTTGGATGCAGTGTGTTCTGCATGTGGTGAACGGCATAATCCTCTAAATGTCCTCAGTAGGCCTAGGTTACTTTGGATGTTCCAAGTGCCTAGCAATGCTCAGGGTAAATCTCTTCTTTATTTCGGGCTGGACCTAAAGGCCAGTTTCCGCATCACTTAGAGAGACCTCGAGCAGGAGTCACCAAACTGAATTGGAGCCCCGGTGGTCTCTTTCAGGGCATCTTATGTTTCCTCAAAGTGGCAGACCCGCATGGAATGAAAGCCTGCCACGAACCGCCTTCCTGAGGCTGTTTCAAAGCTGTGGAACGCTAGCCATAGAGAACACATTAGTTCCCGGCCCTTCCAAATGCATAGTGAGGGATGTTCCCAGAGCTGTGTATCCCTTGATTGTGCTCAGAAGGCTTTGGGTACACAGTGTCCTTCCTTGGAAAGAATTGACCATGTGAGACTCTTGAGCACTGTGAGCCATACTAAAGCTAAAGCCGTCCATTGATTAAGACTTCCTGGAAACCGGTGCACCTCTATCTCTGGTAATGGGAAAATGTGCACCTTACCTCAAGACTACAGGTCACATTTAGTTGGCCCTTTAGCTACAGTATGCAACTGGGGAGAGCTCCCAGGAAGGAATCGCAAGACCCTGGATCCTTTAGGAAAAAACTATAGGCTCTTCAGCTTCGCGTGTGGCGTGGATAGTATCCTGGTGGTGTTGTTTTCTGCAGGCTTGGAAACGGCAATGAAGCTGCTTACCACGGGGAGAAATTCGGTCTTCTCCCACATTCTCCCCTTTCCAACTTGACGCCAGAGCACATTAACCAGCACTCTCTGATTCCTGGCGACTTTCAGCCCCACTGGGCCTTTCTATGATCACACTCTGTTGGACGGGCGGTGTCTTGCGTGCCATGAACAGCATTAGATGCTTCATGACATAGTGGGGACTAGGTGATTTTGGATCGTCCACGGGCCTCACAATTTTACCTGTTTTTCAGTATTTTCTGTCAGGCTGGACCTACCGTGTACCTTGCTTCACAATACAGAGAGACAGGTAAGAGTTGCCAGGATGCACTTTAGGCGCAGGGATTCTTTCAGTGCAGTTCAGAGGGCCTCCACAGAGGCAGAGCCACGTTGAATGGAATACTGGCAAAAACGTGGTCCTGGGGCTGCCTTACAGCTGTACAAATCTAGCTCTGCAAGCGAGAATCAGTTCGCTGCCTTTCACTCTGCATAGAAAGAGTTGACGCCAACAGTCTGCTCTGTGTTATTATTGCTCAGAAAACAGAAAGGGGACTCACAGCGCACACACTCTCCCCCAGAAGGGAATTCCTATGCGACTCTCTTAGGCCTACGGAAAGCCGTAGAGGATTTAAAGCACTCTGTCGAGTCAGGACTCACGGAGATGCCTGCACACAAAGCTTTGCTGATAGGAAACACTCGTGCTTCCCTTGAGGCTAGGTGTCACGTTTACTTTTCACAGAGCTAGGGCAAGAGTGGGATGAGCTCCTAGCAAGGCATTTGAGACCACCTGGATTCGTAGGAGATAACTCGCTTTCTTCACTGAGCGTATTCCTAGGAGTGACTAGAAGACGGTTAATGGCAATGTCTTTCAGTCAGCCTTGAGGCCGCCACTATCTTCCTTTTAACCTGGGGAAATCCTGCCTTTTTCCATGCTTCTCAATGACAAACTGGATCAACCAGCACATGTACCTAGCTTCTCTGACAATCCAAAAGAGACCATTGGAACTCAATCCGGCCTTCTGCGATGAAAGTTTTGGATGCAGTGTGTTCTGCAGGTTGTGAACGGCATAATCCTCTAAATGTCCTCAGTAGGCCTAGGTGACTTTGGATGTTCCATGTGCCTAGCAGTGTTCAGGGTAAATCTCTTCTTTATTTCGGGCTGGACCTAAAGGCCAGTTTCCGCATCACTTAGAGAGACCTCGAGCAGGAGGCACCAAACTGAATTGGAGCCCGGTGGTCTCTTTCAGTGCATCTAATGTTTCCTCAAAGTGGCAGACCCGCATGGAATGAAAGCCTGCCACGAACCGCCTTCCTGAGGCTGTTTCAAAGCTGTGGAACGCTAGCCATAGAGAACACATTAGTTCCCGGCCCTTCCAACTGCATAGTGAGGGATGTTCCTAGAGCTGTGTATCCCTTGATTGTGCCCAGAAGGCTTTGGGTACACAGTGTCCTTCCTTGCAAAGAATTGACCATGTGAGAGTCTTGAGCACTGTGAGCCATACTAAAGCTAAAGCCGTCCATTGATTAAGACTTCCTGGAAACCGGTGCACCTCTATCTCTGGTAATGGGAATATATGCACCTTACCTCAAGACTAGAGGTCATATTTAGTTGGCCTTTTAGCTACAGTTTGCAACTCGGGTGAGCTCCCAGGAAGGAATCGCAGGCCCCGGATTCCTTAGGAAAAAACTATGTGCTCTTAAGCGGCACGTGTGGCGTGAATAGTATCCTGGTGGTGTGGTTTTAAGCAGGCTTGGAAGCTGCAATGAAGCTGCTGTCAAAGGGGGAAATACGGGCTTCTCCCATATTCTCCCGTTTACAACTTTATGCCACAGTACATTTTCTAGCACTCTGACTGACTACTGGAGACTTTCAGCCCCACTGGGCCTTTCTATGATCACACTCCGTTCGACGCGGGGTGTTTTGCGTGCCATGAATAGCATTACATGCTTCAGGAACTAGTCCAGCCTAGTTGAGTTTGGATGGACCAAATGGATAACAATTTTACCAGATTTTCAGTATTTTCTGTCAGGCTGGACCTACCGTGTACCTTGCTTCACAAAAGAGAGATGACAGGTAAGAGTTGCCAGGATGCACTTTAGGTGAAGGGATTCTTTCAGTGCAGTTCAGAGGGCCTCCACAGAGGCAGAGACACGTTGAATGGAATACTGGCAAAAACGTGGTCCTGGGGCTGCCTTACAGCTGTAGAAATCAAGCTCTGCAGGCGAGAATCTGTTCATCAACCTTCCCTCTTCATACAAAGAGTTGACCCCAACCGTCTGTTCTGTGTTATGTTTCTCGGAAAATAAAAGGGGACTACAGCGCACCCACTCTCCCTCTGAAGGGAATCCCTACGCGGCTCTCTTCGGCCTACGGAAAGCCATAGAGGAGTTAAAGCACTCTGTCGAGTCAGGACTCACGGAGATGGCTGCACACATAACTTTGCTGATAGGAAACACTCGTGCTTCCCTTGAGGCTAGGGGTCACGTTTACTTTGCACTGAGCTAGGGCAAGCGTGGGATGAGCTCCTAGCAAGGCACTGGAGACCACCTGGATTCCTAGGAGAACACTCACTTTCTTCACTGAGCGTATTCCTAGGAGTGACTAGAAGATGGTTAATGGCAATGTCTTTCAGTCAGCCTTGAGGCCGCCACTATGTACCTTTCAACTGGGGGAAATCCTGCCTTTTTCCAGGCTTCTCAATGACAAACTGGATCAACCAGCACATGTACCTACCTTCTCTGACAATCCCAAAGAGACCATTGGAACGCAACCCGGCCTTCTGCGATGAAAGTTTTGGATGCAGTGTGTTCTACATGTGGTGAACGGCATAATCCTCTAAATGTCCTCAGTAGGCCTAGGTGACTTTGGATGTTCCAAGTGCCTAGCAATGCTCAGGGTAAATCTCTTCTTTATTTCGGGCTGGACCTAAAGGCCAGTTTCCGCATCACTTAGAGAGACCTCGAGCAGGAGTCCCCAAACTGAATTGGAGCCCCGGTGGTTTCTTTCAGGGCATCTTATTTTTCCTCAAAGTGGCAGACCCGCATGGAATGAAAGCCTGCCACGAACCGCCTTCCTGAGGCTGTATCAAAGCTGTGGAACGCTAGCCATAGAGAACACATTAGTTCCTGGCCCTTCCAACTGCATAGTGAGAGATGTTCCCAGAGCTGTGTATCCCTTGATTGTGCTCAGAAGGCTTTGGGTACACAGTGTCCTTCCTTGGAAAGAATTGACCATGTGAGAGTCTTGAGCACTGTGAGCCATACTAAAGCTAAAGCCGTCCATTGATTAAGACTTCCTGGAAACCGGTGCACCTCTATCTCTGGTAATGGGAAAATGTGCACCTTACCTCAAGACTACAGGTCACATTTAGTTGGCCCTTTAGCTACAGTATGCAACTGGGGAGAGCTCCCAGGAAGGAATCGCAAGACCCTGGATCCTTTAGGAAAAAACTATATGCTCTTCAGCGGCACGTGTGGCGTGAATAGTATCCTGATGGTGTTGTTTTCTGCAGTCTTGGAAACGGCAATGAAGCTGCTTACCACGGGGAGAAATTCGGGCTTCTCCCACATTCTCCCCTTTCCAACTTGACGCCAGAGCACATTAACCAGCACTCTCTGATTCCTGGCGACTTTCAGCCCCACTGGGCCTTTCTATGATCACACTCTGTTGGACGGGCGGTGTCTTGCATGCCATGAACAGCATTAGCTGTTTCATGACATAGTGGGGACTAGGTGATTTTGGATCGTCCACGTGCCTCACAATTTTACCGGTTTTTCAGTATTTTCTGTCAGGCTGGACCTACCGTGTACCTTGCTTCACAATACAGAGAGACAGGTAAGAGTTGCCAGGATGCACTTTAGGCGCAGGGATTCTTTCAGTGCAGTTAGAGGGCCTCCACAGAGGCAGAGCCACGTTGAATGGAATACTGGCAAAAACGTGGTCCTGGGGCTGCCTTACAGCTGTACAAATCTAGCTCTGCAAGCGAGAATCAGTTCGCTGCCTTTCACTCTGCATAGAAAGAGTTGACGCCAACAGTCTGCTCTGTGTTATTATTGCTCAGAAAACAGAAAGGGGACTCACAGCGCACACACTCTCCCCCAGAAGGGAATTCCTATGCGACTCTCTTAGGCCTACGGAAAGCCGTAGAGGAGTTAAAGCACTCTGTCGAGTCAGGACTCACGGAGATGGCTGCACACAAAACTTTGCTGATAGGAAACACTCGTGCTTCCCTTGAGGCTAGGGGTCACGTTTCCTTTTCACAGAGCTATGGCATGTGTGGGATGAGCTCCTAGCAAGGCACTGGAGACCACCTGGATTCGTAGGAGAAAACTCACTTTCTTCACTGAGCGTATTCCTAGGAGTGACTAGAAGACGGTTAATGGCAATGTCTTTCAGTCAGCCTTGAGGACGCCACTATCTTCCTTTTAACCTGGGGAAATCCTACCTTTTTCCAGGCTTCTCAATGACAAACTGGATCAACCAGCACATGTACCTAGCTTCTCTGACAATCCAAAAGAGACCATTGGAACTCAACCGGCCTTCTGCGATGAAAGTTTTGGATGCAGTGTGTTCTGCATGTGGTGAACGGCATAATCCTCTAAATGTCCTCAGTATGCCTAGGTTACTTTGGATGTTCCAAGTGCCTAGCAATGCTCAGGGTAAATCTCTTCTTTATTTCGGGCTGGACCTAAAGGCCAGTTTCCGCATCACTTAGAGAGACCTCGAGCAGGAGGCACCAAACTGTATTGGAGCCCCGGTGGTCTCTTTCAGGGCATCTTATGTTTCCTCAAAGTGGCAGACCCGCATGGAATGAAAGCCTGCCACGAACCGCCTTCCTGAGGCTGTTTCAAAGCTGTGGAACGCTAGCCATAGAGAACACATTAGTTCCCGGCCCTTCCAACTGCATAGTGAGAGATGTTCCCAGAGCTGTGTATCCCTTGATTGTGCTCAGAAGGCTTTGGGTACACAGTGTCCTTCCTTGGAAAGAATTGACCATGTGAGACTCTTGAGCACTGTGAGCCATACTAAAGCTAAAGCCGTCCATTGATTAAGACTTCCTGGAAACCGGTGCACCTCTATCTCTGGTAATGGGAAAATGTGCACCTTACCTCAAGACTACAGGTCACATTTAGTTGGCCCTTTAGCTACAGTATGCAACTGGGGAGAGCTCCCAGGAAGGAATCGCAAGACCCTGGATCCTTTAGGAAAACACTATATGCTCTTCAGCTTCGCGTGTGGCGTGGATAGTATCCTGGTGGTGTTGTTTTCTGCAGCCTTGGAAACGGCAATGAAGCTGCTTACCACGGGGAGAAATTCGGTCTTCTCCCACATTCTCCCCTTTCCAACTTGACGCCAGAGCACATTAACCACCATCTCTGATTCCTGGCGACTTTCAGCCCCACTGGGCCTTTCTATGATCACACTCTGTTGGACGGGCGGTGTCTTGCGTGCCATGAACAGCATTAGATGCTTCATGACATAGTCGGGACTAGGTGATTTTGGATCGTCCACGGGCCTCACAATTTTACCGGTTTTTCAGTATTTTCTGTCAGGCTGGACCTACCGTGTACCTTGCTTCACAATACAGAGAGACAGGTAAGAGTTGCCAGGATGCACTTTAGGCGCAGGGATTCTTTCAGTGCAGTTCAGAGGGCCTCCACAGAGGCAGAGCCACGTTGAATGGAATACTGGCAAAAACGTGGTCCTGGGGCTGCCTTACAGCTGTACAAATCTAGCTCTGCAAGCGAGAATCAGTTCGCTGCCTTTCACTCTGCATAGAAAGAGTTGACGCCAACAGTCTGCTCTGTGTTATTATTGCTCAGAAAACAGAAAGGGGACTCACAGCGCACACACTCTCCCCCAGAAGGGAATTCCTATGCGACTCTCTTAGGCCTCCGGAAAGCCGTAGAGTATTTAAAGCACTCTCTCGAGTCAGGACTCACGGAGATGGCTGCACACAAAGCTTTGCTGATAGGAAACACTCGTGCTTCCCTTGAGGCTAGGTGTCACGTTTACTTTTCACAGAGCTAGGGCAAGAGTGGGATGAGCTCCTAGCAAGGCACTGGAGACCACCTGGATTCGTAGGAGATAACTCGCTTTCTTCACTGAGCGTATTCCTAGGAGTGACTAGAAGACGGTTAATGGCAATGTCTTTCAGTCAGCCTTGAGGCCGCCACTATCTTCCTTTTAACCTGGGGAAATCCTGCCTTTTTCCATGCTTCTCAATGACAAACTGGATCAACCAGCACATGTACCTAGCTTCTCTGACAATCCAAAAGAGACCATTGGAACTCAATCCGGCCTTCTGCGATGAAAGTTTTGGATGCAGTGTGTTCTGCAGGTTGTGAACGGCATAATCCTCTAAATATCCTCAGTAGGCCTAGGTGACTTTGGATGTTCCATGTGCCTAGCAGTGTTCAGGGTAAATCTCTTCTTTATTTCGGGCTGGACCTAAAGGCCAGTTTCCGCATCACTTAGAGAGACCTCGAGCAGGAGGCACCAAACTGAATTGGAGCCCCGGTGGTCTCTTTCAGGGCATCTAATGTTTCCTCAAAGTGGCAGACCCGCATGGAATGAAAGCCTGCCACGAACCGCCTTCCTGAGGCTGTTTCAAAGCTGTGGAACGCTAGCCATAGAGAACACATTAGTTCCCGGCCCTTCCAACTGCATAGTGAGGGATGTTCCCAGAGCTGTGTATCCCTTGATTGTGCTCAGAAGGCTTTGGGTACACAGTGTCCTTCCTTGGAAAGAATTGACCATGTGAGAGTCTTGAGCACTGTGAGCCATACTAAAGCTAAAGCCGTCCATTGATTAAGACTTCCTGGAAACCGGTGCACCTCTATCTCTGGTAATGGGAAAATGTGCACCTTACCTCAAGACTACAGGTCACATTTAGTTGGCCCTTTAGCTACAGTATGCTATGGGGAGGGCTCCCAGGAAGGAATCGCAAGACCCTGGATCATTTAGGAAAAAACTATATGCTCTTCAGCGGCACCTGTGGCGTGAATAGTATCCTGGTCGTGTTGTTTTCTGCAGGCTTGGAAACCGCAATGAAGCTGCTTACCACGGTGGGAAATTCGGTCTTCTCCCACATTCTCCCCTTTCCAACTTGACGCCAGAGCGCATTAACCAGCACTCTCTGATTCCTGGCGACTTTCAGCCCCCCTGGGACTTTCTGTGATCACACTCCGTTGGACGGGCGGTGTTTTGCGTGCCATGAATAGCATTAGATGCTTCATGACATAGTGGGGACTAGGTGATTTTGGATCGACCATGTGCCTCACAATTTTAGCGGTTTTTCAGTATTTTCTGTCAGGCTGGACCTACCGTGTTCCTTGCTTCACAATAGAGAGATGACAGGTAAGAGATGCCAGGATGCACTTTAGGCGCAGGGATTCTGTCAGTGCAGTTCAGAGGGCCTCTGCAGAGGCAGAGCCACGTTGAATGGAGTACTGGCAAAAACGTGGTCCTGTGGCTGCCTTACAGCTGTAGAAATCAAGCTCTGCCGGCGAGAATCATTTCATTGCCTTTCAACCTGCATAGAAAGACGTGACCCCAACAGTCTGTTCTGTGTTATTTTTGCTCAGAAAACAAAAAAGGGACTCACAGCGCACACACTCTCCTCCAGAAGGGAAGTCCTATGCGACTCTCTTATGCCTACGGAGAGCCATAGAGGAGTAAAAGCACTCTGTCGACTCAGGATTCACGGAGATGGCTGCAAAAAAATCTTTGCTGATAGCAAACACTCGTGCTTCCCGTGAGGCTAGGGGTCACGTTTACTTTGCACTGAGCTAGGGCAAGAGTGGGATGAGCTCCTAGCAAAGCACTGGAGACACCCTGGATTCGTAGGAGAAAACTCACTTTCTTCACTGAGCGTATTCCTAGGAGTGACTAGAAGACGGTTAATGGCAATGTCTTTCAGTCAGCCTTGAGGCCGCCACTATCTTCCTTTTAACCTGGGGAAATCCTGCCTTTTTCCATGCTTCTCAATGACAAACTGGATCAACCAGCACATGTACCTAGCTTCTCTGACAATCCAAAAGAGACCATTGGAACTCAATCCGGCCTTCTGCGATGAAAGTTTTGGATGCAGTGTGTTCTGCAGGTTGTGAACGGCATAATCCTCTAAATATCCTCAGTAGGCCTAGGTGACTTTGGATGTTCCATGTGCCTAGCAGTGTTCAGGGTAAATCTCTTCTTTATTTCGGGCTGGACCTAAAGGCCAGTTTCCGCATCACTTAGAGAGACCTCGAGCAGGAGGCACCAAACTGAATTGGAGCCCCGGTGGTCTCTTTCAGGGCATCTAATGTTTCCTCAAAGTGGCAGACCCGCATGGAATGAAAGCCTGCCACGAACCGCCTTCCTGAGGCTGTTTCAAAGCTGTGGAACGCTAGCCATAGAGAACACATTAGTTCCCGGCCCTTCCAACTGCATAGTGAGGGATGTTCCCAGAGCTGTGTATCCCTTGATTGTGCTCAGAAGGCTTTGGGTACACAGTGTCCTTCCTTGGAAAGAATTGACCATGTGAGAGTCTTGAGCACTGTGAGCCATACTAAAGCTAAAGCCGTCCATTGATTAAGACTTCCTGGAAACCGGTGCACCTCTATCTCTGGTAATGGGAAAATGTGCACCTTACCTCAAGACTACAGGTCACATTTAGTTGGCCCTTTAGCTACAGTATGCTATGGGGAGGGCTCCCAGGAAGGAATCGCAAGACCCTGGATCATTTAGGAAAAAACTATATGCTCTTCAGCGGCACCTGTGGCGTGAATAGTATCCTGGTGGTGTTGTTTTCTGCAGGCTTGGAAACCGCAATGAAGCTGCTTACCACGGTGGGAAATTCGGTCTTCTCCCACATTCTCCCCTTTCCAACTTGACGCCAGAGCGCATTAACCAGCACTCTCTGATTCCTGGCGACTTTCAGCCCCCCTGGGACTTTCTGTGATCACACTCCGTTGGACGGGCGGTGTTTTGCGTGCCATGAATAGCATTAGATGCTTCATGACATAGTGGGGACTAGGTGATTTTGGATCGACCATGTGCCTCACAATTTTAGCGGTTTTTCAGTATTTTCTGTCAGGCTGGACCTACCGTGTTCCTTGCTTCACAATAGAGAGATGACAGGTAAGAGATGCCAGGATGCACTTTAGGCGCAGGGATTCTGTCAGTGCAGTTCAGAGGGCCTCTGCAGAGGCAGAGCCACGTTGAATGGAGTACTGGCAAAAACGTGGTCCTGTGGCTGCCTTACAGCTGTAGAAATCAAGCTCTGCCGGCGAGAATCATTTCATTGCCTTTCAACCTGCATAGAAAGACGTGACCCCAACAGTCTGTTCTGTGTTATTTTTGCTCAGAAAACAAAAAAGGGACTCACAGCGCACACACTCTCCCCCAGAAGGGAAGTCCTATGCGACTCTCTTATGCCTACGGAGAGCCATAGAGGAGTAAAAGCACTCTGTCGACTCAGGATTCACGGAGATGGCTGCAAAAAAATCTTTGCTGATAGCAAACACTCGTGCTTCCCCTGAGGCTAGGGGTCACGTTTACTTTGCACTGAGCTAGGGCAAGAGTGGGATGAGCTCCTAGCAAAGCACTGGAGACACCCTGGATTCGTAGGAGAAAACTCACTTTCTTCACTGAGCGTATTCCTAGGAGTGACTAGAAGACGGTTAATGGCAATGTCTTTCAGTCAGCCTTGAGGCCGCCACTATCTTCCTTTTAACCTGGGGAAATCCTGCCTTTTTCCATGCTTCTCAATGACAAACTGGATCAACCAGCACATGTACCTAGCTTCTCTGACAATCCAAAAGAGACCATTGGAACTCAATCCGGCCTTCTGCGATGAAAGTTTTGGATGCAGTGTGTTCTGCAGGTTGTGAACGGCATAATCCTCTAAATATCCTCAGTAGGCCTAGGTGACTTTGGATGTTCCATGTGCCTAGCAGTGTTCAGGGTAAATCTCTTCTTTATTTCGGGCTGGACCTAAAGGCCAGTTTCCGCATCACTTAGAGAGACCTCGAGCAGGAGGCACCAAACTGAATTGGAGCCCCGGTGGTCTCTTTCACGGCATCTAATGTTTCCTCAAAGTGGCAGACCCGCATGGAATGAAAGCCTGCCACGAACCGCCTTCCTGAGGCTGTTTCAAAACTGTGGAACGCTAGCCATAGAGAACACATTAGTTCCCGGCCCTTCCAACTGCATAGTGAAGGATGTTCCCAGAGCTGTGTATCCCTTGATTGTGCTCAGAAGGCTTTGGGTACACAGTGTCCTTCCTTGGAAAGAATTGACCATGTGAGAGTCTTGAGCACTGTGAGCCATACTAAAGCTAAAGCCATCCATTGATTAAGACTTCCTGGAAACCGGTGCACCTCTATCTCTGGTAATGGGAAAATGTGCACCTTACCTCAAGACTACAGGTCACATTTAGTTGGCCCTTTAGCTACAGTATGCTATGGGGAGGGCTCCCAGGAAGGAATCGCAAGACCCTGGATCATTTAGGAAAAAACTATATGCTCTTCAGCGGCACCTGTGGCGTGAATAGTATCCTGGTGGTGTTGTTTTCTGCAGGCTTGGAAACCGCAATGAAGCTGCTTACCACGGTGGGAAATTCGGTCTTCTCCCACATTCTCCCCTTTCCAACTTGACGCCAGAGCGCATTAACCAGCACTCTCTGATTCCTGGCGACTTTCAGCCCCCCTGGGACTTTCTGTGATCACACTCCGTTGGACGGGCGGTGTTTTGCGTGCCATGAATAGCATTAGATGCTTCATGACATAGTGGGGACTAGGTGATTTTGGATCGACCATGTGCCTCACAATTTTAGCGGTTTTTCAGTATTTTCTGTCAGGCTGGACCTACCGTGTTCCTTGCTTCACAATAGAGAGATGACAGGTAAGAGATGCCAGGATGCACTTTAGGCGCAGGAATTCTGTCAGTGCAGTTCAGAGGGCCTCTGCAGAGGCAGAGCCACGTTGAATGGAGTACTGGCAAAAACGTGGTCCTGTGGCTGCCTTACAGCTGTAGAAATCAAGCTCTGCCGGCGAGAATCATTTCATTGCCTTTCACCCTGCATAGAAAGACGTGACCCCAACAGTCTGTTCTGTGTTATTTTTGCTCAGAAAACAAAAAAGGGACTCACAGCGCACACACTCTCCTCCAGAAGGGAAGTCCTATGCGACTCTCTTATGCCTACGGAGAGCCATAGAGGAGTAAAAGCACTCTGTCGACTCAGGATTCACGGAGATGGCTGCAAAAAAATCTTTGCTGATAGCAAACACTCGTGCTTCCCTTGAGGCTAGGGGTCACGTTTACTTTTCACTGAGCTAGGGCAAGAGTAGGATGAGCTCCTAGCAAAGCACTGGAGACACCCTGGATTCGTAGGAGAAAACTCACTTTCTTCACTGAGCGTATTCCTAGGAGTGACTAGAAGACGGTTAATGGCAATGTCTTTCAGTCAGCCTTGAGGCCGCCACTATCTACCTTTCAACTGGGGGAAATCCTGCCTTTTTCCAGGCTTCTCAATGACAAACTGGATCACCCCGCACATGTACCTAGCTTCTCTGACAATCCCAAAGAGACCATTGGAACGCAACCCGGCCTTCTGCGATGAAAGTTTTGGATGCAGTGTGTTCTGCATGTGGTGAACGGCATAATCCTCTAAATGTCCTCGGTAGGCCTAGGTGACTTTGGATGTTCCAAGTGCCTAGCAATGCTCAGGGTAAATCTCTTCTTTATTTCGGGCTGGACCTAAAGGCCAGTTTCCGCATCACTTAGAGAGACCTCGAGCAGGAGTCCCCAAACTGAATTGGAGCTCCGGTGGTTTCTTTCAGGGCATCTTATGTTTCCTCAAAGTGGCAGACCCGCATGGAATGAAAGCCTGCCACGAACCGCCTTCCTGAGGCTGTATCAAAGCTGTGGAACGCTAGCCATAGAGAACACATTAGTTCCTGGCCCTTCCAACTGCATAGTGAGAGATGTTCCCAGAGCTGTGTATCCCTTGATTGTGCTCAGAAGGCTTTGGGTACACAGTGTCCTTCCTTGGAAAGAATTGACCATGTGAGAGTCTTGAGCACTGTGAGCCATACTAAAGCTAAAGCCGTCCATTGATTAAGACTTCCTGGAAACCGGTGCACCTCTATCTCTGGTAATGGGAAAATGTGCACCTTACCTCAAGACTACAGGTCACATTTAGTTGGCCCTTTAGCTACAGTATGCAACTGGGGAGAGCTCCCAGGAAGGAATCGCAAGACCCTGGATCCTTTAGGAAAAAACTATATGCTCTTCAGCGGCACGTGTGGCGTGAATAGTATCCTGGTGGTGTTGTTTTCTGCAGTCTTGGAAACGGCAATGAAGCTGCTTACCACGGGGAGAAATTCGGGCTTCTCCCACATTCTCCCCTTTCCAACTTGACGCCAGAGCACATTAACCAGCACTCTCTGATTCCTGGCGACTTTCAGCTCCACTGGGCCTTTCTATGATCACACTCTGTTGGACGGGCGGTGTCTTGCATGCCATGAACAGCATTAGATGGTTCATGACATAGTGGGGACTAGGTGATTTTGGATCGTCCACGGGCCTCACAATTTTACCGGTTTTTCAGTATTTTCTGTCAGGCTGGACCTACCGTGTACCTTGCTTCACAATACAGAGAGACAGGTAAGAGTTGCCAGGATGCACTTTAGGCGCAGGGATTCTTTCAGTGCAGTTCAGAGGGCCTCCACAGAGGCAGAGCCACGTTGAATGGAATACTGGCAAAAACGTGGTCCTGGGGCTGCCTTACAGCTGTACAAATCTAGCTCTGCAAGCGAGAATCAGTTCGCTGCCTTTCACTCTGCATAGAAAGAGTTGACGCCAACAGTCTGCTCTGTGTTATTATTGCTCAGAAAACAGAAAGGGGACTCACAGCGCACACACTCTCCCCCAGAAGGGAATTCCTATGCGACTCTCTTAGGCCTACGGAAAGCCGTAGAGGAGTTAAAGCACTCTGTCGAGTCAGGACTCACGGAGATGGCTGCACACAAAACTTTGCTGATAGGAAACACTCGTGCTTCCCTTGAGGCTAGGGGTCACGTTTCCTTTTCACAGAGCTATGGCAAGTGTGGGATGAGCTCCTAGCAAGGCACTGGAGACCACCTGGATTCGTAGGAGAAAACTCACTTTCTTCACTGAGCGTATTCCTAGGAGTGACTAGAAGACGGTTAATGGCAATGTCTTTCAGTCAGCCTTGAGGACGCCACTATCTTCCTTTTAACCTGGGGAAATCCTGCCTTTTTCCAGGCTTCTCAATGACAAACTGGATCAACCAGCACATGTACCTAGCTTCTCTGACAATCCAAAAGAGACCATTGGAACTCAACCGGCCTTCTGCGATGAAAGTTTTGGATGCAGTGTGTTCTGCATGTGGTGAACGGCATAATCCTCTAAATGTCCTCAGTAGGCCTAGGTTACTTTGGATGTTCCAAGTGCCTAGCAATGCTCAGGGTAAATCTCTTCTTTATTTCGGGCTGGACCTAAAGGCCAGTTTCCGCATCACTTAGAGAGACCTCGAGCAGGAGTCACCAAACTGAATTGGAGCCCCGGTGGTCTCTTTCAGGGCATCTTATGTTTCCTCAAAGTGGCAGACCCGCATGGAATGAAAGCCTGCCACGAACCGCCTTCCTGAGGCTGTTTCAAAGCTGTGGAACGCTAGCCATAGAGAACACATTAGTTCCCGGCCCTTCCAAATGCATAGTGAGGGATGTTCCCAGAGCTGTGTATCCCTTGATTGTGCTCAGAAGGCTTTGGGTACACAGTGTCCTTCCTTGGAAAGAATTGACCATGTGAGACTCTTGAGCACTGTGAGCCATACTAAAGCTAAAGCCGTCCATTGATTAAGACTTCCTGGAAACCGGTGCACCTCTATCTCTGGTAATGGGAAAATGTGCACCTTACCTCAAGACTACAGGTCACATTTAGTTGGCCCTTTAGCTACAGTATGCAACTGGGAGAGCTCCCAGGAAGGAATCGCAAGACCCTGGATCCTTTAGGAAAAATCTATAGGCTCTTCAGCTTCGCGTGTGGCGTGGATAGTATCCTGGTGGTGTTGTTTTCTGCAGGCTTGGAAACGGCAATGAAGCTGCTTACCACGGGGAGAAATTCGGTCTTCTCCCACATTCTCCCCTTTCCAACTTGACGCCAGAGCACATTAACCAGCACTCTCTGATTCCTGGCGACTTTCAGCCCCACTGGGCCTTTCTATGATCACACTCTGTTGGACGGGCGGTGTCTTGCGTGCCATGAACAGCATTAGATGCTTCATGACATAGTGGGGACTAGGTGATTTTGGATCGTCCACGGGCCTCACAATTTTACCGGTTTTTCAGTATTTTCTGTCAGGCTGGACCTACCGTGTACCTTGCTTCACAATACAGAGAGACAGGTAAGAGTTGCCAGGATGCACTTTAGGCGCAGGGATTCTTTCAGTGCAGTTCAGAGGGTCTCCACAGAGGCAGAGCCACGTTGAATGGAATACTGGCAAAAACGTGGTCCTGGGGCTGCCTTACAGCTGTACAAATCTAGCTCTGCAAGCGAGAATCAGTTCGCTGCCTTTCACTCTGCATAGAAAGAGTTGACGCCAACAGTCTGCTCTGTGTTATTATTGCTCAGAAAACAGAAAGGGGACTCACAGCGCACACACTCTCCCCCAGAAGGGAATTCCTATGCGACTCTCTTAGGCCTACGGAAAGCCGTAGAGGATTTAAAGCACTCTGTCGAGTCAGGACTCACGGAGATGCCTGCACACAAAGCTTTGCTGATAGGAAACACTCGTGCTTCCCTTGAGGCTAGGTGTCACGTTTACTTTTCACAGAGCTAGGGCAAGAGTGGGATGAGCTCCTAGCAAGGCACTTGAGACCACCTGGATTCGTAGGAGATAACTCGCTTTCTTCACTGAGCGTATTCCTAGGAGTGACTAGAAGACGGTTAATGGCAATGTCTTTCAGTCAGCCTTGAGGCCGCCACTATCTTCCTTTTAACCTGGGGAAATCCTGCCTTTTTCCATGCTTCTCAATGACAAACTGGATCAACCAGCACATGTACCTAGCTTCTCTGACAATCCAAAAGAGACCATTGGAACTCAATCCGGCCTTCTGCGATGAAAGTTTTGGATGCAGTGTGTTCTGCAGGTTGTGAACGGCATAATCCTCTAAATGTCCTCAGTAGGCCTAGGTGACTTTGGATGTTCCATGTGCCTAGCAGTGTTCAGGGTAAATCTCTTCTTTATTTCGGGCTGGACCTAAAGGCCAGTTTCCGCATCACTTAGAGAGACCTCGAGCAGGAGGCACCAAACTGAATTGGAGCCCCGGTGGTCTCTTTCAGTGCATCTAATGTTTCCTCAAAGTGGCAGACCCGCATGGAATGAAAGCCTGCCACGAACCGCCTTCCTGAGGCTGTTTCAAAGCTGTGGAACGCTAGCCATAGAGAACACATTAGTTCCCGGCCCTTCCAACTGCATAGTGAGGGATGTTCCTAGAGCTGTGTATCCCTTGATTGTGCCCAGAAGGCTTTGGGTACACAGTGTCCTTCCTTGCAAAGAATTGACCATGTGAGAGTCTTGAGCACTGTGAGCCATACTAAAGCTAAAGCCGTCCATTGATTAAGACTTCCTGGAAACCGGTGCACCTCTATCTCTGGTAATGGGAATATATGCACCTTACCTCAAGACTAGAGGTCATATTTAGTTGGCCTTTTAGCTACAGTTTGCAACTCGGGTGAGCTCCCAGGAAGGAATCGCAGGCCCCGGATTCCTTAGGAAAAAACTATGTGCTCTTAAGCGGCACGTGTGGCGTGAATAGTATCCTGGTGGTGTGGTTTTCAGCAGGCTTGGAAGCTACAATGAAGCTGCTGTCAAAGGGGGAAATACGGGCTTCTCCCATATTCTCCCGTTTACAACTTTATGCCACAGTACATTTTCTAGCACTCTGACTGACTACTGGAGACTTTCAGCCCCACTGGGCCTTTCTATGATCACACTCCGTTCGACGCGGGGTGTTTTGCGTGCCATGAATAGCATTACATGCTTCAGGAACTAGTCCAGCCTAGTTGAGTTTGGATGGACCAAATGGATAACAATTTTACCAGATTTTCAGTATTTTCTGTCAGGCTGGACCTACCGTGTACCTTGCTTCACAAAAGAGAGATGACAGGTAAGAGTTGCCAGGATGCACTTTAGGTGCAGGGATTCTTTCAGTGCAGTTCAGAGGGCCTCCACAGAGGCAGAGACACGTTGAATGGAATACTGGCAAAAACGTGGTCCTGGGGCTGCCTTACAGCTGTAGAAATCAAGCTCTGCAGGCGAGAATCTGTTCATCAACCTTCCCTCTTCATACAAAGAGTTGACCCCAACCGTCTGTTCTGTGTTATGTTTCTCGGAAAATAAAAGGGGACTACAGCGCACCCACTCTCCCTCAGAAGGGAATTCCTACGCGGCTCTCTTCGGCCTACGGAAAGCCGTAGAGGAGTTAAAGCACTCTGTCGAGTCAGGACTCACGGAGATGGCTGCACACATAACTTTGCTGATAGGAAACACTCGTGCTTCCCTTGAGGCTAGGGGTCACGTTTACTTTGCACTGAGCTAGGGCAAGCGTGGGATGAGCTCCTAGCAAGGCACTGGAGACCACATGGATTCCTAGGAGAACACTCACTTTCTTCACTGAGCGTATTCCTAGGAGTGACTAGAAGATGGCTAATGGCAATGTCTTTCAGTCAGCCTTGAGGCCGCCACTATGTACCTTTCAACTGGGGGAAATCCTGCCTTTTTCCAGGCTTCTCAATGACAAACTGGATCAACCAGCACATGTACCTACCTTCTCTGACAATCCCAAAGAGACCATTGGAACGCAACCCGGCCTTCTGCGATGAAAGTTTTGGATGCAGTGTGTTCTACATGTGGTGAACGGCATAATCCTCTAAATGTCCTCAGTAGGCCTAGGTGACTTTGGATGTTCCAAGTGCCTAGCAATGCTCAGGGTAAATCTCTTCTTTATTTCGGGCTGGACCTAAAGGCCAGTTTCCGCATCACTTAGAGAGACCTCGAGCAGGAGTCCCCAAACTGAATTGGAGCCCCGGTGGTTTCTTTCAGGGCATCTTATTTTTCCTCAAAGTGGCAGACCCGCATGGAATGAAAGCCTGCCACGAACCGCCTTCCTGAGGCTGTATCAAAGCTGTGGAACGCTAGCCATAGAGAACACATTAGTTCCTGGCCCTTCCAACTGAATAGTGAGAGATGTTCCCAGAGCTGTGTATCCCTTGATTGTGCTCAGAAGGCTTTGGGTACACAGTGTCCTTCCTTGGAAAGAATTGACCATGTGAGAGTCTTGAGCACTGTGAGCCATACTAAAGCTAAAGCCGTCCATTGATTAAGACTTCCTGGAAACCGGTGCACCTCTATCTCTGGTAATGGGAAAATGTGCACCTTACCTCAAGACTACAGGTCACATTTAGTTGGCCCTTTAGCTACAGTATGCAACTGGGGAGAGCTCCCAGGAAGGAATCGCAAGACCCTGGATCCTTTAGGAAAAAACTATATGCTCTTCAGCGGCACGTGTGGCGTGAATAGTATCCTGATGGTGTTGTTTTCTGCAGTCTTGGAAACGGCAATGAAGCTGCTTACCACGGGGAGAAATTCGGGCTTCTCCCACATTCTCCCCTTTCCAACTTGACGCCAGAGCACATTAACCAGCACTCTCTGATTCCTGGCGACTTTCAGCCCCACTGGGCCTTTCTATGATCACACTCTGTTGGACGGGCGGTGTCTTGCATGCCATGAACAGCATTAGATGTTTCATGACATAGTGGGGACTAGGTGATTTTGGATCGTCCACGTGCCTCACAATTTTACCGGTTTTTCAGTATTTTCTGTCAGGCTGGACCTACCGTGTACCTTGCTTCACAATACAGAGAGACAGGTAAGAGTTGCCAGGATGCACTTTAGGCGCAGGGATTCTTTCAGTGCAGTTAGAGGGCCTCCACAGAGGCAGAGCCACGTTGAATGGAATACTGGCAAAAACGTGGTCCTGGGGCTGCCTTACAGCTGTACAAATCTAGCTCTGCAAGCGAGAATCAGTTCGCTGCCTTTCACTCTGCATAGAAAGAGTTGACGCCAACAGTCTGCTCTGTGTTATTATTGCTCAGAAAACAGAAAGGGGACTCACAGCGCACACACTCTCCCCCAGAAGGGAATTCCTATGCGACTCTCTTAGGCCTACGGAAAGCCGTAGAGGAGTTAAAGCACTCTGTCGAGTCAGGACTCACGGAGATGGCTGCACACAAAACTTTGCTGATAGGAAACACTCGTGCTTCCCTTGAGGCTAGGGGTCACGTTTCCTTTTCACAGAGCTATGGCATGTGTGGGATGAGCTCCTAGCAAGGCACTGGAGACCACCTGGATTCGTAGGAGAAAACTCACTTTCTTCACTGAGCGTATTCCTAGGAGTGACTAGAAGACGGTTAATGGCAATGTCTTTCAGTCAGCCTTGAGGACGCCACTATCTTCCTTTTAACCTGGGGAAATCCTGCCTTTTTCCAGGCTTCTCAATGACAAACTGGATCAACCAGCACATGTACCTAGCTTCTCTGACAATCCAAAAGAGACCATTGGAACTCAACCGGCCTTCTGCGATGAAAGTTTTGGATGCAGTGTGTTCTGCATGTGGTGAACGGCATAATCCTCTAAATGTCCTCAGTAGGCCTAGGTTACTTTGGATGTTCCAAGTGCCTAGCAATGTTCAGGGTAAATCTCTTCTTTATTTCGGGCAGGACCTAAAGGCCAGTTTCCGCATCACTTAGAGAGACCTCGAGCAGGAGTCACCAAACTGAATTGGAGCCCCGGTGGTCTCTTTCAGGGCATCTTATGTTTCCTCAAAGTGGCAGACCCGCATGGAATGAAAGCCTGCCACGAACCGCCTTCCTGAGGCTGTTTCAAAGCTGTGGAACGCTAGCCATAGAGAACACATTAGTTCCCGGCCCTTCCAACTGCATAGTGAGAGATGTTCCCAGAGCTGTGTATCCCTTGATTGTGCTCAGAAGGCTTTGGGTACACAGTGTCCTTCCTTGGAAAGAATTGACCATGTGAGACTCTTGAGCACTGTGAGCCATACTAAAGCTAAAGCCGTCCATTGATTAAGACTTCCTGGAAACCGGTGCACCTCTATCTCTGGTAATGGGAAAATGTGCACCTTACCTCAAGACTACAGGTCACATTTAGTTGGCCCTTTAGCTACAGTATGCAACTGGGGAGAGCTCCCAGGAAGGAATCGCAAGACCCTGGATCCTTTAGGAAAACACTATATGCTCTTCAGCTTCGCGTGTGGCGTGGATAGTATCCTGGTGGTGTTGTTTTCTGCAGCCTTGGAAACGGCAATGAAGCTGCTTACCACGGGGAGAAATTCGGTCTTCTCCCACATTCTCCCCTTTCCAACTTGACGCCAGAGCACATTAACCACCATCTCTGATTCCTGGCGACTTTCAGCCCCACTGGGCCTTTCTATGATCACACTCTGTTGGACGGGCGGTGTCTTGCGTGCCATGAACAGCATTAGATGCTTCATGACATAGTCGGGACTAGGTGATTTTGGATCGTCCACGGGCCTCACAATTTTACCGGTTTTTCAGTATTTTCTGTCAGGCTGGACCTACCGTGTACCTTGCTTCACAATACAGAGAGACAGGTAAGAGTTGCCAGGATGCACTTTAGGCGCAGGGATTCTTTCAGTGCAGTTCAGAGGGCCTCCACAGAGGCAGAGCCACGTTGAATGGAATACTGGCAAAAACGTGGTCCTGGGGCTGCCTTACAGCTGTACAAATCTAGCTCTGCAAGCGAGAATCAGTTCGCTGCCTTTCACTCTGCATAGAAAGAGTTGACGCCAACAGTCTGCTCTGTGTTATTATTGCTCAGAAAACAGAAAGGGGACTCACAGCGCACACACTCTCCCCCAGAAGGGAATTCCTATGCGACTCTCTTAGGCCTCCGGAAAGCCGTAGAGGATTTAAAGCACTCTCTCGAGTCAGGACTCACGGAGATGGCTGCACACAAAGCTTTGCTGATAGGAAACACTCGTGCTTCCCTTGAGGCTAGGTGTCACGTTTACTTTTCACAGAGCTAGGGCAAGAGTGGGATGAGCTCCTAGCAAGGCACTGGAGACCACCTGGATTCGTAGGAGATAACTCGCTTTCTTCACTGAGCGTATTCCTAGGAGTGACTAGAAGACGGTTAATGGCAATGTCTTTCAGTCAGCCTTGAGGCCGCCACTATCTTCCTTTTAACCTGGGGAAATCCTGCCTTTTTCCATGCTTCTCAATGACAAACTGGATCAACCAGCACATGTACCTAGCTTCTCTGACAATCCAAAAGAGACCATTGGAACTCAATCCGGCCTTCTGCGATGAAAGTTTTGGATGCAGTGTGTTCTGCAGGTTGTGAACGGCATAATCCTCTAAATATCCTCAGTAGGCCTAGGTGACTTTGGATGTTCCATGTGCCTAGCAGTGTTCAGGGTAAATCTCTTCTTTATTTCGGGCTGGACCTAAAGGCCAGTTTCCGCATCACTTAGAGAGACCTCGAGCAGGAGGCACCAAACTGAATTGGAGCCCCGGTGGTCTCTTTCAGGGCATCTAATGTTTCCTCAAAGTGGCAGACCCGCATGGAATGAAAGCCTGCCACGAACCGCCTTCCTGAGGCTGTTTCAAAGCTGTGGAACGCTAGCCATAGAGAACACATTAGTTCCCGGCCCTTCCAACTGCATAGTGAGGGATGTTCCCAGAGCTGTGTATCCCTTGATTGTGCTCAGAAGGCTTTGGGTACACAGTGTCCTTCCTTGGAAAGAATTGACCATGTGAGAGTCTTGAGCACTGTGAGCCATACTAAAGCTAAAGCCGTCCATTGATTAAGACTTCCTGGAGACCGGTGCACCTCTATCTCTGGTAATGGGAAAATGTGCACCTTACCTCAAGACTACAGGTCACATTTAGTTGGCCCTTTAGCTACAGTATGCTATGGGGAGGGCTCCCAGGAAGGAATCGCAAGACCCTGGATCATTTAGGAAAAAACTATATGCTCTTCAGCGGCACCTGTGGCGTGAATAGTATCCTGGTGGTGTTGTTTTCTGCAGGCTTGGAAACCGCAATGAAGCTGCTTACCACGGTGGGAAATTCGGTCTTCTCCCACATTCTCCCCTTTCCAACTTGACGCCAGAGCGCATTAACCAGCACTCTCTGATTCCTGGCGACTTTCAGCCCCCCTGGGACTTTCTGTGATCACACTCCGTTGGACGGGCGGTGTTTTGCGTGCCATGAATAGCATTAGATGCTTCATGACATAGTGGGGACTAGGTGATTTTGGATCGACCATGTGCCTCACAATTTTAGCGGTTTTTCAGTATTTTCTGTCAGGCTGGACCTACCGTGTTCCTTGCTTCACAATAGAGAGATGACAGGTAAGAAATGCCAGGATGCACTTTAGGCGCAGGGATTCTGTCAGTGCAGTTCAGAGGGCCTCTGCAGAGGCAGAGCCACGTTGAATGGAGTACTGGCAAAAACGTGGTCCTGTGGCTGCCTTACAGCTGTAGAAATCAAGCTCTGCCGGCGAGAATCATTTCATTGCCTTTCAACCTGCATAGAAAGACGTGACCCCAACAGTCTGTTCTGTGTTATTTTTGCTCAGAAAACAAAAAAGGGACTCACAGCGCACACACTCTCCCCCAGAAGGGAAGTCCTATGCGACTCTCTTATGCCTACGGAGAGCCATAGAGGAGTAAAAGCACTCTGTCGACTCAGGATTCACGGAGATGGCTGCAAAAAAATCTTTGCTGATAGCAAACACTCGTGCTTCCCGTGAGGCTAGGGGTCACGTTTACTTTGCACTGAGCTAGGGCAAGAGTGGGATGAGCTCCTAGCAAAGCACTGGAGACACCCTGGATTCGTAGGAGAAAACTCACTTTCTTCACTGAGCGTATTCCTAGGAGTGACTAGAAGACGGTTAATGGCAATGTCTTTCAGTCAGCCTTGAGGCCGCCACTATCTTCCTTTTAACCTGGGGAAATCCTGCCTTTTTCCATGCTTCTCAATGACAAACTGGATCAACCAGCACATGTACCTAGCTTCTCTGACAATCCAAAAGAGACCATTGGAACTCAATCCGGCCTTCTGCGATGAAAGTTTTGGATGCAGTGTGTTCTGCAGGTTGTGAACGGCATAATCCTCTAAATATCCTCAGTAGGCCTAGGTGACTTTGGATGTTCCATGTGCCTAGCAGTGTTCAGGGTAAATCTCTTCTTTATTTCGGGCTGGACCTAAAGGCCAGTTTCCGCATCACTTAGAGAGACCTCGAGCAGGAGGCACCAAACTGAATTGGAGCCCCGGTGGTCTCTTTCAGGGCATCTAATGTTTCCTCAAAGTGGCAGACCCGCATGGAATGAAAGCCTGCCACGAACCGCCTTCCTGAGGCTGTTTCAAAGCTGTGGAACGCTAGCCATAGAGAACACATTAGTTCCCGGCCCTTCCAACTGCATAGTGAGGGATGTTCCCAGAGCTGTGTATCCCTTGATTGTGCTCAGAAGGCTTTGGGTACACAGTGTCCTTCCTTGGAAAGAATTGACCATGTGAGAGTCTTGAGCACTGTGAGCCATACTAAAGCTAAAGCCGTCCATTGATTAAGACTTCCTGGAAACCGGTGCACCTCTATCTCTGGTAATGGGAAAATGTGCACCTTACCTCAAGACTACAGGTCACATTTAGTTGGCCCTTTAGCTACAGTATGCTATGGGGAGGGCTCCCAGGAAGGAATCGCAAGACCCTGGATCATTTAGGAAAAAACTATATGCTCTTCAGCGGCACCTGTGGCGTGAATAGTATCCTGGTGGTGTTGTTTTCTGCAGGCTTGGAAACCGCAATGAAGCTGCTTACCACGGTGGGAAATTCGGTCTTCTCCCACATTCTCCCCTTTCCAACTTGACGCCAGAGCGCATTAACCAGCACTCTCTGATTCCTGGCGACTTTCAGCCCCCCTGGGACTTTCTGTGATCACACTCCGTTGGACGGGCGGTGTTTTGCGTGCCATGAATAGCATTAGATGCTTCATGACATAGTGGGGACTAGGTGATTTTGGATCGACTATGTGCCTCACAATTTTAGCGGTTTTTCAGTATTTTCTGTCAGGCTGGACCTACCGTGTTCCTTGCTTCACAATAGAGAGATGACAGGTAAGAAATGCCAGGATGCACTTTAGGCGCAGGGATTCTGTCAGTGCAGTTCAGAGGGCCTCTGCAGAGGCAGAGCCACGTTGAATGGAGTACTGGCAAAAACGTGGTCCTGTGGCTGCCTTACAGCTGTAGAAATCAAGCTCTGCCGGCGAGAATCATTTCATTGCCTTTCAACCTGCATAGAAAGACGTGACCCCAACAGTCTGTTCTGTGTTATTTTTGCTCAGAAAACAAAAAAGGGACTCACAGCGCACACACTCTCCCCCAGAAGGGAAGTCCTATGCGACTCTCTTATGCCTACGGAGAGCCATAGAGGAGTAAAAGCACTCTGTCGACTCAGGATTCACGGAGATGGCTGCAAAAAAATCTTTGCTGATAGCAAACACTCGTGCTTCCCGTGAGGCTAGGGGTCACGTTTACTTTGCACTGAGCTAGGGCAAGAGTGGGATGAGCTCCTAGCAAAGCACTGGAGACACCCTGGATTCGTAGGAGAAAACTCACTTTCTTCACTGAGCGTATTCCTAGGAGTGACTAGAAGACGGTTAATGGCAATGTCTTTCAGTCAGCCTTGAGGCCGCCACTATCTTCCTTTTAACCTGGGGAAATCCTGCCTTTTTCCATGCTTCTCAATGACAAACTGGATCAACCAGCACATGTACCTAGCTTCTCTGACAATCCAAAAGAGACCATTGGAACTCAATCCGGCCTTCTGCGATGAAAGTTTTGGATGCAGTGTGTTCTGCAGGTTGTGAACGGCATAATCCTCTAAATATCCTCAGTAGGCCTAGGTGACTTTGGATGTTCCATGTGCCTAGCAGTGTTCAGGGTAAATCTCTTCTTTATTTCGGGCTGGACCTAAAGGCCAGTTTCCGCATCACTTAGAGAGACCTCGAGCAGGAGGCACCAAACTGAATTGGAGCCCCGGTGGTCTCTTTCAGGGCATCTAATGTTTCCTCAAAGTGGCAGACCCGCATGGAATGAAAGCCTGCCACGAACCGCCTTCCTGAGGCTGTTTCAAAGCTGTGGAACGCTAGCCATAGAGAACACATTAGTTCCCGGCCCTTCCAACTGCATAGTGAGGGATGTTCCCAGAGCTGTGTATCCCTTGATTGTGCTCAGAAGGCTTTGGGTACACAGTGTCCTTCCTTGGAAATAATTGACCATGTGAGAGTCTTGAGCACTGTGAGCCATACTAAAGCTAAAGCCGTCCATTGATTAAGACTTCCTGGAAACCGGTGCACCTCTATCTCTGGTAATGGGAAAATGTGCACCTTACCTCAAGACTACAGGTCACATTTAGTTGGCCCTTTAGCTACAGTATGCTATGGGGAGGGCTCCCAGGAAGGAATCGCAAGACCCTGGATCATTTAGGAAAAAACTATATGCTCTTCAGCGGCACCTGTGGCGTGAATAGTATCCTGGTGGTGTTGTTTTCTGCAGGCTTGGAAACCGCAATGAAGCTGCTTACCACGGTGGGAAATTCGGTCTTCTCCCACATTCTCCCCTTTCCAACTTGACGCCAGAGCGCATTAACCAGCACTCTCTGATTCCTGGCGACTTTCAGCCCCCCTGGGACTTTCTGTGATCACACTCCGTTGGACGGGCGGTGTTTTGCGTGCCATGAATAGCATTAGATGCTTCATGACATAGTGGGGACTAGGTGATTTTGGATCGACCATGTGCCTCACAATTTTAGCGGTTTTTCAGTATTTTCTGTCAGGCTGGACCTACCGTGTTCCTTGCTTCACAATAGAGAGATGACAGGTAAGAGATGCCAGGATGCACTTTAGGCGCAGGAATTCTGTCAGTGCAGTTCAGAGGGCCTCTGCAGAGGCAGAGCCACGTTGAATGGAGTACTGGCAAAAACGTGGTCCTGTGGCTGCCTTACAGCTGTAGAAATCAAGCTCTGCCGGCGAGAATCATTTCATTGCCTTGCAACCTGCATAGAAAGACGTGACCCCAACAGTCTGTTCTGTGTTATTTTTGCTCAGAAAACAAAAAAGGGACTCACAGCGCACACACTCTCCCCCAGAAGGGAAGTCCTATGCGACTCTCTTATGCCTACGGAGAGCCATAG
Organism: Mesoplodon densirostris; assembly: GCF_025265405.1. Lineage (NCBI taxonomy): Eukaryota > Metazoa > Chordata > Mammalia > Artiodactyla > Ziphiidae > Mesoplodon > Mesoplodon densirostris. The sequence goes on from NC_082682.1 coordinate 3,071,854, forward strand.
AGGAGTAAAAGCACTCTGTCGACTCAGGATTCACGGAGATGGCTGCAAAAAAATCTTTGCTGATAGCAAACACTCGTGCTTCCCGTGAGGCTAGGGGTCACGTTTACTTTGCACTGAGCTAGGGCAAGAGTGGGATGAGCTCCTAGCAAAGCACTGGAGACACCCTGGATTCGTAGGAGAAAACTCACTTTCTTCACTGAGCGTATTCCTAGGAGTGACTAGAAGACGGTTAATGGCAATGTCTTTCAGTCAGCCTTGAGGCCGCCACTATCTTCCTTTTAACCTGGGGAAATCCTGCCTTTTTCCATGCTTCTCAATGACAAACTGGATCAACCAGCACATGTACCTAGCTTCTCTGACAATCCAAAAGAGACCATTGGAACTCAATCCGGCCTTCTGCGATGAAAGTTTTGGATGCAGTGTGTTCTGCAGGTTGTGAACGGCATAATCCTCTAAATATCCTCAGTAGGCCTAGGTGACTTTGGATGTTCCATGTGCCTAGCAGTGTTCAGGGTAAATCTCTTCTTTATTTCGGGCTGGACCTAAAGGCCAGTTTCCGCATCACTTAGAGAGACCTCGAGCAGGAGGCACCAAACTGAATTGGAGCCCCGGTGGTCTCTTTCACGGCATCTAATGTTTCCTCAAAGTGGCAGACCCGCATGGAATGAAAGCCTGCCACGAACCGCCTTCCTGAGGCTGTTTCAAAACTGTGGAACGCTAGCCATAGAGAACACATTAGTTCCCGGCCCTTCCAACTGCATAGTGAAGGATGTTCCCAGAGCTGTGTATCCCTTGATTGTGCTCAGAAGGCTTTGGGTACACAGTGTCCTTCCTTGGAAAGAATTGACCATGTGAGAGTCTTGAGCACTGTGAGCCATACTAAAGCTAAAGCCATCCATTGATTAAGACTTCCTGGAAACCGGTGCACCTCTATCTCTGGTAATGGGAAAATGTGCACCTTACCTCAAGACTACAGGTCACATTTAGTTGGCCCTTTAGCTACAGTATGCTATGGGGAGGGCTCCCAGGAAGGAATCGCAAGACCCTGGATCATTTAGGAAAAAACTATATGCTCTTCAGCGGCACCTGTTGCGTGAATAGTATCCTGGTGGTGTTGTTTTCTGCAGGCTTGGAAACCGCAATGAAGCTGCTTACCACGGTGGGAAATTCGGTCTTCTCCCACATTCTCCCCTTTCCAACTTGACGCCAGAGCGCATTAACCAGCACTCTCTGATTCCTGGCGACTTTCAGCCCCCCTGGGACTTTCTGTGATCACACTCCGTTGGACGGGCGGTGTTTTGCGTGCCATGAATAGCATTAGATGCTTCATGACATAGTGGGGACTAGGTGATTTTGGATCGACCATGTGCCTCACAATTTTAGCGGTTTTTCAGTATTTTCTGTCAGGCTGGACCTACCGTGTTCCTTGCTTCACAATAGAGAGATGACAGGTAAGAGATGCCAGGATGCACTTTAGGCGCAGGAATTCTGTCAGTGCAGTTCAGAGGGCCTCTGCAGAGGCAGAGCCACGTTGAATGGAGTACTGGCAAAAACGTGGTCCTGTGGCTGCCTTACAGCTGTAGAAATCAAGCTCTGCCGGCGAGAATCATTTCATTGCCTTTCACCCTGCATAGAAAGACGTGACCCCAACAGTCTGTTCTGTGTTATTTTTGCTCAGAAAACAAAAAAGGGACTCACAGCGCACACACTCTCCTCCAGAAGGGAAGTCCTATGCGACTCTCTTATGCCTACGGAGAGCCATAGAGGAGTAAAAGCACTCTGTCGACTCAGGATTCACGGAGATGGCTGCACAAAAATCTTTGCTGATAGCAAACACTCGTGCTTCCCTTGAGGCTAGGGGTCACGTTTACTTTGCACTGAGCTAGGGCAAGAGTAGGATGAGCTCCTAGCAAAGCACTGGAGACACCCTGGATTCGTAGGAGAAAACTCACTTTCTTCACTGAGCGTATTCCTAGGAGTGACTAGAAGACGGTTAATGGCAATGTCTTTCAGTCAGCCTTGAGGCCGCCACTATCTACCTTTCAACTGGGGGAAATCCTTCCTTTTTCCAGGCTTCTCAATGACAAACTGGATCAACCCGCACATGTACCTAGCTTCTCTGACAATCCCAAAGAGACCATTGGAACGTAATCCGGCCTTGTGCGATGAAACTTTTGGATGCAGTGTTTTTTGCATTTGGTGAACGGCATTAACCTGTAAATGTCCTCAGTAGGCCTAGGTGACTTTGGATGTTCCAAGGGCCTAGCAATGCTCAGGGTAAATCTCTTCTTTATTTCGGGCTGGACCTAAAGGCCAGTTTCCGCATCACTTAGAGAGACCTTGAGCAGGAGTCACCAAACTGAATTGGAGCCCCGGTGGTCTCTTTCAGGGCATCTTATGTTTCCTCAAAGTGGCAGACCCGCATGGAATGAAAGCCTGCCACGAACCGCCTTCCTGAGGCTGTTTCAAAGCTGTGGAACGCTAGCCATAGAGAACACATTAGTTCCCGGCCCTTCCAACTGCATAGTGAGAGATGTTCCCAGAGCTGTGTATCCCTTGATTGTGCTCAGAAGGCTTTGGGTACACAGTGTCCTTCCTTGGAAAGAATTGACCATGTGAGACTCTTGAGCACTGTGAGCCATACTAAAGCTAAAGCCGTCCATTGATTAAGACTTCCTGGAAACCGGTGCACCTCTATCTCTGGTAATGGGAAAATGTGCACCTTACCTCAAGACTACAGGTCACATTTAGTTGGCCCTTTAGCTACAGTATGCAACTGGGGAGAGCTCCCAGGAAGGAATCGCAAGACCCTGGATCCTTTAGGAAAAATCTATAGGCTCTTCAGCTTCGCGTGTGGCGTGGATAGTATCCTGGTGGTGTTGTTTTCTGCAGGCTTGGAAACGGCAATGAAGCTGCTTACCACGGGGAGAAATTCGGTCTTCTCCCACATTCTCCCCTTTCCAACTTGACGCCAGAGCACATTAACCAGCACTCTCTGATTCCTGGCGACTTTCAGCCCCACTGGGCCTTTCTATGATCACACTCTGTTGGACGGGCGGTGTCTTGCGTGCCATGAACAGCATTAGATGCTTCATGACATAGTGGGGACTAGGTGATTTTGGATCGTCCACGGGCCTCACAATTTTACCGGTTTTTCAGTATTTTCTGTCAGGCTGGACCTACCGTGTACCTTGCTTCACAATACAGAGAGACAGGTAAGAGTTGCCAGGATGCACTTTAGGCGCAGGGATTCTTTCAGTGCAGTTCAGATGGCCTCCACAGAGGCAGAGCCACGTTGAATGGAATACTGGCAAAAACGTGGTCCTGGGGCTGCCTTACAGCTGTACAAATCTAGCTCTGCAAGCGAGAATCAGTTCGCTGCCTTTCACTCTGCATAGAAAGAGTTGACGCCAACAGTCTGCTCTGTGTTATTATTGCTCAGAAAACAGAAAGGGGACTCACAGCGCACACACTCTCCCCCAGAAGGGAATTCCTATGCGACTCTCTTAGGCCTACGGAAAGCCGTAGAGGATTTAAAGCACTCTCTCGAGTCAGGACTCACGGAGATGGCTGCACACAAAGCTTTGCTGATAGGAAACACTCGTGCTTCCCTTGAGGCTAGGTGTCACGTTTACTTTTCACAGAGCTAGGGCAAGAGTGGGATGAGCTCCTAGCAAGGCACTGGAGACCACCTGGATTCGTAGGAGATAACTCGCTTTCTTCACTGAGCGTATTCCTAGGAGTGACTAGAAGACGGTTAATGGCAATGTCTTTCAGTCAGCCTTGAGGCCGCCACTATCTTCCTTTTAACCTGGGGAAATCCTGCCTTTTTCCATGCTTCTCAATGACAAACTGGATCAACCAGCACATGTACCTAGCTTCTCTGACAATCCAAAAGAGACCATTGGAACTCAATCCGGCCTTCTGCGATGAAAGTTTTGGATGCAGTGTGTTCTGCAGGTTGTGAACGGCATAATCCTCTAAATATCCTCAGTAGGCCTAGGTGACTTTGGATGTTCCATGTGCCTAGCAGTGTTCAGGGTAAATCTCTTCTTTATTTCGGGCTGGACCTAAAGGCCAGTTTCCGCATCACTTAGAGAGACCTCGAGCAGGAGGCACCAAACTGAATTGGAGCCCCGGTGGTCTCTTTCATGGCATCTAATGTTTCCTCAAAGTGGCAGACCCGCATGGAATGAAAGCCTGCCACGAACCGCCTTCCTGAGGCTGTTTCAAAGCTGTGGAACGCTAGCCATAGAGAACACATTAGTTCCCGGCCCTTCCAACTGCATAGTGAGGGATGTTCCCAGAGCTGTGTATCCCTTGATTGTGCTCAGAAAGATTTGGGTACACAGTGTCCTTCCTTGGAAAGAATTGACCATGTGAGAGTCTTGAGCACTGTGAGCCATACTAAAGCTAAAGCCGTCCATTGATTAAGACTTCCTGGAAACCGGTGCACCTCTATCTCTGGTAATGGGAAAATGTGCACCTTACCTCAAGACTACAGGTCACATTTAGTTGGCCCTTTAGCTACAGTATGCTATGGGGAGGGCTCCCAGGAAGGAATCGCAAGACCCTGGATCATTTAGGAAAAAACTATATGCTCTTCAGCGGCACCTGTGGCGTGAATAGTATCCTGGTGGTGTTGTTTTCTGCAGGCTTGGAAACCGCAATGAAGCTGCTTACCACGGTGGGAAATTCGGTCTTCTCCCACATTCTCCCCTTTCCAACTTGACGCCAGAGCGCATTAACCAGCACTCTCTGATTCCTGGCGACTTTCAGCCCCCCTGGGACTTTCTGTGATCACACTCCGTTGGACGGGCGGTGTTTTGCGTGCCATGAATAGCATTAGATGCTTCATGACATAGTGGGGACTAGGTGATTTTGGATCGACCATGTGCCTCACAATTTTAGCGGTTTTTCAGTATTTTCTGTCAGGCTGGACCTACCGTGTTCCTTGCTTCACAATAGAGAGATGACAGGTAAGAGATGCCAGGATGCACTTTAGGCGCAGGGATTCTGTCAGTGCAGTTCAGAGGGCCTCTGCAGAGGCAGAGCCACGTTGAATGGAGTACTGGCAAAAACGTGGTCCTGTGGCTGCCTTACAGCTGTAGAAATCAAGCTCTGCCGGCGAGAATCATTTCATTGCCTTTCACCCTGCATAGAAAGACGTGACCCCAACAGTCTGTTCTGTGTTATTTTTGCTCAGAAAACAAAAAAGGGACTCACAGCGCACACACTCTCCCCCAGAAGGGAAGTCCTATGCGACTCTCTTATGCCTATGGAGAGCCATAGAGGAGTAAAAGCACTCTGTCGACTCAGGATTCACGGAGATGGCTGCAAAAAAATCTTTGCTGATAGCAAACACTCGTGCTTCCCTTGAGGCTAGGGGTCACGTTTACTTTGCACTGAGCTAGGGCAAGAGTGGGATGATCTCCTAGCAAAGCACTGGAGACACCCTGGATTCGTAGGAGAAAACACACTTTCTTCACTGAGCGTATTCCTAGGAGTGACTAGAAGACGGTTAATGGCAATGTCTTTCAGTCAGCCTTGAGGCCGCCACTATCTTCCTTTTAACCTGGGGAAATCCTGCCTTTTTCCATGCTTCTCAATGACAAACTGGATCAACCAGCACATGTACCTAGCTTCTGTGACAATCCAAAAGAGACCATTGGAACTCAATCCGGCCTTCTGCGATGAAAGTTTTGGATGCAGTGTGTTCTGCAGGTTGTGAACGGCATAATCCTCTAAATATCCTCAGTAGGCCTAGGTGACTTTGGATGTTCCATGTGCCTAGCAGTGTTCAGGGTAAATCTCTTCTTTATTTCGGGCTGGACCTAAAGGCCAGTTTCCGCATCACTTAGAGAGACCTCGAGCAGGAGGCACCAAACTGAATTGGAGCCCCGGTGGTCTCTTTCAGGGCATCTAATGTTTCCTCAAAGTGGCAGACCCGCATGGAATGAAAGCCTGCCACGAACCGCCTTCCTGAGGCTGTTTCAAAACTGTGGAACGCTAGCCATAGAGAACACATTAGTTCCCGGCCCTTCCAACTGCATAGTGAGGGATGTTCCCAGAGCTGTGTATCCCTTGATTGTGCTCAGAAGGCTTTGGGTACACAGTGTCCTTCCTTGGAAAGAATTGACCATGTGAGAGTCTTGAGCACTGTGAGCCATACTAAAGCTAAAGCCATCCATTGATTAAGACTTCCTGGAAACCGGTGCACCTCTATCTCTGGTAATGGGAAAATGTGCACCTTACCTCAAGACTACAGGTCACATTTAGTTGGCCCTTTAGCTACAGTATGCTATGGGGAGGGCTCCCAGGAAGGAATCGCAAGACCCTGGATCATTTAGGAAAAAACTATATGCTCTTCAGCGGCACCTGTGGCGTGAATAGTATCCTGGTGGTTGTGTTTTCTGCAGGCTTGGAAACCGCAATGAAGCTGCTTACCACGGTGGGAAATTCGGTCTTCTCCCACATTCTCCTCTTTCCAACTTGACGCCAGAGCGCATTAACCAGCACTCTCTGATTCCTGGCGACTTTCAGCCCCACTGGGACTTTCTGTGATCACACTCCGTTGGACGGGCGGTGTTTTGCGTGCCATGAATAGCATTAGATGCTTCATGACATAGTGGGGACTAGGTGATTTTGGATCGACCATGTGCCTCACAATTTTAGCGGTTTTTCAGTATTTTCTGTCAGGCTGGAACTACCGTGTTCCTTGCTTCACAATAGAGAGATGACAGGTAAGAGATGCCAGGATGCACTTTAGGCGCAGGGATTCTGTCAGTGCAGTTCAGAGGGCCTCTGCAGAGGCAGAGCCACGTTGAATGGAGTACTGGCAAAAACGTGGTCCTGTGGCTGCCTTACAGCTGTAGAAATCAAGCTCTGCCGGCGAGAATCATTTCATTGCCTTTCACCCTGCATAGAAAGACGTGACCCCAACAGTCTGTTCTGTGTTATTTTTGCTCAGAAAACAAAAAAGGGACTCACAGCGCACACACTCTCCCCCAGAAGGGAAGTCCTATGCGACTCTCTTATGCCTACGGAGAGCCATAGAGGAGTAAAAGCACTCTGTCGACTCAGGATTCACGGAGATGGCTGCAAAAAAAGCTTTGCAGATAGCAAACACTCGTGCTTCCCTTGAGGCTAGGGGTCACGTTTACTTTGCACTGAGCTAGGGCAAGAGTGGGATGAGCTCCTAGCAAAGCACTGGAGACACCCTGGATTCGTAGGAGAAAACTCACTTTCTTCACTGAGCGTATTCCTAGGAGTGACTAGAAGACGGTTAATGGCAATGTCTTTCAGTCAGCCTTGAGGCCGCCACTATCTACCTTTCAACTGGGGGAAATCCTGCCTTTTTCCAGGCTTCTCAATGACAAACTGGATCAACCCGCACATGTACCTAGCTTCTCTGACAATCCCAAAGAGACCATTGGAACGCAATCCGGCCTTGTGCGATGAAACTTTTGGATGCAGTGTTTTTTGCATTTGGTGAACGGCATTATCCTGTAAATGTCCTCAGTAGGCCTAGGTGACTTTGGATGTTCCAAGGGCCTAGCAATGCTCAGGGTAAATCTCTTCTTTATTTCGGGCTGGACCTAAAGGCCAGTTTCCGCATCACTTAGAGAGACATCGAGCAGGAGTCCCCAAACTGAATTGGAGCCCCGTTGGTTTCTTTCAAGGCATCTTATGCTTCTTCAAAGTGGCAGACCCGCATGGAATGAAAGCCTGCCACGAACCGCCTTCCTGAGGCTCTTTCAAAGCTGTGGAACGCTAGCCATAGAGAACACATTAGTTCCCGGCCCTTCCAACTGCATAGTGAGGGATGTTCCCAGAGATGTGTATCCCTTGATTGTGCCCAGAAGGCTTTGGGTACACAGTGTCCTTCCATGGAAAGAATTGACCATGTGAGAGTCTTGAGCATTGTAGGCCATACTAAAGCTATAGCCGTCCATTGATTAAGACTTCCTGGAAAACGGTGCACCTCTATCTCTGGTAATGGGAAAATGTGCACCTTACCTCAAGACTAGGGGTCACATTTAGTTGGCCCTTTAGCTACAGTACGCAACTGGGGTGAGCTCCCAGGAAGGAATTGCAAGCCCCTCGATTCTTCAGGAAAACACTATGTGCTCTTCAGCGGCACCTGTTGCGTGAATAGTATCCTGGTGGTGTGGTTTTCAGCAGGCTTGGAAGCTGCAATGAAGCTGCTGTCAAAAGGGAGATATACGGGTTTCTCCCATATTCTCCCATTTACAACTTGACACTACAGCGCATTTACTAGCACTCTCTGACTGACTACTGGAGACTTTCAGCCCCACTGGGCCTTTCTATGATCACACTTCTTTGGACGCCCCGTGTTTTGGGAGCCATGAATTGCAATACACGCTCCATGACATAGTGGGGACTAGGTGATTTTGGATCGTCTACGGACCTCACAATTTTACCGGTTTTTCAGTATTTTCTGTCAGGCTGGACCTACCGTGTACCTTGCTTCACAATACAGAGAGACAGGTAAGAGTTGCCAGGATGCACTTTAGGCGCAGGGATTCTTTCAGTGCAGTTCAGATGGCCTCCACAGAGGCAGAGCCACGTTGAATGGAATACTGGCAAAAACGTGGTCCTGGGGCTGCCTTACAGCTGTACAAATCTAGCTCTGCAAACGAGAATCAGTTTGCTGCCTTTCAATCTGCATAGAAAGTGTTGACCCCAACAGTCTGCTCTTTGTTATTATTGCTCAGAAAACAAAAAGGGGACACACAGCGCACACACTCCTCCCCCAGAAGGGAATTCCTATGCGACTCTCTTAGGCCTATGGAAAGCGGTAGAAGAGTTAAAGAACTCTGTCGAGTCAGGACTCACAGAGATGGCTGCACACAAAACTTTGCTGATAGGAAACACTCGTGCTTCCTGTGAGACTAGGGGTAACGTTTACTTTGCACAGAGCTAGGGCAAGTGTGGGATGAGCTCCTAGCAAGGCACTGGAGACCACCTGGATTCGTAGGAGATAACTCGATTTCTTCACTGAGCGTATTCCTAGGAGTGACTAGAAGACGGTTAATGGCAATGTCTTTCACTCAGCCTTGAGGCCGTCACCATCTACCTTTCAACTGGGGAAAATCCTGCCTTTTTCCATGCTTCTCAATGACAAACTTGATCAACCAGCACATGTACATAGCTTCTCTGACAATCCCAAAGAGACCATTGGAACACAATCCGGCCTTCTGCGATGAAACTTTTGGATGCAGTGTGTTCTGCATGTGGTGAACGGCATAATCCTTTAAATGTCCTCAGTAGGCCTAGGTGACTTTGGATGTTGCAAATGCCTAGCAATGCTCAGGGTAAATCTCTTCTTTATTTCGGGCTGGACCTAAAGGCCAGTTTCCGCATCACTTAGAGAGACCTCGAGCAGGAGTCCCCAGACTGAAGTGGCGCCCCAGTGGTTTCCTTCAGGGCCTCTTATGTTTCCTCAAAGTGGCAAACCCGCATGGAATGAAAGCCTGCCACGAAACGCCTTCCTGAGGCTCTTTCAAAGCTGTGGACCGCTAGCCATAGAGAACACATTAGTTCCCGGCCCTTCCAACTGCATAGTGAGGGAAGTTCCCCGAGCTGTGTATCCCTTGATTGTGCCCAGAAGGCTCTGGGAACACAGTGTCCTTCCTTGGCAGTAACTGACCATGTGAGAGTCTTGAGCACTGTGGGCCATAGTAAAGCTAAAGCCGTCCATTGACTAAGACTTCCTGGAAACCGGTGCACCTCTATCTCTGGTAATGGGAAAATGTGCACCTTACCTCAAGACTACAGGTCACATTTAGTTGGCCCTTTAGCTACAGTACGCAACTGGGGTGAGCTCCCAGGAAGGAATCGCAAGCCCCTGGATTCTTTAGGAAAAAAACTCTGTGCTCTTCAGCGGCACCTGTGACGTGAAGAGTCTCCTGGTGGTGTGGTTTTCAGCAGGCTTGGAAGCTGCAATGGAACTGCTGTCAAAAGGTGGAAATACGGGCTTCTCCCATATTCTCCCGTTTACAACTTGATGCCACAGCACATTTACTAGCACTCTCTGACTGACTGCTGGAGACTTTCAGCCGCACTGGGCCTTTCTATGATCACAATTCGTTGGACGCGGGGTGTTTTGTGTGCCACGAATAGCATTACACGCTTCATTAACTAGTCCGGCCTAGGTGACTTTGGATGGACCAAATGGCTAAGAATTTGACCGGTATTTCAGGATTTTCTGGCAGGCTGGACCTACCGTGTACCTTGCTTCCCAATAGAGAGATGACAGGTAAGAGTTGCCAGGATGCACTTTAGGCGCAGGGGTTCTTTCAGTGCAGTTCAGAGGGCCTCCGCAGAGGCAGAGCCACGTTGAATGGAATACTGGACAAAACGTGGTCCTGGGGCTGCCTTACAGCTGTAGAAATCAAGCTCTGCGGGCGAGAATCTGTTCATCACCCTTCCCTCTGCATACAAAGAGTCGACCGCAACCGTCTCTTCTGTGTTATGTTTCGCGGAAAATAAAAGGGGACTATGGCGCACACACTCTCCCTCAGAAGGGAATTCCTACGTGACTCTCTTAGGCCTACGGAAAGCCGTAGAGGAGTTAAAGCACTCTGTCGAGTCAGGACGCACGGAGATGGCTGCACACAAAACTTTGCTGATAGGAAACACTCGTGCTTCCCTTGAGGCCAGGGGTTACGTTTACTTTGCCCTGAGCTAGGGCAAGCGTGGGATGAGCTCCTAGCAAGGCACTGGAGACCACCTGGATTCCTAGGAGAACACTCACTTTCTTCACTGAGCGTATTCCTAGGAGTGACTAGAAGATGGTTAATGGCAATGTCTTTCAGTCAGCCTTGAGGCCGCCACTATGTACCTTTCAACTGGGGGAAATCCTGCCTTTTTCCAGGCTTCTCAATGACAAACTGGATCACCCCCCACATGTACCTAGCTTCTCTGACAATCCCAAAGAGACCATTGGAACACAATCCGGCCTTCTGCGATGAAACTTTTGGATGCAGTGTGCTCTGCATGTGGTGAACGGCATAATTCTCTAAATGTCCTCAGTAGGCCTAGGTGACTTTGGATGTTCCAAATGCCTAGCAATGCTCAGGGTAACTCTCTTCTTTATTTCGGGCTGGACCTAAAGGCCAGTTTCCGCATCACTTAGAGAGACCACGAGCAGGAGTCCCCAGACTGAAGTGGCGCCCCGGTGGTTTCCTTCAGGGTCTCTTATGTTTCCTCAAAGTGGCAGACCCGCATGGAATGAAAGCCTGCCACGAACCGCCTTCCTGAGGCTCTTTCAAAGCTGTGGAATGCTAGCCATAGAGAACACATTAGTTCCCGGCCCTTCCAACTGCATAGTGAGGGAAGTTCCCCGAGCTGTGTATCCCTTGATTCTGCCCAGAAGGTTTTGCGTACACAGTGTCCTTCCTTGGCAGTAACTGATCATGTGAGAGTCTTGAGCACTGTGGGCCATAGTAAAGCTAAAGCCGTCCATTGATTAAGACTTCCTGGAAACTGGTGCACCTCTATCTCTGGTAATGGGAAAATGTGCACCTTACCTCAAGACTACAGGTCACATTTAGTTGGCCCTTTAGCTACAGTATGCAACTGGGGAGAGCTCCCAGGAAGGAATCGCAAGACCCTGGATCCTTTAGGAAAAAACTATATGCTCTTCAGCGGCACGTGTGGCGTGAATAGTATCCTGGTGGTGTTGTTTTCTGCAGTCTTGGAAACGGCAATGAAGCTGCTTACCACGGGGAGAAATTCGGGCTTCTCCCACATTCTCCCCTTTCCAACTTGACGCCAGAGCACATTAACCAGCACTCTCTGATTCCTGGCGACTTTCAGCCTCACTGGGCCTTTCTATGATCACACTCTGTTGGACGGGCGGTGTCTTGCATGCCATGAACAGCATTAGATGGTTCATGACATAGTGGGGACTAGGTGATTTTGGATCGTCCACGTGCCTCACAATTTTACCGGTTTTTCAGTATTTTCTGTCAGGCTGGACCTACCGTGTACCTTGCTTCACAATACAGAGAGACAGGTAAGAGTTGCCAGGATGCACTTTAGGCGCAGGGATTCTTTCAGTGCAGTTCAGAGGGCCTCCACAGAGGCAGAGCCACGTTGAATGGAATACTGGCAAAAACGTGGTCCTGGGGCTGCCTTACAGCTGTACAAATCTAGCTCTGCAAGCGAGAATCAGTTCGCTGCCTTTCACTCTGCATAGAAAGAGTTGACGCCAACAGTCTGCTCTGTGTTATTATTGCTCAGAAAACAGAAAGGGGACTCACAGCGCACACACTCTCCCCCAGAAGGGAATTCCTATGCGACTCTCTTAGGCCTACGGAAAGCCGTAGAGGAGTTAAAGCACTCTGTCGAGTCAGGACTCACGGAGATGGCTGCACACAAAACTTTGCTGATAGGAAACACTCGTGCTTCCCTTGAGGCTAGGGGTCACGTTTCCTTTTCACAGAGCTATGGCAAGTGTGGGATGAGCTCCTAGCAAGGCACTGGAGACCACCTGGATTCGTAGGAGAAAACTCACTTTCTTCACTGAGCGTATTCCTAGGAGTGACTAGAAGACGGTTAATGGCAATGTCTTTCAGTCAGCCTTGAGGACGCCACTATCTTCCTTTTAACCTGGGGAAATCCTGCCTTTTTCCAGGCTTCTCAATGACAAACTGGGTCAACCAGCACATGTACCTAGCTTCTCTGACAATCCAAAAGAGACCATTGGAACTCAACCGGCCTTCTGCGATGAAAGTTTTGGATGCAGTGTGTTCTGCATATGGTGAACGGCATAATCCTCTAAATATCCTCAGTAGGCCTAGGTGACTTTGGATGTTCCATGTGCCTAGCAGTGTTCAGGGTAAATCTCTTCTTTATTTCGGGCTGGACCTAAAGGCCAGTTTCCGCATCACTTAGAGAGACCTCGAGCAGGAGGCACCAAACTGAATTGGAGCCCCGGTGGTCTCTTTCAGGGCATCTAATGTTTCCTCAAAGTGGCAGACCCGCATGGAATGAAAGCCTGCCACGAACCGCCTTCCTGAGGCTCTTTCAAAGCTGTGGAACGCTAGCCATAGAGAACACATTAGTTCCCGGCCCTTCCAACTGCATAGTGAGGGATGTTCCCAGAGCTGTGTATCCCTTGATTGTGCTCAGAAGGCTTTGGGTACACAGTGTCCTTCCTTGGAAAGAATTGACCATGTGAGAGTCTTGAGCACTGTGAGCCATACTAAAGCTAAAGCCGTCCATTGATTAAGACTTCCTGGAAACCGGTGCACCTCTATCTCTGGTAATGGGAAAATGTGCACCTTACCTCAAGACTACAGGTCACATTTAGTTTGCCCTTTAGCTACAGTATGCTATGGGGAGGGCTCCCAGGAAGTAATCACAAGACCCTGGATCATTTAGGAAAAAACTATATGCTCTTCAGCGGCACCTGTGGCGTGAATAGTATCCTGGTGGTGTTGTTTTCTGCAGGCTTGGAAACCGCAATGAAGCTGCTTACCACGGTGGGAAATTCGGTCTTCTCCCACATTCTCCCCTTTCCAACTTGACGCCAGAGCGCATTAACCAGCACTCTCTGATTCCTGGCGACTTTCAGCCCCCCTGGGACTTTCTGTGATCACACTCCGTTGGACGGGCGGTGTTTTGCGTGCCATGAATAGCATTAGATGCTTCATGACATAGTGGGGACTAGGTGATTTTGGATCGACCATGTGCTTCACAATTTTAGCGGTTTTTCAGTATTTTCTGTCAGGCTGGACCTACCGTGTTCCTTGCTTCACAATAGAGAGATGACAGGTAAGAGATGCCAGGATGCACTTTAGGCGCAGGGATTCTGTCAGTGCAGTTCAGAGGGCCTCTGCAGAGGCAGAGCCACGTTGAATGGAGTACTGGCAAAAACGTGGTCCTGTGGCTGCCTTACAGCTGTAGAAATCAAGCTCTGCCGGCGAGAATCATTTCATTGCCTTTCACCCTGCATAGAAAGACGTGACCCCAACAGTCTGTTCTGTGTTATTTTTGCTCAGAAAACAAAAAAGGGACTCACAGCGCACACACTCTCCCCCAGAAGGGAAGTCCTATGCGACTCTCTTATGCCTACGGAGAGCCATAGAGGAGTAAAAGCACTCTGTCGACTCAGGATTCACGGAGATGGCTGCACAAAAATCTTTGCTGATAGCAAACACTCGTGCTTCCCTTGAGGCTAGGGGTCACGTTTACTTTGCACTGAGCTAGGGCAAGAGTGGGATGAGCTCCTAGCAAAGCACTGGAGACACCCTGGATTCGTAGGAGAAAACTCACTTTCTTCACTGAGCGTATTCCTAGGAGTGACTAGAAGACGGTTAATGGCAATGTCTTTCAGTCAGCCTTGAGGCGGCCACTATCTACCTTTCAACTGGAGGAAATCCTGCCTTTTTCCAGGCTTCTCAATGACAAACTGGATCAACCCGCAAATGTACCTAGCTTCTCTGACAATCACAAAGAGACCATTGGAACGCAATCCGGCCTTGTGCGATGAAACTTTTGGATGCAGTGTTTTTTGCATTTGGTGAACGGCATTATCCTGTAAATGTCCTCAGTAGGCCTAGGTGACTTTGGATGTTCCAAGGGCCTAGCAATGCTCAGGGTAAATCTCTTCTTTATTTCGGGCTGGACCTAAAGGCCAGTTTCCGCATCACTTAGAGAGACATCGAGCAGGAGTCCCCAAACTGAATTGGAGCCCCGTTGGTTTCTTTCAAGGCATCTTATGCTTCTTCAAAGTGGCAGACCCGCATGGAATGAAAGCCTGCCACGAACCGCCTTCCTGAGTCTCTTTCAAAGCTGTGGAACGCTAGCCATAGAGAACACATTAGTTCCCGGCCCTTCCAACTGCATAGTGAGGGATGTTCCCAGAGATGTGTATCCCTTGATTGTGCCCAGAAGGCTTTGGGTACACAGTGTCCTTCCATGGAAAGAATTGACCATGTGAGAGTCTTGAGCATTGTAGGCCATACTAAAGCTATAGCCGTCCATTGATTAAGACTTCCTGGAAAACGGTGCACCTCTATCTCTGGTAATGGGAAAATGTGCACCTTACCTCAAGACTAGGGGTCACATTTAGTTGGCCCTTTAGCTACAGTACGCAACTGGGGTGAGCTCCCAGGAAGGAATTGCAAGCCCCTCGATTCTTCAGGAAAACACTATGTGCTCTTCAGCGGCACCTGTTGCGTGAATAGTATCCTGGTGGTGTGGTTTTCAGCAGGCTTGGAAGCTGCAATGAAGCTGCTGTCAAAAGGGAGATATACGGGTTTCTCCCATATTCTCCCATTTACAACTTGACACTACAGCGCATTTACTAGCACTCTCTGACTGACTACTGGAGACTTTCAGCCCCACTGGGCCTTTCTATGATCACACTTCTTTGGACGCCCCGTGTTTTGGGAGCCATGAATTGCAATACACGCTCCATGACATAGTGGGGACTAGGTGATTTTGGATCGTCTACGGACCTCACAATTTTACCGGTTTTTCAGTATTTTCTGTCAGGCTGGACCTACCGTGTACCTTGCTTCACAATACAGAGAGACAGGTAAGAGTTGCCAGGATGCACTTTAGGCGCAGGGATTCTTTCAGTGCAGTTCAGATGGCCTCCACAGAGGCAGAGCCACGTTGAATGGAATACTGGCAAAAACGTGGTCCTGGGGCTGCCTTACAGCTGTACAAATCTAGCTCTGCAAACGAGAATCAGTTTGCTGCCTTTCAATCTGCATAGAAAGTGTTGACCCCAACAGTCTGCTCTTTGTTATTATTGCTCAGAAAACAAAAAGGGGACACACAGCGCACACACTCTTCCCCCAGAAGGGAATTCCTATGCGACTCTCTTAGGCCTATGGAAAGCGGTAGAAGAGTTAAAGAACTCTGTCGAGTCAGGACTCACAGAGATGGCTGCACACAAAACTTTGCTGATAGGAAACACTCGTGCTTCCTGTGAGACTAGGGGTAACGTTTACTTTGCACAGAGCTAGGGCAAGTGTGGGATGAGCTCCTAGCAAGGCACTGGAGACCACCTGGATTCGTAGGAGATAACTCGATTTCTTCACTGAGCGTATTCCTAGGAGTGACTAGAAGACGGTTAATGGCAATGTCTTTCAGTCAGCCTTGAGGCCGTCACCATCTACCTTTCAACTGGGGAAAATCCTGCCTTTTTCCATGCTTCTCAATGACAAACTTGATCAACCAGCACATGTACATAGCTTCTCTGACAATCCCAAAGAGACCATTGGAACACAATCCGGCCTTCTGCGATGAAACTTTTGGATGCAGTGTGTTCTGCATGTGGTGAACGGCATAATCCTTTAAATGTCCTCAGTAGGCCTAGGTGACTTTGGATGTTGCAAATGCCTAGCAATGCTCAGGGTAAATCTCTTCTTTATTTCGGGCTGGACCTAAAGGCCAGTTTCCGCATCACTTAGAGAGACCTCGAGCAGGAGTCCCCAGACTGAAGTGGCGCCCCAGTGGTTTCCTTCAGGGCCTCTTATGTTTCCTCAAAGTGGCAAACCCGCATGGAATGAAAGCCTGCCACGAAACGCCTTCCTGAGGCTCTTTCAAAGCTGTGGAACGCTAGCCATAGAGAACACATTAGTTCCCGGCCCTTCCAACTGCATAGTGAGGGAAGTTCCCCGAGCTGTGTATCCCTTGATTGTGCCCAGAAGGCTCTGGGAACACAGTGTCCTTCCTTGGCAGTAACTGACCATGTGAGAGTCTTGAGCACTGTGGGCCATAGTAAAGCTAAAGCCGTCCATTGACTAAGACTTCCTGGAAACCGGTGCACCTCTATCTCTGGTAATGGGAAAATGTGCACCTTACCTCAAGACTACAGGTCACATTTAGTTGGCCCTTTAGCTACAGTACGCAACTGGGGTGAGCTCCCAGGAAGGAATCGCAAGCCCCTGGATTCTTTAGGAAAAAAACTCTGTGCTCTTCAGCGGCACCTGTGACGTGAAGAGTCTCCTGGTGGTGTGGTTTTCAGCAGGCTTGGAAGCTGCAATGGAACTGCTGTCAAAAGGTGGAAATACGGGCTTCTCCCATATTCTCCCGTTTACAACTTGATGCCACAGCACATTTACTAGCACTCTCTGACTGACTGCTGGAGACTTTCAGCCGCACTGGGCCTTTCTATGATCACAATTCGTTGGACGCGGGGTGTTTTGTGTGCCACGAATAGCATTACACGCTTCATTAACTAGTCCGGCCTAGGTGACTTTGGATGGACCAAATGGCTAAGAATTTGACCGGTATTTCAGGATTTTCTGGCAGGCTGGACCTACCGTGTACCTTGCTTCCCAATAGAGAGATGACAGGTAAGAGTTGCCAGGATGCACTTTAGGCGCAGGGGTTCTTTCAGTGCAGTTCAGAGGGCCTCCGCAGAGGCAGAGCCACGTTGAATGGAATACTGGACAAAACGTGGTCCTGGGGCTGCCTTACAGCTGTAGAAATCAAGCTCTGCGGGCGAGAATCTGTTCATCACCCTTCCCTCTGCATACAAAGAGTCGACCGCAACCGTCTCTTCTGTGTTATGTTTCGCGGAAAATAAAAGGGGACTATGGCGCACACACTCTCCCTCAGAAGGGAATTCCTACGTGACTCTCTTAGGCCTACGGAAAGCCGTAGAGGAGTTAAAGCACTCTGTCGAGTCAGGACGCACGGAGATGGCTGCACACAAAACTTTGCTGATAGGAAACACTCGTGCTTCCCTTGAGGCCAGGGGTTACGTTTACTTTGCCCTGAGCTAGGGCAAGCGTGGGATGAGCTCCTAGCAAGGCACTGGAGACCACCTGGATTCCTAGGAGAACACACACTTTCTTCACTGAGCGTATTCCTAGGAGTGACTAGAAGATGGTTAATGGCAATGTGTTTCAGTCAGCCTTGAGGCCGCCACTATGTACCTTTCAACTGGGGGAAATCCTGCCTTTTTCCAGGCTTCTCAATGACAAACTGGATCACCCCCCACATGTACCTAGCTTCTCTGACAATCCCAAAGAGACCATTGGAACACAATCCGGCCTTCTGCGATGAAACTTTTGGATGCAGTGTGCTCTGCATGTGGTGAACGGCATAATTCTCTAAATGTCCTCAGTAGGCCTAGGTGACTTTGGATGTTCCAAATGCCTAGCAATGCTCAGGGTAACTCTCTTCTTTATTTCGGGCTGGACCTAAAGGCCAGTTTCCGCATCACTTAGAGAGACCACGAGCAGGAGTCCCCAGACTGAAGTGGCGCCCCGGTGGTTTCCTTCAGGGTCTCTTATGTTTCCTCAAAGTGGCAGACCCGCATGGAATGAAAGCCTGCCACGAACCGCCTTCCTGAGGCTCTTTCAAAGCTGTGGAATGCTAGCCATAGAGAACACATTAGTTCCCGGCCCTTCCAACTGCATAGTGAGGGAAGTTCCCCGAGCTGTGTATCCCTTGATTCTGCCCAGAAGGTTTTGCGTACACAGTGTCCTTCCTTGGCAGTAACTGATCATGTGAGAGTCTTGAGCACTGTGGGCCATAGTAAAGCTAAAGCCGTCCATTGATTAAGACTTCCTGGAAACTGGTGCACCTCTATCTCTGGTAATGGGAAAATGTGCACCTTACCTCAAGACTACAGGTCACATTTAGTTGGCCCTTTAGCTACAGTATGCAACTGGGGAGAGCTCCCAGGAAGGAATCGCAAGACCCTGGATCCTTTAGGAAAAAACTATATGCTCTTCAGCGGCACGTGTGGCTTGAATAGTATCCTGGTGGTGTTGTTTTCTGCAGTCTTGGAAACGGCAATGAAGCTGCTTACCACGGGGAGAAATTCGGGCTTCTCCCACATTCTCCCCTTTCCAACTTGACGCCAGAGCACATTAACCAGCACTCTCTGATTCCTGGCGACTTTCAGCCTCACTGGGCCTTTCTATGATCACACTCTGTTGGACGGGCGGTGTCTTGCATGCCATGAACAGCATTAGATGGTTCATGACATAGTGGGGACTAGGTGATTTTGGATCGTCCACGTGCCTCACAATTTTACCGGTTTTTCAGTATTTTCTGTCAGGCTGGACCTACCGTGTACCTTGCTTCACAATACAGAGAGACAGGTAAGAGTTGCCAGGATGCACTTTAGGCGCAGGGATTCTTTCAGTGCAGTTCAGAGGGCCTCCACAGAGGCAGAGCCACGTTGAATGGAATACTGGCAAAAACGTGGTCCTGGGGCTGCCTTACAGCTGTACAAATCTAGCTCTGCAAGCGAGAATCAGTTCGCTGCCTTTCACTCTGCATAGAAAGAGTTGACGCCAACAGTCTGCTCTGTGTTATTATTGCTCAGAAAACAGAAAGGGGACTCACAGCGCACACACTCTCCCCCAGAAGGGAATTCCTATGCGACTCTCTTAGGCCTACGGAAAGCCGTAGAGGAGTTAAAGCACTCTGTCGAGTCAGGACTCACGGAGATGGCTGCACAAAAAACTTTGCTGATAGGAAACACTCGTGCTTCCCTTGAGGCTAGGGGTCACGTTTCCTTTTCACAGAGCTATGGCAAGTGTGGGATGAGCTCCTAGCAAGGCACTGGAGACCACCTGGATTCGTAGGAGAAAACTCACTTTCTTCACTGAGCGTATTCCTAGGAGTGACTAGAAGACGGTTAATGGCAATGTCTTTCAGTCAGCCTTGAGGACGCCACTATCTCCTTTTAACCTGGGGAAATCCTGCCTTTTTCCAGGCTTCTCAATGACAAACTGGGTCAACCAGCACATGTACCTAGCTTCTCTGACAATCCAAAAGAGACCATTGGAACTCAACCGGCCTTCTGCGATGAAAGTTTTGGATGCAGTGTGTTCTGCATATGGTGAACTGCATAATCCTCTAAATATCCTCAGTAGGCCTAGGTGACTTTGGATGTTCCATGTGCCTAGCAGTGTTCAGGGTAAATCTCTTCTTTATTTCGGGCTGGACCTAAAGGCCAGTTTCCGCATCACTTAGAGAGACCTCGAGCAGGAGGCACCAAACTGAATTGGAGCCCCGGTGGTCTCTTTCAGGGCATCTAATGTTTCCTCAAAGTGGCAGACCCGCATGGAATGAAAGCCTGCCACGAACCGCCTTCCTGAGGCTCTTTCAAAGCTGTGGAACGCTAGCCATAGAGAACACATTAGTTCCCGGCCCTTCCAACTGCATAGTGAGGGATGTTCCCAGAGCTGTGTATCCCTTGATTGTGCTCAGAAGGCTTTGGGTACACAGTGTCCTTCCTTGGAAAGAATTGACCATGTGAGAGTCTTGAGCACTGTGAGCCATACTAAAGCTAAAGCCGTCCATTGATTAAGACTTCCTGGAAACCGGTGCACCTCTATCTCTGGTAATGGGAAAATGTGCACCTTACCTCAAGACTACAGGTCACATTTAGTTTGCCCTTTAGCTACAGTATGCTATGGGGAGGGCTCCCAGGAAGGAATCACAAGACCCTGGATCATTTAGGAAAAAACTATATGCTCTTCAGCGGCACCTGTGGCGTGAATAGTATCCTGGTGGTGTTGTTTTCTGCAGGCTTGGAAACCGCAATGAAGCTGCTTACCACGGTGGGAAATTCGGTCTTCTCCCACATTCTCCCCTTTCCAACTTGACGCCAGAGCGCATTAACCAGCACTCTCTGATTCCTGGCGACTTTCAGCCCCCCTGGGACTTTCTGTGATCACACTCCGTTGGACGGGCGGTGTTTTGCGTGCCATGAATAGCATTAGATGCTTCATGACATAGTGGGGACTAGGTGATTTTGGATCGACCATGTGCTTCACAATTTTAGCGGTTTTTCAGTATTTTCTGTCAGGCTGGACCTACAGTGTTCCTTGCTTCACAATAGAGAGATGACAGGTAAGAGATGCCAGGATGCACTTTAGGCGCAGGGATTCTGTCAGTGCAGTTCAGAGGGCCTCTGCAGAGGCAGAGCCACGTTGAATGGAGTACTGGCAAAAACGTGGTCCTGTGGCTGCCTTACAGCTGTAGAAATCAAGCTCTGCCGGCGAGAATCATTTCATTGCCTTTCACCCTGCATAGAAAGACGTGACCCCAACAGTCTGTTCTGTGTTATTTTTGCTCAGAAAACAAAAAAGGGACTCACAGCGCACACACTCTCCCCCAGAAGGGAAGTCCTATGCGACTCTCTTATGCCTACGGAGAGCCATAGAGGAGTAAAAGCACTCTGTCGACTCAGGATTCACGGAGATGGCTGCACAAAAATCTTTGCTGATAGCAAACACTCGTGCTTCCCTTGAGGCTAGGGGTCACGTTTACTTTGCACTGAGCTAGGGCAAGAGTGGGATGAGCTCCTAGCAAAGCACTGGAGACACCCTGGATTCGTAGGAGAAAACTCACTTTCTTCACTGAGCGTATTCCTAGGAGTGACTAGAAGACGGTTAATGGCAATGTCTTTCAGTCAGCCTTGAGGCCGCCACTATCTACCTTTCAACTGGGGGAAATCCTGCCTTTTTCCAGGCTTCTCAATGACAAACTGGATCAACCCGCAAATGTACCTAGCTTCTCTGACAATCACAAAGAGACCATTGGAACGCAATCCGGCCTTGTGCGATGAAACTTTTGGATGCAGTGTTTTTTGCATTTGGTGAACGGCATTATCCTGTAAATGTCCTCAGTAGGCCTAGGTGACTTTGGATGTTCCAAGGGCCTAGCAATGCTCAGGGTAAATCTCTTCTTTATTTCGGGCTGGACCTAAAGGCCAGTTTCCGCATCACTTAGAGAGACATCGAGCAGGAGTCCCCAAACTGAATTGGAGCCCCGTTGGTTTCTTTCAAGGCATCTTATGCTTCTTCAAAGTGGCAGACCCGCATGGAATGAAAGCCTGCCACGAACCGCCTTCCTGAGGCTCTTTCAAAGCTGTGGAACGCTAGCCATAGAGAACACATTAGTTCCCGGCCCTTCCAACTGCATAGTGAGGGATGTTCCCAGAGATGTGTATCCCTTGATTGTGCCCAGAAGGCTTTGGGTACACAGTGTCCTTCCATGGAAAGAATTGACCATGTGAGAGTCTTGAGCATTGTAGGCCATACTAAAGCTATAGCCGTCCATTGATTAAGACTTCCTGGAAAACGGTGCACCTCTATCTCTGGTAATGGGAAAATGTGCACCTTACCTCAAGACTAGGGGTCACATTTAGTTTGCCCTTTAGCTACAGTACGCAACTGGGGTGAGCTCCCAGGAAGGAATTGCAAGCCCCTCGATTCTTCAGGAAAACACTATGTGCTCTTCAGCGGCACCTGTTGCGTGAATAGTATCCTGGTGGTGTGGTTTTCAGCAGGCTTGGAAGCTGCAATGAAGCTGCTGTCAAAAGGGAGATATACGGGTTTCTCCCATATTCTCCCATTTACAACTTGACACTACAGCGCATTTACTAGCACTCTCTGACTGACTACTGGAGACTTTCAGCCCCACTAGGCCTTTCTATGATCACACTTCTTTGGACGCCCCGTGTTTTGGGAGCCATGAATTGCAATACACGCTCCATGACACAGTGGGGACTAGGTGATTTTGGATCGTCTACGGACCTCACAATTTTACCGGTTTTTCAGTATTTTCTGTCAGGCTGGACCTACCGTGTACCTTGCTTCACAATACAGAGAGACAGGTAAGAGTTGCCAGGATGCACTTTAGGCGCAGGGATTCTTTCAGTGCAGTTCAGATGGCCTCCACAGAGGCAGAGCCACGTTGAATGGAATACTGGCAAAAACGTGGTCCTGGGGCTGCCTTACAGCTGTACAAATCTAGCTCTGCAAACGAGAATCAGTTTGCTGCCTTTCAATCTGCATAGAAAGTGTTGACCCCAACAGTCTGCTCTTTGTTATTATTGCTCAGAAAACAAAAAGGGGACACACAGCGCACACACTCCTCCCCCAGAAGGGAATTCCTATGCGACTCTCTTAGGCCTATGGAAAGCGGTAGAAGAGTTAAAGAACTCTGTCGAGTCAGGACTCACAGAGATGGCTGCACAGAAAACTTTGCTGATAGGAAACACTCGTGCTTCCTGTGAGACTAGGGGTAACGTTTACTTTGCACAGAGCTAGGGCAAGTGTGGGATGAGCTCCTAGCAAGGCACTGGAGACCACCTGGATTCGTAGGAGATAACTCGATTTCTTCACTGAGCGTATTCCTAGGAGTGACTAGAAGACGGTTAATGGCAATGTCTTTCAGTCAGCCTTGAGGCCGTCACCATCTACCTTTCAACTGGGGAAAATCCTGCCTTTTTCCATGCTTCTCAATGACAAACTGGATCAACCAGCACATGTACATAGCTTCTCTGACAATCCCAAAGAGACCATTGGAACACAATCCGGCCTTCTGCGATGAAACTTTTGGATGCAGTGTGTTCTGCATGTGGTGAACGGCATAATCCTTTAAATGTACTCAGTAGGCCTAGGTGACTTTGGATGTTGCAAATGCCTAGCAATGCTCAGGGTAAATCTCTTCTTTATTTCGGGCTGGACCTAAAGGCCAGTTTCCGCATCACTTAGAGAGACCTCGAGCAGGAGTCCCCAGACTGAAGTGGCGCCCCAGTGGTTTCCTTCAGGGCCTCTTATGTTTCCTCAAAGTGACAGACCCGCATGGAATGAAAGCCTGCCACGAACCGCCTTCCTGAGGCTCTTTCAAAGCTGTGGAACGCTAGCCATAGAGAACACATTAGTTCCCGGCCCTTCCAACTGCATAGTGAGGGAAGTTCCCCGAGCTGTGTATCCCTTTATTGTGCCCAGAAGGCTCTGGGAACACAGTGTCCTTCCTTGGCAGTAACTGACCATGTGAGAGTCTTGAGCACTGTGGGCCATAGTAAAGCTAAAGCCGTCCATTGACTAAGACTTCCTGGAAACCGGTGCACCTCTATCTCTGGTAATGGGAAAATGTGCACCTTACCTCAAGACTACAGGTCACATTTAGTTGGCCCTTTAGCTACAGTACGCAACTGGGGTGAGCTCCCAGGAAGGAATCGCAAGCCCCTGGATTCTTTAGGAAAAAAACTCTGTGCTCTTCAGCGGCACCTGTGGCGTGAAGAGTCTCCTGGTGGTGTGGTTTTCAGCAGGCTTGGAAGCTGCAATGGAACTGCTGTCAAAAGGTGGAAATACGGGCTTCTCCCATATTCTCCCGTTTACAACTTGATGCCACAGCGCATTTACTAGCACTCTCTGACTGACTGCTGGAGACTTTCAGCCCCACTGGGCCTTTCTATGATCACACTTCGTTGGACGCGGGGTGTTTTGTGTGCCACGAATAGCATTACACGCTTCATAAACTAGTCCGGCCTAGGTGACTTTGGATGGACCAAATGGCTAAGAATTTGACCGGTATTTCAGGATTTTCTGGCAGGCTGGACCTACCGTGTACCTTGCTTCCCAATAGAGAGATGACAGGTAAGAGTTGCCAGGATGCACTTTAGGCGCAGGGGTTCTTTCAGTGCAGTTCAGAGGGCCTCCGCAGAGGCAGAGCCACGTTGAATGGAATACTGGACAAAACGTGGTCCTGGGGCTGCCTTACAGCTGTAGAAATCAAGCTCTGCGGGCGAGAATCTGTTCATCACCCTTCCCTCTGCATACAAAGAGTCGACCGCAACCGTCTCTTCTGTGTTATGTTTCTCGGAAAATAAAAGGGGACTACGGCGCACACACTCTCCCTCAGAAGGGAATTCCTATGTGACTCTCTTAGGCCTATGGAAAGCCGTAGAGGAGTTAAAGCACTCTGTCGAGTCAGGACTCACGGAGATGGCTGCACACATAACTTTGCTGATAGGAAACACTCGTGCTTCCCTTGAGGCTAGGGGTCACGTTTACTTTGCACTGAGCTAGGGCAAGCGTGGGATGAGCTCCTAGCAAGGCACTGGAGACCACCTGGATTCCTAGGAGAACACTCACTTTCTTCACTGAGCGTATTCCTAGGAGTGACTAGAAGATGGTTAATGGCAATGTCTTTCAGTCAGCCTTGAGGCCGCCACTATGTACCTTTCAACTGGGGGAAATCCTGCCTTTTTCCAGGCTTCTCAATGACAAACTGGATCACCCCCCACATGTACCTAGCTTCTCTGACAATCCCAAAGAGACCATTGGAACACAATCCGGCCTTCTGCGATGAAACTTTTGGATGCAGTGTGCTCTGCATGTGGTGAACGGCATAATTCTCTAAATGTCCTCAGTAGGCCTAGGTGACTTTGGTTGTTCCAAATGCCTAGCAATGCTCAGGGTAAATCTCTTCTTTATTACGGGCTGGACCTAAAGGCCAGTTTCCGCATCACTTAGAGAGACCACGAGCAGGAGTCCCCAGACTGAAGTGGCGCCCCGGTGGTTTCCTTCAGGGTCTCTTATGTTTCCTCAAAGTGGCAGACCCGCATGGAATGAAAGCCTGCCACGAACCGCCTTCCTGAGGCTCTTTCAAAGCTGTGGAATGCTAGCCATAGAGAACACATTAGTTTCCGGCCCTTCCAACTGCATAGTGAGGGAAGTTCCCCGAGCTGTGTATCCCTTGATTCTGCCCAGAAGGTTTTGCATACACAGTGTCCTTCCTTGGCAGTAACTGATCATGTGAGAGTCTTGAGCACTGTGGGCCATAGTAAAGCTAAAGCCGTCCATTGAGTAAGACTTCCTGGAAACTGGTGCACCTCTATCTCTGGTAATGGGAAAATGTGCACCTTACCTCAAGACTACAGGTCACATTTAGTTGGCCCTTTAGCTACAGTATGCAACTGGGGAGAGCTCCCAGGAAGGAATCGCAAGACCCTGGATCCTTTAGGAAAAAACTATATGCTCTTCAGCGGCACGTGTGGCGTGAATAGTATCCTGGTGGTGTTGTTTTCTGCAGTCTTGGAAACGGCAATGAAGCTGCTTACCACGGGGAGAAATTCGGGCTTCTCCCACATTCTCCCCTTTCCAACTTGACGCCAGAGCACATTAACCAGCACTCTCTGATTCCTGGCGACTTTCAGCCCCACTGGGCCTTTCTATGATCACACTCTGTTGGACGGGCGGTGTCTTGCATGCCATGAACAGCATTAGATGGTTCATGACATAGTGGGGACTAGGTGATTTTGGATCGTCCACGTGCCTCACAATTTTACCGGTTTTTCAGTATTTTCTGTCAGGCTGGACCTACCGTGTACCTTGCTTCACAATACAGAGAGACAGGTAAGAGTTGCCAGGATGCACTTTAGGCGCAGGGATTCTTTCAGTGCAGTTCAGAGGGCCTCCACAGAGGCAGAGCCACGTTGAATGGAATACTGGCAAAAACGTGGTCCTGGGGCTGCCTTACAGCTGTACAAATCTAGGTCTGCAAGCGAGAATCAGTTCGCTGCCTTTCACTCTGCATAGAAAGAGTTGACGCCAACAGTCTGCTCTGTGTTATTATTGCTCAGAAAACAGAAAGGGGACTCACAGCGCACACACTCTCCCCAGAAGGGAATTCCTATGCGACTCTCTTAGGCCTACGGAAAGCCGTAGAGGAGTTAAAGCACTCTGTCGAGTCAGGACTCACGGAGATGGCTGCACACAAAACTTTGCTGATAGGAAACACTCGTGCTTCCCTTGAGGCTAGGGGTCACGTTTCCTTTTCACAGAGCTATGGCAAGTGTGGGATGAGCTCCTAGCAAGGCACTGGAGACCACCTGGATTCGTAGGAGAAAACTCACTTTCTTCACTGAGCGTATTCCTAGGAGTGACTAGAAGACGGTTAATGGCAATGTCTTTCAGTCAGCCTTGAGGACGCCACTATCTTCCTTTTAACCTGGGGAAATCCTGCTTTTTTCCAGGCTTCTCAATGACAAACTGGATCAACCAGCACATGTACCTAGCTTCTCTGACAATCCAAAAGAGACCATTGGAACTCAACCGGCCTTCTGCGATGAAAGATTTGGATGCAGTGTGTTCTGCATGTGGTGAACGGCATAATCCTCTAAATGTCCTCAGTAGGCCTAGGTTACTTTGGATGTTCCAAGTGCCTAGCAATGCTCAGGGTAAATCTCTTCTTTATTTCGGGCTGGAACTAAAGGCCAGTTTCCGCATCACTTAGAGAGACCTCGAGCAGGAGTCACCAAACTGAATTGGAGCCCCGGTGGTCTCTTTCAGGGCATCTTATGTTTCCTCAAAGTGGCAGACCCGCATGGAATGAAAGCCTGCCACGAACCGCCTTCCTGAGGCTGTTTCAAAGCTGTGGAACGCTAGCCATAGAGAACACATTAGTTCCCGGCCCTTCCAACTGCATAGTGAGAGATGTTCCCAGAGCTGTGTATCCCTTGATTGTGCTCAGAAGGCTTTGGGTACACAGTGTCCTTCCTTGGAAAGAATTGACCATGTGAGAGTCTTGAGCACTGTGAGCCATACTAAAGCTAAAGCCGTCCATTGATTAAGACTTCCTGGAAACCGGTGCACCTCTATCTCTGGTAATGGGAAAATGTGCACCTTACCTCAAGACTACAGGTCACATTTAGTTGGCCCTTTAGCTACAGTATGCAACTGGGGAGTTCTCCCAGGAAGGAATCGCAAGACCCTGGATCCTTTAGGAAAAAACTATATGCTCTTCAGCTTCGCGTGTGGCGTGGATAGTATCCTGGTGGTGTTGTTTTCTGCAGGCTTGAATACGGCAATGAAGCTGCTTACCACGGGGAGAAATTCGGTCTTCTCCCACATTCTCCCCTTTCCAACTTGACGCCAGAGCACATTAACCAGCACTCTCTGATTCCTGGCGACTTTCAGCCCCACTGGGCCTTTCTATGATCACACTCTGTTGGACGGGCGGTGTCTTGCGTGCCATGAACAGCATTAGATGCTTCATGACATAGTGGGGACTAGGTGATTTTGGATCGTCCACGGGCCTCACAATTTTACCGGTTTTTCAGTATTTTCTGTCAGGCTGGACCTACCGTGTACCTTGCTTCACAATACAGAGAGACAGGTAAGAGTTGCCAGGATGCACTTTAGGCGCAGGGATTCTTTCAGTGCAGTTCAGAGGGCCTCCACAGAGGCAGAGCCACGTTGAATGGAATACTGGCAAAAACGTGGTCCTGGGGCTGCCTTACAGCTGTACAAATCTAGCTCTGCAAGCGAGAATCAGTTCGCTGCCTTTCACTCTGCATAGAAAGAGTTGACGCCAACAGTCTGCTCTGTGTTATTATTGCTCAGAAAACAGAAAGGGGACTCACAGCGCACACACTCTCCCCCAGAAGGGAATTCCTATGCGACTCTCTTAGGCCTACGGAAAGCCGTAGAGGAGTTAAAGCACTCTGTCGAGTCAGGACTCACGGAGATGGCTGCACACAAAACTTGGCTGATAGGAAACACTCGTGCTTCCCTTGAGGCTAGGGGTCACGTTTCCTTTTCACAGAGCTATGGCAAGTGTGGGATGAGCTCCTAGCAAGGCACTGGAGACCACCTGGATTCGTAGGAGAAAACTCACTTTCTTCACTGAGCGTATTCCTAGGAGTGACTAGAAGACGGTTAATGGCAATGTCTTTCAGTCAGCCTTGAGGACGCCACTATCTTCCTTTTAACCTGGGGAAATCCTGCCTTTTTCCAGGCTTCTCAATGACAAACTGGGTCAACCAGCACATGTACCTAGCTTCTCTGACAATCCAAAAGAGACCATTGGAACTCAACCGGCCTTCTGCGATGAAAGTTTTGGATGCAGTGTGTTCTGCATATGGTGAACGGCATAATCCTCTAAATATCCTCAGTAGGCCTAGGTGACTTTGGATGTTCCATGTGCCTAGCAGTGTTCAGGGTAAATCTCTTCTTTATTTCGGGCTGGACCTAAAGGCCAGTTTCCGCATCACTTAGAGAGACCTCGAGCAGGAGGCACCAAACTGAATTGGAGCCCCGGTGGTCTCTTTCAGGGCATCTAATGTTTCCTCAAAGTGGCAGACCCGCATGGAATGAAAGCCTGCCACGAACCGCCTTCCTGAGGCTCTTTCAAAGCTGTGGAACGCTAGCCATAGAGAACACATTAGTTCCCGGCCCTTCCAACTGCATAGTGAGGGATGTTCCCAGAGCTGTGTATCCCTTGATTGTGCTCAGAAGGCTTTGGGTACACAGTGTCCTTCCTTGGAAAGAATTGACCATGTGAGAGTCTTGAGCACTGTGAGCCATACTAAAGCTAAAGCCGTCCATTGATTAAGACTTCCTGGAAACCGGTGCACCTCTATCTCTGGTAATG
Organism: Mesoplodon densirostris; assembly: GCF_025265405.1. Classification (NCBI taxonomy): domain Eukaryota; kingdom Metazoa; phylum Chordata; class Mammalia; order Artiodactyla; family Ziphiidae; genus Mesoplodon; species Mesoplodon densirostris. The sequence continues at coordinate 3,101,041 of NC_082682.1, forward strand.
GGAAAATGTGCACCTTACCTCAAGACTACAGGTCACATTTAGTTTGCCCTTTAGCTACAGTATGCTCTGGGGAGGGCTCCCAGGAAGGAATCACAAGACCCTGGATCATTTAGGAAAAAACTATATGCTCTTCAGCGGCACCTGTGGCGTGAATAGTATCCTGGTGGTGTTGTTTTCTGCAGGCTTGGAAACCGCAATGAAGCTGCTTACCACGGTGGGAAATTCGGTCTTCTCCCACATTCTCCCCTTTCCAACTTGACGCCAGAGCGCATTAACCAGCACTCTCTGATTCCTGGCGACTTTCAGCCCCCCTGGGACTTTCTGTGATCACACTCCGTTGGACGGGCGGTGTTTTGCGTGCCATGAATAGCATTAGATGCTTCATGACATAGTGGGGACTAGGTGATTTTGGATCGACCATGTGCTTCACAATTTTAGCGGTTTTTCAGTATTTTCTGTCAGGCTGGACCTACCGTGTTCCTTGCTTCACAATAGAGAGATGACAGGTAAGAGATGCCAGGATGCACTTTAGGCGCAGGGATTCTGTCAGTGCAGTTCAGAGGGCCTCTGCAGAGGCAGAGCCACGTTGAATGGAGTACTGGCAAAAACGTGGTCCTGTGGCTGCCTTACAGCTGTAGAAATCAAGCTCTGCCGGCGAGAATCATTTCATTGCCTTTCACCCTGCATAGAAAGACGTGACCCCAACAGTCTGTTCTGTGTTATTTTTGCTCAGAAAACAAAAAAGGGACTCACAGCGCACACACTCTCCCCCAGAAGGGAAGTCCTATGCGACTCTCTTATGCCTACGGAGAGCCATAGAGGAGTAAAAGCACTCTGTCGACTCAGGATTCACGGAGATGGCTGCACAAAAATCTTTGCTGATAGCAAACACTCGCGCTTCCCTTGAGGCTAGGGGTCACGTTTACTTTGCACTGAGCTAGGGCAAGAGTGGGATGAGCTCCTAGCAAAGCACTGGAGACACCCTGGATTCGTAGGAGAAAACTCACTTTCTTCACTGAGCGTATTCCTAGGAGTGACTAGAAGACGGTTAATGGCAATGTCTTTCAGTCAGCCTTGAGGCCGCCACTATCTACCTTTCAACTGGGGGAAATCCTGCCTTTTTCCAGGCTTCTCAATGACAAACTGGATCAACCCGCACATGTACCTAGCTTCTCTGACAATCACAAAGAGACCATTGGAACGCAATCCGGCCTTGTGCGATGAAACTTTTGGATGCAGTGTTTTTTGCATTTGGTGAACGGCATTATCCTGTAAATGTCCTCAGTAGGCCTAGGTGACTTTGGATGTTCCAAGGGCCTAGCAATGCTCAGGGTAAATCTCTTCTTTATTTCGGGCTGGACCTAAAGGCCAGTTTCCGCATCACTTAGAGAGACATCGAGCAGGAGTCCCCAAACTGAATTGGAGCCCCGTTGGTTTCTTTCAAGGCATCTTATGCTTCTTCAAAGTGGCAGACCCGCATGGAATGAAAGCCTGCCACGAACCGCCTTCCTGAGGCTCTTTCAAAGCTGTGGAACGCTAGCCATAGAGAACTCATTAGTTCCCGGCCCTTCCAACTGCATAGTGAGGGATGTTCCAAGAGATGTGTATCCCTTGATTGTGCCCCGAAGGCTTTGGGTACACAGTGTCCTTCCATGGAAAGAATTGACCATGTGAGAGTCTTGAGCATTGTAGGCCATACTAAAGCTATAGCCGTCCATTGATTAAGACTTCCTGGAAAACGGTGCACCTCTATCTCTGGTAATGGGAAAATGTGCACCTTACCTCAAGACTAGGGGTCACATTTAGTTTGCCCTTTAGCTACAGTACGCAACTGGGGTGAGCTCCCAGGAAGGAATTGCAAGCCCCTCGATTCTTCAGGAAAACACTATGTGCTCTTCAGCGGCACCTGTTGCGTGAATAGTATCCTGGTGGTGTGGTTTTCAGCAGGCTTGGAAGCTGCAATGAAGCTGCTGTCAAAAGGGAGATATACGGGTTTCTCCCATATTCTCCCATTTACAACTTGACACTACAGCGCATTTACTAGCACTCTCTGACTGACTACTGGAGACTTTCAGCCCCACTGGGCCTTTCTATGATCACACTTCTTTGGACGCCCCGTGTTTTGGGAGCCATGAATTGCAATACACGCTCCATGACATAGTGGGGACTAGGTGATTTTGGATCGTCTACGGACCTCACAATTTTACCGGTTTTTCAGTATTTTCTGTCAGGCTGGACCTACCGTGTACCTTGCTTCACAATACAGAGAGACAGGTAAGAGTTGCCAGGATGCACTTTAGGCGCAGGGATTCTTTCAGTGCAGTTCAGATGGCCTCCACAGAGGCAGAGCCACGTTGAATGGAATACTGGCAAAAACGTGGTCCTGGGGCTGCCTTACAGCTGTACAAATCTAGCTCTGCAAACGAGAATCAGTTTGCTGCCTTTCAATCTGCATAGAAAGTGTTGACCCCAACAGTCTGCTCTTTGTTATTATTGCTCAGAAAACAAAAAGGGGACACACAGCGCACACACTCCTCCCCCAGAAGGGAATTCCTATGCGACTCTCTTAGGCCTATGGAAAGCGGTAGAAGAGTTAAAGAACTCTGTCGAGTCAGGACTCACAGAGATGGCTGCACACAAAACTTTGCTGATAGGAAACACTCGTGCTTCCTGTGAGACTAGGGGTAACGTTTACTTTGCACAGAGCTAGGGCAAGTGTGGGATGAGCTCCTAGCAAGGCACTGGAGACCACCTGGATTCGTAGGAGATAACTCGATTTCTTCACTGAGCGTATTCCTAGGAGTGACTAGAAGACGGTTAATGGCAATGTCTTTCACTCAGCCTTGAGGCCGTCACCATCTACCTTTCAACTGGGGAAAATCCTGCCTTTTTCCATGCTTCTCAATGACAAACTGGATCAACCAGCACATGTACATAGCTTCTCTGACAATCCCAAAGAGACCATTGGAACACAATCCGGCCTTCTGCGATGAAACTTTGGATGCAGTGTGTTCTGCATGTGGTGAACGGCATAATCCTTTAAATGTACTCAGTAGGCCTAGGTGACTTTGGATGTTGCAAATGCCTAGCAATGCTCAGGGTAAATCTCTTCTTTATTTCGGGCTGGACCTAAAGGCCAGTTTCCGCATCACTTAGAGAGACCTCGAGCAGGAGTCCCCAGACTGAAGTGGCGCCCCAGTGGTTTCCTTCAGGGCCTCTTATGTTTCCTCAAAGTGACAGACCCGCATGGAATGAAAGCCTGCCACGAACCGCCTTCCTGAGGCTCTTTCAAAGCTGTGGAACGCTAGCCATAGAGAACACATTAGTTCCCGGCCCTTCCAACTGCATAGTGAGGGAAGTTCCCCGAGCTGTGTATCCCTTTATTGTGCCCAGAAGGCTCTGGGAACACAGTGTCCTTCCTTGGCAGTAACTGACCATGTGAGAGTCTTGAGCACTGTGGGCCATAGTAAAGCTAAAGCCGTCCATTGACTAAGACTTCCTGGAAACCGGTGCACCTCTATCTCTGGTAATGGGAAAATGTGCACCTTACCTCAAGACTACAGGTCACATTTAGTTGGCCCTTTAGCTACAGTACGCAACTGGGGTGAGCTCCCAGGAAGGAATCGCAAGCCCCTGGATTCTTTAGGAAAAAAACTCTGTGCTCTTCAGCGGCACCTGTGGCGTGAAGAGTCTCCTGGTGGTGTGGTTTTCAGCAGGCTTGGAAGCTGCAATGGAACTGCTGTCAAAAGGTGGAAATACGGGCTTCTCCCATATTCTCCCGTTTACAACTTGATGCCACAGCGCATTTACTAGCACTCTCTGACTGACTGCTGGAGACTTTCAGCCCCACTGGGCCTTTCTATGATCACACTTCGTTGGACGCGGGGTGTTTTGTGTGCCACGAATAGCATTACACGCTTCATAAACTAGTCCGGCCTAGGTGACTTTGGATGGACCAAATGGCTAAGAATTTGACCGGTATTTCAGGATTTTCTGGCAGGCTGGACCTACCGTGTACCTTGCTTCCCAATAGAGAGATGACAGGTAAGAGTTGCCAGGATGCACTTTAGGCGCAGGGGTTCTTTCAGTGCAGTTCAGAGGGCCTCCGCAGAGGCAGAGCCACGTTGAATGGAATACTGGACAAAACGTGGTCCTGGGGCTGCCTTACAGCTGTAGAAATCAAGCTCTGCGGGCGAGAATCTGTTCATCACCCTTCCCTCTGCATACAAAGAGTCGACCGCAACCGTCTCTTCTGTGTTATGTTTCTCGGAAAATAAAAGGGGACTACGGCGCACACACTCTCCCTCAGAAGGGAATTCCTATGTGACTCTCTTAGGCCTATGGAAAGCCGTAGAGGAGTTAAAGCACTCTTTCGAGTCAGGACGCACGGAGATGGCTGCACACAAAACTTTGCTGATAGGAAACACTCGTGCTTCCCTTGAGACCAGGGGTCACGTTTACTTTGTCCTGAGCTAGGGCAAGCGTGGGATGAGCTCCTAGCAAGGCACTGGAGACCACCTGGATTCCTAGGAGAACACTCACTTTCTTCACTGAGCGTATTCCTAGGAGTGACTAGAAGATGGTTAATGGCAATGTCTTTCAGTCAGCCTTGAGGCCGCCACTATGTACCTTTCAACTGGGGGAAATCCTGCCTTTTTCCAGGCTTCTCAATGACAAACTGGATCACCCCCCACATGTACCTAGCTTCTCTGACAATCCCAAAGAGACCATTGGAACACAATCCGGCCTTCTGCGATGAAACTTTTGGATGCAGTGTGCTCTGCATGTGGTGAACGGCATAATTCTCTAAATGTCCTCAGTAGGCCTAGGTGACTTTGGTTGTTCCAAATGCCTAGCAATGCTCAGGGTAAATCTCTTCTTTATTTCGGGCTGGACCTAAAGGCCAGTTTCCGCATCACTTAGAGAGACCACGAGCAGGAGTCCCCAGACTGAAGTGGCGCCCCGGTGGTTTCCTTCAGGGTCTCTTATGTTTCCTCAAAGTGGCAGACCCGCATGGAATGAAAGCCTGCCACGAACCGCCTTCCTGAGGCTCTTTCAAAGCTGTGGAATGCTAGCCATAGAGAACACATTAGTTTCCGGCCCTTCCAACTGCATAGTGAGGGAAGTTCCCCGAGCTGTGTATCCCTTGATTCTGCCCAGAAGGTTTTGCATACATAGTGTCCTTCCTTGGCAGTAACTGATCATGTGAGAGTCTTGAGCACTGTGGGCCATAGTAAAGCTAAAGCCGTCCATTGAGTAAGACTTCCTGGAAACTGGTGCACCTCTATCTCTGGTAATGGGAAAATGTGCACCTTACCTCAAGACTACAGGTCACATTTAGTTGGCCCTTTAGCTACAGTATGCAACTGGGGAGAGCTCCCAGGAAGGAATCGCAAGACCCTGGATCCTTTAGGAAAAAACTATATGCTCTTCAGCGGCACGTGTGGCGTGAATAGTATCCTGGTGGTGTTGTTTTCTGCAGTCTTGGAAACGGCAATGAAGCTGCTTACCACGGGGAGAAATTCGGGCTTCTCCCACATTCTCCCCTTTCCAACTTGACGCCAGAGCACATTAACCAGCACTCTCTGATTCCTGGCGACTTTCAGCCCCACTGGGCCTTTCTATGATCACACTCTGTTGGACGGGCGGTGTCTTGCATGCCATGAACAGCATTAGATGGTTCATGACATAGTGGGGACTAGGTGATTTTGGATCGTCCACGTGCCTCACAATTTTACCGGTTTTTCAGTATTTTCTGTCAGGCTGGACCTACCGTGTACCTTGCTTCACAATACAGAGAGACAGGTAAGAGTTGCCAGGATGCACTTTAGGCGCAGGGATTCTTTCAGTGCAGTTCAGAGGGCCTCCACAGAGGCAGAGCCACGTTGAATGGAATACTGGCAAAAACGTGGTCCTGGGGCTGCCTTACAGCTGTACAAATCTAGGTCTGCAAGCGAGAATCAGTTCGCTGCCTTTCACTCTGCATAGAAAGAGTTGACGCCAACAGTCTGCTCTGTGTTATTATTGCTCAGAAAACAGAAAGGGGACTCACAGCGCACACACTCTCCCCAGAAGGGAATTCCTATGCGACTCTCTTAGGCCTACGGAAAGCCGTAGAGGAGTTAAAGCACTCTGTCGAGTCAGGACTCACGGAGATGGCTGCACACAAAACTTTGCTGATAGGAAACACTCGTGCTTCCCTTGAGGCTAGGGGTCACGTTTCCTTTTCACAGAGCTATGGCAAGTGTGGGATGAGCTCCTAGCAAGGCACTGGAGACCACCTGGATTCGTAGGAGAAAACTCACTTTCTTCACTGAGCGTATTCCTAGGAGTGACTAGAAGACGGTTAATGGCAATGTCTTTCAGTCAGCCTTGAGGACGCCACTATCTTCCTTTTAACCTGGGGAAATCCTGCCTTTTTCCAGGCTTCTCAATGACAAACTGGATCAACCAGCACATGTACCTAGCTTCTCTGACAATCCAAAAGAGACCATTGGAACTCAACCGGCCTTCTGCGATGAAAGTTTTGGATGCAGTGTGTTCTGCATGTGGTGAACGGCATTATCCTCTAAATGTCCTCAGTAGGCCTAGGTTACTTTGGATGTTCCAAGTGCCTAGCAATGCTCAGGGTAAATCTCTTCTTTATTTCGGGCTGGAACTAAAGGCCAGTTTCCGCATCACTTAGAGAGACCTCGAGCAGGAGTCACCAAACTGAATTGGAGCCCCGGTGGTCTCTTTCAGGGCATCTTATGTTTCCTCAAAGTGGCAGACCCGCATGGAATGAAAGCCTGCCACGAACCGCCTTCCTGAGGCTGTTTCAAAGCTGTGGAACGCTAGCCATAGAGAACACATTAGTTCCCGGCCCTTCCAACTGCATAGTGAGAGATGTTCCCAGAGCTGTGTATCCCTTGATTGTGCTCAGAAGGCTTTGGGTACACAGTGTCCTTCCTTGGAAAGAATTGACCATGTGAGACTCTTGAGCACTGTGAGCCATACTAAAGCTAAAGCCGTCCATTGATTAAGACTTCCTGGAAACCGGTGCACCTCTATCTCTGGTAATGGGAAAATGTGCACCTTACCTCAAGACTACAGGTCACATTTAGTTGGCCCTTTAGCTACAGTATGCAACTGGGGATAGCTCCCAGGAAGGAATCGCAAGACCCTGGATCCTTTAGGAAAAAACTATATGCTCTTCAGCTTCGCGTGTGGCGTGGATAGTATCCTGGTGGTGTTGTTTTCTGCAGGCTTGAATACGGCAATGAAGCTGCTTACCACGGGGAGAAATTCGGTCTTCTCCCACATTCTCCCCTTTCCAACTTGACGCCAGAGCACATTAACCAGCACTCTCTGATTCCTGGCGACTTTCAGCCCCACTGGGCCTTTCTATGATCACACTCTGTTGGACGGGCGGTGTCTTGCGTGCCATGAACAGCATTAGATGCTTCATGACATAGTGGGGACTAGGTGATTTTGGATCGTCCACGGGCCTCACAATTTTACCGGTTTTTCAGTATTTTCTGTCAGGCTGGACCTACCGTGTACCTTGCTTCACAATACAGAGAGACAGGTAAGAGTTGCCAGGATGCACTTTAGGCGCAGGGATTCTTTCAGTGCAGTTCAGAGGGCCTCCACAGAGGCAGAGCCACGTTGAATGGAATACTGGCAAAAACGTGGTCCTGGGGCTGCCTTACAGCTGTACAAATCTAGCTCTGCAAGCGAGAATCAGTTCGCTGCCTTTCACTCTGCATAGAAAGAGTTGACGCCAACAGTCTGCTCTGTGTTATTATTGCTCAGAAAACAGAAAGGGGACTCACAGCGCACACACTCTCCCCCAGAAGGGAATTCCTATGCGACTCTCTTAGGCCTACGGAAAGCCATAGAGGATTTAAAGCACTCTGTCGAGTCAGGACTCATGGAGATGGCTGCACACAAAGCTTTGCTGATAGGAAACACTCGTGCTTCCCTTGAGGCTAGGTGTCACGTTTACTGTTCACAGAGCTAGGGCAAGTGTGGGATGAGCTCCTAGCAAGGCACTGGAGACCACCTGGATTCGTAGGAGATAACTCGCTTTCTTCACTGAGCGTATTCCTAGGAGTGACTAGAAGACGGTTAATGGCAATGTCTTTCAGTCAGCCTTGAGGCCGCCACTATCTTCCTTTTAACCTGGGGAAATCCTGCCTTTTTCCATGCTTCCCAATGACAAACTGGATCAACCAGCACATGTACCTAGCTTCTCTGACAATCCAAAAGAGACCATTGGAACTCAATCCGGCCTTCTGCGATGAAAGTTTTGGATGCAGTGTGTTCTGCAGGTTGTGAACGGCATAATCCTCTAAATATCCTCAGTAGGCCTAGGTGACTTTGGATGTTCCATGTGCCTAGCAGTGTTCAGGGTAAATCTCTTCTTTATTTCGGGCTGGACCTAAAGGCCAGTTTCCGCATCACTTAGAGAGACCTCGAGCAGGAGGTACCAAACTGAATTGGAGCCCCGGTGGTCTCTTTCAGGGCATCTAATGTTTCCTCAAAGTGGCAGACCCGCATGGAATGAAAGCCTGCCACGAACCGCCTTCCTGAGGCTGTTTCAAAGCTGTGGAACGCTAGCCATAGAGAACACATTAGTTCCCGGCCCTTCCAACTGCAGAGTGAGGGATGTTCCCAGAGCTGTGTATCCCTTGATTGTGCTCAGAAGGCTTTGGGTACACAGTGTCCTTCCTTGGAAAGAATTGACCATGTGAGAGTCTTGAGCACTGTGAGCCATACTAAAGCTAAAGCCGTCCATTGATTAAGACTTCCTGGAAACCGGTGCACCTCTATCTCTGGTAATGGGAAAATGTGCACCTTACCTCAAGACTACAGGTCACATTTAGTTGGCCCTTTAGCTACAGTATGCTATGGGGAGGGCTCCCAGGAAGGAATCGCAAGACCCTGGATCATTTAGGAAAAAACTATATGCTCTTCAGCGGCACCTGTGGCGTGAATAGTATCCTGGTGGTGTTGTTTTCTGCAGGCTTGGAAACCGCAATGAAGCTGCTTACCACGGTGGGAAATTCGGTCTTCTCCCACATTCTCCCCTTTCCAACTTGACGCCAGAGCGCATTAACCAGCACTCTCTGATTCCTGGCGACTTTCAGCCCCCCTGGGACTTTCTGTGATCACACTTCGTTGGACGGGCGGTGTTTTGCGTGTCATGAATAGCATTAGATGCTTCATGACATAGTGGGGACTAGGTGATTTTGGATCGACCATGTGCCTCACAATTTTAGCGGTTTTTCAGTATTTTCTGTCAGGCTGGACCTACCGTGTTCCTTGCTTCACAATAGAGAGATGACAGGTAAGAGATGCCAGGATGCACTTTAGGCGCAGGGATTCTGTCAGTGCAGTTCAGAGAGCCTCTGCAGAGGCAGAGCCACGTTGAATGGAGTACTGGCAAAAACGTGGTCCTGTGGCTGCCTTACAGCTGTAGAAATCAAGCTCTGCCAGCGAGAATCATTTCATTGCCTTTCACCCTGCATAGAAAGACGTGACCCCAACAGTCTGTTCTGTGTTATTTTTGCTCAGAAAACAAAAAAGGGACTCACAGCGCACACACTCTCCCCCAGAAGGGAAGTCCTATGCGACTCTCTTATGCCTACGGAGAGCCATAGAGGAGTAAAAGCACTCTGTCGACTCAGGATTCACGGAGATGGCTGCAAAAAAATCTTTGCTGATAGCAAACACTCGTGCTTCCCTTGAGGCTAGGGGTCACGTTTACTTTGCACTGAGCTAGGGCAAGAGTGGGATGAGCTCCTAGCAAAGCACTGGAGACACCCTGGATTCGTAGGAGAAAACTCACTTTCTTCACTGAGCGTATTCCTAGGAGTGACGAGAAGACGGTTAATGGCAATGTCTTTCAGTCAGCCTTGAGGCCGCCACTATCTACCTTTCAACTGGGGGAAATCCTGCCTTTTTCCAGGCTTCTCAATGACAAACTGGATCAACCCGCACATGTACCTAGCTTCTCTGACAATCCCAAAGAGACCATTGGAACGCAATCCGGCCTTGTGCGATGAAACTTTTGGATGCAGTGTTTTTTGCATTTGGTGAACGGCATTATCCTGTAAATGTCCTCAGTAGGCCTAGGTGACTTTGGATGTTCCAAGGGCCTAGCAATGCTCAGGGTAAATCTCTTCTTTATTTCGGGCTTGACCTAAAGGCCAGTTTCCGCATCACTTAGAGAGACCTCGAGCAGGAGTCCCCAAACTGAATTGGAGCCCCGTTGGTTTCTTTCAAGGCATCTTATGCTTCTTCAAAGTGGCAGACCCGCATGGAATGAAAGCCTGCCACGAACCGCCTTCCTGAGGCTCTTTCAAAGCTGTGGAACGCTAGCCATAGAGAACACATTAGTTCCCGGCCCTTCCAACTGCATAGTGAGGGATGTTCCCAGAGATGTGTATCCCTTGATTGTGCCCAGAAGGCTTTGGGTACACAGTGTCCTTCCATGGAAAGAATTGACCATGTGAGAGTCTTGAGCATTGTAGGCCATACTAAAGCTATAGCCGTCCATTGATTAAGACTTCCTGGAAAACGGTGCACCTCTATCTCTGGTAATGGGAAAATGTGCACCTTACCTCAAGACTAGGGGTCACATTTAGTTGGCCCTTTAGCTACAGTACGCAACTGGGGTGAGCTCCCAGGAAGGAATTGCAAGCCCCTCGATTCTTCAGGAAAACACTATGTGCTCTTCAGCGGCACCTGTTGCGTGAATAGTATCCTGGTGGTGTGGTTTTCAGCAGGCTTGGAAGCTGCAATGAAGCTGCTGTCAAAAGGGAGATATACGGGTTTCTCCCATATTCTCCCATTTACAACTTGACACTACAGCGCATTTACTAGCACTCTCTGACTGACTACTGGAGACTTTCAGCCCCACTGGGCCTTTCTATGATCACACTTCTTTGGACGCCCCGTGTTTTGGGAGCCATGAATTGCAATACACGCTCCATGACATAGTGGGGACTAGGTGATTTTGGATCGTCTACGGACCTCACAATTTTACCGGTTTTTCAGTATTTTCTGTCAGGCTGGACCTACCGTGTACCTTGCTTCACAATACAGAGAGACAGGTAAGAGTTGCCAGGATGCACTTTAGGCGCAGGGATTCTTTCAGTGCAGTTCAGATGGCCTCCACAGAGGCAGAGCCACGTTGAATGGAATACTGGCAAAAACGTGGTCCTGGGGCTGCCTTACAGCTGTACAAATCTAGCTCTGCAAACGAGAATCAGTTTGCTGCCTTTCAATCTGCATAGAAAGTGTTGACCCCAACAGTCTGCTCTTTGTTATTATTGCTCAGAAAACAAAAAGGGGACACACAGCGCACACACTCCTCCCCCAGAAGGGAATTCCTATGCGACTCTCTTAGGCCTATGGAAAGCGGTAGAAGAGTTAAAGAACTCTGTCGAGTCAGGACTCACAGAGATGGCTGCACACAAAACTTTGCTGATAGGAAACACTCGTGCTTCCTGTGAGACTAGGGGTAACGTTTACTTTGCACAGAGCTAGGGCAAGTGTGGGATGAGCTCCTAGCAAGGCACTGGAGACCACCTGGATTCGTAGGAGATAACTCGATTTCTTCACTGAGCGTATTCCTAGGAGTGACTAGAAGACGGTTAATGGCAATGTCTTTCACTCAGCCTTGAGGCCGTCACCATCTACCTTTCAACTGGGGAAAATCCTGCCTTTTTCCATGCTTCTCAATGACAAACTGGATCAACCAGCACATGTACATAGCTTCTCTGACAATCCCAAAGAGACCATTGGAACACAATCCGGCCTTCTGCGATGAAACTTTTGGATGCAGTGTGTTCTGCATGTGGTGAACGGCATAATCCTTTAAATGTCCTCAGTAGGCCTAGGTGACTATGGATGTTGCAAATGCCTAGCAATGCTCAGGGTAAATCTCTTCTTTATTTCGGGCTGGACCTAAAGGCCAGTTTCCGCATCACTTAAAGAGACCTCGAGCAGGAATCACCAGACTGAAGTGGTGCCCCAGTGGTTTCCTTCAGGGCCGCTTATGTTTCCTCAAAGTGGCAGACCCGCATGGAATGAAAGCCTGCCACGAAACGCCTTCCTGAGGCTCTTTCAAAGCTGTGGAACGCTAGCCATAGAGAACACATTAATTCCCGGCCCTTCCAACTGCATAGTGAGGGAGTTCCCCGAGCTGTGTATCCCTTGATTGTGCCCAGAAGGCTCTGGGAACACAGTGTCCTTCCTTGGCAGTAACTGACCATGTGAGAGTCTTGAGCACTGTGGGCCATAGTAAAGCTAAAGCCGACCATTGACTAAGACTTCCTGGAAACCGGTGCACCTCTATCTCTGGAAATGGGAAAATGTGCACCTTACCTCAAGACTACAGGTCACATTTAGTTGGCCCTTTAGCTACAGTATGCAACTGGGGTGAGCTCCCAGGAAGGAATCGCAAGCCCCTGGATTCTTTAGGAAAAAAACTCTGTGCTCTTCAGCGGCACCTGTGGCGTGAAGAGTCTCCTGGTGGTGTGGTTTTCAGCAGGCTTGGAAGCTGCAATGGAGCTGCTGTCAAAAGGTGGAAATACGGGCTTCTCCCATATTCTCCCGTTTACAACTTGATGCCACAGCGCATTTACTAGCACTCTCTGACTGACTGCTGGAGACTTTCAGCCCCACTGGGCCTTTCTATGATCACACTTCGTTGGACGCGGGGTGTTTTGTGTGCCACGAATAGCATTACACGCTTCATTAACTAGTCCGGCCTAGGTGACTTTGGATGGACCAAATGGCTAAGAATTTGACCGGTATTTCAGGATTTTCTGGCAGGCTGGACCTACCGTGTACCTTGCATCCCAATAGAGAGATGACAGGTAAGAGTTGCCAGGATGCACTTTAGGCGCAGGGGTTCTTTCAGTGCAGTTCAGAGGGCCTCCGCAGAGGCAGAGCCACGTTGAATGGAATACTGGACAAAACGTGGTCCTGGGGCTGCCTTACAGCTGTAGAAATCAAGCTCTGCGGGCGAGAATCTGTTCATCACCCTTCCCTCTGCATACAAAGAGTCGACCGCAACCGTCTCTTCTGTGTTATGTTTCTCGGAAAATAAAAGGGGACTACGGCGCACACACTCTCCCTCAGAAGGGAATTCCTACGTGACTCTCTTAGGCCTACGGAAAGCCGTAGAGGAGTTAAAGCACTCTGTCGAGTCAGGACGCACGGAGATGGCTGCACACAAAACTTTGCTGATAGGAAACACTTGTGCTTCCCTTGAGACCAGGGGTCACGTTTACTTTGTCCTGAGCTAGGGCAAGCGTGGGATGAGCTCCTAGCAAGGCACTGGAGACCACCTGGATTCCTAGGAGAACACTCACTTTCTTCACTGAGCGTATTCCTAGGAGTGACTAGAAGATGGTTAATGGCAATGTCTTTCAGTCAGCCTTGAGGCCGCCACTATGTACCTTTCAACTGGGGGAAATCCTGCCTTTTTCCAGGCTTCTCAATGACAAACTGGATCACCCCCCACATGTACCTAGCTTCTCTGACAATCCCAAAGAGACCATTGGAACACAATCCGGCCTTCTGCGATGAAACTTTTGGATGCAGTGTGCTCTGCATGTGGTGAACGGCATAATTCTCTAAATGTCCTCAGTAGGCCTAGGTGACTTTGGATGTTCCAAATGCCTAGCAATGCTCAGGGTAAATCTCTTCTTTATTTCGGGCTGGACCTAAAGGCCAGTTTCCGCATCACTTAGAGAGACCACGAGCAGGAGTCCCCAGACTGAAGTGGCGCCCCGGTGGTTTCCTTCAGGGTCTCTTATGTTTCCTCAAAGTGGCAGACCCGCATGGAATGAAAGCCTGCCACGAACCACCTTCCTGAGGCTCTTTCAACGCTGTGGAATGCTAGCCATAGAGAACACATTAGTTCCCGGCCCTTCCAACTGCATAGTGAGGGAAGTTCCCCGAGCTGTGTATCCCTTGATTCTGCCCAGAAGGTTTTGTGTACACAGTGTCCTTCCTTGGCAGTAACTGATCATGTGAGAGTCTTGAGCACTGTGGGCCATAGTAAAGCTAAAGCCGTCCATTGAGTAAGACTTCCTGGAAACTGGTGCACCTCTATCTCTGGTAATGGGAAAATGTTCATCTTACCTCAAGACTACAGGTCATATTTAGTTGGCCCTTTAGCTACAGTATGCAACTCGGGTGAGCTCCCAGGAAGGAATCGCAGGCCCCGGATTCCATAGGAAAAAACTATGTGCTCTTAAGCGGCACCTGCGGCGTGAATAGTATCCTGGTGGTGTGGTTTTCAGCAGGCTTGGAAGCTGCAATGAAGCTGCTGTCAAAGGGGGAAATACGGGCTTCTCCCATATTCTCCCGTTTACAACTTGACGCCACAGCACATTTACTAGCACTCTCTGACTGACTGCTGGAGACTTTCAGCCCCACTGGGCCTTTCTATGATCACACTTCGTTGGACGCGGGGTGTTTTGCGTGCCACGGATAGCATTACACGCTTCATGAACTAGTCCGGCCTAGGTGACTTTGGATGGACCAAATGGCTAAGAATTTGACCGGATTTTCAGGATTTTCTGGGAGGCTGGACGTACCATGGACCTTGCTTCCCAATAGAGAGATGACAGGTAAGAGTTGCCAGGATGCACTTTAGGTGCAGGGATTCTTTCAGTGCAGTTCAGAGGGCCTCCGCGGAGGCAGAGCCACGTTGAATGTAATACTGGCCAAAACGTGGTCCTGGGACTGCCTTACAGCTGTAGAAATCAAGCTCTGCGGGCGAGAATCTGTTCATCACCCTTCCCTCTGCATACAAAGAGTCGACCCCAACCGTCTCTTCTGTGTTATGTTTCTCGGAAAATAAAAGGGGACTACGGCGCACACACTCTCCCTCAGAAGGGAATTCCTACGCGACTCTCTTAGGCCTACGGAAAGCCGTAGAGGAGTTAAAGCAGTCTGTCGAGTCAGGACGCACGGAGATGGCTGCACACAAAACTTTGCTGATAGGAAACACTCGTGCTTGCCTTGAGGCCAGGGGTCACGTTTACTTTGCCCTGATCTAGGGCAAGCGTGGGATGAGCTCCTAGCAAGGCACTGGAGACCACCTGGATTCCTAGGAGAATGCTCACTTTCTTCAATGATCGTATTCCTAGGAGTGACTAGAAGACGGTTCATGGCAATGTCTTTCAGTCAGCCTTGAGGCCGCCACTATGTACGTTTCAACTGGGGGAAATCCTGCCTTTTTCCAGGCTTCTCAATGACAAACTGGATCACCCCGCACATGTACCTAGCTTCTCTGACAATCCCAAAGAGACCATTGGAATGCAATCCGGCCTCCTGCGATGAAACTTTTGGATGCAGTGTGCTCTGCATGTGGTGAATGGCATAATCCTCTAAATGTCCTCAGTAGGCCTAGGTGACTTTGGATGTTGCAAATGCCTAGCAATGCTCAGGGTAAATCTCTTCTTTATTTCGGGCTGGACCTAAAGGCCAGTTTCCGCATCACTTAGAGAGACCTCCAGCAGGAGTCCCCAGACTGAAGTGGCGCCCCGGTGGTTTCCTTCAGGGCCTCTTATATTTCCTCAAAGTGGCAGACCCGCATGGAATGAAAGCCTGCCACGAACCGCCTTCCTGAGGCTCTTTCAAAGCTGTGGAACGCTAGCCATAGAGAACACATTCGTTCCCGGCCCTTCCAACTGCATAGTGAGGGAAGTTCCCCGAGCTGTGTATCCCTTGATTGTGCCCAGAAGGCTTTGGGTACACAGTGTCCTTCCTTGGCAGGAATTGACCATGTGAGAGTCTTGAGCACTGTGGGCCATGGTAAAGCTAAAGCCGTCCATTGACTAAGACTTCCTGGAAACCGGTGCACCTCTATCTCTGGTAATGGGAAAATGTGCACCTTACCTCAAGACTAGAGGTCACATTTAGTTGGCTCTTTAGCTACAGTACGCAACTGGGGTGAGCTCCCAGGAAGGAATCACAAGCCCCTGGATTCTTTAGGAAAAAAACTCTGTGCTCTTCAGCGGCACCTGTGGCGTGAAGAGTCTCCTGGTGGTGTGGTTTTCAGCAGGCTTGGAAGCTGCAATGGAGCTGCTGTCAAAAGGGGGAAATACGGGCTTCTCCCATATTCTCCCGTTTACAACTTGACGCCACAGCACATTTACTAGCACTCTCTGACTGACTGCTGGAGACTTTCAGCCCCACTGGGCCTTTCTATGATCACACTTCGTTGGACGCGGGGTGTTTTGCGTGCCACGAATAGCATTACACGCTTCATGAACTAGTCCGGCCTAGGTGACTTTGGATGGACCAAATGGCTAAGAATTTGACCGGAGTTTCAGGATTTTCTGGCAAGCTGGACCTACCGTGGACCTTGCTTCCCAATAGAGAGATGACAGGTAAGAGTTGCCAGGATGCACTTTAGGCGCAGGGGTTCTTTCAGTGCAGTTCAGAGGGCCTCGGCGGAGGCAGAGCCACGTTGAATGGAATACTGGCAAAAACGTGGTCCTGGGGCTGCCTTACAGCTGTACAAATCAAGCTCTGTAGGCGAGAATCTGTTCATCACCCTTCCCTCTTCATACAAAGAGTTGACCCCAACCGTCTGTTCTGTGTTATGTTTCTCGGAAAATAAAAGGGTAGTACGGTGCACCCACTCTCCCTATAAGTGAATACCTACGTGACTCTGTTAGGCCTACGGAAAGCCGTAGAGGAGTTAAAGCACTCTGTCGAGTAAGGGCTCACGGAGATGGCTGCACACAAAACTTTGCTGATAGGAAACACTCGTGCTTCCCTTGAGGCTAGGGGTCACGTTTACTTTGCAATGAGCTAGGGCAAGCGTGGGATGAGCTCCTAGCAAGGTACTGGAGACCACCTGGATTCCTAGGAGAACACTCACTTTCTTCACTGAGCGTATTCCTAGGAGTGACTAGAAGACGGTTAATGGCAATGTCTTTCAGTCAGCCTTGAGGCCGCCACTATGTACCTTTCAACTGGGGGAAATCCTGCCTTTTTCCAGGCTTCTCAATGACAAACTGGATCACCCCGCACATGTACATAGCTTCTCTGACAATCCCAAAGAGACCATTGGAAACCAATCCGGCCTTCTGTGATGAAAGTTTTGGATGCAGTGTGTTCTGCATGTGGTGAACCGCATAATTCTCTAAATGTCCTCAGTAGGCCTAGGTGACTTTGGATTTTCCAAATGCCTAGCAATGCTCAGGGTAAATCTCTTCTTTCTTTCGGGCTGGACCTAAAGGCCAGTGTCCGCATCACTTAGAGAGACCTCGAGCAGGAGTCCCCAAACTGAATTGGAGCCCCGGTGGTTTCTTTCAGGCCATCTTATGTTTCCTCAAAGTGGCAGACCCCCATGGAATGAAAGCCTGCCACGAACCGCCTTCCTGAGGCTGTTTCAAAGCTGTGGAACGCTAGCCATAGAGAACTCATTAGTTCCCGGCCCTTCCAACTGCATAGTGAGGGATGTTCGCAGAGCTGTGTATCCCTTGATTGTGCCCAGAAGGCTTTGGTTACACAGTGTCCTTCCTTGGGAAGAATTGACCATGTGAGAGTCTTGAGCACTGTGGGCCATACTAAAGCTAAAGCCGTCCATTGATTAAGACTTCCTGGAAACCGGTGCACCTCTATCTCTGGTAATGGGAAAATGTGCACCTTACCTCAAGACTAGAGGTCATATTTAGTTGGCCCTTTAGCTACAGTATGCAACTCGGGTGAGCTCCCAGGAAGGAATCGCAAGCCCCTCGATTCTTCAGGAAAAAACTATGTGCTCTTCAGCGACACCTGTTGCGTGAATAGTATCCTGGTGGTGTGGTTTTCAGCAGGCTTGGAACCTGCAATGGATCTGCTGTCAAAAGGGGGAAATACGGGCTTCTCCCATATTCTCCCATTTACAACATGACACCACAGCGCATTTACTAGCACTCTCTGACTGACTACTGGAGACTTTCAGCCCCACTGGGCATTTCTATGATCACACTTCGTTGGACACGGGGTGTTTTGCGTGCCACGAATAGCATTACACGCTTCAGGAACTAGTCCGGCCTAGGTGACTTTGGATGGACCAAATGGCTAACGATTTTTCCGGAATTTCAGTATTTTCTGTCATGCTGGATCTACATGTACCTTGCTTCACAATAGAGAGATGACAGGTAAGAGTTGGCAGGATGCACTTTAGGCGCAGGGATTCTTTCAGTGCAGTTCAGAGGGCCTCCACAGAGGCAGAGCCACGTTGAATGGAACACTGGCAAAAACGTGGTCCTAGGGCTGCCTTACAGCTGTAGAAATCAGGCTCTGCAAGCGAGAATCTGTTCATCTCTCTTTTCTCTGCATACAAAGAGTTGACAACAACCGTCTGTTCTGTGTTATGTTTCTCGGAAAATAAAAGGGGACTACGGTGCAGACACTCTCCCTCAGAAGGGAATACCTACGCGACTCTCTTAGGCCTACGGAAAGCCATAGAGGAGTTAAAGCACTCGGTCGAGTCAGTACTCACGGAGATGGCTGTACACAAAACTTTGCTAATAGGAAACACTCGTGCTTCCCTTGAGGCTAGGGGTCACGTTTACTTTGCACTGAGGTAGGGCAAGCGTGGGATGAGCTCCTAGCAAGGCACTGGAGACCACCTGGATTCCTAGGAGAACACTCACTTTCTTCACTGAGCGTATTCCTAGGAGTGACTAGAAGACGGTTAATGGCAATGTCTTTCAGTCAGCCTTGAGGCCGCCACTATGTACCTTTCAACTGGGGGAAATCCTGCCTTTTTCCAGGCTTCTCAATGACAAACTGGATCACCCCGCACATGTACCTAGCTTCTCTGACAATCCCATAGAGACCATTGGAACGCAATCCGGCCTTCTGCAATGAAACTTTTGGATGCAGTGTGCTCTGCATGTGGTGAATGGCATAATCCTCTAAATGTCCTCAGTAGGCCTAGGTGACTTTGGATGTTGCAAATGCCTAGCAATGCTCAGGGTAAATCTCTTCTTTATTTCGGGCTGGACCTAAAGGCCAGTTTCCGCATCACTTAGAGAGACCTCGAGCAGGAGTCCCCAGACTGAAGTGGCGCCCCGGTGGTTTCCTTCAGGGCCTCTTATGTTTCCTCAAAGTGGCAGACCCGCATGGAATGAAAGCCTGCCACGAACCGCCTTCCTGAGGCTCTTTCAAAGCTGTGGAACGCTAGCCATAGAGAACACATTAGTTCCCGGCCCTTCCAACTGCATAGTGAGGGAAGTTCCCCGAGCTGTGTATCCCTTGATTGTGCCCAGAAGGCTTTGGGTACACAGTGTCCTTCCTTGGCATTAACTGACCATGTGAGAGTCTTGAGCACTGTGGGCCATAGTAAAGCTAAAGCCGTCCATTGACTAAGACTTCCTGGAAACTGGTGCACCTCAATCTCTGGTAATGGGAAAATGTGCACCTTATCTCAAGACTAGAGGTCACATTTAGTTGGCCCTTTAGCTACAGTACGCAACTGGGGTGAGCTCCCAGGAAGGAATCGCAAGCCCCTGGATTCTTTAGGAAAAAAACTCTGTGCTCTTCAGCGGCACCTGTGGCGTGAAGAGTCTCCTGGTGGTGTGGTTTTCAGCAGGCTTGGAAGCTGCAATGGAGCTGCTGTCAAAAGTGGGAAATACGGGCTTCTCCCATATTCACCCATTTACAACTTGATGCCACAGGGCATTTACTAGCACTCTCTGACTGACTACTGGAGACTTTCAGCCCCACTGGGCCTTTCTATGATCACACTTCGTTGCACGCGGGGTGTTTTGCGTGCCACGAATAGCATTACATGCTTCATGAACTAGTCCGGCCTGGGTGACTTTGGATGGACCAAATGGCTAAGAATTTGACCGGTATTTCAGGATTTTCTGACAGGCTGGACCTACCGTGTACCTTGCTTCCCGATAGAGAGATGACAGGTAAGAGTTGCCAGGATGCACTTTAGGCCCAGGGGTTCTTTCAGTGCAGTTCAGAGGGCCTCCGCGGAGGCAGAGCCACGTTGAATGGAATACTGGCCAAAACGTGGTCCTGGGGCTGCCTTACAGCTGTAGAAATCAAGCTCTGTGGGCGAGAATCTGTTCATCACCCTTCCCTCTGCATACAAAGAGTCGACCCCAACCGTCTGTTCTGTGTTATGTTTCTCGAAAAATAAAAGGGGACTACGGCGCACACACTCTCCCCCAGAAGGGAATTCCTATGCGACTGTCTTAGGCCTACGGAAAGCCGTAGAGGAGTTAAAGCACTGTGTCGAGTCAGGTCGCACGGAGATGGCTGCACACAAAACTTTGCTGATAGGAAACACTCGTGCTTCCCTTGAGGCCAGGGGTTACGTTTACTTTGCCCTGAGCTAGGGCAAGCGTGGGATGAGGTCCTAGCAAGGCACTGGAGACCACCTGGATTCCTAGGAGAACGCTCACTTTCTTCACTGAGCGTATTCCTAGGAGTGACTAGAAGACGGTTCATGGCAATGTCTTTCAGTCAGCCTTGAGGCCGCCACTATCTACCTTTCAACTGGGGGAAATCCTGCCTTTTTCCAGGCTTCTCAATGACAAACTGGTTCACCCCGCACATGTACCTAGCTTCTCTGACAATCCCAAAGAGACCATTGGAACGCAATCCGGCCTTCTGCGATGAAACTTTTGGATGCAGTGTGCTCTGCATGTGGTGAATGGCATAATCCTCTAAATGTCCTCAGTAGGCCTAGGTGACTTTGGATGTTGCAAATGCCTAGCAATGCTCAGGGTAAATCTCTTCTTTATTTCGGGCTGGACCTAAAGGCCAGTTTCCGCATCACTTAGAGAGACCTCGAGCAGGGGTCCCCAAACTGAATTGGAGCCCCGGTGGTTTCCTTCAGGGCGTCTAATGTTTCCTCAAAGTGGCAGACCCGCATGGAATGAAAGCCTGCCACGAACCGCCTTCCTGAGGCTCTTTCAAAGCTGTGGAACGCTAGCCATAGAGAACACATTAGTTCCCGGCCCTTCCACCTGCATAGTGAGGGAACTTCACCGAGCTATGTATCCCTTGATTGTGCTCAGAAGGCTTTGTGTACACAGTGTCCTTCCTTGGCAGGAATTGTCCATGTGAGAGTCTTGAGCACTGTGGGCCATAGTAAAGCTAAAGCCGTCCATTGACTAAGACTTCCTGGAAACCGGTGCACCTCTATCTCTGGTAATGGGAAAATGTGCACCTTACCTCAAGACTACAGGTCACATTTAGTTGGCCCTTTAGCTACAGTATGCAACTGGGGAGGGCTCCCAGGAAGGAATCGCAAGACCCTGGATTCTTTAGGAAAAAAAACTCTGTGCTTTTCAGCGGCACCTGTGGCGTGAAGAGTCTCCTGGTGGTATTGTTTTCTGCAGGCTTGGGAGCCGCCATGAAGCTGCTTACCACGGGGAGAAATTCGGCTTCTCCCACATTCTCCCCTTTCCAACTTGACGCCAGAGCGCATTAAGAAGCACTCTCTGATTCCTGGCGACTTTCAGCCCCACTGGGCCTTTCTATGATCACACTCCGTTGGACGGGTGGTATTTTGTGTGCCATGAATAGCATTAGATGCTTCATGACATAGTGGGGACTAGGTGATTTTGGATCGTCCACGTGCCTCACAATTTCACCGGTTTTTCAGTATTTTCTGTCAGGCTGGACCTACCGTGTTCCTTGCTTCACAGTGGAGAGATGACAGGTAAGAGTTCCCAGGATGTACTTTAGGCGCAGGGATTCTGTCAGTGCAGTTCAGAGGGCCTCCACAGAGGCAGAGCCACGTTGAATGTAGTTCTGGCAAAAACGTGGTCCTGGGGCTGCCTTACAGCTGTAGATATCAAGCTCTGCAGGCGAGAATCAGTTCATTGCCTTTCACTCTGCATAGAAAGAGTTGACCCCAACAGTCTGTTCTGTGTTATTTTTGCTCAGAAAACAAAAAGGGGACTCACAGCGCACACACTCTCCCCCAGAAGGGAATTCCTATGCGACTCTCTTAGGCCTACGGAAAGCCGTAGAGGAGTTAAAGCACTCTGTCGAGTCAGGACTCACGGAGATGGCTGCACACAAAACTTTGCTGATAGGAAACACTCGTGCTTCCTGTGAGACTAGGGGTAACGTTTACTTTGCACAGAGCTAGGGCAAGTGTGGGATGAGCTCCTGGCAATGCACTGGAGACCACCTGGATTCGTAGGAGAAAACTCACTTTCTTCACTGAGCGTATTCCTAGGAGTGACTAGAAGACGGTTAATGGCAATGTCTTTCTGTCAGCCTTGAGGCCGCCACTATGTACCTTTCAACTGGGGGAAATCCTGCCTTTTTCCAGGCTTCTCAATGACAAACTGGATCAACCAGCACATGTACCTAGCTTCTCTGACAATCCAAAACAGACCATTGGAACTCAATCCGGCCTTCTGCGATGAAAGTTTAGGATGCAGTGTGTTCTGCATGTGGTGAACGGCATAATCCTCTAAATGTCCTCAGTAGGCCTAGGTGACTTTGGATGTTCCAAGTGCCTAGCAATGCACAGGGTAAATCTCTTATTTATTTCGGGCTGGACCTAAAGGCCAGTTTCCGCATCACTTAGAGAGACCTCGAGCAGGAGTCCACAAACTGAATTGGAGCCCCGGTGGTTTTTTTCAGGGCATCTTATATTTCCTCAAAGTGGCAGACCTGCATGGAATGAAAGCCTGCCACGAACCACCTTCCTGAGGCTGTATCAAAGCTGTGGAACGCTAGCCATAGAGAACACATTAGTTCCCGGCCCTTCCAACTGCATAGTGAGGGATGTTCCCAGAGCTGTGTATCCCTTGATTGTGCTCGGAAGGCTTTGTGTACACAGTGTCCTTCCTTGGAAAGAATTGACCATGTGAGTGTCTTGAGCACTGTGAGCCATACTAAAGCTAAAGCCGTCCATTGATTATGACTTCCTGGAAACCGGTTCACCTCTATCTCCGGTAATGGGAAAATATGCACCTTACCTCAAGACTAGAGGTCACATTTAGTTGGCCCTTTAGCTACAGTATGCAACACGGGTGAGCTCCCAGGAAGGAATCGCAGGCCCCGGATTCCTTAGCAAACAACTCTGTGCTCTTCAGCGGCACCTGTGGCGTGAATAGTATCCTGGTGGTGTGGTTTTTAGCAGGCTTGGAAGCTGCAATGAAGCTGCTGTCAAAAGGGGGAAATACGGGCTTCTCCCATATTCTCCCGTTTACAACTTGACGCCACAGCACATTTATTAGCACTCTGTGACTGACTACTGGAGCCTTTGAGCCCCACTGGGCCTTTCTATGATCACACTCTGTTGGACGCGGGGTGTTTTGCGTGCCATGAATAACATTACACGCTTCATGAACTAGTCCAGCCTAGTTGATTTTGGATGGACCAAATGGCTAACAATTTTACCGGATTTTCAGTATTTTCTGTCAGGCTGGACCTACCGTGTACCTTGCTTTACAAAAGAGAGATAACAGTTAAGAGTTGCCAGGATAGGGCCTCCCTGGTGGCGCAAGTGGTTGAGAGTCCGCCTGCCGATGCAGGGGATACGGGTTCATGCCCCGGTCTGGGAGGATCCCATATGCCGCGGAGCGGCTGGGCCCGTGAGCCATGGCCGCTGAGCCTGCGCGTCCGGAGCCTGCGCGTCCGGAGCCTGTGCTCCGCAACGGGGGAGGCCACAACAGTGAGAGGCCCGCATACCGCAAAAAAAAAAAAAAAAAAAAAAAAAAAAAAAAGAGTTGCCAGGATGCACTTTAGGTGCAGGTATTCTATCAGTGGAGTTCAGAGGGCCTCCGCAGAGGCAGAGCCACGTTGAATGGAATACTGGCAAAAACGTGGTCCTGGGGCTGCCTTACAGCTGTAGAAATCAAGCTCTGTAGGCGAGAATCTGTTCATCACCCTTCCCTCTTCATACAAAGAGTTGACCCCAACCGTCTGTTCTGTGTTATGTTTCTCGGAAAATAAAAGGGGAGTACGGTGCAACAACTCTCCCTATAAGTGAATACCTACGCGACTCTGTTGGGCCTACGGAAAGCCATAGAGGAGTTAAAGCACTCTGTCGAGTCAGGGCTCACGGAGATGGCTGCACACAAAACTTTGCTGATAGGAAACACTCGTGCTTCCCTTGAGGCTAGGGGTCACGTTTACTTTGCACTGAGCTAGGCCAAGCGTGGGATGAGCTCCTAGCAATGTACTGGAGACCACCTGGATTCCTAGGAGAACACTCACTTTCTTCACTGAGCGTATTCCTAGGAGTGACTAGAAGACGGTTAATGGCAATGTCTTTCAGTCAGCCTTGAGGCTGCCACTATGTACCTTTCAACTGGGGGAAATCCTGCCTTTTTCCAGGCTTCTCAATGACAAACTGGATCACCCCGCACATGTACCTAGCTTCTCTGACAATCCCAAAGAGACCATTGGAACGCAATCCGGCCTTCTGCGATGAAACTTTTGGATGCAGTGTGCTCTGCATGTGGTGAACGGCATAATCCTCTAAATGTCCTCAGTAGGCCTAGGTGACTTTGGATGTTGCAAATGCCTAGCAATGCTCAGGGTAAATCTCTTCTTTATTTCGGGCTGGACCTAAAGGCCAGTTTCCGCATCACTTAGAGAGACCTCGAGCAGGAGTCCCCAGACTGAAGTGGCGCCCCGGTGGTTTCCTTCAGGGCCTCTTATGTTTCCTCAAAGTGGCAGACCCGCATGGAATGAAAGCCTGCCACGAACCGCCTTCCTGAGGCTCTTTCAAAGCTGTGGAACGCTAGCCATAGAGAACACATTAGTTCCCGGCCCTTCCAACTGCATAGTGAGGGAAGTTCCCCGAGCTGTGTATCCCTTGATTGTGCCCAGAAGGCTTTGGGTACACAGTGTCCTTCCTTGGCATTAACTGACCATTTGAGAGTCTTGAGCACTGTGGGCCATAGTAAAGCTAAAGCCGTCCATTGACTAAGACTTCCTGGAAACTGGTGCACCTCAATCTCTGGTAATGGGAAAATGTGCACCTTATCTCAAGACTAGAGGTCACATTTAGTTGGCCCTTTAGCTACAGTACGCAACTGGGGTGAGCTCCCAGGAAGGAATCGCAAGCCCCTGGATTCTTTAGGAAAAAAACTCTGTGCTCTTCAGCGGCACCTGTGGCGTGAAGAGTCTCCTGGTGGTGTGGTTTTCAGCAGGCTTGGAAGCTGCAATGGAGCTGCTGTCAAAAGTGGGAAATACGGGCTTCTCCCATATTCTCCCATTTACAACTTGATGCCACAGGGCATTTACTAGCACTCTCTGACTGACTACTGGAGACTTTCAGCCCCACTGGGCCTTTCTATGATCACACTTCGTTGCACGCGGGGTGTTTTGCGTGCCACGAATAGCATTACATGCTTCATGAACTAGTCCGGCCTGGGTGACTTTGGATGGACCAAATGGCTAAGAATTTGACCGGTATTTCAGGATTTTCTGACAGGCTGGACCTACCGTGTACCTTGCTTCCCGATAGAGAGATGACAGGTAAGAGTTGCCAGGATGCACTTTAGGCCCAGGGGTTCTTTCAGTGCAGTTCAGAGGGCCTCCGCGGAGGCAGAGCCACGTTGAATGGAATACTGGCCAAAACGTGGTCCTGGGGCTGCCTTACAGCTGTAGAAATCAAGCTCTGTGGGCGAGAATCTGTTCATCACCCTTCCCTCTGCATACAAAGAGTCGACCCCAACCGTCTGTTCTGTGTTATGTTTCTCGAAAAATAAAAGGGGACTACGGCGCACACACTCTCCCCCAGAAGGGAATTCCTATGCGACTGTCTTAGGCCTACGGAAAGCCGTAGAGGAGTTAAAGCACTGTGTCGAGTCAGGTCGCACGGAGATGGCTGCACACAAAACTTTGCTGATAGGAAACACTCGTGCTTCCCTTGAGGCCAGGGGTTACGTTTACTTTGCCCTGAGCTAGGGCAAGCGTGGGATGAGGTCCTAGCAAGGCACTGGAGACCACCTGGATTCCTAGGAGAATGCTCACTTTCTTCACTGAGCGTATTCCTAGGAGTGACTAGAAGACGGTTCATGGCAATGTCTTTCAGTCAGCCTTGAGGCCGCCACTATCTACCTTTCAACTGGGGGAAATCCTGCCTTTTTCCAGGCTTCTCAATGACAAACTGGATCACCCCGCACATGTACCTAGCTTCTCTGACAATCCCAAAGAGACCATTGGAACGCAATCCGGCCTTCTGCGATGAAACTTTTGGATGCAGTGTGCTCTGCATGTGGTGAATGGCATAATCCTCTAAATGTCCTCAGTAGGCCTAGGTGACTTTGGATGTTGCAAATGCCTAGCAATGCTCAGGGTAAATCTCTTCTTTATTTCGGGCTGGACCTAAAGGCCAGTTTCCGCATCACTTAGAGAGACCTCGAGCAGGGGTCCCCAAACTGAATTGGAGCCCCGGTGGTTTCCTTCAGGGCGTCTAATGTTTCCTCAAAGTGGCAGACCCGCATGGAATGAAAGCCTGCCACGAACCGCCTTCCTGAGGCTCTTTCAAAGCTGTGGAACGCTAGCCATAGAGAACACATTAGTTCCCGGCCCTTCCACCTGCATAGTGAGGGAACTTCACCGAGCTATGTATCCCTTGATTGTGCTCAGAAGGCTTTGTGTACACAGTGTCCTTCCTTGGCAGGAATTGTCCATGTGAGAGTCTTGAGCACTGTGGGCCATAGTAAAGCTAAAGCCGTCCATTGACTAAGACTTCCTGGAAACCGGTGCACCTCTATCTCTGGTAATGGGAAAATGTGCACCTTACCTCAAGACTACAGGTCACATTTAGTTGGCCCTTTAGCTACAGTATGCAACTGGGGAGGGCTCCCAGGAAGGAATCGCAAGACCCTGGATTCTTTAGGAAAAAAAACTCTGTGCTTTTCAGCGGCACCTGTGGCGTGAAGAGTCTCCTGGTGGTATTGTTTTCTGCAGGCTTGGGAGCCGCCATGAAGCTGCTTACCACGGGGAGAAATTCGGCTTCTCCCACATTCTCCCCTTTCCAACTTGACGCCAGAGCGCATTAAGAAGCACTCTCTGATTCCTGGCGACTTTCAGCCCCACTGGGCCTTTCTATGATCACACTCCGTTGGACGGGTGGTATTTTGTGTGCCATGAATAGCATTAGATGCTTCATGACATAGTGGGGACTAGGTGATTTTGGATCGTCCACGTGCCTCACAATTTCACCGGTTTTTCAGTATTTTCTGTCAGGCTGGACCTACCGTGTTCCTTGCTTCACAGTGGAGAGATGACAGGTAAGAGTTCCCAGGATGTACTTTAGGCGCAGGGATTCTGTCAGTGCAGTTCAGAGGGCCTCCACAGAGGCAGAGCCACGTTGAATGTAGTTCTGGCAAAAACGTGGTCCTGGGGCTGCCTTACAGCTGTAGATATCAAGCTCTGCAGGCGAGAATCAGTTCATTGCCTT
Organism: Mesoplodon densirostris; assembly: GCF_025265405.1. Taxonomy (NCBI): domain Eukaryota; kingdom Metazoa; phylum Chordata; class Mammalia; order Artiodactyla; family Ziphiidae; genus Mesoplodon; species Mesoplodon densirostris. The sequence continues at coordinate 3,128,456 of NC_082682.1, forward strand.
TCACTCTGCATAGAAAGAGTTGACCCCAACAGTCTGTTCTGTGTTATTTTTGCTCAGAAAACAAAAAGGGGACTCACAGCGCACACACTCTCCCCCAGAAGGGAATTCCTATGCGACTCTCTTAGGCCTACGGAAAGCCGTAGAGGAGTTAAAGCACTCTGTCGAGTCAGGACTCACGGAGATGGCTGCACACAAAACTTTGCTGATAGGAAACACTCGTGCTTCCTGTGAGACTAGGGGTAACGTTTACTTTGCACAGAGCTAGGGCAAGTGTGGGATGAGCTCCTGGCAATGCACTGGAGACCACCTGGATTCGTAGGAGAAAACTCACTTTCTTCACTGAGCGTATTCCTAGGAGTGACTAGAAGACGGTTAATGGCAATGTCTTTCTGTCAGCCTTGAGGCCGCCACTATGTACCTTTCAACTGGGGGAAATCCTGCCTTTTTCCAGGCTTCTCAATGACAAACTGGATCAACCAGCACATGTACCTAGCTTCTCTGACAATCCAAAACAGACCATTGGAACTCAATCCGGCCTTCTGCGATGAAAGTTTAGGATGCAGTGTGTTCTGCATGTGGTGAACGGCATAATCCTCTAAATGTCCTCAGTAGGCCTAGGTGACTTTGGATGTTCCAAGTGCCTAGCAATGCACAGGGTAAATCTCTTCTTTATTTCGGGCTGGACCTAAAGGCCAGTTTCCGCATCACTTAGAGAGACCTCGAGCAGGAGTCCACAAACTGAATTGGAGCCCCGGTGGTTTTTTTCAGGGCATCTTATATTTCCTCAAAGTGGCAGACCTGCATGGAATGAAAGCCTGCCACGAACCACCTTCCTGAGGCTGTATCAAAGCTGTGGAACGCTAGCCATAGAGAACACATTAGTTCCCGGCCCTTCCAACTGCATAGTGAGGGATGTTCCCAGAGCTGTGTATCCCTTGATTGTGCTCGGAAGGCTTTGTGTACACAGTGTCCTTCCTTGGAAAGAATTGACCATGTGAGTGTCTTGAGCACTGTGAGCCATACTAAAGCTAAAGCCGTCCATTGATTATGACTTCCTGGAAACCGGTTCACCTCTATCTCCGGTAATGGGAAAATATGCACCTTACCTCAAGACTAGAGGTCACATTTAGTTGGCCCTTTAGCTACAGTATGCAACTCGGGTGAGCTCCCAGGAAGGAATCGCAGGCCCCGGATTCCTTAGCAAACAACTCTGTGCTCTTCAGCGGCACCTGTGGCGTGAATAGTATCCTGGTGGTGTGGTTTTTAGCAGGCTTGGAAGCTGCAATGAAGCTGCTGTCAAAAGGGGGAAATACGGGCTTCTCCCATATTCTCCCGTTTACAACTTGACGCCACAGCACATTTATTAGTACTCTGTGACTGACTACTGGAGCCTTTGAGCCCCACTGGGCCTTTCTATGATCACACTCTGTTGGACGCGGGGTGTTTTGCGTGCCATGAATAACATTACACGCTTCATGAACTAGTCCAGCCTAGTTGATTTTGGATGGACCAAATGGCTAACAATTTTACCGGATTTTCAGTATTTTCTGTCAGGCTGGACCTACCGTGTACCTTGCTTTACAAAAGAGAGATAACAGTTAAGAGTTGCCAGGATAGGGCCTCCCTGGTGGCGCAAGTGGTTGAGAGTCCGCCTGCCGATGCAGGGGATACGGGTTCATGCCCCGGTCTGGGAGGATCCCATATGCCGCGGAGCGGCTGGGCCCGTGAGCCATGGCCGCTGAGCCTGCGCGTCCGGAGCCTGCGCGTCCGGAGCCTGTGCTCCGCAACGGGGGAGGCCACAACAGTGAGAGGCCCGCATACCGCAAAAAAAAAAAAAAAAAAAAAAAAAAAAAAAAGAGTTGCCAGGATGCACTTTAGGTGCAGGTATTCTATCAGTGGAGTTCAGAGGGCCTCCGCAGAGGCAGAGCCACGTTGAATGGAATACTGGCAAAAACGTGGTCCTGGGGCTGCCTTACAGCTGTAGAAATCAAGCTCTGTAGGCGAGAATCTGTTCATCACCCTTCCCTCTTCATACAAAGAGTTGACCCCAACCGTCTGTTCTGTGTTATGTTTCTCGGAAAATAAAAGGGGAGTACGGTGCAACCACTCTCCCTATAAGTGAATACCTACGCGACTCTGTTGGGCCTACGGAAAGCCATAGAGGAGTTAAAGCACTCTGTCGAGTCAGGGCTCACGGAGATGGCTGCACACAAAACTTTGCTGATAGGAAACACTCGTGCTTCCCTTGAGGCTAGGGGTCACGTTTACTTTGCACTGAGCTAGGCCAAGCGTGGGATGAGCTCCTAGCAATGTACTGGAGACCACCTGGATTCCTAGGAGAACACTCACTTTCTTCACTGAGCGTATTCCTAGGAGTGACTAGAAGACGGTTAATGGCAATGTCTTTCAGTCAGCCTTGAGGCTGCCACTATGTACCTTTCAACTGGGGGAAATCCTGCCTTTTTCCAGGCTTCTCAATGACAAACTGGATCACCCCGCACATGTACCTAGCTTCTCTGACAATCCCAAAGAGACCATTGGAACGCAATCCGGCCTTCTGCGATGAAAGTTTTGGATGCAGTGTGTTCTGCATGTGGTGAACGGCATAATTCTCTAAATGTCCTCAGTAGGCATAGGTGACTTTGGATGTTGCAAATGCCTAGCAATGCTCAGGGTAAATCTCTTCTTTCTTTCGGGCTGGACCTAAAGGCCAGTTTCCGCATCACTTAGAGAGACCTCGAGCAGGAGTCCCCAAACTGAATTGGAGCCCCGGTGGTTTCTTTCAGGGCATCTTATGTTTCCTCAAAGTGGCAGACCCGCATGGAATGAAAGCCTGCCACGAACCGCCTTCCTGAGGCTGTTTCAAAGCTGTGGAACGCTATCCATAGAGAACTCATTAGTTCCCGGCCCTTCCAACTGCATAGTGAGGGATGTTCCCAGTGCTGTGTATCCCTTGATTGTGCCCAGAAGGCTTTGGGTACACAGTGTCCTTCCTTGGAAAGAATTGACCATGTGAGAGTCTTGAGCACTGTGGGCCATACTAAAGCTAAAGCCGTCCATTGATTAAGACTTCCTGGAAACCGGTTCACCTCTATCTCTGGTAATGGGAAAATGTGCACCTTACCTCAAGACTAGAGGTCATATTTAGTTGGCCCTTTAGCTACAGTATGCAACTCGGGTGAGCTCCCAGGAAGGAATCGCAAGCCCCTCGATTCTTCAGGAAAAAACTATGTGCACTTCAGCGACACCTGTTGCGTGAATAGTATCCTGGTGGTGTGGTTTTCAGCAGGCTTGGAAGCTGCAATGGATCTGCTGTCAAAAGGGGGAAATACGGGCTTCTCCCATATTCTCCCATTTACAACATGACACCACAGCGCATTTACTAGCACTCTCTGACTGACTACTGGAGACTTTCAGCCCCACTGGGCCTTTCTATGATCACACTTCGTTGGATGCAGGGTGTTTTGCATGCCACGAATAGCATTACACGCTTCAGGAACTAGTCCGGCCTAGGTTACTTTGGATGGACCAAATGGCTAACGATTTTTCCGGAATTTCAGTATTTTCTGTCAGGCTGGATTTACATGTACCTTGCTTCACAATAGAGAGATGACATGTAAGAGTTGGCAGGATGCACTTTAGGCACAGGGATTCTTTCAGTGCAGTTCAGAGAGCCTCCGCAGAGGCAGAGCCACGTTGAATGGAACACTGGGAAAAACGTGGTCCTAGGGCTGCCTTACAGCTGTAGAAATCAGGCTCTGCAAGCGAGAATCTGTTCATCTCTCTTTTCTCTGCATACAAAGAGTTGACAACAACCGTCTGTTCTGTGTTATGTTTCTCGGAAAATAAAAGGGGACTACGGTGCAGACACTCTCCCTCAGAAGGGAATACCTACGCGACTCTCTTAGGCCTACGGAAAGCCATAGAGGAGTTAAAGCACTCGGTCGAGTCAGTACTCACGGAGATGGCTGTACACAAAACTTTGCTAATAGGAAACACTCGTGCTTCCCTTGAGGCTAGGGGTCACGTTTACTTTTCACTGAGCTAGGGCAAGCGTGGGCTGAGCTCCTAGCAAGGAACTGGAGACCACCTGGATTCCTAGGAGAACACTCACTTTCTTCACTGAGGGTATTCCTAGGAGTGACTAGAAGACGGTTAATGGCAATGTCTTTCAGTCAGCCTTGAGGCCGCCACTATCTACCTTTCAACTGGGGGAAATCCTGCCTTTTTCCAGGCTTCTCAATGACAAACTGGATCACCCCGCACATGTACCTAGCTTCTCTGACATCCCAAAGAGACCATTGGAACGCAATCCGGCCTTCTGCGATGAAACTTTTGGATGCAGTGTGCTCTGCATGTGGTGAACGGCATAATCCTCTAAATGTCCTCAGTAGGCCTAGGTGACTTTGGATGTTGCAAATGCCTAGCAATGCTCAGGGTAAATCTCTTCTTTATTTCGGGCTGGACCTAAAGGCCAGTTTCCGCATCACTTAGAGAGACCTCGAGCAGGAGTCCCCAGACTGAAGTGGCGCCCCGGTGGTTTCCTTCAGGGCCTCTTATGTTTCCTCAAATTGGCAGACCCGCATGGAATGAAAGCCTGCCACGAACCGCCTTCCTGAGGCTCTTTCAAAGCTGTGGAACGCTAGCCATAGAGAACACATTAGTCCCGGCCCTTCCAACTGCATAGTGAGGGAAGTTCCCCGAGCTGTGTATCACTTGATTGTGCCCAGAAGGCTTTGGTTACACAGTGTTCTTCCTTGGGATTAACTGACCATGTGAGCGTCTTGAGCACTGTGGGCCATAGTAAAGCTAAAGCCGTCCATTGACTAAGACTTCCTGGAAACTGGTGCACCTCAATCTCTGGTAATGGGAAAATGTGCACCTTATCTCAAGACTAGAGGTCACATTTAGTTGGCCCTTTAGCTACAGTACGCAACTGGGGTGAGCTCCCAGGAAGGAATCGCAAGCCCCTGGATTCTTTAGGAAAAAAACTCTGTGCTCTTCAGCGGCACCTGTGGCGTGAAGAGTCTCCTGGTGGTGTGGTTTTCAGCAGGCTTGGAAGCTGCAATGGAGCTGCTGTCAAAAGTGGGAAATACGGGCTTCTCCCATATTCTCCCATTTACAACTTGATGCCACAGGGCATTTACTAGCACTCTCTGACTGACTACTGGAGACTTTCAGCCCCACTGGGCCTTTCTATGATCACACTTCGTTGCACGCGGGGTGTTTTGCGTGCCACGAATAGCATTACATGCTTCATGAACTAGTCCGGCCTGGGTGACTTTGGATGGACCAAATGGCTAAGAATTTGACCGGTATTTCAGGATTTTCTGACAGGCTGGACCTACCGTGTACCTTGCTTCCCAATAGAGAGATGACCGGTAAGAGTTGCCAGGATGCACTTTAGGCCCAGGGGTTCTTTCAGTGCAGTTCAGAGGGCCTCCGCGGAGGCAGAGCCACGTTGAATGGAATACTGGCCAAAACGTGGTCCTGGGGCTGCCTTACAGCTGTAGAAATCAAGCTCTGCGGGCGAGAATCTGTTCATCACCCTTCCCTCTGCATACAAAGAGTCGACCCCAACCGTCTGTTCTGTGTTATGTTTCTCGAAAAATAAAAGGGGACTACGGCGCACACACTCTCCCCCAGAAAGGAATTCCTATGCGACTGTCTTAGGCCTACGGAAAGCCGTAGAGGAGTTAAAGCACTGTGTCGAGTCAGGTCGCACGGAGATGGCTGCACACAAAACTTTGCTGATAGGAAACACTTGTGCTTCCCTTGAGGCCAGGGGTCACGTTTACTTTGCCCTGAGCTAGGGCAAGCGTGGGATGAGCTCCTAGCAAGGCACTGGAGACCACCTGGATTCCTAGGAGAACGCTCACTTTCTTCACTGAGCGTATTCCTAGGAGTGACTAGAAGACGGTTAATGGCAATGTCTTTCAGTCAGCCTTGAGGCCGCCACTGTCTACCTTTCAACTGGGGGAAATCCTGCCTTTTTCCAGGCTTCTCAATGACAAACTGGATCACCCCGCACATGTACCTAGCTTCTCTGACAATCCCAAAGAGACCATTGGAACGCAATCCGGCCTTCTGCGATGAAACTTTTGGATGCAGTGTGCTCTGCATGTGGTGAACGGCATAATCCTCTAAATGTCCTCAGTAGGCCTAGGTGACTTTGGATGTTGCAAATGCCTAGCAATGCTCAGGGTAAATCTCTTCTTTATTTCGGGCTGGACCTAAAGGCCAGTTTCCGCATCACTTAGAGAGACCTTGAGCAGGGGTCCCCAAACTGATTTGGAGCCCCGGTGGTTTCCTTCAGGGCGTCTAATGTTTCCTCAAAGTGGCAGACCCGCATGGAATGAATGCCTGCCACGAACCGCCTTCCTGAGGCTCTTTCAAAGCTGTGGAACGCTAGCCATAGAGAACACATTCGTTCCCGGCCCTTCCAACTGCATAGTGAGGGAACTTTCCCGAGCTGTGTATCCCTTGATTGTGCTCAGAAGGCTTTGGGTACACAGTGTCCTTCCTTGGCAGGAATTGACCATGTGAGAGTCTTGAGCACTGTGGGCCATAGTAAAGCTAAAGCCGTCCATTGACTAAGACTTCCTGGAAACCGGTGCACCTCTATCTCTGGTAATGGGAAAATGTGCACCTTACCTCAAGACTACAGGTCACATTTAGTTGGCCCTTTAGCTACAGTATGCAAATGGGGAGGGCTCCCAGGAAGGAATCGCAAGACCCTGGATTCTTTAGGAAAAAAACTCTGTGCTCTTCAGCGGCACCTGTGGCGTGAAGAGTCTCCTGGTGGTATTGTTTTCTGCAGGCTTGGAAGCCGCCATGAAGCTGCTTACCACGGGGAGAAATTCGGCTTCTCCCACATTCTCCCCTTTCCAACTTGACGCCAGAGCGCATTAAGAAGCACTCTCTGATTCCTGGCGACTTTCAGCCCCACTGGGCCTTTCTATTATCACACTCCGTTGGACGGGCGGTATTTTGTGTGCCATGAATAGCATTAGATGCTTCATGACATAGTGGGGACTAGGTGATTTTGGATCGTCCACGTGCCTCACAATTTCACCGGTTTTTCAGTATTTTCTGTCAGGCTGGACCTACCGTGTTCCTTGCTTCACAGTGGAGAGATGACAGGTAAGAGTTCCCAGGATGTACTTTAGGCGCAGGGATTCTGTCAGTGCAGTTCAGAGGGCCTCCACAGAGGCAGAGCCACGTTGAATGTAGTTCTGGCAAAAACGTGGTCCTGGGGCTGCCTTACAGCTGTAGATATCAAGCTCTGCAGGCGAGAATCAGTTCATTGCCTTTCACTCTGCATAGAAAGAGTTGACCCCAACAGTCTGTTCTGTGTTATTTTTGCTCAGAAAACAAAAAGGGGACTCACAGCGCACACACTCTCCCCCAGAAGGGAATTCCTATGCGACTCTCTTAGGCCTACGGAAAGCCGTAGAGGAGTTAAAGCACTCTGTCGAGTCAGGACTCACGGAGATGGCTGCACACAAAACTTTGCTGATAGGAAACACTCGTGCTTCCTGTGAGACTAGGGGTAACGTTTACTTTGCACAGAGCTAGGGCAAGTGTGGGATGAGCTCCTGGCAATGCACTGGAGACCACCTGGATTCGTAGGAGAAAACTCACTTTCTTCACTGAGCGTATTCCTAGGAGTGACTAGAAGACGGTTAATGGCAATGTCTTTCTGTCAGCCTTGAGGCCGCCACTATGTACCTTTCAACTGGGGGAAATCCTGCCTTTTTCCAGGCTTCTCAATGACAAACTGGATCAACCAGCACATGTACCTAGCTTCTCTGACAATCCAAAACAGACCATTGGAACTCAATCCGGCCTTCTGCGATGAAAGTTTAGGATGCAGTGTGTTCTGCATGTGGTGAACGGCATAATCCTCTAAATGTCCTCAGTAGGCCTAGGTGACTTTGGATGTTCCAAGTGCCTAGCAATGCACAGGGTAAATCTCTTCTTTATTTCGGGCTGGACCTAAAGGCCAGTTTCCGCATCACTTAGAGAGACCTCGAGCTGGAGTCCACAAACTGAATTGGAGCCCCGGAGGTTTTTTTCAGGGCATCTTATATTTCCTCAAAGTGGCAGACCTGCATGGAATGAAAGCCTGCCACGAAACACCTTCCTGAGGCTGTATCAAAGCTGTGGAACGCTAGCCATAGAGAACACATTAGTTCCCGGCCCTTCCAACTGCATAGTGAGGGATGTTCCCAGAGCTGTGTATCCCTTGATTGTGCTCGGAAGGCTTTGTGTACACAGTGTCCTTCCTTGGAAAGAATTGACCATGTGAGTGTCTTGAGCACTGTGAGCCATACTAAAGCTAAAGCCGTCCATTGATTATGACTTCCTGGAAACCGGTTCACCTCTATCTCTGGTAATGGGAAAATATGCACCTTACCTCAAGACTAGAGGTCACATTTAGTTGGCCCTTTAGCTACAGTATGCAACTCGGTTGAGCTCCCAGGAAGGAATCGCAGGCCCCGGATTCCTTAGCAAACAACTCTGTGCTCTTCAGCGGCACCTGTGACGTGAATAGTATCCTGGTGGTGTGGTTTTCAGCAGGCTTGGAAGCTGCAATGAAGCTGCTGTCAAAAGGGGGAAATACGGGCTTCTCCCATATTCTCCCGTTTACAACTTGAAGCCACAGCACATTTATTAGCACTCTGTGACTGACTACTGGAGCCTTTGAGCCCCACTGGGCCTTTCTATGATCACACTCCGTTGGACGCGGGGTGTTTTGCGTGCCATGAATAACATTACACGCTTCATGAACTAGTCCAGCCTAGTTGATTTTGGATGGACCAAATGGCTAACAATTTTACCGGATTTTCAGTATTTTCTGTCAGGCTGGACCTACCGTGTACCTTGCTTTACAAAAGAGAGATAACAGTTAAGAGTTGCCAGGATGCACTTTAGGTGCAGGGATTCTATCAGTGCAGTTCAGAGGGCCTCCGCAGAGGCAGAGCCACGTTGAATGGAATACTGGCAAAAACGTGGTCCTGGGGCTGCCTTACAGCTGTAGAAATCAAGCTCTGTAGGCGAGAATCTGTTCATCACCCTTCCCTCTTCATACAAAGAGTTGACCCCAACCGTCTGTTCTGTGTTATGTTTCTCGGAAAATAAAAGGGTAGTACGGTGCACCCACTCTCCCTATAAGTGAATACCTACGCGACTCTGTTAGGCCTATGGAAAGCCGTACAGGAGTTAATGCACTCTGTCTAGTCAGGGCTCACGGAGATGGCTGCACACAAAACTTTGCTGATAGGAAACACTCGTGCTTCCCTTGAGGCTAGGGGTCACGTTTACTTTGCACTGAGCTAGGCCAAGCGTGGGATGAGCTCCTAGCAAGGTACTGGAGACCACCTGGATTCCTAGGAGAACACTCACTTTCTTCACTGAGCGTATTCCTAGGAGTGACTAGAAGACGGTTAATGGCAATGTCTTTCAGTCATCCTTGAGGCCGCCACTATGTACCTTTCAACTGGGGGAAATCCAGCCTTTTTCCAGGCTTCTCAATGACAAACTGGATCACCCCGCACATGTACCTAGCTTCTCTGACAATCCCAAAGAGACCATTGGAACGCAATCCGGCCTTCTGCGATGAAAGTTTTGGATGCAGTGTGTTCTGCATGTGGTGAACGGCATAATTCTCTAAATGTCCTTAGTAGGCCTAGGTGACTTTCGATGTTGCAAATGCCTAGCAATGCTCAGGGTAAATCTCTTCTTTCTTTCGGGCTGGACCTAAAGGCCAGTTTCCACATCACTTAGAGAGACCTCGAGCAGGAGTCCCCAAACTGAATTGGAGCCCCGGTGGTTTCTTTCAGGGCATCTTATGTTTCCTCAAAGTGGCAGACCCGCATGGAATGAAAGCCTGCCACGAACCGCCTTCCTGAGGCACTTTCAAAGCTGTGGAACGCTAGCCATAGAGAACTCATTAGTTCCCGGCCCTTCCAACTGCATAGTGAGGGATGTTCCCAGAGCTGTGTATCCCTTGATTGTGCCCAGATTGCTTTGGGTACACAGTGTCCTTCCTTGGAAAGAATTGACCATGTGAGAGTCTTGAGCACTGTGGGCCATACTAAAGCTAAAGCCGTCCATTGATTAAGACTTCCTGGAAACCGGTGCACCTCTATCTCTGGTAATGGGAAAATGTGCACCTTAGCTCAAGACTAGAGGTCATATTTAGTTGGCCCTTTAGCTACAGTATGCAACTCGGGTGAGCTCCCAGGAAGGAATCGCAAGCCCCTCGATTCTTCAGGAAAAAACTATGTGCTCTTCAGCGACACCTGTTGCGTGAATAGTATCCTGGTGTTGTGGTTTTCAGCAGGCTTGGAAGCTGCAATGAAGCTGCTGTGAAAAGGGGGATATACGGGCTTCTTCCATATTCTCCCATTTACAACATGACCCCACAGCGCATTTACTAGCACTCTCTGACTGACTACTGGAGACTTTCAGCCCCACTGGGCCTTTCTATGATCACACTTCGTTGGACGCGGGGTGTTTTGCGTGCCACGAATAGCATTACACGCTTCAGGAACTAGTCCGGCCTAGGTGACTTTGGATGGACCAAATGGCTAACGATTTTTCCGGAATTTCAGTATTTTCTGTCAGGCTGGATCTACATGTACCTTGCTTTACAATAGAGAGATGACAGGTAAGAGTAGGCAGGATGCACCTTAGGCGCAGGGATTCTTTCAGTGCAGTTCAGAGGGCCTCCGCAGAGGCAGAGCCACGTTGAATGGAACACTGGCAAAAACGTGGTCCTAGGGCTGCCTTACAGCTGTAGAAATCAGGCTCTGCAAGCGAGAATCTGTTCATCTCTCTTTTCTCTGCATACAAAGAGTTGACAACAACCGTCTGTTCTGTGTTATGTTTCTCGGAAAATAAAAGGGGACTACGGTGCAGACACTCTCCCTCAGAAGGGAATACCTACGCGACTCTCTTAGGCCTACGGAAAGCCATAGAGGAGTTAAAGCACTCGGTCAAGTCAGTACTCACGTAGATGGCTGTACACAAAACTTTGCTAATAGGAAACACTCATGCTTCCCTTGAGGCTAGGGGTCACGTTTACTTTGCACTGAGCTAGGGCAAGCGTGGGATGAGCTCCAAGCAAGGCACTGGAGACCACATGGATTCCTAGGAGAACACTCACTTTCTTCACTGAGGGTATTCCTAGGAGTGACTAGAAGACGGTTAATGGCAATGTCTTTCAGTCAGCCTTGAGGCCGCCACTATGTACCTTTCAACTGGGGGAAATCCTGCCTTTTTCCAGGCTTCTCAATGACAAACTGGATCACCCCGCACATGTACCTAGCTTCTCTGACAATCCCAAAGAGACCATTGGAACGCAATCCGGCCTTCTGCGATGAAACTTTTGGATGTAGTGTGCTCTGCATGTGGTGAACGGCATAATCCTCTAAATGTCCTCAGTAGGCCTAGGTGACTTTGGATGTTGCAAATGCCTAGCAATGCTCAGGGAAAATCTCTTCTTTATTTCGGGCTGGACCTAAAGGCCAGTTTCCGCATCACTTAGAGAGACCTCGAGCAGGAGTCCCCAGACTGAAGTGGCGCCCCGGTGGTTTCCTTCAGGGCCCCTTATGTTTCCTAAAAGTGGCAGACCCGCATGGAATGAAAGCCTGCCACGAACCGCCTTCCTGAGGCTCTTTCAAAGCTGTGGAACGCTAGCCATAGAGAACAAATTAGTTCCCGGCCCTTCCAACTGCATAGTGAGGGAATTTCCCCGAGCTGTGTATCCCTTGATTGTGCCCAGAAGGCTTTGTGTACACAGTGTACTTCCTTGGAAAGAATTGACCATGTGAGAGTCTTGAGCACTGTGGGCCATACTAAAGCTAAAGCCGTCCATTGATTAAGACTTCCTGTAAACCGGTGCACCTCTATCTCTGGTAATGGGAAAATGTACACCTTACCTCAAGACTAGAGGTCACATTTAGTTGGCCCTTTAGCTACAGTACGCAACTGGGGTGAGCTCCCAGGAAGGAATCGCAAGCCCCTGGCTTCTTTAGGAATAAACTATATGCTCTTCAGCGGCATCTGTGGCGTGAATAGGATCCTGGTGGTGTGGTTTTCAGCAGGCTTGGAAGCTGCAATGATGCTGCTGTCAAAAGGGGGAAATACGTGCTTCTCCCATATTCTCCCGTTTACAACATGACACCACAGCGCATTTACTAGCACTCTCTGACTGACTACTGGAGACTTTCAGCCCCACTGGGCCTTTCTATGATCACACTTCGTTGCACGCAGGGTGTTTTGCGTGCCACGAATAGCATTACATGCTTCATGAACTAGTCCGGCCTAGGTGACTTTGGATGGACGAAATGGCTAAGAATGTGACCGGTATTTCAGGACTTTCTGACAGGCTGGACCTACCGTGTACCTTGCTTCCCAATAGAGAGATGACAGGTAAGAGTTGCCAGGATGCACTTTAGGCTCAGGGGTTCTTTCAGTGCAGTTCAGAGGGCCTCAGGGGAGGCAGAGTCACGTTGAATGGAATACTGGCCAAAACGTGGTCCTGGGACTGCCTTACAGCTGTAGAAATCAAGCTCTGCGGGCGAGAATCTGTTCATCACCCTTCCCTCTGCATACAAAGAGTCGACCCCAACTGTCTGTTCTGTGTTATGTTTCTCGGAAAATAAAAGGGGACTACGGCGCACACACTCTCCCTCAGAAGGGAATTCCTACGCGACTCTCTTAGGCCTACGGAAAGCCGTAGAGGAGTTAAAACACTGTGTCGAGTCAGGTCGCACGGAGATGGCTGCACACAAAACTTTGCTGATAGGAAACACTCGTGCTTCCCTTGAGGCCCGGGGTCACGTTTACTTTGCCCTGAGCTAGGGCAAGCGTGGGATGAACTCCTAGCAAGGCACTGGAGACAACCTGGATTCCTAGGAGAACGCTCACTTTCTTCACTGAGCGTATTCCTAGGAGTGACTAGAAGACGGTTAATGGCAATGTCTTTCAGTCAGCCTTGAGGCCGCCACTATCTACCTTTCAACTAGGGGAAATCCTGCCTTTTTCCAGGCTTCTCAATGACAAACTGGATCACCCCGCACATGTACCTAGCTTCTCTGACAATCCCAAAGAGACCATTGGAATGCAATCCGGCCTTCTGCGATGAAACTTTTGGATGCAGTGTGCTCTGCATGTGGTGAATGGCATAATCCTCTAAATGTCCTCAGTAGGCCTAGGTGACTTTGGATGTTGCAAATGCCTAGCAATGCTCAGGGTAAATCTCTTCTTTATTTCGGGCTGGACATAAAGGCCAGTTTCCGCATCACTTAGAGAGACCTCGAGCAGGGGTCCCCAAACTGAATTGGAGCCCCGGTGGTTTCGTTCAGGGCATCTAATGTTTCCTCAAAGTGGCAGACCCGCATGGAATGAAAGCCTGCCACGAACCGCCTTCCTGAGGCTCTTTCAAAGCTGTTGAACGCTAGCCATAGAGAACACATTAGTTCCCGGCCCTTCCAAATGCATAGTGAGGGAAGTTACCCGAGCTGTTTATCCCTTGATTGTGCCCAGAAGGCTTTGGGTACACAGTGTCCTTCCTTGGCAGGAATTGACCATGTGAGAGTCTTCAGCACTGTAGGCCATAGTAAAGCTAAAGCCGTCCATTGACTAAGACTTCCTGGAAACCGGTGCACCTCTATCTCTGGTAATGGGAAAATGTGCACCTTACCTCAAGACTAGAGGTCATATTTAGTTGGCCCTTTAGCTACAGTATGCAACTCGCGTGAGCTCCCAGGAAGGAATCGCAGGCCCCGGATTCCTTAGCAAACAACTCTGTGCTCTTCAGCGGCACCTGTGTCGTGAATAGTATCCTGGTGGTGTGGTTTTCAGCAGGCTTGGAAGCTGCAATGAAGCTGCTGTCAAAAGGGGGAAATACGGGCTTCTCCCATATTCTCCCGTTTACAACTTGACGCCACAGCACATTTATTAGCACTCTCTGACAGACTACTGGATACTTTGAGCCCCAGTGGGCCTTTCTATGATCACACTCCGTTGGACGCAGGGTGTTTTGCTTGCCACGAATAGCATTACATGCTTCATGAACTAGTCCAGCCTAGTTGATTTTGGATGGACCAAATGGCTAATAATTTTACTGGATTTTCAGTATTTTCTGTCAGGCTGGACCTACCGTGTACCTTGCTTTACAAAAGAGAGATAACAGTTAAGAGTTGCCAGGATGCACTTTAGGTGCAGGGATTCTATCAGTGCAGTTCAGAGGGCCTCCGCAGAGGCAGAGCCACGTTGAATGGAATACTGGCAAAAACGTGGTCCTGGGGCTGCCTTACAGCTGTAGAAATCAAGCTCTGTAGGCGAGAATCTGTTCATCACCCTTCCCTCTTCATACAAAGAGTTGACCCCAACCGTGTGTTCTGTGTTATGTTTCTCGGAAAATAAAAGGGGAGTACGGCGCACCCACTCTCCCTAAAAGTGAATACCTACGTGACTCTGTTAGGCCTACGGAAAGCCGTAGAGGATTTAAAGCACTCTGTCGAGTCAGGGTTCACGGAGATGGCTGCACACAAAACTTTGCTGATAGGAAACACTCGTGCTTCCCTTGAGGCTAGGGGTCCCGTTTACTTTGCACTGAACTAGGGCAAGCGTGGGATGAGATCCTAGCAAGGTACTGGAGACCACCTGGATTCCTAGGAAAACACTCACTTTCTTCACTGAGCGTATTCCTAGGAGTGACTAGAAGACGGTTAATGGCAATGTCTTTCAGTCAGCCTTGAGGCCGCCACTATGTACCTTTCAACTGGGGGAAATCCTGCCTTTTTCCAGGCTTCTCAATGACAAACTGGATCACCCCGCACATGTACCTAGCTTGTCTGACAATCCCAAAGAGACCATTGGAACCCAATCCGGCCTTGTGCGATGAAAGTTTTGGATGCAGTGTGGTCTGCATGTGGTGAACGGCATAATTCTCTAAATGTCCTCAGTAGGCCTAGGTGACTTTGGATGTTCCAAATGCCTAGCAATGCTCAGGGTAAATCTCTTCTTTCTTTCGGGCTGGACCTAAAGGCCAGTTTCCGCATCACTTAGAGAGACCTCGAGCAGGAGTCCCCAAACTGAAGTGGCGCCCCGGTGGTTTCTTTCAGGCCATCTTATGTTTCCTCAAAGTGGCAGACCCGCATGGAATGAAAGCCTGCCACGAACCGCCTTCCTGAGGCTGTTTCAAAGCTGTGGAACGCTAGCCATAGAGAACTCATTAGTTCCCGGCCCTTCCAGCTGCATAGTGAGGGATGTTCCCAGAGCTGTGTATCCCTTGATTGTGCCCAGAAGGCTTTGGGTACACAGTGTCCTTCCTTGGAAAGAATTGAACATGTGAGAGTCTTGAGCACTGTGGGCCATACTAAAGCTAAAGCCGTCCCTTGATTAAGACTTCCTGGAAACCGGTGCACCTCTATCTCTGGTAATGGGAAAATGTGCACCTTACCTCAAGACTAGAGGTCACATTTAGTTGGCCCTTTATCTACAGTACGCAACTGGGGTGAGCTCCCAGGAAGGAATCGCAAGCCCCTCGATTCTTCAGGAAAAAACTATGTGCTCTTCAGCGGCACCTGTTGCGTGAATAGTATCCTGGTGGTGTGGTTTTCAGCAGGCTTGGAAGCTGCAATGAAGCTGCTGTCAAAAGGGGGATATACGGGCTTCTCCCATATTCTCCCATTTACAACATGACACCACAGCACATTTACTAGCACTCTCTGACTGACTACTGGAGACTTTCAGCCCCACTGGGCCTTTCTATGATCACACTTCGTTGGACGCGGGGTGTTTTGCGTGCCACGAATAGCATTACACGCTTCAGGAACTAGTCCGGCCTAGGTGACTTTGGATGGACCAAATGGCTAACGATTTTTCCGGAATTTCAGTATTTTCTGTCAGTCTGGATTTACATGTACCTTGCTTCACAATAGAGAGATGACATGTAAGAGTTGGCAGGATGCACTTTAGGCACAGGGATTCTTTCAGTGCAGTTCAGAGGGCCTCCGCAGAGGCAGAGCCACGTTGAATGGAACACTGGCAAAAACGTGGTCCTAGGGCTGCCTTACAGCTGTAGAAATCAGGCTCTGCAAGCGAGAATCTGTTCATCTCTCTTTTCTCTGCATACAAAGAGTTGACAACAACCGTCTGTTCTGTGTTATGTTTCTCGGAAAATAAAAGGGGACTACGGTGCAGACACTCTCCCTCAGAAGGGAATACCTACGCGACTCTCTTAGGCCTACGGAAAGCCATAGAGGAGTTAAAGCACTCGGTTGAGTCAGTACTCCCGGAGATGGCTGTACACAAAACTTTGCTGATAGGAAACACTCGTGCTTCCCTTGAGGCTAGGGGTCACGTTTACTTTGCACTGAGCTAGGGCAAGCGTGGGATGAGCTCCTAGCAAGGCACTGGAGAACCCCTGGATTCCTAGGAGAACATTCACTTTCTTCACTGAGCGTATTTCTAGGAGTGACTAGAAGACAGTTAATGGCAATGTCTTTCAGTCAGCCTTGAGGCCGCCTCTATCTACCTTTCAACTGGGGGAAATCCTGCCTTTTTCCAGGCTTCTCAATGACAAACTGGATCACACCGCACATGTACCTAGCTTCTCTGAAAATCCCAGTGAGACCATTGGAACACAATCCGACCTTCTGCGATGAAACTTTTGTATGCAGTGTGCTCTTCATGTGGTGAATGGCATAATCCTCTAAATGTCCTCAGTAGGCCTAGGTGACTTTGGATGTTCCAAATACCTAGTAATGCTCAGGGTAAATCTCTTCTTTATTTCGGGCTGGACCTAAAGGCCAGTTTCCCCATGACTTAGAGAGACATCGAGCACGAGTCCCCAAACTGAAGTGGCACCCCGGTGGTTTCTTTCAGGGCATCTTATGTTTCCTCAAAGTGGCAGACCCGCATTGAATGAAAGCCTGCCACAAACCTCCTTCCTGAGGCTGTTTGAAAGCTGTGGAATGCTAGCCATAGAGAACACATTAGTTCCCGGCCCTTCCAACTGCATAGTGAGGGATGTTCCCAGAGCTGTGTATCCCTTGATTGTGCCCAGAAGGCTTTGTGTACACAGTGTACTTCCTTGGAAAGAATTGACCATGTGAGAGTCTTGAGCACTGTGGGCCATACTAAAGCTAAAGCCGTCCATTGATTAAGACTTCCTGTAAACCGGTGCACCTCTATCTCTGGTAATGGGAAAATGTACACCTTACCTCAAGACTAGAGGTCACATTTAGTTGGCCCTTTAGCTACAGTACGCAACTGGGGTGAGCTCCCAGGAAGGAATCGCAAGCCCCTGGCTTCTTTAGGAATAAACTATATGCTCTTCAGCGGCATCTGTGGCGTGAATAGGATCCTGGTGGTGTGGTTTTCAGCAGGCTTGGAAGCTGCAATGATGCTGCTGTCAAAAGGGGGAAATACGTGCTTCTCCCATATTCTCCCGTTTACAACGTGACACCACAGCGCATTTACTAGCACTCTCTGACTGACTACTGGAGACTTTCAGCCCCACTGGGCCTTTCTATGATCACACTTCGTTGCACGCAGGGTGTTTTGCGTGCCACGAATAGCATTACATGCTTCATGAACTAGTCCGGTCTAGGTGACTTTGGATGGACGAAATGGCTAAGAATGTGACCGGTATTTCAGGACTTTCTGACAGGCTGGACCTACCGTGTACCTTGCTTCCCAATAGAGAGATGACAGGTAAGAGTTGCCAGGATGCACTTTAGGCTCAGGGGTTCTTTCAGTGCAGTTCAGAGGGCCTCAGGGGAGGCAGAGTCACGTTGAATGGAATACTGGCCAAAACGTGGTCCTGGGACTGCCTTACAGCTGTAGAAATCAAGCTCTGCGGGCGAGAATCTGTTCATCACCCTTCCCTCTGCATACAAAGAGTCGACCCCAACTGTCTGTTCTGTGTTATGTTTCTCGGAAAATAAAAGGGGACTACGGCGCACACACTCTCCCTCAGAAGGGAATTCCTACGCGACTCTCTTAGGCCTACGGAAAGCCGTAGAGGAGTTAAAACACTGTGTCGAGTCAGGTCGCACGGAGATGGCTGCACACAAAACTTTGCTGATAGGAAACACTCGTGCTTCCCTTGAGGCCCGGGGTCACGTTTACTTTGCCCTGAGCTAGGGCAAGCGTGGGATGAACTCCTAGCAAGGCACTGGAGACAACCTGGATTCCTAGGAGAACGCTCACTTTCTTCACTGAGCGTATTCCTAGGAGTGACTAGAAGACGGTTAATGGCAATGTCTTTCAGTCAGCCTTGAGGCCGCCACTATCTACCTTTCAACTAGGGGAAATCCTGCCTTTTTCCAGGCTTCTCAATGACAAACTGGATCACCCCGCACATGTACCTAGCTTCTCTGACAATCCCAAAGAGACCATTGGAATGCAATCCGGCCTTCTGCGATGAAACTTTTGGATGCAGTGTGCTCTGCATGTGGTGAATGGCATAATCCTCTAAATGTCCTCAGTAGGCCTAGGTGACTTTGGATGTTGCAAATGCCTAGCAATGCTCAGGGTAAATCTCTTCTTTATTTCGGGCTGGACATAAAGGCCAGTTTCCGCATCACTTAGAGAGACCTCGAGCAGGGGTCCCCAAACTGAATTGGAGCCCCGGTGGTTTCGTTCAGGGCATCTAATGTTTCCTCAAAGTGGCAGACCCGCATGGAATGAAAGCCTGCCACGAACCGCCTTCCTGAGGCTCTTTCAAAGCTGTTGAACGCTAGCCATAGAGAACACATTAGTTCCCGGCCCTTCCAAATGCATAGTGAGGGAAGTTACCCGAGCTGTTTATCCCTTGATTGTGCCCAGAAGGCTTTGGGTACACAGTGTCCTTCCTTGGCAGGAATTGACCATGTGAGAGTCTTCAGCACTGTAGGCCATAGTAAAGCTAAAGCCGTCCATTGACTAAGACTTCCTGGAAACCGGTGCACCTCTATCTCTGGTAATGGGAAAATGTGCACCTTACCTCAAGACTAGAGGTCATATTTAGTTGGCCCTTTAGCTACAGTATGCAACTCGCGTGAGCTCCCAGGAAGGAATCGCAGGCCCCGGATTCCTTAGCAAACAACTCTGTGCTCTTCAGCGGCACCTGTGTCGTGAATAGTATCCTGGTGGTGTGGTTTTCAGCAGGCTTGGAAGCTGCAATGAAGCTGCTGTCAAAAGGGGGAAATACGGGCTTCTCCCATATTCTCCCGTTTACAACTTGACGCCACAGCACATTTATTAGCACTCTCTGACAGACTACTGGATACTTTGAGCCCCAGTGGGCCTTTCTATGATCACACTCCGTTGGACGCAGGGTGTTTTGCTTGCCACGAATAGCATTACATGCTTCATGAACTAGTCCAGCCTAGTTGATTTTGGATGGACCAAATGGCTAATAATTTTACTGGATTTTCAGTATTTTCTGTCAGGCTGGACCTACCGTGTACCTTGCTTTACAAAAGAGAGATAACAGTTAAGAGTTGCCAGGATGCACTTTAGGTGCAGGGATTCTATCAGTGCAGTTCAGAGGGCCTCCGCAGAGGCAGAGCCACGTTGAATGGAATACTGGCAAAAACGTGGTCCTGGGGCTGCCTTACAGCTGTAGAAATCAAGCTCTGTAGGCGAGAATCTGTTCATCACCCTTCCCTCTTCATACAAAGAGTTGACCCCAACCGTGTGTTCTGTGTTATGTTTCTCGGAAAATAAAAGGGGAGTACGGCGCACCCACTCTCCCTAAAAGTGAATACCTACGTGACTCTGTTAGGCCTACGGAAAGCCGTAGAGGATTTAAAGCACTCTGTCGAGTCAGGGTTCACGGAGATGGCTGCACACAAAACTTTGCTGATAGGAAACACTCGTGCTTCCCTTGAGGCTAGGGGTCCCGTTTACTTTGCACTGAACTAGGGCAAGCGTGGGATGAGATCCTAGCAAGGTACTGGAGACCACCTGGATTCCTAGGAAAACACTCACTTTCTTCACTGAGCGTATTCCTAGGAGTGACTAGAAGACGGTTAATGGCAATGTCTTTCAGTCAGCCTTGAGGCCGCCACTATGTACCTTTCAACTGGGGGAAATCCTGCCTTTTTCCAGGCTTCTCAATGACAAACTGGATCACCCCGCACATGTACCTAGCTTGTCTGACAATCCCAAAGAGACCATTGGAACCCAATCCGGCCTTGTGCGATGAAAGTTTTGGATGCAGTGTGGTCTGCATGTGGTGAACGGCATAATTCTCTAAATGTCCTCAGTAGGCCTAGGTGACTTTGGATGTTCCAAATGCCTAGCAATGCTCAGGGTAAATCTCTTCTTTCTTTCGGGCTGGACCTAAAGGCCAGTTTCCGCATCACTTAGAGAGACCTCGAGCAGGAGTCCCCAAACTGAAGTGGCGCCCCGGTGGTTTCTTTCAGGCCATCTTATGTTTCCTCAAAGTGGCAGACCCGCATGGAATGAAAGCCTGCCACGAACCGCCTTCCTGAGGCTGTTTCAAAGCTGTGGAACGCTAGCCATAGAGAACTCATTAGTTCCCGGCCCTTCCAGCTGCATAGTGAGGGATGTTCCCAGAGCTGTGTATCCCTTGATTGTGCCCAGAAGGCTTTGGGTACACAGTGTCCTTCCTTGGAAAGAATTGAACATGTGAGAGTCTTGAGCACTGTGGGCCATACTAAAGCTAAAGCCGTCCCTTGATTAAGACTTCCTGGAAACCGGTGCACCTCTATCTCTGGTAATGGGAAAATGTGCACCTTACCTCAAGACTAGAGGTCACATTTAGTTGGCCCTTTATCTACAGTACGCAACTGGGGTGAGCTCCCAGGAAGGAATCGCAAGCCCCTCGATTCTTCAGGAAAAAACTATGTGCTCTTCAGCGGCACCTGTTGCGTGAATAGTATCCTGGTGGTGTGGTTTTCAGCAGGCTTGGAAGCTGCAATGAAGCTGCTGTCAAAAGGGGGATATACGGGCTTCTCCCATATTCTCCCATTTACAACATGACACCACAGCACATTTACTAGCACTCTCTGACTGACTACTGGAGACTTTCAGCCCCACTGGGCCTTTCTATGATCACACTTCGTTGGACGCGGGGTGTTTTGCGTGCCACGAATAGCATTACACGCTTCAGGAACTAGTCCGGCCTAGGTGACTTTGGATGGACCAAATGGCTAACGATTTTTCCGGAATTTCAGTATTTTCTGTCAGTCTGGATTTACATGTACCTTGCTTCACAATAGAGAGATGACATGTAAGAGTTGGCAGGATGCACTTTAGGCACAGGGATTCTTTCAGTGCAGTTCAGAGGGCCTCCGCAGAGGCAGAGCCACGTTGAATGGAACACTGGCAAAAACGTGGTCCTAGGGCTGCCTTACAGCTGTAGAAATCAGGCTCTGCAAGCGAGAATCTGTTCATCTCTCTTTTCTCTGCATACAAAGAGTTGACAACAACCGTCTGTTCTGTGTTATGTTTCTCGGAAAATAAAAGGGGACTACGGTGCAGACACTCTCCCTCAGAAGGGAATACCTACGCGACTCTCTTAGGCCTACGGAAAGCCATAGAGGAGTTAAAGCACTCGGTTGAGTCAGTACTCCCGGAGATGGCTGTACACAAAACTTTGCTGATAGGAAACACTCGTGCTTCCCTTGAGGCTAGGGGTCACGTTTACTTTGCACTGAGCTAGGGCAAGCGTGGGATGAGCTCCTAGCAAGGCACTGGAGAACCCCTGGATTCCTAGGAGAACATTCACTTTCTTCACTGAGCGTATTTCTAGGAGTGACTAGAAGACAGTTAATGGCAATGTCTTTCAGTCAGCCTTGAGGCCGCCTCTATCTACCTTTCAACTGGGGGAAATCCTGCCTTTTTCCAGGCTTCTCAATGACAAACTGGATCACACCGCACATGTACCTAGCTTCTCTGAAAATCCCAGTGAGACCATTGGAACACAATCCGACCTTCTGCGATGAAACTTTTGTATGCAGTGTGCTCTTCATGTGGTGAATGGCATAATCCTCTAAATGTCCTCAGTAGGCCTAGGTGACTTTGGATGTTCCAAATACCTAGTAATGCTCAGGGTAAATCTCTTCTTTATTTCGGGCTGGACCTAAAGGCCAGTTTCCCCATGACTTAGAGAGACATCGAGCACGAGTCCCCAAACTGAAGTGGCACCCCGGTGGTTTCTTTCAGGGCATCTTATGTTTCCTCAAAGTGGCAGACCCGCATTGAATGAAAGCCTGCCACAAACCTCCTTCCTGAGGCTGTTTGAAAGCTGTGGAATGCTAGCCATAGAGAACACATTAGTTCCCGGCCCTTCCAACTGCATAGTGAGGGATGTTCCCAGAGCTGTGTATCCCTTGATTGTGCCCAGAAGGCTTTGTGTACACAGTGTACTTCCTTGGAAAGAATTGACCATGTGAGAGTCTTGAGCACTGTGGGCCATACTAAAGCTAAAGCCGTCCATTGATTAAGACTTCCTGTAAACCGGTGCACCTCTATCTCTGGTAATGGGAAAATGTACACCTTACCTCAAGACTAGAGGTCACATTTAGTTGGCCCTTTAGCTACAGTACGCAACTGGGGTGAGCTCCCAGGAAGGAATCGCAAGCCCCTGGCTTCTTTAGGAATAAACTATATGCTCTTCAGCGGCATCTGTGGCGTGAATAGGATCCTGGTGGTGTGGTTTTCAGCAGGCTTGGAAGCTGCAATGATGCTGCTGTCAAAAGGGGGAAATACGTGCTTCTCCCATATTCTCCCGTTTACAACGTGACACCACAGCGCATTTACTAGCACTCTCTGACTGACTACTGGAGACTTTCAGCCCCACTGGGCCTTTCTATGATCACACTTCGTTGCACGCAGGGTGTTTTGCGTGCCACGAATAGCATTACATGCTTCATGAACTAGTCCGGCCTAGGTGACTTTGGATGGACGAAATGGCTAAGAATGTGACCGGTATTTCAGGACTTTCTGACAGGCTGGACCTACCGTGTACCTTGCTTCCCAATAGAGAGATGACAGGTAAGAGTTGCCAGGATGCACTTTAGGCTCAGGGGTTCTTTCAGTGCAGTTCAGAGGGCCTCAGGGGAGGCAGAGTCACGTTGAATGGAATACTGGCCAAAACGTGGTCCTGGGACTGCCTTACAGCTGTAGAAATCAAGCTCTGCGGGCGAGAATCTGTTCATCACCCTTCCCTCTGCATACAAAGAGTCGACCCCAACTGTCTGTTCTGTGTTATGTTTCTCGGAAAATAAAAGGGGACTACGGCGCACACACTCTCCCTCAGAAGGGAATTCCTACGCGACTCTCTTAGGCCTACGGAAAGCCGTAGAGGAGTTAAAACACTGTGTCGAGTCAGGTCGCACGGAGATGGCTGCACACAAAACTTTGCTGATAGGAAACACTCGTGCTTCCCTTGAGGCCCGGGGTCACGTTTACTTTGCCCTGAGCTAGGGCAAGCGTGGGATGAACTCCTAGCAAGGCACTGGAGACAACCTGGATTCCTAGGAGAACGCTCACTTTCTTCACTGAGCGTATTCCTAGGAGTGACTAGAAGACGGTTAATGGCAATGTCTTTCAGTCAGCCTTGAGGCCGCCACTATCTACCTTTCAACTAGGGGAAATCCTGCCTTTTTCCAGGCTTCTCAATGACAAACTGGATCACCCCGCACATGTACCTAGCTTCTCTGACAATCCCAAAGAGACCATTGGAATGCAATCCGGCCTTCTGCGATGAAACTTTTGGATGCAGTGTGCTCTGCATGTGGTGAATGGCATAATCCTCTAAATGTCCTCAGTAGGCCTAGGTGACTTTGGATGTTGCAAATGCCTAGCAATGCTCAGGGTAAATCTCTTCTTTATTTCGGGCTGGACATAAAGGCCAGTTTCCGCATCACTTAGAGAGACCTCGAGCAGGGGTCCCCAAACTGAATTGGAGCCCCGGTGGTTTCGTTCAGGGCATCTAATGTTTCCTCAAAGTGGCAGACCCGCATGGAATGAAAGCCTGCCACGAACCGCCTTCCTGAGGCTCTTTCAAAGCTGTTGAACGCTAGCCATAGAGAACACATTAGTTCCCGGCCCTTCCAAATGCATAGTGAGGGAAGTTACCCGAGCTGTTTATCCCTTGATTGTGCCCAGAAGGCTTTGGGTACACAGTGTCCTTCCTTGGCAGGAATTGACCATGTGAGAGTCTTCAGCACTGTAGGCCATAGTAAAGCTAAAGCCGTCCATTGACTAAGACTTCCTGGAAACCGGTGCACCTCTATCTCTGGTAATGGGAAAATGTGCACCTTACCTCAAGACTAGAGGTCATATTTAGTTGGCCCTTTAGCTACAGTATGCAACTCGCGTGAGCTCCCAGGAAGGAATCGCAGGCCCCGGATTCCTTAGCAAACAACTCTGTGCTCTTCAGCGGCACCTGTGTCGTGAATAGTATCCTGGTGGTGTGGTTTTCAGCAGGCTTGGAAGCTGCAATGAAGCTGCTGTCAAAAGGGGGAAATACGGGCTTCTCCCATATTCTCCCGTTTACAACTTGACGCCACAGCACATTTATTAGCACTCTCTGACAGACTACTGGATACTTTGAGCCCCAGTGGGCCTTTCTATGATCACACTCCGTTGGACGCAGGGTGTTTTGCTTGCCACGAATAGCATTACATGCTTCATGAACTAGTCCAGCCTAGTTGATTTTGGATGGACCAAATGGCTAATAATTTTACTGGATTTTCAGTATTTTCTGTCAGGCTGGACCTACCGTGTACCTTGCTTTACAAAAGAGAGATAACAGTTAAGAGTTGCCAGGATGCACTTTAGGTGCAGGGATTCTATCAGTGCATTTCAGAGGGCCTCCGCAGAGGCAGAGCCACGTTGAATGGAATACTGGCAAAAACGTGGTCCTGGGGCTGCCTTACAGCTGTAGAAATCAAGCTCTGTAGGCGAGAATCTGTTCATCACCCTTCCCTCTTCATACAAAGAGTTGACCCCAACCGTGTGTTCTGTGTTATGTTTCTCGGAAAATAAAAGGGGAGTACGGCGCACCCACTCTCCCTAAAAGTGAATACCTACGTGACTCTGTTAGGCCTACGGAAAGCCGTAGAGGATTTAAAGCACTCTGTCGAGTCAGGGTTCACGGAGATGGCTGCACACAAAACTTTGCTGATAGGAAACACTCGTGCTTCCCTTGAGGCTAGGGGTCCCGTTTACTTTGCACTGAACTAGGGCAAGCGTGGGATGAGATCCTAGCAAGGTACTGGAGACCACCTGGATTCCTAGGAAAACACTCACTTTCTTCACTGAGCGTATTCCTAGGAGTGACTAGAAGACGGTTAATGGCAATGTCTTTCAGTCAGCCTTGAGGCCGCCACTATGTACCTTTCAACTGGGGGAAATCCTGCCTTTTTCCAGGCTTCTCAATGACAAACTGGATCACCCCGCACATGTACCTAGCTTGTCTGACAATCCCAAAGAGACCATTGGAACCCAATCCGGCCTTGTGCGATGAAAGTTTTGGATGCAGTGTGGTCTGCATGTGGTGAACGGCATAATTCTCTAAATGTCCTCAGTAGGCCTAGGTGACTTTGGATGTTCCAAATGCCTAGCAATGCTCAGGGTAAATCTCTTCTTTCTTTCGGGCTGGACCTAAAGGCCAGTTTCCGCATCACTTAGAGAGACCTCGAGCAGGAGTCCCCAAACTGAAGTGGCGCCCCGGTGGTTTCTTTCAGGCCATCTTATGTTTCCTCAAAGTGGCAGACCCGCATGGAATGAAAGCCTGCCACGAACCGCCTTCCTGAGGCTGTTTCAAAGCTGTGGAACGCTAGCCATAGAGAACTCATTAGTTCCCGGCCCTTCCAGCTGCATAGTGAGGGATGTTCCCAGAGCTGTGTATCCCTTGATTGTGCCCAGAAGGCTTTGGGTACACAGTGTCCTTCCTTGGAAAGAATTGAACATGTGAGAGTCTTGAGCACTGTGGGCCATACTAAAGCTAAAGCCGTCCCTTGATTAAGACTTCCTGGAAACCGGTGCACCTCTATCTCTGGTAATGGGAAAATGTGCACCTTACCTCAAGACTAGAGGTCACATTTAGTTGGCCCTTTATCTACAGTACGCAACTGGGGTGAGCTCCCAGGAAGGAATCGCAAGCCCCTCGATTCTTCAGGAAAAAACTATGTGCTCTTCAGCGGCACCTGTTGCGTGAATAGTATCCTGGTGGTGTGGTTTTCAGCAGGCTTGGAAGCTGCAATGAAGCTGCTGTCAAAAGGGGGATATACGGGCTTCTCCCATATTCTCCCATTTACAACATGACACCACAGCGCATTTACTAGCACTCTCTGACTGACTACTGGAGACTTTCAGCCCCACTGGGCCTTTCTATGATCACACTTCGTTGGACGCGGGGTGTTTTGCGTGCCACGAATAGCATTACACGCTTCAGGAACTAGTCCGGCCTAGGTGACTTTGGATGGACCAAATGGCTAACGATTTTTCCGGAATTTCAGTATTTTCTGTCAGTCTGGATTTACATGTACCTTGCTTCACAATAGAGAGATGACATGTAAGAGTTGGCAGGATGCACTTTAGGCACAGGGATTCTTTCAGTGCAGTTCAGAGGGCCTCCGCAGAGGCAGAGCCACGTTGAATGGAACACTGGCAAAAACGTGGTCCTAGGGCTGCCTTACAGCTGTAGAAATCAGGCTCTGCAAGCGAGAATCTGTTCATCTCTCTTTTCTCTGCATACAAAGAGTTGACAACAACCGTCTGTTCTGTGTTATGTTTCTCGGAAAATAAAAGGGGACTACGGTGCAGACACTCTCCCTCAGAAGGGAATACCTACGCGACTCTCTTAGGCCTACGGAAAGCCATAGAGGAGTTAAAGCACTCGGTTGAGTCAGTACTCCCGGAGATGGCTGTACACAAAACTTTGCTGATAGGAAACACTCGTGCTTCCCTTGAGGCTAGGGGTCACGTTTACTTTGCACTGAGCTAGGGCAAGCGTGGGATGAGCTCCTAGCAAGGCACTGGAGAACCCCTGGATTCCTAGGAGAACATTCACTTTCTTCACTGAGCGTATTTCTAGGAGTGACTAGAAGACAGTTAATGGCAATGTCTTTCAGTCAGCCTTGAGGCCGCCTCTATCTACCTTTCAACTGGGGGAAATCCTGCCTTTTTCCAGGCTTCTCAATGACAAACTGGATCACACCGCACATGTACCTAGCTTCTCTGAAAATCCCAGTGAGACCATTGGAACACAATCCGACCTTCTGCGATGAAACTTTTGTATGCAGTGTGCTCTTCATGTGGTGAATGGCATAATCCTCTAAATGTCCTCAGTAGGCCTAGGTGACTTTGGATGTTCCAAATACCTAGTAATGCTCAGGGTAAATCTCTTCTTTATTTCGGGCTGGACCTAAAGGCCAGTTTCCCCATGACTTAGAGAGACATCGAGCACGAGTCCCCAAACTGAAGTGGCACCCCGGTGGTTTCTTTCAGGGCATCTTATGTTTCCTCAAAGTGGCAGACCCGCATTGAATGAAAGCCTGCCACAAACCTCCTTCCTGAGGCTGTTTGAAAGCTGTGGAATGCTAGCCATAGAGAACACATTAGTTCCCGGCCCTTCCAACTGCATAGTGAGGGATGTTCCCAGAGCTGTGTATCCCTTGATTGTGCCCAGAAGGCTTTGTGTACACAGTGTACTTCCTTGGAAAGAATTGACCATGTGAGAGTCTTGAGCACTGTGGGCCATACTAAAGCTAAAGCCGTCCATTGATTAAGACTTCCTGTAAACCGGTGCACCTCTATCTCTGGTAATGGGAAAATGTACACCTTACCTCAAGACTAGAGGTCACATTTAGTTGGCCCTTTAGCTACAGTACGCAACTGGGGTGAGCTCCCAGGAAGGAATCGCAAGCCCCTGGCTTCTTTAGGAATAAACTATATGCTCTTCAGCGGCATCTGTGGCGTGAATAGGATCCTGGTGGTGTGGTTTTCAGCAGGCTTGGAAGCTGCAATGATGCTGCTGTCAAAAGGGGGAAATACGTGCTTCTCCCATATTCTCCCGTTTACAACGTGACACCACAGCGCATTTACTAGCACTCTCTGACTGACTACTGGAGACTTTCAGCCCCACTGGGCCTTTCTATGATCACACTTCGTTGCACGCAGGGTGTTTTGCGTGCCACGAATAGCATTACATGCTTCATGAACTAGTCCGGCCTAGGTGACTTTGGATGGACGAAATGGCTAAGAATGTGACCGGTATTTCAGGACTTTCTGACAGGCTGGACCTACCGTGTACATTGCTTCCCAATAGAGAGATGACAGGTAAGAGTTGCCAGGATGCACTTTAGGCTCAGGGGTTCTTTCAGTGCAGTTCAGAGGGCCTCCGCGGAGGCAGAGCCACGTTGAATGGAATACTGGCCAAAACGTGGTCCTGGGGCTGCCTTACAGCTGTAGAAATCAAGCTCTGCGGGCGAGAATCTGTTCATCACCCTTCCCTCTGCATACAAAGAGTCGACCCCAACCGTCTGTTCTGTGTTATGTTTCTCGAAAAATAAAATGGGACTACGGCGCACACACTCTCCCCCAGAAGGGAATTCCTATGCGACTGTCTTAGGCCTACGGAAAGCCGTAGAGGAGTTAAAGCACTGTGTTGAGTCAGGTCGCACGGAGATGGCTGCACACAAAACTTTGCTGATAGGAAACACTCGTGCTTCCCTTGAGGCCAGGGGTCACGTTTACTTTGCCCTGAGCTAGGGCAAGCGTGGGATGAGCTCCTAGCAAGGCACTGGAGACCACCTGGATTCCTAGGAGAACGCTCACTTTCTTCACTGAGCGTATTCCTAGGAGTGACTAGAAGACGGTTAATGGCAATGTCTTTCAGTCAGCCTTGAGGCCGCCACTATCTACCTTTCAACTGGGGGAAATCCTGCCTTTTTCCAGGCTTCTCAATGACAAACTGGATCACCCCGCACATGTACCTAGCTTCTCTGACAATCCCAAAGAGACCATTGGAACGCAATCCGGCCTTCTGCGATGAAACTTTTGGATGCAGTGTGCTCTGCATGTGGTGAACGGCATAATCCTCTAAATGTCCTCAGTAGGCCTAGGTGACTTTGGATGTTGCAAATGCCTAGCAATGCTCAGGGTAAATCTCTTCTTTTTTTCGGGCTGGACCTAAAGGCCAGTTTCCGCATCACTTAGAGAGACCTCGAGCAGGGGTCCCCAAACTGAATTGGAGCCCCGGTGGTTTCCTTCAGGGCGTCTAATGTTTCCTCAAAGTGGCAGACCCGCATGGAATGAAAGCCTGCCACGAACCGCCTTCCTGAGGCTCTTTCAAAGCTGTGGAACGCTAGCCATAGAGAACACATTCGTTCCCGGCCCTTCCAACTGCATAGTGAGGGAACATCCCCGAGGTGTGTATCCCTTGATTGTGCTCAGAAGGCTTTGGGTACACAGTGTCCTTCCTTGGCAGGAATTGACCATGTGAGAGTCTTGAGCACTGTGGGCCATAGTAAATCTAAAGCGGTCCATTGACTAAGACTTCCTGGAAACCGGTGCACCTCTATCTCTGGTAATGGGAAAATGTGCACCTTACCTCAAGACTACAGGTCACATTTAGTTGGCCCTTTAGCTACAGTATGCAACTGGGGAGGGCTCCCAGGAAGGAATCGCAAGACCCTGGATTCTTTAGGAAAAAAACTCTGTGCTCTTCAGCGGCACCTGTGGCGTGAAGAGTCTCCTGGTTGTATTGTTTTCTGCAGGCTTGGAAGCCGCCATGAAGCTGCTTACCACGGGGAGAAATTCGGCTTCTCCCACATTCTCCCCTTTCCAACTTGACGCCAGAGCGCATTAAGAAGCACTCTCTGATTCCTGGCGACCCTCAGCCCCACTGGGCCTTTCTATGATCACACTCCGTTGGACGGGCGGTATTTTGTGTGCCATGAATAGCATTAGATGCTTCATGACATAGTGGGGACTAGGTGATTTTGGATCGTCCACGTGCCTCACAATTTTACCAGTTTTTCAGTATTTTCTGTCAGGCTGGACCTACCGTGTTCCTTGCTTCACAATAGAGAGATGACAGGTAAGAGTTGCCAGGATGCACTTTAGGCACAGGGATTCTGTCAGTGCAGTTCAGAGGGCCTCTGCAGAGGCAGAGCCACGTTGAATAGAGTACTGGCAAAATCGTGGTCCTGGGGCTGCCTTACAGCTGTAGATATCAAGCTCTGCAGGCGAGAATCAGTTCATTGCCTTTCACTCTGCATAGAAAGAGTTGACCCCAACAGTCTGTTCTGTGTTATTTTTGCTCAGAAAACAAAAAGGGGACTCACAGTGCACACACTCTCCCCCAGAAGGGAATTCCTATGCGACTCTCTTAGGCCTACGGAAAGCCGTAGAGGAGTTAAAGCACTCTGTCGAGTCAGGACTCACGGAGATGGCTGCACACAAAACTTTGCTGATAGGAAACACTCGTGCTTCCTGTGAGACTAGGGGTAACGTTTACTTTGCACAGAGCTAGGGCAAGTGTGGGATGAGCTCCTGGCAAGGCACTGGAGACCACCTGGATTCGTAGGAGAAAACTCACTTTCTTCACTGAGCGTATTCCTAGGAGTGACTAGAAGACGGTTAATGGCAATGTCTTTCTGTCAGCCTTGAGGCCGCCACTATGTACCTTTCAACTGGGGGAAATCCTGCCTTTTTCCAGGCTTCTCAATGACAAACTGGATCAACCAGCACATGTACCTAGCTTCTCTGACAATCCAAAACAGACCATTGGAACTCAATCCGGCCTTCTGCGATGAAAGTTTAGGATGCAGTGTGTTCTGCATGTGGTGAACGGCATAATCCTCTAAATGTCCTCAGTAGGCCTAGGTGACTTTGGATGTTCCAAGTGCCTAGCAATGCACAGGGTAAATCTCTTCTTTATTTCGGGCTGGACCTAAAGGCCAGTTTCCGCATCACTTAGAGAGACCTCGAGCAGGAGTCCACAAACTGAATTGGAGCCCCGGTGGTTTTTTTCAGGGCATCTTATATTTCCTCAAAGTGGCAGACCTGCATGGAATGAAAGCCTGCCACGAACCACCTTCCTGAGGCTGTATCAAAGCTGTGGAACGCTAGCCATAGAGAACACATTAGTTCCCGGCCCTTCCAACTGCATAGTGAGGGATGTTCCCAGAGCTGTGTATCCCTTGATTGTGCCCAGAAGGCTTTGTGTACACAGTGTACTTCCTTGGAAAGAATTGACCATGTGAGAGTCTTGAGCACTGTGGGCCATACTAAAGCTAAAGCCGTCCATTGATTAAGACTTCCTGTAAACCGGTGCACCTCTATCTCTGGTAATGGGAAAATGTACACCTTACCTCAAGACTAGAGGTCACATTTAGTTGGCCCTTTAGCTACAGTACGCAACTGGGGTGAGCTCCCAGGAAGGAATCGCAAACCCCTGGCTTCTTTAGGAATAAACTATATGCTCTTCAGCGGCATCTGTGGCGTGAATAGGATCCTGGTGGTGTGGTTTTCAGCAGGCTTGGAAGCTGCAATGATGCTTCTGTCAAAAGGGGGAAATACGTGCTTCTCCCATATTCTCCCGTTTACAACGTGACACCACAGCGCATTTACTAGCACTCTCTGACTGACTACTGGAGACTTTCAGCCCCACTGGGCCTTTCTATGATCACACTTCGTTGCACGCGGGGTGTTTTGCGTGCCACGAATAGCATTACATGCTTCATGAACTAGTCCGGCCTAGGTGACTTTGGATGGACGAAATGGCTAAGAATGTGACCGGTATTTCAGGACTTTCTGACAGGCTGGACCTACCGTGTACCTTGCTTCCCAATAGAGAGATGACAGGTAAGAGTTGCCAGGATGCACTTTAGGCGCAGGGGTTCTTTCAGTGCAGTTCAGAGGGCCTCCGCGGAGGCAGAGCCACGTTGAATGGAATACTGGCCAAAACGTGGTCCTGGGACTGCCTTACAGCTGTAGAAATCAAGCTCTGCGGGCGAGAATCTGTTCATCACCCTTCCCTCTGCATACAAAGAGTCGACCCCAACTGTCTGTTCTGTGTTATGTTTCTCGAAAAATAAAAGGGGACTACGGTGCACACACTCTCCCCCAGAAGGGAATTCCTATGCGACTGTCTTAGGCCTACGGAAAGCCGTAGAGGAGTTAAAGCACTGTGTTGAGTCAGGTCGCACGGAGATGGCTGCACACAAAACTTTGCTGATAGGAAACACTCGTGCTTCCCTTGAGGCCAGGGGTCACGTTTACTTTGCCCTGAGCTAGGGCAAGCGAGGGATGAGCTCCTAGCAAGGCACTGGAGACCACCTGGATTCCTAGGAGAACGCTCACTTTCTTCACTGAGCGTATTCCTAGGAGTGACTAGAAGACGGTTAATGGCAATGTCTTTCAGTCAGCCTTGAGGCCGCCACTATCTACCTTTCAACAGGGGGAAATCCTGCCTTTTTCCAGGCTTCTCAATGACAAACTGGATCACCCCGCACATGTACCTAGCTTCTCTGACAATCCCAAAGAGACCATTGGAATGCAATCCGGCCTTCTGCGATGAAACTTTTGGATGCAGTGTGCTCTGCATGTGGTGAACGGCATAATCCTCTAAATGTCCTCAGTAGGCCTAGGTGACTTTGGATGTTGCAAATGCCTAGCAATGCTCAGGGTAAATCTCTTCTTTTTTTCGGGCTGGACCTAAAGGCCAGTTTCCGCATCACTTAGAGAGACCTCGAGCAGGGGTCCCCAAACTGAATTGGAGCCCCGGTGGTTTCCTTCAGGGCGTCTAATGTTTCCTCAAAGTGGCAGAACCGCATGGAATGAAAGCCTGCCACGAACCGCCTTCCTGAGGCTCTTTCAAAGCTGTGGAACGCTAGCCATAGAGAACACATTCGTTCCCGGCCCTTCCAACTGCATAGTGAGGGAACATCCCCGAGGTGTGTATCCCTTGATTGTGCTCAGAAGGCTTTGGGTACACAGTGTCCTTCCTTGGCAGGAATTGACCATGTGAGAGTCTTGAGCACTGTGGGCCATAGTAAATCTAAAGCGGTCCATTGACTAAGACTTCCTGGAAACCGGTGCACCTCTATCTCTGGTAATGGGAAAATGTGCACCTTACCTCAAGACTACAGGTCACATTTAGTTGGCCATTTAGCTACAGTATGCAACTGGGGAGGGCTCCCAGGAAGGAATCGCAAGACCCTGGATTCTTTAGGAAAAAAACTCTGTGCTCTTCAGCGGCACCTGTGGCGTGAAGAGTCTCCTGGTGGTATTGTTTTCTGCAGGCTTGGAAGCCGCCATGAAGCTGCTTACCACGGGGAGAAATTCGGCTTCTCCCACATTCTCCCCTTTCCAACTTGACGCCAGAGCGCATTAAGAAGCACTCTCTGATTCCTGGCGACCCTCAGCCCCACTGGGCCTTTCTATGATCACACTCCGTTGGACGGGCGGTATTTTGTGTGTCATGAATAGCATTAGATGCTTCATGACATAGTGGGGACTAGGTGATTTTGGATCGTCCACGTGCCTCACAATTTTACCAGTTTTTCAGTATTTTCTGTCAGGCTGGACCTACCGTGTTCCTTGCTTCACAATAGAGAGATGACAGGTAAGAGTTGCCAGGATGCACTTTAGGCACAGGGATTCTGTCAGTGCAGTTCAGAGGGCCTCTGCAGAGGCAGAGCCACGTTGAATAGAGTACTGGCAAAATCGTGGTCCTGGGGCTGCCTTACAGCTGTAGATATCAAGCTCTGCAGGCGAGAATCAGTTCATTGCCTTTCACTCTGCATAGAAAGAGTTGACCCCAACAGTCTGTTCTGTGTTATTTTTGCTCAGAAAACAAAAAGGGGACTCACAGCGCACACACTCTCCCCCAGAAGGGAATTCCTATGCGACTCTCTTAGGGCTACGGAAAGCCGTAGAGGAGTTAAAGCACTCTGTCGAGTCAGGACTCACGGAGATGGCTGCACACAAAACTTTGCTGATAGGAAACACTCGTGCTTCCTGTGAGACTAGGGGTAACGTTTACTTTGCACAGAGCTAGGGCAAGTGTGGGATGAGCTCCTGGCAAGGCACTGGAGACCACCTGGATTCGTAGGAGAAAACTCACTTTCTTCACTGAGCGTATTCCTAGGAGTGACTAGAAGACGGTTAATGGCAATGTCTTTCTGTCAGCCTTGAGGCCGCCACTATGTACCTTTCAACTGGGGGAAATCCTGCCTTTTTCCAGGCTTCTCAATGACAAACTGGATCAACCAGCACATGTACCTAGCTTCTCTGACAATCCAAAACAGACCATTGGAACTCAATCCGGCCTTCTGCGATGAAAGTTTAGGATGCAGTGTGTTCTGCATGTGGTGAACGGCATAATCCTCTAAATGTCCTCAGTAGGCCTAGGTGACTTTGGATGTTCCAAGTGCCTAGCAATGCACAGGGTAAATCTCTTCTTTATTTCGGGCTGGACCTAAAGGCCAGTTTCCGCATCACTTAGAGAGACCTCGAGCAGGAGTCCACAAACTGAATTGGCGCCCCGGTGGTTTTTTTCAGGGCATCTTATATTTCCTCAAAGTGGCAGACCTGCATGGAATGAAAGCCTGCCACGAACCACCTTCCTGAGGCTGTATCAAAGCTGTGGAACGCTAGCCATAGAGAACACATTAGTTCCCGGCCCTTCCAACTGCATAGTGAGGGATGTTCCCAGAGCTGTGTATCCCTTGATTGTGCTCGGAAGGCTTTGTGTACACAGTATCCTTCCTTGGAAAGAATTGACCATGTGAGTGTCTTGAGCACTGTGAGCCAAACTAAAGCTAAAGCCGACCATTGATTATGACTTCCTGGAAACCGGTTCACCTCTATCTCTGGTAATGGGAAAATATGCACCTTACCTCAAGACTAGAGGTCACATTTAGTTGGCCCTTTAGCTACAGTATGCAACTCGGTTGAGCTCCCAGGAAGGAATCGCAGGCCCCGGATTCCTTAGCAAACAACTCTGTGCTCTTCAGCGGCACCTGTGACGTGAATAGTATCCTGGTGGTGTGGTTTTCAGCAGGCTTGGAAGCTGCAATGAAGCTGCTGTCAAAAGGGGGAAATACGGGCTTCTCCCATATTCTCCCGTTTACAACTTGACGCCACAGCACATTTATTAGCACTCTGTGACTGACTACTGGAGCATTTGAGCCCCACTGGGCCTTTCTATGATCACACTCCGTTGGACGCAGGGTGTTTTGCGTGCCATGAATAACATTACACGCTTCATGAACTAGTCCAGCCTAGTTGATTTTGGATGGACCAAATGGCTAACAATTTTACCGGATTTTCAGTATTTTCTGTCAGACTGGACCTACCGTGTATCTTGCTTTACAAAAGAGAGATAACAGTTAAGAGTTGCCAGGATGCACTTTAGGTGCAGGGATTCTATCACTGCAGTTCAGAGGGCCTCCGCAGAGGCAGAGCCACGTTGAATGGAATACTGGCAAAAACGTGGTCCTGGGGCTGCCTTACAGCTGTAGAAATCAAGCTCTGTAGGCGAGAATCTGTTCATCACCCTTCCCTCTTCATACAAAGAGTTGACCCCAACCGTCTGTTCTGTGTTATGTTTCTCGGAAAATAAAAGGGGAGTACGGTGCACCCACTCTCCCTATAAGTGAATACCTACGCGACTCTGTTAGGCCTACGGAAAGCCGTAGAGGATTTAAAGCACTCTGTCGAGTCAGGGCTCATGGAGATGGCTGCACACAAAACTTTGCTGATAGGAAACACTCGTGCTTCCCTTGAGGCTAGGGGTCACGTTTACTTTGCACTGAGCTAGGCCAAGCGTGGGATGAGCTCCTAGCAAGGTACTGGAGACCACCTGGATTCCTAGGAGAACACTCACTTTCTTCACTGAGCGTATTCCTAGGAGTGACTAGAAGACGGTTAATGGCAATGTCTTTCAGTCAGCCTTGAGGCCGCCACTATGTACCTTTCAACTGGGGGAAATCCTGCCTTCTTCCAGGCTTCTCAATGACAAACTGGATCACCCCGCACATGTACCTAGCTTCTCTGACAATCCCAAAGAGACCATTGGAACCCAATCCGGCCTTCTGCGATGAAAGTTTTGGATGCAGTGTGTTCTGCATGTGGTGAACGGCATAAATCTCTAAATGTCCTCAGTAGGCCTAGGTGACTTTGGATGTTCCAAATGCCTAGCAATGCTCAGGGTAAATCTCTTCTTTCTTTCGGGCTGGACCCAAAGGCCAGTTTCCGCATCACTTAGAGAGACCTCGAGCAGGAGTCCCCAAACTGAATTGGAGCCCCGGTGGTTTCTTTCAGGGCATCTTATGTTTCCTCAAAGTGGCAGACCCGCATGGAATGAAAGCCTGCCACGAACCGCCTTCCTGAGGCACTTTCAAAGCTGTGGAACGCTAGCCATAGAGAACTCATTAGTTCCCGGCCCTTCCAACTGCATAGTGAGGGATGTTACCAGAGCTGTGTATCCCTTGATTGTGCCCAGAAGGCTTTGGGTACACAGTGTCCTTCCTTGGAAAGAATTGACCATGTGAGAGTCTTGAGCACTGTGGGCCATACTAAAGCTAAAGCCGTCCATTGATTAAGACTTCCTGGAAACCGGTGCACCTCTATCTCTGGTAATGGGAAAATGTGCACCTTACCTCAAGACTAGAGGTCATATTTAGTTGGCCCTTTAGCTACAGTATGCAACTCGGGTGAGCTCCCAGGAAGGAATGGCAAGCCCCTCGATTCTTCAGGAAAAAACTATGTGCTCTTCAGCGACACCTGTTGCGTGAATAGTATCCTGGTGGTGTGGTTTTCAGCGGGCTTGGAAGCTGCAATGAAGCTGCTGTCAAAAGGGGGATATACGGGCTTCTCCCATATTCTCCCATTTACAACATGACACCACAGCGCATTTACTAGCACTCTCTGACTGACTACTGGAGACTTTCAGCCCCACTGGGCCTTTCTATGATCACACTTCGTTGGATGCAGGGTGTTTTGCGTGCCACGAATAGCATTACACGCTTCAGGAACTAGTCCGGCCTAGGTGACTTTGGATGGACCAAATGGCTAACGATTTTTCCGGAATTTCAGTATTTTCTGTCAGGCTGGATCTACATGTACCATGCTTCACAATAGAGAGATGACAGGTAAGAGTAGGCAGGATGCACTTTAGGCGCAGGGATTCTTTCAGTGCAGTTCAGAGGGCCTCCGCAGAGGCAGAGCCACGTTGAATTGAACACTGGCAAAAACGTGGTCCTAGGGCTGCCTTACAGCTGTAGAAATCAGGCTCTGCAAGCGAGAATCTGTTCATCTCTCTTTTCTCTGCATACAAAGAGTTGACAACAACCGTCTGTTCTGTGTTATGTTTCTCGGAAAATAAAAGGGGACTACGGTGCAGACACTCTCCCTCAGAAGGGAATACCTACGCGACTCTCTTAGGCCTACGGAAAGCCATAGAGGAGTTAAAGCACTCAGTCGAGTCAGGACTCACGGAGATGGCTGTACACAAAACTTTGCTAATAGGAAACACTCGTGCTTCCCTTGAGGCTAGGGGTCACGTTTACTTTGCTCTGAGCTAGGGCAAGCGTGGGATGAGCTCCAAGCAAGGCACTGGAGACCACCTGGATTCCTAGGAGAACACTCACTTTCTTCACTGAGCGTATTCCTAGGAGTGACTAGAAGACGGTTAATGGCAATGTCTTTCAGTCAGCCTTGAGGCCGCCACTATGTACCTTTCAACTGGGGGAAATCCTGCCTTTTTCCAGGCTTCTCAATGACAAACTGGATCACCCCGCACATGTACCTAGCTTCTCTGACAATCCCAAAGAGACCATTGGAACGCAATCCGGCCTTCTGCGATTAAACTTTTAGATGCAGTGTGCTCTGCATGTGGTGAACGGCATAATCCTCTAAATGTCCTCAGTAGGCCTAGGTGACTTTGGATGTTGCAAATGCCTAGCAATGCTCAGGTTAAATCTCTTCTTTCTTTCGGGCTGGACCTAAAGGCCAGTTTCCGCATCACTTAGAGAGACCTCGAGCAGGAGTCCCCAGACTGAAGTGGCGCCCCGGTGGTTTCCTTCAGGGCCCCTTATGTTTCCTCAAAGTGGCAGACCCACATGGAATGAAAGCCTGCCACGAACCACCTTCCTGAGGCTCTTTCAAAGCTGTGGAACGCTAGCCATAGAGAACAAATTAGTTCCCGGCCCTTCCAACTGCATAGTGAGGGAATTTCCCCGAGCTGTGTATCCCTTGATTGTGCCCAGAAGGCTTTGTGTACACATTGTCCTTCCTTGGCAGTAACTGACCATGTGAGAGTCTTGAGCACTGTGGGCCATAGTAAAGCTAAAGCCGTCCATTGACTAAGACTTCCTGGAAACTGGTGCACCTCTATCTCTGGTAATGGAAAATGTGCACCTTACCTCAAGACTAGAGGTCACATTTAGTTGGCCCTTTAGCTACAGTACGCAACTGGGGTGAGCTCCCAGGAAGGAATCGCAAGCCCCTGGATTCTTTAGGAAAAAAACTCTGTGCTCTTCAGCGGCACCTGTGGCGTGAAGCGTCTCCAGGTGGTGTGGTTTTCAGCAGGCTTGGAAGCTGCAATGGAGCTGCTGTCAAAAGGGGGAAATACGGGCTTCTCCCATATTCTCCCATTTACAACTTGACGCCACAGCGCATTTACTAGCACTCTCTGACTGACTACTGGAGACTTTCAGCCCCACTGGGCCTTTCTATGATCACACTTCGTTGGACGCGGGGTGTTTTGCGTGCCACGAATAGCATTACATGCTTCATGAACTAGTCCGGCTTGGGTGACTTTGGAAGGACCAAATGGCTAAGAATTTGACCGGTATTTCAGGATTTTCTGGCAGGCTGGACCTACCGTGTACCTTGCTTCCCAATAGAGAGATGACAGGTAAGAGTTGCCAGGATGCACTTTAGGCGCAGGGGTTCTTTCAGTGCAGTTCAGAGGGCCTCCGCGGAGGCAGAGTCACGTTGAATGGAATACTGGCCAAAACGTGGTCCTGGGGCTGCCTTACAGCTGTAGAAATCAAGCTCTGCGGGCGAGAATCTGTTCATCACCCTTCCCTCTGCATACAAAGAGTCGACCCCAACTGTTTGTTCTGTGTTATGTTTCTCGGAAAATAAAAGGGGACTACGGCGCACACACTCTCCCTCTGAAGGGAATTCCTACGCGACTCTCTTAGGCCTACGGAAAGCCGTAGAGGAGTTAAAACACTGTGTCGAGTCAGGTCGCACGGAGATGGCTGCACACAAAACTTTGCTGATAGGAAACACTCGTGCTTCCCTTGAGGCCCGGGGTCACGTTTACTTTGCCCTGAGCTAGGGCAAGCGTGGGATGAGCTCCTAGCAAGGCACTGGAGACAACATGGATTCCTAGGAGAACGCTCACTTTCTTCACTGAGCGTATTCCTAGGAGTGACTAGAAGACGGTTAATGGCAATGTCTTTCAGTCAGCCTTGAGGCCGCCACTATCTACCTTTCAACTGTGGGAAATCCTGCCTTTTTCCAGGCTTCTCAATGACAAACTGGATCACCCCGCACATGTACCTAGCTTCTCTGACAATCCCAAAGAGACCATTGGAACCCAATCCGGCCTTCTGCGATGAAACTTTTGGATGCAGTGTGCTCTGCATGTGGTGAATGGCATAATCCTCTAAATGTCCTCAGTAGGCCTAGGTGACTTTGGATGTTGCAAATGCCTAGCAATGCTCAGGGTAAATCTCTTCTTTATTTCGGGCTGGACATAAAGGCCAGTTTCCGCATCACTTAGAGAGACCTCGAGCAGGGGTCCCCAAACTGAATTGGAGCCCCGGTGGTTTCGTTCAGTGCATCTAATGTTTCCTCAAAGTGGCAGACCCGCATGGAATGAAAGCCTGCCACGAACCGCCTTCCTGAGGCTCTTTCAAAGCTGTGGTACGCTAGCCATAGAGAACACATTAATTCCCGGCCCTTCCAACTGCATAGTGAGGGAAGTTACCCGAGCTGTTTATCCCTTGATTGTGCCCAGAAGGCTTTGGGTACACAGTGTCCTTCCTTGGCAGGAATTGACCATGTGAGAGTCTTCAGCACTGTAGGCCATAGTAAAGCTAAAGCCGTCCATTGACTAAGACTTCCTGGAAACCGGTGCACCTCTATCTCTGGTAATGGGAAAATGTGCACCTTACCTCAAGACTAGAGGTCATATTTAGTTGTCCCTTTAGCTACAGTATGCAACTTGTGTGAGCTCCCAGGAAGGAATCGCAGACCCCGGATTCCTTAGCAAACAACTCTGTGCTCTTCAGCGGCACCTGTGGCGTGAATAGTATCCTGGTGGTGTGGTTTTCAGCAGGCTTGGAAGCTGCAATGAAGCTGCTGTCAAAAGGGGGAAATACGGGCTTCTCCCATATTCTCCCGTTTACAACTTGACGCCACAGCACATTTATTAGCACTCTCTGACAGACTACTGGAGACTTTGAGCCCCAGTGGGCCTTTCTATGATCACACTCCGTTGGACGCGGGGTGTTTTGCGTGCCACGAATAGCATTACATGCTTCATGAACTAGTCCAGCCTAGTTGATTTTGGATGGACCAAATGGCTAACAATTTTACCGGATTTTCAGTATTTTCTGTCAGGCTGGACCTACCGTGTACCTTGCTTTACAAAAGAGAGATAACAGTTAAGAGTTGCCAGGATGCACTTTAGGTGCAGGGATTCTATCAGTGCAGTTCAGAGGGCCTCCGCAGAGGCAGAGCCACGTTGAATGGAATACTGTCAAAAACGTGGTCCTGGGGCTGCCTTACAGCTGTAGAAATCAAGCTCTGTAGGCGAGAATCTGTTCATCACCCTTCCCTCTTCATACAAAGAGTTGACCCCAACCGTCTGTTCTGTGTTATGTTTCTCGGAAAATAAAAGGGGAGTACGGCGCACCCACTCTCCCTAAAAGTGAATACCTACGTGACTCTGTTAGGCCTACGGAAAGCCGTAGAGGAGTTAAAGCACTCTGTCGAGTCAGGGCTCACGGAGATGGCTGCACACAAATCTTTGCTGATAGGAAACACTCGTGCTTCCCTTGAGGCTAGGGGTCACGTTTACTTTGCACTGAGCTAGGGCAAGCGTGGGATGAGATCCTAGCAAGGTACTGGAGACCACCTGGATTCCTAGGAGAACACTCACATTCTTCACTGAGCGTA
Source organism: Mesoplodon densirostris (assembly GCF_025265405.1). Classification (NCBI taxonomy): domain Eukaryota; kingdom Metazoa; phylum Chordata; class Mammalia; order Artiodactyla; family Ziphiidae; genus Mesoplodon; species Mesoplodon densirostris. The sequence continues at coordinate 3,169,652 of NC_082682.1, forward strand.
TTCCTAGGAGTGACTAGAAGACGGTTAATGGCAGTGTCTTTCAGTCAGCCTTGAGGCCGCCACTATGTACCTTTCAACTGGGGGAAATCCTGCCTTTTTCCAGGCTTCTCAATGACAAACTGGATCACCCCGCACATGTACCTAGCTTCTCTGATAATCCCAAAGAGACCATTGGAACCCAATCCGGCCTTCTGCGATGAAAGTTTTGGATGCAGTGTGTTCTGCATGTGGTGAACGGCATAATTCTCTAAATGTCCTCAGTAGGCCTAGGTGACTTTGGATGTTCCAAATGCCTAGCAATGCTCAGGGTAAATCTCTTCTTTATTTCGGGCTGGACCTAAAGGCCAGTTTCCGCATCACTTAGAGAGACCTGGAGCAGGAGTCCCCAAACTGAATTGGAGCCCCGGTGGTTTCTTTCAGGCCATCTTATGTTTCCTCAAAGTGGCAGACCCGCATGGAATGAAAGCCTGCCACGAACCGCCTTCCTGAGGCACTTTCAAAGCTGTGGAACGCTAGCCATAGAGAACTCATTAGTTCCCGGCCCTTCCAGCTGCATAGTGAGGGATGTTCCCAGAGCTGTGTATCCCTTGATTGTGCCCAGAAGGCTTTGGGTACACAGTGTCCTTCCTTGGAAAGAATTGAACATGTGAGAGTCTTGAGCACTGTGGGCCATACTAAAGATAAAGCCGTCCCTTGATTAAGACTTCCTGGAAACCGGTGCACCTCTATCTCTGGTAATGGGAAAATGTGCACCTTACCTCAAGACTAGAGGTCACATTTAGTTGGCCCTTTATCTACAGTACGCAACTGGGGTGAGCTCCCAGGAAGGAATCGCAAGCCCCTCGATTCTTCAGGAAAAAACTATGTTCTCTTCAGCGGCACCTGTTGCGTGAATAGTATCCTGGTGGTGTGATTTTCAGCAGGCTTGGAAGCTGCAATGAAGCTGCTGTCAAAAGGGGGATATACGGGCTTCTCCCATATTCTCCCATTTACAACATGACACCACAGCGCATTTACTAGCACTCTCTGACTGACTACTGGAGACTTTCAGCCCCACTGGGCCTTTCTATGATCACACTTCGTTGGACGCGGGGTGTTTTGCGTGCCATGAATAGCATTACACGCTTCAGGAACTAGTCCGGCCTAGGTGACTTTGGATGGACCAAATGGCTAACGATTTTTCCGGAATTTCAGTATTTTCTGTCAGTCTGGATTTACATGTACCTTGCTTCACAATAGAGAGATGACAGGTAAGAGTTGGCAGGATGCACTTTAGGCACAGGGATTCTTTCAGTGCAGTTCAGAGGGCCTCCGCAGAGGCAGAGCCACGTTGAATGGAACACTGGCAAAAACGTGGTCCTAGGGCTGCCTTACAGCTGTAGAAATCAGGCTCTGCAAGCGAGAATCTGTTCATCTCTCTTTTCTCTGCATACAAAGAGTTGACAACAACCGTCTGTTCTGTGTTATGTTTCTCGGAAAATAAAAGGGGACTACCGTGCAGACACTCTCCCTCAGAAGGGAATACCTACGCGACTCTCTTAGGCCTACGGAAAGCCATAGAGGAGTTAAAGCACTCGGTTGAGTCAGTACTCCCGGAGATGGCTGTACACAAAACTTTGCTGATAGGAAACACTTGTGCTTCCCTTGAGGCTAGGGGTCACGTTTACTTTGCACTGAGCTAGCCCAAGCGTGGGATGAGCTCCTAGCAAGGCACTGGAGAACCCCTGGATTCCTAGGAGAACATTCACTTTCTTCACTGAGCGTATTTCTAGGAGTGACTAGAAGACAGTTAATGGCAATGTCTTTCAGTCAGCCTTGAGGCCGCCGCTATCTACCTTTCAACTGGGGGAAATCCTGCCTTTTTCCAGGCTTCTCAATGACAAACTGGATCACACCGCACATGTACCTAGCTTCTCTGAAAATCCCAGTGAGACCATTGGAACGCAATCCGACCTACTGCGATGAAACTTTTGTATGCAGTGTGCTCTTCATGTGGTGAATGGCATAATCCTCTAAATGTCCTCAGTAGGCCTAGGTGACTTTGGATGTTCCAAATGCCTAGCAATGCTCAGGGTAAATCTCTTCTTTATTTCGGGCTGGACCTAAAGGCCAGTTTCCCCATGACGTAGAGAGACATCGAGCACGAGTCCCCAAACTGAAGTGGCACCCCGGTGGTTTCTTTCAGGGCATCTTATGTTTCCTCAAAGTGGCAGACCCGCATTGAATGAAAGCCTGCCACAAACCTCCTTCCTGAGGCTGTTTGAAAGCTGTGGAATGCTAGCCATAGAGAACACATTAGTTCCCGGCCCTTCCAACTGCATAGTGAGGGATGTTCCCAGAGCTGTGTATCCCTTGATTGTGCCCAGAAGGCTTTGGGTACACAGTGTCCTTCCTTGGAAAGAATTGACCATGTGAGAGTCTTGAGCACTGTGGGCCATACTAAAGCTAAAGCCGTCCATTGATTAAGACTTCCTGGAAACCGGTGCACCTCTATCTCTGGTAATGGGAAAATGTACACCTTACCTCAAGACTAGAGGTCACATTTAGTTGGCCCTTTAGCTACAGTACGCAACTGGGGTGAGCTCCCAGGAAGGAATCGCAAGCCCCTGGCTTCTTTAGGAATAAACTATATGCTCTTCAGCGGCATCTGTGGCGTCAATAGGATCCTGGTGGTGTGGTTTTCAGCAGGCTTGGAAGCTGCAATGATGCTGCTGTCAAAAGGGGGAAATACGGGCTTCTCCCATATTCTCCCGTTTACAACGTGACACCACAGCGCATTTACTAGCACTCTCTCACTGACTACTGGAGACTTTCAGCCCCACTGGGCCTTTCTATGATCACACTTCGTTGGACGCGAGGTGTTTTGCGTGCCACGAATAGCATTACACGCTTCATGAACTATTCCGGCCTAGGTGACTTTGGATGGACCAAACACTCACACAGAGGCAGAGTCACGTTGAATGGAATACTGGCAAAAACGTGGTCCTGTGGCTGCCTTACAGCTGTAGTAATCAAGCTGTGCAAGCGAGAATCTGTTCATCACCCTTCCATCTGCATACAAATAGTTGACCCCAACTGTCTGTTCTGTGTTATGTTTCTTGGAAAATATAAGGGGACTGCAGCACACACACTCTCCCTCAGAAGGGAATTCCTATGCAACTCTCTTAGGCCTACGGAAAGCCGTAGAGGAATTAAAGCCCTCTCTCGAATCACGGCTCATGGAGATGGCTGCACACAAAACATTGCTGAGAGGAAACACTCATGCTTACCTGCGGCTATAGGTCACGTTTCCTTCACACCCTGCTAGGGCAAACGGAGCATGAGCTCCTAACAAGGCACTGGAGACAACCTGGATTCGTAGGAGAAAACTCACTTTCTTCACTGAGGCATTCCTAGAAGTGACTAGAAGACAGGTAATGTAGAGAATTGTGATGACAAGGGACATGGAGCATTGTGATGACCAGAGCATGGAGCATTGGTCTGACAAGTTTCATGGATTATTGTGATGACAAATGTCATGGAGCATTTTGATGACAAGGGCATGGGACATTGTGATGGGAATGGCAGTAAGCATTGTGATGACAAGGTTTATGGAGCATTGTGATGACAAGTTTGTGGAGCATTTTGATGACAAGCGCATGTCACATTTTGATGCCATGGGTCATGGAGCACTGTGCTGACAAGGGCATGCAGCTTTGTGATGACAAGGGTAATGGAGCATTGAGATGAAAAGGGGCATGGAGCATTGTGATTACAGGGTTCTTGAAGAATTGAGAGGAAAAGGGGCATGGAGCATTGTGATTACACATGTAATGGAGCATCGTGATGACAAGGGAATCGAACATTGTGATGAAATAGGCATGGAACCTTTTATTGACAGGGTTCCAGGAGGATTCTGATGACAAGTGTCAGGGAGCATTGTGATGACAAAAGTCATGAAGCACTGTGATGACAGGGCTAATGGAGCATTGTGATGAGAAGGTCATGGAGCATTGAGCTGAAAATGTTCATGGATTATTGTGATGACAGCAGTCATGGAGCATTGTGATGACAAGGGAATGGAGCATTGAGATGACAAGACCCTGGAGCAATGTGATGAGAAGACCATGGAGCCTTGTGATGACAAGTCTCATGGAGAATACTGATGAAAAGGGGCATGGAGCATTGTGATAACAGGGGTATAGGATCATTGTGATGACAAGAGCATGGAGCATTGTGATGAAAAGTGCTTGGAGTCTTTTCATGACATGTTTCAAGGAGCTTTGTGATGACAAGTGTCAGGTAGCCTTGTGATGACAACTCTATTGAGCATTGTGATGACAAAGATCATGGAGCACTGTGATGACAGGTGTCATGGAGCATTGTGATGAGAAGGTCATGGAGCATTGGGCTAAAAAGATTCATGGAGTATTGTGGTGACAGGGGTCTTGGATCCTTTTGATGGCAAGGGAATGGAGCATTGTGATGACAAGGTCCTGGAGCATTGTGATGAGAAGACCATAGAGCCTTGTGATGACAAGTCTAATGGAGCATTTTGATGAAAAGCGGCATGGAACATTGTGAATACAGGGTCCTGGAGCATTGTAATGACAAGAGCAGGAGCATTGTGATAAGACCATGGAGCAGTCTCATGATTTGTGTCATGGTGTTTTGTGATGACAAGGGCATGGAGCATTGTGATTACAGGTATATTGGAGCATTGTGATGACAAGGGTCATGGAGCCTTGTGAGGAGAAGGTTGTGGGATATTATGATGGCAGGGGTCATGGAGCATTGATATGACAGGGGTAATGGAGCATTGTGATGAAAAGGGAACGGAACATAGGTCTATAAAATTTCATGGATTATTGTGATGACAATGGGTATGGAGCATTGTGAGGACAAGGGCTCGGAGCACTGTGATACATGGGTCATGGAGGATTGTAATGATATGTGCATGGAGCATTGTGATGAGAAGTGCATCGAGAATTGTGATGACAAGCGTCATGGAGCTCTGTGATGACAAGGACATGGAGCAATATGATGAGACGTTTCAGGGAGCATTGTGATGACAATGGCATGGAGCATTTTGATGCCAAGGGTTATGGCGCTGTGTGATAACAAATGTCATGGAGCAGTTTGATGACAAGGGCATGGGGCATTGTGATGAGAAAGGCAGGGAGCATTGTGATTACAGGTTTTATGGAACATTGTGATTTAAGGGCTCATGGAACATTGTGATGATATGGGCATGTAGCATGGTGATGACAGGTGTCATGGAACATTGTGAGATGACAAGTGTTTTGAGCATTGTGATGACAAACATCTATGATCATTGAGATTACAAGGGCATGGAGTAGTGTGATGACAGGCAACATGGAGCATTGTGATGAGTGTGTTATGGAACATTGTGATCACAAGAGTTTGGAGCCTAGTGATGACAGAAGTAATGGATCATTTTGATTTCAAGGAGCATGGATCACTGTGATGACATGGGCATGAAGCAATGTGATCCCAAGTTTCAGGGAGGATTGTGATGACAATGGTAATGGAGTATTGTGATGAGAATCACATGGAGCACTGTGATGAAAAGGTTATGTAGCATTTTGCTGAAAAACACATGGAGCATTGTGATGACAAGTGTCATGGAGCATTGTGATAACAGTGGTCATAGAGCAATAGGATGACAAGAGCATGAACCATTTTGATGAGAAGAGTCATGGAGCATTTTGATGACAAGAGCCACAGATCATTGTGTTGTCAGGGGTCATTGAGCGTTGTGATGACAGTGGTCATGGAGGATTGGGCTGAAAATGTTCTTGGTGCATTGTGAACACAAGGGAATGGAGCATTGTGGTGACAATATCCTGGAGCATTGTGATGAGATTACCATGGAGTCTTTTGATGACAAGTCTCATGGAGCAAGCTGATGGAAAGGGGCATGGAGAATTGTGATTACAGTTTTCTTGGAGCATTGTGATGACAAGGGCATGGAGCAATATGAAGAGAGGTTTCAGGGAGTATTGTGATGACAATGTCATGGAGCATTTTGATGCCAAGGGTCATGGAGCTGTGTGATAACAAATGTCATGGAGCAGTTTGATGACAAGGGCATGGTGCATTGTGATGAGAGAGGCAGGCAGCATTGTGATGACAGGTGTTATGGAACATTGTGATGTAAAGGCTCATGGAGCATTGTGATGATATGGGCATGTAGCATGGTGATGACAGGTGTTATGGAACATTGTGAGATGACAAGTGTTTTGAGCATTGTAATGACAAACATCTTGGATCATTGAGATGACAAGGGCATGGAGTAGTGTGATGACAGGCATCATGGAGCATTGTGATGAGTGTGTTATGGAACATTGTGATCACAAGGGTTTGGAGCCTAGTGATGACAGAGGTCATGGATCATTTTGATTTCAAGGAGCATGGATCACTGTGATGACAAGGGCATGAAGCAATGTGATCCCAAGTTTCAGGGAGGATTGTGATGACAATGGTAATGGAGTATTGTCATCAGAATCACATGGAGCACTGTGATGACAAGGTTATGCAGCATTTTGCTGACAAAGGCATGGAGCATTGTGATGACAAGTGTCATGGAGCATTGTGATAACAGGGGTCATAGAGCATTAGCATGACAAGAGCATGGACCATTTTGATGAGAAGAGTCATGGAGCATTTTGATGACAAGAGCCACAGATCATTGTGTTGTCAGGGGTCATTGAGCGTTGTGATGACAGTGGTCAAGGAGGATTGGGCTGAAAATGTTCTTGGAGCATTGTGAACACAAGGGAATGGAGCATTGTGGTGACAATATCCTGGAGCATTGTGATGAGATGACCATGGAGTCTTTTGATGACAAGTCTCATGGAGCAAGCTGATGGAAAGTGGCATGGACCATTGTGATTACAGTTGTCTTGGAGCATTTTGATGACAAGAGCATGGAGCATTGTGATGAGAAGTCCATGGAACATCCTGATGACATGCATCATGGAGCTTTGTGGTGACATGGCAAGATGCATTGTGATTACTGGGGTCTTGGAGCATTGTGATGAAAAGGGTATGGATCATTGTAATGACAAAGGCATGGAGCTTTGTCATGACAGGGTTCAAGGAGCATACTGACGACAAGTGTCAGGGAGCATTGTGATGACTAGTGTCATGGAGCACTGTGATGACAAGCGTCATGGAGCCTTGTCATAACAGGACTCTTGGAGCATTTTGAAGAAAAGTGAATGGATCATTTTGATGAAAATGGCATGGTGCCTTGTCATGACAGAATTCAAGGAGCACACTGACGAGAAGATTCAGGTAGCATTGTGATGAAAAGCGTATTGAGCATTGTGATGACAAAGATGATGGATCATTTTGATGAGAAGACCATGGATAATTGTGAGGACGAGCCTCATGGGGCGGTGTGATGACAAGTGTTATGGAACATAGTGATCACCAGGGTTTGGAGCATTGTGATGACAGAGGTCATGGAGCATTTTGATTTCATTGTGATGACAAAATCATGAAGCATTATGATGAAGGGCATGGTGCATTGTGATGATAGGGTTCATGGAGCACTGAGATGAAAAGTGTCATGGAGCATTGATATGACAGGGGTCTTGGAGCTTTGTGGTGACAAGGGCATAGAGCATTGTGCTTACAGGGGTCTTGAAGCATTGGGATGAAAAGGGGCATGGAGCATTGTGATTACAGGGGTAATGGAGCATTGTGATGACAAGGGATTTGAGCATTGTGATGAAATAGGCATAGAACCTTTTCATGACAGTGTTCAAGGAGGATTCTGATGAAAAGTGTCAGGGAGCATTGTGATGACAAAAGTCATGAAGCACTGTGATGACAGGGTTAATGGAGCATTGTGATGAGAACGTCATGGAGCAATGGGCTGAAAATATTCATGGAGTATTGTGATAACCGGAGTCATGGTGCATTGTGATTACAAGGGAATGGAGCATTGAGATGAGAAGAACATGGAGCCTTGTGATGACAAGTCTCATGGAGCATTCTGATGAAAAGGGGCATGGAGCATTGTGATTACAGGGGTCTTGGAGCATTGTTATGACAATGACATGGAGCAATTTGATGAGAAGGCCATGGAGCTTTCTGATGATATGTGTCATGGAGTTTTGTGATGAAAAGGGCATGGAGCATTGTGATTACAGTGGTCTTTGGGCACTGTGATGACAATGGTCATGGAGACTTGTGATGAAAAGGCCGTGGAATATTTTGATGGCATGGGTCATGGAGGAAACATTGTTATGACAGTGGTAATGGAGCATTGTGATGAGAAAGGCATGGAGCGTTTTGATGAGAAGGGCATCGAGCATTGTTAGAACAAGCATCATGGAGCTTTGAGATGACAAAGTCATGGAGCAATGTGATGAGAGGGCTCATGGAGCATTGTGATGACAATGGCATGGAGCATTGTGATGCCAAAGGTCATGGACCTTTGTGATGACAAAGGTCATGGAGCATTTTGATGACAAGGGCATGGTGCATTGTGATGAGTAGGACAGAGAGCAATGTGATGACAGGGTAATGGATCAATTGGATGAAAAATGTCATGGAACATTTTGATGATAGTGGTTATGGATCATTGTGATGTCAAGGGTCATCGAGCATTGTGATGAAAAGGGTCATGGTGCATTTTGATGACAGGGGTTATAGTACATTGTGATGTCATGGGTCATGGAGCACTGTGACGATAAGGGCATGTAACATTGTGATGACAGCATTCATGGAACATTGTGATGACATGGTTGAGGGAGTATTGTGATGACTAGTGATGGAACATTGTGATATCAGTGGTGAGAGAACATTTTGATGAGAATTGCATGGAGAATTTTGATGACAAGGTTTATGGAGCATTGTGATGACAAGCTTGTGGAGAATTGTGATGACAAGTGCATGGCATATTGTGATGACATGTGTCATGAAGCATTGTGCTGACAAGCACATGGAGCATTGTGGTGACAATGGAATGGAACATTGTGATGACAGAGGCATGACGAATTGGTCTGACAAGTTTCATGATTATTGTGATGACAGTGGGCGTGGCGAATTGTGATGACAAGGGCATGGAGCATAGTGATGACAAGTTTATGGAGTATTGTGAAGACAGGTGTCAGGGAGCATTGTGATGACATATGTTCTGGTCAATTGTGATGAGAACGGCATGGGTAATTTTGATGCCAAGTGTCATGGAGGATTGGATGTCAAACGTAATGGAGCGTTGTGATGACAAGGTCTTAGAGCATTGTGATGACAAGGGCAAGGAGCATTGTGATGACAAGGGCCATGGAGATGTTTGATGACAAGGTCGTGAAGCATTGTGATGACAAGCACATGTACCTTGCTATGAAAGGGGTCATGGAGCATTGAGATTACAAACGCATGGTGAATCGTGATGACAAGTGCATGGAACATTGTGATGAGAAGTGTTTTGGAGCATTGCGATGACAAGTACGTGGAGAATTGTGATGACAAGGGACATGGAGCATTGTGAGGACCAGGGCATGGAGCACTGTGATGACAAGACCGTGGAGCATTGTGATGAAAAGTCCATGGATAATTGTGATGATGAGTGTCATGGAGCACTGTAATGACAAGGGGCATGGAGCATTGTGAGGACAGGTGTCATGGAGTAAGGTGATGACTGGGGTCATGGAGCATTGTGATGACAAATGTCATGGAACATTCTGATGTCAAGCTTGTGGAGTATGGTGATGAAAATGGCATGGAGCATTGTGATGAAAAGGTCATGTAGCGTTTTGCTGACAAAGACATGGAGCATTGTGATTATAAGTGTCATGGAGCACTGTGATGACAAACGTAACTGATCATTGGGATTACAGGGGTCATGGAGCATTCGGATGACTTGTCCAAAGATCATTGTATTGACAAGTGTTGTGCTGGAGTTTAATGACAAGTGCCCCGGATCATTGTGTTGTCAGAAGTCATGGAGCGTTGTGATGACAGTGGTCATGAAGCATTGGGATGACAAGAGTCATGGAGCTTTGTGATCAATAGGTCATGGAGCATTGGGCTTAAAATGTTCATGGAGTATTGTGATGACAGGTGTCATTGAGCATTGTGATGACAAGGGAATGGAGCATTGTGAGGAAAATGTCCTGGAGCATTTAATGAGAAGACCATGGAGCCATGTGTTGACAAGTCTCATGGAGCATTCTCACGAAAAGCGGCATGGAGCATTGTGATTACTGTGGTCTTGGAGCATTGTGATGAATAGGGCATGGAGCATTGTGTGAAAAAGGCATGTAGCCTTGTCATGTCATGGTTCCAAGAGCATATTGACATCAAGTGTCACAGGCCATTGTGATGACAAGTGTATTGAGCATGGTGATGCCAAAGCTCATGGAGCATTGTGATAAGACCATGGATAATTTTGATGACGAGCGTCATGGGGCGTTGTGAGGATAAGTGTTGTGGAACATTGTGATCACAATGGATTGGAGCCTTGTGATGACAGAGGTCATGGAGCATTTTGAGTTCATTCTGATGAAAATAGCATGAAGCACTATGATGATGGGCATGGTGCATTGTGATGACAGGGTTCATGGAGCATTGATATGAAAAGGGACATGGAGCATTGTAGTTACAAGGGTCTTGGTGCTTTGTGATGACAAGGGCATGCAGCATTGTGATGAAAGGCCATGGAGGATTCTGAGGACATGCGTCATGGAGCTTTGTGATGACAAGGGCATGGAGCATTGTGATGAGAAGGCCATGGATAATGGTGATGATGAGCGTCATGGGGCGTTGTGATGAAAAGTGTTATGGAACATTGTGATCCCAAGGGTTTAGAGCATTGTGATGGCAGATGTCATGGAGCATCTTGATTTCATTTTGATTACAATAGCGTGAAGCAATATGATGATGGGCATGTTGCATAGTGATGACAGGGTTCATGGAGCATTTAGATGAAAAGTGGCATGGAGCATTGTGATTACAGGGTTCTTGGAACATTGTGATGACAAGGGCATGGAGCATTGTGATGAGATGGCCATGGAGCATTCTGATGACCTGTGTCATGGAGATTTTGATGACAAGGGCATGAAGCATTGTTGTAACATGGGTCTTAGAGCATTGTGCTTACAAGGGTCATGGGGCCTTTTGAAAAGAAGGCCCTGGAACATTGTGATGGCTGGGGTCATGGAGCATTGTTATGATAGTGGTAATGGAGCATAGTGATGACAAGGGCATGGAGCATTGGTCTGAAATATTTCATGAATTATTGTGATGACAGTGGGCATGGAGCATTGTGATGACAAGGGCACAGAACGCTGTGATACATGGGTCATGTATGATTTTAACGACAAGGGCATGGAGAATTGTGATGACTAGAGCATGTAACATTGTGAGGAGAAGCGTCATGGAGCATTGTGATGACAAAGATGTAAAGAATTGTGATGACAAGGGAAATGGAGGATTGTTATGACAAGAGCATGAAGCATTGCTCTGAAAAGTTTTATGGATTATTGTGATGACAAATGTCATGGAGCATTTTGATGACAAGGGAATGGGGCATTGTGATGGGAAGAGCACGGAGCATTGTGATGACAAGGTTTATGAAGCATTGTGAAGACAAGGTTGTGGAGCATTGTGATGACATGTGCAAGTCATATTTTGATGCCATGGGTCATGGAGCACTGTGCTGACAAGGGCATGCAGCTTTGTGATGACAAGGGTCATGGAGCACTGAGATGAAAAGGGGCATGGAGCGTACTGATTACAGGGGTCGAGGAGCATTCTGATGACAAGCTTGTGGAGAAGTGTGATGACAAGTGCATGGCATATTGTGATGACATGTGTCATGGAGCATTGTGCTGACAAGCACATGGAGCATTTTGGTGACAATGGCATGGAGCATTGTGATGACAGAGGCATGACAAATTGGTCTGACAAGTTTCATGGATTATTGTGATGATAGTGGGCATGGCGAATTGTGATGACAAGGGCATGGAGCATTGTGAGGACAAGTTGGGGATTATTGTGAAGACAGGTGTCCGGGAGCATTGTGATGACATATGTTCTGGTCCATTGTGATGAGAATGGCATGGGTAATTGTGACGCGAAGTGTCATGGAGGATTGTGATGTCAAACGTAATGGAGCGTTGTGATGACAATGTCTTGGTGCATTGTGATGACAAGGGCCATTGAGAAGTTTGATGACAAGGTCGTGAAACATTGTGATGACAAGCACATGCACCTTGCTATGACAGGAGTCATGGAGCATTGCGATTACAAATGCATGGAGGATAGTGATGACAAGAGCATGTAACATTGTGATGAGAAGTGTTTTGGAGCATTGTGATGACAAGGACGTGGAGAATTGTGATAACAAGGGACATGGAGCATTGTGAGGACCAAGGCATGGAGCACGGTGATGACAAGACCGTGGAGCATTGTGATGAGAAGACCATGGATAATAGTGATGACGAGTGTCATGGAGCACTGTAATGGCAAGGGGCATGGAGCATTGTGAGGACAGCTCTCATGGAGCATTGTGATGACAACTGTCATGGAGCTTTCTGATGACAAGCTTGTGGAGTATTGTGATGACAATGGCATGGAGCATTGTGATGGAAAGGATATGGATCATTGTGATGAAAAAGGCATGGACCCTTTTCATGACAGGATTCAAGGAGCATTCTGAAGACAAGTGTCAGGGAGCATTGTGATGACAAGTGTATTGAGCATTGTGATGACAAAGGTCATGGAGCATTGAGATGACAAGGGCATGGAGTATGGTGATGACAGGCATCATGGAGCATTGTGATGACAAGTGTTATGGAACATTGTGATCACACGGGTTTGGAGCATTGCGATGACAGAGTTCATGGATCATATTGATTTCAAGGAGCATGGATCTTTGTGATGAAAAGGGCATGAAGCAACGTGATCCCAAGATGCATGGAGGATTGTGATGACAATGGTAATGGAGGAATATGATGACAAGCGCATGGAATATTGTGATGAAAAGGTCATGTAGTGTTTTGCTGACAAAGGCATGGAGCATTGTGATGACAAGTGTCATGGAGCACTGTGATGACAAACATCACGTAGCATTGTGATTACAGGGGTCATGGAGCATTGGGATGACACGGCCAACGATCATTGTGTTGACAAGTGTTATGGAGAATTTTTATGACAAAAGTCCCACATCATTGTGTTTTCAGGGGTCATGGAGCGTTGTGATGACAATGGTCATGGAGCATTGGGATGACAAGGGTCATGGAGCATTGTGATCATAAGGTCATGGAGCATTGGGCTGAAAATATTCATGGAGTATTGTGATGAGAGGTGTCATGGAGCATTGTGATGACAAGGGAATGGAGCATTGTGATGACAATGTCCTGGAGCATTTAATGAGAAGACCATGGAGCCATGTGATGACAAGTGTCATGGAGCATTCTCACGAAAAGCGGCATGGAGCATTGTGATTACTGTGGTCTTGGAGCATTGTGATGAATAGGGCATGGAGCATTGTGATGAAAAAGGCATGGAGCCTTGCCATGACAGGGTTCCAAGAGCATATTGACATCAAGTGTCAGGGACCATTGTGATGACAAGTGTATTGAGCATGGTGACGCCAAAGCTCATGGAGCATTGTGATGAGAAGACCATGGATAATTTTGATGATGAGCGTCATGGAGCTTTGTGAGGACAAGTGTTATGGAACATTGTGATCACAAGGGATTGGAGCCTTGTGATGACAGAGGTCATGGAGCATTTTGAGTTCATTCTGATGACAATAGCATGAAGCACTATGATGATGGGCAGGGTGCATTGTGATGACAGGGTTCATGGAACATTGAGATGAAAAGGGGCATGGAGCATTGTAGTTACAAGGGTCTTCGTGCTTTGTGATGAGAAGGGCATGCAGCATTGTGATGAGAAGGCCATGGAGGATTCTGATGAGATGCGTCATGGAGCTTTGTGATGACAATGGCATGGAGCATTGTGATGAGAAGACCATGGATAATGGTGATGACGAGGGTCATGGGGCGTTGTGATGAAAAGTGTTATGGAACATTGTGATCCCAAGGGTTTAGAGCATTGTGATGGCAGATGTCATGGAGCATTTGGATTTCATTTTGATTACAATAGCGTGAAGCAATATGATGATGGACATGTTGCATTGTGATGACAAGGTTCTTCGAGCATTGAGATGAAAAGGGGCATGGAGCATTGTGATTACAGGGTTCTTGGAGCATTGTGATGACAAGGGCATGGAGCATTGTGATGAGATGGCCATGTAGCATTCTGATGACTTGTGTCATGGAGATTTTGATGACAAGGGCATGAAGCATTGTTGTAACAGTGGTCTTAGAGCATTTTGATTTCAAGGGTTATGGAGCCTTGTGATAAGAAGGCCGTGGAACATTGTGATGGCTGGGGTCATGGAGCATTGTTATGACAGTGGCAATGGAGCATTGTGATGACAAGGGCATGGAGCATGGGTCTGAAATGTTTCATGGATTATTGGGATGAGTTTGGGCATGGAGCATTGTGATGACAAGGGCACGGAACACTGTGATACATGGGTCATGTAGGATTGTAACGACAAGGGCATGGAGAATTGTGATGACAAGAGCATGTAACATTGTGATGAGAAGAGTCATGGAGCATTGTGATGACAAAGACGTAGGGAATTGTGATGACAAGGGACATGGAGCATTGTGATGACCAGAGCATGGAGCATTGGTCTGACAAGTTTCATGGATTATTGTGATGACAAATGTCATGGAGCATTTTGATGACAAGGGCATGGGGCATTGTGATGGGAAGAGCAGGGAGCATTGTGATGACAAGGTTTATGGAGCATTGTGATGACAAGGCTGTGGAGCATTGTGATGACAAGCACAAGTCACATTTTGATGCCATGGGTCACGGAGCACTGTGCTGACAAGGGCATGCAACTTTGTGATGACAAGGTTCATGGAGCATTGAGAGGAAAAAGGGCATGGTGCATTGTGATGACAGTGGACTAGGAGCTTTGTGATGACAGAGGTCATGGATCATTTTGATTTCCTTGTGATGACAATAGCCTGAAGCATTATGATGATGGGCATGGTCCATTGTGATGACAGGTGTAATGGAGCATTGAGATGAAAAGGGGCATGGAGCATTGTGATTACAGGGGTATAGGAGCATTGTGATGACAAGAGCATGGAGCATTGTGATGAAAAGTGCTTGGAGCCTTTTCATGACATGTTCCAAGGAGCATTCTGATGACGAGTGTCAGGGAACATTGTGATGACAACTCTCTTGAGCATTGTGATGACAGAGATCATGGATCACTGTGATGACAGGTGTCATGGAGCATTGTTATGAGAAGGTCATGGAGCATTGGGCTGAAAATATTCATGGAGTATTGTGGTGACAGGGGTCATGTATCCTTTTGATAGCAAGGGAATGGAGCATTGTGATGACAAGGTCCTGGAGCATTGTGATGAGAAGTCCATGGAGCCTTGTGATGACAAGTGTAATGGAGCATTCTGAAGGAAAGGGACATGGAACATAGTGATTACAGGGTCCTGGAGCCTTGCAATGACAAGAGCAAGGAGCATTGTGATGAGAAGACCATGGAGCATTCTCATGAATTGTGTCATGGTGTTTTGTGATGACAAGGGCATGGACCATGGTGATTACAGGTGTCTTGGAGCATTGTGATGACAAGGGTCATGGAGCCTTGTGAGGAAAAGGCCGTGGGACATTATGATGGCAGGGTCAGGGAGCATTGTTATGACAGATGTAATGGATCATTGTGGTGAAAAGGGCACGGAACATAGGTCTATAAAATTTCATGGGTTATTGTGATGACAGTTGGTATGGAGCATTGTGATGACAAGGGCTCGGAACACTGTGATACATGGGTCATGGAGGAATTTAATGACATGGGCATGGAGCATTGTGATGAGAAGGGCATCGAGAATTGTGATGACAAGCGTCATGGAGCTTTGTGATGACAAGAGCATGGAGCAATATGATGAGATGTTTCAGGGAGCATTGTGATGACAATGGCATGGAGCATTGTGATGCCAAGGGTCATGGAGCTGTGTGATAACAAAAGTCATGGAGCAGTTTGATGACAAGGGCATGGTGCATTGTGATGAGTAGGGCAGGGAGCATTGTGATGACAGGTGTTATGGAACATTGTGATGTCAGGGCTCATGGAGCATTTAGATGATATGGGCATGTAGCATGGTGATGACAGGTGTCATGGAACATTGTCAGATGACAATTGTTTTGAGCATTGTAATGACAAACATCTTGGATCATTGAGATGACAAGGGCATGGAGTAGTGTGATGACAGGCATCATGGAGCATTGTGATGAGTGTGTTATGGAACATTGTGATCACAAGGGTTTGGAGCGTAGTGATGACAGAGATCATGGATCATTTTGATTTCAAGGAGCATGGAACATTGTGATGACAAGGGCATGAAGCAATGTGATCCCAAGTTTCAGGGAGGATTGTGATGACAATGGTAATGGAGTATTGTGATGAGAATCACATGGAGCACTGTGATGACAAGGTCTTGTAGCGTTTTGCTGACAAAGGCATGGAGCATTGTGATGACAAGTGCCATGGAACATTGTGATAACAAGGGTCATAGAGCATTAGGATGACAAGAGCATGGACCATTTTGATGAGAAGAGTCATGGAGCATTTTGATGACAAGAGCCACAGATCATTGTGTTGTCAGGGGTCATTGAGCGTTGTGATGACAGTGGTCATGGAGGATTGGGCTGAAAATGTTCTTGGAGCATTGTGAACACAAGGGAATGGAGAATTGTGGTGACAATATCCTGGAGCATTGTGATGAGATCACCATGGAGTCTTTTGATGACAAGTCTCATGGAGCAAGCTGATGGAAAGGGGCATGGAACATTGTGATTACAGTTGTCTTGGAGCATTGTGATGACAAGAGCATGGAGCATTGTGATGAGAAGTCCATTGAACATTCTGATGACATGCATCATGGAGGTTTGTGATGACAATGGCAAGAGGCTTTGTGATTACAAGGATCTTGGAGCATTGTGATGAAAAGGGCATGGATCATTGTGATGACAAAGGCATGGAGACTTGTCATGACAGGGTTCAAGGAGCATACTGACGACAAGTGTCAGGGAGCATTGTGATGACAAGTGTCATGGAGCACTGTGATGACAAGCGTCATGGAGCCTTGTGATAACAGGGGTCTTGGAGCATTGTGATGAAAAGTGAATGCATCATTGTGATGCAAAAGGCATGGTGCCTTGTCATGACAGGGTTCAAGGAGCACACTGACGACAAGTGTCAGGGAGCATTGTGATGTAAAGTGTATTGTGCATTGCAATGACAAAGGACATGGAGCATTGTGATGAGAAATCAATGGATAATTGGGATGATGAGCGTCATGGGGTGTTGTGATGACAAGTGTTATGGAAGATTGTGATCACAAGGGTTTGGAGCATTGTGATGACAGAGGTCATGGAGCATTTTGAGTTCATTGTGATGACAAAAATATGAAGCATTATGATGAAGGGCATGGTGCATTGTGATGATAGGGTTCATGGAGCACTGAGATGAAAAGTGTCATGGCGCATTGTTATGACAGGGGTCTTGGAGCATTGTGATGACAAGGGCATGGAGCATTGTGATGAGAAGGCCAAGGAGAATACTGATGACATGCGTCATGGAGCTCCGTGATGACAAGTGCATACAGCATTGTGATTACAGGGGTCTTGGAGCATTGAGATGAAAAGGGGCATGGAGCATTGTGATTACAGGGGTAATGGAGCATTGTGATGACAAGTGAATCGAGCATTGTGATGAAAAAGGCATGGATCCTATTCATGACAGGATTCAAGGAGCATTCCGAAGACAAGTGTCAGGGAGCATTGTGATGACAAGTGTATTGAGTATTGTGATGACAAAGGTCATGGAGCATTGAGATGACAAGTGCATGGAGTATGGTGATGACAGGCATCATGGAGCGTTGTGATAACAAGTCTTATGGAACATTGTGATCACACGGGTTTGGAGCATTGCGATGACAGAGTTCATGGATCATATTGATTTCAAGGATCATGGATCTTTGTGATAACAAGGGCATGAAGCAATGTGATCCCAAGATGCATGTAGGATTTTGATGACAATGGTAATGGAGGAATGTGATGACAAGCGCATGGAATATTGTGATGAAAAGGTCATGTAGCGTTTTGCTGACAAAGGCATGGAGCATTGTGGTGACAAGTGTCATGGAGCACTGTGATGACAAACATCACGGAGCATTGCGATTACAGGGTTCATGGAGCATTGGGATGACACGGCCAAGGATCATTGTGTTGACAAGTGTTATGGAAAATTTTGATGACAAGAGTCCAGGACCATTGTGTTGTCAGGGGTCATGGATCGTTGTGATGACAGTGGTCATGGAGCATTGTGATGACAAGGGTCATGGAGCATTGTGATCATAAGGTCATGGAGCATTGGGCTGAAAATGTTCATGGAGTATTGTGATGAGAGGTGTCATGGAGCATTGTGATGACAACGGAGTGGAGCATTCGATGGCAATGTCCTGGAGCATTTAATGAGAAGACCATGGAGCCATGTGATGACAAGTCTCATGGAGCATTCTCACGAAAAGCGGCATGGAGCATTGTGATTACTGTGGTCTTGGAGCATTGTGATGAATAGGGCATGGAGCATTGTGATGAAAAAGGCATGGAGCCTTGCCATGACAGGGTTCCAAGAGCATATTGACATCAAGTGTCAGGGACCATTGTGATGACAAGTGTATTGAGCATGGTGATGCCAAAGCTCATGGAGCATTGTGATGAGAAGACCATGGATGATTTTGATGACGAGCGTCATGGAGCTTTGTGAGGACAAGTGTTATGGAACATTGTGATCACAAGGGATTGGAGCCTTGTGATGACAGAGGTCATGGAGCATTTTGAGTTCATTCTGATGACAATAGCATGAAGCACTATGATGATGGGCAGGGTGCATTGTGATGACAGGGTTCAAGGAACATTGAGATGAAAAGGGGCATGGAGCATTGTAGTTACAAGGGTCTTGGTGCTTTGTGATGACAAGGGCATGCAGCATTGTGATGAGAAGGCCATGGAGGATTCTGATGAGATGCGTCATGGAGCTTTGTGATGACAAGGGCATGGAGCATTGTGATGAGAAGACCATGGATAATGGTGATGATGAGCGTCATGGGGCGTTGTGATGAAAAGTGTTATGGAACATTGTGATCCAAAGGGTTTAGAGCATTGTGATGGCAGATGTCATGGAGCATCTTGATTTCATTTTGATTACAATAGCGTGAAGCAATATGATGATGGACATGTTGCATAGTGATGACAGGGTTAATGGAGCCTTTAGATGAAAAGTGGCATGGAGCATTGTGATTACAAGGTTCTTGGAACATTGTGATGACAAGGGCATGGAGCATTGTGATGAGATGGCCATGGAGCATTCTGATGACCTGTGTCATGGAGATTTTGATCACAAGGGCATCAAGCATTGTTGTAACATGGGTCTTAGAGCATTGTGCTTACAAGGGTCATGGGGCCTTTTGAAAAGAAGGCCCTGGAACATTGTGATGGCTGGGGTCATGGAGCATTGTTATGATAGTGGTAATGGAGCATTGTGATGACAAGGGCATGGAGCATTGGTCTGAAATATTTCATGAATTATTGTGATGACAGTGGGCATGGAGCATTGTGATGACAAGGGCACAGAACGCTGTGATACATGGGTCATGTATGATTTTAACGACAAGGGCATGGAGAATTGTGATGACTAGAGCATGTAACATTGTGATGAGAAGCGTCATGGAGCATTGTGATGACAAAGATGTAAAGAATTGTGATGACAAGGGAAATGGAGGATTGTTATGACAAGAGCATGAAGCATTGCGCTGAAAAGTTTCATGGATTATTGTGATGACAAATGTCATGGAGCATTTTGATGACAAGGGAATGGGGCATTGTGATGGGAAGAGCACGGAGCATTGTGATGACAAGGTTTATGAAGCATTGTGATTACAATGTTGTGGAGCATTGTGATGACATGTGCAAGTCATATTTTGATGCCATGGGTCATGGAGCACTGTGCTGACAAGCGCATGCAGCTTTCTGATGACAACGGTCATGGAGCACTGAGATGAAAAGGGGCATGGAGCATACTGATTACAGGGGTCTAGGAGCATTCTGATCACAAGCTTGTGGAGAAGTGTGATGACAAGTGCATGGCATATTGTGATGACATGTGTCATGGAGCATTGTGCTGACAAGCACATGGAGCATTTTGGTGACAATGGCATGGAGCAATGTGATGACAGAGGCATGACAAATTGGTCTGACAAGTTTCATGGATTATTGTGATGACAGTGGGCATGGCGAATTGTGATGACAAGGGCATGGAACATTGTGAGGACAAGTTTGTGGAGTATTGTGAAGACAGGTGTCCGGGAGCATTGTGATGACATATGTTCTGGTCCATTGTGATGAGAATGACATGGGTAATTGTGACGCCAAGTGTCATGGAGGATTGTGATGTCAAACGTAATGGAGCGTTGTGATGACAATGTCTTGGTTTATTGTGATGACAAGGGCCATTGAGAAGTTTGATGACAAGGTCGTGAAACATTGTGATGACAAGCACATGTACCTTGCTATGACATGGAGCATTGCGATTACAAATGCATGGAGGATAGTGATGACAAGAGCATGCAACATTGTGATGAGAAGTGTTTTGGAGCATTGTGATGACAAGGACGTGGAGAATTGTGATAACAAAGGACATGGAGCATTGTGGGGACCAAGGCATGGAGCACGGTGATGACAAGACCATGGAGCATTGTGATAAGAAGACCATGGATAATAGTGATGACGAGTGTCATGGAGCACTGTAATGGCAAGGGGCATGGAGCATTGTGAGGACAGCTCTCATGGAGCATTGTGATGACAACTGTCATGGAGCTTTCTGATGACAAGCTTGTGGAGTATTGTGATGACAATGGCATGGAGCATTGTGATGGAAAGGGTATGGATCATTGTGATGAAAAAGGCATGGACCCTTTTCATGACAGGATTCAAGGAGCATTCTGAAGACAAGTGTCAGGGAGCATTGTGATGACAAGTGTATTGAGCATTGTGATGACAAAGGTCATGGAGCATTGAGATGACAAGGGCATGGAGTATGGTGATGACAGGCATCATGGAGCATTGTGATGACAAGAGTTATGGAACTTTGTGATCACATGGGTTTGGAGCATTGCGATGACAGAGTTCATGGATCATATTGATTTCAAGGAGCATGGATCTTTGTGATGACAAGGGCATGAAGCAATGTGATCCCAAGATGCATGGAGGATTGTGATGACAATGGTAATGGAGGAATATGATGACAAGCGCATGGAATATTGTGATGAAAAGGTCATGTAGTGTTTTGCTGACAAAGGCATGGAGCATTGTGATGACAAGTGTCATGGAGCACTGTGATGACAAACATCACGTAGCATTGTGATTACAGGGGTCATGGAGCATTGGGATGACACGGCCAACGATCATTGTGTTGACAAGTGTTATGGAGAATTTTGATGACAAAAGTCCCTGATCATTGTGTTTTCAGGGGTCATGGAGCGTTGTGATGACAATGGTCATGGAGCATTGGGATGACAAGGGTCATGGAGCATTGTGATCATAAGGTCATGGAGCATTTGGCTGAAAATATTCATGAGTATTGTGATGAGAGGTGTCATGGAGCATTGTGATGACAACGGAATGGAGCATTGTGATGACAATGTCCTGGAGCATTTAATGAGAAGACCATGGAGCCATGTGATGACAAGTCTCATGGAGCATTCTCACGAAAAGCGGCATGGAGCCTTGTGATTACTGTGGTCTTGGAGCATTGTGATGAATAGGGCATGGAGCATTGTGATGAAAAAGGCATGGAGCCTTGCCATGACAGGGTTCCAAGAGCATATTGACATCAAGTGTCAGGGACCATTGTGATGACAAGTGTATTGAGCATGGTGATGCCAAAGCTCATGGAGCATTGTGATGAGAAGACCATGGATAATTTTGATGACGAGCGTCATGGGGCGTTGTGAGGACAAGTGTTATGGAACATTGTGATCACAAGGGATTGGAGCCTTGTGATGACAGAGGTCATGGAGCATTTTGAGTTCATTCTGATGACAATAGCATGAAGCACTATGATGATGGGCAGGGTGCATTGTAATGACAGGGTTCATGGAACATTGAGATGAAAAGGGGCATGGAGCATTGCAGTTACAAGGGTCTTGGTGCTTTGTGATGACAAGGGCATGCAGCATTGTGATGAGAAGGCCATGGAGGATTCTGATGAGATGCATCATGGAGCTTTGTGATGACAAGGGCATGGAGCATTGTGATGAGAAGACCATGGATAATGGTGATGATGAGCGTCATGGGGCGTTGTGATGAAAAGTGTTATAGAACATTGTGATCACAAGGGTTTAGAGCATTGTGATGGCAGATGTCATGGAGCATTTTGATTTCATTTTGATTACAATAGCGTGAAGCAATATGATGATGGACATGTTGCATTGTGATGACAAGGTTCTTCGAGCATTGAGATGAAAAGGGGCATGGAGCATTGTGATTACAGGGTTCTTGGAACATTGTGATGAAAAGGGCATGGAGCATTGTGATGAGATGGTCATGGAGCAGTCTGATGACTTGTATCATGGAGATTTTGATGACAAGGGCATGATGCATTGTTGTAACAGTGGTCTTAGAGCATTTTGATTACAGGGATTATGGAGCCTTGTGATAAGAAGGCCGTGGAACATTGTGATGGCTGGGGTCATGGAGCATTGTTATGACAGTGGCAATGGAGCATTGTGATGACAAGGGCATGGAGCATGGGTCTGAAATATTTCATGGATTATTGGGATGAGTGTGGGCATGGAGCATTGTGATGACAAGGGCATGGAACACTCTGATACATGGGTCATGTAGGATTGTAACGACAAAGGCATGGAGAATTGTGATGACAAGAGCATGTAACATTGTGATGAGAAGTGTCATGGAGCATTGTGATGACAAAGACGTAGAGAATTGTGATGACAAGGGACATGGAGCATTGTGATGACCAGAGCATGGAGCATTGGTCTGACAGGTTTCATGGATTATTGTGATGACAAATCTCATGGAGCATTTTGATGACAAGGGCATGGGGCATTGTGATGGGAAGAGCAGGGAGCATTGTGATGACAAGGTTTATGGAGCATTGTGATGACAAGGCTGTGGAGCATTGTGATGACAAGCACAAGTCACATTTTGATGCCATGGGTCATGGAGCACTGTGCTGACAAGGGCATGCAACTTTGTGATGACAAGGTTCATGGAGCATTGAGAGGAAAAGGGGCATGGTGCATTGTGATGACAGGGGTCTAGGAGATTTGTGATGACAGAGGTCATGGATCATTTTGATTTCCTTGTGATGACAATAGCCTGAAGCATTATGATGATGGGCATGGTCCATTGTGATGACAGGTGTAATGGAGCATTGAGATGAAAAGGGTCATGGAGCATTGTGATGACCAGAGCATGGAGCATTGGTCTGACAAGTTTCATGGATTATTTGGATGACGAGTGTCAGGGAGCATTGTGATGACAACTCTCTTGAGCATTGTGATGACAGAGATCATGGATCACTGTGATGACTGGTGTGATGGAGCATTGTGATGAGTAGGTCATGGAGCATTGGGCTGAAAATATTCATGGAGTATTGTGGTGACAGGGGTCATGGATCCTTTTGATAGCAAGGGAATGGAGCATTGTGATGACAAGGTCCTTGAGCATTGTGATGAGAAGACCATGGAGCCTTGTGATGACAAGTCTAATGGAGCATTCTGAAGGAAAGAGGCATGGAGCATTGTGATTACAGGGTCCTGGAGCTTGTAATGACAAGAGCAAGGAGCATTGTGATGAGAAGACCATGGAGCACTCTCATGATTTGTGTCATGGTGCTTTGTGATGACAATGGCATGGACCATTGTGATGACAGGTTTCCTTGAGCATTGTGATGACAAGGGTCATGGAGCCTTGTGAGGAGAAGGCCGTAGGACATTATGATGGCAGGGGTCATGGAGCATTGTTATGACGGGTGTAATGGATCATTGTGATGAAAAGGGCACGGACATAGGTCTATAAAATTTCATGGGTTATTGTGATGACAGTTGGTATGGATCATTGTGATGACAAGGGCTCGGAACACTGTGATACATGGGTCATGGAGGAATTTAATGACATGGGCATGGAGCATTGTGATGAGAAGGGCATCGAGAATTGTGATGACAAGCGTCATGGAGCTTTGTGATGACAAGAGCATGGAGCAATATGATGAGATGTTTCATGGAGCATTGTGATGACAATGGCATGGAGCATTGTGATGCCAAGGGTCATGGAGCTGTGTGATAACAAATGTCATGGAGCAGTTTGATGACAAGGGCATGGTGCATTGTGATGAGTAGGGCAGGGAGCATTGTGATGACAGGTGTTATGGAACATTGTGATGTCAGGGCTCATGGAGCATTATGATGATATGGGCATGTAGCATGGTGATGACAGGTGTCATGGAACATTGTCAGATGACAATTGTTTTGAGCATTGTAATGACAAACATCTTGGATCATTGAGATGACAAGGGCATGGAGTAGTGTGATGACAGGCATCATGGAGCATTGTGATGAGTGTGTTATGGAACATTGTGATCACAAGTGTTTGGAGCCTAGTGATGACAGAGGTCATGGATCATTTTGATTTCAAGGAGCATGGAACATTGTGATGACAAGGGCATGAAGCAATGTGATCCCAAGTTTCAGGGAGGATTGTGATGACAATGGTAATGGAGTATTGTGATGAGAATCACATGGAGCACTGTGATGACAAGGTCATGTAGCATTTTGCTGACAAAGGCATGGAGCATTGTGATGACAAGTGCCATGGAACATTGTGATAACAGGGGTCATAGAGCATTAGGATGACAAGAGCATGGACCATTTTGATGAGAAGAGTCATGGAGCATTTTGATGACAAGAGCCACAGATCATTGTGTTGTCAGGGGTCATTGAGCGTTGTGATGACAGTGGTCATGGAGGATTGGGCTGAAAATGTTCTTGGAGCATTGTGAACACAAGGGAATGGAGCATTGTGGTGACAATATCCTGGAGCATTGTGATGAGATCACCATGGAGTCTTTTGATGACAAGTCTCATGGAGCAAGCTGATGGAAAGGGGCATGGAACATTGTGATTAGAGTTGTCTTGGAGCATTGTGATAACAAGAGCATGGAGCATTGTGATGAGAAGTCCATGGAACATTCTGATGACATGCATCATCGAGGTTTGTGATGACAATGACAAGAGGCTTTGTGATTACAAGGATCTTGGAGCATTGTGATGAAAAGGGCATGGATCATTGTGATGACAAAGTCATGGAGACTTGTCATGACAGGGTTCAAGGAGCATACTGACGACAAGTGTCAGGGAGCATTGTGATGACAAGTGTCATGGAGCACTGTGATGACAAGCGTCATGGAGACTTGTGATAACTGGGGTCTTGGAGCATTGTGATGAAAAGTGAATGCATCATTGTGATGCATAAGGCATGGTGCCTTGTCATGACAGGGTTCAAGGAGCACACTGACGACAAGTGTCAGGGAGCATTGTGATGCAAAGTGTATTGCGCATTGTAATGACAAAGGACATGGAGCATTGTGATGAGAAGTCCATGGATAATTGGGATGAGGAGCGTCATGGGGTGTTGTGATGACAAGTGTTATGGAAGATTGTGATCACAAGGGTTTGGAGCATTGTGATGACAGAGGTCATGGAGCATTTTGAGTTCATTGTGATGACAAAATCATGAAGCATTATGATTAAGGGCATGGTGCATTGTGATGATAGGGTTCATGGGGCACTGAGATGAAAAGTGTCATGGCGCATAGTTATGACAGGGGTCTTGGAGCATTGTGATGAAAAGGGCATGGAGCATTGTGATGAGAAGGCCAAGGAGAATACTGATGACATGCGTCATGGAGCTCCGTGATGACAAGTGCATACAGCATTTTGATTACAGGGGTCTTGGAGCATTGAGATGAAAAGGGGCATGGAGCATTGTGATTACAGGGGTAATGGAGCATTTTGATGACAAGTGAATCGAACATTGTGATGAAAAAGGCATGGATCCTATTCATGACAGGATTCAAGGAGCATTCCGAAGACAAGTGTCAGGGAGCATTGTGATGACAAGTGTATTGAGTATTGTGATGACAAAGGTCATGGAGCATTGAGATGACAAGGGCATGGAGTATGGTGATGACAGGCATCATGGAGCGTTGTGATAACAAGTCTTATGGAACATTGTGATCACACGGGTTTGGAGCATTGCAATGACAGAGTTCATGGATCATATTGATTTCAAGGAGCATGGATCTTTGTGATGACAAGGGCATGAAGCAATGTGATCCCAAGATGCATGTAGGATTTTGATGACAATGGTAATGGAGGAATGTGATGACAAGCGCATGGAATATTGTGATGAAAAGGTCATGTAGCGTTTTGCTGACAAAGGCATGGAGCATTGTGGTGACAAGTGTCATGGAGCACTGTGATGACAAACATCACGGAGCATTGCGATTACAGGGTTCATGGAGCATTGGGTTGACACAGCCAAGGATCATTGTGTTGACAAGTGTTATGGAGAATTTTGATGACAAGAGTCCCGGATCATTGTGTTGTCAGGGGTCATGGATCGTTGTGATGACAGTGGTCATGGAGCATTGTGATGACAAGGGTCATGGAGCATTGTGATCATAAGGTCATGGAGCATTGGGCTGAAATTGTTCATGGAGTATTGTGATGAGAGGTGTCATGGAGCATTGTGATGACAAGGGAATGGAGCATTGTGATGACAATGTCCTGGAGCATTTAATGAGAAGACCATGGAGCCATGTGATGACAAGTCTCATGGAGCATTCTCACGAAAAGCGGCATGCAGCATTGTGATTACTGTGGTCTTGGAGCATTGTGATGAATAGGGCATGGAGCATTGTGATGAAAAAGGCATGGAGCCTTGCCATGACAGGGTTCCAAGAGCATATTGACATCAAGTGTCAGGGACCATTGTGATGACAAGTGTATTGAGCATGGTGATGCCAAAGCTCATGGAGCATTGTGATGAGAAGACCATGGATAATTTTGATGACGAGCGTCATGGGGCGTTGTGAGGACAAGTGTTATGGAACATTGTGATCACAAGGGATTGGAGCCTTGTGATGACAGAGGTCATGGAACATTTTGAGTTCATTCTGATGACAATAGCATGAAGCACTATGATGATGGGCAGGGTGCATTGTGATGACAGGTTTCATGGAACATTGAGATGAAAAGGGGCATGGAGGATTGTAGTTACAAGGGTCTTGGTGCTTTGTGATGACAAGGGCATGCAGCATTGTGATGAGAAGGCCATGGAGGATTCTGATGAGATGCGTCATGGAGCTTTGTGATGACAAGGGCATGGAGCATTGTGATGAGAAGACCATGGATAATGGTGATGACGAGGGTCATGGGGCGTTGTGATGAAAAGTTTTATGGAACATTGTGATCCCAAGGGTTTAGAGCATTGTGATGGCAGATGTCATGGAGCATTTTGATTTCATTTTGATTACAATAGCGTGAAGCAATATGATGATGGACATGTTGCATTGTGATGACAAGGTTCTTCGAGCATTGAGATGAAAAGGGGCATGGAGCATTGTGATTACAGGGTTCTTGGAGCATTGTGATGACAAGGGCATGGAGCATTGTGATGAGATGGCCATGGAGCATTCTGATGACTTGTGTCATGGAGATTTTGATGACAAGGGCATGAAGCATTGTTGTAACAGTGGTCTTAGAGCATTTTGATTTCAAGGGTTATGGAGCCTTGTGATAAGAAGGCCGTGGAACATTGTGATGGCTGGGGTCATGGAGCATTGTTATGACAGTGGCAATGGAGCATTGTGATGACAAGGGCATGGAGCATTGGTCTGAAAAGTTTCATGGATTATTGGGATGAGAGTGGGCATGGAGCATTGTGATGACAAGGGCCCGGAACACTGTGATACATGGGTCATGTAGGATTGTAACGACAAGGGCATGGAGAATTGTGATGACAAGAGCATGTAACATTGTGATGAGAAGTGTCATGGAGCATTGTGATGACAAAGACGTAGAGAATTGTGATGACAAGGGACATGGAGCATTGTGATGACCAGAGCATGGAGCATTGGTCTGACAAGTTTCATGGATTATTGTGATGACAAATGTCATGGAGCATTTTGATGACAAGGGCATGGGGCATTGTGATGGGAAGAGCAGGGAGCATTGTGATGACAAGGTTTATGGAGCATTGTGATGACAAGGCTGTGGAGCATTGTGATGACAAGCACAAGTCACATTTTGATGCCATGGGTCATGGAGCACTGTGCTGACAAGGGCATGCAACTTTGTGATGACAAGGTTCATGGAGCATTGAGAGGAAAAGGGGCATGGAGCATTGTGATGACAGGTGTCTAGGAGCTTTGTGATGACAGAGGTCATGGATCATTTTGATTTCCTTGTGATGACAATAGCCTGAAGCATTATGATAATGGGCATGGTCCATTGTGATGACAGGTGTAATGGAGCATTGAGATGAAAAGGGGCATGGAGCATTGTGATTACAGGGGTATAGGAGCATTGTGATGACAAGAGCATGGAGCATTGTGATGAAAAGTGCTTGGAGCCTTTTCATGACATGTTTCAAGGAGCATTCTGATGACGAGTGTCAGGGAGCATTGTGATGACAACTCTCTTGAGCATTGTGATGACAGAGATCATGGATCACTGTGATGACAGGTGTCATGGAGCATTGTGATGAGAAGGTCATGGAGCATTGGGCTGAAAATATTCATGGAGTATTGTGGTGACAGGGGTCATGGATCCTTTTGATAGCAAGGGAATGGAGCATTGTGATGACAAGGTCCTGGAGCATTGTGATGAGAAGACCATGGAGCCTTGTGATGACAAGTCTAATGGAGCATTCTGAAGGAAAGAGGCATGGAGCATTGTGATTACAGGGTCCTGGAGCATTGTAATGACAAGAGCAAGGAGCATTGTGATGAGAAGACCATGGAGCATTCTCATGAATTGTGTCATGGTGTTTTGTGATGACAAGGGCATGGACCATTGTGATTACAGGTGTCTTGGAGCATTGTGATGACAAGGGTCATGGAGCCTTGTGAGGAGAAGGCCGTGGGACATTATGATGGCAGGGGTCATGGAGCATTGTTATGACGGGGGTAATGGATCATTGTGATGAAAAGGGCACGGAACATAGGTCTATAAAATTTCATGGGTTATTGTGATGACAGTGGGTATGGAGCATTGTGAAGACAAGGGCTCGGAACACTGTGATACATGGGTCATGGAGGATTGTAATGACATGGGCATGGAGCATTGTGATGAGAAGGGCATCGAGAATTGTGATGACAATCGTCATGGAGATTTGTGATGACAAGGGCATGGAGCAATATGATGAGATGTTTCAGGGAGCATTGTGATGACAATGGCATGGAGCATTGTGATGCCAAGGGTCATGGAGCTGTGTGATAACAAATGTCATGGAGCAGTTTGATGACAAGGGCATGGTGCATTGTGATGAGTAGGGCAGGGAGCATTGTGATGGCAGGTGTTATGGAACATTGTGATGTCAGGGCTCATGGAGCATTGTGATCATATGGGCATGTAGCATGGTGATGACAGGTGTCATGGAACATTGTCAGATGACAATTGTTTTGAGCATTGTAATGACAAACATCTTGGATCATTGAGATGACAAGGGCATGGAGTAGTGTGATGACAGGCATCATGGAGCATTGTGATGAGTGTGTTATGGAACATTGTGATCACAAGAGTTTGGAGCCTAGTGATGACAGAAGTCATGGATCATTTTGATTTCAAGGAGCATGGATCACTGTGATGACATGGGCATGAAGCAATGTGATCCCAAATTTCAGGGAGGATTGTGATGACAATTGTAATGGAGTATTGTGATGAGAATCACATGGAGCACTGTGATGAAAAGGTTATGTAGCATTTTGCTGAAAAACACATGGAGCATTGTGATGACAAGTGTCATGGAACATTGTGATAACAGTGGTCATAGAGCAATAGGATGACAAGAGCATGGACCATTTGATGAGAAGAGTCATGGAGCATTTTGATGACAAGAGCCACAGATCATTGTGTTGTCAGGGGTCATTGAGTGTTGTGATGACAGTGGTCATGGAGGATTGGGCTGAAAATGTTCTTGGAGCATTGTGAACACAAGGGAATGGAGCATTGTGGTGACAATATCCTGGAGCATTGTGATGAGATGACCATGGAGTCTTTTGATGACAAGTCTCATGGAGCAAGCTGATGGAAAGGGGCATGGAACATTGTGATTACAGTTGTCTTGGAGCATTGTGATGACAAGAGCATGGAGCATTGTGATGAGAAGTCAATGGAACATTCTGATGACATGCATCACGGAGCTTTGTGATGACAATGGCAAGAGGCATTTTGTTTACAGGGATCTTGGAGCATTGTGATGAAAAGGGCATGGATCATTGTGAGGACAAAGGCATGGAGACTTGTCATGACAGGGTTCAAGGAGCATACTGATGACAAGTGTCAAGGAGCATTGTGATGTAAAGTGTATTGCGCATTGTAATGACAAAGTACATGGAGCATTGTGATGAGAAGTCCATGGATAATTGGGATCATGAGCGTCATGGGGTGTTGTGATGACAAGTGTTATGGAAGATTGTGATCACAAGGGTTTGGAGCATTGGGATGACAGAGGTCATGGAGCATTTTGAGTTCATTGTGATGACAAAATCATGAAGCATTATGATGAAGGGCATGATGCATTGTGGTGGTAGGGTTCATGGAGCACTGAGATGAAAAGTGTCATGGAGCATTGTTATGACAGTGGTCTTGGAGCATTGTGATGACAAGGGCATGGAGCATTGTGATGAGAAGGCCAAGGAGAATACTGATGACATGCATCATGGAGGTCCGTGATGACAAGTGCATACAGCATTGTGATTACAGGGGTGTTGGAGCATTGAGATGAAAAGGGGCATGGAGCATTGTGATTACAGGGGTAATGGAGCATTGTGATGACAAGTGAATCGAGCATTGTGATGAAAAAGGCATGGATCCTATTCATGACAGGATTCAAGGAGCATTCCAAAGACAAGTGTCAGGGAGCATTGTGATGACAAGTGTATTGAGTATTGTGATGACAAAGGTCATGGAGCATTGAGATGACAAGGGCATGGGGTATGGTGATGACAGGCATCATGGAGCGTTGTGATGACAATGGAATGGAGCATTGTGATGACAATGTCCTGGAGCATTTAATGAGAAGACCATGGAGACATGTGATGACAAGTCTCATGGAGCATTCTCACGAAAATCGGCATTGAGCATTGTGATTACTGTGGTTTTGGAGCATTGTGATGAATAGGGCATGGAGCATTGTGATGAAAAAGGCATGGAGCCTTGCCATGACAAGGTTCTAAGAGCATATTGACATCAAGTGTCAGGGACCATTGTGATGACAAGTGTATTGAGCATGGTGATGCCAAAGCTCATGGAGCACTGTGATGAGAAGACCATGGATAATTTTGATGACGAGCGTCATGGG
Organism: Mesoplodon densirostris; assembly: GCF_025265405.1. Classification (NCBI taxonomy): domain Eukaryota; kingdom Metazoa; phylum Chordata; class Mammalia; order Artiodactyla; family Ziphiidae; genus Mesoplodon; species Mesoplodon densirostris. The sequence continues at coordinate 3,201,449 of NC_082682.1, forward strand.
GCGTTGTGAGGACAAGTGTTATGGACCATTGTGATCACAAGGGATTGGAGCCTTGTGATGACAGAGGTCATGGAACATTTTGAGTTCATTCTGATGACAATAGCATGAAGCACTGTGTTGATGGGCAGGGTGCATTGTGATGACAGGGTTCATGGAACACTGAGATGAAAAGGGGCATGGAGCATTGTAGTTACAAGGGTCTTGGTGCTTTGTGATGACAAGGGCATGCAGCATTGTGATGAGAAGGCCATGGAGGATTCTGATGAGATGCGTCATGGGGCTTTGTGATGACAAGGGCATGGAGCATTGTGATGAGAAGACCATGGATAATGGTGATGACGAGCGTCATGGGGCGTTGTGATGAAAAGTGTTATGGAACATTGTGATCCCAAGGGTTTAGAGCATTGTGATGGCAGATGTCATGGAGCATTTTGATTTCATTTTGATTACAATAGCGTGAAGCAATATGATGATGGACATGTTGCATTGTGATGACAAGGTTCTTCGAGCATTGAGATGAAAAGGGGCATGGAGCATTGTGATTACAGGGTTCTTGGAGCATTGTGATGACAAGGGCATGGAGCATTGTGATGAGATGGCCATGGAGCATTCTGATGACTTGTGTCATGGAGATTTTGATGACAAGGGCATGAAGCATTGTTGTAACAGTGGTCTTAGAGCATTTTGATTTCAAGGGTTATGGAGCCTTGTGATAAGAAGGCCGTGGAACATTGTGATGGCTGGGGTCATGGAGCATTGTTATGACAGTGGCAATGGAGTATTGTGATGACAAGGGCATGGAGCATTGGTCTGAAAAGTTTCATGGATTATTGGGATGAGAGTGGGCATGGAGCATTGTGATGACAAGGGCACGGAACACTGTGATACATGGGTCATGTAGGATTGTAACGACAAGGGCATGGAGAATTGTGATGACAAGATCATGTAACATTGTGATGAGAAGTGTCATGGAGCATTGTGATGACAAAGATGTAGAGAATTGTGATGACAAGGGACATGGAGCATTGTGATGACCAGAGCATGGAGCATTGGTCTGACAGGTTTCATGGATTATTGTGATGACAAATGTCATGGAGCATTTTGATGACAAGGGCATGGGGCATTGTGATGGGAAGAGCAGGGAGCATTGTGATGACAAGGTTTATGGAGCATTGTGATGACCAGGCTGTGGAGCATTGTGATGACAAGCACAAGTCACATTTTGATGCCATGGGTCATGGAGCACTGTGCTGACAAGGGCATGCAACTTTGTGATGACAAGGTTCATGGAGCATTGAGAGGAAAAGGGGCATGGAGCATTGTGATGACAGGGGTCTAGGAGCTTTGTGATGACAGAGGTCATGGATCATTTTGATTTCCTTGTGATGACAATAGCCTGAAGAATTATGATGATGGGCATGGTCCATTGTGATGACAGGTGTAATGGAGCATTGTGATGAGAAGGTCATGGAGCATTGGGCTGAAAATATTCATGGAGTATTGTGGTGACAGGGGTCATGGATCCTTTTGATAGCAAGGGAATGGAGCATTGTGATGACAAGGTCCTGGAGCATTGTGATGAGAAGACCATGGAGCCTTGTGATGACAAGTCTAATGGAGCATTCTGAAGGAAAGAGGCATGGAGCATTGTGATTACAGGGTCCTGGAGCATTGTAATGACAAGAGCAAGGAGCATTGTGATGACAAGACCATGGAGCATTCTCATGAATTGTGTCATGGTGTTTTGTGATGACAAGGGCATGGACCATTGTGATTACAGGTGTCTTGGAGCATTGTGATGACAAGGGTCATGGAGCCTTGTGAGGAGAAGGCCGTGGGACATTATGATGGCAGGGGTCATGGAGCATTGTTATGACGGGGCTAATGGATCATTGTGATGAAAAGGGCACGGAACATAGGTCTATAAAATTTCATGGGTTATTGTGATGACAGTGGGTATGGAGCATTGTGAAGACAAGGGCTCGGAACACTGTGATACATGGGTCATGGAGGATTGTAATGACATGGGCATGGAGCATTGTGATGAGAAGGGCATCGAGAATTGTGATGACAATCGTCATGGAGATTTGTGATGACAAGGGCATGGAGCAATATGATGAGATGTTTCAGGCAGCATTGTGATGACAATGGCATGGAGCATTGTGATGCCAAGGGTCATGGAGCTGTGTGATAACAAATGTCATGGAGCAGTTTGATGACAAGGGCATGGTGCATTGTGATGAGTAGGGCAGGGAGCATTGTGATGGCAGGTGTTATGGAACATTGTGATGTCAGGGCTCATGGAGCATTGTGATCATATGGGCATGTAGCATGGTGATGACAGGTGTCATGGAACATTGTCAGATGACAATTGTTTTGAGCATTGTAATGACAAACATCTTGGATCATTGAGATGACAAGGGCATGGAGTAGTGTGATGACAGGCATCATGGAGCATTGTGATGAGTGTGTTATGGAACATTGTGATCACAAGGGTTTGGAGCCTAGTGATGACAGAGGTCATGGATCATTTTGATTTCAAGGAGGATGGAACATTGTGATGACAAGGGCATGAAGCAATGTGATCCCAAGTTTTAGGGAGGATTGTTATGACAATGGTAATGGAGTATTGTGATGCGAATCACATGGAGCACTATGATGACAAGGTCATGTAGCATTTTGCTGACAAAGGCATGGAGCATTGTGATGACAAGTGTCATGGAACATTGTGATAACAGGGGTCATAGAGCATTAGGATGACAAGAGCATGGACCATTTTGATGAGAAGAGTCATGGAGCATTTTGATGACAAGAGCCACAGATCATTGTGTTGTCAGGGGTCATTGAGCGTTGTGATGACAGTGGTCAAGGAGGATTGGGCTGAAAATGTTCTTGGAGCATTGTGAACACAAGGGAATGGAGCATTGTGGTGACAATATCCTGGAGCATTGTGATGAGATGACCATGGAGTCTTTTGATGACAAGTCTCATGGAGCAAGCTGATGGAAAGGGGCATGGAACATTGTGATTACAGTTGTCTTGGAGCATTGTGATGACAAGAGCATGGATCATTGTGATGAGAAGTCCATGGAACATTCTGATGACATGCATCACGGAGCTTTTTGATGACAATGGCAAGAGGCATTGTGATTACAGGGATCTTGGAGCATTGTGATGAAAAGGGCATGGATCATTGTGATGACAAAGGCATGGAGACTTGTCATGACAGGGTTCAAGGAGCATACTGACGACGAGTGTCAGGGAGCATTGTGATGACAAGTGTCATGGAGCACTGTGATGACAAGCGTCATGGAGCCTTGTGATGACCGGGATCTTGGAGCATTGTGATGAAAAGTGAATGCATCATTGTGATGAAAAAGGCATGGTGCCTTGTCATGACAGGGATCAAGGAGCACACTGACGACAAGTGTCAGGGAACATTGTGATGTAAAGTGTATTGCGCATTTTAATGACAAAGGACATGGAGCATTGTGATGAGAAGTCCATGGATAATTGGGATGAAGAGCGTCATGGGGTGTTGTGATGACAAGTGTTATGGAAGATTGTGATCTCAAGGGTTTGGAGGATTGTGATGACAGAGGTCATGGAGCATTTTGAGTTGAGTTCATTGTGATGACAAAATCATGAAGCATTATGATGAAGGGCATGATGCATTGTGGTGGTAGGGTTCATGGAGCACTGAGATGAAAAGTGTCATGGAGCATTGTTATGACAGTGGTCTTGGAGCATTGTGATGACAAGGGCATGGAGGATTGTGATGAGATGGCCATGGAGCATTCTGATGACTTGTGTCATGGAGATTTTGATGACAAGGGCATGAAGCATTGTTGTAACAGTGGTCTTAGAGCATTTTGATTTCAAGGGTTATGGAGCCTTGTGATAAGAAGGCCGTGGAACATCGTGATTGCTGGGGTCATGGAGCATTGTTATGACAGTGGCAATGGAGCATTGTGATGACAAGGGCATGGAGCATTGGTCTGAAAAGTTTCATGGATTATTGGGATGAGAGTGGGCATGGAGCATTGTGATGACAAGGGCACGGAACACTGTGATACATGGGTCATGTAGGATTGTAACGACAAGGGCATGGGGAATTGTGAGGACAAGAGCCTGTAACATTGTGATGAGAAGTGTCATGGAGCATTGTGATGACAAAGATGTAGAGAATTGTGATGACAAGGGACATGGAGCATTTTGATGACCAGAGCATGGAGCATTGGTCTGACAAGTTTCATGGATTATTGTGATGACAAATGTCATGGAGCGTTTTGATGACAAGGGCATGGGGCATTGTGATGGGAAGAGCAGGGAGCATTGTGATGACAAGGTTTATGGAGCATTGTGATGACAAGGCTGTGGAGCATTGTGATGACAAGCACAAGTCACATTTTGATGCCATGGGTCATGGAGCACTGTGCTGACAAGGGAATGCAACTTTGTGATGACAAGGTTCATGGAGCATTGAGAGGAAAAGGGGCATGGAGCATTGTGATGACAGGGGTCTAGGAGCTTTGTGATGACAGAGGTCATGGATCATTTTGATTTCCTTGTGATGACAATAGCCTGAAGCATTATGATAATGGGCATGGTCCATTGTGATGACAGGTATAATGGAGCATTGAGATGAAAAGGGGCATGGAGCATTGTGATTACAGGGTTATAGGAGCATTGTGATGACTAGAGCATGGAGCATTGTGATGAAAAGTGCTTGGAGCCTTTTCATGACATGTTTCAAGGAGCATTCTGATGACGAGTGTCAGGGAGCATTGTGATGACAACTCTCTTGAGCATTGTGATGACAGAGATCATGGATCACTGTGATGACAGGTGTCATGGAGCATTGTGATGAGAAGGTCATGGAGCATTGGGCTGAAAATATTCATGGAGTATTGTGGTGACAGGGGTCATGGATCCTTTTGATAGCAAGGGAATGGAGCATTGTGATGACAAGGTCCTGGAGCATTCTGATGAGAAGACCATGGAGCCTTGTGATGACAAGTCTAATGGAGCATTCTGAAGGAAAGAGGCATGGAGCATTGTGATTACAGGGTCCTGGAGCATTGTAATGACAAGAGCAAGGAGCATTGTGATGAGAAGACCATGGAGCATTCTCATGAATTGTGTCATGGTGTTTTGTGATGACAAGGGCATGGACCATTGTGATTACAGGTGTCTTGGAGCATTGTGATGACAAGGGTCATGGAGCCTTGTGAGGAGAAGGCCGTGGGACATTATGATGGCAGGGGTCATGGAGCATTGTTATGACGGGGGTAATGGATCATTGTGATGAAAAGGGCACGGAACATAGGTCTATAAAATTTCATGGGTTATTGTGATGACAGTGGGTATGGAGCATTGTGAAGACAAGGGCTCGGAACACTGTGATACATGGGTCATGGAGGATTGTAATGACATGGGCATGGAGCATTGTGATGAGAAGGGCATCGAGAATTGTGATGACAATCGTCATGGAGATTTGTGATGACAAGGGCATGGAGCAATATGATGAGATGTTTCAGGGAGCATTGTGATGACAATGGCATGGAGCATTGTGATGCCAAGGGTCATGGAGCTGTGTGATAACAAATGTCATGGAGCAGTTTGATGACAAGGGCATGGTGCATTGTGATGAGTAGGGCAGGGAGCATTGTGATGGCAGCTGTTATGGAACATTGTGATGTCAGGGCTCATGGAGCATTGTGATCATATGGGCATGTAGCATGGTGATGACAGGTGTCATGGAACATTGTCAGATGAAAATTGTTTTGAGCATTGTAATGACAAACATCTTGGATCATTGAGATGACAAGGGCATGGAGTAGTGTGATGACAGGCATCATGGAGCATTGTGATGAGTGTGTTATGGAACATTGTGATCACAAGGGTTTGGAGCCTAGTGATGACAGAGGTCATGGATCATTTTGATTTCAAGGAGCATGGATCACTGTGATGACATGGGCATGAAGCAATGTGATCCCAAATTTCAGGGAGGATTGTGATGACAATGGTAATGGAGTATTGTGATGAGAATCACATGGAGCACTGTGATGAAAAGGTTATGTAGCATTTTGCTGAAAAACACATGGAGCATTGTGATGACAAGTGTCATGGAACATTGTGATAACAGTGGTCATAGAGCAATAGGATGACAAGAGCATGGACCATTTGATGAGAAGAGTCATGGAGCATTTTGATGACAAGAGCCACAGATCATTGTGTTGTCAGGGGTCATTGAGCGTTGTGATGACAGTGGTCAAGGAGGATTGGGCTGAAAATGTTCTTGGAGCATTGTGAACACAAGGGAATGGAGCATTGTGGTGACAATATCCTGGAGCATTGTGATGAGATGACCATGGAGTCTTTTGATGACAAGTCTCATGGAGCAAGCTGATGGAAAGGGGCATGGAACATTGTGATTACAGTTGTCTTGGAGCATTGTGATGACAAGAGCATGGAGCATTGTGATGAGAAGTCCATGGAACATTCTGATGACATGCATCACGGAGCTTTTTGATGACAATGGCAAGAGGCATTGTGATTACAGGGATCTTGGAGCATTGTGATGAAAAGGGCATGGATCATTGTGATGACAAAGGCATGGAGACTTGTCATGACAGGGTTCAAGGAGCATACTGACGACAAGTGTCAGGGAGCATTGTGATGACAAGTGTCATGGAGCACTGTGATGACAAGCGTCATGGAGCCTTGTGATGACCGGGATCTTGGAGCATTGTGATGAAAAGTGAATGCATCATTGTGATGAAAAAGGCATGGTGCCTTGTCATGACAGGGATCAAGGAGCACACTGACGACAAGTGTCAGGGAACATTGTGATGTAAAGTGTATTGCGCATTTTAATGACAAAGGACATGGAGCATTGTGATGAGAAGTCCATGGATAATTGGGATCAAGAGCGTCATGGGGTGTTGTGATGACAAGTGTTATGGAAGATTGTGATCTCAAGGGTTTGGAGGATTGTGATGACAGAGGTCATGGAGCATTTTGAGTTGAGTTCATTGTGATGACAAAATCATGAAGCATTATGATGAAGGGCATGATGCATTGTGGTGGTAGGGTTCATGGAGCACTGAGATGAAAAATGTCATGGAGCATTGTTATGACAGTGGTCTTGGAGCATTGTGATGACAAGGGCATGGAGGATTGTGATGAAATGGCCATGGAGCATTCTGATGACTTGTGTCATGGAGATTTTGATGACAAGGGCATGAAGCATTGTTGTAACAGTGGTCTTAGAGCATTTTGATTTCAAGGGTTATGGAGCCTTGTGATAAGAAGGCCGTGGAACATCGTGATTGCTGGGGTCATGGAGCATTGTTATGACAGTGGCAATGGAGCATTGTGATGACAAGGGCATGGAGCATTGGTCTGAAAAGTTTCATGGATTATTGGGATGAGAGTGGGCATGGAGCATTGTGATGACAAGGGCACGGAACACTGTGATACATGGGTCATGTAGGATTGTAACGACAAGGGCATGGGGAATTGTGATGACAAGAGCATGTAACATTGTGATGAGAAGTGTCATGGAGCAATGTCATGACAAAGATGTAGAGAATTGTGATGACAAGTGACATGGAGCATTTTGATGACCAGAGCATGGAGCATTGGTCTGACAAGTTTCATGGATTATTGTGATGACAAATGTCATGGAGCGTTTTGATGACAAGGGCATGGGGCATTGTGATGGGAAGAGCAGGGAGCATTGTGATGACAAGGTTTATGGAGCATTGTGATGACAAGGCTGTGGAGCATTGTGATGACAAGCACAAGTCACATTTTGATGCCATGGGTCATGGAGCACTGTGCTGACAAGGGCATGCAACTTTGTGATGACAAGGTTCATGGAGCATTGAGAGGAAAAGGGGCATGGAGTATTGTGATGACAGGTGTCTAGGAGCTTTGTGATGACAGAGGTCATGGATCATTTTGATTTCCTTGTGATGACAATAGCCTGAAGCATTATGATAATGGGCATGGTCCATTGTGATGACAGGTGTAATGGAGCATTGAGATGAAAAGGGGCATGGAGCATTGTGATTACAGGGGTATAGGAGCATTGTGATGACTAGAGCATGGAGCATTGTGATGAAAAGTGTTTGGAGACTTTTCATGACATGTTTCAAGGAGCATTCTGATGACGAGTGTCAGGGAGCATTGTGATGACAACTCTCTTGAGCATTGTGATGACAGAGATCATGGATCACTGTGATGACAGGTGTAATGGAGCATTGTGATGAGAAGGTCATGGATCATTGGGCTGAAAATATTCATGGAGTATTGTGGTGACAGGGGTCATGGATCCTTTTGATAGCAAGGGAATGGAGCATTGTGATGACAAGGTCCTGGAGCATTGTGATGAGAAGACCATGGAGCCTTGTGATGACAAGTCTAATGGAGCATTCTGAAGGAAAGAGGCATGGAGCATTGTGATTACAGGGTCCTGGAGCATTGTAATGACAAGAGCAAGGAGCATTGTGATGAGAAGACCATGGAGCATTCTCATGAATTGTGTCATGGTGTTTTGTGATGACAAGGGCATGGACCATTGTGATTACAGGTGTCTTGGAGCATTGTGATGACAAGGGTCATGGAGCCTTGTGAGGAGAAGGCCGTGGGACATTATGATGGCAGGGGTCATGGAGCATTGTTATGACGGGGGTAATGGATCATTGTGATGAAAAGGGCACGGAACATAGGTCTATAAAATTTCATGGGTTATTGTGATGACAGTGGGTATGGAGCATTGTGAAGACAAGGGCTTGGAACACTGTGATACATGGGTCATGGAGGATTGTAATGACATGGGCATGGAGCATTGTGATGAGAAGGGCATCGAGAATTGTGATGACAATCGTCATGGAGATTTGTGATGACAAGGGCATGGAGCAATATGATGAGATGTTTCAGGGAGCATTGTGATGACAATGGCATGGAGCATTGTGATGCCAAGGGTCATGGAGCTGTGTGATAACAAATGTCATGGAGCAGTTTGATGACAAGGGCATGGTGCATTGTGATGAGTAGGGCAGGGAGCATTGTGATGGCAGGTGTTATGGAACATTGTGATGTCAGGGCTCATGGAGCATTGTGATCATATGGGCATGTAGCATGGTGATGACAGGTGTCATGGAACATTGTCAGATGAAAATTGTTTTGAGCATTGTAATGACAAACATCTTGGATCATTGAGATGACAAGGGCATGGAGTAGTGTGATGACAGGCATCATGGAGCATTGTGATGAGTGTGTTATGGAACATTGTGATCACAAGGGTTTGGAGCCTAGTGATGACAGAGGTCATGGATCATTTTGATTTCAAGGAGCATGGAACATTGAGATGACAAGGGCATGAAGCAATGTGATCCCAAGTTTCAGGGAGGATTGTGATGACAATGGTAATGGAGTATTGTGATGCGAATCACATGGAGCACTATGATGACAAGGTCATGTAGCATTTTGCTGACAAAGGCATGGAGCATTGTGATGACAAGTGTCATGGAACATTGTGATAACAGGGGTCATAGAGCATTAGGATGACAAGAGCATGGACCATTTTGATGAGAAGAGTCATGGAGCATTTTGATGACAAGAGCCACAGATCATTGTGTTGTCAGGGGTCATTGAGCGTTGTGATGACAGTGGTCATGGAGGATTGGCTGAAAATGTTCTTGGAGCATTGTGAACACAAGGGAATGGAGCATTGTGGTGACAATATCCTGGAGCATTGTGATGAGATGACCATGGAGTCTTTTGATGACAAGTCTCATGGAGCAAGCTGATGGAAAGGGGCATGGAACATTGTGATTACAGTTGTCTTGGAGCATTGTGATGACAAGAGCATGGAACATTGTGATGAGAAGTCCATGGAACATTCTGATGACATGCATCACGGAGCTTTTTGATGACAATGGCAAGAGGCATTGTGATTACAGGGATCTTGGAGCATTGTGATGAAAAGGGCATGGATCATTGTGATGACAAAGGCATGGAGACTTGTCATGACAGGGTTCAAGGAGCATACTGACGACAAGTGTCAGGGAGCATTGTGCTGACAAGTGTCATGGAGCACTGTGATGACAAGCGTCATGGAGCCTTGTGATAACTGTGGTCTTGGAGCATTGTGATGAAAAGTGAATGCATCATTGTGATGAAAAAGGCATGGTGCCTTGTCATGACAGGGTTAAAGGTGCACACTGACGGCAAGTGTCAGGGAGTATTGTGATGTAAAATGTATTGCGCATTGTAATGACAAAGGACATGGAGCATTGTGATGAGAAGTCCATGAATAATTGGGATGACGAGCGTCATGGGGTGTTGTGATGACAAGTGTTATGGAAGATTGTGATCACAAGGGTTTGGAGCATTGTGATGACAGAGGTCATGGAGCATTTTGAGTTCATTGTGATGACAAAATCATGAAGCATTATGACGAAGGGCATGGTGCATTGTGGTGGTAGGGTTCATGGAGCACTGAGATGAAAAGTGTCATGGAGCATTGTTATGACAGGGGTCTTGGAGCATTGTGATGACAAGGTCATGGAGCATTGTGATGAGAAGGCCAAGGAGAATACTGATGACATGCGTCATGGAGGTCCGTGATGACAAGTGCATACAGCATTGTGATTACAGGGGTCTTGGAGCATTGAGATGAAAAGGGGCATGGAGCATTGTGATTACAGGGGTAATGGAGCATTGTGATGACAAGTGAATCGAGCATTGTGATGAAAAAGGCATGGAACCTATTCATGACAGGATTCAAGGATCATTCCGAAGACAAGTGTCAGGGAGCATTGTGATGACAAGTGTATTGAGTATTGTGATGACAAAGGTCATGGAGCATTGAGATGACAAGCGCATGGAGTATGGTGATGACAGGCATCATGGAGCGTTGTGATGACATGTCTTATGGAACATTGTGATCACACGGGTTTGGAGCATTGCGATGACAGAGTTCATGGATCATATTGATTTCAAGGAGCATGGATCTTTGTGATGACAAGGGCATGAAGCAATGTGATCCCAAGATGCATGTAGGATTGTGATGACAATGGTAATGGAGGAATGTGATGACAAGCGCATGGAATATTGTGATGAAAAGGGCATGTAGCGTTTTGCTGACAAAGGCATGGAGCATTTTGATGACAAGTGTCATGGAGCACTGTGATGACAAACATCACGGAGCATTGCGATTACAGGGTTCATGGAGCATTGGGTTGACACGGCCAAGGATCATTGTGTTGACAAGTGTTATGGAGAATTTTGATGACAAGAGTCCCGGATCATTGTGTTGTCATGGGTCATGAATCGTTGTGATGACAGTGGTCATGGAGCATTGTGATGACAAGGGTCATGGAGCATTGTGATCATAAGGTCATGGAGCATTGGGCTGAAATTTTTCATGGAGTATTGTGATGAGAGGTGTCATGGAGCATTGTGATGACAAGGGAATGGAGCATTGTGATGACAATGTCCTGGAGCAGTTAATGAGAAGACCATGGAGCCATGTGATGACAAGTCTAATGGAGCATTCTGAAGGAAAGAGGCATGGAGCATTGTGATTACAGGGTCCTGGAGCATTGTAATGGCAAGAGCAAGGAGCATTGTGATGAGAAGACCATGGAGCATTCTCATGAATTGTGTCATGGTGTTTTGTGATGACAAGGGCATGGACCATTGTGATTACAGGTGTCTTGGAGCATTGTGATGACAAGGGTCATGGAGCCTTGTGAGGAGAAGGCCGTGGGACATTATGATGGCAGGGGTCATGGAGCATTGTTATGACGGGGGTAATGGATCATTGTGATGAAAAGGGCACGGAACATAGGTCTATAAAATTTCATGGGTTATTGTGATGACAGTGGGTATGGAGCATTGTGAAGACAAGGGCTCGGAACACTGTGATACATGGGTCATGGAGGATTGTAATGACATGGGCATGGAGCATTGTGATGAGAAGGGCATCGAGAATTGTGATGACAATCGTCATGGAGATTTGTGATGACAAGGGCATGGAGCAATATGATGAGATGTTTCAGGGAGCATTGTGATGACAATGGCATGGAGCATTGTGATGCCAAGGGTCATGGAGCTGTGTGATAACAAATGTCATGGAGCAGTTTGATGACAAGGGCATGGTGCATTGTGATGAGTAGGGCAGGGAGCATTGTGATGGCAGGTGTTATGGAACATTGTGATGTCAGGGCTCATGGAGCATTGTGATCATATGGGCATGTAGCATGGTGATGACAGGTGTCATGGAACATTGTCAGATGAAAATTGTTTTGAGCATTGTAATGACAAACATCTTGGATCATTGAGATGACAAGGGCATGGAGTAGTGTGATGACAGGCATCATGGAGCATTGTGATGAGTGTGTTATGGAACATTGTGATCACAAGGGTTTGGAGCCTAGTGATGACAGAGGTCATGGATCATTTTGATTTCAAGGAGCATGGAACATTGTGATGACAAGGGCATGAAGCAATGTGATCCCAAGTTTCAGGGAGGATTGTGATGACAATGGCAATGGAGTATTGTGATGCGAATCACATGGAGCACTATGATGACAAGGTCATGTAGCATTTTGCTGACAAAGGCATGGAGCATTGTGATGACAAGTGTCATGGAACATTGTGATAACAGGGTCATAGAGCATTAGGATGACAAGAGCATGGACCATTTTGATGAGAAGAGTCATGGAGCATTTTGATGACAAGAGCCACAGATCATTGTGTTGTCAGGGGTCATTGAGCATTGTGATGACAGTGGTCATGGAGGATTGGGCTGAAAATGTTCTTGGAGCATTGTGAACACAAGGGAATGGAGCATTGTGGTGACAATATCCTGGAGCATTGTGATGAGATGACCATGGAGTCTTTTGATGACAAGTCTCATGGAGCAAGCTGATGGAAAGGGGCATGGAACATTGTGATTACAGTTGTCTTGGAGCATTGTGATGACAAGAGCATGGAGCATTGTGATGAGACGTCCATGGAACATTCTGATGACATGCATCACGGAGCTTTGTGATGACAATGGCAAGAGGCATTGTGTTTACAGGGATCTTGGAGCATTGTGATGAAAAGGGCATGGATCATTGTGATGACAAAGGCATGGAGACTTGTCATGACAGGGATCAAGGAGCATACTGACGACTAGTGTCAGGGAGCATTGTGATGACAAGTGTCATGGAGCACTGTGATGACAAGCGTCATGGAGCCTTGTGATAACTGGGGTCTTGGAGCATTGTGATGAAAAGTGAATGCATCATTGTGATGAAAAAGGCATGGTGCCTTGTCATGACAGTGTTCAAGGTGCACACTGACGGCAAGTGTCAGGGAGCATTGTGATGTAAAGTGTATTGCGCATTGTAATGACAAAGGACATGGAGCATTGTGATGAGAAGTCCATGGATAATTGGGATGACGAGCGTCATGGGGTGTTGTGATGACAAGTGTTATGGAAGATTGTGATCACAAGGGTTTGGAGCATTGTGATGACAGAGGTCATGGAGCATTTTGAGTTCATTGTGATGACAAAATCATGAAGCATTATGACGAAGGGCATGGTGCATTGTGGTGGTAGGGTTCATGGAGCACTGAGATGAAAAGTGTCATGGAGCATTGTTATGACAGGGGTCTTGGAGCATTGTGATGACAAGGGCATGGAGCATTGTGATGAGAAGGCCAAGGAGAATACTGATGACATGCGTCATGGAGGTCCGTGATGACAAGTGCATACAGCATTGTGATTACAGGGGTCTTAGAGCATTGAGATGAAAAGGGGCATGGAGCATTGTGATTACAGGGGTAATGGAGCATTGTGATGACAAGTGAATCGAGCATTGTGATGAAAAAGGCATGGAACCTATTCATGACAGGATTCAAGGATCATTCCGAAGACAAGTGTCAGGGAGCATTGTGATGACAAGTGTATTGAGTATTGTGATGACAAAGGTCATGGAGCGTTGAGATGACAAGCGCATGGAGTATGGTGATGACAGGCATCATGGAGCGTTGTGATGACAAGTCTTATGGAACATTGTGATCACACGGGTTTGCAGCATTGCGATGACAGAGTTCATGGATCATATTGATTTCAAGGAGCATGGATCTTTGTGATGACAAGGGCATGAAGCAATGTGATCCCAAGATGCATGTAGGATTGTGATGACAATGGTAATGGAGGAATGTGATGACAAGCGCATGGAATATTGTGATGAAAAAGTCATGTTTTGCTGACAAAGGCATGGAGCATTGTGGTGACAAGTGTCATGGAGCACTGTGATGACAAACATCACGGAGCATTGCAATTACAGGGTTCATGGAGCATTGGGTTGACACGGCCAAGGATCATTGTGTTGACAAGTTTTATGGAGAATTTTGATGACAAGAGTCCCGGATCATTGTGTTGTCAGGGGTCATGGATCGTTGTGATGACAGTGGTCATGGAGCATTGTGATGACAAGGGTCATGGAGCATTGTGATCATAAGGTCATGGAGCATTGGGCTGAAATTGTTCATGGAGTATTGTGATGAGAGGTGTCATGGAGCATTGTGATGACAAGGGAATGGAGCATTGTGATGACAATGTCCTGGAGCATTTAATGAGAAGACCATGGAGCCATGTGATGACAAGTCTCAGGGAGCATTCTCACGAAAAGCGGCATGCAGCATTGTGATTACTGTGGTCTTGGAGCATTGTGATGAATAGGGCATGGAGCATTGTGATGAAAAAGGCATGGAGCCTTGCCATGACAGGGTTCCAAGAGCATATTGACATCAAGTGTCAGGGACCATTGTGATGACAAGTGTATTGAGCATGGCGATGCCAAAGCTCATGGAGCATTGTGATGAGAAGACCATGGATAATTTTGATGACGAGCGTCATGGGGTGTTGTGAGGACAAGTGTTATGGAACATTGTGATCACAAGGGATTGGAGCCTTGTGATGACAGAGGTCATGGAGCATTTTGAGTTCATTCTGATGACAATAGCATGAAGCACTATGATGATGGGCAGGGTGCATTGTGATGACAGGGTTCATGGAACCTTGAGATGAAAAGGGGCATGGAGCATTGTAGTTACAAGGGTCTTGGTGCTTTGTGATGACAAGGGCATGCAGCATTGTGATGAGAAGACCATGGAGGATTCTGATGAGATGCGTCATGGAGCTTTGTGATGACAAGGGCATGGAGCATTGTGATGAGAAGACCATGGATAATGGTGATGACGAGCGTCATGGGGCATTGTGATGAAAAGTGTTATGGAACATTGTGATCCCAAGGGTTTAGAGCATTGTGATGGCAGATGTCATGGAGCATTTTGATTTCATTTTGATTACAATAGCGTGAAGCAATATGATGATGGACATGTTGCATTGTGATGACAAGGTTCTTCGAGCATTGAGATGAAAAGGGGCATGGAGCATTGTGATTACAGGGTTCTTGGAGCATTGTGATGACAAGGGCATGGAGCATTGTGATGAGATGGCCATGGAGCATTCTGATGACTTGTGTCATGGAGATTTTGATGACAAGGGCATGAAGCATTGTTGTAACAGTGGTCTTAGAGCATTTTGATTTCAAGGGTTATGGAGTCTTGTGATAAGAAGGCCGTGGAACATTGTGATGGCTGGGGTCATGGAGCATTGTTATGACAGTGGCAATGGAGCATTGTGATGACAAGGGCATGGATCATTGGTCTGAAAGTTTCATGGATTATTGGGATGAGAGTGGGCATGGAGCATTGTGAAGACAAGGGCCCGGAACACTGTGATACATGGGTCATGTAGGATTGTAACGACAAGGGCATGGAGAATTGTGATGACAAGAGCATGTAACATTGTGATGAGAAGTGTCATGGAGCATTGTGATGACAAAGATGTAGAGAATTGTGATGACAAGGGACATGGAGCATTGTGATGACCAGAGCATGGAACATTGGTCTGACAAGTTTCATGGATTATTGTGATGACAAATGTCATGGAGCATTTTGATGACAAGGGCATGGGTCATTGTGATGGGAAGAGCAGGGAGCATTGTGATGACAAGGTTTATGGAGCATTGTGATGACAAGGCTGTGGAGCATTGTGATGACAAGCACAAGTCACATTTTGATGCCATGGGTCATGGAGCACTGTGCTGACAAGGGCATGCAACTTTGTGATGACAAGGTTCATGGAGCATTGAGAGGAAAAGGGGCATGGAGCATTGTGATGACAGGGGTCTAGGAGCTTTGTGATGACAGAGGTCATGGATCATTTTGATTTCCTTGTGATGACAATAGCCTGAAGCATTATGATGATGGGCATGGTCCATTGTGATGACAGGTGTAATGGAGCATTGAGATGAAAAGGGGCATGGAGCATTGTGATTACAGGGGTATAGGAGCATTGTGATGACAAGAGCATGGAGCATTGTGATGAAAAGTGCTTGGAGCCTTTTCATGACATGTTTCAAGGAGCATTCTGATGACGAGTGTCAGGGAGCATTGTGATGACAACTCTCTTGAGCATTGTGATGACAGAGATCATGGATCACTGTGATGACAGGTGTCATGGAGCATTGTGATGAGAAGGTCATGGAGCATTGGGCTGAAAATATTCATGGAGTATTGTGGTGACAGGGGTCATGGATCCTTTTGATAGCAAGGGAATGGAGCATTGTGATGACAAGGTCCTGGAGCATTCTGATGAGAAGACCATGGAGCCTTGTGATGACAAGTCTAATGGAGCATTCTGAAGGAAAGAGGCATGGAGCATTGTGATTACAGGGTCCTGGAGCATTGTAATGACAAGAGCAAGGAGCATTGTGATGAGAAGACCATGGAGAATTCTCATGAATTGTGTCATGGTGTTTTGTGATGACAAGGGCATGGACCATTGTGATTACAGGTGTCTTGGAGCATTGTGATGACAAGGGTCATGGAGCCTTGTGAGGAGAAGGCCGTGGGACATTATGATGGCAGGGGTCATGGAGCATTGTTATGACGGGGGTAATGGATCATTGTGATGAAAAGGGCACGGAACATAGGTCTATAAAATTTCATGGGTTATTGTGATGACAGTGGGTATGGAGCATTGTGAAGACAAGGGCTCGGAACACTGTGATACATGGGTCATGGAGGATTGTAATGACATGGGCATGGAGCATTGTGATGAGAAGGGCATCGAGAATTGTGATGACAATCGTCATGGAGATTTGTGATGACAAGGGCATGGAGCAATATGATGAGATGTTTCAGGGAGCATTGTGATGACAATGGCATGGAGCATTGTGATGCCAAGGGTCATGGAGCTGTGTGATAACAAATGTCATGGAGCAGTTTGATGACAAGGGCATGGTGCATTGTGATGAGTAGGGCAGGGAGCATTGTGATGGCAGGTGTTATGGAACATTGTGATGTCAGGGCTCATGGAGCATTGTGATCATATGGGCATGTAGCATGGTGATGACAGGTGTCATGGAACATTGTCAGATGACAATTGTTTTGAGCATTGTAATGACAAACATCTTGGATCATTGAGATGACAAGGGCATGGAGTAGTGTGATGACAGGCATCATGGAGCATTGTGATGAGTGTGTTATGGAACATTGTGATCACAAGGGTTTGGAGCCTAGTGATGACAGAGGTCATGGATCATTTTGATTTCAAGGAGCATGGAACATTGTGATGACAAGGGCATGAAGCAATGTGATCCCAAGTTTCAGGGAGGATTGTGATGACAATGGTAATGGAGTATTGTGATGCGAATCACATGGAGCACTATGATGACAAGGTCATGTAGCATTTTGCTGACAAAGGCATGGAGCATTGTGATGACAAGTGTCATGGAACATTGTGATAACAGGGTCATAGAGCATTAGGATGACAAGAGCATGGACCATTTTGATGAGAAGAGTCA
Source organism: Mesoplodon densirostris (assembly GCF_025265405.1). Taxonomy (NCBI): domain Eukaryota; kingdom Metazoa; phylum Chordata; class Mammalia; order Artiodactyla; family Ziphiidae; genus Mesoplodon; species Mesoplodon densirostris. The sequence continues at coordinate 3,219,397 of NC_082682.1, forward strand.
TGGAGCATTTTGATGACAAGAGCCACAGATCATTGTGTTGTCAGGGGTCATTGAGCATTGTGATGACAGTGGTCATGGAGGATTGGGCTGAAAATGTTCTTGGAGCATTGTGAACACAAGGGAATGGAGCATTGTGGTGACAATATCCTGGAGAATTGTGATGAGATGACCATGGAGTCTTTTGATGACAAGTCTCATGGAGCAAGCTGATGGAAAGGGGCATGGAACATTGTGATTACAGTTGTCTTGGAGCATTGTGATGACAAGAGCATGGAGCATTGTGATGAGACGTCCATGGAACATTCTGATGACATGCATCACGGAGCTTTGTGATGACAATGGCAAGAGGCATTGTGTTTACAGGGATCTTGGAGCATTGTGATGAAAAGGGCATGGATCATTGTGATGACAAAGGCATGGAGACTTGTCATGACAGGGATCAAGGAGCATACTGACGACTAGTGTCAGGGAGCATTGTGATGACAAGTGTCATGGAGCACTGTGATGACAAGCGTCATGGAGCCTTGTGATAACTGGGGTCTTGGAGCATTGTGATGAAAAGTGAATGCATCATTGTGATGAAAAAGGCATGGTGCCTTGTCATGACAGGGTTCAAGGTGCACACTGACGGCAAGTGTCAGGGAGCATTGTGATGTAAAGTGTATTGCGCATTGTAATGACAAAGGACATGGAGCATTGTGATGAGAAGTCCATGGATAATTGGGATGACGAGCGTCATGGGGTGTTGTGATGACAAGTGTTATGGAAGATTGTGATCACAAGGGTTTGGAGCATTGTGATGACAGAGGTCATGGAGCATTTTGAGTTCATTGTGATGACAAAATCATGAAGCATTATGACGAAGGGCATGGTGCATTGTGGTGGTAGGGTTCATGGAGCACTGAGATGAAAAGTGTCATGGAGCATTGTTATGACAGGGGTCTTGGAGCATTGTGATGACAAGGGCATGGAGCATTGTGATGAGAAGGCCAAGGAGAATACTGATGACATGCGTCATGGAGGTCCGTGATGACAAGTGCATACAGCATTGTGATTACAGGGGTCTTAGAGCATTGAGATGAAAAGGGGCATGGAGCATTGTGATTACAGGGGTAATGGAGCATTGTGATGACAAGTGAATCGAGCATTGTGATGAAAAAGGCATGGAACCTATTCATGACAGGATTCAAGGATCATTCCGAAGACAAGTGTCAGGGAGCATTGTGATGACAAGTGTATTGAGTATTGTGATGACAAAGGTCATGGAGCGTTGAGATGACAAGCGCATGGAGTATGGTGATGACAGGCATCATGGAGCGTTGTGATGACAAGTCTTATGGAACATTGTGATCACACGGGTTTGCAGCATTGCGATGACAGAGTTCATGGATCATATTGATTTCAAGGAGCATGGATCTTTGTGATGACAAGGGCATGAAGCAATGTGATCCCAAGATGCATGTAGGATTGTGATGACAATGGTAATGGAGGAATGTGATGACAAGCGCATGGAATATTCTGATGAAAAGGTCATGTTTTGCTGACAAAGGCATGGAGCATTGTGGTGACAAGTGTCATGGAGCACTGTGATGACAAACATCATGGAGCATTGCAATTACAGGGTTCATGGAGCATTGGGTTGACACGGCCAAGGATCATTGTGTTGACAAGTTTTATGGAGAATTTTGATGACAAGAGTCCCGGATCATTGTGTTGTCAGGGGTCATGGATCGTTGTGATGACAGTGGTCATGGAGCATTGTGATGACAAGGGTCATGGAGCATTGTGATCATAAGGTCATGGAGCATTGGGCTGAAATTGTTCATGGAGTATTGTGATGAGAGGTGTCATGGAGCATTGTGATGACAAGGGAATGGAGCATTGTGATGACAATGTCCTGGAGCATTTAATGAGAAGACCATGGAGCCATGTGATGACAAGTCTCAGGGAGCATTCTCACGAAAAGCGGCATGCAGCATTGTGATTACTGTGGTCTTGGAGCATTGTGATGAATAGGGCATGGAGCATTGTGATGAAAAAGGCATGGAGCCTTGCCATGACAGGGTTCCAAGAGCATATTGACATCAAGTGTCAGGGACCATTGTGATGACAAGTGTATTGAGCATGGCGATGCCAAAGCTCATGGAGCATTGTGATGAGAAGACCATGGATAATTTTGATGACGAGTGTCATGGGGCGTTGTGAGGACAAGTGTTATGGAACATTGTGATCACAAGGGATTGGAGCCTTGTGATGACAGAGGTCATGGAGCATTTTGAGTTCATTCTGATGACAATAGCATGAAGCACTATGATGATGGGCAGGGTGCATTGTGATGACAGGGTTCATGGAACCTTGAGATGAAAAGGGGCATGGAGCATTGTAGTTACAAGGGTCTTGGTGCTTTGTGATGACAAGGGCATGCAGCATTTTGATGAGAAGGCCATGGAGGATTCTGATGAGATGCGTCATGGAGCTTTGTGATGACAAGGGCATGGAGCATTGTGATGAGAAGACCATGGATAATGGTGATGACGAGGGTCATGGGGCGTTGTGATGAAAAGTGTTATGGAACATTGTGATCCCAAGGGTTTAGAGCATTGTGATGGCAGATGTCATGGAGCATTTTGATTTCATTTTGATTACAATAGCGTGAAGCAATATGATGATGGACATGTTGCATTGTGATGACAAGGTTCTTCGAGCATTGAGATGAAAAGGGGCATGGAGCATTGTGATTACAGGGTTCTTGGAGCATTGTGATGACAAGGGCATGGAACATTGTGATGAGATGGCCATGGAGCATTCTGATGACTTGTGTCATGGAGATTTTGATGACAAGGGCATGAAGCATTGTTGTAACTGTGGTCTTAGAGCATTTTGATTTCAAGGGTTATGGAGCCTTGTGATAAGAAGGCCGTGGAACATTGTGATGGCTGGGGTCATGGAGCATTGTTATGACAGTGGCAATGGAGCATTGTGATGACAAGGGCATGGAGCATTGGTCTGAAAGTTTCATGGATTATTGGGATGAGAGTGGGCATGGAGCATTGTGATGACAAGGGCCCGGAACACTGTGATACATGGGTCATGTAGGATTGTAACGACAAGGGCATGGAGAATTGTGATGACAAGAGCATGTAACATTGTGATGAGAAGTGTCATGGAGCATTGTGATGACAAAGATGTAGAGAATTGTGATGACAAGGGACATGGAGCATTGTGATGACCAGAGCATGGAACATTGGTCTGACAAGTTTCATGGATTATTGTGATGACAAATCTCATGGAGCATTTTGATGACAAGGGCATGGGGCATTGTGATGGGAAGAGCAGGGAGCATTGTGATGACAAGGTTTATGGAGCATTGTGATGACAAGGCTGTGGAGCATTGTGATGACAAGCACAAGTCACATTTTGATGCCATGGGTCATGGAGCACTGTGCTGACAAGGGCATGCAACTTTGTGATGACAAGGTTCATGGAGCATTGAGAGGAAAAGGGGCATGGAGCATTGTGATGACAGGGGTCTAGGAGCTTTGTGATGACAGAGGTCATGGATCATTTTGATTTCCTTGTGATGACAATAGCCTGAAGCATTATGATGATGGGCATGGTCCATTGTGATGACAGGTGTAATGGAGCATTGAGATGAAAAGGGGCATGGAGCATTGTGATTACAGGGGTATAGGAGCATTGTGATGACAAGAGCATGGAGCATTGTGATGAAAAGTGCTTGGAGCCTTTTCATGACATGTTTCAAGGAGCATTCTGATGACGAGTGTCAGGGAGCATTGTGATGACAACTCTCTTGAGCATTGTGATGACAGAGATCATGGATCACTGTGATGACAGGTGTCATGGAGCATTGTGATGAGAAGGTCATGGAGCATTGGGCTGAAAATATTCATGGAGTATTGTGGTGACAGGGGTCATGGATCCTTTTGATAGCAAGGGAATGGAGCATTGTGATGACAAGGTCCTGGAGCATTGTGATGAGAAGACCATGGAGCCTTGTGATGACAAGTCTAATGGAGCATTCTGAAGGAAAGAGGCATGGAGCATTGTGATTACAGGGTCCTGGAGCATTGTAATGACAAGAGCAAGAAGCATTGTGATGAGAAGACCATGGAGCATTCTCATGAATTGTGTCATGGTGTTTTGTGATGACAAGGGCATGGACCATTGTGATTACAGGTGTCTTGGAGCATTGTGATGACAAGGGTCATGGAGCCTTGTGAGGAGAAGGCCGTGGGACATTATGATGGCAGGGGTCATGGAGCATTGTTATGACGGGGGTAATGGATCATTGTGATGAAAAGGGCACGGAACATAGGTCTATAAAATTTCATGGGTTATTGTGATGACAGTGGGTATGGAGCATTGTGAAGACAAGGGCTCGGAACACTGTGATACATGGGTCATGGAGGATTGTAATGACATGGGCATGGAGCATTGTGATGAGAAGGGCATCGAGAATTGTGATGACAATCGTCATGGAGATTTGTGATGACAAGGGCATGGAGCAATATGATGAGATGTTTCAGGGAGCATTGTGATGACAATGACATGGAGCATTGTGATGCCAAGGGTCATGGAGCTGTGTGATAACAAATGTCATGGAGCAGTTTGATGACAAGGGCATGGTGCATTGTGATGAGTAGGGCAGGGAGCATTGTGATGGCAGGTGTTATGGAACATTGTGATGTCAGGGCTCATGGAGCATTGTGATCATATGGGCATGTAGCATGGTGATGACAGGTGTCATGGAACATTGTCAGATGACAATTGTTTTGAGCATTGTAATGACAAACATCTTGGATCATTGAGATGACAAGGGCATGGAGTAGTGTGATGACAGGCATCATGGAGCATTGTGATGAGTGTGTTATGGAACATTGTGATCACAAGGGTTTGGAGCCTAGTGATGACAGAGGTCATGGATCATTTTGATTTCAAGGAGCATGGAACATTGTGATGACAAGGGCATGAAGCAATGTGATCCCAAGTTTCAGGGAGGATTGTGATGACAATGGCAATGGAGTATTGTGATGCGAATCACATGGAGCACTATGATGACAAGGTCATGTAGCATTTTGCTGACAAAGGCATGGAGCATTGTGATGACAAGTGTCATGGAACATTGTGATAACAGGGTCATAGAGCATTAGGATGACAAGAGCATGGACCATTTTGATGAGAAGAGTCATGGAGCATTTTGATGACAAGAGCCACAGATCATTGTGTTGTCAGGGGTCATTGAGCATTGTGATGACAGTGGTCATGGAGGATTGGGCTGAAAATGTTCTTGGAGCATTGTGAACACAAGGGAATGGAGCATTGTGGTGACAATATCCTGGAGCATTGTGATGAGATGACCATGGAGTCTTTTGATGACAAGTCTCATGGAGCAAGCTGATGGAAAGGGGCATGGAACATTGTGATTACAGTTGTCTTGGAGCATTGTGATGACAAGAGCATGGAGCATTGTGATGAGACGTCCATGGAACATTCTGATGACATGCATCACGGAGCTTTTTGATGACAATGGCAAGAGGCATTGTGTTTACAGGGATCTTGGAGCATTGTGATGAAAAGGGCATGGATCATTGTGATGACAAAGGCATGGAGACTTGTCATGACAGGGATCAAGGAGCATACTGACGACTAGTGTCAGGGAGCATTGTGATGACAAGTGTCATGGAGCACTGTGATGACAAGCGTCATGGAGCCTTGTGATAACTGGGGTCTTGGAGCATTGTGATGAAAAGTGAATGCATCATTGTGATGAAAAAGGCATGGTGCCTTGTCATGACAGGGTTCAAGGTGCACACTGACGGCAAGTGTCAGGGAGCATTGTGATGTAAAGTGTATTGCGCATTGTAATGACAAAGGACATGGAGCATTGTGATGAGAAGTCCATGGATAATTGGGATGACGAGCGTCATGGGGTGTTGTGATGACAAGTGTTATGGAATATTGTGATCACAAGGGTTTGGAGCATTGTGATGACAGAGGTCATGGAGCATTTTGAGTTCATTGTGATGACAAAATCATGAAGCATTATGACGAAGGGCATGGTGCATTGTGGTGGTAGGGTTCATGGAGCACTGAGATGAAAAGTGTCATGGAGCATTGTTATGACAGGGGTCTTGGAGCATTGTGATGACAAGGGCATGGAGCATTGTGATGAGAAGGCCAAGGAGAATACTGATGACATGCGTCATGGAGGTCCGTGATGACAAGTGCATACAGCATTGTGATTACAGGGGTCTTAGAGCATTGAGATGAAAAGGGGCATGGAGCATTGTGATTACAGGGGTAATGGAGCATTGTGATGACAAGTGAATCGAGCATTGTGATGAAAAAGGCATGGAACCTATTCATGACAGGATTCAATGATCATTCCGAAGTCAAGTGTCAGGGAGCATTGTGATGACAAGTGTATTGAGTATTGTGATGACAAAGGTCATGGAGCATTGAGATGACAAGGGCATGGAGTATGGCGATGACAGGCATCATGGAGCGTTGTGATGACAAGTCTTATGGAACATTGTGATCACACGGGTTTGCAGCATTGCGATGACAGAGTTCATGGATCATATTGATTTCAAGGAGCATGGATCTTTGTGATGACAAGGGCATGAAGCAATGTGATCCCAAGATGCATGTAGGATTGTGATGACAATGGTAATGGAGGAATGTGATGACAAGCGCATGGAATATTGTGATGAAAGGTCATGTAGCGTTTTGCTGACAAAGGCATGGAGCATTGTGGTGACAAGTGTCATGGAGCACTGTGATGACAAACATCACGGAGCATTGCGATTACAGGGTTCATGGAGCATTGGGTTGACACGGCCAAGGATCATTGTGTTGACAAGTGTTATGGAGAATTTTGATGACAAGAGTCCCGGATCATTGTGTTGTCAGGGGTCATGGATCGTTGTGATGACAGTGGTCATGGAGCATTGTGATGACAAGGGTCATGGAGCATTGTGATCATAAGGTCATGGAGCATTGGGCTGAAATTGTTCATGGAGTATTGTGATGAGAGGTGTCATGGAGCATTGTGATGACAAGGGAATGGAGCATTGTGATGACAATGTCCTGGAGCATTTAATGAGAAGACCATGGAGCCATGTGATGACAAGTCTCAGGGAGCATTCTCACGAAAAGCGGCATGCAGCATTGTGATTACTGTGGTCTTGGAGCATTGTGATGAATAGGGCATGGAGCATTGTGATGAAAAAGGCATGGAGCCTTGCCATGACAGGGTTCCAAGAGCATATTGACATCAAGTGTCAGGGACCATTGTGATGACAAGTGTATTGAGCATGGCGATGCCAAAGCTCATGGAGCATTGTGATGAGAAGACCATGGATAATTTTGATGACGAGCGTCATGGGGCGTTGTGAGGACAAGTGTTATGGAACATTGTGATCACAAGGGATTGGAGCCTTGTGATGACAGAGGTCATGGAGCATTTTGAGTTCATTCTGATGACAATAGCATGAAGCACTATGATGATGGGCAGGGTGCATTGTGATGACAGGGTTCATGGAACCTTGAGATGAAAAGGGGCATGGAGCATTGTAGTTACAAGGGTCTTGGTGCTTTGTGATGACAAGGGCATGCAGCATTGTGATGAGAAGGCCATGGAGGATTCTGATGAGATGCGTCATGGAGCTTTGTGATGACAAGGGCATGGAGCATTGTGATGAGAAGACCATGGATAATGGTGATGACGAGGGTCATGGGGCGTTGTGATGAAAAGTGTTATGGAACATTGTGATCCCAAGGGTTTAGAGCATTGTGATGGCAGATGTCATGGAGCATTTTGATTTCATTTTGATTACAATAGCGTGAAGCAATATGATGATGGACATGTTGCATTGTGATGACAAGGTTCTTCGAGCATTGAGATGAAAAGGGGCATGGAGCATTGTGATTACAGGGTTCTTGGAGCATTGTGATGACAAGGGCATGGAACATTGTGATGAGATGGCCATGGAGCATTCTGATGACTTGTGTCATGGAGATTTTGATGACAAGGGCATGAAGCATTGTTGTAACAGTGGTCTTAGAGCATTTTGATTTCAAGGGTTATGGAGCCTTGTGATAAGAAGGCCGTGGAACATTGTGATGGCTGGGGTCATGGAGCATTGTTATGACAGTGGCAATGGAGCATTGTGATGACAAGGGCATGGAGCATTGGTCTGAAAAGTTTCATGGATTATTGGGATGAGAGTGGGCATGGAGCATTGTGATGACAAGGGCACGGAACACTGTGATACATGGGTCATGTAGGATTGTAACGACAAGGGCATGGAGAATTGTGATGACAAGAGCATGTAACATTGTGATGAGAAGTGTCATGGAGCATTGTGATGACAAAGACGTAGAGAATTGTGATGACAAGGGACATGGAGCATTGTGATGACCAGAGCATGGAGCATTGGTCTGACAAGTTTCATGGATTATTGTGATGACAAATGTCATGGAGCATTTTGATGACAAGGGCATGGGGCATTGTGATGGGAAGAGCAGGGAGCATTGTGATGACAAGGTTTATGGAGCATTGTGATGACAAGGCTGTGGAGCATTGTGATGACAAGCACAAGTCACATTTTGATGCCATGGGTCATGGAGCACTGTGCTGACAAGGGCATGCAACTTTGTGATGACAAGGTTCATGGAGCATTGAGAGGAAAAGGGGCATGGAGCATTGTGATGACAGGGGTCTAGGAGCTTTGTGATGACAGAGGTCATGGATCATTTTGATTTCCTTGTGATGACAATAGCCTGAAGCATTATGATAATGGGCATGGTCCATTGTGATGACAGGTGTAATGGAGCATTGAGATGAAAAGGGGCATGGAGCATTGTGATTACAGGGGTATAGGAGCATTGTGATGACTAGAGCATGGAGCATTGTGATGAAAAGTGTTTGGAGACTTTTCATGACATGTTTCAAGGAGCATTCTGATGACGAGTGTCAGGGAGCATTGTGATGACAACTCTCTTGAGCATTGTGATGACAGAGATCATGGATCACTGTGATGACAGGTGTAATGGAGCATTGTGATGAGAAGGTCATGGATCATTGGGCTGAAAATATTCATGGAGTATTGTGGTGACAGGGGTCATGGATCCTTTTGATAGCAAGGGAATGGAGCATTGTGATGACAAGGTCCTGGAGCATTGTGATGAGAAGACCATGGAGCCTTGTGATGACAAGTCTAATGGAGCATTCTGAAGGAAAGAGGCATGGAGCATTGTGATTACAGGGTCCTGGAGCATTGTAATGACAAGAGCAAGGAGCATTGTGATGAGAAGACCATGGAGCATTCTCATGAATTGTGTCATGGTGTTTTGTGATGACAAGGGCATGGACCATTGTGATTACAGGTGTCTTGGAGCATTGTGATGACAAGGGTCATGGAGCCTTGTGAGGAGAAGGCCGTGGGACATTATGATGGCAGGGGTCATGGAGCATTGTTATGACGGGGGTAATGGATCATTGTGATGAAAAGGGCACGGAACATAGGTCTATAAAATTTCATGGGTTATTGTGATGACAGTGGGTATGGAGCATTGTGAAGACAAGGGCTTGGAACACTGTGATACATGGGTCATGGAGGATTGTAATGACATGGGCATGGAGCATTGTGATGAGAAGGGCATCGAGAATTGTGATGACAATCGTCATGGAGATTTGTGATGACAAGGGCATGGAGCAATATGATGAGATGTTTCAGGCAGCATTGTGATGACAATGGCATGGAGCATTGTGATGCCAAGGGTCATGGAGCTGTGTGATAACAAATGTCATGGAGCAGTTTGATGACAAGGGCATGGTGCATTGTGATGAGTAGGGCAGGGAGCATTGTGATGGCAGGTGTTATGGAACATTGTGATGTCAGGGCTCATGGAGCATTGTGATCATATGGGCATGTAGCATGGTGATGACAGGTGTCATGGAACATTGTCAGATGAAAATTGTTTTGAGCATTGTAATGACAAACATCTTGGATCATTGAGATGACAAGGGCATGGAGTAGTGTGATGACAGGCATCATGGAGCATTGTGATGAGTGTGTTATGGAACATTGTGATCACAAGGGTTTGGAGCCTAGTGATGACAGAGGTCATGGATCATTTTGATTTCAAGGAGCATGGAACATTGTGATGACAAGGGCATGAAGCAATGTGATCCCAAGTTTCAGGGAGGATTGTGATGACAATGGTAATGGAGTATTGTGATGCGAATCACATGGAGCACTATGATGACAAGGTCATGTAGCATTTTGCTGACAAAGGCATGGAGCATTGTGATGACAAGTGTCATGGAACATTGTGATAACAGGGGTCATAGAGCATTAGGATGACAAGAGCATGGACCATTTTGATGAGAAGAGTCATGGAGCATTTTGATGACAAGAGCCACAGATCATTGTGTTGTCAGGGGTCATTGAGCGTTGTGATGACAGTGGTCATGGAGGATTGGCTGAAAATGTTCTTGGAGCATTGTGAACACAAGGGAATGGAGCATTGTGGTGACAATATCCTGGAGCATTGTGATGAGATGACCATGGAGTCTTTTGATGACAAGTCTCATGGAGCAAGCTGATGGAAAGGGGCATGGAACATTGTGATTACAGTTGTCTTGGAGCATTGTGATGACAAGAGCATGGAACATTGTGATGAGAAGTCCATGGAACATTCTGATGACATGCATCACGGAGCTTTTTGATGACAATGGCAAGAGGCATTGTGATTACAGGGATCTTGGAGCATTGTGATGAAAAGGGCATGGATCATTGTGATGACAAAGGCATGGAGACTTGTCATGACAGGGTTCAAGGAGCATACTGATGACAAGTGTCAGGGAGCATTGTGCTGACAAGTGTCATGGAGCACTGTGATGACAAGCGTCATGGAGCCTTGTGATAACTGTGGTCTTGGAGCATTGTGATGAAAAGTGAATGCATCATTGTGATGAAAAAGGCATGGTGCCTTGTCATGACAGGGTTAAAGGTGCACACTGACGGCAAGTGTCAGGGAGTATTGTGATGTAAAATGTATTGCGCATTGTAATGACAAAGGACATGGAGAATTGTGATGAGAAGTCCATGAATAATTGGGATGACGAGCGTCATGGGGTGTTGTGATGACAAGTGTTATGGAAGATTGTGATCACAAGGGTTTGGAGCATTGTGATGACAGAGGTCATGGAGCATTTTGAGTTCATTGTGATGACAAAATCATGAAGCATTATGACGAAGGGCATGGTGCATTGTGGTGGTAGGGTTCATGGAGCACTGAGATGAAAAGTGTCATGGAGCATTGTTATGACAGGGGTCTTGGAGCATTGTGATGACAAGGTCATGGAGCATTGTGATGAGAAGGCCAAGGAGAATACTGATGACATGCGTCATGGAGGTCCGTGATGACAAGTGCATACAGCATTGTGATTACAGGGGTCTTGGAGCATTGAGATGAAAAGGGGCATGGAGCATTGTGATTACAGGGGTAATGGAGCATTGTGATGACAAGTGAATCGAGCATTGTGATGAAAAAGGCATGGAACCTATTCATGACAGGATTCAAGGATCATTCCGAAGACAAGTGTCAGGGAGCATTGTGATGACAAGTGTATTGAGTATTGTGATGACAAAGGTCATGGAGCATTGAGATGACAAGCGCATGGAGTATGGTGATGACAGGCATCATGGAGCGTTGTGATGACATGTCTTATGGAACATTGTGATCACACGGGTTTGGAGCATTGCGATGACAGAGTTCATGGATCATATTGATTTCAAGGAGCATGGATCTTTGTGATGACAAGGGCATGAAGCAATGTGATCCCAAGATGCATGTAGGATTGTGATGACAATGGTAATGGAGGAATGTGATGACAAGCGCATGGAATATTGTGATGAAAAGGGCATGTAGCGTTTTGCTGACAAAGGCATGGAGCATTTTGATGACAAGTGTCATGGAGCACTGTGATGACAAACATCACGGAGCATTGCGATTACAGGGTTCATGGAGCATTGGGATGACATGGCCAAGGATCATTGTGTTGACAAGTGTTATGGAGAATTTTGATGACAAGAGTCCCGGATCATTGTGTTGTCATGGGTCATGAATCGTTGTGATGACAGTGGTCATGGAGCATTGTGATGACAAGGGTCATGGAGCATTGTGATCATAAGGTCATGGAGCATTGGGCTGAAATTTTTCATGGAGTATTGTGATGAGAGGTGTCATGGAGCATTGTGATGACAAGGGAATGGAGCATTGTGATGACAATGTCCTGGAGCAGTTAATGAGAAGACCATGGAGCCATGTGATGACAAGTCTAATGGAGCATTCTGAAGGAAAGAGGCATGGAGCATTGTGATTACAGGGTCCTGGAGCATTGTAATGACAAGAGCAAGGAGCATTGTGATGAGAAGACCATGGAGCATTCTCATGAATTGTGTCATGGTGTTTTGTGATGACAAGGGCATGGACCATTGTGATTACAGGTGTCTTGGAGCATTGTGATGACAAGGGTCATGGAGCCTTGTGAGGAGAAGGCCGTGGGACATTATGATGGCAGGGGTCATGGAGCATTGTTATGACGGGGGTAATGGATCATTGTGATGAAAAGGGCACGGAACATAGGTCTATAAAATTTCATGGGTTATTGTGATGACAGTGGGTATGGAGCATTGTGAAGACAAGGGCTCGGAACACTGTGATACATGGGTCATGGAGGATTGTAATGACATGGGCATGGAGCATTGTGATGAGAAGGGCATCGAGAATTGTGATGACAATCGTCATGGAGATTTGTGATGACAAGGGCATGGAGCAATATGATGAGATGTTTCAGGGAGCATTGTGATGACAATGGCATGGAGCATTGTGATGCCAAGGGTCATGGAGCTGTGTGATAACAAATGTCATGGAGCAGTTTGATGACAAGGGCATGGTGCATTGTGATGAGTAGGGCAGGGAGCATTGTGATGGCAGGTGTTATGGAACATTGTGATGTCAGGGCTCATGGAGCATTGTGATCATATGGGCATGTAGCATGGTGATGACAGGTGTCATGGAACATTGTCAGATGACAATTGTTTTGAGCATTGTAATGACAAACATCTTGGATCATTGAGATGACAAGGGCATGGAGTAGTGTGATGACAGGCATCATGGAGCATTGTGATGAGTGTGTTATGGAACATTGTGATCACAAGGGTTTGGAGCCTAGTGATGACAGAGGTCATGGATCATTTTGATTTCAAGGAGCATGGAACATTGTGATGACAAGGGCATGAAGCAATGTGATCCCAAGTTTCAGGGAGGATTGTGATGACAATGGCAATGGAGTATTGTGATGCGAATCACATGGAGCACTATGATGACAAGGTCATGTAGCATTTTGCTGACAAAGGCATGGAGCATTGTGATGACAAGTGTCATGGAACATTGTGATAACAGGGTCATAGAGCATTAGGATGACAAGAGCATGGACCATTTTGATGAGAAGAGTCATGGAGCATTTTGATGACAAGAGCCACAGATCATTGTGTTGTCAGGGGTCATTGAGCATTGTGATGACAGTGGTCATGGAGGATTGGGCTGAAAATGTTCTTGGAGCATTGTGAACACAAGGGAATGGAGCATTGTGGTGACAATATCCTGGAGCATTGTGATGAGATGACCATGGAGTCTTTTGATGACAAGTCTCATGGAGCAAGCTGATGGAAAGGGGCATGGAACATTGTGATTACAGTTGTCTTGGAGCATTGTGATGACAAGAGCATGGAGCATTGTGATGAGACGTCCATGGAACATTCTGATGACATGCATCACGGAGCTTTGTGATGACAATGGCAAGAGGCATTGTGTTTACAGGGATCTTGGAGCATTGTGATGAAAAGGGCATGGATCATTGTGATGACAAAGGCATGGAGACTTGTCATGACAGGGATCAAGGAGCATACTGACGACTAGTGTCAGGGAGCATTGTGATGACAAGTGTCATGGAGCACTGTGATGACAAGCGTCATGGAGCCTTGTGATAACTGGGGTCTTGGAGCATTGTGATGAAAAGTGAATGCATCATTGTGATGAAAAAGGCATGGTGCCTTGTCATGACAGTGTTCAAGGTGCACACTGACGGCAAGTGTCAGGGAGCATTGTGATGTAAAGTGTATTGCGCATTGTAATGACAAAGGACATGGAGCATTGTGATGAGAAGTCCATGGATAATTGGGATGACGAGCGTCATGGGGTGTTGTGATGACAAGTGTTATGGAAGATTGTGATCACAAGGGTTTGGAGCATTGTGATGACAGAGGTCATGGAGCATTTTGAGTTCATTGTGATGACAAAATCATGAAGCATTATGACGAAGGGCATGGTGCATTGTGGTGGTAGGGTTCATGGAGCACTGAGATGAAAAGTGTCATGGAGCATTGTTATGACAGGGGTCTTGGAGCATTGTGATGACAAGGGCATGGAGCATTGTGATGAGAAGGCCAAGGAGAATACTGATGACATGCGTCATGGAGGTCCGTGATGACAAGTGCATACAGCATTGTGATTACAGGGGTCTTAGAGCATTGAGATGAAAAGGGGCATGGAGCATTGTGATTACAGGGGTAATGGAGCATTGTGATGACAAGTGAATCGAGCATTGTGATGAAAAAGGCATGGAACCTATTCATGACAGGATTCAAGGATCATTCCGAAGACAAGTGTCAGGGAGCATTGTGATGACAAGTGTATTGAGTATTGTGATGACAAAGGTCATGGAGCGTTGAGATGACAAGCGCATGGAGTATGGTGATGACAGGCATCATGGAGCGTTGTGATGACAAGTCTTATGGAACATTGTGATCACACGGGTTTGCAGCATTGCGATGACAGAGTTCATGGATCATATTGATTTCAAGGAGCATGGATCTTTGTGATGACAAGGGCATGAAGCAATGTGATCCCAAGATGCATGTAGGATTGTGATGACAATGGTAATGGAGGAATGTGATGACAAGCGCATGGAATATTGTGATGAAAAAGTCATGTTTTGCTGACAAAGGCATGGAGCATTGTGGTGACAAGTGTCATGGAGCACTGTGATGACAAACATCACGGAGCATTGCAATTACAGGGTTCATGGAGCATTGGGTTGACACGGCCAAGGATCATTGTGTTGACAAGTTTTATGGAGAATTTTGATGACAAGAGTCCCGGATCATTGTGTTGTCAGGGGTCATGGATCGTTGTGATGACAGTGGTCATGGAGCATTGTGATGACAAGGGTCATGGAGCATTGTGATCATAAGGTCATGGAGCATTGGGCTGAAATTGTTCATGGAGTATTGTGATGAGAGGTGTCATGGAGCATTGTGATGACAAGGGAATGGAGCATTGTGATGACAATGTCCTGGAGCATTTAATGAGAAGACCATGGAGCCATGTGATGACAAGTCTCAGGGAGCATTCTCACGAAAAGTGGCATGCAGCATTGTGATTACTGTGGTCTTGGAGCATTGTGATGAATAGGGCATGGAGCATTGTGATGAAAAAGGCATGGAGCCTTGCCATGACAGGGTTCCAAGAGCATATTGACATCAAGTGTCAGGGACCATTGTGATGACAAGTGTATTGAGCATGGCGATGCCAAAGCTCATGGAGCATTGTGATGAGAAGACCATGGATAATTTTGATGACGAGCGTCATGGGGTGTTGTGAGGACAAGTGTTATGGAACATTGTGATCACAAGGGATTGGAGCCTTGTGATGACAGAGGTCATGGAGCATTTTGAGTTCATTCTGATGACAATAGCATGAAGCACTATGATGATGGGCAGGGTGCATTGTGATGACAGGGTTCATGGAACCTTGAGATGAAAAGGGGCATGGAGCATTGTAGTTACAAGGGTCTTGGTGCTTTGTGATGACAAGGGCATGCAGCATTGTGATGAGAAGACCATGGAGGATTCTGATGAGATGCGTCATGGAGCTTTGTGATGACAAGGGCATGGAGCATTGTGATGAGAAGACCATGGATAATGGTGATGACGAGCGTCATGGGGCATTGTGATGAAAAGTGTTATGGAACATTGTGATCCCAAGGGTTTAGAGCATTGTGATGGCAGATGTCATGGAGCATTTTGATTTCATTTTGATTACAATAGCGTGAAGCAATATGATGATGGACATGTTGCATTGTGATGACAAGGTTCTTCGAGCATTGAGATGAAAAGGGGCATGGAGCATTGTGATTACAGGGTTCTTGGAGCATTGTGATGACAAGGGCATGGAGCATTGTGATGAGATGGCCATGGAGCATTCTGATGACTTGTGTCATGGAGATTTTGATGACAAGGGCATGAAGCATTGTTGTAACAGTGGTCTTAGAGCATTTTGATTTCAAGGGTTATGGAGTCTTGTGATAAGAAGGCCGTGGAACATTGTGATGGCTGGGGTCATGGAGCATTGTTATGACAGTGGCAATGGAGCATTGTGATGACAAGGGCATGGAGCATTGGTCTGAAAGTTTCATGGATTATTGGGATGAGAGTGGGCATGGAGCATTGTGAAGACAAGGGCCCGGAACACTGTGATACATGGGTCATGTAGGATTGTAATGACAAGGGCATGGAGAATTGTGATGACAAGAGCATGTAACATTGTGATGAGAAGTGTCATGGAGCATTGTGATGACAAAGATGTAGAGAATTGTGATGACAAGGGACATGGAGCATTGTGATGACCAGAGCATGGAACATTGGTCTGACAAGTTTCATGGATTATTGTGATGACAAATGTCATGGAGCATTTTGATGACAAGGGCATGGGTCATTGTGATGGGAAGAGCAGGGAGCATTGTGATGACAAGGTTTATGGAGCATTGTGATGACAAGGCTGTGGAGCATTGTGATGACAAGCACAAGTCACATTTTGATGCCATGGGTCATGGAGCACTGTGCTGACAAGGGCATGCAACTTTGTGATGACAAGGTTCATGGAGCATTGAGAGGAAAAGGGGCATGGAGCATTGTGATGACAGGGGTCTAGGAGCTTTGTGATGACAGAGGTCATGGATCATTTTGATTTCCTTGTGATGACAATAGCCTGAAGCATTATGATGATGGGCATGGTCCATTGTGATGACAGGTGTAATGGAGCATTGAGATGAAAAGGGGCATGGAGCATTGTGATTACAGGGGTATAGGAGCATTGTGATGACAAGAGCATGGAGCATTGTGATGAAAAGTGCTTGGAGCCTTTTCATGACATTTTTCAAGGAGCATTCTGATGACGAGTGTCAGGGAGCATTGTGATGACAACTCTCTTGAGCATTGTGATGACAGAGATCATGGATCACTGTGATGACAGGTGTCATGGAGCATTGTGATGAGAAGGTCATGGAGCATTGGGCTGAAAATATTCATGGAGTATTGTGGTGACAGGGGTCATGGATCCTTTTGATAGCAAGGGAATGGAGCATTGTGATGACAAGGTCCTGGAGCATTGTGATGAGAAGACCATGGAGCCTTGTGATGACAAGTCTAATGGAGCATTCTGAAGGAAAGAGGCATGGAGCATTGTGATTACAGGGTCCTGGAGCATTGTAATGACAAGAGCAAGGAGCATTGTGATGAGAAGACCATGGAGCATTCTCATGAATTGTGTCATGGTGTTTTGTGATGACAAGGGCATGGACCATTGTGATTACAGGTGTCTTGGAGCATTGTGATGACAAGGGTTATGGAGCCTTGTGAGGAGAAGGCCGTGGGACATTATGATGGCAGGGGTCATGGAGCATTGTTATGACGGGGGTAATGGATCATTGTGATGAAAAGGGCACGGAACATAGGTCTATAAAATTTCATGGGTTATTGTGATGACAGTGGGTATGGAGCATTGTGAAGACAAGGGCTCGGAACACTGTGATACATGGGTCATGGAGGATTGTAATGACATGGGCATGGAGCATTGTGATGAGAAGGGCATCGAGAATTGTGATGACAATCGTCATGGAGATTTGTGATGACAAGGGCATGGAGCAATATGATGAGATGTTTCAGGGAGCATTGTGATGACAATGGCATGGAGCATTGTGATGCCAAGGGTCATGGAGCTGTGTGATAACAAATGTCATGGAGCAGTTTGATGACAAGGGCATGGTGCATTGTGATGAGTAGGGCAGGGAGCATTGTGATGGCAGGTGTTATGGAACATTGTGATGTCAGGGCTCAGGGAGCATTGTGATCATATGGGCATGTAGCATGGTGATGACAGGTGTCATGGAACATTGTCAGATGACAATTGTTTTGAGCATTGTAATGACAAACATCTTGGATCATTGAGATGACAAGGGCATGGAGTAGTGTGATGACAGGCATCATGGAGCATTGTGATGAGTGTGTTATGGAACATTGTGATCACAAGGGTTTGGAGCCTAGTGATGACAGAGGTCATGGATCATTTTGATTTCAAGGAGCATGGAACATTGTGATGACAAGGGCATGAAGCAATGTGATCCCAAGTTTCAGGGAGGATTGTGATGACAATGGCAATGGAGTATTGTGATGCGAATCACATGGAGCACTATGATGACAAGGTCATGTAGCATTTTGCTGACAAAGGCATGGAGCATTGTGATGACAAGTGTCATGGAACATTGTGATAACAGGGTCATAGAGCATTAGGATGACAAGAGCATGGACCATTTTGATGAGAAGAGTCATGGAGCATTTTGATGACAAGAGCCACAGATCATTGTGTTGTCAGGGGTCATTGAGCATTGTGATGACAGTGGTCATGGAGGATTGGGCTGAAAATGTTCTTGGAGCATTGTGAACACAAGGGAATGGAGCATTTTGGTGACAATATCCTGGAGAATTGTGATGAGATGACCATGGAGTCTTTTGATGACAAGTCTCATGGAGCAAGCTGATGGAAAGGGGCATGGAACATTGTGATTACAGTTGTCTTGGAGCATTGTGATGACAAGAGCATGGAGCATTGTGATGAGACGTCCATGGAACATTCTGATGACATGCATCACGGAGCTTTGTGATGACAATGGCAAGAGGCATTGTGTTTACAGGGATCTTGGAGCATTGTGATGAAAAGGGCATGGATCATTGTGATGACAAAGGCATGGAGACTTGTCATGACAGGGATCAAGGAGCATACTGACGACTAGTGTCAGGGAGCATTGTGATGACAAGTGTCATGGAGCACTGTGATGACAAGCGTCATGGAGCCTTGTGATAACTGGGGTCTTGGAGCATTGTGATGAAAAGTGAATGCATCATTGTGATGAAAAAGGCATGGTGCCTTGTCATGACAGGGTTCAAGGTGCACACTGACGGCAAGTGTCAGGGAGCATTGTGATGTAAAGTGTATTGCGCATTGTAATGACAAAGGACATGGAGCATTGTGATGAGAAGTCCATGGATAATTGGGATGACGAGCGTCATGGGGTGTTGTGATGACAAGTGTTATGGAAGATTGTGATCACAAGGGTTTGGAGCATTGTGATGACAGAGGTCATGGAGCATTTTGAGTTCATTGTGATGACAAAATCATGAAGCATTATGACGAAGGGCATGGTGCATTGTGGTGGTAGGGTTCATGGAGCACTGAGATGAAAAGTGTCATGGAGCATTGTTATGACAGGGGTCTTGGAGCATTGTGATGACAAGGGCATGGAGCATTGTGATGAGAAGGCCAAGGAGAATACTGATGACATGCGTCATGGAGGTCCGTGATGACAAGTGCATACAGCATTGTGATTACAGGGGTCTTAGAGCATTGAGATGAAAAGGGGCATGGAGCATTGTGATTACAGGGGTAATGGAGCATTGTGATGACAAGTGAATCGAGCATTGTGATGAAAAAGGCATGGAACCTATTCATGACAGGATTCAAGGATCATTCCGAAGACAAGTGTCAGGGAGCATTGTGATGACAAGTGTATTGAGTATTGTGATGACAAAGGTCATGGAGCGTTGAGATGACAAGCGCATGGAGTATGGTGATGACAGGCATCATGGAGCGTTGTGATGACAAGTCTTATGGAACATTGTGATCACACGGGTTTGCAGCATTGCGATGACAGAGTTCATGGATCATATTGATTTCAAGGAGCATGGATCTTTGTGATGACAAGGGCATGAAGCAATGTGATCCCAAGATGCATGTAGGATTGTGATGACAATGGTAATGGAGGAATGTGATGACAAGCGCATGGAATATTGTGATGAAAAGGTCATGTTTTGCTGACAAAGGCATGGAGCATTGTGGTGACAAGTGTCATGGAGCACTGTGATGACAAACATCACGGAGCATTGCAATTACAGGGTTCATGGAGCATTGGGTTGACACGGCCAAGGATCATTGTGTTGACAAGTTTTATGGAGAATTTTGATGACAAGAGTCCCGGATCATTGTGTTGTCAGGGGTCATGGATCGTTGTGATGACAGTGGTCATGGAGCATTGTGATGACAAGGGTCATGGAGCATTGTGATCATAAGGTCATGGAGCATTGGGCTGAAATTGTTCATGGAGTATTGTGATGAGAGGTGTCATGGAGCATTGTGATGACAAGGGAATGGAGCATTGTGATGACAATGTCCTGGAGCATTTAATGAGAAGACCATGGAGCCATGTGATGACAAGTCTCAGGGAGCATTCTCACGAAAAGCGGCATGCAGCATTGTGATTACTGTGGTCTTGGAGCATTGTGATGAATAGGGCATGGAGCATTGTGATGAAAAAGGCATGGAGCCTTGCCATGACAGGGTTCCAAGAGCATATTGACATCAAGTGTCAGGGACCATTGTGATGACAAGTGTATTGAGCATGGCGATGCCAAAGCTCATGGAGCATTGTGATGAGAAGACCATGGATAATTTTGATGACGAGCGTCATGGGGCGTTGTGAGGACAAGTGTTATGGAACATTGTGATCACAAGGGATTGGAGCCTTGTGATGACAGAGGTCATGGAGCATTTTGAGTTCATTCTGATGACAATAGCATGAAGCACTATGATGATGGGCAGGGTGCATTGTGATGACAGGGTTCATGGAACCTTGAGATGAAAAGGGGCATGGAGCATTGTAGTTACAAGGGTCTTGGTGCTTTGTGATGACAAGGGCATGCAGCATTGTGATGAGAAGGCCATGGAGGATTCTGATGAGATGCGTCATGGAGCTTTGTGATGACAAGGGCATGGAGCATTGTGATGAGAAGACCATGGATAATGGTGATGACGAGGGTCATGGGGCGTTGTGATGAAAAGTGTTATGGAACATTGTGATCCCAAGGGTTTAGAGCATTGTGATGGCAGATGTCATGGAGCATTTTGATTTCATTTTGATTACAATAGCGTGAAGCAATATGATGATGGACATGTTGCATTGTGATGACAAGGTTCTTCGAGCATTGAGATGAAAAGGGGCATGGAGCATTGTGATTACAGGGTTCTTGGAGCATTGTGATGACAAGGGCATGGAACATTGTGATGAGATGGCCATGGAGCATTCTGATGACTTGTGTCATGGAGATTTTGATGACAAGGGCATGAAGCATTGTTGTAACAGTGGTCTTAGAGCATTTTGATTTCAAGGGTTATGGAGCCTTGTGATAAGAAGGCCGTGGAACATTGTGATGGCTGGGGTCATGGAGCATTGTTATGACAGTGGCAATGGAGCATTGTGATGACAAGGGCATGGAGCATTGGTCTGAAAGTTTCATGGATTATTGGGATGAGAGTGGGCATGGAGCATTGTGATGACAAGGGCCCGGAACACTGTGATACATGGGTCATGTAGGATTGTAACGACAAGGGCATGGAGAATTGTGATGACAAGAGCATGTAACATTGTGATGAGAAGTGTCATGGAGCATTGTGATGACAAAGATGTAGAGAATTGTGATGACAAGGGACATGGAGCATTGTGATGACCAGAGCATGGAACATTGGTCTGACAAGTTTCATGGATTATTGTGATGACAAATCTCATGGAGCATTTTGATGACAAGGGCATGGGGCATTGTGATGGGAAGAGCAGGGAGCATTGTGATGACAAGGTTTATGGAGCATTGTGATGACAAGGCTGTGGAGCATTGTGATGACAAGCACAAGTCACATTTTGATGCCATGGGTCATGGAGCACTGTGCTGACAAGGGCATGCAACTTTGTGATGACAAGGTTCATGGAGCATTGAGAGGAAAAGGGGCATGGAGCATTGTGATGACAGGGGTCTAGGAGCTTTGTGATGACAGAGGTCATGGATCATTTTGATTTCCTTGTGATGACAATAGCCTGAAGCATTATGATGATGGGCATGGTCCATTGTGATGACAGGTGTAATGGAGCATTGAGATGAAAAGGGGCATGGAGCATTGTGATTACAGGGGTATAGGAGCATTGTGATGACAAGAGCATGGAGCATTGTGATGAAAAGTGCTTGGAGCCTTTTCATGACATGTTTCAAGGAGCATTCTGATGACGAGTGTCAGGGAGCATTGTGATGACAACTCTCTTGAGCATTGTGATGACAGAGATCATGGATCACTGTGATGACAGGTGTCATGGAGCATTGTGATGAGAAGGTCATGGAGCATTGGGCTGAAAATATTCATGGAGTATTGTGGTGACAGGGGTCATGGATCCTTTTGATAGCAAGGGAATGGAGCATTGTGATGACAAGGTCCTGGAGCATTGTGATGAGAAGACCATGGAGCCTTGTGATGACAAGTCTAATGGAGCATTCTGAAGGAAAGAGGCATGGAGCATTGTGATTACAGGGTCCTGGAGCATTGTAATGACAAGAGCAAGGAGCATTGTGATGAGAAGACCATGGAGCATTCTCATGAATTGTGTCATGGTGTTTTGTGATGACAAGGGCATGGACCATTGTGATTACAGGTGTCTTGGAGCATTGTGATGACAAGGGTCATGGAGCCTTGTGAGGAGAAGGCCGTGGGACATTATGATGGCAGGGGTCATGGAGCATTGTTATGACGGGGGTAATGGATCATTGTGATGAAAAGGGCACGGAACATAGGTCTATAAAATTTCATGGGTTATTGTGATGACAGTGGGTATGGAGCATTGTGAAGACAAGGGCTCGGAACACTGTGATACATGGGTCATGGAGGATTGTAATGACATGGGCATGGAGCATTGTGATGAGAAGGGCATCGAGAATTGTGATGACAATCGTCATGGAGATTTGTGATGACAAGGGCATGGAGCAATATGATGAGATGTTTCAGGGAGCATTGTGATGACAATGACATGGAGCATTGTGATGCCAAGGGTCATGGAGCTGTGTGATAACAAATGTCATGGAGCAGTTTGATGACAAGGGCATGGTGCATTGTGATGAGTAGGGCAGGGAGCATTGTGATGGCAGGTGTTATGGAACATTGTGATGTCAGGGCTCATGGAGCATTGTGATCATATGGGCATGTAGCATGGTGATGACAGGTGTCATGGAACATTGTCAGATGACAATTGTTTTGAGCATTGTAATGACAAACATCTTGGATCATTGAGATGACAAGGGCATGGAGTAGTGTGATGACAGGCATCATGGAGCATTGTGATGAGTGTGTTATGGAACATTGTGATCACAAGGGTTTGGAGCCTAGTGATGACAGAGGTCATGGATCATTTTGATTTCAAGGAGCATGGAACATTGTGATGACAAGGGCATGAAGCAATGTGATCCCAAGTTTCAGGGAGGATTGTGATGACAATGGCAATGGAGTATTGTGATGCGAATCACATGGATCACTATGATGACAAGGTCATGTAGCATTTTGCTGACAAAGGCATGGAGCATTGTGATGACAAGTGTCATGGAACATTGTGATAACAGGGTCATAGAGCATTAGGATGACAAGAGCATGGACCATTTTGATGAGAAGAGTCATGGAGCATTTTGATGACAAGAGCCACAGATCATTGTGTTGTCAGGGGTCATTGAGCATTGTGATGACAGTGGTCATGGAGGATTGGGCTGAAAATGTTCTTGGAGCATTGTGAACACAAGGGAATGGAGCATTGTGGTGACAATATCCTGGAGCATTGTGATGAGATGACCATGGAGTCTTTTGATGACAAGTCTCATGGAGCAAGCTGATGGAAAGGGGCATGGAACATTGTGATTACAGTTGTCTTGGAGCATTGTGATGACAAGAGCATGGAGCATTGTGATGAGACGTCCATGGAACATTCTGATGACATGCATCACGGAGCTTTGTGATGACAATGTCAAGAGGCATTGTGTTTACAGGGATCTTGGAGCATTGTGATGAAAAGGGCATGGATCATTGTGATGACAAAGGCATGGAGACTTGTCATGACAGGGATCAAGGAGCATACTGACGACTAGTGTCAGGGAGCATTGTGATGACAAGTGTCATGGAGCACTGTGATGACAAGCGTCATGGAGCCTTGTGATAACTGGGGTCTTGGAGCATTGTGATGAAAAGTGAATGCATCATTGTGATGAAAAAGGCATGGTGCCTTGTCATGACAGGGTTCAAGGTGCACACTGACGGCAAGTGTCAGGGAGCATTGTGATGTAAAGTGTATTGCGCATTGTAATGACAAAGGACATGGAGCATTGTGATGAGAAGTCCATGGATAATTGGGATGACGAGCGTCATGGGGTGTTGTGATGACAAGTGTTATGGAATATTGTGATCACAAGGGTTTGGAGCATTGTGATGACAGAGGTCATGGAGCATTTTGAGTTCATTGTGATGACAAAATCATGAAGCATTATGACGAAGGGCATGGTGCATTGTGGTGGTAGGGTTCATGGAGCACTGAGATGAAAAGTGTCATGGAGCATTGTTATGACAGGGGTCTTGGAGCATTGTGATGACAAGGGCATGGAGCATTGTGATGAGAAGGCCAAGGAGAATACTGATGACATGCGTCATGGAGGTCCGTGATGACAAGTGCATACAGCATTGTGATTACAGGGGTCTTAGAGCATTGAGATGAAAAGGGGCATGGAGCATTGTGATTACAGGGGAAATGGAGCATTGTGATGACAAGTGAATCGAGCATTGTGATGAAAAAGGCATGGAACCTATTCATGACAGGATTCAATGATCATTCCGAAGACAAGTGTCAGGGAGCATTGTGATGACAAGTGTATTGAGTATTGTGATGACAAAGGTCATGGAGCATTGAGATGACAAGGGCATGGAGTATGGCGATGACAGGCATCATGGAGCGTTGTGATGACAAGTCTTATGGAACATTGTGATCACACGGGTTTGCAGCATTGCGATGACAGAGTTCATGGATCATATTGATTTCAAGGAGCATGGATCTTTGTGATGACAAGGGCATGAAGCAATGTGATCCCAAGATGCATGTAGGATTGTGATGACAATGGTAATGGAGGAATGTGATGACAAGCGCATGGAATATTGTGATGAAAAAGTCATGTTTTGCTGACAAAGGCATGGAGCATTGTGGTGACAAGTGTCATGGAGCACTGTGATGACAAACATCACGGAGCATTGCAATTACAGGGTTCATGGAGCATTGGGTTGACACGGCCAAGGATCATTGTGTTGACAAGTGTTATGGAGAATTTTGATGACAAGAGTCCCGGATCATTGTGTTGTCAGGGGTCATGGATCGTTGTGATGACAGTGGTCATGGAGCATTGTGATGACAAGGGTCATGGAGCATTGTGATCATAAGGTCATGGAGCATTGGGCTGAAATTGTTCATGGAGTATTGTGATGAGAGGTGTCATGGAGCATTGTGATGACAAGGGAATGGAGCATTGTGATGACAATGTCCTGGAGCATTTAATGAGAAGACCATGGAGCCATGTGATGACAAGTCTCAGGGAGCATTCTCACGAAAAGCGGCATGCAGCATTGTGATTACTGTGGTCTTGGAGCATTGTGATGAATAGGGCATGGAGCATTGTGATGAAAAAGGCATGGAGCCTTGCCATGACAGGGTTCCAAGAGCATATTGACATCAAGTGTCAGGGACCATTGTGATGACAAGTGTATTGAGCATGGCGATGCCAAAGCTCATGGAGCATTGTGATGAGAAGACCATGGATAATTTTGATGACGAGCGTCATGGGGCGTTGTGAGGACAAGTGTTATGGAACATTGTGATCACAAGGGATTGGAGCCTTGTGATGACAGAGGTCATGGAGCATTTTGAGTTCATTCTGATGACAATAGCATGAAGCACTATGATGATGGGCAGGGTGCATTGTGATGACAGGGTTCATGGAACCTTGAGATGAAAAGGGGCATGGAGCATTGTAATTACAAGGGTCTTGGTGCTTTGTGATGACAAGGGCATGCAGCATTGTGATGAGAAGGCCATGGAGGATTCTGATGAGATGCGTCATGGAGCTTTGTGATGACAAGGGCATGGAGCATTGTGATGAGAAGACCATGGATAATGGTGATGACGAGGGTCATGGGGCGTTGTGATGAAAAGTGTTATGGAACATTCTGATCCCAAGGGTTTAGAGCATTGTGATGGCAGATGTCATGGAGCATTTTGATTTCATTTTGATTACAATAGCGTGAAGCAATATGATGATGGACATGTTGCATTGTGATGACAAGGTTCTTCGAGCATTGAGATGAAAAGGGGCATGGAGCATTGTGATTACAGGGTTCTTGGAGCATTGTGATGACAAGGGCATGGAACATTGTGATGAGATGGCCATGGAGCATTCTGATGACTTGTGTCATGGAGATTTTGATGACAAGGGCATGAAGCATTGTTGTAACAGTGGTCTTAGAGCATTTTGATTTCAAGGGTTATGGAGCCTTGTGATAAGAAGGCCGTGGAACATTGTGATGGCTGGGGTCATGGAGCATTGTTATGACAGTGGCAATGGAGCATTGTGATGACAAGGGCATGGAGCATTGGTCTGAAAAGTTTCATGGATTATTGGGATGAAAGTGGGCATGGAGCATTGTGATGACAAGGGCCCGGAACACTGTGATACATGGGTCATGTAGGATTGTAACGACAAGGGCATGGAGAATTGTGATGACAAGAGCATGTAACATTGTGATGAGAAGTGTCATGGAGCATTGTGATGACAAAGACGTAGAGAATTGTGATGACAAGGGACATGGAGCATTGTGATGACCAGAGCATGGAGCATTGGTCTGACAAGTTTCATGGATTATTGTGATGACAAATGTCATGGAGCATTTTGATGACAAGGGCATGGGGCATTGTGATGGGAAGAGCAGGGAGCATTGTGATGACAAGGTTTATGGAGCATTGTGATGACAAGGCTGTGGAGCATTGTGATGACAAGCACAAGTCACATTTTGATGCCATGGGTCATGGAGCACTGTGCTGACAAGGGCATGCAACTTTGTGATGACAAGGTTCATGGAGCATTGAGAGGAAAAGGGGCATGGAGCATTGTGATGACAGGGGTCTAGGAGCTTTGTGATGACAGAGGTCATGGATCATTTTGATTTCCTTGTGATGACAATAGCCTG
The DNA here is from genome assembly GCF_025265405.1 of Mesoplodon densirostris. Lineage (NCBI taxonomy): Eukaryota > Metazoa > Chordata > Mammalia > Artiodactyla > Ziphiidae > Mesoplodon > Mesoplodon densirostris. Next base: position 3,246,961 of record NC_082682.1, read on the forward strand.
AAGCATTATGATAATGGGCATGGTCCATTGTGATGACAGGTGTAATGGAGCATTGAGATGAAAAGGGGCATGGAGCATTGTGATTACAGGGGTATAGGAGCATTGTGATGACAAGAGCATGGAGCATTGTAATGAAAAGTGCTTGGAGCCTTTTCATGACATGTTTTAAGGAGCATTCTGATGACGAGTGTCAGGGAGCATTGTGATGACAACTCTCTTGAGCATTGTGATGACAGAGATCATGGATCACTGTGATGACAGGTGTCATGGAGCATTGTGATGAGAAGGTCATGGAGCATTGGGCTGAAAATATTCATGGAGTATTGTGGTGACAGGGGTCATGGATCCTTTTGATAGCAAGGGAATGGAGCATTGTGATGACAAGGTCCTGGAGCATTGTGATGAGAAGACCATGGAGCCTTGTGATGACAAGTCTAATGGAGCATTCTGAAGGAAAGAGGCATGGAGCATTGTGATTACAGGGTCCTGGAGCTTGTAATGACAAGAGCAAGGAGCATTGTGATGAGAAGACCATGGAGCACTCTCATGAATTGTGTCATGGTGTTTTGTGATGACAAGGGCATGGACCATTGTGATTACAGGTGTCTTGGAGCATTGTGATGACAAGGGTCATGGAGCCTTGTGAGGAGAAGGCCGTGGGACATTATGATGGCAGGGGTCATGGAGCATTGTTATGACGGGGGTAATGGATCATTGTGATGAAAAGGGCACGGAACATAGGTCTATAAAATTTCATGGGTTATTGTGATGACAGTGGGTATGGAGCATTGTGAAGACAAGGGCTCGGAACACTGTGATACATGGGTCATGGAGGATTGTAATGACATGGGCATGGAGCATTGTGATGAGAAGGGCATCGAGAATTGTGATGACAATCGTCATGGAGAATTGTGATGACAAGGGCATGGAGCAATATGATGAGATGTTTCAGGGAGCATTGTGATGACAATGGCATGGAGCATTGTGATGCCAAGGGTCATGGAGCTGTGTGATAACAAATGTCATGGAGCAGTTTGATGACAAGGGCATGGTGCATTGTGATGAGTAGGGCAGGGAGCATTGTGATGGCAGGTGTTATGGAACATTGTGATGTCAGGGCTCATGGAGCATTGTGATCATATGGGCATGTAGCATGGTGATGACAGGTGTCATGGAACATTGTCAGATGACAATTGTTTTGAGCATTGTAATGACAAACATCTTGGATCATTGAGATGACAAGGGCATGGAGTAGTGTGATGACAGGCATCATGGAGCATTGTGATGAGTGTGTTATGGAACATTGTGATCACAAGGGTTTGGAGCCTAGTGATGACAGAGGTCATAGATCATTTTGATTTCAAGGAGCATGGATCACTGTGATGACATGGGCATGAAGCAATGTGATCCCAAATTTCAGGGAGGATTGTGATGACAATGGTAATGGAGTATTGTGATGAGAATCACATGGAGCACTGTGATGAAAAGGTTATGTAGCATTTTGCTGAAAAACACATGGAGCATTGTGATGACAAGTGTCATGGAACATTGTGATAACAGTGGTCATAGAGCAATAGGATGACAAGAGCATGGACCATTTGATGAGAAGAGTCATGGAGCATTTTGATGACAAGAGCCACAGATCATTGTGTTGTCAGGGGTCATTGAGCGTTGTGATGACAGTGGTCAAGGAGGATTGGGCTGAAAATGTTCTTGGAGCATTGTGAACACAAGGGAATGGAGCATTGTGGTGACAATATCCTGGAGCATTGTGATGAGATGACCATGGAGTCTTTTGATGACAAGTCTCATGGAGCAAGCTGATGGAAAGGGGCATGGAACATTGTGATTACAGTTGTCTTGGAGCATTGTGATGACAAGAGCATGGAGCATTGTGATGAGAAGTCCATGGAACATTCTGATGACATGCATCACGGAGCTTTTTGATGACAATGGCAAGAGGCATTGTGATTACAGGGATCTTGGAGCATTGTGATGAAAAGGGCATGGATCATTGTGATGACAAAGGCATGGAGACTTGTCATGACAGGGTTCAAGGAGCATACTGACGACAAGTGTCAGGGAGCATTGTGATGACAAGTGTCATGGAGCACTGTGATGACAAGCGTCATGGAGCCTTGTGATGACCGGGATCTTGGAGCATTGTGATGAAAAGTGAATGCATCATTGTGATGAAAAAGGCATGGTGCCTTGTCATGACAGGGATCAAGGAGCACACTGACGACAAGTGTCAGGGAACATTGTGATGTAAAGTGTATTGCGCATTTTAATGACAAAGGACATGGAGCATTGTGATGAGAAGTCCATGGATAATTGGGATCAAGAGCGTCATGGGGTGTTGTGATGACAAGTGTTATGGAAGATTGTGATCTCAAGGGTTTGGAGGATTGTGATGACAGAGGTCATGGAGCATTTTGAGTTGAGTTCATTGTGATGACAAAATCATGAAGCATTATGATGAAGGGCATGATGCATTGTGGTGGTAGGGTTCATGGAGCACTGAGATGAAAAATGTCATGGAGCATTGTTATGACAGTGGTCTTGGAGCATTGTGTTGACAAGGGCATGGAGGATTGTGATGAGATGGCCATGGAGCATTCTGATGACTTGTGTCATGGAGATTTTGATGACAAGGGCATGAAGCATTGTTGTAACAGTGGTCTTAGAGCATTTTGATTTCAAGGGTTATGGAGCCTTGTGATAAGAAGGCCGTGGAACATCGTGATTGCTGGGGTCATGGAGCATTGTTATGACAGTGGCAATGGAGCATTGTGATGACAAGGGCATGGAGCATTGTGATGAGATGGCCATGGAGCATTCTGATGACTTGTGTCATGGAGATTTTGATGACAAGGCATGAAGCATTGTTGTAACAGTGGTCTTAGAGCATTTTGATTTCAAGGGTTATGGAGCCTTGTGATAAGAAGGCCGTGGAACATTGTGATGGCTGGGGTCATGGAGCATTGTTATGACAGTGGCAATGGAGCATTGTGATGACAAGGGCATGGAGCATTGGTCTGAAAAGTTTCATGGATTATTGGGATGAGAGTGGGCATGGAGCATTGTGATGACAAGGGCACGGAACACTGAGATACATGGGTCATGTAGGATTGTAACGACAAGGGCATGGGGAATTGTGATGACAAGAGCATGTAACATTGTGATGAGAAGTGTCATGGAGCATTGTGATGACAAAGATGTAGAGAATTGTGATGACAAGTGACATGGAGCATTTTGATGACCAGAGCATGGAGCATTGGTCTGACAAGTTTCATGGATTATTGTGATGACAAATGTCATGGAGCGTTTTGATGACAAGGGCATGGGGCATTGTGATGGGAAGAGCAGGGAGCATTGTGATGACAAGGTTTATGGAGCATTGTGATGACAAGGCTGTGGAGCATTGTGATGACAAGCACAAGTCACATTTTGATGCCATGGGTCATGGAGCACTGTGCTGACAAGGGCATGCAACTTTGTGATGACAAGGTTCATGGAGCATTGAGAGGAAAAGGGGCATGGAGTATTGTGATGACAGGTGTCTAGGAGCTTTGTGATGACAGAGGTCATGGATCATTTTGATTTCCTTGTGATGACAATAGCCTGAAGCATTATGATAATGGGCATGGTCCATTGTGATGACAGGTGTAATGGAGCATTGAGATGAAAAGGGGCATGGAGCATTGTGATTACAGGGGTATAGGAGCATTGTGATGACTAGAGCATGGAGCATTGTGATGAAAAGTGTTTGGAGACTTTTCATGACATGTTTCAAGGAGCATTCTGATGACGAGTGTCAGGGAGCATTGTGATGACAACTCTCTTGAGCATTGTGATGACAGAGATCATGGATCACTGTGATGACAGGTGTAATGGAGCATTGTGATGAGAAGGTCATGGAGCATTGGGCTGAAAATATTCATGGAGTATTGTGGTGACAGGGGTCATGGATCCTTTTGATAGCAAGGGAATGGAGCATTGTGATGACAAGGTCCTGGAGCATTGTGATGAGAAGACCATGGAGCCTTGTGATGACAAGTCTAATGGAGCATTCTGAAGGAAAGAGGCATGGAGCATTGTGATTACAGGGTCCTGGAGCATTGTAATGACAAGAGCAAGGAGCATTGTGATGAGAAGACCATGGAGCATTCTCATGAATTGTGTCATGGTGTTTTGTGATGACAAGGGCATGGACCATTGTGATTACAGGTGTCTTGGAGCATTGTGATGACAAGGGTCATGGAGCCTTGTGAGGAGAAGGCCGTGGGACATTATGATGGCAGGGGTCATGGAGCATTGTTATGACGGGGGTAATGGATCATTGTGATGAAAAGGGCACGGAACATAGGTCTATAAAATTTCATGGGTTATTGTGATGACAGTGGGTATGGAGCATTGTGAAGACAAGGGCTTGGAACACTGTGATACATGGGTCATGGAGGATTGTAATGACATGGGCATGGAGCATTGTGATGAGAAGGGCATCGAGAATTGTGATGACAATCGTCATGGAGATTTGTGATGACAAGGGCATGGAGCAATATGATGAGATGTTTCAGGGAGCATTGTGATGACAATGGCATGGAGCATTGTGATGCCAAGGGTCATGGAGCTGTGTGATAACAAATGTCATGGAGCAGTTTGATGACAAGGGCATGGTGCATTGTGATGAGTAGGGCAGGGAGCATTGTGATGGCAGGTGTTATGGAACATTGTGATGTCAGGGCTCATGGAGCATTGTGATCATATGGGCATGTAGCATGGTGATGACAGGTGTCATGGAACATTGTCAGATGAAAATTGTTTTGAGCATTGTAATGACAAACATCTTGGATCATTGAGATGACAAGGGCATGGAGTAGTGTGATGACAGGCATCATGGAGCATTGTGATGAGTGTGTTATGGAACATTGTTATCACAAGGGTTTGGAGCCTAGTGATGACAGAGGTCATGGATCATTTTGATTTCAAGGAGCATGGAACATTGTGATGACAAGGGCATGAAGCAATGTGATCCCAAGTTTCAGGGAGGATTGTGATGACAATGGTAATGGAGTATTGTGATGCGAATCACATGGAGCACTATGATGACAAGGTCATGTAGCATTTTGCTGACAAAGGCATGGAGCATTGTGATGACAAGTGTCATGGAACATTGTGATAACAGGGGTCATAGAGCATTAGGATGACAAGAGCATGGACCATTTTGATGAGAAGAGTCATGGAGCATTTTGATGACAAGAGCCACAGATCATTGTGTTGTCAGGGGTCATTGAGCGTTGTGATGACAGTGGTCATGGAGGATTGGGCTGAAAATGTTCTTGGAGCATTGTGAACACAAGGGAATGGAGCATTGTGGTGACAATATCCTGGAGCATTGTGATGAGATGACCATGGAGTCTTTTGATGACAAGTCTCATGGAGCAAGCTGATGGAAAGGGGCATGGAACATTGTGATTACAGTTGTCTTGGAGCATTGTGATGACAAGAGCATGGAACATTGTGATGAGAAGTCCATGGAACATTCTGATGACATGCATCACGGAGCTTTTTGATGACAATGGCAAGAGGCATTGTGATTACAGGGATCTTGGAGCATTGTGATGAAAAGGGCATGGATCATTGTGATGACAAAGGCATGGAGACTTGTCATGACAGGGTTCAAGGAGCATACTGATGACAAGTGTCAGGGAGCATTGTGCTGACAAGTGTCATGGAGCACTGTGATGACAAGCGTCATGGAGCCTTGTGATAACTGTGGTCTTGGAGCATTGTGATGAAAAGTGAATGCATCATTGTGATGAAAAAGGCATGGTGCCTTGTCATGACAGGGTTAAAGGTGCACACTGACGGCAAGTGTCAGGGAGTATTGTGATGTAAAATGTATTGCGCATTGTAATGACAAAGGACATGGAGCATTGTGATGAGAAGTCCATGAATAATTGGGATGACGAGCGTCATGGGGTGTTGTGATGACAAGTGTTATGGAAGATTGTGATCACAAGGGTTTGGAGCATTGTGATGACAGAGGTCATGGAGCATTTTGAGTTCATTGTGATGACAAAATCATGAAGCATTATGACGAAGGGCATGGTGCATTGTGGTGGTAGGGTTCATGGAGCACTGAGATGAAAAGTGTCATGGAGCATTGTTATGACAGGGGTCTTGGAGCATTGTGATGACAAGGGCATGGAGCATTGTGATGAGAAGGCCAAGGAGAATACTGATGACATGCGTCATGGAGGTCCGTGATGACAAGTGCATACAGCATTGTGATTACAGGGGTCTTAGAGCATTGAGATGAAAAGGGGCATGGAGCATTGTGATTACAGGGGTAATGGAGCATTGTGATGACAAGTGAATCGAGCATTGTGATGAAAAAGGCATGGAACCTATTCATGACAGGATTCAAGGATCATTCCGAAGACAAGTGTCAGGGAGCATTGTGATGACAAGTGTATTGAGTATTGTGATGACAAAGGTCATGGAGCGTTGAGATGACAAGCGCATGGAGTATGGTGATGACAGGCATCATGGAGCGTTGTGATGACAAGTCTTATGGAACATTGTGATCACACGGGTTTGGAGCATTGCGATGACAGAGTTCATGGATCATATTGATTTCAAGGAGCATGGATCTTTGTGATGACAAGGGCATGAAGCAATGTGATCCCAAGATGCATGTAGGATTGTGATGACAATGGTAATGGAGGAATGTGATGACAAGCGCATGGAATATTGTGATGAAAAGGGCATGTAGCGTTTTGCTGACAAAGGCATGGAGCATTTTGATGACATGTGTCATGGAGCACTGTGATGACAAACATCACGGAGCATTGCGATTACAGGGTTCATGGAGCATTGGGTTGACACGGCCAAGGATCATTGTGTTGACAAGTGTTATGGAGAATTTTGATGACAAGAGTCCCGGATCATTGTGTTGTCATGGGTCATGAATCGTTGTGATGACAGTGGTCATGGAGCATTGTGATGACAAGGGTCATGGAGCATTGTGATCATAAGGTCATGGAGCATTGGGCTGAAATTTTTCATGGAGTATTGTGATGAGAGGTGTCATGGAGCATTGTGATGACAAGGGAATGGAGCATTGTGATGACAATGTCCTGGAGCAGTTAATGAGAAGACCATGGAGCCATGTGATGACAAGTCTAATGGAGCATTCTGAAGGAAAGAGGCATGGAGCATTGTGATTACAGGGTCCTGGAGCATTGTAATGACAAGAGCAAGGAGCATTGTGATGAGAAGACCATGGAGCATTCTCATGAATTGTGTCATGGTGTTTTGTGATGACAAGGGCATGGACCATTGTGATTACAGGTGTCTTGGAGCATTGTGATGACAAGGGTCATGGAGCCTTGTGAGGAGAAGGCCGTGGGACATTATGATGGCAGGGGTCATGGAGCATTGTTATGACGGGGGTAATGGATCATTGTGATGAAAAGGGCACGGAACATAGGTCTATAAAATTTCATGGGTTATTGTGATGACAGTGGGTATGGAGCATTGTGAAGACAAGGGCTCGGAACACTGTGATACATGGGTCATGGAGGATTGTAATGACATGGGCATGGAGCATTGTGATGAGAAGGGCATCGAGAATTGTGATGACAATCGTCATGGAGATTTGTGATGACAAGGGCATGGAGCAATATGATGAGATGTTTCAGGGAGCATTGTGATGACAATGGCATGGAGCATTGTGATGCCAAGGGTCATGGAGCTGTGTGATAACAAATGTCATGGAGCAGTTTGATGACAAGGGCATGGTGCATTGTGATGAGTAGGGCAGGGAGCATTGTGATGGCAGGTGTTATGGAACATTGTGATGTCAGGGCTCATGGAGCATTGTGATCATATGGGCATGTAGCATGGTGATGACAGGTGTCATGGAACATTGTCAGATGACAATTGTTTTGAGCATTGTAATGACAAACATCTTGGATCATTGAGATGACAAGGGCATGGAGTAGTGTGATGACAGGCATCATGGAGCATTGTGATGAGTGTGTTATGGAACATTGTGATCACAAGGGTTTGGAGCCTAGTGATGACAGAGGTCATGGATCATTTTGATTTCAAGGAGCATGGAACATTGTGATGACAAGGGCATGAAGCAATGTGATCCCAAGTTTCAGGGAGGATTGTGATGACAATGGCAATGGAGTATTGTGATGCGAATCACATGGAGCACTATGATGACAAGGTCATGTAGCATTTTGCTGACAAAGGCATGGAGCATTGTGATGACAAGTGTCATGGAACATTGTGATAACAGGGTCATAGAGCATTAGGATGACAAGAGCATGGACCATTTTGATGAGAAGAGTCATGGAGCATTTTGATGACAAGAGCCACAGATCATTGTGTTGTCAGGGGTCATTGAGCATTGTGATGACAGTGGTCATGGAGGATTGGGCTGAAAATGTTCTTGGAGCATTGTGAACACAAGGGAATGGAGCATTGTGGTGACAATATCCTGGAGCATTGTGATGAGATGACCATGGAGTCTTTTGATGACAAGTCTCATGGAGCAAGCTGATGGAAAGGGGCATGGAACATTGTGATTACAGTTGTCTTGGAGCATTGTGATGACAAGAGCATGGAGCATTGTGATGAGACGTCCATGGAACATTCTGATGACATGCATCACGGAGCTTTGTGATGACAATGGCAAGAGGCATTGTGTTTACAGGGATCTTGGAGCATTGTGATGAAAAGGGCATGGATCATTGTGATGACAAAGGCATGGAGACTTGTCATGACAGGGATCAAGGAGCATACTGACGACTAGTGTCAGGGAGCATTGTGATGACAAGTGTCATGGAGCACTGTGATGACAAGCGTCATGGAGCCTTGTGATAACTGGGGTCTTGGAGCATTGTGATGAAAAGTGAATGCATCATTGTGATGAAAAAGGCATGGTGCCTTGTCATGACAGTGTTCAAGGTGCACACTGACGGCAAGTGTCAGGGAGCATTGTGATGTAAAGTGTATTGCGCATTGTAATGACAAAGGACATGGAGCATTGTGATGAGAAGTCCATGGATAATTGGGATGACGAGCGTCATGGGGTGTTGTGATGACAAGTGTTATGGAAGATTGTGATCACAAGGGTTTGGAGCATTGTGATGACAGAGGTCATGGAGCATTTTGAGTTCATTGTGATGACAAAATCATGAAGCATTATGACGAAGGGCATGGTGCATTGTGGTGGTAGGGTTCATGGAGCACTGAGATGAAAAGTGTCATGGAGCATTGTTATGACAGGGGTCTTGGAGCATTGTGATGACAAGGGCATGGAGCATTGTGATGAGAAGGCCAAGGAGAATACTGATGACATGCGTCATGGAGGTCCGTGATGACAAGTGCATACAGCATTGTGATTACAGGGGTCTTAGAGCATTGAGATGAAAAGGGGCATGGAGCATTGTGATTACAGGGGTAATGGAGCATTGTGATGACAAGTGAATCGAGCATTGTGATGAAAAAGGCATGGAACCTATTCATGACAGGATTCAAGGATCATTCCGAAGACAAGTGTCAGGGAGCATTGTGATGACAAGTGTATTGAGTATTGTGATGACAAAGGTCATGGAGCGTTGAGATGACAAGCGCATGGAGTATGGTGATGACAGGCATCATGGAGCGTTGTGATGACAAGTCTTATGGAACATTGTGATCACACGGGTTTGGAGCATTGCGATGACAGAGTTCATGGATCATATTGATTTCAAGGAGCATGGATCTTTGTGATGACAAGGGCATGAAGCAATGTGATCCCAAGATGCATGTAGGATTGTGATGACAATGGTAATGGAGGAATGTGATGACAAGCGCATGGAATATTGTGATGAAAAGGGCATGTAGCGTTTTGCTGACAAAGGCATGGAGCATTTTGATGACATGTGTCATGGAGCACTGTGATGACAAACATCACGGAGCATTGCGATTACAGGGTTCATGGAGCATTGGGTTGACACGGCCAAGGATCATTGTGTTGACAAGTGTTATGGAGAATTTTGATGACAAGAGTCCCGGATCATTGTGTTGTCATGGGTCATGAATCGTTGTGATGACAGTGGTCATGGAGCATTGTGATGACAAGGGTCATGGAGCATTGTGATCATAAGGTCATGGAGCATTGGGCTGAAATTTTTCATGGAGTATTGTGATGAGAGGTGTCATGGAGCATTGTGATGACAAGGGAATGGAGCATTGTGATGACAATGTCCTGGAGCAGTTAATGAGAAGACCATGGAGCCATGTGATGACAAGTCTAATGGAGCATTCTGAAGGAAAGAGGCATGGAGCATTGTGATTACAGGGTCCTGGAGCATTGTAATGACAAGAGCAAGGAGCATTGTGATGAGAAGACCATGGAGCATTCTCATGAATTGTGTCATGGTGTTTTGTGATGACAAGGGCATGGACCATTGTGATTACAGGTGTCTTGGAGCATTGTGATGACAAGGGTCATGGAGCCTTGTGAGGAGAAGGCCGTGGGACATTATGATGGCAGGGGTCATGGAGCATTGTTATGACGGGGGTAATGGATCATTGTGATGAAAAGGGCACGGAACATAGGTCTATAAAATTTCATGGGTTATTGTGATGACAGTGGGTATGGAGCATTGTGAAGACAAGGGCTCGGAACACTGTGATACATGGGTCATGGAGGATTGTAATGACATGGGCATGGAGCATTGTGATGAGAAGGGCATCGAGAATTGTGATGACAATCGTCATGGAGATTTGTGATGACAAGGGCATGGAGCAATATGATGAGATGTTTCAGGGAGCATTGTGATGACAATGGCATGGAGCATTGTGATGCCAAGGGTCATGGAGCTGTGTGATAACAAATGTCATGGAGCAGTTTGATGACAAGGGCATGGTGCATTGTGATGAGTAGGGCAGGGAGCATTGTGATGGCAGGTGTTATGGAACATTGTGATGTCAGGGCTCATGGAGCATTGTGATCATATGGGCATGTAGCATGGTGATGACAGGTGTCATGGAACATTGTCAGATGACAATTGTTTTGAGCATTGTAATGACAAACATCTTGGATCATTGAGATGACAAGGGCATGGAGTAGTGTGATGACAGGCATCATGGAGCATTGTGATGAGTGTGTTATGGAACATTGTGATCACAAGGGTTTGGAGCCTAGTGATGACAGAGGTCATGGATCATTTTGATTTCAAGGAGCATGGAACATTGTGATGACAAGGGCATGAAGCAATGTGATCCCAAGTTTCAGGGAGGATTGTGATGACAATGGCAATGGAGTATTGTGATGCGAATCACATGGAGCACTATGATGACAAGGTCATGTAGCATTTTGCTGACAAAGGCATGGAGCATTGTGATGACAAGTGTCATGGAACATTGTGATAACAGGGTCATAGAGCATTAGGATGACAAGAGCATGGACCATTTTGATGAGAAGAGTCATGGAGCATTTTGATGACAAGAGCCACAGATCATTGTGTTGTCAGGGGTCATTGAGCATTGTGATGACAGTGGTCATGGAGGATTGGGCTGAAAATGTTCTTGGAGCATTGTGAACACAAGGGAATGGAGCATTGTGGTGACAATATCCTGGAGCATTGTGATGAGATGACCATGGAGTCTTTTGATGACAAGTCTCATGGAGCAAGCTGATGGAAAGGGGCATGGAACATTGTGATTACAGTTGTCTTGGAGCATTGTGATGACAAGAGCATGGAGCATTGTGATGAGACGTCCATGGAACATTCTGATGACATGCATCACGGAGCTTTGTGATGACAATGGCAAGAGGCATTGTGTTTACAGGGATCTTGGAGCATTGTGATGAAAAGGGCATGGATCATTGTGATGACAAAGGCATGGAGACTTGTCATGACAGGGATCAAGGAGCATACTGACGACTAGTGTCAGGGAGCATTGTGATGACAAGTGTCATGGAGCACTGTGATGACAAGCGTCATGGAGCCTTGTGATAACTGGGGTCTTGGAGCATTGTGATGAAAAGTGAATGCATCATTGTGATGAAAAAGGCATGGTGCCTTGTCATGACAGTGTTCAAGGTGCACACTGACGGCAAGTGTCAGGGAGCATTGTGATGTAAAGTGTATTGCGCATTGTAATGACAAAGGACATGGAGCATTGTGATGAGAAGTCCATGGATAATTGGGATGACGAGCGTCATGGGGTGTTGTGATGACAAGTGTTATGGAAGATTGTGATCACAAGGGTTTGGAGCATTGTGATGACAGAGGTCATGGAGCATTTTGAGTTCATTGTGATGACAAAATCATGAAGCATTATGACGAAGGGCATGGTGCATTGTGGTGGTAGGGTTCATGGAGCACTGAGATGAAAAGTGTCATGGAGCATTGTTATGACAGGGGTCTTGGAGCATTGTGATGACAAGGGCATGGAGCATTGTGATGAGAAGGCCAAGGAGAATACTGATGACATGCGTCATGGAGGTCCGTGATGACAAGTGCATACAGCATTGTGATTACAGGGGTCTTAGAGCATTGAGATGAAAAGGGGCATGGAGCATTGTGATTACAGGGGTAATGGAGCATTGTGATGACAAGTGAATCGAGCATTGTGATGAAAAAGGCATGGAACCTATTCATGACAGGATTCAAGGATCATTCCGAAGACAAGTGTCAGGGAGCATTGTGATGACAAGTGTATTGAGTATTGTGATGACAAAGGTCATGGAGCGTTGAGATGACAAGCGCATGGAGTATGGTGATGACAGGCATCATGGAGCGTTGTGATGACAAGTCTTATGGAACATTGTGATCACACGGGTTTGCAGCATTGCGATGACAGAGTTCATGGATCATATTGATTTCAAGGAGCATGGATCTTTGTGATGACAAGGGCATGAAGCAATGTGATCCCAAGATGCATGTAGGATTGTGATGACAATGGTAATGGAGGAATGTGATGACAAGCGCATGGAATATTGTGATGAAAAAGTCATGTTTTGCTGACAAAGGCATGGAGCATTGTGGTGACAAGTGTCATGGAGCACTGTGATGACAAACATCACGGAGCATTGCAATTACAGGGTTCATGGAGCATTGGGTTGACACGGCCAAGGATCATTGTGTTGACAAGTGTTATGGAGAATTTTGATGACAAGAGTCCCGGATCATTGTGTTGTCAGGGGTCATGGATCGTTGTGATGACAGTGGTCATGGAGCATTGTGATGACAAGGGTCATGGAGCATTGTGATCATAAGGTCATGGAGCATTGGGCTGAAATTGTTCATGGAGTATTGTGATGAGAGGTGTCATGGAGCATTGTGATGACAAGGGAATGGAGCATTGTGATGACAATGTCCTGGAGCATTTAATGAGAAGACCATGGAGCCATGTGATGACAAGTCTCAGGGAGCATTCTCACGAAAAGCGGCATGCAGCATTGTGATTACTGTGGTCTTGGAGCATTGTGATGAATAGGGCATGGAGCATTGTGATGAAAAAGGCATGGAGCCTTGCCATGACAGGGTTCCAAGAGCATATTGACATCAAGTGTCAGGGACCATTGTGATGACAAGTGTATTGAGCATGGCGATGCCAAAGCTCATGGAGCATTGTGATGAGAAGACCATGGATAATTTTGATGACGAGCGTCATGGGGCGTTGTGAGGACAAGTGTTATGGAACATTGTGATCACAAGGGATTGGAGCCTTGTGATGACAGAGGTCATGGAGCATTTTGAGTTCATTCTGATGACAATAGCATGAAGCACTATGATGATGGGCAGGGTGCATTGTGATGACAGGGTTCATGGAACCTTGAGATGAAAAGGGGCATGGAGCATTGTAATTACAAGGGTCTTGGTGCTTTGTGATGACAAGGGCATGCAGCATTGTGATGAGAAGGCCATGGAGGATTCTGATGAGATGCGTCATGGAGCTTTGTGATGACAAGGGCATGGAGCATTGTGATGAGAAGACCATGGATAATGGTGATGACGAGGGTCATGGGGCGTTGTGATGAAAAGTGTTATGGAACATTCTGATCCCAAGGGTTTAGAGCATTGTGATGGCAGATGTCATGGAGCATTTTGATTTCATTTTGATTACAATAGCGTGAAGCAATATGATGATGGACATGTTGCATTGTGATGACAAGGTTCTTCGAGCATTGAGATGAAAAGGGGCATGGAGCATTGTGATTACAGGGTTCTTGGAGCATTGTGATGACAAGGGCATGGAACATTGTGATGAGATGGCCATGGAGCATTCTGATGACTTGTGTCATGGAGATTTTGATGACAAGGGCATGAAGCATTGTTGTAACAGTGGTCTTAGAGCATTTTGATTTCAAGGGTTATGGAGCCTTGTGATAAGAAGGCCGTGGAACATTGTGATGGCTGGGGTCATGGAGCATTGTTATGACAGTGGCAATGGAGCATTGTGATGACAAGGGCATGGAGCATTGGTCTGAAAAGTTTCATGGATTATTGGGATGAAAGTGGGCATGGAGCATTGTGATGACAAGGGCCCGGAACACTGTGATACATGGGTCATGTAGGATTGTAACGACAAGGGCATGGAGAATTGTGATGACAAGAGCATGTAACATTGTGATGAGAAGTGTCATGGAGCATTGTGATGACAAAGACGTAGAGAATTGTGATGACAAGGGACATGGAGCATTGTGATGACCAGAGCATGGAGCATTGGTCTGACAAGTTTCATGGATTATTGTGATGACAAATGTCATGGAGCATTTTGATGACAAGGGCATGGGGCATTGTGATGGGAAGAGCAGGGAGCATTGTGATGACAAGGTTTATGGAGCATTGTGATGACAAGGCTGTGGAGCATTGTGATGACAAGCACAAGTCACATTTTGATGCCATGGGTCATGGAGCACTGTGCTGACAAGGGCATGCAACTTTGTGATGACAAGGTTCATGGAGCATTGAGAGGAAAAGGGGCATGGAGCATTGTGATGACAGGGGTCTAGGAGCTTTGTGATGACAGAGGTCATGGATCATTTTGATTTCCTTGTGATGACAATAGCCTGAAGCATTATGATAATGGGCATGGTCCATTGTGATGACAGGTGTAATGGAGCATTGAGATGAAAAGGGGCATGGAGCATTGTGATTACAGGGGTATAGGAGCATTGTGATGACAAGAGCATGGAGCATTGTAATGAAAAGTGCTTGGAGCCTTTTCATGACATGTTTTAAGGAGCATTCTGATGACGAGTGTCAGGGAGCATTGTGATGACAACTCTCTTGAGCATTGTGATGACAGAGATCATGGATCACTGTGATGACAGGTGTCATGGAGCATTGTGATGAGAAGGTCATGGAGCATTGGGCTGAAAATATTCATGGAGTATTGTGGTGACAGGGGTCATGGATCCTTTTGATAGCAAGGGAATGGAGCATTGTGATGACAAGGTCCTGGAGCATTGTGATGAGAAGACCATGGAGCCTTGTGATGACAAGTCTAATGGAGCATTCTGAAGGAAAGAGGCATGGAGCATTGTGATTACAGGGTCCTGGAGCTTGTAATGACAAGAGCAAGGAGCATTGTGATGAGAAGACCATGGAGCACTCTCATGAATTGTGTCATGGTGTTTTGTGATGACAAGGGCATGGACCATTGTGATTACAGGTGTCTTGGAGCATTGTGATGACAAGGGTCATGGAGCCTTGTGAGGAGAAGGCCGTGGGACATTATGATGGCAGGGGTCATGGAGCATTGTTATGACGGGGGTAATGGATCATTGTGATGAAAAGGGCACGGAACATAGGTCTATAAAATTTCATGGGTTATTGTGATGACAGTGGGTATGGAGCATTGTGAAGACAAGGGCTCGGAACACTGTGATACATGGGTCATGGAGGATTGTAATGACATGGGCATGGAGCATTGTGATGAGAAGGGCATCGAGAATTGTGATGACAATCGTCATGGAGAATTGTGATGACAAGGGCATGGAGCAATATGATGAGATGTTTCAGGGAGCATTGTGATGACAATGGCATGGAGCATTGTGATGCCAAGGGTCATGGAGCTGTGTGATAACAAATGTCATGGAGCAGTTTGATGACAAGGGCATGGTGCATTGTGATGAGTAGGGCAGGGAGCATTGTGATGGCAGGTGTTATGGAACATTGTGATGTCAGGGCTCATGGAGCATTGTGATCATATGGGCATGTAGCATGGTGATGACAGGTGTCATGGAACATTGTCAGATGACAATTGTTTTGAGCATTGTAATGACAAACATCTTGGATCATTGAGATGACAAGGGCATGGAGTAGTGTGATGACAGGCATCATGGAGCATTGTGATGAGTGTGTTATGGAACATTGTGATCACAAGGGTTTGGAGCCTAGTGATGACAGAGGTCATAGATCATTTTGATTTCAAGGAGCATGGATCACTGTGATGACATGGGCATGAAGCAATGTGATCCCAAATTTCAGGGAGGATTGTGATGACAATGGTAATGGAGTATTGTGATGAGAATCACATGGAGCACTGTGATGAAAAGGTTATGTAGCATTTTGCTGAAAAACACATGGAGCATTGTGATGACAAGTGTCATGGAACATTGTGATAACAGTGGTCATAGAGCAATAGGATGACAAGAGCATGGACCATTTGATGAGAAGAGTCATGGAGCATTTTGATGACAAGAGCCACAGATCATTGTGTTGTCAGGGGTCATTGAGCGTTGTGATGACAGTGGTCAAGGAGGATTGGGCTGAAAATGTTCTTGGAGCATTGTGAACACAAGGGAATGGAGCATTGTGGTGACAATATCCTGGAGCATTGTGATGAGATGACCATGGAGTCTTTTGATGACAAGTCTCATGGAGCAAGCTGATGGAAAGGGGCATGGAACATTGTGATTACAGTTGTCTTGGAGCATTGTGATGACAAGAGCATGGAGCATTGTGATGAGAAGTCCATGGAACATTCTGATGACATGCATCACGGAGCTTTTTGATGACAATGGCAAGAGGCATTGTGATTACAGGGATCTTGGAGCATTGTGATGAAAAGGGCATGGATCATTGTGATGACAAAGGCATGGAGACTTGTCATGACAGGGTTCAAGGAGCATACTGACGACAAGTGTCAGGGAGCATTGTGATGACAAGTGTCATGGAGCACTGTGATGACAAGCGTCATGGAGCCTTGTGATGACCGGGATCTTGGAGCATTGTGATGAAAAGTGAATGCATCATTGTGATGAAAAAGGCATGGTGCCTTGTCATGACAGGGATCAAGGAGCACACTGACGACAAGTGTCAGGGAACATTGTGATGTAAAGTGTATTGCGCATTTTAATGACAAAGGACATGGAGCATTGTGATGAGAAGTCCATGGATAATTGGGATCAAGAGCGTCATGGGGTGTTGTGATGACAAGTGTTATGGAAGATTGTGATCTCAAGGGTTTGGAGGATTGTGATGACAGAGGTCATGGAGCATTTTGAGTTGAGTTCATTGTGATGACAAAATCATGAAGCATTATGATGAAGGGCATGATGCATTGTGGTGGTAGGGTTCATGGAGCACTGAGATGAAAAATGTCATGGAGCATTGTTATGACAGTGGTCTTGGAGCATTGTGATGACAAGGGCATGGAGGATTGTGATGAGATGGCCATGGAGCATTCTGATGACTTGTGTCATGGAGATTTTGATGACAAGGGCATGAAGCATTGTTGTAACAGTGGTCTTAGAGCATTTTGATTTCAAGGGTTATGGAGCCTTGTGATAAGAAGGCCGTGGAACATCGTGATTGCTGGGGTCATGGAGCATTGTTATGACAGTGGCAATGGAGCATTGTGATGACAAGGGCATGGAGCATTGGTCTGAAAAGTTTCATGGATTATTGGGATGAGAGTGGGCATGGAGCATTGTGATGACAAGGGCACGGAACACTGAGATACATGGGTCATGTAGGATTGTAACGACAAGGGCATGGGGAATTGTGATGACAAGAGCATGTAACATTGTGATGAGAAGTGTCATGGAGCATTGTGATGACAAAGATGTAGAGAATTGTGATGACAAGTGACATGGAGCATTTTGATGACAAGAGCATGGAGCATTGGTCTGACAAGTTTCATGGATTATTGTGATGACAAATGTCATGGAGCGTTTTGATGACAAGGGCATGGGGCATTGTGATGGGAAGAGCAGGGAGCATTGTGATGACAAGGTTTATGGAGCATTGTGATGACAAGGCTGTGGAGCATTGTGATGACAAGCACAAGTCACATTTTGATGCCATGGGTCATGAAGCACTGTGCTGACAAGGGCATGCAACTTTGTGATGACAAGGTTCATGGAGCATTGAGAGGAAAAGGGGCATGGAGTATTGTGATGACAGGTGTCTAGGAGCTTTGTGATGACAGAGGTCATGGATCATTTTGATTTCCTTGTGATGACAATAGCCTGAAGCATTATGATAATGGGCATGGTCCATTGTGATGACAGGTGTAATGGAGCATTGAGATGAAAAGGGGCATGGAGCATTGTGATTACAGGGGTATAGGAGCATTGTGATGACTAGAGCATGGAGCATTGTGATGAAAAGTGTTTGGAGACTTTTCATGACATGTTTCAAGGAGCATTCTGATGACGAGTGTCAGGGAGCATTGTGATGACAACTCTCTTGAGCATTGTGATGACAGAGATCATGGATCACTGTGATGACAGGTGTAATGGAGCATTGTGATGAGAAGGTCATGGAGCATTGGGCTGAAAATATTCATGGAGTATTGTGGTGACAGGGGTCATGGATCCTTTTGATAGCAAGGGAATGGAGCATTGTGATGACAAGGTCCTGGAGCATTGTGATGAGAAGACCATGGAGCCTTGTGATGACAAGTCTAATGGAGCATTCTGAAGGAAAGAGGCATGGAGCATTGTGATTACAGGGTCCTGGAGCATTGTAATGACAAGAGCAAGGAGCATTGTGATGAGAAGACCATGGAGCATTCTCATGAATTGTGTCATGGTGTTTTGTGATGACAAGGGCATGGACCATTGTGATTACAGGTGTCTTGGAGCATTGTGATGACAAGGGTCATGGAGCCTTGTGAGGAGAAGGCCGTGGGACATTATGATGGCAGGGGTCATGGAGCATTGTTATGACGGGGGTAATGGATCATTGTGATGAAAAGGGCACGGAACATAGGTCTATAAAATTTCATGGGTTATTGTGATGACAGTGGGTATGGAGCATTGTGAAGACAAGGGCTTGGAACACTGTGATACATGGGTCATGGAGGATTGTAATGACATGGGCATGGAGCATTGTGATGAGAAGGGCATCGAGAATTGTGATGACAATCGTCATGGAGATTTGTGATGACAAGGGCATGGAGCAATATGATGAGATGTTTCAGGGAGCATTGTGATGACAATGGCATGGAGCATTGTGATGCCAAGGGTCATGGAGCTGTGTGATAACAAATGTCATGGAGCAGTTTGATGACAAGGGCATGGTGCATTGTGATGAGTAGGGCAGGGAGCATTGTGATGGCAGGTGTTATGGAACATTGTGATGTCAGGGCTCATGGAGCATTGTGATCATATGGGCATGTAGCATGGTGATGACAGGTGTCATGGAACATTGTCAGATGAAAATTGTTTTGAGCATTGTAATGACAAACATCTTGGATCATTGAGATGACAAGGGCATGGAGTAGTGTGATGACAGGCATCATGGAGCATTGTGATGAGTGTGTTATGGAACATTGTGATCACAAGGGTTTGGAGCCTAGTGATGACAGAGGTCATGGATCATTTTGATTTCAAGGAGCATGGAACATTGTGATGACAAGGGCATGAAGCAATGTGATCCCAAGTTTCAGGGAGGATTGTGATGACAATGGTAATGGAGTATTGTGATGCGAATCACATGGAGCACTATGATGACAAGGTCATGTAGCATTTTGCTGACAAAGGCATGGAGCATTGTGATGACAAGTGTCATGGAACATTGTGATAACAGGGGTCATAGAGCATTAGGATGACAAGAGCATGGACCATTTTGATGAGAAGAGTCATGGAGCATTTTGATGACAAGAGCCACAGATCATTGTGTTGTCAGGGGTCATTGAGCGTTGTGATGACAGTGGTCATGGAGGATTGGGCTGAAAATGTTCTTGGAGCATTGTGAACACAAGGGAATGGAGCATTGTGGTGACAATATCCTGGAGCATTGTGATGAGATGACCATGGAGTCTTTTGATGACAAGTCTCATGGAGCAAGCTGATGGAAAGGGGCATGGAACATTGTGATTACAGTTGTCTTGGAGCATTGTGATGACAAGAGCATGGAACATTGTGATGAGAAGTCCATGGAACATTCTGATGACATGCATCACGGAGCTTTTTGATGACAATGGCAAGAGGCATTGTGATTACAGGGATCTTGGAGCATTGTGATGAAAAGGGCATGGATCATTGTGATGACAAAGGCATGGAGACTTGTCATGACAGGGTTCAAGGAGCATACTGATGACAAGTGTCAGGGAGCATTGTGCTGACAAGTGTCATGGAGCACTGTGATGACAAGCGTCATGGAGCCTTGTGATAACTGTGGTCTTGGAGCATTGTGATGAAAAGTGAATGCATCATTGTGATGAAAAAGGCATGGTGCCTTGTCATGACAGGGTTAAAGGTGCACACTGACGGCAAGTGTCAGGGAGTATTGTGATGTAAAATGTATTGCGCATTGTAATGACAAAGGACATGGAGCATTGTGATGAGAAGTCCATGAATAATTGGGATGACGAGCGTCATGGGGTGTTGTGATGACAAGTGTTATGGAAGATTGTGATCACAAGGGTTTGGAGCATTGTGATGACAGAGGTCATGGAGCATTTTGAGTTCATTGTGATGACAAAATCATGAAGCATTATGACGAAGGGCATGGTGCATTGTGGTGGTAGGGTTCATGGAGCACTGAGATGAAAAGTGTCATGGAGCATTGTTATGACAGGGGTCTTGGAGCATTGTGATGACAAGGTCATGGAGCATTGTGATGAGAAGGCCAAGGAGAATACTGATGACATGCGTCATGGAGGTCCGTGATGACAAGTGCATACAGCATTGTGATTACAGGGGTCTTGGAGCATTGAGATGAAAATGGGCATGGAGCATTGTGATTACAGGGGTAATGGAGCATTGTGATGACAAGTGAATCGAGCATTGTGATGAAAAAGGCATGGAACCTATTCATGACAGGATTCAAGGATCATTCCGAAGACAAGTGTCAGGGAGCATTGTGATGACAAGTGTATTGAGTATTGTGATGACAAAGGTCATGGAGCATTGAGATGACAAGCGCATGGAGTATGGTGATGACAGGCATCATGGAGCGTTGTGATGACAAGTCTTATGGAACATTGTGATCACACGGGTTTGGAGCATTGCGATGACAGAGTTCATGGATCATATTGATTTCAAGGAGCATGGATCTTTGTGATGACAAGGGCATGAAGCAATGTGATCCCAAGATGCATGTAGGATTGTGATGACAATGGTAATGGAGGAATGTGATGACAAGCGCATGGAATATTGTGATGAAAAGGGCATGTAGCGTTTTGCTGACAAAGGCATGGAGCATTTTGATGACATGTGTCATGGAGCACTGTGATGACAAACATCACGGAGCATTGCGATTACAGGGTTCATGGAGCATTGGGTTGACACGGCCAAGGATCATTGTGTTGACAAGTGTTATGGAGACTTTTGATGACAAGAGTCCCGGATCATTGTGTTGTCATGGGTCATGAATCGTTGTGATGACAGTGGTCATGGAGCATTGTGATGACAAGGGTCATGGAGCATTGTGATCATAAGGTCATGGAGCATTGGGCTGAAATTTTTCATGGAGTATTGTGATGAGAGGTGTCATGGAGCATTGTGATGACAAGGGAATGGAGCATTGTGATGACAATGTCCTGGAGCAGTTAATGAGAAGACCATGGAGCCATGTGATGACAAGTCTAATGGAGCATTCTGAAGGAAAGAGGCATGGAGCATTGTGATTACAGGGTCCTGGAGCATTGTAATGGCAAGAGCAAGGAGCATTGTGATGAGAAGACCATGGAGCATTCTCATGAATTGTGTCATGGTGTTTTGTGATGACAAGGGCATGGACCATTGTGATTACAGGTGTCTTGGAGCATTGTGATGACAAGGGTCATGGAGCCTTGTGAGGAGAAGGCCGTGGGACATTATGATGGCAGGGGTCATGGAGCATTGTTATGACGGGGGTAATGGATCATTGTGATGAAAAGGGCACGGAACATAGGTCTATAAAATTTCATGGGTTATTGTGATGACAGTGGGTATGGAGCATTGTGAAGACAAGGGCTCGGAACACTGTGATACATGGGTCATGGAGGATTGTAATGACATGGGCATGGAGCATTGTGATGAGAAGGGCATCGAGAATTGTGATGACAATCGTCATGGAGATTTGTGATGACAAGGGCATGGAGCAATATGATGAGATGTTTCAGGGAGCATTGTGATGACAATGGCATGGAGCATTGTGATGCCAAGGGTCATGGAGCTGTGTGATAACAAATGTCATGGAGCAGTTTGATGACAAGGGCATGGTGCATTGTGATGAGTAGGGCAGGGAGCATTGTGATGGCAGGTGTTATGGAACATTGTGATGTCAGGGCTCATGGAGCATTGTGATCATATGGGCATGTAGCGTGGTGATGACAGGTGTCATGGAACATTGTCAGATGACAATTGTTTTGAGCATTGTAATGACAAACATCTTGGATCATTGAGATGACAAGGGCATGGAGTAGTGTGATGACAGGCATCATGGAGCATTGTGATGAGTGTGTTATGGAACATTGTGATCACAAGGGTTTGGAGCCTAGTGATGACAGAGGTCATGGATCATTTTGATTTCAAGGAGCATGGAACATTGTGATGACAAGGGCATGAAGCAATGTGATCCCAAGTTTCAGGGAGGATTGTGATGACAATGGCAATGGAGTATTGTGATGCGAATCACATGGAGCACTATGATGACAAGGTCATGTAGCATTTTGCTGACAAAGGCATGGAGCATTGTGATGACAAGTGTCATGGAACATTGTGATAACAGGGTCATAGAGCATTAGGATGACAAGAGCATGGACCATTTTGATGAGAAGAGTCATGGAGCATTTTGATGACAAGAGCCACAGATCATTGTGTTGTCAGGGGTCATTGAGCATTGTGATGACAGTGGTCATGGAGGATTGGGCTGAAAATGTTCTTGGAGCATTGTGAACACAAGGGAATGGAGCATTGTGGTGACAATATCCTGGAGCATTGTGATGAGATGACCATGGAGTCTTTTGATGACAAGTCTCATGGAGCAAGCTGATGGAAAGGGGCATGGAACATTGTGATTACAGTTGTCTTGGAGCATTGTGATGACAAGAGCATGGAGCATTGTGATGAGACGTCCATGGAACATTCTGATGACATGCATCACGGAGCTTTGTGATGACAATGGCAAGAGGCATTGTGTTTACAGGGATCTTGGAGCATTGTGATGAAAAGGGCATGGATCATTGTGATGACAAAGGCATGGAGACTTGTCATGACAGGGATCAAGGAGCATACTGACGACTAGTGTCAGGGAGCATTGTGATGACAAGTGTCATGGAGCACTGTGATGACAAGCGTCATGGAGCCTTGTGATAACTGGGGTCTTGGAGCATTGTGATGAAAAGTGAATGCATCATTGTGATGAAAAAGGCATGGTGCCTTGTCATGACAGTGTTCAAGGTGCACACTGACGGCAAGTGTCAGGGAGCATTGTGATGTAAAGTGTATTGCGCATTGTAATGACAAAGGACATGGAGCATTGTGATGAGAAGTCCATGGATAATTGGGATGACGAGCGTCATGGGGTGTTGTGATGACAAGTGTTATGGAAGATTGTGATCACAAGGGTTTGGAGCATTGTGATGACAGAGGTCATGGAGCATTTTGAGTTCATTGTGATGACAAAATCATGAAGCATTATGACGAAGGGCATGGTGCATTGTGGTGGTAGGGTTCATGGAGCACTGAGATGAAAAGTGTCATGGAGCATTGTTATGACAGGGGTCTTGGAGCATTGTGATGACAAGGGCATGGAGCATTGTGATGAGAAGGCCAAGGAGAATACTGATGACATGCGTCATGGAGGTCCGTGATGACAAGTGCATACAGCATTGTGATTACAGGGGTCTTAGAGCATTGAGATGAAAAGGGGCATGGAGCATTGTGATTACAGGGGTAATGGAGCATTGTGATGACAAGTGAATCGAGCATTGTGATGAAAAAGGCATGGAACCTATTCATGACAGGATTCAAGGATCATTCCGAAGACAAGTGTCAGGGAGCATTGTGATGACAAGTGTATTGAGTATTGTGATGACAAAGGTCATGGAGCGTTGAGATGACAAGCGCATGGAGTATGGTGATGACAGGCATCATGGAGCGTTGTGATGACAAGTCTTATGGAACATTGTGATCACACGGGTTTGCAGCATTGCGATGACAGAGTTCATGGATCATATTGATTTCAAGGAGCATGGATCTTTGTGATGACAAGGGCATGAAGCAATGTGATCCCAAGATGCATGTAGGATTGTGATGACAATGGTAATGGAGGAATGTGATGACAAGCGCATGGAATATTGTGATGAAAAAGTCATGTTTTGCTGACAAAGGCATGGAGCATTGTGGTGACAAGTGTCATGGAGCACTGTGATGACAAACATCACGGAGCATTGCAATTACAGGGTTCATGGAGCATTGGGTTGACACGGCCAAGGATCATTGTGTTGACAAGTGTTATGGAGAATTTTGATGACAAGAGTCCCGGATCATTGTGTTGTCAGGGGTCATGGATCGTTGTGATGACAGTGGTCATGGAGCATTGTGATGACAAGGGTCATGGAGCATTGTGATCATAAGGTCATGGAGCATTGGGCTGAAATTGTTCATGGAGTATTGTGATGAGAGGTGTCATGGAGCATTGTGATGACAAGGGAATGGAGCATTGTGATGACAATGTCCTGGAGCATTTAATGAGAAGACCATGGAGCCATGTGATGACAAGTCTCAGGGAGCATTCTCACGAAAAGCGGCATGCAGCATTGTGATTACTGTGGTCTTGGAGCATTGTGATGAATAGGGCATGGAGCATTGTGATGAAAAAGGCATGGAGCCTTGCCATGACAGGGTTCCAAGAGCATATTGACATCAAGTGTCAGGGACCATTGTGATGACAAGTGTATTGAGCATGGCGATGCCAAAGCTCATGGAGCATTGTGATGAGAAGACCATGGATAATTTTGATGACGAGCGTCATGGGGCGTTGTGAGGACAAGTGTTATGGAACATTGTGATCACAAGGGATTGGAGCCTTGTGATGACAGAGGTCATGGAGCATTTTGAGTTCATTCTGATGACAATAGCATGAAGCACTATGATGATGGGCAGGGTGCATTGTGATGACAGGGTTCATGGAACCTTGAGATGAAAAGGGGCATGGAGCATTGTAATTACAAGGGTCTTGGTGCTTTGTGATGACAAGGGCATGCAGCATTGTGATGAGAAGGCCATGGAGGATTCTGATGAGATGCGTCATGGAGCTTTGTGATGACAAGGGCATGGAGCATTGTGATGAGAAGACCATGGATAATGGTGATGACGAGGGTCATGGGGCGTTGTGATGAAAAGTGTTATGGAACATTCTGATCCCAAGGGTTTAGAGCATTGTGATGGCAGATGTCATGGAGCATTTTGATTTCATTTTGATTACAATAGCGTGAAGCAATATGATGATGGACATGTTGCATTGTGATGACAAGGTTCTTCGAGCATTGAGATGAAAAGGGGCATGGAGCATTGTGATTACAGGGTTCTTGGAGCATTGTGATGACAAGGGCATGGAACATTGTGATTAGATGGCCATGGAGCATTCTGATGACTTGTGTCATGGAGATTTTGATGACAAGGGCATGAAGCATTGTTGTAACAGTGGTCTTAGAGCATTTTGATTTCAAGGGTTATGGAGCCTTGTGATAAGAAGGCCGTGGAACATTGTGATGGCTGGGGTCATGGAGCATTGTTATGACAGTGGCAATGGAGCATTGTGATGACAAGGGCATGGAGCATTGGTCTGAAAAGTTTCATGGATTATTGGGATGAAAGTGGGCATGGAGCATTGTGATGACAAGGGCCCGGAACACTGTGATACATGGGTCATGTAGGATTGTAACGACAAGGGCATGGAGAATTGTGATGACAAGAGCATGTAACATTGTGATGAGAAGTGTCATGGAGCATTGTGATGACAAAGACGTAGAGAATTGTGATGACAAGGGACATGGAGCATTGTGATGACCAGAGCATGGAGCATTGGTCTGACAAGTTTCATGGATTATTGTGATGACAAATGTCATGGAGCATTTTGATGACAAGGGCATGGGGCATTGTGATGGGAAGAGCAGGGAGCATTGTGATGACAAGGTTTATGGAGCATTGTGATGACAAGGCTGTGGAGCATTGTGATGACAAGCACAAGTCACATTTTGATGCCATGGGTCATGGAGCACTGTGCTGACAAGGGCATGCAACTTTGTGATGACAAGGTTCATGGAGCATTGAGAGGAAAAGGGGCATGGAGCATTGTGATGACAGGGGTCTAGGAGCTTTGTGATGACAGAGGTCATGGATCATTTTGATTTCCTTGTGATGACAATAGCCTGAAGCATTATGATAATGGGCATGGTCCATTGTGATGACAGGTGTAATGGAGCATTGAGATGAAAAGGGGCATGGAGCATTGTGATTACAGGGGTATAGGAGCATTGTGATGACAAGAGCATGGAGCATTGTAATGAAAAGTGCTTGGAGCCTTTTCATGACATGTTTTAAGGAGCATTCTGATGACGAGTGTCAGGGAGCATTGTGATGACAACTCTCTTGAGCATTGTGATGACAGAGATCATGGATCACTGTGATGACAGGTGTCATGGAGCATTGTGATGAGAAGGTCATGGAGCATTGGGCTGAAAATATTCATGGAGTATTGTGGTGACAGGGGTCATGGATCCTTTTGATAGCAAGGGAATGGAGCATTGTGATGACAAGGTCCTGGAGCATTGTGATGAGAAGACCATGGAGCCTTGTGATGACAAGTCTAATGGAGCATTCTGAAGGAAAGAGGCATGGAGCATTGTGATTACAGGGTCCTGGAGCTTGTAATGACAAGAGCAAGGAGCATTGTGATGAGAAGACCATGGAGCACTCTCATGAATTGTGTCATGGTGTTTTGTGATGACAAGGGCATGGACCATTGTGATTACAGGTGTCTTGGAGCATTGTGATGACAAGGGTCATGGAGCCTTGTGAGGAGAAGGCCGTGGGACATTATGATGGCAGGGGTCATGGAGCATTGTTATGACGGGGGTAATGGATCATTGTGATGAAAAGGGCACGGAACATAGGTCTATAAAATTTCATGGGTTATTGTGATGACAGTGGGTATGGAGCATTGTGAAGACAAGGGCTCGGAACACTGTGATACATGGGTCATGGAGGATTGTAATGACATGGGCATGGAGCATTGTGATGAGAAGGGCATCGAGAATTGTGATGACAATCGTCATGGAGAATTGTGATGACAAGGGCATGGAGCAATATGATGAGATGTTTCAGGGAGCATTGTGATGACAATGGCATGGAGCATTGTGATGCCAAGGGTCATGGAGCTGTGTGATAACAAATGTCATGGAGCAGTTTGATGACAAGGGCATGGTGCATTGTGATGAGTAGGGCAGGGAGCATTGTGATGGCAGGTGTTATGGAACATTGTGATGTCAGGGCTCATGGAGCATTGTGATCATATGGGCATGTAGCATGGTGATGACAGGTGTCATGGAACATTGTCAGATGACAATTGTTTTGAGCATTGTAATGACAAACATCTTGGATCATTGAGATGACAAGGGCATGGAGTAGTGTGATGACAGGCATCATGGAGCATTGTGATGAGTGTGTTATGGAACATTGTGATCACAAGGGTTTGGAGCCTAGTGATGACAGAGGTCATAGATCATTTTGATTTCAAGGAGCATGGATCACTGTGATGACATGGGCATGAAGCAATGTGATCCCAAATTTCAGGGAGGATTGTGATGACAATGGTAATGGAGTATTGTGATGAGAATCACATGGAGCACTGTGATGAAAAGGTTATGTAGCATTTTGCTGAAAAACACATGGAGCATTGTGATGACAAGTGTCATGGAACATTGTGATAACAGTGGTCATAGAGCAATAGGATGACAAGAGCATGGACCATTTGATGAGAAGAGTCATGGAGCATTTTGATGACAAGAGCCACAGATCATTGTGTTGTCAGGGGTCATTGAGCGTTGTGATGACAGTGGTCAAGGAGGATTGGGCTGAAAATGTTCTTGGAGCATTGTGAACACAAGGGAATGGAGCATTGTGGTGACAATATCCTGGAGCATTGTGATGAGATGACCATGGAGTCTTTTGATGACAAGTCTCATGGAGCAAGCTGATGGAAAGGGGCATGGAACATTGTGATTACAGTTGTCTTGGAGCATTGTGATGACAAGAGCATGGAGCATTGTGATGAGAAGTCCATGGAACATTCTGATGACATGCATCACGGAGCTTTTTGATGACAATGGCAAGAGGCATTGTGATTACAGGGATCTTGGAGCATTGTGATGAAAAGGGCATGGATCATTGTGATGACAAAGGCATGGAGACTTGTCATGACAGGGTTCAAGGAGCATACTGACGACAAGTGTCAGGGAGCATTGTGATGACAAGTGTCATGGAGCACTGTGATGACAAGCGTCATGGAGCCTTGTGATGACCGGGATCTTGGAGCATTGTGATGAAAAGTGAATGCATCATTGTGATGAAAAAGGCATGGTGCCTTGTCATGACAGGGATCAAGGAGCACACTGACGACAAGTGTCAGGGAACATTGTGATGTAAAGTGTATTGCGCATTTTAATGACAAAGGACATGGAGCATTGTGATGAGAAGTCCATGGATAATTGGGATCAAGAGCGTCATGGGGTGTTGTGATGACAAGTGTTATGGAAGATTGTGATCTCAAGGGTTTGGAGGATTGTGATGACAGAGGTCATGGAGCATTTTGAGTTGAGTTCATTGTGATGACAAAATCATGAAGCATTATGATGAAGGGCATGATGCATTGTGGTGGTAGGGTTCATGGAGCACTGAGATGAAAAATGTCATGGAGCATTGTTATGACAGTGGTCTTGGAGCATTGTGATGACAAGGGCATGGAGGATTGTGATGAGATGGCCATGGAGCATTCTGATGACTTGTGTCATGGAGATTTTGATGACAAGGGCATGAAGCATTGTTGTAACAGTGGTCTTAGAGCATTTTGATTTCAAGGGTTATGGAGCCTTGTGATAAGAAGGCCGTGGAACATCGTGATTGCTGGGGTCATGGAGCATTGTTATGACAGTGGCAATGGAGCATTGTGATGACAAGGGCATGGAGCATTGGTCTGAAAAGTTTCATAGATTATTGGGATGAGAGTGGGCATGGAGCATTGTGATGACAAGGGCACGGAACACTGAGATACATGGGTCATGTAGGATTGTAACGACAAGGGCATGGGGAATTGTGATGACAAGAGCATGTAACATTGTGATGAGAAGTGTCATGGAGCATTGTGATGACAAAGATGTAGAGAATTGTGATGACAAGTGACATGGAGCATTTTGATGACCAGAGCATGGAGCATTGGTCTGACAAGTTTCATGGATTATTGTGATGACAAATGTCATGGAGCGTTTTGATGACAAGGGCATGGGGCATTGTGATGGGAAGAGCAGGGAGCATTGTGATGACAAGGTTTATGGAGCATTGTGATGACAAGGCTGTGGAGCATTGTGATGACAAGCACAAGTCACATTTTGATGCCATGGGTCATGGAGCACTGTGCTGACAAGGGCATGCAACTTTGTGATGACAAGGTTCATGGAGCATTGAGAGGAAAAGGGGCATGGAGTATTGTGATGACAGGTGTCTAGGAGCTTTGTGATGACAGAGGTCATGGATCATTTTGATTTCCTTGTGATGACAATAGCCTGAAGCATTATGATAATGGGCATGGTCCATTGTGATGACAGGTGTAATGGAGCATTGAGATGAAAAGGGGCATGGAGCATTGTGATTACAGGGGTATAGGAGCATTGTGATGACTAGAGCATGGAGCATTGTGATGAAAAGTGTTTGGAGACTTTTCATGACATGTTTCAAGGAGCATTCTGATGACGAGTGTCAGGGAGCATTGTGATGACAACTCTCTTGAGCATTGTGATGACAGAGATCATGGATCACTGTGATGACAGGTGTAATGGAGCATTGTGATGAGAAGGTCATGGAGCATTGGGCTGAAAATATTCATGGAGTATTGTGGTGACAGGGGTCATGGATCCTTTTGATAGCAAGGGAATGGAGCATTGTGATGACAAGGTCCTGGAGCATTGTGATGAGAAGACCATGGAGCCTTGTGATGACAAGTCTAATGGAGCATTCTGAAGGAAAGAGGCATGGAGCATTGTGATTACAGGGTCCTGGAGCATTGTAATGACAAGAGCAAGGAGCATTGTGATGAGAAGACCATGGAGCATTCTCATGAATTGTGTCATGGTGTTTTGTGATGACAAGGGCATGGACCATTGTGATTACAGGTGTCTTGGAGCATTGTGATGACAAGGGTCATGGAGCCTTGTGAGGAGAAGGCCGTGGGACATTATGATGGCAGGGGTCATGGAGCATTGTTATGACGGGGGTAATGGATCATTGTGATGAAAAGGGCACGGAACATAGGTCTATAAAATTTCATGGGTTATTGTGATGACAGTGGGTATGGAGCATTGTGAAGACAAGGGCTTGGAACACTGTGATACATGGGTCATGGAGGATTGTAATGACATGGGCATGGAGCATTGTGATGAGAAGGGCATCGAGAATTGTGATGACAATCGTCATGGAGATTTGTGATGACAAGGGCATGGAGCAATATGATGAGATGTTTCAGGGAGCATTGTGATGACAATGGCATGGAGCATTGTGATGCCAAGGGTCATGGAGCTGTGTGATAACAAATGTCATGGAGCAGTTTGATGACAAGGGCATGGTGCATTGTGATGAGTAGGGCAGGGAGCATTGTGATGGCAGGTGTTATGGAACATTGTGATGTCAGGGCTCATGGAGCATTGTGATCATATGGGCATGTATCATGGTGATGACAGGTGTCATGGAACATTGTCAGATGAAAATTGTTTTGAGCATTGTAATGACAAACATCTTGGATCATTGAGATGACAAGGGCATGGAGTAGTGTGATGACAGGCATCATGGAGCATTGTGATGAGTGTGTTATGGAACATTGTTATCACAAGGGTTTGGAGCCTAGTGATGACAGAGGTCATGGATCATTTTGATTTCAAGGAGCATGGAACATTGTGATGACAAGGGCATGAAGCAATGTGATCCCAAGTTTCAGGGAGGATTGTGATGACAATGGTAATGGAGTATTGTGATGCGAATCACATGGAGCACTATGATGACAAGGTCATGTAGCATTTTGCTGACAAAGGCATGGAGCATTGTGATGACAAGTGTCATGGAACATTGTGATAACAGGGGTCATAGAGCATTAGGATGACAAGAGCATGGACCATTTTGATGAGAAGAGTCATGGAGCATTTTGATGACAAGAGCCACAGATCATTGTGTTGTCAGGGGTCATTGAGCGTTGTGATGACAGTGGTCATGGAGGATTGGGCTGAAAATGTTCTTGGAGCATTGTGAACACAAGGGAATGGAGCATTGTGGTGACAATATCCTGGAGCATTGTGATGAGATGACCATGGAGTCTTTTGATGACAAGTCTCATGGAGCAAGCTGATGGAAAGGGGCATGGAACATTGTGATTACAGTTGTCTTGGAGCATTGTGATGACAAGAGCATGGAACATTGTGATGAGAAGTCCATGGAACATTCTGATGACATGCATCACGGAGCTTTTTGATGACAATGGCAAGAGGCATTGTGATTACAGGGATCTTGGAGCATTGTGATGAAAAGGGCATGGATCATTGTGATGACAAAGGCATGGAGACTTGTCATGACAGGGTTCAAGGAGCATACTGATGACAAGTGTCAGGGAGCATTGTGCTGACAAGTGTCATGGAGCACTGTGATGACAAGCGTCATGGAGCCTTGTGATAACTGTGGTCTTGGAGCATTGTGATGAAAAGTGAATGCATCATTGTGATGAAAAAGGCATGGTGCCTTGTCATGACAGGGTTAAAGGTGCACACTGACGGCAAGTGTCAGGGAGTATTGTGATGTAAAATGTATTGCGCATTGTAATGACAAAGGACATGGAGCATTGTGATGAGAAGTCCATGAATAATTGGGATGACGAGCGTCATGGGGTGTTGTGATGACAAGTGTTATGGAAGATTGTGATCACAAGGGTTTGGAGCATTGTGATGACAGAGGTCATGGAGCATTTTGAGTTCATTGTGATGACAAAATCATGAAGCATTATGACGAAGGGCATGGTGCATTGTGGTGGTAGGGTTCATGGAGCACTGAGATGAAAAGTGTCATGGAGCATTGTTATGACAGGGGTCTTGGAGCATTGTGATGACAAGGTCATGGAGCATTGTGATGAGAAGGCCAAGGAGAATACTGATGACATGCGTCATGGAGGTCCGTGATGACAAGTGCATACAGCATTGTGATTACAGGGGTCTTGGAGCATTGAGATGAAAATGGGCATGGAGCATTGTGATTACAGGGGTAATGGAGCATTGTGATGACAAGTGAATCGAGCATTGTGATGAAAAAGGCATGGAACCTATTCATGACAGGATTCAAGGATCATTCCGAAGACAAGTGTCAGGGAGCATTGTGATGACAAGTGTATTGAGTATTGTGATGACAAAGGTCATGGAGCATTGAGATGACAAGCGCATGGAGTATGGTGATGACAGGCATCATGGAGCGTTGTGATGACAAGTCTTATGGAACATTGTGATCACACGGGTTTGGAGCATTGCGATGACAGAGTTCATGGATCATATTGATTTCAAGGAGCATGGATCTTTGTGATGACAAGGGCATGAAGCAATGTGATCCCAAGATGCATGTAGGATTGTGATGACAATGGTAATGGAGGAATGTGATGACAAGCGCATGGAATATTGTGATGAAAAGGGCATGTAGCGTTTTGCTGACAAAGGCATGGAGCATTTTGATGACATGTGTCATGGAGCACTGTGATGACAAACATCACGGAGCATTGCGATTACAGGGTTCATGGAGCATTGGGTTGACACGGCCAAGGATCATTGTGTTGACAAGTGTTATGGAGAATTTTGATGACAAGAGTCCCGGATCATTGTGTTGTCATGGGTCATGAATCGTTGTGATGACAGTGGTCATGGAGCATTGTGATGACAAGGGTCATGGAGCATTGTGATCATAAGGTCATGGAGCATTGGGCTGAAATTTTTCATGGAGTATTGTGATGAGAGGTGTCATGGAGCATTGTGATGACAAGGGAATGGAGCATTGTGATGACAATGTCCTGGAGCAGTTAATGAGAAGACCATGGAGCCATGTGATGACAAGTCTAATGGAGCATTCTGAAGGAAAGAGGCATGGAGCATTGTGATTACAGGGTCCTGGAGCATTGTAATGACAAGAGCAAGGAGCATTGTGATGAGAAGACCATGGAGCATTCTCATGAATTGTGTCATGGTGTTTTGTGATGACAAGGGCATGGACCATTGTGATTACAGGTGTCTTGGAGCATTGTGATGACAAGGGTCATGGAGCCTTGTGAGGAGAAGGCCGTGGGACATTATGATGGCAGGGGTCATGGAGCATTGTTATGACGGGGGTAATGGATCATTGTGATGAAAAGGGCACGGAACATAGGTCTATAAAATTTCATGGGTTATTGTGATGACAGTGGGTATGGAGCATTGTGAAGACAAGGGCTCGGAACACTGTGATACATGGGTCATGGAGGATTGTAATGACATGGGCATGGAGCATTGTGATGAGAAGGGCATCGAGAATTGTGATGACAATCGTCATGGAGATTTGTGATGACAAGGGCATGGAGCAATATGATGAGATGTTTCAGGGAGCATTGTGATGACAATGGCATGGAGCATTGTGATGCCAAGGGTCATGGAGCTGTGTGATAACAAATGTCATGGAGCAGTTTGATGACAAGGGCATGGTGCATTGTGATGAGTAGGGCAGGGAGCATTGTGATGGCAGGTGTTATGGAACATTGTGATGTCAGGGCTCATGGAGCATTGTGATCATATGGGCATGTAGCATGGTGATGACAGGTGTCATGGAACATTGTCAGATGACAATTGTTTTGAGCATTGTAATGCCAAACATCTTGGATCATTGAGATGACAAGGGCATGGAGTAGTGTGATGACAGGCATCATGGAGCATTGTGATGAGTGTGTTATGGAACATTGTGATCACAAGGGTTTGGAGCCTAGTGATGACAGAGGTTATGGATCATTTTGATTTCAAGGAGCATGGAACATTGTGATGACAAGGGCATGAAGCAATGTGATCCCAAGTTTCAGGGAGGATTGTGATGACAATGGCAATGGAGTATTGTGATGCGAATCACATGGAGCACTATGATGACAAGGTCATGTAGCATTTTGCTGACAAAGGCATGGAGCATTGTGATGACAAGTGTCATGGAACATTGTGATAACAGGGTCATAGAGCATTAGGATGACAAGAGCATGGACCATTTTGATGAGAAGAGTCATGGAGCATTTTGATGACAAGAGCCACAGATCATTGTGTTGTCAGGGGACATTGAGCATTGTGATGACAGTGGTCATGGAGGATTGGGCTGAAAATGTTCTTGGAGCATTGTGAACACAAGGGAATGGAGCATTGTGGTGACAATATCCTGGAGCATTGTGATGAGATGACCATGGAGTCTTTTGATGACAAGTCTCATGGAGCAAGCTGATGGAAAGGGGCATGGAACATTGTGATTACAGTTGTCTTGGAGCATTGTGATGACAAGAGCATGGAGCATTGTGATGAGACGTCCATGGAACATTCTGATGACATGCATCACGGAGCTTTGTGATGACAATGGCAAGAGGCATTGTGTTTACAGGGATCTTGGAGCATTGTGATGAAAAGGGCATGGATCATTGTGATGACAAAGGCATGGAGACTTGTCATGACAGGGATCAAGGAGCATACTGACGACTAGTGTCAGGGAGCATTGTGATGACAAGTGTCATGGAGCACTGTGATGACAAGCGTCATGGAGCCTTGTGATAACTGGGGTCTTGGAGCATTGTGATGAAAAGTGAATGCATCATTGTGATGAAAAAGGCATGGTGCCTTGTCATGACAGTGTTCAAGGTGCACACTGACGGCAAGTGTCAGGGAGCATTGTGATGTAAAGTGTATTGCGCATTGTAATGACAAAGGACATGGAGCATTGTGATGAGAAGTCCATGGATAATTGGGATGACGAGCGTCATGGGGTGTTGTGATGACAAGTGTTATGGAAGATTGTGATCACAAGGGTTTGGAGCATTGTGATGACAGAGGTCATGGAGCATTTTGAGTTCATTGTGATGACAAAATCATGAAGCATTATGACGAAGGGCATGGTGCATTGTGGTGGTAGGGTTCATGGAGCACTGAGATGAAAAGTGTCATGGAGCATTGTTATGACAGGGGTCTTGGAGCATTGTGATGACAAGGGCATGGAGCATTGTGATGAGAAGGCCAAGGAGAATACTGATGACATGCGTCATGGAGGTCCGTGATGACAAGTGCATACAGCATTGTGATTACAGGGGTCTTAGAGCATTGAGATGAAAAGGGGCATGGAGCATTGTGATTACAGGGGTAATGGAGCATTGTGATGACAAGTGAATCGAGCATTGTGATGAAAAAGGCATGGAACCTATTCATGACAGGATTCAAGGATCATTCCGAAGACAAGTGTCAGGGAGCATTGTGATGACAAGTGTATTGAGTATTGTGATGACAAAGGTCATGGAGCGTTGAGATGACAAG
Source organism: Mesoplodon densirostris (assembly GCF_025265405.1). Classification (NCBI taxonomy): domain Eukaryota; kingdom Metazoa; phylum Chordata; class Mammalia; order Artiodactyla; family Ziphiidae; genus Mesoplodon; species Mesoplodon densirostris. Next base: position 3,283,237 of record NC_082682.1, read on the forward strand.
CGCATGGAGTATGGTGATGACAGGCATCATGGAGCGTTGTGATGACAAGTCTTATGGAACATTGTGATCACACGGGTTTGCAGCATTGCGATGACAGAGTTCATGGATCATATTGATTTCAAGGAGCATGGATCTTTGTGATGACAAGGGCATGAAGCAATGTGATCCCAAGATGCATGTAGGATTGTGATGACAATGGTAATGGAGGAATGTGATGACAAGCGCATGGAATATTGTGATGAAAAAGTCATGTTTTGCTGACAAAGGCATGGAGCATTGTGGTGACAAGTGTCATGGAGCACTGTGATGACAAACATCACGGAGCATTGCAATTACAGGGTTCATGGAGCATTGGGTTGACACGGCCAAGGATCATTGTGTTGACAAGTGTTATGGAGAATTTTGATGACAAGAGTCCCGGATCATTGTGTTGTCAGGGGTCATGGATCGTTGTGATGACAGTGGTCATGGAGCATTGTGATGACAAGGGTCATGGAGCATTGTGATCATAAGGTCATGGAGCATTGGGCTGAAATTGTTCATGGAGTATTGTGATGAGAGGTGTCATGGAGCATTGTGATGACAAGGGAATGGAGCATTGTGATGACAATGTCCTGGAGCATTTAATGAGAAGACCATGGAGCCATGTGATGACAAGTCTCAGGGAGCATTCTCACGAAAAGCGGCATGCAGCATTGTGATTACTGTGGTCTTGGAGCATTGTGATGAATAGGGCATGGAGCATTGTGATGAAAAAGGCATGGAGCCTTGCCATGACAGGGTTCCAAGAGCATATTGACATCAAGTGTCAGGGACCATTGTGATGACAAGTGTATTGAGCATGGCGATGCCAAAGCTCATGGAGCATTGTGATGAGAAGACCATGGATAATTTTGATGACGAGCGTCATGGGGCGTTGTGAGGACAAGTGTTATGGAACATTGTGATCACAAGGGATTGGAGCCTTGTGATGACAGAGGTCATGGAGCATTTTGAGTTCATTCTGATGACAATAGCATGAAGCACTATGATGATGGGCAGGGTGCATTGTGATGACAGGGTTCATGGAACCTTGAGATGAAAAGGGGCATGGAGCATTGTAATTACAAGGGTCTTGGTGCTTTGTGATGACAAGGGCATGCAGCATTGTGATGAGAAGGCCATGGAGGATTCTGATGAGATGCGTCATGGAGCTTTGTGATGACAAGGGCATGGAGCATTGTGATGAGAAGACCATGGATAATGGTGATGACGAGGGTCATGGGGCGTTGTGATGAAAAGTGTTATGGAACATTCTGATCCCAAGGGTTTAGAGCATTGTGATGGCAGATGTCATGGAGCATTTTGATTTCATTTTGATTACAATAGCGTGAAGCAATATGATGATGGACATGTTGCATTGTGATGACAAGGTTCTTCGAGCATTGAGATGAAAAGGGGCATGGAGCATTGTGATTACAGGGTTCTTGGAGCATTGTGATGACAAGAGCATGGAACATTGTGATGAGATGGCCATGGAGCATTCTGATGACTTGTGTCATGGAGATTTTGATGACAAGGGCATGAAGCATTGTTGTAACAGTGGTCTTAGAGCATTTTGATTTCAAGGGTTATGGAGCCTTGTGATAAGAAGGCCGTGGAACATTGTGATGGCTGGGGTCATGGAGCATTGTTATGACAGTGGCAATGGAGCATTGTGATGACAAGGGCATGGAGCATTGGTCTGAAAAGTTTCATGGATTATTGGGATGAAAGTGGGCATGGAGCATTGTGATGACAAGGGCCCGGAACACTGTGATACATGGGTCATGTAGGATTGTAACGACAAGGGCATGGAGAATTGTGATGACAAGAGCATGTAACATTGTGATGAGAAGTGTCATGGAGCATTGTGATGACAAAGACGTAGAGAATTGTGATGACAAGGGACATGGAGCATTGTGATGACCAGAGCATGGAGCATTGGTCTGACAAGTTTCATGGATTATTGTGATGACAAATGTCATGGAGCATTTTGATGACAAGGGCATGGGGCATTGTGATGGGAAGAGCAGGGAGCATTGTGATGACAAGGTTTATGGAGCATTGTGATGACAAGGCTGTGGAGCATTGTGATGACAAGCACAAGTCACATTTTGATGCCATGGGTCATGGAGCACTGTGCTGACAAGGGCATGCAACTTTGTGATGACAAGGTTCATGGAGCATTGAGAGGAAAAGGGGCATGGAGCATTGTGATGACAGGGGTCTAGGAGCTTTGTGATGACAGAGGTCATGGATCATTTTGATTTCCTTGTGATGACAATAGCCTGAAGCATTATGATAATGGGCATGGTCCATTGTGATGACAGGTGTAATGGAGCATTGAGATGAAAAGGGGCATGGAGCATTGTGATTACAGGGGTATAGGAGCATTGTGATGACAAGAGCATGGAGCATTGTAATGAAAAGTGCTTGGAGCCTTTTCATGACATGTTTTAAGGAGCATTCTGATGACGAGTGTCAGGGAGCATTGTGATGACAACTCTCTTGAGCATTGTGATGACAGAGATCATGGATCACTGTGATGACAGGTGTCATGGAGCATTGTGATGAGAAGGTCATGGAGCATTGGGCTGAAAATATTCATGGAGTATTGTGGTGACAGGGGTCATGGATCCTTTTGATAGCAAGGGAATGGAGCATTGTGATGACAAGGTCCTGGAGCATTGTGATGAGAAGACCATGGAGCCTTGTGATGACAAGTCTAATGGAGCATTCTGAAGGAAAGAGGCATGGAGCATTGTGATTACAGGGTCCTGGAGCTTGTAATGACAAGAGCAAGGAGCATTGTGATGAGAAGACCATGGAGCACTCTCATGAATTGTGTCATGGTGTTTTGTGATGACAAGGGCATGGACCATTGTGATTACAGGTGTCTTGGAGCATTGTGATGACAAGGGTCATGGAGCCTTGTGAGGAGAAGGCCGTGGGACATTATGATGGCAGGGGTCATGGAGCATTGTTATGACGGGGGTAATGGATCATTGTGATGAAAAGGGCACGGAACATAGGTCTATAAAATTTCATGGGTTATTGTGATGACAGTGGGTATGGAGCATTGTGAAGACAAGGGCTCGGAACACTGTGATACATGGGTCATGGAGGATTGTAATGACATGGGCATGGAGCATTGTGATGAGAAGGGCATCGAGAATTGTGATGACAATCGTCATGGAGAATTGTGATGACAAGGGCATGGAGCAATATGATGAGATGTTTCAGGGAGCATTGTGATGACAATGGCATGGAGCATTGTGATGCCAAGGGTCATGGAGCTGTGTGATAACAAATGTCATGGAGCAGTTTGATGACAAGGGCATGGTGCATTGTGATGAGTAGGGCAGGGAGCATTGTGATGGCAGGTGTTATGGAACATTGTGATGTCAGGGCTCATGGAGCATTGTGATCATATGGGCATGTAGCATGGTGATGACAGGTGTCATGGAACATTGTCAGATGACAATTGTTTTGAGCATTGTAATGACAAACATCTTGGATCATTGAGATGACAAGGGCATGGAGTAGTGTGATGACAGGCATCATGGAGCATTGTGATGAGTGTGTTATGGAACATTGTGATCACAAGGGTTTGGAGCCTAGTGATGACAGAGGTCATAGATCATTTTGATTTCAAGGAGCATGGATCACTGTGATGACATGGGCATGAAGCAATGTGATCCCAAATTTCAGGGAGGATTGTGATGACAATGGTAATGGAGTATTGTGATGAGAATCACATGGAGCACTGTGATGAAAAGGTTATGTAGCATTTTGCTGAAAAACACATGGAGCATTGTGATGACAAGTGTCATGGAACATTGTGATAACAGTGGTCATAGAGCAATAGGATGACAAGAGCATGGACCATTTGATGAGAAGAGTCATGGAGCATTTTGATGACAAGAGCCACAGATCATTGTGTTGTCAGGGGTCATTGAGCGTTGTGATGACAGTGGTCAAGGAGGATTGGGCTGAAAATGTTCTTGGAGCATTGTGAACACAAGGGAATGGAGCATTGTGGTGACAATATCCTGGAGCATTGTGATGAGATGACCATGGAGTCTTTTGATGACAAGTCTCATGGAGCAAGCTGATGGAAAGGGGCATGGAACATTGTGATTACAGTTGTCTTGGAGCATTGTGATGACAAGAGCATGGAGCATTGTGATGAGAAGTCCATGGAACATTCTGATGACATGCATCACGGAGCTTTTTGATGACAATGGCAAGAGGCATTGTGATTACAGGGATCTTGGAGCATTGTGATGAAAAGGGCATGGATCATTGTGATGACAAAGGCATGGAGACTTGTCATGACAGGGTTCAAGGAGCATACTGACGACAAGTGTCAGGGAGCATTGTGATGACAAGTGTCATGGAGCACTGTGATGACAAGCGTCATGGAGCCTTGTGATGACCGGGATCTTGGAGCATTGTGATGAAAAGTGAATGCATCATTGTGATGAAAAAGGCATGGTGCCTTGTCATGACAGGGATCAAGGAGCACACTGACGACAAGTGTCAGGGAACATTGTGATGTAAAGTGTATTGCGCATTTTAATGACAAAGGACATGGAGCATTGTGATGAGAAGTCCATGGATAATTGGGATCAAGAGCGTCATGGGGTGTTGTGATGACAAGTGTTATGGAAGATTGTGATCTCAAGGGTTTGGAGGATTGTGATGACAGAGGTCATGGAGCATTTTGAGTTGAGTTCATTGTGATGACAAAATCATGAAGCATTATGATGAAGGGCATGATGCATTGTGGTGGTAGGGTTCATGGAGCACTGAGATGAAAAATGTCATGGAGCATTGTTATGACAGTGGTCTTGGAGCATTGTGATGACAAGGGCATGGAGGATTGTGATGAGATGGCCATGGAGCATTCTGATGACTTGTGTCATGGAGATTTTGATGACAAGGGCATGAAGCATTGTTGTAACAGTGGTCTTAGAGCATTTTGATTTCAAGGGTTATGGAGCCTTGTGATAAGAAGGCCGTGGAACATCGTGATTGCTGGGGTCATGGAGCATTGTTATGACAGTGGCAATGGAGCATTGTGATGACAAGGGCATGGAGCATTGGTCTGAAAAGTTTCATGGATTATTGGGATGAGAGTGGGCATGGAGCATTGTGATGACAAGGGCACGGAACACTGAGATACATGGGTCATGTAGGATTGTAACGACAAGGGCATGGGGAATTGTGATGACAAGAGCATGTAACATTGTGATGAGAAGTGTCATGGAGCATTGTGATGACAAAGATGTAGAGAATTGTGATGACAAGTGACATGGAGCATTTTGATGACCAGAGCATGGAGCATTGGTCTGACAAGTTTCATGGATTATTGTGATGACAAATGTCATGGAGCGTTTTGATGACAAGGGCATGGGGCATTGTGATGGGAAGAGCAGGGAGCATTGTGATGACAAGGTTTATGGAGCATTGTGATGACAAGGCTGTGGAGCATTGTGATGACAAGCACAAGTCACATTTTGATGCCATGGGTCATGGAGCACTGTGCTGACAAGGGCATGCAACTTTGTGATGACAAGGTTCATGGAGCATTGAGAGGAAAAGGGGCATGGAGTATTGTGATGACAGGTGTCTAGGAGCTTTGTGATGACAGAGGTCATGGATCATTTTGATTTCCTTGTGATGACAATAGCCTGAAGCATTATGATAATGGGCATGGTCCATTGTGATGACAGGTGTAATGGAGCATTGAGATGAAAAGGGGCATGGAGCATTGTGATTACAGGGGTATAGGAGCATTGTGATGACTAGAGCATGGAGCATTGTGATGAAAAGTGTTTGGAGACTTTTCATGACATGTTTCAAGGAGCATTCTGATGACGAGTGTCAGGGAGCATTGTGATGACAACTCTCTTGAGCATTGTGATGACAGAGATCATGGATCACTGTGATGACAGGTGTAATGGAGCATTGTGATGAGAAGGTCATGGAGCATTGGGCTGAAAATATTCATGGAGTATTGTGGTGACAGGGGTCATGGATCCTTTTGATAGCAAGGGAATGGAGCATTGTGATGACAAGGTCCTGGAGCATTGTGATGAGAAGACCATGGAGCCTTGTGATGACAAGTCTAATGGAGCATTCTGAAGGAAAGAGGCATGGAGCATTGTGATTACAGGGTCCTGGAGCATTGTAATGACAAGAGCAAGGAGCATTGTGATGAGAAGACCATGGAGCATTCTCATGAATTGTGTCATGGTGTTTTGTGATGACAAGGGCATGGACCATTGTGATTACAGGTGTCTTGGAGCATTGTGATGACAAGGGTCATGGAGCCTTGTGAGGAGAAGGCCGTGGGACATTATGATGGCAGGGGTCATGGAGCATTGTTATGACGGGGGTAATGGATCATTGTGATGAAAAGGGCACGGAACATAGGTCTATAAAATTTCATGGGTTATTGTGATGACAGTGGGTATGGAGCATTGTGAAGACAAGGGCTTGGAACACTGTGATACATGGGTCATGGAGGATTGTAATGACATGGGCATGGAGCATTGTGATGAGAAGGGCATCGAGAATTGTGATGACAATCGTCATGGAGATTTGTGATGACAAGGGCATGGAGCAATATGATGAGATGTTTCAGGGAGCATTGTGATGACAATGGCATGGAGCATTGTGATGCCAAGGGTCATGGAGCTGTGTGATAACAAATGTCATGGAGCAGTTTGATGACAAGGGCATGGTGCATTGTGATGAGTAGGGCAGGGAGCATTGTGATGGCAGGTGTTATGGAACATTGTGATGTCAGGGCTCATGGAGCATTGTGATCATATGGGCATGTAGCATGGTGATGACAGGTGTCATGGAACATTGTCAGATGAAAATTGTTTTGAGCATTGTAATGACAAACATCTTGGATCATTGAGATGACAAGGGCATGGAGTAGTGTGATGACAGGCATCATGGAGCATTGTGATGAGTGTGTTATGGAACATTGTGATCACAAGGGTTTGGAGCCTAGTGATGACAGAGGTCATGGATCATTTTGATTTCAAGGAGCATGGAACATTGTGATGACAAGGGCATGAAGCAATGTGATCCCAAGTTTCAGGGAGGATTGTGATGACAATGGTAATGGAGTATTGTGATGCGAATCACATGGAGCACTATGATGACAAGGTCATGTAGCATTTTGCTGACAAAGGCATGGAGCATTGTGATGACAAGTGTCATGGAACATTGTGATAACAGGGGTCATAGAGCATTAGGATGACAAGAGCATGGACCATTTTGATGAGAAGAGTCATGGAGCATTTTGATGACAAGAGCCACAGATCATTGTGTTGTCAGGGGTCATTGAGCGTTGTGATGACAGTGGTCATGGAGGATTGGGCTGAAAATGTTCTTGGAGCATTGTGAACACAAGGGAATGGAGCATTGTGGTGACAATATCCTGGAGCATTGTGATGAGATGACCATGGAGTCTTTTGATGACAAGTCTCATGGAGCAAGCTGATGGAAAGGGGCATGGAACATTGTGATTACAGTTGTCTTGGAGCATTGTGATGACAAGAGCATGGAACATTGTGATGAGAAGTCCATGGAACATTCTGATGACATGCATCACGGAGCTTTTTGATGACAATGGCAAGAGGCATTGTGATTACAGGGATCTTGGAGCATTGTGATGAAAAGGGCATGGATCATTGTGATGACAAAGGCATGGAGACTTGTCATGACAGGGTTCAAGGAGCATACTGATGACAAGTGTCAGGGAGCATTGTGCTGACAAGTGTCATGGAGCACTGTGATGACAAGCGTCATGGAGCCTTGTGATAACTGTGGTCTTGGAGCATTGTGATGAAAAGTGAATGCATCATTGTGATGAAAAAGGCATGGTGCCTTGTCATGACAGGGTTAAAGGTGCACACTGACGGCAAGTGTCAGGGAGTATTGTGATGTAAAATGTATTGCGCATTGTAATGACAAAGGACATGGAGCATTGTGATGAGAAGTCCATGAATAATTGGGATGACGAGCGTCATGGGGTGTTGTGATGACAAGTGTTATGGAAGATTGTGATCACAAGGGTTTGGAGCATTGTGATGACAGAGGTCATGGAGCATTTTGAGTTCATTGTGATGACAAAATCATGAAGCATTATGACGAAGGGCATGGTGCATTGTGGTGGTAGGGTTCATGGAGCACTGAGATGAAAAGTGTCATGGAGCATTGTTATGACAGGGGTCTTGGAGCATTGTGATGACAAGGTCATGGAGCATTGTGATGAGAAGGCCAAGGAGAATACTGATGACATGCGTCATGGAGGTCCGTGATGACAAGTGCATACAGCATTGTGATTACAGGGGTCTTGGAGCATTGAGATGAAAATGGGCATGGAGCATTGTGATTACAGGGGTAATGGAGCATTGTGATGACAAGTGAATCGAGCATTGTGATGAAAAAGGCATGGAACCTATTCATGACAGGATTCAAGGATCATTCCGAAGACAAGTGTCAGGGAGCATTGTGATGACAAGTGTATTGAGTATTGTGATGACAAAGGTCATGGAGCATTGAGATGACAAGCGCATGGAGTATGGTGATGACAGGCATCATGGAGCGTTGTGATGACAAGTCTTATGGAACATTGTGATCACACGGGTTTGGAGCATTGCGATGACAGAGTTCATGGATCATATTGATTTCAAGGAGCATGGATCTTTGTGATGACAAGGGCATGAAGCAATGTGATCCCAAGATGCATGTAGGATTGTGATGACAATGGTAATGGAGGAATGTGATGACAAGCGCATGGAATATTGTGATGAAAAGGGCATGTAGCGTTTTGCTGACAAAGGCATGGAGCATTTTGATGACATGTGTCATGGAGCACTGTGATGACAAACATCACGGAGCATTGCGATTACAGGGTTCATGGAGCATTGGGTTGACACGGCCAAGGATCATTGTGTTGACAAGTGTTATGGAGAATTTTGATGACAAGAGTCCCGGATCATTGTGTTGTCATGGGTCATGAATCGTTGTGATGACAGTGGTCATGGAGCATTGTGATGACAAGGGTCATGGAGCATTGTGATCATAAGGTCATGGAGCATTGGGCTGAAATTTTTCATGGAGTATTGTGATGAGAGGTGTCATGGAGCATTGTGATGACAAGGGAATGGAGCATTGTGATGACAATGTCCTGGAGCAGTTAATGAGAAGACCATGGAGCCATGTGATGACAAGTCTAATGGAGCATTCTGAAGGAAAGAGGCATGGAGCATTGTGATTACAGGGTCCTGGAGCATTGTAATGACAAGAGCAAGGAGCATTGTGATGAGAAGACCATGGAGCATTCTCATGAATTGTGTCATGGTGTTTTGTGATGACAAGGGCATGGACCATTGTGATTACAGGTGTCTTGGAGCATTGTGATGACAAGGGTCATGGAGCCTTGTGAGGAGAAGGCCGTGGGACATTATGATGGCAGGGGTCATGGAGCATTGTTATGACGGGGGTAATGGATCATTGTGATGAAAAGGGCACGGAACATAGGTCTATAAAATTTCATGGGTTATTGTGATGACAGTGGGTATGGAGCATTGTGAAGACAAGGGCTCGGAACACTGTGATACATGGGTCATGGAGGATTGTAATGACATGGGCATGGAGCATTGTGATGAGAAGGGCATCGAGAATTGTGATGACAATCGTCATGGAGATTTGTGATGACAAGGGCATGGAGCAATATGATGAGATGTTTCAGGGAGCATTGTGATGACAATGGCATGGAGCATTGTGATGCCAAGGGTCATGGAGCTGTGTGATAACAAATGTCATGGAGCAGTTTGATGACAAGGGCATGGTGCATTGTGATGAGTAGGGCAGGGAGCATTGTGATGGCAGGTGTTATGGAACATTGTGATGTCAGGGCTCATGGAGCATTGTGATCATATGGGCATGTAGCATGGTGATGACAGGTGTCATGGAACATTGTCAGATGACAATTGTTTTGAGCATTGTAATGACAAACATCTTGGATCATTGAGATGACAAGGGCATGGAGTAGTGTGATGACAGGCATCATGGAGCATTGTGATGAGTGTGTTATGGAACATTGTGATCACAAGGGTTTGGAGCCTAGTGATGACAGAGGTCATGGATCATTTTGATTTCAAGGAGCATGGAACATTGTGATGACAAGGGCATGAAGCAATGTGATCCCAAGTTTCAGGGAGGATTGTGATGACAATGGCAATGGAGTATTGTGATGCGAATCACATGGAGCACTATGATGACAAGGTCATGTAGCATTTTGCTGACAAAGGCATGGAGCATTGTGATGACAAGTGTCATGGAACATTGTGATAACAGGGTCATAGAGCATTAGGATGACAAGAGCATGGACCATTTTGATGAGAAGAGTCATGGAGCATTTTGATGACAAGAGCCACAGATCATTGTGTTGTCAGGGGTCATTGAGCATTGTGATGACAGTGGTCATGGAGGATTGGGCTGAAAATGTTCTTGGAGCATTGTGAACACAAGGGAATGGAGCATTGTGGTGACAATATCCTGGAGCATTGTGATGAGATGACCATGGAGTCTTTTGATGACAAGTCTCATGGAGCAAGCTGATGGAAAGGGGCATGGAACATTGTGATTACAGTTGTCTTGGAGCATTGTGATGACAAGAGCATGGAGCATTGTGATGAGACGTCCATGGAACATTCTGATGACATGCATCACGGAGCTTTGTGATGACAATGGCAAGAGGCATTGTGTTTACAGGGATCTTGGAGCATTGTGATGAAAAGGGCATGGATCATTGTGATGACAAAGGCATGGAGACTTGTCATGACAGGGATCAAGGAGCATACTGACGACTAGTGTCAGGGAGCATTGTGATGACAAGTGTCATGGAGCACTGTGATGACAAGCGTCATGGAGCCTTGTGATAACTGGGGTCTTGGAGCATTGTGATGAAAAGTGAATGCATCATTGTGATGAAAAAGGCATGGTGCCTTGTCATGACAGTGTTCAAGGTGCACACTGACGGCAAGTGTCAGGGAGCATTGTGATGTAAAGTGTATTGCGCATTGTAATGACAAAGGACATGGAGCATTGTGATGAGAAGTCCATGGATAATTGGGATGACGAGCGTCATGGGGTGTTGTGATGACAAGTGTTATGGAAGATTGTGATCACAAGGGTTTGGAGCATTGTGATGACAGAGGTCATGGAGCATTTTGAGTTCATTGTGATGACAAAATCATGAAGCATTATGACGAAGGGCATGGTGCATTGTGGTGGTAGGGTTCATGGAGCACTGAGATGAAAAGTGTCATGGAGCATTGTTATGACAGGGGTCTTGGAGCATTGTGATGACAAGGGCATGGAGCATTGTGATGAGAAGGCCAAGGAGAATACTGATGACATGCGTCATGGAGGTCCGTGATGACAAGTGCATACAGCATTGTGATTACAGGGGTCTTAGAGCATTGAGATGAAAAGGGGCATGGAGCATTGTGATTACAGGGGTAATGGAGCATTGTGATGACAAGTGAATCGAGCATTGTGATGAAAAAGGCATGGAACCTATTCATGACAGGATTCAAGGATCATTCCGAAGACAAGTGTCAGGGAGCATTGTGATGACAAGTGTATTGAGTATTGTGATGACAAAGGTCATGGAGCGTTGAGATGACAAGCGCATGGAGTATGGTGATGACAGGCATCATGGAGCGTTGTGATGACAAGTCTTATGGAACATTGTGATCACACGGGTTTGCAGCATTGCGATGACAGAGTTCATGGATCATATTGATTTCAAGGAGCATGGATCTTTGTGATGACAAGGGCATGAAGCAATGTGATCCCAAGATGCATGTAGGATTGTGATGACAATGGTAATGGAGGAATGTGATGACAAGCGCATGGAATATTGTGATGAAAAAGTCATGTTTTGCTGACAAAGGCATGGAGCATTGTGGTGACAAGTGTCATGGAGCACTGTGATGACAAACATCACGGAGCATTGCAATTACAGGGTTCATGGAGCATTGGGTTGACACGGCCAAGGATCATTGTGTTGACAAGTTTTATGGAGAATTTTGATGACAAGAGTCCCGGATCATTGTGTTGTCAGGGGTCATGGATCGTTGTGATGACAGTGGTCATGGAGCATTGTGATGACAAGGGTCATGGAGCATTGTGATCATAAGGTCATGGAGCATTGGGCTGAAATTGTTCATGGAGTATTGTGATGAGAGGTGTCATGGAGCATTGTGATGACAAGGGAATGGAGCATTGTGATGACAATGTCCTGGAGCATTTAATGAGAAGACCATGGAGCCATGTGATGACAAGTCTCAGGGAGCATTCTCACGAAAAGCGGCATGCAGCATTGTGATTACTGTGGTCTTGGAGCATTGTGATGAATAGGGCATGGAGCATTGTGATGAAAAAGGCATGGAGCCTTGCCATGACAGGGTTCCAAGAGCATATTGACATCAAGTGTCAGGGACCATTGTGATGACAAGTGTATTGAGCATGGCGATGCCAAAGCTCATGGAGCATTGTGATGAGAAGACCATGGATAATTTTGATGACGAGCGTCATGGGGTGTTGTGAGGACAAGTGTTATGGAACATTGTGATCACAAGGGATTGGAGCCTTGTGATGACAGAGGTCATGGAGCATTTTGAGTTCATTCTGATGACAATAGCATGAAGCACTATGATGATGGGCAGGGTGCATTGTGATGACAGGGTTCATGGAACCTTGAGATGAAAAGGGGCATGGAGCATTGTAGTTACAAGGGTCTTGGTGCTTTGTGATGACAAGGGCATGCAGCATTGTGATGAGAAGACCATGGAGGATTCTGATGAGATGCGTCATGGAGCTTTGTGATGACAAGGGCATGGAGCATTGTGATGAGAAGACCATGGATAATGGTGATGACGAGCGTCATGGGGCATTGTGATGAAAAGTGTTATGGAACATTGTGATCCCAAGGGTTTAGAGCATTGTGATGGCAGATGTCATGGAGCATTTTGATTTCATTTTGATTACAATAGCGTGAAGCAATATGATGATGGACATGTTGCATTGTGATGACAAGGTTCTTCGAGCATTGAGATGAAAAGGGGCATGGAGCATTGTGATTACAGGGTTCTTGGAGCATTGTGATGACAAGGGCATGGAGCATTGTGATGAGATGGCCATGGAGCATTCTGATGACTTGTGTCATGGAGATTTTGATGACAAGGGCATGAAGCATTGTTGTAACAGTGGTCTTAGAGCATTTTGATTTCAAGGGTTATGGAGTCTTGTGATAAGAAGGCCGTGGAACATTGTGATGGCTGGGGTCATGAAGCATTGTTATGACAGTGGCAATGGAGCATTGTGATGACAAGGGCATGGAGCATTGGTCTGAAAGTTTCATGGATTATTGGGATGAGAGTGGGCATGGAGCATTGTGAAGACAAGGGCCCGGAACACTGTGATACATGGGTCATGTAGGATTGTAACGACAAGGGCATGGAGAATTGTGATGACAAGAGCATGTAACATTGTGATGAGAAGTGTCATGGAGCATTGTGATGACAAAGATGTAGAGAATTGTGATGACAAGGGACATGGAGCATTGTGATGACCAGAGCATGGAACATTGGTCTGACAAGTTTCATGGATTATTGTGATGACAAATGTCATGGAGCATTTTGATGACAAGGGCATGGGTCATTGTGATGGGAAGAGCAGGGAGCATTGTGATGACAAGGTTTATGGAGCATTGTGATGACAAGGCTGTGGAGCATTGTGATGACAAGCACAAGTCACATTTTGATGCCATGGGTCATGGAGCACTGTGCTGACAAGGGCATGCAACTTTGTGATGACAAGGTTCATGGAGCATTGAGAGGAAAAGGGGCATGGAGCATTGTGATGACAGGGGTCTAGGAGCTTTGTGATGACAGAGGTCATGGATCATTTTGATTTCCTTGTGATGACAATAGCCTGAAGCATTATGATGATGGGCATGGTCCATTGTGATGACAGGTGTAATGGAGCATTGAGATGAAAAGGGGCATGGAGCATTGTGATTACAGGGGTATAGGAGCATTGTGATGACAAGAGCATGGAGCATTGTGATGAAAAGTGCTTGGAGCCTTTTCATGACATTTTTCAAGGAGCATTCTGATGACGAGTGTCAGGGAGCATTGTGATGACAACTCTCTTGAGCATTGTGATGACAGAGATCATGGATCACTGTGATGACAGGTGTCATGGAGCATTGTGATGAGAAGGTCATGGAGCATTGGGCTGAAAATATTCATGGAGTATTGTGGTGACAGGGGTCATGGATCCTTTTGATAGCAAGGGAATGGAGCATTGTGATGACAAGGTCCTGGAGCATTCTGATGAGAAGACCATGGAGCCTTGTGATGACAAGTCTAATGGAGCATTCTGAAGGAAAGAGGCATGGAGCATTGTGATTACAGGGTCCTGGAGCATTGTAATGACAAGAGCAAGGAGCATTGTGATGAGAAGACCATGGAGCATTCTCATGAATTGTGTCATGGTGTTTTGTGATGACAATGGCATGGACCATTGTGATTACAGGTGTCTTGGAGCATTGTGATGACAATGGTCATGGAGCCTTGTGAGGAGAAGGCCGTGGGACATTATGATGGCAGGGGTCATGGAGCATTGTTATGACGGGGGTAATGGATCATTGTGATGAAAAGGGCACGGAACATAGGTCTATAAAATTTCATGGGTTATTGTGATGACAGTGGGTATGGAGCATTGTGAAGACAAGGGCTCGGAACACTGTGATACATGGGTCATGGAGGATTGTAATGACATGGGCATGGAGCATTGTGATGAGAAGGGCATCGAGAATTGTGATGACAATCGTCATGGAGATTTGTGATGACAAGGGCATGGAGCAATATGATGAGATGTTTCAGGGAGCATTGTGATGACAATGGCATGGAGCATTGTGATGCCAAGGGTCATGGAGCTGTGTGATAACAAATGTCATGGAGCAGTTTGATGACAAGGGCATGGTGCATTGTGATGAGTAGGGCAGGGAGCATTGTGATGGCAGGTGTTATGGAACATTGTGATGTCAGGGCTCATGGAGCATTGTGATCATATGGGCATGTAGCATGGTGATGACAGGTGTCATGGAACATTGTCAGATGACAATTGTTTTGAGCATTGTAATGACAAACATCTTGGATCATTGAGATGACAAGGGCATGGAGTAGTGTGATGACAGGCATCATGGAGCATTGTGATGAGTGTGTTATGGAACATTGTGATCACAAGGGTTTGGAGCCTAGTGATGACAGAGGTCATGGATCATTTTGATTTCAAGGAGCATGGAACATTGTGATGACAAGGGCATGAAGCAATGTGATCCCAAGTTTCAGGGAGGATTGTGATGACAATGGTAATGGAGTATTGTGATGCGAATCACATGGAGCACTATGATGACAAGGTCATGTAGCATTTTGCTGACAAAGGCATGGAGCATTGTGATGACAAGTGTCATGGAACATTGTGATAACAGGGTCATAGAGCATTAGGATGACAAGAGCATGGACCATTTTGATGAGAAGAGTCATGGAGCATTTTGATGACAAGAGCCACAGATCATTGTGTTGTCAGGGGTCATTGAGCATTGTGATGACAGTGGTCATGGAGGATTGGGCTGAAAATGTTCTTGGAGCATTGTGAACACAAGGGAATGGAGCATTGTGGTGACAATATCCTGGAGCATTGTGATGAGATGACCATGGAGTCTTTTGATGACAAGTCTCATGGAGCAAGCTGATGGAAAGGGGCATGGAACATTGTGATTACAGTTGTCTTGGAGCATTGTGATGACAAGAGCATGGAGCATTGTGATGAGACGTCCATGGAACATTCTGATGACATGCATCACGGAGCTTTGTGATGACAATGGCAAGAGGCATTGTGTTTACAGGGATCTTGGAGCATTGTGATGAAAAGGGCATGGATCATTGTGATGACAAAGGCATGGAGACTTGTCATGACAGGGATCAAGGAGCATACTGACGACTAGTGTCAGGGAGCATTGTGATGACAAGTGTCATGGAGCACTGTGATGACAAGCGTCATGGAGCCTTGTGATAACTGGGGTCTTGGAGCATTGTGATGAAAAGTGAATGCATCATTGTGATGAAAAAGGCATGGTGCCTTGTCATGACAGGGTTCAAGGTGCACACTGACGGCAAGTGTCAGGGAGCATTGTGATGTAAAGTGTATTGCGCATTGTAATGACAAAGGACATGGAGCATTGTGATGAGAAGTCCATGGATAATTGGGATGACGAGCGTCATGGGGTGTTGTGATGACAAGTGTTATGGAAGATTGTGATCACAAGGGTTTGGAGCATTGTGATGACAGAGGTCATGGAGCATTTTGAGTTCATTGTGATGACAAAATCATGAAGCATTATGACGAAGGGCATGGTGCATTGTGGTGGTAGGGTTCATGGAGCACTGAGATGAAAAGTGTCATGGAGCATTGTTATGACAGGGGTCTTGGAGCATTGTGATGACAAGGGCATGGAGCATTGTGATGAGAAGGCCAAGGAGAATACTGATGACATGCGTCATGGAGGTCCGTGATGACAAGTGCATACAGCATTGTGATTACAGGGGTCTTAGAGCATTGAGATGAAAAGGGGCATGGAGCATTGTGATTACAGGGGTAATGGAGCATTGTGATGACAAGTGAATCGAGCATTGTGATGAAAAAGGCATGGAACCTATTCATGACAGGATTCAAGGATCATTCCGAAGACAAGTGTCAGGGAGCATTGTGATGACAAGTGTATTGAGTATTGTGATGACAAAGGTCATGGAGCGTTGAGATGACAAGCGCATGGAGTATGGTGATGACAGGCATCATGGAGCGTTGTGATGACAAGTCTTATGGAACATTGTGATCACACGGGTTTGCAGCATTGCGATAACAGAGTTCATGGATCATATTGATTTCAAGGAGCATGGATCTTTGTGATGACAAGGGCATGAAGCAATGTGATCCCAAGATGCATGTAGGATTGTGATGACAATGGTAATGGAGGAATGTGATGACAAGCGCATGGAATATTGTGATGAAAAGGTCATGTTTTGCTGACAAAGGCATGGAGCATTGTGGTGACAAGTGTCATGGAGCACTGTGATGACAAACATCACGGAGCATTGCAATTACAGGGTTCATGGAGCATTGGGTTGACACGGCCAAGGATCATTGTGTTGACAAGTTTTATGGAGAATTTTGATGACAAGAGTCCCGGATCATTGTGTTGTCAGGGGTCATGGATCGTTGTGATGACAGTGGTCATGGAGCATTGTGATGACAAGGGTCATGGAGCATTGTGATCATAAGGTCATGGAGCATTGGGCTGAAATTGTTCATGGAGTATTGTGATGAGAGGTGTCATGGAGCATTGTGATGACAAGGGAATGGAGGATTGTGATGACAATGTCCTGGAGCATTTAATGAGAAGACCATGGAGCCATGTGATGACAAGTCTCAGGGAGCATTCTCACGAAAAGCGGCATGCAGCATTGTGATTACTGTGGTCTTGGAGCATTGTGATGAATAGGGCATGGAGCATTGTGATGAAAAAGGCATGGAGCCTTGCCATGACAGGGTTCCAAGAGCATATTGACATCAAGTGTCAGGGACCATTGTGATGACAAGTGTATTGAGCATGGCGATGCCAAAGCTCATGGAGCATTGTGATGAGAAGACCATGGATAATTTTGATGACGAGCGTCATGGGGTGTTGTGAGGACAAGTGTTATGGAACATTGTGATCACAAGGGATTGGAGCCTTGTGATGACAGAGGTCATGGAGCATTTTGAGTTCATTCTGATGACAATAGCATGAAGCACTATGATGATGGGCAGGGTGCATTGTGATGACAGGGTTCATGGAACCTTGAGATGAAAAGGGGCATGGAGCATTGTAGTTACAAGGGTCTTGGTGCTTTGTGATGACAAGGGCATGCAGCATTGTGATGAGAAGACCATGGAGGATTCTGATGAGATGCGTCATGGAGCTTTGTGATGACAAGGGCATGGAGCATTGTGATGAGAAGACCATGGATAATGGTGATGACGAGCGTCATGGGGCATTGTGATGAAAAGTGTTATGGAACATTGTGATCCCAAGGGTTTAGAGCATTGTGATGGCAGATGTCATGGAGCATTTTGATTTCATTTTGATTACAATAGCGTGAAGCAATATGATGATGGACATGTTGCATTGTGATGACAAGGTTCTTCGAGCATTGAGATGAAAAGGGGCATGGAGCATTGTGATTACAGGGTTCTTGGAGCATTGTGATGACAAGGGCATGGAGCATTGTGATGAGATGGCCATGGAGCATTCTGATGACTTGTGTCATGGAGATTTTGATGACAAGGGCATGAAGCATTGTTGTAACAGTGGTCTTAGAGCATTTTGATTTCAAGGGTTATGGAGTCTTGTGATAAGAAGGCCGTGGAACATTGTGATGGCTGGGGTCATGGAGCATTGTTATGACAGTGGCAATGGAGCATTGTGATGACAAGGGCATGGAGCATTGGTCTGAAAGTTTCATGGATTATTGGGATGAGAGTGGGCATGGAGCATTGTGAAGACAAGGGCCCGGAACACTGTGATACATGGGTCATGTAGGATTGTAACGACAAGGGCATGGAGAATTGTGATGACAAGAGCATGTAACATTGTGATGAGAAGTGTCATGGAGCATTGTGATGACAAAGATGTAGAGAATTGTGATGACAAGGGACATGGAGCATTGTGATGACCAGAGCATGGAACATTGGTCTGACAAGTTTCATGGATTATTGTGATGACAAATGTCATGGAGCATTTTGATGACAAGGGCATGGGTCATTGTGATGGGAAGAGCAGGGAGCATTGTGATGACAAGGTTTATGGAGCATTGTGATGACAAGGCTGTGGAGCATTGTGATGACAAGCACAAGTCACATTTTGATGCCATGGGTCATGGAGCACTGTGCTGACAAGGGCATGCAACTTTGTGATGACAAGGTTCATGGAGCATTGAGAGGAAAAGGGGCATGGAGCATTGTGATGACAGGGGTCTAGGAGCTTTGTGATGACAGAGGTCATGGATCATTTTGATTTCCTTGTGATGACAATAGCCTGAAGCATTATGATGATGGGCATGGTCCATTGTGATGACAGGTGTAATGGAGCATTGAGATGAAAAGGGGCATGGAGCATTGTGATTACAGGGGTATAGGAGCATTGTGATGACAAGAGCATGGAGCATTGTGATGAAAAGTGCTTGGAGCCTTTTCATGACATTTTTCAAGGAGCATTCTGATGACGAGTGTCAGGGAGCATTGTGATGACAACTCTCTTGAGCATTGTGATGACAGAGATCATGGATCACTGTGATGACAGGTGTCATGGAGCATTGTGATGAGAAGGTCATGGAGCATTGGGCTGAAAATATTCATGGAGTATTGTGGTGACAGGGGTCATGGATCCTTTTGATAGCAAGGGAATGGAGCATTGTGATGACAAGGTCCTGGAGCATTCTGATGAGAAGACCATGGAGCCTTGTGATGACAAGTCTAATGGAGCATTCTGAAGGAAAGAGGCATGGAGCATTGTGATTACAGGGTCCTGGAGCATTGTAATGACAAGAGCAAGGAGCATTGTGATGAGAAGACCATGGAGCATTCTCATGAATTGTGTCATGGTGTTTTGTGATGACAATGGCATGGACCATTGTGATTA
Organism: Mesoplodon densirostris; assembly: GCF_025265405.1. NCBI lineage: Eukaryota > Metazoa > Chordata > Mammalia > Artiodactyla > Ziphiidae > Mesoplodon > Mesoplodon densirostris. The sequence goes on from NC_082682.1 coordinate 3,303,104, forward strand.
CAGGTGTCTTGGAGCATTGTGATGACAATGGTCATGGAGCCTTGTGAGGAGAAGGCCGTGGGACATTATGATGGCAGGGGTCATGGAGCATTGTTATGACGGGGGTAATGGATCATTGTGATGAAAAGGGCACGGAACATAGGTCTATAAAATTTCATGGGTTATTGTGATGACAGTGGGTATGGAGCATTGTGAAGACAAGGGCTCGGAACACTGTGATACATGGGTCATGGAGGATTGTAATGACATGGGCATGGAGCATTGTGATGAGAAGGGCATCGAGAATTGTGATGACAATCGTCATGGAGATTTGTGATGACAAGGGCATGGAGCAATATGATGAGATGTTTCAGGGAGCATTGTGATGACAATGGCATGGAGCATTGTGATGCCAAGGGTCATGGAGCTGTGTGATAACAAATGTCATGGAGCAGTTTGATGACAAGGGCATGGTGCATTGTGATGAGTAGGGCAGGGAGCATTGTGATGGCAGGTGTTATGGAACATTGTGATGTCAGGGCTCATGGAGCATTGTGATCATATGGGCATGTAGCATGGTGATGACAGGTGTCATGGAACATTGTCAGATGACAATTGTTTTGAGCATTGTAATGACAAACATCTTGGATCATTGAGATGACAAGGGCATGGAGTAGTGTGATGACAGGCATCATGGAGCATTGTGATGAGTGTGTTATGGAACATTGTGATCACAAGGGTTTGGAGCCTAGTGATGACAGAGGTCATGGATCATTTTGATTTCAAGGAGGATGGAACATTGTGATGACAAGGGCATGAAGCAATGTGATCCCAAGTTTCAGGGAGGATTGTGATGACAATGGTAATGGAGTATTGTGATGCGAATCACATGGAGCACTATGATGACAAGGTCATGTAGCATTTTGCTGACAAAGGCATGGAGCATTGTGATGACAAGTGTCATGGAACATTGTGATAACAGGGTCATAGAGCATTAGGATGACAAGAGCATGGACCATTTTGATGAGAAGAGTCATGGAGCATTTTGATGACAAGAGCCACAGATCATTGTGTTGTCAGGGGTCATTGAGCATTGTGATGACAGTGGTCATGGAGGATTGGGCTGAAAATGTTCTTGGAGCATTGTGAACACAAGGGAATGGAGAATTGTGGTGACAATATCCTGGAGCATTGTGATGAGATGACCATGGAGTCTTTTGATGACAAGTCTCATGGAGCAAGCTGATGGAAAGGGGCATGGAACATTGTGATTACAGTTGTCTTGGAGCATTGTGATGACAAGAGCATGGAGCATTGTGATGAGACGTCCATGGAACATTCTGATGACATGCATCACGGAGCTTTGTGATGACAATGGCAAGAGGCATTGTGTTTACAGGGATCTTGGAGCATTGTGATGAAAAGGGCATGGATCATTGTGATGACAAAGGCATGGAGACTTGTCATGACAGGGATCAAGGAGCATACTGACGACTAGTGTCAGGGAGCATTGTGATGACAAGTGTCATGGAGCACTGTGATGACAAGCGTCATGGAGCCTTGTGATAACTGGGGTCTTGGAGCATTGTGATGAAAAGTGAATGCATCATTGTGATGAAAAAGGCATGGTGCCTTGTCATGACAGGGTTCAAGGTGCACACTGACGGCAAGTGTCAGGGAGCATTGTGATGTAAAGTGTATTGCGCATTGTAATGACAAAGGACATGGAGCATTGTGATGAGAAGTCCATGGATAATTGGGATGACGAGCGTCATGGGGTGTTGTGATGACAAGTGTTATGGAAGATTGTGATCACAAGGGTTTGGAGCATTGTGATGACAGAGGTCATGGAGCATTTTGAGTTCATTGTGATGACAAAATCATGAAGCATTATGACGAAGGGCATGGTGCATTGTGGTGGTAGGGTTCATGGAGCACTGAGATGAAAAGTGTCATGGAGCATTGTTATGACAGGGGTCTTGGAGCATTGTGATGACAAGGGCATGGAGCATTGTGATGAGAAGGCCAAGGAGAATACTGATGACATGCGTCATGGAGGTCCGTGATGACAAGTGCATACAGCATTGTGATTACAGGGGTCTTAGAGCATTGAGATGAAAAGGGGCATGGAGCATTGTGATTACAGGGGTAATGGAGCATTGTGATGACAAGTGAATCGAGCATTGTGATGAAAAAGGCATGGAACCTATTCATGACAGGATTCAAGGATCATTCCGAAGACAAGTGTCAGGGAGCATTGTGATGACAAGTGTATTGAGTATTGTGATGACAAAGGTCATGGAGCGTTGAGATGACAAGCGCATGGAGTATGGTGATGACAGGCATCATGGAGCGTTGTGATGACAAGTCTTATGGAACATTGTGATCACACGGGTTTGCAGCATTGCGATGACAGAGTTCATGGATCATATTGATTTCAAGGAGCATGGATCTTTGTGATGACAAGGGCATGAAGCAATGTGATCCCAAGATGCATGTAGGATTGTGATGACAATGGTAATGGAGGAATGTGATGACAAGCGCATGGAATATTGTGATGAAAAGGTCATGTTTTGCTGACAAAGGCATGGAGCATTGTGGTGACAAGTGTCATGGAGCACTGTGATGACAAACATCACGGAGCATTGCAATTACAGGGTTCATGGAGCATTGGGTTGACACGGCCAAGGATCATTGTGTTGACAAGTTTTATGGAGAATTTTGATGACAAGAGTCCCGGATCATTGTGTTGTCAGGGGTCATGGATCGTTGTGATGACAGTGGTCATGGAGCATTGTGATGACAAGGGTCATGGAGCATTGTGATCATAAGGTCATGGAGCATTGGGCTGAAATTGTTCATGGAGTATTGTGATGAGAGGTGTCATGGAGCATTGTGATGACAAGGGAATGGAGCATTGTGATGACAATGTCCTGGAGCATTTAATGAGAAGACCATGGAGCCATGTGATGACAAGTCTCAGGGAGCATTCTCACGAAAAGCGGCATGCAGCATTGTGATTACTGTGGTCTTGGAGCATTGTGATGAATAGGGCATGGAGCATTGTGATGAAAAAGGCATGGAGCCTTGCCATGACAGGGTTCCAAGAGCATATTGACATCAAGTGTCAGGGACCATTGTGATGACAAGTGTATTGAGCATGGCGATGCCAAAGCTCATGGAGCATTGTGATGAGAAGACCATGGATAATTTTGATGACGAGCGTCATGGGGCGTTGTGAGGACAAGTGTTATGGAACATTGTGATCACAAGGGATTGGAGCCTTGTGATGACAGAGGTCATGGAGCATTTTGAGTTCATTCTGATGACAATAGCATGAAGCACTATGATGATGGGCAGGGTGCATTGTGATGACAGGGTTCATGGAACCTTGAGATGAAAAGGGGCATGGAGCATTGTAGTTACAAGGGTCTTGGTGCTTTGTGATGACAAGGGCATGCAGCATTGTGATGAGAAGGCCATGGAGGATTCTGATGAGATGCGTCATGGAGCTTTGTGATGACAAGGGCATGGAGCATTGTGATGAGAAGACCATGGATAATGGTGATGACGAGGGTCATGGGGCGTTGTGATGAAAAGTGTTATGGAACATTGTGATCCCAAGGGTTTAGAGCATTGTGATGGCAGATGTCATGGAGCATTTTGATTTCATTTTGATTACAATAGCGTGAAGCAATATGATGATGGACATGTTGCATTGTGATGACAAGGTTCTTCGAGCATTGAGATGAAAAGGGGCATGGAGCATTGTGATTACAGGGTTCTTGGAGCATTGTGATGACAAGGGCATGGAACATTGTGATGAGATGGCCATGGAGCATTCTGATGACTTGTGTCATGGAGATTTTGATGACAAGGGCATGAAGCATTGTTGTAACAGTGGTCTTAGAGCATTTTGATTTCAAGGGTTATGGAGCCTTGTGATAAGAAGGCCGTGGAACATTGTGATGGCTGGGGTCATGGAGCATTGTTATGACAGTGGCAATGGAGCATTGTGATGACAAGGGCATGGAGCATTGGTCTGAAAGTTTCATGGATTATTGGGATGAGAGTGGGCATGGAGCATTGTGATGACAAGGGCCCGGAACACTGTGATACATGGGTCATGTAGGATTGTAACGACAAGGGCATGGAGAATTGTGATGACAAGAGCATGTAACATTGTGATGAGAAGTGTCATGGAGCATTGTGATGACAAAGATGTAGAGAATTGTGATGACAAGGGACATGGAGCATTGTGATGACCAGAGCATGGAACATTGGTCTGACAAGTTTCATGGATTATTGTGATGACAAATGTCATGGAGCATTTTGATGACAAGGGCATGGGGCATTGTGATGGGAAGAGCAGGGAGCATTGTGATGACAAGGTTTATGGAGCATTGTGATGACAAGGCTGTGGAGCATTGTGATGACAAGCACAAGTCACATTTTGATGCCATGGGTCATGGAGCACTGTGCTGACAAGGGCATGCAACTTTGTGATGACAAGGTTCATGGAGCATTGAGAGGAAAAGGGGCATGGAGCATTGTGATGACAGGGGTCTAGGAGCTTTGTGATGACAGAGGTCATGGATCATTTTGATTTCCTTGTGATGACAATAGCCTGAAGCATTATGATGATGGGCATGGTCCATTGTGATGACAGGTGTAATGGAGCATTGAGATGAAAAGGGGCATGGAGCATTGTGATTACAGGGGTATAGGAGCATTGTGATGACAAGAGCATGGAGCATTGTGATGAAAAGTGCTTGGAGCCTTTTCATGACATGTTTCAAGGAGCATTCTGATGACGAGTGTCAGGGAGCATTGTGATGACAACTCTCTTGAGCATTGTGATGACAGAGATCATGGATCACTGTGATGACAGGTGTCATGGAGCATTGTGATGAGAAGGTCATGGAGCATTGGGCTGAAAATATTCATGGAGTATTGTGGTGACAGGGGTCATGGATCCTTTTGATAGCAAGGGAATGGAGCATTGTGATGACAAGGTCCTGGAGCATTGTGATGAGAAGACCATGGAGCCTTGTGATGACAAGTCTAATGGAGCATTCTGAAGGAAAGAGGCATGGAGCATTGTGATTACAGGGTCCTGGAGCATTGTAATGACAAGAGCAAGGAGCATTGTGATGAGAAGACCATGGAGCATTCTCATGAATTGTGTCATGGTGTTTTGTGATGACAAGGGCATGGACCATTGTGATTACAGGTGTCTTGGAGCATTGTGATGACAAGGGTCATGGAGCCTTGTGAGGAGAAGGCCGTGGGACATTATGATGGCAGGGGTCATGGAGCATTGTTATGACGGGGGTAATGGATCATTGTGATGAAAAGGGCACGGAACATAGGTCTATAAAATTTCATGGGTTATTGTGATGACAGTGGGTATGGAGCATTGTGAAGACAAGGGCTCGGAACACTGTGATACATGGGTCATGGAGGATTGTAATGACATGGGCATGGAGCATTGTGATGAGAAGGGCATCGAGAATTGTGATGACAATCGTCATGGAGATTTGTGATGACAAGGGCATGGAGCAATATGATGAGATGTTTCAGGGAGCATTGTGATGACAATGACATGGAGCATTGTGATGCCAAGGGTCATGGAGCTGTGTGATAACAAATGTCATGGAGCAGTTTGATGACAAGGGCATTGTGCATTGTGATGAGTAGGGCAGGGAGCATTGTGATGGCAGGTGTTATGGAACATTGTGATGTCAGGGCTCATGGAGCATTGTGATCATATGGGCATGTAGCATGGTGATGACAGGTGTCATGGAACATTGTCAGATGACAATTGTTTTGAGCATTGTAATGACAAACATCTTGGATCATTGAGATGACAAGGGCATGGAGTAGTGTGATGACAGGCATCATGGAGCATTGTGATGAGTGTGTTATGGAACATTGTGATCACAAGGGTTTGGAGCCTAGTGATGACAGAGGTCATGGATCATTTTGATTTCAAGGAGCATGGAACATTGTGATGACAAGGGCATGAAGCAATGTGATCCCAAGTTTCAGGGAGGATTGTGATGACAATGGCAATGGAGTATTGTGATGCGAATCACATGGAGCACTATGATGACAAGGTCATGTAGCATTTTGCTGACAAAGGCATGGAGCATTGTGATGACAAGTGTCATGGAACATTGTGATAACAGGGTCATAGAGCATTAGGATGACAAGAGCATGGACCATTTTGATGAGAAGAGTCATGGAGCATTTTGATGACAAGAGCCACAGATCATTGTGTTGTCAGGGGTCATTGAGCATTGTGATGACAGTGGTCATGGAGTATTGGGCTGAAAATGTTCTTGGAGCATTGTGAACACAAGGGAATGGAGCATTGTGGTGACAATATCCTGGAGAATTGTGATGAGATGACCATGGAGTCTTTTGATGACAAGTCTCATGGAGCAAGCTGATGGAAAGGGGCATGGAACATTGTGATTACAGTTGTCTTGGAGCATTGTGATGACAAGAGCATGGAGCATTGTGATGAGACGTCCATGGAACATTCTGATGACATGCATCACGGAGCTTTGTGATGACAATGGCAAGAGGCATTGTGTTTACAGGGATCTTGGAGCATTGTGATGAAAAGGGCATGGATCATTGTGATGACAAAGGCATGGAGACTTGTCATGACAGGGATCAAGGAGCATACTGACGACTAGTGTCAGGGAGCATTGTGATGACAAGTGTCATGGAGCACTGTGATGACAAGCGTCATGGAGCCTTGTGATAACTGGGGTCTTGGAGCATTGTGATGAAAAGTGAATGCATCATTGTGATGAAAAAGGCATGGTGCCTTGTCATGACAGGGTTCAAGGTGCACACTGACGGCAAGTGTCAGGGAGCATTGTGATGTAAAGTGTATTGCGCATTGTAATGACAAAGGACATGGAGCATTGTGATGAGAAGTCCATGGATAATTGGGATGACGAGCGTCATGGGGTGTTGTGATGACAAGTGTTATGGAAGATTGTGATCACAAGGGTTTGGAGCATTGTGATGACAGAGGTCATGGAGCATTTTGAGTTCATTGTGATGACAAAATCATGAAGCATTATGACGAAGGGCATGGTGCATTGTGGTGGTAGGGTTCATGGAGCACTGAGATGAAAAGTGTCATGGAGCATTGTTATGACAGGGGTCTTGGAGCATTGTGATGACAAGGGCATGGAGCATTGTGATGAGAAGGCCAAGGAGAATACTGATGACATGCGTCATGGAGGTCCGTGATGACAAGTGCATACAGCATTGTGATTACAGGGGTCTTAGAGCATTGAGATGAAAAGGGGCATGGAGCATTGTGATTACAGGGGTAATGGAGCATTGTGATGACAAGTGAATCGAGCATTGTGATGAAAAAGGCATGGAACCTATTCATGACAGGATTCAAGGATCATTCCGAAGACAAGTGTCAGGGAGCATTGTGATGACAAGTGTATTGAGTATTGTGATGACAAAGGTCATGGAGCGTTGAGATGACAAGCGCATGGAGTATGGTGATGACAGGCATCATGGAGCGTTGTGATGACAAGTCTTATGGAACATTGTGATCACACGGGTTTGCAGCATTGCGATGACAGAGTTCATGGATCATATTGATTTCAAGGAGCATGGATCTTTGTGATGACAAGGGCATGAAGCAATGTGATCCCAAGATGCATGTAGGATTGTGATGACAATGGTAATGGAGGAATGTGATGACAAGCGCATGGAATATTGTGATGAAAAGGTCATGTTTTGCTGACAAAGGCATGGAGCATTGTGGTGACAAGTGTCATGGAGCACTGTGATGACAAACATCACGGAGCATTGCAATTACAGGGTTCATGGAGCATTGGGTTGACACGGCCAAGGATCATTGTGTTGACAAGTTTTATGGAGAATTTTGATGACAAGAGTCCCGGATCATTGTGTTGTCAGGGGTCATGGATCGTTGTGATGACAGTGGTCATGGAGCATTGTGATGACAAGGGTCATGGAGCATTGTGATCATAAGGTCATGGAGCATTGGGCTGAAATTGTTCATGGAGTATTGTGATGAGAGGTGTCATGGAGCATTGTGATGACAAGGGAATGGAGCATTGTGATGACAATGTCCTGGAGCATTTAATGAGAAGACCATGGAGCCATGTGATGACAAGTCTCAGGGAGCATTCTCACGAAAAGCGGCATGCAGCATTGTGATTACTGTGGTCTTGGAGCATTGTGATGAATAGGGCATGGAGCATTGTGATGAAAAAGGCATGGAGCCTTGCCATGACAGGGTTCCAAGAGCATATTGACATCAAGTGTCAGGGACCATTGTGATGACAAGTGTATTGAGCATGGCGATGCCAAAGCTCATGGAGCATTGTGATGAGAAGACCATGGATAATTTTGATGACGAGCGTCATGGGGTGTTGTGAGGACAAGTGTTATGGAACATTGTGATCACAAGGGATTGGAGCCTTGTGATGACAGAGGTCATGGAGCATTTTGAGTTCATTCTGATGACAATAGCATGAAGCACTATGATGATGGGCAGGGTGCATTGTGATGACAGGGTTCATGGAACCTTGAGATGAAAAGGGGCATGGAGCATTGTAGTTACAAGGGTCTTGGTGCTTTGTGATGACAAGGGCATGCAGCATTGTGATGAGAAGACCATGGAGGATTCTGATGAGATGCGTCATGGAGCTTTGTGATGACAAGGGCATGGAGCATTGTGATGAGAAGACCATGGATAATGGTGATGACGAGCGTCATGGGGCATTGTGATGAAAAGTGTTATGGAACATTGTGATCCCAAGGGTTTAGAGCATTGTGATGGCAGATGTCATGGAGCATTTTGATTTCATTTTGATTACAATAGCGTGAAGCAATATGATGATGGACATGTTGCATTGTGATGACAAGGTTCTTCGAGCATTGAGATGAAAAGGGGCATGGAGCATTGTGATTACAGGGTTCTTGGAGCATTGTGATGACAAGGGCATGGAGCATTGTGATGAGATGGCCATGGAGCATTCTGATGACTTGTGTCATGGAGATTTTGATGACAAGGGCATGAAGCATTGTTGTAACAGTGGTCTTAGAGCATTTTGATTTCAAGGGTTATGGAGTCTTGTGATAAGAAGGCCGTGGAACATTGTGATGGCTGGGGTCATGGAGCATTGTTATGACAGTGGCAATGGAGCATTGTGATGACAAGGGCATGGAGCATTGGTCTGAAAGTTTCATGGATTATTGGGATGAGAGTGGGCATGGAGCATTGTGAAGACAAGGGCCCGGAACACTGTGATACATGGGTCATGTAGGATTGTAACGACAAGGGCATGGAGAATTGTGATGACAAGAGCATGTAACATTGTGATGAGAAGTGTCATGGAGCATTGTGATGACAAAGATGTAGAGAATTGTGATGACAAGGGACATGGAGCATTGTGATGACCAGAGCATGGAACATTGGTCTGACAAGTTTCATGGATTATTGTGATGACAAATGTCATGGAGCATTTTGATGACAAGGGCATGGGTCATTGTGATGGGAAGAGCAGGGAGCATTGTGATGACAAGGTTTATGGAGCATTGTGATGACAAGGCTGTGGAGCATTGTGATGACAAGCACAAGTCACATTTTGATGCCATGGGTCATGGAGCACTGTGCTGACAAGGGCATGCAACTTTGTGATGACAAGGTTCATGGAGCATTGAGAGGAAAAGGGGCATGGAGCATTGTGATGACAGGGGTCTAGGAGCTTTGTGATGACAGAGGTCATGGATCATTTTGATTTCCTTGTGATGACAATAGCCTGAAGCATTATGATGATGGGCATGGTCCATTGTGATGACAGGTGTAATGGAGCATTGAGATGAAAAGGGGCATGGAGCATTGTGATTACAGGGGTATAGGAGCATTGTGATGACAAGAGCATGGAGCATTGTGATGAAAAGTGCTTGGAGCCTTTTCATGACATTTTTCAAGGAGCATTCTGATGACGAGTGTCAGGGAGCATTGTGATGACAACTCTCTTGAGCATTGTGATGACAGAGATCATGGATCACTGTGATGACAGGTGTCATGGAGCATTGTGATGAGAAGGTCATGGAGCATTGGGCTGAAAATATTCATGGAGTATTGTGGTGACAGGGGTCATGGATCCTTTTGATAGCAAGGGAATGGAGCATTGTGATGACAAGGTCCTGGAGCATTCTGATGAGAAGACCATGGAGCCTTGTGATGACAAGTCTAATGGAGCATTCTGAAGGAAAGAGGCATGGAGCATTGTGATTACAGGGTCCTGGAGCATTGTAATGACAAGAGCAAGGAGCATTGTGATGAGAAGACCATGGAGCATTCTCATGAATTGTGTCATGGTGTTTTGTGATGACAATGGCATGGACCATTGTGATTACAGGTGTCTTGGAGCATTGTGATGACAATGGTCATGGAGCCTTGTGAGGAGAAGGCCGTGGGACATTATGATGGCAGGGGTCATGGAGCATTGTTATGACGGGGGTAATGGATCATTGTGATGAAAAGGGCACGGAACATAGGTCTATAAAATTTCATGGGTTATTGTGATGACAGTGGGTATGGAGCATTGTGAAGACAAGGGCTCGGAACACTGTGATACATGGGTCATGGAGGATTGTAATGACATGGGCATGGAGCATTGTGATGAGAAGGGCATCGAGAATTGTGATGACAATCGTCATGGAGATTTGTGATGACAAGGGCATGGAGCAATATGATGAGATGTTTCAGGGAGCATTGTGATGACAATGGCATGGAGCATTGTGATGCCAAGGGTCATGGAGCTGTGTGATAACAAATGTCATGGAGCAGTTTGATGACAAGGGCATGGTGCATTGTGATGAGTAGGGCAGGGAGCATTGTGATGGCAGGTGTTATGGAACATTGTGATGTCAGGGCTCATGGAGCATTGTGATCATATGGGCATGTAGCATGGTGATGACAGGTGTCATGGAACATTGTCAGATGACAATTGTTTTGAGCATTGTAATGACAAACATCTTGGATCATTGAGATGACAAGGGCATGGAGTAGTGTGATGACAGGCATCATGGAGCATTGTGATGAGTGTGTTATGGAACATTGTGATCACAAGGGTTTGGAGCCTAGTGATGACAGAGGTCATGGATCATTTTGATTTCAAGGAGGATGGAACATTGTGATGACAAGGGCATGAAGCAATGTGATCCCAAGTTTCAGGGAGGATTGTGATGACAATGGTAATGGAGTATTGTGATGCGAATCACATGGAGCACTATGATGACAAGGTCATGTAGCATTTTGCTGACAAAGGCATGGAGCATTGTGATGACAAGTGTCATGGAACATTGTGATAACAGGGTCATAGAGCATTAGGATGACAAGAGCATGGACCATTTTGATGAGAAGAGTCATGGAGCATTTTGATGACAAGAGCCACAGATCATTGTGTTGTCAGGGGTCATTGAGCATTGTGATGACAGTGGTCATGGAGGATTGGGCTGAAAATGTTCTTGGAGCATTGTGAACACAAGGGAATGGAGCATTGTGGTGACAATATCCTGGAGCATTGTGATGAGATGACCATGGAGTCTTTTGATGACAAGTCTCATGGAGCAAGCTGATGGAAAGGGGCATGGAACATTGTGATTACAGTTGTCTTGGAGCATTGTGATGACAAGAGCATGGAGCATTGTGATGAGACGTCCATGGAACATTCTGATGACATGCATCACGGAGCTTTGTGATGACAATGGCAAGAGGCATTGTGTTTACAGGGATCTTGGAGCATTGTGATGAAAAGGGCATGGATCATTGTGATGACAAAGGCATGGAGACTTGTCATGACAGGGATCAAGGAGCATACTGACGACTAGTGTCAGGGAGCATTGTGATGACAAGTGTCATGGAGCACTGTGATGACAAGCGTCATGGAGCCTTGTGATAACTGGGGTCTTGGAGCATTGTGATGAAAAGTGAATGCATCATTGTGATGAAAAAGGCATGGTGCCTTGTCATGACAGGGTTCAAGGTGCACACTGACGGCAAGTGTCAGGGAGCATTGTGATGTAAAGTGTATTGCGCATTGTAATGACAAAGGACATGGAGCATTGTGATGAGAAGTCCATGGATAATTGGGATGACGAGCGTCATGGGGTGTTGTGATGACAAGTGTTATGGAAGATTGTGATCACAAGGGTTTGGAGCATTGTGATGACAGAGGTCATGGAGCATTTTGAGTTCATTGTGATGACAAAATCATGAAGCATTATGACGAAGGGCATGGTGCATTGTGGTGGTAGGGTTCATGGAGCACTGAGATGAAAAGTGTCATGGAGCATTGTTATGACAGGGGTCTTGGAGCATTGTGATGACAAGGGCATGGAGCATTGTGATGAGAAGGCCAAGGAGAATACTGATGACATGCGTCATGGAGGTCCGTGATGACAAGTGCATACAGCATTGTGATTACAGGGGTCTTAGAGCATTGAGATGAAAAGGGGCATGGAGCATTGTGATTACAGGGGTAATGGAGCATTGTGATGACAAGTGAATCGAGCATTGTGATGAAAAAGGCATGGAACCTATTCATGACAGGATTCAAGGATCATTCCGAAGACAAGTGTCAGGGAGCATTGTGATGACAAGTGTATTGAGTATTGTGATGACAAAGGTCATGGAGCGTTGAGATGACAAGCGCATGGAGTATGGTGATGACAGGCATCATGGAGCGTTGTGATGACAAGTCTTATGGAACATTGTGATCACACGGGTTTGCAGCATTGCGATGACAGAGTTCATGGATCATATTGATTTCAAGGAGCATGGATCTTTGTGATGACAAGGGCATGAAGCAATGTGATCCCAAGATGCATGTAGGATTGTGATGACAATGGTAATGGAGGAATGTGATGACAAGCGCATGGAATATTGTGATGAAAAGGTCATGTTTTGCTGACAAAGGCATGGAGCATTGTGGTGACAAGTGTCATGGAGCACTGTGATGACAAACATCACGGAGCATTGCAATTACAGGGTTCATGGAGCATTGGGTTGACACGGCCAAGGATCATTGTGTTGACAAGTTTTATGGAGAATTTTGATGACAAGAGTCCCGGATCATTGTGTTGTCAGGGGTCATGGATCGTTGTGATGACAGTGGTCATGGAGCATTGTGATGACAAGGGTCATGGAGCATTGTGATCATAAGGTCATGGAGCATTGGGCTGAAATTGTTCATGGAGTATTGTGATGAGAGGTGTCATGGAGCATTGTGATGACAAGGGAATGGAGCATTGTGATGACAATGTCCTGGAGCATTTAATGAGAAGACCATGGAGCCATGTGATGACAAGTCTCAGGGAGCATTCTCACGAAAAGCGGCATGCAGCATTGTGATTACTGTGGTCTTGGAGCATTGTGATGAATAGGGCATGGAGCATTGTGATGAAAAAGGCATGGAGCCTTGCCATGACAGGGTTCCAAGAGCATATTGACATCAAGTGTCAGGGACCATTGTGATGACAAGTGTATTGAGCATGGCGATGCCAAAGCTCATGGAGCATTGTGATGAGAAGACCATGGATAATTTTGATGACGAGCGTCATGGGGCGTTGTGAGGACAAGTGTTATGGAACATTGTGATCACAAGGGATTGGAGCCTTGTGATGACAGAGGTCATGGAGCATTTTGAGTTCATTCTGATGACAATAGCATGAAGCACTATGATGATGGGCAGGGTGCATTGTCATGACAGGGTTCATGGAACCTTGAGATGAAAAGGGGCATGGAGCATTGTAGTTACAAGGGTCTTGGTGCTTTGTGATGACAAGGGCATGCAGCATTGTGATGAGAAGGCCATGGAGGATTCTGATGAGATGCGTCATGGAGCTTTGTGATGACAAGGGCATGGAGCATTGTGATGAGAAGACCATGGATAATGGTGATGACGAGGGTCATGGGGCGTTGTGATGAAAAGTGTTATGGAACATTGTGATCCCAAGGGTTTAGAGCATTGTGATGGCAGATGTCATGGAGCATTTTGATTTCATTTTGATTACAATAGCGTGAAGCAATATGATGATGGACATGTTGCATTGTGATGACAAGGTTCTTCGAGCATTGAGATGAAAAGGGGCATGGAGCATTGTGATTACAGGGTTCTTGGAGCATTGTGATGACAAGGGCATGGAACATTGTGATGAGATGGCCATGGAGCATTCTGATGACTTGTGTCATGGAGATTTTGATGACAAGGGCATGAAGCATTGTTGTAACAGTGGTCTTAGAGCATTTTGATTTCAAGGGTTATGGAGCCTTGTGATAAGAAGGCCGTGGAACATTGTGATGGCTGGGGTCATGGAGCATTGTTATGACAGTGGCAATGGAGCATTGTGATGACAAGGGCATGGAGCATTGGTCTGAAAGTTTCATGGATTATTGGGATGAGAGTGGGCATGGAGCATTGTGATGACAAGGGCCCGGAACACTGTGATACATGGGTCATGTAGGATTGTAACGACAAGGGCATGGAGAATTGTGATGACAAGAGCATGTAACATTGTGATGAGAAGTGTCATGGAGCATTGTGATGACAAAGATGTAGAGAATTGTGATGACAAGGGACATGGAGCATTGTGATGACCAGAGCATGGAACATTGGTCTGACAAGTTTCATGGATTATTGTGATGACAAATGTCATGGAGCATTTTGATGACAAGGGCATGGGGCATTGTGATGGGAAGAGCAGGGAGCATTGTGATGACAAGGTTTATGGAGCATTGTGATGACAAGGCTGTGGAGCATTGTGATGACAAGCACAAGTCACATTTTGATGCCATGGGTCATGGAGCACTGTGCTGACAAGGGCATGCAACTTTGTGATGACAAGGTTCATGGAGCATTGAGAGGAAAAGGGGCATGGAGCATTGTGATGACAGGGGTCTAGGAGCTTTGTGATGACAGAGGTCATGGATCATTTTGATTTCCTTGTGATGACAATAGCCTGAAGCATTATGATGATGGGCATGGTCCATTGTGATGACAGGTGTAATGGAGCATTGAGATGAAAAGGGGCATGGAGCATTGTGATTACAGGGGTATAGGAGCATTGTGATGACAAGAGCATGGAGCATTGTGATGAAAAGTGCTTGGAGCCTTTTCATGACATGTTTCAAGGAGCATTCTGATGACGAGTGTCAGGGAGCATTGTGATGACAACTCTCTTGAGCATTGTGATGACAGAGATCAGGGATCACTGTGATGACAGGTGTCATGGAGCATTGTGATGAGAAGGTCATGGAGCATTGGGCTGAAAATATTCATGGAGTATTGTGGTGACAGGGGTCATGGATCCTTTTGATAGCAAGGGAATGGAGCATTGTGATGACAAGGTCCTGGAGCATTCTGATGAGAAGACCATGGAGCCTTGTGATGACAAGTCTAATGGAGCATTCTGAAGGAAAGAGGCATGGAGCATTGTGATTACAGGGTCCTGGAGCATTGTAATGACAAGAGCAAGGAGCATTGTGATGAGAAGACCATGGAGCATTCTCATGAATTGTGTCATGGTGTTTTGTGATGACAAGGGCATGGACCATTGTGATTACAGGTGTCTTGGAGCATTGTGATGACAAGGGTCATGGAGCCTTGTGAGGAGAAGGCCGTGGGACATTATGATGGCAGGGGTCATGGAGCATTGTTATGACGGGGGTAATGGATCATTGTGATGAAAAGGGCACGGAACATAGGTCTATAAAATTTCATGGGTTATTGTGATGACAGTGGGTATGGAGCATTGTGAAGACAAGGGCTCGGAACACTGTGATACATGGGTCATGGAGGATTGTAATGACATGGGCATGGAGCATTGTGATGAGAAGGGCATCGAGAATTGTGATGACAATCGTCATGGAGATTTGTGATGACAAGGGCATGGAGCAATATGATGAGATGTTTCAGGGAGCATTGTGATGACAATGACATGGAGCATTGTGATGCCAAGGGTCATGGAGCTGTGTGATAACAAATGTCATGGAGCAGTTTGATGACAAGGGCATTGTGCATTGTGATGAGTAGGGCAGGGAGCATTGTGATGGCAGGTGTTATGGAACATTGTGATGTCAGGGCTCATGGAGCATTGTGATCATATGGGCATGTAGCATGGTGATGACAGGTGTCATGGAACATTGTCAGATGACAATTGTTTTGAGCATTGTAATGACAAACATCTTGGATCATTGAGATGACAAGGGCATGGAGTAGTGTGATGACAGGCATCATGGAGCATTGTGATGAGTGTGTTATGGAACATTGTGATCACAAGGGTTTGGAGCCTAGTGATGACAGAGGTCATGGATCATTTTGATTTCAAGGAGCATGGAACATTGTGATGACAAGGGCATGAAGCAATGTGATCCCAAGTTTCAGGGAGGATTGTGATGACAATGGCAATGGAGTATTGTGATGCGAATCACATGGAGCACTATGATGACAAGGTCATGTAGCATTTTGCTGAC
Organism: Mesoplodon densirostris; assembly: GCF_025265405.1. Classification (NCBI taxonomy): domain Eukaryota; kingdom Metazoa; phylum Chordata; class Mammalia; order Artiodactyla; family Ziphiidae; genus Mesoplodon; species Mesoplodon densirostris. The sequence continues at coordinate 3,319,641 of NC_082682.1, forward strand.
AAAGGCATGGAGCATTGTGATGACAAGTGTCATGGAACATTGTGATAACAGGGTCATAGAGCATTAGGATGACAAGAGCATGGACCATTTTGATGAGAAGAGTCATGGAGCATTTTGATGACAAGAGCCACAGATCATTGTGTTGTCAGGGGTCATTGAGCATTGTGATGACAGTGGTCATGGAGTATTGGGCTGAAAATGTTCTTGGAGCATTGTGAACACAAGGGAATGGAGCATTGTGGTGACAATATCCTGGAGCATTGTGATGAGATGACCATGGAGTCTTTTGATGACAAGTCTCATGGAGCAAGCTGATGGAAAGGGGCATGGAACATTGTGATTACAGTTGTCTTGGAGCATTGTGATGACAAGAGCATGGAGCATTGTGATGAGACGTCCATGGAACATTCTGATGACATGCATCACGGAGCTTTGTGATGACAATGGCAAGAGGCATTGTGTTTACAGGGATCTTGGAGCATTGTGATGAAAAGGGCATGGATCATTGTGATGACAAAGGCATGGAGACTTGTCATGACAGGGATCAAGGAGCATACTGACGACTAGTGTCAGGGAGCATTGTGATGACAAGTGTCATGGAGCACTGTGATGACAAGCGTCATGGAGCCTTGTGATAACTGGGGTCTTGGAGCATTGTGATGAAAAGTGAATGCATCATTGTGATGAAAAAGGCATGGTGCCTTGTCATGACAGGGTTCAAGGTGCACACTGACGGCAAGTGTCAGGGAGCATTGTGATGTAAAGTGTATTGCGCATTGTAATGACAAAGGACATGGAGCATTGTGATGAGAAGTCCATGGATAATTGGGATGACGAGCGTCATGGGGTGTTGTGATGACAAGTGTTATGGAAGATTGTGATCACAAGGGTTTGGAGCATTGTGATGACAGAGGTCATGGAGCATTTTGAGTTCATTGTGATGACAAAATCATGAAGCATTATGACGAAGGGCATGGTGCATTGTGGTGGTAGGGTTCATGGAGCACTGAGATGAAAAGTGTCATGGAGCATTGTTATGACAGGGGTCTTGGAGCATTGTGATGACAAGGGCATGGAGCATTGTGATGAGAAGGCCAAGGAGAATACTGATGACATGCGTCATGGAGGTCCGTGATGACAAGTGCATACAGCATTGTGATTACAGGGGTCTTAGAGCATTGAGATGAAAAGGGGCATGGAGCATTGTGATTACAGGGGTAATGGAGCATTGTGATGACAAGTGAATCGAGCATTGTGATGAAAAAGGCATGGAACCTATTCATGACAGGATTCAAGGATCATTCCGAAGACAAGTGTCAGGGAGCATTGTGATGACAAGTGTATTGAGTATTGTGATGACAAAGGTCATGGAGCGTTGAGATGACAAGCGCATGGAGTATGGTGATGACAGGCATCATGGAGCGTTGTGATGACAAGTCTTATGGAACATTGTGATCACACGGGTTTGCAGCATTGCGATGACAGAGTTCATGGCTCATATTGATTTCAAGGAGCATGGATCTTTGTGATGACAAGGGCATGAAGCAATGTGATCCCAAATGCATGTAGGATTGTGATGACAATGGTAATGGAGGAATGTGATGACAAGCGCATGGAATATTGTGATGAAAAGGTCATGTTTTGCTGACAAAGGCATGGAGCATTGTGGTGACAAGTGTCATGGAGCACTGTGATGACAAACATCACGGAGCATTGCAATTACAGGGTTCATGGAGCATTGGGTTGACACGGCCAAGGATCATTGTGTTGACAAGTTTTATGGAGAATTTTGATGACAAGAGTCCCGGATCATTGTGTTGTCAGGGGTCATGGATCGTTGTGATGACAGTGGTCATGGAGCATTGTGATGACAAGGGTCATGGAGCATTGTGATCATAAGGTCATGGAGCATTGGGCTGAAATTGTTCATGGAGTATTGTGATGAGAGGTGTCATGGAGCATTGTGATGACAAGGGAATGGAGCATTGTGATGACAATGTCCTGGAGCATTTAATGAGAAGACCATGGAGCCATGTGATGACAAGTCTCAGGGAGCATTCTCATGAAAAGCGGCATGCAGCATTGTGATTACTGTGGTCTTGGAGCATTGTGATGAATAGGGCATGGAGCATTGTGATGAAAAAGGCATGGAGCCTTGCCATGACAGGGTTCCAAGAGCATATTGACATCAAGTGTCAGGGACCATTGTGATGACAAGTGTATTGAGCATGGCGATGCCAAAGCTCATGGAGCATTGTGATGAGAAGACCATGGATAATTTTGATGACGAGCGTCATGGGGCGTTGTGAGGACAAGTGTTATGGAACATTGTGATCACAAGGGATTGGAGCCTTGTGATGACAGAGGTCATGGAGCATTTTGAGTTCATTCTGATGACAATAGCATGAAGCACTATGATGATGGGCAGGGTGCATTGTGATGACAGGGTTCATGGAACCTTGAGATGAAAAGGGGCATGGAGCATTGTAGTTACAAGGGTCTTGGTGCTTTGTGATGACAAGGGCATGCAGCATTGTGATGAGAAGGCCATGGAGGATTCTGATGAGATGCGTCATGGAGCTTTGTGATGACAAGGGCATGGAGCATTGTGATGAGAAGACCATGGATAATGGTGATGACGAGGGTCATGGGGCGTTGTGATGAAAAGTGTTATGGAACATTGTGATCCCAAGGGTTTAGAGCATTGTGATGGCAGATGTCATGGAGCATTTTGATTTCATTTTGATTACAATAGCGTGAAGCAATATGATGATGGACATGTTGCATTGTGATGACAAGGTTCTTCGAGCATTGAGATGAAAAGGGGCATGGAGCATTGTGATTACAGGGTTCTTGGAGCATTGTGATGACAAGGGCATGGAACATTGTGATGAGATGGCCATGGAGCATTCTGATGACTTGTGTCATGGAGATTTTGATGACAAGGGCATGAAGCATTGTTGTAACAGTGGTCTTAGAGCATTTTGATTTCAAGGGTTATGGAGCCTTGTGATAAGAAGGCCGTGGAACATTGTGATGGCTGGGGTCATGGAGCATTGTTATGACAGTGGCAATGGAGCATTGTGATGACAAGGGCATGGAGCATTGGTCTGAAAGTTTCATGGATTATTGGGATGAGAGTGGGCATGGAGCATTGTGATGACAAGGGCCCGGAACACTGTGATACATGGGTCATGTAGGATTGTAACGACAAGGGCATGGAGAATTGTGATGACAAGAGCATGTAACATTGTGATGAGAAGTGTCATGGAGCATTGTGATGACAAAGATGTAGAGAATTGTGATGACAAGGGACATGGAGCATTGTGATGACCAGAGCATGGAACATTGGTCTGACAAGTTTCATGGATTATTGTGATGACAAATGTCATGGAGCATTTTGATGACAAGGGCATGGGGCATTGTGATGGGAAGAGCAGGGAGCATTGTGATGACAAGGTTTATGGAGCATTGTGATGACAAGGCTGTGGAGCATTGTGATGACAAGCACAAGTCACATTTTGATGCCATGGGTCATGGAGCACTGTGCTGACAAGGGCATGCAACTTTGTGATGACAAGGTTCATGGAGCATTGAGAGGAAAAGGGGCATGGAGCATTGTGATGACAGGGGTCTAGGAGCTTTGTGATGACAGAGGTCATGGATCATTTTGATTTCCTTGTGATGACAATAGCCTGAAGCATTATGATGATGGGCATGGTCCATTGTGATGACAGGTGTAATGGAGCATTGAGATGAAAAGGGGCATGGAGCATTGTGATTACAGGGGTATAGGAGCATTGTGATGACAAGAGCATGGAGCATTGTGATGAAAAGTGCTTGGAGCCTTTTCATGACATGTTTCAAGGAGCATTCTGATGACGAGTGTCAGGGAGCATTGTGATGACAACTCTCTTGAGCATTGTGATGACAGAGATCATGGATCACTGTGATGACAGGTGTCATGGAGCATTGTGATGAGAAGGTCATGGAGCATTGGGCTGAAAATATTCATGGAGTATTGTGGTGACAGGGGTCATGGATCCTTTTGATAGCAAGGGAATGGAGCATTGTGATGACAAGGTCCTGGAGCATTGTGATGAGAAGACCATGGAGCCTTGTGATGACAAGTCTAATGGAGCATTCTGAAGGAAAGAGGCATGGAGCATTGTGATTACAGGGTCCTGGAGCATTGTAATGACAAGAGCAAGGAGCATTGTGATGAGAAGACCATGGAGCATTCTCATGAATTGTGTCATGGTGTTTTGTGATGACAAGGGCATGGACCATTGTGATGACAGGTGTCTTGGAGCATTGTGATGACAAGGGTCATGGAGCCTTGTGAGGAGAAGGCCGTGGGACATTATGATGGCAGGGGTCATGGAGCATTGTTATGACGGGGGTAATGGATCATTGTGATGAAAAGGGCACGGAACATAGGTCTATAAAATTTCATGGGTTATTGTGATGACAGTGGGTATGGAGCATTGTGAAGACAAGGGCTCGGAACACTGTGATACATGGGTCATGGAGGATTGTAATGACATGGGCATGGAGCATTGTGATGAGAAGGGCATCGAGAATTGTGATGACAATCGTCATGGAGATTTGTGATGACAAGGGCATGGAGCAATATGATGAGATGTTTCAGGGAGCATTGTGATGACAATGACATGGAGCATTGTGATGCCAAGGGTCATGGAGCTGTGTGATAACAAATGTCATGGAGCAGTTTGATGACAAGGGCATTGTGCATTGTGATGAGTAGGGCAGGGAGCATTGTGATGGCAGGTGTAATGGAACATTGTGATGTCAGGGCTCATGGAGCATTGTGATCATATGGGCATGTAGCATGGTGATGACAGGTGTCATGGAACATTGTCAGATGACAATTGTTTTGAGCATTGTAATGACAAACATCTTGGATCATTGAGATGACAAGGGCATGGAGTAGTGTGATGACAGGCATCATGGAGCATTGTGATGAGTGTGTTATGGAACATTGTGATCACAAGGGTTTGGAGCCTAGTGATGACAGAGGTCATGGATCATTTTGATTTCAAGGAGCATGGAACATTGTGATGACAAGGGCATGAAGCAATGTGATCCCAAGTTTCAGGGAGGATTGTGATGACAATGGCAATGGAGTATTGTGATGCGAATCACATGGAGCACTATGATGACAAGGTCATGTAGCATTTTGCTGACAAAGGCATGGAGCATTGTGATGACAAGTGTCATGGAACATTGTGATAACAGGGTCATAGAGCATTAGGATGACAAGAGCATGGACCATTTTGATGAGAAGAGTCATGGAGCATTTTGATGACAAGAGCCACAGATCATTGTGTTGTCAGGGGTCATTGAGCATTGTGATGACAGTGGTCATGGAGGATTGGGCTGAAAATGTTCTTGGAGCATTGTGAACACAAGGGAATGGAGCATTGTGGTGACAATATCCTGGAGCATTGTGATGAGATGACCATGGAGTCTTTTGATGACAAGTCTCATGGAGCAAGCTGATGGAAAGGGGCATGGAACATTGTGATTACAGTTGTCTTGGAGCATTGTGATGACAAGAGCATGGAGCATTGTGATGAGACGTCCATGGAACATTCTGATGACATGCATCACGGAGCTTTGTGATGACAATGGCAAGAGGCATTGTGTTTACAGGGATCTTGGAGCATTGTGATGAAAAGGGCATGGATCATTGTGATGACAAAGGCATGGAGACTTGTCATGACAGGGATCAAGGAGCATACTGACGACTAGTGTCAGGGAGCATTGTGATGACAAGTGTCATGGAGCACTGTGATGACAAGCGTCATGGAGCCTTGTGATAACTGGGGTCTTGGAGCATTGTGATGAAAAGTGAATGCATCATTGTGATGAAAAAGGCATGGTGCCTTGTCATGACAGGGTTCAAGGTGCACACTGACGGCAAGTGTCAGGGAGCATTGTGATGTAAAGTGTATTGCGCATTGTAATGACAAAGGACATGGAGCATTGTGATGAGAAGTCCATGGATAATTGGGATGACGAGCGTCATGGGGTGTTGTGATGACAAGTGTTATGGAAGATTGTGATCACAAGGGTTTGGAGCATTGTGATGACAGAGGTCATGGAGCATTTTGAGTTCATTGTGATGACAAAATCATGAAGCATTATGACGAAGGGCATGGTGCATTGTGGTGGTAGGGTTCATGGAGCACTGAGATGAAAAGTGTCATGGAGCATTGTTATGACAGGGGTCTTGGAGCATTGTGATGACAAGGGCATGGAGCATTGTGATGAGAAGGCCAAGGAGAATACTGATGACATGCGTCATGGAGGTCCGTGATGACAAGTGCATACAGCATTGTGATTACAGGGGTCTTAGAGCATTGAGATGAAAAGGGGCATGGAGCATTGTGATTACAGGGGTAATGGAGCATTGTGATGACAAGTGAATCGAGCATTGTGATGAAAAAGGCATGGAACCTATTCATGACAGGATTCAATGATCATTCCGAAGACAAGTGTCAGGGAGCATTGTGATGACAAGTGTATTGAGTATTGTGATGACAAAGGTCATGGAGCATTGAGATGACAAGGGCATGGAGTATGGCGATGACAGGCATCATGGAGCGTTGTGATGACAAGTCTTATGGAACATTGTGATCACACGGGTTTGCAGCATTGCGATGACAGAGTTCATGGATCATATTGATTTCAAGGAGCATGGATCTTTGTGATGACAAGGGCATGAAGCAATGTGATCCCAAGATGCATGTAGGATTGTGATGACAATGTTAATGGAGGAATGTGATGACAAGCGCATGGAATATTGTGATGAAAGGTCATGTAGCGTTTTGCTGACAAAGGCATGGAGCATTGTGGTGACAAGTGTCATGGAGCACTGTGATGACAAACATCACGGAGCATTGCGATTACAGGGTTCATGGAGCATTGGGTTGACACGGCCAAGGATCAATGTGTTGACAAGTGTTATGGAGAATTTTGATGACAAGAGTCCCGGATCATTGTGTTGTCAGGGGTCATGGATCGTTGTGATGACAGTGGTCATGGAGCATTGTGATGACAAGGGTCATGGAGCATTGTGATCATAAGGTCATGGAGCATTGGGCTGAAATTGTTCATGGAGTATTGTGATGAGAGGTGTCATGGAGCATTGTGATGACAAGGGAATGGAGCATTGTGATGACAATGTCCTGGAGCATTTAATGAGAAGACCATGGAGCCATGTGATGACAAGTCTCAGGGAGCATTCTCACGAAAAGCGGCATGCAGCATTGTGATTACTGTGGTCTTGGAGCATTGTGATGAATAGGGCATGGAGCATTGTGATGAAAAAGGCATGGAGCCTTGCCATGACAGGGTTCCAAGAGCATATTGACATCAAGTGTCAGGGACCATTGTGATGACAAGTGTATTGAGCATGGCGATGCCAAAGCTCATGGAGCATTGTGATGAGAAGACCATGGATAATTTTGATGACGAGCGTCATGGGGCGTTGTGAGGACAAGTGTTATGGAACATTGTGATCACAAGGGATTGGAGCCTTGTGATGACAGAGGTCATGGAGCATTTTGAGTTCATTCTGATGACAATAGCATGAAGCACTATGATGATGGGCAGGGTGCATTGTCATGACAGGGTTCATGGAACCTTGAGATGAAAAGGGGCATGGAGCATTGTAGTTACAAGGGTCTTGGTGCTTTGTGATGACAAGGGCATGCAGCATTGTGATGAGAAGGCCATGGAGGATTCTGATGAGATGCGTCATGGAGCTTTGTGATGACAAGGGCATGGAGCATTGTGATGAGAAGACCATGGATAATGGTGATGACGAGGGTCATGGGGCGTTGTGATGAAAAGTGTTATGGAACATTGTGATCCCAAGGGTTTAGAGCATTGTGATGGCAGATGTCATGGAGCATTTTGATTTCATTTTGATTACAATAGCGTGAAGCAATATGATGATGGACATGTTGCATTGTGATGACAAGGTTCTTCGAGCATTGAGATGAAAAGGGGCATGGAGCATTGTGATTACAGGGTTCTTGGAGCATTGTGATGACAAGGGCATGGAACATTGTGATGAGATGGCCATGGAGCATTCTGATGACTTGTGTCATGGAGATTTTGATGACAAGGGCATGAAGCATTGTTGTAACAGTGGTCTTAGAGCATTTTGATTTCAAGGGTTATGGAGCCTTGTGATAAGAAGGCCGTGGAACATTGTGATGGCTGGGGTCATGGAGCATTGTTATGACAGTGGCAATGGAGCATTGTGATGACAAGGGCATGGAGCATTGGTCTGAAAAGTTTCATGGATTATTGGGATGAAAGTGGGCATGGAGCATTGTGATGACAAGGGCCCGGAACACTGTGATACATGGGTCATGTAGGATTGTAACGACAAAGGCATGGAGAATTGTGATGACAAGAGCATGTAACATTTTGATGAGAAGTGTCATGGAGCATTGTGATGACAAAGACGTAGAGAATTGTGATGACAAGGGACATGGAGCATTGTGATGACCAGAGCATGGAGCATTGGTCTGACAAGTTTCATGGATTATTGTGATGACAAATGTCATGGAGCATTTTGATGACAAGGGCATGGGGCATTGTGATGGGAAGAGCAGGGAGCATTGTGATGACAACGTTTATGGAGCATTGTGATGACAAGGCTGTGGAGCATTGTGATGACAAGCACAAGTCACATTTTGATGCCATGGGTCATGGAGCACTGTGCTGACAAGGGCATGCAACTTTGTGATGACAAGGTTCATGGAGCATTGAGAGGAAAAGGGGCATGGAGCATTGTGATGACAGGGGTCTAGGAGCTTTGTGATGACAGAGGTCATGGATCATTTTGATTTCCTTGTGATGACAATAGCCTGAAGCATTATGATAATGGGCATGGTCCATTGTGATGACAGGTGTAATGGAGCATTGAGATGAAAAGGGGCATGGAGCATTGTGATTACAGGGGTATAGGAGCATTGTGATGACAAGAGCATGGAGCATTGTAATGAAAAGTGCTTGGAGCCTTTTCATGACATGTTTTAAGGAGCATTCTGATGACGAGTGTCAGGGAGCATTGTGATGACAACTCTCTTGAGCATTGTGATGACAGAGATCATGGATCACTGTGATGACAGGTGTCATGGAGCATTGTGATGAGAAGGTCATGGAGCATTGGGCTGAAAATATTCATGGAGTATTGTGGTGACAGGGGTCATGGATCCTTTTGATAGCAAGGGAATGGAGCATTGTGATGACAAGGTCCTGGAGCATTGTGATGAGAAGACCATGGAGCCTTGTGATGACAAGTCTAATGGAGCATTCTGAAGGAAAGAGGCATGGAGCATTGTGATTACAGGGTCCTGGAGCTTTGTAATGACAAGAGCAAGGAGCATTGTGATGAGAAGACCATGGAGCATTCTCATGATTTGTGTCATGGTGTTTTGTGATGACAAGGGCATGGACCATTGTGATTACAGGTGTCTTGGAGCATTGTGATGACAAGGGTCATGGAGCCTTGTGAGGAGAAGGCCGTGGGACATTATGATGGCAGGGGTCATGGAGCATTGTTATGACGGGTGTAATGGATCATTGTGATGAAAAGGGCACGGAACATAGGTCTATAAAATTTCATGGGTTATTGTGATGACAGTGGGTATGGAGCATTGTGAAGACAAGGGCTCGGAACACTGTGATACATGGGTCATGGAGGATTGTAATGACATGGGCATGGAGCATTGTGATGAGAAGGGCATCGAGAATTGTGATGACAATCGTCATGGAGATTTGTGATGACAAGGGCATGGAGAAATATGATGAGATGTTTCAGGGAGCATTGTGATGACAATGGCATGGAGCATTGTGATGCCAAGGGTCATGGAGCTGTGTGATAACAAATGTCATGGAGCAGTTTGATGACAAGGGCATGGTGCATTGTGATGAGTAGGGCAGGGAGCATTGTGATGGCAGGTGTTATGGAACATTGTGATGTCAGGGCTCATGGAGCATTGTGATGATATGGGCATGTAGCATGGTGATGACAGGTGTCATGGAACATTGTCAGATGACAATTGTTTTGAGCATTGTAATGACAAACATCTTGGATCATTGAGATGACAAGGGCATGGAGTAGTGTGATGACAGGCATCATGGAGCATTGTGATGAGTGTGTTATGGAACATTGTGATCACAAGGGTTTGGAGCCTAGTGATGACAGAGGTCATGGATCATTTTGATTTCAAGGAGCATGGAACATTGTGATGACAAGGGCATGAAGCAATGTGATCCCAAGTTTCAGGGAGGATTGTGATGACAATGGTAATGGAGTATTGTGATGCCAATCACATGGAGCACTATGATGACAAGGTCATGTAGCATTTTGCTGACAAAGGCATGGAGCATTGTGATGAAAAGTGTCATGGAACAATGTGATAACAGGGGTCATAGAGCATTAGGATGACAAGAGCATGGACCATTTTGATGAGAAGAGTCATGGAGCATTTTGATGACAAGAGCCACAGATCATTGTGTTGTCAGGGGTCATTGAGTGTTGTGATGACAGTGGTCATGGAGTATTGGGCTGAAAATTTTCTTGGAGCATTGTGAACACAAGGGAATGGAGCATTGTGGTGACAATATCCTGGAGCATTGTGATGAGATGACCATGGAGACTTTTGATGACAAGTCTCATGGAGCAAGCTGATGGAAAGGGGCATGGAACATTGTGAGGACAAAGGCATGGAGACTTGTCATGACAGGGTTCAAGGAGCATACTGACGACAAGTGTCAAGGAGCATTGTGATGTAAAGTGTATTGCACATTGTAATGACAAAGTACATGGAGCATTGTGATGAGAAGTCCATGGATAATTGGGATCATGAGCGTCATGGGGTGTTGTGATGACAAGTGTTATGGAAGATTGTGATCACAAGGGTTTGGAGCATTGTGATGACAGAGGTCATGGAGCATTTTGAGTTCATTGTGATGACAAAATCATGAAGCATTATGATGAAGGGCATGATGCATTGTGGTGGTAGGGTTCATGGAGCACTGAGATGAAAAGTGTCATGGAGCATTGTTATGACAGTGGTCTTGGAGCATTGTGATGACAAGGGCATGGAGCATTGTGATGAGAAGGCCAAGGAGAATACTGATGACATGCATCATGGAGGTCCGTGATGACAAGTGCATACAGCATTGTGATTACAGGGGTCTTGGAGCATTGAGATGAAAAGGGGCATGGAGCATTGTGATTACAGGGGTAATGGAGCATTGTGATGACAAGTGAATCGAGCATTGTGATGAAAAAGACATGGATCCTATTCATGACAGGATTCAAGGAGCATTCCAAAGACAAGTGTCAGGGAGCATTGTGATGACAAGTGTATTGAGTATTGTGATGACAAAGGTCATGGAGCATTGAGATGACAAGGGCATGGGGTATGGTGATGACAGGCATCATGGAGCGTTGTGATGACAAGGGAATGGAGCATTGTGATGACAATGTCCTGGAGCATTTAATGAGAAGACCATGGAGACAGGTGATGACAAGTCTCATGGAGCATTCTCACGAAAATCGGCATTGAGCATTGTGATTACTGTGGTTTTGGAGCATTGTGATGAATAGGGCATGGAGCATTGTGATGAAAAAGGCATGGAGCCTTGCCATGACAAGGTTCCAAGAGCATATTGACATCAAGTGTCAGGGACCATTGTGATGACAAGTGTATTGAGCATGGTGATGCCAAAGCTCATGGAGCACTGTGATGAGAAGACCATGGATAATTTTGATGACGAGCGTCATGGGGCGTTGTGAGGACAAGTGTTATGGAACATTGTGATCACAAGGGATTGGAGCCTTGTGATGACAGAGGTCATGGAACATTTTGAGTTCATTCTGATGACAATAGCATGAAGCACTGTGTTGATAGGCAGGGTGCATTGTGATGACAGGGTTCATGGAACACTGAGATGAAAAGGGGCATGGAGCATTGTAGTTACAAGGGTCTTGGTGCTTTGTGATGACAAGGGCATGCAGCATTGTGATGAGAAGGCCATGGAGGATTCTGATGAGATGCGTCATGGGGCTTTGTGATGACAAGGGCATGGAGCATTGTGATGAGAAGACCATGGATAATGGTGATGACGAGCGTCATGGGGCGTTGTGATGAAAAGTGTTATGGAACATTGTGATCCCAAGGGTTTAGAGCATTGTGATGGCAGATGTCATGGAGCATTTTGATTTCATTTTGATTACAATAGCGTGAAGCAATATGATGATGGACATGTTGCATTGTGATGACAAGGTTCTTCGAGCATTGAGATGAAAAGGGGCATGGAGCATTGTGATTACAGGGTTCTTGGAGCATTGTGATGACAAGGGCATGGAGCATTGTGATGAGATGGCCATGGAGCATTCTGATGACTTGTGTCATGGAGATTTTGATGACAAGGGCATGAAGCATTGTTGTAACAGTGGTCTTAGAGCATTTTGATTACAAGGGTTATGGAGCCTTGTGATAAGAAGGCCGTGGAACATTGTGATGGCTGGGGTCATGGAGCATTGTTATGACAGTGGCAATGGAGCATTGTGATGACAAGGGCATGGAGCATTGGTCTGAAAAGTTTCATGGATTATTGGGATGAGAGTGGGCATGGAGCATTGTGATGACAAGGGCACGGAACACTGTGATACATGGGTCATGTAGGATTGTAACGACAAGGGCATGGAGAATTGTGATGACAAGAGCATGTAACATTGTGATGAGAAGTGTCATGGAGCATTGTGATGACAAAGATGTAGAGAATTGTGATGACAAGGGACATGGAGCATTGTGATGACCAGAGCATGGAGCATTGGTCTGACAGGTTTCATGGATTATTGTGATGACAAATGTCATGGAGCATTTTGATGACAAGGGCATGGGGCATTGTGATGGGAAGAGCAGGGAGCATTGTGATGACAAGGTTTATGGAGCATTGTGATGACCAGGCTGTGGAGCATTGTGATGACAAGCACAAGTCACATTTTGATGCCATGGGTCATGGAGCACTGTGCTGACAAGGGCATGCAACTTTGTGATGACAAGGTTCATGGAGCATTGAGAGGAAAAGGGGCATGGAGCATTGTGATGACAGGGGTCTAGGAGCTTTGTGATGACAGAGGTCATGGATCATTTGGATTTCCTTGTGATGACAATAGCCTGAAGAATTATGATGATGGGCATGGTCCATTGTGATGACAGGTGTAATGGAGCATTGTGATGAGAAGGTCATGGAGCATTGGGCTGAAAATATTCATGGAGTATTGTGGTGACAGTGGTCATGGATCCTTTTGATAGCAAGGGAATGGAGCATTGTGATGACAAGGTCCTGGAGCATTGTGATGAGAAGACCATGGAGCCTTGTGATGACAAGTCTAATGGAGCATTCTGAAGGAAAGAGGCATGGAGCATTGTGATTACAGGGTCCTGGAGCATTGTAATGACAAGAGCAAGGAGCATTGTGATGAGAAGACCATGGAGCATTCTCATGAATTGTGTCATGGTGTTTTGTGATGACAAGGGCATGGACCATTGTGATGACAGGTGTCTTGGAGCATTGTGATGACAAGGGTCATGGAGCCTTGTGAGGAGAAGGCCGTGGGACATTATGATGGCAGGGGTCATGGAGCATTGTTATGACGGGGGTAATGGATCATTGTGATGAAAAGGGCACGGAACATAGGTCTAAAAAATTTCATGGGTTATTGTGATGACAGTGGGTATGGAGCATTGTGAAGACAAGGGCTCGGAACACTGTGATACATGGGTCATGGAGGATTGTAATGACATGGGCATGGAGCATTGTAATGAGAAGGGCAACGAGAATTGTGATGACAATCGTCATGGAGATTTGTGATGACAAGGGCATGGAGCAATATGATGAGATGTTTCAGGGAGCATTGTGATGACAATGGCATGGAGCATTGTGATGCCAAGGGTCATGGAGCTGTGTGATAACAAATGTCATGGAGCAGTTTGATGACAAGGGCATGGTGCATTGTGATGAGTAGGGCAGGGAGCATTGTGATGGCAGGTGTTATGGAACATTGTGATGTCAGGGCTCATGGAGCATTGTGATCATATGGGCATGTAGCATGGTGATGACAGGTGTCATGGAACATTGTCAGATGACAATTGTTTTGAGCATTGTAATGACAAACATCTTGGATCATTGAGATGACAAGGGCATGGAGTAGTGTGATGACAGGCATCATGGAGCATTGTGATGAGTGTGTTATGGAACATTGTGATCACAAGGGTTTGGAGCCTAGTGATGACAGAGGTCATGGATCATTTTAATTTCAAGGAGCATGGAACATTGTGATGACAAGGGCATGAAGCAATGTGATCCCAAGTTTCAGGGAGGATTGTGATGACAATGGTAATGGAGTATTGTGATGCGAATCACATGGAGCACTATGATGACAAGGTCATGTAGCATTTTGCTGACAAAGGCATGGAGCATTGTGATGACAAGTGTCATGGAACATTGTGATAACAGGGGTCATAGAGCATTAGGATGACAAGAGCATGGACCATTTTGATGAGAAGAGTCATGGAGCATTTTGATGACAAGAGCCACAGATCATTGTGTTGTCAGGGGTCATTGAGCGTTGTGATGACAGTGGTCAAGGAGGATTGGGCTGAAAATGTTCTTGGAGCATTGTGAACAAAAGGGAATGGAGCATTGTGGTGACAATATCCTGGAGCATTGTGATGAGATGACCATGGAGTCTTTTGATGACAAGTCTCATGGAGCAAGCTGATGGAAAGGGGCATGGAACATTGTGATTACAGTTGTCTTGGAGCATTGTGATGACAAGAGCATGGATCATTGTGATGAGAAGTCCATGGAACATTCTGATGACATGCATCACGGAGCTTTTTGATGACAATGGCAAGAGGCATTGTGATTACAGGGATCTTGGAGCATTGTGATGAAAAGGGCATGGATCATTGTGATGACAAAGGCATGGAGACTTGTCATGACAGGGTTCAAGGAGCATACTGACGACAAGTGTCAGGGAGCATTGTGATGACAAGTGTCATGGAGCACTGTGATGACAAGCGTCATGGAGCCTTGTGATGACCGGGATCTTGGAGCATTGTGATGAAAAGTGAATGCATCATTGTGATGAAAAAGGCATGGTGCCTTGTCATGACAGGGTTCAAGGAGCACACTGATGACAAGTGTCAAGGAGCATTGTGATGTAAAGTGTATTGTGCATTGTAATGACAAAGGACATGGAGCATTGTGATGAGAAGTCCATGGATAATTGGGATGACGAGCGTCATGGGGTGTTGTGATGACAAGTGTTATGGAAGATTGTGATCACAAGGGTTTGGAGGATTGTGATGACAGAGGTCATGGAGCATTTTGAGTTTATTGTGATGACAAAATCATGAAGCATTATGATGAAGGGCATGATGCATTGTGGTGGTAGGGTTCATGGAGCACTGAGATGAAAAGTGTCATGGAGCATTGTTATGACAGTGGTCTTGGAGCATT
This sequence comes from Mesoplodon densirostris, assembly GCF_025265405.1. NCBI lineage: Eukaryota > Metazoa > Chordata > Mammalia > Artiodactyla > Ziphiidae > Mesoplodon > Mesoplodon densirostris. Next base: position 3,335,229 of record NC_082682.1, read on the forward strand.
GTGATGACAAGGGCATGGAGGATTGTGATGAGATGGCCATGGAGCATTCTGATGACTTGTGTCATGGAGATGTTGATGACAAGGGCATGAAGCATTGTTGTAACAGTGGTCTTAGAGCATTTTGATTTCAAGGGTTATGGAGCCTTGTGATAAGAAGGCCGTGGAACATTGTGATTGCTGGGGTCATGGAGCATTGTTATGACAGTGGCAATGGAGCATTGTGATGACAAGGGCATGGAGCATTGGTCTGAAAAGTTTCATGCATTATTGGGATGAGAGTGGGCATGGAGCATTGTGATGAAAAGGGCACGGAACACTGTGATACATGGGTCATGTAGGATTGTAACGACAAGGGCATGGGGAATTGTGATGACAAGAGCATGTAACATTGTGATGAGAAGTGTCATGGAGCATTGTGATGACAAAGATGTAGAGAATTGTGATGACAAGGGACATGGAGCATTTTGATGACCAGAGCATGGAGCATTGGTCTGACAAGTTTCATGGATTATTGTGATGACAAATGTCATGGAGCGTTTTGATGACAAGGGCATGGGGCATTGTGATGGGAAGAGCAGGGAGCATTGTGATGACAAGGTTTATGGATTATTGTGATGACAAGGCTGTGGAGCATTGTGATGACAAGCACAAGTCACATTTTGATGCCATGGGTCATGGAGCACTGTGCTGACAAGGGCATGCAACTTTGTGATGACAAGGTTCATGGAGCATTGAGAGGAAAAGGGGCATGGAGCATTGTGATGACAGGTGTCTAGGAGCTTTGTGATGACAGAGGTCATGGATCATTTTGATTTCCTTGTGATGACAATAGCCTGAAGCATTATGATAATGGGCATGGTCCATTGTGATGACAGGTATAATGGAGCATTGAGATGAAAAGGGGCATGGAGCATTGTGATTACAGGGTTATAGGAGCATTGTGATGACTAGAGCATGGAGCATTGTGATGAAAAGTGCTTGGAGCCTTTTCATGACATGTTTCAAGGAGCATTCTGATGACGAGTGTCAGGGAGCATTGTGATGACAACTCTCTTGAGCATTGTGATGACAGAGATCATGGATCACTGTGATGACAGGTGTCATGGAGCATTGTGATGAGAAGGTCATGGAGCATTGGGCTGAAAATATTCATGGAGTATTGTGGTGACAGGGGTCATGGATCCTTTTGATAGCAAGGGAATGGAGCATTGTGATGACAAGGTCCTGGAGCATTGTGATGAGAAGACCATGGAGCCTTGTGATGACAAGTCTAATGGAGCATTCTGAAGGAAAGAGGCATGGAGCATTGTGATTACAGGGTCCTGGAGCATTGTAATGACAAGAGCAAGGAGCATTGTGATGAGAAGACCATGGAGCATTCTCATGAATTGTGTCATGGTGTTTTGTGATGACAAGGGCATGGACCATGGTGATGACAGGTGTCTTGGAGCATTGTGATGACAAGGGTCATGGAGCCTTGTGAGGAGAAGGCCGTGGGACATTATGATGGCAGGGGTCATGGAGCATTGTTATGACGGGTGTAATGGATCATTGTGATGAAAAGGGCACGGAACATAGGTCTATAAAATTTCATGGGTTATTGTGATGACAGTGGGTATGGAGCATTGTGAAGACAAGGGCTCGGAACACTGTGATACATGGGTCATGGAGGATTGTAATGACATGGGCATGGAGCATTGTGATGAGAAGGGCATCAAGAATTGTGATGACAATCGTCATGGAGATTTGTGATGACAAGGGCATGGAGCAATATGATGAGATGTTTCAGGGAGCATTGTGATGACAATGGCATGGAGCATTGTGATGCCAAGGGTCATGGAGCTGTGTGATAACAAATGTCATGGAGCAGTTTGATGACAAGGGCATGGTGCATTGTGATGAGTAGGGCAGGGAGCATTGTGATGGCAGGTGTTATGGAACATTGTGATGTCAGGGCTCATGGAGCATTGTGATCATATGGGCATGTAGCATGGTGATGACAGGTGTCATGGAACATTGTCAGATGACAATTGTTTTGAGCATTGTAATGACAAACATCTTGGATCATTGAGATGACAAGGGCATGGAGTAGTGTGATGACAGGCATCATGGAGCATTGTGATGAGTGTGTTATGGAACATTGTGATCACAAGGGTTTGGAGCCTAGTGATGACAGAGGTCATGGATCATTTTGATTTCAAGGAGCATGGAACATTGTGATGACAAGGGCATGAAGCAATGTGATCCCAAGTTTTAGGGAGGATTGTTATGACAATGGTAATGGAGTATTGTGATGCGAATCACATGGAGCACTATGATGACAAGGTCATGTAGCATTTTGCTGACAAAGGCATGGAGCATTGTGATGACAAGTGTCATGGATCATTGTGATAACAGGGGTCATAGAGCATTAGGATGACAAGAGCATGGACCATTTTGATGAGAAGAGTCATGGAGCATTTTGATGACAAGAGCCACAGATCATTGTGTTGTCAGGGGTCATTGAGCGTTGTGATGACAGTGGTCAAGGAGGATTGGGCTGAAAATGTTCTTGGATCATTGTGAACACAAGGGAATGGAGCATTGTGGTGACAATATCCTGGAGCATTGTGATGAGATGACCATGGAGTCTTTTGATGACAAGTCTCATGGAGCAAGCTGATGGAAAGGGGCATGGAACATTGTGATTACAGTTGTCTTGGAGCATTGTGATGACAAGAGCATGGATCATTGTGATGAGAAGTCCATGGAACATTCTGATGACATGCATCACGGAGCTTTTTGATGACAATGGCAAGAGGCATTGTGATTACAGGGATCTTGGAGCATTGTGATGAAAAGGGCATGGATCATTGTGATGACAAAGGCATGGAGACTTGTCATGACAGGGTTCAAGGAGCATACTGACGACAAGTGTCAGGGAGCATTGTGATGACAAGTGTCATGGAGCACTGTGATGACAAGCGTTATGGAGCCTTGTGATGACCGGGATCTTGGAGCATTGTGATGAAAAGTGAATGCATCATTGTGATGAAAAAGGCATGGTGCCTTGTCATGACAGGGTTCAAGGAGCACACTGACGACAAGTGTCAGGGAACATTGTGATGTAAAGTGTATTGCGCATTTTAATGACAAAGGACATGGAGCATTGTGATGAGAAGTCCATGGATAATTGTGATCAAGAGCGTCATGGGGTGTTGTGATGACAAGTGTTATGGAAGATTGTGATCACAAGGGTTTGGAGGATTGTGATGACAGAGGTCATGGAGCATTTTGAGTTGAGTTCATTGTGATGACAAAATCATGAAGCATTATGATGAAGGACATGATGCATTGTGGTGGTAGGGTTCATGGAGCACTGAGATGAAAAATGTCATGGAGCATTGTTATGACAGTGGTCTTGGAGCATTGTGATGACAAGGGCATGGAGGATTGTGATGAGATGGCCATGGAGCATTCTGATGACTTGTGTCATGGAGATTTTGATGACAAGGCATGAAGCATTGTTGTAACAGTGGTCTTAGAGCATTTTGATTTCAAGGGTTATGGAGCCTTGTGATAAGAAGGCCGTGGAACATCGTGATTGCTGGGGTCATGGAGCATTGTTATGACAGTGGCAATGGAGCAATGTGATGACAAGGGCATGGAGCATTGGTCTGAAAAGTTTCATGGATTATTGGGATGAGAGTGGGCATGGAGCATTGTGATGACAAGGGCACGGAACACTGTGATACATGGGTCATGTAGGATTGTAACGACAAGGGCATGGGGAATTGTGATGACAAGAGCATGTAACATTGTGATGAGAAGTGTCATGGAGCATTGTGATGACAAAGATGTAGAAAATTGTGATGACAAGTGACATGGAGCATTTTGATGACCAGAGCATGGAGCATTGGTATGACAAGTTTCATGGATTATTGTGATGACAAATGTCATGGAGCGTTTTGATGACAAGGGCATGGGGCATTGTGATGGGAAGAGCAGGGAGCATTGTGATGACAACGTTTATGGAGCATTGTGATGACAAGGCTGTGGAGCATTGTGATGACAAGCACAAGTCACATTTTGATGCCATGGGTCATGGAGCACTGTGCTGACAAGGGCATGCAACTTTGTGATGACAAGGTTCATGGAGCATTGAGAGGAATAGGGGCATAGAGCATTGTGATGACAGGGGTCTAGGAGCTTTGTGATGACAGAGGTCATGGATCATTTTGATTTCCTTGTGATGACAATAGCCTGAAGCATTATGATAATGGGCATGGTCCATTGTGATGACAGGTGTAATGGAGCATTGAGATGAAAAGGGGCATGGAGCATTGTGATTACAGGGGTATAGGAGCATTGTGATGACTAGAGCATGGAGCATTGTGATGAAAAGTGTTTGGAGCCTTTTCATGACATGTTTCAAGGAGCATTCTGATGACGAGTGTCAGGGAGCATTGTGATGACAACTCTCTTGAGCATTGTGATGACAGAGATCATGGATCACTGTGATGACAGGTGTCATGGAGCATTGTGATGAGAAGGTCATGGAGCATTGGGCTGAAAATATTCATGGAGTATTGTGGTGACAGGGGTCATGGATCCTTTTGATAGCAAGGGAATGGAGCATTGTGATGACAAGGTCCTGGAGCATTGTGATGAGAAGACCATGGAGCCTTGTGATGACAAGTCTAATGGAGCATTCTGAAGGAAAGAGGCATGGAGCATTGTGATTACAGGGTCCTGGAGCATTGTAATGACAAGAGCAAGGAGCATTGTGATGAGAAGACCATGGAGCATTCTCATGAATTGTGTCATGGTGTTTTGTGATGACAAGGGCATGGACCATTGTGATGACAGGTGTCTTGGAGCATTGTGATGACAAGGGTCATGGAGCCTTGTGAGGAGAAGGCCGTGGGACATTATGATGGCAGGGGTCATGGAGCATTGTTATGACGGGGGTAATGGATCATTGTGATGAAAAGGGCACGGAACATAGGTCTATAAAATTTCATGGGTTATTGTGATGACAGTGGGTATGGAGCATTGTGAAGACAAGGGCTCGGAACACTGTGATACATGGGTCATGGAGGATTGTAATGACATGGGCATGGAGCATTGTGATGAGAAGGGCATCGAGAATTGTGATGACAATCGTCATGGAGATTTGTGATGACAAGGGCATGGAGCAATATGATGAGATGTTTCAGGGAGCATTGTGATGACAATGGCATGGAGCATTGTGATGCCAAGGGTCATGGAGCTGTGTGATAACAAATGTCATGGAGCAGTTTGATGACAAGGGCATGGTGCATTGTGATGAGTAGGGCAGGGAGCATTGTGATGGCAGGTGTTATGGAACATTGTGATGTCAGGGCTCATGGAGCATTGTGATCATATGGGCATGTAGCATGGTGATGACAGGTGTCATGGAACATTGTCAGATTACAATTGTTTTGAGCATTGTAATGACAAACATCTTGGATCATTGAGATGACAAGGGCATGGAGTAGTGTGATGACAGGCATCATGGAGCATTGTGATGAGTGTGTTATGGAACATTGTGATCACAAGGGTTTGGAGCCTAGTGATGACAGAGGTCATGGATCATTTTGATTTCAAGGAGCATGGAACATTGTGATGACAAGGGCATGAAGCAATGTGATCCCAAGTTTCAGGGACCATTGTGATGACAATGGTAATGGAGTATTGTGATGAGAATCACATGGAGCACTATGATGACAAGGTCATGTAGCATTTTGCTGACAAAGGCATGGAACATTGTGATGACAAGTGTCATGGAACATTGTGATAACAGGGGTCATAGAGCATTAGGATGACAAGAGCATGGAGCATTTTGATGAGAAGATTCATGGAGCATTTTGATGACAAGAGCCTCAGATCATTGTGTTGTCAGGGGCCATTGAGCGTTGTGATGACAGTGGTCATGTAGGATTGTGCTGAAAATGTTCTTGGAGCATTGTGAACACAAGGGAATGGAGCATTGTGGTGACAATATCGTGGAGCATTGTGATGAGATGACCATGGAGTCTTTTGATGACAAGTCTCATGGTGCAAGCTGATGGAAAGGGGCATGGAGCATTGTGATTACAGTTGTCTTGGAGCATTGTGATGACAAGAGCATGGAGCATTGTGATGAGAAGTCCATGGAACATTCTGATGACCTGCATCATGGAGCTTTGCGATGACAATGGCAAGAGGCATTGTGATTAGAGGGATCTTGGAGCATTGTGATGAAAAGGGCATGGATCATTGTGATGACAAAGGCATGGAGCCTCGTCATGACAGGGTTCAAGGAGCATACTGACAACAAGTGTCAGGGAGCATTGTGATGACAAGTGTCATGGAGCACTCTGATGACAAGCGTCATGGAGCCTTGTGATAACCGGGGTCTTGGAGCATTGTGATGAAAAGTGAATGCATCATTGTGATGAAACAGACATGGTGCCTTGTCATGACAGTGTTCAAGAAGCACCCTGACGACAAGTGTCAGGGAGCATTGTGATGAAAAGTGTATTGAGCATTGTGATGACAAAGGTCATGGAGCATTGTGATGAGAAGTCCATGGATAATTGGGATGACGAGCGTCATGGGGCGTTGTGATGACAAGTGTTATGGAACATTGTGATCACAAGGGTTTGGAGCATTGTGATGACAGAGGCCATGGAGCATTTTGATTTCATTGTGAAGAGAAAATCATGAAGCATTATGATGAAGGCCCTGGTGCATTGTGATGATAGCGTTCATGGAGCACTGAGATGAAAAGTGTCATGGAGCATTGTTATGACAGGGGTCTTGGAGCATTGTGATGACAAGGGCATGGAGCATTGTGATGAGAAGGCCAAGGAGAATACTGTTGACATGCGTCATGGAGTTTCGTGATGACCAGGGCATAGAGCATTTTGATTACAGGGGTCTTGGAGCATTGAGATGAAAAGGGACATGGAGCATTGTGATTACAGGGGTAATGGAGCATTGTGATGACAAGTGAATCGAGAATTGTGATGAAAAAGGCATGGATCCTATTCATGACAGGATTCAAGGAGCATTCCGAAGACAACTGTCAGGGAGCATTGTGATGACTAGTCTATTGAGCATTGTGATGACAAAGGTCATGGAGCACTGAGATGACAAGGGCATGGAGTATTGTGATGACAGGCTTCATGGAGCGTTGTGATGACAAGTGTTATGGAACATTGTGATCACACGGGTTTGGAGCAATGCGATGACAGAGTTCATGGTTCATATTGATTTCAAGGAGCATGGATCTTTGTGATGACAAGGGCATGAAGCAATGTGATCCCAAGATGCATGGAGGATCGTGATGACAATGGTAATGGAGGAATATGATGACAAGCGCATGGAGCATTGTGATGAAAAGGCCATGTAGCGTTTTGCTGACAAAGGCATGGAGCATTGTGATGACAAGTGTCATGGAGCACTGTGATGACAAACGTCACGTAGCATTGTGATTACAGGGGTCATGGAGCATTGGGATGACACGGCCAAGGATCATTGTGTTGACAAGTGTTATGGAGAATTTTGATGACAAGAGTGCCGGATCATTGTGTTGTCAGGTGTCATGGAGCGTTGTGATGACAGTGGTCATGGAGCATTGGGATGACAAGGGTCATGGAGCATTGTGATCATAAGGTCATGGAGCATTGGGTTGAAAATGTTCATGGAGTATTGTGATGAGTGTTGTCATGGAGCATTGTTATGACGGGTGTAATGGATCATTGTGATGAAAAGGGCATGGAACATAGGTCTATAAAATTTCATGGATTATTGTGATGACAGTGGGTATGGAGCATTGTGATGACAAGGGCTCGGAACACTGTGATACATGGGTCATGGAGGATTGTAATGACATGGGCATGGAGCATTGTGATGAGAAGGGCATCGAGAATTGTGATGACAAGCGTCATGGAGCTTTGTGATGACAAGGACATGGAGCAATATGATGAGACGTTTCAGGGAGAATGTGATGACAATGGCATGAAGCATTGTGATGCCAAGGGTCATGGAGCTGTGTGATAACAAATGTCATGGAGGAGTTTGATGACAAGGGCATGGTGCATTGTGATGAGAAGGGCAGGGAGCATTGTGATGACAGGTGTTATTGAACATTGTGATGTCAGGGCTCATGGAGCATTATGATGATATGGGCATGGAGCATGGTGATGACAGGTGTCATGGAACAGTGTGAGATGACAAGTGTTTTGAGCATTGTGATGACAAACATCTTGGATCATTGAGATGACAAGGGCATGGAGTAGTGTGATGACAGGCATCATGGAGCATTGTGATGAGTGTGTTATGGAACATTGTGATCACAAGGGTTTGGAGCATAGTGATGACAGAGGTCATGGATCATGTTGATTTCAAGGAGCATGGAACATTGTGATGACAAGGGCATGAAGCAATATGATCCCAATTTTCAGGGAGGATTGTTATGACAATGGTAATGTAGTATTGTGATGAGTATCACATGGAGCACCGTGATGACAAGGTCATGTAGCATTTTGCTGACAAAGGCATGGAGCATTGTGATGACAAGTGTCATGGAACATTGTGATAACAGGGGTCATAGAGCATTAGGATGACAAGAGCATGGAGCATTTTGATGAGAAGAGTCATGGAGCATTTTGATGACAAGAGCCTCAGATCATTGTGTTGTCAGGGGCCATTGATCGTTGTGATGACAGTGGTCATGTAGGATTGTGCTGAAAATGTTCTTGGAGCATTGTGAACACAAGGGAATGGAGCATTGTGGTGACAATATCGTGGAGCATTGTGATGAGATGACCATGGAGTCTTTTGATGACAAGTCTCATGGTGCAAGCTGATGGAAAGGGGCATGGAGCATTGTGATTACAGTTGTCTTGGAGCATTGTGATGACAAGAGGATGGAGCATTGTGATGAGAAGTCCATGGAACATTCTGATGACCTGCATCATGGAACTTTGCGATGACAATGGCAAGAGGCATTGTGATTAGAGGGATCTTGGAGCATTGTGATGAAAAGGGCATGGATCATTGTGATGACAAAGGCATGGAGCCTCGTCATGACAGGGTTCAAGGAGCATACTGACAACAAGTGTCAGGGAGCATTGTGATGACAAGTGTCACGGAGCACTCTGATGACAAGCGTCATGGAGCCTTGTGATAACCGGGGTCTTGGAGCATTGTGATGAAAAGTGAATGCATCATTGTGATGAAACAGACATGGTGCCTTGTCATGACAGGGTTCAAGGAGCACCCTGACGACAAGTGTCAGGGAGCATTGTGATGAAAAGTGTATTGAGCATTGTGATGACAAAGGTCATGGAGCATTGTGATGAGAAGTCCATGGATAATTGGGATGACGAGCGTCATGGGGCGTTGTGATGACAAGTGTTATGGAACATTGTGATCACAAGGGTTTGGAGCATTGTGATGACAGAGGCCATGGAGCATTTTGATTTCATTGTGAAGAGAAAATCATGAAGCATTATGATGAAGGGCATGGTGTATTGTGATGATAGCGTTCATGGAGCACTGAGATGAAAAGTGTCATGGAGCATTGTTATGACAGGGGTCTTGGAGCATTGTGATGACAAGGGCATGGAGCATTGTGATGAAAAGGCCAAGGAGAATACTGATGACATGCATCATGGAGTTTCGTGATGACCAGGGCATAGAGCATTTTGATTACAGGGGTCTTGGAGCATTGAGATGAAAAGGGACATGGAGCATTGTGATTACAGGGGTAATGGAGCATTGTGATGACAAGTGAATCGAGCATTGTGATGAAAAAGGCATGGATCCTATTCATGACAGGATTCAAGGAGCATTCCGAAGACAACTGTCAGGGAGCATTGTGATGACAAGTCTATTGAGCATTGTGATGACAAAGGTCATGGAGCACTGAGATGACAAGGGCATGGAGTATTGTGATGACAGGCTTCATGGAGCGTTGTGATGACAAGTGTTATGGAACATTGTGATCACACGGGTTTGGAGCAATGCGATGACAGAGTTCATGGTTCATATTGATTTCAAGGAGCATGGATCTTTGTGATGACAAGGGCATGAAGCAATGTGATCCCAAGATGCATGGAGGATCGTGATGACAATGGTAATGGAGGAATATGATGACAAGCGCATGGAGCATTGTGATGAAAAGGCCATGTAGCGTTTTGCTGACAAAGGCATGGAGCATTGTGATGACAAGTGTCATGGAGCACTGTGATGACAAACATCACGTAGCATTGTGATTACAGGGGTCATGGAGCATTGGGATGACACGGCCAAGGATCATTGTGTTGACAAGTGTTATGGAGAATTTTGATGACAAGAGTGCCGGATCATTGTGTTGTCAGGTGTCATGGAGCGTTGTGATGACAGTGGTCATGGAGCATTGGGATGACAAGGGTCATGGAGCATTGTGATCATAAGGTCATGGAGCATTGGGTTGAAAATGTTCATGGAGTATTGTGATGAGTGTTGTCATGGAGCATTGTTATGACGGGTGTAATGGATCATTGTGATGAAAAGGGCATGGAACATAGGTCTATAAAATTTCATGGATTATTGTGATGACAGTGGGTATGGAGCATTGTGATGACAAGGGCTCGGAACACTGTGATACATGGGTCATGGAGGATTGTAATGACATGGGCATGGAGCATTGTGATGAGAAGGGCATCGAGAATTGTGATGACAAGCGTCATGGAGCTTTGTGATGACAAGGACATGGAGCAATATGATGAGACGTTTCAGGGAGCATGTGATGACAATGGCATGGAGCATTGTGATGCCAAGGGTCATGGAGCTGTGTGATAACAAATGTCATGGAGGAGTTTGATGACAAGGGCATGGTGCATTGTGATGAGAAGGGCAGGGAGCATTGTGATGACAGTTGTTATGGAACATTGTGATGTCAGGGCTCATGGAGCATTATGATGATATGGGCATGGAGCATGGTGATGACAGGTGTCATGGAACAGTGTGAGATGACAAGTGTTTTGAGCATTGTGATGACAAACATCTTGGATCATTGAGATGACAAGGGCATGGAGTAGTGTGATGACAGGCATCATGGAGCATTGTGATGAGTGTGTTATGGAACATTGTGATCACAAGGGTTTGGAGCATAGTGATGACAGAGGTCATGGATCATGTTGATTTCAAGGAGCATGGAACATTGTGATGACAAGGGAATGAAGCAATATGATCCCAAGTTTCAGGGAGGATTGTTATGACAATGGTAATGTAGTATTGTGATGAGAATCACAAGGAGCACCGTGATGACAAGGTCATGTAGCATTTTGCTGACAAAGGCATGGAGCATTGTGATGACAAGTGTCATGGAACATTGTGATAACAGGGGTCATAGAGCATTAGGATGACAAGAGCATGGAACATTTTGATGAGAAGAGTCATGGAGCATTTTGATGACAAGAGCCTCAGATCATTGTGTTGTCAGGGGCCATTGAGCGTTGTGATGACAGTGGTCATGTAGGATTGGGCTGAAAATGTTCTTGGAGCATTGTGAACACAAGGGAATGGAGCATTGTGGTGACAATATCGTGGAGCATTGTGATGAGATGACCATGGAGTCTTTTGATGACAAGTCTCATGGTGCAAGCTGATGGAAAGGGGCATGGAGCATTGTGATTACAGTTGTCTTGGAGCATTGTGATGACAAGAGGATGGAGCATTGTGATGAGAAGTCCATGGAACATTCTGATGACCTGCATCATGGATCTTTGCGATGACAATTGCAAGAGGCATTGTGATTAGAGGGATCTTGGAGCATTGTGATGAAAAGGGCATGGATCATTGTGATGACAAAGGCATGGAGCCTTGTCATGACAGGGTTCAAGGAGCATACTGACAACAAATGTCAGGGAGCATTGTGATGACAAGTGTCATGGAGCACTCTGATGACAAGCGTCATGGAGCCTTGTGATAACCGGGGTCTTGGAGCATTGTGATGAAAAGTGAATGCATCATTGTGATGAAACAGGCATGGTGCCTTGTCATGACAGGGTTCAAGGAGCACCCTGACGACAAGTGTCAGGGAGCATTGTGATGAAAAGTGTATTGAGCATTGTGATGACAAAGGTCATGGAGCATTGTGATGAGAAGTCCATGGATAATTGGGATGACGAGCGTCATGGGGCGTTGTGATGACAAGTGTTATGGAACATTTTGATCACAAGGGTTTGGAGCATTGTGATGACAGAGGCCATGGAGCATTTTGATTTCATTGTGAAGAGAAAATCATGAAGCATTATGATGAAGGGCATGGTGCATTGTGATGATAGCGTTCATGGAGCACTGAGATGAAAAGTGTCATGGAGCATTGTTATGACAGGGGTCTTGGAGCATTGTGATGACAAGGGCATGGAGCATTGTGATGAGAAGGCCAAGGACAATACTGATGACATGCGTCATGGAGTTTCGTGATGACCAGGGCATAGAGCATTTTGATTACAGGGGTCTTGGAGCATTGAGATGAAAAGGGACATGGAGCATTGTGATTACAGGGGTAATGGAGCATTGTGATGACAAGTGAATCGAGCATTGTGATGAAAAAGGCATGGATCCTATTCATGACAGGATTCAAGGAGCATTCCGAAGACAACTGTCAGGGAGCATTGTGATGACTAGTCTATTGAGCATTGTGATGACAAAGGTCATGGAGCACTGAGATGACAAGGGCATGGAGTATTGTGATGACAGGCTTCATGGAGCGTTGTGATGACAAGTGTTATGGAACATTGTGATCACACGGGTTTGGAGCAATGCGATGACAGAGTTCATGGTTCCTATTGATTTCAAGGAGCATGGATCTTTGTGATGACAAGGGCATGAAGCAATGTGATCCCAAGATGCATGGAGGATCGTGATGACAATGGTAATGGAGGAATATGATGACAAGCGCATGGAGCATTGTGATGAAAAGGCCATGTAGCGTTTTGCTGACAAAGGCATGGAGCATTGTGATGACAAGTGTCATGGAGCACTGTGATGACAAACATCACGTAGCATTGTGATTACAGGGGTCATGGAGCATTGGGATGACACGGCCAAGGATCATTGTGTTGACAAGTGTTATGGAGAATTTTGATGACAAGAGTGCCGGATCATTGTGTTGTCAGGTGTCATGGAGCGTTGGGATGACAGTGGTCATGGAGCATTGGGATGACAAGGGTCATGGAGCATTGTGATCATAAGGTCATGGAGCATTGGGTTGAAAATGTTCATGGAGTATTGTGATGAGTGTTGTCATGGAGCATTGTTATGACGGGTGTAATGGATCATTGTGATGAAAAGGGCATGGAACATAGGTCTATAAAATTTCATGGATTATTGTGATGACAGTGGGTATGGAGCATTGTGATGACAAGGGCTCGGAACACTGTGATACATGGGTCATGGAGGATTGTAATGACATGGGCATGGAGCATTGTGATGAGAAGGGCATCGAGAATTGTGATGACAAGCGTCATGGAGCTTTGTGATGACAAGGACATGGAGCAATATGATGAGACGTTTCAGGGAGCATGTGATGACAATGGCATGGAGCATTGTGATGCCAAGGGTCATGGAGCTGTGTGATAACAAATGTCATGGAGCAGTTTGATGACAAGGGCATGGTGCATTGTGATGAGAAGGGCAGGGAGCATTGTGATGACAGTTGTTATGGAACATTGTGATGTCAGGGCTCATGGAGCATTATGATGATAGGGGCATGGAGCATGGTGATGACAGGTGTCATGGAACAGTGTGAGATGACAAGTGTTTTGAGCATTGTGATGACAAACATCTTGGATCATTGAGATGACAAGGGCATGGAGTAGTGTGATGACAGGCATCATGGAGCATTGTGATGAGTGTGTTATGGAACATTGTGATCACAAGGGTTTGGAGCATAGTGATGACAGAGGTCATGGATCATGTTAATTTCAAGGAGCATGGAACATTGTGATGACAAGGGCATGAAGCAATATGATCCCAAGTTTCAGGGAGGATTGTTATGACAATGGTAATGGAGTATTGTGATGAGAATCACATGGAGCACCGTGATGACAAGGTCATGTAGCATTTTGCTGACAAAGGCATGGAGCATTGTGATGACAAGTGTCATGGAACATTGTGATAACAGGGGTCATAGAGCATTAGGATGACAAGAGCATGGAGCATTTTGATGAGAAGAGTCATGGAGCATTTTGATGACAAGAGCCTCAGATCATTGTGTTGTCAGGGGCCATTGAGCGTTGTGATGACAGTGGTCATGTAGGATTGGGCTGAAAATGTTCTTGGAGCATTGTGAACACAAGGGAATGGAGCATTGTGGTGACAATATCGTGGAGCATTGTGATGAGATGACCATGGAGTCTTTTGATGACAAGTCTCATGGTGCAAGCTGATGGAAAGGGGCATGGAACATTGTGATTACAGTTGTCTTGGAGCATTGTGATGACAAGAGCATGGAGCATTGTGATGAGAAGTCAATGGAACATTCTGATGACATGCATCACGGAGCTTTTTGATGACAATTGCAAGAGGCATTGTGATTACAGGGATCTTGGAGCATTGTGATGAAAAGGGCATGGATCATTGTGATGACAAAGGCATGGAGACTTGTCATGACAGGGTTCAAGGAGCATACTGACGACAAGTGTCAGGGAGCATTGTGATGACAAGTGTCATGGAGCACTGTGATGACAAGCGTCATGGAGCCTTGTGATGACCGGGATCTTGGAGCATTGTGATGAAAAGTGAATGCATCATTGTGATGAAAAAGGCATGGTGCCTTGTCATGACAGGGTTCAAGGAGCACACTGACGACAAGTGTCAAGGAGCATTGTGATGTAAAGTGTATTGCGCATTGTAATGACAAAGGACATGGAGCATTGTGATGAGAAGTCCATGGATAATTGGGATGACGAGCGTCATGGGGTGTTGTGATGACAAGTGTTATGGAAGATTGTGATCACAAGGGTTTGGAGGATTGTGATGACAGAGGTCATGGAGCATTTTGAGTTTATTGTGATGACAAAATCATGAAGCATTATGATGAAGGGCATGATGCATTGTGGTGGTAGGGTTCATGGAGCACTGAGATGAAAAGTGTCATGGAACATTGTTATGACAGTGGTCTTGGAGCATTGTGATGACAAGGGCATGGAGGATTGTGATGAGAAGGCCATGGAGCATTCTGATGACCTGTATCATGGAGATTTTGATGACAAGGGCATGAAGCATTGTTGTAACAGTGGTCTTAGAGCATTTTGATTTCAAGGGTTATGGAGCCTTGTGATAAGAAGGCCGTGGAACATTGTGATTGCTGGGGTATTGGAGCATTGTTATGACAGTGGCAATGGAGCATTGTGATGACAAGGGCATGGAGCATTGGTCTGAAAAGTTTCATGGATTATTGGGATGAGAGTGGGCATGGAGCATTGTGATGACAAGGGCACGGAACACTGTGATACATGGGTCATGTAGGATTGTAACGACAAGGGCATGGGGAATTGTGATGACAAGAGCATGTAACATTGTGATGAGAAGTGTCATGGAGCATTGTGATGACAAAGATGTAGAGAATTGTGATGACAAGGGACATGGAGCATTGTGATGACCAGAGCATGGAGCATTGGTCTGACAAGTTTCATGGATTATTGTGATGACAAATGTCATGGAGCGTTTTGATGACAAGGGCATTGGGCATTGTGATGGGAAGAGCAGGGAGCATTGTGATGACAAGGTTTATGGAGCATTGTGATGACAAGGCTGTGGAGCATTGTGATGACAAGCACAAGTCACATTTTGATGCCATGGGTCATGGAGCACTGTGCTGACAAGGGCATGCAACTTTGTGATGACAAGGTTCATGGAGCATTGAGAGGAAAAGGGGCATGGAGCATTGTGATGACAGGTGTCTAGGAGCTTTGTGATGACAGAGGTCATGGATCATTTTGATTTCCTTGTGATGACAATAGCCTGAAGCATTATGATAATGGGCATGGTCCATTGTGATGACAGGTGTAATGGAGCATTGAGATGAAAAGGGGCATGGAGCATTGTGATTACAGGGTTATAGGAGCATTGTGATGACTAGAGCATGGAGCATTGTGATGAAAAGTGCTTGGAGCCTTTTCATGACATGTTTCAAGGAGCATTCTGATGACGAGTGTCAGGGAGCATTGTGATGACAACTCTCTTGAGCATTGTGATGACAGAGATCATGGATCACTGTGATGACAGGTGTCATGGAGCATTGTGATGAGAAGGTCATGGAGCATTGGGCTGAAAATATTCATGGAGTATTGTGGTGACAGGGGTCATGGATCCTTTTGATAGCAAGGGAATGGAGCATTGTGATGACAAGGTCCTGGAGCATTGTGATGAGAAGACCATGGAGCCTTGTGATGACAAGTCTAATGGAGCATTCTGAAGGAAAGAGGCATGGAGCATTGTGATTACAGGGTCCTGGAGCATTGTAATGACAAGAGCAAGGAGCATTGTGATGAGAAGACCATGGAGCATTCTCATGAATTGTGTCATGGTGTTTTGTGATGACAAGGGCATGGACCATGGTGATTACAGGTGTCTTGGAGCATTGTGATGACAAGGGTCATGGAGCCTTGTGAGGAGAAGGCCGTGGGACATTATGATGGCAGGGGTCATGGAGCATTGTTATGACGGGGGTAATGGATCATTGTGATGAAAAGGGCACGGAACATAGGTCTATAAAATTTCATGGGTTATTGTGATGACAGTGGGTATGGAGCATTGTGAAGACAAGGGCTCGGAACACTGTGATACATGGGTCATGGAGGATTGTAATGACATGGGCATGGAGCATTGTGATGAGAAGGGCATCGAGAATTGTGATGACAATCGTCATGGAGATTTGTGATGACAAGGGCATGGAGCAATATGATGAGATGTTTCAGGGAGCATTGTGATGACAATGGCATGGAGCATTGTGATGCCAAGGGTCATGGAGCTGTGTGATAACAAATGTCATGGAGCAGTTTGATGACAAGGGCATGGTGCATTGTGATGAGTAGGGCAGGGAGCATTGTGATGGCAGGTGTTATGGAACATTGTGATGTCAGGGCTCATGGAGCATTGTGATGATATGGGCATGTAGCATGGTGATGACAGGTGTCATGGAACATTGTCAGATGACAATTGTTTTGAGCATTGTAATGACAAACATCTTGGATCATTGAGATGACAAGGGCATGGAGTAGTGTGATGACAGGCATCATGGAGCATTGTGATGAGTGTGTTATGGAACATTGTGATCACAAGAGTTTGGAGCCTAGTGATGACAGAAGTCATGGATCATTTTGATTTCAAGGAGCATGGATCACTGTGATGACATGGGCATGAAGCAATGTGATCCCAAATTTCAGGGAGGATTGTGATGACAATGGTAATGGAGTATTGTGATGAGAATCACATGGAGCACTGTGATGAAAAGGTTATGTAGCATTTTGCTGAAAAACACATGGAGCATTGTGATGACAAGTGTCATGGAACATTGTGATAACAGTGGTCATAGAGCAATAGGATGACAAGAGCATGGACCATTTGATGAGAAGAGTCATGGAGCATTTTGATGACAAGAGCCACAGATCATTGTGTTGTCAGGGGTCATTGAGTGTTGTGATGACAGTGGTCATGGAGGATTGGGCTGAAAATGTTCTTGGAGCATTGTGAACACAAGGGAATGGAGCATTGTGGTGACAATATCCTGGAGCATTGTGATGAGATGACCATGGAGTCTTTTGATGACAAGTCTCATGGAGCAAGCTGATGGAAAGGGGCATGGAACATTGTGATTACAGTTGTCTTGGAGCATTGTGATGACAAGAGCATGGAGCATTGTGATGAGAAGTCAATGGAACATTCTGATGACATGCATCACGGAGCTTTGTGATGACAATGGCAAGAGGCATTTTGTTTACAGGGATCTTGGAGCATTGTGATGAAAAGGGCATGGATCATTGTGAGGACAAAGGCATGGAGACTTGTCATGACAGGGTTCAAGGAGCATACTGACGACAAGTGTCAAGGAGCATTGTGATGTAAAGTGTATTGCGCATTGTAATGACAAAGTACATGGAGCATTGTGATGAGAAGTCCATGGATAATTGGGATCATGAGCGTCATGGGGTGTTGTGATGACAAGTGTTATGGAAGATTGTGATCACAAGGGTTTGGAGCATTGGGATGACAGAGGTCATGGAGCATTTTGAGTTCATTGTGATGACAAAATCATGAAGCATTATGATGAAGGGCATGATGCATTGTGGTGGTAGGGTTCATGGAGCACTGAGATGAAAAGTGTCATGGAGCATTGTTATGACAGTGGTCTTGGAGCATTGTGATGACAAGGGCATGGAGCATTGTGATGAGAAGGCCAAGGAGAATACTGATGACATGCATCATGGAGGTCTGTGATGACAAGTGCATACAGCATTGTGATTACAGGGGTGTTGGAGCATTGAGATGAAAAGGGGCATGGAGCATTGTGATTACAGGGGTAATGGAGCATTGTGATGACAAGTGAATCGAGCATTGTGATGAAAAAGGCATGGATCCTATTCATGACAGGATTCAAGGAGCATTCCAAAGACAAGTGTCAGGGAGCATTGTGATGACAAGTGTATTGAGTATTGTGATGACAAAGGTCATGGAGCATTGAGATGACAAGGGCATGGGGTATGGTGATGACAGGCATCATGGAGCGTTGTGATGACAAGGGAATGGAGCATTGTGATGACAATGTCCTGTAGCATTTAATGAGAAGACCATGGAGACATGTGATGACAAGTCTCATTGAGCATTCTCACGAAAATCGGCATTGAGCATTGTGATTACTGTGGTTTTGGAGCATTGTGATGAATAGGGCATGGAGCATTGTGATGAAAAAGGCATGGAGCCTTGCCATGACAAGGTTCCAAGAGCATATTGACATCAAGTGTCAGGGACCATTGTGATGACAAGTGTATTGAGCATGGTGATGCCAAAGCTCATGGAGCACTGTGATGAGAAGACCATGGATAATTTTGATGACGAGCGTCATGGGGCGTTGTGAGGACAAGTGTTATGGACCATTGTGATCACAAGGGATTGGAGCCTTGTGATGACAGAGGTCATGGAACATTTTGAGTTCATTCTGATGACAATAGCATGAAGCACTGTGTTGATGGGAAGGGTGCATTGTGATGACAGGGTTCATGGAACACTGAGATGAAAAGGGGCATGGAGCATTGTAGTTACAAGGGTCTTGGTGCT
This sequence comes from Mesoplodon densirostris, assembly GCF_025265405.1. Classification (NCBI taxonomy): domain Eukaryota; kingdom Metazoa; phylum Chordata; class Mammalia; order Artiodactyla; family Ziphiidae; genus Mesoplodon; species Mesoplodon densirostris. Next base: position 3,354,549 of record NC_082682.1, read on the forward strand.
TTGTGATGACAAGGGCATGCAGCATTGTGATGAGAAGGCCATGGAGGATTCTGATGAGATGCGTCATGGGGCTTTGTGATGACAAGGGCATGGAGCATTGTGATGAGAAGACCATGGATAATGGTGATGACGAGCGTCATGGGGCGTTGTGATGAAAAGGGTTATGGAACATTGTGATCCCAAGGGTTTAGAGCATTTTGATGGCAGATGTCATGGAGCATTTTGATTTCATTTTGATTACAATAGCGTGAAGCAATATGATGATGGACATGTTGCATTGTGATGACAAGGTTCTTCGAGCATTGAGATGAAAAGGGGCATGGAGCATTGTGATTACAGGGTTCTTGGAGCATTGTGATGACAAGGGCATGGAGCATTGTGATGAGATGGCCATGGAGCATTCTGATGACTTGTGTCATGGAGATTTTGATGACAAGGGCATGAAGCATTGTTGTAACAGTGGTCTTAGAGAATTTTGATTACAAGGGTTATGGAGCCTTGTGATAAGAAGGCCGTGGAACATTGTGATGGCTGGGGTCATGGAGCATTGTTATGACAGTGGCAATGGAGCATTGTGATGACAAGGGCATGGAGCATTGGTCTGAAAAGTTTCATGGATTATTGGGATGAGAGTGGGCATGGAGCATTGTGATGACAAGGGCACGGAACACTGTGATACATGGGTCATGTACGATTGTAACGACAAGGGCATGGAGAATTGTGATGACAAGAGCATGTAACATTGTGATGAGAAGTGTCATGGAGCATTGTGATGACAAAGATGTAGAGAATTGTGATGACAAGGGACATGGAGCATTGTGATGACCAGAGCATGGAGCATTGGTCTGACAGGTTTCATGGATTATTGTGATGACAAATGTCATGGAGCATTTTGATGACAAGGGCATGGGGCATTGTGATGGGAAGAGCAGGGAGCATTGTGATGACAAGGTTTATGGAGCATTGTGATGACAAGGCTGTGGAGCATTGTGATGACAAGCACAAGTCACATTTTGATGCCATGGGTCATGGAGCACTGTGCTGACAAGGGAATGCAACTTTGTGATGACAAGGTTCATGGAGCATTGAGAGGAAAAGGGGCATGGAGCATTGTGATGACAGGGGTCTAGGAGCTTTGTGATGACAGAGGTCATGGATCATTTTGATTTCCTTGTGATGACAATAGCCTGAAGAATTATGATGATGGGCATGGTCCATTGTGATGACAGGTGTCATGGAGCATTGTGATGAGAAGGTCATGGAGCATTGGGCTGTAAATATTCATGGAGTATTGTGGTGACAGGGGTCATGGATCCTTTTGATAGCAAGGGAATGGAGCATTGTGATGACAAGGTCCTGGAGCATTGTGATGAGAAGACCATGGAGCCTTGTGATGACAAGTCTAATGGAGCATTCTGAAGGAAAGAGGCATGGAGCATTGTGATTACAGGGTCCTGGAGCATTGTAATGACAAGAGCAAGGAGCATTGTGATGAGAAGACCATGGAGCATTCTCATGAATTGTGTCATGGTGTTTTGTGATGACAAGGGCATGGACCATTGTGATGACAGGTGTCTTGGAGCATTGTGATGACAAGGGTCATGGAGCCTTGTGAGGAGAAGGCCGTGGGACATTATGATGGCAGGGGTCATGGAGCATTGTTATGACGGGGGTAATGGATCATTGTGATGAAAAGGGCACGGAACATAGGTCTATAAAATTTCATGGGTTATTGTGATGACAGTGGGTATGGAGCATTGTGAAGACAAGGGCTCGGAACACTGTGATACATGGGTCATGGAGGATTGTAATGACATGGGCATGGAGCATTGTGATGAGAAGGGCATCGAGAATTGTGATGACAATCATCATGGAGATTTGTGATGACAAGGGCATGGAGCAATATGATGAGATGTTTCAGGGAGCATTGTGATGACAATGGCATGGAGCATTGTGATGCCAAGGGTCATGGAGCTGTGTGATAACAAATGTCATGGAGCAGTTTGATGACAAGGGCATGGTGCATTGTGATGAGTAGGGCAGGGAGCATTGTGATGGCAGGTGTTATGGAACATTGTGATGTCAGGGCTCATGGAGCATTGTGATCATATGGGCATGTAGCATGGTGATGACAGGTGTCATGGAACATTGTCAGATGACAATTGTTTTGAGCATTGTAATGACAAACATCTTGGATCATTGAGATGACAAGGGCATGGAGTAGTGTGATGACAGGCATCATGGAGCATTGTGATGAGTGTGTTATGGAACATTGTGATCACAAGGGTTTGGAGCCTAGTGATGACAGAGGTCATGGATCATTTTGATTTCAAGGAGGATGGAACATTGTGATGACAAGGGCATGAAGCAATGTGATCCCAAGTTTTAGGGAGGATTGTTATGACAATGGTAATGGAGTATTGTGATGCGAATCACATGGAGCACTATGATGACAAGGTCATGTAGCATTTTGCTGACAAAGGCATGGAGCATTGTGATGACAAGTGTCATGGAACATTGTGATAACAGGGGTCATAGAGCATTAGGATGACAAGAGCATGGACCATTTTGATGAGAAGCGTCATGGAGCATTTTGATGACAAGAGCCACAGATCATTGTGTTTTCAGGGGTCATTGAGCGTTGTGATGACAGTGGTCAAGGAGGATTGGGCTGAAAATGTTCTTGGAGCATTGTGAAGACAAGGGAATGGAGCATTGTGGTGACAATATCCTGGAGCATTGTGATGAGATGACCATGGAGTCTTTTGATGACAAGTCTCATGGAGCAAGCTGATGGAAAGGGGCATGGAACATTGTGATTACAGTTGTCTTGGAGCATTGTGATGACAAGAGCATGGATCATTGTGATGAGAAGTCCATGGAACATTCTGATGACATGCATCACGGAGCTTTTTGATGACAAAGGCAAGAGGCATTGTGATTACAGGGATCTTGGAGCATTGTGATGAAAAGGGCATGGATCATTGTGATGACAAAGGCATGGAGACTTGTCATGACAGGGTTCAAGGAGCATACTGACGACAAGTGTCAGGGAGCATTGTGATGACAAGTGTCATGGAGCACTGTGATGACAAGCGTCATGGAGCCTTGTGATGACCGGGATCTTGGAGCATTGTGATGAAAAGTGAATGCATCATTGTGATGAAAAAGGCATGGTGCCTTGTCATGACAGGGTTCAAGGAGCACACTGACGACAAGTGTCAGGGAACATTGTGATGTAAAGTGTATTGCGCATTTTAATGACAAAGGACATGGAGCATTGTGATGAGAAGTCCATGGATAATTGTGATCAAGAGCGTCATGGGGTGTTGTGATGACAAGTGTTATGGAAGATTGTGATCACAAGGGTTTGGAGGATTGTGATGACAGAGGTCATGGAGCATTTTGAGTTGAGTTCATTGTGATGACAAAATCATGAAGCATTATGATGAAGGACATGATGCATTGTGGTGGTAGGGTTCATGGAGCACTGAGATGAAAAATGTCATGGAGCATTGTTATGACAGTGGTCTTGGAGCATTGTGATGACAAGGGCATGGAGGATTGTGATGAGATGGCCATGGAGCATTCTGATGACTTGTGTCATGGAGATTTTGATGACAAGGGCATGAAGCATTGTTGTAACAGTGGTCTTAGAGCATTTTGATTTCAAGGTTTATGGAGCCTTGTGATAAGAAGGCCGTGGAACATCGTGATTGCTGGGGTCATGGAGCATTGTTATGACAGTTGCAATGGAGCAATGTGATGACAAGGGCATGGAGCATTGGTCTGAAAAGTTTCATGGATTATTGGGATGAGAGTGGGCATGGAGCATTGTGATGACAAGGGCACGGAACACTGTGATACATGGGTCATGTAGGATTGTAACGACAAGGGCATGGGGAATTGTGATGACAAGAGCATGTAACATTGTGATGAGAAGTGTCATGGAGCATTGTGATGACAAAGATGTAGAGAATTGTGATGACAAGTGACATGGAGCATTTTGATGACCAGAGCATGGAGCATTGGTATGACAAGTTTCATGGATTATTGTGATGACAAATGACATGGAGCGTTTTGATGACAAGGGCATGGGGCATTGTGATGGGAAGAGCAGGGAGCATTGTGATGACAACGTTTATGGAGCATTGTGATTACAAGGCTGTGGAGCATTGTGATGACAAGCACAAGTCACATTTTGATGCCATGGGTCATGGAGCACTGTGCTGACAAGGGCATGCAACTTTGTGATGACAAGGTTCATGGAGCATTGAGAGGAAAAGGGGCATGGAGTATTGTGATGACAGGTGTCTAGGAGCTTTGTGATGACAGAGGTCATGGATCATTTTGATTTCCTTGTGATGACAATAGCCTGAAGCATTATGATAATGGGCATGGTCCATTGTGATGACAGGTGTAATGGAGCATTGAGTTGAAAAGGGGCATGGAGCATTGTGTTTACAGGGGTATAGGAGCATTGTGATGACTAGAGCATGGAGCATTGTGATGAAAAGTGTTTGGAGCCTTTTCATGACATGTTTCAAGGAGCATTCTGATGACGAGTGTCAGGGAGCATTGTGATGACAACTCTCTTGAGCATTGTGATGACAGAGATCATGGATCACTGTGATGACAGGTGTCATGGAGCATTGTGATGAGAAGGTCATGGAGCATTGGGCTGAAAATATTCATGGAGTATTGTGGTGACAGGGGTCATGGATCCTTTTGATAGCAAGGGAATGGAGCATTGTGATGACAAGGTCCTGGAGCATTGTGATGAGAAGACCATGGAGCCTTGTGATGACAAGTCTAATGGAGCATTCTGAAGGAAAGAGGCATGGAGCATTGTGATTACAGGGTCCTGGAGCATTGTAATGACAAGAGCAAGGAGCATTGTGATGAGAAGACCATGGAGCATTCTCATGAATTGTGTCATGGTGTTTTGTGATGACAAGGGCATGGACCATTGTGATTACAGGTGTCTTGGAGCATTGTGATGACAAGGGTCATGGAGCCTTGTGAGGAGAAGGCCGTGGGACATTATGATGGCAGGGGTCATGGAGCATTGTTATGACGGGGGTAATGGATCATTGTGATGAAAAGGGCACGGAACATAGGTCTATAAAATTTCATGGGTTATTGTGATGACAGTGGGTATGGAGCATTGTGAAGACAAGGGCTCGGAACACTGTGATACATGGGTCATGGAGGATTGTAATGACATGGGCATGGAGCATTGTGATGAGAAGGGCATCGAGAATTGTGATGACAATCGTCATGGAGATTTGTGATGACAAGGGCATGGAGCAATATGATGAGATGTTTCAGGGAGCATTGTGATGACAATGGCATGGAGCATTGTGATGCCAAGGGTCATGGAGCTGTGTGATAACAAATGTCATGGAGCAGTTTGATGACAAGGGCATGGTGCATTGTGATGAGTAGGGCAGGGAGCATTGTGATGGCAGGTGTTATGGAACATTGTGATGTCAGGGCTCATGGAGCATTGTGATGATATGGGCATGTAGCATGGTGATGACAGGTGTCATGGAACATTGTCAGATGACAGTTGTTTTGAGCATTGTAATGACAAACATCTTGGATCATTGAGATGACAAGGGCATGGAGTAGTGTGATGACAGGCATCATGGAGCATTGTGATGAGTGTGTTATGGAACATTGTGATCACAAGGGTTTGGAGCCTAGTGATGACAGAGGTCATGGATCATTTTGATTTCAAGGAGCATGGAACATTGTGATGACAAGGGCATGAAGCAATGTGATCCCAAGTTTCAGGGAGGATTGTGATGACAATGGTAATGGAGTATTGTGATGCGAATCACATGGAGCACTATGATGACAAGGTCATGTAGCATTTTGCTGACAAAGGCATGGAGCATTGTGATGACAAGTGTCATGGAACATTGTGATAACAGGGGTAATAGAGCATTAGGATGACAAGAGCATGGACCATTTTGATGAGAAGAGTCATGGAGCATTTTGATGACAAGAGCCACAGATCATTGTGTTGTCAGGGGTCATTGAGCGTTGTGATGACAGTGGTCATGGAGGATTGGGCTGAAAATGTTCTTGGAGCATTGTGAAGACAAGGGAATGGAGCATTGTGGTGACAATATCCTGGAGCATTGTGATGAGATGACCATGGAGTCTTTTGATGACAAGTCTCATGGAGCAAGCTGATGGAAAGGGGCATGGAACATTGTGATTACAGTTTTCTTGGAGCATTGTGATGACAAGAGCATGGAACATTGTGATGAGAAGTCCATGGAACATTCTGATGACATGCATCACGGAGCTTTTTGATGACAATGGCAAGAGGCATTGTGATTACAGGGATCTTGGAGCATTGTGATGAAAAGGGCAAGGATCATTGTGATGACAAAGGCATGGAGACTTGTCATGACAGGGTTCAAGGAGCATACTGATGACAAGTGTCAGGGACCATTGTGCTGACAAGTGTCATGGAGCACTGTGATGACAAGCGTCATGGAGCCTTGTGATAACTGTGGTCTTGGAGCATTGTGATGAAAAGTGAATGCATCATTGTGATGAAAAAGGCATGGTGCCTTGTCATGACAGGGTTAAAGGTGCACACTGACGGCAAGTGTCAGGGAGTATTGTGATGTAAAATGTATTGCGCATTGTAATGACAAAGGACATGGAGCATTGTGATGAGAAGTCCATGAATAATTGGGATGACGAGCGTCATGGGGTGTTGTGATGACAAGTGTTATGGAAGATTGTGATCACAAGGGTTTGAGCATTGTGATGACAGAGGTCATGGAGCATTTTGAGTTCATTGTGATGACAAAATCATGAAGCATTATGACGAAGGGCATGGTGCATTGTGGTGGTAGGGTTCATGGAGCACTGAGATGAAAAGTGTCATGGAACATTGTTATGGCAGGGGTCTTGGAGCATTGTGATGACAAGGTCATGGAGCATTGTGATGAGAAGGCCAAGGAGAATACTGATGACATGCGTCATGGAGGTCCGTGATGACAAGTGCATACAGCATTGTGATTACAGGGGTCTTGGAGCATTGAGATGAAAAGGGGCATGGAGCATTGTGATTACAGGGGTAATGGAGCATTGTGATTACAAGTGAATCGAGCATTGTGATGAAAAAGGCATGGAACCTATTCATGACAGGATTCAAGGATCATTCTGAAGACAAGTGTCAGGGAGCATTGTGATGACAAGTGTATTGAGTATTGTGATGACAAAGGTCATGGAGCATTGAGATGACAAGCGCATGGAGTATGGTGATGACAGGCATCATGGAGCGTTGTGATGACAAGTCTTATGGAACATTGTGATCACACGGGTTTGGAGCATTGCGATGACAGAGTTCATGGATCATATTGATTTCAAGGAGCATGGATCTTTGTGATGACAAGGGCATGAAGCAATGTGATCCCAAGATGCATGTAGGATTGTGATGACAATGGTAATGGAGGAATGTGATGACAAGCGCATGGAATATTGTGATGAAAAGGGCATGTAGCGTTTTGCTGACAAAGGCATGGAGCATTGTGGTGACAAGTGTCATGGAGCACTGTGATGACAAACATCACGGAGCATTGCGATTACAGGGTTCATGGAGCATTGGGTTGACACGGCCAAGGATCATTTTGTTGACAAGTGTTATGGAGAATTTTGATGACAAGAGTCCCGGATCATTGTGTTGTCATGGGTCATGGATCGTTGTGATGACAGTGGTCATGGAGCATTGTGATGACAAGGGTCATGGAGCATTGTGATCATAAGGTCATGGAGCATTGGGCTGAAATTGTTCATGGAGTATTGTGATGAGAGGTGTCATGGAGCATTGTGATGACAAGGGAATGGAGCATTGTGATGACAATGTCCTGGAGCAGTTAATGAGAAGACCATGGAGCCATGTGATGACAAGTCTCAGGGAGCATTCTCACGAAAAGCGGCATGCAGCATTGTGATTACTGTGGTCTTGGAGCATTGTGATGAATAGGGCATGGAGCATTGTGATGAAAAAGGCATGGAGCCTTGCCATGACAGGGTTCCAAGAGCATATTGACATCAAGTGTCAGGGACCATTGTGATGACAAGTGTATTGAGCATGGCGATGCCAAAGCTCATGGAGCATTGTGATGAGAAGACCATGGATAATTTTGATGACGAGCGTCATGGGGCGTTGTGAGGACAAGTGTTAAGGAACATTGTGATCACAAGGGATTGGAGCCTTGTGATGACAGAGGTCATGGAGCATTTTGAGTTCATTCTGATGACAATAGCATGAAGCACTATGATGATGGGCAGGGTGCATTGTGATGACAGGGTTCATGGAACCTTGAGATGAAAAGGGGCATGGAGCATTGTAGTTACAAGGGTCTTGGTGCTTTGTGATGACAAGGGCATGCAGCATTGTGATGAGAAGACCATGGAGGATTCTGATGAGATGCGTCATGGAGCTTTGTGATGACAAGGGCATGGAGCATTGTGATGAGAAGACCATGGATAATGGTGATGACGAGCGTCATGGGGCATTGTGATGAAAAGTGTTATGGAACATTGTGATCCCAAGGGTTTAGAGCATTGTGATGGCAGATGTCATGGAGCATTTTGATTTCATTTTGATTACAATAGCGTGAAGCAATATGATGATGGACATGTTGCATTGTGATGACAAGGTTCTTCGAGCATTGAGATGAAAAGGGGCATGGAGCATTGTGATTACAGGGTTCTTGGAGCATTGTGATGACAAGGGCATGGAGCATTGTGATGAGATGGCCATGGAGCATTCTGATGACTTGTGTCATGGAGATTTTGATGACAAGGGCATGAAGCATTGTTGTAACAGTGGTCTTAGAGCATTTTGATTTCAAGGGTTATGGAGTCTTGTGATAAGAAGGCCGTGGAACATTGTGATGGCTGGGGTCATGGAGCATTGTTATGACAGTGGCAATGGAGCATTGTGATGACAAGGGCATGGAGCATTGGTCTGAAAGTTTCATGGATTATTGGGATGAGAGTGGGCATGGAGCATTGTGATGACAAGGGACCGGAACACTGTGATACATGGGTCATGTAGGATTGTAACGACAAGGGCATGGAGAATTGTGATGACAAGAGCATGTAACATTGTGATGAGAAGTGTCATGGAGCATTGTGATGACAAAGATGTAGAGAATTGTGATGACAAGGGACATGGAGCATTGTGATGACCAGAGCATGGAACATTGGTCTGACAAGTTTCATGGATTATTGTGATGACAAATGTCATGGAGCATTTTGATGACAAGGGCATGGGGCATTGTGATGGGAAGAGCAGGGAGCATTGTGATGACAAGGTTTATGGAGCATTGTGATGACAAGGCTGTGGAGCATTGTGATGACAAGCACAAGTCACATTTTGATGCCATGGGTCATGGAGCACTGTGCTGACAAGGGCATGCAACTTTGTGATGACAAGGTTCATGGAGCATTGAGAGGAAAAGGGGCATGGAGCATTGTGATGACAGGGGTCTAGGAGCTTTGTGATGACAGAGGTCATGGATCATTTTGATTTCCTTGTGATGACAATAGCCTGAAGCATTATGATGATGGGCATGGTCCATTGTGATGACAGGTGTAATGGAGCATTGAGATGAAAAGGGGCATGGAGCATTGTGATTACAGGGGTATAGGAGCATTGTGATGACTAGAGCATGGAGCATTGTGATGAAAAGTGCTTGGAGCCTTTTCATGACATGTTTCAAGGAGCATTCTGATGACGAGTGTCAGGGAGCATTGTGATGACAACTCTCTTGAGCATTGTGATGACAGAGATCATGGATCACTGTGATGACAGGTGTCATGGAGCATTGTGATGAGAAGGTCATGGAGCATTGGGCTGAAAATATTCATGGAGTATTGTGGTGACAGGGGTCATGGATCCTTTTGATAGCAAGGGAATGGAGCATTGTGATGACAAGGTCCTGGAGCATTGTGATGAGAAGACCATGGAGCCTTGTGATGACAAGTCTAATGGAGCATTCTGAAGGAAAGAGGCATGGAGCATTGTGATTACAGGGTCCTGGAGCATTGTAATGACAAGAGCAAGGAGCATTGTGATGAGAAGACCATGGAGCATTCTCATGAATTGTGTCATGGTGTTTTGTGATGACAAGGGCATGGACCATTGTGATGACAGGTGTCTTGGAGCATTGTGATGACAAGGGTCATGGAGCCTTGTGAGGAGAAGGCCGTGGGACATTATGATGGCAGGGGTCATGGAGCATTGTTATGACGGGGGTAATGGATCATTGTGATGAAAAGGGCACGGAACATAGGTCTATAAAATTTCATGGGTTATTGTGATGACAGTGGGTATGGAGCATTGTGAAGACAAGGGCTCGGAACACTGTGATACATGGGTCATGGAGGATTGTAATGACATGGGCATGGAGCATTGTGATGAGAAGGGCATCGAGAATTGTGATGACAATCGTCATGGAGATTTGTGATGACAAGGGCATGGAGCAATATGATGAGATGTTTCAGGGAGCATTGTGATGACAATGGCATGGAGCATTGTGATGCCAAGGGTCATGGAGCTGTGTGATAACAAATGTCATGGAGCAGTTTGATGACAAGGGCATGGTGCATTGTGATGAGTAGGGCAGGGAGCATTGTGATGGCAGGTGTTATGGAACATTGTGATGTCAGGGCTCATGGAGCATTGTGATCATATGGGCATGTAGCATGGTGATGACAGGTGTCATGGAACATTGTCAGATGACAATTGTTTTGAGCATTGTAATGACAAACATCTTGGATCATTGAGATGACAAGGGCATGGAGTAGTGTGATGACAGGCATCATGGAGCATTGTGATGAGTGTGTTATGGAACATTGTGATCACAAGGGTTTGGAGCCTAGTGATGACAGAGGTCATGGATCATTTTGATTTCAAGGAGCATGGAACATTGTGATGACAAGGGCATGAAGCAATGTGATCCCAAGTTTCAGGGAGGATTGTGATGACAATGGTAATGGAGTATTGTGATGCGAATCACATGGAGCACTATGATGACAAGGTCATGTAGCATTTTGCTGACAAAGGCATGGAGCATTGTGATGACAAGTGTCATGGAACATTGTGATAACAGGTTCATAGAGCATTAGGATGACAAGAGCATGGACCATTTTGATGAGAAGAGTCATGGAGCATTTTGATGACAAGAGCCACAGATCATTGTGTTGTCAGGGGTCATTGAGCATTGTGATGACAGTGGTCATGGAGGATTGGGCTGAAAATGTTCTTGGAGCATTGTGAACACAAGGGAATGGAGCATTGTGGTGACAATATCCTGGAGCATTGTGATGAGATGACCATGGAGTCTTTTGATGACAAGTCTCATGGAGCAAGCTGATGGAAAGGGGCATGGAACATTGTGATTACAGTTGTCTTGGAGCATTGTGATGACAAGAGCATGGAGCATTGTGATGAGACGTCCATGGAACATTCTGATGACATGCATCACGGAGCTTTGTGATGACAATGGCAAGAGGCATTGTGATTACAGGGATCTTGGAGCATTGTGATGAAAAGGGCATGGATCATTGTGATGACAAAGGCATGGAGACTTGTCATGACAGGGATCAAGGAGCATACTGACGACTAGTGTCAGGGAGCATTGTGATGACAAGTGTCATGGAGCACTGTGATGACAAGCGTCATGGAGCCTTGTGATAACTGGGGTCTTGGAGAATTGTGATGAAAAGTGAATGCATCATTGTGATGAAAAAGGTATGGTGCCTTGTCATGACAGGGTTCAAGGTGCACACTGACGGCAAGTGTCAGGGAGCATTGTGATGTAAAGTGTATTGGGCATTGTAATGACAAAGGACATGGAGCATTGTGATGAGAAGTCCATGGATAATTGGGATGACGAGCGTCATGGGGTGTTGTGATGACAAGTGTTATGGAAGATTGTGATCACAAGGGTTTGGAGCATTGTGATGACAGAGGTCATGGAGCATTTTGAGTTCATTGTGATGACAAAATCATGAAGCATTATGACGAAGGGCATGGTGCATTGTGGTGGTAGGGTTCATGGAGCACTGAGATGAAAAGTGTCATGGAGCATTGTTATGACAGGGGTCTTGGAGCATTGTGATGACAAGGGCATGGAGCATTGTGATGAGAAGGCCAAGGAGAATACTGATGACATGCGTCATGGAGGTCCGTGATGACAAGTGCATACAGCATTGTGATTACAGGGGTCTTAGAGCATTGAGATGAAAAGGGGCATGGAGCATTGTGATTACAGGGGTAATGGAGCATTGTGATGACAAGTGAATCGAGCATTGTGATGAAAAAGGCATGGAACCTATTCATGACAGGATTCAAGGATCATTCCGAAGACAAGTGTCAGGGAGCATTGTGATGACAAGTGTATTGAGTATTATGATGACAAAGGTCATGGAGCATTGAGATGACAAGCGCATGGAGTATGGTGATGACAGGCATCATGGAGCGTTGTGATGACAAGTCTTATGGAACATTGTGATCACACGGGTTTGCAGCATTGCGATGACAGAGTTCATGGATCATATTGATTTCAAGGAGCATGGATCTTTGTGATGACAAGGGCATGAAGCAATGTGATCCCAAGATGCATGTAGGATTGTGATGACAATGGTAATGGAGGAATGTGATGACAAGCGCATGGAATATTGTGATGAAAAGGTCATGTAGCGTTTTGCTGACAAAGGCATGGAGCATTGTGGTGACAAGTGTCATGGAGCACTGTGATGACAAACATCACGGAGCATTGCGATTACAGGGTTCATGGAGCATTGGGTTGACACGGCCAAGGATCATTGTGTTGACAAGTGTTATGGAGAATTTTGATGACAAGAGTCCCGGATCATTGTGTTGTCAGGGGTCATGGATCGTTGTGATGACAGTGGTCATGGAGCATTGTGATGACAAGGGTCATGGAGCATTGTGATCATAAGGTCATGGAGCATTGGGCTGAAATTGTTCATGGATTATTGTGATGAGAGGTGTCATGGAGCATTGTGATGACAAGGGAATGGAGCATTGTGATGACAATGTCCTGGAGCATTTAATGAGAAGACCATGGAGCCATGTGATGACAAGTCTCAGGGAGCATTCTCACGAAAAGCGGCATGCAGCATTGTGATTACTGTGGTCTTGGAGCATTGTGATGAATAGGGCATGGAGCATTGTGATGAAAAAGGCATGGAGCCTTGCCATGACAGGGTTCCAAGAGCATATTGACATCAAGTGTCAGGGACCATTGTGATGACAAGTGTATTGAGCATGGCGATGCCAAAGCTCATGGAGCATTGTGATGAGAAGACCATGGATAATTTTGATGACGAGCGTCATGGGGCGTTGTGAGGACAAGTGTTATGGAACATTGTGATCACAAGGGATTGGAGCCTTGTGATGACAGAGGTCATGGAGCATTTTGAGTTCATTCTGATGACAATAGCATGAAGCACTATGATGATGGGCAGGGTGCATTGTGATGACAGTGTTCATGGAACCTTGAGATGAAAAGGGGCATGGAGCATTGTAGTTACAAGGGTCTTGGTGCTTTGTGATGACAAGGGCATGCAGCATTGTGATGAGAAGGCCATGGAGGATTCTGATGAGATGCGTCATGGAGCTTTGTGATGACAAGGGCATGGAGCATTGTGATGAGAAGACCATGGATAATGGTGATGACGAGCGTCATGGGGCATTGTGATGAAAAGTGTTATGGAACATTGTGATCCCAAGGGTTTAGAGCATTGTGATGGCAGATGTCATGGAGCATTTTGATTTCATTTTGATTACAATAGCGTGAAGCAATATGACGATGGACATGTTGCATTGTGATGACAAGGTTCTTCGAGCATTGAGATGAAAAGGGGCATGGAGCATTGTGATTACAGGGTTCTTGGAGCATTGTGATGACAAGGGCATGGAGCATTGTGATGAGATGGCCATGGAGCATTCTGATGACTTTTGTCATGGAGATTTTGATGACAACGGCATGAAGCATTGTTGTAACAGTGGTCTTAGAGCATTTTGATTTCAAGGGTTATGGAGCCTTGTGATAAGAAGGCCGTGGAACATTGTGATGGCTGGTGTCATGGAGCATTGTTATGACAGTGGCAATGGAGCATTGTGATGACAAGGGCATGGAGCATTGGTCTGAAAGTTTCATGGATTATTGGGATGAGAGTGGGCATGGAGCATTGTGATGACAAGGGCCCGGAACACTGTGATACATGGGTCATGTAGGATTGTAACGACAAGGGCATGGAGAATTGTGATGACAAGAGCATGTAACATTGTGATGAGAAGTGTCATGGAGCATTGTGATGACAAAGATGTAGAGAATTGTGATGACAAGGGACATGGAGCATTGTGATGACCAGAGCATGGAGCATTGGTCTGACAGGTTTCATGGATTATTGTGATGACAAATGTCATGGAGCATTTTGATGACAAGGGCATGGGGCATTGTGATGGGAAGAGCAGGGAGCATTGTGATGACAAGGTTTATGGAGCATTGTGATGACAAGGCTGTGGAGCATTGTGATGACAAGCACAAGTCACATTTTGATGCCATGGGTCATGGAGCACTGTGCTGACAAGGGCATGCAACTTTGTGATGACAAGGTTCATGGAGCATTGAGAGGAAAAGGGGCATGGAGCATTGTGATGACAGGGGTCTAGGAGCTTTGTGATGACAGAGGTCATGGATCATTTTGATTTCGTTGTGATGACAATAGCCTGAAGCATTATGATGATGGGCATGGTCCATCGTGATGACAGGTGTAATGGAGCATTGAGATGAAAAGGGGCATGGAGCATTGTGATTACAGGGGTATAGGAGCATTGTGATGACAAGAGCATGGAGCATTGTGATCAAAAGTGCTTGGAGCCTTTTCATGACATGTTTCAAGGAGCATTCTGATGACGAGTGTCAGGGAGCATTGTGATGACAACTCTCTTGAGCATTGTGATGACAGAGATCATGGATCACTGTGATGACAGGTGTCATGGAGCATTGTGATGAGAAGGTCATGGAGCATTGGGCTGAAAATATTCATGGAGTATTGTGGTGACAGGGGTCATGGATCCTTTTGATAGCAAGGGAATGGAGCATTGTGATGACAAGGTCCTGGAGCATTGTGATGAGAAGACCATGGAGCCTTGTGATGACAAGTCTAATGGAGCATTCTGAAGGAAAGAGGCATGGAGCATTGTGATTACAGGGTCCTGGAGCATTGTAATGACAAGAGCAAGGAGCATTGTGATGAGAAGACCATGGAGCATTCTCATGAATTGTGTCATGGTGTTTTGTGATGACAAGGGCATGGACCATTGTCATTACAGGTGTCTTGGAGCATTGTGATGACAAGGGTCATGGAGCCTTGTGAGGAGAAGGCCGTGGGACATTATGATGGCAGGGGTCATGGAGCATTGTTATGACGGGGGTAATGGATCATTGTGATGAAAAGGGCACGGAACATAGGTCTATAAAATTTCATGGGTTATTGTGATGACAGTGGGTATGGAGCATTGTGAAGACAAGGGCTCGGAACACTGTGATACATGGGTCATGGAGGATTGTAATGACATGGGCATGGAGCATTGTGATGAGAAGGGCATTGAGAATTGTGATGACAATCGTCATGGAGATTTGTGATGACAAGGGCATGGAGCAATATGATGAGATGTTTCAGGGAGCATTGTGATGACAATGGCATGGAGCATTGTGATGCCAAGGGTCATGGAGCTGTGTGATAACAAATGTCATGGAGCAGTTTGATGACAAGGGCATGGTGCATTGTGATGAGTAGGGCAGGGAGCATTGTGATGGCAGGTGTTATGGAACATTGTGATGTCAGGGCTCATGGAGCATTGTGATGATATGGGCATGTAGCATGGTGATGACAGGTGTCATGGAACATTGTCAGATGACAATTGTTTTGAGCATTGTAATGACAAACATCTTGGATCATTGAGATGACAAGGGCATGGAGTAGTGTGATGACAGGCATCATGGAGCATTGTGATGAGTGTGTTATGGAACATTGTGATCACAAGGGTTTGGAGCCTAGTGATGACAGAGGTCATGGATCATTTTGATTTCAAGGAGCATGGAACATTGTGATGACAAGGGCATGAAGCAATGTGATCCCAAGTTTCAGGGAGGATTGTGATGACAATGGTAATGGAGTATTGTGCTGCGTATCACATGGAGCACTATGATGACAAGGTCATGTAGCATTTTGCTGACAAAGGCATGGAGTATTGTGATGACAAGTGTCATGGAACATTGTGATAACAGGGGTCATAGAGCATTAGGATGACAAGAGCATGGACCATTTTGATGAGAAGAGTCATGGAGCATTTTGATGACAAGAGCCACAGATCATTGTGTTGTCAGGGGTCATTGAGCGTTGTGATGACAGTGGTCATGGAGGATTGGGCTGAAAATGTTCTTGGAGCATTGTGAACACAAGGGAATGGAGCATTGTGGTGACAATATCCTGGAGCATTGTGATGAGATGACCATGGAGTCTTTTGATGACAAGTCTCATGGAGCAAGCTGATGGAAAGGGGCATGGAACATTGTGATTACAGTTGTCTTGGAGCATTGTGATGACAAGAGCATGGAGCATTGTGAGGAGAAGTCCATGGAACATTCTGATGACATGCATCACGGAGCTTTGTGATGACAATGGCAAGAGGCATTGTGTTTACAGGGATCTTGGAGCATTGTGATGAAAAGGGCATGGATCATTGTGATGACAAAGGCATGGAGACTTGTCATGACAGGGTTCAAGGAGCATACTGACGACAAGTGTCAGGGAGCATTGTGATGACAAGTGTCATGGAGCACTGTGATGACAAGCGTCATGGAGCCTTGTGATAACTGGGGTCTTGGAGCATTGTGATGAAAAGTGAATGCATCATTGTGATGAAAAAGGCATGGTGCCTTGTCATGACAGGGTTCAAGGTGCACACTGACGGCAAGTGTCAGGGAGTATTGTGATGTAAAATGTATTGCGCATTGTAATGACAAAGGACATGGAGCATTGTGATGAGAAGTCCATGGATAATTGGGATGACGAGCGTCATGGGGTGTTGTGATGACAAGTGTTATGGAAGATTGTGATCACAAGGGTTTGGAGCATTGTGTTGACAGAGGTCATGGAGCATTTTGAGTTCATTGTGATGACAAAATCATGAAGCATTATGACGAAGGGCATGGTGCATTGTGGTGGTAGGGTTCATGGAGCACTGAGATGAAAAGTGTCATGGAGCATTGTTATGACAGGGGTCTTGGAGCATTGTGATGATAAGGTCATGGAGCATTGTGATGAGAAGGCCAAGGAGAATACTGATGACATGCGTCATGGAGGTCCGTGATGACAAGTGCATACAGCATTGTGATTACAGGGGTCTTGGAGCATTGAGATGAAAAGGGGCATGGAGCATTGTGATTACAGGGGTAATGGAGCATTGTGATGACAAGTGAATCGAGCATTGTGATGAAAAAGGCATGGAACCTATTCATGACAGGATTCAATGATCATTCCGAAGACAAGTGTCAGGGAGCATTGTGATGACAAGTGTATTGAGTATTGTGATGACAAAGGTCATGGAGCATTGAGATGACAAGCGCATGGAGTATGGTGATGACAGGCATCATGGAGCGTTGTGATGACAAGTCTTATGGAACATTGTGATCACACGGGTTTGCAGCATTGCGATGACAGAGTTCATGGATCATATTGATTTCAAGGAGCATGGATCTTTGTGATGACAAGGGCATGAAGCAATGTGATCCCAAGATGCATGTAGGATTGTGATGACAATGGTAATGGAGGAATGTGATGACAAGCGCATGGAATATTGTGATGAAAAGGTCATGTAGCGTTTTGCTGACAAAGGCATGGAGCATTGTGGTGACAAGTGTCATGGAGCACTGTGATGACAAACATCACGGAGCATTGCGATTACAGGGTTCATGGAGTATTGGGTTGACACGGCCAAGGATCATTGTGTTGACAAGTGTTATGGAGAATTTTGATGACAAGAGTCCCGGATCATTGTATGTCAGGGGTCATGGATCGTTGTGATGACAGTGGTCATGGAGCATTGTGATGACAAGGGTCATGGAGCATTGTGATCATAAGGTCATGGAGCATTGGGCTGAAATTGTTCATAGAGTATTGTGATGAGAGGTGTCATGGAGCATTGTGATGACAAGGGAATGGAGCATTGTGATGACAATGTCCTGGAGCATTTAATGAGAAGACCATGGAGCCATGTGATGACAAGTCTCAGGGAGCATTCTCACGAAAAGCGGCATGCAGCATTGTGATTACTGTGGTCTTGGAGCATTGTGATGAATAGGGCATGGGGCATTGTGATGAAAAAGGCATGGAGCCTTGCCATGACAAGGTTCCAAGAGCATATTGACATCAAGTGTCAGGGACCATTGTGATGACAAGTGTATTGAGCATGGCGATGCCAAAGCTCATGGAGCATTGTGATGAGAAGACCATGGATAATTTTGATGACGAGCATCATGGGGCGTTGTGAGGACAAGTGTTATGGAACATTGTGATCACAAGGGATGGGAGCCTTGTGATGACAGAGGTCATGGAGCGTTTTGAGTTCATTCTGATGACAATAGCATGAAGCACTATGATGATGGGCAGGGTGCATTGTGATGACAGGGTTCATGGAACCTTGAGATGAAAAGGGACATGGAGTATTGTAGTTACAAGGGTCTTGGTGCTTTGTGATGACAAGGGCATGCAGCATTGTGATGAGAAGGCCATGGAAGATTCTGATGAGATGCGGCATGGAGCTTTGTGATGACAAGGGCATGGAGCATTGTGATGAGAAGACCATGGATAATGGTGATGACGAGCGTCATGGGGCGTTGTGATGAAAAGTGTTATGGAACATTGTGATACCAAGGGTTTAGAGCATTGTGATGGCAGATGTCATGGAGCATTTTGATTTCATTTTGATTACAATAGCGTGAAGCAATATGATGATGGACATGTTGCATTGTGATGACAAGGTTCTTCGAGCATTGAGATGAAAAGGGGCATGGAGCATTGTGATTACAGGGTTCTTGGAGCATTGTGATGACAAGGGCATGGAGCATTGTGATGAGATGGCCATGGAGCATTCTGATGACTTGTGTCATGGAGATTTTGATGACAAGGGCATGAAGCATTGTTGTAACAGTGGTCTTAGAGAATTTTGATTACAAGGGTTATGGAGCCTTGTGATAAGAAGGAAGTGGAACATTGTGATGGCTGGTGTCATGGAGCATTTTTATGACAGTGGCAATGGAGCATTGTGATGACAAGGGCATGGAGCATTGGTCTGAAAAGTTTCATGGATTATTGGGATGAGAGTGGGCATGGAGCATTGTGATGACAAGGGCACGGAACACTGTGATACATGGGTCATGTAGGATTGTAACGACAAGGGCATGGAGAATTGTGATGACAAGAGCATGTAACATTGTGATGAGAAGTGTCATGGAGCATTGTGATGACAAAGATGTAGAGAATTGTGATGACAAGGGACATGGAGCATTGTGATGACCAGAGCATGGAGCATTGGTCTGAAAAGTTTCATGGATTATTGTGATGACAAATGCCTTGCAGCATTTTGATGACAAGGGCATGGGGCATTGTGATGGGAAGAGCAGGGAGCATTGTGATGACAAGGTTTATGGAGCATTGTGATGACAAGGCTGTGGAGCATTGTGATGACAAGCACAAGTCACATTTTGATGCCATGGGTCATGGAGCACTGTGCTGACAAGGGCATGCAACTTTGTGATGACAAGGTTCATGGAGCATTGAGAGGAAAAGGGGCATGGAGCATTGTGATGACAGGGGTCTAGGAGCTTTGTGATGACAGAGGTCATGGATCATTTTGATTTCCTTGTGATGACAATAGCCTGAAGCATTATGATGATGGGCATGGTCCATTGTGATGACAGGTGTAATGGAGCATTGAGATGAAAAGGGGCATAGAGCATTGTGATTACAGGGGTATAGGAGCATTGTGATGACAAGAGCATGGAGCATTGTGATGAAAAGTGCTTGGAGCCTTTTCATGACATGTTTCAAGGAGCATTCTGATGACGAGTGTCAGGGAGCATTGTGATGACAACTCTCTTGAGCATTGTGATGACAGAGATCATGGATCACTGTGATGACAGGTGTCATGGAGCATTGTGATGAGAAGGTCATGGAGCATTGGGCTGAAAATATTCATGGAGTATTGTGGTGACAGGGGTCATGGATCCTTTTGATAGCAAGGGAATGGAGCATTGTGATGACAAGGTCCTGGAGCATTGTGATGAGAAGACCATGGAGCCTTGTGATGACAAGTCTAATGGAGCATTCTGAAGGAAAGAGGCATGGGGCATTGTGATTACAGGGTCCTGGAGCATTGTAATGACAAGAGCAAGGAGCATTGTGGTGAGAAGACCATGGAGCATTCTCATGAATTGTGTCATGGTGTTTTGTGATGACAAGGGCATGGACCATTGTGATGACAGGTGTCTTGGAGCATTGTGATGACAAGGGTCATGGAGCCTTGTGAGGAGAAGGCCGTGGGACATTATGATGGCAGGGGTCATGGAGCATTGTTATGACGGGGGTAATGGATCATTGTGATGAAAAGGGCACGGAACATAGGTCTATAAAATTTCATGGGTTATTGTGATGACAGTGGATATGGAGCATTGTGAAGACAAGGGCTCGGAACACTGTGATACATGGGTCATGGAGGATTGTAATGACATGGGCATGGAGCATTGTGATGAGAAGGGCATCGAGAATTGTGATGACAATCGTCATGGAGATTTGTGATGACAAGGGCATGGAGCAATATGATGAGATGTTTCAGGGAGCATTGTGATGACAATGGCATGGAGCATTGTGATGCCAAGGGTCATGGAGCTGTGTGATAACAAATGTCATGGAGCAGTTTGATGACAAGGGCATGGTGCATTGTGATGAGTAGGGCAGGGAGCATTGTGATGGCAGGTGTTATGGAACATTGTGATGTCAGGGCTCATGGAGCATTGTGATGATATGGGCATGTAGCATGGTGATGACAGGTGTCATGGAACATTGTCAGATGACAATTGTTTTGAGCATTGTAATGACAAACATCTTGGATCATTGAGATGACAAGGGCATGGAGTAGTGTGATGACAGGCATCATGGAGCATTGTGATGAGTGTGTTATGGAACATTGTGATCACAAGGGTTTGGAGCCTAGTGATGACAGAGGTCATGGATCATTTTGATTTCAAGGAGCATGGAACATTGTGATGACAAGGGCATGAAGCAATGTGATCCCAAGTTTCAGGGAGGATTGTGATGACAATGGTAATGGAGTATTGTGATGCGAATCACATGGAGCACTATGATGACAAGGTCATGTAGCATTTTGCTGACAAAGGCATGGAGCATTGTGATGACAAGTGTCATGGAACATTGTGATAACAGGGGTCATAGAGCATTAGGATGACAAGAGCATGGACCATTTTGATGAGAAGAGTCATGGAGCATTTTGATGACAAGAGCCACAGATCATTGTGTTGTCAGGGGTCATTGAGCGTTGTGATGACAGTGGTCATGGAGGATTGGGCTGAAAATGTTCTTGGAGCATTGTGAACACAAGGGAATGGAGCATTGTGGTGATAATATCCTGGAGCATTGTGATGAGATGACCATGGAGTCTTTTGATGACAAGTCTCATGGAGCAAGCTGATGGAAAGGGGCATGGAACATTGTGATTACAGTTGTCTTGGAGCATTGTGATGACAAGAGCATGGAGCATTGTGATGAGAAGTCCATGGAACATTCTGATGACATGCATCACGGAGCTTTTTGATGACAATGGCAAGAGGCATTGTGATTACAGGGATCTTGGAGCATTGTGATGAAAAGGGCATGGATCATTGTGATGACAAAGGCATGGAGACTTGTCATGACAGGGTTCAAGGAGCATACTGACGACAAGTGTCAGGGAGCATTGTGATGACAAGTGTCATGGAGCACTGTGATGACAAGCGTCATGGAGCCTTGTGATGACCGGGATCTTGGAGCATTGTGATGAAAAGTGAATGCATCATTGTGATGAAAAAGGCATGGTGCCTTGTCATGACAGGGTTCAAGGAGCACACTGACGACAAGTGTCAAGGAGCATTGTGATGTAAAGTGTATTGCGCATTGTAATGACAAAGGACATGGAGCATTGTGATGAGAAGTCCATGGATAATTGGGATCATGAGCGTCATGGGGTGTTGTGATGACAAGTGTTATGGAAGATTGTGATCACAAGGGTTTGGAGGATTGTGATGACAGAGGTCATGGAGCATTTTGAGTTCATTGTGATGACAAAATCATGAAGCATTATGATGAAGGGCATGATGCATTGTGGTGGTAGGGTTCATGGAGCACTGAGATGAAAAGTGTCATGGAGCATTGTTATGACAGGGGTCTTGGAGCATTGTGATGACAAGGGCATGGAGCATTGTGATGAGATGGCCATGGAGCATTCTTATGACTTGTGTCATGGAGATTTTGATGACAAGGGCATGAAGCATTGTTGTAACAGTGGTCTTAGAGCATTTTGATTTCAAGGGTTATGGAGCCTTGTGATAAGAAGGCCGTGGAACATTGTGATTGCTGGGGTCATGGAGCATTGTTATGACAGTGGCAATGGAGCATTGTGATGAAAAGGGCATGGAGCATTGGTCTGAAAAGTTTCATGGATTATTGGGATGAGAGTGGGCATGGAGCATTGTGATGACAAGGGCACGGAACACTGTGATACATGGGTCATGTAGGATTGTAACGACAAGGGCATGGGGAATTGTGATGACAAGAGCATGTAACATTGTGATGAGAAGTGTCATGGAGCATTGTGATGACAAAGATGTAGATAATTGTGATGACAAGGGACATGGAGCATTGTGATGACCAGAGCATGGAGCATTGGTCTGACAAGTTTCATGGATTATTGTGATGACAAAAGTTATGGAGCATTTTGATGACAAGGGCATGGGGCATTGTGATGGGAAGAGCAGGGAGCATTGTGATGACAAGGTTTATGGAGCATTGTGATGACAAGGCTGTGGAGCATTGTGATGACAAGCACAAGTCACATTTTGATGCCATGGGTCATGGAGCACTGTGCTGACAAGGGCATGCAACTTTGTGTTGACAAGGTTCATGGAGCATTGAGAGGAAAAGGGGCATGGAGCATTGTGATGACAGGGGTCTAGGAGCTTTGTGATGACAGAGGTCATGGATCATTTTGATTTCCTTGTGATGACAATAGCCTGAAGCATTATGATAATGGTCATGGTCCATTGTGATGACAGGTGTAATTTAGCATTGAGATGAAAAGGGGCATGGAGCATTGTGATTACAGGGGTATAGGAGCATTGTGATGACAAGAGCATGGAGCATTGTGATGAAAAGTGCTTGGAGCCTTTTCATGACATGTTTCAAGGAGCATTCTGATGACGAGTGTCAGGGAGCATTGTGATGACAACTCTCTTGAGCATTGTGATGACAGAGATCATGGATCACTGTGATGACAGGTGTCATGGAGCATTGTGATGAGAAGGTCATGGAGCATTGGGCTGAAAATATTCATGGAGTATTGTGGTGACAGGGGTCATGGATCCTTTTGATAGCAAGGGAATGGAGCATTGTGATGACAAGGTCCTGGAGCATTGTGATGAGAAGACCATGGAGCCTTGTGATGACAAGTCTAATGGAGCATTCTGAAGGAAAGAGGCATGGAGCATTGTGATTACAGGGTCCTGGAGCATTGTAATGACAAGAGCAAGGAGCATTGTGATGAGAAGACCATGGAGCATTCTCATGAATTGTGTCATGGTGTTTTGTGATGACAAGGGCATGGACCATTGTGATGACAGGTGTCTTTGAGCATTGTGATGACAAGGGTCATGGAGCCTTGTGAGGAGAAGGCCGTGGGACATTATGATGGCAGGGGTCATGGAGCATTGTTATGACGGGGGTAATGGATCATTGTGATGAAAAGGGCACGGAACATAGGTCTATAAAATTTCATGGGTTATTGTGATGACAGTGGGTATGGAGCATTGTGAAGACAAGGGCTCGGAACACTGTGATACATGGGTCATGGAGGATTGTAATGACATGGGCAAGGAGCATTGTGATGAGAAGGGCATCGAGAATGGTGATGACAATCATCATGGAGATTTGTGATGACAAGGGCATGGAGCAATATGATGAGATATTTCAGGGAGCATTGTGATGACAATGGCATGGAGCATTGTGATGCCAAGGGTCATGGAGCTGTGTGATAACAAATGTCATGGAGCAGTTTGATGACAAGGGCATGGTGCATTGTGATGAGTAGGGCAGGGAGCATTGTGATGGCAGGTGTTATGGAACATTGTGATGTCAGGGCTCATGGAGCATTATGATGATATGGGCATGGAGCATGGTGATGACAGGTGTCATGGAACAGTGTGAGATGACAAGTGTTTTGAGCATTGTGATGACAAACATCTTGGATCATTGAGATGACAAGGGCATGGAGTAGTGTGATGACAGGCATCATGGAGCATTGTGATGAGTGTGTTATGGAACATTGTGATCACAAGGGTTTGGAGCCTAGTGATGACAGAGGTCATGGATCATTTTGATTTCAAGGAGCATGGAACATTGTGATGACAAGGGCATGAAGCAATGTGATCCCAAGTTTCAGGGAGGATTGTGATGACAATGGCAATGGAGTATTGTGATGTGAAACACATGGAGCACTATGATGACAAGGTCATGTAGCATTTTGCTGACAAAGGCATGGAGCATTGTGATGACAAGTGTCATGGAACATTGTGATAACAGGGGTCATAGAGCATTAGGATGACAAGAGCATGGACCATTTTGATGAGAAGAGTCATGGAGCATTTTGATGACAAGAGCCACAGATCATTGTGTTGTCAGGGGTCATTGAGCGTTGTGATGACAGTGGTCATGGAGGATTGGGCTGAAAATGTTCTTGGAGCATTGTGAACACAAGGGAATGGAGCATTGTGGTGACAATATCCTGGAGCATTCTGATGAGATGACCATGGAGTCTTTTGATGACAAGTCTCATGGAGCAAGCTGATGGAAAGGGGCATGGAACATTGTGATTACAGTTGTCTTGGAGCATTGTGATGACAAGAGCATGGAGCATTGTGATGAGACGTCCATGGAACATTCTGATGACATGCATCACGGAGCTTTGTGATGACAATGGCAAGAGACATTGTGTTTACAGGGATCTTGGAGCATTGTGATGAAAAGGGCATGGATCATTGTGATGACAAAGGCATGGAGACTTGTCATGACAGGGTTCAAGGAGCATACTGACGACTAGTGTCAGGGAGCATTGTGATGACAAGTGTCATGGAGCACTGTGATGACAAGCGTCATGGAGCCTTGTGATAACTGGGGTCTTGGAGCATTGTGATGAAAAGTGAATGCATCATTGTGATGAAAAAGGCATGGTGCCTTGTCATGACAGGGTTCAAGGTGCACACTGACGGCAAGTGTCAGGGAGCATTGTGATGTAAAGTGTATTGCGCATTGTAATGACAAAGGACATGGAGCATTGTGATGAGAAGTCCATGGATAATTGGGATGACGAGCGTCATGGGGTGTTGTGATGACAAGTGTTATGGAAGATTGTGATCACAAGGGTTTGGAGCATTGTGATGACAGAGGTCATGGAGCATTTTGAGTTCATTGTGATGACAAAATCATGAAGCATTATGACGAAGGGCATGGTGCATTGTGGTGGTAGGGTTCATGGAGCACTGAGATGAAAAGTGTCATGGAGCATTGTTATGACAGGGGTCTTGGAGCATTGTGATGACAAGGGCATGGAGCATTGTGATGAGAAGGCCAAGGAGAATACTGATGACATGCGTCATGGAGGTCCGTGATGACAAGTGCATACAGCATTGTGATTACAGGGGTCTTGGAGCATTGAGATGAAAAGGGGCATGGAGCATTGTGATTACAGGGGTAATGGAGCATTGTGATGACAAGTGAATCGAGCATTGTGATGAAAAAGGCATGGAACCTATTCATGACAGGATTCAATGATCATTCCGAAGACAAGTATCAGGGAGCATTGTGATGACAAGTGTATTGAGTATTGTGATGACAAAGGTCATGGAGCATTGAGATGACAAGGGCATGGAGTATGGTGATGACAGGCATCATGGAGCGTTGTGATGACAAGTCTTATGGAACATTGTGATCACACGGGTTTGCAGCATTGCGATGACAGAGTTCATGGATCATATTGATTTCAAGGAGCATGGATCTTTGTGATGACAAGGGCATGAAGCAATGTGATCCCAAGATGCATGTAGGATTGTGATGACAATGGTAATGGAGGAATGTGATGACAAGCGCATGGAATATTGTGATGAAAGGTCATGTAGCGTTTTGCTGACAAAGGCATGGAGCATTGTGGTGACAAGTGTCATGGAGCACTGTGATGACAAACATCACGGAGCATTGCGATTACAGGGTTCATGGAGCATTGGGTTGACACGGCCAAGGATCATTGTGTTGACAAGTGTTATGGAGAATTTTGATGACAAGAGTCCCGGATCATTGTGTTGTCAGGGGTCATGGATCGTTGTGATGACAGTGGTCATGGAGCATTGTGATGACAAGGGTCATGGAGCATTGTGATCATAAGGTCATGGAGCATTGGGCTGAAATTGTTCATGGAGTATTGTGATGAGAGGTGTCATGGAGCATTGTGATGACAAGGGAATGGAGCATTGTGATGACAATGTCCTGGAGCATTTAATGAGAAGACCATGGAGCCATGTGATGACAAGTCTCATGGAGCATTCTCACGAAAATCGGCATGGAGCATTGTGATTACTGTGGTCTTGGAGCATTGTGATGAATAGGGCATGGAGTATTGTGATGAAAAAGGCATGGAGCCTTGCCATGACAAGGTTCCAAGAGCATATTGACATCAAGTGTCAGGGACCATTGTGATGACAAGTGTATTGAGCATGGTGATGCCAAAGCTCATGGAGCATTGTGATGAGAAGACCATGGATAATTTTGATGACGAGCGTCATGGGGCGTTGTGAGGACAAGTGTTATGGAACATTGTGATCACAAGGGATTGGAGCCTTGTGATGACAGAGGTCATGGAACATTTTGAGTTCATTCTGATGACTATAGCATGAAGCACTATGTTGATGGGCAGGGTGCATTGTGATGACACGGTTCATGGAACATTGAGATGAAAAGGGGCATGGAGCATTGTAGTTACAAGGGTCTTGGTGCTTTGTGATGACAAGGGCATGCAGCATTGTGATGAGAAGGCCATGGAGGATTCTGATGAGATGCGTCATGGGGCTTTGTGATGACAAGGGCATGGAGCATTGTGATGAGAAGACCATGGATAATGGTGATGACGAGCGTCATGGGGCGTTGTGATGAAAAGTGTTATGGAACATTGTGATCCCAAGGGTTTAGAGCATTGTGATGGCAGATGTCATGGAGCATTTTGATTTCATTTTGATTACAATAGCGTGAAGCAATATGATGATGGACATGTTGCATTGTGATGACAAGGTTCTTCGAGCATTGAGATGAAAAGGGGCATGGAGCATTGTGATTACAGGGTTCTTGGAGCATTGTGATGACAAGGGCATGGAGCATTGTGATGAGATGGCCATGGAGCATTCTGATGACTTGTGTCATGGAGATTTTGATGACAAGGGCATGAAGCATTGTTGTAACAGTGGTCTTAGAGCATTTTGATTACAAGGGTTATGGAGCCTTGTGATAAGAAGGCCGTGGAACATTGTGATGGCTGGGGTCATGGAGCATTGTTATGACAGTGGCAATGGAGCATGGTGATGACAAGGGCATGGAGCATTGGTCTGAAAAGTTTCATGGATTATTGGGATGAGAGTGGGCATGGAGCATTGTGATGACAAGGGCACGGAACACTGTGATACATGGGTCATGTAGGATTGTAACGACAAGGGCATGGAGAATTGTGATGACAAGAGCATGTAACATTGTGATGAGAAGTGTCATGGAGCATTGTGATGACAAAGATGTAGAGAATTGTGATGACAAGGGACATGGAGCATTGTGATGACCAGAGCATGGAGCATTGGTCTGACAAGTTTCATGGATTATTGTGATGACAAATGTCATGGAGCATTTTGATGACAAGGGCATGGGGCATTGTGATGGGAAGAGCAGGGAGCATTGTGATGACAAGGTTTATGGAGCATTGTGATGACAAGGCTGTGGAGCATTGTGATGACAAGCACAAGTCACATTTTGATGCCATGGGTCATGGAGCACTGTGCTGACAAGGGCATGCAACTTTGTGATGACAAGGTTCATGGAGCATTGAGAGGAAAAGGGGCATGGAGCATTGTGATGACAGGGGTCTAGGAGCTTTGTGATGACAGAGGTCATGGATCATTTTGATTTCCTTGTGATGACAATAGCCTGAAGCATTATGATGATGGGCATGGTCCATTGTGATGACAGGTGTAATGGAGCATTGAGATGAAAAGGGGCATGGAGCATTGTGATTACAGGGGTATAGGAGCATTGTGATGACAAGAGCATGGAGCATTGTGATCAAAAGTGCTTGGAGCCTTTTCATGACATGTTTCAAGGAGCATTCTGATGACGAGTGTCAGGGAGCATTGTGATGACAACTCTCTTGAGCATTGTGATGACAGAGATCATGGATCACTGTGATGACAGGTGTCATGGAGCATTGTGATGAGAAGGTCATGGAGCATTGGGCTGAAAATATTCATGGAGTATTGTGGTGACAGGGGTCATGGATCCTTTTGATAGCAAGGGAATGGAGCATTGTGATGACAAGGTCCTGGAGCATTGTGATGAGAAGACCATGGAGCCTTGTGATGACAAGTCTAATGGAGCATTCTGAAGGAAAGAGGCATGGAGCATTGTGATTACAGGGTCCTGGAGCATTGTAATGACAAGAGCAAGGAGCATTGTGATGAGAAGACCATGGAGCATTCTCATGAATTGTGTCATGGTGTTTTGTGATGACAAGGGCATGGACCATTGTGATGACAGGTGTCTTGGAGCATTGTGATGACAAGGGTCATGGAGCCTTGTGAGGAGAAGGCCGTGGGACATTATGATGGCAGGGGTCATGGAGCATTGTTATGACGGGGGTAATGGATCATTGTGATGAAAAGGGCACGGAACATAGGTCTATAAAATTTCATGGGTTATTGTGATGACAGTGGGTATGGAGCATTGTGAAGACAAGGGCTCGGAACACTGTGATACATGGGTCATGGAGGATTGTAATGACATGGGCATGGAGCATTGTGATGAGAAGGGCATCGAGAATTGTGATGACAATCGTCATGGAGATTTGTGATGACAAGGGCATGGAGCAATATGATGAGATGTTTCAGGGAGCATTGTGATGACAATGGCATGGAGCATTGTGATGCCAAGGGTCATGGAGCTGTGTGATAACAAATGTCATGGAGCAGTTTGATGACAAGGGCATGGTGCATTGTGATGAGTAGGGCAGGGAGCATTGTGATGGCAGGTGTTATGGAACATTGTGATGTCAGGGCTCATGGAGCATTGTGATGATATGGGCATGTAGCATGGTGATGACAGGTGTCATGGAACATTGTCAGATGACAATTGTTTTGAGCATTGTAATGACAAACATCTTGGATCATTGAGATGACAAGGGCATGGAGTAGTGTGATGACAGGCATCATGGAGCATTGTGATGAGTGTGTTATGGAACATTGTGATCACAAGGGTTTGGAGCCTAGTGATGACAGAGGTCATGGATCATTTTGATTTCAAGGAGCATGGAACATTGTGATGACAAGGGCATGAAGCAATGTGATCCCAAGTTTCAGGGAGGATTGTTATGACAATGGTAATGGAGTATTGTGATGCGAATCACATGGAGCACTATGATGACAAGGTCATGTAGCATTTTGCTGACAAAGGCATGGAGCATTGTGATGACAAGTGTCATGGAACATTGTGATAACAGGGGTCATAGAGCATTAGGATGACAAGAGCATGGACCATTTTGATGAGAAGAGTCATGGAGCATTTTGATGACAAGAGCCACAGATCATTGTGTTGTCAGGGGTTATTGAGCGTTGTGATGACAGTGGTCATGGAGGATTGGGCTGAAAATGTTCTTGGAGCATTGTGAACACAAGGGAATGGAGCATTGTGGTGATAATATCCTGGAGCATTTTGATGAGATGACCATGGAGTCTTTTGATGACAAGTCTCATGGAGCAAGCTGATGGAAAGGGGCATGGAACATTGTGATTACAGTTGTCTTGGAGCATTGTGATGACAAGAGCATGGAGCATTGTGATGAGAAGTCCATGGAACATTCTGATGACATGCATCACGGAGCTTTTTGATGACAATGGCAAGAGGCATTGTGATTACAGGGATCTTGGAGCATTGTGATGAAAAGGGCATGGATCATTGTGATGACAAAGGCATGGAGACTTGTCATGACAGGGTTCAAGGAGCATACTGACGACAAGTGTCAGGGAGCATTGTGATGACAAGTGTCATGGAGCACTGTGATGACAAGCGTCATGGAGCCTTGTGATGACCGGGATCTTGGAGCATTGTGATGAAAAGTGAATGCATCATTGTGATGAAAAAGGCATGGTGCCTTGTCATGACAGGGTTCAAGGAGCACACTGACGACAAGTGTCAAGGAGCATTGTGATGTAAAGTGTATTGCGCATTGTAATGACAAAGGACATGGAGCATTGTGATGAGAAGTCCATGGATAATTGGGATCATGAGCGTCATGGGGTGTTGTGATGACAAGTGTTATGGAAGATTGTGATCACAAGGGTTTGGAGGATTGTGATGACAGAGGTCATGGAGCATTTTGAGTTCATTGTGATGACAAAATCATGAAGCATTATGATGAAGGGCATGATGCATTGTGGTGGTAGGGTTCATGGAGCACTGAGATGAAAAGTGTCATGGAGCATTGTTATGACAGGGGTCTTGGAGCATTGTGATGACAAGGGCATGGAGCATTGTGATGAGATGGCCATGGAGCATTCTTATGACTTGTGTCATGGAGATTTTGATGACAAGGGCATGAAGCATTGTTGTAACAGTGGTCTTAGAGCATTTTGATTTCAAGGGTTATGGAGCCTTGTGATAAGAAGGCCGTGGAACATTGTGATTGCTGGGGTCATGGAGCATTGTTATGACAGTGGCAATGGAGCATTGTGATGACAAGGGCATGGAGCATTGGTCTGAAAAGTTTCATGGATTATTGGGATGAGAGTGGGCATGGAGCATTGTGATGACAAGGGCACGGAACACTGTGATACATGGGTCATGTAGGATTGTAACGACAAGGGCATGGGGAATTGTGATGACAAGAGCATGTAACATTGTGATGAGAAGTGTCATGGAGCATTGTGATGACAAAGATGTAGATAATTGTGATGACAAGGGACATGGAGCATTGTGATGACCAGAGCATGGAGCATTGGTCTGACAAGTTTCATGGATTATTGTGATGACAAAAGTTATGGAGCATTTTGATGACAAGGGCATGGGGCATTGTGATGGGAAGAGCAGGGAGCATTGTGATGACAAGGTTTATGGAGCATTGTGATGACAAGGCTGTGGAGCATTGTGATGACAAGCACAAGTCACATTTTGATGCCATGGGTCATGGAGCACTGTGCTGACAAGGGCATGCAACTTTGTGATGACAAGGTTCATGGAGCATTGAGAGGAAAAGGGGCATGGAGCATTGTGATGACAGGGGTCTAGGAGCTTTGTGATGACAGAGGTCATGGATCATTTTGATTTCCTTGTGATGACAATAGCCTGAAGCATTATGATAATGGTCATGGTCCATTGTGATGACAGGTGTAATTTAGCATTGAGATGAAAAGGGGCATGGAGCATTGTGATTACAGGGGTATAGGAGCATTGTGATGACAAGAGCATGGAGCATTGTGATGAAAAGTGCTTGGAGCCTTTTCATGACATGTTTCAAGGAGCATTCTGATGACGAGTGTCAGGGAGCATTGTGATGACAACTCTCTTGAGCATTGTGATGACAGAGATCATGGATCACTGTGATGACAGGTGTCATGGAGCATTGTGATGAGAAGGTCATGGAGCATTGGGCTGAAAATATTCATGGAGTATTGTGGTGACAGGGGTCATGGATCCTTTTGATAGCAAGGGAATGGAGCATTGTGATGACAAGGTCCTGGAGCATTGTGATGAGAAGACCATGGAGCCTTGTGATGACAAGTCTAATGGAGCATTCTGAAGGAAAGAGGCATGGAGCATTGTGATTACAGGGTCCTGGAGCATTGTAATGACAAGAGCAAGGAGCATTGTGATGAGAAGACCATGGAGCATTCTCATGAATTGTGTCATGGTGTTTTGTGATGACAAGGGCATGGACCATTGTGATGACAGGTGTCTTGGAGCATTGTGATGACAAGGGTCATGGAGCCTTGTGAGGAGAAGGCCGTGGGACATTATGATGGCAGGGGTCATGGAGCATTGTTATGACGGGGGTAATGGATCATTGTGATGAAAAGGGCACGGAACATAGGTCTATAAAATTTCATGGGTTATTGTGATGACAGTGGGTATGGAGCATTGTGAAGACAAGGGCTCGGAACACTGTGATACATGGGTCATGGAGGATTGTAATGACATGGGCAAGGAGCATTGTGATGAGAAGGGCATCGAGAATGGTGATGACAATCATCATGGAGATTTGTGATGACAAGGGCATGGAGCAATATGATGAGATATTTCAGGGAGCATTGTGATGACAATGGCATGGAGCATTGTGATGCCAAGGGTCATGGAGCTGTGTGATAACAAATGTCATGGAGCAGTTTGATGACAAGGGCATGGTGCATTGTGATGAGTAGGGCAGGGAGCATTGTGATGGCAGGTGTTATGGAACATTGTGATGTCAGGGCTCATGGAGCATTGTGATGATATGGGCATGTAGCATGGTGATGACAGGTGTTATGGAACATTGTCAGATGACAATTGTTTTGAGCATTGTAATGACAAACATCTTGGATCATTGAGATGACAAGGGCATGGAGTAGTGTGATGACAGGCATCATGGAGCATTGTGATGAGTGTGTTATGGAACATTGTGATCACAAGGGTTTGGAGCCTAGTGATGACAGAGGTCATGGATCATTTTGATTTCAAGGAGCATGGAACATTGTGATGACAAGGGCATGAAGCAATGTGATCCCAAGTTTCAGGGAGGATTGTGATGACAATGGCAATGGAGTATTGTGATGTGAAACACATGGAGCACTATGATGACAAGGTCATGTAGCATTTTGCTGACAAAGGCATGGAGCATTGTGATGACAAGTGTCATGGAACATTGTGATAACAGGGGTCATAGAGCATTAGGATGACAAGAGCATGGACCATTTTGATGAGAAGAGTCATGGAGCATTTTGATGACAAGAGCCACAGATCATTGTGTTGTCAGGGGTCATTGAGCGTTGTGATGACAGTGGTCATGGAGGATTGGGCTGAAAATGTTCTTGGAGCATTGTGAACACAAGGGAATGGAGCATTGTGGTGACAATATCCTGGAGCATTCTGATGAGATGACCATGGAGTCTTTTGATGACAAGTCTCATGGAGCAAGCTGATGGAAAGGGGCATGGAACATTGTGATTACAGTTGTCTTGGAGCATTGTGATGACAAGAGCATGGAGCATTGTGATGAGACGTCCATGGAACATTCTGATGACATGCATCACGGAGCTTTGTGATGACAATGGCAAGAGACATTGTGTTTACAGGGATCTTGGAGCATTGTGATGAAAAGGGCATGGATCATTGTGATGACAAAGGCATGGAGACTTGTCATGACAGGGTTCAAGGAGCATACTGACGACTAGTGTCAGGGAGCATTGTGATGACAAGTGTCATGGAGCACTGTGATGACAAGCGTCATGGAGCCTTGTGATAACTGGGGTCTTGGAGCATTGTGATGAAAAGTGAATGCATCATTGTGATGAAAAAGGCATGGTGCCTTGTCATGACAGGGTTCAAGGTGCACACTGACGGCAAGTGTCAGGGAGCATTGTGATGTAAAGTGTATTGCGCATTGTAATGACAAAGGACATGGAGCATTGTGATGAGAAGTCCATGGATAATTGGGATGACGAGCGTCATGGGGTGTTGTGATGACAAGTGTTATGGAAGATTGTGATCACAAGGGTTTGGAGCATTGTGATGACAGAGGTCATGGAGCATTTTGAGTTCATTGTGATGACAACATCATGAAGCATTATGACGAAGGGCATGGTGCATTGTAGTGGTAGGGTTCATGGAGCACTGAGATGAAAAGTGTCATGGAGCATTGTTATGACAGGGGTCTTGGAGCATTGTCATGACAAGGGCATGGAGCATTGTGATGAGAAGGCCAAGGAGAATACTGATGACATGCGTCATGGAGGTCCGTGATGACAAGTGCATACAGCATTGTGATTACAGGGGTCTTGGAGCATTGAGATGAAAAGGGGCATGGAGCATTGTGATTACAGGGGTAATGGAGCATTGTGATGACAAGTGAATCGAGCATTGTGATGAAAAAGGCATGGAACCTATTCATGACAGGATTCAATGATCATTCCGAAGACAAGTATCAGGGAGCATTGTGATGACAAGTGTATTGAGTATTGTGATGACAAAGGTCATGGAGCATTGAGATGACAAGGGCATGGAGTATGGTGATGACAGGCATCATGGAGCGTTGTGATGACAAGTCTTATGGAACATTGTGATCACACGGGTTTGCAGCATTGCGATGACAGAGTTCATGGATCATATTGATTTCAAGGAGCATGGATCTTTGTGATGACAAGGGCATGAAGCAATGTGATCCCAAGATGCATGTAGGATTGTGATGACAATGGTAATGGAGGAATGTGATGACAAGCGCATGGAATATTGTGATGAAAGGTCATGTAGCGTTTTGCTGACAAAGGCATGGAGCATTGTGGTGACAAGTGTCATGGAGCACTGTGATGACAAACATCACGGAGCATTGCGATTACAGGGTTCATGGAGCATTGGGTTGACACGGCCAAGGATCATTGTGTTGACAAGTGTTATGGAGAATTTTGATGACAAGAGTCCCGGATCATTGTGTTGTCAGGGGTCATGGATCGTTGTGATGACAGTGGTCATGGAGCATTGTGATGACAAGGGTCATGGAGCATTGTGATCATAAGGTCATGGAGCATTGGGCTGAAATTGTTCATGGAGTATTGTGATGAGAGGTGTCATGGAGCATTGTGATGACAAGGGAATGGAGCATTGTGATGACAATGTCCTGGAGCATTTAATGAGAAGACCATGGAGCCATGTGATGACAAGTCTCATGGAGCATTCTCACGAAAATCGGCATGGAGCATTGTGATTACTGTGGTCTTGGAGCATTGTGATGAATAGGGCATGGAGTATTGTGATGAAAAAGGCATGGAGCCTTGCCATGACAAGGTTCCAAGAGCATATTGACATCAAGTGTCAGGGACCATTGTGATGACAAGTGTATTGAGCATGGTGATGCCAAAGCTCATGGAGCATTGTGATGAGAAGACCATGGATAATTTTGATGACGAGCGTCATGGGGCGTTGTGAGGACAAGTGTTATGGAACATTGTGATCACAAGGGATTGGAGCCTTGTGATGACAGAGGTCATGGAACATTTTGAGTTCATTCTGATGACAATAGCATGAAGCACTATGTTGATGGGCAGGGTGCATTGTGATGACACGGTTCATGGAACATTGAGATGAAAAGGGGCATGGAGCATTGTAGTTACAAGGGTCTTGGTGCTTTGTGATGACAAGGGCATGCAGCATTGTGATGAGAAGGCCATGGAGGATTCTGATGAGATGCGTCATGGGGCTTTGTGATGACAAGGGCATGGAGCATTGTGATGAGAAGACCATGGATAATGGTGATGACGAGCGTCATGGGGCGTTGTGATGAAAAGTGTTATGGAACATTGTGATCCCAAGGGTTTAGAGCATTGTGATGGCAGATGTCATGGAGCATTTTGATTTCATTTTGATTACAATAGCGTGAAGCAATATGATGATGGACATGTTGCATTGTGATGACAAGGTTCTTCGAGCATTGAGATGAAAAGGGGCATGGAGCATTGTGATTACAGGGTTCTTGGAGCATTGTGATGACAAGGGCATGGAGCATTGTGATGAGATGGCCATGGAGCATTCTGATGACTTGTGTCATGGAGATTTTGATGACAAGGGCATGAAGCATTGTTGTAACAGTGGTCTTAGAGCATTTTGATTACAAGGGTTATGGAGCCTTGTGATAAGAAGGCCGTGGAACATTGTGATGGCTGGGGTCATGGAGCATTGTTATGACAGTGGCAATGGAGCATGGTGATGACAAGGGCATGGAGCATTGGTCTGAAAAGTTTCATGGATTATTGGGATGAGAGTGGGCATGGAGCATTGTGATGACAAGGGCACGGAACACTGTGATACATGGGTCATGTAGGATTGTAACGACAAGGGCATGGAGAATTGTGATGACAAGAGCATGTAACATTGTGATGAGAAGTGTCATGGAGCATTGTGATGACAAAGATGTAGAGAATTGTGATGACAAGGGACATGGAGCATTGTGATGACCAGAGCATGGAGCATTGGTCTGACAAGTTTCATGGATTATTGTGATGACAAATGTCATGGAGCATTTTGATGACAAGGGCATGGGGCATTGTGATGGGAAGAGCAGGGAGCATTGTGATGACAAGGTTTATGGAGCATTGTGATGACAAGGCTGTGGAGCATTGTGATGACAAGCACAAGTCACATTTTGATGCCATGGGTCATGGAGCACTGTGCTGACAAGGGCATGCAACTTTGTGATGACAAGGTTCATGGAGCATTGAGAGGAAAAGGGGCATGGAGCATTGTGATGACAGGGGTCTAGGAGCTTTGTGATGACAGAGGTCATGGATCATTTTGATTTCCTTGTGATGACAATAGCCTGAAGCATTATGATGATGGGCATGGTCCATTGTGATGACAGGTGTAATGGAGCATTGAGATGAAAAGGGGCATGGAGCATTGTGATTACAGGGGTATAGGAGCATTGTGATGACAAGAGCATGGAGCATTGTGATCAAAAGTGCTTGGAGCCTTTTCATGACATGTTTCAAGGAGCATTCTGATGACGAGTGTCAGGGAGCATTGTGATGACAACTCTCTTGAGCATTGTGATGACAGAGATCATGGATCACTGTGATGACAGGTGTCATGGAGCATTGTGATGAGAAGGTCATGGAGCATTGGGCTGAAAATATTCATGGAGTATTGTGGTGACAGGGGTCATGGATCCTTTTGATAGCAAGGGAATGGAGCATTGTGATGACAAGGTCCTGGAGCATTGTGATGAGAAGACCATGGAGCCTTGTGATGACAAATCTAATGGAGCATTCTGAAGGAAAGAGGCATGGAGCATTGTGATTACAGGGTCCTGGAGCATTGTAATGACAAGAGCAAGGAGCATTGTGATGAGAAGACCATGGAGCATTCTCATGAATTGTGTCATGGTGTTTTGTGATGACAAGGGCATGGACCATTGTGATGACAGGTGTCTTGGAGCATTGTGATGACAAGGGTCATGGAGCCTTGTGAGGAGAAGGCCGTGGGACATTATGATGGCAGGGGTCATGGAGCATTGTTATGACGGGGGTAATGGATCATTGTGATGAAAAGGGCACGGAACATAGGTCTATAAAATTTCATGGGTTATTGTGATGACAGTGGATATGGAGCATTGTGAAGACAAGGGCTCGGAACACTGTGATACATGGGTCATGGAGGATTGTAATGACATGGGCATGGAGCATTGTGATGAGAAGGGCATCGAGAATTGTGATGACAATCGTCATGGAGATTTGTGATGACAAGGGCATGGAGCAATATGATGAGATGTTTCAGGGAGCATTGTGATGACAATGGCATGGAGCATTGTGATGCCAAGGGTCATGGAGCTGTGTGATAACAAATGTCATGGAGCAGTTTGATGACAAGGGCATGGTGCATTGTGATGAGTAGGGCAGGGAGCATTGTGATGGCAGGTGTTATGGAACATTGTGATGTCAGGGCTCATGGAGCATTGTGATGATATGGGCATGTAGCATGGTGATGACAGGTGTCATGGAACATTGTCAGATGACAATTGTTTTGAGCATTGTAATGACAAACATCTTGGATCATTGAGATGACAAGGGCATGGAGTAGTGTGATGACAGGCATCATGGAGCATTGTGATGAGTGTGTTATGGAACATTGTGATCACAAGGGTTTGGAGCCTAGTGATGACAGAGGTCATGGATCATTTTGATTTCAAGGAGCATGGAACATTGTGATGACAAGGGCATGAAGCAATGTGATCCCAAGTTTCAGGGAGGATTGTTATGACAATGGTAATGGAGTATTGTGATGCGAATCACATGGAGCACTATGATGACAAGGTCATGTAGCATTTTGCTGACAAAGGCATGGAGCATTGTGATGACAAGTGTCATGGAACATTGTGATAACAGGGGTCATAGAGCATTAGGATGACAAGAGCATGGACCATTTTGATGAGAAGAGTCATGGAGCATTTTGATGACAAGAGCCACAGATCATTGTGTTGTCAGGGGTTATTGAGCGTTGTGATGACAGTGGTCATGGAGGATTGGGCTGAAAATGTTCTTGGAGCATTGTGAACACAAGGGAATGGAGCATTGTGGTGATAATATCCTGGAGCATTTTGATGAGATGACCATGGAGTCTTTTGATGACAAGTCTCATGGAGCAAGCTGATGGAAAGGGGCATGGAACATTGTGATTACAGTTGTCTTGGAGCATTGTGATGACAAGAGCATGGAGCATTGTGATGAGAAGTCCATGGAACATTCTGATGACATGCATCACGGAGCTTTTTGATGACAATGGCAAGAGGCATTGTGATTACAGGGATCTTGGAGCATTGTGATGAAAAGGGCATGGATCATTGTGATGACAAAGGCATGGAGACTTGTCATGACAGGGTTCAAGGAGCATACTGACGACAAGTGTCAGGGAGCATTGTGATGACAAGTGTCATGGAGCACTGTGATGACAAGCGTCATGGAGCCTTGTGATGACCGGGATCTTGGAGCATTGTGATGAAAAGTGAATGCATCATTGTGATGAAAAAGGCATGGTGCCTTGTCATGACAGGGTTCAAGGAGCACACTGACGACAAGTGTCAAGGAGCATTGTGATGTAAAGTGTATTGCGCATTGTAATGACAAAGGACATGGAGCATTGTGATGAGAAGTCCATGGATAATTGGGATCATGAGCGTCATGGGGTGTTGTGATGACAAGTGTTATGGAAGATTGTGATCACAAGGGTTTGGAGGATTGTGATGACAGAGGTCATGGAGCTTTTGAGTTCATTGTGATGACAAAATCATGAAGCATTATGATGAAGGGCATGATGCATTGTGGTGGTAGGGTTCATGGAGCACTGAGATGAAAAGTGTCATGGAGCATTGTTATGACAGGGGTCTTGGAGCATTGTGATGACAAGGGCATGGAGCATTGTGATGAGATGGCCATGGAGCATTCTTATGACTTGTGTCATGGAGATTTTGATGACAAGGGCATGAAGCATTGTTGTAACAGTGGTCTTAGAGCATTTTGATTTCAAGGGTTATGGAGCCTTGTGATAAGAAGGCCGTGGAACATTGTGATTGCTGGGGTCATGGAGCATTGTTATGACAGTGGCAATGGAGCATTGTGATGACAAGGGCATGGAGCATTGGTCTGAAAAGTTTCATGGATTATTGGGATGAGAGTGGGCATGGAGCATTGTGATGACAAGGGCACGGAACACTGTGATACATGGGTCATGTAGGATTGTAACGACAAGGGCATGGGGAATTGTGATGACAAGAGCATGTAACATTGTGATGAGAAGTGTCATGGAGCATTGTGATGACAAAGATGTAGATAATTGTGATGACAAGGGACATGGAGCATTGTGATGACCAGAGCATGGAGCATTGGTCTGACAAGTTTCATGGATTATTGTGATGACAAAAGTTATGGAGCATTTTGATGACAAGGGCATGGGGCATTGTGATGGGAAGAGCAGGGAGCATTGTGATGACAAGGTTTATGGAGCATTGTGATGACAAGGCTGTGGAGCATTGTGATGACAAGCACAAGTCACATTTTGATGCCATGGGTCATGGAGCACTGTGCTGACAAGGGCATGC
The DNA here is from genome assembly GCF_025265405.1 of Mesoplodon densirostris. NCBI lineage: Eukaryota > Metazoa > Chordata > Mammalia > Artiodactyla > Ziphiidae > Mesoplodon > Mesoplodon densirostris. Next base: position 3,395,080 of record NC_082682.1, read on the forward strand.
AACTTTGTGATGACAAGGTTCATGGAGCATTGAGAGGAAAAGGGGCATGGAGCATTGTGATGACAGGGGTCTAGGAGCTTTGTGATGACAGAGGTCATGGATCATTTTGATTTCCTTGTGATGACAATAGCCTGAAGCATTATGATAATGGGCATGGTCCATTGTGATGACAGGTGTAATGGAGCATTGAGATGAAAAGGGGCATGGAGCATTGTGATTACAGGGGTATAGGAGCATTGTGATGACAAGAGCATGGAGCATTGTGATGAAAAGTGCTTTGAGCCTTTTCATGACATGTTTCAAGGAGCATTCTGATGACGAGTGTCAGGGAGCATTGTGATGACAACTCTCTTGAGCATTGTGATGACAGAGATCATGGATCACTGTGATGACAGGTGTCATGGAGCATTGTGATGAGAAGGTCATGGAGCATTGGGCTGAAAATATTCATGGAGTATTGTGGTGACAGGGGTCATGGATCCTTTTGATAGCAAGGGAATGGAGCATTGTGATGACAAGGTCCTGGAGCATTGTGATGAGAAGACCATGGAGCCTTGTGATGACAAGCCTAATGGAGCATTCTGAAGGAAAGAGGCATGGAGCATTGTGATTACAGGCTCCTGGAGCATTGTAATGACAAGAGCAAGGAGCATTGTGATGAGAAGACCATGGAGCATTCTCATGAATTGTGTCATGGTGTTTTGTGATGACAAGGGCATGGACCATTGTGATGACAGGTGTCTTGGAGCATTGTGGTGACAAGGGTCATGGAGCCTTGTGAGGAGAAGGCCGTGGGACATTATGATGGCAGGGGTCATGGAGCATTGTTATGACGGGGGTAATGGATCATTGTGATGAAAAGGGCACGGAACATAGGTCTATAAAATTTCATGGGTTATTGTGATGACAGTGGGTATGGAGCATTGTGAAGACAAGGGCTCGGAACACTGTGATACATGGGTCATGGAGGATTGTAATGACATCGGCATGGAGCATTGTGATGAGAAGGGCATCGAGAATTGTGATGACAATCATCATGGAGATTTGTGATGACAAGGGCATGGAGCAATATGATGAGATGTTTCAGGGAGCATTGTGATGACAATGGCATGGAGCATTGTGATGCCAAGGGTCATGGAGCTGTGTGATAACAAATGTCATGGAGCAGTTTGATGACAAGGGCATGTTGCATTGTGATGAGTAGGGCAGGGAGCATTGTGATGGCAGGTGTTATGGAACATTGTGATGTCAGGGCTCATGGAGCATTGTGATGATATGGGCATGTAGCATGGTGATGACAGGTGTCATGGAACATTGTCAGATGACAATTGTTTTGAGCATTGTAATGACAAACATCTTGGATCATTGAGATGACAAGGGCATGGAGTAGTGTGATGACAGGCATCATGGAGCATTGTGATGAGTGTGTTATGGAACATTGTGATCACAAGGGTTTGGAGCCTAGTGATGACAGAGGTCATGGATCATTTTGATTTCAAGGAGCATGGAACATTGTGATGACAAGGGCATGAAGCAATGTGATCCCAAGTTTCAGGGAGGATTGTGATGACAATGGCAATGGAGTATTGTGATGCGAATCACATGGAGCACTATGATGACAAGGTCATGTAGCATTTTGCTGACAAAGGCATGGAGCATTGTGATGACAAGTGTCATGGAACATTGTGATAACAGGGGTCATAGAGCATTAGGATGACAAGAGCATGGACCATTTTGATGAGAAGAGTCATGGAGCATTTTGATGACAAGAGCCACAGATCATTGTGTTGTCAGGGGTCATTGAGCGTTGTGATGACAGTGGTCATGGAGGATTGGGCTGAAAATGTTCTTGGAGCATTGTGAACACAAGGGAATGGAGCATTGTGGTGACAATATCCTGGAGCATTGTGATGAGATGACCATGGAGTCTTTTGATGACAAGTCTCATGGAGCAAGCTGATGGAAAGGGGCATGGAACATTGTGATTACAGTTGTCTTGGAGCATTGTGATGACAAGAGCATGGAGCATTGTGATGAGACGTCCATGGAACATTCTGATGACATGCATCACGGAGCTTTGTGATGACAATGGCAAGAGACATTGTGTTTACAGGGATCTTGGAGCATTGTGATGAAAATGGCATGGATCATTGTGATGACAAAGGCATGGAGACTTGTCATGACAGGGTTCAAGGAGCATACTGACGACTAGTGTCAGGGAGCATTGTGATGACAAGTGTCATGGAGCACTGTGATGACAAGAGTCATGGAGCCTTGTGATAACTGGGGTCTTGGAGCATTGTGATGAAAAGTGAATGCATCATTGTGATGAAAAAGGCATGGTGCCTTGTCATGACAGGGTTCAAGGTGCACACTGACGGCAAGTGTCAGGGAGCATTGTGATGTAAAGTGTATTGCGCATTGTAATGACAAAGGACATGGAGCATTGTGATGAGAAGTCCATGGATAATTGGGATGACGAGCGTCATGGGGTGTTGTGATGACAAGTGTTATGGAAGATTGTGATCACAAGGGTTTGGAGCATTGTGATGACAGAGGTCATGGAGCATTTTGAGTTCATTGTGATGACAACATCATGAAGCATTATGACGAAGGGCATGGTGCATTGTGGTGGTAGGGTTCATGGAGCACTGAGATGAAAAGTGTCATGGAGCATTGTTATGACAGGGGTCTTGGAGCATTGTGATGACAAGGGCATGGAGCATTGTGATGAGAAGGCCAAGGAGAATACTGATGACATGCGTCATGGAGGTCCGTGATGACAAGTGCATACAGCATTGTGATTACAGGGGTCTTGGAGCATTGAGATGAAAAGGAGCATGGAGCATTGTGATTACAGGGGTAATGGAGCATTGTGATGACAAGTGAATCGAGCATTGTGATGAAAAAGGCATGGAACCTATTCATGACAGGATTCAATGATCATTCCGAAGACAAGTGTCAGGGAGCATTGTGATGACAAGTGTATTGAGTATTGTGATGACAAAGGTCATGGAGCATTGAGATGACAAGGGCATGGAGTATGGTGATGACAGGCATCATGGAGCGTTGTGATGACAAGTCTTATGGAACATTGTGATCACACGGGTTTGCAGCATTGCGATGACAGAGTTCATGGATCATATTGATTTCAAGGAGCATGGATCTTTGTGATGACAAGGGCATGAAGTAATGTGATCCCAAGATGCATGTAGGATTGTGATGACAATGGTAATGGAGGAATGTGATGACAAGCGCATGGAATATTGTGATGAAAGGTCATGTAGCGTTTTGCTGACAAAGGCATGGAGCATTGTGGTGACAAGTGTCATGGAGCACTGTGATGACAAACATCACGGAGCATTGCGATTACAGGGTTCATGGAGCATTGGGTTGACACGGCCAAGGATCATTGTGTTGACAAGTGTTATGGAGAATTTTGATGACAAGAGTCCCGGATCATTGTGTTGTCAGGGGTCATGGATCGTTGTGATGACAGTGGTCATGGAGCATTGTGATGACAAGGGTCATGGAGCATTGTGATCATAAGGTCATGGAGCATTGGGCTGAAATTGTTCATGGAGTATTGTGATGAGAGGTGTCATGGAGCATTGTGATGACAAGGGAATGGAGCATTGTGATGACAATGTCCTGGAGCATTTAATGAGAAGACAATGGAGCCATGTGATGACAAGTCTCATGGAGCATTCTCACGAAAATCGGCATGGAGCATTGTGATTACTGTGGTCTTGGAGCATTGTGATGAATAGGGCATGGAGTATTGTGATGAAAAAGGCATGGAGCCTTGCCATGACAAGGTTCCAAGAGCATATTGACATCAAGTGTCAGGGACCATTGTGATGACAAGTGTATTGAGCATGGTGATGCCAAAGCTCATGGAGCATTGTGATGAGAAGACCATGGATAATTTTGATGACGAGCGTCATGGGGCGTTGTGAGGAGAAGTGTTATGGAACATTGTGATCACAAGGGATTGGAGCCTTGTGATGACAGAGGTCATGGAACATTTTGAGTTCATTCTGATGACAATAGCATGAAGCACTATGTTGATGGGCAGGGTGCATTGTGATGACACGGTTCATGGAACATTGAGATGAAAAGGGGCATGGAGCATTGTAGTTACAAGGGTCTTGGTGCTTTGTGATGACAAGGGCATGCAGCATTGTGATGAGAAGGCCATGGAGGATTCTGATGAGATGCGTCATGGGGCTTTGTGATGACAAGGGCATGGAGCAATGTGATGAGAAGACCATGGATAATGGTGATGACGAGCGTCATGGGGCGTTGTGATGAAAAGTGTTATGGAACATTGTGATCCCAAGGGTTTAGAGCATTGTGATGGCAGATGTCATGGAGCATTTTGATTTCATTTTGATTACAATAGCGTGAAGCAATATGATGATGGACATGTTGCATTGTGATGACAAGGTTCTTCGAGGATTGAGATGAAAAGGGGCATGGAGCATTGTGATTACAGGGTTCTTGGAACATTGTGATGACAAGGGCATGGAGCATTGTGATGAGATGGCCATGGAGCATTCTGATGACTTGTGTCATGGAGATTTTGATGACAAGGGCATGAAGCATTGTTGTAACAGTGGTCTTAGAGCATTTTGATTGCAAGGGTTATGGAGCCTTGTGATAAGAAGGCCGTGGAACATTGTAATGCCTGGGGTCATGGAGCATTGTTATGACAGTGGCAATGGAGCATTGTGATGACAAGGGCATGGAGCATTGGTCTGAAAAGTTTCATGGATTATTGGGATGAGAGTGGGCATGGAGCATTGTGATGACAAGGGCACGGAACACTGTGATACATGGGTCATGTAGGATTGTAACGACAAGGGCATGGAGAATTGTGATGACAAGAGCATGTAACATTGTGATGAGAAGTGTCATGGAGCATTGTGATGACAAAGATGTAGAGAATTGTGATGACAAGGGACATGGAGCATTGTGATGACCAGAGCATGGAGCATTGGTCTGACAAGTTTCATGGATTATTGTGATGACAAATGTCATGGAGCATTTTGATGACAAGGGCATGGGGCATTGTGATGGGAAGAGCAGGGAGCATTGTGATGACAAGGTTTATGGAGCATTGTGATGACAAGGCTGTGGAGCATTGTGATGACAAGCACAAGTCACATTTTGATGCCATGGGTCATGGAGCACTGTGCTGACAAGGGCATGCAACTTTGTGATGACAAGGTTCATGGAGCATTGAGAGGAAAAGGGGCATGGAGCATTGTGATGACAGGGGTCTAGGAGCTTTGTGATGACAGAGGTCATGGATCATTTTGATTTCCTTGTGATGACAATAGCCTGAAGAATTATGATGATGGGCATGGTCCATTGTGATGACAGGTGTAATGGAGCATTGAGATGAAAAGGGGCATGGAGCATTGTGATTACAGTGGTATAGGAGCATTGTGATGACAAGAGCATGGAGCATTGTGATGAAAAGTGCTTGGAGCCTTTTCATGACATGTTTCAAAGAGCATTCTGATGACGAGTGTCAGGGAGCATTGTGATGACAACTCTCTTGAGCATTGTGATGACAGAGATCATGGATCACTGTGATGACAGGTGTCATGGAGCATTGTGATTAGAAGGTCATGGAGCATTGGGCCGAAAATATTCAGGAAGTATTGTGGTGACAGGGGTCATGGATCCTTTTGATAGCAAGGGAATGGAGCATTGTGATGACAAGTTCCTGGAGCATTGTGATGAGAAGACCATGGAGCCTTGTGATGACAAGTCTAATGGAGCATTCTGAAGGAAAGAGGCATGGAGCATTGTGATTACAGGGTCCTGGAGCATTGTAATGACAAGAGCCAGGAGCATTGTGATGAGAAGACCATGGAGCATTCTCATGAATTGTGTCATGGTGTTTTGTGATGACAACGGCATGGACCATTGTGATGACAGGTGTCTTGGAGCATTGTGATGACAAGGGTCATGGAGCCTTGTGAGGAGAAGGCCGTGGGACATTATGATGGCAGGGGTCATGGAGCATTGTTATGACGGGGGTAATGGATCATTGTGATGAAAAGGGCACGGAACATAGGTCTATAAAATTTCATGGGTTATTAGGATGACAGTGGGTATGGAGCATTGTGAAGACAAGGGCTCGGAACACTGTGATACATGGGTCATGGAGGATTGTAATGACATGGGCATGGAGCATTGTGATGAGAAGGGCATCGAGAATTGTGATGACAATCGTCATGGAGATTTGTGATGACAAGGGCATGGAGCAATATGATGAGATGTTTCAGGGAGCATTGTGATGACAATGGCATGGAGCATTGTGATGCCAAGGGTCATGGAGCTGTGTGATATCAAATGTCATGGAGCAGTTTGATGACAAGGGCATGGTGCATTGTGATGAGTAGGGCAGGGAGCATTGTGATGACAGGTGTTATGGAACATTGTGATGTCAGGGCTCATGGAGCATTGTGATGATATGGGCATGTAGCATGGTGATGACAGGTGTCATGGAACATTGTCAGATGACAATTGTTTTGAGCATTGTAATGACAAACATCTTGGATCATTGAGATGACAAGGGCATGGAGTAATGTGATGAGAGGCATCATGGAGCATTCTGATGATTGTGTTATGGAACATTGTGATCACAAGGGTTTGGATCCTAGTGATGACAAAGGTCATGGATCATTTTGGTTTCAAGGAGCATGGAACATTGTGATGACAAGGGCATGAAGCAATGTGATCCAATTTTCAGGGTAGATTGTGATGACAATGGTATTTGAGTATTGTGATGAGAATCGCATGGAGCACTGTGATGACAAGGTCATGTAGCATTTTGCTGACAAAGGCATGGAGCATTGTGATGACAAGTGTCATGGAACATTGTGATAACAGGGGTCATAGAGCATTAGGATGACAAGAGCATGGACCATTTTGATGAGAAGAGTCATGGAGCATTTTGATGACAAGAGCCACAGATCATTGTGTTGTCAGGGGTCGTTGAGCGTTGTGATGACAGTGGTCATGGAGGATTGGGCTGAAAATGTTCTTGGAGCATTGTGAACACAAGGGAATGGAGCATTGTGGTGACAATATCCTGGAGCATTGTGATGAGATGACCATGGAGTCTTTTGATGACAAGTCTCATGGAGCAAGCTGATGGAAAGGGGCATGGAACATTGTGATTACTGTTGTCTTGGAGCATTGTGATGACAAGAGCATGGAGCATTGTGATGAGAAGTCCATGGAACAGTCTGATGACATGCATCATGGAGCTCTGTGATGACAATGGCAAGAGGCATTGTGATTACAGGGATCTTGGAGCATTGTGATGAAAAGGGCATGGATCATTGTGATGACAAAGGCATGGAGCCTTGTCATGACAGGGTCCAAGGAGCATACTGACGACAAGTGTCAGGGAGCATTGTGATGACAAGTGTCATGGAGCACTGTGATGACAAGCGTCATGGAGCCTTGTGATGACCGGGATCTTGGAGCATTGTGATGAAAAGTGAATGCATCATTGTGATGAAAAAGGCATGGTGCCTTGTCATGACAGGGTTCAAGGAGCACACTGACGACAAGTGTCAGGGAACATTGTGATGTAAAGTGTATTGCTCATTGTAATGACAAAGGACATGGAGCCTTGTGATGAGAAGTCCATGGATAATTGGGATCACGAGCGTCATGGGGTGTTGTGATGACAAGTGTTATGGAAGATTGTGATCACAAGGGTTTGGAGCATTGTGATGACAGAGGTCATGGAGCATTTTGAGTTCATTGTGATGACAAAATCATGAAGCATTATGATGAAGGGCATGGTGCATTTTGATGACAGGGTTCATGGAACATTGAGATGAAAAGGGGCATGGAGCATTGTAGTTACAAGGGTCTTGGAGCTTTGTGATGACAAGGGCATGCAGCATTGTGATGAGAAGGCCATGGAGGATTCTGATGAGATGCGTCATGGAGCTTTGTGATGACAAGGGCATGGAGCATTGTGATGAGAAGACCATGGATAATGGTGATGACGAGCGTCATGGGGCGTTGTGATGAAAAGTGTTATGGAACATTGTGATCACAAGGGTTTAGAGCATTGTGATGGCAGATGTCATGGAGCATTTTGATTTCATTTTGATTACAATAGCGTGAAGCAATATGATGATGGACATGTTGCATTGTGATGACAAGGTTCTTCGAGCATTGAGATGAAAAGGGGCATGGAGCATTGTGATTACAGGGTTCTTGGAGCATTGTGATGACAAGGGCATGGAGCATTGTGATGAGATGGCCATGGAGCATTCTGATGACTTGTGTCATGGAGATTTTGATGACAAGGGCATGAAGCATTGTTGTAACAGTGGTCTTAGAGCATTTTGATTACAAGGGTTATGAAGCCTTGTGATAAGAAGGCCGTGGAACATTGTGATGGCTGGGGTCAAGGAGCATTTTTATGACAGTGGCAATGGAGCATTGTGATGACAAGGGCATGGAGCATTGGTCTGAAAAGTTTCATGGATTATTGGGATGAGATTGGGCATGGAGCATTGTGATGACAAGGGCACGGAACACTGTGATACATGGGTCATGTAGGATTGTAACGACAAGGGCATGGAGAATTGTGATGACAAGAGCATGTAACATTGTGATGAGAAGTGTCATGGAGCATTGTGATGACAAAGATGTAGAGAATTGTGATGACAAGGGACATGGAGCATTGTGATGACCAGAGCATGGAGCATTGGTCTGACAAGTTTCATGGATTATTGTGATGACAAATGTCATGGAGCATTTTGATGACAAGGGCATGGGGCATTGTGATGGGAAGAGCAGGGAGCATTGTGATGACAAAGTTTATGGAGCATTGTGATGCCAAGGCTGTGGAGCATTGTGATGACAAGCACAAGTCACATTTTGATGCCATGGGTCATGGAGCACTGTGCTGACAAGGGCATGCAACTTTGTGATGACAAGGTTCATGGAGCATTGAGAGGAAAAGGGGCATGGAGCATTGTGATGACAGGGGTCTAGGAGCTTTGTGATGACAGAGGTCATGGATCATTTTGATTTCCTTGTGATGACAATAGCCTGAAGAATTATGATGATGGGCATGGTCCATTGTGATGACAGGTGTAATGGAGCATTGAGATGAAAAGGGGCATGGAGCATTGTGATTACAGGGGTATAGGAGCATTGTGATGACAAGAGCATGGAGCATTTTGATGAAAAGTGCTTGGAGCCTTTTCATGACATGTTTCAAGGAGCATTCTGATGACGAGTGTCAGGGAGCATTGTGATGACAACTCTCTTGAGCATTGTGATGACAGAGATCATGGATCACTGTGATGACAGGTGTCATGGAGCATTGTGATGAGAAGGTCATGGAGCATTGGGCCGAAAATATTCATGGAGTATTGTGGTGACAGGGGTCATGGATCCTTTTGATAGCAAGGGAATGGAGCATTGTGATGACAAGGTCCTGGAGCATTGTGATAAGAAGACCATGGAGCCTTGTGATGACAAGTCTAATGGAGCATTCTGAAGGAAAGAGGCATGGAGCATTGTGATTACAGGGTCCTGGAGCATTGTAATGACAAGAGCAAGGAGCATTGTGATGAGAAGACCATGGAGCATTCTCATGATTTGTGTCATGGTGTTTTGTGATGACAACGGCATGGACCATTGTGATGACAGGTGTCTTGGAGCATTGTGATGACAAGGGTCATGGAGCCTTGTGAGGAGAAGGCCGTGGGACATTATGATGGCAGGGGTCATGGAGCATTGTTATGACGGGGGTAATGGATCATTGTGATGAAAAGGGCACGGAACATAGGTCTATAAAATTTCATGGGTTATTGTGATGACAGTGGGTATGGAGCATTGTGAAGACAAGGGCTCGGAACACTGTGATACATGGGTCATGGAGGATTGTAATGACATGGGCATGGAGCATTGTGATGAGAAGGGCATCGAGAATTGTGATGACAATCGTCATGGAGATTTGTGATGACAAGGGCATGGAGCAATATGATGAGATGTTTCAGGGAGCATTGTGATGACAATGGCATGGAGCATTGTGATGCCAAGGGTCATGGAGCTGTGTGATAACAAATGTCATGGAGCAGTTTGATGACAAGGGCATGGTGCATTGTGATGAGTAGGGCAGGGAGCATTGTGATGACAGGTGCTATGGAATATTGTGATGTCAGGGTTCATGGAGCATTGTGATGATATGGGCATGTAGCATGGTGATGACAGGTGTCATGGAACATTGTCAGATGACAATTGTTTTGAGCACTGTAATGACAAACATCTTGGATCATTGAGATGACAAGGGCATGGAGTAGTGTGATGACAGGCATCATGGAGAATTGTGATGAGTGTGTTATGGAACATTGTGATCACAAGGGTTTGGAGCCTAGTGATGACAGAGGTCATGGATCATTTTGATTTCAAGGAGCATGGAACATTGTGATGACAAGGGCATGAAGCAATGTGATCCCAAGTTTCAGGGAGGATTGTGATGACAATGGTAATGGAGTATTGTGATGAGAATCACATGGAGCACCGTGATGACAAGGTCATGTAGCATTTTGCTGACAAAGGCATGGAGCATTTTGATGACAAGTGTCATGGAACATTGTGATAACAGGGGTCATAGAGCATTAGAATGACAAGAGCATGGACCATTTTGATGAGAAGAGTCATGGAGCATTTTGATGACAAGAGCCACAGATCATTGTGTTGTCAGGGGTCATTGAGCGTTGTGATGACAGTGGTCATGGAGGATTGGGCTGAAAATGTTCTTGGAGCATTGTGAACACAAGGGAATTGAGCATTGTGGTGACAATATACTGGAGCATTGTGATGAGATGACCATGGAGTCTTTTGATGACAAGTCTCATGGAGCAAGCTGATGGAAAGGGGCATGGAACATTGTGATTACAGTTGTCTAGGAGCATTGTGATGACAAGAGCATGGAGCATTGTGATGAGAAGTCCATGGAACATTCTGATGACATGCATCACGGAGCTTTGTGATGACAATGGCAAGAGGCATTGTGATTACAGGGATCTTGGAGCATTGTGATGAAAAGGGCATGGATCATTGTGATGACAAAGGCATGGAGACTTGTCATGACAGGGTTCAAGGAGCATACTGACGACAAGTGTCAGGGAGCATTGTGATGACAAGTGTCATGGAGCACTGTGATGACAAGCGTCATGGAGCCTTGTGATGACCGGGATCTTGGAGCATTGTGATGAAAAGTGAATGCATCATTGTGATGAAAAAGGCATGGTGCCTTGTCATGACAGGGTTCAAGGAGCACACTGACGACAAGTGTCAAGGAGCATTGTGATGTAAAGTGTATTGCCCATTGTAATGACAAAGGACATGGAGCATTGTGATGAGAAGTCCATGGATAATTGGGATCATGAGCGTCATGGGGTGTTGTGATGACAAGTGTTATGGAAGATTGTGATCATAAGGGTTTGGAGCATTGTGATGACAGAGGTCATGGAGCATTTTGAGTTCATTGTGATGACAAAATCATGAAGCATTATGATGAAGGGCATGTTGCATTGTGGTGGTAGGGTTCATGGAGCACTGAGATGAAAAGTGTCATGGAGCATTGTTATGACACAGGTCTTGGAGCATTGTGATGACAAGGGCATGGAGCATTGTGATGAGAAGGCCAAGGAGAATACTGATGACATGCGTCATGGAGTTCCGTGATGACAAGTGCATACAGCATTGTGATTACAGGGGTCTTGGAGCATTGAGATGAAAAGGGGCATGGAGCATTGTGATTACAGGGGTAATGGAGCATTGTGATGACAAGTGAATCGAGCATTGTGATGAAAAAGGCATGGATCCTATTCATGACAGGATTCAAGGAGCATTCCAAAGACAAGTGTCAGGGAGCATTGTGATGACAAGTGTATTGAGTATTGTGATGACAAAGGTCATGGAGCATTGAGATGACAAGGGCATGGGGTATGGTGATGACAGGCATCATGGAGCGTTGTGATGACAAGGGAATGGAGCATTGTGATGACAATGTCCTGGAGCATTTAATGAGAAGACCATGGAGCCATGTGATGACAAGTCTCATGGAGCAATCTCACGAACATCGGCATGGAGGATTGTGATTACTGTGGTCTTGGAGCATTGTGATGAATAGGGCATGGAACATTGTGATGAAAGAGGCATGGAGCCTTGCCATGACAGGGTTCCAAGAGCATATTGACATCAAGTGTCAGGGACCATTGTGATGACAAGTGTATTGAGCATGGTGATGCCAAAGCTCATGGAGCATTGTGATGAGAAGACCATGGATAATTTTGATGACGAGCGTCATGGGGCGTTGTGAGGACAAGTGTTATGGAACATTGTGATCACAAGGGATTGGAGCCTTGTGATGACAGAGGTCATGGAACATTTTGAGTTCATTCTGATGACAATAGCATGAAGCACTATGTTGATGGGCAGGGTGCATTGTGATGACAGGGTTCATGGAACATTGAGAAGAAAAGGGGCATGGAGCATTGTAGTTACAAGGGTCTTGGTGCTTTGTGATGACAAGGGCATGCAGCATTGTGATGAGAAGGCCATGGAGGATTTTGATGAGATGAGTCATGGTGCTTTGTGATGACAAGGGCATGGAGCATTGTGATGAGAAGACCATGGATAATGGTGATGACGAGCGTCATGGGGCGTTGTGATGATAAGTGTTATGGAACATTGTGATCCCAAGGGTTTAGAGCATTGTGATGGCAGATGTCATGGAGCATTTTGATTTCATTTTGATTACAATAGCGTGAAGCAATATGATGATGGACATGTTGCATTGTGATGACAAGGTTCTTCGAGCATTGAGATGAAAAGGGGCATGGAACATTGTGATTACAGGGTTCTTGGAGCATTGTGATGACAAGGGCATGGAGCATTGTGATGAGATGGCCATGGAGCATTCTGATGACTTGTGTCATGGAGATTTTGATGACAAGGGCATGAAGCATTGTTGTAACAGTGGTCTTAGAGCATTTTGATTACAAGGGTTATGGAGCCTTGTGATAAGAAGGCCGTGGAACATTGTGATGGCTGGGGTCATGGAGCATTGTTATGACAGTGGCAATGGAGCATTGTGATGACAAGGGCATGGAGCATTGGTCTGAAAAGTTTCATGGATTATTGGGATGAGAGTGGGCATGGAGCATTGTGATGACAAGGGCACGGAACACTGTGATACATGGGTCATGTAGGATTGTAACGACAAGGGCATGGAGAATTGTGATGACAAGAGCATGTAACATTGTGATGAGAAGTGTCATGGAGCATTGTGATGACAAAGATGTAGAGAATTGTGATGACAAGGGACATGGAGCATTGTGATGACCAGAGCATGGAACATTGGTCTGCCAAGTTTCATGGATTATTGTGATGACAAATGTCATGGAGCATTTTGATGACAAGGGCATGGGGCATTGTGATGGGAAGAGCAGGGAGCATTGTGATGACAAGGTTTATGGAGCATTGTAATGACAAGGCTGTGGAGCATTGTGATGACAAGCACAAGTCACATTTTGATGCCATGGGTCATGGAGCACTGTGCTGACAAGGGCATGCAACTTTGTGATGACAAGGTTCATGGAGCATTGAGAGGAATAGGGGCATGGAGCATTGTGATGACAGGGGTCTAGGAGCTTTGTGATGACAGAGGTCATGGATCATTTTGATTTCCTTGTGATGACAATAGCCTGAAGCATTATGATGATGGGCATGGTCCATTGTGATGACAGGTGTAATGGAGCATTGAGATGAAAAGGGGCATGGAGCATTGTGATTACAGGGGTATAGGAGCATTGTGATGACAAGAGCATGGAGCATTGTGATGAAAAGTCCCTGGAGCCTTTTCATGACATGTTTCAAGGAGCATTCTGATGACGAGTGTCAGGGAGCATTGTGATGACAACTCTCTTGAGCATTGTGATGACAGAGATCATGGATCACTGTGATGACAGGTGTCATGGAGCATTGTGATGAGAAGGTCATGGAGCATTGGGCCGAAAATATTCATGGAGTATTGTGGTGACAGCGGTCATGGATCCTTTTGATAGCAAGGGAATGGAGCATTGTGATGACAAGGTCCTGGAGCATTGTGATGAGAAGACCATGGAGCCTTGTGATGACAAGTCTAATGGAGCATTCTGAAGGAAAGAGGCATGGAGCATTGTGATTACAGGGTCCTGGAGCATTGTAATGGCAAGAGCAAGGAGCATTGTGATGAGAAGACCATGGAGCATTCTCATGATTTGTGTCATGGTGTTTTGTGATGACAACGGCATGGACCATTGTGATGACAGGTGTCTTGGAGCATTGTGATGACAAGGGTCATGGAGCCTTGTGAGGAAAAGGCCGTGGGACATTATGATGGCAGGGGTCATGGAGCATTGTTATGACGGGGGTAATGGATCATTGTGATGAAAAGGGCACGGAACATAGGTCTATAAAATTTCATGGGTTATTGTGATGACAGTGGGTATGGAGCATTGTGAAGAAAAGGGCTCGGAACACTGTGATACATGGGTCATGGAGGATTGTAATGACATGGGCATGGAGCATTGTGATGAGAAGGGCATCGAGAATTGTGATGACAATCGTCATGGAGATTTGTGATGACAAGGGCATGGAGCAATATGATGAGATGTTTCAGGGAGCATTGTGATGACAATGGCATGGAGCATTGTGATGCCAAGGGTCATGGAGCTGTGTGATAACAAATGTCATGGAGCAGTTTGATGACAAGGGCATGGTGCATTGTGATGAGTAGGGCAGGGAGCATTGTGATGGCAGGTGTTATGGAACATTGTGATGTCAGGGCTCATGGAGCATTGTGATGATATGGGCATGTAGCATGGTGATGACAGGTGTCATGGAACATTGTCAGATGACAATTGTTTTGAGCATTGTAATGACAAACATCTTGGATCATTGAGATGACAAGGGCATGGAGTAATGTGATGACAGGCATCATGGAGCATTCTGATGAGTGTGTTATGGAACATTGTGATCACAAGGGTTTGGAGCCTAGTGATGACAGAGGTCATGGATCATATTGATTTCAAGGAGCATGGATCTTTGTGATGACAAGGGCATGAAGCAATGTGATCCCAAGATGCATGTAGGATTGTGATGACAATGGTAATGGAGGAATGTGATGACAAGCGCATGGAATATTGTGATGAAAAGGTCATGTAGCGTTTTGCTGACAAAGGCATGGAGCATTGTGGTGACAAGTGTCATGGAGCACTGTGATGACAAACATCACGGAGCATTGCGATTACAGGGTTCATGGAGTATTGGGTTGACACGGCCAAGGATCATTTTGTTGACAAGTGTTATGGAGAATTTTGATGACAAGAGTCCCGGATCACTGTGTTGTCAGGGGTCATGGATCGTTGTGATGAGAGTGGTCATGGAGCATTGTGATGACAAGGGTCATGGAGCATTGTGATCATAAGGTCATGGAGCATTGGGCTGAAAATGTTCATGGAGTATTGTGATGAGAGGTGTCATGGAGCATTGTGATGACAAGGGAATGGAGCATTGTGATGACAATGTCCTGGAGCTTTAATGAGAAGACCATGGAGCCATGTGATGACAAGTCTCATGGAGCATTCTCACGAAAAGCGGCATGGAGCATTGTGATTACTGTGGTCTTGGAGCATTGTGATGAATAGGGCATGGAGCATTGTGATGAAAAAGGCATGGAGCCTTGCCATGACAGGGTTCCAAGAGCATATTGACATCAAGTGTCAGGGACCATTGTGATGACAAGTGTATTGAGCATGGTGATGCCAAAGCTCATGGAGCATTGTGATGAGAAGACCATGGATAATTTTGATGATGAGCGTCATGGGGCGTTGTGAGGACAAGTGCTATGGAACATTGTGATCACAAGGGATTGGAGCCTTGTGATGACAGAGGTCATGGAGCATTTTGAGTTCATTCTGATGACAATAGCATGAAGCACTATGATGATGGGCATGGTGCATTGTGATGACAGGGTTCATGGAACATTGAGATGAAAAGGGGCATGGAGCATTGTAGTTACAAGGGTCTTGGTGCTTTGTGATGACAAGGGCATGCAGCATTGTGATGAGAAGGCCATGGAGGATTCTGAAGAGATGCGTCATGGAGCTTTGTGATGACAAGGGCATGGAGCATTGTGATGAGAAGACCATGGATAATGGTGATGACGAGCGTCATGGGGCGTTGTGATGAAATGTGTTATGGAACATTGTGATCACAAGGGTTTAGAGCATTGTGATGGCAGATGTCATGGAGCATTTTGATTTCATTTTGATTACAATAGCGTGAAGCAATATGATGATGGACATGTTGCATTGTGATGACAAGGTTCTTCGAGCATTGAGATGAAAAGGGGCATGGAGCATTGTGATTACAGGGTTCTTGGAGCATTGTGATGACAAGGGCATGGAGCATTGTGATGAGATGGCCATGGAGCATTCTGATGACTTGTGTCATGGAGATTTTGATGACAAGGGCATGAAGCATTGTTGTAACAGTGGTCTTAGAGCATTTTGATTACAAGGGTTTTGAAGCCTTGTGATAAGAAGGCCGTGGAACATTGTGATGGCTGGGGTCAAGGAGCATTGTTATGACAGTGGCAATGGAGCATTGTGATGACAAGGGCATGGAGCATTGGTCTGAAAAGTTTCATGGATTATTGGGATGAGATTGGGCATGGAGCATTGTGATGACAAGGGCACGGAACACTGTGATACATGGGTCATGTAGGATTGTAACGACAAGGGCATGGAGAATTGTGATGACAAGAGCATGTAACATTGTGATGAGAAGTGTCATGGAGCATTGTGATGACAAAAATGTAGAGAATTGTGATGACAAGGGACATGGAGCATTGTGATGACCAGAGCATGGAGCATTGGTCTGACAGGTTTCATGGATTATTGTGATGACAAGTGTCATGGAGCATTTTGATGACAAGGGCATGGGGCATTGTGATGGGAAGAGCAGGGAGCATTGTGATGACAAAGTTTATGGAGCATTGTGATGACAAGGCTGTGGAGCATTGTGATGACAAGCACAAGTCACATTTTGATGCCATGGGTCATGGTGCACTGTGCTGACAAGGGCATGCAACTTTGTGATGACAAGGTTCATGGAGCATTGAGAGGAAAAGGGGCATGGAGCATTGTGATGACAGGGGTCTAGGAGCTTTGTGATGACAGAGGTCATGGATCATTTTGATTTCCTTGTGATGACAATAGCCTGAAGCATTATGATGATGGGCATGGTCCATTGTGATGACAGGTGTAATGGAGCATTGAGATGAAAAGGGGCATGGAGCATTGTGATTACAGGGGTATAGGAGCATTGTGATGACAAGAGCATGGAGCATTGTGATGAAAAGTGCTTGGAGCCTTTTCATGACATGTTTCAAAGAGCATTCTGATGACGAGTGTCAGGGAGCATTGTGATGACAACTCTCTTGAGCATTGTGATGACAGAGATCATGGATCACTGTGATGACAGGTGTCATGGAGCATTGTGATGAGAAGGTCATGGAGCATTGGGCTGAAAATATTCATGGAGTATTGTGGTGACAGGGGTCATGGATCCTTTTGATAGCAAGGGAATGGAGCATTGTGATGACAAGGTCCTGGAGCATTGTGATGAGAAGACCATGGAGCCTTGTGATGACAAGTCTAATGGAGCATTCTGAAGGAAAGAGGCATGGAGCATTGTGATTACAGGGTCCTGGAGCATTGTAATGACAAGAGCAAGGAGCATTGTGATGAGAAGACCATGGAGCATTCTCATGAATTGTGTCCTGGTGTTTTGTGATGACAAGGGCATGGACCATTTTCATTACAGGTGTCTTGGAGCATTGTGATGACAAGGGTCATGGAGCCTTGTGAGGAGAAGGCCGTGGGACATTTTGATGGCAGGGGTCATGGAGCATTTTTATGACGGGGGTAATGGATCATTGTGATGAAAAGGGCACGGAACATAGGTCTATAAAATTTCATGGGTTATTGTGATGACAGTGGGTATGGAGCATTGTGAAGACAAGGGCTCGGAACACTGTGATACATGGGTCATGGAGGATTGTAATGACATGGGCATGGAGCATTGTGATGAGAAGGACATCGAGAATTGTGATGACAATCGTCATGGAGATTTGTGATGACAAGGGCATGGAGCAATATGATGAGATGTTTCAGGGAGCATTGTGATGACAATGGCATGGAGCATTGTGATGCCAAGGGTCATGGAGCTGTGTGATAACAAATGTCATGGAGCAGTTTGATGACAAGTGCATGGTGCATTGTGATGAGTAGGGCAGGGAGCATTGTGATGACAGGTGTTATGGAATATTGTGATGTCAGGGTTCATGGAGCATTGTGATGATATGGGCATGTAGCATGGTGATGACAGGAGTCATGGAACATTGTCAGATGACAATTGTTTGAGCATTGTAATGACAAACATCTTGGATCATTGAGATGACAAGGGCATGGAGTAGTGTGATGACAGGCATCATGGAGCATTGTGATGAGTGTGTTATGGAACATTGTGATCACAAGGGTTTGGAGCCTAGAGATGACAGAGGTCATGGATCATTTTGATTTCAAGGAGCATGGAACATTGTGATGACAAGGGCATGAAGCAATGTGATCCCAAGTTTCAGGGAGGATTGTGATAACAATGGTAATGGAGTATTGTGATGAGAATCACATGGAGCACCGTGATGACAAGGTCATGTAGCATTTTGCTGACAAAGGCATGGAGCATTGTGATGACAAGTGTCATGGAACATTGTGATAACAGGGGTCATAGAGCATTAGGATGACAAGAGCATGGACCATTTTGATGAGAAGAGTCATGGAGCATTTTGATGACAAGAGCCACAGATCATTGTGTTGTCAGGGGTCATTGAGCGTTGTGATGACAGTGGTCATGGAGGATTGGGCTGAAAATGTTCTTGGAGCATTGTGAACACAAGGGAATGGAGCATTGTGGTGACAATATCCTGGAGCATTGTGATGAGATGACCATGGAGTCTTTTGATGACAAGTCTCATGGAGCAAGCTGATGGAAAGGGGCATGGAACATTGTGATTACAGTTGTCTAGGAGCATTGTGATGACAAGAGCATGGAGCATTGTGATGAGAAGTCCATGGAACATTCTGATGACATGCATCACGGAGCTTTGTGATGACAATGGCAAGAGGCATTGTGATTACAGTGATCTTGGAGCATTGTGATGAAAAGGGCATGGATCATTGTGATGACAAAGGCATGGAGACTTGTCATGACAGGGTTCAAGGAGCATACTGACGACAAGTGTCAGGGAGCATTGTGATGACAAGTGTCATGGAGCACTGTGATGACAAGCGTCATGGAGCCTTGTGATGACCGGGATCTTGGAGCATTGTGATGAAAAGTGAATGCATCATTGTGATGAAAAAGGCATGGTGCCTTGTCATGACAGGGTTCAAGGAGCACACTGACGACAAGTGTCAGGGAGCATTGTGATGTAAAGTGTATTGCGCATTGTAATGACAAAGGACATGGAGCATTGTGATGAGAAGTCCATGGATAATTGGGATGACGAGCGTCATGGGGTGTTGTGATGACAAGTGTTATGGAAGATTGTGATCACAAGGGTTTGGAGCATTGTGATGACAGAGGTCATGGAGCATTTTGAGTTCATTGTGATGACAAAATCATGAAGCATTATGATGAAGGGCATGGTGCATTGTGGTGGTAGGGTTCATGGAGCACTGAGATGAAAAGTGTCATGGAGCATTGTTATGACAGAGGTCTTGGAGCATTGTGATGACAAGGGCATGGAGCATTGTGATGAGAACGCCAAGGAGAATACTGATGACATGCATCATGGAGGTTCGTGATGACAAGTTCATACAGCATTGTGATTACAGGGGTCTTGGAGCATTGAGATGAAAAGGGGCATGGAGCATTGTGATTACAGGGGTAATGGAGCATTGTGATGACAAGTGAATCGAGCATTGTGATGAAAAAGGCATGGATCCTATTCATGACAGGATTCAAGGAGCATTCCAAAGACAAGTGTCAGGGAGCATTGTGATGACAAGTGTATTGAGTATTGTGATGACAAAGGTCATGGAGCATTGAGATGACAAGGGCATGGGGTATGGTGATGACAGGCATCATGGAGCGTTGTGATGACAAGGGAATGGAGCATTGTGATGACAACGTACTGGAGCATTTAATGAGAAGACCATGGAGCCATGTGATGACAAGTCTCATGGAGCAATCTCACGAAAATCGGCATGGAGGATTGTGATTACTGTGGTCTTGGAGCATTGTGATGAATAGGGCATGGAACATTGTGATGAAAGAGGCATGGAGCCTTGCCATGACAGGGTTCCAAGAGCATATTGACATCAAGTGTCAGGGACCATTGTGATGACAAGTGTATTGAGCATGGTGATGCCAAAGCTCATGGAGCATTGTGATGAGAAGACCATGGATAATTTTGATGACGAGCGTCATGGGGCGTTGTGAGGACAAGTGTTATGGAACATTGTGATCACAAGGGATTGGAGCCTTGTGATGACAGAGGTCATGGAACATTTTGAGTTCATTCTGATGACAATAGCATGAAGCACTATGTTGATGGGCAGGGTGCATTGTGATGACAGGGTTCATGGAACATTGAGATGAAAAGGGGCATGGAGCATTGTAGTTACAAGGGTCTTGGTGCTTTGTGATGACAAGGGCATGCAGCATTGTGATGAGAAGGCCATGGAGGATTTTGATGAGATGAGTCATGGTGCTTTGTGATGACAAGGGCATGGAGCATTGTGATGAGAAGACCATGGATAATGGTGATGACGAGCGTCATGGGGCGTTGTGATGATAAGTGTTATGGAACATTGTGATCCCAAGGGTTTAGAGCATTGTGATGGCAGATGTCATGGAGCATTTTGATTTCATTTTGATTACAATAGCGTGAAGCAATATGATGATGGACATGTTGCATTGTGATGACAAGGTTCTTCGAGCATTGAGATGAAAAGGGGCATGGAACATTGTGATTACAGGGGTCTTGGAGCATTGTGATGACAAGGGCATGGAGCATTGTGATGAGATGGCCATGGAGCATTTTGATGACTTGTGTCATGGAGATTTTGATGACAAGGGCATGAAGCATTGTTGTAACAGTGGTCTTAGAGCATTTTGATTACAAGGGTTATGGAGCCTTGTGATAAGAAGGCCGTGGAACATTGTGAGGGCTGGGGTCATGTAGCATTGTTATGACAGTGGCAATGGAGCATTGTGATGACAAGGGCACGGAACACTGTGATACATGGGTCATGTAGGATTGTAACGACAAGGGCATGGAGAATTGTGATGACAAGAGCATGTAACATTGTGATGAGAAGTGTCATGGAGCATTGTGATGACAAAGATGTAGAGAATTGTGATGACAAGGGACATGGAGCATTGTGATGACCAGAGCATGGAGCATTGGTCTGACAAGTTTCATGGATTAATGTGATGACAAATGTCATGGAGCATTTTGATGACAAGGGCATGGGGCATTGTGATGGGAAGAGCAGGGAGTATTGTGATGACAAGGTTTATGGAGCATTGTAATGACAAGGCTGTGGAGCATTTTGATGACAAGCACAAGTCACATTTTGATGCCATGGGTCATGGAGCACTGTGCTGACAAGGGCATGCAACTTTGTGATGACAAGGTTCATGGAGCATTGAGAGGAATAGGGGCATAGAGCATTGTGATGACAGGGGTCTAGGAGCTTTGTGATGACAGAGGTCATGGATCATTTTGATTTCCTTGTGATGACAATAGCCTGAAGCATTATGATGATGGGCATGGTCCATTGTGATGACAGGTGTAATGGAGCATTGAGATAAAAGGGGCATGGAGCATTGTGATTACAGGGGTATAGGAGCATTGTGATGACAAGAGCATGGAGCATTGTGATGAAAAGTCCCTGGAGCCTTTTCATGACATGTTTCAAGGAGCATTCTGATGACGAGTGTCAGGGAGCATTGTGATGACAACTCTCTTGAGCATTGTGATGACAGAGATCATGGATCACTGTGATGACAGGTGTCATGGAGCATTGTGATTAGAAGGTCATGGAGCATTGGGCTGAAAATATTCATGGAGTATTGTGGTGACAGGGGTCATGGATCCTTTTGATAGCAAGGGAATGGAGCATTGTGATGACAAGGTCCTGGAGCATTGTGATGAGAAGACCATGGAGCCTTGTGATGACAAGTCTAATGGAGCATTCTGAAGGAAAGAGGCATGTAGCATTGTGATTACAGGGTCCTGGAGCATTGTAATGGCAAGAGCAAGGAGCATTGTGATGAGAAGACCATGGAGCATTCTCATGATTTGTGTCATGGTGTTTTGTGATGACAACGGCATGGACCATTGTGATGACAGGTGTCTTGGAGCATTGTGATGACAAGGGTCATGGAGCCTTGTGAGGAGAAGGCCGTGGGACATTATGATGGCAGGGGTCATGGAGCATTGTTATGACGGGGGTAATGGATCATTGTGATGAAAAGGGCACGGAACATAGGTCTATAAAATTTCATGGGTTATTGTGATGACAGTGGGTATGGAGCATTGTGAAGACAAGGGCTCGGAACACTGTGATACATGGGTCATGGAGGATTGTAATGACATGGGCATGGAGCATTGTGATGAGAAGGGCATCGAGAATTGTGATGACAATCGTCATGGAGATTTGTGATGACAAGAGCATGGAGCAATATGATGAGATGTTTCAGGGAGCATTGTGATGACAATGGCATGGAGCATTGTGATGCCAAGGGTCATGGAGCTGTGTGATAACAAATGTCATGGAGCAGTTTGATGACAAGGGCATGGTGCATTGTGATGAGTAGGGCAGGGAGCATTGTGATGACAGGTGTTATGGAACATTGTGATGTCAGGGCTCATGGAGCATTGTGATGATATGGGCATGTAGCATGGTGATGACAGGTGTCATGGAACATTGTCAGATGACAATTGTTTTGAGCATTGTAATGACAAACATCTTGGATCATTGAGATGACAAGGGCATGGAGTAATGTGATGACAGGCATCATGGAGCATTCTGATGAGTGTGTTATGGAACATTGTGATCACAAGGGTTTGGAGCCTAGTGATGACAGAGGTCATGGATCATATTGATTTCAAGGAGCATGGATCTTTGTGATGACAAGGGCATGAAGCAATGTGATCCCAAGATGCATGTAGGATTGTGATGACAATGGTAATGGAGGAATGTGATGACAAGCGCATGGAATATTGTGATGAAAAGGTCATGTAGCGTTTTGCTGACAAAGGCATTGAGCATTGTGGTGACAAGTGTCATGGAGCACTGTGATGACAAACATCACGGAGCATTGCGATTACAGGGTTCATGGAGTATTGGGTTGACACGGCCAAGGATCATTTTGTTGACAAGTGTTATGGAGAATTTTGATGACAAGAGTCCCGGATCACTGTGTTGTCAGGGGTCATGGATCGTTGTGATGAGAGTGGTCATGGAGCATTGTGATGACAAGGGTCATGGAGCATTGTGATCATAAGGTCATGGAGCATTGGGCTGAAAATGTTCATGGAGTATTGTGATGAGAGGTGTCATGGAGCATTGTGATGACAAGGGAATGGAGCATTGTGATGACAATGTCCTGGAGCTTTAATGAGAAGACCATGGAGCCATGTGATGACAAGTCTCATGGAGCATTCTCACGAAAAGCGGCATGGAGCATTGTGATTACTGTGGTCTTAGAGCATTGTGATGAATAGGGCATGGAGCATTGTGATGAAAAAGGCATGGAGCCTTGCCATGACAGGGTTCCAAGAGCATATTGACATCAAGTGTCAGGGACCGTTGTGATGACAAGTGTATTGAGCATGGTGATGCCAAAGCTCATGGAGCATTGTGATGAGAAGACCATGGATAATTTTGATGATGAGCGTCATGGGGCGTTGTGAGGACAAGTGCTATGGAACATTGTGATCACAAGGGATTGGAGCCTTGTGATGACAGAGGTCATGGAGCATTTTGAGTTCATTCTGATGACAATAGCATGAAGCACTATGATGATGGGCATGGTGCATTGTGATGACAGGGTTCATGGAACATTGAGATGAAAAGGGGCATGGAGCATTGTAGTTACAAGGGTCTTGGAGCTTTGTGATGACAAGGGCATGCAGCATTGTGATGAGAAGGCCATGGAGGATTCTGATGAGATGCGTCATGGTGCTTTGTGATGACAAGGGCATGGAGCATTGTGATGAGAAGACCATGGATAATGGTGATGACGAGCGTCATGGGGCGTTGTGATGATAAGTGTTATGGAACATTGTGATCCCAAGGGTTTAGAGCATTGTGATGGCAGATGTCATGGAGCATTTTGATTTCATTTTGATTACAATAGCGTGAAGCAATATGATGATGGACATGTTGCATTGTGATGACAAGGTTCTTCGAGCATTGAGATGAAAAGGGGCATGGAACATTGTGATTACAGGGTTCTTGGAGCATTGTGATGACAAGGGCATGGAGCATTGTGATGAGATGGCCATGGAGCATTCTGATGACTTGTGTCATGGAGATTTTGATGACAAGGGCATGAAGCATTGTTGTAACAGTGGTCTTAGAGCATTTTGATTACAAGGGTTATGGAGCCTTGTGATAAGAAGGCCGTGGAACATTGTGATGGCTGGGGTCATGGAGCATTGTTATGACAGTGGCAATGGAGCATTGTGATGACAAGGGCATGGAGCATTGGTCTGAAAAGTTTCATGGATTATTCGGATGAGATTGGGCATGGAGCATTGTGATGACAAGGGCACGGAACACTGTGATACATGGGTCATGTAGGATTGTAACGACAAGGGCATGGAGAATTGTGATGACAAGAGCATGTAACATTGTGATGAGAAGTGTCATGGAGCATTGTGATGACAAAAATGTAGAGAATTGTGATGACAAGGGACATGGAGCATTGTGATGACCAGAGCATGGAGCATTGGTCTGACAAGTTTCATGGATTATTGTGATGACAAATGTCATGGAGCATTTTGATGACAAGGGCATGGGGCATTGTGATGGGAAGAGCAGGGAGCATTGTGATGACAAGGTTTATGGAGCATTGTGATGACAAGGCTGTTGGGCATTGTGATGACAAGCACAAGTCACATTTTGATGCCATGGGTCATGGAGCACTGTGCTGACAAGGGCATGCAACTTTGTGATGACAAGGTTCGTGGAGCATTGAGAGGAAAAGGGGCATGGAGCATTGTGATGACAGGGGTCTAGGAGCTTTGTGATGACAGAAGTCATGGATCATTTTGATTTCCTTGTGATGACAATAGCCTGAAGCATTATGATGATGGTCATGGTCCATTGTGATGACAGGTGTAATGGAGCATTGAGATGAAAAGGGGCATGGAACATTGTGATTACAGGGGTATAGGAGCATTGTGATGACAAGAGCATGGAGCATTGTGATGAAAAGTGCTTGGAGCCTTTTCATGACGTGTTTCAAGGAGCATTCTGATGACGAGTGTCAGGGAGCATTGTGATGACAACTCTCTTGAGCATTGTGATGACAGAGATCATGGATCACTGTGATGACAGGTGTCATGGAGCATTGTGATGAGAAGGTCATGGAGCATTGGGCCGAAAATATTCATGGAGTATTGTGGTGACAGGGATCATGGATCCTTTTGATAGCAAGGGAATGGAGCATTGTGATGACAAGGTCCTGGAGCATTGTGATGAGAAGACCATGGAGCCTTGTGATGACAAGTCTAATGGAGCATTCTGAAGGAAAGAGGCATGGAACATTGTGATTACAGGGTCCTGGAGCATTGTAATGACAAGAGCAAGGAGCATTGTGATTAGAAGACCATGGAGCATTCTCATGATTTGTGTCATGGTGTTTTGTGATGACAAAGGCATGGACCATTGTGATGACAGGTGTCTTGGAGCATTGTGATGACAAGGGTCATGGAGCCTTGTGAGGAGAAGGCCGTGGGACATTATGATGGCAGGGGTCATGGAGCATTGTTATGACTGGGGTAATGGATCATTGTGATGAAAAGGGCACAGAACATATGTCTATAAAAT
Organism: Mesoplodon densirostris; assembly: GCF_025265405.1. Lineage (NCBI taxonomy): Eukaryota > Metazoa > Chordata > Mammalia > Artiodactyla > Ziphiidae > Mesoplodon > Mesoplodon densirostris. Next base: position 3,421,326 of record NC_082682.1, read on the forward strand.
TTCATGGGTTATTGTGATGACAGTGGGTATGGAGCATTGTGAAGACAAGGGCTCGGAACACTGTGATACATGGGTCATGGAGGATTGTAATGACATGGGCATGGAGCATTGTGATAAGAAGGGCATCGAGAATTGTGATGACAATCGTCATGGAGATTTGTGATGACAAGGGCATGGAGCAATATGATGAGATGTTTCAGGGAGCATTGTGATGACAATGGCATGGAGCATTGTGATGCCAAGGGTCATGGAGCTGTGTGATAACAAATGTCATGGAGCAGTTTGATGACAAGGGCATGGTGCATTGTGATGAGTAGGGCAGGGAGCATTGTGATGGCAGGTGTTATGGAACATTGTGATGTCAGGGCTCATGGAGCATTGTGATGATATGGGCATGTAGCATGGTGATGACAGGTGTCATGGAACATTGTCAGATGACAATTGTTTTGAGCATTGTAATGACAAACATCTTGGATCATTGAGATGACAAGGGCATGGAGTAGTGTGATGACAGGCATCATGGAGCATTGTGAGGAGTGTGTTATGGAACATTGTGATCACAAGGGTTTGGAGCCTAGTGATGACAGAGGTCATGGATCATTTTGATTTCAAGGAGCATGGAATATTGTGATGACAAGGGCATGAAGCAATGTGATCCCAAGTTTCAGGGAGGATTGTGATGACAATGGTAATGGAGTATTGTGATGAGAATCACATGGAGCACTCTGATGACAAGGTAATGTAGCATTTTGCTGACAAAGGCATGGAGCATTGTGATGACAAGTGTCATGGAACATTGTGATAACAGGGGTCATAGAGCATTAGGATGACAAGAGCATGGACCATTTTGATGAGAAGAGTCATGGAGCATTTTGATGACAAGAGCCACAGATCATTGTGTTGTCAGGGGTCATTGAGCGTTGTGATGACAGTGGTCATGGAGGATTGGGCTGAAAATGTTCTTGGAGCATTGTGAACACAAGGGAATGGAGCATTGTGGTGACAATATCCTGGAGCATTGTGATGAGATCACCATGGAGTCTTTTGATGACAAGTCTCATGGAGCAAGCTGATGGAAAGGGGCATGGAACATTGTGATTACAGTTGTCTAGGAGCATTGTGATGACAAGAGCATGGAGCATTGTGATGAGAAGTCCATGGAACATTCTGATGACATGCATCACGGAGTTTTGTGATGACAATGGCAAGAGGCATTGTGATTACAGGGATCTTGGAGCATTGTGATGAAAAGGGCATGGATCATTGTGATGACAAAGGCATGGAGACTTGTCATGACAGGGTCCAAGGAGCATACTGACGACAAGTGTCAGGGAGCATTGTGATGACAAGTGTCATGGAGCACTGTGATGACAAGCGTCATGGAGCCTTGTGATGACCGGGATCTTGGAGCATTGTGATGAAAAGTGAATGCATCATTGTGATGAAAAAGGCATGGTGCCTTGTCATGACAGGGTTCAAGGAGCACACTGACGACAAGTGTCAAGGAGCATTGTGATGTAAAGTGTATTGCCCATTGTAATGACAAAGGACATGGAGCATTGTGATGAGAAGTCCATGGATAATTGGGATCATGAGCGTCATGGGGTGTTGTGATGACAAGTGTTATGGAAGATTGTGATCATAAGGGTTTGGAGCATTGTGATGACAGAGGTCATGGAGCATTTTGAGTTCATTGTGATGACAAAATCATGAAGCATTATGATGAAGGGCATGTTGCATTGTGGTGGTAGGGTTCATGGAGCACTGAGATGAAAAGTGTCATGGAGCATTGTTATGACAGAGGTGTTGGAGCATTGTGATGACAAGGGCATGGAGCATTGTGATGAGAAGGCCAAGGAGAATACTGATGACATGCATCATGGAGGTTCGTGATGACAAGTGCATACAGCATTGTGATTACAGGGGTCTTGGAGCATTGAGATGAAAAGGGGCATGGAGCATTGTGATTACAGGGGTAATGGAGCATTGTGATGACAAGTGAATCGAGCATTGTGATGAAAAAGGCATGGATCCTATTCATGACAGGATTCAAGGAGCATTCCAAAGACAAGTGTCAGGGAGCATTGTGATGACAAGGTATTGAGTATTGTGATGACAAAGGTCATGGAGCATTGAGATGACAAGGGCATGGGGTATGGTGATGACAGGCATCATGGAGCGTTGTGATGACAAGGGAATGGAGCATTGTGATGACAACGTCCTGGAGCATTTAAGGAGAAGACCATGGAGCCATGTGATGACAAGTCTCATGGAGCAATCTCACGAAAATCGGCATGGAGGATTGTGATTACTGTGGTCTTGGAGCATTGTGATGAATAGGGCATGGAACATTGTGATGAAAGAGGCATGGAGCCTTGCCATGACAGGGTTCCAAGAGCATATTGACATCAAGTGTCAGGGACCATTGTGATGACAAGTGTATTGAGCATGGTGATGCCAAAGCTCATGGAGCATTGTGATGAGAAGACCATGGATAATTTTGATGACGAGCGTCATGGGGCGTTGTGAGGACAAGTGTTATGGAACATTGTGATCACAAGGGATTGGAGCCTTGTGATGACAGAGGTCATGGAACATTTTGAGTTCATTCTGATGACAATAGCATGAAGCACTATGTTGATGGGCAGGGTGCATTGTGATGACAGGGTTCATGGAACATTGAGATGAAAAGGGGCATGGAGCATTGTAGTTACAAGGGTCTTGGTGCTTTGTGATGACAAGGGCATGCAGCATTGTGATGAGAAGGCCATGGAGGATTTTGATGAGATGAGTCATGGTGCTTTGTGATGACAAGGGCATGGAGCATTGTGATGAGAAGACCATGGATAATGGTGATGACGAGCGTCATGGGGCGTTGTGATGATAAGTGTTATGGAACATTGTGATCCCAAGGGTTTAGAGCATTGTGATGGCAGATGTCATGGAGCATTTTGATTTCATTTTGATTACAATAGCGTGAAGCAATATAATGATGGACATGTTGCATTGTGATGACAAGGTTCTTCGAGCATTGAGATGAAAAGGGGCATGGAGCATTGTGATTACAGGGTTCTTGGAGCATTGTGATGACAAGGGCATGGAGCATTGTGATGAGATGGCCATGGAGCATTCTGATGACTTGTGTCATGGAGATTTTGATGACAAGGGCATGAAGCATTGTTGTAACAGTGGTCTTAGAGCATTTTGATTATAAGGGTTATGGAGCCTTGTGATAAGAAGGCCGTGGAACATTGTGATGGCTGGGGTCATGGAGCATTGTTATGACAGTGGCAATGGAGCATTGTGATGACAAGGGCATGGAGCATTGGTCTGAAAAGTTTCATGGATTATTGGGATGAGAGTGGGCATGGAGCATTGTGATGACAAGGGCACGGAACACTGTGATACATGGGTCATGTAGGATTGTAACGACAAGGGCATGGAGAATTGTGATGACAAGAGCATGTAACATTGTGATGAGAAGTGTCATGGAGCATTGTGATGACAAAGATGTAGAGAATTGTGATGACAAGGGACATGGAGCATTGTGATGACCAGAGCATGGAGCATTGGTCTGACAAGTTTCATGGATTATTGTGATGACAAATGTCATGGAGCATTTTGATGACAAGTGCATGGGGCATTGTGATGGGAAGAGCAGGGAGCATTGTGATGACAAGGTTTATGGAGCATTGTGATGACAAGGCTGTGGAGCATTGTGATGACAAGCACAAGTCACATTTTGATGCCATGTGTCATGGAGCACTGTGCTGACAAGGGCATGCAACTTTGTAATGACAAGGTTCATGGAGCATTGAGAGGAATAGGGGCATGGAGCATTGTGATGACAGGGGTCTAGGAGCTTTGTGATGACAGAGGTCATGGATCATTTTGATTTCCTTGTGATGACAATAGCCTGAAGCATTATGATGATGGGCATGGTCCATTGTGATGACAGGTGTAATGGAGCATTGAGATGAAAAGGGGCATGGAACATTGTGATTACAGGGGTATAGGAGCATTGTGATGACAAGAGCATGGAGCATTGTGATGAAAAGTCCCTGGAGCCTTTTCATGACATGTTTCAAGGAGCATTCTGATGACGAGTGTCAGGGAGCATTGTGATGACAACTCTCTTGAGCATTGTGATGACAGAGATCATGGATCACTGTGATGACAGGTGTCATGGAGCATTGTGATGAGAAGGTCATGGAGCATTGGGCCGAAAATATTCATGGAGTATTGTGGTGACAGCGGTCATGGATCCTTTTGATAGCAAGGGAATGGAGCATTGTGATGACAAGGTCCTGGAGCATTGTGATGAGAAGACCATGGAGCCTTGTGATGACAAGTCTAATGGAGCATTCTGAAGGAAAGAGGCATGGAGTATTGTGATTACAGGGTCCTGGAGCATTGTAATGGCAAGAGCAAGGAGCATTGTGATGAGAAGACCATGGAGCATTCTCATGATTTGTGTCATGGTGTTTTGTGATGACAACGGCATGGACCATTGTGATGACAGGTGTCTTGGAGCATTGTGATGACAAGGGTCATGGAGCCTTGTGAGGAGAAGGCCGTGGGACATTATGATGGCAGGGGTAATGGAGCATTGTTATGACGGGGGTAATGGATCATTGTGATGAAAAGGGCACGGAACATAGGTCTATAAAATTTCATGGGTTATTGTGATGACAGTGGGTATGGAGCATTGTGAAGACAAGGGCTCGGAACACTGTGATACATGGGTCATGGAGGATTGTAATGACATGGGCATGGAGCCTTGTGATGAGAAGGGCATCGAGAATTGTGATGACAATCGTCATGGAGATTTGTGATGACAAGGGCATGGAGCAATATGATGAGATGTTTCAGGGAGCATTGTGATGACAATGGCATGGAGCATTGTGATGCCAAGGGTCATGGAGCTGTGTGATAACAAATGTCATGGAGCAGTTTGATGACAAGGGCATGGTGCATTGTGATGAGTAGGGCAGGGAGCATTGTGATGGCAGGTGTTATGGAACATTGTGATGTCAGGGCTCATGGAGCATTGTGATCATATGGGCATGTAGCATGGTGATGACAGGTGTCATGGAACATTGTCAGATGACAATTGTTTTGAGCATTGTAATGACAAACATCTTGGATCATTGAGATGACAAGGGCATGGAGTAATGTGATGACAGGCATCATGGAGCATTCTGATGAGTGTGTTATGGAACATTGTGATCACAAGGGTTTGGAGCCTAGTGATGACAGAGGTCATGGATCATATTGATTTCAAGGAGCATGGATCTTTGTGATGACAAGGGCATGAAGCAATGTGATCCCAAGATGCATGTAGGATTGTGATGACAATGGTAATGGAGGAATGTGATGACAAGCGCATGGAATATTGTGATGAAAAGGTCATGTAGCGTTTTGCTGACAAAGGCATGGAGCATTGTGGTGACAAGTGTCATGGAGCACTGTGATGACAAACATCACGGAGCATTGCGATTACAGGGTTCATGGAGTATTGGGTTGACACGGCCAAGGATCATTTTGTTGACAAGTGTTATGGAGAATTTTGATGACAAGAGTCCCGGATCACTGTGTTGTCAGGGGTCATGGATCGTTGTGATGAGAGTGGTCATGGAGCATTGTGATGACAAGGGTCATGGAGCATTGTGATCATAAGGTCATGGAGCATTGGGCTGAAAATGTTCATGGAGTATTGTGATGAGAGGTGTCATGGAGCATTGTGATGACAAGGGAATGGAGCATTGTGATGACAATGTCCTGGAGCTTTAATGAGAAGACCATGGAGCCATGTGATGACAAGTCTCATGGAGCATTCTCACGAAAAGCGGCATGGAGCATTGTGATTACTGTGGTCTTGGAGCATTGTGATGAATAGGGCATGGAGCATTGTGATGAAAAAGGCATGGAGCCTTGCCATGACAGGGTTCCAAGAGCATATTGACATCAAGTGTCAGGGACCATTGTGATGACAAGTGTATTGAGCATGGTGATGCCAAAGCTCATGGAGCATTGTGATGAGAAGACCATGGATAATTTTGATGATGAGCGTCATGGGGCGTTGTGAGGACAAGTGTTATGGAACATTGTGATCACAAGGGATTGGAGACTTGTGATGACAGAGGTCATGGAGCATTTTGAGTTCATTCTGATGACAATAGCATGAAGCACTATGATGATGGGCATGGTGCATTGTGATGACAGGGTTCATGGAACATTGAGATGAAAAGGGGCATGGAGCATTGTAGTTACAAGGGTCTTGGAGCTTTGTGATGACAAGGGCATGCAGCATTGTGATGAGAAGGCCATGGAGGATTCTGATGAGATGCGTCATGGAGCTTTGTGATGACAAGGGCATGGAACATTGTGATGAGAAGACCATGGATAATGGTGATGACGAGCGTCATGGGGCGTTGTGATGAAAAGTGTTATGGAACATTGTGATCACAAGGGTTTAGAGCATTGTGATGGCAGATGTCATGGAGCATTTTGATTTCATTTTGATTACAATAGCGTGAAGCAATATGATGATGGACATGTTGCATTGTGATGACAAGGTTCTTCGAGCATTGAGATGAAAAGGGGCATGGAGCATTGTGATTACAGGGTTCTTGGAGCATTGTGATGACAAGGGCATGGAGCATTGTGATGAGATGGCCATGGAGCATTCTGATGACTTGTGTCATGGAGATTTTGATGACAAGGGCATGAAGCATTGTTGTAACAGTGGTCTTAGAGCATTTTGATTACAAGGATTTTGAAGCCTTGTGATAAGAAGGCCGTGGAACATTGTGATGGCTGGTGTCAAGGAGCATTGTTATGACAGTGGCAATGGAGCATTGTGATGACAAGGGCATGGAGCATTGGTCTGAAAAGTTTCATGGATTATTGGGATGAGATTGGGCATGGAGCATTGTGATGACAAGGGCACGGAACACTGTGATACATGGGTCATGTAGGATTGTAACGACAAGGGCATGGAGAATTGTGATGACAAGAGCATGTAACATTGTGATGAGAAGTGTCATGGAGCATTGTGATGACAAAAATGTAGAGAATTGTGATGACAAGGGACATGGAGCATTGTGATGACCAGAGCATGGAGCATTGGTCTGACAAGTTTCATGGATTATTGTGATGACAAATGTCATGGAGCATTTTGATGACAAGGGCATGGGGCATTGTGATGGGAAGAGCAGGGAGCATTGTGATGACAAAGTTTATGGAGCATTGTGATGACAAGGCTGTGGAGCATTGTGATGACAAGCACAAGTCACATTTTGATGCCATGGGTCATGGAGCACTGTGCTGACAAGGGCATGCAACTTTGTGATGACAAGGTTCATGGAGCATTGAGAGGAAAAGGGGCATGGAGCATTGTGATGACAGGGGTCTAGGAGCTTTGTGATGACAGAGGTCATGGATCATTTTGATTTCCTTGTGATGACAATAGCCTGAAGCATTATGATGATGGGCATGGTCCATTGTGATGACAGGTGTAATGGAGCATTGAGATGAAAAGGGGCATGGAACATTGTGATTACAGGGGTATAGGAGCATTGTGATGACAAGAGCATGGAGCATTGTGATGAAAAGTGCTTGGAGCCTTTTCATGACGTGTTTCAAGGAGCATTCTGATGACGAGTGTCAGGGAGCATTGTGATGACAACTCTCTTGAGCATTGTGATGACAGAGATCATGGAGCACTGTGATGACAGGTGTCATGGAGCATTGTGATGAGAAGGTCATGGAGCATTGGGCCGATAATATTCATGGAGTATTGTGGTGACAGGGGTCATGGATCCTTTTGATAGCAAGGGAATGGAGCATTGTGATGACAAGGTCCTGGAGCATTGTGATGAGAAGACCATGGAGCCTTGTGATGACAAGTCTAATGGAGCATTCTGAAGGAAAGAGGCATGGAGCATTGTGATTACAGGGTCCTGGAGCATTGTAATGACAAGAGCAAGGAGCATTGTGATGAGAAGACCATGGAGCATTCTCATGATTTGTGTCATGGTGTTTTGTGATGACAACGGCATGGACCATTGTGATGACAGGTGTCTTGGAGCATTGTGATGACAAGGGTCATGGAGCCTTGTGAGGAGAAGGCCGTGGGACATTATGATGGCAGGGGTCATGGAGCATTGTTATGACGGGGGTAATGGATCATTGTGATGAAAAGGGCACGGAACATAGGTCTATAAAATTTCATGGGTTATTGTGATGACAGTGGGTATGGAGCATTGTGAAGACAAGGGCTCGGAACACTGTGATACATGGGTCATGGAGGATTGTAATGACATGGGCATGGAGCCTTGTGATGAGAAGGGCATCGAGAATTGTGATGACAATCGTCATGGAGATTTGTGATGACAAGGGCATGGAACAATATGATGAGATGTTTCAGGGAGCATTGTGATGACAATGGCATGGAGCATTGTGATGCCAAGGGTCATGGAGCTGTGTGATAACAAATGTCATGGAGCAGTTTGATGACAAGGGCATGGTGCATTGTGATGAGTAGGGCAGGGAGCATTGTGATGACAGGTGTTATGGAACATTGTGATGTCAGGGCTCATGGAGCATTGTGATCATATGGGCATGTAGCATGGTGATGACAGGTGTCATGGAACATTGTCAGATGACAATTGTTTTGAGCATTGTAATGACAAACATCTTGGATCATTGAGATGACAAGGGCATGGAGTAATGTGATGACAGGCATCATGGAGCATTCTGATGAGTGTGTTATGGAACATTGTGATCACAAGGGTTTGGAGCCTAGTGATGACAGAGGTCATGGATCATATTGATTTCAAGGAGCATGGATCTTTGTGATGACAAGGGCATGAAGCAATGTGATCCCAAGATGCATGTAGGATTGTGATGACAATGGTAATGGAGGAATGTGATGACAAGCGCATGGAATATTGTGATGAAAAGGTCATGTAGCGTTTTGCTGACAAAGGCATGGAGCATTGTGATGACAAGTGTCATGGAGCACTGTGATGACAAACATCACGGAGCATTGCGATTACAGGGTTCATGGAGTATTGGGTTGACACGGCAAAGGATCATTTTGTTGACAAGTGATATGGAGAATTTTGATGACAAGAGTCCCGGATCACTGTGTTGTCAGGGGTCATGGATCGTTGTGATGAGAGTGGTCATGGAGCATTGTGATGACAAGGGTCATGGAGCATTGTGATCATATGGTCATGGAGCATTGGGCTGAAAATGTTCATGGAGTATTGTGATGAGAGGTGTCATGGAGCATTGTGATGACAAGGGAATGGAGCATTGTGATGACAATGTCCTGGAGCTTTAATGAGAAGACCATGGAGCCATGTGATGACAAGTCTCATGGAGCATTCTCACGAAAAGCGGCATGGAGCATTGTGATTACTGTGGTCTTAGAGCATTGTGATGAATAGGGCATGGAGCATTGTGATGAAAAAGGCATGGAGCCTTGCCATGACAGGGTTCCAAGAGCATATTGACATCAAGTGTCAGGGACCATTGTGATGACAAGTGTATTGAGCATGGTGATGCCAAAGCTCATGGAGCATTGTGATGAGAAGACCATGGATAATTTTGATGATGAGCGTCATGGGGCGTTGTGAGGACAAGTGTTATGGAACATTGTGATCACAAGGGATTGGAGCCTTGTGATGACAGAGGTCATGGAGCATTTTGAGTTCATTCTGATGACAATAGCATGAAGCACTATGATGATGGGCATGGTGCATTGTGATGACAGGGTTCATGGAACATTGAGATGAAAAGGGGCATGGAGCATTGTAGTTACAAGGGTCTTGGAGCTTTGTGATGACAAGGGCATGCAGCATTGTGATGAGAAGGCCATGGAGGATTCTGATGAGATGCGTCATGGAGCTTTGTGATGACAAGGGCATGGAACATTGTGATGAGAAGACCATGGATAATGGTGATGACGAGCGTCATGGGGCGTTGTGATGAAAAGTGTTATGGAACATTGTGATCACAAGGGTTTAGAGCATTGTGATGGCAGATGTCATGGAGCATTTTGATTTCATTTTGATTACAATAGCGTGAAGCAATATGATGATGGACATGTTGCATTGTGATGACAAGGTTCTTCGAGCATTGAGATGAAAAGGGGCATGGAGCATTGTGATTACAGGGTTCTTGGAGCATTGTGATGACAAGGGCATGGAGCATTGTGATGAGATGGCCATGGAGCATTCTGATGACTTGTGTCATGGAGATTTTGATGACAAGGGCATGAAGCATTGTTGTAACAGTGGTCTTAGAGCATTTTGATTACAAGGATTTTGAAGCCTTTTGATAAGAAGGCCGTGGAACATTGTGATGGCTGGGGTCAAGGAGCATTGTTATGACAGTGGCAATGGAGCATTGTGATGACAAGGGCATGGAGCATTGGTCTGAAAAGTTTCATGGATTATTGGGATGAGATTGGGCATGGAGCATTGTGATGACAAGGGCACGGAACACTGTGATACATGGGTCATGTAGGATTGTAACGACAAGGGCATGGAGAATTGTGATGACAAGAGCATGTAACATTGTGATGAGAAGTGTCATGGAGCATTGTGATGACAAAAATGTAGAGAATTGTGATGACAAGGGACATGGAGCATTGTGATGACCAGAGCATGGAGCATTGGTCTGACAAGTTTCATGGATTATTGTGATGACAAATGTCATGGAGCATTTTGATGACAAGGGCATGGGGCATTGTGATGGGAAGAGCAGGGAGCATTGTGATGACAAAGTTTATGGAGCATTGTGATGACAAGGCTGTGGAGCATTGTGATGACAAGCACAAGTCACATTTTGATGCCATGGGTCATGGAGCACTGTGCTGACAAGGGCATGCAACTTTGTGATGACAAGGTTCATGGAGCATTGAGAGGAAAAGGGGCATGGAGCATTGTGATGACAGGGGTCTAGGAGCTTTGTGATGACAGAGGTCATGGATCATTTTGATTTCCTTGTGATGACAATAGCCTGAAGCATTATGATGATGGGCATGGTCCATTGTGATGACAGGTGTAATGGAGCATTGAGATGAAAAGGGGCATGGAACATTGTGATTACAGGGGTATAGGAGCATTGTGATGACAAGAGCATGGAGCATTGTGATGAAAAGTGCTTGGAGCCTTTTCATGACGTGTTTCAAGGAGCATTCTGATGACGAGTGTCAGGGAGCATTGTGATGACAACTCTCTTGAGCATTGTGATGACAGAGATCATGGAGCACTGTGATGACAGGTGTCATGGAGCATTGTGATGAGAAGGTCATGGAGCATTGGGCCGAAAATATTCATGGAGTATTGTGGTGACAGGGGTCATGGATCCTTTTGATAGCAAGGGAATGGAGCATTGTGATGACAAGGTCCTGGAGCATTGTGATGAGAAGACCATGGAGCCTTGTGATGACAAGTCTAATGGAGCATTCTGAAGGAAAGAGGCATGGAGCATTGTGATTACAGGGTCCTGGAGCATTGTAATGACAACAGCAAGGAGCATTGTGATGAGAAGACCATGGAGCATTCTCATGATTTGTGTCATGGTGTTTTGTGATGACAAAGGCATGGACCATTGTGATGACAGGTGTCTTGGAGCATTGTGATGACAAGGGTCATGGAGCCTTGTGAGGAGAAGGCCGTGGGACATTATGATGGCAGGGGTCATGGAGCATTGTTATGACGGGGGTAATGGATCATTGTGATGAAAAGGGCACGGAACATAGGTCTATAAAATTTCATGGGTTATTGTGATGACAGTGGGTATGGAGCATTGTGAAGACAAGGGCTCGGAACACTGTGATACATGGGTCATGGAGGATTGTAATGACATGGGCATGGAGCATTGTGATGAGAAGGGCATCGAGAATTGTGATGACAATCGTCATGGAGATTTGTGATGACAAGGGCATGGAGCAATATGATGAGATGTTTCAGGGAGCATTGTGATGACAATGGCATGGAGCATTGTGATGCCAAGGGTCATGGAGCTGTGTGATAACAAATGTCATGGAGCAGTTTGATGACAAGGGCATGGTGCATTGTGATGAGTAGGGCAGGGAGCATTGTGATGACAGGTGTTATGGAACATTGTGATGTCAGGGCTCATGGAGCATTGTGATGATATGGGCATGTAGCATGGTGATGACAGGTGTCATGGAACATTGTCAGATGACAATTGTTTTGAGCATTGTAATGACAAACATCTTGGATCATTGAGATGACAAGGGCATGGAGTAGTGTGATGACAGGCATCATGGAGCATTGTGATGAGTGTGTTATGGAACATTGTGATCACAAGGGTTTGGAGCCTAGTGATGACAGAGGTCATGGATCATTTTGATTTCAAGGAGCATGGAACATTGTGATGACAAGGGCATGAAGCAATGTGATCCCAAGTTTCAGGGAGGATTGTGATGACAATGGTAATGGAGTATTGTGATGAGAATCACATGGAGCACTCTGATGACAAGGTCATGTAGCATTTTGCTGACAAAGGCATGGAGCATTGTGATGACAAGTGTCATGGAACATTGTGATAACAGGGGTCATAGAGCATTAGGATGACAAGAGCATGGACCATTTTGATGAGAAGAGTCATGGAGCATTTTGATGACAAGAGCCACAGATCATTGTGTTGTCAGGGGTCATTGAGCGTTGTGATGACAGTGGTCATGGAGGATTGGGCTGAAAATGTTCTTGGAGCATTGTGAACACAAGGGAATGGAGCATTGTGGTGACAATATCCTGGAGCATTGTGATGAGATCACCATGGAGTCTTTTGATGACAAGTCTCATGGAGCAAGCTGATGGAAAGGGGCATGGAACATTGTGATTACAGTTGTCTAGGAGCATTGTGATGACAAGAGCATGGAGCATTGTGATGAGAAGTCCATGGAACATTCTGATGACATGCATCACGGAGTTTTGTGATGACAATGGCAAGAGGCATTGTGATTACAGGGATCTTGGAGCATTGTGATGAAAAGGGCATGGATCATTGTGATGACAAAGGCATGGAGACTTGTCATGACAGGGTCCAAGGAGCATACTGACGACAAGTGTCAGGGGGCATTGTGATGACAAGTGTATTGAGTATTGTGATGACAAAGGTCATGGAGCATTGAGATGACAAGGGCATGGAGTATGGTGATGACAGGCATCCTGGAGCGTTGTGATGACAAGTCTTATGGAACATTGTGATCACACGGGTTTGGAGCATTGCGATGACAGAGTTCATGGATCATATTGATTTCAAGGAGCATGGATCTTTGTGATGACAAGGGCATGAAGCAATGTGATCCCAAGATGCATGTAGGATTGTGATGACAATGGTAATGGAGGAATGTGATGACAAGCGCATGGAATATTGTGATGAAAAGGTCATGTAGCGTTTTGCTGACAAAGGCATGGAGCATTGTGGTGACAAGTGTCATGGAGCACTGTGATGACAAACATCACGGAGCATTGCGATTACAGGGTTCATGGAGCATTGGGTTGACACGGCCAAGGATCATTGTGTTGACAAGTGTTATGGAGAATTTTGATGACAAGAGTCCCCGATCATTGTGTTGTCAGGGGTCATGGATCGTTGTGATGAGAGTGGTCATGGAGCATTGTGATGACAAGGGTCATGGAGCATTGTGATCATAAGGTCATGGAGCATTGGGCTGAAATTGTTCATGGAGTATTGTGATGAGAGGTGTCATGGAGCATTGTGATGACAAGGGAATGGAGCATTGTGATGACAATGTCCTGGAGCTTTAATGAGAAGACCATGGAGCCATGTGATGACAAGTCTCATGGAGCATTCTCACGAAAAGTGGCATGGAGCATTGTGATTACTGTGGTCTTGGAGCATTGTGATGAATAGGGCATGGAGCATTGTGATGAAAAAGGCATGGAGCCTTGCCATGACAGGGTTCCAAGAGCATATTGACATCAAGTGTCAGGGACCATTGTGATGACAAGTGTATTGAGCATGGTAATGCCAAAGCTCATGGAGCATTGTGATGAGAAGTCCATGGGTAATTTTGATGATGAGCGTCATGGGGCGTTGTGAGGACAAGTGCTATGGAACATTGTGATCACAAGGGATTGGAGCCTTGTGATGACAGAGGTCATGGAGCATTTTGAGTTCATTCTGATGACAATAGCATGAAGCACTATGATGATGGGCATGGTGCATTGTAATGACAGGGTTCATGGAACATTGAGATGAAAAGGGGCATGGAGCATTGTAGTTACAAGGGTCTTGGAGCTTTGTGATGACAAGGGCATGCAGCATTGTGATGAGAATGCCATGGAGGATTCTGATGAGATGCGTCATGGAGCTTTGTGATGACAAGGGCATGGAGCATTGTGATGAGAAGACCATGGATAATGGTGATGACGAGCGTCATGGGGCATTGTGATGAAAAGTGTTATGGAACATTGTGATCCCAAGGGTTTAGAGCATTGTGATGGCAGATGTCATGGAGCATTTTGATTTAATTTTGATTACAATAGCATGAAGCAATATGATGATGGACATGTTGCATTGTGATGACAAGGTTCTTCGAGCATTGAGATGAAAAGGGGCATGGAGCATTGTGATTACAGGGTTCTTGGAGCTTTGTGATGACAAGGGCATGGAGCATTGTGATGAGATGGCCATGGAGCATTCTGATGACTTGTGTCATGGAGATTTTGATGACAAGGGCATGAAGTATTGTTGTAACAGTGGTCTTAGAGCATTTTGATTACAAGGGTTATGAAGCCTTGTGATAAGAAGGCCGTGGAACATTGTGATGGCTGGGGTCAAGGAGCATTTTTATGACAGTGGCAATGGAGCATTGTGATGACAAGGGCATGGAGCATTGGTCTGAAAAGTTTCATGGATTATTGGGATGAGAGTGGGCATGGAGCATTGTGATGACAAGGGCACGGAACACAGTGATACATGGGTCATGTAGGATTGTAACGACAAGGGCATGGAGAATTGTGATGACAAGAGCATGTAACATTGTGATGAGAATTGTCATGGAGCATTGTGATGACAAAGATGTAGAGAATTGTGATGACAAGGGACATGGAGCATTGTGATGACCAGAGCATGGAGCATTGGTCTGACAAGTTTCATGGATTATTGTGATGACAAATGTCATGGAGCATTTTGATGACAAGGGCATGGGGCATTGTGATGGGAAGAGCAGGGAGCATTGTGATGACAAAGTTTATGGAGCATTGTGATGACAAGGCTGTGGAGCATTGTGATGACAAGCACAAGTCACATTTTGATGCCATGGGTCATGGAGCACTGTGCTGACAAGGGCATGCAACTTTGTGATGACAAGGTTCATGGAGCATTGAGAGGAAAAGGGGCATGGAGCATTGTGATGACAGGGGTCTAGGAGCTTTGTGATGACAGAGGTCATGGATCATTTTGATTTCCTTGTGATGACAATAGCCTGAAGCATTATGATGATGGGCATGGTCCATTGTGATGACAGGTGTAATGGAGCATTGAGATGAAAAGGGGCATGGAACATTGTGATTACAGGGGTATAGGAGAATTGTGATGACAAGAGCATGGAGCATTGTGATGAAAAGTGCTTGGAGCCTTTTCATGACGTGTTTCAAGGAGCATTCTGATGACGAGTGTCAGGGAGCATTGTGATGACAACTCTCTTGAGCATTGTGATGACAGAGATCATGGAGCACTGTGATGACAGGTGTCATGGAGCATTGTGATGAGAAGGTCATGGAGCATTGGGCCGAAAATATTCATGGAGTATTGTGGTGACAGGGGTCATGGATCCTTTTGATAGCAAGGGAATGGAGCATTGTGATGACAAGGTCCTGGAGCATTGTGATGAGAAGACCATGGAGCCTTGTGATGACAAGTCTAATGGAGCATTCTGAAGGAAAGAGGCATGGAGCATTGTGATTACAGGGTCCTGGAGCATTGTAATGACAAGAGCAAGGAGCATTGTGATGAGAAGACCATGGAGCATTCTCATGATTTGTGTCATGGTGTTTTGTGATGACAACGGCATGGACCATTGTGATGACAGGTGTCTTGGAGCATTGTGATGACAAGGGTCATGGAGCCTTGTGAGGAGAAGGCCGTGGGACATTATGATGGCAGGGGTCATGGAGCATTGTTATGACGGGGGTAATGGATCATTGTGATGAAAAGGGCACGGAACATAGGTCTATAAAATTTCATGGGTTATTGTGATGACAGTGGGTATGGAGCATTGTGAAGACAAGGGCTCGGAACACTGTGATACATGGGTCATGGAGGATTGTAATGACATGGGCATGGAGCATTGTGATGAGAAGGGCATCGAGAATTGTGATGACAATCGTCATGGAGATTTGTGATGACAAGGGCATGGAGCAATATGATGAGATGTTTCAGGGAGCATTGTGATGACAACGGCATGGAGCATTGTGATGCCAAGGGTCATGGAGCTGTGTGATAACAAATGTCATGGAGCAGTTTGATGACAAGGGCATGGTGCATTGTGATGAGTAGGGCAGGGAGCATTGTGATGACAGGTGTTATGGAACATTGTGATGTCAGGGCTCATGGAGCATTGTGATGATATGGGCATGTAGCATGGTGATGACAGGTGTCATGGAACATTGTCAGATGACAATTGTTTTGAGCATTGTAATGACAAACATCTTGGATCATTGAGATGACAAGGGCATGGAGTAGTGTGATGACAGGCATCATGGAGCATTGTGATGAGTGTGTTATGGAACATTGTGATCACAAGGGTTTGGAGCCTAGTGATGACAGAGGTCATGGATCATTTTGATTTCAAGGAGCATGGAACATTGTGATGACAAGGGCATGAAGCAATGTGATCCCAAGTTTCAGGGAGGATTGTGATGACAATGGTAATGGAGTATTGTGATGAGAATCACATGGAGCACTCTGATGACAAGGTCATGTAGCATTTTGCTGACAAAGGCATGGAGCATTGTGATGACAAGTGTCATGGAACATTGTGATAACAGGGGTCATAGAGCATTAGGATGACAAGAGCATGGACCATTTTGATGAGAAGAGTCATGGAGCATTTTGATGACAAGAGCCACAGATCATTGTGTTGTCAGGGGTCATTGAGCGTTGTGATGACAGTGGTCATGGAGGATTGGGCTGAAAATGTTCTTGGAGCATTGTGAACACAAGGGAATGGAGCATTGTGGTGACAATATCCTGGAGCATTGTGATGAGATGACCATGGAGTCTTTTGATGACAAGTCTCATGGAGCAAGCTGATGGAAAGGGGCATGGAACATTGTGATTACAGTTGTCTAGGAGCATTGTGATGACAAGAGCATGGAGCATTGTGATGAGAAGTCCATGGAACATTCTGATGACATGCATCACGGAGTTTTGTGATGACAATGGCAAGAGGCATTGTGATTACAGGGATCTTGGAGCATTGTGATGAAAAGGGCATGGATCATTGTGATGACAAAGGCATGGAGACTTGTCATGACAGGATCCAAGGAGCATACTGACGACAAGTGTCAGGGAGCATTGTGATGACAAGTGTCATGGAGCACTGTGATGACAAGCGTCATGGAGCCTTGTGATGAGCGGGATCTTGGAGCATTGTGATGAAAAGTGAATGCATCATTGTGATGAAAAAGGCATGGTGCCTTGTCATGACAGGGTTCAAGGAGCACACTGACGACAAGTGTCAGGGAACATTGTGATGTAAAGTGTATTGCTCATTGTAATGACAAAGGACATGGAGCATTGTGATGAGAAGTCCATGGATAATCGGGATCACGAGCGTCATGGCGTGTTTTGATGACAAGTGTTATGGAAGATTGTGATCACAAGGGTTTGGAGCATTGTGATGACAGAGGTCATGGAGCATTTTGAGTTCATTGTGATGACAAAATCATGAAGCATTATGATGAAGGGCATGGTGCATTGTGGTGGTAGGCTTCATGGAGCACTGAGATGAAAAGTGTCAAGGAGCATTGTTATGACAGGGGTCTTGTAGCATTGTGATGACAAGGGCATGGAGCATTGTGATGAGAAGGCCAAGGAGAATACTGATGACATGCGTCATGGACCTCCGTGATGACAAGTGCATACAGCATTGTGATTAAAGGGGTGTTGGAGCATTGAGATGAAAAGGGGCATGGAGTATTGTGATTACAGGGGTAATGGAGCATTGTGATGACAAGTGAATCGAGCATTGTGATGAAAAAGGCATGGATACTATTCATGACAGGATTCAAGGAGCATTCCGAAGACAAGTGTCAGGGAGCATTGTGATGACACGTGTATTGAGTATTGTGATGACAAAGGTCATGGAGCATTGAGATGACAAGGGCATGGGGTATGGTGATGACAGGCATCATGGAGCGTTGTGATGACAAGTCTTATGGAACATTGTGATCACACGGGTTTGGAGCATTGCGATGACAGAGTTCATGGATCATATTGATTTCAAGGAGCATGGATCTTTGTGATGACAAGGGCATGAAGCAATGTGATCCCAAGATGCATGTAGGATTGTGATGACAATGGTAATGGAGGAATGTGATGACAAGCGCATGGAATATTGTGATGAAAAGGTCATGTAGCGTTTTGCTGACAAAGGCATGGAGCATTGTGGTGACAAGTGTCATGGAGCACTGTGATGACAAACATCACGGAGCATTGCGATTACAGGGTTCATGGAGCATTGGGTTGACACGGCCAAGGATCATTGTGTTGACAAGTGTTATGGAGAATTTTGATGACAAGAGTCCCCGATCATTGTGTTGTCAGGGGTCATGGATCGTTGTGATGAGAGTGGTCATGGAGCATTGTGATGACAAGGGTCATGGAGCATTGTGATCATAAGGTCATGGAGCATTGGGCTGAAATTGTTCATGGAGTATTGTGATGAGAGGTGTCATGGAGCATTGTGATGACAAGGGAATGGAGCATTGTGATGACAATGTCCTGGAGCTTTAATGAGAAGACCATGGAACCATGTGATGACAAGTCTCATGGAGCATTCTCACGAAAAGTGGCATGGAGCATTGTGATTACTGTGGTCTTGGAGCATTGTGATGAATAGGGCATGGAGCATTGTGATGAAAAAGGCATGGAGCCTTGCCATGACAGGGTTCCAAGAGCATATTGACATCAAGTGTCAGGGACCATTGTGATGACAAGTGTATTGAGCATGGTAATGCCAAAGCTCATGGAGCATTGTGATGAGAAGTCCATGGGTAATTTTGATGATGAGCGTCATGGGGCGTTGTGAGGACAAGTGCTATGGAACATTGTGATCACAAGGGATTGGAGTCTTGTGATGACAGAGGTCATGGAGCATTTTGAGTTCATTCTGATGACAATAGCATGAAGCACTATGATGATGGGCATGGTGCATTGTAATGACAGGGTTCATGGAACATTGAGATGAAAAGGGGCATGGAGCATTGTAGTTACAAGGGTCTTGGAGCTTTGTGATGACAAGGGCATGCAGCATTGTGATGAGAATGCCATGGAGGATTCTGATGAGATGCGTCATGGAGCTTTGTGATGACAAGGGCATGGAGCATTGTGATGAGAAGACCATGGATAATGGTGATGACGAGCGTCATGGGGCATTGTGATGAAAAGTGTTATGGAACATTGTGATCCCAAGGGTTTAGAGCATTGTGATGGCAGATGTCATGGAGCATTTTGATTTAATTTTGATTACAATAGCATGAAGCAATATGATGATGGACATGTTGCATTGTGATGACAAGGTTCTTCGAGCATTGAGATGAAAAGGGGCATGGAGCATTGTGATTACAGGGTTCTTGGAGCATTGTGATGACAAGGGCATGGAGCATTGTGATGAGATGGCCATGGAGCATTCTGATGACTTGTGTCATGGAGATTTTGATGACAAGGGCATGAAGCATTGTTGTAACAGTGGTCTTAGAGCATTTTGATTACAAGGGTTATGAAGCCTTGTGATAAGAAGGCCGTGGAACATTGTGATGGCTGGGGTCAAGGAGCATTTTTATGACAGTGGCAATGGAGCATTGTGATGACAAGGGCATGGAGCATTGGTCTGAAAAGTTTCATGGATTATTGGGATGAGAGTGGGCATGGAGCATTGTGATGACAAGGGCACGGAACACAGTGATACATGGGTCATGTAGGATTGTAACGACAAGGGCATGGAGAATTGTGATGACAAGAGCATGTAACATTGTGATGAGAATTGTCATGGAGCATTGTGATGACAAAGATGTAGAGAATTGTGATGACAAGGGACATGGAGCATTGTGATGACCAGAGCATGGAGCATTAGTCTGACAAGTTTCATGGATTATTGTGATGACAAATGTCATGGAGCATTTTGATGACAAGGGCATGGGGCATTGTGATGGGAAGAGCAGGGAGCATTGTGATGACAAAGTTTATGGAGCATTGTGATGACAAGGCTGTGGAGCATTGTGATGACAAGCACAAGTCACATTTTGATGCCATGGGTCATGGAGCACTGTGCTGACAAGGGCATGCAACTTTGTAATGACAAGGTTCATGGAGCATTGAGAGGAAAAGGGGCATGGAGCATTGTGATGACAGGGGTCTAGGAGCTTTGTGATGACAGAGGTCATGGATCATTTTGATTTCCTTGTGATGACAATAGCC
Source organism: Mesoplodon densirostris (assembly GCF_025265405.1). Classification (NCBI taxonomy): domain Eukaryota; kingdom Metazoa; phylum Chordata; class Mammalia; order Artiodactyla; family Ziphiidae; genus Mesoplodon; species Mesoplodon densirostris. Next base: position 3,442,044 of record NC_082682.1, read on the forward strand.
TGAAGCATTATGATGATGCCATGGTCCATTGTGATGACAGGTGTAATGGAGCATTGAGATGAAAAGGGGCATGGAGCATTGTGATTACAGGGGTATAGGAGCATTGTGATGACAAGAGCATGGAGCATTGTGATGAAAAGTGCTTGGAGCCTTTTCATGACATGTTTCAAGGAGCATTCTGATGACGAGTGTCAGGGAGCATTGTGATGACAAAACTCTTGAGCATTGTGATGACAGAGATCATGGATCACTGTGATGACAGGTGTCATGGAGCATTGTGATGAGAAGGTCATGTAGCATTGGGCTGAAAATATTCATGGAGTATTGTGGTGACAGGGGTCATGGATCCTTTTGATAGCAAGGGAATTGAGCATTGTGATGACAAGGTACAGGAGCATTCTGATGAGAAGACCATGGAGCCTTGTGATGACAAGTCTAATGGAGCATTCTGAAGGAAAGAGGCATGGAGCATTGTGATTACAGGGTCCTGGAGCATTGTAATGACAAGAGCAAGGAGCATTGTGATGAGAAGACCATGGAGCATTCTCATGATTTGTGTCATCGTGTTTTGTGATGACAAGGGCATGGACCATTGTGATTACAGGTGTCTTGGAGCACTGTGATGACAAGGGTCATGGAGGCTTTTGAGGAGAAGGCCGTGGGACATTATGATGGCAGGGGTCATGGAGCATTGTTATGACGGGGGTAATGGATCATTGTGATGAAAAGGGCACGGAACATAGGTCTATAAAATTTCATGGGTTATTGTGATGACAGTGGGTATGGAGCATTGTGAAGACAAGGGATCGGAACACTGTGATACATGGGTCATGGAGGATTGTAATTACATGGGCATGGAGCATTGTGATGAGAAGGGCATCGAGAATTGTGATGACAATCGTCATGGAGATTTGTGATGACAAGGGCATGGAGCAATATGATGAGATGTTTCAGGGAGCATTGTGATGACAATGGCATAGAGCATTGTGATGCCAAGGGTCATGGAGCTGTGTGATAACAAATGTCATGGAGCAGTTTGATGACAAGGGCATGGTGCATTTTGATTAGTAGGGCAGGGAGCATTGTGATGGCAGGTGTTATGGAACATTGTGATGTCAGGGCTCATGGAGCATTGTGATGATATGGGCATGTAGCATGGTGATGACAGGTGTCATGGAACATTGTCAGATGACAATTGTTTTGAGCATTGTAATGACAAACATCTTGGATCATTGAGATGACAAGGGCACGGAGTAGTGTGATGACAGGCATCATGGAGCATTGTGATGATTGTGTTATGGAACATTGTGATCACAAGGGTTTGGAGCCTAGTGATGACAGAGGTCATGGATCATTTTGATTTCAAGGAGCATGGAACATTGTGATGACAAGGGCATGAAGCAATGTGATCCCAAGTTTCAGGGAGGATTGTGATGACAATGGTAATGGAGTATTGTGATGCGAATCACATGGAGCACCGTGATGACAAGGTCATGTAGCATTTTGCTGACAAAGGCATGGAACATTGTGATGACACGTGTCATGGAACATTGTGATAACAGGGTCATAGAGCATTAGGATGACAAGAGCATGGACCATTTTGATGAGAAGAGTCATGGAGCATTTTGATGACAAGAGCCACAGATCATTGTGTTGTCAGGGGTCATTGAGCGTTGTGATGACAGTGGTCATGGAGGATTGGGCTGAAAATGTTCTTGGAGCATTGTGAAGACAAGGGAATGGAGCATTGTGGTGACAATATCCTGGAGCATTGTGATGAGATGACCATGGAGTCTTTTGATGACAAGTCTCATGGAGCAAGCTGATGGAAAGGGGCATGGAACATTGTGATTACAGTTGTCTTGGAGCATTGTGATGACAAGAGCATGGAGCATTGTGATGAGAAGTCCATGGAACATTCTGATGACATGCATCACGGAGCTTTGTGATGAAAATGGCAAGAGGCATTGTGATTACAGGGATCTTGGAGCATTGTGATGAAAAGGGCATGGATCATTGTGATGACAAAGGCATGGAGCCTTGTCATGACAGGGTTCAAGGAGCATACTGACGACAAGTGTCAGGGAGCATTGTGATGACAAGTGTCATGGAGCACTGTGATGGCAAGCGTCATGGAGCCTTGTGATGACCGGGATCTGAGAGCATTGTGATGAAATATGAATACATCATTGTGATGAAAAAGGCATGGTGCCTTGTCATGACAGGGTTCAAGGAGCACACTGACGACAAGTGTCAGGGAGCATTGTGATGTAAAGTGTATTGCGCATTGTAATGACAAAGGACATGGAGCATTGTGATGAGAAGTCCATGGATAATTGGGAACACGAGCGTCATGGGGTGTTCTGATGACAAGTGTTATGGAAGATTGTGATCACAAGGGTTTGGAGCATTGTGATGACAGAGGTCATGGAGCATTTTGAGTTCATTGTGATGACAAAATCATGAAGCATTATGATGAAGGGCATGGTGCATTGTGGTGGTAGGGTTCATGGAGCACTGAGATGAAATTGTCAAGGAGCATTGTTATGACAGGGGTCTTGGAGCATTGTGATGACAAGGGCATGGAGCATTGTGATGAGAAGGCCAAGGAGAATACTGATGACATGCGTCATGGAGGTCCGTGATGACAAGTGCATACAGCATTGTGATTACAGGGGTCTTGGAGCATTGAGATGAAAAGGGGCATGGAGCATTGTGATTACAGGGGTAATGGAGCATTGTGATGACAAGTGAATCGAGCATTGTGATGAAAAAGGCATGGATCCTATGCCTGACAGGATTCTAGGAGCATTCCGAAGACAAGTGTCAGGGAGCATTGTGATGACAAGTGTATTGAGTATTGTGATGACAAAGGTCATGGAGCATTGAGATGACAAGGGCATGGGGTATGGTGATGACAGGCATCATGGAGCGTTGTGATGACAAGTCTTATGGAACATTGTGATCACACGGGTTTGGAGCATTGCGATGACAGAGTTCATGGATCATATTGATTTCAAGGAGCATGGATCTTTGTGATGACAAGGGCATGAAGCAATGTGATCCCAAGATGCATGTAGGATTGTGATGACAATGGTAATGGAGGAATGTGATGACAAGCGCATGGAATATTGTGATGAAAAGGTCATGTAGCGTTTTGCTGACAAAGGCATGGAGCATTGTGGTGACAAGTGTCATGGAGCACTGTGATGACAAACATCACGGAGCATTGCGATTACAGGGTTCATGGAGTATTGGGTTGACACGGCCAAGGATCATTTTGTTGACAAGTGTTATGGAGAATTTTGATGACAAGAGTCCCGGATCACTGTGTTGTCAGGGGTCATGGATCGTTGTGATGAGAGTGGTCATGGAGCATTGTGATGACAAGGGTCATGGAGCATTGTGATCATAAGGTCATGGAGCATTGGGCTGAAAATGTTCATGGAGTATTGTGATGAGAGGTGTCATGGAGCATTGTGATGACAAGGGAATGGAGCATTGTGATGACAATGTCCTGGAGCTTTAATGAGAAGACCATGGAGCCATGTGATGACAAGTCTCATGGAGCATTCTCACGAAAAGCGGCATGGAGCATTGTGATTACTGTGGTCTTGGAGCTTTGTGATGAATAGGGCATGGAGCATTGTGATGAAAAAGGCATGGAGCCTTGCCATGACAGGGTTCCAAGAGCATATTGACATCAAGTGTCAGGGACCATTGTGATGACAAGTGTATTGAGCATGGTGATGCCAAAGCTCATGGAGCATTGTGATGAGAAGACCATGGATAATTTTGATGACGAGCGTCATGGGGCGTTGTGAGGACAAGTGTTATGGAACATTGTGATCACAAGGGATTGGAGCCTTGTGATGACAGAGGTCATGGAGCGTTTTGAGTTCATTCTGATGACAATAGCATGAAGCACTATGATGATGGTCAGGGTGCATTGTGATGACAGGGTTCATGGAACCTTGAGATGAAAAGGGGCATGGAGCATTGTACTTACAAGGGTCTTGGTGCTTTGTGATGACAAGGGCATGCAGCATTGTGATGAGAAGGCCATGGAGGATTCTGATGAGATGCGTCATGGAACTTTGTGATGACAAGGGCATGGAGCATTGTGATGAGAAGACCATGGATAATGGTGATGACGAGCGTCATGGGGCGTTGTGATGAAAAGTGTTATGGAACATTGTGATCCCAAGGGTTTAGAGCATTGTGATGGCAGATGTCATGGAGCATTTTGATTTCATTTTGATTACAATAACGTGAAGCAATATGATGATGGACATGTTGCATTGTGATGACAAGGTTCTTCGAGCATTGAGATGAAAAAGGGCATGGAGCATTGTGATTACAGGGTTCTTGGAGCATTGTGATGACAAGGGCATGGAGCATTGTGATGAGATGGCCATGGAGCATTCTGATGACTTGTGTCATGGAGATTTTGATGACAAGGGCATGAAGCATTGTTGTAACAGTGGTCTTAGAGCATTTTGATTACAAGGGTTATGGAGCCTTGTGATAAGAAGGCCGTGGAACATTGTGATGGCTGGGGTCATGGAGCATTGTTATGACAGTGGCAATGGAGCATTGTGATGACAAGGGCATGGAGCATTGGTCTGAAAAGTTTCATGGATTATTGGGATGAGAGTGGGCATGGAGCATTGTGATGACAAGGGCACGGAACACTGTGATACATGGGTCATGTAGCATTGTAACGACAAGGGCATGGAGAATTGTGATGACAAGATCATGTAACATTGTGATGAGAAGTGTCATGGAGCATTGTGATGACAAAGATGTAGAGAATTGTGATGACAAGGGACATGGAGCATTGTGATGACCAGAGCATGGAGCATTGGTCTGACAGGTTTCATGGATTATTGTGATGACAAGTGTCATGGAGCATTTTGATGACAAGGACATGGGGCATTGTGATGGGAAGAGCAGGGAGCATTGTGATGACAAGGTTTATGGAGCATTGTGATGCAAGGTTGTGGAGCATTGTGATGACAAGCACAAGTCACATTTTGATGCCATGGGTCATGGAGCACTGTGCTGACAAGGGCATGCAACTTTGTGATGACAAGGTTCATGGAGCATTGAGAGGAAAAGGGGCATGGAGCATTGTGATGACAGGGGTCTAGGAGCTTTGTGATGACAGAGGTCATGGATCATTTTGATTTCCTTGTGATGACAATAGCCTGAAGCATTATGATGATGGGCATGGTCCATTGTGATGACAGGTGTAATGGAGCATTGAGATGAAAAGGGGCATGGAGCATTGTGATTACAGGGGTATAGGAGCATTGTGATGACAAGAGCATGGAGCATTGTGATGAAAAGTGCTTGGAGCCGTTTCATGACATGTTTCAAGGAGCATTCTGATGACGAGTGTCAGGGAGCATTGTGATGACAACTCTCTTGAGCATTGTGATGACAGAGATCATGGAGCACTGTGATGACAGGTGTCATGGAGCATTGTGATGAGAAGGTCATGGAGCATTGGGCTGAAAATATTCATGGGGTATTGTGGTGACAGGGGTCATGGATCCTTTTGATAGTAAGGGAATGGAGCATTGTGATGACAAGGTCCTGGAGCATTGTGATGAGAAGACCATGAAGCCTTGTGATGACAAGTCTAATGGAGCATTCTGAAGGAAAGAGGCATGGAGCATTGTGATTACAGGGTCCTGGAGCATTGTAATGACAAGAGCAAGGAGCATTGTGATGAGAAGACCATGGAGCATTCTCATGATTTGTGTCATGGTGTTTTGTGATGACAACGGCATGGACCATTGTGATGACAGGTGTCTTGGAGCATTGTGATGACAAGGGTCATGGAGCCTTGTGAGGAGAAGGCCGTGGGACATTATGATGGCAGGGGTCATGGAGCATTGTTATGACGGGGGTAATGGATCATTGTGATGAAAAGGGCACGGAACATAGGTCTATAAAATTTCATGGGTTATTGTGATGACAGTGGGTATGGAGCATTGTGAAGACAAGGGCTCAGAACACTGTGATACATGGGTCATGGAGGATTGTAATGACATGGGCATGGAGCATTGTGATGAGAAGGGCATCGAGAATTGTGATGACAATCGTCATGGAGATTTGTGATGACAAGGGCATGGAGCAATATGATGAGATGTTTCAGGCAGCATTGTGATGACAATGGCATGGAGCATTGTGATGCCAAGGGTCATGGAGCTGTGTGATATCAAATGTCATGGAGCAGTTTGATGACAAGGGCATGGTGCATTGTGATGAGTAGGGCAGGGAGCATTGTGATGACAGGTGTTATGGAACATTGTGATGTCAGGGCTCATGGAGCATTGTGATGATATGGGCATGTAGCATGGTGATGACAGGTGTCATGGAACATTGTCAGATGACAATTGTTTTGAGCATTGTAATGACAAACATCTTGGATCATTGAGATGACAAGGGCATGGAGTAGTGTGATGACAGGCATCATGGAGCATTGTGATGATTGTGTTATGGAACATTGTGATCACAAGGGTTTGGAGCCTAGTGATGACAGAGGTCATGGATCATTTTGATTTCAAGGAGCATGGAACATTGTGATGACAAGGGCATGAAGCAATGTGATCCCAAGTTTCAGGGAGGATTGTGATGACAATGGTAATGGAGTATTGTGATGCGAATCACATGGAGCACCGTGATGACAAGGTCATGTAGCATTTTGCTGACAAAGGCATGGAACATTGTGATGACAAGTGTCATGGAACATTGTGATAACAGGGTCATAGAGCATTAGGATGACAAGAGCATGGACCATTTTGATGAGAAGAGTCATGGAGCATTTTGATGACAAGAGCCACAGATCATTGTGTTGTCAGGGGTCATTGAGCGTTGTGATGACAGTGGTCATGGAGGATTGGGCTGAAAATGTTCTTGGAGCATTGTGAAGACAAGGGAATGGAGCATTGTGGTGACAATATCCTGGAGCATTGTGATGAGATGACCATGGAGTCTTTTGATGACAAGTCTCATGGAGCAAGCTGATGGACAGGGGCATGGAACATTGTGATTACAGTTGTCTTGGAGCATTGTGATGACAAGAGCATGGAGCATTGTGATGAGAAGTCCATGGAACATTCTGATGACATGCATCACGGAGCTTTGTGATGAAAATGGCAAGAGGCATTGTGATTACAGGGATCTTGGAGCATTGTGATGAAAAGGGCATGGATCATTGTGATGACAAAGGCATGGAGCCTTGTCATGACAGGGTTCAAGGAGCATACTGACGACAAGTGTCAGGGAGCATTGTGATGACAAGTGTCATGGAGCACTGTGATGGCAAGCGTCATGGAGCCTTGTGATGACCAGGATCTGAGAGCATTGTGATGAAATGTGAATACATCATTGTGATGAAAAAGGCATGGTGCCTTGTCATGACAGGGTTCAAGGAGCACACTGACGACAAGTGTCAGGGAGCATTGTGATGTAAAGTGTATTGCGCATTGTAATGACAAAGGACATGGAGCATTGTGATGAGAAGTCCATGGATAATTGGGATGACGAGCGTCATGGGGTGTTGTGATGACAAGTGTTATGGAAGATTGTGATCACAAGGGTTTGGAGCATTGTGATGACAGAGGTCATGGAGCATTTTGAGTTCATTGTGATGACAAAATCATGAAGCATTATGATGAAGGGCATGGTGCATTGTGGTGGTAGGGTTCATGGAGCACTGAGATGAAATTGTCATGGAGCACTGTTATGACAGGGTTCTTGGAGCATTGTGATGACAAGGGCATGGAGCATTGTGATGAGAAGGCCAAGGAGAATACTGATGACATGCGTCATGGAGGTCCGTGATGACAAGTGCATACAGCATTGTGATTACAGGGGTCTTGGAGCATTGAGATGAAAAGGGGCATGGAGCATTGTGATTACAGGGGTAATGGAGCATTGTGATGACAAGTGAATCGAGCATTGTGATGAAAAAGGCATGGATCCTATGCCTGACAGGATTCTAGGAGCATTCCGAAGACAAGTGTCAGGGAGCATTGTGATGACAAGTGTATTGAGTATTGTGATGACAAAGGTCATGGAGCATTGAGATGACAAGGGCATGGGGTATGGTGATGACAGGCATCATGGAGAGTTGTGATGACAAATCTTATGGAACATTGTGATCACACGGGTTTGGAGCATTGCGATGACAGAGTTCATGGATCATATTGATTTCAAGGAGCATGGATCTTTGTGATGACAAGGGCATGAAGCAATGTGATCCCAAGATGCATGTAGGATTGTGATGACAATGGTAATGGAGGAATGTGATGACAAGCGCATGGAATATTGTGATGAAAAGGTCATGTAGCGTTTTGCTGACAAAGGCATGGAGCATTGTGGTGACAAGTGTCATGGAGCACTGTGATGACAAACATCACGGAGCATTGCGATTACAGGGTTCATGGAGTATTGGGTTGACACGGCCAAGGATCATTTTGTTGACAAGTGTTATGGAGAATTTTGATGACAAGAGTCCCGGATCACTGTGTTGTCAGGGGTCATGGATCGTTGTGATGAGAGTGGTCATGGAGCATTGTGATGACAAGGGTCATGGAGCATTGTGATCATAAGGTCATGGAGCATTGGGCTGAAAATGTTCATGGAGTATTGTGATGAGAGGTGTCATGGAGCATTGTGATGACAAGGGAATGGAGCATTGTGATGACAATGTCCTGGAGCTTTAATGAGAAGACCATGGAGCCATGTGATGACAAGTCTCATGGAGCATTCTCACGAAAAGCGGCATGGAGCATTGTGATTACTGTGGTCTTGGAGCATTGTGATGAATAGGGCATGGAGCATTGTGATGAAAAAGGCATGGAGCCTTGCCATGACAGGGTTCCAAGAGCATATTGACATCAAGTGTCAGGGACCATTGTGATGACAGGTGTATTGAGCATGGTGATGCCAAAGCTCATGGAGCATTGTGATGAGAAGACCATGGATAATTTTGATGACGAGCGTCATGGGGCGTTGTGAGGACAAGTGTTATGGAACATTGTGATCACAAGGGATTGGAGCCTTTTGATGACAGAGGTCATGGAGCGTTTTGAGTTCATTCTGATGACAATAGCATGAAGCACTATGATGATGGGCAGGGTGCATTGTGATGACAGGGTTCATGGAACCTTGAGATGAAAAGGGGCATGGAGCATTGTAGTTACAAGGGTCTTGGTGCTTTGTGATGACAAGGGCATGCAGCATTGTGATGAGAAGGCCATGGAGGATTCTGTTGAGATGCGTCATGGAGCTTTGTGATGACAAGGGCATGGAGCATTGTGATGAGAAGACCATGGATAATGGTGATGACGAGCGTCATGGGGCTTTGTGATGAAAAGTGTTATGGAACATTGTGATCCCAAGGGTTTAGAGCATTGTGATGGCAGATGTCATGGAGCATTTTGATTTCATTTTGATTACAATAACGTGAAGCAATATGATGATGGACATGTTGCATTGTGATGACAAGGTTCTTCGAGCATTGAGATGAAAAAGGGCATGGAGCATTGTGATTACAGGGTTCTTGGAGCATTGTGATGACAAGGTCATGGAGCATTGTGATGAGATGGCCATGGAGCATTCTGATGACTTGTGTCATGGAGATTTTGATGACAAGGGCATGAAGCATTGTTGTAACAGTGGTCTTAGAGCATTTTGATTACAAGGGTTATGGAGCCTTGTGATAAGAAGGCCGTGGAACATTGTGATGGCTGGGGTCATGGAGCATTGTTATGACAGTGGCAATGTAGCATTGTGATGACAAGGGCATGGAGCATTGGTCTGAAAAGTTTCATGGATTATTGGGATGAGAGTGGGCATGGAGCATTGTGATGACAAGGGCACGGAACACTGTGATACATGGGTCATGTAGGATTGTAACGACAAGGGCATGGAGAATTGTGATGACAAGATCATGTAACATTGTGATGAGAAGTGTCATGGAGCATTGTGATGACAAAGATGTAGAGAATTGTGATGACAAGGGACATGGAGCATTGTGATGACCAGAGCATGGAGCATTGGTCTGACAGGTTTCATGGATTATTGTGATGACAAGTGTCATGGAGCATTTTGATGACAAGGGCATGGGGCTTTGTGATGGGGAGAGCAGGGAGCATTGTGATGACAAGGTTTATGGAGCATTGTGATGACAAGGCTGTGGAGCATTGTGATGACAAGCACAAGTCACATTTTGATGCCATGGGTCATGGAGCACTGTGCTGACAAGGGCATGCAACTTTGTGATGACAAGGTTCATGGAGCATTGAGAGGAAAAGGGGCATGGAGCATTGTGATGACAGGGGTCTAGGAGCTTTGTGATGACAGAGGTCATGGATCATTTTGATTTCCTTGTGATGACAATAGCCTGAAGCATTATGATGATGGGCATGGTCCATTGTGATGACAGGTGTAATGGAGCATTGAGATGAAAAGGGGCATGGAGCATTGTGATTACAGGGGTATAGGAGCATTGTGATGACAAGAGCATGGAGCATTGTGATGAAAAGTGCTTGGAGCCTTTTCATGACATGTTTCAAGGAGCATTCTGATGACGAGTGTCAGGGAGCATTGTGATGACAACTCTCTTGAGCATTGTGATGACAGAGATCATGGATCACTGTGATGACAGGTGTCATGGAGCATTGTGATGAGAAGGTCATGGAGCATTGGGCTGAAAATATTCATGGAGTATTGTGGTGACAGGGGTCATGGATCCTTTTGATAGCAAGGGAATGGAGCATTGTGATGACAAGGTCCTGGAGCATTGTGATGAGAAGAACATGGAGCCTTGTGATGACAAGTCTAATGGAGCATTCTGAAGGAAAGAGGCAGGGAGCATTGTGATTACAGGGTCCTGGAGCTTTGTAATGACAAGAGCAAGGAGCATTGTGATGAGAAGACCATGGAGCATTCTCATGTTTTGTGTCATGGTGTTTTGTGATGACAAGGGCATGGACCATTGTGATTACAGGTGTCTTGGAGCATTGTGATGACAAGGGTCATGGAGCCTTGTGAGGAGAAGACCGTGGGACATTATGATGGCAGGGGTCATGGAGCATTTTTATGACGGGGGTAATGGATCATTGTGATGAAAAGGGCACGGAACATAGGTCTATAAAATTTCATGGGTTATTGTGATGACAGTGGGTATGGAGCATTGTGAAGACAAGGGCTCGGAACACTGTGATACATGGGTCATGGAGGATTGTAATGACATGGGCATGGAGCATTGTGATGAGAAGGGCATCGAGAATTGTGATGACAATCGTCATGGAGATTTGTGATGACAAGGGCATGGAGCAATATGATGAGATGTTTCAGGCAGCATTGTGATGACAATGGCATGGAGCATTGTGATGCCAAGGGTCATGGAGCTGTGTGATATCAAATGTCATGGAGCAGTTTGATGACAAGGGCATGGTGCATTGTGATGAGTAGGGCAGGGAGCATTGTGATGACAGGTGTTATGGAACATTGTGATGTCAGGGCTCATGGAGCATTGTGATGATATGGGCATGTAGCATGGTGATGACAGGTGTCATGGAACATTGTCAGATGACAATTGTTTTGAGCATTGTAATGACAAACATCTTGGATCATTGAGATGACAAGGGCATGGAGTAGTGTGATGACAGGCATCATGGAGCATTGTGATGATTGTGTTATGGAACATTGTGATCACAAGGGTTTGGAGCCTAGTGATGACAGAGGTCATGGATCATTTTGATTTCAAGGAGCATGGAACATTGTGATGACAAGGGCATGAAGCAATGTGATCCCAAGTTTCAGGGAGGATTGTGATGACAATGGTAATGGAGTATTGTGATGCGAATCACATGGAGCACCGTGATGACAAGGTCATGTAGCATTTTGCTGACAAAGGCATGGAACATTGTGATGACAAGTGTCATGGAACATTGTGATAACAGGGTCATAGAGCATTAGGATGACAAGAGCATGGACCATTTTGATGAGAAGAGTCATGGAGCATTTTGATGACAAGAGCCACAGATCATTGTGTTGTCAGGGGTCATTGAGCGTTGTGATGACAGTGGTCATGGAGGATTGGGCTGAAAATGTTCTTGGAGCATTGTGAAGACAAGGGAATGGAGCATTGTGGTGACAATATCCTGGAGCATTGTGATGAGATGACCATGGAGTCTTTTGATGACAAGTCTCATGGAGCAAGCTGATGGAAAGGGGCATGGAACATTGTGATTACAGTTGTCTTGGAGCATTGTGATGACAAGAGCATGGAGCATTGTGATGAGAAGTCCATGGAACATTCTGATGACATGCATCACGGAGCTTTGTGATGAAAATGGCAAGAGGCATTGTGATTACAGGGATCTTGGAGCATTGTGATGAAAAGGGCATGGATCATTGTGATGACAAAGGCATGGAGCCTTGTCATGACAGGGTTCAAGGAGCATACTGACGACAAGTGTCAGGGAGCATTGTGATGACAAGTGTCATGGAGCACTGTGATGGCAAGCGTCATGGAGCCTTGTGATGACCGGGATCTGAGAGCATTGTGATGAAATGTGAATACATCATTGTGATGAAAAAGGCATGGTGCCTTGTCATGACAGGGTTCAAGGAGCACACTGACGACAAGTGTCAGGGAGCATTGTGATGTAAAGTGTATTGCGCATTGTAATGACAAAGGACATGGAGCATTGTGATGAGAAGTCCATGGATAATTGGGATCACGAGCGTCATGGGGTGTTGTGATGACAAGTGTTATGGAAGATTGTGATCACAAGGGTTTGGAGCATTGTGATGACAGAGGTCATGGAGCATTTTGAGTTCATTGTGATGACAAAATCATGAAGCATTATGATGAAGGGCATGGTGCATTGTGGTGGTAGGGTCCATGGAGCACTGAGATGAAATTGTCATGGAGCACTGTTATGACAGGGTTCTTGGAGCATTGTGATGACAAGGGCATGGAGCATTGTGATGAGAAGGCCAAGGAGAATACTGATGACATGCGTCATGGAGGTCCGTGATGACAAGTGCATACAGCATTGTGATTACAGGGGTCTTGGAGCATTGAGATGAAAAGGGGCATGGAGCATTGTGATTACAGGGGTAATGGAGCATTGTGATGACAAGTGAATCGAGCATTGTGATGAAAAAGGCATGGATCCTATGCCTGACAGGATTCTAGGAGCATTCCGAAGACAAGTGTCAGGGAGCATTGTGATGACAAGTGTATTGAGTATTGTGATGACAAAGGTCATGGAGCATTGAGATGACAAGGGCATGGGGTATGGTGATGACAGGCATCATGGAGCGTTGTGATGACAAGTCTTATGGAACATTGTGATCACACGGGTTTGGAGCATTGCGATGACAGAGTTCATGGATCATATTGATTTCAAGGAGCATGGATCTTTGTGATGACAAGGGCATGAAGCAATGTGATCCCAAGATGCATGTAGGATTGTGATGACAATGGTAATGGAGGAATGTGATGACAAGCGCATGGAATATTGTGATGAAAAGGTCATGTAGCGTTTTGCTGACAAAGGCATGGAGCATTGTGGTGACAAGTGTCATGGAGCACTGTGATGACAAACATCACGGAGCATTGCGATTACAGGGTTCATGGAGTATTGGGTTGACACGGCCAAGGATCATTTTGTTGACAAGTGTTATGGAGAATTTTGATGACAAGAGTCCCGGATCACTGTGTTGTCAGGGGTCATGGATCGTTGTGATGAGAGTGGTCATGGAGCATTGTGATGACAAGGGTCATGGAGCATTGTGATCATAAGGTCATGGAGCATTGGGCTGAAAATGTTCATGGAGTATTGTGATGAGAGGTGTCATGGAGCATTGTGATGACAAGGGAATGGAGCATTGTGATGACAAAGTCCTGGAGCTTTAATGAGAAGACCATGGAGCCATGTGATGACAAGTCTCATGGAGCATTCTCACGAAAAGCGGCATGGAGCATTGTGATTACTGTGGTCTTGGAGCATTGTGATGAATAGGGCATGGAGCATTGTGATGAAAAAGGCATGGAGCCTTGCCATGACAGGGTTCCAAGAGCATATTGACATCAAGTGTCAGGGACCATTGTGATGACAAGTGTATTGAGCATGGTGATGCCAAAGCTCATGGAGCATTGTGATGAGAAGACCATGGATAATTTTGATGACGAGCGTCATGGGGCGTTGTGAGGACAAGTGTTATGGAACATTGTGATCACAAGGGATTGGAGCCTTGTGATGACAGAGGTCATGGAGCGTTTTGAGTTCATTCTGATGACAATAGCATGAAGCACTATGATGATGGTCAGGGTGCATTGTGATGACAGGGTTCATGGAACCTTGAGATGAAAAGGGGCATGGAGCATTGTAGTTACAAGGGTCTTGGTGCTTTGTGATGACAAGGGCATGCAGCATTGTGATGAGAAGGCCATGGAGGATTCTGATGAGATGCGTCATGGAGCTTTGTGATGACAAGGGCATGGAGCATTGTGATGAGAAGACCATGGATAATGGTGATGACGAGCGTCATGGGGCGTTGTGATGAAAAGTGTTATGGAACATTGTGATCCCAAGGGTTTAGAGCATTGTGATGGCAGATGTCATGGAGCATTTTGATTTCATTTTGATTACAATAACGTGAAGCAATATGATGATGGACATGTTGCATTGTGATGACAAGGTTCTTCGAGCATTGAGATGAAAAAGGGCATGGAGCATTGTGATTACAGGGTTCTTGGAGCATTGTGATGACAAGGGCATGGAGCATTGTGATGAGATGGCCATGGAGCATTCTGATGACTTGTGTCATGGAGATTTTGATGACAAGGGCATGAAGCATTGTTGTAACAGTGGTCTTAGAGCATTTTGATTACAAGGGTTATGGAGCCTTGTGATAAGAAGGCCGTGGAACATTGTGATGGCTGGGGTCATGGAGCATTGTTATGACAGTGGCAATGTAGCATTGTGATGACAAGGGCATGGAGCATTGGTCTGAAAAGTTTCATGGATTATTGGGATGAGAGTGGGCATGGAGCATTGTGATGACAAGGGCACGGAACACTGTGATACATGGGTCATGTAGGATTGTAACGACAAGGGCATGGAGAATTGTGATGACAAGATCATGTAACATTGTGATGAGAAGTGTCATGGAGCATTGTGATGACAAAGATGTAGAGAATTGTGATGACAAGGGACATGGAGCATTGTGATGTCCAGAGCATGGAGCATTGGTCTGACAGTTTTCATGGATTATTGTGATGACAAGTGTCATGGAGCATTTTGATGACAAGGGCATGGGGCTTTGTGATGGGGAGAGCAGGGAGCATTGTGATGACAAGTTTTATGGAGCATTGTGATGACAAGGCTGTGGAGCATTGTGATGACAAGCACAAGTCACATTTTGATGCCATGGGTCATGGAGCACTGTGCTGACAAGGGCATGCAACTTTGTGATGACAAGGTTCATGGAGCATTGAGAGGAAAAGGGGCATGGAGCATTGTGATGACAGGGGTCTAGGAGCTTTGTGATGACAGAGGTCATGGATCATTTTGATTTCCTTGTGATGACAATAGCCTGAAGCATTATGATGATGGGCATGGTCCATTGTGATGACAGGTGTAATGGAGCATTGAGATGAAAAGGGGCATGGAGCATTGTGATTACAGGGGTATAGGAGCATTGTGATGACAAGAGCATGGAGCATTGTGATGAAAAGTGCTTGGAGCCTTTTCATGACATGTTTCAAGGAGCATTCTGATGACGAGTGTCAGGGAGCATTGTGATGACAACTCTCTTGAGCATTGTGATGACAGAGATCATGGATCACTGTGATGACAGGTGTCATGGAGCATTGTGATGAGAAGGTCATGGAGCATTGGGCTGAAAATATTCATGGAGTATTGTGGTGACAGGGGTCATGGATCCTTTTGATAGCAAGGGAATGGAGCATTGTGATGACAAGGTCCTGGAGCATTGTGATGAGAAGAACATGGAGCCTTGTGATGACAAGTCTAATGGAGCATTCTGAAGGAAAGAGGCAGGGAGCATTGTGATTACAGGGTCCTGGAGCTTTGTAATGACAAGAGCAAGGAGCATTGTGATGAGAAGACCATGGAGCATTCTCATGTTTTGTGTCATGGTGTTTTGTGATGACAAGGGCATGGACCATTGTGATTACAGGTGTCTTGGAGCATTGTGATGACAAGGGTCATGGAGCCTTGTGAGGAGAAGACCGTGGGACATTATGATGGCTGGGGTCATGGAGCATTTTTATGACGGGGGTAATGGATCATTGTGATGAAAAGGGCACGGAACATAGGTCTATAAAATTTCATGGGTTATTGTGATGACAGTGGGTATGGAGCATTGTGAAGACAAGGGCTCGGAACACTGTGATACATGGGTCATGGAGGATTGTAATGACATGGGCATGAAGCATTGTGATGAGAAGGGCATCGAGAATTGTGATGACAATCGTCATGGAGATTTGTGATGACAAGGGCATGGAGCAATATGATGAGATGTTTCAGGGAGCATTGTGATGACAATGGCATGGAGCATTGTGATGCCAAGGGTCATGGAGCTGTGTGATATCAAATGTCATGGAGCAGTTTGATGACAAGGGCATGGTGCATTGTGATGAGTAGGGCAGGGAGCATTGTGATGACAGGTGTTATGGAACATTGTGATGTCAGGGCTCATGGAGCATTGTGATGATATGGGCATGTAGCATGGTGATGACAGGTGTCATGGAACATTGTCAGATGACAATTGTTTTGAGCATTGTAATGACAAACATCTTGGATCATTGAGATGACAAGGGCATGGAGTAGTGTGATGACAGGCATCATGGAGCATTGTGATGAGTGTGTTATGGAACATTGTGATCACAAGGGTTTGGAGCCTAGTGATGACAGAGGTCATGGATCATTTTGAGTTCAAGGAGCATGGAACATTGTGATGACAAGGGCATGAAGCAATGTGATCCCAAGTTTCAGGGAGGATTGTGATGACAATGGTAATGGAGTATTGTGATGCGAATTATATGGAGCACTATGATGACAAGTTCATGTAGCATTTTGCTGACAAAGGCATGGAGCATTGTGATGACAAGTGTCATGGAACATTGTGATAACAGAGGTCATAGAGCATTAGGATGACAAGAGCATGGACCATTTTGATTGGAAGAGTCATGGAGCATTTTGATGACAAGAGCCACAGATCATTGTGTTGTCAGGGGTCATTGAGCGTTGTGATGACAGTGGTCATGGAGGATTGGGCTGAAAATGTTTTTGGAGCATTGTGAAGACAAGGGAATGGAGCATTGTGGTGACAATATCCTGGAGCATTGTGATGAGATGACCATGGAGTCTTTTGATGACAAGTCTCATGGAGCAAGCTGATGGAAAGGGGCATGGAACATTGTGATTACAGTTGTCTTGGAGCATTGTGATGACAAGAGCATGGAGCATTGTGATGAGAAGTCCATGGAACATTCTGATGACATGCATCACGGAGCTTTTTGATGACAATGGCAAGAGGCATTGTGATTACAGGGATCTTGGAGCATTGTGATGAAAAGGGCATGGATCATTGTGATGACAAAGGCATGGAGCCTTGTCATGACAGGGTTCAAGGAGCATACTGACGACAAGTGTCAGGGAGCATTGTGATGACAAGTGTCATGGAGCACTGTGATGGCAAGCGTCATGGAGCCTTGTGATGACCGGGATCTGAGAGCATTGTGATGAAATGTGAATACATCATTGTGATGAAAAAGGCATGGTGCCTTGTCATGACAGGGTTCAAGGAGCACACTGACGACAAGTGTCAGGGAGCATTGTGATGTAAAGTGTATTGTGCATTGTAATGACAAAGGACATGGAGCATTGTGATGAGAAGTCCATGGATAATTGGGATGACGAGCGTCATGGGGTGTTGTGATGACAAGTGTTATGGAAGATTGTGATCACAAGGGTTTGGAGCATTGTGATGACAGAGGTCATGGAGCATTTTGAGTTCATTGTGATGACAAAATCATGAAGCATTATGATGAAGGGCATGGTGCATTGTGGTGGTAGGGTTCATGGAGCACTGAGATGAAATTGTCATGGAGCACTGTTATGACAGGGTTCTTGGAGCATTGTGATGACAAGGGCATGGAGCATTGTGATGAGAAGGCCAAGGAGAATACTGATGACATGCGTCATGGAGGTCCGTGATGACAAGTGCATACAGCATTGTGATTACAGGGGTCTTGGAGCATTGAGATGAAAAGGGGCATGGAGCATTGTGATTACAGGGGTAATGGAGCATTGTGATGACAAGTGAATCGAGCATTGTGATGAAAAAGGCATGGATCCTATGCCTGACAGGATTCTAGTAGCATTCCGAAGACAAGTGTCAGGGAGCATTGTGATGACAAGTGTATTGAGTATTGTGATGACAAAGGTCATGGAGCATTGAGATGACAAGGGCATGGGGTATGGTGATGACAGGCATCATGGAGCGTTGTGATGACAAGTCTTATGGAACATTGTGATCACACGGGTTTGGAGCATTGCGATGACAGAGTTCATGGATCATATTGATTTCAAGGAGCATGGATCTTTGTGATGACAAGGGCATGAAGCAATGTGATCCCAAGATGCATGTAGGATTGTGATGACAATGGTAATGGAGGAATGTGATGACAAGCGCATGGAATATTGTGATGAAAAGGTCATGTAGCGTTTTGCTGACAAAGGCATGGAGCATTGTGGTGACAAGTGTCATGGAGCACTGTGATGACAAACATCACGGAGCATTGCGATTACAGGGTTCATGGAGTATTGGGTTGACACGGCCAAGGATCATTTTGTTGACAAGTGTTATGGAGAATTTTGATGACAAGAGTCCCGGATCACTGTGTTGTCAGGGGTCATGGATCGTTGTGATGAGAGTGGTCATGGAGCATTGTGATGACAAGGGTCATGGAGCATTGTGATCATAAGGTCATGGAGCATTGGGCTGAAAATGTTCATGGAGTATTGTGATGAGAGGTGTCATGGAGCATTGTGATGACAAGGGAATGGAGCATTGTGATGACAATGTCCTGGAGCTTTAATGAGAAGACCATGGAGCCATGTGATGACAAGTCTCATGGAGCATTCTCACGAAAAGCGGCATGGAGCATTGTGATTACTGTGGTCTTGGAGCATTGTGATGAATAGGGCATGGAGCATTGTGATGAAAAAGGCATGGAGCCTTGCCATGACAGGGTTCCAAGAGCATATTGACATCAAGTGTCAGGGACCATTGTGATGACAAGTGTATTGAGCATGGTGATGCCAAAGCTCATGGAGCATTGTGATGAGAAGACCATGGATAATTTTGATGACGAGCGTCATGGGGCGTTGTGAGGACAAGTGTTATGGAACATTGTGATCACAAGGGATTGGAGCCTTGTGATGACAGAGGTCATGGAGCGTTTTGAGTTCATTCTGATGACAATAGCATGAAGCACTATGATGATGGGCAGGGTGCATTGTGATGACAGGGTTCATGGAACCTTGAGATGAAAAGGGGCATGGAGCATTGTAGTTACAAGGGTCTTGGTGCTTTGTGATGACAAGGGCATGCAGCATTGTGATGAGAAGGCCATGGAGGATTCTGATGAGATGCGTCATGGAGCTTTGTGATGACAAGGGCATGGAGCATTGTGATGAGAAGACCATGGATAATGGTGATGACGAGCGTCATGGGGCATTGTGATGAAAAGTGTTATGGAACATTGTGATCCCAAGGGTTTAGAGCATTGTGATGGCAGATGTCATGGAGCATTTTGATTTCATTTTGATTACAATAACGTGAAGCAATATGATGATGGACATGTTGCATTGTGATGACAAGGTTCTTCGAGCATTGAGATGAAAAGGGCCATGGAGCATTGTGATTACAGGGTTCTTGGAGCATTGTGATGACAAGGGCATGGAGCATTGTGATGAGATGGCCATGGAGCATTCTGATGACTTGTGTCATGGAGATTTTGATGACAAGGGCATGAAGCATTGTTGTAACAGTGGTCTTAGAGCATTTTGATTACAAGGGTTATGGAGCCTTGTGATAAGAAGGCCGTGGAACATTGTGATGGCTGGGGTCATGGAGCATTGTTATGACAGTGGCAATGGAGCATTGTGATGACAAGGGCATGGAGCATTGGTCTGAAAAGTTTCATGGATTATTGGGATGAGAGTGGGCATGGAGCATTGTGATGACAAGGGCACGGAACACTGTGATACATGGGTCATGTAGGATTGTAACGACAAGGGCATGGAGAATTGTGATGACAAGATCATGTAACATTGTGATGAGAAGTGTCATGGAGCATTGTGATGACAAAGATGTAGAGAATTGTGATGACAAGGGACATGGAGCATTGTGATGACCAGAGCATGGAGCATTGGTCTGACAGGTTTCATGGATTATTGTGATGACAAGTGTCATGGAGCATTTTGATGACAAGGGCATGGGGCTTTGTGATGGGGAGAGCAGGGAGCATTGTGATGACAAGGTTTATGGAGCATTGTGATGACAAGGCTGTGGAGCATTGTGATGACAAGCACAAGTCACATTTTGATGCCATGGGTCATGGAGCACTGTGCTGACAAGGGCATGCAACTTTGTGATGACAAGGTTCATGGAGCATTGAGAGGAAAAGGGGCATGGAGCATTGTGATGACAGGGGTCTAGGAGCTTTGTGATGACAGAGGTCATGGATCATTTTGATTTCCTTGTGATGACAATAGCCTGAAGCATTATGATGATGGGCATGGTCCATTGTGATGACAGGTGTAATGGAGCATTGAGATGAAAAGGGGCATGGAGCATTGTGATTACAGGGGTATAGGAGCATTGTGATGACAAGAGCATGGAGCATTGTGATGAAAAGTGCTTGGAGCCTTTTCATGACATGTTTCAAGGAGCATTCTGATGACGAGTGTCAGGGAGCATTGTGATGACAACTCTCTTGAGCATTGTGATGACAGAGATCATGGATCACTGTGATGACAGGTGTCATGGAGCATTGTGATGAGAAGGTCATGGAGCATTGGGCTGAAAATATTCATGGAGTATTGTGGTGACAGGGGTCATGGATCCTTTTGATAGCAAGGGAATGGAGCATTGTGATGACAAGGTCCTGGAGCATTGTGATGAGAAGAACATGGAGCCTTGTGATGACAAGTCTAATGGAGCATTCTGAAGGAAAGAGGCAGGGAGCATTGTGATTACAGGGTCCTGGAGCTTTGTAATGACAAGAGCAAGGAGCATTGTGATGAGAAGACCATGGAGCATTCTCATGTTTTGTGTCATGGTGTTTTGTGATGACAAGGGCATGGACCATTGTGATTACAGGTGTCTTGGAGCATTGTGATGACAAGGGTCATGGAGCCTTGTGAGGAGAAGACCGTGGGACATTATGATGGCAGGGGTCATGGAGCATTTTTATGACGGGGGTAATGGATCATTGTGATGAAAAGGGCACGGAACATAGGTCTATAAAATTTCATGGGTTATTGTGATGACAGTGGGTATGGAGCATTGTGAAGACAAGGGCTCGGAACACTGTGATACATGGGTCATGGAGGATTGTAATGACATGGGCATGGAGCATTGTGATGAGAAGGGCATCGAGAA
Source organism: Mesoplodon densirostris (assembly GCF_025265405.1). Lineage (NCBI taxonomy): Eukaryota > Metazoa > Chordata > Mammalia > Artiodactyla > Ziphiidae > Mesoplodon > Mesoplodon densirostris. Next base: position 3,463,782 of record NC_082682.1, read on the forward strand.
TTGTGATGACAATCGTCATGGAGATTTGTGATGACAAGGGCATGGAGCAATATGATGAGATGTTTCAGGCAGCATTGTGATGACAATGGCATGGAGCATTGTGATGCCAAGGGTCATGGAGCTGTGTGATATCAAATGTCATGGAGCAGTTTGATGACAAGGGCATGGTGCATTGTGATGAGTAGGGCAGGGAGCATTGTGATGACAGGTGTTATGGAACATTGTGATGTCAGGGCTCATGGAGCATTGTGATGATATGGGCATGTAGCATGGTGATGACAGGTGTCATGGAACATTGTCAGATGACAATTGTTTTGAGCATTGTAATGACAAACATCTTGGATCATTGAGATGACAAGGGCATGGAGTAGTGTGATGACAGGCATCATGGAGCATTGTGATGATTGTGTTATGGAACATTGTGATCACAAGGGTTTGGAGCCTAGTGATGACAGAGGTCATGGATCATTTTGATTTCAAGGAGCATGGAACATTGTGATGACAAGGGCATGAAGCAATGTGATCCCAAGTTTCAGGGAGGATTGTGATGACAATGGTAATGGAGTATTGTGATGCGAATCACATGGAGCACCGTGATGACAAGGTCATGTAGCATTTTGCTGACAAAGGCATGGAACATTGTGATGACAAGTGTCATGGAACATTGTGATAACAGGGTCATAGAGCATTAGGATGACAAGAGCATGGACCATTTTGATGAGAAGAGTCATGGAGCATTTTGATGACAAGAGCCACAGATCATTGTGTTGTCAGGGGTCATTGAGCGTTGTGATGACAGTGGTCATGGAGGATTGGGCTGAAAATGTTCTTGGAGCATTGTGAAGACAAGGGAATGGAGCATTGTGGTGACAATATCCTGGAGCATTGTGATGAGATGACCATGGAGTCTTTTGATGACAAGTCTCATGGAGCAAGCTGATGGAAAGGGGCATGGAACATTGTGATTACAGTTGTCTTGGAGCATTGTGATGACAAGAGCATGGAGCATTGTGATGAGAAGTCCATGGAACATTCTGATGACATGCATCACGGAGCTTTGTGATGAAAATGGCAAGAGGCATTGTGATTACAGGGATCTTGGAGCATTGTGATGAAAAGGGCATGGATCATTGTGATGACAAAGGCATGGAGCCTTGTCATGACAGGGTTCAAGGAGCATACTGACGACAAGTGTCAGGGAGCATTGTGATGACAAGTGTCATGGATCACTGTGATGGCAAGCGTCATGGAGCCTTGTGATGACCGGGATCTGAGAGCATTGTGATGAAATGTGAATACATCATTGTGATGAAAAAGGCATGGTGCCTTGTCATGACAGGGTTCAAGGAGCACACTGACGACAAGTGTCAGGGAGCATTGTGATGTAAAGTGTATTGCGCATTGTAATGACAAAGGACATGGAGCATTGTGATGAGAAGTCCATGGATAATTGGGATCACGAGCGTCATGGGGTGTTGTGATGACAAGTGTTATGGAAGATTGTGATCACAAGGGTTTGGAGCATTGTGATGACAGAGGTCATGGAGCATTTTGAGTTCATTGTGATGACAAAATCATGAAGCATTATGATGAAGGGCATGGTGCATTGTGGTGGTAGGGTTCATGGAGCACTGAGATGAAATTGTCATGGAGCACTGTTATGACAGGGTTCTTGGAGCATTGTGATGACAAGGGCATGGAGCATTGTGATGAGAAGGCCAAGGAGAATACTGATGACATGCGTCATGGAGGTCCGTGATGACAAGTGCATACAGCATTGTGATTACAGGGGTCTTGGAGCATTGAGATGAAAAGGGGCATGGAGCATTGTGATTACAGGGGTAATGGAGCATTGTGATGACAAGTGAATCGAGCATTGTGATGAAAAAGGCATGGATCCTATGCCTGACAGGATTCTAGGAGCATTCCGAAGACAAGTGTCAGGGAGCATTGTGATGACAAGTGTATTGAGTATTGTGATGACAAAGGTCATGGAGCATTGAGATGACAAGGGCATGGGGTATGGTGATGACAGGCATCATGGAGCGTTGTGATGACAAGTCTTATGGAACATTGTGATCACACGGGTTTGGAGCATTGCGATGACAGAGTTCATGGATCATATTGATTTCAAGGAGCATGGATCTTTGTGATGACAAGGGCATGAAGCAATGTGATCCCAAGATGCATGTAGGATTGTGATGACAATGGTAATGGAGGAATGTGATGACAAGCGCATGGAATATTGTGATGAAAAGGTCATGTAGCGTTTTGCTGACAAAGGCATGGAGCATTGTGGTGACAAGTGTCATGGAGCACTGTGATGACAAACATCACGGAGCATTGCGATTACAGGGTTCATGGAGTATTGGGTTGACACGGCCAAGGATCATTTTGTTGACAAGTGTTATGGAGAATTTTGATGACAAGAGTCCCGGATCACTGTGTTGTCAGGGGTCATGGATCGTTGTGATGAGAGTGGTCATGGAGCATTGTGATGACAAGGTTCATGGAGCATTGTGATCATAAGGTCATGGAGCATTGGGCTGAAAATGTTCATGGAGTATTGTGATGAGAGGTGTCATGGAGCATTGTGATGACAAGGGAATGGAGCATTGTGATGACAATGTCCTGGAGCTTTAATGAGAAGACCATGGAGCCATGTGATGACAAGTCTCATGGAGCATTCTCACGAAAAGCGGCATGGAGCATTGTGATTACTGTGGTCTTGGAGCATTGTGATGAATAGGGCATGGAGCATTGTGATGAAAAAGGCATGGAGCCTTGCCATGACAGGGTTCCAAGAGCATATTGACATCAAGTGTCAGGGACCATTGTGATGACAAGTGTATTGAGCATGGTGATGCCAAAGCTCATGGAGCATTGTGATGAGAAGACCATGGATAATTTTGATGACGAGCGTCATGGGGCGTTGTGAGGACAAGTGTTATGGAACATTGTGATCACAAGGGATTGGAGCCTTGTGATGACAGAGGTCATGGAGCGTTTTGAGTTCATTCTGATGACAATAGCATGAAGCACTATGATGATGGTCAGGGTGCATTGTGATGACAGGGTTCATGGAACCTTGAGATGAAAAGGGGCATGGAGCATTGTAGTTACAAGGGTCTTGGTGCTTTGTGATGACAAGGGCATGCAGCATTGTGATGAGAAGGCCATGGAGGATTCTGATGAGATGCGTCATGGAGCTTTGTGATGACAAGGGCATGGAGCATTGTGATGAGAAGACCATGGATAATGGTGATGACGAGCGTCATGGGGCGTTGTGATGAAAAGTGTTATGGAACATTGTGATCCCAAGGGTTTAGAGCATTGTGATGGCAGATGTCATGGAGCATTTTGATTTCATTTTGATTACAATAACGTGAAGCAATATGATGATGGACATGTTGCATTGTGATGACAAGGTTCTTCGAGCATTGAGATGAAAAAGGGCATGGAGCATTGTGATTACAGGGTTCTTGGAGCATTGTGATGACAAGGGCATGGAGCATTGTGATGAGATGGCCATGGAGCATTCTGATGACTTGTGTCATGGAGATTTTGATGACAAGGGCATGAAGCATTGTTGTAACAGTGGTCTTAGAGCATTTTGATTACAAGGGTTATGGAGCCTTGTGATAAGAAGGCCGTGGAACATTGTGATGGCTGGGGTCATGGAGCATTGTTATGACAGTGGCAATGTAGCATTGTGATGACAAGGGCATGGAGCATTGGTCTGAAAAGTTTCATGGATTATTGGGATGAGAGTGGGCATGGAGCATTGTGATGACAAGGGCATGGAACACTGTGATACATGGGTCATGTAGGATTGTAACGACAAGGGCATGGAGAATTGTGATGACAAGATCATGTAACATTGTGATGAGAAGTGTCATGGAGCATTGTGATGACAAAGATGTAGAGAATTGTGATGACAAGGGACATGGAGCATTGTGATGACCAGAGCATGGAGCATTGGTCTGACAGGTTTCATGGATTATTGTGATGACAAGTGTCATGGAGCATTTTGATGACAAGGGCATGGGGCTTTGTGATGGGGAGAGCAGGGAGCATTGTGATGACAAGGTTTATGGAGCATTGTGATGACAAGGCTGTGGAGCATTGTGATGACAAGCACAAGTCACATTTTGATGCCATGGGTCATGGAGCACTGTGCTGACAAGGGCATGCAACTTTGTGATGACAAGGTTCATGGAGCATTGAGAGGAAAAGGGGCATGGAGCATTGTGATGACAGGGGTCTAGGAGCTTTGTGATGACAGAGGTCATGGATCATTTTGATTTCCTTGTGATGACAATAGCCTGAAGCATTATGATGATGGGCATGGTCCATTGTGATGACAGGTGTAATGGAGCATTGAGATGAAAAGGGGCATGGAGCATTGTGATTACAGGGGTATAGGAGCATTGTGATGACAAGAGCATGGAGCATTGTGATGAAAAGTGCTTGGAGCCTTTTCATGACATGTTTCAAGGAGCATTCTGATGACGAGTGTCAGGGAGCATTGTGATGACAACTCTCTTGAGCATTGTGATGACAGAGATCATGGATCACTGTGATGACAGGTGTCATGGAGCATTGTGATGAGAAGGTCATGGAGCATTGGGCTGAAAATATTCATGGAGTATTGTGGTGACAGGGGTCATGGATCCTTTTGATAGCAAGGGAATGGAGCATTGTGATGACAAGGTCCTGGAGCATTGTGATGAGAAGAACATGGAGCCTTGTGATGACAAGTCTAATGGAGCATTCTGAAGGAAAGAGGCAGGGAGCATTGTGATTACAGGGTCCTGGAGCTTTGTAATGACAAGAGCAAGGAGCATTGTGATGAGAAGACCATGGAGCATTCTCATGTTTTGTGTCATGGTGTTTTGTGATGACAAGGGCATGGACCATTGTGATTACAGGTGTCTTGGAGCATTGTGATGACAAGGGTCATGGAGCCTTGTGAGGAGAAGACCGTGGGACATTATGATGGCAGGGGTCATGGAGCATTTTTATGACGGGGGTAATGGATCATTGTGATGAAAAGGGCACGGAACATAGGTCTATAAAATTTCATGGGTTATTGTGATGACAGTGGGTATGGAGCATTGTGAAGACAAGGGCTCGGAACACTGTGATACATGGGTCATGGAGGATTGTAATGACATGGGCATGGAGCATTGTGATGAGAAGGGCATCGAGAATTGTGATGACAATCGTCATGGAGATTTGTGATGACAAGGGCATGGAGCAATATGATGAGATGTTTCAGGCAGCATTGTGATGACAATGGCATGGAGCATTGTGATGCCAAGGGTCATGGAGCTGTGTGATATCAAATGTCATGGAGCAGTTTGATGACAAGGGCATGGTGCATTGTGATGAGTAGGGCAGGGAGCATTGTGATGACAGGTGTTATGGAACATTGTGATGTCAGGGCTCATGGAGCATTGTGATGATATGGGCATGTAGCATGGTGATGACAGGTGTCATGGAACATTGTCAGATGACAATTGTTTTGAGCATTGTAATGACAAACATCTTGGATCATTGAGATGACAAGGGCATGGAGTAGTGTGATGACAGGCATCATGGAGCATTGTGATGATTGTGTTATGGAACATTGTGATCACAAGGGTTTGGAGCCTAGTGATGACAGAGGTCATGGATCATTTTGATTTCAAGGAGCATGGAACATTGTGATGACAAGGGCATGAAGCAATGTGATCCCAAGTTTCAGGGAGGATTGTGATGACAATGGTAATGGAGTATTGTGATGCGAATCACATGGAGCACCGTGATGACAAGGTCATGTAGCATTTTGCTGACAAAGGCATGGAACATTGTGATGACAAGTGTCATGGAACATTGTGATAACAGGGTCATAGAGCATTAGGATGACAAGAGCATGGACCATTTTGATGAGAAGAGTCATGGAGCATTTTGATGACAAGAGCCACAGATCATTGTGTTGTCAGGGGTCATTGAGCGTTGTGATGACAGTGGTCATGGAGGATTGGGCTGAAAATGTTCTTGGAGCATTGTGAAGACAAGGGAATGGAGCATTGTGGTGACAATATCCTGGAGCATTGTGATGAGATGACCATGGAGTCTTTTGATGACAAGTCTCATGGAGCAAGCTGATGGAAAGGGGCATGGAACATTGTGATTACAGTTGTCTTGGAGCATTGTGATGACAAGAGCATGGAGCATTGTGATGAGAAGTCCATGGAACATTCTGATGACATGCATCACGGAGCTTTGTGATGACAATGGCAAGAGGCATTGTGATTACAGGGATCTTGGAGCATTGTGATGAAAAGGGCATGGATCATTGTGATGACAAAGGCATGGAGCCTTGTCATGACAGGGTTCAAGGAGCATACTGACGACAAGTGTCAGGGAGCATTGTGATGACAAGTGTCATGGAGCACTGTGATGGCAAGCGTCATGGAGCCTTGTGATGACCGGGATCTGAGAGCATTGTGATGAAATGTGAATACATCATTGTGATGAAAAAGGCATGGTGCCTTGTCATGACAGGGTTCAAGGAGCACACTGACGACAAGTGTCAGGGAGCATTGTGATGTAAAGTGTATTGCGCATTGTAATGACAAAGGACATGGAGCATTGTGATGAGAAGTCCATGGATAATTGGGATGACGAGCGTCATGGGGTGTTGTGATGACAAGTGTTATGGAAGATTGTGATCACAAGGGTTTGGAGCATTGTGATGACAGAGGTCATGGAGCATTTTGAGTTCATTGTGATGACAAAATCATGAAGCATTATGATGAAGGGCATGGTGCATTGTGGTGGTAGGGTTCATGGAGCACTGAGATGAAATTGTCATGGAGCACTGTTATGACAGGGTTCTTGGAGCATTGTGATGACAAGGGCATGGAGCATTGTGATGAGAAGGCCAAGGAGAATACTGATGACATGCGTCATGGAGGTCCGTGATGACAAGTGCATACAGCATTGTGATTACAGGGGTCTTGGAGCATTGAGATGAAAAGGGGCATGGAGCATTGTGATTACAGGGGTAATGGAGCATTGTGATGACAAGTGAATCGAGCATTGTGATGAAAAAGGCATGGATCCTATGCCTGACAGGATTCTAGGAGCATTCCGAAGACAAGTGTCAGGGAGCATTGTGATGACAAGTGTATTGAGTATTGTGATGACAAAGGTCATGGAGCATTGAGATGACAAGGGCATGGGGTATGGTGATGACAGGCATCATGGAGCGTTGTGATGACAAGTCTTATGGAACATTGTGATCACACGGGTTTGGAGCATTGCGATGACAGAGTTCATGGATCATATTGATTTCAAGGAGCATGGATCTTTGTGATGACAAGGGCATGAAGCAATGTGATCCCAAGATGCATGTAGGATTGTGATGACAATGGTAATGGAGGAATGTGATGACAAGCGCATGGAATATTGTGATGAAAAGGTCATGTAGCGTTTTGCTGACAAAGGCATGGAGCATTGTGGTGACAAGTGTCATGGAGCACTGTGATGACAAACATCACGGAGCATTGCGATTACAGGGTTCATGGAGTATTGGGTTGACACGGCCAAGGATCATTTTGTTGACAAGTGTTATGGAGAATTTTGATGACAAGAGTCCCGGATCACTGTGTTGTCAGGGGTCATGGATCGTTGTGATGAGAGTGGTCATGGAGCATTGTGATGACAAGGGTCATGGAGCATTGTGATCATAAGGTCATGGAGCATTGGGCTGAAAATGTTCATAGAGTATTGTGATGAGAGGTGTCATGGAGCATTGTGATGACAAGGGAATGGAGCATTGTGATGACAATGTCCTGGAGCTTTAATGAGAAGACCATGGAGCCATGTGATGACAAGTCTCATGGAGCATTCTCACGAAAAGCGGCATGGAGCATTGTGATTACTGTGGTCTTGGAGCATTGTGATGAATAGGGCATGGAGCATTGTGATGAAAAAGGCATGGAGCCTTGCCATGACAGGGTTCCAAGAGCATATTGACATCAAGTGTCAGGGACCATTGTGATGACAAGTGTATTGAGCATGGTGATGCCAAAGCTCATGGAGCATTGTGATGAGAAGACCATGGATAATTTTGATGACGAGCGTCATGGGGCGTTGTGAGGACAAGTGTTATGGCACATTGTGATCACAAGGGATTGGAGCCTTGTGATGACAGAGGTCATGGAGCGTTTTGAGTTCATTCTGATGACAATAGCATGAAGCACTATGATGATGGTCAGGGTGCATTGTGATGACAGGGTTCATGGAACCTTGAGATGAAAAGGGGCATGGAGCATTGTAGTTACAAGGGTCTTGGTGCTTTGTGATGACAAGGGCATGCAGCATTGTGATGAGAAGGCCATGGAGGATTCTGATGAGATGCGTCATGGAGCTTTGTGATGACAAGGGCATGGAGCATTGTGATGAGAAGACCATGGATAATGGTGATGACGAGCGTCATGGGGCGTTGTGATGAAAAGTGTTATGGAACATTGTGATCCCAAGGGTTTAGAGCATTGTGATGGCAGATGTCATGGAGCATTTTGATTTCATTTTGATTACAATAACGTGAAGCAATATGATGATGGACATGTTGCATTGTGATGACAAGGTTCTTCGAGCATTGAGATGAAAAGGGGCATGGAGCATTGTGATTACAGGGTTCTTGGAGCATTGTGATGACAAGGGCATGGAGCATTGTGATGAGATGGCCATGGAGCATTCTGATGACTTGTGTCATGGAGATTTTGATGACAAGGGCATGAAGCATTGTTGTAACAGTGGTCTTAGAGCATTTTGATTACAAGGGTTATGGAGCCTTGTGATAAGAAGGCCGTGGAACATTGTGATGGCTGGGGTCATGGAGCATTGTTATGACAGTGGCAATGGAGCATTGTGATGACAAGGGCATGGAGCATTGGTCTGAAAAGTTTCATGGATTATTGGGATGAGAGTGGGCATGGAGCATTGTGATGACAAGGGCACGGAACACTGTGATACATGGGTCATGTAGGATTGTAACGACAAGGGCATGGAGAATTGTGATGACAAGATCATGTAACATTGTGATGAGAAGTGTCATGGAGCATTGTGATGACAAAGATGTAGAGAATTGTGATGACAAGGGACATGGAGCATTGTGATGACCAGAGCATGGAGCATTGGTCTGACAGGTTTCATGGATTATTGTGATGACAAGTGTCATGGAGCATTTTGATGACAAGGGCATGGGGCTTTGTGATGGGGAGAGCAGGGAGCATTGTGATGACAAGGTTTATGGAGCATTGTGATGACAAGGCTGTGGAGCATTGTGATGACAAGCACAAGTCACATTTTGATGCCATGGGTCATGGAGCACTGTGCTGACAAGGGCATGCAACTTTGTGATGACAAGGTTCATGGAGCATTGAGAGGAAAAAGGGCATGGAGCATTGTGATGACAGGGGTCTAGGAGCTTTGTGATGACAGAGGTCATGGATCATTTTGATTTCCTTGTGATGACAATAGCCTGAAGCATTATGATGATGGGCATGGTCCATTGTGATGACTGGTGTAATGGAGCATTGAGATGAAAAGGGGCATGGAGCATTGTGATTACAGGGGTATAGGAGCATTGTGATGACAAGAGCATGGAGCATTGTGATGAAAAGTGCTTGGAGCCTTTTCATGACATGTTTCAAGGAGCATTCTGATGACGAGTGTCAGGGAGCATTGTGATGACAACTCTCTTGAGCATTGTGATGACAGAGATCATGGATCACTGTGATGACAGGTGTCAAGGAGCATTGTGATGAGAAGGTCATGGAGCATTGGGCTGAAAATATTCATGGAGTATTGTGGTGACAGGGGTCATGGATCCTTTTGATAGCAAGGGAATGGAGCATTGTGATGACAAGGTCCTGGAGCATTGTGATGAGAAGAACATGGAGCCTTGTGATGACAAGTCTAATGGAGCATTCTGAAGGAAAGAGGCAGGGAGCATTGTGATTACAGGGTCCTGGAGCTTTGTAATGACAAGAGCAAGGAGCATTGTGATGAGAAGACCATGGAGCATTCTCATGTTTTGTGTCATGGTGTTTTGTGATGACAAGGGCATGGACCATTGTGATTACAGGTGTCTTGGAGCATTGTGATGACAAGGGTCATGGAGCCTTGTGAGGAGAAGACCGTGGGACATTATGATGGCAGGGGTCATGGAGCATTTTTATGACGGGGGTAATGGATCATTGTGATGAAAAGGGCACGGAACATAGGTCTATAAAATTTCATGGGTTATTGTGATGACAGTGGGTATGGAGCATTGTGAAGACAAGGGCTCGGAACACTGTGATACATGGGTCATGGAGGATTGTAATGACATGGGCATGGAGCATTGTGATGAGAAGGGCATCGAGAATTGTGATGACAATCGTCATGGAGATTTGTGATGACAAGGGCATGGAGCAATATGATGAGATGTTTCAGGCAGCATTGTGATGACAATGGCATGGAGCATTGTGATGCCAAGGGTCATGGAGCTGTGTGATATCAAATGTCATGGAGCAGTTTGATGACAAGGGCATGGTGCATTGTGATGAGTAGGGCAGGGAGCATTGTGATGACAGGTGTTATGGAACATTGTGATGTCAGGGCTCATGGAGCATTGTGATGATATGGGCATGTAGCATGGTGATGACAGGTGTCATGGAACATTGTCAGATGACAATTGTTTTGAGCATTGTAATGACAAACATCTTGGATCATTGAGATGACAAGGGCATGGAGTAGTGTGATGACAGGCATCATGGAGCATTGTGATGAGTGTGTTATGGAACATTGTGATCACAAGGGTTTGGAGCCTAGTGATGACAGAGGTCATGGATCATTTTGATTTCAAGGAGCATGGAACATTGTGATGACAAGTGCATGAAGCAATGTGATCCCAAGTTTCAGGGAGGATTGTGATGACAATGGTAATGGAGTATTGTGATGCGAATCACATGGAGCACCGTGATGACAAGGTCATGTAGCATTTTGCTGACAAAGGCATGGAACATTGTGATGACAAGTGTCATGGAACATTGTGATAACAGGGTCATAGAGCATTAGGATGACAAGAGCATGGACCATTTTGATGAGAAGAGTCATGGAGCATTTTGATGACAAGAGCCACAGATCATTGTGTTGTCAGGGGTCATTGAGCGTTGTGATGACAGTGGTCATGGAGGATTGGGCTGAAAATGTTCTTGGAGCATTGTGAAGACAAGGGAATGGAGCATTGTGGTGACAATATCCTGGAGCATTGTGATGAGATGACCATGGAGTCTTTTGATGACAAGTCTCATGGAGCAAGCTGATGGAAAGGGGCATGGAACATTGTGATTACAGTTGTCTTGGAGCATTGTGATGACAAGAGCATGGAGCATTGTGATGAGAAGTCCATGGAACATTCTGATGACATGCATCACGGAGCTTTGTGATGACAATGGCAAGAGGCATTGTGATTACAGGGATCTTGGAGCATTGTGATGAAAAGGGCATGGATCATTGTGATGACAAAGGCATGGAGCCTTGTCATGACAGGGTTCAAGGAGCATACTGACGACAAGTGTCAGGGAGCATTGTGATGACAAGTGTCATGGAGCACTGTGATGGCAAGCGTCATGGAGCCTTGTGATGACCGGGATCTGAGAGCATTGTGATGAAATGTGAATACATCATTGTGATGAAAAAGGCATGGTGCCTTGTCATGACAGGGTTCAAGGAGCACACTGACGACAAGTGTCAGGGAGCATTGTGATGTAAAGTGTATTGCGCATTGTAATGACAAAGGACATGGAGCATTGTGATGAGAAGTCCATGGATAATTGGGATGACGAGCGTCATGGGGTGTTGTGATGACAAGTGTTATGGAAGATTGTGATCACAAGGGTTTGGAGCATTGTGATGACAGAGGTCATGGAGCATTTTGAGTTCATTGTGATGACAAAATCATGAAGCATTATGATGAAGGGCATGGTGCATTGTGGTGGTAGGGTTCATGGAGCACTGAGATGAAATTGTCATGGAGCACTGTTATGACAGGGTTCTTGGAGCATTGTGATGACAAGGGCATGGAGCATTGTGATGAGAAGGCCAAGGAGAATACTGATGACATGCGTCATGGAGGTCCGTGATGACAAGTGCATACAGCATTGTGATTACAGGGGTCTTGGAGCATTGAGATGAAAAGGGGCATGGAGCATTGTGATTACAGGGGTAATGGAGCATTGTGATGACAAGTGAATCGAGCATTGTGATGAAAAAGGCATGGATCCTATGCCTGACAGGATTCTAGGAGCATTCCGAAGACAAGTGTCAGGGAGCATTGTGATGACAAGTGTATTGAGTATTGTGATGACAAAGGTCATGGAGCATTGAGATGACAAGGGCATGGGGTATGGTGATGACAGGCATCATGGAGCGTTGTGATGACAAGTCTTATGGAACATTGTGATCACACGGGTTTGGAGCATTGCGATGACAGAGTTCATGGATCATATTGATTTCAAGGAGCATGGATCTTTGTGATGACAAGGGCATGAAGCAATGTGATCCCAAGATGCATGTAGGATTGTGATGACAATGGTAATGGAGGAATGTGATGACAAGCGCATGGAATATTGTGATGAAAAGGTCATGTAGCGTTTTGCTGACAAAGGCATGGAGCATTGTGGTGACAAGTGTCATGGAGCACTGTGATGACAAACATCACGGAGCATTGCGATTACAGGGTTCATGGAGTATTGGGTTGACACGGCCAAGGATCATTTTGTTGACAAGTGTTATGGAGAATTTTGATGACAAGAGTCCCGGATCACTGTGTTGTCAGGGGTCATGGATCGTTGTGATGAGAGTGGTCATGGAGCATTGTGATGACAAGGGTCATGGAGCATTGTGATCATAAGGTCATGGAGCATTGGGCTGAAAATGTTCATGGAGTATTGTGATGAGAGGTGTCATGGAGCATTGTGATGACAAGGGAATGGAGCATTGTGATGACAATGTCCTGGAGCTTTAATGAGAAGACCATGGAGCCATGTGATGACAAGTCTCATGGAGCATTCTCACGAAAAGCGGCATGGAGCATTGTGATTACTGTGGTCTTGGAGCATTGTGATGAATAGGGCATGGAGCATTGTGATGAAAAAGGCATGGAGCCTTGCCATGACAGGGTTCCAAGAGCATATTGACATCAAGTGTCAGGGACCATTGTGATGACAAGTGTATTGAGCATGGTGATGCCAAAGCTCATGGAGCATTGTGATGAGAAGACCATGGATAATTTTGATGACGAGCGTCATGGGGCGTTGTGAGGACAAGTGTTATGGAACATTGTGATCACAAGGGATTGGAGCCTTGTGATGACAGAGGTCATGGAGCGTTTTGAGTTCATTCTGATGACAATAGCATGAAGCACTATGATGATGGTCAGGGTGCATTGTGATGACAGGGTTCATGGAACCTTGAGATGAAAAGGGGCATGGAGCATTGTAGTTACAAGGGTCTTGGTGCTTTGTGATGACAAGGGCATGCAGCATTGTGATGAGAAGGCCATGGAGGATTCTGATGAGATGCGTCATGGAGCTTTGTGATGACAAGGGCATGGAGCATTGTGATGAGAAGACCATGGATAATGGTGATGACGAGCGTCATGGGGCGTTGTGATGAAAAGTGTTATGGAACATTGTGATCCCAAGGGTTTAGAGCATTGTGATGGCAGATGTCATGGAGCATTTTGATTTCATTTTGATTACAATAACGTGAAGCAATATGATGATGGACATGTTGCATTGTGATGACAAGGTTCTTCGAGCATTGAGATGAAAAGGGGCATGGAGCATTGTGATTACAGGGTTCTTGGAGCATTGTGATGACAAGGGCATGGAGCATTGTGATGAGATGGCCATGGAGCATTCTGATGACTTGTGTCATGGAGATTTTGATGACAAGGGCATGAAGCATTGTTGTAACAGTGGTCTTAGAGCATTTTGATTACAAGGGTTATGGAGCCTTGTGATAAGAAGGCCGTGGAACATTGTGATGGCTGGGGTCATGGAGCATTGTTATGACAGTGGCAATGGAGCATTGTGATGACAAGGGCATGGAGCATTGGTCTGAAAAGTTTCATGGATTATTGGGATGAGAGTGGGCATGGAGCATTGTGATGACAAGGGCACGGAACACTGTGATACATGGGTCATGTAGGATTGTAACGACAAGGGCATGGAGAATTGTGATGACAAGATCATGTAACATTGTGATGAGAAGTGTCATGGAGCATTGTGATGACAAAGATGTAGAGAATTGTGATGACAAGGGACATGGAGCATTGTGATGACCAGAGCATGGAGCATTGGTCTGACAGGTTTCATGGATTATTGTGATGACAAGTGTCATGGAGCATTTTGATGACAAGGGCATGGGGCTTTGTGATGGGGAGAGCAGGGAGCATTGTGATGACAAGGTTTATGGAGCATTGTGATGACAAGGCTGTGGAGCATTGTGATGACAAGCACAAGTCACATTTTGATGCCATGGGTCATGGAGCACTGTGCTGACAAGGGCATGCAACTTTGTGATGACAAGGTTCATGGAGCATTGAGAGGAAAAGGGGCATGGAGCATTGTGATGACAGGGGTCTAGGAGCTTTGTGATGACAGAGGTCATGGATCATTTTGATTTCCTTGTGATGACAATAGCCTGAAGCATTATGATGATGGGCATGGTCCATTGTGATGACAGGTGTAATGGAGCATTGAGATGAAAAGGGGCATGGAGCATTGTGATTACAGGGGTATAGGAGCATTGTGATGACAAGAGCATGGAGCATTGTGATGAAAAGTGCTTGGAGCCTTTTCATGACATGTTTCAAGGAGCATTCTGATGACGAGTGTCAGGGAGCATTGTGATGACAACTCTCTTGAGCATTGTGATGACAGAGATCATGGATCACTGTGATGACAGGTGTCATGGAGCATTGTGATGAGAAGGTCATGGAGCATTGGGCTGAAAATATTCATGGAGTATTGTGGTGACAGGGGTCATGGATCCTTTTGATAGCAAGGGAATGGAGCATTGTGATGACAAGGTCCTGGAGCATTGTGATGAGAAGACCATGGAGCCTTGTGATGACAAGTCTAATGGAGCATTCTGAAGGAAAGAGGCAGGGAGCATTGTGATTACAGGGTCCTGGAGCTTTGTAATGACAAGAGCAAGGAGCATTGTGATGAGAAGACCATGGAGCATTCTCATGTTTTGTGTCATGGTGTTTTGTGATGACAAGGGCATGGACCATTGTGATTACAGGTGTCTTGGAGCATTGTGATGACAAGGGTCATGGAGCCTTGTGAGGAGAAGACCGTGGGACATTATGATGGCAGGGGTCATGGAGCAATTTTATGACGGGGGTAATGGATCATTGTGATGAAAAGGGCACGGAACATAGGTCTATAAAATTTCATGGGTTATTGTGATGACAGTGGGTATGGAGCATTGTGAAGACAAGGGCTTGGAACACTGTGATACATGGGTCATGGAGGATTGTAATGACATGGGCATGGAGCATTGTGATGAGAAGGGCATCGAGAATTGTGATGACAATCGTCATGGAGATTTGTGATGACAAGGGCATGGAGCAATATGATGAGATGTTTCAGGCAGCATTGTGATGACAATGGCATGGAGCATTGTGATGCCAAGGGTCATGGAGCTGTGTGATATCAAATGTCATGGAGCAGTTTGATGACAAGGGCATGGTGCATTGTGATGAGTAGGGCAGGGAGCATTGTGATGACAGGTGTTATGGAACATTGTGATGTCAGGGCTCATGGAGCATTGTGATGATATGGGCATGTAGCATGGTGATGACAGGTGTCATGGAACATTGTCAGATGACAATTGTTTTGAGCATTGTAATGACAAACATCTTGGATCATTGAGATGACAAGGGCATGGAGTAGTGTGATGACAGGCATCATGGAGCATTGTGATGAGTGTGTTATGGAACATTGTGATCACAAGGGTTTGGAGCCTAGTGATGACAGAGGTCATGGATCATTTTGATTTCAAGGAGCATGGAACATTGTGATGACAAGGGCATGAAGCAATGTGATCCCAAGTTTCAGGGAGGATTGTGATGACAATGGTAATGGAGTATTGTGATGCGAATTATATGGAGCACTATGATGACAAGTTCATGTAGCATTTTGCTGACAAAGGCATGGAGCATTGTGATGACAAGTGTCATGGAACATTGTGATAACAGAGGTCATAGAGCATTAGGATGACAAGAGCATGGACCATTTTGATTGGAAGAGTCATGGAGCATTTTGATGACAAGAGCCACAGATCATTGTGTTGTCAGGGGTCATTGAGCGTTGTGATGACAGTGGTCATGGAGGATTGGGCTGAAAATGTTCTTGGAGCATTGTGAAGACAAGGGAATGGAGCATTGTGGTGACAATATCCTGGAGCATTGTGATGAGATGACCATGGAGTCTTTTGATGACAAGTCTCATGGAGCAAGCTGATGGAAAGGGGCATGGAACATTGTGATTACAGTTGTCTTGGAGCATTGTGATGACAAGAGCATGGAGCATTGTGATGAGAAGTCCATGGAACATTCTGATGACATGCATCACGGAGCTTTGTGATGACAATGGCAAGAGGCATTGTGATTACAGGGATCTTGGAGCATTGTGATGAAAAGGGCATGGATCATTGTGATGACAAAGGCATGGAGCCTTGTCATGACAGGGTTCAAGGAGCATACTGACGACAAGTGTCAGGGAGCATTGTGATGACAAGTGTCATGGAGCACTGTGATGGCAAGCGTCATGGAGCCTTGTGATGACCGGGATCTGAGAGCATTGTGATGAAATGTGAATACATCATTGTGATGAAAAAGGCATGGTGCCTTGTCATGACAGGGTTCAAGGAGCACACTGACGACAAGTGTCAGGGAGCATTGTGATGTAAAGTGTATTGCGCATTGTAATGACAAAGGACATGGAGCATTGTGATGAGAAGTCCATGGATAATTGGGATGACGAGCGTCATGGGGTGTTGTGATGACAAGTGTTATGGAAGATTGTGATCACAAGGGTTTGGAGCATTGTGATGACAGAGGTCATGGAGCATTTTGAGTTCATTGTGATGACAAAATCATGAAGCATTATGATGAAGGGCATGGTGCATTGTGGTGGTAGGGTTCATGGAGCACTGAGATGAAATTGTCATGGAGCACTGTTATGACAGGGTTCTTGGAGCATTGTGATGACAAGGGCATGGAGCATTGTGATGAGAAGGCCAAGGAGAATACTGATGACATGCGTCATGGAGGTCCGTGATGACAAGTGCATACAGCATTGTGATTACAGGGGTCTTGGAGCATTGAGATGAAAAGGGGCATGGAGCATTGTGATTACAGGGGTAATGGAGCATTGTGATGACAAGTGAATCGAGCATTGTGATGAAAAAGGCATGGATCCTATGCCTGACAGGATTCTAGGAGCATTCCGAAGACAAGTGTCAGGGAGCATTGTGATGACAAGTGTATTGAGTATTGTGATGACAAAGGTCATGGAGCATTGAGATGACAAGGGCATGGGGTATGGTGATGACAGGCATCATGGAGCGTTGTGATGACAAGTCTTATGGAACATTGTGATCACACGGGTTTGGAGCATTGCGATGACAGAGTTCATGGATCATATTGATTTCAAGGAGCATGGATCTTTGTGATGACAAGGGCATGAAGCAATGTGATCCCAAGATGCATGTAGGATTGTGATGACAATGGTAATGGAGGAATGTGATGACAAGCGCATGGAATATTGTGATGAAAAGGTCATGTAGCGTTTTGCTGACAAAGGCATGGAGCATTGTGGTGACAAGTGTCATGGAGCACTGTGATGACAAACATCACGGAGCATTGCGATTACAGGGTTCATGGAGTATTGGGTTGACACGGCCAAGGATCATTTTGTTGACAAGTGTTATGGAGAATTTTGATGACAAGAGTCCCGGATCACTGTGTTGTCAGGGGTCATGGATCGTTGTGATGAGAGTGGTCATGGAGCATTGTGATGACAAGGGTCATGGAGCATTGTGATCATAAGGTCATGGAGCATTGGGCTGAAAATGTTCATGGAGTATTGTGATGAGAGGTGTCATGGAGCATTGTGATGACAAGGGAATGGAGCATTGTGATGACAATGTCCTGGAGCTTTAATGAGAAGACCATGGAGCCATGTGATGACAAGTCTCATGGAGCATTCTCACGAAAAGCGGCATGGAGCATTGTGATTACTGTGGTCTTGGAGCATTGTGATGAATAGGGCATGGAGCATTGTGATGAAAAAGGCATGGAGCCTTGCCATGACAGGGTTCCAAGAGCATATTGACATCAAGTGTCAGGGACCATTGTGATGACAAGTGTATTGAGCATGGTGATGCCAAAGCTCATGGAGCATTGTGATGAGAAGACCATGGATAATTTTGATGACGAGCGTCATGGGGCGTTGTGAGGACAAGTGTTATGGAACATTGTGATCACAAGGGATTGGAGCCTTGTGATGACAGAGGTCATGGAGCGTTTTGAGTTCATTCTGATGACAATAGCATGAAGCACTATGATGATGGTCAGGGTGCATTGTGATGACAGGGTTCATGGAACCTTGAGATGAAAAGGGGCATGGAGCATTGTAGTTACAAGGGTCTTGGTGCTTTGTGATGACAAGGGCATGCAGCATTGTGATGAGAAGGCCATGGAGGATTCTGATGAGATGCGTCATGGAGCTTTGTGATGACAAGGGCATGGAGCATTGTGATGAGAAGACCATGGATAATGGTGATGACGAGCGTCATGGGGCGTTGTGATGAAAAGTGTTATGGAACATTGTGATCCCAAGGGTTTAGAGCATTGTGATGGCAGATGTCATGGAGCATTTTGATTTCATTTTGATTACAATAACGTGAAGCAATATGATGATGGACATGTTGCATTGTGATGACAAGGTTCTTCGAGCATTGAGATGAAAAGGGCCATGGAGCATTGTGATTACAGGGTTCTTGGAGCATTGTGATGACAAGGGCATGGAGCATTGTGATGAGATGGCCATGGAGCATTCTGATGACTTGTGTCATGGAGATTTTGATGACAAGGGCATGAAGCATTGTTGTAACAGTGGTCTTAGAGCATTTTGATTACAAGGGTTATGGAGCCTTGTGATAAGAAGGCCGTGGAACATTGTGATGGCTGGGGTCATGGAGCATTGTTATGACAGTGGCAATGTAGCATTGTGATGACAAGGGCATGGAGCATTGGTCTGAAAAGTTTCATGGATTATTGGGATGAGAGTGGGCATGGAGCATTGTGATGACAAGGGCACGGAACACTGTGATACATGGGTCATGTAGGATTGTAACGACAAGGGCATGGAGAATTGTGATGACAAGATCATGTAACATTGTGATGAGAAGTGTCATGGAGCATTGTGATGACAAAGATGTAGAGAATTGTGATGACAAGTGACATGGAGCATTGTGATGACCAGAGCATTGAGCATTGGTGTGACAGGTTTCATGGATTATTGTGATGACAAGTGTCATGGAGCATTTTGATGACAAGGGCATGGGGCTTTGTGATGGGGAGAGCAGGGAGCATTGTGATGACAAGGTTTATGGAGCATTGTGATGACAAGGCTGTGGAGTATTGTGATGACAAGCACAAGTCACATTTTGATGCCATGGGTCATGGAGCACTGTGCTGACAAGGGCATGCAACTTTGTGATGACAAGGTTCATGGAGCATTGAGAGGAAAAGGGGCATGGAGCATTGTGATGACAGGGGTCTAGGAGCATTGTGATGACAGAGGTCATGGATCATTTTGATTTCCTTGTGATGACAATAGCCTGAAGCATTATGATGATGGGCATGGTCCATTGTGATGACAGGTGTAATGGAGCATTGAGATGAAAAGGGGCATGGAGCATTGTGATTACAGGGGTATAGGAGCATTGTGATGACAAGAGCATGGAGCATTGTGATGAAAAGTGCTTGGAGCCTTTTCATGACATGTTTCAAGGAGCATTCTGATGACGAGTGTCAGGGAGCATTGTGATGACAACTCTCTTGAGCATTGTGATGACAGAGATCATGGATCACTGTGATGACAGGTGTCATGGAGCATTGTGATGAGAAGGTCATGGAGCATTGGGCTGAAAATATTCATGGAGTATTGTGGTGACAGGGGTCATGGATCCTTTTGATAGCAAGGGAATGGAGCATTGTGATGACAAGGTCCTGGAGCATTGTGATGAGAAGAACATGGAGCCTTGTGATGACAAGTCTAATGGAGCATTCTGAAGGAAAGAGGCAGGGAGCATTGTGATTACAGGGTCCTGGAGCTTTGTAATGACAAGTGCAAGGAGCATTGTGATGAGAAGACCATGGAGCATTCTCATGTTTTGTGTCATGGTGTTTTGTGATGACAAGGGCATGGACCATTGTGATTACAGGTGTCTTGGAGCATTGTGATGACAAGGGTCATGGAGCCTTGTGAGGAGAAGACCGTGGGACATTATGATGGCAGGGGTCATGGAGCATTTTTATGACGGGGGTAATGGATCATTGTGATGAAAAGGGCACGGAACATAGGTCTATAAAATTTCATGGGTTATTGTGATGACAGTGGGTATGGAGCATTGTGAAGACAAGGGCTCGGAACACTGTGATACATGGGTCATGGAGGATTGTAATGACATGGGCATGGAGCATTGTGATGAGAAGGGCATCGAGAATTGTGATGACAATCGTCATGGAGATTTGTGATGACAAGGGCATGGAGCAATATGATGAGATGTTTCAGGCAGCATTGTGATGACAATGGCATGGAGCATTGTGATGCCAAGGGTCATGGAGCTGTGTGATATCAAATGTCATGGAGCAGTTTGATGACAAGGGCATGGTGCATTGTGATGAGTAGGGCAGGGAGCATTGTGATGACAGGTGTTATGGAACATTGTGATGTCAGGGCTCATGGAGCATTGTGATGATATGGGCATGTAGCATGGTGATGACAGGTGTCATGGAACATTGTCAGATGACAATTGTTTTGAGCATTGTAATGACAAACATCTTGGATCATTGAGATGACAAGGGCATGGAGTAGTGTGATGACAGGCATCATGGAGCATTGTGATGATTGTGTTATGGAACATTGTGATCACAAGGGTTTGGAGCCTAGTGATGACAGAGGTCATGGATCATTTTGATTTCAAGGAGCATGGAACATTGTGATGACAAGGGCATGAAGCAATGTGATCCCAAGTTTCAGGGAGGATTGTGATGACAATGGTAATGGAGTATTGTGATGCGAATCACATGGAGCACCGTGATGACAAGGTCATGTAGCATTTTGCTGACAAAGGCATGGAACATTGTGATGACAAGTGTCATGGAACATTGTGATAACAGGGTCATAGAGCATTAGGATGACAAGAGCATGGACCATTTTGATGAGAAGAGTCATGGAGCATTTTGATGACAAGAGCCACAGATCATTGTGTTGTCAGGGGTCATTGAGCGTTGTGATGACAGTGGTCATGGAGGATTGGGCTGAAAATGTTCTTGGAGCATTGTGAAGACAAGGGAATGGAGCATTGTGGTGACAATATCCTGGAGCATTGTGATGAGATGACCATGGAGTCTTTTGATGACAAGTCTCATGGAGCAAGCTGATGGAAAGGGGCATGGAACATTGTGATTACAGTTGTCTTGGAGCATTGTGATGACAAGAGCATGGAGCATTGTGATGAGAAGTCCATGGAACATTCTGATGACATGCATCACGGAGCTTTGTGATGACAATGGCAAGAGGCATTGTGATTACAGGGATCTTGGAGCATTGTGATGAAAAGGGCATGGATCATTGTGATGACAAAGGCATGGAGCCTTGTCATGACAGGGTTCAAGGAGCATACTGACGACAAGTGTCAGGGAGCATTGTGATGACAAGTGTCATGGAGCACTGTGATGGCAAGCGTCATGGAGCCTTGTGATGACCGGGATCTGAGAGCATTGTGATGAAATGTGAATACATCATTGTGATGAAAAAGGCATGGTGCCTTGTCATGACAGGGTTCAAGGAGCACACTGACGACAAGTGTCAGGGAGCATTGTGATGTAAAGTGTATTGCACATTGTAATGACAAAGGACATGGAGCATTGTGATGAGAAGTCCATGGATAATTGGGATCACGAGCGTCATGGGGTGTTGTGATGACAAGTGTTATGGAAGATTGTGATCACAAGGGTTTGGAGCATTGTGATGACAGAGGTCATGGAGCATTTTGAGTTCATTGTGATGACAAAATCATGAAGCATTATGATGAAGGGCATGGTGCATTGTGGTGGTAGGGTTCATGGAGCACTGAGATGAAATTGTCATGGAGCACTGTTATGACAGGGTTCTTGGAGCATTGTGATGACAAGGGCATGGAGCATTGTGATGAGAAGGCCAAGGAGAATACTGATGACATGCGTCATGGAGGTCCGTGATGACAAGTGCATACAGCATTGTGATTACAGGGGTCTTGGAGCATTGAGATGAAAAGGGGCATGGAGCATTGTGATTACAGGGGTAATGGAGCATTGTGATGACAAGTGAATCGAGCATTGTGATGAAAAAGGCATGGATCCTATGCCTGACAGGATTCTAGGAGCATTCCGAAGACAAGTGTCAGGGAGCATTGTGATGACAAGTGTATTGAGTATTGTGATGACAAAGGTCATGGAGCATTGAGATGACAAGGGCATGGAGTATGGTGATGACAGGCATCATGGAGCGTTGTGATGACAAGTCTTATGGAACATTGTGATCACACGGGTTTGGAGCATTGCGATGACAGAGTTCATGGATCATATTGATTTCAAGGAGCATGGATCTTTGTGATGACAAGGGCATGAAGCAATGTGATCCCAAGATGCATGTAGGATTGTGATGACAATGGTAATGGAGGAATGTGATGACAAGCGCATGGAATATTGTGATGAAAAGGTCATGTAGCGTTTTCCTGACAAAGGCATGGAGCATTGTGGTGACAAGTGTCATGGAGCACTGTGATGACAAACATCACGGAGCATTGCGATTACAGGGTTCATGGAGTATTGGGTTGACACGGCCAAGGATCATTTTGTTGACAAGTGTTATGGAGAATTTTGATGACAAGAGTCCCGGATCACTGTGTTGTCAGGGGTCATGGATCGTTGTGATGAGAGTGGTCATGGAGCATTGTGATGACAAGGGTCATGGAGCATTGTGATCATAAGGTCATGGAGCATTGGGCTGAAAATGTTCATGGAGTATTGTGATGAGAGGTGTCATGGAGCATTGTGATGACAAGGGAATGGAGCATTGTGATGACAATGTCCTGGAGCTTTAATGAGAAGACCATGGAGCCATGTGATGACAAGTCTCATGGAGCATTCTCACGAAAAGCGGCATGGAGCATTGTGATTACTGTGGTCTTGGAGCTTTGTGATGAATAGGGCATGGAGCATTGTGATGAAAAAGGCATGGAGCCTTGCCATGACAGGGTTCCAAGAGCATATTGACATCAAGTGTCAGGGACCATTGTGATGACAAGTGTATTGAGCATGGTGATGCCAAAGCTCATGGAGCATTGTGATGAGAAGACCATGGATAATTTTGATGACGAGCGTCATGGGGCGTTGTGAGGACAAGTGTTATGGAACATTGTGATCACAAGGGATTGGAGCCTTGTGATGACAGAGGTCATGGAGCGTTTTGAGTTCATTCTGATGACAATAGCATGAAGCACTATGATGATGGTCAGGGTGCATTGTGATGACAGGGTTCATGGAACCTTGAGATGAAAAGGGGCATGGAGCATTGTAGTTACAAGGGTCTTGGTGCTTTGTGATGACAAGGGCATGCAGCATTGTGATGAGAAGGCCATGGAGGATTCTGATGAGATGCGTCATGGAGCTTTGTGATGACAAGGGCATGGAGCATTGTGATGAGAAGACCATGGATAATGGTGATGACGAGCGTCATGTGGCGTTGTGATGAAAAGTGTTATGGAACATTGTGATCCCAAGGGTTTAGAGCATTTTGATGGCAGATGTCATGGAGCATTTTGATTTCATTTTGATTACAATAACGTGAAGCAATATGATGATGGACATGTTGCATTGTGATGACAAGGTTCTTCGAGCATTGAGATGAAAAAGGGCATGGAGCATTGTGATTACAGGGTTCTTGGAGCATTGTGATGACAAGGGCATGGAGCATTGTGATGAGATGGCCATGGAGCATTCTGATGACTTGTGTCATGGAGATTTTGATGACAAGGGCATGAAGCATTGTTGTAACAGTGGTCTTAGAGCATTTTGATTACAAGGGTTATGGAGCCTTGTGATAAGAAGGCCGTGGAACATTGTGATGGCTGGGGTCATGGAGCATTGTTATGACAGTGGCAATGTAGCATTGTGATGACAAGGGCATGGAGCATTGGTCTGAAAAGTTTCATGGATTATTGGGATGAGAGTGGGCATGGAGCATTGTGATGACAAGGGCACGGAACACTGTGATACATGGGTCATGTAGGATTGTAACGACAAGGGCATGGAGAATTGTGATGACAAGATCATGTAACATTGTGATGAGAAGTGTCATGGAGCATTGTGATGACAAAGATGTAGAGAATTGTGATGACAAGGGACATGGAGCATTGTGATGACCAGAGCATGGAGCATTGGTCTGACAGGTTTCATGGATTATTGTGATGACAAGTGTCATGGAGCATTTTGATGACAAGGGCATGGGGCTTTGTGATGGGGAGAGCAGGGAGCATTGTGATGACAAGGTTTATGGAGCATTGTGATGACAAGGCTGTGGAGCATTGTGATGACAAGCACAAGTCACATTTTGATGCCATGGGTCATGGAGCACTGTGCTGACAAGGGCATGCAACTTTGTGATGACAAGGTTCATGGAGCATTGAGAGGAAAAGGGGCATGGAGCATTGTGATGACAGGGGTCTAGGAGCTTTGTGATGACAGAGGTCATGGATCATTTTGATTTCCTTGTGATGACAATAGCCTGAAGCATTATGATGATGGGCATGGTCCATTGTGATGACAGGTGTAATGGAGCATTGAGATGAAAATGGGCATGGAGCATTGTTATTACAGTGGTATAGGAGCATTGTGATGACAAGAGCATGGAGCATTGTGATGAAAAGTGCTTGGAGCCTTTTCATGACATGTTTCAAGGAGCATTCTGATGACGAGTGTCAGGGAGCATTGTGATGACA
Organism: Mesoplodon densirostris; assembly: GCF_025265405.1. NCBI lineage: Eukaryota > Metazoa > Chordata > Mammalia > Artiodactyla > Ziphiidae > Mesoplodon > Mesoplodon densirostris. The sequence goes on from NC_082682.1 coordinate 3,489,174, forward strand.
ACTCTCTTGAGCATTGTGATGACAGAGATCATGGATCACTGTGATGACAGGTGTCATGGAGCATTGTGATGAGAAGGTCATGGAGCATTGGGCTGAAAATATTCATGGAGTATTGTGGTGACAGGGGTCATGGATCCTTTTGATAGCAAGGGAATGGAGCATTGTGATGACAAGGTCCTGGAGCATTGTGATGAGAAGAACATGGAGCCTTGTGATGACAAGTCTAATGGAGCATTCTGAAGGAAAGAGGCAGGGAGCATTGTGATTACAGGGTCCTGGAGCTTTGTAATGACAAGAGCAAGGAGCATTGTGATGAGAAGACCATGGAGCATTCTCATGTTTTGTGTCATGGTGTTTTGTGATGACAAGGGCATGGACCATTGTGATTACAGGTGTCTTGGAGCATTGTGATGACAAGGGTCATGGAGCCTTGTGAGGAGAAGACCGTGGGACATTATGATGGCAGGGGTCATGGAGCATTTTTATGACGGGGGTAATGGATCATTGTGATGAAAAGGGCACGGAACATAGGTCTATAAAATTTCATGGGTTATTGTGATGACAGTGGGTATGGAGCATTGTGAAGACAAGGGCTCGGAACACTGTGATACATGGGTCATGGAGGATTGTAATGACATGGGCATGGAGCATTGTGATGAGAAGGGCATCGAGAATTGTGATGACAATCGTCATGGAGATTTGTGATGACAAGGGCATGGAGCAATATGATGAGATGTTTCAGGCAGCATTGTGATGACAATGGCATGGAGCATTGTGATGCCAAGGGTCATGGAGCTGTGTGATATCAAATGTCATGGAGCAGTTTGATGACAAGGGCATGGTGCATTGTGATGAGTAGGGCAGGGAGCATTGTGATGACAGGTGTTATGGAACATTGTGATGTCAGGGCTCATGGAGCATTGTGATGATATGGGCATGTAGCATGGTGATGACAGGTGTCATGGAACATTGTCAGATGACAATTGTTTTGAGCATTGTAATGACAAACATCTTGGATCATTGAGATGACAAGGGCATGGAGTAGTGTGATGACAGGCATCATGGAGCATTGTGATGAGTGTGTTATGGAACATTGTGATCACAAGGGTTTGGAGCCTAGTGATGACAGAGGTCATGGATCATTTTGATTTCAAGGAGCATGGAACATTGTGATGACAAGGGCATGAAGCAATGTGATCCCAAGTTTCAGGGAGGATTGTGATGACAATGGTAATGGAGTATTGTGATGCGAATTATATGGAGCACTATGATGACAAGTTCATGTAGCATTTTGCTGACAAAGGCATGGAGCATTGTGATGACAAGTGTCATGGAACATTGTGATAACAGAGGTCATAGAGCATTAGGATGACAAGAGCATGGACCATTTTGATTGGAAGAGTCATGGAGCATTTTGATGACAAGAGCCACAGATCATTGTGTTGTCAGGGGTCATTGAGCGTTGTGATGACAGTGGTCATGGAGGATTGGGCTGAAAATGTTCTTGGAGCATTGTGAAGACAAGGGAATGGAGCATTGTGGTGACAATATCCTGGAGCATTGTGATGAGATGACCATGGAGTCTTTTGATGACAAGTCTCATGGAGCAAGCTGATGGAAAGGGGCATGGAACATTGTGATTACAGTTGTCTTGGAGCATTGTGATGACAAGAGCATGGAGCATTGTGATGAGAAGTCCATGGAACATTCTGATGACATGCATCACGGAGCTTTGTGATGACAATGGCAAGAGGCATTGTGATTACAGGGATCTTGGAGCATTGTGATGAAAAGGGCATGGATCATTGTGATGACAAAGGCATGGAGCCTTGTCATGACAGGGTTCAAGGAGCATACTGACGACAAGTGTCAGGGAGCATTGTGATGACAAGTGTCATGGAGCACTGTGATGGCAAGCGTCATGGAGCCTTGTGATGACCGGGATCTGAGAGCATTGTGATGAAATGTGAATACATCATTGTGATGAAAAAGGCATGGTGCCTTGTCATGACAGGGTTCAAGGAGCACACTGACGACAAGTGTCAGGGAGCATTGTGATGTAAAGTGTATTGCGCATTGTAATGACAAAGGACATGGAGCATTGTGATGAGAAGTCCATGGATAATTGGGATGACGAGCGTCATGGGGTGTTGTGATGACAAGTGTTATGGAAGATTGTGATCACAAGGGTTTGGAGCATTGTGATGACAGAGGTCATGGAGCATTTTGAGTTCATTGTGATGACAAAATCATGAAGCATTATGATGAAGGGCATGGTGCATTGTGGTGGTAGGGTTCATGGAGCACTGAGATGAAATTGTCATGGAGCACTGTTATGACAGGGTTCTTGGAGCATTGTGATGACAAGGGCATGGAGCATTGTGATGAGAAGGCCAAGGAGAATACTGATGACATGCGTCATGGAGGTCCGTGATGACAAGTGCATACAGCATTGTGATTACAGGGGTCTTGGAGCATTGAGATGAAAAGGGGCATGGAGCATTGTGATTACAGGGGTAATGGAGCATTGTGATGACAAGTGAATCGAGCATTGTGATGAAAAAGGCATGGATCCTATGCCTGACAGGATTCTAGGAGCATTCCGAAGACAAGTGTCAGGGAGCATTGTGATGACAAGTGTATTGAGTATTGTGATGACAAAGGTCATGGAGCATTGAGATGACAAGGGCATGGGGTATGGTGATGACAGGCATCATGGAGCGTTGTGATGACAAGTCTTATGGAACATTGTGATCACACGGGTTTGGAGCATTGCGATGACAGAGTTCATGGATCATATTGATTTCAAGGAGCATGGATCTTTGTGATGACAAGGGCATGAAGCAATGTGATCCCAAGATGCATGTAGGATTGTGATGACAATGGTAATGGAGGAATGTGATGACAAGCGCATGGAATATTGTGATGAAAAGGTCATGTAGCGTTTTGCTGACAAAGGCATGGAGCATTGTGGTGACAAGTGTCATGGAGCACTGTGATGACAAACATCACGGAGCATTGCGATTACAGGGTTCATGGAGTATTGGGTTGACACGGCCAAGGATCATTTTGTTGACAAGTGTTATGGAGAATTTTGATGACAAGAGTCCCGGATCACTGTGTTGTCAGGGGTCATGGATCGTTGTGATGAGAGTGGTCATGGAGCATTGTGATGACAAGGGTCATGGAGCATTGTGATCATAAGGTCATGGAGCATTGGGCTGAAAATGTTCATGGAGTATTGTGATGAGAGGTGTCATGGAGCATTGTGATGACAAGGGAATGGAGCATTGTGATGACAATGTCCTGGAGCTTTAATGAGAAGACCATGGAGCCATGTGATGACAAGTCTCATGGAGCATTCTCACGAAAAGCGGCATGGAGCATTGTGATTACTGTGGTCTTGGAGCATTGTGATGAATAGGGCATGGAGCATTGTGATGAAAAAGGCATGGAGCCTTGCCATGACAGGGTTCCAAGAGCATATTGACATCAAGTGTCAGGGACCATTGTGATGACAAGTGTATTGAGCATGGTGATGCCAAAGCTCATGGAGCATTGTGATGAGAAGACCATGGATAATTTTGATGACGAGCGTCATGGGGCGTTGTGAGGACAAGTGTTATGGAACATTGTGATCACAAGGGATTGGAGCCTTGTGATGACAGAGGTCATGGAGCGTTTTGAGTTCATTCTGATGACAATAGCATGAAGCACTCTGATGATGGTCAGGGTGCATTGTGATGACAGGGTTCATGGAACCTTGAGATGAAAAGGGGCATGGAGCATTGTAGTTACAAGGGTCTTGGTGCTTTGTGATGACAAGGGCATGCAGCATTGTGATGAGAAGGCCATGGAGGATTCTGATGAGATGCGTCATGGAGCTTTGTGATGACAAGGGCATGGAGCATTGTGATGAGAAGACCATGGATAATGGTGATGACGAGCGTCATGGGGCGTTGTGATGAAAAGTGTTATGGAACATTGTGATCCCAAGGGTTTAGAGCATTGTGATGGCAGATGTCATGGAGCATTTTGATTTCATTTTGATTACAATAACGTGAAGCAATATGATGATGGACATGTTGCATTGTGATGACAAGGTTCTTCGAGCATTGAGATGAAAAGGGCCATGGAGCATTGTGATTACAGGGTTCTTGGAGCATTGTGATGACAAGGGCATGGAGCATTGTGATGAGATGGCCATGGAGCATTCTGATGACTTGTGTCATGGAGATTTTGATGACAAGGGCATGAAGCATTGTTGTAACAGTGGTCTTAGAGCATTTTGATTACAAGGGTTATGGAGCCTTGTGATAAGAAGGCCGTGGAACATTGTGATGGCTGGGGTCATGGAGCATTGTTATGACAGTGGCAATGTAGCATTGTGATGACAAGGGCATGGAGCATTGGTCTGAAAAGTTTCATGGATTATTGGGATGAGAGTGGGCATGGAGCATTGTGATGACAAGGGCACGGAACACTGTGATACATGGGTCATGTAGGATTGTAACGACAAGGGCATGGAGAATTGTGATGACAAGATCATGTAACATTGTGATGAGAAGTGTCATGGAGCATTGTGATGACAAAGATGTAGAGAATTGTGATGACAAGTGACATGGAGCATTGTGATGACCAGAGCATGGAGCATTGGTGTGACAGGTTTCATGGATTATTGTGATGACAAGTGTCATGGAGCATTTTGATGACAAGGGCATGGGGCTTTGTGATGGGGAGAGCAGGGAGCATTGTGATGACAAGGTTTATGGAGCATTGTGATGACAAGGCTGTGGAGTATTGTGATGACAAGCACAAGTCACATTTTGATGCCATGGGTCATGGAGCACTGTGCTGACAAGGGCATGCAACTTTGTGATGACAAGGTTCATGGAGCATTGAGAGGAAAAGGGGCATGGAGCATTGTGATGACAGGGGTCTAGGAGCATTGTGATGACAGAGGTCATGGATCATTTTGATTTCCTTGTGATGACAATAGCCTGAAGCATTATGATGATGGGCATGGTCCATTGTGATGACAGGTGTAATGGAGCATTGAGATGAAAAGGGTCATGGAGCATTGTGATTACAGGGGTATAGGAGCATTGTGATGACAAGAGCATGGAGCATTGTGATGAAAAGTGCTTGGAGCCTTTTCATGACATGTTTCAAGGAGCATTCTGATGACGAGTGTCAGGGAGCATTGTGATGACAACTCTCTTGAGCATTGTGATGACAGAGATCATGGATCACTGTGATGACAGGTGTCATGGAGCATTGTGATGAGAAGGTCATGGAGCATTGGGCTGAAAATATTCATGGAGTATTGTGGTGACAGGGGTCATGGATCCTTTTGATAGCAAGGGAATGGAGCATTGTGATGACAAGGTCCTGGAGCATTGTGATGAGAAGAACATGGAGCCTTCTGATGACAAGTCTAATGGAGCATTCTGAAGGAAAGAGGCAGGGAGCATTGTGATTACAGGGTCCTGGAGCTTTGTAATGACAAGTGCAAGGAGCATTGTGATGAGAAGACCATGGAGCATTCTCATGTTTTGTGTCATGGTGTTTTGTGATGACAAGGGCATGGACCATTGTGATTACAGGTGTCTTGGAGCATTGTGATGACAAGGGTCATGGAGCCTTGTGAGGAGAAGACCGTGGGACATTATGATGGCAGGGGTCATGGAGCATTTTTATGACGGGGGTAATGGATCATTGTGATGAAAAGGGCACGGAACATAGGTCTATAAAATTTCATGGGTTATTGTGATGACAGTGGGTATGGAGCATTGTGAAGACAAGGGCTCGGAACACTGTGATACATGGGTCATGGAGGATTGTAATGACATGGGCATGGAGCATTGTGATGAGAAGGGCATCGAGAATTGTGATGACAATCGTCATGGAGATTTGTGATGACAAGGGCATGGAGCAATATGATGAGATGTTTCAGGCAGCATTGTGATGACAATGGCATGGAGCATTGTGATGCCAAGGGTCATGGAGCTGTGTGATATCAAATGTCATGGAGCAGTTTGATGACAAGGGCATGGTGCATTGTGATGAGTAGGGCAGGGAGCATTGTGATGACAGGTGTTATGGAACATTGTGATGTCAGGGCTCATGGAGCATTGTGATGATATGGGCATGTAGCATGGTGATGACAGGTGTCATGGAACATTGTCAGATGACAATTGTTTTGAGCATTGTAATGACAAACATCTTGGATCATTGAGATGACAAGGGCATGGAGTAGTGTGATGACAGGCATCATGGAGCATTGTGATGATTGTGTTATGGAACATTGTGATCACAAGGGTTTGGAGCCTAGTGATGACAGAGGTCATGGATCATTTTGATTTCAAGGAGCATGGAACATTGTGATGACAAGGGCATGAAGCAATGTGATCCCAAGTTTCAGGGAGGATTGTGATGACAATGGTAATGGAGTATTGTGATGCGAATCACATGGAGCACCGTGATGACAAGGTCATGTAGCATTTTGCTGACAAAGGCATGGAACATTGTGATGACAAGTGTCATGGAACATTGTGATAACAGGGTCATAGAGCATTAGGATGACAAGAGCATGGACCATTTTGATGAGAAGAGTCATGGAGCATTTTGATGACAAGAGCCACAGATCATTGTGTTGTCAGGGGTCATTGAGCGTTGTGATGACAGTGGTCATGGAGGATTGGGCTGAAAATGTTCTTGGAGCATTGTGAAGACAAGGGAATGGAGCATTGTGGTGACAATATCCTGGAGCATTGTGATGAGATGACCATGGAGTCTTTTGATGACAAGTCTCATGGAGCAAGCTGATGGAAAGGGGCATGGAACATTGTGATTACAGTTGTCTTGGAGCATTGTGATGACAAGAGCATGGAGCATTGTGATGAGAAGTCCATGGAACATTCTGATGACATGCATCACGGAGCTTTGTGATGAAAATGGCAAGAGGCATTGTGATTACAGGGATCTTGGAGCATTGTGATGAAAAGGGCATGGATCATTGTGATGACAAAGGCATGGAGCCTTGTCATGACAGGGTTCAAGGAGCATACTGACGACAAGTGTCAGGGAGCATTGTGATGACAAGTGTCATGGAGCACTGTGATGGCAAGCGTCATGGAGCCTTGTGATGACCGGGATCTGAGAGCATTGTGATGAAATGTGAATACATCATTGTGATGAAAAAGGCATGGTGCCTTGTCATGACAGGGTTCAAGGAGCACACTGACGACAAGTGTCAGGGAGCATTGTGATGTAAAGTGTATTGCGCATTGTAATGACAAAGGACATGGAGCATTGTGATGAGAAGTCCATGGATAATTGGGATCACGAGCGTCATGGGGTGTTGTGATGACAAGTGTTATGGAAGATTGTGATCACAAGGGTTTGGAGCATTGTGATGACAGAGGTCATGGAGCATTTTGAGTTCATTGTGATGCAAAATCATGAAGCATTATGATGAAGGGCATGGTGCATTGTGGTGGTAGGGTTCATGGAGCACTGAGATGAAATTGTCATGGAGCACTGTTATGACAGGGTTCTTGGAGCATTGTGATGACAAGGGCATGGAGCATTGTGATGAGAAGGCCAAGGAGAATACTGATGACATGCGTCATGGAGGTCCGTGATGACAAGTGCATACAGCATTGTGATTACAGGGGTCTTGGAGCATTGAGATGAAAAGGGGCAAGGAGCATTGTGATTACAGGGGTAATGGAGCATTGTGATGACAAGTGAATCGAGCATTGTGATGAAAAAGGCATGGATCCTATGCCTGACAGGATTCTAGGAGCATTCCGAAGACAAGTGTCAGGGAGCATTGTGATGACAAGTGTATTGAGTATTGTGATGACAAAGGTCATGGAGCATTGAGATGACAAGGGCATGGAGTATGGTGATGACAGGCATCATGGAGCGTTGTGATGACAAGTCTTATGGAACATTGTGATCACACGGGTTTGGAGCATTGCGATGACAGAGTTCATGGATCATATTGATTTCAAGGAGCATGGATCTTTGTGATGACAAGGGCATGAAGCAATGTGATCCCAAGATGCATGTAGGATTGTGATGACAATGGTAATGGAGGAATGTGATGACAAGCGCATGGAATATTGTGATGAAAAGGTCATGTAGCGTTTTCCTGACAAAGGCATGGAGCATTGTGGTGACAAGTGTCATGGAGCACTGTGATGACAAACATCACGGAGCATTGCGATTACAGGGTTCATGGAGTATTGGGTTGACACGGCCAAGGATCATTTTGTTGACAAGTGTTATGGAGAATTTTGATGACAAGAGTCCCGGATCACTGTGTTGTCAGGGGTCATGGATCGTTGTGATGAGAGTGGTCATGGAGCATTGTGATGACAAGGGTCATGGAGCATTGTGATCATAAGGTCATGGAGCATTGGGCTGAAAATGTTCATGGAGTATTGTGATGAGAGGTGTCATGGAGCATTGTGATGACAAGGGAATGGAGCATTGTGATGACAATGTCCTGGAGCTTTAATGAGAAGACCATGGAGCCATGTGATGACAAGTCTCATGGAGCATTCTCACGAAAAGCGGCATGGAGCATTGTGATTACTGTGGTCTTGGAGCTTTGTGATGAATAGGGCATGGAGCATTGTGATGAAAAAGGCATGGAGCCTTGCCATGACAGGGTTCCAAGAGCATATTGACATCAAGTGTCAGGGACCATTGTGATGACAAGTGTATTGAGCATGGTGATGCCAAAGCTCATGGAGCATTGTGATGAGAAGACCATGGATAATTTTGATGACGAGCGTCATGGGGCGTTGTGAGGACAAGTGTTATGGAACATTGTGATCACAAGGGATTGGAGCCTTGTGATGACAGAGGTCATGGAGCGTTTTGAGTTCATTCTGATGACAATAGCATGAAGCACTATGATGATGGTCAGGGTGCATTGTGATGACAGGGTTCATGGAACCTTGAGATGAAAAGAGGCATGGAGCATTGTAGTTACAAGGGTCTTGGTGCTTTGTGATGACAAGGGCATGCAGCATTGTGATGAGAAGGCCATGGAGGATTCTGATGAGATGCGTCATGGAGCTTTGTGATGACAAGGGCATGGAGCATTGTGATGAGAAGACCATGGATAATGGTGATGACGAGCGTCATGGGGCGTTGTGATGAAAAGTGTTATGGAACATTGTGATCCCAAGGGTTTAGAGCATTTTGATGGCAGATGTCATGGAGCATTTTGATTTCATTTTGATTACAATAACGTGAAGCAATATGATGATGGACATGTTGCATTGTGATGACAAGGTTCTTCGAGCATTGAGATGAAAAAGGGCATGGAGCATTGTGATTACAGGGTTCTTGGAGCATTGTGATGACAAGGGCATGGAGCATTGTGATGAGATGGCCATGGAGCATTCTGATGACTTGTGTCATGGAGATTTTGATGACAAGGGCATGAAGCATTGTTGTAACAGTGGTCTTAGAGCATTTTGATTACAAGGGTTATGGAGCCTTGTGATAAGAAGGCCGTGGAACATTGTGATGGCTGGGGTCATGGAGCATTGTTATGACAGTGGCAATGTAGCATTGTGATGACAAGGGCATGGAGCATTGGTCTGAAAAGTTTCATGGATTATTGGGATGAGAGTGGGCATGGAGCATTGTGATGACAAGGGCACGGAACACTGTGATACATGGGTCATGTAGGATTGTAACGACAAGGGCATGGAGAATTGTGATGACAAGATCATGTAACATTGTGATGAGAAGTGTCATGGAGCATTGTGATGACAAAGATGTAGAGAATTGTGATGACAAGGGACATGGAGCATTGTGATGACCAGAGCATGGAGCATTGGTCTGACAGGTTTCATGGATTATTGTGATGACAAGTGTCATGGAGCATTTTGATGACAAGGGCATGGGGCTTTGTGATGGGGAGAGCAGGGAGCATTGTGATGACAAGGTTTATGGAGCATTGTGATGACAAGGCTGTGGAGCATTGTGATAACAAGCACAAGTCACATTTTGATGCCATGGGTCATGGAGCACTGTGCTGACAAGGGCATGCAACTTTGTGATGACAAGGTTCATGGAGCATTGAGAGGAAAAGGGGCATGGAGCATTGTGATGACAGGGGTCTAGGAGCTTTGTGATGACAGAGGTCATGGATCATTTTGATTTCCTTGTGATGACAATAGCCTGAAGCATTATGATGATGGGCATGGTCCATTGTGATGACAGGTGTAATGGAGCATTGAGATGAAAATGGGCATGGAGCATTGTTATTACAGTGGTATAGGAGCATTGTGATGACAAGAGCATGGAGCATTGTGATGAAAAGTGCTTGGAGCCTTTTCATGACATGTTTCAAGGAGCATTCTGATGACGAGTGTCAGGGAGCATTGTGATGACAACTCTCTTGAGCATTGTGATGACAGAGATCATGGATCACTGTGATGACAGGTGTCATGGAGCATTGTGATGAGAAGGTCATGGAGCATTGGGCTGAAAATATTCATGGAGTATTGTGGTGACAGGGGTCATGGATCCTTTTGATAGCAAGGGAATGGAGCATTGTGATGACAAGGTCCTGGAGCATTGTGATGAGAAGAACATGGAGCCTTGTGATGACAAGTCTAATGGAGCATTCTGAAGGAAAGAGGCAGGGAGCATTGTGATTACAGGGTCCTGGAGCTTTGTAATGACAAGAGCAAGGAGCATTGTGATGAGAAGACCATGGAGCATTCTCATGTTTTGTGTCATGGTGTTTTGTGATGACAAGGGCATGGACCATTGTGATTACAGGTGTCTTGGAGCATTGTGATGACAAGGGTCATGGAGCCTTGTGAGGAGAAGACCGTGGGACATTATGATGGCAGGGGTCATGGAGCATTTTTATGACGGGGGTAATGGATCATTGTGATGAAAAGGGCACGGAACATAGGTCTATAAAATTTCATGGGTTATTGTGATGACAGTGGGTATGGAGCATTGTGAAGACAAGGGCTCGGAACACTGTGATACATGGGTCATGGAGGATTGTAATGACATGGGCATGGAGCATTGTGATGAGAAGGGCATCGAGAATTGTGATGACAATCGTCATGGAGATTTGTGATGACAAGGGCATGGAGCAATATGATGAGATGTTTCAGGCAGCATTGTGATGACAATGGCATGGAGCATTGTGATGCCAAGGGTCATGGAGCTGTGTGATATCAAATGTCATGGAGCAGTTTGATGACAAGGGCATGGTGCATTGTGATGAGTAGGGCAGGGAGCATTGTGATGACAGGTGTTATGGAACATTGTGATGTCAGGGCTCATGGAGCATTGTGATGATATGGGCATGTAGCATGGTGATGACAGGTGTCATGGAACATTGTCAGATGACAATTGTTTTGAGCATTGTAATGACAAACATCTTGGATCATTGAGATGACAAGGGCATGGAGTAGTGTGATGACAGGCATCATGGAGCATTGTGATGAGTGTGTTATGGAACATTGTGATCACAAGGGTTTGGAGCCTAGTGATGACAGAGGTCATGGATCATTTTGATTTCAAGGAGCATGGAACATTGTGATGACAAGGGCATGAAGCAATGTGATCCCAAGTTTCAGGGAGGATTGTGATGACAATGGTAATGGAGTATTGTGATGCGAATTATATGGAGCACTATGATGACAAGTTCATGTAGCATTTTGCTGACAAAGGCATGGAGCATTGTGATGACAAGTGTCATGGAACATTGTGATAACAGAGGTCATAGAGCATTAGGATGACAAGAGCATGGACCATTTTGATTGGAAGAGTCATGGAGCATTTTGATGACAAGAGCCACAGATCATTGTGTTGTCAGGGGTCATTGAGCGTTGTGATGACAGTGGTCATGGAGGATTGGGCTGAAAATGTTCTTGGAGCATTGTGAAGACAAGGGAATGGAGCATTGTGGTGACAATATCCTGGAGCATTGTGATGAGATGACCATGGAGTCTTTTGATGACAAGTCTCATGGAGCAAGCTGATGGAAAGGGGCATGGAACATTGTGATTACAGTTGTCTTGGAGCATTGTGATGACAAGAGCATGGAGCATTGTGATGAGAAGTCCATGGAACATTCTGATGACATGCATCACGGAGCTTTGTGATGACAATGGCAAGAGGCATTGTGATTACAGGGATCTTGGAGCATTGTGATGAAAAGGGCATGGATCATTGTGATGACAAAGGCATGGAGCCTTGTCATGACAGGGTTCAAGGAGCATACTGACGACAAGTGTCAGGGAGCATTGTGATGACAAGTGTCATGGAGCACTGTGATGGCAAGCGTCATGGAGCCTTGTGATGACCGGGATCTGAGAGCATTGTGATGAAATGTGAATACATCATTGTGATGAAAAAGGCATGGTGCCTTGTCATGACAGGGTTCAAGGAGCACACTGACGACAAGTGTCAGGGAGCATTGTGATGTAAAGTGTATTGCGCATTGTAATGACAAAGGACATGGAGCATTGTGATGAGAAGTCCATGGATAATTGGGATGACGAGCGTCATGGGGTGTTGTGATGACAAGTGTTATGGAAGATTGTGATCACAAGGGTTTGGAGCATTGTGATGACAGAGGTCATGGAGCATTTTGAGTTCATTGTGATGACAAAATCATGAAGCATTATGATGAAGGGCATGGTGCATTGTGGTGGTAGGGTTCATGGAGCACTGAGATGAAATTGTCATGGAGCACTGTTATGACAGGGTTCTTGGAGCATTGTGATGACAAGGGCATGGAGCATTGTGATGAGAAGGCCAAGGAGAATACTGATGACATGCGTCATGGAGGTCCGTGATGACAAGTGCATACAGCATTGTGATTACAGGGGTCTTGGAGCATTGAGATGAAAAGGGGCATGGAGCATTGTGATTACAGGGGTAATGGAGCATTGTGATGACAAGTGAATCGAGCATTGTGATGAAAAAGGCATGGATCCTATGCCTGACAGGATTCTAGGAGCATTCCGAAGACAAGTGTCAGGGAGCATTGTGATGACAAGTGTATTGAGTATTGTGATGACAAAGGTCATGGAGCATTGAGATGACAAGGGCATGGGGTATGGTGATGACAGGCATCATGGAGCGTTGTGATGACAAGTCTTATGGAACATTGTGATCACACGGGTTTGGAGCATTGCGATGACAGAGTTCATGGATCATATTGATTTCAAGGAGCATGGATCTTTGTGATGACAAGGGCATGAAGCAATGTGATCCCAAGATGCATGTAGGATTGTGATGACAATGGTAATGGAGGAATGTGATGACAAGCGCATGGAATATTGTGATGAAAAGGTCATGTAGCGTTTTGCTGACAAAGGCATGGAGCATTGTGGTGACAAGTGTCATGGAGCACTGTGATGACAAACATCACGGAGCATTGCGATTACAGGGTTCATGGAGTATTGGGTTGACACGGCCAAGGATCATTTTGTTGACAAGTGTTATGGAGAATTTTGATGACAAGAGTCCCGGATCACTGTGTTGTCAGGGGTCATGGATCGTTGTGATGAGAGTGGTCATGGAGCATTGTGATGACAAGGGTCATGGAGCATTGTGATCATAAGGTCATGGAGCATTGGGCTGAAAATGTTCATGGAGTATTGTGATGAGAGGTGTCATGGAGCATTGTGATGACAAGGGAATGGAGCATTGTGATGACAATGTCCTGGAGCTTTAATGAGAAGACCATGGAGCCATGTGATGACAAGTCTCATGGAGCATTCTCACGAAAAGCGGCATGGAGCATTGTGATTACTGTGGTCTTGGAGCATTGTGATGAATAGGGCATGGAGCATTGTGATGAAAAAGGCATGGAGCCTTGCCATGACAGGGTTCCAAGAGCATATTGACATCAAGTGTCAGGGACCATTGTGATGACAAGTGTATTGAGCATGGTGATGCCAAAGCTCATGGAGCATTGTGATGAGAAGACCATGGATAATTTTGATGACGAGCGTCATGGGGCGTTGTGAGGACAAGTGTTATGGAACATTGTGATCACAAGGGATTGGAGCCTTGTGATGACAGAGGTCATGGAGCGTTTTGAGTTCATTCTGATGACAATAGCATGAAGCACTATGATGATGGTCAGGGTGCATTGTGATGACAGGGTTCATGGAACCTTGAGATGAAAAGGGGCATGGAGCATTGTAGTTACAAGGGTCTTGGTGCTTTGTGATGACAAGGGCATGCAGCATTGTGATGAGAAGGCCATGGAGGATTCTGATGAGATGCGTCATGGAGCTTTGTGATGACAAGGGCATGGAGCATTGTGATGAGAAGACCATGGATAATGGTGATGACGAGCGTCATGGGGCGTTGTGATGAAAAGTGTTATGGAACATTGTGATCCCAAGGGTTTAGAGCATTTTGATGGCAGATGTCATGGAGCATTTTGATTTCATTTTGATTACAATAACGTGAAGCAATATGATGATGGACATGTTGCATTGTGATGACAAGGTTCTTCGAGCATTGAGATGAAAAAGGGCATGGAGCATTGTGATTACAGGGTTCTTGGAGCATTGTGATGACAAGGGCATGGAGCATTGTGATGAGATGGCCATGGAGCATTCTGATGACTTGTGTCATGGAGATTTTGATGACAAGGGCATGAAGCATTGTTGTAACAGTGGTCTTAGAGCATTTTGATTACAAGGGTTATGGAGCCTTGTGATAAGAAGGCCGTGGAACATTGTGATGGCTGGGGTCATGGAGCATTGTTATGACAGTGGCAATGTAGCATTGTGATGACAAGGGCATGGAGCATTGGTCTGAAAAGTTTCATGGATTATTGGGATGAGAGTGGGCATGGAGCATTGTGATGACAAGGGCACGGAACACTGTGATACATGGGTCATGTAGGATTGTAACGACAAGGGCATGGAGAATTGTGATGACAAGATCATGTAACATTGTGATGAGAAGTGTCATGGAGCATTGTGATGACAAAGATGTAGAGAATTGTGATGACAAGGGACATGGAGCATTGTGATGACCAGAGCATGGAGCATTGGTCTGACAGGTTTCATGGATTATTGTGATGACAAGTGTCATGGAGCATTTTGATGACAAGGGCATGGGGCTTTGTGATGGGGAGAGCAGGGAGCATTGTGATGACAAGGTTTATGGAGCATTGTGATGACAAGGCTGTGGAGCATTGTGATAACAAGCACAAGTCACATTTTGATGCCATGGGTCATGGAGCACTGTGCTGACAAGGGCATGCAACTTTGTGATGACAAGGTTCATGGAGCATTGAGAGGAAAAGGGGCATGGAGCATTGTGATGACAGGGGTCTAGGAGCTTTGTGATGACAGAGGTCATGGATCATTTTGATTTCCTTGTGATGACAATAGCCTGAAGCATTATGATGATGGGCATGGTCCATTGTGATGACAGGTGTAATGGAGCATTGAGATGAAAATGGGCATGGAGCATTGTTATTACAGTGGTATAGGAGCATTGTGATGACAAGAGCATGGAGCATTGTGATGAAAAGTGCTTGGAGCCTTTTCATGACATGTTTCAAGGAGCATTCTGATGACGAGTGTCAGGGAGCATTGTGATGACAACTCTCTTGAGCATTGTGATGACAGAGATCATGGATCACTGTGATGACAGGTGTCATGGAGCATTGTGATGAGAAGGTCATGGAGCATTGGGCTGAAAATATTCATGGAGTATTGTGGTGACAGGGGTCATGGATCCTTTTGATAGCAAGGGAATGGAGCATTGTGATGACAAGGTCCTGGAGCATTGTGATGAGAAGAACATGGAGCCTTGTGATGACAAGTCTAATGGAGCATTCTGAAGGAAAGAGGCAGGGAGCATTGTGATTACAGGGTCCTGGAGCTTTGTAATGACAAGAGCAAGGAGCATTGTGATGAGAAGACCATGGAGCATTCTCATGTTTTGTGTCATGGTGTTTTGTGATGACAAGGGCATGGACCATTGTGATTACAGGTGTCTTGGAGCATTGTGATGACAAGGGTCATGGAGCCTTGTGAGGAGAAGACCGTGGGACATTATGATGGCAGGGGTCATGGAGCATTTTTATGACGGGGGTAATGGATCATTGTGATGAAAAGGGCACGGAACATAGGTCTATAAAATTTCATGGGTTATTGTGATGACAGTGGGTATGGAGCATTGTGAAGACAAGGGCTCGGAACACTGTGATACATGGGTCATGGAGGATTGTAATGACATGGGCATGGAGCATTGTGATGAGAAGGGCATCGAGAATTGTGATGACAATCGTCATGGAGATTTGTGATGACAAGGGCATGGAGCAATATGATGAGATGTTTCAGGCAGCATTGTGATGACAATGGCATGGAGCATTGTGATGCCAAGGGTCATGGAGCTGTGTGATATCAAATGTCATGGAGCAGTTTGATGACAAGGGCATGGTGCATTGTGATGAGTAGGGCAGGGAGCATTGTGATGACAGGTGTTATGGAACATTGTGATGTCAGGGCTCATGGAGCATTGTGATGATATGGGCATGTAGCATGGTGATGACAGGTGTCATGGAACATTGTCAGATGACAATTGTTTTGAGCATTGTAATGACAAACATCTTGGATCATTGAGATGACAAGGGCATGGAGTAGTGTGATGACAGGCATCATGGAGCATTGTGATGAGTGTGTTATGGAACATTGTGATCACAAGGGTTTGGAGCCTAGTGATGACAGAGGTCATGGATCATTTTGATTTCAAGGAGCATGGAACATTGTGATGACAAGGGCATGAAGCAATGTGATCCCAAGTTTCAGGGAGGATTGTGATGACAATGGTAATGGAGTATTGTGATGCGAATTATATGGAGCACTATGATGACAAGTTCATGTAGCATTTTGCTGACAAAGGCATGGAGCATTGTGATGACAAGTGTCATGGAACATTGTGATAACAGAGGTCATAGAGCATTAGGATGACAAGAGCATGGACCATTTTGATTGGAAGAGTCATGGAGCATTTTGATGACAAGAGCCACAGATCATTGTGTTGTCAGGGGTCATTGAGCGTTGTGATGACAGTGGTCATGGAGGATTGGGCTGAAAATGTTCTTGGAGCATTGTGAAGACAAGGGAATGGAGCATTGTGGTGACAATATCCTGGAGCATTGTGATGAGATGACCATGGAGTCTTTTGATGACAAGTCTCATGGAGCAAGCTGATGGAAAGGGGCATGGAACATTGTGATTACAGTTGTCTTGGAGCATTGTGATGACAAGAGCATGGAGCATTGTGATGAGAAGTCCATGGAACATTCTGATGACATGCATCACGGAGCTTTGTGATGACAATGGCAAGAGGCATTGTGATTACAGGGATCTTGGAGCATTGTGATGAAAAGGGCATGGATCATTGTGATGACAAAGGCATGGAGCCTTGTCATGACAGGGTTCAAGGAGCATACTGACGACAAGTGTCAGGGAGCATTGTGATGACAAGTGTCATGGAGCACTGTGATGGCAAGCGTCATGGAGCCTTGTGATGACCGGGATCTGAGAGCATTGTGATGAAATGTGAATACATCATTGTGATGAAAAAGGCATGGTGCCTTGTCATGACAGGGTTCAAGGAGCACACTGACGACAAGTGTCAGGGAGCATTGTGATGTAAAGTGTATTGCGCATTGTAATGACAAAGGACATGGAGCATTGTGATGAGAAGTCCATGGATAATTGGGATGACGAGCGTCATGGGGTGTTGTGATGACAAGTGTTATGGAAGATTGTGATCACAAGGGTTTGGAGCATTGTGATGACAGAGGTCATGGAGCATTTTGAGTTCATTGTGATGACAAAATCATGAAGCATTATGATGAAGGGCATGGTGCATTGTGGTGGTAGGGTTCATGGAGCACTGAGATGAAATTGTCATGGAGCACTGTTATGACAGGGTTCTTGGAGCATTGTGATGACAAGGGCATGGAGCATTGTGATGAGAAGGCCAAGGAGAATACTGATGACATGCGTCATGGAGGTCCGTGATGACAAGTGCATACAGCATTGTGATTACAGGGGTCTTGGAGCATTGAGATGAAAAGGGGCATGGAGCATTGTGATTACAGGGGTAATGGAGCATTGTGATGACAAGTGAATCGAGCATTGTGATGAAAAAGGCATGGATCCTATGCCTGACAGGATTCTAGGAGCATTCCGAAGACAAGTGTCAGGGAGCATTGTGATGACAAGTGTATTGAGTATTGTGATGACAAAGGTCATGGAGCATTGAGATGACAAGGGCATGGGGTATGGTGATGACAGGCATCATGGAGCGTTGTGATGACAAGTCTTATGGAACATTGTGATCACACGGGTTTGGAGCATTGCGATGACAGAGTTCATGGATCATATTGATTTCAAGGAGCATGGATCTTTGTGATGACAAGGGCATGAAGCAATGTGATCCCAAGATGCATGTAGGATTGTGATGACAATGGTAATGGAGGAATGTGATGACAAGCGCATGGAATATTGTGATGAAAAGGTCATGTAGCGTTTTGCTGACAAAGGCATGGAGCATTGTGGTGACAAGTGTCATGGAGCACTGTGATGACAAACATCACGGAGCATTGCGATTACAGGGTTCATGGAGTATTGGGTTGACACGGCCAAGGATCATTTTGTTGACAAGTGTTATGGAGAATTTTGATGACAAGAGTCCCGGATCACTGTGTTGTCAGGGGTCATGGATCGTTGTGATGAGAGTGGTCATGGAGCATTGTGATGACAAGGGTCATGGAGCATTGTGATCATAAGGTCATGGAGCATTGGGCTGAAAATGTTCATGGAGTATTGTGATGAGAGGTGTCATGGAGCATTGTGATGACAAGGGAATGGAGCATTGTGATGACAATGTCCTGGAGCTTTAATGAGAAGACCATGGAGCCATGTGATGACAAGTCTCATGGAGCATTCTCACGAAAAGCGGCATGGAGCATTGTGATTACTGTGGTCTTGGAGCATTGTGATGAATAGGGCATGGAGCATTGTGATGAAAAAGGCATGGAGCCTTGCCATGACAGGGTTCCAAGAGCATATTGACATCAAGTGTCAGGGACCATTGTGATGACAAGTGTATTGAGCATGGTGATGCCAAAGCTCATGGAGCATTGTGATGAGAAGACCATGGATAATTTTGATGACGAGCGTCATGGGGCGTTGTGAGGACAAGTGTTATGGAACATTGTGATCACAAGGGATTGGAGCCTTGTGATGACAGAGGTCATGGAGCGTTTTGAGTTCATTCTGATGACAATAGCATGAAGCACTATGATGATGGTCAGGGTGCATTGTGATGACAGGGTTCATGGAACCTTGAGATGAAAAGGGGCATGGAGCATTGTAGTTACAAGGGTCTTGGTGCTTTGTGATGACAAGGGCATGCAGCATTGTGATGAGAAGGCCATGGAGGATTCTGATGAGATGCGTCATGGAGCTTTGTGATGACAAGGGCATGGAGCATTGTGATGAGAAGACCATGGATAATGGTGATGACGAGCGTCATGGGGCGTTGTGATGAAAAGTGTTATGGAACATTGTGATCCCAAGGGTTTAGAGCATTGTGATGGCAGATGTCATGGAGCATTTTGATTTCATTTTGATTACAATAACGTGAAGCAATATGATGATGGACATGTTGCATTGTGATGACAAGGTTCTTCGAGCATTGAGATGAAAAGGGCCATGGAGCATTGTGATTACAGGGTTCTTGGAGCATTGTGATGACAAGGGCATGGAGCATTGTGATGAGATGGCCATGGAGCATTCTGATGACTTGTGTCATGGAGATTTTGATGACAAGGGCATGAAGCATTGTTGTAACAGTGGTCTTAGAGCATTTTGATTACAAGGGTTATGGAGCCTTGTGATAAGAAGGCCGTGGAACATTGTGATGGCTGGGGTCATGGAGCATTGTTATGACAGTGGCAATGTAGCATTGTGATGACAAGGGCATGGAGCATTGGTCTGAAAAGTTTCATGGATTATTGGGATGAGAGTGGGCATGGAGCATTGTGATGACAAGGGCACGGAACACTGTGATACATGGGTCATGTAGGATTGTAACGACAAGGGCATGGAGAATTGTGATGACAAGATCATGTAACATTGTGATGAGAAGTGTCATGGAGCATTGTGATGACAAAGATGTAGAGAATTGTGATGACAAGGGACATGGAGCATTGTGATGACCAGAGCATGGAGCATTGGTGTGACAGGTTTCATGGATTATTGTGATGACAAGTGTCATGGAGCATTTTGATGACAAGGGCATGGGGCTTTGTGATGGGGAGAGCAGGGAGCATTGTGATGACAAGGTTTATGGAGCATTGTGATGACAAGGCTGTGGAGTATTGTGATGACAAGCACAAGTCACATTTTGATGCCATGGGTCATGGAGCACTGTGCTGACAAGGGCATGCAACTTTGTGATGACAAGGTTCATGGAGCATTGAGAGGAAAAGGGGCATGGAGCATTGTGATGACAGGGGTCTAGGAGCATTGTGATGACAGAGGTCATGGATCATTTTGATTTCCTTGTGATGACAATAGCCTGAAGCATTATGATGATGGGCATGGTCCATTGTGATGACAGGTGTAATGGAGCATTGAGATGAAAAGGGGCATGGAGCATTGTGATTACAGGGGTATAGGAGCATTGTGATGACAAGAGCATGGAGCATTGTGATGAAAAGTGCTTGGAGCCTTTTCATGACATGTTTCAAGGAGCATTCTGATGACGAGTGTCAGGGAGCATTGTGATGACAACTCTCTTGAGCATTGTGATGACAGAGATCATGGATCACTGTGATGACAGGTGTCATGGAGCATTGTGATGAGAAGGTCATGGAGCATTGGGCTGAAAATATTCATGGAGTATTGTGGTGACAGGGGTCATGGATCCTTTTGATAGCAAGGGAATGGAGCATTGTGATGACAAGGTCCTGGAGCATTGTGATGAGAAGAACATGGAGCCTTGTGATGACAAGTCTAATGGAGCATTCTGAAGGAAAGAGGCAGGGAGCATTGTGATTACAGGGTCCTGGAGCTTTGTAATGACAAGAGCAAGGAGCATTGTGATAAGAAGACCATGGAGCATTCTCATGTTTTGTGTCATGGTGTTTTGTGATGACAAGGGCATGGACCATTGTGATTACAGGTGTCTTGGAGCATTGTGATCACAAGGGTCATGGAGCCTTGTGAGGAGAAGACCGTGGGACATTATGATGGCAGGGGTCATGGAGCATTTTTATGACGGGGGTAATGGATCATTGTGATGAAAAGGGCACGGAACATAGGTCTATAAAATTTCATGGGTTATTGTGATGACAGTGGGTATGGAGCATTGTGAAGACAAGGGCTCGGAACACTGTGATACATGGGTCATGGAGGATTGTAATGACATGGGCATGGAGCATTGTGATGAGAAGGGCATCGAGAATTGTGATGACAATCGTCATGGAGATTTGTGATGACAAGGGCATGGAGCAATATGATGAGATGTTTCAGGCAGCATTGTGATGACAATGGCATGGAGCATTGTGATGCCAAGGGTCATGGAGCTGTGTGATATCAAATGTCATGGAGCAGTTTGATGACAAGGGCATGGTGCATTGTGATGAGTAGGGCAGGGAGCATTGTGATGACAGGTGTTATGGAACATTGTGATGTCAGGGCTCATGGAGCATTGTGATGATATGGGCATGTAGCATGGTGATGACAGGTGTCATGGAACATTGTCAGATGACAATTGTTTTGAGCATTGTAATGACAAACATCTTGGATCATTGAGATGACAAGGGCATGGAGTAGTGTGATGACAGGCATCATGGAGCATTGTGATGAGTGTGTTATGGAACATTGTGATCACAAGGGTTTGGAGCCTAGTGATGACAGAGGTCATGGATCATTTTGATTTCAAGGAGCATGGAACATTGTGATGACAAGGGCATGAAGCAATGTGATCCCAAGTTTCAGGGAGGATTGTGATGACAATGGTAATGGAGTATTGTGATGCGAATCATATGGAGCACTATGATGACAAGGTCATGTAGCATTTTGCTGACAAAGGCATGGAGCATTGTGATGACAAGTGTCATGGAACATTGTGATAACAGATGTCATAGAGCATTAGGATGACAAGAGCATGGACCATTTTGATTGGAAGAGTCATGGAGCATTTTGATGACAAGAGCCACAGATCATTGTGTTGTCAGGGGTCATTGAGCTTTGTGATGACAGTGGTCATGGAGGATTGGGCTGAAAATGTTCTTGGAGCATTGTGAACACAAGGGAATGGAGCATTGTGGTGACAATATCCTGGAGCATTGTGATGAGATGACCATGGAGTCTTTTGATGACAAGTCTCATGGAGCCAGCTGATGGAAAGGGGCATGGAACATTGTGATTACAGTTGTCTTGGAGCATTGTGATGACAAGAGCATGGAGCATTGGAATGAGAAGTCCATGGAACATTCTGATGACATGCATCACGGAGCTTTGTGATGACAATGGCAAGAGGCATTGTGATTACAGGGATCTTGGAGCATTTTGATGAAAAGGGCATGGATCATTTTGCTGACAAAGGCATGGAGCCTTGTCATGACAGGGTTCAAGGAGCATACTGACGACAAGTGTCAGGGAGCATTGTGATGACAAGTGTCATGGAGCACTGTGATGACAAGCGTCATGGAGCCTTGTGATGACCGGGATATTGGAGCATTGTGATGAAAAGTGAATGCATCCTTATGATGAAAAAGGCATGGTGCCTTGTCATGACAGGGTTCAAGGAGCACACTGACGACAAGTGTCAGGGAGCATTGTGATGTAAAGTGTATTGCGCATTGTAATGACAAAGGACATGGAGCATTGTGATGAGAAGTCCATGGATAATTGGGATCATGAGCGTCATGGGGTGTTGTGATGACAAGTGTTATGGAAGATTGTGATCACAAGGGTTTGGAGCATTGTGATGACAGAGGTCATGGAGCATTTTGAGTTCATTGTGATGACAAAATCATGAAGCATTATGACGAAGGGCATGGTGCATTGTGGTGGTAGGGTTCATGGAGCACTGAGATGAAAAGTGTCATGGAGCATTGTTATGACAGGGGTCTTGGAGCATTGTGATGACAAGGGCATGGAGCATTGTGATGAGAAGGCCAAGGAGAATACTGATGACATGCGTCATGGAGGTCCGTGATGACAAGTGCATACAGCATTGTGATTACAGGGGTGTTGGAGCATTGAGATGAAAAGGGGCATGGAGCATTGTGATTACAGGGGTAATGGAGCATTGTGATGACAAGTGAATCGAGCATTGTGATGAAAAAGGCATGGATCCTATTCATGACAGGATTCAAGGAGCATTCCAAAGACAAGTGTCAGGGAGCATTGTGATGACAAGTGTATTGAGTATTGTGATGACAAAGGTCATGGAGCATTGAGATGACAAGGGCATGGGGTATGGTGATGACAGGCATCATGGAGCGTTGTGATGACAAGGGAATGGAGCATTGTGATGACAATGTCCTGGAGCATTTAATGAGAAGACCATGGAGCCATGTGATGACAAGTCTCATGGAGCATTCTCACGAAAAGCGGCATGGAGCATTGTGATTACTGTGGTCTTGGAGCATTGTGATGAATAGGGCATGGAGCATTGTGATGAAAAAGGCATGGAGCCTTGCCATGACAAGGTTGCAAGAGCATATTGACATCAAGAGTCAGGGACCATTGTGATGACAAGTGTATTGAGCATGGTGATGCCAAAGCTCATGGAGAATTGTGATGAGAAGACCATGGATAATTTTGATGACGAGCGTCATGGGGCGTTGTGAGGACAAGTGTTATGGAACATTGTGATCACAAGG
The DNA here is from genome assembly GCF_025265405.1 of Mesoplodon densirostris. Classification (NCBI taxonomy): domain Eukaryota; kingdom Metazoa; phylum Chordata; class Mammalia; order Artiodactyla; family Ziphiidae; genus Mesoplodon; species Mesoplodon densirostris. Next base: position 3,513,133 of record NC_082682.1, read on the forward strand.
GATTGGAGCCTTGTGATGACAGAGGTCATGGAGCATTTTGAGTTCATTCTGATGACAATAGCATGAAGCACTATGATGATGGGAAGGTTGCATTGTGATGACAGGGTTCATGGAACATTGAGATGAAAAGGGGTATGGAGCATTGTAGTTACAAGGGTATTGGTGCTTTGTGATGAAAAGGGCATGAAGCATTGTGATGAGAAGGCCATGGAGGATTCTGATGAGATGCGTCATGGGGCTTTGTGATGACAAGGGCATGGAGCATTGTGATGAGAAGACCCTGGATAATGGTGATGACGAGCGTCATGGGGCGTTGTGATGAAAAGTGTTATGGAACATTGTGATCCCAAGGGTTTAGAGCATTGTGATGGCAGATGTCATGGAGCATTTTGATTTCATTTTGATTACAATAGCGTGAAGCAATATGATGATGGACATGTTGCATTGTGATGACAAGGTTCTTTGAGCATTGAGATGAAAAGGGGCATGGAGCATTGTGATTACAGGGTTCTTGGAGCATTGTGATGACAAGGGCATGGAGCATTGTGATGAGATGGCCATGGAGCATTCTGATGACTTGTGTCATGGAGATTTTGATGACAAGGGCATGAAGCATTGTTGTAACAGTGGTCTTAGAGCATTTTGATTACAAGGGTTATGGAGCCTTGTGATAAGAAGGCCGTGGAACATTGTGATGGCTGGGGTCAAGGAGCATTGTTATGACAGTGGCAATGGAGCATTGTGATGACAAGGGCATGGAGCATTGGTCTGAAAAGTTTCATGGATTATTGGGATGAGATTGGGCATGGAGCATTGTGATGACAAGGGCACGGAACACTGTGATACATGGGTCATGTAGGATTGTAACGACAAGGGCATGGAGAATTGTGATGAAAAGAGCATGTAACATTGTGATGAGAAGTGTCATGGAGCATTGTGATGACAAAGATGTAGAGAATTGTGATGACAAGGGACATGGAGCATTGTGATGACCAGAGCATGGAGCATTGGTCTGACAGGTTTCATGGATTATTGTGATGACAACTGTCATGGAGCATTTTGATGACAAGGGCATGGGGCATTGTGATGGGAAGAGCAGGGAGCATTGTGATGACAAGGTTTATGGAGCATTGTGATGACAAGGCTGTGGAGCATTGTGATGACAAGCACAAGTCACATTTTGATGCCATGGGTCATGGAGCACTGTGCTGACAAGGGCATGTAACTTTATGATGACAAGGTTCATGGAGCATTGAGAGGAAAAGGGGCATGGAGCATTGTGATGACAGGGGTCTAGGAGCTTTGTGATGACAGAGGTCATGGATCATTTTGATTTCCTTGTGATGACAATAGCCTGAAGCATTATGATGATGGGCATGGTCCATTGTGATGACAGGTGTAATGGAGCATTGAGATGAAAAGGGGCATGGAGCATTGTGATTACAGGGGTATAGGAGCATTGTGATGACAAGAGCATGGAGCATTGTGATGAAAAGTCCCTGGAGCCTTTTCATGACATGTTTCAAGGAGCATTCTGATGACGAGTGTCAGGGAGCATTGTGATGACAACTCTCTTGAGCATTGTGATGACAGAGATCATGGATCACTGTGATGACAGGTGTCATGGAGCATTGTGATGAGAAGGTCATGGAGCATTGGGCTGAAAATATTCATGGAGTATTGTGGTGACAGGGGTCATGGATCCTTTTGATAGCAAGGGAATGGAGCATTGTGATGACAAGGTCCTGGAGCATTGTGATGAGAAGACCATGGAGCCTTGTGATGACAAGTCTAATGGAGCATTCTGAAGGAAAGAGGCATGGAGCATTGTGATTACAGGGTCCTGGAGCATTGTAATGACAAGAGCAAGGAACATTGTTATGATTAGACCATGGAGCATTCTCATGATTTGTGTCATGGTGTTTTGTGATGACAAGGGCATGGACCATTGTGATGACAGGTGTCTTGGAGCATTGTGATGACAAGGGTCATGGAGCCTTGTGAGGAGAAGGCCGTGGGACATTATGATGGCAGGGGTCATGGAGCATTGTTATGACGGGGGTAATGGATCATTGTGATGAAAAGGGCACGGAACATAGGTCTATAAAATTTCATGGGTTATTGTGATGACAGTGGGTATGGAGCATTGTGAAGACAAGGGCTCGGAACACTGTGATACATGGGTCATGGAGGATTGTAATGACATGGGCATGGAGCATTGTGATGAGAAGGGCATCGAGAATTGTGATGACAAGCGTCATGGAGCTTTGTGATGACAAGGGCATGGAGCAATATGATGAGATGTTTAAGGGAGCATTGTGATGACAATGGCATGGAACATTGTGATGCCAAGGGTCATGGAGCTGTGTGATAACAAATGTCATGGAGCAGTTTGATGACAAGGGCATGGTGCATTGTGATGCGTAGGGCAGGGAGCATTGTGATGACCGGTGTTATGGAACATTGTGCTGTCAGGGCTCATGGAGCATTGTGATGATAAGGGTATTTAGCATGGTGATGACAGGTGTCATGGAACATTGTCAGATGACAATTGTTTTGAGCATTGTAATGACAAACATCTTGGATCATTGAGATGACAAGGGCATGGAGTAGTGTGATGACAGGCATCATGGAGCATTGTGATGAGTGTGTTATGGAACATTGTGATCACAATGGATTGGAGCCTAGTGATGACAGAGGTCATGGATCATTTTGATTTCAAGGAGCATGGAACATTGTGATGACAAGGGCATGAAGCAATGTGATCCCAAGTTTCAGGGAGGATTGTGATGACAATGGTAATGGAGTATTGTGATGAGAATCACATAGAGCACCGTGATGACAAGGTCATGTAGCATTTTGCTGACAAAGGCATGGAGCATTGTGATGACAAGTGTCATGGAACATTGTGATAACAGGGGTCATAGAGCATTAGGATGACAAGAGCATGGACCATTTTGATGAGAAGAGTCATGGAGCATTTTGATGACAAGAGCCACAGATCATTGTGTTGTCAGGGGTCATTGAGCGTTGTGATGACAGTGGTCATGGAGGATTGGGCTGAAAATGTTCTTGGAGCATTGTGAACACAAGGGAATGGAGCATTGTGGTGACAATATCCTGCAGCATTGTGATGAGATGACCATGGAGTCTTTTGATGACAAGTCTCATGGAGGAAGCTGATGGAAAGGCGCATGGAACATTGTGATTACAGTTGTCTTGGAGCATTGTGATGACAAGAGCATGGATCATTGTGATGAGAAGTCCATGGAACATTCTGATGACATGCATCATGGAGCTTTGTGATGACAATGGCAAGAGGCATTGTGATTACAGGGATCTTGGAGCATTGTGATGAAAAGGGCATGGATCATTGTGCTGACAAAGGCATGGAGCCTTGTCATGACAGGGTTCAAGGAGCATACTGACGACAAGTGTCAGGGAGCATTGTGATGACAAGTGTCATGGAACACTGTGATGGCAAGCATCATGGAGCCTTGTGATAACCGGTATCTTGGAGCTTTGTGATGAAAAGTGAATGCATCATTGTGATGAAAAAGGCATGGTGCCTTGTCATGACAGGGTTCAAGGAGCACACTGAAGACAAGTGTCAGGGAGCATTGTGATGTAAAGTGTATTGCACATTGTAAAGACCAAGGTCATGGAGCATTGTGATGAGAAGTCCATGGATAATTGGGATGACGAGCGTCATGGGGTGCTGTGATGACAAGTGTTATGGAAGATTGTGATCACAAGGGTTTGGAGCATTGTGATGATAGAGTTCATGGAGCATTTTGAGTTCATTGTGATGAAAACATCATGAAGCATTATGATGAAGGGCATGGTGCATTGTGATGATAGGGTTCATGGAGCACTGAGATGAAAAGTGTCATGGCGCATTGTTATGACAGGGGTCTTGGAGCATTGTGATGACAAGGGCATGGAGCATTGTGATGAAAAGGCCAAGGAGAATACTGATGACATGCGTCATGGAGGTCCGTGATGACAAGTGCATACAGCATTGTGATTACAGGGGTGTTGGAGCATTGAGATGAAAAGGGGCATGGAGCATTGTGATTACAGGGGTAATGGAGCATTGTGATGACAAGTGAATCGAGCATTGTGATGAAAAAAGCATGGATCCTACTCATGACAGGATTCAAGGAGCATTCCGAAGACAAGTGTCAGGGAGCATTGTGATGACAAGTGTATTGAGTATTGTGATGACAAAGGTCATGGAGCATTGAGATGACAAGGGCATGGGGTATGGTGATGACAGGCATCATGGAGCGTTGTGATGACAAGTCTTATGGAACATTGTGATCACACGGGTTTGGAGCATTGCGATGATAGAGTTCATGGATCATATTGATTTCAAGGAGCATGGATCTTTGTGATGACAAGGGCATGAAGCAATGTGATCCCAAGATGCATGTAGGATTGTGATGACAATGGTAATGGAGGAATGTGATGACAAGCGCATGGAATATTGTGATGAAAAGGTCATGTAGCGTTTTGCTGACAAAGGCATGGAGCATTGTGGTGACAAGTGTCATGGAGCACTGTGATGACAAATATCACGGAGCATTGCGATTACAGGGTTCATGGAGCATTGGGTTGAAACGGCCAAGGATCATTGTGTTGACAAGTGTTATGGAGAATTTTGATGACAAGAGTCCCGGATCACTGTGTTGTCAGGGGTCATGGATCGTTGTGATGACAGTGGTCATGGAGCATTGTGATGACAAGGGTCATGGAGCATTGTGATCATAAGGTCATGGAGCATTGGGCTGAAAATGTTCATGGAGTATTGTGATGAGAGGTGTCATGGAGCATTGTGATGACAAGGGAATGGAGCATTGTGATGACAATGTCCTGGAGCATTTAATGAGAAGACCATGGAGCCATGTGATGACAAGTCTCATGGAGCATTCTCACGAAAAGCGGCATGGAGCATTGTGATTACTGTGGTCTTGGAGCATTGTGATGAATAGGGCATGGAGCATTGTGATGAAAAAGGCATGGAGCCTTGCCATGACAGGGTTCCAAGAGCATATTGACATCAAGTGTCAGGGACCATTGTGATGACAAGTGTATTGAGCATGGTGATGCCAAAGCTCATGGAGCATTGTGATGAGAAGACCATGGATAATTTTGATGACGAGCGTCATGGGGCGTTGTGAGGACAAGTGTTATGGAACATTGTGATCACAAGGGATTGGAGCCTTGTGATGACAGAGGTCATGGAGCGTTTTGAGTTCATTCTGATGACAATAGCATGAAGCACTATGATGATGGTCAGGGTGCATTGTGATGACAGGGTTCATGGAACCTTGAGATGAAAAGGGGCATGGAGCATTGTAGTTACAAGGGTCTTGGTGCTTTGTGATGACAAGGGCATGCAACATTGTGATGAGAAGGCCATGGAGGATTCTGATGAGATGCGTCATGGAGCTTTGTGATGACAAGGGCATGGAGCATTGTGATGAGAAGACCATGGATAATGGTGATGACGAGCGTCATGGGGCGTTGTGATGAAAAGTGTTATGGAACATTGTGATCCCAAGGGTTTAGAGCATTGTGATGGCAGATGTCATGGAGCATTTTGATTTCATTTTGATTACAATAACGTGAAACAATATGATGATGGACATGTTGCATTGTGATGACAAGGTTCTTCGAGCATTGAGATGAAAAGGGGCATGGAGCATTGTGATTACAGGGTTCTTGGAGCATTGTGATGACAAGGGCATGGAGCATTGTGATGAGATGGCCATGGAGCATTCTGATGACTTGTGTCATGGAGATTTTGATGACAAGGGCATGAAGCATTGTTGTAACAGTGGTCTTAGAGCATTTTGATTACAAGGGTTATGGAGCCTTGTGATAAGAAGGCCGTGGAACATTGTGATGGCTGGGGTCATGGAGCATTGTTATGACAGTGGCAATGGAGCATTGTGATGACAAGGGCATGGAGCATTGGTCTGAAAAGTTTCATGGATTATTGGGATGAGAGTGGGCATGGAGCATTGTGATGACAAGGGCACGGAACACTGTGATACATGGGTCATGTAGGATTGTAACGACAAGGGCATGGAGAATTGTGATGACAAGAGCATGTAATATTGTGATGAGAAGTGTCATGGAGCATTGTGATGACAAAGATGTAGAGAATTGTGATGACAAGGGACATGGAGCATTGTGATGACCAGAGCATGGAGCATTGGTCTGACAGGTTTCATGGATTATTGTGATGACAAGTGTCATGGAGCATTTTGATGACAAGGGCATGGGGCTTTGTGATGGGGAGAGCAGGGAGCATTGTGATGACAAGGTTTATGGAGCATTGTGATGACAAGGCTGTGGAGCATTGTGATAACAAGCACAAGTCACATTTTGATGCCATGGGTCATGGAGCACTGTGCTGACAAGGGCATGTAACTTTATGATGACAAGGTTCATGGAGCATTGAGAGGAAAAGGGGCATGGAGCATTGTGATGACAGGGGTCTAGGAGCTTTGTGATGACAGAGGTCATGGATCATTTTGATTTCCTTGTGATGACAATAGCCTGAAGCATTATGATGATGGGCATGGTCCATTGTGATGACAGGTGTAATGGAGCATTGAGATGAAAAGGGGCATGGAGCATTGTGATTACAGGGGTATAGGAGCATTGTGATGACAAGAGCATGGAGCATTGTGATGAAAAGTCCCTGGAGCCTTTTCATGACATGTTTCAAGGAGCATTCTGATGACGAGTGTCAGGGAGCATTGTGATGACAACTCTCTTGAGCATTGTGATGACAGAGATCATGGATCACTGTGATGACAGGTGTCATGGAGCATTGTGATGAGAAGGTCATGGAGCATTGGGCTGAAAATATTCATGGAGTATTGTGGTGACAGGGGTCATGGATCCTTTTGATAGCAAGGGAATGGAGCATTGTGATGACAAGGTCCTGGAGCATTGTGATGAGAAGACCATGGAGCCTTGTGATGACAAGTCTAATGGAGCATTCTGAAGGAAAGAGGCATGGAGCATTGTGATTACAGGGTCCTGGAGCATTGTAATGACAAGAGCAAGGAGCATTGTGATGAGAAGACCATGGAGCATTCTCATGATTTGTGTCATGGTGTTTTGTGATGACAAGGGCATGGACCATTGTGATTACAGGTGTCTTGGAGCATTGTGATGACAAGGGTCATGGAGCCTTGTGAGGAGAAGACCGTGGGACATTATGATGGCAGGGGTCATGGAGCATTGTTATGACGGGGGTAATGGATCATTGTGATGAAAAGGGCACGGAACATAGGTCTATAAAATTTCATGGTTTATTGTGATGACAGTGGGTATGGAGCATTGTGAAGACAAGGGCTCGGAACACTGTGATACATGGGTCATGGAGGATTGTAATGACATGGGCATGGAGCATTGTGATGAGAAAGGCATCGAGAATTGTGATGACAATCGTCATGGAGATTTGTGATGACAAGGGCATGGAGCAATATGATGAGATGTTTCAGGCAGCATTGTGATGACAATGACATGGAGCATTGTGATGCCAAGGGTCATGGAGCTGTGTGATAACAAATGTCATGGAGCAGTTTGATGACAAGGGCATGCTGCATTGTGATGAGTAGGGCAGGGAGCATTGTGATGACAGGTGTTATGGAACATTGTGATGTCAGGACTCATGGAGCATTGTGATGATATGGGCATGTAGCATGGTGATGACAGGTGTCATGGAACATTGTCAGATGACAATTGTTTTCAGCATTGTAATGACAAACATCTTGGATCATTGAGATGACAAGGGCATGGAGTAGTGTGATGACAGGCATCATGGAGCATTGTGATGAGTGTGTTATGGAACATTGTGATCACAAGGGTTTGGAGCCTAGTGATGACAGAGGTCATGGATCATTTTGATTTCAAGGAGCATTGAACATTGTGATGACAAGGGCATGAAGCAATGTGATCCCAAGTTTCAGGGAGGATTGTGATGACAATGGTAATGGAGTATTGTGATGCGAATCACATGGAGCACTATGATGACAAGGTCATGTAGCATTTTGCTGACAAAGGCATGGAGCATTGTGATGACAAGTGTCATGGAACATTGTGATAACAGAGGTCATAGAGCATTAGGATGACAAGAGCATGGACCATTTTGATGAGAAGAGTCATGGAGCATTTTGATGACAAGAGCCACAGATCATTGTGTTGTCAGGGGTCATTGAGCGTTGTGATGACAGTGGTCATGGAGGATTGGGCTGAAAATGTTCTTGGAGCATTGTGAACACAAGGGAATGGAGCATTGTGGTGACAATATCCTGGAGCATTGTGATGAGATGACCATGGAGTCTTTTGATGACAAGTCTCATGGAGCAAGCTGATGGAAAGGGGCATGGAACATTGTGATTACAGTTGTCTTGGAGCATTGTGATGACAAGAGCATGGAGCATTGTGATGAGAAGTCCATGGAACATTCTGATGACATGCATCACGGAGCTTTGTGATGACAATGGCAAGAGGCATTGTGATTACAGGGATCTTGGAGCATTGTGATGAAAAGGGCATGGATCATTGTGCTGACAAAGGCATGGAGCCTTGTCATGACAGGGTTCAAGGAGCATACTGACGACAAGTGTCAGGGAACATTGTGATGACAAGTGTCATGGAGCACTGTGATGACAAGCGTCATGGAGCCTTGTGATGACCGGGATCTTGGAGCATTGTGATGAAAAGTGAATGCATCATTGTGATGAAAAAGGCATGGTGCCTTGTCATGACAGGGTTCAAGGAGCACACTGACGACAAGTGTCAGGGAGCATTGTGATGTAAATTGTATTGTGCATTGTAATGACAAAGGACATGGAGCATTGTGATGAGAAGTCCATGGATAATTGGGATCATGAGCGTCATGGGGTGTTGTGATGACAAGTGTTATGGAAGATTGTGATCACAAGGGTTTGGAGCATTGTGATGACAGAGGTCATGGAGCATTTTGAGTTCATTGTGATGACAAAATCATGAAGCATTATGACGAAGGGCATGGTGCATTGTGGTGGTAGGGTTCATGGAGCACTGAGATGAAAAGTGTCATGGAGCATTGTTATTACAGGGGTCTTGGAGCATTGTGATGACAAGGGCATGGAGCATTGTGATGAGAAGGCCAAGGAGAATACTGATGACATGCGTCATGGAGGTCCGTGATGACAAGTGCATACAGCATTGTGATTACAGGGGTGTTGGAGCATTGAGATGAAAAGGGGCATGGAGCATTGTGATTACAGGGGTAATGGAGCATTGTGATGACAAGTGAATCGAGCATTGTGATGAAAAAGGCATGGATCCTATTCATGACAGGATTCAAGGAGCATTCCAAAGACAAGTGTCAGGGAGCATTGTGATGACAAGTGTATGGAGTATTGTGATGACAAAGGTCATGGAGCATTGAGATGACAAGGGCATGGGGTATGGTGATGACAGGCATCATGGAGCGTTGTGATGACAAGGGAATGGAGCATTGTGATGACAATGTCCTGGAGCATTTAATGAGAAGACCATGGAGCCATGCGATGACAAGTCTCATGGAGCATTGTCACGAAAAGCGGCATGGAGCATTGTGATTACTGTGGTCTTGGAGCATTGTGATGAATAGGGCATGGAGCATTGTGATGAAAAAGGCATGGAGCCTTGCCATGACAAGGTTCCAAGAGCATATTGACATCAAGTGTCAGGGACCATTGTGATGACAAGTGTATTGAGCATGGTGATGCCAAAGCTCATGGAGCATTGTGATGAGAAGACCATGGATAATTTTGATGACGAGCGTCATGGGGCGTTGTGAGTACAAGTGTTATGGAACATTGTAATCACAAGGGATTGGAGCCTTGTGATGACAGAGGTCATGGAGCATTTTGAGTTCATTCTGATGACAATAGCATGAAGCACTATGATGATGGGCAGGTTGCATTGTGATGACAGGGTTCATGGAACATTGAGATGAAAAGGGGTATGGAGCATTGTAGTTACAAGGGTCTTGGTGCTTTGTGATGACAAGGGCATGAAGCATTGTGATGAGAAGACCATGGATAATGGTGATGACGAGCGTCATGGGGCGTTGTGATGAAAAGTGTTATGGAACATTGTGATCCCAAGGGTTTAGAGCATTGTGATGGCAGATGTCATGGAGCATTTTGATTTCATTTTGATTACAATAGCGTGAAGCAATATGATGATGGACATGTTGCATTGTGATGACAAGGTTCTTCGAGCATTGAGATGAAAAGGGGCATGGAGCATTGTGATTACAGGGTTCTTGGAGCATTGTGATGACAAGGGCATGGAGCATTGTGATGAGATGGCCATGGAGCATTCTGATGACTTGTGTCATGGAGATTTTGATGACAAGGGCATGAAGCATTGTTGTAACAGTGGTCTTAGAGCATTTTGATTACAAGGGTTATGGAGCCTTGTGATAAGAAGGCCGTGGAACATTGTGATGGCTGGGGTCATGGAGCATTGTTATGACAGTGGCAATGTAGCATTGTGATGACAAGGGCATGGAGCATTGGTCTGAAAAGTTTCATGGATTATTGGGATGAGAGTGGGGATGGAGCATTGTGATGACAAGGGCACGGAACACTGTGATACATGGGTCATGTAGGATTGTAACGACAAGGGCATGGAGAATTGTGATGACAAGAGCATGTAACATTGTGATGAGAAGTGTCATGGAGCATTGTGATGACAAAGATGTAGAGAATTGTGATGACAAGGGACATGGAGCATTGTGATGACCAGAGCATGGAGCATTGGTCTGACAGGTTTCATGGATTATTGTGATGACAAGTGTCATGGAGCATTTTGATGACAAGGGCATGGGGCTTTGTGATGGGGAGAGCAGGGAGCATTGTGATGACAAGGTTTATGGAGCATTGTGATGACAAGGCTGTGGAGCATTGTGATAACAGCACAAGTCACATTTTGATGCCATGGGTCATGGAGCACTGTGCTGACAAGGGCATGCAACTTTGTGATGACAAGGTTCATGGAGCATTGAGAGGAAAAGGGGCATGGAGCATTGTGAAGACAGGGGTCTAGGATCTTTGTGATGACAGAGGTCATGGATCATTTTGATTTCCTTGTGATGACAATAGCCTGAAGCATTATGATGATGGGCATGGTCCATTGTGATGACAGGTGTAATGGAGCATTGAGATTAAAAGGGCCATGGAGCATTGTGATTACAGGGGTATAGGAGCATTGTGATGACAAGAGCATGGAGCATTGTGATGAAAAGTGCTTGGAGCCTTTTCATGACATGTTTCAAGGAGCATTCTGATGACGAGTGTCAGGGAGCATTGTGATGACAACTCTCTTGAGCATTGTGATGACAGAGATCATGGATCACTGTGATGACAGGTGTCATGGAGCATTGTGATGAGAAGGTCATGGAGCATTGGGCTGAAAATATTCATGGAGTATTGTGGTGACAGGGGTCATGGATCCTTTTGATAGCAAGGGAATGGAGCATTGTGATGACAAGGTCCTGGAGCATTGTGATGAGAAGACCATGGAGCCTTGTGATGACAAGTCTAATGGAGCATTCTGAAGGAAAGAGGCATGGAGCATTGTGATTACAGGGTCCTGGAGCATTGTAATGACAAGAGCAAGGAGCATTGTGATGAGAAGACCATGGAGCATTCTCATGATTTGTGTCATGGTGTTTTGTGATGACAAGGGCATGGACCATTGTGATTACAGGTGTCTTGGAGCATTATGATGGCAGGGGTCATGGAGCATTGTTATGACCGGGGTAATGGATCATTGTGATGAAAAGGGCACGGAACATAGGTCTATAAAATTTCATGGATTATTGTGATGACAGTGGGTATGGAGCATTGTGAAGACAAGGGCTCGGAACACTGTGATACATGGGTCATGGAGGATTGTAATGACATGGGCATGGAGCATTGTGATGAGAAGGGCATCGAGAATTGTGATGACAATCGTCATGGAGATTTGTGATGACAAGGGCATGGAGCAATATGATGAGATGTTTCAGGCAGCATTGTGATGACAATGGCATGGAGCATTGTGATGCCAAGGGTCATGGAGCTGTGTGATAACAAATGTCATGGAGGAGTTTGATGACAAGGGCATGGTGCATTGTGATGAGTAGGGCAGGGAGCATTGTGATGGCAGGTGTTATGGAACATTGTGATGTCAGGGCTCATGGAGCATTGTGATGATATGGGCATGTAGCATGGTGATGACAGGAGTCATGGAACATTGTCAGATGACAATTGTTTGAGCATTGTAATGACAAACATCTTGGATCATTGAGATGACAAGGGCATGGAGTAGTGTGATGACAGGCATCATGGAGCATTGTGATGAGTGTGTTATGGAACATTGTGATCACAATGGTTTGGAGCCTAGTGATGACAGAGGTCATGGATCATTTTGATTTCAAGGAGCATGGAACATTGTGATGACAAGGGCATGAAGCAATGTGATCCCAAGTTTCAGGGAGGATTGTGATGACAATGGTAATGGAGTATTGTGATGAGAATCACATAGAGCACCGTGATGACAAGGTCATGTAGCATTTTGCTGACAAAGGCATGGAGCATTGTGATGACAAGTGTCATGGAACATTGTGATAACAGGGGTCATAGAGCATTAGGATGACAAGAGCATGGACCATTTTGATGAGAAGAGTCATGGAGCATTTTGATGACAAGAGCCACAGATCATTGTGTTGTCAGGGGTCATTGAGCGTTGTGATGACAGTGGTCATGGAGGATTGGGCTGAAAATGTTCTTGGAGCATTGTGAACACAAGGGAATGGAGCATTGTGGTGACAATATCCTGCAGCATTGTGATGAGATGACCATGGAGTCTTTTGATGACAAGTCTCATGGAGGAAGCTGATGGAAAGGCGCATGGAACATTGTGATTACAGTTGTCTTGGAGCATTGTGATGACAAGAGCATGGAGCATTGTGATGAGAAGTCCATGGAACATTCTGATGACATGCATCATGGAGCTTTGTGATGACAATGGCAAGAGGCATTGTGATTACAGGGATCTTGGAGCATTGTGATGAAAAGGGCATGGATCATTGTGCTGACAAAGGCATGGAGCCTTGTCATGACAGGGTTCAAGGAGCATACTGACGACAAGTGTCAGGGAGCATTGTGATGACAAGTGTCATGGAACACTGTGATGGCAAGCATCATGGAGCCTTGTGATAACCGGTATCTTGGAGCATTGTGATGAAAAGTGAATGCATCATTGTGATGAAAAAGGCATGGTGCCTTGTCATGACAGGGTTCAAGGAGCACACTGAAGACAAGTGTCAGGGAGCATTGTGATGTAAAGTGTATTGCACATTGTAAAGACCAAGGTCATGGAGCATTGTGATGAGAAGTCCATGGATAATTGGGATGACGAGCATCATGGGGTGTTGTGATGACAAGTGTTATGGAAGATTGTGATCACAAGGGTTTGGAGCATTGTGATGATAGAGGTCATGGAGCATTTTGAGTTCATTGTGATGACAACATCATGAAGCATTATGATGAAGGGCATGGTGCATTGTGATGATAGGGTTCATGGAGCACTGAGATGAAAAGTGTCATGGCGCATTGTTATGACAGGGGTCTTGGAGCATTGTGATGACAAGGGCATGGAGCATTGTGATGAAAAGGCCAAGGAGAATACTGATGACATGCGTCATGGAGGTCCGTGATGACAAGTGCATACAGCATTGTGATTACAGGGGTGTTGGAGCATTGAGATGAAAAGGGGCATGGAGCATTGTGATTACAGGGGTAATGGAGCATTGTGATGACAAGTGAATCGAGCATTGTGATGAAAAAAGCATGGATCCTACTCATGACAGGATTCAAGGAGCATTCCGAAGACAAGTGTCAGGGAGCATTGTGATGACAAGTGTATTGAGTATTGTGATGACAAAGGTCATGGAGCATTGAGATGACAAGGGCATGGGGTATGGTGATGACAGGCATCATGGAGCGTTGTGATGACAAGTCTTATGGAACATTGTGATCACACGGGTTTGGAGCATTGCGATGACAGAGTTCATGGATCATATTGATTTCAAGGAGCATGGATCTTTGTGATGACAAGGGCATGAAGCAATGTGATCCCAAGATGCATGTAGGATTGTGATGACAATGGTAATGGAGGAATGTGATGACAAGCGCATGGAATATTGTGATGAAAAGGTCATGTAGCGTTTTGCTGACAAAGGCATGGAGCATTGTGGTGACAAGTGTCATGGAGCACTGTGATGACAAATATCACGGAGCATTGCGATTACAGGGTTCATGGAGCATTGGGTTGAAACGGCCAAGGATCATTGTGTTGACAAGTATTATGGAGAATTTTGATGACAAGAGTCCCGGATCACTGTGTTGTCAGGGGTCATGGATCGTTGTGATGACAGTGGTCATGGAGCATTGTGATGACAAGGGTCATGGAGCATTGTGATCATAAGGTCATGGAGCATTGGGCTGAAAATGTTCATGGAGTATTGTGATGAGAGGTGTCATGGAGCATTGTGATGACAAGGGAATGGAGCATTGTGATGACAATGTCCTGGAGCATTTAATGAGAAGACCATGGAGCCATGTGATGACAAGTCTCATGGAGCATTCTCACGAAAAGCGGCATGGAGCATTGTGATTACTGTGGTCTTGGAGCATTGTGATGAATAGGGCATGGAGCATTGTGATGAAAAAGGCATGGAGCCTTGCCATGACAGGGTTCCAAGAGCATATTGACATCAAGTGTCAGGGACCATTGTGATGACAAGTGTATTGAGCATGGTGATGCCAAAGCTCATGGAGCATTGTGATGAGAAGACCATGGATAATTTTGATGACGAGCGTCATGGGGCGTTGTGAGGACAAGTGTTATGGAACATTGTGATCACAAGGGATTGGAGCCTTGTGATGACAGAGGTCATGGAGCGTTTTGAGTTCATTCTGATGACAATAGCATGAAGCACTATGATGATGGTCAGGGTGCATTGTGATGACAGGGTTCATGGAACCTTGAGATGAAAAGGGGCATGGAGCATTGTAGTTACAAGGGTCTTGGTGCTTTGTGATGACAAGGGCATGCAACATTGTGATGAGAAGGCCATGGAGGATTCTGATGAGATGCGTCATGGAGCTTTGTGATGACAAGGGCATGGAGCATTGTGATGAGAAGACCATGGATAATGGTGATGACGAGCGTCATGGGGCGTTGTGATGAAAAGTGTTATGGAACATTGTGATCCCAAGGGTTTAGAGCATTGTGATGGCAGATGTCATGGAGCATTTTGATTTCATTTTGATTACAATAACGTGAAGCAATATGATGATGGACATGTTGCATTGTGATGACAAGGTTCTTCGAGCATTGAGATGAAAAGGGGCATGGAGCATTGTGATTACAGGGTTCTTGGAGCATTGTGATGACAAGGGCATGGAGCATTGTGATGAGATGGCCATGGAGCATTCTGATGACTTGTGTCATGGAGATTTTGATGACAAGGGCATGAAGCATTGTTGTAACAGTGGTCTTAGAGCATTTTGATTACAAGGGTTATGGAGCCTTGTGATAAGAAGGCCGTGGAACATTGTGATGGCTGGGGTCATGGAGCATTGTTATGACAGTGGCAATGGAGCATTGTGATGACAAGGGCATGGAGCATTGGTCTGAAAAGATTCATGGATTATTGGGATGAGAGTGGGCATGGAGCATTGTGATGACAAGGGCACAGAACACTGTGATACATGGGTCATGTAGGATTGTAACGACAAGGGCATGGAGAATTGTGATGACAAGAGCATGTAATATTGTGATGAGAAGTGTCATGGAGCATTGTGATGACAAAGATGTAGAGAATTGTGATGACAAGGGACATGGAGCATTGTGATGACCAGAGCATGGAGCATTGGTCTGACAGGTTTCATGGATTATTGTGATGACAAGTGTCATGGAGCATTTTGATGACAAGGGCATGGGGCTTTGTGATGGGGAGAGCAGGGAGCATTGTGATGACAAGGTTTATGGAGCATTGTGATGACAAGGCTGTGGAGCATTGTGATAACAAGCACAAGTCACATTTTGATGCCATGGGTCATGGAGCACTGTGCTGACAAGGGCATGTAACTTTATGATGACAAGGTTCATGGAGCATTGAGAGGAAAAGGGGCATGGAGCATTGTGATGACAGGGGTCTAGGAGCTTTGTGATGACAGAGGTCATGGATCATTTTGATTTCCTTGTGATGACAATAGCCTGAAGCATTATGATGATGGGCATGGTCCATTGTGATGACAGGTGTAATGGAGCATTTAGATGAAAAGGGGCATGGAGCATTGTGATTACAGGGGTATAGGAGCATTGTGATGACAAGAGCATGGAGCATTGTGATGAAAAGTCCCTGGAGCCTTTTCATGACATGTTTCAAGGAGCATTCTGATGACGAGTGTCAGGGAGCATTGTGATGACAACTCTCTTGAGCATTGTGATGACAGAGATCATGGATCACTGTGATGACAGGTGTCATGGAGCATTGTGATGAGAAGGTCATGGAGCATTGGGCTGAAAATATTCATGGAGTATTGTGGTGACAGGGGTCATGGATCCTTTTGATAGCAAGGGAATGGAGCATTGTGATGACAAGGTCCTGGAGCATTGTGATGAGAAGACCATGGAGCCTTGTGATGACAAGTCTAATGGAGCATTCTGAAGGAAAGAGGCATGGAGCATTGTGATTACAGGGTCCTGGAGCATTGTAATGACAAGAGCAAGGAGCATTGTGATGAGAAGACCATGGAGCATTCTCATGATTTGTGTCATGGTGTTTTGTGATGACAAGGGCATGGACCATTGTGATTACAGGTGTCTTGGAGCATTGTGATGACAAGGGTCATGGAGCCTTGTGAGGAGAAGACCGTGGGACATTATGATGGCAGGGGTCATGGAGCATTGTTATGACGGGGGTAATGGATCATTGTGATGAAAAGGGCACGGAACATAGGTCTATAAAATTTCATGGTTTATTGTGATGACAGTGGGTATGGAGCATTGTGAAGACAAGGGCTCGGAACACTGTGATACATGGGTCATGGAGGATTGTAATGACATGGGCATGGAGCATTGTGATGAGAAGGGCATCGAGAATTGTGATGACAATCGTCATGGAGATTTGTGATGACAAGGGCATGGAGCAATATGATGAGATGTTTCAGGCAGCATTGTGATGACAATGACATGGAGCATTGTGATGCCAAGGGTCATGGAGCTGTGTGATAACAAATGTCATGGAGCAGTTTGATGACAAGGGCATGCTGCATTGTGATGAGTAGGGCAGGGAGCATTGTGATGACAGGTGTTATGGAACATTGTGATGTCAGGACTCATGGAGCATTGTGATGATATGGGCATGTAGCATGGTGATGACAGGTGTCATGGAACATTGTCAGATGACAATTGTTTTCAGCATTGTAATGACAAACATCTTGGATCATTGAGATGACAAGGGCATGGAGTAGTGTGATGACAGGCATCATGGAGCATTGTGATGAGTGTGTTATGGAACATTGTGATCACAAGGGTTTGGAGCCTAGTGATGACAGAGGTCATGGATCATTTTGATTTCAAGGAGCATTGAACATTGTGATGACAAGGGCATGAAGCAATGTGATCCCAAGTTTCAGGGAGGATTGTGATGACAATGGTAATGGAGTATTGTGATGCGAATCACATGGAGCACTATGATGACAAGGTCATGTAGCATTTTGCTGACAAAGGCATGGAGCATTGTGATGACAAGTGTCATGGAACATTGTGATAACAGAGGTCATAGAGCATTAGGATGACAAGAGCATGGACCATTTTGATGAGAAGAGTCATGGAGCATTTTGATGACAAGAGCCACAGATCATTGTGTTGTCAGGGGTCATTGAGCGTTGTGATGACAGTGGTCATGGAGGATTGGGCTGAAAATGTTCTTGGAGCATTGTGAACACAAGGGAATGGAGCATTGTGGTGACAATATCCTGGAGCATTGTGATGAGATGACCATGGAGTCTTTTGATGACAAGTCTCATGGAGCAAGCTGATGGAAAGGGGCATGGAACATTGTGATTACAGTTGTCTTGGAGCATTGTGATGACAAGAGCATGGAGCATTGTGATGAGAAGTCCATGGAACATTCTGATGACATGCATCACGGAGCTTTGTGATGACAATGGCAAGAGGCATTGTGATTACAGGGATCTTGGAGCATTGTGATGAAAAGGGCATGGATCATTGTGCTGACAAAGGCATGGAGCCTTGTCATGACAGGGTTCAAGGAGCATACTGACGACAAGTGTCAGGGAACATTGTGATGACAAGTGTCATGGAGCACTGTGATGACAAGCGTCATGGAGCCTTGTGATGACCGGGATCTTGGAGCATTGTGATGAAAAGTGAATGCATCATTGTGATGAAAAAGGCATGGTGCCTTGTCATGACAGGGTTCAAGGAGCACACTGAAGACAAGTGTCAGGGAGCATTGTGATGTAAAGTGTATTGCACATTGTAAAGACCAAGGTCATGGAGCATTGTGATGAGAAGTCCATGGATAATTGGGATGACGAGCATCATGGGGTGTTGTGATGACAAGTGTTATGGAAGATTGTGATCACAAGGGTTTGGAGCATTGTGATGATAGAGGTCATGGAGCATTTTGAGTTCATTGTGATGACAACATCATGAAGCATTATGATGAAGGGCATGGTGCATTGTGATGATAGGGTTCATGGAGCACTGAGATGAAAAGTGTCATGGCGCATTGTTATGACAGGGGTCTTGGAGCATTGTGATGACAAGGGCATGGAGCATTGTGATGAAAAGGCCAAGGAGAATACTGATGACATGCGTCATGGAGGTCCGTGATGACAAGTGCATACAGCATTGTGATTACAGGGGTGTTGGAGCATTGAGATGAAAAGGGGCATGGAGCATTGTGATTACAGGGGTAATGGAGCATTGTGATGACAAGTGAATCGAGCATTGTGATGAAAAAAGCATGGATCCTACTCATGACAGGATTCAAGGAGCATTCCGAAGACAAGTGTCAGGGAGCATTGTGATGACAAGTGTATTGAGTATTGTGATGACAAAGGTCATGGAGCATTGAGATGACAAGGGCATGGGGTATGGTGATGACAGGCATCATGGAGCGTTGTGATGACAAGTCTTATGGAACATTGTGATCACACGGGTTTGGAGCATTGCGATGACAGAGTTCATGGATCATATTGATTTCAAGGAGCATGGATCTTTGTGATGACAAGGGCATGAAGCAATGTGATCCCAAGATGCATGTAGGATTGTGATGACAATGGTAATGGAGGAATGTGATGACAAGCGCATGGAATATTGTGATGAAAAGGTCATGTAGCGTTTTGCTGACAAAGGCATGGAGCATTGTGGTGACAAGTGTCATGGAGCACTGTGATGACAAATATCACGGAGCATTGCGATTACAGGGTTCATGGAGCATTGGGTTGAAACGGCCAAGGATCATTGTGTTGACAAGTATTATGGAGAATTTTGATGACAAGAGTCCCGGATCACTGTGTTGTCAGGGGTCATGGATCGTTGTGATGACAGTGGTCATGGAGCATTGTGATGACAAGGGTCATGGAGCATTGTGATCATAAGGTCATGGAGCATTGGGCTGAAAATGTTCATGGAGTATTGTGATGAGAGGTGTCATGGAGCATTGTGATGACAAGGGAATGGAGCATTGTGATGACAATGTCCTGGAGCATTTAATGAGAAGACCATGGAGCCATGTGATGACAAGTCTCATGGAGCATTCTCACGAAAAGCGGCATGGAGCATTGTGATTACTGTGGTCTTGGAGCATTGTGATGAATAGGGCATGGAGCATTGTGATGAAAAAGGCATGGAGCCTTGCCATGACAGGGTTCCAAGAGCATATTGACATCAAGTGTCAGGGACCATTGTGATGACAAGTGTATTGAGCATGGTGATGCCAAAGCTCATGGAGCATTGTGATGAGAAGACCATGGATAATTTTGATGACGAGCGTCATGGGGCGTTGTGAGGACAAGTGTTATGGAACATTGTGATCACAAGGGATTGGAGCCTTGTGATGACAGAGGTCATGGAGCGTTTTGAGTTCATTCTGATGACAATAGCATGAAGCACTATGATGATGGTCAGGGTGCATTGTGATGACAGGGTTCATGGAACCTTGAGATGAAAAGGGGCATGGAGCATTGTAGTTACAAGGGTCTTGGTGCTTTGTGATGACAAGGGCATGCAACATTGTGATGAGAAGGCCATGGAGGATTCTGATGAGATGCGTCATGGAGCTTTGTGATGACAAGGGCATGGAGCATTGTGATGAGAAGACCATGGATAATGGTGATGACGAGCGTCATGGGGCGTTGTGATGAAAAGTGTTATGGAACATTGTGATCCCAAGGGTTTAGAGCATTGTGATGGCAGATGTCATGGAGCATTTTGATTTCATTTTGATTACAATAACGTGAAGCAATATGATGATGGACATGTTGCATTGTGATGACAAGGTTCTTCGAGCATTGAGATGAAAAGGGGCATGGAGCATTGTGATTACAGGGTTCTTGGAGCATTGTGATGACAAGGGCATGGAGCATTGTGATGAGATGGCCATGGAGCATTCTGATGACTTGTGTCATGGAGATTTTGATGACAAGGGCATGAAGCATTGTTGTAACAGTGGTCTTAGAGCATTTTGATTACAAGGGTTATGGAGCCTTGTGATAAGAAGGCCGTGGAACATTGTGATGGCTGGGGTCATGGAGCATTGTTATGACAGTGGCAATGGAGCATTGTGATGACAAGGGCATGGAGCATTGGTCTGAAAAGATTCATGGATTATTGGGATGAGAGTGGGCATGGAGCATTGTGATGACAAGGGCACAGAACACTGTGATACATGGGTCATGTAGGATTGTAACGACAAGGGCATGGAGAATTGTGATGACAAGAGCATGTAATATTGTGATGAGAAGTGTCATGGAGCATTGTGATGACAAAGATGTAGAGAATTGTGATGACAAGGGACATGGAGCATTGTGATGACCAGAGCATGGAGCATTGGTCTGACAGGTTTCATGGATTATTGTGATGACAAGTGTCATGGAGCATTTTGATGACAAGGGCATGGGGCTTTGTGATGGGGAGAGCAGGGAGCATTGTGATGACAAGGTTTATGGAGCATTGTGATGACAAGGCTGTGGAGCATTGTGATAACAAGCACAAGTCACATTTTGATGCCATGGGTCATGGAGCACTGTGCTGACA
Organism: Mesoplodon densirostris; assembly: GCF_025265405.1. Taxonomy (NCBI): domain Eukaryota; kingdom Metazoa; phylum Chordata; class Mammalia; order Artiodactyla; family Ziphiidae; genus Mesoplodon; species Mesoplodon densirostris. The sequence continues at coordinate 3,534,544 of NC_082682.1, forward strand.
AGGGCATGTAACTTTATGATGACAAGGTTCATGGAGCATTGAGAGGAAAAGGGGCATGGAGCATTGTGATGACAGGGGTCTAGGAGCTTTGTGATGACAGAGGTCATGGATCATTTTGATTTCCTTGTGATGACAATAGCCTGAAGCATTATGATGATGGGCATGGTCCATTGTGATGACAGGTGTAATGGAGCATTGAGATGAAAAGGGGCATGGAGCATTGTGATTACAGGGGTATAGGAGCATTGTGATGACAAGAGCATGGAGCATTGTGATGAAAAGTCCCTGGAGCCTTTTCATGACATGTTTCAAGGAGCATTCTGATGACGAGTGTCAGGGAGCATTGTGATGACAACTCTCTTGAGCATTGTGATGACAGAGATCATGGATCACTGTGATGACAGGTGTCATGGAGCATTGTGATGAGAAGGTCATGGAGCATTGGGCTGAAAATATTCATGGAGTATTGTGGTGACAGGGGTCATGGATCCTTTTGATAGCAAGGGAATGGAGCATTGTGATGACAAGGTCCTGGAGCATTGTGATGAGAAGACCATGGAGCCTTGTGATGACAAGTCTAATGGAGCATTCTGAAGGAAAGAGGCATGGAGCATTGTGATTACAGGGTCCTGGAGCATTGTAATGACAAGAGCAAGGAGCATTGTGATGAGAAGACCATGGAGCATTCTCATGATTTGTGTCATGGTGTTTTGTGATGACAAGGGCATGGACCATTGTGATTACAGGTGTCTTGGAGCATTGTGATGACAAGGGTCATGGAGCCTTGTGAGGAGAAGACCGTGGGACATTATGATGGCAGGGGTCATGGAGCATTGTTATGACGGGGGTAATGGATCATTGTGATGAAAAGGGCACGGAACATAGGTCTATAAAATTTCATGGTTTATTGTGATGACAGTGGGTATGGAGCATTGTGAAGACAAGGGCTCGGAACACTGTGATACATGGGTCATGGAGGATTGTAATGACATGGGCATGGAGCATTGTGATGAGAAGGGCATCGAGAATTGTGATGACAATCGTCATGGAGATTTGTGATGACAAGGGCATGGAGCAATATGATGAGATGTTTCAGGCAGCATTGTGATGACAATGACATGGAGCATTGTGATGCCAAGGGTCATGGAGCTGTGTGATAACAAATGTCATGGAGCAGTTTGATGACAAGGGCATGCTGCATTGTGATGAGTAGGGCAGGGAGCATTGTGATGACAGGTGTTATGGAACATTGTGATGTCAGGACTCATGGAGCATTGTGATGATATGGGCATGTAGCATGGTGATGACAGGTGTCATGGAACATTGTCAGATGACAATTGTTTTCAGCATTGTAATGACAAACATCTTGGATCATTGAGATGACAAGGGCATGGAGTAGTGTGATGACAGGCATCATGGAGCATTGTGATGAGTGTGTTATGGAACATTGTGATCACAAGGGTTTGGAGCCTAGTGATGACAGAGGTCATGGATCATTTTGATTTCAAGGAGCATTGAACATTGTGATGACAAGGGCATGAAGCAATGTGATCCCAAGTTTCAGGGAGGATTGTGATGACAATGGTAATGGAGTATTGTGATGCGAATCACATGGAGCACTATGATGACAAGGTCATGTAGCATTTTGCTGACAAAGGCATGGAGCATTGTGATGACAAGTGTCATGGAACATTGTGATAACAGAGGTCATAGAGCATTAGGATGACAAGAGCATGGACCATTTTGATGAGAAGAGTCATGGAGCATTTTGATGACAAGAGCCACAGATCATTGTGTTGTCAGGGGTCATTGAGCGTTGTGATGACAGTGGTCATGGAGGATTGGGCTGAAAATGTTCTTGGAGCATTGTGAACACAAGGGAATGGAGCATTGTGGTGACAATATCCTGGAGCATTGTGATGAGATGACCATGGAGTCTTTTGATGACAAGTCTCATGGAGCAAGCTGATGGAAAGGGGCATGGAACATTGTGATTACAGTTGTCTTGGAGCATTGTGATGACAAGAGCATGGAGCATTGTGATGAGAAGTCCATGGAACATTCTGATGACATGCATCACGGAGCTTTGTGATGACAATGGCAAGAGGCATTGTGATTACAGGGATCTTGGAGCATTGTGATGAAAAGGGCATGGATCATTGTGCTGACAAAGGCATGGAGCCTTGTCATGACAGGGTTCAAGGAGCATACTGACGACAAGTGTCAGGGAACATTGTGATGACAAGTGTCATGGAGCACTGTGATGACAAGCGTCATGGAGCCTTGTGATGACCGGGATCTTGGAGCATTGTGATGAAAAGTGAATGCATCATTGTGATGAAAAAGGCATGGTGCCTTGTCATGACAGGGTTCAAGGAGCACACTGACGACAAGTGTCAGGGAGCATTGTGATGTAAATTGTATTGTGCATTGTAATGACAAAGGACATGGAGCATTGTGATGAGAAGTCCATGGATAATTGGGATCATGAGCGTCATGGGGTGTTGTGATGACAAGTGTTATGGAAGATTGTGATCACAAGGGTTTGGAGCATTGTGATGACAGAGGTCCTGGAGCATTTTGAGTTCATTGTGATGACAAAATCATGAAGCATTATGACGAAGGGCATGGTGCATTGTGGTGGTAGGGTTCATGGAGCACTGAGATGAAAAGTGTCATGGAGCATTGTTATGACAGGGGTCTTGGAGCATTGTGATGACAAGGGCATGGAGCATTGTGATGAGAAGGCCAAGGAGAATACTGATGACATGCGTCATGGAGGTCCGTGATGACAAGTGCATACAGCATTGTGATTACAGGGGTGTTGGAGCATTGAGATGAAAAGGGGCATGGAGCATTGTGATTACAGGGGTAATGGAGCATTGTGATGACAAGTGAATCGAGCATTGTGATGAAAAAGGCATGGATCCTATTCATGACAGGATTCAAGGAGCATTCCAAAGACAAGTGTCAGGGAGCATTGTGATGACAAGTGTATGGAGTATTGTGATGACAAAGGTCATGGAGCATTGAGATGACAAGGGCATGGGGTATGGTGATGACAGGCATCATGGAGCGTTGTGATGACAAGGGAATGGAGCATTGTGATGACAATGTCCTGGAGCATTTAATGAGAAGACCATGGAGCCATGCGATGACAAGTCTCATGGAGCATTGTCACGAAAAGCGGCATGGAGCATTGTGATTACTGTGGTCTTGGAGCATTGTGATGAATAGGGCATGGAGCATTGTGATGAAAAAGGCATGGAGCCTTGCCATGACAAGGTTCCAAGAGCATATTGACATCAAGTGTCAGGGACCATTGTGATGACAAGTGTATTGAGCATGGTGATGCCAAAGCTCATGGAGCATTGTGATGAGAAGACCATGGATAATTTTGATGACGAGCGTCATGGGGCGTTGTGAGTACAAGTGTTATGGAACATTGTAATCACAAGGGATTGGAGCCTTGTGATGACAGAGGTCATGGAGCATTTTGAGTTCATTCTGATGACAATAGCATGAAGCACTATGATGATGGGCAGGTTGCATTGTGATGACAGGGTTCATGGAACATTGAGATGAAAAGGGGTATGGAGCATTGTAGTTACAAGGGTCTTGGTGCTTTGTGATGACAAGGGCATGAAGCATTGTGATGAGAAGACCATGGATAATGGTGATGACGAGCGTCATGGGGCGTTGTGATGAAAAGTGTTATGGAACATTGTGATCCCAAGGGTTTAGAGCATTGTGATGGCAGATGTCATGGAGCATTTTGATTTCATTTTGATTACAATAGCGTGAAGCAATATGATGATGGACATGTTGCATTGTGATGACAAGGTTCTTCGAGCATTGAGATGAAAAGGGGCATGGAGCATTGTGATTACAGGGTTCTTGGAGCATTGTGATGACAAGGGCATGGAGCATTGTGATGAGATGGCCATGGAGCATTCTGATGACTTGTGTCATGGAGATTTTGATGACAAGGGCATGAAGCATTGTTGTAACAGTGGTCTTAGAGCATTTTGATTACAAGGGTTATGGAGCCTTGTGATAAGAAGGCCGTGGAACATTGTGATGGCTGGGGTCATGGAGCATTGTTATGACAGTGGCAATGTAGCATTGTGATGACAAGGGCATGGAGCATTGGTCTGAAAAGTTTCATGGATTATTGGGATGAGAGTGGGGATGGAGCATTGTGATGACAAGGGCACGGAACACTGTGATACATGGGTCATGTAGGATTGTAACGACAAGGGCATGGAGAATTGTGATGACAAGATCATGTAACATTGTGATGAGAAGTGTCATGGAGCATTGTGATGACAAAGATGTAGAGAATTGTGATGACAAGGGACATGGAGCATTGTGATGACCAGAGCATGGAGCATTGGTCTGACAGGTTTCATGGATTATTGTGATGACAAGTGTCATGGAGCATTTTGATGACAAGGGCATGGGGCTTTGTGATGGGGAGAGCAGGGAGCATTGTGATGACAAGGTTTATGGAGCATTGTGATGACAAGGCTGTGGAGCATTGTGATAACAGCACAAGTCACATTTTGATGCCATGGGTCATGGAGCACTGTGCTGACAAGGGCATGCAACTTTGTGATGACAAGGTTCATGGAGCATTGAGAGGAAAAGGGGCATGGAGCATTGTGAAGACAGGGGTCTAGGATCTTTGTGATGACAGAGGTCATGGATCATTTTGATTTCCTTGTGATGACAATAGCCTGAAGCATTATGATGATGGGCATGGTCCATTGTGATGACAGGTGTAATGGAGCATTGAGATTAAAAGGGCCATGGAGCATTGTGATTACAGGGGTATAGGAGCATTGTGATGACAAGAGCATGGAGCATTGTGATGAAAAGTGCTTGGAGCCTTTTCATGACATGTTTCAAGGAGCATTCTGATGACGAGTGTCAGGGAGCATTGTGATGACAACTCTCTTGAGCATTGTGATGACAGAGATCATGGATCACTGTGATGACAGGTGTCATGGAGCATTGTGATGAGAAGGTCATGGAGCATTGGGCTGAAAATATTCATGGAGTATTGTGGTGACAGGGGTCATGGATCCTTTTGATAGCAAGGGAATGGAGCATTGTGATGACAAGGTCCTGGAGCATTGTGATGAGAAGACCATGGAGCCTTGTGATGACAAGTCTAATGGAGCATTCTGAAGGAAAGAGGCATGGAGCATTGTGATTACAGGGTCCTGGAGCATTGTAATGACAAGAGCAAGGAGCATTGTGATGAGAAGACCATGGAGCATTCTCATGATTTGTGTCATGGTGTTTTGTGATGACAAGGGCATGGACCATTGTGATTACAGGTGTCTTGGAGCATTATGATGGCAGGGGTCATGGAGCATTGTTATGACCGGGGTAATGGATCATTGTGATGAAAAGGGCACGGAACATAGGTCTATAAAATTTCATGGATTATTGTGATGACAGTGGGTATGGAGCATTGTGAAGACAAGGGCTCGGAACACTGTGATACATGGGTCATGGAGGATTGTAATGACATGGGCATGGAGCATTGTGATGAGAAGGGCATCGAGAATTGTGATGACAATCGTCATGGAGATTTGTGATGACAAGGGCATGGAGCAATATGATGAGATGTTTCAGGCAGCATTGTGATGACAATGGCATGGAGCATTGTGATGCCAAGGGTCATGGAGCTGTGTGATAACAAATGTCATGGAGGAGTTTGATGACAAGGGCATGGTGCATTGTGATGAGTAGGGCAGGGAGCATTGTGATGGCAGGTGTTATGGAACATTGTGATGTCAGGGCTCATGGAGCATTGTGATGATATGGGCATGTAGCATGGTGATGACAGGAGTCATGGAACATTGTCAGATGACAATTGTTTGAGCATTGTAATGACAAACATCTTGGATCATTGAGATGACAAGGGCATGGAGTAGTGTGATGACAGACATCATGGAGCATTGTGATGAGTGTGTTATGGAACATTGTGATCACAATGGTTTGGAGCCTAGTGATGACAGAGGTCATGGATCATTTTGATTTCAAGGAGCATGGAACATTGTGATGACAAGGGCATGAAGCAATGTGATCCCAAGTTTCAGGGAGGATTGTGATGACAATGGTAATGGAGTATTGTGATGAGAATCACATAGTGCACCGTGATGACAAGGTCATGTAGCATTTTGCTGACAAAGGCATGGAGCATTGTGATGACAAGTGTCATGGAACATTGTGATAACAGGGGTCATAGAGCATTAGGATGACAAGAGCATGGACCATTTTGATGAGAAGAGTCATGGAGCATTTTGATGACAAGAGCCACAGATCATTGTGTTGTCAGGGGTCATTGAGCGTTGTGATGACAGTGGTCATGGAGGATTGGGCTGAAAATGTTCTTGGAGCATTGTGAACACAAGGGAATGGAGCATTGTGGTGACAATATCCTGCAGCATTGTGATGAGATGACCATGGAGTCTTTTGATGACAAGTCTCATGGAGGAAGCTGATGGAAAGGCGCATGGAACATTGTGATTACAGTTGTCTTGGAGCATTGTGATGACAAGAGCATGGAGCATTGTGATGAGAAGTCCATGGAACATTCTGATGACATGCATCATGGAGCTTTGTGATGACAATGGCAAGAGGCATTGTGATTACAGGGATCTTGGAGCATTGTGATGAAAAGGGCATGGATCATTGTGCTGACAAAGGCATGGAGCCTTGTCATGACAGGGTTCAAGGAGCATACTGACGACAAGTGTCAGGGAGCATTGTGATGACAAGTGTCATGGAACACTGTGATGGCAAGCATCATGGAGCCTTGTGATAACCGGTATCTTGGAGCATTGTGATGAAAAGTGAATGCATCATTGTGATGAAAAAGGCATGGTGCCTTGTCATGACAGGGTTCAAGGAGCACACTGAAGACAAGTGTCAGGGAGCATTGTGATGTAAAGTGTATTGCACATTGTAAAGACCAAGGTCATGGAGCATTGTGATGAGAAGTCCATGGATAATTGGGATGACGAGCGTCATGGGGTGTTGTGATGACAAGTGTTATGGAAGATTGTGATCACAAGGGTTTGGAGCATTGTGATGATAGAGGTCATGGAGCATTTTGAGTTCATTGTGATGACAACATCATGAAGCATTATGATGAAGGGCATGGTGCATTGTGATGATAGGGTTCATGGAGCACTGAGATGAAAAGTGTCATGGCGCATTGTTATGACAGGGGTCTTGGAGCATTGTGATGACAAGGGCATGGAGCATTGTGATGAAAAGGCCAAGGAGAATACTGATGACATGCGTCATGGAGGTCCGTGATGACAAGTGCATACAGCATTGTGATTACAGGGGTGTTGGAGCATTGAGATGAAAAGGGGCATGGAGCATTGTGATTACAGGGGTAATGGAGCATTGTGATGACAAGTTAATCGAGCATTGTGATGAAAAAAGCATGGATCCTACTCATGACAGGATTCAAGGAGCATTCCGAAGACAAGTGTCAGGGAGCATTGTGATGACAAGTGTATTGAGTATTGTGATGACAAAGGTCATGGAGCATTGAGATGACAAGGGCATGGGGTATGGTGATGACAGGCATCATGGAGCGTTGTGATGACAAGTCTTATGGAACATTGTGATCACACGGGTTTGGAGCATTGCGATGACAGATTTCATGGATCATATTGATTTCAAGGAGCATGGATCTTTGTGATGACAAGGGCATGAAGCAATGTGATCCCAAGATGCATGTAGGATTGTGATGACAATGGTAATGGAGGAATGTGATGACAAGCGCATGGAATATTGTGATGAAAAGGTCATGTAGCGTTTTGCTGACAAAGGCATGGAGCATTGTGGTGACAAGTGTCATGGAGCACTGTGATGACAAATATCACGGAGCATTGCGATTACAGGGTTCATGGAGCATTGGGTTGAAACGGCCAAGGATCATTGTGTTGACAAGTGTTATGGAGAATTTTGATGACAAGAGTCCCGGATCACTGTGTTGTCAGGGGTCATGGATCGTTGTGATGACAGTGGTCATGGAGCATTGTGATGACAAGGGTCATGGAGCATTGTGATCATAAGGTCATGGAGCATTGGGCTGAAAATGTTCATGGAGTATTGTGATGAGAGGTGTCATGGAGCATTGTGATGACAAGGGAATGGAGAATTGTGATGACAATGTCCTGGAGCATTTAATGAGAAGACCATGGAGCCATGTGATGACAAGTCTCATGGAGCATTCTCACGAAAAGCGGCATGGAGCATTGTGATTACTGTGGTCTTGGAGCATTGTGATGAATAGGGCATGGAGCATTGTGATGAAAAAGGCATGGAGCCTTGCCATGACAGGGTTCCAAGAGCATATTGACATCAAGTGTCAGGGACCATTGTGATGACAAGTGTATTGAGCATGGTGATGCCAAAGCTCATGGAGCATTGTGATGAGAAGACCATGGATAATTTTGATGACGAGCGTCATGGGGCGTTGTGAGGACAAGTGTTATGGAACATTGTGATCACAAGGGATTGGAGCCTTGTGATGACAGAGGTCATGGAGCGTTTTGAGTTCATTCTGATGACAATAGCATGAAGCACTATGATGATGGTCAGGGTGCATTGTGATGACAGGGTTCATGGAACCTTGAGATGAAAAGGGGCATGGAGCATTGTAGTTACAAGGGTCTTGGTGCTTTGTGATGACAAGGGCATGCAGCATTGTGATGAGAAGGCCATGGAGGATTCTGATGAGATGCGTCATGGAGCTTTGTGATGACAAGGGCATGGAGCATTGTGATGAGAAGACCATGGATAATGGTGATGACGAGCGTCATGGGGCGTTGTGATGAAAAGTGTTATGGAACATTGTGATCCCAAGGGTTTAGAGCATTGTGATGGCAGATGTCATGGAGCATTTTGATTTCATTTTGATTACAATAACGTGAAGCAATATGATGATGGACATGTTGCATTGTGATGACAAGGTTCTTCGAGCATTGAGATGAAAAGGGGCATGGAGCATTGTGATTACAGGGTTCTTGGAGCATTGTGATGACAAGGGCATGGAGCATTGTGATGAGATGGCCATGGAGCATTCTGATGACTTGTGTCATGGAGATTTTGATGACAAGGGCATGAAGCATTGTTGTAACAGTGGTCTTAGAGCATTTTGATTACAAGGGTTATGGAGCCTTGTGATAAGAAGGCCGTGGAACATTGTGATGGCTGGGGTCATGGAGCATTGTTATGACAGTGGCAATGGAGCATTGTGATGACAAGGGCATGGAGCATTGGTCTGAAAAGTTTCATGGATTATTGGGATGAGAGTGGGCATGGAGCATTGTGATGACAAGGGCACGGAACACTGTGATACATGGGTCATGTAGGATTGTAACGACAAGGGCATGGAGAATTGTGATGACAAGAGCATGTAATATTGTGATGAGAAGTGTCATGGAGCATTGTGATGACAAAGATGTAGAGAATTGTGATGACAAGGGACATGGAGCATTGTGATGACCAGAGCATGGAGCATTGGTCTGACAGGTTTCATGGATTATTGTGATGACAAGTGTCATGGAGCATTTTGATGACAAGGGCATGGGGCTTTGTGATGGGGAGAGCAGGGAGCATTGTGATGACAAGGTTTATGGAGCATTGTGATGACAAGGCTGTGGAGCATTGTGATAACAAGCACAAGTCACATTTTGATGCCATGGGTCATGGAGCACTGTGCTGACAAGGGCATGTAACTTTATGATGACAAGGTTCATGGAGCATTGAGAGGAAAAGGGGCATGGAGCATTGTGATGACAGGGGTCTAGGAGCTTTGTGATGACAGAGGTCATGGATCATTTTGATTTCCTTGTGATGACAATAGCCTGAAGCATTATGATGATGGGCATGGTCCATTGTGATGACAGGTGTAATGGAGCATTTAGATGAAAAGGGGCATGGAGCATTGTGATTACAGGGGTATAGGAGCATTGTGATGACAAGAGCATGGAGCATTGTGATGAAAAGTCCCTGGAGCCTTTTCATGACATGTTTCAAGGAGCATTCTGATGACGAGTGTCAGGGAGCATTGTGATGACAACTCTCTTGAGCATTGTGATGACAGAGATCATGGATCACTGTGATGACAGGTGTCATGGAGCATTGTGATGAGAAGGTCATGGAGCATTGGGCTGAAAATATTCATGGAGTATTGTGGTGACAGGGGTCATGGATCCTTTTGATAGCAAGGGAATGGAGCATTGTGATGACAAGGTCCTGGAGCATTGTGATGAGAAGACCATGGAGCCTTGTGATGACAAGTCTAATGGAGCATTCTGAAGGAAAGAGGCATGGAGCATTGTGATTACAGGGTCCTGGAGCATTGTAATGACAAGAGCAAGGAGCATTGTGATGAGAAGACCATGGAGCATTCTCATGATTTGTGTCATGGTGTTTTGTGATGACAAGGGCATGGACCATTGTGATTACAGGTGTCTTGGAGCATTGTGATGACAAGGGTCATGGAGCCTTGTGAGGAGAAGACCGTGGGACATTATGATGGCAGGGGTCATGGAGCATTGTTATGACGGGGGTAATGGATCATTGTGATGAAAAGGGAACGGAACATAGGTCTATAAAATTTCATGGGTTATTGTGATGACAGTGGGTATGAAGCATTGTGAAGCCAAGGGCTCGGAACACTGTGATACATGGGTCATGGAGGATTGTAATGACATGGGCATGGAGCATTGTGATGAGAAGGGCATCGAGAATTGTGATGACAATCGTCATGGAGATTTCTGATGACAAGGGCATGGAGAAATCTGATGAGATGTTTCAGGCAGCATTGTGATGACAATGGCATGGAGCATTGTGATGCCAAGGGTCATGGAGCTGTGTGATAACAAATGTCATGGAGCAGTTTGATGACAAGGGCATGGTGCATTGTGATGAGTAGGGCAGGGAGCATTGTGATGACAGGTGTTATGGAACATTGTGATGTCAGGGCTCATGGAGCATTGTGATGATATGGGCATGTAGCATGGTGATGACAGGTGTCATGGAACATTGTCAGATGACAATTGTTTTGAGCATTGTAATGACAAACATCTTGGATCATTGAGATGACAAGGGCATGGAGTAGTGTGATGACAGGCATCATGGAGCATTGTGATGAGTGTGTTATGGAACATTGTGATCACAAGGGTTTGGAGCCTAGTGATGACAGAGGTCATGGATCATTTTGATTTCAAGGAGCATGGAACATTGTGATGACAAGGGCATGAAGCAATGTGATCCCAAGTTTCAGGGACCATTGTGATGACAATGGTAATGGTGTATTGTGATGCGAATCACATGGAGCACTATGATGACAAGGTCATGTAGCATTTTGCTGACAAAGGCATGGAGCATTGTGATGACAAGTGTCATGGAACATTGTGATAACAGAGGTCATAGAGCATTAGGATGACAAGAGCATGGACCATTTTGATGAGAAGAGTCATGGAGCATTTTGATGACAAGAGCCACAGATCATTGTGTTGTCAGGGGTCATTGAGCGTTGTGATGACAGTGGTCATGGAGGATTGGGCTGAAAATGTTCTTGGAGCATTGTGAACACAAGGGAATGGAGCATTGTGGTGACAATATCCTGGAGCATTGTGATGAGATGACCATGGAGTCTTTTGATGACAAGTCTCATGGAGCAAGCTGATGGAAAGGGGCATGGAACATTGTGATTACAGTTGTCTTGGAGCATTGTGATGACAAGAGCATGGAGCATTGTGATGAGAAGTCCATGGAACATTCTGATGACATGCATCACGGAGCTTTGTGATGACAATGGCAAGAGGCATTGTGATTACAGGGATCTTGAAGCATTGTGATGAATAGGGCATGGATCATTGTGCTGACAAAGGCATGGAGCCTTGTCATGACCGGGTTCAAGGAGCATACTGACGACAAGTGTCAGGGAGCATTGTGATGACAAGTGTCATGGAGCACTGTGATGACAAGCGTCATGGAGCCTTGTGATGACCGGGATCTTGGAGCATTGTGATGAAAAGTGAATGCATCATTGTGATGAAAAAGGCATGGTGCCTTGTCATGACAGGGTTCAAGGAGCACACTGACGACAAGTGTCAGGGAGCATTGTGATGTAAAGTGTATTGCGCATTGTAATGACAAAGTACATGGAGCATTGTGATGAGAAGTCCATGGATAATTGGGATCATGAGCGTCATGGGGTGTTGTGATGACAAGTGTTATGGAAGATTGTGATCACAAGGGTTTGGAGCATTGTGATGACAGAGGTCATGGAGCATTTTGAGTTCATTGTGATGACAAAATCATGAAGCATTATGACGAAGGGCATGGTGCATTGTGGTGGTAGGGTTCATGGAGCACTGAGATGAAAAGTGTCATGGAGCATTGTTATGACAGGGGTCTTGGAGCATTGTGATGACAAGGGCATGGAGCATTGTGATGAGAAGGCCAAGGAGAATACTGATGACATGCGTCATGGAGGTCCGTGATGACAAGTGCATACAGCATTGTGATTACAGGGGTGTTGGAGCATTGAGATGAAAAGGGGCATGGAGCATTGTGATTACAGGGGTAATGGAGCATTGTGATGACAAGTGAATCGAGCATTGTGATGAAAAAGGCATGGATCCTATTCATGACAGGATTCAAGGAGCATTCCAAAGACAAGTGTCAGGGAGCATTGTGATGACAAGTGTATTGAGTATTGTGATGACAAAGGTCATGGAGCATTGAGATGACAAGGGCATGGGGTATGGTGATGACAGGCATCATGGAGCGTTGTGATGACAAGGGAATTGTGCATTGTGATGACAATGTCCTGGAGCATTTAATGAGAAGACCATGGAGCCATGTGATGACAAGTCTCATGGAGCAATCTCACGAAAAGCGGCATGGAGCATTGTGATTACTGTGGTCTTGGAGCATTGTGATGAATAGGGCATGGAGCATTGTGATGAAAAAGGCATGGAGCCTTGCCATGACAAGGTTCCAAGAGCATATTGACATCAAGTGTCAGGGACCATTGTGATGACAAGTGTATTGAGCATGGTGATGCCAAAGCTCATGGAGCATTGTGATGAGAAGACCATGGATAATTTTGATGACGAGCGTCATGGGGCGTTGTGAGGACAAGTGTTATGGAACATTGTGATCACAAGGGATTGGAGCCTTGTGATGACAGAGGTCATGGAGCATTTTGAGTTCATTCTGATGACAATAGCATGAAGCACTATGATGATAGGCAGGTTGCATTGTGATGACAGGGTTCATGGAACATTGAGATGAAAAGGGGTATGGAGCATTGTAGTTACAAGGGTCTTGGTGCTTTGTGATGACAAGGGCATGAATCATTGTGATGAGAAGGCCATGGAGGATTCTGATGAGATGCGTCATGGGGCTTTGTGATGACAAGGGCATGGAGCATTGTGATGAGAAGACCATGGATAATGGTGATGACGAGCGTCATGGGGCGTTGTGATGAAAAGTGTTATGGAACATTGTGATCCCAAGGGTTTAGAGCATTGTGATGGCAGATGTCATGGAGCATTTTGATTTCATTTTGATTACAATAGCGTGAAGCAATATGATGATGGACATGTTGCATTGTGATGACAAGGTTCTTCGAGCATTGAGATGAAAAGGGGCATGGAGCATTGTGATTACAGTGTTCTTGGAGCATTGTGATGACAAGGGCATGGAGCATTGTGATGAGATGGCCATGGAGCATTCTGATGACTTGTGTCATGGAGATTTTGATGACAAGGGCATGAAGCATTGTTGTAACAGTGGTCTTAGAGCATTTTGATTACAAGGGTTATGGAGCCTTGTGATAAGAAGGCCGTGGAACATTGTGATGGCTGGGGTCAAGGAGCATTGTTATGACAGTGGCAATGGAGCATTGTGATGACAAGGGCATGGAGCATTGGTCTGAAAAGTTTCATGGATTATTGGGATGAGAGTGGGCATGGAGCATTGTGATGACAAGGGCACGGAACACTGTGATACATGGGTCATGTAGGATTGTAACGACAAGGGCATGGAGAATTGTGATGACAAGAGCATGTAACATTGTGATGAGAAGTGTCATGGAGCATTGTGATGACAAAGATGTAGAGAATTGTGATGACAAGGGACATGGAGCATTGTGATGACCAGAGCATGGAGCATTGGTCTGATAGGTTTCATGGATTATTATGATGACAAGTGTCATGGAGCATTTTGATGACAAGGGCATGGGGCATTGTGATGGGAAGAGCAGGGAGCATTGTGATGACAAGGTTTATGGAGCATTGTGATGACAAGGCTGTGGAGCATTGTGATGAGAAGCACAAGTCACATTTTGATGCCATGGGTAATGGAGCACTGTGCTGACAAGGGCATGCAACTTTGTGATGACAAGGTTCATGGAGCATTGAGAGGAAAAGGGGCATGGAGCATTGTGATGACAGGGGTCTAGGAGTTTTGTGATGACAGAGGTCATGGATCATTTTGATTTCCTTGTGATGACAATAGCCTGAAGCATTATGATGATGGGCATGGTCCATTGTGATGACAGGTGTAATGGAGCATTGAGATGAAAAGGGGCATGGAGCATTGTGATTACAGGGATATAGGAGCATTGTGATGACAAGAGCATGGAGCATTGTGATGAAAAGTGCTTGGAGCCTTTTCATGACATGTTTCAAGGAGCATTCTGATGACGAGTGTCAGGGAGCATTGTGATGACAACCCTCTTGAGCATTGTGATGACAGAGATCATGGATCACTGTGATGACAGGTGTCATGGAGCATTGTGATGAGAAGGTCATGGAGCATTGGGCTGAAAATATTCATGGAGTATTGTGGTGACAGGGGTCATGGATCCTTTTGATAGCAAGGGAATGGAGCATTGTGATGACAAGGTCCTTGAGCATTGTGATGAGAAGACCATGGAGCCTTGTGATGACAAGTCTAATGGAGCATTCTGAAGGAAAGAGGCATGGAGCATTGTGATTACAGCGTGCTGGAACATTGTAATGACAAGAGCAAGGAGCATTGTGATGAGAAGACCATGGAGCATTCTCATGATTTTTGTCATGGTGTTTTGTGATGACAAGGGCATGGACCATTGTGATTACAGGTGTCTTGGAGCATTGTGATGACAAGGGTCATGGAGCCTTGTGAGGAGAAGGCCGTGGGACATTATGATGGAAGGGGTCATGGAGCATTGTTATGACGAGGGTAATGGATCATTGTGATGAAAAGGGCACGGAACATAGGTCTATAAAATTTCATGGGTTATTGTGATGACAGTGGGTATGGAGCATTGTGAAGACAAGGGCTCGGAACACTGTGATACATGGGTCATGGAGGATTGTAATGACATGGGCATGGAGCATTGTGATGAGAAGGGCATCGAGAATTGTGATGACAAGCGTCATGGAGCTTTCTGATGACAAGGGCATGGAGCAATATGATGAGATGTTTCAGGGAGCATTGTGATGAAAATGGCATGGAGCATTGTGATGCCAAGGGTCATGGAGCTGTGTGATAACAAATGTCATGGAGCAGTTTGATGACAAGGGCACGGTGCATTGTGATGAGTAGGGCAGGGAGCATTGTAATGACAGGTGTTATGGAACATTGTGATGTCAGGGCTCATGGAGCATTGTGATGCTATGGGCATGTAACATGGTGATGAGAGGTGTCATGGAACATTGTCAGATGACAATTGTTTTGAGCATTGTAATGACAAACATCTTGGATCATTGAGATGACAAGGGCATGGAGTAGTGTGATGACAGGCATCATGGAGCATTGTGATGAGTGTGTTATGGAACATTGTGATCACAAGGGTTTGGAGCCTAGTGATGACAGAGGTCATGGATCATTTTGATTTCAAGGAGCATGGAACATTGAGATGACAAGGGCATGAAGCAATGTGATCCCAAGTTTCAGGGAGGATTGTGATGACAATGGTAATGGAGTATTGTGATGAGAATCACATGGAGCACTGTGATGACAAGGTCATGTAGCATTTTGCTGACAAAGGCATGGAGCATTGTGATGACAAGTGTCATGGAACATTGTGATAACAGGGGCCATAGAGCATTAGGATGACAAGAGCATGGACCATTTTGATGAGAAGTGTCATGGAGCATTTTGATGACAAGAGCCACAGATCATTGTGTTGTCAGGGGTCATTGAGCGTTGTGATAACAGTGGTCATGGAGGATTGGGCTGAAAATGTTCTTGGAGCATTGCGAACACAAGGGAATGGAGCATTGTGGTGACAATATCCTGGAGCATTGTGATGACATGACCATGGAGTCTTTTGATGACAAGTCTCATGGAGCAAGCTGATGGAAAGGGGCTTGGAACATTGTGATTACAGTTGTCTTGGAGCATTGTGATGACAAGAGCATGGAGCATTGTGATGAGAAGTCCATGGAACATTCTGATGACATGCATCATGGAGCTTTGTGATGACAATGGCAAGAGGCATTGTGATTACAGGGAT
Organism: Mesoplodon densirostris; assembly: GCF_025265405.1. NCBI lineage: Eukaryota > Metazoa > Chordata > Mammalia > Artiodactyla > Ziphiidae > Mesoplodon > Mesoplodon densirostris. The sequence continues at coordinate 3,551,108 of NC_082682.1, forward strand.
CTTGGAGCATTGTGATGAAAAGGGCATGGATCATTGTGATGACAATTGCATGGAGCCTTGTCATGACAGGGTTCAAGGAGCATACTGACGATAAGTGTCAGGGAGCATTGTGATGACAAGTGTCATGGAGCACTGTGATGACAAGCGTCATGGAGCCTTGTGATAACCGGGATCTTGGAGCATTGTGATGAAAAGTGAATGCATCATTGTGATGAAAAAGGCATGGTGCCTTGTCATGACAGGGTTCAAGGAGCACACTGACGACAAGTGTCAGGGAGCATTGTGATGTAAAGTGTATTGCGCATTGTAAAGACAAAGGTCATGGAGCATTGTGATGAGAAGTCCATGGATAATTGGGATGACGAGCGTCAGGGGTTGTTGTGATGACAAGTGTTATGGAAGATTGTGATCACAAGGGTTTGGAGCATTGTGATGATAGAGGTCATGGAGCATTTTGAGTTCATTGTGATGACAACATCATGAAGCATTATGATGAAGGGCATGGTGCATTGTGATGATAGGGTTCATGGAGCACTGAGATGAAAATTGTCATGGCACATTGTTATGACAGGGGTCTTGGAGCATTGTGATGACAAGGGCATGGAGCATTGTGATGAGAAGGCCAATGAGAATACTGATGACATGCGTCATGGAGCTCCGTGATGACAAGTGCATACAGCATTGTGATTACAGGGGTCTTGGAGCATTGAGATGAAAAGGGGCATGGAGCATTGTGATTACAGGGGTAATGGAGCATTGTGATGACAAGTGAATCGAGCATTGTGATGAAAAAGGCATGGATCCTATTCATGACAGGATTCAAGGAGCATTCCCAAGACAAGAGTCAGGGAGCATTGTGATGACACGTGTATTGAGTATTGTGATGACAAAGGTCATGGAGCATTGAGATGACAAGGGCATGGAGTATGGTGATGACAGGCATCATGGAGCGTTGTGATGACAAGTCTTATGGAACATTGTGATGACACGGGTTTGGAGCATTGCGATGACAGATTTCATGGATCATATTGATTTCAAGGAGCATGGATCTTTGTGATGACAAGGGCATGAAGCAATGTGATCCCAAGATGCATGTAGGATTGTGATGACAATGGTAATGGAGGAATGTGATGACAAGCGCATGGAATATTGTGATGAAAAGGTCATGTAGCGTTTTGCTGACAAAGGCATGGAGCATTTTGATGACAAGTGTCATGGAGCACTGTGATGACAAACATCACGGAGCATTGTGATTACAGGGTTCATGGAGCATTGGGATGACACGGCCAAGGATCATTGTGTTGACAAGTGTTATGGAGAATTTTGATGACAAGAGTCACGGATCATTGTGTTGTCAGGGGTCATGGATCGTTGTGATGACAGTGGTAATGGAGCATTGTAATGACAAGGGTCATGGAGCATTGTGATCATAAGGTCATGGAGCATTGGGCTGAAAATTTTCATGGAGTATTGTGATGAGGGGTGTCATGGAGCATTGTGATGACAAGGGAATGGAGCATTGTGATCAGAATGTCCTGGAACATTTAATGAGAAGACCATGGAGCCATGTGATGACAAGTCTCATGGTGCATTCTCATAAAAAGCTGCATGCAGCATTGTGATTACTGTGGTCTTGGAGCATTGTGATGAATAGGGCATGGAGCATTGTAATGAAAAAGGCATGGAGCCTTGCCATGACAGGGTTCCAAGAGCATATTGACATCAAGTGTCAGGGACCATTGTGATGACAAGTGTATTGAGCATGGTGATGCCAAAGCTCATGGAGCATTGTGATGAGAAGACCATGGATAATTTTGATGACGAGCGTCATGGGGCGTTGTGAGGACAAGTGTTATGGAACATTGTGATCACAAGGGATTGGAGCCTTGTGATGACAGAGGTCATGGAGCATTTTGAGTTCATTCTGATGACAATAGCATGAAGCACTATGATGATGGGCATGGTGCATTGTGATGACAGGGTTCATGGAACATTGAGATGAAAAGGGGCATGGAGCATTGTAGTTACAAGGGTCTTGGAGCTTTGTGATGACAAGGGCATGCAGCATTGTGATGAGAAGGCCATGGAGGATTCTGATGACATGCGTCATGGAGCTTTGTGATGACAAGGGCATGGAGCATTGAGAGGAAAAGGGGCATGGAGCATTGTGATGACAGGGGTCTAGGAGCTTTGTGATGACAGAGGTCATGGATCATTTTGATTTCCTTGTGATGACAATAGCCTGAAGCATTATGATGATGGGCATGGTCCATTGTGATGACAGGTGTAATGGAGCATTGAGATGAAAAGGGGCATGGAGCATTGTGATTACAGGGGTATAGGAGCATTGTGATGACAAGAGCATGGAGCATTGTGATGAAAAGTGCTTGGAGCCTTTTCATGACATGTTTCAAGGAGCATTCTGATGACGAGTGTCAGGGAGCATTGTGATGACAACTCTCTTGAGCATTGTGATGACAGAGATCATGGTTCACTGTGATGACAGGTGTCATGGAGCATTGTGATGAGAAGGCCATGGAGGATTCTGATGAGATGCGTCATGGAGCTTTGTGATGACAAGGGCATGGAGCATTGTGATGAGAAGACCATGGATAATGGTGATGACGAGCGTCATGGGGCGTTGTGATGAAAAGTGTTATGGAACATTGTGATCCCAAGGGTTTAGAGCATTGTGATGGCAGATGTCATGGAGCATTTTGATTTCATTTTGATTACAATAACGTGAAGCAATATGATGATGGACATGTTGCATTGTGATGACAAGGTTCTTCGAGCATTGAGATGAAAAGGGGCATGGAGCATTGTGATTACAGGGTTCTTGGAGCATTGTGATGACAAGGGCATGGAGCATTGTGATGAGAAGCCCATGGAGCATTCTGATGACTTGTGTCATGGAGATTTTGATGACAAGGGCATGAAGCATTGTTATAACAGTGGTCTTAGAGCATTTTGATTACAAGGGTTATGGAGCCTTGTGATAAGAAGGCCGTGGAACATTGTGATGGCTGGGGTCATGGAGCATTGTTATGACAGTGGCAATGGAGCATTGTGATGACAAGGGCATGGAGCATTGGTCTGAAAAGTTTCATGGATTATTGGGATGAGAGTGGGCATGGAGCATTGTGATGATAAGGGCACGGAACACTGTGATACATGGGTCATGTAGGATTGTAACGACAAGGGCATGGAGAATTGTGATGACAAGAGCATGTAACATTGTGATGAGAAGTGTCATGGAGCATTGTGATGACAAAGATGTAGAGAATTGTGATGACAAGGGACATGGAGCATTGTGATGACCAGAGCATGGAGCATTGGTCTGACAGGTTTCATGGATTATTGTGATGACAAGTGTCATGGAGCATTTTGATGACAAGGGCATGGGGCATTGTGATGGGAAGAGCAGGGAGCATTGTGATGACAAGGTTTATGGAGCATTGTGATGACAAGGCTGTGGAGCATTGTGATGACAAGCACAAGTCACATTTTGATGCCATGGGTCATGGAGCACTGTGCTGACAAGGGCATGCAACTTTGTGATGACAAGGTTCATGGAGCATTGAGAGGAAAAGGGGCATGGAGCATTGTGATGACAGGGGTCTAGGAGCTTTGTGATGACAGAGGTCATGGATCATTTTGATTTCCTTGTGATGACAATACCCTGAAGCATTATGATGATGGGCATGGTCCATTGTGATGACAGGTGTAATGGAGCATTGAGATGAAAAGGGGCATGGAGCATTGTGATTACAGGGGTATAGGAGCATTGTGATGACAAGAGCATGGAGCATTGTGATGAAAAGTGCTTGGAGCCTTTTCATGACATGTTTCAAGGAGCATTCTGATGACGAGTGTCAGGGAGCATTGTGATGACAACTCTCTTGAGCATTTTGATGACAGAGATCATGGATCACTGTGATGACAGGTGTCATGGAGCATTGTGACGAGAAGGTCATGGAGCATTGGGCTGAAAATATTCATGGAGTATTGTGGTGACAGGGGTCATGGATCCTTTTGATAGCAAGGGAATGGAGCATTGTGATGACAAGGTCCTGGAGCATTGTGATGAGAAGACCATGGAGCCTTGTGATGACAAGTCTAATGGAGCATTCTGAAGGAAAGAGGCATGGAGCATTGTGATTACAGGGTCCTGGAGCTTTGTAATGACAAGAGCAAGGAGCATTGTGATTAGAAGACCATGGAGCATTCTCATGATTTGTGTCATGGTGTTTTGTGATGACAAGGGCATGGACCATTGTGATGACAGGTGTCTTGGAGCATTGTGATGACAAGGGTCATGGAGCCTTGTGAGGAGAAGGCCGTGGGACATTATGATGGCAGGGTTCATGGAGCATTGTTATGACGGGGGTAATGGATCATTTTGATGAAAAGGGCACGGAACATAGGTCTATAAAATTTCATGGGTTATTGTGATGACAGTGGGTATGGAGCATTGTGAAGACAAGGGCTCGGAACACTGTGATACATGGGTCATGGAGGATTGTAATGACATGGGCATGGAGCATTGTGATGAGAAGGGCATCGAGAATTGTGATGACAAGCGTCATGGAGATTTGTGATGACAAGGGCATGGAGCAATATGATGAGATGTTTCAGGGAGCATTGTGATGACAATGGCATGAAGCATTGTGATGCCAAGGGTCATGGAGCTGTGTGATAACAAATGTCATGGAGCAGTTTGATGACAAGGGCATGGTGCATTGTGATGAGTAGGGCAGGGAGCATTGTGATGACAGGTGTTATGGAACATTGTGATGTCAGGGCTCATGGAGCATTGCGATGATAAGGGTATTTAGCATGGTGATGACAGGTGTCATGGAACATTGTCAGATGACAATTGTTTTGAGCATTGTAATGACAAACATCTTGGATCATTGAGATGACAAGGGCATGGAGTAGTGTGATGACAGGCATCATGGAGCATTGTGATGAGTATGTTATGGAACATTGTGATCACAAGGGTTTGGAGCCTAGTGATGACAGAGGTCATGGATCATTTTGATTTCAAGGAGCATGGAACATTGTGATGACAAGGGCATGAAGCAATGTGATCCCAAGTTTCAGGGAGGATTGTGATGACAATGGTAATGGAGTATTGTGATGAGAATCACATGGAGCACCGTGATGACAAGGTCATGTAGCATTTTGCTGACAAAGGCATGGAGCATTGTGATGACAAGTGTCATGGAACATTGTGATAACAGGGGTCATAGAGCATTAGGATGACAAGAGCATGGACCATTTTGATGAGAAGAGTCATGGAGCATTTTGATGACAAGAGCCACAGATCATTGTGTTGTCAGGGGTCATTGAGCGTTGTGATGACTGTGGTCATGGAGGTTTGGGCTGAAAATGTTCTTGGAGCATTGTGAACACAAGGGAATGGAGCATTGTGGTGACAATATCCTGGAGCATTGTGATGAGATGACCATGGAGTCTTTTGATGACAAGTCTCATGGAGCAAGCTGATGGAAAGGGGCTTGGAACATTGTGATTACAGTTGTCTTGGAGCATTGTGATGACAAGAGCATGGAGCATTGTGATGAGAAGTCCATGGAACATTCTGATGACATGCATCATGGAGCTTTGTGATGACAATGGCAAGAGGCATTGTGATTACAGGGATCTTGGAGCATTGTGATGAAAAGGGCATGGATCATTGTGATGACAAAGGCATGGAGCCTTGTCATGACAGGGTTCAAGGAGCATACTGACGACAAGTGTCAGGGAGCATTGTGATGACAAGTGTCATGGAGCACTGTGATGGCAAGCATCATGGAGCCTTGTGATAACCGGTATCTTGGAGCATTGTGATGAAAAGTGAATGCATCATTGTGATGAAAAAGGCATGGTGCCTTGTCATGACAGGGTTCAAGGAGCACACTGACGACAAGTGTCAGGGAGCATTGTGATGTAAAGTGTATTGCACATTGTAAAGACCAAGGTCATGGAGCATTGTGATGAGAAGTCCATGGATAATTGGGATGACGAGCGTCATGGGGTGTTGTGATGACAAGTGTTATGGAAGATTGTCATCACAAGGGTTTGGAGCATTGTGATGATAGAGGACATGGAGCATTTTGAGTTCATTGTGATGACAACATCATGAAGCATTATGATGAAGGGCATGGTGCATTGTGATGATAGGGTTCATGGAGCACTGAGATGAAAAGTGTCATGGCGCGTTGTTATGACAGGGGTCTTGGAGCATTGTGATGACAAGGGCATGGAGCATTGTGATGAGAAGGCCAAGGAGAATACTGATGACATGCGTCATGGAGTTTCGTGATGACCAGGGCATAGAGCATTTTGATTACAGGGGTGTTGGAGCATTGAGATGAAAAGGGGCATGGAGCATTGTGATTACAGGGGTAATGGAGCATTGTGATGACAAGTGAATCGAGCATTGTGATAAAAATGCATGGATCCTACTCATGACAGGATTCAAGGAGCATTCTGAAGACAAGTGTCAGGGAGCATTGTGATGACAAGTGTATTGAGTATTGTGATGACAAAGGTCATGGAGCATTGAGATGACAAGGGCATGGGGTATGGTGATGACAGGCATCATGGAGCGTTGTGATGACAAGTCTTATGGAACATTGTGATCACACGGGTTTGGAGCATTGCGATGACAGAGTTCATGGATCATATTGATTTCAAGGAGCATGGATCTTTGTGATGACAAGGGCATGAAGCAATGTGATCCCAAGATGCATGTAGGATTGTGATGACAATGGTAATGGAGGAATGTGATGACAAGCGCATGGAATATTGTGATGAAAAGGTCATGTAGCGTTTTGCTGACAAAGGCATGGAGCATTGTGGTGACAAGTGTCATGGAGCACTGTGATGACAAACATCACGGAGCATTGCGATTAGAGGGTTCATGGAGCATTGGGTTGACACGGCCAAGGATCATTATGTTGACAAGTGTTATGGAGAATTTTGATGACAAGAGTCCCGGATCACTGTGTTGTCAGGGGTCATGGATCGTTGTGATGACAGTGGTCATGGAGCATTGTGATGACAAGGGTCATGGAGCATTGTGATCATAAGGTCATGGAGCATTGGGCTGAAAATGTTCATGGAGTATTGTGATGAGAGGTGTCATGGAGCATTGTGATGACAAAGGAATGGAGCATTGTGATGACAATGTCCTGGAGCATTTAATGAGAAGACCATGGAGCCATGTGATGACAAGTCTCATGGAGCATTCTCACGAAAAGCGGCATGGAGCATTGTGATTACTGTGGTCTTGGAGCATTGTGATGAATAGGGCATGGAGCATTGTGATGAAAAAGGCATGGAGCCTTGCCATGACAGGGTTCCAAGAGCATATTGACATCAAGTGTCAGGGACCATTGTGATGACAAGTGTATTGAGCATGGTGATGCCAAAGCTCATGGAGCATTGTGGTGAGAAGACCATGGATAATTTTGATGACGAGCGTCATGGGGGGTTGTGAGGACAAGTGTTATGGAACATTGTGATCACAAGGGATTGGAGCCTGGTGATGACAGAGGTCATGGAGCGTTTTGAGTTCATTCTGATGACAATAGCATGAAGCACTATGATGATGGGCAGGGTGCATTGTGATGACAGGGTTCATGGAACCTTGAGATGAAAAGGGGCATGGAGCATTGTAGTTACAAGGGTCTTGGTGCTTTGTGATGACAAGGGCATGCAGCATTGTGATGAGAAGGCCATGGAGGATTCTGATGAGATGCGTCATGGAGCTTTGTGATGACAAGGGCATGGAGCATTGTGATGAGAAGACCATGGATAATGGTGATGACGAGCGTCATGGGGCGTTGTGATGAAAAGTGTTATGGAACATTGTGATCCCAAGGGTTTAGAGCATTGTGATGGCAGATGTCATGGAGCATTTTGATTTCATTTTGATTACAATAACGTGAAGCAATATGATGATGGACATGTTGCATTGTGATGACAAGGTTCTTCGAGCATTGAGATGAAAAGGGGCATGGAGCATTGTGATTACAGGGTTCTTGGAGCATTGTGATGACAAGGGCATGGAGCATTGTGATGAGAAGCCCATGGAGCATTCTGATGACTTGTGTCATGGAGATTTTGATGACAAGGGCATGAAGCATTGTTATAACAGTGGTCTTAGAGCATTTTGATTACAAGGGTTATGGAGCCTTGTGATAAGAAGGCCGTGGAACATTGTGATGGCTGGGGTCATGGAGCATTGTTATGACAGTGGCAATGGAGCATTGTGATGACAAGGGCATGGAGCATTGGTCTGAAAAGTTTCATGGATTATTGGGATGAGAGTGGGCATGGAGCATTGTGATGACAAGGGCACGGAACACTGTGATACATGGGTCATGTAGGATTGTAACGACAAGGGCATGGAGAATTGTGATGACAAGAGCATGTAACATTGTGATGAGAAGTGTCATGGAGCATTGTGATGACAAAGATGTAGAGAATTGTGATGACAAGGGACATGGAGCATTGTGATGACCAGAGCATGGAGCATTGGTCTGACAGGTTTCATGGATTATTGTGATGACAAGTGTCATGGAGCATTTTGATGACAAGGGCATGGGGCATTGTGATGGGAAGAGCAGGGAGCATTGTGATGACAAGGTTTATGGAGCATTGTGATGACAAGGCTGTGGAGCATTGTGATGACAAGCACAAGTCACAGTTTGATGCCATGGGTCATGGAGCACTGTGCTGACAAGGGCATGCAACTTTGTGATGACAAGGTTCATGGAGCATTGAGAGGAAAAGGGGCATGGAGCATTGTGATGACAGGGGTCTAGGAGCTTTGTGATGACAGAGGTCATGGATCATTTTGATTTCCTTGTGATGACAATAGCCTGAAGCATTATGATGATGGGCATGGTCCATTGTGATGACAGGTGTAATGGAGCATTGAGATGAAAAGGGGCATGGAGCATTATGATTACAGGGGTATAGGAGCATTGTGATGACAAGGTTTATGGAGCATTGTGATGACAAGGCTGTGGAGCCTTTTCATGACATGTTTCAAGGAGCATTCTGATGACGAGTGTCAGGGAGCATTGTGATGACAACTCTCTTGAGCATTGTGATGACAGAGATCATGGATCACTGTGATGACAGGTGTCATGGAGCATTGTGATGAGAAGGTCATGGAGCATTGGGCTGAAAATATTCATGGAGTATTGTGGTGACAGGGGTCATGGATCCTTTTGATAGCAAGGGAATGGAGCATTGTGATGACAAGGTCCTGGAGCATTGTGATGAGAAGACCATGGAGCCTTGTGATGACAAGTCTAATGGAGCATTCTGAAGGAAAGAGGCATGGAGCATTGTGATTACAGGGTCCTGGAGCTTTGTAATGACAAGAGCAAGGAGCATTTTGATTAGAAGACCATGGAGCATTCTCATGATTTGTGTCATGGTGTTTTGTGATGACAAGGGCATGGACCATTGTGATTACAGGTGTCTTGGAGCATTGTGATGACAAGTGTCATGGAGCCTTGTGAGGAGAAGGCCGTGGGACATTATGATGGCAGGGTTCATGGAGCATTGTTATGACGGGGGTAATGGATCATTTTGATGAAAAGGGCACGGAACATAGGTCTATAAAATTTCATGGGTTATTGTGATGACAGTGGGTATGGAGCATTGTGAAGACAAGGGCTCGGAACACTGTGATACATGGGTCATGGAGGATTGTAATGACATGGGCATGAAGCATTGTGATGAGAAGGGCATCGAGAATTGTGATGACAAGCGTCATGGAGATTTGTGATGACAAGGGCATGGAGCAATATGATGAGATGTTTCAGGGAGCATTGTGATGACAATGGCATGAAGCATTGTGATGCCAAGGGTCATGGAGCTGTGTGATAACAAATGTCATGGAGCAGTTTGATGACAAGGGCATGGTGCATTGTGATGAGTAGGGCAGGGAGCATTGTGATGACAGGTGTTATGGAACATTGTGATGTCAGGGCTCATGGAGCATTGCGATGATAAGGGTATTTAGCATGGTGATGACAGGTGTCATGGAACATTGTCAGATGACAATTGTTTTGAGCATTGTAATGACAAACATCTTGGATCATTGAGATGACAAGGGCATGGAGTAGTGTGATGACAGGCATCATGGAGCATTGTGATGAGTATGTTATGGAACATTGTGATCACAAGGGTTTGGAGCCTAGTGATGACAGAGGTCATGGATCATTTTGATTTCAAGGAGCATGGAACATTGAGATGACAAGGGCATGAAGCAATGTGATCCCAAGTTTCAGGGAGGATTGTGATGACAATGGTAATGGAGTATTGTGATGAGAATCACATGGAGCACCGTGATGACAAGGTCATGTAGCATTTTGCTGACAAAGGCATGGAGCATTGTGATGACAAGTGTCATGGAACATTGTGATAACAGGGGTCATAGAGCATTAGGATGACAAGAGCATGGACCATTTTGATGAGAAGAGTCATGGAGCATTTTGATGACAAGAGCCACAGATCATTGTGTTGTCAGGGGTCATTGAGCGTTGTGATGACAGTGGTCATGGAGGTTTGGGCTGAAAATGTTCTTGGAGCATTGTGAACACAAGGGAATGGAGCATTGTGGTGACAATATCCTGCAGCATTGTGATGAGATGACCATGGAGTCTTTTGATGACAAGTCTCATGGAGGAAGCTGATGGAAAGGCGCATGGAACATTGTGATTACAGTTGTCTTGGAGCATTGTGATGACAAGAGCATGGAGCATTGTGATGAGAAGTCCATGGAACATTCTGATGACATGCATCATGGAGCTTTGTGATGACAATGGCAAGAGGCATTGTGATTACAGGGATCTTGGAGCATTGTGATGAAAAGGGCATGGATCATTGTGCTGACAAAGGCATGGAGCCTTGTAATGACAGGGTTCAAGGAGCATACTGACGACAAGTGTCAGGGAGCATTGTGATGACAAGTGTCATGGAACACTGTGATGGCAAGCATCATGGAGCCTTGTGATAACCGGTATCTTGGAGCATTGTGATGAAAAGTGAATGCATCATTGTGATGAAAAAGGCATGGTGCCTTGTCATGACAGGGTTCAAGGAGCACACTGACGACAAGTGTCAGGGAGCATTGTGATGTAAAGTGTATTGCACATTGTAAAGACCAAGGTCATGGAGCATTGTGATGAGAAGTCCATGGATAATTGGGATGACGAGCGTCATGGGGTGTTGTGATGACAAGTGTTATGGAAGATTGTCATCACAAGGGTTTAGAGCATTGTGATGATAGAGGACATGGAGCATTTTGAGTTCATTGTGATGACAACATCATGAAGCATTATGATGAAGGGCATGGTGCATTGTGATGATAGGGTTCATGGAGCACTGAGATGAAAAGTGTCATGGCGCGTTGTTATGACAGGGGTCTTGGAGCATTGTGATGACAAGGGCATGGAGCATTGTGATGAGAAGGCCAAGGAGAATACTGATGACATGCGTCATGGAGGTCCGTGATGACAAGTGCATACAGCATTGTGATTACAGGGGTGTTGGAGCATTGAGATGAAAAGGGGCATGGAGCATTGTGATTACAGGGGTAATGGAGCATTGTGATGACAAGTGAATCGAGCATTGTGATAAAAAAGCATGGATCCTACTCATGACAGGATTCAAGGAGCATTCTGAAGACAAGTGTCAGGGAGCATTGTGATGACAAGTGTATTGAGTATTGTGATGACAAAGGTCATGGAGCATTGAGATGACAAGGGCATGGAGTATGGTGATGACAGGCATCATGGAGCGTTGTGATGACAAGTCTTATGGAACATTGTGATCACACGGGTTTGGAGCATTGCGATGACAGAGTTCATGGATCATATTGATTTCAAGGATCATGGATCTTTGTGATGACAAGGGCATGAAGCAATGTGATCCCAAGATGCATGTAGGATTGTGATGACAATGGTAATGGAGGAATGTGATGACAAGCGCATGGAATATTGTGATGAAAAGGTCATGTAGCGTTTTGCTGACAAAGGCATGGAGCATTGTGGTGACAAGTGTCATGGAGCACTGTGATGACAAACATCACGGAGCATTGCGATTACAGGGTTCATGTAGCATTGGGTTGACACGGCCAAGGATCATTATGTTGACAAGTGTTATGGAGAATTTTGATGACAAGAGTCCCGGATCACTGTGTTGTCAGGGGTCATGGATCGTTGTGATGACAGTGGTCATGGAGCATTGTGATGACAAGGGTCATGGAGCATTGTGATCATAAGGTCATAGAGCATTGGGCTGAAAATGTTCATGGAGTATTGTGATGAGAGGTGTCATGGAGCATTGTGATGACAAGGGAATGGAGCATTGTGATGACAATGTCCTGGAGCATTTAATGAGAAGACCATGGAGCCATGTGATGACAAGTCTCATGGAGCATTCTGAAGGAAAGAGGCATGGAGCATTGTGATTACAGGGTCCTGGAGCTTTGTAATGACAAGAGCAAGGAGCATTGTGATTAGAAGACCATGGAGCATTCTCATGATTTGTGTCATGGTGTTTTGTGATGACAAGGGCATGGACCATTGTGATTACAGGTGTCTTGGAGCATTGTGATGACAAGGGTCATGGAGCCTTGTGAGGAGAAGGCCGTGGGACATTATGATGGCAGGGTTCATGGAGCATTGTTATGACGGGGGTAATGGATCATTTTGATGAAAAGGGCACGGAACATAGGTCTATAAAATTTCATGGGTTATTGTGATGACAGTGGGTATGGAGCATTGTGAAGACAAGGGCTCGGAACACTGTGATACATGGGTCATGGAGGATTGTAATGACATGGGCATGAAGCATTGTGATGAGAAGGGCATCGAGAATTGTGATGACAAGCGTCATGGAGATTTGTGATGACAAGGGCATGGAGCAATATGATGAGATGTTTCAGGGAGCATTGTGATGACAATGGCATGAAGCATTGTGATGCCAAGGGTCATGGAGCTGTGTGATAACAAATGTCATGGAGCAGTTTGATGACAAGGGCATGGTGCATTGTGATGAGTAGGGCAGGGAGCATTGTGATGACAGGTGTTATGGAACATTGTGATGTCAGGGCTCATGGAGCATTGTGATGATAAGGGTATTTAGCATGGTGATGACAGGTGTCATGGAACATTGTCAGATGACAATTGTTTTGAGCATTGTAATGACAAACATCTTGGATCATTGAGATGACAAGGGCATGGAGTAGTGTGATGACAGGCATCATGGAGCATTGTGATGAGTATGTTATGGAACATTGTGATCACAAGGGTTTGGAGCCTAGTGATGACAGAGGTCATGGATCATTTTGATTTCAAGGAGCATGGAACATTGTGATGACAAGGGCATGAAGCAATGTGATCCCAAGTTTCAGGGAGGATTGTGATGACAATGGAAATGGAGTATTGTGATGAGAATCACATGGAGCACCGTGATGACAAGGTCATGTAGCATTTTGCTGACAAAGGCATGGAGCATTGTGATGACAAGTGTCATGGAACATTGTGATAACAGGGGTCATAGAGCATTAGGATGACAAGAGCATGGACCATTTTGATGAGAAGAGTCATGGAGCATTTTGATGACAAGAGCCACAGATCATTGTGTTGTCAGGGGTCATTGAGCGTTGTGATGACTGTGGTCATGGAGGTTTGGGCTGAAAATGTTCTTGGAGCATTGTGAACACAAGGGAATGGAGCATTGTGGTGACAATATCCTGGAGCATTGTGATGAGATGACCATGGAGTCTTTTGATGACAAGTCTCATGGAGCAAGCTGATGGAAAGGGGCTTGGAACATTGTGATTACAGTTGTCTTGGAGCATTGTGATGACAAGAGCATGGAGCATTGTGATGAGAAGTCCATGGAACATTCTGATGACATGCATCATGGAGCTTTGTGATGACAATGGCAAGAGGCATTGTGATTACAGGGATCTTGGAGCATTGTGATGAAAAGGGCATGGATCATTGTGATGACAAAGGCATGGAGCCTTGTCATGACAGGGTTCAAGGAGCATACTGACGACAAGTGTCAGGGAGCATTGTGATGACAAGTGTCATGGAGCACTGTGATGGCAAGCATCATGGAGCCTTGTGATAACCGGTATCTTGGAGCATTGTGATGAAAAGTGAATGCATCATTGTGATGAAAAAGGCATGGTGCCTTGTCATGACAGGGTTCAAGGAGCACACTGACGACAAGTGTCAGGGAGCATTGTGATGTAAAGTGTATTGCACATTGTAAAGACCAAGGTCATGGAGCATTGTGATGAGAAGTCCATGGATAATTGGGATGACGAGCGTCATGGGGTGTTGTGATGACAAGTGTTATGGAAGATTGTCATCACAAGGGTTTGGAGCATTGTGATGATAGAGGACATGGAGCATTTTGAGTTCATTGTGATGACAACATCATGAAGCATTATGATGAAGGGCATGGTGCATTGTGATGATAGGGTTCATGGAGCACTGAGATGAAAAGTGTCATGGCGCGTTGTTATGACAGGGGTCTTGGAGCATTGTGATGACAAGGGCATGGAGCATTGTGATGAGAAGGCCAAGGAGAATACTGATGACATGCGTCATGGAGGTCCGTGATGACAAGTGCATACAGCATTGTGATTACAGGGGTGTTGGAGCATTGAGATGAAAAGGGGCATGGAGCATTGTGATTACAGGGGTAATGGAGCATTGTGATGACAAGTGAATCGAGCATTGTGATAAAAAAGCATGGATCCTACTCATGACAGGATTCAAGGAGCATTCTGAAGACAAGTGTCAGGGAGCATTGTGATGACAAGTGTATTGAGTATTGTGATGACAAAGGTCATGGAGCATTGAGATGACAAGGGCATGGGGTATGGTGATGACAGGCATCATGGAGCGTTGTGATGACAAGTCTTATGGAACATTGTGATCACACGGGTTTGGAGCATTGCGATGACAGAGTTCATGGATCATATTGATTTCAAGGAGCATGGATCTTTGTGATGACAAGGGCATGAAGCAATGTGATCCCAAGATGCATGTAGGATTGTGATGACAATGGTAATGGAGGAATGTGATGACAAGCGCATGGAATATTGTGATGAAAAGGTCATGTAGCGTTTTGCTGACAAAGGCATGGAGCATTGTGGTGACAAGTGTCATGGAGCACTGTGATGACAAACATCACGGAGCATTGCGATTACAGGGTTCATGGAGCATTGGGTTGACACGGCCAAGGATCATTATGTTGACAAGTGTTATGGAGAATTTTGATGACAAGAGTCCCGGATCACTGTGTTGTCAGGGGTCATGGATCGTTGTGATGACAGTGGTCATGGAGCATTGTGATGACAAGGGTCATGGAGCATTGTGATCATAAGGTCATAGAGCATTGGGCTGAAAATGTTCATGGAGGATTGTGATGAGAGGTGTCATGGAGCATTGTGATGACAAGGGAATGGAGCATTGTGATGACAATGTCCTGCAGCATTTAATGAGAAGACCATGGAGCCATGTGATGACAAGTCTCATGGAGCATTCTCACGAAAAGCGGCATGGAGCATTGTGATTACTGTGGTCTTGGAGCATTGTGATGAATAGGGCATGGAGCATTGTGATGAAAAAGGCATGGAGCCTTGCCATGACAGGGTTCCAAGAGCATATTGACATCAAGTGTCAGGGACCATTGTGATGACAAGTGTATTGAGCATGGTGATGCTAAAGCTCATGGAGCATTGTGATGAGAAGACCATGGATAATTTTGATGACGAGCGTCATGGGGGGTTGTGAGGACAAGTGTTATGGAACATTGTGATCACAAGGGATTGGAGCCTGGTGATGACAGAGGTCATGGAGCGTTTTGAGTTCATTCTGATGACAATAGCATGAAGCACTATGATGATGGGCAGGGTGCATTGTGATGACAGGGTTCATGGAACCTTGAGATGAAAAGGGGCATGGAGCATTGTAGTTACAAGGGTCTTGGTGCTTTGTGATGACAAGGGCATGCAGCATTGTGATGAGAAGGCCATGGAGGATTCTGATGAGATGCGTCATGGAGCTTTGTGATGACAAGGGCATGGAGCATTGTGATGAGAAGACCATGGATAATGGTGATGACGAGCGTCATGGGGCGTTGTGATGAAAAGTGTTATGGAACATTGTGATCCCAAGGGTTTAGAGCATTGTGATGGCAGATGTCATGGAGCATTTTGATTTCATTTTGATTACAATAACGTGAAGCAATATGATGATGGACATGTTGCATTGTGATGACAAGGTTCTTCGAGCATTGAGATGAAAAGGGGCATGGAGCATTGTGATTACAGGGTTCTTGGAGCACTGTGATGACAAGGGCATGGAGCATTGTGATGAGAAGCCCATGGAGCATTCTGATGACTTGTGTCATGGAGATTTTGATGACAAGGGCATGAAGCATTGTTATAACAGTGGTCTTAGAGCATTTTGATTACAAGGGTTATGGAGCCTTGTGATAAGAAGGCCGTGGAACATTGTGATGGCTGGGGTCATGGAGCATTGTTATGACAGTGGCAATGGAGCATTGTGATGACAAGGGCATGGAGCATTGGTCTGAAAAGTTTCATGGATTATTGGGATGAGAGTGGGCATGGAGCATTGTGATGACAAGGGCACGGAACACTGTGATACATGGGTCATGTAGGATTGTAACGACAAGGGCATGGAGAATTGTGATGACAAGAGCATGTAACATTGTGATGAGAAGTGTCATGGAGCACTGTGATGACAAAGATGTAGAGAATTGTGATGACAAGGGACATGGAGCATTGTGATGACAAGAGCATGGAGCATTGGTCTGACAGGTTTCATGGATTATTGTGATGACAAGTGTCATGGAGCATTTTGATGACAAGGGCATGGGGCTTTGTGATGGGGAGAGCAGGGAGCATTGTGATGACAAGGTTTATGGAGCATTGTGATGACAAGGCTGTGGAGCATTGTGATAACAAGCACAAGTCACATTTTGATGCCATGGTTCATGGAGCACTGTGCTGACAAGGGCATGCAACTTTTTGATGACAAGGTTCATGGAGCATTGAGAGGAAAAGGGGCATGGAGCATTGTGATGACAGGGGTCTAGGAGCTTTGTGATGACAGAGGTCATGGATCATTTTGATTTCCTTGTGATGACAATAGCCTGAAGCATTATGATGATGGGCATGGTCCATTGTGATGACATGTGTAATGGAGCATTGAGATGAAAAGGGGCATGGAGCATTGTGATTACAGGGGTATAGGAGCATTGTGATGACAAGAGCATGGAGCATTGTGATGAAAAGTGCTTGGAGCCTTTTCATGACATGTTTCAAGGAGCATTCTGATGACGAGTGTCAGGGAGCATTGTGATGACAACTCTCTTGAGCATTGTGATGACAGAGATCATGGATCACTGTGATGACAGGTGTCATGGAGCATTGTGATGAGAAGGTCATGGAGCATTGGGCTGAAAATATTCATGGAGTATTGTGGTGACAGGCGTCATGGATCCTTTTGATAGCAAGGGAATGGAGCATTGTGATGACAAGGTCCTGGAGCATTGTGATGAGAAGACCATGGAGCCTTGTGATGACAAGTCTAATGGAGCATTCTGAAGGAAAGAGGCATGGAGCATTGTGATTACAGGGTCCTGGAGCATTGTAATGACAAGAGCAAGGAGCATTGTGATGAGAAGACCATGGAGCATTCTCATGATTTGTGTCATGGTGTTTTGTGATGACAAGGGCATGGACCATTGTGATTACAGGTGTCTTGGAGCATTGTGATGACAAGGGTCATGGAGCCTTGTGAGGAGAAGACCGTGGGACATTATGATGGCAGGGGTCATGGAGCATTGTTATGACGGGGGTAATGGATCATTGTGATGAAAAGGGCACGGAACATAGGTCTATAAAATTTCATGGGTTATTGTGATGACAGTGGGTATGGAGCATTGTGAAGACAAGGGCTCGGAACACTGTGATACATGGGTCATGGAGGATTGTAATGACATGGGCATGGAGCATTGTGATGAGAAGGGCATCGAGAATTGTGATGACAATCGTCATGGAGATTTGTGATGACAAGGGCATGGAGCAATATGATGAGATGTTTCAGGCAGCATTGTGATGACAATGGCATGGAGCATTGTGATGCCAAGGGTCATGGAGCTGTGTGATAACAAATGTCATGGAGCAGTTTGATGACAAGGGCATGGTGCATTGTGATGAGTAGGGCAGGGAGCATTGTGATGACAGGTGTTATGGAACATTGTGATGTCAGGGCTCATGGAGCATTGTGATGATATGGGCATGTAGCATGGTGATGACAGGTGTCATGGAACATTGTCAGATGACAATTGTTTTGAGCATTGTAATGACAAACATCTTGGATCATTGAGATGACAAGGGCATGGAGTAGTGTGATGACAGGCATCATGGAGCATTGTGATGAGTGTGTTATGGAACATTGTGATCACGAGGGTTTGGAGCCTAGTGATGACAGAGGTCATGGATCATTTTGATTTCAAGGAGCATGGAACATTGTGATGACAAGGGCATGAAGCAATGTGATCCCAAGTTTCAGGGAGGATTGTGATGACAATGGTAATGGAGTATTGTGATGCGAATCACATGGAGCACTATGATGACAAGGTCATGTAGCATTTTGCTGACAAAGGCATGGAGCATTGTGATGACAAGTGTCATGGAACATTGTGATAACAGATGTCATAGAGCATTAGGATGACAAGAGCATGGACCATTTTGATGAGAAGAGTCATGGAGCATTTTGATGACAAGAGCCACAGATCATTGTGTTGTTAGGGGTCATTGAGCGTTGTGATGACAGTGGTCATGGAGGATTGGGCTGAAAATGTTCTTGGAGCATTGTGAACACAAGGGAATGGAGCATTGTGGTGACAATATCCTGGAGCATTGTGATGAGATGACCATGGAGTCTTGTGATGACAAGTCTCATGGAGCAAGCTGATGGAAAGGGGCATGGAACTTTGTGATTACAGTTGTCTTGGAGCATTGTGATGACAAGGACATGGAGCATTGTGATGAGAAGGTTTATGGAGCATTGTGATGACAAGGTTTATGGAGCATTGTGATGACAAGGCTGTGGAGCATTGTGATGACAAGCACAAGTCACATTTTGATGCCATGGGTCATGGAGCACTGTGCTGACAAGGGCATGCAACTTTGTGATGACAAGGTTCATGGAGCATTGAGAGGAAAAGGGGCATGGAGCATTGTGATGACAGGGGTCTAGGAGCTTTGTGATGACAGAGGTCATGGATCATTTTGATTTCCTTGTGATGACAATAGCCTGAAGCATTATGATGATGGGCATGGTCCATTGTGATGACAGGTGTAATGGAGCATTGAGATGAAAAGGGGCATGGAGCATTGTGATTACAGGGGTATAGGAGCATTGTGATGACAAGAGCATGGAGCATTGTGATGAAAAGTGCTTGGAGCCTTTTCATGACATGTTTCAAGGAGCATTCTGATGACGAGTGTCAGGGAGCATTGTGATGACAACTCTCTTGAGCATTGTGATGACAGAGATCATGGATCACTGTGATGACAGGTGTCATGGAGCATTGTGATGAGAAGGTCATGGAGCATTGGGCTGAAAATATTCATGGAGTATTGTGGTGACAGGGGTCATGGATCCTTTTGATAGCAAGGGAATGGAGCATTGTGATGACAAGGTCCTGGAGCATTGTGATGAGAAGACCATGGAGCCTTGTGATGACAAGTCTAATGGAGCATTCTGAAGGAAAGAGGCATGGAGCATTGTGATTACAGGGTCCTGGAGCTTTGTAATGACAAGAGCAAGGAGCATTGTGATTAGAAGACCATGGAGCATTCTCATGAATTGTGTCATGGTGTTTTGTGATGACAAGGGCATGGACCATTGTGATTACAGGTGTCTTGGAGAATTGTGATGACAAGGGTCATGGAGCCTTGTGAGGAGAAGGCCGTGGGACATTATGATGGCAGGGTTCATGGAGCATTGTTATGACGGGGGTAATGGATCATTGTGATGAAAAGGACACGGAACATAGGTCTATAAAATTTCATGGGTTATTGTGATGACAGTGGGTATGGAGCATTGTGAAGACAAGGGCTCGGAACACTGTGATACATGGGTCATGGAGGATTGTAATGACATGGGCATGGAGCATTGTGATGAGAAGGGCATCGAGAATTGTGATGACAAGCGTCATGGAGATTTGTGATGACAAGGGCATGGAGCAATATGATGAGATGTTTCAGGGAGCATTGTGATGACAATGGCATGGAGCATTGTGATGCCAAGGGTCATGGAGTTGTGTGATAACAAATGTCAAGGAGCAGTTTGATGACAAGGGCATGGTGCATTGTGATGAGTAGGGCAGGGAGCATTGTGATGACAGGTGTTATGGAACATTGTGATGTCAGGGCTCATGGAGCATTGTGATGATAAGGGTATTTAGCATGGTGATGACAGGTGTCATGGAACATTGTCAGATGACAATTGTTTTGAGCATTGTAATGACAAACATCTTGGATCATTGAGATGACAAGGGCATGGAGTAGTGTGATGACAGGCATCATGGAGCATTGTGATGAGTGTGTTATGGACCATTGTGATCACAAGGGTTTGGAGCCTAGTGATGACAGAGGTCATGGATCATTTTGATTTCAAGGAGCATGGAACATTGTGATGACAAGGGCATGAAGCAATGTGATCCCAAGTTTCAGGGAGGATTGTGATGACAATGGTAATGGAGTATTGTGATGCGAATCACATGGAGCACTATGATGACAAGGTCATGTAGCATTTTGCTGACAAAGGCATGGAGCATTGTGATGACAAGTGTCATGGAACATTGTGATAACAGATGTCATAGAGCATTAGGATGACAAGAGCATGGACCATTTTGATGAGAAGAGTCATGGAGCATTTTGATGACAAGAGCCACAGATCATTGTGTTGTTAGGGGTCATTGAGCGTTGTGATGACAGTGGTCATGGAGGATTGGGCTGAAAATGTTCTTGGAGCATTGTGAACACAAGGGAATGGAGCATTGTGGTGACAATATCCTGGAGCATTGTGATGAGATGACCATGGAGTCTTGTGATGACAAGTCTCATGGAGCAAGCTGATGGAAAGGGGCATGGAACTTTGTGATTACAGTTGTCTTGGAGCATTGTGATGACAAGGACATGGAGCATTGTGATGAGAAGGTTTATGGAGCATTGTGATGACAAGGTTTATGGAGCATTGTGATGACAAGGCTGTGGAGCATTGTGATGACAAGCACAAGTCACATTTTGATGCCATGGGTCATGGAGCACTGTGCTGACAAGGGCATGCAACTTTGTGATGACAAGGTTCATGGAGCATTGAGAGGAAAAGGGGCATGGAGCATTGTGATGACAGGGGTCTAGGAGCTTTGTGATGACAGAGGTCATGGATCATTTTGATTTCCTTGTGATGACAATAGCCTGAAGCATTATGATGATGGGCATGGTCCATTGTGATGACAGGTGTAATGGAGCATTGAGATGAAAAGGGGCATGGAGCATTGTGATTACAGGGGTATAGGAGCATTGTGATGACAAGAGCATGGAGCATTGTGATGAAAAGTGCTTGGAGCCTTTTCATGACATGTTTCAAGGAGCATTCTGATGACGAGTGTCAGGGAGCATTGTGATGACAACTCTCTTGAGCATTGTGATGACAGAGATCATGGATCACTGTGATGACAGGTGTCATGGAGCATTGTGATGAGAAGGTCATGGAGCATTGGGCTGAAAATATTCATGGAGTATTGTGGTGACAGGGGTCATGGATCCTTTTGATAGCAAGGGAATGGAGCATTGTGATGACAAGGTCCTGGAGCATTGTGATGAGAAGACCATGGAGCCTTGTGATGACAAGTCTAATGGAGCATTCTGAAGGAAAGAGGCATGGAGCATTGTGATTACAGGGTCCTGGAGCTTTGTAATGACAAGAGCAAGGAGCATTGTGATTAGAAGACCATGGAGCATTCTCATGAATTGTGTCATGGTGTTTTGTGATGACAAGGGCATGGACCATTGTGATTACAGGTGTCTTGGAGAATTGTGATGACAAGGGTCATGGAGCCTTGTGAGGAGAAGGCCGTGGGACATTATGATGGCAGGGTTCATGGAGCATTGTTATGACGGGGGTAATGGATCATTGTGATGAAAAGGACACGGAACATAGGTCTATAAAATTTCATGGGTTATTGTGATGACAGTGGGTATGGAGCATTGTGAAGACAAGGGCTCGGAACACTGTGATACATGGGTCATGGAGGATTGTAATGACATGGGCATGGAGCATTGTGATGAGAAGGGCATCGAGAATTGTGATGACAAGCGTCATGGAGATTTGTGATGACAAGGGCATGGAGCAATATGATGAGATGTTTCAGGGAGCATTGTGATGACAATGGCATGGAGCATTGTGATGCCAAGGGTCATGGAGTTGTGTGATAACAAATGTCAAGGAGCAGTTTGATGACAAGGGCATGGTGCATTGTGATGAGTAGGGCAGGGAGCATTGTGATGACAGGTGTTATGGAACATTGTGATGTCAGGGCTCATGGAGCATTGTGATGATAAGGGTATTTAGCATGGTGATGACAGGTGTCATGGAACATTGTCAGATGACAATTGTTTTGAGCATTGTAATGACAAACATCTTGGATCATTGAGATGACAAGGGCATGGAGTAGTGTGATGACAGGCATCATGGAGCATTGTGATGAGTGTGTTATGGACCATTGTGATCACAAGGGTTTGGAGCCTAGTGATGACAGAGGTCATGGATCATTTTGATTTCAAGGAGCATGGAACATTGTGATGACAAGGGCATGAAGCAATGTGATCCCAAGTTTCAGGGAGGATTGTGATGACAATGGTAATGGAGTATTGTGATGCGAATCACATGGAGCACTATGATGACAAGGTCATGTAGCATTTTGCTGACAAAGGCATGGAGCATTGTGATGACAAGTGTCATGGAACATTGTGATAACAGGGGTCATAGAGCATTAGGATGACAAGAGCAAGGACCATTTTGATGAGAAGAGTCATGGAGCATTTTGATGACAAGAGCCACAGATCATTGTGTTGTCAGGGGTCATTGAGCGTTGTGATGACAGTGGTCATGGAGGATTGGGCTGAAAATGTTCTTGGAGCATTGTGAAGACAAGGGAATGGAGCATTGTGGTGACAATATCCTGGAGCATTGTGATGAGATGACCATGGAGTCTTTTGATGACAAGTCTCATGGAGCAAGCTGATGGAAAGGGGCATGGAACATTGTGATTACAGTTGTCTTGGAGCATTGTGATGACAAGAGCATGGAGCATTGTGATTAGAAGTCCATGGAACATTCTGATGACATGCATCACGGAGTTTTGTGATGACAATGGCAAGAGGCATTGTGATTACAGGGATCTTGGAGCATTGTGATGAAAAGGGCATGGATCATTGTGATGACAAAGGCATGGAGACTTGTCATGACAGGGTCCAAGGAGCACACTGACGACAAGTGTCAGGGAGCATTGTGATGACAAGTGTCATGGAGCAGTGTGATGGCAAGCGTCATGGAGTCTTGTGATAACCGGTATCTTGGAGCATTGTGATGAAATGTGAATGCATCATTGTGATGAAAAAGGCATGGTGCCTTGTCCTGACAGGGTTCAAGGAGCACACTGACGACAAGTGTCAGGGAGCATTGTGATGTAAAGTGTATTGCACATTGTAAAGACCAAGGTCATGGAGCATTGTGATGAGAAGTCCATGGATAATTGGGATGACGAGCGTCATGGGGTGTTGTGATGACAAGTGTTATGGAAGATTGTGATCACAAGGGTTTGGAGCATTGTGATGATAGAGGTCATGGAGCATTGTGAGTTCATTGTGATGACAAAATCATGAAGAATTATGATGAAGGGCATGGTGCATTGTGATGATAGGGTTCATGGAGCACTGAGATGAAAAGTGTCATAGCGCATTGTTATGACAGGTGTCTTGGAGCATTGTGATGACAAGGGCATGGAGCATTGTGATGAGAAGGCCAAGGAGAATACTGATGACATGCGTCATGGAGGTCCGTGATGACAAGTGCATACAGCATTGTGATTACAGGGGTGTTGGAGCATTGAGATGAAAAGGGGCATGGAGCATTGTGATTACAGGGGTAATGGAGCATTGTGATGACAAGTGAATCGAGCATTGTGATGAAAAAAGCATGGATCCTACTCATGACAGGATTCAAGGAGCATTCCGAAGACAAGTGTCAGGGAGCATTGTGATGACAAGTGTATTGAGTATTGTGATGACAAAGGTCATGGAGCATTGAGATGACAAGGGCATGGGGTATGGTGATGACAGGCATCATGGAGCGTTGTGATGACAAGTCTTATGGAACATTGTGATCACACGGGTTTGGAGCATTGCGATGACAGAGTTCATGGATCATATTGATTTCAAGGAGCATGGATCTTTGTGATGACAAGGGCATGAAGCAATGTGATCCCAAGATGCATGTAGGATTGTGATGACAATGGTAATGGAGGAATGTGATGACAAGCGCATGGAATATTGTGATGAAAAGGTCATGTAGCGTTTTGCTGACAAAGGCATGGAGCATTGTGGTGACAAGTGTCATGGAGCACTATGATGACAAACATCACGGAGCATTGCGATTACAGGGTTCATGGAGCATTGGGTTGACACGGCCAAGGATCATTGTGTTGACAAGTGTTATGGAGAATTTTGATGACAAGAGTCACGGATCATTGTGTTGTCAGGGGTCATGGATCGTTGTGATGAGAGTGGTCATGGAGCATTGTGATGACAAGGGTCATGGAGCATTGTGATCATAAAGTCATGGAGCATTGAGATGACAAGGGCATGGGGTATGGTGATGACAGGCATCATGGAGCGTTGTGATGACAAGGGAATGGAGCATTGTGATGACAATGTCCTGGAGCATTTAATGAGAAGACCATGGAGCCATGTGATGACAAGTCTCATGGAGCATTCTCACGAAAAGCGGCATGGAGCATTGTGATTACTGTGGTCTTGGAGCATTGTGATGAATAGGGCATGGAACATTGTGATGAAAGAGGCATGGAGCCTTGCCATGACAGGGTTCCAAGAGCATATTGACATCATGTGTCAGGGACCATTGTGATGACAAGTGTATTGAGCATGGTGATGCCAAAGCTCATGGAGCATTGTGATGAGAAGACCATGGATAATTTTGATGACGAGCGTCATGGGGCGTTGTGAGGACAAGTGTTATGGAACATTGTGATCACAAGGGATTGGAGCCTTGTGATGACAGAGGTCATGGAGCGTTTTGAGTTCATTCTGATGACAATAGCATGAAGCACTATGATGATGGGCAGGGTGCATTGTGATGACAGGGTTCATGGAACCTTGAGATGAAAAGGGGCATGGAGCATTGTAGTTACAAGGGTCTTGGTGCTTTGTGATGACAAGGGCTTGCAGCATTGTGATGAGAAGGCCATGGAGGATTCTGATGAGATGCGTCATGGAGCTTTGTGATGACAAGGGCATGGAGCATTGTGATGAGAAGACCATGGATAATGGTGATGACGAGCGTCATGGGGCGTTGTGATGAAAAGTGTTATGGAACATTGTGATCCCAAGGGTTTAGAGCATTGTGATGGCAGATGTCATGGAGCATCTTGATTTCATTTTGATTACAATAACGTGAAGCAATATGATGATGGACATGTTGCATTGTGATGACAAGGTTCTTCAAGCATTGAGATGAAAAGGGGCATGGAGCATTGTGATTACAGGGTTCTTGGAGCATTGTGATGACAATGGCATGGAGCATTATGATGAGATGGCCATGGAGCATTCTGATGACTTGTGTCATGGAGATTTTGATGACAAGGGCATGAAGCATTGTTGTAACAGTGGTCTTAGAGCATTTTGATTACAAGGGTTATGGAGCCTTGTGATAAGAAGGCCGTGGAACATTGTGATGGCTGGGGTCATGGAGCATTGTTATGACAGTGGCAATGGAGCATTGTGATGACAAGGGCATGGAGCATTGGTCTGAAAAGTTTCATGGATTATTGGGATGAGAGTGGGCATGGAGCATTGTGATGACAAGGGCACGGAACACTGTGATACATGGGTCATGTAGGATTGTAACGACAAGGGCATGGAGAATTGTGATGACAAGAGCATGTAACATTGTGATGAGAAGTGTCATGGAGCATTGTGATGACAAAGATGTAGAGAATTGTGATGACAAGGGACATGGAGCATTGTGATGACCAGAGCATGGAGCATTGGTCTGACAGGTTTCATGGATTATTGTGATGACAAGTGTCATGGAGCATTTTGATGACAAGGGCATGGGGCTTTGTGATGGGGAGAGCAGGGAGCATTGTGATGACAAAGTTTATGGAGCATTGTGATGACAAGGCTGTGGAGCATTGTGATAACAAGCACAAGTCACATTTTGATGCCATGGGTCATGGAGCACTGTGCTGACAAGGGCATGCAACTTTGTGATGACAAGGTTCATGGAGCATTGAGAGGAAAAGGGGCATGGAGCATTGTGATGACAGGGGTCTAGGAGCTTTGTGATGACAGAGGTCATGGATCATCTTGATTTCCTTGTGATGACAATAGCCTGAAGCATTATGATGATGGGCATGGTCCATTGTGATGACATGTGTAATGGAGCATTGAGATGAAAAGGGGCATGGAGCATTGTGATTACAGGGGTATAGGAGCATTGTGATGACAAGAGCATGGAGCATTGTGATGAAAAGTGCTTGGAGCCTTTTCATGACATGTTTCAAGGAGCATTCTGATGACGAGTGTCAGGGAGCATTGTGATGACAACTCTCTTGAGCATTGTGATGACAGAGATCATGGATCACTGTGATGACAGGTGTCATGGAGCATTGTGATGAGAAGGTCATGGAGCATTGGGCTGAAAATATTCATGGAGTATTGTGGTGACAGGGGTCATGGATCCTTTTGATAGCAAGGGAATGGAGCATTGTGATGACAAGGTCCTGGAGCATTGTGATGAGAAGACCATGGAGCCTTGTGATGACAAGTCTAATGGAGCATTCTGAAGGAAAGAGGCATGGAGCATTGTGATTACAGGGTCCTGGAGCTTTGTAATGACAAGAGCAAGGAGCATTGTGATTAGAAGACCATGGAGCATTCTCATGAATTGTGTCATGGTGTTTTGTGATGACAAGGGCATGGACCATTGTGATGACAGGTGTCTTGCAGAATTGTGATGACAAGGGTCATGGAGCCTTGTGAGGAGAAGGCCGTGGGACATTATGATGGCAGGGTTCATGGAGCATTTTTATGACGGGGGTAATGGATCATTGTGATGAAATGGGCACGGAACATAGGTCTATAAAATTTCAAGGGTTATTGTGATGACAGTGGGTATGGAGCATTGTGAAGACAAGGGCTTGGAACACTGTGATACATGGGTCATGGAGGATTGTAATGACATGGGCATGGAGCATTGTGATGAGAAGGGCATCGAGAATTGTGATGACAATAGTCATGGAGATTTGTGATGACAAGGGCATGGAGCAATATGATGAGATGTTTCAGGGAGCATTGTGATGACAATGGCATGGAGCATTGTGATGCCAAGGGTCATGGAGCTGTGTGATAACAAATGTCATGGAGCAGTTTGATGACAAGGGCATGGTGCATTGTGATGAGTAGGGCAGGGAGCATTGTGATGACAGGTGTTATGGAACATTGTGATGTCAGGGCTCATGGAGCATTGTGATGATATGGGCATGTAGCATGGTGATGACAGGTGTCATGGAACATTGTCAGATGACAATTGTTTTGAGCATTGTAATGACAAACATCTTGGATCATTGAGATGACAAGGGCATGGAGTAGTGTGATGACAGGCATCATGGAGCATTGTGATGAGTGTGTTATGGAACATTGTGATCACAAGGGTTTGGAGCCTAGTGATGACAGAGGTCATGGATCATTTTGATTTCAAGGAGCATGGAACATTGTGATGACAAGGGCATGAAGCAATGTGATCCCAAGTTTCAGGGAGGATTGTGATGACAATGGTAATGGAGTATTGTGATGAGAATCACATGGAGCACTGTGATGACAAGGTCATGTAGCATTTTGCTGACAAAGCATGGAACATTGTGATGACAAGTGTCATGGAACATTGTGATAACAGGGGTCATAGAGCATTAGGATGACAAGAGCATGGACCATTTTGATGAGAAGAGTCATGGAGCATTTTGATGACAAGAGCCACAGATCATTGTGTTGTCAGGGGTCATTGAGCGTTGTGATGACAGTGGTCATGGAGGATTGGGCTGAAAATGTTCTTGGAGCATTGTGAACACAAGGGAATGGAGCATTGTGGTGACAATATCCTGGAGCATTGTGATGAGATGACCATGGAGTCTTTTGATGACAAGTCTCATGGAGCAAGCTGATGGAAAGGGGCATGGAACATTGTGATTAAAGTTGTCTTGGAGCATTGTGATGACAAGAGCATGGAGCATTGTGATGAGAAGTCCATGGAACATTCTGATGACATGCATCACGGAGCTTTGTGATGACAATGGCAAGAGGCATTGTGATTACAGGGATCTTGGAGCATTGTGATGAAAAGGGCATGTATCATTGTGCTGACAAAGGCATGGAGCCTTGTCATGACAGGGTTCAAGGAGCATACTGACGACAAGTGTCAGGGAGCATTGTGATGACAAGTGTCATGGAGCACTGTGATGACAAGCGTCATGGAGCCTTGTGATGACCGGGATCTTGGAGCATTGTGATGAAAAGTGAATGCATCATTGTGATGAAAAAGGCATGGTGCCTTGTCATGACAGGGTTCAAGGAGCACACTGACGACAAGTCTCAGGGAGCGTTGTGATGTAAAGTGTATTGCACATTGTAATGACAAAGGACATGGAGCATTGTGATGAGAAGTCCATGGATAATTGGGATCATGAGCGTCATGGGGTGTTGTGATGACAAGTGTTATGGAAGATTGTGATCACAAGGGTTTGGAGCATTGTGATGACAGAGGTCATGGAGCATTTTGAGTTCATTTTGATGACAAAATCATGAAGCATTATGACGAAGGGCATGGTGCATTGTGGTGGTAGGGTTCATGGAGCACTGAGATGAAAAGTGTCATGGAGCATTGTTATGACAGGGGTCTTGGAGCATTGTGATGACAAGGGCATGGAGCATTGTGATGAGAAGGCCAAGGAGAATATTGATGACATGCGTCATGGAGGTCCGTGATGACAAGTGCATACAGCATTGTGATTACAGGGGTGTTGGAGCATTGAGATGAAAAGGGGCATGGAGCATTGTGATTACAGGGGTAATGGAGCATTGTGATGACAAGTGAATCGAGCATTGTGATGAAAAAGGCATGGATCCTATTCATGACAGGATTCAAGGAGCATTCCAAAGACAAGTGTCAGGGAGCATTGTGATGACAAGTGTATTGAGTATTGTGATGACAAAGGTCATGGAGCATTGAGATGACAAGGGCATGGGGTATGGTGATGACAGGCATCATGGAGCGTTGTGATGACAAGGGAATGGAGCATTGTGATGACAATGTCCTGGAGCATTTAATGAGAAGACCATGGAGACATGTGATGACAAGTCTCATGGAGCATTCTCACGAAAAGCGGCATGGAGCATTGTGATTACTGTGGTCTTGGAGCATTGTGATGAATAGGGCATGGAGCATTGTGATGAAAAATGCATGGAGCCTTGCCATGACAAGGTTCCAAGAGCATATTGACATCAAGTGTCAAGGACCATTGTGATGACAAGTGTATTGAGCATGGTGATGCCAAAGCTCATGGAGCATTGTGATGAGAAGACCATGGATAATTTTGATGACGAGCGTCATGGGGCGTTGTGAGGACAAGTGTTATGGAACATTGTGATCACAAGGGATTGGAGCCTTGTGATGACAGAGGTCATGGAGCATTTTGAGTTCATTCTGATGACAATAGCATGAAGCACTATGATGATGGGCATGTTGCATTGTGATGGCAGGGTTCATGGAACATTGAGATGAAAAGGGGTATGGAGCATTGTAGTTACAAGGGTCTTGGTGCTTTGTGATGACAAGGGCATGCAGCATTGTCATGAGAAGGCCATGGAGGATTCTGATGAGATGCGTCATGGAGCTTTGTGATGACAAGGGCATGGAGCATTGTGATGAGAAGACCATGGATAATGGTGATGATGAGCGTCATGGGGCGTTGTGATGAAAAGTGTTATGGAATATTGTGATCCCAAGGGTTTAGAGCATTGTGATGGCAGATGTCATGGAGCATTTTGATTTCATTTTGATTACAATAGCGTGAAGCAATATGATGATGGACATGTTGCATTGTGATGACAAGGTTCTTCGAGCATTGAGATGAAAAGGGGCATGGAGCATTGTGATTACAGGGTTCTTGGAGCATTGTGATGACAAGGGCATGGAGCATTGTGATGAGATGGCCATGGAGCATTCTGATGACTTGTGTCATGGAGATTTTGATGACAAGGGCATGAAGCATTGTTGTAACAGTGGTCTTAGAGCATTTTGATTACAAGGGTTATGGAGCCTTGTGATAAGAAGGCCGTGGAACATTGTGATGGCTGGGGTCAAGGAGCATTGTTATGACAGTGGCAATGGAGCATTGTGATGACAAGGGCATGGAGCATTGGTCTGAAAAGTTTCATGGATTATTGGGATGAGAGTGGGCATGGAGCATTGTGATGACAAGGGCACGGAACACTGTGATACATGGGTCATGTAGGATTGTAACGACAAGGGCATGGAGAATTGTGATGACAAGAGCATGTAACATTGTGATGAGAAGTGTCATGGAGCATTGTGATGACAAAGATGTAGAGAATTGTGATGACAAGGGACATGGACCATTGTGATGACCAGAGCATGGAGCATTGGTCTGACAGGTTTCATGGATTATTGTGATGACAAGTGTCATGGAGCATTTTGATGACAAGGGCATGGGGCATTGTGATGGGAAGAGCAGGGCGCTTGTGATGACAAGGTTTATGGAGCATTGTGATGACAAGGCTGTGGAGCATTGTGATGACAAGCACAAGTCACAGTTTGATGCCATGGGTCATGGAGCACTGTGCTGACAAGGGCATGCAACTTTGTGATGACAAGGTTCATGGAGCATTGAGAGGAAAAGGGGCATGGAGCATTGTGATGACAGGGGTCTAGGAGCTTTGTGATGACAGAGGTCATGGATCATTTTGATTTCCTTGTGATGACAATAGCCTGAAGCATTATGATGATGGGCATGGTCCATTGTGATGACAGGTGTAATGGAGCATTGAGATGAAAAGGGGCATGGAGCATTGTGATTACAGGGGTATAGGAGCATTGTGATGACAAGAGCATGGAGCATTGTGATGAAAAGTGCTTGGAGCCTTTTCATGACATGTTTCAAGGAGCATTCTGATGACGAGTGTCAGGGAGCATTGTGATGACAACCCTCTTGAGCATTGTGATGACAGAGATCATGGATCACTGTGATGACAGGTGTCATGGAGCATTGTGATGAGAAGGTCATGGAGCATTGGGCTGAAAATATTCATGGAGTATTGTGGTGACAGGGGTCATGGATCCTTTTGATAGCAAGGGAATGGAGCATTGTGATGACAAGGTCCTTGAGCATTGTGATGAGAAGACCATGGAGCCTTGTGATGACAAGTCTAATGGAGCATTCTGAAGGAAAGAGGCATGGAGCATTGTGATTACAGGCTCCAGGAGCATTGTAATGACAAGAGCAAGGAGCATTGTGATGAGAAGACCATGGAGCATTCTCATGATTTGTGTCATGGTGTTTTGTGATGACAGGGGCATGGACCATTGTGATGACAGGTGTCTTGGAGCATTGTGATGACAAGGGTCATGGAGCCTTGTGAGGAGAAGGCCGTGGGACATTATGATGGCAGGGGTCATGGAGCATTGTTATGACGAGGGAAATGGATCATTGTGATGAAAAGGGCACGGAAC
This sequence comes from Mesoplodon densirostris, assembly GCF_025265405.1. Classification (NCBI taxonomy): domain Eukaryota; kingdom Metazoa; phylum Chordata; class Mammalia; order Artiodactyla; family Ziphiidae; genus Mesoplodon; species Mesoplodon densirostris. The sequence goes on from NC_082682.1 coordinate 3,583,318, forward strand.
ATAGGTCTATAAAATTTCATGGATTATTGTGATGACAGTGGGTATGGAGCATTGTGAAGACAAGGACTCGGAACACTGTGATACATGGGTCATGGAGGATTGTAATGACATGGGCATGGAGTATTGTGATGAGAAGGGCATCGAGAATTGTGATGACAATCGTCATGGAGATTTGTGATGACAAGGGCATGGAGCAATATGATGAGATGTTTCAGGGAGCATTGTGATGACAATGGCATGGAGCATTGTGATGCCAAGGGTCATGGAGCTGTGTGATAACAAATGTCATGGAGCAGTTTGATGAGAAGGGCATGGTGCATTGTGATGAGTAGGGCAGGGAGCATTGTGATGACAGGTGTTATGGAACATTGTGATGTCAGGGCTCATGGAGCATTGTGATGATATGGGCATGTAGCATGGTGATGACAGGTGTCATGGAACATTGTCAGATGACATTTGTTTTGAGCATTGTAATGACAAACATCTTGGATCATTGAGATGACAAGGGCATGGAGTAGTGTGATGACAGGCATCATGGAGCATTGTGATGAGTGTGTTATGGAACATTGTGATCACAAGGGTTTGGAGCCTAGTGATGACAGAGGTCATGGATCATTTTGATTTCAAGGAGCATGGAACATTGTGATGACAAGGGCATGTAGCAATGTGATCCCAAGTTTCAGGGAGGATTGTGATGACAATGGTAATGAAGTATTGTGATGAGAATCACATGGAGCACTGTGATGACAAGGTCATGTAGCATTTTGCTGACAAAGGCATGGAGCATTGTGATGACAAGTGTCATGGAACATTGTGATAACAGGGGTCATAGAGCATTAGGATGACAAGAGCATGGACCATTTTGATAAGAAGAGTCATGGAGCATTTTGATGACAAGAGCCACAGATCATTGTGTTGTCAGGGGTCATTGAGCGTTGTGATGACAGTGGTCATGGAGGATTGGGCTGAAAATGTTCTTGGAGCATTGTGAACACAAGGGAATGGAGCATTGTGGTGACAATATCCTGGAGCATTGTGATGAGATGACCATGGAGTCTTTTGATGACAAGTCTCATAGAGCAAGCTGATGGAAAGGGGCATGGAGCACTGTGATTACAGTTGTCTTGGAGCATTGTGATGACAAGATCATGGAGCATTGTGATGAGAAGTCCATGGAACATTTTGATGACATGCATCATGGAGCTTTGTGATGACAATGGCAAGAGGCATTGTGATTACAGGGATCTTGGAGCATTGTGATGAAAAGGGCATGGATCATTGTGATGACAAAGGCATGGAGCCTTGTCATGACAGTGTCCAAGGAGCATACTGATGACAAGTGTCAGGGAGCATTATGATGACAAGTGTCATGGAGCACTGTGATGACAAGCGTCATGGAGCCTTGTGATGACCGGGATCTTGGAGCATTGTGATGAAAAGTGAATGCATCATTGTGATGAAAAAGGCATGGTGCCTTGTCATGACAGGGTTCAAGGAGCACACTGACGACAAGTGTCAGGGAGCATTGTGATGTAAAGTGTATTGCGCATTGTAAAGACCAAGGTCATGGAGCATTGTGATGAGAAGTCCATGGATAATTGGGATGACGAGCGTCATGGGGTGTTGTGATGACAAGTGTTATGGAAGATTTTGATCACAAGGGTTTGGAGCATTGTGATGACAGAGGTCATGGAGCATTTTGAGTTCATTGTGATGACAACATCATGAAGCATTATGATGAAGAGCATGGTGATTGTGATGATAGGGTTCATGGAGCACTGAGATGAAAAGTGTCATGGCGCATTGTTATGACAGGGGTCTTGGAGCATTGCGATGACAAGGGCATGGAGCATTGTGATGAGAAGGCCAAGGAGAATACTGATGACATGCGTCATGGAGCTCCTTGATGACAAGTGCATACAGCATTGGGATTACAAGGGTCTTGGAGCATTGAGATGAAAAGGGGCATGGAGCATTGTGATTACAGGGGTAATGGAGCATTGTGATGACAAGTGAATCGAGCATTGTGATGAAACAGGCATGGATCCTATTCATGACAGGATTCAAGGAGCATTCCGAAGACAAGTGTCAGGGAGCATTGTGATGACAAGTGTATTGAGTATTGTGATGACAAAGGTCATGGAACATTGAGATGACAAGGACATGGAATATGGTGATGAGAGGCATCAAGGAGCGTTGTGATGACAAGTCTTATGGAACATTGTGATCACACGGGTTTGGAGCATTGCGATGACAGAGTTCATGGATCATATTGATTTCAAGGAGCATGGATCTTTGTGATGACAAGGGCATGAAGCAATGTGATCCCAAGATGCATGTAGGATTGTGATGACAATGGTAATGGAGGAATGTGATGACAAGCGCATGGAATATTGTGATGAAAAGGTCATGTAGCGTTTTGCTGACAAAGGCATGGAGCATTTTGATGACAAGTGTCATGGAGCACTGTGATGACAAATATCACAGAACATTGTGATTACAGGGTTCATGGAGCATTGGGATGACACGGCCAAGGATCATTGTGTTGACAAGTGTTATGGAGAATTTTGATGACAAGAGTCACGGATCATTGTGTTGTCAGGGGTCATGGATCGTTGTGATGAGAGTGGTCATGGAGCATTGTGATGACAAGGGTCATGGAGCATTGTGATGATAAGGTCATGGAGCATTGGGCTGAAAATGTTCATGGAGTATTATGATGAGTGGTGTCATGGAGCATTGTGATGACAAGGGAATGGAGCATTGTGATGAGAATGTCCTGGAGCATTTAATGAGAAGACCATGGAGCCATGTGATGACAAGTCTCATGGTGCATTCTCACGAAAATCGGCATGGAGCATTGTGATTACTGTGGTCTTGGAGCATTGTGATGAATAGGGCATGGAGCATTATGATGAAAAAGGCATGGAGCCTTGCCATGACAGGGTTCCAAGAGCATATTGACATCAAGTGTCAGGGACCATTGTGATGACAAGTGTATTGAGCATGGTGATGCCAAAGCTCATGGAGCATTGTGATGAGAAGACCATGGATAATTTTGATGACGAGCGTCATGGGGCGTTGTGAGGACAAGTGTTATGGAACATTGTGATCACAAGGGATTGGAGCCTTGTGATGACAGAGGTCATGGAGCATTTTGAGTTCATTCTGATGACAATAGCATGAAGCACTATGATGATGGGCAGGGTGCATTGTGATGACAGGGTTCATGGAACCTTGAGATGAAAAGGGGCATGGAGCATTGTAGTTACAAGGGTCTTGGTGCTTTGTGATGACAAGGGCATGCAGCATTGTGATGAGAAGGCCATGGAGGATTCTGATGACATGCGTCATGGAGCTTTGTGATGACAAGGGCATTGAGCATTGTGATGAGAAGACCATGGATAATGGTGATGACGAGCGTCATGGGGCGTTGTGATGAAAAGTGTTATGGAACATTGTGATCCCAAGGGTTTAGAGCATTGTGATGGCAGATGTCATGGAGCATTTTGATTTCATTTTGATTACAATAGCGTGAAGCAATATGATGATGGACATGTTGCATTGTGATGACAAGGTTCTTCGAGCATTGAGATGAAAAGGGGCATGGAGCATTGTGATTACAGGGTTCTTGGAGCATTGTGATGACAAGGGCATGGAGCATTGTGATGAGATGGCCATGGAGCATTCTGATGACTTGTGTCATGGAGATTTTGATGACAAGGGCATGAAGCATTGTTGTAACAGTGGTCTTAGAGCATTTTGATTACAAGGGTTATGGAGCCTTGTGATAAGAAGGCCGTGGAACATTGTGATGGCTGGGGTCATGGAGCATTGTTATGACAGTGGCAATGGAGCATTGTGATGACAAGGGCATGGAGCATTGGTCTGAAAAATTTCATGGATTACTGGGATGAGAGTGGGCATGGAGCATTGTGATGACAAGGGCACGGAACACTGTGATACATGGGTCATGTAGGATTGTAACGACAAGGGCATGGAGAATTGTGATGACAAGAGCATGTAACATTGTGATGAGAAGTGTCATGGAGCATTGTGATGACAAAGATGTAGAGAATTGTGATGACAAGGGACATGGAGCATTGTGATGACCAGAGCATGGAGCATTGGTCTGACAGGTTTCATGGATTATTGTGATGACAAGTGTCATGGAGCATTTTGATGACAAGGGCATGGGGCATTGTGATGGGAAGAGCAGGGAGCATTGTGATGACAAGGTTTATGGAGCATTGTGATGACAAGGCTGTGGAGCATTGTGATGACAAGCACAAGTCACATTTTGATGCCATGGGTCATGGAGCACTGTGCTGACAAGGGCATGCAACTTTGTGATGACAAGGTTCATGGAGCATTGAGAGGAAAAGGGGCATGGAGCATTGTGATGACAGGGGTCTAGGAGCTTTGTGATGACAGAGGTCATGGATCATTTTGATTTCCTTGTGATGAAAATAGCCTGAAGCATTATGATGATGGGCATGGTCCATTGTGATGACAGGTGTAATGGAGCATTGAGATGAAAAGGGGCATGGAGCATTGTGATTACAGGGGTATAGGAGCATTGTGATGACAAGAGCATGGAGCATTGTGATGAAAAGTGCTTGGAGCCTTTTCATGACATGTTTCAAGGAGCATTCTGATGACGAGTGTCAGGGAGCATTGTGATGACAACTCTCTTGAGCATTGTGATGACAGAGATCATGGATCACTGTGATGACAGGTGTCATGGAGCATTGTGATGAGAAGGTCATGGAGCATTGGGCTGAAAATATTCATGGAGTATTGTGGTGACAGGGGTCATGGATCCTTTTGATAGCAAGGGAATGGAGCATTGTGATGACAAGGTCCTGGAGCATTGTGATGAGAAGACCATGGAGCCTTGTGATGACAAGTCTAATGGAGCATTCTGAAGGAAAGAGGCATGGAGCATTGTGATTACAGGGTCCAGGAGCATTGTAATGACAAGAGCAAGGAGCATTGTGATGAGGAGACCATGGAGCATTGTCATGATTTGTGTCATGGTGTTTTGTGATGACAAGGGCATGGACCATTGTGATTACAGGTGTCTTGGAGCATTGTGATGACAAGGGTCATGGAGCCTTTTGAGGAGAAGGCCGTGGGTCATTATGATAGCAGGGTTCATGGAGCATTGTTATGACGGGGGTAATGGATCATTGTGATGAAAAGGGCACGGAACATAGGTCTATAAAATTTCATGGATTATTGTGATGACAGTGGGTATGGAGCATTGTGAAGACAAGGGCTCGGAACACTGTGATACATGGGTCATGGAGGATTGGAATGACATGGGCATGGAGCATTGTGATGAGAAGGGCATCGAGAATTGTGATGACAAGCGTCATGGAGCTTTGTGATGACAAGGGCATGGAGCAATATGATGAGATGTTTCAGGGAGCATTGTGATGACAATGGCATGGAGCATTGTGATGCCAAGGGTCATGGAGCTGTGTGATAACAAATGTCATGGAGCAGTTTGATGACAAGGGCATGGTGCATTGTGATGAGTAGGGCAGGGAGCATTGTGATGACAGGTGTTATGGAACATTGTGATGTCAGGGCTCATGGAGCATTGTGATGATATGGGCATGTAGCATGGTGATGACAGGAGTCATGGAACATTGTCAGATGACAATTGTTTTGAGCATTGTAATGACAAACATCTTGGATCATTGAGATGACAAGGGCATGGAGTAGTGTGATGACAGGCATCATGGAGCATTGTGATGAGTGTGTTATGGAACATTGTGATCACAAGGGTTTGGAGCCTAGTGATGACAGAGGTCATGGATCATTTTGATTTCAAGGAGCATGGAACTTTGTGATGACAAGGGCATGAAGCAATGTGATCCCAAGTTTCAGGGAGGATTGTGATGACAATGGTAATGGAGTATTGTGATGAGAATCACATGGAGCACTGTGATGCCAAGGTTATGTAGCATTTTGCTGACAAAGGCATGGAGCATTGTGATGACAAGTGTCATGGAACATTGTGATAACAGGGGTCATAGAGCATTAGGATGACAAGAGCATGGACCATTTTGATGAGAAGAGTCATGGAGCATTTTGATGACAAGAGCCACAGATCATTGTGTTGTCAGGGGTCATTGAGCGTTGTGATGACAGTGGTCATGGAGGATTGGGCTGAAAATGTTCTTGGAGCATTGTGAACACAAGGGAATGGAGCATTGTGGTGACAATATCCTGGAGCATTGTGATGAGATGACCATGGAGTCTTTTGATGACAAGTCTCATAGAGCAAGCTGATGGAAAGGGGCATGGAGCATTGTGATTACAGTTGTCTTGGAGCATTGTGATGACAAGAGCATGGAGCATTGTGATGAGAAGTCAATGGAACATTCTGATGACATGCATCATGGAGCTTTGTGATGACAATGGCAAGAGGCATTGTGATTACAGGGATCTTGGAGCATTGTGATGAAAAGGGCATGGATCATTGTGATGACAAAGGCATGGAGCCTTGTCATGACAGGGTTCAAGGAGCATACTGACGACAAGTGTCAGGGAGCATTGTGATGACAAGTGTCATGGAGCACTGTGATGACAAGCGTCATGGAGCCTTGTGATAACCGGGATCTTGGAGCATTGTGATGAAAAGTGAATGCATGATTGTGATGAAAAAGGCATGGTGCCTTGTCATGACAGGGTTCAAGGAGCACACTGACGACAAGTGTCAGGGAGCATTGTGATGTAAAGTGTATTGCGCATTGTAATGACAAATGTCATGGAGCATTGTGATGAGAAGTCCATGGATAATTGGGATCATGAGCGTCATGGGGTGTTGTGATGACAAGTGTTATGGAAGATTGTGATCAGAAGGGTTTGGAGCATTGTGATGACAGAGGTCATGGAGCATTTTGAGTTCATTGTGATGACAAAATCATGAAGCATTATGACGAAGGGCATGGTGCATTGTGGTGGTAGGGTTCATGGAGCACTGAGATGAAAAGTGTCATGGAGCATTGTTATGACAGGGGTCTTGGAGCATTGTGATGACAAGGGCATGGAGCCTTGTGATGAGAAGGGCAAGGAGAATACTGATGACATGCGTCATGGAGCTCCTTGATGACAAGTGCATACAGCATTGTGATTACAGGGGTCTTGGAGCATTGAGATGAAAAGGGGCATGGAGCATTGTGATTACAGGGGTAATGGAGCATTGTGATGACAAGTGAATCGAGCATTGTGATGAAAAAGGCATGGATCCTATTCATGACAGGATTCAAGGAGCATTCCGAAGACAAGTGTCAGGGAGCATTGTGATGACAAGTGTATTGAGTATTGTGATGACAAAGGTCATGGAGCATTGAGATGACAAGGGCATGGAATATGGTGATGACAGGCATCATGGAGCGTTGTGATGACAAGTCTTATGGAACATTGTGATCACACGGGTTTGGAGCATTGTGGTGACAGAGTTCATGGATCATATTGATTTCAAGGAGCATGGATCTTTGTGATGACAAGGGCATGAAGCAATGTGATCCCAAGATGCATGTAGGATTGTGATGACAATGGTAATGGAGGAATGTGATGACAAGCGCATGGAATATTGTGATGAAAAGGTCATGTAGCGTTTTGCTGACAAAGGCATGGAGCATTTTGATGACAAGTGTCATGGAGCACTGTGATGACAAATATCACAGAACATTGTGATTACAGGGTTCATGGAGCATTGGGATGACACGGCCAAGGATCATTGTGTTGACAAGTGTTATGGAGAATTTTGATGACAAGAGTCACGGATCATTGTGTTGTCAGGGGTAATGGATCGTTGTGATGAGAGTGTTCATGGAGCATTGTGATGACAAGGGTCATGGAGCATTGTGATCATAAAGTCAGGGAGCATTGGGCTGAAAATATTCATGAAGTATTGTGATGAGTGGTGTCATGGAGCATTGTGATGACAAGGGAATGGAGCATTGTGATGACAATGTCCTGGAGCATTTAATGAGAAGACCATGGAGCCATGTGATGACAAGTCTCATGGAGCATTCTCAAGAAAATCGGCATGGAGCATTGTGATTACTGTGGTCTTGGAGCATTGTGATGAATAGGGCATGGAGCATTATGATGAAAAAGGCATGGAGACTTGCCATGACAGGGTTCCAAGAGCATATTGTGTCAGGGACCATTGTGATGACAAGTGTATTGAGCATGGTGATGCCAAAGCTCATGGAGCATTGTGATGAGAAGACCATGGATAATTTTGATGACGAGCGTCATGGGGCGTTGTGAGGACAAGTGTTATGGAACATTGTGATCACAAGGGATTGGAGCCTTGTGATGACAGAGGTCATGGAGCATTTTGAGTTCATTCTGATGACAATAGCATGAAGCACTATGATGATGGGCAGGGTGCATTGTGATGACAGGGTTCATGGAACCTTGAGATGAAAAGGGGCATGGAGCATTGTAGTTACAAGGGTCTTGGTGCTTTGTGATGACAAGGGCATGCAGCATTGTGATGAGAAGGCCATGGAGGATTCTGATGAGATGCGTCATGGAGCTTTGTGATGACAAGAGCATGGAGCATTGTGATGAGAAGACCATGGATAATGGTGATGACGAGCGTCATGGGGCGTTGTGATGAAAAGTGTTATGGAACATTGTGATCCCAAGGGTTTAGAGCATTGTGATGGCAGATGTCATGGAGCATTTTGATTTCATTTTGATTACAATAGCGTGAAGCAATATGATGATGGACATGTTGCATTGTGATGACAAGGTTCTTCGAGCATTGAGATGAAAAGGGGCATGGAGCATTGTGATTACAGGGTTCTTGGAGCATTGTGATGACAAGGGCATGGAGCATTGTGATGAGATGGCCATGGAGCATTCTGATGACTTGTGTCATGGAGATTTTGATGACAAGGGCATGAAGCATTGTTGTAACAGTGGTCTTAGAGCATTTTGATTACAAGGGTTATGGAGCCTTGTGATAAGAAGGCCGTGGAACATTGTGATGGCTTGGGTCATGGAGCATTGTTATGACAGTGGCAATGGAGCATGGTGATGACAAGGGCATGGAGCATTGGTCTGAAAAGTTTCATGGATTATTGGGATGAGAGTGGGCATGGAGCATTGTGATGACAAGGGCACGGAACACTGTGATACATGGGTCATGTAGGATTGTAACGACAAGGGCATGGAGAATTGTGATGACAAGAGCATGTAACATTATGATGAGAAGTGTCAAGGAGCATTGTGATGACAAAGATGTAGAGAATTGTGATGACAAGGGACATGGAGCATTGTGATGACCAGAACATGGAGCATTGGTCTGACAGGTTTCATGGATTATTGTGATGACAAGTGTCATGGAGCATTTTGATGACAAGGGCATGGGGCATTGTGATGGGAAGAGCAGGGAGCATTGTGATGACAAGGTTTATGGAGCATTGTGATGACAAGGCTGTGGAGCATTGTGATGACAAGCACAAGTCACATTTTGATGCCATGGGTCATGGAGCACTGTGCTGACAAGGGCATGCAACTTTGTGATGACAAGGTTCATGGAGCATTGAGAGGAAAAGGGGCATGGAGCATTGTGATGACAGGGGTCTAGGAGCTTTGTGATGACAGAGGTCATGGATCATTTTGATTTCCTTGTGATGACAATAGCCTGAAGCATTATGATGATGGGCATGGTCCATTGTGATGACAGGTGTAATGGAGCATTGAGATGAAAAGGGGCATGGAGCATTGTGATTACAGGGGTATAGGAGCATTGTGATGACAAGAGCATGGAGCATTGTGATGAAAAGTGCTTGGAGCCTTTTCATGACATGTTTCAAGGAGCATTCTGATGACGAGTGTCAGGGAGCATTGTGATGACAACTCTCTTGAGCATTGTGATGACAGAGATCATGGATCACTGTGATGACAGGTGTCATGGAGCATTGTGATGAGAAGGTCATGGAGCATTGGGCTGAAAATATTCATGGAGTATTGTGGTGACAGGGGTCAGGGATCCTTTTGATAGCAAGGGAATGGAGCATTGTGATGACAAGGTCCTGGAGCATTGTGATGAGAAGACCAAGGAGCCTTGTGATGACAAGTCTAATGGAGCATTCTGAAGGAAAGAGGCATGGAGCATTGTGATTACAGGGTCCTGGAGCATTGTAATGACAAGAGCAAGGAGCATTGTGATGAGAAGACCATGGAGCATTCTCATGATTTGTGTCATGGTGTTTTGTGATGACAAGGGCATGGACCATTGTGATTACAGGTGTCTTGTAGCATTGTGATGACAAGGGTCATGGAGCCTTGTGAGGAGAAGGCCGTGGGACATTATGATGGCAGTGGTCATGGAGCATTGTTATGACGGGGGTAATGGATCATTGTGATGAAAAGGGCACGGAACAGAGGTCTATAAAATTTCATGGGTTATTGTGATGACAGTGGATATGGAGCATTGTGAAGACAAGGGCTCGGAACACTGTGATACATGGGTCATGGAGGATTGTAATGACATGGGCATGGAGTATTGTGATGAGAAGGGCATCGAGAATTGTGATGACAATCGTCATGGAGATTTGTGATGACAAGGGCATGGAGCAATATGATGAGATGTTTCAGGGAGCATTGTGATGACAATGGCATGGAGCATTGTGATGCCAAGGGTCATGGAGCTGTGTGATAACAAATGTCATGGAGCAGTTTGATGACAAGGGCATGGTGCATTGTGATGAGTAGTGCAGGGAGCATTGTGATGACAGGTGTTATGGAACATTGTGATGTCAGGGCTCATGGAGCATTGTATTGATATGGGCATGTAGCATGGTGATGACAGGTGTCATGGAACATTGTCAGATGACAATTGTTTTGAGCATTGTAATGACAAACATCTTGGATCATTGAGATGACAAGGGCATGGAGTAGTGTGATGACAGGCATCATGGAGCATTGTGATGAGTGTGTTATGGAACATTGTGATCACAAGGGTTTGGAGCCTAGTGATGACAGAGGTCATGGATCATTTTGATTTCAAGGAGCATGGAACACTGTGATGACAAGGGCATGAAGCAATGTGATCCCAAGTTTCAGGGAGGATTGTGATGACAATGGTAATGAAGTATTGTGATGAGAATCACATGGAGCACTGTGATGACAAGGTCATGTAGCATTTTGCTGACAAAGGCATGGAGCATTGTGATGACAAGTGTCATGGAACATTGTGATAACAGGGTTCATAGAGCATTAGGATGACAAGAGCATGGACAATTTTGATGAGAAGAGTCACAGATCATTGTGTTGTCAGGGGTCATTGAGCGTTGTGATGACAGTGGTCATGGAGGATTGGGCTGAAAATGTTCTTGGAGCATTGTGAACACAAGGGAATGGAGCATTGTGGTGACAATATCCTGGAGCATTGTTATGACATGACCATGGAGTCTTTTGATGACAAGTCTCATGGAGCAAGCTGATGGAAAGGGGCATGGAACATTGTGATTAAAGTTGTCTTGGAGCATTGTGATGACAAGAGCATGGAGCATTGTGATGAGAAGTCCATGGAACATTCTGATGACATGCATCATGGAGCTTTGTGATGACAATGGCAAGAGGCATTGTGATTACATGGATCTTGGAGCATTGTGATGAAAAGGGCATGGATCATTGTGATGACAAAGGCATGGAGCCTTGTCATGACAGTGTCCAAGGAGCATACTGATGACAAGTGTCAGGAAGCATTATGATGACAAGTGTCATGGAGCACTGTGATGACAAGCGTCATGGAGCCTTGTGATGACCGGGATCTTGGAGCATTGTGATGAAAAGTGAATGCATCATTGTGATGAAAAAGGCATGGTGCCTTGTCATGACAGGGTTCAAGGAGCACACTGACGACAAGTGTCAGGGAGCATTGTGATGTAAAGTGTATTGCGCATTGTAAAGACCAAGGTCATGGAGCATTGTGATGAGAAGTCCATGGATAATTGGGATGACGAGCGTCATGGGGTGTTGTGATGACAAGTGTTATGGAAGATTGTGATCACAAGGGTTTGGAGCCTTGTGATGATAGAGGTCATGGAGCATTTTGAGTTCATTGTGATGACAACATCATGAAGCATTATGATGAAGAGCATGGTGCATTGTGATGATAGGGTTCATGGAGCACTGAAATGAAAAGTGTCATGGCGCATTGTTATGACAGGGGTCTTGGAGCATTGTGATGACAAGGGCATGGAGCATTGTGATGAGAAAGCCAAGGAGAATACTGATGACATGCGTCATGGAGCTCCTTGATGACAAGTGCATACAGCATTGGGATTACAAGGGTCTTGGAGCATTGAGATGAAAAGGGGCATGGAGCATTGTGATTACAGGGGTAATGGAGCATTGTGATGACAAGTGAATCGAGCATTGTGATGAAAAAGGCATGGATCCTATTCATGACAGGATTCAAGGAGCATTCCGAAGACAAGTGTCAGGGAGCATTGTGATGACAAGTGTATTGAGTATTGTGATGACAAAGGTCATGGAGCATTGAGATGACAAGGGCATGGAATATGGTGATGACAGGCATCATGGAGCGTTGTGATGACAAGTCTTATGGAACATTGTGATCACACGGGTTTGGAGCATTGCGATGACAGAGTTCATGGATCATATTGATTTCAAGGAGCATGGATCTTTGTGATGACAAGGGCATGAAGCAATGTGATCCCAAGATGCATGTAGGATTGTGATGACAATGGTAATGGAGGAATGTGATGACAAGCGCATGGAATATTGTGATGAAAAGGTCATGTAGCGTTTTGCTGACAAAGGCATGGAGCATTTTGATGACAAGTGTCATGGAGCACTGTGATGACAAATATCACAGAACATTGTGATTACAGGGTTCATGGAGCATTGGGATGACACGGCCAAGGATCATTGTGTTGACAAGTGTTATGGAGAATTTTGATGACAAGAGTCACGGATCATTGTGTTGTCAGGGGTCATGGATCGTTGTGATGAGAGTGTTCATGGAGCATTGTGATGACAAAGGTCATGGAGCATTGTGATCATAAGGTCATGGAGCATTGGGCTGAAAATGTTCATGGAGTATTGTGATGAGTGGTGTCATGGAGCATTGTGATGACAAGGGAATGGAGCATTGTGATGAGAATGTCCTGGAGCATTTAATGAGAAGACCATGGAGCCATGTGATGACAAGTCTCATGGTGCATTCTCACGAAAATCGGCATGGAGCATTGTGATTACTGTGGTCTTGGAGCATTGTGATGAATAGGGCATGGAGCATTATGATGAAAAAGGCATGGAGCCTTGCCATGACAGGGTTCCAAGAGCATATTGACATCAAGTGTCAGGGACCATTGTGATGACAAGTGTATTGAGCATGGTGATGCCAAAGCTCATGGAGCATTGTGATGAGAAGACCATGGATAATTTTGATGACGAGCGTCATGGGGCGTTGTGAGGACAAGTGTTATGGAACATTGTGATCACAAGGGATTGGAGCCTTGTGATGACAGAGGTCATGGAGCATTTTGAGTTCATTCTGATGACAATAGCATGAAGCACTATGATGATGGGCAGGGTGCATTGTGATGACAGGGTTCATGGAACCTTGAGATGAAAAGGGGCATGGAGCATTGTAGTTAAAAGGGTCTTGGTGCTTTGTGATGACAAGGGCATGCAGCATTGTGATGAGAAGGCCATGGAGGATTCTGATGAGATGCGTCATGGAGCTTTGTGATGACAAGGGCATGGAGCATTGTGATGAGAAGACCATGGATAATGGTGATGACGAGCGTCATGGGGCGTTGTGATGAAAAGTGTTATGGAACATTGTGATCCCAAGGGTTTAGAGCATTGTGATGGCAGATGTCATGGAGCATTTTGATTTCATTTTGATTACAATAGCGTGAAGCAATATGATGATGGACATGTTGCATTGTGATGACAAGGTTCTTCGAGCATTGAGATGAAAAGGGGCATGGAGCATTGTGATTACAGGGTTCTTGGAGCATTGTGATGACAAGGGCATGGAGCATTGTGATGAGATGGCCATGGAGCATTCTGATGACTTGTGTCATGGAGATTTTGATGACAAGGGCATGAAGCATTGTTGTAACAGTGGTCTTAGAGCATTTTGATTACAAGGGTTATGGAGCCTTGTGATAAGAAGGCCGTGGAACATTGTGATGGCTGGGGTCATGGAGCATTGTTATGACAGTGGCAATGGAGCATTGTGATGACAAGGGCATGGAGCATTGGTCTGAAAAGTTTCATGGATTATTGGGATGAGAGTGGGCATGGAACATTGTGATGACAAGGGCACGGAACACTGTGATACATGGGTCATGTAGGATTGTAACGACAAGGGCATGGAGAATTGTGATGACAAGAGCATGTAACATTGTGATGAGAAGTGTCATGGAGCATTGTGATGACAAAGATGTAGAGAATTGTGATGACAAGGGACATGGAGCATTGTGATGACCAGAGCATGGAGCATTGGTCTGACAGGTTTCATGGATTATTGTGATGACAAGTGTCATGGAGCATTTTGATGACAAGGGCATGGGGCATTGTGATGGGAAGAGCAGGGAGCATTGTGATGACAAGGTTTATGGAGCATTGTGATGACAAGGCTGTGGAGCATTGTGATGACAAGCACAAGTCACATTTTGATGCCATGGGTCATGGAGCACTGTGCTGACAAGGGCATGCAACTTTGTGATGACAAGGTTCATGGAGCATTGAGAGGAAAAGGGGCATGGAGCATTGTGATGACAGCGGTCTAGGAGCTTTGTGATGACAGAGGTCATGGATCATTTTGATTTCCTTGTGATGACAATAGCCTGAAGCATTATGATGATGGGCATGGTCCATTGTGATGACAGGTGTAATGGAGCATTGAGATGAAAAGGGGCATGGAGCATTGTGATTACAGGGGTATAGGAGCATTGTGATGACAAGAGCATGGAGCATTGTGATGAAAAGTGCTTGGAGCCTTTTCATGACATGTTTCAAGGAGCATTCTGATGACGAGTGTCAGGGAGCATTGTGATGACAACTCTCTTGAGCATTGTGATGACAGAGATCATGGATCACTGTGATGACAGGTGTCATGGAGCATTGTGATGAGAAGGTCATGGAGCATTGGGCTGAAAATATTCATGGAGTATTGTGGTGACAGGGGTCATGGATCCTTTTGATAGCAAGGGAATGGAGCATTGTGATGACAAGGTCCTGGAGCATTGTGATGAGAAGACCATGGAGCCTTGTGATGACAAGTCTAATGGAGCATTCTGAAGGAAAGAGGCATGGAGCATTGTGATTACAGGCTCCAGGAGCATTGTAATGACAAGAGCAAGGAGCATTGTGATGAGGAGACCATGGAGCATTCTCATGAATTGTGTCATGGTGTTTTGTGATGACAAGGGCATGGACCATTGTGATTACAGGTGTCTTGGAGCATTGTGATGACAAGGGTCAAGGAGCCTTGTGAGGAGAAGGCCGTGGGACATTATGATGGCAGGGGTCATGGAGCATTTTTATGACGGGGGTAATGGATCATTGTGATGAAAAGGGCACGGAACATAGGTCTATAAAATTTCATGGATTATTGTGATGACAGTGGGTATGGAGCATTGTGAAGACAAGGGCTCGGAACACTGTGATACATGGGTCATGGAGGATTGTAATGACATGGGCATGGAGCATTGTGATGAGAAGGGCATCGAGAATTGTGATGACAAGCGTCATGGAGATTTGTGATGACAAGGGCATGGAGCAATATGATGAGATGTTTCAGGGAGCATTGTGATGACAATGGCATGGAGCATTGTGATGCCAAGGGTCATGGAGCTGTGTGATAACAAATGTCATGGAGCAGTTTGATGACAAGGGCATGGTGCATTGTGATGAGTAGGGCAGGGAGCATTGTGATGACAGGTGTTATGGAACATTGTGATGTCAGGGCTCATGGAGCATTGTGATGATATGGGCATGTAGCATGGTGATGACAGGTGTCATGGAACATTGTCAGATGACAATTGTTTTGAGCATTGTAATGACAAACATCTTGGATCATTGAGATGACAAGGGCATGGAGTAGTGTGATGACAGGCATCATGGAGCATTCTGATGAGTGTGTTATGGAACATTGTGATCACAAGGGTTTGGAGCCTAGTGATGACAGAGGTCATGGATCATTTTGGTTTCAAGGAGCATGGAACATTGTGATGACAAGGGCATGAAGCAATGTGATCCCAATTTTCAGGGAAGATTGTCATGAAAATGGTAATGGAATATTGTGATGAGAATCACATGGAGCACTGTGATGACAAGGTCATGTAGCATTTTGCTGACAAAGGCATGGAGCATTGTGATGACAAGTGTCATGGAACATTGTGATAACAGGGGTCATAGAGGATTAGGATGACAAGAGCATGGACCATTTTGATGAGAAGAGTCATGGAGCATTTTGATGACAAGAGCCACAGATCATTGTGTTGTCAGGGGTCATTGAGCGTTGTGATGACAGTGGTCATGGAGGATTGTGCTGAAAATGTTCTTGGAGCATTGTGAACACAAGGGAATGGAGCATTGTGGTGACAATATCCTGGAGCATTGTGATGAGATGACCATGGAGTCTTTTGATGACAAGTCTCATGGAGCAAGCTGATGGAAAGGGGCATGGAACATTGTGATTAAAGTTGTCTTGGAGCATTGTGATGACAAGAGCATGGAGCATTGTGATGAGAAGTCCATGGAACATTCTGATGACATGCATCACGGAGCTTTGTGTTGACAATGGCAAGAGGCATTGTGATTACAGGGATCTTGGAGCATTGTGATGAAAAGGGCATGGATCATTGTGATGACAAAGGCATGGAGCCTTGTCATGACAGGGTCCAAGGAGCATACTGATGACAAGTGTCAGGGAGCATTTTGATGACAAGGGCATGGGGCATTGTGATGGGAAGAGCAGGGAGCATTGTGATGACAAGGTTTATGGAGCATTGTGATGACAAGGCTGTGGAGCATTGTGATGACAAGCACAAGTCACATTTTGATGCCATGGGTCATGGAGCACTGTGCTGACAAGGGCATGCAACTTTGTGATGACAAGGTTCATGGAGCATTGAGAGGAAAAGGGGCATGGAGCATTGTGATGACAGGGGTCTAGGAGCTTTGTGATGACAGAGGTCATGGATCATTTTGATTTCCTTGTGATGACAATAGCCTGAAGCATTATGATGATGGGCATGGTCCATTGTGATGACAGGTGTAATGGAGCATTGAGATGAAAAGGGGCATGGAGCATTGTGATTACAGGGGTATAGGAGCATTGTGATGACAAGAGCATGGAGCATTGTGATGAAAAGTGCTTGGAGCCTTTTCATGACATGTTTCAAGGAGCATTCTGATGACGAGTGTCAGGGAGCATTGTGATGACAACTCTCTTGAGCATTGTGATGACAGAGATCATGGATCACTGTGATGACAGGTGTCATGGAGCATTGTGATGAGAAGGTCATGGAGCATTGGGCTGAAAATATTCATGGAGTATTGTGGTGACAGGGGTCATGGATCCTTTTGATAGCAAGGGAATGGAGCATTGTGATGACAAGGTCCTGGAGCATTGTGATGAGAAGACCATGGAGCCTTGTGATGACAAGTCTAATGGAGCATTCTGAAGGAAAGAGGCATGGAGCATTGTGATTACAGGGTCCTGGAGGATTGTAATGACAAGAGCAAGGAGCATTGTGATGAGGAGACCATGGAGCATTCTCATGATTTGTGTCATGGTGTTTTGTGATGACAAGGGCATGGACCATTGTGATTACAGGTGTCTTGGAGCATTGTGATGACAAGGGTCATGGAGCCTTGTGAGGAGAAGGCCGTAGGACATTATGATGGCAGGGGTCATGGAGCATTGTTATGACGGGGTAATGGATCATTGTGATGAAAAGGGCACGGAACATAGGTCTATAAAATTTCATGGTTTATTGTGATGACAGTGGGTATGGAGCATTGTGATGACAAGGGCTCGGAACACTGTGATACATGGGTCATGGAGGATTGTAATGACATGGGCATGGAGCATTGTGATGAGAAGGGCATCGAGAATTGTGATGACAAGCGTCATGGAGATTTGTGATGACAAGGGCATGGAGCAATATGATGAGATGTTTCAGGGAGCATTGTGATGACAATGGCATGGAGCATTGTGATGCCAAGGGTCATGGAGCTGTGTGATAACAAATGTCATGGAGCAGTTTGATGACAAGGGCATGGTGCATTGTGATGAGTAGTGCAGGGAGCATTGTGATGACAGGTGTTATGGAACATTGTGAGGTCAGGGCTCATGGAGCATTGTGATGATATGGGCATGTAGCATGGTGATGACAGGAGTCATGGAACATTGTCAGATGACAAATGTTTTGAGCATTGTAATGACAAACATCTTGGATCATTGAGATGACAAGGGCATGGAGTAGTGTGATGACAGGCATCATGGAGCATTGTGATGAGTGTGTTATGGAACATTGTGATCACAAGGGTTTGGAGCCTAGTGATGACAGAGGTCATGGATCATTTTGATTTCAAGGAGCATGGAACATTGTGATGACAAGGGCATGAAGCAATGTGATCCCAAATTTCAGGGAGGATTGTGAGGACAATGGTAATGGAGTATTTTGATGAGAATCACATGGATCACTGTGATGACAAGGTCATGTAGCATTTTGCTGACAAAGGCATGGAGCATTGTGATGACAAGTGTCATGGAACATTGTGATAACAGGGGTCATAGAGCATTAGGATGACAAGAGCATGGACCATTTTGATGAGAAGAGTCATGGAGCATTTTGATGACAAGAGCCACAGATCATTGTGTTGTCAGGGGTCATTGAGCGTTGTGACGACAGTGGTCATGGAGGATTGGGCTGCAAATGTTCTTGGAGCATTGTGAACACAAGGGAATGGAGCATTGTGGTGACAATATCCTGGAGCATTGTGATGAGATGACCATGGAGTCTTTGATGACAAGTCTCATGGAGCAAGCTGATGGAAAGGGGCATGGAACATTGTGATTACAGTTGTCTTGGAGCATTGTGATGACAAGAGCATGGAGCATTGTGATGAGAAGTCCATGGAACATTCTGATGACATGCATCATGGAGCTTTGTGATGACAATGGCAAGAGGCATTGTGATTACAGGGATCTTGGAGCATTGTGATGAAAAGGGCATGGATCATTGTGATGACAAAGGCATGGAGCCTTGTCATGACAGGGTTCAAGGAGCATACTGACGACAAGTGTCAGGGAGCATTGTGATGACAAGTGTCATGGAGCACTGTGATGACAAGCGTCATGGAGCCTTGTGATAACCGGGATCTTGGAGCATTGTGATGAAAAGTGAATGCATCATTGTGATGAAAAAGGCATGGTGCCTTGTCATGACAGGGTTCAAGGAGCACACTGACGACAAGTGTCAGGGAGCATTGTGATGTAAAGTGTATTGCGCATTGTAATGACAAAGGTCATGGAGCATTGTGATGAGAAGTCCATGGATAATTGGGATGACGAGCGTCATGGGGTGTTGTGATGACAAGTGTTATGGAAGATTGTGATCACAAGGGTTTGGAGCATTGTGATGAGAGAGGTCATGGAGCATTTTGAGTTCATTGTGATGACAACATCATGAAGCATTATGATGAAGGGCATGGTTCATTGTGATGATAGGGTTCATGGAGCACTGAGATGAAAAGTGTCATGGCGCATTGTTATGACAGGGGTCTTGGAGCATTGTGATGACAAGGGCATGGAGCATTGTGATGAGAAGGCCAAGGAGAATACTGATGACATGCGTCATGGAGCTCCTTGATGACAAGTGCATACAGCATTGTGATTACAGGGGTCTTGGAGCATTGAGATGACAAGTGAATCGAGCATTGTGATGAAAAAGGCATGGATCCTATTCATGACAGGATTCAAGGAGCATTCCGAAGACAACTGTCAGGGAGCATTGTGATGACAAGTGTATTGAGTATTGTGATGACAAAGGTCATGGAGCATTGAGATGACAAGGGCATGGAATATGGTGATGACAGGCATCATGGAGCGTTGTGATGACAAGTCTTATGGAACATTGTGATCACACGGGTTTGGAGCATTGCGATGACAGAGTTCATGGATCATATTGATTTCAAGGAGCATGGATCTTTGTGATGACAAGGGCATGAAGCAATGTGATCCCAAGATGCATGTAGGATTGTGATGACAATGGTAATGGAGGAATGTGATGACAAGCGAATGGAATATTGTGATGAAAAGGTCATGTAGCGTTTTGCTGACAAAGGCATGGAGCATTTTGATGACAAGTGTCATGGAGCACTGTGATGACAAACATCACGGAGCATTGTGATTACAGGGTTCATGGAGCATTGGGATGACACGGCCAAGGATCATTGTGTTGACAAGTGTTATGGAGAATTTTGATGACAAGAGTCACGGATCATTGTGTTGTCAGGGGTCATGGATCGTTGTGATGAGAGTGGTCATGGAGCATTGTGATGACAAGGGTCATGGAGCATTGTGATCATAAGGTCATGGAGCATTGGGATGAAAATGTTCATGGAGTATTGTGATGAGAGATGTCATGGAGCATTGTGATGACAAGGGAATGGAGCATTGTGATGACAATGTCCTGGAGCATTTAATGAGAAGACCATGGAGCCATGTGATGACAAGTCTCATGGAGCATTCTCACGAAAATCGGCATGGAGCATTGTGATTACTGTGGTCTTGGAGCATTGTGATGAATAGGGCATGGAGCATTATGATGAAAAAGGCATGGAGCCTTGCCATGACAGGGTTCCAAGAGCATATTGACATCAAGTGTCAGGGACCATTGTGATGACAAGTGTATTGAGCATGGTGATGCCAAAGCTCATGGAGCATTGTGATGAGAAGACCATGGATAATTTTGATGACGAGCGTCATTGGGCATTGTGAGGACAAGTGTTATGGAACATTGTGATCACAAGGGATTGGAGCCTTGTGATGACAGAGGTCATGGAGCATTTTGAGTTCATTCTGATGACAATAGCATGAAGCACTATGATGATGGGCAGGGTGCATTGTGATGACAGGGTTCATGGAACCTTGAGATGAAAAGGGGCATGGAGCATTGTAGTTACAAGGGTCTTGGTGCTTTGTGATGACAAGGGCATGCAGCATTGTGATGAGAAGGCCATGGAGGATTCTGATGAGATGCGTCATGGAGCTTTGTGATGACAAGGGCATGGAGCATTTGATGAGAAGACCATGGATAATGGTGATGACGAGCGTCATGGGGCGTTGTGATGAAAAGTGTTATGGAACATTGTGATCCCAAGGGTTCAGAGCATTGTGATGGCAGATGTCATGGAGCATTTTGATTTCATTTTGATTACAATAGCGTGAAGCAATATGATGATGGACATGTTGCATTGTGATGACAAGGTTCTTCGAGCATTGAGATGAAAAGGGGCATGGAGCATTGTGATTACAGGGTTCTTGGAGCATTGTGATGACAAGGGCATGGAGCATTGTGATGAGATGGCCATGGAGCATTCTGATGACTTGTGTCATGGAGATTTTGATGACAAGGGCATGAAGCATTGTTGTAACAGTGGTCTTAGAGCATTTTGATTACAAGGGTTATGGAGCCTTGTGATAAGAAGGCCGTGGAACATTGTGATGGCTGGGGTCATGGAGCATTGTTATGACAGTGGCAATGGAGCATTGTGATGACAAGGGCATGGAGCATTGGTCTGAAAAGTTTCATGGATTATTGGGATGAGAGTGGGCATGGAGCATTGTGATGACAAGGGCACGGAACACTGTGATACATGGGTCATGTAGGATTGTAACGACAAGGGCATGGAGAATTGTGATGACAAGAGCATGTAACATTGTGATGAGAAGTGTCATGGAGCATTGTGATGACAAAGATGTAGAGAATTGTGATGACAAGGGACATGGAGCATTGTGATGACCAGAGCATGGAGCATTGGTCTGACAGGTTTCATGGATTATTGTGATGACAAGTGTCATGGAGCATTTTGATGACAAGGGCATGGGGCATTGTGATGGGAAGAGCAGGGAGCATTGTGATGACAAGGTTTATGGAGCATTGTGATGACAAGGCTGTGGAGCATTGTGATGACAAGCACAAGTCACATTTTGATGCCATGGGTCATGGAGCACTGTGCTGACAAGGGCATGCAACTTTGTGATGACAAGGTTCATGGAGCATTGAGAGGAAAAGGGGCATGGAGCATTGAGATGACAGGGGTCTAGGAGCTTTGTGATGACAGAGGTCATGGATCATTTTGATTTCCTTGTGATGACAATAGTCTGAAGCATTATGATGATTGGCATGGTCCATTGTGATGACAGGTGTAATGGAGCATTGAGATGAAAAGGGGCATGGAGCATTGTGATTACAGGGGTATAGGAGCATTGTGATGACAAGAGCATGGAGCATTGTGATGAAAAGTGCTTGGAGCCTTTTCATGACATGTTTCAAGGAGCATTCTGATGACGAGTGTCAGGGAGCATTGTGATGACAACTCTCTTGAGCATTGTGATGACAGAGATCATGGATCACTGTGATGACAGGTGTCATGGAGCATTGTGATGAGAAGGTCATGGAGCATTGGGCTGAAAATATTCATGGAGTATTGTGGTGACAGGGGTCATGGATCCTTTTGATAGCAAGGGAATGGAGCATTGTGATGACAAGGTCCTGGAGCATTGTGATGAGAAGACCATGGAGCCTTGTGATGACAAGTCTAATGGAGCATTCTGAAGGAAAGAGGCATGGAGCATTGTGATTACAGGGTCCTGGAGGATTGTAATGACAAGAGCAAGGAGCATTGTGATGAGGAGACCATGGAGCATTCTCATGATTTGTGTCATGGTGTTTTGTGATGACAAGGGCATGGACCATTGTGATTACAGGTGTCTTGGAGCATTGTGATGACAAGGGTCATGGAGCCTTGTGAGGAGAAGGCCGTAGGACATTATGATGGCAGGGGTCATGGAGCATTGTTATGACGGGGTAATGGATCATTGTGATGAAAAGGGCACGGAACATAGGTCTATAAAATTTCATGGTTTATTGTGATGACAGTGGGTATGGAGCATTGTGATGACAAGGGCTCGGAACACTGTGATACATGGGTCATGGAGGATTGTAATGACATGGGCATGGAGCATTGTGATGAGAAGGGCATCGAGAATTGTGATGACAAGCGTCATGGAGATTTGTGATGACAAGGGCATGGAGCAATATGATGAGATGTTTCAGGGAGCATTGTGATGACAATGGCATGGAGCATTGTGATGCCAAGGGTCATGGAGCTGTGTGATAACAAATGTCATGGAGCAGTTTGATGACAAGGGCATGGTGCATTGTGATGAGTAGGGCAGGGAGCATTGTGATGACAGGTGTTATGGAACATTGTGAGGTCAGGGCTCATGGAGCATTGTGATGATATGGGCATGTAGCATGGTGATGACAGGAGTCATGGAACATTGTCAGATGACAAATGTTTTGAGCATTGTAATGACAAACATCTTGGATCATTGAGATGACAAGGGCATGGAGTAGTGTGATGACAGGCATCATGGAGCATTCTGATGAGTGTGTTATGGAACATTGTGATCACAAGGGTTTGGAGCCTAGTGATGACAGAGGTCATGGATCATTTTGATTTCAAGGAGCATGGAACATTGTGATGACAAGGGCATGAAGCAATGTGATCCCAAGTTTCAGGGAGGATTGTGATGACAATGGTAATGGAGTATTGTGATGAGAATCACATGGAGCACCGTGATGACAAGGTCATGTAGCATTTTGCTGACAAAGGCATGGAGCATTGTGATGACAAGTGTCATGGAACATTGTGATAACAGGGGTCATAGAGCATTAGGATGACAAGAGCATGGACCATTTTGATAAGAAGAGTCATGGAGCATTTTGATGACAAGAGCCACAGATCATTGTGTTGTCAGGGGTCATTGAGCGTTGTGATGACAGTGGTCATGGAGGATTGGGCTGAAAATGTTCTTGGAGCATTGTGAACACAAGGGAATGGAGCATTGTGGTGATTATATCCTGGAGCATTGTGATGAGATGACCATGGAGTCTTTGATGACAAGTCTCATGGAGCAAGCTGATGGAAAGGGGCATGGAACATTGTGATTACAGTTGTCTTGGAGCATTGTGATGACAAGAGCATGGAGCATTGTGATGAGAAGTCCATGGAACATTCTGATGACATGCATCATGGAGCTTTGTGATGACAATGGCAAGAGGCATTGTGATTACAGGGATCTTGGAGCATTGTGATGAAAAGGGCATGGATCATTGTGATGACAAAGGCATGGAGCCTTGTCATGACAGGGTTCAAGGAGCATACTGACGACAAGTGTCAGGGAGCATTGTGATGACAAGTGTCATGGAGCACTGTGATGACAAGCGTCATGGAGCCTTGTGATAACCGGGATCTTGGAGCATTGTGATGAAAAGTGAATGCATCATTGTGATGAAAAAGGCATGGTGCCTTGTCATGACAGGGTTCAAGGAGCACACTGACGACAAGTGTCAGGGAGCATTGTGATGTAAAGTGTATTGCGCATTGTAATGACAAAGGTCATGGAGCATTGTGATGAGAAGTCCATGGATAATTGGGATGACGAGCGTCATGGGGTGTTGTGATGACAAGTGTTATGGAAGATTGTGATCACAAGGGTTTAGAGCATTGTGATGATAGAGTTCATGGAGCATTTTGAGTTCATTGTGATGACAACATCATGAAGCATTATGATGAAGGGCATGGTTCATTGTGATGATAGGGTTCATGGAGCACTGAGATGAAAAGTGTCATGGGGCATTGTTATGAAAGGGGTCTTGGAGCATTGTGATGACAAGGGCATGGAGCATTGTGATGAGAAGGCCAAGGAGAATACTGATGACATGCGTCATGGAGCTCCTTGATGACAAGTGCATACAGCATTGTGATTACAGGGGTCTTGGAGCATTGAGATGAAAAGGGGCATGGAGCATTGTGATTACAGGGGTAATGGAGCATTGTGATGACAAGTGAATCGAGCATTGTGATGAAAAAGGCATGGATCCTATTCATGACAGGATTCAAGGAGAATTCCGAAGCCAAGAGTCAGGGAGCATTGTGATGACAAGTGTATTGAGTATTGTGATGACAAAGGTCATGGAGCATTGAGATGACAAGGGCATGGAGTATGGTGATGACAGGCATCATGGAGCGTTGTGATGACAGGTCTTATGGAACATTGTGATCACACGGGTTTGGAGCATTGCGATGACAGAGTTCATGGATCATATTGATTTCAAGGGGCATGGATCTTTGTGATGACAAGGGCATGAAGCAATGTGATCCCAAGATGCATGTAGGATTGTGATGACAATGGTAATGGAGGAATGTGATGACAAGCGCATGGAATATTGTGATGAAAAGGGCATGTAGCGTTTTGCTGACAAAGGCATGGAGCATTTTGATGACAAGTGTCATGGAGCACTGTGATGACAAACATCACGGAACATTGTGATTACAGGGTTCATGGAGCATTGGGATGACACGGCCAAGGATCATTGTGTTGACAAGTGTTATGGAGAATTTTGATGACAAGAGTCACGGATCATTGTGTTGTCAGGGGTCATGGATCGTTGTGATGAGAGTGGTCATGGAGCATTGTGATGACAAGGGTCATGGAGCATTGTGATCATAAGGTCATGGAGCATTGGGCTGAAAATGTTCATGGAGTATTGTGATGAGAGGTGTCATGGAGTATTGTGATGACAAGGGAATGGAGCATTGTGATGACAATGTCCTGGAGCATTTAATGAGAAAACCATGGAGCCAAGTGATGACAAGTCTCATGGAGCATTCTCACGAAAATCGGCATGGAGCATTGTGATTACTGTGGTCTTGGAGCATTGTGATGAATAGGGCATGAGCATTATGATGAAAAAGGCATGGAGCCTTGCCATGACAGGGTTCTAAGAGCATATTGACATCAAGTGTCAGGGACCATTGTGATGACAAGTGTATTGAGCATGGTGATGCCAAAGCTCATGGAGCATTGTGATGAGAAGACCATGGATAATTTTGATGACGAGCGTCATGGGGCGTTGTGAGGACAAGTGTTATGGAACATTGTGATCACAAGGGATTGGAGCCTTGTGATGACAGAGGTCATGGAGCATTTTGAGTTCATTCTGATGACAATAGCATGAAGCACTATGATGATGGGCAGGGTGCATTGTGATGACAGGGTTCATGGAACCTTGAGATGAAAAGGGGCATGGAGCATTGTAGTTACAAGGGTCTTGGTGCTTTGTGATGACAAGGGCATGCAGCATTGTGATGAGAAGGCCATGGAGGATTCTGATGAGATGCGTCATGGAGCTTTGTGATGACAAGGGCATGGAGCATTGTGATGAGAAGACCATGGATAATGGTGATGACGAGCGTCATGGGGCGTTGTGATGAAAAGTGTTATGGAACATTGTGATCCCAAGGGTTCAGAGCATTGTGATGGCAGATGTCATGGAGCATTTTGATTTCATTTTGATTACAATAGCGTGAAGCAATATGATGATGGACATGTTGCATTGTGATGACAAGGTTCTTCGAGCATTGAGATGAAAAGGGGCATGGAGCATTGTGATTACAGGGTTCTTGGAGCATTGTGATGACAAGGGCATGGAGCATTGTGATGAGATGGCCATGGAGCATTCTGATGACTTGTGTCATGGAGATTTTGATGACAAGGGCATGAAGCATTGTTGTAACAGTGGTCTTAGAGCATTTTGATTACAAGGGTTATGGAGCCTTGTGATAAGAAGGCCGTGGAACATTGTGATGGCTGGGGTCATGGAGCATTGTTATGACAGTGGCAATGGAGCATTGTGATGACAAGGGCATGGAGCATTGGTCTGAAAAGTTTCATGGATTATTGGGATGAGAGTGGGCATGGAGCATTGTGATGACAAGGGCACGGAACACTGTGATACATGGGTCATGTAGGATTGTAACGACAAGGGCATGGAGAATTGTGATGACAAGAGCATGTAACATTGTGATGAGAAGTGTCATGGAGCATTGTGATGACAAAGATGTAGAGAATTGTGATGACAAGGGACATGGAGCATTGTGATGACCAGAGCATGGAGCATTGGTCTGACAGGTTTCATGGATTATTGTGATGACAAGTGTCATGGAGCATTTTGATGACAAGGGCATGGGGCATTGTGATGGGAAGAGCAGGGAGCATTGTGATGACAAGGTTTATGGAGCATTGTGATGACAAGGCTGTGGAGCATTGTGATGACAAGCACAAGTCACATTTTGATGCCATGGGTCATGGAGCACTGTGCTGACAAGGGCATGCAACTTTGTGATGACAAGGTTCATGGAGCATTGAGAGGAAAAGGGGCATGGAGCATTGTGATGACAGGGGTCTAGGAGCTTTGTGATGACAGAGGTCATGGATCATTTTGATTTCCTTGTGATGACAATAGCCTGAAGCATTATGATGATGGGCATGGTCCATTGTGATGACAGGTGTAATGGAGCATTGAGATGAAAAGGGGCATGGAGCATTGTGATTACAGGGGTATAGGAGCATTGTGATGACAAGAGCATGGAGCATTGTGATGAAAAGTGCTTGGAGCCTTTTCATGACATGTTTCAAGGAGCATTCTGATGACGAGTGTCAGGGAGCATTGTGATGACAACTCTCTTGAGCATTGTGATGACAGAGATCATGGATCACTGTGATGACAGGTGTCATGGAGCATTGTGATGAGAAGGTCATGGAGCATTGGGCTGAAAATATTCATGGAGTATTGTGGTGACAGGGGTCATGGATCCTTTTGATAGCAAGGGAATGGAGCATTGTGATGACAAGGTCCTGGAGCATTGTGATGAGAAGACCATGGAGCCTTGTGATGACAAGTCTAATGGAGCATTCTGAAGGAAAGAGGCATGGAGCATTGTGATTACAGGGTCCAGGAGCATTGTAATGACAAGAGCAAGGAGCATTGTGATGAGGAGACCATGGAGCATTCTCATGATTTGTGTCATGGTGTTTTGTGATGACAAGGGCATGGACCATTGTGATTACAGGTGTCTTGGAGCATTGTGATGACAAGGGTCATGGAGCCTTGTGAGGAGAAGGCCGTGGGACATTATGATGGCAGGGGTCATGGAGCATTGTTATGACGGGGGTAATGGATCATTGTGATGAAAAGGGCACGGAACATAGGTCTATAAAATTGCATGGATTATTGTGATGACAGTGGGTATGGAGCATTGTGAAGACAAGGGCTCGGAACACTGTGATACATGGGTCATGGAGGATTGTAA
Source organism: Mesoplodon densirostris (assembly GCF_025265405.1). Taxonomy (NCBI): domain Eukaryota; kingdom Metazoa; phylum Chordata; class Mammalia; order Artiodactyla; family Ziphiidae; genus Mesoplodon; species Mesoplodon densirostris. Next base: position 3,611,803 of record NC_082682.1, read on the forward strand.
TGACATGGGCATGGAGCATTGTGATGAGAAGGGCATCGAGAATTGTGATGACAAGCGTCATGGAGATTTGTGATGACAAGGGCATGGAGCAATATGATGAGATGTTTCAGGGAGCATTGTGATGACAATGGCATGGAGCATTGTGATGCCAAGGGTCATGGAGCTGTGTGATAACAAATGTCATGGAGCAGTTTGATGACAAGGGCATGGTGCATTGTGATGAGTAGAGCAGGGAGCATTGTGATGACAGGTGTTATGGAACATTGTGAGGTCAGGTCTCATGGAGCATTGTGATGATATGGGCATGTAGCATGGTGATGACAGGTGTCATGGAACATTGTCAGATGACAATTGTTTTGAGCATTGTAATGACAAACATCTTGGATCATTGAGATGACAAGGGCATGGAGTAGTGTGATGACAGGCATCATCGAGCATTCTGATGAGTGTGTTATGGAACATTGTGATCACAAGGGTTTGGAGCCTAGTGATGACAGAGGTCATGGATCATTTTGGTTTCAAGGAGCATGGAACATTGTGATGACAAGGGCATGAAGCAATGTGATCCCAAGTTTCAGGGAGGATTGTGATGACAATGGTAATGGAGTATTGTGATGAGAATCGCATGGAGCACTGTGATGACAAGGTCATGTAGCATTTTGCTGACAAAGGCATGGAACATTGTGATGACAAGTGTCATGGAACATTGTGATAACAGGGGTCATAGAGCATTAGGATGACAAGAGCATGGACCATTTTGATAAGAATAGTCATGGAGCATTTTGATGACAAGAGCCACAGATCATTGTGTTGTCAGGGGTCATTGAGCGTTGTGATGACAGTGGTCATGGAGGATTGGGCTGAAAATGTTCTTGGAGCATTGTGAACACAAGGGAATGGAGCATTGTGGTGACAATATCCTGGAGCATTGTGATGAGATGACCATGGAGTCTTTTGATGACAAGTCTCATGGAGCAAGCTGATGGAAAGGGGCATGGAGCATTGTGATTACAGTTGTCTTGGAGCATTGTGATGACAAGAGCATGGAGCATTGTGATGAGAAGTCCATGGAACATTCTGATGACATGCATCATGGAGCTTTGTGATGACAATGGCAAGAGGCATTGTGATTACAGGGATCTTGGAGCATTGTGATGAAAAGGGCATGGATCATTGTGATGACAAAGGCATGGAGCCTTGTCATGACAGGGTTCAAGGAGCATACTGACGACAAGTGTCAGGGAGCATTGTGATGACAAGTGTCATGGAGCACTGTGATGACAAGCGGCATGGAGCCTTGTGATAACCGGGATCTTGGAGCATTGTGATGAAAAGTGAATGCATGATTGTGATGAAAAAGGCATGGTGCCTTGTCATGACAGGGTTCAAGGAGCACACTGACGACAAGTGTCAGGGAGCATTGTGATGTAAAGTGAATTGCACATTGTAATGACAAAGGTCATGGAGCATTGTGATGAGAAGTCCATGGATAATTGGAATGATGAGCATCATGGGGTGTTGTGATGACAAGTGTTATGGAAGATTGTGATCACAAGGGTTTGGAGCATTGTGATGATAGAGTTCATGGAGCATTTTGAGTTCATTGTGATGACAACATCATGAAGCATTATGATGAAGGGCATGGTGCATTGTGATGATAGGGTTCATGGAGCACTGAGATGGAAAGTGTCATGGCGCATTGTTATGACAGGGGTCTTGGAGCATTGTGATGACAAGGGCATGGAGCATTGTGATGAGAAGGCCAAGGAGAATACTGTTGACATGCGTCATGGAGCTCCTTGATGACAAGTGCATACAGCATTGTGATTACAGGGGTCTTGGAGCATTGAGATGAAAAGGGGCATGGAGCATTGTGATTACAGGGGAAATGGAGCATTGTGATGACAAGTGAATCGAGCATTGTGATGAAAAAGGCATGGATCCTATTCATGACAGGATTCAAGGAGAATTCCGAAGCCAAGAGTCAGGGAGCATTGTGATGACAAGTGTATTGAGTATTGTGATGACAAAGGTCATGGAGCATTGAGATGACAAGGGCATGGAGTATGGTGATGACAGGCATCATGGAGCGTTGTGATGACAGGTCTTATGGAACATTGTGATCACACGGGTTTGGAGCATTGCGATGACAGAGTTCATGGATCATATTGATTTCAAGGGGCATGGATCTTTGTGATGACAAGGGCATGAAGCAATGTGATCCCAAGATGCATGTAGGATTGTGATGACAATGGTAATGGAGGAATGTGATGACAAGCGCATGGAATATTGTGATGAAAAGGGCATGTAGCGTTTTGCTGACAAAGGCATGGAGCATTTTGATGACAAGTGTCATGGAGCACTGTGATGACAAACATCACGGAACATTGTGATTACAGGGTTCATGGAGCATTGGGATGACACGGCCAAGGATCATTGTGTTGACAAGTGTTATGGAGAATTTTAATGACAAGAGTCACGGATCATTGTGTTGTCAGGGGTCATGGATCGTTGTGATGAGAGTGGTCATGGAGCATTGTGATGACAAGGGTCATGGAGCATTGTGATCATAAGGTCATGGAGCATTGGGCTGAAAATGTTCATGGAGTATTGTGATGAGAGGTGTCATGGAGTATTGTGATGACAAGGGAATGGAGCATTGTGATGACAATGTCCTGGAGCATTTAATGAGAAAACCATGGAGCCAAGTGATGACAAGTCTCATGGAGCATTCTCACGAAAATCGGCATGGAGCATTGTGATTACTGTGGTCTTGGAGCATTGTGATGAATAGGGCATGAGCATTATGATGAAAAAGGCATGGAGCCTTGCCATGACAGGGTTCCAAGAGCATATTGACATCAAGTGTCAGGGACCATTGTGATGACAAGTGTATTGAGCATGGTGATGCCAAAGCTCATGGAGCATTGTGATGAGAAGACCATGGATAATTTTGATGACGAGCGTCATGGGGCGTTGTGAGGACAAGTGTTATGGAACATTGTGATCAAAAGGGATTGGAGCCTTGTGATGACAGAGGTCATGGAGCATTTTGAGTTCATTCTGATGACAATAGCATGAAGCACTATGATGATGGGCAGGGTGCATTGTGATGACAGGGTTCATGGAACCTTGAGATGAAAAGGGTCATGGAGCATTGTAGTTACAAGGGTCTTGGTGCTTTGTGATGACAAGGGCATGCAGCATTGTGATGAGAAGGCCATGGAGGATTCTGATGAGATGCGTCATGGAGCTTTGTGATGACAAGGGCATGGAGCATTGTGATGAGAAGACCATGGATAATGGTGATGACGAGCGTCATGGGGCGTTGTGATGAAAAGTGTTATGGAACATTGTGATCCCAAGGGTTCAGAGCATTGTGATGGCAGATGTCATGGAGCATTTTGATTTCATTTTGATTACAATAGCGTGAAGCAATATGATGATGGACATGTTGCATTGTGATGACAAGGTTCTTCGAGCATTGAGATGAAAAGGGGCATGGATCATTGTGATTACAGGGTTCTTGGAGCATTGTGATGACAAGGGCATGGAGCATTGTGATGAGATGGCCATGGAGCATTCTGATGACTTGTGTCATGGAGATTTTGATGACAAGGGCATGAAGCATTGTTGTAACAGTGGTCTTAGAGCATTTTGATTACAAGGGTTATGGAGCCTTGTGATAAGAAGGCCGTGGAACATTGTGATGGCTGGGGTCATGGAGCATTGTTATGACAGTGGCAATGGAGCATTGTGATGACAAGGGCATGGAGCATTGGTCTGAAAAGTTTCATGGATTATTGGGATGAGAGTGGGCATGGAGCATTGTGATGACAAGGGCACGGAACACTGTGATACATGGGTCATGTAGGATTGTAACGACAAGGGCATGGAGAATTGTGATGACAAGAGCATGTAACATTGTGATGAGAAGTGTCATGGAGCATTGTGATGACAAAGATGTAGAGAATTGTGATGACAAGGGACATGGAGCATTGTGATGACCAGAGCATGGAGCATTGGTCTGACAGGTTTCATGGATTATTGTGATGACAAGTGTCATGGAGCATTTTGATGACAAGGGCATGGGGCATTGTGATGGGAAGAGCAATGAGCATTGTGATGACAAGGTTTATGGAGCATTGTGATGACAAGGCTGTGGAGCATTGTGATGACAAGCACAAGTCACATTTTGATGCCATGGGTCATGGAGCACTGTGCTGACAAGGGCATGCAACTTTGTGATGACAAGGTTCATGGAGCATTGAGAGGAAAAGGGGCATGGAGCATTGTGATGACAGGGGTCTAGGAGCTTTGTGATGACAGAGGTCATGGATCATTTTGATTTCCTTGTGATGACAATAGCCTGAAGCATTATGATGATGGGCATGGTCCATTGTGATGACAGGTGTAATGGAGCATTGAGATGAAAAGGGGCATGGAGCATTGTGATTACAGGGGTATAGGAGCATTGTGATGACAAGAGCATGGAGCATTGTGATGAAAAGTGCTTGGAGCCTTTTCATGACATGTTTCAAGGAGCATTCTGATGACGAGTGTCAGGGAGCATTGTGATGACAACTCTCTTGAGCATTGTGATGACAGAGATCATGGATCACTGTGATGACAGGTGTCATGGAGCATTGTGATGAGAAGGTCATGGAGCATTGGGCTGAAAATATTCATGGAGTATTGTGGTGACAGGGGTCATGGATCCTTTTGATAGCAAGGGAATGGAGCATTGTGATGACAAGGTCCTGGAGCATTGTGATGAGAAGACCATGGAGCCTTGTGATGACAAGTCTAATGGAGCATTCTGAAGGAAAGAGGCATGGAGCATTGTGATTACAGGGTCCAGGAGCATTGTAATGACAAGAGCAAGGAGCATTGTGATGAGGAGACCATGGAGCATTCTCATGATTTGTGTCATGGTGTTTTGTGATGACAAGGGCATGGACCATTGTGATTACAGGTGTCTTGGAGCATTGTGATGACAAGGGTCATGGAGCCTTGTGAGGAGAAGGCCGTGGGACATTATGATGGCAGGGGTCATGGAGCCTTGTTATGACGGGGGTAATGGATCATTGTGATGAAAAGGGCACGGAACATAGGTCTATAAAATTGCATGGATTATTGTGATGACAGTGGGTATGGAGCATTGTGAAGACAAGGGCTCGGAACACTGTGATACATGGGTCATGGAGGATTGTAATGACATGGGCATGGAGCATTGTGATGAGAAGGGCATCGAGAATTGTGATGACAAGCGTCATGGAGCATTGTGATGACAAGGGCATGGAGCATTGTGATGAGAAGGCCAAGGAGAATACTGTTGACATGCGTCATGGAGCTCCTTGATGACAAGTGCATACAGCATTGTGATTACAGGGGTCTTGGAGCATTGAGATGAAAAGGGGCATGGAGCATTGTGATTACAGGGGAAATGGAGCATTGTGATGACAAGTGAATCGAGCATTGTGATGAAAAAGGCATGGATCCTATTCATGACAGGATTCAAGGAGAATTCCGAAGCCAAGAGTCAGGGAGCATTGTGATGACAAGTGTATTGAGTATTGTGATGACAAAGGTCATGGAGCATTGAGATGACAAGGGCATGGAGTATGGTGATGACAGGCATCATGGAGCGTTGTGATGACAGGTCTTATGGAACATTGTGATCACACGGGTTTGGAGCATTGCGATGACAGAGTTCATGGATCATATTGATTTCAAGGGGCATGGATCTTTGTGATGACAAGGGCATGAAGCAATGTGATCCCAAGATGCATGTAGGATTGTGATGACAATGGTAATGGAGGAATGTGATGACAAGCGCATGGAATATTGTGATGAAAAGGGCATGTAGCGTTTTGCTGACAAAGGCATGGAGCATTTTGATGACAAGTGTCATGGAGCACTGTGATGACAAACATCACGGAACATTGTGATTACAGGGTTCATGGAGCATTGGGATGACACGGCCAAGGATCATTGTGTTGACAAGTGTTATGGAGAATTTTAATGACAAGAGTCACGGATCATTGTGTTGTCAGGGGTCATGGATCGTTGTGATGAGAGTGGTCATGGAGCATTGTGATGACAAGGGTCATGGAGCATTGTGATCATAAGGTCATGGAGCATTGGGCTGAAAATGTTCATGGAGTATTGTGATGAGAGGTGTCATGGAGTATTGTGATGACAAGGGAATGGAGCATTGTGATGACAATGTCCTGGAGCATTTAATGAGAAGACCATGGAGCCAAGTGATGACAAGTCTCATGGAGCATTCTCACGAAAATCGGCATGGAGCATTGTGATTACTGTGGTCTTGGAGCATTGTGATGAATAGGGCATGAGCATTATGATGAAAAAGGCATGGAGCCTTGCCATGACAGGGTTCCAAGAGCATATTGACATCAAGTGTCAGGGACCATTGTGATGACAAGTGTATTGAGCATGGTGATGCCAAAGCTCATGGAGCATTGTGATGAGAAGACCATGGATAATTTTGATGACGAGCGTCATGGGGCGTTGTGAGGACAAGTGTTATGGAACATTGTGATCAAAAGGGATTGGAGCCTTGTGATGACAGAGGTCATGGAGCATTTTGAGTTCATTCTGATGACAATAGCATGAAGCACTATGATGATGGGCAGGGTGCATTGTGATGACAGGGTTCATGGAACCTTGAGATGAAAAGGGGCATGGAGCATTGTAGTTACAAGGGTCTTGGTGCTTTGTGATGACAAGGGCATGCAGCATTGTGATGAGAAGGCCATGGAGGATTCTGATGAGATGCGTCATGGAGCTTTGTGATGACAAGGGCATGGAGCATTGTGATGAGAAGACCATGGATAATGGTGATGACGAGCGTCATGGGGCGTTGTGATGAAAAGTGTTATGGAACATTGTGATCCCAAGGGTTCAGAGCATTGTGATGGCAGATGTCATGGAGCATTTTGATTTCATTTTGATTACAATAGCGTGAAGCAATATGATGATGGACATGTTGCATTGTGATGACAAGGTTCTTCGAGCATTGAGATGAAAAGGGGCATGGAGCATTGTGATTACAGGGTTCTTGGAGCATTGTGATGACAAGGGCATGGAGCATTGTGATGAGATGGCCATGGAGCATTCTGATGACTTGTGTCATGGAGATTTTGATGACAAGGGCATGAAGCATTGTTGTAACAGTGGTCTTAGAGCATTTTGATTACAAGGGTTATGGAGCCTTGTGATAAGAAGGCCGTGGAACACTGTGATGGCTGGGGTCATGGAGCATTGTTATGACAGTGGCAATGGAGCATTGTGATGACAAGGGCATGGAGCATTGGTCTGAAAAGTTTCATGGATTATTGGGATGAGAGTGGGCATGGAGCATTGTGATGACAAGGGCACGGAACACTGTGATACATGGGTCATGTAGGATTGTAACGACAAGGGCATGGAGAATTGTGATGACAAGAGCATGTAACATTGTGATGAGAAGTGTCATGGAGCATTGTGATGACAAAGATGTAGAGAATTGTGATGACAAGGGACATGGAGCATTGTGATGACCAGAGCATGGAGCATTGGTCTGACAGGTTTCATGGATTATTGTGATGACAAGTGTCATGGAGCATTTTGATGACAAGGGCATGGGGCATTGTGATGGGAAGAGCAGGGAGCATTGTGATGACAAGGTTTATGGAGCATTGTGATGACAAGGCTGTGGAGCATTGTGATGACAAGCACAAGTCACATTTTGATGCCATGGGTCATGGAGCACTGTGCTGACAAGGGCATGCAACTTTGTGATGACAAGGTTCATGGAGCATTGAGAGGAAAAGGGGCATGGAGCATTGTGATGACAGGGGTCTAGGAGCTTTGTGATGACAGAGGTCATGGATCATTTTGATTTCCTTGTGATGACAATAGCCTGAAGCATTATGATGATGGGCATGGTCCATTGTGATGACAGGTGTAATGGAGCATTGAGATGAAAAGGGGCATGGAGCATTGTGATTACAGGGGTATAGGAGCATTGTGATGACAAGAGCATGGAGCATTGTGATGAAAAGTGCTTGGAGCCTTTTCATGACATGTTTCAAGGAGCATTCTGATGACGAGTGTCAGGGAGCATTGTGATGACAACTCTCTTGAGCATTGTGATGACAGAGATCATGGATCACTGTGATGACAGGTGTCATGGAGCATTGTGATGAGAAGGTCATGGAGCATTGGGCTGAAAATATTCATGGAGTATTGTGGTGACAGGGGTCATGGATCCTTTTGATAGCAAGGGAATGGAGCATTGTGATGACAAGGTCCTGGAGCATTGTGATGAGAAGACCATGGAGCCTTGTGATGACAAGTCTAATGGAGCATTCTGAAGGAAAGAGGCATGGAGCATTGTGATTACAGGGTCCAGGAGCATTGTAATGACAAGATCAAGGAGCATTGTGATGAGGAGACCATGGAGCATTCTCATGATTTGTGTCATGGTGTTTTGTGATGACAAGGGCATGGACCATTGTGATTACAGGTGTCTTGGAGCATTGTGATGACAAGGGTCATGGAGCCTTGTGAGGAGAAGGCCGTGGGACATTATGATGGCAGGGGTCATGGAGCCTTGTTATGACGGGGGTAATGGATCATTGTGATGAAAAGGGCACGGAACATAGGTCTATAAAATTGCATGGATTATTGTGATGACAGTGGGTATGGAGCATTGTGAAGACAAGGGCTCGGAACACTGTGATACATGGGTCATGGAGGATTGTAATGACATGGGCATGGAGCATTGTGATGAGAAGGGCATCGAGAATTGTGATGACAAGCGTCATGGAGATTTGTGATGACAAGGGCATGGAGCAATATGATGAGATGTTTCAGGGAGCATTGTGATGACAATGGCATGGAGCATTGTGATGCCAAGGGTCATGGAGCTGTGTGATAACAAATGTCATGGAGCAGTTTGATGACAAGGGCATGGTGCATTGTGATGAGTAGGGCAGGGAGCATTGTGATGACAGGTGTTATGGAACATTGTGATGTCAGGTCTCATGGAGCATTGTGATGATATGGGCATGTAGCATGGTGATGACAGGTGTCATGGAACATTGTCAGATGACAATTGTTTTGAGCATTGTAATGACAAACATCTTGGATCATTGAGATGACAAGGGCATGGAGTAGTGTGATGACAGGCATCATCGAGCATTCTGATGAGTGTGTTATGGAACATTGTGATCACAAGGGTTTGGAGCCTAGTGATGACAGAGGTCATGGATCATTTTGGTTTCAAGGAGCATGGAACATTGTGATGACAAGGGCATGAAGCAATGTGATCCCAATTTTCAGGATAGATTGTGATGACAATGGTAATGGAGTATTGTGATGAGAATAACATGGAACACTGTGATGACAAGGTCATGTAGCATTTTGCTGACAAAGGCATGGAGCATTGTGATGACAAGTGTCATGGAACATTGTGATAACAGGGGTCATAGAGCATTAGGATGACAAGAGCATGGACCATTTTGATGAGAAGAGTCATGGAGCATTTTGATGACAAGAGCCACAGATCATTGTGTTGTCAGGGGTCATTGAGCGTTGTGATGACAGTGGTCATGGAGGATTGGGCTGAAAATGTTCTTGGAGCATTGTGAACACAAGGGAATGGAGCATTGTGGTGACAATATCCTGGAGCATTGTGATGAGATGACCATGGAGTCTTTTGATGACAATTCTCATGGAGCAAGCTGATGGAAAGGGGCATGGAACATTGTGATTAAAGTTGTCTTGGAGCATTGTAATGACAAGAGCATGGAGCATTGTGATGAGAAGTCCATGGAACATTCTGATGACATGCATCACGGAGCTTTGTGATGACAATGGAAAGAGGCATTGTGATTACAGGGATCTTGGAGCATTGTGATGAAAAGGGCATGGATCATTGTGATGACAAAGGCATGGAGCCTTGTCATGACAGGGTCCAAGGAGCATACTGATGACAAGTGTCAGGGAGCATTGTGATGACAAGTGTCATGGAGCACTGTGATGACAAGCGTCATGGAACCTTGTGATGACCGGGATCTTGGAGCATTGTGATGAAAAGTGAATGCATCATTGTGATGAAAAAGGCATGGTGCCTTGTCATGACAGGGTTCAAGGAGCACACTGACGACAAGTGTCAGGGAGCATTGTGATGTAAAGTGTATTGCGCATTGTAATGACAAACGTCATGGAGCATTGTGATGAGAAGTCCATGGATAATTGGGATCATGAGCGTCATGGGGTGTTGTGATGACAAGTGTTATGGAAGATTGTGATCAGAAGGGTTTGGAGCATTGTGATGACAGAGGTCATGGAGCATTTTGAGTTCATTGTGATGACAAAATCATGAAGCATTATATCGAAGGGCATGGTGCATTGTGGTGGTAGGGTTCATGGAGCACTGAGATGAAAAGTGTCATGGAGCATTGTTATGACAGGGGTCTTGGAGCATTGTGATGACAAGGGCATGGAGCATTGTGATGAGAAGGCCAAGGAGAATACTGATGACATGCGTCATGGAGCTCCTTGATGACAAGTGCATACAGCATTGTGATTACAGGGGTCTTGGAGCATTGAGATGAAAAGGGGCATGGAGCATTGTGATTACAGGGGTAATGGAGCATTGTGATGACAAGTGAATCGAGCATTGTGATGAAAAAGGCATGGATCCTATTCATGACAGGATTCAAGGAGCATTCCGAAGACAAGTGTCAGGGAGCATTGTGATGACAAGTGTATTGAGTATTGTGATGACAAAGGTCATGGAGCATTGAGATGACAAGGGCATGGAGTATGGTGATGACATGCATCATGGAGCGTTGTGATGACAAGTCTTATGGAACATTGTGATCACACGGGTTTGGAGCATTGCGATGACAGAGTTCATGGATCATATTGATTTCAAGGAGCATGGATCTTTGTGATGACAAGGGCATGAAGCAATGTGATCCCAAGATGCATGTAGGATTGTGATGACAATGGTAATGGAGGAATGTGATGACAAGCGCATGGAATATTGTGATGAAAAGGTCATGTAGCGTTTTGCTGACAAAGGCATGGAGCATTTTGATGACAAGTGTCATGGAGCACTGTGATGACAAACATCACGGAGCATTGTGATTACAGGGTTCATGGAGCATTGGGATGACACGGCCAAGGATCATTGTGTTGACAAGTGTTATGGAGAATTTTGATGACAAGAGTCACGGATCATTGTGTTGTCAGGGGTCATGGATCGTTGTGATGAGAGTGGTCATGGAGCATTGTGATGACAAGGGTCATGGAGCATTGTGATCATAAGGTCATGGAGCATTGGGCTGAAAATGTTCATGGAGTATTGTGATGAGAGGTGTCATGGAGCATTGTGATGACAAGGGAATGGAGCATTGTGATGACAATGTCCTGGAGCATTTAATGAGAAGACCATGGAGCCATGTGATGACAAGTCTCATGGAGCATTCTCACGAAAAGCGGCATGGAGCATTGTGATTACTGTGGTCTTGGAGCATTGTGATGAATAGGGCATGGAGCATTGTGATGAAAAAGGCATGGAGCCTTGCCATGACAGGGTTCCAAGAGCATATTGACATCAAGTGTCAGGGACCATTGTGATGACAAGTGTATTGAGCATGGTGATGCCAAAGCTCATGGAGCATTGTGATGAGAAGACCATGGATAATTTTGATGACGAGCATCATGGGGCGTTGTGAGGACAAGTGTTATGGAACATTGTGATCACAAGTGATTGGAGCCTTGTGATGACAGAGGTCATGGAGCATTTTGAGTTCATTCTGATGACAATAGCATGAAGCACTATGATGATGGGCAGGGTGCATTGTGATGACAGGGTTCATGGAACATTGAGATGAAAAGGGTCATGGAGGATTGTAGTTACAAGGGTCTTGGTGCTTTGTGATGACAAGGGCATGCAGCATTGTGATGAGAAGGCCATGGAGGATTCTGATGAGATGCGTCATGGAGCTTTGTGATGACAAGGGCATGGAGCATTGTGATGAGAAGACCATGGATAATGGTGATGACGAGCGTCATGGGGCGTTGTGATGAAAAGTGTTATGGAACATTGTGATCCCAAGGGTTCAGAGCATTGTGATGGCAGATGTCATGGAGCATTTTGATTTCATTTTGATTACAATAGCGTGAAGCAATATGATGATGGACATGTTGCATTGTGATGACAAGGTTCTTCGAGCATTGAGATGAAAAGGGGCATGGAGCATTGTGATTACAGGGTTCTTGGAGCATTGTGATGACAAGGGCATGGAGCATTGTGATGAGATGGCCATGGAGCATTCTGATGACTTGTGTCATGGAGATTTTGATGACAAGGGCATGAAGCATTGTTGTAACAGTGGTCTTAGAGCATTTTGATTACAAGGGTTATGGAGCCTTGTGATAAGAAGGCCGTGGAACATTGTGATGGCTGGGGTCATGGAGCATTGTTATGACAGTGGCAATGGAGCATTGTGATGACAAGGGCATGGAGCATTGGTCTGAAAAGTTTCATGGATTATTGGGATGAGAGTGGGCATGGAGCATTGTGATGACAAGGGCACGGAACACTGTGATACATGGGTCATGTAGGATTGTAACGACAAGGGCATGGAGAATTGTGATGACAAGAGCATGTAACATTGTGATGAGAAGTGTCATGGAGCATTGTGATGACAAAGATGTAGAGAATTGTGATGACAAGGGACATGGAGCATTGTGATGACCAGAGCATGGAGCATTGGTCTGACAGGTTTCATGGATTATTGTGATGACAAGTGTCATGGAGCATTTTGATGACAAGGGCATGGGCATTGTGATGGGAAGAGCAGGGAGCATTGTGATGACAAGGTTTATGGAGCATTGTGATGACAAGGCTGTGGAGCATTGTGATGACAAGCACAAGTCACAGTTTGATGCCATGGGTCATGGAGCACTGTGCTGACAAGGGCATGCAACATTGTGATGACAAGGTTCATGGAGCATTGAGAGGAAAAGGGGCATGGAGCATTGTGATGACAGGGGTCTAGGAGCTTTGTGATGACAGAGGTAATGGATCATTTTGATTTCCTTGTGATGACAATAGCCTGAAGCATTATGATGATGGGCATGGTCCACTGTGATGACAGGTGTAATGGAGCATTGAGATGAAAAGGGGCATGGAGCATTGTGATTACATGGGTATAGGAGCATTGTGATGACAAGAGCATGGAGCATTGTGATGAAAAGTGCTTGGAGCCTTTTCATGACAAGTTTCAAGGAGCATTCTGATGACGAGTGTCAGGGAGCATTGTGATGACAGAGATCATGGATCACTGTGATGACAGGTGTCATGGAGCATTGTGATGAGAAGGTCATGGAGCATTGGGCTGAAAATATTCATGGAGTACTGTGGTGACAGGGGTCATGGATCCTTTTGATAGCAAGGGAATGGAGCATTGTGATGACAAGGTCCTGGAGCATTGTAATGAGAAGACCATGGAGCCTTGTGATGACAAGTCTAATGGAGCATTCTGAAGGAAAGAGGCATGGAGCATTGTGATTACAGGGTCCTGGAGCATTGTAATGACAAGAGCAAGGAGCATTGTGATGAGAAGACCATGGAGCATTCTCATGATTTGTGTCATGGTGTTTTGTGATGACAACGGCATGGACCATTGTGATGACAGGTGTCTTGGAGCATTGTGATGACAAGGGTCATGGAGCCTTGTGAGGAGAATGCTGTTGGACATTATGATGGCAGTGGTCATGGAGCATTGTTATGACGGGGGTAATGGATCATTGTGATGAAAAGGGCACGGAACATAGGTCTATAAAATTGCATGGATTATTGTGATGACAGTGGGTATGGAGCATTGTGAAGACAAGGGCTCGGAACACTGTGATACATGGGTCATGGAGGATTGTAATGACATGGGCATGGAGCATTGTGATGAGAAGGGCATCGAGAATTGTGATGACAATCGTCATGGAGATTTGTGATGACAAGGGCATGGAGCAATATGATGAGATGTTTCAGGGAGCATTGTGATGACAATGGCATGGAGCATTGTGATGCCAAGGGTCATGGAGCTGTGTGATAACAAATGTCATGGAGCAGTTTGATGACAAGGGCATGGTGCATTGTGATGAGTAGGGCAGGGAGCATTGTGATGACAGGTGTTATGGAACATTGTGATGTCAGGGCTCATGGAGCATTGTGATGATATGGGCATGTAGCATGGTGATGACAGGTGTCATGGAACATTGTCAGATGACAATTGTTTTGAGCATTGTAATGACAAACATCTTGGATCATTGAGATGACAAGGGCATGGAGTAGTGTGATGACAGGCATCATCGAGCATTCTGATGAGTGTGTTATGGAACATTGTGATCACAAGGTTTTGGAGCCTAGTGATGACAGAGGTCATGGATCATTTTGATTTCAAGGAGCATGGAACATTGTGATGACAAGGGCATGAAGCAATGTGATCCCAAATTTCAGAGAGGATTGTGATGACAATGGTAATGGAATATTGTGATGAGAATCACATGGAGCACTGTGATGACAAGGTCATGTAGCATTTTGCTGACAAAGGCTTGGAGCATTTTGATGACAAGTGTCATGGAACATTGTGATAACAGGGGTCATAGAGCATTTGGATGACAAGAGCATGGACCATTTTGATGAGAAGAGTCATGGAGCATTTTGATGACAAGAGCCACAGATCATTGTGTTGTCAGGGTTCATTGAGCGTTGTGATGACAGTGGTCATGGAGGATTGGGCTGAAAATGTTCTTGGAGCATTGTGAACACAAGGGTATGGAGCATTGTGGTGACAATATCCTGGAGCATTGTGATGACATGACCATGGAGTCTTTTGATGACAAGTCTCATGGAGCAAGCTGATGGAAATGGGCATGGAGCATTGTGATTACAGTTGTCTTGGAGCATTGTGATGACAAGAGCATGGAGCATTGTAATGAGAAGTCCATGGAACATTCTGATGACATGCATCATGGAGCTTTGTGATGACAATGGCAAGAGGCATTGTGATTACAGGGATCTTGGAGCATTGTGATGAAAAGGGCATGGATCATTGTGATGACAAAGGCATGGAGCCTTGTCATGACAGGGTCCAAGGAGCATACTGATGACAAGTGTCAGGGAGCATTGTGATGACAAGTGTCATGGAGCACTGTGATGACAAGCGTCATGGAGCCTTGTGATGACCGGGATCTTGGAGCACTGTGATGAAAAGTGAATGCATCTTTGTGATGAAAAGGGCATGGTGCCTTGTCATGACAGGGTTCAAGGAGCACACTGACGACAAGTGTCAGGGAGCATTGTGATGTAAAGTGTATTGCGCATTGTAATGACAAATGACATGGAGCATTGTGATGAGAAGTCCATGGATAATTGGGATGACGAGCGTCATGGGGTGTTGTGATGACAAGTGTTATGGAAGATTGTGATCACAAGGGTTTGGAGCATTGTGATGATAGAGGTCATGGAGCATTTTGAGTTCATTGTGATGACAACATCATGAAGCATTATGATGAAGGGCATGGTGCATTGTGATGATAGGGTTCATGGAGCACTGAGATGAAAAGTGTCCTGGCGCATTGTTATGACAGGGGTCTTGGAGCATTGCGATGACAAGGGCATGGAGCATTGTGATGAGAAGGCCAAGGAGAATACTGATGACATGCGTCATGGAGCTCCTTGATGACAAGTGCATACAGCATTGTGATTACAGGGGTCTTGGAGCATTGAGATGAAAAGGGGCATGGAGCATTGTGATTACAGGGGTAATGGAGCATTGTGATGACAAGTGAATCGAGCATTGTGATGAAAAAGGCATGGATCCTATTCATGACAGGATTCAAGGAGCATTCCGAAGACAAGTGTCAGGGAGCATTGTGATGACAAGTGTATTGAGTATTGTGATGACAAAGGTCATGGAGCATTGAGATGACAAGGGCATGGAGTATGGTGATGACAGGCATCATGGAGCGTTGTGATGACAAGTCTTATGGAACATTGTGATCACACGGGTTTGGAGCATTGCGATGACAGAGTTCATGGATCATATTGATTTCAAGGAGCATGGATCTTTGTGATGACAAGGGCATGAAGCAATGTGATCCCAAGATGCATGTAGGATTGTGATGACAATGGTAATGGAGGAATGTGATGACAAGCGCATGGAATATTGTGATGAAAAGGTCATGTAGCGTTTTGCTGACAAAGGCATGGAGCATTTTGATGACAAGTGTCATGGAGCACTGTGATGACAAACATCACGGAGCATTGTGATTACAGGGTTCATGGAGCATTGGGATGACACGGCCAAGGATCATTGTGTTGACAAGTGTTATGGATAATTTTGATGACAAGAGTCACGGATCATTGTGTTGTCAGGGGTCATGGATCGTTGTGATGAGAGTGGTCATGGAGCATTGTGATGACAAGGGTCATGGAGCATTGTGATCATAAGGTCATGGAGCATTGGGCTGAAAATGTTCATGGAGTATTGTGATGAGAGGTGTCATGGAGCATTGTGATGACAAGGGAATGGAGCATTGTGATGACAATGTCCTGGAGCATTTATTGAGAAGACCATGGAGCCATGTGATGACAAGTCTCATGGAGCATTCTCACGAAAAGCGGCATGGAGCATTGTGATTACTGTGGTCTTGGAGCATTGTGATGAATAGGGCATGGAGCATTGTGATGAAAAAGGCATGGAGCCTTGCCATGACAGGGTTCCAAGAGCATATTGACATCAAGTGTCAGGGACCATTGTGATGACAAGTGTATTGAGCATGGTGATGCCAAAGCTCATGGAGCATTGTGATGAGAAGACCATGGATAATTTTGATGACGAGCGTCATGGGGCGTTGTGAGGACAAGTGTTATGGAACATTGTGATCACAAGGGATTGGAGCCTTGTGATGACAGAGGTCATGGAGCATTTTGAGTTCATTCTGATGACAATAGCATGAAGCACTATGATGATGGGCAGGGTGCATTGTGATGACAGGGTTCATGGAACATTGAGATGAAAAGGGTCATGGAGGATTGTAGTTACAAGGGTCTTGGTGCTTTGTGATGACAAGGGCATGCAGCATTGTGATGAGAAGGCCATGGAGGATTCTGATGAGATGCGTCATGGAGCTTTGTGATGACAAGAGCATGGAGCATTGTGATGAGAAGACCATGGATAATGGTGATGACGAGCGTCATGGGGCGTTGTGATGAAAAGTGTTATGGAACATTGTGATCCCAAGGGTTCAGAGCATTGTGATGGCAGATATCATGGAGCATTTTGATTTCATTTTGATTACAATAGCGTGAAGCAATATGATGATGGACATGTTGCATTGTGATGACAAGGTTCTTCGAGCATTGAGATGAAAAGGGGCATGGAGCATTGTGATTACAGGGTTCTTGGAGCATTGTGATGACAAGGGCATGGAGCATTGTGATGAGATGGCCATGGAGCATTCTGATGACTTGTGTCATGGAGATTTTGATGACAAGGGCATGAAGCATTGTTGTAAAAGTGGTCTTAGAGCATTTTGATTACAAGGGTTATGGAGCCTTGTGATAAGAAGGCCGTGGAACATTGTGATGGCTGGGGTCATGGAGCATTGTTATGACAGTGGCAATGGAGCATTGTGATGACAAGGGCATGGAGCATTGGTCTGAAAAGTTTCATGGATTATTGGGATGAGAGTGGGCATGGAGCATTGTGATGACAAGGGCACGGAACACTGTGATACATGGGTCATGTAGGATTGTAACGACAAGGGCATGGAGAATTGTGATGACAAGAGCATGTAACATTGTGATGAGAAGTGTCATGGAGCATTGTGATGACAAAGATGTAGAGAATTGTGATGACAAGGGACATGGAGCATTGGTCTGACAAGTTTCATGGATTATTGTGATGCCAAATGTTATGGAGCATTTTGATTACAAGGGCATGGGGCATTGTGATGGGAAGAGCAGGGAGCATTGTGATGACAAGGTTTATGGAACATTGTGATGACAAGGCTGTGGAGCATTGTGATGACAAGCACAAGTCACATTTTGATGCCATGGGTCATGGAGCACTGTGCTGACAAGGGCATGCAACTTTGTGATGACAAGGTTCATGGAGCATTGAGATGAAAAGGGGCATGGAGCATTGTGATGACAGGGGTCTAGGAGCTTTGTGATGACAGAGGTCATGGATCATTTTGATTTCCTTGTGATGACAATAGCCTGAAGCATTATGATGATGGGCATGGTCCATTGTGATGACAGGTGTAATGGAGCATTGAGATGAAAAGGGGCCTGGAGCATTGTGATTACAGGGGTATAGGAGCATTGTGATGACAAGAGCATGGAGCATTGTGATGAAAAGTGCTTGGAGCCTTTTCATGACATGTTTCAAGGAGCATTCTGATGACGAGTGTCAGGGAGCATTGTGATGACAACTCTCTTGAGCATTGTGATGACAGAGATCATGGATCACTGTGATGACAGGTGTCATGGAGCATTGTGATGAGAAGGTCATGGAGCATTGGGCTGAAAATATTCATGGAGTATTGTGGTGACAGGGGTCATGGATCCTTTTGATAGCAAGGGAATGGAGCATTGTGATGACAAGGTCCTGGAGCATTGTGATGAGAAGACCATGGAGCCTTGTGATGACAAGTCTAATGGAGCATTCTGAAGGAAAGAGGCATGGAGCATTGTGATTACAGGGTCCAGGAGCATTGTAATGACAAGAGCAAGGAGCATTGTGATGAGGAGACCATGGAGCATTCTCATGATTTGTGTCATGGTGTTTTGTGATGACAAGGGCATGGACCATTGTGATTACAGGTGTCTTGGAGCATTGTGATGACAAGGGTCATGGAGCCTTGTGAGGAGAAGGCCGTGGGACATTATGATGGCAGGGGTCATGGAGCATTGTTATGACGGGGGTAATGGATCATTGTGATGAAAAGGGCACGGAACATAGGTCTATAAAATTGCATGGATTATTGTGATGACAGTGGGTATGGAGCATTGTGAAGACAAGGGCTCGGAACACTGTGATACATGGGTCATGGAGGATTGTAATGACATGGGCATGGAGCATTGTGATGAGAAGGGCATCGAGAATTGTGATGACAAGCGTCATGGAGATTTGTGATGACAAGGGCATGGAGCAATATGATGAGATGTTTCAGGGAGCATTGTGATGACAATGGCATGGAGCATTGTGATGCCAAGGGTCATGGAGCTGTGTGATAACAAATGTCATGGAGCAGTTTGATGACAAGGGCATGGTGCATTGTGATGAGTAGGGCAGGGAGCATTGTGATGACAGGTGTTATGGAACATTGTGAGGTCAGGTCTCATGGAGCATTGTGATGATATGGGCATGTAGCATGGTGATGACAGGTGTCATGGAACATTGTCAGATGACAATTGTTTTGAGCATTGTAATGACAAACATCTTGGATCATTGAGATGACAAGGGCATGGAGTAGTGTGATGACAGGCATCATCGAGCATTCTGATGAGTGTGTTATGGAACATTGTGATCACAAGTGTTTGGAGCCTAGTGATGACAGAGGTCATGGATCATTTTGGTTTCAAGGAGCATGGAACATTGTGATGACAAGGGCATGAAGCAATGTGATCCCACGTTTCAGGGAGGATTGTGATGACAATGGTAATGGAGTATTGTGATGAGAATCACATGGAGCACTGTGATGACAAGGTCATGTAGCATTTTGCTGACAAAGGCATGGAACATTGTGATGACAAGTGTCATGGAACATTGTGATAACAGGGGTCATAGAGCATTAGGATGACAAGAGCATGGACCATTTTGATTGGAAGAGTCATGGAGCATTTTGATGACAAGAGCCACAGATCATTGTGTTGTCAGGGGTCATTGAGCGTTGTGATGACAGTGGTCATGGAGGATTGGGCTGAAAATGTTCTTGGAGCATTGTGAACACAAGGGAATGGAACATTGTGGTGACAATATCCTGGAGCATTGTGATGAGATGACCATGGAGTCTTTTGATGACAAGTCTCATGGAGCAAGCTGATGGAAAGGGGCATGGAGCATTGTGATTACAGTTGTCTTGGAGCATTGTGATGACAAGAGCATGGAGCATTGTGATGAGAAGTCCATGGAACATTCTGATGACATGCATCATGGAGCTTTGTGATGACAATGGCAAGAGGCATTGTGATTACAGGGATCTTGGAGCATTGTGATGAAAAGGGCATGGATCATTGTGATGACAAAGGCATGGAGCCTTGTCATGACAGGGTTCAAGGAGCATACTGACGACAAGTGTCAGGGAGCATTGTGATGACAAGTGTCATGGAGCACTGTGATGACAAGCGGCATGGAGCCTTGTGATAACCGGGATCTTGGAGCATTGTGATGAAAAGTGAATGCATGATTGTGATGAAAAAGGCATGGTGCCTTGTCATGACAGGGTTCAAGGAGCACACTGAGGACAAGTGTCAGGGAGCATTGTGATGTAAAGTGAATTGCACATTGTAATGACAAAGGTCATGGAGCATTGTGATGAGAAGTCCATGGATAATTGGAATGATGAGCATCATGGGGTGTTGTGATGACAAGTGTTATGGAAGATTGTGATCACAAGGTTTTGGAGCATTGTGATGATAGAGTTCATGGAGCATTTTGAGTTCATTGTGATGACAACATCATGAAGCATTATGATGAAGGGCATGGTGCATTGTGATGATAGGGTTCATGGAGCACTGAGATGGAAAGTGTCATGGCGCATTGTTATGACAGGGGTCTTGGAGCATTGTGATGACAAGGGCATGGAGCATTGTGATGAGAAGGCCAAGGAGAATACTGTTGACATGCGTCATGGAGCTCCTTGATGACAAGTGCATACAGCATTGTGATTACAGGGGTCTTGGAGCATTGAGATGAAAAGGGGCATGGAGCATTGTGATTACAGGGGAAATGGAGCATTGTGATGACAAGTGAATCGAGCATTGTGATGAAAAAGGCATGGATCCTATTCATGACAGGATTCAAGGAGAATTCCGAAGCCAAGAGTCAGGGAGCATTGTGATGACAAGTGTATTGAGTATTGTGATGACAAAGGTCATGGAGCATTGAGATGACAAGGGCATGGAGTATGGTGATGACAGGCATCATGGAGCGTTGTGATGACAGGTCTTATGGAACATTGTGATCACACGGGTTTGGAGCATTGCGATGACAGAGTTCATGGATCATATTGATTTCAAGGGGCATGGATCTTTGTGATGACAAGGGCATGAAGCAATGTGATCCCAAGATGCATGTAGGATTGTGATGACAATGGTAATGGAGGAATGTGATGACAAGCGCATGGAATATTGTGATGAAAAGGGCATGTAGCGTTTTGCTGACAAAGGCATGGAGCATTTTGATGACAAGTGTCATGGAGCACTGTGATGACAAACATCACGGAACATTGTGATTACAGGGTACATGGAGCATTGGGATGACACGGCCAAGGATCATTGTGTTGACAAGTGTTATGGAGAATTTTAATGACAAGAGTCACGGATCATTTTGTTGTCAGGGGTCATGGATCGTTGTGATGAGAGTGGTCATGGAGCATTGTGATGACAAGGGTCATGGAGCATTGTGATCATAAGGTCATGGAGCATTGGGCTGAAAATGTTCATGGAGTATTGTGATGAGAGGTGTCATGGAGTATTGTGATGACAAGGGAATGGAGCATTGTGATGACAATGTCCTGGAGCATTTAATGAGAAAACCATGGAGCCAAGTGATGACAAGTCTCATGGAGCATTCTCACGAAAAGCGGCATGGAGCATTGTGATTACTGTGGTCTTGGAGCATTGTGATGAATAGGGCATGAGCATTATGATGAAAAAGGCATGGAGCCTTGCCATGACAGGGTTCCAAGAGCATATTGACATCAAGTGTCAGGGACCATTGTGATGACAAGTGTATTGAGCATGGTGATGCCAAAGCTCATGGAGCATTGTGATGAGAAGACCATGGATAATTTTGATGACGAGCATCATGGGGCGTTGTGAGGACAAGTGTTATGGAACATTGTGATCAAAAGGGATTGGAGCCTTGTGATGACAGAGGTCATGGAGCATTTTGAGTTCATTCTGATGACAATAGCATGAAGCACTATGATGATGGGCAGGGTGCATTGTGATGACAGGGTTCATGGAACCTTGAGATGAAAAGGGGCATGGAGCATTGTAGTTACAAGGGTCTTGGTGCTTTGTGATGACAAGGGCATGCAGCATTGTGATGAGAAGGCCATGGAGGATTCTGATGAGATGCGTCATGGAGCTTTGTGATGACAAGGGCATGGAGCATTGTGATGAGAAGACCATGGATAATGGTGATGACGAGCGTCATGGGGCGTTGTGATGAAAAGTGTTATGGAACATTGTGATCCCAAGGGTTCAGAGCATTGTGATGGCAGATGTCATGGAGCATTTTGATTTCATTTTGATTACAATAGCGTGAAGCAATATGATGATGGACATGTTGCATTGTGATGACAAGGTTCTTCGAGCATTGAGATGAAAAGGGGCATGGAGCATTGTGATTACAGGGTTCTTGGAGCATTGTGATGACAAGGGCATGGAGCATTGTGATGAGATGGCCATGGAGCATTCTGATGACTTGTGTCATGGAGATTTTGATGACAAGGGCATGAAGCATTGTTGTAACAGTGGTCTTAGAGCATTTTGATTACAAGGGTTATGGAGCCTTGTGATAAGAAGGCCGTGGAACATTGTGATGGCTGGGGTCATGGAGCATTGTTATGACAGTGGCAATGGAGCATTGTGATGACAAGGGCATGGAGCATTGGTCTGAAAAGTTTCATGGATTATTGGGATGAGAGTGGGCATGGAGCATTGTGATGACAAGGGCACGGAACACTGTGATACATGGGTCATGTAGGATTGTAACGACAAGGGCATGGAGAATTGTGATGACAAGAGCATGTAACATTGTGATGAGAAGTGTCATGGAGCATTGTGATGACAAAGATGTAGAGAATTGTGATGACAAGGGACATGGAGCATTGTGATGACCAGAGCATGGAGCATTGGTCTGACAGGTTTCATGGATTATTGTGATGACAAGTGTCATGGAGCATTTTGATGACAAGGACATGGGGCATTGTGATGGGAAGAGCAGGGAGCATTGTGATGACAAGGTTTATGGAGCATTGTGATGACAAGGCTGTGGAGCATTGTGATGACAAGCACAAGTCACAGTTTGATGCCATGGGTCATGGAGCACTGTGCTGACAAGGGCATGCAACTTTGTGATGACAAGGTTCATGGAGCATTGAGAGGAAAAGGGGCATGGAGCATTGTGATGACAGGGGTCTAGGAGCTTTGTGATGACAGAGGTCATGGATCATTTTGATTTCCTTGTGATGACAATAGCCTGAAGCATTATGATGATGGGCATGGTCCATTGTGATGACAGGTGTAATGGAGCATTGAGATGAAAAGGGGCATGGAGCATTGTGATTACAGGGGTATAGGAGCATTGTGATGACAAGAGCATGGAGCATTGTGATGAAAAGTGCTTGGAGCCTTTTCATGACATGTTTCAAGGAGCATTCTGATGACGAGTGTCAGGGAGCATTGTGATGACAACTCTCTTGAGCATTGTGATGACAGAGATCATGGATCACTGTGATGACAGGTGTCATGGAGCATTGTGATGAGAAGGTCATGGAGCATTGGGCTGAAAATATTCATGGAGTATTGTGGTGACAGGGGTCATGGATCCTTTTGATAGCAAGGGAATGGAGCATTGTGATGACAAGGTCCTATAGCATTGTGATGAGAAGACCATGGAGCCTTGTGATGACAAGTCTAATGGAGCATTCTGAAGGAAAGAGGCATGGAGCATTGTGATTACAGGGTCCAGGAGCATTGTAATGACAAGAGCAAGGAGCATTGTGATGAGGAGACCATGGAGCATTCTCATGATTTGTGTCATGGTGTTTTGTGATGACAAGGGCATGGACCATTGTGATTACAGGTGTCTTGGAGCATTGTGATGACAAGGGTCATGGAGCCTTGTGAGGAGAAGGCCGTGGGACATTATGATGGCAGGGGTCATGGAGCCTTGTTATGACGGGGGTAATGGATCATTGTGATGAAAAGGGCACGGAACATAGGTCTATAAAATTGCATGGATTATTGTGATGACAGTGGGTATGGAGCATTGTGAAGACAAGGGCTCGGAACACTGTGATACATGGGTCATGGAGGATTGTAATGACATGGGCATGGAGCATTGTGATGAGAAGGGCATCGAGAATTGTGATGACAAGCGTCATGGAGATTTGTGATGACAAGGGCATGGAGCAATATGATGAGATGTTTCAGGGAGCATTGTGATGACAATGGCATGGAGCATTGTGATGCCAAGGGTCATGGAGCTGTGTGATAACAAATGTCATGGAGCAGTTTGATGACAAGGGCATGGTGCATTGTGATGAGTAGGGCAGGGAGCATTGTGATGACAGGTGTTATGGAACATTGTGAGGTTAGGTCTCATGGAGCATTGTGATGATATGGGCATGTAGCATGGTGATGACAGGTGTCATGGAACATTGTCAGATGACAATTGTTTTGAGCATTGTAATGACAAACATCTTGGATCATTGAGATGACAAGGGCATGGAGTAGTGTGATGACAGGCATCATCGAGCATTCTGATGAGTGTGTTATGGAACATTGTGATCACAAGGGTTTGGAGCCTAGTGATGACAGAGGTCATGGATCATTTTGGTTTCAAGGAGCATGGAACATTGTGATGACAAGGGCATGAAGCAATGTGATCCAAATTTTCAGGGTAGATTGTGATGACAATGGTAATGGAGTATTGTGATGAGAATAACATGGAACACTGTGATGACAAGGTCATGTAGCATTTTGCTGACAAAGGCATGGAGCATTGTGATGACAAGTGTCATGGAACATTGTGATAACAGGGGTCATAGAGCATTAGGATGACAAGAGCATGGACCATTATGATGAGAAGAGTCATGGAGCATTTTGATGACAAGAGCCACAGATCATTGTGTTGTCAGGGGTCATTGAGCATTGTGATGACAGTGGTCATGGAGGATTGGGCTGAAAATGTTCTTGGAGCATTGTGAACACAAGGGAATTGAGCATTGTGGTGACAATATCCTGGAGCATTGTGATGAGATGACCATGGAGTCTTTTGATGACAATTCTCATGGAGCAAGTTGATGGAAAGGGGCATGGAACATTGTGATTAAAGTTGTCTTGGAGCATTGTGATGACAAGAGCATGGAGCATTGTGATGAGAAGTCCATGGAACATTCTGATGACATGCATCACGGAGCTTTGTGATGACAATGGAAAGAGGCATTGTGATTACAGGGATCTTGGAGCATTGTGATGAAAAGGGCATGGATCATTGTGATGACAAAGGCATGGAGCCTTGTCATGACAGGGTCAAAGGAGCATACTGATGACAAGTGTCAGGGAGCATTGTGATGACAAGTGTCATGGAGCACTGTGATGACAAGCGTCATGGAACCTTGTGATGACCGGGATCTTGGAGCATTGTGATGAAAAGTGAATGCATCATTGTGATGAAAAAGGCATGGTGCCTTGTCATGACAGGGTTCAAGGAGCACACTGACGACAAGTGTCAGGGAGCATTGTGATGTAAAGTGTATTGCGCATTGTAATGACAAACGTCATGGAGCATTGTGATGAGAAGTCCATGGATAATTGGGATCATGAGCGTCATGGGGTGTTGTGATGACAAGTGTTATGGAAGATTGTGATCAGAAGGGTTTGGAGCATTGTGATGACAGAGGTCATGGAGCATTTTGAGTTCATTGTGATGACAAAATCATGAAGCATTATGACGAAGGGCATGGTGCATTGTGGTGGTAGGGTTCATGGAGCACTGAGATGAAAAGTGTCATGGAGCATTGTTATGACAGGGGTCTTGGAGCATTGTGATGACAAGGGCATGGAGCATTGTGATGAGAAGGCCAAGGAGAATACTGATGACATGCGTCATGGAGCTCCTTGATGACAAGTGCATACAGCATTGTGATTACAGGGGTCTTGGAGCATTGAGATGAAAAGGGGCATGGAGCATTGTGATTACAGGGGTAATGGAGCATTGTGATGACAAGTGAATCGAGCATTGTGATGAAAAAGGCATGGATCCTATTCATGACAGGATTCAAGGAGCATTCCGAAGACAAGTGTCAGGGAGCATTGTGATGACAAGTGTATTGAGTATTGTGATGACAAAGGTCATGGAGCATTGAGATGACAAGGGCATGGAGTATGGTGATGACATGCATCATGGAGCGTTGTGATGACAAGTCTTATGGAACATTGTGATCACACGGGTTTGGAGCATTGCGATGACAGAGTTCATGGATCATATTGATTTCAAGGAGCATGGATCTTTGTGATGACAAGGGCATGAAGCAATGTGATCCCAAGATGCATGTAGGATTGTGATGACAATGGTAATGGAGGAATGTGATGACAAGCGCATGGAATATTGTGATGAAAAGGTCATGTAGCGTTTTGCTGACAAAGGCATGGAGCATTTTGATGACAAGTGTCATGGAGCACTGTGATGACAAACATCACGGAGCATTGTGATTACAGGGTTCATGGAGCATTGGGATGACACGGCCAAGGATCATTGTGTTGACAAGTGTTATGGAGAATTTTGATGACAAGAGTCACGGATCATTGTGTTGTCAGGGGTCATGGATCGTTGTGATGAGAGTGGTCATGGAGCATTGTGATGACAAGGGTCATGGAGCATTGTGATCATAAGGTCATGGAGCATTGGGCTGAAAATGTTCATGGAGTATTGTGATGAGAGGTGTCATGGAGCATTGTGATGACAAGGGAATGGAGCATTGTGATGACAATGTCCTGGAGCATTTAATGAGAAGACCATGGAGCCATGTGATGACAAGTCTCATGGAGCATTCTCACGAAAAGCGGCATGGAGCATTGTGATTACTGTGGTCTTGGAGCATTGTGATGAATAGGGCATGGAGCATTGTGATGAAAAAGGCATGGAGCCTTGCCATGACAGGGTTCCAAGAGCATATTGACATCAAGTGTCAGGGACCATTGTGATGACAAGTGTATTGAGCATGGTGATGCCAAAGCTCATGGAGCATTGTGATGAGAAGACCATGGATAATTTTGATGACGAGCATCATGGGGCGTTGTGAGGACAAGTGTTATGGAACATTGTGATCACAAGTGATTGGAGCCTTGTGATGACAGAGGTCATGGAGCATTTTGAGTTCATTCTGATGACAATAGCATGAAGCACTATGATGATGGGCAGGGTGCATTGTGATGACAGGGTTCATGGAACATTGAGATGAAAAGGGTCATGGAGGATTGTAGTTACAAGGGTCTTGGTGCTTTGTGATGACAAGGGCATGCAGCATTGTGATGAGAAGGCCATGGAGGATTCTGATGAGATGCGTCATGGAGCTTTGTGATGACAAGGGCATGGAGCATTGTGATGAGAAGACCATGGATAATGGTGATGACGAGCGTCATGGGGCGTTGTGATGAAAAGTATTATGGAACATTGTGATCCCAAGGGTTCAGAGCATTGTGATGGCAGATGTCATGGAGCATTTTGATTTCATTTTGATTACAATAGCGTGAAGCAATATGATGATGGACATGTTGCATTGTGATGACAAGGTTCTTCGAGCATTGAGATGAAAAGGGGCATGGAGCATTGTGATTACAGGGTTCTTGGAGCATTGTGATGACAAGGGCATGGAGCATTGTGATGAGATGGCCATGGAGCATTCTGATGACTTGTGTCATGGAGATTTTGATGACAAGGGCATGAAGCATTGTTGTAACAGTGGTCTTAGAGCATTTTGATTACAAGGGTTATGGAGCCTTGTGATAAGAAGGCCGTGGAACATTGTGATGGCTGGGGTCATGGAGCATTGTTATGACAGTGGCAATGGAGCATTGTGATGACAAGGGCATGGAGCATTGGTCTGAAAAGTTTCATGGATTATTGGGATGAGAGTGGGCATGGAGCATTGTGATGACAAGGGCACGGAACACTGTGATACATGGGTCATGTAGGATTGTAACGACAAGGGCATGGAGAATTGTGATGACAAGAGCATGTAACATTGTGATGAGAAGTGTCATGGAGCATTGTGATGACAAAGATGTAGAGAATTGTGATGACAAGGGACATGGAGCATTGTGATGACCAGAGCATGGAGCATTGGTCTGACAGGTTTCATGGATTATTGTGATGACAAGTGTCATGGAGCATTTTGATGACAAGGGCATGGGGCATTGTGATGGGAAGAGCAGGGAGCATTGTGATGACAAGGTTTATGGAGCATTGTGATGACAAGGCTGTGGAGCATTGTGATGACAAGCACAAGTCACAGTTTGATGCCATGGGTCATGGAGCACTGTGCTGACAAGGGCATGCAACATTGTGATGACAAGGTTCATGGAGCATTGAGAGGAAAAGGGGCATGGAGCATTGTGATGACAGGGGTCTAGGAGCTTTGTGATGACAGAGGTCATGGATCATTTTGATTTCCTTGTGATGACAATAGCCTGAAGCATTATGATGATGGGCATGGTCCACTGTGATGACAGGTGTAATGGAGCATTGAGATGAAAAGGGGCATGGAGCATTGTGATTACAGGGGTATAGGAGCATTGTGATGAAAAGAGCATGGAGCATTGTGATGAAAAGTGCTTGGAGCCTTTTCATGACATGTTTCAAGGAGCATTCTGATGACGAGTGTCAGGGAGCATTGTGATGACAGAGATCATGGATCACTGTGATGACAGGTGTCATGGAGCATTGTGATGAGAAGGTCATGGAGCATTGGGCTGAAAATATTCATGGAGTACTGTGGTGACAGGGGTCATGGATCCTTTTGATAGCAAGGGAATGGAGCATTGTGATGACAAGGTCCTGGAGCATTGTAATGAGAAGACCATGGAGCCTTGTGATGACAAGTCTAATGGAGCATTCTGAAGGAAAGAGGCATGGAGCATTGTGATTACAGGGTCCTGGAGCATTGTAATGACAAGAGCAAGGAGCATTGTGATGAGAAGACCATGGAGCATTCTCATGATTTGTGTCATGGTGTTTTGTGATGACAACGGCATGGACCATTGTGATGACAGGTGTCTTGGAGCATTGTGATGACAAGGGTCATGGAGCCTTGTGAGGAGAAGGCCGTGGGACATTATGATGGCAGGGGTCATGGAGCATTGTTATGACGGGGGTAATGGATCATTGTGATGAAAAGGGCACGGAACATAGGTCTATAAAATTTCATGGGTTATTGTGATGACAGTGGGTATGGAGCATTGTGAAGACAAGGGCTCGGAACACTGTGATACATGGGTCATGGAGGATTGTAATGACATGGGCATGGAGCATTGTGATGAGAAGGTCATCGAGAATTGTGATGACAATCGTCATGGAGATTTGTGATGACAAGGGCATGGAGCAATATGATGAGATGTTTCAGGGAGCATTGTGATGACAATGGCATGGAGCATTGTGATGCCAAGGGTCATGGAGCTGTGTGATAACAAATGTCATGGAGCAGTTTGATGACAAGGGCATGGTGCATTGTGATGAGTAGGGCAGGGAGCATTGTGATGACAGGTGTTATGGAACATTGTGATGTCAGGGCTCATGGAGCATTGTGATGATATGGGCATGTAGCATGGTGATGACAGGTGTCATGGAACATTGTCAGATGACAATTGTTTTGAGCATTGTAATGACAAACATCTTGGATCATTGAGATGACAAGGGCATGGAGTAGTGTGATGACAGGCATCATGGAGCATTGTGATGAGTGTGTTATGGAACATTGTGATCACAAGGTTTTGGAGCCTAGTGATGACAGAGGTCATGGATCATTTTGATTTCAAGGAGCATGGAACATTGTGATGACAAGGGCATGAAGCAATGTGATCCCAAATTTCAGAGAGGATTGTGATGAAAATGGTAATGGAGTATTGTGATGAGAATCACATGGAGCACTGTGATGACAAGGTCATGTAGCATTTTGCTGACAAAGGCTTGGAGCATTGTGATGACAAGTGTCATGGAACATTGTGATAACAGGGGTCATAGAGCATTAGGATGACAAGAGCATGGACCATTTTGATGAGAAGAGTCATGGAGCATTTTGATGACAAGAGCCACAGATCATTGTGTTGTCAGGGTTCATTGAGCGTTGTGATGACAGTGGTCATGGAGGATTGGGCTGAAAATGTTCTTGGAGCATTGTGAACACAAGGGTATGGAGCATTGTGGTGACAATATCCTGGAGCATTGTGATGACATGACCATGGAGTCTTTTGATGACAAGTCTCATGGAGCAAGCTGATGGAAATGGGCATGGAGCATTGTGATTACAGTTGTCTTGGAGCATTGTGATGACAAGAGCATGGAGCATTGTAATGAGAAGTCCATGGAACATTCTGATGACATGCATCATGGAGCTTTGTGATGACAATGGCAAGAGGCATTGTGATTACAGGGATCTTGGAGCATTGTGATGAAAAGGGCATGGATCATTGTGATGACAAAGGCATGGAGCCTTGTCATGACAGGGTCCAAGGAGCATACTGATGACAAGTGTCAGGGAGCATTGTGATGACAAGTGTCATGGAGCACTGTGATGACAAGCGTCATGGAGCCTTGTGATGACCGGGATCTTGGAGCACTGTGATGAAAAGTGAATGCATCATTGTGATGAATAGGGCATGGTGCCTTGTCATGACAGGGTTCAAGGAGCACACTGACGACAAGTGTCAGGGAGCATTGTGATGTAAAGTGTATTGCGCATTGTAATGACAAATGACATGGAGCATTGTGATGAGAAGTCCATGGATAATTGGGATGACGAGCGTCATGGGGTGTTGTGATGACAAGTGTTATGGAAGATTGTGATCACAAGGGTTTGGAGCATTGTGATGATAGAGGTCATGGAGCATTTTGAGTTCATTGTGATGACAACATCATGAAGCATTATGATGAAGGGCATGGTGCATTGTGATGATAGGGTTCATGGAGCACTGAGATGAAAAGTGTCATGGCGCATTGTTATGACAGGGGTCTTGGAGCATTGCGATGACAAGGGCATGGAGCATTGTGATGAGAAGGCCAAGAAGAATACTGATGACATGCGTCATGGAGCTCCTTGATGACAAGTGCATACAGCATTGTGATTACAGGGGTCTTGGAGCATTGAGATGAAAAGGGGCATGGAGCATTGTGATTACAGGGGTAATGGAGCATTGTGATGACAAGTGAATCGAGCATTGTGATGAAAAAGGCATGGATCCTATTCATGACAGGATTCAAGGAGCATTCCGAAGACAAGTGTCAGGGAGCATTGTGATGACAAGTGTATTGAGTATTGTGATGACAAAGGTCATGGAGCATTGAGATGACAAGGTCATGGAGTATGGTGATGACAGGCATCATGGAGCGTTGTGATGACAAGTCTTATGGAACATTGTGATCACACGGGTTTGGAGCATTGCGATGACAGAGTTCATGGATCATATTGATTTCAAGGAGCATGGATCTTTGTGATGACAAGGGCATGAAGCAATGTGATCCCAAGATGCATGTAGGATTGTGATGACAATGGTAATGGAGGAATGTGATGACAAGCGCATGGAATATTGTGATGAAAAGGTCATGTAGCGTTTTGCTGACAAAGGCATGGAGCATTTTTTTTTTTTTTTTTTTTTTTTTTCTTTTTGCGGTATGCGGGCCTCTCACTGTTGTGGCCTCTCCCGTTGCGGAGCACAGGCTCCGGATGCGCAGGCCCAGCGGCCATGGCTCACGGGCCCAGCCGCTCCGCGGCATATGGGATCCTCCCAGACCGGGGCACGAACCCGTATCCCCTGCATCGGCAGGCGGACTCTCAACCACTGCGCCACCAGGGAGGCCCGGCATGGAGCATTTTGATGACAAGTGTCATGGAGCACTGTGATGACAAACATCACGGAGCATTGTGATTACAGGGTTCATGGAGCATTGGGATGACACGGCCAAGGATCATTGTGTTGACAAGTGTTATGGAGAATTTTGATGACAAGAGTCACGGATCATTGTGTTGTCAGGGGTCATGGATCGTTGTGATGAGAGTGGTCATGGAGCATTGTGATGACAAGGGTCATGGAGCATTGTGATCATAAGGTCATGGAGCATTGGGCTGAAAATGTTCATGGAGTATTGTGATGAGAGGTGTCATGGAGCATTGTGATGACAAGGGAATGGAGCATTGTGATGACAATGTCCTGGAGCATTTATTGAGAAGACCATGGAGCCATGTGATGACAAGTCTCATGGAGCATTCTCACGAAAAGCGGCATGGAGCATTGTGATTACTGTGGTCTTGGAGCATTGTGATGAATAGGGCATGGAGCATTGTGATGAAAAAGGCATGGAGCCTTGCCATGACAGGGTTCCAAGAGCATATTGACATCAAGTGTCAGGGACCATTGTGATGACAAGTGTATTGAGCATGGTGATGCCAAAGCTCATGGAGCATTGTGATGAGAAGACCATGGATAATTTTGATGACGAGCGTCATGGGGCGTTGTGAGGACAAGTGTTATGGAACATTGTGATCACAAGGGATTGGAGCCTTGTGATGACAGAGGTCATGGAGCATTTTGAGTTCATTCTGATGACAATAGCATGAAGCACTATGATGATGGGCAGGGTGCATTGTGATGACAGGGTTCATGGAACATTGAGATGAAAAGGGTCATGGAGGATTGTAGTTACAAGGGTCTTGGTGCTTTGTGATGACAAGGGCATGCAGCATTGTGATGAGAAGGCCATGGAGGATTCTGATGAGATGCGTCATGGAGCTTTGTGATGACAAGGGCATGGAGCATTGTGATGAGAAGACCATGGATAATGGTGATGACGAGCGTCATGGGGCGTTGTGATGAAAAGTGTTATGGAACATTGTGATCCCAAGGGTTCAGAGCATTGTGATGGCAGATGTCATGGAGCATTTTGATTTCATTTTGATTACAATAGCGTGAAGCAATATGATGATGGACATGTTGCATTGTGATGACAAGGTTCTTCGAGCATTGAGATGAAAAGGGGCATGGAGCATTGTGATTACAGGGTTCTTGGAGCATTGTGATGACAAGGGCATGGAGCATTGTGATGAGATGGCCATGGAGCATTCTGATGACTTGTGTCATGGAGATTTTGATGACAAGGGCATGAAGCATTGTTGTAAAAGTGGTCTTAGAGCATTTTGATTACAAGGGTTATGGAGCCTTGTGATAAGAAGGCCGTGGAACATTGTGATGGCTGGGGTCATGGAGCATTGTTATGACAGTGGCAATGGAGCATTGTGATGACAAGGGCATGGAGCATTGGTCTGAAAAGTTTCATGGATTATTGGGATGAGAGTGGGCATGGAGCATTGTGATGACAAGGGCACGGAACACTGTGATACATGGGTCATGTAGGATTGTAACGACAAGGGCATGGAGAATTGTGATGACAAGAGCATGTAACATTGTGATGAGAAGTGTCATGGAGCATTGTGATGACAAAGATGTAGAGAATTGTGATGACAAGGGACATGGAGCATTGGTCTGACAAGTTTCATGGATTATTGTGATGCCAAATGTTATGGAGCATTTTGATTACAAGGGCATGGGGCATTGTGATGGGAAGAGCAGGGAGCATTGTGATGACAAGGTTTATGGAACATTGTGATGACAAGGCTGTGGAGCATTGTGATGACAAGCACAAGTCACATTTTGATGCCATGGGTCATGGAGCACTGTACTGACAAGGGCATGCAACTTTGTGATGACAAGGTTCATGGAGCATTGAGATGAAAAGGGGCATGGAGCATTGTGATGACAGGGGTCTAGGAGCTTTGTGATGACAGAGGTCATGGATCATTT
This sequence comes from Mesoplodon densirostris, assembly GCF_025265405.1. Classification (NCBI taxonomy): domain Eukaryota; kingdom Metazoa; phylum Chordata; class Mammalia; order Artiodactyla; family Ziphiidae; genus Mesoplodon; species Mesoplodon densirostris. Next base: position 3,645,923 of record NC_082682.1, read on the forward strand.
TGATTTCCTTGTGATGACAATAGCCTGAAGCATTATGATGATGGGCATGGTCCATTGTGATGACAGGTGTAATGGAGCATTGAGATGAAAAGGGGCCTGGAGCATTGTGATTACAGGGGTATAGGAGCATTGTGATGACAAGAGCATGGAGCATTGTGATGAAAAGTGCTTGGAGCCTTTTCATGATATGTTTCAAGGAGCATTCTGATGACGAGTGTCAGGGAGCATTGTGATGACAACTCTCTTGAGCATTGTGATGACAGAGATCATGGATCACTGTGATGACAGGTGTCATGGAGCATTGTGATGAGAAGGTCATGGAGCATTGGGCTGAAAATATTCATGGAGTATTGTGGTGACAGGGGTCATGGATCCTTTTGATAGCAAGGGAATGGAGCATTGTGATGACAAGGTCCTGGAGCATTGTGATGAGAAGACCATGGAGCCTTGTGATGACAAGTCTAATGGAGCATTCTGAAGGAAAGAGGCATGGAGCATTGTGATTACAGGGTCCAGGAGCATTGTAATGACAAGAGCAAGGAGCATTGTGATGAGGAGACCATGGAGCATTCTCATGATTTGTGTCATGGTGTTTTGTGATGACAAGGGCATGGACCATTGTGATTACAGGTGTCTTGGAGCATTGTGATGACAAGGGTCATGGAGCCTTGTGAGGAGAAGGCCGTGGGACATTATGATGGCAGGGGTCATGGAGCATTGTTATGACGGGGGTAATGGATCATTGTGATGAAAAGGGCACGGAACATAGGTCTATAAAATTGCATGGATTATTGTGATGACAGTGGGTATGGAGCATTGTGAAGACAAGGGCTCGGAACACTGTGATACATGGGTCATGGAGGATTGTAATGACATGGGCATGGAGCATTGTGATGAGAAGGGCATCGAGAATTGTGATGACAAGCGTCATGGAGATTTGTGATGACAAGGGCATGGAGCAATATGATGAGATGTTTCAGGGAGCATTGTGATGACAATGGCATGGAGCATTGTGATGCCAAGGGTCATGGAGCTGTGTGATAACAAATGTCATGGAGCAGTTTGATGACAAGGGCATGGTGCATTGTGATGAGTAGGGCAGGGAGCATTGTGATGACAGGTGTTATGGAACATTGTGAGGTCAGGTCTCATGGAGCATTGTGATGATATGGGCATGTAGCATGGTGATGACAGGTGTCATGGAACATTGTCAGATGACAATTGTTTTGAGCATTGTAATGACAAACATCTTGGATCATTGAGATGACAAGGGCATGGAGTAGTGTGATGACAGGCATCATGGAGCATTGTGATGAGTGTGTTATGGAACATTGTGATCACAAGGGTTTGGAGCCTAGTGATGACAGAGGTCATGGATCATTTTGGTTTCAAGGAGCATGGAACATTGTGATGACAAGGGCATGAAGCAATGTGATCCCAAGTTTCAGGGAGGATTGTGATGACAATGGTAATGGAGTATTGTGATGAGAATCACATGGAGCACTGTGATGACAAGGTCATGTAGCATTTTGCTGACAAAGGCATGGAACATTGTGATGACAAGTGTCATGGAACATTGTGATAACAGGGGTCATAGAGCATTAGGATGACAAGAGCATGGACCATTTTGATAAGAAGAGTCATGGAGCATTTTGATGACAAGAGCCACAGATCATTGTGTTGTCAGGGGTCATTGAGCGTTGTGATGACAGTGGTCATGGATGATTGGCCTGAAAATGTTCTTGGAGCATTGTTAACACAAGGGAATGGAGCATTGTGGTGACAATATCCTGGAGCATTGTGATGAGATGACCATGGAGTCTTTTGATGACAAGTCTCATGGAGCAAGCTGATGGAAAGGGGCATGGAGCATTGTGATTACAGTTGTCTTGGAGCATTGTGATGACAAGAGCATGGAGCATTGTGATGAGAAGTCCATGGAACATTCTGATGACATGCATCATGGAGCTTTGTGATGACAATGGCAAGAGGCATTGTGATTACAGGGATCTTGGAGCATTGTGATGAAAAGGGCATGGATCATTGTGATGACAAAGGCATGGAGCCTTGTCATGACAGGGTTCAAGGAGCATACTGACGACAAGTGTCAGGGAGCATTGTGATGACAAGTGTCATGGAGCACTGTGATGACAAGCGGCATGGAGCCTTGTGATAACCGGGATCTTGGAGCATTGTGATGAAAAGTGAATGCATGATTGTGATGAAAAAGGCATGGTGCCTTGTCATGACAGGGTTCAAGGAGCACACTGACGACAAGTGTCAGGGAGCATTGTGATGTAAAGTGAATTGCACATTGTAATGACAAAGGTCATGGAGCATTGTGATGAGAAGTCCATGGATAATTGGAATGATGAGCATCATGGGGTGTTGTGATGACAAGTGTTATGGAAGATTGTGATCACAAGGTTTTGGAGCATTGTGATGATAGAGTTCATGGAGCATTTTGAGTTCATTGTGATGACAAAATCATGAAGCATTATGATGAAGGGCATGGTGCATTGTGATGATAGGGTTCATGGAGCACTGAGATGGAAAGTGTCATGGCGCATTGTTATGACAGGGGTCTTGGAGCATTGTGATGACAAGGGCATGGAGCATTGTGATGAGAAGGCCAAGGAGAATACTGTTGACATGCGTCATGGAGCTCCTTGATGACAAGTGCATACAGCATTGTGATTACAGGGGTCTTGGAGCATTGAGATGAAAAGGGGCATGGAGCATTGTGATTACAGGGGAAATGGAGCATTGTGATGACAAGTGAATCGAGCATTGTGATGAAAAAGGCATGGATCCTATTCATGACAGGATTCAAGGAGAATTCCGAAGCCAAGAGTCAGGGAGCATTGTGATGACAAGTGTATTGAGTATTGTGATGACAAAGGTCATGGAGCATTGAGATGACAAGGGCATGGAGTATGGTGATGACAGGCATCATGGAGCGTTGTGATGACAGGTCTTATGGAACATTGTGATCACACGGGTTTGGAGCATTGCGATGACAGAGTTCATGGATCATATTGATTTCAAGGGGCATGGATCTTTGTGATGACAAGGGCATGAAGCAATGTGATCCCAAGATGCATGTAGGATTGTGATGACAATGGTAATGGAGGAATGTGATGACAAGCGCATGGAATATTGTGATGAAAAGGGCATGTAGCGTTTTGCTGACAAAGGCATGGAGCATTTTGATGACAAGTGTCATGGAGCACTGTGATGACAAACATCACGGAACATTGTGATTACAGGGTTCATGGAGCATTGAGATGACACGGCCAAGGATCATTGTGTTGACAAGTGTTATGGAGAATTTTAATGACAAGAGTCACGGATCATTGTGTTGTCAGGGGTCATGGATCGTTGTGATGAGAGTGGTCATGGAGCATTGTGATGACAATTGTCATGGAGCATTGTGATCATAAGGTCATGGAGCATTGGGCTGAAAATGTTCATGGAGTATTGTGATGAGAGGTGTCATGGAGTATTGTGATGACAAGGGAATGGAGCATTGTGATGACAATGTCCTGGAGCATTTAATGAGAAAACCATGGAGCCAAGTGATGACAAGTCTCATGGAGCATTCTCACGAAAAGCGGCATGGAGCATTGTGATTACTGTGGTCTTGGAGCATTGTGATGAATAGGGCATGAGCATTATGATGAAAAAGGCATGGAGCCTTGCCATGACAGGGTTCCAAGAGCATATTGACATCAAGTGTCAGGGACCATTGTGATGACAAGTGTATTGAGCATGGTGATGCCAAAGCTCATGGAGCATTGTGATGAGAAGACCATGGATAATTTTGATGACGAGCGTCATGGGGCGTTGTGAGGACAAGTGTTATGGAACATTGTGATCACAAGGGATTGGAGCCTTGTGATGACAGAGGTCATGGAGCATTTTGAGTTCATTCTGATGACAATAGCATGAAGCACTATGATGATGGGCAGGGTGCATTGTGATGACAGGGTTCATGGAACCTTGAGATGAAAAGGGGCATGGAGCATTGTAGTTACAAGGGTCTTGGTGCTTTGTGATGACAAGGGCATGCAGCATTGTGATGAGAAGGCCATGGAGGATTCTGATGAGATGCGTCATGGAGCTTTGTGATGACAAGGGCATGGAGCATTGTGATGAGAAGACCATGGGTAATGGTGATGACGAGCGTCATGGGGCGTTGTGATGAAAAGTGTTATGGAACATTGTGATCCCAAGGGTTCAGAGCATTGTGATGGCAGATGTCATGGAGCATTTTGATTTCATTTTGATTACAATAGCGTGAAGCAATATGATGATGGACATGTTGCATTGTGATGACAAGGTTCTTCGAGCATTGAGATGAAAAGGGGCATGGAGCATTGTGATTACAGGGTTCTTGGAGCATTGTGATGACAAGGGCATGGAGCATTGTGATGAGATGGCCATGGAGCATTCTGATGACTTGTGTCATGGAGATTTTGATGACAAGGGCATGAAGCATTGTTGTAACAGTGGTCTTAGAGCATTTTGATTACAAGGGTTATGGAGCCTTGTGATAAGAAGGCCGTGGAACATTGTGATGGCTGGGGTCATGGAGCATTGTTATGACAGTGGCAATGGAGCATTGTGATGACAAGGGCATGGAGCATTGGTCTGAAAAGTTTCATGGATTATTGGGATGAGAGTGGGCATGGAGCATTGTGATGACAAGGGCACGGAACACTGTGATACATGGGTCATGTAGGATTGTAACGACAAGGGCATGGAGAATTGTGATGACAAGAGCATGTAACATTGTGATGAGAAGTGTCATGGAGCATTGTGATGACAAAGATGTAGAGAATTGTGATGACAAGGGACATGGAGCATTGTGATGACCAGAGCATGGAGCATTGGTCTGACAGGTTTCATGGATTATTGTGATGACAAGTGTCATGGAGCATTTTGATGACAAGGGCATGGGGCATTGTGATGGGAAGAGCAGGGAGCATTGTGATGACAAGGTTTATGGAGCATTGTGATGACAAGGCTGTGGAGCATTGTGATGACAAGCACAAGTCACATTTTGATGCCATGGGTCATGGAGCACTGTGCTGACAAGGGCATGCAACTTTGTGATGACAAGGTTCATGGAGCATTGAGAGGAAAAGGGGCATGGAGCATTGTGATGACAGGGGTCTAGGAGCTTTGTGATGACAGAGGTCATGGATCATTTTGATTTCCTTGTGATGACAATAGCCTGAAGCATTATGATGATGGGCATGGTCCATTGTGATGACAGGTGTAATGGAGCATTGAGATGAAAAGGGGCATGGAGCATTGTGATTACAGGGGTATAGGAGCATTGTGATGACAAGAGCATGGAGCATTGTGATGAAAAGTGCTTGGAGCCTTTTCATGACATGTTTCAAGGAGCATTCTGATGACGAGTGTCAGGGAGCATTGTGATGACAACTCTCTTGAGCATTGTGATGACAGAGATCATGGATCACTGTGATGACAGGTGTCATGGAGCATTGTGATGAGAAGGTCATGGAGCATTGGGCTGAAAATATTCATGGAGTATTGTGGTGACAGGGGTCATGGATCCTTTTGATAGCAAGGGAATGGAGCATTGTGATGACAAGGTCCTATAGCATTGTGATGAGAAGACCATGGAGCCTTGTGATGACAAGTCTAATGGAGCATTCTGAAGGAAAGAGGCATGGAGCATTGTGATTACAGGGTCCAGGAGCATTGTAATGACAAGAGCAAGGAGCATTGTGATGAGGAGACCATGGAGCATTCTCATGATTTGTGTCATGGTGTTTTGTGATGACAAGGGCATGGACCATTGTGATTACAGGTGTCTTGGAGCATTGTGATGACAAGGGTCATGGGGCCTTGTGAGGAGAAGGCCGTGGGACATTATGATGGCAGGGGTCATGGAGCATTGTTATGACGGGGGTAATGGATCATTGTGATGAAAAGGGCACGGAACATAGGTCTATAAAATTGCATGGATTATTGTGATGACAGTGGGTATGGAGCATTGTGAAGACAAGGGCTCGGAACACTGTGATACATGGGTCATGGAGGATTGTAATGACATGGGCATGGAGCATTGTGATGAGAAGGGCATCGAGAATTGTGATGACAAGCGTCATGGAGATTTGTGATGACAAGGGCATGGAGCAATATGATGAGATGTTTCAGGGAGCATTGTGATGACAATGGCATGGAGCATTGTGATGCCAAGGGTCATGGAGCTGTGTGATAACAAATGTCATGGAGCAGTTTGATGACAAGGGCATGGTGCATTGTGATGAGTAGGGCAGGGAGCATTGTGATGACAGGTGTTATGGAACATTGTGAGGTCAGGTCTCATGGAGCATTGTGATGATATGGGCATGTAGCATGGTGATGACAGGTGTCATGGAACATTGTCAGATGACAATTGTTTTGAGCATTGTAATGACAAACATCTTGGATCATTGAGATGACAAGGGCATGGAGTAGTGTGATGACAGGCATCATCGAGCATTCTGATGAGTGTGTTATGGAACATTGTGATCACAAGGGTTTGGAGCCTAGTGATGACAGAGGTCATGGATCATTTTGGTTTCAAGGAGCATGGAACATTGTGATGACAAGGGCATGAAGCAATGTGATCCCAATTTTCAGGGAAGATTGTGATGACAATGGTAATGGAGTATTGTGATGAGAATAACATGGAGCAATATGATGAGATGTTTCAGGGAGCATTGTGATGACAATGGCATGGAGCATTGTGATGCCAAGGGTCATGGAGCTGTGTGATAACAAATGTCATGGAGCAGTTTGATGACAAGGGCATGGTGCATTGTGATGAGTAGGGCAGGGAGCATTGTGATGACAGGTGTTATGGAACATTGTGAGGTCAGGTCTCATGGAGCATTGTGATGATATGGGCATGTAGCATGGTGATGACAGGTGTCATGGAACATTGTCAGATGACAATTGTTTTGAGCATTGTAATGACAAACATCTTGGATCATTGAGATGACAAGGGCATGGAGTAGTGTGATGACAGGCATCATCGAGCATTCTGATGAGTGTGTTATGGAACATTGTGATCACAAGGGTTTGGAGCCTAGTGATGACAGAGGTCATGGATCATTTTGGTTTCAAGGAGCATGGAACATTGTGATGACAAGGGCATGAAGCAATGTGATCCCAATTTTCAGGGAAGATTGTGATGACAATGGTAATGGAGTATTGTGATGAGAATAACATGGAACACTGTGATGACAAGGTCATGTAGCATTTTGCTGACAAAGGCATGGAGCATTGTGATGACAAGTGTCATGGAACATTGTGATAACAGGGGTCATAGAGCATTAGGATGACAAGAGCATGGACCATTTTGATGAGAAGAGTCATGGAGCATTTTGATGACAACAGCCACAGATCATTGTGTTGTCAGGGGTCATTGAGCGTTGTGATGACAGTGGTCATGGAGGATTGGGCTGAAAATGTTCTTGGAGCATTGTGAACACAAGGGAATGGAGCATTGTGGTGACAATATCCTGGAGCATTGTGATGAGATGACCATGGAGTCTTTTGATGACAATTCTCATGGAGCAAGCTGATGGAAAGGGGCATGGAACATTGTGATTAAAGTTGTCTTGGAGCATTGTGATGACAAGAGCATGGAGCATTGTGATGAGAAGTCCATGGAACATTCTGATGACATGCATCACGGAGCTTTGTGATGACAATGGAAAGAGGCATTGTGATTACAGGGATCTTGGAGCATTGTGATGAAAAGGGCATGGATCATTGTGATGACAAAGGCATGGAGCCTTGTCATGACAGGGTCAAAGGAGCATACTGATGACACGTGTCAGGGAGCATTGTGATGACAAGTGTCATGGAGCACTGTGATGACAAGCGTCATGGAACCTTGTGATGACCGGGATCTTGGAGCATTGTGATGAAAAGTGAATGCATCATTGTGATGAAAAAGGCATGGTGCCTTGTCATGACAGGGTTCAAGGAGCACACTGACGACAAGTGTCAGGGAGCATTGTGATGTAAAGTGTATTGCGCATTGTAATGACAAACGTCATGGAGCATTGTGATGAGAAGTCCATGGATAATTGGGATCATGAGCGTCATGGGGTGTTGTGATGACAAGTGTTATGGAAGATTGTGATCAGAAGGGTTTGGAGCATTGTGATGACAGAGGTCATGGAGCATTTTGAGTTCATTGTGATGACAAAATCATGAAGCATTATGACGAAGGGCATGGTGCATTGTGGTGGTAGGGTTCATGGAGCACTGAGATGAAAAGTGTCATGGAGCATTGTTATGACAGGGGTCTTGGAGCATTGTGATGACAAGGGCATGGAGCATTGTGATGAGAAGGCCAAGGAGAATACTGATGACATGCGTCATGGAGCTCCTTGATGACAAGTGCATACAGCATTGTGATTACAGGGGTCTTGGAGCATTGAGATGAAAAGGGGCATGGAGCATTGTGATTACAGGGGTAATGGAGCATTGTGATGACAAGTGAATCGAGCATTGTGATGAAAAAGGCATGGATCCTATTCATGACAGGATTCAAGGAGCATTCCGAAGACAAGTGTCAGGGAGCATTGTGATGACAAGTGTATTGAGTATTGTGATGACAAAGGTCATGGAGCATTGAGATGACAAGGGCATGGAGTATGGTGATGACATGCATCATGGAGCGTTGTGATGACAAGTCTTATGGAACATTGTGATCACACGGGTTTGGAGCATTGCGATGACAGAGTTCATGGATCATATTGATTTCAAGGAGCATGGATCTTTGTGATGACAAGGGCATGAAGCAATGTGATCCCAAGATGCATGTAGGATTGTGATGACAATGGTAATGGAGGAATGTGATGACAAGCGCATGGAATATTGTGATGAAAAGGTCATGTAGCGTTTTGCTGACAAAGGCATGGAGCATTTTGATGACAAGTGTCATGGAGCACTGTGATGACAAACATCACGGAGCATTGTGATTACAGGGTTCATGGAGCATTGGGATGACACGGCCAAGGATCATTGTGTTGACAAGTGTTATGGAGAATTTTGATGACAAGAGTCACGGATCATTGTGTTGTCAGGGGTCATGGATCGTTGTGATGAGAGTGGTCATGGAGCATTGTGATGACAAGGGTCATGGAGCATTGTGATCATAAGGTCATGGAGCATTGGGCTGAAAATGTTCATGGAGTATTGTGATGAGAGGTGTCATGGAGCATTGTGATGACAAGGGAATGGAGCATTGTGATGACAATGTCCTGGAGCATTTAATGAGAAGACCATGGAGCCATGTGATGACAAGTCTCATGGAGCATTCTCACGAAAAGCGGCATGGAGCATTGTGATTACTGTGGTCTTGGAGCATTGTGATGAATAGGGCATGGAGCATTGTGATGAAAAAGGCATGGAGCCTTGCCATGACAGGGTTCCAAGAGCATATTGACATCAAGTGTCAGGGACCATTGTGATGACAAGTGTATTGAGCATGGTGATGCCAAAGCTCATGGAGCATTGTGATGAGAAGACCATGGATAATTTTGATGACGAGCATCATGGGGCGTTGTGAGGACAAGTGTTATGGAACATTGTGATCACAAGTGATTGGAGCCTTGTGATGACAGAGGTCATGGAGCATTTTGAGTTCATTCTGAAGACAATAGCATGAAGCACTATGATGATGGGCAGGGTGCATTGTGATGACAGGGTTCATGGAACATTGAGATGAAAAGGGTCATGGAGGATTGTAGTTACAAGGGTCTTGGTGCTTTGTGATGACAAGGGCATGCAGCATTGTGATGAGAAGGTCATGGAGGATTCTGATGAGATGCGTCATGGAGCATTGTGATGAGAAGACCATGGATAATGGTGATGACGAGCGTCATGGGGCGTTGTGATGAAAAGTGTTATGGAACATTGTGATCCCAAGGGTTCAGAGCATTGTGATGGCAGATGTCATGGAGCATTTTGATTTCATTTTGATTACAATAGCGTGAAGAAATATGATGATGGACATGTTGCATTGTGATGACAAGGTTCTTCGAGCATTGAGATGAAAAGGGGCATGGAGCATTGTGATTACAGGGTTCTTGGAGCATTGTGATGACAAGGGCATGGAGCATTGTGATGAGATGGCCATGGAGCATTCTGATGACTTGTGTCATGGAGATTTTGATGACAAGGGCATGAAGCATTGTTGTAACAGTGGTCTTAGAGCATTTTGATTACAAGGGTTATGGAGCCTTGTGATAAGAAGGCCGTGGAACATTGTGATGGCTGGGGTCATGGAGCATTGTTATGACAGTGGCAATGGAGCATTGTGATGACAAGGGCATGGAGCATTGGTCTGAAAAGTTTCATGGATTATTGGGATGAGAGTGGGCATGGAGCATTGTGATGACAAGGGCACGGAACACTGTGATACATGGGTCATGTAGGATTGTAACGACAAGGGCATGGAGAATTGTGATGACAAGAGCATGTAACATTGTGATGAGAAGTGTCATGGAGCATTGTGATGACAAAGATGTAGAGAATTGTGATGACAAGGGACATGGAACATTGGTCTGACAAGTTTCATGGATTATTGTGATGCCAAATGTTATGGAGCATTTTGATTACAAGGGCATGGGGCATTGTGATGGGAAGAGCAGGGAGCATTGTGATGACAAGGTTTATGGAACATTGTGATGACAAGGCTGTGGAGCATTGTGATGACAAGCACAAGTCACATTTTGATGCCATGGGTCATGGAGCACTGTGCTGACAAGGGAATGCAACTTTGTGATGACAAGGTTCATGGAGCATTGAGAGGAAAAGGGGCATGGAGCATTGTGATGACAGGGGTCTAGGAGCTTTGTGATGACAGAGGTCATGGATCATTTTGATTTCCTTGTGATGACAATAGCCTGAAGCATTATGATGATGGGCATGGTCCATTGTGATGACAGGTGTAATGGAGCATTGAGATGAAAAGGGGCCTGGAGCATTGTGATTACAGGGGTATAGGAGCATTGTGATGACAAGAGCATGGAGCATTGTGATGAAAAGTGCTTGGAGCCTTTTCATGACATGTTTCAAGGAGCATTCTGATGACGAGTGTCAGGGAGCATTGTGATGACAACTCTCTTTAGCATTGTGATGACAGAGATCATGGATCACTGTGATGAAAGGTGTCATGGAGCATTGTGATGAGAAGGTCATGGAGCATTGGGCTGAAAATATTCATGGGGTATTGTGGTGACAGGGGTCATGGATCCTTTTGATAGCAAGGGAATGGAGCATTGTGATGACAAGGTCCTGGAGCATTGTGATGAGAAGACCATGGAGCCTTGTGATGACAAGTCTAATGGAGCATTCTGAAGGAAAGAGGCATGGAGCATTGTGATTACAGGGTCCAGGAGCATTGTAATGACAAGAGCAAGGAGCATTGTGATGAGGAGACCATGGAGCATTCTCATGATTTGTGTCATGGTGTTTTGTGATGACAAGGGCATGGACCATTGTGATGACAGGTGTCTTGGAGCATTGTGATGACAAGGGTCATGGAGCCTTGTGAGGAGAAGGCCGTGGGATATTATGATGGCAGGGGTCATGGAGCATTGTTATGACGGGGTAATGGATCATTGTGATGAAAAGGGCACGGAACATAGGTCTATAAAGTTTCATGGATTATTGTGATGACAGTGGGTATGGAGCATTGTGAAGACAAGGGCTCGGAACACTGTGATACATGGGTCATGGAGGATTGTAATGACATGGGCATGGAGCATTGTGATGAGAAGGGCATCGAGAATTGTGATGACAATCGTCATGGAGATTTGTGATGACAAGGGCATGGAGCAATATGATGAGATGTTTCAGGGAGCATTGTGATGACAATGGCATGGAGCATTGTGATGCCAAGGGTCATGGAGCTGTGTGATAACAAATGTCATGGAGCAGTTTGATGACAAGGGCATGGTGCATTGTGATGAGTAGGGCAGGGAGCATTGTGATGACAGGTGTTATGGAACATTGTGATGTCAGGGCTCATGGAGCATTGTGATGATATGGGCATGTAGCATGGTGATGACAGGTGTCATGGAACATTGTCAGATGACAATTGTTTTGAGCATTGTAATGACAAACATCTTGGATCATTGAGATGACAAGGGCATGGAGTAGTGTGATGACAGGCATCATGGAGCATTGTGATGAGTGTGTTATGGAACATTGTGATCACAAGGGTTTGGAGCCTAGTGATGACAGAGGTCATGGATCATTTTGGTTTCAAGGAGCATGGAACATTGTGATGACAAGGGCATGAAGCAATGTGATCCCAATTTTCAGGGAAGATTGTGATGACAATGGTAATGGAGTATTGTGATGAGAATAACATGGAGCACTGTGATGACAAGGTCATGTAGCATTTTTCTGACAAAGGCATGGAGCATTGTGATGACAAGTGTCATGGAACATTGTGATAACAGGGGTCATAGAGCATTAGGATGACAAGAGCATGGACCATTTTGATGAGAAGAGTCATGGAGCATTTTGATGACAAGAGCCACAGATCATTGTGTTGTCAGGGGTCATTGAGCGTTGTGATGACAGTGGTCATGGAGGATTGGGCTGAAAATGTTCTTGGAGCATTGTGAACACAAGGGAATGGAGCATTGTGGTGACAATATCCTGGAGCATTGTGATGAGATGACCATGGAGTCTTTTGATGACAATTCTCATGGAGCAAGCTGATGGAAAGGGGCATGGAACATTGTGATTAAAGTTGTCTTGGAGCATTGTGATGACAAGAGCATGGAGCATTGTGATGAGAAGTCCATGGAACATTCTGATGACATGCATCATGGAGCTTTGTGATGACAATGGCAAGAGGCATTGTGATTACAGGGATCTTGGAGCATTGTGATGAAAAGGGCATGGATCATTGTGATGACAAAGGCATGGAGCCTTGTCATGACAGTGTCAAAGGAGCATACTGATGACAAGTGTCAGGGAGCATTGTGATGACAAGTGTCATGGAGCACTGTGATGACAAGCGTCATGGAACCTTGTGATGACCGGGATCTTGGAGCATTGTGATGAAAAGTGAATGCATCATTGTGATGAAAAAGGCATGGTGCCTTGTCATGACAGGGTTCAAGGAGCACACTGACGACAAGTGTCAGGGAGCCTTGTGATGTAAAGTGTATTTCGCCTTGTAATGACAAATGTCATGGAGCATTGTGATGAGAAGTCCATGGATAATTGGGATCATGAGCGTCATGGGGTGTTGTGATGACAAGTGTTATGGAAGATTGTGATCAGAAGGGTTTGGAGCATTGTGATGACAGAGGTCATGGAGCATTTTGAGTTCATTGTGATGACAAAATCATGAAGCATTATGACGAAGGGCATGGTGCATTGTGGTGGTAGGGTTCATGGAGCACTGAGATGAAAAGTGTCATGGAGCATTGTTATGACAGGGGTCTTGGAGCATTGTGATGACAAGGGCATGGAGCATTGTGATGAGAAGGCCAAGGAGAATACTGATGACATGCGTCATGGAGCTCCTTGATGACAAGTGCATACAGCATTGTGATTACAGGGGTCTTGGAGCATTGAGATGAAAAGGGGCATGGAGCATTGTGATTACAGGGGTAATGGAGCATTGTGATGACAAGTGAATCGAGCATTGTGATGAAAAAGGCATGGATCCTATTCATGACAGGATTCAAGGAGCATTCCGAAGACAAGTGTCAGGGAGCATTGTGATGACAAGTGTATTGAGTATTGTGATGACAAAGGTCATGGAGCATTGAGATGACAAGGGCATGGAGTATGGTGATGACATGCATCATGGAGCGTTGTGATGACAAGTCTTATGGAACATTGTGATCACACGGGTTTGGAGCATTGCGATGACAGAGTTCATGGATCATACTGATTTCAAGGAGCATGGATCTTTGTGATGATTAGGGCATGAAGCAATGTGATCCCAAGATGCATGTAGGATTGTGATGACAATGGTAATGGAGGAATGTGATGACAAGCGCATGGAATATTGTGATGAAAAGGGCATGTAGCGTTTTGCTGACAAAGGCATGGAGCATTTTGATGACAAGTGTCATGGAGCACTGTGATGACAAACATCACGGAGCATTGTGATTACAGGGTTCATGGAGCATTGGGATGACACGGCCAAGGATCATTGTGTTGACAAGTGTTATGGAGAATTTTGATGACAAGAGTCACGGATCATTGTGTTGTCAGGGGTCATGGATCGTTGTGATGAGAGTGGTCATGGAGCATTGTGATGACAAGGGTCATGGAGCATTGTGATCATAAGGTCATGGAGCATTGGGCTGAAAATGTTCATGGAGTATTGTGATGAGAGGTGTCATGGAGCATTGTGATGACAAGGGAATGGAGCATTGTGATGACAATGTCCTGGAGCATTTAATGAGAAGACCATGGAGCCATGTGATGACAAGTCTCATGGAGCATTCTCACGAAAAGCGGCATGGAGCATTGTGATTACTGTGGTCTTGGAGCATTGTGATGAATAGGGCATGGAGCATTGTGATGAAAAAGGCATGGAGCCTTGCCATGACAGGGTTCCAAGAGCATATTGACATCAAGTGTCAGGGACCATTGTGATGACAAGTGTATTGAGCATGGTGATGCCAAAGCTCATGGAGCATTGTGATGAGAAGACCATGGATAATTTTGATGACGAGCGTCATGGGGCGTTGTGAGGAAAAGTGTTATGGAACATTGTGATCACAAGGGACTGGAGCCTAGTGATGACAGAGGTCATGGAGCATTTTGATTTCATTTTGATTACAATAGCGTGAAGCAATATGATGATGGACATGTTGCATTGTGATGACAAGGTTCTTCGAGCATTGAGATGAAAAGGGACATGGAGCATTGTGATTACAGGGTTCTTGGAGCATTGTGATGAATAGGGCATGGAGCATTGTGATGAAAAAGCCATGGAGCCTTGCCATGACAGGGTTCCAAGAGCATATTGACATCAAGTGTCAGGGACCATCGTGATGACAAGTGTATTGAGCATGGTGATGCCAAAGCTCATGGAGCATTGTGATGAGAAGACCATGGATAATTTTGATGACGAGCATCATGGGGCGTTGTGAGGACAAGTGTTATGGAACATTGTGATCACAAGTGATTGGAGCCTTGTGATGACAGAGGTCATGGAGCATTTTGAGTTCATTCTGATGACAATAGCATGAAGCACTATGATGATGGGCAGGGTGCATTGTGATGACAGGGTTCATGGAACATTGAGATGAAAAGGGTCATGGAGGATTGTAGTTACAAGGGTCTTGGTGCTTTGTGATGACAAGGGCATGCAGCATTGTGATGAGAAGGCCATGGAGGATTCTGATGAGATGCGTCATGGAGCTTTGTGATGACAAGGGCATGGAGCATTGTGATGAGAAGACCATGGATAATGGTGATGACGAGCGTCATGGGGCGTTGTGATGAAAAGTGTTATGGAACATTGTGATCCCAAGGGTTCAGAGCATTGTGATGGCAGATGTCATGGAGCATTTTGATTTCATTTTGATTACAATAGCGTGAAGCAATATGATGATGGACATGTTGCATTGTGATGACAAGGTTCTTCGAGCATTGAGATGAAAAGGGGCATGGAGCATTGTGATTACAGGGTTCTTGGAGCATTGTGATGACAAGGGCATGGAGCATTGTGATGAGATGGCAATGGAGCATTCTGATGACTTGTGTCATGGAGATTTTGATGACAAGGGCATGAAGCATTGTTGTAACAGTGGTCTTAGAGCATTTTGATTACAAGGGTTATGGAGCCTTGTGATAAGAAGGCCGTGGAACATTGTGATGGCTGGGGTCATGGAGCATTGTTATGACAGTGGCAATGGAGCATTGTGATGACAAGGGCATGGAGCATTGGTCTGAAAAGTTTCATGGATTATTGGGATGAGAGTGGGCATGGAGCATTGTGATGACAAGGGCACGGAACACTGTGATACATGGGTCATGTAGGATTGTAACGACAAGGGCATGGAGAATTGTGATGACAAGAGCATGTAACATTGTGATGAGAAGTGTCATGGAGCATTGTGATGACAAAGATGTAGAGAATTGTGATGACAAGGGACATGGAGCATTGTGATGACCAGAGCATGGAGCATTGGTCTGACAGGTTTCATGGATTATTGTGATGACAAGTGTCATGGAGCATTTTGATGACAAGGGCATGGGGCATTGTGATGGGAAGAGCAGGGAGCATTGTGATGACAAGGTTTATGGAGCATTGTGATGACAAGGCTGTGGAGCATTGTGATGACAAGCACAAGTCACATTTTGATGCCATGGGTCATGGAGCACTGTGCTGACAAGGGCATGCAACTTTGTGATGACAAGGTTCATGGAGCATTGAGAGGAAAAGGGGCATGGAGCATTGTGATGACAGGGGTCTAGGAGCTTTGTGATGACAGAGGTCATGGATCATTTTGATTTCCTTGTGATGACAATAGCCTGAAGCATTATGATGATGGGCATGGTCCACTGTGATGACAGGTGTAATGGAGCATTGAGATGAAAAGGGGCATGGAGCATTGTGATTACAGGGGTATAGGAGCATTGTGATGACAAGAGCATGGAGCATTGTGATGAAAAGTGCTTGGAGCCTTTTTATTACATGTTTCAAGGAGCATTCTGATGACGAGTGTCAGGGAGCATTTTGATGACAACTCTCTTGAGCATTGTGATGACAGAGATCATGGAGCACTGTGATGACAGGTGTCATGGAGCATTGTGATGAGAAGGTCATGGAGCATTGGGCTGAAAATATTAATGGAGTACTGTGGTGACAGGGGTCATGGATCCTTTTGATAGCAAGGGAATGGAGCATTGTGATGACAAGTTCCTGGAGCATTGTGATGAGAAGACCATGAAGACTTGTGATGACAAGTCTAATGGAGCATTCTGAAGGAAAGAGGCATGGAGCATTGTGATTACAGGGTCCTGGAGCATTGTAATGACAAGAGCAAGGAGCATTGTGATGAGAAGACCATGGAGCATTCTCATGATTTGTGTCATGGTGTTTTGTGATGAAAACGGCATGGACCATTGTGATGACAGGTGTCTTGGAGCATTGTGATGACAAGGGTCATGGAGCCTTGTGAGGAGAAGGCCGTGGGACATTATGATGGCAGGGGTCATGGAGCATTGTTATGACGGGGGTAATGGATCATTGTGATGAAAAGGGCACGGAACATAGGTCTATAAAATTTCATGGGTTATTGTGATGACAGTGGGTATGGAGCATTGTGAAGACAAGGGCTTGGAACACTGTGATACATGGGTCATGGAGGATTGTAATGACATGGGCATGGAGCATTGTGATGAGAAGGGCATCGAGAATTGTGATGACAATCGTCATGGAGATTTGTGATGACAAGGGCATGGAGCAATATGATGAGATGTTTCAGGGAGCATTGTGATGACAATGGAATGGAGCATTGTGATGCCAAGGGTCATGGAGCTGTGTGATAACAAATGTCATGGAGCAGTTTGATGACAAGGGCATGGTGCATTGTGATGAGTAGGGCAGGGAGCATTGTGATGACAGGTGTTATGGAACATTGTGATGTCAGGGCTCATGGAGCATTGTGATGATATGGGCATGTAGCATGGTGATGACAGGTGTCATGGAACATTGTCAGATGACAATTGTTTTGAGCATTGTAATGAGAAACATCTTGGATCATTGAGAGGACAAGGGCATGGAGTAGTGTGATGACAGGCATCATGGAGCATTGTGATGAGTGTGTTATGGAACATTGTGATCACAAGGGTTTGGAGCCTAGTGATGACAGAGGTCATGGATCATTTTGATTTCAAGGAGCATTGAACATTGTGATGACAAGGGCATGAAGCAATGTGATCCCAAGTTTCAGGGAGGATTGTGATGACAATGGTAATGGAGTATTGTGATGCGAATCACATGGAGCACTGTGATGACAAGGTCATGTAGCATTTTGCTGACAAAGGCATGGAGCATTGTGATGACAAGTGTCATGGAACATTGTGATAACAGGGGTCATAGAGCATTAGGATGACAAGAGCATGGACCATTTTGATGAGAAGAGTCATGGAGCATTTTGATGACAAGAGCCACAGATCATTGTGTTGTCAGGGGTCATTGAGCGTTGTGATGACAGTGGTCATGGAGGATTGAGCTGAAAATGTTCTTGGAGCATTGTGAACACAAGGGAATGGAGCATTGTGGTGACAATATCCTGGAGCATTGTGATGAGATGACCATGGAGTCTTTTGATGACAAGTCTCATGGAGCAAGCTGATGGAAAGGGGCATGGAGCATTGTGATTACAGTTGTCTTGGAGCATTGTGATGACAAGAGCATGGAGCATTGTGATGAGAAGTCCATGGAACATTCTGATGACATGCATCATGGAGCTTTGTGATGACAATGGCAAGAGGCATTGTGATTACAGGGATCTTGGAGCATTGTGATGAAAAGGGCATGGATCATTGTGATGACAAAGGCATGGAGCCTTGTCATGACAGGGTCCAAGGAGCATACTGATGACAAGTGTCAGGGAGCATTGTGATGACAAGTGTCATGGAGCACTGTGATGACAAGCGTCATGGAGCCTTGTGATGACCGGGAACTTGGAGCTTTGTGATGAAAAGTGAATGCATCATTGTGATGAAAAAGGCATGGTGCCTTGTCATGACAGGGTTCAAGGAGCACCCTGACGAAACGTGTCAGGGAGCATTGTGATGTAAAGTGTATTGCGCATTGTAAAGACCAAGGTCATGGAGCATTGTGATGAGAAGTCCATGGATAATTGGGATGACGAGCGTCATGGGGTGTTGTGATGACAAGTGTTATGGAAGATTGTGATCACAAGGGTTTGGAGCATTGTGATGATAGAGGTCATGGAGCATTTTGAGTTGATTGTGATGACAACATCATGAAGCGTTATGATGAAGGACATGGTGCATTGTGATGATAGGGTTCATGGAGCACTGAGATGAAAAGTGTCATGGCGCATTGTTATGACAGGGGTCTTGGAGCATTGTGATGACAAGGGCATGGAGCATTGTGATGAGAAGGCCAAGGAGAATACTGATGACATGCGTCTTGGAGCTCCTTGATGACAAGTGCATACAGCATTGTGATTACAGGGGTCTTGGAGCATTGAGATGAAAAGGGGCATGGAGCATTGTGATTACAGGGGAAATGGAGCATTGTGATGACAAGTGAATCGAGCATTGTGATGAAAAAGGCATGGATCCTATTCATGACAGGATTCAAGGAGCATTCCGAAGACAAGTGTCAGTGAGCATTGTGATGACAAGTGTATTGAGTATTGTGATGACAAAGGTCATGGAGCATTGAGATGACAAGGGCATGGAGTATGGTGATGACAGGCATCATGGAGCGTTGTGATGACAAGTCTTATGGAACATTGTGATCACACGGGTTTGGAGCATTGCGATGACAGAGTTCATGGATCATATTGATTTCAAGGAGCATGGATCTTTGTGATGACAAGGGCATGAAGCAATGTGATCCCAAGATGCATGTAGGATTGTGATGACAATGGTAATGGAGGAATGTGATGACAAGCGCATGGAATATTGTGATGAAAAGGGCATGTAGCGTTTTGCTGACAAAGGCATGGAGCATTTTGATGACAAGTGTCATGGAGCACTGTGATGACAAACATCACGGAGCATTGTGATTACAGGGTTCATGGAGTATTGGGATGACACGGCCAAGGATCATTGTGTTGACAAGTGTTATGGAGAATTTTGATGACAAGAGTCACGGATCATTGTGTTGTCAGGGGTCAT
Source organism: Mesoplodon densirostris (assembly GCF_025265405.1). Lineage (NCBI taxonomy): Eukaryota > Metazoa > Chordata > Mammalia > Artiodactyla > Ziphiidae > Mesoplodon > Mesoplodon densirostris. The sequence continues at coordinate 3,665,840 of NC_082682.1, forward strand.
GGATCGTTGTGATGAGAGTGGTCATGGAGCATTGTGATGACAAGGGTCATGGAGCATTGTGATCATAAGGTCATGGAGCATTGGGCTGAAAATGTTCATGGAGTATTGTGATGAGAGGTGTCATGGAGCATTGTGATGACAAGGGAATGGAGCATTGTGATGACAATGTCCTGGAGCATTTAATGAGAAGACCATGGAGCCATGTGATGACAAGTCTCATGGAGCATTCTCACGAAAAGCGGCATGGAGCATTGTGATTACTGTGGTCTTGGAGCATTGTGATGAATAGGGCATGGAGCATTGTGATGAAAAAGGCATGGAGCCTTGCCATGACAGGGTTCCAAGAGCATATTGACATCAAGTGTCAGGGACCATTGTGATGACAAGTGTATTGAGCATGGTGATGCCAAAGCTCATGGAGCATTGTGATGAGAAGACCATGGATAATTTTGATGACGAGCGTCATGGGGCGTTGTGAGGACAAGTGTTATGGAACATTGTGATCAAAAGGGATTGGAGCCTTGTGATGACAGAGGTCATGGAGCATTTTGAGTTCATTCTGATGACAATAGCATGAAGCACTATGATGATGGGCAGGGTGCATTGTGATGACAGGGTTCATGGAACCTTGAGATGAAAAGGGGCATGGAGCATTGTAGTTACAAGGGTCTTGGTGCTTTGTGATGACAAGGGCATGCAGCATTGTGATGAGAAGGCCATGGAGGATTCTGATGAGATGCGTCATGGAGCTTTGTGATGACAAGGGCATGGAGCATTGTGATGAGAAGACCATGGATAATGGTGATGACGAGCGTCATGGGGCGTTGTGATGAAAAGTGTTATGGAACATTGTGATCCCAAGGGTTTAGAGCATTGTGATGGCAGATGTCATGGAGCATTTTGATTTCATTTTGATTACAATAGCGTGAAGCAATATGATGATGGACATGTTGCATTGTGATGACAAGGTTCTTCGAGCATTGAGATGAAAAGGGGCATGGAGCATTGTGATTACAGGGTTCTTGGAGCATTGTGATGACAAGGGCATGGAGCATTGTGATGAGATGGCCATGGAGCATTCTGATGACTTGTGTCATGGAGATTTTGATGACAAGGGCATGAAGCATTGTTGTAACAGTGGTCTTAGAGCATTTTGATTACAAGGGTTATGGAGCCTTGTTATAAGAAGGCCGTGGAACATTGTGATGGCTGGGGTCATGGAGCATTGTTATGACAGTGCAATGGAGCATTGTGATGACAAGGGCATGGAGCATTGGTCTGAAAAGTTTCATGGATTATTGGGATGAGAGTGGGCATGGAGCATTGTGATGACAAGGGCACAGAACACTGTGATACATGGGTCATGTAGCATTGTAACGACAACGGCATGGAGAATTGTGATGACAAGAGCATGTAACATTGTGATGAGAAGTGTCATGCAGCATTGTGATGACAAGATGTAGAGAATTGTGATGACAAGGGACATGGAGCATTGTGATGACCAGAGCATGGAGCATTGGTCTGACAGGTTTCATGGATTATTGTGATGACAAGTGTCATGGAGCATTTTGATGACAAGGGCATGGGGCATTGTGATGGGAAGAGCAGGGAGCATTGTGATGACAAGGTTTATGGAGCATTGTGATGACAAGGCTGTGGAGCATTGTGATGACAAGCACAAGTCACATTTTGATGCCATGGGTCATGGAGCACTGTGCTGACAAGGGCATGCAACTTTGTGATGACAAGGTTCATGGAGCATTGAGAGGAAAAGGGGCATGGAGCATTGTGATGACAGGGGTCTAGGAGCTTTGTGATGACAGAGGTCATGGATCATTTTGATTTCCTTGTGATGACAATAGCCTGAAGCATTATGATGATGGGCATGGTCCATTGTGATGACAGGTGTAATGGAGCATTGAGATGAAAAGGGGCATGGAGCATTGTGATTACAGGGGTATAGGAGCATTGTGATGACAAGAGCATGGAGCATTGTGATGAAAAGTGCTTGGAGCCTTTTCATGACATGTTTCAAGGAGCATTCTGATGACGAGTGTCAGGGAGCATTGTGATGACAACTCTCTTGAGCATTGTGATGACAGAGATCATGGATCACTGTGATGACAGGTGTCATGGAGCATTGTGATGAGAAGGTCATGGAGCATTGGGCTGAAAATATTCATGGAGTATTGTGGTGACAGGGGTCATGGATCCTTTTGATAGCAAGGGAATGGAGCATTGTGATGACAAGGTCCTGGAGCATTGTGATGAGAAGACCATGGAGCCTTGTGATGACAAGTCTAATGGAGCATTCTGAAGGAAAGAGGCATGGAGCATTGTGATTACAGGGTCCTGGAGCATTGTAATGACAAGAGCAAGGAGCATTGTGATGAGAAGACCATGGAGCATTCTCATGATTTGTGTCATGGTGTTTTGTGATGACAAGGGCATGGACCATTGTGATTACAGGTGTCTTGGAGCATTGTGATGACAAGGGTCATGGAGCCTTGTGAGGAGAAGGCCGTGGGACATAATGATAGCAGGGGTCATGGAGCATTGTTATGACGGGGTAATGGATCATTGTGATGAAAAGGGCACGGAACATAGGTCTATAAAATTTCATGGATTATTGTGATGACAGTGGGTATGGAGCATTGTGATGACAATGGCTCTGAACAATGTGATACATGGGTCATGGAGGATTGTAATGACATGGGCATGGAGCATTGTGATAACCGGGATCTTGGAGCATTGTGATGAAAAGTGAATGCATCATTGTGATGAAAAATGCATGGTGCCTTGTCATGACAGGGTTCAAGGAGCACACTGACGACAAGTGTCAGGGAGCATTGTGATGTAAAGTGTATTGCGCATTGTAAAGACCAAGGTCATGGAGCATTGTGATGAGAAGTCCATGGATAATTGGGATGACGAGTGTCATGGGGTGTTGTGATGACAAGTGTTATGGAAGATTGTGATCACAAGGGTTTGGAGCATTGTGATGATAGAGGTCATGGAGCATTTTGAGTTCATTGTGATGACAACATCATGAAGCATTATGATGAAGGGCATGGTGCATTGTGGTGGTAGGGTTCATGGAGCACTGAGATGAAAATTGTCATGGCGCATTGTTATGAGAGGGTCTTGGAGCATTGTGATGACAAGGGCATGGAGCATTGTGATGAGAAGGCCAAGGAGAATACTGATGACATGCGTCATGGAGCCCCTTGATGACAAGTGCATACAGCATTGTGATTACAGGGGTCTTGGAGCATTGAGATGAAAAGGTGCATGGAGCATTCTGATTACAGGGGTAATGGAGCATTGTGATGACAAGTGAATGCATCATTGTGATGAAAAAGGCATGGATCCTATTCATGACAGGATTCAAGGAGCATTCCGAAGACAAGTGTCAGGGAGCATTGTGATGACAAGTGTATTGAGTATTTTGATGACAAAGGTCATGGAGCTTTGAGATGACAAGGGCATGGAGTATAGTGATGACAGGCATCATGGAGCGTTGTGATGACAAGTCTTATGGAACATTGTGATCACACGGGTTTGGAGCATTGCGATGACAGAGTTCATGGATCATATTGATTTCAAGGAGCATGGATCTTTGTGATGACAAGGGCATGAAGCAATGTGATCCCAAGATGCATGTAGGATTGTGATGACAATGGTAATGGAGGAATGTGATGACAAGCGCATGGAATATTGTGATGAAAAGGGCATGTAGCGTTTTGCTGACAAAGGCATGGAGCATTTTGATGACAAGTGTCATGGAGCACTGTGATGACAAACATCACGGAACATTGTGATTACAGGGTTCATGGAGTATTGGGATGACACGGCCAAGGATCATTGTGTTGACAAGTGTTATGGAGAATTTTGATGACAAGAGTCACGGATCATTGTGTTGTCAGGGGTCATGGATCGTTGTGATGAGAGTGGTCATGGAGCATTGTGATGACAAGGGTCATGGAGCATTGTGATCATAAGGTCATGGAGCATTGGGCTGAAAATGTTCATGGAGTATTGTGATGAGAGGTGTCATGGAGCATTGTGATGACAAGGGAATGGAGCATTGTGATGACAATGTCCTGGAGCATTTAATGAGAAGACCATGGAGCCAAGTGATGACAAGTCTCATGGAGCATTCTCACGAAAAGCGGCATGGAGCATTGTGATTACTGTGGTCTTGGAGCATTGTGATGAATAGGGCATGGAGCATTGTGATGAAAAAGGCATGGAGCCTTGCCATGACAGGGTTCCAAGAGCATATTGACATCAAGTGTCAGGGACCATCGTGATGACAAGTGTATTGAGCATGGTGATGCCAAAGCTCATGGAGCATTGTGATGAGAAGACCATGGATAATTTTGATGACGAGCATCATGGGGCGTTGTGAGGACAAATGTTATGGAACATTGTGATCACAAGGGATTGGAGCCTTGTGATGACAGAGGTCATGGAGCATTTTGAGTTCATTCTGATGACAATAGCATGAAGCACTATGATGATGGGCAGGGTGCATTGTGATGACAGGGTTCATGGAACATTGAGATGAAAAGGGTCATGTAGGATTGTAGTTACAAGGGTCTTGGTGCTTTGTGATGACAAGGGCATGCAGCATTGTGATGAGAAGGCCATGGAGGATTCTGATGAGATGCGTCATGGAGCTATGTGATGACAAGGGCATGGAGCATTGTGATGAGAAGACCATGGATAATGGTGATGATGAGCGTCATGGGGCGTTGTGATGAAAAGTGTTATGGAACATTGTGATCCCAAGGGTTCAGAGCATTGTGATGGCAGATGTCATGGAGCATTTTGATTTCATTTTGATTACAATAGCGTGAAGAAATATGATGATGGACATGTTGCATTGTGATGACAAGGTTCTTCGTGCATTGAGATGAAAAGGGGCATGGAGCATTGTGATTACAGGGTTCTTGGAGCATTGTGATGACAAGGGCATGGAGCATTGTGATGAGATGGCCATGGAGCATTCTGATGACTTGTGTCATGGAGATTTTGATGACAAGGGCATGAAGCATTGTTGTAACAGTGGTCTTAGAGCATTTTGATTACAAGGGTTATGGAGCCTTGTGATAAGAAGGCCGTGGAACATTGTGATGGCTGGTGTCATGGAGCATTGTTATGACAGTGGCAATGGAGCATTGTGATGACAAGGGCATGGAGCATTGGTCTGAAAAGTTTCATGGATTATTGGGATGAGAGTGGGCATGGAGCATTGTGATGACAAGGGCACGGAACACTGTGATACATGGGTCATGTAGGATTGTAACGACAAGGGCATGGAGAATTGTGATGACAAGAGCATGTAACATTGTGATGAGAAGTGTCATGGAGCATTGTGATGACAAAGATGTAGAGAATTGTGATGACAAGGGACATGGAGCATTGTGATGACCAGAGCATGGAGCATTGGTCTGACAGGTTTCATGGATTATTGTGATGACAAGTGTCATGGAGCATTTTGATGACAAGGGCATGGGGCATTGTGATGGGAAGAGCAGGGAGCATTGTGATGACAAGGTTTATGGAGCATTGTGATGACAAGGCTGTGGAGCATTGTGATGACAAGCACAAGTCACATTTTGATGCCATGGGTCATGGAGCACTGTGCTGACAAGGGCATGCAACTTTGTGATGACAAGGTTCATGGAGCATTGAGAGGAAAAGGGGCATGGAGCATTGTGATGACAGGGGTCTAGGAGCTTTGTGATGACAGAGGTCATGGATCATTTTGATTTCCTTGTGATGACAATAGCCTGAAGCATTATGATGATGGGCATGGTCCATTGTGATGACAGGTGTAATGGAGCATTGAGATGAAAAGGGGCATGGAGCATTGTGATTACAGGGGTATAGGAGCATTGTGATGACAAGAGCATGGAGCATTGTGATGAAAAGTGCTTGGAGCCTTTTCATGACATGTTTCAAGGAGCATTCTGATGACGAGTGTCAGGGAGCATTGTGATGACAACTCTCTTGAGCATTGTGATGACAGAGATCATGGATCACTGTGATGACAGGTGTCATGGAGCATTGTGATGAGAAGACCATGAAGCCTTGTGATGACAAGTCTAATGGAGCATTCTGAAGGAAAGAGGCATGGAGCATTGTGATTACAGGGTCCTGGAGCATTGTAATGACAAGAGCAAGGAGCATTGTGATGAGAAGACCATGGAGCATTCTCATGATTTGTGTCATGGTGTTTTGTGATGACAACGGCATGGACCATTGTGATGACAGGTGTCTTGGAGCATTGTGATGACAAGGGTCATGGAGCCTTATGAGGAGAAGGCCGTGGGACATTATGATGGCAGGGGTCATGGAGCATTGTTATGACGGGGGTAATGGATCATTGTGATGAAAAGGGCACGGAACATAGGTCTATAAAATTTCATGGGTTATTGTGATGACAGTGGGTATGGAGCATTGTGAAGACAAGGGCTCGGAACACTGTGATACATGGGTCATGGAGGATTGTAATGACATGGGCATGGAGCATTGTGATGAGAAGGGCATCGAGAATTGTGATGACAATCGTCATGGAGATTTGTGATGACAAGGGCATGGAGCAATATGATGAGATGTTTCAGGGAGCATTGTGATGACAATGGCATGGAGCATTGTGATGCCAAGGGTCATGGAGCTGTGTGATAACAAATGTCATGGAGCAGTTTGATGACAAGGGCATGGTGCATTGTGATGAGTAGGGCAGGGAGCATTGTGATGACAGGTGTTATGGAACATTGTGATGTCAGGGCTCATGGAGCATTGTGATGATATGGGCATGTAGCATGGTGATGACAGGTGTCATGGAACATTGTCAGATTACAATTGTTTTGAGCATTGTAATGACAAACATCTTGGATCATTGAGATGACAAGGGCATGGAGTAGTGTGATGACAGGCATCATGGAGCATTGTGATGAGTGTGTTATGGAACATTGTGATCACAAGGGTTTGGAGCCTAGTGATGACAGAGGTCATGGATCATTTTGATTTCAAGGAGCATGGAACATTGTGATGACAAGGGCATGAAGCAATGTGATCCCAAGTTTCAGGGAGGATTGTGATGACAATGGTAATGGAGTATTGTGATGCGAATCACATGGAGCACTGTGATGACAAGGTCATGTAGCATTTTGCTGACAAAGGCATGGAGCATTGTGATGACAAGTGTCATGGAACATTGTGATAACAGGGGTCATAGAGCATTAGGATGACAAGAGCATGGACCACTTTGATGAGAAGAGTCATGGAGCATTTTGATGACAAGAGCCACAGATCATTGTGTTGTCAGGGGTCATTGAGCGTTGTGATGACAGTGGTCATGGAGGATTGGGCTGAAAATGTTCTTGGAGCATTGTGAACACAAGGGAATGGAGCATTGTGGTGACAATATCCTGGAGCATTGTGATGAGATGACCATGGAGTCTTTTGATGACAAGTCTCATGGAGCAAGCTGATGGAAAGGGGCATGGAGCATTGTGATTACAGTTGTCTTGGAGCATTGTGATGACAAGAGCATGGAGCATTGTGATGAGAAGTCCATGGAACATTCTGATGACATGCATCATGGAGCTTTGTGATGACAATGGCAAGAGGCATTGTGATTACAGGGATCTTGGAGCATTGTGATGAAAAGGGCATGGATCATTGTGATGACAAAGGCATGGAGCCTTGTCATGACAGAGTCCAAGGAGCATACTGATGACAAGTGTCAGGGAGCATTATGATGACAAGTGTCATGGAGCACTGTGATGACAAGCGTCATGGAGCCTTGTGATGACCGGGATCTTGGAGCATTGTGATGAAAAGTGAATGCATCATTGTGATGAAAAAGGCATGGTGCCTTGTCATGACAGGGTTCAAGGAGCACACTGACGACAAGTGTCAGGGAGCATTGTGATGTAAAGTGTATTGCGCATTGTAAAGACCAAGGTCATGGAGCATTGTGATGAGAAGTCCATGGATAATTGGGATGACGAGCGTCATGGGGTGTTGTGATGACAAGTGTTATGGAAGATTGTGATCACAAGGGTTTGGAGCATTGTGATGATAGAGGTCATGGAGCATTTTGAGTTCATTGTGATGACAACATCATGAAGCATTATGATGAAGGGCATGGTGCATTGTGATGATAGGGTTCATGGAGCACTGAGATGAAAAGTGTCATGGCGCATTGTTATGACAGGGGTCTTGGAGCATTGTGATGACAAGGGCATGGAGCATTGTGATGAGAAGGCCAAGGAGAATACTGATGACATGCGTCATGGAGCTCCATGATGACAAGTGCATACAGCATTGTGATTACAGGGGTCTTGGAGCATTGAGATGAAAAGGGGCATGGAGCATTGTGATTACAGGGGTAATGGAGCATTGTGATGACAAGTGAATCGAGCATTGTGATGAAAAAGGCATGGATCCTATTCATGACAGGATTCAAGGAGCATTCCGAAGACAAGTGTCAGTGAGCATTGTGATGACAAGTGTATTGAGTATTGTGATGACAAAGGTCATGGAGCATTGAGATGACAAGGGCATGGAGTATGGTGATGACAGGCATCATGGAGCGTTGTGATGACAAGTCTTATGGAACATTGTGATCACACGGGTTTGGAGCATTGCGATGAGAGAGTTCATGGATCATATTGATTTCAAGGAGCATGGATCTTTGTGATGACAAGGGCATGAAGCAATGTGATCCCAAGATGCATGTAGGATTGTGATGACAATGGTAATGGAGGAATGTGATGACAAGCGCATGGAATATTGTGATGAAAAGGGCATGTAGCGTTTTGCTGACAAAGGCATGGAGCATTTTGATGACAAGTGTCATGGAGCACTGTGATGACAAACATCACGGAACATTGTGATTACAGGGTTCATGGAGCATTGGGATGACACGGCCAAGGATCATTGTGTTGACAAGTGTTATGGAGAATTTTGATGACAAGAGTCACGGATCATTGTGTTGTCAGGGGTCATGGATCGTTGTGATGAGAGTGGTCATGGAGCATTGTGATGACAAGGGTCATGGAGCATTGTGATCATAAGGTCATGGAGCATTGGGCTGAAAATGTTCATGGAGTATTGTGATGAGAGGTGTCATGGAGCATTGTGATGACAAGGGAATGGAGCATTGTGATGACAATGTCCTGGAGCATTTAATGAGAAGACCATGGAGCCATGTGATGACAAGTCTCATGGAGCATTCTCACGAAAAGCGGCATGGAGCATTGTGATTACTGTGGTCTTGGAGCATTGTGATGAATAGGGCATGGAGCATTGTGATGAAAAAGGCATGGAGCCTTGCCATGACAGGGTTCCAAGAGCATATTGACATCAAGTGTCAGGGACCATTGTGATGACAAGTGTATTGAGCATGGTGATGCCAAAGCTCATGGAGCATTGTGATGAGAAGACCATGGATAATTTTGATGACGAGCGTCATGGGGCGTTGTGAGGACAAGTGTTATGGAACATTGTGATCAAAAGGGATTGGAGCCTTGTGATGACAGAGGTCATGGAGCATTTTGAGTTCATTCTGATGACAATAGCATGAAGCACTATGATGATGGGCAGGGTGCATTGTGATGACAGGGTTCATGGAACCTTGAGATGAAAAGGGGCATGGAGCATTGTAGTTACAAGGGTCTTGGTGCTTTGTGATGACAAGGGCATGCAGCATTGTGATGAGAAGGCCATGGAGGATTCTGATGAGATGCGTCATGGAGCTTTGTGATGACAAGGGCATGGAGCATTGTGATGAGAAGACCATGGATAATGGTGATGACGAGCGTCATGGGGCGTTGTGATGAAAAGTGTTATGGAACATTGTGATCCCAAGGGTTTAGAGCATTGTGATGGCAGATGTCATGGAGCATTTTGATTTCATTTTGATTACAATAGCGTGAAGCAATATGATGATGGACATGTTGCATTGTGATGACAAGGTTCTTCGAGCATTGAGATGAAAAGGGGCATGGAGCATTGTGATTACAGGGTTCTTGGAGCATTGTGATGACAAGGGCATGGAGCATTGTGATGAGATGGCCATGGAGCATTCTGATGACTTGTGTCATGGAGATTTTGATGACAAGGGCATGAAGCATTGTTGTAACAGTGGTCTTAGAGCATTTTGATTATAAGGGTTATGGAGCCTTGTGATAAGAAGGCCGTGGAACATTGTGATGGCTGGGGTCATGGAGCATTGTTATGACAGTGCAATGGAGCATTGTGATGACAAGGGCATGGAGCATTGGTCTGAAAAGTTTCATGGATTATTGGGATGAGAGTGGGCATGGAGCATTGTGATGACAAGGGCACAGAACACTGTGATACATGGGTCATGTAGCATTGTAACGACAACGGCATGGAGAATTGTGATGACAAGAGCATGTAACATTGTGATGAGAAGTGTCATGCAGCATTGTGATGACAAGATGTAGAGAATTGTGATGACAAGGGACATGGAGCATTGTGATGACCAGAGCATGGAGCATTGGTCTGACAGGTTTCATGGATTATTGTGATGACAAGTGTCATGGAGCATTTTGATGACAAGGGCATGGGGCATTGTGATGGGAAGAGCAGGGAGCATTGTGATGACAAGGTTTATGGAGCATTGTGATGACAAGGCTGTGGAGCATTGTGATGACAAGCACAAGTCACATTTTGATGCCATGGGTCATGGAGCACTGTGCTGACAAGGGCATGCAACTTTGTGATGACAAGGTTCATGGAGCATTGAGAGGAAAAGGGGCATGGAGCATTGTGATGACAGGGGTCTAGGAGCTTTGTGATGACAGAGGTCATGGATCATTTTGATTTCCTTGTGATGACAATAGCCTGAAGCATTATGATGATGGGCATGGTCCATTGTGATGACAGGTGTAATGGAGCATTGAGATGAAAAGGGGCATGGAGCATTGTGATTACAGGGGTATAGGAGCATTGTGATGACAAGAGCATGGAGCATTGTGATGAAAAGTGCTTGGAGCCTTTTCATGACATGTTTCAAGGAGCATTCTGATGACGAGTGTCAGGGAGCATTGTGATGACAACTCTCTTGAGCATTGTGATGACAGAGATCATGGATCACTGTGATGACAGGTGTCATGGAGCATTGTGATGAGAAGGTCATGGAGCATTGGGCTGAAAATATTCATGGAGTATTGTGGTGACAGGGGTCATGGATCCTTTTGATAGCAAGGGAATGGAGCATTGTGATGACAAGGTCCTGGAGCATTGTGATGAGAAGACCATGGAGCCTTGTGATGACAAGTCTAATGGAGCATTCTGAAGGAAAGAGGCATGGAGCATTGTGATTACAGGGTCCTGGAGCATTGTAATGACAAGAGCAAGGAGCATTGTGATGAGAAGAACATGGAGCATTCTCATGATTTGTGTCATGGTGTTTTGTGATGACAAGGGCATGGACCATTGTGATTACAGGTGTCTTGGAGCATTGTGATGACAAGGGTCATGGAGCCTTGTGAGGAGAAGGCCGTGGGACATAATGATAGCAGGGGTCATGGAGCATTGTTATGACGGGGTAATGGATCATTGTGATGAAAAGGGCACGGAACATAGGTCTATAAAATTTCATGGATTATTGTGATGACAGTGGGTATGGAGCATTGTGATGACAATGGCTCTGAACAATGTGATACATGGGTCATGGAGGATTGTAATGACATGGGCATGGAGCATTGTGATAACCGGGATCTTGGAGCATTGTGATGAAAAGTGAATGCATCATTGTGATGAAAAATGCATGGTGCCTTGTCATGACAGGGTTCAAGGAGCACACTGACGACAAGTGTCAGGGAGCATTGTGATGTAAAGTGTATTGCGCATTGTAAAGACCAAGGTCATGGAGCAATGTGATGAGAAGTCCATGGATAATTGGGATGACGAGTGTCATGGGGTGTTGTGATGACAAGTGTTATGGAAGATTGTGATCACAAGGGTTTGGAGCATTGTGATGATAGAGGTCATGGAGCATTTTGAGTTCATTGTGATGACAACATCATGAAGCATTATGATGAAGGGCATGGTGCATTGTGGTGGTAGGGTTCATGGAGCACTGAGATGAAAATTGTCATGGCGCATTGTTATGAGAGGGTCTTGGAGCATTGTGATGACAAGGGCATGGAGCATTGTGATGAGAAGGCCAAGGAGAATACTGATGACATGCGTGATGGAGCTCCTTGATGACAAGTGCATACAGCATTGTGATTACAGGGGTCTTGGAGCATTGAGATGAAAAGGTGCATGGAGCATTCTGATTACAGGGGTAATGGAGCATTGTGATGACAAGTGAATGCATCATTGTGATGAAAAAGGCATGGATCCTATTCATGACAGGATTCAAGGAGCATTCCGAAGACAAGTGTCAGGGAGCATTGTGATGACAAGTGTATTGAGTATTTTGATGACAAAGGTCATGGAGCATTGAGATGACAAGGGCATGGAGTATAGTGATGACAGGCATCATGGAGCGTTGTGATGACAAGTCTTATGGAACATTGTGATCACACGGGTTTGGAGCATTGCGATGACAGAGTTCATGGATCATATTGATTTCAAGGAGCATGGATCTTTGTGATGACAAGGGCATGAAGCAATGTGATCCCAAGATGCATGTAGGATTGTGATGACAATGGTAATGGAGGAATGTGATGACAAGCGCATGGAATATTGTGATGAAAAGGGCATGTAGCGTTTTGCTGACAAAGGCATGGAGCATTTTGATGACAAGTGTCATGGAGCACTGTGATGACAAACATCACGGAGCATTGTGATTACAGGGTTCATGGAGTATTGGGATGACACGGCCAAGGATCATTGTGTTGACAAGTGTTATGGAGAATTTTGATGACAAGAGTCACGGATCATTGTGTTGTCAGGGGTCATGGATCGTTGTGATGAGAGTGGTCATGGAGCATTGTGATGACAAGGGTCATGGAGCATTGTGATCATAAGGTCATGGAGCATTGGGCTGAAAATGTTCATGGAGTATTGTGATGAGAGGTGTCATGGAGCATTGTGATGACAAGGGAATGGAGCATTGTGATGACAATGTCCTGGAGCATTTAATGAGAAGACCATGGAGCCAAGTGATGACAAGTCTCATGGAGCATTCTCACGAAAAGCGGCATGGAGCATTGTGATTACTGTGGTCTTGGAGCATTGTGATGAATAGGGCATGGAGCATTGTGATGAAAAAGGCATGGAGCCTTGCCATGACAGGGTTCCAAGAGCATATTGACATCAAGTGTCAGGGACCATCGTGATGACAAGTGTATTGAGCATGGTGATGCCAAAGCTCATGGAGCATTGTGATGAGAAGACCATGGATAATTTTGATGACGAGCATCATGGGGCGTTGTGAGGACAAGTGTTATGGAACATTGTGATCACAAGTGATTGGAGCCTTGTGATGACAGAGGTCATGGAGCATTTTGAGTTCATTCTGATGACAATAGCATGAAGCACTATGATGATGGGCAGGGTGCATTGTGATGACAGGGTTCATGGAACATTGAGATGAAAAGGGTCATGGAGGATTGTAGTTACAAGGGTCTTGGTGCTTTGTGATGACAAGGGCATGCAGCATTGTGATGAGAAGGCCATGGAGGATTCTGATGAGATGCGTCATGGAGCTTTGTGATGACAAGGGCATGGAGCATTGTGATGAGAAGACCATGGATAATGGTGATGACGAGCGTCATGGGGCATTGTGATGAAAAGTGTTATGGAACATTGTGATCCCAAGGGTTCAGAGCATTGTGATGGCAGATGTCATGGAGCATTTTGATTTCATTTTGATTACAATAGCGTGAAGCAATATGATGATGGACATGTTGCATTGTGATGACAAGGTTCTTCGAGCATTGAGATGAAAAGGGGCATGGAGCATTGTGATTACAGGGTTCTTGGAGCATTGTGATGACAAGGGCATGGAGCATTGTGATGAGATGGCCATGGAGCATTCTGATGACTTGTGTCATGGAGATTTTGATGACAAGGGCATGAAGCATTGTTGTAACAGTGGTCTTAGAGCATTTTGATTACAAGGGTTATGGAGCCTTGTGATAAGAAGGCCGTGGAACATTGTGATGGCTGGGGTCATGGAGCATTGTTATGACAGTGGCAATGGAGCATTGTGATGACAAGGGCATGGAGCATTGGTCTGAAAAGTTTCATGGATTATTGGGATGAGAGTGGGCATGGAGCATTGTGATGACAAGGGCACGGAACACTGTGATACATGGGTCATGTAGGATTGTAACGACAAGGGCATGGAGAATTGTGATGACAAGAGCATGTAACATTGTGATGAGAAGTGTCATGGAGCATTGTGATGACAAAGATGTAGAGAATTGTGATGACAAGGGACATGGAGCATTGTGATGACCAGAGCATGGAGCATTGGTCTGACAGGTTTCATGGATTATTGTGATGACAAGTGTCATGGAGCATTTTGATGACAAGGGCATGGGGCATTGTGATGGGAAGAGCAGGGAGCATTGTGATGACAAGGTTTATGGAGCATTGTGATGACAAGGCTGTGGAGCATTGTGATGACAAGCACAAGTCACATTTTGATGCCATGGGTCATGGAGCACTGTGCTGACAAGGGCATGCAACTTTGTGATGACAAGGTTCATGGAGCATTGAGAGGAAAAGGGGCATGGAGCATTGTGATGACAGGGGTCTAGGAGCTTTGTGATGACAGAGGTCATGGATCATTTTGATTTCCTTGTGATGACAATAGCCTGAAGCATTATGATGATGGGCATGGTCCACTGTGATGACAGGTGTAATGGAGCATTGAGATGAAAAGGGGCATGGAGCATTGTGATTACAGGGGTATAGGAGCATTGTGATGACAAGAGCATGGAGCATTGTGATGAAAAGTGCTTGGAGCCTTTTCATGACATGTTTCAAGGAGCATTCTGATGACGAGTGTCAGGGAGCATTGTGATGACAACTCTCTTGAGCATTGTGATGACAGAGATCATGGAGCACTGTGATGACAGGTGTCATGGAGCATTGTGATGAGAAGGTCATGGAGCATTGGGCTGAAAATATTAATGGAGTACTGTGGTGACAGGGGTCATGGATCCTTTTGATAGCAAGGGAATGGAGCATTGTGATGACAAGGTCCTGGAGCATTGTGATGAGAAGACCATGAAGACTTGTGATGACAAGTCTAATGGAGCATTCTGAAGGAAAGAGGCATGGAGCATTGTGATTACAGGGTCCTGGAGCATTGTAATGACAAGAGCAAGGAGCATTGTGATGAGAAGACCATGGAGCATTCTCATGATTTGTGTCATGGTGTTTTGTGATGACAACGGCATGGACCATTGTGATGACAGGTGTCTTGGAGCATTGTGATGACAAGGGTCATGGAGCTTTGTGAGGAGAAGGCCGTGGGACATTATGATGGCAGGGGTCATGGAGCATTGTTATGACGGGGGTAATGGATCATTGTGATGAAAAGGGCACGGAACATAGGTCTATAAAATTTCATGGGTTATTGTGATGACAGTGGGTATGGAGCATTGTGAAGACAAGGGCTTGGAACACTGTGATACATGGGTCATGGAGGATTGTAATGACATGGGCATGGAGCATTGTGATGAGAAGGGCATCGAGAATTGTGATGACAATCGTCATGGAGATTTGTGATGACAAGGGCATGGAGCAATATGATGAGATGTTTCAGGGAGCATTGTGATGACAATGGCATGGAGCATTGTGATGCCAAGGGTCATGGAGCTGTGTGATAACAAATGTCATGGAGCAGTTTGATGACAAGGGCATGGTGCATTGTGATGAGTAGGGCAGGGAGCATTGTGATGACAGGTGTTATGGAACATTGTGATGTCAGGGCTCATGGAGCATTGTGATGATATGGGCATGTAGCATGGTGATGACAGGTGTCATGGAACATTGTCAGATGACAATTGTTTTGAGCATTGTAATGAGAAACATCTTGCATCATTGAGAGGACAAGGGCATGGAGTAGTGTGATGACAGGCATCATGGAGCATTGTGATGAGTGTGTTATGGAACATTGTGATCACAAGGGTTTGGAGCCTAGTGATGACAGAGGTCATGGATCATTTTGATTTCAAGGAGCATGGAACATTGTGATGACAAGGGCATGAAGCAATGTGATCCCAAGTTTCAGGGAGGATTGTGATGACAATGGTAATGGAGTATTGTGATGCGAATCACATGGAGCACTGTGATGACAAGGTCAAGTAGCATTTTGCTGACAAAGGCATGGAGCATTGTGATGACAAGTGTCATGGAACATTGTGATAACAGGGGTCATAGAGCATTAGGATGACAAGAGCATGGACCATTTTGATGAGAAGAGTCATGGAGCATTTTGATGACAAGAGCCACAGATCATTGTGTTGTCAGGGGTCATTGAGCGTTGTGATGACAGTGGTCATGGAGGATTGAGCTGAAAATGTTCTTGGAGCATTGTGAACACAAGGGAATGGAGCATTGTGGTGACAATATCCTGGAGCATTGTGATGAGATGACCATGGAGTCTTTTGATGACAAGTCTCATGGAGCAAGCTGATGGAAAGGGGCATGGAGCATTGTGATTACAGTTGTCTTGGAGCATTGTGATGACAAGAGCATGGAGCATTGTGATGAGAAGTCCATGGAACATTCTGATGACATGCATCATGGAGCTTTGTGATGACAATGGCAAGAGGCATTGTGATTACAGGGATCTTGGAGCATTGTGATGAAAAGGGCATGGATCATTGTGATGACAAAGGCATGGAGCCTTGTCATGACAGGGTCCAAGGAGCATACTGATGACAAGTGTCAGGGAGCATTGTGATGACAAGTGTCATGGAGCACTGTGATGACAAGCGTCATGGAGCCTTGTGATGACCGGGAACTTGGAGCTTTGTGATGAAAAGTGAATGCATCATTGTGATGAAAAAGGCATGGTGCCTTGTCATGACAGGGTTCAAGGAGCACCCTGACGAAACGTGTCAGGGAGCATTGTGATGTAAAGTGTATTGCGCATTGTAAAGACCAAGGTCATGGAGCATTGTGATGAGAAGTCCATGGATAATTGGGATGACGAGCGTCATGGGGTGTTGTGATGACAAGTGTTATGGAAGATTGTGATCACAAGGGTTTGGAGCATTGTGATGATAGAGGTCATGGAGCATTTTGAGTTCATTGTGATGACAACATCATGAAGCATTATGATGAAGGGCATGGTGCATTGTGATGATAGGGTTCATGGAGCACTGAGATGAAAAGTGTCATGGCGCATTGTTATGACAGGGGTCTTGGAGCATTGTGATGACAAGGGCATGGAGCATTGTGATGAGAAGGCCAAGGAGAATACTGATGACATGCGTCATGGAGCTCCTTGATGACAAGTGCATACAGCATTGTGATTACAGGGGTCTTGGAGCATTGAGATGAAAAGGGGCATGGAGCATTGTGATTACAGGGGTAATGGAGCATTGTGATGACAAGTGAATCGAGCATTGTGATGAAAAAGGCATGGATCCTATTCATGACAGGATTCAAGGAGCATTCCGAAGACAAGTGTCAGGGAGCATTGTGATGACAAGTGTATTGAGTATTGTGATGACAAAGGTCATGGAGCATTGAGATGACAAGGGCATGGAGTATGGTGATGACAGGCATCATGGAGCGTTGTGATGACAAGTCTTATGGAACATTGTGATCACACGGGTTTGGAGCATTGCGATGACAGAGTTCATGGATCATATTGATTTCAAGGAGCATGGATCTTTGTGATGACAAGGGCATGAAGCAATGTGATCCCAAGATGCATGTAGGATTGTGATGACAATGGTAATGGAGGAATGTGATGACAAGCGCATGGAATATTGTGATGAAAAGGTCATGTAGCGTTTTGCTGACAAAGGCATGGAGCATTTTGATGACAAGTGTCATGGAGCACTGTGATGACAAACATCACGGAACATTGTGATTACAGGGTTCATGGAGCATTGGGATGACATGGCCAAGGATCATTGTGTTGACAAGTGTTATGGAGAATTTTGATGACAAGAGTCACGGATCATTGTGTTGTCAGGGGTCATGGATCGTTGTGATGAGAGTGGTCATGGAGCATTGTGATGACAAGGGTCATGGAGCATTGTGATCATAAGGTCATGGAGCATTGGGCTGAAAATGTTCATGGAGTATTGTGATGAGAGATGTCACGGAGCATTGTGATGACAAGGGAATGGAGCATTGTAATGAGAATGTCCTGGAGCATTTAATGAGAAGACCATGGAGCCATGTGATGACAAGTCTCATGGAGCATTCTCACGAAAAGCGGCATGGAGCATTGTGATTACTGTGGTCTTGGAGCATTGTGATGAATAGGGCATGGAGCATTGTGATGAAAAAGGCATGGAGCCTTGCCATGACAGGGTTCCAAGAGCATATTGACATCAAGTGTCAGGGACCATTGTGATGACAAGTGTATTGAGCATGGTGATGCCAAAGCTCATGGAGCATTGTGATGAGAAGACCATGGATAATTTTGATGACGAGCGTCATGGGGCGTTGTGAGGACAAGTGTTATGGAACATTGTGATCAAAAGGGATTGGAGCCTTGTGATGACAGAGGTCATGGAGCATTTTGAGTTCATTCTGATGACAATAGCATGAAGCACTATGATGATGGGCATGGTGCATTGTGATGACAGGGTTCATGGAACCTTGAGATGAAGAGGGGCATGGAGCATTGTAGTTACAAGGGTCTTGGTGCTTTGTGATGACAAGGGCATGCAGCATTGTGATGAGAAGGCCATGGAGGATTCTGATGACATGCGTCATGGAGCTTTGTGATGACAAGGGCATGGAGCATTGTGATGAGAAGACCATGGATAATGGTGATGACGAGCGTCATGGGGCGTTGTGATGAAAAGTGTTATGGAACATTGTGATCCCAAGGGTTTAGAGCATTGTGATGGCAGATGTCATGGAGCATTTTGATTTCATTTTGATTACAATAGCGTGAAGCAATATGATGATGGACATGTTGCATTGTGATGACAAGGTTCTTCGAGCATTGAGATGAAAAGGGGCATGGAGCATTGTGATTACAGGGTTCTTGGAGCATTGTGATGACAAGGGCATGGAGCATTGTGATGAGATGGCCATGGAGCATTCTGATGACTTGTGTCATGGAGATTTTGATGACAAGGGCATGAAGCATTGTTGTAACAGTGGTCTTAGAGCATTTTGATTACAAGGGTTATGGAGCCTTGTGATAAGAAGGCCGTGGAACATTGTGATGGCTGGGGTCATGGAGCATTGTTATGACAGTGCAATGGAGCATTGTGATGACAAGGGCATGGAGCATTGGTCTGAAAAGTTTCATGGATTATTGGGATGAGAGTGGGCATGGAGCATTGTGATGACAAGGGCACAGAACACTGTGATACATGGGTCATGTAGCATTGTAACGACAAGGGCATGGAGAATTGTGATGACAAGAGCATGTAACATTGTGATGAGAAGTGTCATGCAGCATTGTGATGACAAAGATGTAGAGAATTGTGATGACAAGGGACATGGAGCATTGTGATGACCAGAGCATGGAGCATTGGTCTGACAGGTTTCATGGATTATTGTGATGACAAGTGTCATGGAGCATTTTGATGACAAGGGCATGGGGCATTGTGATGGGAAGAGCAGGGAGCATTGTGATGACAAGGTTTATGGAGCATTGTGATGACAAGGCTGTGGAGCATTGTGATGACAAGCACAAGTCACATTTTGATGCCATGGGTCATGGAGCACTGTGCTGACAAGGGCATGCAACTTTGTGATGACAAGGTTCATGTAGCATTGAGAGGAAAAGGGGCATGGAGCATTGTGATGACAGGGGTCTAGGAGCTTTGTGATGACAGAGGTCATGGATCATTTTGATTTCCTTGTGATGACAATAGCCTGAAGCATTATGATGATGGGCATGGTCCATTGTGATGACAGGTGTAATGGAGCATTGAGATGAAAAGGGGCATGGAGCATTGTGATTACAGGGGTATAGGAGCATTGTGATGACAAGAGCATGGAGCATTGTGATGAAAAGTGCTTGGAGCCTTTTCATGACATGTTTCAAGGAGCATTCTGATGACGAGTGTCAGGGAGCATTGTGATGACAACTCTCTTGAGCATTGTGATGACAGAGATCATGGATCACTGTGATAACAGGTGTCATGGAGCATTGTGATGAGAAGGTCATGGAGCATTGGGCTGAAAATATTCATGGAGTATTGTGGTGACAGGGGTCATGGATCCTTTTGATAGCAAGGGAATGGAGCATTGTGATGACAAGGTCCTGGAGCATTGTGATGAGAAGACCATGGAGCCTTGTGATGACAAGTCTAATGGAGCATTCTGAAGGAAAGAGGCATGGAGCATTGTGATTACAGGGTCCTGGAGCATTGTAATGACAAGAGCAAGGAGCATTGTGATGAGAAGACCATGGAGCATTCTCATGATTTGTGTCATGGTGTTTTGTGATGACAAGGGCATGGACCATTGTGATTACAGGTGTCTTGGAGCATTGTGATGACAAGGGTCATGGAGCCTTGTGAGGAGAAGGCCGTGGGACATAATGATAGCAGGGGTCATGGAGCATTGTTATGACGGGGTAATGGATCAGTGTGATGAAAAGGGCACGGAACATAGGTCTATAAAATTTCATGGATTATTGTGATGACAGTGGGTATGGAGCATTGTGATGACAATGGCTCTGAACAATGTGATACATGGGTCATGGAGGATTGTAATGACATGGGCATGGAGCATTGTGATAACCGGGATCTTGGAGCATTGTGATGAAAAGTGAATGCATCATTGTGATGAAAAAGGCATGGTGCCTTGTCATGACAGGGTTCAAGGAGCACACTGACGACAAGTGTCAGGGAGCATTGTGATGTAAAGTGTATTGCGCATTGTAAAGACCAAGGTCATGGAGCATTGTGATGAGAAGTCCATGGATAATTGGGATGACGAGTGTCATGGGGTGTTGTGATGACAAGTGTTATGGAAGATTGTGATCACAAGGGTTTGGAGCATTGTGATGATAGAGGTCATGGAGCATTTTGAGTTCATTGTGATGACAACATCATGAAGCATTATGATGAAGGGCATGGTGCATTGTGGTGGTAGGGTTCATGGAGCACTGAGATGAAAATTGTCATGGCACATTGTTATGAGAGGGGTCTTGGAGCATTGTGATGACAAGGGCATGGAGCATTGTGATGAGAAGGCCAAGGAGAATACTGATGACATGCGTCATGGAGCTCCTTGATGACAAGTGCATACAGCATTGTGATTACAGGGGTCTTGGAGCATTGAGATGAAAAGGTGCATGGAGCATTCTGATTACAGGGGTAATGGAGCATTGTGATGACAAGTGAATGCATCATTGTGATGAAAAAGGCATGGATCCTATTCATGACAGGATTCAAGGAGCATTCCGAAGACAAGTGTCAGGGAGCATTGTGATGACAAGTGTATTGAGTATTTTGATGACAAAGGTCATGGAGCATTGAGATGACAAGGGCATGGAGTATAGTGATGACAGGCATCATGGAGCGTTGTGATGACAAGTCTTATGGAACATTGTGATCACACGGGTTTGGAGCATTGCGATGACAGAGTTCATGGATCATATTTATTTCAAGGAGCATGGATCTTTGTGATGACAAGGGCATGAAGCAATGTGATCCCAAGATGCATGTAGGATTGTGATGACAATGGTAATGGAGGAATGTGATGACAAGCGCATGGAATATTGTGATGAAAAGGGCATGTAGCGTTTTGCTGACAAAGGCATGGAGCATTTTGATGACAAGTGTCATGGAGCACTGTGATGACAAACATCACGGAGCATTGTGATTACAGGGTTCATGGAGTATTGGGATGACACGGCCAAGGATCATTGTGTTGACAAGTGTTATGGATAATTTTGATGACAAGAGTAACGGATCATTGTGTTGTCAGGGGTCATGGATCGTTGTGATGAGAGTGGTCATGGAGCATTGTGATGACAAGGGTCATGGAGCATTGTGATCATAAGGTCATGGAGCATTGGGCTGAAAATGTTCATGGAGTATTGTGATGAGAGGTGTCATGGAGCATTGTGATGACAAGGGAATGGAGCATTGTGATGACAATGTCCTGGAGCATTTAATGAGAAGTCCATGGAGCCATGTGATGACAAGTCTCATGGAGCATTCTCACGAAAAGCGGCATGGAGCATTGTGATTACTGTGGTCTTGGAGCATTGTGATGAATAGGGCATGGAGCATTGTGATGAAAAAGGCATGGAGCCTTGCCATGACAGGGTTCCAAGAGCATATTGACATCAAGTGTCAGGGACCATCGTGATGACAAGTGTATTGAGCATGGTGATGCCAAAGCTCATGGAGCATTGTGATGAGAAGACCATGGATAATTTTGATGACGAGCATCATGGGGCGTTGTGAGGACAAGTGTTATGGAACATTGTGATCACAAGTGATTGGAGCCTTGTGATGACAGAGGTCATGGAGCATTTTGAGTTCATTCTGATGACAATAGCATGAAGCACTATGATGATGGGCAGGGTGCATTGTGATGACAGTGTTCATGGAACATTGAGATGAAAAGGGTCATGTAGGATTGTAGTTACAAGGGTCTTGGTGCTTTGTGATGACAAGGGCATGCAGCATTGTGATGAGAAGGCCATGGAGGATTCTGATGAGATGCGTCATGGAGCTATGTGATGACAAGGGCATGGAGCATTGTGATGAGAAGACCATGGATAATGGTGATGATGAGCGTCATGGGGCGTTGTGATGAAAAGTGTTATGGAACATTGTGATCCCAAGGGTTCAGAGCATTGTGATGGCAGATGTCATGGAGCATTTTGATTTCATTTTGATTACAATAGCGTGAAGCAATATGATGATGGACATGTTGCATTGTGATGACAAGGTTCTTCGTGCATTGAGATGAAAAGGGGCATGGAGCATTGTGATTACAGGGTTCTTGGAGCATTGTGATGACAAGGGCATGGAGCATTGTGATGAGATGGCCATGGAGCATTCTGATGACTTGTGTCATGGAGATTTTGATGACAAGGGCATGAAGCATTGTTGTAACAGTGGTCTTAGAGCATTTTGATTACAAGGGTTATGGAGCCTTGTGATAAGAAGGCCGTGGAACATTGTGATGGCTGGGGTCATGGAGCATTGTTATGACAGTGGCAATGGAGCATTGTGATGACAAGGGCATGGAGCATTGGTCTGAAAAGTTTCATGGATTATTGGGATGAGAGTGGGCATGGAGCATTGTGATGACAAGGGCACGGAACACTGTGATACATGGGTCATGTACGATTGTAACGACAAGGGCATGGAGAATTGTGATGACAAGAGCATGTAACATTGTGATGAGAAGTGTCATGGAGCATTGTGATGACAAAGATGTAGAGAATTGTGATGACAAGGGACATGGAGCATTGTGATGACCAGAGCATGGAGCATTGGTCTGACAGGTTTCATGGATTATTGTGATGACAAGTGTCATGGAGCATTTTGATGACAAGGGCATGGGGCATTGTGATGGGAAGAGCAGGGAGCATTGTGATGACAAGGTTTATGGAGCATTGTGATGACAAGGCTGTGGAGCATTGTGATGACAAGCACAAGTCACATTTTGATGCCATGGGTCATGGAGCACTGTGCTGACAAGGGCATGCAACTTTGTGATGACAAGGTTCATGGAGCATTGAGAGGAAAAGGGGCATGGAGCATTGTGATGACAGGGGTCTAGGAGCTTTGTGATGACAGAGGTCATGGATCATTTTGATTTCCTTGTGATGACAATAGCCTGAAGCATTATGATGATGGGCATGGTCCATTGTGATGACAGGTGTAATGGAGCATTGAGATGAAAAGGGGCATGGAGCATTGTGATTACAGGGGTATAGGAGCATTGTGATGACAAGAGCATGGAGCATTGTGATGAAAAGTGCTTGGAGCCTTTTCATGACATGTTTCAAGGAGCATTCTGATGACGAGTGTCAGGGAGCATTGTGATGACAACTCTCTTGAGCATTGTGATGACAGAGATCATGGATCACTGTGATGACAGGTGTCATGGAGCATTGTGATGAGAAGGTCATGGAGCATTGGGCTGAAAATATTCATGGAGTACTGTGGTGACAGGGGTCATGGATCCTTTTGATAGCAAGGGAATGGAGCATTGTGATGACAAGGTCCTGGAGCATTGTAATGAGAAGACCATGAAGCCTTGTGATGACAAGTCTAATGGAGCATTCTGAAGGAAAGAGGCATGGAGCATTGTGATTACAGGGTCCTGGAGCATTGTAATGACAAGAGCAAGGAGCATTGTGATGAGAAGACCATGGAGCATTCTCATGATTTGTGTCATGGTGTTTTGTGATGATAACGGCATGGACCATTGTGATGACAGGTGTCTTGGAGCATTGTGATGACAAGGGTCATGGAGCCTTGTGAGGAGAAGGCCGTGGGACATTATGATGGCAGGGGTCATGGAGCATTGTTATGACGGGGGTAATGGATCATTGTGATGAAAAGGGCACGGAACATAGGTCTATAAAATTTCATGGGTTATTGTGATGACAGTGGGTATGGAGCATTGTGAAGACAAGGGCTCGGAACACTGTGATACATGGGTCATGGAGGATTGTAATGACATGGGCATGGAGCATTGTGATGAGAAGGGCATCGAGAATTGTGATGACAATCGTCATGGAGATTTGTGATGACAAGGGCATGGAGCAATATGATGAGATGTTTCAGGGAGCATTGTGATGACAATGGCATGGAGCATTGTGATGCCAAGGGTCATGGAGCTGTGTGATAACAAATGTCATGGAGCAGTTTGATGACAAGGGCATGGTGCATTGTGATGAGTATGGCAGGGAGCGTTGTGATGACAGGTGTTATGGAACATTGTGATGTCAGGGCTCATGGAGCATTGTGATGATATGGGCATGTAGCATGGTGATGACAGGTGTCATGGAACATTGTCAGATGACAATTGTTTTGAGCATTGTAATGACAAACATCTTGGATCATTGAGATGACAAGGGCATGGAGTAGTGTGATTACAGGCATTATGGAGCATTGTGATGAGTGTGTTATGGAACATTGTGATCACAAGGGTTTGGAGCCTAGTGATGACAGAGGTCATGGATCATTTTGATTTCAAGGAGCATGGAACATTGTGATGACAAGGGCATGAAGCAATGTGATCCCAAGTTTCAGGGAGGATTGTGATGACAATGGTAATGGAGTATTGTGATGAGAATCACATGGAGCACTGTGATGACAAGGTCATGTAGCATTTTGCTGACAAAGGCATGGAGCATTGTGATGACAAGTGTCATGGAACATTGTGATAAAAGGGGTCATAGAGCATTAGGATGACAAGAGCATGGACCATTTTGATGAGAAGAGTCATGGAGCATTTTGATGACAAGAGCCACAGATCATTGTGTTGTCAGGGGTCATTGAGCGTTGTGATGACAGTGGTCATGGAGGATTGGGCTGAAAATGTTCTTGGAGCATTGTGAACACAAGGGAATGGAGCATTGTGGTGACAATATCCTGGAGCATTGTGATGAGATGACCATGGAGTCTTTTGATGACAAGTCTCATGGAGCAAGCTGATGGAAAGGGGCATGGAGCATTGTGATTACAGTTGTCTTGGAGCATTGTGATGACAAGAGCATGGAGCATTGTGATGAGAAGTCCATGGAACATTCTGATGACATGCATCATGGAGCTTTGTGATGACAATGGCAAGAGGCATTGTGATTACAGGGATCTTGGAGCATTGTGATGAAAAGGGCATGGATCATTGTGATGACAAAGGCATGGAGCCTTGTCATGACAGAGTCCAAGGAGCATACTGATGACAAGTGTCAGGGAGCATTATGATGACAAGTGTCATGGAGCACTGTGATGACAAGCGTCATGGAGCCTTGTGATGCCCGGGATCTTGGAGCATTGTGATGAAAAGTGAATGCATCATTGTGATGAAAAAGGCATGGTGCCTTGTCATGACAGGGTTCAAGGAGCACACTGACGACAAGTGTCAGGGAGCATTGTGATGTAAAGTGTATTGCGCATTGTAAAGACCAAGGTCATGGAGCATTGTGATGAGAAGTCCATGGATAATTGGGATGACGAGCGTCATGGGGTGTTGTGATGACAAGTGTTATGGAAGATTGTGATCACAAGGGTTTGGAGCATTGTGATGATAGAGGTCATGGAGCATTTTGAGTTCATTGTGATGACAACATCATGAAGCATTATGATGAAGGGCATGTGCATTGTGATGATAGGGTTCATGGAGCACTGAGATGAAAAGTGTCATGGCGCATTGTTATGACAGGGGTCTTGGAGCATTGTGATGACAAGGGCATGGAGCATTGTGATGAGAAGGCCAAGGAGAATACTGATGACATGCGTCATGGAGCTCCATGATGACAAGTGCATACAGCATTGTGATTACAGGGGTCTTGGAGCATTGAGATGAAAAGGGGCATGGAGCATTGTGATTACAGGGGTAATGGAGCATTGTGATGACAAGTGAATCGAGCATTGTGATGAAAAAGGCATGGATCCTATTCATGACAGGATTCAAGGAGCATTCCGAAGACAAGTGTCAGTGAGCATTGTGATGACAAGTGTATTGAGTATTGTGATGACAAAGGTCATGGAGCATTGAGATGACAAGGGCATGGAGTATGGTGATGACAGGCATCATGGAGCGTTGTGATGACAAGTCTTATGGAACATTGTGATCACACGGGTTTGGAGCATTGCGATGACAGAGTTCATGGATCTTATTGATTTCAAGGAGCATAGATCTTTGTGATGACAAGGGCATGAAGCAATGTGATCCCAAGATGCATGTAGGATTGTGATGACAATGGTAATGGAGGTATGTGATGACAAGCGCACGGAATATTGTGATGAAAAGGTCATGTAGCGTTTTGCTGACAAAGGCATGGAGAATTTTGATGACAAGTGTCATGGAGCACTGTGATGACAAACATCACGGAACATTGTGATTACAGGGTTCATGGAGCATTGGGATGACACGGCCAAGGATCATTGTGTTGACAAGTGTTATGGAGAATTTTGATGACAAGAGTCACGGATCATTGTGTTGTCAGGGGTCATGGATCGTTGTGATGAGAGTGGTCATGGAGCATTGTGATGACAAGGGTCATGGAGCATTGTGATCATAAGGTCATGGAGCATTGGGCTGAAAATGTTCATGGAGTATTGTGATGAGAGGTGTCATGGAGCATTGTGATGACAAGGGAATGGAGCATTGTGATGACAATGTCCTGGAGCATTTAATGAGAAGACCATGGAGCCATGTGATGACAAGTCTCATGGAGCATTCTCACGAAAAGCGGCATGGAGCATTGTGATTACTGTGGTCTTGGAGCATTGTGATGAATAGGGCATGGAGCATTGTGATGAAAAAGGCATGGAGCCTTGCCATGACAGGGTTCCAAGAGCATATTGACATCAAGTGTCAGGGACCATTGTGATGACAAGTGTATTGAGCATGGTGATGCCAAAGCTCATGGAGCATTGTGATGAGAAGACCATGGATAATTTTGATGACGAGCGTCATGGGGCGTTGTGAGGACAAGTGTTATGGAACATTGTGATCAGAAGGGATTGGAGCCTTGTGATGACAGAGGTCATGGAGCATTTTGAGTTCATTCTGATGACAATAGCATGAAGCACTATGATGATGGGCAGGGTGCATTGTGATGACAGGGTTCATGGAACCTTGAGATGAAAAGGGGCATGGAGCATTGTAGTTACAAGGGTCTTGGTGCTTTGTGATGACAAGGGCATGCAGCATTGTGATGAGAAGGCCATGGAGGATTCTGATGAGATGCGTCATGGAGCTTTGTGATGACAAGGGCATGGAGCATTGTGATGAGAAGACCATGGATAATGGTGATGACGAGCGTCATGGGGCGTTGTGATGAAAAGTGTTATGGAACATTGTGATCCCAAGGGTTCAGAGCATTGTGATGGCAGATGACATGGAGCATTTTGATTTCACTTTGATTACAATAGCGTGAAGCAATATGATGATGGACATGTTGCATTGTGATGACAAGGTTCTTCGAGCATTGAGATGAAAAGGGGCATGGAGCATTGTGATTACAGGGTTCTTGGAGCATTGTGATGACAAGGGCATGGAACATTGTGATGAGATGGCCATGGAGCATTCTGATGACTTGTGTCATGGAGATTTTGATGACAAGGGCATGAAGCATTGTTGTAACAGTGGTCTTAGAGCATTTTGATTACAAGGGTTATGGAGCCTTGTGATAAGAAGGCCGTGGAACATTGTGATGGCTGGGGTCATGGAGCATTGTTATGACAGTGGCAATGGAGCATTGTGATGACAAGGGCATGGAGCATTGGTCTGAAAAGTTTCATGGATTATTGGGATGAGAGTGGGCATGGAGCATTGTGATGACAAGGGCACGGAACACTGTGATACATGGGTCATGTAGGATTGTAACGACAAGGGCATGGAGAATTGTGATGACAAGAGCATGTAACATTGTGATGAGAAGTGTCATGGAGCATTGTGATGACAAAGATGTAGAGAATTGTGATGACAAGGGACATGGAGCATTGTGATGACCAGAGCATGGAGCATTGGTCTGACAGGTTTCATGGATTATTGTGATGACAAGTGTCATGGAGCATTTTGATGACAAGGGCATGGGGCATTGTGATGGGAAGAGCAGGGAGCATTGTGATGACAAGGTTTATGGAGCATTGTGATGACAAGGCTGTGGAGCATTGTGATGACAAGCACAAGTCACATTTTGATGCCATGGGTCATGGAGTACTGTGCTGACAAGGGCATGCAACTTTGTGATGACAAGGTTCATGGAGCATTGAGAGGAAAAGGGGCATGGAGCATTGTGATGACAGGGGTCTAGGAGCTTTGTGATGACAGAGGTCATGGATCATTTTGATTTCCTTGTGATGACAATAGCCTGAAGCATTATGATGATGGGCATGGTCCATTGTGATGACAGGTGTAATGGAGCATTGAGATGAAAAGGGGCATGGAGCATTGTGATTACAGGGGTATAGGAGCATTGTGATGACAAGAGCATGGAGCATTGTGATGAAAAGTGCTTGGAGCCTTTTCATGACATGTTTCAAGGAGCATTCTGATGACGAGTGTCAGGGAGCATTGTGATGACAACTCTCTTGAGCATTGTGATGACAGAGATCATGGATCACTGTGATGACAGGTGTCATGGAGCATTGTGATGAGAAGGTCATGGAGCATTGGGCTGAAAATATTCATGGAGTATTGTGGTGAGAGGGGTCATGGATCCTTTTGATAGCAAGGGAATGGAGCATTGTGATGACAAGGTCCTGGAGCATTGTGATGAGAAGACCATGGAGCCTTGTGATGACAAGTCTAATGGAGCATTCTGAAGGAAAGAGGCATGGAGCATTGTGATTACAGGGTCCTGGAGCATTGTAATGACAAGAGCAAGGAGCATTGTGATGAGAAGAACATGGAGCATTCTCATGATTTGTGTCATGGTGTTTTGTGATGACAAGGGCATGGACCATTGTGATTACAGGTGTCTTGGAGCATTGTGATGACAAGGGTCATGGAGCCTTGTGAGGAAAAGGCCGTGGGACATTATGATGGCAGGGGTCATGGAGCATTGTTATGACGGGGTAATGGATCATTGTGATGAAAAGGGCACGGAACATAGGTCTATAAAATTTCATGGATTATTTTGATGACAGTGGGTATGGAGCATTGTGATGACAAGGGCTCTGAACACTGTGATACATGGGTCATGGAGGATTGTAATGACATGGGCATGGAGCATTGTGATAACCGGGATCTTGGAGCATTGTGATGAAAAGTGAATGCATCATTGTGATGTAAAAGGCATGGTGCCTTGTCATGACAGGGTTCAAGGAGCACACTGACGACAAGTGTCAGGGAGCATTGTGATGTAAAGTGTATTGCGCATTGTAAAGACCAAGGTCATGGAGCATTGTGATGAGAAGTCCATGGATAATTGGGATGACGAGCGTCATGGGGTGTTGTGATGACAAGTGCTATGGAAGATTGTGATCACAAGGGTTTGGAGCATTGTGATGATAGAGGTCATGGAGCATTTTGAGTTCATTGTGATGACAACATCATGAAGCATTATGATGAAGGGCATGGTGCATTGTGGTGGTAGGGTTCATGGAGCACTGAGATGAAAAGTGTCATGGCGCATTGTTATGAGAGGGGTCTCGGAGCATTGTGATGACAAGGGCATGGAGCATTGTGATGAGAAGGCCAAGAAGAATACTGATGACATGCGTCATGGAGCTCCTTGATGACAAGTGCATACAGCATTGTGATTACAGGGGTCTTGGAGCATTGAGATGAAAAGGTGCATGGAGCATTGTGATTACAGGGGTAATGGAGCATTGTGATGACAAGTGAATGCATCATTGTGATGAAAAAGGCATGGATCCTATTCATGACAGGATTCAAAGAGCATTCCGAAGACAAGTGTCAGGGAGCATTGTGATGACAAGTGTATTGAGTATTGTGATGACAAAGGTCATGGAGCATTGAGATGACAAGGGCATGGAGTATAGTGATGACAGGCATCATGGAGCGTTGTGATGACAAGTCTTATGGAACATTGTGATCACACGGGTTTGGAGCATTGCGATGACAGAGTTCATGGATCATATTGATTTCAAGGAGCATGGATCTTTGTGATGACAAGGGCATGAAGCAATGTGATCCCAAGATGCATGTAGGATTGTGATGACAATGGTAATGGAGGAATGTGATGACAAGCGCATGGAATATTGTGATGAAAAGGGCATGTAGCGTTTTGCTGACAAAGACATGGAGCATTTTGATGACAAGTGTCATGGAGCACTGTGATGACAAACATCACGGAGCATTGTGATTACAGGGTTCATGGAGCATTGGGATGACACGGCCAAGGATCATTGTGTTGACAAGTGTTATGGAGAATTTTGATGACAAGAGTCACGGATCATTGTGTTGTCAGGGGTCATGGATCATTGTGATGAGAGTGGTCATGGAGCATTGTGATGACAAGGGTCATGGAGCATTGTGATCATAAGGTCATGGAGCATTGGGCTGAAAATGTTCATGGAGTATTGTGATGAGAGGTGTCATGGAGCATTGTGATGACAAGGGAATGGAGCATTGTGATGACAATGTCCTGGAGCATTTAATGAGAAGACCATGGAGCCATGTGATGACAAGTCTCATGGAGCATTCTCACGAAAATCGGCATGGAGCATTGTGATTACTGTGGTCTTGGAGCATTGTGATGAATAGGGCATGGAGCATTGTGATGTAAAAGGCATGGAGCCTTGCCATGACAGGGTTCCAAGAGCATATTGACATCAAGTGTCAGGGACCATTGTGATGACAAGTGTATTGAGCATGGTGATGCCAAAGCTCATGGAGCATTGTGATGAGAAGACCATGGATAATTTTGATGACGAGCGTCATGGGGCGTTGTGAGGACAAGTGTTATGGAACATTGTGATCCAAAGGGATTGGAGCCTTGTGATGACAGAGGTCATGGAGCATTTTGAGTTCATTCTGATGACAATAGCATGAAGCACTATGATGATGGGCAGGGTGCATTGTGATGACAGGGTTCATGGAACCTTGAGATGAAAAGGGGCATGGAGCATTGTAGTTACAAGGGTCTTGGTGCTTTGTGATGACAAGGGCATGCAGCATTGTGATGAGAAGGCCATGGAGGATTCTGATGAGATGCGTCATGGAGTTTGTGATGACAAGGGCATGGAGCATTGTGATGAGAAGACCATGGATAATGGTGATGACAAGCGTCATGGGGCGTTGTGATGAAAAGTGTTATGGAACATTGTGATCCCAAGGGTTCAGAGCATTGTGATGGCAGATGTCATGGAGCATTTTGATTTCATTTTGATTACAATAGCGTGAAGCAATATGATGATGGACATGTTGCATTGTGATGACAAGGTTCTTCGAGCATTGAGATGAAAAGGGGCATGGAGCATTGTGATTACAGGGTTCTTGGAGCATTGTGATGACAAGGGCATGGAGCATTGTGATGAGATGGCCATGGAGCATTCTGATGACTTGTGTCATGGAGATTTTGATGACAAGGGCATGAAGCATTGTTGTAACAGTGGTCTTAGAGCATTTTGATTACAAGGGTTATGGAGCCTTGTGATAAGAAGGCCGTGGAACATTGTGATGGCTGGGGTCATGGAGCATTGTTATGACAGTGGCAATGGAGCATTGTGATGACAAGGGCATGGAGCATTGGTCTGAAAAGTTTCATGGATTATTGGGATGAGAGTGGGCATGGAGCATTGTGATGACAAGGGCACGGAACACTGTGATACATGGGTCATGTAGGATTGTAACGACAAAGGCATGGAGAATTGTGATGACAAGAGCATGTAACATTGTGATGAGAAGTGTCATGGAGCATTGTGATGACAAAGATGTAGAGAATTGTGATGACAAGGGACATGGAGCATTGTGATGACCAGAGCATGGAGCATTGGTCTGACAGGTTTCATGGATTATTGTGATGACAAGTGTCATGGAGCATTTTGATGACAAGGGCATGGGGCATTGTGATGGGAAGAGCAGGGAGCATTGTGATGACAAGGTTTATGGAGCATTGTGATGACAAGGCTGTGGAGCATTGTGATGACAAGCACAAGTCACATTTTGATGCCATGGGTCATGGAGCACTGTGCTGACAAGGGCATGCAACTTTGTGATGACAAGGTTCATGGAGCATTGAGAGGAAAAGGGGCATGGAGCATTGTGATGACAGGGGTCTAGGAGCTTTGTGATGACAGAGGTCATGGATCATTTTGATTTCCTTCTGATGACAATAGCCTGAAGCATTATGATGATGGGTAAGGTCCATTGTGATGACAGGTGTAATGGAGCATTGAGATGAAAAGGGGCATGGAGCATTGTGATTACAGGTGTATAGGAGCATTGTGATGACAAGAGCATGGAGCATTGTGATGAAAAGTGCTTGGAGCCTTTTCATGACATGTTTCAAGGAGCATTCTGATGACGAGTGTCAGGAAGCATTGTGATGACAACTCTCTTGAGCATTGTGATGACAGAGATCATGGATCACTGTGATGACAGGTGTCATGGAGGATTGTGATGAGAAGGTCATGGAACATTGGGCTGAAAATATTCATGGAATATTGTGGTGACAGGGGTCATGGATCCTTTTGATAGCAAGGGAATGGAGCATTGTGATGACAAGGTCCTTGAGCATTGTGATGAGAAGACCATGGAGCCTTGTGATGACAAGTCTAATGGAGCATTCTGAAGGAAAGAGGCATGGAGCATTGTGATTACAGAGTCCTGGCGCATTGTAATGACAAGAGCAAGGAGCATTGTGATGAGGAGACCATGGAGCATTCTCATGATTTGTGTCATGGTGTTTTGTGAAGACAAGGGCATGGACCATTGTGATTACAGGTGTCTTGGAGCATTGTGATGACAAGGGTCATGGAGCCTTGTGAGGAGAAGGCCGTGGGACATTATGATGGCAGTGGTCATGGAGCATTGTTATGACGTGGGTAATGGATCATTGTGATGAAAAGGACACGGAACATAGGTCTATAAAATTTCATGGATTATTGTGATGACAGTGGGTATGGAGCATTGTGATGACAAGGGCTCGGAACACTGTGATACATGGGTCATGGAGGATTGTAATGACATGGGCATGGAGCATTGTGATGAGAAGGGCATCGAGAATTGTGATGACAATCGTCATGGAGATTTGTGATGACAAGGGCATGGAGCAATATGATGAGATGTTTCAGGGAGCATTGTGATGACAATGGCATGGAGCATTGTGATGCCAAGGGTCATGGAGCTGTGTGATAACAAATGTCATGGAGCAGTTTGATGACAAGGGCATGGTGCATTGTGATGAGTAGGGCAGGGAGCATTGTGATGACAGGTGTTATGGAACATTGTGATGTCAGGGCTCGTGGAGCATTGTGATGATATGGGCATGTAGCATGGTGATGACAGGTGTCATGGAACATTGTCAGATGACAATTGTTTTGAGCATTGTAATGACAAACATCTTGGATCATTGAGATGACAAGGGCATGGAGTAGTGTGATGACAGGCATCATGGAGCATTGTGATGAGTGTGTTATGGAACATTGTGATCACAAGTGTTTGGAGCATACTGATGACAGAGGTCATGGATCATTTTGATTTCAAGGAGCATGAAACATTGTGGTGACAAGGGCATGAAGCAATGTGATCCCAAGTTTCAGGGAGGATTGTGATGACAATGGTAATGGAGTATTGTGATGAGAATCACATGGAGCACTGTGATGACAAGGTCATGTAGCACTTTGCTGACAAAGGCATTGAGCATTGTGATGACACGTGTCATGGAACATTGTGATAACAGGTGTCATAGAGCATTAGGATGACAAGAGCATGGACCATTTTGATGAGAAGAGTCATGGAGCATTTTGATGACAAGAGCCACAGATCATTGTGTTGTCAGGGGTCATTGAGCGTTTTGATGACAGTGGACAGGGAGGATTGGGCTGAAAATGTTCTTGGAGCATTGTGAACACAAGGGAATGGAGCATTGTGGTGACAATATCCTGGAGCATTGTGGTGAGATGACCAGGGAGTCTTTTGATGACAAGTCTCATGGAGCAAGCTGATGGAAAGGGGCATGGAGCATTGTGATTACAGTTGTCTTGGAGCATTGTGATGACAAGAGCATGGAGCATTGTGATGAGAAGTCCATGGAACATTCTGATGACATGCATCATGGAGCTTTGTGATGACAATGGCAAGAGGCATTGTGATTACAGGGATCTTGGAGCATTGTGATGAAAAGGGCATGGATCATTGTGATGACAAAGGCATGGAGCCTTGTCATGACAGGGTTCAAGGAGCATACTGACGACAAGTGTCAGGGAGCATTGTGATGACAAGTGTCATGGAGCACTGTGATGACAAGCGTCATGGAGCCTTGTGATAACCGGGATCTTGGAGCATTGTGATGAAAAGTGAATGCATGATTGTGATGAAAAAGGCATGGTGCCTTGTCATGACAGGGTTCAAGGAGCACACTGACGACAAGTGTCAGGGAGCATTGTGATGTAAAGTGAATTGCACATTGTAATGACAAAGGTCATGGAGCATTGTGATGAGAAGTCCATGGATAATTGGAATGATGAGCATCATGGGGTGTTGTGATGACAAGTGTTATGGAAGATTGTGATCACAAGGGTTTGGAGCATTGTGATGATAGAGTTCATGGAGCATTTTGAGTTCATTGTGATGACAAAATCATGAAGCATTATGATGAAGGGCATGGTGCATTGTGATGATAGGGTTCATGGAGCACTGAGATGGAAAGTGTCATGGCGCATTGTTATGACAGGGGTCTTGGAGCATTGTGATGACAAGGGCATGGAGCATTGTGATGAGAAGGCCAAGGAGAATACTGTTGACATGCGTCATGGAGCTCCTTGATGACAAGTGCATACAGCATTGTGATTACAGGGGTCTTGGAGCATTGAGATGAAAAGGGGCATGGAGCATTGTGATTACAGGGGAAATGGAGCATTGTGATGACAAGTGAATCGAGCATTGTGATGAAAAAGGCATGGATCCTATTCATGACAGGATTCAAGGAGAATTCCGAAGCCAAGAGTCAGGGAGCATTGTGATGACAAGTGTATTGAGTATTGTGATGACAAAGGTCATGGAGCATTGAGATGACAAGGGCATGGAGTTTGGTGATGACAGGCATCATGGAGCGTTGTGATGACAAGTCTTATGGAACATTGTGATCACACGGGTTTGGAGCATTGCGATGACAGAGTTCATGGATCTTATTGATTTCAAGGAGCATAGATCTTTGTGATGACAAGGGCATGAAGCAATGTGATCCCAAGATGCATGTAGGATTGTGATGACAATGGTAATGGAGGAATGTGATGACAAGCGCACGGAATATTGTGATGAAAAGGTCATGTAGCGTTTTGCTGACAAAGGCATGGAGAATTTTGATGACAAGTGTCATGGAGCACTGTGATGACAATCATCACGGAACATTGTGATTACAGGGTTCATGGAGCATTGGGATGACACGGCCAAGGATCATTGTGTTGACAAGTGTTATGGAGAATTTTGATGACAAGAGTCACGGATCATTGTGTTGTCAGGGGTCATGGATCGTTGTGATGAGAGTGGTCATGGAGCATTGTGATGACAAGGGTCATGGAGCATTGTGATCATAAGGTCATGGAGCATTGGGCTGAAAATGTTCATGGAGTATTGTGATGAGAGGTGTCATGGAGCATTGTGATGACAAGGGAATGGAGCATTGTGATGACAATGTCCTGGAGCATTTAATGAGAAGACCATGGAGCCATGTGATGACAAGTCTCATGGAGCATTCTCACGAAAAGCGGCATGGAGCATTGTGATTACTGTGGTCTTGGAGCATTGTGATGAATAGGGCATGGAGCATTGTGATGAAAAAGGCATGGAGCCTTGCCATGACAGGGTTCCAAGAGCATATTGACATCAAGTGTCAGGGACCATTGTGATGACAAGTGTATTGAGCATGGTGATGCCAAAGCTCATGGAGCATTGTGATGAGAAGACCATGGATAATTTTGATGACGAGCGTCATGGGGCGTTGTGAGGACAAGTGTTATGGAACATTGTGATCAGAAGGGATTGGAGCCTTGTGATGACAGAGGTCATGGAGCATTTTGAGTTCATTCTGATGACAATAGCATGAAGCACTATGATGATGGGCAGGGTGCATTGTGATGACAGGGTTCATGGAACCTTGAGATGAAAAGGGGCATGGAGCATTGTAGTTACAAGGGTCTTGGTGCTTTGTGATGACAAGGGCATGCAGCATTGTGATGAGAAGGCCATGGAGGATTCTGATGAGATGCGTCATGGAGCTTTGTGATGACAAGGGCATGGAGCATTGTGATGAGAAGACCATGGATAATGGTGATGACGAGCGTCATGGGGCGTTGTGATGAAAAGTGTTATGGAACATTGTGATCCCAAGGGTTCAGAGCATTGTGATGGCAGATGTCATGGAGCATTTTGATTTCATTTTGATTACAATAGCGTGAAGCAATATGATGATGGACATGTTGCATTGTGATGACAAGGTTCTTCGAGCATTGAGATGAAAAGGGGCATGGAGCATTGTGATTACAGGGTTCTTGGAGCATTGTGATGACAAGGGCATGGAGCATTGTGATGAGATGGCCATGGAGCATTCTGATGACTTGTGTCATGGAGATTTTGATGACAAGGGCATGAAGCATTGTTGTAACAGTGGTCTTAGAGCATTTTGATTACAAGGGTTATGGAGCCTTGTGATAAGAAGGCCGTGGAACATTGTGATGGCTGGGGTCATGGAGCATTGTTATGACAGTGGCAATGGAGCATTGTGATGACAAGGGCATGGAGCATTGGTCTGAAAAGTTTCATGGATTATTGGGATGAGAGTGGGCATGGAGCATTGTGATGACAAGGGCACGGAACACTGTGATACATGGGTCATGTAGGATTGTAACGACAAGGGCATGGAGAATTGTGATGACAAGAGCATGTAACATTGTGATGAGAAGTGTCATGGAGCATTGTGATGACAAAGATGTAGAGAATTGTGATGACAAGGGACATGGAGCATTGTGATGACCAGAGCATGGAGCATTGGTCTGACAGGTTTCATGGATTATTGTGATGACAAGTGTCATGGAGCATTTTGATGACAAGGGCATGGGGCATTGTGATGGGAAGAGCAGGGAGCATTGTGATGACAAGGTTTATGGAGCATTGTGATGACAAGGCTGTGGAGCATTGTGATGACAAGCACAAGTCACATTTTGATGCCATGGGTCATGGAGCACTGTGCTGACAAGGGCATGCAACTTTGTGATGACAAGGTTCATGGAGCATTGAGAGGAAAAGGGGCATGGAGCATTGTGATGACAGGGGTCTAGGAGCTTTGTGATGACAGAGGTCATGGATCATTTTGATTTCCTTGTGATGACAATAGCCTGAAGCATTATGATGATGGGCATGGTCCATTGTGATGACAGGTGTAATGGAGCATTGAGATGAAAAGGGGCATGGAGCATTGTGATTACAGGGGTATAGGAGCATTGTGATGACAAGAGCATGGAGCATTGTGATGAAAAGTGCTTGGAGCCTTTTCATGACATGTTTCAAGGAGCATTCTGATGACGAGTGTCAGGGAGCATTGTGATGACAACTCTCTTGAGCATTGTGATGACAGAGATCATGGATCACTGTGATGACAGGTGTCATGGAGCATTGTGATGAGAAGGTCATGGAGCATTGGGCTGAAAATATTCATGGAGTATTGTGGTGAGAGGGGTCATGGATCCTTTTGATAGCAAGGGAATGGAGCATTGTGATGACAAGGTCCTGGAGCATTGTGATGAGAAGACCATGGAGCCTTGTGATGACAAGTCTAATGGAGCATTCTGAAGGAAAGAGGCATGGAGCATTGTGATTACAGGGTCCTGGAGCATTGTAATGACAAGAGCAAGGAGCATTGTGATGAGAAGACCATGGAGCATTCTCATGATTTGTGTCATGGTGTTTTGTGATGACAAGGGCATGGACCATTGTGATTACAGGTGTCTTGGAGCATTGTGATGACAAGGGTCATGGAGCCTTGTGAGGAGAAGGCCGTGGGACATTATGATGGCAGGGGTCATGGAGCATTGTTATGACGGGGTAATGGATCATTGTGATGAAAAGGGCACGGAACATAGGTCTATAAAATTTCATGGATTATTTTGATGACAGTGGGTATGGAGCATTGTGATGACAAGGGCTCTGAACACTGTGATACATGGGTCATGGAGGATTGTAATGACATGGGCATGGAGCATTGTGATAACCGGGATCTTGGAGCATTGTGATTAAAAGTGAATGCATCATTGTGATGTAAAAGGCATGGTGCCTTGTCATGACAGGGTTCAAGGAGCACACTGACGACAAGTGTCAGGGAGCATTGTGATGTAAAGTGTATTGCGCATTGTAAAGACCAAGGTCATGGAGCATTGTGATGAGAAGTCCATGGATAATTGGGATGACGAGCGTCATGGGGTGTTGTGATGACAAGTGCTATGGAAGATTGTGATCACAAGGGTTTGGAGCATTGTGATGATAGAGGTCATGGAGCATTTTGAGTTCATTGTGATGACAACATCATGAAGCATTATGATGAAGGGCATGGTGCATTGTGGTGGTAGGGTTCATGGAGCACTGAGATGAAAAGTGTCATGGCGCATTGTTATGAGAGGGGTCTCGGAGCATTGTGATGACAAGGGCATGGAGCATTGTGATGAGAAGGCCAAGAAGAATACTGATGACATGCGTCATGGAGCTCCTTGATGACAAGTGCATACAGCATTGTGATTACAGGGGTCTTGGAGCATTGAGATGAAAAGGTGCATGGAGCATTGTGATTACAGGGGTAATGGAGCATTGTGATGACAAGTGAATGCATCATTGTGATGAAAAAGGCATGGATCCTATTCATGACAGGATTCAAAGAGCATTCCGAAGACAAGTGTCAGGGAGCATTGTGATGACAAGTGTATTGAGTATTGTGATGACAAAGGTCATGGAGCATTGAGATGACAAGGGCATGGAGTATAGTGATGACAGGCATCATGGAGCGTTGTGATGACAAGTCTTATGGAACATTGTGATCACACGGGTTTGGAGCATTGCGATGACAGAGTTCATGGATCATATTGATTTCAAGGAGCATGGATCTTTGTGATGACAAGGGCATGAAGCAATGTGATCCCAAGATGCATGTAGGATTGTGATGACAATGGTAATGGAGGAATGTGATGACAAGCGCATGGAATATTGTGATGAAAAGGGCATGTAGCGTTTTGCTGACAAAGGCATGGAGCATTTTGATGACAAGTGTCATGGAGCACTGTGATGACAAACATCACGGAGCATTGTGATTACAGGGTTCATGGAGCATTGGGATGACACGGCCAAGGATCATTGTGTTGACAAGTGTTATGGAGAATTGTGATGACAAGAGTCACGGATCATTGTGTTGTCAGGGGTCATGGATCATTGTGATGAGAGTGGTCATGGAGCATTGTGATGACAAGGGTCATGGAGCATTGTGATCATAAGGTCATGGAGCATTGGGCTGAAAATGTTCATGGAGTATTGTGATGAGAGGTGTCATGGAGCATTGTGATGACAAGGGAATGGAGCATTGTGATGACAATGTCCTGGAGCATTTAATGAGAAGACCATGGAGCCATGTGATGACAAGTCTCATGGAGCATTCTCACGAAAATCGGCATGGAGCATTGTGATTACTGTGGTCTTGGAGCATTGTGATGAATAGGGCATGGAGCATTGTGATGTAAAAGGCATGGAGCCTTGCCATGACAGGGTTCCAAGAGCATATTGACATCAAGTGTCAGGGACCATTGTGATGACAAGTGTATTGAGCATGGTGATGCCAAAGCTCATGGAGCATTGTGATGAGAAGACCATGGATAATTTTGATGACGAGCGTCATGGGGCGTTGTGAGGACAAGTGTTATGGAACATTGTGATCACAAGGGATTGGAGCCTTGTGATGACAGAGGTCATGGAGCATTTTGGGTTCATTCTGATGACAATAGCATGAAGCACTATGATGATGGGCAGGGTGCATTGTGATGACAGGGTTCATGGAACATTGAGGTGAAAAGGGGCATGGAGC
Organism: Mesoplodon densirostris; assembly: GCF_025265405.1. Taxonomy (NCBI): domain Eukaryota; kingdom Metazoa; phylum Chordata; class Mammalia; order Artiodactyla; family Ziphiidae; genus Mesoplodon; species Mesoplodon densirostris. Next base: position 3,706,905 of record NC_082682.1, read on the forward strand.
AGTGTAGTTACAAGGGTCTTGGTGCTTTGTGATGACAAGGGCATGCAGCATTGTGATGAGAAGGCCATGGAGGATTCTGATGAGATGCGTCATGGAGTTTGTGATGACAAGGGCATGGAGCATTGTGATGAGAAGACCATGGATAATGGTGATGACAAGCGTCATGGGGCGTTGTGATGAAAAGTGTTATGGAACATTGTGATCCCAAGGGTTCAGAGCATTGTGATGGCAGATGTCATGGAGCATTTTGATTTCATTTTGATTACAATAGCGTGAAGCAATATGATGATGGACATGTTGCATTGTGATGACAAGGTTCTTCGAGCATTGAGATGAAAAGGGGCATGGAGCATTGTGATTACAGGGTTCTTGGAGCATTGTGATGACAAGGGCATGGAGCATTGTGATGAGATGGCCATGGAGCATTCTGATGACTTGTGTCATGGAGATTTTGATGACAAGGGCATGAAGCATTGTTGTAACAGTGGTCTTAGAGCATTTTGATTACAAGGGTTATGGAGCCTTGTGATAAGAAGGCCGTGGAACATTGTGATGGCTGGGGTCATGGAGCATTGTTATGACAGTGGCAATGGAGCATTGTGATGACAAGGGCATGGAGCATTGGTCTGAAAAGTTTCATGGATTATTGGGATGAGAGTGGGCATGGAGCATTGTGATGACAAGGGCACGGAACACTGTGATACATGGGTCATGTAGGATTGTAACGACAAAGGCATGGAGAATTGTGATGACAAGAGCATGTAACATTGTGATGAGAAGTGTCATGGAGCATTGTGATGACAAAGATGTAGAGAATTGTGATGACAAGGGACATGGAGCATTGTGATGACCAGAGCATGGAGCATTGGTCTGACAGGTTTCATGGATTATTGTGATGACAAGTGTCATGGAGCATTTTGATGACAAGGGCATGGGGCATTGTGATGGGAAGAGCAGGGAGCATTGTGATGACAAGGTTTATGGAGCATTGTGATGACAAGGCTGTGGAGCATTGTGATGACAAGCACAAGTCACATTTTGATGCCATGGGTCATGGAGCACTGTGCTGACAAGGGCATGCAACTTTGTGATGACAAGGTTCATGGAGCATTGAGAGGAAAAGGGGCATGGAGCATTGTGATGACAGGGGTCTAGGAGCTTTGTGATGACAGAGGTCATGGATCATTTTGATTTCCTTGTGATGACAATAGCCTGAAGCATTATGATGATGGGCATGGTCCATTGTGATGCCAGGTGTAATGGAGCATTGAGATGAAAAGGGGCATGGAGCATTGTGATTACAGGGGTATAGGAGCATTGTGATGACAAGAGCATGGAGCATTGTGATGAAAAGTGCTTGGAGCCTTTTCATGACATGTTTCAAGGAGCATTCTGATGACGAGTGTCAGGGAGCATTGTGATGACAACTCTCTTGAGCATTGTGATGACAGAGATCATGGATCACTGTGATAACAGGTGTCATGGAGCATTGTGATGAGAAGGTCATGGAGCATTGGGCTGAAAATATTCATGGAGTATTGTGGTGACAGGGGTCATGGATCCTTTTGATAGCAAGGGAATGGAGCATTGTGATGACAAGGTCCTGGAGCATTGTGATGAGAAGACCATGGAGCCTTGTGATGACAAGTCTAATGGAGCATTCTGAAGGAAAGAGGCATGGAGCATTGTGATTACAGGGTCCTGGAGCATTGTAATAACAAGAGCAAGGAGCATTGTGATGAGAAGACCATGGAGCATTCTCATGATTTGTGTCATGGTGTTTTGTGATGACAAGGGCATGGACCATTGTGATTACAGGTGTCTTGGAGCATTGTGATGACAAGGGTCATGGAGCCTTGTGAGGAGAAGGCCGTGGGACATAATGATAGCAGGGGTCATGGAGCATTGTTATGACGGGGTAATGGATCAGTGTGATGAAAAGGGCACGGAACATAGGTCTATAAAATTTCATGGATTATTGTGATGACAGTGGGTATGGAGCATTGTGATGACAATGGCTCTGAACAATGTGATACATGGGTCATGGAGGATTGTAATGACATGGGCATGGAGCATTGTGATAACCGGGATCTTGGAGCATTGTGATGAAAAGTGAATGCATCATTGTGATGAAAAAGGCATGGTGCCTTGTCATGACAGGGTTCAAGGAACACACTGACGACAAGTGTCAGGGAGCATTGTGATGTAAAGTGTATTGCGCATTGTAAAGACCAAGGTCATGGAGCATTGTGATGAGAAGTCCATGGATAATTGGGATGACGAGTGTCATGGGGTGTTGTGATGACAAGTGTTATGGAAGATTGTGATCACAAGGGTTTGGAGCATTGTGATGATAGAGGTCATGGAGCATTTTGAGTTCATTGTGATGACAACATCATGAAGCATTATGATGAAGGGCATGGTGCATTTTGGTGGTAGGGTTCATGGAGCACTGAGATGAAAATTGTCATGGCGCATTGTTATGAGAGGGGTCTTGGAGCATTGTGATGACAAGGGCATGGAGCATTGTGATGAGAAGGCCAAGGAGAATACTGATGACATGCGTCATGGAGCTCCTTGATGACAAGTGCATACAGCATTGTGATTACAGGGGTCTTGGAGCATTGAGATGAAAAGGTGCATGGAGCATTCTGATTACAGGGGTAATGGAGCATTGTGATGACAAGTGAATGCATCATTGTGATGAAAAAGGCATGGATCCTATTCATGACAGGATTCAAGGAGCATTCCGAAGACAAGTGTCAGGGAGCATTGTGATGACAAGTGTATTGAGTATTTTGATGACAAAGGTCATGGAGCATTGAGATGACAAGGGCATGGAGTATAGTGATGACAGGCATCATGGAGCGTTGTGATGACAAGTCTTATGGAACATTGTGATCACACGGGTTTGGAGCATTGCGATGACAGAGTTCATGGATCATATTTATTTCAAGGAGCATGGATCTTTGTGATGACAAGGGCATGAAGCAATGTGATCCCAAGATGCATGTAGGATTGTGATGACAATGGTAATGGAGGAATGTGATGACAAGCGCATGGAATATTGTGATGAAAAGGGCATGTAGCGTTTTGCTGACAAAGGCATGGAGCATTTTGATGACAAGTGTCATGGAGCACTGTGATGACAAACATCACGGAGCATTGTGATTACAGGGTTCATGGAGTATTGGGATGACACGGCCAAGGATCATTGTGTTGACAAGTGTTATGGAGAATTTTGATGACAAGAGTAACGGATCATTGTGTTGTCAGGGGTCATGGATCGTTGTGATGAGAGTGGTCATGGAGCATTGTGATGACAAGGGTCATGGAGCATTGTGATCATAAGGTCATGGAGCATTGGGCTGAAAATGTTCATGGAGTATTGTGATGAGAGGTGTCATGGAGCATTGTGATGACAAGGGAATGGAGCATTGTGATGACAATGTCCTGGAGCATTTAATGAGAAGACCATGGAGCCATGTGATGACAAGTCTCATGGAGCATTCTCACGAAAAGCGGCATGGAGCATTGTGATTACTGTGGTCTTGGAGCATTGTGATGAATAGGGCATGGAGCATTGTGATGAAAAAGGCATGGAGCCTTGCCATGACAGGGTTCCAAGAGCATATTGACATCAAGTGTCAGGGACCATCGTGATGACAAGTGTATTGAGCATGGTGATGCCAAAGCTCATGGAGCATTGTGATGAGAAGACCATGGATAATTTTGATGACGAGCATCATGGGGCGTTGTGAGGACAAGTGTTATGGAACATTGTGATCACAAGTGATTGGAGCCTTGTGATGACAGAGGTCATGGAGCATTTTGAGTTCATTCTGATGACAATAGCATGAAGCACTATGATGATGGGCAGGGTGCATTGTGATGACAGGGTTCATGGAACATTGAGATGAAAAGGGTCATGTAGGATTGTAGTTACAAGGGTCTTGGTGCTTTGTGATGACAAGGGCATGCAGCATTGTGATGAGAAGGCCATGGAGGATTCTGATGAGATGCGTCATGGAGCTATGTGATGACAAGGGCATGGAGCATTGTGATGAGAAGACCATTGATAATGGTGATGATGAGCGTCATGGGGCGTTGTGATGAAAAGTGTTATGGAACATTTTGATCCCAAGGGTTCAGAGCATTGTGATGGCAGATGTCATGGAGCATTTTGATTTCATTTTGATTACAATAGCGTGAAGCAATATGATGATGGACATGTTGCATTGTGATGACAAGGTTCTTCGTGCATTGAGATGAAAAGGGGCATGGAGCATTGTGGTTACAGGGTTCTTGGAGCATTGTGATGACAAGGGCATGGAGCATTGTGATGAGATGGCCATGGAGCATTCTGATGACTTGTGTCATGGAGATTTTGATGACAAGGGCATGAAGCATTGTTGTAACAGTGGTCTTAGAGCATTTTGATTACAAGGGTTATGGAACCTTGTGATAAGAAGGCCGTGGAACATTGTGATGGCTGGGGTCATGGAGCATTGTTATGACAGTGGCAATGGAGCATTGTGATGACAAGGGCATGGAGCATTGGTCTGAAAAGTTTCATGGATTATTGGGATGAGAGTGGGCATGGAGCATTGTGATGACAAGGGCACGGAACACTGTGATACATGGGTCATGTAGGATTGTAACGACAAGGGCATGGAGAATTGTGATGACAAGAGCATGTAACATTGTGATGAGAAGTGTCATGGAGCATTGTGATGACAAAGATGTAGAGAATTGTGATGACAAGGGACATGGAGCATTGTGATGACCAGAGCATGGAGCATTGGTCTGACAGGTTTCATGGATTATTGTGATGACAAGTGTCATGGAGCATTTTGATGACAAGGGCATGGGGCATTGTGATGGGAAGAGCAGGGAGCATTGTGATGACAAGGTTTATGGAGCATTGTGATGACAAGGCTGTGGAGCATTGTGATGACAAGCACAAGTCACATTTTGATGCCATGGGTCATGGAGCACTGTGCTGACAAGGGCATGCAACTTTGTGATGACAAGGTTCATGGAGCATTGAGAGGAAAAGGGGCATGGAGCATTGTGATGACAGGGGTCTAGGAGCTTTGTGATGACAGAGGTCATGGATCATTTTGATTTCCTTGTGATGACAATAGCCTGAAGCATTATGATGATGGGCATGGTCCATTGTGATGACAGGTGTAATGGAGCATTGAGATGAAAAGGGGCATGGAGCATTGTGATTACAGGGGTATAGGAGCATTGTGATGACAAGAGCATGGAGCATTGTGATGAAAAGTGCTTGGAGCCTTTTCATGACATGTTTCAAGGAGCATTCTGATGACGAGTGTCAGGGAGCATTGTGATGACAACTCTCTTGAGCATTGTGATGATAGAGATCATGGATCACTGTGATGACAGGTGTCATGGAGCATTGTGATGAGAAGGTCATGGAGCATTGGGCTGAAAATATTCATGGAGTACTGTGGTGACAGGGGTCATGGATCCTTTTGATAGCAAGGGAATGGAGCATTGTGATGACAAGGTCCTGGAGCATTGTAATGAGAAGACCATGAAGCCTTGTGATGACAAGTCTAATGGAGCATTCTGAAGGAAAGAGGCATGGAGCATTGTGATTACAGGGTCCTGGAGCATTGTAATGACAAGAGCAAGGAGCATTGTGATGAGAAGACCATGGAGCATTCTCATGATTTGTGTCATGGTGTTTTGTGATGATAACGGCATGGACCATTGTGATGACAGGTGTCTTGGAGCATTGTGATGACAAGGGTCATGGAGCCTTGTGAGGAGAAGGCCGTGGGACATTATGATGGCAGGGGTCATGGAGCATTGTTATGACGGGGGTAATGGATCATTGTGATGAAAAGGGCACGGAACATAGGTCTATAAAATTTCATGGGTTATTGTGATGACAGTGGGTATGGAGCATTGTGAAGACAAGGGCTCGGAACACTGTGATACATGGGTCATGGAGGATTGTAATGACATGGGCATGGAGCATTGTGATGAGAAGGGCATCGAGAATTGTGATGACAATCGTCATGGAGATTTGTGATGACAAGGGCATGGAGCAATATGATGAGATGTTTCAGGGAGCATTGTGATGACAATGGCATGGAGCATTGTGATGCCAAGGGTCATGGAGCTGTGTGATAACAAATGTCATGGAGCAGTTTGATGACAAGGGCATGGTGCATTGTGATGAGTAGGGCAGGGAGCATTGTGATGACAGGTGTTATGGAACATTGTGATGTCAGGGCTCATGGAGCATTGTGATGATATGGGCATGTAGCATGGTGATGACAGGTGTCATGGAACATTGTCAGATGACAATTGTTTTGAGCATTGTAATGACAAACATCTTGGATCATTGAGATGACAAGGGCATGGAGTAGTGTGATTACAGGCATCATGGAGCATTGTGATGAGTGTGTTATGGAACATTGTGATCACAAGGGTTTGGAGCCTAGTGATGACAGAGGTCATGGATCATTTTGATTTCAAGGAGCATGGAACATTGTGATGACAAGGGCATGAAGCAATGTGATCCCAAGTTTCAGGGAGGATTGTGATGACAATGGTAATGGAGTATTGTGATGAGAATCACATGGAGCACTGTGATGACAAGGTCATGTAGCATTTTGCTGACAAAGGCATGGAGCATTGTGATGACAAGTGTCATGGAACATTGTGATAAAAGGGGTCATAGAGCATTAGGATGACAAGAGCATGGACCATTTTGATGAGAAGAGTCATGGAGCATTTTGATGACAAGAGCCACAGATCATTGTGTTGTCAGGGGTCATTGAGCGTTGTGATGACAGTGGTCATGGAGGATTGGGCTGAAAATGTTCTTGGAGCATTGTGAACACAAGGGAATGGAGCATTGTGGTGACAATATCCTGGAGCATTGTGATGAGATGACCATGGAGTCTTTTGATGACAAGTCTCATGGAGCAAGCTGATGGAAAGGGGCATGGAGCATTGTGATTACAGTTGTCTTGGAGCATTGTGATGACAAGAGCATGGAGCATTGTGATGAGAAGTCCATGGAACATTCTGATGACATGCATCATGGAGCTTTGTGATGACAATGGCAAGAGGCATTGTGATTACAGGGATCTTGGAGCATTGTGATGAAAAGGGCATGGATCATTGTGATGACAAAGGCATGGAGCCTTGTCATGACAGAGTCCAAGGAGCATACTGATGACAAGTGTCAGGGAGCATTATGATGACAAGTGTCATGGAGCACTGTGATGACAAGCGTCATGGAGCCTTGTGATGACCGGGATCTTGGAGCATTGTGATGAAAAGTGAATGCATCATTGTGATGAAAAAGGCATGGTGCCTTGTCATGACAGGGTTCAAGGAGCACACTGACGACAAGTGTCAGGGAGCATTGTGATGTAAAGTGTATTGCGCATTGTAAAGACCAAGGTCATGGAGCATTGTGATGAGAAGTCCATGGATAATTGGGATGACGAGCGTCATGGGGTGTTGTGATGACAAGTGTTATGGAAGATTGTGATCACAAGGGTTTGGAGCATTGTGATGATAGAGGTCATGGAGCATTTTGAGTTCATTGTGATGACAACATCATGAAGCATTATGATGAAGGGCATGTGCATTGTGATGATAGGGTTCATGGAGCACTGAGATGAAAAGTGTCATGGAGCATTGTTATGAGAGGGGTCTTGGAGCATTGTGATGACAAGGGCATGGAGCATTGTGATGAGAAGGCCAAGGAGAATACTGATGACATGCGTCATGGAGCTCCGTGATGACAAGTGCATACAGCATTGTGATTACATGGGTCTTGGAGCATTGAGATGAAAAGGGGCATGGAGCATTGTGATTACAGGGGAAATGGAGCATTGTGATGACAAGTGAATCGAGCATTGTGATGAAAAAGGCATGGATCCTATTCATGACAGGATTCAAGGAGAATTCCGAAGCCAAGAGTCAGGGAGCATTGTGATGACAAGTGTATTGAGTATTGTGATGACAAAGGTCATGGAGCATTGAGATGACAAGGGCATGGAGTATGGTGATGACAGGCATCATGGAGCGTTGTGATGACAAGTCTTATGGAACATTGTGATCACACGGGTTTGGAGCATTGCGATGACAGAGTTCATGGATCTTATTGATTTCAAGGAGCATAGATCTTTGTGATGACAAGGGCATGAAGCAATGTGATCCCAAGATGCATGTAGGATTGTGATGACAATGGTAATGGAGGAATGTGATGACAAGCGCACGGAATATTGTGATGAAAAGGTCATGTAGCGTTTTGCTGACAAAGGCATGGAGAATTTTGATGACAAGTGTCATGGAGCACTGTGATGACAAACATCACGGAACATTGTGATTACAGGGTTCATGGAGCATTGGGATGACACGGCCAAGGATCATTGTGTTGACAAGTGTTATGGAGAATTTTGATGACAAGAGTCACGGATCATTGTGTTGTCAGGGGTCATGGATCGTTGTGATGAGAGTGGTCATGGAGCATTGTGATGACAAGGGTCATGGAGCATTGTGATCATAAGGTCATGGAGCATTGGGCTGAAAATGTTCATGGAGTATTGTGATGAGAGGTGTCATGGAGCATTGTGATGACAAGGGAATGGAGCATTGTGATGACAATGTCCTGGAGCATTTAATGAGAAGACCATGGAGCCATGTGATGACAAGTCTCATGGAGCATTCTCACGAAAAGCGGCATGGAGCATTGTGATTACTGTGGTCTTGGAGCATTGTGATGAATAGGGCATGGAGCATTGTGATGAAAAAGGCATGGAGCCTTGCCATGACAGGGTTCCAAGAGCATATTGACATCAAGTGTCAGGGACCATTGTGATGACAAGTGTATTGAGCATGGTGATGCCAAAGCTCATGGAGCATTGTGATGAGAAGACCATGGATAATTTTGATGACGAGCGTCATGGGGCGTTGTGAGGACAAGTGTTATGGAACATTGTGATCAGAAGGGATTGGAGCCTTGTGATGACAGAGGTCATGGAGCATTTTGAGTTCATTCTGATGACAATAGCATGAAGCACTATGATGATGGGCAGGGTGCATTGTGATGACAGGGTTCATGGAACCTTGAGATGAAAAGGGGCATGGAGCATTGTAGTTACAAGGGTCTTGGTGCTTTGTGATGACAAGGGCATGCAGCATTGTGATGAGAAGGCCATGGAGGATTCTGATGAGATGCGTCATGGAGCTTTGTGATGACAAGGGCATGGAGCATTGTGATGAGAAGACCATGGATAATGGTGATGACGAGCGTCATGGGGCGTTGTGATGAAAAGTGTTATGGAACATTGTGATCCCAAGGGTTCAGAGCATTGTGATGGCAGATGACATGGAGCATTTTGATTTCATTTTGATTACAATAGCGTGAAGCAATATGATGATGGACATGTTGCATTGTGATGACAAGGTTCTTCGAGCATTGAGATGAAAAGGGGCATGGAGCATTGTGATTACAGGGTTCTTGGAGCATTGTGATGACAAGGGCATGGAACATTGTGATGAGATGGCCATGGAGCATTCTGATGACTTGTGTCATGGAGATTTTGATGACAAGGGCATGAAGCATTGTTGTAACAGTGGTCTTAGAGCATTTTGATTACAAGGGTTATGGAGCCTTGTGATAAGAAGGCCGTGGAACATTGTGATGGCTGGGGTCATGGAGCATTGTTATGACAGTGGCAATGGAGCATTGTGATGACAAGGGCATGGAGCATTGGTCTGAAAAGTTTCATGGATTATTGGGATGAGAGTGGGCATGGAGCATTGTGATGACAAGGGCACGGAACACTGTGATACATGGGTCATGTAGGATTGTAACGACAAGGGCATGGAGAATTGTGATGACAAGAGCATGTAACATTGTGATGAGAAGTGTCATGGAGCATTGTGATGACAAAGATGTAGAGAATTGTGATGACAAGGGACATGGAGCATTGTGATGACCAGAGCATGGAGCATTGGTCTGACAGGTTTCATGGATTATTGTGATGACAAGTGTCATGGAGCATTTTGATGACAAGGGCATGGGGCATTGTGATGGGAAGAGCAGGGAGCATTGTGATGACAAGGTTTATGGAGCATTGTGATGACAAGGCTGTGGAGCATTGTGATGACAAGCACAAGTCACATTTTGATGCCATGGGTCATGGAGCACTGTGCTGACAAGGGCATGCAACTTTGTGATGACAAGGTTCATGGAGCATTGAGAGGAAAAGGGGCATGGAGCATTGTGATGACAGGGGTCTAGGAGCTTTGTGATGACAGAGGTCATGGATCATTTTGATTTCCTTGTGATGACAATAGCCTGAAGCATTATGATGATGGGCATGGTCCATTGTGATGACAGGTGTAATGGAGCATTGAGATGAAAAGGGGCATGGAGCATTGTGATTACAGGGGTATAGGAGCATTGTGATGACAAGAGCATGGAGCATTGTGATGAAAAGTGCTTGGAGCCTTTTCATGACATGTTTCAAGGAGCATTCTGATGACGAGTGTCAGGGAGCATTGTGATGACAACTCTCTTGAGCATTGTGATGACAGAGATCATGGATCACTGTGATGACAGGTGTCATGGAGCATTGTGATGAGAAGGTCATGGAGCATTGGGCTGAAAATATTCATGGAGTATTGTGGTGAGAGGGGTCATGGATCCTTTTGATAGCAAGGGAATGGAGCATTGTGATGACAAGGTCCTGGAGCATTGTGATGAGAAGACCATGGAGCCTTGTGATGACAAGTCTAATGGAGCATTCTGAAGGAAAGAGGCATGGAGCATTGTGATTACAGGGTCCTGGAGCATTGTAATGACAAGAGCAAGGAGCATTGTGATGAGAAGACCATGGAGCATTCTCATGATTTGTGTCATGGTGTTTTGTGATGACAAGGGCATGGACCATTGTGATTACAGGTGTCTTGGAGCATTGTGATGACAAGGGTCATGGAGCCTTGTGAGGAGAAGGCCGTGGGACATTATGATGGCAGGGGTCATGGAGCATTGTTATGACGGGGTAATGGATCATTGTGATGAAAAGGGCACGGAACATAGGTCTATAAAATTTCATGGATTATTTTGATGACAGTGGGTATGGAGCATTGTGATGACAAGGGCTCTGAACACTGTGATACATGGGTCATGGAGGATTGTAATGACATGGGCATGGAGCATTGTGATAACCGGGATCTTGGAGCATTGTGATGAAAAGTGAATGCATCATTGTGATGTAAAAGGCATGGTGCCTTGTCATGACAGGGTTCAAGGAGCACACTGACGACAAGTGTCAGGGAGCATTGTGATGTAAAGTGTATTGCGCATTGTAAAGACCAAGGTCATGGAGCATTGTGATGAGAAGTCCATGGATAATTGGGATGACGAGCGTCATGGGGTGTTGTGATGACAAGTGCTATGGAAGATTGTGATCACAAGGGTTTGGAGCATTGTGATGATAGAGGTCATGGAGCATTTTGAGTTCATTGTGATGACAACATCATGAAGCATTATGATGAAGGGCATGGTGCATTGTGGTGGTAGGGTTCATGGAGCACTGAGATGAAAAGTGTCATGGCGCATTGTTATGAGAGGGGTCTCGGAGCATTGTGATGACAAGGGCATGGAGCATTGTGATGAGAAGGCCAAGAAGAATACTGATGACATGCGTCATGGAGCTCCTTGATGACAAGTGCATACAGCATTGTGATTACAGGGGTCTTGGAGCATTGAGATGAAAAGGTGCATGGAGCATTGTGATTACAGGGGTAATGGAGCATTGTGATGACAAGTGAATGCATCATTGTGATGAAAAAGGCATGGATCCTATTCATGACAGGATTCAAAGAGCATTCCGAAGACAAGTGTCAGGGAGCATTGTGATGACAAGTGTATTGAGTATTGTGATGACAAAGGTCATGGAGCATTGAGATGACAAGGGCATGGAGTATAGTGATGACAGGCATCATGGAGCGTTGTGATGACAAGTCTTATGGAACATTGTGATCACACGGGTTTGGAGCATTGCGATGACAGAGTTCATGGATCATATTGATTTCAAGGAGCATGGATCTTTGTGATGACAAGGGCATGAAGCAATGTGATCCCAAGATGCATGTAGGATTGTGATGACAATGGTAATGGAGGAATGTGATGACAAGCGCATGGAATATTGTGATGAAAAGGGCATGTAGCGTTTTGCTGACAAAGGCATGGAGCATTTTGATGACAAGTGTCATGGAGCACTGTGATGACAAACATCACGGAGCATTGTGATTACAGGGTTCATGGAGCATTGGGATGACACGGCCAAGGATCATTGTGTTGACAAGTGTTATGGAGAATTTTGATGACAAGAGTCACGGATCATTGTGTTGTCAGGGGTCATGGATCATTGTGATGAGAGTGGTCATGGAGCATTGTGATGACAAGGGTCATGGAGCATTGTGATCATAAGGTCATGGAGCATTCGGCTGAAAATGTTCATGGAGTATTGTGATGAGAGGTGTCATGGAGCATTGTGATGACAAGGGAATGGAGCATTGTGATGACAATGTCCTGGAGCATTTAATGAGAAGACCATGGAGCCATGTGATGACAAGTCTCATGGAGCATTCTCACGAAAATCGGCATGGAGCATTGTGATTACTGTGGTCTTGGAGCATTGTGATGAATAGGGCATGGAGCATTGTGATGTAAAAGGCATGGAGCCTTGCCATGACAGGGTTCCAAGAGCATATTGACATCAAGTGTCAGGGACCATTGTGATGACAATTGTATTGAGCATGGTGATGCCAAAGCTCATGGAGCATTGTGATGAGAAGACCATGGATAATTTTGATGACGAGCGTCATGGGGCGTTGTGAGGACAAGTGTTATGGAACATTGTGATCACAAGGGATTGGAGCCTTGTGATGACAGAGGTCATGGAGCATTTTGAGTTCATTCTGATGACAATAGCATGAAGCACTATGATGATGGGCAGGGTGCATTGTGATGACAGGGTTCATGGAACCTTGAGATGAAAAGGGGCATGGAGCATTGTAGTTACAAGGGTCTTGGTGCTTTGTGATGACAAGGGCATGCAGCATTGTGATGAGAAGGCCATGGAGGATTCTGATGAGATGCGTCATGGAGCTTTGTGATGACAAGGGCATGGAGCATTGTGATGAGAAGACCATGGATAATGGTGATGACGAGCGTCATGGGGCGTTGTGATGAAAAGTGTTATGGAACATTGTGATCCCAAGGGTTCAGAGCATTGTGATGGCAGATGACATGGAGCATTTTGATTTCATTTTGATTACAATAGCGTGAAGCAATATGATGATGGACATGTTGCATTGTGATGACAAGGTTCTTCGAGCATTGAGATGAAAAGGGGCATGGAGCATTGTGATTACAGGGTTCTTGGAGCATTGTGATGACAAGGGCATGGAACATTGTGATGAGATGGCCATGGAGCATTCTGATGACTTGTGTCATGGAGATTTTGATGACAAGGGCATGAAGCATTGTTGTAACAGTGGTCTTAGAGCATTTTGATTACAAGGGTTATGGAGCCTTGTGATAAGAAGGCCGTGGAACATTGTGATGGCTGGGGTCATGGAGCATTGTTATGACAGTGGCAATGGAGCATTGTGATGACAAGGGCATGGAGCATTGGTCTGAAAAGTTTCATGGATTATTGGGATGAGAGTGGGCATGGAGCATTGTGATGACAAGGGCACGGAACACTGTGATACATGGGTCATGTAGGATTGTAACGACAAGGGCATGGAGAATTGTGATGACAAGAGCATGTAACATTGTGATGAGAAGTGTCATGGAGCATTGTGATGACAAAGATGTAGAGAATTGTGATGACAAGGGACATGGAGCATTGTGATGACCAGAGCATGGAGCATTGGTCTGACAGGTTTCATGGATTATTGTGATGACAAGTGTCATGGAGCATTTTGATGACAAGGGCATGGGGCATTGTGATGGGAAGAGCAGGGAGCATTGTGATGACAAGGTTTATGGAGCATTGTGATGACAAGGCTGTGGAGCATTGTGATGACAAGCACAAGTCACATTTTGATGCCATGGGTCATGGAGCACTGTGCTGACAAGGGCATGCAACTTTGTGATGACAAGGTTCATGGAGCATTGAGAGGAAAAGGGGCATGGAGCATTGTGATGACAGGGGTCTAGGAGCTTTGTGATGACAGAGGTCATGGATCATTTTGATTTCCTTGTGATGACAATAGCCTGAAGCATTATGATGATGGGCATGGTCCATTGTGATGACAGGTGTAATGGAGCATTGAGATGAAAAGGGGCATGGAGCATTGTGATTACAGGGGTATAGGAGCATTGTGATGACAAGAGCATGGAGCATTGTGATGAAAAGTGCTTGGAGCCTTTTCATGACATGTTTCAAGGAGCATTCTGATGACGAGTGTCAGGGAGCATTGTGATGACAACTCTCTTGAGCATTGTGATGACAGAGATCATGGATCACTGTGATGACAGGTGTCATGGAGCATTGTGATGAGAAGGTCATGGAGCATTGGGCTGAAAATATTCATGGAGTATTGTGGTGAGAGGGGTCATGGATCCTTTTGATAGCAAGGGAATGGAGCATTGTGATGACAAGGTCCTGGAGCATTGTGATGAGAAGACCATGGAGCCTTGTGATGACAAGTCTAATGGAGCATTCTGAAGGAAAGAGGCATGGAGCATTGTGATTACAGGGTCCTGGAGCATTGTAATGACAAGAGCAAGGAGCATTGTGATGAGAAGACCATGGAGCATTCTCATGATTTGTGTCATGGTGTTTTGTGATGACAAGGGCATGGACCATTGTGATTACAGGTGTCTTGGAGCATTGTGATGACAAGGGTCATGGAGCCTTGTGAGGAGAAGGCCGTGGGACATTATGATGGCAGGGGTCATGGAGCATTGTTATGACGGGGTAATGGATCATTGTGATGAAAAGGGCACGGAACATAGGTCTATAAAATTTCATGGATTATTTTGATGACAGTGGGTATGGAGCATTGTGATGACAAGGGCTCTGAACACTGTGATACATGGGTCATGGAGGATTGTAATGACATGGGCATGGAGCATTGTGATAACCGGGATCTTGGAGCATTGTGATGAAAAGTGAATGCATCATTGTGATGTAAAAGGCATGGTGCCTTGTCATGACAGGGTTCAAGGAGCACACTGACGACAAGTGTCAGGGAGCATTGTGATGTAAAGTGTATTGCGCATTGTAAAGACCAAGGTCATGGAGCATTGTGATGAGAAGTCCATGGATAATTGGGATGACGAGCGTCATGGGGTGTTGTGATGACAAGTGCTATGGAAGATTGTGATCACAAGGGTTTGGAGCATTGTGATGATAGAGGTCATGGAGCATTTTGAGTTCATTGTGATGACAACATCATGAAGCATTATGATGAAGGGCATGGTGCATTGTGGTGGTAGGGTTCATGGAGCACTGAGATGAAAAGTGTCATGGCGCATTGTTATGAGAGGGGTCTCGGAGCATTGTGATGACAAGGGCATGGAGCATTGTGATGAGAAGGCCAAGAAGAATACTGATGACATGCGTCATGGAGCTCCTTGATGACAAGTGCATACAGCATTGTGATTACAGGGGTCTTGGAGCATTGAGATGAAAAGGTGCATGGAGCATTGTGATTACAGGGGTAATGGACATTGTGATGACAAGTGAATGCATCATTGTGATGAAAAAGGCATGGATCCTATTCATGACAGGATTCAAAGAGCATTCCGAAGACAAGTGTCAGGGAGCATTGTGATGACAAGTGTATTGAGTATTGTGATGACAAAGGTCATGGAGCATTGAGATGACAAGGGCATGGAGTATAGTGATGACAGGCATCATGGAGCGTTGTGATGACAAGTCTTATGGAACATTGTGATCACACGGGTTTGGAGCATTGCGATGACAGAGTTCATGGATCATATTGATTTCAAGGAGCATGGATCTTTGTGATGACAAGGGCATGAAGCAATGTGATCCCAAGATGCATGTAGGATTGTGATGACAATGGTAATGGAGGAATGTGATGACAAGCGCATGGAATATTGTGATGAAAAGGGCATGTAGCGTTTTGCTGACAAAGGCATGGAGCATTTTGATGACAAGTGTCATGGAGCACTGTGATGACAAACATCACGGAGCATTGTGATTACAGGGTTCATGGAGCATTGGGATGACACGGCCAAGGATCATTGTGTTGACAAGTGTTATGGAGAATTTTGATGACAAGAGTCACGGATCATTGTGTTGTCAGGGGTCATGGATCATTGTGATGAGAGTGGTCATGGAGCATTGTGATGACAAGGGTCATGGAGCATTGTGATCATAAGGTCATGGAGCATTCGGCTGAAAATGTTCATGGAGTATTGTGATGAGAGGTGTCATGGAGCATTGTGATGACAAGGGAATGGAGCATTGTGATGACAATGTCCTGGAGCATTTAATGAGAAGACCATGGAGCCATGTGATGACAAGTCTCATGGAGCATTCTCACGAAAATCGGCATGGAGCATTGTGATTACTGTGGTCTTGGAGCATTGTGATGAATAGGGCATGGAGCATTGTGATGTAAAAGGCATGGAGCCTTGCCATGACAGGGTTCCAAGAGCATATTGACATCAAGTGTCAGGGACCATTGTGATGACAATTGTATTGAGCATGGTGATGCCAAAGCTCATGGAGCATTGTGATGAGAAGACCATGGATAATTTTGATGACGAGCGTCATGGGGCGTTGTGAGGACAAGTGTTATGGAACATTGTGATCACAAGGGATTGGAGCCTTGTGATGACAGAGGTCATGGAGCATTTTGAGTTCATTCTGATGACAATAGCATGAAGCACTATGATGATGGGCAGGGTGCATTGTGATGACAGGGTTCATGGAACCTTGAGATGAAAAGGGGCATGGAGCATTGTAGTTACAAGGGTCTTGGTGCTTTGTGATGACAAGGGCATGCAGCATTGTGATGAGAAGGCCATGGAGGATTCTGATGAGATGCGTCATGGAGTTTGTGATGACAAGGGCATGGAGCATTGTGATGAGAAGACCATGGATAATGGTGATGACAAGCGTCATGGGGCGTTGTGATGAAAAGTGTTATGGAACATTGTGATCCCAAGGGTTCAGAGCATTGTGATGGCAGATGTCATGGAGCATTTTGATTTCATTTTGATTACAATAGCGTGAAGCAATATGATGATGGACATGTTGCATTGTGATGACAAGGTTCTTCGAGCATTGAGATGAAAAGGGGCATGGAGCATTGTGATTACAGGGTTCTTGGAGCATTGTGATGACAAGGGCATGGAGCATTGTGATGAGATGGCCATGGAGCATTCTGATGACTTGTGTCATGGAGATTTTGATGACAAGGGCATGAAGCATTGTTGTAACAGTGGTCTTAGAGCATTTTGATTACAAGGGTTATGGAGCCTTGTGATAAGAAGGCCGTGGAACATTGTGATGGCTGGGGTCATGGAGCATTGTTATGACAGTGGCAATGGAGCATTGTGATGACAAGGGCATGGAGCATTGGTCTGAAAAGTTTCATGGATTATTGGGATGAGAGTGGGCATGGAGCATTGTGATGACAAGGGCACGGAACACTGTGATACATGGGTCATGTAGGATTGTAACGACAAAGGCATGGAGAATTGTGATGACAAGAGCATGTAACATTGTGATGAGAAGTGTCATGCAGCATTGTGATGACAAAGATGTAGAGAATTGTGATGACAAGGGACATGGAGCATTGTGATGACCAGAGCATGGAGCATTGGTCTGACAGGTTTCATGGATTATTGTGATGACAAGTGTCATGGAGCATTTTGATGACAAGGGCATGGGGCATTGTGATGGGAAGAGCAGGGAGCATTGTGATGACAAGGTTTATGGAGCATTGTGATGACAAGGCTGTGGAGCATTGTGATGACAAGCACAAGTCACATTTTGATGCCATGGGTCATGGAGCACTGTGCTGACAAGGGCATGCAACTTTGTGATGACAAGGTTCATGGAGCATTGAGAGGAAAAGGGGCATGGAGCATTGTGATGACAGGGGTCTAGGAGCTTTGTGATGACAGAGGTCATGGATCATTTTGATTTCCTTCTGATGACAATAGCCTGAAGCATTATGATGATGGGTAAGGTCCATTGTGATGACAGGTGTAATGGAGCATTGAGATGAAAAGGGGCATGGAGCATTGTGATTACAGGTGTATAGGAGCATTGTGATGACAAGAGCATGGAGCATTGTGATGAAAAGTGCTTGGAGCCTTTTCATGACATGTTTCAAGGAGCATTCTGATGACGAGTGTCAGGGAGCATTGTGATGACAACTCTCTTGAGCATTGTGATGACAGAGATCATGGATCACTGTGATGACAGGTGTCATGGAGGATTGTGATGAGAAGGTCATGGAACATTGGGCTGAAAATATTCATGGAATATTGTGGTGACAGGGGTCATGGATCCTTTTGATAGCAAGGTAATGGAGCATTGTGATGACAAGGTCCTTGAGCATTGTGATGAGAAGACCATGGAGCCTTGTGATGACAAGTCTAATGGAGCATTCTGAAGGAAAGAGGCATGGAGCATTGTGATTACAGAGTCCTGGCGCATTGTAATGACAAGAGCAAGGAGCATTGTGATGAGGAGACCATGGAGCATTCTCATGATTTGTGTCATGGTGTTTTGTGAAGACAAGGGCATGGACCATTGTGATTACAGGTGTCTTGGAGCATTGTGATGACAAGGGTCATGGAGCCTTGTGAGGAGAAGGCCGTGGGACATTATGATGGCAGTGGTCATGGAGCATTTTTATGACGTGGGTAATGGATCATTGTGATGAAAAGGACACGGAACATAGGTCTATAAAATTTCATGGATTATTGTGATGACAGTGGGTATGGAGCATTGTGATGGCAAGGGCTCGGAAAACTGTGATACATGGGTCATGGAGGATTGTAATGACATGGGCATGGAGCATTGTGATGAGAAGGGCATCGAGAATTGTGATGACAATCGTCATGGAGATTTGTGATGACAAGGGCATGGAGCAATATGATGAGATGTTTCAGGGAGCATTGTGATGACAATGGCATGGAGCATTGTGATGCCAAGGGTCATGGAGCTGTGTGATAACAAATGTCATGGAGCAGTTTGATGACAAGGGCATGGTGCATTGTGATGAGTAGGGCAGGGAGCATTGTGATGACAGGTGTTATGGAATATTGTGATGTCAGGGCTCGTGGAGCATTGTGATGATATGGGCATGTAGCATGGTGATGACAGGTGTCATGGAACATTGTCAGATGACAATTGTTTTGAGCATTGTAATGACAAACATCTTGGATCATTGAGATGACAAGGGCATGGAGTAGTGTGATGACAGGCATCATGGAGCATTGTGATGAGTGTGTTATGGAACATTGTGATCACAAGTGTTTGGAGCATACTGATGACAGAGGTCATGGATCATTTTGATTTCAAGGAGCATGAAACATTGTGGTGACAAGGGCATGAAGCAATGTGATCCCAAGTTTCAGGGAGGATTGTGATGACAATGGTAATGGAGTATTGTGATGAGAATCACATGGAGCACTGTGATGACAAGGTCATGTAGCACTTTGCTGACAAAGGCATTGAGCATTGTGATGACACGTGTCATGGAACATTGTGATAACAGGTGTCATAGAGCATTAGGATGACAAGAGCATGGACCATTTTGATGAGAAGAGTCATGGAGCATTTTGATGACAAGAGCCACAGATCATTGTGTTGTCAGGGGTCATTGAGCGTTTTGATGACAGTGGACAGGGAGGATTGGGCTGAAAATGTTCTTGGAGCATTGTGAACACAAGGGAATGGAGCATTGTGGTGACAATATCCTGGAGCATTGTGGTGAGATGACCAGGGAGTCTTTTGATGACAAGTCTCATGGAGCAAGCTGATGGAAAGGGGCATGGAGCATTGTGATTACAGTTGTCTTGGAGCATTGTGATGACAAGAGCATGGAGCATTGTGATGAGAAGTCCATGGAACATTCTGATGACATGCATCATGGAGCTTTGTGATGACAATGGCAAGAGGCATTGTGATTACAGGGATCTTGGAGCATTGTGATGAAAAGGGCATGGATCATTGTGATGACAAAGGCATGGAGCCTTGTCATGACAGGGTTCAAGGAGCATACTGACGACAAGTGTCAGGGAGCATTGTGATGACAAGTGTCATGGAGCACTGTGATGACAAGCGTCATGGAGCCTTGTGATAACCGGGATCTTGGAGCATTGTGATGAAAAGTGAATGCATGATTGTGATGAAAAAGGCATGGTGCCTTGTCATGACAGGGTTCAAGGAGCACACTGACGACAAGTGTCAGGGAGCATTGTGATGTAAAGTGAATTGCACATTGTAATGACAAAGGTCATGGAGCATTGTGATGAGAAGTCCATGGATAATTGGAATGATGAGCATCATGGGGTGTTGTGATGACAAGTGTTATGGAAGATTGTGATCACAAGGGTTTGGAGCATTGTGATGATAGAGTTCATGGAGCATTTTGAGTTCATTGTGATGACAACATCATGAAGCATTATGATGAAGGGCATGGTGCATTGTGATGATAGGGTTCATGGAGCACTGAGATGGAAAGTGTCATGGCGCATTGTTATGACAGGGGTCTTGGAGCATTGTGATGACAAGGGCATGGAGCATTGTGATGAGAAGGCCAAGGAGAATACTGTTGACATGCGTCATGGAGCTCCTTGATGACAAGTGCATACAGCATTGTGATTACAGGGGTCTTGGAGCATTGAGATGAAAAGGGGCATGGAGCATTGTGATTACAGGGGAAATGGAGCATTGTGATGACAAGTGAATCGAGCATTGTGATGAAAAAGGCATGGATCCTATTCATGACAGGATTCAAGGAGAATTCCGAAGCCAAGAGTCAGGGAGCATTGTGATGACAAGTGTATTGAGTATTGTGATGACAAAGGTCATGGAGCATTGAGATGACAAGGGCATGGAGTATGGTGATGACAGGCATCATGGAGCGTTGTGATGACAAGTCTTATGGAACATTGTGATCACACGGGTTTGGAGCATTGCGATGACAGAGTTCATGGATCTTATTGATTTCAAGGAGCATAGATCTTTGTGATGACAAGGGCATGAAGCAATGTGATCCCAAGATGCATGTAGGATTGTGATGACAATGGTAATGGAGGAATGTGATGACAAGCGCACGGAATATTGTGATGAAAAGGTCATGTAGCGTTTTGCTGACAAAGGCATGGAGAATTTTGATGACAAGTGTCATGGAGCACTGTGATGACAAACATCACGGAACATTGTGATTACAGGGTTCATGGAGCATTGGGATGACACGGCCAAGGATCATTGTGTTGACAAGTGTTATGGAGAATTTTGATGACAAGAGTCACGGATCATTGTGTTGTCAGGGGTCATGGATCGTTGTGATGAGAGTGGTCATGGAGCATTGTGATGACAAGGGTCATGGAGCATTGTGATCATAAGGTCATGGAGCATTGGGCTGAAAATGTTCATGGAGTATTGTGATGAGAGGTGTCATGGAGCATTGTGATGACAAGGGAATGGAGCATTGTGATGACAATGTCCTGGAGCATTTAATGAGAAGACCATGGAGCCATGTGATGACAAGTCTCATGGAGCATTCTCACGAAAAGCGGCATGGAGCATTGTGATTACTGTGGTCTTGGAGCATTGTGATGAATAGGGCATGGAGCATTGTGATGAAAAAGGCATGGAGCCTTGCCATGACAGGGTTCCAAGAGCATATTGACATCAAGTGTCAGGGACCATTGTGATGACAAGTGTATTGAGCATGGTGATGCCAAAGCTCATGGAGCATTGTGATGAGAAGACCATGGATAATTTTGATGACGAGCGTCATGGGGCGTTGTGAGGACAAGTGTTATGGAACATTGTGATCACAAGGGATTGGAGCCTTGTGATGACAGAGGTCATGGAGCATTTTGAGTTCATTCTGATGACAATAGCATGAAGCACTATGATGATGGGCAGGGTGCATTGTGATGACAGGGTTCATGGAACCTTGAGATGAAAAGGGGCATGGAGCATTGTAGTTACAAGGGTCTTGGTGCTTTGTGATGACAAGGGCATGCAGCATTGTGATGAGAAGGCCATGGAGGATTCTGATGAGATGCGTCATGGAGCTTTGTGATGACAAGGGCATGGAGCATTGTGATGAGAAGACCATGGATAATGGTGATGACGAGCGTCATGGGGCGTTGTGATGAAAAGTGTTATGGAACATTGTGATCCCAAGGGTTCAGAGCATTGTGATGGCAGATGTCATGGAGCATTTTGATTTCATTTTGATTACAATAGCGTGAAGCAATATGATGATGGACATGTTGCATTGTGATGACAAGGTTCTTCGAGCATTGAGATGAAAAGGGGCATGGAGCATTGTGATTACAGGGTTCTTGGAGCATTGTGATGACAAGGGCATGGAACATTGTGATGAGATGGCCATGGAGCATTCTGATGACTTGTGTCATGGAGATTTTGATGACAAGGGCATGAAGCATTGTTGTAACAGTGGTCTTAGAGCATTTTGATTACAAGGGTTATGGAGCCTTGTGATAAGAAGGCCGTGGAACATTGTGATGGCTGGGGTCATGGAGCATTGTTATGACAGTGGCAATGGAGCATTGTGATGACAAGGGCATGGAGCATTGGTCTGAAAAGTTTCATGGATTATTGGGATGAGAGTGGGCATGGAGCATTGTGATGACAAGGGCACGGAACACTGTGATACATGGGTCATGTAGGATTGTAACGACAAGGGCATGGAGAATTGTGATGACAAGAGCATGTAACATTGTGATGAGAAGTGTCATGGAGCATTGTGATGACAAAGATGTAGAGAATTGTGATGACAAGGGACATGGAGCATTGTGATGACCAGAGCATGGAGCATTGGTCTGACAAGTTTCATGGATTATTGTGATGACAAGTGTCATGGAGCATTTTGATGACAAGGGCATGGGGCATTGTGATGGGAAGAGCAGGGAGCATTGTGATGACAAGGTTTATGGAGCATTGTGATGACAAGGCTGTGGAGCATTGTGATGACAAGCACAAGTCACATTTTGATGCCATGGGTCATGGAGCACTGTGCTGACAAGGGCATGCAACTTTGTGATGACAAGGTTCATGGAGCATTGAGAGGAAAAGGGGCATGGAGCATTGTGATGACAGGGGTCTAGGAGCTTTGTGATGACAGAGGTCATGGATCATTTTGATTTCCTTGTGATGACAATAGCCTGAAGCATTATGATGATGGGCATGGTCCATTGTGATGACAGGTGTAATGGAGCATTGAGATGAAAAGGGGCATGGAGCATTGTGATTACAGGGGTATAGGAGCATTGTGATGACAAGAGCATGGAGCATTGTGATGAAAAGTGCTTGGAGCCTTTTCATGACATGTTTCAAGGAGCATTCTGATGACGAGTGTCAGGGAGCATTGTGATGACAACTCTCTTGAGCATTGTGATGACAGAGATCATGGATCACTGTGATGACAGGTGTCATGGAGCATTGTGATGAGAAGGTCATGGAGCATTGGGCTGAAAATATTCATGGAGTATTGTGGTGAGAGGGGTCATGGATCCATTTGATAGCAAGGGAATGGAGCATTGTGATGACAAGGTCCTGGAGCATTGTGATGAGAAGACCATGGAGCCTTGTGATGACAAGTCTAATGGAGCATTCTGAAGGAAAGAGGCATGGAGCATTGTGATTACAGGGTCCTGGAGCATTGTAATGACAAGAGCAAGGAGCATTGTGATGAGAAGACCATGGAGCATTCTCATGATTTGTGTCATGGTGTTTTGTGATGACAAGGGCATGGACCATTGTGATTACAGGTGTCTTGGAGCATTGTGATGACAAGGGTCATGGAGCCTTGTGAGGAGAAGGCCGTGGGACATTATGATGGCAGGGGTCATCGAGCATTGTTATGACGGGGTAATGGATCATTGTGATGAAAAGGGCACGGAACATAGGTCTATAAAATTTCATGGATTATTTTGATGACAGTGGGTATGGAGCATTGTGATGACAAGGGCTCTGAACACTGTGATACATGGGTCATGGAGGATTGTAATGACATGGGCATGGAGCATTGTGATAACCGGGATCTTGGAGCATTGTGATGAAAAGTGAATGCATCATTGTGATGTAAAAGGCATGGTGCCTTGTCATGACAGGGTTCAAGGAGCACACTGACGACAAGTGTCAGGGAGCATTGTGATGTAAAGTGTATTGCGCATTGTAAAGACCAAGGTCATGGAGCATTGTGATGAGAAGTCCATGGATAATTGGGATGACGAGCGTCATGGGGTGTTGTGATGACAAGTGCTATGGAAGATTGTGATCACAAGGGTTTGGAGCATTGTGATGATAGAGGTCATGGAGCATTTTGAGTTCATTGTGATGACAACATCATGAAGCATTATGATGAAGGGCATGGTGCATTGTGGTGGTAGGGTTCATGGAGCACTGAGATGAAAAGTGTCATGGCGCATTGTTATGAGAGGGGTCTCGGAGCATTGTGATGACAAGGGCATGGAGCATTGTGATGAGAAGGCCAAGAAGAATACTGATGACATGCGTCATGGAGCTCCTTGATGACAAGTGCATACAGCATTGTGATTACAGGGGTCTTGGAGCATTGAGATGAAAAGGTGCATGGAGCATTGTGATTACAGGGGTAATGGAGCATTGTGATGACAAGTGAATGCATCATTGTGATGAAAAAGGCATGGATCCTATTCATGACAGGATTCAAAGAGCATTCCGAAGACAAGTGTCAGGGAGCATTGTGATGACAAGTGTATTGAGTATTGTGATGACAAAGGTCATGGAGCATTGAGATGACAAGGGCATGGAGTATAGTGATGACAGGCATCATGGAGCGTTGTGATGACAAGTCTTATGGAACATTGTGATCACACGGGTTTGGAGCATTGCGATGACAGAGTTCATGGATCATATTGATTTCAAGGAGCATGGATCTTTGTGATGACAAGGGCATGAAGCAATGTGATCCCAAGATGCATGTAGGATTGTGATGACAATGGTAATGGAGGAATGTGATGACAAGCGCATGGAATATTGTGATGAAAAGGGCATGTAGCGTTTTGCTGACAAAGGCATGGAGCATTTTGATGACAAGTGTCATGGAGCACTGTGATGACAAACATCACGGAGCATTGTGATTACAGGGTTCATGGAGCATTGGGATGACACGGCCAAGGATCATTGTGTTGACAAGTGTTATGGAGAATTGTGATGACAAGAGTCACGGATCATTGTGTTGTCAGGGGTCATGGATCATTGTGATGAGAGTGGTCATGGAGCATTGTGATGACAAGGGTCATGGAGCATTGTGATCATAAGGTCATGGAGCATTGGGCTGAAAATGTTCATGGAGTATTGTGATGAGAGGTGTCATGGAGCATTGTGATGACAAGGGAATGGAGCATTGTGATGACAATGTCCTGGAGCATTTAATGAGAAGACCATGGAGCCATGTGATGACAAGTCTCATGGAGCATTCTCACGAAAATCGGCATGGAGCATTGTGATAACTGTGGTCTTGGAGCATTGTGATGAATAGGGCATGGAGCATTGTGATGTAAAAGGCATGGAGCCTTGCCATGACAGGGTTCCAAGAGCATATTGACATCAAGTGTCAGGGACCATTGTGATGACAAGTGTATTGAGCATGGTGATGCCAAAGCTCATGGAGCATTGTGATGAGAAGACCATGGATAATTTTGATGACGAGCGTCATGGGGCGTTGTGAGGACAAGTGTTATGGAACATTGTGATCACAAGGGATTGGAGCCTTGTGATGACAGAGGTCATGGAGCATTTTGAGTTCATTCTGATGACAATAGCATGAAGCACTATGATGATGGGCAGGGTGCATTGTGATGACAGGGTTCATGGAACATTGAGGTGAAAAGGGGCATGGAGCAGTGTAGTTACAAGGGTCTTGGTGCTTTGTGATGACAAGGGCATGCAGCATTGTGATGAGAAGGCCATGGAGGATTCTGATGAGATGCGTCATGGAGTTTGTGATGACAAGGGCATGGAGCATTGTGATGAGAAGACCATGGATAATGGTGATGACAAGCGTCATGGGGCGTTGTGATGAAAAGTGTTATGGAACATTGTGATCCCAAGGGTTCAGAGCATTGTGATGGCAGATGTCATGGAGCATTTTGATTTCATTTTGATTACAATAGCGTGAAGCAATATGATGATGGACATGTTGCATTGTGATGACAAGGTTCTTCGAGCATTGAGATGAAAAGGGGCATGGAGCATTGTGATTACAGGGTTCTTGGAGCATTGTGATGACAAGGGCATGGAGCATTGTGATGAGATGGCCATGGAGCATTCTGATGACTTGTGTCATGGAGATTTTGATGACAAGGGCATGAAGCATTGTTGTAACAGTGGTCTTAGAGCATTTTGATTACAAGGGTTATGGAGCCTTGTGATAAGAAGGCCGTGGAACATTGTGATGGCTGGGGTCATGGAGCATTGTTATGACAGTGGCAATGGAGCATTGTGATGACAAGGGCATGGAGCATTGGTCTGAAAAGTTTCATGGATTATTGGGATGAGAGTGGGCATGGAGCATTGTGATGACAAGGGCACGGAACACTGTGATACATGGGTCATGTAGGATTGTAACGACAAGGGCATGGAGAATTGTGATGACAAGAGCATGTAACATTGTGATGAGAAGTGTCATGGAGCATTGTGATGACAAAGATGTAGAGAATTGTGATGACAAGGGACATGGAGCATTGTGATGACCAGAGCATGGAGCATTGGTCTGACAGGTTTCATGGATTATTGTGATGACAAGTGTCATGGAGCATTTTGATGACAAGGGCATGGGGCATTGTGATGGGAAGAGCAGGGAGCATTGTGATGACAAGGTTTATGGAGCATTGTGATGACAAGGCTGTGGAGCATTGTGATGACAAGCACAAGTCACATTTTGATGCCATGGGTCATGGAGCACTGTGCTGACAAGGGCATGCAACTTTGTGATGACAAGGTTCATGGAGCATTGAGAGGAAAAGGGGCATGGAGCATTGTGATGACAGGGGTCTAGGAGCTTTGTGATGACAGAGGTCATGGATCATTTTGATTTCCTTCTGATGACAATAGCCTGAAGCATTATGATGATGGGTAAGGTCCATTGTGATGACAGGTGTAATGGAGCATTGAGATGAAAAGGGGCATGGAGCATTGTGATTACAGGTGTATAGGAGCATTGTGATGACAAGAGCATGGAGCATTGTGATGAAAACTGCTTGGAGCCTTTTCATGACATGTTTCAAGGAGCATTCTGATGACGAGTGTCAGGGAGCATTGTGATGACAACTCTCTTGAGCATTGTGATGACAGAGATCATGGATCACTGTGATGACAGGTGTCATGGAGGATTGTGATGAGAAGGTCATGGAATATTGGGCTGAAAATATTCATGGAATATTGTGGTGACAGGGGTCATGGATCCTTTTGATAGCAAGGGAATGGAGCATTGTGATGACAAGGTCCTTGAGCATTGTGATGAGAAGACCATGGAGCCTTGTGATGACAAGTCTAATGGAGCATTCTGAAGGAAAGAGGCATGGAGCATTGTGATTACAGGGTCCTGGCGCATTGTAATGACAAGAGCAAGGAGCATTGTGATGAGGAGACCATGGAGCATTCTCATGATTTGTGTCATGGTGTTTTGTGAAGACAAGGGCATGGACCATTGTGATTACAGGTGTCTTGGAGCATTGTGATGACAAGGGTCATGGAGCCTTGTGAGGAGAAGGCCGTGGGACATTATGATGGCAGGGGTCATGGAGCATTGTTATGACGTGGGTAATGGATCATTGTGATGAAAAGGACACGGAACATAGGTCTATAAAATTTCATGGATTATTGTGATGACAGTGGGTATGGAGCATTGTGATGACAAGGGCTCGGAACACTGTGATACATGGGTCATGGAGGATTGTAATGACATGGGCATGGAGCATTGTGATGAGAAGGGCATCGAGAATTGTGATGACAATCGTCATGGAGATTTGTGATGACAAAGGCATGGAGCAATATGATGAGATGTTTCAGGGAGCATTGTGATGACAATGGCATGGAGCATTGTGATGCCAAGGGTCATGGAGCTGTGTGATAACAAATGTCATGGAGCAGTTTGATGACAAGGGCATGGTGCATTGTGATGAGTAGGGCAGGGAGCATTGTGATGACAGGTGTTATGGAACATTGTGATGTCAGGGCTCGTGGAGCATTGTGATGATATGGGCATGTAGCATGGTGATGACAGGTGTCATGGAACATTGTCAGATGACAATTGTTTTGAGCATTGTAATGACAAACATCTTGGATCATTGAGATGACAAGGGCATGGAGTAGTGTGATGACAGGCATCATGGAGCATTGTGATGAGTGTGTTATGGAACATTGTGATCACAAGGGTTTGGAGCATACGGATGACAGAGGTCATGGATCATTTTGATTTCAAGGAGCATGAAACATTGTGGTGACAAGGGCATGAAGCAATGTGATCCCAAGTTTCAGGGAGGATTGTGATGACAATGGTAATGGAGTATTGTGATGAGAATCACATGGAGCACTGTGATGACAAGGTCATGTAGCACTTGGCTGACAAAGGCATTGAGCATTGTGATGACACGTGTCATGGAACATTGTGATAACAGGTGTCATAGAGCATTAGGATGACAAGAGCATGGACCATTTTGATGAGAAGAGTCATGGAGCATTTTGATGACAAGAGCCACAGATCATTGTGTTGTCAGGGGTCATTGAGCGTTTTGATGACAGTGGTCAGGGAGGATTGGGCTGAAAATGTTCTTGGAGCATTGTGAACACAAGGGAATGGAGCATTGTGGTGACAATATCCTGGAGCATTGTGATGAGATGACCAGGGAGTCTTTTGATGACAAGTCTCATGGAGCAAGCTGATGGAAAGGGGCATGGAGCATTGTGATTACAGTTGTCTTGGAGCATTGTGATGACAAGAGCATGGAGCATTGTGATGAGAAGTCCATGGAACATTCTGATGACATGCATCATGGAGCTTTGTGATGACAATGGCAAGAGGCATTGTGATTACAGGGATCTTGGAGCATTGTGATGAAAAGGGCATGGATCATTGTGATGACAAAGGCATGGAGCCTTGTCATGACAGGGTTCAAGGAGCATACTGACGACAAGTGTCAGGGAGCATTGTGATGACAAGTGTCATGGAGCACTGTGATGACAAGCGTCATGGAGCCTTGTGATAACCGGGATCTTGGAGCATTGTGATGAAAAGTGAATGCATGATTGTGATGAAAAAGGCATGGTGCCTTGTCATGACAGGGTTCAAGGAGCACACTGACGACAAGTGTCAGGGAGCATTGTGATGTAAAGTGAATTGCACATTGTAATGACAAAGGTCATGGAGCATTGTGATGAGAAGTCCATGGATAATTGGAATGATGAGCATCATGGGGTGTTGTGATGACAAGTGTTATGGAAGATTGTGATCACAAGGGTTTGGAGCATTGTGATGATAGAGTTCATGGAGCATTTTGAGTTCATTGTGATGACAACATCATGAAGCATTATGATGAAGGGCATGGTGCATTGTGATGATAGGGTTCATGGAGCACTGAGATGGAAAGTGTCATGGCGCATTGTTATGACAGGGGTCTTGGAGCATTGTGATGACAAGGGCATGGAGCATTGTGATGAGAAGGCCAAGGAGAATACTGTTGACATGCGTCATGGAGCTCCTTGATGACAAGTGCATACAGCATTGTGATTACAGGGGTCTTGGAGCATTGAGATGAAAAGGGGCATGGAGCATTGTGATTACAGGGGAAATGGAGCATTGTGATGACAAGTGAATCGAGCATTGTGATGAAAAAGGCATGGATCCTATTCATGACAGGATTCAAGGAGAATTCCGAAGCCAAGAGTCAGGGAGCATTGTGATGACAAGTGTATTGAGTATTGTGATGACAAAGGTCATGGAGCATTGAGATGACAAGGGCATGGAGTATGGTGATGACAGGCATCATGGAGCGTTGTGATGACAAGTCTTATGGAACATTGTGATCACACGGGTTTGGAGCATTGCGATGACAGAGTTCATGGATCTTATTGATTTCAAGGAGCATAGATCTTTGTGATGACAAGGGCATGAAGCAATGTGATCCCAAGATGCATGTAGGATTGTGATGACAATGGTAATGGAGGAATGTGATGACAAGCGCACGGAATATTGTGATGAAAAGGTCATGTAGCGTTTTGCTGACAAAGGCATGGAGAATTTTGATGACAAGTGTCATGGAGCACTGTGATGACAAACATCACGGAACATTGTGATTACAGGGTTCATGGAGCATTGGGATGACACGGCCAAGGATCATTGTGTTGACAAGTGTTATGGAGAATTTTGATGACAAGAGTCACGGATCATTGTGTTGTCAGGGGTCATGGATCGTTGTGATGAGAGTGGTCATGGAGCATTGTGATGACAAGGGTCATGGAGCATTGTGATCATAAGGTCATGGAGCATTGGGCTGAAAATGTTCATGGAGTATTGTGATGAGAGGTGTCATGGAGCATTGTGATGACAAGGGAATGGAGCATTGTGATGACAATGTCCTGGAGCATTTAATGAGAAGACCATGGAGCCATGTGATGACAAGTCTCATGGAGCATTCTCACGAAAAGCGGCATGGAGCATTGTGATTACTGTGGTCTTGGAGCATTGTGATGAATAGGGCATGGAGCATTGTGATGAAAAAGGCATGGAGCCTTGCCATGACAGGGTTCCAAGAGCATATTGACATCAAGTGTCAGGGACCATTGTGATGACAAGTGTATTGAGCATGGTGATGCCAAAGCTCATGGAGCATTGTGATGAGAAGACCATGGATAATTTTGATGACGAGCGTCATGGGGCGTTGTGAGGACAAGTGTTATGGAACATTGTGATCACAAGGGATTGGAGCCTTGTGATGACAGAGGTCATGGAGCATTTTGAGTTCATTCTGATGACAATAGCATGAAGCACTATGATGATGGGCAGGGTGCATTGTGATGACAGGGTTCATGGAACCTTGAGATGAAAAGGGGCATGGAGCATTGTAGTTACAAGGGTCTTGGTGCTTTGTGATGACAAGGGCATGGAACATTGTGATGAGATGGCCATGGAGCATTCTGATGACTTGTGTCATGGAGATTTTGATGACAAGGGCATGAAGCATTGTTGTAACAGTGGTCTTAGAGCATTTTGATTACAAGGGTTATGGAGCCTTGTGATAAGAAGGCCGTGGAACATTGTGATGGCTGGGGTCATGGAGCATTGTTATGACAGTGGCAATGGAGCATTGTGATGACAAGGGCATGGAGCATTGGTCTGAAAAGTTTCATGGATTATTGGGATGAGAGTGGGCATGGAGCATTGTGATGACAAGGGCACGGAACACTGTGATACATGGGTCATGTAGGATTGTAACGACAAGGGCATGGAGAATTGTGATGACAAGAGCATGTAACATTGTGATGAGAAGTGTCATGGAGCATTGTGATGACAAAGATGTAGAGAATTGTGATGACAAGGGACATGGAGCATTGTGATGACCAGAGCATGGAGCATTGGTCTGACAAGTTTCATGGATTATTGTGATGACAAGTGTCATGGAGCATTTTGATGACAAGGGCATGGGGCATTGTGATGGGAAGAGCAGGGAGCATTGTGATGACAAGGTTTATGGAGCATTGTGATGACAAGGCTGTGGAGCATTGTGATGACAAGCACAAGTCACATTTTGATGCCATGGGTCATGGAGCACTGTGCTGACAAGGGCATGCAACTTTGTGATGACAAGGTTCATGGAGCATTGAGAGGAAAAGGGGCATGGAGCATTGTGATGACAGGGGTCTAGGAGCTTTGTGATGACAGAGGTCATGGATCATTTTGATTTCCTTGTGATGACAATAGCCTGAAGCATTATGATGATGGGCATGGTCCATTGTGATGACAGGTGTAATGGAGCATTGAGATGAAAAGGGGCATGGAGCATTGTGATTACAGGGGTATAGGAGCATTGTGATGACAAGAGCATGGAGCATTGTGATGAAAAGTGCTTGGAGCCTTTTCATGACATGTTTCAAGGAGCATTCTGATGACGAGTGTCAGGGAGCATTGTGATGACAACTCTCTTGAGCATTGTGATGACAGAGATCATGGATCACTGTGATGACAGGTGTCATGGAGCATTGTGATGAGAAGGTCATGGAGCATTGGGCTGAAAATATTCATGGAGTATTGTGGTGAGAGGGGTCATGGATCCATTTGATAGCAAGGGAATGGAGCATTGTGATGACAAGGTCCTGGAGCATTGTGATGAGAAGACCATGGAGCCTTGTGATGACAAGTCTAATGGAGCATTCTGAAGGAAAGAGGCATGGAGCATTGTGATTACAGGGTCCTGGAGCATTGTAATGACAAGAGCAAGGAGCATTGTGATGAGAAGACCATGGAGCATTCTCATGATTTGTGTCATGGTGTTTTGTGATGACAAGGGCATGGACCATTGTGATTACAGGTGTCTTGGAGCATTGTGATGACAAGGGTCATGGAGCCTTGTGAGGAGAAGGCCGTGGGACATTATGATGGCAGGGGTCATCGAGCATTGTTATGACGGGGTAATGGATCATTGTGATGAAAAGGGCACGGAACATAGGTCTATAAAATTTCATGGATTATTTTGATGACAGTGGGTATGGAGCATTGTGATGACAAGGGCTCTGAACACTGTGATACATGGGTCATGGAGGATTGTAATGACATGGGCATGGAGCATTGTGATAACCGGGATCTTGGAGCATTGTGATTAAAAGTGAATGCATCATTGTGATGTAAAAGGCATGGTGCCTTGTCATGACAGGGTTCAAGGAGCACACTGACGACAAGTGTCAGGGAGCATTGTGATGTAAAGTGTATTGCGCATTGTAAAGACCAAGGTCATGGAGCATTGTGATGAGAAGTCCATGGATAATTGGGATGACGAGCGTCATGGGGTGTTGTGATGACAAGTGCTATGGAAGATTGTGATCACAAGGGTTTGGAGCATTGTGATGATAGAGGTCATGGAGCATTTTGAGTTCATTGTGATGACAACATCATGAAGCATTATGATGAAGGGCATGGTGCATTGTGGTGGTAGGGTTCATGGAGCACTGAGATGAAAAGTGTCATGGCGCATTGTTATGAGAGGGGTCTCGGAGCATTGTGATGACAAGGGCATGGAGCATTGTGATGAGAAGGCCAAGAAGAATACTGATGACATGCGTCATGGAGCTCCTTGATGACAAGTGCATACAGCATTGTGATTACAGGGGTCTTGGAGCATTGAGATGAAAAGGTGCATGGAGCATTGTGATTACAGGGGTAATGGAGCATTGTGATGACAAGTGAATGCATCATTGTGATGAAAAAGGCATGGATCCTATTCATGACAGGATTCAAAGAGCATTCCGAAGACAAGTGTCAGGGAGCATTGTGATGACAAGTGTATTGAGTATTGTGATGACAAAGGTCATGGAGCATTGAGATGACAAGGGCATGGAGTATAGTGATGACAGGCATCATGGAGCGTTGTGATGACAAGTCTTATGGAACATTGTGATCACACGGGTTTGGAGCATTGCGATGACAGAGTTCATGGATCATATTGATTTCAAGGAGCATGGATCTTTGTGATGACAAGGGCATGAAGCAATGTGATCCCAAGATGCATGTAGGATTGTGATGACAATGGTAATGGAGGAATGTGATGACAAGCGCATGGAATATTGTGATGAAAAGGGCATGTAGCGTTTTGCTGACAAAGGCATGGAGCATTTTGATGACAAGTGTCATGGAGCACTGTGATGACAAACATCACGGAGCATTGTGATTACAGGGTTCATGGAGCATTGGGATGACACGGCCAAGGATCATTGTGTTGACAAGTGTTATGGAGAATTGTGATGACAAGAGTCACGGATCATTGTGTTGTCAGGGGTCATGGATCATTGTGATGAGAGTGGTCATGGAGCATTGTGATGACAAGGGTCATGGAGCATTGTGATCATAAGGTCATGGAGCATTGGGCTGAAAATGTTCATGGAGTATTGTGATGAGAGGTGTCATGGAGCATTGTGATGACAAGGGAATGGAGCATTGTGATGACAATGTCCTGGAGCATTTAATGAGAAGACCATGGAGCCATGTGATGACAAGTCTCATGGAGCATTCTCACGAAAATCGGCATGGAGCATTGTGATTACTGTGGTCTTGGAGCATTGTGATGAATAGGGCATGGAGCATTGTGATGTAAAAGGCATGGAGCCTTGCCATGACAGGGTTCCAAGAGCATATTGACATCAAGTGTCAGGGACCATTGTGATGACAAGTGTATTGAGCATGGTGATGCCAAAGCTCATGGAGCATTGTGATGAGAAGACCATGGATAATTTTGATGACGAGCGTCATGGGGCGTTGTGAGGACAAGTGTTATGGAACATTGTGATCACAAGGGATTGGAGCCTTGTGATGACAGAGGTCATGGAGCATTTTGAGTTCATTCTGATGACAATAGCATGAAGCACTATGATGATGGGCAGGGTGCATTGTGATGACAGGGTTCATGGAACATTGAGGTGAAAAGGGGCATGGAGCAGTGTAGTTACAAGGGTCTTGGTGCTTTGTGATGACAAGGGCATGCAGCATTGTGATGAGAAGGCCATGGAGGATTCTGATGAGATGCGTCATGGAGTTTGTGATGACAAGGGCATGGAGCATTGTGATGAGAAGACCATGGATAATGGTGATGACAAGCGTCATGGGGTGTTGTGATGAAAAGTGTTATGGAACATTGTGATCCCAAGGGTTTAGAGCATTGTGATGGCAGATGTCATGGAGCATTTTGATTTCATTTTGATTACAATAGCGTGAAGCAATATGATGATGGACATGTTGCATTGTGATGACAAGGTTCTTCGAGCATTGAGATGAAAAGGGGCATGGAGCATTGTGATTACAGGGTTCTTGGAGCATTGTGATGACAAGGGCATGGAGCATTGTGATGAGATGGCCATGGAGCATTCTGATGACTTGTGTCATGGAGATTTTGATGACAAGGGCATGAAGCATTGTTGTAACAGTGGTCTTAGAGCATTTTGATTACAAGGGTTATGGAGCCTTGTGATAAGAAGGCCGTTGAACATTGTGATGGCTGGGGTCATGGAGCATTGTTATGACAGTGGCAATGGAGCATTGTGATGACAAGGGCATGGAGCATTGGTCTGAAAAGTTTCATGGATTATTGGGATGAGAGTGGGCATGGAGCATTGTGATGACAAGGGCACGGAACACTGTGATACATGGGTCATGTAGGATTGTAACGACAAGGGCATGGAGAATTGTGATGACAAGAGCATGTAACATTGTGATGAGAAGTGTCATGGAGCATTGTGATGACAAAGATGTAGAGAATTGTGATGACAAGGGACATGGAGCATTGTGATGACCAGAGCATGGAGCATTGGTCTGACAGGTTTCATGGATTATTGTGATGACAAGTGTCATGGAGCATTTTGATGACAAGGGCATGGGGCATTGTGATGGGAAGAGCAGGGAGCATTGTGATGACAAGGTTTATGGAGCATTGTGATGACAAGGCTGTGGAGCATTGTGATGACAAGCACAAGTCACATTTTGATGCCATGGGTCATGGAGCACTGTGCTGACAAGGGCATGCAACTTTGTGATGACAAGGTTCATGGAGCATTGAGAGGAAAAGGGGCATGGAGCATTGTGATGACAGGGGTCTAGGAGCTTTGTGATGACAGAGGTCATGGATCATTTTGATTTCCTTCTGATGACAATAGCCTGAAGCATTATGATGATGGGTAAGGTCCATTGTGATGACAGGTGTAATGGAGCATTGAGATGAAAAGGGGCATGGAGCATTGTGATTACAGGTGTATAGGAGCATTGTGATGACAAGAGCATGGAGCATTGTGATGAAAACTGCTTGGAGCCTTTTCATGACATGTTTCAAGGAGCATTCTGATGACGAGTGTCAGGGAGCATTGTGATGACAACTCTCTTGAGCATTGTGATGACAGAGATCATGGATCACTGTGATGACAGGTGTCATGGAGGATTGTGATGAGAAGGTCATGGAATATTGGGCTGAAAATATTCATGGAATATTGTGGTGACAGGGGTCATGGATCCTTTTGATAGCAAGGGAATGGAGCATTGTGATGACAAGGTCCTTGAGCATTGTGATGAGAAGACCATGGAGCCTTGTGATGACAAGTCTAATGGAGCATTCTGAAGGAAAGAGGCATGGAGCATTGTGATTACAGGGTCCTGGCGCATTGTAATGACAAGAGCAAGGAGCATTGTGATGAGGAGACCATGGAGCATTCTCATGATTTGTGTCATGGTGTTTTGTGAAGACAAGGGCATGGACCATTGTGATTACAGGTGTCTTGGAGCATTGTGATGACAAGGGTCATGGAGCCTTGTGAGGAGAAGGCCGTGGGACATTATGATGGCAGGGGTCATGGAGCATTGTTATGACGTGGGTAATGGATCATTGTGATGAAAAGGACACGGAACATAGGTCTATAAAATTTCATGGATTATTGTGATGACAGTGGGTATGGAGCATTGTGATGACAAGGGCTCGGAACACTGTGATACATGGGTCATGGAGGATTGTAATGACATGGGCATGGAGCATTGTGATGAGAAGGGCATCGAGAATTGTGATGACAATCGTCATGGAGATTTCTGATGACAAGGGCATGGAGAAATCTGATGAGATGTTTCAGGCAGCATTGTGATGACAATGGCATGGAGCATTGTGATGCCAAGGGTCATGGAGCTGTGTGATAACAAATGTCATGGAGCAGTTTGATGACAAGGGCATGGTGCATTGTGATGAGTAGGGCAGGGAGCATTGTGATGACAGGTGTTATGGAACATTGTGATGTCAGGGCTCGTGGAGCATTGTGATGATATGGGCATGTAGCATGGTGATGACAGGTGTCATGGAACATTGTCAGATGACAATTGTTTTGAGCATTGTAATGACAAACATCTTGGATCATTGAGATGACAAGGGCATGGAGTAGTGTGATGACAGGCATCATGGAGCATTGTGATGAGTGTGTTATGGAACATTGTGATCACAAGGGTTTGGAGCATACGGATGACAGAGGTCATGGATCATTTTGAATTCAAGGAGCATGAAACATTGTGGTGACAAGGGCATGAAGCAATGTGATCCCAAGTTTCAGGGAGGATTGTGATGACAATGGTAATGGAGTATTGTGATGAGAATCACATGGAGCACTGTGATGACAAGGTCATGTAGCACTTTGCTGACAAAGGCATTGAGCATTGTGATGACACGTGTCATGGAACATTGTGATAACAGGTGTCATAGAGCATTAGGATGACAAGAGCATGGACCATTTTGATGAGAAGAGTCATGGAGCATTTTGATGACAAGAGCCACAGATCATTGTGTTGTCAGGGGTCATTGAGCGTTTTGATGACAGTGGTCAGGGAGGATTGGGCTGAAAATGTTCTTGGAGCATTGTGAACACAAGGGAATGGAGCATTGTGGTGACAATATCCTGGAGCATTGTGATGAGATGACCAGGGAGTCTTTTGATGACAAGTCTCATGGAGCAAGCTGATGGAAAGGGGCATGGAGCATTGTGATTACAGTTGTCTTGGAGCATTGTGATGACAAGAGCATGGAGCATTGTGATGAGAAGTCCATGGAACATTCTGATGACATGCATCATGGAGCTTTGTGATGACAATGGCAAGAGGCATTGTGATTACAGGGATCTTGGAGCATTGTGATGAAAAGGGCATGGATCATTGTGATGACAAAGGCATGGAGCCTTGTCATGACAGGGTTCAAGGAGCATACTGACGACAAGTGTCAGGGAGCATTGTGATGACAAGTGTCATGGAGCACTGTGATGACAAGCGTCATGGAGCCTTGTGATAACCGGGATCTTGGAGCATTGTGATGAAAAGTGAATGCATCATTGTGATGA
Source organism: Mesoplodon densirostris (assembly GCF_025265405.1). Classification (NCBI taxonomy): domain Eukaryota; kingdom Metazoa; phylum Chordata; class Mammalia; order Artiodactyla; family Ziphiidae; genus Mesoplodon; species Mesoplodon densirostris. Next base: position 3,745,289 of record NC_082682.1, read on the forward strand.
AAAAGGAATGGTGCCTTGTCATGACAGGGTTCAAGGAGCACACTGACGACAAGTGTCAGGGAGCATTGTGATGTAAAGTGTATTGCGCATTGTAAAGACCAAGGTCATGGAGCATTGTGATGAGAAGTCCATGGATAATTGGAATGACGAGAGTCATGGGGTGTTGTGATGACAAGTGTTATGGAAGATTGGGTTCACAAGGGTTTGAAGCAGTGTGATGATAGAGTTCATGGAACATTTTGAGTTCATTGTGATGACAACATCATGAAGCATTATGATGAAGGGCATGGTGCATTGTGATGATAGGGTTCATGGAGCACTGAGATGAAAAGTGTCATGGTGCATTGTTATGACAGGAGTCTTGGAGCATTGTGATGACAAGGGCATGGAGCATTGTGATGAGAAGGCCAAGGAGAATACTGATGACATGCGTCATGGAGCTCCTTGATGACAAGTGCATACAGCATTATGATTACAGGGGTCTTGGAGCATTGAGATGAAAAGGGGCATGGAGCATTGTGATTACAGGGGTAATGGAGCATTGTGATGACAAGTGAATCGAGCATTGTGATGAAAAAGGCATGGATCCTATTCATTACAGGATTCAAGGAACATTCCGAAGACAAGAATCAGGGAGCATTGTGATGACATGTGTATTGAGTATTGTGATGACAAAGGTCATGGAGCATTGAGATGACAAGGGCATGGAGTATGGTGATGACAGGCATCATGGAGCGTTGTGATGACAAGTCTTATGGAACATTGTGATCACACGGGTTTGGAGCATTGTGATGACAGAGTTCATGGATCATATTGATTTCAAGGAGCATGGATCTTTGTGATGACAAGGGCATGAAGCAATGTGATACCAAGATGCATGTAGGATTGTGATGACAATGGTAATGGAGGAATGTGATGACAAGCGCATGGAATATTGTGATGAAAAGGGCTTGTAGCGTTTTGCTGACAAAGGCATGGAGCATTTTGATGACAAGTGTCATGGAGCACTGTGATGACAAACATCACGGAGCATTGTGATTACAGGGTTCATGGAGCATTGGGATGACACGGCCAAGGATCATTGTGTTGACAAGTGTTATGGAGAATTTTGATGACAAGAGTCACGGATCGTTGTGTTGTCAGGGGTCATGGACCGTTGTGATGACAGGGGTCATGGAGCATTGTAATGACAAGGGTCATGGAGCATTGTGATCACAAGGTCATGGAGAATTGGGCTGAAAATGTTCATGGAGTATTGTGATGAGTGGTGTCATGGAGAATTGTGATGACAAGGGAATGGAGCATTGTGATGAGAATGTCCTGGAACATTTAATGAGAAGACCATGGAGCCATGTGATGACAAGTCTCATGGAGCATTCTCACGAAAAGCTGCATGCAGCATTGTGATTACTGTGGTCTTGGAGCATTGTGATGAATAGGGCATGGAGCATTGTAATGAAAAAGGCATGGAGCCTTGCCATGACAGGGTTCCAAGAGCATATTGACATCAAGTGTCAGGGACCATTGTGATGACAAGTGTATTGAGCATGGTGATGCCAAAGCTCATGGAGCATTGTGATGAGAAGACCATGGATAATTTTGATGACGAGCGTCATGGGGCGTTGTGAGGACAAGTGTTATGGAACATTGTGATCACAAGGGATTGGAGCCTTGTGATGACAGAGGTCATGGAGCATTTTGAGTTCATTCTGATGACAATAGCATGAAGCACTATGATGATGGGCAGGGTGCATTTTGATGACAGGGTTCATGGAACATTGAGGTGAAAAGGGGCATGGAGCAGTGTAGTTACAAGGGTCTTGGAGCTTTGTGATGACAAGGGCATGCAGCATTGTGATGAGAAGGCCATGGAGGATTCTGATGAGATGCGTCATGGAGCTTTGTGATGACAAGGGCATGGAGCATTGTGATGAGAAGACCATGGATAATGGTGATGATGAGCGTCATGGGGCGTTGTGATGAAAAGTGTTATGGAACATTGTGATCCCAAGGTTTCAGAGCATTGTGATGGCAGATGTCATGGAGCATTTTGATTTCATTTTGATTACAATAGAGTGAAGCAATATGATGATGGACATGTTGCATTGTGATGACAAGGTTCTTCGAGCATTGAGATGAAAAGGGGCATGGAGCATTGTGATTACAGGGTTCTTGGAGCATTGTGATGACAAGGGCATGGAGCATTGTGATGAGATGGCCATGGAGCATTCTGATGACTTGTGTCATGGAGATTTTGATGACAAGGGCATGAAGCATTGTTGTAACAGTGGTCTTAGAGCATTTTGATTACAAGGGTTATGGAGCCTTGTGATAAGAAGGCCGTGGAACATTGTGATGGCTGGGGTCATGGAGCATTGTTATGACAGTGGCAATGGAGCATTGTGATGACAAGGGCATGGAGCATTGGTCTGAAAAGTTTCATGGATTATTGGGATGAGAGTGGGCATGGAGCATTGTGATGACAAGGGCACGGAACACTGTGATACATGGGTCATGTAGGATTGTAACGACAAGGGCATGGAGACTTGTGATGACAAGAGCATGTAACATTGTGATGAGAAGTGTCATGGAGCATTGTGATGACAAAGATGTAGAGAATTGTGATGACAAGGGACAAGGAGCATTGTGATGACCAGAGCATGGAGCATTGGTCTGACAGGTTTCATGGATTATTGTGATGACAAGTGTCATGGAGCATTTTGATGACAAGGGCATGGGGCATTGTGATGGGAAGAGCAGGGAGCATTGTGATGACAAGGTTTATGGAGCATTGTGATGACAAGGCTGTGGAGCATTGTGATGACAAGCACAAGTCACATTTTGATGCCATGGGTCATGGAGCACTGTGCTGACAAGGGCATGCAACTTTGTGATGACAAGGTTCATGGAGCATTGAGAGGAAAAGGGGCATGGAGCATTGTGATGACAGGGGTCTAGGAGCTTTGTGATAACAGAGGTCATGGATCATTTTGATTTCCTTCTGATGACAATAGCCTGAAGCATTATGATGATGGGCATGGTCCATTGTGATGACAGGTGTAATGGAGCATTGAGATGAAAAGGGGCATGGAGCATTGTGATTACAGGTGTATAGGAGCATTGTGATGACAAGAGCATGGAGCATTGTGATGAAAAGTGCTTGGAGCCTTTTCATGACATGTTTCAAGGAGCATTCTGATGACGAGTGTCAGGGAGCATTGTGATGACAACTCTCTTGAGCATTGTGATGACAGAGATCATGGATCACTGTGATGACAGGTGTCATGGAGCATTGTGATGAGAAGGTCATGGAGCATTGGGCTGAAAATATTCATGGAGTACTGTGGTGACAGGGGTCATGAATCCTTTTGATAGCAAGGGAATGGAGCATTGTGATGACAAGGTCCTGGAGCATTGTGATGAGAAGACCATGAAGCCTTGTGATGACAAGTCTAATGGAGCATTCTGAAGGAAAGAGGCATGGAGCATTGTGATTACAGGGTCCTGGAGCATTGTAATGACAAGAGCAAGGAGCATTGTGATGAGGAGACCATGGAGCATTCTCATGATTTGTGTCATGGTGTTTTGTGATGACAACGGCATGGACCATTGTGATTACAGGTGTCTTGGAGCATTGTGATGACAAGGGTCATGGAGCCTTGTGAGGAGAAGGCCGTGGGACATTATGATGGCAGGGGACATGGAGAATTGTTATGACGGGGGTAATGGATCATTGTGATGAAAAGGGCACGGAACATAGGTCTATAAAATTTAATGGGTTATTGTGATGACAGGGGGTATGGAGCATTGTGAAGACAAGGGCTCGGAACACTGTGATACATGGGTCATGGAGGATTGTAATGACATGGGCATGGAGCATTGTGATGAGAAGGGCATCGAGAATTGTGATGACAATCGTCATGGAGATTTGTGATGACAAGGGCATGGAGCAATATGATGAGATGTTTCAGGGAGCATTGTGATGACAATGGCATGGAGCATTGTGATGCCAAGGGTCATGGAGCTGTGTGATAACAAATGTCATGGAGCAGTTTGATGACAAGGGCATGGTGCATTGTGATGAGTAGGGCAGGGAGCATTGTGATGACAGGTGTTATGGAACATTGTGATGTCAGGGCTCATGGAGCATTGTGATGATATGGGCATGTAGCATGGTGATGACAGGTGTCATGGAACATTGTCAGATGACAATTGTTTTGAGCATTGTAATGACAAACATCTTGGATCATTGAGATGACAAGGGCATGGAGTAATGTGATGACAGGCATCATGGAGCATTCTGATGAGTGTGTTTTGGAACATTGTGATCACAAGGGTTTGGAGCCTAGTGATGACAGAGGTCATGGATCATTTTGGTTTCAAGGAGCATGGAACATTGTGATGACAAGGGCATGAAGCAATGTGATCCCAATTTTCAGGGAAGATTGTGATGACAATGGTAATGGAGTATTGTGATGAGAATCACATGGAGCACTGTGATGACAAGGTCATGTAGCATTTTGCTGACAAAGGCATGGATCATTGTGATGACAAAGGCATGGAGCCTTGTCATGACAGGGTCCAAGGAGCATACTGATGACAAGTGTCAGGGAGCATTGTGATGACAAGTGTCATGGAGCACTGTGATGACAAGCGTCATGGAGCCTTGTGATGACCGGGATCTTGGAGCATTGTGATGAAAAGTGAATGCATCATTGTGATGAAAAAGGCATGGTGCCTTGTCATGACAGGGTTCAAGGAGCACACTGACGACAAGTGTCAGGGAGCATTGTGATGTAAAGTGTATTGCACATTGTAAAGACCAAGGTCATGGAGCATTGTGATGAGAAGTCCATGGATAATTGGGATGACGAGCGTCATGGGGTGTTGTGATGACAAGTGTTATGGAAGATTGTGATCACAAGGGTTTGGAGCATTGTGATGACAGAGGTCATGGAGCATTTTGAGTTCATTGTGATGACAAAATCATGAAGCATTATGACGAAGGGCATGGTGCATTGTGGTGGTAGGGTTCATGGAGCACTGAGATGAAAAGTGTCATGGCGCATTGTTATGACAGGGGTCTTGGAGCATTGTGATGACAAGGGCATGGAGAATTGTGATGAGAAGGCCAAGGAGAATACTGATGACATGCGTCATGGAGGTCCGTGATGACAAGTGCATACAGCATTGTGATTACAGGGGTCTTGGAGCATTGAGATGAAAAGGGGCATGGAGCATTGTGATTACAGGGGTAATGGAGCATTGTGATGACAAGTGAATCGAGCATTGTGATGAAAAAGGCATGGATCCTATTCATGACAGGATTCAAGGAGCATTCCGAAGACAAGTGTCAGGGAGCATTGTGATGACAAGTGTATTGAGTATTGTGATGACAAAGGTCATGGAGCATTGAGATGACAAGGGCATGGAGTATGGTGATGACATGCATCATGGAGCGTTGTGATGACAAGTCTTATGGAACATTGTGATCACACGGGTTTGGAGCATTGCGATGACAGAGTTCATGGATCATATTGATTTCAAGGAGCATGGATCTTTGTGATGACAAGGGCATGAAGCAATGTGATCCCAAGATGCATGTAGGATTGTGATGACAATGGTAATGGAGGAATGTGATGACAAGCGCATGGAATATTGTGATGAAAAGGGCATGTAGCGTTTTGCTGACAAAGGCATGGAGCATTTTGATGACAAGTGTCATGGAGCACTGTGAAGACAAACATCACGGAACATTGTGATTACAGGGTTAATGGAGCATTGGGATGACACGGCCAAGGATCATTGTGTTGACAAGTGTTATGGAGAATTTTGATGACAAGAGTCACGAATCATGGTGTTGTCAGGGGTCATGGATCGTTGTGATGAGAGTGGTCATGGAGTATTGTGAGGACAAGTGTCATGGAGCATTGTGATCATAAGGTCATGGAGCATTGGGCTGAAAATGTTCATGGAGTATTGTGATGAGAGGTGTCATGGAGCATTGTGATGACAAGGGAATGGAGCATTGTGATGAGAATGTCCTGGAGCATTTAATGAGAAGACCATGGAGCCATGTGATGACAAGTCTCATGGAGCATTCTCACGAAAAGCGGCATGGAGCATTGTGATTACTGTGGTCTTGGAGCATTGTGATGAATAGGGCATGGAGCATTGTGATGAAAAAGGCATGGAGCCTTGCCATGACAGGGTTCCAAGAGCATATTGACATCAAGTGTCAGGGACCATTGTGATGACAAGTGTATTGAGCATGGTGATGCCAAAGCTCATGGAGCATTGTGATGAGAAGACCATGGATAATTTTGATGACGAGCGTCATGGGGCGTTGTGAGGACAAGTGTTATGGAACATTGTGATCACAAGGGATTGGAGCCTTGTGATGACAGAGGTCATGGAGTATTTTGATTTCATTTTGATTACAATAGCATGAAGCAATATGATGATGGACATGTTGCATTGTGATGACAAGGTTCTTCGAGCATTGAGATGAAAAGGGGCATGGAGCATTGTGATTACAGGGTTCTTGGAGCATTGTGATGACAAGGGCATGGAGCATTGTGATGACTTGTGTCATGGAGATTTTAATGACAAGGACATGAAGCATTGTTGTAACAGTGGTCTTAGAGCATTTTGATTACAAGGGTTATGGAGCCTTGTGATAAGAAGGCCGTGGAAAATTGTGATGGCTGGGGTCAATGAGCATTGTTATGACAGTGGTAATGGAGCATTGTGATGACAAGGGCATGGAGCATTGGTCTGAAAAGTTTCATGGATTATTGGGATGAGAGTGGGCATGGAGCATTGTGATGACAAGGGCACGGAACACTGTGATACATGGGTCATGTAGGATTGTAACCGCAAGGGCATGGAGAATTGTGATGACAAGAGCATGTAACATTGTGATGAGAAGTGTCATGGAGCATTGTGATGACAAAGATGTAGAGAATTGTGATGACAAGGGTCATGGGGCATTGTGATGACCAGAGCATGGAACATTGGTCTGACAGGTTTCATGGATTATTGTGATGACAAATGTCATGGAGCATTTTGATGACAAGGGCATGGTGCATTGTGATGAGTAGGGCAGGGAGCATTGTGATGACAGGTGTTATGGAACATTGTGAGGTCAGGGCTCATGGAGCATTGTGATGATATGGGCATGTAGCATGGTGATGACAGGAGTCATGGAACATTGTCAGATGACAAATGTTTTGAGCATTGTAATGACAAACATCTTGGATCATTGAGATGACAAGGGCATGGAGTAGTGTGATGACAGGCATCATGGAGCATTGTGATGAGTGTGTTATGGAACATTGTGATCACAAGGGTTTGGAGCCTAGTGATGACAGAGGTCATGGATCATTTTGATTTCAAGGAGCATGGAACATTGTGATGACAAGGGCATGAAGCAATGTGATCCCAAGTTTCAGGGAGGATTGTGATGACAATGGTAATGGAGTATTGTGATGAGAATCACATGGAGCACTGTGATGACAAGGTCATGTAGCATTTTGCTGACAAAGGCATGGAGCATTGTGATGACAAGTGTCATGGAACATTGTGATAACAGGGGTCATAGAGCATTAGGATGACAAGAGCATGGACCATTTTGATAAGAAGAGTCATGGAGCATTTTGATGACAAGAGCCACAGATCATTGTGTTGTCAGGGGTCATTGAGCGTTGTGATGACAGTGGTCATGGAGGATTGGCCTGAAAATGTTCTTGGAGCATTGTGAACACAAGGGAATGGAGCATTGTGGTGACAATATCCTGGAGCATTGTGATGAGATGACCATGGAGTCTTTTGATGACAAGTCTCATGGAGCAACCTGATGGAAAGGGGCATGGAACATTGTGATTACAGTTGTCTTGGAGCATTGTGATGACAAGAGCATGGAGCATTGTGATGAGAAGTCCATGGAACATTCTGATGACATGCATCATGGAGCTTTGTGATGACAATGGCAAGAGGCATTGTGATTACAGGGATCTTGGTGCATTGTGATGAAAAGGGCATGGATCATTGTGATGACAAAGGCATGGAGCCTTGTCATGACAGGGTTCAAGGAGCATACTGAGGACAAGTGTCAGGGAGCATTGTGATGACAAGTGTCATGGAGCACTGTGATGACAAGCGTCATGGAGCCTTGTGATAACCGGGATCTTGGAGCATTGTGATGAAAAGTGAATGCATCATTGTGATGAAAAAGGCATGGTGCCTTGTCATGATAGGGTTCAAGGAGCACACTGACGACAAGTGTCAGGGAGCATTGTGATGTAAAGTGTATTGCGCATTGTAATGACAAAGGTCATGGAGCATTGTGATGAGAAGTCCATGGATAATTGGGATGACGAGCGTCATGGGGTGTTTTGATGACAAGTGTTATGGAAGATTGTGATCACAAGGGTTTGGAGCATTGTGATGATAGAGTTCATGGAGCATTTTGAGTTCATTGTGATGACAACTTCATGAAGCATTATGATGAAGGGCATGGTTCATTGTGATGATAGGGTTCATGGAGCACTGAGATGAAAAGTGTCATGGCGCATTGTTATGACAGGGGTCTTGGAGCATTGTGATGACAAGGGCATGGAGCATTGTGATGAGAAGGCCAAGGAGAAAACTGATGACATGCGTCATGGAGCTCCTTGATGACAAGTGCATACAGCATTGTGATTACAGGGGTCTTGGAGCATTGAGATGAAAAGGGGCATGGAGCATTGTGATTACAGGGGTAATGGAGCATTGTGATGACAAGTGAATCGAGCATTGTGATGAAAAAGGCATGGATCCTATTCATGACAGGATTCAAGGAGCATTCCGAAGACAAGTGTCAGGGAGCATTGTGATGACAAGTGTATTGAGTATTGTGATGACAAAGGTCATGGAGCATTGAGATGACAAGGGCATGGAATATGGTGATGACATGCATCATGGAGCGTTGTGATGACAAGTCTTATGGAACATTGTGATCACACGGGTTTGCAGCATTGCGATGACAGAGTTCATGGATCATATTGATTTCAAGGAGCATGGATCTTTGTGATGACAAGGGCATGAAGCAATGTGATCCCAAGATGCATGTAGGATTGTGATGACAATGGTAATGGAGGAATGTGATGACAAGCGAATGGAATATTGTGATGAAAAGGTCATGTAGCGTTTTGCTGACAAAGGCATGGAGCATTTTGATGACAAGTGTCATGGAGCACTGTGATGACAAACATCACGGAGCATTGTGATTACAGGGTTCATGGAGCATTGGGATGACACGGCCAAGGATCATTGTGTTGACAAGTGTTATGGAGAATTTTGATGACAAGTGTCACGGATCATTGTGTTGTCAGGGGTCATGGATCGTTGTGATGAGAGTGGTCATGGAGCATTGTGATGACAAGGGTCATGGAGCATTGTGATCATAAGGTCATGGAGCATTGGGCTGAAAATGTTCATGGAGTATTGTGATGAGAGATGTCATGGAGCATTGTGATGACAAGGGAATGGAGCATTGTGATGACAATGTCCTGGAGCATTTAATGAGAAGACCATGGAGCCATGTGATGACAAGTCTCATGGAGCATTCTCACGAAAATCGGCATGGAGCATTGTGATTACTGTGGTCTTGGAGCATTGTGATGAATAGGGCATGGAGCATTATGATGAAAAAGGCATGGAGCATTGTCATGACAGGGTTCCAAGAGCATATTGACATCAAGTGTAAGGGACCTTTGTGATGACAAGTGTATTGAGTATGGTGATGCCAAAGCTCATGGAGCATTGTGATGAGAAGACCATGGATAATTTTGATGACGAGCGTCATGGGGCGTTGTGAGGACAAGTGTTATGGAACATTGTGATCACAAGGGATTGGAGCCTTGTGATGACAGAGGTCATGGAGCATTTTGAGTTCATTCTGATGACAATAGCATGAAGCACTATGATGATGGGCAGGGTTCATTTTGATGACAGGGTTCATGGAACATTGAGGTGAAAAGGGGCATGGAGCAGTATAGTTACAAGGGTCTTGGAGCTTTGTGATGACAAGGGCATGCAGCATTGTGATGAGAAGGCCATGGAGGATTCTGATGAGATGCGTCATGGAGCTTTGTGATGACAAGGGCATGGAGCATTGTGATGAGAAGACCATGGATAATGGTGATGATGAGCGTCATGGGGCGTTGTGATGAAAAGTGTTATGGAACATTGTGATCCCAAGGGTTCAGAGCATTGTGATGGCAGATGTCATGGAGCATTTTGATTTCATTTTGATTACAATAGCGTGAAGCAATATGATGATGGACATGTTGCATTGTGATGACAAGGTTCTTCGAGCATTGAGATGAAAAGGGGCATGGAGCATTGTGATTACAGGGTTCTTGGAGCATTGTGATGACAAGGGCATGGAGCATTGTGATGAGATGGCCATGGAGCATTCTGATGACTTGTGTCATGGAGATTTTGATGACAAGGGCATGAAGCATTGTTGTAACAGTGGTCTTAGAGCATTTTGATTACAAGGGTTATGGAGCCTTGTGATAAGAAGGCCGTGGAACATTGTGATAGCTGGGGTCATGGAGCATTGTTATGACAGTGGCAATGGAGCATTGTGATGACAAGGGCATGGAGCATTGGTCTGAAAAGTTTCATGGATTATTGGGATGAGAGTGGGCATGGAGCATTGTGATGACAAGGGCACGGAACACTGTGATACATGGGTCATGTAGGATTGTAACGACAAGGGCATGGAGACTTGTGATGACAAGAGCATGTAACATTGTGATGAGAAGTGTCATGGAGCATTGTGATGACAAAGATGTAGATAATTGTGATGACAAGGGACAAGGAGCATTGTGATGACCAGAGCATGGAGCATTGGTCTGACAGGTTTCATGGATTATTGTGATGACAAGTGTCATGCAGCATTGTGATGACAAGGTTTATGGAGCATTGTGATGACAAGGCTGTGGAGCATTGTGATGACAAGCACAAGTCACATTTTGATGCCATGGGTCATGGAGCACTGTGCTGACAAGGGCATGCAACTTTGTGATGACAAGGTTCATGGAGCATTGAGAGGAAAAGGGGCATGGAGCATTGTGATGACAGGGGTCTAGGAGCTTTGTGATGACAGAGGTCATGGATCATTTTGATTTCCTTCTGATGACAATAGCCTGAAGCATTATGATGATGGGCATGGTCCATTGTGATGACAGGTGTAATGGAGCATTGAGATGAAAAGGGGCATGGAGCATTGTGATTACAGGGGTATAGGAGCATTGTGATGACAAGAGCATGGAGCATTGTGATGAAAAGTGCTTGGAGCCTTTTCATGACATGTTTCAAGGAGCATTCTGATGACGAGTGTCAGGGAGCATTGTGATGACAACTCTCTTGAGCATTGTGATGACAGAGATCATGGATCACTGTGATGACAGGTGTCATGGAGCATTGTGATGAGAAGGTCATGGAGCATTGGGCTGAAAATATTCATGGAGTATTGTGGTGACAGGGGTCATGAATCCTTTTGATAGCAAGGGAATGGAGCATTGTGATGACAAGGTCCTGGAGCATTGTGATGAGAAGACCATGAAGCCTTGTGATGACAAGTCTAATGGAGCATTCTGAAGGAAAGAGGCATGGAGCATTGTGATTACAGGGTCCTGGAGCATTGTAATGACAAGAGCAAGGAGCATTGTGATGAGGAGACCATGGAGCATTCTCATGATATGTGTCATGGTGTTTTGTGATGACAACGGCATGGACCATTGTGATTACAGGTGTCTTGGAGCATTGTGATGACAAGGGTCATGGAGCCTTGTGAGGAGAAGGCCGTGGGACATTATGATGGCAGGGGACATGGAGAATTGTTATGACGGGTGTAATGGATCATTGTGATGAAAAGGGCACGGAACATAGGTCTATAAAATTTCATGGGTTATTGTGATGACAGTGGGTATGGAGCATTGTGAAGACAAGGGCTCGGAACACTGTGATACATGGGTCATGGAGGATTGTAATGACATGGGCATGGAGCATTGTGATGAGAAGGGCATCGAGAATTGTGATGACAATCGTCATGGAGATTTGTGATGACAAGGGCATGGAGCAATATGATGAGATGTTTCAGGGAGCATTGTGATGACAATGGCATGGAGCATTGTGATGCCAAGGGTCATGGAGCTGTGTGATAACAAATGTCATGGAGCAGTTTGATGACAAGGGCATGGTGCATTGTGATGAGTAGGGCAGGGAGCATTGTGATGACAGGTGTTATGGAACATTGTGATGTCAGGGCTCATGGAGCATTGTGATGATATGGGCATGTAGCATGGTGCTGACAGGTGTCATGGAACATTGTCAGATGACAATTGTTTTGAGCATTGTAATGACAAACATCTTGGATCATTGAGATGACAAGGGCATGGAGTAATGTGATGACAGGCATCATGGAGCATTCTGATGAGTGTGTTTTGGAACATTGTGATCACAAGGGTTTGGAGCATAGTGATGACAGAGGTCATGGATCATTTTGGTTTCAAGGAGCATGGAACATTGTGATGACAAGGGCATGAAGCAATGTGATCCCAATTTTCAGGGAAGATTGTGATGACAATGGTAATGGAGTATTGTGATGAGAATCACATGGAGCACTGTGATGACAAGGTCATGTAGCATTTTGCTGACAAAGGCATGGATCATTGTGATGACAAAGGCATGGAGCCTTGTCATGACAGGGTCCAAGGAGCATACTGATGACAAGTGTCAGGGAGCATTGTGATGACAAGTGTCATGGAGCACTGTGATGACAAGCGTCATGGAGCCTTGTGATGACCGGGATCTTGGAGCATTGTGATGAAAAGTGAATGCATCATTGTGATGAAAAAGGCATGGTGCCTTGTCATGACAGGGTTCAAGGAGCACACTGACGACAAGTGTCAGGGAGCATTGTGATGTAAAGTGTATTGCACATTGTAAAGACCAAGGTCATGGAGCATTGTGATGAGAAGTCCATGGATAATTGGGATGACGAGCGTCATGGGGTGTTGTGATGACAAGTGTTATGGAAGATTGTGATCACAAGGGTTTGGAGCATTGTGATGACAGAGGTCATGGAGCATTTTGAGTTCATTGTGATGACAAAATCATGAAGCATTATGACGAAGGGCATGGTGCATTGTGGTGGTAGGGTTCATGGAGCACTGAGATGAAAAGTGTCATGGCGCATTGTTATGACAGGGGTCTTGGAGCATTGTGATGACAAGGGCATGGAGAATTGTGATGAGAAGGCCAAGGAGAATACTGATGACATGCGTCATGGAGGTCCGTGATGACAAGTGCATACAGCATTGTGATTACAGGGGTCTTGGAGCATTGAGATGAAAAGGGGCATGGAGCATTGTGATTACAGGGGTAATGGAGCATTGTGATCACAAGTGAATCGAGCATTGTGATGAAAAAGGCATGGATCCTATTCATGACAGGATTCAAGGAGCATTCCGAAGACAAGTGTCAGGGAGCATTGTGATGACAAGTGTATTGAGTATTGTGATGACAAAGGTCATGGAGCATTGAGATGACAAGGGCATGGAGTATGGTGATGACATGCATCATGGAGCGTTGTGATGACAAGTCTTATGGAACATTGTGATCACACGGGTTTGGAGCATTGCGATGACAGAGTTCATGGATCATATTGATTTCAAGGAGCATGGATCTTTGTGATGACAAGGGCATGAAGCAATGTGATCCCAAGATGCATGTAGGATTGTGATGACAATGGTAATGGAGGAATGTGATGACAAGCACATGGAATATTGTGATGAAAAGGGCATGTAGCGTTTTGCTGACAAAGGCATGGAGCATTTTGATGACAAGTGTCATGGAGCACTGTGAAGACAAACATCACGGAACATTGTGATTACAGGGTTAATGGAGCATTGGGATGACACGGCCAAGGATCATTGTGTTGACAAGTGTTATGGAGAATTTTGATGACAAGAGTCACGAATCATGGTGTTGTCAGGGGTCATGGATCGTTGTGATGAGAGTGGTCATGGAGTATTGTGAGGACAAGTGTCATGGAGCATTGTGATCATAAGGTCATGGAGCATTGGGCTGAAAATGTTCATGGAGTATTGTGATGAGAGGTGTCATGGAGCATTGTGATGACAAGGGAATGGAGCATTGTGATGAGAATGTCCTGGAGCATTTAATGAGAAGACCATGGAGCCATGTGATGACAAGTCTCATGGAGCATTCTCACGAAAAGCGGCATGGAGCATTGTGATTACTGTGGTCTTGGAGCATTGTGATGAATAGGGCATGGAGCATTGTGATGAAAAAGGCATGGAGCCTTGCCATGACAGGGTTCCAAGAGCATATTGACATCAAGTGTCAGGGACCATTGTGATGACAAGTGTATTGAGCATGGTGATGCCAAAGCTCATGGAGCATTGTGATGAGAAGACCATGGATAATTTTGATGACGAGCGTCATGGGGCGTTGTGAGGACAAGTGTTATGGAACATTGTGATCACAAGGGATTGGAGCCTTGTGATGACAGAGGTCATGGAGTATTTTGATTTCATTTTGATTACAATAGCATGAAGCAATATGATGATGGACATGTTGCATTGTGATGACAAGGTTCTTCGAGCATTGAGATGAAAAGGGGCATGGAGCATTGTGATTACAGGGTTCTTGGAGCATTGTGATGACAAGGGCATGGAGCATTGTGATGAGATGGCCATGGAGCATTCTGATGACTTGTGTCATGGAGATTTTAATGACAAGGACATGAAGCATTGTTGTAACAGTGGTCTTAGAGCATTTAGATTACAAGGGTTATGGAGCCTTGTGATAAGAAGGCCGTGGAAAATTGTGATGGATGGGGTCAAGGAGCATTGTTATGACAGTGGTAATGGAGCATTGTGATGACAAGGGCATGGATCATTGGTCTGAAAAGTTTCATGGATTATTGGGATGAGAGTGGGCATGGAGCATTGTGATGACAAGGGCACGGAACACTGTGATACATGGGTCATGTAGGATTGTAACGACAAGGGCATGGAGAATTGTGATGACAAGAGCATGTAACATTGTGATGAGAAGTGTCATGGAGCATTGTGATGACAAAGATGTAGAGAATTGTGATGACAAGGGTCATGGGGCATTGTGATGACCAGAGCATGGAACATTGGTCTGACAGGTTTCATGGATTATTGTGATGACAAATGTCATGGAGCATTTTGATGACAAGGGCATGGTGCATTGTGATGAGTAGGGCAGGGAGCATTGTGATGACAGGTGTTATGGAACATTGTGAGGTCAGGGCTCATGGAGCATTGTGATGATATGGGCAGGTAGCATGGTGATGACAGGAGTCATGGAACATTGTCAGATGACAAATGTTTTGAGCATTGTAATGACAAACATCTTGGATCATTGAGATGACAAGGGCATGGAGTAGTGTGATGACAGGCATCATGGAGCATTGTGATGAGTGTGTTATGGAACATTGTGATCACAAGGGTTTGGAGCCTAGTGATGACAGAGGTCATGGATCATTTTGATTTCAAGGAGCATGGAACATTGTGATGACAAGGGCATGAAGCAATGTGATCCCAAGTTTCAGGGAGGATTGTGATGACAATGGTAATGGAGTATTGTGATGAGAATCACATGGAGCACTGTGATGACAAGGTCATGTAGCATTTTGCTGACAAAGGCATGGAGCATTGTGATGACAAGTGTCATGGAACATTGTGATAACAGGGGTCATAGAGCATTAGGATGACAAGAGCATGGACCATTTTGATAAGAAGAGTCATGGAGCATTTTGATGACAAGAGCCACAGATCATTGTGTTGTCAGGGGTCATTGAGCGTTGTGATGACAGTGGTCATGGAGGATTGGGCTGAAAATGTTCTTGGAGCATTGTGAACACAAGGGAATGGAGCATTGTGGTGACAATATCCTGGAGCATTGTGATGAGATGACCATGGAGTCTTTTGATGACAAGTCTCATGGAGCAACCTGATGGAAAGGGGCATGGAACATTGTGATTACAGTTGTCTTGGAGCATTGTGATGACAAGAGCATGGAGCATTGTGATGAGAAGTCCATGGAACATTCTGATGACATGCATCATGGAGCTTTGTGATGACAATGGCAAGAGGCATTGTGATTACAGGGATCTTGGTGCATTGTGATGAAAAGGGCATGGATCATTGTGATGACAAAGGCATGGAGCCTTGTCATGACAGGGTTCAAGGAGCATACTGAGGACAAGTGTCAGGGAGCATTGTGATGACAAGTGTCATGGAGCACTGTGATGACAAGCGTCATGGAGCCTTGTGATAACCGGGATCTTGGAGCATTGTGATGAAAAGTGAATGCATCATTGTGATGAAAAAGGCATGGTGCCTTGTCATGACAGGGTTCAAGGAGCACACTGACGACAAGTGTCAGGGAGCATTGTGATGTAAAGTGTATTGCGCATTGTAATGACAAAGGTCATGGAGCATTGTGATGAGAAGTCCATGGATAATTGGGATGACGAGCGTCATGGGGTGTTTTGATGACAAGTGTTATGGAAGATTGTGATCACAAGGGTTTGGAGCATTGTGATGATAGAGTTCATGGAGCATTTTGAGTTCATTGTGATGACAACATCATGAAGCATTATGATGAAGGGCATGGTTCATTGTGATGATAGGGTTCATGGAGCACTGAGATGAAAAGTGTCATGGCGCATTGTTATGACAGGGGTCTTGGAGCATTGTGATGACAAGGGCATGGAGCATTGTGATGAGAAGGCCAAGGAGAATACTGATGACATGCGTCATGGAGCTCCTTGATGACAAGTGCATACAGCATTGTGATTACAGGGGTCTTGGAGCATTGAGATGAAAAGGGGCATGGAGCATTGTGATTACAGGGGTAATGGAGCATTGTGATGACAAGTGAATCGAGCATTGTGATGAAAAAGGCATGGATCCTATTCATGACAGGATTCAAGGAGCATTCCGAAGACAAGTGTCAGGGAGCATTGTGATGACAAGTGTATTGAGTATTGTGATGACAAAGGTCATGGAGCATTGAGATGACAAGGGCATGGAATATGGTGATGACATGCATCATGGAGCGTTGTGATGACAAGACTTATGGAACATTGTGATCACACGGGTTTGGAGCATTGCGATGACAGAGTTCATGGATCATATTGATTTCAAGGAGCATGGATCTTTGTGATGACAAGGGCATGAAGCAATGTGATCCCAAGATGCATGTAGGATTGTGATGACAATGGTAATGGAGGAATGTGATGACAAGCTAATGGAATATTGTGATGAAAAGGTCATGTAGCGTTTTGCTGACAAAGGCATGGAGCATTTTGATGACAAGTGTCATGGAGCACTGTGATGACAAACATCACGGAGCATTGTGATTACAGGGTTCATGGAGCATTGGGATGACACGGCCAAGGATCATTGTGTTGACAAGTGTTATGGAGAATTTTGATGACAAGTGTCACGGATCATTGTGTTGTCAGGGGTAATGGATCGTTGTGATGAGAGTGGTCATGGAGCATTGTGATGACAAGGGTCATGGAGCATTGTGATCATAAGGTCATGGAGCATTGGGCTGAAAATGTTCATGGAGTATTGTGATGAGAGATGTCATGGAGCATTGTGATGACAAGGGAATGGAGCATTGTGATGACAATGTCCTGGAGCATTTAATGAGAAGACCATGGAGCCATGTGATGACAAGTCTCATGGAGCATTCTCACGAAAATCGGCATGGAGCATTGTGATTACTGTGGTCTTGGAGCATTGTGATGAATAGGGCATGGAGCATTATGATGAAAAAGGCATGGAGCATTGTCATGACAGGGTTCCAAGAGCATATTGACATCAAGTGTAAGGGACCTTTGTGATGACAAGTGTATTGAGCATGGTGATGCCAAAGCTCATGGAGCATTGTGATGAGAAGACCATGGATAATTTTGATGACGAGCGTCATGGGGCGTTGTGAGTACAAGTGTTATGGAACATTGTGATCACAAGGGATTGGAGCCTTGTGATGACAGAGGTCATGGAACATTTTGAGTTCATTCTGATGACAATAGCATGAAGCACTATGATGATGGGCAGGGTGCATTTTGATGACAGGGTTCATGGAACATTGAGGTGAAAAGGGGCATGGAGCAGTGTAGTTACAAGGGTCTTGGAGCTTTGTGATGACAAGGGCATGCAGCATTGTGATGAGAAGGCCATGGAGGATTCTGATGAGATGCGTCATGGAGCTTTGTGATGACAAGGGCATGGAGCATTGTGATGAGAAGACCATGGATAATGGTGATGATGAGCGTCATGGGGCGTTGTGATGAAAAGTGTTATGGAACATTGTGATCCCAAGGGTTCAGAGCATTGTGATGGCAGATGTCATGGAGCATTTTGATTTCATTTTGATTACAATAGCGTGAAGCAATATGATGATGGACATGTTGCATTGTGATGACAAGGTTCTTCGAGCATTGCGATGAAAAGGGGCATGGAGCATTGTGATTACAGGGTTCTTGGAGCATTGTGATGACAAGGGCATGGAGCATTGTGATGAGATGGCCATGGAGCATTCTGATGACTTGTGTGATGGAGATTTTGATGACAAGGGCATGAAGCATTGTTGTAACAGTGGTCTTAGAGCATTTTGATTGCAAGGGTTATGGAGCCTTGTGATAAGAAGGCCGTGGAACATTGTGATGGCTGTGGTCATGGAGCATTGTTATGACAGTGGCAATGGAGCATTGTGATGACAAGGGCATGGAGCATTGGTCTGAAAAGTTTCATGGATTATTGGGATGAGAGTGGGCATGGAGCATTGTGATGACAAGGGCACGGAACACTGTGATACATGGGTCATGTAGGATAGTAACGACAAGGGCATGGAGACTTGTGATGACAAGAGCATGTAACATTGTGATGAGAAGTGTCATGGAGCATTGTGATGACAAAGATGTAGAGAATTGTGATGACAAGGGACATGGAGCATTGTGATGACCAGAGCATGGAGCATTGGTCTGACAGGTTTCATGGATTATTGTGATGACAAGTGTCATGGAGCATTGTGATGACAAGGTTTATGGAGCATTGTGATGACAAGGCTGTGGAGCATTGTGATGACAAGCACAAGTCACATTTTGATGCCATGGGTCATGGAGCACTGTGCTGACAAGGGCATGCAACTTTGTGATGACAAGGTTCATGGAGCATTGAGAGGAAAAGGGGCATGGAGCATTGTGATGACAGGGGTCTAGGAGCTTTGTGATGACAGAGGTCATGGATCATTTTGATTTCCTTCTGATGACAATAGCCTGAAGCATTATGATGATGGGCATGGTCCATTGTGATGACAGGTGTAATGGAGCATTGAGATGAAAAGGGGCATGGAGCATTGTGATTACAGGGGTATAGGAGCATTGTGATGACAAGAGCATGGAGCATTGTGATGAAAAGTGCTTGGAGCCTTTTCATGACATGTTTCAAGGAGCATTCTGATGACGAGTGTCAGGGAGCATTGTGATGACAACTCTCTTGAGCATTGTGATGACAGAGATCATGGATCACTGTGATGACAGGTCTCATGGAGCATTGTGATGAGAAGGTCATGGAGCATTGGGCTGAAAATATTCATGGAGTATTGTGGTGACAGGGGTCATGAATCCTTTTGATAGCAAGGGAATGGAGCATTGTGATGACAAGGTCCTGGAGCATTGTGATGAGAAGACCATGAAGCCTTGTGATGACAAGTCTAATGGAGCATTCTGAAGGAAAGAGGCATGGAGCATTGTGATTACAGGGTCCTGGAGCATTGTAATGACAAGAGCAAGGAGCATTGTGATGAGGAGACCATGGAGCATTCTCATGATATGTGTCATAGTGTTTTGTGATGACAACGGCATGGACCATTGTGATTACACGTGTCTTGGAGCATTGTGATGACAAGGGTCATGGAGCCTTGTGAGGAGAAGGCCGTGGGACATTATGATGGCAGGGGACATGGAGAATTGTTATGACGGGGGTAATGGATCATTGTGATGAAAAGGGCACGGAACATAGGTCTATAAAATTTAATGGGTTATTGTGATGACAGGGGGTATGGAGCATTGTGAAGACAAGGGCTCGGAACACTGTGATACATGGGTCATGGAGGATTGTAATGACATGGGCATGGAGCATTGTGATGAGAAGGGCATCGAGAATTGTGATGACAATCGTCATGGAGATTTGTGATGACAAGGGCATGGAGCAATATGATGAGATGTTTCAGGGAGCATTGTGATGACAATGGCATGGAGCATTGTGATGCCAAGGGTCATGGAGCTGTGTGATAACAAATGTCATGGAGCAGTTTGATGACAAGGGCATGGTGCATTGTGATGAGTAGGGCAGGGAGCATTGTGATGACAGGTGTTATGGAACATTGTGATGTCAGGGCTCATGGAGCATTGTGATGATATGGGCATGTAGCATGGTGATGACAGGTGTCATGGAACATTGTCAGATGACAATTGTTTTGAGCATTGTAATGACAAACATCTTGGATCATTGAGATGACAAGGGCATGGAGTAATGTGATGACAGGCATCATGGAGCATTCTGATGAGTGTGTTTTGGAACATTGTGATCACAAGGGTTTGGAGCCTAGTGATGACAGAGGTCATGGATCATTTTGGTTTCAAGGAGCATGGAACATTGTGATGACAAGGGCATGAAGCAATGTGATCCCAATTTTCAGGGAAGATTGTGATGACAATGGTAATGGAGTATTGTGATGAGAATCACATGGAGCACTGTGATGACAAGGTCATGTAGCATTTTGCTGACAAAGGCATGGATCATTGTGATGACAAAGGCATGGAGCCTTGTCATGACAGGGTCCAAGGAGCATACTGATGACAAGTGTCAGGGAGCATTGTGATGACCAGTGTCATGGAGCACTGTGATGACAAGCGTCATGGAGCCTTGTGATGACCGGGATCTTGGAGCATTGTGATGAAAAGTGAATGCATCATTGTGATGAAAAAGTCATGGTGCCTTGTCATGACAGGGTTCAAGGAGCACACTGACGACAAGTGTCAGGGAGCATTGTGATGTAAAGTGTATTGCACATTGTAAAGACCAAGGTCATGGAGCATTGTGATGAGAAGTCCATGGATAATTGGGATGACGAGCGTCATGGGGTGTTGTGATGACAAGTGTTATGGAAGATTGTGATCACAAGGGTTTGGAGCATTGTGATGACAGAGGTCATGGAGCATTTTGAGTTCATTGTGATGACAAAATCATGAAGCATTATGACGAAGGGCATGGTGCATTGTGGTGGTAGGGTTCATGGAGCACTGAGATGAAAAGTGTCATGGCGCATTGTTATGACAGGGGTCTTGGAGCATTGTGATGACAAGGGCATGGAGAATTGTGATGAGAAGGCCAAGGAGAATACTGATGACATGCGTCATGGAGGTCCGTGATGACAAGTGCATACAGCATTGTGATTACAGGGGTCTTGGAGCATTGAGATGAAAAGGGGCATGGAGCATTGTGATTACAGGGGTAATGGAGCATTGTGATCACAAGTGAATCGAGCATTGTGATGAAAAAGGCATGGATCCTATTCATGACAGGATTCAAGGAGCATTCCGAAGACAAGTGTCAGGGAGCATTGTGATGACAAGTGTATTGAGTATTGTGATGACAAAGGTCATGGAGCATTGAGATGACAAGGGCATGGAGTATGGTGATGACATGCATCATGGAGCGTTGTGATGACAAGTCTTATGGAACATTGTGATCACACGGGTTTGGAGCATTGCGATGACAGAGTTCATGGATCATATTGATTTCAAGGAGCATGGATCTTTGTGATGACAAGGGCATGAAGCAATGTGATCCCAAGATGCATGTAGGATTGTGATGACAATGGTAATGGAGGAATGTGATGACAAGCGCATGGAATATTGTGATGAAAAGGGCATGTAGCGTTTTGCTGACAAAGGCATGGAGCATTTTGATGACAAGTATCATGGAGCACTGTGAAGACAAACATCACGGAACATTGTGATTACAGGGTTAATGGAGCATTGGGATGACACGGCCAAGGATCATTGTGTTGACAAGTGTTATGGAGAATTTTGATGACAAGAGTCACGAATCATGGTGTTGTCAGGGGTCATGGATCGTTGTGATGAGAGTGGTCATGGAGTATTGTGAGGACAAGTGTCATGGAGCATTGTGATCATAAGGTCATGGAGCATTGGGCTGAAAATGTTCATGGAGTATTGTGATGAGAGGTGTCATGGAGCATTGTGATGACAAGGGAATGGAGCATTGTGATGAGAATGTCCTGGAGCATTTAATGAGAAGACCATGGAGCCATGTGATGACAAGTCTCATGGAGCATTCTCACGAAAAGCGGCATGGAGCATTGTGATTACTGTGGTCTTGGAGCATTGTGATGAATAGGGCATGGAGCATTGTGATGAAAAAGGCATGGAGCCTTGCCATGACAGGGTTCCAAGAGCATATTGACATCAAGTGTCAGGGACCATTGTGATGACAAGTGTATTGAGCATGGTGATGCCAAAGCTCATGGAGCATTGTGATGAGAAGACCATGGATAATTTTGATGACGAGCGTCATGGGGCGTTGTGAGGACAAGTGTTATGGAACATTGTGATCACAAGGGATTGGAGCCTTGTGATGACAGAGGTCATGGAGTATTTTGATTTCATTTTGATTACAATAGCGTGAAGCAATATGATGATGGACATGTTGCATTGTGATGACAAGGTTCTTCGAGCATTGAGATGAAAAGGGGCATGGAGCATTGTGATTACAGGGTTTTTGGAGCATTGTGATGACAAGGGCATGGAGCATTGTGATGAGATGGCCATGGAGCATTCTGATGACTTGTGTCATGGAGATTTTAATGACAAGGACATGAAGCATTGTTGTAACAGTGGTCTTAGAGCATTTTGATTACAAGGGTTATGGAGCCTTGTGATAAGAAGGCCGTGGAAAATTGTGATGGCTGGGGTCAAGGAGCATTGTTATGACAGTGGTAATGGAGCATTGTGATGACAAGGGCATGGAGCATTGGTCTGAAAAGTTTCATGGATTATTGGGATGAGAGTGGGCATGGAGCATTGTGATGACAAGGGCACGGAACACTGTGATACATGGGTCATGTAGGATTGTAACGACAAGGGCATGGAGAATTGTGATGACAAGAGCATGTAACATTGTGATGAGAAGTGTCATGGAGCATTGTGATGACAAAGATGTAGAGAATTGTGATGACAAGGGTCATGGGGCATTGTGATGACCAGAGCATGGAACATTGGTCTGACAGGTTTCATGGATTATTGTGATGACAAATGTCATGGAGCATTTTGATGACAAGGGCATGGTGCATTGTGATGAGTAGGGCAGGGAGCATTGTGATGACAGGTGTTATGGAACATTGTGAGGTCAGGGCTCATGGAGCATTGTGATGATATGGGCATGTAGCATGGTGATGACAGGAGTCATGGAACATTGTCAGATGACAATTGTTTTGAGCATTGTAATGACAAACATCTTGGATCATTGAGATGACAAGGGCATGGAGTAGTGTGATGACAGGCATCATGGAGCATTGTGATGAGTGTGTTATGGAACATTGTGATCACAAGGGTTTGGAGCATAGTGATGACAGAGGTCATGGATCATTTTGATTTCAAGGAGCATGGAACATTGTGATGACAAGGGCATGAAGCAATGTGATCCCAAGTTTCAGGGAGGATTGTGATGACAATGGTAATGGAGTATTGTGATGAGAATCACATGGAGCACTGTGATGACAAGGTCATGTAGCATTTTGCTGACAAAGGCATGGAGCATTGTGATGACAAGTGTCATGGAACATTGTGATAACAGGGGTCATAGAGCATTAGGATGACAAGAGCATGGACCATTTTGATAAGAAGAGTCATGGAGCATTTTGATGACAAGAGCCACAGATCATTGTGTTGTCAGGGGTCATTGAGCGTTGTGATGACAGTGGTCATGGAGGATTGGGCTGAAAATGTTCTTGGAGCATTGTGAACACAAGGGAATGGAGCATTGTGGTGACAATATCCTGGAGCATTGTGATGAGATGACCATGGAGTCTTTTGATGACAAGTCTCATGGAGCAAGCTGATGGAAAGGGGCATGGAGCATTGTGATTACAGTTGACTTGGAGCATTGTGATGACAAGAGCATGGAGCATTGTGATGAGAAGTCCATGGAACATTCTGATGACATGCATCATGGAGCTTTGTGATGACAATGGCAAGAGGCATTGTGATTACAGGGATCTTGGAGCATTGTGATGAAAAAGGCATGGATCATTGTGATGACAAAGGCATGGAGCCTTGTCATGACAGGGTTCAAGGAGCATACTGACGACAAGTGTCAGGGAGCATTGTGATGACAAGTGTCATGGAGCACTGTGATGACAAGCGTCATGGAGCCTTGTGATAACCGGGATCTTGGAGCATTGTGATGAAAAGTGAATGCATCATTGTGATGAAAAAGGCATGGTGCCTTGTCATGACAGGGTTCAAGGAGCACACTGACGACAAGTGTCAGGGAGCATTGTGATGTAAAGTGTATTGCGCATTGTAATGACAAAGGTCATGGAGCATTGTGATGAGAAGTCCATGGATAATTGGAATGATGAGCATCATGGGGTGTTGTGATGACAAGTGTTGTGGAAGATTGTGATCACAAGGGTTTGGAGCATTGTGATGATAGAGTTTATGGAGCATTTTGAGTTCATTGTGATGACAACATCATGAAGCATTATGATGAAGGGCATGGTGCATTGTGATGATAGGGTTCATGGAGCACTGAGATGAAAAGTGTCATGGCGCATTGTTATGACAGGGGTCTTGGAGCATTGTGATGACAAGGGCATGGAGCATTGTGATGAGAAGGCCAAGGAGAATACTGTTGACATGCGTCATGGAGCTCCTTGATGACAAGTGCATACAGCATTGTGATTACAGTGGTCTTGGAGCATTGAGATGAAAAGGGGCATGGAGCATTGTGATTACAGGGGTAATGGAGCATTGTGATGACAAGTGAATCGAGCATTGTGATGAAAAAGGCATGGATCCTATTCATGACAGGATTCAAGGAGAATTCCGAAGACAAGACTCAGGGAGCATTGTGATGACAAGTGTACTGAGTATTGTGATGACAAAGGTCATGGAGCATTGAGATGACAAGGGCATGGAGTATGGTGATGACAGGCATCATGGAGCGTTGTGATGACAGGTCTTATGGAACATTGTGATCACACGGGTTTGGAGCATTGTGATGACAGAGTTCATCGATCATATTGATTTCAAGGAGCATGGATCTTTGTGATGACAAGGGCATGAAGCAATGTGATCCCAAGATGCATGTAGGATTGTGATGACAATGGTAATGGAGGAATGTGATGACAAGCGCATGGAATATTGTGATGAAAAGGGCATGTAGCGTTTTGCTGACAAAGGCATGGAGCATTTTGATGACAAGTGTCATGGAGCACTGTGATGACAAACATCACGGAACATTGTGATTACAGGGTTCATGGAGCACTGGGATGACACGGCCAAGGATCATTGTGTTGACAAGTGTTATGGAGAATTTTGATGACAAGAGTCACGGATCATTGTGTTGTCAGGGGTCATGGATCGTTGTGATGAGAGTGGTCATGGAGCATTGTGATGACAAGGGTCATGGAGCATTGTGATCATAAGGTCATGGAGCATTGGGCTGAAAATGTTCATGGAGTATTGTGATGAGACGTGTCATGGAGTATTGTGATGACAAGGGAATGGAGCATTGTGATGACAATGTCCTGGAGCATTTAATGAGAAGACCATGGAGCCATGTGATGACAAGTCTCATGGAGCATTCTCACGAAAATCGGCATGGAGCATTTTGATTACTGTGGTCTTGGAGCATTGTGATGAATAGGGCATGGAGCATTGTGATGAAAAAGGCATGGAGCCTTGCCATGACAGGGTTCCAAGAGCATATTGACATCAAGTGTCAGGGACCATTGTGATGACAAGTGTATTGAGCATGGTGATGCCAAAGCTCATGGAGCATTGTGATGAGAAGACCATGGATAATTTTGATGACGAGCGTCATGGGGCGTTGTGAGGATAAGTGTTATGGAACATTGTGATCAAAAGGGATTGGAGCCTTGTGATGACAGAGGTCATGGAGCATTTTGAGTTCATTCTGATGACAATAGCATGAAGCACTATGATAATGGGCAGGGTGCATTGTGATGACAGGGTTCATGGAACCTTGAGATGAAAAGGGGCATGGAGCATTGTAGTTACAAGGGTCTTGGTGCTTTGTGATGACAAGGGCATGCAGCATTGTGATGAGAAGGCCTTGGAGGATTCTGATGAGATGCGTCATGGAGCTTTGTGATGACAAGGGCATGGAGCATTGTGATGAGAAGACCATGGATAATGGTGATGACGAGCGTCATGGGACGTTGTGATGAAAAGTGTTATGGAACATTGTGATCCCAAGGGTTTAGAGCATTGTGATGGCAGATGTCATGGAGCATTTTGATTTCATTTTGATTACAATAGCGTGAAGAAATATGATGATGGACATGTTGCATTGTGAAGACAAGGTGCTTCGAGCATTGAGATGAAAAGGGCATGGAGCATTGTGATTACAGGGTTCTTGGAGCATTGTGATGACAAGGGCATGGAGCATTGTGATGAGATGGCCATGGAGCATTCTGATGACTTGTGTCATGGAGATTTTGATGACAAGGGCATGAAGCATTGTTGTAAAAGTGGTCTTAGAGCATTTTGATTACAAGGGTTATGGAGCCTTGTGATAAGAAGGCCGTGGAACATTGTGATGGCTGGGGTCATGGAGCATTGTTATGACAGTGCCAATGGAGCATTGTGATGACAAGGGCATGGAGCATTGGTCTGAAAAGTTTCAAGGATTATTGGGATGAGAGTGGGCATGGAGCATTGTGATGACAAGGGCACGGAACACTGTGATACATGGGTCATGTAGGATTGTAACGACAAGGGCATGGAGAATTGTGATGACAAGAGCATGTAACATTGTGATGAGAAGTGTCATGGAGCATTGTGATGACAAAGATGTAGAGAATTGTGATGACAAGGGACATGGAGCATTGGTCTGACAAGTTTCATGGATTATTGTGATGCCAAATGTTATGGAGCATTTTGATGACAAGGGCATGGGGCATTGTGATGGGAAGAGCAGGGAGCATTGTGATGACAAGGTTTATGGAGCATTGTGATGACAAGGCTGTGGAGCATTGTGATGACAAGCACAAGTCACATTTTGATGCCATGGGTCATGGAGCACTGTGCTGACAAGGGCATGCAACTTTGTGATGACAAGGTTCATGTAGCATTGAGATGAAAAGGGGCATGGAGCATTGTGATGACAGGGGTCTAGGAGCTTTGTGATGACAGAGGTCATGGATCATTTTGATTTCCTTGTGATGACAATAGCCTGAAGCATTATGATGATGGGCATGGTCCATTGTGATGACAGGTGTAATGGAGCATTGAGATGAAAAGGGGCATGGAGCATTGTGATTACAGGGGTATAGGAGCATTGTGATGACAAGAGCATGGAGCATTGTGATGAAAAGTGCTTGGAGCCTTTTCATGACATGTTTCAAGGAGCATTCTGATGACGAGTGTCAGGGAGCATTGTGATGACAACTCTCTTGAGCATTGTGATGACAGAGATCATGGATCACTGTGATGACAGGTGTCATGGAGCATTGTGATGAGAAGGTCATGGAGCATTGGGCTGAAAATATTCATGGAGTACTGTGGTGACAGGGGTCATGGATCCTTTTGATAGCAAGGGAATGGAGCATTGTGATGACAAGGTCCTGGAGCATTGTAATGAGAAGACCATGAAGCCTTGTGATGACAAGTCTAATGGAGCATTCTGAAGGAAAGAGGCATGGAGCATTGTGATTACAGGGTCCTGGAGCATTGTAATGACAAGAGCAAGGAGCATTGTGATGAGAAGACCATGGAGCATTCTCATGATTTGTGTCATGGTGTTTTGTGATGACAACGGCATGGACCATTGTGATGACAGGTGTCTTGGAGCATTGTGATGACAAGGGTCATGGGGCCTTGTGAGGAGAAGGCTGTGGGACATTATGATGGCAGGGGTCATGGAGCATTGTTATGACGGGGGTAATGGATCATTGTGATGAAAAGGGCACGGAACATAGGTCTATAAAATTTCATGGGTTATTGTGATGACAGTGGGTATGGAGCATTGTGAAGACAAGGGCTCGGAACACTGTGATACATGGGTCATGGAGGATTGTAATGACATGGGCATGGAGCATTGTGATGAGAAGGGCATCGAGAATTGTGATGACATTCGTCATGGAGATTTGTGATGACAAGGGCATGGAGCAATATGATGAGATGTTTCAGGGAGCATTGTGATGACAATGGCATGGAGCATTGTGATGCCAAGGGTCATGGAGCTGTGTGATAACAAATGTCATGGAGCAGTTTGATGACAAGGGCATGGTGCATTGTGATGAGTAGGGCAGGGAGCATTGTGATGACAGGTGTTATGGAACATTGTGATGTCAGGGCTCATGGAGCATTGTGATGATATGGGCATGTAGCATGGTGATGACAGGTGTCATGGAACATTGTCAGATGACAGTTGTTTTGAGCATTGTAATGACAAACATCTTGGATCATTGAGATGACAAGGGCATGGAGTAGTGTGATGACAGGCATCATGGAGCATTGTGATGAGTGTGTTATGGAACATTGTGATCACAAGGGTTTGGAGCCTAGTGATGACAGAGGTCATGGATAATTTTGATTTCAAGGAGCATGGAACATTGTGATGACAAGGGCATGAAGCAATGTGATCCCAAATTTCAGGGAGGATTGTGATGACAATGGTAATGGAGTATTGTGATGAGAATCACATGGAGCACTGTGATGACAAGGTCATGTAGCATTTTGCTGACAAAGGCTTGGAGCATTGTGATGACAAGTGTCATGGAACATTGTGATAACAGGGGTCATAGAGCATTAGGATGACAAGAGCATGGACCATTTTGATGAGAAGAGTCATGGAGCATTTTGTTGACAAGAGCCACAGATCATTGTGTTGTCAGGGGTCATTGAGCGTTGTGATGACAGTGGTCATGGAGGATTGGGCTGAAAATGTTCTTGGAGCATTGTGAACACAAGGGAATGGAGCATTGTGGTGACAATATCCTGGAGCATTGTGATGAGATGACCATGGAGTCTTTTGATGACAATTCTCATGGAGCAAGCTGATGGAAAGGGGCATGGAACATTGTGATTAAAGTTGTCTTGGAGCATTGTGATGACAAGAGCATGGAGCATTGTGATGAGAAGTCCATGGAACATTCTGATGACATGCATCACGGAGCTTTGTGATGACAATTGAAAGAGGCATTGTGATTACAGGGATCTTGGAGCATTGTGATGAAAAGGGCATGGATCATTGTGATGACAAAGGCATGGAGCCTTGTCATGACAGGGTCCAAGGAGCATACTGATGACAAGTGTCAGGGAGCATTGGGATGACAAGTGTCATGGAGCACTGTGATGACAAGCGTCATGGAGCCTTGTGATGACCGGGATCTTGGAGCATTGTGATGAAAAGTGAATGCATCATTGTGATGAAAAAGGCATGGTGCCTTGTCATGACAGGGTTCAAGGAGCACACTGACGACAAGTGTCAGGGAGCATGGTGATGTAAAGTGTATTGCGCATTGTAATGACAAATGACATGGAGCATTGTGATGAGAAGTCCATGGATAATTGGGATCATTAGCGTCATGGGGTGTTGTGATGACAAGTGTTATGGAAGATTGTGATCAGAAGGGTTTGGAGCATTGTGTTGACAGAGGTCATGGAGCATTTTGAGTTCATTGTGATGACAAAATCATGAAGCATTATGACGAGGGGCATGGTGCATTGTGGTGGTAGGGTTCATGGAGCACTGAGATGAAAAGTGTCATGGAGCATTGTTATGACAGGGGTCTTGGAGCATTGTGATGACAAGGGCATGGAGCATTGTGATGAGAAGGCCAAGGAGAATACTGATGACATGCGTCATGGAGCTCCTTGATGACAAGTGCATACAGCATTGTGATTACAGGGGTCTTGGAGCATTGAGATGAAAAGGGGCATGGAGCATTGTGATTACAGCGGTAATGGAGCATTGTGATGACAAGTGAATCGAGCATTGTGATGAAAAAGGCATGGATCCTATTCATGACAGGATTCAAGGAGCATTCCGAAGACAAGTGTCAGGGAGCATTGTGATGACAAGTGTATTGAGTATTGTGATGACAAAGGTCATGGAGCATTGAGATGACAAGGGCATGGAGTATGGTGATGACATGCATCATGGAGCGTTGTGATGACAAGTCTTATGGAACATTGTGATCACACGGGTTTGGAGCATTGCGATGACAGAGTTCATGGATCATATTGATTTCAAGGAGCATGGATCTTTGTGATGACAAGGGCATGAAGCAATGTGATCCCAAGATGCATGTAGGATTGTGATGACAATGGTAATGGAGGAATGTGATGACAAGCGCATGGAATATTGTGATGAAAAGGTCATGTAGCGTTTTGCTGACAAAGGCATGGAGCATTTTGATGACAAGTGTCATGGAGCACTGTGATGACAAACATCACGGAGCATTGTGATTACAGGGTTCAT
The DNA here is from genome assembly GCF_025265405.1 of Mesoplodon densirostris. Taxonomy (NCBI): domain Eukaryota; kingdom Metazoa; phylum Chordata; class Mammalia; order Artiodactyla; family Ziphiidae; genus Mesoplodon; species Mesoplodon densirostris. Next base: position 3,776,176 of record NC_082682.1, read on the forward strand.
GGAGCATTGGGATGACACAGCCAAGGATCATTGTGTTGACAAGTGTTATGGAGAATTTTGATGACAAGAGTCACGGATCATTGTGTTGTCAGGGGTCATGGATCGTTGTGATGAGAGTGGTCATGGAGCATTGTGATGACAAGGGTCATGGAGCATTGTGATCATAAGGTCATGGAGCATTGGGCTGAAAATGTTCATGGAGTATTGTGATGAGAGGTGTCATGGAGCATTGTGATGACAAGGGAATGGAGCATTGTGATGACAATGTCCTGGAGCATTTAATGAGAAGACCATGGAGCCATGTGATGATAAGTTTCATGGAGCATTCTCACGAAAAGCGGCATGGAGCATTGTGATTACTGTGGTCTTGGAGCATTGTGATGAATAGGGCATGGAGCATTGTGATGAAAAAGGCATGGAGCCTTGCCATGACAGGGTTCCAAGAGCATATTGACATCAAGTGTCAGGGACCATTGTGATGACAAGTGTATTGAGCATGGTGATGCCAAAGCTCATGGAGCATTGTGATGAGAAGACCATGGATAATTTTGATGACGAGCATCATTGGGCGTTGTGAGGACAAGTGTTATGGAACATTGTGATCACAAGTGATTGGAGCCTTTTGATGACAGAGGTCATGGAGCATTTTGAGTTCATTCTGATGACAATAGCATGAAGCACTATGATGATGGGCAGGGTGCATTGTGATGACAGGGTTCATGGAACATTGAGATGAAAAAGGTCATGGAGGATTGTAGTTACAAGGGTCTTGGTGCTTTGTGATGACAAGGGCATGCAGCATTGTGATGAGAAGGCCATGGAGGATTCTGATGAGATGCTTCATGGAGCTTTGTGATGACAAGGGCATGGAGCATTGTGATGAGAAGACCATGGATAATGGTGATGATGAGCGTCATGGGGCGTTGTGATGAAAAGTGTTATGGAACATTGTGATCCCAAGGGTTCAAAGCATTGTGATGGCAGATGTCATGGAGCATTTTGATTTCATTTTGATTACAATAGCGTGAAGCAATATGATGATGGACATGTTGCATTGTGATGACAAGGTTCTTCGAGCATTGAGATGAAAAGGGGCATGGAGCATTGTGATTACAGGGTTCTTGGAGCATTGTGATGACAAGGGCATGGAGCATTGTGATGAGATGGCCATGGAGCATTCTGATGACTTGTGTCATGGAGATTTTGATGACAAGGGCATGAAGCATTGTTGTAACAGTGGTCTTAGAGCATTTTGATTACAAGGGTTATGGAGCCTTGTGATAAGAAGGCCGTGGAACATTGTGATGGCTGGGGTCATGGAGCATTGTTATGACAGTGGCAATGGAGCATTGTGATGACAAGGGCATGGAGCATTGGTCTGAAAAGTTTCATGGATTATTGGGATGAGAGTGGGCATGGAGCATTGTGATGACAAGGGCACGGAACACTGTGATACATGGGTCATGTAGGATTGTAACGACAAGGGCATGGAGAATTGTGATGACAAGAGCATGTAACATTGTGATGAGAAGTGTCATGGAGCATTGTGATGACAAAGATGTAGAGAATTGTGATGACAAGGGACATGGAGCATTGTGATGACCAGAGCATGGAGCATTGGTCTGACAGGTTTCATGGATTATTGTGATGACAAGTGTCATGGAGCATTTTGATGACAAGGGCATGGGGCATTGTGATGGGAAGAGCAGGGAGCATTGTGATGACAAGGTTTATGGAGCATTGTGATGACAAGGCTGTGGAGCATTGTGATGACAAGCACAAGTCACATTTTGATGCCATGGGTCATGGAGCACTGTGCTGACAAGGGCATGCAACTTTGTGATGACAAGGTTCATGGAGCATTGAGAGGAAAAGGGGCATGGAGCATTGTGATGACAGGGGTCTAGGAGCTTTGTGATGACAGAGGTCATGGATCATTTTGATTTCCTTCTGATGACAATAGCCTGAAGCATTATGATGATGGGCATGGTCCATTGTGATGACAGGTGTAATGGAGCATTGAGATGAAAAGGGGCATGGAGCATTGTGATTACAGGGGTTTAGGAGCATTGTGATGACAAGAGCATGGAGCATTGTGATGAAAAGTGCTTGGAGCCTTTTCATGACATGTTTCAAGGAGCATTCTGATGACGAGTGTCAGGGAGCATTGTGATGACAGAGATCATGGATCACTGTGATGACAGGTGTCATGGAGCATTGTGATGAGAAGGTCATGGAGCATTGGGCTGAAAATATTCATGGAGTACTGTGGTGACAGGGGTCATGGATCCTTTTGATAGCAAGGGAATGGAGCATTGTGATGACAAGGTCCTGGAGCATTGTGATGAGAAGACCATGAAGCCTTGTGATGACAAGTCTAATGGAGCATTCTTAAGGAAAGAGGCATGGAGCATTGTGATTACAGGGTCCTGGAGCATTGTAATGACAAGAGCAAGGAGCATTGTGATGAGAAGACCATGGAGCATTCTCATGATTTGTGTCATGGTGTTTTGTGATGACAACGGCATGGACCATTGTGATGACAGGTTTCTTGGAGCACTGTGATGACAAGGGTCATGGAGCCTTGTGAGAAGAAGGCCGTGGGACATTATGATGGCAGGGTTCATGGAGCATTGTTATGACGGGGGTAATGGATCATTGTGATGAAAAGGGCACGGAACATAGGTCTATAAAATTTCATGGGTTATTGTGATGACAGTGGGTATGGAGCATTGTGAAGACAAGGGCTCGGAACACTGTGATACATGGGTCATGGAGGATTGTAATGACATGGGCATGGAGCATTGTGATGAGAAGGGCATCGAGAATTGTGATGACAGTCGTCATGGAGATTTGTGATGACAAGGGCATGGAGCAATATGATGAGATGTTTCAGGGAGCATTGTGATGACAATGGCATGGAGCATTGTGATGCCAAGGGTCATGGAGCTGTGTGATAACAAATGTCATGGAGCAGTTTGATGACAAGGGCATGGTGCATTGTGATGAGTAGGGCAGGGAGCATTGTGATGACAGGTGTTATGGAACATTGTGATGTCAGGGCTCATGGAGCATTGTGATGATATGGGCATGTAGCATGGTGATGACAGGTGTCATGGAACATTGTCAGATGACAATTGTTTTGAGCATTGTAATGACAAACATCTTGGATCATTGAGATGACAAGGGCATGGAGTAGTGTGATGACAGGCATCATCGAGCATTGTGATGAGTGTGTTATGGAACATTGTGATCACAAGGTTTTGGAGCCTAGTGATGACAGAGGTCATGGATCATTTTGATTTCAAGGAGCATGGAACATTGTGATGACAAGGGCATGAAGCAATGTGATCCCAAATTTCAGAGAGGATTGTGATGACAATGGTAATGGAATATTGTGATGAGAATCACATGGAGCACCGTGATGACAAGGTCATGTAGCATTTTGCTGACAAAGGCATGGAGCATTGTGATGACAAGTGTCATGGAACATTGTGATAACAGGGGTCATAGAGCATTAGGATGACAAGAGCATGGACCATTTTGATGAGAAGAGTCATGGAGCATTTTGATGACAAGAGCCACAGATCATTGTGTTGTCAGGGGTCATTGAGCGTTGTGATGACAGTGGTCATGGAGGATTGGGCTGAAAATGTTCTTGGAGCATTGTGAACACAAGGGAATGGAGCATTGTGGTGACAATATCCTGGAACATTGTGATGAGATGACCATGGAGTCTTTTGATGACAAGTCTCATGGAGCAAGCTGATGGAAAGGGGCATGGAGCATTGTGATTACAGTTGTCTTGGAGCATTGTGATGACAAGAGCATGGAGCATTGTGATGAGAAGTCCATGGAAAATTCTGATGACATGCATCATGGAGCTTTGTGATGACAATGGCAAGAGGCATTGTGATTACAGGGATCTTGGAGCATTGTGATGAAAAGGGCATGGATCATTGTGATGACAAAGGCATGGAGCCTTGTCATGACAGGGTCCAAGGAGCATACTGATGACAAGTGTCAGGGAGCATTGTGATGACAAGTGTCATGGAGCACTGTGATGACAAGCGTCATGGAGCCTTGTGATGACCGGGATCTTGGAGCATTGTGATGAAAAGTGAATGCATCATTGTGATGAAAAAGGCATGGTGCCTTGTCATGACAGGGTTCAAGGAGCACACTGACGACAAGTGTCAGGGAGCATGGTGATGTAAAGTGTATTGCGCATTGTAAAGACCAAGGTCATGGAGCATTGTGATGAGAAGTCCATGGATAATTGGGATGACGAGCGTCATGGGGTGTTGTTGTGACAATTGTTATGGAAGATTGTGATCACAAGGGTTTGGAGCATTGTGATGATAGAGGTCATGGAGCATTTTGAGTTCATTGTGATGACAACATCATGAAGCATTATAATGAAGGGCATGGTGCATTGTGATGATAGGGTTCATGGAGCACTGAGATGAAAAGTGTCATGGCGCATTGTTATGACAGGGGTCTTGGAGCATTGTGATGACAAGGGCATGGAGCATTGTGATGAGAAGGCCAAGGAGAATACTGATGACATGCGTCATGGAGCTCCTTGATGACAAGTGCATACAGCATTGTGATTACAGGGGTCTTGGAGCATTGAGATGACAAGGGGCATGGAGCATTGTGATTACAGGGGTAATGGAGCATTGTGATGACAAGTGAATCGAGCATTGTGATGAAAAAGGCATGGATCCTATTCATGACAGGATTCAAGGAGCATTCCGAAGACAAGTGTCAGTGAGCATTGTGATGACAAGTGTATTGAGTATTGTGATGACAAAGGTCATGGAGCATTGAGATGACAAGGGCATGGAGTATGGTGATGACAGGCATCATGGAGCGTTGTGATGACAAGTCTTATGGAACATTGTGATCACACGGGTTTGGAGCATTGCGATGACAGAGTTCATGGATCATATTGATTTCAAGGAGCATGGATCTTTGTGATGACAAGGGCATGAAGCAATGTGATCCCAAGATGCATGTAGGATTGTGATGACAATGGTAATGGAGGAATGTGATGACAAGCGCATGGAATATTGTGATGAAAAGGGCATGTAGCGTTTTGCTGACAAAGGCATGGAGCATTTTGATGACAAGTGTCATGGAGCACTGTGATGACAAACATCACGGAACATTGTGATTACAGGGTTCATGGAGCATTGGAATGACACGGCCAAGGATCATTGTGTTGACAAGTGTTATGGAGAATTTTGATGACAAGAGTCACGGGTCATTGTGTTGTCAGGGGTCATGGATCGTTGTGATGAGAGTGGTCATGGAGCATTGTGATGACAATGGTCATGGAGCATTGTGATCATAAGGTCATGGAGCATTGGGCTGAAAATGTTCATGGAGTATTGTGATGAGAGGTGTCATGGAGCATTGTGATGACAAGGGAATGGAGCATTGTGATGACAATGTCCTGGAGCATTTAATGAGAAGACCATGGAGCCATGTGATGACAAGTCTCATGGAGCATTCTCACGAAAAGCGGCATGGAGCATTGTGATTACTGTGGTCTTGGAGCATTGTGATGAATAGGGCATGGAGCATTGTGATGAAAAAGGCATGGAGCCTTGCCATGACAGGGTTCCAAGAGCATATTGACATCAAGTGTCAGGGACCATTGTGATGACAAGTGTATTGAGCATGGTGATGCCAAAGCTCATGGAGCATTGTGATGAGAAGACCATGGATAATTTTGATGACGAGCGTCATGGGGCGTTGTGAGGACAAGTGTTATGGAACATTGTGATCACAAGGGATTGGAGCCTTGTGATGACAGAGGTCATGGAGCATTTTGAGTTCATTCTGATGACAATAGCATGAAGCACTATGATGATGGGCAGGGTGCATTGTGATGACAGGGTTCATGGAACCTTGAGATGAAAAGGGGCATGGAGCATTGTAGTTACAAGGGTCTTGGTGCTTTGTGATGACAAGGGCATGCAGCACTGTGATGAGAAGGCCATGGAGGATTCTGATGAGATGCGTCATGGAGCTTTGTGATGACAAGGGCATGGAGCATTGTGATGAGAAGACCATGGATAATGGTGATGACGAGCGTCATGGGGCGTTGTGATGAAAAGTGTTATGGAACATTGTGATCCCAAGGGTTCAGAGCATTGTGATGGCAGATGTCATGGAGCATTTTGATTTCATTTTGATTACAATAGCGTGAAGCAATATGATGATGGACATGTTGCATTGTGATGACAAGGTTCTTCGAGCATTGAGATGAAAAGGGGCATGGAGCATTGTGATTACAGGGTTCTTGGAGCATTGTGATGACAAGGGCATGGAGCATTGTGATGAGATGGCCATGGAGCATTCTGATGACTTGTGTCATGGAGATTTTGATGACAAGGGCATGAAGCATTGTTGTAACAGTGGTCTTAGAGCATTTTGATTACAAGGGTTATGGAGCCTTGTGATAAGAAGGCCGTGGAACATTGTGATGGCTGGGGTCATGGAGCATTGTTATGACAGTGGCAATGGAGCATTGTGATGACAAGGGCATGGAGCATTGGTCTGAAAAGTTTCATGGATTATTGGGATGAGAGTGGGCATGGAGCATTGTGATGACAAGGGCACGGAACACTGTGATACATGGGTCATGTAGGATTGTAACGACAAGGGCATGGAGAATCGTGATGACAAGAGCATGTAACATTGTGATGAGAAGTGTCATGGAGCATTGTGATGACAAAGATGTAGAGAATTGTGATGACAAGGGACATGGAGCATTGTGATGACCAGAGCATGGAGCATTGGTCTGACAGGTTTCATGGATTATTGTGATGACAAGTGTCATGGAGCATTTTGATGACAAGGGCATGGGGCATTGTGATGGGAAGAGCAGGGAGCATTGTGATAACAAGGTTTATGGAGCATTGTGATGACAAGGCTGTGGAGCATTGTGATGACAAGCACAAGTCACATTTTGATGCCATGGGTCATGGAGCACTGTGCTGACAAGGGCATGCAACTTTGTGATGACAAGGTTCATGGAGCATTGAGAGGAAAAGGGGCATGGAGCATTGTGATGACAGGGGTCTAGGAGCTTTGTGATGACAGAGGTCATGGATCATTTTGATTTCCTTGTGATGACAATAGCCTGAAGCATTATGATGATGGGCATGGTCCATTGTGATGACAGGTGTAATGGAGCATTGAGATGAAAAGGGGCATGGAGCATTGTGATTACAGGGGTATAGGAGCATTGTGATGACAAGAGCATGGAGCATTGTGATGAAAAGTGCTTGGAGCCTTTTCATGACATGTTTCAAGGAGCATTCTGATGACGAGTGTCAGGGAGCATTGTGATGACAACTCTCTTGAGCATTGTGATGACAGAGATCATGGATCACTGTGATGACAGGTGTCATGGAGCATTGTGATGAGAAGGTCATGGAGCATTGGGCTGAAAATATTAATGGTGTATTGTGGTGAGAGGGGTCATGGATCCTTTTGATAGCAAGGGAATGGAGCATTGTGATGACAAGGTCCTGGAGCATTGTGATGAGAAGACCATGGAGCCTTGTGATGACAAGTCTAATGGAGCATTCTGAAGGAAAGAGGCATGGAGCATTGTGATTACAGGGTCCTGGAGCATTGTAATGACAAGAGCAAGGAGCATTGTGATGAGAAGACCATGGAGCATTCTCATGATTTGTGTCATGGTGTTTTGTGATGACAAGGGCATGGACCATTGTGATTACAGGTGTCTTGGAGCTTTGTGATGACAAGGGTCATGGAGCCTTGTGAGGAGAAGGCCGTGGGACATTATGATGGCAGGGGTCATGGAGCATTGTTATGACGGGGGTAATGAATCATTGTGATGAAAAGGGCACGGAACATAGGTCTATAAAATTTCATGGGTTATTGTGATGACAGTGGGTATGGAGCATTGTGATGACAAGGGCTCTGAACACTGTGATACATGGGTCATGGAGGATTGTAATGACATTGGCATGGAGCATTGTGATAACCGGGATCTTGGAGCATTGTGATGAAAAGTGAATGCATCATTTTGATGAAAAAGGCATGGTGCCTTGTCATGACAGGGTTCAAGGAGCACACTGACGACAAGTGTCAGGGAGCATTGTGATGTAAAGTGTATTGCGCATTGTAAAGACCAAGGTCATGGAGCATTGTGATGAGAAGTCCATGGATAATTGGGATGACGAGCGTCATGGGGTGTTGTGATGACAAGTGTTATGGAAGATTGTGATCACAAGGGTTTGGAGCATTGTGATGATAGAGGTCATGGAGCATTTTGAGTTCATTGTGATGACAACATCATGAAGCATTATGATGAAGGGCATGGTGCATTGTGGTGGTAGGGTTCATGGAGCACTGAGATGAAAAGTGTCATGGAGCATTGTTATGAGAGGGGTCTTGGAGCATTGTGATGACAAGGGCATGGAGCATTGTGATGAGAAGGCCAAGGAGAATACTGATGACATGCGTCATGGAGCTCCTTGATGACAAGTGCATACAGCATTGTGATTACAGGGGTCTTGGAGCATTGAGATGAAAAGGTGCATGGAGCATTGTGATTACAGGGGTAATGGAGCATTGTGATGACAAGTGAATGCATCATTGTGATGAAAAAGGCATGGATCCTATTCATGACAGGATTCAAGGAGCATTCCGAAGACAAGTGTCAGGGAGCATTGTGATGACAAGTGTATTGAGTATTGTGATGACAAAGGTCATGGAGCATTGAGATGACAAGGGCATGGAATATAGTGATGACAGGCATCATGGAGCGTTGTGATGACAAGTCTTATGGAACATTGTGATCACAAGGGTTTGGAGCATTGCGATGACAGAGTTCATGGATCATATTGATTTCAAGTAGCATGGATCTTTGTGATGACAATGGCATGAAGCAATGTGATCCCAAGATGCATGTAGGATTGTGATGACAATGGTAATGGAGGAATGTGATGACAAGCGCATGGAATATTGTGATGAAAAGGGCATGTAGCGTTTTGCTGACAAAGGCATGGAGCATTTTGATGACAAGTGTCATGGAGCACTGTGATGACAAACATCACGGAGCATTGTGATTACAGGGGTCATGGAGCAGTGGGATGACACGGCCAAGGATCATTGTGTTGACAAGTGTTATGGAGAATTTTGATGACAAGAGTCACGGATCATTGTGTTGTCAGGGGTCATGGATCGTTGTGATGAGAGTGGTCATGGAGCATTGTGATGACAAGGGTCATGGAGCATTGTGATCATAAGGTCATGGAGCATTGGGCTGAAAATATTCATGGAGTATTGTGATGAGAGGTGTCATGGAGCATTGTGATGACAAGGGAATGGAGCATTGTGATGACAATGTCCTGGAGCATTTAATGAGAAGACCATGGAGCCATGTGATGACAAGTCTCATGGAGCATTCTCACGAAAAGCGGCATGGAGCATTGTGATTACTGTGGTCTTGGAGCATTGTGATGAATAGGGCATGGAGCATTGTGATGAAAAAGGCATGGAGCCTTGCCATGACAGGGTTCCAAGAGCATATTGACATCAAGTGTCAGGGACCATCGTGATGACAAGTGTATTGAGCATGGTGATGCCAAAGCTCATGGAGCATTGTGATGAGAAGACCATGGATAATTTTGATGACGAGCGTCATGGGGCGTTGTGAGGACAAGTGTTATGGAACATTGTGATCACAAGGGATTGGAGCCTTGTGATGACAGAGGTCATGGAGCATTTTGAGTTCATTCTGATGACAATAGCATGAAGCACTATGATGATGGGCAGGGTGCATTGTGATGACAGGGTTCATGGAACATTGAGATGAAAAGGGTCATGGAGGATTGTAGTTACAAGTGTCTTGGTGCTTTGTGATGACAAGGGCATGCAGCATTGTGATGAGAAGGCCATGGAGGATTCTGATGAGATGCGTCATGGAGCTTTGTGATGACAAGGGCATGGAGCATTGTGATGAGAAGACCATGGATAATGGTGATGACGAGCGTCATGGGGCGTTGTGATGAAAAGTGTTATGGAACATTGTGATCCCAAGGTTTCAGAGAATTGTGATGGCAGATGTCATGGAGCATTTTGATTTCATTTTGATTACAATAGCGTGAAGCAATATGATGATGGACATGTTGCATTGTGATGACAAGGTTCTTCGAGCATTGAGATGAAAAGGGGCATGGAGCATTGTGATTACAGGGTTCTTGGAGCATTGTGATGACAAGGGCATGGAGCATTGTGATGAGATGGCCATGGAGCATTCTGATGACTTGTGTCATGGAGATTTTGATGACAAGGGCATGAAGCATTGTTGTAACAGTGGTCTTAGAGCATTTTGATTACAAGGGTTATGGAGCCTTGTGATAAGAAGGCCGTGGAACATTGTGATGGCTGGGGTCATGGAGCATTGTTATGACAGTGGCAATGGAGCATTGTGATGACAAGGGCATGGAGCATTGGTCTGAAAAGTTTCATGGATTATTGGGATGAGAGTGGGCATGGAGCATTGTGATGACAAGGGCACGGAACACTGTGATACATGGGTCATGTAGGATTGTAACGACAAGGGCATGGAGAATTGTGATGACAAGAGCATGTAACATTGTGATGAGAAGTGTCATGGAGCATTGTGATGACAAAGATGTAGAGAATTGTGATGACAAGGGACATGGAGCATTGTGATGACCAGAGCATGGAGCATTGGTCTGACAGGTTTCATGGATTATTGTGATGACAAGTGTCATGGAGCATTTTGATGACAAGGGCATGGGGCATTGTGATGGGAAGAGCAGGGAGCATTGTGATGACAAGGTTTATGGAGCATTGTGATGACAAGGCTGTGGAGCATTGTGATGACAAGCACAAGTCACATTTTGATGCCATGGGTCATGGAGCACTGTGCTGACAAGGGCATGCAACTTTGTGATGACAAGGTTCATGGAGCATTGAGAGGAAAAGGGGCATGGAGCATTGTGATGACAGGGGTCTAGGAGCTTTTTGATGACAGAGGTCATGGATCATTTTGATTTCCTTCTGATGACAATAGCCTGAAGCATTATGATGATGGGCATGGTCCACTGTGATGACAGGTGTAATGGAGCATTGAGATGAAAAGGGGCATGGAGCATTGTGATTACAGGGGTTTAGGAGCATTGTGATGACAAGAGCATGGAGCATTGTGATGAAAAGTGCTTGGAGCCTTTTCATGACATGTTTCAAGGAGCATTCTGATGACGAGTGTCAGGGAGCATTGTGATGACAGAGATCATGGATCACTGTGATGACAGGTGTCATGGAGCATTGTGATGAGAAGGTCATGGAGCATTGGGCTGAAAATATTCATGGAGTACTGTGGTGACAGGGGTCATGGATCCTTTTGATAGCAAGGGAATGGAGCATTGTGATGACAAGGTCCTGGAGCATTGTAATGAGAAGACCATGAAGCCTTGTGATGACAAGTCTAATGGAGAATTCTGAAGGAAAGAGGCATGGAGCATTGTGATTACAGGGTCCTGGAGCATTGTAATGACAAGAGCAAGGAGCATTGTGATGAGAAGACCATGGAGCATTCTCATGATTTGTGTCATGTTGTTTTGTGATGACAACGGCATGGACCATTGTGATGACAGGTGTCTTGGAGCATTGTGATGACAAGGGTCATGGAGCCTTGTGAGGAGAAGGCTGTGGGACATTATGATGGCAGGGGTCATGGAGCATTGTTATGACGGGGGTAATGGATCATTGTGATGAAAAGGGCACGGAACATAGGTCTATAAAATTTCATGGGTTATTGTGATGACAGTGGGTATGGAGCATTGTGAAGACAAGGGCTCGGAACACTGTGATACATGGGTCATGGAGGATTGTAATGACATGGGCATGGAGCATTGTGATGAGAAGGGCATCGAGAATTGTGATGACAATCGTCATGGAGATTTGTGATGACAAGGGCATGGAGCAATATGATGAGATGTTTCAGGGAGCATTGTGATGACAATGGCATGGAGCATTGTGATGCCAAGGGTCATGGAGCTGTGTGATAACAAATGTCATGGAGCAGTTTGATGACAAGGGCATGTGCATTGTGATGAGTAGGGCAGGGAGCATTGTGATGACAGGTGTTATGGAACATTGTGATGTCAGGGCTCATGGAGCATTGTGATGATATGGGCATGTAGCATGGTGATGACAGGTGTCATGGAACATTGTCAGATGACAATTGTTTTGAGCATTGTAATGACAAACATCTTGGATCATTCAGATGACAAGGGCATGGAGTAGTGTGATGACAGGCATCATGGAGCATTGTGATGAGTGTGTTATGGAACATTGTGATCACAAGGGTTTGGAGCCTAGTGATGACAGAGGTCATGGATCATTTTGATTTCAAGGAGCATGGAACATTGCGATGACAAGGGCATGAAGCAATGTGATCCCAAATTTCAGGGAGGATTGTGATGACAATGGTAATGGAGTATTGTGATGAGAATCACATGGAGCACTGTGATGACAAGGTCATGTAGCATTTTGCTGACAAAGGCTTGGAGGATTGTGATGACAAGTGTCATGGAACATTGTGATAACAGGGGTCATAGAGCATTAGGATGACAAGAGCATGGACCATTTTGATGAGAAGAGTCATGGAGCATTTTGATGACAAGAGCCACAGATCATTGTGTTGTCAGGGTTCATTGAGCGTTGTGATGACAGTGGTCATGGAGGATTGGGCTGAAAATGTTCTTGGAGCATTGTGAACACAAGGGAATGGAGCATTGTGGTGACAATATACTGGAGCATTTTGATGAGATGACCATGGAGTCTTTTGATGACAAGTCTCATGGAGCAAGCTGATGGAAATGAGCATGGAGCATTGTGATTACAGTTGTCTTGGAGCATTGTGATGACAAGAGCATGGAGCATTGTAATGAGAAGTCCATGGAACATTCTGATGACATGCATCATGGAGCTTTGTGTTGACAATGGCAAGAGGCATTGTGATTACAGGGATCTTGGAGCATTGTGATGAAAAGGGCATGGATCATTGTGATGACAAAGGCATGGAGCCTTGTCATGACAGGGTCCAAGGAGCATACTGATGACAAGTGTCAGGGAGCATTGTGATGACAAGTGTCATGGAGCACTGTGATGACAAGCGTCATGGAGCCTTGTGATGACCGGGATCTTGCAGCATTGTGATGAAAAGTGAATGCATCATTGTGATGAAAAAGGCATGGTGCCTTGTCATGACAGGGTTCAAGGAGCACACTGACGAAAAGTGTCAGGGAGCATTGTGATGTAAAGTGTATTGCGCATTTTAAAGACCAAGGTCATGGAGCATTGTGATGAGAAGTCCATGGATAATTGGGATGACGAGCGTCATGGGGTGTTGTGATGACAAGTGTTATGGAAGATTGTGATCACAAGGGTTTGGAGCATTGTGATGATAGAGGTCATGGAGCATTTTGAGTTCATTGTGATGACAACATCATGAAGCATTATGATGAAGGGCATGGTGCATTGTGATGATAGGGTTCATGGAGCACTGAGATGAAAAGTGTCATGGCGCATTGTTATGACAGGGGTCTTGGAGCATTGTGATGACAAGGGCATGGAGCATTGTGATGAGAAGGCCAAGGAGAATACTGATGACATGCGTCATGGAGCTCCTTGATGACAAGTGCATACAGCATTTTGATTAAAGGGGTCTTGGAGCATTGAGATGAAAAGGGGCATGGAGCATTGTGATTACAGGGGTAATGGAGCATTGTGATGACAAGTGAATCGAGCATTGTGATGAAAAAGGCATGGATCCTATTCATGACAGGATTCAAGGAGCATTCTGAAGACAAGTGTCAGGGAGCATTGTGATGACAAGTGTATTGAGTATTGTGATGACAAAGGTCATGGAGCATTGAGATGACAAGGGCATGGGGTATGGTGATGACAGGCATCATGGAGCGTTGTGATGACATGTCTTATGGAACATTGTGATCACACGGGTTTGGAGCATTGCGATGACAGAATTCATGGATCATATTGATTTCAAGGAGCATGGATCTTTGTGATGACAAGGGCATGAAGCAATGTGATCCCAAGATGCATGTAGGATTGTGATGACAATGGTAATGGAGGAATGTGATGACAAGCACATGGAATATTGTGATGAAAAGGTCATGTAGCGTTTTGCTGACAAAGGCATGGAGCATTTTGATGACAAGTGTCATGGAGCACTGTGATGACAAACATCACGGAGCATTGTGATTACAGGGTTCATGGAGCATTGGGATGACACGGCCAAGCATCATTGTGTTGACAAGTGTTATGGAGAATTTTGATGACAAGAGTCACGGATCATTGTGTTGTCAGGGGTCATGGATCGTTGTGATGAGAGTGGTCATGGAGCATTGTGATGACAAGGGTCATGGAGCATTGTGAACATAAGGTCATGGAGCATTGGGCTGAAAATGTTCATGGAGTATTGTGATGAGAGGTGTCATGGAGCATTGTGATGACAAGGGAATGGAGCATTGTGATGAGAATGTCCTGGAGCATTTAATGAGAAGACCATGGAGCCATGTGATGACAAGTCTCATGGAGCATTCTCACGAAAAGCGGCATGGAGCATTGTGATTACTGTGGTCTTGGAGCATTGTGATGAATAGGGCATGGAGCATTGTGATGAAAAAGGCATGGAGCCTTGCCATGACAGGGTTCCAAGAGCATATTGACATCAAGTGTCAGGGACCATTGTGATGACAAGTGTATTGAGCATGGTGATGCCAAAGCTCATGGAGCATTGTGATGAGAAGACCATGGATAATTTTGATGACGAGTGTCATGGGGCGTTGTGAGGACAAGTGTTATGGAACATTGTGATCACAAGGGATTGGAGCCTTGTGATGACAGAGGTCATGGAGCATTTTGAGTTCATTCTGATGACAATAGCATGAAGCACTATGATGATGGGCAGGGTGCATTGTGATGACAGGGTTCATGGGACATTGAGATGAAAAGGGGCATGGAGGATTGTAGTTACAAGGGTCTTGGTGCTTTGTGATGACAAGGGCATGCAGCATTGTGATGAGAAGGCCATGGAGGATTCTGATGAGATGCGTCATGGAGCTTTGTGATGACAAGGGCATGGAGCATTGTGATGAGAAGACCATGGATAATGATGATGACGAGCGTCATGGGGCGTTGTGATGAAAAGTGTTATGGAACATTGTGATCCCAAGGGTCCAGAGCATTGTGATGGCAGATGTCATGGAGCATTTTGATTTCATTTTGATTACAATAGCGTGAAGCAATATGATGATGGACATGTTGCATTGTGATGACAAGGTTCTTCGAGCATTGAGATGAAAAGGGGCATGGAGCATTGTGATTACAGGGTTCTTGGAGCATTGTGATGACAAGGGCATGGAGCATTGTGATGAGATGGCCATGGAGCATTCTGATGACTTGTGTCATGGAGATTTTGATGACAAGGGCATGAAGCATTGTTGTAACAGTGGTCTTAGAGCATTTTGATTACAAGGGTTATGGAGCCTTGTGATAAGAAGGCCGTGGAACATTGTGATGGCTGGGGTCATGGAGCATTGTTATGACAGTGGCAATGGAGCATTGTGATGACAAGGGCATGGAGCATTGGTCTGAAAAGTTTCATGGATTATTGGGATGAGAGTGGGCATGGAGCATTGTGATGACAAGGGCACGGAACACTGTGATACATGGGTCATGTAGGATTGTAACGACAAAGGCATGGAGAACTGTGATGACAAGAGCATGTAACATTGTGATGGGAAGTGTCATGGAGCATTGTGATGACAAAGATGTAGAGAATTGTGATGACAAGGGACATGGAGCATTGTGATGACCAGAGCATGGAGCATTGGTCTGACAGGTTTCATGGATTATTGTGATGACAAGTGTCATGGAGCATTTTGATGACAAGGGCATGGGGCATTGTGATGGGAAGAGCAGGGAGCATTGTGATGACAAGGTTTATGGAGCATTGTGATGACAAGGCTGTGGAGCATTGTGATGACAAGCACAAGTCACATTTTGATGCCATGGGTCATGGAGCACTGTGCTGACAAGGGCATGCAACTTTGTGATGACAAGGTTCATGGAGCATTGAGAGGAAAAGGGGCATGGAGCATTGTGATGACAGGGGTCTAGGAGCTTTGTGATGACAGAGGTCATGGATCATTTTGATTTCCTTGTGATGACAATAGCCTGAAGCATTATGATGATGGGCATGGTCCATTGTGATGACAGGTGTAATGGAGCATTGAGATGAAAAGGGGCATGGAGCATTGTGATTACAGGGGTATAGGAGCATTGTGATGACAAGAGCATGGAGCATTGTGATGAAAAGTGCTTGGAGCCTTTTCATGACATGTTTCAAGGAGCATTCTGATGACGAGTGTCAGGGAGCATTGTGATGACAACTCTCTTGAGCATTGTGATGACAGAGATCATGGAGCACTGTGATGACAGGTGTCATGGAGCATTGTGATGAGAAGGTCATGGGACATTGGGCTGAAAATATTCATGGAGTATTGTGGTGACAGGGGTCATGGATCCTTTTGATAGCAAGGGAATGGAGCATTGTGATGACAACTCTCTTGAGCATTGTGATGACAGAGATCATGGATCACTGTGATGACAGGTGTCATGGAGCATTGTGATGAGAAGGTCATGGAGCATTGGGCTGAAAATATTAATGGTGTATTGTGGTGAGAGGGGTCATGGATCCTTTTGATAGCAAGGGAATGGAGCATTGTGATGACAAGGTCCTGGAGCATTGTGATGAGAAGACCATGGAGCCTTGTGATGACAAGTCTAATGGAGCATTCTGAAGGAAAGAGGCATGGAGCATTGTGATTACAGGGTCCTGGAGCATTGTAATGACAAGAGCAAGGAACATTGTGATGAGAAGACCATGGAGCATTCTCATGATTTGTGTCATGGTGTTTTGTGATGACAAGGGCATGGACCATTGTGATTACAGGTGTCTTGGAGCTTTGTGATGACAAGGGTCATGGAGCCTTGTGAGGAGAAGGCCGTGGGACATTATGATGGCAGGGGTCATGGAGCATTGTTATGACGGGGGTAATGAATCATTGTGATGAAAAGGGCACGGAACATAGGTCTATAAAATTTCATGGGTTATTGTGATGACAGTGGGTATGGAGCATTGTGATGACAAGGGCTCTGAACACTGTGATACATGGGTCATGGAGGATTGTAATGACATTGGCATGGAGCATTGTGATAACCGGGATCTTGGAGCATTGTGATGAAAAGTGAATGCATCATTTTGATGAAAAAGGCATGGTGCCTTGTCATGACAGGGTTCAAGGAGCACACTGACGACAAGTGTCAGGGAGCATTGTGATGTAAAGTGTATTGCGCATTGTAAAGACCAAGGTCATGGAGCATTGTGATGAGAAGTCCATGGATAATTGGGATGACGAGCGTCATGGGGTGTTGTGATGACAAGTGTTATGGAAGATTGTGATCACAAGGGTTTGGAGCATTGTGATGATAGAGGTCATGGAGCATTTTGAGTTCATTGTGATGACAACATCATGAAGCATTATGATGAAGGGCATGGTGCATTGTGGTGGTAGGGTTCATGGAGCACTGAGATGAAAAGTGTCATGGAGCATTGTTATGAGAGGGGTCTTGGAGCATTGTGATGACAAGGGCATGGAGCATTGTGATGAGAAGGCCAAGGAGAATACTGATGACATGCGTCATGGAGCTCCTTGATGACAAGTGCATACAGCATTGTGATTACAGGGGTCTTGGAGCATTGAGATGAAAAGGTGCATGGAGCATTGTGATTACAGGGGTAATGGAGCATTGTGATGACAAGTGAATGCATCATTGTGATGAAAAAGGCATGGATCCTATTCATGACAGGATTCAAGGAGCATTCCGAAGACAAGTGTCAGGGAGCATTGTGATGACAAGTGTATTGAGTATTTTGATGACAAAGGTCATGGAGCATTGAGATGACAAGGGCATGGAATATAGTGATGACAGGCATCATGGAGCGTTGTGATGACAAGTCTTATGGAACATTGTGATCACACGGGTTTGGAGCATTGCGATGACAGAGTTCATGGATCATATTGATTTCAAGTAGCATGGATCTTTGTGATGACAAGGGCATGAAGCAATGTGATCCCAAGATGCATGTACGATTGTGATGACAATGGTAATGGAGGAATGTGATGACAAGCGCATGGAATATTGTGATGAAAAGGGCATGTAGCGTTTTGCTGACAAAGGCATGGAGCATTTTGATGACAAGTGTCATGGAGCACTGTGATGACAAACATCACGGAGCATTGTGATTACAGGGGTCATGGAGCATTGGGATGACACGGCCAAGGATCATTGTGTTGACAAGTGTTATGGAGAATTTTGATGACAAGAGTCACGGATCATTGTGTTGTCAGGGGTCATGGATCGTTGTGATGAGAGTGGTCATGGAGCATTGTGATGACAAGGGTCATGGAGCATTGTGATCATAAGGTCATGGAGCATTGGGCTGAAAATGTTCATGGAGTATTGTGATGAGAGGTGTCATGGAGCATTGTGATGACAAGGGAATGGAGCATTGTGATGACAATGTCCTGGAGCATTTAATGAGAAGACCATGGAGCCATGTGATGACAAGTCTCATGGAGCATTCTCACGAAAAGCGGCATGGAGCATTGTGATTACTGTGGTCTTGGAGCATTGTGATGAATAGGGCATGGAGCATTGTGATGAAAAAGGCATGGAGCCTTGCCATGACAGGGTTCCAAGAGCATATTGACATCAAGTGTCAGGGACCATCGTGATGACAAGTGTATTGAGCATGGTGATGCCAAAGCTCATGGAGCATTGTGATGAGAAGACCATGGATAATTTTGATGACGAGCGTCATGGGGCGTTGTGAGGACAAGTGTTATGGAACATTGTGATCACAAGGGATTGGAGCCTTGTGATGACAGAGGTCATGGAGCATTTTGAGTTCATTCTGATGACAATAGCATGAAGCACTATGATGATGGGCAGGGTGCATTGTGATGACAAGGTTCATGGAACATTGAGATGAAAAGGGTCATGGAGGATTGTAGTTACAAGTGTCTTGGTGCTTTGTGATGACAAGGGCATGCAGCATTGTGATGAGAAGGCCATGGAGGATTCTGATGAGATGCGTCATGGAGCTTTGTGATGACAAGGGCATGGAGCATTGTGATGAGAAGACCATGGATAATGGTGATGACGAGCGTCATGGGGCGTTGTGATGAAAAGTGTTATGGAACATTGTGATCCCAAGGTTTCAGAGCATTGTGATGGCAGATGTCATGGAGCATTTTGATTTCATTTTGATTACAATAGCGTGAAGCAATATGATGATGGACATGTTGCATTGTGATGACAAGGTTCTTCGAGCATTGAGATGAAAAGGGGCATGGAGCATTGTGATTACAGGGTTCTTGGAGCATTGTGATGACAAGGGCATGGAGCATTGTGATGAGATGGCCATGGAGTATTCTGATGACTTGTGTCATGGAGATTTTGATGACAAGGGCATGAAGCATTGTTGTAACAGTGGTCTTAGAGCATTTTGATTACAAGGGTTATGGAGCCTTGTGATAAGAAGGCCGTGGAACATTGTGATGGCTGGGGTCATGGAGCATTGTTATGACAGTGGCAATGGAGCATTGTGATGACAAGGGCATGGAGCATTGGTCTGAAAAGTTTCATGGATTATTGGGATGAGAGTGGGCATGGAGCATTGTGATGACAAGGGCACGGAACACTGTGATACATGGGTCATGTAGGATTGTAACGACAAGGGCATGGAGAATTGTGATGACAAGAGCATGTAACATTGTGATGAGAAGTGTCATGGAGCATTGTGATGACAAAGATGTAGAGAATTGTGATGACAAGGGACATGGAGCATTGTGATGACCAGAGCATGGAGCATTGGTCTGACAGGTTTCATGGATTATTGTGATGACAAGTGTCATGGAGCATTTTGATGACAAGGGCATGGGGCATTGTGATGGGAAGAGCAGGGAGCATTGTGATGACAAGGTTTATGGAGCATTGTGATGACAAGGCTGTGGAGCATTGTGATGACAAGCACAAGTCACATTTTGATGCCATGGGTCATGGAGCACTGTGCTGACAAGGGCATGCAACTTTGTGATGACAAGGTTCATGGAGCATTGAGAGGAAAAGGGGCATGGAGCATTGTGATGACAGGGGTCTAGGAGCTTTTTGATGACAGAGGTCATGGATCATTTTGATTTCCTTCTGATGACAATAGCCTGAAGCATTATGATGATGGGCATGATCTACTGTGATGACAGGTGTAATGGAGCATTGAGATGAAAAGGGGAATGGAGCATTGTGATTACAGGGGTTTAGGAGCATTGTGATGACAAGAGCATGGAGCATTGTGATGAAAAGTGCTTGGAGCCTTTTCATGACATGTTTCAAGGAGCATTCTGATGACGAGTGTCAGGGAGCATTGTGATGACAGAGATCATGGATCACTGTGATGACAGGTGTCATGGAGCATTGTGATGAGAAGGTCATGGAGCATTGGGCTGAAAATATTCATGGAGTACTGTGGTGACAGGGGTCATGGATCCTTTTGATAGCAAGGGAATGGAGCATTGTGATGACAAGGTCCTGGAGCATTGTAATGAGAAGACCATGAAGCCTTGTGATGACAAGTCTAATGGAGCATTCTGAAGGAAAGAGGCATGGAGCATTGTGATTACAGGGTCCTGGAGCATTGTAATGACAAGAGCAAGGAGCATTGTGATGAGAAGACCATGGAGCATTCTCATGATTTGTGTCATGTTGTTTTGTGATGACAACGGCATGGACCATTGTGATGACAGGTGTCTTGGAGCATTGTGATGACAAGGGTCATGGAGCCTTGTGAGGAGAAGGCTGTGGGACATTATGATGGCAGGGGTCATGGAGCATTGTTATGACGGGGGTAATGGATCATTGTGATGAAAAGGGCACGGAACATAGGTCTATAAAATTTCATGGGTTATTGTGATGACAGTGGGTATGGAGCATTGTGAAGACAAGGGCTCGGAACACTGTGATACATGGGTCATGGAGGATTGTAATGACATGGGCATGGAGCATTGTGATGAGAAGGGCATCGAGAATTGTGATGACAATCGTCATGGAGATTTGTGATGACAAGGGCATGGAGCAATATGATGAGATGTTTCAGGGAGCATTGTGATGACAATGGCATGGAGCATTGTGATGCCAAGGGTCATGGAGCTGTGTGATAACAAATGTCATGGAGCAGTTTGATGACAAGGGCATGGTGCATTGTTATGAGTAGGGCAGGGAGCATTGTGATGACAGGTGTTATGGAACATTGTGATGTCAGGGCTCATGGAGCATTGTGATGATATGGGCATGTAGCATGGTGATGACAGGTGTCATGGAACATTGTCAGATGACAATTGTTTTGAGCATTGTAATGACAAACATCTTGGATCATTCAGATGACAAGGGCATGGAGTAGTGTGATGACAGGCATCATGGAGCATTGTGATGAGTGTGTTATGGAACATTGTGATCACAAGGGTTTGGAGCCTAGTGATGACAGAGGTCATGGATCATTTTGATTTCAAGGAGCATGGAACATTGCGATGACAAGGGCATGAAGCAATGTGATCCCAAATTTCAGGGAGGATTGTGATGACAATGGTAAT
The DNA here is from genome assembly GCF_025265405.1 of Mesoplodon densirostris. Taxonomy (NCBI): domain Eukaryota; kingdom Metazoa; phylum Chordata; class Mammalia; order Artiodactyla; family Ziphiidae; genus Mesoplodon; species Mesoplodon densirostris. The sequence goes on from NC_082682.1 coordinate 3,797,994, forward strand.
GGAGTATTGTGATGAGGATCACATGGAGCACTGTGATGACAAGGTCATGTAGCATTTTGCTGACAAAGGCTTGGAGGTTTGTGATGACAAGTGTCATGGAACATTGTGATAACAGGGGTCATAGAGCATTAGGATGACAAGAGCATGGACCATTTTGATGAGAAGAGTCATGGAGCATTTTGATGACAAGAGCCACAGATCATTGTGTTGTCAGGGTTCATTGAGCGTTGTGATGACAGTGGTCATGGAGGATTGGGCTGAAAATGTTCTTGGAGCATTGTGAACACAAGGGAATGGAGCATTGTGGTGACAATATCCTGGAGCATTGTGATGAGATGACCATGGAGTCTTTTGATGACAAGTCTCATGGAGCAAGCTGATGGAAATGAGGATGGAGCATTGTGATTACAGTTGTCTTGGAGCATTGTGATGACAAGAGCATGGAGCATTGTAATGAGAAGTCAATGGAACATTCTGATGACATGCATCATGGAGCTTTGTGTTGACAATGGCAAGAGGCATTGTGATTACAGGGATCTTGGAGCATTGTGATGAAAAGGGCATGGATCATTGTGATGACAAAGGCATGGAGCCTTGTCATGACAGGGTCCAAGGAGCATACTGATGACAAGTGTCAGGGAGCATTGTGATGACAAGTGTCATGGAGCACTGTGATGACAAGCGACATGGAGCCTTGTGATGACCGGGATCTTGCAGCATTGTGATGAAAAGTGAATGCATCATTGTGATGAAAAAGGCATGGTGCCTTGTCATGACAGGGTTCAAGGAGCACACTGACGAAAAGTGTCAGGGAGCATTGTGATGTAAAGTGTATTGCGCATTTTAAAGACCAAGGTCATGGAGCATTGTGATGAGAAGTCCATGGATAATTGGGATGACGAGCGTCATGGGGTGTTGTGATGACAAGTGTTATGGAAGATTGTGATCACAAGGGTTTGGAGCATCGTGATGACAGAGGTCATGGAGCATTTTGAGTTCATTGTGATGACAAAATCATGAAGCATTATGATGAAGGGCATGGTGCATTGTGGTGGTAGGGTTCATGGATCACTGAGATGAAAAGTGTCATGGAGCATTGTTATGACAGGGGTCTTGGAGCATTGTGATGACAAGGGCATGGAGCATTGTGATGAGAAGGCCAAGGAGAATACTGATGACATGCGTCATGGAGCTCCGTGATGACAAGTGCATACAGCATTGTGATTACAGGGGTCTTGGAGCATTGAGATGAAAAGGGGCATGGGGCATTGTGATTACAGGGGTAATGGAGCATTGTGATGACAAGTGAATCGAGCATTGTGATGAAAAAGGCATGGATCCTATTCATGACAGGATTCAAGGAGCATTCCGACGACAAGTGTCCGGGAGCATTGTGATGACAAGTGTATTGAGTATTGTGATGACAAAGGTCATGGAGCATTGAGATGACAAGGGCATGGAGTATGGTGCTGACAGGCATCATGGAGCGTTGTGATGACAAGTCTTATGGAACATTGTGATCAAACGGGTTTGGAGCATTGCAATGACAGAGTTCATGGATCATATTGATTTCAAGGAGCATGGATCTTTGTGATGACAAGGGCATGAAGCAATGTGATCCCAAGATGCATGTAGGATTGTGATGACAATGGTAATGGAGGAATGTGATGACAAGCGCATGGAATATTGTGATGAAAAGGTCATGTAGCGTTTTGCTGACAAAGGCATGGAGCATTTTGATGACAAGTGTCATGGAGCACTGTGATGACAAACATCTCGGAACATTGTGATTACAGGGTTCATGGAGCATTGGGATGACACGGCCAAGGATCATTGTGTTGACAAGTGTTATGGAGAATTTTGATGACAAGAGTCACGGATCATTGTGTTGTCAGGGGTCATGGATCGTTGTGATGACAGTGGTCATGGAGCATTGTAATGACAAGGGTCATGGAGCATTGTGATCATAAGGTCATGGAGCATTGGGCTGAAAATGTTCATGGAGTATTGTGATGAGAGGTGTCATGGAGCATTGTGATGACAAGGGAATGGAGCATTGTGATGACAATGTCCTGGAGCATTTAATGAGAAGACCATGGAGCCATGTGATGACAAGTCTCATGGAGCATTCTCACGAAAAGCGGCATGGAGCATTGTGATTACTGTGGTCTTGGAACATTGTGATGAATAGGGCATGGAGCATTGTGATGAAAAAGGCATGGAGCCTTGCCATGACAGGGTTCCAAAAGCATATTGACATCAAGTGTCAGGGACCATTGTGATGACAAGTGTATTGAGCATTGTGATGCCAAAGCTCATGGAGCATTGTGATGAGAAGACCATGGATAATTTTGATGACGAGCGTCATGGGGCGTTGTGAGGACAAGTGTAATGGAACATTGTGATCACAAGGGATTGGAGCCTTGTGATGACAGAGGTCATGGAGCATTTTGAGTTCATTCTGATGACAATAGCATGAAGCACTATGATGATGGGCATGGTGCATTGTGATGACACGGTTCATGGAACATTGAGATGAAAAGGGGCATGGAGCATTGTAGTTACAAGGGTCTTGGTGCTTTGTGATGACAAGGGCATGCAGCATTGTGATGAGAAGGCCATGGAGGATTCTGATGACATGCGTCATGGAGCTTTGTGATGACAAGGGCATGGAGCATTGTGATGAGAAGACCATGGATAATGGTGATGATGAGCGTCATGGGGCGTTGTTATGAAAAATGTTATGGAACATTGTGATGCCAAGGGTTTAGAGCATTGTGATGGCAGATGTCATGGAGCATTTTGATTTCATTTTGATTACAATAGCGTGAAGCAATATGATGATGGACATGTTGCATTGTGATGACAAGGTTCTTCGAGCATTGAGATGAAAAGGGGCATGGAGCATTGTGATTACAGGGTTCTTGGAGCATTGTGATGACAAGGGCATGGAGCATTGTGATGAGATGGCCATGGAGCATTCTGATGACTTGTGTCATGGAGATTTTGATGACAAGGGCATGAAGCATTGTTGTAACAGTTGTCTTAGAGCATTTTGATTTCAAGGGTTATGGAGCCTTGTGATAAGAAGGCCGTGGAACATTGTGATGGCTGGGGTCATGGAGCATTGTTATGACAGTGGCAATGGAGCATTGTGATGACAAGGGCATGGAGCATTGGTCTGAAAAGTTTCATGGATTATTGGGATGAGAGTGGGCATGGAGCATTGTGATGACAAGGGCACGGAACACTGTGATACATGGGTCATGTAGGATTGTAACGACAAGGGCATGGAGAATTGTGATGACAAGAGCATGTAACATTGTGATGAGAAGTGTCATGGAGCATTGTGATGACAAAGATGTAGAGAATTGTGATGACAAGGGACATGGAGCATTGTGATGACCAGAGCATGGAGCATTGGTCTGACAAGTTTCATGGATTATTGTGATGACAAATGTCATGGAGCATTTTGATGACAAGGGCATGGGGCATTGTGATGGGAAGAGCAGGGAGCATTGTGATGACAAGGTTTATGGAGCATTGTGATGACAAGGCTGTGGAGCATTGTGATGACAAGCACAAGTCACATTTTGATGCCATGGGTCATGGAGCACTGTGCTGACAAGGGCATGCAACTTTGTGATGACAAGGTTCATGGAGCATTGAGAGGAAAAGGGGCATGGAGCATTGTGATGACAGGGGTCTAGGAGCTTTGTGATGACAGAGGTCATGGATCATTTTGATTTCCTTGTGATGACAATAGCCTGAAGCATTATGATGATGGGCATGGTCCATTGTGATGACAGGTGTAATGGAGCATTGAGATGAAAAGGGGCATGGAGTATTGTGATTACAGGGGTATAGGAGCATTGTGATGACAAGAGCATGGAGCATTGTGATGAAAAGTGCTTGGAGCCTTTTCATGACATGTTTCAAGGAGCATTCTGATGACGAGTGTCAGGGAGCATTGTGATGACAACTCTCTTGAGCATTGTGATGACAGAGATCATGGAGCACTGTGATGACAGGTGTCATGGAGCATTGTGATGTGAAGGTCATGGAGCATTGGGTTGAAAATATTCATGGAGTATTGTGGTGACAAGGGTCATGGATCCTTTTGATAGCAAGGAAATGGAGCATTGTGATGACAAGGTCCTGGAGCATTGTGATGAGAAGACCATGGAGCCTTGTGATGACAAGTCTAATGGAGCATTCTGAAGGAAAGAGGCATGGAGCATTGTGATTACAGGGTCCTGGAGCATTGTAATGACAAGAGCAAGGAGCATTGTGATGAGAAGACCATGGAGCATTCTCATGATTTGTGTCATGGTGTTTTGTGATGACAAGGGCATGGACCATTGTGAATACATGTGTCTTGGAGCATTGTGAACACAAGGGAATGGAGCATTGTGGTGACAATATCCTGCAGCATTGTGATGAGATGACCATGGAGTCTTTTGATGACAAGTCTCATGGAGCAAGCTGATGGAAAGGGGCATGGAACATTGTGATTAAAGTTGTCTTGGAGCATTGTGATGACAAGAGCATGGAGCATTGTGATGAGAAGTCCATGGAACATTCTGATGACATGCATCATGGAGCTTTGTGATGACAATGGCAAGAGGCATTGTGATTACACGGATCTTGGAGCATTGTGATGAAAAGGGCATGGATCATTGTGATGACAAAGGCATGGAGACTTGTGATGAGAAATCCATGGATAATTGGGATGACGAGCGTCATGGGGTGTTGTGATGACAAGTGTTATGGAAGATCGTGATCACAAGGGTTTGGAGCATTGTGATGACAGAGGTCATGGAGCATTTTGAGTTCATTGTGATGACAAAATCATGAAGCATTATGACTAAGGGCATGGTGCATTGTGGTGGTAGGGTTCATGGAGCACTGAGATGAAAAGTGTCATGGAGCATTGTTATGACAGGGGTCTTGGAGCATTGTGATGACAAGGGCATGGAGCATTGTGATGAGAAGGCCAAGGAGAATACTGATGACATGCGTCATGGAGCTCCGTGATGACAAGTGCATACAGCATTGTGATTACAGGGGTCTTGGAGCATTGAGATGAAAAGGGGCATGGAGCATTGTGATTACAGGGGTAATGGAGCATTGTGATGACAAGTGAATCGAGCATTGTGATGAAAAAGGCATGGATCCTATTCATGACAGGATTCAAGGAGCATTCCGAAGACAAGTGTCCGGGAGCATTGTGATGACAAGTGTATTGAGTATTGTGATGACAAATGTCATGGAGCATTGAGATGACAAGGGCATGGAGTATGGTGATGACAGGCATCATGGAGCGTTGTGATGACAAGTCTTATGGAACATTGTGATCAAACAGGTTTGGAGCATTGCAATGACAGAGTTCATGGATCATATTGATTTCAAGGAGCATGGATCTTTGTGATGACAAGGGCATGAAGCAATGTGATCCCAAGATGCATGTAGGATTGTGATGACAATGGTAATGGAGGAATGTGATGACAAGCGCATGGAATATTGTGATGAAAAGGTCATGTAGCGTTTTGCTGACAAAGGCATGGAGCATTTTGATGACAAGTGTCATGGAGCACTGTGATGACAAACATCACGGAACATTGTGATTACAGGGTTCATGGAGCATTGGGATGACACGGCCAAGGATCATTGTGTTGACAAGTGTTATGGAGAATTTTGATGACAAGAGTCACGGATCATTGTGTTGTCAGGGGTCATGGATCGTTGTGATGAGAGTGGTCATGGAAGATTGTAATGACATGGGCATGGAGCATTGTGATGAGAAGGGCATCGAGAATTGTGATGACAAGCGTCATGGAGCTTTGTGATGACAAGGGCATGGAGCAATATGATGAGATGTTTCAGGGAGCATTGTGCTGACAATGGCATGGAGCATTGTGATGCCAAGGGTCATGGAGCTGTGTGATAACAAATGTCATGGAGCAGTTTGATGACAAGGGCATGGTGCATTGTGATGAGTACGGCAGGGAGCATTGTGATGACAGGTGTTATGGAACATTGTGATGTCAGGGCTCATGGAGCATTGTGATGATATGGGCATGTAGCATGGTGATGACAGGTGTCATGGAACATTGTCAGATGACAATTGTTTTGAGCATTGTAATGACAAACATCTTGGATCATTGAGATGACAAGGGCATGGAGTAGTGTGATGACAGGCATCATGGAGCATTCTGATGAGTGTGTTATGGAACATTGTGATCACAAGGGTTTGGAGCCTAGTGATGACAGAGGTCATGGATCATTTTGATTTCAAGGAGCATGGAACATTGAGATGACAAGGGCATGAAGCAATGTGATCCCAATTTTCAGGGAGGATTGTGATGACAATGGTAATTGAGTATTGTGATGAGAATCACATGGAGCACCGTGATGACAAGGTCATGTAGCATTTTGCTGACAAAGGCATGGAGCATTGTGATGACAAGTGTCATGGAACATTGTGATAACAGGGGTCATAGAGCATTAGGATGACAAGAGCATGGACCATTTTGATGAGAAGAGTCATGGAGCATTTTGATGACAAGAGCCACAGATCATTGTGTTGTCAGGGGTCTTTGAGCGTTGTGATGACAGTGGTCATGGAGGATTGGGCTGAAAATGTTCTTGGAGCATTGTGAACACTAGGGAATGGAGCATTGTGGTGACAATATCCTGCAGCATTGTGATGAGATGACCATGGAGTCTTTTGATGACAAGTCTCATGGAGCAAGCTGATGGAAAGGGGCATGGAGCATTGTGATTACAGTTGTCTTGGAGCATTGTGATGACAAGAGCATGGAGCATTGTGATGAGAAGTCCATGGAACATTCTGATGACATGCATCATGGAGCTTTGTGATAACAATGGCAAGAGGCATTGTGATTACAGGGATCTTGGAGCATTGTGATGAAAAGGGCATGGATCATTGTGATGACAAAGGCATGGAGCCTTGTCATGACAGGGTTCAAGGAGCATACTGACGACAAGTGTCAGGGAGCATTGTGATGACAAGTGTCATGGAGCACTGTGATGACAAGCGTCATGGAGCCTTGTGATAACCGGGATCTTGGAGCATTGTGATGAAAAGTGAATGCATCATTGTGATGAAAAAGGCATGGTGCCTTGTCATGACAGGGTTCAAGGAGCACACTGACGACAAGTGTCAGGGAGCATTGTGATGTAAAGTGTATTGCGCATTGTAAAGACCAAGGTCATGGAGCATTGTGATGAGAAGTCCATGGATAATTGGGATGACGAGCGTCATGGGGTGTTGTGATGACAAGTGTTATGGAAGATTGTGATCACAAGCGTTTGGAGCATTGTGATGATAGAGGTCATGGAGCATTTTGAGTTCATTGTGATGACAACATCATGAAGCATTATGATGAAGGGCATGGTGCATTGTGATGATAGGGTTCATGGAGCACTGAGATGAAAAGTCTCATGGCGCATTGTTATGACAGGGGTGTTGGAGCATTGTGATGACAAGGGCATGGAGCATTGTGATGAGAAGGCCAAGGACAATACTGATGACATGCGTCATGGAGCTCCTTGATGACAAGTGCATACAGTATTGTGATTACAGGGGTAATGGAGCATTGAGATGAAAAGGGGCATGGAGCATTGTGATAACAGGGGTAATGGAGCATTGTGATGACAAGTGAATCGAGCATTGTGATGAAAAAGGCATGGATCCTATTCATGACAGGATTCAAGGAGCATTCCGAAGACAAGTGTCCGGGAGCATTGTGATGACAAGTGTATTGAGTATTGTGATGACAAAGGTCATGGAGCATTGAGATGACAAGGGCATGGAGTATGGTGATGACAGGCATCATGGAGCGTTGTGATGACAAGTCTTATGGAACATTGTGATCACACGGGTTTGGAGCATTGCGATGACAGAGTTCATGGATCATATTGATTTCAAGGAGCATGGATCTTTGTGATGACAAGGGCATGAAGCACTGTGATCCCAAGATGCATGTAGGATTGTGATGACAATGGTAATGGAGGAATGTGATGACAAGCGCATGGAATATTGTGATGAAAAGGTCATGTAGCGTTTTGCTGACAAAGGCATGGAGCATTTTGATGACAAGTGTCATGGAACACTGTGATGACAAACATCACGGAGCATTGTGATTACAGGGTTCATGGAGCATTGGGATGACACGGCCAAGGATTATTGTGTTGACAAGTGTTATGGAGAATTTTGATGACAAGAGTCCCGGATCATTGTGTTGTCAGGGGTCATGGATCGTTGTGATGACAGTGGTCATGGAGCATTGTAATGACAAGGGTCATGGAGCATTGTGATCATAAGGTCATGGAGCATTGGGCTGAAAACATTCATGGAGTATTGTGATGAGAGGTGTCATGGAGCATTGTGATGACAAGGGAATGGAGCATTGTGATGACAATGTCCTGGAACATTTAATGAGAAGACCATGGAGCCATGTGATGACAAGTCTCATGGAGCATTCTCACGAAAAGCGCCATGCAGCATTGTGATTACTGTGGTCTTGGAGCATTGTGATGAATAGGGCATGGAGCATTGTAATGAAAAAGGCATGGAGCCTTGCCATGACAGGGTTCCAAGAGCATATTGACATCAAGTGTCAGGGACCATTGTGATGACAAGTGTATTGAGCATGGTGATGCCAAAGCTCATGGAGCATTGTGATGAGAAGACCATGGATAATTTTGATGACGAGCGTCATGGGGCGTTGTGAGGACAAGTGTAATGGAACATTGTGATCACAAGGGATTGGAGCCTTGTGATGACAGAGGTCATGGAGCATTTTGAGTTCATTCTGATGACAATAGCATGAAGCACTATGATGATGGGCAGGGTGCATTGTGATGACAGGGTTCATGGAACATTGAGATGAAAAGGGGCATGGAGCATTGTAGTTACAAGGGTCTTGGTGCTTTGTGATGAGAAGGGCATGCAGCATTGTGATGAGAAGGCCATGGAGGATTCTGATGACATGCGTCATGGAGCTTTGTGATGACAAGGGCATGGAGCATTGTGATGAGAAGACCATGGATAATGGTGATGATGAGCGTCATGGGGCGTTGTGATGAAAAGTGTTATGGAACATTGTGATCCCAAGGGTTTAGAGCATTGTGATGGCAGATGTCATGGAGCATTTTGATTTCATTTTGATTACAATAGCGTGAAGCAATATGATGATGGACATGTTGCATTGTGATGACAAGGTTCTTCGAGCATTGAGATGAAAAGGGGCATGGAGCATTGTGATTACAGGGTTCTTGGAGCATTGTGATGACAAGGGCATGGAGCATTGTGATGAGATGGCCATGGAGCATTCTGATGACTTGTGTCATGGAGATTTTGATGACAAGGGCATGAAGCATTGTTGTAACAGTGGTCTTAGAGCATTTTGATTACAAGGGTTATGGAGCCTTGTGATAAGAAGGCCGTGGAACATTGTGATGGCTGGGGTCATGGAGCATTGTTATGACAGTGGCAATGGAGTATTGTGATGACAAGGGCATGGAGCATTGGTCTGAAAAGTTTCATGGATTATTGGGATGAGAGTGGGCATGGAGCATTGTGACGACAAGGGCACGGAACACTGTGATACATGGGGCATGTAGGATTGTAACGACAAGTGCATGGAGAATTGTGATGACAAGAGCATGTAACATTGTGATGAGAAGTGTCATGGAGCATTGTGATGACAAAGATGTAGAGAATTGTGATGACAAGGGACATGGAGAATTGTGATGAACAGAGCATGGAGCATTGGTCTGACAAGTTTCATGGATTATTGTGATGACAAATGTCATGGAGCATTTTGATGACAAGGGCATGGGGCATTGTGATGGGAAGAGCAGGGAGCATTGTGATGACAAGGTTTATGGAGCATTGTGATGACAAGGCTGTGGAGCATTGTGATGACAAGCACAAGTCACATTTTGATGCCATGGGTCATGGAGCACTGTGCTGACAAGGGCATGCAACTTTGTGATGACAAGGTTCATGGAGCATTGAGAGGAAAAGGGGCATGGAGCATTGTGATGACAGGGGTCTAGGAGCTTTGTGATGACAGAGGTCATGGATCATTTTGATTTCCTTGTGATGACAATAGCCTGAAGCATTATGATGATGGGCATGGTCCATTGTGATGACAGGTGTAATGGAGCATTGAGATGAAAAGGGGCATGGAGCATTGTGATTACAGGGGTATAGGAGCATTGTGATGACAAGAGCATGGAGCATTGTGATGAAAAGTGCTTGGAGCCTTTTCATGACATGTTTCAAGGAGCATTCTGATGACGAGTGTCAGGGAGCATTGTGATGACAACTCTCTTGAGCATTGTGATGACAGAGATCATGGAGCACTGTGATGACAGGTGTCATGGAGCATTGTGATGTGAAGGTCATGGAGCATTGGGTTGAAAATATTCATGGAGTATTGTGGTGACAGGGATCATGGATCCTTTTGATAGCAAGGAAATGGAGCATTGTGATGACAAGGTCCTGGAGCATTGTGATGAGAAGACCATGGAGCCTTGTGATGACAAGTCTAATGGAGCATTCTGAAGGAAAGAGGCATGGAGCATTGTGATTACAGTGTCCTGGAGCATTGTAATGACAAGAGCAAGGAGCATTGTGATGAGAAGGCCATGGAGCATTCTCATGAATTGTGTCATGGTGTTTTGTGATGACAAGGGCATGGACCATTGTGGTGACAGGTGTCTTGGAGCATTGTGATGACAAGGGTCATGGAGCCTTGTGAGGAGAAGGCCGTGGGACATTATGATGGCAGGGGTCATGGAGCATTGTTATGACGGGGTAATGGATCATTGTGATGAAAAGGGCACGGAACATAGGTGTATAAAATTTCATGGGTTATTGTGATGAGAGTGGGTATGGAGCATTGTGAAGACAAGGGCTAGGAACACTGTGATACATGGGTCATGGAGGATTGTAATGACATGGGCATGGAGCATTGTGATGAGAAGGGCATCGAGAATTGTGATGACAATCGTCATGGAGATTTGTGATGACAAGGGCATGGAGCATTGTGATGCCAAGGGTCATGGAGATGTGTGATAACAAATGTCATGGAGCAGTTTGATGACAAGGGCATGGTGCATTGTGATGAGTAGGACAGGGAGCATTGTGATGACAGGTGTTATGGAACATTGTGATGTCAGGGCTCATGGAGCATTGTGATGATATGGGCATGTAGCATGGTGATGACAGGTGTCATGGAACATTGTCAGATGACAATTGTTTTGAGCATTGTAATGACAAACATCTTGGATCATTGAGATGACAAGGGCATGGAGTAGTGTGATGACAGGCATCATGGAGCATTGTGATGAGTGTGTTATGGAACATTGTGATCACAAGGGTTTGGAGCCTAGTGATGACAGAGGTCATGGATCATTTTGATTTCAAGGAGCATGGAACATTGAGATGACAAGGGCATGAAGCAATGTGATCCCAAGTTTCAGGGAGGATTGTGATGACAATGGTAATGGAGTATTGTGATGAGAATCACATGGAGCACTGTGATGACAAGGTCATGTAGCATTTTGCTGACAAAGGCGTGGAGCATTGTGATGACAAGTGTCATGGAACATTGTGATAACAGGGATCATAGAGCATTAGGATGACAAGAGCATGGACCATTTTGATGAGAAGAGTCATGAAGCATTTTGATGACAAGAGCCACAGATCATTGTGTTGTCAGGGGTCATTGAGCGTTGTGATGACAGTGGTCATGGAGGATTGGGCTGAAAATGTTCTTGGAGCATTGTGAACACAAGGGAATGGAGCATTGTGGTGACAATATCCTGCAGCATTGTGATGAGATGACCATGGTGTCTTTTGATGACAAGTCTCATGGAGCAAGCTGATGGAAAGGGGCATGGAACATTGTGATTAAAGTTGTCTTGGAGCATTGTGATGACAAGAGCATGGAGCATTGTGATGAGAAGTCCATGGAACATTCTGATGACATGCATCATGGAGCTTTGTGATGACAATGGCAAGAGGCATTGTGATTACAGGGATCTTGGAGCATTGTGATGAAAAGGGCATGGATCATAGTGATGACAAAGGCATGGAGACTTGTCATGACAGGGTCCAAGGAGCATACTGAGAACAAGTGTCATGGAGCATTGTGATGACAAGTGTCATGGAGCACTGTGATGACAAGCGTCATGGAGCCTTGTGATGACCGGGATCTTGGAGCATTGTGATGAAAAGTGAATGCATCATTGTGATGAAAAAGGCATGGTGCCTTGTCATGACAGGGTTCAAGGAGCACACTGACGACAAGTGTCAGGGAGCATTGTGATGTAAAGTGTATTGCACATTGTAATGACAAAGGACATAGAGCATTGTGATGAGAAGTCCATGGATAATTGGGATGACGAGCGTCATGGGGTGTTGTGATGACAAGTGTTATGGAAGATTGTGATCACAAGGGTTTGGAGCATCGTGATGACAAAGGTCATGGAGCATTTTGAGTTCATTGTGATGACAAAATCATGAAGCATTATGATGAAGGGCATGGTGCATTGTGGTGGTAGGGTTCATGGATCACTGAGATGAAAAGTGTCATGGAGCATTGTTATGACAGGGGTCTTGGAGCATTGTGATGACAAGGGCATGGAGCATTGTGATGAGAAGGCCAAGGAGAATACTGATGACATGCGTCATGGAGCTCCGTGATGACAAGTGCATACAGCATTGTGATTACAGGGGTCTTGGAGCATTGAGATGAAAAGGGGCATGGAGCATTGTGATTACAGGGGTAATGGAGCATTGTGATGACAAGTGAATCGAGCATTGTGATGAAAAAGGTATGGATCCTATTCATGACAGGATTCAAGGAGCATTCCGAAGACAAGTGTCCGGGAGCATTGTGATGACAAGTGTATTGAGTATTGTGATGACAAAGGTCATGGAGCATTGAGATGACAAGGGCATGGAGTATGGTGCTGACAGGCATCATGGAGCGTTGTGATGACAAGTCTTATGGAACATTTTGATCAAACGGGTTTGGAGCATTGTAATGACAGAGTTCATGGATCATATTGATTTCAAGGAGCATGGATCTTTGTGATGACAAGGGCATGAAGCAATGTGATCCCAAGATGCATGTAGGATTGTGATGACAATGGTAATGGAGGAATGTGATGACAAGCGCATGGAATATTGTGATGAAAAGGTCATGTAGCGTTTTGCTGACAAAGGCATGGAGCATTTTGATGACAAGTGTCATGGAGCACTGTGATGACAAACATCACGGAACATTGTGATTACAGGGTTCATGGAGCATTGGGATGACACGGCCAAGGATCATTGTGTTGACAAGTGTTATGGAGAATTTTGATGACAAGAGTCACGGATCATTGTGTTGTCAAGGGTCATGGATCGTTGTGATGATAGTGGTCATGGAAGATTGTAATGACATGGGCATGGAGCATTGTGATGAGAAGGGCATCGAGAATTGTGATGACAAGCGTCATGGAGCTTTGTGATGACAAGGGCATGGAGCAATATGATGAGATGTTTCAGGGAGCATTGTGATGACAATGGCATGGAGCATTGTGATGCCAAGGGTCATGGAGCTGTGTGATAACAAATGTCATGGAGCAGTTTGATGACAAGGGCATGGTGCATTGTGATGAGTAGGGCAGGGAGCATTGTGATGACAGGTGTTATGGAACATTGTGATGTCAGGGCTCATGGAGCATTGTGATGATATGGGCATGTAGCATGGTGATGACAGGTGTCATGGAACATTGTCAGATGACAATTGTTTTGAGCATTGTAATGACAAACATCTTGGATCATTGAGATGACAAGGGCATGGAGTAGTGTGATGACAGGCATCATGGAGCATTGTGATGAGTGTGTTATGGAACATTGTGATCACAAGGGTTTGGAGCCTAGTGATGACAGAGGTCATGGATCATTTTGATTTCAAGGAGCATGGAACATTGAGATGACAAGGGCATGAAGCAATGTGATCCCAATTTTCAGGGAGGATTGTGATGACAATGGTAATTGAGTATTGTGATGAGAATCACATGGAGCACCGTGATGACAAGGTCATGTAGCATTTTGCTGACAAAGGCATGGAGCATTGTGATGACAAGTGTCATGGAACATTGTGATAACAGGGGTCATAGAGCATTAGGATGACAAGAGCATGGACCATTTTGATGAGAAGAGTCATGGAGCATTTTGATGACAAGAGCCACAGATCATTGTGTTGTCAGGGGTCATTGAGCGTTGTGATGACAGTGGTCATGGAGGATTGGGCTGAAAATGTTCTTGGAGCATTGTGAACACAAGGGAATGGAGCATTGTGGTGACAATATCCTGGAGCATTGTGATGAGATGACCATGGAGTCTTTTGATGACAAGTCTCATGGAGCAAGCTGATGGAAAGGGGCATGGAGCATTGTGATTACAGTTGTCTTGGAGCATTGTGATGACAAGAGCATGGAGCATTGTGATGAGAAGTCCATGGAACATTCTGATGCCATGCATCATGGAGCTTTGTGATGACAATGGGAAGAGGCATTGTGATTACAGGGATCTTGGAGCATTGTGATGAAAAGGGCATGGATCATTGTGATGACAAAGGCATGGAGCCTTGTCATGACAGGGTTCAAGGAGCATACTGACGACAAGTGTCAGGGAGCATTGTGATGACAAGTGTCATGGAGCACTGTGATGACAAGCGTCATGGAGCCTTGTGATAACCGGGATCTTGGAGCATTGTGATGAAAAGTGAATGCATCATTGTGATGAAAAAGGCATGGTGCCTTGTCATGACAGGGTTCAAGGAGCACACTGACGACAAGTGTCAGGGAGCATTGTGATGTAAAGTGTATTGCGCATTGTAAAGACCAAGGTCATGGAGCATTGTGATGAGAAGTCCATGGATAATTGGGATGACGAGCGTCATGGGGTGTTGTGATGACAAGTGTTATGGAAGATTGTGATCACAAGCGTTTGGAGCATTGTGATGATAGAGGTCATGGAGCATTTTGAGTTCATTGTGATGACAACATCATGAAGCATTATGATGAAGGGCATGATGCATTGTGATGAGAGTGTTCATGGAGCACTGAGATGAAAAGTGTCATGGTGCATTGTTATGACAGTGGTGTTGGAGCATTGTGATGACAAGGGCATGGAGCATTGTGATGAGAAGGCCAAGGACAATACTGATGACATGCGTCATGGAGCTCCTTGATGACAAGTGCATACAGTATTGTGATTACAGGGGTAATGGAGCATTGAGATGAAAAGGGGCATGGAGCATTGTGATTACAGGTGTAATGGAGCATCGTGATGACAAGTGAATCGAGCATTGTGATGAAAAAGGCATGGATCCTATTCATGACAGGATTCAAGGAGCATTCCGAAGACAAGAGTCCGGGAGCATTGTGATGACAAGTGTATTGAGTATTGTGATGACAAAGGTCATGGAGCATTGAGATGACAAGGGCATGGAGTATGGTGATGACAGGCATCATGGAGCGTTGTGATGACAAGTCTTATGGAACATTGTGATCACACGGGTTTGGAGCATTGCGATGACAGAGTTCATGGATCATATTGATTTCAAGGAGCATGGATCTTTGTGATGACAAGGGCATGAAGCACTGTGATCCCAAGATGCATGTAGGATTGTGATGACAATGGTAATGGAGGAATGTGATGACAAGCGCATGGAATATTGTGATGAAAAGGTCATGTAGCGTTTTGCTGACAAAGGCATGGAGCATTTTGATGACAAGTGTCATGGAACACTGTGATGACAAACATCACGGAGCATTGTGATTACAGGGTTCATGGAGCATTGGGATGACACGGCCAAGGATTATTGTGTTGACAAGTGTTATGGAGAATTTTGATGACAAGAGTCCCGGATCATTGTGTTGTCAGGGGTCATGGATCGTTGTGATGACAGTGGTCATGGAGCATTGTAATGACAAGGGTCATGGAGCATTGTGATCATAAGGTCATGGAGCATTGGGCTGAAAACATTCATGGAGTATTGTGATGAGAGGTGTCATGGAGCATTGTGATGACAAGGGAATGGAGCATTGTGATGACAATGTCCTGGAACATTTAATGAGAAGACCATGGAGCCATGTGATGACAAGTCTCATGGAGCATTCTCACGAAAAGCGCCATGCAGCATTGTGATTACTGTGGTCTTGGAGCATTGTGATGAATAGGGCATGGAGCATTGTAATGAAAAAGGCATGGAGCCTTGCCATGACAGGGTTCCAAGAGCATATTGACATCAAGTGTCAGGGACCATTGTGATGACAAGTGTATTGAGCATGGTGATGCCAAAGCTCATGGAGCATTGTGATGAGAAGACCATGGATAATTTTGATGACGAGCGTCATGGGGCGTTGTGAGGACAAGTGTAATGGAACATTGTGATCACAAGGGATTGGAGCCTTGTGATGACAGAGGTCATGGAGCATTTTGAGTTCATTCTGATGACAATAGCATGAAGCACTATGATGATGGGCAGGGTGCATTGTGATGACAGGGTTCATGGAACATTGAGATGAAAAGGGGCATGGAGCATCGTAGTTACAAGGGTCTTGGTGCTTTGTGATGAGAAGGGCATGCAGCATTGTGATGAGAAGGCCATGGAGGATTCTGATGACATGCGTCATGGAGCTTTGTGATGACAAGGGCATGGAGCATTGTGATGAGAAGACCATGGATAATGGTGATGATGAGTGTCATGGAGCGTTGTGATGAAAAGTGTTATGGAACATTGTGATCCCAAGGGTTTAGAGCATTGTGATGGCAGATGTCATGGAGCATTTTGATTTCATTTTGATTACAATAGCGTGAAGCAATATGATGATGGACATGTTGCATTGTGATGACAAGGTTCTTCGAGCATTGAGATGAAAAGGGGCATGGAGCATTGTGATTACAGGGTTCTTGGAGCATTGTGATGACAAGGACATGGAGCATTGTGATGAGATGGCCATGGAGCATTCTGATGACTTGTGTCATGGAGATTTTGATGACAAGGGCATGAAGCATTGTTGTAACAGTGGTCTTAGAGCATTTTGATTACAAGGGTTATGGAGCCTTGTGATAAGAAGGCCGTGGAACATTGTGATGGCTGGGGTCATGGAGCATTGTTATGACAGTGGCAATGGAGCATTGTGATGACAAGGGCATGGAGCATTGGTCTGAAAAGTTTCATGGATTATTGGGATGAGAGTGGGCATGGAGCATTGTGATGACAAGGGCACGGAACACTGTGATACATGGGTCATGTAGGATTGTAACGACAAGGGCATGGAGAATTGTGATTACAAGAGCATGTAACATTGTGATGAGTAGTGTCATGGAGCATTGTGATGACAAAGATGTAGAGAATTGTGATGACAAGGGACATGGAGCATTGTGATGACCAGAGCATGGAGCATTGGTCTGACAAGTTTCATGGATTATTGTGATGACAAATGTCATGGAGCATTTTGATGACAAGGGCATGGGGCATTGTGATGGGAAGAGCAGGGAGCATTGTGATGACAAGGTTTATGGAGCATTGTGATGACAAGGCTGTGGAGCATTGTGATGACAAGCACAAGTCACATTTTGATGCCATGGGTCATGGAGCACTGTGCTGACAAGGGCATGCAACTTTGTGATGACAAGGTTCATGGAGCATTGAGAGGAAAAGGGGCATGGAGCATTGTGATGACAGGGGTCTAGGAGCTTTGTGATGACAGAGGTCATGGATCATTTTGATTTCCTTGTGATGACAATAGCCTGAAGCATTATGATGATGGGCATTGTCCATTGGGATGACAGGTGTAATGGAGCATTGAGATGAAAAGGGGCATGGAGCATTGTGATTACAGGGGTATAGGAGCATTGTGATGACAAGAGCATGGAGCATTGTGATGAAAAGTGCTTTGAGCCTTTTCATGACATGTTTCAAGGAGCATTCTGATGACGAGTGTCAGGGAGCATAGTGATGACAACTCTCTTGAGCATTGTGATGACAGAGATCATGGATCACTGTGATGACAGGTGTCATGGAGCATTGTGATGTGAAGGTCATGGAGCATTGGGTTGAAAATATTCATGGAGTATTGTGGTGACAGTGGTCATGGATCCTTTTGATAGCAAGGAAATGGAGCATTTTGATGACAAGGTCCTGGAGCATTGTGATGAGAAGACCATGGAGCCTTGTGATGACAAGTCTAATGGAGCATTGTGAAGGAAAGAGGCATGGAGCATTGTGATTACAGTGTCCTGGAGCATTGTAATGACAAGAGCAAGGAGCATTGTGATGAGAAGGCCATGGAGCATTCTCATGAATTGTGTCATGGTGTTTTGTGATGACAAGGGCATGGACCATTGTGATGACAGGTGTCTTGGAGCATTGTGATGACAAGGGTCATGGAGCCTTGTGAGGAGAAGGCCGTGGGACATTATGATGGCAGGGGTCATGGAGCATTGTTATGACGGGGTAATGGATCATTGTGATGAAAAGGGCACGGAACATAGGTCTATAAAATTTCATGGGTTATTGTGATGACAGTGGGTATGGAGCATTGTGAAGACAAGGGCTCGGAACACTGTGATACATGGGTCATGGAGGATTGTAATGACATGGGCATGTAGCATTGTGATGAGAAGGGCATCGAGAATTGTGATGACAATCGTCATGGAGATTTGTGATGACAACGGCATGGAGCAATATGATGAGATGTTTCAGGGAGCATTGTGATGACAATGGCATGGAGCATTGTGATGCCAAGGGTCATGGAGCTGTGTGATAACAAATGTCATGGAGCAGTTTGATGACAAGGGCATGGTGCATTGTGATGAGTAGGGCAGGGAGCATTGTGATGACAGGTGTTATGGAACATTGTGATGTCAGGGCTCATGGAGCATTGTGATGATATGGGCATGTAGCATGGTGATGACAGGTGTCATGGAACATTGTCAGATGACAATTGTTTTGAGCATTGTAATGACAAACATCTTGGATCATTGAGATGACAAGGGCATGGAGTAGTGTGATGACAGGCATCATGGAGCATTCTGATGAGTGTGTTATGGAACATTGTGATCACAAGGGTTTGGAGCCTAGTGATGACAGAGGTCATGGATCATTTTGATTTCAAGGAGCATGGAACATTGAGATGACAAGGGCATGAAGCAATGTGATCCCAAGTTTCAGAGAGGATTGTGATGACAATGGTAATGGAGTATTGTGATGAGAATCACATGGAGCACTGTGATGACAAGGTCATGTAGCATTTTGCTGACAAAGGCGTGGAGCATTGTGATGACAAGTGTCATGGAACATTGTGATAACATGGATCTAGAGCATTAGGATGACAAGAGCATGGACCATTTTGATGAGAAGAGTCATGAAGCATTTTGATGACAAGAGCCACAGATCATTGTGTTGTCAGGGGTCATTGAGCGTTGTGATGACAGTGGTCATGGAGGATTGGGCTGAAAATGTTCTTGGAGCATTGTGAACACAAGGGAATGGAGCATTGTGGTGACAATATCCTGGAGCATTGTGATGAGATGACCATGGAGTCTTTTGATGACAAGTCTCATGGAGCAAGCTGATGGAAAGGGGCATGGAACATTGTGATTAAAGTTGTCTTGGAGCATTGTGATGACAAGAGCATGGAGCATTGTGATGAGAAGTCCATGGAACATTCTGATGACATGCATCATGGAGCTTTGTGATGACAATGGCAAGAGGCATTGTGATTACAGGGATCTTGGAGCATTGTGATGAAAAGGGCATGGATCATAGTGATGACAAAGGCATGGAGACTTGTCATGACAGGGTCCAAGGAGCATACTGAGGACAAGTGTCAGGGAGCATTGTGATGACAAGTGTCATGGAGCACTGTGATGACAAGCGTCATGGAGCCTTGTGATGACCGGGATCTTGGAGCATTGTGATGAAAAGTGAATGCATCATTGTGATGAAAAAGGCATGGTGCCTTGTCATGACAGGGTTCAAGGAGCACACTGACGACAAGTGTCAGGGAGCATTGTGATGTAAAGTGTATTGCACATTGTAATGACAAAGGACATAGAGCATTGTGATGAGAAGTCCTTGGATAATTGGGATGACGAGCGTCATGGGGTGTTGTGATGACAAGTGTTATGGAAGATTGTGATCACAAGGGTTTGGAGCATCGTGATGACAGAGGTCATGGAGCATTTTGAGTTCATTGTGATGACAAAATCATGAAGCATTATGATGAAGGGCATGGTGCATTGTGGTGGTAGGGTTCATGGATCACTGAGATGAAAAGTGTCATGGAGCATTGTTATGACAGGGGTCTTGGAGCATTGTGATGACAAGGGCATGGAGCATTGTGATGAGAAGGCCAAGGAGAATACTGATGACATGCGTCATGGAGCTCCGTGATGACAAGTGCATACAGCATTGTGATTACAGGGGTCTTGGAGCATTGAGATGAAAAGGGGCATGGAGCATTGTGATTACAGGGGTAATGGAGCATTGTGATGACAAGTGAATCGAGCATTGTGATGAAAAAGGTATGGATCCTATTCATGACAGGATTCAAGGAGCATTCCGAAGACAAGTGTCCGGGAGCATTGTGATGACAAGTGTATTGAGTATTGTGATGACAAAGGTCATGGAGCATTGAGATGACAAGGGCATGGAGTATGGTGCTGACAGGCATCATGGAGCGTTGTGATGACAAGTCTTATGGAACATTTTGATCAAACGGGTTTGGAGCATTGTAATGACAGAGTTCATGGATCATATTGATTTCAAGGAGCATGGATCTTTGTGATGACAAGGGCATGAAGCAATGTGATCCCAAGATGCATGTAGGATTGTGATGACAATGGTAATGGAGGAATGTGATGACAAGCGCATGGAATATTGTGATGAAAAGGTCATGTAGCGTTTTGCTGACAAAGGCATGGAGCATTTTGATGACAAGTGTCATGGAGCACTGTGATGACAAACATCACGGAACATTGTGATTACAGGGTTCATGGAGCATTGGGATGACACGGCCAAGGATCATTGTGTTGACAAGTGTTATGGAGAATTTTGATGACAAGAGTCACGGATCATTGTGTTGTCAAGGGTCATGGATCGTTGTGATGATAGTGGTCATGGAAGATTGTAATGACATGGGCATGGAGCATTGTGATGAGAAGGGCATCGAGAATTGTGATGACAAGCGTCATGGAGCTTTGTGATGACAAGGGCATGGAGCAATATGATGAGATGTTTCAGGGAGCATTGTGATGACAATGGCATGGAGCATTGTGATGCCAAGGGTCATGGAGCTGTGTGATAACAAATGTCATGGAGCAGTTTGATGACAAGGGCATGGTGCATTGTGATGAGTAGGGCAGGGAGCATTGTGATGACAGGTGTTATGGAACATTGTGATGTCAGGGCTCATGGAGCATTGTGATGATATGGGCATGTAGCATGGTGATGACAGGTGTCATGGAACATTGTCAGATGACAATTGTTTTGAGCATTGTAATGACAAACATCTTGGATCATTGAGATGACAAGGGCATGGAGTAGTGTGATGACAGGCATCATGGAGCATTGTGATGAGTGTGTTATGGAACATTGTGATCACAAGGGTTTGGAGCCTAGTGATGACAGAGGTCATGGATCATTTTGATTTCAAGGAGCATGGAACATTGAGATGACAAGGGCATGAAGCAATGTGATCCCAATTTTCAGGGAGGATTGTGATGACAATGGTAATTGAGTATTGTGATGAGAATCACATGGAGCACCGTGATGACAAGGTCATGTAGCATTTTGCTGACAAAGGCATGGAGCATTGTGATGACAAGTGTCATGGAACATTGTGATAACAGGGGTCATAGAGCATTAGGATGACAAGAGCATGGACCATTTTGATGAGAAGAGTCATGGAGCATTTTGATGACAAGAGCCACAGATCATTGTGTTGTCAGGGGTCATTGAGCGTTGTGATGACAGTGGTCATGGAGGATTGGGCTGAAAATGTTCTTGGAGCATTGTGAACACAAGGGAATGGAGCATTGTGGTGACAATATCCTGGAGCATTGTGATGAGATGACCATGGAGTCTTTTGATGACAAGTCTCATGGAGCAAGCTGATGGAAAGGGGCATGGAGCATTGTGATTACAGTTGTCTTGGAGCATTGTGATGACAAGAGCATGGAGCATTGTGATGAGAAGTCCATGGAACATTCTGATGCCATGCATCATGGAGCTTTGTGATGACAATGGGAAGAGGCATTGTGATTACAGGGATCTTGGAGCATTGTGATGAAAAGGGCATGGATCATTGTGATGACAAAGGCATGGAGCCTTGTCATGACAGGGTTCAAGGAGCATACTGACGACAAGTGTCAGGGAGCATTGTGATGACAAGTGTCATGGAGCACTGTGATGACAAGCGTCATGGAGCCTTGTGATAACCGGGATCTTGGAGCATTGTGATGAAAAGTGAATGCATCATTGTGATGAAAAAGGCATGGTGCCTTGTCATGACAGGGTTCAAGGAGCACACTGACGACAAGTGTCAGGGAGCATTGTGATGTAAAGTGTATTGCGCATTGTAAAGACCAAGGTCATGGAGCATTGTGATGAGAAGTCCATGGATAATTGGGATGACGAGCGTCATGGGGTGTTGTGATGACAAGTGTTATGGAAGATTGTGATCACAAGCGTTTGGAGCATTGTGATGATAGAGGTCATGGAGCATTTTGAGTTCATTGTGATGACAACATCATGAAGCATTATGATGAAGGGCATGATGCATTGTGATGAGAGTGTTCATGGAGCACTGAGATGAAAAGTGTCATGGTGCATTGTTATGACAGTGGTGTTGGAGCATTGTGATGACAAGGGCATGGAGCATTGTGATGAGAAGGCCAAGGACAATACTGATGACATGCGTCATGGAGCTCCTTGATGACAAGTGCATACAGTATTGTGATTACAGGGGTAATGGAGCATTGAGATGAAAAGGGGCATGGAGCATTGTGATTACAGGTGTAATGGAGCATCGTGATGACAAGTGAATCGAGCATTGTGATGAAAAAGGCATGGATCCTATTCATGACAGGATTCAAGGAGCATTCCGAAGACAAGAGTCCGGGAGCATTGTGATGACAAGTGTATTGAGTATTGTGATGACAAAGGTCATGGAGCATTGAGATGACAAGGGCATGGAGTATGGTGATGACAGGCATCATGGAGCGTTGTGATGACAAGTCTTATGGAACATTGTGATCACACGGGTTTGGAGCATTGCGATGACAGAGTTCATGGATCATATTGATTTCAAGGAGCATGGATCTTTGTGATGACAAGGGCATGAAGCACTGTGATCCCAAGATGCATGTAGGATTGTGATGACAATGGTAATGGAGGAATGTGATGACAAGCGCATGGAATATTGTGATGAAAAGGTCATGTAGCGTTTTGCTGACAAAGGCATGGAGCATTTTGATGACAAGTGTCATGGAACACTGTGATGACAAACATCACGGAGCATTGTGATTACAGGGTTCATGGAGCATTGGGATGACACGGCCAAGGATTATTGTGTTGACAAGTGTTATGGAGAATTTTGATGACAAGAGTCCCGGATCATTGTGTTGTCAGGGGTCATGGATCGTTGTGATGACAGTGGTCATGGAGCATTGTAATGACAAGGGTCATGGAGCATTGTGATCATAAGGTCATGGAGCATTGGGCTGAAAACATTCATGGAGTATTGTGATGAGAGGTGTCATGGAGCATTGTGATGACAAGGGAATGGAGCATTGTGATGACAATGTCCTGGAACATTTAATGAGAAGACCATGGAGCCATGTGATGACAAGTCTCATGGAGCATTCTCACGAAAAGCGCCATGCAGCATTGTGATTACTGTGGTCTTGGAGCATTGTGATGAATAGGGCATGGAGCATTGTAATGAAAAAGGCATGGAGCCTTGCCATGACAGGGTTCCAAGAGCATATTGACATCAAGTGTCAGGGACCATTGTGATGACAAGTGTATTGAGCATGGTGATGCCAAAGCTCATGGAGCATTGTGATGAGAAGACCATGGATAATTTTGATGACGAGCGTCATGGGGCGTTGTGAGGACAAGTGTAATGGAACATTGTGATCACAAGGGATTGGAGCCTTGTGATGACAGAGGTCATGGAGCATTTTGAGTTCATTCTGATGACAATAGCATGAAGCACTATGATGATGGGCAGGGTGCATTGTGATGACAGGGTTCATGGAACATTGAGATGAAAAGGGGCATGGAGCATCGTAGTTACAAGGGTCTTGGTGCTTTGTGATGAGAAGGGCATGCAGCATTGTGATGAGAAGGCCATGGAGGATTCTGATGACATGCGTCATGGAGCTTTGTGATGACAAGGGCATGGAGCATTGTGATGAGAAGACCATGGATAATGGTGATGATGAGTGTCATGGAGCGTTGTGATGAAAAGTGTTATGGAACATTGTGATCCCAAGGGTTTAGAGCATTGTGATGGCAGATGTCATGGAGCATTTTGATTTCATTTTGATTACAATAGCGTGAAGCAATATGATGATGGACATGTTGCATTGTGATGACAAGGTTCTTCGAGCATTGAGATGAAAAGGGGCATGGAGCATTGTGATTACAGGGTTCTTGGAGCATTGTGATGACAAGGACATGGAGCATTGTGATGAGATGGCCATGGAGCATTCTGATGACTTGTGTCATGGAGATTTTGATGACAAGGGCATGAAGCATTGTTGTAACAGTGGTCTTAGAGCATTTTGATTACAAGGGTTATGGAGCCTTGTGATAAGAAGGCCGTGGAACATTGTGATGGCTGGGGTCATGGAGCATTGTTATGACAGTGGCAATGGAGCATTGTGATGACAAGGGCATGGAGCATTGGTCTGAAAAGTTTCATGGATTATTGGGATGAGAGTGGGCATGGAGCATTGTGATGACAAGGGCACGGAACACTGTGATACATGGGTCATGTAGGATTGTAACGACAAGGGCATGGAGAATTGTGATTACAAGAGCATGTAACATTGTGATGAGTAGTGTCATGGAGCATTGTGATGACAAAGATGTAGAGAATTGTGATGACAAGGGACATGGAGCATTGTGATGACCAGAGCATGGAGCATTGGTCTGACAAGTTTCATGGATTATTGTGATGACAAATGTCATGGAGCATTTTGATGACAAGGGCATGGGGCATTGTGATGGGAAGAGCAGGGAGCATTGTGATGACAAGGTTTATGGAGCATTGTGATGACAAGGCTGTGGAGCATTGTGATGACAAGCACAAGTCACATTTTGATGCCATGGGTCATGGAGCACTGTGCTGACAAGGGCATGCAACTTTGTGATGACAAGGTTCATGGAGCATTGAGAGGAAAAGGGGCATGGAGCATTGTGATGACAGGGGTCTAGGAGCTTTGTGATGACAGAGGTCATGGATCATTTTGATTTCCTTGTGATGACAATAGCCTGAAGCATTATGATGATGGGCATTGTCCATTGGGATGACAGGTGTAATGGAGCATTGAGATGAAAAGGGGCATGGAGCATTGTGATTACAGGGGTATAGGAGCATTGTGATGACAAGAGCATGGAGCATTGTGATGAAAAGTGCTTTGAGCCTTTTCATGACATGTTTCAAGGAGCATTCTGATGACGAGTGTCAGGGAGCATAGTGATGACAACTCTCTTGAGCATTGTGATGACAGAGATCATGGATCACTGTGATGACAGGTGTCATGGAGCATTGTGATGTGAAGGTCATGGAGCATTGGGTTGAAAATATTCATGGAGTATTGTGGTGACAGTGGTCATGGATCCTTTTGATAGCAAGGAAATGGAGCATTTTGATGACAAGGTCCTGGAGCATTGTGATGAGAAGACCATGGAGCCTTGTGATGACAAGTCTAATGGAGCATTGTGAAGGAAAGAGGCATGGAGCATTGTGATTACAGTGTCCTGGAGCATTGTAATGACAAGAGCAAGGAGCATTGTGATGAGAAGGCCATGGAGCATTCTCATGAATTGTGTCATGGTGTTTTGTGATGACAAGGGCATGGACCATTGTGATGACAGGTGTCTTGGAGCATTGTGATGACAAGGGTCATGGAGCCTTGTGAGGAGAAGGCCGTGGGACATTATGATGGCAGGGGTCATGGAGCATTGTTATGACGGGGTAATGGATCATTGTGATGAAAAGGGCACGGAACATAGGTCTATAAAATTTCATGGGTTATTGTGATGACAGTGGGTATGGAGCATTGTGAAGACAAGGGCTCGGAACACTGTGATACATGGGTCATGGAGGATTGTAATGACATGGGCATGTAGCATTGTGATGAGAAGGGCATCGAGAATTGTGATGACAATCGTCATGGAGATTTGTGATGACAACGGCATGGAGCAATATGATGAGATGTTTCAGGGAGCATTGTGATGACAATGGCATGGAGCATTGTGATGCCAAGGGTCATGGAGCTGTGTGATAACAAATGTCATGGAGCAGTTTGATGACAAGGGCATGGTGCATTGTGATGAGTAGGGCAGGGAGCATTGTGATGACAGGTGTTATGGAACATTGTGATGTCAGGGCTCATGGAGCATTGTGATGATATGGGCATGTAGCATGGTGATGACAGGTGTCATGGAACATTGTCAGATGACAATTGTTTTGAGCATTGTAATGACAAACATCTTGGATCATTGAGATGACAAGGGCATGGAGTAGTGTGATGACAGGCATCATGGAGCATTCTGATGAGTGTGTTATGGAACATTGTGATCACAAGGGTTTGGAGCCTAGTGATGACAGAGGTCATGGATCATTTTGATTTCAAGGAGCATGGAACATTGAGATGACAAGGGCATGAAGCAATGTGATCCCAAGTTTCAGAGAGGATTGTGATGACAATGGTAAAGGAGTATTGTGATGAGAATCACATGGAGCACTGTGATGACAAGGTCATGTAGCATTTTGCTGACAAAGGCGTGGAGCATTGTGATGACAAGTGTCATGGAACATTGTGATAACATGGATCTAGAGCATTAGGATGACAAGAGCATGGACCATTTTGATGAGAAGAGTCATGAAGCATTTTGATGACAAGAGCCACAGATCATTGTGTTGTCAGGGGTCATTGAGCGTTGTGATGACAGTGGTCATGGAGGATTGGGCTGAAAATGTTCTTGGAGCATTGTGAACACAAGGGAATGGAGCATTGTGGTGACAATATCCTGGAGCATTGTGATGAGATGACCATGGAGTCTTTTGATGACAAGTCTCATGGAGCAAGCTGATGGAAAGGGGCATGGAACATTGTGATTAAAGTTGTCTTGGAGCATTGTGATGACAAGAGCATGGAGCATTGTGATGAGAAGTCCATGGAACATTCTGATGACATGCATCATGGAGCTTTGTGATGACAATGGCAAGAGGCATTGTGATTACAGGGATCTTGGAGCATTGTGATGAAAAGGGCATGGATCATAGTGATGACAAAGGCATGGAGACTTGTCATGACAGGGTCCAAGGAGCATACTGAGGACAAGTGTCAGGGAGCATTGTGATGACAAGTGTCATGGAGCACTGTGATGACAAGCGTCATGGAGCCTTGTGATGACCGGGATCTTGGAGCATTGTGATGAAAAGTGAATGCATCATTGTGATGAAAAAGGCATGGTGCCTTGTCATGACAGGGTTCAAGGAGCACACTGACGACAAGTGTCAGGGAGCATTGTGATGTAAAGTGTATTGCACATTGTAATGACAAAGGACATAGAGCATTGTGATGAGAAGTCCTTGGATAATTGGGATGACGAGCGTCATGGGGTGTTGTGATGACAAGTGTTATGGAAGATTGTGATCACAAGGGTTTGGAGCATCGTGATGACAGAGGTCATGGAGCATTTTGAGTTCATTGTGATGACAAAATCATGAAGCATTATGATGAAGGGCATGGTGCATTGTGGTGGTAGGGTTCATGGATCACTGAGATGAAAAGTGTCATGGAGCATTGTTATGACAGGGGTCTTGGAGCATTGTGATGACAAGGGCATGGAGCATTGTGATGAGAAGGCCAAGGAGAATACTGATGACATGCGTCATGGTGCTCCGTGATGACAAGTGCATACAGCATTGTGATTACAGGGGTCTTGGAGCATTGAGATGAAAAGGGGCATGGAGCATTGTGATTACAGGGGTAATGGAGCATTGTGATGACAAGTGAATCGAGCATTGTGATGAAAAAGGCATGGATCCTATTCATGACAGGATTCAAGGAGCATTCCGGCGACAAGTGTCAGGGAGCATTGTGATGACAAGTGTATTGAGTATTGTGATGACAAAGGTCATGGAGCATTGAGATGACAAGGGCATGGAGTATGGTGCTGACAGGCATCATGGAGCGTTGTGATGACAAGTCTTATGGAACATTGTGATCAAACGGGTTTGGAGCATTGAAATGACAGAGTTCATGGATCATATTGATTTCAAGGAGCATGGATCTTTGTGATGACAAGGGCATGAAGCAATATGATCCCAAGATGCATGTAGGATTGTGATGACAATGGTAATGGAGGAATGTGATGACAAGCGCATGGAATATTGTGATGAAAAGGTCATGTAGCGTTTTGCTGACAAAGGCATGGAGCATTTTGATGACAAGTGTCATGGAGCACTGTGATGACAAACATCTCGGAACATTGTGATTACAGGGTTCATGGAGCATTGGGATGACACGGCCAAGGATCATTGTGTTGACAAGTGTTATGGAGAATTTTGATGAAAAGAGTCACGGATCATTGTGTTGTCAGGGGTCATGGATCGTTGTGATGACAGTGGTCATGGAGCATTGTAATGACAAGGGTCATGGAGCATTGTGATCATAAGGTCATGGAGCATTGGGCTGAAAATGTTCATGGAGTATTGTGATGAGAGGTGTCATGGAGCATTGTGATGACAAGGGAATGGAGCATTGTGATGACAATGTCCTGGAGCATTTAATGAGAAGACCATGGAGCCATGTGATGACAAGTCTCATGGAGCATTCTCACGAAAAGCGGCATGGAGCATTGTGATTACTGTGGTCTTGGAACATTGTGATGAATAGGGCATGGAGCATTGTGATGAAAAAGGCATGGAGCCTTGCCATGACAGGGTTCCAAAAGCATATTGACATCAAGTGTCAGGGACCATTGTGATGACAAGTGTATTGAGCATTGTGATGCCAAAGCTCATGGAGCATTGTGATGAGAAGACCATGGATAATTTTGATGACGAGCGTCATGGGGCGTTGTGAGGACAAGTGTAATGGAACATTGTGATCACAAGGGATTGGAGCCTTGTGATGACAGAGGTCATGGAGCATTTTGAGTTCATTCTGATGACAATAGCATGAAGCACTATGATGATGGGCATGGTGCATTGTGATGACAGGGTTCATGGAACATTGAGATGAAAAGGGGCATGGAGCATTGTAGTTACAAGGGTCTTGGTGCTTTGTGATGACAAGGGCATGCAGCATTGTGATGAGAAGGCCATGGAGGATTCTGATGACATGCGTCATGGAGCTTTGTGATGACAAGGGCATGGAGCATTGTGATGAGAAGACCATGGATAATGGTGATGATGAGCGTCATGGGGCGTTGTTATGAAAAATGTTATGGAACATTGTGATCCCAAGGGTTTAGAGCATTGTGATGGCAGATGTCATGGAGCATTTTGATTTCATTTTGATTACAATAGCGTGAAGCAATATGATGATGGACATGTTGCATTGTGATGACAAGGTTCTTCGAGCATTGAGATGAAAAGGGGCATGGAGCATTGTGATTACAGGGTTCTTGGAGCATTGTGATGACAAGGGCATGGAGCATTGTGATGCGATGGCCATGGAGCATTCTGATGACTTGTGTCATGGAGATTTTGATGACAAGGGCATGAAGCATTGTTGTAACAGTGGTCTTAGAGCATTTTGATTTCAAGGGTTATGGAGCCTTGTGATAAGAAGGCCGTGGAACATTGTGATGGCTGGGGTCATGGAGCATTGTTATGACAGTGGCAATGGAGCATTGTGATGACAAGGGCATGGAGCATTGGTCTGAAAAGTTTCATGGATTATTGGGATGAGAGTGGGCATGGAGCATTGTGATGACAAGGGCACGGAACACTGTGATACATGGGTCATGTAGGATTGTAACGACAAGGGCATGGAGAATTGTGATGACAAGAGCATGTAACATTGTGATGAGAAGTGTCATGGAGCATTGTGATGACAAAGATGTAGAGAATTGTGATGACAAGGGACATGGAGCATTGTGATGACCAGAGCATGGAGCATTGGTCTGACAAGTTTCATGGATTATTGTGATGACAAATGTCATGGAGCATTTTGATGACAAGGGCATGGGGCATTGTGATGGGAAGAGCAGGGAGCATTGTGATGACAAGGTTTATGGAGCATTGTGATGACAAGGCTGTGGAGCATTGTGATGACAAGCACAAGTCACATTTTGATGCCATGGGTCATGGAGCACTGTGCTGACAAGGGCATGCAACTTTGTGATGACAAGGTTCATGGAGCATTGAGAGGAAAAGGGGCATGGAGCATTGTGATGACAGGGGTCTAGGAGCTTTGTGATGACAGAGGTCATGGATCATTTTGATTTCCTTGTGATGACAATAGCCTGAAGCATTATGATGATGGGCATGGTCCATTGTGATGACAGGTGTAATGGAGCATTGAGATGAAAAGGGGCATGGAGCATTGTGATTACAGGGGTATAGGAGCATTGTGATGACAAGAGCATGGAGCATTGTGATGAAAAGTGCTTGGAGCCTTTTCATGACATGTTTCAAGGAGCATTCTGATGACGAGTGTCAGGGAGCATTGTGATGACAACTCTCTTGAGCATTGTGATGACAGAGATCATGGATCACTGTGATGACAGGTGTCATGGAGCATTGTGATGTGAAGGTCATGGAGCATTGGGTTGAAAATATTCATGGAGTATTGTGGTGACAGGGATCATGGATCCTTTTGATAGCAAGGAAATGGAGCATTGTGATGACAAGGTCCTGGAGCATTGTGATGAGAAGACCATGGAGCCTTGTGATGACAAGTCTAATGGAGCATTCTGAAGGAAAGAGGCATGGAGCATTGTGATTACAGTGTCCTGGAGCATTGTAATGACAAGAGCAAGGAGCATTGTGATGAGAAGGCCATGGAGCATTCTCATGAATTGTGTCATGGTGTTTTGTGATGACAAGGGCATGGACCATTGTGGTGACAGGTGTCTTGGAGCATTGTGATGACAAGGGTCATGGAGCCTTGTGAGGAGAAGGCCGTGGGACATTATGATGGCAGGGGTCATGGAGCATTGTTATGACGGGGTAATGGATCATTGTGATGAAAAGGGCACGGAACATAGGTGTATAAAATTTCATGGGTTATTGTGATGACAGTGGGTATGGAGCATTGTGAAGACAAGGGCTAGGAACACTGTGATACATGGGTCATGGAGGATTGTAATGACATGGGCATGGAGCATTGTGATGAGAAGGGCATCGAGAATTGTGATGACAATCGTCATGGAGATTTGTGATGACAAGGGCATGGAGCATTGTGATGCCAAGGGTCATGGAGATGTGTGATAACAAATGTCATGGAGCAGTTTGATGACAAGGGCATGGTGCATTGTGATGAGTAGGACAGGGAGCATTGTGATGACAGGTGTTATGGAACATTGTGATGTCAGGGCTCATGGAGCATTGTGATGATATGGGCATGTAGCATGGTGATGACAGGTGTCATGGAACATTGTCAGATGACAATTGTTTTGAGCATTGTAATGACAAACATCTTGGATCATTGAGATGACAAGGGCATGGAGTAGTGTGATGACAGGCATCATGGAGCATTGTGATGAGTGTGTTATGGAACATTGTGATCACAAGGGTTTGGAGCCTAGTGATGACAGAGGTCATGGATCATTTTGATTTCAAGGAGCATGGAACATTGAGATGACAAGGGCATGAAGCAATGTGATCCCAAGTTTCAGGGAGGATTGTGATGACAATGGTAATGGAGTATTGTGATGAGAATCACATGGAGCACTGTGATGACAAGGTCATGTAGCATTTTGCTGACAAAGGCGTGGAGCATTGTGATGACAAGTGTCATGGAACATTGTGATAACAGGGATCATAGAGCATTAGGATGACAAGAGCATGGACCATTTTGATGAGAAGAGTCATGAAGCATTTTGATGACAAGAGGCACAGATCATTGTGTTGTCAGGGGTCATTGAGCGTTGTGATGACAGTGGTCATGGAGGATTGGGCTGAAAATGTTCTTGGAGCATTGTGAACACAAGGGAATGGAGCATTGTGGTGACAATATCCTGCAGCATTGTGATGAGATGACCATGGAGTCTTTTGATGACAAGTCTCATGGAGCAAGCTGATGGAAAGGGGCATGGAACATTGTGATTAAAGTTGTCTTGGAGCATTGTGATGACAAGAGCATGGAGCATTGTGATGAGAAGTCCATGGAACATTCTGATGACATGCATCATGGAGCTTTGTGATGACAATGGCAAGAGGCATTGTGATTACAGGGATCTTGGAGCATTGTGATGAAAAGGGCATGGATCATAGTGATGACAAAGGCATGGAGACTTGTCATGACAGGGTCCAATGAGCATACTGAGAACAAGTGTCATGGAGCATTGTGATGACAAGTGTCATGGAGCACTGTGATGACAAGCGTCATGGAGCCTTGTGATGACCGGGATCTTGGAGCATTGTGATGAAAAGTGAATGCATCATTGTGATGAAAAAGGCATGGTGCCTTGTCATGACAGGGTTCAAGGAGCACACTGACGACAAGTGTCAGGGAGCATTGTGATGTAAAGTGTATTGCACATTGTAATGACAAAGGACATAGAGCATTGTGATGAGAAGTCCATGGATAATTGGGATGACGAGCGTCATGGGGTGTTGTGATGACAAGTGTTATGGAAGATTGTGATCACAAGGGTTTGGAGCATCGTGATGACAAAGGTCATGGAGCATTTTGAGTTCATTGTGATGACAAAATCATGAAGCATTATGATGAAGGGCATGGTGCATTGTGGTGGTAGGGTTCATGGATCACTGAGATGAAAAGTGTCATGGAGCATTGTTATGACAGGGGTCTTGGAGCATTGTGATGACAAGGGCATGGAGCATTGTGATGAGAAGGCCAAGGAGAATACTGATGACATGCGTCATGGAGCTCCGTGATGACAAGTGCATACAGCATTGTGATTACAGGGGTCTTGGAGCATTGAGATGAAAAGGGGCATGGAGCATTGTGATTACAGGGGTAATGGAGCATTGTGATGACAAGTGAATCGAGCATTGTGATGAAAAAGGTATGGATCCTATTCATGACAGGATTCAAGGAGCATTCCGAAGACAAGTGTCCGGGAGCATTGTGATGACAAGTGTATTGAGTATTGTGATGACAAAGGTCATGGAGCATTGAGATGACAAGGGCATGGAGTATGGTGCTGACAGGCATCATGGAGCGTTGTGATGACAAGTCTTATGGAACATTTTGATCAAACGGGTTTGGAGCATTGTAATGACAGAGTTCATGGATCATATTGATTTCAAGGAGCATGGATCTTTGTGATGACAAGGGCATGAAGCAATGTGATCCCAAGATGCATGTAGGATTGTGATGACAATGGTAATGGAGGAATGTGATGACAAGCGCATGGAATATTGTGATGAAAAGGTCATGTAGCGTTTTGCTGACAAAGGCATGGAGCATTTTGATGACAAGTGTCATGGAGCACTGTGATGACAAACATCACGGAACATTGTGATTACAGGGTTCATGGAGCATTGGGATGACACGGCCAAGGATCATTGTGTTGACAAGTGTTATGGAGAATTTTGATGACAAGAGTCACGGATCATTGTGTTGTCAGGGGTCATGGATCGTTGTGATGATAGTGGTCATGGAAGATTGTAATGTAATGGGCATGGAGCATTGTGATGAGAAGGGCATCGAGAATTGTGATGACAAGCGTCATGGAGCTTTGTGATGACAAGGGCATGGAGCAATATGATGAGATGTTTCAGGGAGCATTGTGATGACAATGGCATGGAGCATTGTGATGCCAAGGGTCATGGAGCTGTGTGATAACAAATGTCATGGAGCAGTTTGATGACAAGGGCATGGTGCATTGTGATGAGTAGGGCAGGGAGCATTGTGATGACAGGTGTTATGGAACATTGTGATGTCAGGGCTCATGGAGCATTGTGATGATATGGGCATGTAGCATGGTGATGACAGGTGTCATGGAACATTGTCAGATGACAATTGTTTTGAGCATTGTAATGACAAACATCTTGGATCATTGAGATGACAAGGGCATGGAGTAGTGTGATGACAGGCATCATGGAGCATTGTGATGAGTGTGTTATGGAACATTGTGATGACAAGGGTTTGGAGCCTAGTGATGACAGAGGTCATGGATCATTTTGATTTCAAGGAGCATGGAACATTGAGATGACAAGGGCATGAAGCAATGTGATCCCAATTTTCAGGGAGGATTGTGATGACAATGGTAATTGAGTATTGTGATGAGAATCACATGGAGCACCGTGATGACAAGGTCATGTAGCATTTTGCTGACAAAGGCATGGAGCATTGTGATGACAAGTGTCATGGAACATTGTGATAACAGGGGTCATAGAGCATTAGGATGACAAGAGCATGGACCATTTTGATGAGAAGAGTCATGGAGCATTTTGATGACAAGAGCCACAGATCATTGTGTTGTCAGGGGTCATTGAGCGTTGTGATGACAGTGGTCATGGAGGATTGGGCTGAAAATGTTCTTGGAGCATTGTGAACACAAGGGAATGGAGCATTGTGGTGACAATATCCTGGAGCATTGTGATGAGATGACCATGGAGTCTTTTGATGACAAGTCTCATGGAGCAAGCTGATGGAAAGGGGCATGGAGCATTGTGATTACAGTTGTCTTGGAGCATTGTGATGACAAGAGCATGGAGCATTGTGATGAGAAGTCCATGGAACATTCTGATGCCATGCATCATGGAGCTTTGTGATGACAATGGGAAGAGGCATTGTGATTACAGGGATCTTGGAGCATTGTGATGAAAAGGGCATGGATCATTGTGATGACAAAGGCATGGAGCCTTGTCATGACAGGGTTCAAGGAGCATACTGACGACAAGTGTCAGGGAGCATTGTGATGACAAGTGTCATGGAGCACTGTGATGACAAGCGTCATGGAGCCTTGTGATAACCGGGATCTTGGAGCATTGTGATGAAAAGTGAATGCATCATTGTGATGAAAAAGGCATGGTGCCTTGTCATGACAGGGTTCAAGGAGCACACTGACGACAAGTGTCAGGGAGCATTGTGATGTAAAGTGTATTGCGCATTGTAAAGACCAAGGTCATGGAGCATTGTGATGAGAAGTCCATGGATAATTGGGATGACGAGCGTCATGG
Source organism: Mesoplodon densirostris (assembly GCF_025265405.1). Lineage (NCBI taxonomy): Eukaryota > Metazoa > Chordata > Mammalia > Artiodactyla > Ziphiidae > Mesoplodon > Mesoplodon densirostris. The sequence continues at coordinate 3,833,670 of NC_082682.1, forward strand.
GGTGTTGTGATGACAAGTGTTATGGAAGATTGTGATCACAAGCGTTTGGAGCATTGTGATGATAGAGGTCATGGAGCATTTTGAGTTCATTGTGATGACAACATCATGAAGCATTATGATGAAGGGCATGATGCATTGTGATGAGAGTGTTCATGGAGCACTGAGATGAAAAGTGTCATGGTGCATTGTTATGACAGTGGTGTTGGAGCATTGTGATGACAAGGGCATGGAGCATTGTGATGAGAAGGCCAAGGAGAATACTGATGACATGCGTCATGGAGCTCCTTGATGACAAGTGCATACAGTATTGTGATTACAGGGGTAATGGAGCATTGAGATGAAAAGGGGCATGGAGCATTGTGATTACAGGTGTAATGGAGCATCGTGATGACAAGTGAATCGAGCATTGTGATGAAAAAGGCATGGATGCTATTCATGACAGGATTCAAGGAGCATTCCGAAGACAAGTGTCCGGGAGCATTGTGATGACAAGTGTATTGAGTATTGTGATGACGAAGGTCATGGAGCATTGAGATGACAAGGGCATGGAGTATGGTGATGACAGGCATCATGGAGCGTTGTGATGACAAGTCTTATGGAACATTGTGATCACACGGGTTTGGAGCATTGCGATGACAGAGTTCATGGATCATATTGATTTCAAGGAGCATGGATCTTTGTGATGACAAGGGCATGAAGCACTGTGATCCCAAGATGCATGTAGGATTGTGATGACAATGGTAATGGAGGAATGTGATGACAAGCGCATGGAATATTGTGATGAAAAGGTCATGTAGCGTTTTGCTGACAAAGGCATGGAGCATTTTGATGACAAGTGTCATGGAACACTGTGATGACAAACATCACGGAGCATTGTGATTACAGGGTTCATGGAGCATTGGGATGACACGGCCAAGGATTATTGTGTTGACAAGTGTTATGGAGAATTTTGATGACAAGAGTCCCGGATCATTGTGTTGTCAGGGGTCATGGATCGTTGTGATGACAGTGGTCATGGAGCATTGTAATGACAAGGGTCATGGAGCATTGTGATCATAAGGTCATGGAGCATTGGGCTGAAAACATTCATGGAGTATTGTGATGAGAGGTGTCATGGAGCATTGTGATGACAAGGGAATGGAGCATTGTGATGACAATGTCCTGGAACATTTAATGAGAAGACCATGGAGCCATGTGATGACAAGTCTCATGGAGCATTCTCACGAAAAGCGCCATGCAGCATTGTGATTACTGTGGTCTTGGAGCATTGTGATGAATAGGGCATGGAGCATTGTAATGAAAAAGGCATGGAGCCTTGCCATGACAGGGTTCCAAGAGCATATTGACATCAAGTGTCAGGGACCATTGTGATGACAAGTGTATTGAGCATGGTGATGCCAAAGCTCATGGAGCATTGTGATGAGAAGACCATGGATAATTTTGATGACGAGCGTCATTGGGCGTTGTGAGGACAAGTGTTATGGAACATTGTGATCACAAGGGATTGGAGCCTTGTGATGACAGAGGTCATGGAGCATTTTGAGTTCATTCTGATGACAATAGCATGAAGCACTATGATGATGGGCAGGGTGCATTGTGATGACAGGGTTCATGGAACATTGAGATGAAAAGGGGCATGGAGCATTGTAGTTACAAGGGTCTTGGTGCTTTGTGATGAGAAGGGCATGCAGCATTGTGATGAGAAGGCCATGGAGGATTCTGATGACATGCGTCATGGAGCTTTGTGATGACAAGGGCATGGAGCATTGTGATGAGAAGACCATGGATAATGGTGATGATGAGTGTCATGGAGCGTTGTGATGAAAAGTGTTATGGAACATTGTGATCCCAAGGGTTTAGAGCATTGTGATGGCAGATGTCATGGAGCATTTTGATTTCATTTTGATTACAATAGCGTGAAGCAATATGATGATGGACATGTTGCATTGTGATGACAAGGTTCTTCGAGCATTGAGATGAAAAGGGGCATGGAGCATTGTGATTACAGGGTTCTTGGAGCATTGTGATGACAAGGACATGGAGCATTGTGATGAGATGGCCATGGAGCATTCTGATGACTTGTGTCATGGAGATTTTGATGACAAGGGCATGAAGCATTGTTGTAACAGTGGTCTTAGAGCATTTTGATTACAAGGGTTATGGAGCCTTGTGATAAGAAGGCCGTGGAACATTGTGATGGCTGGGGTCATGGAGCATTGTTATGACAGTGGCAATGGAGCATTGTGATGACAAGGGCATGGAGCATTGGTCTGAAAAGTTTCATGGATTATTGGGATGAGAGTGGGCATGGAGCATTGTGATGACAAGGGCACGGAACACTGTGATACATGGGTCATGTAGGATTGTAACGACAAGGGCATGGAGAATTGTGATTACAAGAGCATGTAACATTGTGATGAGTAGTGTCATGGAGCATTGTGATGACAAAGATGTAGAGAATTGTGATGACAAGGGACATGGAGCATTGTGATGAACAGAGCATGGAGCATTGGTCTGACAAGTTTCATGGATTATTGTGATGACAAATGTCATGGAGCATTTTGATGACAAGGGCATGGGGCATTGTGATGGGAAGAGCAGGGAGCATTGTGATGACAAGGTTTATGGAGCATTGTGATGACAAGGCTGTGGAGCATTGTGATGACAAGCACAAGTCACATTTTGATGCCATGGGTCATGGAGCACTGTGCTGACAAGGGCATGCAACTTTGTGATGACAAGGTTCATGGAGCATTGAGAGGAAAAGGGGCATGAAGCATTGTGATGACAGTGGTCTAGGAGCTTTGTGATGACAGAGGTCATGGATCATTTTGATTTCCTTGTGATGACAATAGCCTGAAGCATTATGATGATGGGCATTGTCCATTGGGATGACAGGTGTAATGGAGCATTGAGATGAAAAGGGGCATGGAGCATTGTGATTACAGGGGTATAGGAGCATTGTGATGACAAGAGCATGGAGCATTGTGATGAAAAGTGCTTTGAGCCTTTTCATGACATGTTTCAAGGAGCATTCTGATGACGAGTGTCAGGGAGCATAGTGATGACAACTCTCTTGAGCATTGTGATGACAGAGATCATGGATCACTGTGATGACAGGTGTCATGGAGCATTGTGATGTGAAGGTCATGGAGCATTGGGTTGAAAATATTCATGGAGTATTGTGGTGACAGTGGTCATGGATCCTTTTGATAGCAAGGAAATGGAGCATTTTGATGACAAGGTCCTGGAGCATTGTGATGAGAAGACCATGGAGCCTTGTGATGACAAGTCTAATGGAGCATTGTGAAGGAAAGAGGCATGGAGCATTGTGATTACAGTGTCCTGGAGCATTGTAATGACAAGAGCAAGGAGCATTGTGATGAGAAGGCCATGGAGCATTCTCATGAATTGTGTCATGGTGTTTTGTGATGACAGGGGCATGGACCATTGTGATGACAGGTGTCTTGGAGCATTGTGATGACAAGGGTCATGGAGCCTTGTGAGGAGAAGGCCGTGGGACATTATGATGGCAGGGGTCATGGAGCATTGTTATGACGGGGTAATGGATCATTGTGATGAAAAGGGCACGGAACATAGGTCTATAAAATTTCATGGCTTATTGTGATGACAGTGGGTATGGAGCATTGTGAAGACAAGGGCTCGGAACACTGTGATACATGGGTCATGGAGGATTGTAATGACATGGGCATGTAGCATTGTGATGAGAAGGGCATCGAGAATTGTGATGACAATCGTCATGGAGATTTGTGATGACAAGGGCATGGAGCAATATGATGAGATGTTTCAGGGAGCATTGTGATGACAATGGCATGGAGCATTGTGATGCCAAGGGTCATGGAGCTGTGTGATAACAAATGTCATGGAGCAGTTTGATGACAAGGGCATGGTGCATTGTGATGAGTAGGGCAGGGAGCATTGTGATGACAGGTGTTATGGAACATTGTGATGTCAGGGCTCATGGAGCATTGTGATGATATGGGCATGTAGCATGGTGATGACAGGTGTCATGGAACATTGTCAGATGACAATTGTTTTGAGCATTGTAATGACAAACATCTTGGATCATTGAGATGACAAGGGCATGGAGTAGTGTGATGACAGGCATCATGGAGCATTCTGATGAGTGTGTTATGGAACATTGTGATCACAAGGGTTTGGAGCCTAGTGATGACAGAGGTCATGGATCATTTTGATTTCAAGGAGCATGGAACATTGAGATGACAAGGGCATGAAGCAATGTGATCCCAAGTTTCAGAGAGGATTGTGATGACAATGGTAATGGAGTATTGTGATGAGAATCACATGGAGCACTGTGATGACAAGGTCATGTAGCATTTTGCTGACAAAGGCGTGGAGCATTGTGATGACAAGTGTCATGGAACATTGTGATAACATGGATCTAGAGCATTAGGATGACAAGAGCATGGACCATTTTGATGAGAAGAGTCATGAAGCATTTTGATGACAAGAGCCACAGATCATTGTGTTGTCAGGGGTCATTGAGCGTTGTGATGACAGTGGTCATGGAGGATTGGGCTGAAAATGTTCTTGGAGCATTGTGAACACAAGGGAATGGAGCATTGTGGTGACAATATCCTGCAGCATTGTGATGAGATGACCATGGAGTCTTTTGATGACAAGTCTCATGGAGCAAGCTGATGGAAAGGGGCATGGAACATTGTGATTAAAGTTGTCTTGGAGCATTGTGATGACAAGAGCATGGAGCATTGTGATGAGAAGTCCATGGAACATTCTGATGACATGCATCATGGAGCTTTGTGATGACAATGGCAAGAGGCATTGTGATTACAGGGATCTTGGAGCATTGTGATGAAAAGGGCATGGATCATAGTGATGACAAAGGCATGGAGACTTGTCATGACAGGGTCCAAGGAGCATACTGAGGACAAGTGTCAGGGAGCATTGTGATGACAAGTGTCATGGAGCACTGTGATGACAAGCGTCATGGAGCCTTGTGATGACCGGGATCTTGGAGCATTGTGATGAAAAGTGAATGCATCATTGTGATGAAAAAGGCATGGTGCCTTGTCATGACAGGGTTCAAGGAGCACACTGACGACAAGTGTCAGGGAGCATTGTGATGTAAAGTGTATTGCACAATGTAATGACAAAGGACATAGAGCATTGTGATGAGAAGTCCTTGGATAATTGGGATGACGAGCGTCATGGGGTGTTGTGATGACAAGTGTTATGGAAGATTGTGATCACAAGGGTTTGGAGCATCGTGATGACAGAGGTCATGGAGCATTTTGAGTTCATTGTGATGACAAAATCATGAAGCATTATGATGAAGGGCATGGTGCATTGTGGTGGTAGGGTTCATGGATCACTGAGATGAAAAGTGTCATGGAGCATTGTTATGACAGGGGTCTTGGAGCATTGTGATGACAAGGGCATGGAGCATTGTGATGAGAAGGCCAAGGAGAATACTGATGACATGCGTCATGGTGCTCCGTGATGACAAGTGCATACAGCATTGTGATTACAGGGGTCTTGGAGCATTGAGATGAAAAGGGGCATGGAGCATTGTGATTACAGGGGTAATGGAGCATTGTGATGACAAGTGAATCGAGCATTGTGATGAAAAAGGCATGGATCCTATTCATGACAGGATTCAAGGAGCATTCCGACGACAAGTGTCAGGGAGCATTGTGATGACAAGTGTATTGAGTATTGTGATGACAAAGGTCATGGAGCATTGAGATGACAAGGGCATGGAGTATGGTGCTGACAGGCATCATGGAGCGTTGTGATGACAAGTCTTATGGAACATTGTGATCAAACGGGTTTGGAGCATTGAAATGACAGAGTTCATGGATCATATTGATTTCAAGGAGCATGGATCTTTGTGATGACAAGGGCATGAAGCAATATGATCCCAAGATGCATGTAGGATTGTGATGACAATGGTAATGGAGGAATGTGATGACAAGCGCATGGAATATTGTGATGAAAAGGTCATGTAGCGTTTTGCTGACAAAGGCATGGAGCATTTTGATGACAAGTGTCATGGAGCACTGTGATGACAAACATCTCGGAACATTGTGATTACAGGGTTCATGGAGCATTGGGATGACACGGCCAAGGATCATTGTGTTGACAAGTGTTATGTAGAATTTTGATGACAAGAGTCACGGATCATTGTGTTGTCAGGGGTCATGGATCGTTGTGATGACAGTGGTCATGGAGCATTGTAATGACAAGGGTCATGGAGCATTGTGATCATAAGGTCATGGAGCATTGGGCTGAAAATGTTCATGGAGTATTGTGATGAGAGGTGTCATGGAGCATTGTGATGACAAGGGAATGGAGCATTGTGATGACAATGTCCTGGAGCATTTAATGAGAAGACCATGGAGCCATGTGATGACAAGTCTCATGGAGCATTCTCACGAAAAGCGGCATGGAGCATTGTGATTACTGTGGTCTTGGAACATTGTGATGAATAGGGCATGGAGCATTGTGATGAAAAAGGCATGGAGCCTTGCCATGACAGGGTTCCAAAAGCATATTGACATCAAGTGTCAGGGACCATTGTGATGACAAGTGTATTGAGCATTGTGATGCCAAAGCTCATGGAGCATTGTGATGAGAAGACCATGGATAATTTTGATGACGAGCGTCATGGGGCGTTGTGAGGACAAGTGTAATGGAACATTGTGATCACAAGGGATTGGAGCCTTGTGATGACAGAGGTCATGGAGCATTTTGAGTTCATTCTGATGACAATAGCATGAAGCACTATGATGATGGGCATGGTGCATTGTGATGACAGGGTTCATGGAACATTGAGATGAAAAGGGGCATGGAGCATTGTAGTTACAAGGGTCTTGGTGCTTTGTGATGACAAGGGCATGCAGCATTGTGATGAGAAGGCCATGGAGGATTCTGATGACATGCGTCATGGAGCTTTGTGATGACAAGGGCATGGAGCATTGTGATGAGAAGACCATGGATAATGGTGATGATGAGCGTCATGGGGCGTTGTTATGAAAAATGTTATGGAACATTGTGATCCCAAGGGTTTAGAGCATTGTGATGGCAGATGTCATGGAGCATTTTGATTTCATTTTGATTACAATAGCGTGAAGCAATATGATGATGGACATGTTGCATTGTGATGACAAGGTTCTTCGAGCATTGAGATGAAAAGGGGCATGGAGCATTGTGATTACAGGGTTCTTGGAGCATTGTGATGACAAGGGCATGGAGCATTGTGATGAGATGGCCATGGAGCATTCTGATGACTTGTGTCATGGAGATTTTGATGACAAGGGCATGAAGCATTGTTGTAACAGTGGTCTTAGAGCATTTTGATTTCAAGGGTTATGGAGCCTTGTGATAAGAAGGCCGTGGAACATTGTGATGGCTGGGGTCATGGAGCATTGTTATGACAGTGGCAATGGAGCATTGTGATGACAAGGGCATGGAGCATTGGTCTGAAAAGTTTCATGGATTATTGGGATGAGAGTGGGCATGGAGCATTGTGATGACAAGGGCACGGAACACTGTGATACATGGGTCATGTAGGATTGTAACGACAAGGGCATGGAGAATTGTGATGACAAGAGCATGTAACATTGTGATGAGAAGTGTCATGGAGCATTGTGATGACAAAGATGTAGAGAATTGTGATGACAAGGGACATGGAGCATTGTGATGACGAGAGCATGGAGCATTGGTCTGACAAGTTTCATGGATTATTGTGATGACAAATGTCATGGAGCATTTTGATGACAAGGGCATGGGGCATTGTGATGGGAAGAGCAGGGAGCATTGTGATGACAAGGTTTATGGAGCATTGTGATGACAAGGCTGTGGAGCATTGTGATGACAAGCACAAGTCACATTTTGATGCCATGGGTCATGGAGCACTGTGCTGACAAGGGCATGCAACTTTGTGATGACAAGGTTCATGGAGCATTGAGAGGAAAAGGGGCATGGAGCATTGTGATGACAGGGGTCTAGGAGCTTTGTGATGACAGAGGTCATGGATCATTTTGATTTCCTTGTGATGACAATAGCCTGAAGCATTATGATGATGGGCATGGTCCATTGTGATGACAGGTGTAATGGAGCATTGAGATGAAAAGGGGCATGGAGCATTGTGATTACAGGGGTATAGGAGCATTGTGATGACAAGAGCATGGAGCATTGTGATGAAAAGTGCTTGGAGCCTTTTCATGACATGTTTCAAGGAGCATTCTGATGACGAGTGTCAGGGAGCATTGTGATGACAACTCTCTTGAGCATTGTGATGACAGAGATCATGGAGCACTGTGATGACAGGTGTCATGGAGCATTGTGATGTGAAGGTCATGGAGCATTGGGTTGAAAATATTCATGGAGTATTGTGGTGACAGGGGTCATGGATCCTTTTGATAGCAAGGAAATGGAGCATTGTGATGACAAGGTCCTGGAGCATTTTGATGAGAAGACCATGGAGCCTTGTGATGACAAGTCTAATGGAGCATTCTGAAGGAAAGAGGCATGGAGCATTGTGATTACAGGGTCCTGGAGCATTGTAATGACAAGAGCAAGGAGCATTGTGATGAGAAGACCATGGAGCATTCTCATGATTTGTGTCATGGTGTTTTGTGATGACAAGGGCATGGACCATTGTGAATACATGTGTCTTGGAGCATTGTGAACACAAGGGAATGGAGCATTGTGGTGACAATATCCTGCAGCATTGTGATGAGATGACCATGGAGTCTTTTGATGACAAGTCTCATGGAGCAAGCTGATGGAAAGGGGCATGGAACATTGTGATTAAAGTTGTCTTGGATCATTGTGATGACAAGAGCATGGAGCATTGTGATGAGAAATCCATGGAACATTCTGATGACATGCATCATGGAGCTTTGTGATGACAATGGCAAGAGGCATTGTGATTACAGGGATCTTGGAGCATTGTGATGAAAAGGGCATGGATCATTGTGATGACAAAGGCATGGAGACTTGTGATGAGAAATCCATGGATAATTGGGATGACGAGCGTCATGGGGTGTTGTGATGACAAGTGTTATGGAAGATCGTGATCACAAGGGTTTGGAGCATTGTGATGACAGAGGTCATGGAGCATTTTGAGTTCATTGTGATGACAAAATCATGAAGCATTATGACTAAGGGCATGGTGCATTGTGGTGGTAGGGTTCATGGAGCACTGAGATGAAAAGTGTCATGGAGCATTGTTATGACAGGGGTCTTGGAGCATTGTGATGACAAGGGCATGGAGCATTGTGATGAGAAGGCCAAGGAGAATACTGATGACATGCGTCATGGAGCTCCGTGATGACAAGTGCATACAGCATTGTGATTACAGGGGTCTTGGAGCATTGAGATGAAAAGGGGCATGGAGCATTGTGATTACAGGGGTAATGGAGCATTGTGATGACAAGTGAATCGAGCATTGTGATGAAAAAGGCATGGATCCTATTCATGACAGGATTCAAGGAGCATTCCGAAGACAAGTGTCCGGGAGCATTGTGATGACAAGTGTATTGAGTATTGTGATGACAAATGTCATGGAGCATTGAGATGACAAGGGCATGGAGTATGGTGATGACAGGCATCATGGAGCGTTGTGATGACAAGTCTTATGGAACATTGTGATCAAACAGGTTTGGAGCATTGCAATGACAGAGTTCATGGATCATATTGATTTCAAGGAGCATGGATCTTTGTGATGACAAGGGCATGAAGCAATGTGATCCCAAGATGCATGTAGGACTGTGATGACAATGGTAATGGAGGAATGTGATGACAAGCGCATGGAATATTGTGATGAAAAGGTCATGTAGCGTTTTGCTGACAAAGGCATGGAGCATTTTGATGACAAGTGTCATGGAGCACTGTGATGACAAACATCACGGAACATTGTGATTACAGGGTTCATGGAGCATTGGGATGACACGGCCAAGGATCATTGTGTTGACAAGTGTTATGGAGAATTTTGATGACAAGAGTCACGGATCATTGTGTTGTCAGGGGTCATGGATCGTTGTGATGAGAGTGGTCATGGAAGATTGTAATGACATGGGCATGGAGCATTGTGATGAGAAGGGCATCGAGAATTGTGATGACAAGCGTCATGGAGCTTTGTGATGACAAGGGCATGGAGCAATATGATGAGATGTTTCAGGGAGCATTGTGCTGACAATGGCATGGAGCATTGTGATGCCAAGGGTCATGGAGCTGTGTGATAACAAATGTCATGGAGCAGTTTGATGACAAGGGCATGGTGCATTGTGATGAGTAGGGCAGGGAGCATTGTGATGACAGGTGTTATGGAACATTGTGATGTCAGGGCTCATGGAGCATTGTGATGATATGGGCATGTAGCATGGTGATGACAGGTGTCATGGAACATTGTCAGATGACAATTGTTTTGAGCATTGTAATGACAAACATCTTGGATCATTGAGATGACAAGGGCATGGAGTAGTGTGATGACAGGCATCATGGAGCATTGTGATGAGTGTGTTATGGAACATTGTGATCACAAGGGTTTGGAGCCTAGTGATGACAGAGGTCATGGATCATTTTGATTTCAAGGAGCATGGAACATTGAGATGACAAGGGCATGAAGCAATGTGATCCCAATTTTCAGGGAGGATTGTGATGACAATGGTAATTGAGTATTGTGATGAGAATCACATGGAGCACCGTGATGACAAGGTCATGTAGCATTTTGCTGACAAAGGCATGGAGCATTGTGATGACAAGTGTCATGGAACATTGTGATAACAGGGGTCATAGAGCATTAGGATGACAAGAGCATGGACCATTTTGATGAGAAGAGTCATGGAGCATTTTGATGACAAGAGCCACAGATCATTGTGTTGTCAGGGGTCTTTGAGCGTTGTGATGACAGTGGTCATGGAGGATTGGGCTGAAAATGTTCTTGGAGCATTGTGAACACAAGGGAATGGAGCATTGTGGTGACAATATCCTGGAGCATTGTGATGAGATGACCATGGAGTCTTTTGATGACAAGTCTCATGGAGCAAGCTGATGGAAAGGGGCATGGAGCATTGTGATTACAGTTTTCTTGGAGCATTGTGATGACAAGAGCATGGAGCATTGTGATGAGAAGTCCATGGAACATTCTGATGACATGCATCATGGAGCTTTGTGATGACAATGGGAAGAGGCATTGTGATTACAGGGATCTTGGAGCATTGTGATGAAAAGGGCATGGATCATTGTGATGACAAAGGCATGGAGCCTTGTCATGACAGGGTTCAAGGAGCATACTGACGACAAGTGTCAGGGAGCATTGTGATGACAAGTGTCATGGAACACTGTGATGACAAACATCACGGAGCATTGTGATTACAGGGTTCATGGAGCATTGGGATGACACGGCCAAGGATTATTGTGTTGACAAGTGTTATGGAGAATTTTGATGACAAGAGTCCCGGATCATTGTGTTGTCAGGGGTCATGGATCGTTGTGATGACAGTGGTCATGGAGCATTGTAATGACAAGGGTCATGGAGCATTGTGATCATAAGGTCATGGAGCATTGGGCTGAAAACGTCCATGTAGTATTGTGATGAGAGGTGTCATGGAGCATTGTGATGACAAGGGAATGGAGCATTGTGATGAAAATGTCCTGGAACATTTAATGAGAAGACCATGGAGCCATGTGATGACAAGTCTCATGGAGCATTCTCACGAAAAGCGCCATGCAGCATTGTGATTACTGTGGTCTTGGAGCATTGTGATGAATAGGGCATGGAGCATTGTAATGAAAAAGGCATGGAGCCTTGCCATGACAGGGTTCCAAGAGCATATTGACATCAAGTGTCAGGGACCATTGTGATGACAAGTGTATTGAGCATGGTGATGCCAAAGCTCATGGAGCATTGTGATGAGAAGACCATGGATAATTTTGATGACGAGCGTCATGGGGCGTTGTGAGGACAAGTGTTATGGAACATTGTGATCACAAGGGATTGGAGCCTTGTGATGACAGAGGTCATGGAGCATTTTGAGTTCATTCTGATGACAATAGCATGAAGCACTATGATGATGGGCAGGGTGCATTGTGATGACAGGGTTCATGGAACATTGAGATGAAAAGGGGCATGGAGCATTGTAGTTACAAGGGTCTTGGTGCTTTGTGATGACAAGGGCATGCAGCATTGTGATGAGAAGGCCATGGAGGATTCTGATGACATGCGTCATGGAGCTTTGTGATGACAAGGGCATGGAGCATTGTGATGAGAAGACCATGGATAATGGTGATGATGAGCGTCATGGGGCGTTGTGATGAAAAGTGTTATGGAACATTGTGATCCCAAGGGTTTAGAGCATTGTGATGGCAGATGTCATGGAGCATTTTGATTTCATTTTGATTACAATAGCGTGAAGCAATATGATGATGGCCATGTTGCATTGTGATGACAAGGTTCTTCGAGCATTGAGATGAAAAGGGGCATGGAGCATTGTGATTACAGGGTTCTTGGAGCATTGTGATGACAAGGGCATGGAGCATTGTGATGAGATGGCCATGGAGCATTCTGATGACTTGTGTCATGGAGATTTTGATGACAAGGGCATGAAGCATTGTTGTAACAGTGGTCTTAGAGCATTTTGATTACAAGGGTTATGGAGCCTTGTGATAAGAAGGCCGTGGAACATTGTGATGGCTGGTGTCATGGAGCATTGTTATGACAGTGGCAATGGAGCATTGTGATGACAAGGGCATGGAGCATTGGTCTGAAAAGTTTCATGGATTATTGGCATGAGAGTGGGCATGGAGCATTGTGACGACAAGGGCACGGAACACTGTGATACATGGGTCATGTAGGATTGTAACGACAAGGGCATGGAGAATTGTGATGACAAGAGCATGTAACATTGTGATGAGAAGTGTCAAGGAGCATTGTGATGACAAAGATGTAGAGAATTGTGATGACAAGGGACATGGAGCATTGTGATGACCAGAGCATGGAGCATTGGTCTGACAAGTTTCATGGATTATTGTGATGACAAATGTCATGGAGCATTTTGATGACAAGGGCATGGGGCATTGTGATGGGAAGAGCAGGGAGCATAGTGATGACAAGGTTTATGGAGCATTGTGATGACAAGGCTGTGGAGCATTTTGATGACAAGCACAAGTCACATTTTGATGCCATGGGTCATGGAGCACTGTGCTGACAAGGGCATGCAACTTTGTGATGACAAGGTTCATGGAGCATTGAGAGGAAAAGGGGCATGGAGCATTGTGATGACAGGGGTCTAGGAGCTTTGTGATGACAGAGGTCATGGATCATTTTGATTTCCTTGTGATGACAATAGCCTGAAGCATTATGATGATGGGCATGGTCCATTGGGATGACAGGTGTAATGGAGCATTGAGATGAAAAGGGGCATGGAGCATTGTGATTACAGGGGTATAGGAGCATTGTGATGACAAGAGCATGGAGCATTGTGATGAAAAGTGCTTGGAGCCTTTTCATGACATGTTTCAAGGAGCATTCTGATGACGAGTGTCAGGGAGCATTGTGATGACAACTCTCTTGAGCATTGTGATGACAGAGAACATGGATCACTGTGAGGACAGGTGTCATGGAGCATTGTGATGTGAAGGTCATGGAGCATTGGGTTGAAAATATTCATGGAGTATTGTGGTGACAGTGGTCATGGATCCTTTTGATAGCAAGGAAATGGAGCATTGTGATGACAAGGTCCTGGAGCATTGTGATGAGAAGACCATGGAGCCTTGTGATGACAAGTCTAATGGAGCATTCTGAAGGAAAGAGGCATGGAGCATTGTGATTACAGTGTCCTGGAGCATTGTAATGACAAGAGCAAGGAGCATTGTGATGAGAAGGGCATGGAGCATTCTCATGAATTGTGTCATGGTGTTTTGTGATGACAAGGGCATGGATCATTGTGATGACAGGTGTCTTGGAGCATTGTGATGACAAGGGTCATGGAGCCTTGTGAGGAGAAGGCCGTGGGACATTATGATGGCAGGGGTCATGGAGCATTGTTATGACGGGTTAATGGATCATTGTGATGAAAAGGGCACGGAACATAGGTCTATAAAATTTCATGGGTTATTGTGATGACAGTGGGTATGGAGCATTGTGAAGACAAGGGCTCGGAACACTGTGATACATGGGTCATGGAGGATTGTAATGACATGGGCATGGAGCATTGTGATGAGAAGGGCATCGAGAATTGTGATGACAATCGTCATGGAGATTTGTGATGACAAGGGCATGGAGCATTATGATGAGATGTTTCAGGGAGCATTGTGATGACAATGGCATGGAGCATTGTGATGCCAAGGGTCATGGAGCTGTGTGATAACAAATGTCATGGAGCAGTTTGATGACAAGGGCATGGTGCATTGTGATGAGTAGGACAGGGAGCATTGTGATGACAGGTGTTATGGAACATTGTGATGTCAGGGCTCATGGAGCATTGTGATGATATGGGCATGTAGCATGGTGATGACAGGTGTCATGGAACATTGTCAGATGACAATTTTTTGAGCATTGTAATGACAAACATCTTGGATCATTGAGATGACAAGGGCATGGAGTAGTGTGATGACAGGCATCATGGAGCATTGTGATGAGTGTGTTATGGAACATTGTGATCACAAGGGTTTGGAGCCTAGTGATGACAGAGGTCATGGATCATTTTGATTTCAAGGAGCATGGAACATTGAGATGACAAGGGCATGAAGCAATGTGATCCCAAGTTTCAGGGAGGATTGTGATGACAATGGTAATGGAGTATTGTGATGAGAATCACATGGAGCACTGTGATGACAAGGTCATGTAGCATTTTGCTGACAAAGGCGTGGAGCATTGTGATGACAAGTGTCATGGAACATTGTGATAACAGGGGTCATAGAGCATTAGGATGACAAGAGCATGGACCATTTTGATGAGAAGAGTCATGGAGAATTTTGATGACAAGAGCCACCGATCATTGTGTTGTCAGGGGTCATTGAGCGTTGTGATGACAGTGGTCATGGAGGATTGGGCTGAAAATGTTCTTGGAGCATTGTGAACACAAGGGAATGGAGCATTGTGGTGACAATATCCTGCAGCATTGTGATGAGATGACCATGGAGTCTTTTGATGACAAGTCTCATGGAGCAAGCTGATGGAAAGGGGCATGGAACATTGTGATTAAAGTTGTCTTGGAGCATTGTGATGACAAGAGCATGGAGCATTGTGATGAGAAGTCCATGGAACATTCTGATGACATGCATCATGGAGCTTTGTGATGACAATGGCAAGAGGCATTGTGATTACAGGGATCTTGGAGCATTGTGATGAAAAGGGCATGGATCATTGTGATGACAAAGGCATGGAGACTTGTCATGACAGGGTCCAAGGAGCATACTGAGGACAAGTGTCAGGGAGCATTGTGATGACAAGTGTCATGGAGCACTGTGATGACAAGCGTCATGGAGCCTTGTGATGACCGGGATCTTGGAGCATTGTGATGAAAAGTGAATGCATCATTGTGATGAAAAAGGCATGGTGCCTTGTCATGACAGGGTTCAAGGAGCACACTGACGACAAGTGTCAGGGAGCATTGTGATGTAAAGTGTATTGCACATTGTAATGACAAAGGACATAGAGCATTGTGATGAGAAGTCCATGGATAATTGGGATGACGAGCGTCATGGGGTGTTGTGATGACAAGTGTTATGGAAGATTGTGATCACAAGGGTTTGGATCATTGTGATGACAGAGGTCATGGAGCATTTTGAGTTCATTGTGATGACAAAATCATGAAGCATTATGATGAAGGGCATGGTGCATTGTGGTGGTAGGGTTCATGGATCACTGAGATGAAAAGTGTCATGGAGCATTGTTATGACAGGGGTCTTGGAGCATTGTGATGACAAGGGCATGGAGCATTGTGATGAGAAGGCCAAGGAGAATACTGATGACATGCGTCATGGAGGTCCGTGATGACAAGTGCATACAGCATTGTGATTACAGGGGTCTTGGAGCATTGAGATGAAAAGGGGCATGGAGCATTGTGATTACAGGGGTAATGGAGCATTGTGATGACAAGTGAATCGAGCATTGTGATGAAAAAGGCATGGATCCTATTCATGACAGGATTCAAGGATCATTCTGACGACAAATGTCCGGGAGCATTGTGATGACAAGTGTATTGAGTATTGTGATGACAAAGGTCATGGAGCATTGAGATGAGAAGGGCATGGAGTATGGTGCTGACAGGCATCATGGAGCGTTGTGATGACAAGTCTTATGGAACATTGTGATCAAACGGGTTTGGAGCATTGCAATGACAGAGTTCATGGATCATATTGATTTCAAGGAGCATGGATCTTTGTGATGACAAGGGCATGAAGCAATGTGATCCCAAGATGCATGTAGGATTGTGATGACAATGGTAATGGAGGAATGTGATGACAAGCGCATGGAATATTGTGATGAAAAGGTCATGTAGCGTTTTGCTGACAAAGGCATGGAGCATTTTGATGACAAGTGTCATGGAGCACTGTGATGACAAACATCACGGAACATTGTGATTACAGGGTTCATGGAGCATTGGGATGACACGGCCAAGGATCATTGTGTTGACAAGTGTTATGGAGAATTTTGATGACAAGAGTCACGGATCATTGTGTTGTCAGGGGTCATGGATCGTTGTGATGAGAGTGGTCATGGAGGATTTTAATGACATGGGCATGGAGCATTGTGATGAGAAGGGCATCGAGAATTGTGATGACAAGCGTCATGGAGCTTTGTGATGACAAGGGCATGGAGCAATATGATGAGATGTTTCAGGGAGCATTGTGCTGACAATGGCATGGAGCATTGTGATGCCAAGGGTCATGGAGCTGTGTGATAACAAATGTCATGGAGCAGTTTGATGACAAGGGCATGGTGCATTGTGATGAGTAGGGCAGGGAGCATTGTGATGACAGGTGTTATGGAACATTGTGATGTCAGGGCTCATGGAGCATTGTGATGATATGGGCATGTAGCATGGTGATGACAGGTGTCATGGAACATTGTCAGATGACAATTGTTTTGAGCATTGTAATGACAAACATCTTGGATCATTGAGATGACAAGGGCATGGAGTAGTGTGATGACAGGCATCATGGAGCATTGTGATGAGTGTGTTATGGAACATTGTGATCACAAGGGTTTGGAGCCTAGTGATGACAGAGGTCATGGATCATTTTGATTTCAAGGAGCATGGAACATTGAGATGACAAGGGCATGAAGCAATGTGATCCCAATTTTCAGGGAGGATTGTGATGACAATGGTAATTGAGTATTGTGATGAGAATCACATGGAGCACCGTGATGACAAGGTCATGTAGCATTTTGCTGACAAAGGCATGGAGCATTGTGATGACAAGTGTCATGGAACATTGTGATAACAAGGGTCATAGAGCATTAGGATGACAAGAGCATGGACCATTTTGATGAGAAGAGTCATGGAGCATTTTGATGACAAGAGCCACAGATCATTGTGTTGTCAGGGGTCATTGAGCGTTGTGATGACAGTGGTCATGGAGGATTGGGCTGAAAATGTTCTTGGAGCATTGTGAACACAAGGGAATGGAGCATTGTGGTGACAATATCCTGGAGCATTGTGATGAGATGACCATGGAGTCTTTTAATGACAAGTCTCATGGAGCAAGCTGATGGAAAGGGGCATGGAGCATTGTGATTACAGTTGTCTTGGAGCATTGTGATGACAAGAGCATGGAGCATTGTGATGAGAAGTCCATGGAAAATTCTGATGACATGCATCATGGAGCTTTGTGATGAAAATGGCAAGAGGCATTGTGATTACAGGGATCTTGGAGCATTGTGATGAAAAGGGCATGGATCATTGTGATGACAAAGGCATGGAGCCTTGTCATGACAGGGTTCAAGGAGCATACTGACGACAAGTGTCAGGGAGCATTGTGATGACAAGTGTCATGGAGCACTGTGATGACAAGCGTCATGGAGCCTTGTGATAACCGGGACCTTGGAGCATTGTGATGAAAAGTGAATGCATCATTGTGATGAAAAAGGCATGGTGCCTTGTCATGACAGGGTTCAAGGAGCACACTGACGACAAGTGTCAGGGAGCATTGTGATGTAAAGTGTATTGTGCATTGTAAAGACCAAGGTCATGGAGCATTGTGATGAGAAGTCCATGGATACTTGGGATGACGAGCGTCATGGGGTGTTGTGATGACAAGTGTTATGGAAGATTGTGATCACAAGGGTTTGGAGCATTGTGATGATAGAGGTCATGGAGCATTTTGAGTTCATTGTGATGACAACATCATGAAGCATTATGATGAAGGGCATGGTGCATTGTGATGATAGGGTTCATGGAGCAGTGAGATGAAAAGTGTCATGGCGCATTGTTATGACAGGGGTGTTGGAGCATTGTGATGACAAGGGCATGGAGCATTGTGATGAGAAGGCCAAGGACAATACTGATGACATGCGTCATGGAGCTCCTTGATGACAAGTGCATACAACATTATGATTACAGGGGTAATGGAGCATTGAGATGAAAAGGGGCATGGAGCATTGTGATTACAGGGGTAATGGAGCATTGTGATGACAAGTGAATCGAGCATTGTGATGAAAAAGGCATGGATCCTATTCATGACAGGATTCAAGAAGCATTCCGAAGACAAGTGTCTGGGAGCATTGTGATGACAAGTGTATTGAGTATTGTGATGACAAAGGTCATGGAGCATTGAGATGACAAGGGCATGGAGTATGGTGATGACAGGCATCATGGAGCGTTGTGATGACAAGTCTTATGGAACATTGTGATCACACGGGTTTGGAGCATTGCGATGACAGAGTTCATGGATCATATTGATTTCAAGGAGCATGGATCTTTGTGATGACAAGGGCATGAAGCAATGTGATCCCAAGATGCATGTAGGATTGTGATGACAATGGTAATGGAGGAATGTGATGACAAGCGCATGGAATATTGTGATGAAAAGGTCATGTAGCGTTTTGCTGACAAAGGCATGGAGCATTTTGATGACAAGTGTCATGGAACACTGTGATGACAAACATCACGGAGCATTGTGATTACAGGGTTCATGGAGCATTGGGATGACACGGCCAAGGATCATTGTGTTGACAAGTGTTATGGAGAATTTTGATGACAAGCGTCCCGGATCATTGTGTTGTCAGCGGTCATGGATCGTTGTGATGACAGTGGTCATGGAGCATTGTAATGACAAGGGTCATGGAGCATTGTGATCATAAGGTCATGGAGCATTGGGCTGAAAATGTTCATGGAGTATTGTGATGAGAGGTGTAATGGAGCATTGTGATGACAAGGGAATGGAGCATTGTGATGACAATGTCCTGGAACATTTAATGAGAAGACCATGGAGCCATGTGATGACAAGTCTCATGGAGCATTCTCACGAAAAGCGGCATGCAGCATTGTGATTACTGTGGTCTTGGAGCATTGTGATGAATAGGGCATGGAGCATTGTAATGAAAAAGGCATGGAGCCTTGCCATGACAGGGTTCCAAGAGCATATTGACATCAAGTGTCAGGGACCATTGTGATGACAAGTGTATTGAGCATGGTGATGCCAAAGCTCATGGAGCATTGTGATGAGAAGACCATGGATAATTTTGATGACGAGCGTCATGGGGCGTTGTGAGGACAAGTGTTATGGAACATTGTGATCACAAGGGATTGGAGCCTTGTGATGACAGAGGTCATGGAGCATTTTGAGTTCATTCTGATGACAATAGCATGAAGCACTATGATGATGGGCAGGGTGCATTGTGATGACAGGGTTCATGGAACATTGAGATGAAAAGGGGCATGGAGCATTGTAGTTACAAGGGTCTTGGTGCTTTGTGATGAGAAGGGCATGCAGCATTGTGATGAGAAGGCCATGGAGGATTCTGATGACATGCGTCATGGAGCTTTGTGATGACAAGGGCATGGAGCATTGTGATGAGAAGACCATGGATAATGGTGATGATGAGCGTCATGGGGCGTTGTGATGAAAAGTGTTATGGAACATTGTGATCCCAAGGGTTTAGAGCATTGTGATGGCAGATGTCATGGAGCATTTTGATTTCATTTTGATTACAATAGCGTGAAGCAATATGATGATGGACATGTTGCATTGTGATGACAAGGTTCTTCGAGCATTGAGATGAAAAGGGGCATGGAGCATTGTGATTACAGGGTTCTTGGAGCATTGTGATGACAAGGACATGGAGCATTGTGATGAGATGGCCATGGAGCATTCTGATGACTTGTGTCATGGAGATTTTGATGACAAGGGCATGAAGCATTGTAGTAACAGTGGTCTTAGAGCATTTTGATTACAAGGGTTATGGAGCCTTGTGATAAGAAGGCCGTGGAACATTGTGATGGCTGGGGTCATGGAGCATTGTTATGACAGTGGCAATGGAGCATTGTGATGACAAGGGCATGGAGCATTGGTCTGAAAAGTTTCATGGATTATTGGCATGAGAGTGGGCATGGAGCATTGTGATGACAAGGGCACGGAACACTGTGATACATGGGTCATGTAGGATTGTAACGACAAGGGCATGGAGAATTGTGATGACAAGAGCATGTAACATTGTGATGAGAAGTGTCATGGAGCATTGTGATGACAAAGATGTAGAGAATTGTGATGACAAGGGACATGGAGCATTGTGATGAACAGAGCATGGAGCATTGGTCTGACAAGTTTCATGGATTATTGTGATGACAAGTGTCATGGAGCATTTTGATGACAAGGTCATGGGGCATTGTGATGGGAAGAGCAGGGAGCATTGTGATGACAAGGTTTATGGAGCATTGTGATGACAAGGCTGTGGCGCATTGTGATGACAAGCACAAGTCACATTTTGATGCCATGGGTCATGGTGCACTGTGCTGACAAGGGCATGCAACTTTGTGATGACAAGGTTCATGGAGCATTGAGAGGAAAAGGGGCATGGAGCATTGTGATGACAGGGGTCTAGGAGCTTTGTGATGACAGAGGTCATGGATCATTTTGATTTCCTTGTGATGACAATAGCCTGAAGCATTATGATGATGGGCATGGTCCATTGGGATGACAGGTGTAATGGAGCATTGAGATGAAAAGGGGCATGGAGCATTGTGATTACAGGGGTATAGGATCATTGTGATGACAAGAGCATGGAGCATTGTGATGAAAAGTGCTTGGAGCCTTTTCATGACATGTTTCAAGGAGCATTCTGATGACGAGTGTCAGGGAGCATTGTGATGACAACTCTCTTGAGCATTGTGATGACAAGTGTCATGGAACATTGTGATAACAGGTGTCATAGAGCATTAGGATGACAAGAGCATGGACCATTTTGATGAGAAGAGTCATGGAGCATTTTGATGACAAGAGCCACAGATCCTTGTGTTGTCAGGGGTCATTGAGCGTTGTGATGACAGTGGTCATGGAGGATTGGGCTGAATATATTCTTGGAGCATTGTGAACACAAGGGAATGGAGCATTGTGGTGACAATATCCTGGAGCATTTTGATGAGATGACCATGGAGTCTTTTGATGACAAGTCTCATGGAGCAAGCTGATGGAAAGGGGCATGGAGCATTGTGATTACAGTTGTCTTGGAGCATTGTGATGACAAGAGCATGGAGCATTGTGATGAGAAGTCTATGGAACATTCTGATGACATGCGTCATGGAGCTTTGTGATGACAATGGCAAGAGGCATTGTGATTACAGGGATCTTGGAGCATTGTGATGAAAAGGGCATGGATCATTGTGATGACAAAGGCATGAAGCCTTGTCATGACAGTGTTCAAGGAGCATACTGATGAAAAAAGTCAGGGAGCATTGTGATGACAAGTGTCATGGAGCACTGTGATGACAAGCGTCATGGAGCCTTGTGATGACCTGGATCTTGGAGCATTGTGATGAAAAGTAAATGCATCATTGTGATGAAAAAGGAATGGTGCCTTGTCATGACAGGCTTCAAGGAGCACACGGACGACAAGTGTCAGGGAGCATTGTGATGTAAAGTGTATTGCGCATTGTAATGACAAAGGACATAGAGCATTGTGATGAGAAGTCCATGGATAATTGGGATCACGAGCGTCATGGGGTGTTGTGATGACAAGTGTTATGGAAGATTGTGATCACAAGGGTTTGGAGCATTGTGATGACAGAGGTCATGGAGCATTTTGAGTTCATTGTGATGACAAAATCATGAAGCATTATGATGAAGGGCATGGTGCATTGTGGTGGTAGGGTTCATGGAGCACTGAGATGAAAAGTGTCATGGAGCATTGTTATGACAGGGGTCTTGGAACATTGTGATGAGAAGGCCAAGGAGAATACTGATGACATGCGTTATGGAGGCCCGTGATGACAAGTGCATACAGCATTGTGATTACAGGGGTCTTGGAGCATTGAGATGAAAAGGGGCATGGAGCATTGTGATTACAGGGGTAATGGAGCATTGTGATGACAAGTGAATCGAGCATTGTGATGAAAAAGGCATGGATCCTATTCATGACAGGATTCAAGGAGCATTCCGAAGACAAGTGTCCGGGAACATTGTGATGACAAGTGTATTGAGTATTGTGATGACAAAGGTCATGGAGCATTGAGATGACAAGGGCATGGAGTATGGTGATGACAGGCATCATGGAGCGTTGTGATGACAAGTCTTATGGAACATTGTGATCACACAGGTTTGGAGCATTGCGATGACAGAGTTCATGGATCATATTGATTTCAAGGAGCATGGATCTTTGTGATGACAAGGGCATGAAGCAATGTGATCCCAAGATGCATGTAGGATTGTGATGACAATGGTAATGGAGGAATGTGATGACAAGCGCATGGAATATTGTGATGAAAAGGTCATGTAGCGTTTTGCTGACAAAGGCATGGAGCATTTTGATGACAAGTGTCATGGAGCACTGTGATGCCAAACATCACGGAGCATTGTGATTACAGGGTTCATGGAGCATTGGGATGACACGGCCAGGGATCATTGTGTTGACAAGTGTTATGGAGAATTTTGATGACAAGAGTCACGGATCATTGTGTTTACAGGGGTCATGGATCGTTGTCATGAGAGTGGTCATGGAGCATTGTGATGACATGGGTCATGGAGCATTGTGATCATAAGGTCATGGAGCATTGGGCTGAAAATGTTCATGGAGTATTGTGATGAGAGGTGTGATGGAGCATTGTGATGACAAGGGAATGGAGCATTGTGATGACAATGTCCTGGAACATTTAATGAGAAGACCATGGAGCCATGTGATGACAAGTCTCATGGAGCATTCTCACGAAAAGCGGCATGGAGCATTGTGATTACTGTGGTCTTGGAGCATTGTGATGAATAGGGCATGGAGCATTGTGATGAAAAAGGCATGGAGCCTTGCCATGACAGGTTTCCAAGAGCATATTGACATCAAGTGTCAGGGACCATTGTGATGACAAGTGTATTGAGCATGGTGATGCCAAAGCTCATGGAGCATTGTGATGAGAAGACCATGGATAATTTTGTTGACGAGCGTCATGGGGCGTTGTGAGGACAAGTGTTATGGAACATTGTGATCACAAGGGATTGGAGCCTTATGATGACAGAGGTCATGGAGCATTTTGAGTTCATTCTGATGACAATAGCATGAAGCACTATGATGATGGGCAGGGTGCATTGTGATGACAGTGTTCATGGAACATTGAGAAGTAAAGGGGCATGGAGCATTGTAGTTACAAGGGTCTTGGAGCTTTGTGATGACAAGGGCATGCAGCATTGTGATGAGAAGGCCATGGAGGATTCTGATGACATGCGTCATGGAGCTTTGTGATGACAAGGGCATGGAGCATTGTGATGAGAAGACCATGGATAATGGTGATGACGAGCGTCATGGGGCGTTGTGATGAAAAGTGTTATGGAACATTGTGATCCCAAGGGTTTAGAGCATTGTGATGGCAGGTGTCATGGAGCATTTTGATTTCATTTTGATTACAATACCGTGAAGCAATATGATGATGGACATGTTGCATTGTGATGACAAGGTTCTTCGAGCATTGAGATGAAAAGGGGCATGGAGCATTGTGATTACTGGGTTCTTGGAGCATTGTGATGACAAGGGCATGGAGCATTGTGATGAGATGGCCATGGAGCATTCTGATGACTTGTGTCATGGAGATTTTGATGACAAGGGCATGAAGCATTGTTGTAACAGTGGTTTTAGAGCATTTTGAGTTCAAGGGTTATGGAGCCTTGTGATAAGAAGGCCGTGGAACATTGTGATGGCTGGGGTCATGGAGCATTGTTATGACAGTGGCAATGGAGCATTGTGATGACAAGGGCATGGAGCATTGGTCTGAAAAGTTTCATGGATTATTGGGATGAGGGTGGGCATGGAGCATTGTGATGACAAGGTTCATGGAGCATTGTGATGAGAAGACCATGGATAATGGTGATGACGAGCGTCATGGGGCGTTGTGATGAAAAGTGTTATGGAACATTGTGATCCCAAGGGTTTAGAGCATTGTGATGGCAGATGTCTTGGAGCATTTTGATTTCATTTTGATTACATTAGCGTGAAGCAATATGATAATGGGCATGTTGCATTGTGATGACAAGGTTCATGGAGCATTGAGATGAAAAGGGGCATGGAGCATTGTGATTACAGGGGTCTAGGAGCTTTGTGATGACAGAGGTCAGGGATCATTTTGATTTGCTTGTGATGACAATAGCGTGAAGCATTATGATGATGGGCATGGTCCATTGTGATGACAGGTGTAATTGAGCATTGAGATGAAAAGGGGCATGGAGCATTGTGATGACAGGGGTATAGGAGTATTGTGATGACAAGAGCATGGAGCATTGTGATGAAAAGTGCTTGGAGCCTTTTCATGACATGTTTCATAGAGCATTCTGATGACGAATGTCAGAGAGCATTGTGATGACAAAGATCATGGAGCACTGTGATGACAGGTGTCATGGAGCATTGTGATGAGAAGGTCATGGAGCATTGGGCTGAAAATATTCATGGAGTATTGTGGTGACAGGGTTCGTGGATCCTTTTGATAGCAAGGGAATGGAGCATTGTGATGACAAGGTCCTGGAGCATTGTGATGAGACGTCCATGTAGCCTTGTGATGACAAGTCTAATGGAGCATTCTGATGAAAAGGGGCATGGAGCATTGTGATTACAGGGCCCTGGAGCATTGTAATGACAAGAGCAAGGAGCTTTGTGATGAGAAGGCCATGGAGCATTCTCATGATTTGTGTCATGGTGTTTTGTGATGACAAGGGCATGGACCATTGTGATTGCAGGCGTCTTGGAGCTTTGTGATGACAAGGGTCATGGAGCCTTGTGAGGAGAAGGCCGTGGGACATTATGATGGCAGGGGTCATGGAGCATTGTTATGACGGGGGTAATGGATCATTGTGATGAAAAGGGCACGGAACATAGGTCTATAAAATTTCATGGGTTATTGTGATGACAGTGTGTATGGAGCATTGTGAAGACAAGGGCTCGGAACACTGTGATACATGAGTCATGGAGGATTGTAATGACATGGGCATGGAGCATTGTGATGAGAAGGCCATCGAGAATTGTGATGACAAGCGTCATGGAGCTTTGTGATGACAAGGGCATGGAGCAATATGATGAGATGTTTCAGGGAGCATTGTGATGACAATGGCATGGAGCATTGTGATGCCAAGGGTCATGGAGCTGTGTGATAACAAATGTCATTGAGCAGTTTGATGACAAGGGCATGGTGCATTGTGATGAGAAGGGCAGGGAGCATTGTGATGACAGGTGTTATGGAACATTGTGATGTCAGGGCTCATGGAGCATTGTGATGATATGGGCATGTAGCATGGTGATGACAGGTGTCATGGAACATTGTCAGATGACAATTGTTTTGAGCATTGTAATGACAAACATCTTGGATCATTGAGATGACAAGGGCATGGAGTAGTGTGATGACAGGCATCATGGAGCATTGTGATGAGTGTGTTATGGAACATTGTGATCACAAGGGTTTGGAGCCTAGTGATGACAGAGGTCATGGATCATTTTGATTTCAAGGAGCATGGAACATTGAGATGACAAGGGCATGAAGCAATGTGATCCCAAGTTTCAGGGAGGATTGTGATGACAATGGTAATGGAGTATTGTGATGAGAATCACATGGAGCACTGTGATGACAAGTTCATGTAGCATTTTGCTGACAAAGGCATGGAGCATTGTGATGACAAGTGTCATGGAACATTGTGATAACAGGGGTCATAGAGCATTAGGATGACAAGAGCATGGACCATTTTGATGAGAAGAGTCATGGAGCATTTTGATGACAAGAGCCACAGATCATTGTCTTGTCAGGGGTCATTGAGCGTTGTGATGACAGTGGTCATGGAGGATTGGGCTGAAAATGTTCTTGGAGCATTGTGAACACAAGGGAATGGAGCATTGTGGTGACAATATCCTGGAGCATTGTGATGAGATGACCATGGAGTCTTTTGATGACAAGTCTCATGGAACAAGCTGATGGAAAGGGGCATGGAGCATTGTGATTACAGTTGTCTTGGAGCATTGTGATGACAAGAACATGGAGCATTGTGATGAGAAGTCCATGGAACATTCTGATGACATGCATCATGGAGCTTTGTGATGACAATGGCAAGAGACATTGTGATTACAGGGATCTTGGAGCATTGTGATGAAAAGGGCATGGATCATTGTGATGACAAAGGAATGGAGACTTGTCATGACAGGGTTCAAGGAGCATACTGACGACAAGTGTCAGGGAGCATTGTGAAGACAAGTGTCATGGAGCACTGTGATAACAAGCGTCATGGAGCCTTGTGATAACCGGGATCTTGGAGCATTGTGATGAAAAGTGAATGCATCATTGTGATGAAAAAGGCATGGTGCCTTGTCATGACAGGGTTCAAGGAGCACACTGACGAAAAGTGTCAGGGAGCATTGTGTTGTAAAGTGTATTGCACATTGTAAAGACAAAGGTCATGGAGCATTGTGATGAGAAGTCCATGGATAATTGGGATGATGAGCGTCATGGGGTGTTGTGATGTCAAGTGTTATGGAAGATTGTGATCACAAGGGTTTGGAGCATTGTGATGACAGAGGTCATGGAGCATTTTGAGTTCATTGTGATGTCAAAATCATGAAGCATTATGTTGAAGGGCATGGTGCATTGTGATGATAGGGTTCATGGAGCACTGAGATGAAAAGTGTCATGGAGCATTGTTATGACAGGGGTGTTGGAGCATTGTGATGACAAGGGCATGGAACATTGTGATGAGAAGGCCAAGGAGAAAACTGATGACATGCGTCATGGAGCTCCGTGATGACAAGTGCATACAGCATTGTGATTTCAGGGGCCTTGGAGCATTGAGATGAAAAGGGGCATGGAGCATTGTGATTACAGGGGTAATGGAGCATTGTGATGACAAGTGAATCGAGCATTGTGATGAAAAAGGCATGGATCCTATTCATGACAGGATTCAAGGAGCATTCCCAAGACAAGTGTCAGGGAGCATTGTGATGACAAGTGTATTGAGTATTGTGATGACAAAGGTCATGGAGCATTGAGATGACAAGGGCATGGGGTATGGTGATGACAGGCATAATGGAGCGTTGTGATGACAAGTCTTATGGAACATTGTGATCACACGTGTTTGGAGTATTGCGATGACAGAGTTCATGGATCATATTGATTTCAAGGAGCATGGATCTTTGTGATGACAAGGGCATGAAGCAATGTGATCCCAAGATGCATGTAGGATTGTGATGACAATGGTAATGGAGGAATGTGATGACAAGCACATGGAATATTGTGATGAAAAGGTCATGTAGCGTTTTGCTGACAAAGGCATGGAGCATTTTGATGACAAGTGTCATGGAGCACTGTGATGACAAACATCACGGAGCATTGTGATTACAGGGTTCATGGAGCATTGGGATGACACGGCCAAGGATCATTGTGTTGACAAGTGTTATGGAGAATTTTGATGACAAGAGTCACGGATCATTGTGTTGTCAGGGGTCATGGATCGTTGTGATGAGAGTGGTCATGGAGCATTGTGATGACAAGGGTCATGGAGCATTGTGATCATAAGGTCATGGAGCATTGGGCTGAAAATGTTCATGGAGTATAGTGATGAGAGGTTTCATGGAGCATTGTGATGACAAGGGAATGGAGCATTGTGATGACAATGTCCTGGAGCTTTAATGAGAAGACCATGGAGCCATGTGATGACAAGTCTCATGGAGCATTCTCACAAAAAGCGGCATGGAGCATTGTGATTACTGTGGTCTTGGAGCATTGTGATGAATAGGGCATGGAGCATTGTGATGAAAAAGGCCTTGCCATGACAGAGTTCCAAGAGCATATTGACATCAAGTGTCAGGGACCATTGTGATGACAAGTGTATTGATCATGGTGATGCCAAAGCTCATGGAGCATTGTGATTAGAAGACCATGGATAATTTTGATGACGAGCGTCATGGGGCGTTGTGAGGACAAGTGTTATGGAACATTGTGATCACAAGGGATTGGAGCCTTGTGATGACAGAGGTCATGGAGCATTTTGAGTTCATTCTGATGACAATAGCATGAAGCACTATGATGATGGGCATGGTGCATTGTGATGACAGTGTTCTTGGAACATTGAAATGAAAAGGGGCATAAATCATTGTAGTTACAAGGGTCTTGGAGCTTTGTGATGAGAAGGGCACGCAGCATTGTGATGAGAAGGCCATGGAGGATTCTGATGACATGCGTCATGGAGCTTTGTGATGACAAGGGCATGGAGCATTGTGATGAGAAGAACATGGATAATGGTGATGACGAGTTTCATGGGGCGTTGTGATGAAAAGTGTTATGGAACATTGTGATCCCAAGGGTTTAGAGCATTGTGATGGCAGATGTCTTGGAGCATTTTGATTTCATTTTGATTACATTAGCGTGAAGCAATATGATGATGGGCATGTTGCATTGTGATGACAAGGTTCATGGAGCATTGAGATGAAAAGGGGCATGGAGCATTGTGATTACAGGGGTCTAGGAGCTTTGTGATGACAGAGGTCATGGATCATTTTGATTTCCTTGTGATGACAATAGCCTGAAGCATTATGATGATGGGCATGGTCCATTGTGATGACAGGTATAATGGAGCATTGAGATGAAAAGGGGCATTGAGCATTGTGATTACAGGGGTATAGAATTATTGTGATGACAAGAGCATGGAGCATTGTGATGAAAAGTGCTTGGAGCCTTTTCATGACATGTTTCAAAGAGCATTCTGATGACGAATGTGAGAGAGCATTGTGATGACAAAGATCATGGAGCACTGTGATGACAGGTGTCATGGAGCATTGTGATGAGAAGGTCATGGAGCATTGGGCTGAAAATATTCATGGAGTATTGTGGTGACAGGGTTCGTGGATCCTTTTGATAGCAAGGGAATGGAGCATTGTGATGACAAGGTCCTGGAGCATTGTGATGAGAAGTCCATGGAGCCTTGTGATGACAAGTCTAATGGAGCATTCTGATGAAAAGGGGCATGGAGCATTGTGATTACAGGGCCCGGGAGCATTGTAATGACAAGAGCAAGGAGCTTTGTGATGAGAAGGCCATGGAGCGTTCTCATGATTTGTGTCATGGTGTGTTGTGATGACAAGGGCATGGACCATTGTGATTGCAGGCGTCTTGGAGCTTTGTGATGACAAGGGTCATGGAGCCTTGTGAGGAGAAGGCCGTGGGACATTATGATGGCAGGGGTCATGGAGCATTGTTATGACAGGGGTAATGGAACATTGTGATGAAAAGGTCACGGAACATATGTGTATAAAATTTCATGGATTATTGTGATGACAGTGGGTATGGAGCATTGTGATGACAAGGGCTCGGAACACTGTGATACATGGGTCATGGAGGATTGTAATGACATGGGCATGGAGCATTGTGATGAGAAGGGCATCGAGAATTGTGACGACAAGCGTCATGGAGCTTTGTGATGACAAGGACATGGAGCAATATGATGAGACATTTCAGGGAGCATTGTGATGACAATGGCATGGAGCATTGTGATGCCAAGGGTCATGGAGCTGTGTGATAACAAATGTCTTGAAGGAGTTTGATGACAAGGGCATGGTGCATTGTGATGAGAAGGGCAGGGAGCATTGTGATGACAGGTGTTATGGAACATTGTGATGTAAGGGCTCATGGAACATTGTGATGATATGGGCATGTAGCATGGTGATGACAGGTGTCATGGAACAGTTGAGATGACAAGTGTTTTGAGCCTTGTGATGACAAACATCTTGAATCATTGAGATGACAAGGGCATGGAGTAGTGTGATGACAGGCATCATGGAGCATTGTGATGAGTGTGTTATGGAATACTGTGATCACAAGGGTTTGGAGCATAATGGTGACAGAGGCCATGGATCATTTTGATTTCAAAGAGCATGGAACATTGTGATTACAAGGGCATGAAGCAATGTGATCCCAAGTTTCAGGGAGGAGTGTTATGACAATTGTAATGGAGTATTGTGATGAGAATCACATGGAGCACTGTGATGACAAGGTCATGTAGCATTTTGCTGACAAAGGCGTGGAGCATTGTGATGACAAGTGTCATGGAACATTGTGATAACAGGGGTCATAGAGCATTAGGATGACAAGAGCATGGACCATTTTGATGAGAAGAGTCATGGAGCATTTTGATGACAAGATCCACAGATCATTGTGTTGTCAGGGGTCATTGAGCATTGTGATGACAGTGGTCATGGAGGATTGGGCTGAATATATTCTTGGAGCATTGTGAACACAATGGAATGGAGCATTGTGGTGACAATATCCTGGAGCATTGTGATGAGATGACCATGGAGTCTTTTGATGACAAGTCTCATGGAGCAAGCTGATGGAAAGGGGCATGGAGCATTGTGATTACAGTTGTCTTGGAGCATTGTGATGACAAGAGCATGGAGCATTGTGATGAGAAGTCCATGGAACATTCTGATGACCTGCATCATGGAGCTTTGTGATGACAATGGCAAGAGGCATGGTGATTACAGGGGTCGTGGAGCATTGTGATGAAAAGGGCATGGATCATTGTGATGACAAAGGCATGGAGCCTTGTCATGACAGGGTTCAAGGAGCATACTGACGACAAGTGTCAGGGAGCATTGTGATGACAAGTGTCATGGAGCACTGTGATGACAAGCGTCATGGAGCCTTGTGATAACCGGGATCTTGGAGCATTGTGATGAAAAGTGAATGCATCATTGTGATGACAAAGGCATGGAGCCTTGTCATGACAGGGTTCAAGAAGCATACTGACGACAAGTGTCAGGGAGCATTGTGATGACAAGTGTCATGGAGCACTGTGATGACAAGGCTGTGGAGCATTGTGATGACAAGCACAAGTCACATTTTGATGCCATGGGTCATGGAGCACTGTGCTGACAAGGGCATGCAACTTTGTGATGACAAGGTTCATGGAGCATTGAGAGGAAAAGGGGCATGGAGCATTGTGATGACAGGGGTCTAGGAGCTTTGTGATGACAGAGGTCATGGATCATTTTGATTTCCTTGTGATGACAATAGCCTGAAGCATTATGATGATGGGCATGGTCCATTGTGATGACAGGTGTAATGGAGCATTGAGATGAAAAGGGGCATGGAGCATTGTGATTACAGGGGTATAGGAGCATTGTGATGACAAGAGCATGGAGCATTGTGATGAAAAGTGCTTGGAGCCTTTTCATGACATGTTTCAAGGAGCATTCTGATGACGAGTGTCAGGGAGCATAGTGATGACAACTCTCTTGAGCATTGTGATGACAGAGATCATGGATCACTGTGATGACAGGTGTCATGGAGCATTGTGATGTGAAGGTCATGGAGCATTGGGTTGAAAATATTCATGGAGTATTGTGGTGACAGTGGTCATGGATCCTTTTGATAGCAAGGAAATGGAGCATTGTGATGACAAGGTCCTGGAGCATTGTGATGAGAAGACCATGGAGCCTTGTGATGACAAGTCTAATGGAGAATTCTGAAGGAAAGAGGCATGGAGCATTGTGATTACAGGGTCCTGGAGCATTGTAATGACAAGAGCAAGGAGCATTGTGATGAGAAGACCATGGAGCATTCTCATGATTTGTGTTATGGTGTTTTCTGATGACAAGGGCATGGACCATTGTGAATACAGGTGTCTTGGAGCATTGTGAACACAAGGGAATGGAGCATTGTGGTGACAATATCCTGCAGCATTGTGATGAGATGACCATGGAGTCTTTTGATGACAAGTCTCATGGAGCAAGCTGATGGAAAGGGGCATGGAACATTGTGATTAAAGTTGTCTTGGAGCATTGTGATGACAAGAGCATGGAGCATTGTGATGAGAAGTCCATGGAAAATTCTGATGACATGCATCATGGAGCTTTGTGATGACAATGGCAAGAGGCATTGTGATTACAGGGATCTTGGAGCATTGTGATGAAAAGGACATGGATCATTGTGATGACAAAGGCATGGAGACTTGTGATGAGAAATCCATGGATAATTGGGATGACGAGCGTAATGGGGTGTTGTGATGACAAGTGTTATGGAAGATCGTGATCACAAGGGTTTGGAGAATTGTGATGACAGAGGTCATGGAGCATTTTGAGTTCATTGTGATGACAAAATCATGAAGCATTATGACTAAGGGCATGGTGCATTGTGGTGGTAGGGTTCATGGAGCACTGAGATGAAAAGTGTCATGGAGCATTGTTATGACAGGGGTCTTGGAGCATTGTGATGACAAGGGCATGGAGCATTGTGATGAGAAGGCCAAGGAGAATACTGATGACATGCGTCATGGAGCTCCTTGATGACAAGTGCATACAGCATTGTGATTACAGGGGTCTTGGAGCATTGAGATGAAAAGGGGCATGGAGCATTGTGATTACAGGGGTAATGGAGCATTGTGATGACAAGTGAATCGAGCATTGTGATGAAAAAGGCATGGATCCTATTCATGACAGGATTCAAGGAGCATTCCGAAGACAAGTGTCCGGGAGCATTGTGATGACAAGTGTATTGAGTATTGTGATGACAAAGGTCATGGAGCATTGAGATGACAAGGGCATGGAGTATGGTGATGACAGGCATCATGGAGCGTTGTGATGACAAGTCTTATGGAACATTGTGATCAAACGGGTTTGGAGCATTGCAATGACAGAGTTCATGGATCATATTGATTTCAAGGAGCATGGATCTTTGTGATGACAAGGGCATGAAGCAATGTGATCCCAAGATGCATGTAGGATTGTGATGACAATGGTAATGGAGGAATGTGATGACAAGCGCATGGAATATTGTGATGAAAAGGTCATGTAGCGTTTTGCTGACAAAGGCATGGAGCATTTTGATGACAAGTGTCATGGAGCACTGTGATGACAAACATCACGGAACATTGTGATTACAGGTTTCATGGAGCATTGGGATGACACGGCCAAGGATCATTGTGTTGACAAGTGTTATGGAGAATTTTGATGACAAGAGTCACGGATCATTGTGTTGTCAGGGGTCATGGATCGTTGTGATGAGAGTGGTCATGGAAGATTGTAATGACATGGGCATGGAGCATTGTGATGAGAAGGGCATCGAGAATTGTGATGACAAGCGTCATGGAGCTTTGTGATGACAAAGGCATGGAGCAATATGATGAGATGTTTCAGGGAGCATTGTGCTGACAATGGCATGGAGCATTGTGATGCCAAGGGTCATGGAGCTGTGTGATAACAAATGTCATGGAGCAGTTTGATGACAAGGGCATGGTGCATTGTGATGAGTAGGGCAGGGAGCATTGTGATGACAGATGTTATGGAACATTGTGATGTCAGGGCTCATGGAGCATTGTGATGATATGGGCATGTAGCATGGTGATGACAGGTGTCATGGAACATTGTCAGATGACAATTGTTTTGAGCATTGTAATGACAAACATCTTGGATCATTGAGATGACAAGGGCATGGAGTAGTGTGATGACAGGCATCATGGAGCATTGTGATGAGTGTGTTATGGAACATTGTGATCACAAGGGTTTGGAGCCTAGTGATGACAGAGGTCATGGATCATTTTGATTTCAAGGAGCATGGAACATTGAGATGACAAGGGCATGAAGCAATGTGATCCCAATTTTCAGGGAGGATTGTGATGACAATGGTAATTGAGTATTGTGATGAGAATCACATGGAGCACCGTGATGACAAGGTCATGTAGCATTTTGCTGACAAAGGCATGGAGCATTGTGATGACAAGTGTCATGGAACATTGTGATAACAGGGGTCATAGAGCATTAGGATGACAAGAGCATGGACCATTTTGATGAGAAGAGTCATGGAGCATTTTGATGACAAGAGCCACAGATCATTGTGTTGTCAGGGGTCATTGAGCGTTGTGATGACAGTGGTCATGGAGGATTGGGCTGAAAATGTTCTTGGAGCATTGTGAACACAAGGGAATGGAGCATTGTGGTGACAATATCCTGGAGCATTGTGATGAGATGACCATGGAGTCTTTTGATGACAAGTCTCATGGAGCAAGCTGATGGAAAGGGGCATGGAGCATTGTGATTACAGTTGTCTTGGAGCATTGTGATGACAAGAGCATGGAGCATTGTGATGAGAAGTCCATGGAACATTCTGATGCCATGCATCATGGAGCTTTGTGATGACAATGGCAAGAGGCATTGTGATTACAGGGATCTTGGAGCATTGTGATGAAAAGGGCATGGATCATAGTGATGACAAAGGCATGGAGACTTGTCATGACAGGGTCCAAGGAGCATACTGAGGACAAGTGTCAGGGAGCATTGTGATGACAAGTGTCATGGAGCACTGTGATGACAAGCGTCATGGAGCCTTGTGATGACCGGGATCTTGGAGCATTGTGATGAAAAGTGAATGCATCATTGTGATGAAAAAGGCATGGTGCCTTGTCATGACAGGGTTCAAGGAGCACACTGACCACAAGTGTCAGGGAGCATTGTGATGTAAAGTGTATTGCACATTGTAATGACAAAGGACATAGAGCCTTGTGATGAGAAGTCCATGGATAATTGGGATGACGAGCGTCATGGGGTGTTGTGATGACAAGTGTTATGGAAGATTGTGATCACAAGGGTTTGGATCATTGTGATGACAGAGGTCATGGAGCATTTTGAGTTCATTGTGATGACAAAATCATGAAGCATTATGATGAAGGGCATGGTGCATTGTGGTGGTAGGGTTCATGGAGCACTGAGATGAAAAGTGTCATGGAGCATTGTTATGACAGGGGTCTTGGAGCATTGTGATGACAAGGGCATGGAGCATTGTGATGAGAAGGCCAAGGAGAATACTGATGACATGCGTCATGGAGCTCCGTGATGACAAGTGCATACAACATTGTGATTACAGGGGTCTTGGAGCATTGAGATGAAAAGGGGCATGGAGCATTGTGATTACAGGGGTAATGGAGCATTGTGATGACAAGTGAATCGAGCATTGTGATGAAAAAGGCATGGATCCTATTCATGACAGGATTCAAGGAGCATTCCGAAGACAAGTGTCCGGGAGCATTGTGATGACAAGTGTATTGAGTATTGTGATGACAAAGGTCATGGAGCATTGAGATGACAAGGGCATGGAGTATGGTGCTGACAGGCATCATGGAGCGTTGTGATGACAAGTCTTATGGAACATTGTGATCAAACGGGTTTGGAGCATTGCAATGACAAGGTTCATGGATCATATTGATTTCAAGGAGCATGGATCTTTGTGATGACAAGGGCATGAAGCAATGTGATCCCAAGATGCATGTAGGATTGTGATGACAATGGTAATGGAGGAATGTGATGACAAGCGCATGGAATATTGTGATGAAAAGGTCATGTAGCGTTTTGCTGACCAAGGCATGGTGCATTTTGATGACAAGTGTCATGGAGCAGTGTGATGACAAACATCACGGAACATTGTGATTACAGGGTTCATGGAGCATTGGGATGACACGGCCAAGGATCATTGTGTTGACAAGTGTTATGGAGAATTTTGATGACAAGAGTCACGGATCATTGTGTTGTCAGGGGTCATGGATCGTTGTGATGACAGTGGTCATGGAGCATTGTAATGACAAGGGTCATGGAGCATTGTGATCATAAGGTCATGGAGCATTGGGCTGAAAATGTTCATGGAGTATTGTGATGAGAGGTGTCATGGAGCATTGTGATGACAAGGGAATGGAGCATTTAATGAGAAGACCATGGAGCCATGTGATGACAAGTCTCATGGAGCATTCTCACGAAAAGCGGCATGGAGCATTGTGATTACTGTGGTCTTGGAACATTGTGATGAATAGGGCATGGAGCATTGTGATGAAAAAGGCATGGAGCCTTGCCATGACAGGGTTCCAAGAGCATATTGACATCAAGTGTCAGGGACCATTGTGATGACAAGTGTATTGAGCATTGTGATGCCAAAGCTCATGGAGCATTGTGATGAGAAGACCATGGAAAATTTTGATGACGAGCGTCATGGGGCGTTGTGAGGACAAGTGTAATGGAACATTGTGATCACAAGGGACTGGAGCCTTGTGATGACAGAGGTCATGGAGCATTTTGAGTTCATTCTGATGACAATAGCATGAAGCACTATGATGATGGGCATGGTGCATTGTGATGACAGGGTTCATGGAACATTGAGATGAAAAGGGGCATGGAGCATTGTAGTTACAAGGGTCTTGGAGCTTTGTGATGACAAGGGCATGCAGCATTGTGATGAGAAGGCCAAGGAGGATTCTGATGACATGCGTCATGGAGCTTTGTGATGACAAGGGCATGGAGCATTGTGATGAGAAGACCATGGATAATGGTGATGATGAGCGTCATGGGGCGTTGTGATGAAAAATGTTATGGAACATTGTGATCCCAAGGGTTTAGAGCATTGTGATGGCAGATGTCATGGAGCATTTTGATTTCATTTTGATTACAATAGCGTGAAGCAATATGATGATGGCCATGTTGCATTGT
This sequence comes from Mesoplodon densirostris, assembly GCF_025265405.1. Taxonomy (NCBI): domain Eukaryota; kingdom Metazoa; phylum Chordata; class Mammalia; order Artiodactyla; family Ziphiidae; genus Mesoplodon; species Mesoplodon densirostris. The sequence continues at coordinate 3,870,808 of NC_082682.1, forward strand.
GATGACAAGGTTCTTCGAGCATTGAGATGAAAAGGGGCATGGAGCATTGTGATTACAGGGTTCTTGGAGCATTGTGATGACAAGGGCATGGATCATTTTGATGACAAAGGCATGGAGCCTTGTCATAACAGGGTTCAAGGAGCATACTGACGACAAGTGTCAGGGAGCATTGTGATGACAAGTGTCATGGAGCACTGTGATGACAAGCGTCATGGAGCCTTGTGATAACCGGGATCTTGGAGCATTGTGATGAAAAGTGAATGCATCATTGTGATGAAAAAGGCATGGTGCCTTGTCATGACAGGGTTCAAGGAGCACACTGACGACAAGTGTCAGGGAGCATTGTGATGTAAAGTGTATTGCGCATTGTAAAGTCCAAGGTCATGGAGCATTGTGATGAGAAGTCCATGGATAATTGGGATGACGAGCGTCATGGGGTGTTGTGATGACAAGTGTTATGGAAGATTGTGATCACAAGGGTTTGGAGCATTGTGATGATAGAGGTCATGGAGCATTTTGAGTTCATTGTGATGACAACATCATGAAGCATTATGATGAAGGGCATGGTGCATTGTGATGATAGGGTTCATGGAGCACTGAGATGAAAAGTGTCATGGCGCATTGTTATGACAGTGGTGTTGGAGCATTGTGATGACAAGGGCATGGAGCATTGTGATGAGAAGGCCAAGGAGAATACTGATGACATGCGTCATGGAGCTCCTTGATGACAAGTGCATACAGCATTGTGATTACAGGGGTAATGGAGCATTGAGATGAAAAGGGGCATGGAGCATTGTGATTACAGGGGTAATGGAGCATTGTGATGACAAGTGAATCGAGCATTGTGATGAAAAAGGCATGGATCCTATTCATGACAGGATTCAAGGAGCATTCCGAAGACAAGTGTCCGGGAGCATTGTGATGACAAGTGTATTGAGTATTGTGATGACAAAGGTCATGGAGCATTGAGATGACAAGGGCATGGAGTATGGTGATGACAGGCATCATGGAGCGTTGTGATGACAAGTCTTATGGAACATTGTGATCACACGGGTTTGGAGCATTGCGATGACAGAGTTCATGGATCATATTGATTTCAAGGAGCATGGATCTTTGTGATGACAAGGGCATGAAGCACTGTGATCCCAAGATGCATGTAGGATTGTGATGACAATGGTAATGGAGGAATGTGATGACAAGCGCATGGAATATTGTGATGAAAAGGTCATGTAGCGTTTTGCTGACAAAGGCATGGAGCATTTTGATGACAAGTGTCATGGAACACTGTGATGACAAACATCACGGAGCATTGTGATTACAGGGTTCATGGAGCATTGGGATGACACGGCCAAGGATTATTGTGTTGACAAGTGTTATGGAGAATTTTGATGACAAGAGTCCCGGATCATTGTGTTGTCAGGGGTCATGGATCGTTGTGATGACAGTGGTCATGGAGCATTGTAATGACAAGGGTCATGGAGCATTGTGATCATAAGGTCATGGAGCATTGGGCTGAAAACGTCCATGTAGTATTGTGATGAGAGGTGTCATGGAGCATTGTGATGACAAGGGAATGGAGCATTGTGATGAAAATGTCCTGGAACATTTAATGAGAAGACCATGGAGCCATGTGATGACAAGTCTCATGGAGCATTCTCACGAAAAGCGCCATGCAGCATTGTGATTACTGTGGTCTTGGAGCATTGTGATGAATAGGGCATGGAGCATTGTAATGAAAAAGGCATGGAGCCTTGCCATGACAGGGTTCCAAGAGCATATTGACATCAAGTGTAAGGGACCATTGTGATGACAAGTGTATTGAGCATAGTGATGCCAAAGCTCATGGAGCATTGTGATGAGAAGACCATGGATAATTTTGATGACGAGCGTCATTGGGCGTTGTGAGGACAAGTGTTATGGAACATTGTGATCACAAGGGATTGGAGCCTTGTGATGACAGAGGTCATGGAGCATTTTGAGTTCATTCTGATGACAATAGCATGAAGCACTATGATGATGGGCAGGGTGCATTGTGATGACAGGGTTCATGGAACATTGAGATGAAAAGGGGCATGGAGCATTGTAGTTACAAGGGTCTTGGTGCTTTGTGATGAGAAGGGCATGCAGCATTGTGATGAGAAGGCCATGGAGGATTCTGATGACATGTGTCATGGAGCTTTGTGATGACAAGGGCATGGAGCATTGTGATGAGAAGACCATGGATAATGGTGATGATGAGCGTCATGGGGCGTTGTGATGAAAAGTGTTATGGAACATTGTGATCCCAAGGGTTTAGAGCATTGTGATGGCAGATGTCATGGAGCATTTTGATTTCATTTTGATTACAATACCGTGAAGCAATATGATGATGGCCATGTTGCATTGTGATGACAAGGTTCTTCGAGCATTGAGATGAAAAGGGGCATGGAGCATTGTGATTACAGGGTTCTTGGAGCATTGTGATGACAAGGGCATGGAGCATTGTGATGAGATGGCCATGGAGCATTCTGATGACTTGTGTCATGGAGATTTTGATGACAAGGGCATGAAGCATTGTTGTAACAGTGGTCTTAGAGCATTTTGATTACAAGGGTTATGGAGCCTTGTGATAAGAAGGCCGTGGAACATTGTGATGGCTGGTGTCATGGAGCATTGTTATGACAGTGGCAATGGAGCATTGTGATGACAAGGGCATGGAGCATTGGTCTGAAAAGTTTCATGGATTATTGGGATGAGAGTGGGCATGGAGCATTGTGACGACAAGGGCACGGAACACTGTGATACATGGGTCATGTAGGATTGTAACGACAAGGGCATGGAGAATTGTGATGACAAGAGCATGTAACATTGTGATGAGAAGTGTCATGGAGCATTGTGATGACAAAGATGTAGAGAATTGTGATGACAAGGGACATGGAGCATTGTGATGAACAGAGCATGGAGCATTGGTCTGACAAGTTTCATGGATTATTGTGATGACAAATGTCATGGAGCATTTTGATGACAAGGGCATGGGGCATTGTGATGGGAAGAGCAGGGAGCACAGTGATGACAAGGTTTATGGAGCATTGTGATGACAAGGCTGTGGAGCATTGTGATGACAAGCACAAGTCACATTTTGATGCCATGGGTCATGGAGCACTGTGCTGACAAGGGCATGCAACTTTGTGATGACAAGGTTCATGGAGCATTGAGAGGAAAAGGGGCATGGAGCATTGTGATGACAGGGGTCTAGGAGCTTTGTGATGACAGAGGTCATGGATCATTTTGATTTCCTTGTGATGACAATAGCCTGAAGCATTATGATGATGGGCATGGTCCATTGTGATGACAGGTGTAATGGAGCATTGAGATGAAAAGGGGCATGGAGCATTGTGATTACAGGGGTATAGGAGCATTGTGATGACAAGAGCATGGAGCATTGTGATGAAAAGTGCTTGGAGCCTTTTCATGACATGTTTCAAGGAGCATTCTGATGACGAGTGTCAGGGAGCATTGTGATGACAACTCTCTTGAGCATTGTGATGACAGAGAACATGGATCACTGTGAGGACAGGTGTCATGGAGCATTGTGATGTGAAGGTCATGGAGCATTGGGTTGAAAATATTCATGGAGTATTGTGGTGACAGTGGTCATGGATCCTTTTGTTAGCAAGGAAATGGAGCATTGTGATGACAAGGTCCTGGAGCATTGTGATGAGAAGACCATGGAGCCTTGTGATGACAAGTCTAATGGAGCATTCTGAAGGAAAGAGGCATGGAGCATTGTGATTACAGTGTCCTGGAGCATTGTAATGACAAGAGCAAGGAGCATTGTGATGAGAAGGCCATGGAGCATTCTCATGAATTGTGTCATGGTGTTTTGTGATGACAAGGGCATGGACCATTGTGATGACAGGTGTCTTGGAGCATTGTGATGACAAGGGTCATGGAGCCTTGTGAGGAGAAGGCCGTGGGACATTATGATGGCAGGGGTCATGGAGCATTGTTATGATGGGGTAATGGATCATTGTGATGAAAAGGGCACGGAACATAGGTGTATAAAATTTCATGGGTTATTGTGATGACAGTGGGTATGGAGCATTGTGAAGACAAGGGCTCGGAACACTGTGATACATGGGTCATGGAGGATTGTAATGACATGGGCATGGAGCATTGTGATGAGAAGGGCATCGAGAATTGTGATGACAATCGTCATGGAGATTTGTGATGACAAGGGCATGGAGCAATATGATGAGATGTTTCAGGGAGCATTGTGATGACAATGGCATGGAGCATTGTGATGCCAAGGGTCATGGAGCTGTGTGGTAACAAATGTCATGGAGCAGTTTGATGACAAGGGCATGGTGCATTGTGATGAGTAGGGCAGGGAGCATTGTGATGACAGGTGTTATGGAACATTGTGATGTCAGGGCTCATGGAGCATTGTGATGATATGGGCATGTAGCATGGTGATGACAGGTGTCATGGAACATTGTCAGATGACAATTGTTTTGAGCATTGTAATGACAAACATCTTGGATCATTGAGATGACAAGGGCATGGAGTAGTGTGATGACAGGCATCATGGAGCATTCTGATGAGTGTGTTATGGAACATTGTGATCACAAGGGTTTGGAGCCTAGTGATGACAGAGGTCATGGATCATTTTGATTTCAAGGAGCATGGAACATTGAGATGACAAGGGCATGAAGCAATGTGATCCCAAGTTTACGGGAGGATTGTGATGACAATGGTAATGGAGTATTGTGATGAGAATCACATGGAGCACTGTGATGACAAGGTCATGTAGCATTTTGCTGACAAAGGCGTGGAGCATTGTGATGACAAGTGTCATGGAACATTGTGATAACAGGGATCATAGAGCATTAGGATGACAAGAGCATGGACCATTTTGATGAGAATAGTCATGAAGCATTTTGATGACAAGAGCCACAGATCATTGTGTTGTCACGGGTCATTGAGCGTTGTGATGACAGTGGTCATGGAGGATTGGGCTGAAAATGTTCTTGGAGCATTGTGAACACAAGGGAATGGAGCATTGTGGTGACAATATCCTGCAGCATTGTGATGAGATGACCATGGAGTCTTTTGATGACAAGTCTCATGGAGCAAGCTGATGGAAAGGGGCATGGAACATTGTGATTAAAGTTGTCTTGGAGCATTGTGATGACAAGAGCATGGAGCATTGTGATGAGAAGTCCATGGAACATTCTGATGACATGCATCATGGAGCTTTGTGATGACAATGGCAAGAGGCATTGTGATTACAGGGATCTTGGAGCATTGTGATGAAAAGGGCATGGATCATAGTGATGACAAAGGCATGGAGACTTGTCATGACAGGGTCCAAGGAGCATACTGAGGACAAGTGTCAGGGAGCATTGTGATGACAAGTGTCATGGAGCACTGTGATGACAAGCGTCATGGAGCCTTGTGATGACCGGGATCTTGGAGCATTGTGATGAAAAGTGAATGCATCATTGTGATGAAAAAGGCATGGTGCCTTGTCATGACAGGGTACAAGGAGCACACTGACCACAAGTGTCAGGGAGCATTGTGATGTAAAGTGTATTGCACATTGTAATGACAAAGGACATAGAGCATTGTGATGAGAAGTCCATGGATAATTGGGATGACGAGCGTCATGGGGTGTTGTGATGACAAGTGTTATGGAAGATTGTGATCACAAGGGTTTGGATCATTGTGATGACAGAGGTCATGGAGCATTTTGAGTTCATTGTGATGACAAAATCATGAAGCATTATGATGAAGGGCATGGTGCATTGTGGTGGTAGGGTTCATGGATCACTGAGATGAAAAGTGTCATGGAGCATTGTTATGACAGGGGTCTTGGAGCATTGTGATGACAAGGGCATGGAGCATTGTGATGAGAAGGCCAAGGAGAATACTGATGACATGCGTCATGGAGCTCCGTGATGACAAGTGCATACAGCATTGTGATTACAGGGGTCTTGGAGCATTGAGATGAAAAGGGGCATGGAGCATTGTGATTACAGGGGTAATGGAGCATTGTGATGACAAGTGAATCGAGCATTGTGATGAAAAAGGCATGGATCCTATTCATGACAGGATTCAAGGATCATTCCGACGACAAATGTCCGGGAGCATTGTGATGACAAGTGTATTGAGTATTGTGATGACAAAGGTCATGGAGCATTGAGATGACAAGGGCATGGAGTATGGTGCTGACAGGCATCATGGAGCGTTGTGATGACAAGTCTTATGGAACATTGTGATTAAACGGGTTTGGAGCATTGCAATGACAGCGTTCATGGATCATATTGATTTCAAGGAGCATGGATCTTTGTGATGACAAGGGCATGAAGCAATGTGATCCCAAGATGCATGTAGGATTGTGATGACAATGGTAATGGAGGAATGTGATGACAAGCGCATGGAATATTGTGATGAAAAGGTCATGTAGCGTTTTGCTGACAAAGGCATGGAGCATTTTGATGACAAGTGTCATGGAGCACTGTGATGACAAACATCACGGAACATTGTGATTACAGGGTTCATGGAGCATTGGGATGACACGGCCAAGGATCATTGTGTTGACAAGTGTTATGGAGAATTTTGATGACAAGAGTCACAGATCTTTGTGTTGTCAGGGGTCATGGATCGTTGTGATGAGAGTGGTTATTGAGGATTTTAATCACATGGGCATGGAGCATTGTGATGAGAAGGGCATCGAGAATTGTGATGACAAGCGTCATGGAGCTTTGTGATGACAAGGGCATGGAGCAATATGATGAGATGTTTCAGGGAGCATTGTGCTGACAATGGCATGGAGCATTGTGATGCCAAGGGTCATGGAGCTGTGTGATAACAAATGTCATGGAGCAGTTTGATGACAAGGGCATGGTGCATTGTGATGAGTAGGGCAGGGAGCATTGTGATGACAGGTGTTATGGAACATTGTGATGTCAGGGCTCATGGAGCATTGTGATGATATGGGCATGTAGCATGGTGATGACAGATGTCATGGAACATTGTCAGATGACAATTGTTTTGAGCATTGTAATGACAAACATCTTGGATCATTGAGATGACAAGGGCATGGAGTAGTGTGATGACAGGCATCATGGAGCATTGTGATGAGTGTGTTATGGAACATTGTGATCACAAGGGTTTGGAGCCTAGTGATGACAGAGATCATGGATCATTTTGATTTCAAGGAGCATGGAACATTGAGATGACAAGGGCATGAAGCAATGTGATCCCAATTTTCAGGGAGGATTGTGATGACAATGGTAATTGAGTATTGTGATGAGAATTACATGGAGCACCGTGATGACAAGGTCATGTAGCATTTTGCAGACAAAGGCATGGAGCATTGTGATGACAAGTGTCATGGAACATTGTGATAACAGGGGTCATAGAGCATTAGGATGACAAGAGCATGGACCATTTTGATGAGAAGAGTCATGGAGCATTTTGATGACAAGAGCCACAGATCATTGTGTTGTCAGGGGTCTTTGAGCGTTGTGATGACAGTGGTCATGGAGGATTGGGCTGAAAATGTTCTTGGAGCATTGTGAACACAAGGGAATGGAGCATTGTGGTGACAATATCCTGCAGCATTGTGATGAGATGACCATGGAGTCTTTTGATGACAAGTCTCATGGAGCAAGCTGATGGAAAGGGGCATGGAGCATTGTGATTACAGTTGTCTTGGAGCATTGTGATGACAAGAGCATGGAGCATTGTGATGAGAAGTCCATGGAACATTCTGATGACATGCATCATGGAGCTTTGTGATGACAATGGCAAGAGGCATTGTGATTACAGGGATCTTGGAGCATTGTGATGAAAAGGGCATGGATCATTGTGATGACAAAGGCATGGAGCCTTGTCATGACAGGGTTCAAGGAGCATACTGACGACAAGTGTCAGGGAGCATTGTGATGACAAGTGTCATGGAGCACTGTGATGACAAGCGTCATGGAGCCTTGTGATAACCGGGATCTTGGAGCATTGTGATGAAAAGTGAATGCATCATTGTGATGAAAAAGGCATGGTGCCTTGTCATGACAGGGTTCAAGGAGCACACTGACGACAAGTGTCAGGGAGCATTGTGATGTAAAGTGTATTGCGCATTGTAAAGACCAAGGTCATGGAGCATTGTGATGAGAAGTCCATGGATAATTGGGATGACGAGCGTCATGGGGTGATGTGATGACAAGTGTTATGGAAGATTTTGATCACAAGGGTTTGGAGCATTGTGATGATAGAGGTCATGGAGCATTTTGAGTTCATTGTGATGACAACGTCATGAAGCATTATGATGAAGGGCATGGTGCATTGTGATGATAGGGTTCATGGAGCACTGAGATGAAAAGTGTCATGGCGCATTGTTATGACAGGGGTGTTGGAGCATTGTGATGACAAGGGCATGGAGCATTGTGATGAGAAGGCCAAGGAGAATACTGATGACATGCGTCATGGAGGTCCGTGATGACAAGTGCATACAGCATTGTGATTACAGGGGTCTTGGAGCATTGAGATGAAAAGGGGCATGGAGCATTGTGATTACAGGGGTAATGGAGCATTGTGATGACAAGTGAATCGAGCATTGTGATGAAAAAGGCATGGATCCTATTCATGACAGGATTCAAGGAGCATTCCGAAGACAAGTGTCAGTGAGCATTGTGATGACAAGTGTATTGAGTATTGTGATGACAAAGGTCATGGAGCATTGAGATGACAAGGGCATGGAGTATGGTGATGACAGGCATCATGGAGCGTTGTGATGACAAGTCTTATGGATCATTGTGATCACACGGGTTTGGAGCATTGCGATGACAGAGTTCATGGATCATATTGATTTCAAGGAGCATGGATCTTTGTGATGACAAGGGCATGAAGCAATGTGATCCCAAGATGCATGTAGGATTGTGATGACAAAGGTAATGGAGGAATGTGATGACAAGCGCATGGAATATTGTGATGAAAAGGTCATGTAGCGTTTTGCTGACAAAGGCATGGAGCATTTTGATGACAAGTGTCATGGAACACTGTGATGACAAACATCACGGAGCATTGTGATTACAGGGTTCATGGAGCATTGGGATGACATGGCCAAGGATCATTGTGTTGACAAGTGTTATGGAGAATTTTGATGACAAGAGTCCCGGATCATTGTGTTGTCAGGGGTCATGGATCGTTGTGATGACAGTGGTCATAGAGCTTTGGGATGACAAGTGTCATGGAGCATTGTGATCCTAAGGTCATGGAGCATTGGGCTGAAAATGTTCATGGAGTATTGTGATGAGAGGTGTCATGGAGCATTGTGATGACAAGGGAATGGAGCATTGTGATGACAATGTCCTGGAACATTTAATGAGAAGACCATGGAGCCATGTGATGACAAGTCTCATGGAGCATTCTCACGAAAAGCGGCATGCAGCATTGTGATTACTGTGGTCTTGGAGCATTGTGATGAATAGGGCATGGAGCATTGTAATGAAAAAGGCATGGAACCTTGCCATGACAGGGTTCCAAGAGCATATTGACATCAAGTGTCAGGGACCATTTTGATGACAAGTGTATTGAGCATGGTGATGCCAAAGCTCATGGAGCATTGTGATGAGAAGACCATGGATAATTTTGATGACGAGCGTCATTGGGCGTTGTGAGGACAAGTGTTATGGAACATTGTGATCACAAGGGATTGGAGCCTTGTGATGACAGAGGTCATGGAGCATTTTGAGTTCATTCTGATGACAATAGCATGAGGCACTATGATGATGGGCAGGGTGCATTGTGATGACAGGGTTCATGGAACATTGAGATGAAAAGGGGCATGGAGCATTGTAGTTACAAGGGTCTTGGTGCTTTGTGATGACAAGGGCATGCAGCATTGTGATGAGAAGGCCATGGAGGATTCTGATGACATGCGTCATGGAGCTTTGTGATGACAAGGGCATGGAGCATTGTGATGAGAAGACCATGGATAATGGTGATGATGAGCGTCATGGGGCGTTGTGATGAAAAGTGTTATGGAACATTGTGATCCCAAGGGTTTAGAGCATTGTGATGGCAGATGTCATGGAGCATTTTGATTTCATTTTGATTACAATAGCGTGAAGCAATATGATGATGGCCATGTTGCATTGTGATGACAAGGTTCTTCGAGCATTGAGATGAAAAGGGGCATGGAGCATTGTGATTACAGGGTTCTTGGAGCATTGTGATGACAAGGGCATGGAGCATTGTGATGAGATGGCCATGGAGCATTCTGATGACTTGTGTCATGGAGATTTTGATGACAAGGGCATGAAGCATTGTTGTAACAGTGGTCTTAGAGCATTTTGATTACAAGGGTTATGGAGCCTTGTGATAAGAAGGCCGTGGAACATTGTGATGGCTGGTGTCATGGAGCATTGTTATGACAGTGGCAATGGAGCATTGTGATGACAAGGGCATGGAGCATTGGTCTGAAAAGTTTCATGGATTATTGGGATGAGAGTGGGCATGGAGCATTGTGACGACAAGGGCACGGAACACTGTGATACATGGGTCATGTAGGATTGTAACGACAAGGGCATGGAGAATTGTGATGACAAGAGCATGTAACATTGTGATGAGAAGTGTCATGGAGCATTGTGATGACAAAGATGTAGAGAATTGTGATGACAAGGGACATGGAGCATTGTGATGAACAGAGCATGGAGCATTGGTCTGACAAGTTTCATGTATTATTGTGATGACAAATGTCATGGAGCATTTTGATGACAAGGGCATGGGGCATTGTGATGGGAAGAGCAGGGAGCACAGTGATGACAAGGTTTATGGAGCATTGTGATGACAAGGCTGTGGAGCATTGTGATGACAAGCACAAGTCACATTTTGATGCCATGGGTCATGGAGCACTGTGCTGACAAGGGCATGCAACTTTGTGATGACAAGGTTCATGGAGCATTGAGAGGAAAAGGGGCATGGAGCATTGTGATGACAGGGGTCTAGGAGCTTTGTGATGACAGAGGTCATGGATCATTTTGATTTCCTTGTGATGACAATAGCCTGAAGCATTATGATGATGGGCATGGTCCATTGTGATGACAGGTGTAATGGAGCATTGAGATGAAAAGGGGCATGGAGCATTGTGATTACAGGGGTATAGGAGCATTGTGATGACAAGAGCATGGAGCATTGTGATGAAAAGTGCTTGGAGCCTTTTCATGACATGTTTCAAGGAGCATTCTGATGACGAGTGTCAGGGAGCATTGTGATGACAACTCTCTTGAGCATTGTGATGACAGAGAACATGGATCACTGTGAGGACAGGTGTCATGGAGCATTGTGATGTGAAGGTCATGGAGCATTGGGTTGAAAATATTCATGGAGTATTGTGGTGACAGTGGTCATGGATCCTTTTGTTAGCAAGGAAATGGAGCATTGTGATGACAAGGTCCTGGAGCATTGTGATGAGAAGACCATGGAGCCTTGTGATGACAAGTCTAATGGAGCATTCTGAAGGAAAGAGGCATGGAGCATTGTGATTACAGTGTCCTGGAGCATTGTAATGACAAGAGCAAGGAGCATTGTGATGAGAAGGCCATGGAGCATTCTCATGAATTGTGTCATGGTGTTTTGTGATGACAAGGGCATGGACCATTGTGATGACAGGTGTCTTGGAGCATTGTGATGACAAGGGTCATGGAGCCTTGTGAGGAGAAGGCCGTGGGACATTATGATGGCAGGGGTCATGGAGCATTGTTATGATGGGGTAATGGATCATTGTGATGAAAAGGGCACGGAACATAGGTGTATAAAATTTCATGGGTTATTGTGATGACAGTGGGTATGGAGCATTGTGAAGACAAGGGCTCGGAACACTGTGATACATGGGTCATGGAGGATTGTAATGACATGGGCATGGAGCATTGTGATGAGAAGGGCATCGAGAATTGTGATGACAATCGTCATGGAGATTTGTGATGACAAGGGCATGGAGCAATATGATGAGATGTTTCAGGGAGCATTGTGATGACAATGGCATGGAGCATTGTGATGCCAAGGGTCATGGAGCTGTGTGATAACAAATGTCATGGAGCAGTTTGATGACAAGGGCATGGTGCATTGTGATGAGTAGGGCAGGGAGCATTGTGATGACAGGTGTTATGGAACATTGTGGTGTCAGGGCTCATGGAGCATTGTGATGATATGGGCATGTAGCATGGTGATGACAGGTGTCATGGAACATTGTCAGATGACAATTGTTTTGAGCATTGTAATGACAAACATCTTGGATCATTGAGATGACAAGGGCATGGAGTAGTGTGATGACAGGCATCATGGAGCATTCTGATGAGTGTGTTATGGAACATTGTGATCACAAGGGTTTGGAGCCTAGTGATGACAGAGGTCATGGATCATTTTGATTTCAAGGAGCATGGAACATTGAGATGACAAGGGCATGAAGCAATGTGATCCCAAGTTTACGGGAGGATTGTGATGACAATGGTAATGGAGTATTGTGATGAGAATCACATGGAGCACTGTGATGACAAGGTCATGTAGCATTTTGCTGACAAAGGCGTGGAGCATTGTGATGACAAGTGTCATGGAACATTGTGATAACAGGGATCATAGAGCATTAGGATGACAAGAGCATGGACCATTTTGATGAGAATAGTCATGAAGCATTTTGATGACAAGAGCCACAGATCATTGTGTTGTCACGGGTCATTGAGCGTTGTGATGACAGTGGTCATGGAGGATTGGGCTGAAAATGTTCTTGGAGCATTGTGAACACAAGGGAATGGAGCATTGTGGTGACAATATCCTGCAGCATTGTGATGAGATGACCATGGAGTCTTTTGATGACAAGTCTCATGGAGCAAGCTGATGGAAAGGGGCATGGAACATTGTGATTACAGTTGTCTTGGAGCATTGTGATGACAAGAGCATGGAGCATTGTGATGAGAAGTCCATGGAACATTCTGATGACATGCATCATGGAGCTTTGTGATGACAATGGCAAGAGGCATTGTGATTACAGGGATCTTGGAGCATTGTGATGAAAAGGGCATGGATCATAGTGATGACAAAGGCATGGAGACTTGTCATGACAGGGTCCAAGGAGCATACTGAGGACAAGTGTCAGGGAGCATTGTGATGACAAGTGTCATGGAGCACTGTGATGACAAGCGTCATGGAGCCTTGTGATGACCGGGATCTTGGAGCATTGTGATGAAAAGTGAATGCATCATTGTGATGAAAAAGGCATGGTGCCTTGTCATGACAGGGTACAAGGAGCACACTGACCACAAGTGTCAGGGAGCATTGTGATGTAAAGTGTATTGCACATTGTAATGACAAAGGACATAGAGCATTGTGATGAGAAGTCCATGGATAATTGGGATGACGAGCGTCATGGGGTGTTGTGATGACAAGTGTTATGGAAGATTGTGATCACAAGGGTTTGGATCATTGTGATGACAGAGGTCATGGAGCATTTTGAGTTCATTGTGATGACAAAATCATGAAGCATTATGATGAAGGGCATGGTGCATTGTGGTGGTAGGGTTCATGGATCACTGAGATGAAAAGTGTCATGGAGCATTGTTATGACAGGGGTCTTGGAGCATTGTGATGACAAGGGCATGGAGCATTGTGATGAGAAGGCCAAGGAGAATACTGATGACATGCGTCATGGAGCTCCGTGATGACAAGTGCATACAGCATTGTGATTACAGGGGTCTTGGAGCATTGAGATGAAAAGGGGCATGGAGCATTGTGATTACAGGGGTAATGGAGCATTGTGATGACAAGTGAATCGAGCATTGAGATGAAAAAGGCATGGATCCTATTCATGACAGGATTCAAGGATCATTCCGACGACAAATGTCCGGGAGCATTGTGATGACAAGTGTATTGAGTATTGTGATGACAAAGGTCATGGAGCATTGAGATGACAAGGGCATGGAGTATGGTGCTGACAGGCATCATGGAGCGTTGTGATGACAAGTCTTATGGAACATTGTGATTAAACGGGTTTGGAGCATTGCAATGACAGAGTTCATGGATCATATTGATTTCAAGGAGCATGGATCTTTGTGATGACAAGGGCATGAAGCAATGTGATCCCAAGATGCATGTAGGATTGTGATGACAAAGGTAATGGAGGAATGTGATGACAAGCGCATGGAATATTGTGATGAAAAGGTCATGTAGCGTTTTGCTGACAAAGGCATGGAGCATTTTGATGACAAGTGTCATGGAACACTGTGATGACAAACATCACGGAGCATTGTGATTACAGGGTTCATGGAGCATTGGGATGACATGGCCAAGGATCATTGTGTTGACAAGTGTTATGGAGAATTTTGATGACAAGAGTCCCGGATCATTGTGTTGTCAGGGGTCATGGATCGTTGTGATGACAGTGGTCATAGAGCTTTGGGATGACAAGTGTCATGGAGCATTGTGATCCTAAGGTCATGGAGCATTGGGCTGAAAATGTTCATGGAGTATTGTGATGAGAGGTGTCATGGAGCATTGTGATGACAAGGGAATGGAGCATTGTGATGACAATGTCCTGGAACATTTAATGAGAAGACCATGGAGCCATGTGATGACAAGTCTCATGGAGCATTCTCACGAAAAGCGGCATGCAGCATTGTGATTACTGTGGTCTTGGAGCATTGTGATGAATAGGGCATGGAGCATTGTAATGAAAAAGGCATGGAACCTTGCCATGACAGGGTTCCAAGAGCATATTGACATCAAGTGTCAGGGACCATTTTGATGACAAGTGTATTGAGCATGGTGATGCCAAAGCTCATGGAGCATTGTGATGAGAAGACCATGGATAATTTTGATGACGAGCGTCATTGGGCGTTGTGAGGACAAGTGTTATGGAACATTGTGATCACAAGGGATTGGAGCCTTGTGATGACAGAGGTCATGGAGCATTTTGAGTTCATTCTGATGACAATAGCATGAGGCACTATGATGATGGGCAGGGTGCATTGTGATGACAGGGTTCATGGAACATTGAGATGAAAAGGGGCATGGAGCATTGTAGTTACAAGGGTCTTGGTGCTTTGTGATGACAAGGGCATGCAGCATTGTGATGAGAAGGCCATGGAGGATTCTGATGACATGCGTCATGGAGCTTTGTGATGACAAGGGCATGGAGCATTGTGATGAGAAGACCATGGATAATGGTGATGATGAGCGTCATGGGGCGTTGTGATGAAAAGTGTTATGGAACATTGTGATCCCAAGGGTTTAGAGCATTGTGATGGCAGATGTCATGGAGCATTTTGATTTCATTTTGATTACAATAGCGTGAAGCAATATGATGATGGCCATGTTGCATTGTGATGACAAGGTTCTTCGAGCATTGAGATGAAAAGGGGCATGGAGCATTGTGATTACAGGGTTCTTGGAGCATTGTGATGACAAGGGCATGGAGCATTGTGATGAGATGGCCATGGAGCATTCTGATGACTTGTGTCATGGAGATTTTGATGACAAGGGCATGAAGCATTGTTGTAACAGTGGTCTTAGAGCATTTTGATTACAAGGGTTATGGAGCCTTGTGATAAGAAGGCCGTGGAACATTGTGATGGCTGGTGTCATGGAGCATTGTTATGACAGTGGCAATGGAGCATTGTGATGACAAGGGCATGGAGCATTGGTCTGAAAAGTTTCATGGATTATTGGGATGAGAGTGGGCATGGAGCATTGTGACGACAAGGGCACGGAACACTGTGATACATGGGTCATGTAGGATTGTAACGACAAGGGCATGGAGAATTGTGATGACAAGAGCATGTAACATTGTGATGAGAAGTGTCATGGAGCATTGTGATGACAAAGATGTAGAGAATTGTGATGACAAGGGACATGGAGCATTGTGATGAACAGAGCATGGAGCATTGGTCTGACAAGTTTCATGTATTATTGTGATGACAAATGTCATGGAGCATTTTGATGACAAGGGCATGGGGCATTGTGATGGGAAGAGCAGGGAGCACAGTGATGACAAGGTTTATGGAGCATTGTGATGACAAGGCTGTGGAGCATTGTGATGACAAGCACAAGTCACATTTTGATGCCATGGGTCATGGAGCACTGTGCTGACAAGGGCATGCAACTTTGTGATGACAAGGTTCATGGAGCATTGAGAGGAAAAGGGGCATGGAGCATTGTGATGACAGGGGTCTAGGAGCTTTGTGATGACAGAGGTCATGGATCATTTTGATTTCCTTGTGATGACAATAGCCTGAAGCATTATGATGATGGGCATGGTCCATTGTGATGACAGGTGTAATGGAGCATTGAGATGAAAAGGGGCATGGAGCATTGTGATTACAGGGGTATAGGAGCATTGTGATGACAAGAGCATGGAGCATTGTGATGAAAAGTGCTTGGAGCCTTTTCATGACATGTTTCAAGGAGCATTCTGATGACGAGTGTCAGGGAGCATTGTGATGACAACTCTCTTGAGCATTGTGATGACAGAGAACATGGATCACTGTGAGGACAGGTGTCATGGAGCATTGTGATGTGAAGGTCATGGAGCATTGGGTTGAAAATATTCATGGAGTATTGTGGTGACAGTGGTCATGGATCCTTTTGTTAGCAAGGAAATGGAGCATTGTGATGACAAGGTCCTGGAGCATTGTGATGAGAAGACCATGGAGCCTTGTGATGACAAGTCTAATGGAGCATTCTGAAGGAAAGAGGCATGGAGCATTGTGATTACAGTGTCCTGGAGCATTGTAATGACAAGAGCAAGGAGCATTGTGATGAGAAGGCCATGGAGCATTCTCATGAATTGTGTCATGGTGTTTTGTGATGACAAGGGCATGGACCATTGTGATGACAGGTGTCTTGGAGCATTGTGATGACAAGGGTCATGGAGCCTTGTGAGGAGAAGGCCGTGGGACATTATGATGGCAGGGGTCATGGAGCATTGTTATGATGGGGTAATGGATCATTGTGATGAAAAGGGCACGGAACATAGGTGTATAAAATTTCATGGGTTATTGTGATGACAGTGGGTATGGAGCATTGTGAAGACAAGGGCTCGGAACACTGTGATACATGGGTCATGGAGGATTGTAATGACATGGGCATGGAGCATTGTGATGAGAAGGGCATCGAGAATTGTGATGACAATCGTCATGGAGATTTGTGATGACAAGGGCATGGAGCAATATGATGAGATGTTTCAGGGAGCATTGTGATGACAATGGCATGGAGCATTGTGATGCCAAGGGTCATGGAGCTGTGTGATAACAAATGTCATGGAGCAGTTTGATGACAAGGGCATGGTGCATTGTGATGAGTAGGGCAGGGAGCATTGTGATGACAGGTGTTATGGAACATTGTGGTGTCAGGGCTCATGGAGCATTGTGATGATATGGGCATGTAGCATGGTGATGACAGGTGTCATGGAACATTGTCAGATGACAATTGTTTTGAGCATTGTAATGACAAACATCTTGGATCATTGAGATGACAAGGGCATGGAGTAGTGTGATGACAGGCATCATGGAGCATTCTGATGAGTGTGTTATGGAACATTGTGATCACAAGGGTTTGGAGCCTAGTGATGACAGAGGTCATGGATCATTTTGATTTCAAGGAGCATGGAACATTGAGATGACAAGGGCATGAAGCAATGTGATCCCAAGTTTACGGGAGGATTGTGATGACAATGGTAATGGAGTATTGTGATGAGAATCACATGGAGCACTGTGATGACAAGGTCATGTAGCATTTTGCTGACAAAGGCGTGGAGCATTGTGATGACAAGTGTCATGGAACATTGTGATAACAGGGATCATAGAGCATTAGGATGACAAGAGCATGGACCATTTTGATGAGAATAGTCATGAAGCATTTTGATGACAAGAGCCACAGATCATTGTGTTGTCACGGGTCATTGAGCGTTGTGATGACAGTGGTCATGGAGGATTGGGCTGAAAATGTTCTTGGAGCATTGTGAACACAAGGGAATGGAGCATTGTGGTGACAATATCCTGCAGCATTGTGATGAGATGACCATGGAGTCTTTTGATGACAAGTCTCATGGAGCAAGCTGATGGAAAGGGGCATGGAACATTGTGATTACAGTTGTCTTGGAGCATTGTGATGACAAGAGCATGGAGCATTGTGATGAGAAGTCCATGGAACATTCTGATGACATGCATCATGGAGCTTTGTGATGACAATGGCAAGAGGCATTGTGATTACAGGGATCTTGGAGCATTGTGATGAAAAGGGCATGGATCATAGTGATGACAAAGGCATGGAGACTTGTCATGACAGGGTCCAAGGAGCATACTGAGGACAAGTGTCAGGGAGCATTGTGATGACAAGTGTCATGGAGCACTGTGATGACAAGCGTCATGGAGCCTTGTGATGACCGGGATCTTGGAGCATTGTGATGAAAAGTGAATGCATCATTGTGATGAAAAAGGCATGGTGCCTTGTCATGACAGGGTACAAGGAGCACACTGACCACAAGTGTCAGGGAGCATTGTGATGTAAAGTGTATTGCACATTGTAATGACAAAGGACATAGAGCATTGTGATGAGAAGTCCATGGATAATTGGGATGACGAGCGTCATGGGGTGTTGTGATGACAAGTGTTATGGAAGATTGTGATCACAAGGGTTTGGATCATTGTGATGACAGAGGTCATGGAGCATTTTGAGTTCATTGTGATGACAAAATCATGAAGCATTATGATGAAGGGCATGGTGCATTGTGGTGGTAGGGTTCATGGATCACTGAGATGAAAAGTGTCATGGAGCATTGTTATGACAGGGGTCTTGGAGCATTGTGATGACAAGGGCATGGAGCATTGTGATGAGAAGGCCAAGGAGAATACTGATGACATGCGTCATGGAGCTCCGTGATGACAAGTGCATACAGCATTGTGATTACAGGGGTCTTGGAGCATTGAGATGAAAAGGGGCATGGAGCATTGTGATTACAGGGGTAATGGAGCATTGTGATGACAAGTGAATCGAGCATTGTGATGAAAAAGGCATGGATCCTATTCATGACAGGATTCAAGGATCATTCCGACGACAAATGTCCGGGAGCATTGTGATGACAAGTGTATTGAGTATTGTGATGACAAAGGTCATGGAGCATTGAGATGACAAGGGCATGGAGTATGGTGCTGACAGGCATCATGGAGCGTTGTGATGACAAGTCTTATGGAACATTGTGATTAAACGGGTTTGGAGCATTGCAATGACAGCGTTCATGGATCATATTGATTTCAAGGAGCATGGATCTTTGTGATGACAAGGGCATGAAGCAATGTGATCCCAAGATGCATGTAGGATTGTGATGACAATGGTAATGGAGGAATGTGATGACAAGCGCATGGAATATTGTGATGAAAAGGTCATGTAGCGTTTTGCTGACAAAGGCATGGAGCATTTTGATGACAAGTGTCATGGAGCACTGTGATGACAAACATCACGGAACATTGTGATTACAGGGTTCATGGAGCATTGGGATGACACGGCCAAGGATCATTGTGTTGACAAGTGTTATGGAGAATTTTGATGACAAGAGTCACAGATCTTTGTGTTGTCAGGGGTCATGGATCGTTGTGATGAGAGTGGTTATTGAGGATTTTAATCACATGGGCATTGAGCATTGTGATGAGAAGGGCATCGAGAATTGTGATGACAAGCGTCATGGAGCTTTGTGATGACAAGGGCATGGAGCAATATGATGAGATGTTTCAGGGAGCATTGTGCTGACAATGGCATGGAGCATTGTGATGCCAAGGGTCATGGAGCTGTGTGATAACAAATGTCATGGAGCAGTTTGATGACAAGGGCATGGTGCATTGTGATGAGTAGGGCAGGGAGCATTGTGATGACAGGTGTTATGGAACATTGTGATGTCAGGGCTCATGGAGCATTGTGATGATATGGGCATGTAGCATGGTGATGACAGGTGTCATGGAACATTGTCAGATGACAATTGTTTTGAGCATTGTAATGACAAACATCTTGGATCATTGAGATGACAAGGGCATGGAGTAGTGTGATGACAGGCATCATGGAGCATTGTGATGAGTGTGTTATGGAACATTGTGATCACAAGGGTTTGGAGCCTAGTGATGACAGAGATCATGGATCATTTTGATTTCAAGGAGCATGGAACATTGAGATGACAAGGGCATGAAGCAATGTGATCCCAATTTTCAGGGAGGATTGTGATGACAATGGTAATTGAGTATTGTGATGAGAATTACATGGAGCACCGTGATGACAAGGTCATGTAGCATTTTGCAGACAAAGGCATGGAGCATTGTGATGACAAGTGTCATGGAACATTGTGATAACAGGGGTCATAGAGCATTAGGATGACAAGAGCATGGACCATTTTGATGAGAAGAGTCATGGAGCATTTTGATGACAAGAGCCACAGATCATTGTGTTGTCAGGGGTCTTTGAGCGTTGTGATGACAGTGGTCATGGAGGATTGGGCTGAAAATGTTCTTGGAGCATTGTGAACACAAGGGAATGGAGCATTGTGGTGACAATATCCTGGAGCATTGTGATGAGATGACCATGGAGTCTTTTGATGACAAGTCTCATGGAGCAAGCTGATGGAAAGGGGCATGGAGCATTGTGATTACAGTTGTCTTGGAGCATTGTGATGACAAGAGCATGGAGCATTGTGATGAGAAGTCCATGGAACATTCTGATGACATGCATCATGGAGCTTTGTGATGACAATGGCAAGAGGCATTGTGATTACAGGGATCTTGGAGCATTGTGATGAAAAGGGCATGGATCATTGTGATGACAAAGGCATGGAGCCTTGTCATGACAGGGTTCAAGGAGCATACTGACGACAAGTGTCAGGGAGCATTGTGATGACAAGTGTCATGGAGCACTGTGATGACAAGCGTCATGGAGCCTTGTGATAACCGGGATCTTGGAGCATTGTGATGAAAAGTGAATGCATCATTGTGATGAAAAAGGCATGGTGCCTTGTCATGACAGGGTTCAAGGAGCACACTGACGACAAGTGTCAGGGAGCATTGTGATGTAAAGTGTATTGCGCATTGTAAAGACCAAGGTCATGGAGCATTGTGATGAGAAGTCCATGGATAATTGGGATGACGAGCGTCATGGGGTGTTGTGATGACAAGTGTTATGGAAGATTTTGATCACAAGGGTTTGGAGCATTGTGATGATAGAGGTCATGGAGCATTTTGAGTTCATTGTGATGACAACGTCATGAAGCATTATGATGAAGGGCATGGTGCATTGTGATGATAGGGTTCATGGAGCACTGAGATGAAAAGTGTCATGGCGCATTGTTATGACAGGGGTGTTGGAGCATTGTGATGACAAGGGCATGGAGCATTGTGATGAGAAGGCCAAGGAGAATACTGATGACATGCGTCATGGAGGTCCGTGATGACAAGTGCATACAGCATTGTGATTACAGGGGTCTTGGAGCATTGAGATGAAAAGGGGCATGGAGCATTGTGATTACAGGGGTAATGGAGCATTGTGATGACAAGTGAATCGAGCATTGTGATGAAAAAGGCATGGATCCTATTCATGACAGGATTCAAGGAGCATTCCGAAGACAAGTGTCAGTGAGCATTGTGATGACAAGTGTATTGAGTATTGTGATGACAAAGGTCATGGAGCATTGAGATGACAAGGGCATGGAGTATGGTGATGACAGGCATCATGGAGCGTTGTGATGACAAGTCTTATGGAACATTGTGATCACACGGGTTTGGAGCATTGCGATGACAGAGTTCATGGATCATATTGATTTCAAGGAGCATGGATCTTTGTGATGACAAGGGCATGAAGCAATGTGATCCCAAGATGCATGTAGGATTGTGATGACAAAGGTAATGGAGGAATGTGATGACAAGCGCATGGAATATTGTGATGAAAAGGTCATGTAGCGTTTTGCTGACAAAGGCATGGAGCATTTTGATGACAAGTGTCATGGAACACTGTGATGACAAACATCACGGAGCATTGTGATTACAGGGTTCATGGAGCATTGGGATGACATGGCCAAGGATCATTGTGTTGACAAGTGTTATGGAGAATTTTGATGACAAGAGTCCCGGATCATTGTGTTGTCAGGGGTCATGGATCGTTGTGATGACAGTGGTCATAGAGCTTTGGGATGACAAGTGTCATGGAGCATTGTGATCCTAAGGTCATGGAGCATTGGGCTGAAAATGTTCATGGAGTATTGTGATGAGAGGTGTCATGGAGCATTGTGATGACAAGGGAATGGAGCATTGTGATGACAATGTCCTGGAACATTTAATGAGAAGACCATGGAGCCATGTGATGACAAGTCTCATGGAGCATTCTCACGAAAAGCGGCATGCAGCATTGTGATTACTGTGGTCTTGGAGCATTGTGATGAATAGGGCATGGAGCATTGTAATGAAAAAGGCATGGAGCCTTGCCATGACAGGGTTCCAAGAGCATATTGACATCAAGTGTCAGGGACCATTTTGATGACAAGTGTATTGAGCATGGTGATGCCAAAGCTCATGGAGCATTGTGATGAGAAGACCATGGATAATTTTGATGACGAGCGTCATTGGGCGTTGTGAGGACAAGTGTTATGGAACATTGTGATCACAAGGGATTGGAGCCTTGTGATGACAGAGGTCATGGAGCATTTTGAGTTCATTCTGATGACAATAGCATGAGGCACTATGATGATGGGCAGGGTGCATTGTGATGACAGGGTTCATGGAACTTTGAGATGAAAAGGGGCATGGAGCATTGTAGTTACAAGGGTCTTGGTGCTTTGTGATGAGAAGGGCATGCAGTATTGTGATGAGAAGGCCATGGAGGATTCTGATGACATGCGTCATGGAGCTTTGTGATGACAAGGGCATGGAGCATTGTGATGAGAAGACCATGGATAATGGTGATGATGAGCGTCATGGGGCGTTGTGATGAAAAGTGTTATGGAACATTGTGATCCCAAGGGTTTAGAGCATTGTGATTGTAGATGTCATGGAGCATTTTGATTTCATTTTGATTACAATAGCGTGAAGCAATATGATGATGGCCATGTTGCATTGTGATGACAAGGTTCTTCGAGCATTGAGATGAAAAGGGGCATGGAGCATTGTGATTACAGGGTTCTTGGAGCATTGTGATGACAAGGGCATGGAGCATTGTGATGAGATGGCCATGGAGCATTCTGATGACTTGTGTCATGGAGATTTTGATGACAAGGGCATGAAGCATTGTTGTAACAGTGGTCTTAGAGCATTTTGATTACAAGGGTTATGGAGCCTTGTGATAAGAAGGCCGTGGAACATTGTGATGGCTGGTGTCATGGAGCATTGTTATGACAGTGGCAATGGAGCATTGTGATGACAAGGGCATGGAGCATTGGTCTGAAAAGTTTCATGGATTATTGGGATGAGAGTGGGCATGGAGCATTGTGACGACAAGGGCACGGAACACTGTGATACATGGGTCATGTAGGATTGTAACGACAAGGGCATGGAGAATTGTGATGACAAGAGCATGTAACATTGTGATGAGAAGTGTCATGGAGCATTGTGATGACAAAGATGTAGAGAATTGTGATGACAAGGGACATGGAGCATTGTGATGAACAGAGCATGGAGCATTGGTCTGACAAGTTTCATGGATTATTGTGATGACAAATGTCATGGAGCATTTTGATGACAAGGGCATGGGGCATTGTGATGGGAAGAGCAGGGAGCATAGTGATGACAAGGTTTATGGAGCATTGTGATGACAAGGCTGTGGAGCATTGTGATGACAAGCACAAGTCACATTTTGATGCCATGGGTCATGGAGCACTGTGCTGACAAGGGCATGCAACTTTGTGATGACAAGGTTCATGGAGCATTGAGAGGAAAAGGGGCATGGAGCATTGTGATGACAGGGGTCTAGGAGCTTTGTGATGACAGAGGTCATGGATCATTTTGATTTCCTTGTGATGACAATAGCCTGAAGCATTATGATGATGGGCATGGTCCATTGGGATGACAGGTGTAATGGAGCATTGAGATGAAAAGGGGCATGGAGCATTGTGATTAAAGGGGTATAGGAGCATTGTGATGACAAGAGCATGGAGCATTGTGATGAAAAGTGCTTGGAGCCTTTTCATGACATGTTTCAAGGAGCATTCTGATGACGAGTGTCAGGGAGCATTGTGATGACAACTCTCTTGAGCATTGTGATGACAGAGAACATGGATCACTGTGAGGACAGGTGTCATGGAGCATTGTGATGTGAAGGTCATGGAGCATTGGGTTGAAAATATTCATGGAGTATTGTGGTGACAGTGGTCATGGATCCTTTTGTTAGCAAGGAAATGGAGCATTGTGATGACAAGGTCCTGGAGCATTGTGATGAGAAGACCATGGAGCCTTGTGATGACAAGTCTAATGGAGCATTCTGAAGGAAAGAGGCATGGAGCATTGTGATTACAGTGTCCTGGAGCATTGTAATGACAAGAGCAAGGAGCATTGTGATGAGAAGGCCATGGAGCATTCTCATGAATTGTGTCATGGTGTTTTGTGATGACAAGGGCATGGACCATTGTGATGACAGGTGTCTTGGAGCATTGTGATGACAAGGGTCATGGAGCCTTGTGAGGAGAAGGCCGTGGGACATTATGATGGCAGGGGTCATGGAGCATTGTTATGACGGGGTAATGGATCATTGTGATGAAAAGGGCACGGAACATAGGTGTATAAAATTTCATGGGTTATTGTGATGACAGTGGGTATGGAGCATTGTGAAGACAAGGGCTCGGAACACTGTGATACATGGGTCATGGAGGATTGTAATGACATGGGCATGGAGCATTGTGATGAGAAGGGCATCGAGAATTGTGATGACAATCGTCATGGAGATTTGTGATGACAAGGGCATGGAGCAATATGATGAGATGTTTCAGGGAGCATTGTGATGACAATGGCATGGAGCATTGTGATGCCAAGGGTCATGGAGCTGTGTGATAACAAATGTCATGGAGCAGTTTGATGACAAGGGCATGGTGCATTGTGATGAGTAGGACAGGGAGCATTGTGATGACAGGTGTTATGGAACATTGTGATGTCAGGGCTCATGGAGCATTGTGATGATATGGGCATGTAGCATGGTGATGACAGGTGTCATGGAACATTGTCAGATGACAATTGTTTTGAGCATTGTAATGACAAACATCTTGGATCATTGAGATGACAAGGGCATGGAGTAGTGTGATGACAGGCATCATGGAGCATTCTGATGAGTGTGTTATGGAACATTGTGATCACAAGGGTTTGGAGCCTAGTGATGACAGAGGTCATGGATCATTTTGATTTCAAGGAGCATGGAACATTGAGATGACAAGGGCATGAAGCAATGTGATCCCAAGTTTCAGGGAGGATTGTGATGACAATGGTAATGGAGTATTGTGATGAGAATCACATGGAGCACTGTGATGACAAGGTCATGTAGCATTTTGCTGACAAAGGCGTGGAGCATTGTGATGACAAGTGTCATGGAACATTGTGATAACAGGGATCATAGAGCATTAGGATGACAAGAGCATGGACCATTTTGATGAGAAGAGTCATGAAGCATTTTGATGACAAGAGCCACAGATCATTGTGTTGTCACGGGTCATTGAGCGTTGTGATGACAGTGGTCATGGAGGATTGGGCTGAAAATGTTCTTGGAGCATTGTGAACACAAGGGAATGGAGCATTGTGGTGACAATATCCTGCAGCATTGTGATGAGATGACCATGGAGTCTTTTGATGACAAGTCTCATGGAGCAAGCTGATGGAAAGGGGCATGGAACATTGTGATTAAAGTTGTCTTGGAGCATTGTGATGACAAGAGCATGGAGCATTGTGATGAGAAGTCCATGGAACATTCTGATGACATGCATCATGGAGCTTTGTGATGACAATGGCAAGAGGCATTGTGATTACAGGGATCTTGGAGCATTGTGATGAAAAGGGCATGGATCATTGTGATGACAAAGGCATGGAGACTTGTCATGACAGGGTCCAAGGAACATACTGAGGACAAGTGTCAGGGAGCATTGTGATGACAAGTGTCATGGAGCACTGTGATGACAAGCGTCATGGAGCATTGTAATGACCGGGATCTTGCAGCATTGTGATGAAAAGTGAATGCATCATTGTGATGAAAAAGGCATGGTGCCTTGTCATGACAGGGTTCAAGGAGCACACTGACGACAAGTGTCAGGGAGCATTGTGATGTAAAGTGTATTGAACATTGTAATGACAAAGGACATAGAGCATTGTGATGAGAAGTCCATGGATAATTGGGATGACGAGCGTCATGGGGTGTTGTGATGACAAGTGTTATGGAAGATTGTGATCACAAGGGTTTGGATCATTGTGATGACAGAGGTCAAGGAGCATTTTGAGTTCATTGTGATGACAAAATCATGAAGCATTATGATGAAGGGCATGGTGCATTGTGGTGGTACGGTTCATGGATCACTGAGATGAAAAGTGTCATGGAGCATTGTTATGACAGGGGTCTTGGAGCATTGTGATGACAAGGGCATGGAGCATTGTGATGAGAAGGCCAAGGAGAATACTGATGACATGCGTCATGGAGCTCCGTGATGACAAGTGCATACAGCATTGTGATTACAGGGGTCTTGGAGCATTGAGATGAAAAGGGGCATGGAGCATTGTGATTACAGGGGTAATGGAGCATTGTGATGACAAGTGAATCGAGCATTGTGATGAAAAAGGCATGGATCCTATTCATGACAGGATTCAAGGAGCATTCCGAAGACAAGTGTCCGTGAGCATTGTGATGACAAGTGTATTGAGTATTGTGATGACAAAGGTCATGGAGCATTGAGATGACAAGGGCATGGAGTATGGTGATGACAGGCATCATGGAGCGTTGTGATGACAAGTCTTATGGAACATTGTGATCACACGGGTTTTGAGCATTGCAATGACAGAGTTCATGGATCATATTGATTTCAAGGAGCATGGATCTTTGTGATGACAAGGGCATGAAGCAATGTGATCCCAAGATGCATGTAGGATTGTGATGACAATGGTAATGGAGGAATGTGATGACAAGCGCATGGAATATTGTGATGAAAAGGTCATGTAGCGTTTTGCTGACAAAGGCATGGAGCATTTTGATGACAAGTGTCATGGAGCACTGTGATGACAAACATCACGGAACATTGTCATTACAGGGTTCATGGAGCATTGGGATGACACGGCCAAGGATCATTGTGTTGACAAGTGTTATGGAGAATTTTGATGACAAGAGTCACGGATCATTGTGTTGTCAGGGGTCATGGATCGTTGTGATGAGAGTGGTCATGGAGGATTTTAATCACATGGGCATGGAGCATTGTGATGAGAAGGGCATCGAGAATTGTGATGACAAGCGTCATGGAGATTTGTGATGACAAGGGCATGGAGCAATATGATGAGATGTTTCAGGGAGCATTGTGCTGACAATGGCATGGAGCATTGTGATGCCAAGGGTCATGGAGCTGTGTGATAACAAATGTCATGGAGCAGTTTGATGACAAGGGCATGGTGCATTGTGATGAGTAGGGCAGGGAGCATTGTGATGACAGGTGTTATGGAACATTGTGATGTCAGGGCTCATGGAGCATTGTGATGATATGGGCATGTAGCATGGTGATGACAGGTGTCATGGAACATTGTCAGATGACAATTGTTTTGAGCATTGTAATGACAAACATCTTGGATCATTGAGATGACAAGGGCATGGAGTAGTGTGATGACAGGCATCATGGAGCATTCTGATGAGTGTGTTATGGAACATTGTGATCACAAGGGATTGGAGCCTTGTGATGACAGAGGTCATGGAGCATTTTGAGTTCATTCTGATGACAATAGCATGAAGCACTATGATGATGGGCAGGGTGCATTGTGATGACAGTGTTCATGGAACATTGAGATGAAAAGGGGCATGGAGCATTGTAGTTACAAGGGTCTTGGTGCTTTGTGATGACAAGGGCATGCAGCATTGTGATGAGAAGGCCATGGAGGATTCTGATGACATGCGTCATGGAGCTTTGTGATGACAAGGGCATGGAGCACTGTGATGAGAAGACCATGGATAATGGTGATGATGAGCGTCATGGGGCGTTGTGATGAAAAGTGTTATGGAACATTGTGATCCCAAGGGTTTAGAGCATTGTGATGGCAGATGTCATGGAGCATTTTGATTTCATTTTGATTACAATAGCGTGAAGCAATATGATGATGGACATGTTGCATTGTGATGACAAGGTTCTTCGAGCATTGAGATGAAAAGGGGCATGGAGCATTGTGATTACAGGGTTCTTGGAGCATTGTGATGACAAGGGCATGGAGCATTGTGATGAGATGGCCATGGAGCATTCTGATGACTTGTGTCATGGAGATTTTGATGACAAGGACATGAAGCATTGTTGTAACAGTAGTCTTAGAGCATTTTGATTACAAGGGTTATGGAGCCTTGTGATAAGAAGGCCGTGGAACATTGTGATGGCTCGGGTCATGGAGCATTGTTATGACAGTGGCAATGGAGCATTGTGATGACAAGGGCATGGAGCATTGGTCTGAAAAGTTTCATGGATTATTGGAATGAGAGTGGGCATGGAGCATTGTGATGACAAGGGCACGGAACACTGTGATATATGGGTCATGTAGGAATGTAACGACAAGGGCATGGAGAATTGTGATGACAAGAGCATGTAACATTGTGATGAGAAGTGTCATGGAGCATTGTGATGACAAAGATGTAGAGAATTGTGATGACAAGGGACATGGAGCATTGTGATGAACAGAGCATGGAGCATTGGTCTGACAAGTTTCATGGATTATTGTGATGACAAATATCATGGAGCGTTTTGATGACAAGGGCATGGGGCATTGTGATGGGAAGAGCAGGGAGCATTGTGATGACAAGGTTTATGGAGCATTGTGATGACAAGGCTGTGGAGCATTGTGATGACAAGCACAAGTCACATTTTGATGCCATGGGTCATGAAGCACTGTGCTGACAAGGGCATGCAACTTTGTGATGACAAGGTTCATGGAGCATTGAGAGGAAAAGGGGCATGGAGCATTGTGATGACAGGGGTCTAGGAGCTTTGTGATGACAGAGGTCATGGATCATTTTGATGACAAAGGCATGGAGACTTGTCATGACAGGGTCCAAGGAGCATACTGAGGACAAGTGTCAGGGAGCATTGTGATGACAAGTGTCATGGAGCACTGTGATGACAAGCGTCATGGAGCCTTGTGATGACCGGGATCTTGGAGCATTGTGATGAAAAGTGAATGCATCATTGTGATGAAAAAGGCATGGTGCCTTGTCATGACAGGGTTCAAGGAGCACACTGACGACAAGTGTCAGGGAGCATTGTGATGTAAAGTGTATTGCACATTGTAATGACAAAGGACATAGAGCATTGTGATGAGAAGTCCATGGATAATTGGGATGACGAGCATCATGGGGTGTTGTGATGACAAGTGTTATGGAAGATTGTGATCACAAGGGTTTGGATCATTGTGATGACAGAGGTCATGGAGCATTTTGAGTTCATTGTGATGACAAAATCATGAAGCATTATGATGAAGGGCATGGTGCATTGTGGTGGTAGGGTTCATGGATCACTGAGATGAAAAGTGTCATGGAGCATTGTTATGACAGGGGTCTTGGAGCATTGTGATTCAAGGGCATGGAGCCTTGTGATGAGAAGGCCAAGGAGAATACTGATGACATGCGTCATGGAGGTCCGTGATGACAAGTGAATACAGCATTGTGATTACAGGGGTCTTGGAGCATTGAGATGAAAAGGGGCATGGAGCATTGTGATTACAGGGGTAATGGAGCATTGTGATGACAAGTGAATCGAGCATTGTGATGAAAAAGGCATGGATCCTATTCATGACAGGATTCAAGGATCATTCTGACGACAAATGTCCGGGAGCATTGTGATGACAAGTGTATTGAGTATTGTGATGACAAAGGTCATGGAGCATTGAGATGACAAGGGCATGGAGTATGGTGCTGACAGGCATCATGGAGCGTTGTGATGACAAGTCTTATGGAACATTGTGATCAAACGGGTTTGGAGCATTGCAATGACAGAGTTCATGGATCATATTGATTTCAAGGAGCATGGATCTTTGTGATGACAAGGGCATGAAGCAATGTGATCCCAAGATGCATGTAGGATTGTGATGACAATGGTAATGGAGGAATGTGATGACAAGCGCATGGAATATTGTGATGAAAAGGTCATGTAGCGTTTTGCTGACAAAGGCATGGAGCATTTTGATGACAAGTGTCATGGAGCACTGTGATGACAAACATCACGGAACATTGTGATTACAGGGTTCATGCAGCATTGGGATGACACGGCCAAGGATCATTGTGTTGACAAGTGTTATGGAGAATTTTGATGACAAGAGTCACGGATCATTGTGTTGTCAGGGGTCATGGATCGTTGTGATGAGAGTGGTCATGGAGGATTTTAATCACATGGGCATGGAGCATTGTGATGAGAAGGGCATCGAGAATTGTGATGACAAGTGTCATGGAGCTTTGTGATGACAAGGGCATGGAGCAATATGATGAGATGTTTCAGGGAGCATTGTGCTGACAATGGCATGGAGCATTGTGATGCCAAGGGTCATGGAGCTGTGTGATAACAAATGTCATGGAGCAGTTTGATGACAAGGGCATGGTGCATTGTGATGAGTAGGGCAGGGAGCATTGTGATGACAGGTGTTATGGAACATTGTGATGTCAGGGCTCATGGAGCATTGTGATGATATGGGCATGTAGCATGGTGATGACAGGTGTCATGGAACATTGTCAGATGACAATTGTTTTGAGCATTGTAATGACAAACATCTTGGATCATTGAGATGACAAGGGCATGGAGTAGTGTGATGACAGGCATCATGGAGCATTGTGATGAGTGTGTTATGGAACATTGTGATCACAAGGGTTTGGAGCCTAGTGATGACAGAGGTCATGGATCATTTTGATTTCAAGGAGCATGGAACATTGAGATGACAAGGGCATGAAGCAATGTGATCCCAATTTTCAGGGAGGATTGTGATGACAATGGTAATTGAGTATTGTGATGAGAATCACATGGAGCACCGTGATGACAAGGTCATGTAGCATTTTGCTGACAAAGGCATGGAGCATTGTGATGACAAGTGTCATGGAACATTGTGATAACAGGGGTCATAGAGCATTAGGATGACAAGAGCATGGACCATTTTGATGAGAAGAGTCATGGAGCATTTTGATGACAAGAGCCACAGATCATTGTGTTGTCAGGGGTCATTGAGCGTTGTGATGACAGTGGTCATGGAGGATTGGGCTGAAAATGTTCTTGGAGCATTGTGAACACAAGGGAATGGAGCATTGTGGTGACAATATCCTGGAGCATTGTGATGAGATGACCATGGAGTCTTTTAATGACAAGTCTCATGGAGCAAGCTGATGGAAAGGGGCATGGAGCATTGTGATTACAGTTGTCTTGGAGCATTGTGATGACAAGAGCATGGAGCATTGTGATGAGAAGTCCATGGAAAATTCTGATGACATGCATCATGGAGCTTTGTGATGAAAATGGCAAGAGGCATTGTGATTACAGGGATCTTGGAGCATTGTGATGAAAAGGGCATGGATCATTGTGATGACAAAGGCATGGAGCCTTGTCATGACAGGGTTCAAGGAGCATACTGACGACAAGTGTCAGGGAGCATTGTGATGACAAGTGTCATGGAGCACTGTGATGACAAGCGTCATGGAGCCTTGTGATAACCGGGACCTTGGAGCATTGTGATGAAAAGTGAATGCATCATTGTGATGAAAAAGGCATGGTGCCTTGTCATGACAGGGTTCAAGGAGCACACTGACGACAAGTGTCAGGGAGCATTGTGATGTAAAGTGAATTGTGCATTGTAAAGACCAAGGTCATGGAGCATTGTGATGAGAAGTCCATGGATAATTGGGATGACGAGCGTCATGGGGTGTTGTGATGACAAGTGTTATGGAAGATTGTGATCACAAGGGTTTGGAGCATTGTGATGATAGAGGTCATGGAGCATTTTGAGTTCATTGTGATGACAACATCATGAAGCATTATGATGAAGGGCATGGTGCATTGTGATGATAGGGTTCATGGAGCACTGAGATGAAAAGTGTCATGGCGCATTGTTATGACAGGGGTGTTGGAGCATTGTGATGACAAGGGCATGGAGCATTGTGATGAGAAGGCCAAGGACAATACTGATGACATGCGTCATGGAGCTCCTTGATTACAAGTGCATACAACATTGTGATTACAGGGGTAATGGAGCATTGAGATGAAAAGGGGCATGGAGCATTGTGATTACAGGGGTAATGGAGCATTGTGATGACAAGTGAATCGAGCATTGTGATGAAAAAGGCATGGATCCTATTCATGACAGGATTCAAGGAGCATTCCGAAGACAAGTGTCTGGGAGCATTGTGATGACATGTGTATTGAGTATTGTGATGACAAAGGTCATGGAGCATTGAGATGACAAGGGCATGGAGTATGGTGATGACAGGCATCATGGAGCGTTGTGATGACAAGTCTTATGGAACATTGTGATCACACGGGTTTGGAGCATTGCGATGACAGAGTTCATGGATCATATTGATTTCAAGGAGCATGGATCTTTGTGATGACAAGGGCATGAAGCAATGTGATCCCAAGATGCATGTTGGATTGTGATGACAATGGTAATGGAGGAATGTGATGACAAGCGCATGGAATATTGTGATGAAAAGGTCATGTAGCGTTTTGCTGACAAAGGCATGGAGCATTTTGATGACAAGTGTCATGGAACACTGTGATGACAAACATCACGGAGCATTGTGATTACAGGGTTCATGGAGCATTGGGATGACACGGCCAAGGATCATTGTGTTGACAAGTGTTATGGAGAATTTTGATGACAAGAGTCCCGGATCATTGTGTTGTCAGCGGTCATGGATCGTTGTGATGAAAGTGGTCATGGAGCATTGTAATGACAAGGGTCATGGAGCATTGTGATCATAAGGTCATGGAGCATTGGGCTGAAAATGTTCATGGAGTATTGTGATGAGAGGTGTCATGGAGCATTGTGATGACAAGGGAATGGAGCATTGTGATGACAATGTCCTGGAACATTTAATGAGAAGACCATGGAGCCATGTGATGACAAGTCTCATGGAGCATTCTCACGAAAAGCGCCATGCAGCATTGTGATTACTGTGGTCTTGGAGCATTGTGATGAATAGGGCATGGAGCATTGTAATGAAAAAGGCATGGAGCCTTGCCATGACAGGGTTCCAAGAGCATATTGACATCAAGTGTCAGGGACCATTGTGATGACAAGTGTATTGAGCATGGTGATGCCAAAGCTCATGGAGCATTGTGATGAGAAGACCATGGATAATTTTGATGACGAGCGTCATTGGGCGTTGTGAGGACAAGTGTTATGGAACATTGTGATCACAAGGGATTGGAGCCTTGTGATGACAGAGGTCATGGAGCATTTTGAGTTCATTCTGATGACAATAGCATGAAGCACTATGATGATGGGCAGGGTGCATTGTGATGACAGGGTTCATGGAACATTGAGATGAAAAGGGGCATGGAGCATTGTAGTTACAAGGGTCTTGGTGCTTTGTGATGAGAAGGGCATGCAGCATTGTGATGAGAAGGCCATGGAGGATTCTGATGACATGCGTCATGGAGCTTTGTGATGACAAGGGCATGGAGCATTGTGATGAGAAGACCATGGATAATGGTGATGATGAGCGTCATGGGGCGTTGTGATGAAAAGTGTTATGGAACATTGTGATCCCAAGGGTTTAGAGCATTGTGATGGCAGATGTCATGGAGCATTTTGATTTCATTTTGATTACAATAGCGTGAAGCAATATGATGATGGACATGTTGCATTGTGATGACAAGGTTCTTCGAGCATTGAGATGAAAAGGGGCATGGAGCATTGTGATTACAGGGTTCTTGGAGCATTGTGATGACAAGGACATGGAGCATTGTGATGAGATGGCCATGGAGCATTCTGATGACTTGTGTCATGGAGATTTTGATGACAAGGGCATGAAGCATTGTTGTAACAGTGGTCTTAGAGCATTTTGATTACAAGGGTTATGGAGCCTTGTGATAAGAAGGCCGTGGAACATTGTGATGGCTGGGGTCATGGAGCATTGTTATGACAGTGGCAATGGAGCATTGTGATGACAAGGGCATGGAGCATTGGTCTGAAAAGTTTCATGGATTATTGGGATGAGAGTGGGCATGGAGCATTGTGATGACAAGGGCACGGAACACTGTGATACATGGGTCATGTAGGATTGTAACGACAAGGGCATGGAGAATTGTGATGACAAGAGCATGTAACATTGTGATGAGAAGTGTCATGGAGCATTGTGATGACAAAGATGTAGAGAATTGTGATGACAAGGGACATGGAGCATTGTGATGAACAGAGCATGGAGCATTGGTCTGACAAGTTTCATGGATTATTGTGATGACAAGTGTCATGGAGCATTTTGATGACAAGGTCATGGGGCATTGTGATGGGAAGAGCAGGGAGCATTGTGATGACAAGGTTTATGGAGCATTGTGATGACAAGGCTGTGGCGCATTGTGATGACAAGCACAAGTCACATTTTGATGCCATGGGTCATGGAGCACTGTGCTGACAAGGGCATGCAACTTTGTGATGACAAGGTTCATGGAGCATTGAGAGGAAAAGGGGCATGGAGCATTGTGATGACAGGGGTCTAGGAGCTTTGTGATGACAGAGGTCATGGATCATTTTGATTTCCTTGTGATGACAATAGCCTGAAGCATTATGATGATGGGCATGGTCCATTGTGATGACAGGTGTAATGGAGCATTGAGATGAAAAGGGGCATGGAGCATTGTGATTACAGGGGTATAGGATCATTGTGATGACAAGAGCATGGAGCATTGTGATGAAAAGTGCTTGGAGCCTTTTCATGACATGTTTCAAGGAGCATTCTGATGACGAGTGTCAGGGAGCATTGTGATGACAACTCTCTTGAGCATTGTGATGACAAGTGTCATGGAACATTGTGATAACAGGTGTCATAGAGCATTAGGATGACAAGAGCATGGACCATTTTGATGAGAAGAGTCATGGAGCATTTTGATGACAAGAGCCACAGATCCTTGTGTTGTCAGGGGTCATTGAGCGTTGTGATGACAGTGGTCATGGAGGATTGGGCTGAATATATTCTTGGAGCATTGTGAACACAAGGGAATGGAGCATTGTGGTGACAATATCCTGGAGCATTTTGATGAGATGACCATGGAGTCTTTTGATGACAAGTCTCATGGAGCAAGCTGATGGAAAGGGGCATGGAGCATTGTGATTACAGTTGTCTTGGAGCATTGTGATGACAAGAGCATGGAGCATTGTGATGAGAAGTCTATGGAACATTCTGATGACATGCGTCATGGAGCTTTGTGATGACAATGGCAAGAGGCATTGTGATTACAGGGATCTTGGAGCATTGTGATGAAAAGGGCATGGATCATTGTGATGACAAAGGCATGAAGCCTTGTCATGACAGTGTTCAAGGAGCATACTGATGAAAAAAGTCAGGGAGCATTGTGATGACAAGTGTCATGGAGCACTGTGATGACAAGCGTCATGGAGCCTTGTGATGACCTGGATCTTGGAGCATTGTGATGAAAAGTAAATGCATCATTGTGATGAAAAAGGAATGGTGCCTTGTCATGACAGGCTTCAAGGAGCACACTGACGACAAGTGTCAGGGAGCATTGTGATGTAAAGTGTATTGCGCATTGTAATGACAAAGGACATAGAGCATTGTGATGAGAAGTCCATGGATAATTGGGATCACGAGCGTCATGGGGTGTTGTGATGACAAGTGTTATGGAAGATTGTGATCACAAGGGTTTGGAGCATTGTGATGACAGAGGTCATGGAGCATTTTGAGTTCATTGTGATGACAAAATCATGAAGCATTATGATGAAGGGCATGGTGCATTGTGGTGGTAGGGTTCATGGAGCACTGAGATGAAAAGTGTCATGGAGCATTGTTATGACAGGGGTCTTGGAACATTGTGATGAGAAGGCCAAGGAGAATACTGATGACATGCGTTATGGAGGCCCGTGATGACAAGTGCATACAGCATTGTGATTACAGGGGTCTTGGAGCATTGAGATGAAAAGGGGCATGGAGCATTGTGATTACAGGGGTAATGGAGCATTGTGATGACAAGTGAATCGAGCATTGTGATGAAAAAGGCATGGATCCTATTCATGACAGGATTCAAAGAGCATTCCGAAGACAAGTGTCCGGGAACATTGTGATGACAAGTGTATTGAGTATTGTGATGACAAAGGTCATGGAGCATTGAGATGACAAGGGCATGGAGTATGGTGATGACAGGCATCATGGAGCGTTGTGATGACAAGTCTTATGGAACATTGTGATCACACAGGTTTGGAGCATTGCGATGACAGAGTTCATGGATCATATTGATTTCAAGGAGCATGGATCTTTGTGATGACAAGGGCATGAAGCAATGTGATCCCAAGATGCATGTAGGATTGTGATGACAATGGTAATGGAGGAATGTGATGACAAGCGCATGGAATATTGTGATGAAAAGGTCATGTAGCGTTTTGCTGACAAAGGCATGGAGCATTTTGATGACAAGTGTCATGGAGCACTGTGATGCCAAACATCACGGAGCATTGTGATTACAGGGTTCATGGAGCATTGGGATGACACGGCCAAGGATCATTGTGTTGACAAGTGTTATGGAGAATTTTGATGACAAGAGTCACGGATCATTGTGTTTTCAGGGGTCATGGATCGTTGTCATGAGAGTGGTCATGGAGCATTGTGATGACAAGGGTCATGGAGCATTGTGATCATAAGGTCATGGAGCATTGGGCTGAAAATGTTCATGGAGTATTGTGATGAGAGGTGTGATGGAGCATTGTGATGGCAAGGGAATGGAGCATTGTGATGACAATGTCCTGGAACATTTAATGAGAAGACCATGGAGCCATGTGATGACAAGTCTCATGGAGCATTCTCACGAAAAGCGGCATGGAGCATTGTGATTACTGTGGTCTTGGAGCATTGTGATGAATAGGGCATGGAGCATTGTGATGAAAAAGGCATGGAGCCTTGCCATGACAGGTTTCCAAGAGCATATTGACATCAAGTGTCAGGGACCATTGTGATGACAAGTGTATTGAGCATGGTGATGCCAAAGCTCATGGAGCATTGTGATGAGAAGACCATGGATAATTTTGTTGACGAGCGTCATGGGGCGTTGTGAGGACAAGTGTTATGGAACATTGTGATCACAAGGGATTGGAGCCTTATGATGACAGAGGTCATGGAGCATTTTGAGTTCATTCTGATGACAATAGCATGAAGCACTATGATGATGGGCAGGGTGCATTGTGATGACAGTGTTCATGGAACATTGAGAAGAAAAGGGGCATGGAGCATTGTAGTTACAAGGGTCTTGGAGCTTTGTGATGACAAGGGCATGCAGCATTGTGATGAGAAGGCCATGGAGGATTCTGATGACATGCGTCATGGAGCTTTGTGATGACAAGGGCATGGAGCATTGTGATGAGAAGACCATGGATAATGGTGATGATGAGCGTCATGGGGCGTTGTGATGAAAAGTGTTATGGAACATTGTGATCCCAAGGGTTTAGAGCATTGTGATGGCAGGTGTCATGGAGCATTTTGATTTCATTTTGATTACAATACCGTGAAGCAATATGATGATGGACATGTTGCATTGTGATGACAAGGTTCTTCGAGCATTGAGATGAAAAGGGGCATGGAGCATTGTGATTACAGGGTTCTTGGAGCATTGTGATGACAAGGACATGGAGCATTGTGATGAGATGGCCATGGAGCATTCTGATGACTTGTGTCATGGAGATTTTGATGACAAGGGCATGAAGCATTGTTGTAACAGTGGTCTTAGAGCATTTTGATTACAAGGGTTATGGAGCCTTGTGATAAGAAGGCCGTGGAACATTGTGATGGCTGGTGTCATGGAGCATTGTTATGACAGTGGCAATGGAGCATTGTGATGACAAGGGCATGGAGCATTGGTCTGAAAAGTTTCATGGATTATTGGGATGAGAGTGGGCATGGAGCATTGTGATGACAAGGGCAAGGAACACTGTGATACATGGGTCATGTAGGATTGTAACGACAAGGGCATGGAGAATTGTGATGACAAGAGCATGTAACATTGTGATGAGAAGTGTCATGGAGCATTGTGATGACAAAGATGTAGAGAATTGTGATGACAAGGGACATGGAGCATTGTGATGAACAGAGCATGGAGCATTGGTCTGACAAGTTTCATGGATTATTGTGATGACAAGTGTCATGGAGCATTTTGATGACAAGGTCATGGGGCATTGTGATGGGAAGAGCAGGGAGCATTGTGATGACAAGGTTTATGGAGCATTGTGATGACAAGGCTGTGGCGCATTGTGATGACAAGCACAAGTCACATTTTGATGCCATGGGTCATGGAGCACTGTGCTGACAAGGGCATGCAACTTTGTGATGACAAGGTTCATGGAGCATTGAGAGGAAAAGGGGCATGGAGCATTGTGATGACAGGGGTCTAGGAGCTTTGTGATGACAGAGGTCATGGATCATTTTGATTTCCTTGTGATGACAATAGCCTGAAGCATTATGATGATGGGCATGGTCCATTGTGATGACAGGTGTAATGGAGCATTGAGATGAAAAGGGGCATGGAGCATTGTGATTACAGGGGTATAGGATCATTGTGATGACAAGAGCATGGAGCATTGTGATGAAAAGTGCTTGGAGCCTTTTCATGACATGTTTCAAGGAGCATTCTGATGACGAGTGTCAGGGAGCATTGTGATGACAACTCACTTGAGCATTGTGATGACAAGTGTCATGGAACATTGTGATAACAGGTGTCATAGAGCATTAGGATGACAAGAGCATGGACCATTTTGATGAGAAGAGTCATGGAGCATTTTGATGACAAGAGCCACAGATCCTTGTGTTGTCAGGGGTCATTGAGCGTTGTGATGACAGTGGTCATGGAGGATTGGGCTGAATATATTCTTGGAGCATTGTGAACACAAGGGAATGGAGCATTGTGGTGACAATATCCTGGAGCATTTTGATGAGATGACCATGGAGTCTTTTGATGACAAGTCTCATGGAGCAAGCTGATGGAAAGGGGCATGGAGCATTGTGATTACAGTTGTCTTGGAGCATTGTGATGACAAGAGCATGGAGCATTGTGATGAGAAGTCTATGGAACATTCTGATGACATGCGTCATGGAGCTTTGTGATGACAATGGCAAGAGGCATTGTGATTACAGGGATCTTGGAGCATTGTGATGAAAAGGGCATGGATCATTGTGATGACAAAGGCATGAAGCCTTGTCATGACAGTGTTCAAGGAGCATACTGATGAAAAAAGTCAGGGAGCATTGTGATGACAAGTGTCATGGAGCACTGTGATGACAAGCGTCATGGAGCCTTGTGATGACCTGGATCTTGGAGCATTGTGATGAAAAGTAAATGCATCATTGTGATTAAAAAGGAATGGTGCCTTGTCATGACAGGCTTCAAGGAGCACACTGACGACAAGTGTCAGGGAGCATTGTGATGTAAAGTGTATTGCGCATTGTAATGACAAAGGACATAGAGCATTGTGATGAGAAGTCCATGGATAATTGGGATCACGAGCGTCATGGGGTGTTGTGATGACAAGTGTTATGGAAGATTGTGATCACAAGGGTTTGGAGCATTGTGATGACAGAGGTCATGGAGCATTTTGAGTTCATTGTGATGACAAAATCATGAAGCATTATGATGAAGGGCATGGTGCATTGTGGTGGTAGGGTTCATGGAGCACTGAGATGAAAAGTGTCATGGAGCATTGTTATGACAGGGGTCTTGGAACATTGTGATGAGAAGGCCAAGGAGAATACTGATGACATGCGTTATGGAGGCCCGTGATGACAAGTGCATACAGCATTGTGATTACAGGGGTCTTGGAGCATTGAGATGAAAAGGGGCATGGAGCATTGTGATTACAGGGGTAATGGAGCATTGTGATGACAAGTGAATCGAGCATTGTGATGAAAAAGGCATGGATCCTATTCATGACAGGATTCAAGGAGCATTCCGAAGACAAGTGTCCGGGAACATTGTGATGACAAGTGTATTGAGTATTGTGATGACAAAGGTCATGGAGCATTGAGATGACAAGGGCATGGAGTATGGTGATGACAGGCATCATGGAGCGTTGTGATGACAAGTCTTATGGAACATTGTGATCACACAGGTTTGGAGCATTGCGATGACAGAGTTCATGGATCATATTGATTTCAAGGAGCATGGATCTTTGTGATGACAAGGGCATGAAGCAATGTGATCCCAAGATGCATGTAGGATTGTGATGACAATGGTAATGGAGGAAT
Organism: Mesoplodon densirostris; assembly: GCF_025265405.1. NCBI lineage: Eukaryota > Metazoa > Chordata > Mammalia > Artiodactyla > Ziphiidae > Mesoplodon > Mesoplodon densirostris. The sequence continues at coordinate 3,911,437 of NC_082682.1, forward strand.
GTGATGACAAGCGCATGGAATATTGTGATGAAAAGGTCATGTAGCGTTTTGCTGACAAAGGCATGGAGCATTTTGATGACAAGTGTCATGGAGCACTGTGATGACAAACATCACGGAGCATTGTGATTACAGGGTTCATGGAGCATTGGGATGACACGGCCAAGGATCATTGTGTTGACAAGTGTTATGGAGAATTTTGATGACAAGAGTCACGGATCATTGTGTTTTCAGGGGTCATGGATCGTTGTCATGAGAGTGGTCATGGAGCATTGTGATGACAAGGGTCATGGAGCATTGTGATCATAAGGTCATGGAGCATTGGGCTGAAAATGTTCATGGAGTATTGTGATGAGAGGTGTGATGGAGCATTGTGATGGCAAGGGAATGGAGCATTGTGATGACAATGTCCTGGAACATTTAATGAGAAGACCATGGAGCCATGTGATGACAAGTCTCATGGAGCATTCTCACGAAAAGCGGCATGGAGCATTGTGATTACTGTGGTCTTGGAGCATTGTGATGAATAGGGCATGGAGCATTGTGATGAAAAAGGCATGGAGCCTTGCCATGACAGGTTTCCAAGAGCATATTGACATCAAGTGTCAGGGACCATTGTGATGACAAGTGTATTGAGCATGGTGATGCCAAAGCTCATGGAGCATTGTGATGAGAAGACCATGGATAATTTTGTTGACGAGCGTCATGGGGCGTTGTGAGGACAAGTGTTATGGAACATTGTGATCACAAGGGATTGGAGCCTTATGATGACAGAGGTCATGGAGCATTTTGAGTTCATTCTGATGACAATAGCATGAAGCACTATGATGATGGGCAGGGTGCATTGTGATGACAGTGTTCATGGAACATTGAGAAGAAAAGGGGCATGGAGCATTGTAGTTACAAGGGTCTTGGAGCTTTGTGATGACAAGGGCATGCAGCATTGTGATGAGAAGGCCATGGAGGATTCTGATGACATGCGTCATGGAGCTTTGTGATGACAAGGGCATGGAGCATTGTGATGAGAAGACCATGGATAATGGTGATGACGAGCGTCATGGGGCGTTGTGATGAAAAGTGTTATGGAACATTGTGATCCCAAGGGTTTAGAGCATTGTGATGGCAGGTGTCATGGAGCATTTTGATTTCATTTTGATTACAATACCGTGAAGCAATATGATGATGGACATGTTGCATTGTGATGACAAGGTTCTTCGAGCATTGAGATGAAAAGGGGCATGGAGCATTGTGATTACTGGGTTCTTGGAGCATTGTGATGACAAGGGCATGGAGCATTGTGATGAGATGGCCATGGAGCATTCTGATGACTTGTGTCATGGAGATTTTGATGACAAGGGCATGAAGCATTGTTTTAACAGTGGTTTTAGAGCATTTTGAGTTCAAGGGTTATGGAGCCTTGTGATAAGAAGGCCGTGGAACATTGTGATGGCTGGGGTCATGGAGCATTGTTATGACAGTGGCAATGGAGCATTGTGATGACAAGGGCATGGAGCATTGGTCTGAAAAGTTTCATGGATTATTGGGATGAGGGTGGGCATGGAGCATTGTGATGACAAGATTCATGGAGCATTGTGATGAGAAGACCATGGATAATGGTGATGACGAGCGTCATGGGGCGTTGTGATGAAAAGTGTTATGGAACATTGTGATCCCAAGGGTTTAGAGCATTGTGATGGCAGATGTCTTGGAGCATTTTGATTTCATTTTGATTACATTAGCGTGAAGCAATATGATAATGGGCATGTTGCATTGTGATGACAAGGTTCATGGAGCATTGAGATGAAAAGGGGCATGGAGCATTGTGATTACAGGGGTCTAGGAGCTTTGTGATGACAGAGGTCAGGGATCATTTTGATTTGCTTGTGATGACAATAGCGTGAAGCATTATGATGATGGGCATGGTCCATTGTGATGACAGGTGTAATTGAGCATTGAGATGAAAAGGGGCATGGAGCATTGTGATTACAGGGGTATAGGAGTATTGTGATGACAAGAGCATGGAGCATTGTGATGAAAAGTGCTTGGAGCCTTTTCATGACATGTTTCATAGAGCATTCTGATGACGAATGTCAGAGAGCATTGTGATGACAAAGATCATGGAGCACTGTGATGACAGGTGTCATGGAGCATTGTGATGAGAAGGTCATGGAGCATTGGGCTGAAAATATTCATGGAGTACTGTGGTGACAGGGTTCGTGGATCCTTTTGATAGCAAGGGAATGGAGCATTGTGATGACAAGGTCCTGGAGCATTGTGATGAGACGTCCATGGAGCCTTGTGATGACAAGTCTAATGGAGCATTCTGATGAAAAGGGGCATGGAGCATTGTGATTACAGGGCCCTGGAGCATTGTAATGACAAGATCAAGGAGCTTTGTGATGAGAAGGCCATGGAGCATTCTCATGATTTGTGTCATGGTGTTTTGTGATGACAAGGGTATGGACCATTGTGATTGCAGGCGTCTTGGAGCTTTGTGATGACAAGGGTCATGGAGCCTTGTGAGGAGAAGGCCGTGGGACATTATGATGGCAGGGGTCATGGAGCATTGTTATGACGGGGGTAATGGATCATTGTGATGAAAAGGGCACGGAACATAGGTCTATAAAATTTCATGGGTTATTGTGATGACAGTGTGTATGGAGCATTGTGAAGACAAGGGCTCGGAACACTGTGATACATGAGTCATGGAGGATTGTAATGACATGGGCATGGAGCATTGTGATGAGAAGGCCATCGAGAATTGTGATGACAAGCGTCATGGAGCTTTGTGATGACAAGGGCATGGAGCAATATGATGAGATGTTTCAGGGAGCATTGTGATGACAATAGCATGGAGCATTGTGATGCCAAGGGTCATGGAGCTGTGTGATAACAAATGTCATTGAGCAGTTTGATGACAAGGGCATGGTGCATTGTGATGAGAAGGGCAGGGAGCATTGTGATGACAGGTGCTATGGAACATTGTGATGTTAGGGCTCATGGAGCATTGTGATGATATGGGCATGTAGCATGGTGATGACAGGTGTCATGGAACATTGTCAGATGACAATTGTTTTGAGCATTGTAATGACAAACATCTTGGATCATTGAGATGACAAGGGCATGGAGTAGTGTGATGACAGGCATCATGGAGCATTGTGATGAGTGTGTTATGGAACATTGTGATCACAAGGGTTTGGAGCCCAGTGATGACAGAGGTCATGGATCATTTTGATTTCAAGGAGCATGGAACATTGAGATGACAAGGGAATGAAGCAATGTGATCCCAAGTTTCAGGGAGGATTGTGATGACAATGGTAATGGAGTATTGTGATGAGAATCACATGGAGCACTGTGATGACAAGGTCATGTAGCATTTTGCTGACAAAGGCGTGAAGCATTGTGATGACAAGTGTCATGGAACATTGTGATAACAGGGGTCATAGAGCATTAGGATGACAAGAGCATGGACCATTTTGATGAGAAGTGTCATGGAGCATTTTGATGACAAGAGCCACAGATCATTGTGTTGTCAGGGGTCATTGAGCGTTGTGATGACAGTGGTCATGGAGGATTGGGCTGAATATATTCTTGGAGCATTGTGAACACAAAGGAATGGAGCATTGTGGAGACAATATCCTGGAGCATTGTGATGAGATGACCATGGAGTCTTTTGATGACATGTCTCATGGAGCAAGCTGATGGAAAGGGGCATGGAGCATTGTGATTACAGTTGTCTTGGAGCATTGTGATGACAAGAGCATGGAGCATTGTGATGAGAAGTCCATGGAACATTCTGATGACATGCATCATGGAGCTTTGTGATGACAATGGCAAGAGGCATTGTGATTACAGGGATCTTGGAGCATTGTGATGAAAAGGGCATGGATCATTGTGATGACAAAGGCATGGAGACTTGTCATGACAGGGTTCAAGGAGCATACTGACGACAAGTGTCAGGGAGCATTGTGAAGACAAGTGTCATGGAGCACTGTGATAACAAGCGTCATGGAGCTTTGTGATAACCGGGATCTTGGAGCATTGTGATGAAAAGTGAATGCATCATTGTGATGAAAAAGGCATGGTGCCTTGTCATGACAGGGTTCAAGGAGCACACTGACGACAAGTGTCAGGGAGCATTGTGATGTAAAGTGTATTGCACATTGTAAAGACAAAGGTCATGGAGCTTTGTGATGAGAAGTCCATGGATAATTGGGATGATGAGCGTCATGGGGTGTTGTGATGACAAGAGTTATGGAAGATTGTGATCACAAGGGTTTGGAGCATTGTGATGACAGAGGTCATGGAGCATTTTGAGTTCATTGTGATGACAAAATCATGAAGCATTATGATGAAGGGCATGGTGCATTGTGATGATAAGGTTCATGGAGCACTGAGATGAAAAGTGTCATGGAGCATTGTTATGACAGGGGTCTTGGAGCATTGTGATGACAAGGGCATGGAGCATTGTGATGAGAAGGCCAAGGAGAATACTGATGACATGCGTCATGGAGGTCCGTGATGACAAGTGCATACAGCATTGTGATTACAGGGTTCTTGGAGCATTGAGATGAAAAGGGGCATGGAGCATTGTGATTACAGGGGTAATGGAGCATTGTGATGACAAGTGAATCGAGCATTGTGATGAAAAAGGCATGGATCCTATTCATGACAGGATTCAAGGAGCATTCCGAAGACAAGTGTCAGGGAGCATTGTGATGACAAGTGTATTGAGTATTGTGATGACAAAGGTCATGGAGCATTGAGATGACACGGGCATGGAGTATGGTGATGACAGGCATCATGGAGCGTTGTGATGACAAGTCTTATGGAACATTGTGATCACACGGGTTTGGAGCATTGCGATGACAGAGTTCATGGATCATATTGATTTCAAGGAGCATGGATCTTTGTGATGACAAGGGCATGAAGCAATGTGATCCCAAGATGCATGTAGGATTGTGATGACAATGGTAATGGAGGAATGTGATGACAAGCACATGGAATATTGTGATGAAAAGGTCATGTAGCGTTTTGCTGACAAAGGCATGGAGCATTTTGATGACAAGTGTAATGGAGCACTGTGATGACAAACATCACGGAGCATTGTGATTACAGGGGTCATGGAGCATTGGGATGACACGGCCAAGGATCATTGTGTTGACAAGTGTTATGGAGAATTTTGATGACAAGAGTCACGGATCATTGTGTTGTCAGGGGTCATGGATCGTTGTGATGAGAGTGGTCATGGAGCATTGTAATGACAAGGGTCATGGATCATTGTGATCATAAGGTCATGGAGCATTGGGCTGAAAATGTTCATGGAGTATTGTGATGAGAGGTGTCATGGAGCATTGTGATGACAAGGGAATGGAGCATTGTGATGACAATGTCCTGGAGCATTTAATGAGAAGACTATGGAGCCATGTGATGACAAGTCTCATGGAGCATTCTCACGAAAAGCGGCATGGAGCATTGTGATTACTGTGGTCTTGGAGCATTGTGATGAATAGGGCATGGAGCATTGTGATGAAAAAGGCATGGAGCCTTGCCATGACAGGTTTCCAAGAGCATATTGACATCAAGTGTCAGGGACCATTGTGATGACAAGTGTATTGAGCATGGTGATGCCAAAGCTCATGGAGCATTGTGATGAGAAGACCATGGATAATTTTGATGACGAGCGTCATGGGGCGTTGTGAGGACAAGTGTTATGGAACATTGTGATCACAAGGGATTGGAGCCTTGTGAGGACAGAGGTCATGGAGCATTTTGAGTTCATTCTGATGACAATAGCATGAAGCACTATGATGATGGGCAGGGTGCATTGTGATGACAGTGTTCATGGAACATTGAGATGAAAAGGGGCATTGAGCATTGTAGTTACAAGGGTCTTGGAGCTTTGTGATGACAAGGGCATGCAGCATTGTGAGGAGAAGGCCATGGAGGATTCTGATGACATGCGTCATGGAGCTTTGTGATGACAAGGGCATGGAGCATTGTGATGAGAAGACCATGGATAATGGTGATGATGAGCGTCATGGGGCGTTGTGATGAAAGGTGTTATGGAACATTGTGATCCCAAGGGTTTAGAGCATTGTGATGGCAGGTGTCATGGAGCATTTTGATTTCATTTTGATTACAATACCGTGAAGCAATATGATGATGGACATGTTGCATTGTGATGACAAGGTTCTTCGATCATTGAGAAGAAAAGGGGCATGGAGCATTGTGATTACAGGGTTCTTGGAGCATTGTGATGACAAGGGCATGGAGCATTGTGATGAGATGGCCATGGAGCATTCTGATGACTTGTGTCATGGAGATTTTGATGGCAAGGGCATGAAGCATTGTTGTAACAGTGGTCTTAGAGCATTTTGATTTCAAGGGTTATGGAGCCTTGTGATAAGAAGGCCGTGGAACACTGTGATGGCTGGGGTCATGGAGCATTGTTATGACAGTGGCAATGGAGCATTGTGATGACAAGGGCATGGAGCATTGGTCTGAAAAGTTTCATGGATTATTGGGATGAGGGTGGGCATGGAGCATTGTGATGACAAGGTTAATGGAGCATTGTGATGAGAAGACCATGGATAATGGTGATGACGAGCGTCATGGGGCGTTGTGATGAAAAGTGTTATGGAACATTGTGATCCCAAGGGTTTAGAGCATTGTGATGGCAGATGTCTTGGAGCATTTTGATTTCATTTTGATTACATTAGCGTTAAGCAATATGATGATGGGCATGTTGCATTGTGATGACAAGGTTCATGGAGCATTGAGATGAAAAGGGGCATGGAGCATTGTGATTACAGGGGTCTAGGAGCTTTGTGATGACAGAGGTCAGGGATCATTTTGATTTGCTTGTGATGAGAATAGCGTGAAGCATTATGATGATGGGCATGGTCCATTGTGATGACAGGTGTAATTGAGCATTGAGATGAAAAGGGGCATGGAGCATTGTGATGACAGGGGTATAGGAGTATTGTGATGACAAGAGCATGGAGCATTGTGATGAAAAGTGCTTGGAGCCTTTTCATGACATGTTTCATAGAGCATTCTGATGACGAATGTCAGAGAGCATTGTGATGACAAAGATCATGGAGCACTGTGATGACAGGTGTCATGGAGCATTGTGATGAGAAGGTCATGGAGCATTGGGCTGAAAATATTCATGGAGTATTGTGGTGACAGGGTTCGTGGATCCTTTTGATAGCAAGGGAATGGAGCATTGTGATGACAAGGTCCTGGAGCATTGTGATGAGACGTCCATGGAGCCTTGTGATGACAAGTCTAATGGAGCATTCTGATGAAAAGGGGCATGGAGCATTGTGATTACAGGGCCCTGGAGCATTGTAATGACAAGATCAAGGAGCTTTGTGATGAGAAGGCCATGGAGCATTCTCATGATTTGTGTCATGGTGTTTTGTGATGACAAGGGCATGGACCATTGTGATTGCAGGCGTCTTGGAGCTTTGTGATGACAAGGGTCATGGAGCCTTGTGAGGAGAAGGCCGTGGGACATTATGATGGCAGGGGTCTTGGAGCATTTTTATGATGGGGGTAATGGATCATTGTGATGAAAAGGGCACGGAACATAGGTCTATAAAATTTCATGGGTTATTGTGATGACAGTGTGTATGGAGCATTGTGAAGACAAGGGCTCGGAACACTGTGATACATGAGTCATGGAGGATTGTAATGACATGGGCATGGAGCATTGTGATGAGAAGGCCATCGAGAATTGTGATGACAAGCGTCATGGAGCTTTGTGATGACAAGGGCATGGAGCAATATGATGAGATGTTTCAGGGAGCATTGCGATGACAATGGCATGGAGCATTGTGATGCCAAGGGTCATGGAGCTGTGTGATAACAAATGTCATGGAGCAGTTTGATGACAAGGGCATGGTGCATTGTGATGAGAAGGGCAGGGAGCATTGTGATGACAGGTGTTATGGAACATTGTGATGTCAGGGCTCATGGAGCATTGTGATGATATGGGCATGTAGCATGGTGATGACAGGTGTCATGGAACATTGTCAGATGACAATTGTTTTGAGCATTGTAATGACAAACATCTTGGATCATTGAGATGACAAGGGCATGGAGTAGTGTGATGACAGGCATCATGGAGCATTGTGATGAGTGTGTTATGGAACATTGTGATCACAAGGGTTTGGAGCCTAGTGATGACAGAGGTCATGGATCATTTTGATTTCAAGGAGCATGGAACATTGAGATGACAAGGGCATGAAGCAATGTGATCCCAAGATGCATGTAGGATTGTGATGACAATGGTAATGGAGGAATGTGATGACAAGCGCATGGAATATTGTGATGAAAAGGTCATGTAGCGTTTTGCTGACAAAGGCATGGAGCATTTTGATGACAAGTGTAATGGAGCACTGTGATGACAAACATCACGGAGCATTGTGATTACAGGGGTCATGGAGCATTGGGATGACACGGCCAAGGATCATTGTGTTGACAAGTGTTATGGAGAATTTTGATGACAAGAGTCACGGATCATTGTGTTGTCAGGGGTCATGGATCGTTGTGATGAGAGTGGTCATGGAGCATTGTAATGACAAGGGTCATGGATCATTGTGATCATAAGGTCATGGAGCATTGGGCTGAAAATGTTCATGGAGTATTGTGATGAGAGGTGTCATGGAGCATTGTGATGACAAGGGAATGGAGCATTGTGATGACAATGTCCTGGAGCATTTAATGAGAAGACCATGGAGCCATGTGATGACAAGTCTCATGGAGCATTCTCACGAAAAGCGGCATGGAGCATTGTGATTACTGTGGTCTTGGAGCATTGTGATGAATAGGGCATGGAGCATTGTGATGAAAAAGGCATGGAGCCTTGCCATGACAGGTTTCCAAGAGCATATTGACATCAAGTGTCAGGGACCATTGTGATGACAAGTGTATTGAGCATGGTGATGCCAAAGCTCATGGAGCATTGTGATGAGAAGACCATGGATAATTTTGATGACGAGCGTCATGGGGCGTTGTGAGGACAAGTGTTATGGAACATTGTGATCACAAGGGATTGGAGCCTTGTGATGACAGAGGTCATGGAGCATTTTGAGTTCATTCTGATGACAATAGCATGAAGCACTATGATGATGGGCAGGGTGCATTGTGATGACAGTGTTCATGGAACATTGAGATGAAAAGGGGCATTGAGCATTGTAGTTACAAGGGTCTTGGAGCTTTGTGATGACAAGGGCATGCAGCATTGTGAGGAGAAGGCCATGGAGGATTCTGATGACATGCGTCATGGAGCTTTGTGATGACAAGGGCATGGAGCATTGTGATGAGAAGACCATGGATAATGGTGATGATGAGCGTCATGGGGCGTTGTGATGAAAGGTGTTATGGAACATTGTGATCCCAAGGGTTTAGAGCATTGTGATGGCAGGTGTCATGGAGCATTTTGATTTCATTTTGATTACAATACCGTGAAGCAATATGATGATGGACATGTTGCATTGTGATGACAAGGTTCTTCGATCATTGAGAAGAAAAGGGGCATGGAGCATTGTGATTACAGGGTTCTTGGAGCATTGTGATGACAAGGGCATGGAGCATTGTGATGAGATGGCCATGGAGCATTCTGATGACTTGTGTCATGGAGATTTTGATGACAAGGGCATGAAGCATTGTTGTAACAGTGGTCTTAGAGCATTTTGATTTCAAGGGTTATGGAGCCTTGTGATAAGAAGGCCGTGGAACACTGTGATGGCTGGGGTCATGGAGCATTGTTATGAGAGTGGCAATGGAGCATTGTGATGACAAGGGCATGGAGCATTGGTCTGAAAAGTTTCATGGATTATTGGGATGAGGGTGGGCATGGAGCATTGTGATGACAAGGTTAATGGAGCATTGTGATGAGAAGACCATGGATAATGGTGATGACGAGCGTCATGGGGCGTTGTGATGAAAAGTGTTATGGAACATTGTGATCCCAAGGGTTTAGAGCATTGTGATGGCAGATGTCTTGGAGCATTTTGATTTCATTTTGATTACATTAGCGTGAAGCAATATGATGATGGGCATGTTGCATTGTGATGACAAGGTTCATGGAGCATTGAGATGAAAAGGGGCATGGAGCATTGTGATTACAGGGGTCTAGGAGCTTTGTGATGACAGAGGTCAGGGATCATTTTGATTTGCTTGTGATGAGAATAGCGTGAAGCATTATGATGATGGGCATGGTCCATTGTGATGACAGGTGTAATTGAGCATTGAGATGAAAAGGGGCATGGAGCATTGTGATGACAGGGGTATAGGAGTATTGTGATGACAAGAGCATGGAGCATTGTGATGAAAAGTGCTTGGAGCCTTTTCATGACATGTTTCATAGAGCATTCTGATGACGAATGTCAGAGAGCATTGTGATGACAAAGATCATGGAGCACTGTGATGACAGGTGTCATGGAGCATTGTGATGAGAAGGTCATGGAGCATTGGGCTGAAAATATTCATGGAGTATTGTGGTGACAGGGTTCGTGGATCCTTTTGATAGCAAGGGAATGGAGCATTGTGATGACAAGGTCCTGGAGCATTGTGATGAGACGTCCATGGAGCCTTGTGATGACAAGTCTAATGGAGCATTCTGATGAAAAGGGGCATGGAGCATTGTGATTACAGGGCCCTGGAGCATTGTAATGACAAGATCAAGGAGCTTTGTGATGAGAAGGCCATGGAGCATTCTCATGATTTGTGTCATGGTGTTTTGTGATGACAAGGGCATGGACCATTGTGATTGCAGGCGTCTTGGAGCTTTGTGATGACAAGGGTCATGGAGCCTTGTGAGGAGAAGGCCGTGGGACATTATGATGGCAGGGGTCTTGGAGCATTGTTATGATGGGGGTAATGGATCATTGTGATGAAAAGGGCACGGAACATAGGTCTATAAAATTTCATGGGTTATTGTGATGACAGTGTGTATGGAGCATTGTGAAGACAAGGGCTCGGAACACTGTGATACATGAGTCATGGAGGATTGTAATGACATGGGCATGGAGCATTGTGATGAGAAGGCCATCGAGAATTGTGATGACAAGCGTCATGGAGCTTTGTGATGACAAGGGCATGGAGCAATATGATGAGATGTTTCAGGGAGCATTGCGATGACAATGGCATGGAGCATTGTGATGCCAAGGGTCATGGAGCTGTGTGATAACAAATGTCATGGAGCAGTTTGATGACAAGGGCATGGTGCATTGTGATGAGAAGGGCAGGGAGCATTGTGATGACAGGTGTTATGGAACATTGTGATGTCAGGGCTCATGGAGCATTGTGATGATATGGGCATGTAGCATGGTGATGACAGGTGTCATGGAACATTGTCAGATGACAATTGTTTTGAGCATTGTAATGACAAACATCTTGGATCATTGAGATGACAAGGGCATGGAGTAGTGTGATGACAGGCATCATGGAGCATTGTGATGAGTGTGTTATGGAACATTGTGATCACAAGGGTTTGGAGCCTAGTGATGACAGAGGTCATGGATCATTTTGATTTCAAGGAGCATGGAACATTGAGATGACAAGGGCATGAAGCAATGTGATCCCAAGTTTCAGGGAGGATTGTGATGACAATGGTAATGGAGTATTGTGATGAGAATCACATGGAGCAATGTGATGACAAGGTCATGTAGCATTTTGCTGACAAAGGCATGGAGCATTGTGATGACAAGTGTCATGGAACATTGTGATAACAGGGGTCATAGAGCATTAGGATGACAAGAGCATGGACCATTTTGATGAGAAGAGTCATGGAGCATTTTGATGACAAGAGCCACAGATCATTGTCTTGTCAGGGGTCATTGAGCGTTGTGATGACAGTGGTCATGGAGGATTGGGCTGAAAATGTTCTTGGAGCATTGTGAACACAAGGGAATGGAGCATTGTGGTGACAATATCCTGGAGCATTGTGATGAGATGACCATGGAGTCTTTTGATGACAAGTCTCATGGAGCAAGCTGATGGAAAGGGGCATGGAACATTGTGATTACAGTTGTCTTGGAGCATTGTGATGACAAGAGCATGGAGCATTGTGATGAGAAGTCCATGGAACATTCTGAAGACCTGCATCATGGAGCTTTGTGATGACAATGGCAAGAGGCATTGTGATTACAGGGATCTTGGAGCATTGTGATGAAAAGGGCATGGATCATTGTGATGACAAAGGCATGGAGACTTGTCATGACAGGGTTCAAGGAGCATACTGACGACAAGTGTCAGGGAGCATTGTGAAGACAAGTGTCATGGAGCACTGTGATAACAAGCGTCATGGAGCCTTGTGATAACCGGGATCTTGGAGCATTGTGATGAAAAGTGAATGCATCATTGTGATGAAAAAGGCATGGTGCCTTGTCATGACAGGGTTCAAGGAGCACACTGACGAAAAGTGTCAGGGAGCATTGTGTTGTAAAGTGTATTGCACATTGTAAAGACAAAGGTCATGGAGCATTGTGATGAGAAGTCCATGGATAATTGGGATGATGAGCGTCATGGGGTGTTGTGATGTCAAGTGTTATGGAAGATTGTGATCACAAGGGTTTGGAGCATTGTGATGACAGAGGTCATGGAGCATTTTGAGTTCATTGTGATGACAAAATCATGAAGCATTATGTTGAAGGGCATGGTGCATTGTGATGATAGGGTTCATGGAGCACTGAGATGAAAAGTGTCATGGAGCATTGTTATGACAGGGGTCTTGGAGCATTGTGATGACAAGGGCATGGAACATTGTGATGAGAAGGCCAAGGAGAATACTGATGACATGCGTCATGGAGCTCCGTGATGACAAGTGCATACAGCATTGTGATTTCAGGGGCCTTGGAGCATTGAGATGAAAAGGGGCATGGAGCATTGTGATTACAGGGGTAATGGAGCATTGTGATGACAAGTGAATCGAGCATTGTGATGAAAAAGGCATGGATCCTATTCATGACAGGATTCAAGGAGCATTCCGAAGACAAGTGTCAGGGAGCATTGTGATGACAAGTGTATTGAGTATTGTGATGACAAAGGTCATGGAGCATTGAGATGACAAGGGCATGTGGTATGGTGATGACAGGCATAATGGAGCGTTGTGATGACAAGTCTTATGGAACATTGTGATCACACGTGTTTGGAGTATTGCGATGACAGAGTTCATGGATCATATTGATTTCAAGGAGCATGGATCTTTGTGATGACAAGGGCATGAAGCAATGTGATCCCAAGATGCATGTAGGATTGTGATGACAATGGTAATGGAGGAATGTGATGACAAGCACATGGAATATTGTGATGAAAAGGTCAAGTAGCGTTTTGCTGACAAAGGCATGGAGCATTTTGATGACAAGTGTCATGGAGCACTGTGATGACAAACATCACGGAGCATTGTGATTACAGGGTTCATGGAGCATTGGGATGACACGGCCAAGGATCATTGTGTTGACAAGTGTTATGGAGAATTTTGATGACAAGAGTCACGGATCATTGTGTTGTCAGGGGTCATGGATCGTTGTGATGAGAGTGGTCATGGAGCATTGTGATGACAAGGGTCATGGAGCATTGTGATCATAAGGTCATGGAGCATTGCGCTGAAAATGTTCATGGAGTATAGTGATGAGAGGTTTCATGGAGCATTGTGATGACAAGGGAATGGAGCATTGTGATGACAATGTCCTGGAGCTTTAATGAGAAGACCATGGAGCCATGTGATGACAAGTCTCATGGAGCATTCTCACAAAAAGCGGCATGGAGCATTGTGATTACTGTGGTCTTGGAGCATTGTGATGAATAGGGCATGGAGCATTGTGATGAAAAAGGCCTTGCCATGACAGAGTTCCAAGAGCATATTGACATCAAGTGTCAGGGACCATTGTGATGACAAGTGTGTTGATCATGGTGATGCCAAAGCTCATGGAGCATTGTGATTAGAAGACCATGGATAATTTTGATGACGAGCGTCATGGGGCGTTGTGAGGACAAGTGTTATGGAACATTGTGATCACAAGGGATTGGAGCCTTGTGATGACAGAGGTCATGGAGCATTTTGAGTTCATTCTGATGACAATAGCATGAAGCACTATGATGATGGGCATGGTGCATTGTGATGACAGTGTTCTTGGAACATTGAAATGAAAAGGGGCATAAATCATTGTAGTTACAAGGGTCTTGGAGCTTTGTGATGAGAAGGGCATGCAGCATTGTGATGAGAAGGCCATGGAGGATTCTGATGACATGCGTCATGGAGCTTTGTGATGACAAGGGCATGGAGCATTGTGATGAGAAGAACATGGATAATGGTGATGACGAGTTTCATGGGGCGTTGTGATGAAAAGTGTTATGGAACATTGTGATCCCAAGGGTTTAGAGCATTGTGATGGCAGATGTCTTGGAGCATTTTGATTTCATTTTGATTACATTAGCGTGAAGCAATATGATGATGGGCATGTTGCATTGTGATGACAAGGTTCATGGAGCATTGAGATGAAAAGGGGCATGGAGCATTGTGATTACAGGGGTCTAGGAGCTTTGTGATGACAGAGGTCAGGGATCATTTTGATTTCCTTGTGATGACAATAGCCTGAAGCATTATGATGATGGGCATGGTCCATTGTGATGACAGGTATAATGGAGCATTGAGATGAAAAGGGGCATGGAGCATTGTGATTACAGGGGTATAGAATTATTGTGATGACAAGAGCATGGAGCATTGTGATGAAAAGTGCTTGGAGCCTTTTCATGACATGTTTCAAAGAGCATTCTGATGACGAATGTCAGAGAGCATTGTGATGACAAAGATCATGGAGCACTGTGATGACAGGTGTCATGGAGCATTGTGATGAGAAGGTCATGGAGCATTGGGCTGAAAATATTCTTGGAGTATTGTGGTGACAGGGTTCGTGGATCCTTTTGATAGCAAGGGAATGGAGCATTGTGATGACAAGGTCCTGGAGCATTGTGATGAGAAGTCCATGGAGCCTTGTGATGACAAGTCTAATGGAGCATTCTGATGAAAAGGGGCATGGAGCATTGTGATTACAGGGCCCGGGAGCATTGTAATGACAAGAGCAAGGAGCTTTGTGATGAGAAGGCCATGGAGCGTTCTCATGATTTGTGTCATGGTGTGTTGTGATGACAAGGGCATGGACCATTGTGATTGCAGGCGTCTTGGAGCTTTGTGATGACAAGGGTCATGGAGCCTTGTGAGGAGAAGGCCGTGGGACATTATGATGGCAGGGGTCATGGAGCATTGTTATGACAGGGGTAATGGAACATTGTGATGAAAGGGTCACGGAACATATGTGTATAAAATTTCATGGATTATTGTGATGACAGTGGGTATGGAGCATTGTGATGACAAGGGCTCGGAACACTGTGATACATGGGTCATGGAGGATTGTAATGACATGGGCATGGAGCATTGTGATGAGAAGGGCATCGAGAATTGTGATGACAAGCGTCATGGAGCTTTGTGATGACAAGGACATGGAGCAATATGATGATACGTTTCAGGGAGCATTGTGATGACAATGGCATGGAGCATTGTGATGCCAAGGGTCATGGAGCTGTGTGATAACAAATGTCTTGAAGGAGTTTGATGACAAGGGCATGGTGCATTGTGATGAGAAGGGCAGGGAGCATTGTGATGACAGGTGTTATGGAACATTGTGATGTAAGGGCTCATGGAACATTGTGATGATATGGGCATGTAGCATGGTGATGACAGGTGTCATGGAACAGTTGAGATGACAAGTGTTTTGAGCCTTGTGATGACAAACATCTTGAATCATTGAGATGACAAGGGCATGGAGTAGTGTGATGACAGGCATCATGGAGCATTGTGATGAGTGTGTTATGGAATACTGTGATCACAAGGGTTTGGAGCATAATGGTGACAGAGGCCATGGATCATTTTGATTTCAAAGAGCATGGAACATTGTGATTACAAGGGCATGAAGCAATGTGATCCCAAGTTTCAGGGAGGAGTGTTATGACAATTGTAATGGAGTATTGTGATGAGAATCACATGGAGCACTGTGATGACAAGGTCATGTAGCATTTTGCTGACAAAGGCGTGGAGCATTGTGATGAAAAGTGTCATGGAACATTGTGATAACAGGGGTCATAGAGCATTAGGATGACAAGAGCATGGACCATTTTGATGAGAAGAGTCATGGAGCATTTTGATGACAAGATCCACAGATCATTGTGTTGTCAGGGGTCATTGAGCATTGTGATGACAGTGGTCATGGAGGATTGGGCTGAATATATTCTTGGAGCATTGTGAACACAAGGGAATGGAGCATTGTGGTGACAATATCCTGGAGCATTGTGATGAGATGACCATGGAGTCTTTTGATGACAAGTCTCATGGAGCAAGCTGATGGAAAGGGGCATGGAGCATTGTGATTACAGTTGTCTTGGAGCATTGTGATGACAAGAGCATGGAGCATTGTGATGAGAAGTCCATGGAACATTCTGATGACCTGCATCATGGAGCTTTGTGATGACAATGGCAAGAGGCATGGTGATTACAGGGGTCGTGGAGCATTGTGATGAAAAGGGCATGGATCATTGTGATGACAAAGGCATGGAACCTTGTCATGACAGGGTTCAAGGATCATACTGACGACAAGTGTCAGGGAGCATTGTGATGACAAGTGTCATGGAGCACTGTGATGACAAGCGTCATGGAGCCTTGTGATAACCGGGATCTTGGAGCATTGTGATGAAAAGTGAATGCATCATTGTGATGAAAAAGGCATGGTGCCTTGTCATGACAGGGTTCAAGGAGCACACTGATGAAAAGTGTCAGGGAGCATTGTGATGTAAAGTGTATTGACATTGTAAAGACAAAGGTCATGGAGCATTGTGTTGAGAAGTCCATGGATAATTTGGATGACGAGCGTCATTGGGGTGTTGTGATGACAAGTGTTATGGAAGATTGTGATCACAAGGGTTTGGAGCATTGTGATGACAGAGGTCATGGAGCATTTTGAGTTCATTGTGATGACAAAATCATGAAGCATTATGATGAAGGGCATGGTGCATTGAGATGATAGGGTTCATGGAGCACTGAGATGAAAAGTGTCATGGAGCATTGTTATGACAGGGGTCTTGGAGCATTGTGATGACAAGGGCATGGAGCATTGTGATGAGAAGGCCAAGGAGAATACTGATGACATGCGTCATGGAGCTCCGTGATGACAAGTGCATACAGCATTGTGATTTCAGGGGCCTTGGAGCATTGAGATGAAAAGGGGCATGGAGCATTGTGATTACAAGGGTAATGGAGCATTGTGATGACAAGTGAATCGAGCATTGTGATGAAAAAGGAATGGATCCTATTCATGACAGGATTCAAGGAGCATTCCGAAGACAAGTGTCAGGGAGCATTGTGATGACAAGTGTATTGAGTATTGTGATGACAAAGGTCATGGAGCATTGAGATGACAAGGGCATGGGGGATGGTGATGACAGGCATCATGGAGCGTTGTGATGACAAGTCTTATGGAACATTGTGATCAAACGGGTTTGGAGCATTGCGATGACAGAGTTCATGGATCATATTGATTTCAAGGAGCATGGATCTTTGTGATGACAAGGGCATGAAGCAATGTGATCCCAAGATGCATGTAGTTTTGTGATGACAATGGTAATGGAGGAATGTGATGACAAGCGCATGGAATATTGTGATGAAAAGGTCATGTAGCGTTTTGCTGACAAAGGCATGGAGCATTTTGATGACAAGTGTCATGGAGCACTGTGATGACAAACATAACGGAGCATTGTGATTACAGGGGTCATTGAGCATTGGGATGACACGGCCAAGGATCATTGTGTTGACAAGTGTTATGGAGAATTTTGATGACAAGAGTCACGGATCATTGTGTTGTCAGGGGTCATGGATCGTTGTGATGAGAGTGGTCATGGAGCATTTTGATGACAAGGGTCATGGAGCATTGTGATCATAAGGTCATGGAGCATTGGGCTGAAAATGTTCATGGAGTATTGTGATGAGAGGTGTCATGGAGCATTGTGATGACAAGGGAATGGAGCATTGTGATGACAATGTCCTGGAGCTTTAATGAGAAGACCATGGAGCCATGTGATGACAAGTCTCATGGAGCATTCTCACAAAAAGCGGATTGGAGCATTGTGATTACTGTGGTCTTGGAGCATTGTGATGAATAGGGCATGGAGCATTGTGATGAAAAAGGCATGGAGCCT
The DNA here is from genome assembly GCF_025265405.1 of Mesoplodon densirostris. Taxonomy (NCBI): domain Eukaryota; kingdom Metazoa; phylum Chordata; class Mammalia; order Artiodactyla; family Ziphiidae; genus Mesoplodon; species Mesoplodon densirostris. Next base: position 3,929,692 of record NC_082682.1, read on the forward strand.
TGCCATGACAGGGTTCCAAGAGCATATTGACATCAAGTGTCAGGGACCATTGTGATGACAAGTGTATTGAGCATGGTGATGCCAAAGCTCATGGAGCATTGTGATGAGAAGACCATGGATAATTTTGATGACGAGCGTCATGGGGCATTGTGAGGACAAGTGTTATGGAACATTGTGATCACAAGGGATTGGAGCCTTGTGATGACAGAGGTCATGGAGCATTTTGAGTTCATTCTGATGACAATAGCATGAAGCACTATGATGAAGGGCATGGTGCATTGTGATGACAGTGTTCTTGGAACATTGAGATGAAAAGGGCCATAAATCATTGTAGTTACAAGGGTCTTGGAGCTTTGTGATGAGAAGGGCATGCAGCATTGTGATGAGAAGGCCATGGAGGATTCTGATGACATGCGTCATGGAGCTTTGTGATTACAAGGGAATGGAGCATTGTGATGAGAAGAACATAGATAATGGTGATGATGAGTTTCATGGGGCGTTGTGATGAAAAGTGTTATGGAACATTGTGATCCCAAGGGTTTAGAGCATTGTGATGGCAGATGTCTTGGAGCATTTTGATTTCATTTTAATTACATTAGCGTGAAGCAATATGATGATGGGCATGTTGCATTGTGATGACAAGGTTCATGGAGCATTGAGATGAAAAGGGGCATGGAGCATTGTGATTACAGGGGTCTAGGAGCTTTGTGATGACAGAGGTCAGGGATCATTTTGATTTGCTTGTGATGACAATAGCGTGAAGCATTATGATGATGGGCATGGTCCATTGTGATGAATGGTGTAATTGAGCATTGAGATGAAAAGGGGCATGGAGCATTGTGATTACAGGGGTATAGGAGTATTGTGATGACAAGAGCAGGGAGCATTGTGATGAAAAGTTTTTGGAGCCTTTTCATGACATGTTTCATAGAGCATTCTGATGACGAATGTCAGAGAGCATTGTGATGACAAAGATCATGGAGCACTGTGATGACAGGTGTCATGGAGCATTGTGATGAGAAGGTCATGGAGCATTGGGCTGAAAATATTCATGGAGTATTGTGGTGACAGGGTTCGTGGATCCTTTTGATAGCAAGGGAATGGAGCATTGTGATGACAAGGTCCTGGAGCATTGTGATGAGAAGTCCATGGAGCCTTGTGATGACAAGTCTAATGGAGCATTCTGATGAAAAGGGGCATGGAGCATTGTGATTACAGGGCCCTGAAGCATTGTAATGACAAGAGCAAGGAGCTTTGTGATGAGAAGGCCATGGAGCATTCTCATGATTTGTGTCATGGGGTTTTGTGATGACAAGGGCATGGACCATTGTGATTGCAGGCGTCTTGGAACTTTGTGATGACAAGGGTCATGGAGCCTTGTGAGGAGAAGGCCGTGGGACATTATGATGGCAGGGGTCATGGAGCATTTTTATGACGGGGGTAATGGATCATTGTGATGAAAAGGGCACGGAACATAGGTCTGTAAAATTTCATGGGTTATTGTGATGACAGTGGGTATGGAGCATTGTGAAGACAAGGGCTCGGAACACTGTGATACATGAGTCATGGAGGATTGTAATGACATGGGCATGGAGCATTGTGATGAGAAGGCCATCGAGAATTGTGATGACAAGCGTCATGGAGCTTTGTGATGACAAGGGCATGGAGCAATATGATGAGATGTTTCAGGGAGCATTGTGATGACAATGGCATGGAGCATTGTGATGACAAGGGTCATGGAGCTGTGTGATAACAAATGTCATGGAGCAGTTTGATGACAAGGGCATGGTGCAATGTGATGAGAAGGGCAGGGAGCATTGTGATGACAGGTGTTATGGAACATTGTGATGTCAGGGCTCATGGAGCATTGTGATGATATGGGCATGTAGCATGGTGATGACAGGTGTCATGGAACATTGTCAGATGACAATTGTTTTGAGCATTGTAATGACAAACATCTTGGATCATTGAGATGACAAGGGCATGGAGTAGTGTGATGACAGGCATCATGGAGCATTGTGATGAGTGTGTTATGGAACATTGTGATCACAAGGGTTTGGAGCCTAGTGATGACAGAGGTCATGGATCATTTTGATTTCAAGGAGCAGGGAACATTGTGATGACAAGGGCATGAAGCAATGTGATCCCAATTTTCAGGGAGGATTGTGATGACAATGGTAATGGAGTATTGTGATGAGAATCACATGGAGCACTGTGATGACAAAGTCATGTAGCATTTTGCTGACAAAGGCATGGAACATTGTGATGACAAGTGTCATGGAACATTGTGATAACAGGGGTCATAGAGCATTAGGATGACAAGAGCATGGACCATTTTGATGAGAAGAGTCATGGAGCATTTTGATGACAAGAGCCACAGATCATTGTCTTGTCAGGGGTCATTGAGCGTTGTGATGACAGTGGTCATGGAGGATTGGGCTGAAAATGTTCTTGGAGCATTGTGAACACAAGGGAATGGAGCATTGTGGTGACAATATCCTGGAGCATTGTGATGAGATGACCATGGAATCTTTTGATGACAAGTCTCATGGATCAATCTGATGGAAAGGGGCTTGGAGCATTGTGATTACAGTTGTCTTGGAGCATTTTGATGACAAGAACATGGAGCATTGTGATGAGAAGTCCATGGAACATTCTGATGACATGCATCATGGAGCTTTGTGATGACAATGGCAAGAGGCATTGTGATTACAGGGATCTTGGAGCATTGTGATGAAAAGGGCATGGATCATTGTGATGACAAAGGCATGGAGACTTGTCATGACAGGGTTCAAGGAGCATACTGACGACAAGTGTCAGGGAGCATTGTGAAGACAAGTGTCATGGAGCACTGTGATAACAAGCGTCATGGAGCCTTGTGATGACCTGGATCTTGGAGCATTGTGATGAAAAGTGAATGCATCATTGTGATGAAAAAGGCATGGTGCCTTGTCATGACAGGGTTCAAGGAGCACACTGACGAAAAGTGTCAGGGAGCATTGTGTTGTAAAGTGTATTGCACATTGTAAAGACAAAGGTCATGGAGCATTGTGATGAGAAGTCCATGGATAATTGGGATGATGAGCGTCATGGGGTGTTGTGATGACAAGTGTTATGGAAGATTGTGATCACAAGGGTTTGGAGCATTGTGATGACAGAGGTCATGGAGCATTTTGAGTTCATTGTGATGACAAAATCATGAAGCATTATGTTGAAGGGCATGGTGCATTGTGATGATAGGGTTCATGGAGCACTGAGATGAAAAGTGCAATGGAGCATAGTTATGACAGGGGTCTTGGAGCATTGTGATGACAAGGGCATGGAACATTGTGATGAGAAGGCCAAGGAGAATACTGATGACATGCGTCATGGAGCTCCGTGATGACAAGTGCATACAGCATTGTGATTTCAGGGGCCTTGGAGCATTGAGATGAAAAGGGGCATGGAGCATTGTGATTACAGGGGTAATGGAGCATTGTGATGACAAGTGAATCGAGCATTGTGATGAAAAAGGCATGGATCCTATTCATGACAGGATTCAAGGAGCATTCCGAAGACAAGTGTCAGGGAGCATTGTGATGACAAGTGTATTGAGTATTGTGATGACAAAGGTCATGGAGCATTGAGATGACAAGGGCATGGGGTATGGTGATGACAGGCATAATGGAGCGTTGTGATGACAAGTCTTATGGAACATTGTGATCACACGGGTTTGGAGCATTGCGATGACAGAGTTCATGGATCATATTGATTTCAAGGAGCATGGATCTTTGTGATGACAAGGGCATGAAGCAATGTGATCCCAAGATGCATGTAGGATTGTGATGACAATGGGAATGGAGGAATGTGATGACAAGCACATGGAATATTGTGATGAAAAGGTCATGTAGCGTTTTGCTGACAAAGGCATGGAGCATTTTGATGACAAGTGTCATGGAGCACTGTGATGACAAACATCACGGAGCATTGTGATTACAGGGTTCATGGAGCATTGGGATGACACGGCCAAGGATCATTGTGTTGACAAGTGTTATGGAGAATTTTGATGACAAGAGTCACGGATCATTGTGTTGTCAGGGGTCATGGATCGTTGTGATGAGAGTGGTCATGGAGCATTGTGATTACAAGGGTCATGGAGCATTGTGATCATAAGGTCATGGAGCATTGGGCTGAAAATGTTCATGGAGTATAGTGATGAGAGGTTTCATGGAGCATTGTGATGACAAGGGAATGGAGCATTGTGATGACAATGTCCTGGAGCTTTAATGAGAAGACCATGGAGCCATGTGATGACAAGTCTCATGGAGCATTCTCACAAAAAGCGGCATGGAGCATTGTGATTACTGTGGTCTTGGAGCATTGTGATGAATAGGGCATGGAGCATTGTGATGAAAAAGGCCTTGCCATGACAGAGTTCCAAGAGCATATTGACATCAAGTGTCAGGGACCATTGTGATGACAAGTGTATTGATCATGGTGATGCCAAAGCTCATGGAGCATTGTGATTAGAAGACCATGGATAATTTTGATGACGAGCGTCATGGGGCGTTGTGAGGACAAGTGTTATGGAACATTGTGATCACAAGGGATTGGAGCCTTGTGATGACAGAGGTCATGGAGCATTTTGAGTTCATTCTGATGACAATAGCATGAAGCACTATGATGATGGGCATGGTGCATTGTGATGACAGTGTTCTTGGAACATTGAAATGAAAAGGGGCATAAATCATTGTAGTTACAAGGGTCTTGGAGCTTTGTGATGAGAAGGGCATGCAGCATTGTGATGAGAAGGCCATGGAGGATTCTGATGACATGCGTCATGGAGCTTTGTGATGACAAGGGCATGGAGCATTGTGATGAGAAGAACATGGATAATGGTGATGACGAGTTTCATGGGGCGTTGTGATGAAAAGTGTTATGGAACATTGTGATCCCAAGGGTTTAGAGCATTGTGATGGCAGATGTCTTGGAGCATTTTGATTTCATTTTGATTACATTAGCGTGAAGCAATATGATGATGGGCATGTTGCATTGTGATGACAAGGTTCATGGAGCATTGAGATGAAAAGGGGCATGGAGCATTGTGATTACAGGGGTCTAGGAGCTTTGTGATGACAGAGGTCATGGATCATTTTGATTTCCTTGTGATGACAATAGCCTGAAGCATTATGATGATGGGCATGGTCCATTGTGATGACAGGTATAATGGAGCATTGAGATGAAAAGGGGCATGGAGCATTGTGATTACAGGGGTATAGGAGCATTGTGATGACAAGAGCATGGAGCATTGTGATGAAAAGTGCTTGGAGCCTTTTCATGACATGTTTCAAAGAGCATTCTGATGACGAATGTCAGAGAGCATTGTGATGACAAAGATCATGGAGCACTGTGATGACAGGTGTCATGGAGCATTGTGATGAGAAGGTCATGGAGCATTGGGCTGAAAATATTCATGGAGTATTGTGGTGACAGGGTTCGTGGATCCTTTTGATAGCAAGGGAATGGAGCATTGTGATGACAAGGTCCTGGAGCATTGTGATGAGACGTCCATGGAGCCTTGTGATGACAAGTCTAATGGAGCATTCTGATGAAAAGGGGCATGGAGCATTGTGATTACAGGGCCCGGGAGCATTGTAATTAGAAGAGCAAGGAGCTTTGTGATGAGAAGGCCATGGAGCATTCTCATGATTTGTGTCATGGTGTGTAGTGATGACAAGGGCGTGGACCATTGTGATTGCAGGCGTCTTGGATCTTTGTGATGACAAGGGTCATGGAGCCTTGTGAGGAGAAGGCCGTGGGACATTATGATGGCAGGGGTCATGGAGCATTGTTATGACAGGGGTAATGGAACATTGTGATGAAAAGGTCACGGAACATATGTGTATAAAATTTCATGGATTATTGTGATGACAGTGGGTATGGAGCATTGTGATGACAAGGGCTCGGAACACTGTGATACATGGGTCATGGAGGATTGTAATGACATGGGCATGGATCATTGTGATGAGAAGGGCATCGAGAATTGTGATGACAAGCGTCATGGAGCTTATTGATGACAAGGACATGGAGCAATATGATGAGACGTTTCAGGGAGCATTGTGATGACAATGGCATGGAGCATTGTGATGCCAAGAGTCATGGAGCTGTGTGATAACAAATGTCTTGAAGGAGTTTGATGACAAGGGCATGGTGCATTGTGATGAGAAGGGCAGGGAGCATTGTGATGACAGGTGTTATGGAACATTGTGATGTAAGGGCTCATGGAACATTGTGATGATATGGGCATGTAGCATGGTGATGACAGGTGTCATGGAACAGTTGAGATGACAAGTGTTTTGAGCCTTGTGATGACAAACATCTTGAATCATTGAGATGACAAGGGCATGGAGTAGTGTGATGACAGGCATCATGGAGCATTGTGATGAGTGTGTTATGGAATACTGTGATCACAAGGGTTTGGAGCCTAGTGATGACAGAGGTCATGGATCATTTTGATTTCAAGGAGCATGGAACATTGTGATGACAAGGGCATGAAGCAATGTGATCCCAAGTTTCAGGGAGGAGTGTTATGACAATTGTAATGGAGTATTGTGATGAGAATCACATGGAGCACTGTGATGACAAGGTCATGTAGCATTTTGCTGACAAAGGCGTGGAGCATTGTGATGACAAGTGTCATGGAACATTGTGATAACAGGGGTCATAGAGCATTAGGATGACAAGAGCATGGACCATTTTGATGAGAAGATTCATGGAGCATTTTGATGACAAGAGCCACAGATCATTGTGTTGTCAGGGGTCATTGAGCATTGTGATGACAGTGGTCATGGAGGATTGGGCTGAATATATTCTTGGAGCATTGTGAACACAAGGGAATGGAGCATTGTGGTGACAATATCCTGGAGCATTGTGATGAGATGACCATGGAGTCTTTTGATGACAAGTCTCATGGAGCAAGCTGATGGAAAGGGGCATGGAACATTGTGATTACAGTTGTCTTGGAGCATTGTGATGACAAGAGCATGGAGCATTGTGATGAGAAGTCCATGGAACATTCTGATGACCTGCATCATGGAGCTTTGTGATGACAATGGCAAGAGGCATGGTGATTACAGGGGTCGTGGAGCATTGTGATGAAAAGGGCATGGATCATTGTGATGACAAAGGCATGGAGCCTTGTCATGACAGGGTTCAAGGAGCATACTGACGACAAGTGTCAGGGAGCATTGTGATGACAAGTGTCATGGAGCACTGTGATGACAAGCGTCATGGAGCCTTGTGATAACCGGGATCTTGGAGCATTGTGATGAAAAGTGAATGCATCATTGTGATGAAAAAGGCATGGTGCCTTGTCATGACAGGGTTCAAGGAGCACACTGACGAAAAGTGTCAGGGAGCATTGTGATGTAAAGTGTATTTACATTGTAAAGACAAAGGTCATGGAGCATTGTGTTGAGAAGTCCATGGATAATTGGAATGGCGAGCGTCATGGGGTGTTGTGATGACAAGTGTTATGGAAGATTGTGATCACAAGGGTTTGGAGCATTGTGATGACAGAGGTCATGGAGCATTTTGAGTTCATTGTGATGACAAAATCATGAAGCATTATGATGAAGGGCATGGTGCATTGAGATGATAGGGTTCATGGAGCACTGAGATGAAAAGTGTCATGGAGCATTGTTATGACAGGGGTCTTGGAGCATTGTGATGACAAGGGCATGGAGCATTGTGATGAGAAGGCCAAGGAGAATACTGATGACATGCGTCATGGAGCTCCGTGATGACAAGTGCATACAGCATTGTGATTTCAGGGGCCTTGGAGCATTGAGATGAAAAGGGGCATGGAGCATTGTGATTACAGGGGTAATGGAGCATTGTGATGACAAGTGAATCGAGCATTGTGATGAAAAAGGCATGGATCCTATTCATGACAGGATTCAAGGAGCATTCCGAAGACAAGTGTCAGGGAGCATTGTGATGACAAGTGTATTGAGTATTGTGATGACAAAGGTCATGGAGCATTGAGATGACAAGGGCATGGGGGATGGTGATGACAGGCATCATGGAGCGTTGTGATGACAAGTCTTATGGAACATTGTGATCACACGGGTTTGGAGCATTGCAATGACAGAGTTCATGGATCATATTGATTTCAAGGAGCATGGATCTTTGTGATGACAAGGGCATGAAGCAATGTGATCCCAAGATGCATGTAGGATTGTGATGACAATGGTAATGGAGGAATGTGATGACAAGCGCATGGAATATTGTGATGAAAATGTCATGTAGCGTTTTGCTGACAAAGGCATGGAGCATTTTGATGACAAGTGTCATGGAGCACTGTGATGACAAACATCACGGAGCATTGTGATTACAGGGGTCATGGAGCATTGGGATGACACGGCCAAGGATCATTGTGTTGACAAGTGTTATGGAGAATTTTGATGACAAGAGTCACGGATCATTGTGTTGTCAGGGGTCATGGATCGTTGTGATGAGAGTGGTCATGGAGCATTGTGATGACAAGGGTCATGGAGCATTGTGATCATAAGGTCATGGATCATTGGGCTGAAAATGTTCATGGAGTATTGTGATGAGAGGTGTCATGGAGCATTGTGATGACAAGGGAATGGAGCATTGTGATGACAATGTCCTGGAGCTTTAATGAGAAGACCATGGAGCCATGTGATGACAAGTCTCATGGAGCATTCTCACAAAAAGTGGATTGGAGCATTGTGATTACTGTGGTCTTCGAGCATTTTGATGAATAGGGCATGGAGCATTGTGATGAAAAAGGCCTTGCCATGACAGAGTCCCAAGAGCATATTGACATCAAGTGTCAGGGACCATTGTGATGACAAGTGTATTGAGCATGGTGATGCCAAAGCTCATGGAGCATTGTGATGAGAAGACCATGGATAATTTTGATGACGAGCGTCATGGGGCGTTGTGAGGACAAGTGTTATGGAACATTGTGATCACAAGGGATTGGAGCCTTGTGATGACAGAGGTCATGGAGCATTTTGAGTTCATTCTGATGACAATAGCATGAAGCACTATGATGAAGGGCATGGTGCATTGTGATGACAGTGTTCTTGGAACATTGAGATGAAAAGGGGCATAAATCATTGTAGTTACAAGGGTCTTGGAGCTTTGTGATGAGAAGGGCATGCAGCATTGTGATGAGAAGGCCATGGAGGATTCTGATGACATGCGTCATGGAGCTTTGTGATTACAAGGGAATGGAGCATTGTGATGAGAAGAACATGGATAATGGTGATGATGAGTTTCATGGGGCGTTGTGATGAAAAGTGTTATGGAACATTGTGATCCCAAGGGTTTAGAGCATTGTGATGGCAGATGTCTTGGAGCATTTTGATTTCATTTTAATTACATTAGCGTGAAGCAATATGATGATGGGCATGTTGCATTGTGATGACAAGGTTCATGGAGCATTGAGATGAAAAGGGGCATGGAGCATTGTGATTACAGGGGTCTAGGAGCTTTGTGATGACAGAGGTCAGGGATCATTTTGATTTGCTTGTGATGACAATAGCGTGAAGCATTATGATGATGGGCATGGTCCATTGTGATGACAGGTGTAATTGAGCATTGAGATGAAAAGGGGCATGCAGCATTGTGATTACAGGGGTATAGGAGTATTGTGATGACAAGAGCATGGAGCATTGTGATGAAAAGTTTTTGGAGCCTTTTCATGACATGTTTCATAGAGCATTCTGATGACGAATGTCAGAGAGCATTGTGATGACAAAGATCCTGGAGCACTGTGATGACAGGTGTCATGGAGCATTGTGATGAGAAGGTCATGGAGCATTGGGCTGAAAATATTCATGGAGTATTGTGGTGACAGGGTTCGTGGATCCTTTTGATAGCAAGGGAATGGAGCATTGTGATGACAAGGTCCTGGAGCATTGTGATGAGAAGTCCATGGAGCCTTGTGATGACAAGTCTAATGGAGCATTCTGATGAAAAGGGGCATGGAGCATTGTGATTACAGGGCCCTGAAGCATTGTAATGACAAGAGCAAGGAGCTTTGTGATGAGAAGGCCATGGAGCATTCTCATGATTTGTGTCATGGGGTTTTGTGATGACAAGGGCATGGACCATTGTGATTGCAGGCGTCTTGGAACTTTGTGATGACAAGGGTCATGGAGCCTTGTGAGGAGAAGGCCGTGGGACATTATGATGGCAGGGGTCATGGAGCATTTTTATGACGGGGGTAATGGATCATTGTGATGAAAAGGGCACGGAACATAGGTCTGTAAAATTTCATGGGTTATTGTGATGACAGTGGGTATGGAGCATTGTGAAGACAAGGGCTCGGAACACTGTGATACATGAGTCATGGAGGATTGTAATGACATGGGCATGGAGCATTGTGATGAGAAGGCCATCGAGAATTGTGATGACAAGCGTCATGGAGCTTTGTGATGACAAGGGCATGGAGCAATATGATGAGATGTTTCAGGGAGCATTGTGATGACAATGGCATGGAGCATTGTGATGACAAGGGTCATGGAGCTGTGTGATAACAAATGTCATGGAGCAGTTTGATGACAAGGGCATGGTGCAATGTGATGAGAAGGGCAGGGAGCATTGTGATGACAGGTGTTATGGAACATTGTGATGTCAGGGCTCATGGAGCATTGTGATGATATGGGCATGTAGCATGGTGATGACAGGTGTCATGGAACATTGTCAGATGACAATTGTTTTGAGCATTGTAATGACAAACATCTTGGATCATTGAGATGACAAGGGCATGGAGTAGTGTGATGACAGGCATCATGGAGCATTGTGATGAGTGTGTTATGGAACATTGTGATCACAAGGGTTTGGAGCCTAGTGATGACAGAGGTCATGGATCATTTTGATTTCAAGGAGCAGGGAACATTGTGATGACAAGGGCATGAAGCAATGTGATCCCAATTTTCAGGGAGGATTGTGATGACAATGGTAATGGAGTATTGTGATGAGAATCACATGGAGCACTGTGATGACAAGGTCATGTAGCATTTTGCTGACAAAGGCATGGAACATTGTGATGACAAGTGTCATGGAACATTGTGATAACAGGGGTCATAGAGCATTAGGATGACAAGAGCATGGACCATTTTGATGAGAAGAGTCATGGAGCATTTTGATGACAAGAGCCACAGATCATTGTCTTGTCAGGGGTCATTGAGCGTTGTGATGACAGTGGTCATGGAGGATTGGGCTGAAAATGTTCTTGGAGCATTGTGAACACAAGGGAATGGAGCATTGTGGTGACAATATCCTGGAGCATTGTGATGAGATGACCATGGAGTCTTTTGATGACAAGTCTCATGGAGCAAGCTGATGGAAAGGGGCTTGGAGCATTGTGATTACAGTTGTCTTGGAGCATTTTGATGACAAGAACATGGAGCATTGTGATGAGAATTCCATGGAACATTCTGATGACATGCATCATGGAGCTTTGTGATGACAATGGCAAGAGGCATTGTGATTACAGGGATCTTGGAGCATTGTGATGAAAAGGGCATGGATCATTGTGATGACAAAGGCATGGAGACTTCTCATGACAGGGTTCAAGGAGCATACTGACGACAAGTGTCAGGGAGCATTGTGAAGACAAGTGTCATGGAGCACTGTGATAACAAGCGTCATGGAGCCTTGTGATGACCTGGATCTTGGAGCATTGTGATGAAAAGTGAATGCATCATTGTGATGAAAAAGGCATGGTGCCTTGTCATGACAGGGTTCAAGGAGCACACTGACGAAAAGTGTCAGGGAGCATTGTGTTGTAAAGTGTATTGCACATTGTAAAGACAAAGGTCATGGAGCATTGTGATGAGAAGTCCATGGATAATTGGGATGATGAGCGTCATGGGGTGTTGTGATGACAAGTGTTATGGAAGATTGTGATCACAAGGGTTTGGAGCATTGTGATGACAGAGGTCATGGAGCATTTTGAGTTCATTGTGATGACAAAATCATGAAGCATTATGTTGAAGGGCATGGTGCATTGTGATGATAGGGTTCATGGAGCACTGAGATGAAAAGTGTCATGGAGCATTGTTATGAAAGGGGTCTTGGAGCATTGTGATGACAAGGGCATGGAACATTGTGATGAGAAGGCCAAGGAGAATACTGATGACATGCGTCATGGAGCTCCGTGATGACAAGTGCATACAGCATTGTGATTTCAGGGGCCTTGGAGCATTGAGATGAAAAGGGGCATGGAGCATTGTGATTACAGGGGTCATGGAGCATTGGGATGACACGGCCAAGGATCATTGTGTTGACAAGTGTTATGGAGAATTTTGATGACAAGAGTCACGGATCATTGTGTTGTCAGGGGTCATGGATCGTTGTGATGAGAGTGGTCATGGAGCATTGTGATGACAAGGGTCATGGAGCATTGTGATCATAAGGTCATGGATCATTGGGCTGAAAATGTTCATGGAGTATTGTGATGAGAGGTGTCATGGAGCATTGTGATGACAAGGGAATGGAGCATTGTGATGACAATGTCCTGGAGCTTTAATGAGAAGACCATGGAGCCATGTGATGACAAGTCTCATGGAGCATTCTCACAAAAAGTGGATTGGAGCATTGTGATTACTGTGGTCTTCGAGCATTTTGATGAATAGGGCATGGAGCATTGTGATGAAAAAGGCCTTGCCATGACAGAGTCCCAAGAGCATATTGACATCAAGTGTCAGGGACCATTGTGATGACAAGTGTATTGAGCATGGTGATGCCAAAGCTCATGGAGCATTGTGATGAGAAGACAATGGATAATTTTGATGACGAGCGTCATGGGGCGTTGTGAGGACAAGTGTTATGGAACATTGTGATCACAAGGGATTGGAGCCTTGTGATGACAGAGGTCATGGAGCATTTTGAGTTCATTCTGATGACAATAGCATGAAGCACTATGATGATGGGCAGGGTGCATTGTGATGACAGGGTTCATGGAACATTGAAATGAAAAAGGGCAAAAATCATTGTAGTTACAAGGGTCTTGGAGCTTTGTGATGAGAAGGGCATGCAGCATTGTGATGAGAAGGCCATGGAGGATTCTGACGACATGCGTCATGGAGCTTTGTGATGACAAGGGCATGGAGCATTGTGATGAGAAGAACATGGATAATGGTGATGACGAGTTTCATGGGGCGTTGTGATGAAAAGTGTTATGGAACATTGTGATCCCAAGGGTTTAGAGCATTGTGATGGCAGATGTCTTGGAGCATTTTGATTTCATTTTGATTACATTAGCGTGAAGCAATATGATGATGGGCATGTTGCATTGTGATGACAAGGTTCATGGAGCATTGAGATGAAAAGGGGCATGGAGCATTGTGATTACAGGGGTCTAGGAGCTTTGTGATGACAGAGGTCATGGATCATTTTGATTTCCTTGTGATGACAATAGCCTGAAGCATTATGATGATGGGCATGGTCCATTGTGATGACAGGTGTAATGGAGCATTGAGATGAAAAGGGGCATGGAGCATTGTGATTACAGGGGTATAGAATTATTGTGATGACAAGAGCATGGAGCATTGTGATGAAAAGTGCTTGGAGCCTTTTCATGACATGTTTCAAAGAGCATTCTGATGACGAATGTCAGAGAGCATTGTGATGACAAAGATCCTGGAGCACTGTGATGACAGGTGTCATGGAGCATTGTGATGAGAAGGTCATGGAGCATTGGGCTGAAAATATTCATGGAGTATTGTGGTGACAGGGTTCGTGGATCCTTTTGATAGCAAGGGAATGGAGCATTGTGATGACAAGGTCCTGGAGCATTGTGATGAGAAGTCCATGGAGCCTTGTGATGACAAGTCTAATGGAGCATTCTGATGAAAAGGGGCATGGAGCATTGTGATTACAGGGCACGGGAGCATTGTAATTAGAAGAGCAAGGAGCTTTGTGATGAGAAGGCCATGGAGCATTCTCATGATTTGTGTCATGGTGTGTTGTGATGACAAGGGCATGGACCATTGTGATTGCAGGCGTCTTGGAGCTTTGTGATGACAAGGGTCATGGAGCCTTGTGAGGAGAAGGCCGTGGGACATTATGATGGCAGGGGTCATGGAGCATTGTTATGACAGGGGTAATGGAACATTGTGATGAAAAGGTCACGGAACATAGGTGTATAAAATTTCATGGATTATTGTGATGACAGTGGGTATGGAGCATTGTGATGACAAGGGCTCGGAACACTGTGATACATGGGTCATGGAGGATTGTAATGACATGGGCATGGAGCATTGTGAAGAGAAGGGCATCGAGAATTGTGATGACAAGCGTCATGGAGCTTTGTGATGACAAGGACATGGAGCAATATGATGAGACGTTTCAGGGAGCATTGTGATGACAATGGCATGGAGCATTGTGATGCCAAGGGTCATGGAGCTGTGTGATAACAAATGTCTTGAAGGAGTTTGATGACAAGGGCATGGTGCATTGTGATGAGAAGGGCAGGGAGCATTGTGATGACAGGTGTTATGGAACATTGTGATGTCAGGGCTCATGGAACATTGTGATGATATGGGCATGTAGCATGGTGATGACAGGTGTCATGGAACAGTGTGAGATGACAAGTGTTTTGAGCCTTGTGATGACAAACATCTTGGATCATTGAGATGACAAGGGCATGGAGTAGTGTGATGACAGGCATCATGGAGCATTGTGATGAGTGTGTTATGGAATACTGTGATCACAAGGGTTTGGAGCCTAGTGATGACACAGGTCATGGATCATTTTGATTTCAAGGAGCATGGAACATTGTGATGACAAGGGCATGAAGCAATGTGATCCCAAGTTTCAGGGAGGAGTGTTATGACAATTGTAATGGAGTATTGTGATGAGAATCACATGGAGCACTGTGATGACAAGGTCATGTAGCATTTTGCTGACAAAGGCGTGGAGCATTGTGATGACAAGTGTCATGGAACATTGTGATAACAGGGGTCATAGAGCATTAGGATGACAAGAGCATGGACCATTTTGATGAGAAGAGTCATGGAGCATTTTGATGACAAGATCCACAGATCATTGTGTTGTCAGGGGTCATTGAGCATTGTGATGACAGTGGTCATGGAGGATTGGGCTGAATATATTCTTGGAGCATTGTGAACACAAGGGAATGGAGCATTGTGGTGACAATATCCTGGAGCATTGTGATGAGATGACCATGGAGTCTTTTGATGACAAGTCTCATGGAGCAAGCTGATGGAAAGGGGCATGGAGCATTGTGATTACAGTTGTCTTGGAGCATTGTGATGACAAGAGCATGGAGCATTGTGATGAGAAGTCCATGGAACATTCTGATGACCTGCATCATGGAGCTTTGTGATGACAATGGCAAGAGGCATGGTGATTACAGGGGTCGTGGAGCATTGTGATGAAAAGGGCATGGATCATTGTGATGACAAAGGCATGGAGCCTTGTCATGACAGGGTTCAAGGAGCATACTGACGACAAGTGTCAGGGAGCATTGTGATGACAAGTGTCATGGAGCACTGTGATGACAAGCGTCATGGAGCCTTGTGATAACCGGGATCTTGGAGCATTGTGATGAAAAGTGAATGCATCATTGTGATGAAAAAGGCATGGTGCCTTGTCATGACAGGGTTCAAGGAGCACACTGATGAAAAGTGTCAGGGAGCATTGTGATGTAAAGTGTATTGACATTGTAAAGACAAAGGTCATGGAGCATTGTGTTGAGAAGTCCATGGATAATTTGGATGACGAGCGTCATGGGGTGTTGTGATGACAAGTGTTATGGAAGATTGTGATCACAAGGGTTTGGAGCATTGTGATGACAGAGGTCATGGAGCATTTTGAGTTCATTGTGATGACAAAATCATGAAGCATTATGATGAAGGGCATGGTGCATTGAGATGATAGGGTTCATGGAGCACTGAGATGAAAAGTGTCATGGAGCATTGTTATGACAGGGGTCTTGGAGCATTGTGATGACAAGGGCATGGAGCATTGTGATGAGAAGGCCAAGGAGAATACTGATGACATGCGTCATGGAGCTCCGTGATGACAAGTGCATACAGCATTGTGATTTCAGGGGCCTTGGAGCATTGAGATGAAAAGGGGCATGGAGCATTGTGATTACAGTGGTAATGGAGCATTGTGATGACAAGTGAATCGAGCATTGTGATGAAAAAGGCATGGATCCTATTCATGACAGGATTCAAGGAGCATTCCGAAGACAAGTGTCAGGGAGCATTGTGATGACAAGTGTATTGAGTATTGTGATGACAAAGGTCATGGAGCATTGAGATGACAAGGGCATGGGGGATGGTGATGACAGGCATCATGGAGCGTTGTGATGACAAGTCTTATGGAACATTGTGATCAAACGGGTTTGGAGCATTGCGATGACAGAGTTCATGGATCATATTGATTTCAAGGAGCATGGATCTTTGTGATGACAAGGGCATGAAGCAATGTGATCCCAAGATGCATGTAGGATTGTGATGACAATGGTAATGGAGGAATGTGATGACAAGCGCATGGAATATTGTGATGAAAAGGTCATGTAGCGTTTTGCTGACAAAGGCATGGAGCATTTTGATGACAAGTGTCATGGAGCACTGTGATGACAAACATAACGGAGCATTGTGATTACAGGGGTCATGGAGCATTGGGATGACACGGCCAAGGATCATTGTGTTGACAAGTGTTATGGAGAATTTTGATGACAAGAGTCACGGATCGTTGTGTTGTCAGGGGTCATGGATCGTTGTGATGAGAGTGGTCATGGAGCATTGTGATGACAAGGGTCATGGAGCATTGTGATCATAAGGTCATGGAGCATTGGGCTGAAAATGTTCATGGAGTATTGTGATGAGAGGTGTCATGGAGCATTGTGATGACAAGGGAATGGAACATTGTGATGACAATGTCCTGGAGCATTTAATGAGAAGACCATGGAGCCATGTGATGACAAGTCTCATGGAGCATTCTCACAAAAAGCGGATTGGAGCATTGTGATTACTGTGGTCTTGGAGCATTTTGATGAATAGGGCATGGAGCATTGTGATGAAAAAGGCATGGAGCCTTGCCATGACAGGGTTCCAAGAGCATATTGACATCAAGTGTCAGGGACCATTGTGATGACAAGTGTATTGAGCATGGTGATGCCAAAGCTCATGGAGCATTGTGATGAGAAGACCATGGATAATTTTGATGACGAGCGTCATGGGGCGTTGTGAGGACAAGTGTTATGGAACATTGTGATCACAAGGGATTGGAGCCTTGTGATGACAGAGGTCATGGAGCATTTTGAGTTCATTCTGATGACAATAGCATGAAGCACTATGATGAAGGGCATGGTGCATTGTGATGACAGTGTTCTTGGAACATTGAGATGAAAAGGGGCATAAATCATTGTAGTTACAAGGGTCTTGGAGCTTTGTGATGAGAAGGGCATGCAGCATTGTGATGAGAAGGCCATGGAGGATTCTGATGACATGCGTCATGGAGCTTTGTGATTACAAGGGAATGGAGCATTGTGATGAGAAGAACATGGATAATGGTGATGATGAGTTTCATGGGGCGTTGTGATGAAAAGTGTTATGGAACATTGTGATCCCAAGGGTTTAGAGCATTGTGATGGCAGATGTCTTGGAGCATTTTGATTTCATTTTAATTACATTAGCGTGAAGCAATATGATGATGGGCATGTTGCATTGTGATGACAAGGTTCATGGAGCATTGAGATGAAAAGGGGCATGGAGCATTGTGATTACAGGGGTCTAGGAGCTTTGTGATGACAGAGGTCAGGGATCATTTTGATTTGCTTGTGATGACAATAGCGTGAAGCATTATGATGATGGGCATGGTCCATTGTGATGACAGGTGTAATTGAGCATTGAGATGAAAAGGGGCATGGAGCATTGTGATTACAGGGGTATAGGAGTATTGTGATGACAAGAGCATGGAGCATTGTGATGAAAAGTTTTTGGAGCCTTTTCATGACATGTTTCATAGAGCATTCTGATGACGAATGTCAGAGAGCATTGTGATGACAAAGATCCTGGAGCACTGTGATGACAGGTGTCATGGAGCATTGTGATGAGAAGGTCATGGAGCATTTGGCTGAAAATATTCATGGAGTATTGTGGTGACAGGGTTCGTGGATCCTTTTGATAGCAAGGGAATGGAGCATTGTGATGACAAGGTCCTGGAGCATTGTGATGAGAAGTCCATGGAGCCTTGTGATGACAAGTCTAATGGAGCATTCTGATGAAAAGGGGCATGGAGCATTGTGATTACAGGGCCCTGAAGCATTGTAATGACAAGAGCAAGGAGCTTTGTGATGAGAAGGCCATGGAGCATTCTCATGATTTGTGTCATGGGGTTTTGTGATGACAAGGGCATGGACCATTGTGATTGCAGGCGTCTTGGAACTTTGTGATGACAAGGGTCATGGAGCCTTGTGAGGAGAAGGCCGTGGGACATTATGATGGCAGGGGTCATGGAGCATTTTTATGACGGGGGTAATGGATCATTGTGATGAAAAGGGCACGGAACATAGGTCTGTAAAATTTCATGGGTTATTGTGATGACAGTGGGTATGGAGCATTGTGAAGACAAGGGCTCGGAACACTGTGATACATGAGTCATGGAGGATTGTAATGACATGGGCATGGAGCATTGTGATGAGAAGGCCATCGAGAATTGTGATGACAAGCGTCATGGAGCTTTGTGATGACAAGGGCATGGAGCAATATGATGAGATGTTTCAGGGAGCATTGTGATGACAATGGCATGGAGCATTGTGATGACAAGGGTCATGGAGCTGTGTGATAACAAATGTCATGGAGCAGTTTGATGACAAGGGCATGGTGCAATGTGATGAGAAGGGCAGGGAGCATTGTGATGACAGGTGTTATGGAACATTGTGATGTCAGGGCTCATGGAGCATTGTGATGATATGGGCATGTAGCATGGTGATGACAGGTGTCATGGAACATTGTCAGATGACAATTGTTTTGAGCATTGTAATGACAAACATCTTGGATCATTGAGATGACAAGGGCATGGAGTAGTGTGATGACAGGCATCATGGAGCATTGTGATGAGTGTGTTATGGAACATTGTGATCACAAGGGTTTGGAGCCTAGTGATGACAGAGGTCATGGATCATTTTGATTTCAAGGAGCAGGGAACATTGTGATGACAAGGGCATGAAGCAATGTGATCCCAATTTTCAGGGAGGATTGTGATGACAATGGTAATGGAGTATTGTGATGAGAATCACATGGAGCACTGTGATGACAAGGTCATGTAGCATTTTGCTGACAAAGGCATGGAACATTGTGATGACAAGTGTCATGGAACATTGTGATAACAGGGGTCATAGAGCATTAGGATGACAAGAGCATGGACCATTTTGATGAGAAGAGTCATGGAGCATTTTGATGACAAGAGCCACAGATCATTGTCTTGTCAGGGGTCATTGAGCGTTGTGATGACAGTGGTCATGGAGGATTGGGCTGAAAATGTTCTTGGAACATTGTGAACACAAGGGAATGGAGCATTGTGGTGAGAATATCCTGGAGCATTGTGATGAGATGACCATGGAGTCTTTTGATGACAAGTCTCATGGAGCAAGCTGATGGAAAGGGGCATGGAGCATTGTGATTACAGTTGTCTTGGAGCATTTTGATGACAAGAACATGGAGCATTGTGATGAGAAGTCCATGGAACATTCTGATGACATGCATCATGGAGCTTTGTGATGACAATGGCAAGAGGCATTGTGATTACAGGGATCTTGGAGCATTGTGATGAAAAGGGCATGGATCATTGTGATGACAAAGGCATGGAGACTTGTCATGACAGGGTTCAAGGAGCATACTGACGACAAGTGTCAGGGAGCATTGTGAAGACAAGTGTCATGGAGCACTGTGATAACAAGCGTCATGGAGCCTTGTGATGACCTGGATCTTTGAGCATTGTGATGAAAAGTGAATGCATCATTGTGATGAAAAAGGCATGGTGCCTTGTCATGACAGGGTTCAAGGAGCACACTGACGAAAAGTGTCAGGGAGCATTGTGTTGTAAAGTGTATTGCACATTGTAAAGACAAAGGTCATGGAGCATTGTGATGAGAAGTCCATGGATAATTGGGATGATGAGCGTCATGGTGTGTTGTGATGACAAGTGTTATGGAAGATTGTGATCACAAGGGTTTGGAGCATTGTGATGACAGAGGTCATGGAGCATTTTGAGTTCATTGTGATGACAAAATCATGAAGCATTATGTTGAAGGGCATGGTGCATTGTGATGATAGGGTTCATGGAGCACTGAGATGAAAAGTGTCATGGAGCATTGTTATGAAAGGGGTCTTGGAGCATTGTGATGACAAGGGCATGGAACATTGTGATAAGAAGGCCAAGGAGAATACTGATGACATGCGTCATGGAGCTCCGTGATGACAAGTGCATACAGCATTGTGATTTCAGGGGCCTTGGAGCATTGAGATGAAAAGGGGCATGGAGCATTGTGATTACAGGGGTCATGGAGCATTGGGATGACACGGCCAAGGATCATTGTGTTGACAAGTGTTATGGAGAATTTTGATGACAAGAGTCACGGATCATTGTGTTGTCAGGGGTCATGGATCGTTGTGATGAGAGTGGTCATGGAGCATTGTGATGACAAGGGTCATGGAGCATTGTGATCATAAGGTCATGGATCATTGGGCTGAAAATGTTCATGGAGTATTGTGATGAGAGGTGTCATGGAGCATTGTGATGACAAGGGAATGGAGCATTGTGATGACAATGTCCTGGAGCTTTAATGAGAAGACCATGGAGCCATGTGATGACAAGTCTCATGGAGCATTCTCACAAAAAGTGGATTGGAGCATTGTGATTACTGTGGTCTTCGAGCATTTTGATGAATAGGGCATGGAGCATTGTGATGAAAAAGGCCTTGCCATGACAGAGTCCCAAGAGCATATTGACATCAAGTGTCAGGGACCATTGTGATGACAAGTGTATTGAGCATGGTGATGCCAAAGCTCATGGAGCATTGTGATGAGAAGACAATGGATAATTTTGATGACGAGCGTCATGGGGCGTTGTGAGGACAAGTGTTATGGAACATTGTGATCACAAGGGATTGGAGCCTTGTGATGACAGAGGTCATGGAGCATTTTGAGTTCATTCTGATGACAATAGCATGAAGCACTATGATGATGGGCAGGGTGCATTGTGATGACAGGGTTCATGGAACATTGAAATGAAAAAGGGCAAAAATCATTGTAGTTACAAGGGTCTTGGAGCTTTGTGATGAGAAGGGCATGCAGCATTGTGATGAGAAGGCCATGGAGGATTCTGACGACATGCGTCATGGAGCTTTGTGATGACAAGGGCATGGAGCATTGTGATGAGAAGAACATGGATAATGGTGATGACGAGTTTCATGGGGCTTTGTGATGAAAAGTGTTATGGAACATTGTGATCCCAAGGGTTTAGAGCATCGTGATGGCAGATGTCTTGGAGCATTTTGATTTCATTTTGATTACATTAGCGTGAAGCAATATGATGATGGGCATGTTGCATTGTGATGACAAGGTTCATGGAGCATTGAGATGAAAAGGGGCATGGAGCATTGTGATTACAGGGGTCTAGGAGCTTTGTGATGACAGAGGTCATGGATCATTTTGATTTCCTTGTGATGACAATAGCCTGAAGCATTATGATGATGGGCATGGTCCATTGTGATGACAGGTGTAATGGAGCATTGAGATGAAAAGGGGCATGGAGCATTGTGATTACAGGGGTATAGAATTATTGTGATGACAAGAGCATGGAGCATTGTGATGAAAAGTGCTTGGAGCCTTTTCATGACATGTTTCAAAGAGCATTCTGATGACGAATGTCAGAGAGCATTGTGATGACAAAGATCCTGGAGCACTGTGATGACAGGTGTCATGGAGCATTGTGATGAGAAGGTCATGGAGCATTGGGCTGAAAATATTCATGGAGTATTGTGGTGACAGGGTTCGTGGATCCTTTTGATAGCAAGGGAATGGAGCATTGTGATGACAAGGTCCTGGAGCATTGTGATGAGAAGTCCATGGAGCCTTGTGATGACAAGTCTAATGGAGCATTCTGATGAAAAGGGGCATGGAGCATTGTGATTACAGGGCACGGGAGCATTGTAATTAGAAGAGCAAGGAGCTTTGTGATGAGAAGGCCATGGAGCATTCTCATGATTTGTGTCATGGTGTGTTGTGATGACAAGGGCATGGACCATTGTGATTGCAGGCGTCTTGGAGCTTTGTGATGACAAGGGTCATGGAGCCTTGTGAGGAGAAGGCCGTGGGACATTATGATGGCAGGGGTCATGGAGCATTGTTATGACAGGGGTAATGGAACATTGTGATGAAAAGGGCACGGAACATAGGTGTATAAAATTTCATGGATTATTGTGATGACAGTGGGTATGGAGCATTGTGATGACAAGGGCTCGGAACACTGTGATACATGGGTCATGGAGGATTGTAATGACATGGGCATGGAGCATTGTGAAGAGAAGGGCATCGAGAATTGTGATGACAAGCGTCATGGAGCTTTGTGATGACAAGGACATGGAGCAATATGATGAGACGTTTCAGGGAGCATTGTGATGACAATGGCATGGAGCATTGTGATGCCAAGGGTCATGGAGCTGTGTGATAACAAATGTCTTGAAGGAGTTTGATGACAAGGGCATGGTGCATTGTGATGAGAAGGGCAGGGAGCATTGTGATGACAGGTGTTATGGAACATTGTGATGTCAGGGCTCATGGAACATTGTGATGATATGGGCATGTAGCATGGTGATGACAGGTGTCATGGAACAGTGTGAGATGACAAGTGTTTTGAGCCTTGTGATGACAAACATCTTGGATCATTGAGATCACAAGGGCATGGAGTAGTGTGATGACAGGCATCATGGAGCATTGTGATGAGTGTGTTATGGAATACTGTGATCACAATGGTTTGGAGCCTAGTGATGACACAGGTCATGGATCATTTTGATTTCAAGGAGCATGGAACATTGTGATGACAAGGGCATGAAGCAATGTGATCCCAAGTTTCAGGGAGGAGTGTTATGACAATTGTAATGGAGTATTGTGTTGAGAATCACATGGAGCACTGTGATGACAAGGTCATGTAGCATTTTGCTGACAAAGGCGTGGAGCATTGTGATGACAAGTGTCATGGAACATTGTGATAACAGGGGTCATAGAGCATTAGGATGACAAGAGCATGGACCATTTTGATGAGAAGAGTCATGGAGCATTTTGATGACAAGATCCACAGATCATTGTGTTGTCAGGGGTCATTGAGCATTGTGATGACAGTGGTCATGGAGGATTGGGCTGAATATATTCTTGGAGCATTGTGAACACAAGGGAATGGAGCATTGTGGTGACAATATCCTGGAGCATTGTGATGAGATGACCATGGAGTCTTTTGATGACAAGTCTCATGGAGCAAGCTGATGGAAAGGGGCATGGAGCATTGTGATTACAGTTGTCTTGGAGCATTGTGATGACAAGAGCATGGAGCATTGTGATGAGAAGTCCATGGAACATTCTGATGACCTGCATCATGGAGCTTTGTGATGACAATGGCAAGAGGCATGGTGATTACAGGGGTCGTGGAGCATTGTGATGAAAAGGGCATGGATCATTGTGATGACAAAGGCATGGAGCCTTGTCATGACAGGGTTCAAGGAGCATACTGACGACAAGTGTCAGGGAGCATTGTGATGACAAGTGTCATGGAGCACTGTGATGACAAGCGTCATGGAGCCTTGTGATAACCGGGATCTTGGAGCATTGTGATGAAAAGTGAATGCATCATTGTGATGAAAAAGGCATGGTGCCTTGTCATGACAGGGTTCAAGGAGCACACTGATGAAAAGTGTCAGGGAGCATTGTGATGTAAAGTGTATTGACATTGTAAAGACAAAGGTCATGGAGCATTGTGTTGAGAAGTCCATGGATAATTTGGATGACGAGCGTCATGGGGTGTTGTGATGACAAGTGTTATGGAAGATTGTGATCACAAGGGTTTGGAGCATTGTGATGACAGAGGTCATGGAGCATTTTGAGTTCATTGTGATGACAAAATCATGAAGCATTATGATGAAGGGCATGGTGCATTGAGATGATAGGGTTCATGGAGCACTGAGATGAAAAGTGTCATGGAGCATTGTTATGACAGGGGTCTTGGAGCATTGTGATGACAAGGGCATGGAGCATTGTGATGAGAAGGCCAAGGAGAATACTGATGACATGCGTCATGGAGCTCCGTGATGACAAGTGCATACAGCATTGTGATTTCAGGGGCCTTGGAGCATTGAGATGAAAAGGGGCATGGAGCATTGTGATTACAGTGGTAATGGAGCATTGTGATGACAAGTGAATCGAGCATTGTGATGAAAAAGGCATGGATCCTATTCATGACAGGATTCAAGGAGCATTCCGAAGACAAGTGTCAGGGAGCATTGTGATGACAAGTGTATTGAGTATTGTGATGACAAAGGTCATGGAGCATTGAGATGACAAGGGCATGGGGGATGGTGATGACAGGCATCATGGAGCGTTGTGATGACAAGTCTTATGGAACATTGTGATCAAACGGGTTTGGAGCATTGCGATGACAGAGTTCATGGATCATATTGATTTCAAGGAGCATGGATCTTTGTGATGACAAGGGCATGAAGCAATGTGATCCCAAGATGCATGTAGGATTGTGATGACAATGGTAATGGAGGAATGTGATGACAAGCGCATGGAATATTGTGATGAAAAGGTCATGTAGCGTTTTGCTGACAAAGGCATGGAGCATTTTGATGACAAGTGTCATGGAGCACTGTGATGACAAACATAACGGAGCATTGTGATTACAGGGGTCATGGAGCATTGGGATGACACGGCCAAGGATCATTGTGTTGACAAGTGTTATGGAGAATTTTGATGACAAGAGTCACGGATCGTTGTGTTGTCAGGGGTCATGGATCGTTGTGATGAGAGTGGTCATGGAGCATTGTGATGACAAGGGTCATGGAGCATTGTGATCATAAGGTCATGGAGCATTGGGCTGAAAATGTTCATGGAGTATTGTGATGAGAGGTGTCATGGAGCATTGTGATGACAAGGGAATGGAACATTGTGATGACAATGTCCTGGAGCATTTAATGAGAAGACCATGGAGCCATGTGATGACAAGTCTCATGGAGCATTCTCACAAAAAGCGGATTGGAGCATTGTGATTACTGTGGTCTTGGAGCATTGTGATGAATAGGGCATGGAGCATTGTGATGAAAAAGGCATGGAGCCTTGCCATGACAGGGTTCCAAGAGCATATTGACATCAAGTGTCAGGGACCATTGTGATGACAAGTGTATTGAGCATGGTGATGCCAAAGCTCATGGAGCATTGTGATGAGAAGACCATGGATAATTTTGATGACGAGCGTCATGGGGCGTTGTGAGGACAAGTGTTATGGAACATTGTGATCACAAGGGATTGGAGCCTTGTGATGACAGAGGTCATGGAGCATTTTGAGTTCATTCTGATGACAATAGCATGAAGCACTATGATGAAGGGCATGGTGCATTGTGATGACAGTGTTCTTGGAACATTGAGATGAAAAGGGGCATAAATCATTGTAGTTACAAGGGTCTTGGAGCTTTGTGATGAGAAGGGCATGCAGCATTGTGATGAGAAGGCCATGGAGGATTCTGATGACATGCGTCATGGAGCTTTGTGATTACAAGGGAATGGAGCATTGTGATGAGAAGAACATGGATAATGGTGATGATGAGTTTCATGGGGCGTTGTGATGAAAAGTGTTATGGAACATTGTGATCCCAAGGGTTTAGAGCATTGTGATGGCAGATGTCTTGGAGCATTTTGATTTCATTTTAATTACATTAGCGTGAAGCAATATGATGATGGGCATGTTGCATTGTGATGACAAGGTTCATGGAGCATTGAGATGAAAAGGG
The DNA here is from genome assembly GCF_025265405.1 of Mesoplodon densirostris. NCBI lineage: Eukaryota > Metazoa > Chordata > Mammalia > Artiodactyla > Ziphiidae > Mesoplodon > Mesoplodon densirostris. The sequence goes on from NC_082682.1 coordinate 3,955,748, forward strand.
GCATGGAGCATTGTGATTACAGGGGTCTAGGAGCTTTGTGATGACAGAGGTCAGGGATCATTTTGATTTGCTTGTGATGACAATAGCGTGAAGCATTATGATGATGGGCATGGTCCATTGTGATGACAGGTGTAATTGAGCATTGAGATGAAAAGGGGCATGGAGCATTGTGATTACAGGGGTATAGGAGTATTGTGATGACAAGAGCATGGAGCATTGTGATGAAAAGTTTTTGGAGCCTTTTCATGACATGTTTCATAGAGCATTCTGATGACGAATGTCAGAGAGCATTGTGATGACAAAGATCCTGGAGCACTGTGATGACAGGTGTCATGGAGCATTGTGATGAGAAGGTCATGGAGCATTTGGCTGAAAATATTCATGGAGTATTGTGGTGACAGGGTTCGTGGATCCTTTTGATAGCAAGGGAATGGAGCATTGTGATGACAAGGTCCTGGAGCATTGTGATGAGAAGTCCATGGAGCCTTGTGATGACAAGTCTAATGGAGCATTCTGATGAAAAGGGGCATGGAGCATTGTGATTACAGGGCCCTGAAGCATTGTAATGACAAGAGCAAGGAGCTTTGTGATGAGAAGGCCATGGAGCATTCTCATGATTTGTGTCATGGGGTTTTGTGATGACAAGGGCATGGACCATTGTGATTGCAGGCGTCTTGGAACTTTGTGATGACAAGGGTCATGGAGCCTTGTGAGGAGAAGGCCGTGGGACATTATGATGGCAGGGGTCATGGAGCATTTTTATGACGGGGGTAATGGATCATTGTGATGAAAAGGGCACGGAACATAGGTCTGTAAAATTTCATGGGTTATTGTGATGACAGTGGGTATGGAGCATTGTGAAGACAAGGGCTCGGAACACTGTGATACATGAGTCATGGAGGATTGTAATGACATGGGCATGGAGCATTGTGATGAGAAGGCCATCGAGAATTGTGATGACAAGCGTCATGGAGCTTTGTGATGACAAGGGCATGGAGCAATATGATGAGATGTTTCAGGGAGCATTGTGATGACAATGGCATGGAGCATTGTGATGACAAGGGTCATGGAGCTGTGTGATAACAAATGTCATGGAGCAGTTTGATGACAAGGGCATGGTGCAATGTGATGAGAAGGGCAGGGAGCATTGTGATGACAGGTGTTATGGAACATTGTGATGTCAGGGCTCATGGAGCATTGTGATGATATGGGCATGTAGCATGGTGATGACAGGTGTCATGGAACATTGTCAGATGACAATTGTTTTGAGCATTGTAATGACAAACATCTTGGATCATTGAGATGACAAGGGCATGGAGTAGTGTGATGACAGGCATCATGGAGCATTGTGATGAGTGTGTTATGGAACATTGTGATCACAAGGGTTTGGAGCCTAGTGATGACAGAGGTCATGGATCATTTTGATTTCAAGGAGCAGGGAACATTGTGATGACAAGGGCATGAAGCAATGTGATCCCAATTTTCAGGGAGGATTGTGATGACAATGGTAATGGAGTATTGTGATGAGAATCACATGGAGCACTGTGATGACAAGGTCATGTAGCATTTTGCTGACAAAGGCATGGAACATTGTGATGACAAGTGTCATGGAACATTGTGATAACAGGGGTCATAGAGCATTAGGATGACAAGAGCATGGACCATTTTGATGAGAAGAGTCATGGAGCATTTTGATGACAAGAGCCACAGATCATTGTCTTGTCAGGGGTCATTGAGCGTTGTGATGACAGTGGTCATGGAGGATTGGGCTGAAAATGTTCTTGGAACATTGTGAACACAAGGGAATGGAGCATTGTGGTGAGAATATCCTGGAGCATTGTGATGAGATGACCATGGAGTCTTTTGATGACAAGTCTCATGGAGCAAGCTGATGGAAAGGGGCATGGAGCATTGTGATTACAGTTGTCTTGGAGCATTTTGATGACAAGAACATGGAGCATTGTGATGAGAAGTCCATGGAACATTCTGATGACATGCATCATGGAGCTTTGTGATGACAATGGCAAGAGGCATTGTGATTACAGGGATCTTGGAGCATTGTGATGAAAAGGGCATGGATCATTGTGATGACAAAGGCATGGAGACTTGTCATGACAGGGTTCAAGGAGCATACTGACGACAAGTGTCAGGGAGCATTGTGAAGACAAGTGTCATGGAGCACTGTGATAACAAGCGTCATGGAGCCTTGTGATGACCTGGATCTTGGAGCATTGTGATGAAAAGTGAATGCATCATTGTGATGAAAAAGGCATGGTGCCTTGTCATGACAGGGTTCAAGGAGCACACTGACGAAAAGTGTCAGGGAGCATTGTGTTGTAAAGTGTATTGCACATTGTAAAGACAAAGGTCATGGAGCATTGTGATGAGAAGTCCATGGATAATTGGGATGATGAGCGTCATGGGGTGTTGTGATGACAAGTGTTATGGAAGATTGTGATCACAAGGGTTTGGAGCATTGTGATGACAGAGGTCATGGAGCATTTTGAGTTCATTGTGATGACAAAATCATGAAGCATTATGTTGAAGGGCATGGTGCATTGTGATGATAGGGTTCATGGAGCACTGAGATGAAAAGTGTCATGGAGCATTGTTATGAAAGGGGTCTTGGAGCATTGTGATGACAAGGGCATGGAACATTGTGATGAGAAGGCCAAGGAGAATACTGATGACATGCGTCATGGAGCTCCGTGATGACAAGTGCATACAGCATTGTGATTTCAGGGGCCTTGGAGCATTGAGATGAAAAGGGGCATGGAGCATTGTGATTACAGGGGTCATGGAGCATTGGGATGACACGGCCAAGGATCATTGTGTTGACAAGTGTTATGGAGAATTTTGATGACAAGAGTCACGGATCGTTGTGTTGTCAGGGGTCATGGATCGTTGTGATGGGAGTGGTCATGGAGCATTGTGATGACAAGGGTCATGGAGCATTGTGATCATAAGGTCATGGATCATTGGGCTGAAAATGTTCATGGAGTATTGTGATGAGAGGTGTCATGGAGCATTGTGATGACAAGGGAATGGAGCATTGTGATGACAATGTCCTGGAGCTTTAATGAGAAGACCATGGAGCCATGTGATGACAAGTCTCATGGAGCATTCTCACAAAAAGTGGATTGGAGCATTGTGATTACTGTGGTCTTCGAGCATTTTGATGAATAGGGCATGGAGCATTGTGATGAAAAAGGCCTTGCCATGACAGAGTCCCAAGAGCATATTGACATCAAGTGTCAGGGACCATTGTGATGACAAGTGTATTGAGCATGGTGATGCCAAAGCTCATGGAGCATTGTGATGAGAAGACAATGGATAATTTTGATGACGAGCGTCATGGGGCGTTGTGAGGACAAGTGTTATGGAACATTGTGATCACAAGGGATTGGAGCCTTGTGATGACAGAGGTCATGGAGCATTTTGAGTTCATTCTGATGACAATAGCATGAAGCACTATGATGATGGGCAGGGTGCATTGTGATGACAGGGTTCATGGAACATTGAAATGAAAAAGGGCAAAAATCATTGTAGTTACAAGGGTCTTGGAGCTTTGTGATGAGAAGGGCATGCAGCATTGTGATGAGAAGGCCATGGAGGATTCTGACGACATGCGTCATGGAGCTTTGTGATGACAAGGGCATGGAGCATTGTGATGAGAAGAACATGGATAATGGTGATGACGAGTTTCATGGGGCGTTGTGATGAAAAGTGTTATGGAACATTGTGATCCCAAGGGTTTAGAGCATTGTGATGGCAGATGTCTTGGAGCATTTTGATTTCATTTTGATTACATTAGCGTGAAGCAATATGATGATGGGCATGTTGCATTGTGATGACAAGGTTCATGGAGCATTGAGATGAAAAGGGGCATGGAGCATTGTGATTACAGGGGTCTAGGAGCTTTGTGATGACAGAGGTCATGGATCATTTTGATTTCCTTGTGATGACAATAGCCTGAAGCATTATGATGATGGGCATGGTCCATTGTGATGACAGGTGTAATGGAGCATTGAGATGAAAAGGGGCATGGAGCATTGTGATTACAGGGGTATAGAATTATTGTGATGACAAGAGCATGGAGCATTGTGATGAAAAGTGCTTGGAGCCTTTTCATGACATGTTTCAAAGAGCATTCTGATGACGAATGTCAGAGAGCATTGTGATGACAAAGATCCTGGAGCACTGTGATGACAGGTGTCATGGAGCATTGTGATGAGAAGGTCATGGAGCATTGGGCTGAAAATATTCATGGAGTATTGTGGTGACAGGGTTCGTGGATCCTTTTGATAGCAAGGGAATGGAGCATTGTGATGACAAGGTCCTGGAGCATTGTGATGAGAAGTCCATGGAGCCTTGTGATGACAAGTCTAATGGAGCATTCTGATGAAAAGGGGCATGGAGCATTGTGATTACAGGGCACGGGAGCATTGTAATTAGAAGAGCAAGGAGCTTTGTGATGAGAAGGCCATGGAGCATTCTCATGATTTGTGTCATGGTGTGTTGTGATGACAAGGGCATGGACCATTGTGATTGCAGGCGTCTTGGAGCTTTGTGATGACAAGGGTCATGGAGCCTTGTGAGGAGAAGGCCGTGGGACATTATGATGGCAGGGGTCATGGAGCATTGTTATGACAGGGGTAATGGAACATTGTGATGAAAAGGGCACGGAACATAGGTGTATAAAATTTCATGGATTATTGTGATGACAGTGGGTATGGAGCATTGTGATGACAAGGGCTCGGAACACTGTGATACATGGGTCATGGAGGATTGTAATGACATGGGCATGGAGCATTGTGAAGAGAAGGGCATCGAGAATTGTGATGACAAGCGTCATGGAGCTTTGTGATGACAAGGACATGGAGCAATATGATGAGACGTTTCAGGGAGCATTGTGATGACAATGGCATGGAGCATTGTGATGCCAAGGGTCATGGAGCTGTGTGATAACAAATGTCTTGAAGGAGTTTGATGACAAGGGCATGGTGCATTGTGATGAGAAGGGCAGGGAGCATTGTGATGACAGGTGTTATGGAACATTGTGATGTCAGGGCTCATGGAACATTGTGATGATATGGGCATGTAGCATGGTGATGACAGGTGTCATGGAACAGTGTGAGATGACAAGTGTTTTGAGCCTTGTGATGACAAACATCTTGGATCATTGAGATCACAAGGGCATGGAGTAGTGTGATGACAGGCATCATGGAGCATTGTGATGAGTGTGTTATGGAATACTGTGATCACAATGGTTTGGAGCCTAGTGATGACACAGGTCATGGATCATTTTGATTTCAAGGAGCATGGAACATTGTGATGACAAGGGCATGAAGCAATGTGATCCCAAGTTTCAGGGAGGAGTGTTATGACAATTGTAATGGAGTATTGTGTTGAGAATCACATGGAGCACTGTGATGACAAGGTCATGTAGCATTTTGCTGACAAAGGCGTGGAGCATTGTGATGACAAGTGTCATGGAACATTGTGATAACAGGGGTCATAGAGCATTAGGATGACAAGAGCATGGACCATTTTGATGAGAAGAGTCATGGAGCATTTTGATGACAAGATCCACAGATCATTGTGTTGTCAGGGGTCATTGAGCATTGTGATGACAGTGGTCATGGAGGATTGGGCTGAATATATTCTTGGAGCATTGTGAACACAAGGGAATGGAGCATTGTGGTGACAATATCCTGGAGCATTGTGATGAGATGACCATGGAGTCTTTTGATGACAAGTCTCATGGAGCAAGCTGATGGAAAGGGGCATGGAGCATTGTGATTACAGTTGTCTTGGAGCATTGTGATGACAAGAGCATGGAGCATTGTGATGAGAAGTCCATGGAACATTCTGATGACCTGCATCATGGAGCTTTGTGATGACAATGGCAAGAGGCATGGTGATTACAGGGGTCGTGGAGCATTGTGATGAAAAGGGCATGGATCATTGTGATGACAAAGGCATGGAGCCTTGTCATGACAGGGTTCAAGGAGCATACTGACGACAAGTGTCAGGGAGCATTGTGATGACAAGTGTCATGGAGCACTGTGATGACAAGCGTCATGGAGCCTTGTGATAACCGGGATCTTGGAGCATTGTGATGAAAAGTGAATGCATCATTGTGATGAAAAAGGCATGGTGCCTTGTCATGACAGGGTTCAAGGAGCACACTGATGAAAAGTGTCAGGGAGCATTGTGATGTAAAGTGTATTGACATTGTAAAGACAAAGGTCATGGAGCATTGTGTTGAGAAGTCCATGGATAATTTGGATGACGAGCGTCATGGGGTGTTGTGATGACAAGTGTTATGGAAGATTGTGATCACAAGGGTTTGGAGCATTGTGATGACAGAGGTCATGGAGCATTTTGAGTTCATTGTGATGACAAAATCATGAAGCATTATGATGAAGGGCATGGTGCATTGAGATGATAGGGTTCATGGAGCACTGAGATGAAAAGTGTCATGGAGCATTGTTATGACAGGGGTCTTGGAGCATTGTGATGACAAGGGCATGGAGCATTGTGATGAGAAGGCCAAGGAGAATACTGATGACATGCGTCATGGAGCTCCGTGATGACAAGTGCATACAGCATTGTGATTTCAGGGGCCTTGGAGCATTGAGATGAAAAGGGGCATGGAGCATTGTGATTACAGTGGTAATGGAGCATTGTGATGACAAGTGAATCGAGCATTGTGATGAAAAAGGCATGGATCCTATTCATGACAGGATTCAAGGAGCATTCCGAAGACAAGTGTCAGGGAGCATTGTGATGACAAGTGTATTGAGTATTGTGATGACAAAGGTCATGGAGCATTGAGATGACAAGGGCATGGGGGATGGTGATGACAGGCATCATGGAGCGTTGTGATGACAAGTCTTATGGAACATTGTGATCAAACGGGTTTGGAGCATTGCGATGACAGAGTTCATGGATCATATTGATTTCAAGGAGCATGGATCTTTGTGATGACAAGGGCATGAAGCAATGTGATCCCAAGATGCATGTAGGATTGTGATGACAATGGTAATGGAGGAATGTGATGACAAGCGCATGGAATATTGTGATGAAAAGGTCATGTAGCGTTTTGCTGACAAAGGCATGGAGCATTTTGATGACAAGTGTCATGGAGCACTGTGATGACAAACATAACGGAGCATTGTGATTACAGGGGTCATGGAGCATTGGGATGACACGGCCAAGGATCATTGTGTTGACAAGTGTTATGGAGAATTTTGATGACAAGAGTCACGGATCGTTGTGTTGTCAGGGGTCATGGATCGTTGTGATGAGAGTGGTCATGGAGCATTGTGATGACAAGGGTCATGGAGCATTGTGATCATAAGGTCATGGAGCATTGGGCTGAAAATGTTCATGGAGTATTGTGATGAGAGGTGTCATGGAGCATTGTGATGACAAGGGAATGGAACATTGTGCTGACAATGTCCTGGAGCATTTAATGAGAAGACCATGGAGCCATGTGATGACAAGTCTCATGGAGCATTCTCACAAAAAGCGGATTGGAGCATTGTGATTACTGTGGTCTTGGAGCATTGTGATGAATAGGGCATGGAGCATTGTGATGAAAAAGGCATGGAGCCTTGCCATGACAGGGTTCCAAGAGCATATTGACATCAAGTGTCAGGGACCATTGTGATGACAAGTGTATTGAGCATGGTGATGCCAAAGCTCATGGAGCATTGTGATGAGAAGACCATGGATAATTTTGATGACGAGCGTCATGGGGCATTGTGAGGACAAGTGTTATGGAACATTGTGATCACAAGGGATTGGAGCCTTGTGATGACAGAGGTCATGGAGCATTTTGAGTTCATTCTGATGACAATAGCATGAAGCACTATGATGAAGGGCATGGTGCATTGTGATGACAGTGTTCTTGGAACATTGAGATGAAAAGGGGCATAAATCATTGTAGTTACAAGGGTCTTGGAGCTTTGTGATGAGAAGGGCATGCAGCATTGTGATGAGAAGGCCATGGAGGATTCTGATGACATGCGTCATGGAGCTTTGTGATTACAAGGGAATGGAGCATTGTGATGAGAAGAACATGGATAATGGTGATGATAAGTTTCATGGGGCGTTGTGATGAAAAGTGTTATGGAACATTGTGATCCCAAGGGTTTAGAGCATTGTGATGGCAGATGTCTTGGAGCATTTTGATTTCATTTTAATTACATTAGCGTGAAGCAATATGATGATGGGCATGTTGCATTGTGATGACAAGGTTCATGGAGCATTGAGATGAAAAGGGGCATGGAGCATTGTGATTACAGGGGTCTAGGAGCTTTGTGATGACAGAGGTCAGGGATCATTTTGATTTCTTGTGATGACAATAGCGTGAAGCATTATGATGATGGGCATGGTCCATTGTGATGACAGGTGTAATTGAGCATTGAGATGAAAAGGGGCATGGAGCATTGTGATTACAGGGGTATAGGAGTATTGTGATGACAAGAGCATGGAGCATTGTGATGAAAAGTTTTTGGAGCCTTTTCATGACATGTTTCATAGAGCATTCTGATGACGAATGTCAGAGAGCATTGTGATGACAAAGATCCTGGAGCACTGTGATGACAGGTGTCATGGAGCATTGTGATGAGAAGGTCATGGAGCATTTGGCTGAAAATATTCATGGAGTATTGTGGTGACAGGGTTCGTGGATCCTTTTGATAGCAAGGGAATGGAGCATTGTGATGACAAGGTCCTGGAGCATTGTGATGAGAAGTCCATGGAGCCTTGTGATGACAAGTCTAATGGAGCATTCTGATGAAAAGGGGCATGGAGCATTGTGATTACAGGGCCCTGAAGCATTGTAATGACAAGAGCAAGGAGCTTTGTGATGAGAAGGCCATGGAGCATTCTCATGATTTGTGTCATGGGGTTTTGTGATGACAAGGGCATGGACCATTGTGATTGCAGGAGTCTTGGAACTTTGTGATGACAAGGGTCATGGAGCCTTGTGAGGAGAAGGAGGTGGGACATTATGATGGCAGGGGTCATGGAGCATTTTTATGACGGGGGTAATGGATCATTGTGATGAAAAGGGCACGGAACATAGGTCTGTAAAATTTCATGGGTTATTGTGATGACAGTGGGTATGGAGCATTGTGAAGACAAGGGCTCGGAACACTGTGATACATGAGTCATGGAGGATTGTAATGACATGGGCATGGAGCATTGTGATGAGAAGGCCATCGAGAATTGTGATGACAAGCGTCATGGAGCTTTGTGATGACAAGGGCATGGAGCAATATGATGAGATGTTTCAGGGAGCATTGTGATGACAATGGCATGGAGCATTGTGATGACAAGGGTCATGGAGCTGTGTGATAACAAATGTCATGGAGCAGTTTGATGACAAGGGCATGGTGCAATGTGATGAGAAGGGCAGGGAGCATTGTGATGACAGGTGTTATGGAACATTGTGATGTCAGGGCTCATGGAGCATTGTGATGATATGGGCATGTAGCATGGTGATGACAGGTGTCATGGAACATTGTCAGATGACAATTGTTTTGAGCATTGTAATGACAAACATCTTGGATCATTGAGATGACAAGGGCATGGAGTAGTGTGATGACAGGCATCATGGAGCATTGTGATGAGTGTGTTATGGAACATTGTGATCACAAGGGTTTGGAGCCTAGTGATGACAGAGGTCATGGATCATTTTGATTTCAAGGAGCAGGGAACATTGTGATGACAAGGGCATGAAGCAATGTGATCCCAATTTTCAGGGAGGATTGTGATGACAATGGTAATGGAGTATTGTGATGAGAATCACATGGAGCACTGTGATGACAAGGTCATGTGGCATTTTGCTGACAAAGGCATGGAACATTGTGATGACAAGTGTCATGGAACATTGTGATAACAGGGGTCATAGAGCATTAGAATGACAAGAGCATGGACCATTTTGATGAGAAGAGTCATGGAGCATTTTGATGACAAGAGCCACAGATCATTGTCTTGTCAGGGGTCATTGAGCGTTGTGATGACAGTGGTCATGGAGGATTGGGCTGAAAATGTTCTTGGAACATTGTGAACACAAGGGAATGGAGCATTGTGGTGAGAATATCCTGGAGCATTGTGATGAGATGACCATGGAGTCTTTTGATGACAAGTCTCATGGAGCAAGCTGATGGAAAGGGGCATGGAGCATTGTGATTACAGTTGTCTTGGAGCATTTTGATGACAAGAACATGGAGCATTGTGATGAGAAGTCCATGGAACATTCTGATGACATGCATCATGGAGCTTTGTGATGACAATGGCAAGAGGCATTGTGATTACAGGGATCTTGGAGCATTGTGATGAAAAGGGCATGGATCATTGTGATGACAAAGGCATGGAGACTTGTCATGACAGGGTTCAAGGAGCATACTGACGACAAGTGTCAGGGAGCATTGTGAAGACAAGTGTCATGGAGCACTGTGATAACAAGCGTCATGGAGCCTTGTGATGACCTGGATCTTGGAGCATTGTGATGAAAAGTGAATGCATCATTGTGATGAAAAAGGCATGGTGCCTTGTCATGACAGGGTTCAAGGAGCACACTGACGAAAAGTGTCAGGGAGCATTGTGTTGTAAAGTGTATTGCACATTGTAAAGACAAAGGTCATGGAGCATTGTGATGAGAAGTCCATGGATAATTGGGATGATGAGCGTCATGGGGTGTTGTGATGACAAGTGTTATGGAAGATTGTGATCACAAGGGTTTGGAGCATTGTGATGACAGAGGTCATGGAGCATTTTGAGTTCATTGTGATGACAAAATCATGAAGCATTATGTTGAAGGGCATGGTGCATTGTGATGATAGGGTTCATGGAGCACTGAGATGAAAAGTGTCATGGAGCATTGTTATGAAAGGGGTCTTGGAGCATTGTGATGACAAGGGCATGGAACATTGTGATGAGAAGGCCAAGGAGAATACTGATGACATGCGTCATGGAGCTCCGTGATGACAAGTGCATACAGCATTGTGATTTCAGGGGCCTTGGAGCATTGAGATGAAAAGGGGCATGGAGCATTGTGATTACAGGGGTAATGGAGCATTGTGATGACAAGTGAATCGAGCATTGTGATGAAAAAGGCATGGATCGTATTCATGACAGGATTCAAGGAGCATTCCGAAGACAAGTGTCAGGGAGCATTGTGATGACAAGTGTATTGAGTATTGTGATGACAAAGGTCATGGAGCATTGAGATGACAAGGGCATTGGGTATGGTGATGACAGGCATAATGGAGCGTTGTGATGACAAGTCTTATGGAACATTGTGATCACACGGGTTTGGAGCATTGCGATGACAGAGTTCATGGATCATATTGATTTCAAGGAGCATGGATCTTTGTGATGACAAGGGCATGAAGCAATGTGATCCCAAGATGCATGGAGGATTGTGATGACAATGGTAATGGAGGAATGTGATGACAAGCACATGGAATATTGTGATGAAAAGGTCATGTAGCGTTTTGCTGACAAAGGCATGGAGCATTTTGATGACAAGTGTCATGGAGCACTGTGATGACAAACATCACGGAGCATTGTGATTACAGGGTTCATGGAGCATTGGGATGACACGGCCAAGGATCATTTTGTTGACAAGTGTTATGGAGAATTTTGATGACAAGAGTCACGGATCATTGTGTTGTCAGGGGTCATGGATCGTTGTGATGAGAGTGGTCATGGAGCATTTTGATGACAAGAGTCATGGAGCATTGTGATCATAAGGTCATGGAGCATTGGGCTGAAAATGTTCATGGAGTATAGTGATGAGAGGTTTCATGGAGCATTGTGATGACAAGGGAATGGAGCATTGTGATGACAATGTCCTGGAGCTTTAATGAGAAGACCATGGAGCCATGTGATGACAAGTCTCATGGAGCATTCTCACAAAAAGCGGCATGGAGCATTGTGATTACTGTGGTCTTGGAGCATTGTGATGAATAGGGCATGGAGCATTGTAATGAAAAAGGCCTTGCCATGACAGGGTTCCAAGAGCATATTGACATCAAGTGTCAGGGACCATTGTGATGACAAGTGTATTGATCATGGTGATGCCAAAGCTCATGGAGCATTGTGATTAGAAGACCATGGATAATTTTGATGACGAGCGTCATGGGGCGTTGTGAGGACAAGTGTTATGGAACATTGTGATCACAAGGGATTGGAGACTTGTGATGACAGAGGTCATGGAGCATTTTGAGTTCATTCTGATGACAATAGCATGAAGCACTATGATGATGGGCATGGTGCATTGTGATGACAGTGTTCTTGGAACCTTGAAATGAAAAGGGGCATAAATCATTGTAGTTACAAAGGTCTTGGAGCTTTGTGATGAGAAGGGCATGCAGCATTGTGATGAGAAGGCCATGGAGGATTCTGATGACATGCGTCATGGAGCTTTGTGATGACAAGGGCATGGAGCATTGTGATGAGAAGAACATGGATAATGGTGATGACGAGTTTCATGGGGCGTTGTGATGAAAAGTGTTATGGAACATTGTGATCCCAAGGGTTTAGAGCATTGTGATGGCAGATGTCTTGGAGCATTTTGATTTCATTTTGATTACATTAGCGTGAAGCAATATGATGATGGGCATGTTGCATTGTGATGACAAGGTTCATGGAGCATTGAGATGAAAAGGGGCATGGAGCATTGTGATTACAGGGGTCTAGGAGCTTTGTGATGACAGAGGTCATGGATCATTTTGATTTCCTTGTGATGACAATAGCCTGAAGCATTATGATGATGGGCATGGTCCATTGTGATGACAGGTATAATGGAGCATTGAGATGAAAAGGGGCATGGAGCATTGTGATTACAGGGGTATAGAATTATTGTGATGACAAGAGCATGGAGCATTGTGATGAAAAGTGCTTGGAGCCTTTTCATGACATGTTTCAAAGAACATTCTGATGACGAATGTCAGAGAGCATTGTGATGACAAAGATCATGGAGCACTGTGATGACAGGTGTCATGGAGCATTGTGATGAGAAGGTCATGGAGCATTGGGCTGAAAATATTATTGGAGTATTGTGGTGACAGGGTTCGTGGATCCTTTTGATAGCAAGGGAATGGAGCATTGTGATGACAAGGTCCTGGAGCATTGTGATGAGAAGTCCATGGAGCCTTGTGATGACAAGTCTAATGGAGCATTCTGATGAAAAGGGGCATGGAGCATTGTGATTACAGGGCCCGGGAGCATTGTAATGACAAGAGCAAGGAGCTTTGTGATGAGAAGGCCATGGAGCATTCTCATGATTTGTGTCATGGTGTGTAGTGATGACAAGGGCGTGGACCATTGTGATTGCAGGCGTCTTGGAGCTTTGTGATGACAAGGGTCATGGAGCCTTGTGAGGAGAAGGCCGTGGGACATTATGATGGCAGGGTTCATGGAGCATTGTTATGACAGGGGTAATGGAACATTGTGATGAAAAGGTCACGGAACATATGTGTATAAAATTTCATGGATTATTGTGATGACAGTGGGTATGGAGCATTGTGATGACAAGGGCTCGGAACACTGTGATACATGGGTCATGGAGGATTGTAATGACATGGGCATGGAGCATTGTGATGAGAAGGGCATCGAGAATTGTGATGACAAGCGTCATGGAGCTTTGTGATGACAAGGACATGGAGCAATATGATGAGACGTTTCAGGGAGCATTGTGATGACAATGGCATGGAGCATTGTGATGCCAAGGGTCATGGAGCTGTGTGATAACAAATGTCATGGAGCAGTTTGATGACAAGGGCATGGTGCATTGTGATGAGTAGGACAGGGAGCATTGTGATGACAGGTGTTATGGAACATTGTGATGTCAGGGCTCATGGAGCATTGTGATGATATGGGCATGTAGCATGGTGATGACAGGTGTCATGGAACATTGTCAGATGACAATTGTTTTGAGCATTGTAATGACAAACATCTTGGATCATTGAGATGACAAGGGCATGGAGTAGTGTGATGACAGGCATCATGGAGCATTGTGATGAGTGTGTTTAGGAACATTGTGATCACAAGGGTTTGGAGCCTAGTGATGACAGAGGTCATGGATCATTTTGATTTCAAGGAGCATGGAACATTGAGATGACAAGGGCATGAAGCAATGTGATCCCAAGTTTCAGGGAGGATTGTGATGACAATGGTAATGGAGTATTGTGATGAGAATCACATGGAGCACTGTGATGACAAGGTCATGTAGCATTTTGCTGACAAAGGCGTGGAGCATTGTGATGACAAGTGTCATGGAACATTGTGATAACAGGGATCATAGAGCATTAGGATGACAAGAGCATGGACCATTTTGATGAGAAGAGTCATGAAGCATTTTGATGACAAGAGCCACAGATCATTGTGTTGTCAGGGGTCATTGAGCGTTGTGATGACAGTGGTCATGGAGGATTGGGCTGAAAATGTTCTTGGAGCATTGTGAACACAAGGGAATGGAGCATTGTGGTGACAATATCCTGCAGCATTGTGATGAGATGACCATGGAGTCTTTTGATGACAAGTCTCATGGAGCAAGCTGATGGAAAGGGGCATGGAACATTGTGATTAAAGTTGTCTTGGAGCATTGTGATGACAAGAGCAAGGAGCATTGTGATGAGAAGTCCATGGAACATTCTGATGACATGCATCATGGAGCTTTGTGATGACAATGGCAAGAGGCATTGTGATTACAGGGATCTTGGAGCATTGTGATGAAAAGGGCATGGATCATTGTGATGACAAAGGCATGGAGACTTGTCATGACATGGTCCAAGGAGCATACTGAGGACAAGTGTCAGGGAGCATTGTGATGACAAGTGTCATGGAGCACTGTGATGACAAGCGTCATGGAGCCTTGTGATGACCGGGATCTTGCAGCATTGTGATGAAAAGTGAATGCATCATTGTGATGAAAAAGGCATGGTGCCTTGTCATGACAGGGTTCAAGGAGCACACTGACGACAAGTGTCAGGGAGCATTGTGATGTAAAGTGTATTGAACATTGTAATGACAAAGGACATAGAGCATTGTGATGAGAAGTCCATGTATAATTGGGATGACGAGCGTCATGGGGTGTTGTGATGACAAGTGTTATGGAAGATTGTGATCACAAGTGTTTGGATCATTGTGATGACAGAGGTCAAGGAGCATTTTGAGTTCATTGTGATGACAAAATCATGAAGCATTATGTTGAAGGGCATGGTGCATTGTGGTGGTACGGTTCATGGATCACTGAGATGAAAAGTGTCATGGAGCATTGTTATGACAGGGGTCTTGGAGCATTGTGATGACAAGGGCATGGAGCATTGTGATGAGAAGGCCAAGGAGAATACTGATGACATGCGTCATGGAGCTCCGTGATGACAAGTGCATACAGCATTGTGATTACAGGGGTCTTGGAGCATTGAGATGAAAAGGGGCATGGAGCATTGTGATTACAGGGGTAATGGAGCATTGTGATGACAAGTGAATCGAGCATTGTGATGAAAAAGGCATGGATCCTATTCATGACAGGATTCAAGGATCATTCCGACGACAAATGTCCGGGAGCATTGTGATGACAAGTGTATTGAGTATTGTGATTACAAAGGTCATGGAGCATTGAGATGACAAGGGCATGGAGTATGGTGCTGACAGGCATCATGGAGCGTTGTGATGACAAGTCTTATTGAACATTGTGATTAAACGGGTTTGGAGCATTGCAATGACAGAGTTTATGGATCATATTGATTTCAAGGAGCATGGATCTTTGTGATGACAACGGCATGAAGCAATGTGATCCCAAGATGCATGTAGGATTGTGATGACAATGGTAATGGAGGAATGTGATGACAAGCACATGGAATATTGTGATGAAAAGGTCATGTAGCGTTTTGCTGACAAAGGCATGGAGCATTTTGATGACAAGTGTCATGGAGCACTGTGATGACAAACATCACGGAACATTGTGATTACAGGGTTCATGGAGCATTGGGATGACACGGCCAAGGATCATTGTGTTGACAAGTGTTATGGAGAATTTTGATGACAAGAGTCACGGATCATTGTGTTGTCAGGGGTCATGGATCGTTGTGATGAGAGTGGTCATGGAGGATTTTAATGACATGGGCATGGAGCATTGTGATGAGAAGGGAATCGAGAATTGTGATGACAAGCGTCATGGAGCTTTGTGATGACAAGGGCATGGAGCAATATGATGAGATGTTTCAGGGAGCATTGTGCTGACAATGGCATGGAGCATTGTGATGCCAAGGGTCATGGAGCTGTGTGATAACAAATGTCATGGAGCAGTTTGATGACAAGGGCATGGTGCATTGTGATGAGTAGGGCAGGGAGCATTGTGATGACAGGTGTTATGGAACATTGTGAGGTCAGGGCTC
Source organism: Mesoplodon densirostris (assembly GCF_025265405.1). NCBI lineage: Eukaryota > Metazoa > Chordata > Mammalia > Artiodactyla > Ziphiidae > Mesoplodon > Mesoplodon densirostris. Next base: position 3,972,172 of record NC_082682.1, read on the forward strand.
ATGGAGCATTGTGATGATATGGGCATGTAGCATGGTGATGACAGGTGTCATGGAACATTGTCAGATGACAATTGTTTTGAGCATTGTAATGACAAACATCTTGGATCATTGAGATGACAAGGGCATGGAGTAGTGTGATGACAGGCATCATGGAGCATTGTGATGAGTGTGTTATGGAACATTGTGATCACAAGGGTTTGGAGCCTAGTGATGACAGAGGTCATGGATCATTTTGATTTCAAGGAGCATGGAACATTGAGATGACAAGGGCATGAAGCAATGTGATCCCAATTTTCAGGGAGGATTGTGATGACAATGGTAATTGAGTATTGTGATGAGAATCACATGGAGCACCGTGATGACAAGGTCATGTAGCATTTTGCTGACAAAGGCATGGAGCATTGTGATGACAAGTGTCATGGAACATTGTGATAACAGGGGTCATAGAGCATTAGGATGACAAGAGCATGGTCCATTTTGATGAGAAGAGTCATGGAGCATTTTGATGACAAGAGCCACAGATCATTGTGTTGTCAGGGGTCATTGAGCGTTGTGATGACAGTGGTCATGGAGGATTGGGCTGAAAATGTTCTTGGAGCATTGTGAACACAAGGGAATGGAGCATTGTGGTGACAATATCCTGGAGCATTGTGCTGACATGACCATGGTGTCTTTTGATGACAAGTCTCATGGAGCAAGCTGATGGAAAGGGGCATGGTGCATTGTGATTACAGTTGTCTTGGAGCATTGTGATGACAAGAGCATGGAGCATTGTGATGAGAAGTCCATGGAACATTCTGATGACATGCATCATGGAGCTTTGTGATGCCAATGGCAAGAGGCATTGTGATTACAGGGATCTTGGAGCATTGTGATGAAAAGGGCATGGATCATTGTGATGACAAAGGCATGGAGCCTTGTCATGACAGGGTTCAAGGAGCATACTGACGACAAGTGTCAGGGAGCATTGTGATGACAAGTGTCATGGAGCACTGTGATGACAAGCGTCATGGAGCCTTGTGATAACAGGGATCTTGGAGCATTGTGATGAAAAGTGAATGCATCATTGTGATGAAAAAGGCATGGTGCCTTGTCATGACAGGGTTCAAGGAGCACACTGACGACAAGTGTCAGGGAGCATTGTGATGTAAAGTGTATTGCTCATTGTAAAGACCAAGGTCATGGAGCATTGTGATGAGAAGTCCATGGATAATTGGGATGACGAGCGTCATGGGGTGTTGTGATGACAAGTGTTATGGAAGATTGTGATCACAAGGGTTTGGAGCATTGTGATGATAGAGGTCATGGAGCATTTTGAGTTCATTGTGATGACAACATCATGAAGCATTATGATGAAGGGCATGGTGCATTGTGATGATAGGGTTCATGGAGCACTGAGATGAAAAGTGTCATGGCGCATTGTTATGACAGGGGTGTTGGAGCATTGTGATGACAAGGGCATGGAGCATTGTGATGAGAAGTTCAAGGAGAATACTGATGACATGCGTCATGGAGGTCCGTGATGACAAGTGCATACAGCATTGTGATTACAGGGGTCTTGGAGCATTGAGATGAAAAGGGGCATGGAGCATTGTGATTACAGGGGTAATGGAGCATTGTGATGACAAGTGAATCGAGCATTGTGATGAAAAAGGCATGGATCCTATTCATGACAGGATTCAAGGAGCATTCCGAAGACAAGTGTCCGGGAGCATTGTGATGACAAGTGTATTGAGTATTGTGATGACAAAGGTCATGGAGCATTGAGATGACAAGGGCATGGAGTATGGTGATGACAGGCATCATGGAGCGTTGTGATGACAAGTCTTATGGAACATTGTGATCACACGGGTTTGGAGCATTGCGATGACAGAGTTCATGGATCATATTGATTTCAAGGAGCATGGATCTTTGTGATGACAAGGGCATGAAGCACTGTGGTCCCAAGATGCATGTAGGATTGTGATGACAATGGTAATGGAGGAATGTGATGACAAGCGCATGGAATATTGTGATGAAAAGGTCATGTAGCGTTTTGCTGACAAAGGCATGGAGCATTTTGATGACAAGTGTCATGGAACACTGTGATGACAAACATCACGGAGCATTGTGATTACAGGGTTCATGGAGCATTGGGATGACACGGCCAAGGATCATTGTGTTGACAAGTGTTATGGAGAATTTTGATGACAAGAGTCCCGGATCATTGTGTTGTCAGCGGTCATGGATCGTTGTGATGACAGTGGTCATGGAGCATTGTAATGACAAGGGTCATGGAGCATTGTGATCATAAGGTCATGGAGCATTGGGCTGAAAATGTTCATGGAGTATTGTGATGAGAGGTGTCATGGAGCATTGTGATGACAAGGGAATGGAGCATTGTGATGACAATGTCCTGGAACATTTAATGAGAAGACCATGGAGCCATGTGATGACAAGTCTCATGGAGCATTCTCACGAAAAGCGGCATGCAGCATTGTGATTACTGTGGTCTTGGAGCATTGTGATGAATAGGGCATGGAGCATTGTAATGAAAAAGGCATGGAGCCTTGCCATGACAGGGTTCCAAGAGCATATTGACATCAAGTGTCAGGGACCATTGTGATGACAAGTGTATTGAGCATGGTGATGCCAAAGCTCATGGAGCATTGTGATGAGAAGACCATGGATAATTTTGATGACGAGCGTCATGGGGCGTTGTGAGGACAAGTGTTATGGAACATTGTGATCACAAGGGATTGGAGCCTTGTGATGACAGAGGTCATGGAGCATTTTGAGTTCATTCTGATGACAATAGCATGAAGCACTATGATGATGGGCAGGGTGCATTGTGATGACAGGGTTCATGGAACATTGAGATGAAAAGGGGCATGGAGCATTGTAGTTACAAGGGTCTTCGTGCTTTGTGATGAGAAGGGCATGCAGCATTGTGATGAGAAGGCCATGGAGGATTCTGATGACATGCGTCATGGAGCTTTGTGATGACAAGGGCATGGAGCATTGTGATGAGAAGACCATGGATAATGGTGATGATGAGCGTCATGGGGCGTTGTGATGAAAAGTGTTATGGAACATTGTGATCCCAAGGGTTTAGAGCATTGTGATGGCAGATGTCATGGAGCATTTTGATTTCATTTTGATTACAATAGCGTGAAGCAATATGATGATGGACATGTTGCATTGTGATGACAAGGTTCTTCGAGCATTGAGATGAAAAGGGGCATGGAGCATTGTGATTACAGGGTTCTTGGAGCATTGTGATGACAAGGGCATGGAGCATTGTGATGAGATGGCCATGGAGCATTCTGATGACTTGTGTCATGGAGATTTTGATGACAAGGACATGAAGCATTGTTGTAACAGTGGTCTTAGAGCATTTTGATTACAAGGGTTATGGAGCCTTGTGATAAGAAGGCCGTGGAACATTGTGATGGCTCGGGTCATGGAGCATTGTTATGACAGTGGCAATGGAGCATTGTGATGACAAGGGCATGGAGCATTGGTCTGAAAAGTTTCATGGATTATTGGGATGAGAGTGGGCATGGAGCATTGTGATGACAAGGGCACGGAACACTGTGATATATGTGTCATGTAGGATTGTAACGACAAGGGCATGGAGAATTGTGATGACAAGAGCATGTAACATTGTGATGAGAAGTGTCATGGAGCATTGTGATGACAAAGATGTAGAGAATTGTGATGACAAGGGACATGGAGCATTGTGATGAACAGAGCATGGAGCATTGGTCTGACAAGTTTCATGGATTATTGTGATGACAAATATCATGGAGCATTTTGATGACAAGGGCATGGGGCATTGTGATGGGAAGAGCAGGGAGCATTGTGATGACAAGGTTTATGGAGCATTGTGATGACAAGGCTGTGGAGCATTGTGATGACAAGCACAAGTCACATTTTGATGCCATGGGTCATGGAGCACTGTGCTGACAAGGGCATGCAACTTTGTGATGACAAGGTTCATGGAGCATTGAGAGGAAAAGGGGCATGGAGCATTGTGATGACAGGGGTCTAGGAGCTTTGTGATGACAGAGGTCATGGATCATTTTGATTTCCTTGTGATGACAATAGCCTGAAGCATTATGATGATGGGCATGGTCCATTGTGATGACAGGTGTAATGGAGGATTGAGATGAAAAGGGGCATGGAGCATTGTGATTACAGGGGTATAGGAGCATTGTGATGACAAGAGCATGGAGCATTGTGATGAAAAGTGCTTGGAGCCTTTTCATGACATGTTTCAAGGAGCATTCTGATGACGAGTGTCAGGGAGCATTGTGATGACAACTCTCTTGAGCATTGTGATGACAGAGATCATGGATCACTGTGATGACAGGTGTCATGGAGCATTGTGATGTGAAGGTCATGGAGCATTGGGTTGAAAATATTCATGGAGTATTGTGGTGACAGTGGTCATGGATCCTTTTGATAGCAAGGAAATGGAGCATTGTGATGACAAGGTCCTGGAGCATTGTGATGAGAAGACCATGGAGCCTTGTGATGACAAGTCTAATGGAGCATTCTGAAGGAAAGAGGCATGGAGCATTGTGATTACAGTGTCCTGGAGCATTGTAATGACAAGAGCAAGGAGCATTGTGATGAGAAGGGCATGGAGCATTCTCATGAATTGTGTCATGGTGTTTTGTGATGACAAGGGCATGGACCATTGTGATGACAGGTGTCTTGGAGCATTGTGATGACAAGGGTCATGGAGCCTTGTGAGGAGAAGGCCGTGGGACATTATGATGGCAGGGGTCATGGAGCATTGTTATGACGGGGTAATGGATCATTGTGATGAAAAGGGCACGGAACATAGGTGTATAAAATTTCATGGGTTATTGTGATGACAGTGGGTATGGAGCATTGTGAAGACAAGGGCTCGGAACACTGTGATACATGGGTCATGGAGGATTGTAATGACATGGGCATGGAGCATTGTGATGAGAAGGGCATCGAGAATTGTGATGACAATCGTCATGGAGATTTGTGATGACAAGGGCATGGAGCATTATGATGAGATGTTTCAGGGAGCATTGTGATGACAATGGCATGGAGCATTGTGATGCCAAGGGTCATGGAGCTGTGTGATAACAAATGTCATGGAGCAGTTTCATGACAAGGGCATGGTGCATTGTGATGAGTAGGACAGGGAGCATTGTGATGACAGGTGTTATGGAACATTGTGATGTCAGGGCTCATGGAGCATTGTGATGATATGGGCATGTAGCATGGTGATGACAGGTGTCATGGAACATTGTCAGATGACAATTTTTTGAGCATTGTAATGACAAACATCTTGGATCATTGAGATGACAAGGGCATGGAGTAGTGTGATGACAGGCATCATGGAGCATTGTGATGAGTGTGTTATGGAACATTGTGATCACAAGGGTTTGGAGCCTAGTGATGACAGAGGTCATGGATCATTTTGATTTCAAGGAGCATGGAACATTGAGATGACAAGGGCATGAAGCAATGTGATCCCAAGTTTCAGGGAGGATTGTGATGACAATGGTAATGGAGTATTGTGATGAGAATCACATGGAGCACTGTGATGACAAGGTCATGTAGCATTTTGCTGACAAAGGCGTGGAGCATTGTGATGACAAGTGTCATGGAACATTGTGATAACAGGGATCATAGAGCATTAGGATGACAAGAGCATGGACCATTTTGATGAGAAGAGTCATGAAGCATTTTGATGACAAGAGCCACAGATCATTGTGTTGTCAGGGGTCATTGAGCGTTGTGATGACAGTGGTCATGGAGGATTGGGCTGAAAATGTTCTTGGAGCATTGTGAACACAAGGGAATGGAGCATTGTGGTGACAATATCCTGCAGCATTGTGATGAGATGACCATGGAGTCTTTTGATGACAAGTCTCATGGAGCAAGCTGATGGAAAGGGGCATGGAACATTGTGATTAAAGTTGTCTTGGAGCATTGTGATGACAAGAGCATGGAGCATTGTGATGAGAAGTCCATGGAACATTCTGATGACATGCATCATGGAGCTTTGTGATGACAATGGCAAGAGGCATTGTGATTACAGGGATCTTGGAGCATTGTGATGAAAAGGGCATGGATCATTGTGATGACAAAGGCATGGAGCCTTGTCATGACAGGGTCCAAGGAGCATACTGACGACAAGTGTCAGGGAGCATTGTGATGACAAGTGTCATGGAGCACTGTGATGACAAGCGTCATGGAGCCTTGTGATGACCGGGATCTTGCAGCATTGTGATGAAAAGTGAATGCATCATTGTGATGAAAAAGGCATGGTGCCTTGTCATGACAGGGTTCAAGGAGCACACTGACGACAAGTGTCAGGGAGCATTGTGATGTAAAGTGTATTGCACATTGTAATGACAAAGGACATAGAGCATTGTGATGAGAAGTCCATGGATAATTGGGATGACGAGCGTCATGGGGTGTTGTGATGACAAGTGTTATGGAAGATTGTGATCACAAGAGTTTGGATCATTGTGATGACAGAGGTCATGGAGCATTTTGAGTTCATTGTGATGACAAAATCATGAAGCATTATGATGAAGGGCATGGTGCATTGTGGTGGTAGGGTTCATGGATCACTGAGATGAAAAGTGTCATGGAGCATTGTTATGACAGGGGTCTTGGAGCATTGTGATGACAAGGGCATGGAGCATTGTGATGAGAAGGCCAAGGAGAATACTGATGACATGCGTCATGGAGGTCCGTGATGACAAGTGCATACAGCATTGTGATTACAGGGGTCTTGGAGCATTGAGATGAAAAGGGGCATGGAGCATTGTGATTACAGGGGTAATGGAGCATTGTGATGACAAGTGAATCGAGCATTGTGATGAAAAAGGCATGGATCCTATTCATGAAAGGATTCAAGGATCATTCTGACGACAAATGTCCGGGAGCATTGTGATGACAAGTGTATTGAGTATTGTGATGACAAAGGTCATGGAGCATTGAGATGACAAGGGCATGGAGTATGGTGCTGACAGGCATCATGGAGCGTTGTGATGACAAGTCTTATGGAACATTGTGATCAAACGGGTTTGGAGCATTGCAATGACAGAGTTCATGGATAATATTGATTTCAAGGAGCATGGATCCTTGTGATGACAAGGGCATGAAGCAATGTGATCCCAAGATGCATGTAGGATTGTGATGACAATGTTAATGGAGGAATGTGATGACAAGCGCATGGAATATTGTGATGAAAAGGTCATGTAGCGTTTTGCTGACAAAGGCATGGAGCATTTTGATGACAAGTGTCATGGAGCACTGTGATGACAAACATCACGGAACATTGTGATTACAGGGTTCATGGAGCATTGGGATGACACGGCCAAGGATCATTGTGTTGACAAGTGTTATGGAGAATTTTGATGACAAGAGTCACGGATCATTGTGTTGTCAGGGGTCATGGATCGTTGTGATGAGAGTGGTCATGGAGGATTTTAATTTCATGGGCATGGAGCATTGTGATGAGAAGGGAATCGAGAATTGTGATGACAAGCGTCATGGAGCTTTGTGATGACAAGGGCATGGAGCAATATGATGAGATGTTTCAGGGAGCATTGTGCTGACAATGGCATGGAGCATTGTGATGCCAAGGGTCATGGAGCTGTGTGATAACAAATGTCATGGAGCAGTTTGATGACAAGGGCATGGTGCATTGTGATGAGTAGGGCAGGGAGCATTGTGATGACAGGTGTTATGGAACATTGTGATGTCAGGGCTCATGGAGCATTGTGATGATATGGGCATGTAGCATTGTGATGACAGGTGTCATGGAACATTGTCAGATGACAATTGTTTTGAGCATTGTAATGACAAACATCTTGGATCATTGAGATGACAAGGGCATGGAGTAGTGTGATGACAGGCATCATGGAGCATTGTGATGAGTGTGTTATGGAACATTGTGATCACAAGGGTTTGGAGCCTAGTGATGACAGAGGTCATGGATCATTTTGATTTCAAGGAGCATGGAACATTGAGATGACAAGGGCATGAAGCAATGTGATCCCAAGTTTCAGGGAGGATTGTGATGACAATGGTAATTGAGTATTGTGATGAGAATCACATGGAGCACCGTGATGACAAGGTCATGTAGCATTTTGCTGACAAAGGCATGGAGCATTGTGATGACAAGTGTCATGGAACATTGTGATAACAGGGGTCATAGAGCATTAGGATGACAAGAGCATGGACCATTTTGATGAGAAGAGTCATGGAGCATTTTGATGACAAGAGCCACAGATCATTGTGTTGTCAGGGGTCATTGAGCGTTGTGATGACAGTGGTCATGGAGGATTGGGCTGAAAATGTTCTTGGAGCATTGTGAACACAAGGGAATGGAGCATTGTGGTGACAATATCCTGGAGCATTGTGATGAGATGACCATGGAGTCTTTTAATGACAAGTCTCATGGAGCAAGCTGATGGAAAGGGGCATGGAGCATTGTGATTACAGTTGTCTTGGAGCATTGTGATGACAAGAGCATGGAGCATTGTGATGAGAAGTCCATGGAAAATTCTGATGACATGCATCATGGAGATTTGTGATGAAAATGGCAAGAGGCATTGTGATTACAGGGATCTTGGAGCATTGTGATGAAAAGGGCATGGATCATTGTGATGACAAAGGCATGGAGCCTTGTCATGACAGGGTTCAAGGAGCATACTGACGACAAGTGTCAGGGAGCATTGTGATGACAAGTGTCATGGAGCACTGTGATGACAAGCGTCAAGGAGCCTTGTGATAACCGGGACCTTGGAGCATTGTGATGAAAAGTGAATGCATCATTGTGATGAAAAAGGCATGGTGCCTTGTCATGACAGGGTTCAAGGAGCACACTGACGACAAGTGTCAGGGAGCATTGTGATGTAAAGTGTATTGTGCATTGTAAAGACCAAGGTCATGGAGCATTGTGATGAGAAGTCCATGGATAATTGGGATGACGAGCGTCATGGGGTGTTGTGATGACAAGTGTTATGGAAGATTGTGATCACAAGGGTTTGGAGCATTGTGATGATAGAGGTCATGGAGCATTTTGAGTTCATTGTGATGACAACATCATGAAGCATTATGATGAAGGGCATGGTGCATTGTGATGATAGGGTACATGGAGCACTGAGATGAAAAGTGTCATGGCGCATTGTTATGACAGGGGTGTTGGAGCATTGTGATGACAAGGGCATGGAGCATTGTGATGAGAAGGCCAAGGAGAATGCTGATGACATGCGTCATGGAGGTCCGTGATGACAAGTGCATACAGCATTGTGATTACAGGGGTCTTGGAGCATTGAGATGAAAAGGGGCATGGAGCATTGTGATTACAGGGGTAATGGAGCATTGTGATGACAAGTGAATCGAGCATTGTGATGAAAAAGGCATGGATCCTATTCATGACAGGATTCAAGGAGCATTCCGAAGACAAGTGTCCGGGAGCATTGTGATGACAAGTGTATTGAGTATTGTGATGACAAAGGTCATGGAGCATTGAGATGACAAGGGCATGGAGTATAGTGATGACAGGCATCATGGAGCGTTGTGATGACAAGTCTTATGGAACATTGTGATCACACGGGTTTGGAGCATTGCGATGACAGAGTTCATGGATCATATTGATTTCAAGGAGCATGGATCTTTGTGATGACAAGGGCATGAAGCACTGTGGTCCCAAGATGCATGTAGGATTGTGATGACAATGGTAATGGAGGAATGTGATGACAAGCGCATGGAATATTGTGATGAAAAGGTCATGTAGCGTTTTGCTGACAAAGGCATGGAGCATTTTGATGACAAGTGTCATGGAACACTGTGATGACAAACATCACGGAGCATTGTGATTACAGGGTTCATGGAGCATTGGGATGACACGGCCAAGGATCATTGTGTTGACAAGTGTTATGGAGAATTTTGATGACAAGAGTCCCGGATCATTGTGTTGTCAGCGGTCATGGATCGTTGTGATGACAGTGGTCATGGAGCATTGTAATGACAAGGGTCATGGAGCATTGTGATCATAAGGTCATGGAGCATTGGGCTGAAAATGTTCATGGAGTATTGTGATGAGAGGTGTCATGGAGCATTGTGATGACAAGGGAATGGAGCATTGTGATGACAATGTCCTGGAACATTTAATGAGAAGACCATGGAGCCATGTGATGACAAGTCTCATGGAGCATTCTCACGAAAAGCGGCATGCAGCATTGTGATTACTGTGGTCTTGGAGCATTGTGATGAATAGGGCATGGAGCATTGTAATGAAAAAGGCATGGAGCCTTGCCATGACAGGGTTCCAAGAGCATATTGACATCAAGTGTCAGGGACCATTGTGATGACAAGTGTATTGAGCATGGTGATGCCAAAGCTCATGGAGCATTGTGATGAGAAGACCATGGATAATTTTGATGACGAGCGTCATGGGGCGTTGTGAGGACAAGTGTTATGGAACATTGTGATCACAAGGGATTGGAGCCTTGTGATGACAGAGGTCATGGAGCATTTTGAGTTCATTCTGATGACAATAGCATGAAGCACTATGATGATGGGCATGGTGCATTGTGATGACAGTGTTCTTGGAACATTGAGATGAAAAGGGGCATAAATCATTGTAGTTACAAGGGTCTTGGAGCTTTGTGATGAGAAGGGCATGCAGCATTGTGATGAGAAGGCCATGGAGGATTCTGATGACATGCGTCATGGAGCTTTGTGATGACAAGGGCATGGAGCATTGTGATGAGAAGAACATGGATAATGGTGATGACGAGTTTCATGGGGCGTTGTGATGAAAAGTGTTATGGAACATTGTGATCCCAGTGGTTTAGAGCATTGTGATGGCAGATGTCTTGGAGCATTTTGATTTCATTTTGATTACATTAGCGTGAAGCAATATGATGATGGGCATGTTGCATTGTGATGACAAGGTTCATGGAGCATTGAGATGAAAAGGGGCATGGAGCATTGTGATTACAGGGGTCTAGGAGCTTTGTGATGACAGAGGTCAGGGATCATTTTGATTTGCTTGTGATGACAATAGCCTGAAGCATTATGATGATGGGCATGGTCCATTGTGATGACAGGTGTCATGGAGCATTGTGATGAGAAGGTCATGGAGCATTGGGCTGAAAATATTCATGGAGTATTGTGGTGACAGGGTTCGTGGATCCTTTTGATAGCAAGGGAATGGAGCATTGTGATGACGAGGTCCTGGAGCATAGTGATGAGAAGTCCATGGAGCCTTGTGATGACAAGTCTAATGGAGCATTCTGATGAAAAGGGGCATGGAGCATTGTGATTACAGGGCCCTGGAGCATTGTAATGACAAGAGCAAGGAGCTTTGTGATGAGAAGTCCATGGAGCGTTCTCATGATTTGTGTCATGGTGTGTTGTGATGACAAGGGCATGGACCATTGTGATTGCAGGCGTCTTGGAGCTTTGTGATGACAAGGGTCATGGAGCCTTGTGAGGAGAAGGCCGTGGGACATTATGATGGCAGGGGTCATGGAGCATTGTTATGACAGGGGTAATGGAACATTGTGATGAAAAGGGCACGGAACATAGGTCTATAAAATTTCATGGATTATTGTGATGACAGTGGGTATGGAGCATTGTGATGACAAGGGCTCGGAACACTGTGATACATGGGTCATGGAGGATTGTAATGACATGGGCATGGAGCATTGTGAAGAGAAGGGCATCGAGAATTGTGATGACAAGCGTCATGGAGCTTTGTGATGACAAGGACATGGAGCAATATGATGAGATGTTTCAGGGAGCATTGTGATGACAATGGCATGGAGCATTGTGATGCCAAGGGTCATGGAGCTGTGTGATAACAAATGTCTTGAAGGAGTTTGATGACAAGGGCATGGTGCATTGTGATGAGAAGGGCAGGGAGCATTGTGATGACAGGTGTTATGGAACATTGTGATGTCAGGGCTCATGGAACATTGTGATGATATGGGCATGTAGCATGGTGATGACAGGTGTCATGGAACAGTGTGAGATGACAAGTGTTTTGAGCATTGTGATGACAAACATCTTGGATCATTGAGATGACAAGGGCATGGAGTAGTGTGATGACAGGCATCATGGAGCATTGTGATGAGTGTGTTATGGAATACTGTGATCACAAGGGTTTGGAGCATAATGGTGACAGAGGCCATGGATCATTTTGATTTCAAGGAGCATGGAACATTGTGATGACAAGGGCATGAAGGAATGTGATCCCAAGTTTCAGGGAGGAGTGTTGTGACAATTGTAATGGAGTATTGTGATGAGAATCCCATGGAGCACTGTGATGACAAGGTCATGTAGCATTTTGCTGACAAAGGCGTGGAGCATTGTGATGACAAGTGTCATGGAACATTGTGATAACAGGGGTCATAGAGCATTAGGATGACAAGAGCATGGACCATTTTGATGAGAAGAGTCATGGAGCATTTTGATGACAAGAGCCACAGATCATTGTGTAGTCAGGGGTCATTGAGCGTTGTGATGACAGTGGTCATGGAGGATTGGGCTGAATATATTCTTGGAGCATTGTGAACACAAGGGAATGGAGCATTGTGGTGACAATATCCTGGAGCATTGTGATGAGATGACCATGGAGTCTTTTGATGACAAGTCTCATGGAGCAAGCTGATGGAAAGGGGCATGGAGCATTGTGATTACAGTTGTCTTGGAGCATTGTGATGACAAGAGCATGGAGCATTGTGATGAGAAGTCCATGGAACATTCTGATGACCTGCATCATGGAGCTTTGTGATGACAATGGCAAGAGGCATGGTGATTACAGGGGTCGTGGAGCATTGTGATGAAAAGGGCATGGATCATTGTGATGACAAAGGCATGGAGCCTTGTCATGACAGGGTTCAAGGAGCATACTGACGACAAGTGTCAGGGAGCATTGTGATGACAAGTGTCATGGAGCAATGTGATGACAAGCGTCATGGAGCCTTGTGATAACCGGGATCTTGGAGCATTGTGACGAAAAGTGAATGCATCATTGTGATGAAAAAGGCATGGTGCCTTGTCATGACCGGGTTCAAGGAGCACACTGACGAAACGTGTCAGGGAGCATTGTGATGAAAAGTGTATTGAGCATTGTGATGACAAAGGTCATGGAGCATTGTGATGAGAAGTCCATGGATAATTGGGATGACGAGCGTCATGGGGTGTTGTGATGACAAGTGTTATGGAAGATTGTGATCACAAGGGTTTGGAGCATCGTGATGACAGAGGTCATGGAGCATTTTGAGTTCATTGTGATGACAAAATCATGAAGCATTATGATGAAGGGCATGGTGCATTGTGATGAGAGTGTTCATGGAGCACTGAGATGAAAAGTGTCATGGAGCATTGTTATGACAGGGGTCTTGGAGCATTGTGATGACAAGGGCATGGAGCATTGTGATGAGAAGGCCAAGGAGAATACTGATGACATCTGTCATGGAGCTCCGTGATGACAAGTGCATACAGCATTGTGATTACAGGGGTCTTGGAGCATTGAGATGAAAAGGGGCATGGAGCATTGTGATTACAGGGGTAATGGAGCATTGTGATGACAAGTGAATCGAGCAATGTGAGGAAAAAGGCATGGATCCTATTCATGACAGGATTCAAGGAGCATTCCGAAGACAAGTGTCAGGGAGCATTGTGATGACAAGTGTATTGAGTATTGTGATGACAAAGGTCATGGAGCATTGAGATGACAAGGGCATGGAGTATGGTGATGACAGGCATCATGGAGCGTTGTGATGACAAGTCTTATGGAACATTGTGATCACACGGGTTTGGAGCATTGCGATGACAGACTTCATGGATCATATAGATTTCAAGGAGCATGGATCTTTGTGATGACAAGGGCATGAAGCAATGTGATCCCAAGATGCATGTAGGACTGTGATGACTATGGTAATGGAGGAATGTGATGACAAGCGCATGGAATATTGTGATGAAAAGGTCATGTAGCGTTTTGCTGACAAAGGCATGGAGCATTTTGATGACAAGTGTCATGGAGCACTGTGATGACAAACATCACGGAGCATTGTGATTACAGGGTTCATGGAGCATTGGGATGACACGGCCAAGGATGATTGTGTTGACAAGTGTTATGGAGAATTTTGATGACAAGAGTCCCGGATCATTGTGTTGTCAGGGGTCATGGATTGTTGTGATGAGAGTGGTCATGGAGCATTGTGATGACAAGGGTCATGGAGCATTGTGATCATAAGGTCATGGAGCATTGGGCTGAAAATGTTCATGGAGTATTGTGATGAGAGGTGTCATGGAGCATTGTGATGACAAGGGAAAGGAGCATTGTGATGACAATGTCCTGGAGCTTTAATGAGAATTCCATGGAGACATGTGATGACAAGTCTCATGGAGCATTCTCACGAAAAGCGGCATGGAGCATTGCGATTACTGTGGTCTTGGAGCATTGTGATGAATAGGGCATGGAGCATTGTGATGAAAAAGGCATGGAGCCTTGCCATGACAGCGTTCCAAGAGCATATTGACATCAAGTGTCAGGGACCATTGTCATGACAAGTGTATTGAGCATGGTGATGCCAAAGCTCATGGAGCATTGTGATGAGAAGACCATGGATAATTTTGATGACGAGCGTCATGGGGCGTTGTGAGGACAAGTGTTATGGAACATTGTGATCACAAGGGATTGGAGCCTTGTGATGACAGAGGTCATGGAGCATTTTGAGTTCATTCTGATGACAATAGCATGAAGCACTATGATGATGGGCATGGTGCATTGTGATGACAGTGTTCTTGGAACATTGAGATGAAAAGGGGCATAAATCATTGTAGTTACAAGGGTCTTGGAGCTTTGTGATGAGAAGGGCATGCAGCATTGTGATGAGAAGGCCATGGAGGATTCTGATGACATGCGTCATGGAGCTTTGTGATGACATGGGCATGGAGCATTGTGATGAGAAGAACATGTATAATGGTGATGACAAGTTTCATGGGGCGTTGTGATGAAAAGTGTTATGGAACATTGTGATCCCAATGGTTTAGAGCATTGTGATGGCAGATGTCTTGGAGCATTTTGACTTCATTTTGATTACATTAGCGTGAAGCAATATGATGATGGGCATGTTGCATTGTGATGACAAGGTTCATGGAGCATTGAGATGAAAAGGGGCATGGAGCATTGTGATTACAGGGGTCTAGGAGCTTTGTGATGACAGAGGTCAGGGATCATTTTGATTTGCTTGTGATGACAATAGCCTGAAGCATTATGATGATGGGCATGGTCCATTGTGATGACAGTTGTAATGGAGCATTGAGTTGAAATGGGGCATGGAGCATTGTGATGACAGGGGTATAGGAGTATTGTGATGACAAGAGCATGGAGCATTGTGATGAAAAGTGCTTGGAGCCTTTTCATGACATGTTTCAAAGAGCATTCTGATGACGAATGTCAGGGAGCATTGTGATGACAAAGATCCTGGAGCACTGTGATGACAGGTGTCATGGAGCATTGTGATGAGAAGGTCATGGAGCATTGGGCTGAAAATATTCATGGAGTATTGTGGTGACAGGGTTCGTGGATCCTTTTGATAGCAAGGGAATGGAGCATTGTGATGACGAGGTCCTGGAGCATAGTGATGAGAAGTCCATGGAGCCTTGTGATGACAAGTCTAATGGAGCATTCTGATGAAAAGGGGCATGGAGCATTGTGATTACAGGGCCCTGGAGCATTGTAATGACAAGAGCAAGGAGCTTTGTGATGAGAAGTCCATGGAGCGTTCTCATGATTTGTGTCATGGTGTGTTGTGATGACAAGGGCATGGACCATTGTGATTGCAGGCGTCTTGGAGCTTTGTGATGACAAGGGTCATGGAGCCTTGTGAGGAGAAGGCCGTGGGACATTATGATGGCAGGGGTCATGGAGCATTGTTATGACAGGGGTAATGGAACATTGTGATGAAAAGGGCACGGAACATAGGTCTATAAAATTTCATGGATTATTGTGATGACAGTGGGTATGGAGCATTGTGATGACAAGGGCTCGGAACACTGTGATACATGGGTCATGGAGGATTGTAATGACATGGGCATGGAGCATTGTGAAGAGAAGGGCATCGAGAATTGTGATGACAAGCGTCATGGAGCTTTGTGATGACAAGGACATGGAGCAATATGATGAGATGTTTCAGGGAGCATTGTGATGACAATGGCATGGAGCATTGTGATGCCAAGGGTCATGGAGCTGTGTGATAACAAATGTCTTGAAGGAGTTTGATGACAAGGGCATGGTGCATTGTGATGAGAAGGGCAGGGAGCATTGTGATGACAGGTGTTATGGAACATTGTGATGTCAGGGCTCATGGAACATTGTGATGATATGGGCATGTAGCATGGTGATGACAGGTGTCATGGAACAGTGTGAGATGACAAGTGTTTTGAGCATTGTGATGACAAATATCTTGGATCATTGAGATGACAAGGGCATGGAGTAGTGTGATGACAGGCATCATGGAGCATTGTGATGAGTGTGTTATGGAATACTGTGATCACAAGGGTTTGGAGCATAATGGTGACAGAGGCCATGGATCATTTTGATTTCAAGGAGCATGGAACAATTTGATGACAAGGGCATGAAGGAATGTGATCCCAAGTTTCAGGGAGGAGTGTTGTGACAATTGTAATGGAGTATTGTGATGAGAATCCCATGGAGCACTGTGATGACAAGGTCATGTAGCATTTGGCTGACAAAGGCGTGGAGCATTGTGATGACAAGTGTCATGGAACATTGTGATAACAGGGGTCATAGAGCATTAGGATGACAAGAGCATGGACCATTTTGATGAGAAGAGTCATGGAGCATTTTGATGACAAGAGCCACAGATCATTGTGTAGTCAGGGGTCATTGAGCGTTGTGATGACAGTGGTCATGGAGGATTGGGCTGAATATATTCTTGGAGCATTGTGAACACAAGGGAATGGAGCATTGTGGTGACAATATCCTGGAGCATTGTGATGAGATGACCATGGAGTCTTTTGATGACAAGTCTCATGGAGCAAGCTGATGGAAAGGGGCATGGAGCATTGTGATTACAGTTGTCTTGGAGCATTGTGATGACAAGAGCATGGAGCATTGTGATGAGAAGTCCATGGAACATTCTGATGACCTGCATCATGGAGCTTTGTGATGACAATGGCAAGAGGCATGGTGATTACAGGGGTCGTGGAGCATTGTGATGAAAAGGGCATGGATCATTGTGATGACAAAGGCATGGAGCCTTGTCATGACAGGGTTCAAGGAGCATACTGACGACAAGTGTCAGGGAGCATTGTGATGACAAGTGTCATGGAGCAATGTGATGACAAGCGTCATGGAGCCTTGTGATAACCGGGATCTTGGAGCATTGTGACGAAAAGTGAATGCATCATTGTGATGAAAAAGGCATGGTGCCTTGTCATGACCGGGTTCAAGGAGCACACTGACGAAACGTGTCAGGGAGCATTGTGATGAAAAGTGTATTGAGAATTGTGATGACAAAGGTCATGGAGCATTGTGATGAGAAGTCCATGGATAATTGGGATGACGAGCGTCATGGGGTGTTGTGATGACAAGTGTTATGGAAGATTGTGATCACAAGGGTTTGGAGCATCGTGATGACAGAGGTCATGGAGCATTTTGAGTTCATTGTGATGACAAAATCATGAAGCATTATGATGAAGGGCATGGTGCATTGTGATGAGAGTGTTCATGGAGCACTGAGATGAAAAGTGTCATGGAGCATTGTTATGACAGGGGTCTTGGAGCATTGTGATGACAAGGGCATGGAGCATTGTGATGAGAAGGCCAAGGAGAATACTGATGACATCTGTCATGGAGCTCCGTGATGACAAGTGCATACAGCATTGTGATTACAGGGGTCTTGGAGCATTGAGATGAAAAGGGGCATGGAGCATTGTGATTACAGGGGTAATGGAGCATTGTGATGACAAGTGAATCGAGCATTGTGATGAAAAAGGCATGGATCCTATTCATGACAGGATTCAAGGAGCATTCCGAAGACAAGTGTCAGGGAGCATTGTGATGACAAGTGTATTGAGTATTGTGATGACAAAGGTCATGGAGCATTGAGATGACAAGGGCATGGAGTATGGTGATGACAGGCATCATGGAGCGTTGTGATGACAAGTCTTATGGAACATTGTGATCACACGGGTTTGGAGCATTGCGATGACAGAGTTCATGGATCATATAGATTTCAAGGAGCATGGATCTTTGTGATGACAAGGGCATGAAGCAATGTGATCCCAAGATGCATGTAGGACTGTGATGACTATGGTAATGGAGGAATGTGATGACAAGCGCATGGAATATTGTGGTGAAAAGGTCATGTAGCGTTTTGCTGACAAAGGCATGGAGCATTTTGATGACAAGTGTCATGGAGCACTGTGATGACAAACATCACGGAGCATTGTGATTACAGGGTTCATGGAGCATTGGGATGACACGGCCAAGGATGATTGTGTTGACAAGTGTTATGGAGAATTTTGATGACAAGAGTCACGGATCATTGTGTTGTCAGGGGTCATGGATTGTTGTGATGAGAGTGGTCATGGAGCATTGTGATGACAAGGGTCATGGAGCATTGTGATCATAAGGTCATGGAGCATTGGGCTGAAAATGTTCATGGAGTATTGTGATGAGAGGTGTCATGGAGCATTGTGATGACAAGGGAAAGGAGCATTGTGATGACAATGTCCTGGAGCTTTAATGAGAATTCCATGGAGACATGTGATGACAAGTCTCATGGAGCATTCTCACGAAAAGCGGCATGGAGCATTGCGATTACTGTGGTCTTGGAGCATTGTGATGAATAGGGCATGGAGCATTGTGATGAAAAAGGCATGGAGCCTTGCCATGACAGGGTTCCAAGAGCATATTTACATCAAGTGTCAGGGACCATTGTGATGACAAGTGTATTGAGCATGGTGATGCCAAAGCTCATGGAGCATTGTGATGAGAAGACCATGGATAATTTTGATGACGAGCATCATGGGGCGTTGTGAGGACAAGTGTTATGGAACATTGTGATCACAAGGGATTGGAGCCTTGTGATGACAGAGGTCATGGAGCATTTTGAGTTCATTCTGATGACAATAGCATGAAGCACTATGATGATGGGCATGGTGCATTGTGATGACAGGGTTCTTGGAACATTGAAATGAAAAGGGGCATAAATCATTGTAGTTACAAGGGTCTTGGAGCTTTGTGATGAGAAGGGCATGCAGCATTGTGATGAGAAGGCCATGGAGGATTCTGATGACATGCGTCATGGAGCTTTGTGATGACATGGGCATGGAGCATTGTGATGAGAAGAACATGGATAATGGTGATGACGAGTTTCATGGGGCGTTGTGATGAAAAGTGTTATGGAACATTGTGATCCCAATGGTTTAGAGCATTGTGATGGCAGATGTCTTGGAGCATTTTGACTTCATTTTGATTACATTAGCGTGAAGCAATATGATGATGGGCATGTTGCATTGTGATGACAAGGTTCATGGAGCATTGAGATGAAAAGGGGCATGGAGCATTGTGATTACAGGGGTCTAGGAGCTTTGTGATGACAGAGGTCAGGGATCATTTTGATTTGCTTGTGATGACAATAGCCTGAAGCATTATGATGATGGGCATGGTCCATTGTGATGACAGGTGTAATGGAGCATTGAGGTGAAAAGGGACATGGAGCATTGTGATGACAGCGGTATAGGAGTATTGTGATGACAAGAGCATGGAGCATTGTGATGAAAAGTGCTTGGAGCCTTTTCATGACATGTTTCAAAGAGCATTCTGATGACGAATGTCAGGGAGCATTGTGATGACAAAGATCCTGGAGCACTGTGATGACAGGTGTCATGGAGCATTGTGATGAGAAGGTCATGGAGCATTGGGCTGAAAATATTCATGGAGTATTGTGGTGACAGGGTTCGTGGATCCTTTTGATAGCAAGGGAATGGAGCATTGTGATGACGAGGTCCTGGAGCATAGTGATGAGAAGTCCATGGAGCCTTGTGATGACAAGTCTAATGGAGCATTCTGATGAAAAGGGGCATGGAGCATTGTGATTACAGGGCCCTGGAGCATTGTAATGACAAGAGCAAGTAGCTTTGTGATGAGAAGTCCATGGAGCGTTCTCATGATTTGTGTCATGGTGTGTTGTGATGACAAGGGCATGGACCATTGTGATTGCAGGCATCTTGGAGCTTTGTGATGACAAGGGTCATGGAGCCTTGTGAGGAGAAGGCCGTGGGACATTATGATGGCAGGGGTCATGGAGCATTGTTATGACAGGGGTAATGGAACATTGTGATGAAAAGGGCACGGAACATAGGTGTATAAAATTTCATGGATTATTGTGATGACAGTGGGTATGGAGCATTGTGATGACAAGGGCTCGGAACACTGTGATACATGGGGCAGGGAGGATTGTAATGACATGGGCATGGAGCATTGTGAAGAGAAGGGCATCGAGAATTGTGATGACAAGCGTCATGGAGCTTTGTGATGACAAGGACATGGAGCAATATGATGAGATGTTTCAGGGAGCATTGTGATGACAATGGCATGGAGCATTGTGATGCCAAGGGTCATGGAGCTGTGTGATAACAAATGTCTTGAAGGAGTTTGATGACAAGGGCATGGTGCATTGTGATGAGAAGGGCAGGGAGCATTGTGATGACAGGTGTTATGGAACATTGTGATGTCAGGGCTCATGGAACATTGTGATGATATGGGCATGTAGCATGGTGATGACAGGTGTCATGGAACAGTGTGAGATGACAAGTGTTTTAAGCATTGTGATGACAAACATCTTGGATCATTGAGATGACAAGGGCATGGAGTAGTGTGATGACAGGCATCATGGAGCATTGTGATGAGTGTGTTATGGAATACTGTGATCACAAGGGTTTGGAGCATAATGGTGACAGAGGCCATGGATCATTTTGATTTCAAGGAGCATGGAACAATTTGATGACAAGGGCATGAAGGAATGTGATCCCAAGTTTCAGGGAGGAGTGTTGTGACAATTGTAATGGAGTATTGTGATGAGAATCCCATGGAGCACTGTGATGACAAGGTCATGTAGCATTTGGCTGACAAAGGCGTGGAGCATTGTGATGACAAGTGTCATGGAACATTGTGATAACAGGGGTCATAGAGCATTAGGATGACAAGAGCATGGACCATTTTGATGAGAAGAGTCATGGAGCATTTTGATGACAAGAGCCACAGATCATTGTGTAGTCAGGGGTCATTGAGCGTTGTGATGACAGTGGTCATGGAGGATTGGGCTGAATATATTCTTGGAGCATTGTGAACACAAGGGAATGGAGCATTGTGGTGACAATATCCTGGAGCATTGTGATGAGATGACCATGGAGTCTTTTGATGACAAGTCTCATGGAGCAAGCTGATGGAAAGGGGCATGGAGCATTGTGATTACAGTTGTCTTGGAGCATTGTGATGACAAGAGCATGGAGCATTGTGATGAGAAGTCCATGGAACATTCTGATGACCTGCATCATGGAGCTTTGTGATGACAATGGCAAGAGGCATGGTGATTACAGGGGTCGTGGAGCATTGTGATGAAAAGGGCATGGATCATTGTGATGACAAAGGCATGGAGCCTTGTCATGACAGGGTTCAAGGAGCATACTGACGACAAGTGTCAGGGAGCATTGTGATGACAAGTGTCATGGAGCACTGTGATGACAAGCGTCATGGAGCCTTGTGATAACCGGGATCTTGGAGCATTGTGATGACAAGTGAATGCATCATTGTGATGAAAAAGGCATGGTGCCTTGTCATGACCGGGTTCAAGGAGCACACTGAAGAAACGTGTCAGGGAGCATTGTGATGAAAAGTGTATTGAGCATTGTGATGACAAAGGTCATGGAGCATTGTGATGAGAAGTCCATGGATAATTGGGATGACGAGCGTCATGGGGTGTTGTGATGACAAGTGTTATGGAAGATTGTGATCACAAGGGATTGGAGCATCGTGATGACAGAGGTCATGGAGCATTTTGAGTTCATTGTGATGACAAAATCATGAAGCATTATGATGAAGGGTATGGTGCATTGTGATGAGAGTGTTCATGGAGCACTGAGATGAAAAGTGTCATGGAGCATTGTTATGACAGGGGTCTTGGAGCATTGTGATGACAAGGGCATGGAGCATTGTGATGAGAAGGCCAAGGAGAATACTGATGACATCTGTCATGGAGCTCCGTGATGACAAGTGCATACAGCATTGTGATTACAGGAGTCTTGGAGCATTGAGATGAAAAGGGGCATGGAGCATTGTGATTACAGGGGTAATGGAGCATTGTGATGACAAGTGAATCGAGCATTGTGATGAAAAAGGCATGGATCCTATTCATGACAGGATTCAAGGAACATTCCGAAGACAAGTGTCAGGGAGCATTGTGATGACAAGTGTATTGAGTATTGTGATGACAAAGGTCATGGAGCATTGAGATGACAAGGGCATGGAGTATGGTGATGACAGGCATCATGGAGCGTTGTGATGACAAGTCTTATGGAACATTGTGATCACACGGGTTTGGAGCATTGCGATGACAGAGTTCATGGATCATATAGATTTCAAGGAGCATGGATCTTTGTGATGACAAGGGCATGAAGCAATGTGATCCCAAGATACATGTAGGACTGTGATGACAATGGTAATGGAGGAATGTGATGACAAGCGCATGGAATATTGTGATGAAAAGGTCATGTAGCGTTTTGCTGACAAAGGCATGGAGCATTTTGATGACAAGTGTCATGGAGCACTGTGATGACAAACATCACGGAGCATTGTGATTACAGGGTTCATGGAGCATTGGGATGACACGGCCAAGGATGATTGTGTTGACAAGTGTTATGGAGAATTTTGATGACAAGAGTCACGGATCATTGTGTTGTCAGGGGTCATGGATTGTTGTGATGAGAGTGGTCATGGAGCATTGTGATGACAAGGGTCATGGAGCATTGTGATCATAAGGTCATGGAGCATTGGTCTGAAAATGTTCATGGAGTATTGTGATGAGAGGTGTCATGGAGCATTGTGATGACAAGGGAAAGGAGCATTGTGATGACAATGTCCTGGAGCTTTAATGAGAATTCCATGGAGACATGTGATGACAAGTCTCATGGAGCATTATCACGAAAAGCGGCATGGAGCATTGCGATTACTGTGGTCTTGGAGCATTGTGATGAATAGGGCATGGAGCATTGTGATGAAAAAGGCATGGAGCCTTGCCATGACAGGGTTCCAAGAGCATATTGACATCAAGTGTCAGGGACCATTGTGATGACAAGTGTATTGAGCATGGTGATGCCAAAGCTCATGGAGCATTGTGATGAGAAGACCATGGATAATTTTGATGACGAGCGTCATGGGGCGTTGTGAGGACAAGTGTTATGGAACATTGTGATCACAAGGGATTGGAGCCTTGTGATGACAGAGGTCATGGAGCATTTTGAGTTCATTCTGATGACAATAGCATGAAGCACTATGATGATGGGCATGGTGCATTGTGATGACTGGGTTCATGGAACATTGAGATGAAAAGGGGCATGGAGCATTGTAGTTACAAGGGTCTTGGAGCTTTGTGATGAGAAGGGCATGCAGCATTGTGATGAGAAGGCCATGGAGGATTCTGATGACATGCGTCATGGAGCTTTGTGATGACAAGGGCATGGAGCATTGTGATGAGAAGAACATGGATAATGGTGATGACGAGTTTCATGGGGCGTTGTGATGAAAAGTGTTATGGAACATTGTGATCCCAATGGTTTAGAGCATTGTGATGGCAGATGTCTTGGAGCATTTTGATTTCATTTTGATTACATTAGCGTGAAGCAATATGATGATGGGCATGTTGCATTGTGATGACAAGGTTCATGGAGCATTGAGATGAAAAGGGGCATGGAGCATTGTGATTACAGGGGTCTAGGAGCTTTGTGATGACAGAGGTCAGGGATCATTTTGATTTGCTTGTGATGACAATAGCCTGAAGCATTATGATGATGGGCATGGTCCATTGTGATGACAGGTGTAATGGAGCATTGAGATGAAAAGGGGCATGGAGCATTGTGATGACAGGGGTATAGGAGTATTGTGATGACAAGAGCATGGAGCATTGTGATGAAAAGTGCTTGGAGCCTTTTCATGACATGTTTCAAAGAGCATTCTGATGACGAATGTCAGGGAGCATTGTGATGACAAAGATCCTGGAGCACTGTGATGACAGGTGTCATGGAGCATTGTGATGAGAAGGTCATGGAGCATTGGGCTGAAAATATTCATGGAGTATTGTGGTGACAGGGTTCGTGGATCCTTTTGATAGCAAGGGAATGGAGCATTGTGATGACGAGGTCCTGGAGCATTGTGATGAGAAGTCCATGGAGCCTTGTGATGACAAGTCTAATGGAGCATTCTGATGAAAAGGGGCATGGAGCATTGTGATTACAGGGCCCTGGAGCATTGTAATGACAAGAGCAAGGAGCTTTGTGATGAGAAGTCCATGGAGCGTTCTCATGATTTGTGTCATGGTGTGTTGTGATGACAAGGGCATGGACCATTGTGATTGCAGGCGTCTTGGAGCTTTGTGATGACAAGGGTCATGGAGCCTTGTGAGGAGAAGGCCGTGGGACATTATGATGGCAGGGTTCATGGAGCATTGTTATGACAGGGGTAATGGAACATTGTGATGAAAAGGGCACGGAACATAGGTGTATAAAATTTCATGGATTATTGTGATGACAGTGGGTATGGTGCATTGTGATGACAAGGGCTCGGAACACTGTGATACATGGGGCAGGGAGGATTGTAATGACATGGGCATGGAGCATTGTGAAGAGAAGGGCATCGAGAATTGTGATGACAAGCGTCATGGAGCTTTGTGATGACAAGGACATGGAGCTATATGATGAGATGTTTCAGGGAGCATTGTGATGACAATGGCATGGAGCATTGTGATGCCAAGGGTCATGGAGCTGTGTGATAACAAATGTCTTGAAGGAGTTTGATGACATGGGCATGGTGCATTGTGATGAGAAGGGCAGGGAGCATTGTGATGACAGGTGTTATGGAACATTGTGATGTCAGGGCTCATGGAACATTGTGATGATATGGGCATGTAGCATGGTGATGACAGGTGTCATGGAACAGTGTGAGATGACAAGTGTTTTGAGCATTGTGATGACAAACATCTTGGATCATTGAGATGACAAGGGCATGGAGTAGTGTGATGACAGGCATCATGGAGCATTGTGATGAGTGTGTTATGGAATACTGTGATCACAGGGGTTTGGAGCATAATGGTGACAGAGGCCATGGATCATTTTGATTTCAAGGAGCATGGAACATTGTGATGACAAGGGCATGAAGGAATGTGATCCCAAGTTTCAGGGAGGAGTGTTGTGACAATTGTAATGGAGTATTGTGATCAGAATCACATGGAGCACTGTGATGACAAGGTCATGTAGCATTTTGCTGACAAAAGCGTGGAGCATTGTGATGACAAGTGTCATGGAACATTGTGATAACAGGGGTCATAGAGCATTAGGATGACAAGAGCATGGACCATTTTGATGAGAAGAGTCATGGAGCATTTTGATGACAAGAGCCACAGATCATTGTGTAGTCAGGGGTCATTGAGCGTTGTGATGACAGTGGTCATGGAGGATTGGGCTGAATATATTCTTGGAGCATTGTGAACACAAGGGAATGGAGCATTGTGGTGACAATATCCTGGAGCATTGTGATGAGATGACCATGGAGTCTTTTGATGACAAGTCTCATGGAGCAAGCTGATGGAAAGGGGCATGGAGCATTGTGATTACAGTTGTCTTGGAGCATTGTGATGACAAGAGCATGGAGCATTGTGATGAGAAGTCCATGGAACATTCTGATGACCTGCATCATGGAGCTTTGTGATGACAATGGCAAGAGGCATGGTGATTACAGGGGTCGTGGAGCATTGTGATGAAAAGGGCATGGATCATTGTGATGACAAAGGCATGGAGCCTTGTCATGACAGGGTTCAAGGAGCATACTGACGACAAGTGTCAGGGAGCATTGTGATGACAAGTGTCATGGAGCACTGTGATGACAAGCGTCATGGAGCCTTGTGATAACCGGGATCTTGGAGCATTGTGATGAAAAGTGAATGCATCATTGTGATGAAAAAGGCATGGTGCCTTGTCATGACCGGGTTCAAGGAGCACACTGAAGAAACGTGTCAGGGAGCATTGTGATGAAAAGTGTATTGAGCATTGTGATGACAAAGGTCATGGAGCATTGTGATGAGAAGTCCATGGATAATTGGGATGACGAGCGTCATGGGGTGTTGTGATGACAAGTGTTATGGAAGATTGTGATCACAAGGGTTTGGAGCATGGTGATGACAGAGGTCATGGAGCATTTTGAGTTCATTGTGATGACAAAATCATGAAGCATTATGATGAAGGGCATGGTGCATTGTGATGAGAGTGTTCATGGAGCACTGAGATGAAAAGTGTCATGGAGCATTGTTATGACAGGGGTCTTGGAGCATTGTGATGACAAGGGCATGGAGCATTGTGATGAGAAGGCCAAGGAGAATACTGATGACATCTGTCATGGAACTCCGTGATGACAAGTGCATACAGCATTGTGATTACAGGAGTCTTGGAGCATTGAGATGAAAAGGGGCATGGAGCATTGTGATTACAGGGGTAATGGAGCATTGTGATGACAAGTGAATCGAGCATTGTGATGAAAAAGGCATGGATCCTATTCATGACAGGATTCAAGGAGCAATCCGAAGACAAGTGTCAGGGAGCATTGTGATGACAAGTGTATTGAGTATTGTGATGACAAAGGTCATGGAGCATTGAGATGACAAGGGCATGGAGTATGGTGATGACAGGAATCATGGAGCGTTGTGATGACAAGTCTTATGGAACATTGTGATCACACGGGTTTGGAGCATTGCGATGACAGAGTTCATGGATCATATAGATTTCAAGGAGCATGGATCTTTGTGATGACAAGTGCATGAAGCAATGTGATCCCAAGATGCATGTAGGACTGTGATGACAATGGTAATGGAGGAATGTGATGACAAGCGCATGGAATATTGTGATGAAAAGGTCATGTAGCGTTTTGCTGACAAAGGCATGGAGCATTTTGATGACAAGTGTCATGGAGCACTGTGATGACAAACATCACGGAGCATTGTGATTACAGGGTTCATGGAGCATTGGGATGACACGGCCAAGGATCATTGTGTTGACAAGTGTTATGGAGAATTTTGATGACAAGAGTCACGGATCATTGTGTTGTCAGGGGTCATGGATTGTTGTGATGAGAGTGGTCATGGAGCATTGTGATGACAAGGGTCATGGAGCATTGTGATCATAAGGTCATGGAGCATTCGGCTGAAAATGTTCATGGAGTATTGTGATGAGAGGTGTCATGGAGCATTGTGATGACAAGGGAAAGGAGCATTGTGATGACAATGTCCTGGAGCTTTAATGAGAATTCCATGGAGACATGTGATGACAAGTCTCATGGAGCATTCTCACGAAAAGCGGCATGGAGCATTGCGATTACTGTGGTCTTGGAGCATTGTGATGAATAGGGCATGGAGCATTGTGATGAAAAAGGCATGGAGCCTTGCCATGACAGGGTTCCAAGAGCATATTGACATCAAGTGTCAGGGACCATTGTCATGACAAGTGTATTGAGCATGGTGATGCCAAAGCTCATGGAGCATTGTGATGAGAAGACCATGGATAATTTTGATGACGAGCGTCATGGGGCGTTGTGAGGACAAGTGTTATGGAACATTGTGATCACAAGGGATTGGAGCCTTGTGATGACAGAGGTCATGGAGCATTTTGAGTTCATTCTGATGACAATAGCATGAAGCACTATGATGATGGGCATGGTGCATTGTGATGACAGGGTTCTTGGAACATTGAGATGAAAAGGGGCATAAATCATTGTAGTTACAAGGGTCTTGGAGCTTTGTGATGAGAAGGGCATGCAGCATTGTGATGAGAAGGCCATGGAGGATTCTGATGACATGCGTCATGGAGCTTTGTGATGACATGGGCATGGAGCATTGTGATGAGAAGAACATGGATAATGGTGATGACGAGTTTCATGGGGCGTTGTGATGAAAAGTGTTATGGAACATTGTGATCCCAATGGTTTAGAGCATTGTGATGGCAGATGTCTTGGAGCATTTTGACTTCATTTTGATTACATTAGCGTGAAGCAATATGATGATGGGCATGTTGCATTGTGATGACAAGGTTCATGGAGCATTGAGATGAAAAGGGGCATGGAGCATTGTGATTACAGGGGTCTAGGAGCTTTGTGATGACAGAGGTCAGGGATCATTTTGATTTGCTTGTGATGACAATAGCCTGAAGCATTATGATGATGGGCATGGTCCATTGTGATGACAGGTGTAATGGAGCATTGAGATGAAAAGGGGCATGGAGCATTGTGATGACAGGGGTATAGGAGTATTGTGATGACAAGAGAATGGAGCATTGTGATGAAAAGTGCTTGGAGCCTTTTCATGACATGTTTCAAAGAGCATTCTGATGACGAATGTCAGGGAGCATTGTGATGACAAAGATCCTGGAGCACTGTGATGACAGGTGTCATGGAGCATTGTGATGAGAAGGTCATGGAGCATTGGGCTGAAAATATTCATGGAGTATTGTGGTGACAGGGTTCGTGGATCCTTTTGATAGCAAGGGAATGGAGCATTGTGATGACGAGGTCCTGGAGCATTGTGATGAGAAGTCAATGGAGCCTTGTGATGACAAGTCTAATGGAGCATTCTGATGAAAAGGGGCATGGAGCCTTGTGATTACAGGGCCCTGGAGCATTGTAATGACAAGAGCAAGGAGCTTTGTGATGAGAAGTCCATGGAGCGTTCTCATGATTTGTGTCATGGTGTGTTGTGATGACAAGGGCATGGACCATTGTGATTGCAGGCGTCTTGGAGCTTTGTGTTGACAAGGGTCATGGAGCCTTGTGAGGAGAAGGCCGTGGGACATTTTGATGGCAGGGGTCATGGAGCATTGTTATGACAGGGGTAATGGAACATTGTGATGAAAAGGGCACGGAACATAGGTGTATAAAATTTCATGAATTATTGTGATGACAGTGGGTATGGAGCATTGTGATGACAAGGGCTCGGAACACTGTGATACATGGGTCATGGAGGATTGTAATGACATGGGCATGGAGCATTGTGAAGAGAAGGGCATCGAGAATTGTGATGACAAGCGTCATGGAGCTTTGTGATGACAAGGACATGGAGCAATATGTTGAGATGTTTCAGGGAGCATTGTGATGACAATGGCATGGAGCATTGTGATGCCAAGGGTCATGGAGCTGTGTGATAACAAATGTCTTGAAGGAGTTTGATGACAAGGGCATGGTGCATTGTGATGAGAAGGGCAGGGAGCATTGTGATGACAGGTGTTATGGAACATTGTGATGTCAGGGCTCATGGAACATTGTGATGATATGGGCATGTAGCATGGTGATGACAGGTGTCATGGAACATTGTGAGATGACAAGTGTTTTGAGCATTGTGATGACAAACATCTTGGATCATTGAGATGACAAGGGCATGGAGTAGTGTGATGACAGGCATCATGGAGCATTGTGATGAGTGTGTTATGGAATACTGTGATCACAAGGGTTTGGAGCATAATGGTGACAGAGGTCATGGATCATTTTGATTTCAAGGAGCATGGAACATTGTGATGACAAGGGCATGAAGGAATGTGATCCCAAATTTCAGGGAGGAGTGTTGTGACAATTGTAATGGAGTATTGTGATGAGAATCACATGGAGCACTGTGATGACAAGGTCATGTAGCATTTTGCTGACAAAGGCGTGGAGCATTGTGATGACAAGTGTCATGGAACATTGTGATAACAGGGGTCATAGAGCATTAGGATGACAAGAGCATGGACCATTTTGATGAGAAGAGTCATGGAGCATTTTGATGACAAGAGCCACAGATCATTGTGTTGTCAGGGGTCATTGAGCGTTGTGATGACAGTGGTCATGGAGGATTGGGCTGAATATATTCTTGGAGCATTGTGAACACAAGGGAATGGAGCATTGTGGTGACAATATCCTGGAGCATTGTGATGACATGACCATGGAGTCTTTTGATGACAAGTCTCATGGAGCAAGCTGATGGAAAGGGGCATGGAGCATTGTGATTACAGTTGTCTTGGAGCATTGTGATGACAAGAGCATGGAGCATTGTGATGAGAAGTCCATGGAATATTCTGATAACCTGCATCATGGAGCTTTGTGATGACAATGGCAAGAGGCATGGTGATTACAGGGGTCGTGGAGCATTGTGATGAAAAGGGCATGGATCATTGTGATGACAAAGGCATGGAGCCTTGTCATGACAGGGTTCAAGGAGCATACTGACGACAAGTGTCAGGGAGCATTGTGATGACAAGTGTCATGGAGCAATGTGATGACAAGCGTCATGGAGCCTTGTGATAACCGGGATCTTGGAGCATTGTGACGAAAAGTGAATGCATCATTGTGATGACAAAGGCATGGAGCCTTGTCATGACAGGGTTCAAGAAGCATACTGACGACAAGTGTCATGGAGCATTGTGATGACAAGTGTCATGGAGCACTGTGATGACAAGCGTCATGGAGCCTTGTGATAACCGGGATCTTGGAGCATTGTGATGAAAAGTGAAAGCATCATTGTGATGAAAAAGGCATGGTGCCTTGTCATGACCGGGTTCAAGGAGCACACTGACGAAACGTGTCAGGGAGCATTGTGATGAAAAGTGTACTGAGCATTGTGATGACAAAGGTCATGGAGCATTGTGATGAGAAGTCCATGGATAATTGGGATGACGAGCCTCATGGGGTGTTGTGATGACAAGTGTTATGGAAGATTGTGATCACAAGGGTTTGGAGCATCGTGATGACAGAGGTCATGGAGCATTTTGAGTTCATTGTGATGACAAAATCATGAAGCATTATGATGAAGGGCATGGGGCATTGTGATGAGAGTGTTCATGGAGCACTGAGATGAAAAGTGTCATGGAGCATTGTTATGACAGGGGTCTTGGAGCATTGTGATGACAAGGGCATGGAGCATTGTATTGAGAAGGCCAAGGAGAATACTGATGACATCTGTCATGGAGCTCCGTGATGACAAGTGCATACAGCATTGTGATTACAGGGGTCTTGGAGCATTGAGATGAAAAGGGGCATGGAGCATTGTGATTACAGGGGTAATGGAGCATTGTGATGACAAGTGAATCGAGCATTGTGATGAAAAAGGCATGGATCCTATTCATGACAGGATTCAAGGAGCATTCCGAAGACAAGTGTCAGGGAGCATTGTGATGACAAGTGTATTGAGTATTGTGATGACAAAGGTCATGGAGCATTGAGATGACAAGGGCATGGAGTATGGTGATGACAGGCATCATGGAGCGTTGTGATGACAAGTCTTATGGAACATTGTGATCACACGGGTTTGGAGCATTGCGATGACAGAGTTCATGGATCATATAGATTTCAAGGAGCATGGATCTTTGTGATGACAAGGGCATGAAGCAATGTGATCCCAAGATGCATGTAGGACTGTGATGACAATGGTAATGGAGGAATGTGATGACAAGCGCATGGAATATTGTGATGAAAAGGTCATGTAGCGTTTTGCTGACAAAGGCATGGAGCATTTTGATGACAAGTGTCATGGAGCACTGTGATGACAAACATCACGGAGCATTGTGATTACAGGGTTCATGGAGCATTGGGATGACACGGCCAAGGATGATTGTGTTGACAAGTGTTATGGAGAATTTTGATGACAAGAGTCACGGATCATTGTGTTGTCAGGGGTCATGGATTGTTGTGATGAGAGTGGTCATGGAGCATTGTGATGACAAGGGTCATGGAGCATTGTGATCATAAGGTCATGGAGCATTGGGCTGAAAATGTTCATGGAGTATTGTGATGAGAGGTGTCATGGAGCATTGTGATGACAAGGGAAAGGAGCATTGTGATGACAATGTCCTGGAGCTTTAATGAGAATTCCATGGAGACATGTGATGACAAGTCTCATGGAGCATTATCACGAAAAGCGGCATGGAGCATTGCGATTACTGTGGTCTTGGAGCATTGTGATGAATAGGGCATGGAGCATTGTGATGAAAAAGGCATGGAGCCTTGCCATGACAGGGTTCCAAGAGCATATTGACATCAAGTGTCAGGGACCATTGTGATGACAAGTGTATTGAGCATGGTGATGCCAAAGCTCATGGAGCATTGTGATGAGAAGACCATGGATAATTTTGATGACGAGCGTCATGGGGCGTTGTGAGGATAAGTGTTATGGAACATTGTGATCACAAGGGATTGGAGCCTTGTGATGACAGAGGTCATGGAGCATTTTGAGTTCATTCTGATGACAATAGCATGAAGCACTATGATGATGGGCATGGTGCATTGTGATGACAGGGTTCTTGGAACATTGAGATGAAAAGGGGCATAAATCATTGTAGTTACAAGGGTCTTGGAGCTTTGTGATGAGAAGGGCATGCAGCATTGTGATGAGAAGGCCATGGAGGATTCTGATGACATGCGTCATGGAGCTTTGTGATGACAAGGGAATGGAGCATTTTGAGTTCATTCTGATGACAATAGCATGAAGCACTATGATGATGGGCATGGTGCATTGTGATGACAAGGTTCATGGAGCATTGAGATGAAAAGGGGCATGGAGCATTGTGATTACAGGGGTCTAGGAGCTTTGTGATGACAGAGGTCAGGGATCATTTTGATTTGCTTGTGATGACAATAGCCTGAAGCATTATGATGATGGGCATGGTCCATTGTGATGACAGGTGTAATGGAGCATTGAGATGAAAAGGGGCATGGAGCATTGTGATGACAGGGGTATAGGAGTATTGTGATGACAAGAGAATGGAGCATTGTGATGAAAAGTGCTTGGAGCCTTTTCATGACATGTTTCAAAGAGCATTCTGATGACGAATGTCAGGGAGCATTGTGATGACAAAGATCCTGGAGCACTGTGATGACAGGTGTCATGGAGCATTGTGATGAGAAGGTCATGGAGCATTGGGCTGAAAATATTCATGGAGTATTGTGGTGACAGGGTTCGTGGATCCTTTTGATAGCAAGGGAATGGAGCATTGTGATGACGAGGTCCTGGAGCATTGTGATGAGAAGTCAATGGAGCCTTGTGATGACAAGTCTAATGGAGCATTCTGATGAAAAGGGGCATGGAGCCTTGTGATTACAGGGCCCTGGAGCATTGTAATGACAAGAGCAAGGAGCTTTGTGATGAGAAGTCCATGGAGCGTTCTCATGATTTGTGTCATGGTGTGTTGTGATGACAAGGGCATGGACCATTGTGATTGCAGGCGTCTTGGAGCTTTGTGTTGACAAGGGTCATGGAGCCTTGTGAGGAGAAGGCCGTGGGACATTTTGATGGCAGGGGTCATGGAGCATTGTTATGACAGGGGTAATGGAACATTGTGATGAAAAGGGCACGGAACATAGGTGTATAAAATTTCATGAATTATTGTGATGACAGTGGGTATGGAGCATTGTGATGACAAGGGCTCGGAACACTGTGATACATGGGTCATGGAGGATTGTAATGACATGGGCATGGAGCATTGTGAAGAGAAGGGCATCGAGAATTGTGATGACAAGCGTCATGGAGCTTTGTGATGACAAGGACATGGAGCAATATGTTGAGATGTTTCAGGGAGCATTGTGATGACAATGGCATGGAGCATTGTGATGCCAAGGGTCATGGAGCTGTGTGATAACAAATGTCTTGAAGGAGTTTGATGACAAGGGCATGGTGCATTGTGATGAGAAGGGCAGGGAGCATTGTGATGACAGGTGTTATGGAACATTGTGATGTCAGGGCTCATGGAACATTGTGATGATATGGGCATGTAGCATGGTGATGACAGGTGTCATGGAACATTGTGAGATGACAAGTGTTTTGAGCATTGTGATGACAAACATCTTGGATCATTGAGATGACAAGGGCATGGAGTAGTGTGATGACAGGCATCATGGAGCATTGTGATGAGTGTGTTATGGAATACTGTGATCACAAGGGTTTGGAGCATAATGGTGACAGAGGTCATGGATCATTTTGATTTCAAGGAGCATGGAACATTGTGATGACAAGGGCATGAAGGAATGTGATCCCAAATTTCAGGGAGGAGTGTTGTGACAATTGTAATGGAGTATTGTGATGAGAATCACATGGAGCACTGTGATGACAAGGTCATGTAGCATTTTGCTGACAAAGGCGTGGAGCATTGTGATGACAAGTGTCATGGAACATTGTGATAACAGGGGTCATAGAGCATTAGGATGACAAGAGCATGGACCATTTTGATGAGAAGAGTCATGGAGCATTTTGATGACAAGAGCCACAGATCATTGTGTTGTCAGGGGTCATTGAGCGTTGTGATGACAGTGGTCATGGAGGATTGGGCTGAATATATTCTTGGAGCATTGTGAACACAAGGGAATGGAGCATTGTGGTGACAATATCCTGGAGCATTGTGATGACATGACCATGGAGTCTTTTGATGACAAGTCTCATGGAGCAAGCTGATGGAAAGGGGCATGGAGCATTGTGATTACAGTTGTCTTGGAGCATTGTGATGACAAGAGCATGGAGCATTGTGATGAGAAGTCCATGGAATATTCTGATAACCTGCATCATGGAGCTTTGTGATGACAATGGCAAGAGGCATGGTGATTACAGGGGTCGTGGAGCATTGTGATGAAAAGGGCATGGATCATTGTGATGACAAAGGCATGGAGCCTTGTCATGACAGGGTTCAAGGAGCATACTGACGACAAGTGTCAGGGAGCATTGTGATGACAAGTGTCATGGAGCAATGTGATGACAAGCGTCATGGAGCCTTGTGATAACCGGGATCTTGGAGCATTGTGACGAAAAGTGAATGCATCATTGTGATGACAAAGGCATGGAGCCTTGTCATGACAGGGTTCAAGAAGCATACTGACGACAAGTGTCAGGGAGCATTGTGATGACAAGTGTCATGGAGCACTGTGATGACAAGCGTCATGGAGCCTTGTGATAACCGGGATCTTGGAGCATTGTGATGAAAAGTGAAAGCATCATTGTGATGAAAAAGGCATGGTGCCTTGTCATGACCGGGTTCAAGGAGCACACTGACGAAACGTGTCAGGGAGCATTGTGATGAAAAGTGTACTGAGCATTGTGATGACAAAGGTCATGGAGCATTGTGATGAGAAGTCCATGGATAATTGGGATGACGAGCCTCATGGGGTGTTGTGATGACAAGTGTTATGGAAGATTGTGATCACAAGGGTTTGGAGCATCGTGATGACAGAGGTCATGGAGCATTTTGAGTTCATTGTGATGACAAAATCATGAAGCATTATGATGAAGGGCATGGGGCATTGTGATGAGAGTGTTCATGGAGCACTGAGATGAAAAGTGTCATGGAGCATTGTTATGACAGGGGTCTTGGAGCATTGTGATGACAAGGGCATGGAGCATTGTATTGAGAAGGCCAAGGAGAATACTGATGACATCTGTCATGGAGCTCCGTGATGACAAGTGCATACAGCATTGTGATTACAGGGGTCTTGGAGCATTGAGATGAAAAGGGGCATGGAGCATTGTGATTACAGGGGTAATGGAGCATTGTGATGACAAGTGAATCGAGCATTGTGATGAAAAAGGCATGGATCCTATTCATGACAGGATTCAAGGAGCATTCCGAAGACAAGTGTCAGGGAGCATTGTGATGACAAGTGTATTGAGTATTGTGATGACAAAGGTCATGGAGCATTGAGATGACAAGGGCATGGAGTATGGTGATGACAGGCATCATGCAGCGTTGTGATGACAAGTCTTATGGAACATTGTGATCACACGGGTTTGGAGCATTGCGATGACAGAGTTCATGGATCATATAGATTTCAAGGAGCATGGATCTTTGTGATGACAAGGGCATGAAGCAATGTGATCCCAAGATGCATGTAGGACTGTGATGACAATGGTAATGGAGGAATGTGATGACAAGCGCATGGAATATTGTGATGAAAAGGTCATGTAGCGTTTTGCTGACAAAGGCATGGAGCATTTTGATGACAAGTGTCATGGAGCACTGTGATGACAAACATCACGGAGCATTGTGATTACAGGGTTCATGGAGCATTGGGATGACACGGCCAAGGATGATTGTGTTGACAAGTGTTATGGAGAATTTTGATGACAAGAGTCACGGATCATTGTGTTGTCAGGGGTCATGGATTGTTGTGATGAGAGTGGTCATGGAGCATTGTGATGACAAGGGTCATGGAGCATTGTGATCATAAGGTCATGGAGCATTGGGCTGAAAATGTTCATGGAGTATTGTGATGAGAGGTGTCATGGAGCATTGTGATGACAAGGGAAAGGAGCATTGTGATGACAATGTCCTGGAGCTTTAATGAGAATTCCATGGAGACATGTGATGACAAGTCTCATGGAGCATTATCACGAAAAGCGGCATGGAGCATTGCGATTACTGTGGTCTTGGAGCATTGTGATGAATAGGGCATGGAGCATTGTGATGAAAAAGGCATGGAGCCTTGCCATGACAGGGTTCCAAGAGCATATTGACATCAAGTGTCAGGGACCATTGTGATGACAAGTGTATTGAGCATGGTGATGCCAAAGCTCATGGAGCATTGTGATGAGAAGACCATGGATAATTTTGATGACGAGCGTCATGGGGCGTTGTGAGGATAAGTGTTATGGAACATTGTGATCACAAGGGATTGGAGCCTTGTGATGACAGAGGTCATGGAGCATTTTGAGTTCATTCTGATGACAATAGCATGAAGCACTATGATGATGGGCATGGTGCATTGTGATGACAGGGTTCTTGGAACATTGAGATGAAAAGGGGCATAAATCATTGTAGTTACAAGGGTCTTGGAGCTTTGTGATGAGAAGGGCATGCAGCATTGTGATGAGAAGGCCATGGAGGATTCTGATGACATGCGTCATGGAGCTTTGTGATGACAAGGGAATGGAGCATTGTGATGAGAAGAACATGGATAAAGTTGATGACGAGTTTCATGGGGCGTTTTGATGAAAAGTGTTATGGAACATTGTGATCCCAATGGTTTAGAGCATTGTGATGGCAGATGTCTTGGAGCATTTTGATTTCATTTTGATTACATTAGCGTGAAGCAATATGATGATGGGCATGTTGCATTGTGATGACAAGGTTCATGGAGCATTGAGATGAAAAGGGGCATGGAGCATTGTGATTACAGGGGTCTAGGAGCTTTGTGATGACAGAGGTCAGGGATCATTTTGATTTGCTTGTGATGACAATAGCCTGAAGCATTATGATGATGGGCATGGTCCATTGTGATGACAGGTGTAATGGATCATTGAGATGAAAAGGGGCATGGAGCATTGTGATGACAGGGGTATAGGAGTATTGTGATGACAAGAGCATGGAGAATTGTGATGAAAAGTGCTTGGAGCCTTTTCATGACATCTTTCAAAGAGCATTCTGATGACGAATGTCAGGGAGCATTGTGATGACAAAGATCCTGGAGCACTGTGATGACAGGTGTCATGGAGCATTGTGATGAGAAGGTCATGGAGCATTGGGCTGAAAATATTCATGGTGTATTGTGGTGACAGGGTTCGTGGATCCTTTTGATAGCAAGGGAATGGAGCATTGTGATGACGAGGTCCTGGAGCATTGTGATGAGATGTCCATGGAGCCTTGTGATGACAAGTCTAATGGAGCATTCTGATGAAAAGGGGCATTGAGCATTGTGATTACAGGGCCCTGGAGCATTGTAATGACAAGAGCAAGGAGCTTTGTGATGAGAAGGTCATGGAGCATTCTCATGATTTGTGTCATGGTGTGTTGTGATGACAAGGGCATGGACCATTGTGATTGCAGGCGTCTTGGAACATTGTGATGACAAGTGTCATGGAGCACTGTGATGACAAGCGTCATGGAGCATTGTGATAACCGAGATTTTGGAGCATTGTGATGAAAAGTGAATGCATCATTGTGATGAAAATGGCATGGTGCCTTGTCATGACAGGGTTCAAGGAGCACCCTGACGAAACGTGTCAGGGAGCATTGTGATGAAATGTGTATTGAGCATTGTGATGACAAAGGTCATGGAGCATTGTGATGAGAAGTCCATGGATAATTGGGATTACGAGCGTCATGGGGTGTTGTGATGACAAGTGGTATGGAAGATTGTGATCACAAGGGTTTGGAGCATTGTGATGACAGAGGTCATGGAGCATTTTGAGTTCATTGTGATGACAAAATCATGAAGCATTATGATGAAGGGCATGGTGCATTGTGATGATAGGGTTCATGGAGCACTGAGATGAAAAGTGTCATGGCGCATTGTTATGACAGGGGTGTTGGAGCATTGTGATGACAAGGGCATGGAGCATTGTGATGAGAAGGCCAAGGAGAATACTGATGACATGCGTCATGGAGGTCCGTGATGACAAGTGCATACAGCATTGTGATTACAGGGGTCTTGGAGCATTGAGATGAAAAGGGGCATGGAGCATTGTGATTACAGGGGTAATGGAGCATTGTGATGACAAGTGAATCGAGCATTGTGATGAAAAAGGCATGGATCCTATTCATGACAGGATTCAAGGAGCATTCCGAAGACAAGTGTCCGGGAGCATTGTGATGACAAGTGTATTGAGTATTGTGATGACAAAGGTCATGGAGCATTGAGATGACAAGGGCATGGAGTATGGTGATGACAGGCATCATGGAGCGTTGTGATGACAAGTCTTATGGAACATTGTGATCACACAGGTTTGGAGCATTGCGATGACAGAGTTCATGGATCATATTGATTTCAAGGAGCATGGATCTTTGTGATGACAAGGGCATGAAGCACTGTGGTCCCAAGATGCATGTAGGATTGTGATGACAATGGTAATGGAGGAATGTGATGACAAGCGCATGGAATATTGTGATGAAAAGGTCATGTAGCGTTTTGCTGACAAAGGCATGATTCATTGTGATGACAAGTGTCATGGAGCACTGTGATGACAAATATCACGGAGCATTGTGATTACAGGGTTCATGGAGCATTGGGATGAAACGGCCAAGGATCATTGTGTTGACAAGTGTTATGGAGAATTTTGATGACAAGAGTCCCGGATCATTGTGTTGTCAGGGGTCATGGATCTTTCTGATGATAGTGGTCATGGAGCCTTGTGATGACAAGGGTCATGGAGCATTGTGATCATAAGGTCATGGAGCATTGGGCTAAAAATGTTCATGGAGTATTGTGATGAGAGGTGTCATGGAGCGTTGTGATGACAAGGGAATGGGGCATTGTGATGACAATGTCCTGGAGCATTTAATGAGAAGTCCATGGAGCCATGTGATGACAAGTCTCATGGAGCATTCTCACGAAAAGCGGCATGGAGCATTGTGATTACTGTGGTCTTGGAGCATTGTGATGAATAGGGCATGGAGCATTGTGATGAAAAAGGCATGGAGCCTTGCCATGACAGGGTTCCAAGAGCATATTGACATCAAGTGTCAGGGACCATTGTGATGACAAGTGTATTGAGCATGGTGATGCCAAAGCTCATGGAGCATTGTGATGAGAAGACCATGGATAATTTTGATGACGAGCGTCATGGGGCATTGTGAGGACAAGTGTTATGGAACATTGTGATCACAAGGGATTGGAGCCTTGTGATGACAGAGGTCATGGAGCATTTTGAGTTCATTCTGATGACAATAGCATGAAGCACTATGATGATGGGCATGGTGCATTGTGATGACAGGGTTCTTGGAACATTGAGATGAAAAGGGGCATAAAACATTGTAGTTACAAGGGTCATGGAGCTTTGTGATGAGAAGGGCATGCAGCATTGTGATGAGAAGGCCGTGGTGGATTCTGATGACATGCGTCATGGAGCTTTGTGATGACAAGGGCATGGAGCATTGTGATGAGAAGAACATGGATAATGGTGATGACGAGCGTCATGGGGCGTTGTGATGAAAAGTGTTATGGAACATTGTGATCCCAAGGGTTTAGAGCATTGTGATGGCAGATGTCATGGAGCATTTTGATTTCATTTTGGTTACAATAGCGTGAAGCATTATGATGATGGACATGTTGCATTGTGATGACAAGGTTCTTCGAGCATTGAGATGAAAAGGGGCATGGAGCATTGTGATTACAGAGTTCTTGGAGCATTGTGATGACAAGGGCATGGAGCATTGAGATGAGATGGCCATGGAGCATTCTGATGACTTGTGTCATGGAGATTTTGATGACAAGGGCATGAAGCATTGTTGTAACAGTGGTCTTAGAGCATTTTGATTACAAGGGTTATGGAGCCTTGTGATAAGAAGGCCGTGGAACATTGTGATGGCTGGGGTAAAGGAGCATTGTTATGACAGTGGCAATGGAGCATTGTGATGACAAGGGCATGGAGCATTGGTCTGAAATGTTTCATGGATTATTGGGATGAGAGTGGGCATGGAGCATTGTGATGACAAGGGCATGGAACACTGTGATACATGGGTCATGTAGGATTGTAACGACAGGGGCATGGAGAATTGTGATGACAAGAGCATGTAACATTGTGATGAGAAGTGTCATGGAGCATTGTGATGACAAAGATGTAGAGAATTGTGATGACAAGGGACATGGAGCATTGTGATGACCAGAGCATGGAGCATTGGTCTGACAAGTTTCATGGATTATTGTGATGACAAATGTCATGGAGCATTTTGATGACAAGGGCATGGGACATTGTGATGGGAAGAGCAGGGAGCATTGTGATGACAAGGGTTATGGAGCATTGTGATGACAAGGCTGTGGAGCATTGTGATGACAAGCACAAGTCACATTTTGATGCCATGGGTCATGGAGCACTGTGCTGACAAGGGCATGCAACTTTGTGATGACAAGGTTCATGGAGCATTGAGAGGAAAAGGGGCATGGAGCATTGTGATGACAGGGGTCTAGGAGCTTTGTGATGACAGAGGTCATGGATCATTTTGATTTCCTTGTGATGACAATAGCCTGAAGCATTATGATGATGGTCATGGTCCATTGTGATGACAGGTGTAATGGAGCATTGAGATGAAAAGGGGCATGGAGCATTGTGATTACAGGGGTATAGGAGCATTGTGATGACAAGAGCATGGAGCATTGTGATGAAAAGTGCTTGGAGCCTTTTCATGACATGTTCCAAGGAGCATTCTGATGACGAGTGTCAGGGAGCATTGTGATGACAACTCTCTTGAGCATTTTGATGACAGAGATCATGGATCACTGTGATGACAGGTGTCATGGAGCATTGTGATGAGAAGGTCATGGAGCATTGGGCTGAAAATATTCATGGAGTATTGTGGTGACAGGGGTCATGTTTGATAGCCAGGGAATGGAGCATTTTGATGACAAGATCCTGGAGCATTGTGATGAGAAGACCATGGAGCCTTGTGATGACAAGTCTAATGGAGCATTCTGAAGGAAAGAGGCAAGGAGCATTGTGATTACAGGATCCTGGAGCATTGTAATGACAAGAGCAAGGAGCATTGTGATGAGAAGACCATGGAGCATTCTCAAGATTTGTGTCATGGTGTTTTGTGATGACAAGGGCATGGACCATTGTGATTACAGGTGTCTTGGAGCATTATGATGGCAGGGGTCATGGAGCATTGTTATGACCGGGGTAATGGATCATTGTGATGAAAAGGGCACGGAACATAGGTCTATAAAATTTCATGGATTATTGTGATGACAGTGGGTATGGAGCATTGTGAAGACAAGGGCTCGGAACACTGTGATACATGGGTCCTGGAGGATTGTAATGACATGGGCATGGAGCATTGTGATGAGAAGGGCATCGAGAATTGTGTTGACAATCGTCATGGAGATTTGTGATGACAAGGGCATGGAGCAATATGATGAGATGTTTCAGGGAGCATTGTGATGACAATGGCATGGAGCATTGTGATGCCAAGGGTCATGGAGCTGTGTGATAACAAATGTCATGGAGCAGTTTGATGACAAGTGCATGATGCATTGTGATGAGTAGGGCAGAGAGCATTGTGATGACAGGTGTTATGGAACATTGTGATGTCAGGGCTCATGGAACATTGTGATGATATGGGCATGTAGCATGGTGATAACAGGTGTCATGGAACATTGTCAGATGACAATTGTTTTGAGCATTGTAATGACAAACATCTTGGATCATTGAGATGACAAGGGCATGGAGTAGTGTGATGACAGGCATCATGGAGCATTGTGATGAGTGTGTTATGGAACATTGTGATCACAAGGGTTTGGAGCCTAGTGATGACAGAGGTCATGGATCATTTTGATTTCAAGGAGCATGGAATATTGTGATGACAAGGGCATGAAGCAATGTGATCCCAATTTTCAGGTTTGATTGTGATGACAATGGTAATAGAGTATTGTGATGAGAATCACATGGAGCACTGTGATGACCAGGTCATGTAGCATTTTGCTGACAAAGGCATGGAGCATTGTGATGACAAGTGTCATGGAACATTGTGATAACAGGGGTCATAGAGCATTAGGATGACAAGAGCATGGACCATTTTGATGAGAAGAGTCATGGAGCATTTTGATGACAAGAGCCACAGATCATTGTGTTGTCAGGGGTCATTGAGCGTTGTGATGACAGTGGTCATGGAGGATTGGGCTGAAAATGTTCTTGGAGCATTGTGAACACAAGGGAATGGAGCATTGTGGTGACAATATCCTGGAGCATTGTGATGAGATGACCATGGAGTCTTTTGATGACAAGTCTCATGGAGCAAGCTGATGGAAAGGGGCATGGAGCATTGTGATTACAGTTGTCTTGGAGCATTGTGATGACAAGAGCATGGAGCATTGTGATGAGAAGTCCATGGAACATTCTGATGACATGCATCATGGAGCTTTGTGATGACAATGGCAAGAGGCATTGTGATTACAGGGGTCGTGGAGCATTGTGATGAAAAGGGCATGGTTCATTGTGATGACAAAGGCATGGAGCCTTGTCATGACAGGGTTCAAGGAGCATACTGACGACAAGTGTCAGAGAGCATTGTGATGACAAGTGTCATTGAGCACTGTGATGACAAGCGTCATGGAGCCTTGTGATAACCGGGATCTTGGAGCATTGTGATGAAAAGTGAATGCATCATTGTGATGAAAAAGGCATGGTGCCTTTTCATGACAGGGTTCAAGGAGCACCCTGACGAAACGTGTCAGGGAGCATTGTGATGAAAAGTGTATTGAGCATTGTGATGACAAAGGTCATGGAGCATTGTGATGAGAAGTCCATGGATAATTGGAATGACGAGCGTCATGGGGTGTTGTGATGACAAGTGTTATGGAAGATTGTGATCACAAGGGTTTGGAGCATTGTGATGACAGAGGTCATGGAGCATTTTGAGTTCATTGTGATGACAAAATCATGAAGCATTA
Organism: Mesoplodon densirostris; assembly: GCF_025265405.1. NCBI lineage: Eukaryota > Metazoa > Chordata > Mammalia > Artiodactyla > Ziphiidae > Mesoplodon > Mesoplodon densirostris. The sequence goes on from NC_082682.1 coordinate 4,015,847, forward strand.
TGATGAAGGGCATGGTGCATTGTGATGATAGTGTTCATGGAGCACTGAGATGAAAAGTGTCATGGAGCATTGTTATGACAGGGTTCTTGGAGCATTGTGATGACAAGGGCATGGAGCATTGTGATGAGAAGGCCAAGGAGAATACTGATGACATGCGTCATGGAGCTCCGTGATGACAAGTGCATAAAGCATTGTGATTACAGGGTTCTTGGAGCATTGAGATGAAAAGGGGCATGGAGCATTGTGATTACAGGGGTAATGGAGCATTGTGATGACAAGTGAATCGAGCATTGTGATGAAAAAGGCATGGATCCTATTCATGACAGGATTCAAGGAGCATTCCGAAGACAAGTGTCAGGGAGCATTGTGATGACAAGTGTATTGAGTATTGTGATGACAAAGGTCATGGAGCATTGAGATGACAAGGGCATGGAGTATGGTGATGACAGGCATCATGGAGCGTTGTGATGACAAGTCTTATGGAACATTGTGATCACACGGGTTTGGAGCATTGCGATAACAGAGTTCATGGATCATATAGATTTCAAGGAGCATGGATCTTTGTGATGACAAGGGCATGAAGCAATGTGATCGCAAGATGCATGTAGAACTGTGATGACAATGGTAATTGAGGAATGTGATGACAAGCGCATGGAATATTGTGATGAAAAGGTCATGTAGTGTTTTGCTGACAAAGCCATGGAGCATTTTGATGACAAGTGTCATGGAGCACTGTGATGACAAACATCACGGAGCATTGTGATTACAGGGTTCATGGAGCATTGGGATGACACGGCCAAGGATCATTGTGTTGACAAGTGTTATGGAGAACTTTGATGACAAGAGTCACGGATCATTGTGTTGTCAGGGGTCATGGATTGTTGTGATGAGAGTGGTCATGGAGCATTGTGATGACAAGGGTCATGGAGCATTGTGATCATAAGGTCATGGAGCATTGGGCTGAAAATGTTCATGGAGTATTGTGATGAGAGGTGTCATGGAGCATTGTGATGACAAGGGAATGGAGCATTGTGATGACAATGTCCTGGATCTTTAATGAGAATTCCATGGAGACATGTGATGACAAGTCTCATGGAGCATTCTCACGAAAAGCGGCATGGAGCATTGTGATTACTGTGGTCTTGGAGCATTGTGATGAATAGGGCATGGAGCATTGTGATGAAAAAGGCATGGAGCCTTGCCATGACAGGGTTCCAAGAGCATATTGACATCAAGTGTCAGGGACCATTGTGATGACAAGTGTATTGATGCCAAAGCTCATGGAGCATTGTGATGAGAAGACCATGGATAATTTTGATGACGAGCGTCATGGGGCATTGTGAGGAGAAGTGTTATGGAACATTGTGATCACAAGGGATTGGAGCCTTGTGATGACAGAGGTCATGGAGCATTTTGAGTTCATTCTGATGACAATAGCATGAAGCACTATGATGATGGGCATGGTGCATTGTGATGACAGGGTTCTTGGAACATTGAGATGAAAAGGGGCATAAATCATTGTAGTTACAAGGATCTTGGAGCTTTGTGATGAGAAGGGCATGCAGCATTGTGATGAGAAGGCCATGGAGGATTCTGATGACATGCGTCATGGAGCTTTGTGATGACAAGGGCATGGAGCATTGTGATGAGAAGAACATGGATAATGGTGATGACGAGTTTCATGTGGCGTTGTGATGAAAAGTGTTATGGAACATTGTGATCCCAAGGGTTTAGAGCATTGTGATGGCAGATGTCTTGGAGCATTTTGATTTCATTTTGATTACATTAGCGTGAAGCAATATGATGATGGGCATGTTGCATTGTGATGACAAGGTTCATGGAGCATTGAGATGAAAAGGGGCATGGAGCATTGTGATTACAGGGGTCTAGGAGCTTTGTGATGACAGAGGTCTGGGATCATTTTGATTTGCTTGTGATGACAATAGCCTGAAGCATTATGATGATGGGCATGGTCCATTGTGATGACAGGTGTAATTGAGCATTGAGAAGAAAAGGGGCATGGAGCATTGTGATTACAGGGGTATAGGAGTATTGTCATGACAAAGCATGGAGCATTGTGATGAAAAGTGCTTGGAGCATTTTCATGACATGTTTCAAAGAGCATTCTGATGACGAATGTCAGGGAGCATTGTGATGACAAAGATCCTGGAGCACTGTGATGACAGGTGTCATGGAGCATTGTGATGAGAAGGTCATGGAGCATTGGGCTGAAAATATTCATGGAGTATTGTGGTGACAGGGTTCGTGGATCCTTTTGATAGCAAGGGAATGGAGCATTGTGATGACGAGGTCCTGGAGCATTGTGATGAGAAGTCCATGGAGCCTTGTGATGACAAGTCTAATGGAGCATTCTGATGAAAAGGGGCATTGAGCATTGTGATTACAGGGCCCTGGAGCATTGTAATGACAAGAGCAAGGAGCTTTGTGATGAGAAGGCCATGGAGCATTCTCATGATTTGTGTCATGGTGTGTTGTGATGACAAGGGCATGGACCATTGTGATTGCAGTCGTCTTGGAGCTTTGTGATGACAAGGGTCATGGAGCCTTGTTAGGAGAAGGCTGTGGGACATTATGATGGCAGGGGTCATGGAGCATTGTTATGACAGGGCTAATGGAACATTGTGATGAAAAGGGCACGGAAAATAGGTGTATAAAATTTCATGGATTATTGTGATGACAGTGGGTATGGAGCATTGTGATGACAACGGCTCGGAACACTGTGATACATGGGTCATGGAGGATTGTAATGACATTGGCATGGAGCATTGTGAAGAGAAGGGCATCGAGAATTGTGATGACAAGCGTCATGGAGCTTTGTGATGACAAGGACATGGAGAAATATGATGAGACGTTTCAGGGAGCATTGTGATGACAATGGCATGGAGCATTGTGATGCCAAGGGTCATGGAGCTGTGTGATAACAAATGTCTTGAAGGAGTTTGATGACAAGGGCATGGTGCATTGTGATGAGAAGGGCAGGGATCATTGTGATGACAGGTGTTATGGAACATTGTGATGTCAGGGCTCATGGAACATTGTGATGATATGGGCATGTAGCATGGTGATGACAGGTGTCATGGAACAGTGTGAGATGACAAGTGTTTTGCGCATTGTGATGACAAACATCTTGGATCATTGAGATGACAAGGGCATGGAGTAGTGTGATGACAGGCATCATGGAGCATTGTGATGAGTGTGTTATGGAATACTGTGATCACAAGGGTTTGGAGCATAGTGATGACAAAGGTCATGGATCATTTTGATTTCAAGGAGCATGGAACATTGTGATGACAAGGGCATGAAGCAATGTGATCCCAAGTTTCAGGGAGGAGTGTTATGACAATTGTAATGGAGTATTGTGATGAGAATCCCATGGAGCACTGTGATGACAAGGTCATGTAGCATTTTGCTGACAAAGGCGTGGAGCATTGTGATGACAAGTGTCATGTAACATTGTGATAACAGGGGTCATAGAGCATTAGGATGACAAGAGCATGGACCATTTTGATGAGAAGAGTCATGGAGCATTTTGATGACAAGAGCCACAGATCATTGTGTTGTCAGGGGTCATTGAGTGTTGTGATGACAGTGGTCATGGAGGATTGGGCTGAATATATTCTTGGAGCATTGTGAACACAAGGGAATGGAGCATTGTGGTGACAATATCCTGGAGCATTGTGATGAGATGACCATGGAGTCTTTTGATGACAAGTCTCATGGAGCAAGCTGATGGAAAGGGGCATGGAGCATTGTGATTACAGTTGTCTTGGAGCATTGTGATGACAGGAGCATGGAGCATTGTGATGAGAAGTCCATGGAACATTCTGATGACCTGCATCATGGAGCTTTGTGATGACAATGGCAAGAGGCATGGTGATTACAGGGGTCGTGGAGCATTGTGATGAAAAGGGCATGGATCATGGTGATGACAAAGGCATGGAGCCTTGTCATGACAGGGTTCAAGGAGCATACTGACGACAAGTGTCAGGGAGCATTGTGATGACAAGTGTCATGGAGCACTGTGATGACAAGCGTCATGGAGCCTTGTGATAACCGGGATCTTGGAGCATTGTGATGAAAAGTGAATGCATCATTGTGATGAAAAAGGCATGGTGCCTTGTCATGACAGGGTTCAAGGAGCACACTGACGAAACGTGTCAGGGAGCATTGTGATGAAAAGTGTATTGAGCATTGTGATGACAAAGGTCATGGAGCATTGTGATGAGAAGTCCATGGATAATTGGGATGAAGAGCGTCATGGGGTGTTGTGATGACAAGTGGTATGGAAGATTGTGATCACAAGGGTTTGGAGCATTGTGATGACAGAGGTCATGGAGCATTTTGAGTTCATTGTGATGACAAAATCATGAAGCATTATGATGAAGGGCATGGTGCATTGTGATGATAGGGTTCATGGAGCACTGAGATGAAAAGTGTCATGGAGCATTGTTATGACAGGGGTCTTGGAGCATTGTGATGACAAGGGCATGGAGCATTGTGATGAGAAGGCCAAGGAGAATACTGATGACATGCGTCATGGAGGTCCGGGATGACAAGTGCATACAGCATTGTGATTACAGGGGTCTTGGAGCATTGAGATGAAAAGGGGCATGGAGCATTGTGATTACAGGGGTAATGGAGCATTGTGATGACAAGTGAATCGAGCATTGTGATGAAAAAGGCATGGATCCTATTCATGACAGGATTCAAGGAGCATTCCGAAGACAAGGGTCAGGGAGCATTGTGATGACAAGTGTATTGAGTATTGTGATGACAATGGTCATGGAGCATTGAGATGACAAGGGCATGGAGTATGGTGATGACAGGCATCATGGAGCGTTGTGATGACAAGTCTTATGGAACATTGTGATCAAACAGGTTTGGAGCATTGCAATGACAGAGTTCATGGATCATATTGATTTCAAGGAGCATGGATCTTTGTGATGACAAGGGCATGAAGCAATGTGATCCCAAGATGCATGTAGGATTGTGATGACAATGGTAATGGAGGAATGTGATGACAAGCGCATGGAATATTGTGATGAAAAGGTCATGTAGCGTTTTGCTGACAAAGGCATGATTCATTGTGATGACAAGTGTCATGGAGCACTGTGATGATAAACATCACGGAGCATTGTGATTACAGGGTTCATGGAGCATTGGGATGACACGGCCAAGGATCATTGTGTTGACAAGTGTTATGGAGAATTTTGATGACAAGAGTCCCAGATCATTGTGTTGTCAGGGGTCATGGATCTTTGTGATGACAGTGGTCATGGAGCATTGTGATGACAAGGGTCATAGAGCATTGTGATCATAAGGTCATGGAGCATTGGGCTAAAAATGTTCATGGAGTATTGTGATGAGAGGTGTCATGGAGCATTGTGATGACAAGGGAATGGGGCATTGTGATGACAATGTCCTGGAGCATTTAATGAGAAGACCATGGAGCCATGTGATGACAAGTCTCATGGAACATTCTCACGAAAAGCTGCATGGAGCATTGTGATTACTGTGGTCTTGGAGCATTGTGATGAATAGGGCATGGAGCATTGTGATGAAAAAGGCATGGAGCCTTGCCATGACAGGGTTCCAAGAGCACATTGACATCAAGACTCAGGGACCATTGTGATGACAAGTGTATTGAGCATGGTGATGCCAAAGCTCATGGAGCATTGTGATGAGAAGACCATGGATAATTTTGATGACGAGCGTCATGGGGCGTTGTGAGGACAAGTGTTATGGAACATTGTGATCACAAGGGATTGGAGCCTTGTGATGACAGAGGTCATGGAGCATTTTGAGTTCATTCTGATGACAATAGCATGAAGCACTATGATGATGGGCATGGTGCATTGTGATGACAGGGTTCATGGAACATTGAGATGAAAAGGGGCATGGAGCATTGTAGTTACAAGGGTCTTGGAGCTTTGTGATGAGAAGGGCATGAAGCATTGTGATGAGAAGGCCATGGAGGATTCTGATGACATGTGTCATGGAGCTTTGTGATGACAAGGGCATGGAGCATTGTGATGAAAAGACCATGGATAATGGTGATGACGAGCGTCATGGGGCGTTGTGATGAAAAGTGTTATGGAACATTGTGATCCGAAGGGTTTAGAGCATTGTGATGGCAGATGTCATGGAGCATTTTGATTTCATTTTGATTACAATAGCGTGAAGCAATATGATGATGGACATGTTGCATTGTTATGACAATGTTCTTCGAGCATTGAGATGAAAAGGGGCATGGAGCATTGTGATTACAGGGTACTTGGAGCATTGTGATGACAAGGGCATGGAGCATTGTGATGAGATGACCATGGAGCATTCTGATGACTTGTGTCATGGAGATTTTGATGACAAGGGCATGAAGCATTGTTGTAACAGTGGTCTTAGAGCATTTTGATTACAAGGGTTATGGAGCCTTGTGATAAGAAGGCCGTGGAATATTGTGATGGCTGGGGTCAAGGAGCATTGTTATGACAGTGGCAATGGAGCATTGTGATGACAAGGGCATGGAGCATTGGTCTGAAATGTTTCATGGATTATTGGGATGAGAGTGGGCATGGAGCATTGTGATGACAAGGGCAAGGAACACTGTGATACATGGGTCATGTAGGATTGTAACGACAAGGGCATGGAGAATTGTGATGACAAGAGCATGTAACATTGTGATGAGAAGTGTCATGGAGCATTGTGATGACAAAGATGTAGAGAATTGTAATGACAAGGGACATGGAGCATTGTGATGACCAGAGCATGGAGCATTGGTCTGACAAGTTTCATGTATTATTGTGATGACAAATGTCATGGAGCATTTTGATGACAAGGGCATGGGGCATTGTGATGGGAAGAGCAGGGAGCATTGTGATGACAAGGTTTATGGAGCATTGTGGTGAAAAGGCTGTGGAGCATTGTGATGACAAGCACAAGTCACATTTTGATGTCATGGGTCATGGAGCACTGTGCTGACAAGGGCATGCAACTTTGTGATGACAAGGTTCATGGAGCATTGAGATGAAAAGGGGCATGGAACATTGTGATGACAGGGGTCTAGGAGCTTTGTGATGACAGAGGTCATGGATCATTTTGATTTCCTTGTGATGACAATAGCCTGAAGCATTATGATGATGGGCATGGTTCATTGTGATGACAGGTGTAATGGAGCATCGAGATGAAAAGGGGCATGGAGCATTGTGATTACAGGGGTATAGGAGCATTGTGATGACAAGAGCATGGAGCATTGTGATGAAAAGTGCTTGGAGCCTTTTCATGACATGTTTCAAGGAGATTTCTGATGACGAGTGTCAGGGAGCATTGTGATGACAACTCTCTTGAGCATTGTGATGACAGAGATCATGGATCACTGTGATGACAGGTGTCATGGAGCATTGTGATGAGAAGGTCATGGAGCATTGGGCTGAAAATATTCATGGAGTATTTTGGTGACAGGGGTCATGGATCCTTTTGATAGCAAGGGAATGGAGCATTGTGATGACAAGGTCCTGGAGCATTGTGATGAGAAGACCATGGAGCCTTGTGATGACAAGTCTAATGGAGCATTCTGAAGGAAAGAGGCATGGAGCATTGTGATTACAGGGTCCTGGAGCATTGTAATGACAAGAGCAAGGAGCATTGTGATGAGAAGACCATGGAGCATTCTCATGAATTGTGTCATGGTGTTTTGTGATGACAAGGGCATGGACCATTGTGATGACAGGTGTCTTGGAGCATTGTGATGACAAGGGTCATGGAGCCTTGTTAGGAGAAGGCCGTCGGACATTATGATGGCAGGGGTCATGGAGCATTGTTATGACGGGGGTAATGGATCATTGTGATGAAAAGGGCACGGAACATAGGTCTATAAAATTTCATTGATTATTGTGATGACAGTGGGTATGGAGCATTGTGAAGACAAGGGCTCGGAACACTGTGATACATGGGTCATGGAGGATTGTAATGACATGGGCATGGAGCATTGTGATGAGAAGGGCATCGAGAATTGTGATGACAAGCGTCATGGAGCTTTGTGATGACAAGGGCATGGAGCAATATGATGAGATGTTTCAGGGAGCATTGTGATGACAATGGCATGGAGCATTGTGATGCCAAGGATCATGGAGCTGTGTGATAACAAATGTCACGGAGCAGTTTGATGACAAGGGCATGGTACATTGTGATGAGAAGGGCAGGGAGCATTGTGATGACAGGTGTTATGGAACATTATGATGTCATGGCTCATGGAGAATTGTGATGATAGGGGCATGTAGCATGGTGATGACAGGTCTCATGGAACATTGTGAGATGACAAGTGTTTTGAGCATTGTGATGACAAACATCTTGGATCATTGAGATGACAAGGGCATGGAGTAGTGTGATGACAGGCATCATGGAGCATTGTGATGAGTGTGTTATGGAACATTGTGATCACAAGGGTTTGGAGCCTAGTGATGACAAAGGTCATGGATCATTTTGATTTCAAGGAGCATGGAACATTGTGATGACAAGGGCATGAAGCAATGTGATCCCAAGTTTCAGGGAGGATTGTGATGACAATGGTAAAGGAGAATTGTGATGAGAATCACATGGAGCACTGTGATGACAAGGTCATGTAGCATTTAGCTGACAAAGGCATGGAGCATTGTGATGACAAGTGTCATGGAACATTGTGATAACAGGGGTCATAGAGCATTAGGATGACAAGAGCATGGACCATTTTGATGAGAAGAGTCATGGAGCATTTTGATGACAAGAGCCACAGATCATTGTGTTGTCAGGGGTCATTGTGCGTTGTGATGACAGTGGTCATGGAGGATTGGGCTGAAAATGTTCTTGGAGCATTGTGAACACAAGGGAATGGAGCATTGTGGTGACAATATCCTGGAGCATTGTGATGAGATGATCATGGAGTCTTTTGATGACAAGTCTCATGGAGCAAGCTGATGGAAAGGGGCATGGAACATTGTGATTACAGTTGTCTTGGAGCATTGTGATGACAAGAGCATGGAGCATTGTGATGAGAAGTCCATGGAACATTCTGATGACATGCATCATGGAGCTTTGTGATGACAATGGCAAGAGGCATTGTGATTACAGGGATCTTGGAGCATTGTGATGAAAAGGGCATGGATCATTGTGATGACAAAGGCATGGAGCCTTGTCATGACAGGGTTCAAGTAGCATACTGACGACAAGTGTCAGGGAGCATTGTGATGACAAGTGTCATGGAGCACTGTGATGACAAGCGTTATGGAGCCTTGTGATAACCGGGATCTTGGAGCATTGTGATGAAAAGTTAATGCATCATTGTGATGAAAAAGGCATGGTGCCTTGTCATGACAGGGTTCAAGGAGCACACTGACGACAAGTGTCAGGGAGCATTGTGATGTAATGTGTATTGCACATTGTAAAGACAAAGGTCATGGAGCATTGTGATGAGAAGTCCATGGATAATTGGGATGATGAGCATCATGGGGTTTTGTGATGACAAGTGTTATGGAAGATTGTGATCACAAGGGTTTGGAGCATTGTGATGACAGAGGTCATGGAGCATTTTGAGTTCATTGTGATGACAAAATCATGAAGCATTATGATGAAGGGCATGGTGCATTGTGATGATAGGGTTCATGGAGCACTGAGATGAAAAGTGTCATGGAGCATTGTTATGACAGGGGTCTTGGAGCATTGTGATGACAAGGCCATGGAGCATTGTGATGAGAAGGCCAAGGAGAATACTGATGACATGCGTCATGGAGCTCCGTGATGACAAGTGCATACAGCATTGTGATTACAGGGGTCTTAGAGCATTGAGATGTAAAGGGGCATGGAGCATTGTGATTACAGGGGTAATGGAGCATTGTGATGACAAGTGAATCGAGCATTGTGATGAAAAAGGCATGGATCCTATTCATGACAGGATTCAAGGAGCATTCCGAAGACAAGTGTCAGGGAGCATTGTGATGACAAGTGTATTGAGTATTGTGATGACAAAGGTCATGGAGCATTGAGATGACAAGGGCATGGAGTATGGTGATGACAGGCATCATTGAGCGTTGTGATGACAAGTCTTATGGAACATTGTGATCACACGGGTTTGGAGCATTGCGATGACAGAGTTCATGGATCATATTGATTTCAAGGAGCATGGATCTTTGTGATGACAAGGGCATGAAGCAATGTGATCCCAAGATGCATGTAGGATTGTGATGACAATGGTAATGGAGGAATGTGATGACAAGCGCATGGAATATTGTGATGAAAAGGTCATGTAGCGTTTTGCTGATAAAGGCATGATTCATTGTGATGACAAGTGTCATGGAGCACTGTGATGACAAACATCACGGAGCATTGAGATTACAGGGTTCATGGAGCATTGGGATGAAACCGCCAAGGATCATTGTGTTAACAAGTGTTATGGAGAATTTTGATGACAAGAGTCCCGGATCATTGTGTTGTCAGGGGTCATGGATCTTTGTGATGACAGTGGTCATGGAGCATTGTGATGACAAGGGTCATGGAGCATTGTGATCATAAGGTCATGGAGCATTGGGCTAAAAATGTTCATGGAGCATTGTGATGACAAGGGAATGGGGCATTGTGATGACAATGTCCTGGAGCATTTAATGAGAAGACCATGGAACCATGTGATGACAAGTCTCATGGAACATTCTCACGAAAAGTGGCATGGAGCATTGTGATTACTGTGGTCTTGGAGCATTGTGATGAATAGGGCATGGAGCATTGTGATGAAAAAGGCATGGAGCCTTGCCATGACAGGGTTCCAAGAGCATATTGACATCAAGTGTCAGGGACCATTGTGATGACAAGTGTATTGAGCATGGTGATGCCAAAGCTCATGGAGCATTGTGATGAGAAGACCATGGATAATTTTGATGACGAGCGTCATGGGGCGTTGTGAGGACAAGTGTTATGGAACATTGTGATCACAAGGGATTGGAGCCTTGTGATGACAGAGGTCATGGAGCATTTTGAGTTCATTCTGATGACAATAGCATGAAGCACTATGATGATGGGCATGGTGCATTGTGATGACAGGGTTCATGGAACATTGAGATGAAAAGGGGCATGGAGCATTGTAGTTACAAGGGTCTTGCAGCTTGGTCATGAGAAGGGCATGCAGCATTGTGATGAGAAGGCCATGGAGGATTCTGATGACATGTGTCATGGAGCTTTGTGATGACAAGGGCATGGAGCATTGTGATGAGAAGACCATGGATAATGGTGATGACGAGAGTCATGGGGTGTTGTGAAGAAAAGTGTTATGGAACACTGTGATCCCAAGTGTTTAGAGCATTGTGATGGCAGATGTCATGGAGCATTTTGATTTCATTTTGAATACAATAGCGTGAAGCATTATGATGATGGACATGTTGCATTGTGATGACAAGGTTCTTCGAGCATTGAGATGAAAAGGGGCATGGAGCATTGTGATTACAGAGTTCTTGGAGCATTGTGATGACAAGGGCATGGAGCATTGAGATGAGATGGCCATGGAGCATTCTGATGACTTGTGTCATGGAGATTTTGATGACAAGGGCATGAAGCATTGTTGTAACAGTGGTCTTAGAGCATTTTGATTACAAGGGTTATGGAGCCTTGTGATAAGAAGGCCGTGGAACATTGTGATGGCTGGGGTCAAGGAGCATTGTTATGACAGTGGCAATGGAGCATTGTGATGACAAGGGCATGGAGCATTGGTCTGAAATGTTTCATGGATTATTGGGATGAGAGTGGGCATGGAGCATTGTGATGACAAGGGCACGGAACACTGTGATACATGGGTCATGTAGGATTGTAACGACAAGGGCATGGAGAATTGTGATGACAAGAGCATGTAACATTGTGATGAGAAGTGTCATGGAGCATTGTGATGACAAAGATGTAGAGAATTGTGATGACAAGGGACATGGAGCATTGTGATGACCAGAGCATGGAGCATTGGTCTGACAAGTTTCATGTATTATTGTGATGACAAATGTCATGGAGCATTTTGATGACAAGGGCATGGGGCATTGTGATGGGAAGAGCAGGGAGCATTGTGATGACAAGGTTTATGGAGCATTGTGATGACAAGGCTGTGGAGCATTGTGATGACAAGCACAAGTCACATTTTGATGTCATGGGTCATGGAGCACTGTGCTGACAAGGGCATGCAACTTTGTGATGACAAAGTTCATGGAGCATTGAGATGAAAAGGGGCATGGAACATTGTGATGACAGGGGTCTAGGAGCTTTGTGATGACAGAGGTCATGGATCATTTTGATTTCCTTGTGATGACAATAGCCTGAAGCATTATGATGATGGGCATGGTTCATTGTGATGACAGGTGTAATGGAACATCGAGATGAAAAGGGGCATGGAGCATTGTGATTACAGGGGTATAGGAGCATTGTGATGACAAGAGCATGGAGCATTGTGATGAAAAGTGCTTGGAGCCTTTTCATGACATGTTTCAAGGAGCTTTCTGATGACGAGTGTCAGGGAGCATTGTGATGACAACTCTCTTGAGCATTGTGATGACAGAGATCATGGATCACTGTGATGACAGGTGTCATGGAGCATTGTGATGAGAAGGTCATGGAGCATTGGGTTGAAAATATTCATGGAGTATTGTGGTGACAGGGGTCATGGATCCTTTTGATAGCAAGGGAATGGAGCATTGTGATGACAAGGTCCTGGAGCATTGTGATGAGAAGACCATGGAGCCTTGTGATGACAAGTCTAATGGAGCATTCTGAAGGAAAGAGGCATGGAGCATTGTGATTACAGGGTCCTGGAGCATTGTAATGACAAGAGCAAGGAGCATTGTGATGAGAAGACCATGGAGCATTCTCATGAATTGTGTCATGGTGTTTTGTGATGACAAGGGCATGGACCATTGTGATGACAGGTGTCTTGGAGCATTGTGATGACAAGGGTCATGGAGCCTTGTTAGGAGAAGGCCGTCGGACATTATGATGGCAGGGGTCATGGAGCATTGTTATGACGGGGGTAATGGATCATTGTGATGAAAAGGGCACGGAACATAGGTCTATAAAATTTCATGGGTTATTGTGATGACAGTGGGTATGGAGCATTGTGATGACAAGGGCTCGGAACACTGTGATACATGGGTCATGGAGGATTGTAATGACATGGGCATGGAGCATTGTGATGAGAAGGGCATCGAGAATTGTGATGACAAGCGTCATGGAGCTTTGTGATGACAAGGGCATGGAGCAATATGATGAGATGTTTCAGGGAGCATTGTGATGACAATGGCATGGAGCATTGTGATGCCAAGGGTCATGGAGCTGTGTGATAACAAATGTCATGGAGCAGTTTGATGACAAGGGCATGGTGCATTGTGATGAGTAGGGCAGGGAGCATTGTGATGACAGGTGTTATGGAACATTGTGAGGTCAGGGCTCATGGAGCATTGTGATGATATGGGCATGTAGCATGGTGATGACAGGTGTCATGGAACATTGTCAGATGACAATTGTTTTGAGCATTGTAATGACAAACATCTTGGATCATTGAGATGACAAGGGCATGGAGTAGTGTGATGACAGGCATCATGGAGCATTGTGATGAGTGTGTTATGGAACATTGTGATCACAAGGGTTTGGAGCCTAGTGATGACAGAGGTCATGGATCATTTTGATTTCAAGGAGCATGGAACATTGTGATGACAAGGGCATGAAGCAATGTGATCCCAATTTTCAGGGAGGATTGTGATTACAATGGTAATGGAGTATTGTGATGAGAATCACATGGAGCACTGAGATGACAAGGTCATGCAGCATTTTGCTGACAAAGACATGCAGCATTGTGATGACACGTGTCATGGAAAATTGTGATAACAGTGGTCATAGAGCATTAGGATGACAAGAGCATGGACCATTTTGATGAGAAGAGTCATGGAGCATTTTGATGACCAGAGCCACAGATCATTGTGTTGTCAGGGGTCATTGAGCGTTGTGATGACAGTGGTCATGGAGGATTGGGCTGAAAATGTTCTTGGAGCATTGTGAACACAAGGGAATGGAGCATTGTGGTGACAATATCCTGGAGCATTGTGATGAGATGACCATGGAGTCTTTTGATGACAAGTCTCATGGAGCAAGCTGATGGAAAGGGGCATGGAACATTGTGATTACAGTTGTTTTGGAGCATTGTGATGACAAGAGCATGGAGCATTGTGATGAGAAGTCCATGGAACATTCTGATGACATGCATCATGGAGCTTTGTGATGACAATGGCAAGAGGCATGGTGATTACAGGGGTCTTGGAGCATTGTGATGAAAAGGGCATGGATCATTGTGATGACAAAGGCATGGAGCCTTGTCATGACAGGATTCAAGGAGCATACTGACGACAAGTGTCAGGGAGCATTGTGATGACAAGTGTCATGGAGCACTGTCATGACAAGCGTCATGGAGCCTTCTGATAACCGGGATCTTGGAACATTGTGAGGAAAAGTGAATGCATCATTGTGATGAAAAAGGCATGGTGCCTTGTCATGACAGGGTTCAAGAGCACACTGACGACAAGTGTTAGGGAGCATTGTGATGTAAAGTGTATTGCGCATTGTAAAGACAAAGGTCATGGAGCATTGTGATGAGAACTCCATTGATAATTGGGATGACGAGCGTCATGGGGTCTTGTGATGACAAGTGTTATGGAAGATTGTGATCACAAGGGTTTGGAGCATTGTGATGACAGAGGTCATGGAGCATTTTGAGTTCATTGTGATGACAAAATCATGAAGCATTATGATGAAGGGCATGGTGCATTGTGATGATAGGGTTCATAGAGCACTGAGATGAAAAGTGTCATGGAGCATTGTTATGACAGGTGTCTTGGAGCATTGTGATGACAACGGCATGGAGCATTGTGATGAGAAGGCCAAGGAGAATACTGATGACATGCGTCATGGAGCTCCGTGATGACAAGTGCATACATCATTGTGATTACAGGGGTCTTGGAGCATTGAGATGAAAAGGGGCATGGAGCATTGTGATTACAGGGGTAATGGAGCATTGTGATGACAAGTGAATCGAGCATTGTGATGAAAAAGGCATGGATCCTATTCATGACAGGATTCAAGGAGCATTCCGAAGACAAGTGTCAGGGAGCATTGTGATGACAAGTGTATTGAGTATTGTGATGACAAAGGTCATGGAGCATTGAGATGACAAGGACATGGAGTATGGTGATGACAGGCATCATGGAGCATTGTGATGACAAGTCTTATGGAACATTGTGATCAAACGGGTTTGGAGCATTGCGATGACAGAGTTCATGGATCATATTGATTTCAAGGAGCATGGATCTTTGTGATGACAAGGGCATGAAGCAATGTGATCCCAAGATGCATGTAGGATTGTGATGACAATGGTAATGGAGGAATGTGATGACAAGCGCATGGAATATTGTGATGAAAAGGTCATGTAGCGTTTTGCTGACAAAGGCATGATTCATTGTGATGACAAGTGTCATGGAGCACTGTGATGACAAACATCACGGAGCATTGTGATTACAGGGTTCATGGAGCATTGGGATGAAACGGCCAAGGATCATTGTGTTGACAAGTTTTATGGAGAATTGTGATGACAAGAGTCCCGGATCATTGTGTTGTCAGGGGTCATGGATCTTTGTGATGACAGTGGTCATGGAGCATTGTGATGACAAGGGTCATGGAGCATTGTGATCATAAGGTCATGGAGCATTGGGCTAAAAATGTTCATGGTGTATTGTGATGAGAGGTGTCATTGAGCATTGTGATGACAAGGGAATGGGGCATTGTGATGACAATGTCCTGGAGCATTTAATGAGAAGACCATGGAGCCATGTGATGACAAGTCTCATGGAACATTCTCACTAAAAGCGGCATGGAGCATTGTGATTACTGTGGTCTTGGAGCATTGTGATGAATAGGGCATGGAGCATTGTGATGAAAAAGGCATGGAGCCTTGCCATGACAGGGTTCCAAGAGCACATTGACATCAAGACTCAGGGACCATTGTGATGACAAGTGTATTGAGCATGGTGATGCCAAAGCTCATGGAGCATTTTGATGAGAAGACCATGGATAATTTTGATGATGAGCATCATGGGGCGTTGTGAGGACAAGTGTTATGGAACATTGTGATCACAAGGGATTGGAGCCTTGTGATGACAGAGGTCATGGAGCATTTTGAGTTCATTCTGATGACAATAGCATGAAGCACTATGATGATGGGCATGGTGCATTGTGATGACAGGGTTCATGGAACATTGAGATGAAAAGGGGCATGGAGCATTGTAGTTACAAGGGTCTTGGAGCTTTGTGATGAGAAGGAAATGCAGCATTGTGATGAGAAGGCCATGGATAATGGTGATGACGAGCGTCATGGGGCGTTGTGATGAAAAGTGTTATGGAACATTGTGATCCCAAGGGTTTAGAGCATTGTGATGGCAGATGTCATGGAGCATTTTGATTTCATTTTGATTACAATAGCGTGAAGCAATATGATGATGGACATGTTGCATTGTGATGACAAGGTTCTTCGAGCATTGAGATGAAAAGGGGCATGGAGCATTGTGATTACAGGGTTCTTGGAGCATTGTGATGACAAGGGCATGGAGCATTGCGATGAGATGGCCATGGAGCGTTCTGATGACTTGTGTCATGGAGATTTTCATGACAAGGGCATGAAGCATTGTTGTAACAGTGGTCTTGGAGCATTTTGATTTCAAGGGTTATGGAGCCTTGTGATAAGAAGGCCGTGGAACATTGTGATGGCTGGGGTCAAGGAGCATTGTTATGACAGTGGCAATGGAGCATTGTGATGACAAGGGCATGGAGCATTGGTCTGAAAAGTTTCATGGATTATTGGGATGAGAGTGGGCATGGAGCATTGTGATGACAAGGGCACGGAACACTGTGATACATGGGTCATGTAGGATTGTAACGACAAAGGCATGGAGAATTGTGATGACAAGAGCATGTAACATTGTGATGAGAAGTGTCATGGAGCATTGTGATGACAAAGATGTAGAGAATTGTGATGACAAGGGACATGGAGCATTGTGATGACCAGAGCATGGAGCATTGGTCTGACAAGTTTCATGGATTATTGTGATGACAAATGTCATGGAGCATTTTGATGACAAGGGCATGGGGCATTGTGATGGGAAGAGCAGGGAGCATTGTGATGACAAGGTTTATGGAGCATTGTGATGACAAGGCTGTGGAGCATTGTGATGACAAACACAAGTCACATTTTGATGTCATGGGTGATGGAGCACTGTGCTGACAAGGGCATGCAACTTTGTGATGACAAGGTTCATGGAGCATTGAGATGAAAAAGGGGCATGGAACATTGTGATGACAGGGGTCTAGGAGCTTTGTGATGACAGAGGTCATGGATCATTTTGATTTCCTTGTGATGACAATAGCCTGAAGCATTATGATGATGGGCATGGTCCATTGTGATGACAGGTGTAATGGAGCATTGAGATGAAAAGGGGCATGGAGCATTGTGATTACAGGGGTATAGGAGCATTGTGATGACAAGAGCATGGAGCATTGTGATGAAAAGTGCTTGGAGCCTTTTCATGACATGTTTCAAGGAGCATTCTGATGACGAGTGTCAGGGAGCATAGTGATGACAACTCTCTTGAGCATTGTGATGACAGAGATCATGGATCACTGTGATGACAGGTGTCATGGAGCATTGTGATGAGAAGGTCATGGAGCATTGGCCTGAAAATATTCATGGAGTATTGTGGTGACAGGGGTCATGGATCCTTTTGATAGCAAGGGAATGGAGCCTTGTGATGACAAGGTCCTGGAGCATTGTAATGAGAAGACCATGGAGCCTTGTGATGACAAGTCTAATGGAGCATTCTGAAGGAAAGAGGCATGGAGCATTGTGATTACAGGGTCCTGGAGCATTGTAATGACAAGAGCAAGGAGCATTGTGATGAGAAGACCATGGAGCATTCTCATGATTTGTGTCATGGTGTTTTGTGATGACAAGGGCATGGACCATTGTGATGACAGGTGTCTTGGAGCATTGTGATGACAAGGGTCATGGAGCCTTGTGAGGAGAAGGCCGTGGGACATTATGATGGCAGGGGTCATGGAGCATTGTTATGACGGGGGTAATGGATCATTGTGATGAAAAGGGCACGGGACATAGGTCTATAAAATTTCATGGATTATTGTGATGACAGTGGGTATGGAGCATTGTGAAGACAAGGGCTCGGAACACTGTGATACATGGGTCATGGAGGATTGTAATGACATGGGCATGGAGCATTGTGATGAGAAGGGCATCGAGAATTGTGATGAGAAGCGTCATGGAGCTTTGTGATGACAAGGGCATGGAGCAATATGATGAGATGTTTCAGGCAGCATTGTGATGACAATGGCATGGAGCATTGTGATGCCAAGGGTCATGGAGCTGTGTGATAACAAATGTCATGGAGCAGTTTGATGACAAGGGCATGGTGCATTGTGATGAGTAGGGCAGGGAGCATTGTGATGACAGGTGTTATGGAACATTGTGAGGTCAGGGCTCATGGAGCATTGTGATGATATGGGCATGTAGCATGGTGATGACAGGTGTCATGGAACATTGTCAGATGACAATTGTTTTGAGCATTGTAATGACAAACATCTTGGATCATTGAGATGACAAGGGCATGGAATAGTGTGATGACAGGCATCATGGAGCATTGTGATGAGTGTGTTATGGAACATTGTGATCACAAGGGTTTGGAGCTTATTGATGACAGAGGTCATGGATCATTTTGATTTCAAGGAGCATGGAACATTGTGATGACAAGGGCATGAAGCAATGTGATCCCAATTTTCAGGGAGGATTGTGATGACAATGGTAATGGAGTATTGTGATGAGAATCACATGGAGCACTGTGATGACAAGGTCATGTAGCATTTTGCTGACAAAGGCATGGAGCATTGTGATGACAAGTGTCATGGAACATTGTGATAACAGGGGTCATAGAGCATTAGGATGACAAGAGCATGGACCATTTTGATGAGAAGAGTCATGGAGCATTTTGATGACAAGGGCACGGAACACTGTGATACATGGGTCATGTAGGATTGTAACGACAAAGGCATGGATAATTGTGATGACAAGAGCATGTAACATTGTGATGAGAAGTGTCATGGAGCATTGTGATGACAAAGATGTAGAGAATTGTGATGACAAGGGACATGGAGCATTGTGATGACCAGAGCATGGAGCATTGGTCTGACAAGTTTCATGTATTATTGTGATGACAAATGTCATGGAGCATTTTGATGACAAGGGCATGGGGCATTGTGATGGGAAGAGCAGGGAACATTGTGATGACAAGGTTTATGGAGCATTGTGATCACAAGGCTGTGGAGCATTGTGATGACAAGCACAAGTCACATTTTGATGTCATGGGTCATGGAGCACTGTGCTGACAAGGGCATGCAACTTTGTGATGACAAGGTTCATGGAGCATTGAGATGAAAAGGGGCATGGAACATTGTGATGACAGGGGTCTAGGAGCTT
Organism: Mesoplodon densirostris; assembly: GCF_025265405.1. Classification (NCBI taxonomy): domain Eukaryota; kingdom Metazoa; phylum Chordata; class Mammalia; order Artiodactyla; family Ziphiidae; genus Mesoplodon; species Mesoplodon densirostris. The sequence goes on from NC_082682.1 coordinate 4,035,435, forward strand.
TGTGATGACAGAGGTCATGGATCATTTTGATTTCCTTGTGATGACAATAGCCTGAAGCATTATGATGATGGGCATGGTTCATTGTGATGACAGGTGTAATGGAACATCGAGATGAAAAGGGGCATGGAGCATTGTGATTACAGGGGTATAGGAGCATTGTGATGACAAGAGCATGGAGCATTGTGATGAAAAGTGCTTGGAGCCTTTTCATGACATGTTTCAAGGAGCATTCTGATGACGAGTGTCAGGGAGCATTGTGATGACAACTCTCTTGAGCATTGTGATGACAGAGATCATGGATCTCTGTGATGACAGGTGTCATGGAGCATTGTGATGAGAAGGTCATGGAGCATTGGGTTGAAAATATTCATGGAGTATTGTGGTGACAGGGGTCATGGATCCTTTTGATAGCAAGGGAATGGAGCATTGTGATGACAAGGTCCTGGAGCATTGTGATGAGAAGACCATGGAGCCTTGTGATGACAAGTCTAATGGAGCATTCTGAAGGAAAGAGGAATGGAGCATTGTGATTACAGGGTCCTGGAGCATTGTAATGACAAGAGCAAGGAGCATTGTGATGAGAAGACCATGGAGCATTCTCATGAATTGTGTCATGGTGTTTTGTGATGACAAGGGCATGGACCATTGTGATGACAGGTGTCTTGGAGCATTGTGATGACAAGGGTCATGGAGCCTTGTGAGGAGAAGGCCGTCGGATATTATGATGGCAGGGGTCATGGAGCATTGTTATGACGGGGGTAATGGATCATTGTGATGAAAACGGCACGGAACATAGGTCTATAAAATTTCATTGATTATTGTGATGACAGTGGGTATGGAGCATTGTGATGACAAGGGCTCGGAACACTGTGATACATGGGTCATGGAGGATTGTAATGACATGGGCATGGAGCATTGTGATGAGAAGGGCATCGAGAATTGTGATGACAAGCGTCATGGAGCTTTGTGATGACAAGGGCATGGAGCAATATGATGAGATGTTTCAGGGAGCATTGTGATGACAATGGCATGGAGCATTGTGATGCCAAGGGTCATGGAGCTGTGTGATAACAAATGTCATGGAGCAGTTTGATGACAAGGGCATGGTGCATTGTGATGAGTAGGGCAGGGAGCATTGTGATGACAGGTGTTATGGAACATTGTGAGGTCAGGGCTCATGGAGCATTGTGATGATATGGGCATGTAGCATGGTGATGACAGGTGTCATGGAACATTGTCAGATGACAATTGTTTTGAGCATTGTAATGACAAACATCTTAGATCATTGAGATGACAAGGGCATGGAGTAGTGTGATGACAGGCATCATGGAGCATTGTGATGAGTGTGTTATGGAACATTGTGATCACAAGGGTTTGGAGCCTAGTGATGACAGAGGTCATGGATCATTTTGATTTCAAGGAGCATGGAACATTGTGATGACAAGGGCATGAAGCAATGTTTTCCCAATTTTCAGGGAGGATTGTGATTACAATGGTAATGGAGTATTGTGATGAGAATCACATAGAGCACTGAGATGACAAGGTCATGTAGCATTTTGCTGACAAAGGCATGCAGCATTGTGATGACACGTGTCATGAACATTGTGATAACAGGGGTCATAGAGCATTAGGATGACAAGAGCATGGACCATTTTGATGAGAAGAGTCATGGAGCATTTTGATGACAAGAGCCACAGATCATTGTGTTGTCAGGGGTCATTGAGCGTTGTGATGACAGTGGTCATGGAGGATTGGGCTGAAAATGTTCTTGGAGCATTGTGAACACAAGGGAATGGAGCATTGTGGTGACAATATCCTGGAGCATTGTGATGAGATGACCATGGAGTCTTTTGATGACAAGTCTCATGGAGCAAGCTGATGCAAAGGGGCATGGAACATTGTGATTACAGTTGTTTTGGAGCATTGTGATGACAAGAGCATGGAGCATTGTGATGAGAAGTCCATGGAACATTCTGATGACATGCATCATGGAGCATTGTGATGACAATGGCAAGAGGCATGGTGATTACAGGGGTCTTGGAGCATTGTGATGAAAAGGGCATGGATCATTGTGATGACAAAGGCATGGAGCCTTGTCATGACAGGATTCAAGGAGCATACTGACGACAAGTGTCAGGGAGCATTGTGATGACAAGTGTCATGGAGCACTGTCATGACAAGCGTCATGGAGCCTTGTGATAACCGGGATCTTGGAACATTGTGATGAAAAGTGAATGCATCATTGTGATGAAAAAGGCATGGTGCCTTGTCATGACAGGGTTCAGGAGCACATTGACGACAAGTGTTAGGGAGCATTGTGATGTAAAGTGTATTGCGCATTGTAAAGACAAAGGTCATGGAGCATTGTGATGAGAACTCCATTGATAATTGGGATGACGAGCGTCATGGGGTCTTGTACTGACAAGTGTTATGGAAGATTGTGATCACAAGGGTTTGGAGCATTGTGATGACAGAGGTCATGGAGCATTTTGAGTTCATTGTGATGACAAAATCATGAAGCATTATGATGAAGGGCATGGTGCATTGTGATGATAGGGTTCATAGAGCACTGAGATGAAAAGTGTCATGGAGCATTGTTATGACAGGTGTCTTGGAGCATTGTGATGACAAGGGCATGGAGCATTGTGATGAGAAGGCCAAGGAGAATACTGATGACATGCGTCATGGAGCTCCGTGATGACAAGTGCATACATCATTGTGATTACAGGGGTCTTGGAGCATTGAGATGAAAAGGGGCATGGAGCATTGTGATTACAGGGGTAATGGAGCATTGTGATGACAAGTGAATCGAGCATTGTGATGAAAAAGGCATGGATCCTATTCATGACAGGATTCAAGGAGCATTCCGAAGACAAGTGTCAGGGAGCATTGTGATGACAAGTGTATTGAGTATTGTGATGACAAAGGTCATGGAGCATTGAGATGACAAGGGCATGGAGTATGGTGATGACAGGCATCATGGAGCATTGTGATGACAAGTCTTATGGAACATTGTGATCAAACGGGTTTGGAGCATTGCGATGACAGAGTTCATGGATCATATTGATTTCAAGGAGCATGGATCTTTGTGATGACAAGGGCATGAAGCAATGTGATCCCAAGATGCATGTAGGATTGTGATGACAATGGTAATGGAGGAATGTGATGACAAGCGCATGGAATATTGTGATGAAAAGGTCATGTAGCGTTTTGCTGACAAAGGCATGATTCATTGTGATGACAAGTGTCATGGAGCACTGTGATGACAAACATCACGGAGCATTGTGATTACAGGGTTCATGGAGCATTGGTATGAAACGGCCAAGGATCATTGTGTTGACAAGTTTTATGGAGAATTGTGATGACAAGAGTCCCGGATCATTGTGTTGTCAGGGGTCATGGATCTTTGTGATGACAGTGGTCATGGAGCATTGTGATGACCAGGGTCATGGAGCATTGTGATCATAAGGTCATGGAGCATTGGGCTAAAAATGTTCATGGTGTATTGTGATGAGAGGTGTCATTGAGCATTGTGATGACAAGGGAATGGGGCATTGTGATGACAATGTCCTGGAGCATTTAATGAGAAGACCATGGAGCCATGTGATGACAAGTCTCATGGAACATTCTCACTAAAAGCGGCATGGAGCATTGTGATTACTGTGGTCTTGGAGCTTTGTGATGAATATGACATGGAGCATTGTGATGAAAAAGGCATGGAGCCTTGCCATGACAGGGTTCCAAGAGCACATTGACATCAAGTGTCAGGGACCATTGTGATGACAAGTGTATTGAGCATGGTGATGCCAAAGCTCATGGAGCATTTTGATGAGAAGACCATGGATAATTTTGATGATGAGCGTCATGGGGCGTTGTGAGGACAAGTGTTATGGAACATTGTGATCACAAGGGATTGGATCCTTGTGATGACAGAGGTCATGGAGCATTTTGAGTTCATTCTGAAGACAATAGCATGAAGCACTATGATGATGGGCATGGTGCATTGTGATGACAGGGTTCATGGAACATTGAGATGAAAAGGGGCATGGAGCATTGTAGTTACAAGGGTCTTGGAGCTTTGTGATGAGAAGGAAATGCAGCATTGTGATGAGAAGGCCATGGATAATGGTGATGACGAGCGTCATGGGGCGTTGTGATGAAAAGTGTTATGGAACATTGTGATCCGAAGGGTTTAGAGCATTGTGATGGCAGTTGTCATGGAGCATTTTGATTTCATTTTGATTACAATAGCGTGAAGCAATATGATGATGGACATGTTGCATTGTGATGACAAGGTTCTTCGAGCATTGAGATGAAAAGGGGCATGGAGCATTGTGATTACAGGGTTCTTGGAGCATTGTGATGACAAGGGCATGGAGCATTGCGATGAGATGGCCATGGAGCATTCTGATGACTTGTGTCATGGAGATTTTGATGACAAGGGCATGAAGCATTGTTGTAACAGTGGTCTTGGAGCATTTTGATTACAAGGGTTATGGAGCCTTGTGATAAGAAGGCCGTGGAACATTGTGATGGCTGGGGTCAAGGAGCATTGTTATGACAGTGGCAATGGAGCATTGTGATGACAAGGGCATGGAGCATTGGTCTGAAAAGTTTCATGGATTATTGGGATGAGAGTGGGCATGGAGCATTGTGATGACAAGGGCACGGAACACTGTGATACATGGGTCATGTAGGATTGTAACGACAAAGGCATGGAGAATTGTGATGACAAGAGCATGTAACATTGTGATGAGAAGTATCATGGAGCATTGTGATGACAAAGATGTAGAGAATTGTGATGACAAGGGACATGGAGCATTGTGATGACCAGAGCATGGAGCATTGGTCTGACAAGTTTCATGGATTATTGTGATGACAAATGTCATGGAGCATTTTGATGACAAGGGCATGGGGCATTGTGATGGGAAGAGCAGGGAGCATTGTGATGACAAGGTTTATGGAGCATTGTGATGACAAGGCTGTGGAGCATTGTGACAAACACAAGTCACATTTTGATGTCATGGGTGATGGAGCACTGTGCTGACAAGGGCATGCAACTTTGTGATGACAAGGTTCATGGAGCATTGAGATGAAAAAGGGGCATGGAACATTGTGATGACAGGGGTCTAGGAGCTTTGTGATGACAGAGGTCATGGATCATTTTGATTTCCTTGTGATGACAATAGCCTGAAGCATTATGATGATGGGCATGGTCCATTGTGATTACAGGTGTAATGGAGCATTGAGATGAAAAGGGGCATGGAGCATTGTGATTACAGGGGTATAGGAGCATTGTGATGACAAGAGAATGGAGCATTGTGATGAAAAGTGCTTGGAGCCTTTTCATGACATGTTTCAAGGAGCATTCTGATGACGAGTGTCAGGGAGCATAGTGATGACAACTCTCTTGAGCATTGTGATGACAGAGATCATGGATCACTGTGATGACAGGTGTCATGGAGCATTGTGATGAGAAGGTCATGGAGCATTGGCCTGAAAATATTCATGGAGTATTGTGGTGACAGGGGTCATGGATCCTTTTGATAGCAAGGGAATGGAGCATTGTGATGACAAGGTCCTGGAGCATTGTAATGAGAAGACCATGGAGCCTTGTGATGACAAGTCTAATGGAGCATTCTGAAGGAAAGAGGCATGGAGCATTGTGATTACAGGGTCCTGGAGCATTGTAATGACAAGAGCAAGGAGCATTGTGATGAGAAGACCATGGAGCATTCTCATGATTTGTGTCATGGTGTTTTGTGATGACAAGGGCATGGACCATTGTGATGACAGGTGTCTTGGAGCATTGTGATGACAAGGGTCATGGAGCCTTGTGAGGAGAAGGCCGTGGGACATTATGATGGCAGGGGTCATGGAGCATTGTTATGACGGGGGTAATGGATCATTGTGATGAAAAGGGCACGGGACATAGGTCTATAAAATTTCATGGATTATTGTGATGACAGTGGGTATGGAGCATTGTGAAGACAAGGGCTCGGAACACTGTGATACATGGGTCATGGAGGATTGTAATGACATGGGCATGGAGCATTGTGATGAGAAGGGCATCGAGAATTGTGATGACAAGCGTCATGGAGCTTTGTGATGACAAGGGCATGGAGCAATATGATGAGATGTTTCAGGCAGCATTGTGATGACAATGGCATGGAGCATTGTGATGCCAAGGGGCATGGAGCTGTGTGATAACAAATGTCATGGAGCAGTTTGATGACAAGGGCATGGTGCATTGTGATGAGTAGGGCAGGGAGCATTGTGATGACAGGTGTTATGGAACATTGTGAGGTCAGGGCTCCTGGAGCATTGTGATGATATGGGCATGTAGCATGGTGATGACAGGTGTCATGGAACATTGTCAGATGACAATTGTTTTGAGCATTGTAATGACAAACATCTTGGATCATTGAGATGACAAGGGCATGGAATAGTGTGATGACAGGCATCATGGAGCATTGTGATGAGTGTGTTATGGAACATTGTGATCACAAGGGTTTGGAGCCTAGTGATGACAGAGGTCATGGATCATTTTGATTTCAAGGAGCATGGAACATTGTGATGACAAGGGCATGAAGCAATGTGATCCCAATTTTCAGGGAGGATTGTGATGACAATGGTAATGGAGTATTGTGATGAGAATCACATGGAGCACTGTGATGACAAGGTCATGTAGCATTTTGCTGACAAAGGCATGGAGCATTGTGATGACAAGTGTCATGGAACATTGTGATAACAGGGGTCATAGAGCATTAGGATGACAAGAGCATGGACCATTTTGATGAGAAGAGTCATGGAGCATTTTGATGACAAGAGCCACAGATCATTGTGTTGTCAGGGGTCATTGAGCGTTGTGATGACAGTGGTCATGGAGGATTGGGCTGAAAATGTTCTTGGAGCATTGTGAACACAAGGGAATGGAGCATTGTGGTGACAATATCCTGGAGCATTGTGCTGAGATGACCATGGAGTCTTTTGATGACAAGTCTCATGGAGCAAGCTGATGGAAAGGGGCATGGAGCATTGTGATTACAGTTGTCTTGGAGCATTGTGATGACAAAGCATGGAGCATTGTGATGAGAAGACAATGGATAATGGTGATGACGAGCGTCATGGGGCGTTGTGATGAAAAGTGTTATGGAACATTGAGATCTCAAGGCTTTAGAGCATTGTGATGGCAGATGTTATGGAGCATTTTGAGTTCATTGTGATGACAAAATCATGAAGCATTATGATGAAGGGCATGGTGCATTGTGATGATAGTGTTCATGGAGCACTGAGATGAAAAGTGTCATGGAGCATTGTTATGACAGGGGTCTTGGAGCATTGTGATGACAAGGGCATGGAGCATTGTGATGAGAAGGCCAAGGTGAATACTGATGACATGCGTCATGGAGCTCCGTGATTACAAGTGCATACAGCATTGTGATTACAGGGGTCTTGGAGCATTGAGATGAAAAGGGGCATGGAGCATTGTGCTTACAGGGGTAATGGAGAATTGTGATGACAAGTGAATCGAGCATTGTGATGAAAAAGTCATGGATACTATTCATGACAGGATTCAAGGAGCATTCCGAAGACAAGTGTCAGGGAGCATTGTGATGACAAGTTATTGAGTATTGTGATGACAAAGGTCATGGAGCATTGAGATGACAAGGGCATGGAGTATGGTGATGACAGGCATCATGGAGCGTTGTGATGACAAGTCTTATGGAACATTGTGATCACACGGTTTTGGAGCATTGCGATGACAGAGTTCATGGATCATATTGATTTCAAGGAGCATGGATCTTTGTGATGACAAGGGCATGAAGCAATGTGATCCCAAGATGCATGTAGGACTGTGATGCCAATGGTAATGGAGGAATGTGATGACAAGCGCATGGAATATTGCGATGAAAATTTCATGTAGTGTTTTGCTGACAAAGGCATGGAGCATTTTGATGACAAGTGTCATGGAGCACTGTGATGACAAACATCACGGAGCATTGTGATTACAGGGTTCATGGAGCATTGAGAGGACACGGCCAAGGATCATTGTGTTGACAAGTGTTATGGAGAATTTTGATGACAAGAGTCACGGATCATTGTGTTGTCAGGGGTCATGGATCGTTGTGATGACAGTGGTTATGGAGCATTGTGATGACAAGGGTCATGGAGCATTGTGATCATAAGGTCATGGAGCATTGGGCTGAAAATGTTCATGGAGTATTGTGATGAGAGGTGTCATGGAGCATTGTGATGACAAGGGAATGGAGCATTGTGATGACAATGTCCTGGAGCTTTAATGAGAATTCCATGGAGACATGTGATGACAAGTATCATGGAGCATTCTCACGAAAAGCGGCATGGAGCATTGTGATTACTGTGGTCTTGGAGCATTGTGATGAATAGGGCATGGAGCATTGTGATGAAAAAGGCATGGAGCCTTGCCATGACAGGTTTCCAAGAGCATATTACATCAATAGTCAGGGACCATTGTGATGACAAGTGTATTGAGCATGGTGATGCCAAAGCTCATGGAGCATTGTGATGAGAAGACCATGGATAATTTTGATGACGAACGTCATGGGGCGTTATGAGGACAAGTGTTATGGAACATTGTGATCACAAGGGATTGGAGCCTTGTGATGACAGAGGTCATGGAGCATTTTGAGTTCATTCTGATGACAATAGCATGAAGCACTATGATGATGGGCATGGTGCATTGTGATGAAAGTGTTCTTGGAACATTGAGATGAAAAGGGGCATAAATCATTGTAGTTACAAGGGTCTTGGAGCTTTGTGATTAGAAGGGCATGCAGCATTGTGATGAGAAGGCCATGGAGGATTCTGATGACATGCGTCATGGAGCTTTGTGATGACAAGGGCATGGAGCATTGTGATGAGAAGAACATGGATAATGGTGATGACGAGTTTCATGGGGCGTTGTGATGAAAAGTGTTATGGAACATTGTGATCCCAAGGGTTTAGATCATTGTGATGGCAGATGTCTTGGAGCATTTTGATTTCATTTTGATTACATTAGCGTGAAGCAATATGATGATGGGCATGTTGCATTGTGATGACAAGGTTCATGGAGCATTGAGATGAAAAGGGGCATGGAGCATTGTGATTACAGGGGTCTAGGAGCTTTGTGATGACAGAGGTCATGGATCATTTTGATTTCCTTGTGATGACAATAGCCTGAAGCATTATGATGATGGGCATGGTTCATTGTGATGACAGGTGTAATGGAGCATCGAGATGAAAAGGGGCATGGAGCATTGTGATTACGGGGGTATAGGAGCATTGTGATGACAAGAGCATGGAGCATTGTGATGAAAAGTGCTTGGAGCATTTTCATGACATGTTTCAAGGAGCTTTCTGATGACGAGTGTCAGGGAGCATTGTGATGACAACTCTCTTGATCATTGTGATGACAGAGATCATGGATCACTGTGATGACAGGTGTCATGGAGCATTGTGATGAGAAGGTCATGGAGCATTGGGCTGAAAATATTCATGGAGTATTGTGGTGACAGGGGTCATGGATCCTTTTGATAGCAAGGGAATGGAGCATTGTGATGACAAGGTCCTGGAGCATTGTGATGAGAAGACCATGGAGCCTTGTGATGACAAGTCTAATGGAGCATTCTGAAGGAAAGAGGCATGGAGCATTGTGATTACAGGGTCCTGGAGCATTGTAATGACAAGAGCAAGGAGCATTGTGATGAGAAGACCATGGAGCATTCTCATGAATTTTGTCATGGTGTTTTGTGATGACAAGGGCATGGACCAATGTGATGACAGGTGTCTTGGAGCATTGTGATGACAAGGGTCATGGAGCCTTGTGAGGAGAAGGCCATGGGACATTATGATGGCAGGGGTCATGGAGCATTGTTATGACGGGGGTAATGGATCATTGTGATGAAAAGGGCACGGGACATAGGTCTATAAAATTTCATGGATTATTGTGATGACAGTGGGTATGGAGCATTGTGAAGACAAGGGCTCGGAACACTGTGATACATGGGTCATTGAGGATTGTAATGACATGGGCATGGAGCATTGTGATGAGAAGGGCATCGAGAATTGTGATGACAAGCGTCATGGAGCTTTGTGATGACAAGGGCATGGTGCAATATGATGAGATGTTTCAGGGAGCATTGTGATGACAATGGCATGGAGCATTGTGATGCCAAGGGTCATGGAGCTGTGTGATAACAAATGTCATGGAGCAGTTTGATGACAAGGGCATGGTGCATTGTGATGAGTAGGGCAGGGAGCATTGTGATGACAGGTGTTATGGAACATTGTGATGTCAGGGCTCATGGAGCATTGTGATGATATGGGCATGTAGCATGGTGATGACAGGTGTCATGGAACATTGTCAGATGACAATTGTTTTGAGCATTGTAATGACAAACATCTTGGATCATTGAGATGACAAGGGCATGGAGTAGTGTGATGACAGGCATCATGGAGCATTGTGATGAGTGTGTTATGGAACATTGTGATCACAAGGGTTTGGAGCCTACTGATGACAGAGGTCATGGATCATTTTGATTTCAAGGAGCATGGAACACTGTGATTACAAGGGCATGAAGCAATGTGATCCCAATTTTCAGGGAGGATTGTGATGACAATGGTAATGGAGTATTGTGATGAGAATCACATGGAGCACTGTGATGACAAGGTCATGTAGCATTTTGCTGACAAAGGCATGGAGCATTGTGATGACAAGTGTCATGGAACATTGTGATAACAGGGGTCATAGAGCATTAGGATGACAAGAGCATGGACCATTTTGATGAGAAGAGTCATGGAGCATTTTGATGACAAGAGCCACAGATCATTGTGTTGTCAGGGGTCATTGAGCGTTGTGATGACAGTGGTCATGGAGGATTGGGCTGAAATTATTCTTGGAGCATTGTGAACACAAGGGAATGGAGCATTGTGGTGACAATATCCTGGAGCATTGTGATGAGATGACCATGGAGTCTTTTGATGACAAGTCTCATGGAGCAAGCTGATGGAAAGGGGCATGGAACATTGTGATTACAGTTGTTTTGGAGCATTGTGATGACAAGAGCATGGAGCATTGTGATGAGAAGTCCATGGAACATTCTGATGACCTGCATCATGGAGCTTTGTGATGACAATGGCAAGAGGCATTGTGATTACAGGGATCTTGGAGCATTGTGATGAAAAGGGCATGGATCATTGTGATGACAAAGGCATGGAGCCTTGTCATGACAGGATTCAAGGAGCATACTGACGACAAGTGTCAGGGAGCATTGTGATGACAAGTGTCATGGAGCACTGTGATGACAACCGTCATGGAGCCTTGTGATAACTGGGATCTTGGAACATTGTGATGAAAAGTGAATGCATCATTGTGATGAAAAAGGCATGGTGACTTGTCATGACAGGGTTCAAGGAGCACACTGACGACAAGTGTCAGGGAGCATTGTGATGTAAAGTGTATTGCGCATTGTAAAGACAAATGTCATGGAGCATTGTGATGAGAACTCCATGGATAATTGGGATGACGAGCGTCATGGGGTCTTGTGATGACAAGTGTTATGGAAGATTGTGATCACAAGGGTTTGGAGCATTGTGATGACAGAGGTCATGGAGCATTTTGAGTTCATTGTGATGACAAAATCATGAAGCATTATGATGAAGGGCATGGTGCATTGTGATGATAGGGTTCATGGAGCACTGAGATGAAAAGTGTCATGGAGCATTGTTATGACAGGTGTCTTGGAGCATTGTGATGACAAGGGCATGGAGCATTGTGATGAGAAGGCCAAGGAGAATACTGATGACATGCGTCATGGAGCTCCGTGATGACAAGTGCATACAGCATTGTGATTACAGGTGTCTTGGAGCATTGAGATGAAAAGGGGCATGGAGCATTGTGATTACAGGGGTAATGGAGCATTGTGATGACAAGTGAATCGAGCATTGTGATGAAAAAGGCATGGATCCTATTCATGACAGGATTCAAGGAGCATTCCGAAGACAAGTGTCAGGGAGCATTGTGATGACAAGTGTATTGAGTATTGTGATGACAAAGGTCATGGAGCATTGAGATGACAAGGGCATGGAGTATGGTGATGACAGGCATCATGGAGCATTGTGATGACAAGTCTTATGGAACATTGTGATCAAACGGGTTTGGAGCATTGCGATGACAGAGTTCATGGATCATATTGATTTCAAGGAGCATGGATCTTTGTGATGACAAGGGCATGAAGCAATGTGATCCCAAGATGCATGTAGGATTGTGATGACAATGGTAATGGAGGAATGTCATGACAAGCGCATGGAATATTGTGATGAAAAGGTCATGTAGCGTTTTGCTGACAAAGGCATGATTCATTGTGATGACAAGTGTCATGGAGCACTGTGATGACAAACATCACGGAGCATTGTGATTACAGGGTTCTTGGAGCATTGGAATGAAACGGCCAAGGATCATTCTGTTGACAAGTTTTATGGAGAATTGTGATGACAAGAGTCCCGGATCATTGTGTTGTCAGGGTTCATGGATCTTTGTGATGACAGTGGTCATGGAGCATTGTAATGACAAGGGTCATGGAGCATTGTGATCATAAGGTCATTGAGCATTGGGCTAAAAATGTTCATGGAGTATTGTGATGAGAGGTGTCATGGAGCATTGTGATGACAAGGGAATGGGGCATTGTGATGACAATGTCCTGGAGCATTTAATGAGAATTCCATGGAGCCATGTGATGACAAGTCTCATGGAACATTCTCACGAAAAGTGGCATGGAGCATTGTGATTACTGTGGTCTTGGAGCATTGTGATGAATAGGGCATGGAGCATTGTGATGAAAAAGGCATGGAGCCTTGCCATGACAGGGTTCCAAGAGCACATTGACATCAAGTGTCAGGGACCATTGTGATGACAAGTGTATTGAGCATGGTGATGCCAAGACTCATGGAGCATTGTGATGAGAAGACCATGGATAATTTTGATGATGAGCGTCATGGGGCGTTGTGAGGACAAGTGTTATGGAACATTGTGATCACAAGGGATTGGAGCCTTGTGATGACAGAGGTCATGGAGCATTTTGAGTTCATTCTGATGACAATAGCATGAAGCACTATGATGATGGGCATGGTGCATTGTGATGACAGGGTTCATGGAACATTGAGATGAAAAGGGGCATGGAGCATTGTAGTTACAAGGGTCTTGCAGCTTTGTCATGAGAAGGGCATGCAGCATTGTGATGAGAAGGCCATGGAGGATTCTGATGACATGCGTCATGGAGCTTTGTGATGACAAGGGCATGGAGCATTGTGATGAGAAGAACATGGATAATGGTGATGACGAGTTTCATGGGGCGTTGTGATGAAAAGTGTTATGGAACATTGTGATCCCAAGGGTTTAGATCATTGTGATGGCAGATGTCTTGGAGCATTTTGATTTCATTTTGATTACAATAGCGTGAAGCAATATGATGATGGACATGTTGCATTGTGATGACAAGGTTCTTCGAGCATTGAGATGAAAAGGGGCATGGAGCATTGTGATTACAGGGTTCTTGGAGCATTGTGATGACAAGGGCATGGAGCATTGCGATGAGATGGCCATGGAGCATTCTGATGACTTGTGTCATGGAGATTTTGATGACAAGGGCATGAAGCATTGTTGTAACAGTGGTCTTGGAGCATTTTGATTACAAGGGTTATGGAGCCTTGTGATAAGAAGGCCGTGGAACATTGTGATGGCTGGGGTCAAGGAGCATTGTTATGACAGTGGCAATGGAGCATTGTGATGACAAGGGCATGGAGCATTGGTCTGAAAAGTTTCATGGATTATTGGGATGAGAGTGGGCATGGAGCATTGTGATGACAAGGGCACGGAACACTGTGATACATGGGTCATGTAGGATTGTAACGACAAAGGCATGGAGAATTGTGATGACAAGAGCATGTAACATTGTGATGAGAAGTATCATGGAGCATTGTGATGACAAAGATGTAGAGAATTGTGATGACAAGGGACATGGAGCATTGTGATGACCAGAGCATGGAGCATTGGTCTGACAAGTTTCATGGATTATTGTGATGACAAATGTCATGGAGCATTTTGATGACAAGGGCATGGGGCATTGTGATGGGAAGAGCAGGGAGCATTGTGATGACAAGGTTTACGGAGCATTGTGATGACAAGGCTGTGGAGCATTGTGATGACAAACACAAGTCACATTTTGATGTCATGGGTGATGGAGCACTGTGCTGACAAGGGCATGCAACATTGTGATGACAAGGTTCATGGAGCATTGAGATGAAAAAGGGGCATGGAACATTGTGATGACAGGGGTCTAGGAGCTTTGTGATGACAGAGGTCATGGATCATTTTGATTTCCTTGTGATGACAATAGCCTGAAGCATTATGATGATGGGCATGGTCCATTGTGATTACAGGTGTAATGGAGCATTGAGATGAAAAGGGGCATGGAGCATTGTGATTACAGGGGTATAGGAGCATTGTGATGACAAGAGCATGGAGCATTGTGATGAAAAGTGCTTGGAGCCTTTTCATGACATGTTTCAAGGAGCATTCTGATGACGAGTGTCAGGGAACATTGTGATGACAACTCTCTTGAGCATTGTGATGACAGAGATCATGGATCACTGTGATGACAGGTGTCATGGAGCATTGTGATGAGAAGGTCATGGAGCATTGGGCTGAAAATATTCATGGAGTATTGTGGTGACAGGGTTCGTGGATCCTTTTGATAGCAAGGGAATGGAGCATTGTGATGACAAGGTCCTGGCTCATTGTGATGAGAAGCCAATGGAGCCTTGTGATGACAAGTCTAATGGAGCATTCTGATGAAAAGGGGCATGGAGCATTGTGATTACAGGGCCCTGGAGCATTGTAATGACAAGAGCAAGGAGCTTTGTAATGAGAAGGCCATGGAGCATTCTCATGATTTGTGTCATGGTGTTTTGTGATGACAAGGGCATGGACCATTGTGATGGCAGGCGTCTTGGAGCTTTGTGATGACAAGGGTCATGGAGACTTGTGAGGAGAAGGCCGTGGGACATTATGAGGGCAGGGGTCATGGAGCATTGTTATGATGGGTTTAATGGAGCATTGTGATGAAAAGGGCACGGAACATAGGTGTATAACATTTCATGGATTATTGTGATGACAGTGGGTATGGAGCATTGTGATGACAATGGCTCGGAACAGTGTGATACATGGGTCATGGAGGATTGTAATGACATGGGCATGGAGCATTGTGAAGAGAAGGGCATCGAGAATTGTGATGACAAGCGTCATGGAGCTTTGTGATGACAAGGACATGGAGCAATATGATGATACGTTTCAGGGAGCATTGTGATGACAATGGCATGGAGCATTGTGATGCCAAGGGTCATGGAGCTGTGTGATAACAAATGTCTTGAAGGAGTTTGATGACAAGGGCATGGTGCATTGTGATGAGAAGGGCAGGGAGCATTGTGATGACAGGTGTTATGGAACATTGTGATGTCAGGGCTCATGGAACATTGTGATGATATGGGCATGTGGCATGGTGATGACAGGTGTCATGGAACAGTGTGAGATGACAAGTGTTTTGAGCATTGTGATGACAAACATCTTGGATCATTGAGATGACAAGGGAATGGAGTAGTCTGATGACAGGCATCATGGAACATTGTGATGAGTGTGTTATGGAATACTGTGATCACAAACGTTTGGAGCATAGTGGTGACAGAGGTCATGGATCATTTAGATTTCAAGGAGCATGGAACATTGTGATGACAAGGGCATGAAGGAATGTGATCCCAAGTTTCAGGGAGGAGTGTTATGACAATGGTAATGGAGTATTGTGATGAGAATCACATGGAGCACTGTGATGACAAGGTCATGTAGCATTTTGCTGACAAAGGCGTGGAGCATTGTGATGACAAGTGTTATGGAACATTGTGATCACAAGGGATTGGAGCCTTGTGATGACAGAGGTCATGGAGCCTTTTGAGTTCATTCTGATGACAATAGCATGAAGCACTATGATGATGGGCATGGTGCATTGTGATGACAGTGTTCATCGAGCAATGAGATGAAAAGTTGCATGGAACATTGTAGTTACAAGTGTCTTGGAGCTTTGTGATGAGAAGGGCATGCAGCTTTGTGATAAGAAGGCCATGGAGGATTCTGATGACATGCGTAATGGAGCTTTGTGATGACAAGAGCATGGAGCATTGTGATGAGAAGACCATGGATAATGGTGATGACGAGCGTCATGGGGCGTTGTGATGAAAAGTGTTATGGAACATTGAGATCTCAAGGCTTTAGAGCATTGTGATGGCAGATGTCATGGAGCATTTTGATTTCATTTTGGTTACAATAGCGTGAAGCAATATGATGATGGACATGTTGCATTGTGAATACAGGGTTCATGGAGCTTTGAGAGAAAAAGTGGCATGGAGCTTTGTGATTACAGGGTTTTTGGAGCATTTTGATGACAAGGGCACGGAACACTGTGATACATGGGTCATGTAGGATTGTAACGACAAGGGCATGGAGAATTGTGATGACAAGAGCATGTAACATTGTGATGAGAAGTGTCATGGAGCATTGTGATGACAAAGACGTAGAGAATTCTGATGACAAGGGACATGGAGCATTGTGATGACCAGAGCATGGAGCATTGGTCTGACAAGTTTCATGGATTATTGTGATGACAAATGCCATGGAGCATTTTAGATGACAATTGCGTGGGGCATTGTGATGGGAAGAGCAGGGAGCATTGTGATGACAAGGTTTATGGAGCATTGTGATGACTAGCGCAAGTCACATTTTGATACCATGTGTCATGGAGCACAGTGCTGACAAGGTCATTCAGCTTTCTTATGACAAGGGTCATGGAGCATTGAGATGAAAAGGGGCATGGAGCATTGTGATTACAAGGGTCTAGGAGCTTTGGATGACAGAGGTCATGGATCATTTTGATTTGATTTTGATGACAATAGCCTGAAGCATTATGATAATGGACATTGTCCATTGAGATGACAGGTGTAATGGAGCATTGAGATGAAAAGGGGCATGGAGCATTGTGATTACAGTGGTATAGGAGCATTGTGATGACAAGAGCATGGAGCATTGTGATGAAAAGGGCTTGGAGCCTTTTCATGACATGTTTCAAGGAGCATTCTGAAGACGAGTGTCAGGGAGCATTGTGATGACAACTCTCTTTAGCATTGTGATGACAAAGATCATGGAGCACTGTGATGACAGGTGTCATGGAGCATTGTGATGAGAAGGTCATGGAGCATTGGGCTGAAAATATTCATGGAGTATTGTGGTGAGAGGGTTCATGGAACCTTTTGATGGCAATGGAATGGAGCATTGTGATGACAAGGTCCTGGAGTATTGTGAAGAGAAGACCATGGAGCCTTGTGATGACAAGTCTAATGGAGCATTCTGATGAAAAGGGGCATGGAGCATTGTGATTACAGGGCCCTGGAGCCTTGTAATGACAAGAGCAAGGTGCATTGTGATGAGAAGGCCATGGAGCATTCTCTTGATATTTGTCATGGTGTTTTGTGATGACAAGGGCATGCAACATTGTGATTGCAGGCGTCTTGGAGCATTGTGATGACAAGGGTCATCGAGCCTTGTGAGGAGAAGGCCGTGGGACATTATGATGGCGGGGGTCATTGAGCATTGTTATGACGGGGGTAATGGAGCATAGTGATGAATAGGTCACGGTACATAGGTCTATAAAATTTCATGGATTATTGTGATGACAGTGGGTATGGAACATTGTGATGACAAGGGCTCCGAACACTGTGATACATGGGTCATAGAGGATTGTAATGACATGGGCATGGAGCATTGTGATGAGAAGGGCATTGAGAATTGTGATGACAAGCGTCATGGAACTTTGTTATGACAAGGGCATGGAGCATATGATGAGAGGTTTCGGGAGCAATGTGATGACAATGGCATGGAGCATTGTGATGCCAAGGGTCATGGATCTGTGTGATAACAAATGTCTCGGAGCAGTTTGATGACAAGGGCATGGCACATTGTGATGAGTAGGGCAGGGAGCATTGTGATGACAGGTGTTATGGAACATTATGATGTCATGGCTCATGGAGAATTGTGATGATAGGGGCATGTAGCATGGTGATGACAGGTCTCATGGAACATTGTGAGATGACAAGTGTTTTGAGCATTGTGATGACAAACATCTTGGATCATTGAGATGACAAGGGCATGGAGTAGTGTGATGACAGGCATCATGGAGCATTGTGATGAGTGTGTTATGGAACATTGTGATCACAAGGGTTTGGAGCCTAGTGATGACAGAGGTCATGGATCATTTTGATTTCAAGGAGCATGGAACATTGTGATGACAAGGGCATGAAGCAATGTGATCCCAAGTTTCAGGGAGGATTGTGATGACAATGGTAAAGGAGAATTGTGATGAGAATCACATGGAGCACTGTGATGACAAGGTCATGTAGCATTTAGCTGACAAAGGCATGGAGCATTGTGATGACAATTGTCATGGAACATTGTGATAACAGGGGTCATAGAGCATTAGGATGACAAGAGCATGGACCATTTTGATGAGAAGAGTCATGGAGCATTTTGATGACAAGAGCCACAGATCATTGTGTTGTCAGGGGTCATTGAGCATTGTGATGACAGTGGTCATGGAGGATTGGGCTGAAAATGTTCTTGGAGCATTGTGAACACAAGGGAATGGAGCATTGTGGTGACAATATCCTGGAGCATTGTGCTGAGATGACCATGGTGTCTTTTGATTACAAGTCTCATGGAGCAAGCTGTTGGAAAGGGGCATGGAGCATTGTGATTACAGTTGTCTTGGAGCATTGTGATGACAAGAGCATGGAGCACTGTGATGAGAAGTCCATGGAACATTCTGATGACATGCATCATGGAGCTTTGTGATGACAATGGCAAGAGGCATTGTGATTACAGGGGACTTGGAGCATTGTGATGAAAAGGGCATGGATCATTGTGATGACAAAGGCATGGAGCCTTGTCATGACAGGGTTCAAGGAACATACTGACGACAAGTGTCAGGGAGCATTGTGATGACAAGTGTCATGGAGCACTGTGATGACAAGCATCATGGAGCCTTGTGATAACCGGGATCTTGGAGCATTGTGATGAAAAGTGAATGCATCATTGTGATGAAAAAGGCATGGTGCCTTGTCATGACAGGTTTCAAGGAGCACCCAGACGAAAACTGTCAGGGAGCATTGTGATGAAAAGTGTATTGAGCATTGTGATGACAAAGGTCATGGAGCATTGTGATGAGAAGACCATGGATAACTGGGATGACGAGCGTCATGGGGCGTTGTGATGACAAGTGTTATGGAACATTGTGATCAAAAGGGTTTGGAGCATTGTGATGACAGAGGTCATGGAGCATTTTGATTTCATTGTGATGACAAAATCATGAAGCATTATGATGAAGGGCATGGTGCATTGTGATGATAGGGTTCATGGAGCACTGAGATGAAAAGTGTCATGGAGCATTGTTATGACAGGTGTCTTGAAGCATTGTGATGACAAGGGCATGGAGCATTGTGATGAGAAGGCCAAGGAGAATTCTGATGACATGCGTCATGGATCTTCGTGATGACAAGGGCATAGAACATTATGATTACACGGGTCTTGGAGCATTGAGATGAAAAGGGGCGTGGAGCATTGTGATTACAGTGGTAAAGGAGCATTGTGATGACAAGGGAATTGAGAATTGTGATGAAATAGGCATGGAACCTTCTCATGACAGGGTTCAAGGAGGATTCTGCTGACAAGTGTCTGGGAGCATTGTGATGAAAAAAGTCATGAAGCACTGTGATGACAGGGGTAATGGAGCATTGTGATGAGAAGGTCATGGAGCATTGGGCTCAAAATATTCATGGAGTATTGTGATGACAAGGGAATGGAGCACTGTGATGACAAGGGAATGGAGCATTGAGATGAGTAGACCATGGAGCCTTGTGATGACAAGTCTCATGGAGCATTCTGATGAAAAGGGGTATGGAGCATTGTGATTACAGGGGTCTTGGAGCATTGTGATGACAATGGCGTGGAGCATTTTGATGAGAAGTCCATGGAGCTTTCTGATGATATGTGTCATGGAGTTTTGTGATGAAAAGGGCAAGGAGCTTTGTGATTACAGGGGTCTTGGAGCACTGTGATGACAATGGTCATGGAGCCTTGTGATGAACAGGCCGTGGAATATTTTGATGGCAGGGGTCATGGAGCAAACATTGTTATGACAGTGGTAATGGAGCATTGTGATGACAAAGGCATGGAGCATTTTGATGAGAAGGGTATCGAGCATTTTGATGACAAGCATCATGGAGCTTTGGGATGACAAAGTCATGGAGCAATGTGATGAGAGGGTTCATGGAGCATTGTGAGGACAATGGCATGGAGCATTGTGATGCCAAACGTAATGGACCTTTGTGATGACAAATGTCATGTAGCATTTTGATGACAAGGGCATGGTGCATTGTGATGAGTAAGACAGAGAGAAATGTGATGACAGGGTCATCGAGCAGATGGATGAAAAGTGTCATGGAACATTTTGATGACAGGGGTTATGGATCATTGTGATATCAAGCGTCATCGAGCATTGTGATGAAAAGGGTCATGGTGCATTTTGATGACAGGGGTTATAATACATTGTGATGTCAGCGGTCATGGAGCACTGTGATGATAAGGGCATGTAGCATTGTGATGACAGGGGTCATGGAACATTGTGATGACATGGTTGTGGGAGTATTGTGATGACCAGTAATGGAAAATTGTGATATCAGTGGTGAGAGAGCATTTTGATGAGAAGTGCTTGGAGAAATTTGAGGACAAGGTTTATGGAGCATTGTGATGACAAGCTTGTGGAGAATTGTGATGACAAGTGCATGGCATATTGTGATGACACGTGTCATGGAGCATTGTGCTGACAAGCATATGGAGCATTGTGGTGACAATGTCATGGAGCATTGTGATGACAGAGGCATGACGAATTGGCCTGAGAAGTTTCATGGATTATTGTGATGACAGTGGGCATGGTGAATTGTGATGAAAAGGGCACGGAGCATTGGCATGACAAGTTTATGGATTATTGTGAAGACAGGTGTCCGGGAGCATTGTGATGACATATGTTCTGGTCCATTGTGATGAGAATGGCATGGAGAATTGTGAGGCCAAGTGTCATGGTGGATTGTGATGTCAAACGTAATGGAGCGTTGTGATGACAAGGTCTTGGAGCATTGTGATGACAAGGGCAAGGAGCATTATGATGACAAGGGCCATTGAGAAGTTTGATTACAAGTCTTGAAGCATTGTGATGACAAGCGCATGTACCTTGCTATGACAGTGGTCATGGAGCATTGCGATTACAAATGCATGGAGAATGGTGATGACAAGAGCATGTAACATTGTGATGAGAAGTGTTTTGGAGCATTGTGATGACAAGGACGTAGAGAATTGTGATGACAGGGACATGGAGCATTGTGAGGACCAGGGCATGGAGCACTGTGATGACAAGAACGTGGAGCATTGTGATGAGAAGTCCATGCATAATTGTTATGACGAGTGTCATGGAGCACTGTAATGACAAGGGGCATGGAGCATTGTGAGGACAGGTGTCATGGAGCATTGTGGTGATAGGGGTCATGGAGCATTGTGAGGACAAGTGTCATGGAGCATTCTGATGACAAGCTTGTGGAGTATTGTGATGAAAATGGCATGGAGAATTGTGATGGAAAGGGTATGGATCATTGTAATGAAAAAGGCATGGATCATTTTCATGACAGGATTCAAGGAGCATTCCGAAGACAAGTGTCACGGATCATTGTGATGACAAGTGTATTGAGCATTGTGATGACAAAGGTCATGGAGCATTGAGATGACAAGGGCATGGAGTATTGTGATGACAGGCATCATGGAGCGTTGTGATGACAAGTGTTATGGAACATTGTGATCACACGGGTTTGGAGCATTGCGATGACAGAGTTCATGGATCATATTGATTTCAAGGAGCATGGATCTTTGTGATGACAAGGACATGAAGCAATGTGATCCCAAGATGCATGGAGGATTGTGATGACAATGGTAATGGAGGAATGTGATGACAAGCGCATGGAGCATTGTGAGGAAAAGGTCATGTAGCGTTTTGGTGACAAAGGCATGGAGCATTGTCATGACAAGTGTCATGGAGCACTATGATGACAAACGTCACGTAGCATTGTGATTACAGGGGTCATGGAGCATTGGGATGGAACGGCCAAGGATCATTGTGTTGACAAGTGATATGGAGAATTTTGATGACAAGAGTCCCGGATCATTGTGTTGTCAGGGGTCATGGAGCGTTGTGATGACAGTTGTCATGGAGCCTTGGGATGACAAGGGTCATGGAGCATTGTGATCATAAGGTTATGGAGCATTGGGCTGAAAATGTTCATGGAGTATTGTGATGAGAGGTGTCATGGAGCATCGTGATGACAAGGGAATGGAGCATTGTGATGACAATGTCCTGGAGCATTTAATGAGAAGACCATGGAGCCATGTGATGACAAGTCTCATGGAGCATTCTCACGAAAATCGGCATGGAGAATTGTGATTTCTGTGGTCTTGGAGCTTTGTGATGAATAGGGCATGGAGCCTTGTGATGAAAATGGCATGGAGCCTTGCCATGACAGGGTTCCAAGAGCATATTGACATCAAGTGTCAGGGACCACTGTGATGACAAGTGTATTGAGCATGGTGATACAAAAGCTCATGGAGCATTGTGATGAGAAGACCATGGATAATTTTGATGACGAGCGTCATGGGGCGTTGTGAGGACAAGTGTTATGGAACATTGTGATCACAAGGGATTGGAGCCTTGTGATGACAGAGGTCATGGAGCATTTTGAGTTCATTCTGATGACAATAGCATGAAGCACTATGATGATGGGCATGGTGCATTGTGATGACAGTGTTCATGGAGCAATGAGATGAAAAGGTGCATGGAACATTGTAGTTACAAGTGTCTTGGAGCTTTGTGATGAGAAGGGCATGCAGCTTTGTGATAAGAAGGCCATGGAGGATTCTGATGACATGCGTCATGGAGCTTTGTGATGACAAGAGCATGGAGCATTGTGATGAGAAGACCATGGATAATGGTGATGACGAGCGTCATGGGGCGTTGTGATGAAAAGTGTTATGGAACATTGAGATCTCAAGGCTTTAGAGCATTGTGATGGCAGATGTCATGGAGCATTTTGATTTCATTTTGGTTACAATAGCGTGAAGCAATATGATGAAGGACATGTTGCATTGTGATGACTGGGTTCATGGAGCATTGAGATGAATAGTGACATGGAGCATTGTGATTACAGGGTTCTGGGAACATTGTGATGACAAGGGCATGGAGCATTGTGATGAGAAGGCCATGGAGCCTTCTGATGACCTGTGTCATGGAGATTTTGATGACAAGGGCATGAAGCACTGTTGTAACAGTGGTCTTAGAGCATTGTGATTACAAGGGTTTTGGAGCCTTGTGATAAGAAGGCCGTGGAACATTGTGATGGCTGGTGTCATGGAGCATTGTTATGATAGTGGCAATGGAGCATTGTGATGACAAGGGCATGGAGCATTGTTCTGAATAGTTTCAGGGATTATTGTGATGAGAGTGGTCATGGAATATTGTGATAACAAGGGCACGGAACACTGTTATACATGGGTCATGTAGGATTGTAACGACAAGGGCATGGAGAATTGTGATGACAAGAGCATGTAACATTCTGATGAGAAGTGTCATGGAGCATTGTGATGACAAAGACGTAGAGAATTGTGATGACAAGGGACATGGAGCATTGTGATGACCAGAGCATGGAGCATTGGTCTGACAAGTTTCATGGATTATTGTGATGACAAATGTCATGGAGCATTTTAGATGACAATTGCGTGGGGCATTGTGATGGGAAGAGCAGGGAGCATTGTGATGACAAGGTTTATGGAGCATTGTGATGACAAGCGCAAGTCACATTTTGATGCCATGGGTCATGGAGCACAGTGCTGACAAGGTCATTCAGTTTTGTTATGACAAGGGTCATGGAGCATTGAGATGAAAAGGGGCATGGAGCATTGTGATTACAAGGGTCTAGGAGCTTTGGATGACAGAGGTCATGGATCATTTTGATTTGATTGTGATGACAATAGCCTGAAGCATTATGATGATGGGCATTGTCCATTGAGATGACAGGTGTAATGGAGCATTGAGATGAAAAGGGGCATGGAGCATTGTGATTTCAGTGGTATAGGAGCATTGTGATGACAAGAGCATCGAGCATTGTGATGAAAAGTGCTTGGAGCCTTTTCATGACATGTTTCAAGGAGCATTCTGAAGACGAGTGTCAGGGAGCATTGTGATGACAACTCTCTTTAGCATTGTGATGACAAAGATCATGGAGCACTGTGATGACAGGTGTCATGGAGCATTGTGATGAGAAGGTCATGGAGCATTGAGCTGAAAATATTAATGGAGTATTGTGGTGAGAGGGTTCATGGATCCTTTTGATGGCAATGGAATGGAGCATTGTGATGACAAGGTCCTGGAGTATTGTGAAGAGAAGACCATGGAGCCTTGTGATGACAAGTCTAGTGGAGCATTCTGATGAAAAGGGGCATGGAGCATTGTGATTACAGGGCCCAGGAGCCTTATAATGACAAGAGCAGGGAGTATTGTGAGGAGAAGGCCATGGAGCATTCTCTTGATTTGTGTCATGGTGTTTTGTGATGACAAGGGCATGGACCATTGTGATTGCAGGCGTCTTGGAGCATTGTGATGACAAGGGTCATCGAGCCTTGTGAGGAGAAGGCCGTGGGACATTATGATGGGGAGGTCATTGAGCATTGTTATGACGGGGGTAATGGAGCATAGTGATGAAAAGGTCACGGTACATAGGTCTATAAAATTTCATGGATTATTGTGATGACAGTGGGTATGGAGCATTGTGATGACAAGGGCTCCGAACACTGTGATACATGGGTCATGGAAGATTGTAATGATATGGGCATGAAGCATTGTGATGAGAAGGGCATTGAGAATTGTGATGACAAGCGTCATGGAGCTTTGTGATGACAAGGGTCATGGAGCTGTGTGATAACAAATGTCATGGAGCAGTTTGATGACAAGGGCATGGTGCATTGTGATGAGAAGGGCAGGGAGCATTGTGATGACAGGTGTTATAGAACATTGTGATGTCAGGGCTCACGTAGCATTGTGATGATATGGGCATGTAGCATGGTGATGACAGGTGTCATGGAACATTGTGAGATGACAAGTGTTTTGAGCATTGTGATGACATACATCTTGGATCATTGAAATGACAAGGGCATGGAGTAATGTGATGACAGGCATCATGGAGCATTGTGATGAGTGTGTTATGGAACATAGTGATCACAAGGGTTTGGAGCCTAGTGATGACAGAGGTCATGGATCATGTTGATTTCAAGGAGCATGGAACATTGTGATGACAAGGGCATGAAGCAATGTGATCCCAAGTTTCAGGGAGGATTGTGATGACAATGGTAATGGAGTATTGTGATGAGAATCACATGGAGCACTGTGATGACAAGGTCATGTAGCATTTTGCTGACAAAGGCATGGAGCATTGTGATGAGAAGTGTCATGAAACATTGTGATAACAGGGGTCATAGAGCATTAGGATGACAAGAGCATGGACCATTTTGATGAGAAGAGTCATGGAGCATTTTGATGACAAAAGCCACAGATCATTGTGTGGTCAGGGGTCCTAGAGCGTTGTGATGACAGTGGTCATGGAGGATTTGGCTGAAAATGTTCTTGGAGCATTATGAACACAAGGGAATGGAGCATTGTGGTGACAATATCCTGGAGCATTGTGCTGAGTTGACCATGGAGTATTTTGATGACAAGTCTCATGGAGAAACCTGATGGAAAGGAGCATGGAGCATTGTGATTATAGTTGTCTTGGAACACTGTGATGACAAGAGCATGGAGCATTGTGATGAGAAGTCCATGCAACATTCTGATGACCTGCATCATGGAGCTTTGTGATGACAATGGCTAGAGGCATGGTGATTACAGGGGTCGTGGAGCATTGTGATGAAAACGGCATGGATCATTGTGATGACAAAGGCATGGAGCCTTGCCATGACAGTGTTCAAGGAGCTCCCTGACGACAAGTGTCAGGGAGCATTGTGATGAAAAGTGTATTGAGCATTGTGATGACAGAGTTCATGGAGCATTGTGATGAGTAGACCATGGATAAATGTGATGACGAGCGTCATGGGGCGTTGTGATGACAAGTGTTATGGAACATTGTGATCACAAGGGTTTGGAGCATTGTGATGACAGAAGTCATGGAGCATTGTGATTTCATTGTGATGACAAAATCATGAAGCATTATGATGAAGGGCATGGTGCATTGTGATGATAGGGTTCATGGAGCACTGAGATGAAAAGTGTCATGGAGCATTGTTATGACAGGTGTCTTGAAGCATTGTGATGACAAGGGCATGGAGCATTTTGATGAGAAGGCTAGGAGAATTCTGATGACATGCGTCATGGATCTTCGTGATGACAAGGGCATAGAACATTGTGATTACTGTGGTCTTGGAGCATTGAGATGAAAAGGGGCACGGAGCTTTGTGATTACAGGAGTAAAGGAGCATTGTGATGGAAAGGCAATCGAGCATTGTGATGAAATAGGCATGGAAACTTTTCATGACAGGGTTCAAGGAGGATTCTGATGACAAGTGTCAGGGAGCATTGTGATGACAAAAGTCACGAAACACTGTGATGACAAGGCTAATAGAGCATTGTGATGAGAAGGTCATGGAGTATTGGGCTGAAAATGTTCATGGAATATTGTGATAACCGGAGTCATGGAGCATTGTGATGACAAGCAATGGAGCGTTGAGATGAGTAGACCATGGAGCCTTGTGATGACAAGTCTCATGGAGCATTCTGATGAAAAGGGGCATGGAGCATTGTGTTTACAGGGGTCTTGGGGCACTGTGATGACAATGGTCATGGAGCCTTGTGATGAAAAGGCCTTGGAACATTTTGATGGCATGCGTCATGGAGAATTGTTATGACAGTGGTAAAGGAGCATTGTGTTGACAAAGGCATGGAGCATTTTGATGAGTAGGGCATCGAGCATGGTGATGACAAGCATCATGGAGCTTTGAGATGACAAATTCATGGAGCAATGTGATGAGAGCGTTCATGGAGCATTGTGATGACAATGGCATGGAGCATTGTGAAGCCAAAGGTCATGGACCTCTGTGAAGACAAATGTCATGTAGCATTTTGATGACAAGGGCATGGTGCATTGTGATGAGTAGGACAGAGAACAATGTGATGACAATGTCATGGAGAAGTTGGATGAAAAGTGTCATGGAACATTTTGGTGACAGTGGTTATGGATCATTGTGATGTCAAGGGTCATCGAGCATCGTGATGAAAAGGGTCATGGTGCATTTTGATGACAGGGGTTATAGTACATTGTGACGTCAGGGGTCATGGAGCACTGTGATGATAAGGGCATGTAGCATTGTGATGACAGGGGTCATGGCACATTGTGATCACATGGTTGAGGGAGTATTGTGATGATTAGTGATGGAACATTGAGATATCAGTGGTGAGAGAGCATTTTGATGAGAATTGCATGGAGAATTTTGATGACAAGGTTTATGGAGCATTGTGATGACAAGCTTGTGGAGAATTGTGATGACAAGGGCATGGCATATTGTGATGACATGTGTCATGGAGCATTGTGCTGACAAGCACATGGAGCATTGTGGTGACAATGGAATGGAGCATTGTGATGACAGAGGCATGACGAATTGGTCTGACAAGTTTCATGGATTATTGTGATGACAGTGGGCATGGCGAATTGTGAAGACAAGGGCATGGAGCATTGTGATGACAAGTTTATGGAGTATTGTGAAGACAGGTGTCTGGGAGCATTGTGATGACATATGTTCTGGTCCATTGTGATGAGAATGGCATGGAGACTTGTGATGCCAATTGTCATGGAGGATTGTGATGTCAAACGTAATGGAGCATTGTGATGACAAGGTCTTGGAGCATTGTGATGACAAGGGCAAGGAGCATTGTGATGACAATGGCCATTGAGAAGTTTGATGACAAGGTCGTGAAGCATTGTGATGACAAGCGCATGTACCTTGCTATGACAGGGGTCATGGAGCATTGAGATTACAAATGCATGAAGAATGGTGATGACAAGGGCATGCAACATTATGATGAGAAGTGTTTTGGAGGATTATGATGACAAGGACGTGGAGAATTGTGATGAAAAGGGACATGGAGCATTGTGAGGACCAGGGCATGGAGCACTGTGATGACAAGAACGTGGAGCATTGTGATGAGAAGTCCATGTTGAATTGTGATGACGAGTGTCATGGAGCACTATAATGACAAGGGGCATGGAGCATTGTGAGGACAGGTGTCATGGAGCATGGTGGTGACAGGGGTCATGGAGCATTGTGATGTTAAGTGTCATGAAGCATTCTGATGACAAGCTTGTGGAGTACTGTGATGATAATGGCATGGAGCATTGTGATGGAAAGGGCATGGATCATTGTGAAGAAAATGGCATGGATCCTTTTCATGACAGGATTCAAAGAGCATTCCAACCACAAGTGTCAGGGAGCATTGTGATGACACGTGTATGGAGCATTGTGAGGAGAAAGTTCATGGAGCATTGAGATGACAAGGGCATGCAGTATTGTGATGACAGGCATCATGGAGCGTTGTGATGACAAGTGTTATGGAACATTGTGATCACACGGGTTTGGAGCATTGCAATGACAGAGTTCATTGAGCATATTGATTTCAAGGAGCATGGATCTTTGTGATGACAAGGGCATGAAGCAATGTGATCCCAAGATGCATGGAGGATTGTGATGACAATGGTAATGGAGGAATGTGATGACAAGCGCATGGAGCATTGTGATGAAAAAGTCATGTAGCGTTTTGCTGACAAAGACATGGAGCATTGTGATGACAAGTGTCATGAAGCACTGTGATGACAAATGTCACGGAGCATTGTGATTACAGGGGCCATGGAGCATTGGAATGACACGGCCAAGGATCATTGTGTTGACAAGTGTTATGGAGAATTTTGGTGACAAGAGTCCCGGATCATTGTGTTGTCATGGGTCATGGAGCGTTGTGATGACAGTGGTCATGGAGCATTGGAATGACAAGGGTCATGGAGCATTGTGATCATAAGGTCATGGAGCATTGGGCTGAAAATGTTCATGGAGTATTGTGTTGAGAGGTGTCATGGAGCATTGTGATGACAATGTCCTGGAGCATTTAATGAGAAGACCATGGAGCCATGTGATGACAAGTCTCATGGAGCGTTCTCACGAAAAGCGGCATGGAGCATTGTGATTACTGTGGTCTTGGAGCATTGTGAAGCATAGGGCATGGAGCATTGTGATGAAAAAGGCATGGAGCCTTGCCATGACAGGGTTCCAAGAGCATATTGACATCAAGTGTCAGGGACCATTGTGATGACAAGTGTATTGATCATAGTGATGCCAAAGCTCATGGAGCATTGTGATGAGAAGACCATGGAAAATTTTGATGACGAGAGTCATGGGGCATTGTGAGGACAAGTGTTATGGAACATTGTGATCACAAGGGATTGGAGCCTTGCGATGACAGAGGTCATGGAGCATTTTGAGTTCATTCTGATGACAATAGCATGAAGCACTATGATGATGGGCATGGTGCATTGTGATGACAGGGTTCATGGAGCATTGAGATGAAAAGGGGCATGGAGCATTGTAGTTACAAGGGTCTTGGAGCTTTGTGATGACAAGGGCATGCAGCATTGTGATGAGAAGGCCATGGATAATGGTGATGACGAGCGTCATGGGGCGTTTTGATGAGAAGTGTTATGGAACATTGTGATCCGAAGTGTTTAGAGCATTGTGATGTCAGATGTCATGGAGCATTTTGATTTCATTTTGGTTAAAATAGCGTGAAGCAATATGATGATAGACATGTTGCATTGTGTTGACAGGGTTCATGGAGCAATGAGATGAAAAGTGGCATGGAGCATTGTGATTACAGGGTTCTTGGAGCATTGTGATGACAAGGACATGGAGCATTGTGATGAGAAGGCCATGGAGCCTTCTGAGGACCTGTGTCTTGGAGATTTTGATGACAAGGGCATGAAGCATTGTTGTAACAGGGTACTGAGAGCATTGTGATTTCAAAGGTTATGGAGCATTGTGATAAGAAGGCCGTGGAACATTGTGATGGCTGGGATCATGGAGCATGGTTATGACAGTGGCAATGGAGCATTGTGTTGACAAAGGCATGGAGCATTGTGATGAGAAGGGCATCGAGAATTGTGATGACAAGCGTCATGGAACTTTGTGATGACAAGGGCATGGAGCATATGATGAGAGTTTTCAGGGAGCATTGTGATGACAATGGCATGGAGCATTGTGATGCCAAGGGTCATGGATCTGTGTGATAACAAATGTCACGGAGCAGTTTGATGACAAGGGCATGGCACATTGTGATGAGTAGGGCAGGGAGCATTGTGATGACAGGTGTTATGGAACATTATGATGTCATGGCTCATGGAGAATTGTGATGATAGGGGCATGTAGCATGGTGATGACAGGTCTCATGGAACATTGTGAGATGACAAGTGTTTTGAGCATTGTGATGACAAACATCTTGGATCATTGAGATGACAAGGGCATGGAGTAGTGTGATGACAGGCATCATGGAGCATTGTGATGAGTGTGTTATGGAACATTGTGATCACAAGGGTTTGGAGCCTAGTGATGACAGAGGTCATGGATCATTTTGATTTCAAGGAGCATGGAACATAGTGATGACAAGGGCATGAAGCAATGTGATCCCAAGTTTCAGGGAGGATTGTGATGACAATGGTAATGGAGAATTGTGATGAGAATCACATGGAGCACTGTGATGACAAGGTCATGTAGCACTTAGCTGACAAAGGCATGGAGCATTGTGATGACAAGTGTCATGGAACATTGTGATAACAGGGGTCATAGAGCATTAGGATGACAAGAGCATGGACCATTTTGATGAGAAGAGTCATGGAGCATTTTGATGACAAGAGCCACAGATCATTGTGTTGTCAGGGGTCATTGAGCGTTGTGATGACAGTGGTCATGGAGGATTGGGCTGAAAATGTTCTTGGAGCATTGTGAACACAAGGGAATGGAGCATTGTGGTGACAATATCCTGGAGCATTGTGCTGAGATGACCATGGTGTCTTTTGATGACAAGTCTCATGGAGCAAGCTGATGGAAAGGGGCATGGAGCATTGTGATTACAGTTGTCTTGGAGCATTGTGATGACAAGAGCATGGAGCATTGTGATGAGAATTCCAGGGAACATTCTGATGACATGCATCATGGAGCTTTGTGATGACAATGGCAAGAGGCATTGTGATTACAGGGATCTTGGAGCATTGTGATGAAAAGGGCATGGATCATTGTGATGACAAAGGCATGGAACCTTGTCATGACAGGGTTCAAGGAACATACTGACGACAAGTGTCAGGGAGCATTGTGATGACAAGTGTCATGGAGCACTGTGATGACAAGCATCATGGAGCCTTGTGATAACCGGGATCTTGGAGCATTGTGATGAAAAGTGAATGCATCATTGTGATGAAAAAGGCATGGTTCCTTGTCATGACAAGGTTTCAAGGAGCACCCAGACGACAAGTGTCAGGGAGCATTGTGATGAAAAGTGTATTGAGCATTGTGATGACAAAGGTCATGGAGCATTGTGATGAGAAGACCATGGATAACTGGGATGACGAGCGTCATGGGGCGTTGTGATGACAAGTGTTATGGAACATTATGATCACAAGGGTTTGGAGCATTGTGATGACGGAGGTCATGGAGCATTTTGATTTCATTGTGATGACAAAATCATGAAGCATTATGATGAAGGGCATGGTGCATTGTGATGATAGGGTTCATGGAGCACTGAGATGAAAAGTGTCATGGAGCATTGTTATGACAGGTGTCTTGAAGCATTGTGATGACAAGGGCATGGAGCATTGTGATGAGAAGGCCAAGGAGAATTCTGATGACATGCGTCATGGATCTTCGTGATGACAAGGGCATAGAGCATTGTGATTACAGGGGTCTTGGAGCATTGAGATGAAAAGGGGCGTGGAGCATTGTGATTACAGTGGTAAAGGAGCATTGTGATGACAAGGGAATTGAAAATTGTGATGAAATAGGCATGGAACCTTTTCATGACAGGGTTCAAGGAGGATTCTGATGACCAGTGTCTGGGAGCATTGTGATGACAAAAGTCATGAAGCACTGTGATGACAGGGGTAATGGAGCATTGTGATGAGAAGGTCATAGAGCATTGGGCTCAAAATATTCATGGAGTATTGTGATGACAAGGTAATGGAGCACTGTGATGACAAGGGAATGGAGCATTGAGATGAGTAGACCATGGAGCCTTGTGATGACAAGTCTCATGGAGCATTCTGATGAAAAGGGGTATGGAGCATTGTGATTACAGGGGTCTTGGAGCATTGTGATGACAATGGCGTGGAGCATTTTGATGAGAAGTTCATGGAGCTTTCTGATGATATGTGTCATGGAGTTTTGTGATGAAAAGGGCAAGGAGCTTTGTGATTACAGGGGTCTTGGAGCACTGTGATGACAATGGTCATGGAGCCTTGTGATGAACAGGCCGTGGAATATTTTGATGGAAGGGGTCATGGAGCAAACATTGTTATGACAGTGGTAATGGAGCATTGTGATGACAAAGGTATGGAGCATTTTGATGAGAAGGGTATCGAGCCTTTTGATGACAAGCATCATGGAGCTTTGGGATGACAAAGTCATGGAGCAATGTGATGAGAGGGTTCATGGAGCATTGTGATGACAATGGCATGGAGCATTGTGATGCCAAACGTAATGGACCTTTGTGATGACAAATGTCATGTAGCATTTTGATGACAAGGGCATGGTGCATTGTGATGAGTAAGACAGAGAGAAATGTGATGACAGGGTCATCGAGCAGATGGATGAAAAGTGTCATGGAACATTTTGATGACAGGGGTTATGGATCATTGTGATATCAAGGGTCATCGAGCATTGTGATGAAAAGGGTCATGGTGCATTTTGATGACAGGGGTTATAATACATTGTGATGTCAGCGGTCATGGAGCACTGTGATGATAAGGGCATGTAGCATTGTGATGACAGGGGTCATGGAACATTGTGATGACATGGTTGTGGGAGTATTGTGATGACCAGTGATGGAAAATTGTGATATCAGTGGTGAGAGAGCATTTTGATGAGAAGTGCTTGGAGAAATTTGAGGACAAGGTTTATGGAGCATTGTGATGACAAGCTTGTGGAGAATTGTGATGACAAGTGCATGGCATATTGTGATGACATGTGTCATGGAGCATTGTGCTGACAAGCATATGGAGCATTGTGGTGACAATGGCATGGAGCATTGTGATGACAGAGGCATGACGAATTGGCCTGAGAAGTTTCATGGATTATTGTGATGACAGTGGGCATGGTGAATTGTGATGAAAAGGGCACGGAGCATTGGCATGACAAGTTTATGGATTATTGTGAAGACAGGTGTCCGGGAGCATTGTGATTACATATGTTCTGGTCCATTGTGATGAGAATGGCATGGAGAATTGTGAGGCCAAGTGTCATGGAGGATTGTGATGTCAAACGTAATGGAGCGTTGTGATGACAAGGTCTTGGAGCATTGTGATGACAAGGGCAAGGAGCATTGTGATGACAAGGGCCATTGAGAAGTTTGATGACAAAGTCTTGAAGCATTGTGATGACAAGCACATGTACCTTGCTATGACAGTGGTCATGGAGCATTGCGATTACAAATGCATGGAGAATGGTGATGACAAGAGCATGTAACATTATGATGAGAAGTGTTTTGGAGCATTGTGATGACAAGGACGTAGAGAATTGTGATGACAGGGACATGGAGCATTGTGAGGACCAGAGCATGGAGCACTGTGATGACAAGAACGTTGAGCATTGTGATGAGAAGTCCATGCATAATTGTTATGACGAGTGTCATGGAGCACTGTAATGACAAGGGGCATGGAGCATTGTGAGGACTGGTGTCATGGAGCATTGTGGTGATAGGGGTCATGGAGCATTGTGAGGACAAGTGTCATGGAGCATTCTGATGACAAGCTTGTGGAGTATTGTGATGAAAATGGCATGGAGAATTGTGATGGAAAGGGTATGGATCATTGTAATGAAAAAGGCATGGATCCTTTTCATGACAGGATTCAAGGAGCATTCCGAAGACAAGTGTCACGGATCATTGTGATGACAAGTGTATTGAGCATTGTGATGACAAAGGTCATGGAGCATTGAGATGACAAGGGCATGGAGTATTGTGATGACAGGCATCATGGAGCGTTGTGATGACAAGTGTTATGGAACATTGTGATCACACGGGTTTGGAGCATTGCGATGACAGAGTTCATGGATCATATTGATTTCAAGGAGCATGGATCTTTGTGATGACAAGGACATGAAGCAATGTGATCCCAAGATGCATGGAGGATTGTGATGACAATGGTAATGGAGGAATGTGATGACAAGCGCATGGAGCATTGTGATGAAAAGGTCATGTAGCGTTTTGGTGACAAAGGCATGGAGCATTGTCATGACCAGTGTCATGGAGCACTATGATGACAAACGTCACCTAGCATTGTGATTACAGGGGTCATGGGGCATTGGGATGACACGGCCAAGGATCATTGTGTTGACAAGTGATATGGAGAATTTTGATGACAAGAGTCCCGGATCCTTGTGTTGTCAGGGGTCATGGAGCGTTGTGATGACAGTTGTCATGGAGCATTGTGATGACAAGGGTCATGGAGCATTGTGTTCATAAGGTTATGGAGCATTGGGCTGAAAATGTTCATGGAGTATTGTGATGAGAGGTGTCATGGAGCATTGTGATGACAAGGGAATGGAGCACTGTGATGACAATGTCCTGGAGCATTTAATGAGAAGACCATGGAGCCATGTGATGACAAGTCTCATGGAGCATTCTCACGAAAATCGGCATGGAGCATTGTGATTTCTGTGGTCTTGGAGCTTTGTGATGAATAGGGCATGGAGCCTTGTGATGAAAATGGCATGGAGCCTTGCCATGACAGGGTTCCAAGAGCATATTGACATCAAGTGTCAGGGACCACTGTGATGACAAGTGTATTGAGCATGGTGATACCAAAGCTCATGGAGCATTGTGATGAGAAGACCATGGATAATTTTGATGATGAGCGTCATGGGTCGTTGTGAGGACAAGTGTTATGGAACATTGTGATCACAAGGGATTGGAGCCTTGTGATGACAGAGGTCATGGAGCATTTTGAGTTCATTCTGATGACAATAGCATGAAGCACTATGATGATGGGCATGGTGCATTGTGATGACAGTGTTCATGGAGCAATGAGATGAAAAGGTGCATGGAACATTGTAGTTGCAAGTGTCTTGGAGCTTTGTGATGAGAAGGGCATGCAGCATTGTGATAAGAAGGCCATGGAGGATTCTGATGACATGCGTCATGGAGCTTTGTGATGACAAGAGCATGGAGCATTGTGATGAGAAAACCATGGATAATGGTGATGATGAGCATCATGGGGCGTTGTGATGAAAAGTGTTATGGAACATTGAGATCTCAAGGCTTTAGAGCATTGTGATGGCAGATGTCATGGAGCATTTTGATTTCATTTTGGTTACAATAGCGTGAAGCAATATGATGATGGACATGTTGCATTGTGAATACAGGGTTCATGGAGCTTTAAGAGAAAAAGTGGCATGGAGCTTTGTGATTACAGGTTTTTTGGAGCATTGTGATGTCAAGGGCACGGAACACTGTGATACATGGGTCATGTAGGATTGTAACGACAAGGGCATGGATAATTGTGATGACAAGAGCATGTAACATTCTGATGAGAAGTGTCATGGAGCATTGTGATGACAAAGATGTAGAGAATTGTGATGACAAGGGACATGGAGCATTGTGATGACCAGAGCATGGAGCATTGGTCTGACAAGTTTCAT
Source organism: Mesoplodon densirostris (assembly GCF_025265405.1). Classification (NCBI taxonomy): domain Eukaryota; kingdom Metazoa; phylum Chordata; class Mammalia; order Artiodactyla; family Ziphiidae; genus Mesoplodon; species Mesoplodon densirostris. The sequence continues at coordinate 4,071,637 of NC_082682.1, forward strand.
GGATTATTGTGATGACAAATGTCATGGAGCATTTTAGATGACAATTGCGTGGGGCATTGTGATGGGAAGAGCAGGGAGCATTGTGATGACAAGGTTTATGGAGCATTGTGATGACAAGCGCAAGTCACATTTTGATGCCATGGGTCATGGAGCACAGTGCTGACAAGGTCATTCAGCTTTGTTATGACAAGGGTCATGGAGCATTGAGATGAAAAGTGGCATGGAGCATTGTGATTACAAGGGTCTAGGAGCTTTGGATGACAGAGGTCATGGATCATTTTGATTTGATTGTGATGACAATAGCCTGAAGCATTATGATGATGGGCATTGTCCATTGAGATGACAGGTGTAATGGAGCATTGAGATGAAAAGGGGCATGGAGCATTGTGATTTCAGTGGTATAGGAGCATTGTGATGACAAGAGCATGGAGCATTGTGATGAAAAGTGCTTGGAGCCTTTTCATGACATGTTTCAAGGAGCATTCTGAAGACGAGTGTCAGGGAGCATTGTGATGACAACTCTCTTTAGCATTGTGATGACAAAGATCATGGAGCACTGTGATGACAGGTGTCATGGAGCATTGTGATAAGAAGGTCATGGAGCATTGGGCTGAAAATATTCATGGAGTATTGTGGTGAGAGGGTTCATGGATCCTTTTGATGGCAATGGAATGGAGCATTGTGATGACAAGGTCCTGGAGTATTGTGAAGAGAAGACCATGGAGCCTTGTGATGACAAGTCTAATGGAGCATTCTGATGAAAAGGGGCATGGAGCATTGTGATTACAGGGCCCTGGAGCCTTGTAATGACAAGAGCAAGGAATATTGTGATGAGAAGGCCATGGAGCATTCTCTTGATTTGTGTCATGGTGTTTTGTGATGACAAGGGCATGGACCATTGTGATTGCAGGCGTCTTGGAGCATTGTGATGACAAGGGTCATCGAGCCTTGTGAGGAGAAGGCCGTGGGACATTATGATGGCGGGGGTCATTGAGCATTGTTATGACGGGGGTAATGGAGCATAGTGATGAAAAGGTCACGGTACATAGGTCTATAAAATTTCATGGATTATTGTGATGACAGTGGGTATGGAGCATTGTGATGACAAGGGCTCCGAACACTGTGATACATGGGTCATGGAGGATTGTAATGATATGGGCATGGAGCATTGTGATGAGAAGGGCATTGAGAATTGTGATGACAAGCGTCATGGAGCTTTGTGATGACAAGGGTCATGGAGCTCTGTGATAACAAATGTCATGGAGCAGTTTGATGACAAGGGCATGGTGCATTGTGATGAGAAAGGCAGGGAGCATTGTGATGACAGGTGTTATGGAACATTGTGATGTCAGGGCTCACAGAGCATTGTGATGATATGGGCATGTAGCATGGTGATGACAGGTGTCATGGAACATTGTGAGATGACAAGTGTTTTGAGCATTGTGATGACAAACATCTTGGATAATTGAAATGACAAGGGCATGGAGTAATGTGATGACAGGCATCATGGAGCATTGTGATGAGTGTGTTATGGAACATAGTGATCACAAGGGTTTGGAGCATAGTGATGACAGAGGTCATGGATCATTTTGATTTCAAGGAGCATGGAACATTGTGATGACAAGGGCATGAAGCAATGTGATCCCAAGTTTCAGGGAGGATTGTGATGACAATGGTAATGGAGTATTGTGATGAAAATCACATGGAGCACTGTGATGACAAGGTCATGTAGCATTTTGCTGACAAAGGCATGGAGCATTGTGATGAGAAGTGTCATGAAACATTGTGATAACAGGGGTCATAGAGCATTAGGATGACAAGAGCATGGACCATTTTGATGAGAAGAGTCATGGAGCATTTTGATGACAAGAGCCACAGATCATTGTGTGGTCAGGGGTCCTTGAGCGTTGTGATGACACTGGTCATGGAGGATTTGGCTGAAAATGTTCTTGGAGCATTATGAACACAAGGGAATGGAGCATTGTGGTGACAATATCCTGGAGCATTGTGCTGAGTTGACCATGGAGCCTTTTGATGAGAAGTCTCATGGAGCAAGCTGATGGAAAGGAGCATGGAGCATTGTGATTGCAGTTGTCTTGGAACACTGTGATGACAAGAGCATGGAGCATTGTGATGAGAAGTCCATGCAACATTCTGATGACCTGCATCATGGAGCTTTGTGATTACAATGGCTAGAGGCATGGTGATTACAGGGGTCGTGGAGCATTGTGATGAAAACGGCATAGATCATTGTGATGACAAAGGCATGGAGCCTTGCCATGACAGTGTTCAAGGAGCTCCCTGACGACAAGTGTCAGGGAGCATTGTGATGAAAAGTGTATTGAGCATTGTGATGACAGAGTTCATGGAGCATTGTGATGAGTAGACCATGGATAAATGTGATGACGAGCATCATGGGGCGTTGTGATGACAAGTGTTATGGAACATTGTGATCACAAGGGTTTGGAGCATTGTGATGACAGAGGTCATGGAGCATTTTGATTTCATTGTGATGACAAAATCATGAAGCATTATGATGAAGGGCATGGTGCATTGTGATGATAGGGTTCATGGAGCACTGAGATGAAAAGTGTCATGGAGCATTGTTATGACAGGTGTCTTGAAGCATTGTGATGACAAGGGCATGGAGCATTTTGATGAGAAGGCTAGGAGAATTCTGATGACATGCGTCATGGAGCTTCGTGATGACAAGGGCATAGAACATTGTGATTACTGTGGTCTTGGAGCATTGAGATGAAAAGGGGCACGGAGCTTTGTGATTACAGGAGTAAAGGAGTATTGTGATGGAAAGGCAATCGAGCATTGTGATGAAATAGGCATGGAAACTTTTCATGACAGGGTTCAAGGAGGATTCTGATGACAAGTGTCAGGGAGCATTGTAATGACAAAAGTCACGAAACACTGTGATGACAAGGCTAATAGAGCATTGTGATGAGAAGGTCATGGAGCATTGGGCTGAAAATGTTCATGGAATATTGTGATAACCGGAGTCATGGAGCCTTGTGATGACAAGCAATGGAGCATTGAGATGAGTAGACCATGGAGCCTTGTGATGACAAGTCTCATGGAGCATTCTGATGAAAAGGGGCATGGGGCATTGTGATTACAGTGTTCTTGGGGCACTGTGATGACAATGGTCATGGAGCCTTGTGATGAAAAGGCCTTGGAACATTTTGATGGCATGTGTCATGGAGAATTGTTATGACAGTGGTAAAGGAGCATTGTGTTGACAAAGGCATGGAGCATTTTGATGAGTAGGGCATCGAGCATGGTGATGACAAGCATCATGGAGCTTTGATGACAAATTCATGGAGCAATGTGATGAGAGCGTTCATGGAAAATTGTGATGACAATGGCATGGAGCATTGTGAAGCCAAAGGTCATGGACCTCTGTGAAGACAAATGTCATGTAGCATTTTGATGACAAGGGCATGGTGCATTGTGATGAGTAGGACAGAGAACAATGTGATGACAATGTCATGGAGAAGTTGGATGAAAAGTGTCATGGAACATTTTGGTGACAGTGGTTATGGATCATTGTGATGTCAAGGGTCATGGTGCATTTTGATGACAGGGGTTATAGTACATTGTGACGTCAGGGGTCATGGAGCACTGTGATGATAAGGGCATGTAGCATTGTGATGACAGGGGTCATGGAACATTGTGATGACATGGTTGAGGGAGTATTGTGATGATTAGTGATGGAACATTGAGATATCAGTGGTGAGAGAGCATTTTGATGAGAATTGCATGAAGAATTTTGATGACAAGGTTTATGGAGCATTGTGATCACAAGCTTGTGTAGAATTGTGATGACAAGCGCATGGCATATTGTGATGACATGTGTCATGGAGCATTGTGCTGACAAGCACATGGAGCATTGTGGTGACAATGGAATGGAACATTGTGATGACAGAGGCATGACGAATTTGTCTGACAAGTTTCATGGATTATTGTGATGACAGTGGGCATGGCGAATTGTGAAGACAAGGGCATGTAGCATTGTGATGACAAGTTTATGGAGTATTGTGAAGACAGGTGTCCGGGAGCATTGTGATGACATATGTTCTGGTCCATTGTGATGAAAATGGCATGGAGACTTGTGATGCCAAATGTCATGGAGGATTGTGATGTCAAACGTAATGGAGCATTGTGATGACAAGGTCTTGGAGCATTGTGATTACAAGGGCAAGGAGCATTGTGATGACAATGGCCATTGAGAAGTTTGATGACAAGGTCGTGAAGCATTGTGATGACAAGCGCATGTACCTTGCTATGACAGGGGTCATGGAGCATTGAGATTACAAATGCATGAAGAATGGTGATGACAAGGGCATGCAACATTATGATGAGAAGTGTTTTGGAGCATTGTGATGACAAGGACGTGGAGAATTGTGATGAAAAGGGACATGGAGCATTGTGAGGACCAGGGCATGGAGCACTGTGATGACAAGAACGTGGAGCATTGTGATGAGAAGTCCATGTTTAATTGTGATGACGAGTGTCATGGAGCACTATAATGACAAGGGGCATGGAGCATTGTGAGGACAGGTGTCATGGAGCATGGTGGTGACAGGGGTCATGGAGCATTGTGATGTTAAGTGTCATGAAGCATTCTGATGACAAGCTTGTGGAGTACTGTGATGATAATGGCATGGAGCATTGGTATGGAAAGGGCATGGATCATTGTGATGAAAAAGGCATGGATACTTTTCATGACAGGATTCAAAGAGCATTCCAACCACAAGTGTCAGGGAGCATTGTGATGACACGTGTATGGAGCATTGTGAGGAGAAAGTTCATGGAGCATTGAGATGACAAGGGCATGCAGTATTGTGATGACAGGCATCATGGAGCGTTGTGATGACAAGTGTTATGGAACATTGTGATCAAACGGGTTTGGAGCATTGCGATGACAGACTTCATGGAGCATATTGATTTCAAGGAGCATGGATCTTTGTGATGACAAGGGCATGAAGCAATGTGATCCCAAGATGCATGGAGGATTGTGATGACAATGGTAATGGAGGAATGTGATGACAAGCGCATGGAGCATTGTGATGAAAAAGTCATGTAGCGTTTTGCTGACAAAGGCATGGAGCATTGTGATGACAAGTGTCATGAAGCACTGTGATGACAAATGTCACGGAGCATTGTGATTACAGGGGCCATGGAGCATTGGGATGACACGGCCAAGGATCATTGTGTTGACAAGTGTTATGGAGAATTTTGATGACAAGAGTCCCGGATCATTGTGTTGTCAGAAGTCATGGAGCGTTGTGATGACAGTGGTCATGAAGCATTGGAATGACAAGGGTCATGGAGCATTGTGATCATAAGGTCATGGAGCATTGGGCTGAAAATGTTCATGGAGTATTGTGTTGAGAGGTGTCATGGAGCATTGTGATGACAATGTCCTGGAGCATTTAATGAGAAGACCATGGAGCCATGTGATGACAAGTCTCATGGAGCGTTCTCACGAAAAGCGGCATGGAGCATTGTGATTACTGTGGTCTTGGAGCATTGTGATGAATAGGGCATGGAGCATTGTGATGAAAAAGGCATGGAGCCTTGCCATGAGAGGGTTCCAAGAGCATATTGACATCAAGTGTCAGGGACCATTGTGATGACAAGTGTATTGATCATAATGATGCCAAAGCTCATGGAGCATTGTGATGAGAAGACCATGGACAATTTTGATGACGAGAGTCATGGGGCATTGTGAGGACAAGTGTTATGGAACATTGTGATCACAAGGGATTGGAGCCTTGCGATGACAGAGGTCATGGAGCATTTTGAGTTCATTCTGATGACAATAGCATGAAGCACTATGATGATGGGCATGGTGCATTGTGATGACAGGGTTCATGGAGCATTGAGATGAAAAGGGGCATGGAGCATTGTAGTTACAAGGGTCTTGGAGCTTTGTGATGACAAGGGCATGCAGCATTGTGATGAGAAGGCCATGGATAATGGTGATGACGAGCGTCATGGGGCGTTGTGATGAGAAGTATTATGGAACATTGTGATCCGAAATGTTTAGAGCATTGTGATGTCAGATGTCATGGAGCATTTTGATTTCATTTTGGTTAAAATAGCGTGAAGCAATATGATGATAGACATGTTGCATTGTGTTGACAGGGTTCATGGAGCAATGAGATGAAAAGTGGCATGGAGCATTGTGATTACAGGGTTCTTGGAGCATTGTGATGACAAGGACATGGAACATTGTGATGAGAAGGCCATGGAGCCTTCTGAGGACCTGTGTCTTGGAGATTTTGATGACAAGGGCATGAAGCATTGTTGTAACAGTGTACTGAGAGCATTGTGATTTCAAAGGTTATGGAGCATTGTGATAAGAAGGCCGTGGAACATTGTGATGGCTGGGATCATGGAGCATGGTTATGACAGTGGCAATGGAGCATTGTGTTGACAAAGGCATGGAGCATTGTGATGAGAAGGGCATCGAGAATTGTGATGACAAGCGTCATGGAACTTTGTGATGACAAATGCATGGAGCATATGATGAGAGGTTTCAGGGAGCATTGTGATGACAATGGCATGGAGCATTGTGATGCCAAGGTTCATGGATCTGTGTGATAACAAATGTCACGGAGCAGTTTGATGACAAGGGCATGGTGCATTGTGATGAGAAGGGCAGGGAGCATTGTGATGACAGGTGTTATGGAACATTGTGATGTCAGGGCTCATGGAGCATTGTGATGATATGGGCATGTAGCATGGTGATGACAGGTGTCATGGAACATTGTGAGATGACAAGTGTTTTGAGCATTTTGATGACATACATCTTGGATCATTGAAATGACAAGGGCATGGAGTAATGTGATGACAGGCATCATGGAGCATTGTGATGAGTGTGTTATGGAACATAGTGATCACAAGGGTTTGGAGCATAGTGATGACAGAGGTCATGGATCATGTTGATTTCAAGGAGCATGGAACATTGTGATGACAAGGGCATGAAGCAATGTGATCCCAAGTTTCAGGGAGGATTGTGATGACAATGGTAATGGAGTATTGTGATGAAAATCACATGGAGCACTGTGATGACAAGGTCATGTAGCATTTTGCTGACAAAGGCATGGAGCATTGTGATGAGAAGTGTCATGAAACATTGTGATAACAGGGGTCATAGAGCATTAGGATGACAAGAGCATGGACCATTTTGATGAGAAGAGTCATGGAGCATTTTGATGACAAGAGCCACAGATCATTGTGTGGTCAGGGGTCCTTGAGCGTTGTGATGACAGTGGTCATGGAGGATTGGGCTGAAAATGTTCTTGGAGCATTATGAACACAAGGGAATGGAGCATTGTGGTGACAATATCCTGGAGCATTGTGCTGAGTTGACCATGGAGTCTTTTGATGAGAAGTCTCATGGAGCAACCTGATGGAAAGGAGCATGGAGCATTGTGATTACAGTTGTCTTGGAACACTGTGATGACAAGAGCATGGAGCATTGTGATGAGAAGTCCATGCAACATTCTGATGACCTGCATCATGGAGCTTTGTGATGACAATGGCTAGAGGCATGGTGATTACAGGGGTCGAGGATCTTTGTGATGAAAACGGCATGGATCATTGTGATGACAAAGGCATGGAGCCTTGCCATGACAGTGTTCAAGGAGCTCCCTGACGACAAGTGTCAGGGAGCATTGTGATGAAAAGTGCATTGAGCATTGTGATGACAGAGTTCATGGAGCATTGTGATGAGTAGACCATGGATAAATGTGATGACGAGCGTCATGGGGCGTTGTGATGACAAGTGTTATGGAACTTTGTGATCACAAGGGTTTGGAGCATTGTGATGACGGAGGTCATGGAGCATTTTGATTTCATTGTGATGACAAAATCATGAAGCATTATGATGAAGGGCATGGTGCTTTGTGATGATAGGGTTCATGGAGCACTGAGATGAAAAGTGTCATGGAGCATTGTTATGACAGGTGTCTTGAAGCATTGTGATGACAAGGGCATGGAGCATTTTGATGAGAAGGATAGGAGAATTCTGATGACATGCGTCATGGAGCTTCGTGATGACAAGGGCATAGAACATTGTGATTACTGTGGTCTTGGAGCATTGAGATGAAAAGGGGCACGGAGCTTTGTGATTACAGGAGTAAAGGAGCATTGTGATGGAAAGGCAATCGAGCATTGTGATTAAATATGCATGGAAACTTTTCATGACAGGGTTCAAGGAGGATTCTGATGACAAGTGTCAGGGAGCATTGTGATGACAAAAGTCACGAAACACTGTGATGACAAGGCTAATAGAGCATTGTGATGAGAAGGTCATGGAGCATTGGGCTGAAAATGTTCATGGAATATTGTGATAACCGGAGTCATGGAGCATTGTGATGACAAGCAATGGAGCATTGAGATGAGTAGACCATGGAGCCTTGTGATGACAAGTCTCATGGAGCATTCTGATGAAAAGGGGCATGGAGCATTGTGATTACAGGGTTCTTGGGGCACTGTGATGACAATGGTCATGGGGCCTTGTGATGAAAAGGCCTTGGAACATTTTGATGGCATGCGTCATGGAGAATTGTTATGACAGTGGTAAAGGAGCATTGTGTTGACAAAGGCATGGAGCATTTTGATGAGTAGGGCATCGAGCATGGTGATGACAAGCATCATGGAGCTTTGAGATGACAAATTCATGGAGCAATGTGATGAGAGCGTTCATGGAGAATTGTGATGACAATGGCATGGAGCATTGTGAAGCCAAAGGTCATGGACCTCTGTGAAGACAAATGTCATGTAGCATTTTGATGACAAGGGCATGGTGCATTGTGATGAGTAGGACAGAGAACAATGTGATGACAATGTCATGGAGAAGTTGGATGAAAAGTGTCATGGAACATTTTGGTGACAGTGGTTATGGATCATTGTGATGTCAAGGGTCATCGAGCATCGTGATGAAAAGGGTCATGGTGCATTTTGATGACAGGGGTTATAGTACATTGTGACGTCAGGGGTCATGGAGCACTGTGATGATAAGGGCATGTAGCATTGTGATGACAGGGGTCATGGCACATTGTGATCACATGGTTGAGGGAGTATTGTGATGATTAGTGATGGAACATTGAGATATCAGTGGTGAGAGAGCATTTTGATGAGAATTGCATGGAGAATTTTGATGACAAGGTTTATGGAGCATTGTGATCACAAGCTTGTGTAGAATTGTGATGACAAGCGCATGGCATATTGTGATGACATGTGTCATGGAGCATTGTGCTGACAAGCACATGGAGCATTGTGGTGACAATGGAATGGAGCATTGTGATGACAGAGGCATGACGAATTGGTCTGACAAGTTTCATGGATTATTGTGATGACAGTGGGCATGGCGAATTGTGATGACAAGGGCATGGAGCATTGTGATGACAAGTTTATGGAGTATTGTGAAGACAGGTGTCCGGGAGCATTGTGATGACATATGTTCTGGTCCATTGTGATGAGAATGGCATGGAGACTTGTGATGCCAAGTGTCATGGAGGATTGTGATGTCAAACGTAATGGAGCATTGTGATGACAAGGTCTTGGAGCATTGTGATGACAAGGGCAAGGAGCATTGTGATGACAATGGCCATTGAGAAGTTTGATGACAAGGTCGTGAAGCATTGTGATGACAAGCGCATGTACCTTGCTATGACAGGGGTCATGGAGCATTGAGATTACCAATGCATGAAGAATGGTGATGACAAGGGCATGCAACATTATGATGAGAAGTGTTTTGGAGCATTGTGATTACAAGGACGTGGAGAATTGTGATGAAAAGGGACATGGAGCATTGTGAGGACCAGGGCATGGAGCACTGTGATGAAAAGAACGTGGAGCATTGTGATGAGAAGTCCATGTTTAATTGTGATGACGAGTGTCATGGAGCACTATAATGACAAGGGGCATGGAGCATTGTGAGGACAGGTGTCATGGAGCATGGTGGTGACAGGGGTCATGGAGCATTGTGATGTTAAGTGTCATGAAGCATTCTGATGACAAGCTTGTGGAGTACTGTGATGATAATGGCATGGAGCATTGTGATGGAAAGGGCATGGATCATTGTGATGAAAAGGGCATGGATCCTTTTCATGACAGCATTCAAAGAGCATTCCAACCACAAGTGTCAGGGAGCATTGTGATGACACGTGTATGGAGCATTGTGAGGAGAAAGTTCATGGAGCATTGAGATGACAAGGGCATGCAGTATTGTGATGACAGGCATCATGGAGCGTTGTGATGACAAGTGTTATGGAACATTGTGATCACACGGGTTTGGAGCATTGCGATGACAGAGTTCATGGAGCATATTGATTTCAAGGAGCATGGATCTTTGTGATGACAAGACATGAAGCAATGTGATCCCAAGATGCATGGAGGATTGTGATGACAATGGTAATGGAGGAATGTGATGACAAGCGCATGGAGCATTGTGATGAAAAAGTCATGTAGCGTTTTGCTGACAAAGGCATGGAGCATTGTGATGACAAGTGTCATGAAGCACTGTGATGACAAATGTCAAGGAGCATTGTGATTACATGGGCCATGGAGCATTGGGATGACACGGCCAAGGATCATTGTGTTGACAAGTGTTATGGAGAATTTTGATGACAAGAGTCCCGGATCATTGTGTTGTTAGAAGTAATGGAGCGTTGTGATGACAGTGGTCATGAAGCATTGGAATGACAAGGGTCATGGAGCATTGTGATCATAAGGTCATGGAGCATTGGGCTGAAAATGTTCATGGAGTATTGTGTTGAGAGGTGTCATGGAGCATTGTGATGACAATGTCCTGGAGCATTTAATGAGAAGACCATGGAGCCATGTGATGACAAGTCTCATGGAGCGTTCTCACGAAAAGCGGCATGGAGCATTGTGATTACTGTGGTCTTGGAGCATTGTGATGAATAGGGCATGGAGCATTGTGATGAAAAAGGCATGGAGCCTTGCCATGACAGGGTTCCAAGAGCATATTGACATCAAGTGTCAGGGACCATTGTGATGACAAGTGTATTGATCATAGTGATGCCAAAGCTCATGGAGCATTGTGATGAGAAGACCATGGAAAATTTTGATGACGAGAGTCATGGGGCATTGTGAGGACAAGTGTTATGGAACATTGTGATCACAAGGGATTGGAGCCTTGCGATGACAGAGGTCATGGAGCATTTTGAGTTCATTCTGATGACAATAGCATGAAGCACTATGATGATGGGCATGGTGCATTGTGATGAGAGGGTTCATGGAGCATTGAGATGAAAAGTGGCATGGAGCATTCTAGTTACAAGGGTCTTGGAGCTTTGTGATGACAAGGGCATGCAGCATTGTAATCAGAAGGCCATGGATAATGGTGATGACGAGCGTCATGGTGCGTTGTGATGAGAAGTATTATGGAACATTGTGATCCGAAGTGTTTAGAGCATTGTGATGTCAGATGTCATGGAGCATTTTGATTTCATTTTGGTTAAAATAGCGTGAAGCAATATGATGATAGACATGTTGCATTGTGTTGACAGGGTTCATGGAGCAATGAGATGAAAAGTGGCATGGAGCATTGTGATTACAGGGTTCTTGGAGCATTGTGATGACAAGGACATGGAGCATTTTGATGAGAAGGCCATGGAGCCTTCTGAGGACCTGTGTCTTGGAGATTTTGATGACAAGGGCATGAAGCATTGTTGTAACAGGGTACTGAGAGCATTGTGATTTCAAAGGTTATGGAGCATTGTGATAAGAAGGCCGTGGAACATTGTGATGGCTGGGATCATGGAGCATGATTATGACAGTGGCAATGGAGCACTGTGTTGACAAAGGCATGGAGCATTGTGATGAGAAGGGCATCGAGAATTGTGATGACAAGCGTCATGGAACTTTGTGATGACAAGTGCATGGAGCATATGATGAGAGGTTTCAGGGAGCATTGTGATGACAATGGCAAGGAGCATTGTGATGAGAAGGGCATCGAGAATTGTGATGACAAGCGTCATGGAACTTTGTGATGACAAGTGCATGGAGCATATGATGAGAGGTTTCAGGGAGCATTGTGATGACAAGGGCATGGTGCATTGTGATGAGAAGGGCAGGGAGCATTGTGATGACAGGTGTTATGGAACATTATGATGTCATGGCTCATGGAGAATTGTGATGATAGGGGCATGTAGCATGGTGATGACAGGTCTCATGGAACATTGTGAGATGACAAGTGTTTTGAGCATTGTGATGACAAACATCTTGGATCGTTGAGATGACAAGGGCATGGAGTAGTGTGATGACAGGCATCATGGAGCATTGTGATGAGTGTGTTATGGAACATTGTGATCACAAGGGTTTGGAGCCTAGTGATGACAGAGGTCATGGATCATGTTGATTTCAAGGAGCATGGAACATTGTGATGACAAGGGCATGAAGCAATGTGATCCCAAGTTTCAGGGAGGATTGTGATGACAATGGTAAAGGAGAATTGTAATGAGAATCACATGGAGCACTGTGATGACAAGGTCATGTAGCATTTAGCTGACAAAGGCATGGAGCATTGTGATGACAAGTGTCATGGAACATTGTGATAACAGGGGTCATAGAGCATTAGGATGACAAGAACATGGACCATTTTGATGAGAAGAGTCATGGAGCATTTTGATGACAAGAGCCACAGATCATTGTGTTGTCAGGGGTCATTGAGCGTTGTGATGACAGTGGTCATGGAGGATTGGGCTGGAAATGTTCTTGGAGCATTGTGAACACAAGGGAATGGAGCATTGTGGTGACAATATCCTGGAGCATTGTGCTGACATGACCATGGTGTCTTTTGATAACAAGTTACATGGAGCAAGCTGATGGAAAGGGGCATGGAGCATTGTGATTACAGTTGTCTTGGAGCATTGTGATGACAAGAGCATGGAGCATTGTGATGAGAAGTCCATGGAACATTCTGATGACATGCATCATGGAGCTTTGTGATGACAATGGCAAGAGGCATTGTGATTACAGGGGTCTTGGAGCATTGTGATGAAAAGGGCATGGATCATTGTGATGACAAAGGCATGGAACCTTGTCATGACAGGGTTCAAGGAACATACTGACGACAAGTGTCAGGGAGCATTGTGATGACAAGTGTCATGGAGCACTGTGATGACAAGCATCATGGAGCCTTGTGATAACCGGGATCTTGGAGCATTGTGATGAAAAGTGAATGCATCGTTGTGATGAAAAAGGCATGGTTCCTTGTCATGACAGGTTTCAAGGAGCACCCAGACGACAAGTGTCAGGGAGCATTGTGATGAAAAGTGTATTGAGCATTGTGATGACAAAGGTCATGGAGCATTGTGATGAGAAGACCATGGATAATTGGGATGACGAGCGTCATGGGGCGTTGTGATGACAAGTGTTATGGAACATTGTGATCAAAAGGGTTTGGAGCATTGTGATGACAGAGGTCATGGAGCATTTTGATTTCATTGTGATGACAAAATCATGAAGCATTATGATGAAGGGCATGGTGCATTGTGATGATAGGGTTCATGGAGCACTGAGATGAAAAGTGTCATGGAGCATTGTTATGACAGGTATCTTGAAGCATTGTGATGACAAGGGCATGGAGCATTGTGATGAGAAGGCCAAGGAGAATTCTGATGACATGCGTCATGGATCTTCGTGATGACAAGGGCATAGAGCATTGTGGTTACAGGGGTCTTGGAGCATTGAGATGAAAAGGGGCGTGGAGCATTGTGATTACAGTGGTAAAGGAGCATTGTGATGACAAGGGAATTGAGAATTGTGATGAAATAGGCATGGAACCTTTTCATGACAGGGTTCAAGGAGGATTCTGCTGACAAGTGTCTGGGAGCATTGTGATGACAAAAGTCATGAAGCACTGTGATGACAGGGGTAATGGAGCATTGTGATGAGAAGGTCATGGATCATTGGGCTCAAAATATTCATGGAGTATTGTGATGACAAGGGAATGGAGCACTGTGATGACAAGGGAATGGAGCATTGAGATGAGTAGACCATGGAGCCTTGTGATGACAAGTCTCATGGAGCATTCTGATGAAAAGGGGTAAGGAGCATTGTGATTACAGGGGTCTTGGAGCATTGTGATGACAATGGCGTGGAGCATTTTGATGAGAAGTCCATGGAGCTTTCTGATGATATGTGTCATGAAGTTTTGTGATGAAAAGGGCAAGGAGCTTTGTGATTACAGGGGTCTTGGAGCACTGTGATGACAATGGTCATGGAGCCTTGTGATGAACAGGCCGTGGAATATTTTGATGGCAGTGGTCATGGAGCAAACATTGTTATGACAGTGGTAATGGAGCATTGTGATGACAAAGGCATGGAGCATTTTGATGAGAAGGGTATCGAGCATTTTGATGACAAGCATCATGGAGCTTTGGGATGACAAAGTCATGGAGCAGTGTGATGAGAGGGTTCATGGAGCATTGTGATGACAATGGCATGGAGCATTGTGATGCCAAAAGTAATGGACATTTGTGAGGACAAATGTCATGCAGCATTTTGATGACAAGGGCATGGTGCATTGTGATGAGTAAGACAGAGAGAAATGTGATGACAGGGTCATCGAGCAGATGGATGAAAAGTGTCATGGAACATTTTGATGACAGGTGTTATGGATCATTGTGATATCAAGGGTCATCGAGCATTGTGATGAAAAGCGTCATGGTACATTTTGATGACAGGGGTTATAGTACATTGTGATGTCAGCGGTCATGGAGCACTGTGATGATAAGGGCAGGTAGCATTGTGATGACAGGGGTCATGGAACATTGTGATGACATGGTTGTGGGAGTATTGTGATGACCAGTGATGGAAAATTGTGATATCAGTGGTGAGAGAGCATTTTGATGTGAAGTGCTTGGAGAAATTTGAGGACAAGGTTTATGGAGCATTGTGATGACAAGCTTGTGGAGAATTGTGATGACAAGTGCATGGCATATTGTGATGACATGTGTCATGGAGCATTGTGCTGACAAGCATATGGAGCATTGTGGTGACAATGGCATGGAGCATTGTGATGACAGAGGAATGACGAATTGGCCTGAGAAGTTTCATGGATTATTGTGATGACAGTGGGCATGGTGAATTGTGATGAAAAGGGAACGGAGCGTTGGCATGACAAGTTTATGGATTATTGTGAAGACAGGTGTACGGAAGCATTGTGATGACATATGTTCTGGTCCTTTGTGATGAGAATGGCATGGAGAATTGTGAGGCCAAGTGTCATGGAGGACTGTGATGTCAAAAGTAATGGAGCGTTGTGATGACAAGGTCTTGGAGCATTGTGATGACAAGGGCAAGGAGCATTGTGATGACAAGGGCCATTGAGAAGTTTGATGACAAGGTCTTGAAGCATTGTGATGACAAGCACATGTACCTTGCTATGACAGTGGTCATGGAGCATTGCAATTACAAATGCATGGAGAATGGTGATGACAAGAGCATGTAACATTGTGATGAGAAGAGTTTTGGAGCATTGTGATGACAAGGACGTAGAGAATTGTGATGACAGGGACATGGAGCATTGTGAGGACCAGGGCATGGAGCACTGTGATGACAAGAACGTGGAGCATTGTGATGAGAAGTCCATGGATAATTGTTATGACGAGTGTCATGGAACACTCTAATGACAAGGTGCTTGGAGCATTGTAGGGACAGGTGTCATGGAGCATTGTGGTGATAGGGGTCATGGATCATTGTGAGGACAAGTGTCATGGAGCATTCTGATGACAAGCTTGTGGAGTATTGTGATGAAAATGGCATGGAGAATTGTGATGGAAAGGGTATGGATCATTGTAATGAAAAAGGCATGGATCCTTTTCATGACAGGATTCAAGGAGCATTCCGAAGACAAGTGTCACGGATCATTGTGATGACAAGTGTATTGAACATTGTGATGACAAAGTTCATGGAGCATTGAGATGACAAGGGCATGCAGTATTGTGATGACAGGCATCATGGAGCGTTGTGATGACAAGTGTTATGGAACATTGTGATCACACGGGTTTGGAGCATTGCGATGACAGAGTTCATGGATCATATAGATTTCAAGGAGCATGGATCTTTGTGATGACAAAGACATGAAGCAATGTGATCCCAAGATGCATGGAGGATTGTGATGACAATGGTAATGGAGGAATGTGATGACAAGCGCATGGAGCATTGTGATGAAAAGGTCATGTAGCGTTTTGGTGACAAAGGCATGGAGCATTGTCATGACAAGTGTCATGGAGCACTATGATGACAAACGTCACGTAGCATTGTGATTACAGGGGTCATGGAGCATTGGGATGGCACGGCCAAGGATCATTGTGTTGACAAGTGATATGGAGAATTTTGATGACAAGAGTCCCGGATCATTGTGTTGTCAGGGGTCATGGAGCGTTGTGATGACAGTTGTCATGGAGCATTGGGATGACAAGGGTCATGGAGCATTGTGATCATAAGGTTATGGAGTATTGGGTTGAAAATATTCATGGAGTATTGTGATGAGAGGTGTCATGGAGCATTGTGATGACAAGGGAATGGAGCATTGTGATGACAATGTCCTGGAGCATTTAATGAGAAGACCATGGAGCCATGTGATGACAAGTCTCATGGAACATTCTCACGAAAATCGGCATGGAGCATTGTGATTTCTGTGGTCTTGGAGCTTTGTGATGAATAGGGCATGGAGCCTTTTGATGAAAATGGCATGGAGCCTTGCCATGACAGGGTTCCAAGAGCATATTGACATCAAGTGTCAGGGACCACTGTGATGACAAGTGTATTGAGCATGGTGATAACAAAGCTCATGGAGCATTGTGATGAGAAGACCATGGATAATTTTGATGACGAGCGTCATGGGGCGTTGTGAGGACAAGTGTTATGGAACATTGTGATCACAAGGGATTGGAGCCTTGTGATGACAGAGGTCATGGAGCATTTTGAGTTCATTCTGATGACAATAGCATGAAGCACTATGATGATGGGCATGTTGCATTGTGAATACAGGGTTCATGGTGCTTTGAGAGAAAAAGTGGCATGGAGCTTTGTGATTACAGGGTTTTTGGAGCATTGTGATGACAAGGGCATGGAACACTGTGATACATGGGTCATGTAGGATTGTAACGACAAGGGCATGGATAATTGTTATGACAAGAGCATGTAACATTCTGATGAGAAGTGTCATGGAGCATTGTGATGACAAAGACGTAGAGAATTGTGATGACAAGGGACATGGAGCATTGTGATGACCAGAGCATGGAGCATTGGTCTGACAAGTTTCATGGATTATTGTGATGACAAATGTCATGGAGCATTTTATATGACAATTGCGTGGGGCATTGTGATGGGAAGAGCAGGGAGCATTGTGATGACAAGGTTTATGGAGCATTGTGATGACAAACGCAAGTCACATTTTGATGCCATGGGTCATGGAGCACAGTGCTGACAAGGTCATTCAGCTTTGTTATGACAAGGGTCATGGAGCATTGAGATGAAAAGGAGCATGGAGCATTGTGATTACAAGGGTCTAGGAGCTTTGGATGACAGAGGTCATGGATCATTTTGATTTGATTGTGATGAAAATAGCCTGAAGCATTATGATGATGGGCATTGTCCATTGAGATGACAGGTGTAATGGAGCATTGAGATGAAAAGGGGCATGGAGCATTGTGATTTCAGTGGTATAGGAGCATTGTGATGACAAGAGCATGGAGCATTGTGATGAAAAGTGCTTGGAGCCTTTTCATGACATGTTTCAAGGAGCATTCTGAAGACGAGTGTCAGGGATCATTGTGATGACAACTCTCTTTAGCATTGTGATGACAAAGATCATGGAGCACTGTGATGACAGGTGTCATGGAGCATTGTGATGAGAAGGTCATGGAGCATTGGGCTGAAAATATTCATGGAGTATTGTGGTGAGAGGGTTCATGGATCCTTTTGATGGCAATGGAATGGAGCATTGTGATGACAAGGTCCTGGAGTATTCTGAAGAGAAGACCATG
Organism: Mesoplodon densirostris; assembly: GCF_025265405.1. NCBI lineage: Eukaryota > Metazoa > Chordata > Mammalia > Artiodactyla > Ziphiidae > Mesoplodon > Mesoplodon densirostris. Next base: position 4,089,687 of record NC_082682.1, read on the forward strand.
GAGCCTTGTGATGACAAGTCTAATGGAGCATTCTGATGAAAAGGGGCATGGAGCATTGTGATTACAGGGCCCTGGAGCCTTGTAATGACAAGAGCAAGGAGTATTGTGATGAGAAGGCCATGGAGCATTCTCTTGATTTGTGTCATGGTGTTTTGTGATGACAAGGGCATGGACCATTGTGATTGCAGGCGTCTTGGAGCATTGTGATGACAAGGGTCATCGAGGCTTGTGAGGAGAAGGCCGTGGGACATTATGATGGGGAGGTCATTGAGCATTGTTATGACGGGGGTAATGGAGCATAGTGATGAAAAGGTCACGGTACATAGGTCTATAAAATTTCATGGATTATTGTGATGACAGTGGGTATGGAGCATTGTGATGACAAGGGCTCCGAACACTGTGATACATGGGTCATGGAGGATTGTAATGACATGGGCATGAAGCATTGTGATGAGAAGGGCATTGAGAATTGTGATGACAAGCGTCATGGAGCTTTGTGATGACAAGGGTCATGGAGCTGTGTGATAACAAATGTCATGGAGCAGTTTGATGACAAGGGCATGGTGCATTGTGATGAGAAGGGCAGGGAGCATTGTGATGACAGGTGTTATGGAACATTGTGATGTCAGGGCTCATGGAGCATTGTGATGATATGGGCATGTAGCATGGTGATGACAGGTGTCATGGAACATTGTGAGATGACAAGTGTTTTGAGCATTGTGATGACATACATCTTGGATCATTGAAATGACAAGGGCATGGAGTAATGTGATGACAGGCATCATGGAGCATTGTGATGAGTGTGTTATGGAACATAGTGATCACAAGGGTTTGGAGCATAGTGATGACAGAGGTCATGGATCATTTTGATTTCAAGGAGCATGGAACATTGTGATGACAAGGGCATGAAGCAATGTGATCCCAAGTTTCAGGGAGGATTGTGATGACAATGGTAATGGAGTATTGTGATGAAAATCACATGGAGCACTGTGATGACAAGGTCATGTAGCATTTTGCTGACAAAGGCATGGAGCATTGTGATGAGAAGTGTCATGAAACATTGTGATAACAGGGGTCATAGAGCATTAGGATGACAAGAGCATGGACCATTTTGATGAGAAGAGTCATGGAGCATTTTGATGACAAGAGCCACAGATCATTGTGTGGTCAGGGGTCCTTGAGCGTTGTGATGACAGTGGTCATGGAGGATTTGGCTGAAAATGTTCTTGGAGCATTATGAACACAAGGGAATGGAGCATTGTGGTGACAATATCCTGGAGCATTGTGCTGAGTTGACCATGGAGTCTTTTGATGAGAAGTCTCATGGAGCAACCTGATGGAAAGGAGCATGGAGCATTGTGATTACAGTTGTCTTGGAACACTGTTATGACAAGAGCATGGAGCATTGTGATGAGAAGTCCATGCAACATTCTGATGACCTGCATCATGGAGCTTTGTGATGACAATGGCTAGAGGCATGGTGATTACAGGGGTCGAGGAGCTTTGTGATGAAAACGGCATGGATCATTGTGATGACAAAGGCATGGAGCCTTGCCATGACAGTGTTCAAGGAGCTCCCTGACGACAAGTGTCAGGGAGCATTGTGATGAAAAGTGCATTGAGCATTGTGATGACAGAGTTCATGGAGCATTGTGATGAGTAGACCATGGATAAATGTGATGACGAGCGTCATGGAGCGTTGTGATGACAAGTGTTATGGAACTTTGTGATCACAAGGGTTTGGAGCATTGTGATGACAGAGGTCATGGAGCATTTTGATTTCATTGTGATGACAAAATCATGAAGCATTATGATGAAGGGCATGGTGCTTTGTGATGATAGGGTTCATGGAGCACTGAGATGAAAAGTGTCATGGAGCATTGTTATGACAGGTGTCTTTAAGCATTGTGATGACAAGGGCATGGAGCATTTTGATGAGAAGGATAGGAAAATTCTGATGACATGCGTCATGGAGCTTCGTGATGACAAGGGCATAGAACATTGTGATTACTGTGGTCTTGGAGCATTGAGATGAAAAGGGGCACGGAGCTTTGTGATTACAGGAGTAAAGGAGCATTGTGATGGAAAGGCAATCGAGCATTGTGATGAAATAGGCATGGAAACTTTTCATGACAGGGTTCAAGGAGGATTCTGATGACAAGTGTCAGGGAGCATTGTGATGACAAAAGTCACGAAACACTGTGATGACAAGGCTAATAGAGCATTGTGATGAGAAGGTCATGGAGCATTGGGCTGAAAATGTTCATGGAATATTGTGATAACCGGAGTCATGGAGCATTGTGATGACAAGCAATGGAGCATTGAGATGAGTAGACCATGGAGCCTTGTGATGACAAGTCTCATGGAGCATTCTGATGAAAAGGGGCATGGAGCATTGTGATTACAGGGTTCTTGGGGCACTGTGATGACAATGGTCATGGAGCCTTGTGATGAAAAGGCCTTGGAACATTTTGATGGCATGCGTCATGGAGAATTGTTATGACAGTGGTAAAGGAGCATTGTGTTGACAAAGGCATGGAGCATTTTGATGAGTAGGGCATCGAGCATGGTGATGACAAGCATCATGGAGCTTTGAGATGACAAATTCATGGAGCAATGTGATCAGAGCGTTCATGGAGAATTGTGATGACAATGGCATGGAGCATTGTGAAGCCAAAGGTCATGGACCTCTGTGAAGACAAATGTCATGTAGCATTTTGATGACAAGGGCATGGTGCATTGTGATGAGTAGGACAGAGAACAATGTGATGACAATGTCATGGAGAAGTTGGATGAAAAGTGTCATGGAACATTTTGGTGACAGTGGTTATGGATCATTGTGATGTCAAGGGTCATCGAGCATCGTAATGAAAAGGGTCATGGTGCATTTTGATGACAGGGGTTATAGTACATTGTGACGTCAGGGGTCATGGAGCACTGTGATGATAAGGGCATGTAGCATTGTGATGACAGGGGTCATGGCACATTGTGATGACATGGTTGATGGAGTATTGTGATGATTAGTGATGGAACATTGAGATATCAGTGGTGAGAGAGCATTTTGATGAGAATTGCATGGAGAATTTTGATGACAAGGTTTATGGAGCATTGTGATCACAAGCTTGTGTAGAATTGTGATGACAAGCGCATGGCATATTGTGATGACATGTGTCATGGAGCATTGTGCTGACAAGCACATGGAGCATTGTGGTGACAATGGAATGGAGCATTGTGATGACAGAGGCATGACGAATTGGTCTGACAAGTTTCATGGATTATTGTGATGACAGTGGGCATGGCGAATTGTGATGACAAGGGCATGGAGCATTGTGATGACAAGTTTATGGAGTATTGTGAAGACAGGTGTCCGGGAGCATTGTGATGACATATGTTCTGGTCCATTGTGATGAGAATGGCATGGAGACTTGTGATGCCAAGTGTCATGGAGGATTGTGATGTCAAACGTAATGGAGCATTGTGATGACAAGGTCTTGGAGCATTGTGATGACAAGGGCAAGGAGCATTGTGATGACAATGGCCATTGAGAAGTTTGATGACAAGGTCGTGAAGCATTGTGATGACAAGCGCATGTACCTTGCTATGACAGGGGTCATGGAGCATTGAGATTACAAATGCATGAAGAATGGTGATGACAAGGGCATGCAACATTATGATGAGAAGTGTTTTGGAGCATTGTGATGACAAGGACGTGGAGAATTGTGATGAAAAGGGACATGGAGCATTGTGAGGACCAGGGCATGGAGCACTGTGATGACAAGAACGTGGAGCATTGTGATGAGAAGTCCATGTTTAATTGTGATGACGAGTGTCATGGAGCACTATAATGACAAGGGGCATGGAGCATTGTGAGGACAGGTGTCATGGAGCATGGTGGTGACAGGGGTCATGGAGCATTGTGATGTTAAGTGTCATGAAACATTCTGATGACAAGCTTGTGGAGTACTGTGATGATAATGGCATGGAGCATTGTGATGGAAAGGGCATGGATCATTGTGATGAAAAGGGCATGGATCCTTTTCATGACAGGATTCAAAGAGCATTCCAACCACAAGTGTCAGGGAGCATTGTGATGACACGTGTATGGAGCATTGTGAGGAGAAAGTTCATGGAGAATTGAGATGACAAGGGCATGCAGTATTGTGATGACAGGCATCATGGAGCGTTGTGATGACAAGTGTTATGGAACATTGTGATCACACGGGTTTGGAGCATTGCGATGACAGACTTCATGGAGCATATTGATTTCAAGGAGCATGGATCTTTGTGATGATAAGACATGAAGCAATGTGATCCCAAGATGCATGGAGGATTGTGATGACAATGGTAATGGAGGAATGTGATGACAAGCGCATGGAGCATTGTGATGAAAAAGTCATGTAGCGTTTTGCTGACAAAGGCATGGAGCATTGTGATGACAAGTGTCATGAAGCACTGTGATGACAAATGTCAAGGAGCATTGTGATTACATGGGCCATGGAGCATTGGGATGACACGGCCAAGGATCATTGTGTTGACAAGTGTTATGGAGAATTTTGATGACAAGAGTCCCGGATCATTGTGTTGTCAGAAGTCATGGAGCGTTGTGATGACAGTGGTTATGAAGCATTGGAATGACAAGGGTCATGGAGCATTGTGATCATAAGGTCATGGAGCATTGGGCTGAAAATGTTCATGGAGTATTGTGTTGAGAGGTGTCATGGAGCATTGTGATGACAATGTCCTGGAGCATTTAATGAGAAGACCATGGAGCCATGTGATGACAAGTCTCATGGAGCGTTCTCACGAAAAGCGGCATGGAGCATTGTGATTACTGTGGTCTTGGAGCATTGTGATGAATAGGGCATGGAGCATTGTGATGAAAAAGGCATGGAGCCTTGCCATGACAGGGTTCCAAGAGCATATTGACATCAAGTGTCAGGGACCATTGTGATGACAAGTGTATTGATCATAGTGATGCCAAAGCTCATGGAGCATTGTGATGAGAAGACCATGGAAAATTTTGATGACGAGAGTCATGGGGCATTGTGAGGACAAGTGTTATGGAACATTGTGATCACAAGGGATTGGAGCCTTGCGATGACAGAGGTCATGGAGCATTTTGAGTTCATTCTGATGACAATAGCATGAAGCACTATGATGATGGGCATGGTGCATTGTGATGACAGGGTTCATGGAGCATTGAGATGAAAAGTGGCATGGAGCATTCTAGTTACAAGGGTCTTGGAGCTTTGTGATGACAAGGGCATGCAGCATTGTAATCAGAAGGCCATGGATAATGGTGATGACGAGCGTCATGGTGCGTTGTGATGAGAAGTATTATGGAACATTGTGATCCGAAGTGTTTAGAGCATTGTGATGTCAGATGTCATGGAGCATTTTGATTTCATTTTGGTTAAAATAGCGTGAAGCAATATGATGATAGACATGTTGCATTGTGTTGACAGGGTTCATGGAGCAATGAGATGAAAAGTGGCATGGAGCATTGTGATTACAGGGTTCTTGGAGCATTGTGATGACAAGGACATGGAGCATTTTGATGAGAAGGCCATGGAGCCTTCTGAGGACCTGTGTCTTGGAGATTTTGATGACAAGGGCATGAAGCATTGTTGTAACAGGGTACTGAGAGCATTGTGATTTCAAAGGTTATGGAGCATTGTGATAAGAAGGCCGTGGAACATTGTGATGGCTGGGATCATGGAGCATGATTATGACAGTGGCAATGGAGCACTGTGTTGACAAAGGCATGGAGCATTGTGATGAGAAGGGCATCGAGAATTGTGATGACAAGCGTCATGGAACTTTGTGATGACAAGTGCATGGAGCATATGATGAGAGGTTTCAGGGAGCATTGTGATGACAATGGCATGGAGCATTGTGATGCCAAGGGTCATGGATCTGTGTGATAACAAATGTCACGGAGCAGTTTGATGACAAGGGCATGGTGCATTGTGATGAGAAGGGCAGGGAGCATTGTGATGACAGGTGTTATGGAAAATTATGATGTCATGGCTCATGGAGAATTGTGATGATAGGGGCATGTAGCATGGTGATGACAGGTCTCATGGAAGATTGTGAGATGACAAGTGTTTTGAGCATTGTGATGACAAACATCTTGGATCATTGAGATGACAAGGGCATGGTGTAGTTTGATGACAGGCATCATGGAGCATTGTGATGAGTGTGTTATGGAACATTGTGATCACAAGGGTTTGGAGCCTAGTGATGACAGAGGTCATGGATCATGTTGATTTCAAGGAGCATGGAACATTGTGATGACAAGGGCATGAAGCAATGTGATCCCAAGTTTCAGGGAGGATTGTGATGACAATGGTAAAGGAGAATTGTAATGAGAATCACATGGAGCACTGTGATGACAAGGTCATGTAGCATTTAGCTGACAAAGGCATGGAGCATTGTGATGACAAGTGTCATGGAACATTGTGATAACAGGGGTCATAGAGCATTAGGATGACAAGAGCATGGACCATTTTGATGAGAAGAGTCATGGAGCATTTTGATGACAAGAGCCACAGATCATTGTGTTGTCAGGGGTCATTGAGCGTTGTGATGACAGTGGTCATGGAGGATTGGGCTGAAAATGTTCTTGGAGCATTGTGAAAACAAGGGAATGGAGCATTGTGGTGACAATATCCTGGAGCATTGTGCTGACATGACCATGGTGTCTTTTGATAACAAGTCTCATGGAGCAAGCTGATGGAAAGGGGCATGGAGCATTGTGATTACAGTTGTCTTGGAGCATTGTGATGACAAGAGCATGGAGCATTGTGATGAGAAGTCCATGGAACATTCTGATGACATGCATCATGGAGCTTTGTGATGACAATGGCAAGAGGCATTGTGATTAAAGGGGTCTTGGAGCATTGTGATGAAAAGGGCATGGATCATTGTGATGACAAAGGCATGGAACCTTGTCATGACAGGGTTCAAGGAACATACTGACGACAAGTGTCAGGGAGCATTGTGATGACAAGTGTCATGGAGCACTGTGATGACAAGCATCATGGAGCCTTGTGATAACCGGGATCTTGGAGCATTGTGATGAAAAGTGAATGCATCATTGTGATGGAAAACGCATGGTGCCTTGTCATGACAGGTTTCAAGGAGCACCCAGACGACAAGTGTCAGGGAGCATTGTGATGAAAAGTGTATTGAGCATTGTGATGACAAAGGTCATGGAGCATTGTGATGAGAAGACCATGGATAATTGGAATGACGAGGGTCATGGGGCGTTGTGATGACAAGTGTTATGGAACATTGTGATCACAAGGGTTTGGAGCATTGTGATGACGGAGGTCATGGAGCATTTTGATTTCATTGTGATGACAAAATCATGAAGCATTATGATGAAGGGCATGGTGCATTGTGATGATAGGGTTCATGGAGCACTGAGATGAAAAGTGTCATGGAGCATTGTTATGACAGGTGTCTTGAAGCATTGTGATGACAAGGGCATGGAGCATTTTGATGAGAAGGCTAGGAGAATTCTGATGACATGCGTCATGGAGCTTCGTGATGACAAGGGCATAGAACATTGTGATTACTGTGGTCTTGGAGCATTGAGATGAAAAGGGGCACGGAGCTTTGTGATTACAGGAGTAAAGGAGCATTGTGATGGAAAGGCAATCGAGCATTGTGATGAAATAGGCATGGAAACTTTTCATGACAGGGTTCAAGGAGGATTCTGATGACAAGTGTCAGGGAGCATTGTGATGACAAAAGTCACGAAACACTGTGATGACAAGGCTAATAGAGCATTGTGATGAGAAGGTCATGGAGCATTGGGCTGAAAATGTTCATGGAATATTGTGATAACCGGAGTCATGGAGCATTGTGATGACAAGCAATGGAGCATTGAGATGAGTAGACCATGGAGCCTTGTGATGACAAGTCTCATGGAGCATTCTGATGAAAAGGGGCATGGAGCATTGTGATTACAGGGTTCTTGGGGCACTGTGATGACAATGGTCATGGAGCCTTGTGATGAAAAGGCCTTGGAACATTTTGATGGCATGCGTCATGGAGAATTGTTATGACAGTGGTAAAGGAGCATTGTGTTGACAAAGGCATGGAGCATTTTGATGAGTAGGGCATCGAGCATGGTGATGACAAGCATCATGGAGCTTTGAGATGACAAATTCATGGAGCAATGTGATGAGAGCGTTCATGGAGAATTGTGATGACAATGGCATGGAGCATTGTGAAGCCAAAGGTCATGGACCTCTGTGAAGACAAATGTCATGTAGCATTTTGATGACAAGGGCATGGTGCATTGTGATGAGTAGGACAGAGAACAATGTGATGACAATGTCATGGAGAAGTTGGATGAAAAGTGTCATGGAACATTTTGGTGACAGTGGTTATGGATCATTGTGATGTCAAGGGTCATCGAGCATCGTGATGAAAAGGGTCATGGTGCATTTTGATGACAGGGGTTATAGTACATTGTGACGTCAGGGGTCATGGAGCACTGTGATGATAAGGGCATGTAGCATTGTGATGACAGGGGTCATGGCACATTGTGATCACATGGTTGAGGGAGTATTGTGATGATTAGTGATGGAACATTGAGATATCAGTGGTGAGAGAGCATTTTGATGAGAATTGCATGGAGAATTTTGATGACAAGGTTTATGGAGCATTGTGATCACAAGCTTGTGTAGAATTGTGATGACAAGCGCATGGCATATTGTGATGACATGTGTCATGGAGCATTGTGCTGACAAGCACATGGAGCATTGTGGTGACAATGGAATGGAGCATTGTGATGACAGAGGCATGACGAATTGGTCTGACAAGTTTCATGGATTATTGTGATGACAGTGGGCATGGCGAATTGTGATGACAAGGGCATGGAGCATTGTGATGACAAGTTTATGGAGTATTGTGAAGACAGGTGTCCGGGAGCATTGTGATGACATATGTTCTGGTCCATTGTGATGAGAATGGCATGGAGACTTGTGATGCCAAGTGTCATGGAGGATTGTGATGTCAAACGTAATGGAGCATTGTGATGACAAGGTCTTGGAGCATTGTGATGACAAGGGCAAGGAGCATTGTGATGACAATGGCCATTGAGAAGTTTGATGACAAGGTCGTGAAGCATTGTGATGACAAGCGCATGTACCTTGCTATGACAGGGGTCATGGAGCATTGAGATTACAAATGCATGAAGAATGGTGATGACAAGGGCATGCAACATTATGATGAGAAGTGTTTTGAAGCATTGTGATGACAAGGACGTGGAGAATTGTGATAAAAAGGGACATGGAGCATTGTGAGGACCAGGACATGGAGCACTGTGATGACAAGAACGTGGAGCATTGTGATGAGAAGTCCATGTTTAATTGTGATGACGAGTGTCATGGAGCACTATAATGACAAGGGGCATGGAGCATTGTGAGGACAGGTGTCATGGAGCATGGTGGTGACAGGGGTCATGGAGCATTGTGATGTTAAGTGTCATGAAGCATTCTGATGACAAGCTTGTGGAGTACTGTGATGATAATGGCATGGAGCATTGTGATGGAAAGGGCATGGATCATTGTGATGAAAAGGGCATGGATCCTTTTCATGACAGGATTCAAAGAGCATTCCAACCACAAGTGTCAGGGAGCATTGTGATGACACGTGTATGGAGCATTGTGAGGAGAAAGTTCATGGAGAATTGAGATGACAAGGGCATGCAGTATTGTGATGACAGGCATCATGGAGCGTTGTGATGACAAGTGTTATGGAACATTGTGATCACACGGGTTTGGAGCATTGCGATGACAGACTTCATGGAGCATATTGATTTCAAGGAGCATGGATCTTTGTGATGATAAGACATGAAGCAATGTGATCCCAAGATGCATGGAGGATTGTGATGACAATGGTAATGGAGGAATGTGATGACAAGCGCATGGAGCATTGTGATGAAAAAGTCATGTAGCGTTTTGCTGACAAAGGCATGGAGCATTGTGATGACAAGTGTCATGAAGCACTGTGATGACAAATGTCAAGGAGCATTGTGATTACATGGGCCATGGAGCATTGGGATGACACGGCCAAGGATCATTGTGTTGACAAGTGTTATGGAGAATTTTGATGACAAGAGTCCCGGATCATTGTGTTGTCAGAAGTCATGGAGCGTTGTGATGACAGTGGTTATGAAGCATTGGAATGACAAGGGTCATGGAGCATTGTGATCATAAGGTCATGGAGCATTGGGCTGAAAATGTTCATGGAGTATTGTGTTGAGAGGTGTCATGGAGCATTGTGATGACAATGTCCTGGAGCATTTAATGAGAAGACCATGGAGCCATGTGATGACAAGTCTCATGGAGCGTTCTCACGAAAAGCGGCATGGAGCATTGTGATTACTGTGGTCTTGGAGCATTGTGATGAATAGGGCATGGAGCATTGTGATGAAAAAGGCATGGAGCCTTGCCATGACAGGGTTCCAAGAGCATATTGACATCAAGTGTCAGGGACCATTGTGATGACAAGTGTATTGATCATAGTGATGCCAAAGCTCATGGAGCATTGTGATGAGAAGACCATGGAAAATTTTGATGACGAGAGTCATGGGGCATTGTGAGGACAAGTGTTATGGAACATTGTGATCACAAGGGATTGGAGCCTTGCGATGACAGAGGTCATGGAGCATTTTGAGTTCATTCTGATGACAATAGCATGAAGCACTATGATGATGGGCATGGTGCATTGTGATGACAGGGTTCATGGAGCATTGAGATGAAAAGTGGCATGGAGCATTCTAGTTACAAGGGTCTTGGAGCTTTGTGATGACAAGGGCATGCAGCATTGTAATCAGAAGGCCATGGATAATGGTGATGACGAGCGTCATGGTGCGTTGTGATGAGAAGTATTATGGAACATTGTGATCCGAAGTGTTTAGAGCATTGTGATGTCAGATGTCATGGAGCATTTTGATTTCATTTTGGTTAAAATAGCGTGAAGCAATATGATGATAGACATGTTGCATTGTGTTGACAGGGTTCATGGAGCAATGAGATGAAAAGTGGCATGGAGCATTGTGATTACAGGGTTCTTGGAGCATTGTGATGACAAGGACATGGAGCATTTTGATGAGAAGGCCATGGAGCCTTCTGAGGACCTGTGTCTTGGAGATTTTGATGACAAGGGCATGAAGCATTGTTGTAACAGGGTACTGAGAGCATTGTGATTTCAAAGGTTATGGAGCATTGTGATAAGAAGGCCGTGGAACATTGTGATGGCTGGGATCATGGAGCATGATTATGACAGTGGCAATGGAGCACTGTGTTGACAAAGGCATGGAGCATTGTGATGAGAAGGGCATCGAGAATTGTGATGACAAGCGTCATGGAACTTTGTGATGACAAGTGCATGGAGCATATGATGAGAGGTTTCAGGGAGCATTGTGATGACAATGGCATGGAGCATTGTGATGCCAAGGGTCATGGATCTTTGTGATAACAAATGTCACGGAGCAGTTTGATGACAAGGGCATGGTGCATTGTGATGAGAAGGGCAGGGAGCATTGTGATGACAGGTGTTATGGAAAATTATGATGTCATGGCTCATGGAGAATTGTGATGATAGGGGCATGTAGCATGGTGATGACAGGTCTCATGGAAGATTGTGAGATGACAAGTGTTTTGAGCATTGTGATGACAAACATCTTGGATCATTGAGATGACAAGGGCATGGTGTAGTTTGATGACAGGCATCATGGAGCATTGTGATGAGTGTGTTATGGAACATTGTGATCACAAGGGTTTGGAGCCTAGTGATGACAGAGGTCATGGATCATGTTGATTTCAAGGAGCATGGAACATTGTGATGACAAGGGCATGAAGCAATGTGATCCCAAGTTTCAGGGAGGATTGTGATGACAATGGTAAAGGAGAATTGTAATGAGAATCACATGGAGCACTGTGATGACAAGGTCATGTAGCATTTAGCTGACAAAGGCATGGAGCATTGTGATGACAAGTGTCATGGAACATTGTGATAACAGGGGTCATAGAGCATTAGGATGACAAGAGCATGGACCATTTTGATGAGAAGAGTCATGGAGCATTTTGATGACAAGAGCCACAGATCATTGTGTTGTCAGGGGTCATTGAGCGTTGTGATGACAGTGGTCATGGAGGATTGGGCTGAAAATGTTCTTGGAGCATTGTGAAAACAAGGGAATGGAGCATTGTGGTGACAATATCCTGGAGCATTGTGCTGACATGACCATGGTGTCTTTTGATAACAAGTCTCATGGAGCAAGCTGATGGAAAGGGGCATGGAGCATTGTGATTACAGTTGTCTTGGAGCATTGTGATGACAAGAGCATGGAGCATTGTGATGAGAAGTCCATGGAACATTCTGATGACATGCATCATGGAGCTTTGTGATGACAATGGCAAGAGGCATTGTGATTAAAGGGGTCTTGGAGCATTGTGATGAAAAGGGCATGGATCATTGTGATGACAAAGGCATGGAACCTTGTCATGACAGGGTTCAAGGAACATACTGACGACAAGTGTCAGGGAGCATTGTGATGACAAGTGTCATGGAGCACTGTGATGACAAGCATCATGGAGCCTTGTGATAACCGGGATCTTGGAGCATTGTGATGAAAAGTGAATGCATCATTGTGATGGAAAACGCATGGTGCCTTGTCATGACAGGTTTCAAGGAGCACCCAGACGACAAGTGTCAGGGAGCATTGTGATGAAAAGTGTATTGAGCATTGTGATGACAAAGGTCATGGAGCATTGTGATGAGAAGACCATGGATAATTGGAATGACGAGGGTCATGGGGCGTTGTGATGACAAGTGTTATGGAACATTGTGATCACAAGGGTTTGGAGCATTGTGATGACGGAGGTCATGGAGCATTTTGATTTCATTGTGATGACAAAATCATGAAGCATTATGATGAAGGGCATGGTGCATTGTGATGATAGGGTTCATGGAGCACTGAGATGAAAAGTGTCATGGAGCATTGTTATGACAGGTGTCTTGAAGCATTGTGATGACAAGGGCATGGAGCATTTTGATGAGAAGGCTAGGAGAATTCTGATGACATGCGTCATGGAGCTTCGTGATGACAAGGGCATAGAACATTGTGATTACTGTGGTCTTGGAGCATTGAGATGAAAAGGGGCACGGAGCTTTGTGATTACAGGAGTAAAGGAGCATTGTGATGGAAAGGCAATCGAGCATTGTGATGAAATAGGCATGGAAACTTTTCATGACAGGGTTCAAGGAGGATTCTGATGACAAGTGTCAGGGAGCATTGTGATGACAAAAGTCACGAAACACTGTGATGACAAGGCTAATAGAGCATTGTGATGAGAAGGTCATGGAGCATTGGGCTGAAAATGTTCATGGAATATTGTGATAACCGGAGTCATGGAGCATTGTGATGACAAGCAATGGAGCATTGAGATGAGTAGACCATGGAGCCTTGTGATGACAAGTCTCATGGAGCATTCTGATGAAAAGGGGCATGGAGCATTGTGATTACAGGGTTCTTGGGGCACTGTGATGACAATGGTCATGGAGCCTTGTGATGAAAAGGCCTTGGAACATTTTGATGGCATGCGTCATGGAGAATTGTTATGACAGTGGTAAAGGAGCATTGTGTTGACAAAGGCATGGAGCATTTTGATGAGTAGGGCATCGAGCATGGTGATGACAAGCATCATGGAGCTTTGAGATGACAAATTCATGGAGCAATGTGATGAGAGCGTTCATGGAGAATTGTGATGACAATGGCATGGAGCATTGTGAAGCCAAAGGTCATGGACCTCTGTGAAGACAAATGTCATGTAGCATTTTGATGACAAGGGCATGGTGCATTGTGATGAGTAGGACAGAGAACAATGTGATGACAATGTCATGGAGAAGTTGGATGAAAAGTGTCATGGAACATTTTGGTGACAGTGGTTATGGATCATTGTGATGTCAAGGGTCATCGAGCATCGTGATGAAAAGGGTCATGGTGCATTTTGATGACAGGGGTTATAGTACATTGTGACGTCAGGGGTCATGGAGCACTGTGATGATAAGGGCATGTAGCATTGTGATGACAGGGGTCATGGCACATTGTGATCACATGGTTGAGGGAGTATTGTGATGATTAGTGATGGAACATTGAGATATCAGTGGTGAGAGAGCATTTTGATGAGAATTGCATGGAGAATTTTGATGACAAGGTTTATGGAGCATTGTGATCACAAGCTTGTGTAGAATTGTGATGACAAGCGCATGGCATATTGTGATGACATGTGTCATGGAGCATTGTGCTGACAAGCACATGGAGCATTGTGGTGACAATGGAATGGAGCATTGTGATGACAGAGGCATGACGAATTGGTCTGACAAGTTTCATGGATTATTGTGATGACAGTGGGCATGGCGAATTGTGATGACAAGGGCATGGAGCATTGTGATGACAAGTTTATGGAGTATTGTGAAGACAGGTGTCCGGGAGCATTGTGATGACATATGTTCTGGTCCATTGTGATGAGAATGGCATGGAGACTTGTGATGCCAAGTGTCATGGAGGATTGTGATGTCAAACGTAATGGAGCATTGTGATGACAAGGTCTTGGAGCATTGTGATGACAAGGGCAAGGAGCATTGTGATGACAATGGCCATTGAGAAGTTTGATGACAAGGTCGTGAAGCATTGTGATGACAAGCGCATGTACCTTGCTATGACAGGGGTCATGGAGCATTGAGATTACAAATGCATGAAGAATGGTGATGACAAGGGCATGCAACATTATGATGAGAAGTGTTTTGAAGCATTGTGATGACAAGGACGTGGAGAATTGTGATGAAAAGGGACATGGAGCATTGTGAGGACCAGGACATGGAGCACTGTGATGACAAGAACGTGGAGCATTGTGATGAGAAGTCCATGTTTAATTGTGATGACGAGTGTCATGGAGCACTATAATGACAAGGGGCATGGAGCATTGTGAGGACAGGTGTCATGGAGCATGGTGGTGACAGGGGTCATGGAGCATTGTGATGTTAAGTGTCATGAAGCATTCTGATGACAAGCTTGTGGAGTACTGTGATGATAATGGCATGGAGCATTGTGATGGAAAGGGCATGGATCATTGTGATGAAAAAGGCATGGATCGTTTTCATGACAGGATTCAAAGAGCATTCCAACCACAAGTGTCAGGGAGCATTGTGATGACACGTGTATGGAGCATTGTGAGGAGAAAGTTCATGGAGCATTGAGATGACAAGGGCATGCAGTATTGTGATGACAGGCATCATGGAGCGTTGTGATGACAAGTGTTATGGAACATTGTGATCACACGGTTTTGGAGCATTGCGATGACAGAGTTCATGGAGCATATTGATTTCAAGGAGCATGGATCTTTGTGATGACAAGACATGAAGCAATGTGATCCCAACATGCATGGAGGATTGTGATGACAATGGTAAAGGAGGAAGGTGATGACAAGCGCATGGAGCATTGTGATGAAAAAGTCATGTAGCGTTTTGCTGACAAAGGCATGGAGCATTGTGATGACAAGTGTCATGAAGCACTGTGATGACAAATGTCACGGAGCATTGTGATTACAGGGGCCATGGAGCCTTGGGATGACACGGCCAAGGATCATTGTGTTGACAAGTGATATGGAGAATTTTGATGACAAGAGTCCCGGATCATTGTGTTGTCAGAAGTCATGGAGCGTTGTGATGACAGTGGTCATGAAGCATTGGAATGACAAGGGTCATGGAGCATTGTGATCATAAGGTCATGGAGCATTGGGCTGAAAATGTTCATGGAGTATTGTGTTGAGAGGTGTCATGGAGCATTGTGATGACAATGTCCTGGAGCATTTAATGAGAAGACCATGGAGCCATGTGATGACAAGTCTCATGGAGCGTTCTCACGAAAAGCGGCATGGAGCATTGTGATTACTGTGGTCTTGGAGCATTGTGATGAATAGGGCATGGAGCATTGTGATGAAAAAGGCATGGAGCCTTGCCATGACAGGGTTCCAAGAGCATATTGACATCAAGTGTCAGGGACCATTGTGATGACAAGTGTATTGATCATAGTGATGCCAAAGCTCATGGAGCATTGTGATGAGAAGACCATGGAAAATTTTGATGACGAGAGTCATGGGGCATTGTGAGGACAAGTGTTATGGAACATTGTGATCACAAGGGATTGGAGCCTTGCGATGACAGAGGTCATGGAGCATTTTGAGTTCATTCTGATGACAATAGCATGAAGCACTATGATGATGGGCATGGTGCATTGTGATGACAGGGTTCATGGAGCATTGAGATGAAAAGGGGCATGGAGCATTGTAGTTACAAGGGTCTTGGAGCTTTGTGATGACAAGGGCATGCAGCATTGTGATGAGAAGGCCATGGATAATGGTGATGACGAGCGTCATGGGGCGTTGTGATGAGAAGTATTATGGAACATTGTGATCCGAAGTGTTTAGAGCATTGTGATGTCAGATGTCATGGAGCATTTTGATTTCATTTTGGTTAAAATAGCGTGAAGTAATATGATGATAGACATTTTGCATTGTGTTGACAGGGTTCATGGAGCAATGAGATGAAAAGTGGCATGGAGCATTGTGATTACAGGGTTCTTGGAGCATTGTGATGACAAGGACATGGAGCATTGTGATGAGAAGGCCATGTAGCCTTCTGAGGACCTGTGTCTTGGAGATTTTGATGACAAGGGCATGAAGCATTGTTGTAACAGGGTACTGAGAGCATTGTGATTTCAAAGGTTATGGAGCATTGTGATAAGAAGGCCGTGGAACATTGTGATGGCTGGGATCATGGAGCATGGTTATGACAGTGGCAATGGAGCATTGTGTTGACAAAGGCATGGAGCATTGTGATGAGAAGGGCATCGAGAATTGTGATGACAAGCGTCATGGAACTTTGTGATGACAAGTGCATGGAGCATATGATGAGAGGTTTCAGGGAGCATTGTGATGACAATGGCATGGAGCATTGTGATGCCAAGGGTCATGGATCTGTGTGATAACAAATGTCACGGAGCAGTTTGATGACAAGGGCATGGTGCATTGTGATGAGAAGGGCAGGGAGCATTGTGATGACAGGTGTTATGGAACATTATGATGTCATGGCTCATGGAGAATTGTGATGATAGGGGCATGTAGCATGGTGATGACAGGTCTCATGGAAGATTGTGAGATGACAAGTGTTTTGAGCATTGTGATGACAAACATCTTGGATCATTGAGATGACAAGGGCATGGTGTAGTGTGATGACAGGCATCATGGAGCATTGTGATGAGTGTGTTATGGAACATTGTGATCACAAGGGTTTGGAGCCTAGTGATGACAGAGGTCATGGATCATGTTGATTTCAAGGAGCATGGAACATTGTGATGCCAAGGGCATGAAGCAATGTGATCCCAAGTTTCAGGGAGGATTGTGATGACAATGGTAAAGGAGAATTGTAATGAGAATCACATGGAGCACTGTGATGACAAGGTCATGTAGCATTTAGCTGACAAAGGCATGGAGCATTGTGATGACAAGTGTCATGGAACATTGTGATAACAGGGGTCATAGAGCATTAGGATGACAAGAGCATGGACCATTTTGATGAGAAGAGTCATGGAGCATTTTGATGACAAGAGCCACAGATCATTGTGTTGTCAGGGGTCATTGAGCGTTGTGATGACAGTGGTCATGGAGCATTGGGCTGGAAATGTTCTTGGAGCATTGTGAACACAAGGGAATGGAGCATTGTGGTGACAATATCCTGGAGCATTGTGCTGACATGACCATGGTGTCTTTTGATAACAAGTCTCATGGAGCAAGCTGATGGAAAGGGGCATGGAGCATTGTGATTACAGTTGTCTTGGAGCATTGTGATGACAAGAGCATGGAGCATTGTGATGAGAAGTCCATGGAACATTCTGATGACATGCATCATGGAGCTTTGTGATGACAATGGCAAGAGGCATTGTGATTACAGGGGTCTTGGAGCATTGTGATGAAAAGGGCATGGATCATTGTGATGACAAAGGCATGGAACCTTGTAATGACAGGGTTCAAGGAACATACTGACGACAAGTGTCAGGGAGCATTGTGATGACAAGTGTCATGGAGCACTGTGATGACAAGCATCATGGAGCCTTGTGATAACCGGGATCTTGGAGCATTGTGATGAAAAGTGAATGCATCGTTGTGATGAAAAAGGCATGGTGCCTTGTCATGACAGGTTTCAAGGAGCACCCAGACGACAAGTGTCAGGGAGCATTGTGATGAAAAGTGTATTGAGCATTGTGATGACAAAGGTCATGGAGCATTGTGATGAGAAGACCATGGATAATTGGGATGACGAGCGTCATGGGGCGTTGTGATGACAAGTGTTATGGAACATTGTGATCACAAGGGTTTGGAGCATTGTGATGACAGAGGTCATGGAGCATTTTGATTTCATTGTGATGACAAAATCATGAAGCATTATGATGAAGGGCATGGTGCATTGTGATGATAGGGTTCATGGAGCACTGAGATGAAAAGTGTCAAGGAGCATTGTTATGACAGGTGTCTTGGAGCATTGTGATGACAAGGGCATGGAGCATTGTGATGAGAAGGCCAAGGAGAATTCTGATGACATGCGTCATGGATCTTCGTGATGACAAGGGCATAGAGCATTGTGGTTACAGGGGTCTTGGAGCATTGAGATGAAAAGGGGCTTGGAGCATTGTGATTACAGTGGTAAAGGAGCATTGTGATGACAAGGGAATTGAGAATTGTGATGAAATAGGCATGGAACCTTTTCATGACAGGGTTCAAGGAGGATTCTGCTGACAAGTGTCTGGGAGCATTGTGATGACAAAAGTCATGAAGCACTGTGATGACAGGGGTAATGGAGCATTGTGATGAGAAGGTCATGGATCATTGGGCTCAAAATATTCATGGAGTATTGTGATGACAAGGGAATGGAGCACTGTGATGACAAGGGAATGGAGCATTGAGATGAGTAGACCATGGAGCCTTGTGATGACAAGTCTCATGGAGCATTCTGATGAAAAGGGGTATGGAGCATTGTGATTACAGGGGTCTTGGAGCATTGTGATGACAATGGCGTGGAGCATTTTGATGAGAAGTCCATGGAGCTTTCTGATGATATGTGTCATGGAGTTTTGTGATGAAAAGGGCAAGGAGCTTTGTGATTACAGGGGTCTTGGAGCACTGTGATGACAATGGTCATGGAGCCTTGTGATGAACAGGCCGTGGAATATTTTGATGGCAGGGGTCATGGAGCAAACATTGTTATGACAGTGGTAATGGAGCATTGTGATGACAAAGGCATGGAGCATTTTGATGAGAAGGGTATCGAGCATTTTGATGACAAGCATCATGGAGCTTTGGGATGACAAAGTCATGGAGCAGTGTGATGAGAGGGTTCATGGAGCATTGTGATGACAATGGCATGGAGCATTGTGATGCCAAACGTAATGGACATTTGTGATGACAAATGTCATGCAGCATTTTGATGACAAGGGCATGGTGCATTGTGATGAGTAAGACAGAGAGAAATGTGATGACAGGGTCATCGAGCAGATGGATGAAAAGTGTCATGGAACATTTTGATGACAGGTGTTATGGATCATTGTGATATCAAGGGTCATCGAGCATTGTGATGAAAAGGGTCATGGTACATTTTGATGACAGGGGTTATAATACATTGTGATGTCAGCGGTCATGGAGCACTGTGATGATAAGGGCAGGTAGCATTGTGATGACAGGGGTCATGGAACATTGTGATGACATGGTTGTGGGAGTATTGTGATGACCAGTGATGGAAAATTGTGATATCAGTGGTGAGAGAGCATTTTGATGAGAAGTGCTTGGAGAAATTTGAGGACAAGGTTTATGGAGCATTGTGATAACAAGCTTGTGGAGAATTGTGATGACAAGTGCATGGCATATTGTGATGACATGTGTCATGGAGCATTGTGCTGACAAGCATATGGAGCATTGTGGTGACAATGGCATGGAGCATTGTGATGACAGAGGCATGACGAATTGGCCTGAGAAGTTTCATGGATTATTGTGATGACAGTGGGCATGGTG
Source organism: Mesoplodon densirostris (assembly GCF_025265405.1). NCBI lineage: Eukaryota > Metazoa > Chordata > Mammalia > Artiodactyla > Ziphiidae > Mesoplodon > Mesoplodon densirostris. The sequence continues at coordinate 4,109,831 of NC_082682.1, forward strand.
AATTGTGATGAAAAGGGAACGGAGCGTTGGCATGACAAGTTTATGGATTATTGTGAAGACAGGTGTACGGAAGCATTGTGATGACATATGTTCTGGTCCATTGTGATGAGAATGGCATGGAGAATTGTGAGGCCAAGTGTCATGGAGGATTGTGATGTCAAACGTAATGGAGCGTTGTGATGATAAGGTCTTGGAGCATTGTGATGACAAGGGCAAGGAGCATTGTGATGACAAGGGCCATTGAGAAGTTTGATGACAAGGTCTTGAAGCATTGTGATGACAAGCGCATGTACCTTGCTATGACAGTGGTCATGGAGCATTGCAATTACAAATGCATGGAGAATGGTGATGACAAGAGCATGTAACATTGTGATGAGAAGTGTTTTGGAGCATTGTGATGACAAGGACTTAGAGAATTGTGATGACAGGGACATGGAGCATTGTGAGGACCAGGGCATGGAGCACTGTGATGACAAGAACGTGGAGCATTGTGATGAGAAGTCCATGGATAATTGTTATGACGAGTGTCATGGAACACTCTAATGACAAGGGGCTTGGAGCATTGTAGGGACAGGTGTCATGGAGCATTGTGGTGATAGGGGTCATGGATCATTGTGAGGACAAGTGTCATGGAGCATTCTGATGACAAGCTTGTGGAGTATTGTGATGAAAATGGAATGGAGAATTTTGATGGAAAGGGTATGGATCATTGTAATGAAAAAGGCATGGATCCTTTTCATGACAGGATTCAAGGAGCATTCTGAAGACAAGTGTCAAGGATCATTGTGATGACAAGTGTATTGAACATTGTGATGACAAAGTTCATGGAGCATTGAGATGACAAGGGCATGCAGTATTGTGATGACAGGCATCATGGAGCGTTGTGATGACAAGTGTTATGGAACATTGTGATCACACGGGTTTGGAGCATTGTGATGACAGTGTTCATGGATCATATTGATTTCAAGGAGCATGGATCTTTGTGATGACAAAGACATGAAGCAATGTGATCCCAAGATGCATGGAGGATTGTGATGACAATGGTAATGGAGGAATGTGATGACAAGCGCATGGAGCATTGTGATGAAAAGGTCATGTAGCGTTTTGGTGACAAAGGCATGGAGCATTGTCATGACAAGTGTCATGGAGCACTATGATGACAAACGTCACGTAGCATTGTGATTACAGGGGTCATGGAGCATTGGGATGGCACGGCCAAGGATCATTGTGTTGACAAGTGATATGGAGAATTTTGATGACAAGAGTCCCGGATCATTGTGTTGTCAGGGGTCATGGAGCGTTGTGATGACAGTTGTCATGGAGCATTGGGATGACAAGGGTCATGGAGCATTGTGATCATAAGGTTATGGAGCATTGGGCTGAAAATATTCATGGAGTATTGTGATGAGAGGTGTCATGGAGCATTGTGATGACAAGGGAATGGAGCATTGTGATGACAATGTCCTGGAGCATTTAATGAGAAGACCATGGAGCCATGTGATGACAAGTCTCATGGAGCATTCTCACGAAAATCGGCATGGAGCATTGTGATTTCTGTGGTCTTGGAGCTTTGTGATGAATAGGGCATGGAGCCTTGTGATGAAAATGGCATGGAGCCTTGCCATGACAGGGTTCCAAGAGCATATTGACATCAAGTGTCAGGGACCACTGTGATGACAAGTGTATTGAGCATGGTGATACCAAAGCTCATGGAGCATTGTGATGAGAAGACCATGGATAATTTTGATGACGAGCGTCATGGGGCGTTATGAGGACAAGTGTTATGGAACATTGTGATCACAAGGGATTGGAGCCTTGTGATGACAGAGGTCATGGAGCATTTTGAGTTCATTCTGATGACAATAGCATGAAGCACTATGATGATGGGCATGGTGCATTGTGATGGCAGTGTTCATGGAGCAATGAGATGAAAAGGTGCATGGAACATTGTAGTTACAAGTGTCTTGGAGCTTTGTGATGAGAAGGGCATGCAGCATTGTGATAAGAAGGCCATGGAGGATTCTGATGACATGTGTCATGGAGCTTTGTGATGACAAGAGCGTGGAGCATTGTGATGAGAAGACCATGGATAATGGTGATGACGAGCGTCATGGGGCGTTGTGATGAAAAGTGTTATGGAACATTGAGATCTCAAGGCTTTAGAGCATTGTGATGGCAGATGTCATGGAGCATTTTGATTTCATTTTGGTTACAATAGCGTGAAGCAATATGATGATGGACATGTTGCATTGTGAATACAGGGTTCATGGAGCTTTGAGAGAAAAAGTGGCATGGAGCTTTGTGATTACAGGGTTTTTGGAGCATTGTGATGACAAGGGCATGGAACACTGTGATACATGGGTCATGTAGGATTGTAACGACAAGGGCATGGATAATTGTGATGACAAGAGCATGTAACATTCTGATGAGAATTGTCATGGAGCATTGTGATTACAAGGATCTAGGAGCTTTGGATGACAGAGGTCATGGATCATTTTGATTTGATTGTGATGACAATAGCCTGAAGCATTATGATGATGGGCATTGTCCATTGAGATGACAGGTGTAATGGAGCATTGAGATGAAAAGGGGCATGGAGCATTGTGATTTCAGTGGTATAGGAGCATTGTGATGACAAGAGCATGGAGCATTGTGATGAAAAGTGCTTGGAGCCTTTTCATGACATGTTTCAAGGAGCATTCTGAAGACGAGTGTCAGGGATCATTGTGATGACAACTCTCTTTAGCATTGTGATGACAAAGATCATGGAGCACTGTGATGACAGGTGTCATGGAGCATTGTGATGAGAAGGTCATGGAGCATTGGGCTGAAAATATTCATGGAGTATTGTGGTGAGAGGGTTCATGGATCCTTTTGATGGCAATGGAATGGAGCATTGTGATGACAAGGTCCTGGAGTATTGTGAAGAGAAGACCTTGGAGCCTTGTGATGACAAGTCTAATGGAGCATTCTGATGAAAAGGGGCATGGAGCATTGTGATTACAGGGCCCTGGAGCCTTGTAATGACAAGAGCAAGGAATATTGTGATGAGAAGGCCATGGAGCATTCTCTTGATTTGTGTCATGGTGTTTTGTGATGACAAGGGCATGGACCATTGTGATTGCAGGCGTCTTGGAGCATTGTGATGACAAGGGTCATCGAGCCTTGTGAGGAGAAGGCCGTGGGACATTATGATGGGGAGGTCATTGAGCATTGTTATGACGGGGGTAATGGAGCATAGTGATGAAAAGGTCACGGTACATAGGTCTATAAAATTTCATGGATTATTGTGATGACAGTGGGTATGGAGCATTGTGATGACAAGGGCTCCGAACACTGTGATACATGGGTCATGGAGGATTGTAATGACATGGGCATGAAGCATTGTGATGAGAAGGGCATTGAGAATTGTGATGACAAGCGTCATGGAGCTTTGTGATGACAAGGGTCATGGAGCTGTGTGATAACAAATGTCATGGAGCAGTTTGATGACAAGGGCATGGTGCATTGTGATGAGAAGGGCAGGGAGCATTGTGATGACAGGTGTTATGGAACATTGTGATGTCAGGGCTCACGGAGCATTGTGATGATATGGGCATGTATCATGGTGATGACAGGTGTCATGGAACATTGTGAGATGACAAGTGTTTTGAGCATTGTGATGACATACATCTTGGATCATTGAAATGACAAGGGCATGGAGTAATGTGATGACAGGCATCATGGAGCATTGTGATGAGTGTGTTATGGAACATAGTGATCACAAGGGTTTGGAGCATAGTGATGACAGAGGTCATGGATCATTTTGATTTCAAGGAGCATGGAACATTGTGATGACAAGGGCATGAAGCAATGTGATCCCAAGTTTCAGGGAGGATTGTGATGACAATGGTAATGGAGTATTGTGATGAAAATCACATGGAGCACTGTGATGACAAGGTCATGTAGCATTTTGCTGACAAAGGCATGGAGCATTGTGATGAGAAGTGTCATGAAACATTGTGATAACAGGGGTCATAGAGCATTAGGATGACAAGAGCATGGACCATTTTGATGAGAAGAGTCATGGAGCATTTTGATGACAAGAGCCACAGATCATTGTGTGGTCAGGGGTCCTTGAGCGTTGTGATGACAGTGGTCATGGAGGATTTGGCTGAAAATGTTCTTGGAGCATTATGAACACAAGGGAATGGAGCATTGTGGTGACAATATCCTGGAGCATTGTGCTGAGTTGACCATGGAGTCTTTTGATGAGAAGTCTCATGGAGCAACCTGATGGAAAGGAGCATGGAGCATTGTGATTACAGTTGTCTTGGAACACTGTGATGACAAGAGCATGGAGCATTGTGATGAGAAGTCCATGCAACATTTTGATGACCTGCATCATGGAGCTTTGTGATGACAATGGCTAGAGGCATGGTGATTACAGGGGTCGAGGAGCTTTGTGATGAAAACGGCATGGATCATTGTGATGACAAATGCATGGAGCCTTGTCATGACAGTGTTCAAGGAGCTCCCTGACGACAAGTGTCAGGGAGCATTGTGATGAAAAGTGCATTGAGCATTGTGATGACAGAGTTCATGGAGCATTGTGATGAGTAGACCATGGATAAATGTGATGACGAGCGTCATGGGGCGTTGTGATGACAAGTGTTATGGAACTTTGTGATCACAAGGGTTTGGAGCATTGTGATGACAGAGGTCATGGAGCATTTTGATTTCATTGTGATGACAAAATCATGAAGCATTATGATGAAGGGCATGGTGCTTTGTGATGATAGGGTTCATGGAGCACTGAGATGAAAAGTGTCATGGAGCATTGTTATGACAGGTGTCTTGAAGCATTGTGATGACAAGGGCATGGAGCATTTTGATGAGAAGGATAGGAGAATTCTGATGACATGCGTCATGGAGCTTCGTGATGACAAGGGTATAGAACATTGTGATTACTGTGGTCTTGGAGCATTGAGATGAAAAGGGGCACGGAGCTTTGTGATTACAGGAGTAAAGGAGCATTGTGATGGAAAGGCAATCGAGCATTGTGATTAAATAGGCATGGAAACTTTTCATGACAGGGTTCAAGGAGGATTCTGATGACAAGTGTCAGGGAGCATTGTGATGACAAAAGTCACGAAACACTGTGATGACAAGGCTAATAGAGCATTGTGATGAGAAGGTCATGGAGCATTGGGCTGAAAATGTTCATGGAATATTGGGATAACCGGAGTCATGGAGCCTTGTGATGACAAGTCTCATGGAGCATTCTGATGAAAAGGGGCATGGAGCATTGTGATTACAGGGTTCTTGGGGCACTGTGATGACAATGGTCATGGAGCCTTGTGATGAAAATGCCTTGGAACATTTTGATGGCATGTGTAATGGAGAATTGTTATGACAGTGGTAAAGGAGCATTGTGTTGACAAAGGCATGGAGCATTTTGATGAGTAGGGCATCGAGCATGGTGATGACAAGCATCATGGAGCTTTGAGATGACAAATTCATGGAGCAATGTGATGAGAGCGTTCATGGAGAATTGTGATGACAATGGCATGGAGCATTGTGAAGCCAAAGGTCATGGACCTCTGTGAAGACAAATGTCATGTAGCATTTTGATGACAAGGGCATGGTGCATTGTGATGAGTAGGACAGAGAACAATGTGATGACAATGTCATGGAGAAGTTGGATGAAAAGTGTCATGGAACATTTTGGTGACAGTGTTTATGGATCATTGTGATGTCAAGGGTCATCGAGCATCGTGATGAAAAGGGTCATGGTGCATTTTGATGACAGGGGTTATAGTACATTGTGACGTCAGGGGTCATGGAGCACTGTGATGATAAGGGCATGTAGCATTGTGATGACAGGGGTCATGGCACATTGTGATGACATGGTTGAGGGAGTATTGTGATGATTAGTGATGGAACATTGAGATATCAGTGGTGAGAGAGCATTTTGATGAGAATTGCATGGAGAAATTTGATGACAAGGTTTATGGAGCATTGTGATCACAAGCTTGTGTAGAATTGTGATGACAAGCGCATGGCATATTGTGATGACATGTGTCATGGAGCATTGTGCTGACAAGCACATGGAGCATTGTGGTGACAATGGAATGGAGCATTGTGATGACAGAGGCATGACGAATTGGTCTGACAAGTTTCATGGATTATTGTGATGGCAGTGGCCATGGCGAATTGTGATGACAAGGGCATGGAGCATTGTGATGACAAGTTTATGGAGTATTGTGAAGACAGGTGTCCGGGAGCATTGTGATGACATATGTTCTGGTCCATTGTGATGAGAATGGCATGGAGACTTGTGATGCCAAGTGTCATGGAGGATTGTGATGTCAAACGTAATGGAGCATTGTGATGACAAGGTCTTGGAGCATTGTGATGACAAGGGCAAGGAGCATTGTGATGACAATGGCCATTGAGAAGTTTGATGACAAGGTCGTGAAGCATTGTGATGACAAGCGCATGTACCTTGCTATGACAGGGGTCATGGAGCATTGAGATTACAAATGCATGAAGAATGGTGATGACAAGGGCATGCAACATTATGATGAGAAGTGTTTTGGAGCATTGTGATGACAAGGACGTGGAGAATTGTGATGAAAAGGGACATGGAGCATTGTGAGGACCAGGACATGGAGCACTGTGATGACAAGAACGTGGAGCATTGTGATGAGAAGTCCATGTTTAATTGTGATGACGAGTGTCATGGAGCACTATAATGACAAGGGGCATGGAGCATTGTGAGGACAGGTGTCATGGAGCATGGTGGTGACAGGGGTCATGGAGCATTGTGATGTTAAGTGTCATGAAACATTCTGATGACAAGCTTGTGGAGTACTGTGATGATAATGGCATGGAGCATTGTGATGGAAAGGGCATGGATCATTGTGATGAAAAAGGCATGGATCCTTTTCATGACAGGATGCAAAGAGCATTCCAACCACAAGTGTCAGGGAGCATTGTGATGACACGTGTATGGAGCATTGTGAGGAGAAAGTTCATGGAGCATTGAGATGACAAGGGCATGCAGTATTGTGATGACAGGTATCATGGAGCGTTGTGATGACAAGTGTTATGGAACATTGTGATCACACGGGTTTGGAGCATTGCGATGACAGAGTTCATGGAGCATATTGATTTCAAGGAGCATGGATCTTTGTGATGATAAGACATGAAGCAATGTGATCCCAAGATGCATGGAGGATTGTGATGACAATGGTAATGGAGGAATGTGATGACAAGCGCATGGAGCATTGTGATGAAAAAGTCATGTAGCGTTTTGCTGACAAAGGCATGGAGCATTGTGATGACAAGTGTCATGAAGCACTGTGATGACAAATGTCAAGGAGCATTGTGATTACATGGGCCATGGAGCATTGGGATGACACTGCCAAGGATCATTGTGTTGACAAGTGTTATGGAGAATTTTGATGACAAGAGTCCCGGATCATTGTGTTGTCAGAAGTCATGGAGCGTTGTGATGACAGTGGTCATGAAGCATTGGAATGACAAGGGTCATGGAGCATTGTGATCATAAGGTCATGGAGCATTGGGCTGAAAATGTTCATGGAGTATTGTGTTGAGAGGTGTCATGGAGCATTGTGATGACAATGTCCTGGAGCATTTAATGAGAAGACCATGGAGCCATGTGATGACAAGTCTCATGGAGCGTTCTCACGAAAAGCGGCATGGAGCATTGTGATTACTGTGGTCTTGGAGCATTGTGATGAATAGGGCATGGAGCATTGTGATGAAAAAGGCATGGAGCCTTGCCATGACAGGGTTCCAAGAGCATATTGACATCAAGTGTCAGGGACCATTGTGATGACAAGTGTATTGATCATAGTGATGCCAAAGCTCATGGAGCATTGTGATGAGAAGACCATGGAAAATTTTGATGACGAGAGTCATGGGGCATTGTGAGGACAAGTGTTATGGAACATTGTGATCACAAGGGATTGGAGCCTTGCGATGACAGAGGTCATGGAGCATTTTGAGTTCATTCTGATGACAATAGCATGAAGCACTATGATGATGGGCATGGTGCATTGTGATGACAGGGTTCATGGAGCATTGAGATGAAAAGTGGCATGGAGCATTCTAGTTACAAAGGTCTTGGAGCTTTGTGATGACAAGGGCATGCAGCATTGTAATCAGAAGGCCATGGATAATGGTGATGACGAGCGTCATGGGGCGTTGTGATGAGAAGTATTATGGAACATTGTGATCCGAAGTGTTTAGAGCATTGTGATGTCAGATGTCATGGAGCATTTTGATTTCATTTTGGTTAAAATAGCGTGAAGCAATATGATGATAGACATGTTGCATTGTGTTGACAGGGTTCATGGAGCAATGAGATGAAAAGTGGCATGGAGCATTGTGATTACAGGGTTCTTGGAGCATTGTGATGACAAGGACATGGAGCATTTTGATGAGAAGGCCATGGAGCCTTCTGAGGACCTGTGTCTTGGAGATTTTGATGACAAGGGCATGAAGCATTGTTGTAACAGGGTACTGAGAGCATTGTGATTTCAAAGGTTATGGAGCATTGTGATAAGAAGGCCGTGGAACATTGTGATGGCTGGGATCATGGAGCATGATTATGACAGTGGCAATGGAGCACTGTGTTGACAAAGGCATGGAGCATTGTGATGAGAATGGCATCGAGAATTGTGATGACAAGCGTCATGGAACTTTGTGATGACAAGTGCATGGAGCATATGATGAGAGGTTTCAGGGAGCATTGTGATGACAATGGCATGGAGCATTGTGATGCCAAGGGTCATGGATCTGTGTGATAACAAATGTCACGGAGCAGTTTGATGACAAGGGCATGGTGCATTGTGATGAGAAGGGCAGGGAGCATTGTGATGACAGGTGTTATGGAACATTATGATGTCATGGCTCATGGAGAATTGTGATGATAGGGGCATGTAGCATGGTGATGACAGGTCTCATGGAACATTGTGAGATGACAAGTGTTTTGAGCATTGTGATGACAAACATCTTGGATCATTGAGATGACAAGGGCATGGTGTAGTGTGATGACAGGCATCATGGAGCATTGTGATGAGTGTGTTATGGAACATTGTGATCACAAGGGTTTGGAGCCTAGTGATGACAGAGGTCATGGATCATGTTGATTTCATGGAGCATGGAACATTGTGATGACAAGGGCATGAAGCAATGTGATCCCAAGTTTCAGGGAGGATTGTGATGACAATGGTAAAGGAGAATTGTAATGAGAATCACATGGAGCACTGTGATGACAAGGTCATGTAGCATTTAGCTGACAAAGGCATGGAGCATTGTGATGACAAGTGTCATGGAACATTGTGATAACAGGGGTCATAGAGCATTAGGATGACAAGAGCATGGACCATTTTGATGAGAAGAGTCATGGAGCATTTTGATGACAAGAGCCACAGATCATTGTGTTGTCAGGGGTCATTGAGCGTTGTGATGACAGTGGTCATGGAGCATTGGGCTGAAAATGTTCTTGGAGCATTGTGAACACAAGGGAATGGAGCATTGTGGTGACAATATCCTGGAGCATTGTGCTGACATGACCATGGTGTCTTTTGATAACAAGTCTCATGGAGCAAGCTGATGGAAAGGGGCATGGAGCATTGTGATTACAGTTGTCTTGGAGCATTGTGATGACAAGAGCATGGAACATTGTGATGAGAAGTCCATGGAACATTCTGATGACATGCATCATGGAGCTTTGTGATGACAATGGCAAGAGGCATTGTGATTACAGGGGTCTTGGAGCATTGTGATGAAAAGGGCATGGATCATTGTGATGACAAAGGCATGGAGCCTTGTCATGACAGGGTTCAAGGAATATACTGACGACAAGTGTCAGGGAGCATTGTGATGACAAGTGTCATGGAGCACTGTGATGACAAGCATCATGGAGCCTTGTGATAACCGGGATCTTGGAGCATTGTGATGAAAAGTGAATGCATCATTGTGATGAAAAACGCATGGTGCCTTGTCATGACAGGTTTCAAGGAGCACCCAGACGACAAGTGTCAGGGAGCATTGTGATGAAAAGTGTATTGAGCATTGTGATGACAAAGGTCATGGAGCATTGTGATGAGAAGACCATGGATAATTGGGATGATGAGCGTCATGGGGCGTTGTGATGACAAGTGTTATGGAACATTGTGATCACAAGGGTTTGGAGCATTGTGATGACAGAGGTCATGGAGCTTTTTGATTTCATTGTGATGACAAAATCATGAAGCATTATGATGAAGGGCATGGTGCATTGTGATGATAGAGTTCATGGAGCACTGAGATGAAAAGTGTCATGGAGCATTGTTATGACAGGTGTCTTGAAGCATTGTGATGACAAGGGCATGGAGCATTGTGATGAGAAGGCCAAGGAGAATTCTGATGACATGCGTCATGGATCTTCGTGATGACAAGGACATAGAGCATTGTGATTACAGGGGTCTTGGAGCATTGAGATGAAAAGGGTCGTGGAGCATTGTGATTACAGTGGTAAAGGAGCATTGTGATGACAAGGGAATTGAGAATTGTGATGAAATAGGCATGGAACCTTTTCATGACAGGGTTCAAGGAGGATTCTGCTGACAAGTGTCTGGGAGCATTGTGATGACAAAAGTCATGAAGCACTGTGATGACAGGGGTAATGGAGCATTGTGATGAGAAGGTCATGGATCATTGGGCTCAAAATATTCATGGAGTATTGTGATGACAAGGGAATGGAACACTGTGATGACAAGGGAATGGAGCATTGAAATGAGTAGACCATGGAGCCTTGTGATGACAAGTCTCATGGAGCATTCTGATGAAATGGGGTATGGAGCATTGTGATTACAGGGGTCTTGGAGCATTGTGATGACAATGGCGTGGAGCATTTTGATGAGAAGTCCATGGAGCTTTCTGATGATATGTGTCATGGAGTTTAGTGATGAAAAGGGCAAGGAGCTTTGTGATTACAGGGGTCTTGGAGCACTGTGATGACAATGGTCATGGAGCCTTGTGATGAACAGGCCGTGGAATATTTTGATGGCAGGGGTCATGGAGCAAACATTGTTATGACAGTGGTAATGGAGCATTGTGATGACAAAGGCATGGAGCATTTTGATGAGAAGGGTATCGAGCATTTTGATGACAAGCATCATGGAGCTTTGGGATGACAAAGTCATGGAGCAATGTGATGAGAGGGTTCATGGAGCATTGTGATGACAATGGCATGGAGCATTGTGATGCCAAACGTAATGGACCTTTGTGATGACAAATGTCATGCAGCATTTTGATGACAAGGGCATGGTGCATTGTGATGAGTAAGACAGAGAGAAATGTGATGACAGGGTCATCGAGCAGATGGATGAAAAGTGTCATGGAACATTTTGATGACAGGGGTTATGGATCATTGTGATATCAAGGGTCATCGAGCATTGTGATGAAAAGGGTCATGGTGCATTTTGATGGCAGGGGTTATAATACATGGTGATGTCAGCGGTCATGGAGCACTGTGATGATAAGGGCATGTAGCATTGTGATGACAGGGGTCATGGAACATTGTGATGACATGGTTGTGGGAGTATTGTGATGACCAGTGATGGAAAATTGTGATATCAGTGGTGAGAGAGCATTTTGATGAGAAGTGCTTGGAAAAATTTGAGGACAAGGTTTATGGAGCATTGTGATAACAAGCTTGTGGAGAATTGTGATGACAAGTGCATGGCATATTGTGATGACATGTGTCATGGAGCATTGTGCTGACAAGCATATGGAGCATTGTGGTGACAATGGCATGGAGCATTGTGATGACAGAGGCATGACGAATTGGCCTGAGAAGTTTCATGGATTACTGTGATGACAGTGGGCATGGTGAATTGTGATGAAAAGGGCACAGAGCATTGGCATGACAAGTTTATGGATTATTGTGAAGACAGGTGTCCGGGAGCATTGTGATGACATATGTTCTGGTCCATTGTGATGAGAATGGCATGGAGAATTGTGAGGCCAAGTGTCATGGAGGATTGTGATGTCAAACGTAATGGAGCGTTGTGATGACAAGGTCTTGGAGCATTGTGATGACAAGGGCAAGGAGCATTGTGATGACAAGGGCCATTGAGAAGTTTGATGACAAGGTCTTGAAGCATTGTGATGACAAGCGCATGTACCTTGCTATGACAGTGGTCATGGAGCATTGCGATTACAAATGCATGGAGAATGGTGATGACAAGCGCATGTAACCTTGTGATGAGAAGTGTTTTGGAGCATTGTGATGACAAGGACGTAGAGAATTGTGATGACAGGGACATGGAGCATTGTGAGGACCAGGGCATGGAGCACTGTGATGACAAGAACGTGGAGCATTGTGATGAGAAGTCCATGGATAATTGTTATGACGACTGTCATGGAGCACTGTAATGACAAGGGGCATGGAGCATTGTGAGGACAGGTGTCATGGAGCATTGTGGTGATAGGGGTCATGGAGCATTGTGAGGACAAGTGTCATGGAGCATTCTGAGGACAAGCTTGTGGAGTATTGTGATGAAAATGGCATGGATAATTGTGATGGAATGGGTATGGATCATTGTAATGAAAAAGGCATGGATCCTTTTCATGACAGGATTCAAGGAGCATTCCGAAGACAAGTGTCACGGATCATTGTGATGACAAGTGTATTGAGCATTGTGATGACAAAGGTCATGGAGCATTGAGATGACAAGGGCATGGAGTATTGTAATGACAGGCATCATGGAGCGTTGTGATGACAAGTGTTATGGAACATTGTGATCACACGGGTTTGGAGCATTGCGATGACAGAGTTCATGGATCATATTGATTTCAAGGAGCATGGATCATTGTGATGACAAGGACATGAAGCAATGTGATCCCAAGATGCATGGAGGATTGTGATAACAATGGTAATGGAGGAATGTGATGACAAGCGCATGGAGCATTGTGATAAAAAGGTCATGTAGCGTTTTGGTGACAAAGGCATGGAGCATTGTCATGACAAGTGTCATGGAGCACTATGATGACAAACGTCACGTAGCATTGTGATTACAGGGGTCATGGAGCATTGGGATGGCACGGCCAAGGATCATTGTGTTGACAAGTGTTATGGAGAATTTTGATGACAAGAGTCCTGGATCATTGTGTTGTCAGGGTTCATGGAGCGTTGTGATGACAGTTGTCATGGAGCATTGGGATGACAAGGGTCATGGAGCATTGTGATCATAAGGTTATGGAGCATTGGGCTGAAAATGTTCATGGAGTATTGTGATGAGAGGTGTCATGGAGCATTGTGATGACAAGGGAATGGAGCATTGTGATGACAATGTCCTGGAGCATTTAATGAGAAGACCATGGAGCCATGTGATGACAAGTCTCATGGAGCATTCTCACGAAAATCGGCATGGAGAATTGTGATTTCTGTGGTCTTGGAGCTTTGTGATGAATAGGGCATGGAGCCTTGTGATGAAAATGGCATGGAGCCTTGCCATGACAGTGTTCCAAGAGCATATTGACATCAAGTGTCAGGGACCACTGTGATGACAAGTGTATTGAGCATGGTGATTCCAAAGCTCATGGAGCATTGTGATGAGAAGACCATGGATAATTTTGATGACGAGCGTCATGGGGCGTTGTCAGGACAAGTGTTATGGAACATTGTGATCACAAGGGATTGGAGCCTTGTGATGACAGAGGTCATGGAGCATTTTGAGTTCATTCTGATGACAATAGCATGAAGCACTATGATGATGGGCATGGTGCATTGTGATGACAGTGTTCATGGAGCAATGAGATGAAAAGGTGCATGGAACATTGTAGTTACAAGTGTCTTGGAGCTTTGGGATGAGAAGGGCATGCAGCTTTGTGATAAGAAGGCCATGGAGGATTCTGATGGCATGCGTCATGGAGCTTTGTGATGACAAGAGCATGGAACATTGTGATGAGAAGACCATGGATAATGGTGATGACGAGCGTCATGGGGCGTTGTGATGAAAAGTGTTATGGAACATTGAGATCTCAAGGCTTTAGAGCATTGTGATGGCAGATGTCATGGAACATTTTGATTTCATTTTGGTTACAATAGCGTGAAGCAATATGATGATGGACATGTTGCATTGTGAATACAGGGTTCATGGAGCTTTGAGAGAAAAAGTGGCATGGAGCTTTATGATTACAGGGTTTTTGGAGCATTGTGATGACAAGGGCATGGAACACTGTGATACATGGGTCATGTAGGATTGTAACGACAAGGGCATGGAGAATTGTGATGACAAGAGCATGTAACATTGTGATGAGAAGTGTCATGGAGCATTGTGATGACAAAGACGTAGAGAATTGTGATGACAAGGGACATGGAGCATTGTGATGACCAGAGCATGGAGCATTGGTCTGACAAGTTTCATGGATTATTGTGATGACAAATGTCATGGAGCATTTTAGATGACAATTTCGTGGGGCATTGTGATGGGGAGAGCAGGGAGCATTGTGATGGCAAGGTTTATGGAGCATTGTGATGACAAGCGCAAGTCATATTTTGATGCCATGGGTCATGGAGCACAGTGCTGACAAGGTCATTCAGCTTTGTTATGACAAGGGTCATGGAGCATTGAGATGAAAAGGGGCATGGAGAATTGTGATTACAGAGGTATATGAGCTTTGGATGACAGAGGTCATGGATCATTTTGATTTGATTGTGATGACAATAGCCTGAAGCATTATGATGATAGGCATTGTCCATTGAGATGACAGGTGTAATGGAGCATTGAGATGAAAAGGGGCATGGAGCATTGTGATTTCAGTGGTATAGGAGCATTGTGATGACAAGAGCATGGAGCATTGTGATGAAAAGGGCTTGGAGCCTTTTCATGACATGTTTCAAGGAGCATTCTGAAGACGAGTGTCAGGGATCATTGTGATGACAACTCTCTTTAGCATTGTGATGACAAAGATCATGGAGCACTGTGATGACAGGTGTCATGGAGCATTGTGATGAGAAGGTCATCGAGCATTGGGCTGAAAATATTCATGGAGTATTGTGGTGAGAGGGTTCATGGATCCTTTTGATGGCAATGGAATGGAGCATTGTGATGACAAGGTCCTGGAGTATTGTGAAGAGAAGACCATGGAGCCTTGTGATGACAAGTCTAATGGAGCATTCTGATGAAAAGGGGCATGGAGCATTGTGATTACCGGGCCCTGGAGCCTTGTAATGACAAGAGCAAGGAGCATTGTGATGAGAAGGCCATGGAGCATTCTCTTGATTTGTGTCATGGTGTTTTGTGATGACAAGGGCATGGACCATTGTGATTGCAGGCGTCTTGGAGCATTGTGATGACAAGGGTCATCGAGCCTTGTGAGGAGAAGGCCGTGGGACATTATGATGGCGGGGGTCATTGAGCATTGTTATGACGGGGGTAATGGAGCATAGTGATGAAAAGGTCACGGTACATAGGTCTATAAAATTTCATGGATTATTGTGATGACAGTGGGTATGGAGCATTGTGATGAAAAGGGCTCCGAACACTGTGATACATGGGTCATGGAGGATTGTAATGACATGGGCATGGAGCATTGTGATGAGAAGGGCATTGAGAATTGTGATGACAAGCGTCATGGAACTTTGTTATGACAAGGGCATGGAGCATATGATGAGAGGTTTAGGGAGCATTGTGATGACAATGGCATGGAGCATTGTGATGCCATGGGTCATGGATCTGTGTGATGACAAATGTCACGGAGCAGTTTGATGACAAGGGCATGGCACATTGTGATGAGTAGGGCAGGGAGCATGTGATGACAGGTGTTATGGAACATTATGATGTCATGGCTCATGGAGAATTGTGATGATAGGGGCATGTAGCATGGTGATGACAGGTCTCATGGAACATTGTGAGATGACAAGTGTTTTGAGCATTGTGATGACAAACATCTTGGATCATTGAGATGACAAGGGCATGGAGTAGTGTGATGACAGGCATCATGGAGCATTGTGATGAGTGTGTTATGGAACATTGTGATCACAAGGGTTTGGAGCCTAGTGATGACAGAGGTCATGGATCATGTTGATTTCAAGGAGCATGGAACATTGTGATGACAAGGGCATGAAGCAATGTGATCCCAAGTTTCAGGGAGGATTGTGATGACAATGGTAAAGGAGAATTGTGATGAGAATCACATGGAGCACTGTGATGACAAGGTCATGTAGCATTAAGCTGACAAAGGCATGGAGCATTGTGATGACAAGTGTCATGGAACATTGTGATAACAGGGGTCATAGAACATTAGGATGACAAGAGCATGGACCATTTTGATGAGAAGAGTCATGGAGCATTTTGATGACAAGATCCACAGATCATTGTGTTGTCAGGGGTCATTGAGCGTTGTGATGACAGTGGTCATGGAGGATTGAGCTGAAAATGTTCTTGGAGCATTGTGAACACAAGGGAATGGAGCATTGTGGTGACAATATCCTGGAGCATTGTGCTGAGATGACCATGGTGTCTTTTGATTATAAGTCTCATGGAGCAAGCTGATGGAAAGGGGCATGGAGCATTGTGATTACAGTTGTCTTGGAGCATTTTGATGACAAGAGCATGGAGCACTATGATGAGAAGTCCATGGAACATTCTGATGACATGCATCATGGAGCTTTGTGATGACAATGGCAAGAGGCATTGTGATTACAGGGGTCTTGGAGCATTGTGATGAAAAGGGCATGGATCATTGTGATGACAAAGGCATGGAGCCTTGTCATGACAGGGTTCAAGGAACATACTGACGACAAGTGTCAGGGAGCATTGTGATGACAAGTGTCATGGAGCACTGTGATGACAAGCATCATGGAGCCTTGTGATAACCGGGATCTTGGAGCATTGTGATGAAAAGTGAATGCATCATTGTGATGAAAAACGCATGGTGCCTTGTCATGACAGGTTTCAAGGAGCACCCAGACGAAAAGTGTCAGGGAGCATTGTGATGAAAAGTGTATTGAGCATTGTGATGACAAAGGTCATGGAGCATTGTGATGAGAAGACCATGGATAATTGGGATGACGAGCATCATGGGGCGTTGTGATGACAAGTGTTATGGAACATTGTGATCAAAAGGTTTGGAGCATTGTGATGACAGAGGTCATGGAGCATTTTGATTTCATTGTGATGACAAAATCATGAAGCATTATGATGAAGGACATGGTGCATTGTGATGATAGGGTTCATGGAGCACTGAGATGAAAAGTGTCATGGAGCATTGTTATGACAGGTGTCTTGAAGCATTGTGATGACAAGGGCATGGAGCATTGTGATGAGAAGGCCAAGGATAATTCTGATGACATGCGTCATGGATCTTCGTGATGACAAGGACATAGAGAATTGTGATTACAGGGGTCTTGGAGCATTGAGATGAAAAGGGGCGTGGAGCATTGTGATTACAGTGGTAAAGGAGCATTGTGATGACAAGGGAATTGAGAATTGTGATGAAATAGGCATGGTACCTTTTCATGACATGGTTCAAGGAGGATTCTGCTGACAAGTGTCTGGGAGCATTGTGATGACAAAAGTCATGAAGCACTGTGATGACTGGGGTAAAGGAGCATTGTGATGAAAAGGTCATGGAGCATTGGGCTCAAAATATTCATGGAGTATTGTGATGACAAGGGAATGGAGCACTGTGATGACAAGGGAATGGAGCATTGAGATGAGTAGACCATGGAGCCTTGTGATGACAAGTCTCATGGAGCATTCTGATGAAAAGGGGTATGGAGCATTGTGATTACAGGGGTCTTGGAGCATTGTGATGACAATGGCGTGGAGCATTTTGATGAGAAGTCCATGGAGATTTCTGATGATATGTGTCATGGAGTTTTGTGATGAAAAGGGCAAGGAGCTTTGTGATTACAGGGGTCATGGAGCACTGTGATGACAATGGTCATGGAGCCTTGTGTTGAACAGGCCGTGGAATATTTTGATGGCAGGGGTCATGGAGCAAACATTGTTATGACAGTGGTAATGGAGCATTGTGATGACAAAGGCATGGAGCATTTTGATGAGAAGGGTATCGAGCATTTTGATGACAAGCATCATGGAGCTTTGGGATGACAAAGTCATGGAGCAATGTGATGAGAGGGTTCATGGAGCATTGTGATGACAATGGCATGGAGCATTGTGATGCCAAACGTAATGGACATTTGTGATGACAAATGTCATGTAGCATTTTGATGACAAGGGCATGGTGCATTGTGATGAGTAAGACAGAGAGAAATGTGATGACAGGGTCATCGAGCAGATGGATGAAAAGTGTCATGGAACATTTTGATGACAGGGGTTATGGATCATTGTGATATCAAGGGTCATCGAGCATTGTGATGAAAAGGGTCATGGTGCATTTTGATGACAGGGGTTATAATACATTGTGATGTCAGCGGTCATGGAGCACTGTGATGATAAGGGCATGTAGCATTGTGATGACAGGGGTCATGGAACATTGTGATGACATGGTTGTGGGAGTATTGTGATGACCAGTGATGGAAAATTGTGATATCAGTGGTGAGAGAGCATTTTGATGAGAAGTGCTTGGAGAAATTTGAGGACAAGGTTTATGGAGCATTGTGATGACAAGCTTGTGGAGAATTGTGATGACAAGTGCATGGCATATTGTGATGACATGTGTCATGGAACATTGTGCTGACAAGCATATGGAGCATTGTGGTGACAATGGCATGGAGCATTGTGATGACAGAGGCATGACGAATTGGCCTGAGAAGTTTCATGGATTACTGTGATGACAGTGGGCATGGTGAATTGTGATGAAAAGGGCACGGAGCATTGGCATGACAAGTTTATGGATTATTGTGAAGACAGGTGTCCGGGAGCATTGTGATGACATATGTTCTGGTCCATTGTGATGAGAATGGCATGGAGAATTGTGAGGCCAAGTGTCATGGAGGATTGTGATGTCAAACGTAATGGAGCGTTGTGATGACAAGGTCTTGGAGCATTGTGATGACAAGGGCAAGGAGCATTGTGATGACAAGGGCCATTGAGAAGTTTGATGACAAGGTCTTGAAGCATTGTGATGACAAGCGCATGTACCTTGCTATGACAGTGGTCATGGAGCATTGCGATTACAAATGCATGGAGAATGGTGATGACAAGAGCATGTAACATTGTGATGAGAAGTGTTTTGGAGCATTGTGATGACAAGGACGTAGAGAATTGTGATGACAGGGACATGGAGCATTGTGAGGACCAAGGCATGGAGCACTGTGATGACAAGAAAGTGGAGCATTGTAATGAGAAGTCCATGGATAATTGTTATGACGAGTGTCATGGAGCACTGTAATGACAAGGGGCATGGAGCATTGTGAGGACAGGTGTCATGGAGCATTGTGGTGATAGGGGTCATGGAGCATTGTGAGGACAAGTGTCATGGAGCATTCTGATGACAAGCTTGTGGAGTATTGTGATGAAAATGGCATGGAGAATTGTGATGGAAAGGGTATGGATCATTGTAATGAAAAAGGCATGGATCCTTTTCATGACACGATTCAAAAAGCATTCCGAAGACAAGAGTCACGGATCATTGTGATGACAAGTGTATTGAGCATTGTGATGACAAAGGTCATGGAGCATTGAGATGGCAATGCACGGAGTATTGTGATGACAGGCATCATGGAGCGTTGTGATGACAAGTGTTATGGAACATTGTGATCACACTGGTTTGGAGCATTGCGATGACAGAGTTCATGGATCATATTGATTTCAAGGAACATGGATCTTTGTGATGACAAGGACATGAAGCAATGTGATCCCAAGATGCATGGAGGATTGTGATGACAATGGTAATGGAGGAATATGATGACAAGCGCATGGAGCATTGTGATGAAAAGGTCATGTAGCGTTTTGGTGACAAAGGCATGGAGCATTGTCATGACAAGTGTCATGGAGCACTATGATGACAAAGGTCACGTAGCATTGTGATTACAGGGGTCATGGAGCATTGGGATGACACGGCCAAGGATCATTGTGTTGACAAGTGATATGGAGAATTTTGATGACAAGAGTCGCGGATCATTGTGTTGTCAGGGGTCATGGAGCGTTATGATGACAGTTGTCATGGAGCATTGGGATGACAAGGGTCATGGAGCATTGTGATCATAAGGTTATGGAGCATTGGGCTGAAAATGTTCATGGAGTATTGTGATGAGAGGTGTCATGGAGCATTGTGATGACAAGGGAATGGAGCATTGTGATGACAATGTCCTGGAGCATTTAATGAGAAGACCACGGAGCCATTTGATGACAAGTCTCATGGAGCATTCTCACGATAATCGGCATGGAGCATTGTGATTTCTTTGGGTTTGGAGCTTTGTGATGAATAGGGCATGGAGCCTTGTGATGAAAATGGCATGGAGCCTTGCCATGACAGGGTTCCAAGAGCATATTGACATCAAGTGTCAGGGACCACTGTGATGACAAGTGTATTGAGCATGGTGATTCCAAAGCTCATGGAGCATTGTGATGAGAACACCATGGATAATTTTGATGACGAGCGTAATGGGGAGTTGTGAGGACAAGTGTTATGGAACATTGTGATCACAAGGGATTGGAGCCTTGTGATGACAGAGGTCATGGAGCATTTTGAGTTCATTCTGATGACAATCGCATGAAGCACTATGATGATGGGCATGGTGCATTGTGATGACAGTGTTCATGGAGCAATGAGATGAAAAGGTGCATGGAACTTTGTAGTTACAAGTGTCTTGGAGCTTTGGGATGAGAAGGGCATGCAGCTTTGTGATAAGAAGGCCATGGAGGATTCTGATGGCATGCGTCATGGAGCTTTGTGATGACAAGAGCATGGAGCATTGTGATGAGAAGACCATGGATAATGGTGATGACGAGCGTCATGGGGCGTTGTGATGAAAAGTGTTATGGAACATTGAGATCTCAAGGCTTTAGAGCATTGTGATTGCAGATGTCATGGAACATTTTGATTTATTTTGGTTACAATAGCGTGAAGCAATATGATGATGGACATGTTGCATTGTGAATACAGGGTTCATGGAGCTTTGAGAGAAAAAGTGGCATGGAGCTTTGTGATTACAGGGTTTTTGGGGCATTGTGATGACAAGGGCACGGAACACTGTGATACATGGGTCATGTAGGATTGTAACGACAAGGGCATGGAGAATTGTGATGACAAGAGCATGTAACATTGTGATGAGAAGTGTCATGGAGCATTGTGATGACAAAGACGTAGAGAATTTTGATGACAAGGGACATGGAGCATTGTGATGACTAGAGCATGGAGCATTGGTCTGACAAGTTTCATGGATTATTGTGATGACAAATGTCATGGAGCATTTTAGATGACAATTGCGTGGGGCATTGTGATGGGAAGAGCAGGGATCATTATGATGACAAGGTTTATGCAGCATTGTGATGACACGCACAAGTCACATTTTGATGCCATGGGTCATGGAGCACAGTGCTGACAAGGTCATTCAGCTTTGTTATGACAAGGGTCATGGAGCATTGAGATGAAAAGGGGCATGGAGCATTGTGATTACAGGGGTCTATGAGCTTTGGATGACAGAGGTCACGGATCATTTTGATTTGATTGTGATGACAATAGCCTGAAGCATTATGATGATGGACATTGTCCATTGACATGACAGGTGTAATGGAGCATTGAGATGAAAAGGGGCATGGAGCATTGTGATTTCAGTGGTATAGGAGCATTGTGATGACAAGAGCATGGAGCATTGTGATGAAAAGTGCTTGGAGCCTTTTCATGACAAGTTTCAAGGAGCATTCTGAAGACGAGTGTCAGGGAGCATTGTGATGACAACTCTCTTTAGCATTGTGATGACAAAGATCATGGAGCACTGTGATGACAGGTGTCATGGAGCATTGTGATGAGAAGCTCATGGAGCATTGGGCTGAAAATATTCATGGAGTATTGTGGTGAGAGGGTTCATGGATCCTTTTGATGGCAATGGAATGGAGCATTGTGATGACAAGGTCCTGGAGTATTGTGAAGAGAAGACCATGGAGCCTTGTGATGACAAGTCTAATGGAGCATTCTGATGAAAAGGGGCATGGAGCATTGTGATTACAGGGCCCTGGAGCCTTGTAATGACAAGAGCAAGGAGCATTGTGATGAGAAGGCCATGGAGCATTCTCTTGATTTGTGTCATGGTGTTTTGTGATGACAAGGGCATGGACCATTGTGATTGCAGGCGTCTTGGAGCATTGTGATGACAAGGGTCATCGAGCCTTGTGAGGAGAAGGCCGTGGGACATTATGATGGGGAGGTCATTGAGCATTGTTATGACGGGGGTAATGGAGCATAGTGATGAAAAGGTCACGGTACATAGGTCTATAAAATTTCATGGATTATTGTGATCACAGTGGGTATGGAACATTGTGATGACAAGGGCTCTGAACACTGTGATACATGGGTCATGGAGGATTGTAATGACATGGGCATGAAGCATTGTAATGAGAAGAGCATTGAGAATTGTGATGACAAGCGTCATGGAGCTTTGTGATGACAAGGGTCATGGAGCTGTGTGATAACAAATGTCATGGAGCAGTTTGATGACAAGGGCATGGTGCATTGTGATGAGAAGGGCAGGGAGCATTGTGATGACAGGTGTTATGGAACATTGTGATGTCAGGGCTCATGGAGCATTGTGATGATATGGGCATGTAGCATGGTGATGACAGGTGTCATGGAACATTGTGAGATGACAAGTGTTTTGAGCATTGTGATGACATACATCTTGGATCATTGAAATGACAAGGGCATGGAGTAATGTGATGACAGGCCTCATGGAGCATTGTGATGAGTGTGTTATGGAACATAGTGATCACAAGGGTTTGGAGCATAGTGATGACAGAGGTCATGGATCATTTTGATTTCAAGGAGCATGGAACATTGTGATGACAAGGGCATGAAGCAATGTGATCCCAAGTTTCAGGGAGGATTGTGATGACAATGGTAATGGAGTATTGTGATGAAAATCACATGGAACACTGTGATGACAAGGTCATGTAGCATTTTGCTGACAAAGGCATGGAGCATTGTGATGAGAAGTGTCATGAAACATTGTGATAACAGGGGTCATAGAGCATTAGGATGACAAGAGCATGGACCATTTTGATGAGAAGAGTCATGGAGCATTTTGATGACAAGAGCCACAGATCATTGTGTGGTCAGTGGTCCTTGAGCGTTGTGATGACAGTGGTCATGGAGGATTTGGCTGAAAATATTCTTGGAGCATTATGAACACAAGGGAATGGAGCATTGTGGTGACAATATCCTGGAGCATTGTGCTGAGTTGACCATGGAGTCTTTTGATGAGAAGTCTCATGGAGCATCCTGATGAAAAGGAGCATGGAGCATTGTGATTACAGTTGTCTTGGAACACTGTGATGACAAGAGCATGGAGCATTGTGATGAGAAGTCCATGCAACATTCTGATGACCTGCATCATGGAGCTTTGTGATGACAATGGCTAGAGGCATGGTGATTACAGGGGTCGTGGAACATTGTGATGAAAACGGCATGGATCTTTGTGATGACAAAGGCATGGAGCCTTGCCATGACAGTGTTCAAGGAGCTCCCTGACGACAAGTGTCAGGGAGCATTGTGATGAAAAGTGTATTGAGCATTGTGATGACAGAGTTCATGGAGCATTGTGATGAGTAGACCATGGATAAATGTGATGACGAGCGTCATGGGGCGTTGTGATGACAAGTGTTATGGAACATTGTGATCACAAGGGTTTGGAGCATTGTGATGACAGAGGTCATGGAGCATTTTGATTTCATTGTGATGACAAAATCATGAAGCATTATGATGAAGGGCATGGTGCATTGTGATGATAGTGTTCATGGAGCACTGAGATGAAAAGTGTCATGGAGCATTGTTATGACAGGTGTCTTGAAGCATTGTGATGACAAGGGCATGGAGCATTTTGATGAGAAGGCTAGGAAAATTCTGATGACATGCGTCATGGAGCTTCGTGATGACAAGGGCATAGAACATTGTGATTACACGGGTCTTGGAGCATTGAGATGAAAAGGGGCACGGAGCTTTGTGATTACAGGAGTAAAGGAGCCTTGTGATGGAAAGGCAATCGAGCATTGTGATGAAATAGGCATGGAAACTTTTCATGACAGGGTTCAAGGAGGATTCTGATGACAAGTGTCAGG
This sequence comes from Mesoplodon densirostris, assembly GCF_025265405.1. Taxonomy (NCBI): domain Eukaryota; kingdom Metazoa; phylum Chordata; class Mammalia; order Artiodactyla; family Ziphiidae; genus Mesoplodon; species Mesoplodon densirostris. Next base: position 4,134,079 of record NC_082682.1, read on the forward strand.
GAGCATTGTGATGACAAAAGTCACGAAACACTGTGATGACAAGGCTAATAGAGCATTGTGATGAGAAGGTCATGGAGCATTGGGCTGAAAATGTTCATGGAATATTGTGATAACCGGAGTCATGGAGCCTTGTGATGATAAGCAATGGAGCATTGAGATGAGTAGACCATGGAGCCTTGTGATGACAAGTCTCATGGAGCATTCTGATGAAAAGGGGCATGGAGCATTGTGATTACAGGGTTCTTGGGGCACTGTGATGACAATTGTCATGGAGCCTTGTGATGAAAAGGCCTTGGAACATTTTGATGGCATGCGTCATGGAGAATTGTTATGACAGTGGTAAAGGAGCATTGTGTTGACAAAGGCATGGAGCATTTTGATGAGTAGGGCATCGAGCATGGTGATGACAAGCATCATGGAACTTTGAGATGACAAATTCATGGAGCAATGTGATGAGAGCGTTCATGGAGAATTGTGATGACAATGGCATGGAGCATTGTGAAGCCAAAGGTCATGGACCTCTGTGAAGACAAATGTCATGTAGCATTTTAATGACAAGGGCATGGTGCATTGTGATGAGTAGGACAGAGAACAATGTGATGACAATGTCATGGAGAAGTTGGATGAAAAGTGTCATGGAACATTTTGGTGACAGTGGTTATGGATCATTGTGATGTCAAGGGTCATCGAGCATCGTGATGAAAAGGGTCATGGTGCATTTTGATGACAGGGGTTATAGTACATTGTGACGTCAGGGGTCATGGAGCACTGTGATGATAAGGGCATGTAGCATTGTGATGACAGGGGTCATGGAACATTGTGATGACATGGTTAAGGGAGTATTGTGATGACTAGTGATGGAACATTGAGATATCAGTGGTGAGAGAGCATTTTGATGAGAATTGCATGGAGAATTTTGATGACAAGGTTTATGGAGCATTGTGATCACAAGCTTGTGTAGAATTGTGATGACAAGCGCATGGCATATTGTGATGACATGTGTCATGGAGCATTGTGCTGACAAGCACATGGAGCATTGTGGTGACAATGGCATGGAGCATTGTGATGACGGAGGCATTACGAATTGGTCTGACAAGTTTCATGGATTATTGTGATGACAGTGGGCATGGCGAATTGTGATGACAAGGGCATGGAGCATTGTGATGACAAGTTTATGGAGTATTGTGAAGACAGGTGTCCGGGAGCATTGTGATGACATATTTTCTGGTCCATTGTGATGAGAATGGCATGGAGACTTGTGATGCCAAGTGTCATGGAGGATTGTGATGTCAAACGTAATGGAGCATTGTGATGACAATGCCTTGGAGCATTGTGATGACAAGGCCAAGGAGCATTGTGATGACAATGGCCATTGAGAAGTTTGATGAAAAGGTCGTGAAGCATTGTGATGACAAGCGCATGTACCTTGCTATGACAGGGGTCATGGAACATTGCGATTACAAATGCATGAAGAATGGTGATGACAAGGGCATGCAACATTATGATGAGAAGTGTTTTGGAGCATTGTGATGACAAGGACGTGGAGAATTGTGATGAAAAGGGACATGGAGCATTGTGAGGACCAGGGCATGGAGCACTGTGATGAGAAGAACGTGGAGCATTGTGATGAGAAGTCCATGTTTAATTGTGATGACGAGTGTCATGGAGCACTATAATGACAAGGGGCATGGAGCATTGTGAGGACAGGTGTCATGGAGCATGGTGGTGACAGGGGTCATGGAGCATTGTGATGTTAAGTGTCATGAAGCATTCTGATGACAAGCTTGTGGAGTACTGTGATGATAATGGCATGGAGCATTGGTATGGAAAGGGCATGGATCATTGTGATGACAAAGGCATGGATCCTTTTCATGACAGGATTCAAAGAGCATTCCAACCACAAGTGTCAGGGAGCATTGTGATGACACGTGTATGGAGCATTGTGAGGAGAAAGATCATGGAGCATTGAGATGACAAGGGCATGTAGTATTGTGATGACAGGCATCATGGAGCGTTGTGATGACAAGTGTTATGGAACATTGTGATCACACGGGTTTGGAGCATTGCGATGACAGAGTTCATGGAGCATATTGATTTCAAGGAGCATGGATCTTTGTGATGACAAGGACATGAAGCAATGTGATCCCAAGATGCATGGAGGATTGTGATGACAATGGTAATGGAGGAATGTGATGACAAGTGCATGGAGCATTGTGATGAAAAAGTCATGTAGCGTTTTGCTGACAAAGGCATGGAGCATTGTGATGACAAGTGTCATGAAGCACTGTGATGACAAATGTCACGGAGCATTGTGATTACAGGGGCCATGGAGCCTTGGGATGACACGGCCAAGGATCATTGTGTTGACAAGTGTTATGGAGAATTTTGATGACAAGAGTCCCGGATCATTGTTTTGTCAGAAGTCATGGAGCGTTGTGATGAGAGTGGTCATGAAGCATTGGAATGACAAGGGTCATGGAGCATTGTGATCATAAGGTCATGGAGCATTGGGCTGAAAATATTCATGGAGTATTGTGTTGAGAGGTGTCATGGAGCATTGTGATGACAATGTCCTGGAGCATTTAATGAGAAGACCATGGAGCCATGTGATGACAAGTCTCATGGAGCATTGTCACGGAAAGCGGCATGCAGCACTGTGATTACTGTGGTCTTGGAGCATTGTGATGAATAGGGCATGGAGCATTGTGATGAAAAAGGCATGGAGCCTTGCCATGACAGGGTTCCAAGAGCATATTGACATCAAGTGTCAGGGACCATTGTGATGACAAGTGTATTGATCATAGTGATGCCAAAGCTCATGGAGCATTGTGATGAGAAGACCATGGAAAATTTTGATGACGAGAGTCATGCGGCATTGTGAGGACAAGTGTTATGGAACATTGTGATCACAAGGGATTGGAGCCTTGCGATGACAGAGGTCATGGAGCATTTTGAGTTCATTCTGATGACAATAGCATGAAGCACTATGATGATGGGCATGGTGCATTGTGATGACAGGGTTCATGGAGCATTGAGATGAAAAGGGGCATGGAGCATTGTAGTTACAAGGGTCTTGGAGCTTTGTGATGACAAGGGCATGCAGCATTGTGATGCGAAGGCCATGGATAATGGTGATGACGAGCGTCATGGGGCGTTGTGATGAGAAGTGTTATGGAACATTGTGATCCGAAGTGTTTAGAGCATTGTGATGTCAGATGTCATGGAGCATTTTGATTTCATTTTGGTTAAAATAGCGTGAAGCAATATGATGATAGACATGTTGCATTGTGTTGACAGGGTTCATGGAGCAATGAGATGAAAAGTGGCATGGAGCATTGTGATTACAGGGTTCTTGGAGCATTGTGATGACAAGGACATGGATCATTGTGATGAGAAGGCCATGGAGCCTTCTGAGGACCTGTGTCTTGGAGATTTTGATGACAAGGGCATGAAGCATTGTTGTAACAGGGTACTGAGAGCATTGTGATTTCAAAGGTTATGGAGCATTGTGATAAGAAGGTCGTGGAACATTGTGATGGCTGGGATCATGGAGCATGGTTATGACAGTGGCAATGGAGCATTGTGATGACAAGGGCATGGAGCATTGGTCTGAAAAGTTTCATGGATTATTGTGATGAGAGTGGGCATTGTGATGACAAAGGCACAGAACACTGTGATACATGGGCCATGTAGTTTTTTAACGACAAGTGCATGGAGAATTGTGATGACAAGAGCATGTAACATTGTGATGAGAAGTGTCATGGAGCATTGTGATGACAAAGACGTAAAGAATTGTGATGACAAGGGACATGGAGCATTGTGATGACCAGAGCATGGAGCATTGGTCTGACAGGTTTCATGGATTATTGTGATGACAAATGTCAGGGAGCATTTTGATGACAAGTGTGTGGGGCATTGTGATGGGAAGAGCAGGGAGTATTGTGATGAAAAGGTTGTGGAGCATTGTGATGACAAGCGAAAGTCACATTTTGATGCCATGGGTCATGGAGCAATGTGCTGACAAGGGCATGCAGCTTTGTGATGAGAATAGTCATGGAGCATTGAGATGAAAAGGGGCATGGAGCATTGTGATGACAGGGGTCTAGGATCTTTGTGATGACAGAGGTCATGGATCATTTTTATTTCCTTGTGATGACAAAAGCCTGAAGCATTATGATGATGGGCATGGTTCATTGTGATGACAGGTGTAATGGAGCATTGAGATGAAAAGGGGCATGGAGCATTGTGATTACAGGGGTATAGGAGCATTGTGATGACAAGAGCATGGAGCATTGTGATGAAAAGTGCTTGGAGCCTTTTCATGACATGTTTCAAGGAGCATTCTGATGACGAGTGTCAGGGAGCATTGTGATGACAACTCTCTTGAGCATTGTGATGACAGAGATCATGGATCACTGTGATGACAGGTGTCATGGAACATTGTGATGAGAAGGTCATGGAGCATTGGGCTGAAAATATTCATGGAGTATTGTGGTGACAGGGGTCATGGATCCCTTTGATAGCAAGGGAATGGAGCATTTTGATGACAAGGTCCTGGAGCATTGTGAAGAAAAGATCATGGAGCATTGTGATGACAAGTCTAATGGAGCATTCTGATGAAAAGGGGCATGGAACATTGTGATTACAGGGCGCTGGAGCATTGTAATGACAAGAGCAAGGATATTTGTGATGAGAAGGCCATGGAGCATACTCATGATTTGTGTCATGGTGTTTTGTGATGACAAGGGCATGGACCATTGTGATTACAGGTGTCTTTGAGCATTGTGATGACAAGGGTCAAGGAGCCTTGTGAGGAGAAGGCCGTGGGAAATTATGATGGCAGTGGTCATAGAGCATTGTTATGACGGGGGTAATGGAGCATTGTGATTAAAAGGGCACGGAACATAGGTCTATAAAATTTCATGGATTATTGTGATGACAGTGGGTACGGAGCATTGTGATGACAAGGGCTCGGAACACTGTGATACATGGGTTATGGAGGATTGAAATGACATGGGCATGGAGCATTGTGATGAGAAGTGCATCGAGAATTGTGATGACAATCGTCATGGAGCTTTGTGATGACAAAGGCATGGAGCAATATGATGAGACGTTTCAGGGAGCATTGTGATGACAATGGCATGGAGCATTGTGATGCCAAGGGTCATGGAGCTGTGTGATAACAAATGTCATGGAGCTGTTTGATGACAAGGGCATGGTGTTTTGTGATGAGAATGGCAGGGAGCATTGTGATGACAGGTGTTATGGAACATTGTGATGTCAGGGCTCATGGAGCATTGTGATAATATGGGCATGTAGCATGGTGATGACAGGTGTCATGGAACATTGTGAGATGACAAGTGTTTTGAGCATTGTGATGACATACATCTTGGATCATTGAAATGACAAGGGCATGGAGTAATGTGATGACAGGCATCATGGAGCATTGTGATGAGTGTGTTATGGAACATAGTGATCACAAGGGTTTGGAGCATAGTGATGACAGAGGTCATGGATCATTTTGATTTCAAGGAGCATGGAACATTGTGATGACAAGGGCATGAAGCAATGTGATCCCAAGTTTCAGGGAGGATTGTGATGACAATGGTAATGGAGTATTGTGATGAAAATCACATGGAGCACTGTGATGACAAGGTCATGTAGCATTTTGCTGACAAAGGCATGGAGCATTGTGATGAGAAGTGTCATGAAACATTGTGATAACAGGGGTCATAGAGCTTTAGGATGACAAGAGCATGGACCATTTTGATGAGAAGAGTCATGGAGCATTTTGATGACAAGAACCACAGATCATTGTGTGGTCACGAGTCATTGACCGTTGTGATGACAGTGGTCATGGAGGATTGAGCTGAAAATGTTCTTGGAACATTATGAACACAAGGGAATGGAGCATTGTGGTGACAATATCCTGGAGCATTGTGATGAGATGACCATGGAGTCTTTTGATGACAAGTCTCATGGAGCATGCTGATGGAAAGGCACATGGAGCATTGTGATTACAGATGTTTTGGAGCATTGTAATGACAAGAGAATGGAGCATTGTGATGAGAAGTCCATGGAACATTCTGATGACCCGCATCATGGAGTTTTGTGATGACAATGGCAAGAGGCATTTTGATTACAGGGGACTTGGAGCATTGAGATGAAAAGGGCAGGGATCATTGTGATGACAAAGGCATGGAGCCTTGTCATGACAGGGTTCAAGGAGCATACTGACGACAAGTGTCAGGGAGCATTGTGATGAAAAGTGTATTGAGCATTGTGATGACAAAGGTCATGGAGCATTGTGATGAGAAGACCATGGATAAATATGATGACGAGCGTCATGGGGCGTTGTGATGACAAGTGTTATGGAACATTGTGATCACAAAGGTTTGGAGTATTGTGATGACAGAGGTCATGGAGCATTTTGATTTCATTGTGATGACAAAATCATGAAGATTATGATGAAGGGCATGGTGCATTGTGATGGTAGGGTTCATGGAGCACTGAGATGAAAAGTGTCAAGGAGCATTGTTATGACAGGGGTCTTGGAGCATTGTGGTGACAAGGACATGGAGCATTGTGATGAGAAGGCCAAGTAGAATTCTGATGACATGCGTCATGGAGCTTCGTGATGACAAGGGCATAGAGCATTGTGATTCCAGGGGTATTGGAGCATTGTGATGACAAGGGAATCGAACATTGTGATGAAATAGGCATGGAACCTTTTCATGACAGGGTTCAAGGAGGATTCTGATGACAAGTGTCAGGGAGCATTGTGATGACAAAAGTCATGAAGCACTGTGATGACAAGGATAATGGAGCATTGTGATGAGACTTTCATGGAGCATAGGGCTGAAAATGTTCATGGAATATTGTGATGACAGGAGTCATGGAGCATTGTGATGACAAGGGAATGGAGCATTGAGATGACAAAACCCTGGATCATTGTGATGAGAAGACCATGGAGCCTTGTGATGACAAGTCTCATGGAGCATTCTGATGAAAAGTGGCATGGAGCATTGTGATTACAGGGGTCTTTGAGCATTGTGATGACAATGGCATGGAGCATTTTGATGAGAAGGCCATGGAGCTTTCTGATGATATGTGTCATGGAGTTTTGTGATGAAAAGGGAATGGAGCATTGTGATTACTGGGGTCTTGGGGCACTGTGATGACAATGGTCATGGAGCCTTGTGATGAAAAGGCCTTGATGGCAGGGGTCATGGAGCATTCTTATGACAGTGGTAATGGAGCATTGTGTTGACAAAGGCATGGAGCATTTTGATGAGAAGGGCATCGAGCATTGTGATAACAAGCATCATGGAGCTTTGAGATGACAAAGTCATGGAGCAATGTGATGAGTGGGTTCATGGAGCATTGTGATGCCAAAGGTCATGGACCTTTGTGATGACAAAGGTCATGGAGCATTTTGCTGACAAGGGCATGGTGCACTGTGATGAGTAGGACAGAGAGAAATGTGATGACAAGGTCATGGAGCAATTGGATGAAAAGTGTCATGGAACATTTTGATGACAGGGGTTATGGATCATTGTGATGTCAAGGGTCATCGAGCATTGTGATGAAAAGTGTTATGGTGCATTTTGATGACAGGTGTTATAGAACATTGTGATCTCAGTGTTCATGGAGCAGTGTGATGATAAGGGCATGTAGCATTGTGATGACAGGGGTCATGGAACATTGTGATGACAGGGGTCATGGAGCATTGTGATGACAAGTATCATGGAGCATTCTGAGGACAAACTTGTGGAATATTGTGATGACAATGGCATGGAGCATTGTGATGGAAAGGGCATGGATCATTGTGATGAAAAAGGCATGGATTCTTTTCATGACAGGATTCAAGGAGCATTCCGACGACAAGTGTCAGGGAGCATTGTCATGACAAGTGTATTGAGCATTGTGATGGCAAAGGTCATGGAGCATTGAGATGACAAGGGCATGGATTATTGTGATGACAGGCATCATGGAGCGTTGTAATGACAAGTGTTATGGAACATTGTGATCACACGGGTTTGGAGCATTGCGATGACAGAGTTCATGGAGCATATTGATTTCAAGGAGCATGGATCTTTGTGATGACAAGGGCATGAAGCAATGTGATCCCAAGATGCATGGAGGATTGTGATGACAATGGTAATGGAGGAATATGATGACAAGCGCATGGAGCATTGTGATGAAAAGGTCATGTAGCCTTTTGCTGCCAAAGGCATGGAGCATTGTGATGACAAGTGTCTTGGAGCACTGTGATGACAAACGTCACGTAGCATTGTGATTACAGGGGTCATGGAGCATTGGGATGACACGGCCAAGGATCATTTTGTTGACAAGTGTTATGGAGAATTTTGATGACAAGAGTCCCGGATCATTGTGTTGTCAGGGGTCATGGAGCGTTGTGATGACAGTGGTCATGGAGCATTGTGATGACAAGGGTCATGGAGCATTGTGATCATAAGGTCATGGAGCATAGGTCTGAAAATATTCATGGAGTATTGTGATGAGAGGTGTCATGGAGCATTGTGATGACAAGGGAACGGAGCATTGTGATGACAATGTCCTGGAGCATTTAATGAGAAGACCATGGAGCCATGTGATGACAAGTCTCATGGAGCATTCTCACGAAAAGTGGCATGGATCATTGTGATTATTGTGGTCTTGGAGCATTGTGATGAATAGGGCATGAAACATTGTGATGAAAATGGAATGGAGCCTTGCATTGACAGGTTTCCAAGAGCATATTGACATCAAGTGTCAGGGACCATTGTGATGAGAAGTGTATTGAGCATGGTGATGCCAAAGCTCATGGAGCATTGTGATGAGAAGACCATGGATAATTTTTATGAAGAGCGTCATACGGCGTTGTGAGGACAAGTGTTATGGAACATTGTGATCACAAGGGAGTGGAGCCTTGTGATGACAGAGGTCATGGAGCATTTTGAGTTCATTCTGATGACAATAGCATGAGGCACTATGATGATGGGCATGGTGCATTTTGATGAAAGTGTTCATGGAGCATTGAGATGAAAAGTTGCATGGAGCATTGTAGTTACAAGGGTCTTGGAGCTTTGTGATGAGAAGGGCATGCAGCATTGTGATGAGAAGGCCATGGAGGATTCTGATGACATGCGTAATGGAGCTTTGTGATGACAAGGGCATGGAGCATTGTGATGAGAAGACCATGGATAATGGTGATGACGAGCGTCATGGGGCGTTGTGATGAAAAGTGTTATGGAACATTGTGATCCCAAGGGTTTAGAGCATTGTGATGGCAGATGTCATGGAGCATTTTGATTTCATTTTGTTACAATAGCGTGAAGCAATATGATGATGGACATGTTGCATTGTGATGACTGGGTTCATGGAGCATTGAGATGAAAAGTGACATGGAGCATTGTGATTACAGGGTTCTTGGAACATTGTGATGACAAGGGCATGGAGCATTGTGATGAGAAGGCCATGGGGCCTTCTGATGACCTGTGTCATGGAGATTTTGATGACAAGGGCATGAAGCATTGTTGTAACAGGGGTCTTAGATTATTGTGATTACAAGGGTTATGGAGCCTTGTGATAAGAAGGCGGTGCAACATTCTGATGGCTGGTGTCATGGAGCATTGTTATGACAGTGGTAATGGAGCATTGTGATGACAAAGGCATGGAGCATTGGTCTGAAAAGTTTCATGGATTATTGTGATGAGAGTGGGCATGGAGCATTGTGATGAAAAGGGCACGGAACTCTGTGATACATGGGTCATGTAGGATTGTAACGACAAGGGCATGGAGAATTGTGATGACAAGGGCATGTAACATTGTGATGAGAAGTGTCATGGAGCATTGTGATGACAGAGATGTAGAGCATTGTGATGACAAGGGACATGGAGCATTGTGATGACCAGAGCATGGAGCATTGGTGTGACAAGTTTCATGGATTATTGTGATGACAAATGTCATGGAGCATTTTGATGACAAGGACGTGGTGAATTGTGATGGGAAGAGCAGGGAGCCTTGTGATGACAAGGTTTATGGAGCATTGTGATGACAAGGTTGTGGAGCATTGTGATGACAAGCGGAAGTCACATTTTGATGCCATGTGTCATGGAGCACTGTGCTGACAAGGGCGTGTAGCTTTGTGATGAGAAGGGTCATGGAGCATTGAGATGAAAAGGGGCATGGAGCATTGTGATGACAGGGGTCTAGGAGCTTTGTGATGACAGAGGTCATGGAGCATTTTGATTTCCTTGTGATGACAATAGCCTGAAGCACTATGATGATGGGCATGGTCCATTGTGATGACAGGTGTAATGGAGCATTGAGATGAAAAGGGGCATGGAGCATTGTGATTACAGGGGTATAGGAGCATTGTGATGACAAGAGCATGGAGCATTGTGATGAAAAGTGCTTGGAGCCTTTTCATGACATGTTTCAAGGAGCATTCTGATGACGAGTGTCAGGGAGCATTGTGATGACAACTCTCTTTAACATTGTGATGACAAAGATCATAGAGCACTGTGATGACAGGTGTCATAGAGCATTGTGATGAGAAGGTCATGGAGCATTGGGCTGAAAATATTCATGGAGTATTGTGGTGACAGGGGTTATGGATCCTTTTGATGCAAAGGGATTGGAGCATTGAGATGACAAGAGTCATGGAGCTTTGTGATGACAAGGACATGGAGCAATATGATGAGACGTTTCAAGGAGCATTGTGATGACAATGGCATGGAGCATTGTGATGCCAAGGGTCATGGAGCTGTGTGATAACAAATGTCATGGAGCAGTTTGATGACAAGGGCATGGTGCATTGTGATCAGAAGGGCAGGGAGCATTTTGATGACAGGTGTTATGGAACATTGTGATGTCAGGGCTCATGGAGCATTGTGATGATATGGGCATGGAGCATGGTGATGACAGGTGTGATGGAACAGTGTGAGATGACAAGTGTTTTGAGCATTGTGATGACATACATCTTGGATCATTGAAATGACAAGCGCATGGAGTAATGTGATGACAGGCATCATGGAGCATTGTGATGAGTGTGCTATGGAACATAGTGATCACAAGGATTTGGAGCATAGTGATGAGAGTGGTCATGGATCATTTTGATTTCAAGGAGCATGGAACATTGTGATGACAAGGGCATGAAGGAATGTGATCCCAAGTTTCAGGGAGGATTGTGATGACAATGGTAATGGAGTATTGTGATGAGAATCACATGGAGCACTGTGATGACAAGGTCATGTAACATTTTGCTGACAAAGGCATGGAGCATTGTGATGACAAGTGTCATGGAACATTGTGATAACAGGGGTCATAGAGCATTAGGATGACAAGAGCATGGTCCATTTTGATGAGAAGAGTCATGGAGCATTTTGATGACAAGAGCCACAGATCATTGTGTTGTCAGGGGTCATTGAGCGTTGTCATGACAGTGGTCATGGAGGATTGGGCTGAAAATGTTCTTGGAGCATTGTGAACACAAGGGAATGGAGCATTGTGGTGACAATATCCTGGAGCATTTTGATGAGATGACCATGGAGTCTTTTGATGATAAGTCTCATGCGGCATGCTGATGGAAAGGCGCATGGAGCATTGTGATTACAGTTGTTTTGGAGCATTGTGATGACAAGAGCATGGAGCATTGCGATGAGAAGTCAATGGAACATTCTGATGACCCGCATCATGGAGTTTTGTGATGACAATGGCAAGAGGCATTGTGAATACAGGGGTCTTGGAGCATTGTGATGAAAAAGGCAGGGATTATTGTGATAACAAAGGCATGGAGCCTTGCCATGACAGGCTTCAAGGATCCTACTGACGACAAGTGTCAGGGAGCATTGTGATGAAAAGTGTATTGATCATTGTGATGACAAAGGTCATGGAGCTTTGTAATGAGAAGACCATGGATAATTGCGATACCGAGCGTCATGGGGCGTTGTGATGACAAGTGTTCAGGAACATTGTGATCACAAGGGTTTGGAGCATTGTGATGACAGAGGTCATGGAGCATTTTGGTTTCATTGTGATGACAAAACCATGAAGATTATGATGAAGGGCATGATGCATTGTGATGATAGGGTTCATGGAGCACTGAGATGAAAAGTGTCAAGGAGCATTTTTATGACAGGTGTCTTGGAGCATTGTGATGACAAGGGCATGGAGCATTGTGATGAGAAGGCCAAGGAGAATTCTGATGACATGCGTCATGGAGCTTCGTGATGACAAGGGCATAGAGCATTGTGATTACAGGGGTCTTGGAGCATTGAGAAGAAAAGGGGCATGGAGCATTGTGATTCCAGGGGTATTGGAGCATTGTGATGACAAGGGAATCGAGCATTGTGATGAAATAGTCATGGAACCTTTTCATGACACGGTTCAAGGAGGATTCTGATGACAAGTGTCAGGGAGCATTGTGATGACAAAAGTCATGAAGCACTGTGATGACAAGGATATTGGAGCATTGTGATGAGAAGTTCATGGAGCATTGGGCTGAAAATGTTCATGGAGTATTGTGATGACAGGAGTCATGGAGCATTGTGATGACAAGGGAATGGAGCATTGAGATGACAAGACCCTGGATCATTGTGATGAGAAGACCATGGAGCCTTGTGATGACAAGTCTCATGGAGCATTCTGATGAAAAGTGGCATGGAGCATTGTGATTACAGGGGTCTTGGAGCATTGTGATGACAATGGCATGGAACAATTTGATGTGAATGCCATGGAGCTTTCTGATGATATGTGTCATGGAGTTTTGTGATGAAAAGGGCATGGAGCATTGTGATTAAAGGGGTCTTGGGGCACTGTGATGACAATGGTCATGGAGCCTTGTGATGAAAAGGCCTTGATGGCAGGGGTCATGGAGCATTCTTATGACAGTGGTAATGGAGCATTGTGATGACAAAGGCATGGAGCATTTTGATGAGAAGGGCATCGAGCATTGTGATAACAAGCATCATGGAGCTTTGAGATGACAAAGTCATGGAGCAATGTGATGAGTGGGTTCATGGAGCATTGTGATGACAATGGCATGGAGCATTGTGATGCCAAAGGTCATGGACTTTTGTGATGACAAAGGTCATGGAGCATTTTGCTGACAAGGGCATGGTGCACTGTGATGAGTAGGACAGAGAGCAATGTGATGACAGGGTCATGGAGCTATTGGATGAAAAGTGTCATGGAACATTTTGATGACAGGGGTTATTGATCACTGTGATGTCAAGGGTCATCGAGCATTGTGATGAAAAGTGTCATGGTGCATTTTGATGACAGGTGTTAAAGAACATTGTGATGTCAGGGGTCATGGAGCAGTGTGATGATAAGGGTATGTAGCATTGTGATGACAGGGGTCATGGAACATTGTGATGACATGGTTGAGGGAGTATTGGGATGACTAGTGATGGAACATTGTGATATCAGTGGTGAGAGAGCATTTTGATGAGAATTGCATGGAGAAATTTGATGACAAGATTTATGGAGCATTGTGATGACAAGCTTGTGGAGAATTGTGATGACAAGCGCATGGCATATTGTGATGACATGTGTCATGGAGCATTGTGCTGACAAGCACATGGAGCATTGTGGTGACAATGACATGGAGCATTGTGATGACACAGGCATGACAAATTGGTCTGACAAGTTACATGGATTATTGTGATGACAGTGGGCATGGCGAATTGTGATGACAAGGGCATGGAGCATGGTGATGACAAGTTTATGGAGTATTGTGAAGACAGGTGTCCGGGAGCATTGTGATGACATATGTTCTGGTCCATTGTGATGAGAATGGCATGGGTAATTGTGATGCCAAGTGTCATGGAGGATTGTGATGTCAAACGTAATGGAGCGTTGTGATGACAAGGTCTTGGAGCATTGTGATGACAAGGGCCATTGAGAAGTTTGATGACACGGTCTTGAAGCATTGTGATGACAAGCGCATGTACCTTGCTATGACAGTGGTCATGGAGCATTGCGATTACAAATGCATGGAGAATGGTGATGACAAGAGCATGTAACATTGTGATGAGAAGTGTTTTGGAGCATTGTGATTGCAAGGACGTAGAGAATTGTGATGACAGGGACATGGAGCATTGTGAGGACCAGGGCATGGAGCACTGTGATGACAAGAACGTGGAGCATTGTGATGAGAAGTCCATGGATAATTGTTATGACGAGTGTCATGGAGCACTGTAATGACAAGGGGCATGGAGCATTGTGAGGACAGGTGTCATGGAGCATTGTGGTGATAGGGGTCATGGAGCATTGTGAGGACGAGTGTCATGGAGCATTCTGAGGACAAGCTTGTGGAGTATTGTGATGACAATGGCATGGAGCATTGTGATGGAAAGGGTATGGATAATTGTAATGAAAAAGGCATGGATCCTTTTCATGACAGGATTCAAGGAGCATTCCGAAGACAAGTGTCACGGATCATTGTGATGACAAGTGTATTGAGCATTGTGATGACAAAGGTCATGGAGCATTGAGATGACAAGGGCATGGAGTATTGTGATGACAGGCATCATGGAGCGTTGTGATGACAAGTGTTATGGAACATTGTGATCACACGGGTTTGGAGCATTGCGATGACAGAGTTCATGGATCATATTGATTTCAAGGAGCATGGATCTTTGTGATGACAAGGACATGAAGCAATGTGATCCCAAGATGCATGGAGGATTGTGATGACAATGGTAATGGAGGAATGTGATGACAAGCGCATGGAGCATTGTGATGAAAAGGTCATGTAGCGTTTTGGTGACAAAGGCATGGAGCATTGTCATGACAAGTGTCATGGAGCACTATGATGACAAACGTCACATAGCATTGTGATTACAGGGGTCATGGAGCATTGGGATGGCACGGCCAAGGATCATTGTTTTGACAAGTGATATGGAGAATTTTGATGACAAGAGTCCCGGATCATTGTGTTGTCAGGGGTCATGGAGCGTTGTGATGACAGTTGTCATGGAGCATTGGGATGACAAGGGTCATGGAGCATTGTGATCATAAGGTTATGGAGCATTGGGCTGAAAATGTTCATGGAGTATTGTGATGAGAGGTGTCATGGAGCATCGTGATGACAAGGGAATGGAGCATTGTGATGACAATGTCCTGGAGCATTTAATGAGAAGACCATGGAGCCATGTGATGACAAGTCTCATGGAGCATTCTCACGAAAATCGGCATGGAGAATTGTGATTTCTGTGGTCTTGGAGCTTTGTGATGAATAGGGCATGGAGCCTTGTGATGAAAATGGCATGGAGCCTTACCATGACAGGGTTCCAAGAGCATATTGACATCAAGTGTCAGGGACCACTGTGATGACAAGTGTATTGAGCATGGTGATACCAAAGCTCATGGAGCATTGTGATGAGAAGACCATGGATAATTTTGATGACGAGCGTCATGCGGCGTTGTGAGGACAAGTGTTATGGAACATTGTGATCACAAGGGATTGGAGCCTTGTGATGACAGAGGTCATGGAGCATTTTGAGTTCATTCTGATGACAATAGCATGAAGCACTATGATGATGGGCATGGTGCATTGTGATGACAGTGTTCATGGTTCAATGAGATGAAAAGGTGCATGGAACATTGTAGTTACAAGTGTCTTGGAGCTTTGTGATGAGAAGGGCATGCAGCATTGTGATAAGAAGGCCATGGAGGATTCTGATGACATGCGTCATGGAGCTTTGTGATGACAAGAGCATGGAGCATTGTGATGAGAAGACCATGGATAATGGTGATGACGAGCGTCATGGGGCGTTGTGATGAAAAGTGTTATGGAACATTGAGATCTCAAGGCTTTAGAGCATTGTGAGGGCAGATGTCATGGAGCATTTTGATTTCATTTTCGTTACAATAGCGTGAAGCAATATGATGATGGACATGTTGCATTGTGAATACAGGGTTCATGGAGCTTTGAGAGAAAAAGTGGCATGGAGCTTTGTGATTACAGGGTTTTTGGAGCATTGTGATGACAAGGGCACGGAACACTTTGATACATGGGTCATGTAGGATTGTAACGACAAGGGCATGGATAATTGTGATGACAAGAGCATGTAACATTCTGATGAGAAGTGTCATGGAGCATTGTGATGACAAAGACGTAGAGAATTGTGATGACAAGGGACATGGAGCATTGTGATGACCAGAGCATGGAGCATTGGTCTGACAAGTTTCATGGATTATTGTGATGACAAATGTCATGGAGCATTTTAGATGACAATTGCGTGGGGCTTTGTGATGGGAAGAGCAGGGAGCATTGTGATGACAAGATTTATGGAGCATTGTGATGAGAAGCGCAAGTCACATTTTGATGCCATGGGTCATGGAGCACAGTGCTGACAAGGTCATTCAGCTTTGTTATGACAAGGGTCATGGAGCATTGAGATGAAAAGGGGCATGGAGCATTGTGATTACAAGGGTCTAGGAGCTTTGGATGACAGAGGTCATGGATCATTTTGATTTGATTGTGATGAAAATAGCCTGAAGCATTATGATGATGGGCATTGTCCATTGAGATGACAGGTGTAATGGAGCATTGAGATGAAAAGGGGCATGGAGCATTGTGATTTCAGTGGTATAGGAGCATTGTGATGACAAGAGCATGGAGCATTGTGATGAAAAGTGCTTGGAGCCTTTTCATGACATGTTTCAAGGAGCATTCTGAAGACGAGTGTCAGGGATCATTGTGATGACAACTCTCTTTAGCATTGTGATGACAAAGATCATGGAGCACTGTGATGACAGGTGTCATGGAGCATTGTGATGAGAAGGTCATGGAGCATTGGGCTGAAAATATTCATGGAGTATTGTGGTGAGAGGGTTCATGGATCCTTTTGATGGCAATGGAATGGAGCATTGTGATGACAAGGTCCTGGAGTATTGTGAAGAGAAGACCATGGAGCCTTGTGATGACAAGTCTAATGGAGCATTCTGATGAAAAGGGGCATGGAGCATTGTGATTACAGGGCCCTGGAGCCTTGTAATGACAAGAGCAAGGAGCATTGTGATGAGAAGGCCATGGAGCATTCTCTTGATTTGTGTCATGGTGTTTTGTGATGACAAGGGCATGGACCATTGTGATTGCAGGCGTCTTGGAGCATTGTGATGACAAGGGTCATCGAGCCTTGTGAGGAGAAGGCCGTGGGACATTATGATGGGGAGGTCATTGAGCATTTTTATGACGGGGGTAATGGAGCATAGTGATGAAAAGGTCACGGTACATAGGTCTATAAAATTTCATGGATTATTGTGATGACAGTGGGTATGGAGCATTGTGATGACAAGGGCTCCGAACACTGTGATACATGGGTCATGGAGGATTGTAATGACATGGGCATGGAGCATTGTGATGAGAAGGGCATTGAGAATTGTGATGACAAGCGTCATGGAGCTTTGTGATGACAAGGGTCATGGAGCTGTGTGATAACAAATGTCATGGAGCAGTTTGATGACAAGGGCATGGTGCATTGTGATGAGAAGGGCAGGGAGCATTGTGATGACAGGTGTTATGGAACATTGTGATGTCAGGGCTCATGGAGCATTGTGATGATATGGGCATGTAGCATGGTGATGACAGGTGTCATGGAACATTGTGAGATGACAAGTGTTTTGAGCATTGTGATGACATACATCTTGGATCATTGAAATGACAAGGGCATGGAGTAATGTGATGACAGGCATCATGGAGCATTGTGATGAGTGTGTTATGGAACATAGTGATCACAAGGGTTTGGAGCATAGTGATGACAGTGGTCATGGATCATTTTGATTTCAAGGAGCATGGAACATTGTGATGACAAGGGCATGAAGCAATGTGATCCCAAGTTTCAGGGAGGATTGTGATGACAATGGTAATGGAGTATTGTGATGAAAATCACATGGAGCACTGTGATGACAAGGTCATGTAGCATTTTGCTGACAAAGGCATGGAGCATTGTGATGAGAAGTGTCATGAAACATTGTGATAACAGGGGTCATAGAGCATTAGGATGACAAGAGCATGGACCATTTTGATGAGAAGAGTCATGGAGCATTTTGATGACAAGAGCCACAGATCATTGTGTGGTCAGGGGTCCTTGAGCGTTGTGATGACAGTGGTCATGGAGGATTTGGCTGAAAATGTTCTTGGAGCATTATGAACACAAGGGAATGGAGCATTGTGGTGACAATATCCTGGAGCATTGTGCTGAGTTGACCATGGAGTATTTTGATGACAAGTCTCATGGAGCACCCTGATGGAAAGGAGCATGGAGCATTGTGATTACAGTTGTCTTGGAACACTGTGATGACAAGAGCATGGAGCATTGTGATGAGAAGTCCATGCAACATTCTGATGACCTGCATCATGGAGCTTTGTGATGACAATGGCTAGAGGCATGGTGATTACAGGGGTCGTGGAGCATTGTGATGAAAACGGCATGGATCATTGTGATGACAAAGGCATGGAGCCTTGCCATGACAGTGTTCAAGGAGCTCCCTGACGACAAGTGTCAGGGAGCATTGTGATGAAAAGTGTATTGAGCATTGTGATGACAGAGTTCATGGAGCATTGTGATGAGTAGACCATGGATAAATGTGATGACGAGCGTCATGGGGCGTTGTGATGACAAGTGTTATGGAACATTGTGATCACAAGGGTTTGGAGCATTGTGATGACAGAGGTCATGGAGCATTTTGATTTCATTGTGATGACAAAATCATGAAGCATTATGATGAAGGGCATGGTGCATTGTGATGATAGGGTTCATGGAGCACTGAGATGAAAAGTGTCATGGAGCATTGTTATGACAGGTGTCTTGAAGCATTGTGATGACAAGGGCATGGAGCATTGTGATGAGAAGGCCAAGGAGAATTCTGATGACATGCGTCATGGAGCTTCGTGATGACAAGGTCATAGAGCATTGTGATTACAGGGGTCTTGGAGCATTGAGAAGAAAAGGGGCATGGAGCATTGTGATTCCAGGGGTATTGGAGCATTGTGATGACAAGGGAATCGAGCATTGTGATGAAATAGTCATGGAACCTTTTCATGACACGGTTCAAGGAGGATTCTGATGACAAGTGTCAGGGAGCATTGTGATGACAAAAGTCATGAATCACTGTGATGACAAGGATATTGGAGCATTGTGATGAGAAGTTCATGGAGCATTGGGCTGAAAATGTTCATGGAGTATTGTGATGACAGGAGTCATGGAGCATTGTGATGACAAGGGAATGGAGCATTGAGATGACAAGACCCTGGATCATTGTGATGAGAAGACCATGGAGCCTTGTGATGACAAGTCTCATGGAGCATTCTGATGAAAAGTGGCATGGAGCATTGTGATTACAGGGGTCTTGGAGCATTGTGATGACAATGGCATGGAACAATTTGATGTGAATGCCATGGAGCTTTCTGATGATATGTGTCATGGAGTTTTGTGATGAAAAGGGCATGGAGCATTGTGATTAAAGGGGTCTTGGGGCACTGTGATGACAATGGTCATGGAGCCTTGTGATGAAAAGGCCTTGATGGCAGGGGTCATGGAGCATTCTTATGACAGTGGTAATGGAGCATTGTGATGACAAAGGCATGGAGCATTTTGATGAGAAGGGCATCGAGCATTGTGATAACAAGCATCATGGAGCTTTGAGATGACAAAGTCATGGAGCAATGTGATGAGTGGGTTCATGGAGCATTGTGATGACAATGGCATGGAGCATTGTGATGCCAAAGGTCATGGACCTTTGTGATGACAAAGGTCATGGAGCATTTTGCTGACAAGGGCATGGTGCACTGTGATGAGTAGGACAGAGAGCAATGTGATGACAGGGTCATGGAGCTATTGGATGAAAAGTGTCATGGAATATTTTGATGACAGGGGTTATTGATCACTGTGATGTCAAGGGTCATCGAGCATTGTGATGAAAAGTGTCATGGTGCATTTTGATGACAGGTGTTATAGAACATTGTGATGTCAGGGGTCATGGAGCAGTGTGATGATAAGGGTATGTAGCATTGTGATGACAGGGGTCATGGAACATTGTGATGACATGGTTGAGGGAGTATTGGGATGACTAGTGATGGAACATTGTGATATCAGTGGTGAGAGAGCATTTTGATGAGAATTGCATGGAGAAATTTGATGACAAGATTTATGGAGCATTGTGATGACAAGCTTGTGGAGAATTGTGATGACAAGCGCATGGCATATTGTGATGACATGTGTCATGGAGCATTGTGCTGACAAGCACATGGAGCATTGTGGTGACAATGACATGGAGCATTGTGATGACACAGGCATGACAAATTGGTCTGACAAGTTACATGGATTATTGTGATGACAGTGGGCATGGCGAATTGTGATGACAAGGGCATGGAGCATGGTGATGACAAGTTTATGGAGTATTGTGAAGACAGGTGTCCGGGAGCATTGTGATGACATATGTTCTGGTCCATTGTGATGAGAATGGCATGGGTAATTGTGATGCCAAGTGTCATGGAGGATTGTGATGTCAAACGTAATGGAGCGTTGTGATGACAAGGTCTTGGAGCATTGTGATGACAAAGGCAAGGAGCATTGTGATGACAAGGGCCATTGAGAAGTTTGATGACACGGTCTTGAAGCATTGTGATGACAAGCGCATGTACCTTGCTATGACAGTGGTCATGGAGCATTGCGATTACAAATGCATGGAGAATGGTGATGACAAGAGCATGTAACATTGTGATGAGAAGTGTTTTGGAGCATTGTGATTGCAAGGACGTAGAGAATTGTGATGACAGGGACATGGAGCATTGTGAGGACCAGGGCATGGAGCACTGTGATGACAAGAACGTGGAGCATTGTGATGAGAAGTCCATGGATAATTGTTATGACGAGTGTCATGGAGCACTGTAATGACAAGGGGCATGGAGCATTGTGAGGACAGGTGTCATGGAGCATTGTGGTGATAGGGGTCATGGAGCATTGTGAGGACAAGTTTCATGGAGCATTCTGAGGACAAGCTTGTGGAGTATTGTGATGACAATGGCATGGAGCATTGTGATGGAAAGGGTATGGATAATTGTAATGAAAAAGGCATGGATCCTTTTCATGACAGGATTCAAGGAGCATTCCGAAGACAAGTGTCACGGATCATTGTGATGACAAGTGTATTGAGCATTGTGATGACAAAGGTCATGGAGCATTGAGATGACAAGGGCATGGAGTATTGTGATGACAGGCATCATGGAGCGTTGTGATGACAAGTGTTATGGAACATTGTGATCACACGGGTTTGGAGCATTGCGATGACAGAGTTCATGGATCATATTGATTTCAAGGAGCATGGATCTTTGTGATGACAAGGACATGAAGCAATGTGATCTCAAGATGCATGGAGGATTGTGATGACAATGGTAATGGAGGAATGTGATGACAAGCGCATGGAGCATTGTGATGAAAAGGTCATGTAGCGTTTTGGTGACAAAGGCATGGAGCATTGTCATGACAAGTGTCATGGAGCACTATGATGACAAACGTCACGTAGCATTGTGATTACAGGGGTCATGGAGCATTGGGATGGCACGGCCAAGGATCATTGTGTTGACAAGTGATATGGAGAATTTTGATGACAAGAGTCCCGGATCATTGTGTTGTCAGGGGTCATGGAGCGTTGTGATGACAGTTGTCATGGAGCATTGGGATGACAAGGGTCATGGAGCATTGTGATCATAAGGTTATGGAGCATTGGGCTGAAAATGTTCATGGAGTATTGTGATGAGAGGTGTCATGGAGCATCGTGATGACAAGGGAATGGAGCATTGTGATGACAATGTCCTGGAGCATTTAATGAGAAGACCATGGAGCCATGTGATGACAAGTCTCATGGAGCATTCTCACGAAAATCGGCATGGAGAATTGTGATTTCTGTGGTCTTGGAGCTTTGTGATGAATAGGGCATGGAGCCTTGTGATGAAAATGGCATGGAGCCTTACCATGACAGGGTTCCAAGAGCATATTGACATCAAGTGTCAGGGACCACTGTGATGACAAGTGTATTGAGCATGGTGATACCAAAGCTCATGGAGCATTGTGATGAGAAGACCATGGATAATTTTGATGACGAGCGTCATGGGGCGTTGTGAGGACAAGTGTTATGGAACATTGTGATCACAAGGGATTGGAGCCTTGTGATGACAGAGGTCATGGAGCATTTTGAGTTCATTCTGATGACAATAGCATGAAGCACTATGATGATGGGCATGGTGCATTGTGATGACAGTGTTCATGGATCAATGAGATGAAAAGGTGCATGGAACATTGTAGTTACAAGTGTCTTGGAGCTTTGTGATGAGAAGGGCATGCAGCATTGTGATAAGAAGGCCATGGAGGATTCTGATGACATGCGTCATGGAGCTTTGTGATGACAAGAGCATGGAGCATTGTGATGAGAAGACCATGGATAATGGTGATGACGAGCGTCATGGGGCGTTGTGATGAAAAGTGTTATGGAACATTGAGATCTCAAGGCTTTAGAGCATTGTGATGGCAGATGTCATGGAGCATTTTGATTTCATTTTGGTTACAATAGCGTGAAGCAATATGATGATGGACATGTTGCATTGTGAATACAGGGTTCATGGAGCTTTGAGAGAAAAAGTGGCATGGAGCTTTGTGATTACAGGGTTTTTGGAGCATTGTGATGACAAGGGCACGGAACACTTTGATACATGGGTCATGTAGGATTGTAACGACAAGGGCATGGATAATTGTGATGACAAGAGCATGTAACATTCTGATGAGAAGTGTCATGGAGCATTGTGATGACAAAGACGTAGAGAATTGTGATGACAAGGGACATGGAGCATTGTGATGACCAGAGCATGGAGCATTGGTCTGACAAGTTTCATGGATTATTGTGATGACAAATGTCATGGAGCATTTTAGATGACAATTGCGTGGGGCATTGTGATGGGAAGAGCAGGGAGCATTGTGATGACAAGGTTTATGGAGCATTGTGATGACAAGCGCAAGTCACATTTTGATGCCATGGGTCATGGAGCACAGTGCTGACAAGGTCATTCAGCTTTGTTATGACAAGGGTCATGGAGCATTGAGATGAAAAGTGGCATGGAGCATTGTGATTACAAGGGTCTAGGAGCTTTGGATGACAGAGGTCATGGATCATTTTGATTTGATTGTGATGAAAATAGCCTGAAGCATTATGATGATGGGCATTGTCCATTGAGATGACAGGTGTAATGGAGCATTGAGATGAAAAGGGGCATGGAGCATTGTGATTTCAGTGGTATAGGAGCATTGTGATGACAAGAGCATGGAGCATTGTGATGAAAAGTGCTTGGAGCCTTTTCATGACATGTTTCAAGGAGCATTCTGAAGACGAGTGTCAGGGAGCATTGTGATGACAACTCTCTTTAGCATTGTGATGACAAAGATCATGGAGCACTGTGATGACAGGTGTCATCGAGCATTGTGATGAGAAGGTCATGGAGCATTGGGCTGAAAATATTCATGGAGTATTGTGGTGAGAGGGTTCATGGATCCTTTTGATGGCAATGGAATGGAGCATTGTGATGACAAGGTCCTGGAGTATTGTGAAGAGAAGACCATGGAGCCTTGTGATGACAAGTCTAATGGAGCATTCTGATGAAAAGGGGCATGGAGCATTGTGATTACAGGGCCCTGGAGCCTTGTAATGACAAGAGCAAGGAGTATTGTGATGAGAAGGCCATGGAGCATTCTCTTGATTTGTGTCATGGTGTTTTGTGATGACAAGGGCATGGACCATTGTGATTGCAGGCGTCTTGGAGCATTGTGATGACAAGGGTCATCGAGCCTTGTGAGGAGAAGGCCGTGGGACATTATGATGGGGAGGTCATTGAGCATTTTTATGACGGGGGTAATGGAGCATAGTGATGAAAAGGTCACGGTACATAGGTCTATAAAATTTCATGGATTATTGTGATGACAGTGGGTATGGAGCATTGTGATGACAAGGGCTCCGAACACTGTGATACATGGGTCATGGAGGATTGTAATGACATGGGCATGAAGCATTGTGATGAGAAGGGCATTGAGAATTGTGATGACAAGCGTCATGGAGCTTTGTGATGACAAGGGTCATGGAGCAGTGTGATAACAAATGTCATGGAGCAGTTTGATGACAAGGGCATGGTGCATTGTGATGAGAAGGGCAGGGAGCATTGTGATGACAGGTGTTATGGAACATTGTGATGTCAGTCAGGGCTCATGGAGCATTGTGATGATATGGGCATTTAGCATGGTGATGACAGGTGTCATGGAACATTGTGAGATGACAAGTGTTTTGAGCATTGTGATGACATACATCTTGGATCATTGAAATGACAAGGGCATGGAGTAATGTGATGACAGGCATCATGGAGCATTGTGATGAGTGTGTTATGGAACATAGTGATCACAAGGGTTTGGAGCATAGTGATGACAGTGGTCATGGATCATTTTGATTTCAAGGAGCATGGAACATTGTGATGACAAGGGCATGAAGCAATGTGATCCCAAGTTTCAGGGAGGATTGTGATGACAATGGTAATGGAGTATTGTGATGAAAATCACATGGAGCACTGTGATGACAAGGTCATGTAGCATTTTGCTGACAAAGGCATGGAGCATTGTGATGAGAAGTGTCATGAAACATTGTGATAACAGGGGTCATAGAGCATTAGGATGACAAGAGCATGGACCATTTTGATGAGAAGAGTCATGGAGCATTTTGATGACAAGAGCCACAGATCATTGTGTGGTCAGGGGTCCTTGAGCGTTGTGATGACAGTGGTCATGGAGGATTTGGCTGAAAATGTTCTTGGAGCATTATGAACACAAGGGAATGGAGCATTGTGGTGACAATATCCTGGAGCATTGTGCTGAGTTGACCATGGAGTATTTTGATGACAAGTCTCATGGAGCACCCTGATGGAAAGGAGCATGGAGCATTGTGATTACAGTTGTCTTGGAACACTGTGATGACAAGAGCATGGAGCATTGTGATGAGAAGTCCATGCAACATTCTGATGACCTGCATCATGGAGCTTTGTGATGACAATGGCTAGAGGCATGGTGATTACAGGGGTCGTGGAGCATTGTGATGAAAACGGCATGGATCATTGTGATGACAAAGGCATGGAGCCTTGCCATGACAGGGTTCAAGGAGCTCCCTGACGACAAGTGTCAGGGAGCATTGTGATGAAAAGTGTATTGAGCATTGTGATGACAGAGTTCATGGAGCATTGTGATGAGTAGACCATGGATAAATGTGATGACGAGCGTCATGGGGCGTTGTGATGACAAGTGTTATGGAACATTGTGATCACAAGGGTTTGGAGCATTGTGATGACAGAGGTCATGGAGCATTTTGATTTCATTGTGATGACAAAATCATGAAGCATTATGATGAAGGGCATGGTGCATTGTGATGATAGGGTTCATGGAGCACTGAGATGAAAAGTGTCATGGAGCATTGTTATGACAGGTGTCTTGAAGCATTGTGATGACAAGGGCATGGAGCATTGTGATGAGAAGGCCAAGGAGAATTCTGATGACATGCGTCATGCAGCTTCGTGATGACAAGGTCATAGAGCATTGTGATTACAGGGGTCTTGGAGCATTGAGAAGAAAAGGGGCATGGAGCATTGTGATTCCAGGGGTATTGGAGCATTGTGATGACAAGGGAATCGAGCATTGTGATGAAATAGTCATGGAACCTTTTCATGACACGGTTCAAGGAGGATTCTGATGACAAGTGTCAGGGAGCATTGTGATGACAAAAGTCATGAAGCACTGTGATGACAAGGATATTGGAGCATTGTGATGAGAAGTTCATGGAGCATTGGGCTGAAAATGTTCATGGAGTATTGTGATGACAGGAGTCATGGAGCATTGTGATGACAAGGGAATGGAGCATTGAGATGACAAGACCCTGGATCATTGTGATGAGAAGACCATGGAGCCTTGTGATGACAAGTCTCATGGAGCATTCTGATGAAAAGTGGCATGGAGCATTGTGATTACAGGGGTCTTGGAGCATTGTGATGACAATGGCATGGAACAATTTGATGTGAATGCCATGGAGCTTTCTGATGATATGTGTCATGGAGTTTTGTGATGAAAAGGGCATGGAGCATTGTGATTAAAGGGGTCTTGGGGCACTGTGATGACAATGGTCATGGAGCCTTGTGATGAAAAGGCCTTGATGGCAGGGGTCATGGAGCATTCTTATGACAGTGGTAATGGAGCATTGTGATGACAAAGGCATGGAGCATTTTGATGAGAAGGGCATCGAGCATTGTGATAACAAGCATCATGGAGCTTTGAGATGACAAAGTCATGGAGCAATGTGATGAGTGGGTTCATGGAGCATTGTGATGACAATGGCATGGAGCATTGTGATGCCAAATGTCATGGACCTTTGTGATGACAAAGGTCATGGAGCATTTTGCTGACAAGGGCATGGTGCACTGTGATGAGTAGGACAGAGAGCAATGTGATGACAGGGTCATGGAGCTATTGGATGAAAAGTGTCATGGAATATTTTGATGACAGGGGTTATTGATCACTGTGATGTCAAGGGTCATCGAGCATTGTGATGAAAAGTGTCATGGTGCATTTTGATGACAGGTGTTATAGAACATTGTGATGTCAGGGGTCATGGAGCAGTGTGATGATAAGGGTATGTAGCATTGTGATGACAGGGGTCATGGAACATTGTGATGACATGGTTGAGGGAGTATTGGGATGACTAGTGATGGAACATTGTGATATCAGTGGTGAGAGAGCATTTTGATGAGAATTGCATGGAGAAATTTGATGACAAGATTTATGGAGCATTGTGATGACAAGCTTGTGGAGAATTGTGATGACAAGCGCATGGCATATTGTGATGACATGTGTCATGGAGCATTGTGCTGACAAGCACATGGAGCATTGTGGTGACAATGACATGGAGCATTGTGATGACACAGGCATGACAAATTGGTCTGACAAGTTACATGGATTATTGTGATGACAGTGGGCATGGCGAATTGTGATGACAAGGGCATGGAGCATGGTGATGACAAGTTTATGGAGTATTGTGAAGACAGGTGTCCGGGAGCATTGTGATGACATATGTTCTGGTCCATTGTGATGAGAATGGCATGGGTAATTGTGATGCCAAGTGTCATGGAGGATTGTGATGTCAAACGTAATGGAGCATTGTGATGACAAGGTCTTGGAGCATTGTGATGACAAGGGCAAGGAGCATTGTGATGACAAGGGCCATTGAGAAGTTTGATGACACGGTCTTGAAGCATTGTGATGACAAGCGCATGTACCTTGCTATGACAGTGGTCATGGAGCATTGCGATTACAAATGCATGGAGAATGGTGATGACAAGAGCATGTAACATTGTGATGAGAAGTGTTTTGGAGCATTGTGATTGCAAGGACGTAGAGAATTGTGATGACAGGGACATGGAGCATTGTGAGGACCAGGGCATGGAGCACTGTGATGACAAGAACGTGGAGCATTGTGATGAGAAGTCCATGGATAATTGTTATGACGAGTGTCATGGAGCACTGTAATGACAAGGGGCATGGAGCATTGTGAGGACAGGTGTCATGGAGCATTGTGGTGATAGGGGTCATGGAGCATTGTGAGGACAAGTTTCATGGAGCATTCTGAGGACAAGCTTGTGGAGTATTGTGATGACAATGGCATGGAGCATTGTGATGGAAAGGGTATGGATAATTGTAATGAAAAAGGCATGGATCCTTTTCATGACAGGATTCAAGGAGCATTCCGAAGACAAGTGTCACGGATCATTGTGATGACAAGTGTATTGAGCATTGTGATGACAAAGGTCATGGAGCATTGAGATGACAAGGGCATGGAGTATTGTGATGACAGGCATCATGGAGCGTTGTGATGACAAGTGTTATGGAACATTGTGATCACACGGGTTTGGAGCATTGCGATGACAGAGTTCATGGATCATATTGATTTCAAGGAGCATGGATCTTTGTGATGACAAGGACATGAAGCAATGTGATCTCAAGATGCATGGAGGATTGTGATGACAATGGTAATGGAGGAATGTGATGACAAGCGCATGGAGCATTGTGATGAAAAGGTCATGTAGCGTTTTGGTGACAAAGGCATGGAGCATTGTCATGACAAGTGTCATGGAGCACTATGATGACAAACGTCACGTAGCATTGTGATTACAGGGGTCATGGAGCATTGGGATGGCACGGCCAAGGATCATTGTGTTGACAAGTGATATGGAGAATTTTGATGACAAGAGTCCCGGATCATTGTGTTGTCAGGGGTCATGGAGCGTTGTGATGACAGTTGTCATGGAGCATTGGGATGACAAGGGTCATGGAGCATTGTGATCATAAGGTTATGGAGCATTGGGCTGAAAATGTTCATGGAGTATTGTGATGAGAGGTGTCATGGAGCATCGTGATGACAAGGGAATGGAGCATTGTGATGACAATGTCCTGGAGCATTTAATGAGAAGACCATGGAGCCATGTGATGACAAGTCTCATGGAGCATTCTCACGAAAATCGGCATGGAGAATTGTGATTTCTGTGGTCTTGGAGCTTTGTGATGAATAGGGCATGGAGCCTTGTGATGAAAATGGCATGGAGCCTTACCATGACAGGGTTCCAAGAGCATATTGACATCAAGTGTCAGGGACCACTGTGATGACAAGTTTATTGAGCATGGTGATACCAAAGCTCATGGAGCATTGTGATGAGAAGACCATGGATAATTTTGATGACGAGCGTCATGGGGCGTTGTGAGGACAAGTGTTATGGAACATTGTGATCACAAGGGATTGGAGCCTTGTGATGACAGAGGTCATGGAGCATTTTGAGTTCATTCTGATGACAATAGCATGAAGCACTATGATGATGGGCATGGTGCATTGTGATGACAGTGTTCATGGATCAATGAGATGAAAAGGTGCATGGAACATTGTAGTTACAAGTGTCTTGGAGCTTTGTGATGAGAAGGGCATGCAGCATTGTGATAAGAAGGCCATGGAGGATTCTGATGACATGCGTCATGGAGCTTTGTGATGACAAGAGCATGGAGCATTGTGATGAGAAGACCATGGATAATGGTGATGACGAGCGTCATGGGGCGTTGTGATGAAAAGTGTTATGGAACATTGAGATCTCAAGGCTTTAGAGCATTGTGATGGCAGATGTCATGGAGCATTTTGATTTCATTTTGGTTACAATAGCGTGAAGCAATATGATGATGGACATGTTGCATTGTGAATACAGGGTTCATGGAGCTTTGAGAGAAAAAGTGGCATGGAGCTTTGTGATTACAGGGTTTTTGGAGCATTGTGATGACAAGGGCACGGAACACTTTGATACATGGGTCATGTAGGATTGTAACGACAAGGGCATGGATAATTGTGATGACAAGAGCATGTAACATTCTGATGAGAAGTGTCATGGAGCATTGTGATGACAAAGACGTAGAGAATTGTGATGACAAGGGACATGGAGCATTGTGATGACCAGAGCATGGAGCATTGGTCTGACAAGTTTCATGGATTATTGTGATGACAAATGTCATGGAGCATTTTAGATGACAATTGCGTGGGGCATTGTGATGGGAAGAGCAGGGAGCATTGTGATGACAAGGTTTATGGAGCATTGTGATGACAAGCGCAAGTCACATTTTGATGCCATGGGTCATGGAGCACAGTGCTGACAAGGTCATTCAGCTTTGTTATGACAAGGGTCATGGAGCATTGAGATGAAAAGTGGCATGGAGCATTGTGATTACAAGGGTCTAGGAGCTTTGGATGACAGAGGTCATGGATCATTTTGATTTGATTGTGATGAAAATAGCCTGAAGCATTATGATGATGGGCATTGTCCATTGAGATGACAGGTGTAATGGAGCATTGAGATGAAAAGGGGCATGGAGCATTGTGATTTCAGTGGTATAGGAGCATTGTGATGACAAGAGCATGGAGCATTGTGATGAAAAGTGCTTGGAGCCTTTTCATGACATGTTTCAAGGAGCATTCTGAAGACGAGTGTCAGGGAGCATTGTGATGACAACTCTCTTTAGCATTGTGATGACAAAGATCATGGAGCACTGTGATGACAGGTGTCATCGAGCATTGTGATGAGAAGGTCATGGAGCATTGGGCTGAAAATATTCATGGAGTATTGTGGTGAGAGGGTTCATGGATCCTTTTGATGGCAATGGAATGGAGCATTGTGATGACAAGGTCCTGGAGTATTGTGAAGAGAAGACCATGGAGCCTTGTGATGACAAGTCTAATGGAGCATTCTGATGAAAAGGGGCATGGAGCATTGTGATTACAGGGCCCTGGAGCCTTGTAATGACAAGAGCAAGGAGTATTGTGATGAGAAGGCCATGGAGCATTCTCTTGATTTGTGTCATGGTGTTTTGTGATGACAAGGGCATGGACCATTGTGATTGCAGGCGTCTTGGAGCATTGTGATGACAAGGGTCATCGAGCCTTGTGAGGAGAAGGCCGTGGGACATTATGATGGGGAGGTCATTGAGCATTTTTATGACGGGGGTAATGGAGCATAGTGATGAAAAGGTCACGGTACATAGGTCTATAAAATTTCATGGATTATTGTGATGACAGTGGGTATGGAGCATTGTGATGACAAGGGCTCCGAACACTGTGATACATGGGTCATGGAGGATTGTAATGACATGGGCATGAAGCATTGTGATGAGAAGGGCATTGAGAATTGTGATGACAAGCGTCATGGAGCTTTGTGATGACAAGGGTCATGGAGCAGTGTGATAACAAATGTCATGGAGCAGTTTGATGACAAGGGCATGGTGCATTGTGATGAGAAGGGCAGGGAGCATTGTGATGACAGGTGTTATGGAACATTGTGATGTCAGTCAGGGCTCATGGAGCATTGTGATGATATGGGCATTTAGCATGGTGATGACAGGTGTCATGGAACATTGTGAGATGACAAGTGTTTTGAGCATTGTGATGACATACATCTTGGATCATTGAAATGACAAGGGCATGGAGTAATGTGATGACAGGCATCATGGAGCATTGTGATGAGTGTGTTATGGAACATAGTGATCACAAGGGTTTGGAGCATAGTGATGACAGTGGTCATGGATCATTTTGATTTCAAGGAGCATGGAACATTGTGATGACAAGGGCATGAAGCAATGTGATCCCAAGTTTCAGGGAGGATTGTGATGACAATGGTAATGGAGTATTGTGATGAAAATCACATGGAGCACTGTGATGACAAGGTCATGTAGCATTTTGCTGACAAAGGCATGGAGCATTGTGATGAGAAGTGTCATGAAACATTGTGATAACAGGGGTCATAGAGCATTAGGATGACAAGAGCATGGACCATTTTGATGAGAAGAGTCATGGAGCATTTTGATGACAAGAGCCACAGATCATTGTGTGGTCAGGGGTCCTTGAGCGTTGTGATGACAGTGGTCATGGAGGATTTGGCTGAAAATGTTCTTGGAGCATTATGAACACAAGGGAATGGAGCATTGTGGTGACAATATCCTGGAGCATTGTGCTGAGTTGACCATGGAGTATTTTGATGACAAGTCTCATGGAGCACCCTGATGGAAAGGAGCATGGAGCATTGTGATTACAGTTGTCTTGGAACACTGTGATGACAAGAGCATGGAGCATTGTGATGAGAAGTCCATGCAACATTCTGATGACCTGCATCATGGAGCTTTGTGATGACAATGGCTAGAGGCATGGTGATTACAGGGGTCGTGGAGCATTGTGATGAAAACGGCATGGATCATTGTGATGACAAAGGCATGGAGCCTTGCCATGACAGGGTTCAAGGAGCTCCCTGACGACAAGTGTCAGGGAGCATTGTGATGAAAAGTGTATTGAGCATTGTGATGACAGAGTTCATGGAGCATTGTGATGAGTAGACCATGGATAAATGTGATGACGAGCGTCATGGGGCGTTGTGATGACAAGTGTTATGGAACATTGTGATCACAAGGGTTTGGAGCATTGTGATGACAGAGGTCGTGGAGCATTTTGATTTCATTGTGATGACAAAATCATGAAGCATTATGATGAAGGGCATGGTGCATTGTGATGATAGGGTTCATGGAGCACTGAGATGAAAAGTGTCATGGAGCATTGTTATGACAGGTGTCTTGAAGCATTGTGATGACAAGGGCATGGAGCATTGTGATGAGAAGGCCAAGGAGAATTCTGATGACATGCGTCATGCAGCTTCGTGATGACAAGGTCATAGAGCATTGTGATTACAGGGGTCTTGGAGCATTGAGAAGAAAAGGGGCATGGAGCATTGTGATTCCAGGGGTATTGGAGCATTGTGATGACAAGGGAATCGAGCATTGTGATGAAATAGTCATGGAACCTTTTCATGACACGGTTCAAGGAGGATTCTGATGACAAGTGTCAGGGAGCATTGTGATGACAAAAGTCATGAAGCACTGTGATGACAAGGATATTGGAGCATTGTGATGAGAAGTTCATGGAGCATTGGGCTGAAAATGTTCATGGAGTATTGTGATGACAGGAGTCATGGAGCATTGTGATGACAAGGGAATGGAGCATTGAGATGACAAGACCCTGGATCATTGTGATGAGAAGACCATGGAGCCTTGTGATGACAAGTCTCATGGAGCATTCTGATGAAAAGTGGCATGGAGCATTGTGATTACAGGGGTCTTGGAGCATTGTGATGACAATGGCATGGAACAATTTGATGTGAATGCCATGGAGCTTTCTGATGATATGTGTCATGGAGTTTTGTGATGAAAAGGGCATGGAGCATTGTGATTAAAGGGGTCTTGGGGCACTGTGATGACAATGGTCATGGAGCCTTGTGATGAAAAGGCCTTGATGGCAGGGGTCATGGAGCATTCTTATGACAGTGGTAATGGAGCATTGTGATGACAAAGGCATGGAGCATTTTGATGAGAAGGGCATCGAGCATTGTGATAACAAGCATCATGGAGCTTTGAGATGACAAAGTCATGGAGCAATGTGATGAGTGGGTTCATGGAGCATTGTGATGACAATGGCATGGAGCATTGTGATGCCAAAGGTCATGGACCTTTGTGATGACAAAGGTCATGGAGCATTTTGCTGACAAGGGCATGGTGCACTGTGATGAGTAGGACAGAAAGCAATGTGATGACAGGGTCATGGAGCTATTGGATGAAAAGTGTCATGGAATATTTTGATGACAGGGGTTATTGATCACTGTGATGTCAAGGGTCATCGAGCATTGTGATGAAAAGTGTCATGGTGCATTTTGATGACAGGTGTTATAGAACATTGTGATGTCAGGGGTCATGGAGCAGTGTGATGATAAAGGTATGTAGCATTGTGATGACAGGGGTCATGGAACATTGTGATGACATGGTTGAGGGAGTATTGGGATGACTAGTGATGGAACATTGTGATATCAGTGGTGAGAGAGCATTTTGATGAGAATTGCATGGAGAAATTTGATGACAAGATTTATGGAGCATTGTGATGACAAGCTTGTGGAGAATTGTGATGACAAGCGC
Organism: Mesoplodon densirostris; assembly: GCF_025265405.1. NCBI lineage: Eukaryota > Metazoa > Chordata > Mammalia > Artiodactyla > Ziphiidae > Mesoplodon > Mesoplodon densirostris. The sequence continues at coordinate 4,167,696 of NC_082682.1, forward strand.
ATGGCATATTGTGATGACATGTGTCATGGAGCATTGTGCTGACAAGCACATGGAGCATTGTGGTGACAATGACATGGAGCATTGTGATGACACAGGCATGACAAATTGGTCTGACAAGTTACATGGATTATTGTGATGACAGTGGGCATGGCGAATTGTGATGACAAGGGCATGGAGCATGGTGATGACAAGTTTATGGAGTATTGTGAAGACAGGTGTCCGGGAGCATTGTGATGACATATGTTCTGGTCCATTGTGATGAGAATGGCATGGGTAATTGAGATGCCAAGTGTCATGGAGGATTGTGATGTCAAACGTAATGGAGCGTTGTGATGACAAGGTCTTGGAGCATTGTGATGACAAGGGCAAGGAGCATTGTGATGACAAGGGCCATTGAGAAGTTTGATGACACGGTCTTGAAGCATTGTGATGACAAGCGCATGTACCTTGCTATGACAGTGGTCATGGAGCATTGCGATTACAAATGCATGGAGAATGGTGATGACAAGAGCATGTAACATTGTGCTGAGAAGTGTTTTGGAGCATTGTGATTGCAAGGACGTAGAGAATTGTGATGACAGGGACATGGAGCATTGTGAGGACCAGGGCATGGAGCACTGTGATGACAAGAACGTGGAGCATTGTGATGAGAAGTCCATTGATAATTGTTATGACGAGTGTCATGGAGCACTGTAATGACAAGGGACATGGAGCATTGTGAGGACAGGTGTCATGGAGCATTGTGGTGATAGGGGTCATGGAGCATTGTGAGGACAAGTGTCATGGAGCATTCTGATGACAAGCTTGTGGAGTATTGTGATGACAATGGCATGGAGCATTGTGATGGAAAGGGTATGGATAATTGTAATGAAAAAGGCATGGATCCTTTTCATGACAGGATTCAAGGAGCATTCCGAAGACAAGTGTCACGGATCATTGTGATGACAAGTGTATTGAGCATTGTGATGACAAAGGTCATGGAGCATTGAGATGACAAGGGCATGGAGTATTGTGATGACAGGCATCATGGAGCGTTGTGATGACAAGTGTTATGGAACATTGTGATCACACGGGTTTGGAGCATTGCGATGACAGAGTTCATGGATCATATTGATTTCAAGGAGCATGGATCTTTGTGATGACAAGGACATGAAGCAATGTGATCCCAAGATGCATGGAGGATTGTGATGACAATGGTAATGGAGGAATGTGATGACAAGCGCATGGAGCATTGTGATGAAAAGGTCATGTAGCGTTTTGGTGACAAAGGCATGGAGCATTGTCATGACAAGTGTCATGGAGCACAATGATGACAAACGTCACGTAGCATTGTGATTACAGGACTCATGGAGCATTGGGATGGCACGGCCAAGGATCATTGTGTTGACAAGTGATATGGAGAATTTTGATGACAAGAGTCCCGGATCATTGTGTTGTCAGGGGTCATGGAGCGTTGTGATGACAGTTGTCATGGAGCATTGGGATGACAACGGTCATGGAGCATTGTGATCATAAGGTTATGGAGCATTGGGCTGAAAATGTTCATGGAGTATTGTGATGAGAGGTGTCATGGAGCATCGTGATGACAAGGGAATGGAGCATTGTGATGACAATGTCCTGGAGCATTTAATGAGAAGACCATGGAGCCATGTGATGACAAGTCTCATGGAGCATTCTCACGAAAATCGGCATGGAGAATTGTGATTTCTGTGGTCTTGGAGCTTTGTGATGAATAGGGCATGGAGCCTTGTGATGAAAATGGCATGGAGCCTTACCATGACAGGGTTCCAAGAGCATATTGACATCAAGTGTCAGGGACCACTGTGATGACAAGTGTATTGAGCATGGTGATACCAAAGCTCATGGAGCATTGTGATGAGAAGACCATGGATAATTTTGATGACGAGCGTCATGGGGCGTTGTGAGGACAAGTGTTATGGAACATTGTGATCACAAGGGATTGGAGCCTTGTGATGACAGAGGTCATGGAGCATTTTGAGTTCATTCTGATGACAATAGCATGAAGCACTATGATGATGGGCATGGTGCATTGTGATGACAGTGTTCATGGATCAATGAGATGAAAAGGTGCATGGAACATTGTAGTTACAAGTGTCTTGGAGCTTTGTGATGAGAAGGGCATGCAGCATTGTGATAAGAAAGCCATGGAGGATTCTGATGACATGCGTCATGGAGCTTTGTGATGACAAGAGCATGGAGCATTGTGATGAGAAGACCATGGATAATGGTGATGACGAGCGTCATGGGGCGTTGGGATGAAAAGTGTTATGGAACATTGAGATCTCAAGGCTTTAGAGCATTGTGATGGCAGATGTCATGGAGCATTTTGATTCCATTTTGGTTACAATAGCGTGAAGCAATATGATGATGGACATGTTGCATTGTGAATACAGGGTTCATGGAGCTTTGAGAGAAAAAGTGGCATGGAGCTTTGTGATTACAGGGTTTTTGGAGCATTGTGATGACAAGGGCACGGAACACTTTGATACATGGGTCATGTAGGATTGTAACGACAAGGGCATGGATAATTGTGATGACAAGAGCATGTAACATTCTGATGAGAAGTGTCATGGAGCATTGTGATGACAAAGACGTAGAGAATTGTGATGACAAGGGACATGGAGCATTGTGATGACCAGAGCATGGAGCATTGGTCTGACAAGTTTCATGGATTATTGTGATGACAAATGTCATGGAGCATTTTAGATGACAATTGCGTGGGGCATTGTGATGGGAAGAGCAGGGAGCATTGTGATGACAAGGTTTATGGAGCATTGTGATGAGAAGCGCAAGTCACATTTTGATGCCATGGGTCATGGAGCACAGTGCTGACAAGGTCATTCAGCTTTGTTATGACAAGGGTCATGGAGCATTGAGATGAAAAGGGGCATGGAGCATTGTGATTACAAGGGTCTAGGAGCTTTGGATGACAGAGGTCATGGATCATTTTGATTTGATTGTGATGAAAATAGCCTGAAGCATTATGATGATGGGCATTGTCCATTGAGATGACAGGTGTAATGGAGCATTGAGATGAAAAGGGGCATGGAGCATTGTGATTTCAGTGGTATAGGAGCATTGTGATGACAAGAGCATGGAGCATTGTGATGAAAAGTGCTTGGAGCCTTTTCATGACATGTTTCAAGGAGCATTCTGAAGACGAGTGTCAGGGATCATTGTGATGACAACTCTCTTTAGCATTGTGATGACAAAGATCATGGAGCACTGTGATGACAGGTGTCATGGAGCATTGTGATGAGAAGGTCATGGAGCATTGGGCTGAAAATATTCATGGAGTATTGTGGTGAGAGGGTTCATGGATCCTTTTGATGGCAATGGAATGGAGCATTGTGATGACAAGGTCCTGGAGTATTGTGAAGAGAAGACCATGGAGCCTTGTGATGACAAGTCTAATGGAGCATTCTGATGAAAAGGGGCATGGAGCATTGTGATTACAGGGCCCTGGAGCCTTGTAATGACAAGAGCAAGGAGTATTGTGATGAGAAGGCCATGGAGCATTCTCTTGATTTGTGTCATGGTGTTTTGTGATGACAAGGGCATGGACCATTGTGATTGCAGGCGTCTTGGAGCATTGTGATGACAAGGGTCATCGAGCCTTGTGAGGAGAAGGCCGTGGGACATTATGATGGGGAGGTCATTGAGCATTTTTATGACGGGGGTAATGGAGCATAGTGATGAAAAGGTCACGGTACATAGGTCTATAAAATTTCATGGATTATTGTGATGACAGTGGGTATGGAGCATTATGATGACAAGGGCTCCGAACACTGTGATACATGGGTCATGGAGGATTGTAATGACATGGGCATGAAGCATTGTGATGAGAAGGGCATTGAGAATTGTGATGACAAGCGTCATGGAGCTTTGTGATGACAAGGGTCATGGAGCTGTGTGATAACAAATGTCATGGAGCAGTTTGATGACAAGGGCATGGTGCATTGTGATGAGAAGGGCAGGGAGCATTGTGATGACAGGTGTTATGGAACATTGTGATGTCAGGGCTCATGGAGCATTGTGATGATATGGGCATGTAGCATGGTGATGACAGGTGTCATGGAACATTGTGAGATGACAAGTGTTTTGAGCATTGTGATGACATACATCTTGGATCATTGAAATGACAAGGGCATGGAGTAATGTGATGACAGGCATCATGGAGCATTGTGATGAGTGTGTTATGGAACATAGTGATCACAAGGGTTTGGAGCATAGTGATGACAGTGGTCATGGATCATTTTGATTTCAAGGAGCATGGAACATTGTGATGACAAGGGCATGAAGCAATGTGATCCCAAGTTTCAGGGAGGATTGTGATGACAATGGTAATGGAGTATTGTGATGAAAATCACATGGAGCACTGTGATGACAAGGTCATGTAGCATTTTGCTGACAAAGGCATGGAGCATTGTGATGAGAAGTGTCATGAAACATTGTGATAACAGGGGTCATAGAGCATTAGGATGACAAGAGCATGGACCATTTTGATGAGAAGAGTCATGGAGCATTTTGATGACAACAGCCACAGATCATTGTGTGGTCAGGGGTCCTTGAGCGTTGTGATGACAGTGGTCATGGAGGATTTGGCTGAAAATGTTCTTGGAGCATTATGAACACAAGGGAATGGAGCATTGTGGTGACAATATCCTGGAGCATTGTGCTGAGTTGACCATGGAGTATTTTGATGACAAGTCTCATGGAGCACCCTGATGGAAAGGAGCATGGAGCATTGTGATTACAGTTGTCTTGGAACACTGTGATGACAAGAGCATGGAGCATTGTGATGAGAAGTCCATGCAACATTCTGATGACCTGCATCATGGAGCTTTGTGATGACAATGGCTAGAGGCATGGTGATTACAGGGGTCGTGGAGCATTGTGATGAAAACGGCATGGATCATTGTGATGACAAAGGCATGGAGCCTTGCCATGACAGTGTTCAAGGAGCTCCCTGACGACAAGTGTCAGGGAGCATTGTGATGAAAAGTGTATTGAGCATTGTGATGACAGAGTTCATGGAGCATTGTGATGAGTAGACCATGGATAAATGTGATGACGAGCGTCATGGGGCGTTGTGATGACAAGTGTTATGGAACATTGTGATCACAAGGGTTTGGAGCATTGTGATGACAGAGGTCATGGAGCATTTTGATTTCATTGTGATGACAAAATCATGAAGCATTATGATGAAGGGCATGGTGCATTGTGATGATAGGGTTCATGGAGCACTGAGATGAAAAGTGTCATGGAGCATTGTTATGACAGGTGTCTTGAAGCATTGTGATGACAAGGGCATGGAGCATTGTGATGAGAAGGCCAAGGAGAATTCTGATGACATGCGTCAAGGAGCTTCGTGATGACAAGGGCATAGAGCATTTTGATTACAGGGGTCTTGGAGCATTGAGAAGAAAAGGGGCATGGAGCATTGTGATTCCAGGGGTATTGGAGCATTGTGATGACAAGGGAATCGAGCATTGTGATGAAATAGTCATGGAACCTTTTCATGACACGGTTCAAGGAGGATTCTGATGACAAGTGTCAGGGAGCATTGTGATGACAAAAGTCATGAAGCACTGTGATGACAAGGATATTGGAGCATTGTGATGAGAAGTTCATGGAGCATTGGGCTGAAAATGTTCATGGAGTATTGTGATGACAGGAGTCATGGAGCATTGTGATGACAAGGGAATGGAGCATTGAGATGACAAGACCCTGGATCATTGTGATGAGAAGACCATGGAGCCTTGTGATGACAAGTCTCATGGAGCATTCTGATGAAAAGTGGCATGGAGCATTGTGATTACAGGGGTCTTGGAGCATTGTGATGACAATGGCATGGAACAATTTGATGTGAATGCCATGGAGCTTTCTGATGATATGTGTCATGGAGTTTTGTGATGAAAAGGGCATGGAGCATTGTGATTAAAGGGGTCTTGGGGCACTGTGATGACAATGGTCATGGAGCCTTGTGATGAAAAGGCCTTGATGGCAGGGGTCATGGAGCATTCTTATGACAGTGGTAATGGAGCATTGTGATGACAAAGGCATGGAGCATTTTGATGAGAAGGGCATCGAGCATTGTGATAACAAGCATCATGGAGCTTTGAGATGACAAAGTCATGGAGCAATGTGATGAGTGGGTTCATGGAGCATTGTGATGACAATGGCATGGAGCATTGTGATGCCAAAGGTCATGGACCTTTGTGATGACAAAGGTCATGGAGCATTTTGCTGACAAGGGCATGGTGCACTGTGATGAGTAGGACAGAGAGCAATGTGATGACAGGGTCATGGAGCTATTGTATGAAAAGTGTCATGGAACATTTTGATGACAGGGGTTATTGATCACTGTGATGTCAAGGGTCATCGAGCATTGTGATGAAAAGTGTCATGGTGCATTTTGATGACAGGTGTTATAGAACATTGTGATGTCAGGGGTCATGGAGCAGTGTGATGATAAGGGTATGTAGCATTGTGATGACAGGGGTCATGGAACATTGTGATGACATGGTTGAGGGAGTATTGGGATGACTAGTGATGGAACATTGTGATATCAGTGGTGAGAGAGCATTTTGATGAGAATTGCATGGAGAAATTTGATGACAAGATTTATGGAGCATTGTGATGACAAGCTTGTGGAGAATTGTGATGACAAGCGCATGGCATATTGTGATGACATGTGTCATGGAGCATTGTGCTGACAAGCACATGGAGCATTGTGGTGACAATGACATGGAGCATTGTGATGACACAGGCATGACAAATTGGTCTGACAAGTTACATGGATTATTGTGATGACAGTGGGCATGGCGAATTGTGATGACAAGGGCATGGAGCATGGTGATGACAAGTTTATGGAGTATTGTGAAGACAGGTGTCCGGGAGCATTGTGATGACATATGTTCTGGTCCATTGTGATGAGAATGGCATGGGAAATTGTGATGCCAAGTGTCATGGAGGATTGTGATGTCAAACGTAATGGAGCGTTGTGATGACAAGGTCTTGGAGCATTGTGATGACAAGGGCAAGGAGCATTGTGATGACAAGGGCCATTGAGAAGTTTGATGACACGGTCTTGAAGCATTGTGATGACAAGCGCATGTACCTTGCTATGACAGTGGTCATGGAGCATTGCGATTACAAATGCATGGAGAATGGTGATGACAAGAGCATGTAACATTGTGATGAGAAGTGTTTTGGAGCATTGTGATTGCAAGGACGTAGAGAATTGTGATGACAGGGACATGGAGCATTGTGAGGACCAGGGCATGGAGCACTGTGATGACAAGAACGTGGAACATTGTGATGAGAAGTCCATGGATAATTGTTATGACGAGTGTCATGGAGCACTGTAATGACAAGGGGCATGGAGCATTGTGAGGACAGGTGTCATCTAGCATTGTGGTGATAGGGGTCATGGAGCATTGTGAGGACGAGTGTCATGGAGCATTCTGAGGACAAGCTTGTGGAGTATTGTGATGACAATGGCATGGAGCATTGTGATGGAAAGGGTATGGATAATTGTAATGAAAAAGGCATGGATCCTTTTCATGACAGGATTCAAGGAGCATTCCGAAGACAAGTGTCACGGATCATTGTGATGACAAGTGTATTGAGCATTGTGATGACAAAGGTCATGGAGCATTGAGATGGCAATGCACGGAGTATTGTGATGACAGGCATCATGGAGCGTTGTGATGACAAGTGTTATGGAACATTGTGATCACACGGGTTTGGAGCATTGCGATGACAGAGTTCATGGATCATATTGATTTCAAGGAGCATGGATCTTTGTGATGACAAGGACATGAAGCAATGTGATCCCAAGATGCATGGAGGATTGTGATGACAATGGTAATGGAGGAATATGATGACAAGCGCATGGAGCATTGTGATGAAAAGGTCATGTAGCGTTTTGGTGACAAAGGCATGGAGCATTGTCATGACAAGTGTCATGGAGCACTATGATGACAAAGGTCACGTAGCATTGTGATTACAGGGGTCATGGAGCATTGGGATGACACGGCCAAGGATCATTGTGTTGACAAGTGATATGGAGAATTTTGATGACAAAAGTCCCGGATCATTGTGTTGTCAGGGGTCATGGAGCGTTATGATGACAGTTGTCATGGAGCATTGGGATGACAAGGGTCATGGAGCATTGTGATCATAAGGTTATGGAGCATTGGGCTGAAAATGTTCATGGAGTATTGTGATGAGAGGTGTCATGGAGCATTGTGATGACAAGGGAATGGAGCATTGTGATGACAATGTCCTGGAGCATTTAATGAGAAGACCACGGAGCCATTTGATGACAAGTCTCATGGAGCATTCTCACGATAATCGGCATGGAGCATTGTGATTTCTTTGGGTTTGGAGCTTTGTGATGAATAGGGCATGGAGCCTTGTGATGAAAATGGCATGGAGCCTTGCCATGACAGGGTTCCAAGAGCATATTGACATCAAGTGTCAGGGACCACTGTGATGACAAGTGTATTGAGCATGGTGATTCCAAAGCTCATGGAGCATTGTGATGAGAACACCATGGATAATTTTGATGACGAGCGTCATGGGGAGTTGTGAGGACAAGTGTTATGGAACATTGTGATCACAAGGGATTGGAGCCTTGTGATGACAGAGGTCATGGAGCATTTTGAGTTCATTCTGATGACAATCGCATGAAGCACTATGATGATGGGCATGGTGCATTGTGATGACAGTGTTCATGGAGCAATGAGATGAAAAGGTGCATGGAACATTGTAGTTACAAGTGTCTTGGAGCTTTGGGATGAGAAGGGCATGCAGCTTTGTGATAAGAAGGCCATGGAGGATTCTGATGGCATGCGTCATGGAGCTTTGTGATGACAAGAGCATGGAGCATTGTGATGAGAAGACCATGGATAATGGTGATGACGAGCGTCATGGGGCGTTGTGATGAAAAGTGTTATGGAACATTGAGATCTCAAGGCTTTAGAGCATTGTGATTGCAGATGTCATGGAACATTTTGATTTCATTTTGGTTACAATAGCGTGAAGCAATATGATGATGGACATGTTGCATTGTGAATACAGGGTTCATGGAGCTTTGAGAGAAAAAGTGGCATGGAGCTTTGTGATTACAGGGTTTTTGGAGCATTGTGATGACAAGGGCACGGAACACTGTGATACATGGGTCATGTAGGATTGTAACGACAAGGGCATGGAGAATTGTGATGACAAGAGCATGTAACATTGTGATGAGAAGTGTCATGGAGCATTGTGATGACAAAGACGTAGAGAATTTTGATGACAAGGGACATGGAGCATTGTGATGACTAGAGCATGGAGCATTGGTCTGACAAGTTTCATGGATTATTGTGATGACAAATGTCATGGAGCATTTTAGATGACAATTGCGTGGGGCATTGTGATGGGAAGAGCAGGGATCATTATGATGACAAGGTTTATGCAGCATTGTGATGACACGCACAAGTCACATTTTGATGCCATGGGTCATGGAGCACAGTGCTGACAAGGTCATTCAGCTTTGTTATGACAAGGGTCATGGAGCATTGAGATGAAAAGGGGCATGGAGCATTGTGATTACAGGGGTCTATGAGCTTTGGATGACAGAGGTCACGGATCATTTTGATTTGATTGTGATGACAATAGCCTGAAGCATTATGATGATGGACATTGTCCATTGACATGACAGGTGTAATGGAGCATTGAGATGATAAGGGGCATGGAGCATTGTGATTTCAGTGGTATAGGAGCATTGTGATGACAAGAGCATGGAGCATTGTGATGAAAAGTGCTTGGAGCCTTTTCATGACAAGTTTCAAGGAGCATTTTGAAGACGAGTGTCAGGGAGCATTGTGATGACAACTCTCTTTAGCATTGTGATGACAAAGATCATGGAGCACTGTGATGACAGGTGTCATGGAGCATTGTGATGAGAAGGTCATGGAGCATTGTGCTGAAAATATTCATGGAGTATTGTGGTGAGAGGGTTCATGGATCCTTTTGATGGCAATGGAATGGAGCATTGTGATGACAAGGTCCTGGAGTATTGTGAAGAGAAGACCATGGAGCCTTGTGATGACAAGTCTAATGGAGCATTCTGATGAAAAGGGGCATGGAGCATTGTGATTACAGGGCCCTGGAGCCTTGTAATGACAAGAGCAAGGAGCATTGTGATGAGAAGGCCATGGAGCATTCTCTTGATTTGTGTCATGGTGTTTTGTGATGACAAGGGCATGGACCATTGTGATTGCAGGCGTCTTGGAGCATTGTGATGACAAGGGTCATCGAGTCTTGTGAGGAGAAGGCCGTGGGACATTATGATGGGGAGGTCATTGAGCATTGTTATGACGGGGGTAATGGAGCATAGTGATGAAAAGGTCACGGTACATAGGTCTATAAAATTTCATGGATTATTGTGATCACAGTGGGTATGGAACATTGTGATGACAAGGGCTCCGAACACTGTGATACATGGGTCATGGAGGATTGTAATGACATGGGCATGAAGCATTGTAATGAGAAGAGCATTGAGAATTGTGATGACAAGCGTCATGGAGCTTTGTGATTACAAGGGTCATGGAGCTGTGTGATAACAAATGTCATGGAGCAGTTTGATGACAAGGGCATGGTGCATTGTGATGAGAAGGGCAGGGAGCATTGTGATGACAGGTGTTATGGAACATTGTGATGTCAGGGCTCATGGAGCATTGTGATGATATGGGCATGTAGCATGGTGATGACAGGTGTCATGGAACATTGTGAGATGACAAGTGTTTTGAGCATTGTGATGACATACATCTTGGATCATTGAAATGACAAGGGCATGGAGTAATGTGATGACAGGCCTCATGGAGCATTGTGATGAGTGTGTTATGGAACATAGTGATCACAAGGGTTTGGAGCATAGTGATGACAGAGGTCATGGATCATTTTGATTTCAAGGAGCATGGAACATTGTGATGACAAGGGCATGAAGCAATGTGATCCCAAGTTTCAGGGAGGATTGTGATGACAATGGTAATGGAGTATTGTGATGAAAATCACATGGAACACTGTGATGACAAGGTCATGTAGCATTTTGCTGACAAAGGCATGGAGCATTGTGATGAGAAGTGTCATGAAACATTGTGATAACAGGGGTCATAGAGCATTAGGATGACAAGAGCATGGACCATTTTGATGAGAAGAGTCATGGAGCATTTTGATGACAAGAGCCACAGATCATTGTGTGGTCAGTGGTCCTTGAGCGTTGTGATGACAGTGGTCATGGAGGATTTGGCTGAAAATGTTCTTGGAGCATTATGAACACAAGGGAATGGAGCATTGTGGTGACAATATCCTGGAGCATTGTGCTGAGTTGACCATGGAGTCTTTTGATCAGAAGTCTCATGGAGCATCCTGATGAAAAGGAGCATGGAGCATTGTGATTACAGTTGTCTTGGAACACTGTGATGACAAGAGCATGGAGCATTGTGATGAGAAGTCCATGCAACATTCTGATGACCTGCATCATGGAGCTTTGTGATGACAATGGCTAGAGGCATGGTGATTACAGGGGTCGTGGAGCATTGTGATGAAAACGGCATGGATCTTTGTGATGACAAAGGCATGGAGCCTTGCCATGACAGTGTTCAAGGAGCTCCCTGACGACAAGTGTCAGGGAGCATTGTGATGAAAAGTGTATTGAGCATTGTGATGACAGAGTTCATGGAGCATTGTGATGAGTAGACCATGGATAAATGTGATGACGAGCGTCATGGGGCGTTGTGATGACAAGTGTTATGGAACATTGTGATCACAAGGGTTTGGAGCATTGTGATGACAGAGGTCATGGAGCATTTTGATTTCATTGTGATGACAAAATCATGAAGCATTATGATGAAGGGCATGGTGCATTGTGATGATAGTGTTCATGGAGCACTGAGATGAAAAGTGTCATGGAGCATTGTTATGACAGGTGTCTTGAAGCATTGTGATGACAAGGGCATGGAGCATTTTGATGAGAAGGCTAGGAAAATTCTGATGACATGCGTCATGGAGCTTCGTGATGACAAGGGCATAGAACATTGTGATTACACGGGTCTTGGAGCATTGAGATGAAAAGGGGCACGGAGCTTTGTGATTACAGGAGTAAAGGAGCCTTGTGATGGAAAGGCAATCGAGCATTGTGATGAAATAGGCATGGAAACTTTTCATGACAGGGTTCAAGGAGGATTCTGATGACAAGTGTCAGGGAGCATTGTGATGACAAAAGTCACGAAACACTGTGATGACAAGGCTAATAGAGCATTGTGATGAGAAGGTCATGGAGCATTGGGCTGAAAATGTTCATGGAATATTGTGATAACCGGAGTCATGGAGCCTTGTGATGATAAGCAATGGAGCATTGAGATGAGTAGACCATGGAGCCTTGTGATGACAAGTCTCATGGAGCATTCTGATGAAAAGGGGCATGGAGCATTGTGATTACAGGGTTCTTGGGGCACTGTGATGACAATGGTCATGGAGCCTTGTGATGAAAAGGCCTTGGAACATTTTGATGGCATGCGTCATGGAGAATTGTTATGACAGTGGTAAAGGAGCATTGTGTTGACAAAGGCATGGAGCATTTTGATGAGTAGGGCATCGAGCATGGTGATGACAAGCATCATGGAACTTTGAGATGACAAATTCATGGAGCAATGTGATGAGAGCGTTCATGGAGAATTGTGATGACAATGGCATGGAGCATTGTGAAGCCAAAGGTCATGGACCTCTGTGAAGACAAATGTCATGTAGCATTTTAATGACAAGGGCATGGTGCATTGTGATGAGTAGGACAGAGAACAATGTGATGACAATGTCATGGAGAAGTTGGATGAAAAGTGTCATGGAACATTTTGGTGACAGTGGTTATGGATCATTGTGATGTCAAGGGTCATCGAGCATCGTGATGAAAAGGGTCATGGTGCATTTTGATGACAGGGGTTATAGTACATTGTGACGTCAGGGGTCATGGAGCACTGTGATGATAAGGGCATGTAGCATTGTGATGACAGGGGTCATGGAACATTGTGATGACATGGTTAAGGGAGTATTGTGATGACTAGTGATGGAACATTGAGATATCAGTGGTGAGAGAGCATTTTGATGAGAATTGCATGGAGAATTTTGATGACAAGGTTTATGGAGCATTGTGATCACAAGCTTGTGTAGAATTGTGATGACAAGCGCATGGCATATTGTGATGACATGTGTCATGGAGCATTGTGCTGACAAGCACATGGAGCATTGTGGTGACAATGGCATGGAGCATTGTGATGACGGAGGCATTACGAATTGGTCTGACAAGTTTCATGGATTATTGTGATGACAGTGGGCATGGCGAATTGTGATGACAAGGGCATGGAGCATTGTGATGACAAGTTTATGGAGTATTGTGAAGACAGGTGTCCGGGAGCATTGTGATGACATATGTTCTGGTCCATTGTGATGAGAATGGCATGGAGACTTGTGATGCCAAGTGTCATGGAGGATTGTGATGTCAAACGTAATGGAGCATTGTGATGACAATGCCTTGGAGCATTGTGATGACAAGGGCAAGGAGCATTGTGATGACAATGGCCATTGAGAAGTTTGATGAAAAGGTCGTGAAGCATTGTGATGACAAGCGCATGTACTTTGCTATGACAGGGGTCATGGAGCATTGCGATTACAAATGCATGAAGAATGGTGATGACAAGGGCATGCAACATTATGATGAGAAGTGTTTTGGAGCATTGTGATGACAAGGACGTGGAGAACTGTGATGAAAAGGGACATGGAGCATTGTGAGGACCAGGGCATGGAGCACTGTGATGACAAGAACGTGGAGCATTGTGATGAGAAGTCCATGTTTAATTGTGATGACGAGTGTCATGGAGCACTATAATGACAAGGGGCATGGAGCATTGTGAGGACAGGTGTCATGGAGCATGGTGGTGACAGGGGTCATGGAGCATTGTGATGTTAAGTGTCATGAAGCATTCTGATGACAAGCTTGTGGAGTACTGTGATGATAATGGCATGGAGCATTGGTATGGAAAGGGCATGGATCATTGTGATGACAAAGGCATGGATCCTTTTCATGACAGGATTCAAAGAGCATTCCAACCACAAGTGTCAGGGAGCATTGTGATGACACGTGTATGGAGCATTGTGAGGAGAAAGATCATGGAGCATTGAGATGACAAGGGCATGTAGTATTGTGATGACAGGCATCATGGAGCGTTGTGATGACAAGTGTTATGGAACATTGTGATCACACGGGTTTGGAGCATTGCGATGACAGAGTTCATGGAGCATATTGATTTCAAGGAGCATGGATCTTTGTGATGACAAGGACATGAAGCAATGTGATCCCAAGATGCATGGAGGATTGTGATGACAATGGTAATGGAGGAATGTGATGACAAGTGCATGGAGCATTGTGATGAAAAAGTCATGTAGCGTTTTGCTGACAAAGGCATGGAGCATTGTGATGACAAGTGTCATGAAGCACTGTGATGACAAATGTCACGGAGCATTGTGATTACAGGGGCCATGGAGCCTGGGGATGACACGGCCAAGGATCATTGTGTTGACAAGTGTTATGGAGAATTTTGATGACAAGAGTCCCGGATCATTGTTTTGTCAGAAGTCATGGAGCGTTGTGATGACAGTGGTCATGAAGCATTGGAATGACAAGGGTCATGGAGCATTGTGATCATAAGGTCATGGAGCATTGGGCTGAAAATGTTCATGGAGTATTGTGTTGAGAGGTGTCATGGAGCTTTGTGATGACAATGTCCTGGAGCATTTAATGAGAAGACCATGGAGCCATGTGATGACAAGTCTCATGGAGCATTGTCACGGAAAGCGGCATGCAGCACTGTGATTACTGTGGTCTTGGAGCATTGTGATGAATAGGGCATGGAGCATTGTGATGAAAAAGGCATGGAGCCTTGCCATGACAGGGTTCCAAGAGCATATTGACATCAAGTGTCAGGGACCATTGTGATGACAAGTGTATTGATCATAGTGATGCCAAAGCTCATGGAGCATTGTGATGAGAAGACCATGGAAAATTTTGATGACGAGAGTCATGGGGCATTGTGAGGACAAGTGTTATGGAACATTGTGATCACAAGGGATTGGAGCCTTGCGATGACAGAGGTCATGGAGCATTTTGAGTTCATTCTGATGACAATAGCATGAAGCACTATGATGATGGGCATGGTGCATTGTGATGACAGGGTTCATGGAGCATTGATATGAAAAGGGGCATGGAGCATTGTAGTTACAAGGGTCTTGGAGCTTTGTGATGACAAGGGCATGCAGCATTGTGATGCGAAGGCCATGGATAATGGTGATGACGAGCGTCATGGGGCGTTGTGATGAGAAGTGTTATGGAACATTGTGATCCGAAGTGTTTAGAGCATTGTGATGTCAGATGTCATGGAGCATTTTGATTTCATTTTGGTTAAAATAGCGTGAAGCAATATGATGATAGACATGTTGCATTGTGTTGACAGGGTTCATGGAGCAATGAGATGAAAAGTGGCATGGAGCATTGTGATTACAGGGTTCTTGGAGCATTGTGATGACAAGGACATGGATCATTGTGATGAGAAGGCCATGGAGCCTTCTGAGGACCTGTGTCTTGGAGATTTTGATGACAAGGGCATGAAGCATTGTTGTAACAGGGTACTGAGAGCATTGTGATTTCAAAGGTTATGGAGCATTGTGATAAGAAGGTCGTGGAACATTGTGATGGCTGGGATCATGGAGCATGGTTATGACAGTGGCAATGGAGCATTGTGATGACAAGGGCATGGAGCATTGGTCTGAAAAGTTTCATGGATTATTGTGATGTGAGTGGGCATTGTGATGACAAAGGCACAGAACACTGTGATACATGGGCCATGTAGTTTTGTAACGACAAGTGCATGGAGAATTGTGATGACAAGAGCATGTAACATTGTGATGAGAAGTGTCATGGAGCATTGTGATGACAAAGACGTAAAGAATTGTGATGACAAGGGACATGGAGCATTGTGATGACCAGAGCATGGAGCATTGGTCTGACAGGTTTCATGGATTATTGTGATGACAAATGTCAGGGAGCATTTTGATGACAAGTGTGTGGGGCATTGTGATGGGAAGAGCAGGGAGTATTGTGATGAAAAGGTTGTGGAGCATTGTGATGACAAGCGAAAGTCACATTTTGATGCCATGGGTCATGGAGCAATGTGCTGACAAGGGCATGCAGCTTTGTGATGAGAATAGTCATGGAGCATTGAGATGAAAAGGGGCATGGAGCATTGTGATGACAGGGGTCTAGGATCTTTGTGATGACAGAGGTCATGGATCATTTTGATTTCCTTGTGATGACAAAAGCCTGAAGCATTATGATGATGGGCATGGTTCATTGTGATGACAGGTGTAATGGAGCATTGAGATGAAAAGGGGCATGGAGCATTGTGATTACAGGGGGTATAGGAGCATTGTGATGACAAGAGCATGGAGCATTGTGATGAAAAGTGCTTGGAGCCTTTTCATGACATGTTTCAAGGAGCATTCTGATGACGAGTGTCAGGGAGCATTGTGATGACAACTCTCTTGAGCATTGTGATGACAGAGATCATGGAGCACTGTGATGACAGGTGTCATGGAGCATTGTGATGAGAAGGTCATGGAGCATTGGGCTGAAAATATTCATGGAGTATTGTGGTGACAGGGGTCATGGATCCTTTTGATAGCAAGGGAATGGAGCATTTTGATGACAAGGTCCTGGAGCATTGTTAAGAAAAGATCATGGAGCATTGTGATGACAAGTCTAATGGAGCATTCTGATGAAAAGGGGCATGGAACATTGTGATTACAGGGCGCTGGAGCATTGTAATGACAAGAGCAAGGATATTTGTGATGAGAAGGACATGGAGCATACTCATGATTTGTGTCATGGTGTTTTGTGATGACAAGGGCATGGACCATTGTGATTACAGGTGTCTTTGAGCATTGTGATGACAAGGGTCAAGGAGCCTTGTGAGGAGAAGGCCGTGGGAAATTATGATGACAGTGGTCATAGAGCATTGTTATGACGGGGGTAATGGAGCATTGTGATTAAAAGGGCACGGAACATAGGTCTATAAAATTTCATGGATTATTGTGATGACAGTGGGTACGGAGCATTGTGATGACAAGGGCTCGGAACACTGTGATACATGGGTTATGGAGGATTGTAATGACATGGGCATGGAGCATTGTGATGAGAAGTGCATCGAGAATTGTGATGACAAGCGTCATGGAGCTTTGTGATGACAAAGGCATGGAGCAATATGATGAGACGTTTCAGGGAGCATTGTGATGACAATGGCATGGAGCATTGTGATGCCAAGGGTCATGGAGCTGTGTGATAACAAATGTCATGGAGCTGTTTGATGACAAGGGCATGGTGTTTTGTGATGAGAATGGCAGGGAGCATTGTGATGACAGGTGTTATGGAACATTGTGATGTCAGGGCTCATGGAGCATTGTGATAATATGGGCATGTAGCATGGTGATGACAGGTGTCATGGAACATTGTGAGATGACAAGTGTTTTGAGCATTGTGATGACATACATCTTGGATCATTGAAATGACAAGGGCATGGAGTAATGTGATGACAGGCATCATGGAGCATTGTGATGAGTGTGTTATGGAACATAGTGATCACAAGGGTTTGGAGCATAGTGATGACAGAGGTCATGGATCATTTTGATTTCAAGGAGCATGGAACATTGTGATGACAAGGGCATGAAGCAATGTGATCCCAAGTTTCAGGGAGGATTGTGATGACAATGGTAATGGAGTATTGTGATGAAAATCACATGGAGCACTGTGATGACAAGGTCATGTAGCATTTTGCTGACAAAGGCATGGAGCATTGTGATGAGAAGTGTCATGAAACATTGTGATAACAGGGGTCATAGAGCTTTAGGATGACAAGAGCATGGACCATTTTGATGAGAAGAGTCATGGAGCATTTTGATGACAAGAACCACAGATCATTGTGTGGTCACGAGTCATTGACCGTTGTGATGACAGTGGTCATGGAGGATTGAGCTGAAAATGTTCTTGGAACATTATGAACACAAGGGAATGGAGCATTGTGGTGACAATATCCTGGAGCATTGTGATGAGATGACCATGGAGTCTTTTGATGACAAGTCTCATGGAGCATGCTGATGGAAAGGCACATGGAGCATTGTGATTACAGATGTTTTGGAGCATTGTGATGACAAGAGCATGGAGCATTGTGATGAGAAGTCCATGGAACATTCTGATGACCCGCATCATGGAGTTTTGTGATGACAATGGCAAGAGGCATTTTGATTACAGGGGACTTGGAGCATTGAGATGAAAAGGGCAGGGATCATTGTGATGACAAAGGCATGGAGCCTTGTCATGACAGGGTTCAAGGAGCATACTGACGACAAGTGTCAGGGAGCATTGTGATGAAAAGTGTATTGAGCATTGTGATGACAAAGGTCATGGAGCATTGTGATGAGAAGACCATGGATAAATATGATGACGAGCGTCATGGGGCGTTGTGATGACAAGTGTTATGGAACATTGTGATCACAAGGGTTTGGAGCATTGTGATGACAGAGGTCATGGAGCATTTTGATTTCATTGTGATGACAAAATCATGAAGATTATGATGAAGGGCATGGTGCATTGTGATGGTAGGGTTCATGGAGCACTGAGATGAAATGTGTCAAGGAGCATTGTTATGACAGGGGTCTTGGAGCATTGTGGTGACAAGGACATGGAGCATTGTGATGAGAAGGCCAAGTAGAATTCTGATGACATGCGTCATGGAGCTTCGTGATGACAAGGGCATAGAGCATTGTGATTCCAGGGGTATTGGAGCATTGTGATGACAAGGGAATCGAACATTGTGATGAAATAGGCATGGAACCTTTTCATGACAGGGTTCAAGGAGGATTCTGATGACAAGTGTCAGGGAGCATTGTGATGACAAAAGTCATGAAGCACTGTGATGACAAGGATAATGGAGCATTGTGATGAGACTTTCATGGAGCATAGGGCTGAAAATGTTCATGGAGTATTGTGATGACAGGAGTCATGGAGCATTGTGATGACAAGGGAATGGAGCATTGAGATGACAAGACCCTGGATCATTGTGATGAGAAGACCATGGAGCCTTGTGATGACAAGTCTCATGGAGCATTCTGATGAAAAGTGGCATGGAGCATTGTGATTACAGGGGTCTTGGAGCATTGTGATGACAATGGCATGGAGCATTTTGATGAGAAGGCCATGGAGCTTTCTGATGATATGTGTCATGGAGTTTTGTGATGAAAAGGGAATGGAGCATTGTGATTACTGGGGTCTTGGGGCACTGTGATGACAATGGTCATGGAGCCTTGTGATGAAAAGGCCTTGATGGCAGGGGTCATGGAGCATTCTTATGACAGTGGTAATGGAGCATTGTGTTGACAAAGGCATGGAGCATTTTGATGAGAAGGGCATCGAGCATTGTGATAACAAGCATCATGGAGCTTTGAGATGACAATGTCATGGAGCAATGTGATGAGTGGGTTCATGGAGCATTGTGATGCCAAAGGTCATGGAACTTTGTGATGACAAAGGTCATGGAGCATTTTGCTGACAAGGGCATGGTGCACTGTGATGAGTAGGACAGAGAGAAATGTGATGACAAGGTCATGGAGCAATTGGATGAAAAGTGTCATGGAACATTTTGATGACAGGGGTTATGGATCATTGTGATGTCAAGGGTCATCGAGCATTGTGATGAAAAGTGTTATGGTGCATTTTGATGACAGGTGTTATAGAACATTGTGATGTCAGGGGTCATGGAGCAGTGTGATGATAAGGGCATGTAGCATTGTGATGACAGGGGTCATGGAACATTGTGATGACAGGGGTCATGGAGCATTGTGATGACAAGTATCATGGAGCATTCTGAGGACAAACTTGTGGAGTATTGTGATGACAATGGCATGGAGCATTGTGATGGAAAGGGCATGGATCATTGTGATGAAAAAGGCAAGGATTCTTTTCATGACAGGATTCAAGGAGCATTCCGACGACAAGTGTCAGGGAGCATTGTGATGACAAGTGTATTGAGCATTGTGATGGCAAAGGTCATGGAGCATTGAGATGACAAGGGCATGGAGTATTGTGATGACAGACATCATGGAGCGTTGTAATGACAAGTGTTATGGAACATTGTGATCACACGGGTTTGGAGCATTGCGATGACAGAGTTCATGGAGCATATTGATTTCAAGGAGCATGGATCTTTGTGATGACAAAGGCATGAAGCAATGTGATCCCAAGATGCATGGAGGATTGTGATGACAATGGTAATGGAGGAATATGATGACAAGCGCATGGAGCATTTTGATGAAAAGGTCATGTAGCCTTTTGCTGCCAAAGGCATGGAGCATTGTGATGACAAGTGTCTTGGAGCCCTGTGATGACAAACGTCACGTAGCATTGTGATTACAGGGGTCATGGAGCATTGGGATGACACGGCCAAGGATCATTTTGTTGACAAGTGTTATGGAGAATTTTGATGACAAGAGTCCCGGATCATTGTGTTGTCAGGGGTCATGGAGCGTTGTGATGACAGTGGTCATGGCGCATTGGGATGACAAGGGTCATGGAGCATTGGGATCATAAGGTCATGGAGCATTGGGCTGAAAATGTTCATGGAGTATTGTGATGAGAGGTGTCATGGAGCATAGTGATGACAAGAGAACGGAGCATTGTGATGACAATGTCCTGGAGCATTTAATGAGAAGACCATGGAGCCATGTGATGACAAGTCTCATGGAGCATTCTCACGAAAAGCGGCATGGAGCATTTTGATTACTGTGGTCTTGGAGCATTGTGATGAATAGGGCATGGAGCATTGTGATGAAAAATGCATGGAGCCTTGCCATGACAGGGTTCCAAAAGCATATTGACATCAAGTGTCAGAGAGCATTGTGATGCAAAGTGTATTGAGCATTGTGAAGCCAAACTCATGGAGCATTGTGATGAGAAGACCACGGATAATTTTGATGACGAGCGTCATGGGGCGTTGTGAGGACAAGTGTTATGGAACATTGTGATCACAAGGGATTGGAGCCTTGTGATGACAGAGGTCATGGAGCATTTTGAGTTCATTCTGATGACAATAGCATGAAGCACTATGATGATGGGCATGGTGCATTGTAATGACAGGGTTCATGGAACATTGAGATGAAAAGGGGCATGGAGCATTGTAGTTACAAGCGTCTTGGAGCTTTGTGATGACAAGGGCATGCAGCATTTTGATGAGAAGGCCATGGAGGATTCTGATGACATGCGTCATGGAGCTTTGTGATGACAAGGGCATGGAGCATTGTGATGAGAAGACCATGGATAATGGTGATGACGAGCGTCATGAGGCGTCGTGATGAAAAGTGCTGGGAACATTGTGATCCCAAGGGTTTAGAGCATTGTGATGGCAGATGTCATGGAGCATTTTGATTTCATTTTGGTTACAATAGCGTGAAGCAATATGATGATGGACATTTTGCATTGTGATGACTGGGTTCATGGAGCATTGAGATGAAAAGTGACAAGGAGCATTGTGATTACAGGGTTCTTGGAACATTGTGATGACAAGGGCATCGAGCATTGTGATGAGAAGTTCATGGAGCCTTCTGATGACCTGTGTCATGGAGATTTTGATGACAAGGGCATGAAGCATTGTTGTAACAGGGGTCTTAGATTATTGTGGTTACAAGGGTTATGGAGCCTTGTGATAAGAAGGCGGTGCAACATTGTGATGGCTGGTGTCATGGAGCATTGTTATGACAGTGGTAATGGAGCATTGTGATGACAAAGGCATGGAGCATTGGTCTGAAATGTTTCATGGATTATTGTGATGAGAGTGGGCATGGAGCATTGTGATGAAAAGGGCACGGAACTCTGTGATACATGGGTCATGTAGGATTGTAACGACAAGGGCATGGAGAATTGTGATGACAAGGGCATGTAACATTGTGATGAGAAGTGTCATGGAGCATTGAGATGACAGAGATGTAGAGCATTTTGATGACAAGGGACATGGAGCATTGTGATGACCAGAGCATGGAGCATTGGTGTGACAAGTTTCATGGATTATTGTGATGACAAATGTCATGGAGCATTTTGATGACAAGGACGTGGTGCATTGTGATGGGAAGAGCAGGGAGCCTTGTGATGACAAGGTTTATGGAGCATTGTGATGACAAGGTTGTGGAACATTGTGATGACAAGCTGAAGTCACATTTTGATGCCATGGGTCATGGAGCACTGTGCTGACAAGGGCATGTAGCTTTGTGATGAGAAGGGTCATGGAGCATTGAGATGAAAAGGGGCATGGAGCATTGTGATGACAGGGGTCTAGGAGCTTTGTGATGACAGAGGTCATGGATCATTTTGATTTCCTTGTGATGACAATAGCCTGAAGCACTATGATGATGGGCATGGTCCATTGTGATGACAGGTGTAATGGAGCATTGAGATGAAAAGGGGCATGGAGCATTGTGATTACAGGGGTATAGGAGCATTGTGATGACAAGAGCATGGAGCATTGTGATGAAAAGTGCTTGGAGACTTTTCATGACATGTTTCAAGGAGCATTCTGATGACGAGTGTCAGGGAGCATTGTGATGACAACTCTGTTTAGCATTGTGATGACAAAGATCATAGAGCACTGTGATGACAGGTGTCATGGAGCATTGTGATGAGAAGGTCATGGAGCATTGGGCTGAAAATATTCATGGAGTATTGTGGTGACATGGGTTATGGATCCTTTTGATGCAAAGGGATTGGAGCATTGTGATGACAAGGGTCATGGAGCTTTGTGATGACAAGGACATGGAGCAATATGATGAGACGTTTCAGGGAGCATTGTGATGACAATGGCATGGAGCATTGTGATGCCAAGGGTCATTGAGCTGTGTGATAACAAATGTCATGGAGCAGTTTGATGACAAGGGCATGGTGCATTGTGATCAGAAGGGCAGGGAGCATTTTGATGTCATGTGTTATGGAACATTGTGATGTCAGGGCTCATGGAGCATTGTGATGATATGGGCATGGAGCATGGTGATGACAGGTGTGATGGAACACTGTGAGATGACAAGTGTTTTGAGCATTGTGATGACATACATCTTGGATCATTGAAATGACAAGGGCATGGAGTAATGTGATGACAGGCATCATGGAGCATTGTGATGAGTGTGCTATGAAACATAGTGATCACAAGGATTTGGAGCATAGTGATGACAGAGGACATGGATCATTTTGATTTCAAGGAGCCTGGAACATTGTGATGACAAGGGCATGAAGCAATGTGATCCCAAGTTTCAGGGAGGATTGTGATAACAATGGTAATGGAGTATTGTGATGAGAATCACATGGAGCACTGTGATGACAAGGTCATGTAGCATTTTGCTGACAAAGGCATGGAGCATTGTGATGACAAGTGTCATGGAACATTGTGATAACAGGGGTAATAGAGCATTAGGATGACATGAGCATGGACCATTTTGATGAGAAGAGTCATGGAGCATTTTGATGACAAGAGCCACAGATCATGGTGTGGTCAGGAGTCATTGAGCATTGTGATGACAGTGGTCATGGAGGATTGAGCTGAAAATGTTCTTGGAACATTATGAACACAAGGGAATGGAGCATTGTGGTGACAATATCCTGGAGCATTGTGATGAGATGACCATGGAGTCTTTTGATGAAAAGTCTCATGGAGCATGCTGATGGAAAGGCACATGGAGCATTGTGATTACAGTTGTTTTGGAGCATTGTGATGACAAGAGCATGGAGCATTGTGATGAGAAGTCAATGGAACATTCTGATGACCCGCATTATGGACTTTTGTGATGACAATGGCAAGAGGCATTGTGATTACAGCGGTCTTGGAGCATTGAGATGAAAAGGGCAGGGATCATTGTGATGACAAAGGCATGGAGCCTTGCCATGACAGGGTTCAAGGAGCATACTGACGACAAGTGTCAGGGAGCATTGTGATGAAAAGTGTATTGAGCATTGTGATCACAACGGTCATGGAGCACTGTGATGAGAAGACCATGGATAAATATGATGACGAGCGTCATGGGGCGTTGTGATGACAAGTGTTATGGAACATTGTGATCACAAGGGTTTGGAGCATTGTGATGACAGAAGTCATGGAGCATTTTGATTTCATTGTGATGACAAAATCATGAAGATTATGATGAAGGGCATGGTGCATTGTGATGGTAGGGTTCATGGAGCACTGAGATGAAAAGTGTCAAGGAGCATTGTTATGACAGGGGTCTTGGAGCATTGTGGTGACAAGGACATGGAGCATTGTGATGAGAAGGCCCAGGAGAATTCTGATGACATGCGTCATGCAGCTTCGTGATGACAAGGGCATAGAGCATTGTGATTACAGGGGTCTTGGAGCATTGAGAAGAAAGGGGGCATGGAACATTGTGATTACAGGGGTATTGGAGCATTGTGATGACAAGGGAATCGAACATTGTGATGAAATAGGCATGGAACCTTTTCATGACAGGGTTCAAGGAGGATTCTGATGACAAGTGTCAGGGAGCATTGTGATGACAAAAGTCATGAAGCACTGTGATGACAAGGATAATGGAGCATTGTGATTAGACTTTCATGGAGCATTGGGCTGAAAATGTTCATGGAGTATTGTGATGACAGGAGTCATGGAGCATTGTGATGACAAGGGAATGGAGCATTGAGATGACAAGACCCTGGATCATTGTGATGAGAAGACCATGGAGCCTTGTGATGACAAGTCTCATGGAGCATTCTGATGAAAAGTGGCATGGAGCATTGTGATTACAGGGGTCTTGGAGCATTGTGATGACAATGGCATGGAGCATTTTGATGAGAAGGCCATGGAGCTTTCTGATGATATGTGTCATGGAGTTTTGTGATGAAAAGGGCATGGAGCATTGTGATTACTGGGGTCTTGGGGCACTGGGATGACAATGGTCATGGAGCCTTGTGATGAAAAGGCCTTGATGGCAGGGGTCATGGAGCATTCTTATGACAGTGGTAATGGAGCATTGTGTTGACAAAGGCATGGAGCATTTTGATGAGAAGGGCATCGAGCATTGTGATAACAAGCATCATGGAGCTTTGAGATGACAAAGTAATGGAGCAATGTAATGAGTGGGTACATGGAGCATTGTGATGACAATGGCATGGAGCATTGTGATGCCAAAGGTCATGGACCTTTGTGATGACAAATGTCATGGAGCATTTTGCTGACAAGAGCATGGTGCACTGTGATGAGTAGGACAGAGAGAAATGTGATGACACGGTCATGGAGCAATTGGATGAAAAGTGTCATGGAACATTTTGATGACAGGGGTTATGGATCATTGTGATGTCAAGGGTCATCGAGCATTGTGATGAAAAGTGTTATGGTGCATTTTGATGACAGGTGTTATAGAACATTGTGATCTCAGTGTTCATGGAGCAGTGTGATGATAAGGGCATGTAGCATTGTGATGACAGGGGTCATGGAACATTGTGATGACAGGGGTCATGGAGCATTGTGATGACAAGTATCATGGAGCATTCTGAGGACAAACTTGTGGAATATTGTGATGACAATGGCATGGAGCATTGTGATGGAAAGGGCATGGATCATTGTGATGAAAAAGGCATGGATTCTTTTCATGACAGGATTCAAGGAGCATTCCGACGACAAGTGTCAGGGAGCATTGTCATGACAAGTGTATTGAGAATTGTGATGGCAAAGGTCATGGAGCATTGAGATGACAAGGGCATGGATTATTGTGATGACAGGCATCATGGAGGGTTGTAATGACAAGTGTTATGGAACATTGTGATCACACGGTTTGGAGCATTGCGATGACAGAGTTCATGGAGAATATTGATTTCAAGGAGCATGGATCTTTGTGATGACAAGGGCATGAAGCAATGTGATCCCAAGATGCATGGAGGATTGTGATGACAATGGTAATGGAGGAATATGATGACAAGCGCATGGAGCATTGTGATGAAAAGGTCATGTAGCCTTTTGCTGCCAAAGGCATGGAGCATTGTGATGACAAGTGTCTTGGAGCACTGTGATGACAAACGTCACGTAGCATTGTGATTACAGGGGTCATGGAGCATTGGGATGACACGGCCAAGGATCATTTTGTTGACAAGTGTTATGGAGAATTTTGATGACAAGAGTCCCGGATCATTGTGTTGTCAGGGGTCATGGAGCGTTGTGATGACAGTGGTCATGGAGCATTGTGATGACAAGGGTCATGGAGCATTGTGATCATAAGGTCATGGAGCATAGGGCTGAAAATATTCATGGAGTATTGTGATGAGAGGTGTCATGGAGCATTGTGATGACAAGGGAACGGAGCATTGTGATGACAATGTCCTGGAGCATTTAATGAGAAGACCATGGAGCCATGTGATGACAAGTCTCATGGAGCATTCTCACGAAAAGTGGCATGGATCATTGTGATTATTGTGGTCTTGGAGCATTGTGATGAATAGGGCATGAAACATTGTGATGAAAATGGAATGGAGCCTTGCATTGACAGGTTTCCAAGAGCATATTGACATCAAGTGTCAGGGACCATTGTGATGAGAAGTGTATTGAGCATGGTGATGCCAAAGCTCATGGAGCATTGTGATGAGAAGACCATGGATAATTTTTATGAAGAGCGTCATACGGCGTTGTGAGGACAAGTGTTATGGAACATTGTGATCACAAGGGAGTGGAGCCTTGTGATGACAGAGGTCATGGAGCATGTTGAGTTCATTCTGATGACAATAGCATGAGGCACTATGATGATGGGCATGGTGCATTTTGATGAAAGTGTTCATGGAGCATTGAGATGAAAAGTTGCATGGAGCATTGTAGTTACAAGGGTCTTGGAGCTTTGTGATGAGAAGGGCATGCAGCATTGTGATGAGAAGGCCTTGGAGGATTCTGATGACATGCGTAATGGAGCTTTGTGATGACAAGGGCATGGAGCATTGTGATGAGAAGACCATGGATAATGGTGATGACGAGCGTCATGGGGCGTTGTGATGAAAAGTGTTATGGAACATTGTGATCCCAAGGGTTTAGAGCATTGTGATGGCAGATGTCATGGAGCATTTTGATTTCATTTTGGTTACAATAGCGTGAAGCAATATGATGATGGACATATTGCATTGTGATGACTGGGTTCATGGAGCATTGAGATGAAAAGTGACATGGAGCATTGTGATTACAGGGTTCTTGGAACATTGTGATGACAAGGGCATGGAGCATTGTGATGAGAAGGCCATGGGGCCTTCTGATGACCTGTGTCATGGAGATTTTGATGACAAGGGCATGAAGCATTGTTGTAACAGTGGTCTTAGATTATTGTGATTACAAGGGTTATGGAGCCTTGTGATAAGAAGGCGGTGCAACATTCTGATGGCTGGTGTCATGGAGCATTGTTATGACAGTGGTAATGGAGCATTGTGATGACAAAGGCATGGAGCATTGGTCTGAAAAGTTTCATGGATTATTGTGATGAGAGTGGGCATGGAGCATTGTGATGAAAAGGGCACGGAACTCTGTGATACATGGGTCATGTAGGATTGTAACGACAAGGGCATGGAGAATTGTGATGACAAGGGCATGTAACATTGTGATGAGAAGTGTCATGGAGCATTGTGATGACAGAGATGTAGAGCATTGTGATGACAAGGGACATGGAGCATTGTGATGACCAGAGCATGGAGCATTGGTGTGACAAGTTTCATGGATTATTGTGATGACAAATGTCATGGAGCATTTTGATGACAAGGACGTGGTGAATTGTGATGGGAAGAGCAGGGAGCCTTGTGATGACAAGGTTTATGGAGCATTGTGATGACAAGGTTGTGGAGCATTGTGATGACAAGCGGAAGTCACATTTTGATGCCATGTGTCATGGAGCACTGTGCTGACAAGGGCGTGTAGCTTTGTGATGAGAAGGGTCATGGAGCATTGAGATGAAAAGGGGCATGGAGCATTGTGATGACAGGGGTCTAGGAGCCTTGTGATGACAGAGGTCATGGAGCATTTTGATTTCCTTGTGATGACAATAGCCTGAAGCACTATGATGATGGGCATGGTCCATTGTGATGACAGGTGTAATGGAGCATTGAGATGAAAAGGGGCATGGAGCATTGTGATTACAGGGGTATAGGAGCATTGTGATGACAAGAGCATGGAGCATTGTGATGAAAAGTGCTTGGAGCCTTTTCATGACATGTTTCAAGGAGCATTCTGATGACGAGTGTCAGGGAGCATTGTGATGACAACTCTCTTTAACATTGTGATGACAAAGATCATAGAGCACTGTGATGACAGGTGTCATAGAGCATTGTGATGAGAAGGTCATGGAGCATTGGGCTGAAAATATTCATGGAGTATTGTGGTGACAGGGGTTATGGATCCTTTTGATGCAAAGGGATTGGAGCATTGAGATGACAAGAGTCATGGAGCTTTGTGATGACAAGGACATGGATCAATATGATGAGACGTTTCAAGGAGCATTGTGATGACAATGGCATGGAGCATTGTGATGCCAAGGGTCATGGAGCTGTGTGATAACAAATGTCATGGAGCAGTTTGATGACAAGGGCATGGTGCATTGTGATCAGAAGGGCAGGGAGCATTTTGATGACAGGTGTTATGGAACATTGTGATGTCAGGGCTCATGGAGCATTGTGATGATATGGGCATGGAGCATGGTGATGACAGGTGTGATGGAACAGTGTGAGATGACAAGTGTTTTGAGCATTGTGATGACATACATCTTGGATCATTGAAATGACAAGCGCATGGAGTAATGTGATGACAGGCATCATGGAGCATTGTGATGAGTGTGCTATGGAACATAGTGATCACAAGGATTTGGAGCATAGTGATGAGAGTGGTCATGGATCATTTTGATTTCAAGGAGCATGGAACATTGTGATGACAAGGGCATGAAGGAATGTGATCCCAAGTTTCAGGGAGGATTGTTATGACAATGGTAATGGAGTATTGTGATGAGAATCACATGGAGCACTGTGATGACAAGGTCATGTAACATTTTGCTGACAAAGGCATGGAGCATTGTGATGACAAGTGTCATGGAACATTGTGATAACAGGGGTCATAGAGCATTAGGATGACAACAGCATGGTCCATTTTGATGAGAAGAGTCATGGAGCATTTTGATGACAAGAGCCACAGATCATTGTGTTGTCAGGGGTCATTGAGCGTTGTCATGACAGTGGTCATGGAGGATTGGGCTGAAAATGTTCTTGGAGCATTGTGAACACAAGGGAATGGAGCATTGTGGTGACAATATCCTGGAGCATTTTGATGAGATGACCATGGAGTCTTTTGATGACAAGTCTCATGCGGCATGCTGATGGAAAGGCGCATGGAGCATTGTGATTACAGTTGTTTTGGAGCATTGTGATGACAAGAGCATGGAGCATTGCGATGAGAAGTCAATGGAACATTCTGATGACCCGCATCATGGAGTTTTGTGATGACAATGGCAAGAGGCATTGTGAATACAGGGGTCTTGGAGCATTGTGATGAAAAAGGCAGGGATTATTGTGATAACAAAGGCATGGAGCCTTGCCATGACAGGCTTCAAGGATCCTACTGACGACAAGTGTCAGGGAGCATTGTGATGAAAAGTGTATTGAGCATTGTGATGACAAAGGTCATGGAGCTTTGTAATGAGAAGACCATGGATAATTGCGATACCGAGCGTCATGGGGCGTTGTGATGACAAGTGTTCAGGAACATTGTGATCACAAGGGTTTGGAGCATTGTGATGACAGAGGTCATGGAGCATTTTGGTTTCATTGTGATGACAAAATCATGAAGATTATGATGAAGGGCATGATGCATTGTGATGATAGGTTTCATGGAGCACTGAGATGAAAAGTGTCAAGGAGCATTTTTATGACAGGTGTCTTGGAGCATTGTGATGACAAGGGCATGGAGCATTGTGATGAGAAGGCCAAGGAGAATTCTGATGACATGCGTCATGGAGCTTCGTGATGACAAGGGCATAGAGCATTGTGATTACAGGGGTCTTGGAGCATTGAGAAAAAAAGGGGCATGGAGCATTGTGATTCCAGGGGTATTGGAGCATTGTGATGACAAAGGAATCGAGCATTGTGATGAAATAGTCATGGAACCTTTTCATGACACGGTTCAAGGAGGATTCTGATGACAAGTGTCAGGGAGCATTGTGATGACAAAAGTCATGAAGCACTGTGATGACAAGGATATTGGAGCATTGTGATGAGAAGTTCATGGAGCATTGGGCTGAAAATGTTCATGGAGTATTGTGATGACATGAGTCATGGAGCATTGTGATGACAAGGGAATGGAGCATTGAGATGACAAGACCATGGATCATTGTGATGAGAAGACCATGGAGCCTTGTGATGACAAGTCTCATGGAGCATTCTGATGAAAAGTGGCATGGAGCATTGTGATTACAGGGGTCTTGGAGCATTGTGATGACAATGGCATGGAACAATTTGATGTGAATGCCATGGAGCTTTCTGATGATATGTGTCATGGAGTTTTGTGATGAAAAGGGCATGAAGCATTGTGATTAAAGGGGTCTTGGGGCACTGTGATGACAATGGTCATGGAGCCTTGTGATGAAAAGGCCTTGATGGCAGGGGTCATGGAGCATTCTTATGACAGTGGTAATGGAGCATTGTGATGACAAAGGCATGGAGCATTTTGATGAGAAGGGCATCGAGCATTGTGATAACAAGCATCATGGAGCTTTGAGATGACAAAGTCATGGAGCAATGTGATGAGTGGGTTCATGGAGCATTGTGATGACAATGGCATGGAGCATTGTGATGCCAAAGGTCATAGATCTTTGTGATGACAAATGTCATGGAGCATTTTGCTGACAAGGGCATGGTGCACTGTGATGAGTAGGACAGAGAGCAATGTGATGACAGGGTCATGGAGCTATTGGATGAAAAGTGTCATGGAACATTTTGATGACACGGGTTATTGATCACTGTGATGTCAAGGGTCATCGAGCATTGTGATGAAAAGTGTCATGGTGCATTTTGATGACAGGTGTTAAAGAACATTGTGATGTCAGGGGTCATGGAGCAGTGTGATGATAAGGGTATGTAGCATTGTGATGACAGGGGTCATGGAACATTGTGATGACATGGTTGAGGGAGTATTGGGATGACTAGTGATGGAACATTGTGATATCAGTGGTGAGAGAGCATTTTGATGAGAATTGCATGGAGAAATTTGATGACAAGATTTATGGAGCATTGTGATGACAAGCTTGTGGAGAATTGTGATGACAAGCGCATGGCATATTGTGATGACATGTGTCATGGAGCATTGTGCTGACAAGCACATGGAGCATTGTGGTGACAATGACATGGAGCATTGTGATGACACAGGCATGACAAATTGGTCTGACAAGTTACATGGATTATTGTGATGACAGTGGGCATGGCGAATTGTGATGACAAGGGCATGGAGCATGGTGATGACAAGTTTATGGAGTATTGCGAAGACAGGTGTCCGGGAGCATTGTGATGACATATGTTCTGGTCCATTGTGATGAGAATGGCATGGGTAATTGTGATGCCAAGTGTCATGGAGGATTGTGATGTCAAACGTAATGGAGCGTTGTGATGACAAGGTCTTGGAGCATTGTGATGACAAGGGCAAGGAGCATTGTGATGACAAGGGCCATTGAGAAGTTTGATGACACGGTCTTGAAGCATTGTGATGACAAGCGCATGTACCTTGCTATGACAGTGGTCATGGAGCATTGCGATTACAAATGCATGGAGAATGGTGATGACAAGAGCATGTAACATTGTGATGAGAAGTGTTTTGGAGCATTGTGATTGCAAGGACGTAGAGAATTGTGATGACAGGGACATGGAGCATTGTGAGGACCAGGGCATGGAGCACTGTGATGACAAGAACGTGGAGCATTGTGATGAGAAGTCCATGGATAATTGTTATGACGAGTGTCATGGAGCACTGTAATGACAAGGGGCATGGAGCATTGTGAGGACAGGTGTCATGGAGCATTGTGGTGATAGGGGTCATGGAGCATTGTGAGGACGAGTGTCATGGAGCATTCTGAGGACAAGCTTGTGGAGTATTGTGATGACAATGGCATGGAGCATTGTGATGGAAAGGGTATGGATAATTGTAATGAAAAAGGCATGGATCCTTTTCATGACAGGATTCAAGGAGCATTCCGAAGACAAGTGTCACGGATCATTGTGATGACAAGTGTATTGAGCATTGTGATGACAAAGGTCATGGAGCATTGAGATGACAAGGGCATGGAGTATTGTGATGACAGGCATCATGGAGCGTTGTGATGACAAGTGTTATGGAACATTGTGATCACACGGGTTTGGAGCATTGCGATGACAGAGTTCATGGATCATATTGATTTCAAGGAGCATGGATCTTTGTGATGACAAGGACATGAAGCAATGTGATCCCAAGATGCATGGAGGATTGTGATGACAATGGTAATGGAGTATTGTGATGAGAATCACATGGAGCACTGTGATGACAAGGTCATGTAACATTTTGCTGACAAAGGCATGGAGCATTGTGATGACAAGTGTCATGGAACATTGTGATAACAGGGGTCATAGAGCATTAGGATGACAAGAGCATGGTCCATTTTGATGAGAAGAGTCATGGAGCATTTTGATGACAAGAGCCACAGATCATTGTGTTGTCAGGGGTCATTGAGCGTTGTCATGACAGTGGTCATGGAGGATTGGGCTGAAAATGTTCTTGGAGCATTGTGAACACAAGGGAATGGAGCATTGTGGTGACAATATCCTGGAGCATTTTGATGAGATGACCATGGAGTCTTTTGATGACAAGTCTCATGCGGCATGCTGATGGAAAGGCGCATGGAGCATTGTGATTACAGTTGTTTTGGAGCATTGTGATGACAAGAGCATGGAGCATTGCGATGAGAAGTCAATGGAACATTCTGATGACCCGCATCATGGAGTTTTGTGATGACAATGGCAAGAGGCATTGTGAATACAGGGGTCTTGGAGAATTGTGATGAAAAAGGCAGGGATTATTGTGATAACAAAGGCATGGAGCCTTGCCATGACAGGCTTCAAGGATCCTACTGACGACAAGTGTCAGGGAGCATTGTGATGAAAAGTGTATTGAGCATTGTGATGACAAAGGTCATGGAGCTTTGTAATGAGAAGACAATGGATAATTGCGATACCGAGCGTCATGGGGCGTTGTGATGACAAGTGTTCAGGAACATTGTGATCACAAGGGTTTGGAGCATTGTGATGACAGAGGTCATGGAGCATTTTGGTTTCATTGTGATGACAAAATCATGAAGATTATGATGAAGGGCATGATGCATTGTGATGATAGGTTTCATGGAGCACTGAGATGAAAAGTGTCAAGGAGCATTTTTATGACAGGTGTCTTGGAGCATTGTGATGACAAGGGCATGGAGCATTGTGATGAGAAGGCCAAGGAGAATTCTGATGACATGCGTCATGGAGCTTCGTGATGACAAGGGCATAGAGCATTGTGATTACAGGGGTCTTGGAGCATTGAGAAGAAAAGGGGCATGGAGCATTGTGATTCCAGTGGTATTGGAGCATTGTGATGACAAGGGAATCGAGCATTGTGATGAAATAGTCATGGAACCTTTTCATGACACGGTTCAAGGAGGATTCTGATGACAAGTGTCAGGGAGCATTGTGATGACAAAAGTCATGAAGCACTGTGATGACAAGGATATTGGAGCATTGTGATGAGAAGTTCATGGAGCATTGGGCTGAAAATGTTCATGGAGTATTGTGATGACAGGAGTCATGGAGCATTGTGATGACAAGGGAATGGAGCATTGAGATGACAAGACCCTGGATCATTGTGATGAGAAGACCATGGAGCCTTGTGATGACAAGTCTCATGGAGCATTCTGATGAAAAGTGGCATGGAGCATTGTGATTACAGGGGTCTTGGAGCATTGTGATGACAATGGCATGGAACAATTTGATGTGAATGCCATGGAGCTTTCTGATGATATGTGTCATGGAGTTTTGTGATGAAAAGGGCATGGAGCATTGTGATTAAAGGGGTCTTGGGGCACTGTGATGACAATGGTCATGGAGCCTTGTGATGAAAAGGCCTTGATGGCAGGGGTCATGGAGCATTCTTATGACAGTGGTAATGGAGCATTGTGATGACAAAGGCATGGAGCATTTTGATGAGAAGGGCATCGAGCATTGTGATTACAAGCATCATGGAGCTTTGAGATGACAAAGTCATGGAGCAATGTGATGAGTGGGTTCATGGAGCATTGTGATGACAATGGCATGGAGCATTGTGATGCCAAAGGTCATGGATCTTTGTGATGACAAAGGTCATGGAGCATTTTGCTGACAAGGGCATGGTGCACTGTGATGAGTAGGACAGAGAGCAATGTGATGACAGGGTCATGGAGCTATTGGATGAAAAGTGTCATGGAACATTTTGATGACAGGGGTTATTGATCACTGTGATGTCAAGGGTCATCGAGCATTGTGATGAAAAGTGTCATGGTGCATTTTGATGACAGGTGTTAAAGAACATTGTGATGTCAGGGGTCATGGAGCAGTGTGATGATAAGGGTATGTAGCATTGTGATGACAGGGGTCATGGAACATTGTGATGACATGGTTGAGGGAGTATTGGGATGACTAGTGATGGAACATTGTGATATCAGTGGTGAGAGAGCATTTTGATGAGAATTGCATGGAGAAATTTGATGACAAGATTTATGGAGCATTGTGATGACAAGCTTGTGGAGAATTGTGATGACAAGCGCATGGCATATTGTGATGACATGTGTCATGGAGCATTGTGCTGACAAGCACATGGAGCATTGTGGTGACAATGACATGGAGCATTGTGATGACACAGGCATGACAAATTGGTCTGACAAGTTACATGGATTATTGTGATGACAGTGGGCATGGCGAATTGTGATGACAAGGGCATGGAGCATGGTGATGACAAGTTTATGGAGTATTGTGAAGACAGGTGTCCGGGAGCATTGTGATGACATATGTTCTGGTCCATTGTGATGAGATTGGCATGGGAAATTGTGATGCCAAGTGTCATGGAGGATTGTGATGTCAAACGTAATGGAGCGTTGTGATGACAAGGTCTTGGAGCATTGTGATGACAAGGGCAAGGAGCATTGTGATGACAAGGGCCATTGAGAAGTTTGATGACACGGTCTTGAAGCATTGTGATGACAAGCGCATGTACCTTGCTATGACAGTGGTCATGGAGCATTGCGATTACAAATGCATGGAGAATGGTGATGACAAGAGCATGTAACATTGTGATGAGAAGTGTTTTGGAGCATTGTGATTGCAAGGACGTAGAGAATTGTGATGACAGGGACATGGAGCATTGTGAGGACCAGGGCATGGAGCACTGTGATGACAAGAACGTGGAACATTGTGATGAGAAGTCCATGGATAATTGTTATGACGAGTGTCATGGAGCACTGTAATGACAAGGGGCATGGAGCATTGTGAGGACAGGTGTCATGGAGCATTGTGGTGATAGGGGTCATGGAGCATTGTGAGGACGAGTGTCATGGAGCATTCTGAGGACAAGCTTGTGGAGTATTGTGATGACAATGGCATGGAGCATTGTGATGGAAAGGGTATGGATAATTGTAATGAAAAAGGCATGGATCCTTTTCATGACAGGATTCAAGGAGCATTCCGAAGACAAGTGTCACGGATCATTGTGATGACAAGTGTATTGAGCATTGTGATGACAAAGGTCATGGAGCATTGAGATGACAAGGGCATGGAGTATTGTGATGACAGGCATCATGGAGCGTTGTGATGACAAGTGTTATGGAACATTGTGATCACACGGGTTTGGAGCATTGCGATGACAGAGTTCATGGATCATATTGATTTCAAGGAGCATGGATCTTTGTGATGACAAGGACATGAAGCAATGTGATCCCAAGATGCATGGAGGATTGTGATGACAATGGTAATGGAGGAATGTGATGACAAGCGCATGGAGCATTGTGATGAAAAGGTCATGTAGCGTTTTGGTGACAAAGGCATGGAGCATTGTCATGACAAGTGTCATGGAGCACAATGATGACAAACGTCACGTAGCATTGTGATTACAGGACTCATGGAGCATTGGGATGGCACGGCCAAGGATCATTGTGTTGACAAGTGATATGGAGAATTTTGATGACAAGAGTCCCGGATCATTGTGTTGTCAGGGGTCATGGAGCGTTGTGATGACAGTTGTCATGGAGCATTGGGATGACAAGGGTCATGGAGCATTGTGATCATAAGGTTATGGAGCATTGGGCTGAAAATGTTCATGGAGTATTGTGATGAGAGGTGTCATGGAGCATCGTGATGACAAGGGAATGGAGCATTGTGATGACAATGTCCTGGAGCATTTAATGAGAAGACCATGGAGCCATGTGATGACAAGTCTCATGGAGCATTCTCACGAAAATCGGCATGGAGAATTGTGATTTCTGTGGTCTTGGAGCTTTGTGATGAATAGGGCATGGAGCCTTGTGATGAAAATGGCATGGAGCCTTACCATGACAGGGTTCCAAGAGCATATTGACATCAAGTGTCAGGGACCACTGTGATGACAAGTGTATTGAGCATGGTGATACCAAAGCTCATGGAGCATTGTGATGAGAAGACCATGGATAATTTTGATGACGAGCGTCATGCGGCGTTGTGAGGACAAGTGTTATGGAACATTGTGATCACAAGGGATTGGAGCCTTGTGATGACAGAGGTCATGGAGCATTTTGAGTTCATTCTGATGACAATAGCATGAAGCACTATGATGATGGGCATGGTGCATTGTGATGACAGTGTTCATGGATCAATGAGATGAAAAGGTGCATGGAACATTGTAGTTACAAGTGTCTTGGAGCTTTGTGATGAGAAGGGCATGCAGCATTGTGATAAGAAGGCCATGGAGGATTCTGATGACATGCGTCATGGAGCTTTGTGATGACAAGAGCATGGAGCATTGTGATGAGAAGACCATGGATAATGGTGATGACGAGCGTCATGGGGCGTTGTGATGAAATGTGTTATGGAACATTGAGATCTCAAGGCTTTAGAGCATTGTGATGGCAGATGTCATGGAGCATTTTGATTTCATTTTGGTTACAATAGCGTGAAGCAATATGATGATGGACATGTTGCATTGTGAATACAGGGTTCATGGAGCTTTGAGAGAAAAAGTGGCATGGAGCTTTGTGATTACAGGGTTTTTGGAGCATTGTGATGACAAGGGCACGGAACACTTTGATACATGGGTCATGTAGGATTGTAACGACAAGGGCATGGATAATTGTGATGACAAGAGCATGTAACATTCTGATGAGAAGTGTCATGGAGCATTGTGATGACAAAGACGTAGAGAATTGTGATGACAAGGGACATGGAGCATTGTGATGACCAGAGCATGGAGCATTGGTCTGACAAGTTTCATGGATTATTGTGATGACAAATGTCATGGAGCATTTTAGATGACAATTGCGTGGGGCATTGTGATGGGAAGAGCAGGGAGCATTGTGATGACAAGGTTTATGGAGCATTGTGATGACAAGCGCAAGTCACATTTTGATGCCATGGGTCATGGAGCACAGTGCTGACAAGGTCATTCAGCTTTGTTATGACAAGGGTCATGGAGCATTGAGATGAAAAGGGGCATGGAGCATTGTGATTACAGGGGTCTAGGAGCTTTGGATGACAGAGGTCATGGATCATTTTGATTTGATTGTGATGAAAATAGCCTGAAGCATTATGATGATGGGCATTGTCCATTGAGATGACAGGTGTAATGGAGCATTGAGATGAAAAGGGGCATGGAGCATTGTGATTTCAGTGGTATAGGAGCATTGTGATGACAAGAGCATGGAGCATTGTGATGAAAAGTGCTTGGAGCCTTTTCATGACATGTTTCACGGAGCATTCTGAAGACGAGTGTCAGGGATCATTGTGATGACAACTCTCTTTAGCATTGTGATGACAAAGATCATGGAGCACTGTGATGACAGGTGTCATGGAGCATTGTGATGAGAAGGTCATGGAGCATTGGGCTGAAAATATTCATGGAGTATTGTGGTGAGAGGGTTCATGGATCCTTTTGATGGCAATGGAATGGAGCATTGTGATGACAAGGTCCTGGAGTATTGTGAAGAGAAGACCATGGAGCCTTGTGATGACAAGTCTAATGGAGCATTCTGATGAAAAGGGGCATGGAGCATTGTGATTACAGGGCCCTGGAGCCTTGTAATGACAAGAGCAAGGAGCATTGTGATGAGAAGGCCATGGAGCATTCTCTTGATTTGTGTCATGGTGTTTTGTGATGACAAGGGCATGGACCATTGTGATTGCAGGCGTCTTGGAGCATTGTGATGACAAGGGTCATCGAGCCTTGTGAGGAGAAGGCCGTGGGACATTATGATGGGGAGGTCATTGAGCATTTTTATGACGGGGGTAATGGAGCATAGTGATGAAAAGGTCACGGTACATAGGTCTATAAAATTTCATGGATTATTGTGATGACAGTGGGTATGGAGCATTGTGATGACAAGGGCTCCGAACACTGTGATACATGGGTCATGGAGGATTGTAATGACATGGGCATGAAGCATTGTGATGAGAAGGGCATTGAGAATTGTGATGACAAGCGTCATGGAGCTTTGTGATGACAAGGGTCATGGAGCTGTGTGATAACAAATGTCATGGAGCAGTTTGATGACAAGGGCATGGTGCATTGTGATGAGAAGGGCAGGGAGCATTGTGATGACAGGTGTTATGGAACATTGTGATGTCAGGGCTCATGGAGCATTGTGATGATATGGGCATGTAGCATGGTGATGACAGGTGTCATGGAACATTGTGAGATGACAAGTGTTTTGAGCATTGTGATGACATACATCTTGGATCATTGAAATGACAAGGGCATGGAGTAATGTGATGACAGGCATCATGGAGCATTGTGATGAGTGTGTTATGGAACATAGTGATCACAAGGGTTTGGAGCATAGTGATGACAGTGGTCATGGATCATTTTGATTTCAAGGAGCATGGAACATTGTGATGACAAGGGCATGAAGCAATGTGATCCCAAGTTTCAGGGAGGATTGTGATGACAATGGTAATGGAGTATTGTGATGAAAATCACATGGAGCACTGTGATGACAAGGTCATGTAGCATTTTGCTGACAAAGGCATGGAGCATTGTGATGAGAAGTGTCATGAAACATTGTGATAACAGGGGTCATAGAGCATTAGGATGACAAGAGCATGGACCATTTTGATGAGAAGAGTCATGGAGCATTTTGATGACAAGAGCCACAGATCATTGTGTGGTCAGGGGTCCTTGAGCGTTGTGATGACAGTGGTCATGGAGGATTTGGCTGAAAATGTTCTTGGAGCATTATGAACACAAGGGAATGGAGCATTGTGGTGACAATATCCTGGAGCATTGTGCTGAGTTGACCATGGAGTATTTTGATGACAAGTCTCATGGAGCACCCTGATGGAAAGGAGCATGGAGCATTGTGATTACAGTTGTCTTGGAACACTGTGATGACAAGAGCATGGAGCATTGTGATGAGAAGTCCATGCAACATTCTGATGACCTGCATCATGGAGCTTTGTGATGACAATGGCTAGAGGCATGGTGATTACAGGGGTCGTGGAGCATTGTGATGAAAACGGCATGGATTATTGTGATGACAAAGGCATGGAGCCTTGCCATGACAGTGTTCAAGGAGCTCCCTGACGACAAGTGTCAGGGAGCATTGTGATGAAAAGTGTATTGAGCATTGTGATGACAGAGTTCATGGAGCATTGTGATGAGTAGACCATGGATAAATGTGATGACGAGCGTCATGGGGCGTTGTGATGACAAGTGTTATGGAACATTGTGATCACAAGGGTTTGGAGCATTGTGATGACAGAGGTCATGGAGCATTTTGATTTCATTGTGATGACAAAATCATGAAGCATTATGATGAAGGGCATGGTGCATTGTGATGATAGGGTTCATGGAGCACTGAGATGAAAAGTGTCATGGAGCATTGTTATGACAGGTGTCTTGAAGCATTGTGATGACAAGGGCATGGAGCATTGTGATGAGAAGGCCAAGGAGAATTCTGATGACATGCGTCATGGAGCTTCGTGATGACAAGGGCATAGAGCATTGTGATTACAGGGGTCTTGGAGCATTGAGAAGAAAAGGGGCATGGAGCATTGTGATTCCAGGGGTATTGGAGCATTGTGATGACAAGGGAATCGAGCATTGTGATGAAATAGTCATGGAACCTTTTCATGACACGGTTCAAGGAGGATTCTGATGACAAGTGTCAGGGAGCATTGTGATGACAAAAGTCATGAAGCACTGTGATGACAAGGATATTGGAGCATTGTGATGAGAAGTTCATGGAGCATTGGGCTGAAAATGTTCATGGAGTATTGTGATGACAGGAGTCATGGAGCATTGTGATGACAAGGGAATGGAGCATTGAGATGACAAGACCCTGGATCATTGTGATGAGAAGACCATGGAGCCTTGTGATGACAAGTCTCATGGAGCATTCTGATGAAAAGTGGCATGGAGCATTGTGATTACAGGGGTCTTGGAGCATTGTGATGACAATGGCATGGAACAATTTGATGTGAATGCCATGGAGCTTTCTGATGATATGTGTCATGGAGTTTTGTGATGAAAAGGGCATGGAGCATTGTGATTAAAGGGGTCTTGGGGCACTGTGATGACAATGGTCATGGAGCCTTGTGATGAAAAGGCCTTGATGGCAGGGGTCATGGAGCATTCTTATGACAGTGGTAATGGAGCATTGTGATGACAAAGGCATGGAGCATTTTGATGAGAAGGGCATCGAGCATTGTGATAACAAGCATCATGGAGCTTTGAGATGACAAAGTCATGGAGCAATGTGATGAGTGGGTTCATGGAGCATTGTGATGACAATGGCATGGAGCATTGTGATGACAAAGGTCATGGAGCATTTTGCTGACAAGGGCATGGTGCACTGTGATGAGTAGGACAGAGAGCAATGTGATGACAGGGTCATGGAGCTATTGGATGAAAAGTGTCATGGAACATTTTGATGACAGGGGTTATTGATCACTGTGATGTCAAGGGTCATCGAGCATTGTGATGAAAAGTGTCATGGTGCATTTTGATGACAGGTGTTATAGAACATTGTGATGTCAGGGGTCATGGAGCAGTGTGATGATAAAGGTATGTAGCATTGTGATGACAGGGGTCATGGAACATTGTGATGACATGGTTGAGGGAGTATTGGGATGACTAGTGATGGAACATTGTGATATCAGTGGTGAGAGAGCATTTTGATGAGAATTGCATGGAGAAATTTGATGACAAGATTTATGGAGCATTGTGATGACAAGCTTGTGGAGAATTGTGATGACAAGCGCATGGCATATTGTGATGACATGTGTCATGGAGCATTGTGCTGACAAGCACATGGAGCATTGTGGTGACAATGACATGGAGCATTGTGATGACACAGGCATGACAAATTGGTCTGACAAGTTACATGGATTATTGTGATGACAGTGGGCATGGCGAATTGTGATGACAAGGGCATGGAGCATGGTGATGACAAGTTTATGGAGTATTGTGAAGACAGGTGTCCGGGAGCATTGTGATGACATATGTTCTGGTCCATTGTGATGAGAATGGCATGGGTAATTGAGATGCCAAGTGTCATGGAGGATTGTGATGTCAAACGTAATGGAGCGTTGTGATGACAAGGTCTTGGAGCATTGTGATGACAAGGGCAAGGAGCATTGTGATGACAAGGGCCATTGAGAAGTTTGATGACAAGGTCTTGAAGCATTGTGATGACAAGCGCATGTACCTTGCTATGACAGTGGTCATGGAGCATTGCGATTACAAATGCATGGAGAATGGTGATGACAAGAGCATGTAACATTGTGATGAGAAGTGTTTTGGAGCATTGTGATTGCAAGGACGTAGAGAATTGTGATGACAGGGACATGGAGCATTGTGAGGACCAGGGCATGGAGCACTGTGATGACAAGAACGTGGAGCATTGTGATGAGAAGTCCATGGATAATTGTTATGACGAGTGTCATGGAGCACTGTAATGACAAGGGGCATGGAGCATTGTGAGGACAGGTGTCATGGAGCATTGTGGTGATAGGGGTCATGGAGCATTGTGAGGACAAGTGTCATGGAGCATTCTGAGGACAAGCTTGTGGAGTATTGTGATGACAATGGCATGGAGCATTGTGATGGAAAGGGTATGGATAATTGTAATGAAAAAGGCATGGATCCTTTTCATGACAGGATTCAAGGAGCATTCCGAAGACAAGTGTCACGGATCATTGTGATGACAAGTGTATTGAGCATTGTGATGACAAAGGTCATGGAGCATTGAGATGACAAGGGCATGGAGTATTGTGATGACAGGCATCATGGAGCGTTGTGATGACAAGTGTTATGGAACATTGTGATCACACGGGTTTGGAGCATTGCGATGACAGAGTTCATGGATCATATTGATTTCAAGGAGCATGGATCTTTGTGATGACAAGGACATGAAGCAATGTGATCCCAAGATGCATGGAGGATTGTGATGACAATGGTAATGGAGGAATGTGATGACAAGCGCATGGAGCATTGTGATGAAAAGGTCATGTAGCGTTTTGGTGACAAAGGCATGGAGCATTGTCATGACAAGTGTCATGGAGCACTATGATGACAAACGTCATGTAGCATTGTGATTACAGGACTCATGGAGCATTGGGATGGCACGGCCAAGGATCATTGTGTTGACAAGTGATATGGAGAATTTTGATGACAAGAGTCCCGGATCATTGTGTTGTCAGGGGTCATGGAGCGTTGTGATGACAGTTGTCATGGAGCATTGGGATGACAAGGGTCATGGAGCATTGTGATCATAAGGTTATGGAGCATTGGGCTGAAAATGTTCATGGAGTATTGTGATGAGAGGTGTCATGGAGCATCGTGATGACAAGGGAATGGAGCATTGTGATGACAATGTCCTGGAGCATTTAATGAGAAGACCATGGAGCCATGTGATGACAAGTCTCATGGAGCATTCTCACGAAAATCGGCATAGAGAATTGTGATTTCTGTGGTCTTGGAGCTTTGTGATGAATAGGGCATGGAGCCTTGTGATGAAAATGGCATGGAGCCTTACCATGACAGGGTTCCAAGAGCATATTGACATCAAGTGTCAGGGACCACTGTGATGACAAGTGTATTGAGCATGGTGATACCAAAGCTCATGGAGCATTGTGATGAGAAGACCATGGATAATTTTGATGACGAGCGTCATGGGGCGTTGTGAGGACAAGTGTTATGGAACATTGTGATCACAAGGGATTGGAGCCTTGTGATGACAGAGGTCATGGAGCATTTTGAGTTCATTCTGATGACAATAGCATGAAGCACTATGATGATGGGCATGGTGCATTGTGATGACAGTGTTCATGGATCAATGAGATGAAAAGGTGCATGGAACATTGTAGTTACAAGTGTCTTGGAGCTTTGTGATGAGAAGGGCATGCAGCATTGTGATAAGAAGGCCATGGAGGATTCTGATGACATGCGTCATGGAGCTTTGTGATGACAAGAGCATGGAGCATTGTGATGAGAAGACCATGGATAATGGTGATGACGAGCGTCATGGGGCGTTGGGATGAAAAGTGTTATGGAACATTGAGATCTCAAGGCTTTAGAGCATTGTGATGGCAGATGTCATGGAGCATTTTGATTCCATTTTGGTTACAATAGCGTGAAGCAATATGATGATGGACATGTTGCATTGTGAATACAGGGTTCATGGAGCTTTGAGAGAAAAAGTGGCATGGAGCTTTGTGATTACAGGGTTTTTGGAGCATTGTGATGACAAGGGCACGGAACACTTTGATACATGGGTCATGTAGGATTGTAACGACAAGGGCATGGATAATTGTGATGACAAGAGCATGTAACATTCTGATGAGAAGTGTCATGGAGCATTGTGATGACAAAGACGTAGAGAATTGTGATGACAAGGGACATGGAGCATTGTGATGACCAGAGCATTGAGCATTGGTCTGACAAGTTTCATGGATTATTGTGATGACAAATGTCATGGAGCATTTTAGATGACAATTGCGTGGGGCATTGTGATGGGA
This sequence comes from Mesoplodon densirostris, assembly GCF_025265405.1. Classification (NCBI taxonomy): domain Eukaryota; kingdom Metazoa; phylum Chordata; class Mammalia; order Artiodactyla; family Ziphiidae; genus Mesoplodon; species Mesoplodon densirostris. The sequence goes on from NC_082682.1 coordinate 4,212,145, forward strand.
AGAGCAGGGAGCATTGTGATGACAAGGTTTATGAAGCATTGTGATGAGAAGCGCAAGTCACATTTTGATGCCATGGGTCATGGAGCACAGTGCTGACAAGGTCATTCAGCTTTGTTATGACAAGGGTCATGGAGCATTGAGATGAAAAGGGGCATGGAGCATTGTGATTACAAGGGTCTAGGAGCTTTGGATGACAGAGGTCATGGATCATTTTGATTTGATTGTGATGAAAATAGCCTGAAGCATTATGATGATGGGCATTGTCCATTGAGATGACAGGTGTAATGGAGCATTGAGATGAAAAGGGGCATGGAACATTGTGATTTCAGTGGTATAGGAGCATTGTGATGACAAGAGCATGGAGCATTGTGATGAAAAGTGCTTGGAGCCTTTTCATGACATGTTTCAAGGAGCATTCTGAAGACGAGTGTCAGGGAGCATTGTGATGACAACTCTCTTTAGCATTGTGATGACAAAGATCATGGAGCACTGTGATGACAGGTGTCATCGAGCATTGTGATGAGAAGGTCATGGAGCATTGGGCTGAAAATATTCATGGAGTATTGTGGTGAGAGGGTTCATGGATCCTTTTGATGGCAATGGAATGGAGCATTGTGATGACAAGGTCCTGGAGTATTGTGAAGAGAAGACCATGGAGCCTTGTGATGACAAGTCTAATGGAGCATTCTGATGAAAAGGGGCATGGAGCATTGTGATTACAGGGCCCTGGAGCCTTGTAATGACAAGAGCAAGGAGTATTGTGATGAGAAGGCCATGGAGCATTCTCTTGATTTGTGTCATGGTGTTTTGTGATGACAAGGGCATGGACCATTGTGATTGCAGGCGTCTTGGAGCATTGTGATGACAAGGGTCATCGAGCCTTGTGAGGAGAAGGCCGTGGGACATTATGATGGGGAGGTCATTGAGCATTTTTATGACGGGGGTAATGGAGCATAGTGATGAAAAGGTCACGGTACATAGGTCTATAAAATTTCATGGATTATTGTGATGACAGTGGGTATGGAGCATTGTGATGAAAAGGGCTCCGAACACTGTGATACATGGGTCATGGAGGATTGTAATGACATGGGCATGAAGCATTGTGATGAGAAGGGCATTGAGAATTGTGATGACAAGCGTCATGGAGCTTTGTGATGACAAGGGTCATGGAGCAGTGTGATAACAAATGTCATGGAGCAGTTTGATGACAAGGGCATGGTGCATTGTGATGAGAAGGGCAGGGAGCATTGTGATGACAGGTGTTATGGAACATTGTGATGTCAGGGCTCATGGAGCATTGTGATGATATGGGCATGTAGCATGGTGATGACAGGTGTCATGGAACATTGTGAGATGACAAGTGTTTTGAGCATTGTGATGACATACATCTTGGATCATTGAAATGACAAGGGCATGGAGTAATGTGATGACAGGCATCATGGAGCATTGTGATGAGTGTGTTATGGAACATAGTGATCACAAGGGTTTGGAGCATAGTGATGACAGTGGTCATGGATCATTTTGATTTCAAGGAGCATGGAACATTGTGATGACAAGGGCATGAAGCAATGTGATCCCAAGTTTCAGGGAGGATTGTGATGACAATGGTAATGGAGTATTGTGATGAAAATCACATGGAGCACTGTGATGACAAGGTCATGTAGCATTTTGCTGACAAAGGCATGGAGCATTGTGATGAGAAGTGTCATGAAACATTGTGATAACAGGGGTCATAGAGCATTAGGATGACAAGAGCATGGACCATTTTGATGAGAAGAGTCATGGAGCATTTTGATGACAAGAGCCACAGATCATTGTGTGGTCAGGGGTCCTTGAGCGTTGTGATGACAGTGGTCATGGAGGATTTGGCTGAAAATGTTCTTGGAGCATTATGAACACAAGGGAATGGAGCATTGTGGTGACAATATCCTGGAGCATTGTGCTGAGTTGACCATGGAGTATTTTGATGACAAGTCTCATGGAGCACCCTGATGGAAAGGAGCATGGAGCATTGTGATTACAGTTGTCTTGGAACACTGTGATGACAAGAGCATGGAGCATTGTGATGAGAAGTCCATGCAACATTCTGATGACCTGCATCATGGAGCTTTGTGATGACAATGGCTAGAGGCATGGTGATTACAGGGGTCGTGGAGCATTGTGATGAAAACGGCATGGATCATTGTGATGACAAAGGCATGGAGCCTTGCCATGACAGTGTTCAAGGAGCTCCCTGACGACAAGTGTCAGGGAGCATTGTGATGAAAAGTGTATTGAGCATTGTGATGACAGAGTTCATGGAGCATTGTGATGAGTAGACCATGGATAAATGTGATGACGAGCGTCATGGGGCGTTGTGATGACAAGTGTTATGGAACATTGTGATCACAAGGGTTTGGAGCATTGTGATGAAAGAGGTCATGGAGCATTTTGATTTCATTGTGATGACAAAATCATGAAGCATTATGATGAAGGGCATGGTGCATTGTGATGATAGGGTTCATGGAGCACTGAGATGAAAAGTGTCATGGAGCATTGTTATGACAGGTGTCTTGAAGCATTGTGATGACAAGGGCATGGAGCATTGTGATGAGAAGGCCAAGGAGAATTCTGATGACATGCGTCATGGAGCTTCGTGATGACAAGGTCATAGAGCATTGTGATTACAGGGGTCTTGGAGCATTGAGAAGAAAAGGGGCATGGAGCATTGTGATTCCAGGGGTATTGGAGCATTGTGATGACAAGGGAATCGAGCATTGTGATGAAATAGTCATGGAACCTTTTCATGACACGGTTCAAGGAGGATTCTGATGACAAGTGTCAGGGAGCATTGTGATGACAAAAGTCATGAAGCACTGTGATGACAAGGATATTGGAGCATTGTGATGAGAAGTTCATGGAGCATTGGGCTGAAAATGTTCATGGAGTATTGTGATGACAGGAGTCATGGAGCATTGTGATGACAAGGGAATGGAGCATTGAGATGACAAGACCCTGGATCATTGTGATGAGAAGACCATGGAGCCTTGTGATGACAAGTCTCATGGAGCATTCTGATGAAAAGTGGCATGGAGCATTGTGATTACAGGGGTCTTGGAGCATTGTGATGACAATGGCATGGAACAATTTGATGTGAATGCCATGGAGCTTTCTGATGATATGTGTCATGGAGTTTTGTGATGAAAAGGGCATGGCATATTGTGATGACATGGGTCATGGAGCATTGTGCTGACAAGCACATGGAGCATTGTGGTGACAATGACATGGAGCATTGTGATGACACAGGCATGACAAATTGGTCTGACAAGTTACATGGATTATTGTGATGACAGTGGGCATGGCGAATTGTGATGACAAGGGCATGGAGCATGGTGATGACAAGTTTATGGAGTATTGTGAAGACAGGTGTCCGGGAGCATTGTGATGACATATGTTCTGGTCCATTGTGATGAGAATGGCATGGGTAATTGTGATGCCAAGTGTCATGGAGGATTGTGATGTCAAACGTAATGGAGCGTTGTGATGACAAGGTCTTGGAGCATTGTGATGACAAGGGCAAGGAGCATTGTGATGACAAGGGCCATTGAGAAGTTTGATGACAAGGTCTTGAAGCATTGTGATGACAAGCGCATGTACCTTGCTATGACAGTGGTCATGGAGCATTGTGATTACAAATGCATGGAGAATGGTGATGACAAGAGCATGTAACATTGTGATGAGAAGTGTTTTGGAGCATTGTGATTGCAAGGACGTAGAGAATTGTGATGACAGGGACATGGAGCATTGTGAGGACCAGGGCATGGAGCACTGTGATGACAAGAACGTGGAGCATTGTGATGAGAAGTCCATGGATAATTGTTATGACGAGTGTCATGGAGCACTGTAATGACAAGGGGCATGGAGCATTGTGAGGACAGGTGTCATGGAGCATTGTGGTGATAGGGGTCATGGAGCATTGTGAGGACGAGTGTCATGGAGCATTCTGAGGACAAGCTTGTGGAGTATTGTGATGACAATGGCATGGAGCATTGTGATGGAAAGGGTATGGATAATTGTAATGAAAAAGGCATGGATCCTTTTCATGACAGGATTCAAGGAGCATTCCGAAGACAAGTGTCACGGATCATTGTGATGACAAGTGTATTGAGCATTGTGATGACAAAGGTCATGGAGCATTGAGATGACAAGGGCATGGAGTATTGTGATGACAGGCATCATGGAGCGTTGTGATGACAAGTGTTATGGAACATTGTGATCACACGGGTTTGGAGCATTGCGATGACAGAGTTCATGGATCATATTGATTTCAAGGAGCATGGATCTTTGTGATGACAAGGACATGAAGCAATGTGATCCCAAGATGCATGGAGGATTGTGATGACAATGGTAATGGAGGAATGTGATGACAAGCGCATGGAGCATTGTGATGAAAAGGTCATGTAGCGTTTTGGTGACAAAGGCATGGAGCATTGTCATGACAAGTGTCATGGAGCACTATGATGACAAACGTCACGTAGCATTGTGATTACAGGGGTCATGGAGCATTGGGATGGCACGGCCAAGGATCATTGTGTTGACAAGTGATATGGAGAATTTTGATGACAAGAGTCCCGGATCATTGTGTTGTCAGGGGTCATGGAGCGTTGTGATGACAGTTGTCATGGAGCATTGGGATGACAAGGGTCATGGAGCATTGTGATCATAAGGTTATGGAGCATTGGGCTGAAAATGTTCATGGAGTATTGTGATGAGAGGTGTCATGGAGCATCGTGATGACAAGGGAATGGAGCATTGTGATGACAATGTCCTGGAGCATTTAATGAGAAGACCATGGAGCCATGTGATGACAAGTCTCATGGAGCATTCTCACGAAAATCGGCATGGAGAATTGTGATTTCTGTGGTCTTGGAGCTTTGTGATGAATAGGGCATGGAGCCTTGTGATGAAAATGGCATGGAGCCTTACCATGACAGGGTTCCAAGAGCATATTGACATCAAGTGTCAGGGACCACTGTGATGACAAGTGTATTGAGCATGGTGATACCAAAGCTCATGGAGCATTGTGATGAGAAGACCATGGATAATTTTGATGACGAGCGTCATGCAGCGTTGTGAGAACAAGTGTTATGGAACATTGTGATCACAAGGGATTGGAGCCTTGTGATGACAGAGGTCATGGAGCATTTTGAGTTCATTCTGATGACAATAGCATGAAGCACTATGATGATGGGCATGGTGCATTGTGATGACAGTGTTCATGGAGCAATGAGATGAAAAGGTGCATGGAACATTGTAGTTACAAGTGTCTTGGAGCTTTGTGATGAGAAGGGCATGCAGCATTGTGATAAGAAGGCCATGGAGGATTCTGATGACAGGCGTCATGGAGCTTTGTGATGACAAGAGCATGGAGCATTGTGATGAGAAGACCATGGATAATGGTGATGACGAGCGTCATGGGGCGTTGTGATGAAAAGTGTTATGGAACATTGAGATCTCAAGGCTTTAGAGCATTGTGATGGCAGATGTCATGGAGCATTTTGATTTCATTTTGGTTACAATAGCGTGAAGCAATATGATGATGGACATGTTGCATTGTGAATACAGGGTTCATGGAGCTTTGAGAGAAAAAGTGGCATGGAGCTTTGTGATTACAGGGTTTTTGGAGCATTGTGATGACAAGGGCACGGAACACTTTGATACATGGGTCATGTAGGATTGTAACGACAAGGGCATGGATAATTGTGATGACAAGAGCATGTAACATTGTGATGAGAAGTGTCATGGAGCATTGTGATGACAAAGACGTAGAGAATTGTGATGACAAGGGACATGGAGCATTGTGATGACCAGAGCATGGAGCATTGGTCTGACAAGTTTCATGGATTATTGTGATGACAAATGACATGGAGCGTTTTAGATGACAATTGCGTGGGGCATTGTGATGGGAAGAGCAGGGAGCATTGTGATGACAAGGTTTATGGAGCATTGTGATGACAAGCGCAAGTCACATTTTGATGCCATGGGTCATGGAGCACAGTGCTGACAAGGTCATTCAGCTTTGTTATGACAAGGGTCATGGAGCATTGAGATGAAAAGGGGCATGGAGCATTGTGATTACAAGGGTCTAGGAGCTTTGGATGACAGAGGTCATGGATCATTTTGATTTGATTGTGATGAAAATAGCCTGAAGCATTATGATGATGGGCATTGTCCATTGAGATGACAGGTGTAATGGAGCATTGAGATGAAAAGGGGCATGGAGCATTGTGATTTCAGTGGTATAGGAGCATTGTGATGACAAGAGCATGGAGCATTGTGATGAAAAGTGCTTGGAGCCTTTTCATGACATGTTTCAAGGAGCATTCTGAAGACGAGTGTCAGGGAGCATTGTGATGACAACTCTCTTTAGCATTGTGATGACAAAGATCATGGAGCACTGTGATGACAGGTGTCATGGAGCATTGTGATGAGAAGGTCATGGAGCATTGGGCTGAAAATATTCATGGAGTATTGTGGTGAGAGGGTTCATGGATCCTTTTGATGGCAATGGAATGGAGCATTGTGATGACAAGGTCCTGGAGTATTGTGAAGAGAAGACCATGGAGCCTTGTGATGACAATTCTAATGGAGCATTCTGATGAAAAGGGGCATGGAGCATTGTGATTACAGGGCCCTGGAGCCTTGTAATGACAAGAGCAAGGAGTATTGTGATGAGAAGGCCATGGAGCATTCTCTTGATTTGTGTCATGGTGTTTTGTGATGACAAGGGCATGGACCATTGTGATTGCAGGCGTCTTGGAGCATTGTGATGACAAGGGTCATCGAGCCTTGTGAGGAGAAGGCCGTGGGACATTATGATGGGGAGGTCATTGAGCATTTTTATGACGGGGGTAATGGAGCATAGTGATGAAAAGGTCACGGTACATAGGTCTATAAAATTTCATGGATTATTGTGATGACAGTGGGTATGGAGCATTGTGATGAAAAGGGCTCCGAACACTGTGATACATGGGTCATGGAGGATTGTAATGACATGGGCATGAAGCATTGTGATGAGAAGGGCATTGAGAATTGTGATGACAAGCGTCATGGAGCTTTGTGATGACAAGGGTCATGGAGCTGTGTGATAACAAATGTCATGGAGCAGTTTGATGACAAGGGCATGGTGCATTGTGATGAGAAGGGCAGGGAGCATTGTGATGACAGGTGTTATGGAACATTGTGATGTCAGGGCTCATGGAGCATTGTGATGATATGGGCATGTAGCATGGTGATGACAGGTGTCATGGAACATTGTGAGATGACAAGTGTTTTGAGCATTGTGATGACATACATCTTGGATCATTGAAATGACAAGGGCATGGGGTAATGTGATGACAGGCATCATGGAGCATTGTGATGAGTGTGTTATGGAACATAGTGATCACAAGGGTTTGGAGCATAGTGATGACAGTGGTCATGGATCATTTTGATTTCAAGGAGCATGGAACATTGTGATGACAAGGGCATGAAGCAATGTGATCCCAAGTTTCAGGGAGGATTGTGATGACAATGGTAATGGAGTATTGTGATGAAAATCACATGGAGCACTGTGATGACAAGGTCATGTAGCATTTTGCTGACAAAGGCATGGAGCATTGTGATGAGAAGTGTCATGAAACATTGTGATAACAGGGGTCATAGAGCATTAGGATGACAAGAGCATGGACCATTTTGATGAGAAGAGTCATGGAGCATTTTGATGACAAGAGCCACAGATCATTGTGTGGTCAGGGGTCCTTGAGCGTTGTGATGACAGTGGTCATGGAGGATTTGGCTGAAAATGTTCTTGGAGCATTATGAACACAAGGGAATGGAGCATTGTGGTGACAATATCCTGGAGCATTGTGCTGAGTTGACCATGGAGTATTTTGATGACAAGTCTCATGGAGCACCCTGATGGAAAGGAGCATGGAGCATTGTGATTACAGTTGTCTTGGAACACTGTGATGACAAGAGCATGGAGCATTGTGATGAGAAGTCCATGCAACATTCTGATGACCTGCATCATGGAGCTTTGTGATGACAATGGCTAGAGGCATGGTGATTACAGGGGTCGTGGAGCATTGTGATGAAAACGGCATGGATCATTGTGATGACAAAGGCATGGAGCCTTGCCATGACAGTGTTCAAGGAGCTCCCTGACGACAAGTGTCAGGGAGCATTGTGATGAAAAGTGTATTGAGCATTGTGATGACAGAGTTCATGGAGCATTGTGATGAGTAGACCATGGATAAATGTGATGACGAGCGTCATGGGGCGTTGTGATGACAAGTGTTATGGAACATTGTGATCACAAGGGTTTGGAGCATTGTGATGACAGAGGTCATGGAGCATTTTGATTTCATTGTGATGACAAAATCATGAAGCATTATGATGAAGGGCATGGTGCATTGTGATGATAGGGTTCATGGAGCACTGAGATGAAAAGTGTCATGGAGCATTGTTATGACAGGTGTCTTGAAGCATTGTGATGACAAGGGCATGGAGCATTGTGATGAGAAGGCCAAGGAGAATTCTGATGACATGCGTCATGGAGCTTCGTGATGACAAGGGCATAGAGCATTGTGATTACAGGGGTCTTGGAGCATTGAGAAGAAAAGGGGCATGGAGCATTGTGATTCCAGGGGTATTGGAGCATTGTGATGACAAGGGAATCGAGCATTGTGATGAAATAGTCATGGAACCTTTTCATGACACGGTTCAAGGAGGATTCTGATGACAAGTGTCAGGGAACATTGTGATGACAAAAGTCATGAAGCACTGTGATGACAAGGATATTGGAGCATTGTGATGAGAAGTTCATGGAGCATTGGGCTGAAAATGTTCATGGAGTATTGTGATGACAGGAGTCATGGAGCATTGTGATGACAAGGGAATGGAGCATTGAGATGACAAGACCCTGGATCATTGTGATGAGAAGACCATGGAGCCTTGTGATGACAAGTCTCATGGAGCATTCTGATGAAAAGTGGCATGGAGCATTGTGATTACAGGGGTCTTGGAGCATTGTGATGACAATGGCATGGAACAATTTGATGTGAATGCCATGGAGCTTTCTGATAATATGTGTCATGGAGTTTTGTGATGAAAAGGGCATGGAGCATTGTGATTAAAGGGGTCTTGGGGCACTGTGATGACAATGGTCATGGAGCCTTGTGATGAAAAGGCCTTGATGGCAGGGGTCATGGAGCATTCTTATGACAGTGGTAATGGAGCATTGTGATGACAAAGGCATGGAGCATTTTGATGAGAAGGGCATCGAGCATTGTGATAACAAGCATCATGGAGCTTTGAGATGACAAAGTCATGGAGCAATGTGATGAGTGGGTTCATGGAGCATTGTGATGACAATGGCATGGAGCATTGTGATGCCAAAGGTCATGGACCTTTGTGATGACAAAGGTCATGGAGCATTTTGCTGACAAGGGCATGGTGCACTGTGATGAGTAGGACAGAGAGCAATGTGATGACAGGGTCATGGAGCTATTGGATGAAAAGTGTCATGGAATATTTTGATGACAGGGGTTATTGATCACTGTGATGTCAAGGGTCATCGAGCATTGTGATGAAAAGTGTCATGGTGCATTTTGATGACAGGTGTTATAGAACATTGTGATGTCAGGGGTCATGGAGCAGTGTGATGATAAGGGTATGTAGCATTGTGATGACAGGGGTCATGGAACATTGTGATGACATGGTTGAGGGAGTATTGGGATGACTAGTGATGGAACATTGTGATATCAGTGGTGAGAGAGCATTTTGATGAGAATTGCATGGAGAAATTTGATGACAAGATTTATGGAGCATTGTGATGACAAGCTTGTGGAGAATTGTGATGACAAGCGCATGGCATATTGTGATGACATGTGTCATGGAGCATTGTGCTGACAAGCACATGGAGCATTGTGGTGACAATGACATGGAGCATTGTGATGACACAGGCATGACAAATTGGTCTGACAAGTTACATGGATTATTGTGATGACAGTGGGCATGGCGAATTGTGATGACAAGGGCATGGAGCATGGTGATGACAAGTTTATGGAGTATTGTGAAGACAGGTGTCCGGGAGCATTGTGATGACATATGTTCTGGTCCATTGTGATGAGAATGGCATGGGTAATTGTGATGCCAAGTGTCATGGAGGATTGTGATGTCAAACGTAATGGAGCGTTGTGATGACAAGGTCTTGGAGCATTGTGATGACAAGGGCAAGGAGCATTGTGATGACAAGGGCCATTGAGAAGTTTGATGACAAGGTCTTGAAGCATTGTGATGACAAGCGCATGTACCTTGCTATGACAGTGGTCATGGAGCATTGCGATTACAAATGCATGGAGAATGGTGATGACAAGAGCATGTAACATTGTGATGAGAAGTGTTTTGGAGCATTGTGATTGCAAGGACGTAGAGAATTGTGATGACAGGGACATGGAGCATTGTGAGGACCAGGGCATGGAGCACTGTGATGACAAGAACGTGGAGCATTGTGATGAGAAGTCCATGGATAATTGTTATGACGAGTGTCATGGAGCACTGTAATGACAAGGGGCATGGAGCATTGTGAGGACAGGTGTCATGGAGCATTGTGGTGATAGGTGTCATGGAGCATTGTGAGGACGAGTGTCATGGAGCATTCTGAGGACAAGCTTGTGGAGTATTGTGATGACAATGGCATGGAGCATTGTGATGGAAAGGGTATGGATAATTGTAATGAAAAAGGCATGGATCCTTTTCATGACAGGATTCAAGGAGCATTCCGAAGACAAGTGTCACGGATCATTGTGATGACAAGTGTATTGAGCATTGTGATGACAAAGGTCATGGAGCATTGAGATGACAAGGGCATGGAGTATTGTGATGACAGGCATCATGGAGCGTTGTGATGACAAGTGTTATGGAACATTGTGATCACACGGGTTTGGAGCATTGCGATGACAGAGTTCATGGATCATATTGATTTCAAGGAGCATGGATCTTTGTGATGACAAGGACATGAAGCAATGTGATCCCAAGATGCATGGAGGATTGTGATGACAATGGTAATGGAGGAATGTGATGACAAGCGCATGGAGCATTGTGATGAAAAGGTCATGTAGCGTTTTGGTGACAAAGGCATGGAGCATTGTCATGACAAGTGTCATGGAGCACTATGATGACAAACGTCACGTAGCATTGTGATTACAGGGGTCATGGAGCATTGGGATGGCACGGCCAAGGATCATTGTGTTGACAAGTGATATGGAGAATTTTGATGACAAGAGTCCCGGATCATTGTGTTGTCAGGGGTCATGGAGCGTTGTGATGACAGTTGTCATGGAGCATTGGGATGACAAGGGTCATGGAGCATTGTGATCATAAGGTTATGGAGCATTGGACTGAAAATGTTCATGGAGTATTGTGATGAGAGGTGTCATGGAGCATCGTGATGACAAGGGAATGGAGCATTGTGATGACAATGTCCTGGAGCATTTAATGAGAAGACCATGGAGCCATGTGATGACAAGTCTCATGGAGCATTCTCACGAAAATCGGCATGGAGAATTGTGATTTCTGTGGTCTTGGAGCTTTGTGATGAATAGGGCATGGAGCCTTGTGATGAAAATGGCATGGAGCCTTACCATGACAGGGTTCCAAGAGCATATTGACATCAAGTGTCAGGGACCACTGTGATGACAAGTGTATTGAGCATGGTGATACCAAAGCTCATGGAGCATTGTGATGAGAAGACCATGGATAATTTTGATGACGAGCGTCATGGGGCGTTGTGAGGACAAGTGTTATGGAACATTGTGATCACAAGGGATTGGAGCCTTGTGATGACAGAGGTCATGGAGCATTTTGAGTTCATTCTGATGACAATAGCATGAAGCACTATGATGATGGGCATGGTGCATTGTGATGACAGTGTTCATGGAGCAATGAGATGAAAAGGTGCATGGAACATTGTAGTTACAAGTGTCTTGGAGCTTTGTGATGAGAAGGGCATGCAGCATTGTGATAAGAAGGCCATGGAGGATTCTGATGACATGCGTCATGGAGCTTTGTGATGACAAGAGCATGGAGCATTGTGATGAGAAGACCATGGATAATGGTGATGACGAGCGTCATGGGACGTTGGGATGAAAAGTGTTATGGAACATTGAGATCTCAAGGCTTTAGAGCATTGTGATGGCAGATGTCATGGAGCATTTTGATTCCATTTTGGTTACAATAGCGTGAAGCAATATGATGATGGACATATTGCATTGTGAATACAGGGTTCATGGAGCTTTGAGAGAAAAAGTGGCATGGAGCTTTGTGATTACAGGGTTTTTGGAGCATTGTGATGACAAGGGCACGGAACACTTTGATACATGGGTCATGTAGGATTGTAACGACAAGGGCATGGATAATTGTGATGACAAGAGCATGTAACATTCTGATGAGAAGTGTCATGGAGCATTGTGATGACAAAGACGTAGAGAATTGTGATGACAAGGGACATGGAGCATTGTGATGACCAGAGCATGGAGCATTGGTCTGACAAGTTTCATGGATTATTGTGATGACAAATGTCATGGAGCATTTTAGATGACAATTGCGTGGGGCATTGTGATGGGAAGAGCAGGGAGCATTGTGATGACAAGGTTTATGGAGCATTGTGATGAGAAGCGCAAGTCACATTTTGATGCCATGGGTCATGGAGCACAGTGCTGACAAGGTCATTCAGCTTTGTTATGACAAGGGTCATGGAGCATTGAGATGAAAAGGGGCATGGAGCATTGTGATTACAAGGGTCTAGGAGCTTTGGATGACAGAGGTCATGGATCATTTTGATTTGATTGTGATGACAATAGCCTGAAGCATTATGATGATGGGCATTGTCCATTGAGATGACAGGTGTAATGGAGCATTGAGATGAAAAGGGGCATGGAGCATTGTGATTTCAGTGGTATAGGAGCATTGTGATGACAAGAGCATGGAGCATTGTGATGAAAAGTGCTTGGAGCCTTTTCATGACATGTTTCAAGGAGCATTCTGAAGACGAGTGTCAGGGAGCATTGTGATGACAACTCTCTTTAGCATTGTGATGACAAAGATCATGGAGCACTGTGATGACAGGTGTCATCGAGCATTGTGATGAGAAGGTCATGGAGCATTGGGCTGAAAATATTCATGGAGTATTGTGGTGAGAGGGTTCATGGATCCTTTTGATGGCAATGGAATGGAGCATTGTGATTACAAGGTCCTGGAGTATTGTGAAGAGAAGACCATGGAGCCTTGTGATGACAAGTCTAATGGAGCATTCTGATGAATAGGGGCATGGAGCATTGTGATTACAGGGCCCTGGAGCCTTGTAATGACAAGAGCAAGGAGTATTGTGATGAGAAGGCCATGGAGCATTCTCTTGATTTGTGTCATGGTGTTTTGTGATGACAAGGGCATGGACCATTGTGATTGCAGGCGTCTTGGAGCATTGTGATGACAAGGGTCATGGAGCCTTGTGAGGAGAAGGCCGTGGGACATTATGATGGGGAGGTCATTGAGCATTTTTATGACGGGGGTAATGGAGCATAGTGATGAAAAGGTCACGGTACATAGGTCTATAAAATTTCATGGATTATTGTGATGACAGTGGGTATGGAGCATTGTGATGAAAAGGGCTCCGAACACTGTGATACATGGGTCATGGAGGATTGTAATGACATGGGCATGAAGCATTGTGATGAGAAGGGCATTGAGAATTGTGATGACAAGCGTCATGGAGCTTTGTGATGACAAGGGTCATGGAGCTGTGTGATAACAAATGTCATGGAGCAGTTTGATGACAAGGGCATGGTGCATTGTGATGAGAAGGGCAGGGAGCATTGTGATGACAGGTGTTATGGAACATTGTGATGTCAGGGCTCATGGAGCATTGTGATGATATGGGCATGTAGCATGGTGATGACAGGTGTCATGGAACATTGTGAGATGACAAGTGTTTTGAGCATTGTGATGACATACATCTTGGATCATTGAAATGACAAGGGCATGGAGTAATGTGATGACAGGCATCATGGAGCATTGTGATGAGTGTGTTATGGAACATAGTGATCACAAGGGTTTGGAGCATAGTGATGACAGAGGTCATGGATCATTTTGATTTCAAGGAGCATGGAACATTGTGATGACAAGGGCATGAAGCAATGTGATCCCAAGTTTCAGGGAGGATTGTGATGACAATGGTAATGGAGTATTGTGATGAAAATCACATGGAGCACTGTGATGACAAGGTCATGTAGCATTTTGCTGACAAAGGCATGGAGCATTGTGATGAGAAGTGTCATGAAACATTGTGATAACAGGGGTCATAGAGCATTAGGATGACAAGAGCATGGACCATTTTGATGAGAAGAGTCATGGAGCATTTTGATGACAAGAGCCACAGATCATTGTGTGGTCAGGGGTCCTTGAGCGTTGTGATGACAGTGGTCATGGAGGATTTGGCTGAAAATGTTCTTGGAGCATTATGAACACAAGGGAATGGAGCATTGTGGTGACAATATCCTGGAGCATTGTGCTGAGTTGACCATGGAGTATTTTGATGACAAGTCTCATGGAGCACCCTGATGGAAAGGAGCATGGAGCATTGTGATTACAGTTGTCTTGGAACACTGTGATGACAAGAGCATGGAGCATTGTGATGAGAAGTCCATGCAACATTCTGATGACCTGCATCATGGAGCTTTGTGATGACAATGGCTAGAGGCATGGTGATTACAGGGGTCGTGGAGCATTGTGATGAAAACGGCATGGATCATTGTGATGACAAAGGCATGGAGCCTTGCCATGACAGTGTTCAAGGAGCTCCCTGACGACAAGTGTCAGGGAGCATTGTGATGAAAAGTGTATTGAGCATTGTGATGACAGAGTTCATGGAGCATTGTGATGAGTAGACCATGGATAAATGTGATGACGAGCGTCATGGGGCGTTGTGATGACAAGTGTTATGGAACATTGTGATCACAAGGGTTTGGAGCATTGTGATGACAGAGGTCATGGAGCATTTTGATTTCATTGTGATGACAAAATCATGAAGCATTATGATGAAGGGCATGGTGCATTGTGATGATAGGGTTCATGGAGCACTGAGATGAAAAGTGTCATGGAGCATTGTTATGACAGGTGTCTTGAAGCATTGTGATGACAAGGGCATGGAGCATTGTGATGAGAAGGCCAAGGAGAATTCTGATGACATGCGTCATGGAGCTTCGTGATGACAAGGGCATAGAGCATTGTGATTACAGGGGTCTTGGAGCATTGAGAAGAAAAGGGGCATGGAGCATTGTGATTCCAGGGGTATTGGAGCATTGTGATGACAAGGGAATCGAGCATTGTAATGAAATAGTCATGGAAACTTTTCATGACACGGTTCAAGGAGGATTCTGATGACAAGTGTCAGGGAGCATGGTGATGACAAAAGTCATGAAGCACTGTGATGACAAGGATATTGGAGCATTGTGATGAGAAGTTCATGGAGCATTGGGCTGAAAATGTTCATGGAGTATTGTGATGACAGGAGTCATGGAGCATTGTGATGACAAGGGAATGGAGCATTGAGATGACAAGACCCTGGATCATTGTGATGAGAAGACCATGGAGCCTTGTGATGACAAGTCTCATGGAGCATTCTGATGAAAAGTGGCATGGAGCATTGTGATTACAGGGGTCTTGGAGCATTGTGATGACAATGGCATGGAACAATTTAATGTGAATGCCATGGAGCTTTCTGATGATATGTGTCATGGAGTTTTGTGATGAAAAGGGCATGGAGCATTGTGATTAAAGGGGTCTTGGGGCACTGTGATGACAATGGTCATGGAGCCTTGTGATGAAAAGGCCTTGATGGCAGGGGTCATGGAGCATTCTTATGACAGTGGTAATGGAGCATTGTGATGACAAAGGCATGGAGCATTTTGATGAGAAGGGCATCGAGCATTGTGATAACAAGCATCATGGAGCTTTGAGATGACAAAGTCATGGAGCAATGTGATGAGTGGGTTCATGGAGCATTGTGATGACAATGGCATGGAGCATTGTGATGCCAAAGGTCATGGATCTTTGTGATGACAAAGGTCATGGAGCATTTTGCTGACAAGGGCATGGTGCACTGTGATGAGTAGGACAGAGAGCAATGTGATGACAGGGTCATGGAGCTATTGGATGAAAAGTGTCATGGAACATTTTGATGACAGGGGTTATTGATCACTGTGATGTCAAGGGTCATCGAGCATTGTGATGAAAAGTGTCATGGTGCATTTTGATGACAGGTGTTAAAGAACATTGTGATGTCAGGGGTCATGGAGCAGTGTGATGATAAGGGTATGTAGCATTGTGATGACAGGGGTCATGGAACATTGTGATGACATGGTTGAGGGAGTATTGGGATGACTAGTGATGGAACATTGTGATATCAGTGGTGAGAGAGCATTTTGATGAGAATTGCATGGAGAAATTTGATGACAAGATTTATGGAGCATTGTGATGACAAGCTTGTGGAGAATTGTGATGACAAGCGCATGGCATATTGTGATGACATGTGTCATGGAGCATTGTGCTGACAAGCACATGGAGCATTGTGGTGACAATGACATGGAGCATTGTGATGACACAGGCATGACAAATTGGTCTGACAAGTTACATGGATTATTGTGATGACAGTGGGCATGGCGAATTGTGATGACAAGGGCATGGAGCATGGTGATGACAAGTTTATGGAGTATTGTGAAGACAGGTGTCCGGGAGCATTGTGATGACATATGTTCTGGTCCATTGTGATGAGAATGGCATGGGTAATTGTGATGCCAAGTGTCATGGAGGATTGTGATGTCAAACGTAATGGAGCGTTGTGATGACAAGGTCTTGGAGCATTGTGATGACAAGGGCAAGGAGCATTGTGATGACAAGGGCCATTGAGAAGTTTGATGACAAGGTCTTGAAGCATTGTGATGACAAGCGCATGTACCTTGCTATGACAGTGGTCATGGAGCATTGCGATTACAAATGCATGGAGAATGGTGATGACAAGAGCATGTAACATTGTGATGAGAAGTGTTTTGGAGCATTGTGATTGCAAGGACGTAGAGAATTGTGATGACAGGGACATGGAGCATTGTGAGGACCAGGGCATGGAGCACTGTGATGACAAGAACGTGGAGCATTGTGATGAGAAGTCCATGGATAATTGTTATGACGAGTGTCATGGAGCACTGTAATGACAAGGGGCATGGAGCATTGTGAGGACAGGTGTCATGGAGCATTGTGGTGATAGGGGTCATGGAGCATTGTGAGGACAAGTGTCATGGAGCATTCTGAGGACAAGCTTGTGGAGTATTGTGATGACAATGGCATGGAGCATTGTGATGGAAAGGGTATGGATAATTGTAATGAAAAAGGCATGGATCCTTTTCATGACAGGATTCAAGGAGCATTCCGAAGACAAGTGTCACGGATCATTGTGATGACAAGTGTATTGAGCATTGTGATGACAAAGGTCATGGAGCATTGAGATGACAAGGGCATGGAGTATTGTGATGACAGGCATCATGGAGCGTTGTGATGACAAGTGTTATGGAACATTGTGATCACACGGGTTTGGAGCATTGCGATGACAGAGTTCATGGATCATATTGATTTCAAGGAGCATGGATCTTTGTGATGACAAGGACATGAAGCAATGTGATCCCAAGATGCATGGAGGATTGTGATGACAATGGTAATGGAGGAATGTGATGACAAGCGCATGGAGCATTGTGATGAAAAGGTCATGTAGCGTTTTGGTGACAAAGGCATGGAGCATTGTCATGACAAGTGTCATGGAGCACTATGATGACAAACGTCACGTAGCATTGTGATTACAGGACTCATGGAGCATTGGGATGGCACGGCCAAGGATCATTGTGTTGACAAGTGATATGGAGAATTTTGATGACAAGAGTCCCGGATCATTGTGTTGTCAGGGGTCATGGAGCGTTGTGATGACAGTTGTCATGGAGCATTGGGATGACAACGGTCATGGAGCATTGTGATCATAAGGTTATGGAGCATTGGGCTGAAAATGTTCATGGAGTATTGTGATGAGAGGTGTCATGGAGCATCGTGATGACAAGGGAATGGAGCATTGTGATGACAATGTCCTGGAGCATTTAATGAGAAGACCATGGAGCCATGTGATGACAAGTCTCATGGAGCATTCTCACGAAAATCGGCATGGAGAATTGTGATTTCTGTGGTCTTGGAGCTTTGTGATGAATAGGGCATGGAGCCTTGTGATGAAAATGGCATGGAGCCTTACCATGACAGGGTTCCAAGAGCATATTGACATCAAGTGTCAGGGACCACTGTGATGACAAGTGTATTGAGCATGGTGATACCAAAGCTCATGGAGCATTGTGATGAGAAGACCATGGATAATTTTGATGACGAGCGTCATGGGGCGTTGTGAGGACAAGTGTTATGGAACATTGTGATCACAAGGGATTGGAGCCTTGTGATGACAGAGGTCATGGAGCATTTTGAGTTCATTCTGATGACAATAGCATGAAGCACTATGATGATGGGCATGGTGCATTGTGATGACAGTGTTCATGGATCAATGAGATGAAAAGGTGCATGGAACATTGTAGTTACAAGTGTCTTGGAGCTTTGTGATGAGAAGGGCATGCAGCATTGTGATAAGAAGGCCATGGAGGATTCTGATGACATGCGTCATGGAGCTTTGTGATGACAAGAGCATGGAGCATTGTGATGAGAAGACCATGGATAATGGTGATGACGAGCGTCATGGGGCGTTGTGATGAAAAGTGTTATGGAACATTGAGATCTCAAGGCTTTAGAGCATTGTGATGGCAGATGTCATGGAGCATTTTGATTCCATTTTGGTTACAATAGCGTGAAGCAATATGATGATGGACATGTTGCATTGTGAATACAGGGTTCATGGAGCTTTGAGAGAAAAAGTGGCATGGAGCTTTGTGATTACAGTGTTTTTGGAGCATTGTGATGACAAGGGCACAGAACACTTTGATACATGGGTCATGTAGGATTGTAACGACAAGGGCATGGATAATTGTGATGACAAGAGCATGTAACATTGTGATGAGAAGTGTCATGGAGCATTGTGATGACAAAGACATAGAGAATTGTGATGACAAGGGACATGGAGCATTGTGATGACCAGAGCATGGAGCATTGGTCTGACAAGTTTCGTGGATTATTGTGATGACAAATGTCATGGAGCATTTTAGATGACAATTGCGTGGGGCATTGTGATGGGAAGAGCAGGGAGCATTGTGATGACAAGGTTTATGGAGCATTGTGATGACAAGCGCAAGTCACATTTTGATGCCATGGGTCATGAAGCACAGTGCTGACAAGGTCATTCAGCTTTGTTATGACAAGGGTCATGGAGCATTGAGATGAAAAGGGGCATGGAGCATTGTGATTACAAGGGTCTAGGAGCTTTGGATGACAGAGGTCATGGATCATTTTGATTTGATTGTGATGAAAATAGCCTGAAGCATTATGATGATGGGCATTGTCCATTGAGATGACAGGTGTAATGGAGCATTGAGATGAAAAGGGGCATGGAGCATTGTGATTTCAGTGGTATAGGAGCATTGTGATGACAAGAGCATGGAGCATTGTGATGAAAAGTGCTTGGAGCCTTTTCATGACATGTTTCAAGGAGCATTCTGAAGACGAGTGTCAGGGATCATTGTGATGACAACTCTCTTTAGCATTGTGATGACAAAGATCATGGAGCACTGTGATGACAGGTGTCATGGAGCATTGTGATGAGAAGGTCATGGAGCATTGGGCTGAAAATATTCATGGAGTATTGTGGTGAGAGGGTTCATGGATCCTTTTGATGGCAATGGAATGGAGCATTGTGATGACAAGGTCCTGGAGTATTGTGAAGAGAAGACCATGGATCCTTGTGATGACAAGTCTAATGGAGCATTCTGATGAAAAGGGGCATGGAGCATTGTGATTACAGGGCCCTGGAGCCTTGTAATGACAAGAGCAAGGAGTATTGTGATGAGAAGGCCATGGAGCATTCTCTTGATTTGTGTCATGGTGTTTTGTGATGACAAGGGCATGGACCATTGTGATTGCAGGCGTCTTGGAGCATTGTGATGACAAGGGTCATCGAGCCTTGTGAGGAGAAGGCCGTGGGACATTATGATGGGGAGGTCATTGAGCATTTTTATGACGGGGGTAATGGAGCATAGTGATGAAAAGGTCACGGTACATAGGTCTATAAAATTTCATGGATTATTGTGATGACAGTGGGTATGGAGCATTGTGATGACAAGGGCTCCGAACACTGTGATACATGGGTCATGGAGGATTGTAATGACATGGGCATGAAGCATTGTGATGAGAAGGGCATTGAGAATTGTGATGACAAGCGTCATGGAGCTTTGTGATGACAAGGGTCATGGAGCTGTGTGATAACAAATGTCATGGAGCAGTTTGATGACAAGGGCATGGTGCATTGTGATGAGAAGGGCAGGGAGCATTGTGATGACAGGTGTTATGGAACATTGTGATGTCAGGGCTCATGGAGCATTGTGATGATATGGGCATGTAGCATGGTGATGACAGGTGTCATGGAACATTGTGAGATGACAAGTGTTTTGAGCATTGTGATGACATACATCTTGGATCATTGAAATGACAAGGGCATGGAGTAATGTGATGACAGGCATCATGGAGCATTGTGATGAGTGTGTTATGGAACATAGTGATCACAAGGGTTTGGAGCATAGTGATGACAGTGGTCATGGATCATTTTGATTTCAAGGAGCATGGAACATTGTGATGACAAGGGCATGAAGCAATGTGATCCCAAGTTTCAGGGAGGATTGTGATGACAATGGTAATGGAGTATTGTGATGAAAATCACATGGAGCACTGTGATGACAAGGTCATGTAGCATTTTGCTGACAAAGGCATGGAGCATTGTGATGAGAAGTGTCATGAAACATTGTGATAACAGGGGTCATAGAGCATTAGGATGACAAGAGCATGGACCATTTTGATGAGAAGAGTCATGGAGCATTTTGATGACAAGAGCCACAGATCATTGTGTGGTCAGGGGTCCTTGAGCGTTGTGATGACAGTGGTCATGGAGGATTTGGCTGAAAATGTTCTTGGAGCATTATGAACACAAGGGAATGGAGCATTGTGGTGACAATATCCTGGAGCATTGTGCTGAGTTGACCATGGAGTATTTTGATGACAAGTCTCATGGAGCACCCTGATGGAAAGGAGCATGGAGCATTGTGATTACAGTTGTCTTGGAACACTGTGATGACAAGAGCATGGAGCATTGTGATGAGAAGTCCATGCAACATTCTGATGACCTGCATCATGGAGCTTTGTGATGACAATGGCTAGAGGCATGGTGATTACAGGGGTCGTGGAGCATTGTGATGAAAACGGCATGGATCATTGTGATGACAAAGGCATGGAGCCTTGCCATGACAGTGTTCAAGGAGCTCCCTGACGACAAGTGTCAGGGAGCATTGTGATGAAAAGTGTATTGAGCATTGTGATGACAGAGTTCATGGAGCATTGTGATGAGTAGACCATGGATAAATGTGATGACGAGCGTCATGGGGCGTTGTGATGACAAGTGTTATGGAACATTGTGATCACAAGGGTTTGGAGCATTGTGATGACAGAGGTCATGGAGCATTTTGATTTCATTGTGATGACAAAATCATGAAGCATTATGATGAAGGGCATGGTGCATTGTGATGATAGGGTTCATGGAGCACTGAGATGAAAAGTGTCATGGAGCATTGTTATGACAGGTGTCTTGAAGCATTGTGATGACAAGGGCATGGAGCATTGTGATGAGAAGGCCAAGGAGAATTCTGATGACATGCGTCATGGAGCTTCGTGATGACAAGGGCATAGAGTATTGTGATTACAGGGGTCTTGGAGCATTGAGAAGAAAAGGGGCATGGAGCATTGTGATTCCAGGGGTATTGGAGCATTGTGATGACAAGGGAATCGAGCATTGTGATGAAATAGTCATGGAACCTTTTCATGACACGGTTCAAGGAGGATTCTGATGACAAGTGTCAGGGAGCATTGTGATGACAAAAGTCATGAAGCACTGTGATGACAAGGATATTGGAGCATTGTGATGAGAAGTTCATGGAGCATTGGGCTGAAAATGTTCATGGAGTATTGTGATGACAGGAGTCAGGGAGCATTGTGATGACAAGGGAATGGAGCATTGAGATGACAAGACCCTGGATCATTGTGATGAGAAGACCATGGAGCCTTGTGATGACAAGTCTCATGGAGCATTCTGATGAAAAGTGGCATGGAGCATTGTGATTACAGGGGTCTTGGAGCATTGTGATGACAATGGCATGGAACAATTTGATGTGAATGCCATGGAGCTTTCTGATGATATGTGTCATGGAGTTTTGTGATGAAAAGGGCATGGAGCATTGTGATTAAAGGGGTCTTGGGGCACTGTGATGACAATGGTCATGGAGCCTTGTGATGAAAAGGCCTTGATGGCAGGGGTCATGGAGCATTCTTATGACAGTGGTAATGGAGCATTGTGATGACAAAGGCATGGAGCATTTTGATGAGAAGGGCATCGAGCATTGTGATAACAAGCATCATGGAGCTTTGAGATGACAAAGTCATGGAGCAATGTGATGAGTGGGTTCATGGAGCATTGTGATGACAATGGCATGGAGCATTGTGATGCCAAAGGTCATGGAGCATTTTGCTGACAAGGGCATGGTGCACTGTGATGAGTAGGACAGAGAGCAATGTGATGACAGGGTCATGGAGCTATTGGATGAAAAGTGTCGTGGAACATTTTGATGACAGGGGTTATTGATCACTGTGATGTCAAGGGTCATCGAGCATTGTGATGAAAAGTGTCATGGTGCATTTTGATGACAGGTGTTATAGAACATTGTGATGTCAGGGGTCATGGAGCAGTGTGATGATAAGGGTATGTAGCATTGTGATGACAGGGGTCATGGAACATTGTGATGACATAGTTGAGGGAGTATTGGGATGACTAGTGATGGAACATTGTGATATCAGTGGTGAGAGAGCATTTTGATGAGAATTGCATGGAGAAATTTGATGACAAGTTTTATGGAGCATTGTGATGACAAGCTTGTGGAGAATTGTGATGACAAGCGCATGGCATATTGTGATGACATGTGTCATGGAGCATTGTGCTGACAAGCACATGGAGCATTGTGGTGACAATGACATGGAGCATTGTGATGACACAGGCATGACAAATTAGTCTGACAAGTTACATGGATTATTGTGATGACAGTGGGCATGGCGAATTGTGATGACAAGGGCATGGAGCATGGTGATGACAAGTTTATGGAGTATTGTGAAGACAGGTGTCCGGGAGCATTGTGATGACATATGTTCTGGTCCATTGTGATGAGAATGGCATGGGTAATTGAGATGCCAAGTGTCATGGAGGATTGTGATGTCAAACGTAATGGAGCGTTGTGATGACAAGGTCTTGGAGCATTGTGATGACAAGGGCAAGGAGCATTGTGATGACAAGGGCCATTGAGAAGTTTGATGACAAGGTCTTGAAGCATTGTGATGACAAGCGCATGTACCTTGCTATGACAGTGGTCATGGAGCATTGCGATTACAAATGCATGGAGAATGGTGATGACAAGAGCATGTAACATTGTGATGAGAAGTGTTTTGGAGCATTGTGATTGCAAGGACGTAGAGAATTGTGATGACAGGGACATGGAGCATTGTGAGGACCAGGGCATGGAGCACTGTGATGACAAGAACGTGGAGCATTGTGATGAGAAGTCCATTGATAATTGTTATGACGAGTGTCATGGAGCACTGTAATGACAAGGGGCATGGAGCATTGTGAGGACAGGTGTCATGGAGCATTGTGGTGATAGGGGTCATGGAGCATTGTGAGGACAAGTGTCATGGAGCATTCTGAGGACAAGCTTGTGGAGTATTGTGATGACAATGGCATGGAGCATTGTGATGGAAAGGGTATGGATAATTGTAATGAAAAAGGCATGGATCCTTTTCATGACAGGATTCAAGGAGCATTCCGAAGACAAGTGTCACGGATCATTGTGATGACAAGTGTATTGAGCATTGTGATGACAAAGGTCATGGAGCATTGAGATGACAAGGGCATGGAGTATTGTGATGACAGGCATCATGGAGCGTTGTGATGACAAGTGTTATGGAACATTGTGATCACACGGGTTTGGAGCATTGCGATGACAGAGTTCATGGATCATATTGATTTCAAGGAGCATGGATCTTTGTGATGACAAGGACATGAAGCAATGTGATCCCAAGATGCATGGAGGATTGTGATGACAATGGTAATGGAGGAATGTGATGACAAGCGCATGGAGCATTGTGATGAAAAGGTCATGTAGCGTTTTGGTGACAAAGGCATGGAGCATTGTCATGACAATTGTCATGGAGCACTATGATGACAAACGTCACGTAGCATTGTGATTACAGGACTCATGTAGCATTGGGATGGCACGGCCAAGGATCATTGTGTTGACAAGTGATATGGAGAATTTTGATGACAAGAGTCCCGGATCATTGTGTTGTCAGGGGTCATGGAGCGTTGTGATGACAGTTGTCATGGAGCATTGGGATGACAACGGTCATGGAGCATTGTGATCATAAGGTTATGGAGCATTGGGCTGAAAATGTTCATGGAGTATTGTGATGAGAGGTGTCATGGAGCATCGTGATGACAAGGGAATGGAGCATTGTGATGACAATGTCCTGGAGCATTTAATGAGAAGACCATGGAGCCATGTGATGACAAGTCTCATGGAGCATTCTCACGAAAATCGGCATGGAGAATTGTGATTTCTGTGGTCTTGGAGCTTTGTGATGAATAGGGCATGGAGCCTTGTGATGAAAATGGCATGGAGCCTTACCATGACAGGGTTCCAAGAGCATATTGACATCAAGTGTCAGGGACCACTGTGATGACAAGTGTATTGAGCATGGTGATACCAAAGCTCATGGAGCATTGTGATGAGAAGACCATGGATAATTTTGATGACGAGCGTCATGGGGCGTTGTGAGGACAAGTGTTATGGAACATTGTGATCACAAGGGATTGGAGCCTTGTGATGACAGAGGTCATGGAGCATTTTGAGTTCATTCTGATGACAATAGCATGAAGCACTATGATGATGGGCATGGTGCATTGTGATGACAGTGTTCATGGATCAATGAGATGAAAAGGTGCATGGAACATTGTAGTTACAAGTGTCTTGGAGCTTTGTGATGAGAAGGGCATGCAGCATTGTGATAAGAAGGCCATGGAGGATTCTGATGACATGCGTCATGGAGCTTTGTGATGACAAGAGCATGGAGCATTGTGATGAGAAGACCATGGATAATGGTGATGACGAGCGTCATGGGGCGTTGGGATGAAAAGTGTTATGGAACATTGAGATCTCAAGGCTTTAGAGCATTGTGATGGCAGATGTCATGGAGCATTTTGATTCCATTTTGGTTACAATAGCGTGAAGCAATATGATGATGGACATGTTGCATTGTGAATACAGGGTTCATGGAGCTTTGAGAGAAAAAGTGGCATGGAGCTTTGTGATTACAGGGTTTTTGGAGCATTGTGATGACAAGGGCACGGAACACTTTGATACATGGGTCATGTAGGATTGTAACGACAAGGGCATGGATAATTGTGATGACAAGAGCATGTAACATTGTGATGAGAAGTGTCATGGAGCATTGTGATGACAAAGACGTAGAGAATTGTGATGACAAGGGACATGGAGCATTGTGATGACCACAGCATGGAGCATTGGTCTGACAAGTTTCATGTATTATTGTGATGACAAATGTCATGGAGCATTTTAGATGACAATTGCGTGGGGCATTGTGATGGGAAGAGCAGGGAGCATTGTGATGACAAGGTTTATGGAGCATTGTGATGAGAAGCGCAAGTCACATTTTGATGCCATGGGTCATGGAGCACAGTGCTGACAAGGTCATTCAGCTTTGTTATGACAAGGGTCATGGAGCATTGAGATGAAAAGGGGCATGGAGCATTGTGATTACAAGGGTCTAGGAGCTTTGGATGACAGAGGTCATGGATCATTTTGATTTGATTGTGATGAAAATAGCCTGAAGCATTATGATGATGGGCATTGTCCATTGAGATGACAGGTGTAATGGAGCATTGAGATGAAAAGGGGCATGGAACATTGTGATTTCAGTGGTATAGGAGCATTGTGATGACAAGAGCATGGAGCATTGTGATGAAAAGTGCTTGGAGCCTTTTCATGACATGTTTCAAGGAGCATTCTGAAGACGAGTGTCAGGGAGCATTGTGATGACAACTCTCTTTAGCATTGTGATGACAAAGATCATGGAGCACTGTGATGACAGGTGTCATCGAGCATTGTGATGAGAAGGTCATGGAGCATTGGGCTGAAAATATTCATGGAGTATTGTGGTGAGAGGGTTCATGGATCCATTTGATGGCAATGGAATGGAGCATTGTGATGACAAGGTCCTGGAGTATTGTGAAGAGAAGACCATGGAGCCTTGTGATGACAAGTCTAATGGAGCATTCTGATGAAAAGGGGCATGGAGCATTGTGATTACAGGGCCCTGGAGCCTTGTAATGACAAGAGCAAGGAGTATTGTGATGAGAAGGCCATGGAGCATTCTCTTGATTTGTGTCATGGTGTTTTGTGATGACAAGGGCATGGACCATTGTGATTGCAGGCGTCTTGGAGCATTGTGATGACAAGGGTCATCGAGCCTTGTGAGGAGAAGGCCGTGGGACATTATGATGGGGAGGTCATTGAGCATTTTTATGACGGGGGTAATGGAGCATAGTGATGAAAAGGTCACGGTACATAGGTCTATAAAATTTCATGGATTATTGTGATGACAGGGGGTATGGAGCATTGTGATGAAAAGGGCTCCGAACACTGTGATACATGGGTCATGGAGGATTGTAATGACATGGGCATGGAGCATTGTGATGAGAAGGGCATTGAGAATTGTGATGACAAGCGTCATGGAGCTTTGTGATGACAAGGGTCATGGAGCTGTGTGATAACAAATGTCATGGAGCAGTTTGATGACAAGGGCATGGTGCATTGTGATGAGAAGGGCAGGGAGCATTGTGATGACAGGTGTTATGGAACATTGTGATGTCAGGGCTCATGGAGCATTGTGATGATATGGGCATGTAGCATGGTGATGACAGGTGTCATGGAACATTGTGAGATGACAAGTGTTTTGAGCATTGTGATGACATACATCTTGGATCATTGAAATGACAAGGGCATGGAGTAATGTGATGACAGGCATCATGGAGCATTGTGATGAGTGTGTTATGGAACATAGTGATCACAAGGGTTTGGAGCATAGTGATGACAGTGGTCATGGATCATTTTGATTTCAAGGAGCATGGAACATTGTGATGACAAGGGCATGAAGCAATGTGATCCCAAGTTTCAGGGAGGATTGTGATGACAATGGTAATGGAGTATTGTGATGAAAATCACATGGAGCACTGTGATGACAAGGTCATGTAGCATTTTGCTGACAAAGGCATGGAGCATTGTGATGAGAAGTGTCATGAAACATTGTGATAACAGGGGTCATAGAGCATTAGGATGACAAGAGCATGGACCATTTTGATGAGAAGAGTCATGGAGCATTTTGATGACAAGAGCCACAGATCATTGTGTGGTCAGGGGTCCTTGAGCGTTGTGATGACAGTGGTCATGGAGGATTTGGCTGAAAATGTTCTTGGAGCATTATGAACACAAGGGAATGGAGCATTGTGGTGACAATATCCTGGAGCATTGTGCTGAGTTGACCATGGAGTATTTTGATGACAAGTCTCATGGAGCACCCTGATGGAAAGGAGCATGGAGCATTGTGATTACAGTTGTCTTGGAACACTGTGATGACAAGAGCATGGAGCATTGTGATGAGAAGTCCATGCAACATTCTGATGACCTGCATCATGGAGCTTTGTGATGACAATGGCTAGAGGCATGGTGATTACAGGGGTCGTGGAGCATTGTGATGAAAACGGCATGGATCATTGTGATGACAAAGGCATGGAGCCTTGCCATGACAGTGTTCAAGGAGCTCCCTGACGACAAGTGTCAGGGAGCATTGTGATGAAAAGTGTATTGAGCATTGTGATGACAGAGTTCATGGAGCATTGTGATGAGTAGACCATGGATAAATGTGATGACGAGCGTCATGGGGCGTTGTGATGACAAGTGTTATGGAACATTGTGATCACAAGGGTTTGGAGCATTGTGATGACAGAGGTCATGGAGCATTTTGATTTCATTGTGATGACAAAATCATGAAGCATTATGATGAAGGGCATGGTGCATTGTGATGATAGGGTTCATGGAGCACTGAGATGAAAAGTGTCATGGAGCATTGTTATGACAGGTGTCTTGAAGCATTGTGATGACAAGGGCATGGAGCATTGTGATGAGAAGGCCAAGGAGAATTCTGATGACATGCGTCAAGGAGCTTCGTGATGACAAGGTCATAGAGCATTGTGATTACAGGGGTCTTGGAGCATTGAGAAGAAAAGGGGCATGGAGCATTGTGATTCCAGGGGTATTGGAGCATTGTGATGACAAGGGAATCGAGCATTGTGATGAAATAGTCATGGAACCTTTTCATGACACGGTTCAAGGAGGATTCTGATGACAAGTGTCAGGGAGCATTGTGATGACAAAAGTCATGAAGCACTGTGATGACAAGGATATTGGAGCATTGTGATGAGAAGTTCATGGAGCATTGGGCTGAAAATGTTCATGGAGTATTGTGATGACAGGAGTCATGGAGCATTGTGATGACAAGGGAATGGAGCATTGAGATGACAAGACCCTGGATCATTGTGATGAGAAGACGATGGAGCCTTGTGATGACAAGTCTCATGGAGCATTCTGATGAAAAGTGGCATGGAGCATTGTGATTACAGGGGTCTTGGAGCATTGTGATGACAATGGCATGGAACAATTTGATGTGAATGCCATGGAGCTTTCTGATGATATGTGTCATGGAGTTTTGTGATGAAAAGGGCATGGAGCATTGTGATTAAAGGGGTCTTGGGGCACTGTGATGACAATGGTCATGGAGCCTTGTGATGAAAAGGCCTTGATGGCAGGGGTCATGGAGCATTCTTATGACAGTGGTAATGGAGCATTGTGATGACAAAGGCATGGAGCATTTTGATGAGAAGGGCATCGAGCATTGTGATAACAAGCATCATGGAGCTTTGAGATGACAAAGTCATGGAGCAATGTGATGAGTGGGTTCATGGAGCATTGTGATGACAATGGCATGGAGCATTGTGATGACAAAGGTCATGGACCTTTGTGATGACAAAGGTCATGGAGCATTTTGCTGACAAGGGCATGGTGCACTGTGATGAGTAGGACAGAGAGCAATGTGATGACAGGGTCATGGAGCAATTGGATGAAAAGTGTCATGGAACATTTTGATGACAGGGGTTATTGATCACTGTGATGTCAAGGGTCATCGAGCATTGTGATGAAAAGTGTCATGGTGCATTTTGATGACAGGTGTTATAGAACATTGTGATGTCAGGGGTCATGGAGCAGTGTGATGATAAGGGTATGTAGCATTGTGATGACAGGGGTCATGGAACATTGTGATGACATGGTTGAGGGAGTATTGGGATGACTAGTGATGGAACATTGTGATATCAGTGGTGAGAGAGCATTTTGATGAGAATTGCATGGAGAAATTTGATGACAAGATTTATGGAGCATTGTGATGACAAGCTTGTGGAGAATTGTGATGACAAGCGCATGGCATATTGTGATGACATGTGTCATGGAGCATTGTGCTGACAAGCACATGGAGCATTGTGGTGACAATGACATGGAGCATTGTGATGACACAGGCATGACAAATTGGTCTGACAAGTTACATGGATTATTGTGATGACAGTGGGCATGGTGAATTGTGATGACAAGGGCATGGAGCATGGTGATGACAAGTTTATGGAGTATTGTAAAGACAGGTGTCCGGGAGCATTGTGATGACATATGTTCTGGTCCATTGTGATGGAATGGCATGGGTAATTGTGATGCCAAGTGTCATGGAGGATTGTGATGTCAAACGTAATGGAGCGTTGTGATGACAAGGTCTTGGAGCATTGTGATGACAAGGGCAAGGAGCATTGTGATGACAAGGGCCATTGAGAAGTTTGATGACAAGGTCTTGAAGCATTGTGATGACAAGCGCATGTACCTTGCTATGACAGTGGTCATGGAGCATTGCGATTACAAATGCATGGAGAATGGTGATGACAAGAGCATGTAACATTGTGATGAGAAGTGTTTTGGAGCATTGTGATTGCAAGGACGTAGAGAATTGTGATGACAGGGACATGGAGCATTGTGAGGACCAGGGCATGGAGCACTGTGATGACAAGAACGTGGAGCATTGTGATGAGAAGTCCATGGATAATTGTTATGACGAGTGTCATGGAGCACTGTAATGACAAGGGGCATGGAGCATTGTGAGGACAGGTGTCATGGAGCATTGTGGTGATAGGGGTCATGGAGCATTGTGAGGACGAGTGTCATGGAGCATTCTGAGGACAAGCTTGTGGAGTATTGTGATGACAATGGCATGGAGCATTGTGATGGAAAGGGTATGGATAATTGTAATGAAAAAGGCATGGATCCTTTTCATGACAGGATTCAAGGAGCATTCCGAAGACAAGTGTAACGGATCATTGTGATGACAAGTGTATTGAGCATTGTGATGACAAAGGTCATGGAGCATTGAGATGACAAGGGCATGGAGTATTGTGATGACAGGCATCATGGAGCGTTGTGATGACAAGTGTTATGGAACATTGTGATCACACGGGTTTGGAGCATTGCGATGACAGAGTTCATGGATCATATTGATTTCAAGGAGCATGGATCTTTGTGATGACAAGGACATGAAGCAATGTGATCCCAAGATGCATGGAGGATTGTGATGACAATGGTAATGGAGGAATGTGATGACAAGCGCATGGAGCATTGTGATGAAAAGGTCATGTAGCGTTTTGGTGACAAAGGCATGGAGCATTGTCATGACAAGTGTCATGGAGCACTATGATGACAAACGTCACGTAGCATTGTGATTACAGGGGTCATGGAGCATTGGGATGGCACGGCCAAGGATCATTGTGTTGACAAGTGATATGGAGAATTTTGATGACCAGAGTCCCGGATCATTGTGTTGTCAGGGGTCATGGAGCGTTGTGATGACAGTTGTCATGGAGCATTGGGATGACAAGGGTCATGGAGCATTGTGATCATAAGGTTATGGAACATTGGGCTGAAAATGTTCATGGAGTATTGTGATGAGAGGTGTCATGGAGCATCGTGATGACAAGGGAATGGAGCATTGTGATGACAATGTCCTGGAGCATTTAATGAGAAGACCATGGAGCCATGTGATGACAAGTCTCATGGAGCATTCTCACGAAAATCGGCATGGAGAATTGTGATTTCTGTGGTCTTGGAGCTTTGTGATGAATAGGGCATGGAGCCTTGTGATGAAAATGGCATGGAGCCTTACCATGACAGGGTTCCAAGAGCATATTGACATCAAGTGTCAGGGACCACTGTGATGACAAGTGTATTGAGCATGGTGATACCAAAGCTCATGGAGCATTGTGATGAGAAGACCATGGATAATTTTGATGACGAGCGTCATGCGGCGTTGTGAGGACAAGTGTTATGGAACATTGTGATCACAAGGGATTGGAGCCTTGTGATGACAGAGGTCATGGAGCATTTTGAGTTCATTCTGATGACAATAGCATGAAGCACTATGATGATGGGCATGGTGCATTGTGATGACAGTGTTCATGGAGCAATGAGATGAAAAGGTGCATGGAACATTGTAGTTACAAGTGTCTTGGAGCTTTGTGATGAGAAGGGCATGCAGCATTGTGATAAGAAGGCCATGGAGGATTCTGATGACAGGCGTCATGGAGCTTTGTGATGACAAGAGCATGGAGCATTGTGATGAGAAGACCATGGATAATGGTGATGACGAGCGTCATGGGGCGTTGTGATGAAAAGTGTTATGGAACATTGAGATCTCAAGGCTTTAGAGCATTGTGATGGCAGATGTCATGGAGCATTTTGATTTCATTTTGGTTACAATAGCGTGAAGCAATATGATGATGGACATGTTGCATTGTGAATACAGGGTTCATGGAGCTTTGAGAGAAAAAGTGGCATGGAGCTTTGTGATTACAGGGTTTTTGGAGCATTGTGATGACAAGGGCACGGAACACTTTGATACATGGGTCATGTAGGATTGTAACGACAAGGGCATGGATAATTGTGATGACAAGAGCATGTAACATTCTGATGAGAAGTGTCATGGAGCATTGTGATGACAAAGACGTAGAGAATTGTGATGACAAGGGACATGGAGCATTGTGATGACCAGAGCATGGAGCATTGGTCTGACAAGTTTCGTGGATTATTGTGATGACAAATGTCATGGAGCATTTTAGATGACAATTGCGTGGGGCATTGTGATGGGAAGAGCAGGGAGCATTGTGATGACAAGGTTTATGGAGCATTGTGATGAGAAGCGCAAGTCACATTTTGATGCCATGGGTCATGGAGCACAGTGCTGACAAGGTCATTCAGCTTTGTTATGACAAGGGTCATGGAGCATTGAGATGAAAAGGGGCATGGAGCATTGTGATTACAAGGGTCTAGGAGCTTTGGATGACAGAGGTCATGGATCATTTTGATTTGATTGTGATGAAAATAGCCTGAAGCATTATGATGATGGGCATTGTCCATTGAGATGACAGGTGTAATGGAGCATTGAGATGAAAAGGGGCATGGAGCATTGTGATTTCAGTGGTATAGGAGCATTGTGATGACAAGAGCATGGAGCATTGTGATGAAAAGTGCTTGGAGCCTTTTCATGACATGTTTCAAGGAGCATTCTGAAGACGAGTGTCAGGGAGCATTGTGATGACAACTCTCTTTAGCATTGTGATGACAAAGATCATGGAGCACTGTGATGACAGGTGTCATCGAGCATTGTGATGAGAAGGTCATGGAGCATTGGGCTGAAAATATTCATGGAGTATTGTGGTGAGAGGGTTCATGGATCCTTTTGATGGCAATGGAATGGAGCATTGTGATGACAAGGTCCTGGAGTATTGTGAAGAGAAGACCATGGAGCCTTGTGATGACAAGTCTAATGGAGCATTCTGATGAAAAGGGGCATAGAGCATTGTGATTACAGGGCCCTGGAGCCTTGTAATGACAAGAGCAAGGAGTATTGTGATGAGAAGGCCATGGAGCATTCTCTTGATTTGTGTCATGGTGTTTTGTGATGACAAGGGCATGGACCATTGTGATTGCAGGCGTCTTGGAGCATTGTGATGACAAGGGTCATCGAGCCTTGTGAGGAGAAGGCCGTGGGACATTATGATGGGGAGGTCATTGAGCATTTTTATGACGGGGGTAATGGAGCATAGTGATGAAAAGGTCACGGTACATAGGTCTATAAAATTTCATGGATTATTGTGATGACAGTGGGTATGGAGCATTGTGATGACAAGGGCTCCGAACACTGTGATACATGGGTCATGGAGGATTGTAATGACATGGGCATGAAGCATTGTGATGAGAAGGGCATTGAGAATTGTGATGACAAGCGTCATGGAGCTTTGTGATGACAAGGGTCATGGAGCTGTGTGATAACAAATGTCATGGAGCAGTTTGATGACAAGGGCATGGTGCATTGTGATGAGAAGGGCAGGGAGCATTGTGATGACAGGTGTTATGGAACATTGTGATGTCAGGGCTCATGGAGCATTGTGATGATATGGGCATGTAGCATGGTGATGACAGGTGTCATGGAACATTGTGAGATGACAAGTGTTTTGAGCATTGTGATGACATACATCTTGGATCACTGAAATGACAAGGGCATGGAGTAATGTGATGACAGGCATCATGGAGCATTGTGATGAGTGTGTTATGGAACATAGTGATCACAAGGGTTTGGAGCATAGTGATGACAGTGGTCATGGATCATTTTGATTTCAAGGAGCATGGAACATTGTGATGACAAGGGCATGAAGCAATGTGATCCCAAGTTTCAGGGAGGATTGTGATGACAATGGTAATGGAGTATTGTGATGAAAATCACATGGAGCACTGTGATGACAAGGTCATGTAGCATTTTGCTGACAAAGGCATGGAGCATTGTGATGAGAAGTGTCATGAAACATTGTGATAACAGGGGTCATAGAGCATTAGGATGACAAGAGCATGGACCATTTTGATGAGAAGAGTCATGGAGCATTTTGATGACAAGAGCCACAGATCATTGTGTGGTCAGGGGTCCTTGAGCGTTGTGATGACAGTGGTCATGGAGGATTTGGCTGAAAATGTTCTTGGAGCATTATGAACACAAGGGAATGGAGCATTGTGGTGACAATATCCTGGAGCATTGTGCTGAGTTGACCATGGAGTATTTTGATGACAAGTCTCATGGAGCACCCTGATGGAAAGGAGCATGGAGCATTGTGATTACAGTTGTCTTGGAACACTGTGATGACAAGAGCATGGAGCATTGTGATGAGAAGTCCATGCAACATTCTGATGACCTGCATCATGGAGCTTTGTGATGACAATGGCTAGAGGCATGGTGATTACAGGGGTCGTGGAGCATTGTGATGAAAACGGCATGGATCATTGTGATGACAAAGGCATGGAGCCTTGCCATGACAGTGTTCAAGGAGCTCCCTGACGACAAGTGTCAGGGAGCATTGTGATGAAAAGTGTATTGAGCATTGTGATGACAGAGTTCATGGAGCATTGTGATGAGTAGACCATGGATAAATGTGATGACGAGCGTCATGGGGCGTTGTGATGACAAGTGTTATGGAACATTGTGATCACAAGGGTTTGGAGCATTGTGATGACAGAGGTCATGGAGCATTTTGATTTCATTGTGATGACAAAATCATGAAGCATTATGATGAAGGGCATGGTGCATTGTGATGATAGGGTTCATGGAGCACTGAGATGA
This sequence comes from Mesoplodon densirostris, assembly GCF_025265405.1. NCBI lineage: Eukaryota > Metazoa > Chordata > Mammalia > Artiodactyla > Ziphiidae > Mesoplodon > Mesoplodon densirostris. The sequence continues at coordinate 4,247,377 of NC_082682.1, forward strand.
AAAGTGTCATGGAGCATTGTTATGACAGGTGTCTTGAAGCATTGTGATGACAAGGGCATGGAGCATTGTGATGAGAAGGCCAAGGAGAATTCTGATGACATGCGTCATGGAGCTTCGTGATGACAAGGGCATAGAGTATTGTGATTACAGGGGTCTTGGAGCATTGAGAAGAAAAGGGGCATGGAGCATTGTGATTCCAGGGGTATTGGAGCATTGTGATGACAAGGGAATCGAGCATTGTGATGAAATAGTCATGGAACCTTTTCATGACACGGTTCAAGGAGGATTCTGATGACAAGTGTCAGGGAGCATTGTGATGACAAAAGTCATGAAGCACTGTGATGACAAGGATATTGGAGCATTGTGATGAGAAGTTCATGGAGCATTGGGCTGAAAATGTTCATGGAGTATTGTGATGACAGGAGTCAGGGAGCATTGTGATGACAAGGGAATGGAGCATTGAGATGACAAGACCCTGGATCATTGTGATGAGAAGACCATGGAGCCTTGTGATGACAAGTCTCATGGAGCATTCTGATGAAAAGTGGCATGGAGCATTGTGATTACAGGGGTCTTGGAGCATTGTGATGACAATGGCATGGAACAATTTGATGTGAATGCCATGGAGCTTTCTGATGATATGTGTCATGGAGTTTTGTGATGAAAAGGGCATGGAGCATTGTGATTAAAGGGGTCTTGGGGCACTGTGATGACAATGGTCATGGAGCCTTGTGATGAAAAGGCCTTGATGGCAGGGGTCATGGAGCATTCTTATGACAGTGGTAATGGAGCATTGTGATGACAAAGGCATGGAGCATTTTGATGAGAAGGGCATCGAGCATTGTGATAACAAGCATCATGGAGCTTTGAGATGACAAAGTCATGGAGCAATGTGATGAGTGGGTTCATGGAGCATTGTGATGACAATGGCATGGAGCATTGTGATGCCAAAGGTCATGGAGCATTTTGCTGACAAGGGCATGGTGCACTGTGATGAGTAGGACAGAGAGCAATGTGATGACAGGGTCATGGAGCTATTGGATGAAAAGTGTCGTGGAACATTTTGATGACAGGGGTTATTGATCACTGTGATGTCAAGGGTCATCGAGCATTGTGATGAAAAGTGTCATGGTGCATTTTGATGACAGGTGTTATAGAACATTGTGATGTCAGGGGTCATGGAGCAGTGTGATGATAAGGGTATGTAGCATTGTGATGACAGGGGTCATGGAACATTGTGATGACATAGTTGAGGGAGTATTGGGATGACTAGTGATGGAACATTGTGATATCAGTGGTGAGAGAGCATTTTGATGAGAATTGCATGGAGAAATTTGATGACAAGTTTTATGGAGCATTGTGATGACAAGCTTGTGGAGAATTGTGATGACAAGCGCATGGCATATTGTGATGACATGTGTCATGGAGCATTGTGCTGACAAGCACATGGAGCATTGTGGTGACAATGACATGGAGCATTGTGATGACACAGGCATGACAAATTAGTCTGACAAGTTACATGGATTATTGTGATGACAGTGGGCATGGCGAATTGTGATGACAAGGGCATGGAGCATGGTGATGACAAGTTTATGGAGTATTGTGAAGACAGGTGTCCGGGAGCATTGTGATGACATATGTTCTGGTCCATTGTGATGAGAATGGCATGGGTAATTGAGATGCCAAGTGTCATGGAGGATTGTGATGTCAAACGTAATGGAGCGTTGTGATGACAAGGTCTTGGAGCATTGTGATGACAAGGGCAAGGAGCATTGTGATGACAAGGGCCATTGAGAAGTTTGATGACAAGGTCTTGAAGCATTGTGATGACAAGCGCATGTACCTTGCTATGACAGTGGTCATGGAGCATTGCGATTACAAATGCATGGAGAATGGTGATGACAAGAGCATGTAACATTGTGATGAGAAGTGTTTTGGAGCATTGTGATTGCAAGGACGTAGAGAATTGTGATGACAGGGACATGGAGCATTGTGAGGACCAGGGCATGGAGCACTGTGATGACAAGAACGTGGAGCATTGTGATGAGAAGTCCATTGATAATTGTTATGACGAGTGTCATGGAGCACTGTAATGACAAGGGGCATGGAGCATTGTGAGGACAGGTGTCATGGAGCATTGTGGTGATAGGGGTCATGGAGCATTGTGAGGACAAGTGTCATGGAGCATTCTGAGGACAAGCTTGTGGAGTATTGTGATGACAATGGCATGGAGCATTGTGATGGAAAGGGTATGGATAATTGTAATGAAAAAGGCATGGATCCTTTTCATGACAGGATTCAAGGAGCATTCCGAAGACAAGTGTCACGGATCATTGTGATGACAAGTGTATTGAGCATTGTGATGACAAAGGTCATGGAGCATTGAGATGACAAGGGCATGGAGTATTGTGATGACAGGCATCATGGAGCGTTGTGATGACAAGTGTTATGGAACATTGTGATCACACGGGTTTGGAGCATTGCGATGACAGAGTTCATGGATCATATTGATTTCAAGGAGCATGGATCTTTGTGATGACAAGGACATGAAGCAATGTGATCCCAAGATGCATGGAGGATTGTGATGACAATGGTAATGGAGGAATGTGATGACAAGCGCATGGAGCATTGTGATGAAAAGGTCATGTAGCGTTTTGGTGACAAAGGCATGGAGCATTGTCATGACAATTGTCATGGAGCACTATGATGACAAACGTCACGTAGCATTGTGATTACAGGACTCATGTAGCATTGGGATGGCACGGCCAAGGATCATTGTGTTGACAAGTGATATGGAGAATTTTGATGACAAGAGTCCCGGATCATTGTGTTGTCAGGGGTCATGGAGCGTTGTGATGACAGTTGTCATGGAGCATTGGGATGACAACGGTCATGGAGCATTGTGATCATAAGGTTATGGAGCATTGGGCTGAAAATGTTCATGGAGTATTGTGATGAGAGGTGTCATGGAGCATCGTGATGACAAGGGAATGGAGCATTGTGATGACAATGTCCTGGAGCATTTAATGAGAAGACCATGGAGCCATGTGATGACAAGTCTCATGGAGCATTCTCACGAAAATCGGCATGGAGAATTGTGATTTCTGTGGTCTTGGAGCTTTGTGATGAATAGGGCATGGAGCCTTGTGATGAAAATGGCATGGAGCCTTACCATGACAGGGTTCCAAGAGCATATTGACATCAAGTGTCAGGGACCACTGTGATGACAAGTGTATTGAGCATGGTGATACCAAAGCTCATGGAGCATTGTGATGAGAAGACCATGGATAATTTTGATGACGAGCGTCATGGGGCGTTGTGAGGACAAGTGTTATGGAACATTGTGATCACAAGGGATTGGAGCCTTGTGATGACAGAGGTCATGGAGCATTTTGAGTTCATTCTGATGACAATAGCATGAAGCACTATGATGATGGGCATGGTGCATTGTGATGACAGTGTTCATGGATCAATGAGATGAAAAGGTGCATGGAACATTGTAGTTACAAGTGTCTTGGAGCTTTGTGATGAGAAGGGCATGCAGCATTGTGATAAGAAGGCCATGGAGGATTCTGATGACATGCGTCATGGAGCTTTGTGATGACAAGAGCATGGAGCATTGTGATGAGAAGACCATGGATAATGGTGATGACGAGCGTCATGGGGCGTTGGGATGAAAAGTGTTATGGAACATTGAGATCTCAAGGCTTTAGAGCATTGTGATGGCAGATGTCATGGAGCATTTTGATTCCATTTTGGTTACAATAGCGTGAAGCAATATGATGATGGACATGTTGCATTGTGAATACAGGGTTCATGGAGCTTTGAGAGAAAAAGTGGCATGGAGCTTTGTGATTACAGGGTTTTTGGAGCATTGTGATGACAAGGGCACGGAACACTTTGATACATGGGTCATGTAGGATTGTAACGACAAGGGCATGGATAATTGTGATGACAAGAGCATGTAACATTGTGATGAGAAGTGTCATGGAGCATTGTGATGACAAAGACGTAGAGAATTGTGATGACAAGGGACATGGAGCATTGTGATGACCACAGCATGGAGCATTGGTCTGACAAGTTTCATGTATTATTGTGATGACAAATGTCATGGAGCATTTTAGATGACAATTGCGTGGGGCATTGTGATGGGAAGAGCAGGGAGCATTGTGATGACAAGGTTTATGGAGCATTGTGATGAGAAGCGCAAGTCACATTTTGATGCCATGGGTCATGGAGCACAGTGCTGACAAGGTCATTCAGCTTTGTTATGACAAGGGTCATGGAGCATTGAGATGAAAAGGGGCATGGAGCATTGTGATTACAAGGGTCTAGGAGCTTTGGATGACAGAGGTCATGGATCATTTTGATTTGATTGTGATGAAAATAGCCTGAAGCATTATGATGATGGGCATTGTCCATTGAGATGACAGGTGTAATGGAGCATTGAGATGAAAAGGGGCATGGAACATTGTGATTTCAGTGGTATAGGAGCATTGTGATGACAAGAGCATGGAGCATTGTGATGAAAAGTGCTTGGAGCCTTTTCATGACATGTTTCAAGGAGCATTCTGAAGACGAGTGTCAGGGAGCATTGTGATGACAACTCTCTTTAGCATTGTGATGACAAAGATCATGGAGCACTGTGATGACAGGTGTCATCGAGCATTGTGATGAGAAGGTCATGGAGCATTGGGCTGAAAATATTCATGGAGTATTGTGGTGAGAGGGTTCATGGATCCATTTGATGGCAATGGAATGGAGCATTGTGATGACAAGGTCCTGGAGTATTGTGAAGAGAAGACCATGGAGCCTTGTGATGACAAGTCTAATGGAGCATTCTGATGAAAAGGGGCATGGAGCATTGTGATTACAGGGCCCTGGAGCCTTGTAATGACAAGAGCAAGGAGTATTGTGATGAGAAGGCCATGGAGCATTCTCTTGATTTGTGTCATGGTGTTTTGTGATGACAAGGGCATGGACCATTGTGATTGCAGGCGTCTTGGAGCATTGTGATGACAAGGGTCATCGAGCCTTGTGAGGAGAAGGCCGTGGGACATTATGATGGGGAGGTCATTGAGCATTTTTATGACGGGGGTAATGGAGCATAGTGATGAAAAGGTCACGGTACATAGGTCTATAAAATTTCATGGATTATTGTGATGACAGGGGGTATGGAGCATTGTGATGAAAAGGGCTCCGAACACTGTGATACATGGGTCATGGAGGATTGTAATGACATGGGCATGGAGCATTGTGATGAGAAGGGCATTGAGAATTGTGATGACAAGCGTCATGGAGCTTTGTGATGACAAGGGTCATGGAGCTGTGTGATAACAAATGTCATGGAGCAGTTTGATGACAAGGGCATGGTGCATTGTGATGAGAAGGGCAGGGAGCATTGTGATGACAGGTGTTATGGAACATTGTGATGTCAGGGCTCATGGAGCATTGTGATGATATGGGCATGTAGCATGGTGATGACAGGTGTCATGGAACATTGTGAGATGACAAGTGTTTTGAGCATTGTGATGACATACATCTTGGATCATTGAAATGACAAGGGCATGGAGTAATGTGATGACAGGCATCATGGAGCATTGTGATGAGTGTGTTATGGAACATAGTGATCACAAGGGTTTGGAGCATAGTGATGACAGTGGTCATGGATCATTTTGATTTCAAGGAGCATGGAACATTGTGATGACAAGGGCATGAAGCAATGTGATCCCAAGTTTCAGGGAGGATTGTGATGACAATGGTAATGGAGTATTGTGATGAAAATCACATGGAGCACTGTGATGACAAGGTCATGTAGCATTTTGCTGACAAAGGCATGGAGCATTGTGATGAGAAGTGTCATGAAACATTGTGATAACAGGGGTCATAGAGCATTAGGATGACAAGAGCATGGACCATTTTGATGAGAAGAGTCATGGAGCATTTTGATGACAAGAGCCACAGATCATTGTGTGGTCAGGGGTCCTTGAGCGTTGTGATGACAGTGGTCATGGAGGATTTGGCTGAAAATGTTCTTGGAGCATTATGAACACAAGGGAATGGAGCATTGTGGTGACAATATCCTGGAGCATTGTGCTGAGTTGACCATGGAGTATTTTGATGACAAGTCTCATGGAGCACCCTGATGGAAAGGAGCATGGAGCATTGTGATTACAGTTGTCTTGGAACACTGTGATGACAAGAGCATGGAGCATTGTGATGAGAAGTCCATGCAACATTCTGATGACCTGCATCATGGAGCTTTGTGATGACAATGGCTAGAGGCATGGTGATTACAGGGGTCGTGGAGCATTGTGATGAAAACGGCATGGATCATTGTGATGACAAAGGCATGGAGCCTTGCCATGACAGTGTTCAAGGAGCTCCCTGACGACAAGTGTCAGGGAGCATTGTGATGAAAAGTGTATTGAGCATTGTGATGACAGAGTTCATGGAGCATTGTGATGAGTAGACCATGGATAAATGTGATGACGAGCGTCATGGGGCGTTGTGATGACAAGTGTTATGGAACATTGTGATCACAAGGGTTTGGAGCATTGTGATGACAGAGGTCATGGAGCATTTTGATTTCATTGTGATGACAAAATCATGAAGCATTATGATGAAGGGCATGGTGCATTGTGATGATAGGGTTCATGGAGCACTGAGATGAAAAGTGTCATGGAGCATTGTTATGACAGGTGTCTTGAAGCATTGTGATGACAAGGGCATGGAGCATTGTGATGAGAAGGCCAAGGAGAATTCTGATGACATGCGTCAAGGAGCTTCGTGATGACAAGGTCATAGAGCATTGTGATTACAGGGGTCTTGGAGCATTGAGAAGAAAAGGGGCATGGAGCATTGTGATTCCAGGGGTATTGGAGCATTGTGATGACAAGGGAATCGAGCATTGTGATGAAATAGTCATGGAACCTTTTCATGACACGGTTCAAGGAGGATTCTGATGACAAGTGTCAGGGAGCATTGTGATGACAAAAGTCATGAAGCACTGTGATGACAAGGATATTGGAGCATTGTGATGAGAAGTTCATGGAGCATTGGGCTGAAAATGTTCATGGAGTATTGTGATGACAGGAGTCATGGAGCATTGTGATGACAAGGGAATGGAGCATTGAGATGACAAGACCCTGGATCATTGTGATGAGAAGACGATGGAGCCTTGTGATGACAAGTCTCATGGAGCATTCTGATGAAAAGTGGCATGGAGCATTGTGATTACAGGGGTCTTGGAGCATTGTGATGACAATGGCATGGAACAATTTGATGTGAATGCCATGGAGCTTTCTGATGATATGTGTCATGGAGTTTTGTGATGAAAAGGGCATGGAGCATTGTGATTAAAGGGGTCTTGGGGCACTGTGATGACAATGGTCATGGAGCCTTGTGATGAAAAGGCCTTGATGGCAGGGGTCATGGAGCATTCTTATGACAGTGGTAATGGAGCATTGTGATGACAAAGGCATGGAGCATTTTGATGAGAAGGGCATCGAGCATTGTGATAACAAGCATCATGGAGCTTTGAGATGACAAAGTCATGGAGCAATGTGATGAGTGGGTTCATGGAGCATTGTGATGACAATGGCATGGAGCATTGTGATGACAAAGGTCATGGACCTTTGTGATGACAAAGGTCATGGAGCATTTTGCTGACAAGGGCATGGTGCACTGTGATGAGTAGGACAGAGAGCAATGTGATGACAGGGTCATGGAGCAATTGGATGAAAAGTGTCATGGAACATTTTGATGACAGGGGTTATTGATCACTGTGATGTCAAGGGTCATCGAGCATTGTGATGAAAAGTGTCATGGTGCATTTTGATGACAGGTGTTATAGAACATTGTGATGTCAGGGGTCATGGAGCAGTGTGATGATAAGGGTATGTAGCATTGTGATGACAGGGGTCATGGAACATTGTGATGACATGGTTGAGGGAGTATTGGGATGACTAGTGATGGAACATTGTGATATCAGTGGTGAGAGAGCATTTTGATGAGAATTGCATGGAGAAATTTGATGACAAGATTTATGGAGCATTGTGATGACAAGCTTGTGGAGAATTGTGATGACAAGCGCATGGCATATTGTGATGACATGTGTCATGGAGCATTGTGCTGACAAGCACATGGAGCATTGTGGTGACAATGACATGGAGCATTGTGATGACACAGGCATGACAAATTGGTCTGACAAGTTACATGGATTATTGTGATGACAGTGGGCATGGTGAATTGTGATGACAAGGGCATGGAGCATGGTGATGACAAGTTTATGGAGTATTGTAAAGACAGGTGTCCGGGAGCATTGTGATGACATATGTTCTGGTCCATTGTGATGGAATGGCATGGGTAATTGTGATGCCAAGTGTCATGGAGGATTGTGATGTCAAACGTAATGGAGCGTTGTGATGACAAGGTCTTGGAGCATTGTGATGACAAGGGCAAGGAGCATTGTGATGACAAGGGCCATTGAGAAGTTTGATGACAAGGTCTTGAAGCATTGTGATGACAAGCGCATGTACCTTGCTATGACAGTGGTCATGGAGCATTGCGATTACAAATGCATGGAGAATGGTGATGACAAGAGCATGTAACATTGTGATGAGAAGTGTTTTGGAGCATTGTGATTGCAAGGACGTAGAGAATTGTGATGACAGGGACATGGAGCATTGTGAGGACCAGGGCATGGAGCACTGTGATGACAAGAACGTGGAGCATTGTGATGAGAAGTCCATGGATAATTGTTATGACGAGTGTCATGGAGCACTGTAATGACAAGGGGCATGGAGCATTGTGAGGACAGGTGTCATGGAGCATTGTGGTGATAGGGGTCATGGAGCATTGTGAGGACGAGTGTCATGGAGCATTCTGAGGACAAGCTTGTGGAGTATTGTGATGACAATGGCATGGAGCATTGTGATGGAAAGGGTATGGATAATTGTAATGAAAAAGGCATGGATCCTTTTCATGACAGGATTCAAGGAGCATTCCGAAGACAAGTGTAACGGATCATTGTGATGACAAGTGTATTGAGCATTGTGATGACAAAGGTCATGGAGCATTGAGATGACAAGGGCATGGAGTATTGTGATGACAGGCATCATGGAGCGTTGTGATGACAAGTGTTATGGAACATTGTGATCACACGGGTTTGGAGCATTGCGATGACAGAGTTCATGGATCATATTGATTTCAAGGAGCATGGATCTTTGTGATGACAAGGACATGAAGCAATGTGATCCCAAGATGCATGGAGGATTGTGATGACAATGGTAATGGAGGAATGTGATGACAAGCGCATGGAGCATTGTGATGAAAAGGTCATGTAGCGTTTTGGTGACAAAGGCATGGAGCATTGTCATGACAAGTGTCATGGAGCACTATGATGACAAACGTCACGTAGCATTGTGATTACAGGGGTCATGGAGCATTGGGATGGCACGGCCAAGGATCATTGTGTTGACAAGTGATATGGAGAATTTTGATGACCAGAGTCCCGGATCATTGTGTTGTCAGGGGTCATGGAGCGTTGTGATGACAGTTGTCATGGAGCATTGGGATGACAAGGGTCATGGAGCATTGTGATCATAAGGTTATGGAACATTGGGCTGAAAATGTTCATGGAGTATTGTGATGAGAGGTGTCATGGAGCATCGTGATGACAAGGGAATGGAGCATTGTGATGACAATGTCCTGGAGCATTTAATGAGAAGACCATGGAGCCATGTGATGACAAGTCTCATGGAGCATTCTCACGAAAATCGGCATGGAGAATTGTGATTTCTGTGGTCTTGGAGCTTTGTGATGAATAGGGCATGGAGCCTTGTGATGAAAATGGCATGGAGCCTTACCATGACAGGGTTCCAAGAGCATATTGACATCAAGTGTCAGGGACCACTGTGATGACAAGTGTATTGAGCATGGTGATACCAAAGCTCATGGAGCATTGTGATGAGAAGACCATGGATAATTTTGATGACGAGCGTCATGCGGCGTTGTGAGGACAAGTGTTATGGAACATTGTGATCACAAGGGATTGGAGCCTTGTGATGACAGAGGTCATGGAGCATTTTGAGTTCATTCTGATGACAATAGCATGAAGCACTATGATGATGGGCATGGTGCATTGTGATGACAGTGTTCATGGAGCAATGAGATGAAAAGGTGCATGGAACATTGTAGTTACAAGTGTCTTGGAGCTTTGTGATGAGAAGGGCATGCAGCATTGTGATAAGAAGGCCATGGAGGATTCTGATGACAGGCGTCATGGAGCTTTGTGATGACAAGAGCATGGAGCATTGTGATGAGAAGACCATGGATAATGGTGATGACGAGCGTCATGGGGCGTTGTGATGAAAAGTGTTATGGAACATTGAGATCTCAAGGCTTTAGAGCATTGTGATGGCAGATGTCATGGAGCATTTTGATTTCATTTTGGTTACAATAGCGTGAAGCAATATGATGATGGACATGTTGCATTGTGAATACAGGGTTCATGGAGCTTTGAGAGAAAAAGTGGCATGGAGCTTTGTGATTACAGGGTTTTTGGAGCATTGTGATGACAAGGGCACGGAACACTTTGATACATGGGTCATGTAGGATTGTAACGACAAGGGCATGGATAATTGTGATGACAAGAGCATGTAACATTCTGATGAGAAGTGTCATGGAGCATTGTGATGACAAAGACGTAGAGAATTGTGATGACAAGGGACATGGAGCATTGTGATGACCAGAGCATGGAGCATTGGTCTGACAAGTTTCGTGGATTATTGTGATGACAAATGTCATGGAGCATTTTAGATGACAATTGCGTGGGGCATTGTGATGGGAAGAGCAGGGAGCATTGTGATGACAAGGTTTATGGAGCATTGTGATGAGAAGCGCAAGTCACATTTTGATGCCATGGGTCATGGAGCACAGTGCTGACAAGGTCATTCAGCTTTGTTATGACAAGGGTCATGGAGCATTGAGATGAAAAGGGGCATGGAGCATTGTGATTACAAGGGTCTAGGAGCTTTGGATGACAGAGGTCATGGATCATTTTGATTTGATTGTGATGAAAATAGCCTGAAGCATTATGATGATGGGCATTGTCCATTGAGATGACAGGTGTAATGGAGCATTGAGATGAAAAGGGGCATGGAGCATTGTGATTTCAGTGGTATAGGAGCATTGTGATGACAAGAGCATGGAGCATTGTGATGAAAAGTGCTTGGAGCCTTTTCATGACATGTTTCAAGGAGCATTCTGAAGACGAGTGTCAGGGAGCATTGTGATGACAACTCTCTTTAGCATTGTGATGACAAAGATCATGGAGCACTGTGATGACAGGTGTCATCGAGCATTGTGATGAGAAGGTCATGGAGCATTGGGCTGAAAATATTCATGGAGTATTGTGGTGAGAGGGTTCATGGATCCTTTTGATGGCAATGGAATGGAGCATTGTGATGACAAGGTCCTGGAGTATTGTGAAGAGAAGACCATGGAGCCTTGTGATGACAAGTCTAATGGAGCATTCTGATGAAAAGGGGCATAGAGCATTGTGATTACAGGGCCCTGGAGCCTTGTAATGACAAGAGCAAGGAGTATTGTGATGAGAAGGCCATGGAGCATTCTCTTGATTTGTGTCATGGTGTTTTGTGATGACAAGGGCATGGACCATTGTGATTGCAGGCGTCTTGGAGCATTGTGATGACAAGGGTCATCGAGCCTTGTGAGGAGAAGGCCGTGGGACATTATGATGGGGAGGTCATTGAGCATTTTTATGACGGGGGTAATGGAGCATAGTGATGAAAAGGTCACGGTACATAGGTCTATAAAATTTCATGGATTATTGTGATGACAGTGGGTATGGAGCATTGTGATGACAAGGGCTCCGAACACTGTGATACATGGGTCATGGAGGATTGTAATGACATGGGCATGAAGCATTGTGATGAGAAGGGCATTGAGAATTGTGATGACAAGCGTCATGGAGCTTTGTGATGACAAGGGTCATGGAGCTGTGTGATAACAAATGTCATGGAGCAGTTTGATGACAAGGGCATGGTGCATTGTGATGAGAAGGGCAGGGAGCATTGTGATGACAGGTGTTATGGAACATTGTGATGTCAGGGCTCATGGAGCATTGTGATGATATGGGCATGTAGCATGGTGATGACAGGTGTCATGGAACATTGTGAGATGACAAGTGTTTTGAGCATTGTGATGACATACATCTTGGATCACTGAAATGACAAGGGCATGGAGTAATGTGATGACAGGCATCATGGAGCATTGTGATGAGTGTGTTATGGAACATAGTGATCACAAGGGTTTGGAGCATAGTGATGACAGTGGTCATGGATCATTTTGATTTCAAGGAGCATGGAACATTGTGATGACAAGGGCATGAAGCAATGTGATCCCAAGTTTCAGGGAGGATTGTGATGACAATGGTAATGGAGTATTGTGATGAAAATCACATGGAGCACTGTGATGACAAGGTCATGTAGCATTTTGCTGACAAAGGCATGGAGCATTGTGATGAGAAGTGTCATGAAACATTGTGATAACAGGGGTCATAGAGCATTAGGATGACAAGAGCATGGACCATTTTGATGAGAAGAGTCATGGAGCATTTTGATGACAAGAGCCACAGATCATTGTGTGGTCAGGGGTCCTTGAGCGTTGTGATGACAGTGGTCATGGAGGATTTGGCTGAAAATGTTCTTGGAGCATTATGAACACAAGGGAATGGAGCATTGTGGTGACAATATCCTGGAGCATTGTGCTGAGTTGACCATGGAGTATTTTGATGACAAGTCTCATGGAGCACCCTGATGGAAAGGAGCATGGAGCATTGTGATTACAGTTGTCTTGGAACACTGTGATGACAAGAGCATGGAGCATTGTGATGAGAAGTCCATGCAACATTCTGATGACCTGCATCATGGAGCTTTGTGATGACAATGGCTAGAGGCATGGTGATTACAGGGGTCGTGGAGCATTGTGATGAAAACGGCATGGATCATTGTGATGACAAAGGCATGGAGCCTTGCCATGACAGTGTTCAAGGAGCTCCCTGACGACAAGTGTCAGGGAGCATTGTGATGAAAAGTGTATTGAGCATTGTGATGACAGAGTTCATGGAGCATTGTGATGAGTAGACCATGGATAAATGTGATGACGAGCGTCATGGGGCGTTGTGATGACAAGTGTTATGGAACATTGTGATCACAAGGGTTTGGAGCATTGTGATGACAGAGGTCATGGAGCATTTTGATTTCATTGTGATGACAAAATCATGAAGCATTATGATGAAGGGCATGGTGCATTGTGATGATAGGGTTCATGGAGCACAGAGATGAAAAGTGTCATGGAGAATTGTTATGACAGGTGTCTTGAAGCATTGTGATGACAAGGGCATGGAGCATTGTGATGAGAAGGCCAAGGAGAATTCTGATGACATGCGTCATGGAGCTTCGTGATGACAAGGGCATAGAGCATTGTGATTACAGGGGTCTTGGAGCATTGAGAAGAAAAGGGACATGGAGCATTGTGATTCCAGGGGTATTGGAGCATTGTGATGACAAGGGAATCGAGCATTGTGATGAAATAGTCATGGAACCTTTTCATGACACGGTTCAAGGAGGATTCTGATGACAAGTGTCAGGGAGCATTGTGATGACAAAAGTCATGAAGCACTGTGATGACAAGGATATTGGAGCATTGTGATGAGAAGTTCATGGAGCATTGGGCTGAAAATGTTCATGGAGTATTGTGATGACAGGAGTCATGGAGCATTGTGATGACAAGGGAATGGAGCATTGAGATGACAAGACCCTGGATCATTGTGATGAGAAGACCATGGAGCCTTGTGATGACAAGTCTCATGGAGCATTCTGATGAAAAGTGGCATGGAGCATTGTGATTACAGGGGTCTTGGAGCATTGTGATGACAATGGCATGGAACAATTTGATGTGAATGCCATGGAGCTTTCTGATGATATGTGTCATGGAGTTTTGTGATGAAAAGGGCATGGAGCATTGTGATTAAAGGGGTCTTGGGGCACTGTGATGACAATGGTCATGGAGCCTTGTGATGAAAAGGCCTTGATGGCAGGGGTCATGGAGCATTCTTATGACAGTGGTAATGGAGCATTGTGATGACAAAGGCATGGAGCATTTTGATGAGAAGGGCATCGAGCATTGTGATAACAAGCATCATGGAGCTTTGAGATGACAAAGTCATGGAGCAATGTGATGAGTGGGTTCATGGAGCATTGTGATGACAATGGCATGGAGCATTGTGATGCCAAAGGTCATGGACCTTTGTGATGACAAAGGTCATGGAGCATTTTGCTGACAAGGGCATGGTGCACTGTGATGAGTAGGACAGAGAGCAATGTGATGACAGGGTCATGGAGCTATTGGATGAAAAGTGTCATGGAACATTTTAATGACAGGGGTTATTGATCACTGTGATGTCAAGGGTCATCGAGCATTGTGATGAAAAGTGTCATGGTGCATTTTGATGACAGGTGTTATAGAACATTGTGATGTCAGGGGTCATGGAGCAGTGTGATGATAAGGGTATGTAGCATTGTGATGACAGGGGTCATGGAACATTGTGATGACATGGTTGAGGGAGTATTGGGATGACTAGTGATGGAACATTGTGATATCAGTGGTGAGAGAGCATTTTGATGAGAATTGCATGGAGAAATTTGATGACAAGTTTTATGGAGCATTGTGATGACAAGCTTGTGGAGAATTGTGATGACAAGCGCATGGCATATTGTGATGACATGTGTCATGGAGCATTGTGCTGACAAGCACATGGAGCATTGTGGTGACAATGACATGGAGCATTGTGATGACACAGGCATGACAAATTGGTCTGACAAGTTACATGGATTATTGTGATGACAGTGGGCATGGCGAATTGTGATGACAAGGGCATGGAGCATGGTGATGACAAGTTTATGGAGTATTGTGAAGACAGGTGTCCGGGAGCATTGTGATGACATATGTTCTGGTCCATTGTGATGAGAATGGCATGGGTAATTGTGATGCCAAGTGTCATGGAGGATTGTGATGTCAAACGTAATGGAGCGTTGTGATGACAAGGTCTTGGAGCATTGTGATGACAAGGGCAAGGAGCATTGTGATGACAAGGGCCATTGAGAAGTTTGATGACAAGGTCTTGAAGCATTGTGATGACAAGCGCATGTACCTTGCTATGACAGTGGTCATGGAGCATTGTGATTACAAATGCATGGAGAATGGTGATGACAAGAGCATGTAACATTGTGATGAGAAGTGTTTTGGAGCATTGTGATTGCAAGGACGTAGAGAATTGTGATGACAGGGACATGGAGCATTGTGAGGACCAGGGCATGGAGCACTGTGATGACAAGAACGTGGAGCATTGTGATGAGAAGTCCATGGATAATTGTTATGACGAGTGTCATGGAGCACTGTAATGACAAGGGGCATGGAGCATTGTGAGGACAGGTGTCATGGAGCATTGTGGTGATAGGGGTCATGGAGCATTGTGAGGACAAGTGTCATGGAGCATTCTGAGGACAAGCTTGTGGAGTATTGTGATGACAATGGCATGGAGCATTGTGATGGAAAGGGTATGGATAATTGTAATGAAAAAGGCATGGATCCTTTTCATGACAGGATTCAAGTAGCATTCCGAAGACAAGTGTCACGGATCATTGTGATGACAAGTGTATTGAGCATTGTGATGACAAAGGTCATGGAGCATTGAGATGACAAGGGCATGGAGTATTGTGATGACAGGCATCATGGAGCGTTGTGATGACAAGTGTTATGGAACATTGTGATCACACGGGTTTGGAGCATTGCGATGACAGAGTTCATGGATCATATTGATTTCAAGGAGCATGGATCTTTGTGATGACAAGGACATGAAGCAATGTGATCCCAAGATGCATGGAGGATTGTGATGACAACGGTAATGGAGGAATGTGATGACAAGCGCATGGAGCATTGTGATGAAAAGGTCATGTAGCGTTTTGGTGACAAAGGCATGGAGCATTGTCATGACAAGTGTCATGGAGCACTATGATGACAAACGTCACGTAGCATTGTGATTACAGGACTCATGGAGCATTGGGATGGCACGGCCAAGGATCATTGTGTTGACAAGTGATATGGAGAATTTTGATGACAAGAGTCCCGGATCATTGTGTTGTCAGGGGTCATGGAGCGTTGTGATGACAGTTGTCATGGAGCATTGGGATGACAAGGGTCATGGAGCATTGTGATCATAAGGTTATGGAGCATTGGGCTGAAAATGTTCATGGAGTATTGTGATGAGAGGTGTCATGGAGCATCGTGATGACAAGGGAATGGAGCATTGTGATGACAATGTCCTGGAGCATTTAATGAGAAGACCATGGAGCCATGTGATGACAAGTCTCATGGAGCATTCTCACGAAAATCGGCATGGAGAATTGTGATTTCTGTGGTCTTGGAGCTTTGTGATGAATAGGGCATGGAGCCTTGTGATGAAAATGGCATGGAGCCTTACCATGACAGGGTTCCAAGAGCATATTGACATCAAGTGTCAGGGACCACTGTGATGACAAGTGTATTGAGCATGGTGATACCAAAGCTCATGGAGCATTGTGATGAGAAGACCATGGATAATTTTGATGACGAGCGTCATGGGGCGTTGTGAGGACAAGTGTTATGGAACATTGTGATCACAAGGGATTGGAGCCTTGTGATGACAGAGGTCATGGAGCATTTTGAGTTCATTCTGATGACAATAGCATGAAGCACTATGATGATGGGCATGGTGCATTGTGATGACAGTGTTCATGGATCAATGAGATGAAAAGGTGCATGGAACATTGTAGTTACAAGTGTCTTGGAGCTTTGTGATGAGAAGGGCATGCAGCATTGTGATAAGAAGGCCATGGAGGATTCTGATGACATGCGTCATGGAGCTTTGTGATGACAAGAGCATGGAGCATTGTGATGAGAAGACCATGGATAATGGTGATGACGAGCGTCATGGGGCGTTGGGATGAAAAGTGTTATGGAACATTGAGATCTCAAGGCTTTAGAGCATTGTGATGGCAGATGTCATGGAGCATTTTGATTTCATTTTGGTTACAATAGCGTGAAGCAATATGATGATGGACATGTTGCATTGTGAATACAGGGTTCATGGAGCTTTGAGAGAAAAAGTGGCATGGAGCTTTGTGATTACAGGGTTTTTGGAGCATTGTGATGACAAGGGCACGGAACACTTTGATACATGGGTCATGTAGGATTGTAACGACAAGGGCATGGATAATTGTGATGACAAGAGCATGTAACATTCTGATGAGAAGTGTCATGGAGCATTGTGATGACAAAGACGTAGAGAATTGTGATGACAAGGGACATGGAGCATTGTGATGACCAGAGCATGGAGCATTGGTCTGACAAGTTTCGTGGATTATTGTGATGACAAATGTCATGGAGCATTTTAGATGACAATTGCGTGGGGCATTGTGATGGGAAGAGCAGGGAGCATTGTGATGACAAGGTTTATGGAGCATTGTGATGAGAAGCGCAAGTCACATTTTGATGCCATGGGTCATGGAGCACAGTGCTGACAAGGTCATTCAGCTTTGTTATGACAAGGGTCATGGAGCATTGAGATGAAAAGGGGCATGGAGCATTGTGATTACAAGGGTCTAGGAGCTTTGGATGACAGAGGTCATGGATCATTTTGATTTGATTGTGATGAAAATAGCCTGAAGCATTATGATGATGGGCATTGTCCATTGAGATGACAGGTGTAATGGAGCATTGAGATGAAAAGGGGCATGGAGCATTGTGATTTCAGTGGTATAGGAGCATTGTGATGACAAGAGCATGGAGCATTGTGATGAAAAGTGCTTGGAGCCTTTTCATGACATGTTTCAAGGAGCATTCTGAAGACGAGTGTCAGGGAGCATTGTGATGACAACTCTCTTTAGCATTGTGATGACAAAGATCATGGAGCACTGTGATGACAGGTGTCATCGAGCATTGTGATGAGAAGGTCATGGAGCATTGGGCTGAAAATATTCATGGAGTATTGTGGTGAGAGGGTTCATGGATCCTTTTGATGGCAATGGAATGGAGCATTGTGATGACAAGGTCCTGGAGTATTGTGAAGAGAAGACCATGGAGCCTTGTGATGACAAGTCTAATGGAGCATTCTGATGAAAAGGGGCATGGAGCATTGTGATTACAGGGTCCTGGAGCCTTGTAATGACAAGAGCAAGGAGTATTGTGATGAGAAGGCCATGGAGCATTCTCTTGATTTGTGTCATGGTGTTTTGTGATGACAAGGGCATGGACCATTGTGATTGCAGGCGTCTTGGAGCATTGTGATGACAAGGGTCATCGAGCCTTGTGAGGAGAAGGCCGTGGGACATTATGATGGGGAGGTCATTGAGCATTTTTATGACGGGGGTAATGGAGCATAGTGATGAAAAGGTCACGGTACATAGGTCTATAAAATTTCATGGATTATTGTGATGACAGTGGGTATGGAGCATTGTGATGACAAGGGCTCCGAACACTGTGATACATGGGTCATGGAGGATTGTAATGACATGGGCATGAAGCATTGTGATGAGAAGGGCATTGAGAATTGTGATGACAAGCGTCATGGAGCTTTGTGATGACAAGGGTCATGGAGCTGTGTGATAACAAATGTCATGGAGCAGTTTGATGACAAGGGCATGGTGCATTGTGATGAGAAGGGCAGGGAGCATTGTGATGACAGGTGTTATGGAACATTGTGATGTCAGGGCTCATGGAGCATTGTGATGATATGGGCATGTAGCATGGTGATGACAGGTGTCATGGAACATTGTGAGATGACAAGTGTTTTGAGCATTGTGATGACATACATCTTGGATCATTGAAATGACAAGGGCATGGAGTAATGTGATGACAGGCATCATGGAGCATTGTGATGAGTGTGTTATGGAACATAGTGATCACAAGGGTTTGGAGCATAGTGATGACAGTGGTCATGGATCATTTTGATTTCAAGGAGCATGGAACATTGTGATGACAAGGGCATGAAGCAATGTGATCCCAAGTTTCAGGGAGGATTGTGATGACAATGGTAATGGAGTATTGTGATGAAAATCACATGGAGCACTGTGATGACAAGGTCATGTAGCATTTTGCTGACAAAGGCATGGAGCATTGTGATGAGAAGTGTCATGAAACATTGTGATAACAGGGGTCATAGAGCATTAGGATGACAAGAGCATGGACCATTTTGATGAGAAGAGTCATGGAGCATTTTGATGACAAGAGCCACAGATCATTGTGTGGTCAGGGGTCCTTGAGCGTTGTGATGACAGTGGTCATGGAGGATTTGGCTGAAAATGTTCTTGGAGCATTATGAACACAAGGGAATGGAGCATTGTGGTGACAATATCCTGGAGCATTGTGCTGAGTTGACCATGGAGTATTTTGATGACAAGTCTCATGGAGCACCCTGATGGAAAGGAGCATGGAGCATTGTGATTACAGTTGTCTTGGAACACTGTGATGACAAGAGCATGGAGCATTGTGATGAGAAGTCCATGCAACATTCTGATGACCTGCATCATGGAGCTTTGTGATGACAATGGCTAGAGGCATGGTGATTACAGGGGTCGTGGAGCATTGTGATGAAAACGGCATGGATCATTGTGATGACAAAGGCATGGAGCCTTGCCATGACAGGGTTCAAGGAGCTCCCTGACGACAAGTGTCAGGGAGCATTGTGATGAAAAGTGTATTGAGCATTGTGATGACAGAGTTCATGGAGCATTGTGATGAGTAGACCATGGATAAATGTGATGACGAGCGTCATGGGGCGTTGTGATGACAAGTGTTATGGAACATTGTGATCACAAGGGTTTGGAGCATTGTGATGACAGAGGTCATGGAGCATTTTGATTTCATTGTGATGACAAAATCATGAAGCATTATGATGAAGGGCATGGTGCATTGTGATGATAGGGTTCATGGAGCACTGAGATGAAAAGTGTCATGGAGCATTGTTATGACAGGTGTCTTGAAGCATTGTGATGACAAGGGCATGGAGCATTGTGATGAGAAGGCCAAGGAGAATTCTGATGACATGCGTCAAGGAGCTTCGTGATGACAAGGTCATAGAGCATTGTGATTACAGGGGTCTTGGAGCATTGAGAAGAAAAGGGGCATGGAGCATTGTGATTCCAGGGGTATTGGAGCATTGTGATGACAAGGGAATCGAGCATTGTGATGAAATAGTCATGGAACCTTTTCATGACACGGTTCAAGGAGGATTCTGATGACAAGTGTCAGGGAGCATTGTGATGACAAAAGTCATGAAGCACTGTGATGACAAGGATATTGGAGCATTGTGATGAGAAGTTCATGGAGCATTGGGCTGAAAATGTTCATGGAGTATTGTGATGACAGGAGTCATGGAGCATTGTGATGACAAGGGAATGGAGCATTGAGATGACAAGACCCTGGATCATTGTGATGAGAAGACCATGGAGCCTTGTGATGACAAGTCTCATGGAGCATTCTGATGAAAAGTGGCATGGAGCATTGTGATTACAGGGGTCTTGGAGCATTGTGATGACAATGGCATGGAACAATTTGATGTGAATGCCATGGAGCTTTCTGATGATATGTGTCATGGAGTTTTGTGATGAAAAGGGCATGGAGCATTGTGATTAAAGGGGTCTTGGGGCACTGTGATGACAATGGTCATGGAGCCTTGTGATGAAAAGGCCTTGATGGCAGGGGTCATGGAGCATTCTTATGACAGTGGTAATGGAGCATTGTGATGACAAAGGCATGGAGCATTTTGATGAGAAGGGCATCGAGCATTGTGATAACAAGCATCATGGAGCTTTGAGATGACAAAGTCATGGAGCAATGTGATGAGTGGGTTCATGG
The DNA here is from genome assembly GCF_025265405.1 of Mesoplodon densirostris. Classification (NCBI taxonomy): domain Eukaryota; kingdom Metazoa; phylum Chordata; class Mammalia; order Artiodactyla; family Ziphiidae; genus Mesoplodon; species Mesoplodon densirostris. The sequence continues at coordinate 4,268,356 of NC_082682.1, forward strand.
AGCATTGTGATGACAATGGCATGGAGCATTGTGATGCCAAAGGTCATGGACCTTTGTGATGACAAAGGTCATGGAGCATTTTGCTGACAAGGGCATGGTGCACTGTGATGAGTAGGACAGAGAGCAATGTGATGACAGGGTCATGGAGCAATTGGATGAAAAGTGTCATGGAACATTTTGATGACAGGGGTTATTGATCACTGTGATGTCAAGGGTCATCGAGCATTGTGATGAAAAGTGTCATGGTGCATTTTGATGACAGGTGTTATAGAACATTGTGATGTCAGGGGTCATGGAGCAGTGTGATGATAAGGGTATGTAGCATTGTGATGACAGGGGTCATGGAACATTGTGATGACATGGTTGAGGGAGTATTGGGATGACTAGTGATGGAACATTGTGATATCAGTGGTGAGAGAGCATTTTGATGAGAATTGCATGGAGAAATTTGATGACAAGATTTATGGAGCATTGTGATGACAAGCTTGTGGAGAATTGTGATGACAAGCGCATGGCATATTGTGATGACATGTGTCATGGAGCATTGTGCTGACAAGCACATGGAGCATTGTGGTGACAATGACATGGAGCATTGTGATGACACAGGCATGACAAATTGGTCTGACAAGTTACATGGATTATTGTGTTGACAGTGGGCATGGCGAATTGTGATGACAAGGGCATGGAGCATGGTGATGACAAGTTTATGGAGTATTGTGAAGACAGGTGTCCGGGAGCATTGTGATGACATATGTTCTGGTCCATTGTGATGAGAATGGCATGGGTAATTGTGATGCCAAGTGTCATGGAGGATTGTGATGTCAAACGTAATGGAGCGTTGTGATGACAAGGTCTTGGAGCATTGTGATGACAAGGGCAAGGAGCATTGTGATGACAAGGGCCATTGAGAAGTTTGATGACAAGGTCTTGAAGCATTGTGATGACAAGCGCATGTACCTTGCTATGACAGTGGTCATGGAGCATTGCGATTACAAATGCATGGAGAATGGTGATGACAAGAGCATGTAACATTGTGATGAGAAGTGTTTTGGAGCATTGTGATTGCAAGGACGTAGAGAATTGTGATGACAGGGACATGGAGCATTGTGAGGACCAGGGCATGGAGCACTGTGATGACAAGAACGTGGAGCATTGTGATGAGAAGTCCATGGATAATTGTTATGACGAGTGTCATGGAGCACTGTAATGACAAGGGGCATGGAGCATTGTGAGGACAGGTGTCATGGAGCATTGTGGTGATAGGGGTCATGGAGCATTGTGAGGACGAGTGTCATGGAGCATTCTGAGGACAAGCTTGTGGAGTATTGTGATGACAATGGCATGGAGCATTGTGATGGAAAGGGTATGGATAATTGTAATGAAAAAGGCATGGATCCTTTTCATGACAGGATTCAAGGAGCATTCCGAAGACAAGTGTCACGGATCATTGTGATGACAAGTGTATTGAGCATTGTGATGACAAAGGTAATGGAGCATTGAGATGACAAGGGCATGGAGTATTGTGATGACAGGCATCATGGAGCGTTGTGATGACAAGTGTTATGGAACATTGTGATCACACGGGTTTGGAGCATTGCGATGACAGAGTTCATGGATCATATTGATTTCAAGGAGCATGGATCTTTGTGATGACAAGGACATGAAGCAATGTGATCCCAAGATGCATGGAGGATTGTGATGACAATGGTAATGGAGGAATGTGATGACAAGCGCATGGAGCATTGTGATGAAAAGGTCATGTAGCGTTTTGGTGACAAAGGCATGGAGCATTGTCATGACAAGTGTCATGGAGCACTATGATGACAAACGTCACGTAGCATTGTGATTACAGGACTCATGGAGCATTGGGATGGCACGGCCAAGGATCATTGTGTTGACAAGTGATATGGAGAATTTTGATGACAAGAGTCCCGGATCATTGTGTTGTCAGGGGTCATGGAGCGTTGTGATGACAGTTGTCATGGAGCATTGGGATGACAAGGGTCATGGAGCATTGTGATCATAAGGTTATGGAGCATTGGGCTGAAAATGTTCATGGAGTATTGTGATGAGAGGTGTCATGGAGCATCGTGATGACAAGGGAATGGAGCATTGTGATGACAATGTCCTGGAGCATTTAATGAGAAGACCATGGAGCCATGTGATGACAAGACTCATGGAGCATTCTCACGAAAATCGGCATGGAGAATTGTGATTTCTGTGGTCTTGGAGCTTTGTGATGAATAGGGCATGGAGCCTTGTGATGAAAATGGCATGCAGCCTTACCATGACAGGGTTCCAATAGCATATTGACATCAAGTGTCAGGGACCACTGTGATGACAAGTGTATTGAGCATGGTGATACCAAAGCTCATGGAGCATTGTGATGAGAAGACCATGGATAATTTTGATGACGAGCGTCATGCGGCGTTGTGAGGACAAGTGTTATGGAACATTGTGATCACAAGGGATTGGAGCCTTGTGATGACAGAGGTCATGGAGCATTTTGAGTTCATTCTGATGACAATAGCATGAAGCACTATGATGATGGGCATGGTGCATTGTGATGACAGTGTTCATGGAGCAATGAGATGAAAAGGTGCATGGAACATTGTAGTTACAAGTGTCTTGGAGCTTTGTGATGAGAAGGGCATGCAGCATTGTGATAAGAAGGCCATGGAGGATTCTGATGACAGGCGTCATGGAGCTTTGTGATGACAAGAGCATGGAGCATTGTGATGAGAAGACCATGGATAATGGTGATGACGAGCGTCATGGGGCGTTGTGATGAAAAGTGTTATGGAACATTGAGATCTCAAGGCTTTAGAGCATTGTGATGGCAGATGTCATGGAGCATTTTGATTTCATTTTGGTTACAATAGCGTGAAGCAATATGATGATGGACATGTTGCATTGTGAATACAGGGTTCATGGAGCTTTGAGAGAAAAAGTGGCATGGAGCTTTGTGATTACAGGGTTTTTGGAGCATTGTGATGACAAGGGCACGGAACACTTTGATACATGGGTCATGTAGGATTGTAACGACAAGGGCATGGATAATTGTGATGACAAGAGCATGTAACATTCTGATGAGAAGTGTCATGGAGCATTGTGATGACAAAGACGTAGAGAATTGTGATGACAAGGGACATGGAGCATTGTGATGACCAGAGCATGGAGCATTGGTCTGACAAGTTTCGTGGATTATTGTGATGACAAATGTCATGGAGCATTTTAGATGACAATTGCGTGGGGCATTGTGATGGGAAGAGCAGGGAGCATTGTGATGACAAGGTTTATGGAGCATTGTGATGACAAGCGCAAGTCACATTTTGATGCCATGGGTCATGGAGCACAGTGCTGACAAGGTCATTCAGCTTTGTTATGACAAGGGTCATGGAGCATTGAGATGAAAAGGGGCATGGAGCATTGTGATTACAAGGGTCTAGGAGCTTTGGATGACAGAGGTCATGGATCATTTTGATTTGATTGTGATGAAAATAGCCTGAAGCATTATGATGATGGGCATTGTCCATTGAGATGACAGGTGTAATGGAGCATTGAGATGAAAAGGGGCATGGAGCATTGTGATTTCAGTGGTATAGGAGCATTGTGATGACAAGAGCATGGAGCATTGTGATGAAAAGTGCTTGGAGCCTTTTCATGACATGTTTCAAGGAGCATTCTGAAGACGAGTGTCAGGGAGCATTGTGATGACAACTCTCTTTAGCATTGTGATGACAAAGATCATGGAGCACTGTGATGACAGGTGTCATCGAGCATTGTGATGAGAAGGTCATGGAGCATTGGGCTGAAAATATTCATGGAGTATTGTGGTGAGAGGGTTCATGGATCCTTTTGATGGCAATGGAATGGAGCATTGTGATGACAAGGTCCTGGAGTATTGTGAAGAGAAGACCATGGAGCCTTGTGATGACAAGTCTAATGGAGCATTCTGATGAAAAGGGGCATGGAGCATTGTGATTACAGGGCCCTGGAGCCTTGTAATGACAAGAGCAAGGAGTATTGTGATTAGAAGGCCATGGAGCATTCTCTTGATTTGTGTCATGGTGTTTTGTGATGACAAGGGCATGGACCATTGTGATTGCAGGCGTCTTGGAGCATTGTGATGACAAGGGTCATCGAGCCTTGTGAGGAGAAGGCCATGGGACATTATGATGGGGAGGTCATTGAGCATTTTTATGACGGGGGTAATGGAGCTGGGTGATGAAAAGGTCACGGTACATAGGTCTATAAAATTTCATGGATTATTGTGATGACAGTGGGTATGGAGCATTGTGATGACAAGGGCTCCGAACACTGTGATACATGGGTCATGGAGGATTGTAATGACATGGGCATGAAGCATTGTGATGAGAAGGGCATTGAGAATTGTGATGACAAGCGTCATGGAGCTTTGTGATGACAAGGGTCATGGAGCTGTGTGATAACAAATGTCATGGAGCAGTTTGATGACAAGGGCATGGTGCATTGTGATGAGAAGGGCAGGGAGCATTGTGATGACAGGTGTTATGGAACATTGTGATGTCAGGGCTCATGGAGCATTGTGATGATATGGGCATGTAGCATGGTGATGACAGGTGTCATGGAACATTGTGAGATGACAAGTGTTTTGAGCATTGTGATGACATACATCTTGGATCATTGAAATGACAAGGGCATGGAGTAATGTGATGACAGGCATCATGGAGCATTGTGATGAGTGTGTTATGGAACATAGTGATCACAAGGGTTTGGAGTATAGTGATGACAGTGGTCATGGATCATTTTGATTTCAAGGAGCATGGAACATTGTGATGACAAGGGCATGAAGCAATGTGATCCCAAGTTTCAGGGAGGATTGTGATGACAATGGTAATGGAGTATTGTGATGAAAATCACATGGAGCACTGTGATGACAAGGTCATGTAGCATTTTGCTGACAAAGGCATGGAGCATTGTGATGAGAAGTGTCATGAAACATTGTGATAACAGGGGTCATAGAGCATTAGGATGACAAGAGCATGGACCATTTTGATGAGAAGAGTCATGGAGCATTTTGATGACAAGAGCCACAGATCATTGTGTGGTCAGGGGTCCTTGAGCGTTGTGATGACAGTGGTCATGGAGGATTTGGCTGAAAATGTTCTTGGAGCATTATGAACACAAGGGAATGGAGCATTGTGGTGACAATATCCTGGAGCATTGTGCTGAGTTGACCATGGAGTATTTTGATGACAAGTCTCATGGAGCACCCTGATGGAAAGGAGCATGGAGCATTGTGATTACAGTTGTCTTGGAACACTGTGATGACAAGAGCATGGAGCATTGTGATGAGAAGTCCATGCAACATTCTGATGACCTGCATCATGGAGCTTTGTGATGACAATGGCTAGAGGCATGGTGATTACAGGGGTCGTGGAGCATTGTGATGAAAACGGCATGGATCATTGTGATGACAAAGGCATGGAGCCTTGCCATGACAGTGTTCAAGGAGCTCCCTGACGACAAGTGTCAGGGAGCATTGTGATGAAAAGTGTATTGAGCATTGTGATGACAGAGTTCATGGAGCATTGTGATGAGTAGACCATGGATAAATGTGATGACGAGCGTCATGGGGCGTTGTGATGACAAGTGTTATGGAACATTGTGATCACAAGGGTTTGGAGCATTGTGATGACAGAGGTCATGGAGCATTTTGATTTCATTGTGATGACAAAATCATGAAGCATTATGATGAAGGGCATGGTGCATTGTGATGATAGGGTTCATGGAGCACTGAGATGAAAAGTGTCATGGAGCATTGTTATGACAGGTGTCTTGAAGCATTGTGATGACAAGGGCATGGAGCATTGTGATGAGAAGGCCAAGGAGAATTCTGATGACATGCGTCATGGAGCTTCGTGATGACAAGGGCATAGAGCATTGTGATTACAGGGGTCTTGGAGCATTGAGAAGAAAAGGGGCATGGAGCATTGTGATTCCAGGGGTATTGGAGCATTGTGATGACAAGGGAATCGAGCATTGTGATGAAATAGTCATGGAACCTTTTCATGACACGGTTCAAGGAGGATTCTGATGACAAGTGTCAGGGAACATTGTGATGACAAAAGTCATGAAGCACTGTGATGACAAGGATATTGGAGCATTGTGATGAGAAGTTCATGGAGCATTGGGCTGAAAATGTTCATGGAGTATTGTGATGACAGGAGTCATGGAGCATTGTGATGACAAGGGAATGGAGCATTGAGATGACAAGACCCTGGATCATTGTGATGAGAAGACCATGGAGCCTTGTGATGACAAGTCTCATGGAGCATTCTGATGAAAAGTGGCATGGAGCATTGTGATTACAGGGGTCTTGGAGCATTGTGATGACAATGGCATGGAACAATTTGATGTGAATGCCATGGAGCTTTCTGATGATATGTGTCATGGAGTTTTGTGATGAAAAGGGCATGGAGCATTGTGATTAAAGGGGTCTTGGGGCACTGTGATGACAATGGTCATGGAGCCTTGTGATGAAAAGGCCTTGATGGCAGGGGTCATGGAGCATTCTTATGACAGTGGTAATGGAGCATTGTGATGACAAAGGCATGGAGCATTTTGATGAGAAGGGCATCGAGCATTGTGATAACAAGCATCATGGAGCTTTGAGATGACAAAGTCATGGAGCAATGTGATGAGTGGGTTCATGGAGCATTGTGATGACAATGGCATGGAGCATTGTGATGCCAAAGGTCATGGACCTTTGTGATGACAAAGGTCATGGAGCATTTTGCTGACAAGGGCATGGTGCACTGTGATGAGTAGGACAGAGAGCAATGTGATGACAGGGTCATGGAGCTATTGGATGAAAAGTGTCATGGAACATTTTGATGACAGGGGTTATTGATCACTGTGATGTCAAGGGTCATCGAGCATTGTGATGAAAAGTGTCATGGTGCATTTTGATGACAGGTGTTATAGAACATTGTGATGTCAGGGGTCATGGAGCAGTGTGATGATAAGGGTATGTAGCATTGTGATGACAGGGGTCATGGAACATTGTGATGACATGGTTGAGGGAGTATTGGGATGACTAGTGATGGAACATTGTGATATCAGTGGTGAGAGAGCATTTTGATGAGAATTGCATGGAGAAATTTGATGACAAGTTTTATGGAGCATTGTGATGACAAGCTTGTGGAGAATTGTGATGACAAGCGCATGGCATATTGTGATGACATGTGTCATGGAGCATTGTGCTGACAAGCACATGGAGCATTGTGGTGACAATGACATGGAGCATTGTGATGACACAGGCATGACAAATTGGTCTGACAAGTTACATGGATTATTGTGATGACAGTGGGCATGGCGAATTGTGATGACAAGGGCATGGAGCATGGTGATGACAAGTTTATGGAGTATTGTGAAGACAGGTGTCCGGGAGCATTGTGATGACATATGTTCTGGTCCATTGTGATGAGAATGGCATGGGTAATTGAGATGCCAAGTGTCATGGAAGATTGTGATGTCAAACGTAATGGAGCGTTGTGATGACAAGGTCTTGGAGCATTGTGATGACAAGGGCAAGGAGCATTGTGATGACAAGGGCCATTGAGAAGTTTGATGACAAGGTCTTGAAGCATTGTGATGACAAGCGCATGTACCTTGCTATGACAGTGGTCATGGAGCATTGCGATTACAAATGCATGGAGAATGGTGATGACAAGAGCATGTAACATTGTGATGAGAAGTGTTTTGGAGCATTGTGATTGCAAGGACGTAGAGAATTGTGATGACAGGGACATGGAGCATTGTGAGGACCAGGGCATGGAGCACTGTGATGACAAGAACGTGGAGCATTGTGATGAGAAGTCCATGGATAATTGTTATGACGAGTGTCATGGAGCACTGTAATGACAAGGGGCATGGAGCATTGTGAGGACAGGTGTCATGGAGCATTGTGGTGATAGGGGTCATGGAGCATTGTGAGGACGAGTGTCATGGAGCATTCTGAGGACAAGCTTGTGGAGTATTGTGATGACAATGGCATGGAGCATTGTGATGGAAAGGGTATGGATAATTGTAATGAAAAAGGCATGGATCCTTTTCATGACAGGATTCAAGGAGCATTCCGAAGACAAGTGTCACGGATCATTGTGATGACAAGTGTATTGAGCATTGTGATGACAAAGGTCATGGAGCATTGAGATGACAAGGGCATGGAGTATTGTGATGACAGGCATCATGGAGCGTTGTGATGACAAGTGTTATGGAACATTGTGATCACACGGGTTTGGAGCATTGCGATGACAGAGTTCATGGATCATATTGATTTCAAGGAGCATGGATCTTTGTGATGACAAGGACATGAAGCAATGTGATCCCAAGATGCATGGAGGATTGTGATGACAATGGTAATGGAGGAATGTGATGACAAGCGCATGGAGCATTGTGATGAAAAGGTCATGTAGCGTTTTGGTGACAAAGGCATGGAGCATTGTCATGACAAGTGTCATGGAGCACTATGATGACAAACGTCACGTAGCATTGTGATTACAGGACTCATGGAGCATTGGGATGGCACGGCCAAGGATCATTGTGTTGACAAGTGATATGGAGAATTTTGATGACAAGAGTCCCGGATCATTGTGTTGTCAGGGGTCATGGAGCGTTGTGATGACAGTTGTCATGGAGCATTGGGATGACAAGGGTCATGGAGCATTGTGATCATAAGGTTATGGAGCATTGGGCTGAAAATGTTCATGGAGTATTGTGATGAGAGGTGTCATGGAGCATCGTGATGACAAGGGAATGGAGCATTGTGATGACAATGTCCTGGAGCATTTAATGAGAAGACCATGGAGCCATGTGATGACAAGACTCATGGAGCATTCTCACGAAAATCGGCATGGAGAATTGTGATTTCTGTGGTCTTGGAGCTTTGTGATGAATAGGGCATGGAGCCTTGTGATGAAAATGGCATGGAGCCTTACCATGACAGGGTTCCAATAGCATATTGACATCAAGTGTCAGGGACCACTGTGATGACAAGTGTATTGAGCATGGTGATACAAAAGCTCATGGAGCATTGTGATGAGAAGACCATGGATAATTTTGATGACGAGCGTCATGCGGCGTTGTGAGGACAAGTGTTATGGAACATTGTGATCACAAGGGATTGGAGCCTTGTGATGACAGAGGTCATGGAGCATTTTGAGTTCATTCTGATGACAATAGCATGAAGCACTATGATGATGGGCATGGTGCATTGTGATGACAGTGTTCATGGAGCAATGAGATGAAAAGGTGCATGGAACATTGTAGTTACAAGTGTCTTGGAGCTTTGTGATGAGAAGGGCATGCAGCATTGTGATAAGAAGGCCATGGAGGATTCTGATGACAGGCGTCATGGAGCTTTGTGATGACAAGAGCATGGAGCATTGTGATGAGAAGACCATGGATAATGGTGATGACGAGCGTCATGGGGCGTTGTGATGAAAAGTGTTATGGAACATTGAGATCTCAAGGCTTTAGAGCATTGTGATGGCAGATGTCATGGAGCATTTTGATTTCATTTTGGTTACAATAGCGTGAAGCAATATGATGATGGACATGTTGCATTGTGAATACAGGGTTCATGGAGCTTTGAGAGAAAAAGTGGCATGGAGCTTTGTGATTACAGGGTTTTTGGAGCATTGTGATGACAAGGGCACGGAACACTTTGATACATGGGTCATGTAGGATTGTAACGACAAGGGCATGGATAATTGTGATGACAAGAGCATGTAACATTCTGATGAGAAGTGTCATGGAGCATTGTGATGACAAAGACGTAGAGAATTGTGATGACAAGGGACATGGAGCATTGTGATGACCAGAGCATGGAGCATTGGTCTGACAAGTTTCGTGGATTATTGTGATGACAAATGTCATGGAGCATTTTAGATGACAATTGCGTGGGGCATTGTGATGGGAAGAGCAGGGAGCATTGTGATGACAAGGTTTATGGAGCATTGTGATGACAAGCGCAAGTCACATTTTGATGCCATGGGTCATGGAGCACAGTGCTGACAAGGTCATTCAGCTTTGTTATGACAAGGGTCATGGAGCATTGAGATGAAAAGGGGCATGGAGCATTGTGATTACAAGGGTCTAGGAGCTTTGGATGACAGAGGTCATGGATCATTTTGATTTGATTGTGATGAAAATAGCCTGAAGCATTATGATGATGGGCATTGTCCATTGAGATGACAGGTGTAATGGAGCATTGAGATGAAAAGGGGCATGGAGCATTGTGATTTCAGTGGTATAGGAGCATTGTGATGACAAGAGCATGGAGCATTGTGATGAAAAGTGCTTGGAGCCTTTTCATGACATGTTTCAAGGAGCATTCTGAAGACGAGTGTCAGGGAGCATTGTGATGACAACTCTCTTTAGCATTGTGATGACAAAGATCATGGAGCACTGTGATGACAGGTGTCATCGAGCATTGTGATGAGAAGGTCATGGAGCATTGGGCTGAAAATATTCATGGAGTATTGTGGTGAGAGGGTTCATGGATCCTTTTGATGGCAATGGAATGGAGCATTGTGATGACAAGGTCCTGGAGTATTGTGAAGAGAAGACCATGGAGCCTTGTGATGACAAGTCTAATGGAGCATTCTGATGAAAAGGGGCATGGAGCATTGTGATTACAGGGCCCTGGAGCCTTGTAATGACAAGAGCAAGGAGTATTGTGATGAGAAGGCCATGGAGCATTCTCTTGATTTGTGTCATGGTGTTTTGTGATGACAAGGGCATGGACCATTGTGATTGCAGGCGTCTTGGAGCATTGTGATGACAAGGGTCATCGAGCCTTGTGAGGAGAAGGCCATGGGACATTATGATGGGGAGGTCATTGAGCATTTTTATGACGGGGGTAATGGAGCTGGGTGATGAAAAGGTCACGGTACATAGGTCTATAAAATTTCATGGATTATTGTGATGACAGTGGATATGGAGCATTGTGATGACAAGGGCTCCGAACACTGTGATACATGGGTCATGGAGGATTGTAATGACATGGGCATGAAGCATTGTGATGAGAAGGGCATTGAGAATTGTGATGACAAGCGTCATGGAGCTTTGTGATGACAAGGGTCATGGAGCTGTGTGATAACAAATGTCATGGAGCAGTTTGATGACAAGGGCATGGTGCATTGTGATGAGAAGGGCAGGGAGCATTGTGATGACAGGTGTTATGGAACATTGTGATGTCAGGGCTCATGGAGCATTGTGATGATATGGGCATGTAGCATGGTGATGACAGGTGTCATGGAACATTGTGAGATGACAAGTGTTTTGAGCATTGTGATGACATACATCTTGGATCATTGAAATGACAAGGGCATGGAGTAATGTGATGACAGGCATCATGGAGCATTGTGATGAGTGTGTTATGGAACATAGTGATCACAAGGGTTTGGAGTATAGTGATGACAGTGGTCATGGATCATTTTGATTTCAAGGAGCATGGAACATTGTGATGACAAGGGCATGAAGCAATGTGATCCCAAGTTTCAGGGAGGATTGTGATGACAATGGTAATGGAGTATTGTGATGAAAATCACATGGAGCACTGTGATGACAAGGTCATGTAGCATTTTGCTGACAAAGGCATGGAGCATTGTGATGAGAAGTGTCATGAAACATTGTGATAACAGGGGTCATAGAGCATTAGGATGACAAGAGCATGGACCATTTTGATGAGAAGAGTCATGGAGCATTTTGATGACAAGAGCCACAGATCATTGTGTGGTCAGGGGTCCTTGAGCGTTGTGATGACAGTGGTCATGGAGGATTTGGCTGAAAATGTTCTTGGAGCATTATGAACACAAGGGAATGGAGCATTGTGGTGACAATATCCTGGAGCATTGTGCTGAGTTGACCATGGAGTATTTTGATGACAAGTCTCATGGAGCACCCTGATGGAAAGGAGCATGGAGCATTGTGATTACAGTTGTCTTGGAACACTGTGATGACAAGAGCATGGAGCATTGTGATGAGAAGTCCATGCAACATTCTGATGACCTGCATCATGGAGCTTTGTGATGACAATGGCTAGAGGCATGGTGATTACAGGGGTCGTGGAGCATTGTGATGAAAACGGCATGGATCATTGTGATGACAAAGGCATGGAGCCTTGCCATGACAGGGTTCAAGGAGCTCCCTGACGACAAGTGTCAGGGAGCATTGTGATGAAAAGTGTATTGAGCATTGTGATGACAGAGTTCATGGAGCATTGTGATGAGTAGACCATGGATAAATGTGATGACGAGCGTCATGGGGCGTTGTGATGACAAGTGTTATGGAACATTGTGATCACAAGGGTTTGGAGCATTGTGATGACAGAGGTCATGGAGCATTTTGATTTCATTGTGATGACAAAATCATGAAGCATTATGATGAAGGGCATGGTGCATTGTGATGATAGGGTTCATGGAGCACTGAGATGAAAAGTGTCATGGAGCATTGTTATGACAGGTGTCTTGAAGCATTGTGATGACAAGGGCATGGAGCATTGTGATGAGAAGGCCAAGGAGAATTCTGATGACATGCGTCATGGAGCTTCGTGATGACAAGGGCATAGAGCATTGTGATTACAGGGGTCTTGGAGCATTGAGAAGAAAAGGGGCATGGAGCATTGTGATTCCAGGGGTATTGGAGCATTGTGATGACAAGGGAATCGAGCATTGTGATGAAATAGTCATGGAACCTTTTCATGACACGGTTCAAGGAGGATTCTGATGACAAGTGTCAGGGAACATTGTGATGACAAAAGTCATGAAGCACTGTGATGACAAGGATATTGGAGCATTGTGATGAGAAGTTCATGGAGCATTGGGCTGAAAATGTTCATGGAGTATTGTGATGACAGGAGTCATGGAGCATTGTGATGACAAGGGAATGGAGCATTGAGATGACAAGACCCTGGATCATTGTGATGAGAAGACCATGGAGCCTTGTGATGACAAGTCTCATGGAGCATTCTGATGAAAAGTGGCATGGAGCATTGTGATTACAGGGGTCTTGGAGCATTGTGATGACAATGGCATGGAACAATTTGATGTGAATGCCATGGAGCTTTCTGATGATATGTGTCATGGAGTTTTGTGATGAAAAGGGCATGGAGCATTGTGATTAAAGGGGTCTTGGGGCACTGTGATGACAATGGTCATGGAGCCTTGTGATGAAAAGGCCTTGATGGCAGGGGTCATGGAGCATTCTTATGACAGTGGTAATGGAGCATTGTGATGACAAAGGCATGGAGCATTTTGATGAGAAGGGCATCGAGCATTGTGATAACAAGCATCATGGAGCTTTGAGATGACAAAGTCATGGAGCAATGTGATGAGTGGGTTCATGGAGCATTGTGATGACAATGGCATGGAGCATTGTGATGCCAAAGGTCATGGACCTTTGTGATGACAAAGGTCATGGAGCATTTTGCTGACAAGGGCATGGTGCACTGTGATGAGTAGGACAGAGAGCAATGTGATGACAGGGTCATGGAGCAATTGGATGAAAAGTGTCATGGAACATTTTGATGACAGGGGTTATTGATCACTGTGATGTCAAGGGTCATCGAGCATTGTGATGAAAAGTGTCATGGTGCATTTTGATGACAGGTGTTATAGAACATTGTGATGTCAGGGGTCATGGAGCAGTGTGATGATAAGGGTATGTAGCATTGTGATGACAGGGGTCATGGAACATTGTGATGACATGGTTGAGGGAGTATTGGGATGACTAGTGATGGAACATTGTGATATCAGTGGTGAGAGAGCATTTTGATGAGAATTGCATGGAGAAATTTGATGACAAGTTTTATGGAGCATTGTGATGACAAGCTTGTGGAGAATTGTGATGACAAGCGCATGGCATATTGTGATGACATGTGTCATGGAGCATTGTGCTGACAAGCACATGGAGCATTGTGGTGACAATGACATGGAGCATTGTGATGACACAGGCATGACAAATTGGTCTGACAAGTTACATGGATTATTGTGATGACAGTGGGCATGGCGAATTGTGATGACAAGGGCATGGAGCATGGTGATGACAAGTTTATGGAGTATTGTGAAGACAGGTGTCCGGGAGCATTGTGATGACATATGTTCTGGTCCATTGTGATGAGAATGGCATGGGTAATTGAGATGCCAAGTGTCATGGAAGATTGTGATGTCAAACGTAATGGAGCGTTGTGATGACAAGGTCTTGGAGCATTGTGATGACAAGGGCAAGGAGCATTGTGATGACAAGGGCCATTGAGAAGTTTGATGACAAGGTCTTGAAGCATTGTGATGACAAGCGCATGTACCTTGCTATGACAGTGGTCATGGAGCATTGCGATTACAAATGCATGGAGAATGGTGATGACAAGAGCATGTAACATTGTGATGAGAAGTGTTTTGGAGCATTGTGATTGCAAGGACGTAGAGAATTGTGATGACAGGGACATGGAGCATTGTGAGGACCAGGGCATGGAGCACTGTGATGACAAGAACGTGGAGCATTGTGATGAGAAGTCCATGGATAATTGTTATGACGAGTGTCATGGAGCACTGTAATGACAAGGGGCATGGAGCATTGTGAGGACAGGTGTCATGGAGCATTGTGGTGATAGGGGTCATGGAGCATTGTGAGGACAAGTGTCATGGAGCATTCTGAGGAAAAGCTTGTGGAGTATTGTGATGACAATGGCATGGAGCATTGTGATGGAAAGGGTATGGATAATTGTAATGAAAAAGGCATGGATCCTTTTCATGACAGGATTCAAGGAGCATTCCGAAGACAAGTGTCACGGATCATTGTGATGACAAGTGTATTGAACATTTTGATGACAAAGTTCATGGAGCATTGAGATGACAAGGGCATGGAGTATTGTGATGACAGGCATCATGGAGCGTTGTGATGACAAGTGTTATGGAACATTGTGATCACACGGGTTTGGAGCATTGCGATGACAGAGTTCATGGATCATATTGATTTCAAGGAGCATGGATCTTTGTGATGACAAGGACATGAAGCAATGTGATCCCAAGATGCATGGAGGATTGTGATGACAATGGTAATGGAGGAATGTGATGACAAGCGCATGGAGCATTGTGATGAAAAGGTCATGTAGCGTTTTGGTGACAAAGGCATGGAGCATTGTCATGACAAGTGTCATGGAGCACTATGATGACAAACGTCACGTAGCATTGTGATTACAGGACTCATGGAGCATTGGGATGGCACGGCCAAGGATCATTGTGTTGACAAGTGATATGGAGAATTTTGATGACAAGAGTCCCGGATCATTGTGTTGTCAGGGGTCATGGAGCGTTGTGATGACAGTTGTCATGGAGCATTGGGATGACAACGGTCATGGAGCATTGTGATCATAAGGTTATGGAGCATTGGGCTGAAAATGTTCATGGAGTATTGTGATGAGAGGTGTCATGGAGCATCGTGATGACAAGGGAATGGAGCATTGTGATGACAATGTCCTGGAGCATTTAATGAGAAGACCATGGAGCCATGTGAGGACAAGTCTCATGGAGCATTCTCACGAAAATCGGCATGGAGAATTGTGATTTCTGTGGTCTTGGAGCTTTGTGATGAATAGGGCATGGAGCCTTGTGATGAAAATGGCATGGAGCCTTGCCATGACAGTGTTCCAAGAGCATATTGACATCAAGTGTCAGGGACCACTGTGATGACAAGTGTATTGAGCATGGTGATTCCAAAGCTCATGGAGCATTGTGATGAGAAGACCATGGATAATTTTGATGACGAGCGTCATGGGGCGTTGTGAGGACAAGTGTTATGGAACATTGTGATCACAAGGGATTGGAGCCTTGTGATGACAGAGGTCATGGAGCATTTTGAGTTCATTCTGATGACAATAGCATGAAGCACTATGATGATGGGCATGGTGCATTGTGATGACAGTGTTCATGGAGCAATGAGATGAAAAGGTGCATGGAACATTGTAGTTACAAGTGTCTTGGAGCTTTGTGATGAGAAGGGCATGCAGCATTGTGATAAGAAGGCCATGGAGGATTCTGATGACATGCGTCATGGAGCTTTGTGATGACAAGAGCATGGAGCATTGTGATGAGAAGACCATGGATAATGGTGATGACGAGCGTCATGGGGCGTTGGGATGAAAAGTGTTATGGAACATTGAGATCTCAAGGCTTTAGAGCATTGTGATGGCAGATGTCATGGAGCATTTTGATTCCATTTTGGTTACAATAGCGTGAAGCAATATGATGATGGACATATTGCATTGTGAATACAGGGTTCATGGAGCTTTGAGAGAAAAAGTGGCATGGAGCTTTGTGATTACAGGGTTTTTGGAGCATTGTGATGACAAGGGCACGGAACACTTTGATACATGGGTCATGTAGGATTGTAACGACAAGGGCATGGATAATTGTGATGACAAGAGCATGTAACATTCTGATGAGAAGTGTCATGGAGCATTGTGATGACAAAGACGTAGAGAATTGTGATGACAAGGGACATGGAGCATTGTGATGACCAGAGCATGGAGCATTGGTCTGACAAGTTTCATGGATTATTGTGATGACAAATGTCATGGAGCATTTTAGATGACAATTGCGTGGGGCATTGTGATGGGAAGAGCAGGGAGCATTGTGATGACAAGGTTTATGGAGCATTGTGATGACAAGCGCAAGTCACATTTTGATGCCATGGGTCATGGAGCACAGTGCTGACAAGGTCATTCAGCTTTGTTATGACAAGGGTCATGGAGCATTGAGATGAAAAGGGGCATGGAGCATTGTGATTACAAGGGTCTAGGAGCTTTGGATGACAGAGGTCATGGATCATTTTGATTTGATTGTGATGACAATAGCCTGAAGCATTATGATGATGGGCATTGTCCATTGAGATGACAGGTGTAATGGAGCATTGAGATGAAAAGGGGCATGGAGCATTGTGATTTCAGTGGTATAGGAGCATTGTGATGACAAGAGCATGGAGCATTGTGATGAAAAGTGCTTGGAGCCTTTTCATGACATGTTTCAAGGAGCATTCTGAAGACGAGTGTCAGGGAGCATTGTGATGACAACTCTCTTTAGCATTGTGATGACAAAGATCATGGAGCACTGTGATGACAGGTGTCATGGAGCATTGTGATGAGAAGGTCATGGAGCATTGGGCTGAAAATATTCATGGAGTATTGTGGTGAGAGGGTTCATGGATCCTTTTGATGGCAATGGAATGGAGCATTGTGATGACAAGGTCCTGGAGTATTGTGAAGAGAAGACCATGGAGCCTTGTGATGACAAGTCTAATGGAGCATTCTGATGAAAAGGGGCATGGAGCATTGTGATTACAGGGCCCTGGAGCCTTGTAATGACAAGAGCAAGGAGTATTGTGATGAGAAGGCCATGGAGCATTCTCTTGATTTGTGTCATGGTGTTTTGTGATGACAAGGGCATGGACCATTGTGATTGCAGGCGTCTTGGAGCATTGTGATGACAAGGGTCATCGAGCCTTGTGAGGAGAAGGCCGTGGGACATTATGATGGGGAGGTCATTGAGCATTTTTATGACGGGGGTAATGGAGCATAGTGATGAAAAGGTCACGGTACATAGGTCTATAAAATTTCATGGATTATTGTGATGACAGTGGGTATGGAGCATTGTGATGACAAGGGCTCCGAACACTGTGATACATGGGTCATGGAGGATTGTAATGACATGGGCATGAAGCATTGTGATGAGAAGGGCATTGAGAATTGTGATGACAAGCGTCATGGAGCTTTGTGATGACAAGGGTCATGGAGCAGTGTGATAACAAATGTCATGGAGCAGTTTGATGACAAGGGCATGGTGCATTGTGATGAGAAGGGCAGGGAGCATTGTGATGACAGGTGTTATGGAACATTGTGATGTCAGGGCTCATGGAGCATTGTGATGATATGGGCATGTAGCATGGTGATGACAGGTGTCATGGAACATTGTGAGATGACAAGTGTTTTGAGCATTGTGATGACATACATCTTGGATCATTGAAATGACAAGGGCATGGAGTAATGTGATGACAGGCATCATGGAGCTTTGTGATGAGTGTGTTATGGAACATAGTGATCACAAGGGTTTGGAGCATAGTGATGACAGTGGTCATGGATCATTTTGATTTCAAGGAGCATGGAACATTGTGATGACAAGGGCATGAAGCAATGTGATCCCAAGTTTCAGGGAGGATTGTGATGACAATGGTAATGGAGTATTGTGATGAAAATCACATGGAGCACTGTGATGACAAGGTCATGTAGCATTTTGCTGACAAAGGCATGGAGCATTGTGATGAGAAGTGTCATGAAACATTGTGATAACAGGGGTCATAGAGCATTAGGATGACAAGAGCATGGACCATTTTGATGAGAAGAGTCATGGAGCATTTTGATGACAAGAGCCACAGATCATTGTGTGGTCAGGGGTCCTTGAGCGTTGTGATGACAGTGGTCATGGAGGATTTGGCTGAAAATGTTCTTGGAGCATTATGAACACAAGGGAATGGAGCATTGTGGTGACAATATCCTGGAGCATTGTGCTGAGTTGACCATGGAGTATTTTGATGACAAGTCTCATGGAGCACCCTGATGGAAAGGAGCATGGAGCATTGTGATTACAGTTGTCTTGGAACACTGTGATGACAAGAGCATGGAGCATTGTGATGAGAAGTCCATGCAACATTCTGATGACCTGCATCATGGAGCTTTGTGATGACAATGGCTAGAGGCATGGTGATTACAGGGGTCGTGGAGCATTGTGATGAAAACGGCATGGATCATTGTGATGACAAAGGCATGGAGCCTTGCCATGACAGTGTTCAAGGAGCTCCCTGACGACAAGTGTCAGGGAGCATTGTGATGAAAAGTGTATTGAGCATTGTGATGACAGAGTTCATGGAGCATTGTGATGAGTAGACCATGGATAAATGTGATGACGAGCGTCATGGGGCGTTGTGATGACAAGTGTTATGGAACATTGTGATCACAAGGGTTTGGAGCATTGTGATGACAGAGGTCATGGAGCATTTTGATTTCATTGTGATGACAAAATCATGAAGCATTATGATGAAGGGCATGGTGCATTGTGATGATAGGGTTCATGGAGCACTGAGATGAAAAGTGTCATGGAGCATTGTTATGACAGGTGTCTTGAAGCATTGTGATGACAAGGGCATGGAGCATTGTGATGAGAAGGCCAAGGAGAATTCTGATGACATGCGTCAAGGAGCTTCGTGATGACAAGGGCATAGAGCATTGTGATTACAGGGGTCTTGGAGCATTGAGAAGAAAAGGGGCATGGAGCATTGTGATTCCAGGGGTATTGGAGCATTGTGATGACAAGGGAATCGAGCATTGTGATGAAATAGTCATGGAACCTTTTCATGACACGGTTCAAGGAGGATTCTGATGACAAGTGTCAGGGAGCATTGTGATGACAAAAGTCATGAAGCACTGTGATGACAAGGATATTGGAGCATTGTGATGAGAAGTTCATGGAGCATTGGGCTGAAAATGTTCATGGAGTATTGTGATGACAGGAGTCATGGAGCATTGTGATGACAAGGGAATGGAGCATTGAGATGACAAGACCCTGGATCATTGTGATGAGAAGACCATGGAGCCTTGTGATGACAAGTCTCATGGAGCATTCTGATGAAAAGTGGCATGGAGCATTGTGATTACAGGGGTCTTGGAGCATTGTGATGACAATGGCATGGAACAATTTGATGTGAATGCCATGGAGCTTTCTGATGATATGTGTCATGGAGTTTTGTGATGAAAAGGGCATGGAGCATTGTGATTAAAGGGGTCTTGGGGCACTGTGATGACAATGGTCATGGAGCCTTGTGATGAAAAGGCCTTGATGGCAGGGGTCATGGAGCATTCTTATGACAGTGGTAATGGAGCATTGTGATGACAAAGGCATGGAGCATTTTGATGAGAAGGGCATCGAGCATTGTGATAACAAGCATCATGGAGCTTTGAGATGACAAAGTCATGGAGCAATGTGATGAGTGGGTTCATGGAGCATTGTGATGACAATGGCATGGAGCATTGTGATGCCAAAGGTCATGGACCTTTGTGATGACAAAGGTCATGGAGCATTTTGCTGACAAGGGCATGGTGCACTGTGATGAGTAGGACAGAGAGCAATGTGATGACAGGGTCATGGAGCAATTGGATGAAAAGTGTCATGGAACATTTTGATGACAGGGGTTATTGATCACTGTGATGTCAAGGGTCATCGAGCATTGTGATGAAAAGTGTCATGGTGCATTTTGATGACAGGTGTTATAGAACATTGTGATGTCAGGGGTCATGGAGCAGTGTGATGATAAGGGTATGTAGCATTGTGATGACAGGGGTCATGGAACATTGTGATGACATGGTTGAGGGAGTATTGGGGTGACTAGTGATGGAACATTGTGATATCAGTGGTGAGAGAGCATTTTGATGAGAATTGCATGGAGAAATTTGATGACAAGATTTATGGAGCATTGTGATGACAAGCTTGTGGAGAATTGTGATGACAAGCGCATGGCATATTGTGATGACATGTGTCATGGAGCATTGTGCTGACAAGCACATGGAGCATTGTGGTGACAATGACATGGAGCATTGTGATGACACAGGCATGACAAATTGGTCTGACAAGTTACATGGATTATTGTGATGACAGTGGGCATGGCGAATTGTGATGACAAGGGCATGGAGCATGGTGATGACAAGTTTATGGAGTATTGTGAAGACAGGTGTCCGGGAGCATTGTGATGACATATGTTCTGGTCCATTGTGATGAGAATGGCATGGGTAATTGTGATGCCAAGTGTCATGGAGGATTGTGATGTCAAACGTAATGGAGCGTTGTGATGACAAGGTCTTGGAGCATTGTGATGACAAGGGCAAGGAGCATTGTGATGACAAGGGCCATTGAGAAGTTTGATGACAAGGTCTTGAAGCATTGTGATGACAAGCGCATGTACCTTGCTATGACAGTGGTCATGGAGCATTGCGATTACAAATGCATGGAGAATGGTGATGACAAGAGCATGTAACATTGTGATGAGAAGTGTTTTGGAGCATTGTGATTGCAAGGACGTAGAGAATTGTGATGACAGGGACATGGAGCATTGTGAGGACCAGGGCATGGAGCACTGTGATGACAAGAACGTGGAGCATTGTGATGAGAAGTCCATGGATAATTGTTATGACGAGTGTCATGGAGCACTGTAATGACAAGGGGCATGGAGCATTGTGAGGACAGGTGTCATGGAGCATTGTGGTGATAGGGGTCATGGAGCATTGTGAGGACAAGTGTCATGGAGCATTCTGAGGACAAGCTTGTGGAGTATTGTGATGACAATGGCATGGAGCATTGTGATGGAAAGGGTATGGATAATTGTAATGAAAAAGGCATGGATCCTTTTCATGACAGGATTTAAGGAGCATTCCGAAGACAAGTGTCACGGATCATTGTGATGACAAGTGTATTGAGCATTGTGATGACAAAGGTCATGGAGCATTGAGATGACAAGGGCATGGAGTATTGTGATGACAGGCATCATGGAGCGTTGTGATGACAAGTGTTATGGAACATTGTGATCACACGGGTTTGGAGCATTGCGATGACAGAGTTCATGGATCATATTGATTTCAAGGAGCATGGATCTTTGTGATGACAAGGACATGAAGCAATGTGATCCCAAGATGCATGGAGGATTGTGATGACAATGGTAATGGAGGAATGTGATGACAAGCGCATGGAGCATTGTGATGAAAAGGTCATGTAGCGTTTTGGTGACAAAGGCATGGAACATTGTCATGACAAGTGTCATGGAGCACTATGATGACAAACGTCACGTAGCATTGTGATTACGGGACTCATGGAGCATTGGGATGGCACGGCCAAGGATCATTGTGTTGACAAGTGATATGGAGAATTTTGATGACAAGAGTCCCGGATCATTGTGTTGTCAGGGGTCATGGAGCGTTGTGATGACAGTTGTCATGGAGCATTGGGATGACAAGGGTCATGGAGCATTGTGATCATAAGGTTATGGAGCATTGGGCTGAAAATGTTCATGGAGTATTGTGATGAGAGGTGTCATGGAGCATCGTGATGACAAGGGAATGGAGCATTGTGATGACAATGTCCTGGAGCATTTAATGAGAAGACCATGGAGCCATGTGATGACAAGACTCATGGAGCATTCTCACGAAAATCGGCATGGAGAATTGTGATTTCTGTGGTCTTGGAGCTTTGTGATGAATAGGGCATGGAGCCTTGTGATGAAAATGGCATGGAGCCTTACCATGACAGGGTTCCAATAGCATATTGACATCAAGTGTCAGGGACCACTGTGATGACAAGTGTATTGAGCATGGTGATACCAAAGCTCATGGAGCATTGTGATGAGAAGACCATGGATAATTTTGATGACGAGCGTCATGCGGCGTTGTGAGGACAAGTGTTATGGAACATTGTGATCACAAGGGATTGGAGCCTTGTGATGACAGAGGTCATGGAGCATTTTGAGTTCATTCTGATGACAATAGAATGAAGCACTATGATGATGGGCATGGTGCATTGTGATGACAGTGTTCATGGAGCAATGAGATGAAAAGGTGCATGGAACATTGTAGTTACAAGTGTCTTGGAGCTTTGTGATGAGAAGGGCATGCAGCATTGTGATAAGAAGGCCATGGAGGATTCTGATGACATGCGTCATGGAGCTTTGTGATGACAAGAGCATGGAGCATTGTGATGAGAAGACCATGGATAATGGTGATGACGAGCGTCCTGGGGCGTTGTGATGAAAAGTGTTATGGAACATTGAGATCTCAAGGCTTTAGAGCATTGTGATGGCAGATGTCATGGAGCATTTTGATTTCATTTTGGTTACAATAGCGTGAAGCAATATGATGATGGACATGTTGCATTGTGAATACAGGGTTCATGGAGCTTTGAGAGAAAAAGTGGCATGGAGCTTTGTGATTACAGGGTTTTTGGAGCATTGTGATGACAAGGGCACGGAACACTTTGATACATGGGTCATGTAGGATTGTAACGACAAGGGCATGGATAATTGTGATGACAAGAGCATGTAACATTCTGATGAGAAGTGTCATGGAGCATTGTGATGACAAAGACGTAGAGAATTGTGATGACAAGGGACATGGAGCATTGTGATGACCAGAGCATGGAGCATTGGTCTGACAAGTTTCGTGGATTATTGTGATGACAAATGTCATGGAGCATTTTAGATGACAATTGCGTGGGGCATTGTGATGGGAAGAGCAGGGAGCATTGTGATGACAAGGTTTATGGAGCATTGTGATGACAAGCGCAAGTCACATTTTGATGCCATGGGTCATGGAGCACAGTGCTGACAAGGTCATTCAGCTTTGTTATGACAAGGGTCATGGAGCATTGAGATGAAAAGGGGCATGGAGCATTGTGATTACAAGGGTCTAGGAGCTTTGGATGACAGAGGTCATGGATCATTTTGATTTGATTGTGATGACAATAGCCTGAAGCATTATGATGATGGGCATTGTCCATTGAGATGACAGGTGTAATGGAGCATTGAGATGAAAAGGGGCATGGAGCATTGTGATTTCAGTGGTATAGGAGCATTGTGATGACAAGAGCATGGAGCATTGTGATGAAAAGTGCTTGGAGCCTTTTCATGACATGTTTCAAGGAGCATTCTGAAGACGAGTGTCAGGGAGCATTGTGATGACAACTCTCTTTAGCATTGTGATGACAAAGATCATGGAGCACTGTGATGACAGGTGTCATGGAGCATTGTGATGAGAAGGTCATGGAGCATTGGGCTGAAAATATTCATGGAGTATTGTGGTGAGAGGGTTCATGGATCCTTTTGATGGCAATGGAATGGAGCATTGTGATGACAAGGTCCTGGAGTATTGTGAAGAGAAGACCATGGAGCCTTGTGATGACAAGTCTAATGGAGCATTCTGATGAAAAGGGGCATGGAGCATTGTGATTACAGGGCCCTGGAGCCTTGTAATGACAAGAGCAAGGAGTATTGTGATGAGAAGGCCATGGAGCATTCTCTTGATTTGTGTCATGGTGTTTTGTGATGACAAGGGCATGGACCATTGTGATTGCAGGCGTCTTGGAGCATTGTGATGACAAGGGTCATCGAGCCTTGTGAGGAGAAGGCCGTGGGACATTATGATGGGGAGGTCATTGAGCATTTTTATGACGGGGGTAATGGAGCATAGTGATGAAAAGGTCACGGTACATAGGTCTATAAAATTTCATGGATTATTGTGATGACAGTGGGTATGGAGCATTGTGATGACAAGGGCTCCGAACACTGTGATACATGGGTCATGGAGGATTGTAATGACATGGGCATGAAGCATTGTGATGAGAAGGGCATTGAGAATTGTGATGACAAGCGTCATGGAGCTTTGTGATGACAAGGGTCATGGAGCTGTGTGATAACAAATCTCATGGAGCAGTTTGATGACAAGGGCATGGTGCATTGTGATGAGAAGGGCAGGGAGCATTGTGATGACAGGTGTTATGGAACATTGTGATGTCAGGGCTCATGGAGCATTGTGATGATATGGGCATGTAGCATGGTGATGACAGGTGTCATGGAACATTGTGAGATGACAAGTGTTTTGAGCATTGTGATGACATACATCTTGGATCACTGAAATGACAAGGGCATGGAGTAATGTGATGACAGGCAGCATGGAGCATTGTGATGAGTGTGTTATGGAACATAGTGATCACAAGGGTTTGGAGCATAGTGATGACAGTGGTCATGGATCATTTTGATTTCAAGGAGCATGGAACATTGTGATGACAAGGGCATGAAGCAATGTGATCCCAAGTTTCAGGGAGGATTGTGATGACAATGGTAATGGAGTATTGTGATGAAAATCACATGGAGCACTGTGATGACAAGGTCATGTAGCATTTTGCTGACAAAGGCATGGAGCATTGTGATGAGAAGTGTCATGAAACATTGTGATAACAGGGGTCATAGAGCATTAGGATGACAAGAGCATGGACCATTTTGATGAGAAGAGTCATGGAGCATTTTGATGACAAGAGCCACAGATCATTGTGTGGTCAGGGGTCCTTGAGCGTTGTGATGACAGTGGTCATGGAGGATTTGGCTGAAAATGTTCTTGGAGCATTATGAACACAAGGGAATGGAGCATTGTGGTGACAATATCCTGGAGCATTGTGCTGAGTTGACCATGGAGTATTTTGATGACAAGTCTCATGGAGCACCCTGATGGAAAGGAGCATGGAGCATTGTGATTACAGTTGTCTTGGAACACTGTGATGACAAGAGCATGGAGCATTGTGATGAGAAGTCCATGCAACATTCTGATGACCTGCATCATGGAGCTTTGTGATGACAATGGCTAGAGGCATGGTGATTACAGGGGTCGTGGAGCATTGTGATGAAAACGGCATGGATCATTGTGATGACAAAGGCATGGAGCCTTGCCATGACAGGGTTCAAGGAGCTCCCTGACGACAAGTGTCAGGGAGCATTGTGATGAAAAGTGTATTGAGCATTGTGATGACAGAGTTCATGGAGCATTGTGATGAGTAGACCATGGATAAATGTGATGACGAGCGTCATGGGGCGTTGTGATGACAAGTGTTATGGAACATTGTGATCACAAGGGTTTGGAGCATTGTGATGACAGAGGTCATGGAGCATTTTGATTTCATTGTGATGACAAAATCATGAAGCATTATGATGAAGGGCATGGTGCATTGTGATGATAGGGTTCATGGAGCACTGAGATGAAAAGTGTCATGGAGCATTGTTATGACAGGTGTCTTGAAGCATTGTGATGACAAGGGCATGGAGCATTGTGATGAGAAGGCCAAGGAGAATTCTGATGACATGCGTCAAGGAGCTTCGTGATGACAAGGGCATAGAGCATTGTGATTACAGGGGTCTTGGAGCATTGAGAAGAAAAGGGGCATGGAGCATTGTGATTCCAGGGGTATTGGAGCATTGTGATGACAAGGGAATCGAGCATTGTGATGAAATAGTCATGGAACCTTTTCATGACACGGTTCAAGGAGGATTCTGATGACAAGTGTCAGGGAGCATTGTGATGACAAAAGTCATGAAGCACTGTGATGACAAGGATATTGGAGCATTGTGATGAGAAGTTCATGGAGCATTGGGCTGAAAATGTTCATGGAGTATTGTGATGACAGGAGTCATGGAGCATTGTGATGACAAGGGAATGGAGCATTGAGATGACAAGACCCTGGATCATTGTGATGAGAAGACCATGGAGCCTTGTGATGACAAGTCTCATGGAGCATTCTGATGAAAAGTGGCATGGAGCATTGTGATTACAGGGGTCTTGGAGCATTGTGATGACAATGGCATGGAACAATTTGATGTGAATGCCATGGAGCTTTCTGATGATATGTGTCATGGAGTTTTGTGATGAAAAGGGCATGGAGCATTGTGATTAAAGGGGTCTTGGGGCACTGTGATGACAATGGTCATGGAGCCTTGTGATGAAAAGGCCTTGATGGCAGGGGTCATGGAGCATTCTTATGACAGTGGTAATGGAGCATTGTGATGACAAAGGCATGGAGCATTTTGATGAGAAGGGCATCGAGCATTGTGATAACAAGCATCATGGAGCTTTGAGATGACAAAGTCATGGAGCAATGTGATGAGTGGGTTCATGGAGCATTGTGATGACAATGGCATGGAGCATTGTGATGCCAAAGGTCATGGACCTTTGTGATGACAAAGGTCATGGAGCATTTTGCTGACAAGGGCATGGTGCACTGTGATGAGTAGGACAGAGAGCAATGTGATGACAGGGTCATGGAGAAATTGGATGAAAAGTGTCATGGAACATTTTGATGACAGGGGTTATTGATCACTGTGATGTCAAGGGTCATCGAGCATTGTGATGAAAAGTGTCATGGTGCATTTTGATGACAGGTGTTATAGAACATTGTGATGTCAGGGGTCATGGAGCAGTGTGATGATAAGGGTATGTAGCATTGTGATGACAAGGGTCATGGAACATTGTGATGACATGGTTGAGGGAGTATTGGGATGACTAGTGATGGAACATTGTGATATCAGTGGTGAGAGAGCATTTTGATGAGAATTGCATGGAGAAATTTGATGACAAGATTTATGGAGCATTGTGATGACAAGCTTGTGGAGAATTGTGATGACAAGCGCATGGCATATTGTGATGACATGTGTCATGGAGCATTGTGCTGACAAGCACATGGAGCATTGTGGTGACAATGACATGGAGCATTGTGATGACACAGGCATGACAAATTGGTCTGACAAGTTACATGGATTATTGTGATGACAGTGGGCATGGCGAATTGTGATGACAAGGGCATGGAGCATGGTGATGACAAGTTTATGGAGTATTGTGAAGACAGGTGTCCGGGAGCATTGTGATGACATATGTTCTGGTCCATTGTGATGAGAATGGCATGGGTAATTGTGATGCCAAGTGTCATGGAGGATTGTGATGTCAAACGTAATGGAGCGTTGTGATGACAAGGTCTTGGAGCATTGTGATGACAAGGGCAAGGAGCATTGTGATGACAAGGGCCATTGAGAAGTTTGATGACAAGGTCTTGAAGCATTGTGATGACAAGCGCATGTACCTTGCTATGACAGTGGTCATGGAGCATTGCGATTACAAATGCATGGAGAATGGTGATGACAAGAGCATGTAACATTGTGATGAGAAGTGTTTTGGAGCATTGTGATTGCAAGGACGTAGAGAATTGTGATGACAGGGACATGGAGCATTGTGAGGACCAGGGCATGGAGCACTGTGATGACAAGAACGTGGAGCATTGTGATGAGAAGTCCATGGATAATTGTTATGACGAGTGTCATGGAGCACTGTAATGACAAGGGGCATGGAGCATTGTGAGGACAGGTGTCATGGAGCATTGTGGTGATAGGGGTCATGGAGCATTGTGAGGACAAGTGTCATGGAGCATTCTGAGGAAAAGCTTGTGGAGTATTGTGATGACAATGGCATGGAGCATTGTGATGGAAAGGGTATGGATAATTGTAATGAAAAAGGCATGGATCCTTTTCATGACAGGATTCAAGGAGCATTCCGAAGACAAGTGTCACGGATCATTGTGATGACAAGTGTATTGAACATTTTGATGACAAAGGTCATGGAGCATTGAGATGACAAGGGCATGGAGTATTGTGATGACAGGCATCATGGAGCGTTGTGATTACAAGTGTTATGGAACATTGTGATCACACGGGTTTGGAGCATTGCGATGACAGGGTTCATGGATCATATTGATTTCAAGGAGCATGGATCTTTGTGATGACAAGGACATGAAGCAATGTGATCCCAAGATGCATGGAGGATTGTGATGACAATGGTAATGGAGGAATGTGATGACAAGCGCATGGAGCATTGTGATGAAAAGGTCATGTAGCGTTTTGGTGACAAAGGCATGGAGCATTGTCATGACAAGTGTCATGGAGCACTATGATGACAAACGTCACGTAGCATTGTGATTACAGGACTCATGGAGCATTGGGATGGCACGGCCAAGGATCATTGTGTTGACAAGTGATATGGAGAATTTTGATGACAAGAGTCCCGGATCATTGTGTTGTCAGGGGTCATGGAGCGTTGTGATGACAGTTGTCATGGAGCATTGGGATGACAACGGTCATGGAGCATTGTGATCATAAGGTTATGGAGCATTGGGCTGAAAATGTTCATGGAGTATTGTGATGAGAGGTGTCATGGAGCATCGTGATGACAAGGGAATGGAGCATTGTGATGACAATGTCCTGGAGCATTTAATGAGAAGACCATGGAGCCATGTGAGGACAAGTCTCATGGAGCATTCTCACGAAAATCGGCATGGAGAATTGTGATTTCTGTGGTCTTGGAGCTTTGTGATGAATAGGGCATGGAGCCTTGTGATGAAAATGGCATGGAGCCTTACCATGACAGGGTTCCAATAGCATATTGACATCAAGTGTCAGGGACCACTGTGATGACAAGTGTATTGAGCATGGTGATACCAAAGCTCATGGAGCATTGTGATGAGAAGACCATGGATAATTTTGATGACGAGCGTCATGGGGCGTTGTGAGGACAAGTGTTATGGAACATTGTGATCACAAGGGATTGGAGCCTTGTGATGACAGAGGTCATGGAGCATTTTGAGTTCATTCTGATGACAATAGCATGAAGCACTATGATGATGGGCATGGTGCATTGTGATGACAGTGTTCATGGAGCAATGAGATGAAAAGGTGCATGGAACATTGTAGTTACAAGTGTCTTGGAGCTTTGTGATGAGAAGGGCATGCAGCATTGTGATAAGAAGGCCATGGAGGATTCTGATGACATGCGTCATGGAGCTTTGTGATGACAAGAGCATGGAGCATTGTGATGAGAAGACCATGGATAATGGTGATGACGAGCGTCATGGGACGTTGGGATGAAAAGTGTTATGGAACATTGAGATCTCAAGGCTTTAGAGCATTGTGATGGCAGATGTCATGGAGCATTTTGATTCCATTTTGGTTACAATAGCGTGAAGCAATATGATGATGGACATATTGCATTGTGAATACAGGGTTCATGGAGCTTTGAGAGAAAAAGTGGCATGGAGCTTTGTGATTACAGGGTTTTTGGAGCATTGTGATGACAAGGGCACGGAACACTTTGATACATGGGTCATGTAGGA
The DNA here is from genome assembly GCF_025265405.1 of Mesoplodon densirostris. NCBI lineage: Eukaryota > Metazoa > Chordata > Mammalia > Artiodactyla > Ziphiidae > Mesoplodon > Mesoplodon densirostris. The sequence continues at coordinate 4,298,184 of NC_082682.1, forward strand.
TTGTAACGACAAGGGCATGGATAATTGTGATGACAAGAGCATGTAACATTCTGATGAGAAGTGTCATGGAGCATTGTGATGACAAAGACGTAGAGAATTGTGATGACAAGGGACATGGAGCATTGTGATGACCAGAGCATGGAGCATTGGTCTGACAAGTTTCGTGGATTATTGTGATGACAAATGTCATGGAGCATTTTAGATGACAATTGCGTGGGGCATTGTGATGGGAAGAGCAGGGAGCATTGTGATGACAAGGTTTATGGAGCATTGTGATGACAAGCGCAAGTCACATTTTGATGCCATGGGTCATGGAGCACAGTGCTGACAAGGTCATTCAGCTTTGTTATGACAAGGGTCATGGAGCATTGAGATGAAAAGGGGCATGGAGCATTGTGATTACAAGGGTCTAGGAGCTTTGGATGACAGAGGTCATGGATCATTTTGATTTGATTGTGATGACAATAGCCTGAAGCATTATGATGATGGGCATTGTCCATTGAGATGACAGGTGTAATGGAGCATTGAGATGAAAAGGGGCATGGAGCATTGTGATTTCAGTGGTATAGGAGCATTGTGATGACAAGAGCATGGAGCATTGTGATGAAAAGTGCTTGGAGCCTTTTCATGACATGTTTCAAGGAGCATTCTGAAGACGAGTGTCAGGGAGCATTGTGATGACAACTCTCTTTAGCATTGTGATGACAAAGATCATGGAGCACTGTGATGACAGGTGTCATGGAGCATTGTGATGAGAAGGTCATGGAGCATTGGGCTGAAAATATTCATGGAGTATTGTGGTGAGAGGGTTCATGGATCCTTTTGATGGCAATGGAATGGAGCATTGTGATGACAAGGTCCTGGAGTATTGTGAAGAGAAGACCATGGAGCCTTGTGATGACAAGTCTAATGGAGCATTCTGATGAAAAGGGGCATGGAGCATTGTGATTACAGGGCCCTGGAGCCTTGTAATGACAAGAGCAAGGAGTATTGTGATGAGAAGGCCATGGAGCATTCTCTTGATTTGTGTCATGGTGTTTTGTGATGACAAGGGCATGGACCATTGTGATTGCAGGCGTCTTGGAGCATTGTGATGACAAGGGTCATCGAGCCTTGTGAGGAGAAGGCCGTGGGACATTATGATGGGGAGGTCATTGAGCATTTTTATGACGGGGGTAATGGAGCATAGTGATGAAAAGGTCACGGTACATAGGTCTATAAAATTTCATGGATTATTGTGATGACAGTGGGTATGGAGCATTGTGATGACAAGGGCTCCGAACACTGTGATACATGGGTCATGGAGGATTGTAATGACATGGGCATGAAGCATTGTGATGAGAAGGGCATTGAGAATTGTGATGACAAGCGTCATGGAGCTTTGTGATGACAAGGGTCATGGAGCAGTGTGATAACAAATGTCATGGAGCAGTTTGATGACAAGGGCATGGTGCATTGTGATGAGAAGGGCAGGGAGCATTGTGATGACAGGTGTTATGGAACATTGTGATGTCAGGGCTCATGGAGCATTGTGATGATATGGGCATGTAGCATGGTGATGACAGGTGTCATGGAACATTGTGAGATGACAAGTGTTTTGAGCATTGTGATGACATACATCTTGGATCATTGAAATGACAAGGGCATGGAGTAATGTGATGACAGGCAGCATGGAGCATTGTGATGAGTGTGTTATGGAACATAGTGATCACAAGGGTTTGGAGCATAGTGATGACAGTGGTCATGGATCATTTTGATTTCAAGGAGCATGGAACATTGTGATGACAAGGGCATGAAGCAATGTGATCCCAAGTTTCAGGGAGGATTGTGATGACAATGGTAATGGAGTATTGTGATGAAAATCACATGGAGCACTGTGATGACAAGGTCATGTAGCATTTTGCTGACAAAGGCATGGAGCATTGTGATGAGAAGTGTCATGAAACATTGTGATAACAGGGGTCATAGAGCATTAGGATGACAAGAGCATGGACCATTTTGATGAGAAGAGTCATGGAGCATTTTGATGACAAGAGCCACAGATCATTGTGTGGTCAGGGGTCCTTGAGCGTTGTGATGACAGTGGTCATGGAGGATTTGGCTGAAAATGTTCTTGGAGCATTATGAACACAAGGGAATGGAGCATTGTGGTGACAATATCCTGGAGCATTGTGCTGAGTTGACCATGGAGTATTTTGATGACAAGTCTCATGGAGCACCCTGATGGAAAGGAGCATGGAGCATTGTGATTACAGTTGTCTTGGAACACTGTGATGACAAGAGCATGGAGCATTGTGATGAGAAGTCCATGCAACATTCTGATGACCTGCATCATGGAGCTTTGTGATGACAATGGCTAGAGGCATGGTGATTACAGGGGTCGTGGAGCATTGTGATGAAAACGGCATGGATCATTGTGATGACAAAGGCATGGAGCCTTGCCATGACAGTGTTCAAGGAGCTCCCTGACGACAAGTGTCAGGGAGCATTGTGATGAAAAGTGTATTGAGCATTGTGATGACAGAGTTCATGGAGCATTGTGATGAGTAGACCATGGATAAATGTGATGACGAGCGTCATGGGGCGTTGTGATGACAAGTGTTATGGAACATTGTGATCACAAGGGTTTGGAGCATTGTGATGACAGAGGTCATGGAGCATTTTGATTTCATTGTGATGACAAAATCATGAAGCATTATGATGAAGGGCATGGTGCATTGTGATGATAGGGTTCATGGAGCACTGAGATGAAAAGTGTCATGGAGCATTGTTATGACAGGTGTCTTGAAGCATTGTGATGACAAGGGCATGGAGCATTGTGATGAGAAGGCCAAGGAGAATTCTGATGACATGCGTCAAAGAGCTTCGTGATGACAAGGGCATAGAGCATTGTGATTACAGGGGTCTTGGAGCATTGAGAAGAAAAGGGGCATGGAGCATTGTGATTCCAGGGGTATTGGAGCATTGTGATGACAAGGGAATCGAGCATTGTGATGAAATAGTCATGGAACCTTTTCATGACACGGTTCAAGGAGGATTCTGATGACAAGTGTCAGGGAGCATTGTGATGACAAAAGTCATGAAGCACTGTGATGACAAGGATATTGGAGCATTGTGATGAGAAGTTCATGGAGCATTGGGCTGAAAATGTTCATGGAGTATTGTGATGACAGGAGTCATGGAGCATTGTGATGACAAGGGAATGGAGCATTGAGATGACAAGACCCTGGATCATTGTGATGAGAAGACCATGGAGCCTTGTGATGACAAGTCTCATGGAGCATTCTGATGAAAAGTGGCATGGAGCATTGTGATTACAGGGGTCTTGGAGCATTGTGATGACAATGGCATGGAACAATTTGATGTGAATGCCATGGAGCTTTCTGATGATATGTGTCATGGAGTTTTGTGATGAAAAGGGCATGGAGCATTGTGATTAAAGGGGTCTTGGGGCACTGTGATGACAATGGTCATGGAGCCTTGTGATGAAAAGGCCTTGATGGCAGGGGTCATGGAGCATTCTTATGACAGTGGTAATGGAGCATTGTGATGACAAAGGCATGGAGCATTTTGATGAGAAGGGCATCGAGCATTGTGATAACAAGCATCATGGAGCTTTGAGATGACAAAGTCATGGAGCAATGTGATGAGTGGGTTCATGGAGCATTGTGATGACAATGGCATGGAGCATTGTGATGCCAAAGGTCATGGACCTTTGTGATGACAAAGGTCATGGAGCATTTTGCTGACAAGGGCATGGTGCACTGTGATGAGTAGGACAGAGAGCAATGTGATGACAGGGTCATGGAGCAATTGGATGAAAAGTGTCATGGAACATTTTGATGACAGGGGTTATTGATCACTGTGATGTCAAGGGTCATCGAGCATTGTGATGAAAAGTGTCATGGTGCATTTTGATGACAGGTGTTATAGAACATTGTGATGTCAGGGGTCATGGAGCAGTGTGATGATAAGGGTATGTAGCATTGTGATGACAAGGGTCATGGAACATTGTGATGACATGGTTGAGGGAGTATTGGGATGACTAGTGATGGAACATTGTGATATCAGTGGTGAGAGAGCATTTTGATGAGAATTGCATGGAGAAATTTGATGACAAGATTTATGGAGCATTGTGATGACAAGCTTGTGGAGAATTGTGATGACAAGCGCATGGCATATTGTGATGACATGTGTCATGGAGCATTGTGCTGACAAGCACATGGAGCATTGTGGTGACAATGACATGGAGCATTGTGATGACACAGGCATGACAAATTGGTCTGACAAGTTACATGGATTATTGTGATGACAGTGGGCATGGCGAATTGTGATGACAAGGGCATGGAGCATGGTGATGACAAGTTTATGGAGTATTGTGAAGACAGGTGTCCGGGAGCATTGTGATGACATATGTTCTGGTCCATTGTGATGAGAATGGCATGGGTAATTGTGATGCCAAGTGTCATGGAGGATTGTGATGTCAAACGTAATGGAGCGTTGTGATGACAAGGTCTTGGAGCATTGTGATGACAAGGGCAAGGAGCATTGTGATGACAAGGGCCATTGAGAAGTTTGATGACAAGGTCTTGAAGCATTGTGATGACAAGCGCATGTACCTTGCTATGACAGTGGTCATGGAGCATTGCGATTACAAATGCATGGAGAATGGTGATGACAAGAGCATGTAACATTGTGATGAGAAGTGTTTTTGAGCATTGTGATTGCAAGGACGTAGAGAATTGTGATGACAGGGACATGGAGCATTGTGAGGACCAGGGCATGGAGCACTGTGATGACAAGAACGTGGAGCATTGTGATGAGAAGTCCATGGATAATTGTTATGACGAGTGTCATGGAGCACTGTAATGACAAGGGGCATGGAGCATTGTGAGGACAGGTGTCATGGAGCATTGTGGTGATAGGGGTCATGGAGCATTGTGAGGACAAGTGTCATGGAGCATTCTGAGGACAAGCTTGTGGAGTATTGTGATGACAATGGCATGGAGCATTGTGATGGAAAGGGTATGGATAATTGTAATGAAAAAGGCATGGATCCTTTTCATGACAGGATTCAAGGAGCATTCCGAAGACAAGTGTCACGGATCATTGTGATGACAAGTGTATTGAGCATTGTGATGACAAAGGTCATGGAGCATTGAGATGACAAGGGCATGGAGTATTGTGATGACAGGCATCATGGAGCGTTGTGATGACAAGTGTTATGGAACATTGTGATCACACGGGTTTGGAGCATTGCGATGACAGAGTTCATGGATCATATTGATTTCAAGGAGCATGGATCTTTGTGATGACAAGGACATGAAGCAATGTGATCCCAAGATGCATGGAGGATTGTGATGACAATGGTAATGGAGGAATGTGATGACAAGCGCATGGAGCATTGTGATGAAAAGGTCATGTAGCGTTTTGGTGACAAAGGCATGGAACATTGTCATGACAAGTGTCATGGAGCACTATGATGACAAACGTCACGTAGCATTGTGATTACGGGACTCATGGAGCATTGGGATGGCACGGCCAAGGATCATTGTGTTGACAAGTGATATGGAGAATTTTGATGACAAGAGTCCCGGATCATTGTGTTGTCAGGGGTCATGGAGCGTTGTGATGACAGTTGTCATGGAGCATTGGGATGACAAGGGTCATGGAGCATTGTGATCATAAGGTTATGGAGCATTGGGCTGAAAATGTTCATGGAGTATTGTGATGAGAGGTGTCATGGAGCATCGTGATGACAAGGGAATGGAGCATTGTGATGACAATGTCCTGGAGCATTTAATGAGAAGACCATGGAGCCATGTGATGACAAGTCTCATGGAGCATTCTCACGAAAATCGGCATGGAGAATTGTGATTTCTGTGGTCTTGGAGCTTTGTGATGAATAGGGCATGGAGCCTTGTGATGAAAATGGCATGGAGCCTTACCATGACAGGGTTCCAAGAGCATATTGACATCAAGTGTCAGGGACCACTGTGATGACAAGTGTATTGAGCATGGTGATACCAAAGCTCATGGAGCATTGTGATGAGAAGACCATGGATAATTTTGATGACGAGCGTCATGCGGCGTTGTGAGGACAAGTGTTATGGAACATTGTGATCACAAGGGATTGGAGCCTTGTGATGACAGAGGTCATGGAGCATTTTGAGTTCATTCTGATGACAATAGCATGAAGCACTATGATGATGGGCATGGTGCATTGTGATGACAGTGTTCATGGAGCAATGAGATGAAAAGGTGCATGGAACATTGTAGTTACAAGTGTCTTGGAGCTTTGTGATGAGAAGGGCATGCAGCATTGTGATAAGAAGGCCATGGAGGATTCTGATGACATGCGTCATGGAGCTTTGTGATGACAAGAGCATGGAGCATTGTGATGAGAAGACCATGGATAATGGTGATGACGAGCGTCCTGGGGCGTTGGGATGAAAAGTGTTATGGAACATTGAGATCTCAAGGCTTTAGAGCATTGTGATGGCAGATGTCATGGAGCATTTTGATTTCATTTTGGTTACAATAGCGTGAAGCAATATGATGATGGACATGTTGCATTGTGAATACAGGGTTCATGGAGCTTTGAGAGAAAAAGTGGCATGGAGCTTTGTGATTACAGGGTTTTTGGAGCATTGTGATGACAAGGGCACGGAACACTTTGATACATGGGTCCTGTAGGATTGTAACGACAAGGGCATGGATAATTGTGATGACAAGAGCATGTAACATTGTGATGAGAAGTGTCATGGAGCATTGTGATGACAAAGACGTAGAGAATTTTGATGACAAGGGACATGGAGCATTGTGATGACCAGAGCATGGAGCATTGGTCTGACAAGTTTCATGGATTATTGTGATGACAAATGTCATGGAGCATTTTAGATGACAATTGCGTGGGGCATTGTGATGGGAAGAGCAGGGAGCATTGTGATGACAAGGTTTATGGAGCATTGTGATGACAAGCGCAAGTCACATTTTGATGCCATGGGTCATGGAGCACAGTGCTGACAAGGTCATTCAGCTTTGTTATGACAAGGGTCATGGAGCATTGAGATGAAAAGGGGCATGGAGCATTGTGATTACAAGGGTCTAGGAGCTTTGGATGACAGAGGTCATGGATCATTTTGATTTGATTGTGATGACAATAGCCTGAAGCATTATGATGATGGGCATTGTCCATTGAGATGACAGGTGTAATGGAGCATTGAGATGAAAAGGGGCATGGAGCATTGTGATTTCAGTGGTATAGAAGCATTGTGATGACAAGAGCATGGAGCATTGTGATGAAAAGTGCTTGGAGCCTTTTCATGACATGTTTCAAGGAGCATTCTGAAGACGAGTGTCAGGGAGCATTGTGATGACAACTCTCTTTAGCATTGTGATCACAAAGATCATGGAGCACTGTGATGACAGGTGTCATCGAGCATTGTGATGAGAAGGTCATGGAGCATTGGGCTGAAAATATTCATGGAGTATTGTGGTGAGAGGGTTCATGGATCCTTTTGATGGCAATGGAATGGAGCATTGTGATGACAAGGTCCTGGAGTATTGTGAAGAGAAGACCATGGAGCCTTGTGATGACAAGTCTAATGGAGCATTCTGATGAAAAGGGGCATGGAGCATTGTGATTACAGGGCCAGGGAGCCTTGTAATGACAAGAGCAAGGAGTATTGTGATGAGAAGGCCATGGAGCATTCTCTTGATTTGTGTCATGGTGTTTTGTGATGACAAGGGCATGGACCATTGTGATTGCAGGCGTCTTGGAGCATTGTGATGACAAGGGTCATCGAGCCTTGTGAGGAGAAGGCCGTGGGACATTATGATGGGGAGGTCATTGAGCATTTTTATGACGGGGGTAATGGAGCATAGTGATGAAAAGGTCACGGTACATAGGTCTATAAAATTTCATGGATTATTGTGATGACAGTGGGTATGGAGCATTGTGATGAAAAGGGCTCCGAACACTGTGATACATGGGTCATGGAGGATTGTAATGACATGGGCATGAAGCATTGTGATGAGAAGGGCATTGAGAATTGTGATGACAAGCGTCATGGAGCTTTGTGATGACAAGGGTCATGGAGCTGTGTGATAACAAATGTCATGGAGCAGTTTGATGACAAGGGCATGGTGCATTGTGATGAGAAGGGCAGGGAGCATTGTGATGACAGGTGTTATGGAACATTGTGATGTCAGGGCTCATGGAGCATTGTGATGATATGGGCATGTAGCATGGTGATGACAGGTGTCATGGAACATTGTGAGATGACAAGTGTTTTGAGCATTGTGATGACATACATCTTGGATCATTGAAATGACAAGGGCATGGAGTAATGTGATGACAGGCATCATGGAGCATTGTGATGAGTGTGTTATGGAACATAGTGATCACAAGGGTTTGGAGCATAGTGATGACAGTGGTCATGGATCATTTTGATTTCAAGGAGCATGGAACATTGTGATGACAAGGGCATGAAGCAATGTGATCCCAAGTTTCAGGGAGGATTGTGATGACAATGGTAATGGAGTATTGTGATGAAAATCACATGGAACACTGTGATGACAAGGTCATGTAGCATTTTGCTGACAAAGGCATGGAGCATTGTGATGAGAAGTGTCATGAAACATTGTGATAACAGGGGTCATAGAGCATTAGGATGACAAGAGCATGGACCATTTTGATGAGAAGAGTCATGGAGCATTTTGATGACAAGAGCCACAGATCATTGTGTGGTCAGGGGTCCTTGAGCGTTGTGATGACAGTGGTCATGGAGGATTTGGCTGAAAATGTTCTTGGAGCATTATGAACACAAGGGAATGGAGCATTGTGGTGACAATATCCTGGAGCATTGTGCTGAGTTGACCATGGAGTCTTTTGATGACAAGTCTCATGGAGCAACCTGATGGAAAGGAGCATGGAGCATTGTGATTACAGTTGTCTTGGAACACTGTGATGACAAGAGCATGGAGCATTGTGATGAGAAGTCCATGCAACATTCTGATGACCTGCATCATGGAGCTTTGTGATGACAATGGCTAGAGGCATGGTGATTACAGGGGTCGTGGAGCATTGTGATGAAAACGGCATGGATCATTGTGATGACAAAGGCATGGAGCCTTGCCATGACAGTGTTCAAGGAGCTCCCTGACGACAAGTGTCAGGGAGCATTGTGATGAAAAGTGTATTGAGCATTGTGATGACAGAGTTCATGGAGCATTGTGATGAGTAGACCATGGATAAATGTGATGACGAGCGTCATGGGGCGTTGTGATGACAAGTGTTATGGAACATTGTGATCACAAGGGTTTGGAGCATTGTGATGACAGAGGTCATGGAGCATTTTGATTTCATTGTGATGACAAAATCATGAAGCATTATGATGAAGGGCATGGTGCATTGTGATGATAGGGTTCATGGAGCACTGAGATGAAAAGTGTCATGGAGCATTGTTATGACAGGTGTCTTGAAGCATTGTGATGACAAGGGCATGGAGCATTGTGATGAGAAGGCCAAGGAGAATTCTGATGACATGCGTCATGGAGCTTCGTGATGACAAGGGCATAGAGCATTGTGATTACAGGGGTCTTGGAGCATTGAGAAGAAAAGGGGCATGGAGCATTGTGATTCCAGGGGTATTGGAGCATTGTGATGACAAGGGAATCGAGCATTGTGATGAAATAGTCATGGAACCTTTTCATGACACGGTTCAAGGAGGATTCTGATGACAAGTGTCAGGGAACATTGTGATGACAAAAGTCATGAAGCACTGTGATGACAAGGATATTGGAGCATTGTGATGAGAAGTTCATGGAGCATTGGGCTGAAAATGTTCATGGAGTATTGTGATGACAGGAGTCATGGAGCATTGTGATGACAAGGGAATGGAGCATTGAGATGACAAGACCCTGGATCATTGTGATGAGAAGACCATGGAGCCTTGTGATGACAAGTCTCATGGAGCATTCTGATGAAAAGTGGCATGGAGCATTGTGATTACAGGGGTCTTGGAGCATTGTGATGACAATGGCATGGAACAATTTGATGTGAATGCCATGGAGCTTTCTGATGATATGTGTCATGGAGTTTTGTGATGAAAAGGGCATGGAGCATTGTGATTAAAGGGGTCTTGGGGCACTGTGATGACAATGGTCATGGAGCCTTGTGATGAAAAGGCCTTGATGGCAGGGGTCATGGAGCATTCTTATGACAGTGGTAATGGAGCATTGTGATGACAAAGGCATGGAGCATTTTGATGAGAAGGGCATCGAGCATTGTGATAACAAGCATCATGGAGCTTTGAGATGACAAAGTCATGGAGCAATGTGATGAGTGGGTTCATGGAGCATTGTGATGACAATGGCATGGAGCATTGTGATGCCAAAGGTCATGGACCTTTGTGATGACAAAGGTCATGGAGCATTTTGCTGACAAGGGCATGGTGCACTGTGATGAGTAGGACAGAGAGCAATGTGATGACAGGGTCATGGAGCAATTGGATGAAAAGTGTCATGGAACATTTTGATGACAGGGGTTATTGATCATTGTGATGTCAAGGGTCATTGAGCATTGTGATGAAAAGTGTCATGGTGCATTTTGATGACAGGTGTTATAGAACATTGTGATGTCAGGGGTCATGGAGCAGTGTGATGATAAGGGTATGTAGCATTGTGATGACAGGGGTCATGGAACATTGTGATGACATGGTTGAGGGAGTATTGGGATGACTAGTGATGGAACATTGTGATATCAGTGGTGAGAGAGCATTTTGATGAGAATTGCATGGAGAAATTTGATGACAAGATTTATGGAGCATTGTGATGACAAGCTTGTGGAGAATTGTGATGACAAGCGCATGGCATATTGTGATGACATGTGTCATGGAGCATTGTGCTGACAAGCACATGGAGCATTGTGGTGACAATGACATGGAGCATTGTGATGACACAGGCATGACAAATTGGTCTGACAAGTTACATGGATTATTGTGATGACAGTGGGCATGGCGAATTGTGATGACAAGGGCATGGAGCATGGTGATGACAAGTTTATGGAGTATTGTGAAGACAGGTGTCCGGGAGCATCGTGATGACATATGTTCTGGTCCATTGTGATGGAATGGCATGGGTAATTGTGATGCCAAGTGTCATGGAGGATTGTGATGTCAAACGTAATGGAGCGTTGTGATGACAAGGTCTGGGAGCATTGTGATGACAAGGGCAAGGAGCATTGTGATGACAAGGGCCATTGAGAAGTTTGATGACAAGGTCTTGAAGCATTGTGATGACAAGCGCATGTACCTTGCTATGACAGTGGTCATGGAGCATTGCAATTACAAATGCATGGAGAATGGTGATGACAAGAGCATGTAACATTGTGATGAGAAGTGTTTTGGAGCATTGTGATGACAAGGACGTAGAGAATTGTGATGACAGGGACATGGAGCATTGTGAGGACCAGGGCATGGAGCACTGTGATGACAAGAACGTGGAGCATTGTGATGAGAAGTCCATGGATAATTGTTATGACGAGTGTCATGGAGCACTGTAATGACAAGGGGCATGGAGCATTGTGAGGACAGGTGTCATGGAGCATTGTGGTGATAGGGGTCATGGAGCATTGTGAGGACGAGTGTCATGGAGCATTCTGAGGACAAGCTTGTGGAGTATTGTGATGACAATGGCATGGAGCATTGTGATGGAAAGGGTATGGATAATTGTAATGAAAAAGGAATGGATCCTTTTCATGACAGGATTCAAGGAGCATTCCGAAGACAAGTGTCACGGATCATTGTGATGACAAGTGTATTGAGCATTGTGATGACAAAGGTCATGGAGCATTGAGATGACAAGGGCATGGAGTATTGTGATGACAGGCATCATGGAGCGTTGTGATGACAAGTGTTATGGAACATTGTGATCACACGGGTTTGGAGCATTGCGATGACAGAGTTCATGGATCATATTGATTTCAAGGAGCATGGATCTTTGTGATGACAAGGACATGAAGCAATGTGATCCCAAGATGCATGGAGGATTGTGATGACAATGGTAATGGAGGAATGTGATGACAAGCGCATGGAGCATTGTGATGAAAAGGTCATGTAGCGTTTTGGTGACAAAGGCATGGAGCATTGTCATGACAAGTGTCATGGAGCACTATGATGACAAACGTCACGTAGCATTGTGATTACAGGGGTCATGGAGCATTGGGATGGCACGGCCAAGGATCATTGTGTTGACAAGTGATATGGAGAATTTTGATGACCAGAGTCCCGGATCATTGTGTTGTCAGGGGTCATGGAGCGTTGTGATGACAGTTGTCATGGAGCATTGGGATGACAAGGGTCATGGAGCATTGTGATCATAAGGTTATGGAACATTGGGCTGAAAATGTTCATGGAGTATTGTGATGAGAGGTGTCATGGAGCATCGTGATGACAAGGGAATGGAGCATTGTGATGACAATGTCCTGGAGCATTTAATGAGAAGACCATGGAGCCATGTGATGACAAGTCTCATGGAGCATTCTCACGAAAATCGGCATGGAGAATTGTGATTTCTGTGGTCTTGGAGCTTTGTGATGAATAGGGCATGGAGCCTTGTGATGAAAATGGCATGGAGCCTTACCATGACAGGGTTCCAAGAGCATATTGACATCAAGTGTCAGGGACCACTGTGATGACAAGTGTATTGAGCATGGTGATACCAAAGCTCATGGAGCATTGTGATGAGAAGACCATGGATAATTTTGATGACGAGCGTCATGGGGCGTTGTGAGGACAAGTGTTATGGAACATTGTGATCACAAGGGATTGGAGCCTTGTGATGACAGAGGTCATGGAGCATTTTGAGTTCATTCTGATGACAATAGCATGAAGCACTATGATGATGGGCATGGTGCATTGTGATGACAGTGTTCATGGAGCAATGAGATGAAAAGGTGCATGGAACATTGTAGTTACAAGTGTCTTGGAGCTTTGTGATGAGAAGGGCATGCAGCATTGTGATAAGAAGGCCATGGAGGATTCTGATGACATGCGTCATGGAGCTTTGTGATGACAAGAGCATGGAGCATTGTGATGAGAAGACCATGGATAATGGTGATGACGAGCGTCATGGGGCGTTGTGATGAAAAGTGTTATGGAACATTGAGATCTCAAGGCTTTAGAGCATTGTGATGGCAGATGTCATGGAGCATTTTGATTTCATTTTGGTTACAATAGCGTGAAGCAATATGATGATGGACATGTTGCATTGTGAATACAGGGTTCATGGAGCTTTGAGAGAAAAAGTGGCATGGAGCTTTGTGATTACAGGGTTTTTGGAGCATTGTGATGACAAGGGCACGGAACACTGTGATACATGGGTCATGTAGGATTGTAACGACAAGGGCATGGAGAATTGTGATGACAAGAGCATGTAACATTCTGATGAGAAGTGTCATGGAGCATTGTGATGACAAAGACGTAGAGAATTGTGATGACAAGGGACATGGAGCATTTTGATGACCAGAGCATGGAGCATTGGTCTGACAAGTTTCATGGATTATTGTGATGACAAATGTCATGGAGCGTTTTAGATGACAATTGCGTGGGGCATTGTGATGGGAAGAGCAGGGAGCATTGTGATGACAAGGTTTATGGACCATTGTGATGACAAGCGCAAGTCACATTTTGATGCCATGGGTCATGGAGCACAGTGCTGACAAGGTCATTCAGCTTTGTTATGACAAGGGTCATGGAGCATTGAGATGAAAAGGGGCATGGAGCATTGTGATTACAAGGGTCTAGGAGCTTTGGATGACAGAGGTCATGGATCATTTTGATTTGATTGTGATGAAAATAGCCTGAAGCATTATGATGATGGGCATTGTCCATTGAGATGACAGGTGTAATGGAGCATTGAGATGAAAAGGGGCATGGAGCATTGTGATTTCAGTGGTATAGGAGCATTGTGATGACAAGAGCATGGAGCATTGTGATGAAAAGTGCTTGGAGCCTTTTCATGACATGTTTCAAGGAGCATTCTGAAGACGAGTGTCAGGGAGCATTGTGATGACAACTCTCTTTAGCATTGTGATGACAAAGATCATGGAGCACTGTGATGACAGGTGTCATCGAGCATTGTGATGAGAAGGTCATGGAGCATTTGGCTGAAAATATTCATGGAGTATTGTGGTGAGAGGGTTCATGGATCCTTTTGATGGCAATGGAATGGAGCATTGTGATGACAAGGTCCTGGAGTATTGTGAAGAGAAGACCATGGAGCCTTGTGATGACAAGTCTAATGGAGCATTCTGATGAAAAGGGGCATGGAGCATTGTGATTACAGGGTCCTGGAGCCTTGTAATGACAAGAGCAAGGAGTATTGTGATGAGAAGGCCATGGAGCATTCTCTTGATTTGTGTCATGGTGTTTTGTGATGACAAGGGCATGGACCATTGTGATTGCAGGCGTCTTGGAGCATTGTGATGACAAGGGTCATCGAGCCTTGTGAGGAGAAGGCCGTGGGACATTATGATGGGGAGGTCATTGAGCATTTTTATGACGGGGGTAATGGAGCATAGTGATGAAAAGGTCACGGTACATAGGTCTATAAAATTTCATGGATTATTGTGATGAGAGTGGGTATGGAGCATTGTGATTACAAGGGCTCCGAACACTGTGATACATGGGTCATGGAGGATTGTAATGACATGGGCATGGAGCATTGTGATGAGAAGGGCATTGAGAATTGTGATGACAAGCGTCATGGAGCTTTGTGATGACAAGTGTCATGGAGCTGTGTGATAACAAATGTCATGGAGCAGTTTGATGACAAGGGCATGGTGCATTGTGATGAGAAGGGCAGGGAGCATTGTGATGACAGGTGTTATGGAACATTGTGATGTCAGGGCTCATGGAGCATTGTGATGATATGGGCATGTAGCATGGTGATGACAGGTGTCATGGAACATTGTGAGATGACAAGTGTTTTGAGCATTGTGATGACATACATCTTGGATCATTGAAATGACAAGGGCATGGAGTAATGTGATGACAGGCATCATGGAGCATTGTGATGAGTGTGTTATGGAACATAGTGATCACAAGGGTTTGGAGCATAGTGATGACAGTGGTCATGGATCATTTTGATTTCAAGGAGCATGGAACATTGTGATGACAAGGGCATGAAGCAATGTGATCCCAAGTTTCAGGGAGGATTGTGATGACAATGGTAATGGAGTATTGTGATGAAAATCACATGGAGCACTGTGATGACAAGGTCATGTAGCATTTTGCTGACAAAGGCATGGAGCATTGTGATGAGAAGTGTCATGAAACATTGTGATAACAGGGGTCATAGAGCATTAGGATGACAAGAGCATGGACCATTTTGATGAGAAGAGTCATGGAGCATTTTGATGACAAGAGCCACAGATCATTGTGTGGTCAGGGGTCCTTGAGCGTTGTGATGACAGTGGTCATGGAGGATTTGGCTGAAAATGTTCTTGGAGCATTATGAACACAAGGGAATGGAGCATTGTGGTGACAATATCCTGGAGCATTGTGCTGAGTTGACCATGGAGTCTTTTGATGACAAGTCTCATGGAGCAACCTGATGGAAAGGAGCATGGAGCATTGTGATTACAGTTGTCTTGGAACACTGTGATGACAAGAGCATGGAGCATTGTGATGAGAAGTCCATGCAACATTCTGATGACCTGCATCATGGAGCTTTGTGATGACAATGGCTAGAGGCATGGTGATTACAGGGGTCGTGGAGCATTGTGATGAAAACGGCATGGATCATTGTGATGACAAAGGCATGGAGCCTTGCCATGACAGTGTTCAAGGAGCTCCCTGACGACAAGTGTCAGGGAGCATTGTGATGAAAAGTGTATTGAGCATTGTGATGACAGAGTTCATGGAGCATTGTGATGAGTAGACCATGGATAAATGTGATGACGAGCGTCATGGGGCGTTGTGATGACAAGTGTTATGGAACATTGTGATCACAAGGGTTTGGAGCATTGTGATGACAGAGGTCATGGAGCATTTTGATTTCATTGTGATGACAAAATCATGAAGCATTATGATGAAGGGCATGGTGCATTGTGATGATAGGGTTCATGGAGCACTGAGATGAAAAGTGTCATGGAGCATTGTTATGACAGGTGTCTTGAAGCATTGTGATGACAAGGGCATGGAGCATTGTGATGAGAAGGCCAAGGAGAATTCTGATGACATGCGTCATGGAGCTTCGTGATGACAAGGGCATAGAGCATTGTGATTACAGGGGTCTTGGAGCATTGAGAAGAAAAGGGGCATGGAGCATTGTGATTCCAGGGGTATTGGAGCATTGTGATGACAAGGGAATCGAGCATTGTGATGAAATAGTCATGGAACCTTTTCATGACACGGTTCAAGGAGGATTCTGATGACAAGTGTCAGGGAACATTGTGATGACAAAAGTCATGAAGCACTGTGATGACAAGGATATTGGAGCATTGTGATGAGAAGTTCATGGAGCATTGGGCTGAAAATGTTCATGGAGTATTGTGATGACAGGAGTCATGGAGCATTGTGATGACAAGGGAATGGAGCATTGAGATGACAAGACCCTGGATCATTGTGATGAGAAGACCATGGAGCCTTGTGATGACAAGTCTCATGGAGCATTCTGATGAAAAGTGGCATGGAGCATTGTGATTACAGGGGTCTTGGAGCATTGTGATGACAATGGCATGGAACAATTTGATGTGAATGCCATGGAGCTTTCTGATGATATGTGTCATGGAGTTTTGTGATGAAAAGGGCATGGAGCATTGTGATTAAAGGGGTCTTGGGGCACTGTGATGACAATGGTCATGGAGCCTTGTGATGAAAAGGCCTTGATGGCAGGGGTCATGGAGCATTCTTATGACAGTGGTAATGGAGCATTGTGATGACAAAGGCATGGAGCATTTTGATGAGAAGGGCATCGAGCATTGTGATAACAAGCATCATGGAGCTTTGAGATGACAAAGTCATGGAGCAATGTGATGAGTGGGTTCATGGAGCATTGTGATGACAATGGCATGGAGCATTGTGATGCCAAAGGTCATGGACCTTTGTGATGACAAAGGTCATGGAGCATTTTGCTGACAAGGGCATGGTGCACTGTGATGAGTAGGACAGAGAGCAATGTGATGACAGGGTCATGGAGCTATTGGATGAAAAGTGTCATGGAACATTTTGATGGCAGGGGTTATTGATCACTGTGATGTCAAGGGTCATCGAGCATTGTGATGAAAAGTGTCATGGTGCATTTTGATGACAGGTGTTATAGAACATTGTGATGTCAGGGGTCATGGAGCAGTGTGATGATAAGGGTATGTAGCATTGTGATGACAGGGGTCATGGAACATTGTGATGACATGGTTGAGGGAGTATTGGGATGACTAGTGATGGAACATTGTGATATCAGTGGTGAGAGAGCATTTTGATGAGAATTGCATGGAGAAATTTGATGACAAGATTTATGGAGCATTGTGATGACAAGCTTGTGGAGAATTGTGATGACAAGCGCATGGCATATTGTGATGACATGTGTCATGGAGCATTGTGCTGACAAGCACATGGAGCATTGTGGTGACAATGACATGGAGCATTGTGATGACACAGGCATGACAAATTGGTCTGACAAGTTACATGGATTATTGTGATGACAGTGGGCATGGCGAATTGTGATGACAAGGGCATGGAGCATGGTGATGACAAGTTTATGGAGTATTGTGAAGACAGGTGTCCGGGAGCATTGTGATGACATATGTTCTGGTCCATTGTGATGAGAATGGCATGGGTAATTGAGATGCCAAGTGTCATGGAAGATTGTGATGTCAAACGTAATGGAGCGTTGTGATGACAAGGTCTTGGAGCATTGTGATGACAAGGGCAAGGAGCATTGTGATGACAAGGGCCATTGAGAAGTTTGATGACAAGGTCTTGAAGCATTGTGATGACAAGCGCATGTACCTTGCTATGACAGTGGTCATGGAGCATTGCGATTACAAATGCATGGAGAATGGTGATGACAAGAGCATGTAACATTGTGATGAGAAGTGTTTTGGAGCATTGTGATTGCAAGGACGTAGAGAATTGTGATGACAGGGACATGGAGCATTGTGAGGACCAGGGCATGGAGCACTGTGATGACAAGAACGTGGAGCATTGTGATGAGAAGTCCATGGATAATTGTTATGACGAGTGTCATGGAGCACTGTAATGACAAGGGGCATGGAGCATTGTGAGGACAGGTGTCATGGAGCATTGTGGTGATAGGGGTCATGGAGCATTGTGAGGACGAGTGTCATGGAGCATTCTGAGGACAAGCTTGTGGAGTATTGTGATGACAATGGCATGGAGCATTGTGATGGAAAGGGTATGGATAATTGTAATGAAAAAGGCATGGATCCTTTTCATGACAGGATTCAAGGAGCATTCCGAAGACAAGTGTCACGGATCATTGTGATGACAAGTGTATTGAGCATTGTGATGACAAAGGTCATGGAGCATTGAGATGACAAGGGCATGGAGTATTGTGATGACAGGCATCATGGAGCGTTGTGATGACAAGTGTTATGGAACATTGTGATCACACGGGTTTGGAGCATTGCGATGACAGAGTTCATGGATCATATTGATTTCAAGGAGCATGGATCTTTGTGATGACAAGGACATGAAGCAATGTGATCCCAAGATGCATGGAGGATTGTGATGACAATGGTAATGGAGGAATGTGATGACAAGCGCATGGAGCATTGTGATGAAAAGGTCATGTAGCGTTTTGGTGACAAAGGCATGGAGCATTGTCATGACAAGTGTCATGGAGCACTATGATGACAAACGTCACGTAGCATTGTGATTACAGGACTCATGGAGCATTGGGATGGCACGGCCAAGGATCATTGTGTTGACAAGTGATATGGAGAATTTTGATGACAAGAGTCCCGGATCATTGTGTTGTCAGGGGTCATGGAGCGTTGTGATGACAGTTGTCATGGAGCATTGGGATGACAAGGGTCATGGAGCATTGTGATCATAAGGTTATGGAGCATTGGGCTGAAAATGTTCATGGAGTATTGTGATGAGAGGTGTCATGGAGCATCGTGATGACAAGGGAATGGAGCATTGTGATGACAATGTCCTGGAGCATTTAATGAGAAGACCATGGAGCCATGTGATGACAAGACTCATGGAGCATTCTCACGAAAATCGGCATGGAGAATTGTGATTTCTGTGGTCTTGGAGCTTTGTGATGAATAGGGCATGGAGCCTTGTGATGAAAATGGCATGGAGCCTTACCATGACAGGGTTCCAATAGCATATTGACATCAAGTGTCAGGGACCACTGTGATGACAAGTGTATTGAGCATGGTGATACCAAAGCTCATGGAGCATTGTGATGAGAAGACCATGGATAATTTTGATGACGAGCGTCATGCGGCGTTGTGAGGACAAGTGTTATGGAACATTGTGATCACAAGGGATTGGAGCCTTGTGATGACAGAGGTCATGGAGCATTTTGAGTTCATTCTGATGACAATAGCATGAAGCACTATGATGATGGGCATGGTGCATTGTGATGACAGTGTTCATGGAGCAATGAGATGAAACGGTGCATGGAACATTGTAGTTACAAGTGTCTTGGAGCTTTGTGATGAGAAGGGCATGCAGCATTGTGATAAGAAGGCCATGGAGGATTCTGATGACAGGCGTCATGGAGCTTTGTGATGACAAGAGCATGGAGCATTGTGATGAGAAGACCATGGATAATGGTGATGACGAGCGTCATGGGGCGTTGTGATGAAAAGTGTTATGGAACATTGAGATCTCAAGGCTTTAGAGCATTGTGATGGCAGATGTCATGGAGCATTTTGATTTCATTTTGGTTACAATAGCGTGAAGCAATATGATGATGGACATGTTGCATTGTGAATACAGGGTTCATGGAGCTTTGAGAGAAAAAGTGGCATGGAGCTTTGTGATTACAGGGTTTTTGGAGCATTGTGATGACAAGGGCACGGAACACTTTGATAAATGGGTCATGTAGGATTGTAACGACAAGGGCATGGATAATTGTGATGACAAGAGCATGTAACATTCTGATGAGAAGTGTCATGGAGCATTGTGATGACAAAGACGTAGAGAATTGTGATGACAAGGGACATGGAGCATTGTGATGACCAGAGCATGGAGCATTGGTCTGACAAGTTTCGTGGATTATTGTGATGACAAATGTCATGGAGCATTTTAGATGACAATTGCGTGGGGCATTGTGATGGGAAGAGCAGGGAGCATTGTGATGACAAGGTTTATGGAGCATTGTGATGACAAGCGCAAGTCACATTTTGATGCCATGGGTCATGGAGCACAGTGCTGACAAGGTCATTCAGCTTTGTTATGACAAGGGTCATGGAGCATTGAGATGAAAAGGGGCATGGAGCATTGTGATTACAAGGGTCTAGGAGCTTTGGATGACAGAGGTCATGGATCATTTTGATTTGATTGTGATGACAATAGCCTGAAGCATTATGATGATGGGCATTGTCCATTGAGATGACAGGTGTAATGGAGCATTGAGATGAAAAGGGGCATGGAGCATTGTGATTTCAGTGGTATAGGAGCATTGTGATGACAAGAGCATGGAGCATTGTGATGAAAAGTGCTTGGAGCCTTTTCATGACATGTTTCAAGGAGCATTCTGAAGACGAGTGTCAGGGAGCATTGTGATGACAACTCTCTTTAGCATTGTGATGACAAAGATCATGGAGCACTGTGATGACAGGTGTCATCGAGCATTGTGATGAGAAGGTCATGGAGCATTGGGCTGAAAATATTCATGGAGTATTGTGGTGAGAGGGTTCATGGATCCTTTTGATGGCAATGGAATGGAGCATTGTGATGACAAGGTCCTGGAGTATTGTGAAGAGAAGACCATGGAGCCTTGTGATGACAAGTCTAATGGAGCATTCTGATGAAAAGGGGCATGGAGCATTGTGATTACAGGGCCCTGGAGCCTTGTAATGACAAGAGCAAGGAGTATTGTGATGAGAAGGCCATGGAGCATTCTCTTGATTTGTGTCATGGTGTTTTGTGATGACAAGGGCATGGACCATTGTGATTGCAGGCGTCTTGGAGCATTGTGATGACAAGGGTCATCGAGCCTTGTGAGGAGAAGGCCATGGGACATTATGATGGGGAGGTCATTGAGCATTTTTATGACGGGGGTAATGGAGCTGGGTGATGAAAAGGTCACGGTACATAGGTCTATAAAATTTCATGGATTATTGTGATGACAGTGGATATGGAGCATTGTGATGACAAGGGCTCCGAACACTGTGATACATGGGTCATGGAGGATTGTAATGACATGGGCATGAAGCATTGTGATGAGAAGGGCATTGAGAATTGTGATGACAAGCGTCATGGAGCTTTGTGATGACAAGGGTCATGGAGCTGTGTGATAACAAATGTCATGGAGCAGTTTGATGACAAGGGCATGGTGCATTGTGATGAGAAGGGCAGGGAGCATTGTGATGACAGGTGTTATGGAACATTGTGATGTCAGGGCTCATGGAGCATTGTGATGATATGGGCATGTAGCATGGTGATGACAGGTGTCATGGAACATTGTGAGATGACAAGTGTTTTGAGCATTGTGATGACATACATCTTGGATCATTGAAATGACAAGGGCATGGAGTAATGTGATGACAGGCATCATGGAGCATTGTGATGAGTGTGTTATGGAACATAGTGATCACAAGGGTTTGGAGTATAGTGATGACAGTGGTCATGGATCATTTTGATTTCAAGGAGCATGGAACATTGTGATGACAAGGGCATGAAGCAATGTGATCCCAAGTTTCAGGGAGGATTGTGATGACAATGGTAATGGAGTATTGTGATGAAAATCACATGGAGCACTGTGATGACAAGGTCATGTAGCATTTTGCTGACAAAGGCATGGAGCATTGTGATGAGAAGTGTCATGAAACATTGTGATAACAGGGGTCATAGAGCATTAGGATGACAAGAGCATGGACCATTTTGATGAGAAGAGTCATGGAGCATTTTGATGACAAGAGCCACAGATCATTGTGTGGTCAGGGGTCCTTGAGCGTTGTGATGACAGTGGTCATGGAGGATTTGGCTGAAAATGTTCTTGGAGCATTATGAACACAAGGGAATGGAGCATTGTGGTGACAATATCCTGGAGCATTGTGCTGAGTTGACCATGGAGTATTTTGATGACAAGTCTCATGGAGCACCCTGATGGAAAGGAGCATGGAGCATTGTGATTACAGTTGTCTTGGAACACTGTGATGACAAGAGCATGGAGCATTGTGATGAGAAGTCCATGCAACATTCTGATGACCTGCATCATGGAGCTTTGTGATGACAATGGCTAGAGGCATGGTGATTACAGGGGTCGTGGAGCATTGTGATGAAAACGGCATGGATCATTGTGATGACAAAGGCATGGAGCCTTGCCATGACAGGGTTCAAGGAGCTCCCTGACGACAAGTGTCAGGGAGCATTGTGATGAAAAGTGTATTGAGCATTGTGATGACAGAGTTCATGGAGCATTGTGATGAGTAGACCATGGATAAATGTGATGACGAGCGTCATGGGGCGTTGTGATGACAAGTGTTATGGAACATTGTGATCACAAGGGTTTGGAGCATTGTGATGACAGAGGTCATGGAGCATTTTGATTTCATTGTGATGACAAAATCATGAAGCATTATGATGAAGGGCATGGTGCATTGTGATGATAGGGTTCATGGAGCACTGAGATGAAAAGTGTCATGGAGCATTGTTATGACAGGTGTCTTGAAGCATTGTGATGACAAGGGCATGGAGCATTGTGATGAGAAGGCCAAGGAGAATTCTGATGACATGCGTCATGGAGCTTCGTGATGACAAGGGCATAGAGCATTGTGATTACAGGGGTCTTGGAGCATTGAGAAGAAAAGGGGCATGGAGCATTGTGATTCCAGGGGTATTGGAGCATTGTGATGACAAGGGAATCGAGCATTGTGATGAAATAGTCATGGAACCTTTTCATGACACGGTTCAAGGAGGATTCTGATGACAAGTGTCAGGGAACATTGTGATGACAAAAGTCATGAAGCACTGTGATGACAAGGATATTGGAGCATTGTGATGAGAAGTTCATGGAGCATTGGGCTGAAAATGTTCATGGAGTATTGTGATGACAGGAGTCATGGAGCATTGTGATGACAAGGGAATGGAGCATTGAGATGACAAGACCCTGGATCATTGTGATGAGAAGACCATGGAGCCTTGTGATGACAAGTCTCATGGAGCATTCTGATGAAAAGTGGCATGGAGCATTGTGATTACAGGGGTCTTGGAGCATTGTGATGACAATGGCATGGAACAATTTGATGTGAATGCCATGGAGCTTTCTGATGATATGTGTCATGGAGTTTTGTGATGAAAAGGGCATGGAGCATTGTGATTAAAGGGGTCTTGGGGCACTGTGATGACAATGGTCATGGAGCCTTGTGATGAAAAGGCCTTGATGGCAGGGGTCATGGAGCATTCTTATGACAGTGGTAATGGAGCATTGTGATGACAAAGGCATGGAGCATTTTGATGAGAAGGGCATCGAGCATTGTGATAACAAGCATCATGGAGCTTTGAGATGACAAAGTCATGGAGCAATGTGATGAGTGGGTTCATGGAGCATTGTGATGACAATGGCATGGAGCATTGTGATGCCAAAGGTCATGGACCTTTGTGATGACAAAGGTCATGGAGCATTTTGCTGACAAGGGCATGGTGCACTGTGATGAGTAGGACAGAGAGCAATGTGATGACAGGGTCATGGAGCTATTGGATGAAAAGTGTCATGGAACATTTTGATGACAGGGGTTATTGATCACTGTGATGTCAAGGGTCATCGAGCATTGTGATGAAAAGTGTCATGGTGCATTTTGATGACAGGTGTTATAGAACATTGTGATGTCAGGGGTCATGGAGCAGTGTGATGATAAGGGTATGTAGCATTGTGATGACAGGGGTCATGGAACATTGTGATGACATGGTTGAGGGAGTATTGGGATGACTAGTGATGGAACATTGTGATATCAGTGGTGAGAGAGCATTTTGATGAGAATTGCATGGAGAAATTTGATGACAAGTTTTATGGAGCATTGTGATGACAAGCTTGTGGAGAATTGTGATGACAAGCGCATGGCATATTGTGATGACATGTGTCATGGAGCATTGTGCTGACAAGCACATGGAGCATTGTGGTGACAATGACATGGAGCATTGTGATGACACAGGCATGACAAATTGGTCTGACAAGTTACATGGATTATTGTGATGACAGTGGGCATGGCGAATTGTGATGACAAGGGCATGGAGCATGGTGATGACAAGTTTATGGAGTATTGTGAAGACAGGTGTCCGGGAGCATTGTGATGACATATGTTCTGGTCCATTGTGATGAGAATGGCATGGGTAATTGAGATGCCAAGTGTCATGGAAGATTGTGATGTCAAACGTAATGGAGCATTGTGATGACAAGGTCTTGGAGCATTGTGATGACAAGGGCAAGGAGCATTGTGATGACAAGGGCCATTGAGAAGTTTGATGACAAGGTCTTGAAGCATTGTGATGACAAGCGCATGTACCTTGCTATGACAGTGGTCATGGAGCATTGCGATTACAAATGCATGGAGAATGGTGATGACAAGAGCATGTAACATTGTGATGAGAAGTGTTTTGGAGCATTGTGATTGCAAGGACGTAGAGAATTGTGATGACAGGGACATGGAGCATTGTGAGGACCAGGGCATGGAGCACTGTGATGACAAGAACGTGGAGCATTGTGATGAGAAGTCCATGGATAATTGTTATGACGAGTGTCATGGAGCACTGTAATGACAAGGGGCATGGAGCATTGTGAGGACAGGTGTCATGGAGCATTGTGGTGATAGGGGTCATGGAGCATTGTGAGGACAAGTGTCATGGAGCATTCTGAGGAAAAGCTTGTGGAGTATTGTGATGACAATGGCATGGAGCATTGTGATGGAAAGGGTATGGATAATTGTAATGAAAAAGGCATGGATCCTTTTCATGACAGGATTCAAGGAGCATTCCGAAGACAAGTGTCACGGATCATTGTGATGACAAGTGTATTGAACATTTTGATGACAAAGGTCATGGAGCATTGAGATGACAAGGGCATGGAGTATTGTGATGACAGGCATCATGGAGCGTTGTGATGACAAGTGTTATGGAACATTGTGATCACACGGGTTTGGAGCATTGCGATGACAGAGTTCATGGATCATATTGATTTCAAGGAGCATGGATCTTTGTGATGACAAGGACATGAAGCAATGTGATCCCAAGATGCATGGAGGATTGTGATGACAATGGTAATGGAGGAATGTGATGACAAGCGCATGGAGCATTGTGATGAAAAGGTCATGTAGCGTTTTGGTGACAAAGGCATGGAGCATTGTCATGACAAGTGTCATGGAGCACTATGATGACAAACGTCACGTAGCATTGTGATTACAGGACTCATGGAGCATTGGGATGGCACGGCCAAGGATCATTGTGTTGACAAGTGATATGGAGAATTTTGATGACAAGAGTCCCGGATCATTGTGTTGTCAGGGGTCATGGAGCGTTGTGATGACAGTTGTCATGGAGCATTGGGATGACAACGGTCATGGAGCATTGTGATCATAAGGTTATGGAGCATTGGGCTGAAAATGTTCATGGAGTATTGTGATGAGAGGTGTCATGGAGCATCGTGATGACAAGGGAATGGAGCATTGTGATGACAATGTCCTGGAGCATTTAATGAGAAGACCATGGAGCCATGTGAGGACAAGTCTCATGGAGCATTCTCACGAAAATCGGCATGGAGAATTGTGATTTCTGTGGTCTTGGAGCTTTGTGATGAATAGGGCATGGAGCCTTGTGATGAAAATGGCATGGAGCCTTACCATGACAGGGTTCCAAGAGCATATTGACATCAAGTGTCAGGGACCACTGTGATGACAAGTGTATTGAGCATGGTGATACCAAAGCTCATGGAGCATTGTGATGAGAAGACCATGGATAATTTTGATGACGAGCGTCATGGGGCGTTGTGAGGACAAGTGTTATGGAACATTGTGATCACAAGGGATTGGAGCCTTGTGATGACAGAGGTCATGGAGCATTTTGAGTTCATTCTGATGACAATAGCATGAAGCACTATGATGATGGGCATGGTGCATTGTGATGACAGTGTTCATGGAGCAATGAGATGAAAAGGTGCATGGAACATTGTAGTTACAAGTGTCTTGGAGCTTTGTGATGAGAAGGGCATGCAGCATTGTGATAAGAAGGCCATGGAGGATTCTGATGACATGCGTCATGGAGCTTTGTGATGACAAGAGCATGGAGCATTGTGATGAGAAGACCATGGATAATGGTGATGACGAGCGTCATGGGGCGTTGGGATGAAAAGTGTTATGGAACATTGAGATCTCAAGGCTTTAGAGCATTGTGATGGCAGATGTCATGGAGCATTTTGATTCCATTTTGGTTACAATAGCGTGAAGCAATATGATGATGGACATATTGCATTGTGAATACAGGGTTCATGGAGCTTTGAGAGAAAAAGTGGCATGGAGCTTTGTGATTACAGGGTTTTTGGAGCATTGTGATGACAAGGGCACGGAACACTTTGATACATGGGTCATGTAGGATTGTAACGACAAGGGCATGGATAATTGTGATGACAAGAGCATGTAACATTCTGATGAGAAGTGTCATGGAGCATTGTGATGACAAAGACGTAGAGAATTGTGATGACAAGGGACATGGAGCATTGTGATGACCAGAGCATGGAGCATTGGTCTGACAAGTTTCATGGATTATTGTGATGACAAATGTCATGGAGCATTTTAGATGACAATTGCGTGGGGCATTGTGATGGGAAGAGCAGGGAGCATTGTGATGACAAGGTTTATGGAGCATTGTGATGACAAGCGCAAGTCACATTTTGATGCCATGGGTCATGGAGCACAGTGCTGACAAGGTCATTCAGCTTTGTTATGACAAGGGTCATGGAGCATTGAGATGAAAAGGGGCATGGAGCATTGTGATTACAAGGGTCTAGGAGCTTTGGATGACAGAGGTCATGGATCATTTTGATTTGATTGTGATGACAATAGCCTGAAGCATTATGATGATGGGCATTGTCCATTGAGATGACAGGTGTAATGGAGCATTGAGATGAAAAGGGGCATGGAGCATTGTGATTTCAGTGGTATAGGAGCATTGTGATGACAAGAGCATGGAGCATTGTGATGAAAAGTGCTTGGAGCCTTTTCATGACATGTTTCAAGGAGCATTCTGAAGACGAGTGTCAGGGAGCATTGTGATGACAACTCTCTTTAGCATTGTGATGACAAAGATCATGGAGCACTGTGATGACAGGTGTCATGGAGCATTGTGATGAGAAGGTCATGGAGCATTGGGCTGAAAATATTCATGGAGTATTGTGGTGAGAGGGTTCATGGATCCTTTTGATGGCAATGGAATGGAGCATTGTGATGACAAGGTCCTGGAGTATTGTGAAGAGAAGACCATGGAGCCTTGTGATGACAAGTCTAATGGAGCATTCTGATGAAAAGGGGCATGGAGCATTGTGATTACAGGGCCCTGGAGCCTTGTAATGACAAGAGCAAGGAGTATTGTGATGAGAAGGCCATGGAGCATTCTCTTGATTTGTGTCATGGTGTTTTGTGATGACAAGGGCATGGACCATTGTGATTGCAGGCGTCTTGGAGCATTGTGATGACAAGGGTCATCGAGCCTTGTGAGGAGAAGGCCGTGGGACATTATGATGGGGAGGTCATTGAGCATTTTTATGACGGGGGTAATGGAGCATAGTGATGAAAAGGTCACGGTACATAGGTCTATAAAATTTCATGGATTATTGTGATGACAGTGGGTATGGAGCATTGTGATGACAAGGGCTCCGAACACTGTGATACATGGGTCATGGAGGATTGTAATGACATGGGCATGAAGCATTGTGATGAGAAGGGCATTGAGAATTGTGATGACAAGCGTCATGGAGCTTTGTGATGACAAGGGTCATGGAGCAGTGTGATAACAAATGTCATGGAGCAGTTTGATGACAAGGGCATGGTGCATTGTGATGAGAAGGGCAGGGAGCATTGTGATGACAGGTGTTATGGAACATTGTGATGTCAGGGCTCATGGAGCATTGTGATGATATGGGCATGTAGCATGGTGATGACAGGTGTCATGGAACATTGTGAGATGACAAGTGTTTTGAGCATTGTGATGACATACATCTTGGATCATTGAAATGACAAGGGCATGGAGTAATGTGATGACAGGCATCATGGAGCTTTGTGATGAGTGTGTTATGGAACATAGTGATCACAAGGGTTTGGAGCATAGTGATGACAGTGGTCATGGATCATTTTGATTTCAAGGAGCATGGAACATTGTGATGACAAGGGCATGAAGCAATGTGATCCCAAGTTTCAGGGAGGATTGTGATGACAATGGTAATGGAGTATTGTGATGAAAATCACATGGAGCACTGTGATGACAAGGTCATGTAGCATTTTGCTGACAAAGGCATGGAGCATTGTGATGAGAAGTGTCATGAAACATTGTGATAACAGGGGTCATAGAGCATTAGGATGACAAGAGCATGGACCATTTTGATGAGAAGAGTCATGGAGCATTTTGATGACAAGAGCCACAGATCATTGTGTGGTCAGGGGTCCTTGAGCGTTGTGATGACAGTGGTCATGGAGGATTTGGCTGAAAATGTTCTTGGAGCATTATGAACACAAGGGAATGGAGCATTGTGGTGACAATATCCTGGAGCATTGTGCTGAGTTGACCATGGAGTATTTTGATGACAAGTCTCATGGAGCACCCTGATGGAAAGGAGCATGGAGCATTGTGATTACAGTTGTCTTGGAACACTGTGATGACAAGAGCATGGAGCATTGTGATGAGAAGTCCATGCAACATTCTGATGACCTGCATCATGGAGCTTTGTGATGACAATGGCTAGAGGCATGGTGATTACAGGGGTCGTGGAGCATTGTGATGAAAACGGCATGGATCATTGTGATGACAAAGGCATGGAGCCTTGCCATGACAGTGTTCAAGGAGCTCCCTGACGACAAGTGTCAGGGAGCATTGTGATGAAAAGTGTATTGAGCATTGTGATGACAGAGTTCATGGAGCATTGTGATGAGTAGACCATGGATAAATGTGATGACGAGCGTCATGGGGCGTTGTGATGACAAGTGTTATGGAACATTGTGATCACAAGGGTTTGGAGCATTGTGATGACAGAGGTCATGGAGCATTTTGATTTCATTGTGATGACAAAATCATGAAGCATTATGATGAAGGGCATGGTGCATTGTGATGATAGGGTTCATGGAGCACTGAGATGAAAAGTGTCATGGAGCATTGTTATGACAGGTGTCTTGAAGCATTGTGATGACAAGGGCATGGAGCATTGTGATGAGAAGGCCAAGGAGAATTCTGATGACATGCGTCAAGGAGCTTCGTGATGACAAGGGCATAGAGCATTGTGATTACAGGGGTCTTGGAGCATTGAGAAGAAAAGGGGCATGGAGCATTGTGATTCCAGGGGTATTGGAGCATTGTGATGACAAGGGAATCGAGCATTGTGATGAAATAGTCATGGAACCTTTTCATGACACGGTTCAAGGAGGATTCTGATGACAAGTGTCAGGGAGCATTGTGATGACAAAAGTCATGAAGCACTGTGATGACAAGGATATTGGAGCATTGTGATGAGAAGTTCATGGAGCATTGGGCTGAAAATGTTCATGGAGTATTGTGATGACAGGAGTCATGGAGCATTGTGATGACAAGGGAATGGAGCATTGAGATGACAAGACCCTGGATCATTGTGATGAGAAGACCATGGAGCCTTGTGATGACAAGTCTCATGGAGCATTCTGATGAAAAGTGGCATGGAGCATTGTGATTACAGGGGTCTTGGAGCATTGTGATGACAATGGCATGGAACAATTTGATGTGAATGCCATGGAGCTTTCTGATGATATGTGTCATGGAGTTTTGTGATGAAAAGGGCATGGAGCATTGTGATTAAAGGGGTCTTGGGGCACTGTGATGACAATGGTCATGGAGCCTTGTGATGAAAAGGCCTTGATGGCAGGGGTCATGGAGCATTCTTATGACAGTGGTAATGGAGCATTGTGATGACAAAGGCATGGAGCATTTTGATGAGAAGGGCATCGAGCATTGTGATAACAAGCATCATGGAGCTTTGAGATGACAAAGTCATGGAGCAATGTGATGAGTGGGTTCATGGAGCATTGTGATGACAATGGCATGGAGCATTGTGATGCCAAAGGTCATGGACCTTTGTGATGACAAAGGTCATGGAGCATTTTGCTGACAAGGGCATGGTGCACTGTGATGAGTAGGACAGAGAGCAATGTGATGACAGGGTCATGGAGCAATTGGATGAAAAGTGTCATGGAACATTTTGATGACAGGGGTTATTGATCACTGTGATGTCAAGGGTCATCGAGCATTGTGATGAAAAGTGTCATGGTGCATTTTGATGACAGGTGTTATAGAACATTGTGATGTCAGGGGTCATGGAGCAGTGTGATGATAAGGGTATGTAGCATTGTGATGACAGGGGTCATGGAACATTGTGATGACATGGTTGAGGGAGTATTGGGATGACTAGTGATGGAACATTGTGATATCAGTGGTGAGAGAGCATTTTGATGAGAATTGCATGGAGAAATTTGATGACAAGATTTATGGAGCATTGTGATGACAAGCTTGTGGAGAATTGTGATGACAAGCGCATGGCATATTGTGATGACATGTGTCATGGAGCATTGTGCTGACAAGCACATGGAGCATTGTGGTGACAATGACATGGAGCATTGTGATGACACAGGCATGACAAATTGGTCTGACAAGTTACATGGATTATTGTGATGACAGTGGGCATGGCGAATTGTGATGACAAGGGCATGGAGCATGGTGATGACAAGTTTATGGAGTATTGTGAAGACAGGTGTCCGGGAGCATTGTGATGACATATGTTCTGGTCCATTGTGATGAGAATGGCATGGGTAATTGTGATGCCAAGTGTCATGGAGGATTGTGATGTCAAACGTAATGGAGCGTTGTGATGACAAGGTCTTGGAGCATTGTGATGACAAGGGCAAGGAGCATTGTGATGACAAGGGCCATTGAGAAGTTTGATGACAAGGTCTTGAAGCATTGTGATGACAAGCGCATGTACCTTGCTATGACAGTGGTCATGGAGCATTGCGATTACAAATGCATGGAGAATGGTGATGACAAGAGCATGTAACATTGTGATGAGAAGTGTTTTTGAGCATTGTGATTGCAAGGACGTAGAGAATTGTGATGACAGGGACATGGAGCATTGTGAGGACCAGGGCATGGAGCACTGTGATGACAAGAACGTGGAGCATTGTGATGAGAAGTCCATGGATAATTGTTATGACGAGTGTCATGGAGCACTGTAATGACAAGGGGCATGGAGCATTGTGAGGACAGGTGTCATGGAGCATTGTGGTGATAGGGGTCATGGAGCATTGTGAGGACAAGTGTCATGGAGCATTCTGAGGACAAGCTTGTGGAGTATTGTGATGACAATGGCATGGAGCATTGTGATGGAAAGGGTATGGATAATTGTAATGAAAAAGGCATGGATCCTTTTCATGACAGGATTCAAGGAGCATTCCGAAGACAAGTGTCACGGATCATTGTGATGACAAGTGTATTGAGCATTGTGATGACAAAGGTCATGGAGCATTGAGATGACAAGGGCATGGAGTATTGTGATGACAGGCATCATGGAGCGTTGTGATGACAAGTGTTATGGAACATTGTGATCACACGGGTTTGGAGCATTGCGATGACAGAGTTCATGGATCATATTGATTTCAAGGAGCATGGATCTTTGTGATGACAAGGACATGAAGCAATGTGATCCCAAGATGCATGGAGGATTGTGATGACAATGGTAATGGAGGAATGTGATGACAAGCGCATGGAGCATTGTGATGAAAAGGTCAAGTAGCGTTTTGGTGACAAAGGCATGGAACATTGTCATGACAAGTGTCATGGAGCACTATGATGACAAACGTCACGTAGCATTGTGATTACGGGACTCATGGAGCATTGGGATGGCACGGCCAAGGATCATTGTGTTGACAAGTGATATGGAGAATTTTGATGACAAGAGTCCCGGATCATTGTGTTGTCAGGGGTCATGGAGCGTTGTGATGACAGTTGTCATGGAGCATTGGGATGACAAGGGTCATGGAGCATTGTGATCATAAGGTTATGGAGCATTGGGCTGAAAATGTTCATGGAGTATTGTGATGAGAGGTGTCATGGAGCATCGTGATGACAAGGGAATGGAGCATTGTGATGACAATGTCCTGGAGCATTTAATGAGAAGACCATGGAGCCATGTGATGACAAGACTCATGGAGCATTCTCACGAAAATCGGCATGGAGAATTGTGATTTCTGTGGTCTTGGAGCTTTGTGATGAATAGGGCATGGAGCCTTGTGATGAAAATGGCATGGAGCCTTACCATGACAGGGTTCCAATAGCATATTGACATCAAGTGTCAGGGACCACTGTGATGACAAGTGTATTGAGCATGGTGATACCAAAGCTCATGGAGCATTGTGATGAGAAGACCATGGATAATTTTGATGACGAGCGTCATGCGGCGTTGTGAGGACAAGTGTTATGGAACATTGTGATCACAAGGGATTGGAGCCTTGTGATGACAGAGGTCATGGAGCATTTTGAGTTCATTCTGATGACAATAGAATGAAGCACTATGATGATGGGCATGGTGCATTGTGATGACAGTGTTCATGGAGCAATGAGATGAAAAGGTGCATGGAACATTGTAGTTACAAGTGTCTTGGAGCTTTGTGATGAGAAGGGCATGCAGCATTGTGATAAGAAGGCCATGGAGGATTCTGATGACATGCGTCATGGAGCTTTGTGATGACAAGAGCATGGAGCATTGTGATGAGAAGACCATGGATAATGGTGATGACGAGCGTCCTGGGGCGTTGTGATGAAAAGTGTTATGGAACATTGAGATCTCAAGGCTTTAGAGCATTGTGATGGCAGATGTCATGGAGCATTTTGATTTCATTTTGGTTACAATAGCGTGAAGCAATATGATGATGGACATGTTGCATTGTGAATACAGGGTTCATGGAGCTTTGAGAGAAAAAGTGGCATGGAGCTTTGTGATTACAGGGTTTTTGGAGCATTGTGATGACAAGGGCACGGAACACTTTGATACATGGGTCATGTAGGATTGTAACGACAAGGGCATGGATAATTGTGATGACAAGAGCATGTAACATTCTGATGAGAAGTGTCATGGAGCATTGTGATGACAAAGACGTAGAGAATTGTGATGACAAGGGACATGGAGCATTGTGATGACCAGAGCATGGAGCATTGGTCTGACAAGTTTCGTGGATTATTGTGATGACAAATGTCATGGAGCATTTTAGATGACAATTGCGTGGGGCATTGTGATGGGAAGAGCAGGGAGCATTGTGATGACAAGGTTTATGGAGCATTGTGATGACAAGCGCAAGTCACATTTTGATGCCATGGGTCATGGAGCACAGTGCTGACAAGGTCATTCAGCTTTGTTATGACAAGGGTCATGGAGCATTGAGATGAAAAGGGGCATGGAGCATTGTGATTACAAGGGTCTAGGAGCTTTGGATGACAGAGGTCATGGATCATTTTGATTTGATTGTGATGACAATAGCCTGAAGCATTATGATGATGGGCATTGTCCATTGAGATGACAGGTGTAATGGAGCATTGAGATGAAAAGGGGCATGGAGCATTGTGATTTCAGTGGTATAGGAGCATTGTGATGACAAGAGCATGGAGCATTGTGATGAAAAGTGCTTGGAGCCTTTTCATGACATGTTTCAAGGAGCATTCTGAAGACGAGTGTCAGGGAGCATTGTGATGACAACTCTCTTTAGCATTGTGATGACAAAGATCATGGAGCACTGTGATGACAGGTGTCATCGAGCATTGTGATGAGAAGGTCATGGAGCATTGGGCTGAAAATATTCATGGAGTATTGTGGTGAGAGGGTTCATGGATCCTTTTGATGGCAATGGAATGGAGCATTGTGATGACAAGGTCCTGGAGTATTGTGAAGAGAAGACCATGGAGCCTTGTGATGACAAGTCTAATGGAGCATTCTGATGAAAAGGGGCATGGAGCATTGTGATTACAGGGCCCTGGAGCCTTGTAATGACAAGAGCAAGGAGTATTGTGATGAGAAGGCCATGGAGCATTCTCTTGATTTGTGTCATGGTGTTTTGTGATGACAAGGGCATGGACCATTGTGATTGCAGGCGTCTTGGAGCATTGTGATGACAAGGGTCATCGAGCCTTGTGAGGAGAAGGCCGTGGGACATTATGATGGGGAGGTCATTGAGCATTTTTATGACGGGGGTAATGGAGCATAGTGATGAAAAGGTCACGGTACATAGGTCTATAAAATTTCATGGATTATTGTGATGACAGTGGGTATGGAGCATTGTGATGACAAGGGCTCCGAACACTGTGATACATGGGTCATGGAGGATTGTAATGACATGGGCATGAAGCATTGTGATGAGAAGGGCATTGAGAATTGTGATGACAAGCGTCATGGAGCTTTGTGATGACAAGGGTCATGGAGCTGTGTGATAACAAATCTCATGGAGCAGTTTGATGACAAGGGCATGGTGCATTGTGATGAGAAGGGCAGGGAGCATTGTGATGACAGGTGTTATAGAACATTGTGATGTCAGGGCTCATGGAGCATTGTGATGATATGGGCATGTAGCATGGTGATGACAGGTGTCATGGAACATTGTGAGATGACAAGTGTTTTGAGCATTGTGATGACATACATCTTGGATCACTGAAATGACAAGGGCATGGAGTAATGTGATGACAGGCAGCATGGAGCATTGTGATGAGTGTGTTATGGAACATAGTGATCACAAGGGTTTGGAGCATAGTGATGACAGTGGTCATGGATCATTTTGATTTCAAGGAGCATGGAACATTGTGATGACAAGGGCATGAAGCAATGTGATCCCAAGTTTCAGGGAGGATTGTGATGACAATGGTAATGGAGTATTGTGATGAAAATCACATGGAGCACTGTGATGACAAGGTCATGTAGCATTTTGCTGACAAAGGCATGGAGCATTGTGATGAGAAGTGTCATGAAACATTGTGATAACAGGGGTCATAGAGCATTAGGATGACAAGAGCATGGACCATTTTGATGAGAAGAGTCATGGAGCATTTTGATGACAAGAGCCACAGATCATTGTGTGGTCAGGGGTCCTTGAGCGTTGTGATGACAGTGGTCATGGAGGATTTGGCTGAAAATGTTCTTGGAGCATTATGAACACAAGGGAATGGAGCATTGTGGTGACAATATCCTGGAGCATTGTGCTGAGTTGACCATGGAGTATTTTGATGACAAGTCTCATGGAGCACCCTGATGGAAAGGAGCATGGAGCATTGTGATTACAGTTGTCTTGGAACACTGTGATGACAAGAGCATGGAGCATTGTGATGAGAAGTCCATGCAACATTCTGATGACCTGCATCATGGAGCTTTGTGATGACAATGGCTAGAGGCATGGTGATTACAGGGGTCGTGGAGCATTGTGATGAAAACGGCATGGATCATTGTGATGACAAAGGCATGGAGCCTTGCCATGACAGGGTTCAAGGAGCTCCCTGACGACAAGTGTCAGGGAGCATTGTGATGAAAAGTGTATTGAGCATTGTGATGACAGAGTTCATGGAGCATTGTGATGAGTAGACCATGGATAAATGTGATGACGAGCGTCATGGGGCGTTGTGATGACAAGTGTTATGGAACATTGTGATCACAAGGGTTTGGAGCATTGTGATGACAGAGGTCATGGAGCATTTTGATTTCATTGTGATGACAAAATCATGAAGCATTATGATGAAGGGCATGGTGCATTGTGATGATAGGGTTCATGGAGCACTGAGATGAAAAGTGTCATGGAGCATTGTTATGACAGGTGTCTTGAAGCATTGTGATGACAAGGGCATGGAGCATTGTGATGAGAAGGCCAAGGAGAATTCTGATGACATGCGTCAAGGAGCTTCGTGATGACAAGGGCATAGAGCATTGTGATTACAGGGGTCTTGGAGCATTGAGAAGAAAAGGGGCATGGAGCATTGTGATTCCAGGGGTATTGGAGCATTGTGATGACAAGGGAATCGAGCATTGTGATGAAATAGTCATGGAACCTTTTCATGACACGGTTCAAGGAGGATTCTGATGACAAGTGTCAGGGAGCATTGTGATGACAAAAGTCATGAAGCACTGTGATGACAAGGATATTGGAGCATTGTGATGAGAAGTTCATGGAGCATTGGGCTGAAAATGTTCATGGAGTATTGTGATGACAGGAGTCATGGAGCATTGTGATGACAAGGGAATGGAGCATTGAGATGACAAGACCCTGGATCATTGTGATGAGAAGACCATGGAGCCTTGTGATGACAAGTCTCATGGAGCATTCTGATGAAAAGTGGCATGGAGCATTGTGATTACAGGGGTCTTGGAGCATTGTGATGACAATGGCATGGAACAATTTGATGTGAATGCCATGGAGCTTTCTGATGATATGTGTCATGGAGTTTTGTGATGAAAAGGGCATGGAGCATTGTGATTAAAGGGGTCTTGGGGCACTGTGATGACAATGGTCATGGAGCCTTGTGATGAAAAGGCCTTGATGGCAGGGGTCATGGAGCATTCTTATGACAGTGGTAATGGAGCATTGTGATGACAAAGGCATGGAGCATTTTGATGAGAAGGGCATCGAGCATTGTGATAACAAGCATCATGGAGCTTTGAGATGACAAAGTCATGGAGCAATGTGATGAGTGGGTTCATGGAGCATTGTGATGACAATGGCATGGAGCATTGTGATGCCAAAGGTCATGGACCTTTGTGATGACAAAGGTCATGGAGCATTTTGCTGACAAGGGCATGGTGCACTGTGATGAGTAGGACAGAGAGCAATGTGATGACAGGGTCATGGAGAAATTGGATGAAAAGTGTCATGGAACATTTTGATGACAGGGGTTATTGATCACTGTGATGTCAAGGGTCATCGAGCATTGTGATGAAAAGTGTCATGGTGCATTTTGATGACAGGTGTTATAGAACATTGTGATGTCAGGGGTCATGGAGCAGTGTGATGATAAGGGTATGTAGCATTGTGATGACAAGGGTCATGGAACATTGTGATGACATGGTTGAGGGAGTATTGGGATGACTAGTGATGGAACATTGTGATATCAGTGGTGAGAGAGCATTTTGATGAGAATTGCATGGAGAAATTTGATGACAAGATTTATGGAGCATTGTGATGACAAGCTTGTGGAGAATTGTGATGACAAGCGCATGGCATATTGTGATGACATGTGTCATGGAGCATTGTGCTGACAAGCACATGGAGCATTGTGGTGACAATGACATGGAGCATTGTGATGACACAGGCATGACAAATTGGTCTGACAAGTTACATGGATTATTGTGATGACAGTGGGCATGGCGAATTGTGATGACAAGGGCATGGAGCATGGTGATGACAAGTTTATGGAGTATTGTGAAGACAGGTGTCCGGGAGCATTGTGATGACATATGTTCTGGTCCATTGTGATGAGAATGGCATGGGTAATTGTGATGCCAAGTGTCATGGAGGATTGTGATGTCAAACGTAATGGAGCGTTGTGATGACAAGGTCTTGGAGCATTGTGATGACAAGGGCAAGGAGCATTGTGATGACAAGGGCCATTGAGAAGTTTGATGACAAGGTCTTGAAGCATTGTGATGACAAGCGCATGTACCTTGCTATGACAGTGGTCATGGAGCATTGCGATTACAAATGCATGGAGAATGGTGATGACAAGAGCATGTAACATTGTGATGAGAAGTGTTTTGGAGCATTGTGATTGCAAGGACGTAGAGAATTGTGATGACAGGGACATGGAGCATTGTGAGGACCAGGGCATGGAGCACTGTGATGACAAGAACGTGGAGCATTGTGATGAGAAGTCCATGGATAATTGTTATGACGAGTGTCATGGAGCACTGTAATGACAAGGGGCATGGAGCATTGTGAGGACAGGTGTCATGGAGCATTGTGGTGATAGGGGTCATGGAGCATTGTGAGGACAAGTGTCATGGAGCATTCTGAGGAAAAGCTTGTGGAGTATTGTGATGACAATGGCATGGAGCATTGTGATGGAAAGGGTATGGATAATTGTAATGAAAAAGGCATGGATCCTTTTCATGACAGGATTCAAGGAGCATTCCGAAGACAAGTGTCACGGATCATTGTGATGACAAGTGTATTGAACATTTTGATGACAAAGGTCATGGAGCATTGAGATGACAAGGGCATGGAGTATTGTGATGACAGGCATCATGGAGCGTTGTGATGACAAGTGTTATGGAACATTGTGATCACACGGGTTTGGAGCATTGCGATGACAGAGTTCATGGATCATATTGATTTCAAGGAGCATGGATCTTTGTGATGACAAGGACATGAAGCAATGTGATCCCAAGATGCATGGAGGATTGTGATGACAATGGTAATGGAGGAATGTGATGACAAGCGCATGGAGCATTGTGATGAAAAGGTCATGTAGCGTTTTGGTGACAAAGGCATGGAGCATTGTCATGACAAGTGTCATGGAGCACTATGATGACAAACGTCACGTAGCATTGTGATTACAGGACTCATGGAGCATTGGGATGGCACGGCCAAGGATCATTGTGTTGACAAGTGATATGGAGAATTTTGATGACAAGAGTCCCGGATCATTGTGTTGTCAGGGGTCATGGAGCGTTGTGATGACAGTTGTCATGGAGCATTGGGATGACAACGGTCATGGAGCATTGTGATCATAAGGTTATGGAGCATTGGGCTGAAAATGTTCATGGAGTATTGTGATGAGAGGTGTCATGGAGCATCGTGATGACAAGGGAATGGAGCATTGTGATGACAATGTCCTGGAGCATTTAATGAGAAGACCATGGAGCCATGTGAGGACAAGTCTCATGGAGCATTCTCACGAAAATCGGCATGGAGAATTGTGATTTCTGTGGTCTTGGAGCTTTGTGATGAATAGGGCATGGAGCCTTGTGATGAAAATGGCATGGAGCCTTACCATGACAGGGTTCCAATAGCATATTGACATCAAGTGTCAGGGACCACTGTGATGACAAGTGTATTGAGCATGGTGATACCAAAGCTCATGGAGCATTGTGATGAGAAGACCATGGATAATTTTGATGACGAGCGTCATGGGGCGTTGTGAGGACAAGTGTTATGGAACATTGTGATCACAAGGGATTGGAGCCTTGTGATGACAGAGGTCATGGAGCATTTTGAGTTCATTCTGATGACAATAGCATGAAGCACTATGATGATGGGCATGGTGCATTGTGATGACAGTGTTCATGGAGCAATGAGATGAAAAGGTGCATGGAACATTGTAGTTACAAGTGTCTTGGAGCTTTGTGATGAGAAGGGCATGCAGCATTGTGATAAGAAGGCCATGGAGGATTCTGATGACATGCGTCATGGAGCTTTGTGATGACAAGAGCATGGAGCATTGTGATGAGAAGACCATGGATAATGGTGATGACGAGCGTCATGGGACGTTGGGATGAAAAGTGTTATGGAACATTGAGATCTCAAGGCTTTAGAGCATTGTGATGGCAGATGTCATGGAGCATTTTGATTCCATTTTGGTTACAATAGCGTGAAGCAATATGATGATGGACATATTGCATTGTGAATACAGGGTTCATGGAGCTTTGAGAGAAAAAGTGGCATGGAGCTTTGTGATTACAGGGTTTTTGGAGCATTGTGATGACAAGGGCACGGAACACTTTGATACATGGGTCATGTAGGATTGTAACGACAAGGGCATGGATAATTGTGATGACAAGAGCATGTAACATTCTGATGAGAAGTGTCATGGAGCATTGTGATGACAAAGACGTAGAGAATTGTGATGACAAGGGACATGGAGCATTGTGATGACCAGAGCATGGAGCATTGGTCTGACAAGTTTCATGGATTATTGTGATGACAAATGTCATGGACCATTTTAGATGACAATTGCGTGGGGCATTGTGATGGGAAGAGCAGGGAGCATTGTGATGACAAGGTTTATGGAGCATTGTGATGACAAGCGCAAGTCACATTTTGATGCCATGGGTCATGGAGCACAGTGCTGACAAGGTCATTCAGCTTTGTTATGACAAGGGTCATGGAGCATTGAGATGAAAAGGGGCATGGAGCATTGTGATTACAAGGGTCTAGGAGCTTTGGATGACAGAGGTCATGGATCATTTTGATTTGATTGTGATGACAATAGCCTGAAGCATTATGATGATGGGCATTGTCCATTGAGATGACAGGTGTAATGGAGCATTGAGATGAAAAGGGGCATGGAGCATTGTGATTTCAGTGGTATAGGAGCATTGTGATGACAAGAGCATGGAGCATTGTGATGAAAAGTGCTTGGAGCCTTTTCATGACATGTTTCAAGGAGCATTCTGAAGACGAGTGTCAGGGAGCATTGTGATGACAACTCTCTTTAGCATTGTGATGACAAAGATCATGGAGCACTGTGATGACAGGTGTCATGGAGCATTGTGATGAGAAGGTCATGGAGCATTGGGCTGAAAATATTCATGGAGTATTGTGGTGAGAGGGTTCATGGATCCTTTTGATGGCAATGGAATGGAGCATTGTGATGACAAGGTCCTGGAGTATTGTGAAGAGAAGACCATGGAGCCTTGTGATGACAAGTCTAATGGAGCATTCTGATGAAAAGGGGCATGGAGCATTGTGATTACAGGGCCCTGGAGCCTTGTAATGACAAGAGCAAGGAGTATTGTGATGAGAAGGCCATGGAGCATTCTCTTGATTTGTGTCATGGTGTTTTGTGATGACAAGGGCATGGACCATTGTGATTGCAGGCGTCTTGG
Source organism: Mesoplodon densirostris (assembly GCF_025265405.1). Classification (NCBI taxonomy): domain Eukaryota; kingdom Metazoa; phylum Chordata; class Mammalia; order Artiodactyla; family Ziphiidae; genus Mesoplodon; species Mesoplodon densirostris. The sequence continues at coordinate 4,339,455 of NC_082682.1, forward strand.
AGCATTGTGATGACAAGGGTCATCGAGCCTTGTGAGGAGAAGGCCGTGGGACATTATGATGGGGAGGTCATTGAGCATTTTTATGACGGGGGTAATGGAGCATAGTGATGAAAAGGTCACGGTACATAGGTCTATAAAATTTCATGGATTATTGTGATGACAGTGGGTATGGAGCATTGTGATGACAAGGGCTCCGAACACTGTGATACATGGGTCATGGAGGATTGTAATGACATGGGCATGAAGCATTGTGATGAGAAGGGCATTGAGAATTGTGATGACAAGCGTCATGGAGCTTTGTGATGACAAGGGTCATGGAGCAGTGTGATAACAAATGTCATGGAGCAGTTTGATGACAAGGGCATGGTGCATTGTGATGAGAAGGGCAGGGAGCATTGTGATGACAGGTGTTATGGAACATTGTGATGTCAGGGCTCATGGAGCATTGTGATGATATGGGCATGTAGCATGGTGATGACAGGTGTCATGGAACATTGTGAGATGACAAGTGTTTTGAGCATTGTGATGACATACATCTTGGATCATTGAAATGACAAGGGCATGGAGTAATGTGATGACAGGCATCATGGAGCATTGTGATGAGTGTGTTATGGAACATAGTGATCACAAGGGTTTGGAGCATAGTGATGACAGTGGTCATGGATCATTTTGATTTCAAGGAGCATGGAACATTGTGATGACAAGGGCATGAAGCAATGTGATCCCAAGTTTCAGGGAGGATTGTGATGACAATGGTAATGGAGTATTGTGATGAAAATCACATGGAGCACTGTGATGACAAGGTCATGTAGCATTTTGCTGACAAAGGCATGGAGCATTGTGATGAGAAGTGTCATGAAACATTGTGATAACAGGGGTCATAGAGCATTAGGATGACAAGAGCATGGACCATTTTGATGAGAAGAGTCATGGAGCATTTTGATGACAAGAGCCACAGATCATTGTGTGGTCAGGGGTCCTTGAGCGTTGTGATGACAGTGGTCATGGAGGATTTGGCTGAAAATGTTCTTGGAGCATTATGAACACAAGGGAATGGAACATTGTGGTGACAATATCCTGGAGCATTGTGCTGAGTTGACCATGGAGTATTTTGATGACAAGTCTCATGGAGCACCCTGATGGAAAGGAGCATGGAGCATTGTGATTACAGTTGTCTTGGAACACTGTGATGACAAGAGCATGGAGCATTGTGATGAGAAGTCCATGCAACATTCTGATGACCTGCATCATGGAGCTTTGTGATGACAATGGCTAGAGGCATGGTGATTACAGGGGTCGTGGAGCATTGTGATGAAAACGGCATGGATCATTGTGATGACAAAGGCATGGAGCCTTGCCATGACAGTGTTCAAGGAGCTCCCTGACGACAAGTGTCAGGGAGCATTGTGATGAAAAGTGTATTGAGCATTGTGATGACAGAGTTCATGGAGCATTGTGATGAGTAGACCATGGATAAATGTGATGACGAGCGTCATGGGGCGTTGTGATGACAAGTGTTATGGAACATTGTGATCACAAGGGTTTGGAGCATTGTGATGACAGAGGTCATGGAGCATTTTGATTTCATTGTGATGACAAAATCATGAAGCATTATGATGAAGGGCATGGTGCATTGTGATGATAGGGTTCATGGAGCACTGAGATGAAAAGTGTCATGGAGCATTGTTATGACAGGTGTCTTGAAGCATTGTGATGACAAGGGCATGGAGCATTGTGATGAGAAGGCCAAGGAGAATTCTGATGACATGCGTCATGGAGCTTCGTGATGACAAGGGCATAGAGCATTGTGATTACAGGGGTCTTGGAGCATTGAGAAGAAAAGGGGCATGGAGCATTGTGATTCCAGGGGTATTGGAGCATTGTGATGACAAGGGAATCGAGCATTGTGATGAAATAGTCATGGAAACTTTTCATGACATGGTTCAAGGAGGATTCTGATGACAAGTGTCAGGGAGCATTGTGATGACAAAAGTCATGAAGCACTGTGATGACAAGGATATTGGAGCATTGTGATGAGAAGTTCATGGAGCATTGGGCTGAAAATGTTCATGGAGTATTGTGATGACAGGAGTCATGGAGCATTGTGATGACAAGGGAATGGAGCATTGAGATGACAAGACCCTGGAGCATTGTGATGAGAAGACAATGGAGCCTTGTGATGACAAGTCTCATGGAGCATTCTGATGAAAAGTGGCATGGAGCATTGTGATTACAGGGGTCTTGGAGCATTGTGATGACAATGCATGGAACAATTTGATGTGAATGCCATGGAGCTTTCTGATGATATGTGTCATGGAGTTTTGTGATGAAAAGGGCATGGAGCATTGTGATTAAAGGGGTCTTGGGGCACTGTGATGACAATGGTCATGGAGCCTTGTGATGAAAAGGCCTTGATGGCAGGGGTCATGGAGCATTCTTATGACAGTGGTAATGGAGCATTGTGATGACAAAGGCATGGAGCATTTTGATGAGAAGGGCATCGAGCATTGTGATAACAAGCATCATGGAGCTTTGAGATGACAAAGTCATGGAGCAATGTGATGAGTGGGTTCATGGAGCATTGTGATGACAATGGCATGGAGCATTGTGATGCCAAAGGTCATGGACCTTTGTGATGACAAAGGTCATGGAGCATTTTGCTGACAAGGGCATGGTGCACTGTGATGAGTAGGACAGAGAGCAATGTGATGACAGGGTCATGGAGCAATTGGATGAAAAGTGTCATGGAACATTTTGATGACAGGGGTTATTGATCACTGTGATGTCAAGGGTCATCGAGCATTGTGATGAAAAGTGTCATGGTGCATTTTGATGACAGGTGTTATAGAACATTGTGATGTCAGGGGTCATGGAGCAGTGTGATGATAAGGGTATGTAGCATTGTGATGACAGGGGTCATGGAACATTGTGATGACATGGTTGAGGGAGTATTGGGATGACTAGTGATGGAACATTGTGATATCAGTGGTGAGAGAGCATTTTGATGAGAATTGCATGGAGAAATTTGATGACAAGATTTATGGAGCATTGTGATGACAAGCTTGTGGAGAATTGTGATGACAAGCGCATGGCATATTGTGATGACATGTGTCATGGAGCATTGTGCTGACAAGCACATGGAGCATTGTGGTGACAATGACATGGAGCATTGTGATGACACAGGCATGACAAATTGGTCTGACAAGTTACATGGATTATTGTGATGACAGTGGGCATGGCGAATTGTGATGACAAGGGCATGGAGCATGGTGATGACAAGTTTATGGAGTATTGTGAAGACAGGTGTCCGGGAGCATTGTGATGACATATGTTCTGGTCCATTGTGATGAGAATGGCATGGGTAATTGTGATGCCAAGTGTCATGGAGGATTGTGATGTCAAACGTAATGGAGCGTTGTGATGACAAGGTCTTGGAGCATTGTGATGACAAGGGCAAGGAGCATTGTGATGACAAGGGCCATTGAGAAGTTTGATGACAAGGTCTTGAAGCATTGTGATGACAAGCGCATGTACCTTGCTATGACAGTGGTCATGGAGCATTGCGATTACAAATGCATGGAGAATGGTGATGACAAGAGCATGTAACATTGTGATGAGAAGTGTTTTTGAGCATTGTGATTGCAAGGACGTAGAGAATTGTGATGACAGGGACATGGAGCATTGTGAGGACCAGGGCATGGAGCACTGTGATGACAAGAACGTGGAGCATTGTGATGAGAAGTCCATGGATAATTGTTATGACGAGTGTCATGGAGCACTGTAATGACAAGGGGCATGGAGCATTGTGAGGACAGGTGTCATGGAGCATTGTGGTGATAGGGGTCATGGAGCATTGTGAGGACAAGTGTCATGGAGCATTCTGAGGACAAGCTTGTGGAGTATTGTGATGACAATGGCATGGAGCATTGTGATGGAAAGGGTATGGATAATTGTAATGAAAAAGGCATGGATCCTTTTCATGACAGGATTCAAGGAGCATTCCGAAGACAAGTGTCACGGATCATTGTGATGACAAGTGTATTGAGCATTGTGATGACAAAGGTCATGGAGCATTGAGATGACAAGGGCATGGAGTATTGTGATGACAGGCATCATGGAGCGTTGTGATGACAAGTGTTATGGAACATTGTGATCACACGGGTTTGGAGCATTGTGATGACAGAGTTCATGGATCATATTGATTTCAAGGAGCATGGATCTTTGTGATGACAAGGACATGAAGCAATGTGATCCCAAGATGCATGGAGGATTGTGATGACAATGGTAATGGAGGAATGTGATGACAAGCGCATGGAGCATTGTGATGAAAATGTCATGTAGCGTTTTGGTGACAAAGGCATGGAACATTGTCATGACAAGTGTCATGGAGCACTATGATGACAAACGTCACGTAGCATTGTGATTACGGGACTCATGGAGCATTGGGATGGCACGGCCAAGGATCATTGTGTTGACAAGTGATATGGAGAATTTTGATGACAAGAGTCCCGGATCATTGTGTTGTCAGGGGTCATGGAGCGTTGTGATGACAGTTGTCATGGAGCATTGGGATGACAAGGGTCATGGAGCATTGTGATCATAAGGTTATGGAGCATTGGGCTGAAAATGTTCATGGAGTATTGTGATGAGAGGTGTCATGGAGCATCGTGATGACAAGGGAATGGAGCATTGTGATGACAATGTCCTGGAGCATTTAATGAGAAGACCATGGAGCCATGTGATGACAAGTCTCATGGAGCATTCTCACGAAAATCGGCATGGAGAATTGTGATTTCTGTGGTCTTGGAGCTTTGTGATGAATAGGGCATGGAGCCTTGTGATGAAAATGGCATGGAGCCTTACCATGACAGGGTTCCAAGAGCATATTGACATCAAGTGTCAGGGACCACTGTGATGACAAGTGTATTGAGCATGGTGATACCAAAGCTCATGGAGCATTGTGATGAGAAGACCATGGATAATTTTGATGACGAGCGTCATGCGGCGTTGTGAGGACAAGTGTTATGGAACATTGTGATCACAAGGGATTGGAGCCTTGTGATGACAGAGGTCATGGAGCATTTTGAGTTCATTCTGATGACAATAGAATGAAGCACTATGATGATGGGCATGGTGCATTGTGATGACAGTGTTCATGGAGCAATGAGATGAAAAGGTGCATGGAACATTGTAGTTACAAGTGTCTTGGAGCTTTGTGATGAGAAGGGCATGCAGCATTGTGATAAGAAGGCCATGGAGGATTCTGATGACATGCGTCATGGAGCTTTGTGATGACAAGAGCATGGAGCATTGTGATGAGAAGACCATGGATAATGGTGATGACGAGCGTCCTGGGGCGTTGTGATGAAAAGTGTTATGGAACATTGAGATCTCAAGGCTTTAGAGCATTGTGATGGCAGATGTCATGGAGCATTTTGATTTCATTTTGGTTACAATAGCGTGAAGCAATATGATGATGGACATGTTGCATTGTGAATACAGGGTTCATGGAGCTTTGAGAGAAAAAGTGGCATGGAGCTTTGTGATTACAGGGTTTTTGGAGCATTGTGATGACAAGGGCACGGAACACTTTGATACATGGGTCATGTAGGATTGTAACGACAAGGGCATGGATAATTGTGATGACAAGAGCATGTAACATTCTGATGAGAAGTGTCATGGAGCATTGTGATGACAAAGACGTAGAGAATTGTGATGACAAGGGACATGGAGCATTGTGATGACCAGAGCATGGAGCATTGGTCTGACAAGTTTCGTGGATTATTGTGATGACAAATGTCATGGAGCATTTTAGATGACAATTGCGTGGGGCATTGTGATGGGAAGAGCAGGGAGCATTGTGATGACAAGGTTTATGGAGCATTGTGATGACAAGCGCAAGTCACATTTTGATGCCATGGGTCATGGAGCACAGTGCTGACAAGGTCATTCAGCTTTGTTATGACAAGGGTCATGGAGCATTGAGATGAAAAGGGGCATGGAGCATTGTGATTACAAGGGTCTAGGAGCTTTGGATGACAGAGGTCATGGATCATTTTGATTTGATTGTGATGACAATAGCCTGAAGCATTATGATGATGGGCATTGTCCATTGAGATGACAGGTGTAATGGAGCATTGAGATGAAAAGGGGCATGGAGCATTGTGATTTCAGTGGTATAGGAGCATTGTGATGACAAGAGCATGGAGCATTGTGATGAAAAGTGCTTGGAGCCTTTTCATGACATGTTTCAAGGAGCATTCTGAAGACGAGTGTCAGGGAGCATTGTGATGACAACTCTCTTTAGCATTGTGATGACAAAGATCATGGAGCACTGTGATGACAGGTGTCATCGAGCATTGTGATGAGAAGGTCATGGAGCATTGGGCTGAAAATATTCATGGAGTATTGTGGTGAGAGGGTTCATGGATCCTTTTGATGGCAATGGAATGGAGCATTGTGATGACAAGGTCCTGGAGTATTGTGAAGAGAAGACCATGGAGCCTTGTGATGACAAGTCTAATGGAGCATTCTGATGAAAAGGGGCATGGAGCATTGTGATTACAGGGCCCTGGAGCCTTGTAATGACAAGAGCAAGGAGTATTGTGATGAGAAGGCCATGGAGCATTCTCTTGATTTGTGTCATGGTGTTTTGTGATGACAAGGGCATGGACCATTGTGATTGCAGGCGTCTTGGAGCATTGTGATGACAAGGGTCATCGAGCCTTGTGAGGAGAAGGCCGTGGGACATTATGATGGGGAGGTCATTGAGCATTTTTATGACGGGGGTAATGGAGCATAGTGATGAAAAGGTCACGGTACATAGGTCTATAAAATTTCATGGATTATTGTGATGACAGTGGGTATGGAGCATTGTGATGACAAGGGCTCCGAACACTGTGATACATGGGTCATGGAGGATTGTAATGACATGGGCATGAAGCATTGTGATGAGAAGGGCATTGAGAATTGTGATGACAAGCGTCATGGAGCTTTGTGATGACAAGGGTCATGGAGCTGTGTGATAACAAATCTCATGGAGCAGTTTGATGACAAGGGCATGGTGCATTGTGATGAGAAGGGCAGGGAGCATTGTGATGACAGGTGTTATAGAACATTGTGATGTCAGGGCTCATGGAGCATTGTGATGATATGGGCATGTAGCATGGTGATGACAGGTGTCATGGAACATTGTGAGATGACAAGTGTTTTGAGCATTGTGATGACATACATCTTGGATCACTGAAATGACAAGGGCATGGAGTAATGTGATGACAGGCAGCATGGAGCATTGTGATGAGTGTGTTATGGAACATAGTGATCACAAGGGTTTGGAGCATAGTGATGACAGTGGTCATGGATCATTTTGATTTCAAGGAGCATGGAACATTGTGATGACAAGGGCATGAAGCAATGTGATCCCAAGTTTCAGGGAGGATTGTGATGACAATGGTAATGGAGTATTGTGATGAAAATCACATGGAGCACTGTGATGACAAGGTCATGTAGCATTTTGCTGACAAAGGCATGGAGCATTGTGATGAGAAGTGTCATGAAACATTGTGATAACAGGGGTCATAGAGCATTAGGATGACAAGAGCATGGACCATTTTGATGAGAAGAGTCATGGAGCATTTTGATGACAAGAGCCACAGATCATTGTGTGGTCAGGGGTCCTTGAGCGTTGTGATGACAGTGGTCATGGAGGATTTGGCTGAAAATGTTCTTGGAGCATTATGAACACAAGGGAATGGAGCATTGTGGTGACAATATCCTGGAGCATTGTGCTGAGTTGACCATGGAGTATTTTGATGACAAGTCTCATGGAGCACCCTGATGGAAAGGAGCATGGAGCATTGTGATTACAGTTGTCTTGGAACACTGTGATGACAAGAGCATGGAGCATTGTGATGAGAAGTCCATGCAACATTCTGATGACCTGCATCATGGAGCTTTGTGATGACAATGGCTAGAGGCATGGTGATTACAGGGGTCGTGGAGCATTGTGATGAAAACGGCATGGATCATTGTGATGACAAAGGCATGGAGCCTTGCCATGACAGGGTTCAAGGAGCTCCCTGACGACAAGTGTCAGGGAGCATTGTGATGAAAAGTGTATTGAGCATTGTGATGACAGAGTTCATGGAGCATTGTGATGAGTAGACCATGGATAAATGTGATGACGAGCGTCATGGGGCGTTGTGATGACAAGTGTTATGGAACATTGTGATCACAAGGGTTTGGAGCATTGTGATGACAGAGGTCATGGAGCATTTTGATTTCATTGTGATGACAAAATCATGAAGCATTATGATGAAGGGCATGGTGCATTGTGATGATAGGGTTCATGGAGCACTGAGATGAAAAGTGTCATGGAGCATTGTTATGACAGGTGTCTTGAAGCATTGTGATGACAAGGGCATGGAGCATTGTGATGAGAAGGCCAAGGAGAATTCTGATGACATGCGTCAAGGAGCTTCGTGATGACAAGGGCATAGAGCATTGTGATTACAGGGGTCTTGGAGCATTGAGAAGAAAAGGGGCATGGAGCATTGTGATTCCAGGGGTATTGGAGCATTGTGATGACAAGGGAATCGAGCATTGTGATGAAATAGTCATGGAACCTTTTCATGACACGGTTCAAGGAGGATTCTGATGACAAGTGTCAGGGAGCATTGTGATGACAAAAGTCATGAAGCACTGTGATGACAAGGATATTGGAGCATTGTGATGAGAAGTTCATGGAGCATTGGGCTGAAAATGTTCATGGAGTATTGTGATGACAGGAGTCATGGAGCATTGTGATGACAAGGGAATGGAGCATTGAGATGACAAGACCCTGGATCATTGTGATGAGAAGACCATGGAGCCTTGTGATGACAAGTCTCATGGAGCATTCTGATGAAAAGTGGCATGGAGCATTGTGATTACAGGGGTCTTGGAGCATTGTGATGACAATGGCATGGAACAATTTGATGTGAATGCCATGGAGCTTTCTGATGATATGTGTCATGGAGTTTTGTGATGAAAAGGGCATGGAGCATTGTGATTAAAGGGGTCTTGGGGCACTGTGATGACAATGGTCATGGAGCCTTGTGATGAAAAGGCCTTGATGGCAGGGGTCATGGAGCATTCTTATGACAGTGGTAATGGAGCATTGTGATGACAAAGGCATGGAGCATTTTGATGAGAAGGGCATCGAGCATTGTGATAACAAGCATCATGGAGCTTTGAGATGACAAAGTCATGGAGCAATGTGATGAGTGGGTTCATGGAGCATTGTGATGACAATGGCATGGAGCATTGTGATGCCAAAGGTCATGGACCTTTGTGATGACAAAGGTCATGGAGCATTTTGCTGACAAGGGCATGGTGCACTGTGATGAGTAGGACAGAGAGCAATGTGATGACAGGGTCATGGAGAAATTGGATGAAAAGTGTCATGGAACATTTTGATGACAGGGGTTATTGATCACTGTGATGTCAAGGGTCATCGAGCATTGTGATGAAAAGTGTCATGGTGCATTTTGATGACAGGTGTTATAGAACATTGTGATGTCAGGGGTCATGGAGCAGTGTGATGATAAGGGTATGTAGCATTGTGATGACAAGGGTCATGGAACATTGTGATGACATGGTTGAGGGAGTATTGGGATGACTAGTGATGGAACATTGTGATATCAGTGGTGAGAGAGCATTTTGATGAGAATTGCATGGAGAAATTTGATGACAAGATTTATGGAGCATTGTGATGACAAGCTTGTGGAGAATTGTGATGACAAGCGCATGGCATATTGTGATGACATGTGTCATGGAGCATTGTGCTGACAAGCACATGGAGCATTGTGGTGACAATGACATGGAGCATTGTGATGACACAGGCATGACAAATTGGTCTGACAAGTTACATGGATTATTGTGATGACAGTGGGCATGGCGAATTGTGATGACAAGGGCATGGAGCATGGTGATGACAAGTTTATGGAGTATTGTGAAGACAGGTGTCCGGGAGCATTGTGATGACATATGTTCTGGTCCATTGTGATGAGAATGGCATGGGTAATTGTGATGCCAAGTGTCATGGAGGATTGTGATGTCAAACGTAATGGAGCGTTGTGATGACAAGGTCTTGGAGCATTGTGATGACAAGGGCAAGGAGCATTGTGATGACAAGGGCCATTGAGAAGTTTGATGACAAGGTCTTGAAGCATTGTGATGACAAGCGCATGTACCTTGCTATGACAGTGGTCATGGAGCATTGCGATTACAAATGCATGGAGAATGGTGATGACAAGAGCATGTAACATTGTGATGAGAAGTGTTTTGGAGCATTGTGATTGCAAGGACGTAGAGAATTGTGATGACAGGGACATGGAGCATTGTGAGGACCAGGGCATGGAGCACTGTGATGACAAGAACGTGGAGCATTGTGATGAGAAGTCCATGGATAATTGTTATGACGAGTGTCATGGAGCACTGTAATGACAAGGGGCATGGAGCATTGTGAGGACAGGTGTCATGGAGCATTGTGGTGATAGGGGTCATGGAGCATTGTGAGGACAAGTGTCATGGAGCATTCTGAGGAAAAGCTTGTGGAGTATTGTGATGACAATGGCATGGAGCATTGTGATGGAAAGGGTATGGATAATTGTAATGAAAAAGGCATGGATCCTTTTCATGACAGGATTCAAGGAGCATTCCGAAGACAAGTGTCACGGATCATTGTGATGACAAGTGTATTGAACATTTTGATGACAAAGGTCATGGAGCATTGAGATGACAAGGGCATGGAGTATTGTGATGACAGGCATCATGGAGCGTTGTGATGACAAGTGTTATGGAACATTGTGATCACACGGGTTTGGAGCATTGCGATGACAGAGTTCATGGATCATATTGATTTCAAGGAGCATGGATCTTTGTGATGACAAGGACATGAAGCAATGTGATCCCAAGATGCATGGAGGATTGTGATGACAATGGTAATGGAGGAATGTGATGACAAGCGCATGGAGCATTGTGATGAAAAGGTCATGTAGCGTTTTGGTGACAAAGGCATGGAGCATTGTCATGACAAGTGTCATGGAGCACTATGATGACAAACGTCACGTAGCATTGTGATTACAGGACTCATGGAGCATTGGGATGGCACGGCCAAGGATCATTGTGTTGACAAGTGATATGGAGAATTTTGATGACAAGAGTCCCGGATCATTGTGTTGTCAGGGGTCATGGAGCGTTGTGATGACAGTTGTCATGGAGCATTGGGATGACAACGGTCATGGAGCATTGTGATCATAAGGTTATGGAGCATTGGGCTGAAAATGTTCATGGAGTATTGTGATGAGAGGTGTCATGGAGCATCGTGATGACAAGGGAATGGAGCATTGTGATGACAATGTCCTGGAGCATTTAATGAGAAGACCATGGAGCCATGTGAGGACAAGTCTCATGGAGCATTCTCACGAAAATCGGCATGGAGAATTGTGATTTCTGTGGTCTTGGAGCTTTGTGATGAATAGGGCATGGAGCCTTGTGATGAAAATGGCATGGAGCCTTACCATGACAGGGTTCCAATAGCATATTGACATCAAGTGTCAGGGACCACTGTGATGACAAGTGTATTGAGCATGGTGATACCAAAGCTCATGGAGCATTGTGATGAGAAGACCATGGATAATTTTGATGACGAGCGTCATGGGGCGTTGTGAGGACAAGTGTTATGGAACATTGTGATCACAAGGGATTGGAGCCTTGTGATGACAGAGGTCATGGAGCATTTTGAGTTCATTCTGATGACAATAGCATGAAGCACTATGATGATGGGCATGGTGCATTGTGATGACAGTGTTCATGGAGCAATGAGATGAAAAGGTGCATGGAACATTGTAGTTACAAGTGTCTTGGAGCTTTGTGATGAGAAGGGCATGCAGCATTGTGATAAGAAGGCCATGGAGGATTCTGATGACATGCGTCATGGAGCTTTGTGATGACAAGAGCATGGAGCATTGTGATGAGAAGACCATGGATAATGGTGATGACGAGCGTCATGGGACGTTGGGATGAAAAGTGTTATGGAACATTGAGATCTCAAGGCTTTAGAGCATTGTGATGGCAGATGTCATGGAGCATTTTGATTCCATTTTGGTTACAATAGCGTGAAGCAATATGATGATGGACATATTGCATTGTGAATACAGGGTTCATGGAGCTTTGAGAGAAAAAGTGGCATGGAGCTTTGTGATTACAGGGTTTTTGGAGCATTGTGATGACAAGGGCACGGAACACTTTGATACATGGGTCATGTAGGATTGTAACGACAAGGGCATGGATAATTGTGATGACAAGAGCATGTAACATTCTGATGAGAAGTGTCATGGAGCATTGTGATGACAAAGACGTAGAGAATTGTGATGACAAGGGACATGGAGCATTGTGATGACCAGAGCATGGAGCATTGGTCTGACAAGTTTCATGGATTATTGTGATGACAAATGTCATGGACCATTTTAGATGACAATTGCGTGGGGCATTGTGATGGGAAGAGCAGGGAGCATTGTGATGACAAGGTTTATGGAGCATTGTGATGACAAGCGCAAGTCACATTTTGATGCCATGGGTCATGGAGCACAGTGCTGACAAGGTCATTCAGCTTTGTTATGACAAGGGTCATGGAGCATTGAGATGAAAAGGGGCATGGAGCATTGTGATTACAAGGGTCTAGGAGCTTTGGATGACAGAGGTCATGGATCATTTTGATTTGATTGTGATGACAATAGCCTGAAGCATTATGATGATGGGCATTGTCCATTGAGATGACAGGTGTAATGGAGCATTGAGATGAAAAGGGGCATGGAGCATTGTGATTTCAGTGGTATAGGAGCATTGTGATGACAAGAGCATGGAGCATTGTGATGAAAAGTGCTTGGAGCCTTTTCATGACATGTTTCAAGGAGCATTCTGAAGACGAGTGTCAGGGAGCATTGTGATGACAACTCTCTTTAGCATTGTGATGACAAAGATCATGGAGCACTGTGATGACAGGTGTCATGGAGCATTGTGATGAGAAGGTCATGGAGCATTGGGCTGAAAATATTCATGGAGTATTGTGGTGAGAGGGTTCATGGATCCTTTTGATGGCAATGGAATGGAGCATTGTGATGACAAGGTCCTGGAGTATTGTGAAGAGAAGACCATGGAGCCTTGTGATGACAAGTCTAATGGAGCATTCTGATGAAAAGGGGCATGGAGCATTGTGATTACAGGGCCCTGGAGCCTTGTAATGACAAGAGCAAGGAGTATTGTGATGAGAAGGCCATGGAGCATTCTCTTGATTTGTGTCATGGTGTTTTGTGATGACAAGGGCATGGACCATTGTGATTGCAGGCGTCTTGGAGCATTGTGATGACAAGGGTCATCGAGCCTTGTGAGGAGAAGGCCGTGGGACATTATGATGGGGAGGTCATTGAGCATTTTTATGACGGGGGTAATGGAGCATAGTGATGAAAAGGTCACGGTACATAGGTCTATAAAATTTCATGGATTATTGTGATGACAGTGGGTATGGAGCATTGTGATGACAAGGGCTCCGAACACTGTGATACATGGGTCATGGAGGATTGTAATGACATGGGCATGAAGCATTGTGATGAGAAGGGCATTGAGAATTGTGATGACAAGCGTCATGGAGCTTTGTGATGACAAGGGTCATGGAGCAGTGTGATAACAAATGTCATGGAGCAGTTTGATGACAAGGGCATGGTGCATTGTGATGAGAAGGGCAGGGAGCATTGTGATGACAGGTGTTATGGAACATTGTGATGTCAGGGCTCATGGAGCATTGTGATGATATGGGCATGTAGCATGGTGATGACAGGTGTCATGGAACATTGTGAGATGACAAGTGTTTTGAGCATTGTGATGACATACATCTTGGATCATTGAAATGACAAGGGCATGGAGTAATGTGATGACAGGCATCATGGAGCATTGTGATGAGTGTGTTATGGAACATAGTGATCACAAGGGTTTGGAGCATAGTGATGACAGTGGTCATGGATCATTTTGATTTCAAGGAGCATGGAACATTGTGATGACAAGGGCATGAAGCAATGTGATCCCAAGTTTCAGGGAGGATTGTGATGACAATGGTAATGGAGTATTGTGATGAAAATCACATGGAGCACTGTGATGACAAGGTCATGTAGCATTTTGCTGACAAAGGCATGGAGCATTGTGATGAGAAGTGTCATGAAACATTGTGATAACAGGGGTCATAGAGCATTAGGATGACAAGAGCATGGACCATTTTGATGAGAAGAGTCATGGAGCATTTTGATGACAAGAGCCACAGATCATTGTGTGGTCAGGGGTCCTTGAGCGTTGTGATGACAGTGGTCATGGAGGATTTGGCTGAAAATGTTCTTGGAGCATTATGAACACAAGGGAATGGAACATTGTGGTGACAATATCCTGGAGCATTGTGCTGAGTTGACCATGGAGTATTTTGATGACAAGTCTCATGGAGCACCCTGATGGAAAGGAGCATGGAGCATTGTGATTACAGTTGTCTTGGAACACTGTGATGACAAGAGCATGGAGCATTGTGATGAGAAGTCCATGCAACATTCTGATGACCTGCATCATGGAGCTTTGTGATGACAATGGCTAGAGGCATGGTGATTACAGGGGTCGTGGAGCATTGTGATGAAAACGGCATGGATCATTGTGATGACAAAGGCATGGAGCCTTGCCATGACAGTGTTCAAGGAGCTCCCTGACGACAAGTGTCAGGGAGCATTGTGATGAAAAGTGTATTGAGCATTGTGATGACAGAGTTCATGGAGCATTGTGATGAGTAGACCATGGATAAATGTGATGACGAGCGTCATGGGGCGTTGTGATGACAAGTGTTATGGAACATTGTGATCACAAGGGTTTGGAGCATTGTGATGACAGAGGTCATGGAGCATTTTGATTTCATTGTGATGACAAAATCATGAAGCATTATGATGAAGGGCATGGTGCATTGTGATGATAGGGTTCATGGAGCACTGAGATGAAAAGTGTCATGGAGCATTGTTATGACAGGTGTCTTGAAGCATTGTGATGACAAGGGCATGGAGCATTGTGATGAGAAGGCCAAGGAGAATTCTGATGACATGCGTCATGGAGCTTCGTGATGACAAGGGCATAGAGCATTGTGATTACAGGGGTCTTGGAGCATTGAGAAGAAAAGGGGCATGGAGCATTGTGATTCCAGGGGTATTGGAGCATTGTGATGACAAGGGAATCGAGCATTGTGATGAAATAGTCATGGAAACTTTTCATGACATGGTTCAAGGAGGATTCTGATGACAAGTGTCAGGGAGCATTGTGATGACAAAAGTCATGAAGCACTGTGATGACAAGGATATTGGAGCATTGTGATGAGAAGTTCATGGAGCATTGGGCTGAAAATGTTCATGGAGTATTGTGATGACAGGAGTCATGGAGCATTGTGATGACAAGGGAATGGAGCATTGAGATGACAAGACCCTGGAGCATTGTGATGAGAAGACAATGGAGCCTTGTGATGACAAGTCTCATGGAGCATTCTGATGAAAAGTGGCATGGAGCATTGTGATTACAGGGGTCTTGGAGCATTGTGATGACAATGCATGGAACAATTTGATGTGAATGCCATGGAGCTTTCTGATGATATGTGTCATGGAGTTTTGTGATGAAAAGGGCATGGAGCATTGTGATTAAAGGGGTCTTGGGGCACTGTGATGACAATGGTCATGGAGCCTTGTGATGAAAAGGCCTTGATGGCAGGGGTCATGGAGCATTCTTATGACAGTGGTAATGGAGCATTGTGATGACAAAGGCATGGAGCATTTTGATGAGAAGGGCATCGAGCATTGTGATAACAAGCATCATGGAGCTTTGAGATGACAAAGTCATGGAGCAATGTGATGAGTGGGTTCATGGAGCATTGTGATGACAATGGCATGGAGCATTGTGATGCCAAAGGTCATGGACCTTTGTGATGACAAAGGTCATGGAGCATTTTGCTGACAAGGGCATGGTGCACTGTGATGAGTAGGACAGAGAGCAATGTGATGACAGGGTCATGGAGCAATTGGATGAAAAGTGTCATGGAACATTTTGATGACAGGGGTTATTGATCACTGTGATGTCAAGGGTCATCGAGCATTGTGATGAAAAGTGTCATGGTGCATTTTGATGACAGGTGTTATAGAACATTGTGATGTCAGGGGTCATGGAGCAGTGTGATGATAAGGGTATGTAGCATTGTGATGACAGGGGTCATGGAACATTGTGATGACATGGTTGAGGGAGTATTGGGATGACTAGTGATGGAACATTGTGATATCAGTGGTGAGAGAGCATTTTGATGAGAATTGCATGGAGAAATTTGATGACAAGATTTATGGAGCATTGTGATGACAAGCTTGTGGAGAATTGTGATGACAAGCGCATGGCATATTGTGATGACATGTGTCATGGAGCATTGTGCTGACAAGCACATGGAGCATTGTGGTGACAATGACATGGAGCATTGTGATGACACAGGCATGACAAATTGGTCTGACAAGTTACATGGATTATTGTGATGACAGTGGGCATGGCGAATTGTGATGACAAGGGCATGGAGCATGGTGATGACAAGTTTATGGAGTATTGTGAAGACAGGTGTCCGGGAGCATTGTGATGACATATGTTCTGGTCCATTGTGATGAGAATGGCATGGGTAATTGTGATGCCAAGTGTCATGGAGGATTGTGATGTCAAACGTAATGGAGCGTTGTGATGACAAGGTCTTGGAGCATTGTGATGACAAGGGCAAGGAGCATTGTGATGACAAGGGCCATTGAGAAGTTTGATGACAAGGTCTTGAAGCATTGTGATGACAAGCGCATGTACCTTGCTATGACAGTGGTCATGGAGCATTGCGATTACAAATGCATGGAGAATGGTGATGACAAGAGCATGTAACATTGTGATGAGAAGTGTTTTTGAGCATTGTGATTGCAAGGACGTAGAGAATTGTGATGACAGGGACATGGAGCATTGTGAGGACCAGGGCATGGAGCACTGTGATGACAAGAACGTGGAGCATTGTGATGAGAAGTCCATGGATAATTGTTATGACGAGTGTCATGGAGCACTGTAATGACAAGGGGCATGGAGCATTGTGAGGACAGGTGTCATGGAGCATTGTGGTGATAGGGGTCATGGAGCATTGTGAGGACAAGTGTCATGGAGCATTCTGAGGACAAGCTTGTGGAGTATTGTGATGACAATGGCATGGAGCATTGTGATGGAAAGGGTATGGATAATTGTAATGAAAAAGGCATGGATCCTTTTCATGACAGGATTCAAGGAGCATTCCGAAGACAAGTGTCACGGATCATTGTGATGACAAGTGTATTGAGCATTGTGATGACAAAGGTCATGGAGCATTGAGATGACAAGGGCATGGAGTATTGTGATGACAGGCATCATGGAGCGTTGTGATGACAAGTGTTATGGAACATTGTGATCACACGGGTTTGGAGCATTGTGATGACAGAGTTCATGGATCATATTGATTTCAAGGAGCATGGATCTTTGTGATGACAAGGACATGAAGCAATGTGATCCCAAGATGCATGGAGGATTGTGATGACAATGGTAATGGAGGAATGTGATGACAAGCGCATGGAGCATTGTGATGAAAATGTCATGTAGCGTTTTGGTGACAAAGGCATGGAACATTGTCATGACAAGTGTCATGGAGCACTATGATGACAAACGTCACGTAGCATTGTGATTACGGGACTCATGGAGCATTGGGATGGCACGGCCAAGGATCATTGTGTTGACAAGTGATATGGAGAATTTTGATGACAAGAGTCCCGGATCATTGTGTTGTCAGGGGTCATGGAGCGTTGTGATGACAGTTGTCATGGAGCATTGGGATGACAAGGGTCATGGAGCATTGTGATCATAAGGTTATGGAGCATTGGGCTGAAAATGTTCATGGAGTATTGTGATGAGAGGTGTCATGGAGCATCGTGATGACAAGGGAATGGAGCATTGTGATGACAATGTCCTGGAGCATTTAATGAGAAGACCATGGAGCCATGTGATGACAAGTCTCATGGAGCATTCTCACGAAAATCGGCATGGAGAATTGTGATTTCTGTGGTCTTGGAGCTTTGTGATGAATAGGGCATGGAGCCTTGTGATGAAAATGGCATGGAGCCTTACCATGACAGGGTTCCAAGAGCATATTGACATCAAGTGTCAGGGACCACTGTGATGACAAGTGTATTGAGCATGGTGATACCAAAGCTCATGGAGCATTGTGATGAGAAGACCATGGATAATTTTGATGACGAGCGTCATGCGGCGTTGTGAGGACAAGTGTTATGGAACATTGTGATCACAAGGGATTGGAGCCTTGTGATGACAGAGGTCATGGAGCATTTTGAGTTCATTCTGATGACAATAGAATGAAGCACTATGATGATGGGCATGGTGCATTGTGATGACAGTGTTCATGGAGCAATGAGATGAAAAGGTGCATGGAACATTGTAGTTACAAGTGTCTTGGAGCTTTGTGATGAGAAGGGCATGCAGCATTGTGATAAGAAGGCCATGGAGGATTCTGATGACATGCGTCATGGAGCTTTGTGATGACAAGAGCATGGAGCATTGTGATGAGAAGACCATGGATAATGGTGATGACGAGCGTCCTGGGGCGTTGTGATGAAAAGTGTTATGGAACATTGAGATCTCAAGGCTTTAGAGCATTGTGATGGCAGATGTCATGGAGCATTTTGATTTCATTTTGGTTACAATAGCGTGAAGCAATATGATGATGGACATGTTGCATTGTGAATACAGGGTTCATGGAGCTTTGAGAGAAAAAGTGGCATGGAGCTTTGTGATTACAGGGTTTTTGGAGCATTGTGATGACAAGGGCACGGAACACTTTGATACATGGGTCATGTAGGATTGTAACGACAAGGGCATGGATAATTGTGATGACAAGAGCATGTAACATTCTGATGAGAAGTGTCATGGAGCATTGTGATGACAAAGACGTAGAGAATTGTGATGACAAGGGACATGGAGCATTGTGATGACCAGAGCATGGAGCATTGGTCTGACAAGTTTCGTGGATTATTGTGATGACAAATGTCATGGAGCATTTTAGATGACAATTGCGTGGGGCATTGTGATGGGAAGAGCAGGGAGCATTGTGATGACAAGGTTTATGGAGCATTGTGATGACAAGCGCAAGTCACATTTTGATGCCATGGGTCATGGAGCACAGTGCTGACAAGGTCATTCAGCTTTGTTATGACAAGGGTCATGGAGCATTGAGATGAAAAGGGGCATGGAGCATTGTGATTACAAGGGTCTAGGAGCTTTGGATGACAGAGGTCATGGATCATTTTGATTTGATTGTGATGACAATAGCCTGAAGCATTATGATGATGGGCATTGTCCATTGAGATGACAGGTGTAATGGAGCATTGAGATGAAAAGGGGCATGGAGCATTGTGATTTCAGTGGTATAGGAGCATTGTGATGACAAGAGCATGGAGCATTGTGATGAAAAGTGCTTGGAGCCTTTTCATGACATGTTTCAAGGAGCATTCTGAAGACGAGTGTCAGGGAGCATTGTGATGACAACTCTCTTTAGCATTGTGATGACAAAGATCATGGAGCACTGTGATGACAGGTGTCATGGAGCATTGTGATGAGAAGGTCATGGAGCATTGGGCTGAAAATATTCATGGAGTATTGTGGTGAGAGGGTTCATGGATCCTTTTGATGGCAATGGAATGGAGCATTGTGATGACAAGGTCCTGGAGTATTGTGAAGAGAAGACCATGGAGCCTTGTGATGACAAGTCTAATGGAGCATTCTGATGAAAAGGGGCATGGAGCATTGTGATTACAGGGCCCTGGAGCCTTGTAATGACAAGAGCAAGGAGTATTGTGATGAGAAGGCCATGGAGCATTCTCTTGATTTGTGTCATGGTGTTTTGTGATGACAAGGGCATGGACCATTGTGATTGCAGGCGTCTTGGAGCATTGTGATGACAAGGGTCATCGAGCCTTGTGAGGAGAAGGCCGTGGGACATTATGATGGGGAGGTCATTGAGCATTTTTATGACGGGGGTAATGGAGCATAGTGATGAAAAGGTCACGGTACATAGGTCTATAAAATTTCATGGATTATTGTGATGACAGTGGGTATGGAGCATTGTGATGACAAGGGCTCCGAACACTGTGATACATGGGTCATGGAGGATTGTAATGACATGGGCATGAAGCATTGTGATGAGAAGGGCATTGAGAATTGTGATGACAAGCGTCATGGAGCTTTGTGATGACAAGGGTCATGGAGCAGTGTGATAACAAATGTCATGGAGCAGTTTGATGACAAGGGCATGGTGCATTGTGATGAGAAGGGCAGGGAGCATTGTGATGACAGGTGTTATGGAACATTGTGATGTCAGGGCTCATGGAGCATTGTGATGATATGGGCATGTAGCATGGTGATGACAGGTGTCATGGAACATTGTGAGATGACAAGTGTTTTGAGCATTGTGATGACATACATCTTGGATCATTGAAATGACAAGGGCATGGAGTAATGTGATGACAGGCAGCATGGAGCATTGTGATGAGTGTGTTATGGAACATAGTGATCACAAGGGTTTGGAGCATAGTGATGACAGTGGTCATGGATCATTTTGATTTCAAGGAGCATGGAACATTGTGATGACAAGGGCATGAAGCAATGTGATCCCAAGTTTCAGGGAGGATTGTGATGACAATGGTAATGGAGTATTGTGATGAAAATCACATGGAGCACTGTGATGACAAGGTCATGTAGCATTTTGCTGACAAAGGCATGGAGCATTGTGATGAGAAGTGTCATGAAACATTGTGATAACAGGGGTCATAGAGCATTAGGATGACAAGAGCATGGACCATTTTGATGAGAAGAGTCATGGAGCATTTTGATGACAAGAGCCACAGATCATTGTGTGGTCAGGGGTCCTTGAGCGTTGTGATGACAGTGGTCATGGAGGATTTGGCTGAAAATGTTCTTGGAGCATTATGAACACAAGGGAATGGAGCATTGTGGTGACAATATCCTGGAGCATTGTGCTGAGTTGACCATGGAGTATTTTGATGACAAGTCTCATGGAGCACCCTGATGGAAAGGAGCATGGAGCATTGTGATTACAGTTGTCTTGGAACACTGTGATGACAAGAGCATGGAGCATTGTGATGAGAAGTCCATGCAACATTCTGATGACCTGCATCATGGAGCTTTGTGATGACAATGGCTAGAGGCATGGTGATTACAGGGGTCGTGGAGCATTGTGATGAAAACGGCATGGATCATTGTGATGACAAAGGCATGGAGCCTTGCCATGACAGTGTTCAAGGAGCTCCCTGACGACAAGTGTCAGGGAGCATTGTGATGAAAAGTGTATTGAGCATTGTGATGACAGAGTTCATGGAGCATTGTGATGAGTAGACCATGGATAAATGTGATGACGAGCGTCATGGGGCGTTGTGATGACAAGTGTTATGGAACATTGTGATCACAAGGGTTTGGAGCATTGTGATGACAGAGGTCATGGAGCATTTTGATTTCATTGTGATGACAAAATCATGAAGCATTATGATGAAGGGCATGGTGCATTGTGATGATAGGGTTCATGGAGCACTGAGATGAAAAGTGTCATGGAGCATTGTTATGACAGGTGTCTTGAAGCATTGTGATGACAAGGGCATGGAGCATTGTGATGAGAAGGCCAAGGAGAATTCTGATGACATGCGTCAAAGAGCTTCGTGATGACAAGGGCATAGAGCATTGTGATTACAGGGGTCTTGGAGCATTGAGAAGAAAAGGGGCATGGAGCATTGTGATTCCAGGGGTATTGGAGCATTGTGATGACAAGGGAATCGAGCATTGTGATGAAATAGTCATGGAACCTTTTCATGACACGGTTCAAGGAGGATTCTGATGACAAGTGTCAGGGAGCATTGTGATGACAAAAGTCATGAAGCACTGTGATGACAAGGATATTGGAGCATTGTGATGAGAAGTTCATGGAGCATTGGGCTGAAAATGTTCATGGAGTATTGTGATGACAGGAGTCATGGAGCATTGTGATGACAAGGGAATGGAGCATTGAGATGACAAGACCCTGGATCATTGTGATGAGAAGACCATGGAGCCTTGTGATGACAAGTCTCATGGAGCATTCTGATGAAAAGTGGCATGGAGCATTGTGATTACAGGGGTCTTGGAGCATTGTGATGACAATGGCATGGAACAATTTGATGTGAATGCCATGGAGCTTTCTGATGATATGTGTCATGGAGTTTTGTGATGAAAAGGGCATGGAGCATTGTGATTAAAGGGGTCTTGGGGCACTGTGATGACAATGGTCATGGAGCCTTGTGATGAAAAGGCCTTGATGGCAGGGGTCATGGAGCATTCTTATGACAGTGGTAATGGAGCATTGTGATGACAAAGGCATGGAGCATTTTGATGAGAAGGGCATCGAGCATTGTGATAACAAGCATCATGGAGCTTTGAGATGACAAAGTCATGGAGCAATGTGATGAGTGGGTTCATGGAGCATTGTGATGACAATGGCATGGAGCATTGTGATGCCAAAGGTCATGGACCTTTGTGATGACAAAGGTCATGGAGCATTTTGCTGACAAGGGCATGGTGCACTGTGATGAGTAGGACAGAGAGCAATGTGATGACAGGGTCATGGAGCAATTGGATGAAAAGTGTCATGGAACATTTTGATGACAGGGGTTATTGATCACTGTGATGTCAAGGGTCATCGAGCATTGTGATGAAAAGTGTCATGGTGCATTTTGATGACAGGTGTTATAGAACATTGTGATGTCAGGGGTCATGGAGCAGTGTGATGATAAGGGTATGTAGCATTGTGATGACAAGGGTCATGGAACATTGTGATGACATGGTTGAGGGAGTATTGGGATGACTAGTGATGGAACATTGTGATATCAGTGGTGAGAGAGCATTTTGATGAGAATTGCATGGAGAAATTTGATGACAAGATTTATGGAGCATTGTGATGACAAGCTTGTGGAGAATTGTGATGACAAGTGCATGGCATATTGTGATGACATGTGTCATGGAGCATTGTGCTGACAAGCACATGGAGCATTGTGGTGACAATGACATGGAGCATTGTGATGACACAGGCATGACAAATTGGTCTGACAAGTTACATGGATTATTGTGATGACAGTGGGCATGGCGAATTGTGATGACAAGGGCATGGAGCATGGTGATGACAAGTTTATGAAGTATTGTGAAGACAGGTGTCCGGGAGCATTGTGATGACATATGTTCTGGTCCATTGTGATGAGAATGGCATGGGTAATTGTGATGCCAAGTGTCATGGAGGATTGTGATGTCAAACGTAATGGAGCGTTGTGATGACAAGGTCTTGGAGCATTGTGATGACAAGGGCAAGGAGCATTGTGATGACAAGGGCCATTGAGAAGTTTGATGACAAGGTCTTGAAGCATTGTGATGACAAGCGCATGTACCTTGCTATGACAGTGGTCATGGAGCATTGCGATTACAAATGCATGGAGAATGGTGATGACAAGAGCATGTAACATTGTGATGAGAAGTGTTTTTGAGCATTGTGATTGCAAGGACGTAGAGAATTGTGATGACAGGGACATGGAGCATTGTGAGGACCAGGGCATGGAGCACTGTGATGACAAGAACGTGGAGCATTGTGATGAGAAGTCCATGGATAATTGTTATGACGAGTGTCATGGAGCACTGTAATGACAAGGGGCATGGAGCATTGTGAGGACAGGTGTCATGGAGCATTGTGGTGATAGGGGTCATGGAGCATTGTGAGGACGAGTGTCATGGAGCATTCTGAGGACAAGCTTGTGGAGTATTGTGATGACAATGGCATGGAGCATTGTGATGGAAAGGGTATGGATAATTGTAATGAAAAAGGCATGGATCCTTTTCATGACAGGATTCAAGGAGCATTCCGAAGACAAGTGTCACGGATCATTGTGATGACAAGTGTATTGAGCATTGTGATGACAAAGGTCATGGAGCATTGAGATGACAAGGGCATGGAGTATTGTGATGACAGGCATCATGGAGCGTTGTGATGACAAGTGTTATGGAACATTGTGATCACACGGGTTTGGAGCATTGCGATGACAGAGTTCATGGATCATATTGATTTCAAGGAGCATGGATCTTTGTGATGACAAGGACATGAAGCAATGTGATCCCAAGATGCATGGAGGATTGTGATGACAATGGTAATGGAGGAATGTGATGACAAGCGCATGGAGCATTGTGATGAAAAGGTCATGTAGCGTTTTGGTGACAAAGGCATGGAACATTGTCATGACAAGTGTCATGGAGCACTATGATGACAAACGTCACGTAGCATTGTGATTACAGGGGTCATGGAGCATTGGGATGGCACGGCCAAGGATCATTGTGTTGACAAGTGATATGGAGAATTTTGATGACAAGAGTCCCGGATCATTGTGTTGTCAGGGGTCATGGAGCGTTGTGATGACAGTTGTCATGGAGCATTGGGATGACAAGGGTCATGGAGCATTGTGATCATAAGGTTATGGAGCATTGGGCTGAAAATGTTCATGGAGTATTGTGATGAGAGGTGTCATGGAGCATCGTGATGACAAGGGAATGGAGCATTGTGATGACAATGTCCTGGAGCATTTAATGAGAAGACCATGGAGCCATGTGATGACAAGTCTCATGGAGCATTCTCACGAAAATCGGCATGGAGAATTGTGATTTCTGTGGTCTTGGAGCTTTGTGATGAATAGGGCATGGAGCCTTGTGATGAAAATGGCATGGAGCCTTACCATGACAGGGTTCCAAGAGCATATTGACATCAAGTGTCAGGGACCACTGTGATGACAAGTGTATTGAGCATGGTGATACCAAAGCTCATGGAGCATTGTGATGAGAAGACCATGGATAATTTTGATGACGAGCGTCATGGGGCGTTGTGAGGACAAGTGTTATGGAACATTGTGATCACAAGGGATTGGAGCCTTGTGATGACAGAGGTCATGGAGCATTTTGAGTTCATTCTGATGACAATAGCATGAAGCACTATGATGATGGGCATGGTGCATTGTGATGACAGTGTTCATGGAGCAATGAGATGAAAAGGTGCATGGAACATTGTAGTTACAAGTGTCTTGGAGCTTTGTGATGAGAAGGGCATGCAGCATTGTGATAAGAAGGCCATGGAGGATTCTGATGACATGCGTCATGGAGCTTTGTGATGACAAGAGCATGGAGCATTGTGATGAGAAGACCATGGATAATGGTGATGACGAGCGTCCTGGGGCGTTGTGATGAAAAGTGTTATGGAACATTGAGATCTCAAGGCTTTAGAGCATTGTGATGGCAGATGTCATGGAGCATTTTGATTTCATTTTGGTTACAATAGCGTGAAGCAATATGATGATGGACATGTTGCATTGTGAATACAGGGTTCATGGAGCTTTGAGAGAAAAAGTGGCATGGAGCTTTGTGATTACAGGGTTTTTGGAGCATTGTGATGACAAGGGCACGGAACACTTTGATACATGGGTCATGTAGGATTGTAACGACAAGGGCATGGATAATTGTGATGACAAGAGCATGTAACATTGTGATGAGAAGTGTCATGGAGCATTGTGATGACAAAGACGTAGAGAATTGTGATGACAAGGGACATGGAGCATTGTGATGACCAGAGCATGGAGCATTGGTCTGACAAGTTTCATGGATTATTGTGATGACAAATGTCATGGAGCATTTTAGATGACAATTGCGTGGGGCATTGTGATGGGAAGAGCAGGGAGCATTGTGATGACAAGGTTTATGGAGCATTGTGATGACAAGCGCAAGTCACATTTTGATGCCATGGGTCATGGAGCACAGTGCTGACAAGGTCATTCAGCTTTGTTATGACAAGGGTCATGGAGCATTGAGATGAAAAGGGGCATGGAGCATTGTGATTACAAGGGTCTAGGAGCTTTGGATGACAGAGGTCATGGATCATTTTGATTTGATTGTGATGACAATAGCCTGAAGCATTATGATGATGGGCATTGTCCATTGAGATGACAGGTGTAATGGAGCATTGAGATGAAAAGGGGCATGGAGCATTGTGATTTCAGTGGTATAGAAGCATTGTGATGACAAGAGCATGGAGCATTGTGATGAAAAGTGCTTGGAGCCTTTTCATGACATGTTTCAAGGAGCATTCTGAAGACGAGTGTCAGGGAGCATTGTGATGACAACTCTCTTTAGCATTGTGATGACAAAGATCATGGAGCACTGTGATGACAGGTGTCATCGAGCATTGTGATGAGAAGGTCATGGAGCATTGGGCTGAAAATATTCATGGAGTATTGTGGTGAGAGGGTTCATGGATCCTTTTGATGGCAATGGAATGGAGCATTGTGATGACAAGGTCCTGGAGTATTGTGAAGAGAAGACCATGGAGCCTTGTGATGACAAGTCTAATGGAGCATTCTGATGAAAAGGGGCATGGAGCATTGTGATTACAGGGCCCTGGAGCCTTGTAATGACAAGAGCAAGGAGTATTGTGATGAGAAGGCCATGGAGCATTCTCTTGATTTGTGTCATGGTGTTTTGTGATGACAAGGGCATGGACCATTGTGATTGCAGGCGTCTTGGAGCATTGTGATGACAAGGGTCATCGAGCCTTGTGAGGAGAAGGCCGTGGGACATTATGATGGGGAGGTCATTGAGCATTTTTATGACGGGGGTAATGGAGCATAGTGATGAAAAGGTCACGGTACATAGGTCTATAAAATTTCATGGATTATTGTGATGACAGTGGGTATGGAGCATTGTGATGAAAAGGGCTCCGAACACTGTGATACATGGGTCATGGAGGATTGTAATGACATGGGCATGAAGCATTGTGATGAGAAGGGCATTGAGAATTGTGATGACAAGCGTCATGGAGCTTTGTGATGACAAGGGTCATGGAGCTGTGTGATAACAAATGTCATGGAGCAGTTTGATGACAAGGGCATGGTGCATTGTGATGAGAAGGGCAGGGAGCATTGTGATGACAGGTGTTATGGAACATTGTGATGTCAGGGCTCATGGAGCATTGTGATGATATGGGCATGTAGCATGGTGATGACAGGTGTCATGGAACATTGTGAGATGACAAGTGTTTTGAGCATTGTGATGACATACATCTTGGATCATTGAAATGACAAGGGCATGGAGTAATGTGATGACAGGCATCATGGAGCATTGTGATGAGTGTGTTATGGAACATAGTGATCACAAGGGTTTGGAGCATAGTGATGACAGTGGTCATGGATCATTTTGATTTCAAGGAGCATGGAACATTGTGATGACAAGGGCATGAAGCAATGTGATCCCAAGTTTCAGGGAGGATTGTGATGACAATGGTAATGGAGTATTGTGATGAAAATCACATGGAACACTGTGATGACAAGGTCATGTAGCATTTTGCTGACAAAGGCATGGAGCATTGTGATGAGAAGTGTCATGAAACATTGTGATAACAGGGGTCATAGAGCATTAGGATGACAAGAGCATGGACCATTTTGATGAGAAGAGTCATGGAGCATTTTGATGACAAGAGCCACAGATCATTGTGTGGTCAGGGGTCCTTGAGCGTTGTGATGACAGTGGTCATGGAGGATTTGGCTGAAAATGTTCTTGGAGCATTATGAACACAAGGGAATGGAGCATTGTGGTGACAATATCCTGGAGCATTGTGCTGAGTTGACCATGGAGTCTTTTGATGACAAGTCTCATGGAGCAACCTGATGGAAAGGAGCATGGAGCATTGTGATTACAGTTGTCTTGGAACACTGTGATGACAAGAGCATGGAGCATTGTGATGAGAAGTCCATGCAACATTCTGATGACCTGCATCATGGAGCTTTGTGATGACAATGGCTAGAGGCATGGTGATTACAGGGGTCGTGGAGCATTGTGATGAAAACGGCATGGATCATTGTGATGACAAAGGCATGGAGCCTTGCCATGACAGTGTTCAAGGAGCTCCCTGACGACAAGTGTCAGGGAGCATTGTGATGAAAAGTGTATTGAGCATTGTGATGACAGAGTTCATGGAGCATTGTGATGAGTAGACCATGGATAAATGTGATGACGAGCGTCATGGGGCGTTGTGATGACAAGTGTTATGGAACATTGTGATCACAAGGGTTTGGAGCATTGTGATGACAGAGGTCATGGAGCATTTTGATTTCATTGTGATGACAAAATCATGAAGCATTATGATGAAGGGCATGGTGCATTGTGATGATAGGGTTCATGGAGCACTGAGATGAAAAGTGTCATGGAGCATTGTTATGACAGGTGTCTTGAAGCATTGTGATGACAAGGGCATGGAGCATTGTGATGAGAAGGCCAAGGAGAATTCTGATGACATGCGTCATGGAGCTTCGTGATGACAAGGGCATAGAGCATTGTGATTACAGGGGTCTTGGAGCATTGAGAAGAAAAGGGGCATGGAGCATTGTGATTCCAGGGGTATTGGAGCATTGTGATGACAAGGGAATCGAGCATTGTGATGAAATAGTCATGGAACCTTTTCATGACACGGTTCAAGGAGGATTCTGATGACAAGTGTCAGGGAGCATTGTGATGACAAAAGTCATGAAGCACTGTGATGACAAGGATATTGGAGCATTGTGATGAGAAGTTCATGGAGCATTGGGCTGAAAATGTTCATGGAGTATTGTGATGACAGGAGTCATGGAGCATTGTGATGACAAGGGAATGGAGCATTGAGATGACAAGACCCTGGATCATTGTGATGAGAAGACCATGGAGCCTTGTGATGACAAGTCTCATGGAGCATTCTGATGAAAAGTGGCATGGAGCATTGTGATTACAGGGGTCTTGGAGCATTGTGATGACAATGGCATGGAACAATTTGATGTGAATGCCATGGAGCTTTCTGATGATATGTGTCATGGAGTTTTGTGATGAAAAGGGCATGGAGCATTGTGATTAAAGGGGTCTTGGGGCACTGTGATGACAATGGTCATGGAGCCTTGTGATGAAAAGGCCTTGATGGCAGGGGTCATGGAGCATTCTTATGACAGTGGTAATGGAGCATTGTGATGACAAAGGCATGGAGCATTTTGATGAGAAGGGCATCGAGCATTGTGATAACAAGCATCATGGAGCTTTGAGATGACAAAGTCATGGAGCAATGTGATGAGTGGGTTCATGGAGCATTGTGATGACAATGGCATGGAGCATTGTGATGCCAAAGGTCATGGACCTTTGTGATGACAAAGGTCATGGAGCATTTTGCTGACAAGGGCATGGTGCACTGTGATGAGTAGGACAGAGAGCAATGTGATGACAGGGTCATGGAGCAATTGGATGAAAAGTGTCATGGAACATTTTGATGACAGGGGTTATTGATCATTGTGATGTCAAGGGTCATTGAGCATTGTCATGAAAAGTGTCATGGTGCATTTTGATGACAGGTGTTATAGAACATTGTGATGTCAGGGGTCATGGAGCAGTGTGATGATAAGGGTATGTAGCATTGTGATGACAGGGGTCATGGAACATTGTGATGACATGGTTGAGGGAGTATTGGGATGACTAGTGATGGAACATTGTGATATCAGTGGTGAGAGAGCATTTTGATGAGAATTGCATGGAGAAATTTGATGACAAGATTTATGGAGCATTGTGATGACAAGCTTGTGGAGAATTGTGATGACAAGCGCATGGCATATTGTGATGACATGTGTCATGGAGCATTGTGCTGACAAGCACATGGAGCATTGTGGTGACAATGACATGGAGCATTGTGATGACACAGGCATGACAAATTGGTCTGACAAGTTACATGGATTATTGTGATGACAGTGGGCATGGCGAATTGTGATGACAAGGGCATGGAGCATGGTGATGACAAGTTTATGGAGTATTGTGAAGACAGGTGTCCGGGAGCATCGTGATGACATATGTTCTGGTCCATTGTGATGGAATGGCATGGGTAATTGTGATGCCAAGTGTCATGGAGGATTGTGATGTCAAACGTAATGGAGCGTTGTGATGACAAGGTCTGGGAGCATTGTGATGACAAGGGCAAGGAGCATTGTGATGACAAGGGCCATTGAGAAGTTTGATGACAAGGTCTTGAAGCATTGTGATGACAAGCGCATGTACCTTGCTATGACAGTGGTCATGGAGCATTGCAATTACAAATGCATGGAGAATGGTGATGACAAGAGCATGTAACATTGTGATGAGAAGTGTTTTGGAGCATTGTGATGACAAGGACGTAGAGAATTGTGATGACAGGGACATGGAGCATTGTGAGGACCAGGGCATGGAGCACTGTGATGACAAGAACGTGGAGCATTGTGATGAGAAGTCCATGGATAATTGTTATGACGAGTGTCATGGAGCACTGTAATGACAAGGGGCATGGAGCATTGTGAGGACAGGTGTCATGGAGCATTGTGGTGATAGGGGTCATGGAGCATTGTGAGGACGAGTGTCATGGAGCATTCTGAGGACAAGCTTGTGGAGTATTGTGATGACAATGGCATGGATCATTGTGATGGAAAGGGTATGGATAATTGTAATGAAAAAGGAATGGATCCTTTTCATGACAGGATTCAAGGAGCATTCCGAAGACAAGTGTCACGGATCATTGTGATGACAAGTGTATTGAGCATTGTGATGACAAAGGTCATGGAGCATTGAGATGACAAGGGCATGGAGTATTGTGATGACAGGCATCATGGAGCGTTGTGATGACAAGTGTTATGGAACATTGTGATCACACGGGTTTGGAGCATTGCGATGACAGAGTTCATGGATCATATTGATTTCAAGGAGCATGGATCTTTGTGATGACAAGGACATGAAGCAATGTGATCCCAAGATGCATGGAGGATTGTGATGACAATGGTAATGGAGGAATGTGATGACAAGCGCATGGAGCATTGTGATGAAAAGGTCATGTAGCGTTTTGGTGACAAAGGCATGGAGCATTGTCATGACAAGTGTCATGGAGCACTATGATGACAAACGTCACGTAGCATTGTGATTACAGGGGTCATGGAGCATTGGGATGGCACGGCCAAGGATCATTGTGTTGACAAGTGATATGGAGAATTTTGATGACCAGAGTCCCGGATCATTGTGTTGTCAGGGGTCATGGAGCGTTGTGATGACAGTTGTCATGGAGCATTGGGATGACAAGGGTCATGGAGCATTGTGATCATAAGGTTATGGAACATTGGGCTGAAAATGTTCATGGAGTATTGTGATGAGAGGTGTCATGGAGCATCGTGATGACAAGGGAATGGAGCATTGTGATGACAATGTCCTGGAGCATTTAATGAGAAGACCATGGAGCCATGTGATGACAAGTCTCATGGAGCATTCTCACGAAAATCGGCATGGAGAATTGTGATTTCTGTGGTCTTGGAGCTTTGTGATGAATAGGGCATGGAGCCTTGTGATGAAAATGGCATGGAGCCTTACCATGACAGGGTTCCAAGAGCATATTGACATCAAGTGTCAGGGACCACTGTGATGACAAGTGTATTGAGCATGGTGATACCAAAGCTCATGGAGCATTGTGATGAGAAGACCATGGATAATTTTGATGACGAGCGTCATGGGGCGTTGTGAGGACAAGTGTTATGGAACATTGTGATCACAAGGGATTGGAGCCTTGTGATGACAGAGGTCATGGAGCATTTTGAGTTCATTCTGATGACAATAGCATGAAGCACTATGATGATGGGCATGGTGCATTGTGATGACAGTGTTCATGGAGCAATGAGATGAAAAGGTGCATGGAACATTGTAGTTACAAGTGTCTTGGAGCTTTGTGATGAGAAGGGCATGCAGCATTGTGATAAGAAGGCCATGGAGGATTCTGATGACATGCGTCATGGAGCTTTGTGATGACAAGAGCATGGAGCATT
This sequence comes from Mesoplodon densirostris, assembly GCF_025265405.1. NCBI lineage: Eukaryota > Metazoa > Chordata > Mammalia > Artiodactyla > Ziphiidae > Mesoplodon > Mesoplodon densirostris. Next base: position 4,371,557 of record NC_082682.1, read on the forward strand.
GTGATGAGAAGACCATGGATAATGGTGATGACGAGCGTCATGGGGCGTTGTGATGAAAAGTGTTATGGAACATTGAGATCTCAAGGCTTTAGAGCATTGTGATGGCAGATGTCATGGAGCATTTTGATTTCATTTTGGTTACAATAGCGTGAAGCAATATGATGATGGACATGTTGCATTGTGAATACAGGGTTCATGGAGCTTTGAGAGAAAAAGTGGCATGGAGCTTTGTGATTACAGGGTTTTTGGAGCATTGTGATGACAAGGGCACGGAACACTGTGATACATGGGTCATGTAGGATTGTAACGACAAGGGCATGGAGAATTGTGATGACAAGAGCATGTAACATTCTGATGAGAAGTGTCATGGAGCATTGTGATGACAAAGACGTAGAGAATTGTGATGACAAGGGACATGGAGCATTTTGATGACCAGAGCATGGAGCATTGGTCTGACAAGTTTCATGGATTATTGTGATGACAAATGTCATGGAGCGTTTTAGATGACAATTGCGTGGGGCATTGTGATGGGAAGAGCAGGGAGCATTGTGATGACAAGGTTTATGGACCATTGTGATGACAAGCGCAAGTCACATTTTGATGCCATGGGTCATGGAGCACAGTGCTGACAAGGTCATTCAGCTTTGTTATGACAAGGGTCATGGAGCATTGAGATGAAAAGGGGCATGGAGCATTGTGATTACAAGGGTCTAGGAGCTTTGGATGACAGAGGTCATGGATCATTTTGATTTGATTGTGATGAAAATAGCCTGAAGCATTATGATGATGGGCATTGTCCATTGAGATGACAGGTGTAATGGAGCATTGAGATGAAAAGGGGCATGGAGCATTGTGATTTCAGTGGTATAGGAGCATTGTGATGACAAGAGCATGGAGCATTGTGATGAAAAGTGCTTGGAGCCTTTTCATGACATGTTTCAAGGAGCATTCTGAAGACGAGTGTCAGGGAGCATTGTGATGACAACTCTCTTTAGCATTGTGATGACAAAGATCATGGAGCACTGTGATGACAGGTGTCATCGAGCATTGTGATGAGAAGGTCATGGAGCATTGGGCTGAAAATATTCATGGAGTATTGTGGTGAGAGGGTTCATGGATCCTTTTGATGGCAATGGAATGGAGCATTGTGATGACAAGGTCCTGGAGTATTGTGAAGAGAAGACCATGGAGCCTTGTGATGACAAGTCTAATGGAGCATTCTGATGAAAAGGGGCATGGAGCATTGTGATTACAGGGTCCTGGAGCCTTGTAATGACAAGAGCAAGGAGTATTGTGATGAGAAGGCCATGGAGCATTCTCTTGATTTGTGTCATGGTGTTTTGTGATGACAAGGGCATGGACCATTGTGATTGCAGGCGTCTTGGAGCATTGTGATGACAAGGGTCATCGAGCCTTGTGAGGAGAAGGCCGTGGGACATTATGATGGGGAGGTCATTGAGCATTTTTATGACGGGGGTAATGGAGCATAGTGATGAAAAGGTCACGGTACATAGGTCTATAAAATTTCATGGATTATTGTGATGACAGTGGGTATGGAGCATTGTGATGAAAAGGGCTCCGAACACTGTGATACATGGGTCATGGAGGATTGTAATGACATGGGCATGGAGCATTGTGATGAGAAGGGCATTGAGAATTGTGATGACAAGCGTCATGGAGCTTTGTGATGACAAGTGTCATGGAGCTGTGTGATAACAAATGTCATGGAGCAGTTTGATGACAAGGGCATGGTGCATTGTGATGAGAAGGGCAGGGAGCATTGTGATGACAGGTGTTATGGAACATTGTGATGTCAGGGCTCATGGAGCATTGTGATGATATGGGCATGTAGCATGGTGATGACAGGTGTCATGGAACATTGTGAGATGACAAGTGTTTTGAGCATTGTGATGACATACATCTTGGATCATTGAAATGACAAGGGCATGGAGTAATGTGATGACAGGCATCATGGAGCATTGTGATGAGTGTGTTATGGAACATAGTGATCACAAGGGTTTGGAGCATAGTGATGACAGTGGTCATGGATCATTTTGATTTCAAGGAGCATGGAACATTGTGATGACAAGGGCATGAAGCAATGTGATCCCAAGTTTCAGGGAGGATTGTGATGACAATGGTAATGGAGTATTGTGATGAAAATCACATGGAGCACTGTGATGACAAGGTCATGTAGCATTTTGCTGACAAAGGCATGGAGCATTGTGATGAGAAGTGTCATGAAACATTGTGATAACAGGGGTCATAGAGCATTAGGATGACAAGAGCATGGACCATTTTGATGAGAAGAGTCATGGAGCATTTTGATGACAAGAGCCACAGATCATTGTGTGGTCAGGGGTCCTTGAGCGTTGTGATGACAGTGGTCATGGAGGATTTGGCTGAAAATGTTCTTGGAGCATTATGAACACAAGGGAATGGAGCATTGTGGTGACAATATCCTGGAGCATTGTGCTGAGTTGACCATGGAGTCTTTTGATGACAAGTCTCATGGAGCAACCTGATGGAAAGGAGCATGGAGCATTGTGATTACAGTTGTCTTGGAACACTGTGATGACAAGAGCATGGAGCATTGTGATGAGAAGTCCATGCAACATTCTGATGACCTGCATCATGGAGCTTTGTGATGACAATGGCTAGAGGCATGGTGATTACAGGGGTCGTGGAGCATTGTGATGAAAACGGCATGGATCATTGTGATGACAAAGGCATGGAGCCTTGCCATGACAGTGTTCAAGGAGCTCCCTGACGACAAGTGTCAGGGAGCATTGTGATGAAAAGTGTATTGAGCATTGTGATGACAGAGTTCATGGAGCATTGTGATGAGTAGACCATGGATAAATGTGATGACGAGCGTCATGGGGCGTTGTGATGACAAGTGTTATGGAACATTGTGATCACAAGGGTTTGGAGCATTGTGATGACAGAGGTCATGGAGCATTTTGATTTCATTGTGATGACAAAATCATGAAGCATTATGATGAAGGGCATGGTGCATTGTGATGATAGGGTTCATGGAGCACTGAGATGAAAAGTGTCATGGAGCATTGTTATGACAGGTGTCTTGAAGCATTGTGATGACAAGGGCATGGAGCATTGTGATGAGAAGGCCAAGGAGAATTCTGATGACATGCGTCATGGAGCTTCGTGATGACAAGGGCATAGAGCATTGTGATTACAGGGGTCTTGGAGCATTGAGAAGAAAAGGGGCATGGAGCATTGTGATTCCAGGGGTATTGGAGCATTGTGATGACAAGGGAATCGAGCATTGTGATGAAATAGTCATGGAACCTTTTCATGACACGGTTCAAGGAGGATTCTGATGACAAGTGTCAGGGAACATTGTGATGACAAAAGTCATGAAGCACTGTGATGACAAGGATATTGGAGCATTGTGATGAGAAGTTCATGGAGCATTGGGCTGAAAATGTTCATGGAGTATTGTGATGACAGGAGTCATGGAGCATTGTGATGACAAGGGAATGGAGCATTGAGATGACAAGACCCTGGATCATTGTGATGAGAAGACCATGGAGCCTTGTGATGACAAGTCTCATGGAGCATTCTGATGAAAAGTGGCATGGAGCATTGTGATTACAGGGGTCTTGGAGCATTGTGATGACAATGGCATGGAACAATTTGATGTGAATGCCATGGAGCTTTCTGATGATATGTGTCATGGAGTTTTGTGATGAAAAGGGCATGGAGCATTGTGATTAAAGGGGTCTTGGGGCACTGTGATGACAATGGTCATGGAGCCTTGTGATGAAAAGGCCTTGATGGCAGGGGTCATGGAGCATTCTTATGACAGTGGTAATGGAGCATTGTGATGACAAAGGCATGGAGCATTTTGATGAGAAGGGCATCGAGCATTGTGATAACAAGCATCATGGAGCTTTGAGATGACAAAGTCATGGAGCAATGTGATGAGTGGGTTCATGGAGCATTGTGATGACAATGGCATGGAGCATTGTGATGCCAAAGGTCATGGACCTTTGTGATGACAAAGGTCATGGAGCATTTTGCTGACAAGGGCATGGTGCACTGTGATGAGTAGGACAGAGAGCAATGTGATGACAGGGTCATGGAGCAATTGGATGAAAAGTGTCATGGAACATTTTGATGACAGGGGTTATTGATCATTGTGATGTCAAGGGTCATTGAGCATTGTGATGAAAAGTGTCATGGTGCATTTTGATGACAGGTGTTATAGAACATTGTGATGTCAGGGGTCATGGAGCAGTGTGATGATAAGGGTATGTAGCATTGTGATGACAGGGGTCATGGAACATTGTGATGACATGGTTGAGGGAGTATTGGGATGACTAGTGATGGAACATTGTGATATCAGTGGTGAGAGAGCATTTTGATGAGAATTGCATGGAGAAATTTGATGACAAGATTTATGGAGCATTGTGATGACAAGCTTGTGGAGAATTGTGATGACAAGCGCATGGCATATTGTGATGACATGTGTCATGGAGCATTGTGCTGACAAGCACATGGAGCATTGTGGTGACAATGACATGGAGCATTGTGATGACACAGGCATGACAAATTGGTCTGACAAGTTACATGGATTATTGTGATGACAGTGGGCATGGCGAATTGTGATGACAAGGGCATGGAGCATGGTGATGACAAGTTTATGGAGTATTGTGAAGACAGGTGTCCGGGAGCATCGTGATGACATATGTTCTGGTCCATTGTGATGGAATGGCATGGGTAATTGTGATGCCAAGTGTCATGGAGGATTGTGATGTCAAACGTAATGGAGCGTTGTGATGACAAGGTCTTGGAGCATTGTGATGACAAGGGCAAGGAGCATTGTGATGACAAGGGCCATTGAGAAGTTTGATGACAAGGTCTTGAAGCATTGTGATGACAAGCGCATGTACCTTGCTATGACAGTGGTCATGGAGCATTGCAATTACAAATGCATGGAGAATGGTGATGACAAGAGCATGTAACATTGTGATGAGAAGTGTTTTGGAGCATTGTGATGACAAGGACGTAGAGAATTGTGATGACAGGGACATGGAGCATTGTGAGGACCAGGGCATGGAGCACTGTGATGACAAGAACGTGGAGCATTGTGATGAGAAGTCCATGGATAATTGTTATGACGAGTGTCATGGAGCACTGTAATGACAAGGGGCATGGAGCATTGTGAGGACAGGTGTCATGGAGCATTGTGGTGATAGGGGTCATGGAGCATTGTGAGGACGAGTGTCATGGAGCATTCTGAGGACAAGCTTGTGGAGTATTGTGATGACAATGGCATGGAGCATTGTGATGGAAAGGGTATGGATAATTGTAATGAAAAAGGAATGGATCCTTTTCATGACAGGATTCAAGGAGCATTCCGAAGACAAGTGTCACGGATCATTGTGATGACAAGTGTATTGAGCATTGTGATGACAAAGGTCATGGAGCATTGAGATGACAAGGGCATGGAGTATTGTGATGACAGGCATCATGGAGCGTTGTGATGACAAGTGTTATGGAACATTGTGATCACACGGGTTTGGAGCATTGCGATGACAGAGTTCATGGATCATATTGATTTCAAGGAGCATGGATCTTTGTGATGACAAGGACATGAAGCAATGTGATCCCAAGATGCATGGAGGATTGTGATGACAATGGTAATGGAGGAATGTGATGACAAGCGCATGGAGCATTGTGATGAAAAGGTCATGTAGCGTTTTGGTGACAAAGGCATGGAGCATTGTCATGACAAGTGTCATGGAGCACTATGATGACAAACGTCACGTAGCATTGTGATTACAGGGGTCATGGAGCATTGGGATGGCACGGCCAAGGATCATTGTGTTGACAAGTGATATGGAGAATTTTGATGACCAGAGTCCCGGATCATTGTGTTGTCAGGGGTCATGGAGCGTTGTGATGACAGTTGTCATGGAGCATTGGGATGACAAGGGTCATGGAGCATTGTGATCATAAGGTTATGGAACATTGGGCTGAAAATGTTCATGGAGTATTGTGATGAGAGGTGTCATGGAGCATCGTGATGACAAGGGAATGGAGCATTGTGATGACAATGTCCTGGAGCATTTAATGAGAAGACCATGGAGCCATGTGATGACAAGTCTCATGGAGCATTCTCACGAAAATCGGCATGGAGAATTGTGATTTCTGTGGTCTTGGAGCTTTGTGATGAATAGGGCATGGAGCCTTGTGATGAAAATGGCATGGAGCCTTACCATGACAGGGTTACAAGAGCATATTGACATCAAGTGTCAGGGACCACTGTGATGACAAGTGTATTGAGCATGGTGATACCAAAGCTCATGGAGCATTGTGATGAGAAGACCATGGATAATTTTGATGACGAGCGTCATGGGGCGTTGTGAGGACAAGTGTTATGGAACATTGTGATCACAAGGGATTGGAGCCTTGTGATGACAGAGGTCATGGAGCATTTTGAGTTCATTCTGATGACAATAGCATGAAGCACTATGATGATGGGCATGGTGCATTGTGATGACAGTGTTCATGGAGCAATGAGATGAAAAGGTGCATGGAACATTGTAGTTACAAGTGTCTTGGAGCTTTGTGATGAGAAGGGCATGCAGCATTGTGATAAGAAGGCCATGGAGGATTCTGATGACATGCGTCATGGAGCTTTGTGATGACAAGAGCATGGAGCATTGTGATGAGAAGACCATGGATAATGGTGATGACGAGCGTCATGGGGCGTTGTGATGAAAAGTGTTATGGAACATTGAGATCTCAAGGCTTTAGAGCATTGTGATGGCAGATGTCATGGAGCATTTTGATTTCATTTTGGTTACAATAGCGTGAAGCAATATGATGATGGACATGTTGCATTGTGAATACAGGGTTCATGGAGCTTTGAGAGAAAAAGTGGCATGGAGCTTTGTGATTACAGGGTTTTTGGAGCATTGTGATGACAAGGGCACGGAACACTGTGATACATGGGTCATGTAGGATTGTAACGACAAGGGCATGGAGAATTGTGATGACAAGAGCATGTAACATTCTGATGAGAAGTGTCATGGAGCATTGTGATGACAAAGACGTAGAGAATTGTGATGACAAGGGACATGGAGCATTGTGATGACCAGAGCATGGAGCATTGGTCTGACAAGTTTCATGGATTATTGTGATGACAAATGTCATGGAGCGTTTTAGATGACAATTGCGTGGGGCATTGTGATGGGAAGAGCAGGGAGCATTGTGATGACAAGGTTTATGGAGCATTGTGATGACAAGCGCAAGTCACATTTTGATGCCATGGGTCATGGAGCACAGTGCTGACAAGGTCATTCAGCTTTGTTATGACAAGGGTCATGGAGCATTGAGATGAAAAGGGGCATGGAGCATTGTGATTACAAGGGTCTAGGAGCTTTGGATGACAGAGGTCATGGATCATTTTGATTTGATTGTGATGACAATAGCCTGAAGCATTATGATGATGGGCATTGTCCATTGAGATGACAGGTGTAATGGAGCATTGAGATGAAAAGGGGCATGGAGCATTGTGATTTCAGTGGTATAGGAGCATTGTGATGACAAGAGCATGGAGCATTGTGATGAAAAGTGCTTGGAGCCTTTTCATGACATGTTTCAAGGAGCATTCTGAAGACGAGTGTCAGGGAGCATTGTGATGACAACTCTCTTTAGCATTGTGATGACAAAGATCATGGAGCACTGTGATGACAGGTGTCATCGAGCATTGTGATGAGAAGGTCATGGAGCATTGGGCTGAAAATATTCATGGAGTATTGTGGTGAGAGGGTTCATGGATCCTTTTGATGGCAATGGAATGGAGCATTGTGATGACAAGGTCCTGGAGTATTGTGAAGAGAAGACCATGGAGCCTTGTGATGACAAGTCTAATGGAGCATTCTGATGAAAAGGGGCATGGAGCATTGTGATTACAGGGCCCTGGAGCCTTGTAATGACAAGAGCAAGGAGTATTGTGATGAGAAGGCCATGGAGCATTCTCTTGATTTGTGTCATGGTGTTTTGTGATGACAAGGGCATGGACCATTGTGATTGCAGGCGTCTTGGAGCATTGTGATGACAAGGGTCATCGAGCCTTGTGAGGAGAAGGCCGTGGGACATTATGATGGGGAGGTCATTGAGCATTTTTATGACGGGGGTAATGGAGCATAGTGATGAAAAGGTCACGGTACATAGGTCTATAAAATTTCATGGATTATTGTGATGACAGGGGGTATGGAGCATTGTGATGAAAAGGGCTCCGAACACTGTGATACATGGGTCATGGAGGATTGTAATGACATGGGCATGGAGCATTGTGATGAGAAGGGCATTGAGAATTGTGATGACAAGCGTCATGGAGCTTTGTGATGACAAGGGTCATGGAGCTGTGTGATAACAAATGTCATGGAGCAGTTTGATGACAAGGGCATGGTGCATTGTGATGAGAAGGGCAGGGAGCATTGTGATGACAGGTGTTATGGAACATTGTGATGTCAGGGCTCATGGAGCATTGTGATGATATGGGCATGTAGCATGGTGATGACAGGTGTCATGGAACATTGTGAGATGACAAGTGTTTTGAGCATTGTGATGACATACATCTTGGATCATTGAAATGACAAGGGCATGGAGTAATGTGATGACAGGCATCATGGAGCATTGTGATGAGTGTGTTATGGAACATAGTGATCACAAGGGTTTGGAGCATAGTGATGACAGTGGTCATGGATCATTTTGATTTCAAGGAGCATGGAACATTGTGATGACAAGGGCATGAAGCAATGTGATCCCAAGTTTCAGGGAGGATTGTGATGACAATGGTAATGGAGTATTGTGATGAAAATCACATGGAGCACTGTGATGACAAGGTCATGTAGCATTTTGCTGACAAAGGCATGGAGCATTGTGATGAGAAGTGTCATGAAACATTGTGATAACAGGGGTCATAGAGCATTAGGATGACAAGAGCATGGACCATTTTGATGAGAAGAGTCATGGAGCATTTTGATGACAAGAGCCACAGATCATTGTGTGGTCAGGGGTCCTTGAGCGTTGTGATGACAGTGGTCATGGAGGATTTGGCTGAAAATGTTCTTGGAGCATTATGAACACAAGGGAATGGAGCATTGTGGTGACAATATCCTGGAGCATTGTGCTGAGTTGACCATGGAGTCTTTTGATGACAAGTCTCATGGAGCACCCTGATGGAAAGGAGCATGGAGCATTGTGATTACAGTTGTCTTGGAACACTGTGATGACAAGAGCATGGAGCATTGTGATGAGAAGTCCATGCAACATTCTGATGACCTGCATCATGGAGCTTTGTGATGACAATGGCTAGAGGCATGGTGATTACAGGGGTCGTGGAGCATTGTGATGAAAACGGCATGGATCATTGTGATGACAAAGGCATGGAGCCTTGCCATGACAGGGTTCAAGGAGCTCCCTGACGACAAGTGTCAGGGAGCATTGTGATGAAAAGTGTATTGAGCATTGTGATGACAGAGTTCATGGAGCATTGTGATGAGTAGACCATGGATAAATGTGATGACGAGCGTCATGGGGCGTTGTGATGACAAGTGTTATGGAACATTGTGATCACAAGGGTTTGGAGCATTGTGATGACAGAGGTCATGGAGCATTTTGATTTCATTGTGATGACAAAATCATGAAGCATTATGATGAAGGGCATGGTGCATTGTGATGATAGGGTTCATGGAGCACTGAGATGAAAAGTGTCATGGAGCATTGTTATGACAGGTGTCTTGAAGCATTGTGATGACAAGGGCATGGAGCATTGTGATGAGAAGGCCAAGGAGAATTCTGATGACATGCGTCATGGAGCTTCGTGATGACAAGGGCATAGGGCATAGAGCATTTTGATTACAGGGGTCTTGGAGCATTGAGAAGAAAAGGGGCATGGAGCATTGTGATTCCAGGGGTATTGGAGCATTGTGATGACAAGGGAATCGAGCATTGTGATGAAATAGTCATGGAACCTTTTCATGACACGGTTCAAGGAGGATTCTGATGACAAGTGTCAGGGAACATTGTGATGACAAAAGTCATGAAGCACTGTGATGACAAGGATATTGGAGCATTGTGATGAGAAGTTCATGGAGCATTGGGCTGAAAATGTTCATGGAGTATTGTGATGACAGGAGTCATGGAGCATTGTGATGACAAGGGAATGGAGCATTGAGATGACAAGACCCTGGATCATTGTGATGAGAAGACCATGGAGCCTTGTGATGACAAGTCTCATGGAGCATTCTGATGAAAAGTGGCATGGAGCATTGTGATTACAGGGGTCTTGGAGCATTGTGATGACAATGGCATGGAACAATTTGATGTGAATGCCATGGAGCTTTCTGATGATATGTGTCATGGAGTTTTGTGATGAAAAGGGCATGGAGCATTGTGATTAAAGGGGTCTTGGGGCACTGTGATGACAATGGTCATGGAGCCTTGTGATGAAAAGGCCTTGATGGCAGGGGTCATGGAGCATTCTTATGACAGTGGTAATGGAGCATTGTGATGACAAAGGCATGGAGCATTTTGATGAGAAGGGCATCGAGCATTGTGATAACAAGCATCATGGAGCTTTGAGATGACAAAGTCATGGAGCAATGTGATGAGTGGGTTCATGGAGCATTGTGATGACAATGGCATGGAGCATTGTGATGCCAAAGGTCATGGACCTTTGTGATGACAAAGGTCATGGAGCATTTTGCTGACAAGGGCATGGTGCACTGTGATGAGTAGGACAGAGAGCAATGTGATGACAGGTTCATGGAGCAATTGGATGAAAAGTGTCATGGAACATTTTGATGACAGGGGTTATTGATCATTGTGATGTCAAGGGTCATCGAGCATTGTGATGAAAAGTGTCATGGTGCATTTTGATGACAGGTGTTATAGAACATTGTGATGTCAGGGGTCATGGAGCAGTGTGATGATAAGGGTATGTAGCATTGTGATGACAGGGGTCATGGAACATTGTGATGACATGGTTGAGGGAGTATTGGGATGACTAGTGATGGAACATTGTGATATCAGTGGTGAGAGAGCATTTTGATGAGAATTGCATGGAGAAATTTGATGACAAGATTTATGGAGCATTGTGATGACAAGCTTGTGGAGAATTGTGATGACAAGCGCATGGCATATTGTGATGACATGTGTCATGGAGCATTGTGCTGACAAGCACATGGAGCATTGTGGTGACAATGACATGGAGCATTGTGATGACACAGGCATGACAAATTGGTCTGACAAGTTACATGGATTATTGTGATGACAGTGGGCATGGCGAATTGTGATGACAAGGGCATGGAGCATGGTGATGACAAGTTTATGGAGTATTGTGAAGACAGGTGTCCGGGAGCATCGTGATGACATATGTTCTGGTCCATTGTGATGGAATGGCATGGGTAATTGTGATGCCAAGTGTCATGGAGGATTGTGATGTCAAACGTAATGGAGCGTTGTGATGACAAGGTCTTGGAGCATTGTGATGACAAGGGCAAGGAGCATTGTGATGACAAGGGCCATTGAGAAGTTTGATGACAAGGTCTTGAAGCATTGTGATGACAAGCGCATGTACCTTGCTATGACAGTGGTCATGGAGCATTGCAATTACAAATGCATGGAGAATGGTGATGACAAGAGCATGTAACATTGTGATGAGAAGTGTTTTGGAGCATTGTGATGACAAGGACGTAGAGAATTGTGATGACAGGGACATGGAGCATTGTGAGGACCAGGGCATGGAGCACTGTGATGACAAATACGTGGAGCATTGTGATGAGAAGTCCATGGATAATTGTTATGACGAGTGTCATGGAGCACTGTAATGACAAGGGGCATGGAGCATTGTGAGGACAGGTGTCATGGAGCATTGTGGTGATAGGGGTCATGGAGCATTGTGAGGACGAGTGTCATGGAGCATTCTGAGGACAAGCTTGTGGAGTATTGTGATGACAATGGCATGGAGCATTGTGATGGAAAGGGTATGGATAATTGTAATGAAAAAGGAATGGATCCTTTTCATGACAGGATTCAAGGAGCATTCCGAAGACAAGTGTCACGGATCATTGTGATGACAAGTGTATTGAGCATTGTGATGACAAAGGTCATGGAGCATTGAGATGACAAGGGCATGGAGTATTGTGATGACAGGCATCATGGAGCGTTGTGATGACAAGTGTTATGGAACATTGTGATCACACGGGTTTGGAGCATTGCGATGACAGAGTTCATGGATCATATTGATTTCAAGGAGCATGGATCTTTGTGATGACAAGGACATGAAGCAATGTGATCCCAAGATGCATGGAGGATTGTGATGACAATGGTAATGGAGGAATGTGATGACAAGCGCATGGAGCATTGTGATGAAAAGGTCATGTAGCGTTTTGGTGACAAAGGCATGGAGCATTGTCATGACAAGTGTCATGGAGCACTATGATGACAAACGTCACGTAGCATTGTGATTACAGGGGTCATGGAGCATTGGGATGGCACGGCCAAGGATCATTGTGTTGACAAGTGATATGGAGAATTTTGATGACCAGAGTCCCGGATCATTGTGTTGTCAGGGGTCATGGAGCGTTGTGATGACAGTTGTCATGGAGCATTGGGATGACAAGGGTCATGGAGCATTGTGATCATAAGGTTATGGAACATTGGGCTGAAAATGTTCATGGAGTATTGTGATGAGAGGTGTCATGGAGCATCGTGATGACAAGGGAATGGAGCATTGTGATGACAATGTCCTGGAGCATTTAATGAGAAGACCATGGAGCCATGTGATGACAAGTCTCATGGAGCATTCTCACGAAAATCGGCATGGAGAATTGTGATTTCTGTGGTCTTGGAGCTTTGTGATGAATAGGGCATGGAGCCTTGTGATGAAAATGGCATGGAGCCTTACCATGACAGGGTTCCAAGAGCATATTGACATCAAGTGTCAGGGACCACTGTGATGACAAGTGTATTGAGCATGGTGATACCAAAGCTCATGGAGCATTGTGATGAGAAGACCATGGATAATTTTGATGACGAGCGTCATGGGGCGTTGTGAGGACAAGTGTTATGGAACATTGTGATCACAAGGGATTGGAGCCTTGTGATGACAGAGGTCATGGAGCATTTTGAGTTCATTCTGATGACAATAGCATGAAGCACTATGATGATGGGCATGGTGCATTGTGATGACAGTGTTCATGGAGCAATGAGATGAAAAGGTGCATGGAACATTGTAGTTACAAGTGTCTTGGAGCTTTGTGATGAGAAGGGCATGCAGCATTGTGATAAGAAGGCCATGGAGGATTCTGATGACATGCGTCATGGAGCTTTGTGATGACAAGAGCATGGAGCATTGTGATGAGAAGACCATGGATAATGGTGATGACGAGCGTCATGGGGCGTTGTGATGAAAAGTGTTATGGAACATTGAGATCTCAAGGCTTTAGAGCATTGTGATGGCAGATGTCATGGAGCATTTTGATTTCATTTTGGTTACAATAGCGTGAAGCAATATGATGATGGACATGTTGCATTGTGAATACAGGGTTCATGGAGCTTTGAGAGAAAAAGTGGCATGGAGCTTTGTGATTACAGGGTTTTTGGAGCATTGTGATGACAAGGGCACGGAACACTGTGATACATGGGTCATGTAGGATTGTAACGACAAGGGCATGGAGAATTGTGATGACAAGAGCATGTAACATTCTGATGAGAAGTGTCATGGAGCATTGTGATGACAAAGACGTAGAGAATTGTGATGACAAGGGACATGGAGCATTGTGATGACCAGAGCATGGAGCATTGGTCTGACAAGTTTCATGGATTATTGTGATGACAAATGTCATGGAGCGTTTTAGATGACAATTGCGTGGGGCATTGTGATGGGAAGAGCAGGGAGCATTGTGATGACAAGGTTTATGGAGCATTGTGATGACAAGCGCAAGTCACATTTTGATGCCATGGGTCATGGAGCACAGTGCTGACAAGGTCATTCAGCTTTGTTATGACAAGGGTCATGGAGCATTGAGATGAAAAGGGGCATGGAGCATTGTGATTACAAGGGTCTAGGAGCTTTGGATGACAGAGGTCATGGATCATTTTGATTTGATTGTGATGACAATAGCCTGAAGCATTATGATGATGGGCATTGTCCATTGAGATGACAGGTGTAATGGAGCATTGAGATGAAAAGGGGCATGGAGCATTGTGATTTCAGTGGTATAGGAGCATTGTGATGACAAGAGCATGGAGCATTGTGATGAAAAGTGCTTGGAGCCTTTTCATGACATGTTTCAAGGAGCATTCTGAAGACGAGTGTCAGGGAGCATTGTGATGACAACTCTCTTTAGCATTGTGATGACAAAGATCATGGAGCACTGTGATGACAGGTGTCATCGAGCATTGTGATGAGAAGGTCATGGAGCATTGGGCTGAAAATATTCATGGAGTATTGTGGTGAGAGGGTTCATGGATCCTTTTGATGGCAATGGAATGGAGCATTGTGATGACAAGGTCCTGGAGTATTGTGAAGAGAAGACCATGGAGCCTTGTGATGACAAGTCTAATGGAGCATTCTGATGAAAAGGGGCATGGAGCATTGTGATTACAGGGCCCTGGAGCCTTGTAATGACAAGAGCAAGGAGTATTGTGATGAGAAGGCCATGGAGCATTCTCTTGATTTGTGTCATGGTGTTTTGTGATGACAAGGGCATGGACCATTGTGATTGCAGGCGTCTTGGAGCATTGTGATGACAAGGGTCATCGAGCCTTGTGAGGAGAAGGCCGTGGGACATTATGATGGGGAGGTCATTGAGCATTTTTATGACGGGGGTAATGGAGCATAGTGATGAAAAGGTCACGGTACATAGGTCTATAAAATTTCATGGATTATTGTGATGACAGGGGGTATGGAGCATTGTGATGAAAAGGGCTCCGAACACTGTGATACATGGGTCATGGAGGATTGTAATGACATGGGCATGGAGCATTGTGATGAGAAGGGCATTGAGAATTGTGATGACAAGCGTCATGGAGCTTTGTGATGACAAGGGTCATGGAGCTGTGTGATAACAAATGTCATGGAGCAGTTTGATGACAAGGGCATGGTGCATTGTGATGAGAAGGGCAGGGAGCATTGTGATGACAGGTGTTATGGAACATTGTGATGTCAGGGCTCATGGAGCATTGTGATGATATGGGCATGTAGCATGGTGATGACAGGTGTCATGGAACATTGTGAGATGACAAGTGTTTTGAGCATTGTGATGACATACATCTTGGATCATTGAAATGACAAGGGCATGGAGTAATGTGATGACAGGCATCATGGAGCATTGTGATGAGTGTGTTATGGAACATAGTGATCACAAGGGTTTGGAGCATAGTGATGACAGTGGTCATGGATCATTTTGATTTCAAGGAGCATGGAACATTGTGATGACAAGGGCATGAAGCAATGTGATCCCAAGTTTCAGGGAGGATTGTGATGACAATGGTAATGGAGTATTGTGATGAAAATCACATGGAGCACTGTGATGACAAGGTCATGTAGCATTTTGCTGACAAAGGCATGGAGCATTGTGATGAGAAGTGTCATGAAACATTGTGATAACAGGGGTCATAGAGCATTAGGATGACAAGAGCATGGACCATTTTGATGAGAAGAGTCATGGAGCATTTTGATGACAAGAGCCACAGATCATTGTGTGGTCAGGGGTCCTTGAGCGTTGTGATGACAGTGGTCATGGAGGATTTGGCTGAAAATGTTCTTGGAGCATTATGAACACAAGGGAATGGAGCATTGTGGTGACAATATCCTGGAGCATTGTGCTGAGTTGACCATGGAGTCTTTTGATGACAAGTCTCATGGAGCAACCTGATGGAAAGGAGCATGGAGCATTGTGATTACAGTTGTCTTGGAACACTGTGATGACAAGAGCATGGAGCATTGTGATGAGAAGTCCATGCAACATTCTGATGACCTGCATCATGGAGCTTTGTGATGACAATGGCTAGAGGCATGGTGATTACAGGGGTCGTGGAGCATTGTGATGAAAACGGCATGGATCATTGTGATGACAAAGGCATGGAGCCTTGCCATGACAGGGTTCAAGGAGCTCCCTGACGACAAGTGTCAGGGAACATTGTGATGAAAAGTGTATTGAGCATTGTGATGACAGAGTTCATGGAGCATTGTGATGAGTAGACCATGGATAAATGTGATGACGAACGTCATGGGGCGTTGTGATGACAAGTGTTATGGAACATTGTGATCACAAGGGTTTGGAGCATTGAGATGACAGAGGTCATGGAGCATTTTGATTTCATTGTGATGACAAAATCATGAAGCATTATGATGAAGGGCATGGTGCATTGTGATGATAGGGTTCATGGAGCACTGAGATGAAAAGTGTCATGGAGCATTGTTATGACAGGTGTCTTGAAGCATTGTGATGACAAGGGCATGGAGCATTGTGATGAGAAGGCCAAGGAGAATTCTGATGACATGCGTCATGGAGCTTCGTGATGACAAGGGCATAGAGCATTGTGATTACAGGGGTCTTGGAGCATTGAGAAGAAAAGGGGCATGGAGCATTGTGATTCCAGGGGTATTGGAGCATTGTGATGACAAGGGAATCGAGCATTGTGATGAAATAGTCATGGAACCTTTTCATGACACGGTTCAAGGAGGATTCTGATGACAAGTGTCAGGGAACATTGTGATGACAAAAGTCATGAAGCACTGTGATGACAAGGATATTGGAGCATTGTGATGAGAAGTTCATGGAGCATTGGGCTGAAAATGTTCATGGAGTATTGTGATGACAGGAGTCATGGAGCATTGTGATGACAAGGGAATGGAGCATTGAGATGACAAGACCCTGGATCATTGTGATGAGAAGACCATGGAGCCTTGTGATGACAAGTCTCATGGAGCATTCTGATGAAAAGTGGCATGGAGCATTGTGATTACAGGGGTCTTGGAGCATTGTGATGACAATGGCATGGAACAATTTGATGTGAATGCCATGGAGCTTTCTGATGATATGTGTCATGGAGTTTTGTGATGAAAAGGGCATGGAGCATTGTGATTAAAGGGGTCTTGGGGCACTGTGATGACAATGGTCATGGAGCCTTGTGATGAAAAGGCCTTGATGGCAGGGGTCATGGAGCATTCTTATGACAGTGGTAATGGAGCATTGTGATGACAAAGGCATGGAGCATTTTGATGAGAAGGGCATCGAGCATTGTGATAACAAGCATCATGGAGCTTTGAGATGACAAAGTCATGGAGCAATGTGATGAGTGGGTTCATGGAGCATTGTGATGACAATGGCATGGAGCATTGTGATGCCAAAGGTCATGGACCTTTGTGATGACAAAGGTCATGGAGCATTTTGCTGACAAGGGCATGGTGCACTGTGATGAGTAGGACAGAGAGCAATGTGATGACAGGGTCATGGAGCAATTGGATGAAAAGTGTCATGGAACATTTTGATGACAGGGGTTATTGATCATTGTGATGTCAAGGGTCATCGAGCATTGTGATGAAAAGTGTCATGGTGCATTTTGATGACAGGTGTTATAGAACATTGTGATGTCAGGGGTCATGGAGCAGTGTGATGATAAGGGTATGTAGCATTGTGATGACAGGGGTCATGGAACATTGTGATGACATGGTTGAGGGAGTATTGGGATGACTAGTGATGGAACATTGTGATATCAGTGGTGAGAGAGCATTTTGATGAGAATTGCATGGAGAAATTTGATGACAAGATTTATGGAGCATTGTGATGACAAGCTTGTGGAGAATTGTGATGACAAGCGCATGGCATATTGTGATGACATGTGTCATGGAGCATTGTGCTGACAAGCACATGGAGCATTGTGGTGACAATGACATGGAGCATTGTGATGACACAGGCATGACAAATTGGTCTGACAAGTTACATGGATTATTGTGATGACAGTGGGCATGGCGAATTGTGATGACAAGGGCATGGAGCATGGTGATGACAAGTTTATGGAGTATTGTGAAGACAGGTGTCCGGGAGCATCGTGATGACATATGTTCTGGTCCATTGTGATGGAATGGCATGGGTAATTGTGATGCCAAGTGTCATGGAGGATTGTGATGTCAAACGTAATGGAGCGTTGTGATGACAAGGTCTTGGAGCATTGTGATGACAAGGGCAAGGAGCATTGTGATGACAAGGGCCATTGAGAAGTTTGATGACAAGGTCTTGAAGCATTGTGATGACAAGCGCATGTACCTTGCTATGACAGTGGTCATGGAGCATTGCGATTACAAATGCATGGAGAATGGTGATGACAAGAGCATGTAACATTGTGATGAGAAGTGTTTTGGAGCATTGTGATGACAAGGACGTAGAGAATTGTGATGACAGGGACATGGAGCATTGTGAGGACCAGGGCATGGAGCACTGTGATGACAAGAACGTGGAGCATTGTGATGAGAAGTCCATGGATAATTGTTATGACGAGTGTCATGGAGCACTGTAATGACAAGGGGCATGGAGCATTGTGAGGACAGGTGTCATGGAGCATTGTGGTGATAGGGGTCATGGAGCATTGTGAGGACGAGTGTCATGGAGCATTCTGAGGACAAGCTTGTGGAGTATTGTGATGACAATGGCATGGAGCATTGTGATGGAAAGGGTATGGATAATTGTAATGAAAAAGGCATGGATCCTTTTCATGACAGGATTCAAGGAGCATTCCGAAGACAAGTGTCACGGATCATTGTGATGACAAGTGTATTGAGCATTGTGATGACAAAGGTCATGGAGCATTGAGATGACAAGGGCATGGAGTATTGTGATGACAGGCATCATGGAGCGTTGTGATGACAAGTGTTATGGAACATTGTGATCACACGGGTTTGGAGCATTGCGATGACAGAGTTCATGGATCATATTGATTTCAAGGAGCATGGATCTTTGTGATGACAAGGACATGAAGCAATGTGATCCCAAGATGCATGGAGGATTGTGATGACAATGGTAATGGAGGAATGTGATGACAAGTGCATGGAGCATTGTGATGAAAAGGTCATGTAGCGTTTTGGTGACAAAGGCATGGAGCATTGTCATGACAAGTGTCATGGAGCACTATGATGACAAACGTCACGTAGCATTGTGATTACAGGGGTCATGGAGCATTGGGATGGCACGGCCAAGGATCATTGTGTTGACAAGTGATATGGAGAATTTTGATGACCAGAGTCCCGGATCATTGTGTTGTCAGGGGTCATGGAGCGTTGTGATGACAGTTGTCATGGAGCATTGGGATGACAAGGGTCATGGAGCATTGTGATCATAAGGTTATGGAACATTGGGCTGAAAATGTTCATGGAGTATTGTGATGAGAGGTGTCATGGAGCATCGTGATGACAAGGGAATGGAGCATTGTGATGACAATGTCCTGGAGCATTTAATGAGAAGACCATGGAGCCATGTGATGACAAGTCTCATGGAGCATTCTCACGAAAATCGGCATGGAGAATTGTGATTTCTGTGGTCTTGGAGCTTTGTGATGAATAGGGCATGGAGCCTTGTGATGAAAATGGCATGGAGCCTTACCATGACAGGGTTCCAAGAGCATATTGACATCAAGTGTCAGGGACCACTGTGATGACAAGTGTATTGAGCATGGTGATACCAAAGCTCATGGAGCATTGTGATGAGAAGACCATGGATAATTTTGATGACGAGCGTCATGGGGCGTTGTGAGGACAAGTGTTATGGAACATTGTGATCACAAGGGATTGGAGCCTTGTGATGACAGAGGTCATGGAGCATTTTGAGTTCATTCTGATGACAATAGCATGAAGCTCTATGATGATGGGCATGGTGCATTGTGATGACAGTGTTCATGGAGCAATGAGATGAAAAGGTGCATGGAACATTGTAGTTACAAGTGTCTTGGAGCTTTGTGATTAGAAGGGCATGCAGCATTGTGATAAGAAGGCCATGGAGGATTCTGATGACATGCGTCATGGAGCTTTGTGATGACAAGAGCATGGAGCATTGTGATGAGAAGACCATGGATAATGGTGATGACGAGCGTCATGGGGCGTTGGGATGAAAAGTGTTATGGAACATTGAGATCTCAAGGCTTTAGAGCATTGTGATGGCAGATGTCATGGAGCATTTTGATTTCATTTTGGTTACAATAGCGTGAAGCAATATGATGATGGACATGTTGCATTGTGAATACAGGGTTCATGGAGCTTTGAGAGAAAAAGTGGCATGGAGCTTTGTGATTACAGGGTTTTTGGAGCATTGTGATGACAAGGGCACGGAACACTGTGATACATGGGTCATGTAGGATTGTAACGACAAGGGCATGGAGAATTGTGATGACAAGAGCATGTAACATTCTGATGAGAAGTGTCATGGAGCATTGTGATGACAAAGACGTAGAGAATTGTGATGACAAGGGACATGGAGCATTTTGATGACCAGAGCATGGAGCATTGGTCTGACAAGTTTCATGGATTATTGTGATGACAAATGTCATGGAGCGTTTTAGATGACAATTGCGTGGGGCATTGTGATGGGAAGAGCAGGGAGCATTGTGATGACAAGGTTTATGGACCATTGTGATGACAAGCGCAAGTCACATTTTGATGCCATGGGTCATGGAGCACAGTGCTGACAAGGTCATTCAGCTTTGTTATGACAAGGGTCATGGAGCATTGAGATGAAAAGGGGCATGGAGCATTGTGATTACAAGGGTCTAGGAGCTTTGGATGACAGAGGTCATGGATCATTTTGATTTGATTGTGATGAAAATAGCCTGAAGCATTATGATGATGGGCATTGTCCATTGAGATGACAGGTGTAATGGAGCATTGAGATGAAAAGGGGCATGGAGCATTGTGATTTCAGTGGTATAGGAGCATTGTGATGACAAGAGCATGGAGCATTGTGATGAAAAGTGCTTGGAGCCTTTTCATGACATGTTTCAAGGAGCATTCTGAAGACGAGTGTCAGGGAGCATTGTGATGACAACTCTCTTTAGCATTGTGATGACAAAGATCATGGAGCACTGTGATGACAGGTGTCATCGAGCATTGTGATGAGAAGGTCATGGAGCATTGGGCTGAAAATATTCATGGAGTATTGTGGTGAGAGGGTTCATGGATCCTTTTGATGGCAATGGAATGGAGCATTGTGATGACAAGGTCCTGGAGTATTGTGAAGAGAAGACCATGGAGCCTTGTGATGACAAGTCTAATGGAGCATTCTGATGAAAAGGGGCATGGAGCATTGTGATTACAGGGCCCTGGAGCCTTGTAATGACAAGAGCAAGGAGTATTGTGATGAGAAGGCCATGGAGCATTCTCTTGATTTGTGTCATGGTGTTTTGTGATGACAAGGGCATGGACCATTGTGATTGCAGGCGTCTTGGAGCATTGTGATGACAAGGGTCATGGAGCCTTGTGAGGAGAAGGCCGTGGGACATTATGATGGGGAGGTCATTGAGCATTTTTATGACGGGGGTAATGGAGCATAGTGATGAAAAGGTCACGGTACATAGGTCTATAAAATTTCATGGATTATTGTGATGACAGGGGGTATGGAGCATTGTGATGAAAAGGGCTCCGAACACTGTGATACATGGGTCATGGAGGATTGTAATGACATGGGCATGAAGCATTGTGATGAGAAGGGCATTGAGAATTGTGATGACAAGCGTCATGGAGCTTTGTGATGACAAGGGTCATGGAGCTGTGTGATAACAAATGTCATGGAGCAGTTTGATGACAAGGGCATGGTGCATTGTGATGAGAAGGGCAGGGAGCATTGTGATGACAGGTGTTATGGAACATTGTGATGTCAGGGCTCATGGAGCATTGTGATGATATGGGCATGTAGCATGGTGATGACAGGTGTCATGGAACATTGTGAGATGACAAGTGTTTTGAGCATTGTGATGACATACATCTTGGATCATTGAAATGACAAGGGCATGGAGTAATGTGATGACAGGCATCATGGAGCATTGTGATGAGTGTGTTATGGAACATAGTGATCACAAGGGTTTGGAGCATAGTGATGACAGTGGTCATGGATCATTTTGATTTCAAGGAGCATGGAACATTGTGACGACAAGGGCATGAAGCAATGTGATCCCAAGTTTCAGGGAGGATTGTGATGACAATGGTAATGGAGTATTGTGATGAAAATCACATGGAGCACTGTGATGACAAGGTCATGTAGCATTTTGCTGACAAAGGCATGGAGCATTGTGATGAGAAGTGTCATGAAACATTGTGATAACAGGGGTCATAGAGCATTAGGATGACAAGAGCATGGACCATTTTGATGAGAAGAGTCATGGAGCATTTTGATGACAAGAGCCACAGATCATTGTGTGGTCAGGGGTCCTTGAGCGTTGTGATGACAGTGGTCATGGAGGATTTGGCTGAAAATGTTCTTGGAGCATTATGAACACAAGGGAATGGAGCATTGTGGTGACAATATCCTGGAGCATTGTGCTGAGTTGACCATGGAGTCTTTTGATGACAAGTCTCATGGAGCAACCTGATGGAAAGGAGCATGGAGCATTGTGATTACAGTTGTCTTGGAACACTGTGATGACAAGAGCATGGAGCATTGTGATGAGAAGTCCATGCAACATTCTGATGACCTGCATCATGGAGCTTTGTGATGACAATGGCTAGAGGCATGGTGATTACAGGGGTCGTGGAGCATTGTGATGAAAACGGCATGATCATTGTGATGACAAAGGCATGGAGCCTTGCCATGACAGTGTTCAAGGAGCTCCCTGACGACAAGTGTCAGGGAGCATTGTGATGAAAAGTGTATTGAGCATTGTGATGACAGAGTTCATGGAGCATTGTGATGAGTAGACCATGGATAAATGTGATGACGAGCGTCATGGGGCGTTGTGATGACAAGTGTTATGGAACATTGTGATCACAAGGGTTTGGAGCATTGTGATGACAGAGGTCATGGAGCATTTTGATTTCATTGTGATGACAAAATCATGAAGCATTATGATGAAGGGCATGGTGCATTGTGATGATAGGGTTCATGGAGCACTGAGATGAAAAGTGTCATGGAGCATTGTTATGACAGGTGTCTTGAAGCATTGTGATGACAAGGGCATGGAGCATTGTGATGAGAAGGCCAAGGAGAATTCTGATGACATGCGTCATGCAGCTTCGTGATGACAAGGTCATAGAGCATTGTGATTACAGGGGTCTTGGAGCATTGAGAAGAAAAGGGGCATGGAGCATTGTGATTCCAGGGGTATTGGAGCATTGTGATGACAAGGGAATCGAGCATTGTGATGAAATAGTCATGGAACCTTTTCATGACACGGTTCAAGGAGGATTCTGATGACAAGTGTCAGGGAGCATTGTGATGACAAAAGTCATGAAGCACTGTGATGACAAGGATATTGGAGCATTGTGATGAGAAGTTCATGGAGCATTGGGCTGAAAATGTTCATGGAGTATTGTGATGACAGGAGTCATGGAGCATTGTGATGACAAGGGAATGGAGCATTGAGATGACAAGACCCTGGATCATTGTGATGAGAAGACCATGGAGCCTTGTGATGACAAGTCTCATGGAGCATTCTGATGAAAAGTGGCATGGAGCATTGTGATTACAGGGGTCTTGGAGCATTGTGATGACAATGGCATGGAACAATTTGATGTGAATGCCATGGAGCTTTCTGATGATATGTGTCATGGAGTTTTGTGATGAAAAGGGCATGGAGCATTGTGATTAAAGGGGTCTTGGGGCACTGTGATGACAATGGTCATGGAGCCTTGTGATGAAAAGGCCTTGATGGCAGGGGTCATGGAGCATTCTTATGACAGTGGTAATGGAGCATTGTGATGACAAAGGCATGGAGCATTTTGATGAGAAGGGCATCGAGCATTGTGATAACAAGCATCATGGAGCTTTGAGATGACAAAGTCATGGAGCAATGTGATGAGTGGGTTCATGGAGCATTGTGATGACAATGGCATGGAGCATTGTGATGCCAAAGGTCATGGACCTTTGTGATGACAAAGGTCATGGAGCATTTTGCTGACAAGGGCATGGTGCACTGTGATGAGTAGGACAGAGAGCAATGTGATGACAGGGTCATGGAGCAATTGGATGAAAAGTGTCATGGAACATTTTGATGACAGGGGTTATTGATCACTGTGATGTCAAGGGTCATCGAGCATTGTGATGAAAAGTGTCATGGTGCATTTTGATGACAGGTGTTATAGAACATTGTGATGTCAGGGGTCATGGAGCAGTGTGATGATAAGGGTATGTAGCATTGTGATGACAGGGGTCATGGAACATTGTGATGACATGGTTGAGGGAGTATTGGGATGACTAGTGATGGAACATTGTGATATCAGTGGTGAGAGAGCATTTTGATGAGAATTGCATGGAGAAATTTGATGACAAGATTTATGGAGCATTGTGATGACAAGCTTGTGGAGAATTGTGATGACAAGCGCATGGCATATTGTGATGACATGTGTCATGGAGCATTGTGCTGACAAGCACATGGAGCATTGTGGTGACAATGACATGGAGCATTGTGATGACACAGGCATGACAAATTGGTCTGACAAGTTACATGGATTATTGTGATGACAGTGGGCATGGCGAATTGTGATGACAAGGGCATGGAGCATGGTGATGACAAGTTTATGGAGTATTGTGAAGACAGGTGTCCGGGAGCATCGTGATGACATATGTTCTGGTCCATTGTGATGGAATGGCATGGGTAATTGTGATGCCAAGTGTCATGGAGGATTGTGATGTCAAACGTAATGGAGCGTTGTGATGACAAGGTCTTGGAGCATTGTGATGACAAGGGCAAGGAGCATTGTGATGACAAGGGCCATTGAGAAGTTTGATGACAAGGTCTTGAAGCATTGTGATGACAAGCGCATGTACCTTGCTATGACAGTGGTCATGGAGCATTGCGATTACAAATGCATGGAGAATGGTGATGACAAGAGCATGTAACATTGTGATGAGAAGTGTTTTGGAGCATTGTGATGACAAGGACGTAGAGAATTGTGATGACAGGGACATGGAGCATTGTGAGGACCAGGGCATGGAGCACTGTGATGACAAGAACGTGGAGCATTGTGATGAGAAGTCCATGGATAATTGTTATGACGAGTGTCATGGAGCACTGTAATGACAAGGGGCATGGAGCATTGTGAGGACAGGTGTCATGGAGCATTGTGGTGATAGGGGTCATGGAGCATTGTGAGGACGAGTGTCATGGAGCATTCTGAGGACAAGCTTGTGGAGTATTGTGATGACAATGGCATGGAGCATTGTGATGGAAAGGGTATGGATAATTGTAATGAAAAAGGCATGGATCCTTTTCATGACAGGATTCAAGGAGCATTCCGAAGACAAGTGTCACGGATCATTGTGATGACAAGTGTATTGAGCATTGTGATGACAAAGGTCATGGAGCATTGAGATGACAAGGGCATGAAGTATTGTGATGACAGGCATCATGGAGCGTTGTGATGACAAGTGTTATGGAACATTGTGATCACACGGGTTTGGAGCATTGCGATGACAGAGTTCATGGATCATATTGATTTCAAGGAGCATGGATCTTTGTGATGACAAGGACATGAAGCAATGTGATCCCAAGATGCATGGAGGATTGTGATGACAATGGTAATGGAGGAATGTGATGACAAACGCATGGAGCATTGTGATGAAAAGGTCATGTAGCGTTTTGGTGACAAAGGCATGGAGCATTGTCATGACAAGTGTCATGGAGCACTATGATGACAAACGTCACGTAGCATTGTGATTACAGGGGTCATGGAGCATTGGGATGGCACGGCCAAGGATCATTGTGTTGACAAGTGATATGGAGAATTTTGATGACCAGAGTCCCGGATCATTGTGTTGTCAGGGGTCATGGAGCGTTGTGATGACAGTTGTCATGGAGCATTGGGATGACAAGGGTCATGGAGCATTGTGATCATAAGGTTATGGAACATTGGGCTGAAAATGTTCATGGAGTATTGTGATGAGAGGTGTCATGGAGCATCGTGATGACAAGGGAATGGAGCATTGTGATGACAATGTCCCGGAGCATTTAATGAGAAGACCATGGAGCCATGTGATGACAAGTCTCATGGAGCATTCTCACGAAAATCGGCATGGAGAATTGTGATTTCTGTGGTCTTGGAGCTTTGTGATGAATAGGGCATGGAGCCTTGTGATGAAAATGGCATGGAGCCTTACCATGACAGGGTTCCAAGAGCATATTGACATCAAGTGTCAGGGACCACTGTGATGACAAGTGTATTGAGCATGGTGATACCAAAGCTCATGGAGCATTGTGATGAGAAGACCATGGATAATTTTGATGACGAGCGTCATGGGGCGTTGTGAGGACAAGTGTTATGGAACATTGTGATCACAAGGGATTGGAGCCTTGTGATGACAGAGGTCATGGAGCATTTTGAGTTCATTCTGATGACAATAGCATGAAGCTCTATGATGATGGGCATGGTGCATTGTGATGACAGTGTTCATGGAGCAATGAGATGAAAAGGTGCATGGAACATTGTAGTTACAAGTGTCTTGGAGCTTTGTGATGAGAAGGGCATGCAGCATTGTGATAAGAAGGCCATGGAGGATTCTGATGACATGCGTCATGGAGCTTTGTGATGACAAGAGCATGGAGCATTGTGATGAGAAGACCATGGATAATGGTGATGACGAGCGTCATGGGGCGTTGTGATGAAAAGTGTTATGGAACATTGAGATCTCAAGGCTTTAGAGCATTGTGATGGCAGATGTCATGGAGCATTTTGATTTCATTTTGGTTACAATAGCGTGAAGCAATATGATGATGGACATGTTGCATTGTGAATACAGGGTTCATGGAGCTTTGAGAGAAAAAGTGGCATGGAGCTTTGTGATTACAGGGTTTTTGGAGCATTGTGATGACAAGGGCACGGAACACTGTGATACATGGGTCATGTAGGATTGTAACGACAAGGGCATGGAGAATTGTGATGACAAGAGCATGTAACATTCTGATGAGAAGTGTCATGGAGCATTGTGATGACAAAGACGTAGAGAATTGTGATGACAAGGGACATGGAGCATTTTGATGACCAGAGCATGGAGCATTGGTCTGACAAGTTTCATGGATTATTGTGATGACAAATGTCATGGAGCGTTTTAGATGACAATTGCGTGGGGCATTGTGATGGGAAGAGCAGGGAGCATTGTGATGACAAGGTTTATGGACCATTGTGATGACAAGCGCAAGTCACATTTTGATGCCATGGGTCATGGAGCACAGTGCTGACAAGGTCATTCAGCTTTGTTATGACAAGGGTCATGGAGCATTGAGATGAAAAGGGGCATGGAGCATTGTGATTACAAGGGTCTAGGAGCTTTGGATGACAGAGGTCATGGATCATTTTGATTTGATTGTGATGAAAATAGCCTGAAGCATTATGATGATGGGCATTGTCCATTGAGATGACAGGTGTAATGGAGCATTGAGATGAAAAGGGGCATGGAGCATTGTGATTTCAGTGGTATAGGAGCATTGTGATGACAAGAGCATGGAGCATTGTGATGAAAAGTGCTTGGAGCCTTTTCATGACATGTTTCAAGGAGCATTCTGAAGACGAGTGTCAGGGAGCATTGTGATGACAACTCTCTTTAGCATTGTGATGACAAAGATCATGGAGCACTGTGATGACAGGTGTCATCGAGCATTGTGATGAGAAGGTCATGGAGCATTGGGCTGAAAATATTCATGGAGTATTGTGGTGAGAGGGTTCATGGATCCTTTTGATGGCAATGGAATGGAGCATTGTGATGACAAGGTCCTGGAGTATTGTGAAGATAAGACCATGGAGCCTTATGATGACAAGTAAAATGGAGCATTCTGAAGAAAAGGGGCATGGAGCACTGTGTTTACAGGGCCCTGGAGCCTTGTAATGACAAGAGCAAGGAGCATTGTGATGAGAAGGCCATGGAGCATTCTCTTGATTTGTGTCATGGTGTTTTGTGATGACAAGGGCATGGACCATTGTGATTGCAGGCGTCTTGGAGCATTGTGATGACAAGGGTCATCGAGCCTTGTGAGGAGAAGGCCGTGGGACATTATGATGGGGAGGTCATTGAGCATTGTTATGACGGGGGTAATGGAGCATAGTGATGAAAAGGTCACGGTACATAGGTCTATAAAATTTCATGGATTATTGTGATCACAGTGGGTATGGAACATTGTGATGACAAGGGCTCCGAACACTGTGATACATGGGTCATGGAGGATTGTAATGACATGGGCATGAAGCATTGTAATGAGAAGAGCATTGAGAATTGTGATGACAGGCGTCATGGAGCTTTGTGATGACAAGGGTCATGGAGCTGTGTGATAACAAATGTCATGGAGCAGTTTGATGACAAGGGCATGGTGCATTGTGATGAGAAGGGCAGGGAGCATTGTGATGACAGGTGTTATGGAACATTGTGATGTCAGGGCTCATGGAGCATTGTGATGATATGGGCATGTAGCATGGTGATGACAGGTGTCATGGAACATTGTGAGATGACAAGTGTTTTGAGCATTGTGATGACATACATCTTGGATCATTGAAATGACAAGGGCATGGAGTAATGTGATGACAGGCCTCATGGAGCATTGTGATGAGTGTGTTATGGAACATAGTGATCACAAGGGTTTGGAGCATAGTGATGACAGTGGTCATGGATCATTTTGATTTCAAGGAGCATGGAACATTGTGATGACAAGGGCATGAAGCAATGTGATCCCAAGTTTCAGGGAGGATTGTGATGACAATGGTAATGGAGTATTGTGATGAAAATCACATGGAGCACTGTGATGACAAGGTCATGTAGCATTTTGCTGACAAAGGCATGGAGCATTGTGATGAGAAGTGTCATGAAACATTGTGATAACAGGGGTCATAGAGCATTAGGATGACAAGAGCATGGACCATTTTGATGAGAAGAGTCATGGAGCATTTTGATGACAAGAGCCACAGATCATTGTGTGGTCAGGGGTCCTTGAGCGTTGTGATGACAGTGGTCATGGAGGATTTGGCTGAAAATGTTCTTGGAGCATTATGAACACAAGGGAATGGAGCATTGTGGTGACAATATCCTGGAGCATTGTGCTGAGTTGACCATGGAGTCTTTTGATGACAAGTCTCATGGAGCAACCTGATGGAAAGGAGCATGGAGGATTGTGATTACAGTTGTCTTGGAACACTGTGATGACAAGAGCATGGAGCATTGTGATGAGAAGTCCATGCAACATTCTGATGACCTGCATCATGGAGCTTTGTGATGACAATGGCTAGAGGCATGGTGATTACAGGGGTCGTGGAGCATTGTGATGAAAACGGCATGGATCATTGTGATGACAAAGGCATGGAGCCTTGCCATGACAGTGTTCAAGGAGCTCCCTGACGACAAGTGTCAGGGAGCATTGTGATGAAAAGTGTATTGAGCATTGTGATGACAGAGTTCATGGAGCATTGTGATGAGTAGACCATGGATAAATGTGATGACGAGCGTCATGGGGCGTTGTGATGACAAGTGTTATGGAACATTGTGATCACAAGGGTTTGGAGCATTGTGATGACAGAGGTCATGGAGCATTTTGATTTCATTGTGATGACAAAATCATGAAGCATTATGATGAAGGGCATGGTGCATTGTGATGATAGGGTTCATGGAGCACTGAGATGAAAAGTGTCATGGAGCATTGTTATGACAGGTGTCTTGAAGCATTGTGATGACAAGGGCATGGAGCATTGTGATGAGAAGGCCAAGGAGAATTCTGATGACATGCGTCATGGAGCTTCGTGATGACAAGGGCATAGAGCATTGTGATTACAGGGGTCTTGGAGCATTGAGAAGAAAAGGGGCATGGAGCATTGTGATTCCAGGGGTATTGGAGCATTGTGATGACAAGGGAATCGAGCATTGTGATGAAATAGTCATGGAACCTTTTCATGACACGGTTCAAGGAGGATTCTGATGACAAGTGTCAGGGAGCATTGTGATGACAAAAGTCATGAAGCACTGTGATGACAAGGATATTGGAGCATTGTGATGAGAAGTTCATGGAGCATTGGGCTGAAAATGTTCATGGAGTATTGTGATGACAGGAGTCATGGAGCATTGTGATGACAAGGGAATGGAGCATTGAGATGACAAGACCCTGGATCATTGTGATGAGAAGACCATGGAGCCTTGTGATGAAAAGTCTCATGGAGCATTCTGATGAAAAGTGGCATGGAGCATTGTGATTACAGGGGTCTTGGAGCATTGTGATGACAATGGCATGGAACAATTTGATGTGAATGCCATGGAGCTTTCTGATGATATGTGTCATGGAGTTTTGTGATGAAAAGGGCATGGAGCATTGTGATTAAAGGGGTCTTGGGGCACTGTGATGACAATGGTCATGGAGCCTTGTGATGAAAAGGCCTTGATGCCAGGGGTCATGGAGCATTCTTATGACAGTGGTAATGGAGCATTGTGATGACAAAGGCATGGAGCATTTTGATGAGAAGGGCATCGAGCATTGTGATAACAAGCATCATGGAGCTTTGAGATGACAAAGTCATGGAGCAATGTGATGAGTGGGTTCATGGAGCATTGTGATGACAATGGCATGGAGCATTGTGATGCCAAAGGTCATGGACCTTTGTGATGACAAAGGTCATGGAGCATTTTGCTGACAAGGGCATGGTGCACTGTGATGAGTAGGACAGAGAGCAATGTGATGACAGGGTCATGGAGCTATTGTATGAAAAGTGTCATGGAACATTTTGATGACAGGGGTTATTGATCACTGTGATGTCAAGGGTCATCGAGCATTGTGATGAAAAGTGTCATGGTGCATTTTGATGACAGGTGTTATAGAACATTGTGATGTCAGGGGTCATGGAGCAGTGTGATGATAAGGGTATGTAGCATTGTGATGACAGGGGTCATGGAACATTGTGATGACATGGTTGAGGGAGTATTGGGATGACTAGTGATGGAACATTGTGATATCAGTGGTGAGAGAGCATTTTGATGAGAATTGCATGGAGAAATTTGATGACAAGATTTATGGAGCATTGTGATGACAAGCTTGTGGAGAATTGTGATGACAAGCGCATGGCATATTGTGATGACATGTGTCATGGAGCATTGTGCTGACAAGCACATGGAGCATTGTGGTGACAATGACATGGAGCATTGTGATGACACAGGCATGACAAATTGGTCTGACAAGTTACATGGATTATTGTGATGACAGTGGGCATGGCGAATTGTGATGACAAGGGCATGGAGCATGGTGATGACAAGTTTATGGAGTATTGTGAAGACAGGTGTCCGGGAGCATTGTGATGACATATGTTCTCGTCCATTGTGATGAGAATGGCATGGGTAATTGTGATGCCAAGTGTCATGGAGGATTGTGATGTCAAATGTAATGGAGCGTTGTGATGACAAGGTCTTGGAGCATTGTGATGACAAGGGCAAGGAGCATTGTGATGACAAGGGCCATTGAGAAGTTTGATGACAAGGTCTTGAAGCATTGTGATGAAAAGCGCATGTACCTTGCTATGACAGTGGTCATGGAGCATTGCGATTACAAATGCATGGAGAATGGTGATGACAAGAGCATGTAACATTGTGATGAGAAGTGTTTTGGAGCATTGTGATTGCAAGGACGTAGAGAATTGTGATGACAGGGACATGGAGCATTGTGAGGACCAGGGCATGGAGCACTGTGATGACAAGAACGTGGAGCATTGTGATGAGAAGTCCATGGATAATTGTTATGACGAGTGTCATGGAGCACTGTAATGACAAGGGGCATGGAGCATTGTGAGGACAGGTGTCATGGAGCATTGTGGTGATAGGGTTCATGGAGCATTGTGAGGACAAGTTTCATGGAGCATTCTGAGGACAAGCTTGTGGAGTATTGTGATGACAATGGCATGGAGCATTGTGATGGAAAGGGTATGGATAATTGTAATGAAAAAGGCATGGATCCTTTTCATGACAGGATTCAAGGAGCATTCCGAAGACAAGTGTCACGGATCATTGTGATGACAAGTGTATTGAGCATTGTGATGACAAAGGTCATGGAGCATTGAGATGACAAGGGCATGGAGTATTGTGATGACAGGCATCATGGAGCGTTGTGATGACAAGTGTTATGGAACATTGTGATCACACGGGTTTGGAGCATTGCGATGACAGAGTTCATGGATCATATTGATTTCAAGGAGCATGGATCTTTGTGATGACAAGGACATGAAGCAATGTGATCCCAAGATGCATGGAGGATTGTGTTGACAATGGTAATGGAGGAATGTGATGACAAGTGCATGGAGCATTGTGATGAAAAGGTCATGTAGCGTTTTGGTGACAAAGGCATGGAGCATTGTCATGACAAGTGTCATGGAGCACTATGATGACAAACGTCACGTAGCATTGTGATTACAGGACTCATGGAGCATTGGGATGGCACGGCCAAGGATCATTTTGTTGACAAGTGATATGGAGAATTTTGATGACAAGAGTCCCGGATCATTGTGTTGTCAGGGGTCATGGAGCGTTGTGATGACAGTTGTCATGGAGCATTGGGATGACAAGGGTCATGGAGCATTGTGATCATAAGGTTATGGAGCATTGGGCTGAAAATGTTCATGGAGTATTGTGATGAGAGGTGTCATGGAGCATCGTGATGACAAGGGAATGGAGCATTGTGATGACAATGTCCTGGAGCATTTAATGAGAAAACCATGGAGCCATGTGATGACAAGTCTCATGGAGCATTCTCACGAAAATCGGCATGGAGAAGTGTGATTTCTGTGGTCTTGGAGCTTTGTGATGAATAGGGCATGGAGCCTTGTGATGAAAATGGCATGGAGCCTTGCCATGACAGGGTTCCAAGAGCATATTGACATCAAGTGTCAGGGACCACTGTGATGACAAGTGTATTGAGCATGGTGATACCAAAGCTCATGGAGCATTGTGATGAGAAGACCATGGATAATTTTGATGACGAGCGTCATGGGGCGTTGTGAGGACAAGTGTTATGGAACATTGTGATCACAAGGGATTGGAGCCTTGTGATGACAGAGGTCATGGAGCATTTTGAGTTCATTCTGATGACAATAGCATGAAGCACTATGATGATGGGCATGGTGCATTGTGATGACAGTGTTCATGGAGCAATGAGATGAAAAGGTGCATGGAACATTGTAGTTACAAGTGTCTTGGAGCTTTGTGATGAGAAGGGCATGCAGCATTGTGATAAGAAGGCCATGGAGGATTCTGATGACATGCGTCATGGAGCTTTGTGATGACAAGAGCATGGAGCATTGTGATGAGAAGACCATGGATAATGGTGATGACGAGCGTCATGGGGCGTTGTGATGAAAAGTGTTATGGAACATTGAGATCTCATGGCTTTAGAGCATTGTGATGGCAGATGTCATGGAGCATTTTGATTTCATTTTGGTTACAATAGCGTGAAGCAATATGATGATGGACATGTTGCATTGTGAATACAGGGTTCATGGAGCTTTGAGAGAAAAAGTGGCATGGAGCTTTGTGATTACAGGGTTTTTGGAGCATTGTGATGACAAGGGCACGGAACACTTTGATACATGGGTCATGTAGGATTGTAACGACAAGGGCATGGAGAATTGTGATGACAAGAGCATGTAACATTCTGATGAGAAGTGTCATGGAGCATTGTGATGACAAAGACGTAGAGAATTGTGATGACAAGGGACATGGAGCATTGTGATGACCAGAGCATGGAGCATTGGTCTGACAAGTTTCATGGATTATTGTGATGACAAATGTCATGGAGCATTTTAGATGACAATTGCGTGGGGCATTGTGATGGGAAGAGCAGGGAGCATTGTGATGACAAGGTTTATGGAGCATTGTGATGACAAGCGCAAGTCACATTTTGATGCCATGGGTCATGGAGCACAGTGCTGACAAGGTCATTCAGCTTTGTTATGACAAGGGTCATGGAGCATTGAGATGAAAAGGGGCATGGAGCATTGTGATTACAAGGGTCTAGGAGCTTTGGATGACAGAGGTCATGGATCATTTTGATTTGATTGTGATGAAAATAGCCTGAAGCATTATGATGATGGGCATTGTCCATTGAGATGACAGGTGTAATGGAGCATTGAGATGAAAAGGGGCATGGAGCATTGTGATTTCAGTGGTATAGGAGCATTGTGATGACAAGAGCATGGAGCATTGTGATGAAAAGTGCTTGGAGCCTTTTCATGACATGTTTCAAGGAGCATTCTGAAGACGAGTGTCAGGGAGCATTGTGATGACAACTCTCTTTAGCATTGTGATGACAAAGATCATGGAGCACTGTGATGACAGGTGTCATCGAGCATTGTGATGAGAAGGTCATGGAGCATTGGGCTGAAAATATTCATGGAGTATTGTGGTGAGAGGGTTCATGGATCCTTTTGATGGCAATGGAATGGAGCATTGTGATGACAAGGTCCTGGAGTATTGTGAAGATAAGACCATGGAGCCTTATGATGACAAGTAAAATGGAGCATTCTGAAGAAAAGGGGCATGGAGCACTGTGTTTACAGGGCCCTGGAGCCTTGTAATGACAAGAGCAAGGAGCATTGTGATGAGAAGGCCATGGAGCATTCTCTTGATTTGTGTCATGGTGTTTTGTGATGACAAGGGCATGGACCATTGTGATTGCAGGCGTCTTGGAGCATTGTGATGACAAGGGTCATCGAGCCTTGTGAGGAGAAGGCCGTGGGACATTATGATGGGGAGGTCATTGAGCATTGTTATGATGGGGGTAATGGAGCATAGTGATGAAAAGGTCACGGTACATAGGTCTATAAAATTTCATGGATTATTGTGATCACAGTGGGTATGGAACATTGTGATGACAAGGGCTCCGAACACTGTGATACATGGGTCATGGAGGATTGTAATGACATGGGCATGAAGCATTGTAATGAGAAGAGCATTGAGAATTGTGATGACAGGCGTCATGGAGCTTTGTGATGACAAGGGTCATGGAGCTGTGTGATAACAAATGTCATGGAGCAGTTTGATGACAAGGGCATGGTGCATTGTGATGAGAAGGGCAGGGAGCATTGTGATGACAGGTGTTATGGAACATTGTGATGTCAGGGCTCATGGAGCATTGTGATGATATGGGCATGTAGCATGGTGATGACAGGTGTCATGGAACATTGTGAGATGACAAGTGTTTTGAGCATTGTGATGACATACATCTTGGATCATTGAAATGACAAGGGCATGGAGTAATGTGATGACAGGCCTCATGGAGCATTGTGATGAGTGTGTTATGGAACATAGTGATCACAAGGGTTTGGAGCATAGTGATGACAGTGGTCATGGATCATTTTGATTTCAAGGAGCATGGAACATTGTGATGACAAGGGCATGAAGCAATGTGATCCCAAGTTTCAGGGAGGATTGTGATGACAATGGTAATGGAGTATTGTGATGAAAATCACATGGAGCACTGTGATGACAAGGTCATGTAGCATTTTGCTGACAAAGGCATGGAGCATTGTGATGAGAAGTGTCATGAAACATTGTGATAACAGGGGTCATAGAGCATTAGGATGACAAGAGCATGGACCATTTTGATGAGAAGAGTCATGGAGCATTTTGATGACAAGAGCCACAGATCATTGTGTGGTCAGGGGTCCTTGAGCGTTGTGATGACAGTGGTCATGGAGGATTTGGCTGAAAATGTTCTTGGAGCATTATGAACACAAGGGAATGGAGCATAGTGGTGACAATATCCTGGAGCATTGTGCTGAGTTGACCATGGAGTCTTTTGATGAGAATCTCATGGAGCATCCTGATGGAAAGGAGCATGGAGCATTGTGATTACAGTTGTCTTGGAACACTGTGATGACAAGAGCATGAAGCATTGTGATGAGAAGTCCATGCAACATTCTGATGACCTGCATCATGGAGCTTTGTGATGACAATGGCTAGAGGCATGGTGATTACAGGGGTCGTGGAGCATTGTGATGAAAACGGCATGGATCTTTGTGATGACAAAGGCATGGAGCCTTGCCATGACAGTGTTCAAGGAGCTCCCTGACGACAAGTGTCAGGGAGCATTGTGATGAAAAGTGTATTGAGCATTGTGATGACAGAGTTCATGGAGCATTGTGATGAGTAGACCATGGATAAATGTGATGACGAGCATCATGGAGCGTTGTGATGACAAGTGTTATGGAACATTGTGATCACAAGGGTTTGGAGCATTGTGATGACAGAGGTCATGGAGCATTTTGATTTCATTGTGATGACAAAATCATGAAGCATTATGATGAAGGGCATGGTGCATTGTGATGATAGGGTTCATGGAGCACTGAGATGAAAAGTGTCATGGAGCATTGTTATGACAGGTGTCTTGAAGCATTGTGATGACAAGGGCATGGAGCATTTTGATGAGAAGGCTAGGAGAATTCTGATGACATGCGTCATGGAGCTTCGTGATGACAAGGGCATAGAACATTGTGATTACTGTGGTCTTGGAGCATTGAGATGAAAAGGGGCACGGAGCTTTGTGATTACAGGAGTAAAGGAGCATTGTGATGGAAAGGCAATCGAGCATTGTGATGAAATAGGCATGGAAACTTTTCATGACAGGGTTCAAGGAGGATTCTGATGACAAGTGTCAGGGAGCATTGTGATGACAAAAGTCACGAAACACTGTGATGACAAGGCTAATAGAGCATTGTGATGAGAAGGTCATGGAGCATTGGGCTGAAAATGTTCATGGAATATTGTGATAACCGGAGTCATGGAGCCTTGTGATGACAAGCAATGGAGCATTGAGATGAGTAGACCATGGAGCCTTGTGATGACAAGTCTCATGGAGCATTCTGATGAAAAGGGGCATGGGGCATTGTGATTACAGTGTTCTTGGGGCACTGTGATGACAATGGTCATGGAGCCTTGTGATGAAAAGGCCTTGGAACATTTTGATGGCATGTGTCATGGAGAATTGTTATGACAGTGGTAAAGGAGCATTGTGTTGACAAAGGCATGGACCATTTTGATGAGTAGGGCATCGAGCATGGTGATGACAAGCATCATGGAGCTTTGATGACAAATTCATGGAGCAATGTGATGAGAGCGTTCATGGAAAATTGTGATGACAATGGCATGGAGCATTGTGAAGCCAAAGGTCATGGACCTCTGTGAAAACAAATGTCATGTAGCATTTTGATGACAAGGGCATGGTGCATTGTGATGAGTAGTACAGAGAACAATGTGATGACAATGTCATGGAGAAGTTGGATGAAAAGTGTCATGGAACATTTTGGTGACAGTGGTTATGGATCATTGTGATGTCAAGGGTCATCGAGCATCGTGATGAAAAGGGTCATGGTGCATTTTGATGACAGGGGTTATAGTACATTGTGACGTCAGGGGTCATGGAGCACTGTGATGATAAGGGCATGTAGCATTGTGATGACAGGGGTCATGGCACATTGTGATGACATGGTTGAGGGAGTATTGTGATGATTAGTGATGGAACATTGAGATATCAGTGGTGAGAGAGCATTTTGATGAGAATTGCATGGAGAAATTTGATGACAAGGTTTATGGAGCATTGTGATCACAAGCTTGTGTAGAATTGTGATGACAAGCGCATGATATATTGTGATGACATGTGTCATGGAGCATTGTGCTGACAAGCACATGGAGCATTGTGGTGACAATGGAATGGAGCATTGTGATGACAGAGGCATGACGAATTGGTCTGACAAGTTTCATGGATTATTGTGATGACAGTGGGCATGGCGAATTGTGATGACAAGGGCATGGAGCATTGTGATGACAAGTTTATGGAGTATTGTGAAGACAGGTGTCCGGGAGCATTGTGATGACATATGTTCTGGTCCATTGTGATGAGAATGGCATGGAGACTTGTGATGCCAAGTGTCAAGGAGGATTGTGATGTCAAACGTAATGGAGCATTGTGATGACAAGGCCTTGGAGCATTGTGATGACAAGGGCAAGGAGCATTGTGATGACAATGGCCATTGAGAAGTTTGATGACAAGGTCGTGAAGCATTGTGATGACAAGCGCATGTACCTTGCTATGACAGGGGTCATGGAGCATTGAGATTACAAATGCATGAGGATGGTGATGACAAGGGCATGCAACATTATGATGAGAAGTGTTTTGGAGCATTGTGATGACAAGGACGTGGAGAATTGTGATGAAAAGGGACATGGAGCATTGTGAGGACCAGGGCATGGAGCACTATGATGACAAGAACGTGGAGCATTGTGATGAGAAGTCCATGTTTAATTGTGATGACGAGTGTCATGGAGCACTATAATGACAAGGGGCATGGAGCATTGTGAGGACAGGTGTCATGGAGCATGGTGGTGACAGGGGTCATGGAGCATTGTGATGTTAAGTGTCATGAAGCATTCTGATGACAAGCTTGTGGAGTACTGTGATGATAATGGCATGGAGCATTGTGAAGGAAAGGACATGGATCATTGTGATGAAAAAGGCATGGATCCTTTTCATGACAGGATTCAAAGAGCATTCCAACCACAAGTGTCAGGGAGCATTGTGATGACACGTGTATGGAGCATTGTGAGGAGAAAGTTCATGGAGCATTGAGATGACAAGGGCATGCAGTATTGTGATGACAGGCATCATGGAGCGTTGTGATGACAAGTGTTATGGAACATTGTGATCACACGGGTTTGGAGCATTGCGATGACAGAGTTCATGGAGCATATTGATTTCAAGGAGCATGGATCTTTGTGATGACAAGGGCATGAAGCAATGTGATCCCAAGATGCATGAAGGATTGTGATGACAATGGTAATGGAGGAATGTGATGACAAGCGCATGGAGCATTGTTATGAAAAGGTCTTGTAGCGTTTTGCTGACAAAGGCATGGAGCATTGTGATGACAAGTGTCATGAAGCACTGTGATGACAAATGTCACGGAGCATTGTGATTACAGGGGCCATGGAGCATTGGGATGACACGGCCAAGGATCATTGTGTTGACAAGTGTTATGGAGAATTTTGATGACAAGAGTCCCGGATAATTGTGTTGTCAGAAGTCATGGAGCGTTGTGATGACAGTGGTCATGAAGCATTGTAATGACAAGGGTCATGGAGCATTGTGATCATAAGGTCATGGAGCATTGGGCTGAAAATGTTCATGGAGTATTGTGTTGAGAGGTGTCATGGAGCATTGTGATGACAATGTCCTGGAGCATTTAATGAGAAGACCATGGAGCCATGTGATGACAAGTCTCATGGAGCGTTCTCACGAAAAGCAGCATGGAGCATTGTGATTACTGTGTTCTTGGAGCATTGTGATGAATAGGGCATGGAGCATTTTAATGAAAATGGCATGGAGCCTTGCCATGACAGGGTTCCAAGAGCATATTGACATCAAGTGTCAGGGACCATTGTGATGACAAGTGTATTGATCATAGTGATGCCAAAGCTCATGGAGCATTGTGATGAGAAGACCATGGAAAATTTTGATGACGAGAGTCATGGGGCATTGTGAGGACAAGTGTTATGGAACATTGTGATCACAAGGGATTGGAGCCTTG
This sequence comes from Mesoplodon densirostris, assembly GCF_025265405.1. Lineage (NCBI taxonomy): Eukaryota > Metazoa > Chordata > Mammalia > Artiodactyla > Ziphiidae > Mesoplodon > Mesoplodon densirostris. Next base: position 4,411,329 of record NC_082682.1, read on the forward strand.
CGATGACAGAGGTCATGGAGCATTTTGAGTTCATTCTGATGACAATAGCATGAAGCACTATGATGATGGGCATGTTGCATTGTGATGACAGGGTTCATGGAGCATTGAGATGTAAAGGGGCATGGAGCATTGTAGTTACAAGGGTCTTGGAGCTTTGTGATGACAAGGGCATGCAGCATTGTGATGCGAAGGCCATGGATAATGGTGATGATGAGCGTCATGGGGCGTTGTGATGAGAAGTATTATGGAACATTGTGATCCGAAGTGTTTAGAGCATTGTGATGTCAGATGTCATGGAGCATTTTGATTTCATTTTGGTTAAAATAGCGTGAAGCAATATGATGATAGAGATGTTGCATTGTGTTGACAGGGTTCATGGATCAATGAGATGAAAAGTGGCATGGAGCATTGTGATTACAGGGTTCTTGGAGCATTGTGATGACAAGGACATGGAGCATTGTGTTGAGAAGGCCATGGAGCCTTCTGAGGACCTGTGTCTTGGAGATTTTGATGACAAGGGCATGAAGCATTGTTGTAACAGGGTACTGAGAGCATTGTGATTTCAAAGGTTATGGAGCATTGTGATAAGAAGGTCGTGGAACATTGTGATGGCTGGGATCATGGAGCATGGTTATGACAGTGGCAATGGAGCATTGTGATGACAAGGGCATGGAGCATTGGTCTGAAACGTTTCATGGATTATTGTGATGAGAGTGGGCATTATGATGACAAAGGCACGGAACACTGTGATACATGGGTCATGTAGTTTTGTAACGACAAGGGCATGGAGAATTGTGATGACAAGAGCATGTAACATTGTGATGAGAAGTGTCATGGAGCATTGTGATGACAAAGACGTAGAGAATTGTGATGACAAGGGACATGGAGCATTGCGATGACCAGAGCATGGAGCATTGGTCTGACAAGTTTCATGGATTATTGTGATGACAAATGTCAGGGAGCATTTTGATGACAAGGGTGTGGGGCATTGTGATGGGAAGAGCAGGGAGCATTGTGATGACAAGGTTTATGGAGCATTGTGATGACAAGCGAAAGTCACATTTTGATGCCATGGGTCATGGAGCAATGTGCTGACAAGGGCATGCAGCTTTGTGATGAGAATAGTCATGGAGCATTGAGATGAAAAGGGGCATGGAGCATTGTGATGACAGGGGTATAGGAGCATTGTGATGACAAGAGCATGGAGCATTGTGATGAAAAGTGCTTGGAGCCTTTTCATGACATGTTTCAAGGAGCATTCTGATGACGAGTGTCAGGGAGAATTGTGATGACAACTCTCTTGAGCATTGTGATGACAGAGATCATGGATCACTGTGATGACAGGTGTCATGGAGCATTGTGATGAGAAGGTCATGGAGCATTGGGCTGAAAATATTCATGGAGTATTGTGGTGACAGGGCTCATGAATCCTTTTGATAGCAAGGGAATGGAGCATTTTGATGGCAATGTCCTGGAGCATTGTGATGAGAAGACCATGGAGCATTGTGATGACAAGTCTAATGGATCATTCTAATGAAAAGGGGCATGGAACATTGTGATTACAGGGCCCTGGAGCATTGTAATGACAAGAGCAAGCAGATTTGTAATGAGAAGGCCATGGAGCATACTCATGATTTGTGTCATGGTGTTTTGTGATGACAAGGGCATGGACCATTGTGATTACAGGTGTCTTGGAACATTGTGATGACAAGGGTCAAGGAGCCTTGTGAGGAGAAGGCCGTGGGACATTATGATGGCAGTGGTCATAGAGCATTGTTATGACGGGTGTAATGGAGCATTGTGATGAAAAGGGCACGGAACATAGGTCTATAAAATTTCATGGATTATTGTGATGACAGTGGGTACGGAGCATTGTGATGACAAGGGCTCGGAACACTGTGATACATGGGTTATGGAGGATTGTAATGACATGGGCATGGAGCATTGTGATGAGAAGTGCATCGAGAATTGTGATGACAAGCGTCATGGAGCTTTGTGATGACAAGGGCATGGAGCAATATGATGAAAGGTTTCAGGGATCATTGTGATGACAATGGCATGGAGCATTGTGATGCCAAGGGTCATGGAGCTGTGTGATAACAAATGTCATGGAGCTGTTTGATGACAAGGGCATGGTGTTTTGTGATGAGAATGGCAGGGAGCATTGTGATGACAGGTGTTATGGAACATTGTGATGTCAGGGCTCATGGAGCATTGTGATGATATGGGCATGTAGCATGGTGATGACAGGTGTCATGGAACATTGTGAGATGACAAGTGTTTTGAGCATTGTGATGACATACATCTTGGATCATTGAAATGACAAGGGCATGGAGTAATGTGATGACAGGCAGCATGGAGCATTGTGATGAGTGTGTTATGGAACATAGTGATCACAAGGGTTTGGAGCATAGTGATGACAGTGGTCATGGATCATTTTGATTTCAAGGAGCATGGAACATTGTGATGACAAGGGCATGAAGCAATGTGATCCCAAGTTTCAGGGAGGATTGTGATGACAATGGTAATGGAGTATTGTGATGAAAATCACATGGAGCACTGTGATGACAAGGTCATGTAGCATTTTGCTGACAAAGGCATGGAGCATTGTGATGAGAAGTGTCATGAAACATTGTGATAACAGTGGTCATAGAGCATTAGGATGACAAGAGCATGGACCATTTTGATGAGAAGAGTCATGGAGCATTTTGATGACAAGAGCCACAGATCATTGTGTGGTCAGGAGTCATTGAGCGTTGTGATGACAGTGGTCATGGAGGATTGAGCTGAAAATGTTCTTGGAACATTATGAACACAAGGGAATGGAGCATTGTGGTGACAATATCCTGGAGCATTGTGATGAGATGAACATGGTGTCTTTTGATGACAAGTCTCATGGAGCATGCTGATGGAAAGGCACATGGAGCATTGTGATTACAGTTGTTTTGGAGCATTGTGATGACAAGAGCATAGAGCATTGTGATGAGAAGACCATGGAACATTCTGATGACCCGCATCATGGAGTTTTGTGATGACAATGGCAAGAGGCGTTGTGATTACAGGGATCTTGGAGCATTGAGATGAAAAGGGCAGGGATCATTGTGATGACAAAGCATGGAGCCTTACCATGACAGGGTTCAAGGAGCATACTGACGACAAGTGTCAGGGAGCATTGTGATGAAAAGTGTATTGAGCATTGTGATGACAAAGGTCATGGAGCATTGTGATGAGAAGACCATGGATAAATATGATGACGAGCGTCATGGGGCGTTGTGATGACAAGTGTTATGGAACATTGTGATCACAAGTGTTTGGAGCATTGTGATGACAGAGGTCATGGAGCATTTTGATTTCATTGTGATGACAAAATCATGAAGATTATGATGAAGGGCATGGTGCATTGTGATGGTAGGGTTCATGGAGCACTGAGATGAAAAGTGTCAAGGAGCATTTTTATGACAGGGGTCTTGGAGCATTGTGGTGACAAGGACATGGAGCATTGTGATGAGAAGGCCAAGGAGAATTCTGATGACATGCGTCATGGAGCTTCGTGATGACAAGGGCATAGAGCATTGTGATTACAGGGGTCTTGGAGCATTGTGATGACAAGGGAGTCGAACATTGTGATGAAATAGTCATGGAACCTTTTCATGACAGGGTTCAAGGAGGATTCTGATGACAAGTGTCAGGGAGCATTGTGATGACAAAAGTCATGAAGCACTGTGATGACAAGGATAATGGAGCATTGTGATGAGACTTTCATGGAGCATAGGGCTGAAAATGTTCATGGAGTATTGTGATGACAGGAGTCATGGAGCATTGTGATGACAAGGGAATGGAGCATTGAGATGACAAGACCCTGGATCATTGTGATGAGAAGACCATGGAGCCTTGTGATGACAAGTCTCATGGAGCATTCTGATGAAAAGTGGCATGGAGCATTGTGATTACAGGGGTCTTGGAGCATTGTGATGACAATGGCATGGAGCATTTTGATGAGAAGGCCCTGGAGCTTTCTGATGATATGTGTCATGGAGTTTTGTGATGAAAAGGGCATGGAGAATTGTGATTACTGGGGTCTTGGGGCACTGTGATGACAATGGTCATGGAGCCTTGTGATGAAAAGGCCTTGATGGCAGGGGTCATGGAGCATTCTTATGACAGTGGTAATGGAGCATTGTGTTGACAAAGGCATGGAGCATTTTGATGAGAAGGGCATCGAGCATTGTGATAACAAGCATCATGGAGCTTTGAGATGACAAAGTCATGGAGCAATGTGATGAGTGGTTTCATGGAGCATTGTGATGCCAAAGGTCATGGACGTTTGTGATGACGAAGGTCATGGAGCATTTTGCTGACAAGGGCATGGTGCACTGTGATGAGTAGGACAGAGAGAAATGTGATGACAGGGTCATGGAGCAATTGGATGAAAAGTGTCATGGAACATTTTGATGACAGGGGTTATGGATCATTGTGATGTCAAGGGTCATCGAGCATTGTGATGAAAAGTGTTATGGTGCATTTTGATGACAGGTGTTATAGAACATTGTGATGTCAGGGGTCATGGAGCAGTGTGATGATAAGGGCATGTAGCATTGTGATGACAGGGGTCATGGAACATTGTGATGACAGGGGTCATGGAGCATTGTGATGACAAGTATCATGGAGCATTCTGAGGACAAACTTGTGGAGTATTGTGATGACAATGGCATCGAGCATTGTGATGGAAAGGGCATGCATCATTGTGATGAAAAAGGCATGGATTCTTTTCATGACAGGATTCAAGGAGCATTCCGACGACAAGTGTCAGGGAGCATTGTGATGACATGTGTATTGAGCATTGTGATGGCAAAGGTCATGGAGCATTGAGATGACAAGGGCATAGAGTATTGTGATGACAGGCATCATGGAGCGTTGTAATGACAAGTGTTATGGAACATTGTGATCACACGGGTTTGGAGCATTGCGATGACAGAGTTCATGGAGCATATTGATTTCAAGGAGCATGGATCTTTGTGATGACAAGGGCATGAAGCAATGTGATCCCAAGATGCATGGAGGATTGTGATGACAATGGTAATGGAGGAATATGATGACAAGCGCATGGAGCATTGTGATGAAAAGGTCATGTAGCCTTTTGCTGCCAAAGGCATGGAGCATTGTGATGACAAGTTTCTTGGAGCACTGTGATGAAAAACGTCACGTAGCATTGTGATTACAGGGGTCATGGAGCATTGGGATGACACGGCCAAGGATCATTTTGTTGAAAAGTGTTATGGAGAATTTTGATGACAAGAGTCCCGGATCATTGTGTTGTCAGGGGTCATGGAGCGTTGTGATGACAGTGGTCATGGAGCATTGGGATGACAAGGGTCATGGAGCATTGTGATCATAAGGTCATGGAGCATTGGGCTGAAAATGTTCATTGAGTATTGTGATGAGAGGTATCATGGAGCATTGTGATGACAAGAGAACAGAGCATTGTGATGACAATGTCCTGGAGCATTTAATGAGAAGACCATGGAGCCATGTGATGACAAGTCTCATGGAGCATTCTCACGAAAAGTGGCATGGATCATTGTGATTATTGTGGTCTTGGAGCATTGTGATGAATAGGGCATGAAACATTGTGATGAAAATGGCATGGAGCCTTGCCATGACAGGTTTCCAAGAGCATATTGACATCAAGTGTCAGGGACCATTGTGATGACAAGTGTATTGAGCATGGTGATGCCAAAGCTCATGGAGCATTGTGATGAGAAGACCATGGATAATTTTGATGACGAGCGTCATAGGGCGTTGTGAGGACAAGTGTTATGGAACATTGTGATCACAAGGGAGTGGAGCCTTGTGATGACAGAGGTCATGGAGCATTTTGAGTTCATTCTGATGACAATAGCATGAAGCACTATGATGATGGGCATGGTGTATTTTGAGGAAAGTGTTCATGGAGCATTGAGATGAAAAGTTGCATGGAGCATTGTAGTTACAAGGGTCTTGGAGCTTTGTGATGACAAGGTCATGCAGCATTGTGATGAGAAGGCCATGGAGGATTCTGATGACATGCGTCATGGAGCTTTGTGATGACAAGGGCATGGAGCATTGTGATGAGAAGACCATGGATAATGGTGATGACGAGCGTCATGAGGCGTTGTGATGAAAAGTGTTATGGAACATTGTGATCCCAAGGGTTTAGAGCATTGTGATGGCAGATGTCATGGAGCATTTTGATTTCATTTTGGTTACAATAGCGTGAAGAAATATGATGATGGATATGTTGCATTGTGATGACTGGGTTCATGGAGCATTGAGATGAAAAGTGACATGGAGCATTGTGATTACAGGGTTTTTGGAACATTGTGATGACAAGGGCATGGAGCATTGTGATGAGAAGGCCATGGAGCCTTCTGATGACCTGTGTCATGGAGATTTTGATGACAAGGGCATGAAGCATTGTTGTAACAGGGGTCTTAGATTATTGTGATTACAAGGGTTATGGAGCCTTGTGATAAGAAGGCGGTGCAACATTGTGATGGCTGGTGTCATGGAGCATTGTTATGACAGTGGTAATGGAGCATTGTGATGACAAAGGCATGGAGCATTGGTCTGAAAAGTTTCATGGATTATTGTGATGAGAGTGGACATGGAGCATTGTGATGAAAAGGGCACGGAACTCTGTGATACATGGGTCATGTAGGATTGTAACGACAAGGTCATGGAGAATTGTGATGACAAGGGCATGTAACATTGTGATGAGAAGTGTCATGGAGCATTGTGATGACAGAGATGTAGAGCATTGTGATGACAAGGGACATGGAGCATTGTGATGACCAGAGCATGGAGCATTGGTCTGACAAGTTTCATGGATTATTGTGATGACAAATGTCATGCAGCATTTTGATGACAAGGACGTGGTGCATTGTGATGGGAAGGGCAGGGAGCCTTGTGATGACAAGGTTTATGGAGCATTGTGATGACAAGGTTGTGGAGCATTGTGATGACAAGCGGAAGTCACATTTTGATGCCATGGGTCATGGAGCACTGTGCTGACAAGGGCATGTAGCTTTGTGATGAGAAGGGTCATGGAGCATTGAGATGAAAAGGGGCATGGAGCATTGTGATGACAGGGGTCTAGGAGCTTTGTGATGACAGAGGTCATGGATCATTTTGATTTCCTTGTGATGACAATAGCCTGAAGCACTATGATGATGGGCATGGTCCATTGTGATGACAGGTGTAATGGAGCATTGAGATGAAAAGGGGCATGGAGCTTTGTGATTACAGGGGTATAGGAACATTGTGATGACAAGAGCATGGAGCATTGTGATGAAAAGTGCTTGGAGCCTTTTCATGACATGTTTCAAGGAGCATTCTGATGACGAGTGTCTGGGAGCATTGTGATGACAACTCTCTTGAGCATTGTGATGACAGAGATCATGGATCACTGTGATGACAGGTGTCATGGAGCATTGTGATGAGAAGGTCATGGAGCATTGGGCTGAAAATATTCATGGAGTATTGTGGTGAAAGGGATTATGGATCCTTTTGATGCAAAGGGATTGGAGCATTGTGATGACAAGTGTCATGGAGCTTTGTGATGACAAGGACATGGAGCAATATGATGAGTCGTTTCAGGGAGCATTGTGATGACAATGGCATGGAGCATTGTGATGCCAAGGGTCATGGAGCTGTGTGATAACAAATGTCATGGAGCAGTTTGATGACAAGGGCATGGTGCATTGTGATCAGAAGGGCAGGGAGCATTGTGATGACAGGTGTTATGGAACATTGTGATGTCAGGGCTCATGGAACATTGTGATGATATGGGCATGTAGCATGCTTATGACAGGTGTGATGGAACAGTGTGAGATGACAAGTGTTTTGAGCATTGTGATGACATACATCTTGGATCATTGAAATGACAAGGGCATGGAGTAATGTGATGACAGGCATCATGGAGCATTGTGATGAGTGTGCTATGGAACATAGTGATCACAAGGATTTGGAGCATAGTGATGACAGAGGACATGGATCATTTTTATTTCAAGGAGCCTGGAACATTGTGATGACAAGGGCATGAAGCAATGTGATCCCAAGTTTCAGGGAGGATTGTGATGACAATGGTAATGGAGTATTTTGATGAGAATCACATGGAGCACTGTGATGACAAGGTCATGTAACATTTTGCTAACAAAGGCATGGAGCATTGTGATGACAAGTGTCATGGAACTTTGTGATAACAGGGGTCATAGAGCATTAGGATGACAAGAGCATGGTCCATTTTGATGAGAAGAGTCATGGAGCATTTTGATGACAAGAGCCACAGATCATTGTGTTGTCAGGGGTCATTGAGCGTTGTGATGACAGTGGTCATGGAGGATTGAGCTGAAAATGTTCTTGGAGAATTGTGAACACAAGGGAATGGAGCATTGTGGTGACAATATCCTGGAGCATTTTGATGAGATGACCATGGAGTCTTTTGATGACAAGTCTCATGGGGCATGCTGATGGAAAGGCGCATGGAGCATTGTGATTACAGTTGTTTTGGAGCATTGTGATGACAAGAGCATGGAGGATTGTGATGAGAAGTCCATGGAACATTCTGATGACCCGCATCATGGAGTTTTGTGATGACAATGGCAAGAGGCATTGTGATTACAGCGGTCTTGGAGCATTGAGATGAAAAGGGCAGGGATCCTTGTGATTACAAAGGCATGGAGCCTTGCCATGACAGGGTTCAAGGAGCATACTGACGACAAGTGTCAGGGAGCTTTGTGATGACAAGTGTCATGGAGCATTGTGATGACAAGCGTCATGGAGCATTCTGAGGACAAACTTGTGGAGTATTGTGATGACAATGGCATGGAGCATTGTGATGGAAAGGGCATGGATCATTGTGATGAAAAAGGCATGGATTCTTTTCATGACAGGATTCAAGGAGCATTCCGACGACAAGTGTCAGGGAGCATTGTGATGACAAGTGTATTGAGCATTGTGATGGCAAAGGTCATGGAGCATTGAGATGACAAGGGCATAGAGTATTGTGATGACAGGCATCATGGAGCGTTGTAATGACAAGTGTTATGGAACATTGTGATCACACGGGTTTGGAGCATTGCGATGACAGAGTTCATGGAGCATATTGATTTCAAGGAGCATGGATCTTTGTGATGACAAGGGCATGAAGCAATGTGATCCCAAGATGCATGGAGGATTGTGATGACAATGGTAATGGAGGAATATGATGACAAGCGCATGGAGCATTGTGATGAAAAGGTCATGTAGCCTTTTGCTGCCAAAGGCATGGAGCATTGTGATGACAAGTGTCTTGGAGCACTGTGATGAAAAACGTCACGTAGCATTGTGATTACAGGGGTCATGGAGCATTGGGATGACACGGCCAAGGATCATTTTGTTGACAAGTGTTATGGAGAATTTTGATGACAAGAGTCCCGGATCATTGTGTTGTCAGGGGTCATGGAGCGTTGTGATGACAGTGGTCATGGAGCATTGGGATGACAAGGGTCATGGAGCATTGTGATCATAAGGTCATGGAGCATTGGGCTGAAAATGTTCATGGAGTATTGTGATGAGAGGTATCATGGAGCATTGTGATGACAAGAGAACAGAGCATTGTGATGACAATGTCCTGGAGCATTTAATGAGAAGACCATGGAGCCATGTGATGACAAGTCTCATGGAGCATTCTCACGAAAAGTGGCATGGATCATTGTGATTATTGTGGTCTTGGAGCATTGTGATGAATAGGGCATGAAACATTGTGATGAAAATGGCATGGAGCCTTGCCATGACAGGTTTCCAAGAGCATATTGACATCAAGTGTCAGGGACCATTGTGATGACAAGTGTATTGAGCATGGTGATGCCAAAGCTCATGGAGCATTGTGATGAGAAGACCATGGATAATTTTGATGACGAGCGTCATAGGGCGTTGTGAGGACAAGTGTTATGGAACATTGTGATCACAAGGGAGTGGAGCCTTGTGATGACAGAGGTCATGGAGCATTTTGAGTTCATTCTGATGACAATAGCATGAAGCACTATGATGATGGGCATGGTGCATTTTGATGAAAGTGTTCATGGAGCATTGAGATGAAAAGTTGCATGGAGCATTGTAGTTACAAGGGTCTTGGAGCTTTGTGATGACAAGGTCATGCAGCATTGTGATGAGAAGGCCATGGAGGATTCTGATGACATGCGTCATGGAGCTTTGTGATGACAAGGGCATGGAGCATTGTGATGAGAAGACCATGGATAATGGTGATGACGAGCGTCATGGGGCGTTGTGATGAAAAGTGTTATGGAACATTGAGATCTCATGGCTTTAGAGCATTGTGATGGCAGATGTCATGGAGCATTTTGATTTCATTTTGATTACAATAGCGTGAAGCAATATGATGATGGACATGTTGCATTGTGATTACAGTGTTCTTGGAGCATTGTTATGACAAGGGCATGGAGCATTGTGATGAGAAGGCCATGGAGCATTCTGATGACTTGTGTCATGGAGATGTTGATGACAAGGGCCTGAAGCACTGTTGTAACAGTTGTCTTAGAGCATTGTGATTACAAGGGTTATGGAGCCTTGTGATAAGAAGGCCGTGGAACATTGTGATGGCTGGGGTCATGGAGCATGGTTATGACAGTGGCAATGGAGCATTGTGATGACAATGGCATGGAACATTGGTCTGAAAAGTTACATGGATTATTGTGATGAGAGTGGGCATGGAGCATTGTGATAACAAGGGCACGGAACACTGTGATGCATGGGTCATGTAGGATTGTAACGACAAGGGCATGGAGAATTGTGATGACAAGAGCATGTAACATTGTGATGAGAACTGTCAAGGAGCATTATGATGACAAAGATGAAGAGAATTGTGATGACAAGGGACATGGAGCATTGTGATGACCAGAGAATGGAGCATTGGTCTGACAAGTTTCATGGATTATTTGGATGACGAGTGTCAGGGAGCATTGTGATGACAACTCTCTTGAGCATTGTGATGACAAAGATCATGGATCACTGTGATGACATGTGTCATGGAGCATTGTGATGAGTAGGTCATGGAGCATTGGGCTGAAAATATTCATGGAGTATTGTGGTGACAGGTGTCATGGATCCTTTTGATAACAAGGGAATGGAGCATTGTGATGACAAGGTCCTGGAGCATAGTGATGAGAAGACCATGGAGCCTTGTGATGACAAGTCTAATGGAGCATTCTGATGAAAAGGGGCATGGAGCATTGTGATTACAGGGCCCTGGAGCATTGTAATGACAAGAGCAAGGAGCGTTGTGATGAGAAGGCCATGGAGCATTCTCATGATTTGTGTCATGGTGTTTTGTGATGACAAGGGCATGGACCATTGTGATTGCAGGCGTCTTGGAGCTTTGTGATGACAAGGGTCATGGAGGCTTGTGAGGAGAAGGCCGTGGGACATTATGATGGCAGGCGTCATGGAGCATTGTTATGACGGGTGTAATGGAGCATTGTGATGAAAAGGGCACGGAACATAGGTCTATAAAATTTCATGGATTATTGTGATGACAGTGGGTATGGAGCATTGTGATGACAAGGGCTCGGAACACTGTGATACATGGGTCATGGAGGATTGTAATGACATGGGCATGGAGCATTGTGATGAGAAGGGCATCGAGAATTGTGATGACAAGCGTCATGGAACTTTGTGATGACAAGGGCATGGAGCATATGATGAGAGGTTTCAGGGAGCATTGTGATGACAATGGCATGGAGCATTGTGATGCCAAGGGTCATGGATCTGTGTGATAACAAATGTCACGGAGCAGTTTGATGACAAGGGCATGGTGCATTGTGATGAGAAGGGCAGGGAGCATTGTGATGACAGGTGTTATGGAACATTATGATGTCATGGCTCATGGAGAATTGTGATGATAGGGGCATGTAGCATGGTGATGACAGGTCTCATGGACCATTGTGAGATGACAAATGTTTTGAGAATTGTGATGACAAACATCTTGGATCATTGAGATGACAAGGGCATGGAGTAGTGTGATGACAGGCATCATGGAGCATTGTGATGAGTGTGTTATGGAACATTGTGATCACAAGGGTTTGGAGCCTAGTGATGACAGAGGTCATGGATCATGTTGATTTCAAGGAGCATGGAACATTGTGATGACAAGGGCATGAAGCAATGTGATCCCAAGTTTCAGGGAGGATTGTGATGACAATGGTAAAGGATAATTGTGATGAGAATCACATGGAGCACTGTGATGACAAGGTCATGTAGCATTTTGCTGACAAAGGCATGGAGCATTGTGATGACAAGTGTCATGGAACATTGTGATAACAGGGGTCATAGAGCATTAGGATGACAAGAGCATGGACCATTTTGATGAGAAGAGTCATGGAGCATTTTGATGACAAGAGCCACAGATCATTGTGTTGTCAGGGGTCATTGAGCGTTGTGATGGCAGTGGTCATGGAGTATTGGGCTGAAAATATTCTTGGAGAATTGTGAACACAAGGGAATGGAGCATTGTGGTGACAATATCCTGGAGCATTGTGCTGAGATGACCATGGTGTCTTTTGATGACAAGTCTCATGGAGCAAGCTAATGGAAAGGGGCATGGAGCATTGTGATTACAGTTGTCTTGGAGCATTGTGATGACAAGAGCATGGAGCATTGTGATGAGAAGTCCATGGAATATTCTGATGACATGCATCATGGAGCTTTGTGATGACAATGGCAAGAGGCCTTGTGATTACAGGGGTCTTGGAGCATTGTGATGAAAAGTGAATGGATCATTGTGATGACAAAGGCATGGAGCCTTGTCATGACAGGGTTCAAGGAACATACTGACGACAAGTGTCAGGGAGCATTGTGATGACAAGTGTCATGGAGCACTGTGATGACAAGCATCATGGAGCCTTGTGATACCCGGGATCTTGGAGCATTGTGATGAAAAGTGAATGCATCATTGTGATGAAAAAGGCATGGTGACTTGTCATGACAGGTTTCAAGGAGCACCCAGACGACAAGTGTCAGGGAGCATTGTGATGAAAAGTGTATTGAGCATTGTGATGACAAAGGTCATGGAGCATTGTGATGAGAAGACCATGGATAATTGGGATGACGAGCGTCATGGGGCGTTGTGATGACAAGTGTTATGGAACATTGTGATCACAATGGTTTGGAGCATTGTGATGACAGAGGTCATGGAGCATTTTGATTTCATTGTGATGACAAAATCATGAAGCATTATGATGAAGGGCATGGTGCATTGTGATGATAGGGTTCATGGAGCACTGAGATGAAAAGTGTCATGGAGCATTGTTATGACAGGTATCTTGAAGCATTGTGATGACAAGGGCATGGAGCATTGTGATGAGAAGGCCAAGGAGAATTCTGATGACATGCGTCATGGATCTTCGTGATGACAAGGGCATAAAGCATTGTGATTACATGGGTCTTGGAGCATTGAGATGAAAAGGGGCGTGGAGCATTGTGATTACAGTGGTAAAGGAGCATTGTGATGACAAGGGAATTGAGAATTGTGATGAAATAGGCATGGAACCTTTTCATGACAGGGTTCAAGGAGGATTCTGCTGACAAGTGTCTGGGAGCATTGTGATGACAAAAGTCATGAAGCACTGTGATGACAGGGGTAATGGAGCATTTTGATGAGAAGGTCATGGAGCATTGGGCTCAAAATATTCATGGAGTATTGTGATGACAAGGGAATGGAGCACTGTGATGACAAGGGAATGGAGCATTGAGATGAGTAGACCATGGAGCCTTGTGATGACAAGTCTCATGGAGCATTCTGATGAAAAGGGGTATGGAGCATTGTGATTACAGGGGTCTTGGAGCATTGTGATGACAATGGCGTGGAGCATTTTGATGAGAAGTCCATGGAGCTTTCAGATGATATGTGTCATGGAGTTTTGTGATGAAAAGGGCAAGGAGCTTTGTGATTACAGGGGTCTTGGAGCACTGTGATGACATTGGTCATGGAGCCTTGTGATGAACAGGCCGTGGAATATTTTGATGGCAGGGGTCATGGAGCAAACATTGTTATGACAAGGTAATGGAGCATTGTGATGACAAAGGCATGGAGCATTTTGATGAGAAGTGTATCGAGCGTTTTGATGACAAGCATCATGGAGCTTTGGGATGACAATGTCATGGAGCAATGTGATGAGAGGGTTCAGGGAGCATTGTGATGACAATGGCATGGAGCATTGTGATGCCAAACGTAATGGACCTTTGTGATGACAAATGTCATGTAGCATTTTGATGACAAGGGCATGGTGCATTGTGATGAGTAAGACAGAGAGAAATGTGATGACAGGGTCATCGAGCAGATGGATGAAAAGTGTCATGGAACATTTTGATGACAGGGGTTATGGATCACTGTGATATCAAGGGTCATCGAGCATTGTGATGAAAAGGTTCATGGTGCATTTTGATGACAGGGTTATAATACATGGTGATGTCAGCGTTCATGGAGCACTGTGATGATAAGGGCATGTAGCATTGTGATGACAGGTGTCATGGAACATTGTGATGACATGGTTGTGGGAGTATTGTGATGACCAGTGATGGAAAATTGTGATATCAGTGGTGAGAGAGCATTTTGATGAGAAGTGCTTGGAGAAATTTGAGGACAAGGTTTATGGAGCATTGTGATGACAAGCTTGTGGAGAATTGTGATGACAATGCATGGCATAATGTGATGACATGTGTCATGGAGCATTGTGCTGACAAGCATATGGAGCATTGTGGTGACAATTGCATGGAGATTTGTGATGACAGAGGCATGACGAATTGGCCTGACAAGTTTCATGGATTATTGTGATGACAGTGGGCATGGTGAATTGTGATGAAAAGGTCACGGAGCATTGGCATGACAAGTTTATGGATTATTGTGAAGACAGGTGTCCGGGAGCATTGTGATGACATATGTTCTGGTCCATTGTGATGAGAATGGCATGGAGAATTGTGAGGAGAAGTGTCATGGAGGATTGTGATGTCAAACGTAATGGAGCGTTGTGATGACCAGGTCTTGGAGCATTGTGATGACAAGGGCAAGGAGCATTGTGATGACAAGGGCCACTGAGAAGTTTGATGACAAGGTCTTGAAGCATTGTGATGACAAGCGCATGTACCTTGCTATGACAGTGGTCATGGAGCATTGCGATTACAAATGCATGGAGAATGGTGATGACAAGAGCATGTAACATTGTGATGAGAAGTGTTTTGGACCATTGTGATGACAAGGACGTAGAGAATTGTGATGACAGGGACATGGAGCATTGTGAGGACCAGGGCATGGAGCACTGTGATGACAAGAACGTGGAGCATTGTGATGAGAAGTCCATGGATAATTGTTATGACAAGTGTCATGGAGCACTGTAATGGCAAGGGGCATGGAGCATTGTGAGGACAGGTGTCATGGAGCATTGTGGTGATAGGGGTCATGGAGCATTGTGAGGACAAGTGTCATGGAGCATTCTGATGACAAGCTTGTGGAGTATTGTGATGAAAATGGCATGGAGAATTGTGATGGAAAGGGTATGGATCATTGTAATGAAAAAGGCATGGATCCTTTTCATGACAGGATTCAAGGAGCATTCCGAAGACAAGTGTCACGGATCATTGTGATGACAAGTGTATTGAGCATTGTGATGACAAAGGTCATGGAGCATTGAGATGACAAGGGCATGGAGTATTGTGATGACAGTCATCATGGAGCGTTGTGATGACAAGTGTTATGGAATATTGTGATCACACGGGTTTGGAGCATTGTGATGACAGAGTTCATGGATCATATTGATTTCAAGGAGCATGGATCTTTGTGATGACAAGGACATGAAGCAATGTGATCCCAAGATGCATGGAGGATTGTGATGACAATGGTAATGGAGGAATGTGATGACAAGTGCATGGAGCATTGTGATGAAAAGGTCATGTAGCGTTTTGGTGACAAAGGCATGGAGCATTGTCATGACAAGTGTCATGGAGCACTATGATGACAAACGTCACGTAGCATTGTGATTACAGGGGTCATGGAGCATTGGGATGGCACGGCCAAGGATCATTGTGTTGACAAGTGATATGGAGAATTTTGATGACAAGAGTCCCGGATCATTGTGTTGTCAGGGGTCATGGAGCGTTGTGATGACAGTTGTCATGGAGCATTGGGATGACAAGGTTCATGGAGCATTGTAATCATAAGGTTATGGAGCATTCGGCTGAAAATGTTCATGGAGTATTGTGATGACAGGTGGCATGGAGCATTGTGATGACAAGGGAATGGAGCATTGTGATGACAATGTCCTGGAGCATTTAATGAGAAGACCATGGAGCCATGTGATGACAAGTCTCATGGAGCATTCTCACGAAAATCGGCATGGAGCATTGTGATTTCTGTGGTCTTGGAGCTTTGTGATGAATAGGGCATGGAGCCTTGTGATGAAAATGGCATGGAGCCTTGCCATGACAGGGTTCCAAGAGCATATTGACACAAGTGTCAGGGACCACTGTGATGACAAGTGTATTGAGCATGGTGATTCCAAAGCTCATGGAGCATTGTGATGAGAACACCATGGATAATTTTGATGACAAGCGTCATGGGGACTTGTGAGGACAAGTGTTATGGAACATTGTGATCACAAGGGATTGGAGCCTTGTGATGACAGAGGTCATGGAGCATTTTGAGTTCATTCTGATGACAATAGCATGAAGCACTATGATGATGGGCATGGTGCATTGTGATGACAGTGTTCATGGAGCAATGAGATGAAAAGGTGCATGGAACATTGTAGTTACAAGTGTCTTGGAGCTTTGTGATGAGAAGGGCATGCAGCATTGTGATAAGAAGGCCATGGAGGATTCTGATGACATGCGTCATGGAGCTTTGTGATGACAAGAGCATGGAGCATTGTGATGAGAAGACCATGGATAATGGTGATGACGAGCGTCATGGGGCGTTGTGATGAAAAGTGTTATGGAACATTGAGATCTCAAGGCTTTAGAGCATTGTGATGGCAGATGTCATGGAGCATTTTGATTTCATTTTGGTTACAATAGCGTGAAGCAATATGATGATGGACATGTTGCATTGTGAATACAGGGTTCATGGAGCTTTGAGAGAAAAAGTGGCATGGAGCTTTGTGATTACAGGGTTTTTGGAGCATTGTGATGACAAGGGCACGGAACACTGTGATACATGGGTCATGTAGGATTGTAACGACAAGGGCATGGAGAATTGTGATGACAAGAGCATGTAACATTGTGATGAGAAGTGTCATGGAACATTGTGATGACAAAGACGTAGAGAATTGTGATGACAAGGGACATGGAGCATTGTGATGACCAGAGCATGGAGCATTGGTCTGACAAGTTTCATGGATTATTGTGATGACAAATGTCATGGAGCATTTTAGATGACAATTGCGTGGGGCATTGTGATGAGAAGAGCAGGGAGCATTGTGATGACAAGGTTTATGGAGCATTGTGATGACAAGGTTGTGGTGCATTTTGATGACAAGCGCATGTCACATTTTGATGCCATGGGTCATGGAGCACAGTGCTGACAAGGTCATTCAGCTTTGTTATGACAAGGGTCATGGAGCATTGAGATGAAAAGGGGCATGGAGCATTGTAATTACAGGGGTCTAGGAGCTTTGGATGACAGAGGTCATGGATCATTTTGATTTGATTGTGATGACAATAGCCTGAAGCATTATGATGATGGGCATTGTCCATTGAGATGACAGGTGTAATGGAGCATTGAGATGAAAAGGGGCATGGAGCATTGTGATTACAGTGGTATAGGAGCATTGTGATGACAAGAGCATGGAGCATTGTGATGAAAAGTGCTTGGAGCCTTTTCATGACATGTTTCAAGGAGCATTCTGAAGACGAGTGTCAGGGAGCATTGTGATGACAACTCTCTTTAGCATTGTGATGACAAAGATCATGGAGCACTGTGATGACAGGTGTCATGGAGCATTGTGATGAGTAGGTCATGGAGCATTGGGCTGAAAATATTCATGGAGTATTGTGGTGAGTGGGTTCATGGATCCTTTGGATGGCAATGGAATGGAGCATTGTGATGACAAGGTCCTGGAGTATTGTGAAGAGAAGACCATGGAGCCTTGTGATGACAAGTCTAATGGAGCATTCTGATGAAAAGGGGCATGGAGCATTGTGATTACAGGGCCCTGGAGCCTTGTAATGACAAGAGCAAGGAGCATTGAGATGAGAAGGCCATGGAGCATTCTCTTGATTTGAGTCATGGTGTTTTGTGATGACAAGGGCATGGACCATTGTGATTGCAGGCGTCTTGGAGCATTGTGATGACAAGGGTCATCGAGTCTTGTGAGGAGAAGGCCGTGGGACATTATGATGGCGGGGGTCATTGAGCATTGTTTTGACGGGGGTAATGGAGCATAGTGATGAAAAGGTCACGGTACATAGGTCTATAAAATTTCATGGATTATTGTGATGACAGTGGGTATGGAGCATTGTGATGACAAGGGCTCCGAACACTGTGATACATGGGTCATGGAGGATTGTAATTACATGGGCATGAAGCATTGTGATGAGAAGGGCATTGAGAATTGTGATGACAAGCGTCATGGAGCTTTGTGATGACAAGGGTCATGGAGCTGTGTGATAACAAATGTCATGGAGCAGTTTGATGACAAGGGCATGGTGCATTGTGATGCTAGGGTTCATGGAGCACTAACATGAAAAGTGTCATGGAGCATCGTTATGACAGGGGTCTTGGAGCATTGTGATGACAAGGACATGGAGCATTGTGATGAGAAGGCCAAGGAAAATTCTGATGACATCCGTCATGGAGCTTCGTGATGACAAGGGCATAGAGCATTGTGATTACAGGGGTCTTGGAGCATTGAGATGAAAAGGGGCATGGTGCATTTTGATTACAGGGGTAATGGAGCATTGTGATGACAAGGGAATCGAGCATTGTGATGAAATAGGCATGGAAACTTTTCATGACAGGGTTCAAAGAAGATTCTGATGACAAGTGTCAGGGAGGATTGCGATGACAATAGTCATGAAGCACTGTGATGACAGGGCTAATGGAGCATTGTGATGAGAATGTCATGGAGCATTGGGCTGAAAATGTTCATGGAGTATTGTGATGAGAGGTGTCATGGACCCTTGTGATGACAAGGGATTGGAGCATTGAGATGAGAAGAACATGGAGCATTGTGATGACAAGTCTCATGGAGCATTCTGATGAAAAGGGGCATGGAGCATTGTGATTACAGGGGTCATGGAGCATTGTGATGACAATGGCATGGAGCAATTTGATGTGAAGGCCATGGAGCTTTCTGATGATATGTGTCATGGAGTTTTGTGATGAAAAGTGCATGGAGCATTGTGATTACATGGATCTTGGGGCACTGTGATGACAATGGTCATGGAGCCTTGTGATGAAAAGGCCGTGGAACATCTTGATGGCATGGGTCATGGAGCATTGTTATGACAATGGTAATGGAGCATTGTGATGACAAAGTCATGGAGCATTTTGATGAGAAGGGCATAGAGCTCTGTGATGACAAGCATCATGGAGCTTTGGGATGACAAAGTCATGGAGCAATGTGATGAGAGGGCTCATGGAGCATTATGATGACGATGGCATGGAGCATTGTGATGCCAAAGGTCATGGACATTTGTGATGACAAATGTCATGTAGCATTTTGATGACAAGGGCATGGTGCTTTGTGATGAGTCGGACAGAAAGCAATGTGATGACAGGGTCATGAGGCAGTTGGATGAAAAGTGTCATGGAACATTTTGATGATAGGCGTTATGGATCATTGTGATGTCAAGGGTCATCGAGCATTGTAATGAAAAGTGTCATGGTGCATTTTGATGACAGGGGTTATAGTACATTGTGATGTCAGGGGTCATGGAGCAGTGTGATGATAAGGGCATGTAGCATTGTGATGACAGGGGTCATGGAACATTGTGATGACATGGGTGAGGTAGTAGTGTGATGACTAGTGATGGAACATTGTGATATCAGTGCTGAGAGAGCATTTTGATGAGAATTGCATGGAGAAATTTGATGACAAGTTTTATGGAGCATTGTGATGACAAGCTTGTGGAGAATTGTGATGACAAGTGCATGGCATATTGTGATGACATATGTCATGGAGCATTGTGCTGACAAGCATATGGAGCATTTTGGTGACAATGGCATGGAGCATTGTGATGACAGAGGCATTACGAATTGGTCTGACAAGTTTCATGGATTATTGTGATGACAGTGGGCATGGCGAATTGTGATGACAAGCGCATGGAGCATTGTGAGGACAAGTTTGTGGAGTATTGTGAAGACAGGTGTCCGGGAGCATTGTGATGACATATGTTCTGGTCCATTGTGATGAGAATGGCATGGGTAATTGTGATGCCAAGTGTCATGGAGGATTGTGATGTCAAACGTAATGGAGCGTTGTGATGACAAGGTCTTGGTGCATTGTGATGACAAGGGCCATTGAGAAGTTTGATGACAAGGTCTTGAAGCATTGTGATGACAAGCGCATGTACCTTGCTATGACAGGTGTCATGGAGCATTGCGATTACAAATGCATGGAGAATTGTGATGACAAGAGCATGTAACATTGTAATGAGAAGTGTTTTGGAGCATTGTGATGACAAGGACGTGGAGAATTGTGATGACAAGGGACATGGAGCATTGTGAGGACCAGGGCATGGAGCACTGTGATGACAAGAACGTGGAGCATTGTGATGATAAGTCCATGGATAATAGTGATGACGAGTGTCATGGAGCACTGTAATGGTAAGGGGCATGGAGCATTGTGAGGAGAGCTGTCATGGAGTATTGTGGTGACAGGGGTCATGGAGCATTGTGATGACAATTGTCATGGAGCTTTCTGATGACAAGCTTGTGGAATATTGTGATGACAATGGCATGGAGCATTGTGATGGAAAGGGCATGGATCATTGTGATGAAAAAGGCATGGATCCTTTTCATGACAGGATTCAAGGAGCATTCCAAAGACAATAGTCAGGGAGCATTGTGATGACAAGTGTATTGAGCATTGTGATGACAAAGGTCATGGAGCATTGAGATGACAAGGTCATGGAGTATGGTGATGACAGGCATCATGGAGCGTTGTGATGACAAGTCTTATGGAACATTGTGATCACACGTGTTTGAAGCATTGCGATGACAGAGTTCATGGATCATATTGATTTCAAGGAGCATGGATCTTTGTGATGAAAAGGGCATGAAGCAATGTGATCCCAAGATGCATGGAGGATTGTGTTGACAATGGTAATGGAGGAATATGATGACAAACGCATGCAGCATTGTGATGAAAAGGTCATGTAGCGTTTTGCTGACAAAGGCATGGAGCATTGTGATGACAAGTGTCATTGAGCACTGTGATGACAAACATCACGTAGCATTGTGATTACAGGGGTCATGGAGCATTGGGATGACACGGCCAAGGATCATTGTGTTGACAAGTGTTATGGAGAATTTTGATGACAAGAGTCCCGGATCATTGTGTTTTCAGGGGTCATGGAGCGTTGTGATGACAGTGGTCATAGAGCATTGGGATGACAAGGGTCATGGAGCATTGTGATCATAAGTTCATGGAGCATTGGGCTGAAAATATTCATGGAGTATTGTGATGACAGGTGGCATGGAGCATTGTGATGACAAGTGAAGGGAGCATTGTGATGACAATGTCCTGGAGCATTTAATGAGAAGACCAAGGAGCCATGTGATGACAAGTCTCATGGAGCATTCTCACGAAAAGCGGCATGGAGCATTGTGATTACTGTGGTCTTGGAGCCTTGTGATGAATAGGGCATGGAGCATTGTGATGAAAAATGCATGGAGCCTTGCCATGACAGGGTTCCAAGAGAATATTGACATCAAGTGTCAGGGACCATTGTGATGAAAAGTGTATTGAGCATTGTGAAGCCAAACTCATGGAGCATTGTGATGAGAAGACCATGGATAATTATGATGACGAGCGTCATGGGGCGTTGTGAGGACAAGTGTTATGGAATATTGTGATCACAAGGGATTGGAGCCTTGTGATGACAGAGGTCATGGAGCATTCTGAGTTCATTCTGATGACAGTAGCATGAAGCACTATGATGATGGGCATGGTGCATTGTGATGACAGTGTTCATGGATCACTGAGATGTAAAGGGGCATGGAGCATTGTAGTTACAAGGGTCTTGGAGCTTTGTGATGACAAGGGCATGCAGCATTGTGATGAGAAGGCCATGGAGGATTCTGATGACATGCGTCATGGAGCCTTGTGATGACAAGGGCATGGAGCATTGTGATGAGAAGACCATGGATAATGGCGATGATGAGCGTCATGAGGCGTTGTGATGAAAAGTGCTGGGAACATTGTGATCCCAAGGGTTTAGAGCATTGTGATGGGAGATGTCATGGAGCATTTTGATTTCATTTTGATTACAATAGCGTGAAGCAATATGATGATGGACATGTTGCATTGTGATTACAGGGTTCTTGGAGCATTGTGATGACAAGGGCATGGAGCATTGTGATGAGAAGGCCATGGAGCATTCTGATGACTTGTGTCATGGAGATTTTGATGACAAGGGCATGAAGCACTGTTGTAACAGTGGACTTAGAGCATTTTGATTACAAGGGTTATGGAGCCTTGTGATAAGAAGGCCGTGGAACATTGTGATGGCTGGGGTCATGGAGCATTGTTATGACAGTGGCAATGGAGCATTGTGATGACAATGGCATGGAACATTGGTCTGAAAAGTTACATGGATTATTGTGATGAGAGTGGGCATGGAGCATTGTGATAACAAGGGCACGGAACACTGTGATACATGGGTCATGTAGGATTGTAACGACAAGGGCATGGAGAATTGTGATGACAAGAGCATGTAACATTGTGATGAGAACTGTCAAGGAGCATTATGATGACAAAGATGAAGAGAATTGTGATGACAAGGGACATGGAGCATTGTGATGACCAGAGCATGGAGCATTGGTCTGACAAGTTTCATGGATTATTTGGATGACGAGTGTCAGGGAGCATTGTGATGACAACTCTCTTGAGCATTGTGATGACAAAGATCATGGATCACTGTGATGACATGTGTCATGGAGCATTGTGATGAGTAGGTCATGGAGCATTGGGCTGAAAATATTCATGGAGTATTGTGGTGACAGGTGTCATGGATCCTTTTGATAGCAAGGGAATGGAGCATTGTGATGACAAGGTCCTGGAGCATAGTGATGAGAAGACCATGGAGCCTTGTGATGACAAGTCTAATGGAGCATTCTGATGAAAAGGGGCATGGAGCATTGTGATTACAGGGCCCTGGAGCATTGTAATGACAAGAGCAAGGAGCTTTGTGATGAGAAGGCCATGGAGCATTCTCATGATTTGTGTCATGGTGTTTTGTGATGACAAGGGCATGGACCATTGTGATTGCAGGCGTCTTGGAGCTTTGTGATGACAAGGGTCATGGAGCCTTGTGAGGAGAAAGCCGTGGGACATTATGATGGCAGGGGTCATGGAGCATTGTTATGACGGGTGTAATGGAGCATTGTGATGAAAAGGGCACGGAACATAGGTCTATAAAATTTCATGGATTATTGTGATGACAGTGGGTATGGAGCATTGTGATGACAAGGGCTCGGAACACTGTGATACATGGGTCATGGAGGATTGTAATGACATGGGCATGGAGCATTGTGATGAGAAGGGCATCGAGAATTGTGATGACAAGTGTCATGGAACTTTGTGATGACAAGGGCATGGAGCATATGATGAGAGGTTTCAGGGAGCATTGTGATGACAATGGCATGGAGCATTGTGATGCCAAGGGTCATGGATCTGTGTGATAACAAATGTCACGGAGCAGTTTGATGACAAGGGCATGGTGCATTGTGATGAGAAGGGCAGGGAGCATTGTGATGACAGGTGTTATGGAACATTATGATGTCATGGCTCATGGAGAATTGTGATGATAGGGGCATGTAGCATGGTGATGACAGGTCTCATGGACCATTGTGAGATGACAAGTGTTTTGAGCATTGTGATGACAAACATCTTGGATCATTGAGATGACAAGGGCATGGAGTAGTGTGATGACAGGCATCATGGAGCATTGTGATGAGTGTGTTATGGAACATTGTGATCACAAGGGTTTGGAGCCTAGTGATGACAGAGGTCATGGATCATGTTGATTTAAAGGAGTATGGAACTTTGTGATGACAAGGGCATGAAGCAATGTGATCCCAAGTTTCAGGGAGGATTGTGATGACAATGGTAAAGGAGAATTGTGATGAGAATCACATGGAGCACTGTGATGACAAGGTCATGTAGCATTTTGCTGACAAAGGCATGGAGCATTGTGATGACAAGTGTCATGGAACATTGTGATAACAGGGGTCATAGAGCATTAGGATGACAAGAGCATGGACCATTTTGATGAGAAGAGTCATGGAGCATTTTGATGACAAGAGCCACAGATCATTGTGTTGTCAGGGGTCATTGAGCCTTGTGATGGCAGTGGTCATGGAGGATTGGGCTGAAAATGTTCTTGGAGCATTGTGAACACAAGGGAATGGAGCATTGTGGTGACAATATCCTGGAGCATTGTGCTGAGATGACCATGGTGTCTTTTGATGACAAGTCTCATGGAGTAAGCTAATGGAAAGGGTCATGGAGCATTGTGATTACAGTTGTCTTGGAGCATTGTGATGACAAGAGCATGGAGCATTGTGATGAGAAGTCCATGGAACATTCTGATGACATGCATCATGGAGCTTTGTGATGACAATGGCAAGAGGCATTGTGATTCCGGGGTCTTGGAGCATTGTGATGAAAAGGGCATGGATCATTGTGATGACAAAGGCATGGAGCCTTGTCATGACAGGGTTCAAGGAACATACTGACGACAAGTGTCAGGGAGCATTGTGATGACAAGTGTCATGGAGCACTGTGATGACAAGCATCATGGAGCCTTGTGATACCCGAGATCTTGGAGCATTGTGATGAAAAGTGAATGCATCATTGTGATGAAAAAGGCATGGTGCCTTGTCATGACAGGTTTCAAGGAGCACCCAGACGACAAGTGTCAGGGAGCATTGTGATGAAAAGTGTATTGAGCATTGTGATGACAAAGGTCATGGAGCATTGTGATGAGAAGACCATGGATAATTGGGATGACGAGCGTCATGGGGCTTTGTGATGACAAGTGTTATGGAACATTGTGATCACAAGGGTTTGGAGCATTGTGATGACAGAGGTCATGGAGCATTTTGATTTCATTGTGATGACAAAATCATGAAGCATTATGATGAAGGGCATGGTGCATTGTGATGATAGGGTTCATGGAGCACTGATATGAAAAGTGTCATGGAGCATTGTTATGACAGGTATCTTGAAGCATTGTGATGACAAGGGCATGGAGCATTGTGATGAGAAGGCCAAGGAGAATTCTGATGACATGCGTCATGGATCTTTGTGATGACAAGGGCATAGAGCATTGTGATTACATGGGTCTTGGAGCATTGAGATGAAAAGGGGCGTGGAGCATTGTGATTACAGTGGTAAAGGAGCATTGTGATGACAAGGGAATTGAGAATTGTGATGAAATAGGCATGGAACCTTTTCATGACAGGGTTCAAGGAGGATTCTGCTGACAAGTGTCTGGGAGCATTGTGATGACAAAAGTCATGAAGCACTGTGATGACAGGGGTAAGGGAGCATTGTGATGAGAAGGTCATGGAGCATTGGGCTCAAAATATTCATGGAGTATTGTGATGACAAGGAAATGGAGCACTGTGATGACAAGGGAATGGAGCATTGAGATGAGTAGACCATGGAGCCTTGTGATGACAAGTCTCATGGAGCATTCTGATGAAAAGGCGTATGGAGCATTGTGATTACAGGGGTCTTGGAGCATTGTGATGACAATGGCGTGGAGCATTTTGATGAGAAGTCCATGGAGCTTTCAGATGATATGTGTCATGGAGTTTTGTGATGAAAAGGGCAAGGAGCTTTGTGATTACAGGGGTCTTGGAGCACTGTGATGACAATGGTCATGGAGCCTTGTGATGAACAGGCCGTGGAATATTTTGATGGCAGGGGTCATGGAGCAAACATTGTTATGACAGTGGTAATGGAGCATTGTGATGACAAACGCATGGAGCATTTTGATGAGAAGGGTATCGAGCATTTTAATGACAAGCATCATGGAGCTTTGGGATGACAAAGTCATGGAGCAATGTGATGAGAGTGTTCAGGGAGCATTGTGATGACAATGGCATGGAGCATTGTGATGCCAAACGTAATGGACCTTTGTGATGACAAATGTCATGTAGCATTTTGATGACAAGGGCATGGTGCATTGTGATGAGTAAGACAGAGAGAAATGTGATGACAGGGTCATCGAGCAGATGGATGAAAAGTGTCATGGAACATTTTGATGACAGGGGTTATGGATCACTGTGATATCAAGGGTCATCGAGCATTGTGATGAAAAGGGTCATGGCGCATTTTGATGACAGGGGTTATAATACATGGTGATGTCAGCGTTCATGGAGCACTGTGATGATAAGGGCATGTAGCATTGTGATGACAGGGGTCATGGAACATTGTGATGACATGGTTGTGGGAGTATTGTGATGACCAGTGATGGAAAATTGTGATATCAGTGGTGAGAGAGCATTTTGATGAGAAGTGCTTGGAGAAATTTGAGGACAAGGTTTATGGAGCATTGTGATGACAAGCTTGTGGAGAATTGTGATGACAAGTGCATGGCATATTGTGATGACATGTGTCATGGAGCATTGTGCTGACAAGCATATGGAGCATTGTGGTGACAATTGCATGGAGCATTGTGATGACAGAGGCATGACGAATTGGCCTGAGAAGTTTCATGGATTATTGTGATGACAGTTGGCAAGGTGAATTGTGATGAAAAGGGCACGGAGCATTGGCATGACAAGTTTATGGATTATTGTGAAGACAGGTGTCCGGGAGCATTGTGATGACATATGTTCTGGTCCATTGTGATGAGAATGGCATGGAGAATTGTGAGGCCAAGTGTCATGGAGGATTGTGATGTCAAACGTAATGGAGCGTTGTGATGACAAGGTCTTGGAGCATTGTGATGACAAGGGCAAGGAGCATTGTGATGACAAGGGCCACAGAGAAGTTTGATGACAAGGTCTTGAAGCATTGTGATGACAAGCGCATGTACCTTGCTATGACAGTGGTCATGGAGCATTGCGATTACAAATGCATGGAGAATGGTGATGACAAGAGCATGTAACATTGTGATGAGAAGTGTTTTGGAGCATTGTGATGACAAGGACGTAGAGAATTGTGATGACAGGGACATGGAGCATTGTGAGGACCAGTGCATGGAGCACTGTGATGAAAAGAACGTGGAGCATTGTGATGATAAGTCCATGGATAATTGTTATGACGAGTGTCATGGAGCACTGTAATGGCAAGGGGCATGGAGCATTGTGAGGACAGGTGTCATGGAGCATTGTGGTGATAGGGGTCATGGAGCATTGTGAGGACAAGTGTCATGGAGCATTCTGATGACAAGCTTGTGGAGTATTGTGATGAAAATGGCATGGAGAATTGTGATGGAAAGGGTATGGATCACTGTAATGAAAAAGGCATGGATCCTTTTCATGACAGGATTCAAGGAGCATTCCGAAGACAAGTGTCACGGATCATTGTGATGACAAGTGTATTGAGCATTGTGATGACAAAGGTCATGGAGCATTGAGATGACAAGGGCATGGAGTATTGTGATGACAGGCATCATGGAGCGTTGTGATGACAAGTGTTATGGAACATTGTGATCACACGGGTTTGGAGCATTGTGATGACAGAGTTCATGGATCATATTGATTTCAAGGAGCATGGGTCTTTGTGATGACAAGGACATGAAGCAATGTGATCCCAAGATGCATGGAGGATTGTGATGACAATGGTAATGGAGGAATGTGATGACAAGTGCATGGAGCATTGTGATGAAAAGGTCATGTAGCGTTTTGGTGACAAAGGCATGGAGCATTGTCATGACAAGTGTCATGGAGCACTATGATGACAAACGTCACGTAGCATTGTGATTACAGGGGTCATGGAGCATTGGGATGGCACGGCCAAGGATCATTGTGTTGACAAGTGATATGGAGAATTTTGATGACAAGAGTCCCGGATCATTGTGTTGTCAGGGGTCATGGAGCGTTGTGATGACAGTTGTCATGGAGCATTGGGATGACAAGGGTCATGGAGCATTGTAATCATAAGGTTATGGAGCATTCGGCTGAAAATGTTCATGGAGTATTGTGATGACAGGTGGCATGGAGCATTGTGATGACAAGGGAATGGAGCATTGTGATGACAATGTCCTGGAGCATTAAATGAGAAGACCATGGAGCCATGTGATGACAAGTCTCATGGAGCATTCTCACGAAAATCGGCATGGAGCATTGTGATTTCTGTGGTCTTGGAGCTTTGTGATGAATAGGGCATGGAGCCTTGTGATGAAAATGGCATGGAGCCTTGCCATGACAGGGTTCCAAGAGCATATTGACATCAAGTGTCAGGGACCACTGTGATGACAAGTGTATTGAGCATGGTGATTCCAAAGCTCATGGAGCATTGTGATGAGAACACCATGGATAATTTTGATGACAAGCGTCATGGGGACTTGTGAGGACAAGTGTTATGGAACATTGTGATCACAAGGGATTGGAGCCTTGTGATGACAGAGATCATGGAGCATTTTGAGTTCATTCTGATGACAATAGCATGAAGCACTATGATGATGGGCATGGTGCATTGTGATGACAGTGTTCATGGAGCAATGAGATGAAAAGGTGCATGGAACATTGTAGTTACAAGTGTCTTGTAGCTTTGTGATGAGAAGGGCATGCAGCATTGTGATAAGAAGGCCATGGAGGATTCTGATGACATGCGTCATGGAACTTTGTGATGACAAGAGCATGGAGCATTGTGATGAGAAGACCATGGATAATGGTGATGATGAGCGTCATGGGGCGTTGTGATGAAAAGTGTTATGGAACATTGAGATCTCAAGGCTTTAGAGCATTGTGATGGCAGATGTCATGGAGCATTTTGATTTCATTTTGGTTACAATAGCGTGAAGCAATATGATGATGGACATGTTGCATTGTGAATACAGGGTTCATGGAGCTTTGAGAGAAAAAGTGGCATGGAGCTTTGTGATTACAGGGTTTTTGGAGCATTGTGATGACAAGGGCACGGAACACTGTGATACATGGGTCATGTAGGATTGTAACGACAAGGGCATGGAGAATTGTGATGACAAGAGCATGTAACATTGTGATGAGAAGTGTCATGGAGCATTGTGATGACAAAGACGTAGAGAATTGTGATGACAAGGGACATGGAGCATTGTGATGACCAGAGCATGGAGCATTGGTCTGACAAGTTTCATGGATTATTGTGATGACAAATGTTATGGAGCATTTTAGATGACAATTGCGTGGGGCATTGTGATGGGAAGAGCAGGGAGCATTGTGATGACAAGGTTTATGGAGCATTGTGATGACAAGGTTGTGGTGCATTGTGATGACAAGCGCAAGTCACATTTTGATGCCATGGGTCATGGAGCACAGTGCTGACAAGGTCATTCAGCTTTGTTATGACAAGGGTCATGGAGAATTGAGATGAAAAGGGGCATGGAGCATTGTAATTACAGGGGTCTAGGAGCTTTGGATGACAGAGGTCATGGATCATTTTGATTTGATTGTGATGACAATAGCCTGAAGCATTATGATGATGGGCATTGTCCATTGAGATGACAGGTGTAATGGAGCATTGACATGAAAAGTGGCATGGAGCATTGTAATTACAGTGGTATAGGAGCATTGTGATGACAAGAGCATGGAGCATTGTGATGAAAAGTGCTTGGAGCCTTTTAATGACATGTTTCAAGGAGCATTCTGAAGACGAGTGTCTGGGAGCATTGTGATGACAACTCTCTTTAGCATTGTGATGACAAAGATCATGGAGCACTGTGATGACAGGTGTCATGGAGCATTGTGATGAGAAGGTCATGGAGCATTGGGCTGAAAATATTCATGGAGTATTGTGGTGAGAGGGTTCATGGATCCTTTTGATGGCAATGGAATGGAGCATTGTGATGACAAGGTCCTGGAGTATTGTGAAGAGAAGACCATGGAGCCTTGTGATGACAAGTCTAATGGAGCATTCTGATGAAAAGGGGCATGGAGCATTGTGATTACAGGGCCCTGGAGCCGTGTAATGACAAGAGCAAGGAGCATTGAGATGAGAAGGCTATGGAGCATTCTCTTGATTTGTGTCATGGTGTTTTGTGATGACAAGGGCATGGACCACTGTGATTGCAGGCGTCTTGGAGCATTGTGATGACAAGGGTCATCGAGTCTTGTGAGGAGAAGGCCGTGGGACATTATGATGGCGGGGGTCATTGAGCATTGTTATGACGGGGGTAATGGAGCATAGTGATGAAAAGGTCACGGTACATAGGTCTATAAAATTTCATGGATTATTGTGATGACAGTGGGTATGGAGCATTGTGATGACAAGGGCTCCGAACACTGTGATACATGGGTCATGGAGGATTGTAATGACATGGGCATGAAGCATTGTGATGAGAAGGGCATTGATAATTGTGATGACAAGCGTCATGGAGCTTTGTGATGACAAGGGTCATGGAGCTGTGTGATAACAAATGTCATGGAGCAGTTTGATGACAAGGGCATGGTGCATTGTGATGATAGGGTTCATGGAGCACTGACATGAAAAGTGTCATGGAGCATCGTTATGACAGGGGTCTTGGAGCATTGTGATGACAAGGACATGGAGCATTGTGATGAGAAGGCCAAGGAGAATTCTGATGACATCCGTCATGGAGCTTCGTGATGACAAGGGCATAGAGCATTGTGATTACAGGGGTCTTGGAGCATTGAGATGAAAAGGGGCATAGTGCATTTTGATTACAGGGGTAATGGAGCATTGTGATGACAAGGGAATCGAGCATTGTGATGAAATAGGCATGGAACCTTTTCATGAAAGGGTTCAAGGAGGATTCTGATGACAAGTGTCAGGGAGCATTGCGATGACAATAGTCATGAAGCACTGTGATGACAGGGCTAATGGAGCATTGTGATGAGAATGTCATGGAGCATTGGGCTGAAAATGTTCATGGAGTATTGTGATGAGAGGTGTCATGGACCCTTGTGATGACAAGGGATTGGAGCATTGAGATGAGAAGAACATGGAGCATTGTGATGACAAGTCTCATGGAGCATTCTGATGAAAAGGGGCATGGAGCATTGTGATTACAGGGGTCATGGAGCATTGTGATGACAATGGCATGGAGCAATTTGATGTGAAGGACATGGAGCTTTCTGATGATATGTGTCATGGAGTTTTGTGATGAAAAGTGCATGGAGCATTGTGATTACATGGATCTTGGGGCACTGTGATGACAATGGTCATGGAGCCTTGTGATGAAAAGGCCGTGGAACATCTTGATGGCATGGGTCATGGAGCATTGTTATGACAATGGTAATGGAGCATTGTGATGACAAAGTCATGGAGCATTTTGATGAGAAGGGCATAGAGCTCTGTGATGACAAGCATCATGGGGCTTTGAGATGACAAAGTCATGGAGCAATGTGATGAGTGGGTTCATGGAGCATTATGATGACGATGGCATGGAGCATTTTGATGCCAAAGGTCATGGACCTTTGTGATGACAAATGTCATGTAGCATTTTGATGACAAGGGCATGGTGCTTTGTGATGAGTAGGACAGAAAGCAGTTTGATGACAGGGTCATGAGGCAGTTGGATGAAAAGTGTCATGGAACATTTTGATGACAGCTGTAATGGATCATTGTGATGTCAAGGGTCATCGAGCATTGTAATGAAAAGTGTCATGGTGCATTTTGATGACAGGGGTTATAGTACATTGTGATGTCATGGGTCATGGAGCAGTGTGATGATAAGGGCATGTAGCATTGTGATGACAGGGGTCATGGAACATTGTGATGACATGGGTGAGGTAGTATTGTGATGACTAGTGATGGAACATTGTGATATCAGTGCTGAGAGAGCATTTTGATGGGAATTGCATGGAGAAATTTGATGACAAGTTTTATGGAGCATTGTGATGACAAGCTTGTGGAGAATTGTGATGACAAGTGCATGGCATATTGTGATGACATATGTCATGGAGCATTGTGCTGACAAGCACATGGAGCATTTTGGTGACAATGGCATGGAGCATTGTGATGACAGAGGCATTACGAATTGGTCTGACAAGTTTCATGGATTATTGTGATGACAGTGGGCATGGCGAATTGTGATGACAAGGGCATGGAGCATTGTGAGGACAAGTTTGTGGAGTATTGTGAAGACAGGTGTCCGGGAGCATTGTGATGACATATGTTCTGGTCCATTGTGATGAGAATGGCATGGGTAATTGTGATGCCAAGTGTCATGGAGGATTGTGATGTCAAACGTAATGGAGCGTTGTGATGACAAGGTCTTGGTGCATTGTGATGACAAGGGCCATTGAGAAGTTTGATGACAAGGTCGTGAAGCATTGTGATGACAAGCACATGTACCTTGCTATGACAGGTGTAATGGAGCATTGTGATTACAAATGAATGGAGAATAGTGATGACAAGAGCATGTAACATTGTGATGAGAAGTGTTTTGGAGCATTGTGATGACAAGGACGTGGAGAATTGTGATGACAAGGGACATGGAGCATTGTGAGGACCAGGGCATGGAGCACTGTGATGACAAGAACGTGCAGCATTGTGATGATTAGTCCATGGATAATAGTGATGACGAGTGTCATGGAGCACTGTAATGGTTAGGGGCATGGAGCATTGTGAGGAGAGCTGTCATGGAGTATTGTGGTGACAGGGGTCATGGAGCATTGTGATGACAATTGTCATGGAGCTTTCTGATGACAAGCTTGTGGAATATTGTGATGACAATGGCATGGAGCATTGTGATGGAAAGGGCATGGATCATTGTGATGAAAAAGGCATGGATCCTATTCATGACAGGATTCAAGGAGCATTCCGAAGACAAGAGTCAGGGAGCATTGTGATGACCAGTGTATTGAGCATTGTGATGACAAAGGTCATGGAGCATAGAGATGACAAGGTCATGGAGTATGGTGATGACAGGCATCATGGAGCGTTGTGATGACAAGTCTTATGGAACATTGTGATCACACGTGTTTGGAGCATTGCGATGACAGAGTTCATGGATCATATTGATTTCAAGGAGCATGGATCTTTGTGATGAAAAGGGCATGAAGCAATGTGATCCCAAGATACATGGAGGATTGTGATGACAATGGTAATGGAGGAATATGATGACAAACGCATGCAGCATTGTGATGAAAAGGTCATGTAGCGTTTTGCTGACAAAGGCATGGAGCATTGTGATGACAAGTGTCATAGAGCACTGTGATGACAAACATCACGTAGCATTGTGATTACAGGGGTCATGGAGCATTGGGATGACACGGCCAAGGATCATTGTGTTGACAAGTGTTATGGAGAATTTTGATGACAAGAGTCCCGGATCATTGTGTTTTCAGGTGTCATGGAGCGTTGTGATGACAGTGGTCATAGAGCATTGGGATGACAAGTGTCATGGAGCATTGTGATCATAAGGTCATGGAGCATTGGGCTGAAAATATTCATGGAGTATTGTGATGACAGGTGGCAGGGAGCATTGTGATGACAAGGGAAGGGAGCATTGTGATGACAATGTCCTGGAGCATTTAATGAGAAGACCATGGAGCCATGTGATGACAAGTCTCATGGAGCATTCTCACGAAAAGCGGCATGGAGCATTGTGATTACTGTGGTCTTGGAGCATTGTGATGAATAGGGCATGGAGCATTGTGATGAAAAATGCATGGAGCCTTGCCATGACAGGGTTCCAAGAGCATATTGACATCAAGTGTCAGAGAGCATTGTGATGAAAAGTGTATTGAGCATTGTGAAGCCAAACTCATGGAGCATTGTGATGAGAAGACCATGGATAATTTTGATGACGAGCGTCATGGGGCGTTGTGAGGACAAGTGTTATGGAACATTGTGATCACAAGGGATTGGAGCCTTGTGATGACAGAGGTCATGGAGCATTTTGAGTTCATTCTGATGACAATAGCATGAAGCACTATGATGATGGGCATGGTGCATTGTGATGACAGTGTTCATGGAACATTGAGATGAAAAGGGGCATGGAGCATTGTAGTTACAAGGGTCTTGGAGCTTTGTGATGACAAGGGCATGCAGCATTGTGATGAGAAGGCCATGGAGGATTCTGATGACATGCGTCATGGAGCTTTGTGATGACAAGGGCATGGAGCATTGTGATGAGAAGACCATGGATAATGGTGATGACGAGCGTCATGAGGCGTTGTGATGAAAAGTGCTGGGAACATTGTGATCCCAAGGGTTTAGAGCATTGTGATGGCAGATGTCATGGAGCATTTTTATTTCATTTTGATTACAATAGCGTGAAGCAATATGATAATGGACATGTTGCATTGTGATTACAGGGTTCTTGGAGCATTGTGATGACAAGGGCATGGAGCATTGTGATGAGAAGGCCGTGGAACATTGTGATGGCTGGGGTCATGGAGCATTGTTATGACAGTGGCAATGGAGCATTGTGATGACAAGGGCATGGAGCATTGGTCTGAAAAGTTTCATGGATTATTGTGATGAGAGTGGGCATGGAGCATTGTGATAACAAGGGCACGGAACGCTGTGATACATGGGTCATGTAGGATTGTAACGACAAGGGAATGGAGAATTGTGATGACAAGAGCATGTAACATTGTGATGAGAAGTGTCATGGAGCATTGTGATGACAAAGATGTAGAGAATTGTGATGACAAGGGACATGGAGCATTGTGATGACCAGAGCATGGAGCATTGGTCTGACAAGTTTCATGGATTATTTGGATGACGAGTGTCAGGGAGCATTGTGATGACAACTCTCTTGAGCATTGTGATGACAAAGATCATGGATCACTGTGATGAGAAGTGTCATGGAGCATTGTAATGAGTTGGTCATGGAGCATTGGGCTGAAAATATTCATGGAGTATTGTGGTGACAGGTGTCATGGATCCTTTTGATAACAAGGGAATGGAGCATTGTGATGACAAGGTCCTGGAGCATAGTGATGAGAAGACCATGGAGCCTTGTGATGACAAGTCTAATGGAGCATTCTGATGAAAAGGGGCAGGGAGCATTGTGATTACAGGGCCCTGGAGCATTTTAATGACAAGAGCAAGGAGCTTTGTGATGAGAAGACCATGGAGCATTCTCATGATTTGTGTCATGGTGTTTTGTGATGACAAGGGCATGGACCATTGTGATTGCAGGCTTCTTGGAGCTTTGTGATGACAAGGGTCATGGAGCCTTGTGAGGAGAAGGCCGTGGGACATTATGATGGCAGGGGTCATGGAGCATTGTTATGACGGGTGTAATGGAGCATTGTGATGAAAAGGGCACGGAACATAGGTCTATAAAATTTCATGGATTATTGTGATGACAGTGGGTATGGAGCATTGTGATGACAAGGGCTCGGAACACTGTGATACATGGGTCATGGGGGATTGTAATGACATGGGCATGGAGCATTGTGATGAGAAGGGCATCGGGAATTGTGATGACAAGCGTCATGGAACTTTGTGATGACAAGGGCATGGAGCATATGATGAGAGGTTTCAGGGAGCATTGTGATGACAATGGCATGGAGCATTGTGATGCCAAGGGTCATGGATCTATGTGATAACAAATGTCGCGGAGCAGTTTGATGACAAGGGCATGGTGCATTGTGATGAGAAGGGCAGGGAGCATTGTGATGACAGGTGTTATGGAATATTATGATGTCATGGCTCATGGAGAATTGTGATGATAGGGGCATGTAGCATGGTGATGACAGGTCTCATGGAACATTGTGAGATGACAAGTGTTTTGAGCATTGTGATGACAAACATCTTGGATCATTGAGATGACAAGGGCATGGAGTAGTGTGATGACAGGCATCATGGAGCATTGTGATGAGTGTGTTATGGAACATTGTGATCACAAGGGTTTGGAGCCTAGTGATGACAGAGGTCATGGATCATATTGATTTCAAGGAGCATGGAACATTGTGATGACAAGGGCATGAAACAATGTGATCCCAAATTTCAGGGAGGATTGTGATGACAATGGTAAAGGAGAATTGTGATGAGAATCACATGGAGCACTGTGATGACAAGGTCATGTAGCATTTTGCTGACAAAGGCATGGAGCATTGTGATGACAAGTGTCATGGAACATTGTGATAACAGGGGTCATAGAGCATTAGGATGACAAGAGCATGGACCATTTTGATGAGAAGAGTCATGGAGCATTTTGTTGACAAGAGCCACAGATCATTGTGTCGTCAGGGGTCATTGAGCGTTGTGATGACAGTGGTCATGGAGGATTGGGCTGAAAATGTTCTTGGAGCATTGTGAACACAAGGGAATGGAGCATTGTGGTGACAATATCCTGGAGCATTGTGCTGAGATGACCATGGTGTCTTTTGATGACAAGTCTCATGGAGCAAGCTAATGGAAAGGGTCATGGAGCATTGTGATTACAGTTGTCTTGGAGCATTGTGATGACAAGAGCATGGAGCATTGTGATGAGAAGTCCATGGAACATTCTGATGACATGCATCATGGAGCTTTGTGATGACAATGGCAAGAGGCATTGTGATTACAGGGGTCTTGGTGCATTGTGATGAAAAGGGCATGGATCATTGTGATGACAAAGGCATGGAGCCTTGTCATGACAGGGTTCAAGGAACATACTGACGAGAAGTGTCATGGAGCATTGTGATGACAAGTGTCATGGAGCACTGTGATGACAAGCATCATGGAGCCTTGTGATACCCGGGATCTTGGAGCATTGTGATGAAAAGTGAATGCATCATTGTGATGAAAAAGGCATGGTGACTTGTCATGACAGGTTTCAAGGAGCACCCAGACGACAAGTGTCAGGGAGCATTGTGATGAAAAGTGTATTGAGCATTGTGATGACAAAGGTCATGGAACATTGTGATGAGAAGACCATGGATAATTGGGATGATGAGCGTCATGGGGCGTTGTGATGACAAGTGTTATGGAACATTGTGATCACAAGGGTTTGGAGCATTGTGATGACAGAGGTCATGGAGCATTTTGATTTCATTGTGATGACAAAATCATGAAGCATTATGATGAAGGGCATGGTGCAATTTGATGATAGGGTTCATGGAGCACTGAGATGAAAAGTGTCATGGAGCATTGTTATGACAGGTATCTTGAAGCATTGTGATGACAAGGGCATGGAGCATTGTGATGAGAAGGCCAAGGAGAATTCTGATGACATACGTCATGGATCTTCGTGATGACAAGGGCATAGAGCATTGTGATTACAGGGGTCTTGGAGCATTGAGATGAAAAGGGGCGTGGAGCATTGTGATTACAGTGGTAAAGGAGCATTGTGATGACAAGGGAATTGAGAATTGTGATGAAATAGGCATGGAACCTTTTCATGACAGGGTTCAAGGAGGATTCTGCTGACAAGTGTCTGGGAGTATTGTGATGACAAAAGTCACGAAGCACTGTGATGACAGGGGTAATGGAGCATTGTGATGAGAAGGTCATGGAGCATTGGGCTCAAAATATTCATGGAGTATTGTGATGACAAGGGAATGGAGCACTGTGATGACAAGGGAATGGAGCATTGAAATGAGTAGACCATGGAGCCTTGTGATGACAAGTCTCATGGAGCATTCTGATGAAAAGGGGTATGGAGCATTGTGATTACAGGCGTCTTGGAGCATTGTGATGACAATGGCGTGGAGCATTTTGATGAGAAGTCCATGGAGCTTTCTGATGATATGTGTCATGGAGTATTGTGATGAAAAGGGCAAGGAGCTTTGTGATTACAGGGGTCTTGGAGCACTGTGATGACAATGGTCATGGAGCCTTGTGATGAACAGGCCGTGGAATATTTTGATGGCAGGGGTCATGGAGCAAACATTGTTATGACAGTGGTAATGGAGCATTGTGATGACAAAGGCATGGAGCATTTTGATGAGAAGGGTATCGAGCATTTTGATGACAAGCATCATGGAGCTTTGGGATGACAAAGTCATGGAGCAATGTGATGAGAGGGTTCATGGAGCATTGTGATGACTATGGCATGGAGCATTGTGATGCCAAACGTAATGGACCTTTGTGATGACAAATATCATGCAGCATTTTGATGACAAGGGCATGGTGCATTGTGATGAGTAAGACAGAGAGAAATGTGATGACATGGTCATCGAGCAGATGGATGAAAAGTGTCATGGAACATTTTGATGACAGGCGTTATGGATCATTGTGATATCAAGGGTCATCGAGCATTGTGATGAAAAGGGTCATGGTGCATTTTGATGACAGGGGTTATAATACATTGTGATGTCAGCGGTCATGGAGCACTGTGATGATAAGGGCATGTAGCATTGTGATGACAGGGGTCATGGAACATTGTGATGACATGGTTGTGGGAGTATTGTGATGACCAGTGATGGAAAATTGTGATATCAGTGGTGAGAGAGCATTTTGATGAGAAGTGCTTGGAGAAATTTGAGGACAAGGTTTATGGAGCATTGTGATGACAAGCTTGTGGAGAATTGTGATGACAAGTGCATGGCATATTGTGATGACATGTGTCATGGAGCATTGTGCTGACAAGCACATGGAGCATTGTGGTGACAATGGCATGGAGCATTGTGATGACAGAGGCATGACGAATTGGCCTGACAAGTTTCATGGATTATTGTGATGACAGTGGGCATGGTGAATTGTGATGAAAAGGGCACGGAGCATTGGCATGACAAGTTTATGGATTATTGTGAAGACAGGTGTCCGGGAGCATTGTGATGACATATGTTCTGGTCCATTGTGATGAGAATGGCATGGAGAATTGTGAGGCCAAGTGTCATGGAGGATTGTGATGTCAAACGTAATGGAGCGTTGTGATGACAAGGTCTTGGAGCATTTTGATGACAAGGGCAAGGAGCATTGTGATGACAAGGGCCATTGAGAAGTTTGATGACAAGGTCTTGAAGCATTGTGATGACAAGCGCATGTACCTTGCTATGACAGTGGTCATGGAGCATTGCAATTACAAATGCATGGAGAATGGTGATGACAAGAGCATGTAACATTGTGATGAGAAGTGTTTTGGAGCATTGTGATGACAAGGACGTAGAGAATTGTGATGACAGGGACATGGAGCATTGTGAGGACCAGGGCATGGAGCACTGTGATGAAAAGAACGTGGAGCATTGTGATGAGAAGTCCATGGATAATTGTTATGACGAGTGTCATGGAGCACTGTAATGGCAAGGGGCATGGAGCATTGTGAGGACAGGTGTCATGGAGCATTGTGGTGATAGGGGTCATGGAGCATTGTGAGGACAAGTGTCATGGAGCATTCTGATGACAAGCTTGTGGAGTATTGTGATGAAAATGGCATGGAAAATTGTGATGGAAAGGGTATGGATCATTGTAATGAAAAAGGCATGGATCCTTTTCATGACAGGATTCAAGGAGCATTCCGAAGACAAGTGTCACGGATCATTGTGATGACAAGTGTATTGAGCATTGTGATGACAAAGGTCATGGAGCATTGAGATGACAAGGGCATGGAGTATTGTGATGACAGGCATCATGGAGCGTTGTGATGACAAGTGTTATGGAACATTGTGATCACACGGGTTTGGAGCATTGTGATGACAGAGTTCATGGATCATACTGATTTCAAGGAGCATGGATCTTTGTGATGACAAGGACATGAAGCAATGTGATCCCAAGATGCATGTAGGATTGTGATGACAATGGTAATGGAGGAATGTGATGACAAGTGCATGGAGCATTGTGATGAAAATGTCATGTAGCGTTTTGGTGACAAAGGCATGGAGCATTGTCATGACAAGTGTCATGGAGCACTATGATGACAAACGTCACGTAGCATTGTGATTACAGGGGTCATGGAGCATTGGGATGGCACGGCCAAGGATCATTGTGTTGACAAGTGATATGGAGAATTTAGATGACAAGAGTCCCGGATCATTGTGTTGTCAGGGGTCATGGAGCGTTGTGATGACAGTTGTCATGGAGCATTGGGATGACAAGGGTCATGGAGCATTGTAATCATAAGGTTATGGAGCTTTCGGCTGAAAATGTTCATGGAGTATTGTGATGACAGGTGGCATGGAGCATTGTGATGACAAGGGAATGGAGCATTGTGATGACAATGTCCTGGAGCATTTAATGAGAAGACCATGGAGCCATGTGATGACAAGTCTCATGGAGCATTCTCACGAAAAGCGGCATGGAGCATTGTGATTTCTGTGGTCTTGGAGCTTTGTGATGAATAGGGCATGGAGCCTTGTGATGAAAATGGCATGGAGCCTTGCCATGACAGGTTTCCAGGAGCATATTGACATCAAGTGTCAGGGACCACTGTGATGAAAAGTGTATTGAGCATGGTGATTCCAAAGCTCATGGAGCATTGTGATGAGAAGACCATGGATAATTTTGATGACGAGCGTCATGGGGCGTTGTGAGGACAAGTGTTATGGAACATTGTGATCACAAGGGATTGGAGCCTTGTGATGACAGAGGTCATGGAGCATTTTGAGTTCATTCTGATGACAATAGCATGAAGCACTATGATGATGGGCATGGTGCATTGTGATGACAGTGTTCATGGAGCAATGAGATGAAAAGGTGCATGGAACATTGTAGTTACAAGTGTCTTGGAGCTTTGTGATGAGAAGGGCATGCAGCATTGTGATAAGAAGGCCATGGAGGATTCTGATGACATGCGTCATGGAGCTTTGTGATGACAAGAGCATGGAGCATTGTGATGAGAAGACCATGGATAATGGTGATGATGAGCGTCATGGGGCGTTGTGATGAAAAGTGTTATGGAACATTGAGATCTCAAGGTTTTAGAGCATTGTGATGGCAGATGTCATGGAGCATTTTGATTTCATTTTGGTTACAATAGCGTGAAGCAATATGATGATGGACATGTTGCATTGTGAATACAGGGTTCATGGAGCTTTGAGAGAAAAAGTGGCATGGAGCTTTGTTATTACAGGGTTTTTGGAGCATTGTGATGACAAGGGCACGGAACACTGTGATACATGGGTCATGTAGGATTGTAACGACAAGGGCATGGAGAATTGTGATGACAAGAGCATGTAACATTGTGATGAGAAGTGTCATGGAGCATTGTGATGACAAAGACGTAGAGAATTGTGATGACAAGGGACATGGAGCATTGTGATGACCAGAGCATGGAGCATTGGTCTGACAAGTTTCATGGATTATTGTGATGACAAATGTCATGGAGCATTTTAGATGACAATTGCATGGGGCATTGTGATGGGAAGAGCAGGGAG
Organism: Mesoplodon densirostris; assembly: GCF_025265405.1. Taxonomy (NCBI): domain Eukaryota; kingdom Metazoa; phylum Chordata; class Mammalia; order Artiodactyla; family Ziphiidae; genus Mesoplodon; species Mesoplodon densirostris. The sequence continues at coordinate 4,452,949 of NC_082682.1, forward strand.
CATTGTGATGACAAGGTTTTTGGAGCATTGTGATGACAAGGTTGTGGTGCATTGTGATGACAAGCGCAAGTCACATTTTGATGTCATGGGTCATGGAGCACAGTGCTGACAAGGTCATTCAGCTTTGTTATGACAAGGGTCATGGAGCATTGAGATGAAAAGGGGCATGGAGCATTGTAATTACAGGGGTCTAGGAGCTTTGGATGACAGAGGTCATGGATCATTTTGATTTGATTGTGATGACAATAGCCTGAAGCATTATGATGATGGGCATTGTCCATTGAGATGACAGGTGTAATGGAGCATTGAGATGAAAAGGGGCATGGAGCATTGTGATTACAGTGGTATAGGAGCATTGTGATGACAAGAGCATGGAGCATTGTGATGAAAAGTGCTTGGAGCCTTTTCATGACATGTTTCAAGGAGCATTCTGAAGACGAGTGTCAGGGAGCATTGTGATGACAACTCTCTTTAGCATTGTGATGACAAAGATCATGGAGCACTGTGATGACAGGTGTCATGGAGCATTGTGATGAGTAGGTCATGGAGCATTGGGCTGAAAATATTCATGGAGTATTGTGGTGAGAGGGTTCATGGATCCTTTTGATGGCAATGGAATGGAGCATTGTGATGATAAGGTCCTGGAGTATTGTGAAGAGAAGACCATGGAGCCTTGTGATGACAAGTCTAATGGAGCATTCTGATGAAAAGGGGCATGGAGCATTGTGATTACAGGGCCCTGGAGCCGTGTAATGACAAGAGCAAGGAGCATTGAGATGAGAAGGCCATGGAGCATTCTCTTGATTTGTGTCATGGTGTTTTGTGATGACAAGGGCATGGACCACTGTGATTGCAGGCGTCTTGGAGCATTGTGATGACAAGGGTCATCGAGTCTTGTGAGGAGAAGGCCGTGGGACATTATGATGGCGGGGGTCATTGAGCATTGTTATGACGGGGGTAATGGAGCATAGTGATGAAAAGGTCACGGTACATAGGTCTATAAAATTTCATGGATTATTGTGATGACAGTGGGTATGGAGCATTGTGATGACAAGGGCTCCGAACACTGTGATACATGGGTCATTTAGGATTGTAATGACATGGGCATGAAGCATTGTGATGAGAAGGGCATTGATAATTGTGATGACAAGCGTCATGGAGCTTTGTGATGACAAGGGTCATGGAGCTGTGTGATAACAAATGTCATGGAGCAGTTTGATGACAAGGGCATGGTGCATTGTGATGATAGGGTTCATGGAGCACTGACATGAAAAGTGTCATGGAGCATCGTTATGACAGGGGTCTTGGAGCATTGTGATGACAAGGACATGGAGCATTGTGATGAGAAGGCCAAGGAGAATTCTGATGACATCCGTCATGGAGCTTCGTGATGACAAGGGCATAGAGCATTGTGATTACAGGGGTCTTGGAGCATTGAGATGAAAAGGGGCATGGTGCATTTTGATTACAGGGGTAATGGAGCATTGTGATGACAAGGGAATCGAGCATTGTGATGAAATAGGCATGGAACCTTTTCATGAAAGGGTTCAAGGAGGATTCTGATGACAAGTGTCAGGGAGCATTGCGATGACAATAGTCATGAAGCACTGTGATGACAGGGCTAATGGAGCATTGTGATGAGAATGTCATGGAGCATTGGGCTGAAAATGTTCATGGAGTATTGTGATGAGAGGTGTCATGGACCCTTGTGATGACAAGGGATTGGAGCATTGAGATGAGAAGAACATGGAGCCTTGTGATGAAAAGTGTCATGGAGCATTCTGATGAAAAGGGGCATGGAGCATTGTGATTACAGGGGTCATGGAGCATTGTGATGACAATGGCATGGAGCAATTTGATGTGAAGGCCATGGAGCTTTCTGATGATATGTGTCATGGAGTTTTGTGATGAAAAGTGCATGGAGCATTGTGATTACATGGATCTTGGGGCACTGTGATGACAATGGTCATGGAGCCTTGTGATGAAAAGGCCGTGGAACATCTTGATGGCATGGGTCATGGAGCATTGTTATGACAATGGTAATGGAGCATTGTGATGACAAAGTCATGGAGCATTTTGATGAGAAGGGCATAGAGCTCTGTGATGACAAGCATCATGGGGCTTTGAGATGACAAAGTCATGGAGCAATGTGATGAGTGGGTTCATGGAGCATTATGATGACGATGGCATGGAGCATTGTGATGCCAAAGGTCATGGACCTTTGTGATGACAAATGTCATGTAGCATTTTGATGACAAGGGCATGGTGCTTTGTGATGAGTAGGACAGAAAGCAGTTTGATGACAGGGTCATGAGGCAGTTGGATGAAAAGTGTCATGGAACATTTTTATGACAGCCGTAATGGATCATTGTGATGTCAAGGGTCATCGAGCATTGTAATGAAAAGTGTCATGGTGCATTTTGATGACAGGGGTTATAGTACATTGTGATGTCATGGGTCATGGAGCAGTGTGATGATAAGGGCATGTAGCATTGTGATGACAGGGGTAATGGAACATTGTGATGACATGGGTGAGGTAGTATTGTGATGACTAGTGATGGAACATTGTGATATCAGTGCTGAGAGAGCATTTTGATGGGAATTGCATGGAGAAATTTGATGACAAGTTTTATGGAGCATTGTGATGACAAGCTTGTGGAGAATTGTGATGACAAGTGCATGGCATATTGTGATGACATATGTCATGGAGCATTGTGCTGACAAGCAAATGGAGCATTTTGGTGACAATGGCATGGAGCATTGTGATGACAGAGGCATTACGAATTGGTCTGACAAGTTTCATGGATTATTGTGATGACAGTGGGCATGGCGAATTGTGATGACAAGGGCATGGAGCATTGTGAGGACAAGTTTGTGGAGTATTGTGAAGACAGGTGTCCGGGAGCATTGTGATGACATATGTTCTGGTCCATTGTGATGAGAATGGCATGGGTAATTGTGATGCCAAGTGTCATGGAGGATTGTGATGTCAAACGTAATGGAGCGTTGTGATGACAAGGTCTTGGTGCATTGTGATGACAAGGGCCATTGAGAAGTTTGATGACAAGGTCGTGAAGCATTGTGATGACAAGCGCATGTACCTTGCTATGACAGGGGCCATGGAGCATTGCGATTACAAATGCATGGAGAATAGTGATGACAAGAGCATGTAACATTGTGATGAGAAGTGTTTTGGAGCATTGTGATGACAAGGACGTGGAGAATTGTGATGACAAGGGACATGGAGCATTGTGAGGACCAGGGCATGGAGCACTGTGATGACAAGAACGTGCAGCATTGTGATGATAAGTCCATGGATAATAGTGATGACGAGTGTCATGGAGCACTGTAATGGTTAGGGGCCTGGAGCATTGTGAAGAGAGCTGTCATGGAGTATTGTGGTGACAGGGGTCATGGAGCATTGTGATGACAATTGTCATGGAGCTTTCTGATGACAAGCTTGTGGAATATTGTGATGACAATGGCATGGAGCATTGTGATGGAAAGGGCATGGATCATTGTGATGAAAAAGGCATGGATCCTATTCATGACAGGATTCAAGGAGCATTCCGAAGACAAGAGTCAGGGCGCATTGTGATGACCAGTGTATTGAGCATTGTGATGACAAAGGTCATGGAGCATTGAGATGACAACGTCATGGAGTATGGTGATGACAGGCATCATGGAGCGTTGTGATGACAAGTCTTATGGAACATTGTGATCACACGTGTTTGGAGCATTGCGATGACAGAGTTCATGGATCATATTGATTTCAAGGAGCATGGATCTTTGTGATGAAAAGGGCATGAAGCAATGTGATCCCAAGATGCATGGAGGATTGTGATGACAATGGTAATGGAGGAATATGATGACAAACGCATGGAGCATTGTGATGAAAAGGTCATGTAGCGTTTTGCTGACAAAGGCATGGAGCATTGTGATGACAAGTGTCATGGAGCACTGTGATGACAAACATCACGTAGCATTGTGATTACAGGGGTCATGGAGCATTGGGATGACACGGCCAAGGATCATTGTGTTGACAAGTGTTATGGAGAATTTTGATGACAAGAGTCCCGGATCATTGTGTTTTCAGGGGTCATGGAGCGTTGTGATGACAGTGGTCATAGAGCATTGGGATGACAAGGGTCATGGAGCATTGTGATCATAAGGTCATGGAGCATTGGGCTGAAAATATTCATGGAGTATTGTGATGACAGGTGGCCGGGAGCATTGTGATGACAAGGGAAGGGAGCATTGTGATGACAATGTCCTGGAGCATTTAATGAGAAGACCATGGAGCCATGTGATGACAAGTCTCATGGAGCATTCTCACGAAAAGCGGCATGGAGCATTGTGATTACTGTGGTCTTGGAGCATTGTGATGAATAGGGCATGGAGCATTGTGATGAAAAATGCATGGAGCCTTGCCATGACAGGTTTCCAAGAGCATATTGACATCAAGTGTCAGAGAGCATTGTGATGAAAAGTGTATTGAGCATTGTGAAGCCAAACTCATGGAGCATTGTGATGAGAAGACCATGGATAATTTTGATGACGAGCGTCATGGGGCGTTGTGAGGACAAGTGTTATGGAACATTGTGATCACAAGGGATTGGAGCCTTGTGATGACAGAGGTCATGGAGCATTTTGAGTTCATTCTGATGACAATAGCATGAAGCACTATGATGATGGGCATGGTGCATTGTGATGACAGGGTTCATGGAACATTGAGATGAAAAGGGGCATGGAGCATTGTAGTTACAAGGGTCTTGGAGCTTTGTGATGACAAGGGCATGCAGCATTGTGATGAGAAGGCCATGGAGGATTCTGATGACATGCGTCATAGAGCTTTGTGATGACAAGGGCATGGAGCATTGTGATAAGAAGACCATGGATAATGGTGATGACGAGCGTCATGAGACGTTGTGATGAAAAGTGCTGGGAACATTGTGATCCCAAGGGTTTAGAGCATTGTGATGGCAGATGTCATGGAGCATTTTGATTTCATTTTGATTACAATAGCGTGAAGCAATATGATAATGGACATCTTGCATTGTGATTACAGGGTTCTTGGAGCATTGTGATGACAAGGGCATGGAGCATTGTGATGAGAAGGCCGTGGAACATTGTGATGGCTGGGGTCATGGAGTATTGTTATGACAGTGGCAATGGAGCATTGTGATGACAAGGGCATGGAGCATTGGTCTGAAAAGTTTCATGGATTATTGTGATGAGAGTGGGCATGGAGCATTGTGATAACAAGGGCACGGAACGCTGTGATACATGGGTCATGTAGGATTGTAACGACAAGGGAATGGAGAATTGTGATGACAAGAGCATGTAACATTGTGATGAGAAGTGTCATGGAGCATTGTGATGACAAAGATGTAGAGAATTGTGATGACAAGGGACATGGAGCATTGTGATGACCAGAGCATGGAGCATTGGTCTGACAAGTTTCATGGATTATTTGGATGACGAGTGTCAGGGAGCATTGTGATGACAACTCTCTTGAGCATTGTGATGACAAAGATCATGGATCACTGTGATGACAAGTGTCATGGAGCATTGTAATGAGTAGGTCATGGAGCATTGGGCTGAAAATATTCATGGAGTATTGTGGTGACAGGTGTCATGGATCCTTTTGATAACAAGGGAATGGAGCATTGTGATGACAAGGTCCTGGAGCATAGTGATGAGAAGACCATGGAGCCTTGTGATGACAAGTCTAATGGAGCATTTTGATGAAAAGGGGCAGGGAGCATTGTGATTACAGGACCCTGGAGCATTGTAATGACAAGAGCAAGGAGCTTTGTGATGAGAAGACCATGGAGCATTCTCATGATTTGTGTCATGGTGTTTTGTGATGACAAGGGCATGGACCATTGTGATTGCAGGCTTATTGGAGCTTTGTGATGACAAGGGTCATGGAGCCTTGTGAGGAGAAGGCCGTGGGACATTATGATGGCAGGGGTCATGGAGCATTGTTATGACGGGTGTAATGGAGCATTGTGATGAAAAGGGCACGGAACATAGGTCTATAAAATTTCATGGATTATTGTGATGACAGTGGGTATGGAGCATTGTGATGACAAGGCCTCGGAACACTGTAATACATGGGTCATGGGGGATTGTAATGACATGGGCATGGAGCATTGTGATGAGAAGGGCATCGGGAATTGTGATGACAAGCGTCATGGAACTTTGTGATGACAAGGGCATGGAGCATATGATGAGAGGTTTCAGGGAGCATTGTGATGAGAATGGCATGGAGCATTTTGATGCCAAGGGTCATGGATCTATGTGATAACAAATGTCACGGAGCAGTTTGGTGACAAGGGCATGGTGCATTGTGATGAGAAGGGCAGGGAGCATTGTGATGACAGGTGTTATGGAATATTATCATGTCATGGCTCATGGAGAATTGTGATGATAGGGGCATGTAGCATGGTGATGACAGGTCTCATGGATCATTGTGAGATGACAAGTGTTTTGAGCATTGTGATGACAAACATCTTGGATCATTGAGATGACAAGGGCATGGAGTAGTGTGATGACAGGCATCATGGAGCATTGTGATGAGTGTGTTATGGAACATTGTGATCACAAGGGTTTGGAGCCTAGTGATGACAGAGGTCATGGATCATATTGATTTCAAGGAGCATGGAACATTGTGATGACAAGGGCATGAAACAATGTGATCCCAAATTTCAGGGAGGATTGTGATGACAATGGTAAAGGAGAATTGTGATGAGAATCACATGGAGCACTGTGATGACAAGGTCATGTAGCATTTTGCTGACAAAGGCATGGAGCATTGTGATGACAAGTGTCATGGAACATTGTGATAACACGGGTCATAGAGCATTAGGATGACAAGAGCATGGACCATTTTGATGAGAAGAGTCATGGAGCATTTTGATGACAAGAGCCACAGATCATTGTGTTGTCAGGGGTCATTGAGCGTTGTGATGGCAGTGGTCATGGAGGATTGGGCTGAAAATGTTCTTGGAGCATTGTGAACACAAGGGAATGGAGCATTGTGGTGACAATATCCTGGAGCATTGTGCTGAGATGACCATGGTGTCTTTTGAAGACAAGTCTCATGGAGTAAGCTAATGGAAAGGGACATGGAGCATTGTGATTACAGTTGTCTTGGAGCATTGTGATGACAAGAGCATGGAGCATTGTGATGAGAAGTCCATGGAACATTCTGATGACCTGCATCATGGAGCTTTGTGATGACAATGGCAAGAGGCATTGTGATTACAGGGGTCTTGGAGCATTGTGATGAAAAGGGCATGGATCATTGTGATGACAAAGGCATGGAGCCTTGTCATGACAGGGTTCAAGGAACATACTGACGACAAGTGTCAGGGAGCATTGTGATGACAAGTGTCATGGAGCACTGTGATGACAAGCATCATGGAGCCTTGTGATACCCGGGATCTTGGAGCATTGTGATGAAAAGTGAATGCATCATTGTGATGAAAAAGGCATGGTGCCTTGTCATGACAGGTTTCAAGGAGCACCCAGACGACAAGTGTCAGGGAGCATTGTGATGAAAAGTGTATTGAGCATTGTGATGACAAAGGTCATGGAGCATTGTGATGAGAAGACCATGGATAATTGGGATGACGAGTGTCATGGGGCGTTGTGATGACAAGTGTTATGGAACATTGTGATCACAAGGGTTTGGAGCATTGTGATGACAGAGGTCATGGAGCATTTTGATTTCATTGTGATGACAAAATCATGAAGCATTATGATGAAGGGCATGGTGCATTGTGATGATAGGGTTCATGGAGCACTGAGATGAAAAGTGTCATGGAGCATTGTTATGACAGGTATCTTGAAGCATTGTGATGACAAGGGCATGGAGCATTGTGATGAGAAGGCCAAGGAGAATTCTGATGACATGCGTCATGGATCTTCGTGATGACAAGGGCATAGAGCATTGTGATTACAGGGGTCTTGGGGCATTGAGATGAAAAGGGGCGTGGAGCATTGTGATTACAGTGGTAAAGGAGCATTGTGATGACAAGGGAATTGAGAATTGTGATGAAATAGGCATGGAACCTTTTCATGACAGGGTTCAAGGAGGATTCTGCTGACAAGTGTCTGGGAGCATTGTGATGACAAAAGTCATGAAGCACTGTGATGACAGGGGTAATGGAGCATTGTGATGAGAAGGTCATGGAGCATTGGGCTCAAAATATTCATGGAGTATTGTGATGACAAAGGAATGGAGCACTGTGATGACAAGGGAATGGAGCATTGAGATGAGTAGACCATGGAGCCTTGTGATGACAAGTCTCATGGAGCATTCTGATGAAAAGGGTTATGGAGCATTGTGATTACAGGGGTCTTGGAGCATTGTGATGACAATGGCGTGGAGCATTTTGATGAGAAGTCCATGGAGCTTTCAGATGATATGTGTCATGGAGTTTTGTGATGAAAAGGGCAAGGAGCTTTGTGATTACAGGGGTCTTGGAGCACTGTGATGACAATGGTCATGGAGCCTTGTGATGAACAGGCCGTGGAATATTTTGATGGCAGGGGTCATGGAGCAAACATTGTTATGACAGTGGTAATGGAGCATTGTGATGACAAAGGCATGGAGCATTTTGATGAGAAGGGTATCGAGCATTTTGATGACAAGCATCATGGAGCTTTGGGATGACAAAGTCATGGAGCAATGTGATGAGAGGGTTCAGGGAGCATTGTGATGACAATGGCATGGAGCATTGTGATGCCAAACGTAATGGACCTTTGTGATGACAAATGTCATGTAGCATTTTGATGACAAGGGCATGGTGCATTTTGATGAGTAAGACAGAGAGAAATGTGATGACAGGGTCATCGAGCAGATGGATGAAAAGTGTCATGGAACATTTTGATGACAGGGGTTAAGGATCACTGTGATATCAAGGGTCATCGAGCATTGTGATGAAAAGGGTGATGGTGCATTTTGATGACAGGGGTTATAATACATGGTGATGTCAGCGTTCATGGAGCACTGTGATGATAAGGGCATGTAGCATTGTGATGACAGGGGTCATGGAACATTGTGATGACATGCTTGTGGGAGTATTGTGATGATCAGTGATGGAAAATTGTGATATCAGTGGTGAGAGAGCATTTTGATGAGAAGTGCTTGGAGAAATTTGAGGACAAGGTTTATGGAGCATTGTGATGACAAGCTTGTGGAGAATTGTGATGACAAGTGCATGGCATATTGTGATGACATGTGTCATGGAGCATTGTGCTGACAAGCATATGGAGCATTGTGGTGACAATTGCATGGAGCATTGTGATGACAGAGGCATGACGAATTGGCCTGAGAAATTTCATGGATTACTGTGATGACAGTGGGCATGGTGAATTGTGATGAAAAGGGCACGGAGCATTGGCATGACAAGTTTATGGATTATTGTGAAGACAGGTGTCCGGGAGCATTGTGATGACATATGTTCTGGTCCATTGTGATGAGAATGGCATGGAGAATTGTGAGGCCAAGTGTCATGGAGGATTGTGATGTCAAACGTAATGGAGCGTTGTGATGACCAGGTCTTGGAGCATTGTGATGACAAGGGCAAGGAGCATTGTGATGACAAGGGCCACTGAGAAGTTTGATGACAAGGTCTTGAAGCATTGTGATGACAAGCGCATGTACCTTGCTATGACAGTGGTCATGGAGCATTGCGATTACAAATGCATGGAGAATGGTGATGACAAGAGCATGTAACATTGTGATGAGAAGTGTTTTGGAGCATTGTGATGACAAGGACGTAGAGAATTGTGATGACAGGGACATGGAGCATTGTGAGGACCAGGGCATGGAGCACTGTGATGACAAGAACGTGGAGCATTATGATGAGAAGTCCATGGATAATTGTTATGATGTGTGTCATGGAGCACTGTAATGGCAAGGGGCATGGAGCATTGTGAGGACAGGTGTCATGGAGCATTGTGGTGATAGGGGTCATGGAGCATTGTGAGGACAAGTGTCATGGAGCATTCTGATGACAAGCTTGTGGAGTATTGTGATGAAAATGGCATGGAGAATTGTGATGGAAAGGGTATGGATCATTGTAATGAAAAAGGCATGGATCCTTTTCATGACAGGATTCAAGGAGCATTCCGAAGACAAGTGTCACGGATCATTGTGATGACAAGTGTATTGAGCATTGTGATGACAAAGGTCATGGAGCATTGAGATGACAAGGGCATGGAGTATTGTGATGACAGTCATCATGGAGCGTTGTGATGACAAGTGTTATGGAACATTGTGATCACACGGGTTTGGAGCATTGTGATGACAGAGTTCATGGATCATATTGATTTCAAGGAGCATGGATCTTTGTGATGACAAGGACATGAAGCAATGTGATCCCAAGATGCATGTAGGATTGTGATGACAATGGTAATGGAGGAATGTGATGACAAGCGCATGGAGCATTGTGATGAAAAGGTCATGTAGCGTTTTGGTGACAAAGGCATGGAGCATTGTCATGACAAGTGTCATGGAGCACTATGATGACAAACGTCACGTAGCATTGTGATTACAGGGGTCATGGAGCATTGGGATGGCACGGCCAAGGATCATTGTGTTGACAAGTGATATGGAGAATTTAGATGACAAGAGTCCCGGATCATTGTGTTGTCAGGGGTCATGGAGCGTTGTGATGACAGTTGTCATGGAGCATTGGGATGACAAGGGTCATGGAGCATTGTAATCATAAGGTTATGGAGCATTCGGCTGAAAATGTTCATGGAGTATTGTGATGACAGGTGGCATGGAGCATTGTGATGACAAGGGAATGGAGCATTGTGATGACAATGTCCTGGAGCATTTAATGAGAAGACCATGGAGCCATGTGATGACAAGTCTCATGGAGCATTCTCACGAAAATCGGCATGGAGCATTGTGATTTCTGTGGTCTTGGAGCTTTGTGATGAATAGGGCATGGAGCCTTGTGATGAAAATGGCATGGAGCCTTGCCATGACAGGTTTCCAGGAGCATATTGACATCAAGTGTCAGGGACCACTGTGATGAAAAGTGTATTGAGCATGGTGATTCCAAAGCTCATGGAGCATTGTGATGAGAACACCATGGATAATTTTGATGACGAGCGTCATGGGGCGTTGTGAGGACAAGTGTTATGGAACATTGTGATCACAAGGGATTGGAGCCTTGTGATGACAGAGGTCATGGAGCATTTTGAGTTCATTCTGATGACAATAGCATGAAGCACTATGATGATGGGCATGGTGCATTGTGATGACAGTGTTCATGGAGCAATGAGATGAAAAGGTGCATGGAACATTGTAGTTACAAGTGTCTTGGAGCTTTGTGATGAGAAGGGCATGCAGCATTGTGATAAGAAGGCCATGGAGGATTCTGATGACATGCGTCATGGAGCTTTGTGATGACAAGAGCATGGAGCATTGTGATGAGAAGACCATGGATAATGGTGATGACGAGCGTCATGGGGCGTTGTGATGAAAAGTTTTATGGAACATTGATATCTCAAGGCTTTAGAGCATTCTGATGGCAGATGTCATGGAGCATTTTGATTTCATTTTGGTTACAATAGCGTGAAGCAATATGATGATGGACATGTTGCATTGTGAATACAGGGTTCATGGAGCTTTGAGAGAAAAAGTGGCATGGAGCTTTGTGATTACAGGGTTTTTGGAGCATTGTGATGACAAGGGCACGGAACACTGTGATACATGGGTCATGTAGGATTGTAACGACAAGGGCATGGAGAATTGTGATGACAAGAGCATGTAACATTGTGATGAGAAGTGTCATGGAGCATTGTGATGACAAAGACGTAGAGAATTGTGATGACAAGGGACATGGAGCATTGTGATGACCAGAGCATGGAGCATTGGTCTGACAAGTTTCATGGATTATTGTGATGACAAATGTCATGGAGCATTTTAGATGACAATTGTGTGGGGCATTGTGATGGGAAGAGCAGGGAGCATTGTGATGACAAGGTTTATGGAGCATTGTGATGACAAGGTTGTGGTGCATTGTGATGACAAGCGCAAGTCACATTTTGATGCCATGGGTCATGGAGCACAGTGCTGACAAGGTCATTCAGCTTTGTTATGACAAGGGTCATGGAGCATTGAGATGAAAAGGGGCATGGAGCATTGTAATTACAGGGGTCTAGGAGCTTTGGATGACAGAGGTCATGGATCATTTTGATTTGATTGTGATGACAATAGCCTGAAGCATTATGATGATGGGCATTGTCCATTGAGATGACAGGTGTAATGGAGCATTGAGATGAAAAGGGGCATGGAGCATTGTGATTACAGTGGTATAGGAGCATTGTGATGACAAGAGCATGGAGCATTGTGATGAAAAGTGCTTGGAGCCTTTTCATGACATGTTTCAAGGAGCATTCTGAAGACGAGTGTCAGGGAGCATTGTGATGACAACTCTCTTTAGCATTGTGATGACAAAGATCATGGAGCACTGTGATGACAGGTGTCATGGAGCATTGTGATGAGTAGGTCATGGAGCATTGGGCTGAAAATATTCATGGAGTATTGTGGTGAGAGGGTTCATGGATCCTTTTGATGGCAATGGAATGGAGCATTGTGATGACAAGGTCCTGGAGTATTGTGAAGAGAAGACCATGGAGCCTTGTGATGACAAGTCTAATGGAGCATTCTGATGAAAAGGGGCATGGAGCATTGTGATTACAGGGCCCTGGAGCCTTGTAATGACAAGAGCAAGGAGCATTGTGATGAGAAGGCCATGGAGCATTCTCTTGATTTGTGTCATGGTGTTTTGTGATGACAAGGGCATGGACCATTGTGATTGCAGGCGTCTTGGAGCATTGTGATGACAAGGGTCATCGAGCCTTGTGAGGAGAAGGCCGTGGGACATTATGATGGCGGGGGTCATTGAGCATTGTTATGACGGGGGTAATGGAGCATAGTGATGAAAAGGTCACGGTACATAGGTCTATAAAATTTCATGGATTATTGTGATGACAGTGGGTATGGAGCATTGTGATGACAAGGGCTCCGAACACTGTGATACATGGGTCATTGAGGATTGTAATTACATGGGCATGAAGCATTGTGATGAGAAGGGCATTGAGAATTGTGATGACAAGCGTCATGGAGCTTTGTGATGACAAGGGTCATGGAGCTGTGTGATAACAAATGTCATGGAGCAGTGTGATGACAAGGGCATGGTGCATTGTGATGCTAGGGTTCATGGAGCACTGACATGAAAAGTGTCATGGAGCATCGTTATGACAGGGGTCTTGGAGCATTGTGATGACAAGGACATGGAGCATTGTGATGAGAAGGCCAAGGAAAATTCTGATGACATCCGTCATGGAGCTTCGTGATGACAAGGGCATAGAGCATTGTGATTACAGGGGTCTTGGAGCATTGAGATGAAAAGGGGCATGGTGCATTTTGATTACAGGGGTAATGGAGCATTGTGATGACAAGGGAATCGAGCATTGTGATGAAATAGGCATGGAACCTTTTCATGACAGGGTTCAAGGAAGATTCTGATGACAAGTGTCAGGGAGGATTGCGATGACAATAGTCATGAAGCACTGTGATGACAGGGCTAATGGAGCATTGTGATGATAATGACATGGAGCATTGGGCTGAAAATGTTCATGGAGTATTGTGATGAGAGGTGTCATGGACCCTTGTGATGACAAGGGATTGGAGCATTGAGATGAGAAGAACTTGGAGCATTGTGATGAAAAGGGGCATGGAGCATTGTGATTACAGGGGTCATGGAGCATTGTGATGACAATGGCATGGAGCAATTTGATGTGAAGGCCATGGAGCTTTCTGATGATATGTGTCATGGAGTTTTGTGATGAAAAGTGCATGGAGCATTGTGATTACATGGATCTTGGGGCACTGTGATGACAATGGTCATGGAGCCTTGTGATGAAAAGGCCGTGGAACATCTTGATGGCATGGGTCATGGAGCATTGTTATGACAATGGTAATGGAGCATTGTGATGACAAAGTCATGGAGCATTTTGATGAGAAGGGCATAGAGCTTTGTGATGACAAGCATCATGGAGCTTTGGGATGACAAAGTCATGGAGCAATGTGATGAGAGGGTTCATGGAGCATTATGATGACGATGGCATGGAGCATTGTGATGCCAAAGGTCATGGACCTTTGTGATGACAAATGTCATGTAGCATTTTGATGACAATGGCATGGTGCTTTGTGATGAGAAGGGCAGGGAGCATTGTGATGACAGGTGTTATGGAATATTATGATGTCATGGCTCATGGAGAATTGTGATGATAGGGGCATGTAGCATGGTGATGACAGGTCTCATGGAACATTTTGAGATGACAAGTGTTTTGAGCATTGTGATGACAAACATCTTGGATCATTGAGATGACAAGGGCATGGAGTAGTGTGATGACAGGCATCATGGAGCATTGTGATGAGTGTGTTATGGAACATTGTGATCACAAGGGTTTGGAGCCTAGTGATGACAGAGGTCATGGATCATATTGATTTCAAGGAGCATGGAACATTGTGATGACAAGGGCATGAAACAATGTGATCCCAAATTTCAGGGAGGATTGTGATGACAATGGTAAAGGAGAATTCTGATGAGAATCACGTGGAGCACTGTGATGACAAGGTCATGTAACATTTTGCTGACAAAGGCATGGAGCATTGTGATGACAAGTGTCATGGAACATTGTGATAACAGGGGTCATAGAGCATTAGGATGACAAGAGCATGGACCATTTTGATGAGAAGAGTCATGGAGCATTTTGATGACAAGAGCCACAGATCATTGTGTCGTCAGGGGTCATTGAGCGTTGTGATGACAGTGGTCATGGAGGATTGGGCTGAAAATGTTCTTGGAGCATTGTGAACACAAGGGAATGGAGCATTGTGGTGACAATATCCTGGAGCATTGTGCTGAGATGACCATGGTGTCTTTTGATGACAAGTCTCATGGAGCAAGCTAATGGAAAGGGTCATGGAGCATTGTGATTACAGTTGTCTTGGAGCATTGTGATGACAAGAGCATGGAGCATTGTGATGAGAAGTCCATGGAACATTCTGATGACATGCATCATGGAGCTTTGTGATGACAATGACAAGAGGCATTGTGATTACAGGGGTCTTGGAGCATTGTGATGAAAAGGGCATGGATCATTGTGATGACAAAGGCATGGAGCCTTGTCATGACAGGGTTCAAGGAACATACTGACGACAAGTGTCAGGGAGCATTGTGATGACAAGTGTCATGGAGCACTGTGATGACAAGCATCATGGAGCCTTGTGATACCCGGGATCTTGGAGCATTGTGATGAAAAGTGAATGCATCATTGTGATGAAAAAGGCATGGTGCCTTGTCATGACAGGTTTCAAGGAGCACCCAGACGACAAGTGTCAGGGAGCATTGTGATGAAAAGTGTATTGAGCATTGTGATGACAAAGGTCATGGAGCATTGTGATGAGAAGACCATGGATAATTGGGATGATGAGCGTCATGGGGCGTTGTGATGACAAGTGTTATGGAACATTGTGATCACAAGGGTTTGGAGCATTGTGATGACAGAGGTCATGGAGCATTTTGATTTCATTGTGATGACAAAATCATGAAGCATTATGATGAAGGGCATGGTGCAATTTGATGATAGGGTTCATGGAGCACTGAGATGAAAAGTGTCATGGAGCATTGTTATGACAGGTATCTTGAAGCATTGTGATGACAAGGGCATGGAGCATTGTGATGAGAAGGCCAAGGAGAATTCTGATGACATACGTCATGGATCTTCGTGATGACAAGGGCATAGAGCATTGTGATTACATGGGTCTTGGAGCATTGAGATGAAAAGGGGCGTGGAGCATTGTGATTACAGTGGTAAAGGAGCATTGTGATGACAAGGGAATTGAGAATTGTGATGAAATAGGCATGGAACCTTTTCATGACAGGGTTCAAGGAGGATTCTGCTGACAAGTGTCTGGGAGTATTGTGATGACAAAAGTCACGAAGCACTGTGATGACAGGGGTAATGGAGCATTGTGATGAGAAGGTCATGGAGCATTGGGCCTAAAATATTCATGGAGTATTTTGATGACAAGGGAATGGAGCACTGTGATGACAAGGGAATGGAGCATTGAAATGAGTAGACCATGGAGCCTTGTGATGACAAGTCTCATGGAGCATTCTGATGAAAAGGGGTATGGAGCATTGTGATTACAGGGGTCTTGGAGCATTGTGATGACAATGGCGTGGAGCATTTTGATGAGAAGTCCATGGAGCTTTCAGATGATATGTGTCATGGAGTTTTGTGATGAAAAGGGCAAGGAGCTTTGTGATTACAGGGGTCTTGGAGCACTGTGATGACAATGGTCATGGAGCCTTGTGATGAACAGGCCGTGGAATATTTTGATGGCAGGGGTCATGGAGCAAACATTGTTATGACAGTGGTAATGGAGCATTGTGATGACAAAGGCATGGAGCATTTTGATGAGAAGGGTATCGAGCATTTTAATGACAAGCATCATGGAGCTTTGGGATGACAAAGTCATGGAGCAATGTGATGAGAGTGTTCAGGGAGCATTGTGATGACAATGGCATGGAGCATTGTGATGCCAAACGTAATGGACCTTTGTGATGACAAATGTCATGTAGCATTTTGATGACAAGGGCATGGTGCATTGTGATGAGTAAGACAGAGAGAAATGTGATGACAGGGTCATCGAGCAGATGGATGAAAAGTGTCATGGAACATTTTGATGACAGGGGTTAAGGATCACTGTGATATCAAGGGTCATCGAGCATTGTGATGAAAAGGGTCATGGTGCATTTTGATGACAGGGGTTATAATACATGGTGATGTCAGCGGTCATGGAGCACTGTGATGATAAGGGCATGTAGCATTGTGATGACAGGGGTCATGGAACATTGTGATGACATGGTTGTGGGAGTATTGTGATGACCAGTGATGGAAAATAGTGATATCAGTGGTGAGAGAGCATTTTGATGAGAAGTGCTTGGAGAAATTTGAGGACAAGGTTTATGGAGCATTGTGATGACAAGGGAATCGAGCATTGTGATGAAATAGGCATGGAACCTTTTCAGGACAGGGTTCAAGGAAGATTCTGATAACAAGTGTCAGGGAGGATTGCGATGACAATAGTCATGAAGCACTGTGATGACAGGGCTAATGGAGCATTGTGATGATAATGACATGGAGCATTGGGCTGAAAATGTTCATGGAGTATTGTGATGAGAGGTGTCATGGACCCTTGTGATGACAAGGGATTGGAGCATTGAGATGAGAAGAACATGGAGCATTGTGATGACAAGTGTCATGGAGCATTCTGATGAAAAGGGGCATGGAGCATTGTGATTACTGGGGTCATGGAGCATTGTGATGACAATGGCATGGAGCAATTTGATGTGAAGGCCATGGAGCTTTCTGATGATATGTGTCATGGAGTTTTGTGATGAAAAGTGCATGGAACATTGTGATTACATGGATCTTGGGGCACTGTGATGACAATGGTCATGGAGCCTTGTAATGAAAAGGCCGTGGAACATTTTGATGGCATGGGTCATGGAGCATTATTATGACAATGGTAATGGAGCATTGTGATGACAAAGTCATGGAGCATTTTGATGAGAAAGGCATAGAGCTTTGTGATGACAAGCATCATGGAGCTTTGAGATGACAAAGTCATGGAGCAATGTGATGAGAGGGTTCATGGAGCATTATGATGACGATGGCATGGAGCATTGTGATGCCAAAGGTCATGGACCTTTGTGATGACAAATGTCATGTAGCATTTTGATGACAAGGGCATGGTGCATTGTGATGAGTAGGACAGAAAGCAATGTGATGACTGGGTCATGAGGCAGTTGGATGAAAAGTGTCATGGAACATTTTGATGACAGGCGTTATGGATCATTGTTATGTCAAGGGTCATCGAGCATTGTAATGAAAAGTGTCATGGTGCATTTTGATGACAGGGGTTATAGTACATTGTGATGTCAGGGGTCATGGAGCAGTGTGATGATAAGGGCATGTAGCATTGTGATGACAGGGGTCATGGAACATTGTGATGACATGGGTGAGGTAGTATTGTGATGACTAGTGATGGAACATTGTGATATCAGTGCTGAGAGAGCATTTTGATGAGAATTGCATGGAGAAATTTGATGACAAGTTTTATGGAGCATTGTGATGACAAGCTTGTGGAGAATTGTGATGACAAGTGCATGGCATATTGTGATGACATGTGTCATGGAGCATTGTGCTGACAAGCACATGGAGCATTTTGGTGACAATGGCATGGAGCATTGTGATGACGGAGGCATTACGGATTGGTCTGACAAGTTTCATGGATTATTGTGATGGCAGTGGGCATGGCGAATTGTGATGACAAGGGCATGGAGCATTGTGAGGACAAGTTTGTGGAGTATTGTGAAGACAGGTGTCCGGAAGCATTGTGATGACATATGTTCTGGTCCATTGTGATGAGAATGGCATGGGTAATTGTGATGCCAAGTGTCATGGTGGATTGTGATGTCAAACGTAATGGAGCGTTGTGATGACAAGGTCTTGGTGCATTGTGATGACAAGGGCCATTGAGAAGTTTGATGACAAGGTCGTGAAGCATTGTGATGACAAGCGCATGTACCTTGCTATGACAGGGGTCATGGAGCATTGCGATTACAAATGCATGGAGAATAGTGATGACAAGAGCATGTAGCATTGTGATGAGAAGTGTTAAGGAGCATTGTGATGACAAGGACGTGGAGAATTGTGATGACAAGGGAAATGGAGCATTGTGAGGACCAGGGCATGGAGCACTGTGATGACAAGAACGTGCAGCATTGTGATGATAAGTCCATGGATAATAGTGATGACGAGTGTCATGGAGCACTGTAATGGTAAGGGGCATGGAGCATTGTGAGGAGAGCTGTCATGGAGTATTGTGGTGACAGGGGTCATGGAGCATTGTGATGACAATTGTCATGGAGCTTTCTGATGACAAGCTTCTGGAATATTGTGATGACAATGGCATGGAGCATTGTGATGGAAAGGGTATGGATCATTGTGATGAAAAAGGCATGGATCCTTTTCATGACAGGATTCAAGGAACATTCCGAAGATAAGAGTCAGGGAGCATTGTGATGACAAGTGTATTGAGCATTGTGATGACAAAGGTCATGGAGCATTGAGATGACAAGGTCATGGAGTATGGTGATGACAGGCATCATGGAGCGTTGTGATGACAAGTCTTATGGAACATTGTGATCACACGTGTTTGGAGCATTGCGATGACAGAGTTCATGGATCATATTGATTTCAAGGAGCATGGATCTTTGTGATGAAAAGGGCATGAAGCAATGTGATCCCAAGATGCATGGAGGATTGTGATGACAATGGTAATGGAGGAATATGATGACAAACGCATGGAGCATTGTGATGAAAAGGTCATGTAGCGTTTTGCTGACAAAGGCATGGAGCATTGTCATGACAAGTGTCATGGAGCACTGTGATGACAAACATCACGTAGCATTGTGATTACAGGGGTCATGGAGCATTGGGATGACACGGCCAAGGATCATTGTGTTGACAAGTGTTATGGAGAATTTTGATGACAAGAGTCCCGGATCATTGTGTTTTCAGGGGTCATGGAGCGTTGTGATGAGAGTGGTCATAGAGCATTGGGATGACAAGGGTCATGGAGCATTGTGATCATAAGGTCAGGGAGCATTGGGCTGAAAATATTCATGTAGTATTGTGATGACAGGTGGCAGGGAGCATTGTGATGACAAGGGAATGGAGCATTGTGATGACAATGTCCTGGAGCATTTAATGAGAAGACCATGGAGCCATGTGATGACAAGTCTCATGGAGCATTCTCACGAAAAGCGGCATGGAGCATTGTGATTACTGTGGTCTTGGAGCTTTGTGATGAATAGGGCATGGAGCATTGTGATGAAAAATGCATGGAGCCTTGCCATGACAGGGTTCCAAGAGCATATTGACATCAAGTGTCAGGGACCATTGTGATGAAAAGTGTATTGAGCATTGTGAAGCCAAACTCATGGAGCATTGTGATGAGAAGACCATGGATAATTTTGATGACGAGCGTCATGGGGCGTTGTGAGGACAAGTGTTATGGAACATTGTGATCACAAGGGATTGGAGCCTTGTGATGACAGAGGTCATGGAGCATTTTGAGTTCATTCTGATGACAATAGCATGAAGCACTGTGATGATGGGCATGGTGCATTGTGATGAAAGGGTTCATGGAACACTGAGATGTAAAGGTGCATGGAGCATTGTAGTTACAAGTGTCTTGGAGCATTGTGATGACAAGGGCATGCAGCATTGTGATGAGAAGGCCATGGAGGATTCTGATGACATGCGTCATGGAGCTTTGTGATGACAAGAGCATGGAGCATTGTGATGAGAAGACCATGGATAATGGTGATGACGAGCGTCATGAGGCGTTGTGTTGAAAAGTGCTGGGAACATTGTGATCCCAAGGGTTTAGAGCATTGTGATGGCAGATGTCATGGAGCATTTTGATTTCATTTTGATTACAATAGCGTGAAGCAATATGATGATGGACATGTTGCATTGTGATTACAAGATTCTTGGAGCATTGTGATGACAAGGGCATGGAGCATTGTGATGAGAAGGCCATGGAGCATTCTGATAACTTGTGTCATGGAGATTTTGATGACAAGGGCATGAAGCACTGTTGTAACAGTGGTCTTAGAGCATTGTGATTACAAGGGTTATGGAGCCTTGTGATAAGAAGGCCGTGGAACATTGTGATGGCTGGGGTCATGGAGCATTGTTATGACAGTGGCAATGGAGCATTGTGATGACAAGGGCATGGAACATTGGTCTGAAAAGTTACATGGATTATTGTGATGAGAGTGGGCATGGAGCATTGTGATAACAAGGGCACGGAACACTGTGATACAAGGGTCATGTAGGATTGTAACGACAAGGGCATGGAGAATTGTGATGACAAGAGCATGTAACATTGTGATGAGAAGTGTCATGGAGCATTGTGATGACAAAGATGAAGAGAATTGTGATGACAAGGGATATGGAGCATTGTGATTACCAGAGCATGGAGCATTGTTCTGACAAGTTTCATGGATTATTTGGATGACGAGAGTCAGGGAGCATTGTGATGACAACTCTCTTGAGCATTGTGATGACAAAGATCATGGATCACTGTGATGACATGTGTCATGGAGCATTGTGATGAGTAGGTCATGGAGCATTGGGCTGAAAATATTCATGGAGTATTGTGGTGACAGGTGTCATGGATCCTTTTGATAGCAAGGGAATGGAGCATTGTGATGACAAGGTCCTGGAGCATAGTGATGAGAAGACCATGGAGCCTTGTGATGACAAGTCTAATGGAGCATTCTGATGAAAAGGGGCATGGAGCATTGTGATTACAGGGCCCTGGAGCATTGTAATGACAAGAGCAAGGAGCTTTGTGATGAGAAGGCCATGGAGCATTCTCATGATTTGTGTCATGGTGTTTTGTGATGACAAGGGCATGGACCATAGTGATTGCAGGCGTCTTTGAGCTTTGTGATGACAAGGGTCATGGAGCCTTGTGAGGAGAAGGCCGTGGGACATTATGATGGCAGGGGTCATGGAGCATTGTTATGACGGGTGTAATGGAGCATTGTGATGAAAAGGGCACGGAACATAGGTCTATAAAATTTCATGGATTATTGTGATGACAGTGGGTATGGAGCATTGTGATGACAAGGGCTCGGAACACTGTGATACATGGGTCATGGAGGATTGTAATGACATGGGCATGGAGCATTGTGATGAGAAGGGCATCGAGAATTGTGATGACAAGCGTCATGGAACTTTGTGATGACAAGGGCATGGAGCATATGATGAGAGGTTTCAGGGAGCATTGTGATGACAATGGCATGGAGCATTGTGATGCCAAGGGTCATGGATCTGTGTGATAACAAATGTCACGGAGCAGTTTGATGACAAGGGCATGGTGCATTGTGATGAGAAGGGCAGGGAGCATTGTGATGACAGGTGTTATGGAACATTATGATGTCATGGCTCATGGAGAATTGTGATGATAGGGGCATGTAGCATGGTGATGACAGGTCTCATGGACCATTGTGAGATGACAAGTGTTTTGAGCATTGTGATGACAAATATCTTGGATCATTGAGATGACAAGGGCATGGAGTAGTGTGATGACAGGCATCATGGAGCATTGTGATGAGTGTGTTATGGAACATTGTGATCACCAGGGTTTGGAGCCTAGTGATGACAGAGGTCATGGATCATGTTGATTTCAAGGAGCATGGAACATTGTGATGACAAGGGCATGAAGCAATGTGATCCGAAGTTTCAGGGAGGATTGTGATGACAATGGTAAAGGAGAATTGTGATGAGAATGACATGGAGCATTGTGATGACAAGGTCATGTAGCATTTTGCTGACAAAGGCATGGAGCATTGTGATGACAAGTGTCATGGAACATTGTGATAACAGGGGTCATAGAGCATTAGGATGACAAGAGCATGGACCATTTTGATGAGAAGAGTCATGGAGCATTTTGATGACAAGAGCCACAGATCATTGTGTTGTCAGGGGTCATTGAGCGTTGTGATGACAGTGGTCATGGAGGATTGGGCTGAAAATGTTCTTGGAGCATTGTGAACACAAGGGAATGGAGCATTGTGGTGACAATATCCTGGAGCATTGTGATGAGATGACCATGGTGTCTTTTGATGACAAGTCTCATGGAGCAAGCTAATGGAAAGGGGAATGGAGCATTGTGATTACAGTTGTCTTGGAGCATTGTGATGACAAGAGCATGGAGCATTGTGATGAGAAGTCCATGGAACATTCTGATGACCTGCATCATGGAGCTTTGTGATGACAATGGCAAGAGGCATTGTGATTACAGGGGTCTTGGAGCATTGTGATGAAATGGGCATGGATCATTGTGATGACAAAGGCATGGAGCCTTGTCATGACAGGGTTCAAGGAACATACTGACGACAAGTGTCAGGGAGCATTGTGATGACAAGTGTCATGGAGCACTGTGATGACAAGCATCATGGAGCCTTGTGATAACCGGGATCTTGGAGCATTGTGATGAAAAGTGAATGCATCATTGTGATGAAAAAGGCATGGTGCCTTGTCATGACAGGTTTCAAGGAGCACCCAGACGACAAGTGTCAGGGAGCATTGTGATGAAAAGTGTATTGAGCATTGTGATGACAAAGTCATGGAGCATTGTGATGAGAAGACCATGGATAATTGGGATGACGAGCGTCATGGGGCGTTGTGATGACAAGTGTTATGGAACATTGTGATCACAAGGGTTTGGAACATTGTGATGACAGAGGTCATGGAGCATTTTGATTTCATTGTGATGACAAAATCAGGAAGCATTATGATGAAAGGCATGGTGCATTGTGATGATAGGGTTCATGGAGCACTGAGATGAAAAGTGTCATGGAGCATTGTTATGACAGGTATCTTGAAGCATTGTGATGACAAGGGCATGGAGCATTGTGATGAGAAGGCCAAGGAGAATTCTGATGACATGCGTCATGGATCTTCGTGATGACAAGGGCATAGAGCATTGTGATTACAGGGGTCTTGGAGCATTGAGATGAAAAGGGGCGTGGAGCATTGTGATTACAGTGGTAAAGGAGCATTGTGATGACAAGGGAATTGAGAATTGTGATGAAATAGGCATGGAACCTTTTCATGACATGGTTCAAGGAGGATTCTGCTGACAAGTGTCTGGGAGCAATGTGATGACAAAAGTCATGAAGCACTGTGATGACAGGGGTAATGGAGCATTGCGATGAGAAAGTCATGGAGCATTGGGCTGAAAATATTCATGGAGTATTGTGATGACAAGGGAATGGAGCACTGTGATGACAAGGGAATGGAGCATTGAGATGAATAGACCATGGAGCCTTGTGATGACAAGTCTCATGGAGCATTCTGATGAAAAGGGGTATGGAGCATTGTGATTACAGGGGTCTTGGAGCATTGTGATGACAATGGCGTGGAGCATTTTGATGAGAAGTCCATGGAGCTTTCTGATGATATGTGTCATGGAGTTTTGTAATGAAAAGGGCAAGGAGCTTTGTGATTACAGGTGTCTTGGAGCACTGTGATGACAATGGTCATGGAGCCTTGTGATGAACAGGCCGTGGAATATTTTGATGGCAGGGGTCATGGAGCAAACATTGTTATGACAGTGGTAATGGAGCATTGTGATGACAAAGGCATGGAGCATTTTGATGAGAAGGGTATCGAGCATTTTGATGACAAGCATCATGGAGCTTTGGGATGACAAAGTCATGGAGCAATGTGATGAGAGGGTTCATGGAGCATTGTGATGACAATGGCATGGAGCATTGTGATGCCAAACGTAATGGACCTTTGTGATGACAAATGTCATGTAGCATTTTGATGACAATGGCATGGTGTATTGTGATGAGTAAGACAGAGAGAAATGTGATGACAGGGTCATCGAGCAGATGGATGAACAGTGTCATGGAACATTTTGATGACAGATGTTATGGTTCATTGTGATATCAAGGGTCATCGAGCATTGTGATGAAAAGGGTCATGGTGCATTTTGATGACAGGGGTTATAATACATTGTGATGTCAGCGGTCATAGAGCACTGTGATGATAAGTGCATGTAGCATTGTGATGACAGGGGTCATGGAACATTGTGATGACATGGTTGTGGGAGTATTGTGATGACCAGTGATGGAAAATTGTGATATCAGTGGTGAGAGAGCATTTTGATGAGAAGTGCTTGGAGAAATTTGAGGACAAGGTTTATGGAGCATTGTGATGACAAGCTTGTGGAGAATTGTGATGACAAGTGCATGGCATATTGTGATGACATGTGTCATGGATCATTGTGCTGACAAGCACATGGAGAATTGTGGTGACAATGGCATGGAGCATTGTGATGACAGAGGCATGACGAATTGGCCTGAGAAGTTTCATGGATTATTGTGATGACAGTGGGCATGGTGAATTGTGATGAAAAGGGCACGGAGCATTGGCATGACAAGTTTATGGATTATTGTGAAGACAGGTGTCCGGGAGCATTGTGATGACATATGTTCTGGTCCATTGTGATGAGAATGGCATGGAGAATTGTGAGGCCAAGTGTCATGGAGGATTGTGATGTCAAACGTAATGGAACGTTGTGATGACAAGGTCTTGGAGCATTGTGATGACAAGGGCAAGGAGCATTGTGATGACAAGGGCCATTGAGAAGTTTGATGACAAGGTCTTGAAGCATTGTGATGACAAGCGCATGTACCTTGCTATGACAGTGGTCATGGAGCATTGCGATTACAAATGCATGGAGAATGGTGATGACAAGAGCATGTAACATTGTGATGAGAAGTGTTTTGGAGCATTGTGATGACAAGGACGTAGAGAATTGTGATGACAGGGACATGGAGCATTGTGAGGACCAGGGCATGGAGCACTGTGATGACAAGAACGTGGAGCATTGTGATGAGGAGTCCATGGATAATTGTTATGACGAGTGTCATGGAGCACTGTAATGACAAGGGGCATGGAGCATTGTGAGGACAGGTGTCATGGAGCATTGTGGTGATAGGGGTCATGGAGCATTGTGAGGACAAGTGTCATGGAGCATTCTGATGACAAGCTTGTGGAGTATTGTGATGAAAATGGCATGGAGAATTGTGATGGAAAGGGTATGGATCATTGTAATGAAAAACGCATGGATCCTTTTCATGACAGGATTCAAGGAGCATTCCGAAGACAAGTGTCACGGATCATTGTGATGACAAGTGTATTGAGCATTGTGATGACAAAGGTCATGGAGCATTGAGATGACAAGGGCATGGAGTATTGTGATGACAGGCATCATGGAGCGTTGTGATGACAAGTGTTATGGAACATTGTGATCACACGGGTTTGGAGCATTGCGATGACAGAGTTCATGGATCATATTGATTTCAAGGAGCATGGATCTTTGTGATGACAAGGACATGAAGCAATGTGATCCCAAGATGCATGTAGGATTGTGATGACAATGGTAATGGAGGAATGTGATGACAAGCGCATGGAGCATTGTGATGAAAAGGTCATGTAGCGTTTTGGTGACAAAGGCATGGAGCATTGTCATGACAAGTGTCATCGAGCACGATGATGACAAACGTCACGTAGCATTGTGATTACAGGGGTCATGGAGCATTGGGATGGCACGGCCAAGGATCATTGTGTTGACAAGTGATATGGAGAATTTTGATGACAAGAGTCCCGGATCATTGTGTTGTCAGGGGTCATGTAGCGTTGTGATGACAGTTGTCATGGAGCATTGGGATGACAAGGGTCATGGAGCATTGTGATCATAAGGTTATGGAGCATTGGGCTGAAAATGTTCATGGAGTATTGTGATGAGAGGTGTCATGGAGCATTGTGATGACAAGGGAATGGAGCATTGTGATGACAATGTCCTGGAGCATTTAATGAGAAGACCATGGAGCCATGTGATGACAAGTCTCATGGAGCATTCTCACGAAAATCGGCATGGAGCATTGTGATTTCTGTGGTCTTGGAGCTTTGTGATGTATAGGGCATGGAGCCTTGTGATGAAAATGGCATGGAGCCTTGCCATGACAGGGTTCCAAGAGCATATTGACATCAAGTGTCAGGGACCACTGTGATGACAAGTGTATTGAGCATGGTGATTCCAAAGCTCATGGAGCATTGTGATGAGAACACCATGGATAATTTTGATGACGAGCGTCATGGGGAGTTGTGAGGACAAGTGTTATGGAACATTGTGATCACAAGGGATTGGAGCCTTTTGATGACAGAGGTCATGGAGCATTTTGAGTTCA
Source organism: Mesoplodon densirostris (assembly GCF_025265405.1). Taxonomy (NCBI): domain Eukaryota; kingdom Metazoa; phylum Chordata; class Mammalia; order Artiodactyla; family Ziphiidae; genus Mesoplodon; species Mesoplodon densirostris. Next base: position 4,479,909 of record NC_082682.1, read on the forward strand.
TTCTGATGACAATAGCATGAAGCACTATGATGATGGGCATGGTGCATTGTGATGACAGTGTTCATGGAGCAATGAGATGAAAAGGTGCATGGAACATTGTAGTTACAAGTGTCTTGGAGCTTTGTGATGAGAAGGGCATGCAGCTTTGTGATAAGAAGGCCATGGAGGATTCTGATGACATGCGTCATGGAGCTTTGTGATGACAAGAGCATGGAGCATTGTGATGAGAAGACCATGGATAATGGTGATGACGAGCGTCATGGGGCGTTGTGATGAAAAGTGTTATGGAACATTGAGATCTCAAGGCTTTAGAGCATTGTGATGGCAGATGTCATGGAGCATTTTGATTTCATTTTGGTTACAATAGCGTGAAGCAATATGATGATGGACATGTTGCATTGTGAATACAGGGTTCAATGAGCTTTGAGAGAAAAAGTGGCATGGAGCTTTGTGATTACAGGGTTTTTGGAGCATTGTGATGACAAGGGCACGGAACACTGTGATACATGGGTCATGTAGGATTGTAACGACAAGGGCATGGAGAATTGTGATGACAAGAGCATGTAACATTGTGATGAGAAGTGTCATGGAGCATTGTGATGACAAAGACGTAGAGAATTGTGATGACAAGGGACATGGAGCATTGTGATGAACAGGCCGTGGAATATTTTGATGGCAGGAGTCATGGAGCAAACATTGTTATGACAGTGGTAATGGAGCATTTTGATGACAAAGGCATGGAGCATTTTGATGAGAAGGGTATCGAGCATTTTGATGAGAAGCATCATGGAGCTTCGGGATGACAAAGTCATGGAGCAATGTGATGAGAGGGTTCATGGAGCATTGTGATGACAATGGCATGGAGCATTGTGATGCCAAACGTAATGGACCTTTGTGATGACAAATGTCATATAGCATTTTGATGACAAGGGCATGGTGCATTGTGATGAGTAAGACAGAGAGAAATGTGATGACAGGGTCATCGAGCAGATGGATGAACAGTGTCATGGAACATTTTGATGACAGGGGTTATGGATCATTGTGATATCAAGGGTCATCGAGCATTGTGATGAAAAGGGTCATGGTGCATTTTGATGACAGGGGTTATAATACATTGTGATGTCAGCGGTCATGGAGCACTGTGATGATAAGGGCATGTAGCATTGTGATGACAGGGGTCATGGAACATTGTGATGACATGGTTGTGGGAGTAATGTGATGACCAGTGATGGAAAATTGTTATATCAGTGGTGAGAGAGCATTTTGATGAGAAGTGCTTGGAGAAATTTGAGGACAAGGTTTATGGAGCATTGTGATGACAAGCTTGTGGAGAATTGTGATGACAAGTGCATGGCATATTGTGATGACATGTGTCATGGAGCATTGTTCTGACAAGCATATGGAGCATTGTGGTGACAATGGCATGGAGCATTGTGATGACAGAAGCATGACGAATTGGCCTGAGAAGTTTCATGGATTATTGTGATGACAGTGGGCATGGTGAATTGTGATGAAAAGGGCACGGAGCGTTGGCATGACAAGTTTATGGATTATTGTGAAGACAGGTGTCTGGGAGCATTGTGATGACATATGTTCTGGTCCATTGTGATGAGAATGGCATGGAGAATTGTGAGGCCAAGTGTCATGGAGGATTGTGATGTCAAACGTAATGGAGCGTTGTGATGACAAGGGTAAGGAGCATTGTGATGACAAGGGCCATTGAGAAGTTTGATGACAAGGTCTTGAAGCATTGTGATGACAAGCGCATGTACCTTGCTATGACAGTGGTCATGGAGCATTGCGATTACAAATGCATGGAGAATGGTGATGACAAGAGCATGTAACATTGTGATGAGAAGTGTTTTGGAGCATTGTGATGACAAGGACGTAGAGAATTGTGATGACAGGGACATGGAGCATTGTGAGGACCAGGGCATGGAGCACTGTGATGACAAGAACGTGGAGCATTGTGATGAGAAGTCCATGGATAATTGTTATGACGAGTGTCATGGAGCACTGTAATGACAAGGGGCATGGAGCATTGTGAGGACAGGTGTCATGGAGCATTGTGGTGATAGGGGTCATGGAGCATTGTGAGGACAAGTGTCATGGAGCATTCTGATGACAAGCTTGTGGAGTATTGTGATGAAAATGGCATGGAGAATTGTGATGGAAAGGGTATGGATCATTGTAATGAAAAAGGCATGGATCCTTTTCATGACAGGATTCAAGGAGCATTTCGAAGACAAGTGTCACGGATCATTGTGATGACAAGTGTATTGAGCATTGTGATGACAAAGGTCATGGAGCATTGAGATGACAAGGGCATGGAGTATTGTGATGACAGGCATCATGGAGCGTTGTGATGACAAGTGTTATGGAACATTGTGATCACACGGGTTTGGAGCATTGCGATGACAGAGTTCATGGATCATATTGATTTCAAGGAGCATGGATCTTTGTGATGACAAGGACATGAAGCAATGTGATCCCAAGATGCATGGAGGATTGTGATGACAATGGTAATGGAGGAATGTGATGACAAGCACATGGAGCATTGTGATGAAAAGGTCATGTAGCGTTTTGGTGACAAAGGCATGGAGGATTGTCATGACAAGTGTCATGGAGCACTATGATGACAAACGTCAGGTAGCATTGTGAATACAGGGGTCATGGAGCATTGGGATGGCACGGCCAAGGATCATTGTGTTGACAAGTGATATGGAGAATTTTGATGACAAGAGTCCCGGATCATTGTGTTGTCAGGGGTCATGGAGCGTTGTGATGACAGTTGTCATGGAGCATTGGGATGACAAGGGTCATGGAGCATTGTGATCATAAGGTTATGGAGCATTGGGCTGAAAATGTTCATGGAGTATTGTGATGAGAGGTGTCATGGAGCATTGTGATGACAAGGGAATGGAGCATTGTGATGACAATGTCCTGGAGCATTTAATGAGAAGACCATGGAGCCATGTGATGACAAGTCTCATGGAGCATTCTCACGAAAATCAGCATGGAGCATTGTGATTTCTGTGGTCTTGGAGCTTTGTGATGAATAGGGCATGGAGCCTTGGGATGAAAATGGCATGGAGCCTTGCCATGACAGGGTTCCAAGAGCATATTGACATCAAGTGTCAGGGACCACTGTGATGACAAGTGTATTGAACATGGTGATTCCAAAGCTCATGGAGCATTGTGATGAGAACACCATGGATAATTTTGATGACGAGCGTCATGGGGAGTTGTGAGGACAAGTGTTATGGAACATTGTGATCACAAGGGATTGGAGCCTTGTGATGACAGAGGTCATGGAGCATTTTGAGTTCATTCTGATGACAATAGCATGAAGCACTATGATGATGGGCATGGTGCATTGTGATGACAGTGTTCATGGAGCAATGAGATGAAAAGGTGCATGGAACATTATAGTTACAAGTGTCTTGGAGCTTTGTGATGAGAAGGGCATGCAGCTTTGTGATAAGAAGGCCATGGAGGATTCTGATGACATGCGTCATGGAGCTTTGTGATGACAAGAGCATGGAGCATTGTGATGAGAAGCCCATGGATTATGGTGATGACGAGCGTCATGGGGCGTTGTGATGAAAAGTGTTATGGAACATTGAGATCTCAAGGCTTTAGAGCATTGTGATGGCAGATGTCATGGAGCATTTTGATTTCATTTTGGTTACAATAGCGTGAAGCAATATGATGATGGACATGTTGCATTGTGAATACAGGGTTCATGGAGCTTTGAGAGAAAAAGTGGCATGGAGCTTTGTGATTACAGGGTTTTTGGAGCATTGTGATGACAAGGGCACGGAACACTGTGATACATGGGTCATGTAGGATTGTAACGACAAGGGCATGGAGAATTGTGATGACAAGAGCATGTAACATTGTGATGAGAAGTGTCATGGAGCATTGTGATGACAAAGACGTAGAGAATTGTGATGACAAGGGACATGGAGCATTGTGATGACCAGAGCATGGAGCATTGGTCTGACAAGTTTCATGGATTATTGTGATGACAAATGTCATGGAGCATTTTAGATGACAATTGCGTGGGGCATTGTGATGGGAAGAGCAGGGAGCATTGTGATGACAAGGTTTATGGAGCATTGTGATGACAAGGTTGTGGAGCATTGTGATGACAAGCGCAAGTCACATTTTGATGCCATGGGTCATGGAGCACAGTGCTGACAAGGTCATTCAGCTTTGTTATGACAAGGGTCATGGAGCATTGAGATGAAAAGGGGCATGGAGCATTGTGATTACAGGGGTCTAGGAGCTTTGGATGACAGAGGTCATGGATCATTTTGATTTGATTGTGATGACAATAGCCTGAAGCATTATGATGATGGGCATTGTCCATTGAGATGACAGGTGTAATGGAGCATTGAGATGAAAAGGGGCATGGAGCATTGTGATTACAGTGGTATAGGAGCATTGTGATGACAAGAGCATGGAGCATTGTGATGAAAAGTGCTTGGAGCCTTTTCATGACATGTTTCAAGGAGCATTCTGAAGACGAGTGTCAGGGAGCATTGTGATGACAACTCTCTTTAGCATTGTGATGACAAAGATCATGGAGCACTGTGATGACAGGAGTCATGGAGCATTGTGATGAGAAGGTCATGGAACATTGGGCTGAAAATATTCATGGAGTATTGTGGTGAGAGGGTTCATGGATCCTTTTGATGGCAATGGAATGGAGCATTGTGATGACAAAGTCCTGGAGTATTGTGAAGAGAAGACCATGGAGCCTTGTGATGACAAGTCTAATGGAGCATTCTGATGAAAAGGGGCATGGAGCATTGTGATTACAGGGCCCTGGAGCCTTGTAATGTCAAGAGCAAGGAGCTTTGTGATGAGAAGGCCATGGAGCATTCTCTTGATTTGTGTCATGGTGTTTTGTGATGACAAGGGCATGGACCATTGTGATTGCAGGCGTCTTGGAGCATTGTGATGACAAGGGTCATCGAGCCTTGAGAGGAGAAGGCCGTGGGACATTATGATGGCGGGGGTCATTGTGCATTGTTATGACGGGGGTAATGGAGCATAGTGATGAAAAGGTCACGGTACATAGGTCTATAAAATTTCATGGATTATTGTGATGACAGTGGGTATGGAGCATTGTGATGACAAGGGCTCTGAACACTGTGATACATGGGTCATGGAGGATTGTAATGACATGGGCATGAAGCATTGTGATGAGAAGGGCATTGAGAATTGTGATGACAAGCGTCATGGAGCATTGTGATGACAAGGGTCATGGAGCTGTGTGATAACAAATGTCATGGAGCAGTTTGATGACAAGGGCATGGTGCATTGTGATGATAGGGTTCATGGAGCACTGACATGAAAAGTGTCATGGAGCATCGTTATGACAGGGGTCTTGGAGGATTGTGATGACAAGGACATGGAGCATTGTGATGAGAAGGCCAAGGAGAATTCTGATGACATCCGTCATGGAGCTTCGTGATGACAAGGGCATAGAGCATTGTGATTACAGGGGTCTTGGAGCATTGAGATGAAAAGGGGCATGGTGCATTTTGATTACAGGGGTAATGGAGCATTGTGATGACAAGGGAATCGAGCATTGTGATGAAATAGGCATGGAACCTTTTCATGAAAGGGTTCAAGGAGGATTCTGATGACAAGTGTCAGGGAGCATTGCGATGACAATAGACATGAAGCACTGTGATGACAGGGCTAATGGAGCATTGTGATGAGAATGTCATGGAGCGTTTTGATGAAAATGTTCATGGAGTATTGTGATGAGAGGTGTCATGGACCCTTGTGATGACAAGGGATTGGAGCATTGAGATGAGAAGAACATGGAGCATTGTGATGACAAGTGTCATGGAGCATTCTGATGAAAAGGGGCATGGAGCATTGTGATTACAGGGGTCATGGAGCATTGTGATGACAATGGCATGGAGCAATTTGATGTGAAGGCCATGGAGCTTTCTGATGATATGTGTCATGGAGTTTTGTGATGAAAAGTGCATGGAGCATTGTGATTACATGGATCTTGGGGCACTGTGATGACAATGGTCATGGAGCCTTGTGATGAAAAGGCCGTGGAACATTTTGATGGCATGGGTCATGGAGCATTGTTATGACAATGGTCATGGAGCATTGTGATGACAAAGTCATGGAGCATTTTGATGAGAAGGGCATAGAGCTTTGTGATGACAAGCATCATGGAGCTTTGAGATGACAAAGTCATGGAGCAATGTGATGAGAGGGTTCATGGAGCATTATGATGACGATGGCATGGAGCATTGTGATGCCAAAGGTCATGGACCTTTGTGATGACAAATGTCATGTAGCATTTTGATGACAAGGGCATGGTGCATTGTGATGAGTAGGACAGAAAGCAATGTGATGACAGGGTCATGAGGCAGTTGGATGAAAAGTGTCATGGAACATTTTGATGACAGGCGTTATGGATCATTGTGATGTCAAGGGTCATCGAGCATTGTAATGAAAAGTGTCATGGTGCATTTTGATGACAGGGGTTATAGTACATTGTGATGTCAGGGGTCATGGAGCAGTGTGATGATAAGGGCATGTAGCATTGTGATGACAGGGGTCATGGAACATTGTGATGACATGGGTGAGGTATTATTATGATGACTAGTGATGGAACATTGTGATATCAGTGGTGAGAGAGCATTTTGATGAGAATTGCAAGGAGAAATTTGATGACAATTTTTATGGAGCATTGTGATGACAAGCTTGTGGAGAATTGTGATGACAAGTGCATGGCATATTGTGATGACATATGTCATGGAGCATTGTGCTGACAAGCACATGGAGCATTTTGGTGACAATGGCATGGAGCATTGTGATGACAGAGGCATTACGAATTGGTCTGACAAGTTTCATGGATTATTGTGATGACAGTGGGCATGGCGAATTGTGATGACCAGGGCATGGAGCATTGTGAGGACAAGTTTGTGGAGTATTGTGAAGACAGGTGTCCGGGAGCATTGTGATGACATATGTTCTGGTCCATTGTGATGAGAATGGCATGGGTAATTGTGATGCCAAGTGTCATGGAGGATTGTGATGTCAAACGTAATGGAGCGTTGTGATGACAAGGTCTTGGTGCATTGTGATGACAAGGGCCATTGAGAAGTTTGATGACAAGGTCGTGAAGCATTGTGATGACAAGCGCATGTACCTTGCTATGACAGTGGTCATGGAGCATTGCGATTACAAATGCATGGAGAATAGTGATGACAAGAGCATGTAACATTGTGATGAGAAGTGTTTAGGAGCATTGTGATGACAAGGACGTGGAGAATTGTGATGACAAGGGACATGGAGCATTGTGAGGACCAGGGCATGGAGCACTGTGATGACAAGAACGTGCAGCATTGTGATGATAAGTCCATGGATAATAGTGATGACGAGTGTCATGGAGCACTGTAATGGTAAGGGGCATGGAGCATTGTGAGGAGAGCTGTCATGGAGTATTGTGGTGACAGGGGTCATGGAGCATTGTGATGACAATTGTCATGGAGCTTTCTGATGACAAGCTTGTGGAATATTGTGATGACAATGGCATGGAGCATTGTGATGGAAAGGGCATGGATCATTGTGATGAAAAAGGCATGGATCCTTTTCATGACAGGATTCAAGGAGCATTCCGAAGACAAGAGTCAGGGAGCATTGTGATGACAAGTGTATTGAGCTTTGTGATGACAAAGGTCATGGAGCATTGAGATGACAAGGGCCTGGAGTATGGTGATGAGAGGCATCATGGAGCGTTGTGATGACAAGTCTTATGGAACATTGTGATCACACGTGTTTGGAGCATTGCGATGACAGAGTTCATGGATCATATTTATTTCAAGGAGCATGGATCTTTGTGAAGAAAAGGGCATGAAGCAATGTGATCCCAAGATGCATGTAGGATTGTGATGACAATGGTAATGGAGGAATATGATGACAAACGCATGGAGCATTGTGATGAAAAGGTCATGTAGCGTTTTGCTGACAAAGGCATGGAGCATTGATATGACAAGTGTCATGGAGCACTGTGATGACAAACGTCACGTAGCATTGTGATTACAGGGGTCATGGAGCATTGGGATGACACGGCCAAGGATCATTGTGTTGACAAGTGTTATGGAGAATTTTGAAGACAAGAGTCCCGGATCATTGTGTTGTCAGGGGTCATGGAGCGTTGTGATGAGAGTTTTCATGGAGCATTGGGATGACAAGGTTCATGGAGCATTGTGATCATAAGGTTATGGAGCATTGGGCTGAAAATGTTCATGGAATATTGTGATGAGAGGTGTCATGGAGCATTGTGATGACAAGGGAATGGAGCATTGTGATGACAATGTCCTGGAGCATTTAATGAGAAGACCATGGAGCCATGTGATGACAAGTCTCGTGGAGCATTCTCACGAAAATCGGCATGGAGCATTGTGATTTCTGTGGTCTTGGAGCTTTGTGATGAATAGGGCATGGAGCCTTGTGATGAAAATGGCATGGAGCCTTGCCATGACAGGGTTCCAAGAGCATATTGACATCAAGTGTCAGGGATCACTGTGATGACAAGTGTATTGAGCATGGTGATTCCAAAGCTCATGGAGCATTGTGATGAGAAACCCATGGATAATTTTGATGACGAGCGTCATGGGGAGTTGTGAGGACAAGTGTTATGGAACATTGTGATCACAAGGAATTGGAGCCTTGTGATGACAGAGGTCATGGAGCATTTTGAGTTCATTCTGATGACAATAGCATGAAGCACTATGATGATGGGCATGGTGCATTGTGATGACAGTGTTCATGGAGCAATGAGATGAAAAGGTGCATGGAACATTGTAGTTACAAGTGTCTTGGAGCTTTGTGATGAGAATGGCATGCAGCATTGTGATAAGAAGGCCATGGAGGATTCTGATGACATGCGTCATGGAGCTTTGTGATGACAAGAGCATGGAGCATTGTGATGAGAAGACCATGGATAATGGTGATGACGAGCGTCATGGGGCGTTGTGATGAAAAGTGTTATGGAACATTGAGATCTCAAGGCTTTAGAGCATTGTGATGGCAGATGTCATGGAGCATTTTGATTTCATTTTGGTTACAATAGCGTGAAGCAACATGATGATGGACATGTTGCATTGTGAATACAGGGTTCATGGAGCTTTGAGAGAAAAAGTGGCATGGAGCTTTGTGATTACAGGGTTTTTGGAGCATTGTGATGACAAGGGCCTGGAACACTGTGATACATGGGTCATGTAGGATTGTAACGACAAGGGCATGGAGAATTTTGATGACAAGATCATGTAACATTGTGATGAGAAGTGTCATGGAGTATTGTGATGACAAAGACGTAGAGATTGTGATGACAAGGCACATGGAGCATTGTGATGACCAGAGCATGGAGCATTGGTCTGACAAGTTTCATGGATTATTGTGATGACAAATGTCATGGAGCATTTTAGATGTCAATTGCGTGGGGCATTGTGATGGGAAGAGCAGGGAGCATTGTGATGACAAGGTTTATGGAGCATTGTGATGACAAGGTTGTGGAGCATTGTGATGACAAGCGCAAGTCACATTTTGATGCCATGGGTCATGGAGCACAGTGCTGACAAGGTCATTCAGCTTTGTTATGACAAGGGTCATGGAGCATTGAGATGAAAAGGGGCATGGAGCATTGTAATTACAGGGGTCTAGGAGCTTTGGATGACCGAGGTCATGGATCATTTTGATTTGATTGTGATGACAATAGCCTGAAGCATTATGATGATGGGCATTGTCCATTGAGATGACAGGTGTAATGGAGCATTGAGATGAAAAGGGGCATGGAGCATTGTGATTACAGGGGTCTTGGAGCATTGAGATGAAAAGGGGCGTGGAGCATTTTGATTACAGTGGTAAAGGAGCATTGTGATTACAAGGGAATAGAGAATTGTGATGAAATAGGCATGGAACCTTTTCATGACAGGGTTCAAGGAGGATTCTGCTAACAAGTGTCTGGGAGCATTGTGATGACAAAAGTCATGAAGCACTGTGATGACAGGGGTAATGGAGCATTGTGATGAGAAGGTCATGGAGCACTGGGCTCAAAATATTCATGGAGTATTGTGATGACAAGGGAATGGAGCACTGTGATGACAAGGGAATGGAGCATTGAGATGAGTAGACCATGGAGCCTTGTGATGACAAGTCTCATGGAGCATTCTGATGAAACGGGGTATGGAGCATTGTGATTACAGGGGTCTTGGAGCATTGTGATGACAATGGCGTGGAGCATTTTGATGAGAAGTCCATGGAGCTTTCTGATGATATGTGTCATGGAGTTTTGTGATGAAAAGGGCAAGGAGCTTTGTGATTACAGGGGTCTTGGAGCACTGTGATGACAATGGTCATGGAGCCTTGTGATGAACAGGCCGTGGAATATTTTGATGGCAGGGGTCATGGAGCAAACATTGTTATGACAGTGGTAATGGAGCATTGTGATGACAAAGGCATGGATCATTTTGATGAGAAGGGTATCGAGCATTTTGATGACAAGCATCATGGAGCTTTGGGATGACAAAGTCATGGAGCAATGTGATGAGAGGGTTCATGGAGCATTGTGATGACAATGGCATGGAGCATTGTGATGCCAAACGTAATGGACCTTTGTGATGACAAATGTCATGTAGCATTTTGATGACAAGGGCATGGTGCATTGTGATGAGTAAGACAGAGAGAAATGTGATGACAGGGTCATCGAGCAGATGGATGAAAAGTGTCATGGAACATTTTGATGACAGGGGTTATGGATCATTGTGATATCAAGGGTCATCGAGCATTGTGATGAAAAGGGTCATGGTGCATTTTGATGACAGGGGTTATAATACATGGTGATGTCAGCGGTCATGGAGCACTGTGATGATAAGGGCATGTAGCATTTTGATGACAGGGGTCATGGAACATTGTGATGACATGGTTGTGGGAGTATTGTGATGACCAGTGATGGAAAATTGTGATATCAGTGGTGAGAGAGCATTTTGATGAGAAGTGCTTGGAGAAATTTGAGGACAAGGTTTATGGAGCATTGTGATGACAAGCTTGTGGAGAATTGTGATGACAAGTGCATGGCATATTGTGATGACATGTGTCATGGAGCATTGTGCTGACAAGCATATGGAGCATTGTGGTGACAATGGCATGGAGCATTGTGATGACAGAGGCATGACGAATTGGCCTGAGAAGTTTCATGGATTATTGTGATGACAGTGGGCATGGTGAATTGTGAAGAAAAGGGCACAGAGCATTGGCATGACAAGTTTATGGATTATTGTGAAGACAGGTGTCCGGGAGCATTGTGATGACATATGTTCTGGTCCATTGTGATGAGAATGGCATGGAGAATTTTGAGGCCAAGTGTCATGGAGGATTGTGATGTCAAACGTAATGGAGCGTTGTGATGACAAGGTCTTGGAGCATTGTGATGACAAGGGCAAGGAGCATTGTGATGACAAGGGCCATTGAGAAGTTTGATGACAAGGTCTTGAAGCATTGTGATGACAAGCGCATGTACCTTGCTATGACAGTGGTCATGGAGCATTGCGATTACAAATGCATGGAGAATGGTGATGACAAGAGCATGTAACATTGTGATGAGAAGTGTTTTGGAGCATTGTGATGACAAGGACGTAGAGAATTGTGATGACAGGGACATGGAGCATTGTGAGGACCAGGGCATGGAGCACTGTGATGACAAGAACGTGGAGCATTGTGATGAGAAGTCCATGGATAATTGTTATGACGAGTGTCATGGAGCACTGTAATGACAAGGGGTATGGAGCATTGTGAGGACAGGTGTCATGGAGCATTGTGGTGATAGGGGTCATGGAGCATTGTGAGGACAAGTGTCATGGAGCATTCTGATGACAAGCTTGTGGAGTATTGTGATGAAAATGGCATGGAGAATTGTGATGGAAAGAGTATGGATCATTGTAATGAAAAAGGCATGGATCCTTTTCATGACAGGATTCAAGGAGCATTCCGAAGACAAGTGTCACGGATCATGGTGATGACAGGTGTATTGAGCATTGTGATGACAAAGGTCATGGAGCACTGAGATGACAAGGGCATGGAGTATTGTGATGACAGGCATCATGGAGCGTTGTGATGACAAGTGTTATGGAATATTGTGATCACACGGGTTTGGAACATTGCGATGACAGAGTTCATGGATCATATTGATTTCAAGTAGCATGGGTCTTTGTGATGAAAAGGGCATGAAGCAATGTGATCCCAAGATGCATGGGGGATTGTGATGACAATGGTAATGGAGGAATATGATGACAAGCGCAAGGAGCATTGTGATGAAAAGGTCATGTAGCGTTTTGGTGACAAAGGCATGGAGCATTGTCATGACAAGTGTCATGGAGCACTATGATGACAAACGTCACGTAGCATTGTGATTACAGGGGTCATGGAGCATTGGGATGGCACGGCCAAGGATCATTGTGTTGCCAAGTGATATGGAGAATTTTGATGACAAGAGTCCCGGATCATTGTGTTGTCAAGGGTCATTGAGCGTTGTGATGAGAGTTGTCATGGAGCATTGGGATGACAAGGTCATGGTGCATTGTGATCAAAAGGTTATGGAGCATTGGGCTGAAAATGTTCATGGAGTATTTTGATGAGAGGTGTCATGGAGCATTGTGATGACAAGGGAATGGAGCATTGTGATGACAATGTCCTGGAGCATTTAATGAGAAGAGCATGGAGCCATGTGATGACAAGCCTCATGGAGCATTCTCACGAAAATCGGCATGGAGCATTGTGATTTCTGTGGTCTTGGAGCTTTGTGATGAATAGGGCATGGAGCCTTGTGATGAAAATGGCATGGAGCCTTGCCATGACAGGGTTCCAAGAGCATATTGACATCAAGTGTCAGGGATCACTGTGATGAAAAGTGTATTCAGCATGGTGATTCCAAAGCTCATGGAGCATTGTGATGAGAACCCCATGGATAATTTTGATGACGAGCGTCATGGGGAGTTGTGAGGACAAGTGTTATGGAACATTGTGATCACAAGGGATTGGAGCCTTGTGATGACAGAGGTCATGGAGCATTTTGATTTCATTTTGGTTACAATAGCGTGAAGCAACATGATGATGGACATGTTGCATTGTGAATACAGGGTTCATGGAGCTTTGAGAGAAAAAGTGGCATGGAGCTTTGTGATTACAGGGTTTTTGGAGCATTGTGATGACAAGGGCATGGAACACTGTGATACATGGGTCATGTAGGATTGTAACGACAAGGGCATGGAGAATTTTGATGACAAGATCATGTAACATTGTGATGAGAAGTGTCATGGAGCATTGTGATGACAAAGACGTAGAGAATTGTGATGACAAGGGACATGGAGCATTGTGATGACCAGAGCATGGAGCATTGGTCTGACAAGTTTCATGGATTATTGTGATGACAAATGTCATGGAGCATTTTAGATGTCAATTGCGTGGGGCATTGTGATGGGAAGAGCAGGGAGCATTGTGATGACAAGGTTTATGGAGCATTGTGATGACAAGGTTGTGGAGCATTGTGATGACAAGCGCAAGTCACATTTTGATGCCATGGGTCATGGAGCACAGTGCTGACAAGGTCATTCAGCTTTGTTATGACAAGGGTCATGGAGCATTGAGATGAAAAGGGGCATGGAGCATTGTAATTACAGGGGTCTAGGAGCTTTGGATGACCGAGGTCATGGATCATTTTGATTTGATTGTGATGACAATAGCCTGAAGCATTATGATGATGGGCATTGTCCATTGAGATGACAGGTGTAATGGAGCATTGAGATGAAAAGGGGCATGGAGCATTGTGATTACAGTGGTATAGGAGCATTGTGATGACAAGAGCATGGAGCATTGTGATGAGAAGTGCTTGGAGCCTTTTCATGACATGTTTCAAGGAGCATTCTGAAGACGAGTGTCAGGGAGCATTGTGATGACAACTCTCTTTAGCATTGTGATGACAAAGATCATGGAGCACTGTGATGACAGGTGTCATGGAGCATTGTGATGAGAAGGTCATGGAGCATTGGGCTGAAAATATTCATGGAGTATTGTGGTGAGAGGGTTCATGGATCCTTTTGATGGCAATGGAATGGAGCATTGTGATGACAAGGTCCTGGAGTATTGTGAAGAGAAGACCATGGAGCCTTGTGATGACAAGTCTAATGGAGCATTCTGATGAAAAGGGGCATGGAGCATTGTGATTACAGGGCCCTGGAGCCTTGTAATGACAAGAGCAAGGAGCATTGTGATGAGAAGACCATGGAGCATTCTCTTGATTTGTGTCATGGTGTTTTGTGATGACAAGGGCATGGACCATTGTGATTGCAGGCGTCTTGGAGCATTGTGATGACAAGGGTCATCGAACCTTGTGAGGAGAAGGCCGTGGGACATTATGATGACGGGGGTCATGGAGCATTGTTATGACGGGGGTAATGGAGCATAGTGATGAAAAGGTCACGGTACATAGGTCTATAAAATTTCATGGATTATTGTGATGACAGTGGGTATGGAGCATTGTGATGACAAGGACTCCGAACACTGTGATACATGGGTCATGGAGGATTGTAATGACATGGGCATGAAGCATTGTGATGAGAAAGGCATTGAGAATTGTGATGAGAAGCGTCATGGAGCTTTGTGATGACAAGGGTCATGGAGCTGTGTGATAACAAATGTCATGGAGCAGTTTGATGACAAGGGCATGGTGCATTGTGATGATAGGGTTCATGGAGCACTGACATGAAAAGTGTCATGGAGCATCGTTATGACAGGGGTCTTGGAGGATTGTGATGACAAGGACATGGAGCATTGTGATGAGAAGGCCAAGGAGAATTCTGATGACATCCGTCATGGAGCTTCGTGATGACAAGGGCATAGAGCATTGTGATTACAGGGGTCTTGGAGCATTGAGATGAAAAGGGGCATGGTGCATTTTGATTACAGGGGTAATGGAGCATTGTGATGACAACGGAATCGAGCATTGTGATGAAATAGGCATGGAACCTTTTCATGAAAGGGTTCAAGGAGGATTCTGATGACAAGTGTCAGGGAGCATTGCGATGACAATAGTCATGAAGCACTGTGATGACAGGGCTAATGGAGCATTGTGATGAGAATGTCATGGAGCATTGGGCTGAAAATGTTCATGGAGTATTGTGATGAGAGGTGTCATGGACCCTTGTGATGACAAGGGATTGGAGCATTGAGATGAGAAGAACATGGAGCCTTGTGATGACAAGTCTCATGGAGCATTCTGATGAAAAGGGGCATGGAGCATTGTGATTACAGGGGTCATGGAGCATTGTGATGACAATGGCATGGAGCAATTTGTTGTGAAGGCCATGGAGCTTTCTGATGATATGTGTCATGGAATTTTGTGATGAAAAGTGCATGGAGCATTGTGATTACATGGATCTTGGGGCACTGTGATGACAATGGTCATGGAGCCTTGTGATGAAAAGGCCGTGGAACATTTTGATGGCATGGGTCATGGAGCATTGTTATGACAATGGTCATGGAGCATTGTGATGACAAAGTCATGGAGCATTTTGATGAGAAGGGCATAGAGCTTTGTGATGACAAGAATCATGGAGCTTTGAGATGACAAAGTCATGGAGCAATGTGATGAGAGGGTTCATGGAGCATTATGATGACGATGGCATGGAGCATTGTGATGCCAAAGGTCATGGAACTTTGTGATGACAAATGTCATGTAGCATTTTGATGACAAGGGCATGGTGCATTGTGATGAGTAGGACAGAAAGCAATGTGATGACAGGGTCATGAGGCAGTTGGATGAAAAGTGTCATGGAACATTTTGATGACAGGCGTCATGGATCATTGTGATGTCAAGGGTCATCGAGCATTGTAATGAAAAGTGTCATGGTGCATTTTGATGACAGGGGTTATAGTACATTGTGATGTCAGGGGTCATGGAGCAGTGTGATGATAAGGGCATGTAGCATTGTGATGACAGGGGTCATGGAACATTGTGATGACATGTTTGAGGGAGTATTGGGATGACTAGTGATGGAACATTGTGATATCAGTGGTGAGAGAGCATTTTGATGAGAATTGCATGGAGAAATTTGATGACAAGATTTATGGAGCATTGTGATGACAAGCTTGTGGAGAATTGTGATGACAAGCGCATGGCATATTGTGATGACATGTGTCATGGAGCATTGTGCTGACAAGCACATGGAGCATTTTGGTGACAATGGCATGGAGCATTGTGATGACAGAGGCATTACAAATTGGTCTGACAAGTTTCATGGATTATTGTGATGACAGTGGGCATGGCGAATTGTGATGACAAGGCCATGGAGCATTGTGAGGACAAGTTTGTGGAGTATTGTGAAGACAGGTGTCCGGGAGCATTGTGATGACATATGTTCTGGTCCATTGTGATGAGAATGGCATGGGTAATTGTGATGTCAAGTGTCATGGAGGATTGTGATGTCAAACGTAATGGAGCGTTGTGATGACATGGTCTTGATGCATTGTGATGACAAGGGCCATTGAGAAGTTTGATGACAAGGTCTTGAAGCATTGTGATGACAAGCGCATGTACCTTGCTATGACAGTGGTCATGGAGCATTGCGATTACAAATGCATGGAGAATGGTGATGACAAGAGCATGTAACATTGTGATGAGAAGTGTTTTGGAGCATTGTGATGACAAGGACGTAGAGAATTGTGATGACAGGGACATGGAGCATTGTGAGGACCAGGGCATGGAGCACTGTGATGACAAGAACGTGGAGCATTGTGATGAGAAGTCCATGTATAATTGTTATGACGAGTGTCATGGAGCACTGTAATGACAAGGGGCATGGAGCATTGTGAGGACAGGTGTCATGGAGCATTGTGGTGATAGGGGTCATGGAGCATTGTGAGGACAAGTGTCATGGAGCATTCTGATGACAAGCTTGTGGAGTATTGTGATGAAAATGGCATGGAGAATTGTGATGGAAAGAGTATGGATCATTGTAATGAAAAAGGCATGGATCCTTTTCATGACAGGATTCAAGGAGCATTCCGAAGACAAGTGTCACGGATCATGGTGATGACAGGTGTATTGAGCATTGTGATGACAAAGGTCATGGAGCATTGAGATGACAAGGGCATGGAGTATTGTGATGACAGGCATCATGGAGCGTTGTGATGACAAGTGTTATGGAATATTGTGATCACACGGGTTTGGAACATTGCGATGACAGAGTTCATGGATCATATTGATTTCAAGGAGCATGGGTCTTTGTGATGAAAAGGGCATGAAGCAATGTGATCCCAAGATGCATGGGGGATTGTGATGACAATGGTAATGGAGGAATATGATGACAAGCGCAAGGAGCATTGTGATGAAAAGGTCATGTAGCGTTTTGGTGACAAAGGCATGGAGCATTGTCATGACAAGTGTCATGGAGCACTATGATGACAAACGTCACGTAGCATTGTGATTACAGGGGTCATGGAGCATTGGGATGGCACGGCCAAGGATCATTGTGTTGCCAAGTGATATGGAGAATTTTGATGACAAGAGTCCCGGATCATTGTGTTGTCAAGGGTCATTGAGCGTTGTGATGAGAGTTGTCATGGAGCATTGGGATGACAAGGTCATGGTGCATTGTGATCAAAAGGTTATGGAGCATTGGGCTGAAAATGTTCATGGAGTATTGTGATGAGAGGTGTCATGGAGCATTGTGATGACAAGGGAATGGAGCATTGTGATGACAATGTCCTGGAGCATTTAATGAGAAGAGCATGGAGCCATGTGATGACAAGCCTCATGGAGCATTCTCACGAAAATCGGCATGGAGCATTGTGATTTCTGTGGTCTTGGAGCTTTGTGATGAATAGGGCATGGAGCCTTGTGATGAAAATGGCATGGAGCCTTGCCATGACAGGGTTCCAAGAGCATATTGACATCAAGTGTCAGGGATCACTGTGATGAAAAGTGTATTCAGCATGGTGATTCCAAAGCTCATGGAGCATTGTGATGAGAACCCCATGGATAATTTTGATGACGAGCGTCATGGGGAGTTGTGAGGACAAGTGTTATGGAACATTGTGATCACAAGGGATTGGAGCCTTGTGATGACAGAGGTCATGGAGCATTTTGATTTCATTTTGGTTACAATAGCGTGAAGCAACATGATGATGGACATGTTGCATTGTGAATACAGGGTTCATGGAGCTTTGAGAGAAAAAGTGGCATGGAGCTTTGTGATTACAGGGTTTTTGGAGCATTGTGATGACAAGGGCATGGAACACTGTGATACATGGGTCATGTAGGATTGTAACGACAAGGGCATGGAGAATTTTGATGACAAGATCATGTAACATTGTGATGAGAAGTGTCATGGAGCATTGTGATGACAAAGACGTAGAGAATTGTGATGACAAGGGACATGGAGCATTGTGATGACCAGAGCATGGAGCATTGGTCTGACAAGTTTCATGGATTATTGTGATGACAAATGTCATGGAGCATTTTAGATGTCAATTGCGTGGGGCATTGTGATGGGAAGAGCAGGGAGCATTGTGATGACAAGGTTTATGGAGCATTGTGATGACAAGGTTGTGGAGCATTGTGATGACAAGCGCAAGTCACATTTTGATGCCATGGGTCATGGAGCACAGTGCTGACAAGGTCATTCAGCTTTGTTATGACAAGGGTCATGGAGCATTGAGATGAAAAGGGGCATGGAGCATTGTAATTACAGGGGTCTAGGAGCTTTGGATGACCGAGGTCATGGATCATTTTGATTTGATTGTGATGACAATAGCCTGAAGCATTATGATGATGGGCATTGTCCATTGAGATGACAGGTGTAATGGAGCATTGAGATGAAAAGGGGCATGGAGCATTGTGATTACAGTGGTATAGGAGCATTGTGATGACAAGAGCATGGAGCATTGTGATGAGAAGTGCTTGGAGCCTTTTCATGACATGTTTCAAGGAGCATTCTGAAGACGAGTGTCAGGGAGCATTGTGATGACAACTCTCTTTAGCATTGTGATGACAAAGATCATGGAGCACTGTGATGACAGGTGTCATGGAGCATTGTGATGAGAAGGTCATGGAGCATTGGGCTGAAAATATTCATGGAGTATTGTGGTGAGAGGTTTCATGGATCCTTTTGATGGCAATGGAATGGAGCATTGTGATGACAAGGTCCTGGAGTATTGTGAAGAGAAGACCATGGAGCCTTGTGATGACAAGTCTAATGGAGCATTCTGATGAAAAGGGGCATGGAGCATTGTGATTACAGGGCCCTGGAGCCTTGTAATGACAAGAGCAAGGAGCATTGTGATGAGAAGACCATGGAGCATTCTCTTGATTTGTGTCATGGTGTTTTGTGATGACAAGGGCATGGACCATTGTGATTGCAGGCGTCTTGGAGCATTGTGATGACAAGGGTCATCGAACCTTGTGAGGAGAAGGCCGTGGGACATTATGATGACGGGGGTCATGGAGCATTGTTATGACGGGGGTAATGGAGCATAGTGATGAAAAGGTCACGGTACATAGGTCTATAAAATTTCATGGATTATTGTGATGACAGTGGGTATGGAGCATTGTGATGACAAGGACTCCGAACACTGTGATACATGGGTCATGGAGGATTGTAATGACATGGGCATGAAGCATTGTGATGAGAAAGGCATTGAGAATTGTGATGAGAAGCGTCATGGAGCTTTGTGATGACAAGGGTCATGGAGCTGTGTGATAACAAATGTCATGGAGCAGTTTGATGACAAGGGCATGGTGCATTGTGATGATAGGGTTCATGGAGCACTGACATGAAAAGTGTCATGGAGCATTGTTATGACAGGGGTCTTGGAGGATTGTGATGACAAGGACATGGAGCATTGTGATGAGAAGGCCAAGGAGAATTCTGATGACATCCGTCATGGAGCTTCGTGATGACAAGGGCATAGAGCATTGTGATTACAGGGGTCTTGGAGCATTGAGATGAAAAGGGGCATGGTGCATTTTGATTACAGGGGTAATGGAGCATTGTGATGACAACGGAATCGAGCATTGTGATGAAATAGGCATGGAACCTTTTCATGAAAGGGTTCAAGGAGGATTCTGATGACAAGTGTCAGGGAGCATTGCGATGACAATAGTCATGAAGCACTGTGATGACAGGGCTAATGGAGCATTGTGATGAGAATGTCATGGAGCATTGGGCTGAAAATGTTCATGGAGTATTGTGATGAGAGGTGTCATGGACCCTTGTGATGACAAGGGATTGGAGCATTGAGATGAGAAGAACATGGAGCCTTGTGATGACAAGTCTCATGGAGCATTCTGATGAAAAGGGGCATGGAGCATTGTGATTACAGGGGTCATGGAGCATTGTGATGACAATGGCATGGAGCAATTTGTTGTGAAGGCCATGGAGCTTTCTGATGATATGTGTCATGGAATTTTGTGATGAAAAGTGCATGGAGCATTGTGATTACATGGATCTTGGGGCACTGTGATGACAATGGTCATGGAGCCTTGTGATGAAAAGGCCGTGGAACATTTTGATGGCATGGGTCATGGAGCATTGTTATGACAATGGTCATGGAGCATTGTGATGACAAAGTCATGGAGCATTTTGATGAGAAGGGCATAGAGCTTTGTGATGACAAGAATCATGGAGCTTTGAGATGACAAAGTCATGGAGCAATGTGATGAGAGGGTTCATGGAGCATTATGATGACGATGGCATGGAGCATTGTGATGCCAAAGGTCATGGACCTTTGTGATGACAAATGTCATGTAGCATTTTGATGACAAGGGCATGGTGCATTGTGATGAGTAGGACAGAAAGCAATGTGATGACAGGGTCATGAGGCAGTTGGATGAAAAGTGTCATGGAACATTTTGATGACAGGCGTCATGGATCATTGTGATGTCAAGGGTCATCGAGCATTGTAATGAAAAGTGTCATGGTGCATTTTGATGACAGGGGTTATAGTACATTGTGATGTCAGGGGTCATGGAGCAGTGTGATGATAAGGGCATGTAGCATTGTGATGACAGGGGTCATGGAACATTGTGATGACATGTTTGAGGGAGTATTGGGATGACTAGTGATGGAACATTGTGATATCAGTGGTGAGAGAGCATTTTGATGAGAATTGCATGGAGAAATTTGATGACAAGATTTATGGAGCATTGTGATGACAAGCTTGTGGAGAATTGTGATGACAAGCGCATGGCATATTGTGATGACATGTGTCATGGAGCATTGTGCTGACAAGCACATGGAGCATTTTGGTGACAATGGCATGGAGCATTGTGATGACAGAGGCATTACGAATTGGTCTGACAAGTTTCATGGATTATTGTGATGACAGTGGGCATGGCGAATTGTGATGACAAGGCCATGGAGCATTGTGAGGACAAGTTTGTGGAGTATTGTGAAGACAGGTGTCCGGGAGCATTGTGATGACATATGTTCTGGTCCATTGTGATGAGAATGGCATGGGTAATTGTGATGTCAAGTGTCATGGAGGATTGTGATGTCAAACGTAATGGAGCGTTGTGATGACATGGTCTTGATGCATTGTGATGACAAGGGCCATTGAGAAGTTTGATGACAAGGTCGTGAAGCATTGTGATGACAAGCGCATGTACCTTGCTATGACAGTGGTCATGGAGCATTGCGATTACAAATGCATGGAGAATAGTGATGACAAGAGCATGTAACATTGTGATGAGAAGTGTTTAGGAGCATTGTGATGACAAGGACGTGGAGAATTGTGATGACAAGGGACATGGAGCATTGTGAGGACCAGCGCATGGAGCACTGTGATGTCAAGAACGTGCAGCATTGTGATGATAAGTCCATGGATAATAGTGATGACGAGTGTCATGGAGCACTGTAATGGTAAGGGGCATGGAGCATTGTAAGGAGAGCTGTCATGGAGTATTGTGGTGACAGGGGTCATGGAGCATTGTGATGACAATTGTCATGGAGCTTCCTGATGACAAGCTTGTGGAATATTGTGATGACAATGGCATGAAGCATTGAGATGGAAAGGGCATGGATCATTGTGATGAAAAAGGCATGGATCTTTTTCATGACAGGATTCAAGGAGCATTCCGAAGACAAGAGTCAGGGAGCATTGTGATGACAAGTGTATTGAGCACTGTGATTACAAAGGTCATGGAGCACTGAGATGACAAGGGCCTGGAGTATGGTGATGAGAGGCATCATGGAGCCTTGTGATGACAAGTCTTATGGAACATTGTGATCACACGTATTTGGAGCATTGCGATGACAGAGTTCATGGATCATATTGATTTCAAGGAGCATGGATCTTTGTGATGAAAAGGGCATGAAGCAATGTGATCGCAAGATGCATGTAGGATTGTGATGACAATGGTAATGGAGGAATATGATGACAAACGCATAGAGCATTGTGATGAAAAGGTCATGTAGCGTTTTGCTGACAAAGGCATGGAGCATTGATATGACAAGTGTCATGGAGCACTGTGATGACAAACGTCACGTAGCATTGTGATTACAGGGGTCATGGAGCATTGGGATGACACGGCCAAGGATCATTGTGTTGACAAGTGTTATGGAGAATTTTGATGACAAGAGTCCCGGATCATGGTGTTTTCATGGGTCATGGAGCGTTGTGATGACAGTGGTCATAGAGCATTGGGATGACAAGTGTCATGGAGCATTGTGATCATATGGTCATGGAGCATTGGGCTGAAAATATTCATGGAGTATTGTGATGACAGGTGGCATGGAGCATTGTGATAACGAGTGAATGGAGCATTGTGATGACAATGTCCTGGAGCATTTAATGAGAAGACCATGGAGCCATGTGATGACAAGTCTCATGGAGCATTCTAACGAAAATCGGCATGGAGCATTATGATTACTGTGGTCTTGGAGCATTGTGATGAATAGGGCATGGAGCCTTGTGATGAAAATGGCATGGAGCCTTGCCATGACAGGGTTCAAAGAGCATATTGACATCAAGTGTCAGGGACCATTGTGATGAAAAGTGTATTGAGCATTGTGAAGCCAAACTCATGGAGCATTGTGATGAGAAGACCATGGATAATTTTGATGACGAGCGTCATGGGGCGTTGTGAGGACAAGTGTTATGGAACATTGTGATCACAAGGGATTGGAGCCTTGTGATGACAGAGGTCATGGAGCATTTTGAGTTCATTCTGATGACAATAGCATGAAGCACTATGATGATGGGCATGGTGCATTGTGATGACAGGGTTCATGGAACATTGAGATGAAAAGGGGCATGGAGCATTGTAGTTACAAGGGTCTTGGAGCT
This sequence comes from Mesoplodon densirostris, assembly GCF_025265405.1. Classification (NCBI taxonomy): domain Eukaryota; kingdom Metazoa; phylum Chordata; class Mammalia; order Artiodactyla; family Ziphiidae; genus Mesoplodon; species Mesoplodon densirostris. The sequence continues at coordinate 4,503,294 of NC_082682.1, forward strand.
TTGTGATGACAAGGGCATGCAGCATTGTGATGAGAAGGACATGGAGGATTCTGATGACATGCGTCATGGAGCTTTGTGATGACAAGGGCATGGAGCATTGTGATGAGAAGACCATGGATAATGGTGATGACGAGCGACATGAGGCGTTGTGATGAAAAGTGCTGGGAACATTGTGATCCCAAGGGTTTAGAGCATTGTGATGGCAGATGTCATGGAGCATTTTGATTTCATTTTGATTACAATAGCGTGAAACAATATGATGATGGACATGTTGCATTGTGATTACAGTGTTCTTGGAGCATTGTGATGACAAGGGCATGGAGCATTGTGATGAGAAGGCCATGGCGGATTCTGATGACTTGTGTCATGGAGATTTTGATGACAAGGGCATGAAGCACTGTTGTAACAGTGGTCTTAGAGCATTGTGATTAAAAGGGTTATAGAGCCTTGTGATAAGAAGGCCGTGGAACATTGTGTTGGCTGGGGTCATGGAGCATTGTTATGACAGTGACAATGGAGCATTGTGAAGACAAGGGCATGGAGCATTGGTCTGAAAAGTTTCATGGATTATTGTGATGAGAGTGGGCATGGAGCATTGTGATAACAAGGGCACTGAACACTGTGATACATGGGTCATGTAGGATTGTAACGACAAGGGAATGGAGAATTGTGATGACAAGAGCATGGAGCATTGTGATGAGAAGTGTCATGGAGCATTGTGATGACAACTCTCTTTAGCATTGTGATGACAAAGATCATGGATCACTGTGATGACATGTGTCATGGAGCATTGTGATGAGTAGGTCATGGAGCATTGGGCTGAAAATATTCATGGAGTATTGTGGTGACAGGTGTCATGGATCCTTTTGATAGCAAGGGAATGGAGCATTGTGATGACAAGGTCCTGGAGCATAGTGATGAGAAGACCATGGAGCCTTGTGATGACAAGTCTAATGGAGCATTCTGATGAAAACGGGCATGGAGCATTGTGATTACAGGGCCCTGGAGCATTGTAATGACAAGAGCAAGGAGCTTTGTGATGAGAAGGCCATGGAGCATTCTCATGATTGTGTCATGGTGTTTTGTGATGACAAGGGCATGGACCATAGTGATTGCAGGCGTCTTTGAGCTTTGTGATGACAAGGGTCATGGAGCCTTGTGAGGAGAAGGCCGTGGGACATTATGATGGCAGGGGTCATGGAGCATTGTTATGACGGGTGTAATGGAGCATTGTGATGAAAAGGGCACGGAACATAGGTCTATAAAATTTCATGGATTATTGTGATGACAGTGGGTATGGAGCATTGTGATGACAAGGGCTCGGAACACTGTGATACATGGGTCATGGAGGATTGTAATGACATGGGCATGGAGCATTGTGATGAGAAGGGCATCGAGAATTGTGATGACAAGCGTCATGGAACTTTGTGATGACAAGGGCATGGAGCATATGATGAGAGGTTTCAGGGAGCATTGTGATGACAATGGCATGGAGCATTGTGATGCCAAGGGTCATGGATCTGTGTGATAACAAATGTCACGGAGCAGTTTGATGACAAGGGCATGGTGCATTGTGATGAGAAGGGCAGGGAGCATTGTGATGACACGTGTTATGGAACATTATGATGTCATGGCTCATGGAGAATTGTGATGATAGGGGCATGTAGCATGTTGATGACAGGTCTCATGGAACATTGTGAGATGACAAGTGTTTGGAGCATTGTGATGACAAACATCTTGGATCATTGAGATGACAAGGGCATGGAGTAGTGTGATGACAGGCATCATGGAGCATTGTGATGAGTGTGTTATGGAACATTGTGATCACCAGGGTTTGTAGCCTAGTGATGACAGAGGTCATGGATCATGTTGATTTCAAGGAGCATGGAACATTGTGATGACAAGGGCATGAAGCAATGTGATCCCAAGTTTCAGGGAGGATTGTGATGACAATGGTAAAGGAGAATTGTGATGAGAATCACATGGAGCATTGTGATGACAAGGTCATGTAGCATTTTGCTGACAAAGGCATGGAGCATTGTGATGACAAGTGTCATGGAACATTGTGATAACAGGGGTCATAGAGCATTAGGATGACAAGAGCATGGACCATTTTGATGAGAAGAGTCATGGAGCATTTTGATGACAAGAGCCACAGATCATTGTGTTGTCAGGGGTCATTGAGCGTTGTGATGGCAGTGGTCATGGAGGATTGGGCTGAAAATGTTCTTGGAGCATTGTGAACACAAGGGAATGGAGCATTGTGGTGACAATATCCTGGAGCATTGTGCTGAGATGACCATGGTGTCTTTTGATGACAAGTCTCATGGAGCAAGCTAATGGAAAGGGGCATGGAGCATTGTGATTACAGTTGTCTTGGAGCATTGTGATGACAAGAGCATGGAGCATTGTGATGAGAAGTCCATGGAACATTCTGATGACCTGCATCATGGAGCTTTGTGATGACAATGGCAAGAGGCATTGTGATTACAGGGGTCTTGGAGCATTGTGATGAAAAGGGCATGGATCATTGTGATGACAAAGGCATGGAGCCTTGTCATGACAGGGTTCAAGGAACATACTGACGACAAGTGTCAGGGAGCATTGTGATGACAAGTGTCATGGAGCACTGTGATGACAAGCATCATGGAGCCTTGTGATAACCGGGATCTTGGAGCATTGTGATGAAAAGTGAATGCATCATTGTGATGAAAAAGGCATGGTGCCTTGTCATGACAGGTTTCAAGGAGCACCCAGACGACAAGTGTCAGGGAGCATTGTGATGAAAAGAATATTGAGCATTGTGATGACAAAGGTCATGGAGCATTGTGATGAGAAGACCATGGATAATTGGGATGACGAGCGTCATGGGGCGTTGTGATGACAAGTGTTATGGAACATTGTGATCACAAGGGTTTGGAGCATTGTGATGACAGAGGTCATGGAGCATTTTGATTTCATTGTGATGACAAAATCAGGAAGCATTATGATGAAAGGCATGGTGCATTGTGATGATAGGGTTCATGGAGCACTGAGATGAAAAGTGTCATGGAGCATTGTTATGACAGGTATCTTGAAGCATTGTGATGACAAGGGCATGGAGCATTGTGATGAGAAGGCCAAGGAGAATTCTGATGACATGCGTCATGTATCTTCGTGATGACAAGGGCATAGAGCCTTGTGATTACAGGGGTCTTGGAGCATTGAGATGAAAAGGGGCGTGGAGCATTGTGATTACAGTGGTAAAGGAGCATTGTGATGACAAGGGAATTGAGAATTGTGATGAAATAGGCATGGAACCTTTTCATGACAGGGTTCAAGGAGGATTCTGCTGACAAGTGTCTGGGAGCATTGTGATGACAAAAGTCATGAAGCACTGTGATGACAGGGGTAATGGAGCATTGTGATGAGAAGGTCATGGAGCATTGGGCTCAAAATATTCATGGAGTATTGTGATGACAAGGGAATGGAGCACTGTGATGACAAGGGAATGGAGCATTGAGATGAGTAGACCATGGAGCCTTGTGATGACAAGTCTCATGGAGCATTCTGATGAAACGGGGTATGGAGCATAGTGATTACAGGGGTCTTGGAGCATTGTGATGACAATGGCGTGGAGCATTTTGATGAGAAGTCCATGGAGCTTTCTGATGATATGTGTCATGGAGTTTTGTGATGAAAAGGGCAAGGAGCTTTTTGATTACAGGTGTCTTGGAGCACTGTGATGACAATGGTCATGGAGCCTTGTGATGAACAGGCCATGGAATATTTTGATGGCAGGGGTCATGGAGCAAACATTGTTATGACAGTGGTAATGGAGCATTGTGATGACAAAGGCATGGAGCATTTTGATGAGAAGGGTATCGAGCATTTTGATGACAAGCATCATGGAGCTTTGGGATGACAAAGTCATGGAGCAATGTGATGAGAGGGTTCATGGAGCATTGTGATGACAATGGCATGGAACATTGTGATGCCAAACGTAATGGACCTTTGTGATGACAAATGTCATGTAGCATTTTGATGACAAGGGCATGGTGTATTGTGATGAGTAAGACAGAGAGAAATGTGATGACAGGGTCATCGAGAAGATGGATGAACAGTGTCATGGAACATTTTGATGACAGTGGTTATGGATCATTGTGATATCAAGGGTCATCGAGCATTGTGATGAAAAGGGTCATGGTGCATTTTGATGACAGGGTTATAATACATTGTGATGTCAGCGGTCATGGAGCACTGTGATGATAAGTGCATGTAGCATTGTGATGACAGGGGTCATGGAAAATTGTGATGACATGGTTGTGGGAGTATTGTGATGACCAGTGATGGAAAATTGTGATATCAGTGGTGAGAGAGCATTTTGATGAGAAGTGCTTGGAGAAATTTGAGGACAAGGTTTATGGAGCATTGTGATGACAAGCTTGTGGAGAATTGTGATGACAAGTGCATGGCATATTGTGATGACATGTGTCATGGAGCATTGTGCTGACAAGCACATGGAGAATTGTGGTGACAATGGCATGGAGCATTGTGATGACAGAGGCATGACGAATTGGCCTGAGAAGTTTCATGGATTATTGTGATGACAGTGGGCATGGTGAATTGTGATGAAAAGGGCACGGAGCATTGGCATGACAAGTTTATGGATTATTGTGAAGACAGGTGTCCGGGAGCATTGTGATGACATATGTTCTGGTCCATTGTGATGAGAATGGCATGGAGAATTGTGAGGCCAAGTGTCATGGAGGATTGTGATGTCAAACGTAATGGAGCGTTGTGATGACAAGGTCTTGGAGCATTGTGATGACAAGGGCAAGGAGCATTGTGATGACAAGGGCCATTGAGAAGTTTGATGACAAGGTCTTGAAGCATTGTGATGACAAGCGCATGTACCTTGCTATGACAGTGGTCATGGAGCATTGCGATTACAAATGCATGGAGAATGGTGATGACAAGAGCATGTAACATTGTGATGAGAAGTGTTTTGGAGCATTGTGATGACAAGGACGTAGAGAATTGTGATGACAGGGACATGGAGCATTGTGAGGACCAGGGCATGTAGCACTGTGATGACAAGAACGTGCAGCATTGTGATGATAAGTCCATGGATAATAGTGATGACGAGTGTCATGGAGCACTGTAATGGTAAGGGGCATGGAGCATTGTGATGACAAGGGAATGGATCATTGTGATGACAATGTCCTGGAGCATTTAATGAGAAGACCATGGAGCCATGTGATGACAAGTCTCATGGAGCATTCTCACGAAAATCGGCATGGAGCATTGTGATTTCTGTGGTCTTGGAGCTTTGTGATGTATAGGGCATGGAGCCTTGTGATGAAAATGGCATGGAGCCTTGCCATGACAGGGTTCCAAGAGCATATTGACATCAAGTGTCAGGGACCACTGTGATGACAAGTGTATTGAGCATGGTGATTCCAAAGCTCATGGAGCATTGTGATGAGAACACCATGGATAATTTTGATGACGAGCGTCATGGGGAGTTGTGAGGACAAGTGTTATGGAACATTGTGATCACAAGGGATTGGAGCCTTGTGATGACAGAGGTCATGGAGCATTTTGAGTTCATTCTGATGACAATAGCATGAAGCACTATGATGATGGGCATGGTGCATTGTGATGACAGTGTTCATGGAGCAATGAGATGAAAAGGTGCATGGAACATTGTAGTTACAAGTGTCTTGGAGCTTTGTGATGAGAAGGGCATGCAGCTTTGTGATAAGAAGGCCATGGAGGATTCTGATGACATGCGTCATGGAGCTTTGTGATGACAAGAGCATGGAGCATTGTGATGAGAAGACCATGGATAATGGTGATGACGAGCGTCATGGGGCGTTGTGATGAAAAGTGTTATGGAACATTGAGATCTCAAGGCTTTAGAGCATTGTGATGGCAGATGTCATGGAGCATTTTGATTTCATTTTGGTTACAATAGCGTGAAGCAATATGATGATGGACATGTTGCATTGTGAATACAGGGTTCATGGAGCTTTGAGAGAAAAAGTGGCATGGAGCTTTGTGATTACAGGGTTTTTGGAGCATTGTGATGACAAGGGCACGGAACACTGTGATACATGGGTCATGTAGGATTGTAACGACAAGGGAATTGAGAACTGTGATGACAAGAGCATGGAGCATTTTGATGAGAAGTGTCATGGAGCATTGTGATGACAACTCTCTTGAGCATTGTGATGACAAAGATCATGGATCACTGTGATGACATGTGTCATGGAGCATTGTGATGAGTAGGTCATGGAGCATTGGGCTGAAAATATTCATGGAGTATTGTGGTGACAGGTGTCATGGATCCTTTTGATAGCAAGGGAATGGATCATTGTGATGACAAGGTCCTGGAGCATAGTGATGAGAAGACCATGGAGCCTTGTGATGACAAGTCTAATGGAGCATTCTGATGAAAAGGGGCATGGAGCATTGTGATTACAGGGCCCTGGAGCATTGTAATGACAAGAGCAAGGAGCTTTGTGATGAGAAGGCCATGGAGCATTCTCATGATTGTGTCATGGTGTTTTGTGATGACAAGGGCATGGACCATAGTGATTGCAGGCGTCTTTGAGCTTTGTGATGACAAGGGTCATGGAGCCTTGTGAGGAGAAGGCCGTGGGACATTATGATGGCAGGGGTCATGGAGCATTGTTATGACGGGTGTAATGGAGCATTGTGATGAAAAGGGCACGGAACATAGGTCTATAAAATTTCATGGATTATTGTGATGACAGTGGGTATGGAGCATTGTGATGACAAGGGCTCGGAACACTGTGATACATGGGTCATGGAGGATTGTAATGACATGGGCATGGAGCATTGTGATGAGAAGGGCATCGAGAATTGTGATGACAAGCGTCATGGAACTTTGTGATGACAAGGGCATGGAGCATATGATGAGAGGTTTCAGGGAGCATTGTGATGACAATGGCATGGAGCATTGTGATGCCAAGGGTCATGGATCTGTGTGATAACAAATGTCACGGAGCAGTTTGATGACAAGGGCATGGTGCATTGTGATGAGAAGGGCAGGGAGCATTGTGATGACACGTGTTATGGAACATTATGATGTCATGGCTCATGGAGAATTGTGATGATAGGGGCATGTAGCATGGTGATGACAGGTCTCATGGAACATTGTGAGATGACAAGTGTTTGGAGCATTGTGATGACAAACATCTTGGATCATTGAGATGACAAGGGCATGGAGTAGTGTGATGACAGGCATCATGGAGCATTGTGATGAGTGTGTTATGGAACATTGTGATCACCAGGGTTTGTAGCCTAGTGATGACAGAGGTCATGGATCATGTTGATTTCAAGGAGCATGGAACATTGTGATGACAAGGGCATGAAGCAATGTGATCCCAAGTTTCAGGGAGGATTGTGATGACAATGGTAAAGGAGAATTGTGATGAGAATCACATGGAGCATTGTGATGACAAGGTCATGTAGCATTTTGCTGACAAAGGCATGGAGCATTGTGATGACAAGTGTCATGGAACATTGTGATAACAGGGGTCATAGAGCATTAGGATGACAAGAGCATGGACCATTTTGATGAGAAGAGTCATGGAGCATTTTGATGACAAGAGCCACAGATCATTGTGTTGTCAGGGGTCATTGAGCGTTGTGATGGCAGTGGTCATGGAGGATTGGGCTGAAAATGTTCTTGGAGCATTGTGAACACAAGGGAATGGAGCATTGTGGTGACAATATCCTGGAGCATTGTGCTGAGATGACCATGGTGTCTTTTGATGACAAGTCTCATGGAGCAAGCTAATGGAAAGGGGCATGGAGCATTGTGATTACAGTTGTCTTGGAGCATTGTGATGACAAGAGCATGGAGCATTGTGATGAGAAGTCCATGGAACATTCTGATGACCTGCATCATGGAGCTTTGTGATGACAATGGCAAGAGGCATTGTGATTACAGGGGTCTTGGAGCATTGTGATGAAAAGGGCATGGATCATTGTGATGACAAAGGCATGGAGCCTTGTCATGACAGGGTTCAAGGAACATACTGACGACAAGTGTCAGGGAGCATTGTGATGACAAGTGTCATGGAGCACTGTGATGACAAGCATCATGGAGCCTTGTGATAACCGGGATCTTGGAGCATTGTGATGAAAAGTGAATGCATCATTGTGATGAAAAAGGCATGGTGCCTTGTCATGACAGGTTTCAAGGAGCACCCAGACGACAAGTGTCAGGGAGCATTGTGATGAAAAGAATATTGAGCATTGTGATGACAAAGGTCATGGAGCATTGTGATGAGAAGACCATGGATAATTGGGATGACGAGCGTCATGGGGCGTTGTGATGACAAGTGTTATGGAACATTGTGATCACAAGGGTTTGGAGCATTGTGATGACAGAGGTCATGGAGCATTTTGATTTCATTGTGATGACAAAATCAGGAAGCATTATGATGAAAGGCATGGTGCATTGTGATGATAGGGTTCATGGAGCACTGAGATGAAAAGTGTCATGGAGCATTGTTATGACAGGTATCTTGAAGCATTGTGATGACAAGGGCATGGAGCATTGTGATGAGAAGGCCAAGGAGAATTCTGATGACATGCGTCATGTATCTTCGTGATGACAAGGGCATAGAGCCTTGTGATTACAGGGGTCTTGGAGCATTGAGATGAAAAGGGGCGTGGAGCATTGTGATTACAGTGGTAAAGGAGCATTGTGATGACAAGGGAATTGAGAATTGTGATGAAATAGGCATGGAACCTTTTCATGACAGGGTTCAAGGAGGATTCTGCTGACAAGTGTCTGGGAGCATTGTGATGACAAAAGTCATGAAGCACTGTGATGACAGGGGTAATGGAGCATTGTGATGAGAAGGTCATGGAGCATTGGGCTCAAAATATTCATGGAGTATTGTGATGACAAGGGAATGGAGCACTGTGATGACAAGGGAATGGAGCATTGAGATGAGTAGACCATGGAGCCTTGTGATGACAAGTCTCATGGAGCATTCTGATGAAACGGGCTATGGAGCATAGTGATTACAGGGGTCTTGGAGCATTGTGATGACAATGGCGTGGAGCATTTTGATGAGAAGTCCATGGAGCTTTCTGATGATATGTGTCATGGAGTTTTGTGATGAAAAGGGCAAGGAGCTTTTTGATTACAGGTGTCTTGGAGCACTGTGATGACAATGGTCATGGAGCCTTGTGATGAACAGGCCATGGAATATTTTGATGGCAGGGGTCATGGAGCAAACATTGTTATGACAGTGGTAATGGAGCATTGTGATGACAAAGGCATGGAGCATTTTGATGAGAAGGGTATCGAGCATTTTGATGACAAGCATCATGGAGCTTTGGGATGACAAAGTCATGGAGCAATGTGATGAGAGGGTTCATGGAGCATTGTGATGACAATGGCATGGAACATTGTGATGCCAAACGTAATGGACCTTTGTGATGACAAATGTCATGTAGCATTTTGATGACAAGGGCATGGTGTATTGTGATGAGTAAGACAGAGAGAAATGTGATGACAGGGTCATCGAGAAGATGGATGAACAGTGTCATGGAACATTTTGATGACAGTGGTTATGGATCATTGTGATATCAAGGGTCATCGAGCATTGTGATGAAAAGGGTCATGGTGCATTTTGATGACAGGGTTATAATACATTGTGATGTCAGCGGTCATGGAGCACTGTGATGATAAGTGCATGTAGCATTGTGATGACAGGGGTCATGGAACATTGTGATGACATGGTTGTGGGAGTATTGTGATGACCAGTGATGGAAAATTGTGATATCAGTGGTGAGAGAGCATTTTGATGAGAAGTGCTTGGAGAAATTTGAGGACAAGGTTTATGGAGCATTGTGATGACAAGCTTGTGGAGAATTGTGATGACAAGTGCATGGCATATTGTGATGACATGTGTCATGGAGCATTGTGCTGACAAGCACATGGAGAATTGTGGTGACAATGGCATGGAGCATTGTGATGACAGAGGCATGACGAATTGGCCTGAGAAGTTTCATGGATTATTGTGATGACAGTGGGCATGGTGAATTGTGATGAAAAGGGCACGGAGCATTGGCATGACAAGTTTATGGATTATTGTGAAGACAGGTGTCCGGGAGCATTGTGATGACATATGTTCTGGTCCATTGTGATGAGAATGGCATGGAGAATTGTGAGGCCAAGTGTCATGGAGGATTGTGATGTCAAACGTAATGGAGCGTTGTGATGACAAGGTCTTGGAGCATTGTGATGACAAGGGCAAGGAGCATTGTGATGACAAGGGCCATTGAGAAGTTTGATGACAAGGTCTTGAAGCATTGTGATGACAAGCGCATGTACCTTGCTATGACAGTGGTCATGGAGCATTGCGATTACAAATGCATGGAGAATGGTGATGACAAGAGCATGTAACATTGTGATGAGAAGTGTTTTGGAGCATTGTGATGACAAGGACGTAGAGAATTGTGATGACAGGGACATGGAGCATTGTGAGGACCAGGGCATGTAGCACTGTGATGACAAGAACGTGCAGCATTGTGATGATAAGTCCATGGATAATAGTGATGACGAGTGTCATGGAGCACTGTAATGGTAAGGGGCATGGAGCATTGTGATGACAAGGGAATGGAGCATTGTGATGACAATGTCCTGGAGCATTTAATGAGAAGACCATGGAGCCATGTGATGACAAGTCTCATGGAGCATTCTCACGAAAATCGGCATGGAGCATTGTGATTTCTGTGGTCTTGGAGCTTTGTGATGTATAGGGCATGGAGCCTTGTGATGAAAATGGCATGGAGCCTTGCCATGACAGGGTTCCAAGAGCATATTGACATCAAGTGTCAGGGACCACTGTGATGACAAGTGTATTGAGCATGGTGATTCCAAAGCTCATGGAGCATTGTGATGAGAACACCATGGATAATTTTGATGACGAGCGTCATGGGGAGTTGTGAGGACAAGTGTTATGGAACATTGTGATCACAAGGGATTGGAGCCTTGTGATGACAGAGGTCATGGAGCATTTTGAGTTCATTCTGATGACAATAGCATGAAGCACTATGATGATGGGCATGGTGCATTGTGATGACAGTGTTCATGGAGCAATGAGATGAAAAGGTGCATGGAACATTGTAGTTACAAGTGTCTTGGAGCTTTGTGATGAGAAGGGCATGCAGCTTTGTGATAAGAAGGCCATGGAGGATTCTGATGACATGCGTCATGGAGCTTTGTGATGACAAGAGCATGGAGCATTGTGATGAGAAGACCATGGATAATGGTGATGACGAGCGTCATGGGGCGTTGTGATGAAAAGTGTTATGGAACATTGAGATCTCAAGGCTTTAGAGCATTGTGATGGCAGATGTCATGGAGCATTTTGATTTCATTTTGGTTACAATAGCGTGAAGCAATATGATGATGGACATGTTGCATTGTGAATACAGGGTTCATGGAGCTTTGAGAGAAAAAGTGGCATGGAGCTTTGTGATTACAGGGTTTTTGGAGCATTGTGATGACAAGGGCACGGAACACTGTGATACATGGGTCATGTAGGATTGTAACGACAAGGGAATTGAGAACTGTGATGACAAGAGCATGGAGCATTTTGATGAGAAGTGTCATGGAGCATTGTGATGACAACTCTCTTGAGCATTGTGATGACAAAGATCATGGATCACTGTGATGACATGTGTCATGGAGCATTGTGATGAGTAGGTCATGGAGCATTGGGCTGAAAATATTCATGGAGTATTGTGGTGACAGGTGTCATGGATCCTTTTGATAGCAAGGGAATGGATCATTGTGATGACAAAGTCCTGGAGCATAGTGATGAGAAGACCATGGAGCCTTGTGATGACAAGTCTAATGGAGCATTCTGATGAAAAGGGGCATGGAGCATTGTGATTACAGGGCCCTGGAGCATTGTAATGACAAGAGCAAGGAGCTTTGTGATGAGAAGGCCATGGAGAATTCTCATGATTGTGTCATGGTGTTTTGTGATGACAAGGGCATGGACCATAGTGATTGCAGGCGTCTTGGAGCTTTGTGATGACAAGGGTCATGGAGCCTTGTGAGGAGAAGGCCGTGGGACATTATGATGGCAGGGGTCATGGAGCATTGTTATGACGGGTGTAATGGAGCATTGTGATGAAAAGGGCACGGAACATAGGTCTATAAAATTTCATGGATTATTGTGATGACAGTGGGTATGGAGCATTGTGATGACAAGGGCTCGGAACACTGTGATACATGGGTCATGGAGGATTGTAATGACATGGGCATGGAGCATTGTGATGAGAAGGGCATCGAGAATTGTGATGACAAGCGTCATGGAACTTTGTGATGACAAGGGCATGGAGCATATGATGAGAGGTTTCAGGGAGCATTGTGATGACAATGGCATGGAGCATTGTGATGCCAAGGGTCATGGATCTGTGTGATAACAAATGTCACGGAGCAGTTTGATGACAAGGGCATGGTGCATTGTGATGAGAAGGGCAGGGAGCATTGTGATGACAGGTGTTATGGAACATTATGATGTCATGGCTCATGGAGAATTGTGATGATAGGGGCATGTAGCATGGTGATGACAGGTCTCATGGAACATTGTGAGATGACAAGTGTTTAGAGCATTGTGATGACAAACATCTTGGATCATTGAGATGACAAGGGCATGGAGTAGTGTGATGACAGGCATCATGGAGCATTGTGATGAGTGTGTTATGGAACATTGTGATCACAAGGCTTTGGAGCCTAGTGATGACAGAGGTCATGGATCATGTTGATTTCAAGGAGCATGGAACATTGTGATGACAAGGGCATGAAGCAATGTGATCCCAAGTTTCAGGGAGGATTGTGATGACAATGGTAAAGGAGAATTGTGATGAGAATCACATGGAGCATTGTGCTGACAAGGTCATGTAGCATTTTGCTGACAAAGGCATGGAGCATTGTGATGACAAGTGTCATGGAACATTGTGATAACAGGGGTCATAGAGCATTAGGATGACAAGAGCATGGACCATTTTGATGAGAAGAGTCATGGAGCATTTTGATGACAAGAGCCACAGATCATTGTGTTGTCAGGGGTCATTGAGCGTTGTGATGGCAGTGGTCATGGAGGATTGTGCTGAAAATGTTCTTGGAGCATTGTGAACACAAGGGAATGGAGCATTGTGGTGACAATATCCTGGAGCATTGTGCTGAGATGACCATGGTGTCTTTTGATGACAAGTCTCATGGAGCAAGCTAATGGAAAGGGGCATGGAGCATTGTGATTACAGTTGTCTTGGAGCATTGTGATGACAAGAGCATGGAGCATTGTGATGAGAAGTCCATGGAACATTCTGATGACCTGCATCATGGAGTTTTGTGATGACAATGGCAAGAGGCATTGTGATTACAGGGGTCTTGGAGCATTGTGATGAAAAGGGCATGGATCATTGTGATTACAAAGGCATGGAGCCTTGTCATGACAGGGTTCAAGGAACATACTGACGACAAGTGTCAGGGAGCATTGTGATGACAAGTGTCATGGAGCACTGTGATGACAAGCATCATGGAGCCTTGTGATAACCGGGATCTTGGAGCATTGTGATGAAAAGTGAATGCATCATTGTGATGAAAAAGGCATGGTGCCTTGTCATGACAGGTTTCAAGGAGCACCCAGACGACAAATGTCAGGGAGCATTGTGATGAAAAGAATATTGAGCATTGTGATGACAAAGGTCATGGAGCATTGTGATGAGAAGACCATGGATAATTGGGATGACGAGCGTCATGGGGCGTTGTGATGACAAGTGTTATGGAACATTGTGATCACAAGGGTTTGGAGCATTGTGATGACAGAGGTCATGGAGCATTTTGATTTCATTGTGATGACAAAATCAGGAAGCATTATGATGAAAGGCATGGTGCATTGTGATGATAGGGTTCATGGAGCACTGAGATGAAAAGTGTCATGGAGCATTGTTATGACAGGTATCTTGAAGCATTGTGATGACAAGGGCATGGAGCATTGTGATGAGAAGGCCAAGGAGAATTCTGATGACATGCGTCATGTATCTTCGTGATGACAAGGGCATAGAGCCTTGTGATTACAGGGGTCTTGGAGCATTGAGATGAAAAGGGGCGTGGAGCATTGTGATTACAGTGGTAAAGGAGCATTGTGATGACAAGGGAATTGAGAATTGTGATGAAATAGGCATGGAACCTTTTCATGACAGGGTTCAAGGAGGATTCTGCTGACAAGTGTCTGGGAGCATTGTGATGACAAAAGTCATGAAGCACTGTGATGACAGGGGTAATGGAGCATTGTGATGAGAAGGTCATGGAGCATTGGGCTCAAAATATTCATGGAGTATTGTGATGACAAGGGAATGGAGCACTGTGATGACAAGGGAATGGAGCATTGAGATGAGTAGACCATGGAGCCTTGTGATGACAAGTCTCATGGAGCATTCTGATGAAACGGGCTATGGAGCATAGTGATTACAGGGGTCTTGGAGCATTGTGATGACAATGGCGTGGAGCATTTTGATGAGAAGTCCATGGAGCTTTCTGATGATATGTGTCATGGAGTTTTGTGATGAAAAGGGCAAGGAGCTTTTTGATTACAGGTGTCTTGGAGCACTGTGATGACAATGGTCATGGAGCCTTGTGATGAACAGGCCATGGAATATTTTGATGGCAGGGGTCATGGAGCAAACATTGTTATGACAGTGGTAATGGAGCATTGTGATGACAAAGGCATGGAGCATTTTGATGAGAAGGGTATCGAGCATTTTGATGACAAGCATCATGGAGCTTTGGGATGACAAAGTCATGGAGCAATGTGATGAGAGGGTTCATGGAGCATTGTGATGACAATGGCATGGAACATTGTGATGCCAAACGTAATGGACCTTTGTGATGACAAATGTCATGTAGCATTTTGATGACAAGGGCATGGTGTATTGTGATGAGTAAGACAGAGAGAAATGTGATGACAGGGTCATCGAGAAGATGGATGAACAGTGTCATGGAACATTTTGATGACAGTGGTTATGGATCATTGTGATATCAAGGGTCATCGAGCATTGTGATGAAAAGGGTCATGGTGCATTTTGATGACAGGGTTATAATACATTGTGATGTCAGCGGTCATGGAGCACTGTGATGATAAGTGCATGTAGCATTGTGATGACAGGGGTCATGGAACATTGTGATGACATGGTTGTGGGAGTATTGTGATGACCAGTGATGGAAAATTGTGATATCAGTGGTGAGAGAGCATTTTGATGAGAAGTGCTTGGAGAAATTTGAGGACAAGGTTTATGGAGCATTGTGATGACAAGCTTGTGGAGAATTGTGATGACAAGTGCATGGCATATTGTGATGACATGTGTCATGGAGCATTGTGCTGACAAGCACATGGAGAATTGTGGTGACAATGGCATGGAGCATTGTGATGACAGAGGCATGACGAATTGGCCTGAGAAGTTTCATGGATTATTGTGATGACAGTGGGCATGGTGAATTGTGATGAAAAGGGCACGGAGCATTGGCATGACAAGTTTATGGATTATTGTGAAGACAGGTGTCCGGGAGCATTGTGATGACATATGTTCTGGTCCATTGTGATGAGAATGGCATGGAGAATTGTGAGGCCAAGTGTCATGGAGGATTGTGATGTCAAACGTAATGGAGCGTTGTGATGACAAGGTCTTGGAGCATTGTGATGACAAGGGCAAGGAGCATTGTGATGACAAGGGCCATTGAGAAGTTTGATGACAAGGTCTTGAAGCATTGTGATGACAAGCGCATGTACCTTGCTATGACAGTGGTCATGGAGCATTGCGATTACAAATGCATGGAGAATGGTGATGACAAGAGCATGTAACATTGTGATGAGAAGTGTTTTGGAGCATTGTGATGACAAGGACGTAGAGAATTGTGATGACAGGGACATGGAGCATTGTGAGGACCAGGGCATGTAGCACTGTGATGACAAGAACGTGCAGCTTTGTGATGATAAGTCCATGGATAATAGTGATGACGAGTGTCATGGAGCACTGTAATGGTAAGGGGCATGGAGCATTGTGATGACAAGGGAATGGAGCATTGTGATGACAATGTCCTGGAGCATTTAATGAGAAGACCATGGAGCCATGTGATGACAAGTCTCATGGAGCATTCTCACGAAAATCGGCATGGAGCATTGTGATTTCTGTGGTCTTGGAGCTTTGTGATGTATAGGGCATGGAGCCTTGTGATGAAAATGGCATGGAGCCTTGCCATGACAGGGTTCCAAGAGCATATTGACATCAAGTGTCAGGGACCACTGTGATGACAAGTGTATTGAGCATGGTGATTCCAAAGCTCATGGAGCATTGTGATGAGAACACCATGGATAATTTTGATGACGAGCGTCATGGGGAGTTGTGAGGACAAGTGTTATGGAACATTGTGATCACAAGGGATTGGAGCCTTGTGATGACAGAGGTCATGGAGCATTTTGAGTTCATTCTGATGACAATAGCATGAAGCACTATGATGATGGGCATGGTGCATTGTGATGACAGTGTTCATGGAGCAATGAGATGAAAAGGTGCATGGAACATTGTAGTTACAAGTGTCTTGGAGCTTTGTGATGAGAAGGGCATGCAGCTTTGTGATAAGAAGGCCATGGAGGATTCTGATGACATGCGTCATGGAGCTTTGTGATGACAAGAGCATGGAGCATTGTGATGAGAAGACCATGGATAATGGTGATGACGAGCGTCATGGGGCGTTGTGATGAAAAGTGTTATGGAACATTGAGATCTCAAGGCTTTAGAGCATTGTGATGGCAGATGTCATGGAGCATTTTGATTTCATTTTGGTTACAATAGCGTGAAGCAATATGATGATGGACATGTTGCATTGTGAATACAGGGTTCATGGAGCTTTGAGAGAAAAAGTGGCATGGAGCTTTGTGATTACAGGGTTTTTGGAGCATTGTGATGACAAGGGCACGGAACACTGTGATACATGGGTCATGTAGGATTGTAACGACAAGGGAATTGAGAACTGTGATGACAAGAGCATGGAGCATTTTGATGAGAAGTGTCATGGAGCATTGTGATGACAACTCTCTTGAGCATTGTGATGACAAAGATCATGGATCACTGTGATGACATGTGTCATGGAGCATTGTGATGAGTAGGTCATGGAGCATTGGGCTGAAAATATTCATGGAGTATTGTGGTGACAGGTGTCATGGATCCTTTTGATAGCAAGGGAATGGATCATTGTGATGACAAAGTCCTGGAGCATAGTGATGAGAAGACCATGGAGCCTTGTGATGACAAGTCTAATGGAGCATTCTGATGAAAAGGGGCATGGAGCATTGTGATTACAGGGCCCTGGAGCATTGTAATGACAAGAGCAAGGAGCTTTGTGATGAGAAGGCCATGGAGAATTCTCATGATTGTGTCATGGTGTTTTGTGATGACAAGGGCATGGACCATAGTGATTGCAGGCGTCTTGGAGCTTTGTGATGACAAGGGTCATGGAGCCTTGTGAGGAGAAGGCCGTGGGACATTATGATGGCAGGGGTCATGGAGCATTGTTATGACGGGTGTAATGGAGCATTGTGATGAAAAGGGCACGGAACATAGGTCTATAAAATTTCATGGATTATTGTGATGACAGTGGGTATGGAGCATTGTGATGACAAGGGCTCCGAACACTGTGATACATGGGTCATGGAGGATTGTAATGACATGGGCATGGAGCATTGTGATGAGAAGGGCATCGAGAATTGTGATGACAAGAGTCATGGAACTTTGTGATGACAAGGGCATGGAGCATATGATGAGAGGTTTCAGGGAGCATTGTGATGACAATGGCATGGAGCATTGTGATGCCAAGGGTCATGGATCTGTGTGATAACAAATGTCACGGAGCAGTTTGATGACAAGGGCATGGTGCATTGTGATGAGAAGGGCAGGGAGCATTGTGATGACAGGTGTTATGGAACATTATGATGTCATGGCTCATGGAGAATTGTGATGATAGGGGCATGTAGCATGGTGATGACAGGTCTCATGGAACATTGTGAGATGACAAGTGTTTAGAGCATTGTGATGACAAACATCTTGGATCATTGAGATGACAAGGGCATGGAGTAGTGTGATGACAGGCATCATGGAGCATTGTGATGAGTGTGTTATGGAACATTGTGATCACAAGGCTTTGGAGCCTAGTGATGACAGAGGTCATGGATCATGTTGATTTCAAGGAGCATGGAACATTGTGATGACAAGGGCATGAAGCAATGTGATCCCAAGTTTCAGGGAGGATTGTGATGACAATGGTAAAGGAGAATTGTGATGAGAATCACATGGAGCATTGTGCTGACAAGGTCATGTAGCATTTTGCTGACAAAGGCATGGAGCATTGTGATGACAAGTGTCATGGAACATTGTGATAACAGGGGTCATAGAGCATTAGGATGACAAGAGCATGGACCATTTTGATGAGAAGAGTCATGGAGCATTTTGATGACAAGAGCCACAGATCATTGTGTTGTCAGGGGTCATTGAGCGTTGTGATGGCAGTGGTCATGGAGGATTGTGCTGAAAATGTTCTTGGAGCATTGTGAACACAAGGGAATGGAGCATTGTGGTGACAATATCCTGGAGCATTGTGCTGAGATGACCATGGTGTCTTTTGATGACAAGTCTCATGGAGCAAGCTAATGGAAAGGGGCATGGAGCATTGTGATTACAGTTGTCTTGGAGCATTGTGATGACAAGAGCATGGAGCATTGTGATGAGAAGTCCATGGAACATTCTGATGACCTGCATCATGGAGTTTTGTGATGACAATGGCAAGAGGCATTGTGATTACAGGGGTCTTGGAGCATTGTGATGAAAAGGGCATGGATCATTGTGATTACAAAGGCATGGAGCCTTGTCATGACAGGGTTCAAGGAACATACTGACGACAAGTGTCAGGGAGCATTGTGATGACAAGTGTCATGGAGCACTGTGATGACAAGCATCATGGAGCCTTGTGATAACCGGGATCTTGGAGCATTGTGATGAAAAGTGAATGCATCATTGTGATGAAAAAGGCATGGTGCCTTGTCATGACAGGTTTCAAGGAGCACCCAGACGACAAATGTCAGGGAGCATTGTGATGAAAAGAATATTGAGCATTGTGATGACAAAGGTCATGGAGCATTGTGATGAGAAGACCATGGATAATTGGGATGACGAGCGTCATGGGGCGTTGTGATGACAAGTGTTATGGAACATTGTGATCACAAGGGTTTGGAGCATTGTGATGACAGAGGTCATGGAGCATTTTGATTTCATTGTGATGACAAAATCAGGAAGCATTATGATGAAAGGCATGGTGCATTGTGATGATAGGGTTCATGGAGCACTGAGATGAAAAGTGTCATGGAGCATTGTTATGACAGGTATCTTGAAGCATTGTGATGACAAGGGCATGGAGCATTGTGATGAGAAGGCCAAGGAGAATTCTGATGACATGCGTCATGTATCTTCGTGATGACAAGGGCATAGAGCCTTGTGATTACAGGGGTCTTGGAGCATTGAGATGAAAAGGGGCGTGGAGCATTGTGATTACAGTGGTAAAGGAGCATTGTGATGACAAGGGAATTGAGAATTGTGATGAAATAGGCATGGAACCTTTTCATGACAGGGTTCAAGGAGGATTCTGCTGACAAGTGTCTGGGAGCATTGTGATGACAAAAGTCATGAAGCACTGTGATGACAGGGGTAATGGAGCATTGTGATGAGAAGGTCATGGAGCATTGGGCTCAAAATATTCATGGAGTATTGTGATGACAAGGGAATGGAGCACTGTGATGACAAGGGAATGGAGCATTGAGATGAGTAGACCATGGAGCCTTGTGATGACAAGTCTCATGGAGCATTCTGATGAAACGGGCTATGGAGCATAGTGATTACAGGGGTCTTGGAGCATTGTGATGACAATGGCGTGGAGCATTTTGATGAGAAGTCCATGGAGCTTTCTGATGATATGTGTCATGGAGTTTTGTGATGAAAAGGGCAAGGAGCTTTTTGATTACAGGTGTCTTGGAGCACTGTGATGACAATGGTCATGGAGCCTTGTGATGAACAGGCCATGGAATATTTTGATGGCAGGGGTCATGGAGCAAACATTGTTATGACAGTGGTAATGGAGCATTGTGATGACAAAGGCATGGAGCATTTTGATGAGAAGGGTATCGAGCATTTTGATGACAAGCATCATGGAGCTTTGGGATGACAAAGTCATGGAGCAATGTGATGAGAGGGTTCATGGAGCATTGTGATGACAATGGCATGGAACATTGTGATGCCAAACGTAATGGACCTTTGTGATGACAAATGTCATGTAGCATTTTGATGACAAGGGCATGGTGTATTGTGATGAGTAAGACAGAGAGAAATGTGATGACAGGGTCATCGAGAAGATGGATGAACAGTGTCATGGAACATTTTGATGACAGTGGTTATGGATCATTGTGATATCAAGGGTCATCGAGCATTGTGATGAAAAGGGTCATGGTGCATTTTGATGACAGGGTTATAATACATTGTGATGTCAGCGGTCATGGAGCACTGTGATGATAAGTGCATGTAGCATTGTGATGACAGGGGTCATGGAACATTGTGATGACATGGTTGTGGGAGTATTGTGATGACCAGTGATGGAAAATTGTGATATCAGTGGTGAGAGAGCATTTTGATGAGAAGTGCTTGGAGAAATTTGAGGACAAGGTTTATGGAGCATTGTGATGACAAGCTTGTGGAGAATTGTGATGACAAGTGCATGGCATATTGTGATGACATGTGTCATGGAGCATTGTGCTGACAAGCACATGGAGAATTGTGGTGACAATGGCATGGAGCATTGTGATGACAGAGGCATGACGAATTGGCCTGAGAAGTTTCATGGATTATTGTGATGACAGTGGGCATGGTGAATTGTGATGAAAAGGGCACGGAGCATTGGCATGACAAGTTTATGGATTATTGTGAAGACAGGTGTCCGGGAGCATTGTGATGACATATGTTCTGGTCCATTGTGATGAGAATGGCATGGAGAATTGTGAGGCCAAGTGTCATGGAGGATTGTGATGTCAAACGTAATGGAGCGTTGTGATGACAAGGTCTTGGAGCATTGTGATGACAAGGGCAAGGAGCATTGTGATGACAAGGGCCATTGAGAAGTTTGATGACAAGGTCTTGAAGCATTGTGATGACAAGCGCATGTACCTTGCTATGACAGTGGTCATGGAGCATTGCGATTACAAATGCATGGAGAATGGTGATGACAAGAGCATGTAACATTGTGATGAGAAGTGTTTTGGAGCATTGTGATGACAAGGACGTAGAGAATTGTGATGACAGGGACATGGAGCATTGTGAGGACCAGGGCATGTAGCACTGTGATGACAAGAACGTGCAGCTTTGTGATGATAAGTCCATGGATAATAGTGATGACGAGTGTCATGGAGCACTGTAATGGTAAGGGGCATGGAGCATTGTGATGACAAGGGAATGGAGCATTGTGATGACAATGTCCTGGAGCATTTAATGAGAAGACCATGGAGCCATGTGATGACAAGTCTCATGGAGCATTCTCACGAAAATCGGCATGGAGCATTGTGATTTCTGTGGTCTTGGAGCTTTGTGATGTATAGGGCATGGAGCCTTGTGATGAAAATGGCATGGAGCCTTGCCATGACAGGGTTCCAAGAGCATATTGACATCAAGTGTCAGGGACCACTGTGATGACAAGTGTATTGAGCATGGTGATTCCAAAGCTCATGGAGCATTGTGATGAGAACACCATGGATAATTTTGATGACGAGCGTCATGGGGAGTTGTGAGGACAAGTGTTATGGAACATTGTGATCACAAGGGATTGGAGCCTTGTGATGACAGAGGTCATGGAGCATTTTGAGTTCATTCTGATGACAATAGCATGAAGCACTATGATGATGGGCATGGTGCATTGTGATGACAGTGTTCATGGAGCAATGAGATGAAAAGGTGCATGGAACATTGTAGTTACAAGTGTCTTGGAGCTTTGTGATGAGAAGGGCATGCAGCTTTGTGATAAGAAGGCCATGGAGGATTCTGATGACATGCGTCATGGAGCTTTGTGATGACAAGAGCATGGAGCATTGTGATGAGAAGACCATGGATAATGGTGATGACGAGCGTCATGGGGCGTTGTGATGAAAAGTGTTATGGAACATTGAGATCTCAAGGCTTTAGAGCATTGTGATGGCAGATGTCATGGAGCATTTTGATTTCATTTTGGTTACAATAGCGTGAAGCAATATGATGATGGACATGTTGCATTGTGAATACAGGGTTCATGGAGCTTTGAGAGAAAAAGTGGCATGGAGCTTTGTGATTACAGGGTTTTTGGAGCATTGTGATGACAAGGGCACGGAACACTGTGATACATGGGTCATGTAGGATTGTAACGACAAGGGAATTGAGAACTGTGATGACAAGAGCATGGAGCATTTTGATGAGAAGTGTCATGGAGCATTGTGATGACAACTCTCTTGAGCATTGTGATGACAAAGATCATGGATCACTGTGATGACATGTGTCATGGAGCATTGTGATGAGTAGGTCATGGAGCATTGGGCTGAAAATATTCATGGAGTATTGTGGTGACAGGTGTCATGGATCCTTTTGATAGCAAGGGAATGGATCATTGTGATGACAAAGTCCTGGAGCATAGTGATGAGAAGACCATGGAGCCTTGTGATGACAAGTCTAATGGAGCATTCTGATGAAAAGGGGCATGGAGCATTGTGATTACAGGGCCCTGGAGCATTGTAATGACAAGAGCAAGGAGCTTTGTGATGAGAAGGCCATGGAGAATTCTCATGATTGTGTCATGGTGTTTTGTGATGACAAGGGCATGGACCATAGTGATTGCAGGCGTCTTGGAGCTTTGTGATGACAAGGGTCATGGAGCCTTGTGAGGAGAAGGCCGTGGGACATTATGATGGCAGGGGTCATGGAGCATTGTTATGACGGGTGTAATGGAGCATTGTGATGAAAAGGGCACGGAACATAGGTCTATAAAATTTCATGGATTATTGTGATGACAGTGGGTATGGAGCATTGTGATGACAAGGGCTCCGAACACTGTGATACATGGGTCATGGAGGATTGTAATGACATGGGCATGGAGCATTGTGATGAGAAGGGCATCGAGAATTGTGATGACAAGAGTCATGGAACTTTGTGATGACAAGGGCATGGAGCATATGATGAGAGGTTTCAGGGAGCATTGTGATGACAATGGCATGGAGCATTGTGATGCCAAGGGTCATGGATCTGTGTGATAACAAATGTCACGGAGCAGTTTGATGACAAGGGCATGGTGCATTGTGATGAGAAGGGCAGGGAGCATTGTGATGACAGGTGTTATGGAACATTATGATGTCATGGCTCATGGAGAATTGTGATGATAGGGGCATGTAGCATGGTGATGACAGGTCTCATGGAACATTGTGAGATGACAAGTGTTTAGAGCATTGTGATGACAAACATCTTGGATCATTGAGATGACAAGGGCATGGAGTAGTGTGATGACAGGCATCATGGAGCATTGTGATGAGTGTGTTATGGAACATTGTGATCACAAGGCTTTGGAGCCTAGTGATGACAGAGGTCATGGATCATGTTGATTTCAAGGAGCATGGAACATTGTGATGACAAGGGCATGAAGCAATGTGATCCCAAGTTTCAGGGAGGATTGTGATGACAATGGTAAAGGAGAATTGTGATGAGAATCACATGGAGCATTGTGCTGACAAGGTCATGTAGCATTTTGCTGACAAAGGCATGGAGCATTGTGATGACAAGTGTCATGGAACATTGTGATAACAGGGGTCATAGAGCATTAGGATGACAAGAGCATGGACCATTTTGATGAGAAGAGTCATGGAGCATTTTGATGACAAGAGCCACAGATCATTGTGTTGTCAGGGGTCATTGAGCGTTGTGATGGCAGTGGTCATGGAGGATTGTGCTGAAAATGTTCTTGGAGCATTGTGAACACAAGGGAATGGAGCATTGTGGTGACAATATCCTGGAGCATTGTGCTGAGATGACCATGGTGTCTTTTGATGACAAGTCTCATGGAGCAAGCTAATGGAAAGGGGCATGGAGCATTGTGATTACAGTTGTCTTGGAGCATTGTGATGACAAGAGCATGGAGCATTGTGATGAGAAGTCCATGGAACATTCTGATGACCTGCATCATGGAGTTTTGTGATGACAATGGCAAGAGGCATTGTGATTACAGGGGTCTTGGAGCATTGTGATGAAAAGGGCATGGATCATTGTGATTACAAAGGCATGGAGCCTTGTCATGACAGGGTTCAAGGAACATACTGACGACAAGTGTCAGGGAGCATTGTGATGACAAGTGTCATGGAGCACTGTGATGACAAGCATCATGGAGCCTTGTGATAACCGGGATCTTGGAGCATTGTGATGAAAAGTGAATGCATCATTGTGATGAAAAAGGCATGGTGCCTTGTCATGACAGGTTTCAAGGAGCACCCAGACGACAAATGTCAGGGAGCATTGTGATGAAAAGAATATTGAGCATTGTGATGACAAAGGTCATGGAGCATTGTGATGAGAAGACCATGGATAATTGGGATGACGAGCGTCATGGGGCGTTGTGATGACAAGTGTTATGGAACATTGTGATCACAAGGGTTTGGAGCATTGTGATGACAGAGGTCATGGAGCATTTTGATTTCATTGTGATGACAAAATCAGGAAGCATTATGATGAAAGGCATGGTGCATTGTGATGATAGGGTTCATGGAGCACTGAGATGAAAAGTGTCATGGAGCATTGTTATGACAGGTATCTTGAAGCATTGTGATGACAAGAGCATGTAACATTGTGATGAGAAGTGTTTTGGAGCATTGTAATGACAAGGACGTAGAGAATTGTGATGACAGGGACATGGAGCATTGTGAGGACCAGGGCATGGAGCACTGTGATGACAAGAACGTGGAGCATTGTGATGAGAAGTCCATGGATAATTGTTATGACGTGTGTCATGGAGCACTGTAATGACATGGGGCATGGAGCATTGTGAGGACAGGTGTCATGGAGCATTGTGGTGATAGGGGTCATGGAGCATTGTGAGGACAAGTGTCATGGAGCATTCTGATGACAAGCTTGTGGAGTATTGTGATGAAAATGGCATGGAGAATTGTGATGGAAAGGGTATGGATCATTGTAATGAAAAAGGCATGGATTCCTTTCATGACATGATTCAAGGAGCATTCCGAAGACAAGTGTCACGGATCATTGTGATGACAAGTGTATTGAGCATTGTGATGACAAAGGTCATGGAGCATTGAGATGACAAGGGCATGGAGTATTGTGATGACAGGCATCATGGAGCGTTGTGATGACAAGTCTTATGGAACATTGTGATCACACGGGTTTGGAGCATTGCGATGACAGAGTTCATGGATCATATTGATTTCAAGGAGCATGGATCTTTGTGATGACAAGGACATGAAGCAATGTGATCCCAAGATGCATGGAGGATTGTGATGACAATGGTAATGGAGGAATGTGATGACAAGCGCATGGAGCATTGTGATGAACATGTCATGTAGCGTTTTGGTGACAAAGGCATGGAGCATTGTCATGACAAGTGTCATGGAGCACTATGATGACAAACGTCACGTAGCATTGTGATTACAGGGGTCATGGAGCATTGGGATGTCACGGCCAAGGATCATTGTGTTGACAAGTGATATGGAGAATTTTGATGACAAGAGTCCCGGATCATTGTGTTGTCAGGGGTCATGGAGCGTTGTGATGACAGTTGTCCTGGAGCATTGGGATGACAAGGGTCATGGAGCATTGTGATCATAAGGTTATGGAGCATTGGGCTGAAAATGTTCATGGAGTATTGTGATGAGAGGTGTCATGGAGCATTGTGATGACAAGGGAATGGAGCATTGTGATGACAATGTCCTGGAGCATTTAATGAGAAGACCATGGAGCCATGTGATGACAAGTCTCATGGAGCATTCTCACAAAAATCGGCATGGAGCATTGTGATTTCTGTAGTCTTGGAGCTTTGTGATGAATAGGGCATGGAGCCTTGTGATGAAAATGGCATGGAGCCTTGCCATGACAGGGTTCCAAGAGCATATTGACATCAAGTGTCAGGGACCATTGTGATGAAAAGTGTATTGAGCATGGTGATTCCAAAGCTCATGGCGCATTGTGATGAGAACACCATGGATAATTTTGATGACGAGCGTCATGGGGAGTTGTGAGGACAAGTGTTATGGAACATTGTGATCACAAGGGATTGGAGCCTTGTGATGACAGAGGTCATGGAGCATTTTGAGTTCATTCTGATGACAATAGCATGAAGCACTATGATGATGGGCATGGTGCATTGTGATGACAGTGTTCATGGAGCAATGAGATGAAAAGGTGCATGGAACATTGTAGTTACAAGTGTCTTGGAGCTTTGTGATGAGAAGGGCATGCAGCTTTGTGATAAGAAGGCCATGGAGGATTCTGATGGCATGCGTCATGGAGCTTTGTGATGACAAGTGCATGGAGCATTGTGATGAGAAGACCATGGATAATGGTGATGACGAGCGTCATGGAGCGTTGTGATGAAAAGTGTTATGGAACATTGAGATCTCAAGGCTTTAGAGCATTGTGATGGCAGATGTCATGGAGCATTTTGATTTCATTTTGGTTACAATAGCGTGAAGCAATATGATGATGGACATGTTGCATTGTGAATACAGGGTTCATGGAGCTTTGAGAGAAAAAGTGGCATGGAGCTTTGTGATTACAGGGTTTTTGGAGCATTGTGATGACAAGGGCACGGAACACTGTGATACATGGGTCATGTAGGATTGTAACGACAAGGGCATGGATAATTGTGATGACAAGAGCATGTAACATTGTGATGAGAAGTGTCATGGAGCATTGTGATGACAAAGACGTAGAGAATTTTGATGACAAGGGACATGGAGCATTGTGATGAACATGCCGTGGAATATTTTGATGGCAGGAGTCATGGAGCAAACATTGTTATGACAGTGGTAATGGAGCATTTTGATGACAAAGGCATGGAGAATTTTGATGAGAAGGGTATCAAGCATTTTGATGACAAGCATCATGGAGCTTCGGGATGACAAAGTCATGGAGCAATGTGATGAGAGGGTTCATGGAGCATTGTGATGACAATGGCATGGAGCATTGTGATGCCAAACGTAATGGACCTTTGTTATGACAAATGTCATGTAGCATTTTGATGACAAGGGCATGGTGCATTGTGATGAGTAAGACAGAGAGAAATGTGATGACAGGGTCATCGAGCAGAAGGATGAAAAGTGTCATGGAACATTTTGATGACATGGGTTATGGATCATTGTGATATCAACGGTCATCGAGCATTGTGATGAAAAGTGTCATGGTGCATTTTGATGACAGGGGTTATAATACATTGTGATGTCAGCGGTCATGGAGCACTGTGATGATAAGGGCATGTAGCATTGTGATGACAGGGGTCATGGAACATTGTGATGACATGGTTGTGGGAGTATTGTGATGACCAGTGATGGAAAATTGTGATATCAGTGGTGAGAGAGCATTTTGATGAGAAGTGCTTGGAGAAATTTGAGGACAAGGTTTATGGAGCATTGTGATGACAAGCTTGTGGAGAATTGTGATGACAAGTGCATGGCATATTGTGATGACTTGTGTCATGGAGCATTGTTCTGACAAGCATATGGAGCATTGTGGTGACAATGGCATGGAGCATTGTGATGACAGAGGCATGACGAATTGGCCTGAGAAGTTTCATGGATTATTGTGATGACAGTGGGCATGGTGAATTGTGATGAAAAGGGCACGGAGCGTTGGCATGACAAGTTTATGGATTATTGTGAAGACAGGTGTCCGGGAGCATTGTGATGACATATGTTCTGGTCCATTGTGATGAGAATGGCATGGAGAATTGTGAGGCCAAGTGTCATGGAGGATTGTGATGTCAAACGCAATGGAGCCTTGTGATGACGAGGGCAAGGAGCATTGTGATGACAAGGGCCATTGAGAAGTTTGATGACAAGGTCTTGAAGCATTGTGATGACAAGCGCATGTACCTTGCTATGACAGTGGTCATGGAGCATTGCGATTACAAATGCATGGAGAATGGTGATGACAAGAGCATGTAACATTGTGATGAGAAGTGTTTTGGAGCATTGTGATGACAAGGACGTAGAGAATTGTGATGACAGGGACAAGGAGCATTGTGAGGACCAGGGCATGGAGCACTGTGATGACAAGAACGTGGAGCATTGTGATGAGAAGTCCATGGATAATTGTTATGACGAGTGTCATGGAGCACTGTAATGACAAGGGGCATGGAGCATTGTGAGGACAGGTGTCATGGAGCATTGTGGTGATAGGGGTCATGGAGCATTGTGAGGACAAGTGTCATGGAGCATTCTGATGACAAGCTTGTGGAGTATTGTGATGAAAATGGCATGGAGAATTGTGATGGAAAGGGTATGGATCATTGTAATGAAAAAGGCATTTATTCCTTTCATGACAGGATTCAAGGAGCATTCCGAAGACAAGTGTCACGGATCATTGTGATGACAAGTGTATTGAGCATTGTGATGACAAAGGTCATGGAGCATTGAGATGACAAGGGCATGGAGTATTGTGATGACAGGCATCATGTAGCATTGTGATGACAAGTGTTATGGAACATTGTGATCACACGGGTTTGGAGCATTGCAATGACAGAGTTCATGGATCATATTGATTTCAAGGAGCATGGATCTTTGTGATAACAAGGACATGAAGCATTGTGACCCCAAGATGCATGGAGGATTGTGATGACAATGGTAATGGAGGAATGTGATGACAAGCGCATGGAGCATTGTGATGAAAAGGTCATGTAGCATTTTGGTGACAAAGGCATGGAGCATTGTCATGACAAGTGTCATGGAGCACTATGATGACAAACGTCACGTAGCATTGTGATTACAGGGGTCATGGAGCATTGGGATGGCACGGCCAAGGATCATTTTGTAGACAAGTGATATGGAGAATTTTGATGACAAGAGTCCCGGATCATTGTGTTTTCAGGGGTCATGGAGCGTTGTGATGACAGGTGTCATGGAGCATTGGGATGACAAGGGTCATGGAGCATTGTGATCATAAGGTTATGGAGCATTGGGCTGAAAATGTTCTTGGAGTATTGTGATGAGAGGTGTCATGGAGCATTGTGATGACAAGGGAATGGAGCATTGTGATGACAATGTCCTGGAGCATTTAATGAGAAGACCATGGAGCCATGTGATGACAAGTCTCATGGAGCATTCTCACGAAAATCGGCATGGAGCATTGTGATTTCTGTGGTCTTGGAGCTTTGTGATGAATAGGGCATTGAGCCTTGTGATGAAAATGGCATGGAGCCTTGCCATGACAGGGTTCCAAGAGCATATTGACATCAAGTGTCAGGGACCACTGTGATGACAAGTGTATTGAGCATGGTGATTCCAAAGCTCATGGAGCATTGTGATGAGAACACCATGGATAATTTTGATGACAAGCGTCATGGGGAGTTGTGAGGACAAGTGTTATGGATCATTGTGATCACAAGGGATTGGAGCCTTGTGATGACAGAGGTCATGGAGCATTTTGAGTTCATTCTGATGACAATAGCATGAAGCACTATGATGATGGGCATGGTGCATTGTGATGACAGTGTTCATGGAGCAATGAGATGAAAAGGTGCATGGAACATTGTAGTTACAAGTGTCTTGGAGCTTTGTGATGAGAAGGGCATGCAGCTTTGTGATAAGAAGACCATGGAAGATTCTGATGACATGCGTCATGGAGCTTTGTGATGACAAGAGCATGGAGCATTGTGATGAAAAGACCATGGATAATGGTGATGACGAGCGTCATGGGGCGTTGTGATGAAAAGTGTTATGGAACATTGAGATCTCAAGGCTTTAGAGCATTGTGATGGCAGATGTCATGGAGCATTTTGATTTCATTTTGGTTACAATAGCGTGAAGCAATATGATGATGGACATGTTGCATTGTGAATACAGGGTTCATGGAGCTTTGAGAGAAAAAGTGGCATGGAGCTTTGTGATTACAGGGTTTTTGGAGCATTGTGATGACAAGGGCATGGAACACTGTGATACATGGGTCATGTAGGAATGTAACGACAAGGGCATGGATAATTGTGATGACAAGAGCATGTAACATTGTGATGAGAAGTGTCATGGAGCATTGTGATGACAAAGACGTAGAGAATTGTGATGACAAGGGACATGGAGCATTATGATGACCAGAGCATGGAGCATTGGTCTGACAAGTTTCATGGATTATTGTGATGACAAATGTCATGGAGCATTTTAGATGACAATTGCGTGGGGCATTGTGATGGGAAGAGCAGGGAGCATTGTGATGACAAGGTTTATGGAGCATTGTGATGACAAGGTTGTTGAGCATTGTGATGACAAGCGCAAGTCACATTTTGATGCCATGGGTCATGGAGCACAGTGCTTACAAGGTCATTCAGCTTTGTTATGACAAGGGTCATGGAGCATTGCAATGAAAAGGGGCATGGAGCATTGTGATTACAGGGGTCTAGGAGCTTTGGATGACAGAGGTCATGGATCATTTTGATTTGATTGTGATGACAATAGCCTGAAGCATTATGATGATGGGCATTGTCCATTGAGATGACAGGTGTAATGGAGCATTGACATGAAAAGGGGAATGGAGCATTGTGATTACAGTGGTATAGGAGCATTGTGATGACAAGAGCATGGAGCATTGTGATGAAAAGTGCTTGGAGCCTTTTCATGACATGTTTCAAGGAGCATTCTGAAGACGAGTGTCAGGGAGCATTGTGATGACAACTCTCTTTAGCATTGTGATGACAAAGATCATGGAGCACTGTGATGACAGGTGTCATGGAGCATTGTGATGAGAAGGTCATGGAGCATTGGGCTGAAAATATTCATGGAGTATTGTGGTGAGAGGGTTCATGGATCCTTTTGATGGCAATGGAATGGAGCATTGTGATGACAAGGTCCTGGAGTATTGTGAAGAGAAGACCATGGAGCCTTGTGATGACAAGTCTAATGGAGCATTCTGATGAAAAGGGGCATGGAGCATTGTGATTACAGGGCCCTGGAGCCTTGTAATGACAAGAGCAAGGAGCATTGTGATGAGAAGGCCATGGAGCATTCTCTTGATTTGTGTCATGGTGTTTTGTGATGACAAGGGCATGGACCATTGTGATTGCAGGCATCTTGGAGCATTGTGATGGCAAGGGTCATCGAGCCTTGTGAGGGGAAAGCCGTGGGACATTATGATGGCGGGGGTTATTGAGCATTGTTATGACGGGGGTAATGGAGCATAGTGATGAAAAGGTCACGGTACATAGGTCTATAAAATTTCATGGATTATTGTGATGACAGTGGGTATGGAGCATTGTGATGACAAGGGCTCCGAACACTGTGATACATGGGTCATGGAGGATTGTAATGACATGGGCATGAAGCATTGTGATGAGAAGGGCATTGAGAATTGTGATGACAAGCGTCATGGAGCTTTGTGATGACAAGGGTCATGGAGCTGTGTGATAACAAATGTCATGGAGCAGTTTGATGACAGGGGCATGGTGCATTGTGATGATAGTGTTCATGGAGCACTGACATGAAAAGTGTCATGGAGCATCGTTATGACAGGGGTCTTGGAGGATTGTGATGACAAGGACATGGAGCATTGTGATGAGAAGGCCAAGGAGAATTCTGATGACATCCGTCATGGAGCTTCGTGATGACAAGGGCATAGAGCATTGTGATTACAGGGGTCTTGGAGCATTGAGATGAAAAGGGGCATGGTGCATTTTGATTACAGGGGTAATGGAGCATTGTGATTACAAGGGAATCGAGCATTGTGATGAAATAGGCATGGAACCTTTTCATGAAAGGGTTCAAGGAGGATTCTGATGACAAGTGTCAGGGAGCATTGCGATGACAATAGTCATGAAGCACTGTGATGACAGGGCTAATGGAGCATTGTGATGAGAATGTCATGGAGCATTGGGCTGAAAATGTTCATGGAGTATTGTGATGAGAGGTGTCATGGACCCTTGTGATGACAAGGGATTGGAGCATTGAGATGAGAAGAACATGGAGCATTGTGATGACAAGTCTCATGGAGCATTCTGATGAAAAGGGGTATGGAGCATTGTGATTACAGGGGTCATGGAGCATTGTGATGACAATGGCATGGAGCAATTTGATGTGAAGGCCATGGAGCTTTCTGATGATATGTGTCATGGAGTTTTGTGATGAAAAGTGCATGGAGCATTGTGATTACATGGATCTTGGGGCACTGTGATGACAATGGTCATGGAGCCTTGTGATGAAAAGGCCGTGGAACATCTTGATGGCATGGGTCATGGAGCATTGTTATGACAATGGTAATGGAGCATTGTGATGACAAAGTCATGGAGCATTTTGATGAGAAGGGCATAGAGATTTGTGATGACAAGCATCATGGAGCTTTGAGATGACAAAGTCATGGAGCAATGTGATGAGAGGGTTCATGGAGCATTATGATGACGATGGCATGGAGCATTGTGATGCCAAAGGTCATGGACCTTTGTGATGACAAATGTCATGTAGCATTTTGATGACAAGGGCATGGTGCATTGTGATGAGTAGGACAGAAAGCAATGTGATGACAGGGTCATGAGGCAGTTGGATGAAAAGTGTCATGGAACATTTTGATGACAGGTGTTATGGATCATTGTGATGTCAAGGGTCATCGAGCATTGTAATGAAAATTGTCATGGTGCATTTTGATGACAGGGGTTATAGTACATTGTGATGTCAGGGGTCATGGAGCAGTGTGATGACATGGGTGAGGTAGTATTGTGACGACTAGTGATGGAACATTGTGATATCAGTGGTGAGAGAGGATTTTGATGAGAATTGCATGGAGAAATTTGATGACAAGTTTTATGTAGCCTTGTGATGACAAGCTTGTGGAGAATTGTGATGACAAGTGCATGGCATATTGTGATGACATATGTCATGGAGCATTGTGCTGACAAGCACATGGAGCATTTTGGTGACAATGGCATGGAGCATTGTGATGACAGAGGCATTACGAATTGGTCTGAGAATTTTCATGGATTATTGTGGTGACAGTGGGCATGGCGAATTGTGATGACAAGGGCATGGAGCATTGTGAGGACAAGTTTGTGGAGTATTGTGAAGACAGGTGTCCGGGAACATTGTGATGACATATGTCCTGGTCCATTGTGATGAGAATGGCATGGGTAATTGTGATGCAAAGTGTCATGGAGGATTGTGATGTCAAACGTAATGCAGCGTGTGATGACAAGGTCTTGGTGCATTGTGATGACAAGGGCCATTGAGAAGTTTGATGACAAGGTCGTGAAGCATTTTGATGACAAGCGCATGTACCTTGCTATGACAGGGGTCATGGAGCATTGCGATTACAAATGCATGGAGAATAGTGATGACAAGAGCATGTAACATTGTGATGAGAAGTGTTTTGGAGCATTGTGATGACAAGGACGTGGAGAATTGTGATGACAAGGGACATGGAGCATTGTGAGGACCAGGGCATGCAGCACTGTGATGACAAGAACGTGCAGCATTGTGATGATAAGTCCATGGATAATAGTGATGACGAGTGTCATGGAGCACTGTAATGGTAAGGGGCATGGAGCATTGTGAGGAGAGCTGTCATGGAGTATTGTGGTGACAGGGGTCATGGAGCATTGTGATGACAATTGTCATGGAGCTTTCTGATGACAAGCTTGTGGAATATTGAGATGACAATGGCATGGAGCATTGTGATGGAAAGGGTATGGATCATTGTGATGAAAAAGGCATGGATCCTTTTCATGACAGGATTCAAGGAGCATTTCGAAGACAAGAGTCAGGGAGCATTGTGATGACAAGTGTATTGAGCATTGTGATGACAAAGGTCATGGAGCATTGAGATGACAAGGTCATGGAGTATGGTGATGACAGGCATCATGGAGCGTTGTGATGACAAGTGTTATGGAACATTGTGATCACACGTATTTGGAGCATTGCGATGACAGAGTTCATGGATCATATTGATTTCAAGGAGCATGGATCTTTGTGATGAAAAGGTCATGAAGCAATGTGATCCCAAGATGCATGTAGGATTGTGATGACAATGGTAATGGAGGAATATGATGACAAACGCATGGAGCATTGTGATGAAAAGGTCATGTAGCGTTTTGCTGACAAAGGCATGGAGCATTGATATGACAAGTGTCATGGAGCACTGTGATGACAAATGTCACGTAGCAGTGTGATTATAGGGGTCATGGAGCATTGGGATGACACGGCCAAGGATCATTGTGTTGACAAGTGTTATGGAGAATTTTGATGACAAGAGTCCTGGATCATTGTGTTTTCAGGGGTCATGGAGCGTTGTGATGACAGTGGTCTTAGAGCATTGGGATGACAAGGGTCATGGAGCATTGTGATCATAAGGTCATGGAGCATTGGGCTGAAAATATTCATGGAGTATTGTGATGACAGGTGGCATGGAGCATTGTGATGACGAGGGAATGGAGCATTGTGATGACAATGTCCTGGAGCATTTAATGAGAAGACCATGGAGCCATGTGATGACAAGTCTCATGGAGCATTCTCACGAAAAGCGGCATGGAGCATTGTGATTACTGTGGTCTTGGAGCATTGTGATGAATAGGGCATGGAGCATTGTGATGAAAAATGCATGGAGCCTTGCCATGACAGGGTTCCAAGAGCATATTGACATCAAGTGTCAGGGACCATTGTGATGAAAAGTGTATTGAGCATTGTGAAGCCAAACTCATGGAGCATTGTGATGAGAAGACCATGGATAATATTGATGACGAGCGTCATGGGGCGTTGTGAGGACAAGTGTTATGGAACATTGTGATCACAAGGGATTGGAGCCTTGTGATGACAGAGGTCATGGAGCATTTTGAGTTCATTCTGATGACAATAGCATGAAGCACTATGATGATGGGCATGGTGCATTGTGATGACAGGGTTCATGGAACATTGAGATGAAAAGGGGCATGGAGCATTGTAGTTACAAGGGTCTTGGAGCTTTGTGATGACAAGGGCATGCAGCATTGTGATGAGAAGGCCATGGAGGATTCTGATGACATGCGTCATGGAGCTTTGTGATGACAAGGGCATGGAGCATTGTGATGAGAAGACCATGGATAATGGTGATGACGAGCGTCATGAGGCGTTGTGATGAAAAGTGCTGGGAACATTGTGATCCCAAGGGTTTAGAGCATTGTGATGGCAGATGTTATGGAGCATTTTGATTTCATTTTGATTACAATAGCGTGAAGCAATATGATGATGGACATGTTGCATTGTGATTACAGGGTTCTTGGAGCATTGTGATGACAAGGGCATGGAGCATTGTGATGAGAAGGCCATGGAGCATTCTGATGACTTGTGTCATGGAGATTTTGATGACAAGGGCATGAAGCACTGTTGTAACAGTGGTCTTAGAGCATTGTGATTACAAGGGTTATGGAGCCTTGTGATAAGAAGGCCGTGGAACATTGTGATGGCTGGGGTCATGGAGCATTGTTATGACAGTGGCAATGGAGCATTGTGATGACAAGGGCATGGAGCATTGGTCTGAAAAATTTCATGGATTATTGTGATGAGAGTGGGCATGAAGCATTGTGATAACAAGGGCACGGAACACTGTGATACATGGGTCATGTAGGATTGTAACAACAAGGGAATGGAGAATTGTGATGACAAGAGCATGTAACATTGTGATGAGAAGTGTCATGGAGCATTGTGATGACAACTCTCTTGAGCATTGTGATGACAAAGATCATGGATCACTGTAATGATATGTGTCATGGAGCATTGTGATGAGTAGGTCATGGAGCATTGGGCTGAAAATATTCATGGAGTATTGTGGTGACAGGTGTCATGGATCCTTTTGATAGCAAGGGAATGGAGCATTGTGATGACAAGGTCCTGGAGCATAGTGATGAGAAGACCATGGAGCCTTGTGATGACAAGTCTAATGGAGCATTCTGATGAAAAGGGGCATGGAGCATTGTGATTACAGGGCCCTGGAGCATTGTAATGACAAGAGCAAGGAGCTTTGTGATGAGAAGGCCATGGAGCATTCTCATGATTTGTGTCATGGTGTTTTGTGATGACAAGGGCATGGACCATTGTGATTGCAGGCGTCTTGGAGCTTTGTGATGACAAGGTTCATGGAGCCTTGTGAGGAGAAGGCCGTGGGACATTATGATGGCAGGGGTCATGGAGCATTGTTATGACGGGTGTAATGGAGCATTGTGATGAAAAGGGCACGGAACATAGGTCTATAAAATTTCATGGATTATTGTGATGACAGTGGGTGTGGAGCATTGTGATGACAAGGGCTCCGAACACTGTGATACATGGGTCATGGAGGATTGTAATGACATGGGCATGGAGCATTGTGATGAGAAGTGCATCGAGAATTGTGATGACAAGCGTCATGGAACTTTGTGATGACAAGGGCATGGAGCATATAATGAGAGGTTTCAGGGAGCATTGTGATGACAATGGCATGGAGCATTGTGATGCCAAGGGTCATGGATCTGTGTGATAACAAATGTCACGGAGCAGTTTGATGACAAGGGCATGGTGCATTGTGATGAGAAGGGCAGGGAGCATTGTGATGACAGGTGTTATGGAACATTATGATGTCATGGCTCATGGAGAATTGTGATGATAGGGGCATGTAGCATGGTGATGACAGGTCTCATGGAACATTGTGAGATGACAAGTGTTTTGAGCATTGTGATGACAAACATCTTGGATCATTGAGATGACAAGGGCATGGAGTAGTGTGATGACAGGCATCATGGAGCATTGTGATGAGTGTGTTATGGAACATTGTGATCACAAGGGTTTGGAGCCTGGTGATGACAGAGGTCATGGATCATGTTGATTTCAAGGAGCATGGAACATTGTGATGACAAGGGCATGAAGCAATGTGATCCCAAGTTTCAGGGAGGATTGTGATGACAATGGTAAAGGAGAATTGT
This sequence comes from Mesoplodon densirostris, assembly GCF_025265405.1. NCBI lineage: Eukaryota > Metazoa > Chordata > Mammalia > Artiodactyla > Ziphiidae > Mesoplodon > Mesoplodon densirostris. The sequence goes on from NC_082682.1 coordinate 4,540,558, forward strand.
GATGAGAATCACATGGAGCACTGTGATGACAAGGTCATGTAGCATTTTGCTGACAAAGGCATGGAGCATTGTGATGACAAGTGTCATGGAACATTGTGATAACAGGGGTCATAGAGCATTAGGATGACAAGAGCATGGACCATTTTGATGAGAAGAGTCATGGAGCATTTTGATGACAAGAGCCACAGATCATTGTGTTGTCAGGGGTCATTGAGCGTTGTGATGGCAGTGGTCATGGAGGATTGGGCTGAAAATATTTTGGACCATTGTGAACACAAGGGAATGGAGCATTGTGGTGACAATATCCTGGAGCATTGTGCTGAGATGACCATGGTGTCTTTTGATGGCAAGTCTCATGGAGCAAGCCAATGGAAAGGGGCATGGAACATTGTGATTACAGTTGTCTTGGAGCATTGTGATGACAAGAGCATGGAGCATTGTGATGAGAAGTCCATGGAACATTCTGATGACATGCATCATGGAGCTTTGTGATGACAATGACAAGAGGCATTGTGATTACAGGGGTCTTGGAGCATTGTGATGAAAAGGGCATGGATCATTGTGATGACAAAGGCATGGAGCCTTGTCATGACAGGGTTCAAGGAACATACTGACGACAAGTGTCAGGGAGCATTGTGATGACAAGTGTCATGGAGCACTGTGATGACAAGCATCATGGAGCCTTGTGATAACTGGGATCTTGGAGCATTGTGATGAAAAGTGAATGCATCATTGTGATGAAAAAGGCATGGTGCCTTGTCATGACAGGTTTCAAGGAGCACCCAGACGACAAGTGTCAGGGAGCATTGTGATGAAAAGTGTATTGAGCATTGTGATGACAAAGGTCATGGAGCATTGTGATGAGAAGACCATGGATAATTGGGATGACGAGCGTCATGGGGCGTTGTGATGACAAGTGTTATGGAACATTGTGATCACAAGGGTTTGGAGCATTGTGATGACAGAGGTCATGGAGCATTTTGATTTCATTGTGATGACAAAATCATGAAGCATTATGATGAAGGGCATGGTGCATTGTGATGATAGGGTTCATGGAGAACTGAGATGAAAAGTGTCATGGAGCATTGTTATGACAGGTATCTTGAAGCATTGTGATGACAAGGGCATGGAGCATTGTGATGAGAAGGCCAAGGAGAATTCTGATGACATGCGTCATGGATCTTCGTGATGACAAGGGCATAGAGCATTGTGATTACAGGGGTCTTGGAGCATTGAGATGAAAAGGGGCGTGGAGCATTGTGATTAGAGTGGTAAAGGAGCATTGTGATGACAAGGGAATTGAGAATTGTGATGAAATAGGCATGGAACCTTTTCATGACAGGGTTCAAGGAGGATTCTGCTGACAAGTGTCTGGGAGCATTGTGATGACAAAAGTCATGAAGCACTGTGATGACAGGGGTAATGGAGCATTGTGATGAGAAGGTCATGGAGCATTGGGCTCAAAATATTCATGGAGTATTGTGATGACAAGGGAATGGAGCACTGTGATGACAAGGGAATGGAGCATTGAGATGAGTAGACCATGGAGCCTTGTGATGACAAGTCTCATGGAGCATTCTGATGAAAAGGGGTATGGAGCATTGTGATTACAGGGCTCTTGGAGCATTGTGATGACAATGGCGTGGAGCATTTTGATGAGAAGTCCATGGAGCTTTCTGATGATATGTGTCATGGAGTTTTGTGATGAAAAGGGCAAGGAGCTTTGTGATTACAGGTGTCTTGGAGCACTGTGATGACAATGGTCATGGAGCCTTGTGATGAACAGGCCGTGGAATATTTTGATGGCAGGGGTCATGGAGCAAACATTGTTATGACAGTGGTAATGGAGCATTGTGATGACAAAGGCATGGAGCATTTTGATGAGAAGGGTATCGAGCATTTTGATGACAAGCATCATGGAGCTTTGGGATGACAAAGTCATGGAGCAATGTGATGAGAGGGTTCATGGAGCATTGTGATGACAATGGCATGGAGCATTGTGATGCCAAACGTAATGGACCTTTGTGATGACAAATGTCATGCAGCATTTTGATGACAAGGGCATGGTGCATTGTGATGAGTAAGACAGAGAGAAATGTGATGACAGGGTCATCGAGCAGATGGATGAAAAGTGTCATGGAACATTTTGATGACAGGGGTTATGGATCATTGTGATATCAAGGGTCATCGAGCATTGTGATGAAAAGGGTCATGGTGCATTTTGATGGCAGGGGTTATAATACATGGTGATGTCAGCGGTCATGGAGCACTGTGATGATAAGGGCATGTAGCATTGTGATAACAGGGGTCATGGAACATTGTGATGACATGGTTGTGGGAGTATTGTGATGACCAGTGATGGAAAATTGTGATATCAGTGGTGAGAGAGCATTTTGATGAGAAGTGCTTGGAGAAATTTGAGGACAAGGTTTATGGAGCATTGTGATGACAAGCTTGTGGAGAATTGTGATGACAAGTGCATGGCATATTGTGATGACATGTGTCATGGAGCATTGTGCTGACAAGCATATGGAGCATTGTGGTGACAATGGCATGGAGCATTGTGATGACAGAGGCATGACGAATTGGCCTGAGAAGTTTCATGGATTATTGTGATGACAGTGGGCATGGTGAATTGTGATGAAAAGGGCACGGAGCATTGGCATGACAAGTTTATGGATTATTGTGAAGACAGGTGTCCGGGAGCATTGTCATGACATATGTTCTGGTCCATTGTGATGAGAATGGCATGGAGAATTGTGAGGCCAAGTGTCATGGAGGATTGTGATGTCAAACGTAATGGAGCATTGTGATGACAAGGTCTTGGAGCATTGTGATGACAAGGGCAAGGAGCATTGTGATGACAAGGGCCATTGAGAAGTTTGATGACAAGGTCTTGAAGCATTGTGATGACAAGCACATGTACCTTGCTATGACAGTGATCATGGAGCATTGCGATTACAAATGCATGGAGAATGGTGATGACAAGAGCATGTAACATTGTGATGAGAAGTGTTTTGGAGCATTGTGATGACAAGGACGTAGAGAATTGTGATGACAGGGACATGGAGCATTGTGAGGACCAGGGCATGGAGCACTGTGATGACAAGAACGTGGAGCATTGTGATGAGAAGTCCATGGATAATTGTTATGACGAGTGTCATGGAGCACTGTAATGACAAGGGGCATGGAGCATTGTGAGGACAGGTGTCATGGAGCATTGTGGTGATAGGGGTCATGGAGCATTGTGAGGACAAGTGTCATGGAGCATTCTGATGACAAGCTTGTGGAGTATTGTGATGAAAATGGCATGGAGAATTGTGATGGAAAGGGTATGGATCATTGTAATGAAAAAGGCATGGATCCTTTTCATGACAGGATTCAAGGAGCATTCCGAAGACAAGTGTCACGGATCATTGTGATGACAAGTGTATTGAGCATTGTGATGACAAAGGTCATGGAGCATTGAGATGACAAGGGCATGGAGTATTGTGATGACAGGCCTCATGGAGTGTTGTGATGACAAGTGTTATGGAACATTGTGATCACACGGGTTTGGAGCATTGCGATGACAGAGTTCATGGATCATATTGATTTCAAGGAGCATGGATCTTTGTGATGACAAGGACATGAAGCAATGTGATCCCAAGATGCATGGAGGATTGTGATGACAATGGTAATGGAGGAATGTGATGACAAGCGCATGGAGCATTGTGATGAAAAGGTCATGTAGCGTTTTGGTGACAAAGGCATGGAGCATTGTCATGACAAGTGTCATGGAGCACTATGATGACAAACGTCACGTAGCATTGTGATTACAGAGGTCATGGAGCATTGGGATGGCACGGCCAAGGATCATTGTGTTGACAAGTGATATGGAGAATTTTGATGACAAGAGTCCCGGATCATTGTGTTGTCAGGGGTCATGGAGCGTTGTGATGACAGTTGTCATGGAGCATTGGGATGACAAGGGTCATGGAGCATTGTGATCATAAGGTTATGGAACATTGGGCTGAAAATTTTCATGGAGTATTGTGATGAGAAGTGTCATGGAGCATTGTGATGACAAGGGAATGGAGCATTGTGATGACAATGTCCTGGAGCATTTAATGAGAAGACCATGCAGCCATGTGATGACAAGTCTCATGGAGCATTCTCACAAAAATCGGCATGGAGCATTGGGATTTCTGTGGTCTTGGAGCTTTGTGATGAATAGGGCATGGAGCCTTGTGATGAAAATGGCATGGAGCCTTGCCATGACAGGGTTCCAAGAGCATATTGACATCAAGTGTCAGGGACCACTGTGATGACAAGTGTATTGAGCATGGTGATTCCAAAGCTCATGGAGCATTGTGATGAGAACACCATGGATAATTTTGATGACAAGCCTCATGGGGAGTTGTGAGGACAAGTGTTATGGAACATTGTGATCACAAAGGATTGGAGCCTTGTGATGACAGAGGTCATGGAGCATTTTGAGTTCATTCTGATGACAATAGCATGAAGCTCTATGATGATGGGCATGGTGCATTGTGATGACAGTGTTCATGGAGCAATGAGATGAAAAGGTGCATGGAACATTGTAGTTACAAGTGTCTTGGAGCTTTGTGATGAGAAGGGCATGCAGCATTGTGATAAGAAGGCCATGGAGGATTCTGATGACATGCGTCATGGAGCTTTGTGATGACAAGAGCATGGAGCATTGTGATGAGAAGACCATGGATAATGGTGATGACGAGCGTCATGGGGCGTTGTGATGAAAAGTGTTATGGAACATTGAGATCTCAAGGCTTTAGAGCATTGTGATGGCAGATATCATGGAGCATTTTGATTTCATTTTGGTTACAATAGCGTGAAGCAATATGATGATGGACATGTTGCATTGTGAATACAGGGTTCATGGAGCTTTGAGAGAAAAAGTTGCATGGAGCTTTGTGATTACAGGTTTTTTGGAGCATTGTGATGACAAGGGCACGGAACACTGTGATACATGGGTCATGTAGGATTGTAACGACAAGGGCATGGAGAATTGTGATGACAAGAGCTTGTAACATTGTGATGAGAAGTGTCATGGAGCATTGTGATGACAAAGACGTAGAGAATTGTGATGACAAGGGACATGGAGCATTGTGATGACCAGAGCATGGACCATTTGTCTGACAAGTTTCATGGATTATTGTGATGACAAATGTCATGGAGCATTTTGATGACAAGGGCGTGGGGCATTGTGATGGGAAGAGCAGTGAGCATTTTAATGACAAGTTTTATGGAGCATTGTGATGACAAGTTTGTGGAGCATTGTGATGACAAGCGCAAGTCACATTTTGATGCCATGGGTCATGGAGCACAGTGCTGACAAGGTCATTCAGCTTTGTTATGACAAGGGTCATGGAGCATTGAGATGAAAAGGGACATGGAGCATTGTGATTACAGGGGTCTAGGAGCTTTGGATGACAGAGGTCATGGATCATTTTGATTTGATTGTGATGACAATAGCCTGAAGCATTATGATGATGGGCATTGTCCATTGAGATGACAGGTGTAATGGAGCATTGAGATGAAAAGGGGCATGGAGCATTGTGATTACAGTGGTACAGGAGCATTGTGATGACAAGAGCATGGAGCATTGTGATGAAAAGTGCTTGGAGCCTTTTTATGACATGTTTCAAGGAGCATTCTGAAGACGAGTGTCATGGAGCATTGTGATGACAACTCTCTTTAGCATTGTGATGACAAAGATCATGGAGCACTGTGATGACAGGTGTCATGGAGCATTGTGATGAGAAGGTCATGGAGCATTGGGCTGAAAATATTCATGGAGTATTGTGGTGAGAGGGTTCATGGATCCTTTTGATGGCAATGGAATGGAGCATTGTGATGACAAGGTCCTGGAGTATTGTGAAGAGAAGTCCATGGAGCCTTGTGATGACAAGTCTAATGGAGCATTCTGATGAAAAGGGGCATGGAGCATTGTGATTACAGGGCCCTGGAGCCGTGTAATGACAAGAGCAAGGAGCATTGAGATGAGAAGGCCATGGAGCATTCTCTTGATTTGTGTCATGGTGTTTTGTGATGACAAGGGCATGGACCATTGTGATTGCAGGCGTCTTGGAGCATTGTGATGACAAGGGTCATCGAGCCTTGTGAGGAGAAGGCCGTGGGACATTATGATGGCGGGGGTCATTGAGCATTGTTATGACGGGGGTAATGGAGCATAGTGATGAAAAGGTCACGGTACATAGGTCTATAAAATTTCATGGATTATTGTGATGACAGTGGGTATGGAGCATTGTGATGACAAAGGCTCCGAACACTGTGATACATGGGTCATGGAGGATTGTAATGACATGGGCATGAAGCATTGTGATGAGAAGGGCATTGAGAATTGTGATGACAAGCGTCATGGAGCTTTGTGATGACAAGGGTCATGGAGCTGTGTGATAACAAATGTCATGGAGCAGTTTGATGACAAGGGCATGGTGCATTGTGATGATAGGGTTCATGGAGCACTGACGTGAAAAGTGTCATGGAGCATCGTTATGACAGGGGTCTTGGAGGATTGTGATGACAAGGACATGGAGCATTGTGATGAGAAGGCCAAGGAGAATTCTGATGACATCCGTCATGGAGCTTCGTGATGACAAGGGCATAGAGCATTGTGTTTACAGGGGTCTTGGAGCATTGAGATGAAAAGTGGCATGGTGCATTTTGATTACAGGGGTAATGGAGCATTGTGATGACAAGGGAATCGAGCATTGTGATGAAATAGGCATGGAACCTTTTCATGAAAGGGTTCAAGGAGGATTCTGATGACAAGTGTCAGGGAGCATTGCGATGACAATAGTCATGAAGCACTGTGATGACAGGGCTAATGGAGCATGGTGATGAGAATGTCATGGAGCATTGGGCTGAAAATGTTCATGGAGTATTGTGATGAGAGGTGTCATGGACCCTTGTGATGACAAGGGATTGGAGCATTGAGATGAGAAGAACATGGAGCCTTGTGATGACAAGTCTCATGGAGCATTCTGATGAAAAGGGGCATGGAGCATTGTGATTACAGGGGTCATGGAGCATTGTGATGACAATGGCATGGAGCAATTTGATGTGAAGGCCATGGAGCTTTCTGATGATATGTGTCATGGAGTTTTGTGATGAAAAGTGCATGGAGCATTGTGATTACATGGATCTTGGGGCACTGTGATGACAATGGTCATGGAGCCTTGTGATGAAAAGGCCGTGGAACATCTTGATGGCATGGGTCATGGAGCATTGTTATGACAATGGTAATGGAGCATTGTGATGACAAAGTCATGGAGCATTTTGATGAGAAGGGCATAGAGCTTTGTCATGACAAGCATCATGGAGCTTTGGGATGACAAAGTCATGGAGCAATGTGATGAGAGGGTTCATGGAGCATTATGATGACGATGGCATGGAGCATTGTGATGCCAAAGGTCATGGACCTTTGTGATGACAAATGTCATGTAGCATTTTGATGACAAGGGCATGGTGCATTGTGATGAGTAGGACAGAAAGCAATGTGATGACAGGGTCATGAGGCAGTTGGATGAAAAGTGTCATGGAACATTTTGATGACAGGCGTTATGGATCATTGTGATGTCAAGGGTCATCGAGCATTGTAATGAAAAGTGTCATGGTGCATTTTGATGACAGGGGTTATAGTACATTGTGATGTCAGGGGTCATGGAGCAGTGTGATGATAAGGGCATGTAGCATTGTGATGACAGGGGTCATGGAACATTGTGATGACATGGGTGAGGTAGTATTGTGATGACTAGTGATGGAACATTGTGATATCAGTGCTGAGAGAGTATTTTGATGAGAATTGCATGGAAAAATTTGATGACAAGATTTATGGAGCATTGTGATGACAAGCTTGTGGAGAATTGTGATGACAAGCGCATGGCATATTGTGATGACATGTGTCATGGAGCATTGTGCTGACAAGCACATGGAGCATTTTGGTGACAATGGCATGGAGCATTGTGATGACAGAGGCATTACGAATTGGTCTGACAAGTTTCATGGATTATTGTGATGACAGTGGGCATGGCGAATTGTGATGACAAGGCCATGGAGCATTGTGAGGACAAGTTTGTGGAGTATTGTGAAGACAGGTGTCCGGGAGCATTGTGATGACATATGTTCTGGTCCATTGTGATGAGAATGGCATGGGTAATTGTGATGCCAAGTGTCATGGAGGATTGTGATGTCAAACGTAATGGAGCGTTGTGATGACAAGGTCTTGGTGCATTGTGATGACAAGGGCCATTGAGAAGTTTGATGACAAGGTCGTGAAGCATTGTGATGACAAGCGCATGTACCTTGCTATGACAGGGGTCATGGAGCATTGCGATTACAAATGCATGGAGAATAGTGATGACAAGAGCATGTAACATTGTGATGAGAAGTGTTTTGGAGCATTGTGATGACAAGGACGTGGAGAATTGTGATGACAAGGGACATGGAGCATTGTGAGGACCAGGGCATGGAGCACTGTGATGTCAAGAACGTGCAGCATTGTGATGATAAGTCCATGGATAATAGTGATGACGAGTGTCATGGAGCACTGTAATGGTAAGGGGCATGGAGCATTGTGAGGAGAGCTGTCATGGAGTATTGTGGTGACAGGGGTCATGGAGCATTGTGATGACAATTGTCATGGAGCTTTCTGATGACAAGCTTGTGGAATATTGTGATGACAATGGCATGGAGCATTGTGATGGAAAGGGTATGGATCATTGTGATGAAAAAGGCATGGATCCTTTTCATGACAGGATTCAAGGAGCATTCCGAAGACAAGAGTCAGGGAGCACTGTGATGACAAGTGTATTGAGCATTGTGATGACAAAGGTCATGGAGCATTGAGATGACAAGGTCATGGAGTATGGTGATGACAGGCATCATGGAGCGTTGTGATGACAAGTCTTATGGAACATTGTGATCACACGTGTTTGGAGCATTGCGATGACAGAGTTCATGGATCATATTGATTTCAAGGAGCATGGATCTTTGTGATGAAAAGGGTATGAAGCAATGTGATCCCAAGATGCATGGAGGATTGTGATGACAATGGTAATGGAGGAATATGATGACAAACGCATGGAGCATTGTGATGAAAAGGTCATGTAGCGTTTTGCTGACAAAGGCATGGAGCATTGTGATGACAAGTGTCATGGAGCACTGTGATGACAAACATCACGTAGCATTGTGATTACAGGGGTCATGGAGCATTGGGATGACACGGCCAAGGATCATTGTGTTGACAAGTGTTATGGAGAATTTTGATGACAAGAGTCCAGGATCATTGTGTTTTCAGGGGTCATGGAGCGTTGTGATGAGAGTGGTCACAGAGCATTGGGATGACAAGGGTCATGGAGCATTGTGATCATAAGGTCATGGAGCATTGGGCTGAAAATATTCATGGAGTATTGTGATGACAGGTGGCATGGAGCATTGTGATGACAATGTCCTGGAGCATTTAATGAGAAGACCATGGAGCCATGTGATGACTAGTCTCATGGAGCATTCTCACGAAAAGCGGCATGGAGCATTGTGATTACTGTGGTCTTGGAGCATTGTGATGAATAGGGCATGGAGCATTTTGATGAAAAATGCATGGAGCCTTGCATGACAGGGTTCCAAGAGCATATTGACATCAAGTGTCAGGGACCATTGTGATGAAAAGTGTATTGAGCATTGTGAAGCCAAACTCATGGAGCATTGTGATGAGAAGACCATGGATAATATTGATGACGAGCGTCATGGGGCGTTGTGAGGACAAGTGTTATGGAACACTGTGATCACAAGGGATTGGAGCCTTGTGATGACAGAGGTCATGGAGCATTTTGAGTTCATTCTGATGACAATAGCATGAAGCACTATGATGATGTGCATGGTGCATTGTGATGACAGGGTTCATGGAACATTGAGATGAAAAGGGGCATGGAGCATTGTAGTTACAAGGGTCTTGGAGCTTTGTGATGACAAGGGCATGCAGCATTGTGATGAGAAGGCCATGGAGGATTCTGATGACATGCGTCATGGAGATTTGTGATAACAAGGGCATGGAGCATTGTGTTGAGAAGACCATGGATAATGGTGATGACGAGCGTCATGAGGCGTTGTGATGAAAAGTGCTGGGAACATTGTGATCCCAAGGGTTTAGAGCATTGTGATGGCAGATGTCATGGAGCATTTTGATTTCATTTTGATTACAATAGCGTGAAGCAATAAGATGATGGACATGTTGCATTGTGATTACAGGGTTCTTGGAGCATTGTGATGACAAGGGCATGGAGCATTGTGATGAGAAGGCCATGGAGCATTCTGATGACTTGTGTCATGGAGATTTTGATGACAAAGGCATGAAGCACTGTTGTAACAGTTGTCTTAGAGCATTGTGATTACAAGGGTTATGGAGCCTTGTGATAAGAAGGCCGTGGAACATTGTGATGGCTGGGGTCATGGAGCATTGTTATGACAGTGGCAATGGAGCATTGTGATGACAAGGGCATGGAGCATTGGTCTGAAAAGTTTCATGGATTATTGTGATGAGAGTGGGCATGGAGCATTGTGATAACAAGGGCACGGAACACTGTGATACATGGGTCATGTAGGATTGTAACGACAAGGGAATGGAGAATTGTGATGACAAGAGCATGTAACATTGTGATGAGAAGTGTCATGGAGCATTGTGGTGACAAAGATGTAGAGAATTGTGATGACAAGGGACATGGAGCATTGCGATGACCAGAGCATGGAGCATTGGTCTGACAAGTTTCATGGATTATTTGGATGACGAGTGTCAGGGAGCATTGTGATGACAACTCTCTTGAGCATTGTGATGACAAAGATCATGGATCACTGTGATGACATGTGTCATGGAGCATTGTGATGAGTAGGTCATGTAGCATTGGGCTGAAAATATTCATGGAGTATTGTGGTGACAGGTGTCATGGATCCTTTTGATAGCAAGGGAATGGAGCATTGTGATGACAAGGTCCTGGAGCATAGTGATGAGAAGACCATGGAGCCTTGTGATGACAAGTCTAATGGAGCATTCTGATGAAAAGGGGCATGGAGCATTATGATTACAGGGCCCTGGAGCATTGTAATGACAAGAGAAAGGAGCTTTGTGATGAGAAGGCCATGGAGCATTCTCATGATTTGTGTCATGGTGTTTTGTGATGACAAGGGCATGGACCTTTGTGATTGCAGGCGTCTTGGAGCTTTGTGATGACAAGGGTCATGGAGCCTTGTGAGGAGAAGGCCGTGGGACATTATGATGGCAGGGGTCATGGAGCATTGTTATGACGGGTGTAATGGAGCATTGTGATGAAAAGGGCACGGAACATAGGTCTATAAAATTTCATGGATTATTGTGATGACAGTGGGTGTGGAGCATTGTGATGACAAGGGCTCGGAACACTGTGATACATGGGTCATGGAGGATTGTAATGACATGGGCATGGAGCATTGTGATGAGAAGGGCATCGAGAATTGTGATGACAAGCGTCATGGAACTTTGTGATGACAAGGGCATGGAGCATATGATGAGAGGTTTCAGGGAGCATTGTGATGACAATGGCATGGAGCATTGTGATGCCAAGGGTCATGGATCTGTGTGATAACAAATGTCATGGAGCAGTTTGATGACAAGGGCATGGTGCATTGTGATGAGAAGGGCAGGGAGCATTGTGATGACAGGTGTTATGGAACATTATGATGTCATGGCTCATGGAAAATTGTGATGATAGGGGCATGTAGCATGGTGATGACAGGTCTCATGGAACATTGTGAGATGACAAGTGTTTTGAGCATTGTGATGACAAACATCTTGGATCATTGAGATGACAAGGGCATGGAGTAGTGTGATGACAGGCATCATGGAGCATTGTGATGAGTGTGTTATGGAACATTGTGATCACAAGGCTTTGGAGCCTAGTGATGACAGAGGTCATGGATCATGTTGATTTCAAGGAGCATGGAACATTGTGATGACAAGGGCATGAAGTAATGTGATCCCAAGTTTCAGGGAGGATTGTGATGACAATGGTAAAGGAGAATTGTGATGAGAATCACATGGAGCACTGTGATGACAAGGTTATGTAGCATTTTGCTGACAAAGGCATGGAGCATTGTGATGACAAGTGTCATGGAACATTGTGATAACAGGGGTCATAGAGCATTAGGATGACAAGAGCATGGACCATTTTGATGAGAAGAGTCATGGAGCATTTTGATGACAAGAGCCACAGATCATTGTGTTGTCAGGGGTCATTGAGCGTTGTGATGACAGTGGTCATGGAGCATTGGGCTGAAAATGTTCTTGGAGCATTGTGAACACAAGGGAATGGAGCATTGTGGTGACAATATCCTGGAGCATTGTGCTGAGATGACCATGGTGTCTTTTGATGACAAGTCTCATGGAGCAAGCTAATGGAAAGGGGCATGGAGCATTGTGATTACAGTTGTCTTGGAGCATTGTGATGACAAGAGCATGGAGCATTGTGATGAGAAGTCCATGGAACATTCTGATGACCTGCATCATGGAGCTTTGTGATGACAATGGCAAGAGGCATTGTGATTACAGGGGTCTTGGAGCATTGTGATGAAAAGGGCATGGATCATTGTGATGACAAAGGCATGGAGCCTTGTCATGACAGGGTTCAAGGAACATACTGACGACAAGTGTCAGGGAGCATTGTGATGACAAGTGTCATGGAGCACTGTGATGACAAGCATCATGGAGCCTTGTGATAACCGGGATCTTGGAGCATTGTGATGAAAAGTGAATGCATCATTGTGATGAAAAAGTCATGGTGCCTTGTCATGACAGGGTTCAAGGAGCACTCTGACGACAAGTGTCAGGGAGCATTGTGATGAAAAGTGTATTGAGCATTGTGATGACAAAGGTCATGGAGCACTGTGATGAGAAGACCATGGATAATTGGGATGACGAGCGTCATGGGGCGTTGTGATGACAAGTGTTATGGAACATTGTGATCAAAAGGGTTTGGAGCATTGTGATGACAGAGGTCATGGAGCATTTTGATTTCATTGTGATGACAAAATCATGAAGCATTATGATGAAGGGCATGGTGCATTGTGATGATAGGGTTCATGGAGCACTGAGATGAAAAGTGTCATGGAGCATTGTTATGACAGGTATCTTGAAGCATTGTGATGACAAGGGCATGGAGCATTGTGATGAGAAGGCCAAGGAGAATTCTGATGACATGCGTCATGGATCTTCGTGATGACAAGGGCATAGAGCATTGTGATTACAGGGGTCTTGGAGCATTGAGATGAAAAGGGGCGTGGAGCATTGTGATTACAGTGGTAAAGGAGCATTGTGATGACAAGGGAATTGAGAATTGTGATGAAATAGGCATGGAACCTTTTCATGACAGGGTTCAAGGAGGATTCTGCTGACAAGTGTCTGGGAGCATTGTGATGACAAAAGTCATGAAGCACTGTGATGACAGGGGTAATGGAGCATTGTGATGAGAAGGTCATGGAGCATTGGGCTCAAAATATTCATGGAGTATTGTGATGACAAGGGAATGGAGCACTGTGATGACAAGGGAATGGAGCATTGAGATGAGTAGACCATGGAGCCTTGTGATGACAAGTCTCATGGAGCATTCTGATGAAAAGGGGTATGGAGCATTGTGATTACAGGGCTCTTGGAGCATTGTGATGACAATGGCGTGGAGCATTTTGATGAGAAGTCCATGGAGCTTTCTGATGATATGTGTCATGGAGTTTTGTGATGAAAAGGGCAAGGAGCTTTGTGATTACAGGGGTCTTGGAGCACTGTGATGACAATGGTCATGGAGCCTTGTGATGAACAGGCCGTGGAATATTTTGATGGCAGGGGTCATGGAGCAAACATTGTTATGACAGTGGTAATGGAGCATTGTGATGACAAAGGCATGGAGCATTTTGATGAGAAGGGTATCGAGCATTTTGATGACAAGCATCATGGAGCTTTGGGATGACAAAGTCATGGAGCAATGTGATGAGAGGGTTCATGGAGCATTGTGATGACAATGGCATGGAGCATTGTGATGCCAAACGTAATGGACCTTTGTGATGACAAATGTCATGCAGCATTTTGATGACAAGGGCATGGTGCATTGTGATGAGTAAGACAGAGAGAAATGTGATGACAGGGTCATCGAGCAGATGGATGAAAAGTGTCATGGAACATTTTGATGACAGGGGTTATGGATCATTGTGATATCAAGGGTCATCGAGCATTGTGATGAAAAGGGTCATGGTGCATTTTGATGGCAGGGGTTATAATACATGGTGATGTCAGCGGTCATGGAGCACTGTGATGATAAGTGCATGTAGCATTGTGATGACAGGGGTCATGGAACATTGTGATGACATGGTTGTGGGAGTATTGTGATGACCAGTGATGGAAAATTGTGATATCAGTGGTGAGAGAGCATTTTGATGAGAAGTGCTTGGAGAAATTTGAGGACAAGGTTTATGGAGCATTGTGATGACAAGCTTGTGGAGAATTGTGATGACAAGTGCATGGCATATTGTGATGACATGTGTCATGGAGCATTGTGCTGACAAGCATATGGAGCATTGTGGTGACAATGGCATGGAGCATTGTGATGACAGAGGCATGACGAATTGGCCTGAGAAGTTTCATGGATTATTGTGATGACAGTGGGCATGGTGAATTGTGATGAAAAGGGCACGGAGCATTGGCATGACAAGTTTATGGATTATTGTGAAGACAGGTGTCCGGGAGCATTGTGATGACATATGTTCTGGTCCATTGTGATGAGAATGGCATGGAGAATTGTGAGGCCAAGTGTCATGGAGGATTGTGATGTCAAACGTAATGGAGCGTTGTGATGACAAGGTCTTGGAGCATTGTGATGACAAGGGCAAGGAGCATTGTGATAACAAGGGCCATTGAGAAGTTTGATGACAAGGTCTTGAAGCATTGTGATGACAAGCGCATGTACCTTGCTATGACAGGGGTCATGGAGCATTGCGATTACAAATGCATGGAGAATAGTGATGACAAGAGCATGTAACATTGTGATGAGAAGTGTTTTGGAGCATTGTGATGACAAGGACGTAGAGAATTGTGATGACAGGGACATGGAGCATTGTGAGGACCAGGGCATGGAGCACTGTGATGACAAGAACGTGGAGCATTGTGATGAGAAGTCCATGGATAATTGTTATGACGAGTGTCATGGAGCACTGTAATGACAAGCGACATGGAGCATTGTGAGGACAGGTGTCATGGAGCATTGTGGTGATAGGGGTCATGGAGCATTGTGAGGACAAGTGTCATGGAGCATTCTGATGACAAGCTTGTGGAGTATTGTGATGAAAATGGCATGGAGAATTGTGATGGAAAGGGTATGGATCATTGTAATGAAAAACGCATGGATCCTTTTCATGACAGGATTCAAGGAGCATTCCGAAGACAAGTGTCACGGATCATTCTGATGACAAGTGTATTGAGCATTGTGATGACAAAGGTCATGGAGCATTGAGATGACAAGGGCATGGAGTATTGTGATGACAGGCATCATGGAGTGTTGTGATGACAAGTGTTATGGAACATTGTGATCACACGGGTTTGGAGCATTGCGATGACAGAGTTCATGGATCATATTGATTTCAAGGAGCATGGATCTTTGTGATGACAAGGACATGAAGCAATGTGATCCCAAGATGCATGGAGGATTGTGATGACAATGGTAATGGAGGAATGTGATGACAAGCGCATGGAGCATTGTGATGAAAAGGTCATGTAGCGTTTTGGTGACAAAGGCATGGAGCATTGTCATGACAAGTGTCATGGAGCACTATGATGACAAACGTCACGTAGCATTGTGATTACAGGGGTCATGGAGCATTGGGATGGCACGGCCAAGGATCATTGTGTTGACAAGTGATATGGAGAATTTTGATGACAAGAGTCCCGATCATTGTGTTGTCAGGGGTCATGGAGCGTTGTGATGACAATTGTCATGGAGCATTGGGATCACAAGGGTCATGGAGCATTGTGATCATAAGGTTATGGAACATTGGGCTGAAAATGTTCATGGAGTATTGTGATGAGAAGTGTCATGGAGCATTGTGATGACAAGGGAATGGAGCATTGTGATGACAATGTCCTGGAGCATTTAATGAGAAGACCATGCAGCCATGTGATGACAAGTCTCATGGAGCATTCTCACAAAAATCGGCATGGAGCATTGTGATTTCTGTGGTCTTGGAGCTTTGTGATGAATAGGGCATGGAGCCTTGTGATGAAAATGGCATGGAGCCTTGCCATGACAGGGTTCCAAGAGCATATTGACATCAAGTGTCAGGGACCACTGTGATGACAAGTGTATTGAGCATGGTGATTCCAAAGCTCATGGAGCATTGTGATGAGAACACCATGGATAATTTTGATGAAAAGCCTCATGGGGAGTTGTGAGGACAAGTGTTATGGAACATTGTGATCACAAGGGATTGGAGCCTTGTGATGACAGAGGTCATGGAGCATTTTGAGTTCATTCTGATGACAATAGCATGAAGCTCTATGATGATGGGCATGGTGCATTGTGATGACAGTGTTCATGGAGCAATGAGATGAAAAGGTGCATGGAACATTGTAGTTACAAGTGTCTTGGAGCTTTGTGATGAGAAGGGCATGCAGCTTTGTGATAAGAAGGCCATGGAGGATTCTGATGACATGCGTCATGGAGCTTTGTGATGACAAGAGCATGGAGCATTGTGATGAGAAGACCATGGATAATGGTGATGACGAGCGTCATGGGGCATTGTGATGAAAAGTGTTATGGAACATTGAGATCTCAAGGCTTTAGAGCATTGTGATGGCAGATGTCATGGAGCATTTTGATTTCATTTTGGTTACAATAGCGTGAAGCAATATGATGATGGACATGTTGCATTGTGAATACAGGGTTCATGGAGCTTTGAGAGAAAAAGTGGCATGGAGCTTTGTGATTACAGGGTTTTTGGAGCATTGTGATGACAAGGGCACGGAACACTGTGATACATGGGTCATGTAGGATTGTAACGACAAGGGCATGGAGAATTGTGATGACAAGAGCTTGTAACATTGTGATGAGAAGTGTCATGGAGCATTGTGATGACAAAGACGTAGAGAATTGTGATGACAAGGGACATGGAGCATTGTGATGACCAGAGCATGGACCATTTGTCTGACAAGTTTCATGGATTATTGTGATGACAAATGTCATGGAGCATTTTGATGACAAGGGCGTGGGGCATTGTGATGGGAAGAGCAGTGAGCATTTTAATGACAAGTTTTATGGAGCATTGTGATGACAAGTTTGTGGAGCATTGTGATGACAAGGGCAAGTCACATTTTGATGCCATGGGTCATGGAGCACAGTGCTGACAAGGTCATTCAGCTTTGTTATGACAAGGGTCATGGAGCATTGAGATGAAAAGGGACATGGAGCATTGTGATTACAGGGGTCTAGGAGCTTTGGATGACAGAGGTCATGGATCATTTTGATTTGATTGTGATGACAATAGCCTGAAGCATCATGATGATGGGCATTGTCCATTGAGATGACAGGTGTAATGGAGCATTGAGATTAAAAGGGGCATGGAGCATTGTGATTACAGTGGTACAGGAGCATTGTGATGACAAGAGCATGGAGCATTGTGATGAAAAGTGCTTGAAGCCTTTTTATGACATGTTTCAAGGAGCATTCTGAAGACGAGTGTCATGGAGCATTGTGATGACAACTCTCTTTAGCATTGTGATGACAAAGATCATGGAGCACTGTGATGACAGGTGTCATGGAGCATTGTGATGAGAAGGTCATGGAGCATTGGGCTGAAAATATTCATGGAGTATTGTGGTGAGAGGGTTCATGGATCCTTTTGATGGCAATGGAATGGAGCATTGTGATGACAAGGTCCTGGAGTATTGTGAAGAGAAGTCCATGGAGCCTTGTGATGACAAGTCTAATGGAGCATTCTGATGAAAAGGGGCATGGAGCATTGTGATTACAGGGCCCTGGAGCCGTGTAATGACAAGAGCAAGGAGCATTGAGATGAGAAGGCCATGGAGCATTCTCTTGATTTGTGTCATGGTGTTTTGTGATGACAAGGGCATGGACCATTGTGATTGCAGGCGTCTTGGAGCATTGTGATGACAAGGGTCATCGAGCCTTGTGAGGAGAAGGCCGTGGGACATTATGATGGCGGGGGTCATTGAGCATTGTTATGACGGGGGTAATGGAGCATAGTGATGAAAAGGTCACGGTACATAGGTCTATAAAATTTCATGGATTATTGTGATGACAGTGGGTATGGAGCATTGTGATGACAAAGGCTCCGAACACTGTGATACATGGGTCATGGAGGATTGTAATGACATGGGCATGAAGCATTGTGATGAGAAGGGCATTGAGAATTGTGATGACAAGCGTCATGGAGCTTTGTGATGACAAGGGTCATGGAGCTGTGTGATAACAAATGTCATGGAGCAGTTTGATGACAAGGGCATGGTGCATTGTGATGATAGGGTTCATGGAGCACTGACGTGAAAAGTGTCATGGAGCATCGTTATGACAGGGGTCTTGGAGGATTGTGATGACAAGGACATGGAGCATTGTGATGAGAAGGCCAAGAGAATTCTGATGACATCCGTCATGGAGCTTCGTGATGACAAGGGCATAGAGCATTGTGTTTACAGGGGTCTTGGAGCATTGAGATGAAAAGTGGCATGGTGCATTTTGATTACAGGGGTAATGGAGCATTGTGATGACAAGGGAATCGAGCATTGTGATGAAATAGGCATGGAACCTTTTCATGAAAGGGTTCAAGGAGGATTCTGATGACAAGTGTCAGGGAGCATTGCGATGACAATAGTCATGAAGCACTGTGATGACAGGGCTAATGGAGCATGGTGATGAGAATGTCATGGAGCATTGGGCTGAAAATGTTCATGGAGTATTGTGATGAGAGGTGTCATGGACCCTTGTGATGACAAGGGATTGGAGCATTGAGATGAGAAGAACATGGAGCCTTGTGATGACAAGTCTCATGGAGCATTCTGATGAAAAGGGGCATGGAGCATTGTGATTACAGGGGTCATGGAGCATTGTGATGACAATGGCATGGAGCAATTTGATGTGAAGGCCATGGAGCTTTCTGATGATATGTGTCATGGAGTTTTGTGATGAAAAGTGCATGGAGCATTGTGATTACATGGATCTTGGGGCACTGTGATGACAATGGTCATGGAGCCTTGTGATGAAAAGGCCGTGGAACATCTTGATGGCATGGGTCATGGAGCATTGTTATGACAATGGTAATGGAGCATTGTGATGACAAAGTCATGGAGCATTTTGATGAGAAGGGCATAGAGCTTTGTCATGACAAGCATCATGGAGCTTTGGGATGACAAAGTCATGGAGCAATGTGATGAGAGGGTTCATGGAGCATTATGATGACGATGGCATGGAGCATTGTGATGCCAAAGGTCATGGACCTTTGTGATGACAAATGTCATGTAGCATTTTGATGACAAGGGCATGGTGCATTGTGATGAGTAGGACAGAAAGCAATGTGATGACAGGGTCATGAGGCAGTTGGATGAAAAGTGTCATGGAACATTTTGATGACAGGCGTTATGGATCATTGTGATGTCAAGGGTCATCGAGCATTGTAATGAAAAGTGTCATGGTGCATTTTGATGACAGGGGTTATAGTACATTGTGATGTCAGGGGTCATGGAGCAGTGTGATGATAAGGGCATGTAGCATTGTGATGACAGGGGTCATGGAACATTGTGATGACATGGGTGAGGTAGTATTGTGATGACTAGTGATGGAACATTGTGATATCAGTGCTGAGAGAGTATTTTGATGAGAATTGCATGGAAAAATTTGATGACAAGATTTATGGAGCATTGTGATGACAAGCTTGTGGAGAATTGTGATGACAAGCGCATGGCATATTGTGATGACATGTGTCATGGAGCATTGTGCTGACAAGCACATGGAGCATTTTGGTGACAATGGCATGGAGCATTGTGATGACAGAGGCATTACGAATTGGTCTGACAAGTTTCATGGATTATTGTGATGACAGTGGGCATGGCGAATTGTGATGACAAGGCCATGGAGCATTGTGAGGACAAGTTTGTGGAGTATTGTGAAGACAGGTGTCCGGGAGCATTGTGATGACATATGTTCTGGTCCATTGTGATGAGAATGGCATGGGTAATTGTGATGCCAAGTGTCATGGAGGATTGTGATGTCAAACGTAATGGAACGTTGTGATGACAAGGTCTTGGTGCATTGTGATGACAAGGGCCATTGAGAAGTTTGATGACAAGGTCGTGAAGCATTGTGATGACAAGCGCATGTACCTTGCTATGACAGGGGTCATGGAGCATTGCGATTACAAATGCATGGAGAATAGTGATGACAAGAGCATGTAACATTGTGATGAGAAGTGTTTTGGAGCATTGTGATGACAAGGACGTGGAGAATTGTGATGACAAGGGACATGGAGCATTGTGAGGACCAGGGCATGGAGCACTGTGATGTCAAGAACGTGCAGCATTGTGATGATAAGTCCATGGATAATAGTGATGACGAGTGTCATGGAGCACTGTAATGGTAAGGGGCATGGAGCATTGTGAGGAGAGCTGTCATGGAGTATTGTGGTGACAGGGGTCATGGAGCATTGTGATGACAATTGTCATGGAGCTTTCTGATGACAAGCTTGTGGAATATTGTGATGACAATGGCATGGAGCATTGTGATGGAAAGGGTATGGATCATTGTGATGAAAAAGGCATGGATCCTTTTCATGACAGGATTCAAGGAGCATTCCGAAGACAAGAGTCAGGGAGCACTGTGATGACAAGTGTATTGAGCATTGTGATGACAAAGGTCATGGAGCATTGAGATGACAAGGTCATGGAGTATGGTGATGACAGGCATCATGGAGCGTTGTGATGACAAGTCTTATGGAACATTGTGATCACACGTGTTTGGAGCATTGCGATGACAGAGTTCATGGATCATATTGATTTCAAGGAGCATGGATCTTTGTGATGAAAAGGGTATGAAGCAATGTGATCCCAAGATGCATGGAGGATTGTGATGACAATGGTAATGGAGGAATATGATGACAAACGCATGGAGCATTGTGATGAAAAGGTCATGTAGCGTTTTGCTGACAAAGGCATGGAGCATTGTGATGACAAGTGTCATGGAGCACTGTGATGACAAACATCACGTAGCATTGTGATTACAGGGGTCATGGAGCATTGGGATGACACGGCCAAGGATCATTGTGTTGACAAGTGTTATGGAGAATTTTGATGACAAGAGTCCAGGATCATTGTGTTTTCAGGGGTCATGGAGCGTTGTGATGAGAGTGGTCATAGAGCATTGGGATGACAAGGGTCATGGAGCATTGTGATCATAAGGTCATGGAGCATTGGGCTGAAAATATTCATGGAGTATTGTGATGACAGGTGGCATGGAGCATTGTGATGACAATGTCCTGGAGCATTTAATGAGAAGACCATGGAGCCATGTGATGACTAGTCTCATGGAGCATTCTCACGAAAAGCGGCATGGAGCATTGTGATTACTGTGGTCTTGGAGCATTGTGATGAATAGGGCATGGAGCATTTTGATGAAAAATGCATGGAGCCTTGCATGACAGGGTTCCAAGAGCATATTGACATCAAGTGTCAGGGACCATTGTGATGAAAAGTGTATTGAGCATTGTGAAGCCAAACTCATGGAGCATTGTGATGAGAAGACCATGGATAATATTGATGACGAGCGTCATGGGGCGTTGTGAGGACAAGTGTTATGGAACACTGTGATCACAAGGGATTGGAGCCTTGTGATGACAGAGGTCATGGAGCATTTTGAGTTCATTCTGATGACAATAGCATGAAGCACTATGATGATGTGCATGGTGCATTGTGATGACAGGGTTCATGGAACATTGAGATGAAAAGGGGCATGGAGCATTGTAGTTACAAGGGTCTTGGAGCTTTGTGATGACAAGGGCATGCAGCATTGTGATGAGAAGGCCATGGAGGATTCTGATGACATGCGTCATGGAGATTTGTGATAACAAGGGCATGGAGCATTGTGTTGAGAAGACCATGGATAATGGTGATGACGAGCGTCATGAGGCGTTGTGATGAAAAGTGCTGGGAACATTGTGATCCCAAGGGTTTAGAGCATTGTGATGGCAGATGTCATGGAGCATTTTGATTTCATTTTGATTACAATAGCGTGAAGCAATAAGATGATGGACATGTTGCATTGTGATTACAGGGTTCTTGGAGCATTGTGATGACAAGGGCATGGAGCATTGTGATGAGAAGGCCATGGAGCATTCTGATGACTTGTGTCATGGAGATTTTGATGACAAAGGCATGAAGCACTGTTGTAACAGTTGTCTTAGAGCATTGTGATTACAAGGGTTATGGAGCCTTGTGATAAGAAGGCCGTGGAACATTGTGATGGCTGGGGTCATGGAGCATTGTTATGACAGTGGCAATGGAGCATTGTGATGACAAGGGCATGGAGCATTGGTCTGAAAAGTTTCATGGATTATTGTGATGAGAGTGGGCATGGAGCATTGTGATAACAAGGGCACGGAACACTGTGATACATGGGTCATGTAGGATTGTAACGACAAGGGAATGGAGAATTGTGATGACAAGAGCATGTAACATTGTGATGAGAAGTGTCATGGAGCATTGTGGTGACAAAGATGTAGAGAATTGTGATGACAAGGGACATGGAGCATTGCGATGACCAGAGCATGGAGCATTGGTCTGACAAGTTTCATGGATTATTTGGATGACGAGTGTCAGGGAGCATTGTGATGACAACTCTCTTGAGCATTGTGATGACAAAGATCATGGATCACTGTGATGACATGTGTCATGGAGCATTGTGATGAGTAGGTCATGTAGCATTGGGCTGAAAATATTCATGGAGTATTGTGGTGACAGGTGTCATGGATCCTTTTGATAGCAAGGGAATGGAGCATTGTGATGACAAGGTCCTGGAGCATAGTGATGAGAAGACCATGGAGCCTTGTGATGACAAGTCTAATGGAGCATTCTGATGAAAAGGGGCATGGAGCATTATGATTACAGGGCCCTGGAGCATTGTAATGACAAGAGAAAGGAGCTTTGTGATGAGAAGGCCATGGAGCATTCTCATGATTTGTGTCATGGTGTTTTGTGATGACAAGGGCATGGACCTTTGTGATTGCAGGCGTCTTGGAGCTTTGTGATGACAAGGGTCATGGAGCCTTGTGAGGAGAAGGCCGTGGGACATTATGATGGCAGGGGTCATGGAGCATTGTTATGACGGGTGTAATGGAGCATTGTGATGAAAAGGGCACGGAACATAGGTCTATAAAATTTCATGGATTATTGTGATGACAGTGGGTGTGGAGCATTGTGATGACAAGGGCTCGGAACACTGTGATACATGGGTCATGGAGGATTGTAATGACATGGGCATGGAGCATTGTGATGAGAAGGGCATCGAGAATTGTGATGACAAGCGTCATGGAACTTTGTGATGACAAGGGCATGGAGCATATGATGAGAGGTTTCAGGGAGCATTGTGATGACAATGGCATGGAGCATTGTGATGCCAAGGGTCATGGATCTGTGTGATAACAAATGTCACGGAGCAGTTTGATGACAAGGGCATGGTGCATTGTGATGAGAAGGGCAGGGAGCATTGTGATGACAGGTGTTATGGAACATTATGATGTCATGGCTCATGGAAAATTGTGATGATAGGGGCATGTAGCATGGTGATGACAGGTCTCATGGAACATTGTGAGATGACAAGTGTTTTGAGCATTGTGATGACAAACATCTTGGATCATTGAGATGACAAGGGCATGGAGTAGTGTGATGACAGGCATCATGGAGCATTGTGATGAGTGTGTTATGGAACATTGTGATCACAAGGCTTTGGAGCCTAGTGATGACAGAGGTCATGGATCATGTTGATTTCAAGGAGCATGGAACATTGTGATGACAAGGGCATGAAGTAATGTGATCCCAAGTTTCAGGGAGGATTGTGATGACAATGGTAAAGGAGAATTGTGATGAGAATCACATGGAGCACTGTGATGACAAGGTTATGTAGCATTTTGCTGACAAAGGCATGGAGCATTGTGATGACAAGTGTCATGGAACATTGTGATAACAGGGGTCATAGAGCATTAGGATGACAAGAGCATGGACCATTTTGATGAGAAGAGTCATGGAGCATTTTGATGACAAGAGCCACAGATCATTGTGTTGTCAGGGGTCATTGAGCGTTGTGATGACAGTGGTCATGGAGCATTGGGCTGAAAATGTTCTTGGAGCATTGTGAACACAAGGGAATGGAGCATTGTGGTGACAATATCCTGGAGCATTGTGCTGAGATGACCATGGTGTCTTTTGATGACAAGTCTCATGGAGCAAGCTAATGGAAAGGGGCATGGAGCATTGTGATTACAGTTGTCTTGGAGCATTGTGATGACAAGAGCATGGAGCATTGTGATGAGAAGTCCATGGAACATTCTGATGACCTGCATCATGGAGCTTTGTGATGACAATGGCAAGAGGCATTGTGATTACAGGGGTCTTGGAGCATTGTGATGAAAAGGGCATGGATCATTGTGATGACAAAGGCATGGAGCCTTGTCATGACAGGGTTCAAGGAACATACTGACGACAAGTGTCAGGGAGCATTGTGATGACAAGTGTCATGGAGCACTGTGATGACAAGCATCATGGAGCCTTGTGATAACCGGGATCTTGGAGCATTGTGATGAAAAGTGAATGCATCATTGTGATGAAAAAGTCATGGTGCCTTGTCATGACAGGGTTCAAGGAGCACTCTGACGACAAGTGTCAGGGAGCATTGTGATGAAAAGTGTATTGAGCATTGTGATGACAAAGGTCATGGAGCACTGTGATGAGAAGACCATGGATAATTGGGATGACGAGCGTCATGGGGCGTTGTGATGACAAGTGTTATGGAACATTGTGATCAAAAGGGTTTGGAGCATTGTGATGACAGAGGTCATGGAGCATTTTGATTTCATTGTGATGACAAAATCATGAAGCATTATGATGAAGGGCATGGTGCATTGTGATGATAGGGTTCATGGAGCACTGAGATGAAAAGTGTCATGGAGCATTGTTATGACAGGTATCTTGAAGCATTGTGATGACAAGGGCATGGAGCATTGTGATGAGAAGGCCAAGGAGAATTCTGATGACATGCGTCATGGATCTTCGTGATGACAAGGGCATAGAGCATTGTGATTACAGGGGTCTTGGAGCATTGAGATGAAAAGGGGCGTGGAGCATTGTGATTACAGTGGTAAAGGAGCATTGTGATGACAAGGGAATTGAGAATTGTGATGAAATAGGCATGGAACCTTTTCATGACAGGGTTCAAGGAGGATTCTGCTGACAAGTGTCTGGGAGCATTGTGATGACAAAAGTCATGAAGCACTGTGATGACAGGGGTAATGGAGCATTGTGATGAGAAGGTCATGGAGCATTGGGCTCAAAATATTCATGGAGTATTGTGATGACAAGGGAATGGAGCACTGTGATGACAAGGGAATGGAGCATTGAGATGAGTAGACCATGGAGCCTTGTGATGACAAGTCTCATGGAGCATTCTGATGAAAAGGGGTATGGAGCATTGTGATTACAGGGCTCTTGGAGCATTGTGATGACAATGGCGTGGAGCATTTTGATGAGAAGTCCATGGAGCTTTCTGATGATATGTGTCATGGAGTTTTGTGATGAAAAGGGCAAGGAGCTTTGTGATTACAGGGGTCTTGGAGCACTGTGATGACAATGGTCATGGAGCCTTGTGATGAACAGGCCGTGGAATATTTTGATGGCAGGGGTCATGGAGCAAACATTGTTATGACAGTGGTAATGGAGCATTGTGATGACAAAGGCATGGAGCATTTTGATGAGAAGGGTATCGAGCATTTTGATGACAAGCATCATGGAGCTTTGGGATGACAAAGTCATGGAGCAATGTGATGAGAGGGTTCATGGAGCATTGTGATGACAATGGCATGGAGCATTGTGATGCCAAACGTAATGGACCTTTGTGATGACAAATGTCATGCAGCATTTTGATGACAAGGGCATGGTGCATTGTGATGAGTAAGACAGAGAGAAATGTGATGACAGGGTCATCGAGCAGATGGATGAAAAGTGTCATGGAACATTTTGATGACAGGGGTTATGGATCATTGTGATATCAAGGGTCATCGAGCATTGTGATGAAAAGGGTCATGGTGCATTTTGATGGCAGGGGTTATAATACATGGTGATGTCAGCGGTCATGGAGCACTGTGATGATAAGGGCATGTAGCATTGTGATGACAGGGGTCATGGAACATTGTGATGACATGGTTGTGGCAGTATTGTGATGACCAGTGATGGAAAATTGTGATATCAGTGGTGAGAGAGCATTTTGATGAGAAGTGCTTGGAGAAATTTGAGGACAAGGTTTATGGAGCATTGTGATG
Source organism: Mesoplodon densirostris (assembly GCF_025265405.1). NCBI lineage: Eukaryota > Metazoa > Chordata > Mammalia > Artiodactyla > Ziphiidae > Mesoplodon > Mesoplodon densirostris. The sequence continues at coordinate 4,567,198 of NC_082682.1, forward strand.
ACAAGCTTGTGGAGAATTGTGATGACAAGTGCATGGCATATTGTGATGACATGTGTCATGGAGCATTGTGCTGACAAGCATATGGAGCATTGTGGTGACAATGGCATGGAGCATTGTGATGACAGAGGCATGACGAATTGGCCTGACAAGTTTCATGGATTATTGTGATGACAGTGGGCATGGTGAATTGTGATGAAAAGGGCACGGAGCATTGGCATGACAAGTTTATGGATTATTGTGAAGACAGGTGTCCGGGAGCATTGTGATGACATATGTTCTGGTCCATTGTGATGAGAATGGCATGGAGAATTGTGAGGCCAAGTGTCATGGAGGATTGTGATGTCAAACGTAATGGAGCGTTGTGATGACAAGGTCTTGGAGCATTGTGATGACAAGGGCAAGGAGCATTGTGATAACAAGGGCCATTGAGAAGTTTGATGACAAGGTCTTGAAGCATTGTGATGACAAGCGCATGTACCTTGCTATGACAGGGGTCATGGAGCATTGCGATTACAAATGCATGGAGAATAGTGATGACAAGAGCATGTAACATTGTGATGAGAAGTGTTTTGGAGCATTGTGATGACAAGGACGTAGAGAATTGTGATGACAGGGACATGGAGCATTGTGAGGACCAGGGCATGGAGCACTGTGATGACAAGAACGTGGAGCATTGTGATGAGAAGTCCATGGATAATTGTTATGACGAGTGTCATGGAGCACTGTAATGACAAGGGACATGGAGCATTGTGAGGACAGCTGTCATGGAGCATTGTGGTGATAGGGGTCATGGAGCATTGTGAGGACAAGTGTCATGGAGCATTCTGATGACAAGCTTGTGGAGTATTGTGATGAAAATGGCATGGAGAATTGTGATGGAAAGGGTATGGATCATTGTAATGAAAAACGCATGGATCCTTTTCATGACAGGATTCAAGGAGCATTCCGAAGACAAGTGTCACGGATCATTGTGATGACAAGTGTATTGAGCATTGTGATGACAAAGGTCATGGAGCATTGAGATGACAAGGGCATGGAGTATTGTGATGACAGGCATCATGGAGTGTTGTGATGACAAGTGTTATGGAACATTGTGATCACACGGGTTTGGAGCATTGCGATGACAGAGTTCATGGATCATATTGATTTCAAGGAGCATGGATCTTTGTGATGACAAGGACATGAAGCAATGTGATCCCAAGATGCATGGAGGATTGTGATGACAATGGTAATGGAGGAATGTGATGACAAGCGCATGGAGCATTGTGATGAAAAGGTCATGTAGCGTTTTGGTGACAAAGGCATGGAGCATTGTCATGACAAGTGTCATGGAGCACTATGATGACAAACGTCACGTAGCATTGTGATTACAGGGGTCATGGAGCATTGGGATGGCACGGCCAAGGATCATTGTGTTGACAAGTGATATGGAGAATTTTGATGACAAGAGTCCCGATCATTGTGTTGTCAGGGGTCATGGAGCGTTGTGATGACAATTGTCATGGAGCATTGGGATCACAAGGGTCATGGAGCATTGTGATCATAAGGTTATGGAACATTGGGCTGAAAATGTTCATGGAGTATTGTGATGAGAAGTGTCATGGAGCATTGTGATGACAAGGGAATGGAGCATTGTGATGACAATGTCCTGGAGCATTTAATGAGAAGACCATGCAGCCATGTGATGACAAGTCTCATGGAGCATTCTCACAAAAATCGGCATGGAGCATTGTGATTTCTGTGGTCTTGGAGCTTTGTGATGAATAGGGCATGGAGCCTTGTGATGAAAATGGCATGGAGCCTTGCCATGACAGGGTTCCAAGAGCATATTGACATCAAGTGTCAGGGACCACTGTGATGACAAGTGTATTGAGCATGGTGATTCCAAAGCTCATGGAGCATTGTGATGAGAACACCATGGATAATTTTGATGAAAAGCCTCATGGGGAGTTGTGAGGACAAGTGTTATTGAACATTGTGATCACAAGGGATTGGAGCCTTGTGATGACAGAGGTCATGGAGCATTTTGAGTTCATTCTGATGACAATAGCATGAAGCTCTATGATGATGGGCATGGTGCATTGTGATGACAGTGTTCATGGAGCAATGAGATGAAAAGGTGCATGGAACATTGTAGTTACAAGTGTCTTGGAGCTTTGTGATGAGAAGGGCATGCAGCTTTGTGATAAGAAGGCCATGGAGGATTCTGATGACATGCGTCATGGAGCTTTGTGATGACAAGAGCATGGAGCATTGTGATGAGAAGACCATGGATAATGGTGATGACGAGCGTCATGGGGCATTGTGATGAAAAGTGTTATGGAACATTGAGATCTCAAGGCTTTAGAGCATTGTGATGGCAGATGTCATGGAGCATTTTGATTTCATTTTGGTTACAATAGCGTGAAGCAATATGATGATGGACATGTTGCATTGTGAATACAGGGTTCATGGAGCTTTGAGAGAAAAAGTGGCATGGAGCTTTGTGATTACAGGGTTTTTGGAGCATTGTGATGACAAGGGCACGGAACACTGTGATACATGGGTCATGTAGGATTGTAACGACAAGGGCATGGAGAATTGTGATGACAAGAGCTTGTAACATTGTGATGAGAAGTGTCATGGAGCATTGTGATGACAAAGACGTAGAGAATTGTGATGACAAGGGACATGGAGCATTGTGATGACCAGAGCATGGACCATTTGTCTGACAAGTTTCATGGATTATTGTGATGACAAATGTCATGGAGCATTTTGATGACAAGGGCGTGGGGCATTGTGATGGGAAGAGCAGTGAGCATTTTAATGACAAGTTTTATGGAGCATTGTGATGACAAGTTTGTGGAGCATTGTGATGACAAGGGCAAGTCACATTTTGATGCCATGGGTCATGGAGCACAGTGCTGACAAGGTCATTCAGCTTTGTTATGACAAGGGTCATGGAGCATTGAGATGAAAAGGGACATGGAGCATTGTGATTACAGGGGTCTAGGAGCTTTGGATGACAGAGGTCATGGATCATTTTGATTTGATTGTGATGACAATAGCCTGAAGCATCATGATGATGGGCATTGTCCATTGAGATGACAGGTGTAATGGAGCATTGAGATTAAAAGGGGCATGGAGCATTGTGATTACAGTGGTACAGGAGCATTGTGATGACAAGAGCATGGAGCATTGTGATGAAAAGTGCTTGGAGCCTTTTCATGACATGTTTCAAGGAGCATTCTGAAGACGAGTGTCAGGGAGCATTGTGATGACAACTCTCTTTAGCATTGTGATGACAAAGATCATGGAGCACTGTGATGACAGGTGTCATGGAGCATTGTGATGAGAAAGTCATGGAGCATTGGGCTGAAAATATTCATGGAGTATTGTGGTGAGAGGGTTCATGGATCCTTTTGATGGCAATGGAATGGAGCATTGTGATGACAAGGTCCTGGAGTATTGTGAAGAGAAGTCCATGGAGCCTTGTGATGACAAGTCTAATGGAGCATTCTGATGAAAAGGGGCATGGAGCATTGTGATTACAGGGCCCTGGAGCCGTGTAATGACAAGAGCAAGGAGCATTGAGATGAGAAGGCCATGGAGCATTCTCTTGATTTGTGTCATGGTGTTTTGTGATGACAAGGGCATGGACCATTGTGATTGCAGGCGTCTTGGAGCATTGTGATGACAAGGGTCATCGAGCCTTGTGAGGAGAAGGCCGTGGGACATTATGATGGCGGGGGTCATTGAGCATTGTTATGACGGGTGTAATGGAGCATAGTGATGAAAAGGTCACGGTACATAGGTCTATAAAATTTCATGGATTATTGTGATGACAGTGGGTATGGAGCATTGTGATGACAAGGGCTCCGAACACTGTGATACATGTGTCATGGAGGATTGTAATGACATGGGCATGAAGCATTGTGATGAGAAGGGCATTGAGAATTGTGATGACAAGCGTCATGGAGCTTTGTGATGACAAGGGTCATGGAGCCGTGTGATAACAAATGTCATGGAGCAGTTTGATGACAAGGGCATGGTGCATTGTGATGATAGGGTTCATGGAGCACTGACATGAAAAGTGTCATGGAGCATCGTTAAGACAGGGGTCGTGGAGCATTGTGATGACAAGGGATTGGAGCATTGAGATGAGAAGAACATGGAGCCTTGTGATGACAAGTCTCATGGTGCATTCTGATGAAAAGGGGCATGGAGCATTGTGATTACAGGGGTCATGGAGCATTGTGATGACAATGGCATGGAGCAATTTGATGTGAAGGCCATGGAGCTTTCTGATGATATGTGTCATGGAGTTTTGTGATGAAAAGTGCATGGAGCATTGTGATTACATGGATCTTGGGGCACTGTGATGACAATGGTCATGGAGCCTTGTGATGAAAAGGCCGTGGAACATCTTGATGGCATGGGTCATGGAGCATTGTTATGACAATGGTAATGGAGCATTGTGATGACAAAGTCATGGAGCATTTTGATGAGAAGGGCATAGAGATTTGTGATGACAAGCATCATGGAGCTTTGGGATGACAAAGTCATGGAGCAATGTGATGAGAGGGTTCATGGAGCATTATGATGACGATGGCATGGAACATTGTGATGCCAAAGGTCATGGACCTTTGTGATGACAAATGTCATGTAGCATTTTGATGACAAGGGCATGGTGCATTGTGATGAGTAGGACAGAAAGCAATGTGATGACAGGGTCATGAGGCAGTTGGATGAAAAGTGTCATGGAACATTTTGATGACAGGCGTTATGGATCATTTTGATGTCAAGGGTCATCGAGCATTGTAATGAAAAGTGTCATGGTGCATTTTGATGACAGGGGTTATAGTACATTGTGATGTCAGGGGTCATGGAGCAGTGTGATGATAAGGGCATGTAGCATTGTGATGACAGGGGTCATGGAACATTGTGATGACATGGGTGAGGTAGTATTGTGATGACTAGTGATGGAACATTGTGATATCAGTGCTGAGAGAGCATTTTGATGAGAATTGCATGGAGAAATTTGATGACAAGTTTTATGGAGCATTGTGATGACAAGCTTGTGGAAAATTGTGATGACAAGTGCATGGCATATTGTGATGACATATGTCATGGAGCATTGTGCTGACAAGCACATGGAGCATTTTGGTGACAATGGCATGGAGCATTGTGATGACAGAGGCATTACGAATTGGTCTGACAAGTTTCATGGATTATTGTGATGACAGTGGGCATGGCGAATTGTGATGACAAGGGCCTGGAGCATTGTGAGGACAAGTTTGTGGAGTATTGTGAAGACAGGTGTCCGGGAGCATTGTGATGACATATGTTCTGGTCCATTGTGATGAGAATGGCATGGGTAATTGTGATGTCAAGTGTCATGGAGGATTGTGATGTCAAACGTAATGGAGCGTTGTGATGACAAGGTCTTGGTGCATTGTGATGACAAGGGCCATTGAGAAGTTTGATGACAAGGTCGTGAAGCATTGTGATGACAAGCGCATGTACCTTGCTATGACAGGGGTCATGGAGCATTGCGATTACAAATGCATGGAGAATAGTGATGACAAGAGCATGTAACATTGTGATGAGAAGTGTTTTGGAGCATTGTGATGACAAGGACGTGGAGAATTGTGATGACAAGGGACATGGAGCATTGTGAGGACCAGGGCATGGAGCACTGTGATGTCAAGAACGTGCAGCATTGTGATGATAAGTCCATGGATAATAGTGATGACGAGTGTCATGGAGCACTGTAATGGTAAGGGGCATGGAGCATTGTGAGGAGAGCTGTCATGGAGTATTGTGGTGACAGGGGTCATGGAGCATTGTGATGACAATTGTCATGGAGCTTTCTGATGACAAGCTTGTGGAATATTGTGATGACAATGGCATGGAGCATTGTGATGGAAAGGGTATGGATCATTGTGATGAAAAAGGCATGGATCCATTTCATGACAGGATTCAAGGAGCATTCCGAAGACAAGAGTCAGGGAGCATTGTGATGACAAGTGTATTGAGCTTTGTGATGACAAAGGTCATGGAGCATTGAGATGACAAGGTCATGGAGTATGGTGATGACAGGCATCATGGAGCGTTGTGATGACAAGTCTTATGGAACATTGTGATCACACGTGTTTGGAGCATTGCGATGACAGAGTTCATGGATCATATTGATTTCAAGGAGCATGGATCTTTGTGATGAAAAGGGCATGAAGCAATGTGATCCCAAGATGCATGGAGGATTGTGATGACAATGGTAATGGAGGAATATGATGACAAACGCATGGAGCATTGTGATGAAAAGGTCATGTAGCGTTTTGCTGACAAAGGCATGGAGCATTGTGATGACAAGTGTCATGGAGCACTGTGATGACAAACATCACGTAGCATTGTGATTACAGGGGTCATGGAGCATTGGGATGACACGGCCAAGGATCATTGTGTTGACAAGTGTTATGGAGAATTTTGATGACAAGAGTGCCGGATCATTGTGTTGTCAGGTGTCATGGAGCGTTGTGATGACAGTGGTCATAGAGCATTGGGATGACAAGGGTCATGGAGCATTGTGATCATAAGGTCATGGAGCATTGGGCTGAAAATATTCATGGAGTATTGTGATGACAGGTGGCATGGAGCATTGTGATGACAATGTCCTGGAGCATTTAATGAGAAGACCATGAAGCCATGTGATGACTAGTCTCATGGAGCATTCTCACGAAAAGCGGCATGGAGCATTGTGATTACTGTGGTCTTGGAGCATTGTGATGAATAGGGCATGGAGCATTGTGATGAAAAATGCATGGAGCCTTGCATGACAGGGTTCCAAGAGCATATTGACATCAAGTGTCAGGGACTGTGATGAAAAGTGTATTGAGCATTGTGAAGCCAAACTCATGGAGCATTGTGATGAGAAGACCATGGATAATATTGATGACGAGCGTCATGGGGCGTTGTGAGGACAAGTGTTATGGAACATTGTGATCACAAGGGATTGGAGCCTTGTGATGACAGAGGTCATGGAGCATTTCGAGTTCATTCTGATGACAATAGCATGAAGCACTATGATGATGTGCATGGTGCATTGTGATGACAGGGTTCATGGAACATTGAGATGAAAAGGGGCATGGAGCATTGTAGTTACAAGGGTCTTGGAGCTTTGTGATGACAAGGGCATGCAGCATTGTGATGAGAAGGCCATGGAGGATTCTGATGACATGCGTCACGGAGCTTTGTGATGACAAGGGCATGGAGCATTGTGATGAGAAGACCATGGATAATGGTGATGACGAGCGTCATGAGGCGTTGTGATGAAAAGTGCTGGGAACATTGTGATCCCAAGGGTTTAGAGCATTGTGATGGCAGATGTCATGGAGCATTTTGATTTCATTTTGATTACAATAGCGTGAAGCAATAAGATGATGGACATGTTGCATTGTGATTACAGGGTTCTTGGAGCATTGTGATGACAAGGGCATGGAGCATTGTGATGAGAAGGCCATGGAGCATTCTGATGACTTGTGTCATGGAGATTTTGATGACAAAGGCATGAAGCACTGTTGTAACAGTGGTCTTAGAGCATTGTGATTACAAGGGTTATGGAGCCTTGTGATAAGAAGGCCGTGGAACATTGTGATGGCTGGGGTCATGGAGCATTGTTATGACAGTGGCAATGGAGCATTGTGATGACAAGGGCATGGAGCATTGGTCTGAAAAGTTTCATGGATTATTGTGATGAGAGTGGGCATGGAGCATTGTGATAACAAGGGCACGGAACACTGTGATACATGGGTCATGTAGGATTGTAACGACAAGGGAATGGAGAATTGTGATGACAAGAGCATGTAACATTGTGATGAGAAGTGTCATGGAGCATTGTGGTGACAAAGATGTAGAGAATTGTGATGACAAGGGACATGGAGCATTGCGATGACCAGAGCATGGAGCATTGGTCTGACAAGTTTCATGGATTATTTGGATGACGAGTGTCAGGGAGCATTGTGATGACAACTCTCTTGAGCATTGTGATGACAAAGATCATGGATCACTGTGATGACATGTGTCATGGAGCATTGTGATGAGTAGGTCATGTAGCATTGGGCTGAAAATATTCATGGAGTATTGTGGTGACAGGTGTCATGGATCCTTTTGATAGCAAGGGAATGGAGCATTGTGATGACAAGGTCCTGGAGCATAGTGATGAGAAGACCATGGAGCCTTGTGATGACAAGTCTAATGGAGCATTCTGATGAAAAGGGGCATGGAGCATTATGATTACAGGGCCCTGGAGCATTGTAATGACAAGAGAAAGGAGCTTTGTGATGAGAAGGCCATGGAGCATTCTCATGATTTGTGTCATGGTGTTTTGTGATGACAAGGGCATGGACCTTTGTGATTGCAGGCGTCTTGGAGCTTTGTGATGACAAGGGTCATGGAGCCTTGTGAGGAGAAGGCCGTGGGACATTATGATGGCAGGGGTCATGGAGCATTGTTATGACGGGTGTAATGGAGCATTGTGATGAAAAGGGCACGGAACATAGGTCTATAAAATTTCATGGATTATTGTGATGACAGTGGGTGTGGAGCATTGTGATGACAAGGGCTCGGAACACTGTGATACATGGGTCATGGAGGATTGTAATGACATGGGCATGGAGCATTGTGATGAGAAGGGCATCGAGAATTGTGATGACAAGCGTCATGGAACTTTGTGATGACAAGGGCATGGAGCATATGATGAGAGGTTTCAGGGAGCATTGTGATGACAATGGCATGGAGCATTGTGATGCCAAGGGTCATGGATCTGTGTGATAACAAATGTCACGGAGCAGTTTGATGACAAGGGCATGGTGCATTGTGATGAGAAGGGCAGGGAGCATTGTGATGACAGGTGTTATGGAACATTATGATGTCATGGCTCATGGAAAATTGTGATGATAGGGGCATGTAGCATGGTGATGACAGGTCTCATGGAACATTGTGAGATGACAAGTGTTTTGAGCATTGTGATGACAAACATCTTGGATCATTGAGATGACAAGGGCATGGAGTAGTGTGATGACAGGCATCATGGAGCATTGTGATGAGTGTGTTATGGAACATTGTGATCACAAGGCTTTGGAGCCTAGTGATGACAGAGGTCATGGATCATGTTGATTTCAAGGAGCATGGAACATTGTGATGACAAGGGCATGAAGTAATGTGATCCCAAGTTTCAGGGAGGATTGTGATGACAATGGTAAAGGAGAATTGTGATGAGAATCACATGGAGCACTGTGATGACAAGGTTATGTAGCATTTTGCTGACAAAGGCATGGAGCATTGTGATGACAAGTGTCATGGAACATTGTGATAACAGGGGTCATAGAGCATTAGGATGACAAGAGCATGGACCATTTTGATGAGAAGAGTCATGGAGCATTTTGATGACAAGAGCCACAGATCATTGTGTTGTCAGGGGTCATTGAGCGTTGTGATGACAGTGGTCATGGAGCATTGGGCTGAAAATGTTCTTGGAGCATTGTGAACACAAGGGAATGGAGCATTGTGGTGACAATATCCTGGAGCATTGTGCTGAGATGACCATGGTGTCTTTTGATGACAAGTCTCATGGAGCAAGCTAATGGAAAGGGGCATGGAGCATTGTGATTACAGTTGTCTTGGAACATTGTGATGACAAGAGCATGGAGCATTGTGATGAGAAGTCCATGGAACATTCTGATGACATGCATCATGGAGCTTTGTGATGACAATGGCAAGAGGCATTGTGATTACAGGGGTCTTGGAGCATTGTGATGAAAAGGGCATGGATCATTGTGATGACAAAGGCATGGAGCCTTGTCATGACAGGGTTCAAGGAACATACTGACGACAAGTGTCAGGGAGCATTGTGATGACAAGTGTCATGGAGCACTGTGATGACAAGCATCATGGAGCCTTGTGATAACCGGGATCTTGGAGCATTGTGATGAAAAGTGAATGCATCATTGTGATGAAAAAGTCATGGTGCCTTGTCATGACAGGGTTCAAGGAGCACTCTGACGACAAGTGTCAGGGAGCATTGTGATGAAAAGTGTATTGAGCATTGTGATGACAAAGGTCATGGAGCACTGTGATGAGAAGACCATGGATAATTGGGATGACGAGCGTCATGGGGCGTTGTGATGACAAGTGTTATGGAACATTGTGATCAAAAGGGTTTGGAGCATTGTGATGACAGAGGTCATGGAGCATTTTGATTTCATTGTGATGACAAAATCATGAAGCATTATGATGAAGGGCATGGTGCATTGTGATGATAGGGTTCATGGAGCACTGAGATGAAAAGTGTCATGGAGCATTGTTATGACAGGTATCTTGAAGCATTGTGATGACAAGGGCATGGAGCATTGTGATGAGAAGGCCAAGGAGAATTCTGATGACATGCGTCATGGATCTTCGTGATGACAAGGGCATAGAGCATTGTGATTACAGGGGTCTTGGAGCATTGAGATGAAAAGGGGCGTGGAGCATTGTGATTACAGTGGTAAAGGAGCATTGTGATGACAAGGGAATTGAGAATTGTGATGAAATAGGCATGGAACCTTTTCATGACAGGGTTCAAGGAGGATTCTGCTGACAAGTGTCTGGGAGCATTGTGATGACAAAAGTCATGAAGCACTGTGATGACAGGGGTAATGGAGCATTGTGATGAGAAGGTCATGGAGCATTGGGCTCAAAATATTCATGGAGTATTGTGATGACAAGGGAATGGAGCACTGTGATGACAAGGGAATGGAGCATTGAGATGAGTAGACCATGGAGCCTTGTGATGACAAGTCTCATGGAGCATTCTGATGAAAAGGGGTATGGAGCATTGTGATTACAGGGCTCTTGGAGCATTGTGATGACAATGGCGTGGAGCATTTTGATGAGAAGTCCATGGAGCTTTCTGATGATATGTGTCATGGAGTTTTGTGATGAAAAGGGCAAGGAGCTTTGTGATTACAGGGGTCTTGGAGCACTGTGATGACAATGGTCATGGAGCCTTGTGATGAACAGGCCGTGGAATATTTTGATGGCAGGGGTCATGGAGCAAACATTGTTATGACAGTGGTAATGGAGCATTGTGATGACAAAGGCATGGAGCATTTTGATGAGAAGGGTATCGAGCATTTTGATGACAAGCATCATGGAGCTTTGGGATGACAAAGTCATGGAGCAATGTGATGAGAGGGTTCATGGAGCATTGTGATGACAATGGCATGGAGCATTGTGATGCCAAACGTAATGGACCTTTGTGATGACAAATGTCATGCAGCATTTTGATGACAAGGGCATGGTGCATTGTGATGAGTAAGACAGAGAGAAATGTGATGACAGGGTCATCGAGCAGATGGATGAAAAGTGTCATGGAACATTTTGATGACAGGGGTTATGGATCATTGTGATATCAAGGGTCATCGAGCATTGTGATGAAAAGGGTCATGGTGCATTTTGATGGCAGGGGTTATAATACATGGTGATGTCAGCGGTCATGGAGCACTGTGATGATAAGGGCATGTAGCATTGTGATGACAGGGGTCATGGAACATTGTGATGACATGGTTGTGGGAGTATTGTGATGACCAGTGATGGAAAATTGTGATATCAGTGGTGAGAGAGCATTTTGATGAGAAGTGCTTAGAGAAATTTGAGGACAAGGTTTATGGAGCATTGTGATGACAAGCTTGTGGAGAATTGTGATGACAAGTGCATGGCATATTGTGATGACATGTGTCATGGAGCATTGTGCTGACAAGCATATGGAGCATTGTGGTGACAATGGCATGGAGCATTGTGATGACAGAGGCATGACGAATTGGCCTGAGAAGTTTCATGGATTATTGTGATGACAGTGGGCATGGTGAATTGTGATGAAAAGGGCACGGAGCATTGGCATGACAAGTTTATGGATTATTGTGAAGACAGGTGTCCGGGAGCATTGTGATGACATATGTTCTGGTCCATTGTGATGAGAATGGCATGGAGAATTGTGAGGCCAAGTGTCATGGAGGATTGTGATGTCAAACGTAATGGAGCGTTGTGATGACAAGGTCTTGGAGCATTGTGATGACAAGGGCAAGGAGCATTGTGATAACAAGGGCCATTGAGAAGTTTGATGACAAGGTCTTGAAGCATTGTGATGACAAGCACATGTACCTTGCTATGACAGGGGTCATGGAGCATTGCGATTACAAATGCATGGAGAATAGTGATGACAAGAGCATGTAACATTGTGATGAGAAGTGTTTTGGAGCATTGTGATGACAAGGACGTAGAGAATTGTGATGACAGGGACATGGAGCATTGTGAGGACCAGGGCATGGAGCACTGTGATGACAAGAACGTGGAGCATTGTGATGAGAAGTCCATGGATAATTGTTATGACGAGTGTCATGGAGCACTGTAATGACAAGGGACATGGAGCATTGTGAGGACAGGTGTCATGGAGCATTGTGGTGATAGGGGTCATGGAGCATTGTGAGGACAAGTGTCATGGAGCATTCTGATGACAAGCTTGTGGAGTATTGTGATGAAAATGGCATGGAGAATTGTGATGGAAAGGGTATGGATCATTGTAATGAAAAACGCATGGATCCTTTTCATGACAGGATTCAAGGAGCATTCCGAAGACAAGTGTCACGGATCATTGTGATGACAAGTGTATTGAGCATTGTGATGACAAAGGTCATGGAGCATTGAGATGACAAGGGCATGGAGTATTGTGATGACAGGCATCATGGAGTGTTGTGATGACAAGTGTTATGGAACATTGTGATCACACGGGTTTGGAGCATTGCGATGACAGAGTTCATGGATCATATTGATTTCAAGGAGCATGGATCTTTGTGATGACAAGGACATGAAGCAATGTGATCCCAAGATGCATGGAGGATTGTGATGACAATGGTAATGGAGGAATGTGATGACAAGCGCATGGAGCATTGTGATGAAAAGGTCATGTAGCGTTTTGGTGACAAAGGCATGGAGCATTGTCATGACAAGTGTCATGGAGCACTATGATGACAAACGTCACGTAGCATTGTGATTACAGGGGTCATGGAGCATTGGGATGGCACGGCCAAGGATCATTGTGTTGACAAGTGATATGGAGAATTTTGATGACAAGAGTCCCGATCATTGTGTTGTCAGGGGTCATGGAGCGTTGTGATGACAATTGTCATGGAGCATTGGGATCACAAGGGTCATGGAGCATTGTGATCATAAGGTTATGGAACATTGGGCTGAAAATGTTCATGGAGTATTGTGATGAGAAGTGTCATGGAGCATTGTGATGACAAGGGAATGGAGCATTGTGATGACAATGTCCTGGAGCATTTAATGAGAAGACCATGCAGCCATGTGATGACAAGTCTCATGGAGCATTCTCACAAAAATCGGCATGGAGCATTGTGATTTCTGTGGTCTTGGAGCTTTGTGATGAATAGGGCATGGAGCCTTGTGATGAAAATGGCATGGAGCCTTGCCATGACAGGGTTCCAAGAGCATATTGACATCAAGTGTCAGGGACCACTGTGATGACAAGTGTATTGAGCATGGTGATTCCAAAGCTCATGGAGCATTGTGATGAGAACACCATGGATAATTTTGATGAAAAGCCTCATGGGGAGTTGTGAGGACAAGTGTTATGGAACATTGTGATCACAAGGGATTGGAGCCTTGTGATGACAGAGGTCATGGAGCATTTTGAGTTCATTCTGATGACAATAGCATGAAGCTCTATGATGATGGGCATGGTGCATTGTGATGACAGTGTTCATGGAGCAATGAGATGAAAAGGTGCATGGAACATTGTAGTTACAAGTGTCTTGGAGCTTTGTGATGAGAAGGGCATGCAGCTTTGTGATAAGAAGGCCATGGAGGATTCTGATGACATGCGTCATGGAGCTTTGTGATGACAAGAGCATGGAGCATTGTGATGAGAAGACCATGGATAATGGTGATGACGAGCGTCATGGGGCATTGTGATGAAAAGTGTTATGGAACATTGAGATCTCAAGGCTTTAGAGCATTGTGATGGCAGATGTCATGGAGCATTTTGATTTCATTTTGGTTACAATAGCGTGAAGCAATATGATGATGGACATGTTGCATTGTGAATACAGGGTTCATGGAGCTTTGAGAGAAAAAGTGGCATGGAGCTTTGTGATTACAGGGTTTTTGGAGCATTGTGATGACAAGGGCACGGAACACTGTGATACATGGGTCATGTAGGATTGTAACGACAAGGGCATGGAGAATTGTGATGACAAGAGCTTGTAACATTGTGATGAGAAGTGTCATGGAGCATTGTGATGACAAAGACGTAGAGAATTGTGATGACAAGGGACATGGAGCATTGTGATGACCAGAGCATGGACCATTTGTCTGACAAGTTTCATGGATTATTGTGATGACAAATGTCATGGAGCATTTTGATGACAAGGGCGTGGGGCATTGTGATGGGAAGAGCAGTGAGCATTTTAATGACAAGTTTTATGGAGCATTGTGATGACAAGTTTGTGGAGCATTGTGATGACAAGGGCAAGTCACATTTTGATGCCATGGGTCATGGAGCACAGTGCTGACAAGGTCATTCAGCTTTGTTATGACAAGGGTCATGGAGCATTGAGATGAAAAGGGACATGGAGCATTGTGATTACAGGGGTCTAGGCGCTTTGGATGACAGAGGTCATGGATCATTTTGATTTGATTGTGATGACAATAGCCTGAAGCATCATGATGATGGGCATTGTCCATTGAGATGACAGGTGTAATGGAGCATTGAGATTAAAAGGGGCATGGAGCATTGTGATTACAGTGGTACAGGAGCATTGTGATGACAAGAGCATGGAGCATTGTGATGAAAAGTGCTTGGAGCCTTTTCATGACATGTTTCAAGGAGCATTCTGAAGACGAGTGTCAGGGAGCATTGTGATGACAACTCTCTTTAGCATTGTGATGACAAAGATCATGGAGCACTGTGATGACAGGTGTCATGGAGCATTGTGATGAGAAAGTCATGGAGCATTGGGCTGAAAATATTCATGGAGTATTGTGGTGAGAGGGTTCATGGATCCTTTTGATGGCAATGGAATGGAGCATTGTGATGACAAGGTCCTGGAGTATTGTGAAGAGAAGTCCATGGAGCCTTGTGATGACAAGTCTAATGGAGCATTCTGATGAAAAGGGGCATGGAGCATTGTGATTACAGGGCCCTGGAGCCGTGTAATGACAAGAGCAAGGAGCATTGAGATGAGAAGGCCATGGAGCATTCTCTTGATTTGTGTCATGGTGTTTTGTGATGACAAGGGCATGGACCATTGTGATTGCAGGCGTCTTGGAGCATTGTGATGACAAGGGTCATCGAGCCTTGTGAGGAGAAGGCCGTGGGACATTATGATGGCGGGGGTCATTGAGCATTGTTATGACGGGTGTAATGGAGCATAGTGATGAAAAGGTCACGGTACATAGGTCTATAAAATTTCATGGATTATTGTGATGACAGTGGGTATGGAGCATTGTGATGACAAGGGCTCCGAACACTGTGATACATGTGTCATGGAGGATTGTAATGACATGGGCATGAAGCATTGTGATGAGAAGGGCATTGAGAATTGTGATGACAAGCGTCATGGAGCTTTGTGATGACAAGGGTCATGGAGCCGTGTGATAACAAATGTCATGGAGCAGTTTGATGACAAGGGCATGGTGCATTGTGATGATAGGGTTCATGGAGCACTGACATGAAAAGTGTCATGGAGCATCGTTAAGACAGGGGTCGTGGAGCATTGTGATGACAAGGGATTGGAGCATTGAGATGAGAAGAACATGGAGCCTTGTGATGACAAGTCTCATGGTGCATTCTGATGAAAAGGGGCATGGAGCATTGTGATTACAGGGGTCATGGAGCATTGTGATGACAATGGCATGGAGCAATTTGATGTGAAGGCCATGGAGCTTTCTGATGATATGTGTCATGGAGTTTTGTGATGAAAAGTGCATGGAGCATTGTGATTACATGGATCTTGGGGCACTGTGATGACAATGGTCATGGAGCCTTGTGATGAAAAGGCCGTGGAACATCTTGATGGCATGGGTCATGGAGCATTGTTATGACAATGGTAATGGAGCATTGTGATGACAAAGTCATGGAGCATTTTGATGAGAAGGGCATAGAGATTTGTGATGACAAGCATCATGGAGCTTTGGGATGACAAAGTCATGGAGCAATGTGATGAGGGGGTTCATGGAGCATTATGATGACGATGGCATGGAACATTGTGATGCCAAAGGTCATGGACCTTTGTGATGACAAATGTCATGTAGCATTTTGATGACAAGGGCATGGTGCATTGTGATGAGTAGGACAGAAAGCAATGTGATGACAGGGTCATGAGGCAGTTGGATGAAAAGTGTCATGGAACATTTTGATGACAGGCGTTATGGATCATTTTGATGTCAAGGGTCATCGAGCATTGTAATGAAAAGTGTCATGGTGCATTTTGATGACAGGGGTTATAGTACATTGTGATGTCAGGGGTCATGGAGCAGTGTGATGATAAGGGCATGTAGCATTGTGATGACAGGGGTCATGGAACATTGTGATGACATGGGTGAGGTAGTATTGTGATGACTAGTGATGGAACATTGTGATATCAGTGCTGAGAGAGCATTTTGATGAGAATTGCATGGAGAAATTTGATGACAAGTTTTATGGAGCATTGTGATGACAAGCTTGTGGAAAATTGTGATGACAAGTGCATGGCATATTGTGATGACATATGTCATGGAGCATTGTGCTGACAAGCACATGGAGCATTTTGGTGACAATGGCATGGAGCATTGTGATGACAGAGGCATTACGAATTGGTCTGACAAGTTTCATGGATTATTGTGATGACAGTGGGCATGGCGAATTGTGATGACAAGGGCCTGGAGCATTGTGAGGACAAGTTTGTGGAGTATTGTGAAGACAGGTGTCCGGGAGCATTGTGATGACATATGTTCTGGTCCATTGTGATGAGAATGGCATGGGTAATTGTGATGTCAAGTGTCATGGAGGATTGTGATGTCAAACGTAATGGAGCGTTGTGATGACAAGGTCTTGGTGCATTGTGATGACAAGGGCCATTGAGAAGTTTGATGACAAGGTCGTGAAGCATTGTGATGACAAGCGCATGTACCTTGCTATGACAGGGGTCATGGAGCATTGCGATTACAAATGCATGGAGAATAGTGATGACAAGAGCATGTAACATTGTGATGAGAAGTGTTTTGGAGCATTGTGATGACAAGGACGTGGAGAATTGTGATGACAAGGGACATGGAGCATTGTGAGGACCAGGGCATGGAGCACTGTGATGTCAAGAACGTGCAGCATTGTGATGATAAGTCCATGGATAATAGTGATGACGAGTGTCATGGAGCACTGTAATGGTAAGGGGCATGGAGCATTGTGAGGAGAGCTGTCATGGAGTATTGTGGTGACAGGGGTCATGGAGCATTGTGATGACAATTGTCATGGAGCTTTCTGATGACAAGCTTGTGGAATATTGTGATGACAATGGCATGGAGCATTGTGATGGAAAGGGTATGGATCATTGTGATGAAAAAGGCATGGATCCATTTCATGACAGGATTCAAGGAGCATTCCGAAGACAAGAGTCAGGGAGCATTGTGATGACAAGTGTATTGAGCTTTGTGATGACAAAGGTCATGGAGCATTGAGATGACAAGGTCATGGAGTATGGTGATGACAGGCATCATGGAGCGTTGTGATGACAAGTCTTATGGAACATTGTGATCACACGTGTTTGGAGCATTGCGATGACAGAGTTCATGGATCATATTGATTTCAAGGAGCATGGATCTTTGTGATGAAAAGGGCA
This sequence comes from Mesoplodon densirostris, assembly GCF_025265405.1. Taxonomy (NCBI): domain Eukaryota; kingdom Metazoa; phylum Chordata; class Mammalia; order Artiodactyla; family Ziphiidae; genus Mesoplodon; species Mesoplodon densirostris. The sequence continues at coordinate 4,585,107 of NC_082682.1, forward strand.
TGAAGCAATGTGATCCCAAGATGCATGGAGGATTGTGATGACAATGGTAATGGAGGAATATGATGACAAACGCATGGAGCATTGTGATGAAAAGGTCATGTAGCGTTTTGCTGACAAAGGCATGGAGCATTGTGATGACAAGTGTCATGGAGCACTGTGATGACAAACATCACGTAGCATTGTGATTACAGGGGTCATGGAGCATTGGGATGACACGGCCAAGGATCATTGTGTTGACAAGTGTTATGGAGAATTTTGATGACAAGAGTGCCGGATCATTGTGTTGTCAGGTGTCATGGAGCGTTGTGATGACAGTGGTCATAGAGCATTGGGATGACAAGGGTCATGGAGCATTGTGATCATAAGGTCATGGAGCATTGGGCTGAAAATATTCATGGAGTATTGTGATGACAGGTGGCATGGAGCATTGTGATGACAATGTCCTGGAGCATTTAATGAGAAGACCATGAAGCCATGTGATGACTAGTCTCATGGAGCATTCTCACGAAAAGCGGCATGGAGCATTGTGATTACTGTGGTCTTGGAGCATTGTGATGAATAGGGCATGGAGCATTGTGATGAAAAATGCATGGAGCCTTGCATGACAGGGTTCCAAGAGCATATTGACATCAAGTGTCAGGGACCACTGTGATGAAAAGTGTATTGAGCATTGTGAAGCCAAACTCATGGAGCATTGTGATGAGAAGACCATGGATAATATTGATGACGAGCGTCATGGGGCGTTGTGAGGACAAGTGTTATGGAACATTGTGATCACAAGGGATTGGAGCCTTGTGATGACAGAGGTCATGGAGCATTTCGAGTTCATTCTGATGACAATAGCATGAAGCACTATGATGATGTGCATGGTGCATTGTGATGACAGGGTTCATGGAACATTGAGATGAAAAGGGGCATGGAGCATTGTAGTTACAAGGGTCTTGGAGCTTTGTGATGACAAGGGCATGCAGCATTGTGATGAGAAGGCCATGGAGGATTCTGATGACATGCGTCACGGAGCTTTGTGATGACAAGGGCATGGAGCATTGTGATGAGAAGACCATGGATAATGGTGATGACGAGCGTCATGAGGCGTTGTGATGAAAAGTGCTGGGAACATTGTGATCCCAAGGGTTTAGAGCATTGTGATGGCAGATGTCATGGAGCATTTTGATTTCATTTTGATTACAATAGCGTGAAGCAATAAGATGATGGACATGTTGCATTGTGATTACAGGGTTCTTGGAGCATTGTGATGACAAGGGCATGGAGCATTGTGATGAGAAGGCCATGGAGCATTCTGATGACTTGTGTCATGGAGATTTTGATGACAAAGGCATGAAGCACTGTTGTAACAGTGGTCTTAGAGCATTGTGATTACAAGGGTTATGGAGCCTTGTGATAAGAAGGCCGTGGAACATTGTGATGGCTGGGGTCATGGAGCATTGTTATGACAGTGGCAATGGAGCATTGTGATGACAAGGGCATGGAGCATTGGTCTGAAAAGTTTCAAGGATTATTGTGATGAGAGTGGGCATGGAGCATTGTGATAACAAGGGCACGGAACACTGTGATACATGGGTCATGTAGGATTGTAACGACAAGGGAATGGAGAATTGTGATGACAAGAGCATGTAACATTGTGATGAGAAGTGTCATGGAGCATTGTGATGACAAAGATGTAGAGAATTGTGATGACAAGGGACATGGAGCATTGCGATGACCAGAGCATGGAGCATTGGTCTGACAAGTTTCATGGATTATTTGGATGACGAGTGTCAGGGAGCATTGTGATGACAACTCTCTTGAGCATTGTGATGACAAAGATCATGGATCACTGTGATGACATGTGTCATGGAGCATTGTGATGAGTAGGTCATGGAGCATTGGGCTGAAAATATTCATGGAGTATTGTGGTGACAGGTGTCATGGATCCTTTTGATAGCAAGGGATTGGATCATTGTGATGACAAGGTCCTGGAGCATAGTGATGAGAAGACCATGGAGCCTTGTGATGACAAGTCTAATGGAGCATTCTGATGAAAAGGGGCATGGAGCATTGTGATTACAGGGCCCTGGAGCATTGTAATGACAAGAGCAAGGAGCTTTGTGATGAGAAGGCCATGGAGCATTCTCATGATTTGTGTCATGGTGTTTTGTGATGACAAGGGCATGGACCATTGTGATTGCAGGCGTCTTGGAGCTTTGTGATGACAAGGGTCATGGAGCCTTGTGAGGAGAAGGCCGTGGGACATTATGATGGCAGGGGTCATGGAGCATTGTTATGACGGGTGTAATGGAGCATTGTGATGAAAAGGGCACGGAACATAGGTCTATAAAATTTCATGGATTATTGTGATGACAGTGGGTGTGGAGCATTGTGATGACAAGGGCTCGGAACACTGTGATACATGGGTCATGGAGGATTGTAATGACATGGGCATGGAGCATTGTGATGAGAAGGGCATCGAGAATTGTGATGACAAGCGTCATGGAACTTTGTGATGACAAGGGCATGGAGCATATGATGAGAGGTTTCAGGGAGCATTGTGATGACAATGGCATGGAGCATTGTGATGCCAAGGGTCATGGATCTGTGTGATAACAAATGTCACGGAGCAGTTTGATGACAAGGGCATGGTGCATTGTGATGAGAAGGGCAGGGAGCATTGTGATGACAGGTGTTATGGAACATTATGATGTCATGGCTCATGGAGAATTGTGATGATAGGGGCATGTAGCATGGTGATGACAGGTCTCATGGAACATTGTGAGATGACAAGTGTTTTGAGCATTGTGATGACAAACATCTTGGATCATTGAGATGACAAGGGCATGGAGTAGTGTGATGACAGGCATCATGGAGCATTGTGATGAGTGTGTTATGGAACATTGTGATCACAAGGCTTTGGAGCCTAGTGATGACAGAGGTCATGGATCATGTTGATTTCAAGGAGCATGGAACATTGTGATGACAAGGGCATGAAGCAATGTGATCCCAAGTTTCAGGGAGGATTGTGATGACAATGGTAAAGGAGAATTGTGATGAGAATCACATGGAGCACTGTGATGACAAGGTCATGTAGCATTTTGCTGACAAAGGCATGGAGCATTGTGATGACAAGTGTCATGGAACATTGTGATAACAGGGGTCATAGAGCATTAGGATGACAAGAGCATGGACCATTTTGATGAGAAGAGTCATGGAGCATTTTGATGACAAGAGCCACAGATCATTGTGTTGTCAGGGGTCATTGAGCGTTGTGATGACAGTGGTCATGGAGCATTGGGCTGAAAATGTTCTTGGAGCATTGTGAACACAAGGGAATGGAGCATTGTGGTGACAATATCCTGGAGCATTGTGCTGAGATGACCATGGTGTCTTTTGATGACAAGTCTCATGGAGCAAGCTAATGGAAAGGGGCATGGAGCATTGTGATTACAGTTGTCTTGGAGCATTGTGATGACAAGAGCATGGAGCATTGTGATGAGAAGTCCATGGAACATTCTGATGACATGCATCATGGAGCTTTGTGATGACAATGGCAAGAGGCATTGTGATTACAGGGGTCTTGGAGCATTGTGATGAAAAGGGCATGGATCATTGTGATGACAAAGGCATGGAGCCTTGTCATGACAGGGTTCAAGGAACATACTGACGACAAGTGTCAGGGAGCATTGTGATGACAAGTGTCATGGAGCACTGTGATGACAAGCATCATGGAGCCTTGTGATAACCGGGATCTTGGAGCATTGTGATGAAAAGTGAATGTATCATTGTGATGAAAAAGGCATGGTGCCTTGTCATGACAGGTTTCAAGAAGCACCCAGACGACAAGTGTCAGGGAGCATTGTGATGAAAAGTGTATTGAGCATTGTGATGACAAAGGTCATGGAGCATTGTGATGAGAAGACCATGGATAATTGGGATGACGAGCGTCATGGGGCGTTGTGATGACAAGTGTTATGGAACATTGTGATCAAAAGGGTTTGGAGCATTGTGATGACAGAGGTCATGGAGCATTTTGATTTCATTGTGATGACAAAATCATGAAGCATTATGATGAAGGGCATGGTGCATTGTGATGATAGGGTTCATGGAGCACTGAGATGAAAAGTGTCATGGAGCATTGTTATGACAGGTATCTTGAAGCATTGTGATGACAAGGGCATGGAGCATTGTGATGAGAAGGCCAAGGAGAATTCTGATGACATGCGTCATGGATCTTCGTGATGACAAGGGCATAGAGCATTGTGATTACAGGGGTCTTGGAGCATTGAGATGAAAAGGGGCGTGGAGCATTGTGATTACAGTGGTAAAGGAGCATTGTGATGACAAGGGAATTGAGAATTGTGATGAAATAGGCATGGAACCTTTTCATGACAGGGTTCAAGGAGGATTCTGCTGACAAGTGTCTGGGAGCATTGTGATGACAAAAGTCATGAAGCACTGTGATGACAGGGGTAATGGAGCATTGTGATGAGAAGGTCATGGAGCATTGGGCTCAAAATATTCATGGAGTATTGTGATGACAAGGGAATGGAGCACTGTGATGACAAGGGAATGGAGCATTGAGATGAGTAGACCATGGAGCCTTGTGATGACAAGTCTCATGGAGCATTCTGATGAAAAGGGGTATGGAGCATTGTGATTACAGGGCTCTTGGAGCATTGTGATGACAATGGCGTGGAGCATTTTGATGAGAAGTCCATGGAGCTTTCTGATGATATGTGTCATGGAGTTTTGTGATGAAAAGGGCAAGGAGCTTTGTGATTACAGGGGTCTTGGAGCACTGTGATGACAATGGTCATGGAGCCTTGTGATGAACAGGCCGTGGAATATTTTGATGGCAGGGGTCATGGAGCAAACATTGTTATGACAGTGGTAATGGAGCATTGTGATGACAAAGGCATGGAGCATTTTGATGAGAAGGGTATCGAGCATTTTGATGACAAGCATCATGGAGCTTTGGGATGACAAAGTCATGGAGCAATGTGATGAGAGGGTTCATGGAGCATTGTGATGACAATGGCATGGAGCATTGTGATGCCAAACGTAATGGACCTTTGTGATGACAAATGTCATGCAGCATTTTGATGACAAGGGCATGGTGCATTGTGATGAGTAAGACAGAGAGAAATGTGATGACAGGGTCATCGAGCAGATGGATGAAAAGTGTCATGGAACATTTTGATGACAGGGGTTATGGATCATTGTGATATCAAGGGTCATCGAGCATTGTGATGAAAAGGGTCATGGTGCATTTTGATGGCAGGGGTTATAATACATGGTGATGTCAGCGGTCATGGAGCACTGTGATGATAAGGGCATGTAGCATTGTGATGACAGGGGTCATGGAACATTGTGATGACATGGTTGTGGGAGTATTGTGATGACCAGTGCTGGAAAATTGTGATATCAGTGGTGAGAGAGCATTTTGATGAGAAGTGCTTGGAGAAATTTGAGGACAAGGTTTATGGAGCATTGTGATGACAAGCTTGTGGAGAATTGTGATGACAAGTGCATGGCATATTGTGATGACATGTGTCATGGAGCATTGTGCTGACAAGCATATGGAGCATTGTGGTGACAATGGCATGGAGCATTGTGATGACAGAGGCATGACGAATTGGCCTGAGAAGTTTCATGGATTATTGTGATGACAGTGGGCATGGTGAATTGTGATGAAAAGGGCACGGAGCATTGGCATGACAAGTTTATGGATTATTGTGAAGACAGGTGTCCGGGAGCATTGTGATGACATATGTTCTGGTCCATTGTGATGAGAATGGCATGGAGAATTGTGAGGCCAAGTGTCATGGAGGATTGTGATGTCAAACGTAATGGAGCGTTGTGATGACAAGGTCTTGGAGCATTGTGATGACAAGGGCAAGGAGCATTGTGATAACAAGGGCCATTGAGAAGTTTGATGACAAGGTCTTGAAGCATTGTGATGACAAGCGCATGTACCTTGCTATGACAGGGGTCATGGAGCATTGCGATTACAAATGCATGGAGAATAGTGATGACAAGAGCATGTAACATTGTGATGAGAAGTGTTTTGGAGCATTGTGATGACAAGGACGTAGAGAATTGTGATGACAGGGACATGGAGCATTGTGAGGACCAGGGCATGGAGCACTGTGATGACAAGAACGTGGAGCATTGTGATGAGAAGTCCATGGATAATTGTTATGACGAGTGTCATGGAGCACTGTAATGACAAGGGACATGGAGCATTGTGAGGACAGGTGTCATGGAGCATTGTGGTGATAGGGGTCATGGAGCATTGTGAGGACAAGTGTCATGGAGCATTCTGATGACAAGCTTGTGGAGTATTGTGATGAAAATGGCATGGAGAATTGTGATGGAAAGGGTATGGATCATTGTAATGAAAAAGGCATGGATCCTTTTCATGACAGGATTCAAGGAGCATTCCGAAGACAAGTGTCACGGATCATTGTGATGACAAGTGTATTGAGCATTGTGATGACAAAGGTCATGGAGCATTGAGATGACAAGGGCATGGAGTATTGTGATGACAGGCATCATGGAGCGTTGTGATGACAAGTGTTATGGAACATTGTGATCACACGGGTTTGGAGCATTGCGATGACAGAGTTCATGGATCATATTGATTTCAAGGAGCATGGATCTTTGTGATGACAAGGACATGAAGCAATGTGATCCCAAGATGCATGGAGGATTGTGATGACAATGGTAATGGAGGAATGTGATGACAAGAGCATGGAGCATTGTGATGAAAAGGTCATGTAGCGTTTTGGTGACAAAGGCATGGAGCATTGTCATGACAAGTGTCATGGAGCACTATGATGACAAACGTCACGTAGCATTGTGATTACAGGGGTCATGGATCATTGGGATGGCACGGCCAAGGATCATTGTGTTGACAAGTGATATGGAGAATTTTGATGACAAGAGTCCCGGATCATTGTGTTGTCAGGGGTCATGGAGCGTTGTGATGACAGTTGTCATGGAGCATTGGGATGACAAGGGTCATGGAGCATTGTGATCATAAGGTTATGGAGCATTGGGCTGAAAATATTCATGGAATATTGTGATGAGAGGTGTCATGGAGCATTGTGATGACAAGGGAATGGAGCATTGTGATGACAATGTCCTGGAGCATTTAATGAGAAGACCATGGAGCCATGTGATGACAAGTCTCATGGAGCATTCTCACGAAAATCGGCATGGAGCATTGTGATTTCTGTGGTCTTGGAGCTTTGTGATGAATAGGGCATGGAGCCTTGTGATGAAAATGGCATGGAGCCTTGCCATGACAGGGTTTCAAGAGCATATTGACATCAAGTGTCAGGGACCACTGTGATGACAAGTGTATTGAGCATGGTGATTCCAAAGCTCATGGAGCATTTTGATGAGAACACCATGGATAATTTTGATGACAAGCCTCATGGGGAGTTGTGAGGACAAGTGTTATGGAACATTGTGATCACAAGGGATTGGAGCCTTGTGATGACAGAGGTCATGGAGCATTTTGAGTTCATTCTGATGACAATAGCATGAAGCTCTATGATGATGGGCATGGTGCATTGTGATGACAGTGTTCATGGAGCAATGAGATGAAAAGGTGCATGGAACATTGTAGTTACAAGTGTCTTGGAGCTTTGTGATGAGAAGGGCATGCAGCATTGTGATAAGAAGGCCATGGAGGATTCTGATGACATGCGTCATGGAGCTTTGTGATGACAAGAGCATGGAGCATTGTGATGAGAAGACCATGGATAATGGTGATGACGAGCGTCATGGGGCGTTGTGATGAAAAGTGTTATGGAACATTGAGATCTCAAGGCTTTAGAGCATTGTGATGGCAGATGTCATGGAGCATTTTGATTTCATTTTGGTTACAATAGCGTGAAGCAATATGATGATGGACATGTTGCATTGTGAATACAGGGTTCATGGAGCTTTGAGAGAAAAAGTGGCATGGAGCTTTGTGATTACAGGGTTTTTGGAGCATTGTGATGACAAGGGCACGGAACACTGTGATACATGGGTCATGTAGGATTGTAACGACAAGGGCATGGAGAATTGTGATGACAAGAGCTTGTAACATTGTGATGAGAAGTGTCATGGAGAATTGTGACGACAAAGACGTAGAGAATTGTGATGACAAGGGACATGGAGCATTGTGATGACCAGAGCATGGACCATTTCTCTGACATGTTTCATGGATTATTGTGATGACAAATGTCATGGAGCATTTTGATGACAAGGGCGTGGGGCATTGTGATGGGAATAGCAGTGAGCATTTTAATGACAAGTTTTATGGAGCATTGTGATGACAAGCGCAAGTCACATTTTGATGCCATGGGTCATGGAGCACAGTGCTGACAAGGTCATTCAGCTTTGTTATGACAAGGGTCATGGAGCATTGAGATGAAAAGGGACATGGAGCATTGTGATTACAGGGGTCTAGGAGCTTTGGATGACAGAGGTCATGGATCATTTTGATTTGATTGTGATGACAATAGCCTGAAGCATTATGATGATGGGCATTGTCCATTGAGATGACAGGTGTAATGGAGCATTGAGATGAAAAGGTGCATGGAGCATTGTGATTACAGTGGTATAGGAGCATTGTGATGACAAGAGCATGGAGCATTGTGATGAAAAGTGCTTGGAGCCTTTTCATGACATGTTTCAAGGAGCATTCTGAAGACGAGTGTCAGGGAGCATTTTGATGACAACTCTCTTTAGCATTGTGATGACAAAGATCATGGAGCACTGTGATGACAGGTGTCATGGAGCATTGTGATGAGAAGGTCATGGAGCATTTGGCTGAAAATATTCATGGAGTATTGTGGTGAGAGGGTTCATGGATCCTTTTGATGGCAATGGAATGGAGCATTGTGATGACAAGGTCCTGGAGTATTGTGAAGAGAAGACCATGGAGCCTTGTGATGACAAGTCTAATGGAGCATTCTGATGAAAAGGGGCATGGAGCATTGTGATTACAGGGCCCTGGAGCCTTGTAATGACAAGAGCAAGGAGCATTGTGATGAGAAGGCCATGGAGCATTCTCTTGATTTTTGTCATGGTGTTTTGTTTTGACAAGGGCATGGACCATTGTGATTGCAGGCGTCTTGGAGCATTGTGATGACAAGGGTCATCGAGCCTTGTGAGGAGAAGGCCGTGGGACATTATGATGGCGGGGGTCATTGAGCATTGTTATGACGGGGGTAATGGAGCATAGTGATGAAAAGGTCACGGTACATAGGTCTATAAAATTTCATGGATTATTGTGATGACAGTGGGTATGGAGCATTGTGATGACAAGGGCTCCGAACACTGTGATACATGTGTCATGGAGGATTGTAATGACATGGGCATGAAGCATTGTGATGAGAAGGGCATTGAGAATTGTGATGACAAGCGTCATGGAGCTTTGTGATGACAAGGGTCATGGAGCCGTGTGATAACAAATGTCATGGAGCAGTTTGATGACAAGGGCATGGTGCATTGTGATGATAGGTTTCATGGAGCACTGACATGAAAAGTGTCATGGAGCATCGTTATGACAGGGGTCTTGGAGGATTGTGATGAAAAGGACATGGAGCATTGTGATGAGAAGGCCAAGGAGAATTCTGATGACATCCGTCATGGAGCTTCGTGATGACAAGGGCATAGAGCATTGTGATTACAGGGGTCTTGGAGCATTGAGATGAAAAGGGGCATAGTGCATTTTGATTACAGGGGTAATGGAGCATTGTGATGACAAGGGAATCGAGCATTGTGATGAAATAGGCATGGAAACTTTTCATGTAAGGGTTCAAGGAGGATTCTGATGACAAGTGTCAGGGAGCATTGCGATGACAATAGTCATGAAGCACTGTGATGACAGGGCTAATGGAGCATTGTGATGAGAATGTCATGGAGCATTGGGCTGAAAATGTTCATGGAGTATTGTGATGAGAGGTGTCATGGACCCTTGTGATGACAAGGGATTGGAACATTGAGATGAGAAGAACATGGAGCCTTGTGATGACAAGTCTCATGGAGCATTCTGATGAAAAGGGGCATGGAGCATTGTGATTACAGGGGTCATGGAGCATTGTGATGACAATGGCATGGAGCAATTTGATGTGAAGGCCATGGAGCTTCCTGATGATATGTGTCATGGAGTTTTGTGATGAAAAGTGCATGGAGCATTGTGATTACATGGATCTTGGGGCACTGTGATGACAATGGTCATGGAGCCTTGTGATGAAAAGGCCGTGGAACATCTTGATGGCATGGGTCATGGAGCATTGTTATGACAATGGTAATGGAGCATTGTGATGACAAAGTCATGGAGCATTTTGATGAGAAGGGCATAGAGCTTTGTCATGACAAGCATCATGGAGCTTTGGGATGACAAAGTCATGGAGCAATGTGATGAGAGGGTTCATGGAGCATTATGATGACGATGGCATGGAGCATTGTGATGCCAAAGGTCATGGACCTTTGTGATGACAAATGTCATGTAGCATTTTGATGACAAGGGCATGGTGCATTGTGATGAGTAGGACAGAAAGCAATGTGATGACAGGGTCATGAGGCAGTTGGATGAAAAGTGTCATGGAACATTTTGATGACAGGCGTTATGGATCATTTTGATGTCAAGGGTCATCGAGCATTGTAATGAAAAGTGTCATGGTGCATTTTGATGACAGGGGTTATAGTACATTGTGATGTCAGGGGTCATGGAGCAGTGTGATGATAAGTGCATGTAGCATTGTGATGACAGGGGTCATGGAACATTGTGATGACATGGGTGAGGTAGTATTGTGATGACTAGTGATGGGACATTGTGATATCAGTGCTGAGAGAGCATTTTGATGAGAATTGCATGGAGAAATTTGATGACAAGTTTTATGGAGCATTGTGATGACAAGCTTGTGGAGAATTGTGATGACAAGTGCATGGCATATTGTGATGACATGTGTCATGGAGCATTGTGCTGACAAGCACATGGAGCATTTTGGTGACAATGGCATGGAGCATTGCGATGACAGAGGCATGACGAATTGGTCTGACAAGTTTCATGGATTATTGTGATGACAGTGGGCATGGCGAATTGTGATGACAAGGGCCTGGAGCATTGTGAGGACAAGTTTGTGGAGTATTGTGAAGACAGGTGTCCGGGAGCATTGTGATGACATATGTTCTGGTCCATTGTGATGAGAATGGCATGGGTAATTGTGATGCCAAGTGTCATGGAGGATTGTGATGTCAAACGTAATGGAGCGTTGTGATGACAAGGTCTTGGTGCATTGTGATGACAAGGGCCATTGAGAAGTTTGATGACAATGTCGTGAAGCATTGTGATGACAAGCGCATGTACCTTGCTATGATAGGGGTCATGGAGCATTGCGATTACAAATGCATGGAGAATAGTGATGACAAGAGCATGTAACATTGTGATGAGAAGTGTTTTGGAGCATTGTGATGACAAGGACGTGGAGAATTGTGATGACAAGGGACATGGAGCATTGTGAGGACCAGGGCATGGAGCACTGTGATGTCAAGAACGTGCAGCATTGTGATGATAAGTCCATGGATAATAGTGATGACGAGTGTCATGGAGCACTGTAATGGTAAGGGGCATGGAGCATTGTGAGGAGAGCTGTCATGGAGTATTGTGGTGACAGGGGTCATGGAGCATTGTGATGACAATTGTCATGGAGCTTTCTGATGACAAGCTTGTGGAATATTGTGATGACAATGGCATGGAGCATTGTGATGGAAAGGGTATGGATCATTGTGATGAAAAAGGCATGGATCCTTTTCATGACAGGATTCAAGGAGCATTCCGAAGACAAGAGTCAGGGAGCATTGTGATGACAAGTGTATTGAGCTTTGTGATGACAAAGGTCATGGAGCATTGAGATGACAAGGTCATGGAGTATGGTGATGACAGGCATCATGGAGCGTTTTGATGACAAGTCTTATGGAACATTGTGATCACACGTGTTTGGAGCATTGCGATGACAGAGTTCATGGATCATATTGATTTCAAGGAGCATGGATCTTTGTGATGAAAAAGGCATGAAGCAATGTGATCCCAAGATGCATGGAGGATTGTGATGACAATGGTAATGGAGGAATATGATGACAAACGCATGGAGCATTGTGATGAAAAGGTCATGTAGCGTTTTGCTGACAAAGGCATGGAGCATTGTGATGACAAGTGTCATGGAGCACTGTGATGACAAACATCACGTAGCATTGTGATTACAGGGGTCATGGAGCATTGGGATGACACGGCCAAGGTTCATTGTGTTGACAAATGTTATGGAGAATTTTGATGACAAGAGTCCCGGATCATTGTGTTTTCAGGGGTCATGGAGCGTTGTGATGACAGTGGTCATAGAGCATTGGGATGACAAGGGTCATGGAGCATTGTGATCATAAGGTCATGGAGCATTGGGCTGAAAATATTCATGGAGTATTGTGATGACAGGTGGCATGGAGCATTGTGATGACAAGGGAAGGGAGCATTGTGATAACAATGTCCTGGAGCATTTAATGAGAAGACCATGGAGCCATGTGATGACTAGTCTCATGGAGCATTCTCACGAAAAGCGGCATGGAGCATTGTGATTACTGTGGTCTTGGAGCATTGTGATGAATAGGGCATGGAGCATTGTGATGAAAAATGCATGGAGCCTTGCATGACAGGGTTCCAAGAGCATATTGACATCAAGTGTCAGGGACCATTGTGATGAAAAGTGTATTGAGCATTGTGAAGCCAAACTCATGGAGCATTGTGATGAGAAGACCATGGATAATATTGATGACGAGCGTCAGGGGGCGTTGTGAGGACAAGTGTTATGGAACATTGTGATCACAAGGGATTGGAGCCTTGTGATGACAGAGGTCATGGAGCATTTTGAGTTCATTCTGATGACAATAGCATGAAGCACTATGATGATGTGCATGGTGCATTGTGATGACAGGGTTCATGGAACATTGAGATGAAAAGGGGCATGGAGCATTGTAGTTACAAGGGTCTTGGAGCTTTGTGATGACAAGGGCATGCAGCATTGTGATGAGAAGGCCATGGAGGATTCTGATGACATGCGTCATGGAGCTTTGTGATGACAAGGGCATGGAGCATTGTGATGAGAAGACCATGGATAATGGTGATGACGAGCGTCATGAGGCGTTGTGATGAAAAGTGCTGGAAACATTGTGATCCCAAGGGTTTAGAGCATTGTGATGGCAGATGTCATGGAGCATTTTGATTTCATTTTGATTACAATAGCGTGAAGCAATAAGATGATGGACATGTTGCATTGTGATTACAGGGTTCTTGGAGCATTGTGATGACAAGGGCATGGAGCATTGTGATGAGAAGGCCATTGAGCATTCTGATGACTTGTGTCATGGAGATTTTGATGACAAAGGCATGAAGCACTGTTGTAACAGTGGTCTTAGAGCATTGTGATTACAAGGGTTATGGAGCCTTGTGATAAGAAGGCCGTGGAACATTGTGATGGCTGGGGTCATGGAGCATTGTTATGACAGTGGCAATGGAGCATTGTGATGACAAGGGCATGGAGCATTGGTCTGAATAGTTTCATGGATTATTGTGATGAGAGTGGGCATGGAGCATTGTGATAACAAGGGCACGGAACACTGTGATACATGGGTCATGTAGGATTGTAACGACAAGGGAATGGAGAATTGTGATGACAAGAGCATGTAACATTGTGATGAGAAGTGTCATGGAGCATTGTGATGACAAAGATGTAGAGAATTGTGATGACAAGGGACATGGAGCATTGCGATGACCAGAGCATGGAGCATTGGTCTGACAAGTTTCATGGATTATTTGGATGACGAGTGTCAGGGAGCATTGTGATGACAACTCTCTTGAGCATTGTAATGACAAAGATCATGGATCACTCTGATGACATGTGTCATGGAGCATTGTGATGAGTAGGTCATGGAGCATTGGGCTGAAAATATTCATGGAGTATTGTGGTGACAGGTGTCATGGATCCTTTTGATAGCAAGGGAATGGAGCATTGTGATGACAAGGTCCTGGAGCATAGTGATGAGAAGACCATGGAGCCTTGTGATGACAAGTCTAATGGAGCATTCTGATGAAAAGGGGCATGGAGCATTGTGATTACAGGGCCCTGGAGCATTGTAATGACAAGAGCAAGGAGCTTTGTGATGAGAAGGCCATGGAGCATTCTCATGATTTGTGTCATGGTGTTTTGTGATGACAAGGGCATGGACCATTGTGATTGCAGGCGTCTTGGAGCTTTGTGATGACAAGGGTCATGGAGCCTTGTGAGGAGAAGGCCGTGGGACATTATGATGGCAGGGGTCATGGAGCATTGTTATGACGGGTGTAATGGAGCATTGTGATGAAAAGGGCACGGAACATAGGTCTATAAAATTTCATGGATTATTGTGATGACAGTGGGTGTGGAGCATTGTGATGACAAGGGCTCGGAACACTGTGATACATGGTTCATGGAGGATTGTAATGACTTGGGCATGGAGCATTGTGATGAGGAGGGCATCGAGAATTGTGATGACAAGCGTCATGGAACTTTGTGATGACAAGGGCATGGAGCATATGATGAGAGGTTTCAGGGAGCATTGTGATGACAATGGCATGGAGCATTGTGATGCCAAGGGTCATGGATCTGTGTGATAACAAATGTCACGGAGCAGTTTGATGACAAGGGCATGGTGCATTGTGATGAGAAGGGCAGGGAGCATTGTGATGACAGATGTTATGGAACATTATGATGTCATGGCTCATGGAGAATTGTGATGATAGGGGCATGTAGCATGGTGATGACAGGTCTCATGGAACATTGTGAGATGACAAGTGTTTTGAGCATTGTGATGACAAACATCTTGGATCATTGAGATGACAAGGGCATGGAGTAGTGTGATGACAGGCATCATGGAGCATTGTGATGAGTGTGTTATGGAACATTGTGATCACAAGGCTTTGGAGCCTAGTGATGACAGAGGTCATGGATCATGTTGATTTCAAGGAGCATGGAACATTGTGATGACAAGGGCATGAAGCAATGTGATCCCAAGTTTCAGGGAGGATTGTGATGACAATGGTAAAGGAGAATTGTGATGAGAATCACATGGAGCACTGTGATGACAAGGTCATGTAGCATTTTGCTGACAAAGGCATGGAGCATTGTGATGACAAGTGTCATGGAACATTGTGATAACAGGGGTCATAGAGCATTAGGATGACAAGAGCATGGACCATTTTGATGAGAAGAGTCATGGAGCATTTTGATGACAAGAGCCACAGATCATTGTGTTGTCAGGGGTCATTGAGCGTTGTGATGACAGTGGTCATGGAGCATTGGGCTGAAAATGTTCTTGGAGCATTGTGAACACAAGGGAATGGAGCATTGTGGTGACAATATCCTGGAGCATTGTGCTGAGATGACCATGGTGTCTTTTGATGACAAGTCTCATGGAGCAAGCTAATGGAAAGGGGCATGGAGCATTGTGATTACAGTTGTCTTGGAGCATTGTGATGACAAGAGCATGGAGCATTGTGATGAGAAGTCCATGGAACATTCTGATGACATGCATCATGGAGCTTTGTGATGACAATGGCAAGAGGCATTGTGATTACAGGGGTCTTGGAGCATTGTGATGAAAAGGGCATGGATCATTGTGATGACAAAGGCATGGAGCCTTGTCATGACAGGGTTCAAGGAACATACTGACGACAAGTGTCAGGGAGCATTGTGATGACAAGTGTCATGGAGCACTGTGATGACAAGCATCATGGAGCCTTGTGATAACCGGGATCTTGGAGCATTGTGATGAAAAGTGAATGTATCATTGTGATGAAAAAGGCATGGTGCCTTGTCATGACAGGTTTCAAGGAGCACCCAGACGACAAGTGTCAGGGAGCATTGTGATGAAAAGTGTATTGAGCATTGTGATGACAAAGGTCATGGAGCATTGTGATGAGAAGACCATGGATAATTGGGATGACGAGCGTCATGGGGCGTTGTGATGACAAGTGTTATGGAACATTGTGATCAAAAGGGTTTGGAGCATTGTGATGACAGAGGTCATGGAGCATTTTGATTTCATTGTGATGACAAAATCATGAAGCATTATGATGAAGGGCATGGTGCATTGTGATGATAGGTTTCATGGAGCACTGAGATGAAAAGTGTCATGGAGCATTGTTATGACAGGTATCTTGAAGCATTGTGATGACAAGGGCATGGAGCATTGTGATGAGAAGGCCAAGGAGAATTCTGATGACATGCGTCATGGATCTTCGTGATGACAAGGGCATAGAGCATTGTGATTACAGGGGTCTTGGAGCATTGAGATGAAAAGGGGCGTGGAGCATTGTGATTACAGTGGTAAAGGAGCATTGTGATGACAAGGGAATTGAGAATTGTGATGAAATAGGCATGGAACCTTTTCATGACAGGGTTCAAGGAGGATTCTGCTGACAAGTGTCTGGGAGCATTGTGATGACAAAAGTCATGAAGCACTGTGATGACAGGGGTAATGGAGCATTGTGATGAGAAGGTCATGGAGCATTGGGCTCAAAATATTCATGGAGTATTGTGATGACAAGGGAATGGAGCACTGTGATGACAAGGGAATGGAGCATTGAGATGAGTAGACCATGGAGTCTTGTGATGACAAGTCTCATGGAGCATTCTGATGAAAAGGGGTATGGAGCATTGTGATTACAGGGCTCTTGGAGCATTGTGATGACAATGGCGTGGAGCATTTTGATGAGAAGTCCATGGAGCTTTCTGATGATATGTGTCATGGAGTTTTGTGATGAAAAGGGCAAGGAGCTTTGTGATTACAGGGGTCTTGGAGCACTGTGATGACAATGGTCATGGAGCCTTGTGATGAACAGGCCGTGGAATATTTTGATGGCAGGGGTCATGGAGCAAACATTGTTATGACAGTGGTAATGGAGCATTGTGATGACAAAGGCATGGAGCATTTTGATGAGAAGGGTATCGAGCATTTTGATGACAAGCATCATGGAGCTTTGGGATGACAAAGTCATGGAGCAATGTGATGAGAGGGTTCATGGAGCATTGTGATGACAATGGCATGGAACATTGTGATGCCAAACGTAATGGACCTTTGTGATGACAAATTTCATGCAGCATTTTGATGACAAGGGCATGGTGCATTGTGATGAGTAAGACAGAGAGAAATGTGATGACAGGGTCATCGAGCAGATGGATGAAAAGTGTCATGGAACATTTTGATGACAGGGGTTATGGATCATTGTGATATCAAGGGTCATCGAGCATTGTGATGAAAAGGGTCATGGTGCATTTTGATGGCAGGGGTTATAATACATGGTGATGTCAGAGGTCATGGAGCACTGTGATGATAAGGGCATGTAGCATTGTGATGACAGGGGTCATGGAACATTGTGATGACATGGTTGTGGGAGTATTGTGATGACCAGTGATGGAAAATTGTGATATCAGTGGTGAGAGAGCATTTTGATGAGAAGTGCTTGGAGAAATTTGAGGACAAGGTTTATGGAGCATTGTGATGACAAGCTTGTGGAGAATTGTGATGACAAGTGCATGGCATATTGTGATGACATGTGTCATGGAGCATTGTGCTGACAAGCATATGGAGCATTGTGGTGACAATGGCATGGAGCATTGTGATGACAGAGGCATGACGAATTGGCCTGAGAAGTTTCATGGATTATTGTGATGACAGTGGGCATGGTGAATTGTGATGAAAAGGGCACGGAGCATTGGCATGAAAAGTTTATGGATTATTGTGAAGACAGGTGTCCGGGAGCATTGTGATGACATATGTTCTGGTCCATTGTGATGAGAATGGCATGGAGAATTGTGAGGCCAAGTGTCATGGAGGATTGTGATGTCAAACGTAATGGAGCGTTGTGATGACAAGGTCTTGGAGCATTGTGATGACAAGGGCAAGGAGCATTGTGATGACAAGGGCCATTGAGAAGTTTGATGACAAGGTCTTGAAGCATTGTGATGACAAGCACATGTACCTTGCTATGACAGTGATCATGGAGCATTGCGATTACAAATGCATGGAGAATGGTAATGACAAGAGCATGTAACATTGTGATGAGAAGTGTTTTGGAGCATTGTGATGACAAGGACGTAGAGAATTGTGATGACAGGGACATGGAGCATTGTGAGGACCAGGGCATGGAGCACTGTGATGACAAGAACGTGGAGCATTGTGATGAGAAGTCCATGGATAATTGTTATGACGAGTGTCATGGAGCACTGTAATGACAAGGGGCATGGAGCATTGTGAGGACAGGTGTCATGGAGCATTGTGGTGATAGGGGTCATGGAGCATTGTGAGGACAAGTGTCATGGAGCATTCTGATGACAAGCTTGTGGAGTATTGTGATGAAAATGGCATGGAGAATTGTGATGGAAAGGGTATGGATCATTGTAATGAAAAAGGCATGGATCCTTTTCATGATAGGATTCAAGGAGCATTCCGAAGACAAGTGTCACGGATCATTGTGATGACAAGTGTATTGAGCATTGTGATGACAAAGGTCATGGAGCATTGAGATGACAAGGGCATGGAGTATTGTGATGACAGGCATCATGGAGTGTTGTGATGACAAGTGTAATGGAACATTGTGATCACACGGGTTTGGAGCATTGCGATGACAGAGTTCATGGATCATATTGATTTCAAGGAGCATGGATCTTTGTGATGACAAGGACATGAAGCAATGTGATCCCAAGATGCATGGAGGATTGTGATGACAATGGTAATGGAGGAATGTGATGACAAGCGCATGGAGCATTGTGATGAAAAGGTCATGTAGCGTTTTGGTGACAAAGGCATGGAGCATTGTCATGACAAGTGTCATGGAGCACTATGATGACAAACGTCACGTAGCATTGTGATTACAGGGGTCATGGAGCATTGGGATGGCACGGCCAAGGATCATTGTGTTGACAAGTGATATGGAGAATTTTGATGACAAGAGTCCCGGATCATTGTGTTGTCAGGGGTCATGGAGCGTTGTGATGACAGTTGTCATGGAGCATTGGGATGACAAGGGTCATGGAGCATTGTGATCATAAGGTTATGGAACATTGGGCTGAAAATGTTCATGGAGTATTGTGATGAGAAGTGTCATGGAGCCTTGTGATGACAAGGGAATGGAGCATTGTGATGACAATGTCCTGGAGCATTTAATGAGAAGACCATGCAGCCATGTGATGACAAGTCTCATGGAGCATTCTCACAAAAATCGGCATGGAGCATTGTGATTTCTGTGGTCTTGGAGCTTTTTGATGAATAGGGCATGGAGCCTTGTGATGAAAATGGCATGGAGCCTTGCCATGACAGGGTTCCAAGAGCATATTGACATCAAGTGTCAGGGACCACTGTGATGACAAGTGTATTGAGCATGGTGATTCCAAAGCTCATGGAGCATTGTGATGAGAACACCATGGATAATTTTGATGACAAGCCTCATGTGGAGTTGTGAGGACAAGTGTTATGGAACATTGTGATCACAAGGGATTGGAGCCTTGTGATGACAGAGGTCATGGAGCATTTTGAGTTCATTCTGATGACAATAGCATGAAGCTCTATGATGATGGGCATGGTGCATTGTGATGACAGTGTTCATGGAGCAATGAGATGAAAAGGTGCATGGAACATTGTAGTTACAAGTGTCTTGGAGCTTTGTGATGAGAAGGGCATGCAGCATTGTGATAAGAAGGCCATGGAGGATTCTGATGACATGCGTCATGGAGCTTTGTGATGACAAGAGCATGGAGCATTGTGATGAGAAGACCATGGATAATGGTGATGACGAGTGTCATGGGGCGTTGTGATGAAAAGTGTTATGGAACATTGAGATCTCAAGGCTTTAGAGCCTTGTGATGGCAGATGTCATGGAGCATTTTGATTTCATTTTGGTTACAATAGCGTGAAGCAATATGATGATGGACATGTTGCATTGTGAATACAGGGTTCATGGAGCTTTGAGAGAAAAAGTGGCATGGAGCTTTGTGATTACAGGGTTTTTGGAGCATTGTGATGACAAGGGCACGGAACACTGTGATACATGGGTCATGTAGGATTGTAACGACAAGGGCATGGAGAATTGTGATGACAAGAGCTTGTAACATTGTGATGAGAAGTGTCATGGAGCATTGTGATGACAAAGACGTAGAGAATTGTGATGACAAGGGACATGGAGCATTGTGATGACCAGAGCATGGACCATTTGTCTGACAAGTTTCATGGATTATTGTGATGACAAATGTCATGGAGCATTTTGATGACAAGGGCGTGGGGCATTGTGATGGGAAGAGCAGTGAGCATTTTAATGACAAGTTTTATGGAGCATTGTGATGACAAGTTTGTGGAGCATTGTGATGACAAGCGCAAGTCACATTTTGATGCCATGGGTCATGGAGCACAGTGCTGACAAGGTCATTCAGCTTTGTTATGACAAGGGTCATGGAGAATTGAGATGAAAAGGGACATGGAGCATTGTGATTACAGGGGTCTAGGAGCTTTGGATGACAGAGGTCATGGATCATTTTGATTTGATTGTGATGACAATAGCCTGAAGCATTATGATGATGGGCATTGTCCATTGAGATGACAGGTGTAATGGAGCATTGAGATGAAAAGGTGCATGGAGCATTGTGATTACAGTGGTATAGGAGCATTGTGATGACAAGAGCATGGAGCATTGTGATGAAAAGTGCTTGGAGCCTTTTCATGACATGTTTCAAGGAGCATTCTGAAGACGAGTGTCAGGGAGCATTGTGATGACAACTCTCTTGAGCATTGTGATGACAAAGATCATGGAGCACTGTGATGACAGGTGTCATGGAGCATTGTGATGAGAAGGTCATGGAGCATTGGGCTGAAAATATTCATGGAGTATTGTGGTGAGAGGGTTCATGGATCCTTTTGATGGCAATGGAATGGAGCATTGTGATGACAAGGTCCTGGAGTATTGTGAAGAGAAGACCATGGAGCCTTGTGATGACAAGTCTAATGGAGCATTCTGATGAAAAGGGGCATGGAGCATTGTGATTAGAGGGCCCTGGAGCCTTGTAATGACAAGAGCAAGGAGCATTGGGATGAGAAGGCCATGGAGCATTCTCTTGATATTTGTCATGGTGTTTTGTGATGACAAGGGCATGGACCATTGTGATTGCAGGCGTCTTGGAGCATTGTGATGACAAGGGTCATCGAGCCTTGTGAGGAGTAGGCCGTGGGACATTATGATGGCGGGGGTCATTGAGCATTGTTATGACGGGGATAATGGAGCATAGTGATGAAAAGGTCACGGTACATAGGTCTATAAATTTTCATGGATTATTGTGATGACAGTGGGTATGTAGCATTGTGATGACAAGGGCTCCGAACACTGTGATACATGGGTCATGGAGGATTGTAATGACATGGGCATGAAGCATTGTGATGAGAAGGGCATTGAGAATTGTGATGACAAGCGTCATGGAGCTTTGTGATGACAAGGGTCATGGAGCTGTGTGATAAAAAATGTCATGGAGCAGTTTGATGACAAGGGCATGGTGCATTGTGATGATAGGGTTCATGGAGCACTGACATGAAAAGTGTCATGGAGCATCGTTATGACAGGGGTCTTGGAGGATTGTGATGACAAGGACATGGAGCATTGTGATGAGAAGGCCAAGGAGAATTCTGATGACATCCGTCATGGAGCTTCGTGATGACAAGGGCATAGAGCATTGTGATTACAGGGGTCTTGGAGCATTGAGATGAAAAGTGGCATGGTGCATTTTGATTACAGGGGTAATGGAGCATTGTGATGACAAGGGAATCGAGCATTGTGATGAAATAGGCATGGAACCTTTTCATGAAAGGGTTCAAGGAGGATTCTGATGACAAGTGTCAGGGAGCATTGCGATGACAATAGTCATGAAGCACTGTGATGACAGGGCTAATGGAGCATTGTGATGAGAATGTCATGGAGCATTGGGCTGAAAATGTTCATGGAGTATTGTGATGAGAGGTGTCATGGACCCTTGTGATGACAAGGGATTGGAGCATTGAGATGAGAAGAACATGGAGCCTTGTGATGACAAGTCTCATGGAGCATTCTGATGAAAAGGGGCATGGAGCATTGTGATTACAGGGGTCATGGAGCATTGTGATGACAATGGCATGGAGCAATTTGATGTGAAGGCCATGGAGCTTTCTGATGATATGTGTCATGGAGTTTTGTGATGAAAAGTGCATGGAGCATTGTGATTACATGGATCTTGGGGCACTGTGATGACAATGGTCATGGAGCCTTGTGATGAAAAGGCCGTGGAACATCTTGATGGCATGGGTCATGGAGCATTGTTATGACAATGGTAATGGAGCATTGTGATGACAAAGTCATGGAGCATTTTGATGAGAAGGGCATAGAGCTTTGTGATGACAAGCATCATGGAGCTTTGGGATGACAAAGTCATGGAGCAATGTGATGAGAGGGTTCATGGAGCATTATGATGACGATGGCATGGAGCATTGTGATGCCAAAGGTCATGGACCTTTGTGATGACAAATGTCATGTAGCATTTTGATGACAAGGGCATGGTGCATTGTGATGAGTAGGACAGAAAGCAATGTGATGACAGGGTCATGAGGCAGTTGGATGAAAAGTGTCATGGAACATTTTGATGACAGGCGTTATGGATCATTGTGATGTCAAGGGTCATCGAGCATTGTAATGAAAAGTGTCATGGTGCATTTTGATGACAGGGGTTATAGTACATTGTGATGTCAGGGGTCATGGAGCAGTGTGATGATAAGGGCATGTAGCATTGTGATGACAGGGGTCATGGAACATTGTGATGACATGGGTGAGGTAGTATTGTGATGACTAGTGATGGAACATTGTGATATCAGTGCTGAGAGAGCATTTTGATGAGAATTGCATGGAGAAATTTGATGACAAGTTTTATGGAGCATTGTGATGACAAGCTTGTGGAGAATTGTGATGACAAGTGCATGGCATATTGTGATGACATATGTCATGGAGCATTGTGCTGACAAGCATATGGAGCATTTTGGTGACAATGGCATGGAGCATTGTGATGACAGAGGCATTACGAATTGGTCTGACAAGTTTCATGGATTATTGTGATGACAGTGGGCATGGCGAATTGTGATGACAAGGGCCTGGAGCATTGTGAGGACAAGTTTGTGGAGTATTGTGAAGACAGGTGTCCGGGAGCATTGTGATGACATATGTTCTGGTCCATTGTGATGAGAATGGCATGGGTAATTGTTATGCCAAGTGTCATGGAGGATTGTGATGTCAAACGTAATGGAGCGTTGTGATGACAAGGTCTTGGTGCATTGTGATGACAAGGGCCATTGAGAAGTTTGATGACAAGGTCGTGAAGCATTGTGATGACAAGCACATGTACCTTGCTATGACAGGGGTCATGGAGCATTGTGATTACAAATGCATGGAGAATAGTGATGACAAGAGCATGTTACATTGTGATGAGAAGTGTTTTGGAGCATTGTGATGACAAGGACGTGGAGAATTGTGATGACAAGGGACATGGAGCATTGTGAGGACCAGGGCATGGAGCACTGTGATGTCAAGAACGTGCAGCATTGTGATGATAAGTCCATGGATAATAGTGATGACGAGTGTCATGGAGCACTGTAATGGTTAGGGGCATGGAGCATTGTGAGGAGAGCTGTCATGGAGTATTGTGGTGACAGGGGTCATGGAGCATTGTGATGACAATTGTCATGGAGCTTTCTGATGACAAGCTTGTGGAATATTGTGATGACAATGGCATGGAGCATTGTGATGGAAAGGGCATGGATCATTGTGATGAAAAAGGCATGGATCCTATTCATGACAGGATTCAAGGAGCATTCCGAAGACAAGAGTCAGGGAGCATTGTGATGACCAGTGTATTGAGCATTGTGATGACAAAGGTCATGGAGCATTGAGATGACAAGGTCATGGAGTATGGTGATGACAGGCATCATGGAGCGTTGTGATGACAAGTCTTATGGAACATTGTGATCACACGTGTTTGGAGCATTGCAATGACAGAGTTCATGGATCATATTGATTTCAAGGAGCATGGATCTTTGTGATGAAAAGGGCATGAAGCAATGTGATCCCAAGATGCATGGAGGATTGTGATGACAATGGTAATGGAGGAATATGATGACAAACGCATGGAGCATTGTGATGAAAAGGTCATGTAGCGTTTTGCTGACAAAGGCATGGAGCATTGTGATGACAAGTGTCATGGAGCACTGTGATGACAAACATCACGTAGCATTGTGATTACAGGGGTCATGGAGCATTGGGATGACACGGCCAAGGATCATTGTGTTGACAAGTGTTATCGAGAATTTTGATGACAAAAGTCCCGGATCATTGTGTTTTCAGGGGTCATGGAGCGTTGTGATGACAGTGGTCATAGAGCATTGGGATGACAAGGGTCATGGAGCATTGTGATCATAAGGTCATGGAGCATTGGGCTGAAAATATTCATGGAGTATTGTGATGACAGGTGGCATGGAGCATTGTGATGACAATGTCCTGGAGCATTTAATGAGAAGACCATGGAGCCATGTGATGACTAGTCTCATGGAGCATTCTCACGAAAAGCGGCATGGAGCATTGTGATTACTGTGGTCTTGGAGCATTGTGATGAATAGGGCATGGAGCATTGTGATGAAAAATGCATGGAGCCTTGCATGACAGGGTTCCAAGAGCATATTGACATCAAGTGTCAGGGACCATTGTGATGAAAATTGTATTGAGCATTGTGAAGCCAAACTCATGGAGCATTGTGATGAGAAGACCATGGATAATTTTGATGACGAGCGTCATGGGGCGTTGTGAGGACAAGTGTTATGGAACATTGTGATCACAAGGGATTGGAGCCTTGTGATGACAGAGGTCATGGAGCATTTTGAGTTCATTCTGATGACAATAGCATGAAGCACTATGATGATGTGCATGGTGCATTGTGATGACAGGGTTCATGGAACATTGAGATGAAAAGGGGCATGGAGCATTGTAGTTACAACGGTCTTGGAGCTTTGTGATGACAAGGGCATGCAGCATTGTGATGAGAAGGCCATGGAGGATTCTGATGACATGCGTCATGGAGCTTTGTGATGACAAGGGCATGGAGCATTGTGATGAGAAGACCATGGATAATGGTGATGACGAGCGTCATGAGGCGTTGTGATGAAAAGTGCTGGGAACATTGTGATCCCAAGGGTTTAGAGCATTGTGATGGCAGATGTCATGGAGCATTTTGATTTCATTTTGATTACAATAGCGTGAAGCAATAAGATGATGGACATGTTGCATTGTGATTACAGGGTTCTTGGAGCATTGTGATGAGAAGGGCATGGAGCATTGTGATGAGAAGGCCATGGAGCATTCTGATGACTTGTGTCATGGAGATTTTGATGACAAAGGCATGAAGCACTGTTGTAACAGTGGTCTTAGAGCATTGTGATTACAAGGGTTATGGAGCCTTGTGATAAGAAGGCCGTGGAACATTGTGATGGCTGGGGTCATGGAGCATTGTTATGACAGTGGCAATGGAGCATTGTGATGACAAGGGCATGGAGCATTGGTCTGAAAAGTTTCATGGATTATTGTGATGAGAGTGGGCATGGAGCATTGTGATAACAAGGGCACGGAACACTGTGATACATGGGTCATGTAGGATTGTAACGACAAGGGAATGGAGAATTGTGATGACAAGAGCATGTAACATTGTGATGAGAAGTGTCATGGAGCATTGTGATGACAAAGATGTAGAGAATTGTGATGACAAGGGACATGGAGCATTGCGATGACCAGAGCATGGAGCATTGGTCTGACAAGTTTCATGGATTATTTGGATGACGAGTGTCAGGGAGCATTGTGATGACAACTCTCTTGAGCATTGTGATGACAAAGATCATGGATCACTGTGATGACATGTGTCATGGAGCATTGTGATGAGTAGCTCATGGAGCATTGGGCTGAAAATATTCATGGAGTATTGTGGTGACAGGTGTCATGGATCCTTTTGATAGCAAGGGAATGGAGCATTGTGATGACAAGGTCCTGGAGCATAGTGATGAGAAGACCATGGAGCCTTGTGATGACAAGTCTAATGGAGCATTCTGATGAAAAGGGGCATGGAGCATTGTGATTACAGGGCCCTGGAGCATTGTAATGACAAGAGCAAGGAGCTTTGTGATGAGAAGGCCATGGAGCATTCTCATGATTTGTGTCATGGTGTTTTGTGATGACAAGGGCATGGACCATTGTGATTGCAGGCGTCTTGGAGCTTTGTGATGACAAGGGTCATGGAGCCTTGTGAGGAGAAGGCCGTGGGACATTATGATGGCAGGGGTCATGGAGCATTGTTATGACGGGTGTAATGGAGCATTGTGATGAAAAGGGCACGGAACATAGGTCTATAAAATTTCATGGATTATTGTGATGACAGTGGGTGTGGAGCATTGTGATGACAAGGGCTCGGAACACTGTGATACATGGGTCATGGAGGATTGTAATGACATGGGCATGGAGCATTGTGATGAGAAGGGCATCGAGAATTGTGATGACAAGCGTCATGGAACTTTGTGATGACAAGGGCATGGAGCATATGATGAGAGGTTTCAGGGAGCATTGTGATGACAATGGCATGGAGCATTGTGATGCCAAGGGTCATGGATCTGTGTGATAACAAATGTCACGGAGCAGTTTGATGACAAGGGCATGGTGCATTGTGATGAGAAGGGCAGGGAGCATTGTGATGACAGGTGTTATGGAACATTATGATGTCATGGCTCATGGAGAATTGTGATGATAGGGGCATGTAGCATGGTGATGACAGGTCTCATGGAACATTGTGAGATGACAAGTGTTTTGAGCATTGTGATGACAAACATCTTGGATCATTGAGATGACAAGGGCATGGAGTAGTGTGATGACAGGCATCATGGAGCATTGTGATGAGTGTGTTATGGAACATTGTGATCACAAGTGTTTGGAGCCTAGTGATGACAGAGGTCATGGATCATGTTGATTTCAAGGAGCATGGAACATTGTGATGACAAGGGCATGAAGCAATGTGATCCCAAGTTTCAGGGAGGATTGTGATGACAATGGTAAAGGAGAATTGTGATGAGAATCACATGGAGCACTGTGATGACAAGGTCATGTAGCATTTTGCTGACAAAGGCATGGAGCATTGTGATGACAAGTGTCATGGAACATTGTGATAACAGGGGTCATAGAGCATTAGGATGACAAGAGCATGGACCATTTTGATGAGAAGAGTCATGGAGCATTTTGATGACAAGAGCCACAGATCATTGTGTTGTCAGGGGTCATTGAGCGTTGTGATGACAGTGGTCATGGAGCATTGGGCTGAAAATGTTCTTGGAGCATTGTGAACACAAGGGAATGGAGCATTGTGGTGACAATATCCTGGAGCATTGTGCTGAGATGACCATGGTGTCTTTTGATGACAAGTCTCATGAAGCAAGCTAATGGAAAGGGGCATGGAGCATTGTGATTACAGTTGTCTTGGAGCATTGTGATGACAAGAGCATGGAGCATTGTGATGAGAAGTCCATGGAACATTCTGATGACATGCATCATGGAGCTTTGTGATGACAATGGCAAGAGGCATTGTGATTACAGGGGTCTTGGAGCATTGTGATGAAAAGGGCATGGATCATTGTGATGACAAAGGCATGGAGCCTTGTCATGACAGGGTTCAAGGAACATACTGACGACAAGTGTCAGGGAGCATTGTGATGACAAGTGTCATGGAGCACTGTGATGACAAGCATCATGGAGCCTTGTGATAACCGGGATCTTGGAGCATTGTGATGAAAAGTGAATGCATCATTGTGATGAAAAAGGCATGGTGCCTTGTCATGACAGGTTTCAAGGAGCACCCAGACGACAAGTGTCAGGGAGCATTGTGATGAAAAGTGTATTGAGCATTGTGATGACAAAGGTCATGGAGCATTGTGATGAGAAGACCATGGATAATTGGGATGACGAGCGTCATGGGGCGTTGTGATGACAAGTGTTATGGAACATTGTGATCAAAAGGGTTTGGAGCATTGTGATGACAGAGGTCATGGAGCATTTTGATTTCATTGTGATGACAAAATCATGAAGCATTATGATGAAGGGCATGGTGCATTGTGATGATAGGGTTCATGGAGCACTGACATGAAAAGTGTCATGGAGCATTGTTATGACAGGTATCTTGAAGCATTGTGATGACAAGGGCATGGAGCATTGTGATGAGAAGGCCAAGGAGAATTCTGATGACATGCGTCATGGATCTTCGTGATGACAAGGGCATAGAGCATTGTGATTACAGGGGTCTTGGAGCATTGAGATGAAAAGGGGCGTGGAGCATTGTGATTACAGTGGTAAAGGAGCACTGTGATGACAAGGGAATTGAGAATTGTGATGAAATAGGCATGGAACCTTTTCATGACAGGGTTCAAGGAGGATTCTGCTGACAAGTGTCTGGGAGCATTGTGATGACAAAAGTCATGAAGCACTGTGATGACAGGGGTAATGGAGCATTGTGATGAGAAGGTCATGGAGCATTGGGCTCAAAATATTCATGGAGTATTGTGATGACAAGGGAATGGAGCACTGTGATGACAAGGGAATGGAGCATTGAGATGAGTAGACCATGGAGCCTTGTGATGACAAGTCTCATGGAGCATTCTGATGAAAAGGGGTATGGAGCATTGTGATTACAGGGCTCTTGGAGCATTGTGATGACAATGGCGTGGAGCATTTTGATGAGAAGTCCATGGAGCTTTCTGATGATATGTGTCATGGAGTTTTGTGATGAAAAGGGCAAGGAGCTTTTTGATTACAGGGGTCTTGGAGCACTGTGATGACAATGGTCATGGAGCCTTGTGATGAACAGGCCGTGGAATATTTTGATGGCAGGGGTCATGGAGCAAACATTGTTATGACAGTGGTAATGGAGCATTGTGATGACAAAGGCATGGAGCATTTTGATGAGAAGGGTATCGAGCATTTTGATGACAAGCATCATGGAGCTTTGGGATGACAAAGTCATGGAGCAATGTGATGAGAGGGTTCATGGAGCATTGTGATGACAATGGCATGGAGCATTGTGATGCCAAACGTAATGGACCTTTGTGATGACAAATGTCATGCAGCATTTTGATGACAAGGGCATGGTGCATTGTGATGAGTAAGACAGAGAGAAATGTGATGACAGGGTCATCGAGCAGATGGATGAAAAGTGTCATGGAACATTTTGATGACAGGGGTTATGGATCATTGTGATATCAAGGGTCATCGAGCATTGTGATGAAAAGGGTCATGGTACATTTTGATGGCAGGGGTTATAATACATGGTGATGTCAGCGGTCATGGAGCACTGTGATGATAAGTGCATGTAGCATTGTGATGACAGGGGTCATGGAACATTGTGATGACATGGTTGTGGGAGTATTGTGATGACCAGTGATGGAAAATTGTGATATCAGTGGTGAGAGAGCATTTTGATGAGAAGTGCTTGGAGAAATTTGAGGACAGGTTTATGGAGCATTGTGATGACAAGCTTGTGGAGAATTGTGATGACAAGTGCATGGCATATTGTGATGACATGTGTCATGGAGCATTGTGCTGACAAGCATATGGAGCATTGTGGTGACAATGGCATGGAGCATTGTGATGACAGAGGCATGACGAATTGGCCTGAGAAGTTTCATGGATTATTGTGATGACAGTGGGCATGGTGAATTGTGATGAAAAGGGCACGGAGCATTGGCATGACAAGTTTATGGATTATTGTGAAGACAGGTGTCCGGGAGCATTGTGATGACATATGTTCTGGTCCATTGTGATGAGAATGGCATGGAGAATTGTGAGGCCAAGTGTCATGGAGGATTGTGATGTCAAACGTAATGGAGCGTTGTGATGACAAGGTCTTGGAGCATTGTGATGACAAGGGCAAGGAGCATTGTGATGACAAGGGCCATTGAGAAGTTTGATGACAAGGTCTTGAAGCATTGTGATGACAAGCACATGTACCTTGCTATGACAGTGATCATGGAGCATTGTGATTACAAATGCATGGAGAATGGTGATGACAAGAGCATGTAACATTGTGATGAGAAGTGTTTTGGAGCATTGTGATGACAAGGACGTAGAGAATTGTGATGACAGGGACATGGAGCATTGTGAGGACCAGGGCATGGAGCACTGTGATGACAAGAACGTGGAGCATTGTGATGAGAAGTCCATGGATAATTGTTATGACGAGTGTCATGGAGCACTGTAATGACAAGGGGCATGGAGCATTGTGAGGACAGGTGTCATGGAGCATTGTGGTGATAAGGGTCATGGAGCATTGTGAGGACAAGTGTCATGGAGCATTCTGATGACAAGCTTGTGGAGTATTGTGATGAAAATGGCATGGAGAATTGTGATGGAAAGGGTATGGATCATTGTAATGAAAAAGGCATGGATCCTTTTCATGACAGGATTCAAGGAGCATTCCGAAGACAAGTGTCACGGATCATTGTGATGACAGGTGTATTGAGCATTGTGATGACAAAGGTCATGGAGCATTGAGATGACAAGGGCATGGAGTATTGTGATGACAGGCATCATGGAGCGTTGTGATGACAAGTGTTATGGAACATTGTGATCACACGGGTTTGGAGCATTGTGATGACAGAGTTCATGGATCATATTGATATCAAGGAGCATGGATCTTTGTGATGACAAGGACATGAAGCAATGTGATCCCAAGATGCATGGAGGATTGTGATGACAATGGTAATGGAGGAATGTGATGACAAGCGCATGGAGCATTGTGATGAAAAGGTCATGTAGCGTTTTGGTGACAAAGGCATGGAGCATTGTCATGACAAGTGTCATGGAGCACTATGATGACAAACGTCACGTAGCATTGTGATTACAGGGGTCATGGAGCATTGGGATGGCACGGCCAAGGATCATTGTGTTGACAAGTGATATGGAGAATTTTGATGACAAGAGTCCCGGATCATTGTGTTGTCAGGGGTCATGGAGCGTTGTGATGACAGTTGTCATGGAGCATTGGGATGACAAGGGTCATGGAGCATTGTGATCATAAGGTTATGGAGCATTGGGCTGAAAATATTCATGGAGTATTGTGATGAGAGGTGTCATGGAGCATTGTGATGACAAGGGAATGGAGCATTGTGATGACAATGTCCTGGAGCATTTAATGAGAAGACCATGGGGCCATGTGATGACAAGTCTCATGGAGCATTCTCACGAAAATCGGCATGGAGCATTGTGATTTCTGTGGTCTTGGAGCTTTGTGATGAATAGGGCATGGAGCCTTGTGATGAAAATGGCATGGAGCCTTGCCATGACAGGGTTCCAAGAGCATATTGACATCAAGTGTCAGGGACCACTGTGATGACAAGTGTATTGAGCATGGTGATTCCAAAGCTCATGGAGCATTGTGATGAGAACACCATGGATAATTTTGATGACAAGCGTCATGGGGAGTTGTGAGGACAAGTGTTATGGAACATTGTGATCACAAGGGATTGGAGCCTTGTGATGACAGAGGTCATGGAGCATTTTGAGTTCATTCTGATGACAATAGCATGAAGCTCTATGATGATGGGCATGGTGCATTGTGATGACAGTGTTCATGGAGCAATGAGATGAAAAGGTGCATGGAACATTGTAGTTACAAGTGTCTTGGAGCTTTGTGATGAGAAGGGCATGCAGCATTGTGATAAGAAGGCCATGGAGGATTCTGATGACATGCGTCATGGAGCTTTGTGATGACAAGAGCATGGAGCATTGTGATGAGAAGACCATGGATAATGGTGATGACGAGCGTCATGGGGCGTTGTGATGAAAAGTGTTATGGAACATTGAGATCTCAAGGCTTTAGAGCATTGTGATGGCAGATGTCATGGAGCATTTTGATTTCATTTTGGTTACAATAGCGTGAAGCAATATGATGATGGACATGTTGCATTGTGAATACAGGGTTCATGGAGCTTTGAGAGAAAAAGTGGCATGGAGCTTTGTGATTACAGGGTTTTTGGAGCATTGTGATGACAAGGGCAAGGAACACTGTGATACATGGGTCATGTAGGATTGTAACGACAAGGGCATGGAGAATTGTGATGACAAGAGCTTGTAACATTGTGATGAGAAGTGTCATGGAGCATTGTGATGACAAAGACGTAGAGAATTGTGATGACAAGGGACATGGAGCATTGTGATGACCAGAGCATGGACCATTTCTCTGACATGTTTCATGGATTATTGTGATGACAAATGTCATGGAGCATTTTGATGACAAGGGCGTGGGGCATTGTGATGGGAATAGCAGTGAGCATTTTAATGACAAGTTTTATGGAGCATTGTGATGACAAGCGCAAGTCACATTTTGATGCCATGGGTCATGGAGCACAGTGCTGACAAGGTCATTCAGCTTTGTTATGACAAGGGTCATGGAGCATTGAGATGAAAAGGGACATGGAGCATTGTGATTACAGGGGTCTAGGAGCTTTGGATGACAGAGGTCATGGATCATTTTGATTTGATTGTGATGACAATAGCCTGAAGCATTATGATGATGGGCATTGTCCATTGAGATGACAGGTGTAATGGAGCATTGAGATGAAAAGGTGCATGGAGCATTGTGATTACAGTGGTATAGGAGCATTGTGATGACAAGAGCATGGAGCATTGTGATGAAAAGTGCTTGGAGCCTTTTCATGACATGTTTCAAGGAGCATTCTGAAGACGAGTGTCAGGGAGCATTGTGAGGACAACTCTCTTTAGCATTGTGATGACAAAGATCATGGAGCACTGTGATGACAGGTGTCATGGAGCATTGTGATGAGAAGTTCATGGAGCATTGGGCTGAAAATATTCATGGAGTATTGTGGTGAGAGGGTTCATGGATCCTTTTGATGGCAATGGAATGGAGCATTGTGATGACAAGGTCCTGGAGTATTGTGAAGAGAAGACCATGGAGCCTTGTGATGACAAGTCTAATGGAGCATTCTGATGAAAAGGGGCATGGAGCATTGTGATTACAGGGCCCTGGAGCCTTGTAATGACAAGAGCAAGGAGCATTGTGATGAGAAGGCCATGGAGCATTCTCTTGATTTGTGTCATGGTGTTTTGTGATGACAAGGGCATGGACCATTGTGATTGCAGGCGTCTTGGAGCATTGTGATGACAAGGGTCATCGAGCCTTGTGAGGAGAAGGCCGTGGGACATTATGATGGCGGGGGTCATTGAGCATTGTTATGACGGGAGTAATGGAGCATAGTGATGAA
Organism: Mesoplodon densirostris; assembly: GCF_025265405.1. Classification (NCBI taxonomy): domain Eukaryota; kingdom Metazoa; phylum Chordata; class Mammalia; order Artiodactyla; family Ziphiidae; genus Mesoplodon; species Mesoplodon densirostris. The sequence goes on from NC_082682.1 coordinate 4,618,545, forward strand.
AAGGTCACGGTACATAGGTCTATAAAATTTCATGGATTATTGTGATGACAGTGGGTATGGAGCATTGTGATGACAAGGGCTCTGAACACTGTGATACATGGGTCATGGAGGATTGTAATGACATGGGCATGGAGCATTGTGATGAGAAGGGCATTGAGAATTGTGATGACAAGCGTCATGGAGCTTTGTGATGACAAGGGTCATGGAGCTGTGTGATAACAAATGTCATGGAGCAGTTTGATGACAAGGGCATGGTGCATTGTGATGATAGGGTTCATGGAGCACTGACATGAAAAGTGTCATGGAGCATCGTTATGACAGGGGTCTTGGAGGATTGTGATGACAAGGACATGGAGCATTGTGATGAGAAGGCCAAGGAGAATTCTGATGACATCCGTCATGGAGCTTCGTGATTACAAGGGCATAGAGCATTGTGATTACAGGGGTCTTGGAGCATTGAGATGAAAAGGGGCATAGTGCATTTTGATTACAGGGGTAATGGAGCATTGTGATGACAAGGGAATCGAGCATTGTGATGAAATAGGCATGGAACCTTTTCATGAAAGGGTTCAAGGAGGATTCTGATGACAAGTGTCAGGGAGCATTGCGATGACAATAGTCATGAAGCACTGTGATGACAGGGCTAATGGAGCATTGTGATGAGAATGTCATGGAGCATTGGGCTGAAAATATTCATGGAGTATTGTGATGAGAGGTGTCATGGACCCTTGTGATGACAAGGGATTGGAGCATTGAGATGAGAAGAACATGGAGCCTTGTGATGACAAGTCTCATGGAGCATTCTGATGAAAAGGGGCATGGAGCATTGTGATTACAGGGGTCATGGAGCATTGTGATGACAATGGCATGGAGCAATTTGATGTGAAGGCCATGGAGCTTCCTGATGATATGTGTCATGGAGTTTTGTGATGAAAAGTGCATGGAGCATTGTGATTACATGGATCTTGGGGCACTGTGATGACAATGGTCATGGAGCCTTGTGATGAAAAGGCCGTGGAACATCTTGATGGCATGGGTCATGGAGCATTGTTATGACAATGGTAATGGAGCATTGTGATGACAAAGTCATGGAGCATTTTGATGAGAAGGGCATAGAGCTTTGTGATGACAAGCATCATGGAGCTTTGAGATGACAAAGTCATGGAGCAATGTGATGAGAGGGTTCATGGAGCATTATGATGACGATGGCATGGGGCATTGTGATGCCAAAGGTCATGGACCTTTGTGATGACAAATGTCATGTAGCATTTTGATGACAAGGGCATGGTGCATTGTGATGAGTAGGACAGAAAGCAATGTGATGACAGGGTCATGAGGCAGTTGGATGAAAAGTGTCATGGAACATTTTGATGACAGGCGTTATGGATCATTGTGATGTCAAGGGTCATCGAGCATTGTAATGAAAAGGGTCATGGTGCATTTTGATGACAGGGGTTATAGTACATTGTGATGTCAGCGGTCATGGAGCAGTGTGATGATAAGGGCATGTAGCATTGTGATGACAGGGGTCATGGAACATTGTGATGACATGGGTGAGGTAGTATTGTGATGACTAGTGATGGAACATTGTGATATCAGTGCTGAGAGAGCATTTTGATGAGAATTGCATGGAGAAATTTGATGACAAGTTTTATGGAGCATTGTGATGACAAGCTTGTGGAGAATTGTGATGACAAGTGCATGGCATATTGTGATGACATGTGTCATAGAGCATTGTGCTGACAAGCACATGGAGCATTTTGGTGACAATGGCATGGAGCATTGCGATGACAGAGGCATGACGAATTGGTCTGACAAGTTTCATGGATTATTGTGATGACAGTGGGCATGGCGAATTGTGATGACAAGGGCCTGGAGCATTGTGAGGACAAGTTTGTGGAGTATTGTGAAGACAGGTGTCCGGGAGCATTGTGATGACATATGTTCTGGTCCATTGTGATGAGAATGGCATGGGTAATTGTGATGCCAAGTGTCATGGAGGATTGTGATGTCAAACGTAATGGAGCGTTGTGATGACAAGGTCTTGGTGCATTGTGATGACAAGGGCCATTGAGAAGTTTGATGACAAGGTCGTGAAGCATTGTGATGACAAGCGCATGTACCTTGCTATGACAGGTGTCATGGAGCATTGCGATTACAAATGCATGGAGAATAGTGATGACAAGAGCATGTAACATTGTGATGAGAAGTGTTTTGGAGCATTGTGATGACAAGGACGTGGAGAATTGTGATGACAAGGGACATGGAGCATTGTGAGGACCAGGGCATGGAGCACTGTGATGTCAAGAACGTGCAGCATTGTGATGATAAGTCCATGGATAATAGTGATGACGAGTGTCATGGAGCACTGTAATGGTAAGGGGCATGGAGCATTGTGAGGAGAGCTGTCATGGAGTATTGTGGTGACAGGGGTCATGGAGCATTGTGATGACAATTGTCATGGAGCTTTCTGATGACAAGCTTGTGGAATATTGTGATGACAATGGCATGGAGCATTGTGATGGAAAGGGTATGGATCATTGTGATGAAAAAGGCATGGATCCTTTTCATGACAGGATTCAAGGAGCATTCCGAAGACAAGAGTCAGGGAGCATTGTGATGACAAGTGTATTGAGCTTTGTGATGACAAAGGTCATGGAGCATTGAGATGACAAGGTCATGGAGTATGGTGATGACAGGCATCATGGAGCGTTTTGATGACAAGTCTTATGGAACATTGTGATCACACGTGTTTGGAGCATTGCGATGACAGAGTTCATGGATCATATTGATTTCAAGGAGCATGGATCTTTGTGATGAAAAGGGCATGAAGCAATGTGATCCCAAGATGCATGGAGGATTGTGATGACAATGGTAATGGAGGAATATGATGACAAACGCATGGAGCATTGTGATGAAAAGGTCATGTAGCGTTTTGCTGACAAAGGCATGGAGCATTGTGATGACAAGTGTCATGGAGCACTGTGATGACAAACATCACGTAGCATTGTGATTACAGGGGTCATGGAGCATTGGGATGACAGTGGTCATAGAGCATTGGGATGACAAGGGTCATGGAGCATTGTGATCATAAGGTCATGGAGCATTGGGCTGAAAATATTCATGGAGTATTGTGATGACAGGTGGCATGGAGCATTGTGATGACAAGGGAAGGGAGCATTGTGATGACAATGTCCTGGAGCATTTAATGAGAAGACCATGGAGCCATGTGATGACTAGTCTCATGAAGCATTCTCACGAAAAGCGGCATGGAGCATTGTGATTACTGTGGTCTTGGAGCATTGTGATGAATAGGGCATGGAGCATTGTGATGAAAATGGCATGGAGCCTTGCCATGACAGGGTTCCAAGAGCATATTGACATCAAGTGTCAGGGACCATTGTGATGAAAAGTGTATTGAGCATTGTGAAGCCAAACTCATGGAGCATTGTGATGAGAAGACCATGGATAATATTGATGACGAGCGTCATGGGGCTTTGTGAGGACAAGTGTTATGGAACATTGTGATCACAAGGGATTGGAGCCTTGTGATGACAGAGGTCATGGAGCATTTTGAGTTCATTCTGATGACAATAGCATGAAGCACTATGATGATGTGCATGGTGCATTGTGATGACAGGGTTCATGGAACATTGAGATGAAAAGGGGCATGGAGCATTGTAGTTACAAGGGTCTTGGAGCTTTGTGATGAGAAGGGCATGCAGCATTGTGATGAGAAGGCCATGGAGGATTCTGATGACATGCGTCATGGAGCTTTGTGATGACAAGGGCATGGAGCATTGTGATGAGAAGACCATGGATAATGGTGATGACGAGCGTCATGAGGCGTTGTGATGAAAAGTGCTGGGAACATTGTGATCCCAAGGGTTTAGAGCATTGTGATGGCAGATGTCATGGAGCATTTTGATTTCATTTTGATTACAATAGCGTGAAGCAATAAGATGATGGACATGTTGCATTGTGATTACAGGGTTCTTGGAGCATTGTGATGACAAGGGCATGGAGCATTGTGATGAGAAGGCCATGGAGCATTCTGATGACTTGTGTCATGGAGATTTTGATGACAAGGGCATGAAGCACTGTTGTAACAGTGGTCTTAGAGCATTGTGATTACAAGGGTTATGGAGCCTTGTGATAAGAAGGCCGTGGAACATTGTGATGGCTGGGGTCATGGAGCATTGTTATGACAGTGGCAATGGAGCATTGTGATGACAAGGGCATGGAGCATTGGTCTGAAAAGTTTCATGGATTATTGTGATGAGAGTGGGCATGGAGCATTGTGATAACAAGGGCACGGAACACTGTGATACATGGGTCATGTAGGATTGTAACGACAAGGGAATGGAGAATTGTGATGACAGGAGCAGGTAACATTGTGATGAGACGTGTCATGGAGCATTGTGATGACAAAGATGTAGAGAATTGTGATGACAAGGGACATGGAGCATTGTGATGACCAGAGCATGGAGCATTGGTCTGACAAGTTTCATGGATTATTTGGATGACGAGTGTCAGGGAGCATTGTGATGACAACTCTCTTGAGCATTGTGATGACAAAGATCATGGATCACTCTGATGACATGTGTCATGGAGCATTGTGATGAGTAGGTCATGGAGCATTGGGCTGAAAATATTCATGGAGTATTGTCGTAACAGGTGTCATGGATCCTTTTGATAGCAAAGGAATGGAGCATTGTGATGACAAGATCCTGTAGCATAGTGATGAGAAGACCATGGAGCCTTGTGATGACAAGTCTAATGGAGCATTCTGATGAAAAGGGGTATGGAGCATTGTGATTACAGGGCCCTGGAGCATTGTAATGACAAGAGCAAGGAGCTTTGTGATGAGAAGGCCATGGAGCATTCTCATGATTTGTGTCATGGTGTTTTGTGATGACAAGGGCATGGACCATTGTGATTGCAGGCGTCTTGGAGCTTTGTGATGACAAGGGTCATGGAGCCTTGTGAGGAGAAGGCCGTGGGACATTATGATGGCAGGGGTCATGGAGCATTGTTATGACGGGTGTAATGGAGCATTGTGATGAAAAGGGCACGGAACATAGGTCTATAAAATTTCATGGATTATTGTGATGACAGTGGGTATGGAGCATTGTGATGACAAGGGCTCGGAACACTGTGATACATGGGTCATGGAGGATTGTAATGACATGGGCATGGAGCATTGTGATGAGAAGGGCATCGAGAATTGTGATGACAAGCGTCATGGAACATTGTGATGACAAGGGCATGGAGCATATGATGAGAGGTTTCAGGGAACATTGTGATGACAATGGCATGGAGCATTGTGATGCCAAGGGTCATGGATCTGTGTGATAACAAATGTCACGGAGCAGTTTGATGACAAGGGCATGGTGCATTGTGATGAGAAGGGCAGGGAGCATTGTGATGACAGGTGTTATGGAACATTATGATGTCATGGCTCATGGAGAATTGTGATGATAGGGGCATGTAGCATGGTGATGACAGGTCTCATGGAACATTGTGAGATGACAAGTGTTTTGAGCATTGTGATGACAAACATCTTGGATCATTGAGATGACAAGGGCATGGAGTAGTGTGATGACAGGCATCATGGAGCATTGTGATGAGTGTGTTATGGATCATTGTGATCACAAGGCTTTGGAGCCTAGTGATGACAGAGGTCATGGATCATGTTGATTTCAAGGAGCATGGAACATTGTGATGACAAGGGCATGAAGCAATGTGATCCCAAGTTTCAGGGAGGATTGTGATGACAATGGTAAAGGAGAATTGTGATGAGAATCACATGGAGCACTGTGATGACAAGGTCATGTAGCATTTTGCTGACAAAGGCATGGAGCATTGTGATGACAAGTGTCATGGAACATTGTGATAACAGGGGTCATAGAGCATTAGGATGACAAGAGCATGTACCATTTTGATGAGAAGAGTCATGGAGCATTTTGATGACAAGAGCCACAGATCATTGTGTTGTCAGGGGTCATTGAGCGTTGTGATGACAGTGGTCATGGAGCATTGGGCTGAAAATGTTCTTGGAGCATTGTGAACACAAGGGAATGGAGCATTGTGGTGACAATATCCTGGAGCATTGTGCTGAGATGACCATGGTGTCTTTTGATGACAAGTCTCATGAAGCAAGCTAATGGAAAGGGGCATGGAGCATTGTGATTACAGTTGTCTTGGAGCATTGTGATGACAAGAGCATGGAGCATTGTGATGAGAAGTCCATGGAACATTCTGATGACATGCATCATGGAGCTTTGTGATGACAATGGCAAGAGGCATTGTGATTACAGGGGTCTTGGAGCATTGTGATGAAAAGGGCATGGATCATTGTGATGACAAAGGCATGGAGCCTTGTCATGACAGGGTTCAAGGAACATACTGACGACAAGTGTCAGGGAGCATTGTGATGACAAGTGTCATGGAGCACTGTGATGACAAGCATCATGGAGCCTTGTGATAACCGGGATCTTGGAGCATTGTGATGAAAAGTGAATGCATCATTGTGATGAAAAAGGCATGGTGCCTTGTCATGACAGGTTTCAAGGAGCACCCAGACGACAAGTGTCAGGGAGCATTGTGATGAAAAGTGTATTGAGCATTGTGATGACAAAGGTCATGGAGCATTGTGATGAGAAGACCATGGATAATTGGGATGACGAGCGTCATGGGGCGTTGTGATGACAAGTGTTATGGAACATTGTGATCAAAAGGGTTTGGAGCATTGTGATGACAGAGGTCATGGAGCATTTTGATTTCATTGTGATGACAAAATCATGAAGCATTATGATGAAGGGCATGGTGCATTGTGATGATAGGGTTCATGGAGCACTGAGATGAAAAGTGTCATGGAGCATTGTTATGACAGGTATCTTGAAGCATTGTTATGACAAGGGCATGGAGCATTGTGATGAGAAGGCCAAGGAGAATTCTGATGACATGCGTCATGGATCTTCGTGATGACAAGGGCATAGAGCATTGTGATTACAGGGGTCTTGGAGCATTGAGATGAAAAGGGGCGTGGAGCATTTTGATTACAGTGGTAAAGGAGCACTGTGATGACAAGGGAATTGAGAATTGTGATGAAATAGGCATGGAACCTTTTCATGACAGGGTTCAAGGAGGATTCTGCTGACAAGTGTCTGGGAGCATTGTGATGACAAAAGTCATGAAGCACTGTGATGACAGGGGTAATGGAGCATTGTGATGAGAAGGTCATGGATCATTGGGCTCAAAATATTCATGGAGTATTGTGATGACAAGGGAATGGAGCACTGTGATGACAAGGGAATGGAGCATTGAGATGAGTAGACCATGGAGCCTTGTGATGACAAGTCTCATGGAGCATTCTGATGAAAAGGGGTATGGAGCATTGTGATTACAGGGCTCTTGGAGCATTGTGATGACAATGGCGTGGAGCATTTTGATGAGAAGTCCATGGAGCTTTCTGATGATATGTGTCATGGAGTTTTGTGATGAAAAGGGCAAGGAGCTTTGTGATTACAGGGGTCTTGGAGCACTGTGATGACAATGGTCATGGAGCCTTGTGATGAACAGGCCGTGGAATATTTTGATGGCAGGGGTCATGGAGCAAACATTGTTATGACAGTGGTAATCGAGCATTGTGATGACAAAGGCATGGAGCATTTTGATGAGAAGGGTATCGAGCATTTTGATGACAAGCATCATGGAGCTTTGGGATGACAAAGTCATGGAGCAATGTGATGAGAGGGTTCATGGAGCATTGTGATGACAATGGCATGGAGCATTGTGATGCCAAACGTAATGGACCTTTGTGATGACAAATGTCATGCAGCATTTTGATGACAAGGGCATGGTGCATTGTGATGAGTAAGACAGAGAGAAATGTGATGACAGGGTCATCGAGCAGATGGATGAAAAGTGTCATGGAACATTTTGATGACAGGGGTTATGGATCATTGTGATATCAAGGGTCATCGAGCATTGTGATGAAAAGGGTCATGGTGCATTTTGATGGCAGGGGTTATAATACATGGTGATGTCAGCGGTCATGGAGCACTGTGATGATAAGTGCATGTAGCATTGTGATGACAGGGGTCATGGAACATTGTGATGACATGGTTGTGGGAGTATTGTGATGACCAGTGATGGAAAATTGTGATATCAGTGGTGAGAGAGCATTTTGATGAGAAGTGCTTGGAGAAATTTGAGGACAGGTTTATGGAGCATTGTGATGACAAGCTTGTGGAGAATTGTGATGACAAGTGCATGGCATATTGTGATGACATGTGTCATGGAGCATTGTGCTGACAAGCATATGGAGCATTGTGGTGACAATGGCATGGAGCATTGTGATGACAGAGGCATGACGAATTGGCCTGAGAAGTTTCATGGATTATTGTGATGACAGTGGGCATGGTGAATTGTGATGAAAAGGGCACGGAGCATTGGCATGACAAGTTTATGGATTATTGTGAAGACAGGTGTCCGGGAGCATTGTGATGACATATGTTCTGGTCCATTGTGATGAGAATGGCATGGAGAATTGTGAGGCCAAGTGTCATGGAGGATTGTGATGTCAAACGTAATGGAGCGTTGTGATGACAAGGTCTTGGAGCATTGTGATGACAAGGGCAAGGAGCATTGTGATGACAAGGGCCATTGAGAAGTTTGATGACAAGGTCTTGAAGCATTGTGATGACAAGCACATGTACCTTGCTATGACAGTGATCATGGAGCATTGCGATTACAAATGCATGGAGAATGGTGATGACAAGAGCATGTAACATTGTGATGAGAAGTGTTTTGGAGCATTGTGATGACAAGGACGTAGAGAATTGTGATGACAGGGACATGGAGCATTGTGAGGACCAGGGCATGGAGCACTGTGATGACAAGAACGTGGAGCATTGTGATGAGAAGTCCATGGATAATTGTTATGACGAGTGTCATGGAGCACTGTAATGACAAGGGGCATGGAGCATTGTGAGGACAGGTGTCATGGAGCATTGTGGTGATAGGGGTCATGGAGCATTGTGAGGACAAGTGTCATGGAGCATTCTGATGACAAGCTTGTGGAGTATTGTGATGAAAATGGCATGGAGAATTGTGATGGAAAGGGTATGGATCATTGTAATGAAAAAGGCATGGATCCTTTTCATGACAGGATTCAAGGAGCATTCCGAAGACAAGTGTCACGGATCATTGTGATGACAGGTGTATTGAGCATTGTGATGACAAAGGTCATGGAGCATTGAGATGACAAGGGCATGGAGTATTGTGATGACAGGCATCATGGAGCGTTGTGATGACAAGTGTTATGGAACATTGTGATCACACGGGTTTGGAGCATTGTGATGACAGAGTTCATGGATCATATTGATATCAAGGAGCATGGATCTTTGTGATGACAAGGACATGAAGCAATGTGATCCCAAGATGCATGGAGGATTGTGATGACAATGGTAATGGAGGAATGTGATGACAAGCGCATGGAGCATTGTGATGAAAAGGTCATGTAGCGTTTTGGTGACAAAGGCATGGAGCATTGTCATGACAAGTGTCATGGAGCACTATGATGACAAACGTCACGTAGCATTGTGATTACAGGGGTCATGGAGCATTGGGATGGCACGGCCAAGGATCATTGTGTTGACAAGTGATATGGAGAATTTTGATGACAAGAGTCCCGGATCATTGTGTTGTCAGGGGTCATGGAGCGTTGTGATGACAGTTGTCATGGAGCATTGGGATGACAAGGGTCATGGAGCATTGTGATCATAAGGTTATGGAGCATTGGGCTGAAAATATTCATGGAGTATTGTGATGAGAGGTGTCATGGAGCATTGTGATGACAAGGGAATGGAGCATTGTGATGACAATGTCCTGGAGCATTTAATGAGAAGACCATGGGGCCATGTGATGACAAGTCTCATGGAGCATTCTCACGAAAATCGGCATGGAGCATTGTGATTTCTGTGGTCTTGGAGCTTTGTGATGAATAGGGCATGGAGCCTTGTGATGAAAATGGCATGGAGCCTTGCCATGACAGGGTTCCAAGAGCATATTGACATCAAGTGTCAGGGACCACTGTGATGACATGTGTATTGAGCATGGTGATTCCAAAGCTCATGGAGCATTGTGATGAGAACACCATGGATAATTTTGATGACAAGCGTCATGGGGAGTTGTGAGGACAAGTGTTATGGAACATTGTGATCACAAGGGATTGGAGCCTTGTGATGACAGAGGTCATGGAGCATTTTGAGTTCATTCTGATGACAATAGCATGAAGCTCTATGATGATGGGCATGGTGCATTGTGATGACAGTGTTCATGGAGCAATGAGATGAAAAGGTGCATGGAACATTGTAGTTACAAGTGTCTTGGAGCTTTGTGATGAGAAGGGCATGCAGCATTGTGATAAGAAGGCCATGGAGGATTCTGATGACATGCGTCATGGAGCTTTGTGATGACAAGAGCATGGAGCATTGTGATGAGAAGACCATGGATAATGGTGATGACGAGCGTCATGGGGCGTTGTGATGAAAAGTGTTATGGAACATTGAGATCTCAAGGCTTTAGAGCATTGTGATGGCAGATGTCATGGAGCATTTTGATTTCATTTTGGTTACAATAGCGTGAAGCAATATGATGATGGACATGTTGCATTGTGAATACAGGGTTCATGGAGCTTTGAGAGAAAAAGTGGCATGGAGCTTTGTGATTACAGGGTTTTTGGAGCATTGTGATGACAAGGGCACGGAACACTGTGATACATGGGTCATGTAGGATTGTAACGACAAGGGCATGGAGAATTGTGATGACAAGAGCTTGTAACATTGTGATGAGAAGTGTCATGGAGCATTGTGATGACAAAGACGTAGAGAATTATGATGACAAGGGACATGGAGCATTGTGATGACCAGAGCATGGACCATTTCTCTGACATGTTTCATGGGTTATTGTGATGACAAATGTCATGGAGCATTTTGATGACAAGGGCGTGGGGCATTGTGATGGGAAGAGCAGTGAGCATTTTAATGACAAGTTTTATGGAGCATTGTGATGACAAGCGCAAGTCACATTTTGATGCCATGGGTCATGGAGCACAGTGCTGACAAGGTCATTCAGCTTTGTTATGACATGGGTCATGGAGCATTGAGATGAAAAGGGACATGGAGCATTGTGATTACAGGGGTCTAGGAGCTTTGGATGACAGAGGTCATGGATCATTTTGATTTGATTGTGATGACAATAGCCTGAAGCATTATGATGATGGGCATTGTCCATTGAGATGACAGGTGTAATGGAGCATTGAGATGAAAAGGGGCATGGAGCACTGTGATTACAGTGGTACAGGAGCATTGTGATGACAAGAGCATGGAGCATTGTGATGAAAAGTGCTTGGAGCCTTTTCATGACATGTTTCAAGGAGCATTCTGAAGACGAGTGTCAGGGAGCATTGTGAGGACAACTCTCTTTAGCATTGTGATGACAAAGATCATGGAGCACTGTGATGACAGGTGTCATGGAGCATTGTGATGAGAAGGTCATGGAGCATTGGGCTGAAAATATTCATGGAGTATTGTGGTGAGAGGGTTCATGGATCCTTTTGATGGCAATGGAATGGAGCATTGTGATGACAAGGTCCTGGAGTATTGTGAAGAGAAGACCATGGAGCCTTGTGATGACAAGTCTAATGGAGCATTCTGATGAAAAGGGGCATGGAGCATTGTGATTACAGGGCCCTGGAGCCTTGTAATGACAAGAGCAAGGAGCATTGTGATGAGAAGGCCATGGAGCATTCTCTTGATTTGTGTCATGGTGTTTTGTGATGACAAGGGCATGGACCATTGTGATTGCAGGCGTCTTGGAGCATTGTGATGACAAGGGTCATCGAGCCTTGTGAGGAGAAGGCCGTGGGACATTATGATGGCGGGGGTCATTGAGCATTGTTATGACGGGGGTAATGGAGCATAGTGATGAAAAGGTCACGGTACATAGGTCTATAAAATTTCATGGATTATTGTGATGACAGTGGGTATGGAGCATTGTGATGACAAGGGCTCCGAACACTGTGATACATGGGTCATGGAGGATTGTAATGACATGGGCATGGAGCATTGTGATGAGAAGGGCATTGAGAATTGTGATGACAAGCGTCATGGAGCTTTGTGATGACAAGGGTCATGGAGCTGTGTGATAAAAAATGTCATGGAGCAGTTTGATGACAAGGGCATGGTGCATTGTGATGATAGGGTTCATGGAGCACTGACATGAAAAGTGTCATGGAGCATCGTTATGACAGGGGTCTTGGAGGATTGTGATGACAAGGACATGGAGCATTGTGATGAGAAGGCCAAGGAGAATTCTGATGACATCCGTCATGGAGCTTCGTGATGACAAGGGCATAGAGCATTGTGATTACAGGGGTCTTGGAGCATTGAGATGAAAAGGGGCATAGTGCATTTTGATTACAGGGGTAATGGAGCATTGTGATGACAAGGGAATCGAGCATTGTGATGAAATAGGCATGGAACCTTTTCATGAAAGGGTTCAAGGAGGATTCTGATGACAAGTGTCAGGGAGCATTGCTATGACAATAGTCATGAAGCACTGTGATGACAGGGCTAATGGAGCATTGTGATGAGAATGTCATGGAGCATTGGGCTGAAAATGTTCATGGAGTATTGTGATGAGAGGTGTCATGGACCCTTGTGATGACAAGGGATTGGAGCATTGAGATGAGAAGAACATGGAGCCTTGTGATGACAAGTCTCATGGAGCATTCTGATGAAAAGGGGCATGGAGCATTGTGATTACAGGGGTCATGGAGCATTGTGATGACAATGGCATGGAGCAATTTGATGTGAAGGCCATGGAGCTTTCTGATGATATGTGTCATGGAGTTTTGTGATGAAAAGTGCATGGAGCATTGTGATTACATGGATCTTGGGGCACTGTGATGACAATGGTCATGGAGCCTTGTGATGAAAAGGCCGTGGAACATCTTGATGGCATGGGTCATGGAGCATTGTTATGACAATGGTAATGGAGCATTGTGATGACAAAGTCATGGAGCATTTTGATGAGAAGGGCATAGAGCTTTGTGATGACAAGCATCATGGAGCTTTGGGATGACAAAGTCATGGAGCAATGTGATGAGAGGGTTCATGGAGCATTATGATGACGATGGCATGGAGCATTGTGATGCCAAAGGTCATGGACCTTTGTGATGACAAATGTCATGTAGCATTTTGATGACAAGGGCATGGTGCATTGTGATGAGTAGGACAGAAAGCAATGTGATGACAGGGTCATGAGGCAGTTGGATGAAAAGTGTCATGGAACATTTTGATGACAGGCGTTATGGATCATTGTGATGTCAAGGGTCAACGAGCATTGTAATGAAAAGTGTCATGGTGCATTTTGATGACAGGGGTTATAGTACATTGTGATGTCAGGGGTCATGGAGCAGTGTGATGATAAGGGCATGTAGCATTGTGATGACAGGGGTCATGGAACATTGTGATGACATGGGTGAGGTAGTATTGTGATGACTAGTGATGGAACATTGTGATATCAGTGCTGAGAGAGCATTTTGATGAGAATTGCATGGAGAAATTTGATGACAAGTTTTATGGAGCATTGTGATGACAAGCTTGTGGAGAATTGTGATGACAAGTGCATGGCATATTGTGATGACATATGTCATGGAGCATTGTGCTGACAAGCATATGGAGCATTTTGGTGACAATGGCATGGAGCATTGTGATGACAGAGGCATTACGAATTGGTCTGACAAGTTTCATGGATTATTGTGATGACAGTGGGCATGGCGAATTGTGATGACAAGGGCCTGGAGCATTGTGAGGACAAGTTTGTGGAGTATTGTGAAGACAGGTGTCCAGGAGCATTGTGATGACATATGTTCTGGTCCATTGTGATGAGAATGGCATGGGTAATTGTGATGCCAAGTGTCATGGAGGATTGTGATGTCAAACGTAATGGAGCGTTGTGATGACAAGGTCTTGGTGCATTGTGATGACAAGGGCCATTGAGAAGTTTGATGACAAGGTCGTGAAGCATTGTGATGACAAGCACATGTACCTTGCTATGACAGGGGTCATGGAGCATTGTGATTACAAATGCATGGAGAATAGTGATGACAAGAGCATGTTACATTGTGATGAGAAGTGTTTTGGAGCATTGTGATGACAAGGACGTGGAGAATTGTGATGACAAGGGACATGGAGCATTGTGAGGACCAGGGCATGGAGCACTGTGATGTCAAGAACGTGCAGCATTGTGATGATAAGTCCATGGATAATAGTGATGACGAGTGTCATGGAGCACTGTAATGGTTAGGGGCATGGAGCATTGTGAGGAGAGCTGTCATGGAGTATTGTGGTGACAGGGGTCATGGAGCATTGTGATGACAATTGTCATGGAGCTTTCTGATGACAAGCTTGTGGAATATTGTGATGACAATGGCATGGAGCATTGTGATGGAAAGGGCATGGATCATTGTGATGAAAAAGGCATGGATCCTATTCATGACAGGATTCAAGGAGCATTCCGAAGACAAGAGTCAGGGAGCATTGTGATGACCAGTGTATTGAGCATTGTGATGACAAAGGTCATGGAGCATTGAGATGACAAGGTCATGGAGTATGGTGATGACAGGCATCATGGAGCGTTGTGATGACAAGTCTTATGGAACATTGTGATCACACGTGTTTGGAGCATTGCAATGACAGAGTTCATGGATCATATTGATTTCAAGGAGCATGGATCTTTGTGATGAAAAGGGCATGAAGCAATGTGATCCCAAGATGCATGGAGGATTGTGATGACAATGGTAATGGAGGAATATGATGACAAACGCATGGAGCATTGTGATGAAAAGGTCATGTAGCGTTTTGCTGACAAAGGCATGGAGCATTGTGATGACAAGTGTCATGGAGCACTGTGATGACAAACATCACGTAGCATTGTGATTACAGGGGTCATGGAGCATTGGGATGACACGGCCAAGGATCATTGTGTTGACAAGTGTTATGGAGAATTTTGATGACAAAAGTCCCGGATCATTGTGTTTTCAGGGGTCATGGAGCGTTGTGATGACAGTGGTCATAGAGCATTGGGATGACAAGGGTCATGGAGCATTGTGATCATAAGGTCATGGAGCATTGGGCTGAAAATATTCATGGAGTATTGTGATGACAGGTGGCATGGAGCATTGTGATGACAATGTCCTGGAGCATTTAATGAGAAGACCATGGAGCCATGTGATGACTAGTCTCATGGAGCATTCTCACGAAAAGCGGCATGGAGCATTGTGATTACTGTGGTCTTGGAGCATTGTGATGAATAGGGCATGGAGCATTGTGATGAAAAATGCATGGAGCCTTGCATGACAGGGTTCCAAGAGCATATTGACATCAAGTGTCAGGGACCATTGTGATGAAAATTGTATTGAGCATTGTGAAGCCAAACTCATGGAGCATTGTGATGAGAAGACCATGGATAATTTTGATGACGAGCGTCATGGGGCGTTGTGAGGACAAGTGTTATGGAACATTGTGATCACAAGGGATTGGAGCCTTGTGATGACAGAGGTCATGGAGCATTTTGAGTTCATTCTGATGACAATAGCATGAAGCACTATGATGATGTGCATGGTGCATTGTGATGACAGGGTTCATGGAACATTGAGATGAAAAGGGGCATGGAGCATTGTAGTTACAACGGTCTTGGAGCTTTGTGATGACAAGGGCATGCAGCATTGTGATGAGAAGGCCATGGAGGATTCTGATGACATGCGTCATGGAGCTTTGTGATGACAAGGGCATGGAGCATTGTGATGAGAAGACCATGGATAATGGTGATGACGAGCGTCATGAGGCGTTGTGATGAAAAGTGCTGGGAACATTGTGATCCCAAGGGTTTAGAGCATTGTGATGGCAGATGTCATGGAGCATTTTGATTTCATTTTGATTACAATAGCGTGAAGCAATAAGATGATGGACATGTTGCATTGTGATTACAGGGTTCTTGGAGCATTGTGATGAGAAGGGCATGGAGCATTGTGATGAGAAGGCCATGGAGCATTCTGATGACTTGTGTCATGGAGATTTTGATGACAAAGGCATGAAGCACTGTTGTAACAGTGGTCTTAGAGCATTGTGATTACAAGGGTTATGGAGCCTTGTGATAAGAAGGCCGTGGAACATTGTGATGGCTGGGGTCATGGAGCATTGTTATGACAGTGGCAATGGAGCATTGTGATGACAAGGGCATGGAGCATTGGTCTGAAAAGTTTCATGGATTATTGTGATGAGAGTGGGCATGGAGCATTGTGATAACAAGGGCACGGAACACTGTGATACATGGGTCATGTAGGATTGTAACGACAAGGGAATGGAGAATTGTGATGACAAGAGCATGTAACATTGTGATGAGAAGTGTCATGGAGCATTGTGATGACAAAGATGTAGAGAATTGTGATGACAAGGGACATGGAGCATTGCGATGACCAGAGCATGGAGCATTGGTCTGACAAGTTTCATGGATTATTTGGATGACGAGTGTCAGGGAGCATTGTGATGACAACTCTCTTGAGCATTGTGATGACAAAGATCATGGATCACTGTGATGACATGTGTCATGGAGCATTGTGATGAGTAGCTCATGGAGCATTGGGCTGAAAATATTCATGGAGTATTGTGGTGACAGGTGTCATGGATCCTTTTGATAGCAAGGGAATGGAGCATTGTGATGACAAGGTCCTGGAGCATAGTGATGAGAAGACCATGGAGCCTTGTGATGACAAGTCTAATGGAGCATTCTGATGAAAAGGGGCATGGAGCATTGTGATTACAGGGCCCTGGAGCATTGTAATGACAAGAGCAAGGAGCTTTGTGATGAGAAGGCCATGGAGCATTCTCATGATTTGTGTCATGGTGTTTTGTGATGACAAGGGCATGGACCATTGTGATTGCAGGCGTCTTGGAGCTTTGTGATGACAAGGGTCATGGAGCCTTGTGAGGAGAAGGCCGTGGGACATTATGATGGCAGGGGTCATGGAGCATTGTTATGACGGGTGTAATGGAGCATTGTGATGAAAAGGGCACGGAACATAGGTCTATAAAATTTCATGGATTATTGTGATGACAGTGGGTGTGGAGCATTGTGATGACAAGGGCTCGGAACACTGTGATACATGGGTCATGGAGGATTGTAATGACATGGGCATGGAGCATTGTGATGAGAAGGGCATCGAGAATTGTGATGACAAGCGTCATGGAACTTTGTGATGACAAGGGCATGGAGCATATGATGAGAGGTTTCAGGGAGCATTGTGATGACAATGGCATGGAGCATTGTGATGCCAAGGGTCATGGATCTGTGTGATAACAAATGTCACGGAGCAGTTTGATGACAAGGGCATGGTGCATTGTGATGAGAAGGGCAGGGAGCATTGTGATGACAGGTGTTATGGAACATTATGATGTCATGGCTCATGGAGAATTGTGATGATAGGGGCATGTAGCATGGTGATGACAGGTCTCATGGAACATTGTGAGATGACAAGTGTTTTGAGCATTGTGATGACAAACATCTTGGATCATTGAGATGACAAGGGCATGGAGTAGTGTGATGACAGGCATCATGGAGCATTGTGATGAGTGTGTTATGGAACATTGTGATCACAAGTGTTTGGAGCCTAGTGATGACAGAGGTCATGGATCATGTTGATTTCAAGGAGCATGGAACATTGTGATGACAAGGGCATGAAGCAATGTGATCCCAAGTTTCAGGGAGGATTGTGATGACAATGGTAAAGGAGAATTGTGATGAGAATCACATGGAGCACTGTGATGACAAGGTCATGTAGCATTTTGCTGACAAAGGCATGGAGCATTGTGATGACAAGTGTCATGGAACATTGTGATAACAGGGGTCATAGAGCATTAGGATGACAAGAGCATGGACCATTTTGATGAGAAGAGTCATGGAGCATTTTGATGACAAGAGCCACAGATCATTGTGTTGTCAGGGGTCATTGAGCGTTGTGATGACAGTGGTCATGGAGCATTGGGCTGAAAATGTTCTTGGAGCATTGTGAACACAAGGGAATGGAGCATTGTGGTGACAATATCCTGGAGCATTGTGCTGAGATGACCATGGTGTCTTTTGATGACAAGTCTCATGAAGCAAGCTAATGGAAAGGGGCATGGAGCATTGTGATTACAGTTGTCTTGGAGCATTGTGATGACAAGAGCATGGAGCATTGTGATGAGAAGTCCATGGAACATTCTGATGACATGCATCATGGAGCTTTGTGATGACAATGGCAAGAGGCATTGTGATTACAGGGGTCTTGGAGCATTGTGATGAAAAGGGCATGGATCATTGTGATGACAAAGGCATGGAGCCTTGTCATGACAGGGTTCAAGGAACATACTGACGACAAGTGTCAGGGAGCATTGTGATGACAAGTGTCATGGAGCACTGTGATGACAAGCATCATGGAGCCTTGTGATAACCGGGATCTTGGAGCATTGTGATGAAAAGTGAATGCATCATTGTGATGAAAAAGGCATGGTGCCTTGTCATGACAGGTTTCAAGGAGCACCCAGACGACAAGTGTCAGGGAGCATTGTGATGAAAAGTGTATTGAGCATTGTGATGACAAAGGTCATGGAGCATTGTGATGAGAAGACCATGGATAATTGGGATGACGAGCGTCATGGGGCGTTGTGATGACAAGTGTTATGGAACATTGTGATCAAAAGGGTTTGGAGCATTGTGATGACAGAGGTCATGGAGCATTTTGATTTCATTGTGATGACAAAATCATGAAGCATTATGATGAAGGGCATGGTGCATTGTGATGATAGGGTTCATGGAGCACTGAGATGAAAAGTGTCATGGAGCATTGTTATGACAGGTATCTTGAAGCATTGTGATGACAAGGGCATGGAGCATTGTGATGAGAAGGCCAAGGAGAATTCTGATGACATGCGTCATGGATCTTCGTGATGACAAGGGCATAGAGCATTGTGATTACAGGGGTCTTGGAGCATTGAGATGAAAAGGGGCGTGGAGCATTGTGATTACAGTGGTAAAGGAGCACTGTGATGACAAGGGAATTGAGAATTGTGATGAAATAGGCATGGAACCTTTTCATGACAGGGTTCAAGGAGGATTCTGCTGACAAGTGTCTGGGAGCATTGTGATGACAAAAGTCATGAAGCACTGTGATGACAGGGGTAATGGAGCATTGTGATGAGAAGGTCATGGAGCATTGGGCTCAAAATATTCATGGAGTATTGTGATGACAAGGGAATGGAGCACTGTGATGACAAGGGAATGGAGCATTGAGATGAGTAGACCATGGAGCCTTGTGATGACAAGTCTCATGGAGCATTCTGATGAAAAGGGGTATGGAGCATTGTGATTACAGGGCTCTTGGAGCATTGTGATGACAATGGCGTGGAGCATTTTGATGAGAAGTCCATGGAGCTTTCTGATGATATGTGTCATGGAGTTTTGTGATGAAAAGGGCAAGGAGCTTTTTGATTACAGGGGTCTTGGAGCACTGTGATGACAATGGTCATGGAGCCTTGTGATGAACAGGCCGTGGAATATTTTGATGGCAGGGGTCATGGAGCAAACATTGTTATGACAGTGGTAATGGAGCATTGTGATGACAAAGGCATGGAGCATTTTGATGAGAAGGGTATCGAGCATTTTGATGACAAGCATCATGGAGCTTTGGGATGACAAAGTCATGGAGCAATGTGATGAGAGGGTTCATGGAGCATTGTGATGACAATGGCATGGAGCATTGTGATGCCAAACGTAATGGACCTTTGTGATGACAAATGTCATGCAGCATTTTGATGACAAGGGCATGGTGCATTGTGATGAGTAAGACAGAGAGAAATGTGATGACAGGGTCATCGAGCAGATGGATGAAAAGTGTCATGGAACATTTTGATGACAGGGGTTATGGATCATTGTGATATCAAGGGTCATCGAGCATTGTGATGAAAAGGGTCATGGTGCATTTTGATGGCAGGGGTTATAATACATGGTGATGTCAGCGGTCATGGAGCACTGTGATGATAAGTGCATGTAGCATTGTGATGACAGGGGTCATGGAACATTGTGATGACATGGTTGTGGGAGTATTGTGATGACCAGTGATGGAAAATTGTGATATCAGTGGTGAGAGAGCATTTTGATGAGAAGTGCTTGGAGAAATTTGAGGACAGGTTTATGGAGCATTGTGATGACAAGCTTGTGGAGAATTGTGATGACAAGTGCATGGCATATTGTGATGACATGTGTCATGGAGCATTGTGCTGACAAGCATATGGAGCATTGTGGTGACAATGGCATGGAGCATTGTGATGACAGAGGCATGACGAATTGGCCTGAGAAGTTTCATGGATTATTGTGATGACAGTGGGCATGGTGAATTGTGATGAAAAGGGCACGGAGCATTGGCATGACAAGTTTATGGATTATTGTGAAGACAGGTGTCCGGGAGCATTGTGATGACATATGTTCTGGTCCATTGTGATGAGAATGGCATGGAGAATTGTGAGGCCAAGTGTCATGGAGGATTGTGATGTCAAACGTAATGGAGCGTTGTGATGACAAGGTCTTGGAGCATTGTGATGACAAGGGCAAGGAGCATTGTGATGACAAGGGCCATTGAGAAGTTTGATGACAAGGTCTTGAAGCATTGTGATGACAAGCACATGTACCTTGCTATGACAGTGATCATGGAGCATTGCGATTACAAATGCATGGAGAATGGTGATGACAAGAGCATGTAACATTGTGATGAGAAGTGTTTTGGAGCATTGTGATGACAAGGACGTAGAGAATTGTGATGACAGGGACATGGAGCATTGTGAGGACCAGGGCATGGAGCACTGTGATGACAAGAACGTGGAGCATTGTGATGAGAAGTCCATGGATAATTGTTATGACGAGTGTCATGGAGCACTGTAATGACAAGGGGCATGGAGCATTGTGAGGACAGGTGTCATGGAGCATTGTGGTGATAGGGGTCATGGAGCATTGTGAGGACAAGTGTCATGGAGCATTCTGATGACAAGCTTGTGGAGTATTGTGATGAAAATGGCATGGAGAATTGTGATGGAAAGGGTATGGATCATTGTAATGAAAAAGGCATGGATCCTTTTCATGACAGGATTCAAGGAGCATTCCGAAGACAAGTGTCACGGATCATTGTGATGACAGGTGTATTGAGCATTGTGATGACAAAGGTCATGGAGCATTGAGATGACAAGGGCATGGAGTATTGTGATGACAGGCATCATGGAGCGTTGTGATGACAAGTGTTATGGAACATTGTGATCACACGGGTTTGGAGCATTGTGATGACAGAGTTCATGGATCATATTGATATCAAGGAGCATGGATCTTTGTGATGACAAGGACATGAAGCAATGTGATCCCAAGATGCATGGAGGATTGTGATGACAATGGTAATGGAGGAATGTGATGACAAGCGCATGGAGCATTGTGATGAAAAGGTCATGTAGCGTTTTGGTGACAAAGGCATGGAGCATTGTCATGACAAGTGTCATGGAGCACTATGATGACAAACGTCACGTAGCATTGTGATTACAGGGGTCATGGAGCATTGGGATGGCACGGCCAAGGATCATTGTGTTGACAAGTGATATGGAGAATTTTGATGACAAGAGTCCCGGATCATTGTGTTGTCAGGGGTCATGGAGCGTTGTGATGACAGTTGTCATGGAGCATTGGGATGACAAGGGTCATGGAGCATTGTGATCATAAGGTTATGGAGCATTGGGCTGAAAATATTCATGGAGTATTGTGATGAGAGGTGTCATGGAGCATTGTGATGACAAGGGAATGGAGCATTGTGATGACAATGTCCTGGAGCATTTAATGAGAAGACCATGGGGCCATGTGATGACAAGTCTCATGGAGCATTCTCACGAAAATCGGCATGGAGCATTGTGATTTCTGTGGTCTTGGAGCTTTGTGATGAATAGGGCATGGAGCCTTGTGATGAAAATGGCATGGAGCCTTGCATGACAGGGTTCCAAGAGCATATTGACATCAAGTGTCAGGGACCACTGTGATGACAAGTGTATTGAGCATGGTGATTCCAAAGCTCATGGAGCATTGTGATGAGAACACCATGGATAATTTTGATGACAAGCGTCATGGGGAGTTGTGAGGACAAGTGTTATGGAACATTGTGATCACAAGGGATTGGAGCCTTGTGATGACAGAGGTCATGGAGCATTTTGAGTTCATTCTGATGACAATAGCATGAAGCTCTATGATGATGGGCATGGTGCATTGTGATGACAGTGTTCATGGAGCAATGAGATGAAAAGGTGCATGGAACATTGTAGTTACAAGTGTCTTGGAGCTTTGTGATGAGAAGGGCATGCAGCATTGTGATAAGAAGGCCATGGAGGATTCTGATGACATGCGTCATGGAGCTTTGTGATGACAAGAGCATGGAGCATTGTGATGAGAAGACCATGGATAATGGTGATGACGAGCGTCATGGGGCGTTGTGATGAAAAGTGTTATGGAACATTGAGATCTCAAGGCTTTAGAGCATTGTGATGGCAGATGTCATGGAGCATTTTGATTTCATTTTGGTTACAATAGCGTGAAGCAATATGATGATGGACATGTTGCATTGTGAATACAGGGTTCATGGAGCTTTGAGAGAAAAAGTGGCATGGAGCTTTGTGATTACAGGGTTTTTGGAGCATTGTGATGACAAGGGCAAGGAACACTGTGATACATGGGTCATGTAGGATTGTAACGACAAGGGCATGGAGAATTGTGATGACAAGAGCTTGTAACATTGTGATGAGAAGTGTCATGGAGCATTGTGATGACAAAGACGTAGAGAATTGTGATGACAAGGGACATGGAGCATTGTGATGACCAGAGCATGGACCATTTGTCTGACATGTTTCATGGATTATTGTGATGACAAATGTCATGGAGCATTTTGATGACAAGGGCGTGGGGCATTGTGATGGGAAGAGCAGTGAGCATTTTAATGACAAGTTTTATGGAGCATTGTGATGACAAGCGCAAGTCACATTTTGATGCCATGGGTCATGGAGCACAGTGCTGACAAGGTCATTCAGCTTTGTTATGACAAGGGTCATGGAGCATTGAGATGAAAAGGGACATGGAGCATTGTGATTACAGGGGTCTAGGAGCTTTGGATGACAGAGGTCATGGATCATTTTGATTTGATTGTGATGACAATAGCCTGAAGCATTATGATGATGGGCATTGTCCATTGAGATGACAGGTGTAATGGAGCATTGAGATGAAAAGGTGCATGGAGCATTGTGATTACAGTGGTATAGGAGCATTGTGATGACAAGAGCATGGAGCATTGTGATGAAAAGTGCTTGGAGCCTTTTCATGACATGTTTCAAGGAGCATTCTGAAGACGAGTGTCAGGGAGCATTTTGATGACAACTCTCTTTAGCATTGTGATGACAAAGATCATGGAGCACTGTGATGACAGGTGTCATGGAGCATTGTGATGAGAAGTTCATGGAGCATTGGGCTGAAAATATTCATGGAGTATTGTGGTGAGAGGGTTCATGGATCCTTTTGATGGCAATGGAATGGAGCATTGTGATGACAAGGTCCTGGAGTATTGTGAAGAGAAGACCATGGAGCCTTGTGATGACAAGTCTAATGGAGCATTCTGATGAAAAGGGGCATGGAGCATTGTGATTACAGGGCCCTGGAGCCTTGTAATGACAAGAGCAAGGAGCATTGTGATGAGAAGGCCATGGAGCATTCTCTTGATTTGTGTCATGGTGTTTTGTGATGACAAGGGCATGGACCATTGTGATTGCAGGCGTCTTGGAGCATTGTGATGACAAGGGTCATCGAGCCTTGTGAGGAGAAGGCCGTGGGACATTATGATGGCGGGGGTCATTGAGCATTGTTATGACGGGAGTAATGGAGCATAGTGATGAAAAGGTCACGGTACATAGGTCTATAAAATTTCATGGATTATTGTGATGACAGTGGGTATGGAGCATTGTGATGACAAGGGCTCTGAACACTGTGATACATGGGTCATGGAGGATTGTAATGACATGGGCATGGAGCATTGTGATGAGAAGGGCATTGAGAATTGTGATGACAAGCGTCATGGAGCTTTGTGATGACAAGGGTCATGGAGCTGTGTGATAACAAATGTCATGGAGCAGTTTGATGACAAGGGCATGGTGCATTGTGATGATAGGGTTCATGGAGCACTGACATGAAAAGTGTCATGGAGCATCGTTATGACAGGGGTCTTGGAGGATTGTGATGACAAGGACATGGAGCATTGTGATGAGAAGGCCAAGGAGAATTCTGATGACATCCGTCATGGAGCTTCGTGATTACAAGGGCATAGAGCATTGTGATTACAGGGGTCTTGGAGCATTGAGATGAAAAGGGGCATAGTGCATTTTGATTACAGGGGTAATGGAGCATTGTGATGACAAGGGAATCGAGCATTGTGATGAAATAGGCATGGAACCTTTTCATGAAAGGGTTCAAGGAGGATTCTGATGACAAGTGTCAGGGAGCATTGCGATGACAATAGTCATGAAGCACTGTGATGACAGGGCTAATGGAGCATTGTGATGAGAATGTCATGGAGCATTGGGCTGAAAATGTTCATGGAGTATTGTGATGAGAGGTGTCATGGACCCTTGTGATGACAAGGGATTGGAGCATTGAGATGAGAAGAACATGGAGCCTTGTGATGACAAGTCTCATGGAGCATTCTGATGAAAAGGGGCATGGAGCATTGTGATTACAGGGGTCATGGAGCATTGTGATGACAATGGCATGGAGCAATTTGATGTGAAGGCCATGGAGCTTCCTGATGATATGTGTCATGGAGTTTTGTGATGAAAAGTGCATGGAGCATTGTGATTACATGGATCTTGGGGCACTGTGATGACAATGGTCATGGAGCCTTGTGATGAAAAGGCCGTGGAACATCTTGATGGCATGGGTCATGGAGCATTGTTATGACAATGGTAATGGAGCATTGTGATGACAAAGTCATGGAGCATTTTGATGAGAAGGGCATAGAGCTTTGTGATGACAAGCATCATGGAGCTTTGAGATGACAAAGTCATGGAGCAATGTGATGAGAGGGTTCATGGAGCATTATGATGACGATGGCATGGGGCATTGTGATGCCAAAGGTCATGGACCTTTGTGATGACAAATGTCATGTAGCATTTTGATGACAAGGGCATGGTGCATTGTGATGAGTAGGACAGAAAGCAATGTGATGACAGGGTCATGAGGCAGTTGGATGAAAAGTGTCATGGAACATTTTGATGACAGGCGTTATGGATCATTGTGATGTCAAGGGTCATCGAGCATTGTAATGAAAAGGGTCATGGTGCATTTTGATGACAGGGGTTATAGTACATTGTGATGTCAGCGGTCATGGAGCAGTGTGATGATAAGGGCATGTAGCATTGTGATGACAGGGGTCATGGAACATTGTGATGACATGGGTGAGGTAGTATTGTGATGACTAGTGATGGAACATTGTGATATCAGTGCTGAGAGAGCATTTTGATGAGAATTGCATGGAGAAATTTGATGACAAGTTTTATGGAGCATTGTGATGACAAGCTTGTGGAGAATTGTGATGACAAGTGCATGGCATATTGTGATGACATGTGTCATAGAGCATTGTGCTGACAAGCACATGGAGCATTTTGGTGACAATGGCATGGAGCATTGCGATGACAGAGGCATGACGAATTGGTCTGACAAGTTTCATGGATTATTGTGATGACAGTGGGCATGGCGAATTGTGATGACAAGGGCCTGGAGCATTGTGAGGACAAGTTTGTGGAGTATTGTGAAGACAGGTGTCCGGGAGCATTGTGATGACATATGTTCTGGTCCATTGTGATGAGAATGGCATGGGTAATTGTGATGCCAAGTGTCATGGAGGATTGTGATGTCAAACGTAATGGAGCGTTGTGATGACAAGGTCTTGGTGCATTGTGATGACAAGGGCCATTGAGAAGTTTGATGACAAGGTCGTGAAGCATTGTGATGACAAGCGCATGTACCTTGCTATGACAGGTGTCATGGAGCATTGCGATTACAAATGCATGGAGAATAGTGATGACAAGAGCATGTAACATTGTGATGAGAAGTGTTTTGGAGCATTGTGATGACAAGGACGTGGAGAATTGTGATGACAAGGGACATGGAGCATTGTGAGGACCAGGGCATGGAGCACTGTGATGTCAAGAACGTGCAGCATTGTGATGATAAGTCCATGGATAATAGTGATGACGAGTGTCATGGAGCACTGTAATGGTAAGGGGCATGGAGCATTGTGAGGAGAGCTGTCATGGAGTATTGTGGTGACAGGGGTCATGGAGCATTGTGATGACAATTGTCATGGAGCTTTCTGATGACAAGCTTGTGGAATATTGTGATGACAATGGCATGGAGCATTGTGATGGAAAGGGTATGGATCATTGTGATGAAAAAGGCATGGATCCTTTTCATGACAGGATTCAAGGAGCATTCCGAAGACAAGAGTCAGGGAGCATTGTGATGACAAGTGTATTGAGCTTTGTGATGACAAAGGTCATGGAGCATTGAGATGACAAGGTCATGGAGTATGGTGATGACAGGCATCATGGAGCGTTTTGATGACAAGTCTTATGGAACATTGTGATCACACGTGTTTGGAGCATTGCGATGACAGAGTTCATGGATCATATTGATTTCAAGGAGCATGGATCTTTGTGATGAAAAGGGCATGAAGCAATGTGATCCCAAGATGCATGGAGGATTGTGATGACAATGGTAATGGAGGAATATGATGACAAACGCATGGAGCATTGTGATGAAAAGGTCATGTAGCGTTTTGCTGACAAAGGCATGGAGCATTGTGATGACAAGTGTCATGGAGCACTGTGATGACAAACATCACGTAGCATTGTGATTACAGGGGTCATGGAGCATTGGGATGACAGTGGTCATAGAGCATTGGGATGACAAGGGTCATGGAGCATTGTGATCATAAGGTCATGGAGCATTGGGCTGAAAATATTCATGGAGTATTGTGATGACAGGTGGCATGGAGCATTGTGATGACAAGGGAAGGGAGCATTGTGATGACAATGTCCTGGAGCATTTAATGAGAAGACCATGGAGCCATGTGATGACTAGTCTCATGAAGCATTCTCACGAAAAGCGGCATGGAGCATTGTGATTACTGTGGTCTTGGAGCATTGTGATGAATAGGGCATGGAGCATTGTGATGAAAATGGCATGGAGCCTTGCCATGACAGGGTTCCAAGAGCATATTGACATCAAGTGTCAGGGACCATTGTGATGAAAAGTGTATTGAGCATTGTGAAGCCAAACTCATGGAGCATTGTGATGAGAAGACCATGGATAATATTGATGACGAGCGTCATGGGGCTTTGTGAGGACAAGTGTTATGGAACATTGTGATCACAAGGGATTGGAGCCTTGTGATGACAGAGGTCATGGAGCATTTTGAGTTCATTCTGATGACAATAGCATGAAGCACTATGATGATGTGCATGGTGCATTGTGATGACAGGGTTCATGGAACATTGAGATGAAAAGGGGCATGGAGCATTGTAGTTACAAGGGTCTTGGAGCTTTGTGATGAGAAGGGCATGCAGCATTGTGATGAGAAGGCCATGGAGGATTCTGATGACATGCGTCATGGAGCTTTGTGATGACAAGGGCATGGAGCATTGTGATGAGAAGACCATGGATAATGGTGATGACGAGCGTCATGAGGCGTTGTGATGAAAAGTGCTGGGAACATTGTGATCCCAAGGGTTTAGAGCATTGTGATGGCAGATGTCATGGAGCATTTTGATTTCATTTTGATTACAATAGCGTGAAGCAATAAGATGATGGACATGTTGCATTGTGATTACAGGGTTCTTGGAGCATTGTGATGACAAGGGCATGGAGCATTGTGATGAGAAGGCCATGGAGCATTCTGATGACTTGTGTCATGGAGATTTTGATGACAAGGGCATGAAGCACTGTTGTAACAGTGGTCTTAGAGCATTGTGATTACAAGGGTTATGGAGCCTTGTGATAAGAAGGCCGTGGAACATTGTGATGGCTGGGGTCATGGAGCATTGTTATGACAGTGGCAATGGAGCATTGTGATGACAAGGGCATGGAGCATTGGTCTGAAAAGTTTCATGGATTATTGTGATGAGAGTGGGCATGGAGCATTGTGATAACAAGGGCACGGAACACTGTGATACATGGGTCATGTAGGATTGTAACGACAAGGGAATGGAGAATTGTGATGACAGGAGCATGTAACATTGTGATGAGACGTGTCATGGAGCATTGTGATGACAAAGATGTAGAGAATTGTGATGACAAGGGACATGGAGCATTGTGATGACCAGAGCATGGAGCATTGGTCTGACAAGTTTCATGGACTATTTGGATGACGAGTGTCAGGGAGCATTGTGATGACAACTCTCTTGAGCATTGTGATGACAAAGATCATGGATCACTCTGATGACATGTGTCATGGAGCATTGTGATGAGTAGGTCATGGAGCATTGGGCTGAAAATATTCATGGAGTATTGTCGTAACAGGTGTCATGGATCCTTTTGATAGCAAAGGAATGGAGCATTGTGATGACAAGATCCTGTAGCATAGTGATGAGAAGACCATGGAGCCTTGTGATGACAAGTCTAATGGAGCATTCTGATGAAAAGGGGTATGGAGCATTGTGATTACAGGGCCCTGGAGCATTGTAATGACAAGAGCAAGGAGCTTTGTGATGAGAAGGCCATGGAGCATTCTCATGATTTGTGTCATGGTGTTTTGTGATGACAAGGGCATGGACCATTGTGATTGCAGGCGTCTTGGAGCTTTGTGATGACAAGGGTCATGGAGCCTTGTGAGGAGAAGGCCGTGGGACATTATGATGGCAGGGGTCATGGAGCATTGTTATGACGGGTGTAATGGAGCATTGTGATGAAAAGGGCACGGAACATAGGTCTATAAAATTTCATGGATTATTGTGATGACAGTGGGTATGGAGCATTGTGATGACAAGGGCTCGGAACACTGTGATACATGGGTCATGGAGGATTGTAATGACATGGGCATGGAGCATTGTGATGAGAAGGGCATCGAGAATTGTGATGACAAGCGTCATGGAACATTGTGATGACAAGGGCATGGAGCATATGATGAGAGGTTTCAGGGAACATTGTGATGACAATGGCATGGAGCATTGTGATGCCAAGGGTCATGGATCTGTGTGATAACAAATGTCACGGAGCAGTTTGATGACAAGGGCATGGTGCATTGTGATGAGAAGGGCAGGGAGCATTGTGATGACAGGTGTTATGGAACATTATGATGTCATGGCTCATGGAGAATTGTGATGATAGGGGCATGTAGCATGGTGATGACAGGTCTCATGGAACATTGTGAGATGACA
Source organism: Mesoplodon densirostris (assembly GCF_025265405.1). NCBI lineage: Eukaryota > Metazoa > Chordata > Mammalia > Artiodactyla > Ziphiidae > Mesoplodon > Mesoplodon densirostris. The sequence goes on from NC_082682.1 coordinate 4,648,148, forward strand.
AGTGTTTTGAGCATTGTGATGACAAACATCTTGGATCATTGAGATGACAAGGGCATGGAGTAGTGTGATGACAGGCATCATGGAGCATTGTGATGAGTGTGTTATGGATCATTGTGATCACAAGGCTTTGGAGCCTAGTGATGACAGAGGTCATGGATCATGTTGATTTCAAGGAGCATGGAACATTGTGATGACAAGGGCATGAAGCAATGTGATCCCAAGTTTCAGGGAGGATTGTGATGACAATGGTAAAGGAGAATTGTGATGAGAATCACATGGAGCACTGTGATGACAAGGTCATGTAGCATTTTGCTGACAAAGGCATGGAGCATTGTGATGACAAGTGTCATGGAACATTGTGATAACAGGGGTCATAGAGCATTAGGATGACAAGAGCATGTACCATTTTGATGAGAAGAGTCATGGAGCATTTTGATGACAAGAGCCACAGATCATTGTGTTGTCAGGGGTCATTGAGCGTTGTGATGACAGTGGTCATGGAGCATTGGGCTGAAAATGTTCTTGGAGCATTGTGAACACAAGGGAATGGAGCATTGTGGTGACAATATCCTGGAGCATTGTGCTGAGATGACCATGGTGTCTTTTGATGACAAGTCTCATGAAGCAAGCTAATGGAAAGGGGCATGGAGCATTGTGATTACAGTTGTCTTGGAGCATTGTGATGACAAGAGCATGGAGCATTGTGATGAGAAGTCCATGGAACATTCTGATGACATGCATCATGGAGCTTTGTGATGACAATGGCAAGAGGCATTGTGATTACAGGGGTCTTGGAGCATTGTGATGAAAAGGGCATGGATCATTGTGATGACAAAGGCATGGAGCCTTGTCATGACAGGGTTCAAGGAACATACTGACGACAAGTGTCAGGGAGCATTGTGATGACAAGTGTCATGGAGCACTGTGATGACAAGCATCATGGAGCCTTGTGATAACCGGGATCTTGGAGCATTGTGATGAAAAGTGAATGCATCATTGTGATGAAAAAGGCATGGTGCCTTGTCATGACAGGTTTCAAGGAGCACCCAGACGACAAGTGTCAGGGAGCATTGTGATGAAAAGTGTATTGAGCATTGTGATGACAAAGGTCATGGAGCATTGTGATGAGAAGACCATGGATAATTGGGATGACGAGCGTCATGGGGCGTTGTGATGACAAGTGTTATGGAACATTGTGATCAAAAGGGTTTGGAGCATTGTGATGACAGAGGTCATGGAGCATTTTGATTTCATTGTGATGACAAAATCATGAAGCATTATGATGAAGGGCATGGTGCATTGTGATGATAGGGTTCATGGAGCACTGAGATGAAAAGTGTCATGGAGCATTGTTATGACAGGTATCTTGAAGCATTGTTATGACAAGGGCATGGAGCATTGTGATGAGAAGGCCAAGGAGAATTCTGATGACATGCGTCATGGATCTTCGTGATGACAAGGGCATAGAGCATTGTGATTACAGGGGTCTTGGAGCATTGAGATGAAAAGGGGCGTGGAGCATTTTGATTACAGTGGTAAAGGAGCACTGTGATGACAAGGGAATTGAGAATTGTGATGAAATAGGCATGGAACCTTTTCATGACAGGGTTCAAGGAGGATTCTGCTGACAAGTGTCTGGGAGCATTGTGATGACAAAAGTCATGAAGCACTGTGATGACAGGGGTAATGGAGCATTGTGATGAGAAGGTCATGGATCATTGGGCTCAAAATATTCATGGAGTATTGTGATGACAAGGGAATGGAGCACTGTGATGACAAGGGAATGGAGCATTGAGATGAGTAGACCATGGAGCCTTGTGATGACAAGTCTCATGGAGCATTCTGATGAAAAGGGGTATGGAGCATTGTGATTACAGGGCTCTTGGAGCATTGTGATGACAATGGCGTGGAGCATTTTGATGAGAAGTCCATGGAGCTTTCTGATGATATGTGTCATGGAGTTTTGTGATGAAAAGGGCAAGGAGCTTTGTGATTACAGGGGTCTTGGAGCACTGTGATGACAATGGTCATGGAGCCTTGTGATGAACAGGCCGTGGAATATTTTGATGGCAGGGGTCATGGAGCAAACATTGTTATGACAGTGGTAATCGAGCATTGTGATGACAAAGGCATGGAGCATTTTGATGAGAAGGGTATCGAGCATTTTGATGACAAGCATCATGGAGCTTTGGGATGACAAAGTCATGGAGCAATGTGATGAGAGGGTTCATGGAGCATTGTGATGACAATGGCATGGAGCATTGTGATGCCAAACGTAATGGACCTTTGTGATGACAAATGTCATGCAGCATTTTGATGACAAGGGCATGGTGCATTGTGATGAGTAAGACAGAGAGAAATGTGATGACAGGGTCATCGAGCAGATGGATGAAAAGTGTCATGGAACATTTTGATGACAGGGGTTATGGATCATTGTGATATCAAGGGTCATCGAGCATTGTGATGAAAAGGGTCATGGTGCATTTTGATGGCAGGGGTTATAATACATGGTGATGTCAGCGGTCATGGAGCACTGTGATGATAAGTGCATGTAGCATTGTGATGACAGGGGTCATGGAACATTGTGATGACATGGTTGTGGGAGTATTGTGATGACCAGTGATGGAAAATTGTGATATCAGTGGTGAGAGAGCATTTTGATGAGAAGTGCTTGGAGAAATTTGAGGACAGGTTTATGGAGCATTGTGATGACAAGCTTGTGGAGAATTGTGATGACAAGTGCATGGCATATTGTGATGACATGTGTCATGGAGCATTGTGCTGACAAGCATATGGAGCATTGTGGTGACAATGGCATGGAGCATTGTGATGACAGAGGCATGACGAATTGGCCTGAGAAGTTTCATGGATTATTGTGATGACAGTGGGCATGGTGAATTGTGATGAAAAGGGCACGGAGCATTGGCATGACAAGTTTATGGATTATTGTGAAGACAGGTGTCCGGGAGCATTGTGATGACATATGTTCTGGTCCATTGTGATGAGAATGGCATGGAGAATTGTGAGGCCAAGTGTCATGGAGGATTGTGATGTCAAACGTAATGGAGCGTTGTGATGACAAGGTCTTGGAGCATTGTGATGACAAGGGCAAGGAGCATTGTGATGACAAGGGCCATTGAGAAGTTTGATGACAAGGTCTTGAAGCATTGTGATGACAAGCACATGTACCTTGCTATGACAGTGATCATGGAGCATTGCGATTACAAATGCATGGAGAATGGTGATGACAAGAGCATGTAACATTGTGATGAGAAGTGTTTTGGAGCATTGTGATGACAAGGACGTAGAGAATTGTGATGACAGGGACATGGAGCATTGTGAGGACCAGGGCATGGAGCACTGTGATGACAAGAACGTGGAGCATTGTGATGAGAAGTCCATGGATAATTGTTATGACGAGTGTCATGGAGCACTGTAATGACAAGGGGCATGGAGCATTGTGAGGACAGGTGTCATGGAGCATTGTGGTGATAGGGGTCATGGAGCATTGTGAGGACAAGTGTCATGGAGCATTCTGATGACAAGCTTGTGGAGTATTGTGATGAAAATGGCATGGAGAATTGTGATGGAAAGGGTATGGATCATTGTAATGAAAAAGGCATGGATCCTTTTCATGACAGGATTCAAGGAGCATTCCGAAGACAAGTGTCACGGATCATTGTGATGACAGGTGTATTGAGCATTGTGATGACAAAGGTCATGGAGCATTGAGATGACAAGGGCATGGAGTATTGTGATGACAGGCATCATGGAGCGTTGTGATGACAAGTGTTATGGAACATTGTGATCACACGGGTTTGGAGCATTGTGATGACAGAGTTCATGGATCATATTGATATCAAGGAGCATGGATCTTTGTGATGACAAGGACATGAAGCAATGTGATCCCAAGATGCATGGAGGATTGTGATGACAATGGTAATGGAGGAATGTGATGACAAGCGCATGGAGCATTGTGATGAAAAGGTCATGTAGCGTTTTGGTGACAAAGGCATGGAGCATTGTCATGACAAGTGTCATGGAGCACTATGATGACAAACGTCACGTAGCATTGTGATTACAGGGGTCATGGAGCATTGGGATGGCACGGCCAAGGATCATTGTGTTGACAAGTGATATGGAGAATTTTGATGACAAGAGTCCCGGATCATTGTGTTGTCAGGGGTCATGGAGCGTTGTGATGACAGTTGTCATGGAGCATTGGGATGACAAGGGTCATGGAGCATTGTGATCATAAGGTTATGGAGCATTGGGCTGAAAATATTCATGGAGTATTGTGATGAGAGGTGTCATGGAGCATTGTGATGACAAGGGAATGGAGCATTGTGATGACAATGTCCTGGAGCATTTAATGAGAAGACCATGGGGCCATGTGATGACAAGTCTCATGGAGCATTCTCACGAAAATCGGCATGGAGCATTGTGATTTCTGTGGTCTTGGAGCTTTGTGATGAATAGGGCATGGAGCCTTGTGATGAAAATGGCATGGAGCCTTGCCATGACAGGGTTCCAAGAGCATATTGACATCAAGTGTCAGGGACCACTGTGATGACAAGTGTATTGAGCATGGTGATTCCAAAGCTCATGGAGCATTGTGATGAGAACACCATGGATAATTTTGATGACAAGCGTCATGGGGAGTTGTGAGGACAAGTGTTATGGAACATTGTGATCACAAGGGATTGGAGCCTTGTGATGACAGAGGTCATGGAGCATTTTGAGTTCATTCTGATGACAATAGCATGAAGCTCTATGATGATGGGCATGGTGCATTGTGATGACAGTGTTCATGGAGCAATGAGATGAAAAGGTGCATGGAACATTGTAGTTACAAGTGTCTTGGAGCTTTGTGATGAGAAGGGCATGCAGCATTGTGATAAGAAGGCCATGGAGGATTCTGATGACATGCGTCATGGAGCTTTGTGATGACAAGAGCATGGAGCATTGTGATGAGAAGACCATGGATAATGGTGATGACGAGCGTCATGGGGCGTTGTGATGAAAAGTGTTATGGAACATTGAGATCTCAAGGCTTTAGAGCATTGTGATGGCAGATGTCATGGAGCATTTTGATTTCATTTTGGTTACAATAGCGTGAAGCAATATGATGATGGACATGTTGCATTGTGAATACAGGGTTCATGGAGCTTTGAGAGAAAAAGTGGCATGGAGCTTTGTGATTACAGGGTTTTTGGAGCATTGTGATGACAAGGGCACGGAACACTGTGATACATGGGTCATGTAGGATTGTAACGACAAGGGCATGGAGAATTGTGATGACAAGAGCTTGTAACATTGTGATGAGAAGTGTCATGGAGCATTGTGATGACAAAGACGTAGAGAATTATGATGACAAGGGACATGGAGCATTGTGATGACCAGAGCATGGACCATTTCTCTGACATGTTTCATGGGTTATTGTGATGACAAATGTCATGGAGCATTTTGATGACAAGGGCGTGGGGCATTGTGATGGGAAGAGCAGTGAGCATTTTAATGACAAGTTTTATGGAGCATTGTGATGACAAGCGCAAGTCACATTTTGATGCCATGGGTCATGGAGCACAGTGCTGACAAGGTCATTCAGCTTTGTTATGACAAGGGTCATGGAGCATTGAGATGAAAAGGGACATGGAGCATTGTGATTACAGGGGTCTAGGAGCTTTGGATGACAGAGGTCATGGATCATTTTGATTTGATTGTGATGACAATAGCCTGAAGCATTATGATGATGGGCATTGTCCATTGAGATGACAGGTGTAATGGAGCATTGAGATGAAAAGGGGCATGGAGCACTGTGATTACAGTGGTACAGGAGCATTGTGATGACAAGAGCATGGAGCATTGTGATGAAAAGTGCTTGGAGCCTTTTCATGACATGTTTCAAGGAGCATTCTGAAGACGAGTGTCAGGGAGCATTGTGAGGACAACTCTCTTTAGCATTGTGATGACAAAGATCATGGAGCACTGTGATGACAGGTGTCATGGAGCATTGTGATGAGAAGGTCATGGAGCATTGGGCTGAAAATATTCATGGAGTATTGTGGTGAGAGGGTTCATGGATCCTTTTGATGGCAATGGAATGGAGCATTGTGATGACAAGGTCCTGGAGTATTGTGAAGAGAAGACCATGGAGCCTTGTGATGACAAGTCTAATGGAGCATTCTGATGAAAAGGGGCATGGAGCATTGTGATTACAGGGCCCTGGAGCCTTGTAATGACAAGAGCAAGGAGCATTGTGATGAGAAGGCCATGGAGCATTCTCTTGATTTGTGTCATGGTGTTTTGTGATGACAAGGGCATGGACCATTGTGATTGCAGGCGTCTTGGAGCATTGTGATGACAAGGGTCATCGAGCCTTGTGAGGAGAAGGCCGTGGGACATTATGATGGCGGGGGTCATTGAGCATTGTTATGACGGGGGTAATGGAGCATAGTGATGAAAAGGTCACGGTACATAGGTCTATAAAATTTCATGGATTATTGTGATGACAGTGGGTATGGAGCATTGTGATGACAAGGGCTCCGAACACTGTGATACATGGGTCATGGAGGATTGTAATGACATGGGCATGGAGCATTGTGATGAGAAGGGCATTGAGAATTGTGATGACAAGCGTCATGGAGCTTTGTGATGACAAGGGTCATGGAGCTGTGTGATAACAAATGTCATGGAGCAGTTTGATGACAAGGGCATGGTGCATTGTGATGATAGGGTTCATGGAGCACTGACATGAAAAGTGTCATGGAGCATCGTTATGACAGGGGTCTTGGAGGATTGTGATGACAAGGACATGGAGCATTGTGATGAGAAGGCCAAGGAGAATTCTGATGACATCCGTCATGGAGCTTCGTGATGACAAGGGCATAGAGCATTGTGATTACAGGGGTCTTGGAGCATTGAGATGAAAAGGGGCATAGTGCATTTTGATTACAGGGGTAATGGAGCATTGTGATGACAAGGGAATCGAGCATTGTGATGAAATAGGCATGGAACCTTTTCATGAAAGGGTTCAAGGAGGATTCTGATGACAAGTGTCAGGGAGCATTGCTATGACAATAGTCATGAAGCACTGTGATGACAGGGCTAATGGAGCATTGTGATGAGAATGTCATGGAGCATTGGGCTGAAAATGTTCATGGAGTATTGTGATGAGAGGTGTCATGGACCCTTGTGATGACAAGGGATTGGAGCATTGAGATGAGAAGAACATGGAGCCTTGTGATGACAAGTCTCATGGAGCATTCTGATGAAAAGGGGCATGGAGCATTGTGATTACAGGGGTCATGGAGCTTTGTGATGACAATGGCATGGAGCAATTTGATGTGAAGGCCATGGAGCTTTCTGATGATATGTGTCATGGAGTTTTGTGATGAAAAGTGCATGGAGCATTGTGATTACATGGATCTTGGGGCACTGTGATGACAATGGTCATGGAGCCTTGTGATGAAAAGGCCGTGGAACATCTTGATGGCATGGGTCATGGAGCATTGTTATGACAATGGTAATGGAGCATTGTGATGACAAAGTCATGGAGCATTTTGATGAGAAGGGCATAGAGCTTTGTGATGACAAGCATCATGGAGCTTTGGGATGACAAAGTCATGGAGCAATGTGATGAGAGGGTTCATGGAGCATTATGATGACGATGGCATGGGGCATTGTGATGCCAAAGGTCATGGACCTTTGTGATGACAAATGTCATGTAGCATTTTGATGACAAGGGCATGGTGCATTGTGATGAGTAGGACAGAAAGCAATGTGATGACAGGGTCATGAGGCAGTTGGATGAAAAGTGTCATGGAACATTTTGATGACAGGCGTTATGGATCATTGTGATGTCAAGGGTCATCGAGCATTGTAATGAAAAGGGTCATGGTGCATTTTGATGACAGGGGTTATAGTACATTGTGATGTCAGGGGTCATGGAGCAGTGTGATGATAAGGGCATGTAGCATTGTGATGACAGGGGTCATGGAACATTGTGATGACATGGGTGAGGTAGTATTGTGATGACTAGTGATGGAACATTGTGATATCAGTGCTGAGAGAGCATTTTGATGAGAATTGCATGGAGAAATTTGATGACAAGTTTTATGGAGCATTGTGATGACAAGCTTGTGGAGAATTGTGATGACAAGTGCATGGCATATTGTGATGACATGTGTCATAGAGCATTGTGCTGACAAGCACATGGAGCATTTTGGTGACAATGGCATGGAGCATTGCGATGACAGAGGCATGACGAATTGGTCTGACAAGTTTCATGGATTATTGTGATGACAGTGGGCATGGCGAATTGTGATGACAAGGGCCTGGAGCATTGTGAGGACAAGTTTGTGGAGTATTGTGAAGACAGGTGTCCGGGAGCATTGTGATGACATATGTTCTGGTCCATTGTGATGAGAATGGCATGGGTAATTGTGATGCCAAGTGTCATGGAGGATTGTGATGTCAAACGTAATGGAGCTTTGTGATGACAAGGTCTTGGTGCATTGTGATGACAAGGGCCATTGAGAAGTTTGATGACAATGTCGTGAAGCATTGTGATGACAAGCGCATGTACCTTGCTATGACAGGTGTCATGGAGCATTGCGATTACAAATGCATGGAGAATAGTGATGACAAGAGCATGTAACATTGTGATGAGAAGTGTTTTGGAGCATTGTGATGACAAGGACGTGGAGAATTGTGATGACAAGGGACATGGAGCATTGTGAGGACCAGGGCATGGAGCACTGTGATGTCAAGAACGTGCAGCATTGTGATGATAAGTCCATGGATAATAGTGATGACGAGTGTCATGGAGCACTGTAATGGTAAGGGGCATGGAGCATTGTGAGGAGAGCTGTCATGGAGTATTGTGGTGACAGGGGTCATGGAGCATTGTGATGACAATTGTCATGGAGCTTTCTGATGACAAGCTTGTGGAATATTGTGATGACAATGGCATGGAGCATTGTGATGGAAAGGGTATGGATCATTGTGATGAAAAAGGCATTGATCCTTTTCATGACAGGATTCAAGGAGCATTCCGAAGACAAGAGTCAGGGAGCATTGTGATGACAAGTGTATTGAGCTTTGTGATGACAAAGGTCATGGAGCATTGAGATGACAAGGTCATGGAGTATGGTGATGACAGGCATCATGGAGCGTTTTGATGACAAGTCTTATGGAACATTGTGATCACACGTGTTTGGAGCATTGCGATGACAGAGTTCATGGATCATATTGATTTCAAGGAGCATGGATCTTTGTGATGAAAAGGGCATGAAGCAATGTGATCCCAAGATGCATGGAGGATTGTGATGACAATGGTAATGGAGGAATATGATGACAAACGCATGGAGCATTGTGATGAAAAGGTCATGTAGCGTTTTGCTGACAAAGGCATGGAGCATTGTGATGACAAGTGTCATGGAACACTGTGATGACAAACATCACGTAGCATTGTGATTACAGGGGTCATGGAGCATTGGGATGACACGGCCAAGGATCATTGTGTTGACAAGTGTTATGGAGAATTTTGATGACAAGAGTCCCGGATCATTGTGTTTTCAGGGGTCATGGAGCGTTGTGATGACAGTGGTCATAGAGCATTGGGATGACAAGGGTCATGGAGCATTGTGATCATAAGGTCATGGAGCATTGGGCTGAAAATATTCATGGAGTATTGTGATGACAGGTGGCATGGAGCATTGTGATGACAAGGGAAGGGAGCATTGTGATGACAATGTCCTGGAGCATTTAATGAGAAGACCATGGAGCGATGTGATGACTAGTCTCATGAAGCATTCTCACGAAAAGCGGCATGGAGCATTGTGATTACTGTGGTCTTGGAGCATTGTGATGAATAGGGCATGGAGCATTGTGATGAAAAATGCATGGAGCCTTGCCATGACAGGGTTCCAAGAGCATATTGACATCAAGTGTCAGGGACCATTGTGATGAAAAGTGTATTGAGCATTGTGAAGCCAAACTCATGGAGCATTGTGATGAGAAGACCATGGATAATATTGATGACGAGCGTCATGGGGCGTTGTGAGGACAAGTGTTATGGAACATTGTGATCACAAGGGATTGGAGCCTTGTGATGACAGAGGTCATGGAGCATTTTGAGTTCATTCTGATGACAATAGCATGAAGCACTATGATGATGTGCATGGTGCATTGTGATGACAGGGTTCATGGGACATTGAGATGAAAAGGGGCATGGAGCATTGTAGTTACAAGGGTCTTGGAGCTTTGTGATGACAAGGGCATGCAGCATTGTGATGAGAAGGCCATGGAGGTTTCTGATGACATGCGTCATGGAGCTTTGTGATGACAAGGGCATGGAGCATTGTGATGAGAAGACCATGGATAATGGTGATGACGAGCGTCATGAGGCGTTGTGATGAAAAGTGCTGGGAACATTGTGATCCCAAGGGTTTAGAGCATTGTGATGGCAGATGTCATGGAGCATTTTGATTTCATTTTGATTACAATAGCGTGAAGCAATAAGATGATGGACATGTTGCATTGTGATTACAGGGTTCTTGGAGCATTGTGATGACAAGGGCATGGAGCATTGTGATGAGAAGGCCATGGAGCATTCTGATGACTTGTGTCATGGAGATTTTGATGACAAAGGCATGAAGCACTGTTGTAACAGTGGTCTTAGAGCATTGTGATTACAAGGGTTATGGAGCCTTGTGATAAGAAGGCCGTGGAACATTGTGATGGCTGGGGTCATGGAGCATTGTTATGACAGTGGCAATGGAGCATTGTGATGACAAGGGCATGGAGCACTGCTCTGAATAATTTCATGGATTATTGTGATGAGAGTGGGCATGGAGCATTGTGATAACAAGGGCACGGAACACTGTGATACATGGGTCATGTAGGATTGTAACGACAAGGGAATGGAGAATTGTGATGACAAGAGCATGTAACATTGTGATGAGAAGTGTCATGGAGCATTGTGATGACAAAGATGTAGAGAATTGTGATGACAAGGGACATGGAGCATTGCGATGACCAGAGCATGGAGCATTGGTCTGACAAGTTTCATGGATTATTTGGATGACGAGTGTCAGGGAGCATTGTGATGACAACTCTCTTGAGCATTGTGATGACAAAGATCATGGATCACTCTGATGACATGTGTCATGGAGCATTGTGATGAGTAGGTCATGGAGCATTGGGCTGAAAATATTCATGGAGTATTGTGGTGACAGGTGTCATGGATCCTTTTGATAGCAAGGGAATGGAGCATTGTGATGACAAGGTCCTGGAGCATAGTGATGAGAAGACCATGGAGCCTTGTGATGACAAGTCTAATGGAGCATTCTGATGAAAAGGGGCATGGAACATTGTGATTACAGGGCCCTGGAGCATTGTAATGACAAGAGCAAGGAGCTTTGTGATGAGAAGGCCATGGAGCATTCTCATGATTTGTGTCATGGTGTTTTGTGATGACAAGGGCATGGACCATTGTGATTGCAGGCGTCTTGGAGCTTTGTGATGACAAGGGTCATGGAGCCTTGTGAGGAGAAGGCCATGGGACATTATGATGGCAGGGGTCATGGAGCATTGTTATGACGGGTGTAATGGAGCATTGTGATGAAAAGGGCACGGAACATAGGTCTATAAAATTTCATGGATTATTGTGATGACAGTGGGTATGGAGCATTGTGATGACAAGGGCTCGGAACACTGTGATACATGGGTCATGGAGGATTGTAATGACATGGGCATGGAGCATTGTGATGAGAAGGGCATCGAGAATTGTGATGACAAGCGTCATGGAACTTTGTGATGACAAGGGCATGGAGCATATGATGAGATGTTTCAGGGAGCATTGTGATGACAATGGCATGGAGCATTGTGATGCCAAGGGTCATGGATCTGTGTGATAACAAATGTCACGGAGCAGTTTGATGACAAGGGCATGGTGCATTGTGATGAGAAGGGCAGGGAGCATTGTGATGACAGGTGTTATGGAACATTATGAAGTCATGGCTCATGGAGAATTGTGATGATAGGGGCATGTAGCATGGTGATGACAGGTCTCATGGAACATTGTGAGATGACAAGTGTTTTGAGCATTGTGATGACAAACATCTTGGATCATTGAGATGACAAGGGCATGGAGTAGTGTGATGACAGGCATCATGGAGCATTGTGATGAGTGTGTTATGGAACATTGTGATCACAAGGCTTTGGAGCCTAGTGATGACAGAGGTCATGGATCATGTTGATTTCAAGGAGCATGGAACATTGTGATGACAAGGGCATGAAGCAATGTGATCCCAAGTTTCAGGGAGGATTGTGATGACAATGGTAAAGGAGAATTGTGATGAGAATCACATGGAGCACTGCGATGACAAGGTCATGTAGCATTTTGCTGACAAAGGCATGGAGCATTGTGATGACAAGTGTCATGGAACATTGTGATAACAGGGGTCATAGAGCATTAGGATGACAAGAGCATGGACCATTTTGATGAGAAGAGTCATGGAGCATTTTGATGACAAGAGCCACAGATCATTGTGTTGTCAGGGGTCATTGAGCGTTGTGATGACAGTGGTCATGGAGCATTGGGCTGAAAATGTTCTTGGAGCATTGTGAACACAAGGGAATGGAGCATTGTGGTGACAATATCCTGGAGCATTGTGCTGAGATGACCATGGTGTCTTTTGATGACAAGTCTCATGAAGCAAGCTAATGGAAAGGGGCATGGAGCATTGTGATTACAGTTGTCTTGGAGCATTGTGATGACAAGAGCATGGAGCATTGTGATGAGAAGTCCATGGAACATTCTGATGACATGCATCATGGAGCTTTGTGATGACAATGGCAAGAGGCATTGTGATTACAGGGGTCTTGGAGCATTGTGATGAAAAGGGCATGGATCATTGTGATGACAAAGGCATGGAGCCTTGTCATGACAGGGTTCAAGGAACATACTGACGACAAGTGTCAGGGAGCATTGTGATGACAAGTGTCATGGAGCACTGTGATGACAAGCATCATGGAGCCTTGTGATAACCGGGATCTTGGAGCATTGTGATGAAAAGTGAATGCATCATTGTGATGAAAAAGGCATGGTGCCTTGTCATGACAGGTTTCAAGGAGCACCCAGACGACAAGTGTCAGGGAGCATTGTGATGAAAAGTGTATTGAGCATTGTGATGACAAAGGTCATGGAGCATTGTGATGAGAAGACCATGGATAATTGGGATGACGAGCGTCATGGGGCGTTGTGATGACAAGTGTTATGGAACATTGTGATCAAAAGGGTTTGGAGCATTGTGATGACAGAGGTCATGGAGCATTTTGATTTCATTGTGATGACAAAATCATGAAGCATTATGATGAAGGGCATGGTGCATTGTGATGATAGGGTTCATGGAGCACTGAGATGAAAAGTGTCATGGAGCATTGTTATGACAGGTATCTTGAAGCATTGTTATGACAAGGGCATGGAGCATTGTGATGAGAAGGCCAAGGAGAATTCTGATGACATGCGTCATGGATCTTCGTGATGACAAGGGCATAGAGCATTGTGATTACAGGGGTCTTGGAGCATTGAGATGAAAAGGGGCGTGGAGCATTTTGATTACAGTGGTAAAGGAGCACTGTGATGACAAGGGAATTGAGAATTGTGATGAAATAGGCATGGAACCTTTTCATGACAGGGTTCAAGGAGGATTCTGCTGACAAGTGTCTGGGAGCATTGTGATGACAAAAGTCATGAAGCACTGTGATGACAGGGGTAATGGAGCATTGTGATGAGAAGGTCATGGATCATTGGGCTCAAAATATTCATGGAGTATTGTGATGACAAGGGAATGGAGCACTGTGATGACAAGGGAATGGAGCATTGAGATGAGTAGACCATGGAGCCTTGTGATGACAAGTCTCATGGAGCATTCTGATGAAAAGGGGTATGGAGCATTGTGATTACAGGGCTCTTGGAGCATTGTGATGACAATGGCGTGGAGCATTTTGATGAGAAGTCCATGGAGTTTTCTGATGATATGTGTCATGGAGTTTTGTGATGAAAAGGGCAAGGAGCTTTGTGATTACAGGGGTCTTGGAGCACTGTGATGACAATGGTCATGGAGCCTTGTGATGAACAGGCCGTGGAATATTTTGATGGCAGGGGTCATGGAGCAAACATTGTTATGACAGTGGTAATGGAGCATTGTGATGACAAAGGCATGGAGCATTTTGATGAGAAGGGTATCGAGCATTTTGATGACAAGCATCATGGAGCTTTGGGATGACAAAGTCATGGAGCAATGTGATGAGAGGGTTCATGGAGCATTGTGATGACAATGGCATGGAGCATTGTGATGCCAAACGTAATGGACCTTTGTGATGACAAATGTCATGCAGCATTTTGATGACAAGGGCATGGTGCATTGTGATGAGTAAGACAGAGAGAAATGTGATGACAGGGTCATCGAGCAGATGGATGAAAAGTGTCATGGAACATTTTGATGACAGGGGTTATGGATCATTGTGATATCAAGGGTCATCGAGCATTGTGATGAAAAGGGTCATGGTGCATTTTGATGGCAGGGGTTATAATACATGGTGATGTCAGCGGTCATGGAGCACTGTGATGATAAGTGCATGTAGCATTGTGATGACAGGGGTCATGGAACATTGTGATGACATGGTTGTGGGAGTATTGTGATGACCAGTGATGGAAAATTGTGATATCAGTGGTGAGAGAGCATTTTGATGAGAAGTGCTTGGAGAAATTTGAGGACAAGGTTTATGGAGCATTGTGATGACAAGCTTGTGGAGAATTGTGATGACAAGTGCATGGCATATTGTGATGACATGTGTCATGGAGCATTGTGCTGACAAGCATATGGAGCATTGTGGTGACAATGGCATGGAGCATTGTGATGACAGAGGCATGACGAATTGGCCTGACAAGTTTCATGGATTATTGTGATGACAGTGGGCATGGTGAATTGTGATGAAAAGGGCACGGAGCATTGGCATGACAAGTTTATGGATTATTGTGAAGACAGGTGTCCGGGAGCATTGTGATGACATATGTTCTGGTCCATTGTGATGAGAATGGCATGGAGAATTGTGAGGCCAAGTGTCATGGAGGATTGTGATGTCAAACGTAATGGAGCGTTGTGATGACAAGGTCTTGGAGCATTGTGATGACAAGGGCAAGGAGCATTGTGATGACAAGGGCCATTGAGAAGTTTGATGACAAGGTCTTGAAGCATTGTGATGACAAGCACATGTACCTTGCTATGACAGTGATCATGGAGCATTGTGATTACAAATGCATGGAGAATGGTGATGACAAGAGCATGTAACATTGTGATGAGAAGTGTTTTGGAGCATTGTGATGACAAGGACGTAGAGAATTGTGATGACAGGGACATGGAGCATTGTGAGGACCAGGGCATGGAGCACTGTGATGACAAGAACGTGGAGCATTGTGATGAGAAGTCCATGGATAATTGTTATGACGAGTGTCATGGAGCACTGTAATGACAAGGGGCATGGAGCATTGTGAGGACAGGTGTCATGGAGCATTGTGGTGATAGGGGTCATGGAGCATTGTGAGGACAAGTGTCATGGAGCATTCTGATGACAAGCTTGTGGAGTATTGTGATGAAAATGGCATGGAGAATTGTGATGGAAAGGGTATGGATCATTGTAATGAAAAAGGCATGGATCCTTTTCATGACAGGATTCAAGGAGCATTCCGAAGACAAGTGTCACGGATCATTGTGATGACAGGTGTATTGAGCATTGTGATGACAAAGGTCATGGAGCATTGAGATGACAAGGGCATGGAGTATTGTGATGACAGGCATCATGGAGCGTTGTGATGACAAGTGTTATGGAACATTGTGATCACACGGGTTTGGAGCATTGTGATGACAGAGTTCATGGATCATATTGATATCAAGGAGCATGGATCTTTGTGATGACAAGGACATGAAGCAATGTGATCCCAAGATGCATGGAGGATTGTGATGACAATGGTAATGGAGGAATGTGATGACAAGCGCATGGAGCATTGTGATGAAAAGGTCATGTAGTGTTTTGGTGACAAAGGCATGGAGCATTGTCATGACAAGTGTCATGGAGCACTATGATGACAAACGTCACGTAGCATTGTGATTACAGGGGTCATGGAGCATTGGGATGGCACGGCCAAGGATCATTGTGTTGACAAGTGATATGGAGAATTTTGATGACAAGAGTCCCGGATCATTGTGTTGTCAGGGGTCATGGAGCGTTGTGATGACAGTTGTCATGGAGCATTGGGATGACAAGGGTCATGGAGCATTGTGATCATAAGGTTATGGAGCATTGGGCTGAAAATATTCATGGAGTATTGTGATGAGAGGTGTCATGGAGCATTGTGATGACAAGGGAATGGAGCATTGTGATGACAATGTCCTGGAGCATTTAATGAGAAGACCAATGGGCCATGTGATGACAAGTCTCATGGAGCATTCTCACGAAAATCGGCATGGAGCATTGTGATTTCTGTGGTCTTGGAGCTTTGTGATGAATAGGGCATGGAGCCTTGTGATGAAAATGGCATGGAGCCTTGCCATGACAGGGTTCCAAGAGCATATTGACATCAAGTGTCAGGGACCACTGTGATGACAAGTGTATTGAGCATGGTGATTCCAAAGCTCATGGAGCATTGTGATGAGAACACCATGGATAATTTTGATGACAAGCGTCATGGGGAGTTGTGAGGACAAGTGTTATGGAACATTGTGATCACAAGGGATTGGAGCCTTGTGATGACAGAGGTCATGGAGCATTTTGAGTTCATTCTGATGACAATAGCATGAAGCTCTATGATGATGGGCATGGTGCATTGTGATGACAGTGTTCATGGAGCAATGAGATGAAAAGGTGCATGGAACATTGTAGTTACAAGTGTCTTGGAGCTTTGTGATGAGAAGGGCATGCAGCATTGTGATAAGAAGGCCATGGAGGATTCTGATGACATGCGTCATGGAGCTTTGTGATGACAAGAGCATGGAGCATTGTGATGAGAAGACCATGGATAATGGTGATGACGAGCGTCATGGGGCGTTGTGATGAAAAGTGTTATGGAACATTGAGATCTCAAGGCTTTAGAGCATTGTGATGGCAGATGTCATGGAGCATTTTGATTTCATTTTGGTTACAATAGCGTGAAGCAATATGATGATGGACATGTTGCATTGTGAATACAGGGTTCATGGAGCTTTGAGAGAAAAAGTGGCATGGAGCTTTGTGATTACAGGGTTTTTGGAGCATTGTGATGACAAGGGCACGGAACACTGTGATACATGGGTCATGTAGGATTGTAACGACAAGGGCATGGAGAATTGTGATGACAAGAGCTTGTAACATTGTGATGAGAAGTGTCATGGAGCATTGTGATGACAAAGATGTAGAGAATTGTGATGACAAGGGACATGGAGCATTGTGATGACCAGAGCATAGACCATTGGTCTGACAAGTTTCATGGATTATTGTGATGACAAATGTCATGGAGCATTTTAGATGACTATTGCGTGGGGCATTGTGATGGGAAGAGAAGGGAGCATTGTGATGACAAGGTTTATGGAGCATTGTGATGACAAGGTTGTGGTGCATTGTGATGACAAGCGCAAGTCACATTTTGATGCCATGGGTCATGGAGCACAGTGCTGACAAGGTCATTCAGCTTTGTTATGACAAGGGTCATGGAGCATTGAGATGAAAAGGGACATGGAGCATTGTGATTACAGGGGTCTAGGAGCTTTGGATGACAGAGGTCATGGATCATTTTGATTTGATTGTGATGACAATAGCCTGAAGCATTATGATGATGGGCATTGTCCATTGAGATGACAGGTGTAATGGAGCATTGAGATGAAAAGGGGCATGGAGCACTGTGATTACAGTGGTACAGGAGCATTGTGATGACAAGAGCATGGAGCATTGTGATGAAAAGTGCTTGGAGCCTTTTCATGACATGTTTCAAGGAGCATTCTGAAGACGAGTGTCAGGGAGCATTGTGATGACAACTCTCTTTAGCATTGTGATGACAAAGATCATGGAGCACTGTGATGACAGGTGTCATGGAGCATTGTGATGAGAAGGTCATGGAGCATTGGGCTGAAAATATTCATGGAGTATTGTGGTGAGAGGGTTCATGGATCCTTTGGATGGCAATGGAATGGAGCATTGTGATGACAAGGTCCTGGAGTATTGTGAAGAGAAGACCATGGAGCCTTTTGATGACAAGTCTAATGGAGCATTCTGATGAAAAGGGGCATGGAGCATTGTGATTACAGGGCCCTGGAGCCTTGTAATGACAAGAGTAAGGAGCATTGTGATGAGAAGGCCATGGAGCATTCTCTTGATTTGTGTCATGGTGTTTTGTGATGACAAGGGCATGGACCATTGTGATTGCAGGCGTATTGGAGCATTGTGATGACAAGGGTCATCGAGCCTTGTGAGGAGAAGGCCGTGGGACATTATGATGGCGGGGGTCATTGAGCATTGTTATGACGGGGGTAATGGAGCATAGTGATGAAAAGGTCACGGTACATAGGTCTATAAAATTTCATGGATTATTGTGATGACAGTGGGTATGGAGCATTGTGATGACAAGGGCTCCGAACACTGTGATACATGGGTCATGGAGGATTGTAAGACATGGGCATGAAGCATTGTGATGAGAAGGGCATTGAGAATTGTGATGACAAGCGTCATGGAGCTTTGTGATGACAAGGGTCATGGAGCTGTGTGATAACAAATGTCATGGAGCAGTTTGATGACAAGGGCATGGTGCATTGTGATGTTAGGGTTCATGGAGCACTGACATGAAAAGTGTCATGGAGCATCGTTATGACAGGGGTCTTGGAGGATTGTGATGACAAGGACATGGAGCATTGTGATGAGAAGGCCAGGGAGAATTCTGATGACATCCGTCATGGAGCTTCGTGATGACAAGGGCATAGAGCATTATGATTACAGGGGTCTTGGAGCATTGAGATGAAAAGGGGCATGGTGCATTTTGATTACAGGTGTAATGGAGCATTGTGATGACAAGGGAATCGAGCATTGTGATGAAATAGGCATGGAACCTTTTCATGAAAGGGTTCAAGGAGGATTCTGATGACAAGTGTCAGGGAGCATTGCGATGACAATAGTCATGAAGCACTGTGATGACAGGGCTAATGGAGCATTGTGATGAGAATGTCATGGAGCATTGGGCTGAAAATGTTCATGGAGTATTGTGATGAGAGGTGCCATGGACCCTTGTGATGACAAGGGATTGGAGCATTGAAATGAGAAGAACATGGAGCCTTGTGATGACAAGTCTCATGGAGCATTCTGATGAAAAGGGGCATGGAGCATTGTGATTACATGGGTCATGGAGCATTGTGATGACAATGGCATGGAGCAATTTGATGTGAAGGCCATGGAGCTTTCTGATGATATGTGTCATGGAGTTTTGTGATGAAAAGTGCATGGAGCATTGTGATTACATGGATCTTGGGGCACTGTGATGACAAAGGTCATGGAGCCTTGTGATGAAAAGGCCGTGGAACATCTTGATGGCATGGGTCATGGAGCATTGTTATGACAATGGTAATGGAGCATTGTGATGACAAAGTCATGGAGCATTTTGATGAGAAGGGCATAGAGCTTTGTGATGACAAGCATCATGGAGCTTTGGGATGACAAAGTCATGGAGCAATGTGATGAGAGGGTTCATGGAGCATTATGATGACGATGGCATGGAGCATTGTGATGCCAAAGGTCATGGACCTTTGTGATGACAAATGTCATGTAGCATTTTGATGACAAGGGCATGGTGCATTGTGATGAGTAGGACAGAAAGCAATGTGATGACAGGGTCACGAGGCAGTTGGATGAAAAGTGTCATGGAACATTTTGATGACAGGCGTTATGGATCATTGTGATGTCAAGGGTCATCGAGCATTGTAATGAAAAGTGTCATGGTGCATTTTGATGACAGGGGTTATAGTACATTGTGATGTCAGGGGTCATGGAGCAGTGTGATGATAAGGGCATGTAGCATTGTGATGACAGGGGTCATGGAACATTGTGATGACATGGGTGAGGTAGTATTGTGATGACTAGTGATGTAACATTGTGATATCAGTGCTGAGAGAGCATTTTGATGAGAATTGCATGGAGAAATTTGATGACAAGTTTTATGGAGCATTGTGATGACAAGCTTGTGGAGAATTGTGATGACAAGTGCATGGCATATTGTGATGACATATGTCATGGAGCATTGTGCTGACAAGCACATGGAGCTTTTTGCTGACAATGGCATGGAGCATTGTGATGACAGAGGCATAACGAATTGGTCTGAGAAGTTTCATGGATTATTGTGATGACAGTGGGCATGGCGAATTGTGATGACAAGGGCCTGGAGCATTGTGAGGACAAGTTTGTGGAGTATTGTGAAGACAGGTGTCCGGGAGCATTGTGATGACATATGTTCTGGTCCATTGTGATGAGAATGGCATGGGTAATTGTGATGCCAAGTGTCATGGAGGATTGTGATGTCAAACGTAATGGAGCGTTGTGATGACAAGGTCTTGGTGCATTGTGATGACAAGGGCCATTGAGAAGTTTGATGACAAGGTCGTGAAGCATTGTGATGACAAGTGCATGTACCTTGCTATGACAGGGGTCATGGAGCATTGCGATTACAAATGCATGGAGAATAGTGATGACAAGAGCATGTAACATTGTGATGAGAAGTGTTTTGGAGCATTGTGATGACAAGGACTTGGAGAATTGTGATGACAAGGGACATGGAGCATTGTGAGGACCAGGGCATGGAGCACTGTGATGACATGAACGTGCAGCATTGTGATGATAAGTCCATGGATAATAGTGATGACGAGTGTCATGGAGCACTGTAATGGTAAGGGTCATGGAGCATTGTGAGGAGAGCTGTCATGGAGTATTGTGGTGACAGGGGTCATGGGGCATTGTGATGACAATTGTCATGGAGCTTTTTGATGACAAGCTTGTGGAATATTGTGATGACAATGGCATGGAGCATTGTGATGGAAAGGGTATGGATCATTGTGATGAAAAAGGCATGGATCCTTTTCATGACAGGATTCAAGGAGCATTCCGAAGACAAGAGTCAGGGAGCATTGTGATGACAAGTGTATTGAGCTTTGTGATGACAAAGGTCATGGAGCATTGAGATGACAAGGTCATGGAGTATGGTGATGACAGGCATCATGGAGCGTTGTGATGACAAGTCTTATGGAACATTGTGATCACACGTGTTTGGAGCATTGCGATGACAGAGTTCATGGATCATATTGATTTCAAGGAGCATGGATCTTTGTGATGAAAAGGGCATGAAGCAATGTGATCCCAAGATGCATGGAGGATTGTGATGACAATGGTAATGGAGGAATATGATGACAAACGCATGGAGCATTGTGATGAAAAGGTCATGTAGCGTTTTGCTGACAAAGGCATGGAGCATTGATATGACAAGTGTCATGGAGCACTGTGATGACAAACGTCACGTAGCATTGTGATTACAGGGGTCATGGAGCATTGGGATGACACGGCCAAGGATCATTGTGTTGACAAGTGTTATGGAGAATTTTGATGACAAGAGTCCCGGATCATTGTGTTTTCAGGGGTCATGGAGCGTTGTGATGACAGTGGTCATAGAGCATTGGGATGACAAGGGTCATGGAGCATTGTGATCATAAGGTCATGGAGCATTGGGCTGAAAATATTCATGGAGTATTGTGATGACAGGTGGCATGGAGCATTGTGATCACAAGGGAAGGGAGCATTGTGATGACAATGTCCTGGAGCATTTAATGAGAAGACCATGGAGCCATGTGATGACTAGTCTCATGGAGCATTCTCACGAAAAGCGGCATGGAGCATTGTGATTACTGTGGTCTTGGAGCATTGTGATGAATAGGGCATGGAGCATTGTGATGAAAAATGCATGGAGCCTTGCCATGACAGGGTTCCAAGAGCATATTGACATCAAGTGTCAGGGACCATTGTGATGAAAAGTGTATTGAGCATTGTGAAGCCAAACTCATGGAGAATTGTGATGAGAAGACCATGGATAATTTTGATGACGAGCGTCATGGGGCGTTGTGAGGACAAGTGTTATGGAACATTGTGATCACAAGGGATTGGAGCCTTGTGATGACAGAGGTCATGGAGCATTTTGAGTTCATTCTGATGACAATAGCATGAAGCACTATGATGATGGGCATGGTGCATTGTGATGACAGGGTTCATGGAACATTGAGATGAAAAGGGGCATGGAGCATTGTAGTTACAAGGGTCTTGGAGCTTTGTGATGACAAGGGCATGCAGCATTGTGATGAGAAGGCCATGGAGGTTTCTGATGACATGCGTCATGGAGCTTTGTGATGACAAGGGCATGGAGCATTGTGATGAGAAGACCATGGATAATGGTGATGACGAGCGTCATGAGGCGTTGTGATGAAAAGTGCTGGGAACATTGTGATCCCAAGGGTTTAGAGCATTGTGATGGCAGATGTCATGGAGCATTTTGATTTCATTTTGATTACAATAGCGTGAAGCAATATGATGATGGACATGTTGCATTGTGATTACAGGGTTCTTGGAGCATTGTGATGACAAGGGCATGGAGCATTGTGATGAGAAGGCCATGGAGCATTCTGATGACTTGTGTCATGGAGATTTTGATGACAAGGGCATGAAGCACTGTTGTAACAGTGGTCTTAGAGCATTGTGATTACAAGGGTTATGGAGCCTTGTGATAAGAAGGCCGTGGAACATTGTGATGGCTGGGGTCATGGAGCATTGTTATGACAGTGGCAATGGAGCATTGTGATGACAAGGGCATGGAGCATTGGTCTGAAAAGTTTCATGGATTATTGTGATGAGAGTGGGCATGGAGCATTGTGATAACAAGGGCACGGAACACTGTGATACATGGGTCATGTAGGATTGTAACGACAAGGGAATGGAGAATTGTGATGACAAGAGCATGTAACATTGTGATGAGAAGTGTCATGGAGCATTGTGATGACAAAGATGTAGAGAATTGTGATGACAAGGGACATGGAGCATTGCGATGACCAGAGCATGGAGCATTGGTCTGACAAGTTTCATGGATTATTTGGATGACGAGTGTCAGGGAGCATTGTGATGACAACTCTCTTGAGCATTGTGATGACAAAGATCATGGATCACTGTGATGACATGTGTCATGGAGCATTGTGATGAGTAGCTCATGGAGCATTGGGCTGAAAATATTCATGGAGTATTGTGGTGACAGGTGTCATGGATCCTTTTGATAGCAAGGGAATGGAGCATTGTGATGACAAGGTCCTGGAGCATAGTGATGAGAAGACCATGGAGCCTTGTGATGACAAGTCTAATGGAGCATTCTGATGAAAAGGGGCATGGAGCATTGTGATTACAGGGCCCTGGAGCATTGTAATGACAAGAGCAAGGAGCTTTGTGATGAGAAGGCCATGGAGCATTCTCATGATTTGTGTCATGGTGTTTTGTGATGACAAGGGCATGGACCATTGTGATTGCAGGCGTCTTGGAGCTTTGTGATGACAAGGGTCATGGAGCCTTGTGAGGAGAAGGCCGTGGGACATTATGATGGCAGGGGTCATGGAGCATTGTTATGACGGGTGTAATGGAGCATTGTGATGAAAAGGGCACGGAACATAGGTCTATAAAATTTCATGGATTATTGTGATGACAGTGGGTATGGAGCATTGTGATGACAAGGGCTCGGAACACTGTGATACATGGGTCATGGAGGATTGTAATGACATGGGCATGGAGCATTGTGATGAGAAGGGCATCGAGAATTGTGATGACAAGCGTCATGGAACATTGTGATGACAAGGGCATGGAGCATATGATGAGAGGTTTCAGGGAGCATTGTGATGACAATGGCATGGAGCATTGTGATGCCAAGGGTCATGGATCTGTGTGATAACAAATGTCACGGAGCAGTTTGATGACAAGGGCATGGTGCATTGTGATGAGAAGGGCAGGGAGCATTGTGATGACAGGTGTTATGGAACATTATGATGTCATGGCTCATGGAGAATTGTGATGATAGGGGCATGTAGCATGGTGATGACAGGTCTCATGGAACATTGTGAGATGACAAGTGTTTTGAGCATTGTGATGACAAACATCTTGGATCATTGAGATGACAAGGGCATGGAGTAGTGTGATGACAGGCATCATGGAGCATTGTGATGAGTGTGTTATGGAATATTTTGATCACAAGGCTTTGGAGCCTAGTGATGACAGAGGTCATGGATCATGTTGATTTCAAGGAGCATGGAACATTGTGATGACAAGGGCATGAAGCAATGTGATCCCAAGTTTCAGGGAGGATTGTGATGACAATGGTAAAGGAGAATTTTGATGAGAATCACATGGAGCACTGTGATGACAAGGTCATGTAGCATTTTGCTGACAAAGGCATGGAGCATTGTGATGACAAGTGTCATGGAACATTGTGATAACAGGGGTCATAGAGCATTAGGATGACAAGAGCATGGACCATTTTGATGAGAAGAGTCATGGAGCATTTTGATGACAAGAGCCACAGATCATTGTGTTGTCAGGGGTCATTGAGCATTGTGATGACAGTGGTCATGGAGCATTGGGCTGAAAATGTTCTTGGAGCATTGTGAACACAAGGGAATGGAGCATTGTGGTGACAATATCCTGGAGCATTGTGCTGAGATGACCATGGTGTCTTTTGATGACAAGTCTCATGAAGCAAGCTAATGGAAAGGGGCATGGAGCATTGTGATTACAGTTGTCTTGGAGCATTGTGATGACAAGAGCATGGAGCATTGTGATGAGAAGTCCATGGAACATTCTGATGACATGCATCATGGAGCTTTGTGATGACAATGGCAAGAGGCATTGTGATTACAGGGGTCTTGGAGCATTGTGATGAAAAGGGCATGGATCATTGTGATGACAAAGGCATGGAGCCTTGTCATGACAGGGTTCAAGGAACATACTGACGACAAGTGTCAGGGAGCATTGTGATGACAAGTGTCATGGAGCACTGTGATGACAAGCATCATGGAGCCTTGTGATAACCGGGATCTTGGAGCATTGTGATGAAAAGTGAATGCATCATTGTGATGAAAAAGGCATGGTGCCTTGTCATGACAGGTTTCAAGGAGCACCCAGACGACAAGTGTCAGGGAGCATTGTGATGAAAAGTGTATTGAGCATTGTGATGACAAAGGTCATGGAGCATTGTGATGAGAAGACCATGGATAATTGGGATGACGAGCGTCATGGGGCGTTGTGATGACAAGTGTTATGGAACATTGTGATCAAAAGGGTTTGAAGCATTGTGATGACAGAGGTCATGGAGCATTTTGATTTCATTGTGATGACAAAATCATGAAGCATTATGATGAAGGGCATGGTGCATTGTGATGATAGGGTTCATGGAGCACTGAGATGAAAAGTGTCATGGAGCATTGTTATGACAGGTATCTTGAAGCATTGTGATGACAAGGGCATGGAGCATTGTGATGAGAAGGCCAAGGAGAATTCTGATGACATGCGTCATGGATCTTCGTGATGACAAGGGCATAGAGCATTGTGATTACAGGGGTCTTGGAGCATTGAGATGAAAAGGGGCGTGGAGCATTGTGATTACAGTGGTAAAGGAGCATTGTGATGACAAGGGAATTGAGAATTGTGATGAAATAGGCATGGAACCTTTTCATGACAGGGTTCAAGGAGGATTCTGCTGACAAGTGTCTGGGAGCATTGTGATGACAAAAGTCATGAAGCACTGTGATGACAGGGGTAATGGAGCATTGTGATGAGAAGGTCATGGAGCATTGGGCTCAAAATATTCATGGTGTATTGTGATGACAAGGGAATGGAGCACTGTGATGACAAGGGAATGGAGCATTGAGATGAGTAGACCATGGAGCCTTGTGATGACAAGTCTCATGGAGCATTCTGATGAAAAGGGGTATGGAGCATTGTGATTACAGGGCTCTTGGAGCATTGTGATGACAATGGCGTGGAGCATTTTGATGAGAAGTCCATGGAGCTTTCTGATGATATGTGTCATGGAGTTTTGTGATGAAAAGGGCAAGGAGCTTTGTGATTACAGGGGTCTTGGAGCACTGTGATGACAATGGTCATGGAGCCTTGTGATGAACAGGCCGTGGAATATTTTGATGGCAGGGGTCATGGAGCAAACATTGTTATGACAGTGGTAATGGAGCATTGTGATGACAAAGGCATGGAGCATTTTGATGAGAAGGGTATCGAGCATTTTGATGACAAGCATCATGGAGCTTTGGGATGACAAAGTCATGGAGCAATGTGATGAGAGGGTTCATGGAGCATTGTGATGACAATGGCATGGAGCATTGTGATGCCAAACGTAATGGACCTTTGTGATGACAAATGTCATGCAGCATTTTGATGACAAGGGCATGGTGCATTGTGATGAGTAAGACAGAGAGAAATGTGATGACAGGGTCATCGAGCAGATGGATGAAAAGTGTCATGGAACATTTTGATGACAGGGGTTATGGATCATTGTGATATCAAGGGTCATCGAGCATTGTGATGAAAAGGGTCATGGTGCATTTTGATGGCAGGGGTTATAATACATGGTGATGTCAGCGGTCATGGAGCACTGTGATGATAAATGCATGTGGCATTGTGATGACAGGGGTCATGGAACATTGTGATGACATGGTTGTGGGAGTATTGTGATGACCAGTGATGGAAAATTGTGATATCAGTGGTGAGAGAGCATTTTGATGAGAAGTGCTTGGAGAAATTTGAGGACAAGGTTTATGGAGCATTGTGATGACAAGCTTGTGGAGAATTGTGATGACAAGTGCATGGCATATTGTGATGACATGTGTCATGGAGCATTGTGCTGACAAGCATATGGAGCATTGTGGTGACAATGGCATGGAGCATTGTGATGACAGAGGCATGACGAATTGGCCTGACAAGTTTCATGGATTATTGTGATGACAGTGGGCATGGTGAATTGTGATGAAAAGGGCACGGAGCATTGGCATGACAAGTTTATGGATTATTGTGAAGACAGGTGTCCGGGAGCATTGTGATGACATATGTTCTGGTCCATTGTGATGAGAATGGCATGGAGAATTGTGAGGCCAAGTGTCATGGAGGATTGTGATGTCAAACGTAATGGAGCATTGTGATGACAAGGTCTTGGAGCATTGTGATGACAAGGGCAAGGAGCATTGTGATGACAAGGGCCATTGAGAAGTTTGATGACAAGGTCTTGAAGCATTGTGATGACAAGCACATGTACCTTGCTATGACAGTGATCATGGAGCATTGCGATTACAAATGCATGGAGAATGGTGATGACAAGAGCATGTAACATTGTGATGAGAAGTGTTTTGGAGCATTGTGATGACAAGGACGTAGAGAATTGTGATGACAGGGACATGGAGCATTGTGAGGACCAGGGCATGGAGCACTGTGATGACAAGAACGTGGAGCATTGTGATGAGAAGTCCATGGATAATTGTTATGACGAGTGTCATGGAGCACTGTAATGACAAGGGGCATGGAGCATTGTGAGTACAGGTGTCATGGAGCATTGTGGTGATAGGGGTCATGGAGCATTGTGAGGACAAGTGTCATGGAGCATTCTGCTGACAAGCTTGTGGAGTATTGTGATGAAAATGGCATGGAGAATTGTGATGGAAAGGGTATGGATCATTGTAATGAAAAAGGCATGGATCCTTTTCATGACAGGATTCAAGGAGCATTCCGAAGACAAGTGTCACGGATCATTGTGATGACAGGTGTATTGAGCATTGTGATGACAAAGGTCATGGAGCATTGAGATGACAAGGGCATGGAGTATTGTGATGACAGGCATCATGGAGCGTTGTGATGACAAGTGTTATGGAACATTGTGATCACACTGGTTTGGAGCATTGCGATGACAGAGTTCATGGATCATATTGATATCAAGGAGCATGGATCTTTGTGATGACAAGGACATGAAGCAATGTGATCCCAAGATGCATGGAGGATTGTGATGACAATGGTAATGGAGGAATGTGATGACAAGCGCATGGAGCATTGTGATGAAAAGGTCATGTAGCGTTTTGGTGACAAAGGCATGGAGCATTGTCATGACAAGTGTCATGGAGCACTATGATGACAAACGTCACGTAGCATTGTGAGTTCAGGGGTCATGGAGCGTTGTGATGACAGTTGTCATGGAGCATTGGGATGACAAGGGTCATGGAGCATTGTGATCATAAGGTTATGGAGCATTGGGCTGAAAATGTTCATGGAGTATTGTGATGAGAGGTGTCATGGAGCATTGTGATGACAAGGGAATGGAGCATTGTGATGACAATGTCCTGAAGCATTTAATGAGAAGACCATGGAGCCATGTGATGACAAGTCTCATGGAGCATTCTCACGAAAATCGGCATGGAGCATTGTGATTTCTGTGGTCTTGGAGCTTTGTGATGAATAGGGCATGGAGCCTTGTGATGAAAATGACATGGAGCCTTGCCATGACAGGGTTCCAAGAGCATATTGACATCAAGTGTCAGGGACCACTGTGATGACAAGTGTATTGAGCATGGTGATTCCAAAGCTCATGGAGCATTGTGATGAGAACACCATGGATAATTTTGATGACAAGCGTCATGGGGAGTTGTGAGGACAAGTGTTATGGAACATTGTGATCACAAGGGATTGGAGCCTTGTGATGACAGAGGTCATGGAGCATTTTGAGTTCATTCTGATGACAATAGCATGAAGCTCTATGATGATGGGCATGGTGCATTGTGATGACAGTGTTCATGGAGCAATGAGATGAAAAGGTGCATGGAACATTGTAGTTACAAGTGTCTTGGAGCTTTGTGATGAGAAGGGCATGCAGCATTGTGATAAGAAGGCCATGGAGGATTCTGATGACATGCGTCATGGAGCTTTGTGATGACAAGAGCATGGAGCATTGTGATGAGAAGACCATGGATAATGGTGATGACGAGCGTCATGGGGCGTTGTGATGAAAAGTGTTATGGAACATTGAGATCTCAAGGCTTTAGAGCATTGTGATGGCAGATGTCATGGAGCATTTTGATTTCATTTTGGTTACAATAGCGTGAAGCAATATGATGATGGACATGTTGCATTGTGAATACAGGGTTCATGGAGCTTTGAGAGAAAAAGTGGCATGGAGCTTTGTGATTACAGGGTTTTTGGAGCATTGTGATGACAAGGGCAAGGAACACTGTGATACATGGGTCATGTAGGATTGTAACGACAAGGTTATGGAGAATTTTGATGACAAGAGCTTGTAACATTGTGATGAGAAGTGTCATGGAGCATTGTGATGACAAAGACGTAGAGAATTGTGATGACAAGGGACATGGAGCATTGTGATGACCAGAGCATGGACCATTTGTCTGACATGTTTCATGGATTATTGTGATGACAAATGTCATGGAGCATTTAGATGACAAGGGCGTGGGGCATTGTGATGGGAAGAGCAGTGAGCATTTTAATGACAAGTTTTATGGAGCATTGTGATGACAAGCGCAAGTCACATTTTGATGCCATGGGTCATGGAGCACAGTGCTGACAAGGTCATTCAGCTTTGTTATGAAAAGGGACATGGAGCATTGTGATTACAGGGGTCTAGGAGCTTTGGATGACAGAGGTCATGGATCATTTTGATTTGATTGTGATGACAATAGCCTGAAGCATTATGATGATGGGCATTGTCCATTGAGATGACAGGTGTAATGGAGCATTGAGATGAAAAGGGGCATGGAGCACTGTGATTACAGTGGTACAGGAGCATTGTGATGACAAGAGCATGGAGCATTGTGATGAAAAGTGCTTGGAGCCTTTTCATGACATGTTTCAAGGAGCATTCTGAAGACGAGTGTCAGGTAGCATTGTGATGACAACTCTCTTTAGCATTGTGATGACAAAGATCATGGAACACTGTGATGACAGGTGTCATGGAGCATTGTGATGAGAAGGTCATGGAGCATTGGGCTGAAAATATTCATGGAGTATTGTGGTGAGAGGGTTCATGGATCCTTTTGATGGCAATGGAATGGAGCATTGTGATGACAAGGTCCTGGAGTATTGTGAAGAGAAGACCATGGAGCCTTGTGATGACAAGTCTAATGGAGCATTCTGATGAAAAGGGGCATGGAGCATTGTGATTACAGGGCCCTGGAGCCTTGTAATGACAAGAGCAAGGAGCATTGTGATGAGAAGGCCATGGAGCATTCTCTTGATTTGTGTCATGGTGTTTTGTGATGACAAGGGCATGGACCATTGTGATTGCAGGCGTCTTGGAGCATTGTGATGACAAGGGTCATCGAGCCTTGTGAGGAGAAGGCCGTGGGACATTATGATGGCGGGGGTCATTGAGCATTGTTATGACGGGGGTAATGGAGCATAGTGATGAAAAGGTCACGGTACATAGGTCTATAAAATTTCATGGATTATTGTGATGACAGTGGGTATGGAGCATTGTGATGACAAGGGCTCCGAACACTGTGATACATGGGTCATGGAGGATTGTAATGACATGGGCATGAAGCATTGTGATGAGAAGGGCATTGAGAATTGTGATGACAAGCGTCATGGAGCTTTGTGATGACAAGGGTCATGGAGCTGTGTGATAACAAATGTCATGGAGCAGTTTGATGACAAGGGCATGGTGCATTGTGATGATAGGGTTCATGGAGCACTGACATGAAAAGTGTCATGGAGCATCGTTATGACAGGGGTCTTGGAGGATTGTGATGACAAGGACATGGAGCATTGTGATGAGAAGGCCAAGGAGAATTCTGATGACATCCGTCATGGAGCTTCGTGATGACAAGGGCATAGAGCATTGTGATTACAGGGGTCTTGGAGCATTGAGATGAAAAGGGGCATAGTGCATTTTGATTACAGGGGTAATGGAGCATTGTGATGACAAGGGAATCGAGCATTGTGATGAAATAGGCATGGAACCTTTTCATGAAAGGGTTCAAGGGGGATTCTGATGACAAGTGTCAGGGAGCATTGCTATGACAATAGTCATGAAGCACTGTGATGACAGGGCTAATGGAGCATTGTGATGAGAATGTCATGGAGCATTGGGCTGAAAATGTTCATGGAGTATTGTGATGAGAGGTGTCATGGACCCTTGTGATGACAAGGGATTGGAGCATTGAGATGAGAAGAACATGGAGCCTTGTGATGACAAGTCTCATGGAGCATTCTGATGAAAAGGGGCATGGAGCATTGTGATTACAGGGGTCATGGAGCATTGTGATGACAATGGCATGGAGCAATTTGATGTGAAGGCCATGGAGCTTTCTGATGATATGTGTCATGGAGTTTTGTGATGAAAAGTGCATGGAGCATTGTGATTACATGGATCTTGGGGCACTGTGATGACAATGGTCATGGAGCCTTGTGATGAAAAGGCCGTGGAACATCTTGATGGCATGGGTCATGGAGCATTGTTATGACAATGGTAATGGAGCATTGTGATGACAAAGTCATGGAGCATTTTGATGAGAAGGGCATAGAGCTTTGTGATGACAAGCATCATGGAGCTTTGGGATGACAAAGTCATGGAGCAATGTGATGAGAGGGTTCATGGAGCATTATGATGACGATGGCATGGAGCATTGTGATGCCAAAGGTCATGGACCTTTGTGATGACAAATGTCATGTAGCATTTTGATGACAAGGGCATGGTGCATTGTGATGAGTAGGACAGAAAGCAATGTGATGACAGGGTCATGAGGCAGTTGGATGAAAAGTGTCATGGAACATTTTGATGACAGGCGTTATGGATCATTGTGATGTCAAGGGTCATCGAGCATTGTAATGAAAAGTGTCATGGTGCATTTTGATGACAGGGGTTATAGTACATTGTGATGTCAGGGGTCATGGAGCAGTGTGATGATAAGGGCATGTAGCATTGTGATGACAGGGGTCATGGAACATTGTGATGACATGGGTGAGGTAGTATTGTGATGACTAGTGATGGAACATTGTGATATCAGTGCTGAGAGAGCATTTTGATGAGAATTGCATGGAGAAATTTGATGACAAGTTTTATGGAGCATTGTGATGACAAGCTTGTGGAGAATTGTGATGACAAGTGCATGGCATATTGTGATGACATATGTCATGGAGCATTGTGCTGACAAGCACATGGAGCATTTTGGTGACAATAGCATGGAGCATTGTGATGACAGAGGCATTACGAATTGGTCTGACAAGTTTCATGGATTATTGTGATGACAGTGGGCATGGCGAATTGTGATGACAAGGGCCTGGAGCATTGTGAGGACAAGTTTGTTGAGTATTGTGAAGACAGGTGTCCGGGAGCATTGTGATGACATATGTTCTGGTCCATTGTGATGAGAATGGCATGGGTAATTGTGATGCCAAGTGTCATGGAGGATTGTGATGTCAAACGTAATGGAGCGTTGTGATGACAAGGTCTTGGTGCATTGTGATGACAAGGGCCATTGAGAAGTTTGATGACAAGGTCGTGAAGCATTGTGATGACAAGCGCATGTACCTTGCTATGACAGGGGTCATGGAGCATTGCGATTACAAATGCATGGAGAATAGTGATGACAAGAGCATGTAACATTGTGATGAGAAGTGTTTTGGAGCATTGTGATGACAAGGACGTGGAGAATTGTGATGACAAGGGACATGGAGCATTGTGAGGACCAGGGCATGGAGCACTGTAATGTCAAGAACGTGCAGCATTGTGATGATAAGTCCATGGATAATAGTGATGACGAGTGTCATGGAGCACTGTAATGGTAAGGGGCATGGAGCATTGTGAGGAGAGCTGTCATGGAGTATTGTGGTGACAGGGGTCATGGAGCATTGTGATGACAATTGTCATGGAGCTTTCTGATGACAAGCTTGTGGAATATTGTGATGACAATGGCATGGAGCATTGTGATGGAAAGGGTATGGATCATTGTGATGAAAAAGGCATGGATCCTTTTCATGACAGGATTCAAGGAGCATTCTGAAGACAAGAGAAAGGGAGCATTGTGATGACAAGTGTATTGAGCTTTGTGATGACAAAGGTCATGGAGCATTGAGATGACAAGGTCATGGAGTATGGTGATGACAGGCATCATGGAGCGTTTTGATGACAAGTCTTATGGAACATTGTGATCACACTTGTTTGGAGCATTGCGATGACAGAGTTCATGGATCATATTGATTTCAAGGAGCAT
This sequence comes from Mesoplodon densirostris, assembly GCF_025265405.1. Taxonomy (NCBI): domain Eukaryota; kingdom Metazoa; phylum Chordata; class Mammalia; order Artiodactyla; family Ziphiidae; genus Mesoplodon; species Mesoplodon densirostris. Next base: position 4,681,513 of record NC_082682.1, read on the forward strand.
GGATCTTTGTGATGAAAAGGGCATGAAGCAATGTGATCCCAAGATGCATGGAGGATTGTGATGACAATGGTAATGGAGGAATATGATGACAAACGCATGGAGCATTGTGATGAAAAGGTCATGTAGCGTTTTGCTGACAAAGGCATGGAGCATTGTGATGACAAGTGTCATGGAGCACTGTGATGACAAACATCACGTAGCATTGTGAATACAGGGGTCATGGAGCATTGGGATGACACGGCCAAGGATCATTGTTTTGACAAGTGTTATGGAGAATTTTGATGACAAGAGTCTCGGATCATTGTGTTTTCAGGGGTCATGGATCGTTGTGATGACAGTGGTCATAGAGCATTGGGATGACAAGGGTCATGGAGCATTGTGATCATAAGGTCATGGAGCATTGGGCTGAAAATATTCATGGAGTATTGTGATGACAGGTGGCATGGAGCATTGTGATGACAAGGGAAGGGAGCATTGTGATGACAATGTCCTGGAGCATTTAATGAGAAGACCATGGAGCCATGTGATGACTAGTCTCATGAAGCATTCTCACGAAAAGCGGCATGGAGCATTGTGATTACTGTGGTCTTGGAGCATTGTGATGAATAGGGCATGGAGCATTGTGATGAAAAATGCATGGAGCCTTGCCATGACAGGGTTCCAAGAGCATATTGACATCAAGTGTCAGGGACCATTGTGATGAAAAGTGTATTGAGCATTGTGAAGCCAAACTCATGGAGCATTGTGATGAGAAGACCATGGATAATATTGATGACGAGCGTCATGGGGCTTTGTGAGGACAAGTGTTATGGAACATTGTGATCACAAGGGATTGGAGCCTTGTGATGACAGAGGTCATGGAGCATTTTGAGTTCATTCTGATGACAATAGCATGAAGCACTATGATGATGTGCATGGTGCATTGTGATGACAGGGTTCATGGAACATTGAGATGAAAAGGGGCATGGAGCATTGTAGTTACAAGGGTCTTGGAGCTTTGTGATGACAAGGGCATGCAGCATTGTGATGAGAAGGCCATGGAGGTTTCTGATGACATGCGTCATGGAGCTTTGTGATGACAAGGGCATGGAGCATTGTGATGAGAAGACCATGGATAATGGTGATGACGAGCGTCATGAGGCGTTGTGATGAAAAGTGCTGGGAACATTGTGATCCCAAGGGTTTAGAGCATTGTGATGGCAGATGTCATGGAGCATTTTGATTTCATTTTGATTACAATAGCGTGAAGCAATAAGATGATGGACATGTTGCATTGTGATTACAGGGTTCTTGGAGCATTGTGATGACAAGGGCATGGAGCATTGTGATGAGAAGGCCATGGAGCATTCTGATGACTTGTGTCATGGAGATTTTGATGACAAGGGCATGAAGCACTGTTGTAACAGTGGTCTTAGAGCATTGTGATTACAAGGGTTATGGAGCCTTGTGATAAGAAGGCCGTGGAACATTGTGATGGCTGGGGTCATGGAGCATTGTTATGACAGTGGCAATGGAGCATTGTGATGACAAGGGCATGGAGCATTGGTCTGAAAAGTTTCATGGATTATTGTGATGAGAGTGGGCATGGAGCATTGTGATAACAAGGGCACGGAACACTGTGATACATGGGTCATGTAGGATTGTAACGACAAGGGAATGGAGAATTGTGATGACAAGAGCATGTAACATTGTGATGAGAAGTGTCATGGAGCATTGTGATGACAAAGATGTAGAGAATTGTGATGACAAGGGACATGGAGCATTGCGATGACCAGAGCATGGAGCATTGGTCTGACAAGTTTCATGGATTATTTGGATGACGAGTGTCAGGGAGCATTGTGATGACAACTCTCTTGAGCATTGTGATGACAAAGATCATGGATCACTCTGATGACATGTGTCATGGAGCATTGTGATGAGTAGGTCATGGAGCATTGGGCTGAAAATATTCATGGAATATTGTGGTGACAGGTGTCATGGATCCTTTTGATAGCAAGGGAATGGAGCATTGTGATGACAAGGTCCTGGAGCATAGTGATGAGAAGACCATGGAGCCTTGTGATGACAAGTCTAATGGAGCATTCTGATGAAAAGGGGCATGGAACATTGTGATTACAGGGCCCTGGAGCATTGTAATGACAAGAGCAAGGAGCTTTGTGATGAGAAGGCCATGGAGCATTCTCATGATTTGTGTCATGGTGTTTTGTGATGACAAGGGCATGGACCATTGTGATTGCAGGCGTCTTGGAGCTTTGTGATGACAAGGGTCATGGAGCCTTGTGAGGAGAAGGCCATGGGACATTATGATGGCAGGGGTCATGGAGCATTGTTATGACGGGTGTAATGGAGCATTGTGATGAAAAGGGCACGGAACATAGGTCTATAAAATTTCATGGATTATTGTGATGACAGTGGGTATGGAGCATTGTGATGACAAGGGCTCGGAACACTGTGATACATGGGTCATGGGAGATTGTAATGACATGGGCATGGAGCATTGTGATGAGAAGGGCATCGAGAATTGTGATGACAAGCGTCATGGAACATTGTGATGACAAGGGCATGGAGCATATGATGAGAGGTTTCAGGGAGCATTGTGATGACAATGGCATGGAGCATTGTGATGCCAAGGGTCATGGATCTGTGTGATAAAAAATGTCACGGAGCAGTTTGATGACAAGGGCATGGTGCATTGTGATGAGAAGGGCAGGGAGCATTGTGATGACAGGTGTTATGGAACATTATGATGTCATGGCTCATGGAGAATTGTGATGATAGGGGCATGTAGCATGGTGATGACAGGTCTCATGGAACATTGTGAGATGACAAGTGTTTTGAGCATTGTGATGACAAACATCTTGGATCATTGAGATGACAAGGGCATGGAGTAGTGTGATGACAGGCATCATGGAGCATTGTGATGAGTGTGTTATGGAACATTGTGATCACAAGGCTTTGGAGCCTAGTGTTGACAGAGGTCATGGATCATGTTGATTTCAAGGAGCATGGAACATTGTGATGACAAGGGCATGAAGCAATGTGATCCCAAGTTTCAGGGAGGATTGTGATGACAATGGTAAAGGAGAATTGTGATGAGAATCACATGGAGCACTGCGATGACAAGGTCATGTAGCATTTTGCTGACAAAGGCATGGAGCATTGTGATGACAAGTGTCATGGAACATTGTGATAACAGGGGTCATAGAGCATTAGGATGACAAGAGCATGGACCATTTTGATGAGAAGAGTCATGGAGCATTTTGATGACAAGAGCCACAGGTCATTGTGTTGTCAGGGGTCATTGAGCGTTGTGATGACAGTGGTCATGGAGCATTGGGCTGAAAATGTTCTTGGAGCATTGTGAACACAAGGGAATGGAGCATTGTGGTGACAATATCCTGGAGCATTGTGCTGAGATGACCATGGTGTCTTTTGATGACAAGTCTCATGAAGCAAGCTAATGGAAAGGGGCATGGAGCATTGTGATTACAGTTGTCTTGGAGCATTGTGATGACAAGAGCATGGAGCATTGTGATGAGAAGTCCATGGAACATTCTGATGACATGCATCATGGAGCTTTGTGATGACAATGGCAAGAGGCATTGTGATTACAGGGGTCTTGGAGCATTGTGATGAAAAGGGCATGGATCATTGTGATGACAAAGGCATGGAGCCTTGTCATGACAGGGTTCAAGGAACATACTGACGACAAGTGTCAGGAAGCATTGTGATGACAAGTGTCATGGAGCACTGTGATGACAATCATCATGGAGCCTTGTGATAACCGGGATCTTGGAGCATTGTGATGAAAAGTGAATGCATCATTGTGATGAAAAAGGCATGGTGCCTTGTCATGACAGGTTTCAAGGAGCACCCAGACGACAAGTGTCAGGGAGCATTGTGATGAAAAGTGTATTGAGCATTGTGATGACAAAGGTCATGGAGCATTGTGATGAGAAGACCATGGATAATTGGGATGACGAGCGTCATGGGGCGTTGTGATGACAAGTGTTATGGAACATTGTGATCAAAAGGGTTTGGAGCATTGTGATGACAGAGGTCATGGAGCATTTTGATTTCATTGTGATGACAAAATCATGAAGCATTATGATGAAGGGCATGGTGCATTGTGATGATAGGGTTCATGGAGCACTGAGATGAAAAGTGTCATGGAGCATTGTTATGACAGGTATCTTGAAGCATTGTGATGACAAGGGCATGGAGCATTGTGATGAGAAGGCCAAGGAGAATTCTGATGACATGCGTCATGGATCTTCGTGATGACAAGGGCATAGAGCATTGTGGTTACAGGGGTCTTGGAGCATTGAGATGAAAAGGGGCGTGGAGCATTGTGATTACAGTGGTAAAGGAGCATTGTGATGACAAGGGAATTGAGAATTGTGATGAAATAGGCATGGAACCTTTTCATGACAGGGTTCAAGGAGGATTCTGCTGACAAGGGTCTGGGAGCATTGTGATGACAAAAGTCATGAAGCACTGTGATGACAGGGGTAATGGAGCATTGTGATGAGAAGGTCATGGAGCATTGGGCTCAAAATATTCATGGAGTATTGTGATGACAAGGGAATGGAGCACTGTGATGACAAGGGAATGGAGCATTGAGATGAGTAGACCATGGAGCCTTGTGATGACAAGTCTCATGGAGCATTCTGATGAAAAGGGGTATGGAGCATTGTGATTACAGGGCTCTTGGAGCATTGTGATGACAATGGCGTGGAGCATTTTGATGAGAAGTCCATGGAGCTTTCTGATGATATGTGTCATGGAGTTTTGTGATGAAAAGGGCAAGGAGCTTTGTGATTACAGGGGTCTTGGAGCACTGTGATGACAATGGTCATGGAGCCTTGTGATGAACAGGCCGTGGAATATTTTGATGGCAGGGGTCATGGAGCAAACATTGTTATGACAGTGGTAATGGAGCATTGTGATGACAAAGGCATGGAGCATTTTGATGAGAAGGGTATCGAGCATTTTGATGACAAGCATCATGGAGCTTTGGGATGACAAAGTCATGGAGCAATGTGATGAGAGGGTTCATGGAGCATTGTGATGACAATGGCATGGAGCATTGTGATGCCAAACGTAATGGACCTTTGTGATGACAAATGTCATGCAGCATTTTGATGACAAGGGCATGGTGCATTGTGATGAGTAAGACAGAGAGAAATGTGATGACAGGGTCATCGAGCAGATGGATGAAAAGTGTCATGGAACATTTTGATGACAGGGGTTATGGATCATTGTGATATCAAGGGTCATCGAGCATTGTGATGAAAAGGGTCATGGTGCATTTTGATGGCAGGGGTTATAATACATGGTGATGTCAGCGGTCATGGAGCACTGTGATGATAAGGGCATGTAGCATTGTGATGACAGGGGTCATGGAATATTGTGATGACATGGTTGTGGGAGTATTGTGATGACCAGTGATGGAAAATTGTGATATCAGTGGTGAGAGAGCATTTTGATGAGAAGTGCTTGGAGAAATTTGAGGACAAGGTTTATGGAGCATTGTGATGACAAGCTTGGGGAGAATTGTGATGACAAGTGCATGGCATATTGTGATGACATGTGTCATGGAGCATTGTGCTGACAAGCATATGGAGCATTGTGGTGACAATGGCATGGAGCATTGTGATGACAGAGGCATGACGAATTGGCCTGACAAGTTTCATGGATTATTGTGATGACAGTGGGCATGGTGAATTGTGATGAAAAGGGCACGGAGCATTGGCATGACAAGTTTATGGATTATTGTGAAGACAGGTGTCCGGGAGCATTGTGATGACATATGTTCTGGTCCATTGTGATGAGAATGGCATGGAGAATTGTGAGGCCAAGTGTCATGGAGGATTGTGATGTCAAACGTAATGGAGCATTGTGATGACAAGGTCTTGGAGCATTGTGATGACAAGGGCAAGGAGCATTGTGATGACAAGGGCCATTGAGAAGTTTGATGACAAGGTCTTGAAGCATTGTGATGACAAGCACATGTACCTTGCTATGACAGTGATCATGGAGCATTGCGATTACAAATGCATGGAGAATGGTGATGACAAGAGCATGTAACATTGTGATGAGAAGTGTTTTGGAGCATTGTGATGACAAGGACGTAGAGAATTGTGATGACAGGGACATGGAGCATTGTGAGGACCAGCGCATGGAGCACTGTGATGACAAGAACGTGGAGCATTGTGATGAGAAGTCCATGGATAATTGTTATGACGAGTGTCATGGAGCACTGTAATGACAAGGGGCATGGAGCATTGTGAGGACAGGTGTCATGGAACATTGTGGTGATAGGGGTCATGGAGCATTGTGAGGACAAGTGTCATGGAGCATTCTGATGACAAGCTTGTGGAGTATTGTGATGAAAATGGCATGGAGAATTGTGATGGAAAGGGTATGGATCATTGTAATGAAAAAGGCATGGATCCTTTTCATGACAGGATTCAAGGAGCATTCCGAAGACAAGTGTCACGGATCATTGTGATGACAGGTGTATTGAGCATTGTGATGACAAAGGTCATGGAGCATTGAGATGACAAGGGCATGGAGTATTGTGATGACAGGCATCATGGAGCGTTGTGATGACAAGTGTTATGGAACATTCTGATCACACTGGTTTGGAGCATTGCGATGACAGAGTTCATGGATCATATTGATATCAAGGAGCATGGATCTTTGTGATGACAAGGACATGAAGCAATGTGATCCCAAGATGCATGGAGGATTGTGATGACAATGGTAATGGAGGAATGTGATGACAAGCGCATGGAGCATTGTGATGAAAAGGTCATGTAGCGTTTTGGTGACAAAGGCATGGAGCATTGTCATGACAAGTGTCATGGAGCACTATGATGACAAACGTCACGTAGCATTGTGATTACAGGGTTCATGGAGCATTGGGATGGCACGGCCAAGGATCATTGTGTTGACAAGTGATATGGAGAATTTTGATGACAAGTGTCCGGTGTCATTGTGTTGTCAGGGGTCATGGAGCGTTGTGATGACAGTTGTCATGGAGCATTGGGATGACAAGGGTCATGGAGCATTGTGATCATAAGGTTATGGAGCATTGGGCTGAAAATATTCATGGAGTATTGTGATGAGAGGTGTCATGGAGCATTGTGATGACAAGGGAATGGAGCATTGTGATGACAATGTCCTGGAGCATTTAATGAGAAGACCATGGGGCCATGTGATGACAAGTCTCATGGAGCATTCTCACGAAAATCGGAATGGAGCATTGTGATTTCTGTGGTCTTGGAGCTTTGTGATGAATAGGGCATGGAGCCTTGTGATGAAAATGGCATGGAGCCTTGCCATGACAGGGTTCCAAGAGCATATTGACATCAAGTGTCAGGGACCACTGTGATGACAAGTGTATTGAGCATGGTGATTCCAAAGCTCATGGAGCATTGTGATGAGAACACCATGGATAATTTTGATGACAAGCGTCATGGGGAGTTGTGAGGACAAGTGTTATGGAACATTGTGATCACAAGGGATTGGAGCCTTGTGATGACAGAGGTCATGGAGCATTTTGAGTTCATTCTGATGACAATAGCATGAAGCTCTATGATGATGGGCATGGTGCATTGTGATGACAGTGTTCATGGAGCAATGAGATGAAAAGGTGCATGGAACATTGTAGTTACAAGTGTCTTGGAGCTTTGTGATGAGAAGGGCATGCAGCATTGTGATAAGAAGGCCATGGAGGATTCTGATGACATGCGTCATGGAGCTTTGTGATGACAAGAGCATGGAGCATTGTGATGAGAAGACCATGGATAATGGTGATGACGAGCGTCATGGGGCGTTGTGATGAAAAGTGTTATGGAACATTGAGATCTCAAGGCTTTAGAGCATTGTGATGGCAGATGTCATGGAGCATTTTGATTTCATTTTGGTTACAATAGCGTGAAGCAATATGATGATGGACATGTTGCATTGTGAATACAGGGTTCATGGAGCTTTGAGAGAAAAAGTGGCATGGAGCTTTGTGATTACAGGGTTTTTGGAGCATTGTGATGACAAGGGCAAGGAACACTGTGATACATGGGTCATGTAGGATTGTAACGACAAGGGCATGGAGAATTGTGATGACAAGAGCTTGTAACATTGTGATGAGAAGTGTCATGGAGCATTGTGATGACAAAGACGTAGAGAATTGTGATGACAAGGGACATGGAGCATTGTGATGACCAGAGCATGGACCATTTGTCTGACATGTTTCATGGATTATTGTGATGACAAATGTCATGGAGCATTTTGATTACAAGGGCGTGGGGCATTGTGATGGGAAGAGCAGTGAGCATTTTAATGACAAGTTTTATGGAGCATTGTGATGACAAGCGCAAGTCACATTTTGATGCCATGGGTCATGCAGCACAGTGCTGACAAGGTCATTCAGCTTTGTTATGACAAGGGTCATGGAGCATTGAGATGAAAAGGGACATGGAGCATTGTGATTACAGGGGTCTAGGAGCTTTGGATGACAGAGGTCATGGATCATTTTGATTTGATTGTGATGACAATAGCCTGAAGCATTATGATGATTGGCATTGTCCATTGAGATGACAGGTGTAATGGAGCATTGAGATGAAAAGGGGCATGGAGCACTGTGATTACAGTGGTACAGGAGCATTGTGATGACAAGAGCATGGAGCATTGTGATGAAAAGTGCTTGGAGCCTTTTCATGACATGTTTCAAGGAGCATTCTGAAGACGAGTGTCAGGGAGCATTGTGATGACAACTCTCTTTAGCATTGTGATGACAAAGATCATGGAGCACTGTGATGACAGGTGTCATGGAGCATTGTGATGAGAAGGTCATGGAGCATTGGGCTGAAAATATTCATGGAGTATTGTGGTGAGAGGGTTCATGGATCCTTTTGATGGCAATGGAATGGAGCATTGTGATGACAAGGTCCTGGAGTATTGTGAAGAGAAGACCATGGAGCCTTGTGATGACAAGTCTAATGGAGCATTCTGATGAAAAGGGGCATGGAGCATTGTGATTACAGGGCCCTGGAGCCTTGTAATGACAAGAGCAAGGAGCATTGTGATGAGAAGGCCATGGAGCTATCTCTTGATTTGTGTCATGGTGTTTTGTGATGACAAGGGCATGGACCATTGTGATTGCAGGCGTCTTGGAGCATTGTGATGACAAGGGTCATCGAGCCTTGTGAGGAGAAGGCCGTGGGACATTATGATGGCGGGGGTCATTGAGCATTGTTATGACGGGGGTAATGGAGCATAGTGATGAAAAGGTCACGGTACATAGGTCTATAAAATTTCATGGATTATTGTGATGACAGTGGGTATGGAGCATTGTGATGACAAGGGCTCCGAACACTGTGATACATGGGACATGGAGGATTGTAATGACATGGGCATGAAGCATTGTGATGAGAAGGGCATTGAGAATTGTGATGACAAGCGTCATGGAGCTTTGTGATGACAAGGGTCATGGAGATGTGTGATAACAAATGTCATGGAGCAGTTTGATGACAAGGGCATGGTGCATTGTGATGATAGGGTTCATGGAGCACTGACATGAAAAGTGTCATGGAGCATCGTTATGACAGGGGTCTTGGAGGATTGTGATGACAAGGACATGGAGCATTGTGATGAGAAGGCCAAGGAGAATTCTGATGACATCCGTCATGGAGCTTCGTGATGACAAGGGCATAGAGCATTGTGATTACAGGGGTCTTGGAGCATTGAGATGAAAAGGGGCATAGTGCATTTTGATTACAGGGGTAATGGAGCATTATGATGACAAGGGAATCGAGCATTGTGATGAAATAGGCATGGAAACTTTTCATGAAAGGGTTCAAGGAGGATTCTGATGACAAGTGTCAGGGAGCATTGCTATGACAATAGTCATGAAGCACTGTGATGACAGGGCTAATGGAGCATTGTGATGAGAATGTCATGGAGCATTGGGCTGAAAATGTTTATGGAGTATTGTGATGAGAGGTGTCATGGACCCTTGTGATGACAAGGGATTGGAGCATTGAAATGAGAAGAACATGGAGCCTTGTGATGACAAGTCTCATGGAGCATTCTGATGAAAAGGGGCATGGAGCATTGTGATTACAGGGGTCATGGAGCATTGTGATGACAATGGCATGGAGCAATTTGATGTGAAGGCCATGGAGCTTTCTGATGATATGTGTCATGGAGTTTTGTGATGAAAAGTGCATGGAGCATTGTGATTACATGGATCTTGGGGCACTGTGATGACAATGGTCATGGAGCCTTGTGATGAAAAGGCCGTGGAACATCTTGATGGCATGCGTCATGGAGCATTGTTATGACAATGGTAATGGAGCATTGTGATGACAAAGTCATGGAGCATTTTGATGAGAAGGGCATAGAGCTTTGTGATGACAAGCATCATGGAGCTTTGGGATGACAAAGTCATGGAGCAATGTGATGAGAGGGTTCATGGAGCATTATGATGACGATGGCATGGAGCATTGTGATGCCAAAGGTCATGGACCTTTGTGATGACAAATGTCATGTAGCATTTTGATGACAAGGGCATGGTGCATTGTGATGAGTAGGACAGAAAGCAATGTGATGACAGGGTCACGAGGCAGTTGGATGAAAAGTGTCATGGAACATTTTGATGACAGGCGTTATGGATCATTGTGATGTCAAGGGTCATCGAGCATTGTAATGAAAAGTGTCATGGTGCATTTTGATGACAGGGGTTATAGTACATTGTGATGTCAGGGGTCATGGAGCAGTGTGATGATAAGGGCATGTAGCATTGTGATGACAGGGGTCATGGAACATTGTGATGACATGGGTGAGGTAGTATTGTGATGACTAGTGATGGAACATTGTGATATCAGTGCTGAGAGAGCATTTTGATGAGAATTGCATGGAGAAATTTGATGACAAGTTTTATGGAGCATTGTGATGACAAGCTTGTGGAGAATTGTGATGACAAGTGCATGGCATATTGTGATGACATATGTCATGGAGCATTGTGCTGACAAGCACATGGAGCCTTTTGCTGACAATGGCATGGAGCATTGTGATGACAGAGGCATTACGAATTGGTCTGACAAGTTTCATGGATTATTGTGATGACAGTGGGCATGGCGAATTGTGATGACAAGGGCCTGGAGCATTGTGAGGACAAGTTTGTGGAGTATTGTGAAGACAGGTGTCCGGGAGCATTGTGATGACATATGTTCTGGTCCATTGTGATGAGAATGGCATGGGTAATTGTGATGCCAAGTGTCATGGAGGATTGTGATGTCAAACGTAATGGAGCGTTGTGATGACAAGGTCTTGGTGCATTGTGATGACAAGGGCCATTGAGAAGTTTGATGACAAGGTCGTGAAGCATTGTGATGACAAGCGCATGTACCTTGCTATGACAGGGGTCATGGAGCATTGCGATTACAAATGCATGGAGAATAGTGATGACAAGAGCATGTAACATTGTGATGAGAAGTGTTTTGGAGCATTGTGATGACAAGGACGTGGAGAATTGTGATGACAAGGGACATGGAGCATTGTGAGAACCAGGGCATGGAGCACTGTGATGTCAAGAACGTGCAGCATTGTGATGATAAGTCCATGGATAATAGTGATGACGAGTGTCATGGAGCACTGTAATGGTAAGGGGCATGGAGCATTGTGAGGAGAGCTGTCATGGAGTATTGTGGTGACAGGGGTCATGGAGCATTGTGATGACAATTGTCATGGAGCTTTCTGATGACAAGCTTGTGGAATATTGTGATGACAATGGCATGGAGCATTGTGATGGAAAGGGTATGGATCATTGTGATGAAAAAGGCATGGATCCTTTTCATGACAGGATTCAAGGAGCATTCTGAAGACAAGAGTCAGGGAGCATTGTGATGACAAGTGTATTGAGCTTTGTGATGACAAAGGTCATGGAGCATTGAGATGACAAGGTCATGGAGTATGGTGATGACAGGCATCATGGAGCGTTGTGATGACAAGTCTTATGGAACATTGTGATCACACGTGTTTGGAGCATTGCGATGACAGAGTTCATGGATCATATTGATTTCAAGGAGCATGGATCTTTGTGATGAAAAGGGCATGAAGCAATGTGATCCCAAGATGCATGGAGGATTGTGATGACAATGGTAATGGAGGAATATGATGACAAACGCATGGAGCATTGTGATGAAAAGGTCATGTAGCGTTTTGCTGACAAAGGCATGGAGCATTGTGATGACAAGTGTCATGGAGCACTGTGATGACAAACATCACGTAGCATTGTGATTACAGGGGTCATGGAGCATTGGGATGACACGGCCAAGGATCATTGTGTTGACAAGTGTTATGGAGAATTTTGATGACAAGAGTCCCGGATCATTGTGTTTTCAGGGGTCATGGAGCGTTGTGATGACAGTGGTCATAGAGCATTGGGATGACAAGGGTCATGGAGCATTGTGATCATAAGGTCATGGAGCATTGGGCTGAAAATATTCATGGAGTATTGTGATGACAGGTGGCATGGAGCATTGTGATGACAAGGGAAGGGAGCATTGTGATGACAATGTCCTGGAGCATTTAATGAGAAGACCATGGAGCCATGTGATGACTAGTCTCATGAAGCATTCTCACGAAAAGCGGCATGGAGCATTGTGATTACTGTGGTCTTGGAGCATTGTGATGAATAGGGCATGGAGCATTGTGATGAAAAATGCATGGAGCCTTGCCATGACAGGGTTCCAAGAGCATATTGACATCAAGTGTCAGGGACCATTGTGATGAAAAGTGTATTGAGCATTGTGAAGCCAAACTCATGGAGCATTGTGATGAGAAGACCATGGATAATTTTGATGACGAGCGTCATGGGGCTTTGTGAGGACAAGTGTTATGGAACATTGTGATCACAAGGGATTGGAGCCTTGTGATGACAGAGGTCATGGAGCATTTTGAGTTCATTCTGATGACAATAGCATGAAGCACTATGATGATGTGCATGGTGCATTGTGATGACAGGGTTCATGGAACATTGAGATGAAAAGGGGCATGGAGCATTGTAGTTACAAGGGTCTTGGAGCTTTGTGATGACAAGGGCATGCAGCATTGTGATGAGAAGGCCATGGAGGTTTCTGATGACATGCGTCATGGAGCTTTGTGATGACAAGGGCATGGAGCATTGTGATGAGAAGACCATGGATAATGGTGATGACGAGCGTCATGAGGCGTTGTGATGAAAAGTGATGGGAACATTGTGATCCCAAGGGTTTAGAGCATTGTGATGGCAGATGTCTTGGAGCATTTTGATTTCATTTTGATTACAATAGCGTGAAGCAATAAGATGATGGACATGTTGCATTGTGATTACAGGGTTCTTGGAGCATTGTGATGACAAGGGCATGGAGCATTGTGATGAGAAGGCCATGGAGCATTCTGATGACTTGTGTCATGGAGATTTTGATGACAAGGGCATGAAGCACTGTTGTAACAGTGGTCTTAGAGCATTGTGATTACAAGGGTTATGGAGCCTTGTGATAAGAAGGCCGTGGAACATTGTGATGGCTGGGGTCATGGAGCATTGTTATGACAGTGGCAATGGAGCATTGTGATGACAAGGGCATGGAGCATTGGTCTGAAAAGTTTCATGGATTATTGTGATGAGAGTGGGCATGGAGCATTGTGATAACAAGGGCACGGAACACTGTGATACATGGGTCATGTAGGATTGTAACGACAAGGGAATGGAGAATTGTGATGACAAGAGCATGTAACATTGTGATGAGAAGTGTCATGGAGCATTGTGATGACAAAGATGTAGAGAATTGTGATGACAAGGGACATGGAGCATTGCGATGACCAGAGCATGGAGCATTGGTCTGACAAGTTTCATGGATTATTTGGATGACGAGTGTCAGGGAGCATTGTGATGACAACTCTCTTGAGCATTGTGATGACAAAGATCATGGATCACTCTGATGACATGTGTCATGGAGCATTGTGATGAGTAGGTCATGGAGCATTGGGCTGAAAATATTCATGGAGTATTGTGGTGACAGGTGTCATGGATCCTTTTGATAGCAAGGGAATGGAGCATTGTGATGACAAGGTCCTGGAGCATAGTGATGAGAAGACCATGGAGCCTTGTGATGACAAGTCTAATGGAGCATTCTGATGAAAAGGGGCATGGAACATTGTGATTACAGGGCCCTGGAGCATTGTAATGACAAGAGCAAGGAGCTTTGTGATGAGAAGGCCATGGAGCATTCTCATGATTTGTGTCATGGTGTTTTGTGATGACAAGGGCATGGACCATTGTGATTGCAGGCGTCTTGGAGCTTTGTGATGACAAGGGTCATGGAGCCTTGTGAGGAGAAGGCCATGGGACATTATGATGGCAGGGGTCATGGAGCATTGTTATGACGGGTGTAATGGAGCATTGTGATGAAAAGGGAACGGAACATAGGTCTATAAAATTTCATGGATTATTGTGATGACAGTGGGTATGGAGCATGGTGATGACAAGGGCTCGGAACACTGTGATACATGGGTCATGGAGGATTGTAATGACATGGGCATGGAGCATTGTGATGAGAAGGGCATCGAGAATTGTGATGACAAGCGTCATGGAACATTGTGATGACAAGGGCATGGAGCATATGATGAGAGGTTTCAGGGAGCATTGTGATGACAATGGCATGGAGCATTGTGATGCCAAGGGTCATGGATCTGTGTGATAACAAATGTCACGGAGCAGTTTGATGACAAGGGCATGGTGCATTGTGATGAGAAGGGCAGGGAGCATTGTGATGACAGGTGTTATGGAACTTTATGATGTCATGGCTCATGGAGAATTGTGATGATAGGGGCATGTAGCATGGTGATGACAGGTCTCATGGAACATTGTGAGATGACAAGTGTTTTGAGCATTGTGATGACAAACATCTTGGATCATTGAGATGACAAGGGCATGGAGTAGTGTGATGATAGGCATCATGGAGCATTGTGATGAGTGTGTTATGGAACATTGTGATCACAAGGCTTTGGAGCCTAGTGATGACAGAGGTCATGGATCATGTTGATTTAAAGGAGCATGGAACATTGTGATGACAAGGGCATGAAGCAATGTGATCCCAAGTTTCAGGGAGGATTGTGATGACAATGGTAAAGGAGAATTGTGATGAGAATCACATGGAGCACTGCGATGACAAGGTCATGTAGCATTTTGCTGACAAAGGCATGGAGCATTGTGATGACAAGTGTCATGGAACATTGTGATAACAGGGGTCATAGAGCATTAGGATGACAAGAGCATGGACCATTTTGATGAGAAGAGTCATGGAGCATTTTGATGACAAGAGCCACAGATCATTGTGTTGTCAGGGGTCATTGAGCGTTGTGATGACAGTGGTCATGGAGCATTGGGCTGAAAATGTTCTTGGAGCATTGTGAACACAAGGGAATGGAGCATTGTGGTGACAATATCCTGGAGCATTGTGCTGAGATGACCATGGTGTCTTTTGATGACAAGTCTCATGAAGCAAGCTAATGGAAAGTGGCATGGAGCATTGTGATTACAGTTGTCTTGGAGCATTGTGATGACAAGAGCATGGAGCATTGTGATGAGAAGTCCATGGAACATTCTGATGACATACATCATGGAGCTTTGTGATGACAATGGCAAGAGGCATTGTGATTACAGGGGTCTTGGAGCATTGTGATGAAAAGGGCATGGATCATTGTGATGACAAAGGCATGGAGCCTTGTCATGACAGGGTTCAAGGAACATACTGACGACAAGTGTCAGGGAGCATTGTGATGACAAGTGTCATGGAGCACTGTGATGACAATCATCATGGAGCCTTGTGATAACCGGGATCTTGGAGCATTGTGATGAAAAGTGAATGCATCATTGTGATGAAAAAGGCATGGTGCCTTGTCATGACAGGTTTCAATGAGCACCCAGACGACAAGTGTCAGGGAGCATTGTGATGAAAAGTGTATTGAGCATTGTGATGACAAAGGTCATGGAGCATTGTGATGAGAAGACCATGGATAATTGGGATGACGAGCGTCATGGGGCGTTGTGATGACAAGTGTTATGGAACATTGTGATCAAAAGGGTTTGGAGCATTGTGATGACAGAGGTCATGGAGCATTTTGATTTCATTGTGATGACAAAATCATGAAGCATTATGATGAAGGGCATGGTACATTGTGATGATAGGGTTCATGGAGCACTGAGATGAAAAGTGTCATGGAGCATTGTTATGACAGGTATCTTGAAGCATTGTGATGACAAGGGCATGGAGCATTGTGATGAGAAGGCCAAGGAGAATTCTGATGACATGCGTCATGGATCTTCGTGATGACAAGGGCATAGAGCATTGTGATTACAGGGGTCTTGGAGCATTGAGATGAAAAGGGGCGTGGAGCATTGTGATTACAGTGGTAAAGGAGCATTGTGATGACAAGGGAATTGAGAATTGTGATGAAATAGGCATGGAACCTTTTCATGACAGGGTTCAAGGAGGATTCTGCTGACAAGTGTCTGGGAGCATTGTGATGACAAAAGTCATGAAGCACTGTGATGACAGGGGTAATGGAGCATTGTGATGAGAAGGTCATGGAGCATTGGGCTCAAAATATTCATGGAGTATTGTGATGACAAGGGAATGGAGCAATGTGATGTCAAGGGAATGGAGCATTGAGATGAGTAGACCATGGAGCCTTGTGATGACAAGTCTCATGGAGCATTCTGATGAAAAGGGGTATGGAGCATTGTGATTACAGGGCTCTTGGAGCATTGTGATGACAATGGCGTGGAGCATTTTGATGAGAAGTCCATGGAGCTTTCTGATGATATGTGTCATGGAGTTTTGTGATGAAAAGGGCAAGGAGCTTTGTGATTACAGGGGTCTTGGAGCACTGTGATGACAATGGTCATGGAGCCTTGTGATGAACAGGCCGTGGAATATTTTGATGGCAGGGGTCATGGAGCAAACATTGTTATGACAGTGGTAATGGAGCATTGTGATGACAAAGGCATGGAGCATTTTGATGAGAAGGGTATCGAGCATTTTGATGACAAGCATCATGGAGCTTTGGGATGACAAAGTCATGGAGCAATGTGATGAGAGGGTTCATGGAGCATTGTGATGACAATGGCATGGAGCATTGTGATGCCAAACGTAATGGACCTTTGTGATGACAAATGTCATGCAGCATTTTGATGACAAGGGCATGGTGCATTGTGATGAGTAAGACAGAGAGAAATGTGATGACAGGGTCATCGAGCAGATGGATGAAAAGTGTCATGGAACATTTTGATGACAGGGGTTATGGATCATTGTGATATCAAGGGTCATCGAGCATTGTGATGAAAAGGGTCATGGTGCATTTTGATGGCAGGGGTTATAATACATGGTGATGTCAGCGGTCATGGAGCACTGTGATGATAAGGGCATGTAGCATTGTGATGACAGGGGTCATGGAACATTGTGATGACATGGTTGTGGGAGTATTGTGATGACCAGTGATGGAAAATTGTGATATCAGTGGTGAGAGAGCATTTTGATGAGAAGTGCTTGGAGAAATTTGAGGACAAGGTTTATGGAGCATTGTGAAGACAAGCTTGTGGAGAATTGTCATGACAAGTGCATGGCATATTGTGATGACATGTGTCATGGAGCATTGTGCTGACAAGCATATGGAGCATTGTGGTGACAATGGCATGGAGCATTGTGATGACAGAGGCATGACGAATTGGCCTGAGAAGTTTCATGGATTATTGTGATGACAGTGGGCATGGTGAATTGTGATGAAAAGGGCACGGAGCGTTGGCATGACAAGTTTATGGATTATTGTGAAGACAGGTGTCCGGGAGCATTGTGATGACATATGTTCTGGTCCATTGTGATGAGAATGGCATGGAGAATTGTGAGGCCAAGTGTCATGGAGGATTGTGATGTCAAACGTAATGGAGCGTTGTGATGACAAGGTCTTGGAGCATTGTGATGACAAGGGCAAGGAGCATTGTGATGACAAGGGCCATTGAGAAGTTTGATGACAAGGTCTTGAAGCATTGTGATGACAAGCGCATGTACCTTGCTATGACAGTGGTCATGGAGCATTGCGATTACAAATGCATGGAGAATGGTGATGACAAGAGCATGTAAAATTGTGATGAGAAGTGTTTTGGAGCATTGTGATGACAAGGACGTAGAGAATTGTGATGACAGGGACATGGAGCATTGTGAGGACCAGGGCATAGAGCACTGTGATGACAAGAACGTGGAGCATTGTGATGAGAAGTCCATGGATAATTGTTATGACGAGTGTCATGGAGCACTGTAATGACAAGGGGCATGGAGCATTGTGAGGACAGGTGTCATGGAACATTGTGGTGATAGGGGTCATGGAGCATTGTGAGGACAAGTGTCATGGAGCATTCTGATGACAAGCTTGTGGAGTATTGTGATGAAAATGGCATGGAGAATTGTGATGGAAAGGGTATGGATCATTGTAATGAAAAAGGCATGGATCCTTTTCATGACAGGATTCAAGGAGCATTCCGAAGACAAGTGTCACGGATCATTGTGATGACAAGTGTATTGAGAATTGTGATGACAAAGGTCATGGAGCATTGAGATGACAAGGGCATGGAGTATTGTGATGACAGGCATCATGGAGCATTGTGATGACAAGTGTTATGGAACATTGTGATCACACGGGTTTGGTGCATTGCGATGACAGAGTTCATGGATCATATTGATTTCAAGGAGCATGGATCTTTGTGATGACAAGGACATGAAGCAATGTGATCCCAAGATGCATGGAGGATTGTGATGACAATGGTAATGGAGGAATGTGATGACAAGCGCATGGAGCATTGTGATGAAAAGGTCATGTAGCGTTTTGGTGACAAAGGCATGGAGCATTGTCATGACAAGTGTCATGGAGCACTATGATGACAAACGTCACGTAGCATTGTGAATACAGGGGTCATGGAGCATTGGGATGGCACGGCCAAGGATCATTGTGTTGACAAGTGATATGGAGAATTTTGATGACAAGAGTCCCGGATCATTGTGTTGTCAGGGGTCATGGAGCGTTGTGATGAGAGGTGTCATGGAGCATTGGGATGACAAGGGTCATGGAGCATTGTGATCATAAGGTTATGGAGCATTGGGCTGAAAATGTTCATGGAGTATTGTGATGAGAGGTGTCATGGAGCATTGTGATGACAAGGGAATGGAGCATTGTGATGACAATGTCCTGAAGCATTTAATGAGAAGACCATGGAGCCATGTGATGACAAGTCTCATGGAGCATTCTCACGAAAATCGGCATGGAGCATTGTGATTTCTGTGGTCTTGGAGCTTTGTGATGAATAGGGCATGGAGCCTTGTGATGAAAATGGCATGGAGCCTTGCCATGACAGGGTTCCAAGAGCATATTGACATCAAGTGTCAGGGACCACTGTGATGACAAGTGTATTGAGCATGGTGATTCCAAAGCTCATGGAGCATTGTGATGAGAACACCATGGATAATTTTGATGACAAGCGTCATGGGGAGTTGTGAGGACAAGTGTTATGGAACATTGTGATCACAAGGGATTGGAGCCTTGTGATGACAGAGGTCATGGAGCATTTTGAGTTCATTCTGATGACAATAGCATGAAGCTCTATGATGATGGGCATGGTGCATTGTGATGACAGTGTTCATGGAGCAATGAGATGAAAAGGTGCATGGAACATTGTAGTTACAAGTGTCTTGGAGCTTTGTGATGAGAAGGGCATGCAGCATTGTGATAAGAAGGCCATGGAGGATTCTGATGACATGCGTCATGGAGCTTTGTGATGACAAGAGCATGGAGCATTGTGATGAGAAGACCATGGATAATGGTGATGACGAGCGTCATGGGGCGTTGTGATGAAAAGTGTTATGGAACATTGAGATCTCAAGGCTTTAGAGCATTGTGATGGCAGATGTCATGGAGCATTTTGATTTCATTTTGGTTACAATAGCGTGAAGCAATATGATGATGGACATGTTGCATTGTGAATACAGGGTTCATGGAGCTTTGAGAGAAAAAGTGGCATGGAGCTTTGTGATTACAGGGTTTTTGGAGCATTGTGATGACAAGGGCACGGAACACAGTGATACATGGGTCATGTAGGATTGTAACGACAAGGGCATGGAGAATTGTGATGACAAGAGCTTGTAACATTGTGATGAGAAGTGTCATGGAGCATTGTGATGACAAAGATGTAGAGAATTGTGATGACAAGGGACATGGAGCATTGTGATGACCAGAGCATAGACCATTGGTCTGACAAGTTTCATGGATTATTGTGATGACAAATGTCATGGAGCATTTTAGATGACAATTGCGTGGGGCATTGTGATGGGAAGAGAAGGGAGCATTGTGATGACAAGGTTTATGGAGCATTGTGATGACAAGGTTGTGGTGCATTGTGATGACAAGCGCAAGTCACATTTTGATGCCATGGGTCATGGAGCACAGTGCTGACAAGGTCATTCAGCTTTGTTATGACAAGGGTCATGGAGCATTG
Organism: Mesoplodon densirostris; assembly: GCF_025265405.1. Taxonomy (NCBI): domain Eukaryota; kingdom Metazoa; phylum Chordata; class Mammalia; order Artiodactyla; family Ziphiidae; genus Mesoplodon; species Mesoplodon densirostris. The sequence goes on from NC_082682.1 coordinate 4,702,103, forward strand.
AGATGAAAAGGGACATGGAGCATTGTGATTACAGGGGTCTAGGAGCTTTGGATGACAGAGGTCATGGATCATTTTGATTTGATTGTGATGACAATAGCCTGAAGCATTATGATGATGGGCATTGTCCATTGAGATGACAGGTGTAATGGAGCATTGAGATGAAAAGGGGCATGGAGCACTGTGATTACAGTGGTACAGGAGCATTGTGATGACAAGAGCATGGAGCATTGTGATGAAAAGTGCTTGGAGCCTTTTCATGACATGTTTCAAGGAGCATTCTGAAGACGAGTGTCAGGGAGCATTGTGATGACAACTCTCTTTAGCATTGTGATGACAAAGATCATGGAGCACTGTGATGACAGGTGTCATGGAGCATTGTGATGAGAAGGTCATGGAGCATTGGGCTGAAAATATTCATGGAGTATTGTGGTGAGAGGGTTCATGGATCCTTTTGATGGCAATGGAATGGAGCATTGTGATGACAAGGTCCTGGAGTATTGTGAAGAGAAGACCATGGAGCCTTGTGATGACAAGTTTAATGGAGCATTCTGATGAAAAGGGGCATGGAGCATTGTGATTACAGGGCCCTGGAGCCTTGTAATGACAAGAGCAAGGAGCATTGTGATGAGAAGGCCATGGAGCATTCTCTTGATTTGTGTCATGGTGTTTTGTGATGACAAGGGCATGGACCATTGTGATTGCAGGCGTCTTGGAGCATTGTGATGACAAGGGTCATCGAGCCTTGTGAGGAGAAGGCCGTGGGACATTATGATGGCGGGGGTCATTGAGCATTGTTATGACAGGGGTAATGGAGCATAGTGATGAAAAGGTCACGGTACATAGGTCTATAAAATTTCATGGATTATTGTGATGACAGTGGGTATGGAGCATTGTGATGACAAGGGCTCCGAACACTGTGATACATGGGTCATGGAGGATTGTAATGACATGGGCATGAAGCATTGTGATGAGAAGGGCATTGAGAATTGTGATGACAAGCGTCATGGAGCTTTGTGATGACAAGGGTCATGGAGCTGTGTGATAACAAATGTCATGGAGCAGTTTGATGACAAGGGCATGGTGCATTGTGATGATAGGGTTCATGGAGCACTGACATGAAAAGTGTCATGGAGCATCGTTATGACAGGGGTCTTGGAGGATTGTGATGACAAGGACATGGAGCATTGTGATGAGAAGGCCAGGGAGAATTCTGATGACATCCGTCAAGGAGCTTCGTGATGACAAGGGCATAGAGCATTATGATTACAGGGGTCTTGGAGCATTGAGATGAAAAGGGGCATGGTGCATTTTGATTACAGGGGTAATGGAGCATTGTGATGACAAGGGAATCGAGCATTGTGATGAAATAGGCATGGAACCTTTTCATGAAAGGGTTCAAGGAGGATTCTGATGACAAGTGTCAGGGAGCATTGCGATGACAATAGTCATGAAGCACTGTGATGACAGGGCTAATGGAGCATTGTGATGAGAATGTCATGGAGCATTGGGCTGAAAATGTTCATGGAGTATTGTGATGAGAGGTGCCATGGACCCTTGTGATGACAAGGGATTGGAGCATTGAGATGAGAAGAACATGGAGCCTTGTGATGACAAGTCTCATGGAGCATTCTGATGAAAAGGGGCATGGAGCATTGTGATTACAGGGGTCATGGAGCATTGTGATGACAATGGCATGGAGCAATTTGATGTGAAGGCCATGGAGCTTTCTGATGATATGTGTCATGGAGTTTTGTGATGAAAAGTGCATGGAGCATTGTGATTACATGGATCTTGGGGCACTGTGATGACAATGGTCATGGAGCCTTGTGATGAAAAGGCCGTGGAACATCTTGATGGCATGCGTCATGGAGCATTGTTATGACAATGGTAATGGAGCATTGTGATGACAAAGTCATGGAGCATTTTGATGAGAAGGGCATAGAGCTCTGTGATGACAAGCATCATGGAGTTTTGAGATGACAAAGTCATGGAGCAATGTGATGAGAGGGTTCATGGAGCATTATGATGACGATGGCATGGAGCATTGTGATGCCAAAGGTCATGGACCTTTGTGATGACAAATGTCATGTAGCATTTTGATGACAAGGGCATGGTGCATTGTGATGAGTAGGACAGAAAGCAATGTGATGACAGGGTCACGAGGCAGTTGGATGAAAAGTGTCATGGAACATTTTGATGACAGGCGTTATGGATCATTGTGATGTCAAGGGTCATCGAGCATTGTAATGAAAAGTGTCATGGTGCATTTTGATGACAGGGGTTATAGTACATTGTGATGTCAGGGGTCATGGAGCAGTGTGATGATAAGGGCATGTAGCATTGTGATGACAGGGGTCATGGAACATTGTGATGACATGGGTGAGGTAGTATTGTGATGACTAGTGATGGAACATTGTGATATCAGTGCTGAGAGAGCATTTTGATGAGAATTGCATGGAGAAATTTGATGACAAGTTTTATGGAGCATTGTGATGACAAGCTTGTGGAGAATTGTGATGACAAGTGCATGGCATATTGTGATGACATATGTCATGGAGCATTGTGCTGACAAGCACATGGAGCCTTTTGCTGACAATGGCATGGAGCATTGTGATGACAGAGGCATTACGAATTGGTCTGACAAGTTTCATGGATTATTGTGATGACAGTGGGCATGGCGAATTGTGATGACAAGGGCCTGGAGCATTGTGAGGACAAGTTTGTTGAGTATTGTGAAGACAGGTGTCCGGGAGCATTGTGATGACATATGTTCTGGTCCATTGTGATGAGAATGGCATGGGTAATTGTGATGCCAAGTGTCATGGAGGATTGTGATGTCAAACGTAATGGAGCGTTGTGATGACAAGGTCTTGGTGCATTGTGATGACAAGGGCCATTGAGAAGTTTGATGACAAGGTCGTGAAGCATTGTGATGACAAGCGCATGTACCTTGCTATGACAGGGGTCATGGAGCATTGCGATTACAAATGCATGGAGAATAGTGATGACAAGAGCATGTAACATTGTGATGAGAAGTGTTTTGGAGCATTGTGATGACAAGGACTTGGAGAATTGTGATGACAAGGGACATGGAGCATTGTGAGGACCAGGGCATGGAGCACTGTGATGACATGAACGTGCAGCATTGTGATGATAAGTCCATGGATAATAGTGATGACGAGTGTCATGGAGCACTGTAATGGTAAGGGGCATGGAGCATTGTGAGTAGAGCTGTCATGGAGTATTGTGGTGACAGGGGTCATGGAGCATTGTGATGACAATTGTCATGGAGCTTTCTGATGACAAGCTTCTGGAATATTGTGATGACAATGGCATGGAGCATTGTGATGGAAAGGGTATGGATCATTGTGATGAAAAAGGCATGGATCCTTTTCATGACAGGATTCAAGGAGCATTCCGAAGACAAGAGTCAGGGAGCATTGTGATGACAAGTGTATTGAGCTTTGTGATGACAAAGGTCATGGAGCATTGAGATGACAAGGTCATGGAGTATGGTGATGACAGGCATCATGGAGCGTTGTGATGACAAGTCTTATGGAACATTGTGATCACACGTGTTTGGAGCATTGCGATGACAGAGTTCATGGATCATATTGATTTCAAGGAGCATGGATCGTTGTGATGAAAAGGGCATGAAGCAATGTGATCCCAAGATGCATGGAGGATTGTGATGACAATGGTAATGGAGGAATATGATGACAAACACATGGAGCATTGTGATGAAAAGGTCATGTAGCGTTTTGCTGACAAAGGCATGGAGCATTGATATGACAAGTGTCATGGAGCACTGTGATGACAAACGTCACGTAGCATTGTGATTACAGGGGTCATGGAGCATTGGGATGACACGGCCAAGGATCATTGTGTTGACAAGTGTTATGGAGAATTTTGATGACAAGAGTCCCGGATCATTGTGTTTTCAGGGGTCATGGAGCGTTGTGATGACAGTGGTCATAGAGCATTGGGATGACAAGGGTCATGGAGCATTGTGATCATAAGGTCATGGAGCATTGGGCTGAAAATATTCATGGAGTATTGTGATGACAGGTGGCATGGAGCATTGTGATGACAAGGGAAGGGAGCATTGTGATGACAATGTCCTGGAGCATTTAATGAGAAGACCATGGAGCCATGTGATGACTAGTCTCATGGAGCATTCTCACGAAAAGCGGCATGGAGCATTGTGATTACTGTGGTCTTGGAGCATTGTGATGAATAGGGCATGGAGCATTGTGATGAAAAATGCATGGAGCCTTGCCATGACAGGGTTCCAAGAGCATATTGACATCAAGTGTCAGGGACCATTGTGATGAAAAGTGTATTGAGCATTGTGAAGCCAAACTCATGGAGCATTGTGATGAGAAGACCATGGATAATTTTGATGACGAGCGTCATGGGGCGTTGTGAGGACAAGTGTTATGGAACATTGTGATCACAAGGGATTGGAGCCTTGTGATGACAGAGGTCATGGAGCATTTTGAGTTCATTCTGATGACAATAGCATGAAGCACTATGATGATGGGCATGGTGCATTGTGATGACAGGGTTCATGGAACATTGAGATGAAAAGGGGCATGGAGCATTGTAGTTACAAGGGTCTTGGAGCTTTGTGATGACAAGGGCATGCAGCATTGTGATGAGAAGGCCATGGAGGTTTCTGATGACATGCGTCATGGAGCTTTGTGATGACAAGGGCATGGAGCATTGTGATGAGAAGACCATGGATAATGGTGATGACGAGCGTCATGAGGCGTTGTGATGAAAAGTGCTGGGAACATTGTGATCCCAAGGGTTTAGAGCATTGTGATGGCAGATGTCATGGAGCATTTTGATTTCATTTTGATTACAATAGCGTGAAGCAATATGATGATGGACATGTTGCATTGTGATTACAGGGTTCTTGGAGCATTGTGATGACAAGGGCATGGAGCATTGTGATGAGAAGGCCATGGAGCATTCTGATGACTTGTGTCATGGAGATTTTGATGACAAGGGCATGAAGCACTGTTGTAACAGTGGTCTTAGCGCATTGTGATTACAAGGGTTATGGAGCCTTGTGATAAGAAGGCCGTGGAACATTGTGATGGCTGGGGTCATGGAGCATTGTTATGACAGTGGCAATGGAGCATTGTGATGACAAGGGCATGGAGCATTGGTCTGAATAGTTTCATGGATTATTGTGATGAGAGTGGGCATGGAGCATTGTGATAACAAGGGCACGGAACACTGTGATACATGGGTCATGTAGGATTGTAACGACAAGGGAATGGAGAATTGTGATGACAAGAGCATGTAACATTGTGATGAGAAGTGTCATGGAGCATTGTGATGACAAAGATGTAGAGAATTGTGATGACAAGGGACATGGAGCATTGCGATGACCAGAGCATGGAGCATTGGTCTGACAAGTTTCATGGATTATTTGGATGACGAGTGTCAGGGAGCATTGTGATGACAACTCTCTTGAGCATTGTGATGACAAAGATCATGGATCACTCTGATGACATGTGTCATGGAGCATTGTGATGAGTAGGTCATGGAGCATTGGGCTGAAAATATTCATGGAGTATTGTGGTGACAGGTGTCATGGATCCTTTTGATAGCAAGGGAATGGAGCATTGTGATGACAAGGTCCTGGAGCATAATGATGAGAAGACCATGGAGCCTTGTGATGACAAGTCTAATGGAGCATTCTGATGAAAAGGGGCATGGAGCATTGTGATTACAGGGCCCTGGAGCATTGTAATGACAAGAGCAAGGAGCTTTGTGATGAGAAGGCCATGGAGCATTCTCATGATTTGTGTCATGGTGTTTTGTGATGACAAGGGCATGGACCATTGTGATTGCAGGCGTCTTGGAGCTTTGTGATGACAAGGGTCATGGAGCCTTGTGAGGAGAAGGCCGTGGGACATTATGATGGCAGGGGTCATGGAGCATTGTTATGACGGGTGTAATGGAGCATTGTGATGAAAAGGGCACGGAACATAGGTCTATAAAATTTCATGGATTACTGTGATGACAGTGGGTATGGAGCATTGTGATGACAAGGGCTCGGAACACTGTGATACATGGGTCATGGAGGATTGTAATGACATGGGCATGGAGCATTGTGATGAGAAGGGCATCGAGAATTGTGATGACAAGCGTCGTGGAACATTGTGATGACAAGGGCATGGAGCATATGATGAGAGGTTTCAGGGAGCATTGTGATGACAATGGCATGGAGCATTGTGAAGCCAAGGGTCATGGATCTGTGTGATAACAAATGTCACGGAGCAGTTTGATGACAAGGGCATGGTGCATTGTGATGAGAAGGGCAGGGAGCATTGTGATGACCGGTGTTATGGAACATTATGATGTCATGGCTCATGGAGAATTGTGATGATAGGGGCATGTAGCATGGTGATGACAGGTCTCATGGAACATTGTGAGATGACAAGTGTTTTGAGCATTGTGATGACAAACATCTTGGATCATTGAGATGACAAGGGCATGGAGTAGTGTGAATACAGGCATCATGGAGCATTGTGATGAGTGTGTTATGGAACATTCTGATCACAAGGGTTTGGAGCCTAGTGATGACAGAGGTCATGGATCATGTTGATTTCAAGGAGCATGGAACATTGTGATGACAAGGGCATGAAGCAATGTGATCCCAAGTTTCAGGGAGGATTGTGATGACAATGGTAAAGGAGAATTTTGATGAGAATCACATGGAGCACTGTGATGACAAGGTCATGTAGCATTTTGCTGACAAAGGCATGGAGCATTGTGATGACAAGTGTCATGGAACATTGTGATAACAGGGGTCATAGAGCATTAGGATGACAAGAGCATGGACCATTTTGATGAGAAGAGTCATGGAGCATTTTGATGACAAGAGCCACAGATCATTGTGTTGTCAGGGGTCATTGAGCATTGTGATGACAGTGGTCATGGAGCATTGGGCTGAAAATGTTCTTGGAGCATTGTGAACACAAGGGAATGGAGCATTGTGGTGACAATATCCTGGAGCATTGTGCTGAGATGACCATGGTGTCTTTTGATGAAAAGTCTCATGAAGCAAGCTAATGGAAAGGGGCATGGAGCATTGTGATTACAGTTGTCTTGGAGCATTGTGATGACAAGAGCATGGAGCATTGTGATGAGAAGTCCATGGAACATTCTGATGACATGCATCATGGAGCTTTGTGATGACAATGGCAAGAGGCATTGTGATTACAGGGATCTTGGAGCATTGTGATGAAAAGGGCATGGATCATTGTGATGAAAAAGGCATGGAGCCTTGTTATGACAGGGTTCAAGGAACATACTGACGACAAGTGTCAGGGAGCATTGTGATGACAAGTGTCATGGAGCACTGTGATGACAAGCATCATGGAGCCTTGTGATAACCGGGATCTTGGAGCATTGTGATGAAAAGTGAATGCATCATTGTGATGAAAAAGGCATGGTGCCTTGTCATGACAGGTTTCAAGGAGCACCCAGACGACAAGTGTCAGGGAGCATTGTGATGAAAAGTGTATTGAGCATTGTGATGACAAAGGTCATGGAGCATTGTGATGAGAAGACCATGGATAATTGGGATGACGAGCGTCATGGGGCGTTGTGATGACAAGTGTTATGGAACATTGTGATCAAAAGGGTTTGGAGCATTGTGATGACAGAGGTCATGGAGCATTTTGATTTCATTGTGATGACAAAATCATGAAGCATTATGATGAAGGGCATGGTGCATTGTGATGATAGGGTTCATGGAGCACTGAGATGAAAAGTGTCATGGAGCATTGTTATGACAGGTATCTTGAAGCATTGTGATGACAAGGGCATGGAGCATTGTGATGAGAAGGCCAAGGAGAATTCTGATGACATGCGTCATGGATCTTCGTGATGACAAGGGCATAGAGCATTGTGATTACAGGGGTCTTGGAGCATTGAGATGAAAAGGGGCGTGGAGCATTGTGATTACAGTGGTAAAGGAGCATTGTGATGACAAGGGAATTGAGAATTGTGATGAAATAGGCATGGAACCTTTTCATGACAGGGTTCAAGGAGGATTCTGCTGACAAGTGTCTGGGAGCATTGTGATGACAAAAGTCATGAAGCACTGTGATGACAGGGGTAATGGAGCATTGTGATGAGAAGGTCATGGAGCATTGGGCTCAAAATATTCATGGAGTATTGTGATGACAAGGGAATGGAGCACTGTGATGACAAGGGAATGGAGCATTGAGATGAGTAGACCATGGAGCCTTGTGATGACAAGTCTCATGGAGCATTCTGATGAAAAGGGGTATGGAGCATTGTGATTACAGGGCTCTTGGAGCATTGTGATGACAATGGCGTGGAGCATTTTGATGAGAAGTCCATGGAGCTTTCTGATGATATGTGTCATGGAGTTTTGTGATGAAAAGGGCAAGGAGCTTTGTGATTACAGGGGTCTTGGAGCACTGTGATGACAATGGTCATGGAGCCTTGTGATGAACAGGCCGTGGAATATTTTGATGGCAGGGGTCATGGAGCAAACATTGTTATGACAGTGGTAATGGAGCATTGTGATGACAAAGGCATGGAGCATTTTGATGAGAAGGGTATCGAGCATTTTGATGACAAGCATCATGAAGCTTTGGGATGACAAAGTCATGGAGCAATGTGATGAGAGGGTTCATGGAGCATTGTGATGACAATGGCATGGAGCATTGTGATGCCAAACGTAATGGACCTTTGTGATGACAAATGTCATGCAGCATTTTGATGACAAGGGCATGGTGCATTGTGATGAGTAAGACAGAGAGAAATGTGATGACAGGGTCATCGAGCAGATGGATGAAAAGTGTCATGGAACATTTTGATGACAGGGGTTATGGATCATTGTGATATCAAGGGTCATCGAGCATTGTGATGAAAAGGGTCATGGTGCATTTTGATGGCAGGGGTTATAATACATGGTGATGTCAGGGGTCATGGAGCACTGTGATGATAAGGGCATGTAGCATTGTGATGACAGGGGTCATGGAACATTGTGATGACATGGATGTGGGAGTATTGTGATGACCAGTGATGGAAAATTGTGATATCAGTGGTGAGAGAGCATTTTGATGAGAAGTGCTTGGAGAAATTTGAGGACAAGGTTTATGGAGCATTGTGATGACAAGCTTGTGGAGAATTGTGATGACAAGTGCATGGCATATTGTGATGACATGTGTCATGGAGCATTGTGCTGACAAGCATATGGAGCATTGTGGTGACAATGGCATGGAGCATTGTGATGACAGAGGCATGACGAATTGGCCTGACAAGTTTCATGGATTATTGTGATGACAGTGGGCATGGTGAATTGTGATGAAAAGGGCACGGAGCATTGGCATGACAAGTTTATGGATTATTGTGAAGACAGGTGTCCGGGAGCATTGTGATGACATATGTTCTGGTCCATTGTGATGAGAATGGCATGGAGAATTGTGAGGCCAAGTGTCATGGAGGATTGTGATGTCAAACGTAATGGAGCGTTGTGATGACAAGGTCTTGGAGCATTGCGATGACAAGGGCAAGGAGCATTGTGATGACAAGGGCCATTGAGAAGTTTGATGACAAGGTCTTGAAGCATTGTGATGACAAGCGCATGTACCTTGCTATGACAGTGGTCATGGAGCATTGCGATTACAAATGCATGGAGAATGGTGATGACAAGAGCATGTAACATTGTGATGAGAAGTGTTTTGGAGCATTGTGATGACAAGGACGTAGAGAATTGTGATGACAGGGACATGGAGCATTGTGAGGACCAGGGCAAAGAGCACTGTGATGACAAGAACGTGGAGCATTGTGATGAGAAGTCCATGGATAATTGTTATGACGAGTGTCATGGAGCACTGTAATGACAAGGGGCATGGAGCATTGTGAGGACAGGTGTCATGGAGCATTGTGGTGATAGGGGTCATGGAGCATTGTGAGGACAAGTGTCATGGAGCATTCTGATGACAAGCTTGTGGAGTATTGTGATGAAAATGGCATGGAGAATTGTGATGGAAAGGGTATGGATCATTGTAATGAAAAAGGCATGGATCCTTTTCATGACAGGATTCAAGGAGCATTCCGAAGACAAGTGTCACGGATCATTGTGATGACAAGTGTATTGAGCATTGTGATGACAAGTGTTATGGAACATTCTGATCACACGGGTTTGGTGCATTGCGATGACAGAGTTCATGGATCATATTGATTTCCAGGAGCATGGATCTTTGTGATGACAAGGACATGAAGCAATGTGATCCCAAGATGCATGGAGGATTGTGATGACAATGGTAATGGAGGCATGTGATGACAAGCGCATGGAGCATTGTGATGAAAAGGTCATGTAGCGTTTTGGTGACAAAGGCATGGAGCATTGTCATGACAAGTGTCATGGAGCACTATGATGACAAACGTCACGTAGCATTGTGATTACAGGGGTCATGGAGCATTGGGATGGCACGGCCAAGGATCATTGTGTTGACAAGTGATATGGAGAATTTTGATGACAAGAGTCCCGGATCATTGTGTTGTCAGGGGTCATGGAGCGTTGTGATGACAGTTGTCATGGAGCATTGGGATGACAAGGGTCATGGAGCATTGTGATCATAAGGTTATGGAGCATTGGGCTGAAAATGTTCATGGAGTATTGTGATGAGAGGTGTCATGGAGCATTGTGATGACAAGGGAATGGAGCATTGTGATGACAATGTCCTGGAGCATTTAATGAGAAGACCATGGAGCCATGTGATGACAAGTCTCATGGAGCATTCTCACGAAAATCGGAATGGAGCATTGTGATTTCTGTGGTCTTGGAGCTTTGTGATGAATAGGGCATGGAGCCTTGTGATGAAAATGGCATGGAGCCTTGCCATGACAGGGTTCCAAGAGCATATTGACATCAAGTGTCAGGGACCACTGTGATGACAAGTGTATTGAGCATGGTGATTCCAAAGCTCATGGAGCATTGTGATGAGAACACCATGGATAATTTTGATGACAAGCGTCATGGGGAGTTGTGAGGATAAGTGTTATGGAACATTGTGATCACAAGGGATTGGAGCCTTGTGATGACAGAGGTCATGGAGCATTTTGAGTTCATTCTGATGACAATAGCATGAAGCTCTATGATGATGGGCATGGTGCATTGTGATGACAGTGTTCATGGAGCAATGAGATGAAAAGGTGCATGGAACATTGTAGTTACAAGTGTCTTGGAGCTTTGTGATGAGAAGGGCATGCAGCATTGTGATAAGAAGGCCATGGAGGATTCTGCTGACATGCGTCATGGAGCTTTGTGATGACAAGAGCATGGAGCATTGTGATGAGAAGACCATGGATAATGGTGATGACGAGCGTCATGGGGCGTTGTGATGAAAAGTGTTATGGAACATTGAGATCTCAAGGCTTTAGAGCATTGTGATGGCAGATGTCATGGAGCATTTTGATTTCATTTTGGTTACAATAGCGTGAAGCAATATGATGATGGACATGTTGCATTGTGAATACAGGGTTCATGGAGCTTTGAGGGAAAAAGTGGCATGGAGCTTTGTGATTACAGGGTTTTTGGAGCATTGTGATGACAAGGGCACGGAACACTGTGATACATGGGTCATGTAGGATTGTAACGACAAGGGCATGGAGAATTGTGATGACCAGAGCTTGTAACATTGTGATGAGAAGTGTCATGGAGCATTGTGACGACAAAGACGTAGAGAATTGTGATGACAAGGGACATGGAGCATTGTGATGACCAGAGCATAGACCGTTGTTCTGACAAGTTTCATGGATTATTGTGATGACAAATGTCATGGAGCATTTTAGATGACAATTGCGTGGGGCATTGTGATGGGAAGAGCAGGGAGCATTGTGATGACAAGGTTTATGGAGCATTGTGATGACAAGGTTGTGATGCATTGTGATGACAAGCGCAAGTCACATTTTGATGCCATGGGTCATGGAGCACAGTGCTGACAAGGTCATTCAGCTTTGTTATGACAAGGGTCATGGAGCATTGAGATGAAAAGGGACATGGAGCATTGTGATTACAGGGGTCTAGGAGCTTTGGATGACAGAGGTCATGGATCATTTTGATTTGATTGTGATGACAATAGCCTGAAGCATTATGATGATGGGCATTGTCCATTGAGATGACAGGTGTAATGGAGCATTGAGATGAAAAGGGGCATGGAGCACTGTGATTACAGTGGTACAGGATCATTGTGATGACAAGAGCATGGAGCATTGTGATGAAAAGTGCTTGGAGCCTTTTCATGACATGTTTCAAGGAGCATTCTGAAGACGAGTGTCAGGGAGCATTGTGATGACAACTCTCTTTAGCATTGTGATGACAAAGATCATGGAGCACTGTGATGACAGGTGTCATGGAGCATTGTGATGAGAAGGTCATGGAGCATTGGGCTGAAAATATTCATGGAGTATTGTGGTGAGAGGGTTCATGGATCCTTTTGATGGCAATGGAATGGAGCATTGTGATGACAAGGTCCTGGAGTATTGTGAAGAGAAGACCATGGAGCCTTTTGATGACAAGTCTAATGGAGCATTCTGATGAAAAGGGGCATGGAGCATTGTGATTACAGGGCCCTGGAGCCTTGTAATGACAAGAGCAAGGAGCATTGTGATGAGAAGGCCATGGAGCATTCTCTTGATTTGTGTCATGGTGTTTTGTGATGACAAGGGCATGGACCATTGTGATTGCAGGCGTCTTGGAGCATTGTGATGACAAGGATCATCGAGCCTTGTGAGGAGAAGGCCGTGGGACATTATGATGGCGGGGGTCATTGAGCATTGTTATGACAGGGGTAATGGAGCATAGTGATGAAAATGTCACGGTACATAGGTCTATAAAATTTCATGGATTATTGTGATGACAGTGGGTATGTAGCATTGTGATGACAAGGGCTCCGAACACTGTGATACATGGGTCATGGAGGATTGTAATGACATGGGCATGAAGCATTGTGATGAGAAGGGCATTGAGAATTGTGATGACAAGCGTCATGGAGCTTTGTGATGACAAGGGTCATGGAGCTGTGTGATAACAAATGTCATGGAGCAGTTTGATGACAAGGGCATGGTGCATTGTGATGATAGGGTTCATGGAGCACTGACATGAAAAGTGTCATGGAGCATCGTTATGACAGGGGTCTTGGAGGATTGTGATGACAAGGACATGGAGCATTGTGATGAGAAGGCCAGGGAGAATTCTGATGACATCCGTCATGGAGCTTCGTGATGACAAGGGCATAGAGCATTATGATTACAGGGGTCTTGGAGCATTGAGATGAAAAGGGGCATGGTGCATTTTGATTACAGGGGTAATGGAGCATTGTGATGACAAGGGAATCGAGCATTGTGATGAAATAGGCATGGAACCTTTTCATGAAAGGGTTCAAGGAGGATTTTGATGACAAGTGTCAGGGAGCATTGCGATGACAATAGTCATGAAGCACTGTGATGACAGGGCTAATGGAGCATTGTGATGAGAATGTCATGGAGCATTGGGCTGAAAATGTTCATGGAGTATTGTGATGAGAGGTGCCATGGACCCTTGTGATGACAAGGGATTGGAGCATTGAGATGAGAAGAACATGGAGCCTTGTGATGACAAGTATCATGGAGCATTCTGATGAAAAGGGGCATGGAGCATTGTGATTACAGGGGTCATGGAGCATTGTGATGACAATGGCATGGAGCAATTTGATGTGAAGGCCATGGAGCTTTCTGATGATATGTGTCATGGAGTTTTGTGATGAAAAGTGCATGGAGCATTGAGATTACATGGATCTTGGGGCACTGTGATGACAAAGGTCATGGAGCCTTGTGATGAAAAGGCCGTGGAACATCTTGATGGCATGGGTCATGGAGCATTGTTATGACAATGGTAATGGAGCATTGTGATGACAAAGTCATGGAGCATTTTGATGAGAAGGGCATAGAGCTTTGTGATGACAAGCATCATGGAGCTTTGGGATGACAAAGTCATGGAGCAATGTGATGAGAGGGTTCATGGAGCATTATGATGACGATGGCATGGAGCATTGTGATGCCAAAGGTCATGGACCTTTGTGATGACAAATGTCATGTAGCATTTTGATGACAAGGGCATGGTGCATTGTGATGAGTAGGACAGAAAGCAATGTGATGACAGGGTCACGAGGCAGTTGGATGAAAAGTGTCATGGAACATTTTGATGACAGGCGTTATGGATCATTGTGATGTCAAGGGTCATCGAGCATTGTAATGAAAAGTGTCATGGTGCATTTTGATGACAGGGGTTATAGTACATTGTGATGTCAGGGGTCATGGAGCAGTGTGGTGATAAGGGCATGTAGCATTGTGATGACAGGGGTCATGGAACATTGTGATGACATGGGTGAGGTAGTATTGTGATGACTAGTGATGGAACATTGTGATATCAGTGCTGAGAGAGCATTTTGATGAGAATTGTATGGAGAAATTTGATGACAAGTTTTATGGAGCATTGTGATGACAAGCTTGTGGAGAATTGTGATGACAAGTGCATGGCATATTGTGATGACATATGTCATGGAGCATTGTGCTGACAAGCACATGGAGCATTTTGCTGACAATGGCATGGAGCATTGTGATGACAGAGGCATTATGAATTGGTCTGACAAGTTTCATGGATTATTGTGATGACAGTGGGCATGGCGAATTGTGATGACAAGGGCCTGGAGCATTGTGAGGAAAAGTTTGTGGAGTATTCTGAAGACAGGTGTCCGGGAGCATTGTGATGACATATGTTCTGGTCCATTGTGATGAGAATGGCATGGGTAATTGTGATGCCAAGTGTCATGGAGGATTGTGATGTCAAACGTAATGGAGCGTTGTGATGACAAGGTCTTGGTGCATTGTGATGACAAGGGCCATTGAGAAGTTTGATGACAAGGTCGTGAAGCATTGTGATGACAAGCGCATGTACCTTGCTATGACAGGGGTCATGGAGCATTGCGATTACAAATGCATGGAGAATAGTGATGACAAGAGCATGTAACATTGTGATGAGAAGTGTTTTGGAGCATTGTGATGACAAGGACTTGGAGAATTGTGATGACAAGGGACATGGAGCATTGTGAGGACCAGGGCATGGAGCACTGTGATGACATGAACGTGCAGCATTGTGATGATAAGTCCATGGATAATAGTGATGACGAGTGTCATGGAGCACTGTAATGGTAAGGGGCATGGAGCATTGTGAGGAGAGCTGTCATGGAGTATTGTGGTGACAGGGGTCATGGAGCATTGTGATGACAATTGTCATGGAGCTTTCTGATGACAAGCTTGTGGAATATTGTGATGACAATGGCATGGAGCATTGTGATGGAAAGGGTATGGATCATTGTGATGAAAAAGGCATGGATCCTTTTCATGACAGGATTCAAGGAGCATTCCGAAGAAAAGAGTCAGGGATCATTGTGATGACAAGTGTATTGAGCTTTGTGATGACAAAGGTCATGGAGCATTGAGATGACAAGGTCATGGAGTATGGTGATGACAGGCATCATGGAGCGTTGTGATGACAAGTCTTGTGGAACATTGTGATCACACGTGTTTGGAGCATTGCGATGACAGAGTTCATGGATCATATTGATTTCAAGGAGCATGGATCTTTGTGATGAAAAGGGCATGAAGCAATGTGATCCCAAGATGCATGGAGGATTGTGATGACAATGGTAATGGAGGAATATGATGACAAACGCATGGAGCATTGTGATGAAAAGGTCATGTAGCGTTTTGCTGACAAAGGCATGGAGCATTGATATGACAAGTGTCATGGAGCACTGTGATGACAAACGTCACGTAGCATTGTGATTACAGGGATCATGGAGCATTGGGATGACACGGCCAAGGATCATTGTGTTGACAAGTGTTATGGAGAATTTTGATGACAAGAGTCCCGGATCATTGGGTTTTCAGGGGTCATGGAGCGTTGTGATGACAGTGGTCATAGAGCATTTGGATGACAAGGGTCATGGAGCATTGTGATCATAAGGTCATGGAGCATTGGGCTGAAAATATTCATGGAGTATTGTGATGACAGGTGGCATGGAGCATTGTGATGACAAGGGAAGGGAGCATTGTGATGACAATGTCCTGGAGCATTTAATGAGAAGACCATGGAGCCATGTGATGACTAGTCTCATGGAGCATTCTCACGAAAAGCGGCATGGATCATTGTGATTACTGTGGTCTTGGAGCATTGTGATGAATAGGGCATGGAGCATTGTGATGAAAAATGCATGGAGCCTTGCCATGACAGGGTTCCAAGAGCATATTGACATCAAGTGTCAGGGACCATTGTGATGAAAAGTGTATTGAGCATTGTGAAGCCAAACTCATGGAGCATTGTGATGAGAAGACCATGGATAATTTTGATGACGAGCGTCATGGGGCGTTGTGAGGACAAGTGTTATGGAACATTGTGATCACAAGGGATTGGAGCCTTGTGATGACAGAGGTCATGGAGCATTTTGAGTTCATTCTGATGACAATAGCATGAAGCACTATGATGATGGGCATGGTGCATTGTGATGACAGGGTTCATGGAACATTGAGATGAAAAGGGGCATGGAGCATTGTAGTTACAAGGGTCTTGGAGCTTTGTGATGACAAGGGCATGCAGCATTGTGATGAGAAGGCCATGGAGGTTTCTGATGACATGCGTCATGGAGCTTTGTGATGACAAGGGCATGGAGCATTGTGATGAGAAGACCATGGATAATGGTGATGACGAGCGTCATGAGGCGTTGTGATGAAAAGTGCTGGGAACATTGTGATCCCAAGGGTTTAGAGCTTTGTGATGGCAGATGTCATGGAGCATTTCGATTTCATTTTGATTACAATAGCGTGAAGCAATATGATGATGGACATGTTGCATTGTGATTACAGGGTTCTTGGAGCATTGTGATGACAAGGGCATGGAGCATTGTGATGAGAAGGCCATGGAGCATTCAGATGACTTGTGTCATGGAGATTTTGATGACAAGGGCATGAAGCACTGTTGTAACAGTGGTCTTAGAGCATTGTGATTACAAGGGTTATGGAGCCTTGTGATAAGAAGGCCCTGGAACATTGTGATGGCTGGGGTCATGGAGCATTGTTATGACAGTGGCAATGGAGCATTGTGATGACAAGGGCATGGAGCATTGGTCTGAAAAGTTTCATGGATTATTGTGATGAGAGTGGGCATGGAGCATTGTGATAACAAGGGCACGGAACACTGTGATACATGGGTCATGTAGGATTGTAACGACAAGGGAATGGAGAATTGTGATGACAAGAGCATGTAACATTGTGATGAGAAGTGTCATGGAGCATTGTGATGACAAAGATGTAGAGAATTGTGATGACAAGGGACATGGAGCATTGCGATGACCAGAGCATGGATCATTGGTCTGACAAGTTTCATGGATTATTTGGATGACGAGTGTCAGGGAGCATTGTGATGACAACTCTCTTGAGCATTGTGATGACAAAGATCATGGATCACTCTGATGACATGTGTCATGGAGCATTGTGATGAGTAGGTCATGGAGCATTGGGCTGAAAATATTCATGGAGTATTGTGGTGACAGGTGTCATGGATCCTTTTGATAGCAAGGGAATGGAGCATTGTGATGACAAGGTCCTGGAGCATAGTGATGAGAAGACCATGGAGCCTTGTGATGACAAGTCTAATGGAGCATTCTGATGAAAAGGGGCAGGGAGCATTGTGATTACAGGGCCCTGGAGCATTGTAATGACAAGAGCAAGGAGCTTTGTGATGAGAAGGCCATGGAGCATTCTCATGATTTGTGTCATGGTGTTTTGTGATGACAAGGGCATGGACCATTGTGATTGCAGGCGTCTTGGAGCTTTGTGATGACAAGGGTCATGGAGCCTTGTGAGGAGAAGGCCGTGGGACATTATGATGGCAGGGGTCATGGAGCATTGTTATGACGGGTGTAATGGAGCATTGTGATGAAAAGGGCACGGAACATAGGTCTATAAAATTTCATGGATTATTGTGATGACAGTGGGTATGGAGCATTGTGATGACAAGGGCTCGGAACACTGTGATACATGGGTCATGGAGGATTGTAATGACATGGGCATGGAGCATTGTGATGAGAAGGGCATCGAGAATTGTGATGACAAGCGTCATGGAACATTGTGATGACAAGGGCATGGAGCATATGATGAGAGGTTTCAGGGAGCATTGTGATGACAATGGCATGGAGCATTGTGATGCCAAGGGTCATGGATCTGTGTGATAACAAATGTCACGGAGCAGTTTGATGACAAGAGCATGGTGCATTGTGATGAGAAGGGCAGGGAGCATTGTGATGACAGGTGTTATGGAACATTATGATGTCATGGCTCATGGAGAATTGTGATGATAGGGGCATGTAGCATGGTGATGACAGGTCTCATGGAACATTGTGAGATGACAAGTGTTTTGAGCATTGTGATGACAAACATCTTGGATCATTGAGATGACAAGGGCATGGAGTAGTGTGATGACAGGCATCATGGAGCATTGTGATGAGTGTGTTATGGAACATTGTGATCACAAGTGTTTGGAGCCTAGTGATGACAGAGGTCATGGATCATGTTGATTTCAAGGAGCATGGAACATTGTGATGACAAGGGTATGAAGCAATGTGATCCCAAGTTTCAGGGAGGATTGTGATGACAATGGTAAAGGAGAATTGTGATGAGAATCACATGGAGCACTGTGATGACAAGGTCATGTAGCATTTTGCTGACAAAGGCATGGAGCATTGTGATGACAAGTGTCATGGAACAATGAGATAACAGGGGTCATAGAGCATTAGGATGACAAGAGCATGGACCATTTTGATGAGAAGAGTCATGGAGCATTTTGATGACAAGAGCCACAGATCATTGTGTTGTCAGGGGTCATTGAGCGTTGTGATGACAGTGGTCATGGAGCATTGGGCTGAAAATGTTCTTGGAGCATTGTGAACACAAGGAAATGGAGCATTGTGGTGACAATATCCTGGAGCATTGTGCTGAGATGACCATGGTGTCTTTTGATGACAAGTCTCATGGAGCAAGCTAATGGAAAGGGGCATGGAGCATTGTGATTACAGTTGTCTTGGAGCATTGTGATGACAAGAGCATGGAGCATTGTGATGAGAAGTCCATGGAACATTCTGATGACATGCATCATGGAGCTTTGTGATGACAATGGCAAGAGGCATTGTGATTACAGGGGTCTTGGAGCATTGTGATGAAAAGGGCATGGATCATTGTGATGACAAAGGCATGGAGCCTTGTCATGACAGGGTTCAAGGAACATACTGACGACAAGTGTCAGGGAGCATTGTGATGACAAGTGTCATGGAGCACTGTGATGACAAGCATCATGGAGCCTTTTGATAACCGGGAATTTGGAGCATTGTGATGAAAAGTGAATGCATCATTGTGATGAAAAAGGCATGGTGCCTTGTCATGACAGGGTTCAAGGAGCACCCAGACGACAAGTGTCAGGGAGCATTGTGATGAAAAGTGTATTGAGCATTGTGATGACAAAGGTCATGGAGCATTGTGATGAGAAGACCATGGATAATTGGGATGACGAGCGTCATGGGGCGTTGTGATGACAAGTGTTATGGAACATTGTGATCACAAGGGTTTGGAGCATTGTGATGACAGAGGTCATGGAGCATTTTGATTTCATTGTGATGACAAAATCATGAAGCATTATGATGAAGGGCATGGTGCATTGTGATGATAGGGTTCATGGAGCACTGAGATGAAAAGTGTCATGGAGCATTGTTATGACAGGTATCTTGAAGCATTGTGATGACAAGGGCATGGAGCATTGTGATGAGAAGGCCAAGGAGAATTCTGATGACATGCATCATGGATCTTCGTGATGACAAGGGCATAGAGCATTGTGGTTACAGGGGTCTTGGAGCATTGAGATGAAAAGGGGCGTGGTGCATTTTGATTACAGGGGTAATGGAGCATTGTGATGACAAGGGAATCGAGCATTGTGATGAAATAGGCATGGAACCTTTTCATGAAAGAGTTCAAGGAGGATTCTGATGACAAGTGTCAGGGAGCATTGCGATGACAATAGTCATGAAGCACTGTGATGACAGGGCTAATGGAGCATTGTGATGAGAATGTCATGGAGCATTGGGCTGAAAATGTTCATGGAGTATTGTGATGAGAGGTGCCATGGACCCTTGTGATGACAAGGGATTGGAGCATTGAGATGAGAAGAACATGGAGCCTTGTGATGACAAGTCTCATGGAGCATTCTGATGAAAAGGGGCATGGAGCATTGTGATTACAGGGGTCATGGAGCATTGTGATGACAATGGCATGGAGCAATTTGATGTGAAGTCCATGGAGCTTTCTGATGATATGTGTCATGGAGTTTTGTGATGAAAAGGGCAAGGAGCTTTGTGATTACATGGATCTTGGGGCACTGTGATGACAAAGGTCATGGAGCCTTGTGATGAAAAGGCCGTGGAACATCTTGATGGCATGGGTCATGGAGCATTGTTATGACAATGGTAATGGAGCATTGTGATGACAAAGTCATGGAGCATTTTGATGAGAAGGGCATAGAGCTTTATGATGACAAGCATCATGGAGCTTTGGGATGACAAAGTCATGGAGCAATGTGATGAGAGGGTTCATGGAGCATTATGATGACGATGGCATGGAGCATTGTGATGCCAAAGGTCATGGACCTTTGTGATGACAAATGTCATGTAGCATTTTGATGACAAGGGCATGGTGCATTGTGATGAGTAGGACAGAAAGCAATGTGATGACAGGGTCACGAGGCAGTTGGATGAAAAGTGTCATGGAACATTTTGATGACAGGCGTTATGGATCATTGTGATGTCAAGGGTCATCGAGCATTGTAATGAAAAGTGTCATGGTGCATTTTGATGACAGGGGTTATAGTACATTGTGATGTCAGGGGTCATGGAGCAGTGTGATGATAAGGGCATGTAGCATTGTGATGACAGGGGTCATGGAACATTGTGATGACATGGGTGAGGTAGTATTGTGATGACTAGTGATGGAACATTGTGATATCAGTGCTGAGAGAGCATTTTGATGAGAATTGCATGGAGAAATTTGATGACAAGTTTTATGGAGCATTGTGATGACAAGCTTGTGGAGAATTGTGATGACAAGTGCATGGCATATTGTGATGACATATGTCATGGAGCATTGTGCTGACAAGCACATGGAGCATTTTGCTGACAATGGCATGGAGCATTGTGATGACAGAGGCATTACGAATTGGTCTGACAAGTTTCATGGATTATTGTGATGACAGTGGGCATGGCGAATTGTGATGACAAGGGCCTGGAGCATTGTGAGGAAAAGTTTGTGGAGTATTCTGAAGACAGGTGTCCGGGAGCATTGTGATGACATATGTTCTGGTCCATTGTGATGAGAATGGCATGGGTAATTGTGATGCCAAGTGTCATGGAGGATTGTGATGTCAAACGTAATGGAGCGTTGTGATGACAAGGTCTTGGTGCATTGTGATGACAAGGGCCATTGAGAAGTTTGATGACAAGGTCGTGAAGCATTGTGATGACAAGCGCATGTACCTTGCTATGACAGGGGTCATGGAGCATTGCGATTACAAATGCATGGAGAATAGTGATGACAAGAGCTTGTAACATTGTGATGAGAAGTGTTTTGGAGCATTGTGATGACAAGGACTTGGAGAATTGTGATGACAAGGGACATGGAGCATTGTGAGGACCAGGGCATGGAGCACTGTGATGACATGAACGTGCAGCATTGTGATGATAAGTCCATGGATAATAGTGATGACGAGTGTCATGGAGCACTGTAATGGTAAGGGGCATGGAGCATTGTGAGGAGAGCTGTCATGGAGTATTGTGGTGACAGGGGTCATGGAGCATTGTGATGACAATTGTCATGGAGCTTTCTGATGACAAGCTTGTGGAATATTGTGATGACAATGGCATGGAGCATTGTGATGGAAAGGGTATGGATCATTGTGATGAAAAAGGCATGGATCCTTTTCATGACAGGATTCAAGGAGCATTCCGAAGAAAAGAGTCAGGGATCATTGTGATGACAAGTGTATTGAGCTTTGTGATGACAAAGGTCATGGAGCATTGAGATGACAAGGTCATGGAGTATGGTGATGACAGGCATCATGGAGCGTTGTGATGACAAGTCTTGTGGAACATTGTGATCACACGTGTTTGGAGCATTGCGATGACAGAGTTCATGGATCATATTGATTTCAAGGAGCATGGATCTTTGTGATGAAAAGGGCATGAAGCAATGTGATCCCAAGATGCATGGAGGATTGTGATGACAATGGTAATGGAGGAATATGATGACAAACGCATGGAGCATTGTGATGAAAAGGTCATGTAGCGTTTTGCTGACAAAGGCATGGAGCATTGATATGACAAGTGTCATGGAGCACTGTGATGACAAACGTCACGTAGCATTGTGATTACAGGGATCATGGAGCATTGGGATGACACGGCTAAGGATCATTGTGTTGACAAGTGTTATGGAGAATTTTGATGACAAGAGTCCCGGATCATTGGGTTTTCAGGGGTCATGGAGCGTTGTGATGACAGTGGTCATAGAGCATTTGGATGACAAGGGTCATGGAGCATTGTGATCATAAGGTCATGGAGCATTGGGCTGAAAATATTCATGGAGTATTGTGATGACAGGTGGCATGGAGCATTGTGATGACAAGGGAAGGGAGCATTGTGATGACAATGTCCTGGAGCATTTAATGAGAAGACCATGGAGCCATGTGATGACTAGTCTCATGGAGCATTCTCACGAAAAGCGGCATGGATCATTGTGATTACTGTGGTCTTGGAGCATTGTGATGAATAGGGCATGGAGCATTGTGATGAAAAATGCATGGAGCCTTGCCATGACAGGGTTCCAAGAGCATATTGACATCAAGTGTCAGGGACCATTGTGATGAAAAGTGTATTGAGCATTGTGAAGCCAAACTCATGGAGCATTGTGATGAGAAGACCATGGATAATTTTGATGACGAGCGTCATGGGGCGTTGTGAGGACAAGTGTTATGGAACATTGTGATCACAAGGGATTGGAGCCTTGTGATGACAGAGGTCATGGAGCATTTTGAGTTCATTCTGATGACAATAGCATGAAGCACTATGATGATGGGCATGGTGCATTGTGATGACAGGGTTCATGGAACATTGAGATGAAAAGGGGCATGGAGCATTGTAGTTACAAGGGTCTTGGAGCTTTGTGATGACAAGGGCATGCAGCATTGTGATGAGAAGGCCATGGAGGTTTCTGATGACATGCGTCATGGAGCTTTGTGATGACAAGGGCATGGAGCATTGTGATGAGAAGACCATGGATAATGGTGATGACGAGCGTCATGAGGCGTTGTGATGAAAAGTGCTGGGAACATTGTGATCCCAAGGGTTTAGAGCTTTGTGATGGCAGATGTCATGGAGCATTTCGATTTCATTTTGATTACAATAGCGTGAAGCAATATGATGATGGACATGTTGCATTGTGATTACAGTGTTCTTGGAGCATTGTGATGACAAGGGCATGGAGCATTGTGATGAGAAGGCCATGGAGCATTCAGATGACTTGTGTCATGGAGATTTTGATGACAAGGGCATGAAGCACTGTTGTAACAGTGGTCTTAGAGCATTGTGATTACAAGGGTTATGGAGCCTTGTGATAAGAAGGCCCTGGAACATTGTGATGGCTGGGGTCATGGAGCATTGTTATGACAGTGGCAATGGAGCATTGTGATGACAAGGGCATGGAGCATTGGTCTGAAAAGTTTCATGGATTATTGTGATGAGAGTGGGCATGGAGCATTGTGATAACAAGGGCACGGAATACTGTGATACATGGGTCATGTAGGATTGTAACGATAAGGGAATGGAGAATTGTGATGACAAGAGCATGTAACATTGTGATGAGAAGTGTCATGGAGCATTGTGATGACAAAGATGTAGAGAATTGTGATGACAAGGGACATGGAGCATTGCGATGACCAGAGCATGGATCATTGGTCTGACAAGTTTCATGGATTATTTGGATGACGAGTGTCAGGGAGCATTGTGATGACAACTCTCTTGAGCATTGTGATGACAAAGATCATGGATCACTCTGATGACATGTGTCATGGAGCATTGTGATGAGTAGGTCATGGAGCATTGGGCTGAAAATATTCATGGAGTATTGTGGTGACAGGTGTCATGGATCCTTTTGATAGCAAGGGAATGGAGCATTGTGATGACAAGGTCCTGGAGCATAGTGATGAGAAGACCATGGAGCCTTGTGATGACAAGTCTAATGGAGCATTCTGATGAAAAGGGGCAGGGAGCATTGTGATTACAGGGCCCTGGAGCATTGTAATGACAAGAGCAAGGAGCTTTGTGATGAGAAGGCCATGGAGCATTCTCATGATTTGTGTCATGGTGTTTTGTGATGACAAGGGCATGGACCATTGTGATTGCAGGCGTCTTGGAGCTTTGTGATGACAAGGGTCATGGAGCCTTGTGAGGAGAAGGCCGTGGGACATTATGATGGCAGGGGTCATGGAGCATTGTTATGACGGGTGTAATGGAGCATTGTGATGAAAAGGGCACGGAACATAGGTCTATAAAATTTCATGGATTATTGTGATGACAGTGGGTATGGAGCATTGTGATGACAAGGGCTCGGAACACTGTGATACATGGGTCATGGAGGATTGTAATGACATGGGCATGGAGCATTGTGATGAGAAGGGCATCGAGAATTGTGATGACAAGCGTCATGGAACATTGTGATGACAAGGGCATGGAGCATATGATGAGAGGTTTCAGGGAGCATTGTGATGACAATGGCATGGAGCATTGTGATGCCAAGGGTCATGGATCTGTGTGATAACAAATGTCACGGAGCAGTTTGATGACAAGAGCATGGTGCATTGTGATGAGAAGGGCAGGGAGCATTGTGATGACAGGTGTTATGGAACATTATGATGTCATGGCTCATGGAGAATTGTGATGATAGGGGCATGTAGCATGGTGATGACAGGTCTCATGGAACATTGTGAGATGACAAGTGTTTTGAGCATTGTGATGACAAACATCTTGGATCATTGAGATGACAAGGGCATGGAGTAGTGTGATGACAGGCATCATGGAGCATTGTGATGAGTGTGTTATGGAACATTGTGATCACAAGTGTTTGGAGCCTAGTGATGACAGAGGTCATGGATCATGTTGATTTCAAGGAGCATGGAACATTGTGATGACAAGGGTATGAAGCAATGTGATCCCAAGTTTCAGGGAGGATTGTGATGACAATGGTAAAGGAGAATTGTGATGAGAATCACATGGAGCACTGTGATGACAAGGTCATGTAGCATTTTGCTGACAAAGGCATGGAGCATTGTGATGACAAGTGTCATGGAACAATGAGATAACAGGGGTCATAGAGCATTAGGATGACAAGAGCATGGACCATTTTGATGAGAAGAGTCATGGAGCATTTTGATGACAAGAGCCACAGATCATTGTGTTGTCAGGGGTCATTGAGCGTTGTGATGACAGTGGTCATGGAGCATTGGGCTGAAAATGTTCTTGGAGCATTGTGAACACAAGGAAATGGAGCATTGTGGTGACAATATCCTGGAGCATTGTGCTGAGATGACCATGGTGTCTTTTGATGACAAGTCTCATGGAGCAAGCTAATGGAAAGGGGCATGGAGCATTGTGATTACAGTTGTCTTGGAGCATTGTGATGACAAGAGCATGGAGCATTGTGATGAGAAGTCCATGGAACATTCTGATGACATGCATCATGGAGCTTTGTGATGACAATGGCAAGAGGCATTGTGATTACAGGGGTCTTGGAGCATTGTGATGAAAAGGGCATGGATCATTGTGATGACAAAGGCATGGAGCCTTGTCATGACAGGGTTCAAGGAACATACTGACGACAAGTGTCAGGGAGCATTGTGATGACAAGTGTCATGGAGCACTGTGATGACAAGCATCATGGAGCCTTTTGATAACCGGGAATTTGGAGCATTGTGATGAAAAGTGAATGCATCATTGTGATGAAAAAGGCATGGTGCCTTGTCATGACAGGGTTCAAGGAGCACCCAGACGACAAGTGTCAGGGAGCATTGTGATGAAAAGTGTATTGAGCATTGTGATGACAAAGGTCATGGAGCATTGTGATGAGAAGACCATGGATAATTGGGATGACGAGCGTCATGGGGCGTTGTGATGACAAGTGTTATGGAACATTGTGATCACAAGGGTTTGGAGCATTGTGATGACAGAGGTCATGGAGCATTTTGATTTCATTGTGATGACAAAATCATGAAGCATTATGATGAAGGGCATGGTGCATTGTGATGATAGGGTTCATGGAGCACTGAGATGAAAAGTGTCATGGAGCATTGTTATGACAGGTATCTTGAAGCATTGTGATGACAAGGGCATGGAGCATTGTGATGAGAAGGCCAAGGAGAATTCTGATGACATGCATCATGGATCTTCGTGATGACAAGGGCATAGAGCATTGTGGTTACAGGGGTCTTGGAGCATTGAGATGAAAAGGGGCGTGGAGCATTGTGATTACAGTGGTAAAGGAGCATTGTGATGACAAGGGAATTGAGAATTGTGATGAAATAGGCATGGAACCTTTTCATGACATGGTTCAAGGAGGATTCTGCTGACAAGTGTCTGGGAGCATTGTGATGACAAAAGTCATGAAGCACTGTGATGACAGGGGTAATGGAGCATTGTGATGAGAAGGTCATGGAGCATTGGGCTCAAAATATTCATGGAGTATTGTGATGACAAGGGAATGGAGCACTGTGATGACAAGGGAATGGAGCATTGAGATGAGTAGACCATGGAGCCTTGTGATGACAAGTCTCATGGAGCATTCTGATGAAAAGGGGTATGGAGCATTGTGATTACAGGGCTCTTGGAGCATTGTGATGACAATGGCGTGGAGCATTTTGATGAGAAGTCCATGGAGCTTTCTGATGATATGTGTCATGGAGTTTTGTGATGAAAAGGGCAAGGAGCTTTGTGATTACAGGGGTCTTGGAGCACTGTGATGACAATGGTCATGGAGCCTTGTGATGAACAGGCCGTGGAATATTTTGATGGCAGGGGTCATGGAGCAAACATTGTTATGACAGTGGTAATGGAGCATTGTGATGACAAAGGCATGGAGCATTTTGATGAGAAGGTTATCGAGCATTTTGATGACAAGCATCATGGAGCTTTGGGATGACAAAGTCATGGAGCAATGTGATGAGAGGGTTCATGGAGCATTGTGATGACAATGGCATGGAGCATTGTGATGCCAAACGTAATGGACCTTTGTGATGACAAATGTCATGTAGCATTTTGATGACAAGGGCATGGTGCATTGTGATGAGTAAGACAGAGAGAAATGTGATGACAGGGTCATCGAGCAGATGGATGAAAAGTGTCATGGAACATTTTGATGACAGGGGTTATGGATCATTGTGATATCAAGGGTCATCGAGCATTGTGATGAAAAGGGTCATGGTGCATTTTGATGACAGGGGTTATAATACATTGTGATGTCAGCGTTCATGGAGCACTGTGATGATAAGGGCATGTAGCATTGTGATGACAGGGGTCATGGAACATTGTGATGACATGGTTGTGGGAGTATTGTGATGACCAGTGATGGAAAATTGTGATATCAGTGGTGAGAGAGCATTTTGATGAGAAGTGCTTGGAGAAATTTGAGGACAAGGTTTATGGAGCATTGTGATGACAAGCTTGTGGAGAATTGTGATGACAAGTGCATGGCATATTGTGATGACATGTGTCATGGAGCATTGTGCTGACAAGCATATGGAGCATTGTGGTGACAATGGCATGGAGCATTGTGATGACAGAGGCATGACGAATTGGCCTGAGAAGTTTCATGGATTATTGTGATGACAGTGGGCATGGTGAATTGTGATGAAAAGGGCACGGAGCATTGGCATGACAAGTTTATGGATTATTGTGAAGACAGGTGTCCGGGAGCATTGTGATGACATATGTTCTGGTCCATTGTGATGAGAATGACATGGAGAATTGTGAGGCCAAGTGTCATGGAGGATTGTGATGTCAAACGTAATGGAGCGTTGTGATGACAAGGTCTTGGAGCATTGTGATGACAAGGGCAAGGAGCATTGTGATGACAAGGGCCATTGAGAAGTTTGATGACAAGGTCTTGAAGCATTGTGATGACAAGCGCATGTACCTTGCTATGACAGTGGTCATGGAGCATTGTGATTACAAATGCATGGAGAATGGTGATGACAAGAGCATGTAACATTGTGATGAGAAGTGTTCTGGAGCATTGTGATGACAAGGACGTAGAGAATTGTGATGACAGGGACATGGAGCATTGTGAGGACCACGGCATGGAGCCCTGTGATGACAAGAACGTGGAGCATTGTGATGAGAAGTCCATGGATAATTGTTATGACGAGTGTCATGGAGCACTGTAATGACAAGGGGCATGGAGCATTGTGAGGACAGGTGTCATGGAGCATTGTGGTGATAGGGTTCATGGAGCATTGTGAGGACAAGTGTCATGGAGCATTCTGATGACAAGCTTGTGGAGTATTGTGATGAAAATGGCATGGAGAATTGTGATGGAAAGGGTATGGATCATTGTAATGAAAAAGGCATGGATCCTTTTCATGACAGGATTCAAGGAGCATTCCGAAGACAAGTGTCACGGATCATTGTGATGACAAGTGTATTGAGCATTGTGATGACAAAGGTCATGGAGCATTGAGATGACAAGGGCATGGAGTATTGTGATGACAGGCATCATGGAGCATTGTGATGACAAGTGTTATGGAACATTGTGATCACACGGGTTTGGAGCATTGCGATGACAGAGTTCATGGATCATATTAATTTCAAGGAGCATGGGTCTTTGTGATGACAAGGACATGAAGCAATGTGATCCCAAGATGCATGGAGGATTGTGATGACAATGGTAAAGGAGGAATGTGCTGACAAGCGCAGGGAGCATTGTGATGAAAATGTCATGTAGCGTTTTGGTGACAAAGGCATGGAGCATTGTCATGACAAGTGTCATGGAGCACTATGATGACAAACGTCACGTAGCATAAGGATTACAGGGGTCATGGAGCATTTGGATGGCACGGCCAAGGATCATTGTGTTGACAAGTGATATGGAGAATTTTGATGGCAAGAGTCCCGGATCATTGTGTTGTCAGGGGTCATGGAGCGTTGTGATGACAGTTGTCATGGAGCATTGGGATGACAAGGGTCATGGAGCATTGTGATCATAAGGTTATGGAGCATTGGGCTGAAAATGTTCATGGAGTATTGTTATGAGAGGTGTCGTGGAGCATTGTGATGACAAGGGAAGGGAGCATTGTGATGACAATGTCCTGGAGCATTTAATGAGAAGACCATGGAGCCATGTGATGACAAGTCTCATGGAGCATTCTCACGAAAATCGGCATGGAGCATTGTGATTTCTGTGGTCTTGGAGCTTTGTGATGAATAGGGCATGGAGCCTTGTGATGAAAATGGCATGGAGCCTTGCCATGACAGGGTTCCAAGAGCATATTGACATAAAGTGTCAGGGACTACTGTGATGAAAAGTGTATTGAGCATGGTGATTCCAAAGCTCATGGAGCATTGTGATGAGAACACCATGGATAATTTTGAGGACAAGCGTCATGGGGAGTTGTGAGGACAAGTGTTATGGAACATTGTGATCACAAGGGATTGGAGCCTTGTGATGACAGAGGTCATGGAGCATTTTGAGTTCATTCTGATGACAATAGCATGAAGCACTATGATGATGGGCATGGTGCATTGTGATGACAGTGTTCATGGAGCAATGAGATGAAAAGGTGCATGGAACATTGTAGTTACAAGTGTCTTGGAGCTTTGTGATGACAAGGGCATGCAGCATTGTGATAAGAAGGCCATGGAGGATTCTGATGACATGCGTCATGGAGCTTTGTGATGACAAGGGCATGGAGCATTGTGATGAGAAGACCATGGATAATGGTGATGACGAGCGTCATGGGGCGTTGTGATGAAAAGTGTTATGGAACATTGAGATCTCAAGGCTTTAGAGCATTGTGATGGCAGATGTCATGGAGCATTTTGATTTCATTTTGGTTACAATAGCGTGATGCAATATGATGATGGACATGTTGCATTGTGAATACAGGGTTCATGGAGCTTTGAGAGAAAAAGTGGCATGGAGCTTTGTGATTACAGGGTTTTTGGAGCATTGTGATGACAAGGGCACGGAACACTGTGATACATGGGTCATGTAGGATTGTAACGACAAGGGCATGGAGAATTGTGATGACAAGAGCATGTAACATTGTGATGAGAAGTGTCATGGAGCATTGTGATGACAAAGACGTAGAGAATTGTGATGACAAGGGACATGGAGCATTGTGATGACCGGAGCATGGAGCATTGGTCTGACAAGTTTCATGGATTATTGTGATGACAAATGTCATGGAGCATTTTAGATGACAGTTGCGTGGGGCATTGTGATGGGAAGAGCAGGGAGCATTGTGATGACAAGGTTTATGGAGCATTGTGATGACAAGTTTGTGGAGCATTGTGATGACAAGCGCAAGTCACATTTTGATGCCATGGGTCATGGAGCACAGTGCTGACAAGGTCATTCAGCTTTGTTATGAAAAGGGTCATGAAGCATTGAGATGAAAAGGGGTATGGAGCATTGTGATTACAGGGGTCTAGGAGCTTTGGATGACAGAGGTCATGGATCGTTTTGATTTGATTGTGATGACAATAGCCTGAAGCATTATGATGATGGGCATTGTCCCTTGAGATGACAGGTGTAATGGAGCATTGAGATGAAAAGGGGCATGGAGCATTGTGATTACAGTGGTATAGGAGCATTGTGATGACAAGAGCATGGAACATTGTGATGAAAAGTGCTTGGAGCCTTTTCATGACATGTTTCAAGGAGCATTCTGAAGACGAGTGTCAGGGAGCATTGTGATGACAACTCTCTTGAGCATTGTGATGACAAAGATCATGGAGCACTGTGATGACAGGTGTCATGGAGCATTGTGATGAGAAGGTCATGGAGCATTGGGCTGAAAATATTCATGGAGTATTGTGGTGAGAGGGTTCATGGATCCTTTTGATGGCAATGGAATGGAGCATTGTGATGACAAGGTCCTGGAGTATTGTGAAGAGAAGACCATGGAGCCTTGTGATGACAAGTCTAATGGAGCATTCTGATGAAAAGGGGCATGGAGCATTGTGATTACAGGGCCCTGGAGCCTTGTAATGACAAGAGCAAGGAGCATTGTGATGAGAAGGCCATGGAGCATTCTCTTGATTTGTGTCATGGTGTTTTGTGATGACAAGGGCATGGACCATTGTGATTGCAGGCGTCTTGGAGCATTGTGATGACAAGGGTCATCGAGCCTTGTGAGGAGAAGGCCGTGGAACATTATGATGGCGGGGGTTATTGAGCATTGTTATGACGGGGGTAATGGAGCATAGTGATGAAAAGGTCACGGTACATAGGTCTATAAAATTTCATGGATTATTGTGATGACAGTGGGTATGGAGCATTGTGATGACAAGGGCTCCGAACACTGTGATACATGGGTCATGGAGGATTGTAATGACATGGGCATGAAGCATTGTGATGAGAAGGGCATTGAGAATTGTGATGACAAGCGTCATGGAGCTTTGTGATGACAAGGGTCATGGAGCTGTGTGATAACAAATATCATGGAGCAGTTTGATGACAAGGGCATGGTGCATTGTGATGATAGGGTTCATGGAGCACTGACATGAAAAGTGTCATGGAGCATCGTTATGACAGGGGTCTTGGAGCATTGTGATGACAAGGACATGGAGCATTGTGATGAGAAGGCCAAGGAAAATTCTGATGACATCCGTCATGGAGCTTCGTGATGACAAGGGCATAGAACATTGTGATTACAGGGGTCTTGGAGCATTGAGATGAAAAGAGGCATGGTGCATTTTGATTACAGGGGTAATGGAGCATTGTGATGACAAGGGAATCGAGCATTGTGATGAAATAGGCATGGAACCTTTTCATGAAAGGGTTCAAGGAGGATTCTGATGACAAGTGTCAGGGAGCATTGCGATGACAATAGTCATGAAGCACTGTGATGACAGGGCTAATGGAGCATTGTGATGAGAATGTCATGGAGCATTGGGCTGAAAATGTTCATGGAGTATTGTGATGAGAGGTGCCATGGACCCTTGTGATGACAAGGGATTGGAGCATTGAGATGAGAAGAACATGGAGCCTTGTGATGACAAGTCTCATGGAGCATTCTGATGAAAAGGGGCATGGAGCATTGTGATTACAGGGGTCATGGAGCATTGTGATGACAATGGCATGGAGCAATTTGATGTGAAGGCCATGGAGCTTTCTGATGATATGTGTCATGGAGTTTTGTGATGAAAAGTGCATGGAGCATTGAGATTACATGGATCTTGGGGCACTGTGATGACAAAGGTCATGGAGCCTTGTGATGAAAAGGCCGTGGAACATCTTGATGGCATGGGTCATGGAGCATTGTTATGACAATGGTAATGGAGCATTGTGATGACAAAGTCATGGAGCATTTTGATGAGAAGGGCATAGAGCTTTATGATGACAAGCATCATGGAGCTTTGGGATGACAAAGTCATGGAGCAATGTGATGAGAGGGTTCATGGAGCATTATGATAACGATGGCATGGAGCATTGTGATGCCAAAGGTCATGGACCTTTGTGATGACAAATGTCATGTAGCATTTTGATGACAAGGGCATGGTGCATTGTGATGAGTAGGACAGAAAGCAATGTGATGACAGTGTCATGAGGCAGTTGGATGAAAAGTGTCATGGAACATTTTGATGACAGGCGTTATGGATCATTGTGATGTCAAGGGTCATCGAGCATTGTAATGAAAAGTGTCATGGTGCATTTTGATGACAGGGGTTATAGTACATTGTGATGTCAGGGGTCATGGAGCAGTGTGATGATAAGGGCATGTAGCATTGTGATGACAGGGGTCATGGAACATTGTGATGACATGGGTGAGGTAGTATTGTGATGACTAGTGATGGAACATTGTGATATCAGTGCTGAGAGAGCATTTTGATGAGAATTGCATGGAGAAATTTGATGACAAGTTTTATGGAGCATTGTGATGACAAGCTTGTGGAGAATTGTGATGACAAGTGCATGGCATATTGTGATGACATATGTCATGGAGCATTGTGCTGACAAGCACATGGAGCATTTTGCTGACAATGGCATGGAGCATTGTGATGACAGAGGCATTACGAATTGGTCTGACAAGTTTCATGGATTATTGTGATGACAGTGGGCATGGCGAATTGTGATGACAAGCGCCTGGAGCATTGTGAGGAAAAGTTTGTGGAGTATTCTGAAGACAGGTGTCCGGGAGCATTGTGATGACATATGTTCTGGTCCATTGTGATGAGAATGGCATGGGTAATTGTGATGCCAAGTGTCATGGAGGATTGTGATGTCAAACGTAATGGAGCGTTGTGATGACAAGGTCTTGGTGCATTGTGATGACAAGGGCCATTGAGAAGTTTGATGACAAGGTCGTGAAGCATTGTGATGACAAGCGCATGTACCTTGCTATGACAGGGGTCATGGAGCATTGCGATTACAAATGCATGGAGAATAGTGATGACAAGAGCTTGTAACATTGTGATGAGAAGTGTTTTGGAGCATTGTGATGACAAGGACTTGGAAAATTGTGATGACAAGGGACATGGAGCATTGTGAGGACCAGGGCATGGAGCACTGTGATGACATGAACGTGCAGCATTGTGATGATAAGTCCATGGATAATAGTGATGACGAGTGTCATGGAGCACTGTAATGGTAAGGGGCATGGAGCATTGTGAGGAGAGCTGTCATGGAGTATTGTGGTGACAGGGGTCATGGAGCATTGTGATGACAATTGTCATGGAGCTTTCTGATGACAAGCTTGTGGAATATTGTGATGACAATGGCATGGAGCATTGTGATGGAAAGGGTATGGATCATTGTGATGAAAAAGGCATGGATCCTTTTCATGACAGGATTCAAGGAGCATTCCGAAGAAAAGAGTCAGGGATCATTGTGATGACAAGTGTATTGAGCTTTGTGATGACAAAGGTCATGGAGCATTGAGATGACAAGGTCATGGAGTATGGTGATGACAGGCATCATGGAGCGTTGTGATGACAAGTCTTGTGGAACATTGTGATCACACGTGTTTGGAGCATTGCGATGACAGAGTTCATGGATCATATTGATTTCAAGGAGCATGGATCTTTGTGATGAAAAGGGCATGAAGCAATGTGATCCCAAGATGCATGGAGGATTGTGATGACAATGGTAATGGAGGAATATGATGACAAACGCATGGAGCATTGTGATGAAAAGGTCATGTAGCGTTTTGCTGACAAAGGCATGGAGCATTGATATGACAAGTGTCATGGAGCACTGTGATGACAAACGTCACGTAGCATTGTGATTACAGGGATCATGGAGCATTGGGATGACACGGCCAAGGATCATTGTGTTGACAAGTGTTATGGAGAATTTTGATGACAAGAGTCCCGGATCATTGGGTTTTCAGGGGTCATGGAGCGTTGTGATGACAGTGGTCATAGAGCATTTGGATGACAAGGGTCATGGAGCATTGTGATCATAAGGTCATGGAGCATTGGGCTGAAAATATTCATGGAGTATTGTGATGACAGGTGGCATGGAGCATTGTGATGACAAGGGAAGGGAGCATTGTGATGACAATGTCCTGGAGCATTTAATGAGAAGACCATGGAGCCATGTGATGACTAGTCTCATGGAGCATTCTCACGAAAAGCGGCATGGATCATTGTGATTACTGTGGTCTTGGAGCATTGTGATGAATAGGGCATGGAGCATTGTGATGAAAAATGCATGGAGCCTTGCCATGACAGGGTTCCAAGAGCATATTGACATCAAGTGTCAGGGACCATTGTGATGAAAAGTGTATTGAGCATTGTGAAGCCAAACTCATGGAGCATTGTGATGGGAAGACCATGGATAATTTTGATGACGAGCGTCATGGGGCGTTGTGAGGACAAGTGTTATGGAACATTGTGATCACAAGGGATTGGAGCCTTGTGATGACAGAGGTCATGGAGCATTTTGAGTTCATTCTGATGACAATAGCATGAAGCACTATGATGATGGGCATGGTGCATTGTGATGACAGGGTTCATGGAACATTGAGATGAAAAGGGGCATGGAGCATTGTAGTTACAAGGGTCTTGGAGCTTTGTGATGACAAGGGCATGCAGCATTGTGATGAGAAGGCCATGGAGGTTTCTGATGACATGCGTCATGGAGCTTTGTGATGACAAGGGCATGGAGCATTGTGATGAGAAGACCATGGATAATGGTGATGACGAGCGTCATGAGGCGTTGTGATGAAAAGTGCTGGGAACATTGTGATCCCAAGGGTTTAGAGCTTTGTGATGGCAGATGTCATGGAGCATTTCGATTTCATTTTGATTACAATAGCGTGAAGCAATATGATGATGGACATGTTGCATTGTGATTACAGTGTTCTTGGAGCATTGTGATGACAAGGGCATGGAGCATTGTGATGAGAAGGCCATGGAGCATTCAGATGACTTGTGTCATGGAGATTTTGATGACAAGGGCATGAAGCACTGTTGTAACAGTGGTCTTAGAGCATTGTGATTACAAGGGTTATGGAGCCTTGTGATAAGAAGGCCCTGGAACATTGTGATGGCTGGGGTCATGGAGCATTGTTATGACAGTGGCAATGGAGCATTGTGATGACAAGGGCATGGAGCATTGGTCTGAAAAGTTTCATGGATTATTGTGATGAGAGTGGGCATGGAGCATTGTGATAACAAGGGCACGGAATACTGTGATACATGGGTCATGTAGGATTGTAACGATAAGGGAATGGAGAATTGTGATGACAAGAGCATGTAACATTGTGATGAGAAGTGTCATGGAGCATTGTGATGACAAAGATGTAGAGAATTGTGATGACAAGGGACATGGAGCATTGCGATGACCAGAGCATGGATCATTGGTCTGACAAGTTTCATGGATTATTTGGATGACGAGTGTCAGGGAGCATTGTGATGACAACTCTCTTGAGCATTGTGATGACAAAGATCATGGATCACTCTGATGACATGTGTCATGGAGCATTGTGATGAGTAGGTCATGGAGCATTGGGCTGAAAATATTCATGGAGTATTGTGGTGACAGGTGTCATGGATCCTTTTGATAGCAAGGGAATGGAGCATTGTGATGACAAGGTCCTGGAGCATAGTGATGAGAAGACCATGGAGCCTTGTGATGACAAGTCTAATGGAGCATTCTGATGAAAAGGGGCAGGGAGCATTGTGATTACAGGGCCCTGGAGCATTGTAATGACAAGAGCAAGGAGCTTTGTGATGAGAAGGCCATGGAGCATTCTCATGATTTGTGTCATGGTGTTTTGTGATGACAAGGGCATGGACCATTGTGATTGCAGGCGTCTTGGAGCTTTGTGATGACAAGGGTCATGGAGCCTTGTGAGGAGAAGGCCGTGGGACATTATGATGGCAGGGGTCATGGAGCATTGTTATGACGGGTGTAATGGAGCATTGTGATGAAAAGGGCACGGAACATAGGTCTATAAAATTTCATGGATTATTGTGATGACAGTGGGTATGGAGCATTGTGATGACAAGGGCTCGGAACACTGTGATACATGGGTCATGGAGGATTGTAATGACATGGGCATGGAGCATTGTGATGAGAAGGGCATCGAGAATTGTGATGACAAGCGTCATGGAACATTGTGATGACAAGGGCATGGAGCATATGATGAGAGGTTTCAGGGAGCATTGTGATGACAATGGCATGGAGCATTGTGATGCCAAGGGTCATGGATCTGTGTGATAACAAATGTCACGGAGCAGTTTGATGACAAGAGCATGGTGCATTGTGATGAGAAGGGCAGGGAGCATTGTGATGACAGGTGTTATGGAACATTATGATGTCATGGCTCATGGAGAATTGTGATGATAGGGGCATGTAGCATGGTGATGACAGGTCTCATGGAACATTGTGAGATGACAAGTGTTTTGAGCATTGTGATGACAAACATCTTGGATCATTGAGATGACAAGGGCATGGAGTAGTGTGATGACAGGCATCATGGAGCATTGTGATGAGTGTGTTATGGAACATTGTGATCACAAGTGTTTGGAGCCTAGTGATGACAGAGGTCATGGATCATGTTGATTTCAAGGAGCATGGAACATTGTGATGACAAGGGTATGAAGCAATGTGATCCCAAGTTTCAGGGAGGATTGTGATGACAATGGTAAAGGAGAATTGTGATGAGAATCACATGGAGCACTGTGATGACAAGGTCATGTAGCATTTT
The DNA here is from genome assembly GCF_025265405.1 of Mesoplodon densirostris. Lineage (NCBI taxonomy): Eukaryota > Metazoa > Chordata > Mammalia > Artiodactyla > Ziphiidae > Mesoplodon > Mesoplodon densirostris. The sequence goes on from NC_082682.1 coordinate 4,739,718, forward strand.
GCTGACAAAGGCATGGAGCATTGTGATGACAAGTGTCATGGAACAATGAGATAACAGGGGTCATAGAGCATTAGGATGACAAGAGCATGGACCATTTTGATGAGAAGAGTCATGGAGCATTTTGATGACAAGAGCCACAGATCATTGTGTTGTCAGGGGTCATTGAGCGTTGTGATGACAGTGGTCATGGAGCATTGGGCTGAAAATGTTCTTGGAGCATTGTGAACACAAGGAAATGGAGCATTGTGGTGACAATATCCTGGAGCATTGTGCTGAGATGACCATGGTGTCTTTTGATGACAAGTCTCATGGAGCAAGCTAATGGAAAGGGGCATGGAGCATTGTGATTACAGTTGTCTTGGAGCATTGTGATGACAAGAGCATGGAGCATTGTGATGAGAAGTCCATGGAACATTCTGATGACATGCATCATGGAGCTTTGTGATGACAATGGCAAGAGGCATTGTGATTACAGGGGTCTTGGAGCATTGTGATGAAAAGGGCATGGATCATTGTGATGACAAAGGCATGGAGCCTTGTCATGACAGGGTTCAAGGAACATACTGACGACAAGTGTCAGGGAGCATTGTGATGACAAGTGTCATGGAGCACTGTGATGACAAGCATCATGGAGCCTTTTGATAACCGGGAATTTGGAGCATTGTGATGAAAAGTGAATGCATCATTGTGATGAAAAAGGCATGGTGCCTTGTCATGACAGGGTTCAAGGAGCACCCAGACGACAAGTGTCAGGGAGCATTGTGATGAAAAGTGTATTGAGCATTGTGATGACAAAGGTCATGGAGCATTGTGATGAGAAGACCATGGATAATTGGGATGACGAGCGTCATGGGGCGTTGTGATGACAAGTGTTATGGAACATTGTGATCACAAGGGTTTGGAGCATTGTGATGACAGAGGTCATGGAGCATTTTGATTTCATTGTGATGACAAAATCATGAAGCATTATGATGAAGGGCATGGTGCATTGTGATGATAGGGTTCATGGAGCACTGAGATGAAAAGTGTCATGGAGCATTGTTATGACAGGTATCTTGAAGCATTGTGATGACAAGGGCATGGAGCATTGTGATGAGAAGGCCAAGGAGAATTCTGATGACATGCATCATGGATCTTCGTGATGACAAGGGCATAGAGCATTGTGGTTACAGGGGTCTTGGAGCATTGAGATGAAAAGGGGCGTGGAGCATTGTGATTACAGTGGTAAAGGAGCATTGTGATGACAAGGGAATTGAGAATTGTGATGAAATAGGCATGGAACCTTTTCATGACATGGTTCAAGGAGGATTCTGCTGACAAGTGTCTGGGAGCATTGTGATGACAAAAGTCATGAAGCACTGTGATGACAGGGGTAATGGAGCATTGTGATGAGAAGGTCATGGAGCATTGGGCTCAAAATATTCATGGAGTATTGTGATGACAAGGGAATGGAGCACTGTGATGACAAGGGAATGGAGCATTGAGATGAGTAGACCATGGAGCCTTGTGATGACAAGTCTCATGGAGCATTCTGATGAAAAGGGGTATGGAGCATTGTGATTACAGGGCTCTTGAAGCATTGTGATGACAATGGCGTGTAGCATTTTGATGAGAAGTCCATGGAGCTTTCTGATGATATGTGTCATGGAGTTTTGTGATGAAAAGGGCAAGGAGCTTTGTGATTACAGGGGTCTTGGAGCACTGTGATGACAATGGTCATGGAGCCTTGTGATGAACAGGCCGTGGAATATTTTGATGGCAGGGGTCATGGAGCAAACATTGTTATGACAGTGGTAATGGAGCATTGTGATGACAAAGGCATGGAGCATTTTGATGAGAAGGTTATCGAGCATTTTGATGACAAGCATCATGGAGCTTTGGGATGACAAAGTCATGGAGCAATGTGATGAGAGGGTTCATGGAGCATTGTGATGACAATGGCATGGAGCATTGTGATGCCAAACGTAATGGACCTTTGTGATGACAAATGTCATGTAGCATTTTGATGACAAGGGCATGGTGCATTGTGATGAGTAAGACAGAGAGAAATGTGATGACAGGGTCATCGAGCAGATGGATGAAAAGTGTCATGGAACATTTTGATGACAGGGGTTATGGATCATTGTGATATCAAGGGTCATCGAGCATTGTGATGAAAAGGGTCATGGTGCATTTTGATGACAGGGGTTATAATACATTGTGATGTCAGCGTTCATGGAGCACTGTGATGATAAGGGCATGTAGCATTGTGATGACAGGGGTCATGGAACATTGTGATGACATGGTTGTGGGAGTATTGTGATGACCAGTGATGGAAAATTGTGATATCAGTGGTGAGAGAGCATTTTGATGAGAAGTGCTTGGAGAAATTTGAGGACAAGGTTTATGGAGCATTGTGATGACAAGCTTGTGGAGAATTGTGATGACAAGTGCATGGCATATTGTGATGACATGTGTCATGGAGCATTGTGCTGACAAGCATATGGAGCATTGTGGTGACAATGGCATGGAGCATTGTGATGACAGAGGCATGACGAATTGGCCTGAGAAGTTTCATGGATTATTGTGATGACAGTGGGCATGGTGAATTGTGATGAAAATGGCACGGAGCATTGGCATGACAAGTTTATGGATTATTGTGAAGACAGGTGTCCGGGAGCATTGTGATGACATATGTTCTGGTCCATTGTGATGAGAATGACATGGAGAATTGTGAGGCCAAGTGTCATGGAGGATTGTGATGTCAAACGTAATGGAGCGTTGTGATGACAAGGTCTTGGAGCATTGTGATGACAAGGGCAAGGAGCATTGTGATGACAAGGGCCATTGAGAAGTTTGATGACAAGGTCTTGAAGCATTGTGATGACAAGCGCATGTACCTTGCTATGACAGTGGTCATGGAGCATTGTGATTACAAATGCATGGAGAATGGTGATGACAAGAGCATGTAACATTGTGATGAGAAGTGTTCTGGAGCATTGTGATGACAAGGACGTAGAGAATTGTGATGACAGGGACATGGAGCATTGTGAGGACCACGGCATGGAGCCCTGTGATGACAAGAACGTGGAGCATTGTGATGAGAAGTCCATGGATAATTGTTATGACGAGTGTCATGGAGCACTGTAATGACAAGGGGCATGGAGCATTGTGAGGACAGGTGTCATGGAGCATTGTGGTGATAGGGGTCATGGAGCATTGTGAGGACAAGTGTCATGGAGCATTCTGATGACAAGCTTGTGGAGTATTGTGATGAAAATGGCATGGAGAATTGTGATGGAAAGGGTATGGATCATTGTAATGAAAAAGGCATGGATCCTTTTCATGACAGGATTCAAGGAGCATTCCGAAGACAAGTGTCACGGATCATTGTGATGACAAGTGTATTGAGCATTGTGATGACAAAGGTCATGGAGCATTGAGATGACAAGGGCATGGAGTATTGTGATGACAGGCATCATGGAGCATTGTGATGACAAGTGTTATGGAACATTGTGATCACACGGGTTTGGAGCATTGCGATGACAGAGTTCATGGATCATATTAATTTCAAGGAGCATGGGTCTTTGTGATGACAAGGACATGAAGCAATGTGATCCCAAGATGCATGGAGGATTGTGATGACAATGGTAAAGGAGGAATGTGCTGACAAGCGCAGGGAGCATTGTGATGAAAATGTCATGTAGCGTTTTGGTGACAAAGGCATGGAGCATTGTCATGACAAGTGTCATGGAGCACTATGATGACAAACGTCACGTAGCATAAGGATTACAGGGGTCATGGAGCATTTGGATGGCACGGCCAAGGATCATTGTGTTGACAAGTGATATGGAGAATTTTGATGGCAAGAGTCCCGGATCATTGTGTTGTCAGGGGTCATGGAGCGTTGTGATGACAGTTGTCATGGAGCATTGGGATGACAAGGGTCATGGAGCATTGTGATCATAAGGTTATGGAGCATTGGGCTGAAAATGTTCATGGAGTATTGTTATGAGAGGTGTCGTGGAGCATTGTGATGACAAGGGAAGGGAGCATTGTGATGACAATGTCCTGGAGCATTTAATGAGAAGACCATGGAGCCATGTGATGACAAGTCTCATGGAGCATTCTCACGAAAATCGGCATGGAGCATTGTGATTTCTGTGGTCTTGGAGCTTTGTGATGAATAGGGCATGGAGCCTTGTGATGAAAATGGCATGGAGCCTTGCCATGACAGGGTTCCAAGAGCATATTGACATAAAGTGTCAGGGACTACTGTGATGAAAAGTGTATTGAGCATGGTGATTCCAAAGCTCATGGAGCATTGTGATGAGAACACCATGGATAATTTTGAGGACAAGCGTCATGGGGAGTTGTGAGGACAAGTGTTATGGAACATTGTGATCACAAGGGATTGGAGCCTTGTGATGACAGAGGTCATGGAGCATTTTGAGTTCATTCTGATGACAATAGCATGAAGCACTATGATGATGGGCATGGTGCATTGTGATGACAGTGTTCATGGAGCAATGAGATGAAAAGGTGCATGGAACATTGTAGTTACAAGTGTCTTGGAGCTTTGTGATGACAAGGGCATGCAGCATTGTGATAAGAAGGCCATGGAGGATTCTGATGACATGCGTCATGGAGCTTTGTGATGACAAGGGCATGGAGCATTGTGATGAGAAGACCATGGATAATGGTGATGACGAGCGTCATGGGGCGTTGTGATGAAAAGTGTTATGGAACATTGAGATCTCAAGGCTTTAGAGCATTGTGATGGCAGATGTCATGGAGCATTTTGATTTCATTTTGGTTACAATAGCGTGATGCAATATGATGATGGACATGTTGCATTGTGAATACAGGGTTCATGGAGCTTTGAGAGAAAAAGTGGCATGGAGCTTTGTGATTACAGGGTTTTTGGAGCATTGTGATGACAAGGGCATGGAACACTGTGATACATGGGTCATGTAGGATTGTAACGACAAGGGCATGGAGAATTGTGATGACAAGAGCATGTAACATTGTGATGAGAAGTGTCATGGAGCATTGTGATGACAAAGACGTAGAGAATTGTGATGACAAGGGACATGGAGCATTGTGATGACCGGAGCATGGAGCATTGGTCTGACAAGTTTCATGGATTATTGTGATGACAAATGTCATGGAGCATTTTAGATGACAATTGCGTGGGGCATTGTGATGGGAAGAGCAGGGAGCATTGTGATGACAAGGTTTATGGAGCATTGTGATGACAAGTTTGTGGAGCATTGTGATGACAAGCGCAAGTCACATTTTGATGCCATGGGTCATGGAGCACAGTGCTGACAAGGTCATTCAGCTTTGTTATGAAAAGGGTCATGAAGCATTGAGATGAAATGGGGTATGGAGCATTGTGATTACAGGGGTCTAGGAGCTTTGGATGACAGAGGTCATGGATCGTTTTGATTTGATTGTGATGACAATAGCCTGAAGCATTATGATGATGGGCATTGTCCCTTGAGATGACAGGTGTAATGGAGCATTGAGATGAAAAGGGGCATGGAGCATTGTGATTACAGTGGTATAGGAGCATTGTGATGACAAGAGCATGGAACATTGTGATGAAAAGTGCTTGGAGCCTTTTCATGACATGTTTCAAGGAGCATTCTGAAGACGAGTGTCAGGGAGCATTGTGATGACAACTCTCTTGAGCATTGTGATGACAAAGATCATGGAGCACTGTGATGACAGGTGTCATGGAGCATTGTGATGAGAAGGTCATGGAGCATTGGGCTGAAAATATTCATGGAGTATTGTGGTGAGAGGGTTCATGGATCCTTTTGATGGCAATGGAATGGAGCATTGTGATGACAAGGTCCTGGAGTATTGTGAAGAGAAGACCATGGAGCCTTGTGATGACAAGTCTAATGGAGCATTCTGATGAAAAGGGGCATGGAGCATTGTGATTACAGGGCCCTGGAGCCTTGTAATGACAAGAGCAAGGAGTATTGTGATGAGAAGGCCATGGAGCATTCTCTTGATTTGTGTCATGGTGTTTTGTGATGACAAGGGCATGGACCATTGTGATTGCAGGCGTCTTGGAGCATTGTGATGACAAGGGTCATCGAGCCTTGTGAGGAGAAGGCCGTGGAACATTATGATGGCGGGGGTTATTGAGCATTGTTATGACGGGGGTAATGGAGCATAGTGATGAAAAGGTCACGGTACATAGGTCTATAAAATTTCATGGATTATTGTGATGACAGTGGGTATGGAGCATTGTGATGACAAGGGCTCCGAACACTGTGATACATGGGTCATGGAGGATTGTAATGACATGGGCATGAAGCATTGTGATGAGAAGGGCATTGAGAATTGTGATGACAAGCGTCATGGAGCTTTGTGATGACAAGGGTCATGGAGCTGTGTGATAACAAATATCATGGAGCAGTTTGATGACAAGGGCATGGTGCATTGTGATGATAGGGTTCATGGAGCACTGACATGAAAAGTGTCATGGAGCATCGTTATGACAGGGGTCTTGGAGCATTGTGATGACAAGGACATGGAGCATTGTGATGAGAAGGCCAAGGAAAATTCTGATGACATCCGTCATGGAGCTTCGTGATGACAAGGGCATAGAACATTGTGATTACAGGGGTCTTGGAGCATTGAGATGAAAAGGGGCATGGTGCATTTTGATTACAGGGGTAATGGAGCATTGTGATGACAAGGGAATCGAGCATTGTGATGAAATAGGCATGGAACCTTTTCATGAAAGGGTTCAAGGAGGATTCTGATGACAAGTGTCAGGGAGCATTGCGATGACAATAGTCATGAAGCACTGTGATGACAGGGCTAATGGAGCATTGTGATGAGAATGTCATGGAGCATTGGGCTGAAAATGTTCATGGAGTATTGTGATGAGAGGTGTCATGGACCCTTGTGATGACAAGGGATTGGAGCATTGAGATGAGAAGAACATGGAGCCTTGTGATGACAAGTCTCATGGAGCATTCTGATGAAAAGGGGCATGGAGCATTGTGATTACAGGGGTCATGGAGCATTGTGATGACAATGGCATGGAGCAATTTGATGTGAAGGCCATGGAGCTTTCTGATGATATGTGTCATGGAGTTTTGTGATGAAAAGTGCATGGAGCATTGTGATTACATGGATCTTGGGGCACTGTGATGACAATGGTCATGGAGCCTTGTGATGAAAAGGCCGTGGAACATCTTGATGGCATGGGTCATGGAGCATTGTTATGACAATGGTAATGGAGCATTGTGATGACAAAGTCATGGAGCATTTTGATGAGAAGGGCATAGAGCTTTGTCATGACAAGCATCATGGAGCTTTGGGATGACAAAGTCATGGAGCAATGTGATGAGAGGGTTCATGGAGCATTATGATGACGATGGCATGGAGCATTGTGATGCCAAAGGTCATGGACCTTTGTGATGACAAATGTCATGTAGCATTTTGATGACAAGGGCATGGTGCATTGTGATGAGTAGGACAGAAAGCAATGTGATGACAGGGTCACGAGGCAGTTTGATGAAAAGTGTCATGGAACATTTTGATGACAGTGGTTATGGATCATTGTGATGTCAAGGGTCATCGAGCATTGTAATGAAAAGTGTCATGGTGCATTTTGATGACAGGGGTTATAGTACATTGTGATGTCAGGGGTCATGGAGCAGTGTGATGATAAGGGCATGTAGCATTGTGATGACAGGGATCATGGAACATTGTGATGACATGGGTGAGGTAGTATTGTGATGACTAGTGATGGAACATTGTGATATCAGTGCTGAGAGAGCATTTTGATGAGAATTGCATGGAGAAATTTGATGACAAGTTTTATGGAGCATTGTGATGACAAGCTTGTGGAGAATTGTGATGACAAGTGCATGGCATATTGTGATGACATATGTCATGGAGCATTGTGCTGACAAGCACATGGAGCTTTTTGGTGACAATAGCATGGAGCATTGTGATGACAGGGGCATTACGAATTGGTATGACAAGTTTCATGGATTATTGTGATGACAGTGGGCATGGCGAATTGTGATGACAAGGGCATGGAGCATTGTGAGGACAAGTTTGTGGAGTATTGTGAAGACAGGTGTCCGGGAGCATTGTGATGACATATGTTCTGGTCCATTGTGATGAGAATGGCATGGGTAATTGTGATGCCAAGTGTCATGGAGGATTGTGATGTCAAACGTAATGGAGCGTTGTGATGACAAGGTCTTGGTGCATTGTGATGACAAGGGCCATTGAGAAGTTTGATGACAAGGTCGTGAAGCATTGTGATGACAAGCGCATGTACCTTGCTATGACAGGTGTAATGGAACATTGCAATTACAAATGCATGGAGAATAGTGATGACAAGAGCATGTAACATTGTGACGAGAAGTGTTTTGGAGCATTGTGATGACAAGGACGTGGAGAATTGTGATGACAAGGGACATGGAGCATTGTGAGGACCAGGGCATGGAGCACTGTGATGTCAAGAACGTGCAGCATTGTGATGATAAGTCCATGGATAATAGTGATGACGAGTGTCATGGAGCACTGTAATGGTAAGGGGCATGGAGCATTGTGAGGAGAGCTGTCATGGAGTATTGTGGTGACAGGGGTCATGGAGCATTGTGATGACAATTGTCATGGAGCTTTCTGATGACAAGCTTGTGGAATATTGTGATGACAATGGCATGGAGCATTGTGATGGAAAGGGTATGGATCATTGTGATGAAAAAGGCATGGATCCTTTTCATGACAGGATTCAAGGAGCATTACGAAGACAAGAGTCAGGGAGCATTGTGATGACAAGTGTATTGAGCTTTTTGATGACAAAGGTCATGGAGCATTGAGATGACAAGGTCATGGAGTATGGTGATGACAGGCATCATGGAGCGTTGTGATGACAAGTCTTATGGAACATTGTGATCACACGTGTTTGGAGCATTGCGATGACAGAGTTCATGGATCATATTGATTTCAAGGAGCATGTATCTTTGTGATGAAAAGGGCATGAAGCAATGTGATCCCAAGATGCATGGAGGATTGTGATGACAATGGTAATGGAGGAATATGATGACAAGCGCATGGAGCATTGTGATGAAAAGGTCATGTAGCGTATTGCTGACAAAGGCATGGAGCATTGATATGACAAGTGTCATGGAGCACTGTGATGACAAACGTCACGTAGCATTGTGATTACAGGGGTCATGGAGCATTGGGATGACACGGCCAAGGATCATTGTGTTGACAAGTGTTATGGAGAATTTTGATGACAAGAGTCCCGGATCATTGTGTTTTCAGGGGTCATGGAGCGTTGTGATGACAGTGGTCATAGAGCATTAGGATGACAAGGGTCATGGAGCATTGTGATCATAAGGTCATGGAGCATTGGGCTGAAAATATTCATGGAGTATTGTGATGACAGGTGGCATGGAGCATTGCGATGACAAGGGAAAGGAGCATTGTGATGACAATGTCCTGGAGCATTTAATGAGAAGACCATGGAGCCATGTGATGACTAGTCTCATGGAGCATTCTCACGAAAAGCGGCATGGAGCATTGTGATTACTGTGGTCTTGGAGCATTGTGATGAATAGGGCATGGAGCATTGTGATGAAAAATGCATGGAGCCTTGCCATGACAGGGTTCCAATAGCATATTGACATCAAGTGTCAGGGACCATTGTGATGAAAAGTGTATTGAGCATTGTGAAGCCAAACTCATGGAGCATTGTGATGAGAAGACCATGGATAATTTTGATGACGAGCGTCATGGGGCGTTGTGAGGACAAGTGTTATGGAACATTGTGATCACAAGGGATTGGAGCCTTGTGATGACAGAGGTCATGGAGCATTTTGAGTTCATTCTGATGACAATAGCATGAAGCACTATGATGATGGGCATGGTGCATTGTGATGACAGGGTTCATGGAACATTGAGATGAAAAGGGGCATGGAGCATTGTAGTTACAAGGGTCTTGGAGCTTTGTGATGACAAGGGCATGCAGCATTGTGATGAGAGGGCCATGGAGGATTCTGATGACATGCGTCATGGAGCTTTGTGATGACAAGGACATGGAGCATTGTGATGAGAAGACCATGGATAATGGTGATGACGAGCGTCATGAGGCGTTGTGATGAAAAGTGCTGGGAACATTGTGATCCCAAGGGTTTAGAGCATTGTGATGGCAGATGTCATGGAGCATTTTGATTTCATTTTGATTACAATAGCGTGAAGCAATATGATGATGGACATGTGGCATTGTGATTACAGGGTTCTTGGAGCATTGTGATGACAAGGGCATGGAGCATTGTGATGAGAAGGCCATGGAGCATTCTGATACTTGTGTCATGGAGATTTTGATGACAAGGGCATGAAGCACTGTTGTAACAGTGGTCTTAGAGCATTGTGATTACAAGTGTTATGGAGCCTTGTGATAAGAAGGCCCTGGAACATTGTGATGGCTGGGGTCATGGAGCATAGTTATGACAGTGGCAATGGAGCATTGTGATGACAAGGGCATGGAGCATTGGTCTGAAAAGTTTCATGGATTATTGTGATGAGAGTGGGCATGGAGCATTGTGATAACAAGGGCACGGAACACTGTGATACATGGGTCATGTAGGATTGTAACGACAAGGGAATGGAGAATTGTGATGACAAGAGCATGTATCATTGTGATGAGAAGTGTCATGGAGCATTGTGATGACAAAGATGTAGAGAATTGTGATGACAAGGGACATGGAGCATTGTGATGACAGAGCATGGAGCATTGGTCTGACAAGTTTCATGGATTATTTGGATGACGAGTGACAGGGAGCATTGTGTTGACAACTCTCTTGAGCATTGTGATGACAAAGATCATGGATCACTGTGATGACATGTGTCATGGAGCATTGTGATGAGTAGGTCATGGAGCATTGGGCTGAAAATATTCATGGAGTATTGTGGTGACAGGTGTCATGGATCCTTTCGATAGCAAGGGAATGGAGCATTGTGATGACAAGGTCCTGGAGCATAGTGATGAGAAGACCATGGAGCCTTCTGATGAAAAGTCTAATGGAGCATTCTGATGAAAAGGGGCATTGAGCATAGTTATTACAGGGCCCTGGAGCATTGTAATGACAAGAGCAAGGAGCTTTGTGATGAGAAGGCCATGGAGCATTCTCATGATTTGTGTCATGGTGTTTTGTGATGACAAGGGCATGGACCATTGTGATTGCAGGCGTCTTGGAGCTTTGTGATGACAAGGGTCATTGAGCCTTGTGAGGAGAAGGCCGTGGGACATTATGATGGCAGGGGTCATGGAGCATTGTTATGACGGGTGTAATGGAACATTGTGATGAAAAGGGCACGGAACATAGGTCTATAAAATTTCATGGATTATTGTGATGACAGTGGGTATGGAGCATTGTGATGACAAGGGCTCGGAACACTGTTTTACATGGGTCATGGAGGATTGTAATGACATGGGAATGGAGCATTGTGATGAGAAGGGCATCGAGAATTGTGATGACAAGCGTCATGGAACATTGTGATGACAAGGGCATGGAGCATATGATGTGAGGTTTCAGGGAGCATTGTGATGACAATGGCATGGAGCATTGTGATGCCAAGGGTCATGGATCTATGTGATAACAAATGTCACGGAGCAGTTTGGTGACAAGGGCATGGTGCATTGTGATGAGAAGGGCAGGGAGCATTGTGATGACAGGTGTTATGGAACATTATGATGTCATGGCTCATGGAGAATTGTGATGATAGGGGCATGTAGCATGGTGATGACAGGTCTCATGGAACATTGTGAGATGACAAGTGTTTTGAGCATTGTGATGACAAACATCTTGGATCATTGAGATGACAAGGGCATGGAGTAGTGTGATGACAGGCATCATGGAGCATTGTGATGAGTGTGTTATGGAACATTGTGATCACAAGGGTTTGGAGCCTAGTGATGACAGAGGTCATGGATCATTTTGATTTCAAGGAGCATGGAACATTGTGATGACAAGGGTATGAAGCAATGTGATCCCAAGTTTCAGGGAGGATTGTGATGACAATGGTAAAGGAGAATTGTGATGAGAATCACATGGAGCACTGTGATGACAAGGTCATGTAGCATTTTGCTGACAAAGGCATGGAGCATTGTGATGACAAGTGTCATGGAACATTGTGATAACAGGGGTCATAGAGCATTAGGATGACAAGAGCATGGACCATTTTGATGAGAAGAGTCATGGAGCATTTTGATGACAAGAGCCACAGATCATTGTGTCGTCAGGGGTCATTGAGCGTTTTGATGACAGTGGTCATGGAGGATTGGGCTGAAAATGTTCTTGGAGCATTGTGAACACAAGGGATGGAGCATTGTGGTGACAATATCCTGGAGCATTGTGCTGAGATGACCATGGTGTCTTTTGATGACAAGTCTCATGGAGCAAGCTAATGGAAAGGGGCATGGAGCATTGTGATTACAGTTGTCTTGGAGCATTGTGATGACAAGAGCATGGAGCATTGTGATGAGAAGTCCATGGAACATTCTGATGACATGCATCATGGAGCTTTGTGATGACAATGGCAAGAGGCATTGTGATTACTGGGATCTTGGAGCATTATGATGAAAAGGGCATGGATCATTGTGATGACAAAGGCATGGAGCCTTGTCATGACAGGGTTCAAGGAACATACTGACGACAAGTGTCAGGGAGCATTGTGATGACAAGTGTCATGGAGCACTGTGATGACAAGCATCATGGAGCCTTGTGATAACCGGGATCTTGGAGCATTGTGATGAAAAGTGAATGCATCATTGTGATGAGAAAGGCATGGTGCCTTGTCATGACAGGTTTCAAGGAGCACCCAGACGACAAGTGTCAGGGAGCATTGTGATGAAAAGTGTATTGAGCATTGTGATGACAAAGGTCATGGAGCATTGTGATGAGAAGACCATGGATAATTGGGATGACGAGCGTCATGGGGCGTTGTGATGACAAGTGTTATGGAACATTGTGATCACAAGGGTTTGGAGCATTGTGATGACAGAGGTCATGGAGCATTTTGATTTCATTGTGATGACAAAATCATGAAGCATTATGATGAAGGGCATGGTGCATTGTGATGATAGGGTTCATGGAGCACTGAGATGAAAAGTGTCATGGAGCATTGTTATGACAGGTATCTTGAAGCATTGTGATGACAAGGGCATGGAGCATTGTGATGAGAAGGCCAAGGAGAATTCTGATGACATGCGTCATGGATCTTCGTGATGACAAGGGCATAGAGCATTGTGGTTACAGGGGTCTTGGAGCATTGAGATGAAAAGGGGCATGGAGCATTGTGATTAGAGTGGTAAAGGAGCATTGTGATGACAAGGGAATTGAGAATTGTGATGAAATAGGCATGGAACCTTTTCATGACAGGGTTCAAGGAGGATTCTGCTGACAAGTGTCTGGGAGCATTGTGATGACAAAAGTCATGAAGCACTGTGATGACAGGGGTAATGGAGCATTGTGATGAGAAGGTCATGGAGCATTGGGCTCAAAATATTCATGGAGTATTGTGATGACAAGGGAATGGAGCACTGTGATGACAAGGGAATGGAGCATTGAGATGAGTAGACCATGGAGCCTTGTGATGACAAGTCTCATGGAGCATTCTGATGAAAAGGGGTATGGAGCATTGTGATTACAGGGGTCTTGGAGCATTGTGATGACAATGGCGTGGAGCATTTTGATGAGAAGTCCATGGAGCTTTCTGATGATATGTGTCATGGAGTTTTGTGATGAAAAGGGCAAGGAGCTTTGTGATTAAAGGGGTCTTGGAGCACTGTGATGACAATGGTCATGGAGCCTTGTGATGAACAGGCCGTGGAATATTTTGATGGCCGGGGTCATGGAGCAAACATTGTTATGACAGTGGTAATGGAGCATTGTGATGACAAAGGCATGGAGCATTTTGATGAGAAGGGTATCGAGCATTTTGATGACAAGCATCATGAAGCTTTGGGATGACAAAGTCATGGAGCAATGTGATGAGAGGGTTCATGGAGCATTGTGATGACAATGGCATGGAGCATTGTGATGCCAAACGTAATGGACCTTTGTGATGACAAATGTCATGTAGCATTTTGATGACAAGGGCATGGTGCATTGTGATGAGTAAGACAGAGAGAAATGTGATGACAGGGTCATCGAGCAGATGGATGAAAAGTGTCATGGAACATTTTGATGACAGGGGTTATGGATCATTGTGATATCAAGGGTCATCGAGCATTGTGATGAAAAGGGTCATGGTGCATTTTGATGACAGGGGTTATAATACATGGTGATGTCAGCGGTCATGGAGCACTGTGATGATAAGGGCATGTAGCATTGTGATGACAGGGGTCATGGAACATTGTGATGACATGGTTGTGGGAGTATTGTGATGACCAGTGATGGAAAATTGTGATATCAGTGGTGAGAGAGCATTTTGAAGAGAAGTGCTTGGATAAATTTGAGGACAAGGTTTATGGAGCATTGTGATGACAAGCTTGTGGAGAACTGTGATGACAATTGCATGGCATATTGTGATGACATGTGTCATGGAGCATTGTGCTGACAAGCATATGGAGCATTGTGGTGACAATGGCATGGAGCATTGTGATGACAGAGGCATGACGAATTGTCCTGACAAGTTTCATGGATTATTGTGATGACAGTGGGCATGGCGAATTGTGATGACAAGGGCATGGAGCATTGTGAGGACAAGTTTGTGGAGTATTGTGAAGACAGGTGTCCGGGAGCATTGTGATGACATATGTTCTGGTCCATTGTGATGAGAATGGCATGGGTAATTGTGATGCCAAGTGTCATGGAGGATTGTGATGTCAAACGTAATGGAGCATTGTGATGACAAGGTCTTGGTACATTGTGATGACAAGGGCCATTGAGAAGTTTGATGACAAGGTCGTGAAGCATTGTGATGACAAGTGCATGTACCTTGCTATGACAGGGGTCATGGAGCATTGCGATTACAAATGCATGGAGAATAGTGATGACAAGAGCATGTAACATTGTGATGAGAAGTGTTTTGGAACATTGTGATGACAAGGACGTGGAGAATTGTGATGACAAGGGACATGGAGCATTGTGAGGACCAGGGCATAGAGCACTGTGATGACAAGAACGTGCAGCATTGTGATGATAAGTCCATGGATAATAGTGATGACGAGTGTCATGGAGCACTGTAATGTTAAGGGGCATAGAGCATTGTGAGGAGAGCTGTCATGGAGTATTGTGATGACAGGGGTCATGGAGCATTGTGATGACAATTGTCATGGAGCTTTCTGATGACAAGCTTGTGGAATATTGTGATGACAATGGCATGGAGCATTGTGATGGAAAGGGTATGGATCATTGTGATGAAAAAGGCATGGATCCTTTTCATGACAGGATTCAAGGAGCATTCCGAAGACGAGTCAGGGAGCATTGTGATGACAAGTGTATTGAGCTTTTTGATGACAAAGGTCATGGAGCATTGAGATGACAAGGTCATGGAGTATAGTGATGACAGGCATCATGGAGCGTTGTGATGACAAGTCTTATGGAACATTGTGATCACACGTGTTTGGAGCATTGCGATGACAGAGTTCATGGATCATATTGATTTCAAGGAGCATGGATCTTTGTGATGAAAAGGGCATGAAGCAATGTGATCTCAAGATGCATGGAGGATTGTGATGACAATGGTAATGGAGGAATATGATGACAAACGCATGGAGCATTGTGATGAAAAGGTCATGTAGCGTTTTGCTGACAAAGGCATGGAGCATTGTGATGACAAGTGTCATGGAGCACTGTGATGACAAACATCACGTAGCATTGTGATTACAGGGGTCATGGAGCATTGGGATGACACGGCCAAGGATCATTGTGTTGACAATTGTTATGGAGAATTTTGATGACAAGAGTCCCGGATCATTGTGTTGTCAGGGGTCATGGAGCGTTGTGATGACAGTGGTCATAGAGCATTGGGATGACAAGGGTCATGGAGCATTGTGATTATAAGGTCATGGAGCATTGGGCTGAAAATATTCATGGAATATTGTGATGACAGGTGGCATGGAGCATTGTGATGACAAGGGAAGGGAGCATTGTGATGACAATGTCCTGGAGCATTTAATGAGAAGACCATGGAGCCATGTGATGACTAGTCTCATGGAGCATTCTCACGAAAAGCGGCATGGAGCATTGTGATTACTGTGGTCTTGGAGCATTGTGATGAATAGGGCATGGAGCATTGTGATGAAAAATGCATGTAGCCTTGCCATGACAGGGTTCCAAGAGCATATTGCCATCAAGTGTCAGAGACCATTGTGATGAAAAGTGTATTGAGCATTGTGAAGTCAAACTCATGGAGCATTGTGATGAGGAGACAATGGATAATATTGATGACGAGCATCATGGGGCGTTGTGAGGACAAGTGTTATGGAACATTGTGATCACAAGGGATTGGAGCCTTGTGATGACAGAGGTCATGGAGCATTCTGAGTTCATTCTGATGACAATAGCATGAAGCACTATGATGATGGGCATGGTGCATTGTGATGACAGGGTTCATGGAACACTGAGATGTAAAGGGGCATGGAGCATTGTAGTTACAAGGGTCTTGGAGCTTTGTGATGACAAGGGCATGCAGCATTGTGATGAGAAGGCCATGGAGGATTCTGATGACATGCGTCATGGAGCTTTGTGATGACAAGGGCATGGAGCATTGTGATGAGAAGACCTTGGATAATGGCGATGACGAGCACCATGAGGCGTTGTGATGAAAAGTGCTGGGAACATTGTGATCCCAAGGGTTTAGAGCATTGTGATGGCAGATGTCATGGAGCATTTTGATTTCATTTTGATTACAATAGCGTGAAGCAATATGATAATGGACATGTTGCATTGTGATTACAGGGTTCTTGGAGCATTGTGATGACAAGGGCATGGAGCATTGTGATGAGAAGGCCGTGGAACATTGTGATGGCTGGGGTCATGGAGCATTGTTATGACAGTGGCAATGGAGCATTGTGATGACAAGGGCATGGAGCATTGGTCTGAAAAGTTTCATGGATTATTGTGATGAGAGTGGGCATGGAGCATTGTGATAACAAGGGCACGGAACGCTGTGATACATGGGTCATGTAGGATTGTAACGACAAGGGAATGGAGAATTGTGATGACAAGAGCATGTAACATTGTGATGAGAAGTGTCATGGACCATTGTGATGACAAAGATGTAGAGAATTGTGATGACAAGGGACATGGAGCATTGTGATGACCAGAGCATGGAGCATTGGTGTGACAAGTTTCATGGATTATTTGGATGACGAGTGTCAGGGAGCATTGTGATGACAAAGATCATGGATCACTGTGATGACATGTGTCATGGAGCATTGTGATGAGTAGGTCATGGAGCATTGACTGAAAATATTCATGGAGTATTGTGGTGACAGGTGTCATGTATTCTTTTGATAGCAAGGGAATGGAGCATTGTGATGACAAGGTCCTGGAGCATAGTGATGAGAAGACCATGGAGCCTTGTGATGAAAAGTCTAATGGAGCATTCTGATGAAAAGGGGCATTGAGCATTGTGATTACAGGGCCCTGGAGCATTGTAATGACAAGAGCAAGGAGCTTTGTGATGAGAAGGCCATGGAGCATTCTCATGATTTGTGTCATGGTGTTTTGTGATGACAAGGGCATGGACCATTGTGATTGCAGGCGTCTTGGAGCTTTGTGATGACAAGGGTCATGGAGCCTTGTGAGGAGAAGGCCGTGGGCCATTATGATGGCAGTGGTCATGGAGCATTGTTATGATGGGTGTAATGGAACATTGTGATGAAAAGGGCACGGAACATAGGTCTATAAAATTTCATGGATTATTGTGATGACAGTGGGTATGGAGCATTGTGATGACAAGGGCTCGGAACACTGTGATACATGGGTCATGGAGGATTGTAATGACATGGGCATGGAGCATTGTGATGAGAAGGGCATCGAGAATTGTGATGACAAGCGTCATGGAACATTGTGATGACAAGGGCATGGAGCATATGATGAGAGGTTTCAGGGAGCATTGTGATGACAATGGCATGGAGCATTGTGATGCCAAGGGTCATGGATCTATGTGATAACAAATGTCACGGAGCAGTTTGGTGACAAGGGCATGGTGCATTGTGATGAGAAGGGCAGGGAGCATTGTGATGACAGGTGTTATGGAACATTATGATGTCATGGCTCATGGAGAATTGTGATGATAGGGGAATGTAGCATGGTGATGACAGGTCTCATGGAACATTGTGAGATGACAAGAGTTTTGAGCATTGTGATGAAAAACATCTTGGATCATTGAGATGACAAGGGCATGGAGTAATGTGATGACAGGCATCATGGAGCATTGTGATGAGTGTGTTATGGAACATTGTGATCACAAGGCTTTGGAGCCTAGTGATGACAGAGGTCATGGATCATGTTGATTTCAAGGAGCATGGAACATTGTGATGACAAGGGCATGAAGCAATGTGATCCCAAGTTTCAGGGAGGATTGTGATGACAATGGTAAAGGAGAATTGTGATGAGAATCACATGGAGCACTGTGATGACAAGGTCATGTAGCATTTTGCTGACAAAGGCATGGAGCATTGTGATGACAAGTGTCATGGAACATTGTGATAACAGGGGTCATAGAGCATTAGGATGACAAGAGCATGGACCATTTTGATGAGAAGAGTCATGGAGCATTTTGATGACAAGAGCCACAGATCATTGTGTCGTCAGGGGTCATTGAGCGTTGTGATGACAGTGGTCATGGAGGATTGGGCTGAAAATGTTCTTGGAGCATTGTGAACACAAGGGAATGGAGCATTGTGGTGACAATATCCTGGAGCATTGTGCTGAGATGACCATGGTGTCCTTTGATGACAAGTCTCATGGAACAAGCTAATGGAAAGGGGCATGGAGCATTGTGATTACAGTTGTCTTGGAGCATTGTGATGACAAGAGCATGGAGCATTGTGATGAGAAGTCCATGGAACATTCTGATGACATGCATCATGGAGCTTTGTGATGACAATGGCAAGAGGCATTGTGATTACAGGGATCTTGGAGCATTGTGATGAAAAGCGCATGGATCATTGTGATGACAAAGGCATGGAGCCTTGTTATGACAGGGTTCAAGGAACATACTGACGACAAGTGTCAGGGAGCATTGTGATGACAAGTGTCATGGAGCACTGTGATGACAAGCATCATGGAGCCTTGTGATAACCGGGATCTTGGAGCATTGTGATGAAAAGTGAATGCATCATTGTGATGAGAAAGGCATGGTGCCTTGTCATGACAGGTTTCAAGGAGCACCCAGACGACAAGTGTCAGGGAGCATTGTGATGAAAAGTGTATTGAGCATTGTGATGACAAAGGTCATGGAGCATTGTGATGAGAAGACCATGGATAATTGGGATGACGAGCGTCATGGGGCGTTGTGATGACAAGTGTTATGGAACATTGTGATCACAAGGGTTTGGAGCATTGTGATGACAGAGGTCATGGAGCATTTTGATTTCATTGTGATGACAAAATCATGAAGCATTATGATGAAGGGCATGGTGCATTGTGATGATAGGGTTCATGGAGCACTGAGATGAAAAGTGTCATGGAGCATTGTTATGACAGGTATCTTGAAGCATTGTGATGACAAGGGCATGGAGCATTGTGATGAGAAGGCCAAGGAGAATTCTGATGACATGCGTCATGGATCTTCGTGATGACAAGGGCATAGAGCATTGTGGTTACAGGGGTCTTGGAGCATTGAGATGAAAAGGGGCATGGAGCATTGTGATTAGAGTGGTAAAGGAGCATTGTGATGACAAGGGAATTGAGAATTGTGATGAAATAGGCATGGAACCTTTTCATGACAGGGTTCAAGGAGGATTCTGCTGACAAGTGTCTGGGAGCATTGTGATGACAAAAGTCATGAAGCACTGTGATGACAGGGGTAATGGAGCATTGTGATGAGAAGGTCATGGAACATTGGGCTCAAAATATTCATGGAGTATTGTGATGACAAGGGAATGGAGCACTGTGATGACAAGGGAATGGAGCATTGAGATGAGTAGACCATGAAGCCTTGTGATGACAAGTCTCATGGAGCATTCTGATGAAAAGGGGTATGGAGCATTGTGATTACAGGGGTCTTGGAGCATTGTGATGACAATGGCGTGGAGCATTTTGATGAGAAGTCCATGGAGCTTTCTGATGATATGTGTCATGGAGTTTTGTGATGAAAAGGGCAAGGAGCTTTGTGATTACAGGGGTCTTGGAGCACTGTGATGACAATGGTCATGGAGCCTTGTGATGAACAGGCCGTGGAATATTTTGATGGCCGGGGTCATGGAGCAAACATTGTTATGACAGTGGTAATGGAGCATTGTGATGACAAAGGCATGGAACATTTTGATGAGAAGGGTATCGACCATTTTGATGACAAGCATCATGGAGCTTTGGGATGACAAAGTCATTGAGCAATGTGATGAGAGGGTTCATGGAGGATTGTGATGACAATGGCATGGAGCATTGTGATGCCAAACGTAATGGACCTTTGTGATGACAAATGTCATGTAGCATATTGATGACAAGGGCATGGTGCATTGTGATGAGTAAGGCAGAGAGAAATGTGATGACAGGGTCATCGAGCAGATGGATGAAAAGTGTCATGGAACATTTTGATGACAGGGGTTATGGATCATTGTGATATCAAGGGTCATCGAGCATTGTGATGAAAAGGGTCATGGTGCATTTTGATGACAGGGGTTATAATACATGGTGATATCAGCGGTCATGGAGCACTGTGATGATAAGGGCATGTAGCATTGTGATGACAGGGGTCATGGAACATTGTGATGACATGGTTGTGGGAGTATTGTGATGACCAGTGATGGAAAATTGTGATATCAGTGGTGAGAGAGCATTTTGATGAGAAGTGCTTGGAGAAATTTGAGGACAAGGTTTATGGAGCATTGTTATGACAAGCTTGTGGAGAATTGTGATGACAAGTGCATGGCATATTGTGATGACATGTGTCATGGAGCATTGTGGTGACAATGGCATGGAGCATTGTGATGACAGAGGCATGACGAATTGACCTGACAAGTTTCATGGATTATTGTGATGACAGTGGGCATGGTGAATTGTGATGAAAAGGGCACGGAGCATTGGCATGACAAGTTTATAGATTATTGTGAAGACAGGTGTCCGGGAGCATTGTGATGACATATGTTCTGGTCCATTGTGATGAGAATGGCATGGAGAATTGTGAGGCCAAGTGTCATGGAGGATTGTGATGTCAAACGTAATGGAGCGTTGTGATGACAAGGTCTTGGAACATTGTGATGAAAAGGGCAAGGAACATTGTGATGACAAGGGCCATTGAGAAGTTTGATGACAAGGTCTTGAAGCATTGTGATGACAAGCGCATGTACCTTGCTATGACAGTGGTCATGGAGCATTGCGATTACAAATGCATGGAGAATGGTGATGACAAGAGCATGTAACATTGTGATGAGAAGTGTTTTGGAGCATTGTGATGACAAGGACGTAGAGAATTGTGATGACAGGGAAATGGAGCATTGTGAGGACCAGGGCATGGAGCACTGTGATGACAAGAACGTGGAGCATTGTGATGAGAAGTCCATGGATAATTGTTATGACGAGTGTCATGGAGCACTGTAATGACAAGGGGCATGGAGCATTGTGAGGACAGGTGTCATGGAGCATTGTGGTGATAGGGGTCATGGAGCATTGTGAGGACAAGTGTCATGGAGCATTCTGATGACAAGCTTGTGGAGTATTGTGATGAAAATGGCATGGAGAATTGTGATGGAAAGGGTATGGATCATTGTAATGAAAAAGGCATGGATCCTTTTCATGACAGGATTCAAGGAGCATTCCGAAGACAAGTGTTACGGATCATTATGATGACAAGTGTATTGAGCATTGTGATGACAAAGGTCATGGAGCATTGAGATGACAAGGGCATGGAGTATTGTGATGACAGGCATCATGGAGCGTTGTGATGACAAGTGTTATGGAACATTGTGATCACACGGGTTTGGAGCATTGTGATGACAGAGTTCATGGATCATATTGATTTCAAGGAGCATGGATCTTTGTGATGAAAAGGACATGAAGCAATGTGATCCCAAGATGCATGGAGGAATGTGATGACAAGTGCATGGAGCATTGTGATGAAAAGGTCATGTAGCGTTTTGGTGACAAAGGCATGGAGCATTGTAATGACAAGTGTCATGGAGCACTATGATGACAAACGTCACGTAGCATTTTGATTACAGGGGTCATGGAGCATTGGGATGGCACGGCCAAGGATCATTGTGTTGACAAGTGATATGGAGAATTTTGATGACAAGAGTCCCGGATCATTGTGTTGTCAGGGGTCATGGAGCGTTGTGATGAGAGTTGTCATGGAGCATTGGGATGACAAGGGTCATGGAGCATTGTGATTATAAGGTTATGGAGCATTGGGCTGAAAATGTTCATGGAGTATTGTGATGAGAGGTGTCATGGAGCATTGTGATGACAAGGGAATGGAGCATTGTGATGACAATGTCCTGGAGCATTTAATGAGAAGACCATGGAGCCATGTGATGACAAGTCTCATGGAGCATTCTCACGAAAATCGGCATGGAGCATTGTGATTTCTGTGGTCTTGGAGCTTTGTGATGAATAGGGCATTGAGCCTTGTGATGAAAATGGCATGGAGCCTTGCCATGACAGGGTTCCAAGAGCATATTGACATCAAGTGTCAGGGACCACTGTGATGACAAGTGTATTGAGCATGGTGATTCCAAAGCTCATGGAGCATTGTGATGAGAACACCATGGATAATTTTGATGACAAGCGTCATGGGGAGTTGTGAGGACAAGTGTTATGGAACATTGTGATCACAAGGGATTGGAGCCTTGTGATGACAGAGGTCATGGAGCATTTTGAGTTCATTCTGATGACAATAGCATGAAGCACTATGATGATGGGCATGGTGCATTGTGATGACAGTGTTCATGGAGCAATGAGATGAAAAGGTGCATGGAACATTTTAGTTACAAGTGTCTTGGAGCTTTGTGATGAGAAGGGCATGCAGCATTGTGATAAGAAGGCCATGGAGGATTCTGATGACATGCGTCATGGAGCTTTGTGATGACAAGAGCATGGAGCATTGTGATGAGAAGACCATTGATAATGGTGATGACGAGGGTCATGGGGCGTTGTGATGAAAAGTGTTATGGAACATTGAGATCTCAAGGCTTTAGAGCATTGTGATGGCAGATGTCATGGAGCATTTTGATTTCATTTTGGTTACAATAGCGTGAAGCAATATGATGATGGACATGTTGCATTGTGAATACAGGGTTCATGGAGCTTTGAGAGAAAAAGTGGCATGGAGCTTTGTGATTACAGGGTTTTTGGAGCATTGTGATGACAAGGGCACGGAACACTGTGATACATGGGTCATGTAGGATTGTAACGACAAGGGCATGGAGAATTGTGATGACAAGAGCATGTAACATTGTGATGAGAAATGTCATGGAGCATTGTGATGACAAAGACGTAGAGAATTGTGATGACAAGGGACATGGAGCATTGTGATGACCAGAGCATGGAGCATTGGTCTGACAAGTTTCATGGATTATTGTGATGACAAATGTCATGGAGCATTTTAGATGACAATTGCGTGGGGCATTGTGATGGGAAGAGCAGGGAGCATTGTGATGACAAGTTTGTGGAGCATTGTGATGACAAGGGCAAGTCACATTTTGATGCCATGGGTCATGGAGCACAGTGCTGACAAGGTCATTCAGCTTTGTTATGACAAAGGTCATGGAGCATTGAGATGAAAAGGGACATGGAGCATTGTGATTACAGGGGTCTAGGAGCTTTGGATGACAGAGGTCATGAATCATTTTGATTTGATTGTGATGACAATAGCCTGAAGCATTATGATGATGGGCATTGTCCATTGAGATGACAGGTGTAATGGAGCATTGAGATGAAAAGGGGCATGGAGCATTGTGATTACAGTGGTATAGGAGCATTGTGATGACAAGAGCATGGAGCATTGTGATGAAAAGTGCTTGGAGCCTTTTCATGACATGTTTCAAGGAGCATTCTGAAGACGAGTGTCAGGGAGCATTGTGATGACAACTCTCTTGAGCATTGTGATGACAAAGATCATGGAGCACTGTGATGACAGGTGTCATGGAGCATTGTGATGAGAAGGTCATGGAGCATTGGGCTGAAAATATTCATGGAGTATTGTGGTGAGAGGGTTCATGGATCCTTTTGATGGCAATGGAATGGAGCATTGTGATGACAAGGTCCTGGAGTATTGTGAAGAGAAGACCATGGAGCCTTGTGATGACAAGTCTAATGGAGCATTCTGATGAAAAGGGGCATGGAGCATTGTGATTACAGGGCCCTGGAGCCTTGTAATGACAAGAGCAAGGAGCATTGTGATGAGAAGGCCATGGAGCATTCTCTTGATTTGTGTCATGGTGTTTTGTGATGACAAGGGCAGGGACCATTGTGATTGCAGGCGTCTTGGAGCATTGTGATGACAAGGGTCATCGAGCCTTTTGAGGAGAAGGCCGTGGGACATTATGATGGCGGGGGTCATTGAGCATTGTTATGACGGGGGTAATGGAGCATAGTGATGAAAAGGTCACGGTACATAGGTCTATAAAATTTCATGGATTATTGTGATGACAGTGGGTATGGAGCATTGTGATGACAAGGGCTCCGAACACTGTGATACATGGGTCATGGAGGATTGTAATGACATGGGCATGAAGCATTGTGATGAGAAGGGCATTGAGAATTGTGATGACAAGCGTCATGGAGCTTTGTGATGACAAGGGTCATGGAGCTGTGTGATAACAAATGTCATGGAGCAGTTTGATGACAAGGGCATGGTGCATTGTGATGATAGGGTTCATGGAGCACTGACATGAAAAGTGTCATGGAGCATCGTTATGACAGGGGTCTTGGAGGATTGTGATGACAAGGAAATGGAGCATTGTGATGAGAAGGCCAAGGAGAATTCTGATGACATCCGTCATGGAGCTTCGTGATGACAAGGGCATAGAGCATTGTGATTACAGGGGTCTTGGAGCATTGAGATGAAAAGGGGCATGGTGCATTTTGATTACAGGGGTAATGGAGCATTGTGATGACAAGGGAATCGAGCATTGTGATGAAATAGGCATGGAACCTTTTCATGACAGGGTTCAAGGAGGATTCTGATGACAAGTGTCAGGGAGCATTGCGATGACAATAGTCATGAAGCACTGTGATGACAGGGCTAATGGAGCATTGTGATGAGAATGTCATGGAGCATTGGGCTGAAAATGTTCATGGAGTATTGTGATGAGAGGTGTCATGGACACTTGTGATGACAAGGGATTGGAGCATTGAGATGAGAAGAACATGGAGCATTGTGATGACAAGTGTCATGGAGCATTCTGATGAAAAGGGGCATGGAGCATTGTGATTACAGGGGTCATGGAGCATTGTGATGACAATGGCATGGAGCAATTTGATGTGAAGGCCATGGAGCTTTCTGATGATATGTGTCATGGAGTTTTGTGATGAAAAGTGCATGGAGCATTGTGATTACATGGATCTTGGGGCACTGTGATGACAATGGTCATGGAGCCTTGTGATGAAAAGGCCGTGGAACATCTTGATGGCATGGGTCATGGAGCATTGTTATGACAATGGTAATGGAGCATTGTGATGACAAAGTCATGGAGCATTTTGATGAGAAGGGCATAGAGCTTTGTGATGACAAGCATCATGGAGTTTTGGGATGACAATGTCATGGAGCAATGTGATGAGAGGGTTCATGGAGCATTATGATGACGATGGCATGGAGCATTGTGATGCCAAAGGTCATGGACCTGTGTGATGACAAATGTCATGTAGCATTTTGATGACAAGGGCATGGTGCATTGTGATGAGTAGGACAGAAAGCAATGTGATGACAGGGTCATGAGGCAGTTGGATGAAAAGTGTCATGGAACATTTTGATGACAGGCGTTATGGATCATTGTGATGTCAAGGGTCATCGAGCATTGTAATGAAAAGTGTCATGGTGCATTTTGATGACAGGAGTTATAGTACATTGTGATGTCAGGGGTCATGGAGCAGTGTGATGATAAGGGCATGTAGCATTTTGATGACAGGGGTCATGGAACATTGTGATGACATGGGTGAGGTAGTATTGTGATGACTAGTGATGGAACATTGTGATATCAGTGCTGAGAGAGCATTTTGATGAGAATTGCATGGAGAAATTTGATGACAAGTTTTATGGAGCATTGTGATGACAAGCTTGTGGAGAATTGTGATGACAAGTGCATGGCATATTGTGATGACATGTGTCATGGAGCATTGTGCTGACAAGCACATGGAGCATTTTGTGACAATGGCATGGAGCATTGTGATGACAGAGGCATTACGAATTGGTCTGACAAGTTTCATGGATTATTGTGATGACAGTGGCATGGCGAATTGTGATGAAAAGGGCATGGAGCATTGTGAGGACAAGTTTGTGGAGTATTGTGAAGACAGGTGTCCAGGAGCATTGTGATGACATATGTTCTGGTCCATTGTGATGAGAATGGCATGGGTAATTGTGATGCCAAGTGTCATGGAGGATTGTGATGTCAAACGTAATGGAGCGTTGTGATGACAAGGTCTTGGTGCATTGTGATGACAAGGGCCATTGAGAAGTTTGATGACAAGGTCGTGAAGCATTGTGATGACAAGCGCATGTACCTTGCTATGACAGGGGTCATGGAGCATTGCGATTACAAATGCATGGAGAATAGTGATGACAAGAGCATGTAACATTGTGATGAGAAGTGTTTTGGAGCATTGTGATGACAAGGACGTGGAGAATTGTGATGACAATGGACATGGAGCATTGTGAGGACCAGGGCATGGAGCACTGTGATGACAAGAACGTGCAGCATTGTGATGATAAGTCCATGGATAATAGTGATGACGAGTGTCATGGAGCACTGTAATGGTAAGGGGCATGGAGCATTGTGAGTAGAGCTGTCATGGAGTATTGTGGTGACAGGGGTCATGGAGCATTGTGATGACAATTGTCATGGAGCTTTCTGATGACAAGCTTCTGGAATATTGTGATGACAATGGCATGGAGCATTGTGATGGAAAGGGTATGGATCATTGTGATGAAAAAGGCATGGATCCTTTTCATGACAGGATTCAAGGAGCATTCCGAAGAAAAGAGTCAGGGAGCATTGTGATGACAAGTGTATTGAGCATTGTGATGCCAAAGGTCATGGAGCATTGAGATGACAAGGTCATGGAGTATGGTGATGACAGGCATCATGGAGCGTTGTGATGACAAGTCTTATGGAACATTGTGATCACACGTGTTTGGAGCATTGCGATGACAGAGTTCATGGATCATATTGATTTCAAGGAGCATGGATCTTTGTGATGAAAAGGGCATGAAGCAATGTGATCCCAAGATGCATGGAGGATTGTGATGACAATGGTAATGGAGGAATATGATGACAAACGCATGGAGCATTGTGATGAAAAGGTCATGTAGCGTTTTGCTGACAAAGGCATGGAGCATTGTGATGACAAGTGTCATGGAGCACTGTGATGACATACATCACGTAGCATTGTGATTACAGGGGTCATGGAGCATTGGGATGGCACGGCCGAGGATCATTGTGTTGACAAGTGATATGGAGAATTTTGATGACAAGAGTCCCGGATCATTGTGTTGTCAGGGGTCATGGAGCGTTGTGATGAGAGTTGTCATGGAGCATTGGGATGACAAGGGTCATGGAGCATTGTGATCATAAGGTTATGGAGCATTGGGCTGAAAATGTTCATGGAGTATTGTGATGAGAGGTGTCATGGAGCATTGTGATGACAAGGGAATGGAGCATTGTGATGACAATGTCCTGGAGCATTTAATGAGAAGACCATGGAGCCATGTGATGACAAGTCTCATGGAGCATTCTCACGAAAATCGGCATGGAGCATTGTGATTTCTGTGGTCTTGGAGCTTTGTGATGAATAGGGCATGGAGCCTTGTGATGAAAATGGCATGGAGCCTTGCCATGACAGGGTTCCAAGAGCATATTGACATCAAGTGTCAGGGACCACTGTGATGACAAGTGTATTGAGCATGGTGATTCCAAAGCTCATGGAGCATTGTGATGAGAACACCATGGATAATTTTGATGACAAGCGTCATGGGGAGTTGTGAGGACAAGTGTTATGGAACATTGTGATCACAAGGGATTGGAGCCTTGTGATGACAGAGGTCATGGAGCATTTTGAGTTCATTCTGATGACAATAGCATGAAGCACTATGATGATGGGCATGGTGCATTGTGATGACAGTGTTCATGGAGCAATGAGATGAAAAGGTGCATGGAACATTTTAGTTACAAGTGTCTTGGAGCTTTGTGATGAGAAGGGCATGCAGCATTGTGATAAGAAGGCCATGGAGGATTCTGATGACATGCGTCATGGAGCTTTGTGATGACAAGAGCATGGAGCATTGTGATGAGAAGACCATTGATAATGGTGATGACGAGCGTCATGGGGCGTTGTGATGAAAAGTGTTATGGAACATTGAGATCTCAAGGCTTTAGAGCATTGTGATGGCAGATGTCATGGAGCATTTTGATTTCATTTTGGTTACAATAGCGTGAAGCAATATGATGATGGACATGTTGTATTGTGAATACAGGGTTCATGGAGCTTTGAGAGAAAAAGTGGCATGGAGCTTTGTGATTACAGGGTTTTTGGAGCATTGTGATGACAAGGGCACGGAACACTGTGATACATCGGTCATGTAGGATTGTAACGACAAGGGCATGGAGAATTGTGATGACAAGAGCATGTAACATTGTGATGAGAAATGTCATGGAGCATTGTGATGACAAAGACGTAGAGAATTGTGATGACAAGGGACATGGAGCATTGTGATGACCAGAGCATGGAGCATTGGTCTGACAAGTTTCATGGATTATTGTGATGACAAATGTCATGGAGCATTTTAGATGACAATTGCGTGGGGCATTGTGATGGGAAGAGCAGGGAGCATTGTGATGACAAGTTTGTGGAGCATTGTGATGACAAGGGCAAGTCACATTTTGATGCCATGGGTCATGGAGCACAGTGCTGACAAGGTCATTCAGCATTGTTATGACAAAGGTCATGGAGCATTGAGATGAAAAGGGACATGGAGCATTGTGATTACAGGGGTCTAGGAGCTTTGGATGACAGAGGTCATGAATCATTTTGATTTGATTGTGATGACAATAGCCTGAAGCATTATGATGATGGGCATTGTCCATTGAGATGACAGGTGTAATGGAGCATTGAGATGAAAAGGGGCATGGAGCATTGTGATTACAGTGGTATAGGAGCATTGTGATGACAAGAGCATGGAGCATTGTGATGAAAAGTGCTTGGAGCCTTTTCATGACATGTTTCAAGGAGCATTCTGAAGACGAGTGTCAGGGAGCATTGTGATGACAACTCTCTTGAGCATTGTGATGACAAAGATCATGGAGCACTGTGATGACAGGTGTCATGGAGCATTGTGATGAGAAGGTCATGGAGCATTGGGCTGAAAATATTCATGGAGTATTGTGGTGAGAGGGTTCATGGATCCTTTTGATGGCAATGGAATGGAGCATTGTGATGACAAGGTCCTGGAGTATTGTGAAGAGAAGACCATGGAGCCTTGTGATGACAAGTCTAATGGAGCATTCTGATGAAAAGGGGCATGGAGCATTGTGATTACAGGGCCCTGGAGCCTTGTAATGACAAGAGCAAGGAGCATTGTGATGAGAAGGCCATGGAGCATTCTCTTGATTTGTGTCATGGTGTTTTGTGATGACAAGGGCAGGGACCATTGTGATTGCAGGCGTCTTGGAGCATTGTGATGACAAGGGTCATCGAGCCTTTTGAGGAGAAGGCCGTGGGACATTATGATGGCGGGGGTCATTGAGCATTGTTATGACGGGGGTAATGGAGCATAGTGATGAAAAGGTCACGGTACATAGGTCTATAAAATTTCATGGATTATTGTGATGACAGTGGGTATGGAGCATTGTGATGACAAGGGCTCCGAACACTGTGATACATGGGTCATGGAGGATTGTAATGACATGGGCATGAAGCATTGTGATGAGAAGGGCATTGAGAATTGTGATGACAAGCGTCATGGAGCTTTGTGATGACAAGGGTCATGGAGCTGTGTGATAACAAATGTCATGGAGCAGTTTGATGACAAGGGCATGGTGCATTGTGATGATAGGGTTCATGGAGCACTGACATGAAAAGTGTCATGGAGCATCGTTATGACAGGGGTCTTGGAGGATTGTGATGACAAGGAAATGGAGCATTGTGATGAGAAGGCCAAGGAGAATTCTGATGACATCCGTCATGGAGCTTCGTGATGACAAGGGCATAGAGCATTGTGATTACAGGGGTCTTGGAGCATTGAGATGAAAAGGGGCATGGTGCATTTTGATTACAGGGGTAATGGAGCATTGTGATGACAAGGGAATCGAGCATTGTGATGAAATAGGCATGGAACCTTTTCATGACAGGGTTCAAGGAGGATTCTGATGACAAGTGTCAGGGAGCATTGCGATGACAATAGTCATGAAGCACTGTGATGACAGGGCTAATGGAGCATTGTGATGAGAATGTCATGGAGCATTGGGCTGAAAATGTTCATGGAGTATTGTGATGAGAGGTGTCATGGACACTTGTGATGACAAGGGATTGGAGCATTGAGATGAGAAGAACATGGAGCATTGTGATGACAAGTGTCATGGAGCATTCTGATGAAAAGGGGCATGGAGCATTGTGATTACAGGGGTCATGGAGCATTGTGATGACAATGGCATGGAGCAATTTGATGTGAAGGCCATGGAGCTTTCTGATGATATGTGTCATGGAGTTTTGTGATGAAAAGTGCATGGAGCATTGTGATTACATGGATCTTGGGGCACTGTGATGACAATGGTCATGGAGCCTTGTGATGAAAAGGCCGTGGAACATCTTGATGGCATGGGTCATGGAGCATTGTTATGACAATGGTAATGGAGCATTGTGATGACAAAGTCATGGAGCATTTTGATGAGAAGGGCATAGAGCTTTGTGATGACAAGCATCATGGAGTTTTGGGATGACAATGTCATGGAGCAATGTGATGAGAGGGTTCATGGAGCATTATGATGACGATGGCATGGAGCATTGTGATGCCAAAGGTCATGGACCTGTGTGATGACAAATGTCATGTAGCATTTTGATGACAAGGGCATGGTGCATTGTGATGAGTAGGACAGAAAGCAATGTGATGACAGGGTCATGAGGCAGTTGGATGAAAAGTGTCATGGAACATTTTGATGACAGGCGTTATGGATCATTGTGATGTCAAGGGTCATCGAGCATTGTAATGAAAAGTGTCATGGTGCATTTTGATGACAGGAGTTATAGTACATTGTGATGTCAGGGGTCATGGAGCAGTGTGATGATAAGGGCATGTAGCATTTTGATGACAGGGGTCATGGAACATTGTGATGACATGGGTGAGGTAGTATTGTGATGACTAGTGATGGAACATTGTGATATCAGTGCTGAGAGAGCATTTTGATGAGAATTGCATGGAGAAATTTGATGACAAGTTTTATGGAGCATTGTGATGACAAGCTTGTGGAGAATTGTGATGACAAGTGCATGGCATATTGTGATGACATGTGTCATGGAGCATTGTGCTGACAAGCACATGGAGCATTTTGTGACAATGGCATGGAGCATTGTGATGACAGAGGCATTACGAATTGGTCTGACAAGTTTCATGGATTATTGTGATGACAGTGGCATGGCGAATTGTGATGAAAAGGGCATGGAGCATTGTGAGGACAAGTTTGTGGAGTATTGTGAAGACAGGTGTCCAGGAGCATTGTGATGACATATGTTCTGGTCCATTGTGATGAGAATGGCATGGGTAATTGTGATGCCAAGTGTCATGGAGGATTGTGATGTCAAACGTAATGGAGCGTTGTGATGACAAGGTCTTGGTGCATTGTGATGACAAGGGCCATTGAGAAGTTTGATGACAAGGTCGTGAAGCATTGTGATGACAAGCGCATGTACCTTGCTATGACAGGGGTCATGGAGCATTGCGATTACAAATGCATGGAGAATAGTGATGACAAGAGCATGTAACATTGTGATGAGAAGTGTTTTGGAGCATTGTGATGACAAGGACGTGGAGAATTGTGATGACAATGGACATGGAGCATTGTGAGGACCAGGGCATGGAGCACTGTGATGACAAGAACGTGCAGCATTGTGATGATAAGTCCATGGATAATAGTGATGACGAGTGTCATGGAGCACTGTAATGGTAAGGGGCATGGAGCATTGTGAGTAGAGCTGTCATGGAGTATTGTGGTGACAGGGGTCATGGAGCATTGTGATGACAATTGTCATGGAGCTTTCTGATGACAAGCTTCTGGAATATTGTGATGACAATGGCATGGAGCATTGTGATGGAAAGGGTATGGATCATTGTGATGAAAAAGGCATGGATCCTTTTCATGACAGGATTCAAGGAGCATTCCGAAGAAAAGAGTCAGGGAGCATTGTGATGACAAGTGTATTGAGCATTGTGATGCCAAAGGTCATGGAGCATTGAGATGACAAGGTCATGGAGTATGGTGATGACAGGCATCATGGAGCGTTGTGATGACAAGTCTTATGGAACATTGTGATCACACGTGTTTGGAGCATTGCGATGACAGAGTTCATGGATCATATTGATTTCAAGGAGCATGGATCTTTGTGATGAAAAGGGCATGAAGCAATGTGATCCCAAGATGCATGGAGGATTGAGATGACAATGGTAATGGAGGAATATGATGACAAACGCATGGAGCATTGTGATGAAAAGGTCATGTAGCGTTTTGCTGACAAAGGCATGGAGCATTGTGATGACAAGTGTCATGGAGCACTGTGATGACAAACATCACGTAGCATTGTGATTACAGGGGTCATGGAGCATTGGGATGACACGGCCAAGAATCATTGTGTTGACAAGTGTTATGGAGAATTTTGATGACAAGAGTCCCGGATCATTGTGTTTTCAGGGGTCATGGAGCGTTGTGATGACAGTGGTCATAGAGCATTGGGATGACAGGGGTCATGGAGCATTGTGATCATAAGGTCATGGAGCATTGGGCTGAAAATATTCATGGAGTATTGTGATGACATGTGGCATCGAGCATTGTGATGACATGGGAAGGGAGCATTGTGATGACAATGTCCTGGAGCATTTAATGAGAAGACCATGGAGCCAAGTGATGACAAGTCTCATGGAGCATTCTCACGAAAAGCGGCATGGAGCATTGTGATTACTGTGGTGTTGGAGCATTGTGATGAATAGGGCATGGAGCATTGTGATGAAAAATGCATGGAGCCTTGCCATGACAGGGTTCCAAGAGCATATTGACATCAAGTGTCAGGGACCATTGTGATGAAAAGTGTATTGAGCATTGTGAAGCCAAACTCATGGAGCATTGTGATGAGAAGACCATGGATAATTTTGATGACAAGCGTCATGGGGCGTTGTGAGGACAAGTGTTATGGAACATTGTGATCACAAGGGATTGGAGCCTTGTGATGACAGATGTCATGGAGCATTTAGAGTTCATTCTGATGACAATAGCATGAAGCACTATGATGATGGGCATGGTGCATTGTGATGACAGGGTTCATGGAACACTGAGATGTAAAGGGGCATGGAGCATTGTAGTTACAAGGGTCTTGGAGCTTTGTGATGACAAGGGCATGCAGCATTGTGATGAGAAGGCCATGGAGGATTCTGATGACATGCGTCATGGAGCTTTGTGATGACAAGAGCATGGAGCATTGTGATGAGAAGACCATGGATAATGACGATGACGAGCGTCATGAGGCGTTGTGATGAAATGTGCTGGGAACATTGTGATCCCAAGGGTTTAGAGCATTGTGATGGCAGATGTCATGGAGCATTTTGATTTCATTTTGATTAAAATAGCGTGAAGCAATATGATGATGGACATGTTGCATTGTGATTACAGGGTTCTTGGAGCATTGTGATGACAAGGGCATGGAGCATTGTGATGAGAAGGCCATGGAGCATTCTGATGACTTGTGTCATGGAGATTTTGATGACAAGGTCATGAAGCACTGTTGTAACAGTGGTCTTAGAGCATTGTGATTACAAGGGTTATGGAGCCTTGTGATAAGAAGGCCGTGGAACATTGTGATGGCTGGGGAAGTGGAGTATTGTTATGACAGTGGAAATGGAGCATTGTGATGACAAGGGCATGGAACATTGGTCTGAAAAGTTACATGGATTATTGTGATGAGAGTGGGCATGGAGCATTGTGATAACAAGGGCACGGAACACTGTGATACATGGGTCATGTAGGATTGTAACGACAAGGGCATGGAGAATTGTGATGACAAGAGCATGTAACATTGTGATGAGAAATGTCATGGAGCATTGTGATGACAAAGATGAAGAGAATTGTGATGACAAGGGACATGGAGCATTGTGATGACCAGAGCATGGAGCATTGGTCTGACAAGTTTCATGGATTATTTGGATGACGATTGTCAGGGAGCATTGTGATGACAACTCTCTTGAGCATTGTGATGACAAAGATCATGTATCACTCTGATGACATGTGTCATGGAGCATTGTGATGAGTAGGTCATGGAGCATTGGGCTGAAAATATTCATGGAGTATTGTGGTGACAGGTGTCATGGATCCTTTTGATAGCAAGGGAATGGATCATTGTGATGACAAGGTCCTGGAGCATAGTGATGAGAAGACCATGGAGCCTTGTGATGACAAGTCTGATGGAGCATTCTGATGAAAAGGGGCATGGAGCATTGTGATTACAGGGCCCTGGAGCATTGTAATGACAAGAGCAAGGAGCTTTGTGATGAGCAGGCCATGGAGCGTTCTCATGATTTGTGTCATGGTGTTTTGTGATGACAAGGGCATGGACCATTGTGATTGCAGGCGTCTTGGAGCTTTGTGATGACAAGGGTCATGGAGCCTTGTGAAGAGAAGGCCGTGGGACATTATGATGGCAGGGGTCATGGAGCATTGTTATGACGGGTGTAATGGAGCATTGTGATGAAAAGGGCATGGAACATAGGAATATAAAATTTCATGGATTATTGTGATGACAGTGGGTATGGAGCATTGTGATGACAAGGGCTCGGAACACTGTGATACATGGGTCATGGAGGATTGTAAAGACATGGGCATGGAGCATTGTGATAAGAAGGGCATCGGGAATTGTGATGACAAGGGTCATGGATCTGTGTGATAACAAATGTCACAGAGCAGTTTGATGACAAGGGCATGGTGCATTGTGATGAGAAGGGCAGGGAGCATTGTGATGACAGGTGTTATGGAACATTATGATGTCATGGCTTATGGAGAATTTTGATGATAGGGGCATGTAGCATGGTGATGACAGGTCTCATGGAACATTGTGAGATGACAAGTGTTTTGAGCATTGTGATGACAAACATCTTGGATCATTAGGATGACAAGGGCATGGAGTAGTGTGATGACAGGCATCATGGAGCATTGTGATGAGTGTGTTATGGAACATTGTGATCACAAGGGTTTGGAGCCTAGTGATGACAGAGGTCATGGATCATGTTGATTTCAAGGAGCATGGAACATTGTGATGATAAGGGCATGAAGCAATGTGATCCCAAGTTTCAGGGAGGATTGTGATGATAATGGTAAAGGCGAATTGTGATGAGAATCACATGGAGCACTGTGATGACAAGGTCATGTAGCATTTTGCTGACAAAGGCATGGAGCATTGTGATGACAAGCGTCATGGAGCCTTGTGATAAACGGGATCTTGGAGCATTGTGATGAAAAGTGAATGCATCATTGTGATGCAAAAGGCATGGTGCCTTGTCATGACAGGTTTCAAGGAGCACCCAGACGACAAGTGTCAGGGAGCATTGTGATGAAAAGTGTATTGAGCATTGTGATGACAAAGGTCATGGAGCATTGTGATGAGAAGTCCATGGATAATTGGGATGACGAGCGTCATGGGGCGTTGTGATGACAAGTGTTATGGAACATTGTGATCACAAGGGTTTGGAGCATTGTGATGACAGAGGTCATGGAGCATTTTGATTTCATTGTGATGACAAAATCATGAAGCATTATGATGAAGGGCATGGTGCATTGTGATGATAGGGTTCATGGAGCACTGAGATGAAAAGTGTCATGGAGCATTGTTATGACAGGTATCTTGAAGCATTGTGATGACAAGGGCATGGAGCATTGTGATGAGAAGGCCAAGGAGAAGTCTGATGACATGTGTCATGGATCTTCGTGATGACAAGGGCATAGAGCATTGTGATTACAGGGGTCTTGGAGCATTGAGATGAAAAGGGGCGTGGAGCATTGTGATTACAGTGGTAAAGGAGCATTGTGATGACAAGGGAATTGAGAATTGTGATGAAATAGGCATGGAACCTTTTCATGACAGGGTTCAAGGAGGATTATGATGACAAGTGTCTGGGAGCATTGTGATGACAAAAGTCATGAAGCACTGTGATGACAGGGGTAATGGAGCATTGTGATGAGAAGACCATGGATAATGGTGATGACTAGCGTCATGGGGCGTTGTGATGAAAAGTGTTATGGAACATTGAGATCTCAAGGCTTTAGAGCATTGTGATGGCAGATGTCATGGAGCATTTTGATATCATCTTGGTTACAATAGCGTGAAGCAATATAATGATGGACATGTTGTATTGTGAATACAGGGTTCATGGAGCTTTGAGAGAAAAAGTGGCATGGAGCTTTGTGATTACTGGGTTTTTGGAGCATTGTGATGACAAGGGCACGGAACACTGTGATACATGGGTCATGTAGGATTGTAACGACAAGGGCATGGAGAATTGTGATGACAAGAGCATGTAACATTGTGATGAGAAGTGTCATGGAGCATTGTGATGACAAAGACGTAGAGAATTGTGATCACAAGGGACATGGAGCATTGTGATGACCAGAGCATGGAGCATTGGTCTGACAAGTTTCATTGATTATTGTGATGACAAATGTCATGGAGCATTTTAGATGACAATTGCGTGGGGCATTGTGATGGGAAGAGCAGGGAGCATTGTGATGACAAGCTTTATGGAGCATTGTGATGACAAGGTTGTGGAGCATTGTGATGACAAGCACAAGTCACATTTTGATGCCATTTGTCATGGAGCACAGTGTTGACAAGGTCATTCAGCTTTGTTATGACAAGGGTCATGGAGCATTGAGATGAAAAGGGGCATGGAGCATTGTGATTACAGGGGTCTAGTTGCTTTGGATGACAGAGGTCATGGATCATTTTGATTTGATTGTGATGACAATAGCCTGAAGCATTATGATGATGGGCATTGTCCATTGAGATGACAGGTGTAATGGAGCATTGAGATGAAAAGGGGCATGGAGTATTGTGATTACAGTGGTATAGGAGCATTGTGATGACAAGAGCATGGAGCATTGTGATGAAAAGTGCTTGGAGCCTTTTCATGACATATTTCAAGGAACATTCTGAAGACGAGTGTCAGGGAGCATTGTGATGACAACTCTCTTTAGCATTGTGATGAAAAAGTCATGGAGCACTGTGATGACAGGTGTCATGGAGCATTGTGATGAGAAGGTCATGGAGCATTGGGCTGAAAATATTCATGGAGTATTGTGATGAGAGGGTTCATGAATCCTTTTGATGGCAATGGAATGGAGCATTGTGATGACAAGGTCCTGGAGTATTGTGAAGAGAAGACCATGGAGCCTTGTGATGACAAGTCTAATGGAGCATTCTGATGAAAAGGGGCATGGAGCATTGTGATTACAGGGCCCTGGAGCCTTGTAATGACAAGAGCAATGAGCATTGTGATGAGAAGGCCATGGAGCATTCTCTTGATTTGTGTCATGGTGTTTTGTGATGACAAGGGCATGGACCATTGTGATTGCAGGCGTCTTGGAGCATTGTGATGACAAGGGTCATCGAGCCTTGTGAGGAGAAGGCCGTGGGGCATTATGATGGCGGGGGTCATTGAGCATTGTTATGACGGGGGTAAAGGAGCAGAGTGATGAAAAGGTCACGGTACATAGGTCGATAAAATTTCATGGATTATTGTGATGACAGTGGGTATGGAGCATTGCGATGACAAGGGCTCCGAACACTGTGATACATGGGCCATGGATGATTGTAATGACATGGGCATGAAGCATTGTGATGAGAAGGGCATTGAGAATTGTGATGACAAGCGTCATGGAGCTTTGTGATGACAAGGCTCATGGAGCTGTGTGATAACAAATGTCATGGAGCAGTTTGATGACAAGGGCATGGTGCATTGTGATGAGAAGGGCAGGGAGCATTGTGATGACAGGTGTTATGGAACATTGTGATGTCAGGGCTCATGGAGCATTGTGATGATATGGGCATGTAGCATGGTGATGAGAGGTGTCATGGAACATTGTGAGATGACAAGTGTTTTGAGCATTGTGATGACATACATCTTGGATCATTGAAATGACAAGGTCATGGAGTAATGTGATGACAGGCATCATATAGCATTGTGATGAGTGTGTTATGGAACATAGTGATCACAATGGTTTGGAGCATAGTGATGACAGAGGTCATGGATCATTTTGATTTCAAGGAGCATGGAACATTGTGACGACAAGGGCATGAAGCAATGTGATTCCAAGTTTCAGGGAGGATTGTGATGACAATGGTAAGGAGTATTGTGATGAAAATCACATGGAGCACTGTGATGACAAGGTCATATAGCATTTTGCTGACAAAGGCATGGAGCATTGTGATGAGAAGTGTCATGAAACCTTGTGATAACAGGGGTCATAGAGCATTAGGATGACAAGAGCATGGACCATTTTGATGAGAAGAGTCATGGAGCATTTTGATGACAAGAGCCACAGATCATTGTGTGGTCAGGGGTCCTTGAGCGTTGTGATGACAGTGGTCATGGAGGATTTGGCTGAAAATGTTCTTGGAGCATTATGAACACAAGGGAATGGAGCATTGTGGTGACAATATCCTGGAGCATTGTGCTGAGTTGACCATGGAGTCTTTTGATGACAAGTCTCATGGAGCAACCTGATGGAAAGGAGCATGGAGCATTGTGATTACAGTTGTCTTGGAACACTGTGATGACAAGAGCATGGAGCATTGTGATGAGAAGTCCATGCAACATTCTGATGACCTTCATCATGGAGCTTTGTGATGACAATGGCTAGAGGCATGGTGATTACAGGGGTCGTGGAGCATTGTGATGAAAACGGCATGGATCATTGTGATGACAAAGGCATGGAGCCTTGCCATGACAGGGTTCAAGGAGCTCCCTGACGACAAGTGTCAGGGAGCATTGTGATGAAAAGTGTATTCAGCATTGTGATGACAGTGATCATGGAGCATTGTGATGAGAAGACCATGGATAAATGTGATGACGAGCGTCATGGGGCGTTGTGATGACAAGTGTTATGGAACATTTTGATCACAAGGGTTTGGAGCATGGTGATGACAGAGGTCATGGAGCATTTTGATTTCATTGTGATGGCAAAATCTTGAAGTATTATGATGAAGGGCATGGTGCATTGTGATGATAGGGTTCATGGAGCACTGAGATGAAAAGTGTCATGGAGCATTGTTATGACAGGGGTCTTGAAGCATTGTGATGACAAGGGCATGGAGCATTTTGATGAGAAGGCTAGGAGAATTCTGATGACATGCGTCATGGAGCTTCGCGATGACAAGGGCATTGAACATTGTGATTACTGGGGTCTTGGAGCATTGAGATGAAAAGGGGCACGGAGCTTTGTGATTACAGGAGTAAAGGAGCATTGTGATGGAAAGGCAATCGAGCATTGTGATGAAATAGGCATGGAACCTTTTCATGACAGTGTTCAAGGAGGATTCTGATGACAAGTGTCAGGGAGCATTGTGATGACAAAAGTCACGAAATACTGTGATGACAAGGCTAATAGAGCATTGTGATGAGAAGATCATGGAGCATTTGGCTGAAAATGTTCATGGAATATTGTGATGACCGGAGTCATGGAGCATTGTGATGACAAGCAATGGAGCATTGAGATGAGTAGACCATGGAGCCTTGTGATGACAAGTCTCATGGAGCATTCTGATGAAAAGGGGCATGGAGCATTGTGATTACAGGGGTCTTGGGGCACTGTGATGACAATGGTCATGGAGCCTTGTGATGAAAAGGCCGTGGAACATTTTGATGGCATGCGTCATAGAGAATTGTTATGACAGTGGTAAAGGAGCATTGTGATGACAAAGGCATGGAACATTTTGATGAGTAGGGCATCGAGCATGGTGATGACAAGCATCATGGAGCTCTGAGATGACAAATTCATGGAGCAATGTGATGAGAGCATTCATGGAGAATTGTGATGACAATGGCATGGAGCATTGTGAAGCCAAAGGTCATGGACCTCTGTGATGACAAATGTCATGTAGCATTTTGATGACAAGGGCATAGTGCATTGCGATGAGTAGGACAGAGAACAATGTGATGACAATGTCATGGAGAAGTTGGATGAAAAGTGTCATGGAACATTTTGGTGACAGTGGTTATGGATCATTGTGATGTCTAGGGTCATTGAGCATCGTGATGAAAAGGGTCATGGTGCATTTTGATGACAGGGGTTATAGTACATTGTGACGTCAGGGGTCATGGAGCACTGTGATGATAGGGGCCTGTAGCATTGTGATGACAGGGGTCATGGAACATTGTGATGACATGGTTGAGGGCGTATTGGGATGACTAGTGATGGAACATTGAGATATCTGTGGTGAGAGAGCATTTTGATGAGAATTGCATGGAGAATTTTGATGACAAGATTTATGGAGCATTGTGATGACAAGCTTGTGTAGAATTGTGATGACAAGCGCATGGCATATTGTGATGACATGTGTCATGGAGCATTGTGCTGACAAGCACATGGAGCATTGTGGTGACAATGGAATGGAGCATTGTGATGACAGAGGCATGACGAACTGGTCTGACAAGTTTCATGGATTATTGTGATGACAGTGGGCATGGCGAATTGTGATTACAAGGGCATGGAGCATTGTGAGGACAAGTTTGTGGAGTATTGTGAATACAGGTGTCCGGGAGCATTGTGATGACATATGTTCTGGTCCATTGTGATGAGAATGGCATGCCGACTTGTGATGCCAAGTGTCATGGAGGATTGTGATGTCAAACGTAATGGAGCATTGTGAAGACAAGGCCTTGGAGCATTGTGATGACAAGGGCAAGGAGCATTGTGATGACAATGGCCATTGAGAATTTTGATGACAAGGTCGTGAAGCATTGTGATGACAAGCGCATGTACCTTGCTATGACAGGGTTCATGGAGCATTGAGATTACAAATGCATGAAGAATGGTGATGACAAGGGCATGCAACATTATGATGAGAAGTGTTTTGGAGCATTGTGATGACAAGGACGTGGAGAATTGTGATGAAAAGGGACATGGAGCATTTTGAGGACCAGGGCATGGAACACTGTTATGACAAGAACGTGGATCATTGTGATGAGAAGTCCATGTTTAATTGTGATGACGAGTGTCATGGATCACTATAATGACAAGGGACATGGAGCATTGTGAGGACAGGTGTCATGGAGCATGGTGGTGACAGGGGTCATGGAGCATTGTGATGTTAAGTGTCATGAAGCATTCTGATGACAAGCTTGTGGAGTATTGTGATGATAATGGCATGGAGCATTGTGATGGAAAGGACATGGATCATTGTGATGAAAAAGGCATGGATCCTTTTCATGACAGGATTCAAAGAGCATTCCAACCACAAGTGTCAGGGAGCATTGTGATGACACGTGTATTGAGCATTGTGAGGAGAAAGTTCATGGAGCATTGAGATGACAAGGGTATGTAGTATTGTGATGACAGGCATCATGGAGCGTTGTGATGACAAGTGTTATGGAACATTGTGATCACACAGGTTTGGAGCATTGCGATGACAGTTCATGGAGCATATTGATTTCAAGGAGCATGGATCTTTGTGATGACAAAGGCATGAAGCAATGTGATCCCAAGATGCATGGAGGATTGTGATGACAATGGTAATGGAGGAATGTGCTGACAAGCGCATGGAGCATTGTGATGAAAAAGTCATGTAGTGTTTTTCTGACAACGGCATGGAGCATTGTGATGACAAGTGTCATGAAGCACTGTGATGACAAAAGTCACGAAGCATTGTGATTACAGGGGCCATGGAGCATTGGGATGACACGGCCAAGGATCATTGTGTTGACAAGTGTTATGGAGAATTTTGATGACAAGAGTCCCGGATCATTGTGTTGTCAGAAGTCATGGAGCGTTGTGATGACAGTGGTCATGAAGCATTGGAATGACAAGGGTCATGGAGCATTGTGATCATAAGGTCATGGAGCATTGGGCTGAAAATATTCATGGAGTATTGTTTTGAGAGGTGTCATGGAGCATTGTGATGACAATGACCTGGAGCATTTAATGAGAACACCATGGAGCCATGTGATGACAAGTCTCATGGAGCGTTCTCACGAAAAGCGGCATGGAGCATTGTGATTACTGTGGTCTTGGAGCATTGTGATGAATAGGGCATGGAACATTGTGATGAAAAAGGCATGGAGCCTTGCCATGACAGGGTTCCAAGAGCATATTGACATCAAGTGTCAGGGACCATTGTGATGACAAGTGTATTGATCATAGTGATGCCAAAGCTCATGGAGCATTGTGATGAGAAGACCATGGACAATTTTGATGACGAGAGTCATGGGGCATTGTGAGGACAAGTGTTATGGAACATTGTGATCACAAGGGATTGGAGCCTTGCGATGACAGTGGTCATGGAGCATTTTGAGTTAATTCTGATGACAATAGCATGAATCAATATGATGATGGGCATGGTGCATTGTGATGACTGGGTTCATGGTGCATTTAGATGAAAAGTGGCATGGAGCATTGTGATTACAGGATTCTTGGAACATTGTGATGACAAGGGCATGGAGCATTGTGATGAGAAGGCCATGGAGCTTTCTGATGACATGTGTCATGGAGATTTTGATGACAAGGTCATGAAGCATTGTTGTAACAGGGATCTTAGAGCATTGCGATTACAAGGGTCATGGAGCCTTGTGATAAGAAGGTCGTGGAACATTGTGATGGCTGGGGTCATGGAGCATTGTTATTACAGTGGCAATGGAGCATTGTGATGCCAAGGCATGGAGCATTGGTCTGAAAAATTTCATGGATTATTGGGATGAGAGTGGGCATGGAGCATTGTGATGACAAGGGCACGGAACACTGTGATACATGGGTCATGTAGGATTGTAACGAGAAGAGCATGGAGAATTGTGTTGACAAGAGCATGTAACATTGTGATGAGAAGTGTCATGGAGCATTGTGATGACAAAGACGTAGAGAATTGTGATGACAAGGGACATGGAGCATTGTGATGACCAGAGCATGGAGCATTGGTCTGACAAGTTTCATGGATTATTGTGATGACAAATGTCATGGAGCATTTTAGATAACAAGGGTGTGGGGCATTGTGATGGGAAGAGCAGAGAGCCTTGTGATGACAAGGTTTATGGAGCATTGTTATGACAAGGTTGTGGAGCATTGTGATGACAAGCACAAGTCACATTTTGATGCCATGGGTCATGGAGCACTGTGCTGACAAGGGCATGCAACGTTGTGATGACAATGTTCATGGAGCATTGAGACGAAAAGGGGCATGGAGCATTGTGATGACAGGGGTCTAGGAACTTTGTGATGACAGAGGTCATGAATCATTTTGAATTCCTTGTGATGACAAAAGCCTGAAGCATTATGATGATGGGCATGGTCCATTGTGATTACAGGTTTAATGGAGCATTGAGATGAAAAGGGGCATGGAGCATTGTGATTACAGGGGTATAGGAGCATTGTGATGACAAGAGCATGGAGCATTGTGATGAAAAGTGCTTGGAGCCTTTTCATGACATGTTTCAAGGAGCATTCTGATGACGAGTGTCAGGGAGCATTGTGATGACAACTCTCTTTAGCATTGTGATGACAAAGATCATAG
Organism: Mesoplodon densirostris; assembly: GCF_025265405.1. Classification (NCBI taxonomy): domain Eukaryota; kingdom Metazoa; phylum Chordata; class Mammalia; order Artiodactyla; family Ziphiidae; genus Mesoplodon; species Mesoplodon densirostris. Next base: position 4,784,048 of record NC_082682.1, read on the forward strand.
AGCACTGTGATGACAGACATTGTGATGAGAAGGTCATGGAGCATTGGGCTGAAAATATTCATGGAGAATTTTGGTGACAGTGGTCATGGATCCTTTTGTTGGCAAGGGAATGGAGCATTGTGATGACAAGGTCCTGGAGCATTGTGATGAGAAGACCATGGAGCCTTGTGATGACAAGTCTAATGGAGCATTCTGATGAAAAGGGGCATGGAACATTGTGATTACAGGGCCCTGGAGCATTGTAATGACAAGAGCAAGGAGATTTGTGATGAGAAGGCCATGGAGCATTCTCATGATTTGTGTCATGGTGTTTTGTGATGACAAGGTCATGGACCATTGTGATTACAGGTGTCTTGGAGCATTGTGATGACAAGGGTCATGGAGCCTTGTAAGGAGAAGGCCGTGGGACATTATGATGGCAGTGGTCATAGAGCATTGTTATGACAGGTGTAATGGAGCATTGTGATTAAAAGAGCACGGAACATATGTCTATAAAATTTCATGGATTATTGTGATGACAGTGGGTATGGAGCATTGTGATGACAAGGGCTCGGAACACTGTGATACATGGGTTATTGAGGATTGTAATGACATGGGCATGGAGCATTGTGATGAGAAGTGCATTGAGAATTCTGATGACAAGCGTCATGGAGCTTTGTGATGACAAGGGCATGGAGCAATATGATGAAAGGTCTCAGGGAGCATTGTGATGACAATGGCATGGAGCATTGTGATGCCAAGGGTCATGGAGCTGTGTGATAACAAATGTCATGGAGCTGTTTGATGACAAGGGCATTGTGCATTGTGATGAGAATGGCAGGGAGCATTGTGATTACAGGTATTATGGAACATTGTGATGTCAGGGCTCATGGAGCATTGTGATGATATGGGCATGTAGCATGGTGATGACAGGTGTCATGGAACATTGTGAGATGACAAGTGTTTTGAGCATTGTGATGACATACATCTTGGATCATTGAAATGACAAGGGCATGGAGTAATGTGATGACAGGCATCATGGAGCATTGTGATGAATGTGTTATGGAACATAGTGATCACAAGGGTTTGGAGCATAGTGATGAGAGATGTCATGGATCATTTTGATTTCAAGGAGCATGGAACATTGTGATGACAAGGGCAAGAAGCAATGTGATCCCAAGTTTCAGGGAGGATTGTGATGACAATGGTAATGGAGTATTGTGATGAGAATCACATGGAGCACTGGGATGACAAGGTCATGTAGCATTTTGCTGACAAAGGCATGGAGCATTGTGATGACAAGTGTCATGGGACATTGTGATAACAGGGGTCATAGAGCATTAGGATGACAAGAGCATGGACCATTTTGCTGAGAAGAGTCATGGAGCATTTTGATGACAAGAGCCACAGATCATTGTGTGGTCAGGAGTCTTTGAGCGTTGTGATGACAGTGGTCATGGAGGATTGAGCTGAAAATGTTCTTGGAGCATTGTGAACACAAGGGAATGGAGCATTGTGGTGACAATATCCTGGAGCATTGTGATGAGATGAACATGTAGTCTTTTGATGACAAGTCTCATGGAGCATGCTGATGGAAAGGCACATGGAGCATTGTGACTACAGTTGTTTTGGAGCATTGTGATGACACGAGCATGGAGCATTGTGATGAGAATTCCATGGAACATTCTGATGACCTGCATCATAGAGCTTTGTGATGACAATGTCAAGAGGCATTGTGATTACAGGGGTCTTGGAGCATTGAGATGAAAAGGGCAGGGATCATTGTGATGACAAAGGCATGGAGCCTTGCCATGACAGGTTTCAAGTAGCATACTGACGACAAGTGTCAGGGAGCATTGTGATGAAAAGTGTATTGAGCATTGTGATGACAAAGGTCATGGAGCATTGTGATGAGAAGACCATGGATAAATGGGATGACGAGCATCATGGGGCTTTGTGATGACAAGTGTTATGGAACATTGTCATCACAAGGGTTTGGAGCATTGTGATGACAGAGGTCATGGAGCATTTTGATTTCATTGTGATTACAAAATCTTGAAGATTATGATGAAGGGCATGGTGCATTGTGATGGTAGGGTTCATGGAGCACTGAGATGAAAAGTGTCAAGGAGCATTGTTATGACAGGGGTCTTGGAGCATTGTGGTGACAAGGACATGGAGCATTGTGATGAGAAGGCCAAGGAGAATTCTGATGACATGCGTCATGGAGATTCGTGATGACAAGGGCATAGAGCATTGTGATTACAGGGGTCTTGGAGCATTGAGAAGAAAAGGGGCATGGAGCATTGTGATTACAGGGGTATTGGAGCATTGTGATGACAAGGGAATCGAGCATTGTGATGAAATAGGCATGGAACCTTTTCATGACACGGTTCAAGGAGGATTCTGATGACAAGTGTCAGGGAGCATTGTGATGACAAATGTCATGAAGCACTGTGATGACAAGGATAATGGAGCATTGTGATGAGACTTTCATGAAGCATAGGGCTGAAAATGTTCAAGGAGTATTGTGATGACAGGAGTAATGGAGCATTGTGATGACAAGGGAATGGAGCATTGAGATGACAAGACCCTGGAGCATTGTGATGAGAAGACCATGGAGCCTTGTGATGACAAGTCTCATGGAGCATTCTGATGAAAAGTGGCATGGAGCATTGTGATTACAGAGGTCTTGGAGCATTGTGATGACAATGGCATGGAGCATTTTGATGAGAAGACCATGGAGCTTTCTGATGATATGTGTAATGGAGTTTTGTGATGAAAAGGGCATGGAGCATTGTGATTACTGGGGCCTTGGGGCACTGTGATGACAATGGTCATGGAGCCTTGTGATGAAAAGGCCTTGATGGCAGGGGTCATGGAGCATTCTTATGACAGTGGTAATGGAGCATTGTGATGACAAAGGCATGGAGCATTTTGATGAGAAAGGCATCGAGCATTGTGATAACAAGCATCATGGAGCTTTGAGATGACAAAGTCATGGAGCAATGTGATGAGAGGGTTCATGGAGCATTGTGATGACAATGGCATGGAGCATTGTGATGCCAAAGGTCATGGACCTTTGTGATGACAAAGGTCATGGAGCATTTTGCTGACAAGGGCATGGTGCACTGTGATGAGTAGGACAGAGAGCAATGTGATGACAGGGTCATGGAGCAATTGGATGAAAAGTGTTATGGAACATTTTGATGACAGGGGTTATGGATCATTGTGATGTCAAGGGTCATCGAGCATTGTGATGAAAAGTGTCATGGTGCATTTTGATGACAGATGTTATAGAACATTGTCATGTCAGGGGTCATGGAGCAGTGTGATGATAAGGGCATGTAGCATTGTGATGACAGGGGTCATGGAACATTGTGATGACAGGGGTCATGGAGCATTGTGATGACAAGTGTCATGGAGCATTCTGAGGACAAACTTGTGGAGTATTGTGATGACAATGGCATGGAGCATTGTGATGGAAAGGGCATGGATCATTGTGATGAAAAAGGCATGGATTATTTTCATGACAGGATTCAAGGAGCATTCCGACGACAAGTGTGAGGGAGCATTGTGATGACAAGTGTTTTGAGCATTGTGATGGCAAAGGTCATGGAGCATTGAGATGACAAGGGCATGGAGTATTGTGATGACAGGCATCATCGAGCGTTGTGATGACAAGTGTTATGGAACATTGTGATCACACGAGTTTGGAGCATTGCGATGACAGAGTTCATGGAGCATATTGATTTCAAGGAGCATGCATCTATGTGATGACAAGGGCATGAAGCAATGTGATCGCAAGATGCATGGAGGATTGTGATGACAATGGTAATGGAGGAATATGATGACAAGCGCATGGAGCATTGTGATGAAAAGGTCATGTAGCGTTTTGCTGCCAAAGGCATAGAGCATTGTGATGACAAGTGTCATGGAGCACTGTGATGACAAATGTCACGTAGCATTGTGATTACAGGGGTCATGGAGCATTGGGATGACACGGCCAAGGATCATTGTGTTGACAAGTGTTATGGAGAATTTTGATGACAAGAGTCCCGGATCATTGTGTTTTCAGGGGTCATGGAGCGTTGTGATGACAGTGGTCATGGAGCATTGGGATGACAAGGGTCATGGCGCATTGTGATCATAAGGTCATGCAGCATTGGGCTGAAAATGTTCATGGAGTATTGTGATGAGAGGTGTCATGGAGCATTGTGATGACAAGGGAAGGGAGCATTCTGATGACAGTGCCCTGGAGCATTTAATGAGAAGACCATGGAGCCATGTGATGACAAGTCTCATGGAGCATTCTCACGAAAAGTGGAATGGATCATTGTGATTATTGTGGTCTTGGAGCATTGTGATGAATAGGGCATGAAACATTGTGATGAAAAATGCATGGAGCCTTGCCATGACAGGTTTCCAAGAGCATATTGACATCAAGTGTCAGGGACCATTGTGATGAAAAGTGTATTGAGCATGGTGATGCCAAAGCGCATGGACCATTTTGATGAGAAGAGTCATGGAGCATTTTGATGACAAGAGCCACAGATCATTGTGTTGTCAGGAGTCATTGAGCGTTGTGATGACAGTGGTCATGGAGGATTGGGCTGAAAATGTTCTTGGAGCATTGTGAACACAAGGGAATGGTGCATTGTGGTGACAATATCGTGGAGCATTGTGATGAGATGACCATGGAGTCTTTTGATGACAAGTCTCATGGAGCAAGCTGATGGAAAGGGGCATGGAGCATTGTGATTACAGTTGTCTTGGAGCATTGTGATGACAAGAGCATGGTGCATTGTGATGAGAAGTCCATGGAACATTCTGATGACATGCATCTTGGAGCTTTGTGATGACAATGGCAAGAGGAATTGTGATTACAGGGATCTTGGAGCATTGTGTGGAAAAGGGCATGGTTCAATGTGATGACAAAGGCATGGAGCCTTGTCATGACAGAGTTCAAGGAGAATACTGACGACATGTGTCAGGGAGCATTGTGATGACAAGTGTCTTGGTGCACTGTGATGAGAAGCGTCATGGAGCCTTGTGATAACCGGGGTCTTGGAGCATTGTGATGAAAAGTGAATAAATCATTGTGATGAAAAAGGCATGGTGCCTTGTCATGACAGGGTTCAAGGAGCACCCTGATGACAAGTGTTAGGGAGCATTGTGATGAAAAGTGTATTGAGCATTGTGATGACAAAGTTCATGGAGCATTGTGATGGGAAGTACATGGATAATTGGGATTACGAGTGTAATGGGGTGTTGTGATGACAAGTGTTATGGAACATTGTGATCACAAGGGTTTGGAGCATTGTGATGACAAAGGTCATGGAGAATTTTGATTTCATTGTGATGACAACATCATGAAGCATTATGATGAAGGGCATGGTGCATTGTGATGATAGGGTTCATGGAGCACTGAGATGAGAAGTGTCATGGATCATTGTTATGACAGGGGTCTTGGAGCATTGTGATGACAAGGGCATGGAGCATTGTGATGACAAGGGCCATTGAGAAGTTTGATGACAACGTCGTGAAGCACTGTGATTACAACCGCATGTACCTAACTATGACAGGGGTCATGGAGCCTTGAGATTACAAATGCATGGAGAATGGTGATGACAAGAGCATGTAACATTGTGATGAGAAGTGTTTTGGAGCATTGTGATAACAAGGACGTGGAGAATTGTGATGACAAGGGACATGGAGCATTGAGAGGACCAGGGCATGGAGCACTGTGATGACAAGACCGTGGAGCATTGTGATGAGAAGACCATGGATAATTGTGATGACGAGTGTCATGGAGCACTGTAATGATAATGGGCATGGAGCATTGTGAGGACAGGTGTCATGGAGCATTGTGATGACAGGTGTCAGGGAGCATTGTGATGACAAGTGTCATGGAGCATTCAGAGGACAAGCTTGTGGAGTATTGTGATGACAATGGCATGGAGCATTGTGATGGAAAGGGCATGGATCACTGTGATGAAAAAGGCATGGATGCTTTTCATGACAGGATTCAAGGAGCATTCCGACGACAAGTGTCAGGGAGCATTGTGATAACAAGTGTATTGAGCATTGTGATGGCAAAGGTCATGGAGCATTGAGATGACAAGGGCATGGAGTATTGTGATGACATGCATCATGGAGCGTTGTGATGACAAGTGTTATGGAACATTGTGATCACACGGGTTTGGAGCATTGCGATGACAGAGTTCATGGATCATATTGATTTCAAGGAGCATGGATCTTTGTGATGACCAGGGCATGAAGCAATGTGAACCCAAGATGCATGGAGGATTGTGATGACAATGGTAACGGAGGAATGTGATGACAAGTGAATGGAGCATTGTGATGAAAAGGTCATGTAGCGTTTTGCTGACAAAGGCATGGAGCATTGATATGACAAGTGTCATGGAGCACTGTGATGACAAACGTCACGTAGCATTGTGATTACAGGGGTCATGGAGCATTGAGATGACACGGCCAAGGATCATTCTGTTGACAAATTTTATGGAGAATTTTGATTACAAGGGTCTCGGATCATTGTGTTGTCAGAAGTCATGGAGCGTTGTGATGAGAGTGGTCATGGAGCATTGGGATGACATGGGTCATGGAGCATTGTGATCATAATGTCATGGACCATTGGGCTGAAAATGTTCATGGAATATTGTGATGACAGGTGTCATGGAGCATTGTGATGACAAGGGAATGGAGCATTTTGATGACAATGTCCTGGAGCTATAATGAGAAGACCATGGAGCCATGTGATGACAAGTCTCATGGAGCATTCTCACGAAAAGCGGCATGGAGCATTGTGATTACTGTGGTCTTGGAGCATTGTGATGAATAGGGCATGGAGCATTGTGATGAAAAACGCATGGAGCCTTGCCATGACAGGGTTCCAAGAGCATATTGACATCAAGTGTCAGGTACCATTGTGATGACAAGTGTATTGAGCATGGTGATGCCAAAGCTCATGGAGCATTGTGATGAGAAGACCATGGATAATTTTGATGATGAGCGTCATAGGGTATTGTGAGAACAAGTGTTATGGAACATTGTGATCACAAGGGAGTGGAGCCTTGTGATGACAGAGGTCATGGAGCATTTTGAGTTCATTCTGATGAAAATAGCATGAAGCACTATGATGATGGGCATGGTGCATTTTGATGACAGGGTTCATGGAGTATTCGGATGACAAGTGTCAGGGAGCATTGTGATGACAAAAGTCATGAAGCACTGTGATGACAAGGATAATGGAGCATTGTGATGAGAAGTTCATCTAGCATTGTGATAACAGGGGTCATAGAGCATTAGGATGACAAGAGCACGGATCATTTTGATGAGAAGAGTCATGGAGCATTTTGATGACAAGAGCCACAGATCATTGTGTTGTCAGGGGTCATTGAGCGTTGTGATGACAGTGGTCATGGAGGATTGGGCTGAAAATGTTCTTGGAGCATTGTGAACACAAGGGAATGGAGCATTGTGGTGACAATATCCTGGAGCATTGTCATGAGGTGACCATGGAGTATTTTGATGACAATTCTCATGGAGCATGCTGTTGGAAAGGCACATGGAGCATTGTGATTACAGTTGTTTTCGAGCATTGTGATGACAAGAGCATGGAGCATTGTGATGAGAAGTCCATGGAACATTCTGATGACCCACATCATGGAGTTTTGTGATGACAATGGCAAGAGGCATTGTGATTACAGGGGTCTTGGAGCATAGTGATGAAAAGAGCAGGGATCATTGTGATGACAAAGGCATGGAGCCTTGCCATGACAGGGTCCAAGGAGCCTACTGACGACAAGTGTCAGGGAGCATTGTGATGAAATGTGTAATGAGCATTGTGATGAAAATGGTCATCGAGCATTGTGATGAGAAGACAATGGATAATTGGGATGACGAGCGTCATGGGGCCTTGTGATGACAAGTGTTATGGAACATTGTGATCACAAGGGTTTGGAGCATTTTGATGACAGAAGTCATAGAGCATTTTGATTTCATTGTGATAACAAAAACATGAAGATTATGGTGAGGGGCATGGAGCATTTTGATGATATGGTTCATGGAGCACTGAGATGAAAAGTGTCATGGAGCATTGTTATGACAGGTGTCTTGGAGCATTGTGATAACAAGGGCATGGAGCATTGTGATGAGAAGGCCAAGGAGAATTCTGATGACATGCGTCATGGAGCTTCGTGATGACAAGGGCATAGAGCATTGTGATTACAGGGGTCTTGGAGCATTGAGAAGAAAAGGGGCATGGGGCATTGTGATTACCGGGGTATTGGAGCCTTGTGATGACAAGGGAATCTAACATTTTGATGAATTAGGCATGGAAACTTTTCATGACAGGGTTCAAGGAGGATTCTGATGACAAGTGTCAGGGAGCATTGTAATGACAAAAGTCATGAAGCACTGTGATGACAAGGATAATGGAGCATTGTGATGAGAAGTTCATGGAGCATTGGGTTGAAAATGTTCATGGAGTATTGTGATGACTGCAGTCATGGAGCATTGTGATGACAATGTCCTGGAGCATTTAATGAGAAGATCATGTTGACATGTGATGACAGGGTCATGGAGCAATTGGATGAAAAGTGTCATGGAACATTTTGATGACAGTGGTTATGGATCATTGTGATGTCAAGGGTCATCGAGCATTGTGATGAAAAGTGTCATGGTGCATTTTGATGACAGGTGTTATAGAACATTGTGATGTCAGGGGTCATAGAGCAGTGTGATGATAAGGGCATGTAGCATTGTGATGACAGGGGTCATGGAACATTGTGATGACATGTTTGAGGGAGTATTGGGATGACTAGTGATGGAACATTGTGATATCAGTGCTGAGAGAGCATTTTGATGAGAATTGCATGGAGAAATTTGAGGACAAGATTTATGGAGCATTGTGATGACAACTTGTGGAGAATTGTGATGACAAGTGCATGGAATATTGTGATGACATGTGTCATGGAGCATTGTGCTGACAAGCACATGGAGCATTGTGGTGACAATGGCATGGAGCATTGTGATGACAGAGGCATGACGAATTGGTCTGACAAATTTCATGGATTATTGTGATGACAGTGAGCATGGCGAATTGTGGTGACAAGGGCATGGAGCATTTTGATGACAAGTTTATGGAGTATTGTGAAGACTGGTGTCCGGGAGCATTGTGATGACATATGTTCTGGTCCATTGTGATGAGAATGGCATGGGTAATTGTGATGACAAGTGTCATGGAGGATTGTGATGTCAAACGTAATGGAGCGTTGTGATGACAAGGTCTTGGAGCATTGTGATGACAAGGGCAAGGAGTATTGTGATGACAAGGGCCATTGAGATGTTTGATGACAACGTTGTGAAGCACTGTGATTACAACCGCATGTACCTAACTATGACAGGGGTCATGGAGCATTGAGATTACAAATGCATGGAGAATGGTGATGACAAGAGCATGTAACATTGTGATGAGAAGTGTTTTGGAGCATTGTGATAACAAGGACGTGGAGAATTGTAATGACAAGTGACATGGAGCATTGAGAGGACCAGGGCATGGAGCACTGTGATGACAAGACCGTGGAGCATTGTGATGAGAAGACCATGGATAATTGTGATGACGAGTGTCATGGAGCACTGTAATGATAATGGGCATGGAGCATTGTGAGGACAGGTGTCATGGAGCATTTTGATGACAGGGGTCAGGGAGCATTGTGATGACAAGTGACATAGAACATTCTGAGGACAAGCTTGTGGAGTATTGTGATGACAATGGCATGGAGCATTGTGATGGAAAGGGCATGGATCACTGTGATGAAAAAGTCATGGATGCTTTTCATGACAGGATTCAAGGAGCATTCCGACGACAAGTGTCAGGGAGCATTGTGATAACAAGTGTATTGAGCATTGTGATGGCAAAGGTCATGGAGCATTGAGATGACAAGGGCATGGAGTATTGTGATGACAGGCATCATGGAGCGTTGTGATGACAAGTGTTATGGAACATTGTGATCACATGGGTTTGGAGCATTGCGATGACAGAGTTCATGGATCATATTGATTTCAAGGAGCATGGATCTTTGTGATGACCAGGGCATGAAGCAATGTGAACCCAAGATGCATGGAGGATTGTGATGACAATGGTAATGGAGGAATGTGATGACAAGTAAATGGAGCATTGTGATGAAAAGGTCATGTAGCGTTTTGCTGACAAAGGCATGGAGCATTGATATGACAAGTGTCATGGAGCACTGTGATGACAAACGTCACGTAGCATTTTGATTACAGGGGTCATGGAGCATTGAGATGACACGGCCAAGGATCATTCTGTTGATAAATTTTATGGAGAATTTTGATTACAAGGGTCTCGGATCATTGTGTTGTCAGAAGTCATGGAGCGTTGTGATGAGAGTGGTCATGGAGCATTGGGATGACATGGGTCATGGAGCATTGAGATCATAATGTCATGGAGCATTGGGCTGAAAATGGTCATGGAATATTGTGATGACAGGTGTCATGGAGCATTGTGATGACAAGGGAATGGAGCATTATGATGACAATGTCCTGGAGCTATAATGAGAAGACCATGGAGCCATGTGATGACAAGTCTCATGGAGCATTCTCACGAAAAGCGGCAGGGAGCATTGTGATTACTGTGGTCTTGGAGCATTGTGATGAATAGGGCATGGAGCATTGTGATGAAAAACGCATGGAGCCTTGCCATGACAGGGTTCCAAGAGCATATTGACATCAAGTGTCAGGTACCATTGTGATGACAAGTGTATTGAGCATGGTGATGCCAAAGCTCATGGAGCATTGAGATGAGAAGATCATGGATAATTTTGATGACGAGCATCATGGGGCGTTGTGAGACAAGTGTTATGGAACATTGTGATCACAACGGATTGGAGCCTTGTGATGACAGAGGTCATGGAGCATTTTGAGTTCATTCTGATGACAATAGCATAAAGCACTATGATGATGGGCATGGTGCATTGTGATGACAGGGTTCATGGAGCATTGAGATGAAAAGTGGCATGGAGCATTGTGATTACAGGGTTCTTGGAGCATTGTGATGAAAAGGGCTTGGAGCATTGTGATGAGAAGGCCATGGAGCCTTCTGATGACCTGTGTCATGGAGATTTTGATGACAAGGGCATGAAGCATTGTTGTAACAGGGGTCTTAGAACATTGTGATTGCAAGGGTTATGGAGCCTTGTGATAAGAAGGCCGTGGAACATTGTGATGGCTGGGGTCATGGAGCATTCTTATGACAGTGGCAATGGAGCATTGTGATGCCAAGGGCATGGAGCACTGCTCTGAATAATTTCATGGATTATTGTGATGAGAGTGGGCATGGAGCATTGTGATGACTAGGGCATGGAACACTGTGATGCATGCGTCATGTAGGATTGTAACGACAAGGGCATGGAGAATTGTGATGACAAGAGCATGTAACATTGTGATGAGAAGTGTCATGGAGCATTGTGATGACAAAGATGTAGAGAATTGTGATGACAAGTGACATGGAGCATTGTGATGACCAGAGCATGGACCATTTGTCTGACAAGTTTCAAGGATTATTGTGATGACAAATGTCATGGAGCATTTTGATGACAAGGGCGTGGGGCCTTGTGATGGGAAGAGAAGGGAGCATTGTGATGACAAGGTTTGTGGAGCATTGTGATTACAAGCGCAAGTCACATTTTGATGCAATGGGTCATGGAGAACTGTGCTGACAAGGGTATGCAGCTTTGTGATGACATGGGTCATGGATCATTGAGATGAAAAGGTGCATGGAACATTGTGATTACAGTGGCTTAGGAGCTTTGTGATGACAGAGGTCATGGATCATTTTGATTTGCTTGTGATGACAATAGCCTGAAGCATTTTGATGATGGGCATGGTCCATTGTGATGACAGGTGTAATGGAGCATTGAGATGAAAAGGGGCATGGGGCATTGTGATTACAGGGGTATAGGAGCATTGTGATGACAAGAGCATGGAACACTGTGATGAAAAGTGCTTCGAGCCTTTTCATGACATGTTTCAAGGAGCATTCTGATGACGAATGTCAGAGAGAATTGTGATGACAACTCTCTTGAGCATTATGATGACAAAGATCATGGATCACTGTGCTGACAGGTGTCATGGAGCATTGTGATGAGAAGGTCATAGAGCATTGGGCTGAAAATATTCATGGAGTATTGTGGTGACAGGGGTCATGGATCCTTTTGATAGCAAGGGAATGGAGCATTGTGATGAAACGGTTCTGGAGCATTGTGATGACACGGTTCTGGAGCATTGTGATGAGAAGACCATGGAGCCTTGTGATGACAAGTCTAATGGAGCATTCTGATGAAAAGGGTCATGGAGCAATGTGATTACAGGGTCCTGGAGCATTGTAATGACAAGATCAAGGAGCATTGTGATGAGAATTAGATGGAGCATTCTCATGATTTGTGTCATTGAGTTTTGTGATGACAAGGGCATGGACCATTGTGATTGCAGGTGTCTTGCAGCATTGTGATGAAAACGGTCATGGAGCCTTGTGAGGAGAAGGCCGTGGGATATTATGATAGCAGGGGTCATGGAGCATTGTTATGACGGGGGTAATGGAGCATTGTGAAGAAAAGGGCACGGAACATAGGTCTATAAAATTTCATGGATTATTGTGATGACAGGGGGCATGGAGCATTTTGATGACAAGGGCTCGGAACACTGTGATACATGGGTCATGGTGGATTGTAACGACATGGGCATGGAGCATTGTGATGAGAAGGGCATCGAGAATTGTGATGACAAGCGTCATGGAGCTTTGTGAGGACAACGGCATGGAGCAATATGATGACACGTTTCAGGGAGCATTGTGATGCCAAAAGTATTGGAGCTGTGTGGTAACAAATGTCATGGAGCAGTTTGATGACAAGGGCATGGTGCATTGTGATGAGAAGGGCAGGGAACATTGTGATGACAGGTGGTATGGAACATTGTGTTGTCAGGGCTCATGGAGCATTGTGATGATATGTGCATGTAGCATGGTGATGACAGGTGTCATGGAACAGTGTGAGATGACAAGTGTTTTGAGCACTGTGATGACATACATCTTGGATCATTGAGATGACAAGGGCATGGAGTAGTGTGATGACAAGCATCATGGAGCATTGTGATGAGTGTGTTATGGAACTTTGTGATCACAAGGGTTTGGAGCCTAGTGATGACAGAAGTCATGGATCATTTTGATTTCAAGGAGCATGGAACATTGTAATGACAAGGGCATGAAGCAATGTGATCCCAAGTTTCAGGGAGGATTGTGATGACAATGGTAATGGAGTATTGTGATGAGAATCACATGGAGCACTGTGATGACAAGGTCATGTAGCATTTTGCTGACAAAGGCATGGAGCATTGTGATGACAAGTGTCATGGAACATTGTGATAACAGGGGTCATAGAGCATTAGGATGACAAGAGCATGGACCATTTTGATGAGAAGAGTCATGGAGCATTTTGATGACAAGAGCCACAGATCATTGTGTTGTCAGGTGTCATTGAGCGTTGTGATGACAGTGGTCATGGAGGATTGCCCTGAAAATGTTCTTGGAGAATTGTGAACACAAGAGAATGGTGCATTGTGGTGACAATATCGTGGAGCATTGTGATGAGATGACCATGGAGTCTTTTGATGACAAGTCTCATGGAGCAAGCTGATGGAAAGGGGCATGGAGCATTGTGATTACAGTTGTCTTGGAGCATTGTGATGACAAGAGCATGGTGCATTGTGATGAGAAGTCCATGGAACATTCTGATGACATGCATCTTGGAGCTTTGTGATGACAATGGCAAGAGGAATTGTGATTACAGGGATCTTGGAGCATTGTGTGGAAAAGGGCATGGTTCAATGTGATGACAAAGGCATGGAGCCTTGTCATGACAGAGTTCAAGGAGAATACTGACGACATGTGTCAGGGAGCATTGTGATGACAAGTGTCTTGGTGCACTGTGATGAGAAGCGTCATGGAGCCTTGTGATAACTGGGGTCTTGGAGCATTGTGATGAAAAGTGAATAAATCATTGTGATGAAAAAGGCATGGTGCCTTGTCATGACAGGGTTCAAGGAGCACCCTGATGACAAGTGTTAGGGAGCATTGTGATGAAAAGTGTATTGAGCATTGTGATGACAAAGTTCATGGAGCATTGTGATGGGAAGTACATGGATAATTGGGATTATGAGTGTCATGGGGTGTTGTGATGACAAGTGTTATGGAACATTGTGATCACAAGGGTTTGGAGCATTGTGATGACAAAGGTCATGGAGAATTTTGATTTCATTGTGATGACAACATCATGAAGCATTATGATGAAGGGCATGGTGCATTGTGATGATAGGGTTCATGGAGCACTGAGATGAAAAGTGTCATGGATCATTGTTATGACAGGGGTCTTGGAGCATTGTGATGACAAGGGCATGGAGCATTGTGATGACAAGGGCCATTGAGAAGTTTGATGACAACGTCGTGAAGCACTGTGATTACAACCGCATGTACCTAACTATGACAGGGGTCATGGAGCCTTGAGATTACAAATGCATGGAGAATGGTGATGACAAGAGCATGTAACATTGTGATGAGAAGTGTTTTGGAGCATTGTGATAACAAGGACGTGGAGAATTGTGATGACAAGGGACATGGAGCATTGAGAGGACCAGGGCATGGAGCACTGTGATGACAAGACCGTGGAGCATTGTGATGAGAAGACCATGGATAATTGTGATGACGAGTGTCATGGAGCACTGTAATGATAATGGGCATGGAGCATTGTGAGGACAGGTGTCATGGAGCCTTGTGATGACAGGGGTCAGGGAGCATTGTGATGACAAGTGTCATGGAGCATTCTGAGGACAAGCTTGTGGAGTATTGTGATGACAATGGCATGGAGCATTGTGATGGAAAGGGCATGGATCACTGTGATGAAAAAGGCATGGATGCTTTTCATGACAGGATTCAAGGAGCATTCCGACGACAAGTGTCAGGGAGCATTGTGATAACAAGTGTATTGAGCATTGTGATGGCAAAGGTCATGGAGCATTGAGATGACAAGGGCATGGAGTATTGTGATGACATGCATCATGGAGCGTTGTGATGACAAGTGTTATGGAACATTGTGATCACACGGGTTTGGAGCATTGCGATGACAGAGTTCATGGATCATATTGATTTCAAGGAGCATGGATCTTTGTGATGACCAGGGCATGAAGCAATGTGAACCCAAGATGCATGGAGGATTGTGATGACAATGGTAACGGAGGAATGTGATGACAAGTGAATGGAGCATTGTGATGAAAAGGTCATGTAGCGTTTTGCTGACAAAGGCATGGAGCATTGATATGACAAGTGTCATGGAGCACTGTGATGACAAACGTCACGTAGCATTGTGATTACAGGGGTCATGGAGCATTGAGATGACACGGCCAAGGATCATTCTGTTGATAAATTTTATGGAGAATTTTGATTACAAGGGTCTCGGATCATTGTGTTGTCAGAAGTCATGGAGCGTTGTGATGAGAGTGGTCATGGAGCATTGGGATGACATGGGTCATGGAGCATTGAGATCATAATGTCATGGAGCATTGGGCTGAAAATGGTCATGGAATATTGTGATGACAGGTGTCATGGAGCATTGTGATGACAAGGGAATGGAGCATTATGATGACAATGTCCTGGAGCTATAATGAGAAGACCATGGAGCCATGTGATGACAAGTCTCATGGAGCATTCTCACGAAAAGCGGCAGGGAGCATTGTGATTACTGTGGTCTTGGAGCATTGTGATGAATAGGGCATGGAGCATTGTGATGAAAAACGCATGGAGCCTTGCCATGACAGGGTTCCAAGAGCATATTGACATCAAGTGTCAGGTACCATTGTGATGACAAGTGTATTGAGCATGGTGATGCCAAAGCTCATGGAGCATTGTGATGAGAAGACCATGGATAATTTTGATGACGAGCATCATGGGGCGTTGTGAGACAAGTGTTATGGAACATTGTGATCACAACGGATTGGAGCCTTGTGATGACAGAGGTCATGGAGCATTTTGAGTACATTCTGATGACAATAGCATAAAGCACTATGATGATGGGCATGGTGCATTGTGATGACAGGGTTCATGGAGCATTGAGATGAAAAGTGGCATGGAGCATTGTGATTACAGGGTTCTTGGAGCATTGTGATGAAAAGGGCTTGGAGCATTGTGATGAGAAGGCCATGGAGCCTTCTGATGACCTGTGTCATGGAGATTTTGATGACAAGGGCATGAAGCATTGTTGTAACAGGGGTCTTAGAACATTGTGATTGCAAGGGTTATGGAGCCTTGTGATAAGAAGGCCGTGGAACATTGTGATGGCTGGGGTCATGGAGCATTCTTATGACAGTGGCAATGGAGCATTGTGATGCCAAGGGCATGGAGCACTGCTCTGAATAATTTCATGGATTATTGTGATGAGAGTGGGCATGGAGCATTGTGATGACAAGGGCATGGAAAACTGTGATGCATGCGTCATGTAGGATTGTAACGACAAGGGCATGGAGAATTGTGATGACAAGAGCATGTAACATTGTGATGAGAAGTGTCATGGAGCATTGTGATGACAAAGATGTAGAGAATTGTGATGACAAGTGACATGGAGCATTGTGATGACCAGAGCATGGACCATTTGTCTGACAAGTTTCATGGATTATTGTGATGACAAATGTCATGGAGCATTTTGATGACAAGGGCGTGGGGCCTTGTGATGGGAAGAGAAGGGAGCATTGTGATGACAAGGTTTGTGGAGCATTGTGATTACAAGCGCAAGTCACATTTTGATGCAATGGGTCATGGAGAACTGTGCTGACAAGGGTATGCAGCTTTGTGATGACATGGGTCATGGATCATTGAGATGAAAAGGTGCATGGAACATTGTGATTACAGTGGCTTAGGAGCTTTGTGATGACAGAGGTCATGGATCATTTTGATTTGCTTGTGATGACAATAGCCTGAAGCATTTTGATGATGGGCATGGTCCATTGTGATGACAGGTGTAATGGAGCATTGAGATGAAAAGGGGCATGGGGCATTGTGATTACAGGGGTATAGGAGCATTGTGATGACAAGAGCATGGAACACTGTGATGAAAAGTGCTTCGAGCCTTTTCATGACATGTTTCAAGGAGCATTCTGATGACGAATGTCAGAGAGAATTGTGATGACAACTCTCTTGAGCATTATGATGACAAAGATCATGGATCACTGTGCTGACAGGTGTCAT
Source organism: Mesoplodon densirostris (assembly GCF_025265405.1). Taxonomy (NCBI): domain Eukaryota; kingdom Metazoa; phylum Chordata; class Mammalia; order Artiodactyla; family Ziphiidae; genus Mesoplodon; species Mesoplodon densirostris. Next base: position 4,801,356 of record NC_082682.1, read on the forward strand.
GGAGCATTGTGATGAGAAGGTCATAGAGCATTGGGCTGAAAATATTCATGGAGTATTGTGGTGACAGGGGTCATGGATCCTTTTGATAGCAAGGGAATGGAGCATTGTGATGAAACGGTTCTGGAGCATTGTGATGACACGGTTCTGGAGCATTGTGATGAGAAGACCATGGAGCCTTGTGATGACAAGTCTAATGGAGCATTCTGATGAAAAGGGTCATGGAGCAATGTGATTACAGGGTCCTGGAGCATTGTAATGACAAGATCAAGGAGCATTGTGATGAGAATTAGATGGAGCATTCTCATGATTTGTGTCATTGAGTTTTGTGATGACAAGGGCATGGACCATTGTGATTGCAGGTGTCTTGCAGCATTGTGATGAAAACGGTCATGGAGCCTTGTGAGGAGAAGGCCGTGGGATATTATGATAGCAGGGGTCATGGAGCATTGTTATGACGGGGGTAATGGAGCATTGTGAAGAAAAGGGCACGGAACATAGGTCTATAAAATTTCATGGATTATTGTGATGACAGGGGGCATGGAGCATTTTGATGACAAGGGCTCGGAACACTGTGATACATGGGTCATGGTGGATTGTAACGACATGGGCATGGAGCATTGTGATGAGAAGGGCATCGAGAATTGTGATGACAAGCGTCATGGAGCTTTGTGAGGACAACGGCATGGAGCAATATGATGACACGTTTCAGGGAGCATTGTGATGCCAAAAGTATTGGAGCTGTGTGGTAACAAATGTCATGGAGCAGTTTGATGACAAGGGCATGGTGCATTGTGATGAGAAGGGCAGGGAACATTGTGATGACAGGTGGTATGGAACATTGTGTTGTCAGGGCTCATGGAGCATTGTGATGATATGTGCATGTAGCATGGTGATGACAGGTGTCATGGAACAGTGTGAGATGACAAGTGTTTTGAGCATTGTGATGACATACATCTTGGATCATTGAGATGACAAGGGCATGGAGTAGTGTGATGACAAGCATCATGGAGCATTGTGATGAGTGTGTTATGGAACTTTGTGATCACAAGGGTTTGGAGCATAGTGATGACAGAAGTCATGGATCATTTTGATTTCAAGGAGCATGGAACATTGTAATGACAAGGGCATGAAGCAATGTGATCCCAAGTTTCAGGGAGGATTGTGATGACAATGGTAATGGAGTATTGTGATGAGAATCACATGGAGCACTGTGATGACAAGGTCATGTAGCATTTTGCTGACAAAGGCATGGAGCATTGTGATGACAAGTGTCATGGAACATTGTGATAACAGGGGTCATAGAGCATTAGGATGACAAGAGCATGGACCATTTTGATGAGAAGAGTCATGGAGCATTTTGATGACAAGAGCCACAGATCATTGTGTTGTCAGGTGTCATTGAGCGTTGTGATGACAGTGGTCATGGAGGATTGCCCTGAAAATGTTCTTGGAGAATTGTGAACACAAGAGAATGGTGCATTGTGGTGACAATATCGTGGAGCATTGTGATGAGATGACCATGGAGTCTTTTGATGACAAGTCTCATGGAGCAAGCTGATGGAAAGGGGCATGGAGCATTGTGATTACAGTTGTCTTGGAGCATTGTGATGACAAGAGCATGGTGCATTGTGATGAGAAGTCCATGGAACTTTCTGATGACATGCATCTTGGAGCTTTGTGATGACAATGGCAAGAGGAATTGTGATTACAGGGATCTTGGAGCATTGTGTGGAAAAGGGCATGGTTCAATGTGATGACAAAGGCATGGAGCCTTGTCATGACAGAGTTCAAGGAGAATACTGACGACATGTGTCAGGGAGCATTGTGATGACAAGTGTCTTGGTGCACTGTGATGAGAAGCGTCATGGAGCCTTGTGATAACCGGGGTCTTGGAGCATTGTGATGAAAAGTGAATAAATCATTGTGATGAAAAAGGCATGGTGCCTTGTCATGACAGGGTTCAAGGAGCACCCTGATGACAAGTGTTAGGGAGCATTGTGATGAAAAGTGTATTGAGCATTGTGATGACAAAGTTCATGGAGCATTGTGATGGGAAGTACATGGATAATTGGGATTATGAGTGTCATGGGGTGTTGTGATGACAAGTGTTATGGAACATTGTGATCACAAGGGTTTGGAGCATTGTGATGACAAAGGTCATGGAGAATTTTGATTTCATTGTGATGACAACATCATGAAGCATTATGATGAAGGGCATGGTGCATTGTGATGATAGGGTTCATGGAGCACTGAGATGAAAAGTGTCATGGATCATTGTTATGACAGGGGTCTTGGAGCATTGTGATGACAAGGGCATGGAGCATTGTGATGACAAGGGCCATTGAGAAGTTTGATGACAACGTCGTGAAGCACTGTGATTACAACCGCATGTACCTAACTATGACAGGGGTCATGGAGCCTTGAGATTACAAATGCATGGAGAATGGTGATGACAAGAGCATGTAACATTGTGATGAGAAGTGTTTTGGAGCATTGTGATAACAAGGACGTGGAGAATTGTGATGACAAGGGACATGGAGCATTGAGAGGACCAGGGCATGGAGCACTGTGATGACAAGACCGTGGAGCATTGTGATGAGAAGACCATGGATAATTGTGATGACGAGTGTCATGGAGCACTGTAATGATAATGGGCATGGAGCATTGTGAGGACAGGTGTCATGGAGCCTTGTGATGACAGGGGTCAGGGAGCATTGTGATGACAAGTGTCATGGAGCATTCTGAGGACAAGCTTGTGGAGTATTGTGATGACAATGGCATGGAGCATTGTGATGGAAAGGGCATGGATCACTGTGATGAAAAAGGCATGGATGCTTTTCATGACAGGATTCAAGGAGCATTCCGACGACAAGTGTCAGGGAGCATTGTGATAACAAGTGTATTGAGCATTGTGATGGCAAAGGTCATGGAGCATTGAGATGACAAGGGCATGGAGTATTGTGATGACATGCATCATGGAGCGTTGTGATGACAAGTGTTATGGAACATTGTGATCACACGGGTTTGGAGCATTGCGATGACAGAGTTCATGGATCATATTGATTTCAAGGAGCATGGATCTTTGTGATGACCAGGGCATGAAGCAATGTGAACCCAAGATGCATGGAGGATTGTGATGACAATGGTAACGGAGGAATGTGATGACAAGTGAATGGAGCATTGTGATGAAAAGGTCATGTAGCGTTTTGCTGACAAAGGCATGGAGCATTGATATGACAAGTGTCATGGAGCAATGTGATGACAAACGTCACGTAGCATTGTGATTACAGGGGTCATGGAGCATTGAGATGACACGGCCAAGGATCATTCTGTTGACAAATTTTATGGAGAATTTTGATTACAAGTGTCTCGGATCATTGTGTTGTCAGAAGTCATGGAGCGTTGTGATGAGAGTGGTCATGGAGCATTGGGATGACATGGGTCATGGAGCATTGTGATCATAATGTCATGGAGCATTGGGCTGAAAATGTTCATGGAATATTGTGATGACAGGTGTCATGGAGCATTGTGATGACAAGGAAATGGAGCATTTTGATGACAATGTCCTGGAGCTATAATGAGAAGACCATGGAGCCATGTGATGACAAGTCTCATGGAGCAATCTCAAGAAAAGCGGCAGGGAGCATTGTGATTACTGTGGTCTTGGAGCATTGTGATGAATAGGGCATGGAGCATTGTGATGAAAAACGTATGGAGCCTTGACATGACAGGGTTCCAAGAGCATATTAACATCAAGTGTCAGGTACCATTGTGATGACAAGTGTATTGAGCATGGTGATGCCAAAGCTCATGGAGCATTGTGATGAGAAGACCATGGATAATTTTGATGACGAGCATCATGGGGCGTTGTGAGACAAGTGTTATGGAACATTGTGATCACAACGGATTGGAGCCTTGTGGTGACAGAGGTCATGGAGCATTTTGAGTTCATTCTGATGACAATAGCATAAAGCACTATGATGATGGGCATGGTGCATTGTGATGACAGGGTTCATGGAGCATTGAGATGAAAAGTGGCATGGAGCATTGTGATTACAGGGTTCTTGGAGCATTGTGATGACAAGGGCTTGGAGCATTGTGATGAGAAGGCCATGGAGCCTTCTGATGACCTGTGTCATGGAGTTTTTGATGACAAGGGCATGAAGCATTGTTGTAACAGGTGTCTTAGAGCATTGTGATTGCAAGGGTTATGGAGCCTTGTGATAAGAAGGCCGTGGAACATTGTGATGGCTGGGGTCATGGAGCATTGTTATGACAGTGGCAATAGAGCATTGTGATGCCAAGGGCATGGAGCACTGCTCTGAATAATTTCATGGATTATTGTGATGAGAGTGGGCATGGAGCATTGTGATGACAAGGGCATGGAACACTGTGATACATGGGTCATGTAGGATTGTAACGACAAGGGCATGGAGAATTGTGATGACAAGAGCCTGTAACATTGTGATGAGAAGTGTCATGGAGCTTTGTGATCACAAAGATGTAGAGAATTGTGATGACAAGTGACATGGAGCATTGTGATGACCAGAGCATGGACCATTTGTCTGACAAGTTTCATGGATTATTGTGATGACAAATGTCATGGAGCATTTTGATGACAAGGGCGTGGGGCCTTGTGATGGGAAGAGAAGGGAGCATTGTGATGACAAGTTTTGTGGAGCATTGTGATTACAAGCGCAAGTCACAGTTTGATGCAATGGGTCATGGAGAACTGTGCTGACAAGGGTATGCAGCTTTGTGATGACATGGGTCATGGATCATTGAGATGAAAAGGTGCATGGAACATTGTGATTACAGTGGCTTAGGAGCTTTGTGATGACAGAGGTCATGGATCATTTTGATTTGCTTGTGATGACAATAGCCTGAAGCATTATGATGATGGGCATGGTCCATTGTGATGACAGGTGTAATGGAGCATTGAGATGAAAAGGGGCATGGGGCATTGTGATTACAGGGGTATAGGAGCATTGTGATGACAAGAGCATGGAACACTGTGATGAAAAGTGCTTCGAGCCTTTTCATGACATGTTTCCAGGAGCATTCTGATGACGAATGTCAGAGAGAATTGTGATGACAACTCTCTTGAGCATTATGATGACAAAGATCATGGATCACTGTGCTGACAGGTGTCATGGAGCATTGTGATGAGAAGGTCATAGAGCATTGGGCTGAAAATATTCATGGAGTATTGTGGTGACAGGGGTCATGGATCCTTTTGATAGCAAGGGAATGGAGCATTGTGATGAAACGGTTCTGGAGCATTGTGATGACACGGTTCTGGAGCATTGTGATGAGAAGACCATGGAGCCTTGTGATGACAAGTCTAATGGAGCATTCTGATGAAAAGGGTCATGGAGCAATGTGATTACAGGGTCCTGGAGCATTGTAATGACAAGATCAAGGAGCATTGTGATGAGAATTAGATGGAGCATTCTCATGATTTGTGTCATTGAGTTTTGTGATGACAAGGGCATGGACCATTGTGATTGCAGGTGTCTTGCAGCATTGTGATGAAAACGGTCATGGAGCCTTGTGAGGAGAAGGCCGTGGGATATTATGATAGCAGGGGTCATGGAGCATTGTTATGACGGGGGTAATGGAGCATTGTGAAGAAAAGGGCACGGAACATAGGTCTATAAAATTTCATGGATTATTGTGATGACAGGGGGCATGGAGCATTTTGATGACAAGGGCTCGGAACACTGTGATACATGGGTCATGGTGGATTGTAACGACATGGGCATGGAGCATTGTGATGAGAAGGGCATCGAGAATTGTGATGACAAGCGTCATGGAGCTTTGTGAGGACAACGGCATGGAGCAATATGATGACACGTTTCAGGGAGCATTGTGATGCCAAAAGTATTGGAGCTGTGTGGTAACAAATGTCATGGAGCAGTTTGATGACAAGGGCATGGTGCATTGTGATGAGAAGGGCAGGGAACATTGTGATGACAGGTGGTATGGAACATTGTGTTGTCAGGGCTCATGGAGCATTGTGATGATATGTGCATGTAGCATGGTGATGACAGGTGTCATGGAACAGTGTGAGATGACAAGTGTTTTGAGCATTGTGATGACATACATCTTGGATCATTGAGATGACAAGGGCATGGAGTAGTGTGATGACAAGCATCATGGAGCATTGTGATGAGTGTGTTATGGAACTTTGTGATCACAAGGGTTTGGAGCATAGTGATGACAGAAGTCATGGATCATTTTGATTTCAAGGAGCATGGAACATTGTAATGACAAGGGCATGAAGCAATGTGATCCCAAGTTTCAGGGAGGATTGTGATGACAATGGTAATGGAGTATTGTGATGAGAATCACATGGAGCACTGTGATGACAAGGTCATGTAGCATTTTGCTGACAAAGGCATGGAGCATTGTGATGACAAGTGTCATGGAACATTGTGATAACAGGGGTCATAGAGCATTAGGATGACAAGAGCATGGACCATTTTGATGAGAAGAGTCATGGAGCATTTTGATGACAAGAGCCACAGATCATTGTGTTGTCAGGTGTCATTGAGCGTTGTGATGACAGTGGTCATGGAGGATTGCCCTGAAAATGTTCTTGGAGAATTGTGAACACAAGAGAATGGTGCATTGTGGTGACAATATCGTGGAGCATTGTGATGAGATGACCATGGAGTCTTTTGATGACAAGTCTCATGGAGCAAGCTGATGGAAAGGGGCATGGAGCATTGTGATTACAGTTGTCTTGGAGCATTGTGATGACAAGAGCATGGTGCATTGTGATGAGAAGTCCATGGAACATTCTGATGACAGGCATCTTGGAGCTTTGTGATGACAATGGCAAGAGGAATTGTGATTACAGGGATCTTGGAGCATTGTGTGGAAAAGGGCATGGTTCAATGTGATGACAAAGGCATGGAGCCTTGTCATGACAGAGTTCAAGGAGAATACTGACGACATGTGTCAGGGAGCATTGTGATGACAAGTGTCTTGGTGCACTGTGATGAGAAGCGTCATGGAGCCTTGTGATAACCGGGGTCTTGGAGCATTGTGATGAAAAGTGAATAAATCATTGTGATGAAAAAGGCATGGTGCCTTGTCATGACAGGGTTCAAGGAGCACCCTGATGACAAGTGTTAGGGAGCATTGTGATGAAAAGTGTATTGAGCATTGTGATGACAAAGTTCATGGAGCATTGTGATGGGAAGTACATGGATAATTGGGATTACGAGTGTCATGGGGTGTTGTGATTACAAGTGTTATGGAACATTGTGATCACAAGGGTTTGGAGCATTGTGATGACAAAGGTCATGGAGAATTTTGATTTCATTGTGATGACAACATCATGAAGCATTATGATGAAGGGCATGGTGCATTGTGATGATAGGGTTCATGGAGCACTGAGATGAAAAGTGTCATGGATCATTGTTATGACAGGGGTCTTGGAGCATTGTGATGACAAGGGCATGGAGCATTGTGATGACAAGGGCCATTGAGAAGTTTGATGACAACGTCGTGAAGCACTGTGATTACAACCACATGTACCTAACTATGACAGGGGTCATGGAGCCTTGAGATTACAAATGCATGGAGAATGGTGATGACAAGAGCATGTAACATTGTGATGAGAAGTGTTTTGGAGCATTGTGATAACAAGGACGTGGAGAATTGTGATGACAAGGGACATGGAGCATTGAGAGGACCAGGGCATGGAGCATTGTGATGACAAGACCGTGGAGCATTGTGATGAGAAGACCATGGATAATTGTGATGACGAGTGTCATGGAGCACTGTAATGATAATGGGCATGGAGCATTGTGAGGACAGGTGTCATGGAGCCTTGTGATGACAGGGGTCAGGGAGCATTGTGATGACAAGTGTCATGGAGCATTCTGAGGACAAGCTTGTGGAGTATTGTGATGACAATGGCATGGAGCATTGTGATGGAAAGGGCATGGATCACTGTGATGAAAAAGGCATGGATGCTTTTCATGACAGGATTCAAGGAGCATTCCGACGACAAGTGTCAGGGAGCATTGTGATAACAAGTGTATTGAGCATTGTGATGGCAAAGGTCATGGAGCATTGAGATGACAAGGGCATGGAGTATTGTGATGACATGCATCATGGAGCGTTGTGATGACAAGTGTTATGGAACATTGTGATCACACGGGTTTGGAGCATTGCGATGACAGAGTTCATGGATCATATTGATTTCAAGGAGCATGGATCTTTGTGATGACCAGGGCATGAAGCAATGTGAACCCAAGATGCATGGAGGATTGTGATGACAATGGTAACGGAGGAATGTGATGACAAGTGAATGGAGCATTGTGATGAAAAGGTCATGTAGCGTTTTGCTGACAAAGGCATGGAGCATTGATATGACAAGTGTCATGGAGCACTGTGATGACAAACGTCACGTAGCATTGTGATTACAGGGGTCATGGAGCATTGAGATGACACGGCCAAGGATCATTCTGTTGACAAATTTTATGGAGAATTTTGATTACAAGTGTCTCGGATCATTGTGTTGTCAGAAGTCATGGAGCGTTGTGATGAGAGTGGTCATGGAGCATTGGGATGACATGGGTCATGGAGCATTGTGATCATAATGTCATGGAGCATTGGGCTGAAAATGTTCATGGAATATTGTGATGACAGGTGTCATGGAGCATTGTGATGACAAGGAAATGGAGCATTTTGATGACAATGTCCTGGAGCTATAATGAGAAGACCATGGAGCCATGTGATGACAAGTCTCATGGAGCAATCTCAAGAAAAGCGGCAGGGAGCATTGTGATTACTGTGGTCTTGGAGCATTGTGATGAATAGGGCATGGAGCATTGTGATGAAAAACGTATGGAGCCTTGACATGACAGGGTTCCAAGAGCATATTGACATCAAGTGTCAGGTACCATTGTGATGACAAGTGTATTGAGCATGGTGATGCCAAAGCTCATGGAGCATTGTGATGAGAAGACCATGGATAATTTTGATGACGAGCATCATGGGGCGTTGTGAGACAAGTGTTATGGAACATTGTGATCACAACGGATTGGAGCCTTGTGGTGACAGAGGTCATGGAGCATTTTGAGTTCATTCTGATGACAATAGCATAAAGCACTATGATGATGGGCATGGTGCATTGTGATGACAGGGTTCATGGAGCATTGAGATGAAAAGTGGCATGGAGCATTGTGATTACAGGGTTCTTGGAGCATTGTGATGACAAGGGCTTGGAGCATTGTGATGAGAAGGCCATGGAGCCTTCTGATGACCTGTGTCATGGAGATTTTGATGACAAGGGCATGAAGCATTGTTGTAACAGGGGTCTTAGAGCATTTTGATTGCAAGGGTTATGGAGCCTTGTGATAAGAAGGCCGTGGAACATTGTGATGGCTGGGGTCATGGAGCATTGTTATGACAGTGGCAATGGAGCATTGTGATGCCAAGGGCATGGAGCACTGCTCTGAATAATTTCATGGATTATTGTGATGAGAGTGGGCATGGAGCATTGTGATGACAAGGGCATGGAACACTGTGATACATGGGTCATGTAGGATTGTAACGACAAGGGCATGGAGAATTGTGATGACAAGAGCCTGTAACATTGTGATGAGAAGTGTCATGGAGCATTGTGATGACAAAGATGTAGAGAATTGTGATGACAAGTGACATGGAGCATTGTGATGACCAGAGCATGGACCATTTGTCTGACAAGTTTCATGGATTATTGTGATGACAAATGTCATGGAGCATTTTGATGACAAGGGCGTGGGGCCTTGTGATGGGAAGAGAAGGGAGCATTGTGATGACAAGGTTTGTGGAGCATTGTGATTACAAGCGCAAGTCACATTTTGATGCAATGGGTCATGGAGAACTGTGCTGACAAGGGTATGCAGCTTTGTGATGACATGGGTCATGGATCATTGAGATGAAAAGGTGCATGGAACATTGTGATTACAGTGGCTTAGGAGCTTTGTGATGACAGAGGTCATGGATCATTTTGATTTGCTTGTGATGACAATAGCCTGAAGCATTATGATGATGGGCATGGTCCATTGTGATGACAGGTGTAATGGAGCATTGAGATGAAAAGGGGCATGGGGCATTGTGATTACAGGGGTATAGGAGCATTGTGATGACAAGAGCATGGAACATTGTGATGAAAAGTGCTTCGAGCCTTTTCATGACATGTTTCAAGGAGCATTCTGATGACGAATGTCAGAGAGAATTGTGATGACAACTCTCTTGAGCATTATGATGACAAAGATCATGGATCACTGTGCTGACAGGTGTCATGGAGCATTGTGATGAGAAGGTCATAGAGCATTGGGCTGAAAATATTCATGGAGTATTGTGGTGACAGGGGTCATGGATCCTTTTGATAGCAAGGGAATGGAGCATTGTGATGAAACGGTTCTGGAGCATTGTGATGACACGGTTCTGGAGCATTGTGATGAGAAGACCATGGAGCCTTGTGATGACAAGTCTAATGGAGCATTCTGATGAAAAGGGTCATGGAGCAATGTGATTACAGGGTCCTGGAGCATTGTAATGACAAGATCAAGGAGCATTGTGATGAGAATTAGATGGAGCATTCTCATGATTTGTGTCATTGTGTTTTGTGATGACAAGGGCATGGACCATTGTGATTGCAGGTGTCTTGCAGCACTGTGATGACAAGGTCATGTAGCATTTTGCTGACAAAGGCATGGAGCATTGTGATGACAAGTGTCATGGAACATTGTGATAACAGGGGTCATAGAGCATTAGGATGACAAGAGCATGGACCATTTTGATGAGAAGAGTCATGGAGCATTTTGATGACAAGAGCCACAGATCATTGTGTTGTCAGGAGTCATTGAGCGTTGTGATGACAGTGGTCATGGAGGATTGGGCTGAAAATGTTCTTGGAGCATTGTGAACACAAGGGAATGGTGCATTGTGGTGACAATATCGTGGAGCATTGTGATGAGATGACCATGGAGTCTTTTGATGACAAGTCTCATGGAGCAAGCTGATGGAAAGGGGCATGGAGCATTGTGATTACAGTTGTCTTGGAGCATTGTGATGACAAGAGCATGGTGCATTGTGATGAGAAGTCCATGGAACATTCTGATGACATGCATCTTGGAGCTTTGTGATGACAATGGCAAGAGGAATTGTGATTACAGGGATCTTGGAGCATTGTGTGGAAAAGGGCATGGTTCAATGTGATGACAAAGGCATGGAGCCTTGTCATGACAGAGTTCAAGGAGAATACTGACGACATGTGTCAGGGAGCATTGTGATGACAAGTGTCTTGGTGCACTGTGATGAGAAGCGTCATGGAGCCTTGTGATAACCGGGGTCTTGGAGCATTGTGATGAAAAGTGAATAAATCATTGTGATGAAAAAGGCATGGTGCCTTGTCATGACAGGGTTCAAGGAGCACCCTGATGACAAGTGTTAGGGAGCATTGTGATGAAAAGTGTATTGAGCATTGTGATGACAAAGTTCATGGAGCATTGTGATGGGAAGTACATGGATAATTGGGATTACGAGCGTCATGGGGTGTTGTGATGACAAGTGTTATGGAACATTGTGATCACAAGGGTTTGGAGCATTGTGATGACAAAGGTCTTGGAGAATTTGGATTTCATTGTGATGACAACATCATGAAGCATTATGATGAAGGGCATGGTGCATTGTGATGATAGGGTTCATGGAGCACTGAGATGAAAACTGTCATGGATCATTGTTATGACAGGGGTCTTGGAGCATTGTGATGACAAGGGCATGGAGCATTGTGATGACAAGGGCCATTGAGAAGTTTGATGACAACGTCGTGAAGCACTGTGATTACAACCGCATGTACCTAACTATGACAGGGGTCATGGAGCATTTAGATTACAAATGCATGGAGAATGGTGATGACAAGAGCATGTAACATTGTGATGAGAAGAGTTTTGGAGCATTGTGATAACAAGGACGTGGAGAATTGTGATGACAAGGGACATGGAGCATTGAGAGGACCAGGGCATGGAGCACTGTGATGACAAGACCGTGGAGCATTGTGATGAGAAGACCATGGATAATTGTGATGACGAGTGTCGTCGAGCACTGTAATGATAATGGGCATGGAGCATTGTGAGGACCGGTGTCATGGAGCCTTGTGATGACAGGGGTCAGGGAGCATTGTGATGACAAGTGTCATGGAGCATTCTGAGGACAAGTTGTGGAGTATTGTGATGACAATGGCATGGAGCATTGTGATGGAAAGGGCATGGATCACTGTGATGAAAAAGGCATGGATGCTTTTCATGACAGGATTCAAGGAGCATTCGGACGACAAGAGTCAGGGAGCATTGTGATAACAAGTGTATTGAGCATTGTGATGGCAAAGGTCATGGAGCATTGAGATGACAAGGGCATGGAGTATTGTGATGACAGGCATCATGGAGCGTTGTGATGACAAGTGTTATGGAACATTGTGATCACACGGGTTTGGAGCATTGCGATGACAGAGTTCATGGATCATATTGATTTCAAGGAGCATGGATCTTTGTGATGACCAGGGCATGAAGCAATGTGAACCCAAGATGCATGGAGGATTGTGATGACAAGGGTAACGGAGGAATGTGATGACAAGTGAATGGAGCATTGTGATGAAAAGGTCATGTAGCGTTTTGCTGACAAAGGCATGGAGCATTGATATGACAAGTGTCATGGAGCACTGTGATGACAAACGTCACGTAGCATTGTGATTACAGGGGTCATGGAGCATTGAGATGACACGGCCAAGGATCATTCTGTTGACAAATTTTATGGAGAATTTGGATTACAAGTGTCTCGGATCATTGTGTTGTCAGAAGTCATGGAGTGTTGTGATGAGAGTGGTCATGGAGCATTGGGATGACATGGGTCATGTAGCATTGTGATCATAATGTCATGGAGCATTGGGCTTAAAATGTTCATGGAATATTGTGATGACAGGTGTCATGGAGCATTGTGATGACAAGGGAATGGAGCATTTTGATGACAATGTCCTGGAGCTATAATGAGAAGACCATGGAGCCATGTGATGACAAGTCTCATGGAGCATTCTCACGAAAAGCGGCATGGAGCATTGTGATTACTGTGGTCTTGGAGCATTGTGATGAATAGGGCATGGAGCATTGTGATGAAAAACGCATGGAGCCTTGCCATGACAGGGTTCCAAGAGCATATTGACATCAAGTGTCAGGTACCATTGTGATGACAAGTGTATTGAGCATGGTGATGCCAAAGCTCAAGTAGCATTGTGATGAGAAGACCATGGATAATTTTGATGACGAGCATCATGGGGCGTTGTGAGACAAGTGTTATGGAACATTGTGATCACAACGGATTGGAGCCTTGTGATGACAGAGGTCATGGAGTATTTTGAGTTCATTCTGATGACAATAGCATAAAGCACTATGATGTTGGGCATGGTGCATTGTGATGACAGGGTTCATGGAGCATTGAGATGAAAAGTGGCATGGAGCATTGTGATTACAGGGTTCTAGGAGCATTGTGATGACAAGGGCTTGGAGCATTGTGATGAGAAGGCCATGGAGCCTTCTGATGACCTGTGTCATGGAGATTTTGATGACAAGGGCATGAAGCATTGTTGTAACAGGGGTCTTAGAGTATTGTGATTGCAAGGGTTATGGAGCCTTGTGATAAGAAGGCCGTGGAACATTGTGATGGCTGGGGTCATGGAGCATTGTTATGACAGTGGCAATGGAGCATTGTGATGCCAAGGGCATGGAGCACTGCTCTGAATAATTTCATGGATTATTGTGATGAGAGTGGGCATGGAGCATTGTGATGACAAGGGCATGGAAAACTGTGATACATGGGTCATGTAGGATTGTAACGACAAGGGCATGGAGAATTGTGATGACAAGAGCCTGTAACATTGTGATGAGAAGTGTCATGGAGCATTGTGATGACAAAGATGTAGAGAATTGTGATGACAAGTGACATGGAGCATTGTGATGACCAGAGCATGGACCATTTGTCTGACAAGTTTCATGGATTATTGTGATGACAAATGTCATGGAGCATTTTGATGACAAGGGCGTGGGGCCTTGTGATGGGAAGAGAAGGGAGCATTGTGATGACAAGGTTTGTGGAGCATTGTGATTACAAGCGCAAGTCACATTTTGATGCAATGGGTCATGGAGAACTGTGCTGACAAGGGTATGCAGCTTTGTGATGACATGGGTCATGGATCATTGAGATGAAAAGGTGCATGGAACATTGTGATTACAGTGGCTTAGGAGCTTTGTGATGACAGAGGTCATGGATCATTTTGATTTGCTTGTGATGACAATAGCCTGAAGCATTATGATGATGGGCATGGTCCATTGTGATGACAGGTGTAATGGAGCATTGAGATGAAAAGGGGCATGGGGCATTGTGATTACAGGGGTATAGGAGCATTGTGATGACAAGAGCATGGAACATTGTGATGAAAAGTGCTTCGAGCCTTTTCATGACATGTTTCAAGGAGCATTCTGATGACGAATGTCAGAGAGAATTGTGATGACAACTCTCTTGAGCATTATGATGACAAAGATCATGGATCACTGTGCTGACAGGTGTCATGGAGCATTGTGATGAGAAGGTCATAGAGCATTGGGCTGAAAATATTCATGGAGTATTGTGGTGACAGGGGTCATGGATCCTTTTGATAGCAAGGGAATGGAGCATTTTGATGAAACGGTTCTGGAGCATTGTGATGACACGGTTCTGGAGCATTGTGATGAGAAGACCATGGAGCCTTGTGATGACATGTCTAATGGAGCATTCTGATGAAAAGGGTCATGGAGCAATGTGATTACAGGGTCCTGGAGCATTGTAATGACAAGATCAAGGAGCATTGTGATGAGAATTAGATGGAGCATTCTCATGATTTGTGTCATTGTGTTTTGTGATGACAAGGGCATGGACCATTGTGATTGCAGGTGTCTTGCAGCACTGTGATGACAAGGTCATGTAGCATTTTGCTGACAAAGGCATGGAGCATTGTGATGACAAGTGTCATGGAACATTGTGATAACAGGGGTCATAGAGCATTAGGATGACAAGAGCATGGACCATTTTGATGAGAAGAGTCATGGAGCATTTTGATGACAAGAGCCACAGATCATTGTGTTGTCAGGAGTCATTGAGCGTTGTGATGACAGTGGTCATGGAGGATTGGGCTGAAAATGTTCTTGGAGCATTGTGAACACAAGGGAATGGTGCATTGTGGTGACAATATCGTGGAGCATTGTGATGAGATGACCATGGAGTCTTTTGATGACAAGTCTCATGGAGCAAGCTGATGGAAAGGGGCATGGAGCATTGTGATTACAGTTGTCTTGGAGCATTGTGATGACAAGAGCATGGTGCATTGTGATGAGAAGTCCATGGAACATTCTGATGACATGCATCTTGGAGCTTTGTGATGACAATGGCAAGAGGAATTGTGATTACAGGGATCTTGGAGCATTGTGTGGAAAAGGGCATTGTTCAATGTGATGACAAAGGCATGGAGCCTTGTCATGACAGAGTTCAAGGAGAATACTGACGACATGTGTCAGGGAGCATTGTGATGACAAGTGTCTTGGTGCACTGTGATGAGAAGCGTCATGGAGCCTTGTGATAACCGGGGTCTTGGAGCATTGTGATGAAAAGTGAATAAATCATTGTGATGAAAAAGGCATGGTGCCTTGTCATGACAGGGTTCAAGGAGCACCCTGATGACAAGTGTTAGGGAGCATTGTGATGAAAAGTGTATTGAGCATTGTGATGACAAAGTTCATGGAGCATTGTGATGGGAAGTACATGGATAATTGGGATTACGAGTGTCATGGGGTGTTGTGATGACAAGTGTTATGGAACATTGTGATCACAAGGGTTTGGAGCATTGTGATGACAAAGGTCATGGAGAATTTTGATTTCATTGTGATGACAACACCATGAAGCATTATGATGAAGGGCATGGTGCATTGTGATGATAGGGTTCATGGAGCACTGAGATGAAAACTGTCATGGATCATTGTTATGACAGGGGTCTTGGAGCATTGTGATGACAAGGGCATGGAGCATTGTGATGACAAGGGCCATTGAGAAGTTTGATGACAACGTCGTGAAGCACTGTGATTACAACCGCATGTACCTAACTATGACAGGGGTCATGGAGCATTGAGATTACAAATGCATGGAGAATGGTGATGACAAGAGCATGTAACATTGTGATGAGAAGTGTTTTGGAGCATTGTGATAACAAGGACGTGGAGAATTGTGATGACAAGGGACATGGAGCATTGAGAGGACCAGGGCATGGAGCACTGTGATGACAAGACCGTGGAGCATTGTGATGAGAAGACCATGGATAATTGTGATGACGAGTGTCGTGGAGCACTGTAATGATAATGGGCATGGAGCATTGTGAGGACCGGTGTCATGGAGCCTTGTGATGACAGGGGTCAGGGAGCATTGTGATGACAAGTGTCATGGAGCATTCTGAGGACAAGTTGTGGAGTATTGTGATGACAATGGCATGGAGCATTGTGATGGAAAGGGCATGGATCACTGTGATGAAAAAGGCATGGATGCTTTTCATGACAGGATTCAAGGAGCATTCCGACGACAAGAGTCAGGGAGCATTGTGATAACAAGTGTATTGAGCATTGTGATGGCAAAGGTCATGGAGCATTGAGATGACAAGGGCATGGAGTATTGTGATGACAGGCATCATGGAGCGTTGTGATGACAAGTGTTATGGAACATTGTGATCACACGGGTTTGGAGCATTGCGATGACAGAGTTCATGGATCATATTGATTTCAAGGAGCATGGATCTTTGTGATGACCAGGGCATGAAGCAATGTGAACCCAAGATGCATGGAGGATTGTGATGACAAGGGTAACGGAGGAATGTGATGACAAGTGAATGGAGCATTGTGATGAAAAGGTCATGTAGCGTTTTGCTGACAAAGGCATGGAGCATTGATATGACAAGTGTCATGGAGCACTGTGATGACAAACGTCACGTAGCATTGTGATTACAGGGGTCATGGAGCATTGAGATGACACGGCCAAGGATCATTCTGTTGACAAATTTTATGGAGAATTTTGATTACAAGGGTCTCGGATCATTGTGTTGTCAGAAGTCATGGAGCGTTGTGATGAGAGTGGTCATGGAGCATTGGGATGACATGGGTCATGGAGCATTGTGATCATAATGTCATGGAGCATTGGGCTTAAAATGTTCATGGAATATTGTGATGACAGGTGTCATGGAGCATTGTGATGACAAGGGAATGGAGCATTTTGATGACAATGTCCTGGAGCTATAATGAGAAGACCATGGAGCCATGTGATGACAAGTCTCATGGAGCATTCTCACGAAAAGCGGCATGGAGCATTGTGATTACTGTGGTCTTGGAGCATTGTGATGAATAGGGCATGGAGCATTGTGATGAAAAACGCATGGAGCCTTGCCATGACAGGGTTCCAAGAGCATATTGACATCAAGTGTCAGGTACCATTGTGATGACAAGTGTATTGAGCATGGTGATGCCAAAGCTCATGGAGCATTGTGATGAGAAGACCATGGATAATTTTGATGACGAGCATCATGGGGCGTTGTGAGACAAGTGTTATGGAACATTGTGATCACAACGGATTGGTGCCTTGTGATGACAGAGGTCATGCAGCATTTTGAGTTCATTCTGATGACAATAGCATAAAGCACTATGATGATGGGCATGGTGCATTGTGATGACAGGGTTCATGGAGCATTGAGATGAAAAGTGGCATGGAGCATTGTGATTACAGGGTTCTTGGAGCATTGTGATGACAAGGGCTTGGAGCATTGTGATGAGAAGGCCATGGAGCCTTCTGATGACCTGTGTCATGGAGATTTTGATGACAAGGGCATGAAGCATTGTTGTAACAGGGGTCTTAGAGTATTGTGATTGCAAGGGTTATGGAGCCTTGTGATAAGAAGGCCGTGGAACATTGTGATGGCTGGGGTCATGGAGCATTGTTATGACAGTGGCAATGGAGCATTGTGATGCCAAGGGCATGGAGCACTGCTCTGAATAATTTCATGGATTATTGTGATGAGAGTGGGCATGGAGCATTGTGATGACAAGGGCATGGAACACTGTGATACATGGGTCATGTAGGATTGTAACGACAAGGGCATGGAGAATTGTGATGACAAGAGCCTGTAACATTGTGATGAGAAGTGTCATGGAGCATTGTGATGACAAAGATGTAGAGAATTGTGATGACAAGTGACATGGAGCATTGTGATGACCAGAGCATGGACCATTTGTCTGACAAGTTTCATGGATTATTGTGATGACAAATGTCATGGAGCATTTTGATGACAAGGGCGTGGGGCCTTGTGATGGGAAGAGAAGGGAGCATTGTGATGACAAGGTTTGTGGAGCATTGTGATTACAAGCGCAAGTCACATTTTGATGCAATGGGTCATGGAGAACTGTGCTGACAAGGGTATGCAGCTTTGTGATGACATGGGTCATGGATCATTGAGATGAAAAGGTGCATGGATCATTGTGATTACAGTGGCTTAGGAGCTTTGTGATGACAGAGGTCATGGATCATTTTGATTTGCTTGTGATGACAATAGCCTGAAGCATTATGATGATGGGCATGGTCCATTGTGATGACAGGTGTAATGGAGCATTGAGATGAAAAGGGGCATGGGGCATTGTGATTACAGGGGTATAGGAGCATTGTGATGACAAGAGCATGGAACATTGTGATGAAAAGTGCTTCGAGCCTTTTCATGACATGTTTCAAGGAGCATTCTGATGACGAATGTCAGAGAGAATTGTGATGACAACTCTCTTGAGCATTATGATGACAAAGATCATGGATCACTGTGCTGACAGGTGTCATGGAGCATTGTGATGACAAGTGTCATGGAGCATTCTGAGGACAAGCTTGTGGAGTATTGTGATGACAATGGCATGGAGCATTGTGATGGAAAGGGCATGGATCACTGTGATGAAAAAGGCATGGATGCTTTTCATGACAGGATTCAAGGAGCATTCCGACGACAAGTGTCAGGGAGCATTGTGATAACAAGTGTATTGAGCATTGTGATGGCAAAGGTCATGGAGCATTGAGATGACAAGGGCATGGAGTATTGTGATGACAGGCATCATGGAGCGTTGTGATGACAAGTGTTATGGAACATTGTGATCACACGGGTTTGGAGCATTGCGATGACAGAGTTCATGGATCATATTGATTTCAAGGAGCATGGATCTTTGTGATGACCAGGGCATGAAGCAATGTGAACCCAAGATGCATGGAGGATTGTGATGACAATGGTAACGGAGGAATGTGATGACAAGTGAATGGAGCATTGTGATGAAAAGGTCATGTAGCCTTTTGCTGACAAAGGCATGGAGCATTGATATGACAAGTGTCATGGAGCACTGTGATGACAAACGTCACGTAGCATTGTGATTACAGGGGTCATGGAGCATTGAGATGACACGGCCAAGGATCATTCTGTTGACAAATTTTATGGAGAATTTTGATTACAAGGGTCTCGGGTCATTGTGTTGTCAGAAGTCATGGAGCGTTGTGATGAGAGTGGTCATGGAGCATTGGGATGACATGGGTCATGGAGCATTGTGATCATAATGTCATGGAGCATTGGGCTGAAAATGTTCATGGAATATTGTGATGACAGGTGTCATGGAGCATTGTGTTGACAAGGGAATGGAGCATTTTGATGACAATGTCCTGGAGCTATAATGAGAAGACCATGGAGCCATGTGATGACAAGTCTCATGGAGCATTCTCACGAAAAGCGGCATGGAGCATTGTGATTACTGTGGTCTTGGAGCATTGTGATGAATAGGGCATGGAGCATTGTGATGAAAAACGTATGGAGCCTTGACATGACAGGGTTCCAAGAGCATATTGACATCAAGTGTCAGGTACCATTGTGATGACAAGTGTATTGAGCATGGTGATGCCAAAGCTCATGGAGCATTGTGATGAGAAGACCATGGATAATTTTGATGACGAGCATCATGGGGCGTTGTGAGACAAGTGTTATGGAACATTGTGATCACAACGGATTGGAGCCTTGTGATGACAGGGGTCATGGAGCATTTTGAGTTCATTCTGATGACAATAGCATAAAGCACTATGATGATGGGCATGGTGCATTGTGATGACAGGGTTCATGGAGCATTGAGATGAAAAGTGGCATGGAGCATTGTGATTACAGGGTTCTTGGAGCATTGTGATGACAAGGGCTTGGAGCATTGTGATGAGAAGGCCATGGAGCCTTCTGATGACCTGTGTCATGGAGATTTTGATGACAAGGGCATGAAGCATTGTTGTAACAGGGGTCTTAGAGCATTGTGATTGCAAGGGTTATGGAGCCTTGTGATAAGAAGGCCGTGGAACATTGTGATGGCTGGGGTCATGGAGCATTGTTATGACAGTGGCAATGGAGCATTGTGATGCCAAGGGCATGGAGCACTGCTCTGAATAATTTCATGGATTATTGTGATGAGAGTGGGCATGGAGCATTGTGATGACAAGGGCATGGAACACTGTGATACATGGGTCTTGTAGGATTGTAACGACAAGGGCATGGAGAATTGTGATGACAAGAGCCTGTAACATTGTGATGAGAAGTGTCATGGAGCATTGTGATGACAAAGATGTAGAGAATTGTGATGACAAGTGACATGGAGCATTGTGATGACCAGAGCATGGACCATTTGTCTAACAAGTTTCATGGATTATTGTGATGACAAATGTCATGGAGCATTTTGATGACAAGGGCGTGGGGCCTTGTGATGGGAAGAGAAGGGAGCATTGTGATGACAAGGTTTGTGGAGCATTGTGATTACAAGCGCAAGTCACATTTTGATGCAATGGGTCATGGAGAACTGTGCTGACAAGGGTATGCAGCTTTGTGATGACATGGGTCATGGATCATTGAGATGAAAAGGTGCATGGAACATTGTGATTACAGTGGCTTAGGAGCTTTGTGATGACAGAGGTCATGGATCATTTTGATTTGCTTGTGATGACAATAGCCTGAAGCATTATGATGATGGGCATGGTCCATTGTGATGACAGGTGTAATGGAGCATTGAGATGAAAAGGGGCATGGGGCATTGTGATTACAGGGGTATAGGAGCATTGTGATGACAAGAGCATGGAACATTGTGATGAAAAGTGCTTCGAGCCTTTTCATGACATGTTTCAAGGAGCATTCTGATGACGAATGTCAGAGAGAATTGTGATGACAACTCTCTTGAGCATTATGATGACAAAGATCATGGATCACTGTGCTGACAGGTGTCATGGAGCATTGTGATGAGAAGGTCATAGAGCATTGGGCTGAAAATATTCATGGAGTATTGTGGTGACAGGGGTCATGGATCCTTTTGATAGCAAGGGAATGGAGCATTTTGATGAAACGGTTCTGGAGCATTGTGATGACACGGTTCTGGAGCATTGTGATGAGAAGACCATGGAGCCTTGTGATGACATGTCTAATGGAGCATTCTGATGAAAAGGGTCATGGAGCAATGTGATTACAGGGTCCTGGAGCATTGTAATGACAAGATCAAGGAGCATTGTGATGAGAATTAGATGGAGCATTCTCATGATTTGTGTCATTGTGTTTTGTGATGACAAGGGCATGGACCATTGTGATTGCAGGTGTCTTGCAGCACTGTGATGACAAGGTCATGTAGCATTTTGCTGACAAAGGCATGGAGCATTGTGATGACAAGTGTCATGGAACATTGTGATAACAGGGGTCATAGAGCATTAGGATGACAAGAGCATGGACCATTTTGATGAGAAGAGTCATGGAGCATTTTGATGACAAGAGCCACAGATCATTGTGTTGTCAGGAGTCATTGAGCGTTGTGATGACAGTGGTCATGGAGGATTGGGCTGAAAATGTTCTTGGAGCATTGTGAACACAAGGGAATGGTGCATTGTGGTGACAATATCGTGGAGCATTGTGATGAGATGACCATGGAGTCTTTTGATGACAAGTCTCATGGAGCAAGCTGATGGAAAGGGGCATGGAGCATTGTGATTACAGTTGTCTTGGAGCATTGTGATGACAAGAGCATGGTGCATTGTGATGAGAAGTCCATGGAACATTCTGATGACATGCATCTTGGAGCTTTGTGATGACAATGGCAAGAGGAATTGTGATTACAGGGATCTTGGAGCATTGTGTGGAAAAGGGCATGGTTCAATGTGATGACAAAGGCATGGAGCCTTGTCATGACAGAGTTCAAGGAGAATACTGACGACATGTGTCAGGGAGCATTGTGATGACAAGTGTCTTGGTGCACTGTGATGAGAAGCGTCATGGAGCCTTGTGATAACCGGGGTCTTGGAGCATTGTGATGAAAAGTGAATAAATCATTGTGATGAAAAAGGCATGGTGCCTTGTCATGACAGGGTTCAAGGAGCACCCTGATGACAAGTGTTAGGGAGCATTGTGATGAAAAGTGTATTGAGCATTGTGATGACAAAGTTCATGGAGCATTGTGATGGGAAGTACATGGATAATTGGGATTACGAGTGTCATGGGGTGTTGTGATGACAAGTGTTATGGAACATTGTGATCACAAGGGTTTGGAGCATTGTGATGACAAAGGTCTTGGAGAATTTGGATTTCATTGTGATGACAACATCATGAAGCATTATGATGAAGGGCATGGTGCATTGTGATGATAGGGTTCATGGAGCACTGAGATGAAAAGTGTCATGGATCATTGTTATGACAGGGGTCTTGGAGCATTGTGATGACAAGGGCATGGAGCATTGTGATGACAAAGGCCATTGAGAAGTTTGATGACAACGTCGTGAAGCACTGTGATTACAACCGCATGTACCTAACTATGACAGGGGTCATGGAGCATTGAGATTACAAATGCATGGAGAATGGTGATGACAAGAGCATGTAACATTGTGATGAGAAGTGTTTTGGAGCATTGTGATAACAAGGACGTGGAGAATTGTGATGACAAGGGACATGGAGCATTGAGAGGACCAGGGCATGGAGCACTGTGATGACAAGACCGTGGAGCATTGTGATGAGAAGACCATGGATAATTGTGTTGACGAGTGTCATGGAGCACTGTAATGATAATGGGCATGGAGCATTGTGAGGACAGGTGTCATGGAGTATTGTGATGACAGGCATCATGGAGCGTTGTGATGACAAGTGTTATGGAACATTGTGATCACACGGGTTTGGAGCATTGCGATGACAGAGTTCATGGATCATATTGATTTCAAGGAGCATGGATCTTTGTGATGACCAGGGCATGAAGCAATGTGAACCCAAGATGCATGGAGGATTGTGATGACAAGGGTAACGGAGGAATGTGATGACAAGTGAATGGAGCATTGTGATGAAAAGGTCATGTAGCGTTTTGCTGACAAAGGCATGGAGCATTGATATGACAAGTGTCATGGAGCACTGTGATGACAAACGTCACGTAGCATTGTGATTACAGGGGTCATGAAGCATTGAGATGACACGGCCAAGGATCATTCTGTTGACAAATTTTATGGAGAATTTTGATTACAAGTGTCTCGGATCATTGTGTTGTCAGAAGTCATGGAGCGTTGTGATGAGAGTGGTCATGGAGCATTGGGATGACATGGGTCATGGAGCATTGTGATCATAATGTCATGGAGCAATGGGCTTAAAATGTTCATGGAATATTGTGATGACAGGTGTCATGGAGCATTGTGATGACAAGGGAATGGAGCATTTTGATGACAATGTCCTGGAGCTATAATGAGAAGACCATGGAGCCATGTGATGACAAGTCTCATGGAGCATTCTCACGAAAAGCGGCATGGAGCATTGTGATTACTGTGGTCTTGGAGCATTGTGATGAATAGGGCATGGAGCATTGTGATGAAAAACGCATGGAGCCTTGCCATGACAGGGTTCCAAGAGCATATTGACATCAAGTGTCAGGTACCATTGTGATGACAAGTGTATTGAGCATGGTGATGCCAAAGCTCATGGAGCATTGTGATGAGAAGACCATGGATAATTTTGATGACGAGCATCATGGGGCGTTGTGAGACAAGTGTTATGGAACATTGTGATCACAACGGATTGGAGCCTTGTGATGACAGAGGTCATGCAGCATTTTGAGTTCATTCTGATGACAATAGCATAAAGCACTATGATGATGGGCATGGTGCATTGTGATGACAGGGTTCATGGAGCATTGAGATGAAAAGTGGCATGGAGCATTGTGATTACAGGGTTCTTGGAGCATTGTGATGACAAGGGCTTGGAGCATTGTGATGAGAAGGCCATGGAGCCTTCTGATGACCTGTGTCATGGAGATTTTGATGACAAGGGCATGAAGCATTGTTGTAACAGGGGTCTTAGAGCATTGTGATTGCAAGGGTTATGGAGCCTTGTGATAAGAAGGCCGTGGAACATTGTGATGGCTGGGGTCATGGAGCATTGTTATGACAGTGGCAATGGAGCATTGTGATGCCAAGGGCATGGAGCACTGCTCTGAATAATTTCATGGATTATTGTGATGAGAGTGGGCATGGAGCATTGTGATGACAAGGGCATGGAACACTGTGATACATGGGTCATGTAGGATTGTAACGACAAGGGCATGGAGAATTGTGATGACAAGAGCCTGTAACATTGTGATGAGAAGTGTCATGGAGCATTGTGATGACAAAGATGTAGAGAATTGTGATGACAAGTGACATGGAGCATTGTGATGACCAGAGCATGGACCATTTGTCTGACAAGTTTCATGGATTATTGTGATGACAAATGTCATGGAGCATTTTGATGACAAGGGCGTGGGGCCTTGTGATGGGAAGAGAAGGGAGCATTGTGATGACAAGGTTTGTGGAGCATTGTGATTACAAGCGCAAGTCACATTTTGATGCAATGGGTCATGGAGAACTGTGCTGACAAGGGTATGCAGCTTTGTGATGACATGGGTCATGGATCATTGAGATGAAAAGGTGCATGGAACATTGTGATTACAGTGGCTTAGGAGCTTTGTGATGACAGAGGTCATGGATCATTTTGATTTGCTTGTGATGACAATAGCCTGAAGCATTATGATGATGGGCATGGTCCATTGTGATGACAGGTGTAATGGAGCATTGAGATGAAAAGGGGCATGGGGCATTGTGATTACAGGGGTATAGGAGCATTGTGATGACAAGAGCATGGAACATTGTGATGAAAAGTGCTTCGAGCCTTTTCATGACATGTTTCAAGGAGCATTCTGATGACGAATGTCAGAGAGAATTGTGATGACAACTCTCTTGAGCATTATGATGACAAAGATCATGGATCACTGTGCTGACAGGTGTCATGGAGCATTGTGATGACAAGTGTCATGGAGCATTCTGAGGACAAGCTTGTGGAGTATTGTGATGACAATGGCATGGAGCATTGTGATGGAAAGGGCATGGATCACTGTGATGAAAAAGGCATGGATGCTTTTCATGACAGGATTCAAGGAGCATTCCGACGACAAGTGTCAGGGAGCATTGTGATAACAAGTGTATTGAGCATTGTGATGGCAAAGGTCATGGAGCATTGAGATGACAAGGGCATGGAGTATTGTGATGACAGGCATCATGGAGCGTTGTGATGACAAGTGTTATGGAACATTGTGATCACACGGGTTTGGAGCATTGCGATGACAGAGTTCATGGATCATATTGATTTCAAGGAGCATGGATCTTTGTGATGACCAGGGCATGAAGCAATGTGAACCCAAGATGCATGGAGGATTGTGATGACAATGGTAACGGAGGAATGTGATGACAAGTGAATGGAGCATTGTGATTAAAATGTCATGTAGCCTTTTGCTGACAAAGGCATGGAGCATTGATATGACAAGTGTCATGGAGCACTGTGATGACAAACGTCACGTAGCATTGTGATTACAGGGGTCATGGAGCATTGAGATGACACGGCCAAGGATCATTCTGTTGACAAATTTTATGGAGAATTTTGATTACAAGGGTCTCGGGTCATTGTGTTGTCAGAAGTCATGGAGCGTTGTGATGAGAGTGGTCATGGAGCATTGGGATGACATGGGTCATGGAGCATTGTGATCATAATGTCATGGAGCATTGGGCTGAAAATGTTCATGGAATATTGTGATGACAGGTGTCATGGAGCATTGTGATGACAAGGGAATGGAGCATTTTGATGACAATGTCCTGGAGCTATAATGAGAAGACCATGGAGCCATGTGATGACAAGTCTCATGGAGCATTCTCACGAAAAGCGGCATGGAGCATTGTGATTACTGTGGTCTTGGAGCATTGTGATGAATAGGGCATGGAGCATTGTGATGAAAAACGTATGGAGCCTTGACATGACAGGGTTCCAAGAGCATATTGACATCAAGTGTCAGGTACCATTGTGATGACAAGTGTATTGAGCATGGTGATGCCAAAGCTCATGGAGCATTGTGATGAGAAGACCATGGATAATTTTGATGACGAGCATCATGGGGCGTTGTGAGACAAGTGTTATGGAACATTGTGATCACAACGGATTGGAGCCTTGTGATGACAGGGGTCATGGAGCATTTTGAGTTCATTCTGATGACAATAGCATAAAGCACTATGATGATGGGCATGGTGCATTGTGATGACAGGGTTCATGGAGCATTGAGATGAAAAGTGGCATGGAGCATTGTGATTACAGGGTTCTTGGAGCATTGTGATGACAAGGGCTTGGAGCATTGTGATGAGAAGGCCATGGAGCCTTCTGATGACCTGTGTCATGGAGATTTTGATGACAAGGGCATGAAGCATTGTTGTAACAGGGGTCTTAGAGCATTGTGATTGCAAGGGTTATGGAGCCTTGTGATAAGAAGGCCGTGGAACATTGTGATGGCTGGGGTCATGGAGCATTGTTATGACAGTGGCAATGGAGCATTGTGATGCCAAGGGCATGGAGCACTGCTCTGAATAATTTCATGGATTATTGTGATGAGAGTGGGCATGGAGCATTGTGATGACAAGGGCATGGAACACTGTGATACATGGGTCATGTAGGATTGTAACGACAAGGGCATGGAGAATTGTGATGACAAGAGCCTGTAACATTGTGATGAGAAGTGTCATGGAGCATTGTGATGACAAAGATGTAGAGAATTGTGATGACAAGTGACATGGAGCATTGTGATGACCAGAGCATGGACCATTTGTCTGACAAGTTTCATGGATTATTGTGATGACAAATGTCATGGAGCATTTTGATGACAAGGGCGTGGGGCCTTGTGATGGGAAGAGAAGGGAGCATTGTGATGACAAGGTTTGTGGAGCATTGTGATTACAAGCGCAAGTCACATTTTGATGCAATGGGTCATGGAGAACTGTGCTGACAAGGGTATGCAGCTTTGTGATGACATGGGTCATGGATCATTGAGATGAAAAGGTGCATGGAACATTGTGATTACAGTGGCTTAGGAGCTTTGTGATGACAGAGGTCATGGATCATTTTGATTTGCTTGTGATGACAATAGCCTGAAGCATTATGATGATGGGCATGGTCCATTGTGATGACAGGTGTAATGGAGCATTGAGATGAAAAGGGGCATGGGGCATTGTGATTACAGGGGTATAGGAGCATTGTGATGACAAGAGCATAGAACATTGTGATGAAAAGTGCTTCGAGCCTTTTCATGACATGTTTCAAGGAGCATTCTGATGACGAATGTCAGAGAGAATTGTGATGACAACTCTCTTGAGCATTATGATGACAAAGATCATGGATCACTGTGCTGACAGGTGTCATGGAGCATTGTGATGAGAAGGTCATAGAGCATTGGGCTGAAAATATTCATGGAGTATTGTGGTGACAGGGGTCATGGATCCTTTTGATAGCAAGGGAATGGAGCATTGTGATGAAACGGTTCTGGAGCATTGTGATGACACGGTTCTGGAGCATTGTGATGAGAAGACCATGGAGCCTTGTGATGACAAGTCTAATGGAGCATTCTGATGAAAAGGGTCATGGAGCAATGTGATTACAGGGTCCTGGAGCATTGTAATGACAAGATCAAGGAGCATTGTGATGAGAATTAGATGGAGCATTCTCATGATTTGTGTCATTGAGTTTTGTGATGACAAGGGCATGGACCATTGTGATTGCAGGTGTCCTGCAGCACTGTGATGACAAGGTCATGTAGCATTTTGCTGACAAAGGCATGGAGCATTGTGATGACAAGTGTCATGGAACATTGTGATAACAGGCGTCATAGAGCATTAGGATGACAAGAGCATGGACCATTTTGATGAGAAGAGTCATGGAGCATTTTGATGACAAGAGCCACAGATCATTGTGTTGTCAGGAGTCATTGAGCGTTGTGATGACAGTGGTCATGGAGGATTGGGCTGAAAATGTTCTTGGAGCATTGTGAACACAAGGGAATGGTGCATTGTGGTGACAATATCGTGGAGCATTGTGATGAGATGACCATGGAGTCTTTTGATGACAAGTCTCATGGAGCAAGCTGATGGAAAGGGGCATGGAGCATTGTGATTACAGTTGTCTTGGAGCATTGTGATGACAAGAGCATGGTGCATTGTGATGAGAAGTCCATGGAACATTCTGATGACAGGCATCTTGGAGCTTTGTGATGACAATGGCAAGAGGAATTGTGATTACAGGGATCTTGGAGCATTGTGTGGAAAAGGGCATGGTTCAATGTGATGACAAAGGCATGGAGCCTTGTCATGACAGGGTTCAAGGAGCACCCTGATGACAAGTGTTAGGGAGCATTGTGATGAAAAGTGTATTGAGCATTGTGATGACAAAGTTCATGGAGCATTGTGATGGGAAGTACATGGATAATTGGGATTACGAGTGTCATGGGGTGTTGTGATGACAAGTGTTATGGAACATTGTGATCACAAGGGTTTGGAGCATTGTGATGACAAAGGTCTTGGAGAATTTGGATTTCATTGTGATGACAACATCATGAAGCATTATGATGAAGGGCATGGTGCATTGTGATGATAGGGTTCATGGAGCACTGAGATGAAAAGTGTCATGGATCATTGTTATGACAGGGGTCTTGGAGCATTGTGATGACAAGGGCATGGAGCATTGTGATGACAAGGGCCATTGAGAAGTTTGATGACAACGTCGTGAAGCACTGTGACTACAACCGCATGTACCTAACTATGACAGGGGTCATGGAGCATTTAGATTACAAATGCATGGAGAATGGTGATGACAAGAGCATGTAACATTGTGATGAGAAGTGTTTTGGAGCATTGTGATAACAAGGACGTGGAGAATTGTGATGACAAGGGACATGGAGCATTGAGAGGACCAGGGCATGGAGCACTGTGATGACAAGACCGTGGAGCATTGTGATGAGAAGACCATGGATAATTGTGATGACGAGTGTCATGGAGCACTGTAATGATAATGGGCATGGAGCATTGTGAGGACCGGTGTCATGGAGCCTTGTGATGACAGGGGTCAGGGAGCATTGTGATGACAAGTGTCATGGAGCATTCTGAGGACAAGTTGTGGAGTATTGTGATGACAATGGCATGGAGCATTGCGATGGAAAGGGCATGGATCACTGTGATGAAAAAGGCATGGATGCTTTTCATGACAGGATTCAAGGAGCATTCCGACGACAAGAGTCAGGGAGCATTGTGATAACAAGTGTATTGAGCATTGTGATGGCAAAGGTCATGGAGCATTGAGACAACAAGGGCATGGAGTATTGTGATGACAGGCATCATGGAGCGTTGTGATGACAAGTGTTATGGAACATTGTGATCACACGGGTTTGGAGCATTGCGATGACAGAGTTCATGGATCATATTGATTTCAAGGAGCATGGATCTTTGTGATGACCAGGGCATGAAGCAATGTGAACCCAAGATGCATGGAGGATTGTGATGACAAGGGTAACGGAGGAATGTGATGACAAGTGAATGGAGCATTGTGATGAAAAGGTCATGTAGCCTTTTGCTGACAAAGGCATGGAGCATTGATATGACAAGTGTCATGGAGCACTGTGATGACAAACGTCACGTAGCATTGTGATTACAGGGGTCATGGAGCATTGAGATGACACGGCCAAGGATCATTCTGTTGACAAATTTTATGGAGAATTTTGATTAAAAGGGTCTCGGATCATTGTGTTGTCAGAAGTCATGGAGCGTTGTGATGAGAGTGGTCATGGAGCATTGGGATGACATGGGTCATGGAGCATTGTGATCATAATGTCATGGAGCATTGGGCTGAAAATGTTCATGGAGTATTGTGATGACAGGTGTCATGGAGCATTGTGATGACAAGGGAATGGAGCATTTTGATGACAATGTCCTGGAGCTATAATGAGAAGACCATGGAGCCATGTGATGACAAGTCTCATGGAGCATTCTCACGAAAAGCGGCATGGAGCATTGTGATTACTGTGGTCTTGGAGCATTGTGATGAATAGGGCATGGAGCATTGTGATGAAAAACGCATGGAGCCTTGCCATGACAGGGTTCCAAGAGCATATTGACATCAAGTGTCAGGTACCATTGTGATGACAAGTGTATTGAGCATGGTGATGCCAAAGCTCATGGAGCATTGTGATGAGAAGACCATGGATAATTTTGATGACGAGCATCATGGGGCGTTGTGAGACAAGTGTTATGGAACATTGTGATCACAACGGATTGGAGCCTTGTGATGACAGAGGTCATGGAGCATTTTGAGTTCATTCTGATGACAATAGCATAAAGCACTATGATGTTGGGCATGGTGCATTGTGATGACAGGGTTCATGGAGCATTGAGATGAAAAGTGGCATGGAGCATTGTGATTACAGGGTTCTTGGAGCATTGTGATGACAAGGGCTTGGAGCATTGTGATGAGAAGGCCATGGAGCCTTCTGATGACCTGTGTCATGGAGATTTTGATGACAAGGGCATGAAGCATTGTTGTAACAGGGGTCTTAGAGTATTGTGATTGCAAGGGTTATGGAGCCTTGTGATAAGAAGGCCGTGGAACATTGTGATGGCTGGGGTCATGGAGCATTGTTATGACAGTGGCAATGGAGCATTGTGATGCCAAGGGCATGGAGCACTGCTCTGAATAATTTCATGGATTATTGTGATGAGAGTGGGCATGGAGCATTGTGATGACAAGGGCATGGAACACTGTGATACATGGGTCTTGTAGGATTGTAACGACAAGGGCATGGAGAATTGTGATGACAAGAGCCTGTAACATTGTGATGAGAAGTGTCATGGAGCATTGTGATGACAAAGATGTAGAGAATTGTGATGACAAGTGACATGGAGCATTGTGATGACCAGAGCATGGACCATTTGTCTGACAAGTTTCATGGATTATTGTGATGACAAATGTCATGGAGCATTTTGATGACAAGGGCGTGGGGCCTTGTGATGGGAAGAGAAGGGAGCATTGTGATGACAAGGTTTGTGGAGCATTGTGATTACAAGCGCAAGTCACATTTTGATGCAATGGGTCATGGAGAACTGTGCTGACAAGGGTATGCAGCTTTGTGATGACATGGGTCATGGATCATTGAGATGAAAAGGTGCATGGAACATTGTGATTACAGTGGCTTAGGAGCTTTGTGATGACAGAGGTCATGGATCATTTTGATTTGCTTGTGATGACAATAGCCTGAAGCATTATGATGATGGGCATGGTCCATTGTGATGACAGGTGTAATGGAGCATTGAGATGAAAAGGGGCATGGGGCATTGTGATTACAGGGGTATAGGAGCATTGTGATGACAAGAGCATGGAACATTGTGATGAAAAGTGCTTCGAGCCTTTTCATGACATGTTTCAAGGAGCATTCTGATGACGAATGTCAGAGAGAATTGTGATGACAACTCTCTTGAGCATTATGATGACAAAGATCATGGATCACTGTGCTGACAGGTGTCATGGAGCATTGTGATGAGAAGGTCATAGAGCATTGGGCTGAAAATATTCATGGAGTATTGTGGTGACAGGGGTCATGGATCCTTTTGATAGCAAGGGAATGGAGCATTTTGATGAAACGGTTCTGGAGCATTGTGATGACACGGTTCTGGAGCATTGTGATGAGAAGACCATGGAGCCTTGTGATGACAAGTCTAATGGAGCATTCTGATGAAAAGGGTCATGGAGCAATGTGATTACAGGGTCCTGGAGCATTGTAATGACAAGATCAAGGAGCATTGTGATGAGAATTAGATGGAGCATTCTCATGATTTGTGTCATTGTGTTTTGTGATGACAAGGGCATGGACCATTGTGATTGCAGGTGTCTTGCAGCACTGTGATGACAAGGTCATGTAGCATTTTGCTGACAAAGGCATGGAGCATTGTGATGACAAGTGTCATGGAACATTGTGATAACAGGGGTCATAGAGCATTAGGATGACAAGAGCATGGACCATTTTGATGAGAAGAGTCATGGAGCATTTTGATGACAAGAGCCACAGATCATTGTGTTGTCAGGAGTCATTGAGCGTTGTGATGACAGTGGTCATGGAGGATTGGGCTGAAAATGTTCTTGGAGCATTGTGAACACAAGGGAATGGTGCATTGTGGTGACAATATCGTGGAGCATTGTGATGAGATGACCATGGAGTCTTTTGATGACAAGTCTCATGGAGCAAGCTGATGGAAAGGGGCATGGAGCATTGTGATTACAGTTGTCTTGGAGCATTGTGATGACAAGAGCATGGTGCATTGTGATGAGAAGTCCATGGAACATTCTGATGACATGCATCTTGGAGCTTTGTGATGACAATGGCAAGAGGAATTGTGATTACAGGGATCTTGGAGCATTGTGTGGAAAAGGGCATGGTTCAATGTGATGACAAAGGCATGGAGCCTTGTCATGACAGAGTTCAAGGAGAATACTGACGACATGTGTCAGGGAGCATTGTGATGACAAGTGTCTTGGTGCACTGTGATGAGAAGCGTCATGGAGCCTTGTGATAACCGGGGTCTTGGAGCATTGTGATGAAAAGTGAATAAATCATTGTGATGAAAAAGGCATGGTGCCTTGTCATGACAGGGTTCAAGGAGCACCCTGATGACAAGTGTTAGGGAGCATTGTGATGAAAAGTGTATTGAGCATTGTGATGGGAAGTACATGGATAATTGGGATTACGAGTGTCATGGGGTGTTGTGATGACAAGTGTTATGGAACATTGTGATCACAAGGGTTTGGAGCATTGTGATGACAAAGGTCTTGGAGAATTTGGATTTCATTGTGATGACAACATCATGAAGCATTATGATGAAGGGCATGGTGCATTGTGATGATAGGGTTCATGGAGCACTGAGATGAAAACTGTCATGGATCATTGTTATGACAGGGGTCTTGGAGCATTGTGATGACAAGGGCATGGAGCATTGTGATGACAAGGGCCATTGAGAAGTTTGATGACAACGTCATGAAGCACTGTGATTACAACCACATGTACCTAACTATGACAGGGGTCATGGAGCATTTAGATTACAAATGCATGGAGAATGGTGATGACAAGAGCATGTAACATTGTGATGAGAAGTGTTTTGGAGCATTGTGATAACAAGGACGTGGAGAATTGTGATGACAAGGGACATGGAGCATTGAGAGGACCAGGGCATGGAGCACTGTGATGACAAGACCGTGGAGCATTGTGATGAGAAGACCATGGATAATTGTGATGACGAGTGTCATGGAGCACTGTAATGATAATGGACATGGAGCATTGTGAGGACCGGTGTCATGGAGCCTTGTGATGACAGGGGTCAGGGAGCATTGTGATGACAAGTGTCATGGAGCATTCTGAGGACAAGTTGTGGAGTATTGTGATGACAATGGCATGGAGCATTGTGATGGAAAGGGCATGGATCACTGTGATGAAAAAGGCATGGATGCTTTTCATGACAGGATTCAAGGAGCATTCCGACGACAAGTGTCAGGGAGCATTGTGATAACAAGTGTATTGAGCATTGTGATGGCAAAGGTCATGGAGCATTGAGATGACAAGGGCATGGAGTATTGTGATGACAGGCATCATGGAGCGTTGTGATGACAAGTGTTATGGAACATTGTGATCACACGGGTTTGGAGCATTGCGATGACAGAGTTCATGGATCATATTGATTTCAAGGAGCATGGATCTTTGTGATGACCAGGGCATGAAGCAATGTGAACCCAAGATGCATGGAGGATTGTGATGACAAGGGTAACGGAGGAATGTGATGACAAGTGAATGGAGCATTGTGATGAAAAGGTCATGTAGCGTTTTGCTGACAAAGGCATGGAGCATTGATATGACAAGTGTCATGGAGCACTGTGATGACAAACGTCACGTAGCATTGTGATTACAGGGGTCATGGAGCATTGAGATGACACGGCCAAGGATCATTCTGTTGACAAATTTTATGGAGAATTTTGATTACAAGTGTCTCGGATCATTGTGTTGTCAGAAGTCATGGAGCGTTGTGATGAGAGTGGTCATGGAGCATTGGGATGACATGGGTCATGGAGCATTGTGATCATAATGTCATGGAGCATTGGGCTGAAAATGTTCATGGAATATTGTGATGACAGGTGTCATGGAGCATTGTGATGACAAGGGAATGGAGCATTTTGATGACAATGTCCTGGAGCTATAATGAGAAGACCATGGAGCCATGTGATGACAAGTCTCATGGAGCATTCTCACGAAAAGCGGCATGGAGCATTGTGATTACTGTGGTCTTGGAGCATTGTGATGAATAGGGCATGGAGCATTGTGATGAAAAACGCATGGAGCCTTGCCATGACAGGGTTCCAAGAGCATATTGACATCAAGTGTCAGGTACCATTGTGATGACAAGTGTATTGAGCATGGTGATGCCAAAGCTCATGGAGCATTGTGATGAGAAGACCATGGATAATTTTGATGACGAGCATCATGGGGCGTTGTGAGACAAGTGTTATGGAACATTGTGATCACAACGGATTGGAGCCTTGTGATGACAGAGGTCATGCAGCATTTTGAGTTCATTCTGATGACAATAGCATAAAGCACTATGATGATGGGCATGGTGCATTGTGATGACAGGGTTCATGGAGCATTGAGATGAAAAGTGGCATGGAGCATTGTGATTACAGGGTTCTTGGAGCATTGTGATGACAAGGGCTTGGAGCATTGTGATGAGAAGGCCATGGAGCCTTCTGATGACCTGTGTCATGGAGATTTTGATGACAAGGGCATGAAGCATTGTTGTAACAGGGGTCTTAGAGCATTGTGATTGCAATGGTTATGGAGCCTTGTGATAAGAAGGCCGTGGAACATTGTGATGGCTGGGGTCATGGAGCATTGTTATGACAGTGGCAATGGAGCATTGTGATGCCAAGGGCATGGAGCACTGCTCTGAATAATTTCATGGATTATTGTGATGAGAGTGGGCATGGAGCATTGTGATGACAAGGGCATGGAACACTGTGATACATGGGTCATGTAGGATTGTAACGACAAGGGCATGGAGAATTGTGATGACAAGAGCATGTAACATTGTGATGAGAAGTGTCATGGAGCATTGTGATGACAAAGATGTAGAGAATTGTGATGACAAGTGACATGGAGCATTGTGATGACCAGAGCATGGACCATTTGTCTGACAAGTTTCATGGATTATTGTGATGACAAATGTCATGGAGCATTTTGATGACAAGGGCGTGGGGCCTTGTGATGGGAAGAGAAGGGAGCATTGTGATGACAAGGTTTGTGGAGCATTGTGATTACAAGCGCAAGTCACATTTTGATGCAATGGGTCATGGAGAACTGTGCTGACAAGGGTATGCAGCTTTGTGATGACATGGGTCATGGATCATTGAGATGAAAAGGTGCATGGAACATTGTGATTACAGTGGCTTAGGAGCTTTGTGATGACAGAGGTCATGGATCATTTTGATTTGCTTGTGATGACAATAGCCTGAAGCATTATGATGATGGGCATGGTCCATTGTGATGACAGGTGTAATGGAGCATTGAGATGAAAAGGGGCATGGGGCATTGTGATTACAGGGGTATAGGAGCATTGTGATGACAAGAGCATGGAACATTGTGATGAAAAGTGCTTCGAGCCTTTTCATGACATGTTTCAAGGAGCATTCTGATGACGAATGTCAGAGAGAATTGTGATGACAACTCTCTTGAGCATTATGATGACAAAGATCATGGATCACTGTGCTGACAGGTGTCATGGAGCATTGTGATGACAAGTGTCATGGAGCATTCTGAGGACAAGCTTGTGGAGTATTGTGATGACAATGGCATGGAGCATTGTGATGGAAAGGGCATGGATCACTGTGATGAAAAAGGCATGGATGCTTTTCATGACAGGATTCAAGGAGCATTCCGACGACAAGTGTCAGGGAGCATTGTGATAACAAGTGTATTGAGCATTGTGATGGCAAAGGTCATGGAGCATTGAGATGACAAGGGCATGGAGTATTGTGATGACAGGCATCATGGAGCGTTGTGATGACAAGTGTTATGGAACATTGTGATCACACGGGTTTGGAGCATTGCGATGACAGAGTTCATGGATCATATTGATTTCAAGGAGCATGGATCTTTGTGATGACCAGGGCATGAAGCAATGTGAACCCAAGATGCATGGAGGATTGTGATGACAATGGTAACGGAGGAATGTGATGACAAGTGAATGGAGCATTGTGATGAAAAGGTCATGTAGCCTTTTGCTGACAAAGGCATGGAGCATTGATATGACAAGTGTCATGGAGCACTGTGATGACAAACGTCACGTAGCATTGTGATTACAGGGGTCATGGAGCATTGAGATGACACGGCCAAGGATCATTCTGTTGACAAATTTTATGGAGAATTTTGATTACAAGGGTCTCGGATCATTGTGTTGTCAGAAGTCATGGAGCGTTGTGATGAGAGTGGTCATGGAGCATTGGGATGACATGGGTCATGGAGCATTGTGATCATAATGTCATGGAGCATTGGGCTGAAAATGTTCATGGAATATTGTGATGACAGGTGTCATGGAGCATTGTGATGACAAGGGAATGGAGCATTTTGATGACAATGTCCTGGAGCTATAATGAGAAGACCATGGAGCCATGTGATGACAAGTCTCATGGAGCATTCTCACGAAAAGCGGCATGGAGCATTGTGATTACTGTGGTCTTGGAGCATTGTGATGAATAGGGCATGGAGCATTGTGATGAAAAACGTATGGAGCCTTGACATGACAGGGTTCCAAGAGCATATTGACATCAAGTGTCAGGTACCATTGTGATGACAAGTGCATTGAGCATGGTGATGCCAAAGCTCATGGAGCATTGTGATGAGAAGACCATGGATAATTTTGATGACGAGCATCATGGGGCGTTGTGAGACAAGTGTTATGGAACATTGTGATCACAACGGATTGGAGCCTTGTGATGACAGGGGTCATGGAGCATTTTGAGTTCATTCTGATGACAATAGCATAAAGCACTATGATGATGGGCATGGTGCATTGTGATGACAGGGTTCATGGAGCATTGAGATGAAAAGTGGCATGGAGCATTGTGATTACAGGGTTCTTGGAGCATTGTGATGACAAGGGCTTGGAGCATTGTGATGAGAAGGCCATGGAGCCTTCTGATGACCTGTGTCATGGAGATTTTGATGACAAGGGCATGAAGCATTGTTGTAACAGGGGTCTTAGAGTATTGTGATTGCAAGGGTTATGGAGCCTTGTGATAAGAAGGCCGTGGAACATTGTGATGGCTGGTGTCATGGAGCATTGTTATGACAGTGGCAATGGAGCATTGTGATGCCAAGGGCATGGAGCACTGCTCTGAATAATTTCATGGATTATTATGATGAGAGTGGGCATGGAGCATTGTGATGACAAGGGCATGGAACACTGTGATACATGGGTCTTGTAGGATTGTAACGACAAGGGCATGGAGAATTGTGATGACAAGAGCCTGTAACATTGTGATGAGAAGTGTCATGGAGCATTGTGATGACAAAGATGTAGAGAATTGTGATGACAAGTGACATGGAGCATTGTGATGACCAGAGCATGGACCATTTGTCTGACAATTTTCATGGATTATTGTGATGACAAATGTCATGGAGCATTTTGATGACAAGGGCGTGGGGCCTTGTGATGGGAAGAGAAGGGAGCATTGTGATGACAAGGTTTGTGGAGCATTGTGATTACAAGCGCAAGTCACATTTTGATGCAATGGGTCATGGAGAACTGTGCTGACAAGGGTATGCAGCTTTGTGATGACATGGGTCATGGATCATTGAGATGAAAAGGTGCATGGAACATTGTGATTACAGTGGCTTAGGAGCTTTGTGATGACAGAGGTCATGGATCATTTTGATTTGCTTGTGATGACAATAGCCTGAAGCATTATGATGATGGGCATGGTCCATTGTGATGACAGGTGTAATGGAGCATTGAGATGAAAAGGGGCATGGGGCATTGTGATTACAGGGGTATAGGAGCATTGTGATGACAAGAGCATGGAACATTGTGATGAAAAGTGCTTCGAGCCTTTTCATGACATGTTTCAAGGAGCATTCTGATGACGAATGTCAGAGAGAATTGTGATGACAACTCTCTTGAGCATTATGATGACAAAGATCATGGATCACTGTGCTGACAGGTGTCATGGAGCATTGTGATGACAAGTGTCATGGAGCATTCTGAGGACAAGCTTGTGGAGTATTGTGATGACAATGGCATGGAGCATTGTGATGGAAAGGGCATGGATCACTGTGATGAAAAAGGCATGGATGCTTTTCATGACAGGATTCAAGGAGCATTCCGACGACAAGTGTCAGGGAGCATTGTGATAACAAGTGTATTGAGCATTGTGATGGCAAAGGTCATGGAGCATTGAGATGACAAGGGCATGGAGTATTGTGATGACAGGCATCATGGAGCGTTGTGATGACAAGTGTTATGGAACATTGTGATCACACGGGTTTGGAGCATTGCGATGACAGAGTTCATGGATCATATTGATTTCAAGGAGCATGGATCTTTGTGATGACCAGGGCATGAAGCAATGTGAACCCAAGATGCATGGAGGATTGTGATGACAAGGGTAACGGAGGAATGTGATGACAAGTGAATGGAGCATTGTGATGAAAAGGTCATGTAGCCTTTTGCTGACAAAGGCATGGAGCATTGATATGACAAGTGTCATGGAGCACTGTGATGACAAACGTCACGTAGCATTGTGATTACAGGGGTCATGGAGCATTGAGATGACACGGCCAAGGATCATTCTGTTGACAAATTTTATGGATAATTTTGATTACACGGGTCTCGGATCATTGTGTTGTCAGAAGTCATGGAGCGTTGTGATGAGAGTGGTCATGGAGCATTGGGATGACATGGGTCATGGAGCATTGTGATCATAATGTCATGGAGCATTGGGCTGAAAATGTTCATGGAATATTGTGATGACAGGTGTCATGGAGCATTGTGATGACAAGGGAATGGAGCATTTTGATGACAATGTCCTGGAGCTATAATGAGAAGACCATGGAGCCATGTGATGACAAGTCTCATGGAGCATTCTCACGAAAAGCGGCATGGAGCATTGTGATTACTGTGGTCTTGGAGCATTGTGATGAATAGGGCATGGAGCATTGTGATGAAAAACGTATGGAGCCTTGACATGACAGGGTTCCAAGAGCATATTGACATCAAGTGTCAGGTACCATTGTGATGACAAGTGTATTGAGCATGGTGATGCCAAAGCTCATGGAGCATTGTGATGAGAAGACCATGGATAATTTTGATGACGAGCATCATGGGGCGTTGTGAGACAAGTGTTATGGAACATTGTGATCACAACGGATTGGAGCCTTGTGATGACAGAGGTCATGGAGCATTTTGAGTTCATTCTGATGACAATAGCATAAAGCACTATGATGTTGGGCATGGTGCATTGTGATGACAGGGTTCATGGAGCATTGAGATGAAAAGTGGCATGGAGCATTGTGATTACAGGGTTCTTGGAGCATTGTGATGACAAGGGCTTGGAGCATTGTGATGAGAAGGCCATGGAGCCTTCTGATGACCTGTGTCATGGAGATTTTGATGACAAGGGCATGAAGCATTGTTGTAACAGGGGTCTTAGAGTATTGTGATTGCAAGGGTTATGGAGCCTTGTGATAAGAAGGCCGTGGAACATTGTGATGGCTGGGGTCATGGAGCATTGTTATGACAGTGGCAATGGAGCATTGTGATGCCAAGGGCATGGAGCACTGCTCTGAATAATTTCATGGATTATTGTGATGAGAGTGGGCATGGAGCATTGTGATGACTAGGGCATGGAACACTGTGATACATGGGTCTTGTAGGATTGTAACGACAAGGGCATGGAGAATTGTGATGACAAGAGCCTGTAACATTGTGATGAGAAGTGTCATGGAGCATTGTGATGACAAAGATGTAGAGAATTGTGATGACAAGTGACATGGAGCATTGTGATGACCAGAGCATGGACCATTTGTCTGACAAGTTTCATGGATTATTGTGATGACAAATGTCATGGAGCATTTTGATGACAAGGGCGTGGGGCCTTGTGATGGGAAGAGAAGGGAGCATTGTGATGACAAGGTTTGTGGAGCATTGTGATTACAAGCGCAAGTCACATTTTGATGCAATGGGTCATGGAGAACTGTGCTGACAAGGGTATGCAGCTTTGTGATGACATGGGTCATGGATCATTGAGATGAAAAGGTGCATGGAACATTGTGATTACAGTGGCTTAGGAGCTTTGTGATGACAGAGGTCATGGATCATTTTGATTTGCTTGTGATGACAATAGCCTGAAGCATTATGATGATGGGCATGGTCCATTGTGATGACAGGTGTAATGGAGCATTGAGATGAAAAGGGGCATGGGGC
Organism: Mesoplodon densirostris; assembly: GCF_025265405.1. Classification (NCBI taxonomy): domain Eukaryota; kingdom Metazoa; phylum Chordata; class Mammalia; order Artiodactyla; family Ziphiidae; genus Mesoplodon; species Mesoplodon densirostris. The sequence continues at coordinate 4,842,375 of NC_082682.1, forward strand.
ATTGTGATTACAGGGGTATAGGAGCATTGTGATGACAAGAGCATGGAACATTGTGATGAAAAGTGCTTCGAGCCTTTTCATGACATGTTTCAAGGAGCATTCTGATGACGAATGTCAGAGAGAATTGTGATGACAACTCTCTTGAGCATTATGATGACAAAGATCATGGATCACTGTGCTGACAGGTGTCATGGAGCATTGTGATGAGAAGGTCATAGAGCATTGGGCTGAAAATATTCATGGAGTATTGTGGTGACAGGGGTCATGGATCCTTTTGATAGCAAGGGAATGGAGCATTGTGATGAAACGGTTCTGGAGCATTGTGATGACACGGTTCTGGAGCATTGTGATGAGAAGACCATGGAGCCTTGTGATGACAAGTCTAATGGAGCATTCTGATGAAAAGGGTCATGGAGCAATGTGATTACAGGGTCCTGGAGCATTGTAATGACAAGATCAAGGAGCATTGTGATGAGAATTAGATGGAGCATTCTCATGATTTGTGTCATTGAGTTTTGTGATGACAAGGGCATGGACCATTGTGATTGCAGGTGTCTTGCAGCACTGTGATGACAAGGTCATGTAGCATTTTGCTGACAAAGGCATGGAGCATTGTGATGACAAGTGTCATGGAACATTGTGATAACAGGGGTCATAGAGCATTAGGATGACAAGAGCATGGACCATTTTGATGAGAAGAGTCATGGAGCATTTTGATGACAAGAGCCACAGATCATTGTGTTGTCAGGAGTCATTGAGCGTTGTGATGACAGTGGTCATGGAGGATTGGGCTGAAAATGTTCTTGGAGCATTGTGAACACAAGGGAATGGTGCATTGTGGTGACAATATCGTGGAGCATTGTGATGAGATGACCATGGAGTCTTTTGATGACAAGTCTCATGGAGCAAGCTGATGGAAAGGGGCATGGAGCATTGTGATTACAGTTGTCTTGGAGCATTGTGATGACAAGAGCATGGTGCATTGTGATGAGAAGTCCATGGAACATTCTGATGACATGCATCTTGGAGCTTTGTGATGACAATGGCAAGAGGAATTGTGATTACAGGGATCTTGGAGCATTGTGTGGAAAAGGGCATGGTTCAATGTGATGACAAAGGCATGGAGCCTTGTCATGACAGAGTTCAAGGAGAATACTGACGACATGTGTCAGGGAGCATTGTGATGACAAGTGTCTTGGTGCACTGTGATGAGAAGCGTCATGGAGCCTTGTGATAACCGGGGTCTTGGAGCATTGTGATGAAAAGTGAATAAATCATTGTGATGAAAAAGGCATGGTGCCTTGTCATGACAGGGTTCAAGGAGCACCCTGATGACAAGTGTTAGGGAGCATTGTGATGAAAAGTGTATTGAGCATTGTGATGACAAAGTTCATGGAGCATTGTGATGGGAAGTACATGGATAATTGGGATTACGAGTGTCATGGGGTGTTGTGATGACAAGTGTTATGGAACATTGTGATCACAAGGGTTTGGAGCATTGTGATGACAAAGGTCATGGAGAATTTTGATTTCATTGTGATGACAACACCATGAAGCATTATGATGAAGGGCATGGTGCATTGTGATGATAGGGTTCATGGAGCACTGAGATGAAAAGTGTCATGGATCATTGTTATGACAGGGGTCTTGGAGCATTGTGATGACAAGGGCATGGAGCATTGTGATGACAAGGGCCATTGAGAAGTTTGATGACAACGTCGTGAAGCACTGTGATTACAACCGCATGTACCTAACTATGACAGGGGTCATGGAGCCTTGAGATTACAAATGCATGGAGAATGGTGATGACAAGAGCATGTAACATTGTGATGAGAAGTGTTTTGGAGCATTGTGATAACAAGGACGTGGAGAATTGTGATGACAAGGGACATGGAGCATTGAGAGGACCAGGGCATGGAGCACTGTGATGACAAGACCGTGGAGCATTGTGATGAGAAGACCATGGATAATTGTGATGACGAGTGTCATGGAGCACTGTAATGATAATGGGCATGGAGCATTGTGAGGACCGGTGTCATGGAGCCTTGTGATGACAGGGGTCAGGGAGCATTGTGATGACAAGTGTCATGGAGCATTCTGAGGACAAGTTGTGGAGTATTGTGATGACAATGGCATGGAGCATTGCGATGGAAAGGGCATGGATCACTGTGATGAAAAAGGCATGGATGCTTTTCATGACAGGATTCAAGGAGCATTCCGACGACAAGAGTCAGGGAGCATTGTGATAACAAGTGTATTGAGCATTGTGATGGCAAAGGTCATGGAGCATTGAGACGACAAGGGCATGGAGTATTGTGATGACAGGCATCATGGAGCGTTGTGATGACAAGTGTTATGGAACATTGTGATCACACGGGTTTGGAGCATTGCGATGACAGAGTTCATGGATCATATTGATTTCAAGGAGCATGGATCTTTGTGATGACCAGGGCATGAAGCAATGTGAACCCAAGATGCATGGAGGATTGTGATGACAAGGGTAACGGAGGAATGTGATGACAAGTGAATGGAGCATTGTGATGAAAAGGTCATGTAGCGTTTTGCTGACAAAGGCATGGAGCATTGATATGACAAGTGTCATGGAGCACTGTGATTGACAAACGTCACGTAGCATTGTGATTACAGGGGTCATGGAGCATTGAGATGACACGGCCAAGGATCATTCTGTTGACAAATTTTATGGAGAATTTTGATTACAAGTGTCTCGGATCATTGTGTTGTCAGAAGTCATGGAGCGTTGTGATGAGAGTGGTCATGGAGCATTTGGGATGACATGGGTCATGGAGCATTGTGATCATAATGTCATGGAGCATTGGGCTGAAAATGTTCATGGAATATTGTGATGACAGGTGTCATGGAGCATTGTGATGACAAGGGAATGGAGCATTTTGATGACAATGTCCTGGAGCTATAATGAGAAGACCATGGAGCCATGTGATGACAAGTCTCATGGAGCATTCTCACGAAAAGCAGCATGGAGCATTGTGATTACTGTGGTCTTGGAGCATTGTGATGAATAGGGCATGGAGCATTGTGATGAAAAACGCATGGAGCCTTGCCATGACAGGGTTCCAAGAGCATATTGACATCAAGTGTCAGGTACCATTGTGATGACAAGTGTATTGAGCATGGTGATGCCAAAGCTCATGGAGCATTGTGATGAGAAGACCATGGATAATTTTGATGACGAGCATCATGGGGCGTTGTGAGACAAGTGTTATGGAACATTGTGATCACAACGGATTGGAGCCTTGTGATGACAGAGGTCATGGAGCATTTTGAGTTCATTCTGATGACAATAGCATAAAGCACTATGATGTTGGGCATGGTGCATTGTGATGACAGGGTTCATGGAGCATTGAGATGAAAAGTGGCATGGAGCATTGTGATTACAGGGTTCTTGGAGCATTGTGATGACAAGGGCTTGGAGCATTGTGATGAGAAGGCCATGGAGCCTTCTGATGACCTGTGTCATGGAGATTTTGATGACAAGGGCATGAAGCATTGTTGTAACAGGGGTCTTAGAGTATTGTGATTGCAAGGGTTATGGAGCCTTGTGATAAGAAGGCCGTGGAACATTGTGATGGCTGGGGTCATGGAGCATTGTTATGACAGTGGCAATGGAGCATTGTGATGCCAAGGGCATGGAGCACTGCTCTGAATAATTTCATGGATTATTGTGATGAGAGTGGGCATGGAGCATTGTGATGACAAGGGCATGGAACACTGTGATACATGGGTCATGTAGGATTGTAACGACAAGGGCATGGAGAATTGTGATGACAAGAGCCTGTAACATTGTGATGAGAAGTGTCATGGAGCATTGTGATGACAAAGATGTAGAGAATTGTGATGACAAGTGACATGGAGCATTGTGATGACCAGAGCATGGACCATTTGTCTGACAAGTTTCATGGATTATTGTGATGACAAATGTCATGGAGCATTTTGATGACAAGGGCGTGGGGCCTTGTGATGGGAAGAGAAGGGAGCATTGTGATGACAAGGTTTGTGGAGCATTGTGATTACAAGCGCAAGTCACATTTTGATGCAATGGGTCATGGAGAACTGTGCTGACAAGGGTATGCAGCTTTGTGATGACATGGGTCATGGATCATTGAGATGAAAAGGTGCATGGAACATTGTGATTACAGTGGCTTAGGAGCTTTGTGATGACAGAGGTCATGGATCATTTTGATTTGCTTGTGATGACAATAGCCTGAAGCATTATGATGATGGGCATGGTCCATTGTGATGACAGGTGTAATGGAGCATTGAGATGAAAAGTGTTTGGGGCATTGTGATTACAGGGGTATAGGAGCATTGTGATGACAAGAGCATGGAACATTGTGATGAAAAGTGCTTCGAGCCTTTTCATGACATGTTTCAAGGAGCATTCTGATGACGAATGTCAGAGAGAATTGTGATGACAACTCTCTTGAGCATTATGATGACAAAGATCATGGATCACTGTGCTGACAGGTGTCATGGAGCATTGTGATGAGAAGGTCATAGAGCATTGGGCTGAAAATATTCATGGAGTATTGTGGTGACAGGGGTCATGGATCCTTTTGATAGCAAGGGAATGGAGCATTGTGATGAAACGGTTCTGGAGCATTGTGATGACACGGTTCTGGAGCATTGTGATGAGAAGACCATGGAGCCTTGTGATGACAAGTCTAATGGAGCATTCTGATGAAAAGGGTCATGGAGCAATGTGATTACAGGGTCCTGGAGCATTGTAATGACAAGATCAAGGAGCATTGTGATGAGAATTAGATGGAGCATTCTCATGATTTGTGTCATTGTGTTTTGTGATGACAAGGGCATTGACCATTGTGATTGCAGGTGTCTTGCAGCACTGTGATGACAAGGTCATGTAGCATTTTGCTGACAAAGGCATGGAGCATTGTGATGACAAGTGTCATGGAACATTGTGATAACAGGGGTCATAGAGCATTAGGATGACAAGAGCATGGACCATTTTGATGAGAAGAGTCATGGAGCATTTTGATGACAAGAGCCACAGATCATTGTGTTGTCAGGAGTCATTGAGCGTTGTGATGACAGTGGTCATGGAGGATTGGGCTGAAAATGTTCTTGGAGCATTGTGAACACAAGGGAATGGTGCATTGTGGTGACAATATCGTGGAGCATTGTGATGAGATGACCATGGAGTCTTTTGATGACAAGTCTCATGGAGCAAGCTGATGGAAAGGGGCATGGAGCATTGTGATTACAGTTGTCTTGGAGCATTGTGATGACAAGAGCATGGTGCATTGTGATGAGAAGTCCATGGAACATTCTGATGACATGCATCTTGGAGCTTTGTGATGACAATGGCAAGAGGAATTGTGATTACAGGGATCTTGGAGCATTGTGTGGAAAAGGGCATGGTTCAATGTGATGACAAAGGCATGGAGCCTTGTCATGACAGAGTTCAAGGAGAATACTGACGACATGTGTCAGGGAGCATTGTGATGACAAGTGTCTTGGTGCACTGTGATGAGAAGCGTCATGGAGCCTTGTGATAACCGGGGTCTTGGAGCATTGTGATGAAAAGTGAATAAATCATTGTGATGAAAAAGGCATGGTGCCTTGTCATGACAGGGTTCAAGGAGCACCCTGATGACAAGTGTTAGGGAGCATTGTGATGAAAAGTGTATTGAGCATTGTGATGACAAAGTTCATGGAGCATTGTGATGGGAAGTACATGGATAATTGGGATTACGAGTGTCATGGGGTGTTGTGATGACAAGTGTTATGGAACATTGTGATCACAAGGGTTTGGAGCATTGTGATGACAAAGGTCATGGAGAATTTTGATTTCATTGTGATGACAACACCATGAAGCATTATGATGAAGGGCATGGTGCATTGTGATGATAGGGTTCATGGAGCACTGAGATGAAAAGTGTCATGGATCATTGTTATGACAGGGGTCTTGGAGCATTGTGATGACAAGGGCATGGAGCATTGTGATGACAAGGGCCATTGAGAAGTTTGATGACAACGTCGTGAAGCACTGTGATTACAACCGCATGTACCTAACTATGACAGGGGTCATGGAGCCTTGAGATTACAAATGCATGGAGAATGGTGATGACAAGAGCATGTAACATTGTGATGAGAAGTGTTTTGGAGCATTGTGATAACAAGGACGTGGAGAATTGTGATGACAAGGGACATGGAGCATTGAGAGGACCAGGGCATGGAGCACTGTGATGACAAGACCGTGGAGCATTGTGATGAGAAGACCATGGATAATTGTGATGACGAGTGTCATGGAGCACTGTAATGATAATGGGCATGGAGCATTGTGAGGACCGGTGTCATGGAGCCTTGTGATGACAGGGGTCAGGGAGCATTGTGATGACAAGTGTCATGGAGCATTCTGAGGACAAGTTGTGGAGTATTGTGATGACAATGGCATGGAGCATTGCGATGGAAAGGGCATGGATCACTGTGATGAAAAAGGCATGGATGCTTTTCATGACAGGATTCAAGGAGCATTCCGACGACAAGAGTCAGGGAGCATTGTGATAACAAGTGTATTGAGCATTGTGATGGCAAAGGTCATGGAGCATTGAGACAACAAGGGCATGGAGTATTGTGATGACAGGCATCATGGAGCGTTGTGATGACAAGTGTTATGGAACATTGTGATCACACGGGTTTGGAGCATTGCGATGACAGAGTTCATGGATCATATTGATTTCAAGGAGCATGGATCTTTGTGATGACCAGGGCATGAAGAAATGTGAACCCAAGATGCATGGAGGATTGTGATGACAAGGGTAACGGAGGAATGTGATGACAAGTGAATGGAGCATTGTGATGAAAAGGTCATGTAGCGTTTTGCTGACAAAGGCATGGAGCATTGATATGACAAGTGTCATGGAGCACTGTGATTGACAAACGTCACGTAGCATTGTGATTACAGGGGTCATGGAGCATTGAGATGACACGGCCAAGGATCATTCTGTTGACAAATTTTATGGAGAATTTTGATTACAAGTGTCTCGGATCATTGTGTTGTCAGAAGTCATGGAGCGTTGTGATGAGAGTGGTCATGGAGCATTGGGATGACATGGGTCATGGAGCATTGTGATCATAATGTCATGGAGCATTGGGCTGAAAATGTTCATGGAATATTGTGATGACAGGTGTCATGGAGCATTGTGATGACAAGGGAATGGAGCATTTTGATGACAATGTCCTGGAGCTATAATGAGAAGACCATGGAGCCATGTGATGACAAGTCTCATGGAGCATTCTCACGAAAAGCAGCATGGAGCATTGTGATTACTGTGGTCTTGGAGCATTGTGATGAATAGGGCATGGAGCATTGTGATGAAAAACGCATGGAGCCTTGCCATGACAGGGTTCCAAGAGCATATTGACATCAAGTGTCAGGTACCATTGTGATGACAAGTGTATTGAGCATGGTGATGCCAAAGCTCATGGAGCATTGTGATGAGAAGACCATGGATAATTTTGATGACGAGCATCATGGGGCGTTGTGAGACAAGTGTTATGGAACATTGTGATCACAACGGATTGGAGCCTTGTGATGACAGAGGTCATGGAGCATTTTGAGTTCATTCTGATGACAATAGCATAAAGCACTATGATGTTGGGCATGGTGCATTGTGATGACAGGGTTCATGGAGCATTGAGATGAAAAGTGGCATGGAGCATTGTGATTACAGGGTTCTTGGAGCATTGTGATGACAAGGGCTTGGAACATTGTGATGAGAAGGCCATGGAGCCTTCTGATGACCTGTGTCATGGAGATTTTGATGAAAAGGGCATGAAGCATTGTTGTAACAGGGGTCTTAGAGTATTGTGATTGCAAGGGTTATGGAGCCTTGTGATAAGAAGGCCGTGGAACATTGTGATGGCTGGGGTCATGGAGCATTGTTATGACAGTGGCAATGGAGCATTGTGATGCCAAGGGCATGGAGCACTGCTCTGAATAATTTCATGGATTATTGTGATGAGAGTGGGCATGGAGCATTGTGATGACAAGGGCATGGAACACTGTGATACATGGGTCTTGTAGGATTGTAACGACAAGGGCATGGAGAATTGTGATGACAAGAGCCTGTAACATTGTGATGAGAAGTGTCATGGAGCATTGTGATGACAAAGATGTAGAGAATTGTGATGACAAGTGACATGGAGCATTGTGATGACCAGAGCATGGACCATTTGTCTGACAAGTTTCATGGATTATTGTGATGACAAATGTCATGGAGCATTTTGATGACAAGGGCGTGGGGCCTTGTGATGGGAAGAGAAGGGAGCATTGTGATGACAAGGTTTGTGGAGCATTGTGATTACAAGCGCAAGTCACATTTTGATGCAATGGGTCATGGAGAACTGTGCTGACAAGGGTATGCAGCTTTGTGATGACATGGGTCATGGATCATTGAGATGAAAAGGTGCATGGAACATTGTGATTACAGTGGCTTAGGAGCTTTGTGATGACAGAGGTCATGGATCATTTTGATTTGCTTGTGATGACAATAGCCTGAAGCATTATGATGATGGGCATGGTCCATTGTGATGACAGGTGTAATGGAGCATTGAGATGAAAAGGGGCATGGGGCATTGTGATTACAGGGGTATAGGAGCATTGTGATGACAAGAGCATGGAACATTGTGATGAAAAGTGCTTCGAGCCTTTTCATGACATGTTTCAAGCAGCATTCTGATGACGAATGTCAGAGAGAATTGTGATGACAACTCTCTTGAGCATTATGATGACAAAGATCATGGATCACTGTGCTGACAGGTGTCATGGAGCATTGTGATGAGAAGGTCATAGAGCATTGGGCTGAAAATATTCATGGAGTATTGTGGTGACAGGGGTCATGGATCCTTTTGATAGCAAGGGAATGGAGCATTGTGATGAAACGGTTCTGGAGCATTGTGATGACACGGTTCTGGAGCATTGTGATGAGAAGACCATGGAGCCTTGTGATGACAAGTCTAATGGAGCATTCTGATGAAAAGGGTCATGGAGCAATGTGATTACAGGGTCCTGGAGCATTGTAATGACAAGATCAAGGAGCATTGTGATGAGAATTAGATGGAGCATTCTCATGATTTGTGTCATTGTGTTTTGTGATGACAAGGGCATGGACCATTGTGATTGCAGGTGTCTTGCAGCACTGTGATGACAAGGTCATGTAGCATTTTGCTGACAAAGGCATGGAGCATTGTGATGACAAGTGTCATGGAACATTGTGATAACAGGGGTCATAGAGCATTAGGATGACAAGAGCATGGACCATTTTGATGAGAAGAGTCATGGAGCATTTTGATGACAAGAGCCACAGATCATTGTGTTGTCAGGAGTCATTGAGCGTTGTGATGACAGTGGTCATGGAGGATTGGGCTGAAAATGTTCTTGGAGCATTGTGAACACAAGGGAATGGTGCATTGTGGTGACAATATCGTGGAGCATTGTGATGAGATGACCATGGAGTCTTTTGATGACAAGTCTCATGGAGCAAGCTGATGGAAAGGGGCATGGAGCATTGTGATTACAGTTGTCTTGGAGCATTGTGATGACAAGAGCATGGTGCATTGTGATGAGAAGTCCATGGAACATTCTGATGACATGCATCTTGGAGCTTTGTGATGACAATGGCAAGAGGAATTGTGATTACAGGGATCTTGGAGCATTTTGTGGAAAAGGGCATGGTTCAATGTGATGACAAAGGCATGGAGCCTTGTCATGACAGAGTTCAAGGAGAATACTGACGACATGTGTCAGGGAGCATTGTGATGACAAGTGTCTTGGTGGACTGTGATGAAAAGCGTCATGGAGCCTTGTGATAACCGGGGTCTTGGAGCATTGTGATGAAAAGTGAATAAATCATTGTGATGAAAAAGGCATGGTGCCTTGTCATGACAGGGTTCAAGGAGCACCCTGATGACAAGTGTTAGGGAGCATTGTGATGAAAAGTGTATTGAGCATTGTGATGACAAAGTTCATGGAGCATTGTGATGGGAAGTACATGGATAATTGGGATTACGAGTGTCATGGGGTGTTGTGATGACAAGTGTTATGGAACATTGTGATCACAAGGGTTTGGAGCATTGTGATGACAAAGGTCTTGGAGAATTTGGATTTCATTGTGATGACAACATCATGAAGCATTATGATGAAGGGCATGGTGCATTGTGATGATAGGGTTCATGGAGCACTGAGATGAAAAGTGTCATGGATCATTGTTATGACAGGGGTCTTGGAGCATTGTGATGACAAGGGCATGGAGCATTGTGATGACAAGGGCCATTGAGAAGTTTGATGACAACGTCGTGAAGCACTGTGATTACAACCGCATGTACCTAACTATGACAGGGGTCATGGAGCATTTAGATTACAAATGCATGGAGAATGGTGATGACAAGAGCATGTAACATTGTGATGAGAAGTGTTTTGGAGCATTGTGATAACAAGGACGTGGAGAATTGTGATGACAAGGGACATGGAGCATTGAGAGGACCAGGGCATGGAGCACTGTGATGACAAGACCGTGGAGCATTGTGATGAGAAGACCATGGATAATTGTGATGACGAGTGTCATGGAGCACTGTAATGATAATGGGCATGGAGCATTGTGAGGACCGGTGTCATGGAGCCTTGTGATGACAGGGGTCAGGGAGCATTGTGATGACAAGTGTCATGGAGCATTCTGAGGACAAGTTGTGGAGTATTGTGATGACAATGGCATGGAGCATTGTGATGGAAAGGGCATGGATCACTGTGATGAAAAAGGCATGGATGCTTTTCATGACAGGATTCAAGGAGCATTCCGACGACAAGTGTCAGGGAGCATTGTGATAACAAGTGTATTGAGCATTGTGATGGCAAAGGTCATGGAGCATTGAGATGACAAGGGCATGGAGTATTGTGATGACAGGCATCATGGAGCGTTGTGATGACAAGTGTTATGGAACATTGTGATCACACGGGTTTGGAGCATTGCGATGACAGAGTTCATGGATCATATTGATTTCAAGGAGCATGGATCTTTGTGATGACCAGGGCATGAAGCAATGTGAACCCAAGATGCATGGAGGATTGTGATGACAATGGTAACGGAGGAATGTGATGACAAGTGAATGGAGCATTGTGATGAAAATGTCATGTAGCCTTTTGCTGACAACGCATGGAGCATTGATATGACAAGTGTCATGGAGCACTGTGATGACAAACGTCACGTAGCATTGTGATTACAGGGGTCATGGAGCATTGAGATGACACGGCCAAGGATCATTCTGTTGACAAATTTTATGGAGAATTTTGATTACAAGGGTCTCGGATCATTGTGTTGTCAGAAGTCATGGAGCGTTGTGATGAGAGTGGTCATGGAGCATTGGGATGACATGGGTCATGGAGCATTGTGATCATAATGTCATGGAGCATTGGGCTGAAAATGTTCATGGAATATTGTGATGACAGGTGTCATGGAGCATTGTGATGACAAGGGAATGGAGCATTTTGATGACAATGTCCTGGAGCTATAATGAGAAGACCATGGAGCCATGTGATGACAAGTCTCATGGAGCATTCTCACGAAAAGCGGCATGGAGCATTGTGATTACTGTGGTCTTGGAGCATTGTGATGAATAGGGCATGGAGCATTGTGATGAAAAACGTATGGAGCCTTGACATGACAGGGTTCCAAGAGCATATTGACATCAAGTGTCAGGTACCATTGTGATGACAAGTGTATTGAGCATGGTGATGCCAAAGCTCATGGAGCATTGTGATGAGAAGACCATGGATAATTTTGATGACGAGCATCATGGGGCGTTGTGAGACAAGTGTTATGGAACATTGTGATCACAACGGATTGGAGCCTTGTGATGACAGGGGTCATGGAGCATTTTGAGTTCATTCTGATGACAATAGCATAAAGCACTATGATGATGGGCATGGTGCATTGTGATGACAGGGTTCATGGAGCATTGAGATGAAAAGTGGCATGGAGCATTGTGATTACAGGGTTCTTGGAGCATTGTGATGACAAGGGCTTGGAGCATTGTGATGAGAAGGCCATGGAGCCTTCTGATGACCTGTGTCATGGAGATTTTGATGACAAGGGCATGAAGCATTGTTGTAACAGGGGTCTTAGAGCATTGTGATTGCAAGGGTTATGGAGCCTTGTGATAAGAAGGCCGTGGAACATTGTGATGGCTGGGGTCATGGAGCATTGTTATGACAGTGGCAATGGAGCATTGTGATGACAAGGGCATGGAGCACTGCTCTGAATAATTTCATGGATTATTGTGATGAGAGTGGGCATGGAGCATTGTGATGACAAGGGCATGGAACACTGTGATGCATGCGTCATGTAGGATTGTAACGACAAGGGCATGGAGAATTGTGATGACAAGAGCCTGTAACATTGTGATGAGAAGTGTCATGGAGCATTGTGATGACAAAGATGTAGAGAATTGTGTTGACAAGTGACATGGAGCATTGTGATGACCAGAGCATGGACCATTTGTCTAACAAGTTTCATGGATTATTGTGATGACAAATGTCATGGAGCATTTTGATGACAAGGGCGTGGGGCCTTGTGATGGGAAGAGAAGGGAGCATTGTGATGACAAGGTTTGTGGAGCATTGTGATTACAAGCGCAAGTCACATTTTGATGCAATGGGTCATGGAGAACTGTGCTGACAAGGGTATGCAGCTTTGTGATGACATGGGTCATGGATCATTGAGATGAAAAGGTGCATGGAACATTGTGATTACAGTGGCTTAGGAGCTTTGTGATGACAGAGGTCATGGATCATTTTGATTTGCTTGTGATGACAATAGCCTGAAGCATTATGATGATGGGCATGGTCCATTGTGATGACAGGTGTAATGGAGCATTGAGATGAAAAGGGGCATGGGGCATTGTGATTACAGGGGTATAGGAGCATTGTGATGACAAGAGCATGGAACATTGTGATGAAAAGTGCTTCGAGCCTTTTCATGACATGTTTCAAGGAGCATTCTGATGACGAATGTCAGAGAGAATTGTGATGACAACTCTCTTGAGCATTATGATGACAAAGATCATGGATCACTGTGCTGACAGGTGTCATGGAGCATTGTGATGAGAAGGTCATAGAGCATTGGGCTGAAAATATTCATGGAGTATTGTGGTGACAGGGGTCATGGATCCTTTTGATAGCAAGGGAATGGAGCATTGTGATGAAACGGTTCTGGAGCATTGTGATGACACGGTTCTGGAGCATTGTGATGAGAAGACCATGGAGCCTTGTGATGACAAGTCTAATGGAGCATTCTGATGAAAAGGGTCATGGAGCAATGTGATTACAGGGTCCTGGAGCATTGTAATGACAAGATCAAAGAGCATTGTGATGAGAATTAGATGGAGCATTCTCATGATTTGTGTCATTGTGTTTTGTGATGACAAGGGCATGGACCATTGTGATTGCAGGTGTCTTGCAGCACTGTGATGACAAGGTCATGTAGCATTTTGCTGACAAAGGCATGGAGCATTGTGATGACAAGTGTCATGGAACATTGTGATAACAGGGGTCATAGAGCATTAGGATGACAAGAGCATGGACCATTTTGATGAGAAGAGTCATGGAGCATTTTGATGACAAGAGCCACAGATCATTGTGTTGTCAGGAGTCATTGAGCGTTGTGATGACAGTGGTCATGGAGGATTGGGCTGAAAATGTTCTTGGAGCATTGTGAACACAAGGGAATGGTGCATTGTGGTGACAATATCGTGGAGCATTGTGATGAGATGACCATGGAGTCTTTTGATGACAAGTCTCATGGAGCAAGCTGATGGAAAGGGGCATGGAGCATTGTGATTACAGTTTTCTTGGAGCATTGTGATGACAAGAGCATGGTGCATTGTGATGAGAAGTCCATGGAACATTCTGATGACATGCATCTTGGAGCTTTGTGATGACAATGGCAAGAGGAATTGTGATTACAGGGATCTTGGAGCATTGTGTGGAAAAGGGCATGGTTCAATGTGATGACAAAGGCATGGAGCCTTGTCATGACAGAGTTCAAGGAGAATACTGACGACATGTGTCAGGGAGCATTGTGATGACAAGTGTCTTGGTGCACTGTGATGAAAAGCGTCATGGAGCCTTGTGATAACCGGGGTCTTGGAGCATTGTGATGAAAAGTGAATAAATCATTGTGATGAAAAAGGCATGGTGCCTTGTCATGACAGGGTTCAAGGAGCACCCTGATGACAAGTGTTAGGGAGCATTGTGATGAAAAGTGTATTGAGCATTGTGATGACAAAGTTCATGGAGCATTGTGATGGGAAGTACATGGATAATTGGGATTACGAGTGTCATGGGGTGTTGTGATGACAAGTGTTATGGAACATTGTGATCACAAGGGTTTGGAGCATTGTGATGACAAAGGTCTTGGAGAATTTGGATATCATTGTGATGACAACATCATGAAGCATTATGATGAAGGGCATGGTGCATTGTGATGATAGGGTTCATGGAGCACTGAGATGAAAAGTGTCATGGATCATTGTTATGACAGGGGTCTTGGAGCATTGTGATGACAAGGGCATGGAGCATTGTGATGACAAGGGCCATTGAGAAGTTTGATGACAACGTCGTGAAGCACTGTGATTACAACCGCATGTACCTAACTATGACAGGGGTCATGGAGCATTTAGATTACAAATGCATGGAGAATGGTGATGACAAGAGCATGTAACATTGTGATGAGAAGTGTTTTGGAGCATTGTGATAACAAGGACGTGGAGAATTGTGATGACAAGGGACATGGAGCATTGAGAGGACCAGGGCATGGAGCACTGTGATGACAAGACCGTGGAGCATTGTGATGAGAAGACCATGGATAATTGTGATGACGAGTGTCATGGAGCACTGTAATGATAATGGGCATGGAGCATTGTGAGGACCGGTGTCATGGAGCCTTGTGATGACAGGGGTCAGGGAGCATTGTGATGACAAGTGTCATGGAGCATTCTGAGGACAAGTTGTGGAGTATTGTGATGACAATGGCATGGAGCATTGTGATGGAAAGGGCATGGATCACTGTGATGAAAAAGGCATGGATGCTTTTCATGACAGGATTCAAGGAGCATTCCGACGACAAGAGTCAGGGAGCATTGTGATAACAAGTGTATTGAGCATTGTGATGGCAAAGGTCATGGAGCATTGAGATGACAAGGGCATGGAGTATTGTGATGACAGGCATCATGGAGCGTTGTGATGACAAGTGTTATGGAACATTGTGATCACACGGGTTTGGAGCATTGCGATGACAGAGTTCATGGATCATATTGATTTCAAGGAGCATGGATCTTTGTGATGACCAGGGCATGAAGCAATGTGAACCCAAGATGCATGGAGGATTGTGATGACAATGGTAACGGAGGAATGTGATGACAAGTGAATGGAGCATTGTGATGAAAAGGTCATGTAGCCTTTTGCTGACAAAGGCATGGAGCATTGATATGACAAGTGTCATGGAGCACTGTGATGACAAACGTCACGTAGCATTGTGATTACAGGGGTCATGGAGCATTGAGATGACACGGCCAAGGATCATTCTGTTGACAAATTTTATGGAGAATTTTGATTACAAGGGTCTCGGATCATTGTGTTGTCAGAAGTCATGGAGCGTTGTGATGAGAGTGGTCATGGAGCATTGGGATGACATGGGTCATGGAGCATTGTGATCATAATGTCATGGAGCATTGGGCTGAAAATGTTCATGGAATATTGTGATGACAGGTGTCATGGAGCATTGTGATGACAAGGGAATGGAGCATTTTGATGACAATGTCCTGGAGCTATAAT
The DNA here is from genome assembly GCF_025265405.1 of Mesoplodon densirostris. Classification (NCBI taxonomy): domain Eukaryota; kingdom Metazoa; phylum Chordata; class Mammalia; order Artiodactyla; family Ziphiidae; genus Mesoplodon; species Mesoplodon densirostris. The sequence goes on from NC_082682.1 coordinate 4,858,261, forward strand.
GAGAAGACCATGGAGCCATGTGATGACAAGTCTCATGGAGCATTCTCACGAAAAGCGGCATGGAGCATTGTGATTACTGTGGTCTTGGAGCATTGTGATGAATAGGGCATGGAGCATTGTGATGAAAAACGCATGGAGCCTTGCCATGACAGGGTTCCAAGAGCATATTGACATCAAGTGTCAGGTACCATTGTGATGACAAGTGTATTGAGCATGGTGATGCCAAAGCTCATGGAGCATTGTGATGAGAAGACCATGGATAATTTTGATGACGAGCATCATGGGGCGTTGTGAGACAAGTGTTATGGAACATTGTGATCACAACGGATTGGAGCCTTGTGATGACAGAGGTCATGGAGCATTTTGAGTTCATTCTGATGACAATAGCATAAAGCACTATGATGTTGGGCATGGTGCATTGTGATGACAGGGTTCATGGAGCATTGAGATGAAAAGTGGCATGGAGCATTGTGATTACAGGGTTCTTGGAGCATTGTGATGACAAGGGCTTGGAGCATTGTGATGAGAAGGCCATGGAGCCTTCTGATGACCTGTGTCATGGAGATTTTGATGACAAGGGCATGAAGCATTGTTGTAACAGGGGTCTTAGAGTATTGTGATTGCAAGGGTTATGGAGCCTTGTGATAAGAAGGCCGTGGAACATTGTGATGGCTGGGGTCATGGAGCATTGTTATGACAGTGGCAATGGAGCATTGTGATGCCAAGGGCATGGAGCACTGCTCTGAATAATTTCATGGATTATTGTGATGAGAGTGGGCATGGAGCATTGTGATGACAAGGGCATGGAACACTGTGATACATGGGTCTTGTAGGATTGTAACGACAAGGGCATGGAGAATTGTGATGACAAGAGCCTGTAACATTGTGATGAGAAGTGTCATGGAGCATTGTGATGACAAAGATGTAGAGAATTGTGATGACAAGTGACATGGAGCATTGTGATGACCAGAGCATGGACCATTTGTCTGACAAGTTTCATGGATTATTGTGATGACAAATGTCATGGAGCATTTTGATGACAAGGGCGTGGGGCCTTGTGATGGGAAGAGAAGGGAGCATTGTGATGACAAGGTTTGTGGAGCATTGTGATTACAAGCGCAAGTCACATTTTGATGCAATGGGTCATGGAGAACTGTGCTGACAAGGGTATGCAGCTTTGTGATGACATGGGTCATGGATCATTGAGATGAAAAGGTGCATGGAACATTGTGATTACAGTGGCTTAGGAGCTTTGTGATGACAGAGGTCATGGATCATTTTGATTTGCTTGTGATGACAATAGCCTGAAGCATTATGATGATGGGCATGGTCCATTGTGATGACAGGTGTAATGGAGCATTGAGATGAAAAGGGGCATGGGGCATTGTGATTACAGGGGTATAGGAGCATTGTGATGACAAGAGCATGGAACATTGTGATGAAAAGTGCTTCGAGCCTTTTCATGACATGTTTCAAGGAGCATTCTGATGACGAATGTCAGAGAGAATTGTGATGACAACTCTCTTGAGCATTATGATGACAAAGATCATGGATCACTGTGCTGACAGGTGTCATGGAGCATTGTGATGAGAAGGTCATAGAGCATTGGGCTGAAAATATTCATGGAGTATTGTGGTGACAGGGGTCATGGATCCTTTTGATAGCAAGGGAATGGAGCATTGTGATGAAACGGTTCTGGAGCATTGTGATGACACGGTTCTGGAGCATTGTGATGAGAAGACCATGGAGCCTTGTGATGACAAGTCTAATGGAGCATTCTGATGAAAAGGGTCATGGAGCAATGTGATTACAGGGTCCTGGAGCATTGTAATGACAAGATCAAGGAGCATTGTGATGAGAATTAGATGGAGCATTCTCATGATTTGTGTCATTGTGTTTTGTGATGACAAGGGCATGGACCATTGTGATTGCAGGTGTCTTGCAGCACTGTGATGACAAGGTCATGTAGCATTTTGCTGACAAAGGCATGGAGCATTGTGATGACAAGTGTCATGGAACATTGTGATAACAGGGGTCATAGAGCATTAGGATGACAAGAGCATGGACCATTTTGATGAGAAGAGTCATGGAGCATTTTGATGACAAGAGCCACAGATCATTGTGTTGTCAGGAGTCATTGAGCGTTGTGATGACAGTGGTCATGGAGGATTGGGCTGAAAATGTTCTTGGAGCATTGTGAACACAAGGGAATGGTGCATTGTGGTGACAATATCGTGGAGCATTGTGATGAGATGACCATGGAGTCTTTTGATGACAAGTCTCATGGAGCAAGCTGATGGAAAGGGGCATGGAGCATTGTGATTACAGTTGTCTTGGAGCATTGTGATGACAAGAGCATGGTGCATTGTGATGAGAAGTCCATGGAACATTCTGATGACATGCATCTTGGAGCTTTGTGATGACAATGGCAAGAGGAATTGTGATTACAGGGATCTTGGAGCATTGTGTGGAAAAGGGCATGGTTCAATGTGATGACAAAGGCATGGAGCCTTGTCATGACAGAGTTCAAGGAGAATACTGACGACATGTGTCAGGGAGCATTGTGATGACAAGTGTCTTGGTGCACTGTGATGAGAAGCGTCATGGAGCCTTGTGATAACCGGGGTCTTGGAGCATTGTGATGAAAAGTGAATAAATCATTGTGATGAAAAAGGCATGGTGCCTTGTCATGACAGGGTTCAAGGAGCACCCTGATGACAAGTGTTAGGGAGCATTGTGATGAAAAGTGTATTGAGCATTGTGATGACAAAGTTCATGGAGCATTGTGATGGGAAGTACATGGATAATTGGGATTACGAGTGTCATGGGGTGTTGTGATGACAAGTGTTATGGAACATTGTGATCACAAGGGTTTGGAGCATTGTGATGACAAAGGTCTTGGAGAATTTGGATTTCATTGTGATGACAACATCATGAAGCATTATGATGAAGGGCATGGTGCATTGTGATGATAGGGTTCATGGAGCACTGAGATGAAAAGTGTCATGGATCATTGTTATGACAGGGGTCTTGGAGCATTGTAATGACAAGGGCATGGAGCATTGTGATGACAAGGGCCATTGAGAAGTTTGATGACAACGTCGTGAAGCACTGTGATTACAACCGCATGTACCTAACTATGACAGGGGTCATGGAGCATTTAGATTACAAATGCATGGAGAATGGTGATGACAAGAGCATGTAACATTGTGATGAGAAGTGTTTTGGAGCATTGTGATAACAAGGACGTGGAGAATTGTGATGACAAGGGACATGGAGCATTGAGAGGACCAGGGCATGGAGCACTGTGATGACAAGACCGTGGAGCATTGTGATGAGAAGACCATGGATAATTGTGATGACGAGTGTCATGGAGCACTGTAATGATAATGGGCATGGAGCATTGTGAGGACCGGTGTCATGGAGCCTTGTGATGACAGGGGTCAGGGAGCATTGTGATGACAAGTGTCATGGAGCATTCTGAGGACAAGTTGTGGAGTATTGTGATGACAATGGCATGGAGCATTGTGATGGAAAGGGCATGGATCACTGTGATGAAAAAGGCATGGATGCTTTTCATGACAGGATTCAAGGAGCATTCCGACGACAAGAGTCAGGGAGCATTGTGATAACAAGTGTATTGAGCATTGTGATGGCAAAGGTCATGGAGCATTGAGATGACAAGGGCATGGAGTATTGTGATGACAGGCATCATGGAGCGTTGTGATGACAAGTGTTATGGAACATTGTGATCACACGGGTTTGGAGCATTGCGATGACAGAGTTCATGGATCATATTGATTTCAAGGAGCATGGATCTTTGTGATGACCAGGGCATGAAGCAATGTGAACCCAAGATGCATGGAGGATTGTGATGACAATGGTAACGGAGGAATGTGATGACAAGTGAATGGAGCATTGTGATGAAAAGGTCATGTAGCGTTTTGCTGACAAAGGCATGGAGCATTGATATGACAAGTGTCATGGAGCACTGTGATGACAAACGTCACGTAGCATTGTGATTACAGGGGTCATGGAGCATTGAGATGACACGGCCAAGGATCATTCTGTTGACAAATTTTATGGAGAATTTTGATTACAAGTGTCTCGGATCATTGTGTTGTCAGAAGTCATGGAGCGTTGTGATGAGAGTGGTCATGGAGCATTGGGATGACATGGGTCATGGAGCATTGTGATCATAATGTCATGGAGCATTGGGCTGAAAATGTTCATGGAATATTGTGATGACAGGTGTCATGGAGCATTGTGATGACAAGGGAATGGAGCATTTTGATGACAATGTCCTGGAGCTATAATGAGAAGACCATGGAGCCATGTGATGACAAGTCTCATGGAGCATTCTCACGAAAAGCGGCATGGAGCATTGTGATTACTGTGGTCTTGGAGCATTGTGATGAATAGGGCATGGAGCATTGTGATGAAAAACGCATGGAGCCTTGCCATGACAGGGTTCCAAGAGCATATTGACATCAAGTGTCAGGTACCATTGTGATGACAAGTGTATTGAGCATGGTGATGCCAAAGCTCATGGAGCATTGTGATGAGAAGACCATGGATAATTTTGATGACGAGCATCATGGGGCGTTGTGAGACAAGTGTTATGGAACATTGTGATCACAACGGATTGGAGCCTTGTGATGACAGAGGTCATGCAGCATTTTGAGTTCATTCTGATGACAATAGCATAAAGCACTATGATGATGGGCATGGTGCATTGTGATGACAGGGTTCATGGAGCATTGAGATGAAAAGTGGCATGGAGCATTGTGATTACAGGGTTCTTGGAGCATTGTGATGACAAGGGCTTGGAGCATTGTGATGAGAAGGCCATGGAGCCTTCTGATGACCTGTGTCATGGAGATTTTGATGACAAGGGCATGAAGCATTGTTGTAACAGGGGTCTTAGAGCATTGTGATTGCAATGGTTATGGAGCCTTGTGATAAGAAGGCCGTGGAACATTGTGATGGCTGGGGTCATGGAGCATTGTTATGACAGTGGCAATGGAGCATTGTGATGCCAAGGGCATGGAGCACTGCTCTGAATAATTTCATGGATTATTGTGATGAGAGTGGGCATGGAGCATTGTGATGACAAGGGCATGGAACACTGTGATACATGGGTCATGTAGGATTGTAACGACAAGGGCATGGAGAATTGTGATGACAAGAGCCTGTAACATTGTGATGAGAAGTGTCATGGAGCATTGTGATGACAAAGATGTAGAGAATTGTGATGACAAGTGACATGGAGCATTGTGATGACCAGAGCATGGACCATTTGTCTGACAAGTTTCATGGATTATTGTGATGACAAATGTCATGGAGCATTTTGATGACAAGGGCGTGGGGCCTTGTGATGGGAAGAGAAGGGAGCATTGTGATGACAAGGTTTGTGGAGCATTGTGATTACAAGCGCAAGTCACATTTTGATGCAATGGGTCATGGAGAACTGTGCTGACAAGGGTATGCAGCTTTGTGATGACATGGGTCATGGATCATTGAGATGAAAAGGTGCATGGAACATTGTGATTACAGTGGCTTAGGAGCTTTGTGATGACAGAGGTCATGGATCATTTTGATTTGCTTGTGATGACAATAGCCTGAAGCATTATGATGATGGGCATGGTCCATTGTGATGACAGGTGTAATGGAGCATTGAGATGAAAAGGGGCATGGGGCATTGTGATTACAGGGGTATAGGAGCATTGTGATGACAAGAGCATGGAACATTGTGATGAAAAGTGCTTCGAGCCTTTTCATGACATGTTTCAAGGAGCATTCTGATGACGAATGTCAGAGAGAATTGTGATGACAACTCTCTTGAGCATTATGATGACAAAGATCATGGATCACTGTGCTGACAGGTGTCATGGAGCATTGTGATGACAAGTGTCATGGAGCATTCTGAGGACAAGCTTGTGGAGTATTGTGATGACAATGGCATGGAGCATTGTGATGGAAAGGGCATGGATCACTGTGATGAAAAAGGCATGGATGCTTTTCATGACAGGATTCAAGGAGCATTCCGACGACAAGTGTCAGGGAGCATTGTGATAACAAGTGTATTGAGCATTGTGATGGCAAAGGTCATGGAGCATTGAGATGACAAGGGCATGGAGTATTGTGATGACAGGCATCATGGAGCGTTGTGATGACAAGTGTTATGGAACATTGTGATCACACGGGTTTGGAGCATTGCGATGACAGAGTTCATGGATCATATTGATTTCAAGGAGCATGGATCTTTGTGATGACCAGGGCATGAAGCAATGTGAACCCAAGATGCATGGAGGATTGTGATGACAATGGTAACGGAGGAATGTGATGACAAGTGAATGGAGCATTGTGATGAAAAGGTCATGTAGCCTTTTGCTGACAAAGGCATGGAGCATTGATATGACAAGTGTCATGGAGCACTGTGATGACAAACGTCACGTAGCATTGTGATTACAGGGGTCATGGAGCATTGAGATGACACGGCCAAGGATCATTCTGTTGACAAATTTTATGGAGAATTTTGATTACAAGGGTCTCGGATCATTGTGTTGTCAGAAGTCATGGAGCGTTGTGATGAGAGTGGTCATGGAGCATTGGGATGACATGGGTCATGGAGCATTGTGATCATAATGTCATGGAGCATTGGGCTGAAAATGTTCATGGAATATTGTGATGACAGGTGTCATGGAGCATTGTGATGACAAGGGAATGGAGCATTTTGATGACAATGTCCTGGAGCTATAATGAGAAGACCATGGAGCCATGTGATGACAAGTCTCATGGAGCATTCTCACGAAAAGCGGCATGGAGCATTGTGATTACTGTGGTCTTGGAGCATTGTGATGAATAGGGCATGGAGCATTGTGATGAAAAACGTATGGAGCCTTGCCATGACAGGGTTCCAAGAGCATATTGACATCAAGTGTCAGGTACCATTGTGATGACAAGTGTATTGAGCATGGTGATGCCAAAGCTCATGGAGCATTGTGATGAGAAGACCATGGATAATTTTGATGACGAGCATCATGGGGCGTTGTGAGACAAGTGTTATGGAACATTGTGATCACAACGGATTGGAGCCTTGTGATGACAGGGGTCATGGAGCATTTTGAGTTCATTCTGATGACAATAGCATAAAGCACTATGATGATGGGCATGGTGCATTGTGATGACAGGGTTCATGGAGCATTGAGATGAAAAGTGGCATGGAGCATTGTGATTACAGGGTTCTTGGAGCATTGTGATGACAAGGGCTTGGAGCATTGTGATGAGAAGGCCATGGAGCCTTCTGATGACCTGTGTCATGGAGATTTTGATGACAAGGGCATGAAGCATTGTTGTAACAGGGGTCTTAGAGCATTGTGATTGCAAGGGTTATGGAGCCTTGTGATAAGAAGGCCGTGGAACATTGTGATGGCTGGGGTCATGGAGCATTGTTATGACAGTGGCAATGGAGCATTGTGATGCCAAGGGCATGGAGCACTGCTCTGAATAATTTCATGGATTATTGTGATGAGAGTGGGCATGGAGCATTGTGATGACAAGGGCATGGAACACTGTGATACATGGGTCATGTAGGATTGTAACGACAAGGGCATGGAGAATTGTGATGACAAGAGCCTGTAACATTGTGATGAGAAGTGTCATGGAGCATTGTGATGACAAAGATGTAGAGAATTGTGTTGACAAGTGAAATGGAGCATTGTGATGACCAGAGCATGGACCATTTGTCTGACAAGTTTCATGGATTATTGTGATGACAAATGTCATGGAGCATTTTGATGACAAGGGCGTGGGGCCTTGTGATGGGAAGAGAAGGGAGCATTGTGATGACAAGGTTTGTGGAGCATTGTGATTACAAGCGCAAGTCACATTTTGATGCAATGGGTCATGGAGAACTGTGCTGACAAGGGTATGCAGCTTTGTGATGACATGGGTCATGGATCATTGAGATGAAAAGGTGCATGGAACATTGTGATTACAGTGGCTTAGGAGCTTTGTGATGACAGAGGTCATGGATCATTTTGATTTGCTTGTGATGACAATAGCCTGAAGCATTATGATGATGGGCATGGTCCATTGTGATGACAGGTGTAATGGAGCATTGAGATGAAAAGGGGCATGGGGCATTGTGATTACAGGGGTATAGGAGCATTGTGATGACAAGAGCATGGAACATTGTGATGAAAAGTGCTTCGAGCCTTTTCATGACATGTTTCAAGGAGCATTCTGATGACGAATGTCAGAGAGAATTGTGATGACAACTCTCTTGAGCATTATGATGACAAAGATCATGGATCACTGTGCTGACAGGTGTCATGGAGCATTGTGATGAGAAGGTCATAGAGCATTGGGCTGAAAATATTCATGGAGTATTGTGGTGACAGGGGTCATGGATCCTTTTGATAGCAAGGGAATGGAGCATTGTGATGAAACGGTTCTGGAGCATTGTGATGACACGGTTCTGGAGCATTGTGATGAGAAGACCATGGAGCCTTGTGATGACAAGTCTAATGGAGCATTCTGATGAAAAGGGTCATGGAGCAATGTGATTACAGGGTCCTGGAGCATTGTAATGACAAGATCAAGGAGCATTGTGATGAGAATTAGATGGAGCATTCTCATGATTTGTGTCATTGAGTTTTGTGATGACAAGGGCATGGACCATTGTGATTGCAGGTGTCTTGCAGCACTGTGATGACAAGGTCATGTAGCATTTTGCTGACAAAGGCATGGAGCATTGTGATGACAAGTGTCATGGAACATTGTGATAACAGGGGTCATAGAGCATTAGGATGACAAGAGCATGGACCATTTTGATGAGAAGAGTCATGGAGCATTTTGATGACAAGAGCCACAGATCATTGTGTTGTCAGGAGTCATTGAGCGTTGTGATGACAGTGGTCATGGAGGATTGGGCTGAAAATGTTCTTGGAGCATTGTGAACACAAGGGAATGGTGCATTGTGGTGACAATATCGTGGAGCATTGTGATGAGATGACCATGGAGTCTTTTGATGACAAGTCTCATGGAGCAAGCTGATGGAAAGGGGCATGGAGCATTGTGATTACAGTTGTCTTGGAGCATTGTGATGACAAGATCATGGTGCATTGTGATGAGAAGTCCATGGAACATTCTGATGACATGCATCTTGGAGCTTTGTGATGACAATGGCAAGAGGAATTGTGATTACAGGGATCTTGGAGCATTGTGTGGAAAAGGGCATGGTTCAATGTGATGACAAAGGCATGGAGCCTTGTCATGACAGAGTTCAAGGAGAATACTGACGACATGTGTCAGGGAGCATTGTGATGACAAGTGTCTTGGTGCACTGTGATGAGAAGCGTCATGGAGCCTTGTGATAACCGGGGTCTTGGAGCATTGTGATGAAAAGTGAATAAATCATTGTGATGAAAAAGGCATGGTGCCTTGTCATGACAGGGTTCAAGGAGCACCCTGATGACAAGTGTTAGGGAGCATTGTGATGAAAAGTGTATTGAGCATTGTGATGACAAAGTTCATGGAGCATTGTGATGGGAAGTACATGGATAATTGGGATTACGAGTGTCATGGGGTGTTGTGATGACAAGTGTTATGGAACATTGTGATCACAAGGGTTTGGAGCATTGTGATGACAAAGGTCATGGAGAATTTTGATTTCATTGTGATGACAACATCATGAAGCATTATGATGAAGGGCATGGTGCATTGTGATGATAGGGTTCATGGAGCACTGAGATGAAAAGTGTCATGGATCATTGTTATGACAGGGGTCTTGGAGCATTGTGATGACAAGGGCATGGAGCATTGTGATGACAAGGGCCATTGAGAAGTTTGATGACAACGTCGTGAAGCACTGTGATTACAACCGCATGTACCTAACTATGACAGGGGTCATGGAGCCTTGAGATTACAAATGCATGGAGAATGGTGATGACAAGAGCATGTAACATTGTGATGAGAAGTGTTTTGGAGCATTGTGATAACAAGGACGTGGAGAATTGTGATGACAAGGGACATGGAGCATTGAGAGGACCAGGGCATGGAGCACTGTGATGACAAGACCGTGGAGCATTGTGATGAGAAGACCATGGATAATTGTGATGACGAGTGTCATGGAGCACTGTAATGATAATGGGCATGGAGCATTGTGAGGACCGGTGTCATGGAGCCTTGTGATGACAGGGGTCAGGGAGCATTGTGATGACAAGTGTCATGGAGCATTCTGAGGACAAGTTGTGGAGTATTGTGATGACAATGGCATGGAGCATTGCGATGGAAAGGGCATGGATCACTGTGATGAAAAAGGCATGGATGCTTTTCATGACAGGATTCAAGGAGCATTCCGACGACAAGAGTCAGGGAGCATTGTGATAACAAGTGTATTGAGCATTGTGATGGCAAAGGTCATGGAGCATTGAGACGACAAGGGCATGGAGTATTGTGATGACAGGCATCATGGAGCGTTGTGATGACAAGTGTTATGGAACATTGTGATCACACGGGTTTGGAGCATTGCGATGACAGAGTTCATGGATCATATTGATTTCAAGGAGCATGGATCTTTGTGATGACCAGGGCATGAAGCAATGTGAACCCAAGATGCATGGAGGATTGTGATGACAATGGTAATGGAGGAATGTGATGACAAGTAAATGGAGCATTGTGATGAAAAGGTCATGTAGCGTTTTGCTGACAAAGGCATGGAGCATTGATATGACAAGTGTCATGGAGCACTGTGATGACAAACGTCACGTAGCATTGTGATTACAGGTGTCATGGAGCATTGGGATGACACGGCCAAGGATCATTCTGTTGACAAATTTTATGGAGAATTTTGATTACAAGTGTCTCGGATCATTGTGTTGTCAGAAGTCATGGAGCGTTGTGATGAGAGTGGTCATGGAGCATTGGGATGACATGGGTCATGGAGCATTGTGATCATAATGTCATGGAGCATTGGGCTGAAAATGTTCATGGAATATTGTGATGACAGGTGTCATGGAGCATTGTGATGACAAGGGAATGGAGCATTTTGATGACAATGTCCTGGAGCTATAATGAGAAGACCATGGAGCCATGTGATGACAAGTCTCATGGAGCATTCTCACGAAAAGCGGCATGGAGCATTGTGATTACTGTGGTCTTGGAGCATTGTGATGAATAGGGCATGGAGCATTGTGATGAAAAACGCATGGAGCCTTGCCATGACAGGGTTCCAAGAGCATATTGACATCAAGTGTCAGGTACCATTGTGATGACAAGTGTATTGAGCATGGTGATGCCAAAGCTCATGGAGCATTGTGATGAGAAGACCATGTATAATTTTGATGACGAGCGTCATGGGGCATTGTGAGACAAGTGTTATGGAACATTGTGATCACAAGGGATTGGAGCCTTGTGATGACAGAGGTCATGGAGCATTTTGAGTTCATTCTGATGACAATAGCTTAAAGCACTATGATGTTGGGCATGGTGCATTGTGATGACAGGGTTCATGGAGCATTGAGATGAAAAGTGGCATGGAGCATTGTGATTACAGGGTTCTTGGAGCATTGTGATGACAAGGGCTTGGAGCATTGTGATGAGAAGGCCATGGAGCCTTCTGATGACCTGTGTCATGGAGATTTTGATGACAAGGGCATGAAGCATTGTTGTAACAGGGGTCTTAGAGCATTGTGATTGCAAGGGTTATGGAGCCTTGTGATAAGAAGGCCGTGGAACATTGTGATGGCTGGGGTCATGGAGCATTGTTATGACAGTGGCAATGGAGCATTGTGATGCCAAGGGCATGGAGCACTGCTCTGAATAATTTCATGGATTATTGTGATGAGAGTGGGCATGGAGCATTGTGATGACAAGGGCATGGAACACTGTGATACATGGGTCATGTAGGATTGTAACGACAAGGGCATGGAGAATTGTGATGACAAGAGCCTGTAACATTGTGATGAGAAGTGTCATGGAGCATTGTGATGACAAAGATGTAGAGAATTGTGTTGACAAGTGACATGGAGCATTGTGATGACCAGAGCATGGACCATTTGTCTGACAAGTTTCATGGATTATTGTGATGACAAATGTCATGGAGCATTTTGATGACAAGGGCGTGGGGCCTTGTGATGGGAAGAGAAGGGAGCATTGTGATGACAAGGTTTGTGGAGCATTGTGATTACAAGCGCAAGTCACATTTTGATGCAATGGGTCATGGAGAACTGTGCTGACAAGGGTATGCAGCTTTGTGATGACATGGGTCATGGATCATTGAGATGAAAAGGTGCATGGAACATTGTGATTACAGTGGCTTAGGAGCTTTGTGATGACAGAGGTCATGGATCATTTTGATTTGCTTGTGATGACAATAGCCTGAAGCATTATGATGATGGGCATGGTCCATTGTGATGACAGGTGTAATGGAGCATTGAGATGAAAAGGGGCATGGGGCATTGTGATTACAGGGGTATAGGAGCATTGTGATGACAAGAGCATGGAACATTGTGATGAAAAGTGCTTCGAGCCTTTTCATGACATGTTTCAAGGAGCATTCTGATGACGAATGTCAGAGAGAATTGTGATGACAACTCTCTTGAGCATTATGATGACAAAGATCATGGATCACTGTGCTGACAGGTGTCATGGAGCATTGTGATGAGAAGGTCATAGAGCATTGGGCTGAAAATATTCATGGAGTATTGTGGTGACAGGGGTCATGGATCCTTTTGATAGCAAGGGAATGGAGCATTGTGATGAAACGGTTCTGGAGCATTGTGATGACACGGTTCTGGAGCATTGTGATGAGAAGACCATGGAGCCTTGTGATGACAAGTCTAATGGAGCATTCTGATGAAAAGGGTCATGGAGCAATGTGATTACAGGGTCCTGGAGCATTGTAATGACAAGATCAAGGAGCATTGTGATGAGAATTAGATGGAGCATTCTCATGATTTGTGTCATTGAGTTTTGTGATGACAAGGGCATGGACCATTGTGATTGCAGGTGTCTTGCAGCACTGTGATGACAAGGTCATGTAGCATTTTGCTGACAAAGGCATGGAGCATTGTGATGACAAGTGTCATGGAACATTGTGATAACAGGGGTCATAGAGCATTAGGATGACAAGAGCATGGACCATTTTGATGAGAAGAGTCATGGAGCATTTTGATGACAAGAGCCACAGATCATTGTGTTGTCAGGAGTCATTGAGCGTTGTGATGACAGTGGTCATGGAGGATTGGGCTGAAAATGTTCTTGGAGCATTGTGAACACAAGGGAATGGTGCATTGTGGTGACAATATCGTGGAGCATTGTGATGAGATGACCATGGAGTCTTTTGATGACAAGTCTCATGGAGCAAGCTGATGGAAAGGGGCATGGAGCATTGTGATTACAGTTGTCTTGGAGCATTGTGATGAGAAGATCATGGTGCATTGTGATGAGAAGTCCATGGAACATTCTGATGACATGCATCTTGGAGCTTTGTGATGACAATGGCAAGAGGAATTGTGATTACAGGGATCTTGGAGCATTGTGTGGAAAAGGGCATGGTTCAATGTGATGACAAAGGCATGGAGCCTTGTCATGACAGAGTTCAAGGAGAATACTGACGACATGTGTCAGGGAGCATTGTGATGACAAGTGTCTTGGTGCACTGTGATGAGAAGCGTCATGGAGCCTTGTGATAACCGGGGTCTTGGAGCATTGTGATGAAAAGTGAATAAATCATTGTGATGAAAAAGGCATGGTGCCTTGTCATGACAGGGTTCAAGGAGCACCCTGATGACAAGTGTTAGGGAGCATTGTGATGAAAAGTGTATTGAGCATTGTGATGACAAAGTTCATGGAGCATTGTGATGGGAAGTACATGGATAATTGGGATTACGAGTGTCATGGGGTGTTGTGATGACAAGTGTTATGGAACATTGTGATCACAAGGGTTTGGAGCATTGTGATGACAAAGGTCTTGGAGAATTTGGATTTCATTGTGATGACAACATCATGAAGCATTATGATGAAGGGCATGGTGCATTGTGATGATAGGGTTCATGGAGCACTGAGATGAAAAGTGTCATGGATCATTGTTATGACAGGGGTCTTGGAGCATTGTGATGACAAGGGCATGGAGCATTGTGATGACAAGGGCCATTGAGAAGTTTGATGACAACGTCGTGAAGCACTGTGATTACAACCGCATGTACCTAACTATGACAGGGGTCATGGAGCCTTGAGATTACAAATGCATGGAGAATGGTGATGACAAGAGCATGTAACATTGTGATGAGAAGTGTTTTGGAGCATTGTGATAACAAGGACGTGGAGAATTGTGATGACAAGGGACATGGAGCATTGAGAGGACCAGGGCATGGAGCACTGTGATGACAAGACCGTGGAGCATTGTGATGAGAAGACCATGGATAATTGTGATGACGAGTGTCATGGAGCACTGTAATGATAATGGGCATGGAGCATTGTGAGGACCGGTGTCATGGAGCCTTGTGATGACAGGGGTCAGGGAGCATTGTGATGACAAGTGTCATGGAGCATTCTGAGGACAAGTTGTGGAGTATTGTGATGACAATGGCATGGAGCATTGCGATGGAAAGGGCATGGATCACTGTGATGAAAAAGGCATGGATGCTTTTCATGACAGGATTCAAGGAGCATTCCGACGACAAGAGTCAGGGAGCATTGTGATAACAAGTGTATTGAGCATTGTGATGGCAAAGGTCATGGAGCATTGAGACGACAAGGGCATGGAGTATTGTGATGACAGGCATCATGGAGCGTTGTGATGACAAGTGTTATGGAACATTGTGATCACACGGGTTTGGAGCATTGCGATGACAGAGTTCATGGATCATATTGATTTCAAGGAGCATGGATCTTTGTGATGACCAGGGCATGAAGCAATGTGAACCCAAGATGCATGGAGGATTGTGATGACAAGGGTAACGGAGGAATGTGATGACAAGTGAATGGAGCATTGTGATGAAAAGGTCATGTAGCGTTTTGCTGACAAAGGCATGGAGCATTGATATGACAAGTGTCATGGAGCACTGTGATGACAAACGTCACGTAGCATTGTGATTACAGGGGTCATGGAGCATTGAGATGACACGGCCAAGGATCATTCTGTTGACAAATTTTATGGAGAATTTTGATTACAAGTGTCTCGGATCATTGTGTTGTCAGAAGTCATGGAGCGTTGTGATGAGAGTGGTCATGGAGCATTGGGATGACATGGGTCAGGGAGCATTGTGATCATAATGTCATGGAGCATTGGGCTGAAAATATTCATGGAATATTGTGATGACAGGTGTCATGGAGCATTGTGATGACAAGGGAATGGAGCATTTTGATGACAATGTCCTGGAGCTATAATGAGAAGACCATGGAGCCATGTGATGACAAGTCTCATGGAGCATTCTCACGAAAAGCGGCATGGAGCATTGTGATTACTGTGGTCTTGGAGCATTGTGATGAATAGGGCATGGAGCATTGTGATGAAAAACGCATGGAGGGCCTCCCTGGTGGCGCAAGTGGTTGAGAGTCCGCCTGCCGATGCAGGGGATACGGGTTCGTGCCCCGGTCTGGGAGGATCCCATATGCCGCGGAGCGGCTGGGCCCGTGAGCCATGGCCGCTGGGCCTGCGCGTCCGGAGCCTGCGCGTCCGGAGCCTGTGCTCCGCAGCGGGGGAGGCCACAACAGTGAGAGGCCCGCATACCGCAAAAAAAAAAAAAAAAAAAAAAAAAAAAAAAAAAAAAAAAAAAAAAAAAAAAAAAAAAAAAAAAAACGCATGGAACCTTGCCATGACAGGGTTCCAAGAGCATATTGACATCAAG
The DNA here is from genome assembly GCF_025265405.1 of Mesoplodon densirostris. Taxonomy (NCBI): domain Eukaryota; kingdom Metazoa; phylum Chordata; class Mammalia; order Artiodactyla; family Ziphiidae; genus Mesoplodon; species Mesoplodon densirostris. The sequence goes on from NC_082682.1 coordinate 4,874,118, forward strand.
TGTCAGGTACCATTGTGATGACAAGTGTATTGAGCATGGTGATGCCAAAGCTCATGGAGCATTGTGATGAGAAGACCATGGATAATTTTGATGACGAGCATCATGGGGCGTTGTGAGACAAGTGTTATGGAACATTGTGATCACAACGGATTGGAGCCTTGTGATGACAGAGGTCATGGAGCATTTTGAGTTCATTCTGATGACAATAGCATAAAGCACTATGATGTTGGGCATGGTGCATTGTGATGACAGGGTTCATGGAGCATTGAGATGAAAAGTGGCATGGAACATTGTGATTACAGGGTTCTTGGAGCATTGTGATGACAAGGGCTTGGAGCATTGTGATGAGAAGGCCATGGAGCCTTCTGATGACCTGTGTCATGGAGATTTTGATGACAAGGGCATGAAGCATTGTTGTAACAGGGGTCTTAGAGTATTGTGATTGCAATGGTTATGGAGCCTTGTGATAAGAAGGCCGTGGAACATTGTGATGGCTGGGGTCATGGAGCATTGTTTTGACAGTGGCAATGGAGCATTGTGATGCCAAGGGCATGGAGCACTGCTCTGAATAATTTCATGGATTATTGTGATGAGAGTGGGCATGGAGCATTGTGATGACAAGGGCATGGAACACTGTGATACATGGGTCATGTAGGATTGTAACGACAAGGGCATGGAGAATTGTGATGACAAGAGCATGTAACATTGTGATGAGAAGTGTCATGGAGCATTGTGATGACAAAGATGTAGAGAATTGTGATGACAAGTGACATGGAGCATTGTGATGACCAGAGCATGGACCATTTGTCTGACAAGTTTCATGGATTATTGTGATGACAAATGTCATGGAGCATTTTGATGACAAGGGCGTGGGGCCTTGTGATGGGAAGAGAAGGGAGCATTGTGATGACAAGGTTTGTGGAGCATTGTGATTACAAGCGCAAGTCACATTTTGATGCAATGGGTCATGGAGAACTGTGCTGACAAGGGTATGCAGCTTTGTGATGACATGGGTCATGGATCATTGAGATGAAAAGGTGCATGGAACATTGTGATTACAGTGGCTTAGGAGCTTTGTGATGACAGAGGTCATGGATCATTTTGATTTGCTTGTGATGACAATAGCCTGAAGCATTATGATGATGGGCATGGTCCATTGTGATGACAGGTGTAATGGAGCATTGAGATGAAAAGGGGCATGGGGCATTGTGATTACAGGGGTATAGGAGCATTGTGATGACAAGAGCATGGAACATTGTGATGAAAAGTGCTTCGAGCCTTTTCATGACATGTTTCAAGGAGCATTCTGATGACGAATGTCAGAGAGAATTGTGATGACAACTCTCTTGAGCATTATGATGACAAAGATCATGGATCACTGTGCTGACAGGTGTCATGGAGCATTGTGATGAGAAGGTCATAGAGCATTGGGCTGAAAATATTCATGGAGTATTGTGGTGACAGGGGTCATGGATCCTTTTGATAGCAAGGGAATGGAGCATTGTGATGAAACGGTTCTGGAGCATTGTGATGACACGGTTCTGGAGCATTGTGATGAGAAGACCATGGAGCCTTGTGATGACAAGTCTAATGGAGCATTCTGATGAAAAGGGTCATGGAGCAATGTGATTACAGGGTCCTGGAGCATTGTAATGACAAGATCAAGGAGCATTGTGATGAGAATTAGATGGAGCATTCTCATGATTTGTGTCATTGTGTTTTGTGATGACAAGGGCATGGACCATTGTGATTGCAGGTGTCTTGCAGCACTGTGATGACAAGGTCATGTAGCATTTTGCTGACAAAGGCATGGAGCATTGTGATGACAAGTGTCATGGAACATTGTGATAACAGGGTTCATAGAGCATTAGGATGACAAGAGCATGGACCATTTTGATGAGAAGAGTCATGGAGCATTTTGATGACAAGAGCCACAGATCATTGTGTTGTCAGGAGTCATTGAGCGTTGTGATGACAGTGGTCATGGAGGATTGGGCTGAAAATGTTCTTGGAGCATTGTGAACACAAGGGAATGGTGCATTGTGGTGACAATATCGTGGAGCATTGTGATGATATGACCATGGAGTCTTTTGATGACAAGTCTCATGGATCAAGCTGATGGAAAGGGGCATGGAGCATTGTGATTACAGTTGTCTTGGAGCATTGTGATGACAAGAGCATGGAGCATTGTGATGAGAAGTCCATGGAACATTCTGATGACATGCATCTTGGAGCTTTGTGATGACAATGGCAAGAGGAATTGTGATTACAGGGATCTTGGAGCATTGTGTGGAAAAGGGCATGGTTCAATGTGATGACAAAGGCATGGAGCCTTGTCATGACAGAGTTCAAGGAGAATACTGACGACATGTGTCAGGGAGCATTGTGATGACAAGTGTCTTGGTGCACTGTGATGAGAAGCGTCATGGAGCCTTGTGATAACCGGGGTCTTGGAGCATTGTGATGAAAAGTGAATAAATCATTGTGATGAAAAAGGCATGGTGCCTTGTCATGACAGGGTTCAAGGAGCACCCTGATGACAAGTGTTAGGGAGCATTGTGATGAAAAGTGTATTGAGCATTGTGATGACAAAGTTCATGGAGCATTGTGATGGGAAGTACATGGATAATTGGGATTACGAGTGTCATGGGGTGTTGTGATGACAAGTGTTATAGAACATTGTGATCACAAGGGTTTGGAGCATTGTGATGACAAAGGTCTTGGAGAATTTGGATTTCATTGTGATGACAACATCATGAAGCATTATGATGAAGGGCATGGTGCATTGTGATGATAGGGTTCATGGAGCACTGAGATGAAAACTGTCATGGATCATTGTTATGACAGGGGACTTGGAGCATTGTGATGACAAGGGCATGGAGCATTGTGATGACAAGGGCCATTGAGAAGTTTGATGACAATGTCGTGAAGCACTGTGATTACAACCGCATGTACCTAACTATGACAGGGGTCATGGAGCATTTAGATTACAAATGCATGGAGAATGGTGATGACAAGAGCATGTAACATTGTGATGAGAAGTGTTTTGGAGCATTGTGATAACAAGGACGTGGAGAATTGTGATGACAAGGGACATGGAGCATTGAGAGGACCAGGGCATGGAGCACTGTGATGACAAGACCGTGGAGCATTGTGATGAGAAGACCATGGATAATTGTGATGACGAGTGTCATGGAGCACTGTAATGATAATGGGCATGGAGCATTGTGAGGACCGGTGTCATGGAGCCTTGTGATGACAGGGGTCAGGGAGCATTGTGATGACAAGTGTCATGGAGCATTCTGAGGACAAGTTGTGGAGTATTGTGATGACAATGGCATGGAGCATTGCGATGGAAAGGGCATGGATCACTGTGATGAAAAAGGAATGGATGCTTTTCATGACAGGATTCAAGGAGCATTCCGACGACAAGAGTCAGGGAGCATTGTTATAACAAGTGTATTGAGCATTGTGATGGCAAAGGTCATGGAGCATTGAGATGACAAGGGCATGGAATATTGTGATGACAGGCATCATGGAGCGTTGTGATGACAAGTGTTATGGAACATTGTGATCACACGGGTTTGGAGCATTGCGATGACAGAGTTCATGGATCATATTGATTTCAAGGAGCATGGATCTTTGTGATGACCAGGGCATGAAGCAATGTGAACCCAAGATGCATGGAGGATTGTGATGACAAGGGTAACGGAGGAATGTGATGACAAGTGAATGGAGCATTGTGATGAAAAGGTCATGTAGCGTTTTGCTGACAAAGGCATGGAGCATTGATATGACAAGTGTCATGGAGCACTGTGATGACAAACGTCACGTAGCATTGTGATTACAGGGGTCATGGAGCATTGAGATGACACGGCCAAGGATCATTCTGTTGACAAATTTTATGGAGAATTTTGATTACAAGGGTCTCGGATCATTGTGTTGTCAGAAGTCATGGAGCGTTGTGATGAGAGTGGTCATGGAGAATTGGGATGACATGGGTCATGGAGCATTGTGATCATAATGTCATGGAGCATTGGGCTGAAAATGTTCATGGAATATTGTGATGACAGGTGTCATGGAGCATTGTGATGACAAGGGAATGGAGCATTTTGATGACAATGTCCTGGAGCTATAATGAGAAGACCATGGAGCCATGTGATGACAAGTCTCATGGAGCATTCTCACGAAAAGCGGCATGGAGCATTGTGATTACTGTGGTCTTGGAGCATTGTGATGAATAGGGCATGGAGCATTGTGATGAAAAACGCATGGAGCCTTGCCATGACAGGGTTCCAAGAGCATATTGACATCAAGTGTCAGGTACCATTGTGATGACAAGTGTATTGAGCATGGTGATGCCAAAGCTCATGGAGCATTGTGATGAGAAGACCATGGATAATTTTGATGACGAGCATCATGGGGCGTTGTGAGACAAGTGTTATGGAACATTGTGATCACAACGGATTGGAGCCTTGTGATGACAGAGGTCATGGAGCATTTTGAGTTCATTCTGATGACAATAGCATAAAGCACTATGATGATGGGCATGGTGCATTGTGATGACAGGGTTCATGGAGCATTGAGATGAAAAGTGGCATGGAACATTGTGATTACAGGGTTCTTGGAGCATTGTGATGACAAGGGCTTGGAGCATTGTGATGAGAAGGCCATGGAGCCTTCTGATGACCTGTGTCATGGAGATTTTGATGACAAGGGCATGAAGCATTGTTGTAACAGGGGTCTTAGAGCATTGTGATTGCAAGGGTTATGGAGCCTTGTGATAAGAAGGCCGTGGAACATTGTGATGGCTGGGGTCATGGAGCATTGTTATGACAGTGGCAATGGAGCATTGTGATGCCAAGGGCATGGAGCACTGCTCTGAATAATTTCATGGATTATTGTGATGAGAGTGGGCATGGAGCATTGTGATGACAAGGGCATGGAACACTGTGATACATGGGTCATGTAGGATTGTAACGACAAGGGCATGGAGAATTGTGATGACAAGAGCATGTAACATTGTGATGAGAAGTGTCATGGAGCATTGTGATGACAAAGATGTAGAGAATTGTGATGACAAGTGACATGGAGCATTGTGATGACCAGAGCATGGACCATTTGTCTGACAAGTTTCATGGATTATTGTGATGACAAATGTCATGGAGCATTTTGATGACAAGGGCTTGGGGCCTTGTGATGGGAAGAGAAGGGAGCATTGTGATGACAAGGTTTGTGGAGCATTGTGATTACAAGCGCAAGTCACATTTTGATGCAATGGGTCATGGAGAACTGTGCTGACAAGGGTATGCAGCTTTGTGATGACATGGGTCATGGATCATTGAGATGAAAAGGTGCATGGAACATTGTGATTACAGTGGCTTAGGAGCTTTGTGATGACAGAGGTCATGGATCATTTTGATTTGCTTGTGATGACAATAGCCTGAAGCATTATGATGATGGGCATGGTCCATTGTGATGACAGGTGTAATGGAGCATTGAGATGAAAAGGGGCATGGGGCATTGTGATTACAGGGGTATAGGAGCATTGTGATGACAAGAGCATGGAACATTGTGATGAAAAGTGCTTCGAGCCTTTTCATGACATGTTTCAAGGAGCATTCTGATGACGAATGTCAGAGAGAATTGTGATGACTACTCTCTTGAGCATTATGATGACAAAGATCATGGATCACTGTGCTGACAGGTGTCATGGAGCATTGTGATGAGAAGGTCATAGAGCATTGGGCTGAAAATATTCATGGAGTATTGTGGTGACAGGGGTCATGGATCCTTTTGATAGCAAGGAAATGGAGCATTGTGATGAAACGGTTCTGGAGCATTGTGATTACATGGTTCTGGAGCATTGTGATGAGAAGACGATGGAGCCTTGTGATGACAAGTCTAATGGAGCATTCTGATGAAAAGGGTCAAGGAGCAATGTGATTACAGGGTCCTGGAGCATTGTAATGACAAGATCAAGGAGCATTGTGATGAGAATTAGATGGAGCATTCTCATGATTTGTGTCATTGTGTTTTGTGATGACAAGGGCATGGACCATTGTGATTGCAGGTGTCTTGCAGCATTGTGATGACAAGGGTCATGGAGCCTTGTGAGGAGAAGGCCGTGGGATATTATGATGGCAGGGGTCATGGAGCATTGTTATGACGGGGGTAATGGAGCATTGTGAAGAAAAGGGCACGGAACATATGTCTATAAAATTTCATGGATTATTGTGATGACAGGGGGCATGGAGCATTGTGATGACAAGGGCTCGGAACACTGTGATACATGGATCATGGTGGATTGTAACGACAAGGGCATGGAGCATTGTGATGAGAAGGGCATCGAGAATTGTGATGACAAGCATCATGGAGCTTTGTGAGGACAACGGCATGGAGCAATATGATGACACGTTTCAGGTTGCATTGTGATGCCAAAAGTATTGGAGCTGTGTGGTAACAAATGTCATGGAGCAGTTTGATGACAAGGGCATGGTGCATTGTGGTGAGAATTGCAGGGAACATTGTGATGACAGGTGTTATGGAACATTGTGTTGTCAGGGCTCATGGAGCATTGTGATGATATGTGCATGTAGCATGGTGATGACAGGTGTCATGGAACAGTGTGAGATGACAAGTGCTTTGAGCATTGTGATGACATACATCTTGGATCATTGAGATGACAAGGGCATGGAGTAGTGTGATGACAAGCATCATGGAGCATTGTGATGAGTGTGTTATGGAACATTGTGATTACAAGGGTTTGGAGCATAGTGATGACAGAAGTCATGGATCATTTTGATTTCAAGGAGCATGGAACATTGTAATGACAAGGGCATGAAGCAATGTGATCCCAAGTTTCAGGGAGGATTGTGATGACAAGGGCATGGACCATCGTGATTGCAGGTGTCTTGCAGCACTGTAATGACAAGGTCATGTAGCATTTTGCTGACAAAGTCATGGAGCATTGTGATGACAAGTGTCATGGAACATTGTGATAACAGGGGTCATAGAGCATTAGGATGACAAGAGCATGGACCATTTTGATGAGAAGAGTCATGGAGCATTTTGTTGACAAGAGCCACAGATCATTGTGTTGTCAGGGGTCATTGAGCGTTGTGATGACAGTGGTCATTGAGGATTGGGCTGAAAATGTTCTTGGAGCATTGTGAACACAAGGGAATGGTGCATTGTGGTGACAATATCGTGGAGCATTGTGATGAGATGACCATGGAATCTTTTGATGACAAGTCTCATGGAGCAAGCTGATGGAAAGGGGCATGGAGCATTGTGATTACAGTTATCTTGGAGCATTGTGATGACAAGAGCATGGTGCATTGTGATGAGAAGTCCCTGGAACATTCTGATGACATGCATCTTGGAGCTTTGTGATGACAATGGCAAGAGGAATTGTGATTACAGGGATCTTGGAGCATTGTGTGGAAAAGGGCATGGTTCAATGTGATGACAAAGGCATGGAGCCTTGTCATGACAGAGTTCAAGGAGAATACTGACGACATGTGTCAGGGAGCATTGTGATGACAAGTGTCTTGGTGCACTGTGATGAGAAGCGTCATGGAGCCTTGTGATAACCGGGGTCTTGGAGCATTGTGATGAAAAGTGAATAAATCATTGTGATGAAAAAGGCATGGTGCCTTGTCATGACAGGGTTCAAGGAGCACCCTGATGACAAGTGTTAGGGAGCATTGTGATGAAAAGTGTATTGAGCATTGTGATGACAAAGTTCATGGAGCATTGTGATGGGAAGTACATGGATAATTGAGATTACGAGTGTCATGGGGTGTTGTGATGACAAGTGTTATGGAACATTGTGATCACAAGGGTTTGGAGCATTGTGATGACAAAAGTCATGGAGAATTTTGATTTCATTGTGATGACAACACCATGAAGCATTATGATGAAGGGCATGGTGCATTGTGATGATAGGGTTCATGGAGCACTGAGATGAAAAGTGTCATGGATCATTGTTATGACAGGGGTCTTGGAGCATTGTGATGACAAGGACATGGAGCATTGTGATGAGAAGGCCAAGGAGAATTATGATGACATGCGTCATGGAGCTTCGTGATGACAAGGGCATAGAGCATTGTGATTACAGGGGTCTTGGATCATTGAGATGAAAAGGGGCATGGAGCATTGTGATTACAGGGGTAATGGAGCATTGTGATGACAAGGGAATCGAGCATTGTGATGAAATTGGCATGGAAACTTTTCATGACATGGTTCAAGGAGGATTCTGATGACAAGTGTCAGGGAGCATTGCGATGACAATAGTCATGAAGCACTGTGATGACAGGGCTAATGGAGCATTTTGATGAGAAGGTCATGGAGCATTGGGCTGAAAATGTTCATGGAGTATTGTCATGACAGGAGTCATGGAGCATTGTGATCACAAGGGAATGGAGCATTTAGATGAGAAGAACATGGAGCATTGTGATGACAAGTCTCATGGAGCATTCTGATGAAAAGGGGCATGGAGCATTGTGATTACAGGGGTCTCGGAGCATTGTGAGGACAATGGCATGGAACAATTTGATGTGAAGGCCATGGAGCTTTTTTTTTTTTTTTTTGCGGTATGAGGGCCTCTCTCTGTTGTGGCCTCCCCCGTTGCGGAGCACAGGCTCCGGACGCGCAGGCTCCGGATGTGCAGGGTCAGCGGCCATGGCTCAAGGGCCCAGCCACTCTGTGGCATATGGGATCCTCCCAGACCGGGGCACGAACCCGTATCCCCTGCATCGGCAGGCGGACTCTCAACCACTTGCGCCACCAGGGAGGCCCCATGGAGCTTTTTGATGATATGTGTCATGGAGTTTTGTGATGAAAAGGGCATGGAACATTTGATTACAGGGGTCTTGGGGCACTGTGATGACAATGGTCATGGTGCCTTGTGATGAAAAGGCCGTGGAACATTTTGATGGCATGGGTCATGGAAAATTGTTATGACAGTGGTTATGGAGCATTGTGAGGACAAAGACATGGAGCATTTTTATGAGAAGGGCATCGAGCATGGTGATAACAAACATCATGGAGTTTTAAGATGACAAAGTCATGGAGCAATGTGATGAGAGGGTTCATGGAGCATTATGATGACAATGGCATGGAGCATTGTGATGCCAAAGGTCATGGACATTTGTGATGACACAGGTCATGGAGCATTTTGATGACAAGTGCATGGTGCATTGTGATGAGTAGGACAGAGAGCAATGTTATGACAGGGTCTTGGAGCAGTTGGATGAAAAGTGTCATGGAACATTTTGATGACAGGGATTATGGATCATTGTGATATCAAGGGTCATCGAGCATTGTGATGAAAAGTGTCAGGGTGCATTGCGATGACAATAGTCATGAAGCACTGTGATGAGAGGGCTAATGGAGCATTGTGATGAGAAGGTCATGGAGCATTGGGCTGAAAATATTCATGGAATATTGTGATGACTGGAGTCATGGAGCATTGCGATGACAAGGGAATGGAGCATTGAGATGAGAAGAACATGGAGCATTGTGATGACAAGTCTCATGGAGCATTCTGATGAAAAGGGGCATGGAGCATTGTGATTACAGGGGTCTTGGAGTATTGTGATGACAATGGCATGGAGCAATTTGATGTGAAGGCCATGGAGCTTTCTGATGATGTGTCATGGATTTTTGTGATGAAAAGTGCATGGAGCATTGTGATTACAGGGGTCTTGGGGCACTGTGATGACAATGGTCATGGAACCTTGTGATGATAAGGCCGTGGAACATTTTGATGGCATGGGTCATGGAGCATTGTTATGACAGTGGTAATGGAGCATTGTGATGACAAAGGCATGGAGCATTTTGATGAGAAGGGCATCGAGCATAGTGATGACAAGCATCATGGAGCTTTGAGATGACAAAGTCATGGAGCATTATGATGACAATGGCATGGAGCATTGTGATGCCAAAAGTCAAGGACCTTTGTGATGACAAATGTCATGCAGCATTTTGATGACAAGGGCAGGGTGCATTGTGATGAGTAGGACAGAGAGCAATGTGATGAGAGGGTCATGGAGCAGTTGGATGAAAAGTGTCATGGAACATTTTGATGACAGGGGTTATGGATCATTGTGATGTCAAGGGTCACCGAGCATTGTGATGAAAAGGGTCATGGTGCATTTTGATGACAGGGGTTATAGTACATTGTGATGACAGGTGTCATGGAGCAGTGTGATGATAAGGGCATGTAGCATTGTGATGACAGGGGTCATGGAACATTGTGATGACATGGTTGAGGGAGTATTGTGATGACTAGTGATGGAACATTGTGATATCAGTGGTGACAGAGCATTTTGATGAGAATTGCATGGAGAAATTTGATGACAAGTTTTATGGAGCATTGTGATGACAAGCTTGTGGAGAATTGTGATGACAAGTGCATGGCATATTGTGATGACATATGTCATGGAGCATTGTGCTGACAAGCACATGGAGCATTTTGGTGACAATGGCATGGAGCATTGTGATGACAGAGGCATGACGAATTGGTCTGACAAGTTTCATGGATTATTGTGATGACAGTGGGCATGGCGAAATGTGATGACAAGGACATGGAGCATTGTGAGGACCAGTTTATGGAGTATTGTGAAGACAGGTGTCCGGGAGCATTGTGATGACATATGTTCTGGTCCATTGTGATGAGAATGGCATTGTTAATTGTGATGACAAGTCTCATGGAGCATTCTCACCAAAAGCGGCATGGAGCATTGTGATTACTGTGGTCTTGGAGCATTGTGATGAATAGGGCATGGAGCATTGTGATGAAAAAGGCATGGAACCTTGTCATGACAGGGTTCCAAGAGCATATTGGCATCAAGTGTCAGGGACCATTGTGATGACAAGTGTATTGAGCATTGTGATGCCAATGCTCATGGAGCATTGTGATGAGAAGACCATGGATAATTTTGATGACAATCGTCATGGGGCATTGTGAGGACAAGTGTTATGGAACATTGTGATCACAAGGGATTGGAGCCTTGTGATGACAGAGGTCATGGAGCATTTTGAGTTCATTCTGATGACAATAGCATGAAGCACTATGATGATGTGCATGGTGCATTGTGATGACAGTGTTCATGGAGCTTTGAGATGAAAAGGGGCATGGAGCATTGTAGTTACAAGGGTCTTGGAGCTTTGTGATGAGAAGGGCATGCAGCATTGTGAGGAGAAGGCCATGGAGGATTCTGATGACATGCGTCATAGAGATTTGTGATGACATGGGCATGGAGCATTGTGATGAGAAGACCATGGATAATGGTGATGACTAGCGTCATGGGGCGTTGTGATGAAAAGTGTTATGGAACATTGTGATCCCAAGGGTTTAGAGCATTGTGATGGCAGATGTCATGGAGCATTTTGATTTCATTTTGATTACAATAGCGTGAAGCAATATGATGATGGGCATGTTCCATTGTGATGACAGGGTTCATGGAGCATTTAGATGAAAAGTGGCATGGAGCATTGTGATTACATGGTTCTTGGAACATTGTGATGACAAGGGCATGGAGCATTGTGATGAGAAGGCCATGGAGCATTCTGATGACCTGTGTCATGGTGATATTGGTTACAAGAGCATGAAGCATTGTTGTAACAGGGATCTTAGAGCATTGTGATTACAAGGGTCATGGAGCCTTGTGATAAGAAGGCCGTGGAACATTGTGATGCCTGGGGTCATGGAGCATTGTTATGACAGTGGTAATGGAGCATTGTGATGCCAAGGGCATGGAGCATTGGTCTGAAAGTTTCATGGATTATTGTGATGAGAGTGGGCATGGAGCATTGTGAGGACAAGGGCAAGGAAAACTGTGATCCATGGGTCATGTAGGATTGTAACGACAAGGGCATGGAGAATTGTGATGACAAGAGCATGTAACATTGTGATGAGAAGTGTCATGGAGCATTGTGATGACAAAGACGTAGAGAATTGTGATGACAAGGGAAATGGAGCATTGTGATGACCATAGCATGGAGCATTGGTCTGACAAGTTTCATGGATTATTGTGATGAAAAATGTCATGGAGCATTTTAATGACAAGGGCGTGGGGCATTGTGATGGGAAGAGAGGGAACCTTGTGATGACAAGGTTTATGGAGGATTGTGATGACAAGGTTGTGGAGCATAGTGATGACAAGCACAAGTCACATTTTGATGCCATGGGTAATGGAGCACTGTGCTGACAAGGGTATGCAGCTTTGTGATGACAAGGTTCATGGAGCATGGAGAGGAAAAGGGGCATGGAGCATTGAGATTACAGTGGTCTAGGAGTTTTGTGATGACAGAGTTCATGGATCATTTTGATTTGCTTGTGATGACAATAGCCTGAAGCATTATGATGATGGGCATGGTCCATTGTGATGACAGGTGTAATGGAGCATTGAAATGAAAAGTGCCATGGAGCATTGTGATTACAGGTGTATAGGAGCATTGTGATGACAAGAGCATGGAGCATTGTGATGAAATGTTCCTGGAGACTTTTCATGACATGTTTCAAGAAGCATTCTGAGGACAAGTGTCAGGGATCATTGTGATAACAAAAAAAAAGGAGCACTGTGATGACAGGTGTCATGGAGCATTGTGATGAGATGGTCATGGAGCATTGGGCTGAAAATATTCATGGAGTATTGTGGTGACAGGGTTCGTGGATCGTTTTGATGGCAAGGGAATGGAGCATTGTGATGACAAGGTCCTGGAGCATTGTGATGAGAAGACCATGGAGCCTTGTGATGACAAGTCTAATGGAGCATTCTGATGAAAAGGGGCATGGAGCATTCTGATTACAGGGCCCTGGAGCATTGTAATGACAAAACAAGGAGCTTTGTGATGAGAAGGCCATGGAGCATTCTCATGATATGTGTCATGTTGTTTTGTGAGGACAACGACATGGACCATTGTCATTGCAGGCATCTTGGAGCATTGTGATGACAAGTGTCATGGAGCCTTGTGAGGAGAAGGCCGTGGGACATTATGATGGCAGGGGTCATGGAGCATTGTTATGACGGGGGTAATGGAGCATTGAGATGAAAAGGGCACGGAACATATGTCTATAAAATTTCATGGATTATTGTGATGACAGTGGGAATGGAGCATTGTGATGACAAGGGCTTGGAACACTGTGATACATGGGGCATGGAGGATTGTAATGACATGGGCTTGGAGCATTGTGATGAGAAGGGCATTGAGAATTGTGATGACAAGGGTCATGGTGCTTTGTGATGACAAGGACATGGAGCAATATGATGAGACTTTTCAGGGAGCATTTGTGATGACAATGGCATGGAGCATTTTGATGCCAAGGGTCATGGAGCTGTGTGATAAGAAAAGTCATGGAGCAGTTTGATGACAAGGGCATGGTGCATTGTGATGAGAAGGGCAGGGAGCATTGTGATGACAGGTGTATTGGAACATTGTGATGTCAGGGCTCATGGAGCATTGTGATGATATGGGCATGTAGCATGGTGATGACAGGTGTCATGGAACATTGTGAGATGACAAGTGTTTTGAGCATTGTGAAGACATAAATCTTGGATCATTGAAATGACAAGGGCATGGAGTAATGTGATGACAGGCATCATGGAGCATTGTGATGAGTGTGTTATGGAACATAGTGATCACAAGGGTTTGGAGCATAGTGATGACAGAGGTCATGGATCATTTTGATTTCAAGGAGCATGGAACATTGTGATGACAAGGGCATGAAGCAATGTTATCCCAAGTTTCAGGGAGGATTGTGATGACAATGGTAATGGAGTATTGTGATGAGAATCACATGGAGCACTGTGATGAAAAGGTCATGTAACATTTTGCTGACAAAGGCATGGAGCATTGTGATGACAAGTGTCATGGAACATTGTGATAACAGGGGTCATAGAGCATTAGGATGACAAGAGCATGGACCATTTTGATGAGAAGAGTCATGGAGCATTTTGATGACAAGAGCCACAGATCATAGTGTTGTCAGGGGTCATTGAGCGTTGTGATGACAGTGGTCATGGAGGATTGGGCTGAAAATGTTCTTGGAGCATTGGGAACACAAGGGAATGGAGCATTGTGGTGACAATATCCTGGAGCATTGTGCTGAGATGACCATGGAGTCTTTTGATGACAAGTCTCATGGAGCAAGCTGATGGAAAGGAGCATGGAGCATTGTGATTACAGTTGTCTTGGAGCATTGTGATGACAAGAGCATGGAGCATTGTGATGAGAAGTCCATGGAACATTCTGATGACCTGCATCATGGAGTTTTGTGATGACAATGGCAAGAGGCATTGTGATTAGAATGATTTTGGAGCATTTTGATGAAAAGGGCATGGAACACTGTGATGACAAAGGCATGGAGCCTTTTCATGACAGGGTTCAAGGAGCATACTGAGGACAAGAGTCAGGGAGCATAGTGATGACATGTGTCTTGGAGCACTGTGATGACAAGTGTCATGGAGCCTTGTGATAACCAGTGTCTTGGAGCATTGTGATGAAAAGTGAATGCATCATTGTGATGAAAAAGGCATGGTGCCTTGCCATGACAGGGTTCAAGGAGCACCATGACGAGAAGTGTCAGGGACAATTGTGATAAAAAGTGTATTGAGCATTGTGATGAAAAAGGTCATGGAGCATTGTGATGAGAAGTACATGGATAATTGGGATGATGAGCGTCATGGGGTGTTGTGATGACAAGTGTTATGGAACATTGTGATCACAAGGGTTTGGAGCATTGTGATGACAGAGGTCATGGAGCATTTTGAGTTCATTGTGATGACAAAATCATGAAGCATTATGATGAAGGGCATGGTGCATTGTGATGATAGGGTTCATGGAGCACTGAGATGAAAAGTTTCATGGATCATTGTTATGACAGGGGTCTTGGAGCATTGTGATGACAAGGGCATGGAGCATTGTGATGAGAAGGCCAAAGAGAATACTGATGATATGCGTCATGTAGCTTTGTGATGAGAATGGCAAGAGGCATTGTGATTACAGAGATCTTGGAGCATTGTGATGAAAAGGGCAAGGACCATTGTGTTGACAAGGGCATGGAGCCTTGTCATGACAGGGTTCAAGGAGCATACTGACGACAAGTGTCAGGGAACATTGTGAGGACAAGTGTCATGGAGCACTGTGATGACTAGCGTCATGGAGCCTTGTGATAACCGGGGTCTTGGAGCATTGTGATGAAAAGTGAATGCATCATTGTGATGAAAAAGGCATGGTGTCTTGTCATGACAGTGTTCAAGGATCACCCTGACGAGAAGTGTCAGGGAGCATTGTGATGAAAAGTGTACTGAGCATTGCGATGACAAAGGTCATGGAGCATTGTGATGAGAAGTCCATGGATAATTTGGATGACGAGTGTCATGGGGTGTTGTGATGACAAGTGTTATGGAACATTTTGATCACATGGGTTTGGAGCATTGTGATGACAGAGGGCATGGAGCAATTTGATTTCATGGTGATGACAAAATCATGAAGCATTATGATGAAGGGCATGGTGCATTCTGATGATAGGGTTCATGGAGCACAGAGATGAAAAGTGTCATGGAGCAATGTTATGACAAGTGTCTTGGAGCATTGTGATGACAAGGGCATGGAGCATTGTGATGAGAATGCCAAGGAGAATACTGATGACATGCGTCATAGAGCTTCGTGATGACAAGGGCATAGAGCATTGTGATTACAGGGGTCTTGGAGCATTGAGATGAAAAGGGGCATGGAGCATTGTGATTACCGGGGTAATGGAGCATTGTGGTGACAAGGGAATCGAGCATAGTGTTGAAAAAGGCATGGATCCTTATCATGACAGGTTTCAAGGAGCATTCCGAAGACAAGTGTCAGGGAGCATTGTGATGACAAGTGTATTGAACATTGTGATGACAAAGGTCATGGAGCATTGAGATGACAAGGGCATGGAGTATTGTGATGACAGGCATCAAGGAGCGTTGTGATGACAAGTGTTATGGAACATTGTGATCACACGGGTTTGGAGCATTGCGATGACAGAGTTCATGGATCATATTGATTTCAAGGAGCATGGATCTTTGTGATGACCAGGGCATGAAGCAATGTGAACCCAAGATGCATGGAGGATTGTGATGACAAGGGTAACGGAGGAATGTGATGACAAGTGAATGGAGCATTGTGATGAAAAGGTCATGTAGCGTTTTGCTGACAAAGGCATGGAGCATTGATATGACAAGTGTCATGGAGCACTGTGATGACAAACGTCACGTAGCATTGTGATTACAGGGGTCATGGAGCATTGAGATGACACGGCCAAGGATCATTCTGTTGACAAATTTTATGGAGAATTTTGATTACAAGGGTCTCGAATCATTGTGTTGTCAGAAGTCATGGAGCGTTGTGATGAGAGTGGTCATGGAGCATTGGGATGACATGGGTCATGGAGCATTGTGATCATAATGTCATGGAGCATTGGGCTGAAAATGTTCATGGAATATTGTGATGACAGGTGTCATGGAGCATTGTGATGACAAGGGAATGGAGCATTTTGATGACAATGTCCTGGAGCTATAATGAGAAGACCATGGAGCCATGTGATGACAAGTCTCATGGAGCATTCTCACGAAAAGCGGCA
This sequence comes from Mesoplodon densirostris, assembly GCF_025265405.1. NCBI lineage: Eukaryota > Metazoa > Chordata > Mammalia > Artiodactyla > Ziphiidae > Mesoplodon > Mesoplodon densirostris. Next base: position 4,890,745 of record NC_082682.1, read on the forward strand.
TGGAGCATTGTGATTACTGTGGTCTTGGAGCATTGTGATGAATAGGGCATGGAGCATTGTGATGAAAAACGCATGGAGCCTTGCCATGACAGGGTTCCAAGAGCATATTGACATCAAGTGTCAGGTACCATTGTGATGACAAGTGTATTGAGCATGGTGATGCCAAAGCTCATGGAGCATTGTGATGAGAAGACCATGGATAATTTTGATGACGAGCATCATGGGGCGTTGTGAGACAAGTGTTATGGAACATTGTGATCACAACGGATTGGAGCCTTGTGATGACAGAAGTCATGGAGCATTTTGAGTTCATTCTGATGACAATAGCATAAAGCACTATGATGATGGGCATGGTGCATTGTGATGACAGGGTTCATGGAGCATTGAGATGAAAAGTGGCATGGAGCATTGTGATTACAGGGTTCTTGGAGCATTGTGATGACAAGGGCTTGGAGCATTGTGATGAGAAGGCCATGGAGCCTTCTGATGACCTGTGTCATGGAGATTTTGATGACAAGGGCATGAAGCATTGTTGTAACAGGGGTCTTAGAGCATTGTGATTGCAAGGGTTATGGAGCCTTGTGATAAGAAGGCCGTGGAACATTGTGATGGCTGGGGTCATGGAGCATTGTTATGACAGTGGCAATGGAGCATTGTGATGCCAAGGGCATGGAGCACTGCTCTGAATAATTTCATGGATTATTGTGATGAGAGTGGGCATGGAGCATTGTGATGACAAGGGCATGGAACACTGTGATACATGGGTCATGTAGGATTGTAACGACAAGGGCATGGAGAATTGTGATGACAAGAGCCTGTAACATTGTGATGAGAAGTGTCATGGAGCATTGTGATGACAAAGATGTAGAGAATTGTGATGACAAGTGACATGGAGCATTGTGATGACCAGAGCATGGACCATTTGTCTGACAAGTTTCATGGATTATTGTGATGACAAATGTCATGGAGCATTTTGATGACAAGGGCGTGGGGCCTTGTGATGGGAAGAGAAGGGAGCATTGTGATGACAAGGTTTGTGGAGCATTGTGATTACAAGCGCAAGTCACATTTTGATGCAATGGGTCATGGAGAACTGTGCTGACAAGGGTATGCAGCTTTGTGATGACATGGGTCATGGATCATTGAGATGAAAAGGTGCATGGAACATTGTGATTACAGTGGCTTAGGAGCTTTGTGATGACAGAGGTCATGGATCATTTTGATTTGCTTGTGATGACAATAGCCTGAAGCATTATGATGATGGGCATGGTCCATTGTGATGACAGGTGTAATGGAGCATTGAGATGAAAAGGGGCATGGGGCATTGTGATTACAGGGGTATAGGAGCATTGTGATGACAAGAGCATGGAACATTGTGATGAAAAGTGATTCGAGCCTTTTCATGACATGTTTCAAGGAGCATTCTGATGACGAATGTCAGAGAGAATTGTGATGACTACTCTCTTGAGCATTATGATGACAAAGATCATGGATCACTGTGCTGACAGGTGTCATGGAGCATTGTGATGAGAAGGTCATAGAGCATTGGGCTGAAAATATTCATGGAGTATTGTGGTGACAGGGGTCATGGATCCTTTTGATAGCAAGGGAATGGAGCATTGTGATGAAACGGTTCTGGAGCATTGTGATGACATGGTTCTGGAGCATTGTGATGAGAAGACCATGGAGCCTTGTGATGACAAGTCTAATGGAGCATTCTGATGAAAAGGGTCATGGAGCAATGTGATTACAGGGTCCTGGAGCATTGTAATGACAAGATCAAGGAGCATTGTGATGAGAATTAGATGGAGCATTCTCATGATTTGTGTCATTGTGTTTTGTGATGACAAGGGCATGGACCATTGTGATTGCAGGTGTCTTGCAGCATTGTGATAACAAGGGTCATGGAGCCTTGTGAGGAGAAGGCCGTGGGATATTATGATGGTAGGGGTCATGGAGCATTGTTATGACGGGGGTAATGGAACATTGTGAAGAAAAGGGCACGGAACATAGGTCTATAAAATTTCATGGATTATTGTGCTGACAGGGGGCATGGAGCATTATGATGACAAGGGCTCGGAACACTGTGATACATGGGTCATGGTGGATTGTAACGACAAGGGCATGGAGCATTGTGATGAGAAGGGCATCGAGAATTGTGATGACAAGCGTCATGGAGCTTTGTGAGGACAACGGCATGGAGCAATATGATGACACGTTTCAGGGAGCATTGTGATGCCAAAAGTATTTGAGCTGTGTGGTAACAAATGTCATGGAGCAGTTTGATGACAAGGGCATGGTGCATTGTGGTGAGAAGGGCAGGGAACATTGTGATGACAGGTGTTATGGAACATTGTGTTGTCAGGGCTCATGGAGCATTGTGATGATATGTGCATGTAGCATGGTGATGACAGGTGTCATGGAACAGTGTGAGATGACAAGTGTTTTGAGCATTGTGATGACATACATCTTGGATCATTGAGATGACAAGGGCATGGAGTAGTGTGATGACAAGCATCATGGAGCATTGTGATGAGTGTGTTATGGAACATTGTGATCACAAGGGTTTGGAGCATAGTGATGACAGAAGTCATGGATCATTTTGATTTCAAGGAGCATGGAACATTGTAATGACAAGGGCATGAAGCAATGTGATCCCAAGTTTCAGGGAGGATTGTGATGACAAGGGCATGGACCATCGTGATTGCAGGTGTCTTGCAGCACTGTGATGACAAGGTCATGTAGCATTTTGCTGACAAAGGCATGGAGCATTGTGATGACAAGTGTCATGGAACATTGTGATAACAGGGGTCATAGAGCATTAGGATGACAAGAGCATGGACCATTTTGATGAGAAGAGTCATGGAGCATTTTGATGACAAGAGCCACAGATCATTGTGTTGTCAGGGGTCATTGAGCGTTGTGATGACAGTGGTCATGGAGGATTGGGCTGAAAATGTTCTTGGAGCATTGTGAACACAAGGGAATGGTGCATTGTGGTGACAATATCGTGGAGCATTGTGATGAGATGACCATGGAGTCTTTTGATGACAAGTCTCATGGAGCAAGCTGATGGAAAGGGGCATGGAGCATTGTGATTACAGTTGTCTTGGAGCATTGTGATGACAAGAGAATGGTGCATTGTGATGAGAAGTCCCTGGAACATTCTGATGACATGCATCTTGGAGCTTTGTGATGACAATGGCAAGAGGAATTGTGATTACAGGGATCTTGGAGCATTGTGTGGAAAAGGGCATGGTTCAATGTGATGACAAAGGCATGGAGCCTTGTCATGACAGAGTTCTAGGAGAATACTGATGACATGTGTCAGGGAGCATTGTGATGACAAGTGTCTTGGTGCACTGTGATGACAAGCGTCATGGAGCCTTGTGATAACCGGGGTCTTGGAGCATTGTGATGAAAAGTGAATAAATCATTGTGATGAAAAAGTCATGGTGCCTTGTCATGAAAGGGTTCAAGGAGCACCCTGATGACAAGTGTTAGGGAGCATTGTGATGAAAAGTGTATTGAGCATTGTGATGACAAAGTTCATGGAGCATTGTGATGGGAAGTACATGGATAATTGGGATTACGAGTGTCATGGGGTGTTGTGATGACAAGTGTTATGGAACATTGTGATCACAAGGGTTTGGAGCATTGTGATGACAAAGGTCTTGGAGAATTTGGATTTCATTGTGATGACAACATCATGAAGCATTATGATGAAGGGCATGGTGCATTGTGATGATAGGGTTCATGGAGCACTGAGATGAAAAGTGTCATGGATCATTGTTATGACAGGGGTCTTGGAGCATTGTGATGACAAGGACATGGAGCATTGTGATGAGAAGGCCAAGGAGAATTATGATGACATGCGTCATGGAGCTTCGTGATGACAAGGGCATAGAGCATTGTGATTACAGGGGTCTTGGATCATTGAGATGAAAAGGGGCATGGAGCATTGTGATTACAGGGGTAATGGAGCATTGTGATGACAAGGGAATCGAGCATTGTGATGAAATTGGCATGGAAACTTTTCATGACATGGTTCAAGGAGGATTCTGATGACAAGTGTCAGGGAGCATTGCGATGACAATAGTCATGAAGCACTGTGATGACAGGGCTAATGGAGCATTTTGATGAGAAGGTCATGGAGCATTGGGCTGAAAATGTTCATGGAGTATTGTCATGACAGGAGTCATGGAGCATTGTGATCACAAGGGAATGGAGCATTTAGATGAGAAGAACATGGAGCATTGTGATGACAAGTCTCATGGAGCATTCTGATGAAAAGGGGCATGGAGCATTGTGATTACAGGGGTCTCGGAGCATTGTGAGGACAATGGCATGGAACAATGTGATGTGAAGGCCATGGAGCTTTTTTTTTTTTTTTGCGGTATGAGGGCCTCTCTCTGTTGTGGCCTCCCCCGTTGCGGAGCACAGGCTCCGGACGCGCAGGCTCCGGATGTGCAGGGTCAGCGGCCATGGCTCAAGGGCCCAGCCACTCTGTGGCATATGGGATCCTCCCAGACCGGGGCACGAACCCGTATCCCCTGCATCGGCAGGCGGACTCTCAACCACTTGCGCCACCAGGGAGGCCCCATGGAGCTTTTTGATGATATGTGTCATGGAGTTTTGTGATGAAAAGGGCATGGAACATTTGATTACAGGGGTCTTGGGGCACTGTGATGACAATGGTCATGGTGCCTTGTGATGAAAAGGCCGTGGAACATTTTGATGGCATGGGTCATGGAAAATTGTTATGACAGTGGTTATGGAGCATTGTGAGGACAAAGACATGGAGCATTTTTATGAGAAGGGCATCGAGCATGGTGATAACAAACATCATGGAGTTTTAAGATGACAAAGTCATGGAGCAATGTGATGAGAGGGTTCATGGAGCATTATGATGACAATGGCATGGAGCATTGTGATGCCAAAGGTCATGGACATTTGTGATGACACAGGTCATGGAGCATTTTGATGACAAGTGCATGGTGCATTGTGATGAGTAGGACAGAGAGCAATGTTATGACAGGGTCTTGGAGCAGTTGGATGAAAAGTGTCATGGAACATTTTGATGACAGGGATTATGGATCATTGTGATATCAAGGGTCATCGAGCATTGTGATGAAAAGTGTCAGGGTGCATTGCGATGACAATAGTCAAGAAGCACTGTGATGAGAGGGCTAATGGAGCATTGTGATGAGAAGGTCATGGAGCATTGGGCTGAAAATATTCATGGAGTATTGTGATGACTGGAGTCATGGAGCATTGCGATGACAAGGGAATGGAGCATTGAGATGAGAAGAACATGGAGCATTGTGATGACAAGTCTCATGGAGCATTCTGATGAAAAGGGGCATGGAGCATTGTGATTACAGGGGTCTTGGAGTATTGTGATGACAATGGCATGGAGCAATTTGATGTGAAGGCCATGGAGCTTTCTGATGATGTGTCATGGATTTTTGTGATGAAAAGTGCATGGAGCATTGTGATTACAGGGGTCTTGGGGCACTGTGATGACAATGGTCATGGAGCCTTGTGATGAAAAGGCCGTGGAACATTTTGATGGCATGGGTCATGGAGCATTGTTATGACAGTGGTAATGGAGCATTGTGATCACAAAGGCATGGAGCATTTTGATGAGAAGGGCATCGAGCATAGTGATGACAAGCATCATGGAGCTTTGAGATGACAAAGTCATGGAGCAATGTGATGAGAGGGTTCATGGAGCATTATGATGACAATGGCATGGAGCATTGTGATGCCAAAGGTCAAGGACCTTTGTGATGACAAATGTCATGCAGCATTTTGATGACAAGGGCAGGGTGCATTGTGATGAGTAGGACAGAGAGCAATATGATGAGAGGGTCATGAAGCAGTTGGATGAAAAGTGTCATGGAACATTTTGATGACAGGGGTTATGGATCATTGTGATGTCAAGGGTCACCGAGCATTGTGATGAAAAGGGTCATGGTGCATTTTGATGACAGGGGTTATAGTACATTGTGATTACAGGGGTCATGGAGCAGTGTGATGATAAGGGCATGTAGCATTGTGATGACAGGGGTCATGGAACATTGTGATGACATGGTTGAGGGAGTATTGTGATGACTAGTGATGGAACATTGTGATATCAGTGGTGACAGAGCATTTTGATGAGAATTGCATGGAGAAATTTGATGACAAGTTTTATGGAGCATTGTGATGACAAGCTTGTGGAGAATTGTGATGACAAGTGCATGGCATATTGTGATGACATATGTCATGGAGCATTGTGCTGACAAGCACATGGAGCATTTTGGTGACAATGGCATGGAGCATTGTGATGACAGAGGCATGACGAATTGGTCTGACAAGTTTCATGGATTATTGTGATGACAGTGGGCATGGCGAATTGTGATGACAAGGACATGGAGCATTGTGAGGACCAGTTTATGGAGTATTGTGAAGACAGGTGTCCGGGAGCATTGTGATGACATATGTTCTGGTCCATTGTGATGAGAATGGCATTGTTAATTGTGATGACAAGTCTCATGGAGCATTCTCACCAAAAGCGGCATGGAGCATTGTGATTACTGTGGTCTTGGAGCATTGTGATGAATAGGGCATGGAGCATTGTGATGAAAAAGGCATGGAACCTTGTCATGACAGGGTTCCAAGAGCATATTGGCATCAAGTGTCAGGGACCATTGTGATGACAAGTGTATTGAGCATTGTGATGCCAATGCTCATGGAGCATTGTGATGAGAAGACCATGGATAATTTTGATGACAATCGTCATGGGGCATTGTGAGGACAAGTGTTATGGAACATTGTGATCACAAGGGATAGGAGCCTTGTGATGACAGAGGTCATGGAGCATTTTGAGTTCATTCTGATGACAATAGCATGAAGCACTATGATGATGGGCATGGTGCATTGTGATGACAGTGTTCATGGAGCTTTGAGATGAAAAGGGGCATGGAGCATTGTAGTTACAAGGGTCTTGGAGCTTTGTGATGAGAAGGGCATGCAGCATTGTGAGGAGAAGGCCATGGAGGATTCTGATGACATGCGTCATAGAGATTTGTGATGACATGGGCATGGAGCATTGTGATGAGAAGACTATGGATAATGGTGATGACTAGCGTCATGGGGCGTTGTGATGAAAAGTGTTATGGAACATTGTGATCCCAAGGGTTTAGAGCATTGTGATGGCAGATGTCATGGAGCATTTTGATTTCATTTTGATTACAATAGCGTGAAGCAATATGATGATGGGCATGTTCCATTGTGATGACAGGGTTCATGGAGCATTTAGATGAAAAGTGGCATGGAGCATTGTGATTACACGGTTCTTGGAACATTGTGATGACAAGGGCATGGAGCATTGTGATGAGAAGGCCATGGAGCATTCTGATGACATGTGTCATGGAGATATTGGTTACAAGAGCATAAAGCATTGTTGTAACAGGGATCTTAGAGCATTGTGATTACAAGGGTCATGGAGCCTTGTGATAAGAAGGCCGTGGAACATTGTGATGCCTGGGGTCATGGAGCATTGTTATGACAGTGGTAATGGAGCATTGTGATGCCAAGGGCATGGAGCATTGGTCTGAAAGTTTCATGGATTATTGTGATGAGAGAGGGCATGGAGCATTGTGAGGAAAAGGGCAAGGAAAACTGTGATCCATGGGTCATGTAGGATAGTAATGACAAGGGCATGGAAAATTGTGATGACAAGAGCATGTAACATTGTGATGAGAAGTGTCATGGAGCATTGTGATGACAAAGACGTAGAGAATTGTGATGAAAAGGGAAATGGAGCATTGTGATGACCAGAGCATGGAGCATTGGTCTGACAAGTTTCATGGATTATTGTGATGAAAAATGTCATGGAGCATTTTGATGACAAGGGCATGGGGCATTGTGATGGGAAGAGAGGGAACCTTGTGATGACAAGGTTTATGGAGCATTGTGATGACAAGGTTGTGGAGCATAGTGATGACAAGCACAAGTCACATTTTGATGCCATGGGTAATGGAGCACTGTGCTGACAAGGGCATGCAGCTTTGTGATGACAAGGTTCATGGAGCATTGAGATGAAAAGGGGCATGGAGCATTGAGATTACAGTGGTCTAGGAGCTTTGTGATGACAGAGTTCATGGATCATTTTGATTTGCTTGTGATGACAATAGCCTGAAGCATTATGATGATGGGCATGGTCCATTGTGATGACAGGTGTAATGGAGCATTGAGATGAAAAGGGCCATGGAGCATTGTGATTACAGGTGTATAGGAGCATTGTGATGACAAGAGCATGGAGCATTGTGATGAAATGTTCTTGGAGACTTTTCATGACATGTTTCAAGAAGCATTCTGAGGACAAGTGTCAGGGATCATTGTGATAACAAAAAAAAAAAGGAGCACTGTGATGACAGGTGTCATGGAGCATTGTGATGAGATGGTCATGGAGCATTGGGCTGAAAATATTCATGGAGTATTGTGGTGACAGGGTTCGTGGATCGTTTTGATGGCAAGGGAATGGAGCATTGTGATGACAAGGTCCTGGAGCATTGTGATGAGAAGACCATGGAGCCTTGTGATGACAAGTCTAATGGAGCATTCTGATGAAAAGGGGCATGGAGCATTGTGATTACAGGGCCCTGGAGCATTGTAATGAGAAAACAAGGAGCTTTGTGATGAGAAGGCCATGGAGCATTCTCATGATATGTGTCATGTTGTTTTGTGAGGACAACGACATGGACCATTGTCATTGCAGGCATCTTGGAGCATTGTGATGACAAGTGTCATGGAGCCTTGTGAGGAGAAGGCCGTGGGACATTATGATGGCAGGGGTCATGGAGCATTGTTATGACGGGGGTAATGGAGCATTGTGATGAAAAGGGCACGGAACATATGTCTATAAAATTTCATGGATTATTGTGATGACAGTGGGAATGGAGCATTGTGATGACAAGGGCTTGGAACACTGTGATACATGGGGCATGGAGGATTGTAATGACATGGGCTTGGAGCATTGTGATGAGAAGGGCATTGAGAATTGTGATGACAAGGGTCATGGTGCTTTGTGATGACAAGGACATGGAGCAATATGATGAGACTTTTCAGGGAGCATTGTGATGACAATGGCATGGAGCATTTTGATGCCAAGGGTCATGGAGCTGTGTGATAAGAAAAGTCATGGAGCAGTTTCATGACAAGGGCATGGTGCATTGTGATGAGAAGGGCAGGGAGCATTGTGATGACAGGTGTATTGGAACATTGTGATGTCAGGGATCATGGAGCATTGTGATGATATGGGCATGTAGCATGGTGATGACAGGTGTCATGGAACATTGTGAGATGACAAGGGTTTTGAGCATTGTGATGACATACATCTTGGATCATTGAAATGACAAGGGCATGGAGTAATGTGATGACAGGCATCATGGAGCATTGTGATGAGTGTGTTATGGAACATAGTGATCACAAGGGTTTGGAGCATAGTGATGACAGAGGTCATGGATCATTTTGATTTCAAGGAGCATGGATCATTGTGATGACAAGGGCATGAAGCAATGTTATCCCAAGTTTCAGGGAGGATTGTGATTACAATGGTAATGGAGTATTGTGATGAGAATCACATGGAGCACTGTGATGAAAAGGTCATGTAACATTTTGCTGACAAAGGCATGGAGCATTGTGATGACAAGTGTCATGGAACATTGTGATAACAGGGGTCATAGAGCATTAGGATGACAAGAGCATGGACCATTTTGATGAGAAGAGTCATGGAGCATTTTGATGACAAGAGCCACAGATCATAGTGTTGTCAGGGGTCATTGAGCGTTGTGATGACAGTGGTCATGGAGGATTGGGCTGAAAATGTTCTTGGAGCATTGGGAACACAAGGGAATGGAGCATTGTGGTGACAATATCCTGGAGCATTGTGCTGAGATGACCATGGAGTCTTTGATGACAAGTCTCATGGAACAAGTTGATGGAAAGGAGCATGGAGCATTGTGATTACAGTTGTCTTGGAGCATTGTGATGACAAGAGCATGGAGCATTGTGATGAGAAGTCCATGGAACATTCTGATGACCTGCATCATGGAGTTTTGTGATCACAATGGCAAGAGGCATTGTGATTAGAATGATTTTGGAGCATTTTGATGAAAAGGGCATGGAACACAGTGATGACAAAGGCATGGAGACTTTTCATGACAGGGTTCAAGGAGCATACTGAGGACAAGTGTCAGGGAGCATAGTGATGACATGTGTCTTGGAGCACTGTGATGACAAGTGTCATGGAGCCTTGTGATAACCAGTGTCTTGGAGCATTGTGATGAAAAGTGAATGCATCATTGTGATGAAAAAGGCATGGTGCCTTGCCATGACAGGGTTCAAGGAGCACCCTGACGACAAGTGTCAGGGACCATTGTGATAAAACGTGTATTGAGCATTGTGATGAAAAAGGTCATGGAGCATTGTGATGAGAAGTACATGGATAATTGGGATGATGAGCGCCATGGGGTGTTGTGATGACAAGTGTTATGGAATATTGTGATCACAAGGGTTTGGAGCATTGTGATGACAGAGGTCATGGAGCATTTTGAGTTCATTGTGATGACAAAATCATGAAGCATTATGATGAAGGGCATGGTGCATTTTGATGATAGCGTTCATGGAGCACTGAGATGAAAAGTTTCATGGAGCATTGTTATGACAGGGGTCTTGGAGCATTGTGATGACAAGGACATGGAGCATTGTGATGAGAAGGCCAAAGAGAATACTGATGATATGCGTCATGGAGATTTGTGATGAGAATGGCAAGAGGCATTTTGATTACAGAGAACTTGGAGCATTGTGATGAAAAGGGCATGGACCATTGTGTTGACAAGGGCATGGAGCCTTGTCATGACAGGGTTCAAGGAGCATACTGACGACAAGTGTCAGGGAACATTGTGAGGACAAGTGTCATGGAGCACTGTGATGACTAGCGTCATGGAGCCTTGTGATAACCGGGGTCTTGGAGCATTGTGATGAAAAGTGAATGCATCATTGTGATGAAAATGGCATGGTGTCTTGTCATGACAGTGTTCAAGGATCACCCTGACGAGAAGTGTCAGGGAGCATTGTGATGAAAAGTGTATTGAGCATTGTGATGACAAAGGTCATGGAGCATTGTGATGAGAAGTCCATGGATAATTTGGATGACGAGTGTCATGGGGTGTTGTGATGACAAGTGTTATGGAACATTTTGATCACATTGGTTTGGAGCATTGTGATGACAGAGGGCATGGAGCAATTTGATTTCATGGTGCTTAAAAAATCATGAAGCATTATGATGAAGGGCATGGTGCATTCTGATGATAGGGTTCATGGAGCACTGAGATGAAAAGTGTCATGGAGCAATGTTATGACAAGTGTCTTGGAGCATTGTGATGACAAGGGCATGGAGCATTGTGATGAGAATGCCAAAGAGAATACTGATGACATGCGTCATAGAGCTTCGTGATGACAAGGGCATAGAGCATTGTGATTACAGGGGTCTTGGAGCATTGAGATTAAAAGGGGCATGGAGCATTGTGATTACCGGGGTAATGGAGCATTGTGGTGACAAGGGAATCGAGCATAGTGTTGAAAAAGGCATGGATCCTTATCATGACAGGATTCAAGGAGCATTCCGAAGACAAGTGTCAGGGAGCATTGTGATGACAAGTGTATTGAACATTGTGATGACAAAGGTCATGGAGCATTGAGATGACAAGGGCATGGAGTATTGTGATGACAGGCATCAAGGAGCGTTGTGATGACAAGTGTTATGGAACATTGTGATCACACGGGTTTGGAGCATTGCAATGACACAGTTCATGGATCATATGGATTTCAAGGAGCATGGATCTTTGTGATGACAAGGGCATGAAGCAATGTGATCCCAAGATGCATGGAGGATTGTGATGACAATGGTAATGGAGGAATGTGATGACAATCGCATGGAGCATTGTGATGAAAAGGTCATGTAGCGTTTTGCTGACAAAGGCATGGAGCATTGTGACGACAAGTGTCATGGAGCACTGTGATGACAAACGTCACGGAGCATTGTGATTACAGGTGTCATGGAGCATTGGGATGACACGGCCAAGGATCATTGTGTTGACAAGTGTTATGGAGAATTTTGATGACAAGAGTCCCGGATCATTGTGTTGTCAAGCGTCATGGAGCGTTGTGATGACAGTGGTCATGTAGCATTGGGATGACAAGGGTCATGGAGCATTGTGATCATAAGGTCATGGAGCATTGGGCTGAAAATGTTCATGGAGTATTGTGATGAGAGTTGTCATGGAGCATTGTGATGACAAGGGAATGGAGCATTTTGATGACAATGTCCTTGAGTATTTAATGAGAAGACCATGGAGCCATGTGATGACAAGTCTCATTGAGAATTCTAACGAAAAGTGGCATGGAACTTTTTGATTACGTGGTTTTGGAACATTGTGATGAATAGGGCATGGAGCATTGTAATGAAAAAGGCATTGATCCTTGTCATGACTGTGTTCCAAGAGCATATTGACACAAGTGTCAGGGACCATTGTGATGACAAGGGTATTGAGCATTGTGATGCCAAAGCTCATGGAGCATTGTGATGAGAAGACCATGGATAATTTTGATGACGTGCGTCATGGGGCGTTGTGAGGTCAAGTGTTATGGAACATTGTGATCACAAGGGGGTGGAGCCTTGTGATGACAGAGGTCATGGAGCATTTTGAGTTCATTCTGATGACAATAGCATGAAGCACTATGATGGTGGGCATGGTGCATTGTGATGATAGTGTTCATGTAGAATTGAGATGAAAAGGGTCATGGAGCAGTGTATTTACAAGGGTCTTGGCGCTTTGTGATGAGAAGGGCATGCAGCATTGTGAGGAGAAGGCCATGGAGGATTCTGATGACATGCGTCATGGAGCTTTGTGATGACAATCCATGGAGCATTGTGATGAGAAGACCATGGATAATGGTGATGACGAGCGTCATGGGGCGTTGTGATGAAAAGTGTTATGGAACATTGTGATCCCAAGGGTTTAGAGCATTGTGATGGCAGATGTCATGGAGCATATTTAATTCATTTTGATTACAATAGTGTGAAGCAATATGATGATGGGTATGTTGGATTGTGATGACAGGGTTCATGGAGCATTAAAAGAAAAGTGGCATGGAGCATTGTGATTACAGGGTTCTTGGAACATTGTGATGACAAGGGCATGGAGCATTGTGATGCCAAAGGTCATGGCCTTTGTGATGACAAATGTCATGTAGCATTTTGATGACAAGGGCATGGTGCATAGTGATGAGTAGGACAGAGAGCAATGTGATGAGAGGGTCATGGAACAGTTGGATGAAAAGTGTCCTGGAACATTTTGATGACAGGGATTATGGATCATTGTGATGTCAAGGGTCACCGAGCATTGTGATGAAAAGGGTCATGGTGCATTTTATGACAGGGGTTATAGTACATTGTGATGTCAGGGGTCATGGAACATTGTGATGACATGGTTGAAGGAGTATTGTGATGACTAGTGATGGAACATTGTGATATCAGTGGTGACAGAGCATTTTGATGAGAATTGCATGGAGAAATTTGATGACAATGTTTATGGAGCATTGTGATGACAAGCTTGTGGAGAATTGTGATGACAAGTGCATGGCATATTGTGCTGACATGTGTCATGGAGCATTGTGCTGACAAGCACATGGAGCATTTTGGTGGCAATGACATGGAGCATTGTGATGACAGAGGCATGACGATTTGGTCTCACAAGTTTCATGGATTATTGTGATGACAGTGGGCATGGCGAATTGTGATGACAAGGGCATGGAGCATTGTGAGGAAAATTTTGTGGAGTATTGTGAAGACAGGTGTCCGGGAGCATTGTGATGACATATGTTCTGGTCCATTGTGATGAGAATGGCATGGGTAATTGTGATGCCAAGTGTCATGGAGGATTGTGATGTCAAACGTAATGGAGCGTTGTGATGACGAGGTCTTGGTGCATTGTGATGACAAGGGCCATTGAGAAGTTTGATGACAAGGTCGTGAAGCATTGTGATGACAAGCGCATGTACCTTGCTATGACAGGGGTCATGGAGCATTGCGATTACAAATGCATGGAACATAGTGATGAAAAGAGCATGTAACATTGTGATGAGAAGTGTTTTGGAGCATTGTGATGACAAGGACGTGGAGAATTGTGATGACAAGGGACATGGAGCATTTTGAGGACCAGGGCATGGAGCACTGTGATGACAAGAACGTGCAGCATTGTAATGATAAGTCCATGGATAATAGTGATGACGAGTGTCATGGAGCACTGTAATGGCAAGGGACATGAAGCATTGTGAGGACAGCTCACAGGGAGAATTGTGATGACAACTGTCATGGAGCTTTCTGATGACAAGCTTGTGGAGTACTGTGATGACAATGGCATGGAGCATTGTGATGGAAAGGGTATGGATCATTGTGATGAAAATGGTATGGACCCTTTTCATGACAGGATTCAAGGAGCATTCCGAAGACAAGTGTCAGGGAGCATTGTGATGACAAAAGTCATGGAGCATTGAGATGACAAGGGCATGGATTATTGTGATGACAGGCATCATGGAGCGTTGTGATGACAAGTGTTATGGAACATTGTGATCACACGGGTTTGGAGCATTGCGATGACAGAGTTCATGGATCATATTGATTTCAAGGAGCATGGATCTTTGTGATGACAAGGGCATGAAGCAATGTGATCCCAACATGCATCGAGGATTGTGATGTCAATGGTAATGGAGGAATATGATGACAAGCGCATGGAGCATTGTGATGAAAAGGTCATGTATCGTTTTGCTGACAAAGGCATGGAGCATTGTGATGACAAGTGTCATGGAGCACTGTGACGACAAACATCAGGTAGCATTGTGATTACAGGGGTCATGGAGCATTGGGATGACACGGCCATGGATCATTGTGTTGACAAGTGTTATGGAGAATTTTGATGATAAGAGTCCAGGATCATTGAGTTGTCATGGGTCATGGAGCGTTGTGATGACAGTGGTCATGGAGCATTGTGATCATAAGGTCATGGAGCATTGGGATGAAAATGATCATGGAGTATTGTGATGACCGTTGTCATGGAGTATTGTTATGACGGGTGTAATGGAACATTGTGATGAAAAGGGCACAGAACATAGGTCTATAAAATTTCATGGATTATTGTGATGACAGTAGGTATGGAGCATTTTGATGACAAGGTCTCGGAACACTGTGATACATGGGTCATGGAGGATTGTAATGACATGGGCATGGAGCATTGTGATGAGAAGGGGATCGAGAATTGTGATGACAAGCGTCATGGAGCTTTGTGATGACAAGGACATGGAGCAATATGATGAGACGTTTCAGGGAGCATTGTGATGAAAATGGTATGGAGCATTGTGATGCCAAGGGTCATGGAGCTGTGTGATAACAAATGTCATGGAGGAGTTTGATGAGAAGGGCATGGTGCATTTTGATGAGAAGGGCAGGGCGCATTGTGATGACAGGTGTTATGGAACATTGTGATGTCAGGGCTCATGGAGCATTGTGAAGATATGGGCATGGAGCATGGTGATGACAGGTGTCATGGAACAGTTTGAGATGACAAGTGTTTTGAGCATTGTGATGACAAACATCTTGGATCATTGAGATGAAAAGGGCATGGACTAGTGTGATGACAGGCATCATGGAGCATTTTGATGAGTGTGTTATGGAACATTGTGATCACAATTGTTTGGAGCATAGTGATGACAGAGGTCATGGATCATGTTGATTTCAAGGAGCATGGAACATTGTGATGATAAAGGCATGAAGCAATGTGATCCCAAGTTTCAGGGAGGATTGTGATGACAATGGTAATGGAGTATTGTGATGAGAATCACAAGGAGCACCGTGATGACAAGGTCATGTAGCATTTTGCTGACAAAGGCATGGAGCATTGTGATGACAAGTGTCATGGAACATTGTGATAACAGGGGTCATAGAGCATTAGGATGACAAGAGCATGGACCATTTTGATGAGAAGAGTCATGGAGCATTTTGATGACAAGAGCCACAGATCATTGTGTTGTTAGGGTTCATTGAGCGTTGTGATGACAGTGGTCATGGAGGATTGGGCTGAAAATGTTCTTGGAGCATTGTGAACACAAGGGAATGGAGCATTGTGGTGACAATATCCTGGAGCATTGTGATGAGATGACCATGGAGTCTTTTGATGACAAGTCTCATGGAGCAAGCTGATTGAAAGGGGCATGGAGCATTGTGATTACAGTTGTCTTGGAGCATTGTGATGACAAGAGCATTGAGCATTGTGATGAGAAGTCCATGGAACTTTCTGATGAAATGCATCATGGAGCTTTGCGATGACAATGGCAAGAGGCATTGTGATTACAGGGACCTTGGAGCATTGTGATGAAATGGGTATGGATCATTGTGATGACAAAGGCATGGAGCCTTGTCATGACAGGGTTCAAGGAGCATAATGACAACAAGTGTCAGGGAGCATTGTGATGACAAGTGTCTTGGAGCACTCTGATGACAAGCGTCATGGAGCCTTGTGATAACCGGGGTCTTGGAGCATTGTGATGAAAAGTGAATGCATCATTGTGATGAAAAAGGCATGGTGCCTTGTCATGACAGGGCTCAAGGAGCACCCTGACGACAAGTGTCAGGGAGCATTGTGATGAAAAGTGTATTGAGCATTGTGATGACAATGGTCATGGAGCATTGTGATGAGAAGTCCGTGGATAATTGGGATGACGAGCGTCATGGGGCGTTGTGATGACAAGTGTTATGGAACATTGTGATCACAAGGGTTTGGAGCATTGTGATGACAGAGGTCATGGAGCATTTTGATTTCATTGTGAAGAGAAAATCATGAAGCATTATGATGAAGGGCATGGTGCATTGTGATGATAGCGTTCATGGAGCACTGAGATGAAAAGTGTCATGGAGCATTGTTATGACAGGGGTCTTGGAGCATTGTGATGACAAGGGCATGGAGCATTGTGATGAGAAGGCCAAGGAGAATACTGATGACATGCGTCATGGAGTTTCGTGATGACTAGTGCATAGAGCATTTTGATTACAGGGGTCTTGGAGCAGTGAGATGAAAAGGGGAATGGAGCATTGTGATTACAGGGGTAATGGAGCATTGTGATGACAAGTGAATCGAGCATTGTGATGAAAAAGGCATGGATCCTATTCATGACCGGATTCAAGGAGCATTCCGAAGACAAGTGTCAGGGAGCATTTTGATGACATGTGTATTGAGCATTGTGATGACAAAAGTCATGTAGCATTGAGATTACAAGGGCATGGAGTATTGTGATGACAAGCATCATGGAGCGTTGTGATGACAAGTGTTATGGAACATTGTGATCACATGGGTTTGGAGCATTGCGATGAAAGAGTCCATGGATCATATTGATTTCAAGGAGCATGGATCTTTGTGATGACAAGGGCATGAAGAAATGTGATTCCAAAATGCATGGAGGATTGTGATGACAATGGTAATCGAGGAATATGATAACAAGCGCATGGAGCATTGTGATGAAAAGGTCATGTAGCGTTTTGCTGACAAAGGCATGGAGCATT
The DNA here is from genome assembly GCF_025265405.1 of Mesoplodon densirostris. NCBI lineage: Eukaryota > Metazoa > Chordata > Mammalia > Artiodactyla > Ziphiidae > Mesoplodon > Mesoplodon densirostris. The sequence continues at coordinate 4,908,407 of NC_082682.1, forward strand.
GTGATGACAAGTGTCATGGAGAACTGTGATGACAAACATCACGTAGCATTGTGATTACAGGTGTCATGGAGCATTGGGATGACACGGCCAAGGATCATTGTGTTGACAAGTGTTATGGAGAATTTTGATGACAAGAGTCCCGGATCATTGTGTTGTCAGGGGTCATGGAGCGTTGTGATGACAGTGGCCATGGAGCATTGTGATGACAAGCGTCATGGAGCATTGTGATCATAAGGTCATGGAGCATTGGGCTGAAAATGTTCATGGTGTATTGTGATGAGAGATGTCATGGAGCATTGTGATGACAAGGGAATGGAGCATTGTGATGACAATTTCCTGGAGCATTTAATGAGAAGACCATGGAGCCATTTGATGACAAGTCTCATAGAGCATTCTCACGAAAAGCGGCATGGAACATTGTGATTACTGTGGTCTTGGAGCATTGTGATGAACAGGGTATGGAGCATTGTGATGAAAAAGTCATGGAGCCTTGTCATGACAGGGTTCCAAGAGCATATTGACATCAAGTGTCAGGGACCATTGTGATGACAAGTGTATTGAGCATGGTGATGCCAAAGCTCATGGAGCATTGTGATGAGAACACTATGGATAATTTTGATGACGAGCGTCATGGGGCATTGTGAGGTCAAGTGTTATGAAACATTGTGGTCACAAGGGATTTGAGCCTTGTGATGACAGAGGTCATGGAGCATTTTGAGTTCATTCTGATGACAATAGCATGAAGCACTATGATGATGGGCATGGTGCATTGTGATGACAGTGTTCATGGAGAATTGAGATGAAAAAGGGCATGGAGTATTGTAGTTACAAGGGTCTTGGAGCTTTGTGATGAGAAGGGCATGCAGCATTGTGATGAGAAGGCCATGGAGGATTCTGATGACATGCGTCATGGAGCTTTGTGATGACAAGGGCATGGAGCATTGTGATGAGAAGACCATGGATAATGGTGATGACGAGCTTCATTGGGCGTTGTGATGAAAAGTGCTATGGAACATTGTGATCCCAAGGGTTTAGAGCATTGTGATGGCAGATGTCTTGGAGCATTTTGATTTCATTTTGAATACAATAGCGTGAAGCAATATGATGATGGGCATGTTGCATTGTGATGACAAGGTTCATGGAGCATTGAGATGAAAAGGGGCATGGAGCATTGTGATGACAGGGGTCTAGGAGCTTTGTGATGACAGAGGTCATGGATCATTTTGATTTCCTTCTGATGACAATAGCCTGAAGCTTTATGATGATGGGCATGGTCCATTGTGATGACAGGTGTAATGGAGCATTGAGATGAAAAGGGGCATGGAGCATTGTGTTTACAGGGGTATAGGAGCATTGTGATGACAAGAGCATGGAGCATTGTGATGAAAAGTGCTTGGAGCCTTTTCATGACATGTTTCAAGGACCATTCTGATGACGAGTGTCAGGGAGCATTGTGATGACAAAGATCATGGAGCACTGTGATGACAGGTGTCATGGAGCATTTTGATGAGAAAGTCATGAGCATTGGGCTGAAAATATTCATGGAGTATTGTGGTGACAGGGTTCGTGGATCCTTTTGATGGCAAGGGAATGGAGCATTGTGATGACAAGGTCCTGGAGCATTGTGATGAGAAGACCATGGAGCCTTGTGATGACAAGTCTGATGGAGCATTCTGATGAAAACGGACATGGGGCATTGTGATTACAGGACCCTGGATCATTGTAATGAAAAGAGCAAGGAGCTTTGTGATGAGAAGGCCATGGAGCATTCTCATGATTTGTGTCATGGTGTTTTGTGAGGACAAGGGCATGGACCATTGTCATTGCAGGCGTCTTGGAGCATTGTGATGACAAGTGTCATGGAGCCTTTTGAGGAGAAGGCCGTGGGACATTATGATGGCAGAGGTCATGGAGCATTGTTATGACGGGAGTAATGGAGCATTGTGATGAAAAGGGCACGGAACATAGGTCTATAAAATATCATGGATTATTGTGATGACAGTGGGTATGGAGCATTGTGATGACAAGGGCTCGGAACACTGTGATACATGGGGCATGGTGGATTGTAATGACATGGGCATGGAGCATTGTGATGAGAAGGGCATCGAGAATTGTGATGATAAGCGTCATGGTGCTTTGTGATGACAATGACATGGAGCAATATGATGAGACTTTTCAGGGAGCATTGTGATGACAATGGCATGGAGCATTTTGATGCCAAGGGTCATGGAGCTGTGTGATAACAAAAGTCATGGAGCAGTTTGATGACAAGAGCATGGTGCATTGTAATGAGAAGGGCAGGGAGCATTGTGATGACAGGTGTTATGGAACATTGTGATGTCAGGGCTCATGGAGCATTGTGATGATATGGGCATGGAGCATGGTGATGACAGGTGTCATGGAACAGTGTGAGATGACAAGTGTTTTGAGCATTGTGATGACAAACATCTTGGATCATTGAGATGACAACGTCATGGAGTAGTGTGATGACAGTCATCATGGAGCATTGTGATGAGTGTGTTATGGAACATTGTGTTCACAAGGGTTTGGAGCATAGTGATGACAGAGGTCATGGATCATTTTGATTTCAAGGAGCATGGAACATTGTGATGACAAGGGCATGAAGCAATGTGATCCCAAGTTTCAGGGAGGATTGTTATGACAATGGTAATGGAGTATTGTGATGAGAATCACATGGAGCACTGTGATGACAAGGTCATGTAGCATTTTGCTGACAAAGGCATGGAGCATTGTGATGACAAGTGTCATGGAACATTGTGATAACAGTGGTCATAGAGCATTAGGATGACAAGAGCGTGGACCATTTTGATGAGAAGAGTCATGGAGCATTTTGATGACAAGAGCCACAGATCATTGTGTTGTCAGGGGTCATTGAGCGTTGTGATGACAGTGGTCATGGAGGATTGGGCTGAAAATGTTCTTGGAGCATTGTGAACACAAGGGAATGGAGCATTGTGCTGACAATATCCTGGAGCATTGTGCTGAGATGACCATGGAGTCTTTTGATGACAAGTCTCATGGAGCAATCTGATGGAAAGGGGCATGGAGCATTGTGATTACAGTTGTCTTGGAGCATTGTGATGACAAGAGCATGGAGCATTGTGATGAGAAGTCCATGGAACATTCTGATGACATGCATCATGGAGCTTTGTGATGACAGTTGCAATAGGCATGGTGATTACAGGGGTCTTGGAGCATTGTGATGAAAAGGGCATGGAGCATTGTGATGAGACGTACATGGATAATTGGGATGATGAGCGTCATGGGGTGTTGTGATGACAAGTGTTATGGAACATTGTGAGCACAAGGGTTTGGAGCATTGTGATGACAGAGGTCATGGAGCATTTTGAGTTCATTGTGATGACAAAATTATGAAGCATTACGATGAAGGGCATGGTGCATTGTGATGATATGGTTCATGGAGCACTGAGATGAAAAGTTTCATGGAGCATTTTTATGACAGGGGTCTTGGAGCATTGTGATGACAAAGACATGGAGCATTGTGATGAGAAGACCAAAGAGAATACTGATGACATGCGTCATGGAGCTTTGTGATGACAATGGCAAGAGGCATTGTGATTACAGGGATCTTGGAGCATTATGATGAAAAGGGCATGGACCATTGTGTTGACAAAGGCATGGAGCCTTGTCATGACAGGGTTCAAGGAGCATACTGACGACAAGTGTCAGGAAGCATTGTGAGGACAGGTGTCATGGAGCACTGTGATGACAAGCGTCATGGAGCTTTGTGATGACAAGGAGATGGAACAATATGATGAGACGTTTCACGGAGCATTGTGATGACAATGGCATGGAGCATTGTGATGCCAAGGGTCATGGAGCTGTGTGATAACAAATGTCTTGAAGGAGTTTGATGACAAGGGCATGGTGCATTGTGATGAGAAGTGCAGGGAGCATTGTGATGACAGGTGTTATGGAACATTGTGATGTCAGGGCTCATGGAACATTGTGATGATATGGGCATGTAGCATGGTGATCACAGGTGTCATGGAACAGTGTGAGTTGACAAGTCTTTTGAGCATTGTGATGACAAACATCTTCGTTCATTGAGATGACAAGGGCATGGAGTAGTGTGATGACAGGCATCATGGAGCATTGTGATGTGTGTGTTATGGAATATTGTGATCACAAGGGTTTGGAGCATAGTGATGACAGAGGTCATGGATCATTTTGATTTCAAGGAGCATGGAACATTGTGATGACAAGGGCATGAAGCAATGTGATCCCAAGTTTCAGGGAGGAGTGTTATGACAATGGTAATGGAGTATTGTGATGAGAATCACATGGAGCACAGTGATGACAATGTCATGTAGCATTTTGCTGACAAAGGCATGGAGCATTGTGATGACAAGTGTCATGGAACATTGTGATAACAGGGGTCATAGAGCATTAGGATGACAAGGGCATGGACCATTTTGATGAGAAGAGTCATGGAGCATTTTGATGACAAGAACCACAGATCATTGTGTTGTCAGGGGTCATTGAGCATTGTGATGAGAGTGGTCATGGAGGATTGGGCTGAAAATATTCTTGGAGCATTGTGAACACAAGGGAATGGAGCATTGTGGTGACAATATCCTGGAGCATTGTGCTGAGATGACGATGGAGTCTTTTGATGACAAGTCTCATGGAGCAAGTTGATGAAAAGGGGCATGGAGCATTGTGATTACAGTGGTCTTGGAGCATTGTGATGACAAGAGCATGGAGCATTGTGATGAGAAGTCCATGGAACATTCTGATGACCTGCATCATGGAGTTTTGTGATGACAATGGCAACAGGCATTGTGATTAGAATGATTTTGGAACATTTTGATGAAAAGGGCATGGAACACTGTGATGACAAAGGCATGGAGCCTTTTCATGACAGGGTTCAAGGAGCATACTGAGGACAAGTGTCAGGGAGCATAGTGATGACATGTGTCTTGGAGCACTGTGATGACAAGTGTCATGGAGCCTTGTGATAACCAGTGTCTTGGAGCATTGTGATGAAAAGTGAATGCATCATTGTGATGAAAAAGGCATGGTGCCTTGCCATGACAGGGTTCAAGGAGCACCCTGACGACAAGTGTCATGGACCATTGTGATAAAAAGTGTATTGAGCATTGTGATGAAAAAGGTCATGGAGCATTGTGATGAGAAGTACATGGATAATTGGGATGATGAGCGTCATGGGGTTTTGTGATGACAAGTGTTATGGAACATTGTGATCACAAGGGTTTGGAGCATTGTGATGACAGAGGTCATGGAGCATTTTGAGTTCATTGTGATGACACAATCATGAAGCATTATGATGAAGGGCATGGTGCATTGTGATGATAGGGTTCATGGAGCACTGAGATGAAAAGTTTCATGGAGCATTGTTATGACAGGGGTCTTGGAGCATTGTGATGACAAGGACATGGAGCATTGTGATGAGAAGGCCAAAGAGAATACTGATGACATGCGTCATGTAGCTTTGTGATGAGAATGGCAAGAGGCATTGTGATTACAGAGATCTTGGAGCATTGTGATGAAAAGGGCATGGACCATTGTGTTGACAAGGGCATGGAGCCTTGTCATGACAGAGTTCAAGGAGCATACTGACGACAAGTGTCAGGGAACATTGTGAGGACAAGTGTCATGGAGAACTGTGATGACTAGCGTCATGGAGCCTTGTGATAACCGGGGTCTTGGAGCATTGTGATGAAAAGTGAATGCATCATTGTGATGAAAAAGGCATGGTGTCTTTTCATGACAGTGTTCAAGGATCAGCCTGACGAGAAGTGTCAGGGAGCATTGTGATGAATAGTGTATTGAGCATTGCGATGACAAAGGTCATGGATCATTGTGATGAGAAGTCCATGGATAATTTGGATGACGAGTGTCATGCGGTGTTGTGATGACAAGTGTTATGGAACATTTTGATCACATTGGTTTGGAGCATTGTGATGACAGAGGGCATGGAGCAATTTGATTTCATGGTGATGACAAAATCATGAAGCATTATGATGAAGGGCATGGTGCATTCTGATGATAGGGTTCATGGAGCACTGAGATGAAAAGTGTCATGGAGCAATGTTATGACAAGTGTCTTGGAGCATTGTGATGACAAGGGCATGGAGCATTGTGATGAGAATGCCAAGGAGAATACTGATGACATGCGTCATAGAGCTTCGTGATGACAAGGGCATAGAGCATTGTGATTACAGGGGTCTTGGAGCATTGAGATTAAAAGGGGCATGGAGCATTGTGATTACCAGGGTAATGGAGCATTGTGGTGACAAGGGAATCGAGCATAGTGTTGAAAAAGGCATGGATCCTTATCATGACAGGATTCAAGGAGCATTCCAAAGACAAGTGTCAGGGAGCATTGTGATGACAAGTGTATTGAACATTGTGATGACAAAGGTCATGGAGCATTGAGATGACAAGGGCATGGAGTATTGTGATGACAGGCATCAAGGAGCGTTGTGATGACAAGTGTTATGGAACATTGTGATCACACGGGTTTGGAGCATTGCGATGACACAGTTCATGGATCATATTGATTTCAAGGAGCATGGATCTTTGTGATGACAAGGGCATGAAGCAATGTGATCCCAAGATGCATGGAGGATTGTGATGACAATGGTAATGGAGGAATGTGATGACAATCCCATGGAGCATTGTGATGAAAAGGTCATGTAGCGTTTTGCTGACAAAGGCATGGAGCATTGTGATGACAAGTGTCATGGAGCACTGTGATGACAAACGTCACGGAGCATTGTGATTACAGGTGTCATGGAGCATTGGGATGACACGGCCAAGTATCATTGTGTTGACAAGTGTTATGGAGATTTTTGATGACAAGAGTCCCGGATCATTGTGTTGTCAGGCGTCATGGAGCGTTGTGATGACAGTGGTCATGTAGCATTGGGATGACAAGGGTCATGGAGCATTGTGATCATAAGGTCATGGAGCATTGGGCTGAAAATGTTCATGGAGTATTGTGATGAGAGTTGTCATGGAGCATTGTGATGACAAGGGAATGGAGCATTGTGATGACAATGTCCTTGAGCATTTAATGAGAAGACCATGGAGCCATGTGATGACAAGTCTCATTGAGAATTCTAACGAAAAGTGGCATGGAACTTTGTGATTACTGTGGTTTTGGAACATTGTGATGAATAGGGCATGGAGCATTGTAATGAAAAAGGCATTGATCCTTGTCATGACTGTGTTCCAAGAGCATATTGACACAAGTGTCAGGGACCATTGTGATGACAAGGGTATTGAGCATTGTGATGCCAAAGCTCATGGAGCATTGTGATGAGAAGACCATGGATAATTTTGATGACGTGCATCATGGGGCGTTGTGAGGTCAAGTGTTATGGAACATTGTGATCACAAGGGAGTGGAGCCTTGTGATGACAGAAGTCATGGAGCATTTTGAGTTCATTCTGATGACAATAGCATGAAGCACTATGATGGTGGGCATGGTGCATTGTGATGATAGTGTTCATGTAGAATTGAGATGAAAAGGGGCATGGAGCATTGTAGTTACAAGTGTCTTGGCGCTTTGTGATGAGAAGGGCATGCAGCATTGTGAGGAGAAGGCCATGGAGGATTCTGATGACATGCGTCATGGAGCTTTGTGATGACAAGCCATGGAGCATTGTGATGAGAAGACCATGGATAATGTTGATGACGAGCGTCATGGGGCGTTGTGATGAAAAGTGTTATGGAACATTGTGATCCCAAGGGTTTAGAGCATTGTGATGGCAGATGTCATGGAGCATATTTAATTCATTTTGATTACAATAGTGTGAAGCAATATGATGATGGACATGTTGGATTGTGATGACAGGGTTCATGGAGCATTAAATGAAAAGTGGCATGGAGCATTGTGATTACAGGGTTCTTGGAACATTGTGATGACAAGGGCATGGAGCATTGTGATGCCAAAGGTCATGGACCTTTGTGATGACAAATGTCATGTAGCATTTTGATGACAAGGGCATGGTGCATAGTGATGAGTAGGACAGAGAGCAATGTGATGAGAGGGTCATGGAGCAGTTGGATGAAAAGTGTCCTGGAACATTTTGATGACAGGGATTATGGATCATTGTGATGTCAAGGGTCACCGAGCATTGTGATGAAAAGGGTCATGGTGCATTTTGATGACAGGGGTTATAGTACATTGTGATGTCAGGGGTCATGGAACATTGTGATGACATGGTGGAAGGAGTATTGTGATGACTAGTGATGGAACATTGTGATATCAGTGGTGACAGAGCATTTTGATGAGAATTGCATGGAGAAATTTGATGACAATATTTATGGAGCATTGTGATGACAAGCTTGTGGAGAATTGTGATGACAAGTGCATGGCATATTGTGATGACATGTGTCATGGAGCATTGTGCTGACAAGCACATGGAGCATTTTGGTGGCAATGACATGGAGCATTGTGATGACAGAGGCATGACGATTTGGTCTGACAAGTTTCATGGATTATTGTGATGACAGTGGGCATGGCGAATTGTGATGACAAGGGCATGGAGCATTGTGAGGAAAATTTTGTGGAGTATTGTGAAGACAGGTGTCCGGGAGCATTGTGATGACATATGTTCTGGTCCATTGTGATGAGAATGGCATGGGTAATTGTGCTGCCAAGTGTCATGGAGGATTGTGATGTCAAACGTAATGGAGCATTGTGATGACAAGGTCTTGCTGCATTGTGATGACAAGGGCCATTGAGAAGTTTGATGACAAGTTCGTGAAGCATTGTGATGACAAGCGCATGTACCTTGCTATGACAGGGGTCATGGAGCATTGCGATTACAAATGCATGGAGCATAGTGATGACAAGAGCATGTAACATTGTGATGAGAAGTGTTTTGGAGCATTGTGATGACAAGGACGTGGAGAATTGTGATGACAAGGGACATGGAGCATTTTGAGGACCAGGGCATGGAGCACTGTGATGACAAGAACGTGCAGCATTGTAATGATAAGTCCATGGATAATAGTGATGACGAGTGTCATGGAGCACTGTAATGGCAAGGGACATGAAGCATTGTGAGGACAGCTCACAGGGAGCATTGTGATGACAACTGTCATGGAGCTTTCTGATGACAAGCTTGTGGAGTATTGTGATGACAATGGCATGGAGCATTGTGATGGAAAGGGTATGGATCATTGTGATGAAAATGGCATGGACCCTTTTCATGACCGGATTCAAGGAGCATTCCGAAGACAAGTGTCAGGGAGCATTGTGATGACAAAAGTCATGGAGCATTGAGATGACAAGGGCATGGATTATTGTGATGACAGGCATCATGGAGCGTTGTGATGACAAGTGTTATGGAACATTGTGATCACACGGGTTTGGAGCATTGCGATGACAGAGTTCATGGATCATATTGATTTCAAGGAGCATGGATCTTTGTGATGACAAGGGCATGAAGCAATGTGATCCCAAGATGCATGGAGGATTGTGATGTCAATTGTAATGGAGGAATATGATGACAAGCGCATGGAGCATTGTGATGAAAAGGTCATGTATCGTTTTGCTGACAAAGGCATGGAGCATTGTGATGACAAGTGTCATGGAGCACTGTGATGACAAACATCACGTAGCATTGTGATTACAGGGGTCATGGAGCATTGGGATGACACGGCCAAGGATCATTGTGTTGACAAGTGTTATGGAGAATTTTGATGACAAGAGTCCAGGATCATTGAGTTGTCAGGGGTCATGGAGCGTTGTGATGACAGTGGTCATGGAGCATTGTGATCATAAGGTCATGGAGCATTGGGATGAAAATGATCATGGAGTATTGTGATGACAGTTGTCATGGAGCATTGTTATGACGGGTGTAATGGAACATTGTGATGAAAAGGGCACGGAACATAGGTCTATAAAATTTCATGGATTATTGTGATGACAGTGGGTATGGAGCATTGTGATGACAAGGGCTCGGAACACTGTGATACATGGGGCATGGATTATTGTAATGACATGGGCATGGAGCATTGTGATGAGAAGGGGATCGAGAATTGTGATGACAAGCGTCATGGAGCTTTGTGATGTCAAGGACATGGAGCAATATGATGAGACGTTTCAGGGAGCATTGTGATGAAAATGGTATGGAGCATTGTGATGCCAAGGGTCATGGAGCTGTGTGATAACAAATGTCATGGAGGAGTTTGATGACAAGGGCATGGTGCATTTTGATGAGAACGGCAGGGAGCATTGTGATGACAGGTGTTATGGAACATTGTGATGTCAGGGCTCATGGAGCATTGTGAAGATATGGGCATGGAGCATGGTGATGACAGGTGTCATGGAACAGTTTGAGATGACAAGTGTTTTGAGCATTGTGATGACAAACATCTTGGATCATTGAGATGAAAAGGGCATGGACTAGTGTGATGACAGGCATCATGGAGCATTTTGATGAGTGTGTTATGGAACATTGTGATCACAATGGTTTGGAGCATAGTGATGACAGAGGTCATGGATCATGTTGATTTCAAGGAGCATGGAACATTGTGATGATAAAGGCATGAAGCAATGTGATCCCAAGTTTCAGGGAGGATTGTGATGACAATGGTAATGGAGTATTGTGATGAGAATCAGAAGGAGCACCGTGATGACAAGGTCATGTAGCATTTTGCTGACAAAGGCATGGAGCATTGTGATGACAAGTGTCATGGAGCCTTGTGATAACAGGGGTCATAGAGCATTAGGATGACAGGAGCATGGACCATTTTGATGAGAAGAGTCATGGAGCATTTTGATGACAAGAGCCACAGATCATTGTGTTGTCAGGGGTCATTGAGCGTTGTGATGACAGTGGTCATGGAGTATTGGGTTGAAAATGTTCTTGGAGCATTGTGAACACAAGGGAATGGAGCATTGTGGTGACAATATCCTGGAGCATTGTGATGAGATGACCATGGAGTCTTTTGATGACAAGTCTCATGGAGCAAGCTGATTGAAAGGGGCATGGAGCATTGTGATTACAGTTGTCTTGGAGCATTGTGATGACAAGAGCATGGAGCATTGTGATGAGAAGTCCATGGAACTTTCTGATGACATGCATCATGGAGCTTTGCGATGACAATGGCAAGAGGCATTGTGATTACAGTGATCTTGGAGCATTGTGATGAAAAGGGCATGGATCATTGTGATGACAAAGGCATGGAGCCTTGTCATGACAGGGTTCAAGGAGCATACTGACAACAAGTGTCAGGGAGCATTGTGATGACAAGTGTCTTGGAGCACTCTGATGACAAGCGTCATGGAGCCTTGTGATAACCGGGGTCTTGGAGCATTGTGATGAAAAGTGAATGCATCATTGTGATGAAAAAGGCATGGTGCCTTGTCATGACAGGGCTCAAGGAGCACCCTGACGACAAGTGTCAGGGAGCATTGTGATGAAAAGTGTATTGAGCATTGTGATGACAATGGTCATGGAGCATTGTGATGAGAAGTCCGTGGATAATTGGGATGACGAGCGTCATGGGGCGTTGTGATGACAAGTGTTATGGAACATTGTGATCACAAGGGTTTGGAGCATTGTGATGACAGAGGTCATGGAGCATTTTGATTTCATTGTGAAGAGAAAATCATGAAGCATTATGATGAAGGGCATGGTGCATTGTGATGATAGCGTTCATGGAGCACTGAGATGAAAAGTGTCATGGAGCATTGTTATGACAGGGGTCTTGGAGCATTGTGATGACAAGGGCATGGAGCATTGTGATGAGAAGGCCAAGGAGAATACTGATGACATGCGTCATGGAGTTTCGTGATGACTAGTGCATAGAGCATTTTGATTACAGGGGTCTTGGAGCAGTGAGATGAAAAGGGGAATGGAGCATTGTGATTACAGGGGTAATGGAGCATTGTGATGACAAGTGAATCGAGCATTGTGATGAAAAAGGCATGGATCCTATTCATGACCGGATTCAAGGAGCATTCCGAAGACAAGTGTCAGGGAGCATTTTGATGACATGTGTATTGAGCATTGTGATGACAAAAGTCATGTAGCATTGAGATTACAAGGGCATGGAGTATTGTGATGACAGGCATCATGGAGCGTTGTGAAGACAAGTGTTATGGAACATTGTGATCACATGTGTTTGGAGCATTGCGATGAAAGAGTCCATGGATCATATTGATTTCAAGGAGCATGGATCTTTGTGATGACAAGGGCATGAAGAAATGTGATTCCAAGATGCATGGAGGATTGTGATGACAATGGTAATCGAGGAATATGATAACAAGCGCATGGAGCATTGTGATGAAAAGGTCATGTAGCGTTTTGCTGACAAAGGCATGGAGCATTGTGATGACAAGTGTCATGGAGAACTGTGATGACAAACATCACGTAGCATTGTGATTACAGGTGTCATGGAGCATTGGGATGACACGGCCAAGGATCATTGTGTTGACAAGTGTTATGGAGAATTTTGATGACAAGAGTCCCGGATCATTGTGTTGTCAGGGGTCATGGAGCGTTGTGATGACAGTGGCCATGGAGCATTGTGATGACAAGCGTCATGGAGCATTGTGATCATAAGGTCATGGAGCATTGGGCTGAAAATGTTCATGGTGTATTGTGATGAGAGATGTCATGGAGCATTGTGATGACAAGGGAATGGAGCATTGTGATGACAATTTCCTGGAGCATTTAATGAGAAGACCATGGAGCCATTTGATGACAAGTCTCATAGAGCATTCTCACGAAAAGCGGCATGGAACATTGTGATTACTGTGGTCTTGGAGCATTGTGATGAACAGGGTATGGAGCATTGTGATGAAAAAGTCATGGAGCCTTGTCATGACAGGGTTCCAAGAGCATATTGACATCAAGTGTCAGGGACCATTGTGATGACAAGTGTATTGAGCATGGTGATGCCAAAGCTCATGGAGCATTGTGATGAGAACACTATGGATAATTTTGATGACGAGCGTCATGGGGCATTGTGAGGTCAAGTGTTATGAAACATTGTGGTCACAAGGGATTTGAGCCTTGTGATGACAGAGGTCATGGAGCATTTTGAGTTCATTCTGATGACAATAGCATGAAGCACTATGATGATGGGCATGGTGCATTGTGATGACAGTGTTCATGGAGAATTGAGATGAAAAAGGGCATGGAGTATTGTAGTTACAAGGGTCTTGGAGCTTTGTGATGAGAAGGGCATGCAGCATTGTGATGAGAAGGCCATGGAGGATTCTGATGACATGCGTCATGGAGCTTTGTGATGACAAGGGCATGGAGCATTGTGATGAGAAGACCATGGATAATGGTGATGACGAGCTTCATGGGGCGTTGTGATGAAAAGTGCTATGGAACATTGTGATCCCAAGGGTTTAGAGCATTGTGATGGCAGATGTCTTGGAGCATTTTGATTTCATTTTGAATACAATAGCGTGAAGCAATATGATGATGGGCATGTTGCATTGTGATGACAAGGTTCATGGAGCATTGAGATGAAAAGGGGCATGGAGCATTGTGATGACAGGGGTCTAGGAGCTTTGTGATGACAGAGGTCATGGATCATTTTGATTTCCTTCTGATGACAATAGCCTGAAGCTTTATGATGATGGGCATGGTCCATTGTGATGACAGGTGTAATGGAGCATTGAGATGAAAAGGGGCATGGAGCATTGTGTTTACAGGGGTATAGGAGCATTGTGATGACAAGAGCATGGAGCATTGTGATGAAAAGTGCTTGGAGCCTTTTCATGACATGTTTCAAGGACCATTCTGATGACGAGTGTCAGGGAGCATTGTGATGACAAAGATCATGGAGCACTGTGATGACAGGTGTCATGGAGCATTTTGATGAGAAAGTCATGAGCATTGGGCTGAAAATATTCATGGAGTATTGTGGTGACAGGGTTCGTGGATCCTTTTGATGGCAAGGGAATGGAGCATTGTGATGACAAGGTCCTGGAGCATTGTGATGAGAAGACCATGGAGCCTTGTGATGACAAGTCTGATGGAGCATTCTGATGAAAACGGACATGGGGCATTGTGATTACAGGACCCTGGATCATTGTAATGAAAAGAGCAAGGAGCTTTGTGATGAGAAGGCCATGGAGCATTCTCATGATTTGTGTCATGGTGTTTTGTGAGGACAAGGGCATGGACCATTGTCATTGCAGGCGTCTTGGAGCATTGTGATGACAAGTGTCATGGAGCCTTTTGAGGAGAAGGCCGTGGGACATTATGATGGCAGAGGTCATGGAGCATTGTTATGACGGGAGTAATGGAGCATTGTGATGAAAAGGGCACGGAACATAGGTCTATAAAATATCATGGATTATTGTGATGACAGTGGGTATGGAGCATTGTGATGACAAGGGCTCGGAACACTGTGATACATGGGGCATGGTGGATTGTAATGACATGGGCATGGAGCATTGTGATGAGAAGGGCATCGAGAATTGTGATGATAAGCGTCATGGTGCTTTGTGATGACAATGACATGGAGCAATATGATGAGACTTTTCAGGGAGCATTGTGATGACAATGGCATGGAGCATTTTGATGCCAAGGGTCATGGAGCTGTGTGATAACAAAAGTCATGGAGCAGTTTGATGACAAGAGCATGGTGCATTGTAATGAGAAGGGCAGGGAGCATTGTGATGACAGGTGTTATGGAACATTGTGATGTCAGGGCTCATGGAGCATTGTGATGATATGGGCATGGAGCATGGTGATGACAGGTGTCATGGAACAGTGTGAGATGACAAGTGTTTTGAGCATTGTGATGACAAACATCTTGGATCATTGAGATGACAACGTCATGGAGTAGTGTGATGACAGTCATCATGGAGCATTGTGATGAGTGTGTTATGGAACATTGTGTTCACAAGGGTTTGGAGCATAGTGATGACAGAGGTCATGGATCATTTTGATTTCAAGGAGCATGGAACATTGTGATGACAAGGGCATGAAGCAATGTGATCCCAAGTTTCAGGGAGGATTGTTATGACAATGGTAATGGAGTATTGTGATGAGAATCACATGGAGCACTGTGATGACAAGGTCATGTAGCATTTTGCTGACAAAGGCATGGAGCATTGTGATGACAAGTGTCATGGAACATTGTGATAACAGTGGTCATAGAGCATTAGGATGACAAGAGCGTGGACCATTTTGATGAGAAGAGTCATGGAGCATTTTGATGACAAGAGCCACAGATCATTGTGTTGTCAGGGGTCATTGAGCGTTGTGATGACAGTGGTCATGGAGGATTGGGCTGAAAATGTTCTTGGAGCATTGTGAACACAAGGGAATGGAGCATTGTGCTGACAATATCCTGGAGCATTGTGCTGAGATGACCATGGAGTCTTTTGATGACAAGTCTCATGGAGCAATCTGATGGAAAGGGGCATGGAGCATTGTGATTACAGTTGTCTTGGAGCATTGTGATGACAAGAGCATGGAGCATTGTGATGAGAAGTCCATGGAACATTCTGATGACATGCATCATGGAGCTTTGTGATGACAGTTGCAATAGGCATGGTGATTACAGGGGTCTTGGAGCATTGTGATGAAAAGGGCATGGAGGATTGTGATGAGACGTACATGGATAATTGGGATGATGAGCGTCATGGGGTGTTGTGATGACAAGTGTTATGGAACATTGTGAGCACAAGGGTTTGGAGCATTGTGATGACAGAGGTCATGGAGCATTTTGAGTTCATTGTGATGACAAAATTATGAAGCATTACGATGAAGGGCATGGTGCATTGTGATGATATGGTTCATGGAGCACTGAGATGAAAAGTTTCATGGAGCATTTTTATGACAGGGGTCTTGGAGCATTGTGATGACAAAGACATGGAGCATTGTGATGAGAAGACCAAAGAGAATACTGATGACATGCGTCATGGAGCTTTGTGATGACAATGGCAAGAGGCATTGTGATTACAGGGATCTTGGAGCATTATGATGAAAAGGGCATGGACCATTGTGTTGACAAAGGCATGGAGCCTTGTCATGACAGGGTTCAAGGAGCATACTGACGACAAGTGTCAGGAAGCATTGTGAGGACAGGTGTCATGGAGCACTGTGATGACAAGCGTCATGGAGCTTTGTGATGACAAGGAGATGGAACAATATGATGAGACGTTTCACGGAGCATTGTGATGACAATGGCATGGAGCATTGTGATGCCAAGGGTCATGGAGCTGTGTGATAACAAATGTCTTGAAGGAGTTTGATGACAAGGGCATGGTGCATTGTGATGAGAAGTGCAGGGAGCATTGTGATGACAGGTGTTATGGAACATTGTGATGTCAGGGCTCATGGAACATTGTGATGATATGGGCATGTAGCATGGTGATCACAGGTGTCATGGAACAGTGTGAGTTGACAAGTCTTTTGAGCATTGTGATGACAAACATCTTCGTTCATTGAGATGACAAGGGCATGGAGTAGTGTGATGACAGGCATCATGGAGCATTGTGATGTGTGTGTTATGGAATATTGTGATCACAAGGGTTTGGAGCATAGTGATGACAGAGGTCATGGATCATTTTGATTTCAAGGAGCATGGAACATTGTGATGACAAGGGCATGAAGCAATGTGATCCCAAGTTTCAGGGAGGAGTGTTATGACAATGGTAATGGAGTATTGTGATGAGAATCACATGGAGCACAGTGATGACAAGGTCATGTAGCATTTTGCTGACAAAGGCATGGAGCATTGTGATGACAAGTGTCATGGAACATTGTGATAACAGGGGTCATAGAGCATTAGGATGACAAGGGCATGGACCATTTTGATGAGAAGAGTCATGGAGCATTTTGATGACAAGAACCACAGATCATTGTGTTGTCAGGGGTCATTGAGCATTGTGATGAGAGTGGTCATGGAGGATTGGGCTGAAAATATTCTTGGAGCATTGTGAACACAAGGGAATGGAGCATTGTGGTGACAATATCCTGGAGCATTGTGCTGAGATGACGATGGAGTCTTTTGATGACAAGTCTCATGGAGCAAGTTGATGAAAAGGGGCATGGAGCATTGTGATTACAGTGGTCTTGGAGCATTGTGATGACAAGAGCATGGAGCATTGTGATGAGAAGTCCATGGAACATTCTGATGACCTGCATCATGGAGTTTTGTGATGACAATGGCAACAGGCATTGTGATTAGAATGATTTTGGAACATTTTGATGAAAAGGGCATGGAACACTGTGATGACAAAGGCATGGAGCCTTTTCATGACAGGGTTCAAGGAGCATACTGAGGACAAGTGTCAGGGAGCATAGTGATGACATGTGTCTTGGAGCACTGTGATGACAAGTGTCATGGAGCCTTGTGATAACCAGTGTCTTGGAGCATTGTGATGAAAAGTGAATGCATCATTGTGATGAAAAAGGCATGGTGCCTTGCCATGACAGGGTTCAAGGAGCACCCTGACGACAAGTGTCATGGACCATTGTGATAAAAAGTGTATTGAGCATTGTGATGAAAAAGGTCATGGAGCATTGTGATGAGAAGTACATGGATAATTGGGATGATGAGCGTCATGGGGTGTTGTGATGACAAGTGTTATGGAACATTGTGATCACAAGGGTTTGGAGCATTGTGATGACAGAGGTCATGGAGCATTTTGAGTTCATTGTGATGACAAAATCATGAAGCATTATGATGAAGGGCATGGTGCATTGTGATGATAGGGTTCATGGAGCACTGAGATGAAAAGTTTCATGGAGCATTGTTATGACAGGGGTCTTGGAGCATTGTGATGACAAGGACATGGAGCATTGTGATGAGAAGGCCAAAGAGAATACTGATGACATGCGTCATGTAGCTTGGTGATGAGAATGGCAAGAGGCATTGTGATTACAGAGATCTTGGAGCATTGTGATGAAAAGGGCATGGACCATTGTGTTGACAAGGGCATGGAGCCTTGTCATGACAGAGTTCAAGGAGCATACTGACGACAAGTGTCAGGGAACATTGTGAGGACAAGTGTCATGGAGAACTGTGATGACTAGCGTCATGGAGCCTTGTGATAACCGGGGTCTTGGAGCATTGTGATGAAAAGTGAATGCATCATTGTGATGAAAAAGGCATGGTGTCTTTTCATGACAGTGTTCAAGGATCAGCCTGACGAGAAGTGTCAGGGAGCATTGTGATGAATAGTGTATTGAGCATTGCGATGACAAAGGTCATGGAGCATTGTGATGAGAAGTCCATGGATAATTTGGATGACGAGTGTCATGCGGTGTTGTGATGACAAGTGTTATGGAACATTTTGATCACATTGGTTTGGAGCATTGTGATGACAGAGGGCATGGAGCAATTTGATTTCATGGTGATGACAAAATCATGAAGCATTATGATGAAGGGCATGGTGCATTCTGATGATAGGGTTCATGGAGCACTGAGATGAAAAGTGTCATGGAGCAATGTTATGACAAGTGTCTTGGAGCATTGTGATGACAAGGGCATGGAGCATTGTGATGAGAATGCCAAGGAGAATACTGATGACATGCGTCATAGAGCTTCGTGATGACAAGGGCATAGAGCATTGTGATTACAGGGGTCTTGGAGCATTGAGATTAAAAGGGGCATGGAGCATTGTGATTACCAGGGTAATGGAGCATTGTGGTGACAAGGGAATCGAGCATAGTGTTGAAAAAGGCATGGATCCTTATCATGACAGGATTCAAGGAGCATTCCGAAGACAAGTGTCAGGGAGCATTGTGATGACAAGTGTATTGAACATTGTGATGACAAAGGTCATGGAGCATTGAGATGACAAGGGCATGGAGTATTGTGATGACAGGCATCAAGGAGCGTTGTGATGACAAGTGTTATGGAACATTGTGATCACACGGGTTTGGAGCATTGCGATGACACAGTTCATGGATCATATTGATTTCAAGGAGCATGGATCTTTGTGATGACAAGGGCATGAAGCAATGTGATCCCAAGATGCATGGAGGATTGTGATGACAATGGTAATGGAGGAATGTGATGACAATCCCATGGAGCATTGTGATGAAAAGGTCATGTAGCGTTTTGCTGACAAAGGCATGGAGCATTGTGATGACAAGTGTCATGGAGCACTGTGATGACAAACGTCACGGAGCATTGTGATTACAGGTGTCATGGAGCATTGGGATGACACGGCCAAGTATCATTGTGTTGACAAGTGTTATGGAGATTTTTGATGACAAGAGTCCCGGATCATTGTGTTGTCAGGCGTCATGGAGCGTTGTGATGACAGTGGTCATGTAGCATTGGGATGACAAGGGTCATGGAGCATTGTGATCATAAGGTCATGGAGCATTGGGCTGAAAATGTTCATGGAGTATTGTGATGAGAGTTGTCATGGAGCATTGTGATGACAAGGGAATGGAGCATTGTGATGACAATGTCCTTGAGCATTTAATGAGAAGACCATGGAGCCATGTGATGACAAGTCTCATTGAGAATTCTAACGAAAAGTGGCATGGAACTTTGTGATTACTGTGGTTTTGGAACATTGTGATGAATAGGGCATGGAGCATTGTAATGAAAAAGGCATTGATCCTTGTCATGACTGTGTTCCAAGAGCATATTGACACAAGTGTCAGGGACCATTGTGATGACAAGGGTATTGAGCATTGTGATGCCAAAGCTCATGGAGCATTGTGATGAGAAGACCATGGATAATTTTGATGACGTGCATCATGGGGCGTTGTGAGGTCAAGTGTTATGGAACATTGTGATCACAAGGGAGTGGAGCCTTGTGATGACAGAAGTCATGGAGCATTTTGAGTTCATTCTGATGACAATAGCATGAAGCACTATGATGGTGGGCATGGTGCATTGTGATGATAGTGTTCATGTAGAATTGAGATGAAAAGGGGCATGGAGCGTTGTAGTTACAAGTGTCTTGGCGCTTTGTGATGAGAAGGGCATGCAGCATTGTGAGGAGAAGGCCATGGAGGATTCTGATGACATGCGTCATGGAGCTTTGTGATGACAAGCCATGGAGCATTGTGATGAGAAGACCATGGATAATGGTGATGACGAGCGTCATGGGGCGTTGTGATGAAAAGTGTTATGGAACATTGTGATCCCAAGGGTTTAGAGCATTGTGATGGCAGATGTCATGGAGCATATTTAATTCATTTTGATTACAATAGTGTGAAGCAATATGATGATGGACATGTTGGATTGTGATGACAGGGTTCATGGAGCATTAAATGAAAAGTGGCATGGAGCATTGTGATTACAGGGTTCTTGGAACATTGTGATGACAAGGGCATGGAGCATTGTGATGCCAAAGGTCATGGACCTTTGTGATGACAAATGTCATGTAGCATTTTGATGACAAGGGCATGGTGCATAGTGATGAGTAGGACAGAGAGCAATGTGATGAGAGGGTCATGGAGCAGTTGGATGAAAAGTGTCCTGGAACATTTTGATGACAGGGATTATGGATCATTGTGATGTCAAGGGTCACCGAGCATTGTGATGAAAAGGGTCATGGTGCATTTTGATGACAGGGGTTATAGTACATTGTGATGTCAGGGGTCATGGAACATTGTGATGACATGGTGGAAGGAGTATTGTGATGACTAGTGATGGAACATTGTGATATCAGTGGTGACAGAGCATTTTGATGAGAATTGCATGGAGAAATTTGATGACAATATTTATGGAGCATTGTGATGACAAGCTTGTGGAGAATTGTGATGACAAGTGCATGGCATATTGTGATGACATGTGTCATGGAGCATTGTGCTGACAAGCACATGGAGCATTTTGGTGGCAATGACATGGAGCATTGTGATGACAGAGGCATGACGATTTGGTCTGACAAGTTTCATGGATTATTGTGATGACAGTGGGCATGGCGAATTGTGATGACAAGGGCATGGAGCATTGTGAGGAAAATTTTGTGGAGTATTGTGAAGACAGGTGTCCGGGAGCATTGTGATGACATATGTTCTGGTCCATTGTGATGAGAATGGCATGGGTAATTGTGCTGCCAAGTGTCATGGAGGATTGTGATGTCAAACGTAATGGAGCATTGTGATGACAAGGTCTTGCTGCATTGTGATGACAAGGGCCATTGAGAAGTTTGATGACAAGTTCGTGAAGCATTGTGATGACAAGCGCATGTACCTTGCTATGACAGGGGTCATGGAGCATTGCGATTACAAATGCATGGAGCATAGTGATGACAAGAGCATGTAACATTGTGATGAGAAGTGTTTTGGAGCATTGTGATGACAAGGACGTGGAGAATTGTGATGACAAGGGACATGGAGCATTTTGAGGACCAGGGCATGGAGCACTGTGATGACAAGAACGTGCAGCATTGTAATGATAAGTCCATGGATAATAGTGATGACGAGTGTCATGGAGCACTGTAATGGCAAGGGACATGAAGCATTGTGAGGACAGCTCACAGGGAGCATTGTGATGACAACTGTCATGGAGCTTTCTGATGACAAGCTTGTGGAGTATTGTGATGACAATGGCATGGAGCATTGTGATGGAAAGGGTATGGATCATTGTGATGAAAATGGCATGGACCATTTTCATGACCGGATTCAAGGAGCATTCCGAAGACAAGTGTCAGGGAGCATTGTGATGACAAAAGTCATGGAGCATTGAGATGACAAGGGCATGGATTATTGTGATGACAGGCATCATGGAGCGTTGTGATGACAAGTGTTATGGAACATTGTGATCACACCGGTTTGGAGCATTGCGATGACAGAGTTCATGGATCATATTGATTTCAAGGAGCATGGATCTTTGTGATGACAAGGGCATGAAGCAATGTGATCCCAAGATGCATGGAGGATTGTGATGTCAATTGTAATGGAGGAATATGATGACAAGCGCATGGAGCATTGTGATGAAAAGGTCATGTATCGTTTTGCTGACAAAGGCATGGAGCATTGTGATGACAAGTGTCATGGAGCACTGTGATGACAAACATCACGTAGCATTGTGATTACAGGGGTCATGGAGCATTGGGATGACACGGCCAAGGATCATTGTGTTGACAAGTGTTATGGAGAATTTTGATGACAAGAGTCCAGGATCATTGAGTTGTCAGGGGTCATGGAGCGTTGTGATGACAGTGGTCATGGAGCATTGTGATCATAAGGTCATGGAGCATTGGGATGAAAATGATCATGGAGTATTGTGATGACAGTTGTCATGGAGCATTGTTATGACGGGTGTAATGGAACATTGTGATGAAAAGGGCACGGAACATAGGTCTATAAAATTTCATGGATTATTGTGATGACAGTGGGTATGGAGCATTGTGATGACAAGGGCTCGGAACACTGTGATACATGGGGCATGGATTATTGTAATGACATGGGCATGGAGCATTGTGATGAGAAGGGGATCGAGAATTGTGATGACAAGCGTCATGGAGCTTTGTGATGTCAAGGACATGGAGCAATATGATGAGACGTTTCAGGGAGCATTGTGATGAAAATGGTATGGAGCATTGTGATGCCAAGGGTCATGGAGCTGTGTGATAACAAATGTCATGGAGGAGTTTGATGACAAGGGCATGGTGCATTTTGATGAGAACGGCAGGGAGCATTGTGATGACAGGTGTTATGGAACATTGTGATGTCAGGGCTCATGGAGCATTGTGAAGATATGGGCATGGAGCATGGTGATGACAGGTGTCATGGAACAGTTTGAGATGACAAGTGTTTTGAGCATTGTGATGACAAACATCTTGGATCATTGAGATGAAAAGGGCATGGACTAGTGTGATGACAGGCATCATGGAGCATTTTGATGAGTGTGTTATGGAACATTGTGATCACAATGGTTTGGAGCATAGTGATGACAGAGGTCATGGATCATGTTGATTTCAAGGAGCATGGAACATTGTGATGATAAAGGCATGAAGCAATGTGATCCCAAGTTTCAGGGAGGATTGTGATGACAATGGTAATGGAGTATTGTGATGAGAATCAGAAGGAGCACCGTGATGACAAGGTCATGTAGCATTTTGCTGACAAAGGCATGGAGCATTGTGATGACAAGTGTCATGGAGCCTTGTGATAACAGGGGTCATAGAGCATTAGGATGACAGGAGCATGGACCATTTTGATGAGAAGAGTCATGGAGCATTTTGATGACAAGAGCCACAGATCATTGTGTTGTCAGGGGTCATTGAGCGTTGTGATGACAGTGGTCATGGAGTATTGGGTTGAAAATGTTCTTGGAGCATTGTGAACACAAGGGAATGGAGCATTGTGGTGACAATATCCTGGAGCATTGTGATGAGATGACCATGGAGTCTTTTGATGACAAGTCTCATGGAGCAAGCTGATTGAAAGGGGCATGGAGCATTGTGATTACAGTTGTCTTGGAGCATTGTGATGACAAGAGCATGGAGCATTGTGATGAGAAGTCCATGGAACTTTCTGATGACATGCATCATGGAGCTTTGCGATGACAATGGCAAGAGGCATTGTGATTACAGTGATCTTGGAGCATTGTGATGAAAAGGGCATGGATCATTGTGATGACAAAGGCATGGAGCCTTGTCATGACAGGGTTCAAGGAGCATACTGACAACAAGTGTCAGGGAGCATTGTGATGACAAGTGTCTTGGAGCACTCTGATGACAAGCGTCATGGAGCCTTGTGATAACCGGGGTCTTGGAGCATTGTGATGAAAAGTGAATGCATCATTGTGATGAAAAAGGCATGGTGCCTTGTCATGACAGGGCTCAAGGAGCACCCTGACGACAAGTGTCAGGGAGCATTGTGATGAAAAGTGTATTGAGCATTGTGATGACAATGGTCATGGAGCATTGTGATGAGAAGTCCGTGGATAATTGGGATGACGAGCGTCATGGGGCGTTGTGATGACAAGTGTTATGGAACATTGTGATCACAAGGGTTTGGAGCATTGTGATGACAGAGGTCATGGAGCATTTTGATTTCATTGTGAAGAGAAAATCATGAAGCATTATGATGAAGGGCATGGTGCATTGTGATGATAGCGTTCATGGAGCACTGAGATGAAAAGTGTCATGGAGCATTTTTATGACAGGGGTCTTGGAGCATTGTGATGACAAGGGCATGGAGCATTGTGATGAGAAGGCCAAGGAGAATACTGATGACATGCGTCATGGAGTTTCGTGATGACTAGTGCATAGAGCATTTTGATTACAGGGGTCTTGGAGCAGTGAGATGAAAAGGGGAATGGAGCATTGTGATTACAGGGGTAATGGAGCATTGTGATGACAAGTGAATCGAGCATTGTGATGAAAAAGGCATGGATCCTATTCATGACCGGATTCAAGGAGCATTCCGAAGACAAGTGTCAGGGAGCATTTTGATGACATGTGTATTGAGCATTGTGATGACAAAAGTCATGTAGCATTGAGATTACAAGGGCATGGAGTATTGTGATGACAGGCATCATGGAGCGTTGTGATGACAAGTGTTATGGAACATTGTGATCACATGTGTTTGGAGCATTGCGATGAAAGAGTCCATGGATCATATTGATTTCAAGGAGCATGGATCTTTGTGATGACAAGGGCATGAAGAAATGTGATTCCAAGATGCATGGAGGATTGTGATGACAATGGTAATCGAGGAATATGATAACAAGCGCATGGAGCATTGTGATGAAAAGGTCATGTAGCGTTTTGCTGACAAAGGCATGGAGCATTGTGATGACAAGTGTCATGGAGAACTGTGATGACAAACATCACGTAGCATTGTGATTACAGGTGTCATGGAGCATTGGGATGACACGGCCAAGGATCATTGTGTTGACAAGTGTTATGGAGAATTTTGATGACAAGAGTCCCGGATCATTGTGTTGTCAGGGGTCATGGAGCGTTGTGATGACAGTGGCCATGGAGCATTGTGATGACAAGCGTCATGGAGCATTGTGATCATAAGGTCATGGAGCATTGGGCTGAAAATGTTCATGGAGTATTGTGATGAGAGATGTCATGGAGCATTGTGATGACAAGGGAATGGAGCATTGTGATGACAACTTCCTGGAGCATTTAATGAGAAGACCATGAGGCCATTTGATGACAAGTCTCATAGAGCATTCTCACGAAAAACGGCATGGAGCATTGTGATTACTGTGGTCTTGGAGCATTGTGATGAACAGGGTATGGAGCATTGTGATGAAAAAGTTATGGAGCCTTGTCATGACAGGGTTCCAAGAACATATTGACATCAAGTGTCAGGGACCATTGTGATGACAAGTGTATTGAGCATGGTGATGCCAAAGCTCATGGAGCATTGTGATGAGAACACCATGGAAAATTTTTTTTTTTTTTTTTTTTTTTTTGCTGTACGCGGGCCTCTCACTGCTGTGGCCTCTCCCGCTGCGGAGCACAGGCTCCGGACACACAGGCCCCGCGGCCATGGCTCGCGGGCCCAGCCGCTCCGCGGCATGTGGGATCCTCTGGGACCGGGGCACGAACCCGCGTCCCCTGCATCAGCAGGCGGACTCCCAACTACTGCGCCACCAGGGAGGCCCCCATGGATAATTTTGATGACGAGCGTCATGGGGCATTGTGAGGTCAAGTGTTATGAAACATTGTGGTCACAAGGGATTTGAGCCTTGTGATGACAGAGGTCATGGAGCATTTTGAGTTCATTCTGATGACAATAGCATGAAGCACTATGATGATGGGCATGGTGCATTGTGATGACAGTGTTCATGGAGAATTGAGATGAAAAAGGGCATGGAGTAGTGTAGTTACAAGGGTCTTGGAGCTTTGTGATGAGAAGGGCATGCAGCATTGTGATGAGAAGGCCATGGAGGATTCTGATGACATGCGTCATGGAGCTTTGTGATGACAAGGGCATGGAGCATTGTGATGAGAAGACCATGGATAATGGTGATGACGAGCTTCATGGGGCGTTGTGATGAAAAGTGCTATGGAACATTGTGATCCCAAGGGTTTAGAGCATTGTGATGGCAGATGTCTTGGAGCATTTTGATTTCATTTTGAATACAATAGCGTGAAGCAATATGATGATGGGCATGTTGCATTGTGATGACAAGGTTCATGGAGCATTGAGATGAAAAGGGGCATGGAGCATTGTGATGACAGGGGTCTAGGAGCTTTGTGATGACAGAGGTCATGGATCATTTTGATTTCCTTCTGATGACAATAGCCTGAAGCTTTATGATGATGGGCATGGTCCATTGTGATGACAGGTGTAATGGAGCATTGAGATGAAAAGGGGCATGGAGCATTGTGTTTACAGGGGTATAGGAGCATTGTGATGACAAGAGCATGGAGCATTGTGATGAAAAGTACTTGGAGCCTTTTCATGACATGTTTCAAGGACCATTCTGATGACGAGTGTCAGGGAGCATTGTGATGACAAAGATCACGGAGCACTGTGATGACAGGTGTCATGGAGCATTTTGATGAGAAAGTCATGAGCATTGGGCTGAAAATATTCATGGAGTATTGTGGTGACATGGTTCGTGGATCCTTTTGATAGCAAGGGAATGGAGCATTGTGATGACAAGGTCCTGGAGCATTGTGATGAGAAGACCATGGAGCCTTGTGATGACAAGTCTGATGGAGCATTCTGATGAAAACGGACATGGGGCATTGTGATTACAGGACCCTGGATCATTGTAATGAAAAGAGCAAGGAGCTTTGTGATGAGAAGGCCATGGAGCATTCTCATGATTTGTGTCATGGTGTTTTGTGAGGACAAGGGCATGGACCATTGTCATTGCAGGCGTCTTGGAGCATTGTGATGACAAGTGTCATGGAGCCTTTTGAGGAGAAGGCCGTGGGACATTATGATGGCAGAGGTCATGGAGCATTGTTATGACGGGAGTAATGGAGCATTGTGATGAAAAGGGCACGGAACATAGGTCTATAAAATATCATGGATTATTGTGATGACAGTGGGTATGGAGCATTGTGATGACAAGGGCTCGGAACACTGTGATACATGGGGCATGGTGGATTGTAATGACATGGGCATGGAGCATTGTGATGAGAAGGGCATCGAGAATTGTGATGATAAGCGTCATGGTGCTTTGTGATGACAATGACATGGAGCAATATGATGAGACTTTTCAGGGAGCATTGTGATGACAATGGCATGGAGCATTTTGATGCCAAGGGTCATGGAGCTGTGTGATAACAAAAGTCATGGAGCAGTTTGATGACAAGAGCATGGTGCATTGTAATGAGAAGGGCAGGGAGCATTGTGATGACAGGTGTTATGGAACATTGTGATGTCAGGGCTCATGGAGCATTGTGATGATATGGGCATGGAGCATGGTGATGACACGTGTCATGGAACAGTGTGAGATGACAAGTGTTTTGAGCATTGTGATGACAAACATCTTGGATCATTGAGATGACAACGTCATGGAGTAGTGTGATGACAGTCATCATGGAGCATTGTGATGAGTGTGTTATGGAACATTGTGTTCACAAGGGTTTGGAGCATAGTGATGACAGAGGTCATGGATCATTTTGATTTCAAGGAGCATGGAACATTGTGATGACAAGGGCATGAAGCAATGTGATCCCAAGTTTCAGGGAGGATTGTTATGAAAATGGTAATGGAGTATTGTGATGAGAATCACATGGAGCACTGTGATGACAAGGTCATGTAGCATTTTGCTGACAAAGGCATGGAGCATTGTGATGACAAGTGTCTTGGAACATTGTGATAACAGTGGTCATAGAGCATTAGGATGACAAGAGCGTGGACCATTTTGATGAGAAGAGTCATGGAGCATTTTGATGACAAGAGCCACAGATCATTGTGTTGTCAGGGGTCATTGAGCGTTGTGATGACAGTGGTCATGGAGGATTGGGCTGAAAATGTTCTTGGAGCATTGTGAACACAAGGGAATGGAGCATTGTGCTGACAATATCCTGGAGCATTGTGCTGAGATGACCATGGAGTCTTTTGATAACAAGTCTCATGGAGCAATCTGATGGAAAGGGGCATGGAGCATTGTGATTACAGTTGTCTTGGAGCATTGTGATGACAAGAGCATGGAGCATTGTGATGAGAAGTCCATGGAACATTCTGATGACATGCATCATGGAGCTTTGTGATGACAGTTGCAATAGGCATGGTGATTACAGGGGTCGTGGAGCATTGTGATGAAAAGGGCATGGAGCATTGTGATGAGACGTACATGGATAATTGGGATGATGAGCGTCATGGGGTGTTGTGATGACAAGTGTTATGGAACATTGTGAGCACAAGGGTTTGGAGCATTGTGATGACAGAGGTCATGGAGCATTTTGAGTTCATTGTGATGACAAAATTATGAAGCATTACGATGAAGGGCATGGTGCATTGTGATGATAGGGTTCATGGAGCACTGAGATGAAAAGTTTCATGGAGCATTTTTATGACAGGGGTCTTGGAGCATTGTGATGACAAAGACATGGAGCATTTTGATGAGAAGACAAAAGAGAATACTGATGACATGCGTCATGGAGCTTTGTGATGACAATGGCAAGAGGCATTGTGATTACAGGGATCTTGGAGCATTATGATGAAAAGGGCATGGACCATTGTGTTGACAAAGGCATGGAGCCTTGTCATGACAGGGTTCAAGGAGCATACTGACGACAAGTGTCAGGAAGCATTGTGAGGACAGGTGTCATGGAGCACTGTGATGACAAGCGTCATGGAGCTTTGTGATGACAAGGAGATGGAGCAATATGATGAGACGTTTCACGGAGCATTGTGATGACAATGGCATGGAGCATTGTGATGCTAAGGGTCATGGAGCTGTGTGATAACAAATGTCTAGAAGGAGTTTGATGACAAGGGCATGGTGCATTGTGATGAGAAGTGCAGGGAGCATTGTGATGACAGGTGTTATGGAACATTGTGATGTCAGGGCTCATGGAACATTGTGATGATATGGGCATGTAGCATGGTGATGACAGGTGTCATGGAACAGTGTGAGTTGACAAGTCTTTTGAGCATTGTGATGACAAACATCTTCGTTCATTGAGATGACAAGGGCATGGAGTAGTGTGATGACAGGCATCATGGAGCATTGTGATGTGTGTGTTATGGAATATTGTGATCACAAGGGTTTGGAGCATAGTGATGACAGAGGTCATGGATCATTTTGATTTCAAGGAGCATGGAACATTGTGATGACAAGGGCATGAAGCAATGTGATCCCAAGTTTCAGGGAGGAGTGTTATGACAATGGTAATGGAGTATTGTGATGAGAATCACATGGAGCACAGTGATGACAAGGTCATGTAGCATTTTGCTGACAAAGGCATGGAGCATTGTGATGACAAGTGTCATGGAACATTGTGATAACAGGGGTCATAGAGCATTAGGATGACAAGGGCATGGACCATTTTGATGAGAAGAGTCATGGAGCATTTTGATGACAAGAACCACAGATCATTGTGTTGTCAGGGGTCATTGAGCATTGTGATGAGAGTGGTAATGGAGGATTGGGCTGAAAATATTCTTGGAGCATTGTGAACACAAGGGAATGGAGCATTGTGGTGACAATATCCTGGAGCATTGTGCTGAGATGACCATGGAGTCTTTTGATGACAAGTCTCATGGATCAAATTGATGAAAAGGGGCATGGAGCATTGTGATTACAGTGGTCTTGGAGCATTGTGATGACAAGAGCATGGAGCATTGTGATGAGAAGTCCATGGAACATTCTGATGAACTGCATAATGGAGCTTTGTGATGACAATGTCAAGATGCATTGTGATTACAGGGGTCTTGGAGCCTTGTGATGAAAAGGGCATGGATCATTGTGATGACAAAGGCATGGAGCCTTGTCATGACAGGGTTCAAGGAGCATACTGAGGACAAGTGTCAGGGAGCATAGTGATGACATGTGTCTTGGAGCACTGTGATGACAAGTGTCATGGAGCCTTGTGATAACCAGTGTCTTGGAGCATTGTGATGAAAAGTGAATGCATCATTGTGATGAAAAAGGCATGGTGCCTTGCCATGACAGGGTGCAAGGAGCACCCTGACGACAAGTGTCATGGACCATTGTGATAAAAAGTGTATTGAGCATTGTGATGAAAAAGGTCATGGAGCATTGTGATGAGAAGTACATTGATAATTGGGATGATGAGCGTCATGGGGTGTTGTGATGACAAGTGTTATGGAACATTGTGATCACAAGGGTTTGGAGCATTGTGATGACAGAGGTCATGGAGCATTTTGAGTTCATTGTGATGACAAAATCATGAAGCATTATGATGAAGGGCATGGTGCATTGTGATGATAGGGTTCATGGAGCACTGAGATGAAAAGTTTCATGGAGCATTGTTATGACAGGGGTCTTGGAGCATTGTGATGACAAGGACATGGAGCATTGTGATGAGAAGGCCAAAGAGAATACTGACGACATGCGTCATGGAGCTTTGTGATGAGAATGGCAAGAGGCATTGTGATTACAGAGATCTTGGAGCATTGTGATGAAAAGGGCATGGACCATTGTGTTGACAAGGGCATGGAGCCTTGTCATGACAGGGTTCAAGGAGCATACTGACGACAAGTGTCAGGGAACATTGTGAGGACAAGTGTCATGGAGAACTGTGATGACTAGCGTCATGGAGTCTTGTGATAACCGGGGTCTTGGAGCATTGTGATGAAAAGTGAATGCATCATTGTGATGAAAAAGGCATGGTGTCTTGTCATGACAGTGTTCAAGGATCACCCTGACGAGAAGTGTCAAGGAGCATTGTGATGAAAAGTGTATTGAGCATTGCGATGACAAAGGTCATGGAGCATTGTGATGAGAAGTCCATGGATAATTTGGATGACGAGTGTCATGGGGTGTTGTGATGACAAGTGTTATGGAACATTTTGATCACATTGGTTTGGAGCATTGTGATGACAGAGGGCATGGAGCAATTTGATTTCATGGTGATTAAAAAATCATGAAGCATTATGATGAAGGGCATGGTGCATTCTGATGATAGGGTTCATGGAGCACTGAGATGAAAAGTGTCATGGAGCAATGTTATGACAAGTGTCTTGGAGCATTGTGATGACAAGGGCATGGAGCATTGTGATGAGAATGCCAAAGAGAATACTGATGACATGCGTCATAGAGCTTCGTGATGACAAGGGCATAGAGCATTGTGATTACAGGGGTCTTGGAGCATTGAGATTAAAAGGGGCATGGAGAATTGTGATTACCGGGGTAATGGAGCATTGTGGTGACAAGGGAATCGAGCATAGTGTTGAAAAAGGCATGGATGCTTATCATGACAGGATTCAAGGAGCATTCCGAAGACAAGTGTCAGGGAGCATTGTGATGACAAGTGAATTGAACATTGTGTTGACAAAGGTCATGGAGCATTGAGATGACAAGGGCATGGAGTATTGTGATGACAGGCATCAAGGAGCGTTGTGATGACAAGTGTTATGGAACATTGTGATCACACGGGTTTGGAGCATTGCGATGACACAGTTCATGGATCATATTGATTTCAAGGAGCATGGATCTTTGTGATGACAAGGGCATGAAGCAATGTGATCCCAAGATGCATGGAGGATTGTGATGACAATGGTAATGGAGGAATGTGATGACAATCGCATGGAGCATTGTGATGAAAAGGTCATGTAGCGTTTTGCTGACAAAGGCATGGAGCATTGTGATGACAAGTGTCATGGAGCACTGTGATGACAAACGTCACGGAGCATTGTGATTACAGGTGTCATGGAGCATTGGGATGACACGGCCAAGGATCATTGTGTTGACAAGTGTTATGGAGAATTTTGATGACAAGAGTCCCGGATCATTGTGTTGTCAGGCGTCATGGAGCGTTGTGATGACAGTGGTCATGTAGCATTGGGATGACAAGGGTCATGGAGCATTGTGATCATAAGGTAGTGGAGCATTGGGCTGAAAATGTTCATGGAGTATTGTGATGAGAGTTGTCATGGAGCATTGTGATGACAAGGGAATGGAGCATTGTGATGACAATGTCCTTGAGCATTTAATGAGAAGACCATGGAGCCATGTGATGACAAGTCTCATTGAGAATTCTAACGAAAAGTGGCATGGAACTTTGTGATTACTGTGGTTTTGGAACATTGTGATGAATAGGGCATGGAGCATTGTAATGAAAAAGGCATTGATCCTTGTCATGACTGTGTTCCAAGAGCATATTGACACAAGTGTCAGGGACCATTGTGATGACAAGGGTATTGAGCATTGTGATGCCAAAGCTCATGGAGCATTGTGATGAGAAGACCATGGATAATTTTGATGACGTGCGTCATGGGGCGTTGTGAGGTCAAGTGTTATGGAACATTGTGATCACAAGGGAGTGGAGCCTTGTGATGACAGAGGTCATGGAGCATTTTGAGTTCATTCTGATGACAATAGCATGAAGCACTATGATGGTGGGCATGGTGCATTGTGATGATAGTGTTCATGTAGAATTGAGATGAAAAGGGGCATGGAGCAGTGTAGTTACAAGGGTCTCGGCGCTTTGTGATGAGAAGGGCATGCAGCATTGTGAGGAGAAGGCCATGGAGGATTCTGATGACATGCGTCATGGAGCTTTGTGATGACAAGCCATGGAGCATTGTGATGAGAAGACCATGGATAATGGTGATGACGAGCATCATGGGGCGTTGTGATGAAAAGTGTTATGGAACATTGTGATCCCAAGGGTTTAAAGCATTGTGATGGCAGATGTCATGGAGCATATTTAATTCATTTTGATTACAATAGTGTGAAGCAATATGATGATGGGCATGTTGGATTGTGATGACAGGGTTCATGGAGCATTAAATGAAAAGTGGCATGGAGCACTGTGATTACAGGGTTCTTGGAACATTGTGATGACAAGGGCATGGAGCATTGTGATGCCAAAGGTCATGGACCTTTGTGATGACAAGTGTCATGTAGCATTTTGATGACAAGGGCATGGTGCATAGTGATGAGTAGGACAGAGAGCAATGTGATGAGAGGGTCATGGAGCAGTTGGATGAAAAGTGTCCTGGAACATTTTGATGACAGGGATTATGGATCATTGTGATGTCAAGGGTCACCGAGCATTGTGATGAAAAGGGTCATGGTGCATTTTGATGACAGGGGTTATAGTACATTGTGATGTCAGGGGTCATGGAACATTGTGATGACATGGTGGAAGGAGTATTGTGATGACTAGTGATGGAACATTGTGATATCAGTGGTGACAGAGCATTTTGATGAGAATTGAATGGAGAAATTTGATGACAATGTTTATGGAGCATTGTGATGACAAGCTTGTGGAGAATTGTGATGACAAGTGCATGGCATATTGTGATGACATGTGTCATGGAGCATTGTGCTGACAAGCACATGGAGCATTTTGGTGGCAATGACATGGAGCATTGTGATGACAGAGGCATGACGATTTGGTCTGACAAGTTTCATGGATTATTGTGATGACAGTGGGCATGGCGAATTGTGATGACACGGGCATGGAGCATTGTGAGGAAAATTTTGTGGAGTATTGTGAAGACAGGTGTCCGGGAGCATTGTGATGACATATGTTCTGGTCCATTGTGATGAGAATGGCATGGGTAATTGTGATGCCAAGTGTCATGGAGGATTGTGAGGTCAAACGTAATGGAGCATTGTGATGACAAGGTCTTGGTGCATTGTGATGACAAGGGCCATTGTGAAGTTTGATGACAAGTTCGTGAAGCATTGTGATGACAAGCGCATGTACCTTGCTATGACAGGGGTCATGGAGCATTGCGATTACAAATGCATGGAGCATAGTGATGACAAGAGCATGTAACATTGTGATGAGAAGTGTTTTGGAGCATTGTGATGACAAGGACGTGGAGAATTGTGATGACAAGAGACATGGAGCATTTTGAGGACCAGGGCATGGAGCACTGTGATGACAAGAACGTGCAGCATTGTAATGATAAGTCCATGGATAATAGTGATGACGAGTGTCATGGAGCACTGTAATGGCAAGGGACATGAAGCATTGTGAGGACAGCTCACAGGGAGCATTGTGATGACAACTGTCATGGAGCTTTCTGATGACAAGCTTGTGGAGTATTGTGATGACAATGGCATGGAGCATTGTGATGGAAAGGGTATGGATCATTGTGATGAAAATGGCATGGACCCTTTTCATGACCGGATTCAAGGAGCATTCCGAAGACAAGTGTCAGGGAGCATTGTGATGACAAAAGTCATGGAGCATTGAGATGACAAGGGCATGGAGTATTGTGATGACAGGCATCATGGAGCGTTGTGATGACAAGTGTTATGGAACATTGTGATCACACGGGTTTGGAGCATTGCGATGACAGAGTTCATGGATCATATTGATTTCAAGGAGCATGGATCTTTGTGATGACAAGGGCATGAAGCAATGTGATCCCAAGATGCATCGAGGATTGTGATGTCAATGGTAATGGAGGAATATGATGACAAGCACATGGAGCATTGTGATGAAAAGGTCATGTATCGTTTTGCTGACAAAGGCATGGAGCATTGTGATGACAAGTGTCATGGAGCACTGTGATGACAAACATCAGGTAGCATTGTGATTACAGGGGTCATGGAGCATTGGGATGACACGGCCAAGGATCATTGTGTTGACAAGTGTTATGTAGAATTTTGATGACAAGAGTCCAGGATCATTGAGTTGTCAGGGGTCATGGAGCGTTGTGATGACAGTGGTCATGGAGCATTGTGATCATAAGGTCATGGAGCATTGGGATGAAAATGATCATGGAGTATTGTGATGACAGTTGTCATGGAGCATTGTTATGACGGGTGTAATGGAACATTGTGATGAAAAGGGCACGGAACATAGGTCTATAAAATTTCATGGATTATTGGGATGACAGTAGGTATGGAGCATTGTGATGACAAGGGCTCGGAACACTGTGATACATGGGTCATGGATTATTGTAATGACATGGGCATGGAGCATTATGATGAGAAGGGGATCGAGAATTGTGATGACAAGCGTCATGGAGCTTTGTGATGACAAGGACATGGAGCAATATGATGAGACGTTTCAGGGAGCATTGTGATGAAAATGGTATGGAGCATTGTGATGCCAAGGGTCATGGAGCTGTGTGATAACAAATGTCATGGAGCAGTTTGATGACAAGGGCATGGTGCATTTTGATGAGAAGGGCAGGGAGAATTGTGATGACAGGTGTTATGGAACATTGTGATGTCAGGGCTCATGGAGCATTGTGAAGATATGGGCATGGAGCATGGTGATGACAGGTGTCATGGAACAGTTTGAGATGACAAGTGTTTTGAGCATTGTGATGACAAACATCTTGGATCATTGAGATGAAAAGGGCATGGACTAGTGTGATGACAGGCATCATGGAGCATTTTGATGAGTGTGTTATGGAACATTGTGATCACAATGGTTTGGAGCATAGTGATGACAGAGGTCATGGATCATGTTGATTTCAAGGAGCATGGAACATTGTGATGATAAAGGCATGAAGCAATGTGATCCCAAGTTTCAGGGAGGATTGTGATGACAATGGTAATGGAGTATTGTGATGAGAATCACAAGGAGCACCGTGATGACAAGGTCATGTAGCATTTTGCTGACAAAGGCATGGAGCATTGTGATGACAAGTGTCATGGAGCATTGTGATAACATGGGTCATAGAGCATTAGGATGACAGGAGCATGGACCATTTTGATGAGAAGAGTCATGGAGCATTTTGATGACAAGAGCCACAGATCATTGTGTTGTCAGGGGTCATTGAGCGTTGTGATGACAGTGGTCCTGGAGTATTGGGTTGAAAATGTTCTTGGAGCATTGTGAACACAAGGGAATGGAGCATTGTGGTGACAATATCCTGGAGCATTGTGATGAGATGACCATGGAGTCTTTTGATGACAAGTCTCATGGAGCAAGCTGATGGAAAGGGGCATGGAGCATTGTGATTACAGTTGTCTTGGAGCATTGTGATGACAAGAGCATTGAGCATTGTGATGAGAAGTCCATGGAACTTTCTAATGAAATGCATCATGGAGCTTTGCGATGACAATGGCAAGAGGCATTGTG
Source organism: Mesoplodon densirostris (assembly GCF_025265405.1). NCBI lineage: Eukaryota > Metazoa > Chordata > Mammalia > Artiodactyla > Ziphiidae > Mesoplodon > Mesoplodon densirostris. Next base: position 4,944,501 of record NC_082682.1, read on the forward strand.
ATTACAGGGATCTTGAAGCATTGTGATGAAAAGGGCATGGATCATTGTGATGACAAAGGCATGAAGCCTTGTCATGACAGGGTTCAAGGAGCATACTGACAACAAGTTTCAGGGAGCATTGTGATGACAAGTGTCTTGGAGCACTCTGATGACAAGCGTCATGGAGCCTTGTGATAACCGGGGTCTTGGAGCATTGTGATGAAAAGTGAATGCATCATTGTGATGAAAAAGGCATGGTGCCTTGTCATGACAGGGCTCAAGGAGCACCCTGACGACAAGTGTCAGGGAGCATTGTGATGAAAAGTGTATTGAGCATTGTGATGACAATGGTCATGGAGCATTGTGATGAGAAGTCCGTGGATAATTGGGATGACGAGCGTCATGGGGCGTTGTGATGACAAGTGTTATGGAACATTGTGATCACAAGGGTTTGGAGCATTGTGATGACAGAGGTCATGGAGCATTTTGATTTCATTGTGAAGAGAAAATCATGAAGCATTATGATGAAGGGCATGGTGCATTGTGATGATAGCGTTCATGGAGCACTGAGATGAAAAGTGTCATGGAGCATTGTTATGACAGGGGTCTTGGAGCATTGTGATGACAAGGGCATGGAGCATTGTGATGAGAAGGCCAAGGAGAATACTGATGACATGCGTCATGGAGTTTCGTGATGACTAGGGCATAGAGCATTTTGATTACAGGGGTCTTGGAGCATTGAGATGAAAAGGGGAATGGAGCATTGTGATTACAGGGGTAATGGAGCATTGTGATGACAAGTGAATCGAGCATTGTGATGAAAAAGGCATGGATCCTATTCATGACCGGATTCAAGGAGCATTCCGAAGACAAGTGTTAGGGTGCATTTTGATGACATGTGTATTGAGCATTGTGATGACAAAGGTCATGGAGCATTGAGATGACAAGGGCATGGAGTATTGTGATGACAGGCATCATGGAGCGTTGTGATGACAAGTGTTATGGAACATTGTGATCACATGGGTTTGGAGCATTGCGATGAAAGAGTCCATGGATCATATTGATTTCAAGGAGCATGGATCTTTGTGATGACAAGGGCATGAAGAAATGTGATTCCAAGATGCATGGAGGATTGTGATGACAATGGTAATGGAGGAATATGATGACAAGCGCATGGAGCATTGTGATGAAAAGGTCATGTAGCGTTTTGCTGACAAAGGCATGGAGCATTGTGATGACAAGTGTCATGGAGCACTGTGATGACAAACATCACGTAGCATTGTGATTACAGGTGTCATGGAGCATTGGGATGACACGGCCAAGGATCATTGTGTTGACAAGTGTTATGCAGAATTTTGATGACAAGAGTCCCGGATCATTGTGTTGTCAGGTGTCATGGAGCATTGTGATGACAAGCGTCGTGGAGCATTGTGATCATAAGGTCATGGAGCATTGGGCTGAAAATGTTCATGGTGTATTGTGATGAGAGATGTCATGGAGCATTGTGATGACAAGGGAATGGAGCATTGTGATGACAATTTCCTGGAGCATTTAATGAGAAGACCATGGAGCCATTTGATGACAAGTCTCATAGAGCATTCTCACGAAAAGCGGCATGGAGCATTGTGATTACTGTGGTCTTGGAGCATTGTGATGAACAGGGTATGGAGCATTGTGATGAAAAAGTCATGGAGCCTTGTCATGACAGGGTTCCAAGAGCATATTGACATCAAGTGTCAGGGACCATTGTGATGACAAGTGTATTGAGCATGGTGATGCCAAAGCTCATGGAGCATTGTGATGAGAACACCATGGATAATTTTGATGACGAGCGTCATGGGGCATTGTGAGGTCAAGTGTTATGAAACATTGTGGTCACAAGGGATTTGAGCCTTGTGATGACAGAGGTCATGGAGCATTTTGAGTTCATTCTGATGACAATAGCATGAAGCACTATGATGATGGGCATGGTGCATTGTGATGACAGTGTTCATGGAGAATTGAGATGAAAAAGGGCATGGAGTAGTGTAGTTACAAGGGTCTTGGAGCTTTGTGATGAGAAGGGCATGCAGCATTGTGATGAGAAGGCCATGGAGGATTCTGATGACATGCGTCATGGAGCTTTGTGATGACAAGGGCATGGAGCATTGTGATGAGAAGACCATGGATAATGGTGATGACGAGCTTCATGGGGCGTTGTGATGAAAAGTGCTATGGAACATTGTGATCCCAAGGGTTTAGAGCATTGTGATGGCAGATGTCTTGGAGCATTTTGATTTCATTTTGAATACAATAGCGTGAAGCAATATGATGATGGGCATGTTGCATTGTGATGACAAGGTTCATGGAGCATTGAGATGAAAAGGGGCATGGAGCATTGTGATGACAGGGGTCTAGGAGCTTTGTGATGACAGAGGTCATGGATCATTTTGATTTCCTTCTGATGACAATAGCCTGAAGCTTTATGATGATGGGCATGGTCCATTGTGATGACAGGTGTAATGGAGCATTGAGATGAAAAGGGGCATGGAGCATTGTGTTTACAGGGGTATAGGAGCATTGTGATGACAAGAGCATGGAGCATTGTGATGAAAAGTGCTTGGAGCCTTTTCATGACATGTTTCAAGGACCATTCTGATGACGAGTGTCAGGGAGCATTGTGATGACAAAGATCATGGAGCACTGTGATGACAGGTGTCATGGAGCATTTTGATGAGAAAGTCATGAGCATTGGGCTGAAAATATTCATGGAGTATTGTGGTGACAGGGTTCGTGGATCCTTTTGATGGCAAGGGAATGGAGCATTGTGATGACAAGGTCCTGGAGCATTGTGATGAGAAGACCATGGAGCCTTGTGATGACAAGTCTGATGGAGCATTCTGATGAAAACGGACATGGGGAATTATGATTACAGGACCCTGGATCATTGTAATGAAAAGAGCAAGGAGCTTTGTGATGAGAAGGCCATGGAGCATTCTCATGATTTGTGTCATGGTGTTTTGTGAGGACAAGGGCATGGACCATTGTCATTGCAGGCGTCTTGGAGCATTGTGATGACAAGTGTCATGGAGCCTTTTGAGGAGAAGGCCGTGGGACATTATGATGGCAGAGGTCATGGAGCATTTTTATGACGGGAGTAATGGAGCATTGTGATGAAAAGGGCACGGAACATACGTCTATAAAATATCATGGATTATTGTGATGACAGTGGGTATGGAGCATTGTGATGACAAGGGCTCGGAACACTGTGATACATGGGGCATGGTGGATTGTAATGACATGGGCATATAGCATTGTGATGAGAAGGGCATCGAGAATTGTGATGATAAGCGTCATGGTGCTTTGTGATGACAATGACATGGAGCAATATGATGAGACTTTTCAGGGAGCATTGTGATGACAATGGCATGGAGCATTTTGATGCCAAGGGTCATGGAGCTGTGTGATAACAAAAGTCATGGAGCAGTTTGATGACAAGAGCATGGTGCATTGTAATGAGAAGGGCAGGGAGCATTGTGATGACAGGTGTTATGGAACATTGTGATGTCAGGGCTCATGGAGCATTGTGATGATATGGGCATGGAGCATGGTGATGACACGTGTCATGGAACAGTGTGAGATGACAAGTGTTTTGAGCATTGTGATGACAAACATCTTGGATCATTGAGATGACAACGTCATGGAGTAGTGTGATGACAGTCATCATGGAGCATTGTGATGAGTGTGTTATGGAACATTGTGTTCACAAGGGTTTGGAGCATAGTGATGACAGAGGTCATGGATCATTTTGATTTCAAGGAGCATGGAACATTGTGATGACAAGGGCATGAAGCAATGTGATCCCAAGTTTCAGGGAGGATTGTTATGACAATGGTAATGGAGTATTGTGATGAGAATCACATGGAGCACTGTGATGACAAGGTCATGTAGCATTTTGCTGACAAAGGCATGGAGCATTGTGATGACAAGTGTCTTGGAACATTGTGATAACAGTGGTCATAGAGCATTAGGATGACAAGAGCGTGGACCATTTTGATGAGAAGAGTCATGGAGCATTTTGATGACAAGAGCCACAGATCATTGTGTTGTCAGGGGTCATTGAGCGTTGTGATGACAGTGGTCATGGAGGATTGGGCTGAAAATGTTCTTGGAGCATTGTGAACACAAGGGAATGGAGCATTGTGCTGACAATATCCTGGAGCATTGTGCTGAGATGACCATGGAGTCTTTTGATGACAAGTCTCATGGAGCAATCTGATGGAAAGGGGCATGGAGCATTGTGATTACAGTTGTCTTGGAGCATTGTGATGACAAGAGCATGGAGCATTGTGATGAGAAGTCCATGGAACATTCTGATGACATGCATCATGGAGCTTTGTGATGACAATTGCAATAGGCATGGTGATTACACGGGTCGTGGAGCATTGTGATGAAAAGGTCATGGAGCATTGTGATGAGACGTACATGGATAATTGGGATGATGAGCGTCATGGGGTGTTGTAATGACAAGTGTTATGGAACATTGTGAGCACAAGGGTTTGGAGCATTGTGATGACAGAGGTCATGGAGCATTTTGAGTTCATTGTGATGACAAAATTATGAAGCATTACGATGAAGGGCATGGTGCATTGTGATGATAGGGTTCATGGAGCACTGAGATGAAAAGTTTCATGGAGCATTTTTATGACAGGGGTCTTGGAGCATTGTGATGACAAAGACATGGAGCATTGTGATGAGAAGACCAAAGAGAATACTGATGACATGCGTCATGGAGCTTTGTGATGACAATGGCAAGAGGCATTGTGATTACAGGGATCTTGGAGCATTATGATGAAAAGGGCATGGACCATTGTGTTGACAAAGGCATGGAGCCTTGTCATGACAGGGTTCAAGGAGCATACTGACGACAAGTGTCAGGAAGCATTGTGAGGACAGGTGTCATGGAGCACTGTGATGACAAGCGTCATGGAGCTTTGTGATGACAAGGAGATGGAGCAATATGATGAGACGTTTCACGGAGCATTGTGATGACAATGGCATGGAGCATTGTGATGCCAAGGGTCATGGAGCTGTGTGATAACAAATGTCTTGAAGGAGTTTGATGACAAGGGCATGGTGCATTGTGATGAGAAGTGCAGCGAGCATTGTGATGACAGGTGTTATGGAACATTGTGATGTCAGGGCTCATGGAACATTGTGATGATACGGGCATGTAGCATGGTGATGACAGGTGTCATGGAAAAGTGTGAGTTGACAAGTCTTTTGAGCATTGTGATGACAAACATCTTCGTTCATTGAGATGACAAGGGCATGGAGTAGTGTGATGACAGGCATCATGGAGCATTGTGATGTGTGTGTTATGGAATATTGTGATCACAAGGGTTTGGAGCATAGTGATGACAGAGGTCATGGATCATTTTGATTTCAAGGAGCATGGAACATTGTGATGACAAGGGCATGAAGCAATGTGATCCCAAGTTTCAGGGAGGAGTGTTATGACTATGGTAATGGAGTATTGTGATGAGAATCACATGGAGCACAGTGATGACAAGGTCATGTAACATTTTGCTGACAAAGGCATGGAGCATTGTGATGACAAGTGTCATGGAACATTGTGATAACAGGGGTCATAGAGCATTAGGATGACAAGAGCATGGACCATTTTGATGAGAAGAGTCATGGAGCATTTTGATGACAAGAACCACAGATCATTGTGTTGTCAGGGGTCATTGAGCATTGTGATGAGAGTGGTCATGGAGGATTGGGCTGAAAATATTCTTGGAGCATTGTGAACACAAGGGAATGGAGCATTGTGGTGACAATATCCTGGAGCATTGTGCTGAGATGACCATGGAGTCTTGTGATGACAAGTCTCATGGAGCAAGTTGATGAAAAGGGGCATGGAGCATTGTGATTACAGTTGTCTTGGAGCATTGTGATGACAAGAGCATGGAGCATTGTGATGAGAAGTCCATGGAACATTCTGATTACCTGCATCATGGAGCTTTGTTATGACAATTGCAAGAGGCATGGTGATTACAGGGGTCGTGGAGCATTGTGATGAATAGGGCATGGATCATTGTGATGACAAAGGCATGGAGCCTTGTCATGACAGGGTTCAAGGAGCATACTGACGACAAGTGTCAGGGAGCATTGTGATGACAAGTGTCATGGAGCACTGTGATGACAAGCGTCATGGAGCCTTGTGATAACCGGGATCTTAGAGCATTGTGATGAAAAGTGAATGCATCATTGTGATGAAACAGGCATGGTGCCTTGTCATGACAGGGTTCAAGGAGCACCCTGACGACAAGTGTCAGGGAGCATTGTGATGAAAAGTGTATTGAGCATTGTGATGACAAAGGTCATGGAGCATTGTGATGAGAAATCCATGGATAATTGGGATGACGAGCGTCATGGGGCGTTGTGATGACAAGTGTTATGGAACATTGTGTTCACAATGGTTTGAGGCATAGTGATGACAGAGGTCATGGAGCATTTTGATTTCATTGTGATGACAAAATCATGAAGCATTATGATGAAGGGCATGGTGCATTGTGATGATAGGGTTCATGGAGCACTGACATGAAAAGTGTCATGGAGCCTCGTTATGACAGGGGTCTTGGAGCATTGTGATGACAAGGACATGGAGCATTGTGATGAGAAGGCCAAGGAGAATTCTGATGACATCCGTCATGGAGCTTCGTGATGACAAGGGCATAGAGCATTGTGATTACAGGGGTCTTGGAGCACTGAGATGAAAAGGGGCATGGTGCATTTTGATTACAGGGGTAATGGAGCATTGTGATGACAAGGGAATGGAGCATTGTGATGACAATTTCCTGGAGCATTTAATGAGAAGACCATGGAGCCATTTGATGACAAGTCTCATAGAGCATTCTCACGAAAAGCGGCATGGAGCATTGTGATTACTGTGGTCTTGGAGCATTGTGATGAACAGGGTATGGAGCATTGTGATGAAAAAGTCATGGAGCCTTGTCATGACAGGGTTCCAAGAGCATATTGACATCAAGTGTCAGGGACCATTGTGATGACAAGTGTATTGAGCATGGTGATGCCAAAGCTCATGGAGCATTGTGATGAGAACACCATGGATAATTTTGATGACGAGCGTCATGGGGCATTGTGAGGTCAAGTGTTATGAAACATTGTGGTCACAAGGGATTTGAGCCTTGTGATGACAGAGGTCATGGAGCATTTTGAGTTCATTCTGATGACAATAGCATGAAGCACTATGATGATGGGCATGGTGCATTGTGATGACAGTGTTCATGGAGAATTGAGATGAAAAAGGGCATGGAGTAGTGTAGTTACAAGGGTCTTGGAGCTTTGTGATGAGAAGGGCATGCAGCATTGTGATGAGAAGGCCATGGAGGATTCTGATGACATGCGTCATGGAGCTTTGTGATGACAAGGGCATGGAGCATTGTGATGAGAAGACCATGGATAATGGTGATGACGAGCTTCATGGGGCGTTGTGATGAAAAGTGCTATGGAACATTGTGATCCCAAGGGTTTAGAGCATTGTGATGGCAGATGTCTTGGAGCATTTTGATTTCATTTTGAATACAATAGCGTGAAGCAATATGATGATGGGCATGTTGCTTTGTGATGACAAGGTTCATGGAGCATTGAGATGAAAAGGGGCATGGAGCATTGTGATGACAGGGGTCTAGGAGCTTTTTGATGACAGAGGTCATGGATCATTTTGATTTCCTTCTGATGACAATAGCCTGAAGCTTTATGATGATGGGCATGGTCCATTGTGATGACAGGTGTAATGGAGCATTGAGATGAAAAGGGGCATGGAGCATTGTGTTTACAGGGGTATAGGAGCATTGTGATGACAAGAGCATGGAGCATTGTGATGAAAAGTGCTTGGAGCCTTTTCATGACATGTTTCAAGGACCATTCTGATGACGAGTGTCAGGGAGCATTGTGATGACAAAGATCATGGAGCACTGTGATGACAGGTGTCATGGAGCATTTTGATGAGAAAGTCATGAGCATTGGGCTGAAAATATTCATGGAGTATTGTGGTGACAGGGTTCGTGGATCCTTTTGATGGCAAGGGAATGGAGCATTGTGATGACAAGGTCCTGGAGCATTGTGATGAGAAGACCATGGAGCCTTGTGATGACAAGTCTGATGGAGCATTCTGATGAAAACGGACATGGGGCATTGTGATTACAGGACCCTGGATCATTGTAATGAAAAGAGCAAGGAGCTTTGTGATGAGAAGGCCATGGAGCATTCTCATGATTTGTGTCATGGTGTTTTGTGAGGACAAGGGCATGGACCATTGTCATTGCAGGCGTCTTGGAGCATTGTGATGACAAGTGTCATGGAGCCTTTTGAGGAGAAGGCCGTGGGACATTATGATGGCAGAGGTCATGGAGCATTGTTATGACGGGAGTAATGGAGCATTGTGATGAAAAGGGCACGGAACATACGTCTATAAAATATCATGGATTATTGTGATGACAGTGGGTATGGAGCATTGTGATGACAAGGGCTCGGAACACTGTGATAAATGGGGCATGGTGGATTGTAATGACATGGGCATGGAGCATTGTGATGAGAAGGGCATCGAGAATTGTGATGATAAGCGTCATGGTGCTTTGTGATGACAATGACATGGAGCAATATGATGAGACTTTTCAGGGAGCATTGTGATGACAATGGCATGGAGCATTTTGATGCCAAGGGTCATGGAGCTGTGTGATAACAAAAGTCATGGAGCAGTTTGATGACAAGAGCATGGTGCATTGTAATGAGAAGGGCAGGGAGCATTGTGATGACAGGTGTTATGGAACATTGTGATGTCAGGGCTCATGGAGCATTGTGATGATATGGGCATGGAGCATGGTGATGACACGTGTCATGGAACAGTGTGAGATGACAAGTGTTTTGAGCATTGTGATGACAAACATCTTGGATCATTGAGATGACAACGTCATGGAGTAGTGTGATGACAGTCATCATGGAGCATTGTGATGAGTGTGTTATGGAACATTGTGTTCACAAGGGTTTGGAGCATAGTGATGACAGAGGTCATGGATCATTTTGATTTCAAGGAGCATGGAACATTGTGATGACAAGGGCATGAAGCAATGTGATCCCAAGTTTCAGGGAGGATTGTTATGAAAATGGTAATGGAGTATTGTGATGAGAATCACATGGAGCACTGTGATGACAAGGTCATGTAGCATTTTGCTGACAAAGGCATGGAGCATTGTGATGACAAGTGTCTTGGAACATTGTGATAACAGTGGTCATAGAGCATTAGGATGACAAGAGCGTGGACCATTTTGATGAGAAGAGTCATGGAGCATTTTGATGACAAGAGCCACAGATCATTGTGTTGTCAGGGGTCATTGAGCGTTGTGATGACAGTGGTCATGGAGGATTGGGCTGAAAATGTTCTTGGAGCATTGTGAACACAAGGGAATGGAGCATTGTGCTGACAATATCCTGGAGCATTGTGCTGAGATGACCATGGAGTCTTTTGATGACAAGTCTCATGGAGCAATCTGATGGAAAGGGGCATGGAGCATTGTGATTACAGTTGTCTTGGAGCATTGTGATGACAAGAGCATGGAGCATTGTGATGAGAAGTCCATGGAACATTCTGATGACATGCATCATGGAGCTTTGTGATGACAATTGCAATAGGCATGGTGATTACAGGGGTCGTGGAGCATTGTGATGAAAAGGTCATGGAGCATTGTGATGAGACGTACATGGATAATTGGGATGATGAGCGTCATGGGGTGTTGTAATGACAAGTGTTATGGAACATTGTGAGCACAAGGGTTTGGAGCATTGTGATGACAGAGGTCATGGAGCATTTTGAGTTCATTGTGATGACAAAATTATGAAGCATTACGATGAAGGGCATGGTGCATTGTGATGATAGGGTTCATGGAGCACTGAGATGAAAAGGTTCATGGAGCATTTTTATGACAGGGGTCTTGGAGCATTGTGATGACAAAGACATGGAGCATTGTGATGAGAAGACCAAAGAGAATACTGATGACATGCGTCATGGAGCTTTGTGATGACAATGGCAAGAGGCATTGTGATTACAGGGATCTTGGAGCATTATGATGAAAAGGGCATGGACCATTGTGTTGACAAAGGCATGGAGCCTTGTCATGACAGGGTTCAAGGAGCATACTGAGGACAAGTGTCAGGAAGCATTGTGAGGACAGGTGTCATGGAGCACTGTGATGACAAGCGTCATGGAGCTTTGTGATGACAAGGAGATGGAGCAATATGATGAGACGTTTCACGGAGCATTGTGATGACAATGGCATGGAGCATTGTGATGCCAAGGGTCATGGAGCTGTGTGATAACAAATGTCTTGAAGGAGTTTGATGACAAGGGCATGGTGCATTGTGATGAGAAGTGCAGCGAGCATTGTGATGACAGGTGTTATGGAACATTGTGATGTCAGGGCTCATGGAACATTGTGATGATATGGGCATGTAGCATGGTGATGACAGGTGTCATGGAACAGTGTGAGTTGACAAGTCTTTTGAGCATTGTGATGACAAACATCTTCGTTCATTGAGATGACAAGGGCATGGAGTAGTGTGATGACAGGCATCATGGAGCATTGTGATGTGTGTGTTATGGAATATTGTGATCACAAGGTTTTGGAGCATAGTGATGACAGAGGTCATGGATCATTTTGATTTCAAGGAGCATGGAACATTGTGATGACAAGGGCATGAAGCAATGTGATCCCAAGTTTCAGGGAGGAGTGTTATGACAATGGTAATGGAGTATTGTGATGAGAATCACATGGAGCACAGTGATGACAAGGTCATGTAACATTTTGCTGACAAAGGCATGGAGCATTGTGATGACAAGTGTCATGGAACATTGTGATAACAGGGGTCATAGAGCATTAGGATGACAAGAGCATGGACCATTTTGATGAGAAGAGTCATGGAGCATTTTGATGACAAGAATCACAGATCATTGTTTTGTCAGGGGTCATTGAGCATTGTGATGAGAGTGGTCATGGAGGATTGGGCTGAAAATATTCTTGGAGCATTGTGAACACAAGGGAATGGAGCATTGTGGTGACAATATCCTGGAGCATTGTGCTGAGATGACCATGGAGTCTTTTGATGACAAGTCTCATGGAGCAAGTTGATGAAAAGGGGCATGGAGCATTGTGATTACAGTTGTCTTGGAGCATTGTGATGACCAGAGCATGGAGCATTGTGATGAGAAGTCCATGGAACATTCTGATGACCTGCATCATGGAGCTTTGTTATGACAATTTGCAAGAGGCATGGTGATTACAGGGGTCGTGGAGCATTGTGATGAATAGGGCATGGATCATTGTGATGACAAAGGCATGGAGCCTTGTCATGACAGGGTTCAAGGAGCATACTGACGACAAGTGTCAGGGAGCATTGTGATGACAATTGTCATGGAGCACTGTGATGACAAGCGTCATGGAGCCTTGTGATAACCGGGATCTTAGAGCATTGTGATGAAAGGTGAATGCATCATTGTGATGAAAAAGGCATGGTGCCTTGTCATGACAGGGTTCAAGGAGCACCCTGACGACAAGTGTCAGGGAGCATTGTGATGAAAAGTGTATTGAGCATTGTGATGACAAAGGTCATGGAGCATTGTGATGAGAAATCCATGGATAATTGGGATGAAGAGCGTCATGGGGCGTTGTGATGACAAGTGTTATGGAACATTGTGTTCACAATGGTTTGAGGCATAGTGATGACAGAGGTCATGGAGCATTTGGATTTCATTGTGATGACAAAATCATGAAGCATTATGATGAAGGGCATGGTGCATTGTGATGATAGGGTTCATGGAGCACTGACATGAAAAGTGTCATGGAGCCTCGTTATGACAGGGGTCTTGGAGCATTGTGATGACAAGGACATGGAGCATTGTGATGAGAAGGCCAAGGAGAATTCTGATGACATCCGTCATGGAGCTTCGTGATGACAAGGGCATAGAGCATTGTGATTACAGGGGTCTTGGAGCACTGAGATGAAAAGGGGCATGGTGCATTTTGATTACAGGGGTAATGGAGCATTGTGATGACAAGGGAATGGAGCATTGTGATGACAATTTCCTGGAGCATTTAATGAGAAGACCATGGAGCCATTTGATGACAAGTCTCATAGAGCATTCTCACGAAAAGCGGCATGGAGCATTGTGATTACTGTGGTCTTGGAGCATTGTGATGAACAGGGTATGGAGCATTGTGATGAAAAAGTCATGGAGCCTTGTCATGACAGGGTTCCAAGAGCATATTGACATCAAGTGTCAGGGACCATTGTGATGACAAGTGTATTGAGCATGGTGATGCCAAAGCTCATGGAGCATTGTGATGAGAACACCATGGATAATTTTGATGACGAGCGTCATGGGGCATTGTGAGGTCAAGTGTTATGAAACATTGTGGTCACAAGGGATTTGAGCCTTGTGATGACAGAGGTCATGGAGCATTTTGAGTTCATTCTGATGACAATAGCATGAAGCACTATGATGATGGGCATGGTGCATTGTGATGACAGTGTTCATGGAGAATTGAGATGAAAAAGGGCATGGAGTAGTGTAGTTACAAGGGTCTTGGAGCTTTGTGATGAGAAGGGCATGCAGCATTGTGATGAGAAGGCCATGGAGGATTCTGATGACATGCGTCATGGAGCTTTGTGATGACAAGGGCATGGAGCATTGTGATGAGAAGACCATGGATAATGGTGATGACGAGCTTCATGGGGCGCTGTGATGAAAAGTGCTATGGAACATTGTGATCCCAAGGGTTTAGAGCATTGTGATGGCAGATGTCTTGGAGCATTTTGATTTCATTTTGAATACAATAGCGTGAAGCAATATGATGATGGGCATGTTGCTTTGTGATGACAAGGTTCATGGAGCATTGAGATGAAAAGGGGCATGGAGCATTGTGATGACAGGGGTCTAGGAGCTTTTTGATGACAGAGGTCATGGATCATTTTGATTTCCTTCTGATGACAATAGCCTGAAGCTTTATGATGATGGGCATGGTCCATTGTGATGACAGGTGTAATGGAGCATTGAGATGAAAAGGGGCATGGAGCATTGTGTTTACAGGGGTATAGGAGCATTGTGATGACAAGAGCATGGAGCATTGTGATGAAAAGTGCTTGGAGCCTTTTCATGACATGTTTCAAGGACCATTCTGATGACGAGTGTCAGGGAGCATTGTGATGACAAAGATCATGGAGCACTGTGATGACAGGTGTCATGGAGCATTTTGATGAGAAAGTCATGAGCATTGGGCTGAAAATATTCATGGAGTATTGTGGTGACAGGGTTCGTGGATCCTTTTGATGGCAAGGGAATGGAGCATTGTGATGACAAGGTCCTGGAGCATTGTGATGAGAAGACCATGGAGCCTTGTGATGACAAGTCTGATGGAGCATTCTGATGAAAACGGACATGGGGAATTGTGATTACAGGACCCTGGATCATTGTAATGAAAAGAGCAAGGAGCTTTGTGATGAGAAGGCCATGGAGCATTCTCATGATTTGTGTCATGGTGTTTTGTGAGGACAAGGGCATGGACCATTGTCATTGCAGGCGTCTTGGAGCATTGTGATGACAAGTGTCATGGAGCCTTTTGAGGAGAAGGCCGTGGGACATTATGATGGCAGAGGTCATGGAGCATTGTTATGACGGGAGTAATGGAGCATTGTGATGAAAAGGGCACGGAACATAGGTCTATAAAATATCATGGATTATTGTGATGACAGTGGGTATGGAGCATTGTGATGACAAGGGCTCGGAACACTGTGATACATGGGGCATGGTGGATTGTAATGACATGGGCATGGAGCATTGTGATGAGAAGGGCATCGAGAATTGTGATGATAAGCGTCATGGTGCTTTGTGATGACAATGACATGGAGCAATATGATGAGACTTTTCAGGGAGCATTGTGATGACAATGGCATGGAGCATTTTGATGCCAAGGGTCATGGAGCTGTGTGATAACAAAAGTCATGGAGCAGTTTGATGACAAGAGCATGGTGCATTGTAATGAGAAGGGCAGGGAGCATTGTGATGACAGGTGTTATGGAACATTGTGATGTCAGGGCTCATGGAGCATTGTGATGATATGGGCATGGAGCATGGTGATGACACGTGTCATGGAACAGTGTGAGATGACAAGTGTTTTGAGCATTGTGATGACAAACATCTTGGATCATTGAGATGACAACGTCATGGAGTAGTGTGATGACAGTCATCATGGAGCATTGTGATGAGTGTGTTATGGAACATTGTGTTCACAAGGGTTTGGAGCATAGTGATGACAGAGGTCATGGATCATTTTGATTTCAAGGAGCATGGAACATTGTGATGACAAGGGCATGAAGCAATGTGATCCCAAGTTTCAGGGAGATTTGTTATGACAATGATAATGGAGTATTGTGATGAGAATCACATGGAGCACTGTGATGACAAGGTCATGTAGCATTTTGCTGACAAAGGCATGGAGCATTGTGATGACAAGTGTCTTGGAACATTGTGATAACAGTGGTCATAGAGCATTAGGATGACAAGAGCGTGGACCATTTTGATGAGAAGAGTCATGGAGCATTTTGATGACAAGAGCCACAGATCATTGTGTTGTCAGGGGTCATTGAGCGTTGTGATGACAGTGGTCATGGAGGATTGGGCTGAAAATGTTCTTGGAGCATTGTGAACACAAGGGAATGGAGCATTGTGCTGACAATATCCTGGAGCATTGTGCTGAGATGACCATGGAGTCTTTTGATGACAAGTCTCATGGAGCAATCTGATGGAAAGGGGCATGGAGCATTGTGATTACAGTTGTCTTGGAGCATTGTGATGACAAGAGCATGGAGCATTGTGATGAGAAGTCCATGGAACATTCTGATGACATGCATCATGGAGCTTTGTGATGACAATTGCAATAGGCATGGTGATTACAGGGGTCGTGGAGCATTGTGATGAAAAGGTCATGGAGCATTGTGATGAGACGTACATGGATAATTGGGATGATGAGCGTCATGGGGTGTTGTGATGACAAGTGTTATGGAACATTGTGAGCACAAGGGTTTGGAGCATTGTGATGACAGAGGTCATGGAGCATTTTGAGTTCATTGTGATGACAAAATTATGAAGCATTACGATGAAGGGCATGGTGCATTGTGATGATAGGGTTCATGGAGCACTGAGATGAAAAGTTTCATGGAGCATTTTTATGACAGGGGTCTTGGAGCATTGTGATGACAAAGACATGGAGCATTGTGATGAGAAGACCAAAGAGAATACTGATGACATGCGTCATGGAGCTTTGTGATGACAATGGCAAGAGGCATTGTTATTACAGGGATCTTGGAGCATTATGATGAAAAGGGCATGGACCATTGTGTTGACAAAGGCATGGAGCCTTGTCATGACAGGGTTCAAGGAGCATACTGAGGACAAGTGTCAGGAAGCATTGTGAGGACAGGTGTCATGGAGCACTGTGATGACAAGCGTCATGGAGCTTTGTGATGACAAGGAGATGGAGCAATATGATGAGACGTTTCACGGAGCATTGTGATGACAATGGCATGGAGCATTGTGATGCCAAGGGTCATGGAGCTGTGTGATAACAAATGTCTTGAAGGAGTTTGATGACAAGGGCATGGTGCATTGTGATGAGAAGTGCAGCGAGCATTGTGATGACAGGTGTTATGGAACATTGTGATGTCAGGGCTCATGGAACATTGTGATGATATGGGCATGTAGCATGGTGATGACAGGTGTCATGGAACAGTGTGAGTTGACAAGTCTTTTGAGCATTGTGATGACAAACATCTTCGTTCATTGAGATGACAAGGGCATGGAGTAGTGTGATGACAGGCATCATGGAGCATTGTGATGTGTGTGTTATGGAATATTGTGATCACAAGGGTTTGGAGCATAGTGATGAAAGAGGTCATGGATCATTTTGATTTCAAGGAGCATGGAACATTGTGAAGACAAGGGCATGAAGCAATGTGACCCCAAGTTTCAGGGAGGAGTGTTATGACAATGGTAATGGAGTATTGTGATGAGAATCACATGGAGCACAGTGATGACAAGGTCATGTAACATTTTGCTGACAAAGGCATGGAGCATTGTGATGACAAGTGTCATGGAACATTGTGATAACAGGGGTCATAGAGCATTAGGATGACAAGAGCATGGACCATTTTGATGAGAAGAGTCATGGAGCATTTTGATGACAAGAACCACAGATCATTGTGTTGTCAGGGGCCATTGAGCATTGTGATGAGAGTGGCCATGGAGGATTGGGCTGAAAATATTCTTGGAGCATTGTGAACACAAGGGAATGGAGCATTGTGGTGACAATATCCTGGAGCATTGTGCTGAGATGACCATGGAGTCTTTTGATGACAAGTCTCATGGAGCAAGTTGATGAAAAGGGGCATGGAGCATTGTGATTACAGTTGTCTTGGAGCATTGTGATGACAAGAGCATGGAGCATTGTGATGAGAAGTCCATGGAACATTCTGATGACCTGCATCATGGAGCTTTGTTATGACAATTTGCAAGAGGCATGGTGATTACAGGGGTCGTGGAGCATTGTGATGAATAGGGCATGGATCATTGTGATGACAAAGGCATGGAGCCTTGTCATGACAGGGTTCAAGGAGCATACTGACGACAAGTGTCAGGGAGCATTGTGATGACAAGTGTCATGGAGCACTGTGATGACAAGCGTCATGGAGCCTTGTGATAACCGGGATCTTAGAGCATTGTGATGAAAGGTGAATGCATCATTGTGATGAAAAAGGCATGGTGCCTTGTCATGACAGGGTTCAAGGAGCACCCTGACGACAAGTGTCAGGGAGCATTGTGATGAAAAGTGTATTGAGCATTGTGATGACAAAGGTCATGGAGCATTGTGATGAGAAGACCATGGATAATTTTGATGACGAGCATCATGGGGCGTTGTGAGGACAAGTGTTATGGAACATTGTGTTCACAATGGTTTGAGGCATAGTGATGACAGAGGTCGTGGAGCATTTTGATTTCATTGTGATGACAAAATCATGAAGCATTATGATGAAGGGCATGGTGCATTGTGATGATAGGGTTCATGGAGCACTGACATGAAAAGTGTCATGGAGCATCGTTATGACAGGGGTCTTGGAGCATTGTGATGACAAGGACATTGAGCATTGTGATGAGAAGGCCAAGGAGAATTCTGATGACATCCGTCATGGAGCTTCGTGATGACAAGGGCATAGAGCATTGTGATTACAGGGGTCTTGGAGCATTGAGATGAAAAGGGGCATGGTGCATTTTGATTACAGGGGTAATGGAGCATTGTGATGACAAGGGAATCGAGCATTGTGATGAAATAGGCATGGAATCTTTTCATGACAGGGTTCAAGGAGGATTCTGATGACAAGTGTCAGGGAGCATTGCGATGACAATAGTCATGAAGCACTGTGATGACAGGGCTAATGGAGCATTGTGATGAGAATGTCATGGAGCATTGGGCTGAAAATGTTCATGGAGTATTGTGATGAGAGGTGTCATGGACCCTTGTGATGACAAGGGATTGGAGCATTGAGATGAGAAGAACATGGAGCATTGTGATGACAAGTCTCATGGAGCATTCGGATGAAAAGGGGCATGGAGCATTGTGATTACAGGGGTCATGGAGCATTGTGATGACAATGGCATGGAGCAATTTGATGTGAAGGCCATGGAGCTTTCTGATGATATGTGTCATGGAATTTTGTGATGAAAAGTGCATGGAGCATTGTGATTACATGGATCTTGGGGCACTGTGATGACAATGGTCATGGAGCCTTGTGATGAAAAGGCCGTGGAACATCTTGATGGCATGGGTCATGGAGCATTGTTATGACAATGGTAATGGAGCATTGTGATGACAAAGTCATGGAGCATTTTGATGAGAAGGGCATAGAGCTCTGTGATGACAAGCATCATGGAGTTTTGAGATGACAAAGTCATGGAGCAATGTGATGAGAGGGTTCATGGAGCATTATGATGACGATGGCATGGAGCATTGTGATGCCAAAGGTCATGGACCTTTGTGATGACAAATGTCATGTAGCATTTTGATGACAAGGGCATGGTGCATTGTGATGAGTAGGACAGAAAGCAATGTGATGACAGGGTCATGAGGCAGTTGGATGAAAAGTGTCATGAACATTTTGATGACAGGCGTTATGGATCATTGTGATGTCAAGGGTCATCGAGCATTGTAATGAAAAGTGTCATGGTGCATTTTGATGACAGGGGTTATAGTACATTGTGATGTCAGGGGTCATGGAGCAGTGTGATGATAAGGGCATGTAGCATTGTGATGACAGGGATCATGGAACATTGTGATGACATGGGTGAGGTAGTATTGTGATGACTAGTGATGGAACATTGTGATATCAGTGCTGAGAGAGCATTTTGATGAGAATTGCATGGAGAAATTAGATGACAAGTTTTATGGAGCATTGTGATGACAAGCTTGTGGAGAATTGTGATGACAAGTGCATGGCATATTGTGATGACATATGTCATGGAGCATTGTGCTGACAAGCACATGGAGCATTTTGGTGACAATAGCATGGAGCATTGTGATGACAGGGGCATTACGAATTGGTATGACAAGTTTCATGGATTATTGTGATGACAGTGGGCATGGCGAATTGTGATGACAAGGGCATGGAGCATTGTGAGGACAAGTTTGTGGAGTATTGTGAAGACAGGTGTCCGGGAGCATTGTGATGACATATGTTCTGGTCCATTGTGATGAGAATGGCATGGGTAATTGTGATGCCAAGTGTCATGGAGGATTGTGATGTCAAACGTAATGGAGCGTTGTGATGACAAGGTCTTGGTGCATTGTGATGACAAGGGCCATTGAGAAGTTTGATGACAAGGTCGTGAAGCATTGTGATGACAAGCGCATGTACCTTGCTATGACAGGGGTCATGGAGCATTGCGATTACAAATGCATGGAGAATAGTGATGACAAGAGCATGTAACATTGTGATGAGAAGTGTTTTGGAGCATTGTGATGACAAGGACGTGGAGAATTGTGATGACAAGGGACATGGAGCATTGTGAGGACCAGGGCATGGAGCACTGTGATGACAAGAACGTGCAGCATTGTGATGATAAGTCCATGGATAATAGTGATGACGAGTGTCATGGAGCACTGTAATGGTAAGGGGCATGGAGCATTGTGAGGAGAGCTGTCATGGAGTATTGTGGTGACAGGGGTCATGGAGCATTGTGATGACAATTGTCATGGAGCTTTCTGATGACAAGCTTGTGGAATATTGTGATGACAATGGCATGGATCATTGTGATGGAAAGGGTATGGATCATTGTGATGAAAAAGGCATGGATCCTTTTCATGACAGGATTCAAGGAGCATTCCGAAGACAAGAGTCAGGGAGCATTGTGATGACAAGTGTATTGAGCATTGTGATGACAAAGGTCATGGAGCATTGAGATGACAAGGGCATGGAGTATGGTGATGACAGGCATCATAGAGCGTTGTGATGACAAGTCTTATGGAACATTGTGATCACACGTGTTTGGAGCATTGCGATGACAGAGTTCATGGATCATATTGATTTCAAGGAGCATGGATCTTTGTGATGAAAAGGGCATGAAGCAATGTGATCCCAAGATGCATGGAGGATTGTGATGACAATGGTAATGGAGGAATATGATGACAAACGCATGGAGCATTGTGATGAAAAGGTCATGTAGCGTTTTGCTGACAAAGGCATGGAGCATTGTGATGACAAGTGTCATGGAGCACTGTGATGACAAACATCACGTAGCATTGTTATTACAGGGGTCATGGAGCATTGGGATGACACGGCCAAGGATCATTGTGTTGATAAGTGTTATGGAGAATTTTGATGACAAGAGTCCCGGATCATTGTGTTTTCAGGGGTCATGGAGCGTTGTGATGACAGTGGTCATAGAGCATTGGGATGACAAGGGTCATGGAGCATTGTGATCATAAGGTCATGGAGCATTGGGCTGAAAATATTCATGGAGTATTGTGATGACAGGTGGCATGGAGCATTGTGATGACAAGGGAATGGAGCATTGTGATGACAATGTCCTGGAGCATTTAATGAGAAGACCATGGAGCCATGTGATGACAAGTCTCATGGAGCATTCTCACGAAAAGCGGCATGGAGCCTTGTGATTACTGTGGTCTTGGAGCATTGTGATGAATAGGGCATGGAGCATTGTGATGAAAAATGCATGGAGCCTTGCCATGACAGGGTTCCAAGAGCATATTGACATCAAGTGTCAGGGACCATTGTGATGAAAAGTGTATTGAGCATTGTGAAGCCAAACTCATGGAGCATTGTGATGAGAAGACCATGGATAATTTTGATGACGAGCATCATGGGGCGTTGTGAGGACAAGTGTTATGGAACATTGTGTTCACAATGGTTTGAGGCATAGTGATGACAGAGGTCATGGAGCATTTTGATTTCATTGTGATGACAAAATCATGAAGCATTATGATGAAGGGCATGGTGCATTGTGATGATAGGGTTCATGGAGCACTGACATGAAAAGTGTCATGGAGCATCGTTATGACAGGGGTCTTGGAGCATTGTGATGACAAGGACATGGAGCATTGTGATGAGAAGGCCAAGGAGAATTCTGATGACATCCTTCATGGAGCTTCGTGATGACAAGGGCATAGAGCATTGTGATTACAGGGGTCTTGGAGCATTGAGATGAAAAGGGGCATGGTGCATTTTGATTACAGGGGTAATGGAGCATTGTGATGACAAGGGAATCGAGCATTGTGATGAAATAGGCATGGAACCTTTTCATGACAGGGTTCAAGGAGGATTCTGATGACAAGTGTCAGGGAGCATTGCGATGACAATAGTCATGAAGCACTGTGATGACAGGGCTAATGGAGCATTGTGATGAGAATGTCATGGAGCATTGGGCTGAAAATGTTCATGGAGTATTGTGATGAGAGGTGTCATGGACCCTTGTGATGACAAGGGATTGGAGCATTGAGATGAGAAGAACATGGAGCATTGTGATGACAAGTCTCATGGAGCATTCTGATGAAAAGGGGCATGGAGCATTGTGATTACAGGTGTCATGGAGCATTGTGATGACAATGGCATGGAGCAATTTGATGTGAAGGCCATGGAGCTTTCTGATGATATGTTTCATGGAGTTTTGTGATGAAAAGTGCATGGAGCATTGTGATTACATGGATCTTGGGGCACTGTGATGACAATGGTCATGGAGCCTTGTGATGAAAAGGCCGTGGAACATTTTGATGGCATGGGTCATGGAGCATTGTTATGACAATGGTAATGGAGCATTGTGATGACAAAGTCATGGAGCATTTTGATGAGAAGGGCATAGAGCTTTGTGATGACAAGCATCATGGAGCTTTGAGATGACAAAGTCATGGAGCAATGTGATGAGAGGGTTCATGGAGCATTATGATGACGATGGCATGGAGCATTGTGATGCCAAAGGTCATGGACCTTTGTGATGACAAATGTCATGTAGCATTTTGATGACAAGGGCATGGTGCATTGTGATGAGTAGGACAGAAAGCAATGTGATGACAGGGTCATGAGGCAGTTGGATGAAAAGTGTCATGGGACATTTTGATGACAGGCGTTATGGATCATTGTGATGTCAAGGGTCATCGAGCATTGTAATGAAAAGTGTCATGGTGCATTTTGATGACAGGGGTTATAGTACATTGTGAAGTCAGGGGTCATGGAGCAGTGTGATGATAAGTGCATGTAGCATTGTGATGACAGGGGTCATGGAACATTGTGATGACATGGGTGAGGTAGTATTGTGATGACTAGTGATGGAACATTGTGATATCAGTGCTGAGAGAGCATTTTGATGAGAATTGCATGGAGAAATTTGATGACAAGTTTTATGGAGCATTGTGAAGACAAGCTTGTGGAGAATTGTGATGACAAGTGCATGGCATATTGTGATGACATATGTCATGGAGCATTGTGCTGACAAGCACGTGGAGCATTTTGGTGACAATAGCATGGAGCATTGTGATGACAGGGGCATTACGAATTGGTATGACAAGTTTCATGGATTATTGTGATGACAGTGGGCATGGCGAATTGTGATGACAAGGGCATGGAGCATTGTGAGGACAAGTTTGTGGAGTATTGTGAAGACAGGTGTCCGGGAGCATTGTGATGACATATGTTCTGGTCCATTGTGATGAGAATGGCATGGGTAATTGTGATGCCAAGTGTCATGGAGGATTGTGATGTCAAACGTAATGGAGCGTTGTGATGACAAGGTCTTGGTGCATTGTGATGACAAGGGCCATTGAGAAGTTTGATGACAAGGTCGTGAAGCATTGTGATGACAAGCGCATGTACCTTGCTATGACAGGGGTCATGGAGCATTGCGATTACAAATGCATGGAGAATAGTGATGACAAGAGCATGTAACATTGTGATGAGAAGTGTTTTGGAGCATTGTGATGACAAGGACGTGGAGAATTGTGATGACAAGGGACATGGAGCATTGTGAGGACCAGGGCATGCAGCACTGTGATGACAAGAACGTGCAGCATTGTGATGATAAGTCCATGGAAAATAGTGATGACGAGTGTCATGGAGCACTGTAATGGTAAGGGGCATGGAGCATTGTGAGGAGAGCTGTCATGGAGTATTGTGGTGACAGGGGTCATGGAGCATTGTGATGACAATTGTCATGGAGCTTTCTGATGACAAGCTTGTGGAATATTGTGATGACAATGGCATGGATCATTGTGATGGAAAGGGTATGGATCATTGTGATGAAAAAGGCATGGATCCATTTCATGACAGGATTCAAGGAGCATTCCGAAGACAAGAGTCAGGGAGCATTGTGATGACAAGTGTATTGAGCATTGTGATGACAAAGGTCATGGAGCATTGAGATGACAAGGGCATGGAGTATGGTGATGACAGGCATCATAGAGCGTTGTGATGACAAGTCTTATGGAACATTGTGATCACACGTGTTTGGAGCATTGCGATGACAGAGTTCATGGATCATATTGATTTCAAGGAGCATGGTTCTTTGTGATGAAAAGGGCATGAAGCAATGTGATCCCAAGATGCATGGAGGATTGTGATGACAATGGTAATGGAGGAATATGATGACAAACGCATGGAGCATTGTGATGAAAAGGTCATGTAGCGTTTTGCTGACAAAGGCATGGAGCATTGTGATGACAAGTGTCATGGAGCACTGTGATGACAAACATCACGTAGCATTGTGATTACAGGGGTCATGGAGCATTGGGATGACACGGCCAAGGATCATTGTGTTGACAAGTGTTATGGAGAATTTTGATGACAAGAGTCCCGGATCATTGTGTTTTCAGGGGTCATGGAGCGTTGTGATGACAGTGGTCATAGAGCATTGGGATGACAAGGGTCATGGAGCATTGTGATCATAATGTCATGGAGCATTGGTCTGAAAATATTCATGGAGTATTGTGATGAGAGGTTTCATGGAGCATTGTGATGACAAGGGAATGGAGCATTGTGATGACAATGTCCTGGAGCATTTAATGAGAAGACCATGGAGCCATGTGATGACAAGTCTCATGGAGCATTCTCACGAAAAGCGGCATGGAGCCTTGTGATTACTGTGGTCTTGGAGCATTGTGATGAATAGGGCATGGAGCATTGTGATGAAAATTGCATGGAGCCTTGCCATGACAGGGTTCCAAGAGCATATTGACATCAAGTGTCAGGGACCATTGTGATGAAAAGTGTATTGAGCATGGTGAAGCCAAACTCATGGAGCATTGTGATGAGAAGACCATGGATAATTTTGATGACAAGCGTCATGGGGCGTTGTGAGGACAAGTGTTATGGAACATTGTGATCACAAGGGATTGGAGCCTTGTGATGACAGAGGTCATGGAGCATTTTGAGTTCATTCTGATGACAATAGCATGAAGCACTATGATGATGGGCATGGTGCATTGTGATGACAGGGTTCATGGAACATTGAGATAAAAAGGGGCATGGAGCATTTTAGTTACAAGGGTCTTGGAGCTTAGTGATGACAAGGGCATGCAGCATTGTGATGAGAAGGCCTTGGAGGATTGTGATGACATGTGTCATGGAGCTTTGTGATGACAAGGGCATGGAGCATTGTGATGAGAAGACCATGGGTAATGGTGATGACGAGCGTCATTAGGCGTTGTGATGAAACGTGCTGGGAACATTGTGATCCCAAGGGTTTAGAGCATTGTGATGGCAGATGTCATGGAGCATTTTGATTTCATTTTGATTACTATAGCGTGAAGCAATATGATGATGGACATGTTGCATTGTGATTACAGGGTTCTTGGAGCATTGTGATGACAAGGGCATGGAGCATTGTGATGAGAAGGCCATGGAGCATTCTGATGACTTGTGTCATGGAGATTTTGATGACATGGGCATGAAGCACTGTTGTAACAGTGGTCTTAGAGCATTGTGATTACAAGGGTTATGGAGCCTTGTGATAAGAAGGCCGTGGAACATTGTGATGGCTGGGGTCATGGAGCATTGTTAGGACAGTGGCAATGGAGCATTGTGATGACAAGAGCATGGAGCATTGGTCTGAAAAGTTTCATGGATTATTGTGATGAGAGTGGGCATGGAGCATTGTGATAACAAGGGCACGGAACACTGTGATACATGGGTCATGTAGTATTGTAACGACAAGGGAATGGAGAATTGTGATGACAAGAGCATGTAACATTGTGATGACAAGTGTCATGGAGCATTGTGATGACAACTCTCTTGAGCATTGTG
This sequence comes from Mesoplodon densirostris, assembly GCF_025265405.1. Lineage (NCBI taxonomy): Eukaryota > Metazoa > Chordata > Mammalia > Artiodactyla > Ziphiidae > Mesoplodon > Mesoplodon densirostris. Next base: position 4,969,392 of record NC_082682.1, read on the forward strand.
ATGACAAAGATCATGGATCACTGTGATGACATGTATCATGGAGCATTGTGATGAGTAGGTCATGGAGCATTGGGCTGAAAATATTCATGGAGTATTGTGGTGACAGGTGTCATGGATCCTTTTGATAGCAAGGGAATGGAGCATTGTGATGACAAGGTCCTGGAGCATAGTGATGAGAAGACCATGGAGCCTTGTGATGACAAGTCTAATGGAGCATTCTGATGAAAAGGGGCATGGAGCATTGTGATTACAGGGCCCTGGAGCATTGTAATGACAAGAGCAAGGAGCTTTGCGATGAGAAGGCCATGGAGCATTCTCATGATTTGTGTCATGGTGTTTTGTGATGACAAGAGCATGGACCATTGTGATTGCAGGAGTCTTGGAGCTTTGTGATGACAAGGGTCATGGAACCTTGTGAGGAGAAGGCCGTGGGACATTATGATGGCAGGGGTCATGGAGCATTGTTATGACGGGTGTAATGGAGCATTGTGATGAAAAGGGCACGGAACATAGGTCTATAAAATTTCATGGATTATTGTGATGACAGTGGGTATGGAGCATTGTGATGACAAGGGCTCGGAACACTGTGATACATGGGTCATGGAGGATTGTAATGACATGGGCATGGAGCATTGTGATGAGAAGGGCATCGAGAATTGTGATGACAAGCGTCATGGAACTTTGTGATGACAAGGGCATGGAGCATATGATGAGAGGTTTCAGGGAGCATTGTGATGTCAATGGCATGGACCATTGTGATGCCAAGGGTCATGGATCTGTGTGATAACAAATGTCACGGAGCAGTTTGATGACAAGGGCATGGTGCATTGTGATGAGAAGGGCAGGGAGCATTGTGATGACAGGTGTTATGGAACATTATGATGTCATGGCTCATGGAGAATTGTGATGATAGGGGCATGTAGCATGGTGATGACAGGTCTCATGGAACATTGTGAGATGACAAGTGTTTTGAGTATTGTGATGACAAACATCTTGAATCATTGAGATGACAAGGGCATGGAGTAGTGTGATGACAGGCATCATGGAGCGTTGTGATGACAAGTGTTATGGAACATTGTGATCACATGGGTTTGGAGCATTGCGATGAAAGAGTCCATGGATCATATTGATTTCAAGGAGCATGGATCTTTGTGATGAAAAGGGCATGAAGCAATGTGTTTCCAAGATGCATGGAGGATTGTGATGACAATGGTAATGGAGGAATATGATGACAAGCGCATGGAGCTTTGTGATGAAAAGGTCATGTAGCGTTTTGCTGACAAAGGCATGGAGCATTGTGATGACAAGTGTCATGGAGCACTGTGATGACAAACATCACGTAGCATTGTGATTACAGGGGTCATGGAGCATTGGGATGACACGGCCAAGGATCATTGTGTTGACAAGTGTTATGGAGAATTTTGATGACAAGAGTCCCGGATCATTGTGTTTTCAGGGGTCATGGAGCGTTGTGATGACAGTGGTCATAGAGCATTGGGATGACAAGGGTCATGGAGCATTGTGATCATAAGGTCATGGAGCATTGGGCTGAAAATATTCATGGAGTATTGTGATGACAGGTGGAATGGAGCATTGTGATGACAAGGGAATGGAGCATTGTGATGACAATGTCCTGGAGCATTTAATGAGAAGACCATGGAGCCATGTGATGACAAGTCTCATGGACCATTCTCACGAAAAGCGGCATGGAGCATTGTGATTACTGTGGTCTTGGAGCATTGTGATGAATAGGGCATGGAGCATTGTGATGAAAAATGCATGGAGCCTTGCCATGACAGGGTTCCAAGAGCATATTGACATCAAGTGTCAGGGACCATTGTGATGAAAAGTGTATTGAGCATTGTGAAGCCAAACTCATGGAGCATTGTGATGAGAAGACCATGGATAATTTTGATGACGAGCGTCATGGGGCGTTGTGAGGACAAGTGTTATGGAACATTGTGATCACAAGGGATTGGAGCCTTGTGATGACAGAGGTCATGGAGCATTTTGAGTTCATTCTGATGACAATAGCATGAAGCACTATGATGATGAGCATGGTGCATTGTGATGACAGGGTTCATGGAACATTGAGACGAAAAGGGGCATGGAGCATTGTAGTTACAAGGGTCTTGGAGCTTTGTGATGACAAGGGCATGCAGCATTGTGATGAGAAGGCCATGGAGGATTCTGTTGACATGCGTCATGGAGCTTTGTGATGACAAGGGCATGGAGCATTGTGATGAGAAGACCATGGATAATGGTGATGACGAGCGTCATGAGGCGTTGTGATGAAAAGTGCTGGGAACATTGTGATCCCAAGGGTTTAGAGCATTGTGATGGCAGATGTCATGGAGCATTTTGATTTCATTTTGATTACAATAGCGTGAAGCAATATGATGATGGACATGTTGCATTGTGATTACAGGGTTCTTGGAGCATTGTGATGACAAGGGCATGGAGCATTGTGATGAGAAGGCCATGGAGCATTCTGATGACTTGTGTCATGGAGATTTTGATGACAAGGGCATGAAGCACTGTTGTAACAGTGGTCTTAGAGCGTTGTGATTACAAGGATTATGGAGCCTTGTGATAAGAAGGCCGTGGAACATTGTGATGGCTGGCGTCATGGAGCATTGTTAGGACAGTGGCAATGGAGCATTGTGATGACAAGAGCATGGAGCATTGGTCTGAAAAGTTTCATGGATTATTGTGATGAGAGTGGGCATGGAGCATTGTGATAACAAGGGCACGGAACACTGTGATACATGGGTCATGTAGGATTGTAACGACAAGGGAATGGAGAATTGTGATGACAAGAGCATGTAACATTGTGATGAAAAGTGTCATGGAGCATTGTGATGACAACTCTCTTGAGCATTGAGATGAAAAAGATCATGGATCACTGTGATGACATGTGTCATGGAGCATTGTGATGAGTAGGTCATGGAGCATTGGGCTGAAAATATTCATGGAGTATTGTGGTGACAGGTGTCATGGATCCTTTTGATAGCAAGGGAATGGAGCATTGTGATGACAAGGTCGTGGAGCATAGTGATGAGAAGACCATGGAGCCTTGTGATGACAAGTCTAATGGAGCATTCTGATGAAAAGGGGCAGGGAGCATTGTGATTACAGGGCCCTGGAGCATTGTAATGACAAGAGCAAGGAGCTTTGCGATGAGAAGGCCATGGAGCATTCTCATGATTTGTGTCATGGTGTTTTGTGATGACAAGGGCATGGACCATTGTGATTTCAGGCGTTTTGGAGCTTTGTGATGACAAGGGTCATGGAGCCTTGTGAGGAGAAGGCCGTGGGACATTATGATGGCAGGGGTCATGGAGCATTGTCATGACGGGTGTAATGGAGCATTGTGATGAAAAGGGCACGGAACATAGGTCTATAAAATTTCATGGATTATTGTGATGACAGTGGGTATGGAGCATTGTGATGACAAGGGCTCGGAACACTGTGATACATGGGTCATGGAGGATTGTAATGACATGGGCATGGAGCATTGTGATGAGAAGGGCATCGAGAATTGTGATGACAAGCGTCATGGAACTTTGTGATGACAAGGGCATGGAGCATATGATGAGAGGTTTCAGGGAGCATTGTGATGTCAATGGCATGGACCATTGTGATGCCAAGGGTCATGGATCTGTGTGATAACAAATGTCACGGAGCAGTTTGATGACAAGGGCATGGTGCATTGTGATGAGAAGGGCAGGGAGCATTGTGATGACAGGTGTTATGGAACATTATGATGTCATGGCTCATGGAGAATTGTGATGATAGGGGCATGTAGCATGGTGATGACAGGTCTCATGGAACATTGTGAGATGACAAGTGTTTTGAGCATTGTGATGACAAACATCTTGGATCATTGAGATGACAAGGGCATGGAGTAGTGTGATGACAGGCATCATGGAGCGTTGTGATGACAAGTGTTATGGAACATTGTGATCACATGGGTTTGGAGCATTGCGATGAAAGAGTCCATGGATCATATTGATTTCAAGGAGCATGGATCTTTGTGATGACAAGGGCATGAAGCAATGTGATTCCAAGATGCATGGAGGATTGTGATGACAATGGTAATGGAGGAATATGATGACAAGCGCATGGAGCATTGTGATGAAAAGGTCATGTAGCGTTTTGCTGACAAAGGCATGGAGCATTGTGATGACAAGTGTCATGGAGCACTGTGATGACAAACATCACGTAGCATTGTGATTACAGGTGTCATGGAGCATTGGGATGACACGGCCAAGGATCATTGTGTTGACAAGTGTTATGGAGAATTTTGATGACAGGAGTCCCGGATCATTGTGTTCTCAGGGGTAATGGAGCGTTGTGATGACAGTGGCCATGGAGCATTGGGATAACAAGGGTCATGGAGCATTGTGATCATAAGGTCATGGAGCATTGGGCTGAAAATGTTCATGGATTATTGTGATGAGAGATGTCATGGAGCATTGTGATGACAATGGAATGGAGCATTGTGATGACAATTTCCTGGATCATTTAATGAGAAGACCATGGAGCCATTTGATGACAAGTCTCATAGAGCATTCTCACGAAAAGCGGCATGGAGCATTGTGATTACTGTGGTCTTGGAGCATTTGATGATCAGGGTATGGAGCATTGTGATGAAAAAGGCATGGAGCCTTGTCATGACAGGGTTCCAAGAGCATATTGACATCAAGTGTCAGGGACCATTGTGATGACAAGTGTATTGAGCATGGTGATGCCAAAGCTCATGGAGCATTGTGATGAGAAGACCATGGATAATGGTGATGACGAGCTTCATGGGGCGTTGTGATGAAAAGTGCTATGGAACATTGTGATCCCATGGGTTTAGAGCATTGTGATGGCAGATGTCTTGGAGCATTTTGATTTCATTTTTATTACAATAGCGTGAAGCAATATGATGATGGACATGTTGCATTGTGATGACAAGGTTATTGGAGCATTGAGATGAAAAGGGGCATGGAGCATTGTGATGACAGGGGTCTAGGAGCTTTGTGATGACAGAGGTCATGGATCATTTTGATTTCCTTGTGATGACCATAGCCTGAAGCTTTATGATGATGGGCATGGTCCATTGTGATGACAGGTGTAATGGAGCATTGAGATGAAAAGGGGCAAGGAGCATTGTGTTTACAGGGGTATAGGAGAATTGTGATGACAAGAGCATGGAGCATTGTGATGAAAAGTGCTTGGAGCCTTTTCATGACATGTTTCAAGGACCATTCTGATGACGAGTGTCAGGGAGCATTGTGATGACAAAGATCATGGAGCACTGTGATGAAAGGTGTCATGGAGCATTGTGATGAGAAAGTCATGAGCATTGGGCTGAAAATATTCATGGAGTATTGTGGTGACAGGGTTCATGGATCCTTTTGATGGCAGGGGAATGGAGCATTGTGATGACAAGGTCCTGGAGCATTGTGATGAGAAGACCATGGAGCCTTGTGATGACAAGTCTGATGGAGCATTCTGAAGAAAACGGACATGGGGCATTGTGATTACAGGACCCTGGATCATTGTAATGAAAAGAGCAAGGAGCTTTGTGATGAGAAGGCCATGGAGCATTCTCATGATTTGTGTCATGGTGTTTTGTGAGGACAAGGGCATGGACCATTGTCATTGCAGGCGTCTTGGAGCATTGTGATGACAAGTGTCATGGAGCCTTTTGAGGAGAAGGACGTGGGACATTATGATGGCAGGGGTCATGGAGCATTGTTATGACGGGAGTAATGGAGCATTGTGATGAAAAGGGCACGGAACATAGGTCTATAAAATATCATGGATTATTGTGATGACAGTGGGTATGGAGCATTGTGATGACAAGGGCTCGGAACACTGTGATACATGGGGCAGGGAGGATTGTAATGACATGGGCATGGAGCATTGTGATGAGAAGGGCATCGAGAATTGTGATGACAAGCGTCATGGTGCTTTGTGATGACAAGGACATGGAGCAATATGATGAGACTTTTCAGGGAGCATTGTGATGACAATGGCATGGAGCATTGTGATGTCAAGGGTCATGGAGCTGTGTGATAACAAAAGTCATGGAGCAGTTTGATGACAAGAGCATGGTGCATTGTAATGAGAAGGGCAGGAAGCATTGTGATGACAGGTGTTATGGAACATTGTGATGTCAGGGCTCATGGAGCATTGTGATGATATGGGCATGGAGCATGGTGATGACACGTGTCATGGAACAGTGTGAGATGACAAGTGTTTTGAGCATTGTGATGACAAACATCTTGGATCATTGAGATGACAACGTCATGGAGTAGTGTGATGACAGTCATCATGGAGCATTGTGATGAGTGTGTTATGGAACATTGTGTTCACAAGGGTTTGGAGCATAGTGATGACAGAGGTCATGGATCATTTTGATTTCCAGGAGCATGGAACATTGTGATGACAAGGGCATGAAGCAATGTGATCCCAAGTTTCAGGGAGGATTGTTATGACAATGGTAATGGAGTATTGTGATGAGAATCACATGGAGCACTGTGATGACAAGGTCATGTAGCATTTTGCTGACAAAGGCATGGAGCATTGTGATGACAAGTGTCATGGAACATTATGATAACAGTGGTCATAGAGCATTAGGATGACAAGAGCGTGGACCATTTTGATGAGAAGAGTCATGGAGCATTTTGATGACAAGAGCCACAGATCATTGTGTTGTCAGGGGTCATTGAGCGTTGTGATGACAGTGGTCATGTAGGATTGGGCTGAAAATGTTCTTGGAGCATTGTGAACACAAGGGAATGGAGCATTGTGGTGACAATATCCTGGAGCATTGTGCTGAGATGACCATGGAGTCTTTTGATGACAAGTCTCATGGAGCAACCTGATGGAAAGGGGCATGGAGCATTGTGATTACAGTTGTCTTGGAGCATTGTGATGACAAGAGCATGGAGCATTGTGATGAGAAGTCCATGGAACATTCTGATGACCTGCATCATGGAGGTTTGTGATGACAATGGCAAGAGGCATGGTGATTACAGGGGTCTTGGAGCATTGTGATGAAAAGGGCATGGAGCATTGTGATGAGACGTACATGGATAATTGGGATGATGAGCGTCATGGGGTGTTGTGATGACAAGTGTTATGGAATATTGTGAGCACAAGGGTTTGGGGCATTGTGATGACAGAGGTCATGGAGCATTTTGAGTCCATTGTGATGACAAAATCATGAAGCATTATGATGAAGGGCATGGTGCATTGTGATGATAGGGTTCATGGAGCACTGAGATGAAAAGTTTCATGGAGCATTGTTATGACATGGGTCTTGGAGCATTGTGATGACAAAGACATGGATCATTAGATGAGAAGACCAAAGAGAATACTGATGACATGCGTCATGGAGTTTGTGATGACAATGGCAAGAGGCATTGTGATGACAGGGATCTTGGAGCATTGTGATGAAAAGGGCATGGACCATTGTGTTGACAAAGGCATGGAGCCTTGTCATGACAGGGTTCAAAGAGCATACTGACGACAAGTGTCAGGAAGCATTGTGAGGACAGGTGTCATGGAGCACTGTGATGACAAGCGTCATGGAGCCTTGTGATGAAAAGGACATGGAGCAATATGATGAGACGTTTCACGGAGCATTGTGATGACAATGGCATGGAGCATTGTGATGCCAAGGGTCATGGAGCTGTGTGATAACAAATGTCTTGAAGGAGTTTGATGACAAGGGCATGGTGCATTGTGATGAGAAGTGCAGGGAGCATTGTGATGACAGGTGTTATGGAACATTGTGATGTCAGGGCTCATGGAACATTGTGATGATATGGGCATGTAGCATGGTGATGAGAGGTGTCATGGTACAGTGTGAGTTGACAAGTCTTTTGAGCATTGTGATGACAAACAGCTTCGTTTATTGAGATGACAAGGGCATGGCGTAGTGTGATGACAGGCATCATGGAGCATTGTGATGTGTGTGTTATGGAATATTGTGATCACAAGGGTTTGGAGCATAGTGATGACAGAGGTCATGGATCATTTTGATTTCAAGGAGCATGGATAATTGTGATGACAAGGGCATGAAGCAATGTGATCCCAAGTTTCAGGGAGGAGTGTTATGACAATTGTAATGGAGTATTGTGATGAGAATCACATGGAGCACAGTGATGACAAGGTCATGTAGCATTTTGCTGACAAAGGCATGGAGCATTGTGATGACAAGTGTCATGGAACATTGTGATAACAGGGGTCATAGAGCATTAGGATGACAAGAGCATGAACCATTTTGATGAGAAGAGTCATGGAGCATTTTGATGACAAGAACCACAGATCATTGTGTTGTCAGAGGTCATTGAGCATTGTGATGACAGTGGTCATGGAGTATTGGGCTGAAAATATTCTTGGAGCATTGTGAACACAAGGGAATGGAGCATTGTGGTGACAATATCCTGGAGCATTGTGCTGAGTTGACCATGGAGTCTTTTGATGACAAGTCTCATGGAGCAAGTTGATGGAAAGGGGCATGGAGCATTGTGATTACAGTTGTCTTGGAGCATTGTGATGACAAGTGCATGGAGCATTGTGATGAGAAGTCCATGGAACATTCTGATGACCTGCATCATGGAGCTTTGTGATGACAATTGCAAGAGGCATGGTGATTAAAGGGGTCGTGGAGCATTGTGATGAATAGGGCATGGATCATTGTGATGACAAAGGCATGGAGCCTTGTCATGACAGGGTTCAAGGAGCATACTGACGACAAGTGTCAGGGAGCATTGTGATGACAAGTGTCATGGAGCACTGTGATAACAAGCGTCATGGAGCCTTGTTATAACCGGGATCTTGGAGCATTCTGAAGAAAAGTGAATGCATCATTGTGATGAAACAGGCATGGTGCCTTGTCATGACAGGGTTCAAGGAGCACCCTGACGACAAGTGTCAGGGAGCATTGTGATGAAAAGTGTATTGAGCATTGTGATGACAAAGGTCATGGAGCATTGTGATGAGAAGTCCATGGATAATTGGGATGACGAGCGTCATGGGGTGTTGTGATGACAAGAGTTATGGAACATTGTGTTCACAATGGTTTGAGGCATAGTGATGACAGAGGTCATGGAGCATTTTGATTTCATTGTGATGACAAAATCATGAAGCATTATGATGAAGGGCATGGTGCATTGTGATGATAGGGTTCATGGAGCACTGACATGAAAAGTGTCATGGAGCATCGTTATGACAGGGGTCTTGGGGCATTGTGATGACAAGGACATGGAGCATTGTGATGAGAAGGCCAAGGAGAATTCTGATGACATCCGTCATGGAGCTTCGTGATGACAAGGGCATAGAGCATTGTGATTACAGGGGTCTTGGAGCATTGAGATGAAAAGGGGCATGGTGCATTTTGATTACAGGGGTAATGGAGCATTGTGATGACAAGGGAATCGAGCATTGTGATGAAATAGGCATGGAACCTTTTCATGACAGGGTTCAAGGAGGATTTTGATGACAAGTGTCAGGGAGCATTGCGATGACAATAGTCATGAAGCACTGTGATGACAGGGCTAATGGAGCATTGTGATGAGAATGTCATGGAGCATTGGGCTGAAAATGTTCATGGAGTATTGTGATGAGAGGTGTCATGGACCCTTGTGATGACAAGGGATTGGAGCATTGAGATGAGAAGAACATGGAGCATTGTGATGACAAGTCTCATGGAGCATTCTGATGAAAAGGGGCATGGAGCATTGTGATTACAGGGGTCATGGAGCATTGTGATGACAATGGCATGGAGCAAATTGATGTGAAGGCCATGGAGCTTTCTGATGATATGTGTCATGGAGTTTTGTGATGAAAAGTGCATGGAGCATTGTGATTACATGGATCTTGGGGCACTGTGATGACAATGGTCATGGAGCCTTGTGATGAAAAGGCCGTGGAACATTTTGATGGCATGGGTCATGGATTATTGTTATGACAATGGTAATGGAGCATTGTGATAACAAAGTCATGGAGCATTTTGATGAGAAGGGCATAGAGCTTTGTGATGACAAGCATCATGGAGTTTTGAGATGACAAAGTCATGGAGCAATGTGATGAGAGGGTTCATGGAGCATTATGATGACGATGGCATGGAGCATTGTGATGCCAAAGGTCATGGACCTTTGTGATGACAAATGTCATGTAGCATTTTGATGACAAGGGCATGGTGCATTGTGATGAGTAGGACAGAAAGCAATGTGATGACAGGGTCATGAGGCAGTTGGATGAAAAGTGTCATGGAACATTTTGATGACAGGCGTTATGAATCATTGTGATGTCAAGGGTCATCGAGCATTGTAATGAAAAGTGTCATGGTGCATTTTGATGACAGGGGTTATAGTACATTGTGATGTCAGGGGTCATGGAGCAGTGTGATGATAAGGGCATGTAGCATTGTGATGACAGGGGTCATGGAACATTGTGATGACATGGGTGAGGTAGTATTGTGATGACTAGTGATGGAACATTGTGATATCAGTGCTGAGAGAGCATTTTGATGAGAATTGCATGGAGAAATTTGATGACAAGTTTTATGGAGCATTGTGATGACAAGCTTGTGGAGAATTGTGATGACAAGTGCATGGCATATTGTGATGACATATGTCATGGAGCATTGTGCTGACAAGCACATGGAGCATTTTGGTGACAATAGCATGGAGCATTGTGATGACAGGGGCATTACGAATTGGTATGACAAGTTTCATGGATTATTGTGATGACAGTGGGCATGGCGAATTGTGATGACAAAGGCATGGAGCATTGTGAGGACAAGTTTGTGGAGTATTGTGAAGACAGGTGTCCGGGAGCATTGTGATGACATATTTTCTGGTCCATTGTGATGAGAATGGCATGGGTAATTGTGATGCCAAGTGTCATGGAGGATTGTGATGTCAAACGTAATGGAGCGTTGTGATGACAAGGTCTTGGTGCATTGTGATGACAAGGGCCATTGAGAAGTTTGATGACAAGGTCATGAAGCATTGTGATTACAAGCGCATGTACCTTGCTATGACAGGGGTCATGGAGCATTGCGATTACAAATGCATGGAGAATAGTGATGACAAGAGCATGTAACATTGTGATGAGAAGTGTTTTGGAGCATTGTGATGACAAGGACGTGGAGAATTGTGATGACAAGGGACATGGAGCATTGTGAGGACCAGGGCATGGAGCCCTGTGATGACAAGAACGTGCAGCATTGTGATGATAAGTCCATGGATAATAGTGATGACGAGTGTCATGGAGCACTGTAATGGTACGGGGCATGGAGCATTGTGAGGAGAGCTGTCATGGAGTATTGTGGTGACAGGGGTCATGGAGCATTGTGATGACAATTGTCATGGAGCTTTCTGATGACAAGCTTGTGGAATATTGTGATGACAATGGCATGGAGCATTGTGATGGAAAGGGTATGGATCATTGTGATGAAAAAGGCATGGATCCTTTTCATGACAGGATTCAAGGAGCATTCCGAAGACAAGAGTCAGGGAGCATTGTGATGACAAGTGTATTGAGCATTGTGATGACAAAGGTCATGGAGCATTGAGATGACAAGGGCATGGAGTATGGTGATGACAGGCATCATAGAGCGTTGTGATGACAAGTCTTATGGAACATTGTGATCACACGTGTTTGGAGCATTGCGATGACAGAGTTCATGGATCATATTGATTTCAAGGAGCATGGTTCTTTGTGATGAAAAGGGCATGAAGCAATGTGATCCCAAGATGCATGGAGGATTGTGATGACAATGGTAATGGAGGAATATGATGACAAACGCATGGAGCATTGTGATGAAAAGGTCATGTAGCGTTTTGCTGACAAAGGCATGGAGCATTGTGATGACAAGTGTCATGGAGCACTGTGATGACAAACATCACGTAGCATTGTGATTACAGGTGTCATGGAGCATTGGGATGACACGGCCAAAGATCATTGTGTTGACAAGTGTTATGGAGAATTTTGATGACAAGAGTCCCGGATCATTGTGTTTTCAGGGGTCATGGAGCGTTGTGATGACAGTGGTCATAGGGCATTGGGATGACAAGGGTCATGGAGCATTGTGATCATAAGGTCATGGAGCATTGGGCTGAAAATATTCATGGAGTATTGTGATGACAGGTGGCATGGAGGATTGTGATGACAAGGGAATGGAGCATTGTGATGACAATGTCCTGGAGCATTTAATGAGAAGACCATGGAGCCATGTGATGACAAGTCTCATGGAGCATTCTCACGAAAAGCGGCATGGAGCCTTGTGATTACTGTGGTCTTGGAGCATTGTGATGAATAGGGCATGGAGCATTGTGATGAAAAATGCATGGAGCCTTGCCATGACAGGGTTCCAAGAGCATATTGACATCAAGTGTCAGGGACCATTGTGATGAAAAGTGTATTGAGCATTGTGAAGCCAAACTCATGGAGCATTGTGATGAGAAGACCATGGATAATTTTGATGACGAGCGTCATGGGGCGTTGTGAGGACAAGTGTTATGGAACATTGTGATCACAAGGGATTGGAGCCTTGTGATGACAGAGGTCATGGAGCATTTTGAGTTCATTCTGATGACAATAGCATGAAGCACTATGATGATGGGCATGGTGCATTTTGATGACAGGGTTCATGGAACATTGAGAGGAAAAGGGGCATGGAGCATTGTAGTTACAAGGGTCTTGGAGCTTTGTGATGACAAGGGCATGCAGCATTGTGATGAGAAGGCCATGGAGGATTCTGATGACATGCGTCATGGAGCTTTGTGATGACAAGGGCATGGAGCATTGTGATGAGAAGACCATGGATAATGGTGATGACAAGCTTCATGGGGCGTTGTGATGAAAAGTGTTATGGAACATTGTGATCCCAAGGGTTTAGAGCATTGTGATGGCAGATGTCTTGGAGCATTTTGATTTCATTTTGATTACAATAGCGTGAAGCAATATGATGATGGACATGTTGCATTGTGATGACAAGGTTCATGGAGCATTGAGATGAAAAGGGGCATGGAGCATTGTGATGAAAGGTGTCTAGGAGCTTTGTGATGACACAGGTCATGGATCCTTTTGATTTCCTTGTGATGACAATAGCCTGAAGCTTTATGATGATGGGCATGGTCCATTGTGATGACAGGTGTAATGGAGCATTGAGATGAAAAGGGGCATGGAGCATTGTGTTTACAGGGGTATAGGAGCATTGTGATGACAAGAGCATGGAGCATTGTGATGAAAAGTGCTTGGAGCCTTTTCATGACATGTTTCAAGGACCATTCTGATGACGAGTGTCAGGGAGCATTGTGATGACAAAGATCATGGAGCACTGTGATGAAAGGTGTCATGGAGCATTGTGATGAGAAAGTCATGAGCATTGGGCTGAAAATATTCATGGAGTATTGTGGTGACAGGGTTCATGGATCCTTTTGATGGCAGGGGAATGGAGCATTGTGATGACAAGGTCCTGGAGCATTGTGATGAGAAGACCATGGAGCCTTGTGATGACAAGTCTGATGGAGCATTCTGAAGAAAACGGACATGGGGCATTGTGATTACAGGACCCTGGATCATTGTAATGAAAAGAGCAAGGAGCTTTGTGATGAGAAGGCCATGGAGCATTCTCATGATTTGTGTCATGGTGTTTTGTGAGGACAAGGGCATGGACCATTGTCATTGCAGGCGTCTTGGAGCATTGTGATGACAAGTGTCATGGAGCCTTTTGAGGAGAAGGACGTGGGACATTATGATGGCAGGGGTCATGGAGCATTGTTATGACGGGAGTAATGGAGCATTGTGATGAAAAGGGCACGGAACATAGGTCTATAAAATATCATGGATTATTGTGATGACAGTGGGTATGGAGCATTGTGATGACAAGGGCTCGGAACACTGTGATACATGGGGCAGGGAGGATTGTAATGACATGGGCATGGAGCATTGTGATGAGAAGGGCATCGAGAATTGTGATGACAAGCGTCATGGTGCTTTGTGATGACAAGGACATGGAGCAATATGATGAGACTTTTCAGGGAGCATTGTGATGACAATGGCATGGAGCATTGTGATGTCAAGGGTCATGGAGCTGTGTGATAACAAAAGTCATGGAGCAGTTTGATGACAAGAGCATGGTGCATTGTAATGAGAAGGGCAGGAAGCATTGTGATGACAGGTGTTATGGAACATTGTGATGTCAGGGCTCATGGAGCATTGTGATGATATGGGCATGGAGCATGGTGATGACAGGTGTCATGGAACAGTGTGAGATGACAAGTGTTTTGAGCATTGTGATGACAAACATCTTGGATCATTGAGATGACAACGTCATGGAGTAGTGTGATGACAGTCATCATGGAGCATTGTGATGAGTGTGTTATGGAACATTGTGTTCACAAGGGTTTGGAGCCTAGTGATGACAGAGGTCATGTATCATTTTGATTTCCAGGAGCATGGAACATTGTGATGACAAGGGCATGAAGCAATGTGATCCCAAGTTTCAGGGAGGATTGTTATGACAATGGTAATGGAGTATTGTGATGAGAATCACATGGAGCACTGGGATGACAAGGTCATGTAGCATTTTGTTGACAAAGGCATGGAGCATTGTGATGACAAGTGTCATGGAACATTGTGATAACAGTGGTCATAGAGCATTAGGATGACAAGAGCGTGGACCATTTTGATGAGAAGAGTCATGGAGCATTTTGATGACAAGAGCCACAGATCATTGTGTTGTCAGGGGTCATTGAGCGTTGTGATGACAGTGGTCATGGAGGATTGGGCTGAAAATGTTCTTGGAGCATTGTGAACACAAGGGAATGGAGCATTGTGCTGACAATATCCTGGAGCATTGTGCTGAGATGACCATGGAGTCTTTTGATGACAAGTCTCATGGAGCAACCTGATGGAAAGGGGCATGGAGCATTGTGATTACAGTTGTCTTGGAGCATTGTGATGACAAGAGCATGGAGCATTGTGATGAGAAGTCCATGGAACATTCTGATGACCTGCATCATGGAGGTTTGTGATGACAATGGCAAGAGGCATGGTGATTACAGGGGTCTTGGAGCATTGTGATGAAAAGGGCATGGAGCATTGTGATGAGACGTACATGGATAATTGGGATGATGAGCGTCATGGGGTGTTGTGATGACAAGTGTTATGGAATATTGTGAGCACAAGGGTTTGGAGCATTGTGATGACAGAGGTCATGGAGCATTTTGAGTCCATTGTGATGACAAAATCATGAAGCATTATGATGAAGGGCATGGTGCATTGTGATGATAGGGTTCATGGAGCACTGAGATGAAAAGTTTCATGGAGCATTGTTATGACATGGGTCTTGGAGCATTGTGATGACAAAGACATGGATCATTGTGATGAGAAGACCAAAGAGAATACTGATGACATGCGTCATGGAGCTTTGTGATGACAATGGCAAGAGGCATTGTGATGACAGGGATCTTGGAGCATTGTGATGAAAAGGGCATGGACCATTGTGTTGACAAAGGCATGGAGCCTTGTCATGACAGGGTTCAAAGAGCATACTGACGACAAGTGTCAGGAAGCATTGTGAGGACAGGTGTCATGGAGCACTGTGATGACAAGCGTCATGGAGCCTTGTGATGAAAAGGACATGGAGCAATATGATGAGACGTTTCACGGAGCATTGTGATGACAATGGCATGGAGCATTGTGATGCCAAGGGTCATGGAGCTGTGTGATAACAAATGTCTTGAAGGAGTTTGATGACAAGGGCATGGTGCATTGTGATGAGAAGTGCAGGGAGCATTGTGATGACAGGTGTTATGGAACATTGTGATGTCAGGGCTCATGGAACATTGTGATGATATGGGCATGTAGCATGGTGATGAGAGGTGTCATGGTACAGTGTGAGTTGACAAGTCTTTTGAGCATTGTGATGACAAACAGCTTCGTTTATTGAGATGACAAGGGCATGGCGTAGTGTGATGACAGGCATCATGGAGCATTGTGATGTGTGTGTTATGGAATATTGTGATCACAAGGGTTTGGAGCATAGTGATGACAGAGGTCATGGATCATTTTGATTTCAAGGAGCATGGAACATTGTGATGACAAGGGCATGAAGCAATGTGATCCCAAGTTTCAGGGAGGAGTGTTATGACAATTGTAATGGAGTATTGTGATGAGAATCACATGGAGCACAGTGATGACAAGGTCATGTAGCATTTTGCTGACAAAGGCATGGAGCATTGTGATGACAAGTGTCATGGAACATTGTGATAACAGGGGTCATAGAGCATTAGGATGACAAGAGCATGGACCATTTTGATGAGAAGAGTCATGGAGCATTTTGATGACAAGAACCACAGATCATTGTGTTGTCAGAGGTCATTGAGCATTGTGATGACAGTGGTCATGGAGTATTGGGCTGAAAATATTCTTGGAGCATTGTGAACACAAGGGAATGGAGCATTGTGGTGACAATATCCTGGAGCATTGTGCTGAGTTGACCATGGAGTCTTTTGATGACAAGTCTCATGGAGCAAGTTGATGGAAAGGGGCATGGAGCATTGTGATTACAGTTGTCTTGGAGCATTGTGATGACAAGTGCATGGAGCATTGTGATGAGAAGTCCATGGAACATTCTGATGACCTGCATCATGGAGCTTTGTGATGACAATTGCAAGAGGCATGGTGATTAAAGGGGTCGTGGAGCATTGTGATGAATAGGGCATGGATCATTGTGATGACAAAGGCATGGAGCCTTGTCATGACAGGGTTCAAGGAGCATACTGACGACAAGTGTCAGGGAGCATTGTGATGACAAGTGTCATGGAGCACTGTGATAACAAGCGTCATGGAGCCTTGTGATAACCGGGATCTTGGAGCATTCTGAAGAAAAGTGAATGCATCATTGTGATGAAACAGGCATGGTGCCTTGTCATGACAGGGTTCAAGGAGCACCCTGACGACAAGTGTCAGGGAGCATTGTGATGAAAAGTGTATTGAGCATTGTGATGACAAAGGTCATGGAGCATTGTGATGAGAAGTCCATGGATAATTGGGATGACGAGCGTCATGGGGTGTTGTGATGACAAGAGTTATGGAACATTGTGTTCACAATGGTTTGAGGCATAGTGATGACAGAGGTCATGGAGCATTTTGATTTCATTGTGATGAAAAAATCATGAAGCATTATGATGAAGGGCATGGTGCATTGTGATGATAGGGTTCATGGAGCACTGACATGAAAAGTGTCATGGAGCATCGTTATGACAGGGGTCTTGGGGCATTGTGATGACAAGGACATGGAGCATTGTGATGAGAAGGCCAAGGAGAATTCTGATGACATCCGTCATGGAGCTTCGTGATGACAAGGGCATAGAGCATTGTGATTACAGGGGTCTTGGAGCATTGAGATGAAAAGGGGCATGGTGCATTTTGATTACAGGGGTAATGGAGCATTGTGATGACAAGGGAATCGAGCATTGTGATGAAATAGGCATGGAACCTTTTCATGACAGGGTTCAAGGAGGATTTTGATGACAAGTGTCAGGGAGCATTGCGATGACAATAGTCATGAAGCACTGTGATGACAGGGCTAATGGAGCATTGTGATGAGAATGTCATGGAGCATTGGGCTGAAAATGTTCATGGAGTATTGTGATGAGAGGTGTCATGGACCCTTGTGATGACAAGGGATTGGAGCATTGAGATGAGAAGGACATGGAGCATTGTGATGACAAGTCTCATGGAGCATTCTGATGAAAAGGGGCATGGAGCATTGTGATTACAGGGGTCATGGAGCATTGTGATGACAATGGCATGGAGCAATTTGATGTGAAGGCCATGGAGCTTTCTGATGATATGTGTCATGGAGTTTTGTGATGAAAAGTGCATGGAGCATTGTGATTACATGGATCTTGGGGCACTGTGATGACAATCGTCATGGAGCCTTGTGATGAAAAGGCCGTGGAACATTTTGATGGCATGGGTCATGGATTATTGTTATGACAATGGTAATGGAGCATTGTGATGACAAAGTCATGGAGCATTTTGATGAGAAGGGCATAGAGCTTTGTGATGACAAGCATCATGGAGCTTTGAGATGACAAAGTCATGGAGCAATGTGATGAGAGGGTTCATGGAGCATTATGATGACGATGGCATGGAGCATTGTGATGCCAAAGGTAATGGACCTTTGTGATGACAAATGTCATGTAGCATTTTGATGACAAGGGCATGGTGCATTGTGATGAGTAGGACAGAAAGCAATGTGATGACAGGGTCATGAGGCAGTTGGATGAAAAGTGTCATGGAACATTTTGATGACAGGCGTTATGGATCATTGTGATGTCAAGGGTCATCGAGCATTGTAATGAAAAGTGTCATGGTGCATTTTGATGACAGGGGTTATAGTACATTGTGATGTCAGGGGTCATGGAGCAGTGTGATGATACGGGCATGTAGCATTGTGATGACAGGGGTCATGGAACATTGTGATGACATGGGTGAGGTAGTATTGTGATGACTAGTGATGGAACATTGTGATATCAGTGCTGAGAGAGCATTTTGATGAGAATTGCATGGAGAAATTTGATGACAAGTTTTATGGAGCATTGTGATGACAAGCTTGTGGAGAATTGTGATGACAAGTGCATGGCATATTGTGATGACATGTGTCATGGAGCATTGTGCTGACAAGCACATGGAGCATTTTGGTGAACAATGGCATGGAGCATTGTGATGACAGAGGCATGACGAATTGGTCTGACAAGTTTCATGGATTATTGTGATGACAGTGGGCATGGCGCATTGTGATGACAAGGGCATGGAGCATTGTGAGGACAAGTTTGTGGAGTATTGTGAAGACAGGTGTCCGGGAGCATTGTGATGACATATTTTCTGGTCCATTGTGATGAGAATGGCATGGGTAATTGTGATGCCAAGTGTCATGGAGGATTGTGATGTCAAACGTAATGGAGCGTTGTGATGACAAGGTCTTGGTGCATTGTGATGACAAGGGCCATTGAGAAGTTTGATGACAAGGTCGTGAAGCATTGTGATGACAAGCGCATGTACCTTGCTATGACAGGGGTCATGGAGCATTGCGATTACAAATGCATGGAGAATAGTGATGACAAGAGCATGTAACATTGTGATGAGAAGTGTTTTGGAGCATTGTGATGACAAGGACGTGGAGAATTGTGATGACAAGGGACATGGAGCATTGTGAGGACCAGGGCATGGAGCACTGTGATGACAAGAACGTGCAGCATTGTGATGATAAGTCCATGGATAATAGTGATGACGAGTGTCATGGAGCACTGTAATGGTTAGGGGCATGGAACATTGTGAGGAGAGCTCTCATGGAGTATTGTGGTGACAGGGGTCCTGGAGCATTGTGATGACAATTGTCATGGAGCTTTCTGATGACAAGCTTGTGGAATATTGTGATGACAATGGCATGGAGCATTGTGATGGAAAGGGTATGGATCATTGTGATGAAAAAGGCATGGATCCTTTTCATGACAGGATTCAAGGAGCATTCCGAAGACAAGAGTCAGGGAGCATTGTGATGACAAGTGTATTGAGCATTGTGATGACAAAGGTCATGGAGCATTGAGATGACAAGGGCATGGAGTATGGTGATGACAGGCATCATAGAGCGTTGTGATGACAAGTCTTATGGAACATTGTGATCACACGTGTTTGGAGCATTGCGATGACAGAGTTCATGGATCATATTGATTTCAAGGAGCATGGTTCTTTGTGACGAAAAGGGCATGAAGCAATGTGATCCCAAGATGCATGGAGGATTGTGATGACAATGGTAATGGAGGAATATGATGACAAACGCATGGAGCATTGTGATGAAAAGGTCATGTAGCGTTTTGCTGACAAAGGCATGGAGCATTGTGATGACAAGTGTCATGGAGCACTGTGATGACAAATATCACGTAGCATTGTGATTACAGGTGTCATGGAGCATTGGGATGACACGGCCAAGGATCATTGTGTTGACAAGTGTTATGGAGAATTTTGATGACAAGAGTCCCGGATCATTGTGTTGTCAGGGGTCATGGAGCGTTGTGATGACAGTGGTCATAGAGCATTGGGATGACAAGGGTCATGGAGCATTGTGATCATAAGGTCATGGAGCATTGGGCTGAAAATATTCATGGAGTATTGTGATGACAGGTGGCATGGAGGATTGTGATGACAAGGGAATGGAGCATTGTGATGACAATGTCCTGGAGCATTTAATGAGAAGACCATGGAGCCATGTGATGACAAGTCTCATGGAGCATTCTCACGAAAAGCGGCATGGAGCCTTGTGATTACTGTGGTCTTGGAGCATTGTGATGAATAGGGCATGGAGCATTGTGATGAAAAATGCATGGAGCCTTGCCATGACAGGGTTCCAAGAGCATATTGACATCAAGTGTCAGGGACCATTGTGATGAAAAGTGTATTGAGCATTGTGAAGCCAAACTCATGGAGCATTGTGATGAGAAGACCATGGATAATTTTGATGACGAGCGTCATGGGGCGTTGTGAGGACAAGTGTTATGGAACATTGTGATCACAAGGGATTGGAGCCTTGTGATGACAGAGGTCATGGAGCATTTTGAGTTCATTCTGATGACAATAGCATGAAGCACTATGATGATGGGCATGGTGCATTTTGATGACAGGGTTCATGGAACATTGAGAGGAAAAGGGGCATGGAGCATTGTAGTTACAAGGGTCTTGGAGCTTTGTGATGACAAGGGCATGCAGCATTGTGATGAGAAGGCCATGGAGGATTCTGATGACATGCGTCATGGAGCTTTGTGATGACAAGGGCATGGAGCATTGTGATGAGAAGACCATGGATAATGGTGATGACAAGCTTCATGGGGCGTTGTGATGAAAAGTGTTATGGAACATTGTGATCCCAAGGGTTTAGAGCATTGTTATGGCAGATGTCTTGGAGCATTTTGATTTCATTTTGATTACAATAGCGTGAAGCAATATGATGATGGACATGTTGCATTGTGATGACAAGGTTCATGGAGCATTGAGATGAAAAGGGGCATGGAGCATTGTGATGAAAGGTGTCTAGGAGCTTTCTGATGACAGAGGTCATGGATCATTTTGATTTCCTTGTGATGACAATAGCCTGAAGCTTTATGATGATGGGCATGGTCCATTGTGATGACAGGTGTAATGGAGCATTGAGATGAAAAGGGGCATGGAGCATTGTGTTTACAGGGGTATAGGAGCATTGTGATGACAAGAGCATGGAGCATTGTGATGAAAAGTGCTTGGAGCCTTTTCATGACATGTTTCAAGGACCATTCTGATGACGAGTGTCAGGGAGCATTGTGATGACAAAGATCATGGAGCACTGTGATGAAAGGTGTCAGGGAGCATTGTGATGAGAAAGTCATGAGCATTGGGCTGAAAATATTCATGGAGTATTGTGGTGACAGGGTTCATGGATCCTTTTGATGGCAGGGGAATGGAGCATTGTGATGACAAGGTCCTGGAGCATTGTGATGAGAAGACCATGGAGCCTTGTGATGACAAGTCTGATGGAGCATTCTGAAGAAAACGGACATGGGGCATTGTGATTACAGGACCCTGGATCATTGTAATGAAAAGAGCATGAGCTTTGTGATGAGAAGGCCATGGAGCATTCTCATGATTTGTGTCATGGTGTTTTGTGAGGACAAGGGCATGGACCATTGTCATTGCAGGCGTCTTGGAGCATTGTGATGACAAGTGTCATGGAGCCTTTTGAGGAGAAGGCCGTGGGACATTATGATGGCAGGGGTCATGGAGCATTGTTATGACGGGAGTAATGGAGCATTGTGATGAAAAGGGCACGGAACATAGGTCTATAAAATATCATGGATTATTGTGATGACAGTGGGTATGGAGCATTGTGATGACAAGGGCTCGGAACACTGTGATACATGGGGCAGGGAGGATTGTAATGACATGGGCATGGAGCATTGTGATGAGAAGGGCATCGAGAATTGTGATGACAAGCGTCATGGTGCTTTGTGATGACAAGGACATGGAGCAATATGATGAGACTTTTCAGGGAGCATTGTGATGACAATGGCATGGAGCATTGTGATGTCAAGGGTCATGGAGCTGTGTGATAACAAAAGTCATGGAGGAGTTTGATGACAAGAGCATGGTGCATTGTAATGAGAAGGGCAGGAAGCATTGTGATGACAGGTGTTATGGAACATTGTGATGTCAGGGCTCATGGAGCATTGTGATGATATGGGCATGGAGCATGGTGATGACAGGTGTCATGGAACAGTGTGAGATGACAAGTGTTTTGAGCATTGTGATGACAAACATCTTGGATCATTGAGATGACAACGTCATGGAGTAGTGTGATGACAGTCATCATGGAGCATTGTGATGAGTGTGTTATGGAACATTGTGTTCACAAGGGTTTGGAGCCTAGTGATGACAGAGGTCATGGATCATTTTGATTTCAAGTAGCATGGAACATTGTGATGACAAGGGCATGAAGCAATGTGATCCGAAGTTTCAGGGAGGATTGTGATGACAATGGTAATGGAGTATTGTGATGAGAATCACATGGAGCACTGGGATGACAAGGTCATGTAGCATTTTGCTGACAAAGGCATGGAGCATTGTGATGACAAGTGTCATGGAACATTGTGATAACAGTGGTCATAGAGCATTAGGATGACAAGAGCGTGGACCATTTTGATGAGAAGAGTCATGGAGCATTTTGATGACAAGAGCCACAGATCATTGTGTTGTCAGGGGTCATTGAGCGTTGTGATGACAGTGGTCATGGAGGATTGGGCTGAAAATGTTCTTGGAGCATTGTGAACACAAGGGAATGGAGCATTGTGGTGACAATATCCTGGAGCATTGTGCTGAGATGACCATGGAGTCTTTTGATGACAAGTCTCATGGAGCAACCTGATGGAAAGGGGCATGGAGCATTGTGATTACAGTTGTCTTGGAGCATTGTGATGACAAGAGCATGGAGCATTGTGATGAAAAGTCCATGGAACATTCTGATGACCTGCATCATGGAGTTTTGTGATGACAATGGCAAGAGGCATTGTGATTACAGGGGTCTTGGAGCATTGTGATGAAAAGGGCAGGGATCATTGTGATGACAAAGGCATGGAGCCTTGCCATGACAGGGTTCAAGGAGCCTACTGACGACAAGTGTCAGGGAGCATTGTGATGAAATGTGTAATGAGCATTTTGATGACAATGGTCATGGAGAATTGTGATGAGAAGACCATGGATAATTGGGATGACGAGCGTCATGGGGCGTTGTGATGACAAGTGTTATGGAACATTGTGATCACTAGGGTTTGGAGCATTGTGATGACAGAAGTCATAGAGCATTTTGATTTCATTGTGATAACAAAATCATGAAGATTATGATGAAGGGCATTGAGCATTTTGATGATAGGGATCATGGAGCACTGAGATGAAAAGTGTCATGGAGCATTGTTATGACAGGTGTCTTGGAGCATTGTGATGACAAGGGCATGGAGTATTGTGATGAGAAGGCCAAGGAGAATACTGATGACATGCGTCATGGATCTTCGTGATGACAAGGGCATAGAGCATTGTGATTACAGGGGTCTTGGAGCATTGAGAAGAAAAGGGACATGGGACATTGTGATTACAGGGGTATTGGAGCCTTGTGATGACAAGGGAATCGAACATTGTGATGAAATAGGCATGGAAACTTTTAATGACATGGTTCAAGGAGGATTCTGATGACAAGTGTCAGGGAGCATTGTAATGACAAAAGTCATGAAGCACTGTGATGACAAGGACAATGGAGCATTGTGATGAGAAGTTCATGGAGCATTGGGTTGAAAATGTTCATGGAGTATTGTGATGACTGCAGCCATGGAGCATTGTGATGACAAGCGAATGGAGCATTGTGATGACAATGTCATGGAGCATTTAATGAGAAGATCATGTTGCCATGTGATGACAGGGTCATGGAGCAATTGGATGAAAAGTGTCATGGAACATTTTGATGACAGTGGTTATGGATCATTGTGATGTCAATGGTCATCGAGCATTGTGATGAAAAGTGTCATGGTGCATTTTGATGACAGGTGTTATAGAACATTGTGATGTCAAGGGTCATGGAGCAGTGTGATGATAAGGGCATGTAGCATTGTGATGACAGGGGTCATGGAACATTGTGATGACATGGTTGAGGGAGTATTGGGATGACTAGTGATGGAACATTGTGATATCAGTGGTGAGAGAGCATTTTGATGAGAATTGCATGGAGAAATTTGAGGACAAGATTTATGGAGCATTGTGATGACAAGCACATGGAGCATTGTGGTGACAATGGCATGGAGCATAGTGATGACAGAGGCATGACGAATTGGTCTGACAAGTTTCATGGATTATTGTGATGACAGTGAGCATGGCGAATTGTGGTGACAAGGGCATGGAGCATTGTGATGACAAGTTTATGGATTATTGTGAAGACTGGTGTCCGGGAGCATTGTGATGACATATGTTCTGGTCCATTGTGATGAGAATGGCATGGGTAATTGTGATGACAAGTGTCATGGAGGATTGTGATGTCAAACGTAATGGAGCGTTGTGATGACAAGGTCTTGGAGCATTGTGATGAAAACGGCAAGGAGCATTGTGATGACAAGGGCCATTGAGAAGTTTGATGACAACGTTGTGAAGCACTGTGATTAAAACAGCATGTACCTAACTACGACAAGTGTCATGGAGCATTGAGGTTACAAATGCATGGAGAATGGTGATGAGAAGAGCATGTAACATTGTGATGAGAAGTGTTTTGGAGCATTGTGATAACAAGGACGTGGAGAATTGTAATGACAAGGGACATGGAGCATTGAGAGGACCAGGGCATGGAGCACTGTGATGACAAGACCGTGGAGCATTGTGATGAGAAGACCATGGATAATTGTGATGACGAGTGTCATGTAGCACTGTAATGATAATGGGCATGGAGCATTGTGAGGACAGGTGTCATGGAGCATTGTGATGACAGGGGTCAGGGAGCATTGTGATTACAAGTGTCATGGAGCATTCTGAGGACAAGCTTGTGGAGTATTTTGATGACAATGTCATGGAGCATTGTGATGGAAAGGGCATGGATCACTGTGATGAAAAAGGCATGGATGCTTTTCATGACAGGATTCAAGGAGCATTCTGACGACAAGTGTCAGGGAGCACTGTGATAACAAGTGTATTGAGCATTGTGATGGCAAATGTCATGGAGCATTGAGATGACAAGGGCATGGAGTATTGTGATGACAGGCATCATGGAGCGTTGCGATGACAAGTCTTATGGAACATTGTGATCACACGGGTTTGGAGCATTGCGATGACAGAGTTCATGGATCATATTGATTTCAAGGAGCATGGATCTTTGTGATGACCAGGGCATGAAGCAATGTGAACCCAAGATGCATGGAGGATTGTGATGACAATGGTAATGGAGGAATGTGATGACAAGTGAATGGAGCATTGTGATGAAAATGTCATGTAGCGTTTTGCTGACAAAGGCATGGAGCATTGATATGACAAGTGTCATGGAGCACTGTGATGACAAACATCACGTAGCATTGTGATTACAGGGGTTATGGAGCATTGAGATGACACGGCCAATGATCATTCTGTTGACAAATTTTATGGAGAATTTTGATTACAAGGGTCTCGGATCATTGTGTTGTCAGACGTCATGGAGTGTTGTGATGAGAGTGGTCATGGAACATTGGGATGACATGGGTCATGGAGCATTGTGATCATAATGTCATGGAGCATTGGGCTGAAAATGTTCATGGAATATTGTGATGACAGGTGTCATGGAGCATTGTGATGACAAGGGAATGGAGCATTATGATGACAATGTCCTGGAGCTATAATGAGAAGACCATGGAGCCATGTGATGACAAGTCTCATGGAGCATTCTCACGAAAAGCGGCATGGAGCATTGTGATTACTGTGGTCTTGGAGCATTGTGATGAACAGGGCATGGAGCATTGTGATGAAAAAGGCATGGAGCCTTGCCATGACAGGGTTCCAAGAGCATATTGACATCAAGTGTCAGGTACCATTGTGATGACAAGTGTATTGAGCATGGTGATGCCAAAGCTCATGGAGCATTGTGATGAGAAGACCATGTATAATTTTGATGACGAGCGTCATGGGGCGTTGTGAGACAAGTGTTATGGAACATTGTGATCACAAGGGATTGGAGCCTTGTGATGACAGAGGTCATGGAGCATTTTGAGTTCATTCTGATGACAATAGCATAAAGCACTATGATGATGTGCATGGTGCATTGTGATGACAGGGTTCATAGAGCATTGAGATGAAAAGTGGCATGGAGCATTGTGATTACAGGGTTCTTGGAGCATTGTGATGACAAGGGCTTGGAGCATTGTGATGAGAAGGCCATGGAGCCTTCTGATGACCTGTGTCATGGAGATTTTGAAGACAAGGGCATGAAGCATTGTTGTAACAGGTGTCTTAGAGCATTGTGATTGCTCGGGTTATGGAGCCTTGTGATAAGAAGGCCGTGGAACATTGTGATGGCTGGGGTCATGGCGCATTGTTATGACAGTGGCAATGGAGCATTGTGATGCCAAGGGCATGGAGCACTGGTCTGAATAATTTCATGGATTATTGTGATGAGAGTGGGCATGGAGCATTGTGATGACAAGGGCATGGAACACTGTGATACATGGGTCATGTAGGATTGTAACGACAAGGGCATGGAGAATTGTGATGACAAGAGCCTGTAACATTGTGATGAGAAGTGTCATGGAGCATTGTGATGACAAAGATGTAGAGAATTGTGATGACAAGTGACATGGAGCATTGTGATGACCAGAGCATGGACCATTTGTCTGACAAGTTTCATGGATTATTGTGATGACAAATGTCATGGAGCATTTTGATGACAAGGGTGTGTTGCCTTGTGATGGGAAGAGAAGGGAGCATTGTGATGACAAGGTTTGTGGAGCATTGTGATTACAAGCGCAAGTCACATTTTGATGCAATGGGTCATGGAGAACTGTGCTGACAAGGGTATGCAGCTTTGTGATGACATGGGTCATGGATCATTGAGATGAAAAGGTGCATGGAACATTGTGATTACAGTGGCTTAGGAGCTTTTGATGACAGAGGTCATGGATCATTTTGATTTGCTTGTGATGACAATAGCCTGAAGCATTATGATGATGGGCATGGTCCATTGTGATGACAGGGGTAATGGAGCATTGAGATGAAAAGGGGCATGGAACATTGTGATTACAGGGGTATAGGAGCATTGTGATGACAAGAGCATGGAACATTGTGATGAAAAGTGCTTCGAGCCTTTTCATGACATGTTTCAAGGAGCATTCTGATGACGAATGTCAGAGAGAATTGTGATGACAATTCTCTTGAGCATTGTGATGACAAAGATCATGGATCACTGTGCTGACAGGTGTCATGGAGCATTGTGATGAGAAGGTCATAGAGCATTGGGCTGAAAATATTCATGGAGTATTGTGGTGACAGGGGTCATGGATCCTTTTGATAGCAAGGGAATGGAGCATTGTGATGAAACGGTTCTGGAGCATTGTGATGACACGGTTCTGGAGCATTGTGATGAGAAGACCATGGAACCTTGTGATGACAAGTCTAATGGAGCATTCTGATGAAAAGTGTCATGGAGCAATGTGATTACAGGGTCCTGGAGCATTGTAATGACAAGATCAAGGAGCATTGTGATGAGAATTAGATGGAGCATTCTCATGATTTGTGTCATTGTGTTTTGTGATGACAAGGTCATGGACCATTGTGATTGCAGGTGTCTTGCAGCATTGTGATGACAAGGGTCATGGAGCCTTGTGAGGAGAAGGCCGTGGGATATTATGATAGCAGGGGTCATGGAGCATTGTTATGACGGGGGTAATGGAGCATTGTGAAGAAAAGGGCACGGAACATAGGTCTATAAAATTTCATGGATTATTGTGATGACAGGGGGCATGGAGCATTGTGATGACAAGGGCTCGGAACACTGTGATACATGGGTCATGGTGGATTGTAACGACATGGGCATGGAGCATTTTGATGAGAAGGCCAAGGAGAATTCTGATGACATGCGTCATGGAGCTTCGTGATGACAAGGGCATAGAGCATTGTGATTACAGGGGTCTTGGAGCATTGAGAAGTAAAGTGGCATGGAGCATTGTGATTACAGAGGTATTGGAGCATTGTGATGACAAGAGAATCGAGCATTATGATGAAATAAGCATGGAACCTTTTCATGACACGGTTCAAGGAGGATTCTGATGACAAATGTCAGGGAACATTGTGATGACAAATAATGAAGCACTGTGATGACATGGATATTGGAGCATTGTGATGAGAAGTTAATGGAGCATTGGCCTGAAAATGTTTATGGAGTATTGTGATGACAGGAGTCAGGGAGCATTGTGATGACAAGGGAATGGAGCATTGAGATGACAAGACACTGGAGCATTGTGATGAGAAGACCATGGAGCCTTGTGATGACAAGTCTCATTGAGCATTCTGATGAGAAGGGGCATGGCGCATTGTGATTACAGGGGTCTTGGAGCACTGTGATGACAATGGCATGGAACAATTTGATGTGAAGACCATGGAGCTTTCTGATGATATGTGTCATGTAGTTTTGTGATGAAAAGGGCATGGAGCATTGTGATTACAGGGGTCTTGGGGCACTGTGATGACAATGGTCATGGAGCCTTGTGATGAAAAGGCCTTGATGGCAGGGGTCATGGAGCATTCTTATGACAGTGGTAATGGAGAATTGTGATGACAAAGGCATGGAGCATTTTGTTGAGAAGGGCATCGAACATTGTGATAACAAGCATCATGGAGCTCTGAGATGACAAAGTCATGGAGCAATGTGATGAGTGGGTTCATGGAGCATTGTGATGACAACGGCATGGAACATTGTGATGCCAAATGTCATGGACCTTTGTGATGAAAAAGGTCATGGAGCATTTTGCTGACAAGGGCATGGTGCACTGTGATGAGTAGGACAGAGAGCAATGTGATGACACGGTCATGGAACAATTGGATGAAAAGTGTCTTGGAACATTTTGATGACAGGGGTTATGGATCATTGTGATGTCAAGGGTCATCGAGCATTGTGATGAAAAGTGTCATGCTGCATTTTGATGACAGGTGTTATAGAACATTGTGATGTCAGGGGTCATGGAGCAGAGTGATGATAAGGGCATGTAGCATTGTTATGACAGGGGTCATGGAGCATTTTGGTTTCATTGTGATGACAAAATCATGAAGATTATGATGAAGGGCATGATGCATTGTGATGATAGGGTTCATGGAGCACTGAGATGAAAAGTGTCAAGGAGCATTGTTATGACAGGTGTCTTTGAGCATTATGATGACAAGGGCATGGAGCATTGTGATGAGAAGGCCAATGAGAATTCTGATGACATGCGTCATGGAGCTTCGTGATGACAAGGGCATAGAGCATTGTGATTATAGGGGTCTTGGAGCATTGAGAAGAAAAGGGGCATGGAGCATTGGGATTACAGGGGTATTGGAGCATTGTGATGACAAGGGAATCGAGCATTGTGATGAAATAGGCATGGAACCTTTTCATGACACGGTTCAAGGAGAATTCTGATGACAAGTGTCAGGGAGCATTGTGATGACAAAGGTCATGAAGCACTGTGATGACAAGGATATTGGAGCATTGTGATGAGAAGTTCATGGAGCATTAGGCTGAAAATGTTCATGGAGTATTGTGATGACAGGAGTCAGGGAGCATTGTGATGACAAGGGAATGGAGCATTGAGATGAAAAGACCCTGGAGCATTGTGATGAGAAGACCATGGAGCCTTGTGATGACAAGTCTCATGGAGCATTCTGATGAAAAGTGGCATGGAGCATTGTGATTACAGGGGTCTTGGAGCATTGTGATGACAATGGCATGGAAAAATTTGATGTGAAGGCCAAGGAGCTTTCTGATGATATGTGTCATGGAGTATTGTGATGAAAAGGGCATGGAGCATTGTGATTACAGGGGTCTTGGGGCACTGTGATGACAATGGTCATGGAGCCTTGTGATGAAAAGGCCTTGATGACAGGGGTCATGGAGCATTCTTATGACAGTGGTAATGGAGCATTGTGATGACAAAGGCATGGAGCATTTTGATGAGAAGTCCATCGAGCATTGTGATAACAAGCATCATGGAGCTTTGAGATGACAAATTCATGGAGCAATGTGAAGAGTGTGTTCATGGAGCATAGTGATGACAATGGCATAGAGCAATGTGATGCCAAATGTCATGGACCTTTGTGATGACAATGGTCATGGAGCATTTTGCTGACAAGGGCATGGTGCACTGTGATGAGTAGGACAGAGAGCAATGTGATGACACGGTCATGGAGCAATTGGATGAAAAGTGTCATGGAACATTTTGATGACAGGGGTTATGGATCATTGTGATGTCAATGGTCATCGAGCATTGTGATGAAAAGTGTCATGCTGCATTTTGATGACAGGTGTTATAGAACATTGGGATATCAGGGGTCATGGAGCAGTGTGATGATAAGGGCATGTAGCATTGTGATGACAGGGGTCATGGAACATTGTGATGACATGGTTGAGGGAGTATTGGGATGACTAGTGATGGAACATTGTGATATCAGTGGTGAGAGAGCATTTTGATGAGAATTGCATGGAGAAATTTTATGACATGATTTATGGAGCATTGTGATGAAAAGCTTGTGAAGAATTGTGATGACAAGCACATGGCATATTGTGATGACATGCGTCATGGAGCATTGTGCCTACAAGCAAATGGAATATTGTGGTGACAAAGGCATGGAGCATTGTGATGACAGAGGCATGACAAATTGGTCTGACAAGTTTCATGGATTATTGTGATGACAGTGGGCATGGCAAATTTTGATGACAAGGGCATGGAGTATGGTGATGACAAGTTTATGGAGTATTGTGAAGACAGGTGTCTGGGAGCATTGTGATGACATATGTTCTGGTCCATTGTGATGAGAATGGCATGGGTAATTGTGATGCCAAGTGTCATGGAGGATTGTGATGTCAAACGTAATGGAGCGTTGTGATGACAAGGTCTTGGTGCATTGTAATGACAAGGGCCATTGAGAAGTTTGATGACAAGGTCGTGAAGCATTGTGATGACAACCACATGTACCTTGCTATGACAGGGGTCAAAAAGCATTGCGATTACAAATGCATGGAGAATGGTGATGACAAGAGCATGTAACATTGTGATGAGAAGTGTTTTGGAGCATTGTGATAACAAGGACGTGGAGAATTGTGATGACAAGGGACATGGAGCATTGTGAGGAACAGGCCATGGAGCACTGTGATGACAAGACCGTGGAGCATTGTGATGAGAAGACCATGGATAATAGTGATGACGATTGTCATGGAGCACTGTAATGACAAGTGTCATGGAGCATTCTGAGGACAAGCTTGTGGAGTATTGTGATGACAATGGCATGGAGCATTGTGATGGAAAGGGCATGGATGATTGTGATGAAAAAGGCATGGATCCTTTTCATGACAGGATTCAAGGAGCATTCCTACAACAAGTGTCAGGGAGCATTGTGATGACAAGTGTATTGAGCATTGTGATGGCAAAGGTCATGGAGCATTGAGATGACAAAGTCATGGAGTATGGTGATGACAGGCATCATGGAGCGTTGTGATGACAAGTCTTATGGAACATTGTGATCACATGGGTTTGGAGCATTGCGATGACAGAGTTCATGGATCATATTGATTTCAAGGAGCATGGATCTTTGTGATGACAAGGGCATGAAGCAATGTGATCCCAAGATGCATGGAGGATTGTGATGACAATGGTAATGGAGGAATGTGATGACAAGCACATGGATCATTGTGATGAAATGGTCATGTAGCGATTGCTGTCAAAGGCATGGAGCATTGATATGACAAGTGTCATGGAGCACTGTGATGACAAACGTCACGTAGCATTGTGATTACAGGGGTCATGGAGCATTGGAATGACACGGCCCAGGATCATTGTGTTGACAAGTGTTATGGGGAATTTTGATGACAAGAGTCCCGGTTCATTGTGTTGTCAGGGGTCATGGAGCGTTGTGATGACAGTGATCATGGAGCATTGGGATGACAAGGATCATGGAGCATTGTGATCATAAGGTCATGGAGCATTGGGCTGAAAATGTTCATGGAGTATTGTGATGAGTTGTGTCATGGAGCATTGTGATGACAAGGGAATGGAGCATTGTGATGACAATGTCCTGGAGCATTTAATGAGAAGACCATGGAGCCATGTGATGACAAGTCTCATGGAGCATTCTCATGAAAAGCGGCATGGAGCATTGTGATTACTGTGGTCTTGGAGCATTGTGATGAATAGGGCATGGAGCATTGTGATGAAAAAGGCATGGAGCCTTGCCCTGACAGGGTTCCAATAGCATATTGACATCAAGTGTCAGGGACCATTGTAATGACAAGTGTATTGAGCATGGTGATGCCAAAGCTCATGGAGCATTGTGATGAGAAGACCATGGATAATTTTGATGACGAGTGTCATTTGGCGTTGTGAGGACAAGTGTTATGGAATATTGTGATCACAAGGGAGTGGAGCCTTGTGATGACAGAGGTCATGGAGCATTTTGAGTTCATTCTGATGACAATAGCATGAAGCACTATGATGATGGGCATGGTGCTTTGTGATGACAGGGTTCAGGGAGCATTGAGTTGAAAAGTGGCATGGAGTATTGTAGTACAAGTGACTTGGAGCTTTGTGATGACAAGGGCTTGCAGCATTGTAATGAGAAGGCCATGGAGGATTCTGATGACTTGCGTCATGGAGCTTTGTGATGACAAGGGCATGGAGCATTGTGATGAGAAGACCATGGATAATGGTAATGACGAGCGTCATGGGGCATTGTGATGAAACGTGTTATGGAACATTGTGATCCCAAGGGTTTAGAGCATTGTGATGGCAGATGTCATGGAGCATTTTGATTTCATTTTGGTTACAATAGCGTGAAGCAATATGATGATGGACATGTTGCATTGTGATGACAGGGTTCATGGAGCATTGAGATGAAAAGTGGCATGGAGCATTGTGATTACAGGGTTCTTGGAGCATTGTGATGACAAGGGTATGGAGCATTGTGATGAGAAGGCCATGGAGCCTTCTGATGACCTGTGTCATGGAGATTTTGATGACAAGGGCATGAAGCATTGTTGTAACAGGGGTCTTAGAGCATTGTGATTACAAGGTTTATGGAGCCTTGTGATAAGAAGGCCATGGAACATTGTGAAGGCTGGGGACATGGAGCATTGTTATGACAGTGACAATGGAGCATTGTGATGACAAGGGCATGGAGCATTGGTCTGAAAAGTTTCATGGTTTATTGTGATGAGAGTAGGCATGGAGCATTGTGATGACAAGGGCACGGAACACTGTGATACATGGGTCATGTAGGATTGTAACGACAAGGGCATGGAGAATTGTGATGACAAGATCATGTAACATTGTGATGAGAAGTGTCAAGGAGCATTGTGATGACAGAGATGTAGAGCATTGTGATGACAAGGGACATGGAGCATTGTGATGACCAGAGCATGGAGCATTATTCTGACACGTTTCATGGATTATTGGGATGACAAATGTCATGGAGCATTTTGATGACAAGGGCGTGGGGCATTGTGATGGGAAGAGCAGGGAGCATTGTGATGACAAGTTTTATTGAGCATTGTGACGACAAGTTTGTGGAGCATTGTGATGACAAGCGCAAGTCACATTTTGATGCCATGGGTCATGGAGCACTGTGCTGAAAAGGGCATGCAGCATTGTGATGAGAAGGTTCATGGAGCATTGAGATGAAAAGGGGCATGGAGAATTGTGATGACAGGGGTCTAGGAGCTTTGTGATGACAGAGGTCATGGATCATTTTGATTTCCTTGTGATGACAATAGCCTGAAGCATTATGATGATGGGCATGGTCCATTTTGATGACAGGTGTAATGGAGCATTGAGATGAAAAGTGGGATGGAACATTGTGATTACAAGGGTATAGGAGCATTGTGATGACAAGAGCATGGAGCATTGTGATGCCAAAGGTCATGGACCTTTGTGATGATAAAGGTCATGGAGCATTTTGCTGACAAGGGCATGGTGCACTGTGATGAGTAGGACAGAGAGCAATGTGATGACACGGTCATGGAGCAATTGGATGAAAAGTGTCATGGAACATTTTGATGACAGGGGTTATGGATCATTGTGATGTCAAGGGTCATCGAGCATTGTGATGAAAAGTGTCATGCTGCATTTTGATGACAGGTGTTATAGAACATTGTGATGTCAGTGGTCATGGAGCAGTGTGATGATAAGGGCATGTAGCATTGTGATGACAGGGGTCATGGAACATTGTGATGACATGGTTGAGGGAGTATTGGGATGACTAGTGATGGAACATTGTGATATCAGTGATGAGAGAGCATTTTGATGAGAATTGCATGGAGAAATTCGATGACAAGATTTATGGAGCATTGTGATGACAAGCTTGAGGAGAATTGTGGTGACAAGCGCATGGCATATTGTGATGACATGTGTCATGGAGCATTGTGCTGACAAGCACATGGAGCATTGTGGTGAAAATGGTATGGAGAATTGTGATGACAGAGGCATGACGAATTGGTCTGACAAGTTTCATGGATTATTGTGATGACAGTGGGCATGGCGAATTGTGATGACAAGGGCATGGAGCATGGTGATGACAAGTTTATGGAGTATTGTGAAGACAGGTGTTCGGGAGCATTGTGATGACATATGTTCTGGTCTATTGTGATGAGAATGGCATGGGTAATTGTGATGCCAAGTGTCATGGAGGATTGTGATGTCAAACGTAATGGAGCGTTGTGATGACAAGGTCTTGGTGCATTGTGATGACAAGGGCCATTGAGAAATTTGATGACAAGGTCGTGAAGCATTGTGATGACAACCACATGTACCTTGCTATGACAGGTGTCATGGAGCATTGCGATTACAAATGCATGGAGAATGGTTATGACAAGAGCATGTAACATTGTGATGAGAAGTGTTTTGGAGCATTGTGCTAAGAAGGACGTGGAGAATTGTGATGACAAGGGACATGGAGCATTGTGAGGAACAGGGCATGGAGCACTGTCATGACAAGTACGTTTTGCATTGTGATGAGAAAACCATTGATAATAGTGATGACGAGTGTCATGGAGCACTGTAATGACAAGGGGCATGAGGCATTGTGAGGACAGGTGTCATGGAGCATTGTGATGACAAGTGTCATGGAGCATTCTGAGGACAAGCTTGTGGAGTATTGTGATGACAATGGCATGGAGCATTGTGATGGAAAGGGCATTGATCATTGTGATGAAAAAGGCATGGATCCTTTTCATGACAGGATTAAAGGAGCATTCCTACGACAAGTGTCAGGGAGCATTGTGATGACAAGTGTATTGAGCATTGTGATGACAAAGGTCATGGTGCATTGAGATGACAAGGGCATGGAGTATGGTGATGACAGGCATCATGGAGCATTGTGATGACAAGTGTTATGGAACATTGTGATCACACGGGTTTGGAGCATTGCGATGACAGAGTTTATGGATCATATTGATTTCAAGGAGCATGGATCATTGTGATGACAAGGGCATGAACCAATGTGATCCCAAGAAGCATGGAGGATTGTGATGACAATGGTGATGGAGGAATGTGATGACAAGCACATGGAGCATTGTGATGAAAAGGCCATGTAGCGTTTTGCTGACAAAGGCATGGAGCATTGATATGACAAGTGTCATGGAGCACTGTGATGACAAACGTCACGTAGCATTGTGATTACAGGGGTCATGGAGCATTGGGATGACACGGCCCAGGATCATTGGGTTGACAAGTGTTATGGAGAATTTTGACGACAAGAGTCCCGGATCATTGTGTTGTCAGGGGTCATGGAGCGTTGTGATGACAGTGGTCATGGAGCATTGGGATGACAAGGGTCATGGAGCATTGTGATCAAAAGGTCATGGAGCATTGGGCTGAAAATGTTCATGGAGTATTGTGATGAGAGGTGTCATGGAGCATTGTGATGAAAAGGGAATGGAGCATTGTGATGACAATGCCCTGGAGCATTTAATGAGAAGACCTTGGAGCCATGTGATGACAAGTCTCATGGAGCATTCTCACGAAAAGTGGCATGAAGCATTGTGATTACTGTGGTATTGGAGCATTGTGATGAATAGGGCATGGAGCATTGTGATGAAAAAGGCATGGAGCCTTGTCATGACAGGGTTCCAAGAGCATATTGACATCAAGTGTCAGGGACCATTGTGATGACAAGTGTATTGAGCATGGTGATGCCAAAGCTCATGGAGCATTGTGATGAGAAGACCATGGATAATTTTGATGACGAGCGTCATGGGGCGTTGTGAGGACAAGTGTTATGGAACATTGTGATCACAAGGGAGTGGAGCCTTGTGATGACAGAGGTCATGGAGCATTTTGAGTTCATTCTGATGACAATAGCATGTAGCACTATGATGATGTGCATGGTGCATTGTGATGACAGGGTTCATGTAGCATTGAGATGAAAAGGGGCATTGAGCATTGTAGTTACAAGGGACTTGGAGCTTTGTGATGACAAGGGCATGCAGCATTGTGATGAGAAGGCCATGGAGGATTCTGATGACATGCGTCATGGAGATTTGTGATGACATGGGCATGGAGCATTGTGATGAGAAGACCATGGATAATGGTGATGATGAGCGTCATGGGGCATTGTGATGAAACGTGTTATGGAACATTGTGATCACAAGGTTTTAGAGCATTGTGATGGCAGAGGTCATGGAGCATTTTGATTTCATTTTGGTTACAATAGCGTGAAGCAATATGATGATGGACATGTTGCATTGTGATGACAGGGTTCATGGAGCATTGAGATGAAAAGTGGCATGGAGCATTGTGATTACAAGGCTTATGGAGCCTTGTGATAAGAAGGCCAAGGAACGTTGTGATGGCTGGGGTCATGGAGCATTGTTATGACAGTGGCAATGGAGCATTGTGATGACAAGGGCATGGAGCATTGGTCTGAAAATTTTCATGGATTATTGTGATGAGAGTGGGCATGGAGCATTGTGATGACAAGGGCAAGGAACACTGTGATACATGGGTCATGTAGGATTGTAACGACAAGGGCATGGTGAATTGTTATGACAAGAGCATGTAACATTGTGATGAGAAGTGTCATCGAGCATTGTGATGACAGAGATGTAGAGCATTGTGATGACAAGGGACATGGAGCATTGTGATGACCAGAGCATGGAGCATTGGTCTGACACATTTCATGGATTATTGTGATGACAAATGTCATGGAGCATTTTGATGACAAGGGCGTGGGGCATTGTGATGGGAAGATCAGGGAGCATTGTGATGACAAGTTTTATGGAGCATTGTGATGACAAGTTTGTGGAGCATTGTGATGACAAGCGCAAGTCACATTTTGATACCATGGGTCAAGGAGCTCTGTGCTGACAGGGCATGCAGCTTTGTGATGAGAAGGGTCATGGAACATTGAGATGAAAATGGGCATGGAGCATTGTGATGACAGGGGTCTAGGAGTTTTGTGATGACAGAGTTCATGGATCATTTTGATTTCCTTGTCATGACAATAGCCTGAAGCATTATGATGATGGGCATGGTCCATTGTGATGACAGGTGTAATGGAGCATTGAGATGAAAAGGGGCATGGAGCATTGTGATTACAGGGGTATAGGAGCATTGTGATGACAAGAGCATGGAGCATTGTGATGAAAAGTGCTTGGAGCCATTTCATGACATGTTTCAAGGAGCATTCTGATGATGAGTGTCAGGGAGCATTGTGATGACAAAGATCATAGAGCACTGTGATGACAGGTGTCATGGAGCATTGTGATGAGAAGGTCATGGAGCATTGGGCTGAAAATATTCATGGAGTATTGTGGTGACAGGGGTCATGGATCCTTTTGATGGCAAGGGAATGGAGCATTGTGATGACAAGGTCCTGGAGCATTTTGATGAGAAGACCATGGAGCCTTGTGATGACAAGTCTAATGGAGCATTCTGATGAAAAGGGGCATGGAGCATTGTGATTACAGGGCCCTGGAGCATTGTAATTACAAGAGCAAGGAGCTTTGTGATGAGAAGGCCATGGAGCATTCTCTTGATTTGTGTCATGCTGTTTTGTGATGACAAAGGCATGGACCATTGTGATTACAGGTGTCTTGGATCATTGTGATGACAAGGGTCATGGAGCCTTGGGAGGAGAAGGCCGTGGGACATTATGATGGCGGGGGTCATGGAGCATTGTTATGACGGGGGTAATGGAGCATTGTGATTAAAAGGGCACGGAACATAGGTCTATAAAATTTCATGGATTATTGTGATGACAGTGGGTATGGAGCATTGTGATGACAAGGGCTTGGAACACTGTGATACATGGGTTATGGAGGATTGTAATGACATGGGCATGGAGCATTGTGATGAGAAGGGCATCGAGAATTGTGATGACAAGCGTCATGGAGCTTTGTGATGACAAGGGCATGGAGCAATATGATGAGATGTTTCAGGGAGCATTGTGATGACAATGGCATGGAGCATTGTGATGCCAAGGGTCATGGAGCTGTGTGATAACAAATGTCATGGAACAGTTTGATGACAAGGGCATGGTGCATTGTGATGAGAAGGGCAGGGAGCTTTGTGATGAAAGGTGTTATGGAATATTGTGATGTCAGGGCTCATGGAGCATTGTGATGATATGGGCATGTAGCATGGTGATGACAGGTGTCATGGAACAGTGTGAGATGACAAGTGTTTTGAGCATTGTGATGACAAACATCTTGGATCATTGAGATGACAAGGGCATGGAGTAGTGTGATGACAGGCATCATGGAGCATTGTGATGAGTGTGTTATGGAACATTGTGTTCACAAGGGTTTGGAGCATAGTGATGACAGAGGTCATGGATCATGTTGATTTCAAGGAGCATGGAACATTGTGATGACAAGGGCATGAAGCAATGTGATCCCAAGTTTCAGGGAGGATTCTGATCACAATGGTAATGGAGAATTGTGATGAGAATCACATGGAGCACTGTGATGACAAGTTCATGTAGCATTTTGCTGACAAAGTCATGGAGCATTGTGATGACAAGTGTCATGGAACATTGTGATAACAGGGGTCATAGAGCATTAGGATGACAAGAGCACGGACCATTTTGATGAGAAGAGTCATGGAGCATTTTGATGACAAGAGCCACAGATCATTGTGTTGTCAGGGGTCATTGAGCGTTGTGATGACAGTGGTCATGGAGGATTGAGATGAAAATGTTCTTGGAGCATTGTGAACCCAAGGGAATGGAGCATTGTTGTGACAATATCCTGGAGCATTGTGATGAGATGACCATGGAGTCTTTTGATGACAAGTCTCATGGAGCATGCTGATGGAAAGGCGCATGGAGCATTGTGATTACAGTTGTTTTGGAGCATTGTGATGACAAGAGCATGGAGCATTGTGATGAGAAGTCCATGGAACATTCTGATGACCCGCATCATGGAGTTTTGTGATGACAATGGCAAGAGGCATTGTGATTACAGGGGTCTTGGAGCATTGTGATGAAAAGGGCAGGGATCATTGTGATGACAAAGGCATGGAGCCTTGCCATGACAGGTTTCAAGGAGCCTACTGACGACAAGTGTCAGGGAGCATTGTGATGAAATGTGTATTGAGCATTGTGATGACAAAGGTCATGGAGCATTGTGATGAGAAGACCATGGATAATTGGGATGACGAGCGTCATGGGGCGTTGTGATGACAAGTGATATGGAAGATTGTGATCACAAGGATTTGGAGCATTGTGATGACAGAGGTCATGGAGCATTTTGATTTCATTGTGATGACAAAATCATGAAAATAATGATGAAGGGCATGGTGCATTGTGATGATAGGGTTCATGGAGCACTGAGATGAAAAGTGTCAAGGAGCATTGTTATGACAGATGTCTTGGAGCACTGTGATGACAAGGGCATGGAGCATTGTGATGAGAAGGCCAAGGAGAATTCTGATGACATGCGTCATGGAGCTTCGTGATGACAAGGGCATAGAGCATTGTGATTACAGGGGTCTTGGAGCATTGAGAAGAAAAGGGGCATGGGGCATTGTGATTACTGGGGTATTGGAGCATTGTGATGACAAGGGAATCGAGCATTGTGATGAAGTAGGCATGGAACCTTTTCATGACAGGGTTCAAGGAGGATTCTGATGACAAGAGTCAGGGAGCATTGTGATGACAAAAGTCATGAAGCACTGTGATGACAAGGATAATGGAGCATTGTGATGAGAAGTTCATGGAGCATTGTGATAACAGGGGTCATAGAGCATTAGGATGTCAAGAGCATGGACCATTTTGATGAGAAGAGTCATGGAGCATTTTGATGACAGGAGCCACAGATCATTGTTTTGTCACGGGTCATTGAGCGTTGTGATGACAGTGGTCATGGAGGATTGGTCTGAAAATGTTCTTGGTGCATTGTGAACACAAGGAAGTGGTGACAATATCCTGGAGCATTGTGATGAGATGACCATGGAGTCTTTTGATGACAAGTCTCATGGGGCATGCTGATGGAAAGATGCATGGAGCATTGTGATTACAGTTGTTTTGGAGCATTGTGATGGCAAGAGCATGGAGCATTGTGATGAGAAGTCCATGGAACATTGTGAGGACCCGCATCTTGGAGTTTTGTGATGAGAATTGCAAGAGGCATTGTGATTACAGGGGTCTTGGAGCATTGTGATGAAAAGGGCATGTATCATTGTGATGACAAAGGCATGGAGCCTTGCCATGACAGGTTTCAAGGAGCGTACTGACGACAAGTGTCAGGGAGCATTGTGATGAAAAGTGTATTGAGCATTGTGATGACAAAGTTCATGGAGCATTGTGATGAGAAGACCATGGATAATTGGGATACCGAGCGTCATGGGGCGTTGTGATGACACGTGTTATGGAACATTGTGATCAGAAGGGTTTGGAGCATTGTGATGACAGAGGTCATGGAGCATTTTGGTTTCATTGTGATGACAAAATCATGAAGATTATGATGAAGGTCATGATGCATTGTGATGATAGGGTTCATGGAGCATTGAGATGAAAAGTGTCAAGGAGCATTGTTATGACAGGTGTCTTGGAGCATTGTGATGACAAGGGCATGGAGCATTTTGATGAGAAGGCCAAGGAGAATTCTGATGACATGTGTCATGGAGCTTCGTGATGACAAGGGCATAGAGCATTCTGATTACAGGGGTCTTGGAGCATTGAGAAGAAAAGTGGCATGGAGCATTGTGATTACAGGGGTATTGGAGCATTGTGATGACAAGAGAATCGAGCATTATGATGAAATAGGCATGGAACCTTTTCATGACACGGTTCAAGGAGGATTCTGATGACAAGTGTCAGGGAGCATTGTGATGACAAATAATGAAGCACTGTGATGACAAGGATATTGGAGCATTGTGATGAGAAGTTAACGGAACATTGGGCTGAAAATGTTTATGGAGTATTGTGATGACAGGAGTCAGGGAGCATTGTGATGAGAAGGGAATGGAGCATTGAGATGACAAGACCCTGGAGCATTGTGATGAGAAGACCATGGAGCCTTGTGATGACAAGTCTCATTGAGCATTCTGATGAAAAGGGGCATGGAGCATTGTGATTACAGGGGTCTTGGAGCACTGTGATGACAATGGCATGGAACAATTTGATGTGAAGAACATGGAGCTTTCTGATGATATGTGTCATGTAGTTTTGTGATGAAAAGGGCATGGAGCATTGTGATTACAGGGGTTTGGGGCACTGTGATGACAATGGTCATAGAGCCTTGTGATGAAATGGCCTTGATGGCAGGGGTCATGGAGCATTCTTATGACAGTGGTAATGGAGAATTGTGATGACAAAGGCATGGAGCATTTTGTTGAGAATGGCATCGAGCATTGTGATAACAAGCATCATGGAGCTCTGAGATGACAAAGTCATGGAGCAATGCGATGAGTGGGTTCATGGAGCATTGTGATGACAATGGCATGGAGCATTGTGATGCCAAATGTCATGGACCTTTGTGATGACAAAGGTCATGGAGCATTTTGCTGACAAGGGCATGGTGCACTGTGATGAGTAGGACAGAGAGCAATGTGATGACACGGTCATGGAGCAATTGGATGAAAAGTGTCGTGGAACATTTTGATGACAGGGGTTATGGATCATTGTGATGTCAAGGGTCATCGAGCATTGTTCTGAAAAGTGTCATGCTGCATTTTGATGACAGGTGTTATAGAACATTGTGATGTCAGGGGTCATGGAGCAGTGTGATGATAAGGGCATGTAGCATTGTGATGACAGGGGTCATGGAGCATTTTGGTTTCATTGTGATGACAAAATCATGAAGATTATGATGAAGGGCATGATGCATTGTGATGATAGGGTTCATGGAGCACTGAGATGAAAAGTGTCATGGAGCATTGTTATGACAGGTGTCTTGGAGCATTATGATGACAAGGGCATGGAGCATTGTGATGAGAAGGCCAAGGAGAATACTGATGACATGCGTCATGGAGCTTCGTGATGACAAGGGCATAGAGCATTGTGATTACATGGGTCTTGGAGCATTGAGAAGAAAAGGGTCATGGAGCATTGTGATTACAGGGGTATTGGAGCATTGTGATGACATGGGAATCGAGCATTGTGATGAAATAGGCATGGAACCTTTTCATGACACGGTTCAAGGAGGATTCTGATGACAAGTGTCAAGGAGCATTGTGATGACAAAGGTCATGAAGCACTGTGATGACAAGGATATTGGAGCATTGTGATGAGAAGTTCATGGAGCATTGGGCTGAAAATTTTCATGGAGTATTGTGATGACAGGAGTCAGGGAGCATTGTGATGACAAGGGAATGGAGCATTGAGATGACAAGACCCTGGAGCATTGTGATGAGAAGACCATGGAGCCTTGTGATGACAAGTCTCATGGAGCATTCTGATGAAATGTGCCATGGAGCATTGTGATTACAGGGGTCTTGGAGCATTGTGATGACAATGGCATGGAAAAATTTGATGTGAAGGCCAAGGAGCTTTCTGATGATATGTGTCATGGAGTATTGTGATGAAAAGGGCATGGAGCATTGTGATTACAGGGGTCTTGGGGCACTGT
This sequence comes from Mesoplodon densirostris, assembly GCF_025265405.1. NCBI lineage: Eukaryota > Metazoa > Chordata > Mammalia > Artiodactyla > Ziphiidae > Mesoplodon > Mesoplodon densirostris. The sequence goes on from NC_082682.1 coordinate 5,012,743, forward strand.
GATGACAATGGTCATGGAGCCTTGTGATTAAAAGGCCTTGATGGCAGGGGTCATGGAGCATTCTTATGACAGTGGTAATGGAGCATTGTGATGACAAAGGCATGGAGCATTTTGATGAGAAGTGCATCGAGCATTGTGATAACAAGCATCATGGAGCTTTGAGATGACAAATTCATGGAGCAATGTGATGAGTGGTTTCATGGAGCATTGTGATGACAATGGCATGGAGCATTGTGATGCCAAAGGTCATGGACCTTTGTGATGACAAAGGTCATGGAGCATTTTGCTGACAAGGGCATGGTGCACTGTGATGAGTAGGACAGAGAGCAATGTGATGACACGGTCATGGAGCAATTGGATGAAAAGTGTCATGGAACATTTTGATGACAGGGGTTATGGATCATTGTGATGTCAAGGGTCATCGAGCATTGTGATGAAAAGTGTCATGCTGCATTTTGATGACAGGTGTTATAGAACATTGGGATATCAGGGGTCATGGAGCAGTGTGATGATAAGGGCATGTAGCATTGTGATGACAGGGGTCATGGAACATTGTGATGACATGGTTGAGGGAGTATTGGGATGACTAGTGATGGAACATTGTGATATCAGTGGTGAGAGAGCATTTTGATGAGAATTGCATGGAGAAATTTTATGACATGATTTATGGAGCATTGTGATGAAAAGCTTGTGGAGAATTGTGATGACAAGCACATAGCATATTGTGATGACATGCGTCATGGAGCATTGTGCCTACAAGCACATGGAGCATTGTGGTGACAATGGCATGGAGCATGGTGATGACAGAGGCATGACAAATTGGTCTGACAAGTTTCATGGATTATTGTGATGACAGTGGGCATGGCGAATTGTGATGACAAGGGCATGGAGCATGGTGATGACAAGTTTATGGAGTATTGTGAAGACAGGTGTCTGGGAGCATTGTGATGACATATGTTCTTGTCCATTGTGATGAGAATGGCATGGGTAATTGTGATGCCAAGTGTCATGGAGGATTGTGATGTCAAACGTAATGGAGCGTTGTGATGACAAGGTCTTGGTGCATTGTAATGACAAGGGCCATTGAGAAGTTTGATGAAAAGGTCGTGAAGCATTGTGATGACAACCACATGTACCTTGCTATGACAGGGGTCATGGAGCATTGCGATTACAAATGCATGGAGAATGGTGATGACAAGAGCATGTAACATTGTGATGAGAAGTGTTTTGGAGCATTGTGATAACAAGGACGTGGAGAATTGTGATGACAAGGGACATGGAGCATTGTGAGGAACAGGGCATGGAGCACTGTGATGATAAGACCGTGGAGCATTGTGATGAGAAGACCATGGATAATAGTGATGACGAGTGTCATGGAGCACTGTAATGACAAGGGGCATGGAGCATTGTGAGGACATGTGTCATGGAGATTTGTGATGACAGGGGTCATGGAGCATTGTGATGACAAGTGTCATGGAGCATTCTGAGGACAAGCTTGTGGAGTATTGTGATGACAATGGCATGGAGCATTGTGATGGAAAGGGCATGGATGATTGTGATGAAAAAGGCATGGATCCTTTTCATGACAGGATTCAAGGAGCATTCCTACAACAAGTGTCAGGGAGCATTGTGATGACAAGTGTATTGAGCATTGTGATGGCCAAGGTCATGGAGCATTGAGATGACAAGGGCATGGAGTATTGTGATGACAGGCATCATGGAGCGTTGTGATGACAAGTCTTATGGAACATTGTGATCACACGGGTTTGGAGCATTGCGATGACAGAGTTCATGGATCATATTGATTTCAAGGAGCATGGATCTTTGTGATGACAAGGGCATGAAGCAATGTGATCCCAAGATGCATGGAGGATTGTGATGACAATGGTAATGGAGGAATGTGATGACAAGCGCATGGAATATTGTGATGAAAAAGTCATGTAGCGATTGCTGTCAAAGGCATGGAGCATTGATATGACAAGTGTCATGGAGCACTGTGATGACAAACGTCACGTAGCATTGTGATTACAGGGGTCATGGAGGATTGGAATGACACGGCCCAGGATCATTGTGTTGACAAGTGTTATGGATAATTTTGATGACAAGAGTCCCGGCTCATTGTGTTGTCAGGGGTCATGGAGCGTTGTGATGACAGTGGTCATGGAGCATTGGGATGACAAGGGTCATGGAGTATTGTGATCATAAGGTCATGGAGCATTGGGCTGAAAATGTTCATGGAGTATTGTGATGAGTTGTGTCATGGAGCATTGTGATGACAAGGGAATGGAGCATTGTGATGACAATATCCTGGAGCATTTAATGAGAAGACCATGGAGCCATGTGATGACAAGTCTCATGGAGCATTCTCATGAAAAGCGGCATGGAGCATTGTGATTACTGTGGTCTTGGAGCATTGTGATGAATAGGGCATGGAGCATTGTGATGAAAAAGGCATGGAGCCTTGCCCTGACAGGGTTCCAATAGCATGTTGACATCAAGTGTCAGGGACCATTGTAATGACAAGTGTATTGAGCATGGTGATGCCAAAGCTCATGGAGCATTGTGATGAGAAGACCATGGATAATTTTGATGACGAGCGTCATGGGGCGTTGTGAGGACAAGTGTTATGGAATATTGTGATCACAAGGGAGTGGAGCCTTGTGATGACAGAGGTCATGGAGCATTTTGAGTTCATTCTGATGACAATAGCATGAAGCACTATGATGATGGGCATGGTGCTTTGTGATGACAGGGTTCAGGGAGCTTTGAGTTGAAAAGGGGCATGGAGTATTGTAGTACAAGTGACTTGGAGCTTTGTGATGACAAGGGCATGCAGCATTGTAATGAGAAGGCCATGGAGGATTCTGATGACATGCGTCATGGAGCTTAGTGATGACAAGGGCATGGAGCATTGTGATGAGAAGACCATGGATAATGGTAATGACGAGCGTCATGGGGCATTGTGATGAAACGTGTTATGGAACATTGTGATCCCAAGGGTTTAGAGCATTGTGATGGCAGTTGTCATGGAGCATTTTGATTTCATTTTGGTTACAATAGCGTGAAGCAATATGATGATGGACATGTTGCATTGTGATGACAGGGTTCATCGAGCATTGAGATGAAAAGGGGCATGGAGCATTGTGATTACAGGGTTCCTGGAGCATTGTGATGACAAGGGTATGGAGCATTGTGATGAGAAGGCCATGGAGCCTTCTGATGACCTGTGTCATGGAGATTTTGATGACAAGGGCATGAAGCATTGTTGTAACAGGGGTCTTAGAGCATTGTGATTACAAAGGTTATGGAGCCTTGTGATAAGAAGGCCATGGAACATTGTGAAGGCTGGGGACATGGAGCATTGTTATGACAGTGACAATGGAGCATTGTGATGACAAGGGCATGGAGCATTGGTCTGAAAAGTTTCATGGTTTATTGTGATGAGAGTGGGCATGGAGCATTGTGATGACAAGGGCACGGAACACTGTGATACATGGGTCATGTAGGATTGTAACGACAAGGGCATGGAGAATTGTGATGACAAGATCATGTAACATTGTGATGAGAAGTGTCAAGGAGCATTGTGATGACAGAGATGTAGAGCATTGTGATGACAAGGGACATGGAGCATTGTGATGACCAGAGCATGGAGCATTGGTCTGACACGTTTCATGGATTATTGGGATGACAAATGTCATGGAGCATTTTGATGACAAGGGCGTGGGGCATTGTGATGGGAAGAGCAGGGAGCATTGTGATGACAAGTTTTATGGAGCATTGTGACGACAAGTTTGTGGAGCATTGTGATGACAAGCGCAAGTCACATTTTGATGCCATGGGTCATGGAGCACTGTGCTGAAAAGGGCATGCAGCATTGTGATGAGAAGGTTCATGGAGCATTGAGATGAAAAGGGGCATGGAGCATTGTGATGACAGGGGTCTAGGAGCTTTGTGATGACAGAGGTCATGGATCATTTTGATTTCCTTATGATGACAATAGCCTGAAGCATTATGATGATGGGCATGGTCCATTTTGATGACAGGTGTAATGGAGCATTGAGATGAAAAGTGGGATGGAACATTGTGATTACAAGGGTATAGGAGCATTGTGATGACAAGAGCATGGAGCATTGTGATGCCAAAGGTCATGGACCTTTGTGATGACAAAGGTCATGGAGCATTTTGCTGACAAGGGCATGGTGCACTGTGATGAGTAGGACAGAGAGCAATGTGATGACACGGTCATGGAGCAATTGGATGAAAAGTGTCATGGAACATTTTGATGACAGGGGTTATGGATCATTGTGATGTCAAGGGTCATCGAGCATTGTGATGAAAAGTGTCATGCTGCATTTTGATGACAGGTGTTATAGAACATTGTGATGTCAGGGGTCATGGAGCAGTGTGATGATAAGGGCATGTAGCATTGTGATGACAGGGGTCATGGAACATTGTGATGACATGGTTGAGGGAGTATTGGGATGACTAGTGATGGAACATTGTGATATCAGTGGTGAGAGAGCATTTTGATGAGAATTGCATGGAGAAATTTGATGACAAGATTTATGGAGCATTGTGATGACAAGCTTGAGGAGAATTGTGATGACAAGCACATGGCATATTGTGATGACATGTGTCATGGAGCATTGTGCTGACAAGCACATGGAGCATTGTGGTGACAATGGTATGGAGAATTGTGATGACAGAGGCATGACAAATTGGTCTGACAATTTTCATGGATTATTGGGATGACAGTGGGCATGGCGAATTGTGATGACAAGGGCATGGAGCATGGTGATGACAAGTTTATGGAGTATTGTGAAGACAGGTGTTCGGGAGCATTGTGATGACATATGTTCTGGTCCATTGTGATGAGAATGGCATGGGTAATTGTGATGCCAAGTGTCATGGAGGATTGTGATGTCAAACGTAATGGAGCATTGTGATGACAAGGTCTTGGTGCATTGTGATGACAAGGGCCATTGAGAAATTCGATGACAAGGTCATGAAGCATTGTGATGACAACCACATGTACCTTGCAATGACAGGGGTCATGGAGCATTGCGATTACAAATGCATGGAGAATGGTTATGACAAGAGCATGTAACATTGTGATGAGAAGTGTTTTGGAGCATTGTGATAACAAGGACGTGGAGAATTGTGATGACAAGGGACATGGAGCATTGTGAGGAACAGGGCATGGAGCACTGTGATGACAAGAACGTGGAGCATTGTGATGAGAAGACCATTGATAATAGTGATGACGAGTGTCATGGAGCACTGTAATGACAAGGGGCATGAGGCATTGTGAGGACAGGTGTCATGGAGCATTGTGATGACAGGGGTCATGGAGCATTGTGATGACAAGTGTCATGGAGCATTCTGAGGACAAGCTTGTGGAGTATTGTGATGACAATGGCATGGAGCATTGTGATGGAAAGGGCATGGATGATTGTGATGAAAAAGGCATGGATCCTTTTCATGACAGGATTCAAGGAGCATTTCTACAACAAGTGTCAGGGAGCATTGTGATGACAAGTGTATTGAGCATTGTGATGGCAAAGGTCATGGAGCATTGAGATGACAAGGGCATGGAGTATTGTGATGACAGGCATCATGGAGCGTTGTGATGACAAGTCTTATGGGACATTGTGATCACACGTGTTTGGAGCATTGCGATGACAGATTTAATGGTTCATATTGATTTCAAGGAGCATGGATCTTTGTGATGACAAGGGCATGAAGCAATGTGATCCCAAGATGCATGGAGGATTGTGATGACAATGGTAATGGAGGAATGTGATGACAAGCACATGGATCATTGTGATGAAATGGTCATGTAGTGATTGCTGTCAAAGGCATGGAGCATTGATATGACAAGTGTCATGGAGCACTGTGATGACAAACGTCACGTAGCATTGTGATTACAGGGGTCATGGAGGATTGGAATGACACGGCCCAGGATCATTGTGTTGACAAGTGTTATGGAGAATTTTGATGACAAGAGTCCCGGCTCATTGTGTTGTCAGGGGTCATGGAGCGTTGTGATGACAGTGGTCATGGAGCATTGGGATGACATGGGTCATGGAGCATTGTGATCATAAGGTCATGGAGCATTGGGCTGAAAATGTTCATGGAGTATTGTGATGAGTTGTGTCATGGAGCATTGTGATGACAAGTGCTCGGAACACTGTGATACATGGGTTATGGTGGATTGTAATGACATGGGCATGGAGCATTGTGATGAGAAGGGCATCGAGAATTGTGATGACAAGCGTCATGGAGCTTTGTGATGAAAAGGGCATGGAGCAATATGATGAGATATTTCAGGGAGCATTGTGATGACAATGGCATGGAGCATTGTGATGACAAGGGTCATGGAGCTGTGTGATAACAAATGTTATAGAGCAGTTTGATGACAAGGGCATGGTGCATTGTGATGAGAAGGGCAGGGAGCATTGTGATGACAGGTGTTATGGAACATTGTGATGTCAGGGCTCATGGAGCATTGTGATGATATGGGCATGTAGCATGGTGATGACAGGTGTCATGGAACATTGTGAGATGACAAGTGTTTTGAGCATTGTGATGACATACATCTTGGATCATTGAAATGACAAGGGCATGGAGTAATATGATGACAGGCATCATGGAGCATTGTGATGAGTGTGTTATGGAACATAGTGATCACAAGGGTTTGGAGCATAGTGATGACAGAGGTCATGGATCATTTTGATTTCAAGGAGCATTGGACATTGTGATGACAAGGGCATGAAGCAATGTGATCCCAAGTTTCAGGGAGGATTGTGATAACAATAGTAATGGAGTATTGTGATGAGAATCACATGGAGCACTGTGATGACAAGGTCATGTAACATTTTGCTGACAAAGGCATGGAGCATTGTGATGACTAGTGTCATGGAACATTGTGATAACAGGGGTCATAGCGCATTAGGATGACAAGAGCATGGACCATTTTGATGAGAAGAGTCATGGAGCATTTTGATGACAAGAGCCACAGATCATTGTTTTGTCCGGGGTCATTGAGCGTTGTGATGACAGTGGTCATGGAGGATTGGGCTGAAAATGTTCTTGGAGCATTGTGAACACAAGGGAATGGAGCATTGTGGTGACAAAATCCTGGAGCATTGTGATGAGATGACCATGGAGTCTTTTGATGACAAGTCTCATGGATCATGCTGATGGAAAGGCGCATTGAGCATTGTGATTACAGTTGTTTGGGAGCATTGTGATGACAAGAGCATGGATCATTGTGATGAGAAGTCCATGGAACATTCTGATGACCCGCATCATGGAGTTTTGTGATGACAATGGCAAGAGGCATTGTGATTACAGGGGTCTTGGAGCATTGTGATGAAAAAGGCAGGTATCATTGTGATGACAAAGGCATGGAGCCTTGCCATGACAGGTTTCAAGGAGCGTACTGATGACAAGTGTCAGGGAGCATTGTAATGAAAAGTGTATTGAGCATTGTGATGACAAAGGTCATGGAGCATTGTGATGAGAAGACCATGGATAATTGGGATGACGAGCGTCATGGGGCGTTGTGATGACAAGTGTTATGGAACATTGTGATCTCAAGGGTTTGGAGCATTGTGATGACAGAGGTCATGGAGCATTTTGATTTCATTGTGATGACAAAATCATGAAGATTATGATGAAGGGCATGGTGCATTGTGATTATAGGGTTCATGGAGCACTGAGATGAAAAGTGTCAAGGAGCATTGTTATGACAGGTGTCTTGGAGCACTGTGATGACAAGGGCATGGAGCATTATGATGAGAAGGCCAAGGAGTATTCTGATGACATACGTCATGTAGCTTCGTGATGACAAGGGCATAGAGCATTGTGATTACAGGGGTCTTGGAGCATTGAGAAGAAAGGGGCATGAAACATTGTGATTACAGGGGTATTGGAGCATTGTGATGACAAGGTAATCGAGCATTGTGATGAAATACGCATGGAACCTTTTCATGACACGGTTCAAGGAGGATTCTGCTGACAAGTGTCTGGGAGCATTGTGATGACAAAAGTCATGAAGCACTGTGATGACAAGGATAATGGAGCATTGTGATGAGAAGTTCATGGAGTATTGTGATAACAGGGGTCATAGAGCATTAGGATGACAAGAGCACGGGCCATTTTGATGAGAAGAGTCATGGAGCATTTTGATGACAAGAGCCACAGATCATTGTGTTGTCAGGGGTCATTGAGCGTTGTGATGACAGTGGTCATGGAGGATTGGGCTGAAAATATTCTTGGAGCATTGTGAACACAAGGGAATGGAGCCTTGGGAGGAGAAGGCCGTGGGACATTATGATGGCGGGGGTCATTGAGCATTGTTATGACGGGGGTAATGGAGCATTGTGATTAAAAGGGTACGGAACATAGTTCTATAAATTTTCATGGATTATTGTGATGACAGTGGGTAAGGAGCATTGTGACGACAAGGGCTCGGAACATTGTTTTACATGGGTTATGGAGGATTGTAATGTCATGGGCATGGAGCATTGTGATGAGAAGGGCATCGGGAATTGTGATGACAAGCGTCATGGAGCTTTGTGATGACAAGGTCATGGAGCAATATGATGAGATGTTTCAGGGAGCATTGTGATGACAATGGCATGGAGCATTGTGATGCCAAGAGTCATGGAGCTGTGTGATAACAAATGTTATGGAGCAGTTTGATGACAAGGGCATGGTGCATTGTGATGAGAAGGGCAGGGAGCATTGTGATCACAGGTGTTATGGAACATTGTGATGTCAGGGCTCATGGAGCATTGTGATGATATGGGCATGTAGCATGGTGATGACAGGTGTCATGGAACATTGTGAGATGACAAGTGTTTTGAGCATTGTGATGACATATATCTTGGATCATTGAAATGACAAGGGCATGGAGTAATATGATGACAGGCATCATGGAGCATTGTGATGAGTGTGTTATGGAACATAGTGATCACAAGGGTTTGGAGCATAGTGATGACAGAGGTCATGGATCATTTTGATTTCAAGGAGCATGGAACATTGTGATGACAAGGGCATGAAGCAAGGTGATCCCAAGTTTCAGGGAGGATTGTGATGACAATGGTAATGGAGTATTGTGATGAGAATCACATGGAGCACTCTGATGACAAGGTCATGTAACATTTTGCTGACAAAGGCATGGAGCATTGTGATGACAAGTGTCATGGAACATTGTGAAAACAGGGGTCATAGAGCATTAGGAGGACAAGAGCATGGAACTTTTTTTTTTTTTTTTTTTTTTTTTCTCTACGCGGGCCTCTCACTGTTGTGGCCTCTCCCTTTCCGGAGCACAGGTTTCGGATGCGCAGGCTCAGCGGCCATGGCTCACGGGCCCAGCTGCTCCGCGGCATATGGGATCCTCCCAGACCAGGGCACGAACTCGTATCCCCTGCATCGGCATGCGGACTCTCAACCACTGCGCCACCAGGGCGGCCCGAGCATGGCCCATTTTGATGAGAAGAGTCATGGAGCATTTTGATTACAAGAGCCACAGATCATTGTGTTGTCAGGGGTCATTGAGCGTTGTGATGACAGTGGTCATGGAGGATTGGGCTGAAAATGTTCTTGGAGCATTGTGAACACAAGGGAATGGAGCATTGTGGTGACAATATCCTGGAGCATTGTGCTGAGATGACCATGGTGTCTTTTGATGACAAGTCTCATGGAGCAAGCTAATGGAAAGGGGCATGGAGCATTGTGATTACAGTTGTCTTGGAGCATTGTGATGACAAGAGCATGGAGCATTGTGATGAGAAGTCCATGGAACATTCTGATGACATGCATCATGGAGCTTTGTGATGACAATGGCAAGAGGCATTGTGATTACAGGGGTCTTGGAGCATTGTGATGAAAAGGGCATGGATCATTGTGATGACAAAGACATGGAGCCTTACCATGACAGGTTTCAAGGAGCGTACTGACGACAAGTGTCAGGGAGCATTGTGATGAAAAATGTATTGAGCATTGTGATGACAAAGGTCATGGAGCATTGTGATGAGAAGACCATGGATAATTGGGATGACGAGCGTCATGGGGCGTTGTGATGACAAGTGTTATGGAATATTGTGATCACAAGGGTTTGGAGCATTGTGATGACAGAGGTCATGGAGCATTTTGATTTCATTGTGATGACATAATCATGAAGTTTATGTTGAAGGGCATGGTGCATTGTGATGATAGGGTTCATGGAGCACTGAGATGAAAAGTGTCAAGGAGCATTGTTATGACAGGTGTCTTGGAGCACTGTGATGACAAGGGCATGGAGCATTGTGATGAGAAGGCCAAGGAGAATTCTGATGACATGCGTCAGGGAGCTTCGTGATGACAAGGGCATAGAGCATTGTGATTACAGGGGTCTTGGAGCATTGTGATGACAAGGCAATCGAGCATTGTGATGAAATAGGCATGGAACATTTTCATGACAGGGTTCAAGGAGGATTCTGCTGACAAGTGTCTGGGAGCATTGTGATGACAAAAGTCATGAAGCACTGTGATGACAAGGATAATGGAGCATTGTGATGAGAAGTTCATGGAGCATTGTGATAACAGTGGTCATAGAGCATTAGGATGATAAGAGCACGGACCATTTTGATGAGAAGAGTCATGGAGCATTTTGATGACAAGAGCCACAGATCATTGTGTTGTCAGGGGTCATTGAGCGTTTTGATGACAGTGGTCATGGAGGATTGGGCTGAAAATGTTCTTGGAACATTGTGAACACAAGGGAATGGAGCATTGTGGTGACAATATCCTGGAGCATTGTGATGAGATGACCATGGAGTATTTTGATGACAAGTCTCATGGGGCATGCTGATGGAAAGGCGCATGGAGCATTGTGATTACAGTTGTTTTGGAGCATTGTGATGACAAGAGCATGGAGCATTGTGATGAGAATTCCATGGAACATTCTGATGACCCACATCATGGAGCATTGTGATGACAATTGTAAGAGGCATTGTGATTACAGGTGTCTTGGAGCATTGTGATGAAAAGGGCAGGGATCATTGTGATGACAAAGGCATGGAGCCTTGCCATGACAGGGTTCAAGGAGCCTACTGACGACAAGTGTCAGGGAGCATTGTGATGAAAAGTGTATTGAGCATTGTGATGACAAAGGTCATGGACCATTGTGATGAGAAGACCATGGATAATTGGGATACCGAGCGTCATGGGGCGTTGTGATGACAAGTGTTATGGAACATTGTGATCACAAGGGTTTGGAGCATTGTGATGACAGAGGTCATGGAGCATTTTGGTTTCATTGTGATGACAAAATCATGAAGATTATGATGAAGGGCATGGTGCATTGTGATGATAGGGTTCATGGAGCACTGAGATGAAAAGTGTCAAGGAGCATTGTTATGACAGGTATCTTGGAGCACTGTGATGACAAGGGCATGGAGCATTGTGATGAGAAGGCCAAGGAGAATTCTGATGACATGCGTCATGGAGCTTCGTGATGACAAGGGCATAGAGCATTGTGATTACAGGGGTCTTGGATCATTGAGAAGAAAAGGGGCATGGAGCATTGTGATTACAGGGGTATCGGAGCATTGTAATGACAAGGGAATCGAGCATTGTGATGAAATAGGCATGGAATCTTTTCATGACACGGTTCAAGGAGGATTCTGCTGACAAGTGTCAGGGAGCATTGTGATGACAAAAGTCATGAAGCACTGTGATGACAAGGATAATGGAGCATTGTGATGAGAAGTTCATGGAGTATTGTGATAACAGGAGTCATAGAGCATTAGGATGACAAGAGCACGGACCATTTTGATGAGAAGAGTCATGGAGCATTTTGATGACAAGAGCCACAGATCATTGTGTTGTCAGGGGTCATTGAGCGTTGTGATGACAGTGGTCATGGAGGATTGGGCTGAAAATGTTCTTGGAGCATTGTGAACACAAGGGAATGGAGCCTTGGGAGGAGAAGGCCGTGGGACATTATGATGGCGGGGGTCATTGAGCATTGTTATGACGGGGGTAATGGAGCATTGTGATTAAAAGGGTACGGAACATAGTTCTATAAATTTTCATGGATTATTGTGATGACAGTGGGTAAGGAGCATTGTGATGACAAGGGCTCGGAACATTGTTTTACATGGGTTATGGAGGATTGTAATGACATGGGCATGGAGCATTGTGATGAGAAGGGCATCGGGAATTGTGATGACAAGCGTCATGGAGCTTTGTGATGACAAGGTCATGGAGCAATATGTTGAGATGTTTCAGGGAGCATTGTGATGACAATGGCATGGAGCATTGTGATGACAAGAGTCATTGAGCTGTGTGATAACAAATGTTATGGAGCAGTTTGATGACAAGGGCATGGTGCATTGTGATGAGAAGGGCAGGGAGCATTGTGATGACAGGTGTTATGGAACATTGTGATGTCAGGGCTCATGGAGCATTGTGATGATATGGGCATGTAGCATGGTGATGACAGGTGTCATGGAACATTGTGAGATGACAAGTGTTTTGAGCATTGTGATGACATATATCTTGGATCATTGGAATGACAAGGGCATGGAGTAATGTGATGACAGGCATCATGGAGCATTGTGATGAGTGTGTTATGGAACATAGTGATCACAAGGGTTTGGAGCATAGTGATGACAGAGGTCATGGATCATTTTGATTTCAAGGAGCATGGAACATTGTGATGACAAGGGCATGAAGCAAGGTGATCCCAAGTTTCAGGGAGGATTGTGATGACAATGGTAATGGAGTATTGTGATGAGAATCACATGGAGCACTCTGATGACAAGGTCATGTAACATTTTGCTGACAAAGGCATGGAGCATTGTGATGACAAGTGTCATGGAACATTGTGAAAACAGGGGTCATAGAGCATTAGGAGGACAAGAGCATGGAACTTTTTTTTTTTTTTTTTTTTTTTTTTCTCTACGCGGGCCTCTCACTGTTGTGGCCTCTCCCTTTCCGGAGCACAGGTTTCGGATGCGCAGGCTCAGCGGCCATGGCTCACGGGCCCAGCTGCTCCGCGGCATATGGGATCCTCCCAGACCAGGGCACGAACTCGTATCCCCTGCATCGGCATGCGGACTCTCAACCACTGCGCCACCAGGGCGGCCCGAGCATGGCCCATTTTGATGAGAAGAGTCATGGAGCATTTTGATGACAAGAGCCACAGATCATTGTGTTGTCAGGGGTCATTGAGCGTTGTGATGACAGTGGTCATGGAGGATTGGGCTGAAAATGTTCTTGGAGCATTGTGAACACAAGGGAATGGAGCATTGTGGTGACAATATCCTGGAGCATTGTGCTGAGATGACCATGGTGTCTTTTGATGACAAGTCTCATGGAGCAAGCTAATGGAAAGGGGCATGGAGCATTGTGATTACAGTTGTCTTGGAGCATTGTGATGACAAGAGCATGGAGCATTGTGATGAGAAGTCCATGGAACATTCTGATGACATGCATCATGGAGCTTTGTGATGACAATGGCAAGAGGCATTGTGATTACAGGGGTCTTGGAGCATTGTGATGAAAAGGGCATGGATCATTGTGATGACAAAGACATGGAGCCTTACCATGACAGGTTTCAAGGAGCGTACTGACGACAAGTGTCAGGGAGCATTGTGATGAAAAATGTATTGAGCATTGTGATGACAAAGGTCATGGAGCATTGTGATGAGAAGACCATGGATAATTGGGATGACGAGCGTCATGGGGCGTTGTGATGACAAGTGTTATGGAATATTGTGATCACAAGGGTTTGGAGCATTGTGATGACAGAGGTCATGGAGCATTTTGATTTCATTGTGATGACATAATCATGAAGTTTATGTTGAAGGGCATGGTGCATTGTGATGATAGGGTTCATGGAGCACTGAGATGAAAAGTGTCAAGGAGCATTGTTATGACAGGTGTCTTGGAGCACTGTGATGACAAGGGCATGGAGCATTGTGATGAGAAGGCCAAGGAGAATTCTGATGACATGCGTCAGGGAGCTTCGTGATGACAAGGGCATAGAGCATTGTGATTACAGGGGTCTTGGAGCATTGTGATGACAAGGCAATCGAGCATTGTGATGAAATAGGCATGGAACATTTTCATGACAGGGTTCAAGGAGGATTCTGCTGACAAGTGTCTGGGAGCATTGTGATGACAAAAGTCATGAAGCACTGTGATGACAAGGATAATGGAGCATTGTGATGAGAAGTTCATGGAGCATTGTGATAACAGTGGTCATAGAGCATTAGGATGATAAGAGCACGGACCATTTTGATGAGAAGAGTCATGGAGCATTTTGATGACAAGAGCCACAGATCATTGTGTTGTCAGGGGTCATTGAGCGTTTTGATGACAGTGGTCATGGAGGATTGGGCTGAAAATGTTCTTGGAACATTGTGAACACAAGGGAATGGAGCATTGTGGTGACAATATCCTGGAGCATTGTGATGAGATGACCATGGAGTATTTTGATGACAAGTCTCATGGGGCATGCTGATGGAAAGGCGCATGGAGCATTGTGATTACAGTTGTTTTGGAGCATTGTGATGACAAGAGCATGGAGCATTGTGATGAGAATTCCATGGAACATTCTGATGACCCACATCATGGAGCATTGTGATGACAATTGTAAGAGGCATTGTGATTACAGGTGTCTTGGAGCATTGTGATGAAAAGGGCAGGGATCATTGTGATGACAAAGGCATGGAGCCTTGCCATGACAGGGTTCAAGGAGCCTACTGACGACAAGTGTCAGGGAGCATTGTGATGAAAAGTGTATTGAGCATTGTGATGACAAAGGTCATGGACCATTGTGATGAGAAGACCATGGATAATTGGGATACCGAGCGTCATGGGGCGTTGTGATGACAAGTGTTATGGAACATTGTGATCACAAGGGTTTGGAGCATTGTGATGACAGAGGTCATGGAGCATTTTGGTTTCATTGTGATGACAAAATCATGAAGATTATGATGAAGGGCATGGTGCATTGTGATGATAGGGTTCATGGAGCACTGAGATGAAAAGTGTCAAGGAGCATTGTTATGACAGGTATCTTGGAGCACTGTGATGACAAGGGCATGGAGCATTGTGATGAGAAGGCCAAGGAGAATTCTGATGACATGCGTCATGGAGCTTCGTGATGACAAGGACATAGAGCATTGTGATTACAGGGGTCTTGGATCATTGAGAAGAAAAGGGGCATGGAGCATTGTGATTACAGGGGTATCGGAGCATTGTAATGACAAGGGAATCGAGCATTGTGATGAAATAGGCATGGAATCTTTTCATGACACGGTTCAAGGAGGATTCTGCTGACAAGTGTCAGGGAGCATTGTGATGACAAAAGTCATGAAGCACTGTGATGACAAGGATAATGGAGCATTGTGATGAGAAGTTCATGGAGTATTGTGATAACAGGAGTCATAGAGCATTAGGATGACAAGAGCACGGACCATTTTGATGAGAAGAGTCATGGAGCATTTTGATGACAAGAGCCACAGATCATTGTGTTGTCAGGGGTCATTGAGCGTTGTGATGACAGTGGTCATGGAGGATTGGGCTGAAAATGTTCTTGGAGCATTGTGAACACAAGGGAATGGAGCCTTGGGAGGAGAAGGCCGTGGGACATTATGATGGCGGGGGTCATTGAGCATTGTTATGACGGGGGTAATGGAGCATTGTGATTAAAAGGGTACGGAACATAGTTCTATAAATTTTCATGGATTATTGTGATGACAGTGGGTAAGGAGCATTGTGATGACAAGGGCTCGGAACATTGTTTTACATGGGTTATGGAGGATTGTAATGACATGGGCATGGAGCATTGTGATGAGAAGGGCATCGGGAATTGTGATGACAAGCGTCATGGAGCTTTGTGATGACAAGGTCATGGAGCAATATGTTGAGATGTTTCAGGGAGCATTGTGATGACAATGGCATGGAGCATTGTGATGACAAGAGTCATTGAGCTGTGTGATAACAAATGTTATGGAGCAGTTTGATGACAAGGGCATGGTGCATTGTGATGAGAAGGGCAGGGAGCATTGTGATGACAGGTGTTATGGAACATTGTGATGTCAGGGCTCATGGAGCATTGTGATGATATGGGCATGTAGCATGGTGATGACAGGTGTCATGGAACATTGTGAGATGACAAGTGTTTTGAGCATTGTGATGACATATATCTTGGATCATTGGAATGACAAGGGCATGGAGTAATGTGATGACAGGCATCATGGAGCATTGTGATGAGTGTGTTATGGAACATAGTGATCACAAGGATTTGGAGCATAGTGATGACAGAGGTCATGGACCATTTTGATTTCAAGGAGCATGGAACATTGTGATGACAAGGGCATGAAGCAATGTGATCCCAAGTTTCAGGGAGGATTGTGATGACAATGGTAATGGAGTATTGTGATGAGAATCACATGGAGCACTGTGATGACAAGGTCATGTAGCATTTTGCTGACAAAGGCATGGAGCATTGTGATGACAAGTGTCATGGAACCTTGTGAAAACAGGGGTCATAGAGCATTAGGATGACAAGAGCATGGAACTTTTTTTTTTTTTTTTTTTTTTTTCTGTATGCGGGCCTCTCACTGTTGTGGCCTCTCCCTTTCCGGAGCACAGGTTTCGGATGCGCAGGCTCAGCGGCCATGGCTCACGGGCCCAGCCGCTCCGCGGCATATGGGATCGTCCCAGACCAGGGCACGAACTCGTATCCCCTGCATCGGCATTCGGACTCTCAACCACTGCGCCACCAGGGCGGCCCGAGCATGGCCCATTTTGATGAGAAGAGTCATGGAGCATTTTGATGACAAGAGCCACAGATCATTGTGTTGTCAGGGGTCATTGAGCGTTGTGATGACAGTGGTCATGGAGGATTGGGCTGAAAATGTTCTTGGAGCATTGTGAACACAAGGGAATGGAGCATTGTGGTGACAATATCCTGGAGCATTGTGCTGAGATGACCATGGTGTCTTTTGATGACAAGTCTCATGGAGCAAGCTAATGGAAAGGGGCATGGAGCATTGTGATTACAGTTGTCTTGGAGCATTGTGATGACAAGAGCATGGAGCATTGTGATGAGAAGTCCATGGAACATTCTGATGACATGCATCATGGAGCTTTGTGATGACAATGGCAAGAGGCATTGTGATTACAGGGGTCTTGGAGCATTGTGATGAAAAGGGCATGGATCATTGTGATGACAAAGACATGGAGCCTTACCATGACAGGTTTCAAGGAGCGTACTGACGACAAGTGTCAGGGAGCATTGTGATGAAAAATGTATTGAGCATTGTGATGACAAAGGTCATGGAGCATTGTGATGAGAAGACCATGGATAATTGGGATGACGAGCGTCATGGGGCGTTGTGATGACAAGTGTTATGGAATATTGTGATCACAAGGGTTTGGAGCATTGTGATGACAGAGGTCATGGAGCATTTTGATTTCATTGTGATGACATAATCATGAAGTTTATGTTGAAGGGCATGGTGCATTGTGATGATAGGGTTCATGGAGCACTGAGATGAAAAGTGTCAAGGAGCATTGTTATGACAGGTGTCTTGGAGCACTGTGATGACAAGGGCATGGAGCATTGTGATGAGAAGGCCAAGGAGAATTCTGATGACATGCGTCAGGGAGCTTCGTGATGACAAGGGCATAGAGCATTGTGATTACAGGGGTCTTGGAGCATTGTGATGACAAGGCAATCCAGCATTGTGATGAAATAGGCATGGAACATTTTCATGACAGGGTTCAAGGAGGATTCTGCTGACAAGTGTCTGGGAGCATTGTGATGACAAAAGTCATGAAGCACTGTGATGACAAGGATAATGGAGCATTGTGATGAGAAGTTCATGGAGCATTGTGATAACAGGGGTCATAGAGCATTAGGATGATAAGAGCACGGACCATTTTGATGAGAAGAGTCATGGAGCATTTTGATGACAAGAGCCACAGATCATTGTGTTGTCAGGGGTCATTGAGCGTTTTGATGACAGTGGTCATGGAGGATTGGGCTGAAAATGTTCTTGGAACATTGTGAACACAAGGGAATGGAGCATTGTGGTGACAATATCCTGGAGCATTGTGATGAGATGACCATGGAGTATTTTGATGACAAGTCTCATGGGGCATGCTGATGGAAAGGCGCATGGAGCATTGTGATTACAGTTGTTTTGGAGCATTGTGATGACAAGAGCATGGAGCATTGTGATGAGAAGTCCATGGAACATTCTGATGACCCACATCATGGAGCATTGTGATGACAATTGTAAGAGGCATTGTGATTACAGGTGTCTTGGAGCATTGTGATGAAAAGGGCAGGGATCATTGTGATGACAAAGGCATGGAGCCTTGCCATGACAGGGTTCAAGGAGCTTACTGACGACAAGTGTCAGGGAGCATTGTGATGAAAAGTGTATTGAGCATTGTGATGACAAAGGTCATGGACCATTGTGATGAGAAGACCATGGATAATTGGGATACCGAGCGTCATGGGGCGTTGTGATGACAAGTGTTATGGAACATTGTGATCACAAGGGTTTGGAGCATTGTGATGACAGAGGTCATGGAGCATTTTGGTTTCATTGTGATGACAAAATCATGAAGATTATGATGAAGGGCATGGTGCATTGTGATAATAGGGTTCATGGAGCACTGAGATGAAAAGTGTCAAGGAGCATTGTTATGACAGGTATCTTGGAGCACTGTGATGACAAGGGCATGGAGCATTGTGATGAGAAGGCCAAGGAGAATTCTGATGACATGCGTCATGGAGCTTCGTGATGACAAGGGCATAGAGCATTGTGATTACAGGGGTCTTGGATCATTGAGAAGAAAAGGGGCATGGAGCATTGTGATTACAGGGGTATCGGAGCATTGTAATGACAAGGGAATCGAGCATTGTGATGAAATAGGCATGGAATCTTTTCATGACACGGTTCAAGGAGGATTCTGCTGACAAGTGTCAGGGAGCATTGTGATGACAAAAGTCATGAAGCACTGTGATGACAAGGATAATGGAGCATTGTGATGAGAAGTTCATGGAGTATTGTGATAACAGGAGTCATAGAGCATTAGGATGACAAGAGCACGGACCATTTTGATGAGAAGAGTCATGGAGCATTTTGATGACAAGAGCCACAGATCATTGTGTTGTCAGGGGTCATTGAGCGTTGTGATGACAGTGGTCATGGAGGATTGGGCTGAAAATGTTCTTGGAGCATTGTGAACACAAGGGAATGGAGCCTTGGGAGGAGAAGGCCGTGGGACATTATGATGGCGGGGGTCATTGAGCATTGTTATGACGGGGGTAATGGAGCATTGTGATTAAAAGGGTACGGAACATAGTTCTATAAATTTTCATGGATTATTGTGATGACAGTGGGTAAGGAGCATTGTGATGACAAGGGCTCGGAACATTGTTTTACATGGGTTATGGAGGATTGTAATGACATGGGCATGGAGCATTGTGATGAGAAGGGCATCGGGAATTGTGATGACAAGCGTCATGGAGCTTTGTGATGACAAGGTCATGGAGCAATATGATGAAATGTTTCAGGGAGCATTGTGATGACAATGGCATGGAGCATTGTGATGCCAAGAGTCATTGAGCTGTGTGATAACAAATGTTATGGAGCAGTTTGATGACAAGGGCATGGTGCATTGTGATGAGAAGGGCAGGGAGCATTGTGATGACAGGTGTTATGGAACATTGTGATGTCAGGGCTCATGGAGCATTGTGATGATATGGGCATGTAGCATGGTGATGACAGGTGTCATGGAACATTGTGAGATGACAAGTGTTTTGAGCATTGTGATGACATATATCTTGGATCATTGGAATGACAAGGGCATGGAGTAATGTGATGACAGGCATCATGGAGCATTGTGATGAGTGTGTTATGGAACATAGTGATCACAAGGGTTTGGAGCATAGTGATGACAGAGGTCATGGATCATTTTGATTTCAAGGAGCATGGAACATTGTGATGACAAGGGCATGAAGCAATGTGATCCCAAGTTTCAGGGAGGATTGTGATGACAATGGTAATGGAGTATTGTGATGAGAATCACATGGAGCACTGTGATGACAAGGTCATGTAGCATTTTGCTGACAAAGGCATGGAGCATTGTGATGACAAGTGTCATGGAACCTTGTGAAAACAGGGGTCATAGAGCATTAGGATGACAAGAGCATGGAACTTTTTTTTTTTTTTTTTTTTTTTCTGTATGCGGGCCTCTCACTGTTGTGGCCTCTCCCTTTCCGGAGCACAGGTTTCGGATGCGCAGGCTCAGCGGCCATGGCTCACGGGCCCAGCCGCTCCGCGCCATATGGGATCCTCCCAGACCAGGGCACGAACCCGTATCCCCTGCATCGGCAGGCGGACTCTCAACCACTGCGCCACCAGGGCGGCCCGAGCATGGACCATTTTGATGAGAAGAGTCATGGAGCATTTTGATGACAAGAGCCACAGATCATTGTGTTGTCAGGGGTCATTGAGCGTTGTGATGACAGTGGTCATGGAGGATTGGGCTGAAAATGTTCTTGGAGCATTGTGAACACAAGGGAATAGAGCATTGTGGTGACAATATCCTGGAGCATTGTGCTGAGATGACCATGGTGTCTTTTGATGACAAGTCTCATGGAGCAAGCTAATGGAAAGGGGCATGGAGCATTGTGATTACAGTTGTCTTGGAGCATTGTGATGACAAGAGCCTGGAGCATTGTGATGAGAAGTCCATGGAACATTCTGATGACATGCATCATGGAGCTTTGTGATGACAATGGCAAGAGGCATTGTGATTACAGGGGTCTTGGAGCATTGTGATGAAAAGGGCATGGATCATTGTGATGACAAAGACATGGAGCCTTGCCATGACAGGTTTCAAGGAGCGTACTGACGACAAGTGTCAGGGAGCATTGTGATGAAAAATGTATTGAGCATTGTGATGACAAAGGTCATGGAGCATTGTGATGAGAAGACCATGGATAATTGGGATGACGAGCGTCATGGGGCGTTGTGATGACAAGTGTTATGGAATATTGTGATCACAAGGGTTTGGAGCATTGTGATGACAGAGGTCATGGAGCATTTTGATTTCATTGTGATGACAAAATCATGAAGTTTATGATGAAGGGCATGGTGCATTGTGATGATAGGGTTCATGGAGCACTGAGATGAAAAGTGTCAAGGAGCATTGTTATGACAGGTGTCTTGGAGCACTGTGATGACAAGGGCATGGAGCATTGTGATGAGAAGGCCAAGGAGAATTCTGATGACATGCGTCAGGGAGCTTCGTGATGAAAAGGGCATAGAGCATTGTGATTACAGGGGTCTTGGAGCATTGTGATGACAAGGCAATCGAGCATTGTGATGAAATAGGCATGGAACATTTTCATGACAGTGTTCAAGGAGGATTCTGCTGACAAGTGTCTGGGAGCATTGTGATGACAAAAGTCATGAAGCACTGTGATGACAAGGATAATGGAGCATTGTGATTAGAAGTTCATGGAGCATTATGATAACAGGGTTCATAGAGCATTAGGATGACAAGAGCACGGACCATTTTGATGAGAAGAGTCATGGAGCATTTTGATGACAAGAGCCACAGATCATTGTGTTGTCAGGGGTCATTGAGCGTTGTGATGACAGTGGTCATGGAGGATTGGGCTGAAAATGTTCTTGGAACATTGTGAACACAAGGGAATGGAGCATTGTGGTGACAATATCCTGGAGCATTGTGATGAGATGACCATGGAGTATTTTGATGACAAGTCTCATGGGGCATGCTGATGGAAAGGCGCATGGAGCATTGTGATTACAGTTGTTTTGGAGCATTGTGATGACAAGAGCATGGAACATTGTGATGAGAAGTCCATGGAACATTCTGATGACCCACATCATGGAGCATTGTGATGACAATTGTAAGAGGCAATGTGATTACAGGTGTCTTGGAGCATTGTGATGAAAAGGGCAGGGATCATTGTGATGACAAAGGCATGGAGCCTTGCCATGACAGGGTTCAAGGAGCCTACTGACGACAAGTGTCAGGGAGCATTGTGATGAAAAGTGTATTGAGCATTGTGATGACAAAGGTCATGGACCATTGTGATGAGAAGACCATGGATAATTGGGATACCGAGCGTCATGGGGCGTTGTGATGACAAGTGTTATGGAACATTGTGATCACAAGGGTTTGGAGCATTGTGATGACAGAGGTCATGGAGCATTTTGGTTTCATTGTGATGACAAAATCATGAAGATTATGATGAAGGGCATGGTGCATTGTGATGATAGGGTTCATGGAGCACTGAGATGAAAAGTGTCAAGGAGCATTGTTATGACAGGTATCTTGGAGCACTGTGATGACAAGGGCATGGAGCATTGTGATGAGAAGGCCAAGGAGAATTCTGATGACATGCGACATGGAGCTTCGTGATGACAAGGGCATAGAGCATTGTGATTACAGGGGTCTTGGATCATTGAAAAGAAAAGGGGCATGGAGCATTGTGATTACAGGGGTATTGGAGCATTGTAATGACAAGGGAATCGAGCATTGTGATGAAATAGGCATGGAATCTTTTCATGACAGGGTTCAAGGAGGATTCTGATGACAAGTGTCAGGGAGCATTGTGATGACAAAAGTCATGAAGCACTGTGATGACAAGGATATTGGAGCATTGTGATGAGAAGTTCATGGAGCATTGGGCTGAAAATATTCATGGAGTATTGTGATGACAGGAGTCAGGGAGCATTGTGATGACAAGGGAATGGAGCATTGAGATGACAAGACCCTGGAGCATTGTGATGAGAATAACATGGAGCCTTGTGATGACAAGTCTCATGGAGCATTCTGATGAAAAGTGGCATGGAGCATTGTGATTACAGGGGTCTTGGAGCATTGTGATGACAATGGCTTGGAACAATTTGATGTGAAGGCCAAGGAGCTTTCTGATGATATGTGTCATGGAGTTTTGTGATGAAAAGGGCTTGGAGCATTGTGATTACAGGGGTCTTGGGTCACTGTGATGACAAAGGTCATGGAGCCTTGTGATAAAAATGCCTTGATGGCAGGGGTCATGGAGCATTCTTATGACAGTGGTAATGGAGCATTGTGATGACAAAGGCATTGAGAATTTTGATGAGAAGAGCATCGAGCATTGTGATAACAAGCATCATGGAGCTTTGAGATGACAAAGTCATGGAGCAATGTGATGAGTGGGTTCATGGAGCATTGTGATGACAATGGCATGGAGCATTGTGATGCCAAAGGTCATGGACCTTTGTGATGACAAAGGTCATGGAGCATTTTGCTGACAAGGGCATGGTGCACTGTGATGAGTAGGACAGAGAGCATTGTGATGACAGGGTCATGGAGCAATTGGATGAAAAGTGTCATGGGACATTTTGATGACAGGGGTTATGGATCATTGTGATGTCAAGGTCATCGAGCATTGTGATGAAAAGTGTCATGGTGTATTTTGATGACAGGTGTTATAGAACATTGTGATGTCAGGGGTCATGGAGCAGTGTGATGATAAGGGCATGTAGCATTGTGATGACAGGGGTCATGGAACATTGTGATGACATGGTTGAGGGAGTATTGGGATCACTAGTGATGGAACATTGTGATATCAGTGGTGAGAGAGCATTTTGATGAGAATTGCATGGAGAAATTTGATGACAAGATTTATGGAGCATTGTGATGACAAGCTTGTGGAGAATTGTGATGACATGTGCATTGCATATTGTGATGACAGGTGCCATGGTGCATTGTGCTGACAAGCACATGGAGCATTGTGGTGACAATGGCATGGAGAATTGTGATGACAGAGGCATTAGGAATTGGTCTGACAAGTTTCATGGATTATTGCGATGACAGTGGGCATGGAGAATTGTGATGACAAGGGCATGGAGCTTGGTGATGACAAGTTTATGGAGTATTGTGAAGACAGGTGTCCGGGAGCATGGTGATGACATATGTTCTGGTCCATTGTGATGAGAATGGCATGGGTAATTGTGATGCCAAGTGTCATGGAGGATTGTGATATCAAACGTAATGGAGCGTTGTGATGACAAGTTCTTGGTGCATTGTGATGACAAGTGCCATTGAGAAGTTTGATGACAAGGTCGTGAAGCATTGTGATGACAACTACATGTACCTTGGTATGACAGGTTTCATGGAGCATTGCGATTACAAATGCATGGAGAATGGTGATGACAAGAGCATGTAACATTGTGATGAGAAGTGTTTTGGAGCATTGTGATAACAAGGATGTGGAGAATTGTGATGACAAGGGACATGGAGCATTGTGAGGACCAGGGCATGGAGCACTGTGATGACAAGACCGTGGAGCATTGTGATGAGAAGCCCATGGATAATAGTGATGACGAGTGTCATGGAGCACTGTAATGACAGGGGGCATGGAGCATTGTGAGGACAGGTGTCATGGAGCATTCTGAGGACAAGCTTGTGGAGTATTGTGATGACAATGGCATGGATCATTGTGATGGAAAGGGCATGGATCATTGTGATGAAAAAGGCATGGATCCTTTTCATGACAGGATTCAAGGATCATTCCGACGACAAGTGTCAGGGAGCATTGTGATGACAAGTGTATTGAGCATTGTGATGACAAAGGTCATGGAGCATTGAGATGACAAGGGCATGGAGTATTGTGATGACAGGCATCATGGAGCGTTGTGATGTCAAGTGTTATGGAACATTGTGATCACACGGGTTTGGAGCAATGCGATGACAGAGTTCATGGATCATATTGATTTCAAGGAGCATGGATCTTTGTGATGACAAGGGCATGAAGCAATGTGATCCCAAGATGCATGGAGGATTGTGATGACAATGGTAATGGAGGAATGTGATGACAAGCGCATGGAGCATTGTGCTGAAAATGTCATGTAGCGTTTTGCTGACAAAGGCATGGAGCATTGATATGATAAGTGTCATGGAGCACTGTGATGACAAACGTCACGTAGCATTGTGATTACAGGGGTCATGGAGCATTGGGATGACACGGCCCAGGATCATTGTGTTGACAAGTGTTATGGAGAATTTTGATGACAAGAATCCCGGATCATTGTGTTTTCAGGGGTCATGGAGCGTTGTGATGACAGTGGTCATGGAGCATTGGGATGACAAGGGTCATGGAGCATTTTGATCATAAGGTCATGGAGCTTTGGGCTGAAAATGTTCATGGAGTATTGTGATGAGAGGTTTCATGGAGCATTGTGATGACAAGGGAATGGAGCATTGTGATGATAATGTCCTGGAGCATTTAATGAGAAGTACATGGATCCATGTGATGACAAGTCTCATGGAGCATTCTCACGAAAAGTGGCATGGAGCATTGTGATTACTGTGGTTTTGGAGCATTGTGAGGAATAGGACATGGAGCATTGTGATGAAAAAGGCATGGAGCCTTGCCATGACAGGGTTCCAAGAGCATATTGACATCAAGTGTCAGGGACCATTGTGATGACAAGTGTATTGAGCATGGTGATGCCAAAGCTCATGGAGCATTGTGAAGAGAAGACCATGGATAATTTTGATGACGAGCGTCATGGGGCGTTGTGAGGACAAGTGTTATGGAACATTGTGATCACAAGGGAGTGGAGCCTTGTGATGACAGAGGTCATGGAGCATTTTGAGTTCATTCTGATGACAATAGCATGAAGCACTATGATGATGTGCATGGTGCATTGTGATGACAGGGTTCATGGAGGATTCGGATGACAAGTGTCAGGGAGCATTGTGATGACAAAAGTCATGAAGCACTGTGATGACAAGGATAATGGAGCCTTGTGATGAGAAGTTCATGGAGCATTGTGATAACAGGGGTCATAGAGCATTAGGATGACCAGAGCATGGACCATTTTGATGAGAAGAGTCATGGAGCATTTTGATGACAAGAGCCACAGATCATTGTGTTGTCAGTGGTCATTGACCGTTGTGATGACAGTGCTCATGGAGGATTGGGCTGAAAATGTTCTGGGAGCATTGTGAACACAAGGGAATGGAGCATTGTGGTGACAATATCCTGGAGCATTGTGATGAGGTGACCAAGGAGTCTTTTGATGACAAGTCTCATGGAGCATGCTGATGGAAAGGCACATGGAGCATTGTGATTACAGTTGTTTTGGTGCATTGTGATGACAAGAGCATGGAGCATTGTGATGAGAAGTCCATGGAACATTCTGATGACCCACATCATGGAGTTTTGTGATGACAATGGCAAGAAGCACTGTGATTACAGGGGTCTTGGAGCATTGTGATGAAAAGGGCAGGGATCATTGTGATGACAAAGGCATGGAGCCTTGCCATGACAGGGTTCAAGGAGCCTACTGACGACAAGTGTCAGGGAGTATTGTGATGAAAAGTGTATTGAGCATTGTGAAGACAAAGTTCATGGAGCATTGTGATGAGAAGTACATGGATAATTGGGATGACGAGCGTCATGGAGCGTTGTGATGACAAGTGTTATGGAACATTGTGATCACAAGGGTTTGGAGCATTGTGATGACAGAAGTCCTAGAGCATTTTGATTTCATTGTGATGACAAAATCATGAAGATTATGATGAATGGCATGGAGCATTTTGATGATAGGGTTCATGGAGCACTGAGATGAAAAGTATCATGGAGCATTGTTATGACAGGTGTCTTGGAGCATTGTGATGACAAGGGCATGGAGCATTGTGATGAGAAGGACAAGGAGAATTCTGATGACATGCGTCATGGAGCTTCGTGATGACAAGGGCATAGAGCATTGTGATTACAGGGGTCTTGGAGCATTGAGAAGAAAAGGGGCATGGGACATTGTGATTACTGGGGTATTGGAGCTTTTTGATGACAGGGGAATCGAACATTGTGATGAAATAGGCATGGAAACTTTTCATGACAGGGTTCAAGGAGGATTCTGATGACAAGTGTCAGGGAGCATTGTAATGACAAAAGTCATGAAGCACTGTGATGACAAGGATAATGGAGCATTGTGAT
Organism: Mesoplodon densirostris; assembly: GCF_025265405.1. Taxonomy (NCBI): domain Eukaryota; kingdom Metazoa; phylum Chordata; class Mammalia; order Artiodactyla; family Ziphiidae; genus Mesoplodon; species Mesoplodon densirostris. Next base: position 5,039,798 of record NC_082682.1, read on the forward strand.
GAGAAGTTCATGGAGCATTGGGTTGAAAATATTCATGGAGTATTGTGATGACAGCAGTCATGGAGGATTGTGATGACAAGGGATTGGCGCATTGTGATGACAATGTCCTGGAGCATTTAATGAGAAGACCATGTTGCCATGTGATGACAGGGTCATGGAGCAATTGGATGAAAAGTGTCATGGAACATTTTGATGACAGGGGTTATGGATCATTGTGATGTCAAGGGTCACCGAGCATTGTGATGAAAAGTGTCATGGTGCATTTTGATGACAGGTGTTATAGAACATTGTGATGTCAGGGGTCATGGAGCAGTGTGATGATAAGGGCATGTAGCATTGTGATGACAGGGGTCATGGAACATTGTGATGACATGGTTGAGGGAGTATTGGGATGACTAGTGATGGAACATTGTGATATCAGTGGTGAGAGAGCATTTTGATGAGAATTGCATGGAGAAATTTGAGGACAAGATTTATGGAGCATTGTGATGACAAGCTTGTGGAGAATTGTGATGACAAGTGCATGGCATATTGTGATGACATGTGTCATGGAGCATTGTGCTGACAAGCACATGGAGCATTGTGGTGACAATGGCATGGAGCATTGTGATGACAGAGGCATGACGAATTGGTCTGACAAGTTTCATGGATTATTGTGATGACAGTGGGCATGGCGAAATGTGATGACAAGGGCATGGAGCATTGTGATGACAAGTTTATGGAGTATTGTGAAGACTGGTGTCCGGGATCACTGTGATGACATATGCTCTGGTCCATTGTGATGAGAATGGCATGGGTAATTGTGATGCCAAGTGTCATGGAGGATTGTGATGTCAAACGTAATGGAGCATTGTGATGACTAGGTCTTGGAGCATTGTGATGACAAAGGCAAGGAGCATTGTGATGACAAGGGCCATTGAGAAGTTTGATGACAACGTCGTGAAGCACTGTGATTACAACCGCATGTACCTAACTATGACAGGGGTCCTGGACCATTGTGATTACAAATGCATGGAGAATGGTGATGACAAGAGCATGTAACATTGTGATGAGAAGTGTTTTGGAGCATTGTGATAACAAGGACGTGGAGAATTGTGATGACAAGGGACATGGAGCATTGAGAGGACCAGGGCATGGAGCACGGTGATGAGAAGACCGTGGAGCATTGTGATGAGAAGACCATGGATAATTGTGATGACGAGTGTCATGGAGCACTGTAATGATAATGGGCATGGAGCATTGTGAGGACAGGTGTCATGGAGCATTGTGATGACAGGGGTCAAGGAGCATTGTGATGACAAGTGTCATGGAGCATTCTGAGGACAAGCTTGTGGAGTATTGTGATGACAATGGCATGGAGCATTGTGATGGAAAGGGCATGGATCACTGTGATGAAAAAGGCATGGATACTTTTCATGAAAGGATTCAAGGAGCATTCCGACGACAAGTGTCAGGGAGCATTGTGATAACAAGTGTATTGAGCATTGTGATGGCAAAGGTCATGGAGCATTGAGATGACAAGGCATGGAGTATTGTGATGACAGGCATCATGGAGCGTTGTGATGACAAGTGTTATGGAACATTCTGATCACACGGGTTTGGAGCATTGCGATGACAGACTTCATGGATCATATTGATTTCAAGGAGCATGGATCTTTGTGATGACCAGGGCATGAAGCAATGTGAACCCAAGATGCATGGAGTATTGTGATGACAATGCTAATGGAGGAATGTGATGACAAGTGAATGGAGCATTGTGATGAAAATGTCATGTAGCGTTTTGCTGACAAAGGCATGGAGCATTGATATAACAAGTGTCAAGGATCACTGTGATGACAAACGTCACATAGCATTGTGATTACAGGGGTTATGGAGCATTGGGATGACACAGCCAAGGATCATTCTGTTGACAAGTTTTATGGAGATTTTTGATGACAAGGGTCTCGGATCATTGTGTTGTCAGAAGTCATGGAGCGTTGTGATGACAGTGGTCATGGAGCATTGGGATGACATGGGTCATGGAGCATTGTGGTCATAATGTCATGGAGCATTGGGCGGAAAATGTTCATGGAATATTGTGATGACAGGTGTCATGGAGCATTGTGATGACAAGGGAATGGAGCATTGTGATGACAATGTCCTGGAGCTTTAATGAGAAGACATTGGAGCCATGTGATGACAAGTGTCATGGAGCATTCTCACCAAAAGCGGCATGGAGCATTGTGATTACTGTGGTCTTGGAGCATTGTGATGAATAGGGCATGGAGCATTGTGATGAAAAAGGCATGGAGCCTTGCCATGACAGGGTTCCAAGAGCATATGGACATCAAGTGTCAGGGACCATTGTGATGACAAGTGTATTGAGCATGGTGATGCCAAAGCTCATGGAGCATTTTGATGAGAAGACCATGGATGATTTTGATGACGAGCGTCATTGGGGGTTGTGAGACAAGTGTTATGGAACATTGTGATCACAACGGATTGGAGCCTTGTGATGACAGAGGTCATGGAGCATTTTGAGTTCATTCTGATGACAATAGCATAAAGCACTATGATGATGGGCATGGTGCATTGTGATGACAGGGTTCATGGAGCATTGAGATGAAAAGGGGCATGGGGAATTGTAGTTACAAGGGTCTTGGAGCTTTTTGATGACAAGGGCATGCAGCATTGTGATGAGAAGGCCATGGAGGATTCTGATGACATGCGTCATGGAGCTTTGTGATGACAAGGGCATGGAGCATTGTGCTGAGAAGACCGTGGATAATGGTGATGATGAGCGTCATGGGGCATTGTGATGAAAAGTGTTATGGAACATTGTGATCCCAAGGGTTTAGAGCATTGTGATGGCAGATGTCATGGAGCATTTTGATTTCATTTTGGTTACAATAGCGTGAAGCAATATGATGATGGACATGTTGCATTGTGATGACAGGGTTCATGGAGCATTGATATGGAAAGTGGCATGGAGCATTGTGATTACAGGGTTCTTGGAGCATTGTGATGACAAGGGCATGGAGCACTGTGATGAGGAGGACATGGAGCCTTCTGATGACCTGTGTCATGGAGATTTTGATGACAAGGGCATGAAGCATTGTTGTAAGTGGGGTCTTAGAGCATTGTGATTGCAAGGGTTATGGAGCCTTGTGATAAGAAGGCCGTGGAACATTGTGATGGCTGGGGTAATGGAGCATTGTTATGACAGTGGCAATGGAGCATTGTGATGCCAAGGGCATGGATCATTGGTCTGAAAAGTTTCATGGATTATTGTGATGAGAGTGGGCATGGAGCATTTTGATGACAAGGGCATGGAACACTGTTATACATGGGTCATGTAGGATTGTAACGACAAGGGCATGGAGAATTGTGATGACAAGAGCATGTAACATTGTGATGAGAAGCGTCATGGAGCATTGTGATGACAAAGATGTAGAGAATTGTGATGACAAGTGACATGGAGCATTGTGATGACAAGGGCGTGGGGCCTTGTGATGGGAAGAGAAGGGAGCATTGTGATGACAAAGTTTGTGGAGCATTGTGATGACAAGCGCAAGTCACATTTTGAAGCAATGGGTCATGGAGAACTGTGCTGACAAGGGTATGCAGCTTTGTGATGACATGGGTCATGGATCATTGAGATGAAAAGGTGCATGGAACATTTTGATTACAGTGGCTTAGGAGCTTTGTGATGACAGAGGTCATGGATCATTTTGATTTGCTTGTGATGACAATAGCCTGAAGCATTATGATGATGGGCATGGTCCATTGTGATGACAGGGGTAATGGAGCATTGAGATGAAAAGGGGCATGGAACATTGTGATTACAGGGGTATAGGAGCATTGTGATGACAAGAGCATGGAACATTGTGATGAAAAGTGCTTCGAGCCTTTTCATGACATGTTTCAAGGAGCATTCTGATGACGAATGTCAGAGAGAATTGTGATGACAACTCTCTTGAGCATTGTGATGACAAAGATCATGGATCACTGTGCTGACAGGTGTCATGGAGCATTGTGATGAGAAGGTCATAGAGCATTGGGCTGAAATATTCATGGAGTATTGTGGTGACAGGGGTCATGGATCCTTTTGATAGCAAGGGAAAGGAGCATTGTGATGAAACGGTTCTGGAGCATTGTGATGACACGGTTCTGGAGCATTGTGATGAGAAGACCATGGAGCCTTGTGATGACAAGTCTAATAGAGCATTCTGATGAAAAGGGTCATGGAGCAATGTGATTACAGGGTCCTGGAGCATTGTAATGACAAGATCAAGGAGCATTGTGATGAGAATTACAAGGAGCATTCTCATGATTTGTGTCATTGTGTTTTGTGATGACAAAGGCATGGACCATTGTGATTGCAGGTGTCTTGCAGCATTGTGATGACAAGGGTCATGGAGCCTTGTGAGGAGAAGGCCGTGGGATATTATGATAGCAGGGGTCATGGAGCATTGTTATGACGGGGGTAATGGAGCATTGTGAAGAAAAGGGCACGGAACATAGGTCTATAAAATTTCATGGATTATTGTGATGACAGGGGGCATGGAGCATTGTGATGACAAGGGCACGGAACACTGTGATACATGGGTCATGGTGGATTGTAACGACATGGGCATGGAGCATTGTGATGAGAAGGGCATCGAGAATTGTGATGACAAGCGTCATGGAGCTTTGTGAGGACAAAGGCATGGAGCAATATGATGACACGTTTCAGGGAGCATTGTGATGCCAAAGGTATTGGAGCTGTGTGGTAACAAATGTCATGGAGCAGTTTGATGACAAGGGCATGGTGCATTGTGATGAGAAGGGCAGGGAACATTGTGATGACAGGTGTTATGGAACATTGTGTTGTCAGGGCTCATGGAGAATTGTGATGATATGTGCATGTAGCATGGTGATGACAGGTGTCATGGAACAGTGTGAGATGACAAGTGTTTTGAGCATTGTGATGACATACATCTTGGATCATTGAGATGACAAGGGCATGGAGTAGTGTGATGACAAGCATCATGGAGCATTGTGATGAGTGTGTTATGGAACATTGTGATCACAAGGGTTTGGAGCCTAGTGATGACAGAAGTCATGGATCATTTTGATTTCAAGGAGCATGGAACATTGTAATGACAAGGGCATGAAGCAATGTGATCCCAAGTTTCAGGGAGGATTGTGATGACAATGGTAATGGAGTATTGTGATGAGAATCACATGGAGCACTGTGATGACAAGGTCATGTAGCATTTTGCTGACAAAGGCATGGAGCATTGTGATGACAAGTGTCATGGAACATTGTGATAATAGGGGTCATAGAGCATTAGGATGACAAGAGCATGGACCATTTTGATGAGAAGAGTCATGGAGCATTTTGATGACAAGAGCCACAGATCATTGTGTTGTCAGGGGTCATTGAGCGTTGTGATGACAGTGGTCATGGAGGATTGGGCTGAAAATGTTCTTGGAGCATTGTGAACACAAGGGAATGGTGCATTGTGTTGACAATATCGTGGAGCATTTTGATGAGATGACCATGGAGTCTTTTGATGACAAGTCTCATGGAGCAAGCTGATGGAAAGGGGCATGGAGCATTGTGATTACAGTTGTCTTGGAGCATTGTGATGACAAGAGCATGGAGCATTGTGATGAGAAGTCCATGGAACATTCTGATGACATGCATCTTGGAGCTTTGTGATGACAATGGCAAGAGGAATTGTGATTACAGGGATCTTGGAGCATTGTGTGGAAAAGGACATGGTTCATTGTGATGACAAAGGCATGGAGCCTTGTCATGACAGAGTTCAAGGAGAATACTGACGACATGTGTCAGGGAGCGTTGTGATGACAAGTGTCTTGGTGCACTGTGATGAGAAGCGTCATGGAGCCTTGTGATAACCAGGTTCTTGGAGCATTGTGATGAAAAGTGAATGCATCATTGTGATGAAAAAGGCATGGTGCCTTGTCATGACAGGGTTCAAGGAGCACCCAGACGACAAGTGTCAGGGAGCATTGTGATGAAAAGTGTATTGAGCATTGTGATGATAAAGTTCATGGAGCATTGTGATGGATACATGTACATGTACATGGATAATTGGGATTACAAGTGTCAAGGGGTGTTGTGATGACAAGTGTTATGGAACATTGTGATCACAATGGTTTGGAGCATTGTGATGACAAAGGTCATGGAGAATTTTGATTTCATTGTGATGACAACACCATGAAGCATTATGATGAAGGGCATGGTGCATTGTGATGATAGGGTTCATGGAGCACTGAGATGAAAAGTGTCATGGATCATTGTTATGACAGGGGTCTTGGAGCACTGTGATGACAAGGACATGGAGCATTGTGATGAGAAGGCCAAGGAGAATTATGATGACATGCGTCATGGAGCTTCGTGATGACAAGGGCATAGAGCATTGTGATTACAGGGGTCTTGGAGCATTGTGATGAAAAGGGGCATGGAGCATTGTGATTACAGGGGTAATGGAGCATTGTGATGACAAGGGAATCGAGCATTGTGATGAAATTGGCAGGGAAACTTTTCATGACAGGGTTCAAGGAGGATTCTGATGACAAGTGTCAGGGAGCATTGCGATGACTGTAGTCATGAAGCACTGTGATGACAGGGCTAATGGAGCATTTTGATGAGAAGGTCATGGAACATTGGGCTGAAAATGTTCATGGAGTATTGTGATGACAGGAGTCATGGAGCATTGTGATCACAAGGGAATGGAGCATTTAGATGAGAAGAACATGGAGCATTGTGATGACAAGTCTCATGGAGCATTCTGATGAAAAGGGGCATGGAGCATTGTGATTACAGGGGTCTCGGAGCATTGTGATGACAATGGCATGGAGCAATTTGATGTGAAGGCCATGGAGCTTTTTTTTTTTTTTTTTTGCAGTATGAGGGCCTCTCACTGTTGTGGCCTCCCCCGTTGCGGAGCACAGGCTCCGTACGCGCAGGCTCCGGATGCGCAGGCTCAGCGGCCATGGCTCACGGGCCCAGCCACTCTGTGGCATATGGGATCCTCCCAGACCGGGGCACGAACCCGTATCCCCTGCATCGGCAGGCGGACTCTCAACCACTTGCGCCACCAGGGAGGCCACATGGAGCTTTTTGATGATATGTGTCATGGAGTTTTGTGATGAAAAGGGCATGGAGCATTTGATTACAGGGGTCTTGGGGCACTGTGATGACAATGGTCATGGTGCCTTGTGATGAAAAGGCCGTGGAACATTTTGATGACATGGGTCATGGAAAATTGTTATGACAGTGGTTATGGAGCATTGTGAGGACAAAGACATGGAGCATTTTTATGAGAAGGGCATCGAGCATGGTGATAACAAACATCATGGAGTTTTAAGATGACAAAGTCATGGAGCAATGTGATGAGAGGGTTCATGGAGCATTATGATGACAATGGCATGGAGCATTGTGATGCCAAAGGTCATGGACCTTTGTGATGACAAAGGTCATAGAGCATTTTGATGACAAGTGCATGGTGCATTGTGATGAGTAGGACAGAGCGCAATGTGATGACAGGGTCTTTGAGCAGTTGGATGAAAAGTGTCATGGAACATTTTGATGACAGGGGTTATGGATCATTGTGATGGCAAGGGTCATCGAGCATTGTGATGAAAAGTGTCAGGGTGCAATGCCATGACAATAGTCATGAAGCACTGTGATGAGAGAGCTAATGGAGCATTGTGATGAGAAGGTCATGGAGCATTGGGCTGAATATATTCATGGAGTATTGTGATGACTGGAGTCATGGAGCATTGCGATGACAAGGGAATGGAGCATTGAGATGAGAAGAACATGGAGCATTGTGATGACAAGTCTCATGGAGCATTCTGATGAAAAGGGGCATGGAACATTGTGATTACAGGGGTCTTGGAGTATTGTGATGACAATAGCATGGAGCAATTTGATGTGAAGGCCATGGAGCTTTCTGATGATGCGTCATGGAGTTTTGTGATGAAAAGGCCGTGGAACATTTTGATGGCATGGGTCATGGAGCATTGTTATGACAGTGGTAATGGAGCATTGTGATGAAAAAGGCATGGAGCATTTTGATGGGAAGGGCATCGAGCATAGTGATGACAAGCATCATGGAGCTTTGAGATGACAAAGTCAAGGAGCAATGTGATGAGAGGGTTCATGGAGCATTATGATGACAAAGGCATGGAGCATTGTGATGCCAAAGTTCATGGACCTTTGTGATGACAAATGTCATGCAGCATTTTGATGACAAGTGCATGGTGCATTGTGATGAGTAGGAAAGAGAGCAATGTGATGAGAGGTTCATGGAGCAGTTGGATGAAAAATGTCAGGGAACATTTTGATGACATGGGTTATGGATCATTGTGATGTCAAGGGTCACCGAGCATTGTGATGAAAAGGGTCATGGTGCATTTTGATGACAGGGGTTATAGTACATTGTGATGACAGGGGTCATGGAGCAGTGTGATGATAAGGGCATGTAGCATTGTGATGACAGGGGTCATGGAACATTGTGATGACATGGTTGAGGGAGTATTGTGATGACTAGTGATGGAACATTGTGATATCAGTGGTGAGAGAGCATTTTGATGAGAATTGCATGGAGAAATTTGATGACAAGATTTATGGAGCATTGTGATGACAAGCTTGTGGAGAATTGTGATGACAAGTGCATGGCATATTGTGATGACATGTGTCATGGAGCATTGTGCTGACAAGCACATGGAGCATTTTGGTGACAATGGCATGGAGCATTGTGATGACAGAGGCATGAGGAATTGTCCAGACAAGTTTCATGGATTATTGTGATGACAGTGGGCATGGCGAATTGTGATGACAAGGGCATGGAGCATTGTGAGGACCAGTTTATGGAGTATTGTGAAGACAGGTGTCCGGGAGCATTGTGATGACATATGATCTGGTCCATTGTGATGAGAATGGCATTGGTAATTGCGATGACAAGTCTCATGTAGCATTCTCACCAAAAGCGGCATGGGGCATTGTGATTACTGTGGTCTTGGAGCATTGTGATGAATAGGGCATGGAGTATTGTGATGAGAAAGGCATGGAACATTTCATGACAGGGTTCCAAGAGCATATTGGCATCAAGTGTCAGGGACCATTGTGATGACAAGTGTATTGAGCATTGTGATGCTAATGCTCATGGAGCATTGTGATGAGAAGACCATGGATAATTTTGATGACGAGCGTCATGGGGCGTTGTGAGGTCAAGTGTTATGGAACATTGTGATCACAAGGGATTGGAGCCTTGTGATGACAGAGGTCATTGAGCATTTTGAGTTCATTCTGATGACAATAGCATGAAGCACTATGATGATGGGCATGGTGCATTGTGATGACAGGGTTCATGGAGCATTGAGATGAAAAGGGGCATGGAGCATTGTAGTTACAAGGGTCTTGGAGGTTTGTGATGAGAAGGGCATGCAGCATTGTGATGAGAAGGCCATGGAGGATTCTGATGACATGCGTCATGGAGATTTGTGATGACATGGGCATGGAGCATTGTGATGAGAAGACCATGGATAATGGTGATGACTAGCGTCATGGGGCGTTGTGATGAAAAGTGTTATGGAACATTGTGATCCCAAGGGTTTAGAGCATTGTGATGGCAGATGTCATGGAGCATTTTGATTTCATTTTGGATACAATAGCGTGAAGCAATATGATAATGGGCATGTTGCATTGTGATGACAGGGTTCATGGAGCATTTAGATGAAAAGTGGCATGCAGCATTGTGATTACAGGGTTCTTGGAACATTGTGATGACAAGGGCATGGAGCATTGTGATGAGAAGGCCATGGAGCATTCTGATGACCTGTTTCATGGAGATTTTGATTACAAGAGCATGAAGCATTGTTGTAACAGGGATCTTAGAGCATTGTGATTACAAGGGTCATGGAGCCTTGTGATAAGAAGGCCGTGGAACATTGTGATGCCTGGGGTCATGGAGCATTGTTATGACAGTGGTAATGGAGCATTGTGATGCCAAGGGCATGGAGCATTGGTCTGAAAAGTTTCATGGCTTATTGTGATGAGAGTGGACATGGAGCTTTGTGAGGACAAGGACAAGGAAAACTGTGATCCATGGGTCATGTAGGATTGTAATGAAAAGGGCATGGAAAATTGTGATGACAAGAGCATGTAACATTGTGATGAGAAGTGTCATGGAGCATTGTGATGACAAAGACGTAGATAATTGTGATGGCAAGGGAAATGGAGCATTGTCATGACCAGAGCATGGAGCATTGGTCTGACAAGTTTCATGGATTATTGTGATGAAAAATGTCATGGAGCATTTTGATGACAAGGGCGTGGGGCATTGTGATGGGAAGAGCAGGGAACCTTGTGATGACAAGGTTTATGGAAGCATTGTTATGACAAGGTTGTGGAGCATAGTGATGACAAGCACAAGTCACATTTTGATGCCATGGGTCATGGAGCACTGTGCTGACAAGGGCATGCAGCTTTGTGATGACAAGGTTCTTGGAGCATTGAGATGAAAAGGGGCATGGAGCATTGTGATTACAGTGGTCTAGGAGCTTTGTGATGACAGGGTTCATGGATCATTTTGATTTCCTTGTGATGACAATAGCCTGAAGCATTATGATGATGGGCATGGTCCATTGTGATGACAGGTGTAATGGAGCCTTGAGATGAAAAGGGCCATGGAGCATTGTGATTACAGGTGTATAGGAGCATTGTGATGACAAGAGCATGGAGCATTGTGATGAAAAGTTCTTGGAGCCTTTTCATGACATGTTTCAAGAATCATTCTGATGACAAGTGTCAGGGAGCATTGTGATAACAAAGATCATGGAGCACTGTGATGACAGGTGTCAAGGAGCATTGTGATGATATGGTCATGGAGCATTGGGCTGAAAATATTCATTGAGTATTGTGGTGACAGGGTTCGTGGATCGTTTTGATGGCAAGGGAATGGAGCATTGAGATGACAAGGTCCTGGAGCATTGTGATGAGAAGACCATGGAGCCTTGTAATGACAAGTCTAATGGAGCATTCTGATGAAAAGGAGGATGGAGCATTGTGATTACAGGGCCCTCGAGCATTCTCATGATATGTGTCATGTTGTTTTGTGAGGACAAGGGCATGGACCATTGTCATTGCAGGCGTCTTGGAGCATTGTGATGACAACTGTCATGGAGCCTTGGGAGGAGAAGGCCGTGGGACATTATGATGGCAGTGGTCATGGAGCATTGTTATGACGGGGGTAACGGAGCATTGTGATGAAAAGGGCACGGAACATACGTCTATAAAATTTCATGGATTATTGTGATGACAGTGGGTATGGAGCATTGTGATGACAAGGGCTTGGAACACTGTGATACATGGAGTATGGAGGATTGTAATGACATGGGCATGGAGCATTGTGATGAGAAGGGCATCGAGAATTGTGATGACAAGCGTCATGGAGCTTTGTGATGACAAGGACATGGAGCAATATGATGAGACTTTTCAGGGAGCATTGTGATGACAATGGCATGGAGCATTTTGATGCCAACGGTCATGGAGCTGTGTGATAACAAAATTCATGGAGCAGTTTGATGACAAGGGCATGGTGCATTGTGATGAGAAGGGCAGGGAGCATTGTGATGACAGGTGTTATGGAACATTGTGATGTCAGGGCTCATGGAGCATTGTGATGATATAGGCATGGAGCATGCTGATGACAGGTGTCACGGAACATTGTGAGATGACAAGTGTTTTGAGCATTGTGATGACAAACATCTTGGATCATTGAGATGACAAGGCCATGGAGTAGTGTGATGACAAGCATCATGGAGCATTGTGATGAGTGTGTTATGGAACATTGTGTTCACAAGGGTTTGGAGCATAGTGATGACAGAGGTCATGGATCATTTTGATTTCAAGGAGCATGGAACATTATGATGACAAGGGCATGAAGCAATGTGATCCCAAATTTCAGGGAGGATTTTTATGACAATGGTAATGGAGTATTTTGATGAGAATCACATGGAGCACCGTGATGACAAGGTCATGTAGCATTTTGCTGACAAAGGCATGGAGCATTGTGATGACAAGTGTCATGGAACATTGTGATAACAGGGGTCATAGAGCATTAGGATGACAAGAGCATGGCCCATTTTGATGAGAAGAGTCATGGAGCATTTTGATGACAAGAGCCACAGATCATTGTGTTGTCAGGGGTCATTGAGCGTTGTGATGACAGTGGTCATGGAGGATTGGGCTGAAAATGTTCTTGGAGCATTGTGAACCCAAGGGAATGGAGCATTGTGGTGACAATATCGTGGAGCATTGTGATGAGATGACCATGGAGTCTTTTGATGACAAGTCTCATGGAGCAAGCTGATGGAAAGGGTCATGGAGCATTGTGATTACAGGGGTAATGGAGCATTGTGATGACAATGGAATCGAGCATAGTGTTGAAAAAGGCATGGATCCTTATCATGACAGGATTCAAGGAGCATTCCGAAGACAAGTGTCAGGGAGCATTGTGATGACAAAGGTCATGGAGCATTGAGATGACAAGGGCATGGATTATTGTGATGACAGGCATCATGGAGCGTTGTGATGACAAGTGTTATGGAACATTGTGATCACACGGGTTTGGAGCATTGCGATGACAGAGTTCATGGATCATATTGATTTCAAGGAGCATGGATCATTGTGATGACAAGGGCATGAAGCAATGTGATCCCAAGATGCATGGAGGATTGTGATGACAATGGTAATGGAGTAATATGATGACAAACGCATGGAGCATTGTGATGAAAAGGTCATGTAGCGTTTTGCTGACAAAGGCATGGAGCATTGTGATGACAAGTGTCATGGAGCACTGTGATGACAAGAATATTGGAGCATTGTGATGAGATGTTCATGGAGCATTGGGCTGAAAATGTTCATGGAGTATTGTGATGACAGGAGTCAGGGAGCATTGTGATGACAAGGGAATGGAGCATTGAGATGACAGGACCCTGGAGCATTGTGATGAGAAGTCCATGGAGCCTTGTGATGACAAGTCTCATGGAGCATTCTGATGAAAATTGGCATGGAGCATTGTGATTACAGGGGTCTTGGAGCATTGTGATGACAATGGCTTGGAACAATTTGATGTGAAGGCCAAGGAGCTTTCTGATGATATGTTTCATTGAGTTTTGTGATGAAAAGGGCATGGAGCATTGTGATTACAGGGGTCTTGGGTCACTGTGATGACAAAGGCCATGGAGCCTTGTGATGAAAAGGCATTGATGGCAGGGGTCATGGAGCATTCTTATGACAGTTGTAATGGAGCAATGTGATGACAAAGGCATGGAGAATTTTGATGAGAAGGGCATCGAGCATTGTGATAACAAGCATCATGGAGCTTTGAGATGACAAAGTCATGGAGCAATGTGATGAGTGGGTTCATGGAGCATTGTGATGACAATGGCATAGAGCATTGTGATGCCAAAGGTCATGGACCTTTGTGATGACAAAGGTTATGGAGCATTTTGCTGACAAGGGCATGGTGCACTGTGATGAGTAGGAGAGAGAGCATTGTGATGACAGGGTCATGGAGCAATTGGATGAAAAGTGTCATGGGACATTTTGATGACAGGGGTTATGGATCATTGTGATGTCAAGGTCATCGAGCATTGTGATGAAAAGTGTCATGGTGCATTTTGATGACAGGTGTTATAGAACATTGTGATGTCAGAAGTCATGGAGCAGTGTGATGATAAGGGCATGTAGCATTGTGATGACAGGGGTCATGGAACATTGTGATGACATGGTTGAGGGAGTATTGGGATGACTAGTGATGGAACATTGTGATATCAGTTGTGAGAGGGCATTTTGATGAGAATTGCATGGAGAAATTTGAGGACAAGATTTATGGAGAATTGTGATGACAAGCTTGTGGAGAATTGTAATGACAAGTGCATGGAATATTGTGATGACATGTGTCATGGAGCATTGTGCTGACAAGCACATGGAGCATTGTGGTGACAATGGCATGGAACATTGTGATGACAGAGGCATGACGAGTTGGTCTGACAAGTTTCATGGATTATTGTGATGACAGTGGGCATGGCGAAATGTGATGACAAGGGCATGGAGCATTGTGATGACAAGTTTATGGAGTATTGTGAAGACTGGTGTTCGGGATCACTGTGATGACATATGCTCTGGTCCATTGTGATGAGAATGGCGTGGGTAATTGTGATGCCAAGTGTCATGGAGGATTGTGATGTCAAATGTAATGGAGCGTTGTGATGACAAGGTCTTGGAGCATTGTGATGACAAAGGCAAGGAGCATTGTGATGACAAGGGCCATTGATAAGTTTGATGACAACGTCGTGAAGCACTGTGATTACAACCGCATGTACCTAACTATGACAGGGGTCATGGAGCATTGGGATTACAAATGCATGGAGAATGGTGATGACAAGGGCATGTAACATTGTGATGAGAAGTGTTTTGGAGCATTGTGATAACAAGGACGTGTAGAATTGTGATGACAAGGGACATGGAGCATTGAGAGGACCAGGGCATGGAGCACGGTGATGACAAGACCGTGGAGCATTGTGATGAGAAGACCATGGATAATTGTGATGACGAGTGTCATGGAGCACTGTAATGATAATGGGCATGGAGCATTGTGAGGACAGGGGTCATGGAGCATTGTGATGACAGGGGTCAAGGAGCATTGTGATGACAAGTGTCATGGAGCATTCTGAGTACAAGCTTGTGGAGTATTGTGATGACAATGGCATGGAGCATTGTGATGGAAAGGGCATGGATCACTGTGATGAAAAAGGCATGGATGCTTTTCATGACAGTATTCAAGGAGCATTCCGATGACAAGTGTCAGGGAGCATTGTGATAACAAGTGTATTGAGCATTGTGATGGCAAAGGTCTTGGAGCATTGAGATGACAAGGGCATGGAGTATTGTGATGACAGGCATCATGGAGCGTTGTGATGACAAGTGTTATGGAACATTGTGATCACACGGGTTTGGAGCATTGCGATGACAGACTTCATGGATCATATTGATTTCAAGGAGCATGGATCTTTGTGATGACCAGGGCATGAAGCAATGTGAACCCAAGATGCATGGAGGATTGTGATGACAATGCTAATGGAGGAATGTGATGACAAGTGAATGGAGCATTGTGATGAAAATGTCATGTAGCGTTTTGCTGACAAAGGCATGGAGCATTGTGATGACATGTGTCAAGGAGCACTGTGATGACAAACGTCACGTAGCATTGTGATTACAGGGGTCATGGAGCATTGGGATGACACAGCCAAGGATCATTCTGTTGACAAGTTTTATGGAGAATTTTGATGACAAGGTTCTCGGATCATTGTGTTGTCAGAAGTCATGGAGCGTTGTGATGACAGTGGTCATGGAGCATTGGGATGACACGGGTCATGGAGCATTGGGATCATAATGTCATGGAGCATTGGGCTGAAAATGTTCATGGAATATTGTGATGACAGGTGTCATGGAGCATTGTGATGACAAGGGAATGGAGCATTGTGATGACAATGTCCTGGAGCTTTAATGAGAAGACCATGGAGCCATGTGATGACAAGTCTCATGGAGCATTCTCACGAAAAGTGGCATGGAGCATTGTGATTACTGTGGTCTTGTGGCATTGTGATGAATAGGGCATGGAGCATTGTGATGAAAAAGGCATGGAGCCTTGCCATGACAGGGTTCCAAGAGCATATTGACATCAAGTGTCAGGGACCATTGTGATGACAAGTGTATTGAGCATGGTGATGCCAAAGCTCATGGAGCATTGTGATGAGAAGACCATGGATAACTTTGATGACGAGCGTCATGGGGCGTTTTGAGACAAGTGTTATGGAACATTGTGATCACAACGGATTGGAGCCTTGTGATGACAGAGGTCATGGAGCATTTTGAGTTCATTCTGATGACAATAGCATAAAGCACTATGATGTTGGGCATGGTGCATTGTGATGACAGGGTTCATGGAGCATTGAGATGAAAAGGGGCATGGAGAATTGTAGTTACAAGGGTCTTGGAGCTTTGTGATGAGAAGGGCATGCAGCATTGTGATGAGAAGGCCATGGAGGATTCTGATGACATGCGTCATGGAGATTTGTGATGACAAGGGCATGGAGCATTGTGATGAGAAGACCATGGATAATGGTGATGATGAGTGTCATGGGGCGTTGTGATGAAAAGTGTTATGTAACATTGTGATCCCAAGGGTTTAGAGCATTGTGATGGCAGATGTCATGGAGCATTTTGATTTCATTTTGGTTACAATAGAGTGAAGCAATATGATGATGGACATGTTGCATTGTGATGACAGCGTTCATGCAGCATTGAGATGAAAAGTGGCATGGAGCATTGTTATTACAGAGTTCTTGGAGCATTGTGATGACAAGGGCATGGAGCATTGTGATGAGAAGGCCATGGAGCCTTCTGATGACCTGTGTCATGGAGATTTTGATGACAAGGGCATGAAGCATTGTTGTAAGAGGGGTCTTAGAGCATTGTGATTGCAAGGGTTATGGAGCCTTGTGATAAGAAGGCCGTGGAACATTGTGATGGCTGGGGTCATGGAGCATTGTTATGACAGTGGCAATGGAGCATTGTGATGCCAAGGGCATGGAGCATTGGTCTGAAAAGTTTCAAGGATTATTGTGATGAGAGTGGGCATGGAGCATTTTGATGACAAGGGCATGGAACACTGTGATACATGGGTCATGTAGGATTGTAACGACAAGGGCATGGAGAATTGTGATGACAAGAGCATGTAACATTGTGATGAGAAGCGTCATGGAGCATTGTGATGACAAAGATGTAGAGAATTGTGATGACAAGTGACATGGAGCATTGTGATGACCAGAGCATGGACCATTGGTCTGACAAGTTTCATGGATTATTGTGATGACAAATGTCATGGAGCATTTTGATGACAAGGGCGTGGGGCCTTGTGATGGGAAGAGAAGGGAGCATTGTGATGACAAGGTTTGTGGAGCATTGTGATGACAAGCGCAAGTCACATTTTGAAGCAATGAGTCATGGAGAACTGTGCTGACAAGGGTATGCAGCTTTGTGATGACATGGGTCATGGAGCATTGAGATGAAAAGGGGCATGGAACATTGTGATTACAGTGGCTTAGGAGCTTTGTGATGACAGAGGTCATGGATCATTTTGATTTGCTTGTGATGACAATAGCCTGAAGCATTATGATGATGGGCATGGTCCATTGTGATGACAGGTGTAATGGAGCATTGAGATGAAAGGGCGCATGGGGCATTGTGATTACAGGGGTATAGGAGCATTGTGATGACAAGAGCATGGAACATTGTGATGAAAAGTGCTTCGAGCCTTTTCATGACATGTTTCAAGGAGCATTCTGATGACGAATGTCAGAGAGAATTGTGATGACAACTCTCTTGAGCATTGTGATGACAAAGATCATGGATCACTGTGCTGACAGGTGTCATGGAGCATTGTGATGAGAAGGTCATAGAGCATTGGGCTGAAAATATTCATGGAGTATTGTGGTGACAGGGGTCATGGATCCTTTTGATAGCAAGGGAAAGGAGCATTGTGATGAAACGGTTCTGGAGCATTGTGATGACACGGTTCTGGAGCATTGTGATGAGAAGACCATGGAGCCTTGTGATGACAAGTCTAATAGAGCATTCTGATGAAAAGGGTCATGGAGCAATGTGATTACAGGGTCCTGGAGCATTGTAATGACAAGATCAAGGAGCATTGTGATGAGAATTACAAGGAGCATTCTCATGATTTGTGTCATTGTGTTTTGTGATGACAAGGGCATGGACCATTGTGATTGCAGGTGTCTTGCAGCATTGTGATGACAAGGGTCATGGAGCCTTGTGAGGAGAAGGCCGTGGGATATTATGATAGCAGGGGTCATGGAGCATTGTTATGACGGGGGTAATGGAGCATTGTGAAGAAAAGGGCACGGAACATAGGTCTATAAAATTTCATGGATTATTGTGATGACAGGGGGCATGGAGCATTGTGATGACAAGGGCACGGAACACTGTGATACATGGGTCATGGTGGATTGTAACGACATGGGCATGGAGCATTGTGATGAGAAGGGCATCGAGAATTGTGATGACAAGCGTCATATAGCTTTGTGAGGACAAAGGCATGGAGCAATATGATGACACGTTTCAGGGAGCATTGTGATGCCAAAGGTATTGGAGCTGTGTGGTAACAAATGTCATGGAGCGGTTTGATGACAAGGGCATGGTGCATTGTGATGAGAAGGGCAGGGAACATTGTGATGACAGGTGTTATGGAACATTGTGTTGTCAGGGCTCATGGAGAATTGTGATGATATGTGCATGTAGCATGGTGATGACAGGTGTCATGGAACAGTGTGAGATGACAAGTGTTTTGAGCATTGTGATGACATACATCTTGGATCATTGAGATGACAAGGGCATGGAGTAGTGTGATGACAAGCATCATGGAACATTGTGATGAGTGTGTTATGGAACATTGTGATCACAAGGGTTTGGAGCCTAGTGATGACAGAAGTCATGGATCATTTTGATTTCAAGGAGCATGGAACATTGTAATGACAAGGGCATGAAGCAATGTGATCCCAAGTTTCAGGGAGGATTGTGATGACAATGGTAATGGAGTATTGTGATGAGAATCACATGGAGCACTGTGATGACAAGGTCATGTAGCATTTTGCTGACAAAGGCATGGAGCATTGTGATGACAAGTGTCATGGAAAATTGTGATAAAAGGGGTCATAGAGCATTAGGATGACAAGAGCATGGACCATTTTGATGAGAAGAGTCATGGAGCATTTTGATGACAAGAGCCACAGATCATTGTGTTGTCAGGGGTCATTGAGCGTTGTGATGACAGTGGTCATGGAGGATTGGGCTGAAAATGTTCTTGGAGCATTGTGAACACAAGGGAATGGTGCATTGTGGTGACAATATCGTGGAGCATTGTGATGAGATGACCATGGAGTCTTTTGATGACAAGTCTCATGGAACAAGCTGATGGAAAGGGGCATGGAGCATTGTGATTACAGTTGTCTTGGAGCATTGTGATGACAAGAGCATGGAGCATTGTGATGAGAAGTCCATGGAACATTCTGATGACATGCATCTTGGAGCTTTGTGATGACAATGGCAAGAGGAATTGTGATTACAGGGATCTTGGAGCATTGTGTGGAAAAGGAAATGGTTCATTATGATGACAAAGGCATGGTGCCTTGTCATGACAGAGTTCAAGGAGAATACTGACGACATGTGTCAGGGAGCATTGTGATGACAAGTGTCTTGGTGCACTGTGATGAGAAGCGTCATGGAGCCTTGTGATAACCGGGGTCTTGGAGCATTGTGATGAAAAGTGAATGCATCATTGTGATGAAAAAGGCATGGTGCCTTGTCATGACAGAGTTCAAGGAGCACCCTGATGACAAGTGTCAGGGAGCATTGTGATGAAAAATGTATTGAGCATTGTGATGACAATGTTCATGGAGCATTGTGATGGAATGTACATGGATAATTGGGACTACGAGTGTCATGGGGTGTTGTGATGACAAGTGTTATGGAACATTGTGATCACAAGGGTTTGGAGCATTGTGATGACAAAGGTCATGGAGAATTTTGATTTCATTGTGATGACAACATCATGAAGCATTATGATGAAGGACATGGTGCATTGTGATGATAGGGTTCATGGAGCACTGAGATGAAAAGTGTCATGGATCATTGTTATGACAGGGGTCTTGGAGCACTGTGATGACAAGGACATGGAGCATTGTGATGAGAAGGCCAAGGAGAATTCTGATGACATGCGTGATGGAGCTTCGTGATGACAAGGGCATAGAGCATTGTGATTACAGGGGTCTTGGAGCATTGAGATGAAAAGGGGCATGGAGCATTGTGATTACAGGGGTAATGGAGCATTGTGATGACAAGGGAATCGAACATTGTGATGAAATTGGCATGGAAACTTTTCTTGACAGGGTTCAAGGAGGATTCTGATGACAAGTGTCAGGGAGCATTGCGATGACAATAGTTATGAAGCACTGTGATGACAGGGCTAATGGAGCATTTTGATGAGAAGGTCATGGAACATTGGGCTGAAAATGTTCATGGAGTATTGTGATGACAGGAGTCATGGAGCATTGTGATCACAAGGGAATGGAGCATTTAGATGAGAAGAACATGGAGCATTGTGATGACAAGTCTCATGGAGCATTCTGATGAAAAGGGGCATGGAGCATTGTGATTACAGGGGTCTCGGAGCATTGTGATGACAATGGCATGGAGCAATTTGATGTGAAGGCCATGGAGCTTTTTTTTTTTTTTTTTTTTTGCAGTATGAGGGCCTCTCACTGTTGTGGCCTCCCCCGTTGTGGAGCACAGGCTCCGGACGCGCTGGCTCCTGATGCGCAGGCTCAGCGGCCATGGCTCACGGGCCCAGCCACTCTGTGGCATATGGGATCCTCCCAGACCGGGGCACGAACCCGTATACCCTGCATCGGCAGGCGGACTCTCAACCACTTGCGCCACCAGGGAGGCCACATGGAGCTTTTTGATGATATGTGTCATGGAGTTTTGTGATGAAAAGGGCATGGAGCATTTGATTACAGGGGTCTTGGGGCACTGTGATGACAATGGTCATGGTGCCTTGTGATGAAAAGGCCGTGGAACATTTTGATGGCATGGGTCATGGAAAATTGTTATGACAGTGGTTATGGAGCAATGTGAGGACAAAGACATGGAGCATTTTTATGAGAAGGGCATCGACCATGGTGATAACAAACATCATGGAGTTTTAAGATGACAAAGTCATGGAGCAATGTGATGAGAGGGTTCATGGAGCATTATGATGACAATGGCATGGAGCATTGTGATGCCAAAGGTCATGGACCTTTGTGATGACAAAGGTCATGGAGCATTTTGATGACAAGTGCATGGTGCATTGTGATGAGTAGGACAGAGAGCAATGTGATGACAGGGTCTTTGAGCAGTTGGATGAAAAGTGTCATGGAACATTTTGATGACAGGGGATATGGATCATTGTGATGGCAAGGGTCATCGAGCATTGTGATGAAAAGTGTCAGGGTGCAATGCGATGACAATAGTCATGAAGCACTGTGATGAGAGGGCTAATGGAGCATTGTGATGAGAAGGTCATGGAGCATTGGGCTGAAAATATTCATGGAGTATTGTGATGACTGGAGTCATGGAGCATTGCGATGACAAGAGAATGGAGCATTGAGATGAGAAGAACATGGAGCATTGTGATGACAAGTCTCATGGAGCATTCTGATGAAAAGGGGCATGGACCATTGTGATTACAGGGGTCTTGGAGTATTGTGATGACAATAGCATGGAGAAATTTGATGTGAAGGCCATGGAGCTTTCTGATGATGCGTCATGGAGTTTTGTGATGAAAAGTGCTTGGAGCATTGTGATTACAGGGGTCTTGGGGCACTGTGATGACAATGGTCATGGAGCCTTGTGATGAAAAGGCCGTGGAACATTTTGATGTCATGGGTCATGGAGCACTGTTATGACAGTGGTAATGGAGCATTGTGATGACAAAGACATGGAGCATTTTGATGAGAAGGGCATCGAGCATAGTGATGACAAGCATCATGGAGCTTTGAGATGACAAAGTCAAGGACCAATGTGATGAGAGGGTTCATGGAGCATTATGATGACAAAGGCATGGAGCATTGTGATGCCAAAGGTCATGGACCTTTGTGATGACAAATGTCATGGAACATTTTGAAGAAAAGGGCATGGTGCCTTGTGATGAGTAGGACAGAGAGCAATGTGATGAGAGGGTCATGGAGCAGTTGGATGAAAAATGTCAGGGAACATTTTGATGACATGGGTTATGGATCATTGTGATGCCAAGGGTCACCGAGCATTGTGATGAAAAGTGTCATGGTGCATTTTGATGACAGGGGTTATAGTACATTGTGATGACAGGGGTCATGGGGCAGTGTGATGATAAGGGCATGTAGCATTGTGATGACAGGGGTCATGGAACATTGTGATGACATGGTTGAGGGAGTATTGTGATGACTAGTGATGGAACATTGTGATATCAGTGGTGAGAGAGCATTTTGATGAGAATTGCATGGAGAAATTTGATGACAAGATTTATGGAGCATTGTGATGACAAGCTTGTGGAGAATTGTGATGACAAGTGCATGGAATATTGTGATGACATGTGTCATGGAGCATTGTGCTGACAAGCACATGGAGCATTTTGGTGACAATGGCATGGAGCATTGTGATGACAGAGGCATGACGAATTGGTCTGACAAGTTTCATGGATTATTGTGATGACAGTGGGCATGGCGAATTGTGATGACAAGGGCATGGAGCATTGTGAGGACCAGTTTATGGAGTATTGTGAAGACAGGTGTCCGGGAGCATTGTGATGACATATGTTCTGCGCCATTGTGATGAGAATGGCATTGGTAATTGTGATGACAAGTCTCATGGAGCATTCTCACCAAAAGCGGCATGGGGCATTGTGATTCCTGTTGTCTTGGAGCATTGTGATGAATAGGGCATGGAGCATTGTGATGAAAATGGCATGGAACCTTGTCATGACAGGGTTCCAAGAGCATATTGGCATCAAGTGTCAGGGACCATTGTGATGACAAGTGTATTGAGCATTGTGATGCTAATGCTCATGGAGCATTGTGATGAGAAGACCATGGATAATTTTGATGACGAGCGTCATGGGGCGTTGTGAGGTCAAGTGTTATGGAACATTGTGATCACAAGGGATTGGAGCCTTGTGATGACAGAGGTCATGGAGCATTTTGAGTTCATTCTGATGACAATAGCATGAAGCACTATGATGATGGGCATGGTGCATTGTGATGACAGGGTTCATGGAGCATTGAGATGAAAAGGGGCATGGAGCATTGTAGTTACAAGGGTCTTGGAGGTTTGTGATGAGAAGGGCATGCAGCATTGTGATGAGAAGGCCATGGAGGATTCTGATGACATGCGTCATGGAGATTTGTGATGACATGGGCATGGAGCATTGTGATGAGAAGACCATGGATAATGGTGATGACTAGCGTCATGGGGCGTTGTGATGAAAAGTGTTATGGAACATTGTGATCCCAAGGGTTTAGAGCATTGTGATGGCAGATGTCATGGAGCATTTTGATTTCATTTTGGTTACAATAGCGTGAAGCAATATGATGATGGGCATGTTGCATTGTCATGACAGGGTTCATGGAGCATTTAGATGAAAAGTGGCATGGAGCATTGTGATTACAGGGTTCTTGGAACATTGTGATGACAAGGGCATGGAGCATTGTGATGAGAAGGCCATGGAGCATTCTGATGACCTGTTTCATGGAGATTTTGATTACAAGAGCATGAAGCATTGTTGTAACAGGGATCTTAGAGCATTGTGATTACAAGGGTCATGGAGCCTTGTGATAAGAAGGCCGTGGAACATTGTGATGCCTGGGGTCATGGAGCATTGTTATGACAGTGGTAATGGAGCATTGTGATGCCAAGGGCATGGAGCATTGGTCTGAAAAGTTTCATGGATTATTGTGATGAGAGTGGGCATGGAGCTTTGTGAGGACAAGGGCAAGGAAAACTGTTATCCATGGGTCATGTAGGATTGTAATGAAAAGGGCATGGAAAATTGTGATGACAAGAGCATGTAACATTGTGATGAGAAGTGTCATGGAGCATTGTGATGACAAAGACGTAGAGAATTGTGATGGCAAGGGAAATGGAACATTGTGATGACCAGAGCATGGAGCATTGGTCTGACATGTTTCATGGATTATTGTGATGAAAAAAGGCATGGAGCATTTTGATGACAAGGGCGTGGGGCATTGTGATGGGAAGAGCAGGGAACCTTGTGATGACAAGGTTTATGGAAGCATTGTTATGAAAAGGTTGTGGAGCATAGTGATGACAAGCACAAGTCACATTTTGATGCCATTTGTCATGCATCACTGTGCTGACAAGGGCATGCAGCTTTGTGATGAAAAGGTTCTTGGAGCATTGAGATGAAAAGGGGCATGGAGCATTGTGATTACAGTGGTCTAGGAGCTTTGTGATGACAGAGTTCATGGATCATTTTGATTTGCTTGTGATGACAATAGCCTGAAGCATTATGATGATGGTCATGGTCCATTGTGATGACAGGTGTAATGGAGCCTTGAGATGAAAAGGGCCATGGAGCATTGTGATTACAGGTGTATAGGAGCATTGTGATGACAAGAGCATGGAGCATTGTGATGAAAAGTTCTTGGAGCCTTTTCATGACATGTTTCAAGAATCATTCTGATGACAAGTGTCAGGGAGCATTGTGATAACAAAGATCATGGAGCACTGTGATGACAGGTGTCAAGGAGCATTGTGATGAGATGGTCATGGATCATTGGGCTGAAAATATTCATGGAGTATTGTGGTGACAGGGTTCGTGGATCGTTTTGATGGCAAGGGAATGGAGCATTGTGATGACAAGGTCCTGGAGCATTGTGATGAGAAGACCATGGAGCCTTGTAATGACAAGTCTAATGGAGCATTCTGATGAAAAGGGGCAGGGAGCATTGTGATTACAGGGCCCTGGAGCACTGAAATGACGAAACAAGAGCTTTGTGATGAGAAGGCCATGGAGCAATATCATGATATGTGTCATGTTGTTTTGTGAGGGCAAGGGCATGGACCATTGTCATTGCAGGCGTCTTGGAGCATTGTGATGACAAGTGTCATGGAGCCTTGGGAGGAGAAGGCCGTGGGACATTATGATGGCAGGGGTCATGGAGCATTGTTATGACGGTGGTAATGGAGCATTGTGATGAAAAAGGCACCGAACATACGTCTATAAAATTTCATGGATTATTGTGATGACAGTGGGTATGGAGCATTGTGATGACAAGAGCTTGGAACACTGTGATACATGGGGCATGGAGGATTGTAATGACATGGGCATGGAGCATTGTGATGAGAAGGGCATCGAGAATTGTGATGACAAGCGTCATGGTGCTTTGTGATGACAAGGACATGGAGCAATATGATGAGACTTTTCAGGGAACATTGTGATGACAATGGCATGGAGCATTGTGATGCCAACGATCATGGAGCTGTGTGATAACAAAAGTCATGGAGCAGTTTGATGAAAAGGGCATGGTGCATTGTGATGAGAAGGGCAGGGAGCATTGTGATGACAGGTGTTATGGAACATTGTGATGTCAGGACTCATGGAGCATTGTGATGATATAGGCATGGAGCATGGTGATGACAGGTGTCATGGAACATTGTGAGATGACAAGTGTTTTGAGCATTGTGATGACAAACATCTTGGATCATTGAGATGACAAGGCCATGGAGTAGTGTGATGACAAGCATCATGGAGTATTGTGATGAGTGTGTTATGGAACATTGTGTTCACAAGGGTTTGGAGCATAGTGATGACAGAGGTCATGGATCATTTTGATTTCAAGGAGCATGGAACATTGTGATGACAAGGGCATAAAGCAATGTGATACCAAGTTTCAGGGAGGATTGTTATGACAATGGTAATGGAGTATTGTGATGAGAATCACATGGAGCACCGTGATGACAAGGTCATGTAGCATTTTGCTGACAAAGGCATGGAGCATTGTGATGACAAGTGTCATGGAACATTGTGATAACAGGGGTCATAGAGCATTAGGATGACAAGAGCATGGACCATTTTGATGAGAAGAGTCATGGAGCATTTTGATGACAAGAGCCACAGATCATTGTGTTGTCAGGGGTCATTGAGCGTTGTGATGACAGTGGTCATGGAGGATTGGGCTGAAAATGTTCTTGGAGCATTGTGAACCCAAGGGAATGGAGCATTGTGGTGACAATATCGTGGAGCATTGTGATGAGATGACCATGGAGTCTTTTGATGACAAGTCTCATGGAGCAAGCTGATGGAAAGGGGCATGGAGCATTGTGATTACAAGGGTAATGGAGCATTGTGATGACAATGGAATCGAGCATCGTGTTGAAAAAGGCATGGATCCTTATCATGACAGGATTCAAGGAGCATTCCGAAGACAACTGTCAGGGAGCATTGTGATGACAAAGGTCATGGAGCATTGAGATGACAAGGGCATGGAGTATTGTGATGACAGGCATCATGGAGCGTTGTGATGACAAGTGTTATGGAACATTGTGATCACACGGGTTTGGAGCATTGCGATGACAGAGTTCATGGTTCATATTGATTTCAAGGAGCATGGATCTTTGTGATGACAAGGGCATGAAGCAATGTGATCCCAAGATGCATGGAGGATTGTGATGACAATGGTAATGGAGGAATATGATGACAAACGCATGGAGCATTGTGATGAAAAGGTCATGTAGCGTTTTGCTGACAAAGGCATGGAGCATTGTGATGACAAGTGTCATGGAGCACTGTGATGACAAACATCACGTAGCATTGGGATTACAGGGGTCATGGAGCATTGGGATGACACGGCCAAGGATCATTGTGTTGACAAGTGTTATGGAGAATTTTGATGCCAAGAGTACCGGATCATTGTGTTGTCAGGCGTCATGGTGCGTTGTGATGACAGTGGTCATGGAACATTGGGATGACAAGGGTCATGGAGCATTGTGATCATAAGGTCATGGAGGATTGGGCTGAAAATGTTCATGGAGTATTGTGATGAGAGTTGTCATGGAGCATTGTGATGACAAGGTCATGTAGCATTTTGCTGACAAAGGCATGGAGCATTGTGATGACAAGTGTCATGGAACATTGTGATAACAGGGGTCATAGAGCATTAGGATGACAAGAGCATGGAGCATTTTGATGAGAAGAGTCATGGAGCATTTTGATGACAAGAGCCACAGATCATTGTGTTGTCATGGGTCATTGAGCGTTGTGATGACAGTGGTCATGGAGGATTGGGCTGAAAATGTTTTTGGAGCATTGTGAACACAAGGGAATGGAGCATTGTGGTGACAATATCCTGGAGCATTGTGATGAGATGACCATGGAGTATTTTGATGACAAGTCTCATGGAGCATGCTGATGGAAAGGCGCATGGAGCATTGTGATTACAGTTGTTTTGGAGCATTGTGATGACAAGAGCATGGAGCATTGTGATGAGAAGTCCATGGAACATTCTGATGACCCACATCATGGAGCATTGTGATGACAATTGTAAGAGGCATTGTGATTACAGGTGTCTTGGAGCATTGTAATGAAAAGGGCATGGATCATTGTGATGACAAAGGCATGGAGCCTTGCCATGACAGGGTTCAAGGAGCCTACTGATGACAAGTGTCAGGGAGCATTGTGATGAAAAGTGTATTGAGCATTGTGATTACAAAGGTCATGGAGCATTGTGATGAGAAGACCATGGATAATTGGGATACCGAGCGTCATGGGGCGTTGTGATGACAAGTGTTATGGAACATTGTGATCACAAGGTTTCGAGCATTGTGATGACAGAGGTCATGGAGCATTTTGGTTTCATTGTGATGACAAAATCATGAAGATTATGATGAAGGGCATGGTGCATTGTGATGATAGGGTTCATGGAGCACTGAGATGAAAAGTGTCAAGGAGCATTGTTATGACAGGTATCTTGGAGCACTGTGATGACAAGGGCATGGAGCATTGTGATGAGAAGGCCAAGGAGAATTCTGATGACATGCGTCATGGAGCTTCGTGATGACAAGGGCATAGAGCATTGTGATTACAGGGGTCTTGGAGCATTGAGAAGAAAAGGGGCATGGAGCATTGTGATTACATGGGTATAGGAGCATTGTGATGACAAGGGAATCGAGCATTGTGATGAAATAGGCATGGAACCTTTTCATGACACGTTTCAAGGAGGATTCTGATGACAAGTGTCTGGGAGCATTGTGATGACAAAAGTCATGAAGCACTGTGATGACAAGGATATTGGAGCATTGTGATGAGAAGTTCATGGAGCATTGGGCTGAAAATGTTCATGGAGTATTGTGATGACAGGAGTCAGGGAGCATTGTGATGACAAGGGAATGGAGCATTGAGATGACAAGACCCTGGAGCATTGTGATGAGAAGACAATGGAGCCTTGTGATGACAAGTCTCATGGAGCATTCTGATGAAAAGTGGCATGGAGCATTGTGATTACAGGGGTCTTGGAGCATTGTGATGACAATGGCTTGGAACAATTTGATGTGAAGGCCAAGGAGCTTTCTGATGATATGTTTCATGGAGTTTTGTGATGAAAAGGGCATGGAGCATTGTGATTACAGGGGTCTTGGGGCACTGTGATGACAAAGGTCATGGAGCCTTGTGATGAAAAGGCCTTGATGGCAGGGGTCATGGAGCATTCTTATGACAGTTGTAATGGAGCATTGTGATGACAAAGGCATGGAGAATTTTGATGAGAAGGGCATCGAGCATTGTGATAACAAGCATCATGGAGCTTTGAGATGACAAAGTCATGGAGCAATGTGATGAGTGGGTTCATGGAGCATTGTGATGACAATGGCATAGAGCATTGTGATGCCAATGGTCATGGACCTTTGTGATGACAAAGGTTATGGAGCATTTTGCTGACAAGGGCATGGTGCACTGTGATGAGTAGGACAGAGAGCATTGTGATGACAGGGTCATGGAGCAATTGGATGAAAAGTGTCAAAGGACATTTTGATGACAGGGTTTATGGATCATTGTGATGTCAAGGTCATCGAGCATTGTGATGAAAAGTGTCATGGTGCATTTTGATGACAGGTGTTATAGAACATTGTGATGTCAGGGGTCATGGAGCAGTGTGATGATAAGGGCATGTAGCATTGTGATGTCAGTGGTCATGGAACATTGTGATGACATGGTTGAGGGAGTATTTGGATGACTAGTGATGGAACATTGTGATATCAGTGGTGAGAGAGCATTTTGATGAGAATTGCATGGAGAAATTTGATGACAAGGTTTATGGAGCATTGTGATGACAAGCTTGTGGAGAATTGTGATGACAAGCGCATGGCATATTGTGATGACATGTGTCATGGTGCATTGTGCTGACACGCACATGGAGCATTGTGGTGACAATGGCATGGAGCATTGTGATGACAGAGGCATGACGAATTGGTCTGACAAGTTTCATGGATTATTGTGATGACAGTGGGCATGGAGAATTGTGATGACAAGGGCATGGAGCTTTGTGATGACAAGTTTATGGAGTATTGTAAAGACAGGTGTCCGGGAGCATGGTGATGACATATGTTCTGGTCCATTGTGATGAGAATGGCATGGGTAATTGTGATGTCAAGTGTCATGGAGGATTGTGATGTCAAACGTAATGGAGCGTTGTGATGACAAGTTCTTGGTGCATTGTGATGACAAGGGCCATTGAGAAGTTTGATGACATGGTCGTGAAGCATTGTGATGACAACCACATGTACTTTGCTATGACAGGGGTCATGGAGCATTGCGATTACAAATGCATGGAGAATGGTGATGACAAGAGCATGTAACATTGTGATGAGAAGTGTTTTGGAGCATTGTGATAACAAGGACGGGGAGAATTGTGATGGCAAGGGACATGGAGCATTGTGAGGAACAGGGCATGGAGCACTGTGATGACAAGACCTTGGAGCATTGTGATAAGACCATGGATAATAGTGATGACGAGTGTCATGGAGCACTGTAATGACAAGGGGCATGGAGCATTGTGAGGACAGGTGTCATGGAGCATTGTGATGACAGGGGTCAAGGAGCATTGTGATGACAAGTGTCATGGAGCATTCTGAGGACAAGCTTGTGGAGTATTGTGATGACAATGGCATGGAGCATTGTGATGGAAAGGGCATGGATCATTGTGATGAAAAAGGCATGGATCCTTTTCATGACAGGATTCAAGGATCATTCCGACGACAAGTGTCAGGGAGCATTGTGATGACAAGTGTATTGAGCATTGTGATGACAAGGTCATGGAGCATTGAGATGACAAGGGCATGGAGTATTGTGATGACAGGCATCAAGGAGCGTTGTGATGACAAGTGTTATGGAACATTGTGATCACACGGGTTTGGAGCATTGCGATGACAGAAATCATGGATCATATTTATTTCAAGGAGCATGGATCTTTGTGATGACAAGGGCATAAAGCAATGTGATCCCAAGATGCATGGAGGATTGTGATGACAATGGTAATGGAGGAATGTGATGACAAGCGCATGGAGCATTGTGATGAAAATGTCATGTAGCGTTTTGCTGACAAAGGCATGGAGCATTGTGATGACAAGTGTCATGGAGCACTGTGATGACAAACGTCACGTAGCATTGTGATTAGAGGTGTCATGGAGCATTAAGATGACACGGCCCACGATCATTGTGTTGACAAGTGTTATGGAGAATTTTGATGACAAGAGTCCCGGATCATTGTGTTGTCAGGGGTCATGGAGCGTTGTGATGACAATGGTCATGGAGCTTTGGGATGAGAAGGGTCATGGAGCATTTTGATCATAAGTTCATGGAGCTTTGGGCTGAAAATGTTCATGGAGTATTGTGATGAGAGGTGTCATGGAGCATTGTGATGACAAGGGAATGGAGCATTGTGATGATAATGTCCTGGAGCATTTAATGAGAAGTACATGGATCCATGTGATGACAAGTCTCATGGAGCATTCTCACGAAAAGTGGCATGGAGGATTGTGATTAATGTGGTTTTGGAGCATTGTGATGAATAGGGCATGGAGCATTGTGATGAAAAAGGCATGGAGCCTTGCCATGACAGGGTTCCAAGAGCATATTGACATCAAGTGTCAGGGACCATTGTGATGACAAGTGTATTGAGCATGGTGATGCCAAAGCTCATGGAGCATTGTGATGAGAAGACCATGGATAATTTTGATGACGAGCGTCATGGGGCATTGTGAGAACAAGTGTTATGGAACATTGTGATCACAAGGGAGTGGAGCCTTGTGATGACAGAGGTCATGGAGCATTTTGAGTTCATTCTGATGACAATAGCATGAAGCACTATGATGATGTGCATGGTGCATTGTGATGACAGGGTTCATGGAGGATTCGGATGACAAGTGTCAGGGAGCATTGTGATGACAAAAGTCATGAAGCACTGTGATGACAAGGATAATGGAGCATTGTGATGAGAAGTTCATGGAGCATTGTGATAACAGGTGTCATAGAGCATTAGGATTACAAGAGCACGGACCATTTTGATGAGAAGAGTCATGGAGCATTTTGATGACAAGAGCCACAGATCATTGTGTTGTCAGTGGTCATTGAGCGTTGTGATGACAGTGCTCATGGAGGATTGGGCTGAAAATGTTCTTGGAGCATTGTGAACACAAGGGAATGGAGCATTGTGGTGACAATATCCTGGAGCATTGTGATGAGGTGACCATGGAGTATTTTGATGACAAGTCTCATGGAGCATGCTGATGGAAAGGCACATGGAGCATTGTGATTACAGTTGTTTTGGAGCATTGTGATGACAAGAGCATGGAGCATTGTGATGAGAAGTCCATGGAACATTCTGATGACCCACATCATGGAGTTTTGTGATGACAATGGCAAGAGGCATTGTGATTACAGGGGTCTTGGGGCATTGTGATGAAAAGGGCAGGGATCATTGTGATGACAAAGGCATGGAGCCTTGCCATGACAGGGTTCAAGGAGCCTACTGACGACAAGTGTCAGGGAGTATATTGATGAAATGTGTATTGAACATTGTGAAGACAAAGGTCATGGAGCATTGTGATGAGAACACCATGGATAAATGGGATGACGAGCGTCATGGAGCGTTGTGATGACAAGTGTTATGGAACATTGTGATCACAAGGGTTTGGAGCATTGTGATGACAGAAGTCCTAGAGCATTTTGATTTCATTGTGATGACAAAATCATGAAGATTATGATGAAGGGCATGGAGCATTGTGATGATAGGGTTCATGGAGCACTGAGATGAAAAGTGTCAAGGAGCATTGTTATGACAGGTGTTTTGGAGCAT
Organism: Mesoplodon densirostris; assembly: GCF_025265405.1. Classification (NCBI taxonomy): domain Eukaryota; kingdom Metazoa; phylum Chordata; class Mammalia; order Artiodactyla; family Ziphiidae; genus Mesoplodon; species Mesoplodon densirostris. The sequence goes on from NC_082682.1 coordinate 5,071,826, forward strand.
TGTGATGACAAGGGCATGGCGCATTGTGATGAGAAGGACAAGGAGAATTCTGATGACATGCGTCATGGAGCTTCGTGATGACAAGGGCATAGAGCATTGTGATTACAGGGGTCTTGGAGCATTGAAAAGAAAAGGGGCATGGGACATTGTGATTACTTTGGTATTGGAGCTTTGTGATGACAAGGGAATCGAACCTTGTGATGAAATAGGCATGGAAACTTTTCATGACAGGTTTCAAGGAGGATTCTGATGACAAGTGTCAGGGAGTATTGTAATGACAAAAGTCATGAAGCACTGTGATGACAAGGATAATGGAGCATTGTGATGAGAAGTTCATGGAGCATTGGGTTGAAAATGTTCATGGAGTATTGTGATGACAGCAGTCATGGAGCATTGTGATGACAAGGGAAAGGAGCATTGTGATGACAATGTCCTGGAGCATTTAATGAGAAGACCATGTTGCCATGTGATGACAGGGTCATGGAGCAATTGGATGAAAAGTGTCATTGAACATTTTGATGACAGGGTTTATGGATCATTGTGATGTCAAGGGTCACCGAGCATTGTGATGAAAAGTGTCATGGTGCATTTTGATGACAGGTGTTATAGAACATTGTGATGTCAGCGGTCATGGAGCAGTGTGATGATAAGGGCATGGAACATTGTGATGACAGGGGTCATGGAACATTGTGATGACATGGTTGAGGGAGTATTGGGATGAATAGTGATGGAACATTGTGATATCAGTGGTGAGAGAGCATTTTGATGAGAATTGCATGGAGAAATTTGAGGACAAGATTTATGGAGCATTGTGATGACAAGCTTGTGGAGAATTGTGATGACAAGTGCATGGAATATTGTGATGACATGTGTCATGGAGCATTGTGCTGACAAGCACATGGAGCATTGTGGTGACAATGGCATGGAGCATTGTGATGACAGAGGCATGACGAATTGGTCTGACAAGTTTCATGGATTATTGTGATGACAGTGGGCATGGCGAAATGTGATGACAAGGGCATGGAGCATTGTGATGACAAGTTTCTGGAGTATTGTGAAGACTGTTGTCCGGGATCATTGTGATGACATATGCTCTGGTCCATTGTGATGAGAATGGCATGGGTAATTGTGATGCCAAGTGTCATGGAGGATTGTGATGTCAAACGTAATGGAGCGTTGTGATGACAAAGTCTTAGAGCATTGTGATGACAAAGGCAAGGAGCATTGTGATGACAAGGGCCATTGAGAAGTTTGATGACAACGTCCTGAAGCACTGTGATTACAACCGCATGTACCTAACTATGACAGGTGTCATGGAGCATTGCGATTACAAATGCATGGAGAATGGTGATGACAAGAGCATGTAACATTGTGATGAGAAGTGTTTTGGAGCATTGTGATGACAAGGACGTGGAGAATTGTGATGACTAGGGACATGGAGCATTGTGAGGACCAGGGCATGGAGCACTGTGATGACAAGAACGTGGAGCATTGTAATGAGAAGTCCATGGATAGTAGTGATGACGAGTGTCATGGAGCACTGTAATGGCAAGGGGCATGAAGCATCGTGAGGACAGCTCTCATGGAGCATTGTGATGACAACTGTCATGGAGCTTTCTGATGACAAGCTTGTGGAGTATTGTGATGACAATGGCATGGAGCATTGTGATGGAAAGGGTATGGATCATTGTGATGAAAAAGGCATGGACCCTTTTCATGACAGGATTCAAGGAGCATTTCGAAGACAAGTGTCAGGGAGCATTGTGATGACAAAAGTCATGGAGCATTGAGATGACAAGGTCATGGAGTATTGTGATGACAGGCATCATGGAGCGTTGTGATGACAAGTGTTATGGAACATTGTGATCACACGGGTTTGGAGCATTGTGATGACAGAGTTCATGGATCATATTGATTTCAAGGAGCATGGATCTTTTTTTTTATGGGGGGGGTTGACATCTTTATTGGAGTATAATTGCTTTACGATGTTGTGTAGTTTCTGCTGTATAACAAAGTGTATCAGCCACATGTATACATATATCCCCATATCCCCTCCCTTCCGCGCCTCCCTCCCACCCTCCCTATCCCACCCCTCTAGGTGGTCACAAAGCACCAAGCTGATCTCCCTGATGAGCATTGATTTTTTTTTCAGTCTTTATTTTTTTATTTTACAAATTTAATCAGTTATACATATACATATGTTCCCATATCCCCTCCCTTTTGCGTCTCCCTCCCACCCTCCCTATCCCACCCCTCCAGGCGGTCACAAAGAACCGAGCTGATCTCCCTGTGCCACGCGGCCGCTTCCCACTAGCCATCTACCCCACGCCCGGTAGTGTATATATGTCCATGCCGCTCCCCCACTTTGTCACAGCTTACCCTTCCCCCTCCCCATATCCTCAAGTCCATGCTCTAGTAGGTCTGTGTCTTTATTCCTGTCTTACCCCTATGTTCTTGATGACATTTTTTTCTTAAATTCCATATATATGTGTCAGCATACAGTATTTGTCTTTCTCTTTCTGACTTACTTCACTCTGTAGGACAGACTCTAGGTCCATCCACCTCATTACAAATAGCTCAATTTCATTTCTTTTTATGGCTGAGTAATATTCCATTGTATATATGTGCCACATCTTCTTTATCCATTCATCCGATGATGGACACTTAGGTTGTTTCCATCTCCGGGCTATTGTAAATAGGGCTGCTATGAACATTTTGGTACATGTCTCTTTTTGAATTATGGTTTTCTCAGGGTATATGCCCAGTAGTGGGATTGCTGGGTCATATGGTAGTTCTATTTGTAGTTTTTTAAGGAACCTCCATACCGTTCTCCATAGTGGCTGTACCAATTCACATTCCCACCAGCAGTGCAAGAGTGTTCCCTTTTTTCCACACCCTCTCCAGCATTTATTGTTTCTAGATTTTTTGATGATGGCCATTCTGACTGGTGTGAGATGATATCTCATTGTAGTTTTGATTTGCATTTCTCTAATGAGTAAAGATGTTGAGCATCCTTTCATGTGTTTGTTGGCTGTCTGTATATCTTCTGTGGAGAAATGTCTATTTAGGTCTTCTGCCCATTTTTGGATTGGGTTGTTTGTTTTTTTGCTATTGAGCTGCATGAGCTGCTTATAAATTTTGGAGATTAATCCTTTGTCAGTTGCTTCATTTGCAAATATTTTCTACCATTCTGAGGGTTGTCTTTTGGTCTTGTTTATGGTTTCCTTTGCTGTGCAAAAGCTTTGAAGTTTCATTAGGTCCCATGTGTTTATTTTTGTCTTTATTTCCATTTCTCTAGGAGGTGGGTCAAAAAGGATCTTGCTGTGATTTATGTCATAGAGTGTTCTGCCTATGTTTTCCTCTAGGAGTTTGATAGTGTCTGGCCTTACATTTAGGTCTTTAATCCATTTTGAGCTAATTTTTGTGTATGGTGTTAGGGAGTGATCTAATCTCATACTTTTACATGTCCCTGTCCAGTTTTCCCAGCACCACTTATTGAAGAGACCGTCCTTTCTCCACTGTACATTCCTGCCTCCTTTATCAAAGATAAGGTGACCATATGTCCGTGGGTTTATCTCTGGGCTTTCTATCCTGTTCCATTGATCTATCTTTCTGTTTTTGTGCCAGTACCATACTGTCTTGATTACTGTAGCTTTGTAGTATAGTCTGAAGTCAGGGAGCCTGATTCCTCCAGCTCCATTTTTCGTTCTCAAGATTGCTTTGGCTATTCGGGGTCTTTTGTGTTTCCATACAAATTGTGAAATTTTTTGTTCTAGTTCTGTGAAAAATGCCAGTGGTAGTTTGATAGGGATTGCATTGAATCTGTAGATTGCAGAGTCATTTTCACAATGTTGATTCTTCCAATCCAAGAACATGGTACATCTCTCCATCTATTTGTATCATCTTTAATTCCTTTCATCAGTGTCTTATAATTTTCTGCATACAGGTCTTTTGTCTCCTTAGGTAGGTTTATTCCTAGATATTTTATTCTTTTTGTTGCAATGGTAAATGGGAGTGTTTCCTTGATTTCACTTTCAGATATTTCATCATTAGTATATAGGAATGCCAGAGATTTCTGTGCATTAATTTTGTATCCTGCAACTTTACCAAATTCATTGATTAGCTCTAGTAGTTTTCTGGTAGCATCTTTAGGATTCTCTATGTATAGTATCATGTCATCTGCAAACAGTGACAGCTTTACTTCTTCTTTTCCCATTTGGATTCCTTTTATTTCCTTTTCTTCTCTGATTGCTGTGGCTAAAACTTCCAAAACTATGTTGAATAAGAGTGGTGAGAGTGGGCAACCTTGTCTTGTTCCTGATCTTAGTGGAAATGGTTTCAGTTTTTCACCATTGAGGACGATGCTGGCTGTGGGTTTGTCATATATGGCCTTTATTATGTTGAGGAAAGTTCCCTCTATGCCTACATTCTGCAGGGTTTTTATCATAAATGGGTGTTGAATTTTGTCAAAAGCTTTCTCTGCATCTATTGAGATGATCATATGGTTTTTCTCCTTCAGTTTGTTAATATGGTGTATCACATTGATTGATTTGCGTATATTGAAGAATCCTTGCATTCCTGAAATAAACCCCACTTGATCATGGTGTATGATCCTTTTAATGTGCTGTTGGATTCTGTTTGCTAGTATTTTGTTGAGGATTTTTGCATCTATGTTCATCAGTGATATTGGCTTGTAGTTTTCTTTCTTTGTAACATCCTTGTCTCGTTTTGGTATCAAGGTGATGGTGGCCTCGTAGAATGAGTTTGGGAGTGTTCCTCCCTCTGCTATATTTTGGAAGAGTTTGAGAAGGATAGGTGTTAGCTCTTCTCTAAATGCTTGATAGAATTCGCCTGTGGAGCCATCTGGTCCTGGGCTTTTGTTTGTTGGAAGATTTTTAATCACAGTTTCAATTTCAGTGCTTGTGATTGGTCTGTTCATATTTTCTATTTCTTCCTGATTCAGTCTTGGCAGTTTGTGCATTTCTAAGAATTTGTCCATTTCTTCCAGGTTGTCCATTTTATTGGCATAGAGTTGCTTATAGTAATCTCTCATGATCTTTTGTATTTCTGTAGTGTCAGTTGTTACTTCTCCTTTTTCATTTCTAATTCTATTGATTTGAGTCTTCTCCCTTTTTTTCTTGATGAGTCTGGCTAATGGTTTATCAATTTTGTTTATCTTCTCAAAGAACCAGCTTTTAGTTTTATTGATCTTTGCTATCGTTTCCTTCATTTCTTTTTCATTTATTTCTGATCTGATTTTTATGATTTCTTTCCTCTGCTAACTTTGGGATGTTTTTGTTCTTCTTTCTCTAATTGCTTTAGGTGCAAGGTTAGGTTGTTTATTCGAGATATTTCCTGTTTCTTAAGGTGGGATTGTATTGCCATAAACTTCCCTCTTAGAACTGCTTTTGCTGCATCCCATAGGTTTTGGGTCGTCGTGTCTCCATTGTCATTTGTTTCTAGGTATTTTTTAATTTCCTCTTTGATTTCTTCAGTGATCACTTCGTTATTAAGTAGTGTATTGTTTAGCCTCCATGTGTTTGTATGTTTTACAGCTCTTTTCCTATAATTGATATCTAGCCTCATAGCATTGTGGTCGGAAAAGATACTTGATACAATTTCAATTTTCTTAAATTTACCAAGGCTTGATTTGTGACCCAAGGTATGATCTATCCTGGAGAATGTTCCATGAGCCCTTGAAAAAGATGTGTATTCTGTTGTTTTTGGATGGAATGTCCTATAAATATCAATTAAGTCCATCTTGTTTAATGTATCATTTAAAGCTTGTGTTTCCTTATTTATTTTCATTTTGGATGACCTGTCCATTGGTGAAAGTGGGGTGTTAAAGTCCCCTACTATGATTGTGTTACTGTCGATTTCTCCTTTTATGGCTGTTAATATTTCCCTTATGTATTGAGGTGCTCCTATGTTTGGTGCATAAATATTTACAATTGTTATATCTTCTTCTTGGATTGATCCCTTGATCATTATGTAGTGTCCTTCTTTGTCTCTTCTAGTAGTCTTTATTTTAAAGTCTATTTTGTCTGATATGAGAATTGCTACTCCAGCTTTCTTTTGGTTTCCATTTGCATGGAATATCTTTTTCCATCCCCTTACTTTCAGTCTGTATGTGTCTCTATGTCTGAAGTGGGTCTCTTGTAGACAGCATATATATGGGTCTTGTTTTTGTATCCATTCAGCCAGTCTGTGTCTTTTGGTGGGAGCATTTAGTCCATTTACATTTAAGGTAATTATTGATATGTATGTTCCTATTCCCATTTTCTTGATTGTTTTGGGTTTGTTATTGTAGTTCTTTTCCTTCTGTTGTGTTTCTTGCCTAGAGAAGTTCCTTTAGCATTTGTTGTAAAGCTGGTTTGGTGGTGCTGAACTCTCTCAGCTTTTGCTTGTCTGTAAAGGTTTTAATTTCTCCATCAAATCTGAATGAGATCCTTGCTGGGTAGAGTAATCTTGGTTGCAGGTTTTTCTCCTTCATCACTTTAAGTATGTCCTGCCACTCCCTTCTGGCTTGTAGAGTTTCTGCTGAGAGATCAGCTGTTATCCTGATGGGGATTCCCTTGTGTGTTATTTGTTGTTTTTGCCTTGCTGCTTTTAATAGGATTTCTTTGTGTTTAATTTTTGACAGTTTGATTAATATGTGTCTTGGTGTATTTCTCCTTGGATTTATTCTGTATGGGACTCTCTGTGCCTCCTGGACTTGATTAACTATTTCCTTTCCCATATTAGGGAAGTTTTCAACTATAATCTCTTCAAATATTTTCTCAGTCCCTTTCTTTTTCTCTTCTTCTTCTGGAACCCCTATAATTCGAATGTTGGTGCATTTAATGTTGTCCCAGAGGTCTCTGAGACTGTCCTCTGTTCTTTTCATTCTTTTTTCTTTATTTTGCTGTGCAGCAGTTATTTCCGCTATTTTATCTTCCACCTCACTTATCCGTTCTTCTGCCTCAGTTATTCTGCTATTGATCCCATCTAGAGTATTTTTTATTTCATTTATTGTGTTTTTAATCGATGCTTGATTCGTCTTAAGTTCTTCTAAGTCCTTGTTAACTGTTTCTTGCATTTTGTCTATTCTATTTCCAAGATTTTGGATCATCTTTACCATCATTATTCTGAATTCTTTTTCAGATAGACTGCCTATTACCTCTTCATTTGTTAGGTCTGGTGGGTTTTTATCTTGCTCCTTCTCCTGCTGTGTGTTTTTCTGTCTTCTCATTTTGCTTATGTTACTGTGTTTGGGGTCTCCTCTTTGCAGGCTGCAGGTTCGTAGTTCCCGTTGTTTTTGGTGTCTGTCCCCAGTGGCTAAGGTTGGTTTAGTGGGTTGTGTAGGCTTCTTGGTGGAGGGGACTACTGCCTGTGTTCTGGTGGATGAGGCTGGATCTTGTCTTTCTGGTGGGCAGGTCCACGTCTGGTGGTGTGTTTTGGGGTGTTTGCGGACTTTTTATGATTTGAGGTAGCCTCTCTGATAATGGGTGGTGTTGTGTTCCTGTCTTGCTAGTTGTTTGGCATAGGGTGTCCAGCACTGTAGCTTGCTGGTCGTTGAGTGAAGCTGGGTGCTGGTGTTGAGATGGAGATCTCTGGAAGATTTTCGCCGTTTGATATAATGTGGAGCTGGGAGGTCTCTTGTGGACCAGTGTCCTGAAGTTCGCTCTCCCACCTCAGAGGCACAGCACTGACTCCTGGCTCCTCAATTTGGGATGATTTGTTGTCTATTCATGTATTCCACAGATGCAGGGTACATGAAGTTGATTGTGGAGCTTTAATCCGCTGCTTCTGAGGCTGCTGGGAGAGGTTTCTCTTTCTCTTCTTTGTTCTCACAGCTCCTGGGTCTCAGCTTTGGATTTGGCCCCGCCTCTGCATGTAGGTCGCCGGAGGGCGTCTGTTCTTCCCTCACACAGGACAGCGTTAAAGGATCAGCCTCCTCGGGGACCCCGGCTCACCCAGGCCAGGCGGGAGGGAGGGGCACGGAGTGCGGGGCGAGCCCACAGCGGCAGAGGTCGGCGTGATGTTGCACCAGCCCGAGGCGCGCCTTGCGTTCTCCCAGGGAAGCCGCCCCTGGATCCCGGGACCCCGGCAGTGGCAGGCTGCACAGGCTCCCGGAAGGGCCGTGTGGACAGCGACCTGCGCTCGCACACAGGCTTCTTGGCGGCGGCAGCAGCAGCCCCAGCGTCCCACGCCCGTCTCTGGGCTCCGCGCTTTCAGCCGCGACTCGCGCCCATCTCTGGAGCTCCTTTACGCAGCGCTCTTAATCCCCTCTCCTCGCACACCAGGAAACCAAGAGGGAAGAAAAAGTCTCCTGCCTCTTCGGCAGCTCCAGAGTTCTCCCGGACTCCCTCCCGGCTAGCTGTGGCACATTAGCCCCCTTCAGGCTGAGCCCCCACCGCCAGCCCCAGTCCTCTCCCCGCGCTCTGGCCGAAGCCCGAGCCTCAGCTCCAGCGCCGCCCGCCCCGGCGGGGGAGCAGACAAGCCCCTCGGGCTGGTGAGTGCCTCTCGGCACCGCTCCTCTGTGCGGGAATCTCTCTGCTTTGCCTACCCAGGTATGTGGAGAGTTTCTTGCATTTTGGGAGGTCTGGGGTCTTCTGCCAGCGTTCAGTAGGTGTTCTGTAGGAGTTGTTCCACGTGTAACTGTATTTCTGATGTATCTGCTGGTCTTGGAAGGTCCCCTGGTGAGGCGAGGAGACTAGGGCTCATCCTGGCAGCAGCCATATTTGGGAGATCCTTCCACTGAGGTAGACTGATGCCGGCCTCCAGCTCCTTGAGCATGGATCTTTGTGATGACAAGTGCATGAAGCAATGTGATCCCAAGATGCATGGAGGATTGTGATGACAATGGTAATGGAGGAATATGATGACAAGCGCATGGAGCATTGTGATGAAAAGGTCATGTAGCGTTTTGCTGACAAAGGCAGGGAGCATTGTGATGACAAGTGTCATGGAGCACTGTGATGACAAACATCACGTAGCATTGTGATTACAGGAGTCATGGAGCATTGGGATGACACGGCCAAGGATCATTGTGTTGACAAGTGTTATGGAGAATTTTGATGACAAGAATCCCGGATCATTGTGTTGTCAGGGGTAATGGACCGTTGTGATGACAGTGGTCATGGAGCATTGGGATGACATGGGTCATGGAGCATTGTGATCATAAGGTCATGGATCATTGGGTTGAAAATGTTCATGGAGTATTTCGATGACAGTTGTCATGGAGCATTGTTATGATGGGTGTAATGGAACATTGTGATGGAAAGGGAACGGAACATAGGTCTATAAAATTTCATGGATTACTGTGATGACAGTGGGTATGGAGCATTGTGATGACAAGGGCTCGGAAGACTGAGATACATGGGTTATGGAGGATTGTAATGACATGGGCATGGAGCATTGTGATGAGAAGGGCATCGAGAATTGTGATGACAAGCGTCATGGAGCTTTGTGATGACAAGGACATGGAGCAATATGATGAGACGTTTCAGGGAGCATGTGATGACAATGGCATGGAGCATTGTGATGCCAAGGGTCATGGAGCTGTGTGATAACAAATGTCATGGAGGAGTTTGATGACAAGGGCATGGTGCATTGTGATGAGAAGTGCAGGGAGCCTTGTGATGACAGGTGTTATGGAACATTGTGATGTCAGGGCTCATGGAGCATTTTGATGATATGGGCATGGAGCATGGTGATGACAGGAGTCATGGAAAAGTGTGAGATGACAAGTGTTTTGAGCATTTTGATGACAAACATCTTGGATCATTGAGATGACAAGGGCAAGGAGTAGTGTGATGACAAGCATCATGGAGCATTGTGATGAGTGTGTTATGGAACATTGTGATCACAAGGGTTTGGAGCATAGTGATGACAGAGGTCATGGATCATGTTGATTTCAAGGAGCATGGAACATTTTGATGACAAGGGCATGAAGCAATGTGATCCCAAGTTTCAGGGAGGATTGTGATGACAATGGTAATGGAATATTGTGATGAGAATCACATGGAGCACCGTGATGACAAGGTCATGTAGCATTTTGCTGACAAAGGCATGGAGCATTGTGATGACAAGTGTCATGGAACATTGCGATAACAGGGGTCATAGAGCATTAGGATGACAAAAGCATGGACCATATTGATGAGAAGAGTCATGGAACATTTTGATGACAAGAGCCACAGATCATTGTGTTGTCAGGGGTCATTGAGCGTTGTGATGACAGTGGTCATGGAGGATTGGGCTGAAAATATTCTTGGAGCATTTTGAAAACAAGGGAATGGAGCATTGTGGTGACAATATCGTGGAGCATTGTGATGAGATGACCATGGAGTCTTTTGATGACAAGTCTCATTGTGCAAGCTGATGGAAAGGGGCATTGAGCATTGTGATTACAGTTGTCTTGGAGCATTGTGATGACAAGAGCATGGAGCATTGTGATGAGAATTCCATGGAACATTCTGATGACCTGCATCATGGATCTTTGCGATGACAATGGCAAGAGGCATTGTGATTAGAGGGATCTTGGAGCATTGTGATGAAAGGGGCATGGATCATTATGATGACAAAGGCATGGAGCCTTGTCATGACAGGGTTCAAGGAGCATACTGACAACAAGTGTCAGGGAGCATTGTGATGACAAGTGTCATGGAGCACTCTGATGACAAGCATCATGGAGCCTTGTGATAACTGGGGTCTTGGAGCATTGTGATGAAAAGTGAATGCATCATTGTGATGAAACAGGCATGGTGCCTTGTCATGACAGGGTTCAAGGAGCACCCTGACGACAAGTGTCAGGGAGTATTGTGATGAAAAGTGTATTGAGCATTGTGATGACAAAGGTCATGGAGCATTGTGATGAGAAGACCATGGATAATTGGGATGACGAGCGTCATGGGGCGTTGTGATGACAAGTGCTATGGAACATTGTGATCACAAGGGTTTGGAGCATTGTGATGACAGAGGCCATGGAGCATTTTGATTTCATTGTGAAGAGAAAATCATGAAGCATTATGATGAAGGGCATGGTGCATTGTGATGATAGCGTTCATGGAGCACTGAGATGAAAAGTGTCATGGAGCATTGTTATGACAGGGGTCTTGGAGCATTGTGATGACAAGGGCATGGAGCATTGTGATGAGAAGGCCAAGGAGAATACTGATGACATGCGTCATGGAGTTTCTTGATGACCAGGGCATAGAGCATTTTGATTACAGGTGTCTTGGAGCATTGAGATGAAAAGGGGCATGGAGCATTGTGATTACAGGGGTAATGGAGCATTGTGATGACAAGTGAATCGAGCATTGTGATGAAAAAGGCATGGATCCTATTCATGACAGGATTCAAGGAGCATTCCGAAGACAACTGTCAGGGAGCATTGTGATGACAAGTGTATTGAGCATTGTGATGACAAAGGTCATGGAGCATTGAGATGACAAGGGCATGGAGTATTGTGATGACAGGCTTCATGGAGCGTTGTGATGACAAGTGTTATGGAACATTGTGATCACACGGGTTTGGAGCAATGCGATGACAGAGTTCATGGTTCATATTGATTTCAAGGAGCATGGCTCTTTGTGATGACAAGGGCATGAAGCAATGTGATCCCAAGATGCATGGAGGTTCGTGATGATAATGGTAATGGAGGAATATGATGACAAACGCATGGAGCATTGTGATGAAAAGGCCATGTAGCGTTTTGCTGACAAAGGCATGGAGCATTGTGATGACAAGTGTCATGGAGCACTGTGATGAAAAACATCACGTAGCATTGTGATTACAGGGGTCATGGAGCATTGGGATGACACGGCCAAGGATCCTTGTGTTGACAAGTGTTATGGAGAATTTTGATGACAAGAGTCCCGGATCATTGTGTTGTCAGGTGTCATGGAGCGTTGTGATGACAGTGGTCATGGAGCATTGGGATGACAAGGGTCATGGAGCATTGTGATCATAAGGTCATGGAGCACTGGGTTGAAAAGATACATGGAGTATTGTGATGAGTGTTGTCATGGAGCATTGTTATGACGGGTGTAATGGATCATTGTGATGAAAAGGGCATGGAACATAGGTCTATAAAATTACATGGATATTGTGATGACAGTGGGTATGGAGCATTGTGATGACAAGGGCTCGGAACACTGTGATACATGGGTCATGGAGGATTGTAATGACATGGGCATGGAGCATTGTGATGAGAAGGGCATCGAGAATTGTGATGACAATCGTCATGGAGCTTTGTGATCACAAGGACATGGAGCAATATGATGAGACGTTTCAGGGAGCATGTGATGACAATGGCATGGAGCATTGTGATGCCAAGGGTCATGGAGCTGTGTGATAACAAATGTCATGGAGGAGTTTGATGACAAGGGCATGGTGCATTGTGATGAGAAGGGCAGGGAGCATTGTGATGACAGGTGTTATGGAACATTGTGATCTCAGGGCTCATGGAGCATTATGATGATATGGGCATGGAGCATGGTGATGACAGGTGTCATGGAACAGTGTGAGATGACAAGTGTTTTGAGCATTGTGATGACAAACATCTTGGATCATTGAGATGACAAGGGCATGGAGTAGTGTGATGACAGGCATCATGGAGCATTGTGATGAGTGTGTTATGGAACATTGTGATCACAAGGGTTTGGAGCATAGTGATGACAGAGGTCATGGATCATGTTGATTTCAAGGAGCATGGAACATTGTGATGACAAGGGCATGAAGCAATATGATCCCAAGTTTCAGGGAGGATTGTTATGACAATGGTAATGGAGTATTGTGATGAGAATCACATGGAGCACCGTGATGACAAGGTCATGTAGCATTTTGCTGACAAAGGCATGGAGCATTGTGATGACAAGTGTCATGGAACATTGTGATAACAGGGGTCATAGAGCATTAGGATGACAAGAGCATGGAGCATTTTGATGAGAAGAGTCATGGAGCATTTTGATGACAAGAGCCTCAGATCATTGTGTTGTCAGGGGCCATTGAGCGTTGTGATGACAGTGGTCATGTAGGATTGTGCTGAAAATATTCTTGGAGCATTGTGAACACAAGGGAATGGAGCATTGTGGTGAAAATATCGTGGAGAATTGTGATGAGATGACCATGGAGTCTTTTGATGACAAGTCTCATGGTGCAAGCTGATGGAAAGGGGCATGGAGCATTGTGATTACAGTTGTCTTGGAGCATTGTGATGACAAGTGCATGGAGCATTGTGATGAGAAGTCCATGGAACATTCTGATGACCTGCATCATGGAGCTTTGCGATGACAATGGCAAGAGGCATTGTGATTAGAGGGATCTTGGAGCATTGTGATGAAAAGGGCATGGATCATTGTGATGACAAAGGCATGGAGCCTTGTCATGACAGGGTTCAAGGAGCATACTGACAACAAGTGTCAGGGAGCATTGTGATGACAAGTGTCATGGAGCACTCTGATGACAAGCGTCATGGAGCCTTGTGATAACCGGGGTCTTGGAGCATTGTGATGAAAAGTGAATGCATCATTGTGATGAAACAGGCATGGTGCCTTGTCATGACAGGGTTCAAGGAGCACCCTGACGACAAGTGTCAGGGAGCATTGTGATGAAAAATGTATTGAGCATTGTGATGACAAAGGTCATGGAGCATTGTGATGAGAAGTCCATGGATAATTGGGATGACGAGCGTCATGGGGCTTTGTGATGACAAGTGTTATGGAACATTGTGATCACAAGGGTTTGGAGCATTGTGATGACAGAGGCCATGGAGCATTTTGATTTCATTGTGAAGAGAAAATCATGAAGCATTATGATGAAGGGCATGGTGCATTGTGATGATAGCGTTCATGGAGCACTGAGATGAAAAGTGTCATGGAGCATTGTTATGACAGGGGTCTTGGAGCATTGTGATGACAAAGGCATGGAGCATTGTGATGAGAAGGCCAAGGAGAATACTGATGACATGCGTCATGGAGCTTCGTGATGACCAGGGCATAGAGCATTTTGATTACAGGGGTCTTGGAGCATTGAGATGAAAAGGGGCATGGAGCATTGTGATTACAGGGGTAATGGAGCATTGTGATGACAAGTGAATCGAGCATTGTGATGAAAAAGGCATGGATCCTATTCATGACAGGATTCAAGGAGCATTCCGAAGACAACTGTCAGGGAGCATTGTGATGACAAGTGTATTGAGCATTGTGATGACAAAGGTCATGGAGCATTGAGATGACAAGGGCATGGAGTATTGTGATGACAGGCTTCATGGAGCGTTGTGATGACAAGTGTTATGGAACATTGTGATCACACTGGTTTGGAGCAATGCGATGACAGAGTTCATGGTTCATATTGATTTCAAGGATCATGGATCTTTGTGATGACAAGGGCATGAAGCAATGTGATCCCAAGATGCATGGAGGATCGTGATGACAATGGTAATGGAGGAATATGATGACAAGCGCATGGAGCATTGTGATGAAAAGGCCATGTAGCGTTTTGCTGACAAAGGCATGGAGCATTGTGATGACAAGTGTCATGGAGCACTGTGATGACAAACATCACGTAGCATTGTGATTACAGGGGTCTTGGAGCATTGGGATGACACGGCCAAGGATCATTGTGTTGACAAGTGTTATGGAGAATTTTGATGACAAGAGTGCCGGATCATTGTGTTGTCAGGTGTCATGGAGCGTTGTGATGACAGTGGTCATGGAGCATTGGGATGACAAGGGTCATGGAGCATTGTGATCATAAGGTCATGGAGCATTGGGTTGAAAATGTTCATGGAGTATTGTGATGAGTGTTGTCATGGAGCATTTTTATGACGGGTGTAATGCATCATTGTGATGAAAAGGGCATGGAACATAGGTCTATAAAATTTCATGGATTATTGTGATGACAGTGGGTATGGAGCATTGTGATGACAAGGGCTCGGAACACTGTGATACATGGGTCATGGAGGATTGTAATGACATGGGCATGGAGCATTGTGATGAGAAGGGCATCGAGAATTGTGATGACAAGCGTCATGGAGCTTTGTGATGACAAGGACATGGAGCAATATGATGAGACGTTTCAGGGAGCATGTGATGACAATGGCATGGAGCATTGTGATGCCAAGGGTCATGGAGCTGTGTGATAACAAATGTCATGGAGGAGTTTGATGACAAGGGCATGGTGCATTGTGATGAGAAGGGCAGGGAGCATTGTGATGACAGGTGTTATGGAACATTGTGATGTCAGGGCTCATGGAGCATTATGATGATATGGGCATGGAGCATGGTGATGACAGGTGTCATGGAACAGTGTGAGATGACAAGTGTTTTGAGCATTGTGATGACAAACATCTTGGATCATTGAGATGACAAGGGCATGGAGTAGTGTGATGACAGGCATCATGGAGCATTGTGATGAGTGTGTTATGGAACATTGTGATCACAAGGGTTTGGAGCATAGTGATGACAGAGGTCATGGATCATGTTGATTTCAAGGAGCATGGAACATTGTGATGACAAGGGCATGAAGCAATATGATCCCAAGTTTCAGGGAGGATTGTTATGACAATGGTAATGGAGTATTGTGATGAGAATCACATGGAGCACCGTGATGACAAGGTCATGTAGCATTTTGCTGACAAAGGCATGGAGCATTGTGATGACAAGTGTCATGGAACATTGTGATAACAGGGGTCATAGAGCATTAGGATGACAAGAGCATGGAGCATTTTGATGAGAAGAGTCATGGAGCATTTTGATGACAAGAGCCTCAGATCATTGTGTTGTCAGGGGCCATTGAGCGTTGTGATGACAGTGGTCATGTAGCATTGGGCTGAAAATGTTCTTGGAGCATTGTGAACACAAGGGAATGGAGCATTGTGGTGACAATATCGTGGAGCATTGTGATGAGATGACCATGGAGTCTTTTGATGACAAGTCTCATGGTGCAAGCTGATGGAAAGGGGCATGGAGCATTGTGATTACAGTTGTCTTGGAGCATTGTGATGACAAGAGCATGGAGCATTGTGATGACAAGAGCATGGAGCATTGTGATAAGAAGTCCATGGAACATTCTGATGACCTGCATCATGGAGCTTTGCGATGACAATGGCAAGAGGCATTGTGATTAGAGGGATCTTGGAGCATTGTGATGAAAAGGGCATGGATCATTGTGATGACAAAGGCATGGAGCCTTGTCATGACAGGGTTCAAGGAGCATACTGACAACAAGTGTCAGGGAGCATTGTGATGACAAGTGTCATGGAGCACTCTGATGACAAGCGTCATGGAGCCTTGTGATAACCGGGGTCTTGGAGCATTGTGATGAAAAGTGAATGCATCATTGTGATGAAACAGGCATGGTGCCTTGTCATGACAGGGTTCAAGGAGCACCCTGACGACAAGTGTCAGGGAGCATTGTGATGAAAAGTGTATTGAGCATTGTGATGACAAAGGTCATGGAGCATTGTGATGAGAAGTCCATGGATAATTGGGATGACGAGCGTCATGGGGCTTTGTGATGACAAGTGTTATGGAACATTGTGATCACAAGGGTTTGGAGCATTGTGATGACAGAGGCCATGGAGCATTTTGATTTCATTGTGAAGAGAAAATCATGAAGCATTATGATGAAGGGCATGGTGCATTGTGATGATAGCGTTCATGGAGCACTGAGATGAAAAGTGTCATGGAGCATTGTTATGACAGGGGTCTTGGAGCATTGTGATGACAAAGGCATGTAGCATTGTGATGAGAAGGCCAAGGAAAATACTGATGACATGCGTCATGCAGCTTCGTGATGACCAGGGCATAGAGCATTTTGATTACAGGGGTCTTGGAGCATTGAGATGAAAAGGGGCATGGAGCATTGTGATTACAGGGGTAATGGAGCATTGTGATGACAAGTGAATCGAGCATTGTGATGAAAAAGGCATGGATCCTATTCATGACAGGATTCAAGGAGCATTCCGAAGACAACTGTCAGGGAGCATTGTGATGACAAGTGTATTGAGCATTGTGATGACAAAGGTTATGGAGCATTGAGATGACAAGGGCATGGAGTATTGTGATGACAGGCTTCATGGAGCGTTGTGATGACAAGTGTTATGGAACATTATGATCACACTGGTTTGGAGCAATGCGATGACAGAGTTCATGGTTCATATTGATTTCAAGGATCATGGATCTTTGTGATGACAAGGGCATGAAGCAATGTGATCCCAAGATGCATGGAGGATCGTGATGACAATGGTAATGGAGGAATATGATGACAAGTGCATGGAGCATTGTGATGAAAAGGCCATGTAGCGTTTTGCTGACAAAGGCATGGAGCATTGTGATGACAAGTGTCATGGAGCACTGTGATGACAAACATCACGTAGCATTGTGATTACAGGGGTCTTGGAGCATTGGGATGACACGGCCAAGGATCATTGTGTTGACAAGTGTTATGGAGAATTTTGATGACAAGAGTGCCGGATCATTGTGTTGTCAGGTGTCATGGAGCGTTGTGATGACAGTGGTCATGGAGCATTGGGATGACAAGGGTCATGGAGCATTGTGATCATAAGGTCATGGAGCATTGGGTTGAAAATGTTCATGGAGTATTGTGATGAGTGTTGTCATGGAGCATTTTTATGACGGGTGTAATGCATCATTGTGATGAAAAGGGCATGGAACATAGGTCTATAAAATTTCATGGATTATTGTGATGACAGTGGGTATGGAGCATTGTGATGACAAGGGCTCGGAACACTGTGATACATGGGTCATGGAGGATTGTAATGACATGGGCATGGAGCATTGTGATGAGAAGGGCATCGAGAATTGTGATGACAAGCGTCATGGAGCTTTGTGATGACAAGGACATGGAGCAATATGATGAGACGTTTCAGGGAGCATGTGATGACAATGGCATGGAGCATTGTGATGCCAAGGGTCATGGAGCTGTGTGATAACAAATGTCATGGAGGAGTTTGATGACAAGGGCATGGTGCATTGTGATGAGAAGGGCAGGGAGCATTGTGATGACAGGTGTTATGGAACATTGTGATGTCAGGGCTCATGGAGCATTATGATGATATGGGCATGGAGCATGGTGATGACAGGTGTCATGGAACAGTGTGAGATGACAAGTGTTTTGAGCATTGTGATGACAAACATCTTGGATCATTGAGATGACAAGGGCATGGAGTAGTGTGATGACAGGCATCATGGAGCATTGTGATGAGTGTGTTATGGAACATTGTGATCACAAGGGTTTGGAGCATAGTGATGACAGAGGTCATGGATCATGTTGATTTCAAGGAGCATGGAACATTGTGATGACAAGGGCATGAAGCAATATGATCCCAAGTTTCAGGGAGGATTGTTATGACAATGGTAATGGAGTATTGTGATGAGAATCACATGGAGCACCGTGATGACAAGGTCATGTAGCATTTTGCTGACAAAGGCATGGAGCATTGTGATGACAAGTGTCATGGAACATTGTGATAACAGGGGTCATAGAGCATTAGGATGACAAGAGCATGGAGCATTTTGATGAGAAGAGTCATGGAGCATTTTGATGACAAGAGCCTCAGATCATAGTGTTGTCAGGGGCCATTGAGCGTTGTGATGACAGTGGTCATGTAGGATTGGGCTGAAAATGTTCTTGGAGCATTGTGAACACAAGGGAATGGAGCATTGTGGTGACAATATCGTGGAGCATTGTGATGAGATGACCATGGAGTCTTTTGATGACAAGTCTCATGGTGCAAGCTGATGGAAAGGGGCATGGAGCATTGTGATTACAGTTGTCTTGGAGCATTGTGATGACAAGAGCATGGAGCATTGTGATGACAAGAGCATGGAGCATTGTGATAAGAAGTCCATGGAACATTCTGATGACCTGCATCATGGAGCTTTGCGATGACAATGGCAAGAGGCATTGTGATTAGAGGGATCTTGGAGCATTGTGATGAAAAGGGCATGGATCATTGTGATGACAAAGGCATGGAGCCTTGTCATGACAGGGTTCAAGGAGCATACTGACAACAAGTGTCAGGGAGCATTGTGATGACAAGTGTCATGGAGCACTCTGATGACAAGCGTCATGGAGCCTTGTGATAACCGGGGTCTTGGAGCATTGTGATGAAAAGTGAATGCATCATTGTGATGAAACAGGCATGGTGCCTTGTCATGACAGGGTTCAAGGAGCACCCTGACGACAAGTGTCAGGGAGCATTGTGATGAAAAGTGTATTGAGCATTGTGATGACAAAGGTCATGGAGCATTGTGATGAGAAGTCCATGGATAATTGGGATGACGAGCGTCATGGGGCTTTGTGATGACAAGTGTTATGGAACATTGTGATCACAAGGGTTTGGAGCATTGTGATGACAGAGGCCATGGAGCATTTTGATTTCATTGTGAAGAGAAAATCATGAAGCATTATGATGAAGGGCATGGTGCATTGTGATGATAGCGTTCATGGAGCACTGAGATGAAAAGTGTCATGGAGCATTGTTATGACAGGGGTTTTGGAGCATTGTGATGACAAAGGCATGGAGCATTGTGATGAGAAGGCCAAGGAGAATACTGATGACATGCGTCATGGAGTTTCGTGATGACCAGGGCATAGAGCATTTTGATTACAGGGGTCTTGGAGCATTGAGATGGAAAGGGGCATGGAGCATTGTGATTACAGGGGTAATGGAGCATTGTGATGACAAGTGAATCGAGCATTGTGATGAAAAAGGCATGGATCCTATTCATGACAGGATTCAAGGAGCATTCCGAAGACAACTGTCAGGGAGCATTGTGATGACAAGTGTATTGAGCATTGTGATGACAAAGGTCATGGAGCATTGAGATGACAAGGGCATGGAGTATTGTGATGACAGGCTTCATGGAGCGTTGTGATGACAAGTGTTATGGAACATTGTGATCACACTGGTTTGGAGCAATGCGATGACAGAGTTCATGGTTCATATTGATTTCAAGGATCATGGATCTTTGTGATGACAAGGGCATGAAGCAATGTGATCCCAAGATGCATGGAGGATCGTGATGACAATGGTAATGGAGGAATATGATGACAAGCGCATGGAGCATTGTGATGAAAAGGCCATGTAGCGTTTTGCTGACAAAGGCATGGAGCATTGTGATGACAAGTGTCATGGAGCACTGTGATGACAAACATCACGTAGCATTGTGATTACAGGGGTCTTGGAGCATTGGGATGACACGGCCAAGGATCATTGTGTTGACAAGTGTTATGGAGAATTTTGATGACAAGAGTGCCGGATCATTGTGTTGTCAGGTGTCATGGAGCGTTGTGATGACAGTGGTCATGGAGCATTGGGATGACAAGGGTCATGGAGCATTGTGATCATAATGTCATGGAGCATTGGGTTGAAAATGTTCATGGAGTATTGTGATGAGTGTTGTCATGGAGCATTGTTATGACGGGTGTAATGGATCATTGTGATGAAAAGGGCATGGAACATAGGTCTATAAAATTTCATGGATTATTGTGATGACAGTGGGTATGGAGCATTGTGATGACAAGGGCTCGGAACACTGTGATACATGGGTCATGGAGGATTGTAATGACATGGGCATGGAGCATTGTGATGAGAGGGGCATCGAGAATTGTGATGACAAGCGTCATGGAGCTTTGTGATGACAAGGACATGGAGCAATATGATGAGACGTTTCAGGGAGCATGTGATGACAATGGCATGGAGCATTGTGATGCCAAGGGTCATGGAGCTGTGTGATAACAAATGTCATGGAGGAGTTTGATGACAAGGGCATGGTGCATTGTGATGAGAAGGGCAGGGAGCATTGTGATGACAGGTGTTATGGAACATTGTGATCTCAGGGCTCATGGAGCATTATGATGATATGGGCATGGAGCATGGTGATGACAGGTGTCATGGAACAGTGTGAGATGACAAGTGTTTTGAGCATTGTGATGACAAACATCTTGGATCATTGAGATGACAAGGGCATGGAGTAGTGTGATGACAGGCATCATGGAGCATTGTGATGAGTGTGTTATGGAACATTGTGATCACAAGGGTTTGGAGCATAGTGATGACAGAGGTCATGGATCATGTTGATTTCAAGGAGCATGGAACATTGTGATGACAAGGGCATGAAGCAATATGATCCCAAGTTTCAGGGAGGATTGTTATGACAATGGTAATGGAGTATTGTGATGAGAATCACATGGAGCACCGTGATGACAAGGTCATGTAGCATTTTGCTGACAAAGGCATGGAGCATTGTGATGACAAGTGTCATGTAACATTGTGATAACAGGGGTCATAGAGCATTAGGATGACAAGAGCATGGAACATTTTGATGAGAAGAGTCATGGAGCAATTTGATGACAAGAGCCTCAGATCATTGTGTTGTCAGGGGCCATTGAGCGTTGTGATGACAGTGGTCATGTAGGATTGGGCTGAAAATGTTCTTGGAGCATTGTGAACACAAGGGAATGGAGCATTGTGGTGACAATATCGTGGAGCATTGTGATGAGATGACCATGGAGTCTTTTGATGACAAGTCTCATGGTGCAAGCTGATGGAAAGGGGCATGAAGCATTGTGATTACAGTTGTCTTGGAGCATTGTGATGACAAGAGCATGGAACATTGTGATGAGAAGTCCATGGAACATTCTGATGACCTGCATCATGGAGCTTTGCGATGACAATGGCAAGAGGCATTGTGATTAAAGGGATCTTGGAGCATTGTGATGAAAAGGGCATGGATCATTGTGATGACAAAGGCATGGAGCCTTGTCATGACAGGGTTCAAGGAGCATACTGACAACAAGTGTCAGGGAGCATTGTGATGACAAGTGTCATGGAGCACTCTGATGACAAGCGTCATGGAGCCTTGTGATAACCGGGGTCTTGGAGCATTGTGATGAAAAGTGAATGCATCATTGTGATGAAAAAGGCATGGTGCCTTGTCATGACAGGGTTCAAGGAGCACCCTGACGACAAGTGTCAGGGAGCATTGTGATGAAAAGTGTATTGAGCATTGTGATGAGAAGTCCATGGATAATTGGGATGACGAGCGTCATGGGGCGTTGTGATGACAAGTGTTATGGAACATTGTGATCACAAGGGTTTGGAGCATTGTGATGACAGAGGCCATGGAGCATTTTGATTTCATTGTGAAGAGAAAATCATGAAGCATTATGATGAAGGGCATGGTGCATTGTGATGATAGCGTTCATGGAGCACTGAGATGAAAAGTGTCATGGAGCATTGTTATGACAGGGGTCTTGGAGCATTGTGATGACAAGGGCATGGAGCATTGTGATGAGAAGGCCAAGGAGAATACTGATGACATGCGTCATGGAGTTTCGTGATGACCAGGGCATAGAGCATTTTGATTACAGGGGTCTTGGAGCATTGAGATGAAAAGGGACATGGAGCATTGTGATTACAGGGGTAATGGAGCATTGTGATGACAAGTGAATCGAGCATTGTGATGAAAAAGGCATGGATCCTATTCATGACAGGATTCAAGGAGCATTCCGAAGACAACTGTCAGGGAGCATTGTGATGACAAGTGTATTGAGCATTGTGATGACAAAGGTCATGGAGCATTGAGATGACAAGGGCATGGAGTATTGTGATGACAGGCTTCATGGAGCATTGTGATGACAAGTGTTATGGAACATTGTGATCACACGGGTTTGGAGCAATGCGATGACAGAGTTCATGGTTCATATTGATTTCAAGGAGCATGGATCTTTGTGATGACAAGGGCATGAAGCAATGTGATCCCAAGATGCATGGAGGATCGTGATGACAATGGTAATGGAGGAATATGATGACAAGCGCATGGAGCATTGTGATGAAAAGGCCATGTAGCGTTTTGCTGACAAAGGCATGGAGCATTGTGATGACAAGTGTCATGGAGCACTGTGATGACAAACATCACGTAGCATTGTGATTACAGGGGTCATGGAGCATTGGGATGACACGGCCAAGGATCATTGTGTTGACAAGTGTTATGGAGAATTTTGATGACAAGAGTGCCGGATCATTGTGTTGTCAGGTGTCATGGAGCGTTGTGATGACAGTGGTCATGGAGCATTGGGATGACAAGGGTCATGGAGCATTGTGATCATAAGGTCATGGAGCATTGGGTTGAAAATGTTCATGGAGTATTGTGATGAGTGTTGTCATGGAGCATTTTTATGACGGGTGTAATGGATCATTGTGATGAAAAGGGCATGGAACATAGGTCTATAAAATTTCATGGATTATTGTGATGACAGTGGGTATGGAGCATTGTGATGACAAGGGCTCGGAACACTGTGATACATGGGTCATGGAGGATTGTAATGACATGGGCATGGAGCATTGTGATGAGAAGGGCATCGAGAATTGTGATGACAAGCGTCATGGAGCTTTGTGATGACAAGGACATGGAGCAATATGATGAGACGTTTCAGGGAGCATGTGATGACAATGGCATGGAGCATTGTGATGCCAAGGGTCATGGAGCTGTGTGATAACAAATGTCATGGAGGAGTTTGATGACAAGGGCATGGTGCATTTTGATGAGAAGGGCAGGGAGCATTGTGATGACAGGTGTTATGGAACATTGTGATGTCAGGGCTCATGGAGCATTATGATGATATGGGCATGGAGCATGGTGATGACAGGTGTCATGGAACAGTGTGAGATGACAAGTGTTTTGAGCATTGTGATGACAAACATCTTGGATCATTGAGATGACAAGGGCATGGAGTAGTGTGATGACAGGCATCATGGAGCATTGTGATGAGTGTGTTATGGAACATTGTGATCACAAGGGTTTGGAGCATAGTGATGACAGAGGTCATGGATCATGTTGATTTCAAGGAGCATGGAACATTGTGATGACAAGGGCATGAAGCAATATGATCCCAAGTTTCAGGGAGGATTGTTATGACAATGGTAATGGAGTATTGTGATGAGAATCACATGGAGCACCGTGATGACAAGGTCATGTAGCATTTTGCTGACAAAGGCATGGAGCATTGTGATGACAAGTGTCATGGAACATTGTGATAACAGGGGTCATAGAGCATTAGGATGACAAGAGCATGGAGCATTTTGATGAGAAGAGTCATGGAGCATTTTGATGACAAGAGCCTCAGATCATTGTGTTGTCAGGGGCCATTGAGCGTTGTGATGACAGTGGTCATGTAGGATTGGGCTGAAAATGTTCTTGGAGCATTGTGAACACAAGGGAATGGAGCATTGTGGTGACAATATCGTGGAGCATTGTGATGAGATGACCATGGAGTCTTTTGATGACAAGTCTCATGGTGCAAGCTGATGGAAAGGGGCATGGAGCATTGTGATTACAGTTGTCTTGGAGCATTGTGATGACAAGAGCATGGAGCATTGTGATGACAAGAGCATGGAGCATTGTGATAAGAAGTCCATGGAACATTCTGATGACCTGCATCATGGAGCTTTGCGATGACAATGGCAAGAGGCATTGTGATTAGAGGGATCTTGGAGCATTGTGATGAAAAGGGCATGGATCATTGTGATGACAAAGGCATGGAGCCTTGTCATGACAGGGTTCAAGGAGCATACTGACAACAAGTGTCAGGGAGCATTGTGATGACAAGTGTCATGGAGCACTCTGATGACAAGCGTCATGGAGCCTTGTGATAACCGGGGTCTTGGAGCATTGTGATGAAAAGTGAATGCATCATTGTGATGAAACAGGCATGGTGCCTTGTCATGACAGGGTTCAAGGAGCACCCTGACGACAAGTGTCAGGGAGCATTGTGATGAAAAGTGTATTGAGCATTGTGATGACAAAGGTCATGGAGCATTGTGATGAGAAGTCCATGGATAATTGGGATGACGAGCGTCATGGGGCTTTGTGATGACAAGTGTTATGGAACATTGTGATCACAAGGGTTTGGAGCATTGTGATGACAGAGGCCATGGAGCATTTTGATTTCATTGTGAAGAGAAAATCATGAAGCATTATGATGAAGGGCATGGTGCATTGTGATGATAGCGTTCATGGAGCACTGAGATGAAAAGTGTCATGGAGCATTGTTATGACAGGGGTCTTGGAGCATTGTGATGACAAAGGCATGGAGCATTGTGATGAGAAGGCCAAGGAGAATACTGATGACATGCGTCATGGAGTTTCGTGATGACCAGGGCATAGAGCATTTTGATTACAGGGGTCTTGGAGCATTGAGATGAAAAGGGGCATGGAGCATTGTGATTACAGGGGTAATGGAGCATTGTGATGACAAGTGAATCGAGCATTGTGATGAAAAAGGCATGGATCCTATTCATGACAGGATTCAAGGAGCATTCCGAAGACAACTGTCAGGGAGCATTGTGATGACAAGTGTATTGAGCATTGTGATGACAAAGGTCATGGAGCATTGAGATGACAAGGGCATGGAGTATTGTGATGACAGGCTTCATGGAGCGTTGTGATGACAAGTGTTATGGAACATTGTGATCACACTGGTTTGGAGCAATGCGATGACAGAGTTCATGGTTCATATTGATTTCAAGGATCATGGATCTTTGTGATGACAAGGGCATGAAGCAATGTGATCCCAAGATGCATGGAGGATCGTGATGACAATGGTAATGGAGGAATATGATGACAAGCGCATGGAGCATTGTGATGAAAAGGCCATGTAGCGTTTTGCTGACAAAGGCATGGAGCATTGTGATGACAAGTGTCATGGAGCACTGTGATGACAAACATCACGTAGCATTGTGATTACAGGGGTCTTGGAGCATTGGGATGACACGGCCAAGGATCATTGTGTTGACAAGTGTTATGGAGAATTTTGATGACAAGAGTGCCGGATCATTGTGTTGTCAGGTGTCATGGAGCGTTGTGATGACAGTGGTCATGGAGCATTGGGATGACAAGGGTCATGGAGCATTGTGATCATAATGTCATGGAGCATTGGGTTGAAAATGTTCATGGAGTATTGTGATGAGTGTTGTCATGGAGCATTGTTATGACGGGTGTAATGGATCATTGTGATGAAAAGGGCATGGAACATAGGTCTATAAAATTTCATGGATTATTGTGATGACAGTGGGTATGGAGCATTGTGATGACAAGGGCTCGGAACACTGTGATACATGGGTCATGGAGGATTGTAATGACATGGGCATGGAGCATTGTGATGAGAAGGGCATCGAGAATTGTGATGACAAGCGTCATGGAGCTTTGTGATGACAAGGACATGGAGCAATATTATGAGACGTTTCAGGGAGCATGTGATGACAATGGCATGGAGCATTGTGATGCCAAGGGTCATGGAGCTGTGTGATAACAAATGTCATGGAGGAGTTTGATGACAAGGGCATGGTGCATTGTGATGAGAAGGGCAGGGAGCATTGTGATGACAGGTGTTATGGAACATTGTGATCTCAGGGCTCATGGAGCATTATGATGATATGGGCATGGAGCATGGTGATGACAGGTGTCATGGAACAGTGTGAGATGACAAGTGTTTTGAGCATTGTGATGACAAACATCTTGGATCATTGAGATGACAAGGGCATGGAGTAGTGTGATGACAGGCATCATGGAGCATTGTGATGAGTGTGTTATGGAACATTGTGATCACAAGGGTTTGGAGCATAGTGATGACAGAGGTCATGGATCATGTTGATTTCAAGGAGCATGGAACATTGTGATGACAAGGGCATGAAGCAATATGATCCCAAGTTTCAGGGAGGATTGTTATGACAATGGTAATGGAGTATTGTGATGAGAATCACATGGAGCACCGTGATGACAAGGTCATGTAGCATTTTGCTGACAAAGGCATGGAGCATTGTGATGACAAGTGTCATGTAACATTGTGATAACAGGGGTCATAGAGCATTAGGATGACAAGAGCATGGAACATTTTGATGAGAAGAGTCATGGAGCAATTTGATGACAAGAGCCTCAGATCATTGTGTTGTCAGGGGCCATTGAGCGTTGTGATGACAGTGGTCATGTAGGATTGGGCTGAAAATGTTCTTGGAGCATTGTGAACACAAGGGAATGGAGCATTGTGGTGACAATATCGTGGAGCATTGTGATGAGATGACCATGGAGTCTTTTGATGACAAGTCTCATGGTGCAAGCTGATGGAAAGGGGCATGAAGCATTGTGATTACAGTTGTCTTGGAGCATTGTGATGACAAGAGCATGGAACATTGTGATGAGAAGTCCATGGAACATTCTGATGACCTGCATCATGGAGCTTTGCGATGACAATGGCAAGAGGCATTGTGATTAAAGGGATCTTGGAGCATTGTGATGAAAAGGGCATGGATCATTGTGATGACAAAGGCATGGAGCCTTGTCATGACAGGGTTCAAGGAGCATACTGACAACAAGTGTCAGGGAGCATTGTGATGACAAGTGTCATGGAGCACTCTGATGACAAGCGTCATGGAGCCTTGTGATAACCGGGGTCTTGGAGCATTGTGATGAAAAGTGAATGCATCATTGTGATGAAAAAGGCATGGTGCCTTGTCATGACAGGGTTCAAGGAGCACCCTGACGACAAGTGTCAGGTAGCATTGTGATGAAAAGTGTATTGAGCATTGTGATGAGAAGTCCATGGATAATTGGGATGACGAGCGTCATGGGGCGTTGTGATGACAAGTGTTATGGAACATTGTGATCACAAGGGTTTGAGGCATTGTGATGACAGAGGCCATGGAGCATTTTGATTTCATTGTGAAGAGAAAATCATGAAGCATTATGATGAAGGGCATGGTGCATTGTGATGATAGCGTTCATGGAGCACTGAGATGAAAAGTGTCATGGAGCATTGTTATGACAGGGGTCTTGGAGCATTGTGATGACAAGGGCATGGAGCATTGTGATGAGAAGGCCAAGGACAATACTGATGACATGCGTCATGGAGTTTCGTGATGACCAGGGCATAGAGCATTTTGATTACAGGGGTCTTGGAGCATTGAGATGAAAAGGGACATGGAGCATTGTGATTACAGGGGTAATGGAGCATTGTGATGACAAGTGAATCGAGCATTGTGATGAAAAAGGCATGGATCCTATTCATGACAGGATTCAAGGAGCATTCCGAAGACAACTGTCAGGGAGCATTGTGATGACAAGTGTATTGAGCATTGTGATGACAAAGGTCATGGAGCATTGAGATGACAAGGGCATGGAGTATTGTGATGACAGGCTTCATGGAGCGTTGTGATGACAAGTGTTATGGAACATTGTGATCACACGGGTTTGGAGCAATGCGATGACAGAGTTCATGGTTCATATTGATTTCAAGGAGCATGGATCTTTGTGATGACAAGGGCATGAAGCAATGTGATCCCAAGATGCATGGAGGATCGTGATGACAATGGTAATGGAGGAATATGATGACAAGCGCATGGAGCATTGTGATGAAAAGGCCATGTAGCGTTTTGCTGACAAAGGCATGGAGCATTGTGATGACAAGTGTCATGGAGCACTGTGATGAGAAACATCACGTAGCATTGTGATTACAGGGGTCATGGAGCATTGGGATGACACGGCCAAGGATCATTGTGTTGACAAGTGTTATGGAGAATTTTGATGACAAGAGTGCCGGATCATTGTGTTGTCAGGTGTCATGGAGCGTTGTGATGACAGTGGTCATGGAGCATTGGGATGACAAGGGTCATGGAGCATTGTGATCATAAGGTCATGGAGCATTGGGTTGAAAATGTTCATGGAGTATTGTGATGAGTGTTGTCATGGAGCATTTTTATGACGGGTGTAATGGATCATTGTGATGAAAAGGGCATGGAACATAGGTCTATAAAATTTCATGGATTATTGTGATGACAGTGGGTATGGAGCATTGTGATGACAAGGGCTCGGAACACTGTGATACATGGGTCATGGAGGATTGTAATGACATGGGCATGGAGCATTGTGATGAGAAGGGCATCGAGAATTGTGATGACAAGCGTCATGGAGCTTTGTGATGACAAGGACATGGAGCAATATGATGAGACGTTTCAGGGAGCATGTGATGACAATGGCATGGAGCATTGTGATGCCAAGGGTCATGGAGCTGTGTGATAACAAATGTCATGGAGGAGTTTGATGACAAGGGCATGGTGCATTGTGATGAGAAGGGCAGGGAGCATTGTGATGACAGGTGTTATGGAACATTGTGATGTCAGCGCTCATGGAGCATTATGATGATATGGGCATGGAGCATGGTGATGACAGGTGTCATGGAACAGTGTGAGATGACAAGTGTTTTGAGCATTGTGATGACAAACATCTTGGATCATTGAGATGACAAGGGCATGGAGTAGTGTGATGACAGGCATCATGGAGCATTGTGATGAGTGTGTTATGGAACATTGTGATCACAAGGGTTTGGAGCATAGTGATGACAGAGGTCATGGATCATGTTGATTTCAAGGAGCATGGAACATTGTGATGACAAGGGCATGAAGCAATATGATCCCAAGTTTCAGGGAGGATTGTTATGACAATGGTAATGGAGTATTGTGATGAGAATCACATGGAGCACCGTGATGACAAGGTCATGTAGCATTTTGCTGACAAAGGCATGGAGCATTGTGATGACAAGTGTCATGGAACATTGTGATAACAGGGGTCATAGAGCATTAGGATGACAAGAGCATGGAGCATTTTGATGAGAAGAGTCATGGAGCATTTTGATGACAAGAGCCTCAGATCATTGTGTTGTCAGGGGCCATTGAGCGTTGTGATGACAGTGGTCATGTAGGATTGGGCTGAAAATGTTCTTGGAGCATTGTGAACACAAGGGAATGGAACATTGTGGTGACAATATCGTGGAGCATTGTGATGAGATGACCATGGAGTCTTTTGATGACAAGTCTCATGGTGCAAGCTGATGGAAAGGGGCATGGAGCATTGTGATTACAGTTGTCTTGGAGCATTGTGATGACAAGAGCATGGAGCATTGTGATGACAAGAGCATGGAGCATTGTGATAAGAAGTCCATGGAACATTCTGATGACCTGCATCATGGAGCTTTGCGATGACAATGGCAAGAGGCATTGTGATTAGAGGGATCTTGGAGCATTGTGATGAAAAGGGCATGGATCATTGTGATGACAAAGGCATGGAGCCTTGTCATGACAGGGTTCAAGGAGCATACTGACAACAAGTGTCAGGGAGCATTGTGATGACAAGTGTCATGGAGCACTCTGATGACAAGCGTCATGGAGCCTTGTGATAACCGGGGTCTTGGAGCATTGTGATGAAAAGTGAATGCATCATTGTGATGAAACAGGCATGGTGCCTTGTCATGACAGGGTTCAAGGAGCACCCTGACGACAAGTGTCAGGGAGCACTGTGATGAAAAGTGTATTGAGCATTGTGATGACAAAGGTCATGGAGCATTGTGATGAGAAGTCCATGGATAATTGGGATGACGAGCGTCATGGGGCTTTGTGATGACAAGTGTTATGGAACATTGTGATCACAAGGGTTTGGAGCATTGTGATGACAGAGGCCATGGAGCATTTTGATTTCATTGTGAAGAGAAAATCATGAAGCATTATGATGAAGGGCATGGTGCATTGTGATGATAGCGTTCATGGAGCACTGAGATGAAAAGTGTCATGGAGCATTGTTATGACAGGGGTCTTGGAGCATTGTGATGACAAAGGCATGGAGCATTGTGATGAGAAGGCCAAGGAGAATACTGATGACATGCGTCATGGAGCTTCGTGATGACCAGGGCATAGAGCATTTTGATTACAGGGGTCTTGGAGCATTGAGATGAAAAGGGGCATGGAGCATTGTGATTACAGGGGTAATGGAGCATTGTGATGACAAGTGAATCGAACATTGTGATGAAAAAGGCATGGATCCTATTCATGACAGGATTCAAGGAGCATTCCGAAGACAACTGTCAGGGAGCATTGTGATGACAAGTGTATTGAGCATTGTGATGACAAAGGTCATGGAGCATTGAGATGACAAGGGCATGGAGTATTGTGATGACAGGCTTCATGGAGCGTTGTGATGACAAGTGTTATGGAACATTGTGATCACACTGGTTTGGAGCAATGCGATGACAGAGTTCATGGTTCATATTGATTTCAAGGATCATGGATCTTTGTGATGACAAGGGCATGAAGCAATGTGATCCCAAGATGCATGGAGGATCGTGATGACAATGGTAATGGAGGAATATGATGACAAGCGCATGGAGCATTGTGATGAAAAGGCCATGTAGCGTTTTGCTGACAAAGGCATGGAGCATTGTGATGACAAGTGTCATGGAGCACTGTGATGACAAACATCACGTAGCATTGTGATTACAGGGGTCTTGGAGCATTGGGATGACACGGCCAAGGATCATTGTGTTGACAAGTGTTATGGAGAATTTTGATGACAAGAGTGCCGGATCATTGTGTTGTCAGGTGTCATGGAGCGTTGTGATGACAGTGGTCATGGAGCATTGGGATGACAAGGGTCATGGAGCATTGTGATCATAAGGTCATGGAGCATTGGGTTGAAAATGTTCATGGAGTATTGTGATGAGTGTTGTCATGGAGCATTTTTATGACGGGTGTAATGGATCATTGTGATGAAAAGGGCATGGAACATAGGTCTATAAAATTTCATGGATTATTGTGATGACAGTGGGTATGGAGCATTGTGATGACAAGGGCTCGGAACACTGTGATACATGGGTCATGGAGGATTGTAATGACATGGGCATGGAGCATTGTGATGAGAAGGGCATCGAGAATTGTGATGACAAGCGTCATGGAGCTTTGTGATGACAAGGACATGGAGCAATATGATGAGACGTTTCAGGGAGCATGTGATGACAATGGCATGGAGCATTGTGATGCCAAGGGTCATGGAGCTGTGTGATAACAAATGTCATGGAGGAGTTTGATGACAAGGGCATGGTGCATTGTGATGAGAAGGGCAGGGAGCATTGTGATGACAGGTGTTATGGAACATTGTGATGTCAGGGCTCATGGAGCATTATGATGATATGGGCATGGAGCATGGTGATGACAGGTGTCATGGAACAGTGTGAGATGACAAGTGTTTTGAGCATTGTGATGACAAACATCTTGGATCATTGGGATGACAAGGGCATGGAGTAGTGTGATGACAGGCATCATGGAGCATTGTGATGAGTGTGTTATGGAACATTGTGTTCACAAGGGTTTGGAGCATAGTGATGACAGAGGTCATGGATCATGTTGATTTCAAGGAGCATGGAACATTGTGATGACAAGGGCATGAAGCAATATGATCCCAAGTTTCAGGGAGGATTGTTATGACAATGGTAATGGAGTATTGTGATGAGAATCACATGGAGCACCGTGATGACAAGGTCATGTAGCATTTTGCTGACAAAGGCATGGAGCATTGTGATGACAAGTGTCATGGAACATTGTGATAACAGGGGTCATAGAGCATTAGGATGACAAGAGCATGGAGCATTTTGATGAGAAGAGTCATGGAGCATTTTGATGACAAGAGCCTCAGATCATTGTGTTGTCAGGGGCCATTGAGCGTTGTGATGACAGTGGTCATGTAGGATTGGGCTGAAAATGTTCTTGGAGCATTGTGAACACAAGGGAATGGAGCATTGTGGTGACAATATCGTGGAGCATTGTGATGAGATGACCATGGAGTCTTTTGATGACAAGTCTCATGGTGCAAGCTGATGGAAAGGGGCATGGAGCATTGTGATTACAGTTGTCTTGGAGCATTGTGATGACAAGAGCATGGAGCATTGTGATGACAAGAGCATGGAGCATTGTGATAAGAAGTCCATGGAACATTCTGATGACCTGCATCATGGAGCTTTGCGATGACAATGGCAAGAGGCATTGTGATTAGAGGGATCTTGGAGCATTGTGATGAAAAGGGCATGGATCATTGTGATGACAAAGGCATGGAGCCTTGTCATGACAGGGTTCAAGGAGCATACTGACAACAAGTGTCAGGGAGCATTGTGATGACAAGTGTCATGGAGCACTCTGATGACAAGCGTCATGGAGCCTTGTGATAACCGGGGTCTTGGAGCAATGTGATGAAAAGTGAATGCATCATTGTGATGAAACAGGCATGGTGCCTTGTCATGACAGGGTTCAAGGAGCACCCTGACGACAAGTGTCAGGGAGCATTGTGATGAAAAGTGTATTGAGCATTGTGATGACAAAGGTCATGGAGCATTGTGATGAGAAGTCCATGGATAATTGGGATGACGAGCGTCATGGGGCTTTGTGATGACAAGTGTTATGGAACATTGTGATCACAAGGGTTTGGAGCATTGTGATGACAGAGGCCATGGAGCATTTTGATTTCATTGTGAAGAGAAAATCATGAAGCATTATGATGAAGGGCATGGTGCATTGTGATGATAGCGTTCATGGAGCACTGAGATGAAAAGTGTCATGGAGCATTGTTATGACAGGGGTCTTGGAGCATTGTGATGACAAAGGCATGGAGCATTGTGATGAGAAGGCCAAGGAGAATACTGATGACATGCGTCATGGAGTTTCGTGATGACCAGGGCATAGAGCATTTTGATTACAGGGGTCTTGGAGCATTGAGATGAAAAGGGGCATGGAGCATTGTGATTACAGGGGTAATGGAGCATTGTGATGACAAGTGAATCGAGCATTGTGATGAAAAAGGCATGGATCCTATTCATGACAGGATTCAAGGAGCATTCCGAAGACAACTGTCAGGGAGCATTGTGATGACAAGTGTATTGAGCATTGTGATGACAAAGGTCATGGAGCATTGAGATGACAAGGGCATGGAGTATTGTGATGACAGGCTTCATGGAGCGTTGTCATGACAAGTGTTATGGAACATTGTGATCACACTGGTTTGGAGCAATGCGATGACAGAGTTCATGGTTCATATTGATTTCAAGGATCATGGATCTTTGTGATGACAAGGGCATGAAGCAATGTGATCCCAAGATGCATGGAGGATCGTGATGACAATGGTAATGGAGGAATATGATGACAAGCGCATGGAGCATTGTGATGAAAAGGCCATGTAGCGTTTTGCTGACAAAGGCATGGAGCATTGTGATGACAAGTGTCATGGAGCACTGTGATGACAAACATCACGTAGCATTGTGATTACAGGGGTCTTGGAGCATTGGGATGACACGGCCAAGGATCATTGTGTTGACAAGTGTTATGGAGAATTTTGATGACAAGAGTGCCGGATCATTGTGTTGTCAGGTGTCATGGAGCGTTGTGATGACAGTGGTCATGGAGCATTGGGATGACAAGGGTCATGGAGCATTGTGATCATAATGTCATGGAGCATTGGGTTGAAAATGTTCATGGAGTATTGTGATGAGTGTTGTCATGGAGCATTGTTATGACTGGTGTAATGGATCATTGTGATGAAAAGGGCATGGAACATAGGTCTATAAAATTTCATGGATTATTGTGATGACAGTGGGTATGGAGCATTGTGATGACAAGGGCTCGGAACACTGTGATACATGGGTCATGGAGGATTGTAATGACATGGGCATGGAGCATTGTGATGAGAAGGGCATCGAGAATTGTGATGACAAGCGTCATGGAGCTTTGTGATGACAAGGACATGGAGCAATATTATGAGACGTTTCAGGGAGCATGTGATGACAATGGCATGGAGCATTGTGATGCCAAGGGTCATGGAGCTGTGTGATAACAAATGTCATGGAGGAGTTTGATGACAAGGGCATGGTGCATTGTGATGAGAAGGGCAGGGAGCATTGTGATAACAGGTGTTATGGAACATTGTGATCTCAGGGCTCATGGAGCATTATGATGATATGGGCATGGAGCATGGTGATGACAGGTGTCATGGAACAGTGTGAGATGACAAGTGTTTTGAGCATTGTGATGACAAACATCTTGGATCATTGAGATGACAAGGGCATGGAGTAGTGTGATGACAGGCATCATGGAGCATTGTGATGAGTGTGTTATGGAACATTGTGATCACAAGGGTTTGGAGCATAGTGATGACAGAGGTCATGGATCATGTTGATTTCAAGGAGCATGGAACATTGTGATGACAAGGGCATGAAGCAATATGATCCCAAGTTTCAGGGAGGATTGTTATGACAATGGTAATGGAGTATTGTGATGAGAATCACATGGAGCACCGTGATGACAAGGTCATGTAGCATTTTGCTGACAAAGGCATAGAGCATTGTGATGACAAGTGTCATGTAACATTGTGATAACAGGGGTCATAGAGCATTAGGATGACAAGAGCATGGAACATTTTGATGAGAAGAGTCATGGAGCAATTTGATGACAAGAGCCTCAGATCATTGTGTTGTCAGGGGCCATTGAGCGTTGTGATGACAGTGGTCATGTAGGATTGGGCTGAAAATGTTCTTGGAGCATTGTGAACACAAGGGAATGGAGCATTGTGGTGACAATATCGTGGAGCATTGTGATGAGATGACCATGGAGTCTTTTGATGACAAGTCTCATGGTGCAAGCTGATGGAAAGGGGCATGAAGCATTGTGATTACAGTTGTCTTGGAGCATTGTGATGACAAGAGCATGGAACATTGTGATGAGAAGTCCATGGAACATTCTGATGACCTGCATCATGGAGCTTTGCGATGACAATGGCAAGAGGCATTGTGATTAAAGGGATCTTGGAGCATTGTGATGAAAAGGGCATGGATCATTGTGATGACAAAGGCATGGAGCCTTGTCATGACAGGGTTCAAGGAGCATACTGACAACAAGTGTCAGGGAGCATTGTGATGACAAGTGTCATGGAGCACTCTGATGACAAGCGTCATGGAGCCTTGTGATAACCGGGGTCTTGGAGCATTGTGATGAAAAGTGAATGCATCATTGTGATGAAAAAGGCATGGTGCCTTGTCATGACAGGGTTCAAGGAGCACCCTGACGACAAGTGTCAGGTAGCATTGTGATGAAAAGTGTATTGAGCATTGTGATGAGAAGTCCATGGATAATTGGGATGACGAGCGTCATGGGGCGTTGTGATGACAAGTGTTATGGAACATTGTGATCACAAGGGTTTGAGGCATTGTGATGACAGAGGCCATGGAGCATTTTGATTTCATTGTGAAGAGAAAATCATGAAGCATTATGATGAAGGGCATGGTGCATTGTGATGATAGCGTTCATGGAGCACTGAGATGAAAAGTGTCATGGAGCATTGTTATGACAGGGGTCTTGGAGCATTGTGATGACAAGGGCATGGAGCATTGTGATGAGAAGGCCAAGGACAATACTGATGACATGCGTCATGGAGTTTCGTGATGACCAGGGCATAGAGCATTTTGATTACAGGGGTCTTGGAGCATTGAGATGAAAAGGGACATGGAGCATTGTGATTACAGGGGTAATGGAGCATTGTGATGACAAGTGAATCGAGCATTGTGATGAAAAAGGCATGGATCCTATTCATGACAGGATTCAAGGAGCATTCCGAAGACAACTGTCAGGGAGCATTGTGATGACAAGTGTATTGAGCATTGTGATGACAAAGGTCATGGAGCATTGAGATGACAAGGGCATGGAGTATTGTGATGACAGGCTTCATGGAGCGTTGTGATGACAAGTGTTATGGAACATTGTGATCGCACGGGTTTGGAGCAATGCGATGACAGAGTTCATGGTTCATATTGATTTCAAGGAGCATGGATCTTTGTGATGACAAGGGCATGAAGCAATGTGATCCCAAGATGCATGGAGGATCGTGATGACAATGGTAATGGAGGAATATGATGACAAGCGCATGGAGCATTGTGATGAAAAGGCCATGTAGCGTTTTGCTGACAAAGGCATGGAGCATTGTGATGACAAGTGTCATGGAGCACTGTGATGACAAACATCACGTAGCATTGTGATTACAGGGGTCATGGAGCATTGGGATGACACGGCCAAGGATCATTGTGTTGACAAGTGTTATGGAGAATTTTGATGACAAGAGTGCCGGATCATTGTGTTGTCAGGTGTCATGGAGCGTTGTGATGACAGTGGTCATGGAGCATTGGGATGACAAGGGTCATGGAGCATTGTGATCATAAGGTCATGGAGCATTGGGTTGAAAATGTTCATGGAGTATTGTGATGAGTGTTGTCATGGAGCATTGTTATGACGGGTGTAATGGATCATTGTGATGAAAAGGGCATGGAACATAGGTCTATAAAATTTCATGGATTATTGTGATGACAGTGGGTATGGAGCATTGTGATGACAAGGGCTCGGAACACTGTGATACATGGGTCATGGAGGATTGTAATGACATGGGCATGGAGCATTGTGATGAGAAGGGCATCGAGAATTGTGATGACAAGCGTCATGGAGCTTTGTGATGACAAGGACATGGAGCAATATGATGAGACGTTTCAGGGAGCATGTGATGACAATGGCATGGAGCATTGTGATGCCAAGGGTCATGGAGCTGTGTGATAACAAATGTCATGGAGGAGTTTGATGACAAGGGCATGGTGCATTGTGATGAGAAGGGCAGGGAGCATTGTGATGACAGGTGTTATGGAACATTGTGATCTCAGGGCTCATGGAGCATTATGATGATATGGGCATGGAGCATGGTGATGACAGGTGTCATGGAACAGTGTGAGATGACAAGTGTTTTGAGCATTGTGATGACAAACATCTTGGATCATTGAGATGACAAGGGCATGGAGTAGTGTGATGACAGGCATCATGGAGCATTGTGATGAGTGTGTTATGGAACATTGTGATCACAAGGGTTTGGAGCATAGTGATGACAGAGGTCATGGATCATGTTGATTTCAAGGAGCATGGAACATTGTGATGACAAGGGCATGAAGCAATATGATCCCAAGTTTCAGGGAGGATTGTTATGACAATGGTAATGGAGTATTGTGATGAGAATCACATGGAGCACCGTGATGACAAGGTCATGTAGCATTTTGCTGACAAAGGCATGGAGCATTGTGATGACAAGTGTCATGGAACATTGTGATAACAGGGGTCATAGAGCATTAGGATGGCAAGAGCATGGAGCATTTTGATGAGAAGAGTCATGGAGCATTTTGATGACAAGAGCCTCAGATCATTGTGTTGTCAGGGGCCATTGAGCGTTGTGATGACAGTGGTCATGTAGGATTGGGCTGAAAATGTTCTTGGAGCATTGTGAACACAAGGGAATGGAGCATTGTGGTGACAATATCGTGGAGCATTGTGATGAGATGACCATGGAGTCTTTTGATGACAAGTCTCATGGTGCAAGCTGATGGAAAGGGGCATGGAGCATTGTGATTACAGTTGTCTTGGAGCATTGTGATGACAAGAGCATGGAGCATTGTGATGACAAGAGCATGGAGCATTGTGATAAGAAGTCCATGGAACATTCTGATGACCTGCATCATGGAGCTTTGCGATGACAATGGCAAGAGGCATTGTGATTAGAGGGATCTTGGAGCATTGTGATGAAAAGGGCATGGATCATTGTGATGACAAAGGCATGGAGCCTTGTCATGACAGGGTTCAAGGAGCATACTGACAACAAGTGTCAGGGAGCATTGTGATGACAAGTGTCATGGAGCACTCTGATGACAAGCGTCATGGAGCCTTGTGATAACCGGGGTCTTGGAGCATTGTGATGAAAAGTGAATGCATCATTGTGATGAAACAGGCATGGTGCCTTGTCATGACAGGGTTCAAGGAGCACCCTGACGACAAGTGTCAGGGAGCATTGTGATGAAAAGTGTATTGAGCATTGTGATGACAAAGGTCATGGAGCATTGTGATGAGAAGTCCATGGATAATTGGGATGACGAGCGTCATGGGGCTTTGTGATGACAAGTGTTATGGAACATTGTGATCACAAGGGTTTGGAGCATTGTGATGACAGAGGCCATGGAGCATTTTGATTTCATTGTGAAGAGAAAATCATGAAGCATTATGATGAAGGGCATGGTGCATTGTGATGATAGCGTTCATGGAGCACTGAGATGA
Source organism: Mesoplodon densirostris (assembly GCF_025265405.1). Taxonomy (NCBI): domain Eukaryota; kingdom Metazoa; phylum Chordata; class Mammalia; order Artiodactyla; family Ziphiidae; genus Mesoplodon; species Mesoplodon densirostris. The sequence continues at coordinate 5,110,827 of NC_082682.1, forward strand.
AAAGTGTCATGGAGCATTGTTATGACAGGGGTCTTGGAGCATTGTGATGACAAAGGCATGGAGCATTGTGATGAGAAGGCCAAGGAGAATACTGATGACATGCGTCATGGAGTTTCGTGATGACCAGGGCATAGAGCATTTTGATTACAGGGGTCTTGGAGCATTGAGATGAAAAGGGGCATGGAGCATTGTGATTACAGGGGTAATGGAGCATTGTGATGACAAGTGAATCGAGCATTGTGATGAAAAAGGCATGGATCCTATTCATGACAGGATTCAAGGAGCATTCCGAAGACAACTGTCAGGGAGCATTGTGATGAGAAGTGTATTGAACATTGTGATGACAAAGGTCATGGAGCATTGAGATGACAAGGGCATGGAGTATTGTGATGAAAGGCTTCATGGAGCGTTGTGATGACAAGTGTTATGGAACATTGTGATCACACGGGTTTGGAGCAATGCGATGACAGAGTTCATGGTTCATATTGATTTCAAGGAGCATGGATCTTTGTGATGACAAGGGCATGAAGCAATGTGATCCCAAGATGCATGGAGGATCGTGATGACAATGGTAATGGAGGAATATGATGACAAGCGCATGGAGCATTGTGATGAAAAGGCCATGTAGCGTTTTGCTGACAAAGGCATGGAGCATTGTGATGACAAGTGTCATGGAGCACTGTGATGACAAACATCACGTAGCATTGTGATTACAGGGGTCATGGAGCATTGGGATGACACGGCCAAGGATCATTGTGTTGACAAGTGTTATGGAGAATTTTGATGACAAGAGTGCCGGATCATTGTGTTGTCAGGTGTCATGGAGCGTTGTGATGACAGTGGTCATGGAGCATTGGGATGACAAGGGTCATGGAGCATTGTGATCATAAGGTCATGGAGCATTGGGTTGAAAATGTTCATGGAGTATTGTGATGAGTGTTGTCATGGAGCATTGTTATGACGGGTGTAATGGATCATTGTGATGAAAAGGGCATGGAACATAGGTCTATAAAATTTCATGGATTATTGTGATGACAGTGGGTATGGAGCATTGTGATGACAAGGGCTCGGAACACTGTGATACATGGGTCATGGAGGATTGTAATGACATGGGCATGGAGCATTGTGATGAGAAGGGCATCGAGAATTGTGATGACAAGCGTCATGGAGCTTTGTGATGACAAGGACATGGAGCAATATGATGAGACGTTTCAGGGAGCATGTGATGACAATGGCATGGAGCATTGTGATGCCAAGGGTCATGGAGCTGTGTGATAACAAATGTCATGGAGGAGTTTGATGACAAGGGCATGGTGCATTGTGATGAGAAGGGCAGGGAGCATTGAGATGACAGGTGTTATGGAACATTGTGATCTCAGGGCTCATGGAGCATTATGATGATATGGGCATGGAGCATGGTGATGACAGGTGTCATGGAACAGTGTGAGATGACAAGTGTTTTGAGCATTGTGATGACAAACATCTTGGATCATTGAGATGACAAGGGCATGGAGTAGTGTGATGACAGGCATCATGGAGCATTGTGATGAGTGTGTTATGGAACATTGTGATCACAAGGGTTTGGAGCATAGTGATGACAGAGGTCATGGATCATGTTGATTTCAAGGAGCATGGAACATTGTGATGACAAGGGCATGAAGCAATATGATCCCAAGTTTCAGGGAGGATTGTTATGACAATGGTAATGGAGTATTGTGATGAGAATCACATGGAGCACCGTGATGACAAGGTCATGTAGCATTTTGCTGACAAAGGCATGGAGCATTGTGATGACAAGTGTCATGGAACATTGTGATAACAGGGGTCATAGAGCATTAGGATGACAAGAGCATGGAGCATTTTGATGAGAAGAGTCATGGAGCATTTTGATGACAAGAGCCTCAGATCATTGTGTTGTCAGGGGCCATTGAGCGTTGTGATGACAGTGGTCATGTAGGATTGGGCTGAAAATGTTCTTGGAGCATTGTGAACACAAGGGAATGGAGCATTGTGGTGACAATATCGTGGAGCATTGTGATGAGATGACCATGGAGTCTTTTGATGACAAGTCTCATGGTGCAAGCTGATGGAAAGGGGCATGGAGCATTGTGATTACAGTTGTCTTGGAGCATTGTGATGACAAGAGCATGGAGCATTGTGATGACAAGAGCATGGAGCATTGTGATAAGAAGTCCATGGAACATTCTGATGACCTGCATCATGGAGCTTTGCGATGACAATGGCAAGAGGCATTGTGATTAGAGGGATCTTGGAGCATTGTGATGAAAAGGGCATGGATCATTGTGATGACAAAGGCATGGAGCCTTGTCATGACAGGGTTCAAGGAGCATACTGACAACAAGTGTCAGGGAGCATTGTGATGACAAGTGTCATGGAGCACTCTGATGACAAGCGTCATGGAGCCTTGTGATAACCGGGGTCTTGGAGCATTGTGATGAAAAGTGAATGCATCATTGTGATGAAACAGGCATGGTGCCTTGTCATGACAGGGTTCAAGGAGCACCCTGACGACAAGTGTCAGGGAGCATTGTGATGAAAAGTGTATTGAGCATTGTGATGACAAAGGTCATGGAGCATTGTGATGAGAAGTCCATGGATAATTGGGATGACGAGCGTCATGGGGCTTTGTGATGACAAGTGTTATGGAACATTGTGATCACAAGGGTTTGGAGCATTGTGATGACAGAGGCGATGGAGCATTTTGATTTCATTGTGAAGAGAAAATCATGAAGCATTATGATGAAGGGCATGGTGCATTGTGATGATAGCGTTCATGGAGCACTGAGATGAAAAGTGTCATGGAGCATTGTTATGACAGGGGTCTTGGAGCATTGTGATGACAAAGGCATGGAGCATTGTGATGAGAAGGCCAAGGAGAATACTGATGACATGCGTCATGGAGTTTCGTGATGACCAGGGCATAGAGCATTTTGATTACAGGGGTCTTGGAGCATTGAGATGAAAAGGGGCATGGAGCATTGTGATTACAGGGGTAATGGAGCATTGTGATGACAAGTGAATCGAGCATTGTGATGAAAAAGGCATGGATCCTATTCATGACAGGATTCAAGGAGCATTCCGAAGACAACTGTCAGGGAGCATTGTGATGAGAAGTGTATTGAACATTGTGATGACAAAGGTCATGGAGCATTGAGATGACAAGGGCATGGAGTATTGTGATGAAAGGCTTCATGGAGCGTTGTGATGACAAGTGTTATGGAACATTGTGATCACACGGGTTTGGAGCAATGCGATGACAGAGTTCATGGTTCATATTGATTTCAAGGAGCATGGATCTTTGTGATGACAAGGGCATGAAGCAATGTGATCCCAAGATGCATGGAGGATCGTGATGACAATGGTAATGGAGGAATATGATGACAAGCGCATGGAGCATTGTGATGAAAAGGCCATGTAGCGTTTTGCTGACAAAGGCATGGAGCATTGTGATGACAAGTGTCATGGAGCACTGTGATGACAAACATCACGTAGCATTGTGATTACAGGGGTCATGGAGCATTGGGATGACACGGCCAAGGATCATTGTGTTGACAAGTGTTATGGAGAATTTTGATGACAAGAGTGCCGGATCATTGTGTTGTCAGGTGTCATGGAGCGTTGTGATGACAGTGGTCATGGAGCATTGGGATGACAAGGGTCATGGAGCATTGTGATCATAAGGTCATGGAGCATTGGGTTGAAAATGTTCATGGAGTATTGTGATGAGTGTTGTCATGGAGCATTGTTATGACGGGTGTAATGGATCATTGTGATGAAAAGGGCATGGAACATAGGTCTATAAATTTCATGGATTATTGTGATGACAGTGGGTATGGAGCATTGTGATGACAAGGGCTCGGAACACTGTGATACATGGGTCATGGAGGATTGTAATGACATGGGCATGGAGCATTGTGATGAGAAGGGCATCGAGAATTGTGATGACAAGCGTCATGGAGCTTTGTGATGACAAGGACATGGAGCAATATGATGAGACGTTTCAGGGAGCATGTGATGACAATGGCATGGAGCATTGTGATGCCAAGGGTCATGGAGCTGTGTGATAACAAATGTCATGGAGGAGTTTGATGACAAGGGCATGGTGCATTGTGATGAGAAGGACAGGGAGCATTGTGATGACAGGTGTTATGGAACATTGTGATCTCAGGGCTCATGGAGCATTATGATGATATGGGCATGGAGCATGGTGATGACAGGTGTCATGGAACAGTGTGAGATGACAAGTGTTTTGAGCATTGTGATGACAAACATCTTGGATCATTGAGATGACAAGGGCATGGAGTAGTGTGATGACAGGCATCATGGAGCATTGTGATGAGTGTGTTATGGAACATTGTGATCACAAGGGTTTGGAGCATAGTGATGACAGAGGTCATGGATCATGTTGATTTCAAGGAGCATGGAACATTGTGATGACAAGGGCATGAAGCAATATGATCCCAAGTTTCAGGGAGGATTGTTATGACAATGGTAATGGAGTATTGTGATGAGAATCACATGGAGCACCGTGATGACAAGGTCATGTAGCATTTTGCTGACAAAGGCATGGAGCATTGTGATGACAAGTGTCATGGAACATTGTGATAACAGGGGTCATAGAGCATTAGGATGACAAGAGCATGGAACATTTTGATGAGAAGAGTCATGGAGCATTTTGATGACAAGAGCCTCAGATCATTGTGTTGTCAGGGGCCATTGAGCGTTGTGATGACAGTGGTCATGTAGGATTGGGCTGAAAATGTTCTTGGAGCATTGTGAACACAAGGGAATGGAGCATTGTGGTGACAATATCGTGGAGCATTGTGATGAGATGACCATGGAGTCTTTTGATGACAAGTCTCATGGTGCAAGCTGATGGAAAGGGGCATGGAGCATTGTGATTACAGTTGTCTTGGAGCATTGTGATGACAAGAGCATGGAACATTGTGATGAGAAGTCCATGGAACATTCTGATGACCTGCATCATGGAGCTTTGCGATGACAATGGCAAGAGGCATTGTGATTAGAGGGATCTTGGAGCATTGTGATGAAAACGGCATGGATCATTGTGATGACAAAGGCATGGAGCCTTGTCATGACAGGGTTCAAGGAGCATACTGACAACAAGTGTCAGGGAGCATTGTGATGACAAGTGTCATGGAGCACTCTGATGACAAGCGTCATGGAGCCTTGTGATAACCGGGGTCTTGGAGCATTGTGATGAAAAGTGAATGCATCATTGTGATGAAAAAGGCATGGTGCCTTGTCATGACAGGGTTCAAGGAGCACCCTGACGACAAGTGTCAGGGAGCATTGTGATGAAAAGTGTATTGAGCATTGTGATGAGAAGTCCATGGATAATTGGGATGACGAGCGTCATGGGGCGTTGTGATGACAAGTGTTATGGAACATTGTGATCACAAGGGTTTGGAGCATTGTGATGACAGAGGCCATGGAGCATTTTGATTTCATTGTGAAGAGAAAATCATGAAGCATTATGATGAAGGGCATGGTGCATTGTGATGATAGCGTTCATGGAGCACTGAGATGAAAAGTGTCATGGAGCATTGTTATGACAGGGGTCTTGGAGCATTGTGATGACAAGGGCATGGAGCATTGTGATGAGAAGGCCAAGGACAATACTGATGACATGCGTCATGGAGTTTCGTGATGACCAGGGCATAGAGCATTTTGATTACAGGGGTCTTGGAGCATTGAGATGGAAAGGGGCATGGAGCATTGTGATTACAGGGGTAATGGAGCATTGTGATGACAAGTGAATCGAGCATTGTGATGAAAAAGGCATGGATCCTATTCATTACAGGATTCAAGGAGCATTCCGAAGACAACTGTCAGGGAGCATTGTGATGACAAGTGTATTGAGCATTGTGATGACAAAGGTCATGGAGCATTGAGATGACAAGGGCATGGAGTATTGTGATGACAGGCTTCATGGAGCGTTGTGATGACAAGTGTTATGGAACATTGTGATCACATGGGTTTGGAGCAATGCGATGACAGAGTTCATGGTTCATATTGATTTCAAGGAGCATGGATCTTTGTGATGACAAGGGCATGAAGCAATGTGATCCCAAGATGCATGGAGGATCGTGATGATAATGGTAATGGAGGAATATGATGACAAGCGCATGGAGCATTGTGATGAAAAGGCCATGTAGCGTTTTGCTGACAAAGGCATGGAGCATTGTGATGACAAGTGTCATGGAGCACTGTGATGACAAACATCACGTAGCATTGTGATTACAGGGGTCATGGAGCATTGGGATGACACGGCCAAGGATCATTGTGTTGACAAGTGTTATGGAGAATTTTGATGACAAGAGTGCCGGATCATTGTGTTGTCAGGTGTCATGGAGCGTTGTGATGACAGTGGTCATGGAGCATTGGGATGACAAGGGTCATGGAGCATTGTGATCATAAGGTCATGGAGCATTGGGTTGAAAATGTTCATGGAGTATTGTGATGATTGTTGTCATGGAGCATTGTTATGACGGGTGTAATGGATCATTGTGATGAAAAGGGCATGGAACATAGGTCTATAAAATTTCATGGATTATTGTGATGACAGTGGGTATGGAGCATTGTGATGACAAGGGCTCGGAACACTGTGATACATGGGTCATGGAGGATTGTAATGACATGGGCATGGAGCATTGTGATGAGAAGGGCATCGAGAATTGTGATGACAAGCGTCATGGAGCTTTGTGATGACAAGGACATGGAGCAATATGATGAGACGTTTCAGGGAGCATGTGATGACAATGGCATGGAGCATTGGGATGCCAAGGGTCATGGAGCTGTGTGATAACAAATGTCATGGAGGAGTTTGATGACAAGGGCATGGTGCATTGTGATGAGAAGGGCAGGGAGCATTGTGATGACAGGTGTTATGGAACATTGTGATGTCAGGGCTCATGGAGCATTATGATGATATGGGCATGGAGCATGGTGATGACAGGTGTCATGGAACAGTGTGAGATGACAAGTGTTTTGAGCATTGTGATGACAAACATCTTGGATCATTGAGATGACAAGGGCATGGAGTAGTGTGATGACAGGCATCATGGAGCATTGTGATGAGTGTGTTATGGAACATTGTGATCACAAGGGTTTGGAGCATAGTGATGACAGAGGTCATGGATCATGTTGATTTCAAGGAGCATGGAACATTGTGATGACAAGGGCATGAAGCAATATGATCCCAAGTTTCAGGGAGGATTGTTATGACAATGGTAATGGAGTATTGTGATGAGAATCACATGGAGCACCGTGATGACAAGGTCATGTAGCATTTTGCTGACAAAGGCATGGAGCATTGTGATGACAAGTGTCATGGAACATTGTGATAACAGGGGTCATAGAGCATTAGGATGACAAGAGCATGGAGCATTTTGATGAGAAGAGTCATGGAGCATTTTGATGACAAGAGCCTCAGATCATTGTGTTGTCAGGGGCCATTGAGCGTTGTGATGACAGTGGTCATGTAGGATTGGGCTGAAAATGTTCTTGGAGCATTGTGAACACAAGGGAATGGAGCATTGTGGTGACAATATCGTGGAGCATTGTGATGAGATGACCATGGAGTCTTTTGATGACAAGTCTCATGGTGCAAGCTGATGGAAAGGGGCATGGAGCATTGTGATTACAGTTGTCTTGGAGCATTGTGATGACAAGAGCATGGAGCATTGTGATGACAAGAGCATGGAGCATTGTGATAAGAAGTCCATGGAACATTCTGATGACCTGCATCATGGAGCTTTGCGATGACAATGGCAAGAGGCATTGTGATTAGAGGGATCTTGGAGCATTGTGATGAAAAGGGCATGGATCATTGTGATGACAAAGGCATGGAGCCTTGTCATGACAGGGTTCAAGGAGCATACTGACAACAAGTGTCAGGGAGCATTGTGATGACAAGTGTCATGGAGCACTCTGATGACAAGCGTCATGGAGCCTTGTGATAACCGGGGTCTTGGAGCATTGTGATGAAAAGTGAATGCATCATTGTGATGAAACAGGCATGGTGCCTTGTCATGACAGGGTTCAAGGAGCACCCTGACGACAAGTGTCAGGGAGCATTGTGATGAAAAGTGTATTGAGCATTGTGATGACCAAGGTCATGGAGCATTGTGATGAGAAGTCCATGGATAATTGGGATGACGAGCGTCATGGGGCGTTGTGATGACAAGTGTTATGGAACATTGTGATCACAAGGGTTTGGAGCATTGTGATGACAGAGGACATGGAGCATTTTGATTTCATTGTGAAGAGAAAATCATGAAGCATTATGATGAAGGGCATGGTGCATTGTGATGATAGCGTTCATGGAGCACTGAGATGAAAAGTGTCATGGAGCATTGTTATGACAGGGGTCTTGGGGCATTGTGATGACAAAGGCATGGAGCATTGTGATGAGAAGGCCAAGGAGAATACTGATGACATGCGTCATGGAGTTTCGTGATGACCAGGGCATAGAGCATTTTGATTACAGGGGTCTTGGAGCATTGAGATGAAAAGGGGCATGGAGCATTGTGATTACAGGGGTAATGGAGCATTGTGATGACAAGTGAATCGAGCATTGTGATGAAAAAGGCATGGATCCTATTCATGACAGGATTCAAGGAGCATTCCGAAGACAACTGTCAGGGAGCATTGTGATGACAAGTGTATTGAGCATTGTGATGACAAAGGTCATGGAGCATTGAGATGACAAGGGCATGGAGTATTGTGATGACAGGCTTCATGGAGCGTTGTGATGACAAGTGTTATGGAACATTGTGATCACACGGGTTTGGAGCAATGCGATGACAGAGTTCATGGTTCATATTGATTTCAAGGAGCATGGATCTTTGTGATGACAAGGGCATGAAGCAATGTGATCCCAAGATGCATGGAGGATCGTGATGACAATGGTAATGGAGGAATATGATGACAAGCGCATGGAGCATTGTGATGAAAAGGCCATGTAGCGTTTTGCTGACAAAGGCATGGAGCATTGTGATGACAAGTGTCATGGAGCACTGTGATGACAAACATCACGTAGCATTGTGATTACAGGGGTCTTGGAGCATTGGGATGACACGGCCAAGGATCATTGTGTTGACAAGTGTTATGGAGAATTTTGATGACAAGAGTGCCGGATCATTGTGTTGTCAGGTGTCATGGAGCGTTGTGATGACAGTGGTCATGGAGCATTGGGATGACAAGGGTCATGGAGCATTGTGATCATAATGTCATGGAGCATTGGGTTGAAAATGTTCATGGAGTATTGTGATGAGTGTTGTCATGGAGCATTGTTATGACGGGTGTAATGGATCATTGTGATGAAAAGGGCATGGAACATAGGTCTATAAAATTTCATGGATTATTGTGATGACAGTGGGTATGGAGCATTGTGATGACAAGGGCTCGGAACACTGTGATACATGGGTCATGGAGGATTGTAATGACATGGGCATGGAGCATTGTGATGAGAGGGGCATCGAGAATTGTGATGACAAGCGTCATGGAGCTTTGTGATGACAAGGACATGGAGCAATATGATGAGACGTTTCAGGGAGCATGTGATGACAATGGCATGGAGCATTGTGATGCCAAGGGTCATGGAGCTGTGTGATAACAAATGTCATGGAGGAGTTTGATGACAAGGGCATGGTGCATTGTGATGAGAAGGGCAGGGAGCATTGTGATGACAGGTGTTATGGAACATTGTGATCTCAGGGCTCATGGAGCATTATGATGATATGGGCATGGAGCATGGTGATGACAGGTGTCATGGAACAGTGTGAGATGACAAGTGTTTTGAACATTGTGATGACAAACATCTTGGATCATTGAGATGACAAGGGCATGGAGTACTGTGATGACAGGCATCATGGAGCATTGTGATGAGTGTGTTATGGAACATTGTGATCACAAGGGTTTGGAGCATAGTGATGACAGAGGTCATGGATCATGTTGATTTCAAGGAGCATGGAACATTGTGATGACAAGGGCATGAAGCAATATGATCCCAAGTTTCAGGGAGGATTGTTATGACAATGGTAATGGAGTATTGTGATGAGAATCACATGGAGCACCGTGATGACAAGGTCATGTAGCATTTTGCTGACAAAGGCATGGAGCATTGTGATGACAAGTGTCATGGAACATTGTGATAACAGGGGTCATAGAGCATTAGGATGACAAGAGCATGGAGCATTTTGATGAGAAGAGTCATGGAGCATTTTGATGACAAGAGCCTCAGATCATTGTGTTGTCAGGGGCCATTGAGCGTTGTGATGACAGTGGTCATGTAGGATTGTGCTGAAAATGTTCTTGGAGCATTGTGAACACAAGGGAATGGAGCATTGTGGTGACAATATCGTGGAGCATTGTGATGAGATGACCATGGAGTCTTTTGATGACAAGTCTCATGGTGCAAGCTGATGGAAAGGGGCATGGAGCATTGTGATTACAGTTGTCTTGGAGCATTGTGATGACAAGAGCATGGAGCATTGTGATGACAAGAGCATGGAGCATTGTGATAAGAAGTCCATGGAACATTCTGATGACCTGCATCATGGAGCTTTGCGATGACAATGGCAAGAGGCATTGTGATTAGAGGGATCTTGGAGCATTGTGATGAAAAGGGCATGGATCATTGTGATGACAAAGGCATGGAGCCTTGTCATGACAGGGTTCAAGGAGCATACTGACAACAAGTGTCAGGGAGCATTGTGATGACAAGTGTCTTGGAGCACTGTGATGACAAGCGTCATGGAGCCTTGTGATAACCGGGGTCTTGGAGCATTGTGATGAAAAGTGAATGCATCATTGTGATGAAACAGGCATGGTGCCTTGTCATGACAGGGTTCAAGGAGCACCCTGACGACAAGTGTCAGGGAGCATTGTGATGAAAAGTGTATTGAGCATTGTGATGACAAAGGTCATGGAGCATTGTGATGAGAAGTCCATGGATAATTGGGATGACGAGCGTCATGGGGCTTTGTGATGACAAGTGTTATGGAACATTGTGATCACAAGGGTTTGGAGCATTGTGATGACAGAGGCCATGGAGCATTTTGATTTCATTGTGAAGAGAAAATCATGAAGCATTATGATGAAGGGCATGGTGCATTGTGATGATAGCGTTCATGGAGCACTGAGATGAAAAGTGTCATGGAGCATTGTTATGACAGGGGTCTTGGAGCATTGTGATGACAAAGGCATGGAGCATTGTGATGAGAAGGCCAAGGAGAATACTGATGACATGCGTCATGGAGTTTCGTGATGACCAGGGCATAGAGCATTTTGATTACAGGGGTCTTGGAGCATTGAGATGAAAAGGGGCATGGAGCATTGTGATTACAGGGGTAATGGAGCATTGTGATGACAAGTGAATCGAGCATTGTGATGAAAAAGGCATGGATCCTATTCATGACAGGATTCAAGGAGCATTCCGAAGACAACTGTCAGGGAGCATTGTGATGACAAGTGTATTGAGCATTGTGATGACAAAGGTCATGGAGCATTGAGATGACAAGGGCATGGAGTATTGTGATGACAGGCTTCATGGAGCGTTGTGATGACAAGTGTTATGGAACATTGTGATCACACGGGTTTGGAGCAATGCGATGACAGAGTTCATGGTTCATATTGATTTCAAGGAGCATGGATCTTTGTGATGACAAGGGCATGAAGCAATGTGATCCCAAGATGCATGGAGGATCGTGATGACAATGGTAATGGAGGAATATGATGACAAGCGCATGGAGCATTGTGATGAAAAGGCCATGTAGCGTTTTGCTGACAAAGGCATGGAGCATTGTGATGACAAGTGTCATGGAGCACTGTGATGACAAACATCACGTAGCATTGTGATTACAGGGGTCATGGAGCATTGGGATGACACGGCCAAGGATCATTGTGTTGACAAGTGTTATGGAGAATTTTGATGACAAGAGTGCCGGATCATTGTGTTGTCAGGTGTCATGGAGCGTTGTGATGACAGTGGTCATGGAGCATTGGGATGACAAGGGTCATGGAGCATTGTGATCATAAGGTCATGGAGCATTGGGTTGAAAATGTTCATGGAGTATTGTGATGAGTGTTGTCATGGAGCATTGTTATGACGGGTGTAATGGATCATTGTGATGAAAAGGGCATGGAACATAGGTCTATAAAATTTCATGGATTATTGTGATGACAGTGGGTATGGAGCATTGTGATGACAAGGGCTCGGAACACTGTGATACATGGGTCATGGAGGATTGTAATGACATGGGCATGGAGCATTGTGATGAGAAGGGCATCGAGAATTGTGATGACAAGCGTCATGGAGCTTTGTGATGACAAGGACATGGAGCAATATGATGAGACGTTTCAGGGAGCATGTGATGACAATGGCATGGAGCATTGTGATGCCAAGGGTCATGGAGCTGTGTGATAACAAATGTCATGGAGGAGTTTGATGACAAGGGCATGGTGCATTGTGATGAGAAGGGCAGGGAGCATTGTGATGACAGGTGTTATGGAACATTGTGATGTCAGGGCTCATGGAGCATTATGATGATATGGGCATGGAGCATGGTGATGACAGGTGTCATGGAACAGTGTGAGATGACAAGTGTTTTGAGCATTGTGATGACAAACATCTTGGATCATTGAGATGACAAGGGCATGGAGTAGTGTGATGACAGGCATCATGGAGCATTGTGATGAGTGTGTTATGGAACATTGTGATCACAAGGGTTTGGAGCATAGTGATGACAGAGGTCATGGATCATGTTGATTTCAAGGAGCATGGAACATTGTGATGACAAGGGCATGAAGCAATATGATCCCAAGTTTCAGGGAGGATTGTTATGACAATGGTAATGGAGTATTGTGATGAGAATCACATGGAGCACCGTGATGACAAGGTCATGTAGCATTTTGCTGACAAAGGCATGGAGCATTGTGATGACAAGTGTCATGGAACATTGTGATAACAGGGGTCATAGAGCATTAGGATGACAAGAGCATGGAGCATTTTGATGAGAAGAGTCATGGAGCATTTTGATGACAAGAGCCTCAGATCATTGTGTTGTCAGGGGCCATTGAGCGTTGTGATGACAGTGGTCATGTAGGATTGGGCTGAAAATGTTCTTGGAGCATTGTGAACACAAGGGAATGGAGCATTGTGGTGACAATATCGTGGAGCATTGTGATGAGATGACCATGGAGTCTTTTGATGACAAGTCTCATGGTGCAAGCTGATGGAAAGGGGCATGGAGCATTGTGATTACAGTTGTCTTGGAGCATTGTGATGACAAGAGCATGGAGCATTGTGATGACAAGAGCATGGAGCATTGTGATAAGAAGTCCATGGAACATTCTGATGACCTGCATCATGGAGCTTTGCGATGACAATGGCAAGAGGCATTGTGATTAGAGGGATCTTGGAGCATTGTGATGAAAAGGGCATGGATCATTGTGATGACAAAGGCATGGAGCCTTGTCATGACAGGGTTCAAGGAGCATACTGACAACAAGTGTCAGGGAGCATTGTGATGACAAGTGTCATGGAGCACTCTGATGACAAGCGTCATGGAGCCTTGTGATAACCGGGGTCTTGGAGCATTGTGATGAAAAGTGAATGCATCATTGTGATGAAACAGGCATGGTGCCTTGTCATGACAGGGTTCAAGGAGCACCCTGACGACAAGTGTCAGGGAGCATTGTGATGAAAAGTGTATTGAGCATTGTGATGACAAAGGTCATGGAGCATTGTGATGAGAAGTCCATGGATAATTGGGATGACGAGCGTCATGGGGCGTTGTGATGACAAGTGTTATGGAACATTGTGATCACAAGGGTTTGGAGCATTGTGATGACAGAGGCCATGGAGCATTTTGATTTCATTGTGAAGAGAAAATCATGAAGCATTATGATGAAGGGCATGGTGCATTGTGATGATAGCGTTCATGGAGCACTGAGATGAAAAGTGTCATGGAGCATTGTTATGACAGGGGTCTTGGAGCATTGTGATGACAAAGGCATGGAGCATTGTGATGAGAAGGCCAAGGACAATACTGATGACATGCGTCATGGAGTTTCGTGATGACCAGGGCATAGAGCATTTTGATTACAGGGGTCTTGGAGCATTGAGATGAAAAGGGGCATGGAGCATTGTGATTACAGGGGTAATGGAGCATTGTGATGACAAGTGAATCGAGCATTGTGATGAAAAAGGCATGGATCCTATTCATGACAGGATTCAAGGAGCATTCCGAAGACAACTGTCAGGGAGCATTGTGATGACAAGTGTATTGAGCATTGTGATGACAAAGGTCATGGAGCATTGAGATGACAAGGGCATGGAGTATTGTGATGACAGGCTTCATGGAGCGTTGTGATGACAAGTGTTATGGAACATTGTGATCACACGGGTTTGGAGCAATGCGATGACAGAGTTCATGGTTCATATTGATTTCAAGGAGCATGGATCTTTGTGATGACAAGGGCATGAAGCAATGTGATCCCAAGATGCATGGAGGATCGTGATGACAATGGTAATGGAGGAATATGATGACAAGCGCATGGAGCATTGTGATGAAAAGGCCATGTAGCGTTTTGCTGACAAAGGCATGGAGCATTGTGATGACAAGTGTCATGGAGCACTGTGATGACAAACATCACGTAGCATTGTGATTACAGGGGTCATGGAGCATTGGGATGACACGGCCAAGGATCATTGTGTTGACAAGTGTTATGGAGAATTTTGATGACAAGAGTGCCGGATCATTGTGTTGTCAGGTGTCATGGAGCGTTGTGATGACAGTGGTCATGGAGCATTGGGATGACAAGGGTCATGGAGCATTGTGATCATAAGGTCATGGAGCATTGGGTTGAAAATGTTCATGGAGTATTGTGATGAGTGTTGTCATGGAGCATTGTTATGACGGGTGTAATGGATCATTGTGATGAAAAGGGCATGGAACATAGGTCTATAAAATTTCATGGATTATTGTGATGACAGTGGGTATGGAGCATTGTGATGACAAGGGCTCGGAACACTGTGATACATGGGTCATGGAGGATTGTAATGACATGGGCATGGAGCATTGTGATGAGAAGGGCATCGAGAATTGTGATGACAAGCGTCATGGAGCTTTGTGATGACAAGGACATGGAGCAATATGATGAGACGTTTCAGGGAGCATGTGATGACAATGGCATGGAGCATTGTGATGCCAAGGGTCATGGAGCTGTGTGATAACAAATGTCATGGAGGAGTTTGATGACAAGGGCATGGTGCATTGTGATGAGAAGGGCAGGGAGCATTGTGATGACAGGTGTTATGGAACATTGTGATCTCAGGGCTCATGGAGCATTATGATGATATGGGCATGGAGCATGGTGATGACAGGTGTCATGGAACAGTGTGAGATGACAAGTGTTTTGAGCATTGTGATGACAAACATCTTGGATCATTGAGATGACAAGGGCATGGAGTAGTGTGATGACAGGCATCATGGAGCATTGTGATGAGTGTGTTATGGAACATTGTGATCACAAGGGTTTGGAGCATAGTGATGACAGAGGTCATGGATCATGTTGATTTCAAGGAGCATGGAACATTGTGATGACAAGGGCATGAAGCAATATGATCCCAAGTTTCAGGGAGGATTGTTATGACAATGGTAATGGAGTATTGTGATGAGAATCACATGGAGCACCGTGATGACAAGGTCATGTAGCATTTTGCTGACAAAGGCATGGAGCATTGTGATGACAAGTGTCATGGAACATTGTGATAACAGGGGTCATAGAGCATTAGGATGACAAGAGCATGGAACATTTTGATGAGAAGAGTCATGGAGCATTTTGATAACAAGAGCCTCAGATCATTGTGTTGTCAGGGGCCATTGAGCGTTGTGATGACAGTGGTCATGTAGGATTGGGCTGAAAATGTTCTTGGAGCATTGTGAACACAAGGGAATGGAGCATTGTGGTGACAATATCGTGGAGCATTGTGATGAGATGACCATGGAGTCTTTTGATGACAAGTCTCATGGTGCAAGCTGATGGAAAGGGGCATGAAGCATTGTGATTACAGTTGTCTTGGAGCATTGTGATGACAAGAGCATGGAACATTGTGATGAGAAGTCCATGGAACATTCTGATGACCTGCATCATGGAGCTTTGCGATGACAATGGCAAGAGGCATTGTGATTAAAGGGATCTTGGAGCATTGTGATGAAAAGGGCATGGATCATTGTGATGACAAAGGCATGGAGCCTTGTCATGACAGGGTTCAAGGAGCATACTGACAACAAGTGTCAGGGAGCATTGTGATGACAAGTGTCATGGAGCACTCTGATGACAAGCGTCATGGAGCCTTGTGATAACCGGGGTCTTGGAGCATTGTGATGAAAAGTGAATGCATCATTGTGATGAAAAAGGCATGGTGCCTTGTCATGACAGGGTTCAAGGAGCACCCTGACGACAAGTGTCAGGTAGCATTGTGATGAAAAGTGTATTGAGCATTGTGATGAGAAGTCCATGGATAATTGGGATGACGAGCGTCATGGGGCGTTGTGATGACAAGTGTTATGGAACATTGTGATCACAAGGGTTTGGAGCATTGTGAATACAGAGGCCATGGAGCATTTTGATTTCATTGTGAAGAGAAAATCATGAAGCATTATGATGAAGGGCATGGTGCATTGTGATGATAGCGTTCATGGAGCACTGAGATGAAAAGTGTCATGGAGCATTGTTATGACAGGGGTCTTGGAGCATTGTGATGACAAGGGCATGGAGCATTGTGATGAGAAGGCCAAGGACAATACTGATGACATGCGTCATGGAGTTTCGTGATGACCAGGGCATAGAGCATTTTGATTACAGGGGTCTTGGAGCATTGAGATGAAAAGGGACATGGAGCATTGTGATTACAGGGGTAATGGAGCATTGTGATGACAAGTGAATCGAGCATTGTGATGAAAAAGGCATGGATCCTATTCATGACAGGATTCAAGGAGCATTCCGAAGACAACTGTCAGGGAGCATTGTGATGACAAGTGTATTGAGCATTGTGATGACAAAGGTCATGGAGCATTGAGATGACAAGGGCATGGAGTATTGTGATGACAGGCTTCATGGAGCGTTGTGATGACAAGTGTTATGGAACATTGTGATCACACGGGTTTGGAGCAATGCGATGACAGAGTTCATGGTTCATATTGATTTCAAGGAGCATGGATCTTTGTGATGACAAGGGCATGAAGCAATGTGATCCCAAGATGCATGGAGGATCGTGATGACAATGGTAATGGAGGAATATGATGACAAGCGCATGGAGCATTGTGATGAAAAGGCCATGTAGCGTTTTGCTGACAAAGGCATGGAGCATTGTGATGACAAGTGTCATGGAGCACTGTGATGACAAACATCACGTAGCATTGTGATTACAGGGGTCATGGAGCATTGGGATGACACGGCCAAGGATCATTGTGTTGACAAGTGTTATGGAGAATTTTGATGACAAGAGTGCCGGATCATTGTGTTGTCAGGTGTCATGGAGCGTTGTGATGACAGTGGTCATGGAGCATTGGGATGACAAGGGTCATGGAGCATTGTGATCATAAGGTCATGGAGCATTGGGTTGAAAATGTTCATGGAGTATTGTGATGAGTGTTGTCATGGAGCATTTTTATGACGGGTGTAATGGATCATTGTGATGAAAAGGGCATGGAACATAGGTCTATAAAATTTCATGGATTATTGTGATGACAGTGGGTATGGAGCATTGTGATGACAAGGGCTCGGAACACTGTGATACATGGGTCATGGAGGATTGTAATGACATGGGCATGGAGCATTGTGATGAGAAGGGCATCGAGAATTGTGATGACAAGCGTCATGGAGCTTTGTGATGACAAGGACATGGAGCAATATGATGAGACGTTTCAGGGAGCATGTGATGACAATGGCATGGAGCATTGTGATGCCAAGGGTCATGGAGCTGTGTGATAACAAATGTCATGGAGGAGTTTGATGACAAGGGCATGGTGCATTGTGATGAGAAGGGCAGGGAGCATTGTGATGACAGGTGTTATGGAACATTGTGATGTCAGGGCTCATGGAGCATTATGATGATATGGGCATGGAGCATGGTGATGACAGGTGTCATGGAACAGTGTGAGATGACAAGTGTTTTGAGCATTGTGATGACAAACATCTTGGATCATTGAGATGACAAGGGCATGGAGTAGTGTGATGACAGGCATCATGGAGCATTGTGATGAGTGTGTTATGGAACATTGTGATCACAAGGGTTTGGAGCATAGTGATGACAGAGGTCATGGATCATGTTGATTTCAAGGAGCATGGAACATTGTGATGACAAGGGCATGAAGCAATATGATCCCAAGTTTCAGGGAGGATTGTTATGACAATGGTAATGGAGTATTGTGATGAGAATCACATGGAGCACCGTGATGACAAGGTCATGTAGCATTTTGCTGACAAAGGCATGGAGCATTGTGATGACAAGTGTCATGGAACATTGTGATAACAGGGGTCATAGAGCATTAGGATGACAAGAGCATGGAGCATTTTGATGAGAAGAGTCATGGAGCATTTTGATGACAAGAGCCTCAGATCATTGTGTTGTCAGGGGCCATTGAGCGTTGTGATGACAGTGGTCATGTAGGATTGGGCTGAAAATGTTCTTGGAGCATTGTGAACACAAGGGAATGGAGCATTGTGGTGACAATATCGTGGAGCATTGTGATGAGATGGCCATGGAGTCTTTTGATGACAAGTCTCATGGTGCAAGCTGATGGAAAGGGGCATGGAGCATTGTGATTACAGTTGTCTTGGAGCATTGTGATGACAAGAGCATGGAGCATTGTGATGACAAGAGCATGGAGCATTGTGATAAGAAGTCCATGGAACATTCTGATGACCTGCATCATGGAGCTTTGCGATGACAATGGCATGAGGCATTGTGATTAGAGGGATCTTGGAGCATTGTGATGAAAACGGCATGGATCATTGTGATGACAAAGGCATGGAGCCTTGTCATGACAGGGTTCAAGGAGCATACTGACAACAAGTGTCAGGGAGCATTGTGATGACAAGTGTCATGGAGCACTCTGATGACAAGCGTCATGGAGCCTTGTGATAACCGGGGTCTTGGAGCATTGTGATGAAAAGTGAATGCATCATTGTGATGAAACAGGCATGGTGCCTTGTCATGACAGGGTTCAAGGAGCACCCTGACGACAAGTGTCAGGGAGCATTGTGATGAAAAGTGTATTGAGCATTGTGATGACAAAGTTCATGGAGCATTGTGATGAGAAGTCCATGGATAATTGGGATGACGAGCGTCATGGGGCGTTGTGATGACAAGTGTTATGGAACATTGTGATCACAAGGGTTTGGAGCATTGTGATGACAGAGGCCATGGAGCATTTTGATTTCATTGTGAAGAGAAAATCATGAAGCATTATGATGAAGGGCATGGTGCATTGTGATGATAGCGTTCATGGAGCACTGAGATGAAAAGTGTCATGGAGCATTGTTATGACAGGGGTCTTGGAGCATTGTGATGACAAAGGCATGGAGCATTGTGATGAGAAGGCCAAGGAGAATACTGATGACATGCGTCATGGAGTTTCGTGATGACCAGGGCATAGAGCATTTTGATTACAGGGGTCTTGGAGCATTGAGATGAAAAGGGGCATGGAGCATTGTGATTACAGGGGTAATGGAGCATTGTGATGACAAGTGAATCGAGCATTGTGATGAAAAAGGCATGGATCCTATTCATGACAGGATTCAAGGAGCATTCCGAAGACAACTGTCAGGGAGCATTGTGATGACAAGTGTATTGAGCATTGTGATGACAAAGGTCATGGAGCATTGAGATGACAAGGGCATGGAGTATTGTGATGACAGGCTTCATGGAGCGTTGTGATGACAAGTGTTATGGAACATTGTGATCACACGGGTTTGGAGCAATGCGATGACAGAGTTCATGGTTCATATTGATTTCAAGGAGCATGGATCTTTGTGATGACAAGGGCATGAAGCAATGTGATCCCAAGATGCATGGAGGATCGTGATGACAATGGTAATGGAGGAATATGATGACAAGCGCATGGAGCATTGTGATGAAAAGGCCATGTAGCGTTTTGCTGACAAAGGCATGGAGCATTGTGATGACAAGTGTCATGGAGCACTGTGATGACAAACATCACGTAGCATTGTGATTACAGGGGTCATGGAGCATTGGGATGACACGGCCAAGGATCATTGTGTTGACAAGTGTTATGGAGAATTTTGATGACAAGAGTGCCGGATCATTGTGTTGTCAGGTGTCATGGAGCGTTGTGATGACAGTGGTCATGGAGCATTGGGATGACAAGGGTCATGGAGCATTGTGATCATAAGGTCATGGAGCATTGGGTTGAAAATGTTCATGGAGTATTGTGATGAGTGTTGTCATGGAGCATTGTTATGACGGGTGTAATGGATCATTGTGATGAAAAGGGCATGGAACATAGGTCTATAAAATTTCATGGATTATTGTGATGACAGTGGGTATGGAGCATTGTGATGACAAGGGCTCGGAACACTGTGATACATGGGTCATGGAGGATTGTAATGACATGGGCATGGAGCATTGTGATGAGAAGGGCATCGAGAATTGTGATGACAAGCGTCATGGAGCTTTGTGATGACAAGGACATGGAGCAATATGATGAGACGTTTCAGGGAGCATGTGATGACAATGGCATGGAGCATTGTGATGCCAAGGGTCATGGAGCTGTGTGATAACAAATGTCATGGAGGAGTTTGATGACAAGGGCATGGTGCATTGTGATGAGAAGGGCAGGGAGCATTGTGATGACAGGTGTTATGGAACATTGTGATCTCAGGGCTCATGGAGCATTATGATGATATGGGCATGGAGCATGGTGATGACAGGTGTCATGGAACAGTGTGAGATGACAAGTGATTTGAGCATTGTGATGACAAACATCTTGGATCATTGAGATGACAAGGGCATGGAGTAGTGTGATGACAGGCATCATGGAGCATTGTGATGAGTGTGTTATGGAACATTGTGATCACAAGGGTTTGGAGCATAGTGATGACAGAGGTCATGGATCATGTTGATTTCAAGGAGCATGGAACATTGTGATGACAAGGGCATGAAGCAATATGATCCCAAGTTTCAGGGAGGATTGTTATGACAATGGTAATGGAGTATTGTGATGAGAATCACATGGAGCACCGTGATGACAAGGTCATGTAGCATTTTGCTGACAAAGGCATGGAGCATTGTGATGACAAGTGTCATGGAACATTGTGATAACAGGGGTCATAGAGCATTAGGATGACAAGAGCATGGAACATTTTGATGAGAAGAGTCATGGAGCATTTTGATGACAAGAGCCTCAGATCATTGTGTTGTCAGGGGCCATTGAGCGTTGTGATGACAGTGGTCATGTAGGATTGGGCTGAAAATGTTCTTGGAGCATTGTGAACACAAGGGAATGGAGCATTGTGGTGACAATATCGTGGAGCATTGTGATGAGATGACCATGGAGTCTTTTGATGACAAGTCTCATGGTGCAAGCTGATGGAAAGGGGCATGGAGCATTGTGATTACAGTTGTCTTGGAGCATTGTGATGACAAGAGGATGGAGCATTGTGATGAGAAGTCCATGGAACATTCTGATGACCTGCATCATGGAGCTTTGCGATGACAATGGCAAGAGGCATTGTGATTAGAGGGATCTTGGAGCATTGTGATGAAAAGGGCATGGATCATTGTGATGACAAAGGCATGGAGCCTTGTCATGACAGGGTTCAAGGAGCATACTGACAACAAGTGTCAGGGAGCATTGTGATGACAAGTGTCATGGAGCACTCTGATGACAAGCGTCATGGAGCCTTGTGATAACCGGGGTCTTGGAGCATTGTGATGAAAAGTGAATGCATCATTGTGATGAAAAAGGCATGGTGCCTTGTCATGACAGGGTTCAAGGAGCACCCTGACGACAAGTGTCAGGGAGCATTGTGATGAAAAGTGTATTGAGCATTGTGATGAGAAGTCCATGGATAATTGGGATGACGAGCGTCATGGGGCGTTGTGATGACAAGTGTTATGGAACATTGTGATCACAAGGGTTTGGAGCATTGTGATGACAGAGGCCATGGAGCATTTTGATTTCATTGTGAAGAGAAAATCATGAAGCATTATGATGAAGGGCATGGTGCATTGTGATGATAGCGTTCATGGAGCACTGAGATGAAAAGTGTCATGGAGCATTGTTATGACAGGGGTCTTGGAGCATTGTGATGACAAGGGCATGGAGCATTGTGATGAGAAGGCCAAGGAGAATACTGATGACATGCGTCATGGAGTTTCGTGATGACCAGGGCATAGAGCATTTTGATTACAGGGGTCTTGGAGCATTGAGATGGAAAGGGGCATGGAGCATTGTGATTACAGGGGTAATGGAGCATTGTGATGACAAGTGAATCGAGCATTGTGATGAAAAAGGCATGGATCCTATTCATGACAGGATTCAAGGAGCATTCCGAAGACAACTGTCAGGGAGCATTGTGATGACAAGTGTATTGAGCATTGTGATGACAAAGGTCATGGAGCATTGAGATGACAAGGGCATGGAGTATTGTGATGACAGGCTTCATGGAGCGTTGTGATGACAAGTGTTATGGAACATTGTGATCACACGGGTTTGGAGCAATGCGATGACAGAGTTCATGGTTCATATTGATTTCAAGGAGCATGGATCTTTGTGATGACAAGGGCATGAAGCAATGTGATCCCAAGATGCATGGAGGATCGTGATGATAATGGTAATGGAGGAATATGATGACAAGCGCATGGAGCATTGTGATGAAAAGGCCATGTAGCGTTTTGCTGACAAAGGCATGGAGCATTGTGATGACAAGTGTCATGGAGCACTGTGATGACAAACATCACGTAGCATTGTGATTACAGGGGTCATGGAGCATTGGGATGACACGGCCAAGGATCATTGTGTTGACAAGTGTTATGGAGAATTTTGATGACAAGAGTGCCGGATCATTGTGTTGTCAGGTGTCATGGAGCGTTGTGATGACAGTGGTCATGGAGCATTGGGATGACAAGGGTCATGGAGCATTGTGATCATAAGGTCATGGAGCATTGGGTTGAAAATGTTCATGGAGTATTGTGATGAGTGTTGTCATGGAGCATTTTTATGACGGGTGTAATGGATCATTGTGATGAAAAGGGCATGGAACATAGGTCTATAAAATTTCATGGATTATTGTGATGACAGTGGGTATGGAGCATTGTGATGACAAGGGCTCGGAACACTGTGATACATGGGTCATGGAGGATTGTAATGACATGGGCATGGAGCATTGTGATGAGAAGGGCATCGAGAATTGTGATGACAAGCGTCATGGAGCTTTGTGATGACAAGGACATGGAGCAATATGATGAGACGTTTCAGGGAGCATGTGATGACAATGGCATGGAGCATTGGGATGCCAAGGGTCATGGAGCTGTGTGATAACAAATGTCATGGAGGAGTTTGATGACAAGGGCATGGTGCATTGTGATGAGAAGGGCAGGGAGCATTGTGATGACAGGTGTTATGGAACATTGTGATGTCAGGGCTCATGGAGCATTATGATGATATGGGCATGGAGCATGGTGATGACAGGTGTCATGGAACAGTGTGAGATGACAAGTGTTTTGAGCATTGTGATGACAAACATCTTGGATCATTGAGATGACAAGGGCATGGAGTAGTGTGATGACAGGCATCATGGAGCATTGTGATGAGTGTGTTATGGAACATTGTGATCACAAGGGTTTGGAGCATAGTGATGACAGAGGTCATGGATCATGTTGATTTCAAGGAGCATGGAACATTGTGATGACAAGGGCATGAAGCAATATGATCCCAAGTTTCAGGGAGGATTGTTATGACAATGGTAATGGAGTATTGTGATGAGAATCACATGGAGCACCGTGATGACAAGGTCATGTAGCATTTTGCTGACAAAGGCATGGAGCATTGTGATGACAAGTGTCATGGAACATTGTGATAACAGGGGTCATAGAGCATTAGGATGACAAGAGCATGGAGCATTTTGATGAGAAGAGTCATGGAGCATTTTGATGACAAGAGCCTCAGATCATTGTGTTGTCAGGGGCCATTGAGCGTTGTGATGACAGTGGTCATGTAGGATTGGGCTGAAAATGTTCTTGGAGCATTGTGAACACAAGGGAATGGAGCATTGTGGTGACAATATCGTGGAGCATTGTGATGAGATGACCATGGAGTCTTTTGATGACAAGTCTCATGGTGCAAGCTGATGGAAAGGGGCATGGAGCATTGTGATTACAGTTGTCTTGGAGCATTGTGATGACAAGAGCATGGAGCATTGTGATGACAAGAGCATGGAGCATTGTGATAAGAAGTCCATGGAACATTCTGATGACCTGCATCATGGAGCTTTGCGATGACAATGGCAAGAGGCATTGTGATTAGAGGGATCTTGGAGCATTGTGATGAAAAGGGCATGGATCATTGTGATGACAAAGGCATGGAGCCTTGTCATGACAGGGTTCAAGGAGCATACTGACAACAAGTGTCAGGGAGCATTGTGATGACAAGTGTCATGGAGCACTCTGATGACAAGCGTCATGGAGCCTTGTGATAACCGGGGTCTTGGAGCATTGTGATGAAAAGTGAATGCATCATTGTGATGAAACAGGCATGGTGCCTTGTCATGACAGGGTTCAAGGAGCACCCTGACGACAAGTGTCAGGGAGCATTGTGATGAAAAGTGTATTGAGCATTGTGATGACCAAGGTCATGGAGCATTGTGATGAGAAGTCCATGGATAATTGGGATGACGAGCGTCATGGGGCGTTGTGATGACAAGTGTTATGGAACATTGTGATCACAAGGGTTTGGAGCATTGTGATGACAGAGGCCATGGAGCATTTTGATTTCATTGTGAAGAGAAAATCATGAAGCATTATGTTGAAGGGCATGGTGCATTGTGATGATAGCGTTCATGGAGCACTGAGATGAAAAGTGTCATGGAGCATTGTTATGACAGGGGTCTTGGAGCATTGTGATGACAAGGGCATGGAGCATTGTGATGAGAAGGCCAAGGAGAATACTGATGACATGCGTCATGGAGTTTCGTGATGACCAGGGCATAGAGCATTTTGATTACAGGGGTCTTGGAGCATTGAGATGAAAAGGGGCATGGAGCATTGTGATTACAGGGGTAATGGAGCATTGTGATGACAAGTGAATCGAGCATTGTGATGAAAAAGGCATGGATCCTATTCATGACAGGATTCAAGGAGCATTCCGAAGACAACTGTCAGGGAGCATTGTTATGACAAGTGTATTGAGCATTGTGATGACAAAGGTCATGGAGCATTGAGATGACAAGGGCATGGAGTATTGTGATGACAGGCTTCATGGAGCGTTGTGATGACAAGTGTTATGGAACATTGTGATCACACGGGTTTGGAGCAATGCGATGACAGAGTTCATGGTTCATATTGATTTCAAGGAGCATGGATCTTTGTGATGACAAGGGCATGAAGCAATGTGATCCCAAGATGCATGGAGGATCGTGATGATAATGGTAATGGAGGAATATGATGACAAGCGCATGGAGCATTGTGATGAAAAGGCCATGTAGCGTTTTGCTGACAAAGGCATGGAGCATTGTGATGACAAGTGTCATGGAGCACTGTGATGACAAACATCACGTAGCATTGTGATTACAGGGGTCATGGAGCATTGGGATGACACGGCCAAGGATCATTGTGTTGACAAGTGTTATGGAGAATTTTGATGACAAGAGTGCTGGATCATTGTGTTGTCAGGTGTCATGGAGCGTTGTGATGACAGTGGTCATGGAGCATTGGGATGACAAGGGTCATGGAGCATTGTGATCATAAGGTCATGGAGCATTGGGTTGAAAATGTTCATGGAGTATTGTGATGAGTGTTGTCATGGAGCATTTTTATGATGGGTGTAATGGATCATTGTGATGAAAAGGGCATGGAACATAGGTCAATAAAATTTCATGGATTATTGTGATGACAGTGGGTATGGAGCATTGTGATGACAAGGGCTCGGAACACTGTGATACATGGGTCATGGAGGATTGTAATGACATGGGCATGGAGCATTGTGATGAGAAGGGCATCGAGAATTGTGATGACAAGCGTCATGGAGCTTTGTGATGACAAGGACATGGAGCAATATGATGAGACGTTTCAGGGAGCATGTGATGACAATGGCATGGAGCATTGGGATGCCAAGGGTCATGGAGCTGTGTGATAACAAATGTCATGGAGGAGTTTGATGACAAGGGCATGGTGCATTGTGATGAGAAGGGCAGGGAGCATTGTGATGACAGGTGTTATGGAACATTGTGATGTCAGGGCTCATGGAGCATTATGATGATATGGGCATGGAGCATGGTGATGACAGGTGTCATGGAACAGTGTGAGATGACAAGTGTTTTGAGCATTGTGATGACAAACATCTTGGATCATTGAGATGACAAGGGCATGGAGTAGTGTGATGACAGGCATCATGGAGCATTGTGATGAGTGTGTTATGGAACATTGTGATCACAAGGGTTTGGAGCATAGTGATGACAGAGGTCATGGATCATGTTGATTTCAAGGAGCATGGAACATTGTGATGACAAGGGCATGAAGCAATATGATCCCAAGTTTCAGGGAGGATTGTTATGACAATGGTAATGGAGTATTGTGATGAGAATCACATGGAGCACCGTGATGACAAGGTCATGTAGCATTTTGCTGACAAAGGCATGGAGCATTGTGATGACAAGTGTCATGGAACATTGTGATAACAGGGGTCATAGAGCATTAGGATGACAAGAGCATGGAGCATTTTGATGAGAAGAGTCATGGAGCATTTTGATGACAAGAGCCTCAGATCATTGTGTTGTCAGGGGCCATTGAGCGTTGTGATGACAGTGGTCATGTAGGATTGGGCTGAAAATGTTCTTGGAGCATTGTGAACACAAGGGAATGGAGCATTGTGGTGACAATATCGTGGAGCATTGTGATGAGATGACCATGGAGTCTTTTGATGACAAGTCTCATGGTGCAAGCTGATGGAAAGGGGCATGGAGCATTGTGATTACAGTTGTCTTGGAGCATTGTGATGACAAGAGCATGGAGCATTGTGATGACAAGAGCATGGAGCATTGTGATAAGAAGTCCATGGAACATTCTGATGACCTGCATCATGGAGCTTTGCGATGACAATGGCAAGAGGCATTGTGATTAGAGGGATCTTGGAGCATTGTGATGAAAAGGGCATGGATCATTGTGATGACAAAGGCATGGAGCCTTGTCATGACAGGGTTCAAGGAGCATACTGACAACAAGTGTCAGGGAGCATTGTGATGACAAGTGTCATGGAGCACTCTGATGACAAGCGTCATGGAGCCTTGTGATAACCGGGGTCTTGGAGCATTGTGATGAAAAGTGAATGCATCATTGTGATGAAACAGGCATGGTGCCTTGTCATGACAGGGTTCAAGGAGCACCCTGACGACAAGTGTCAGGGAGCATTGTGATGAAAAGTGTATTGAGCATTGTGATGACCAAGGTCATGGAGCATTGTGATGAGAAGTCCATGGATAATTGGGATGACGAGCGTCATGGGGCGTTGTGATGACAAGTGTTATGGAACATTGTGATCACAAGGGTTTGGAGCATTGTGATGACAGAGGCCATGGAGCATTTTGATTTCATTGTGAAGAGAAAATCATGAAGCATTATGATGAAGGGCATGGTGCATTGTGATGATAGCGTTCATGGAGCACTGAGATGAAAAGTGTCATGGAGCATTGTTATGACAGGGGTCTTGGAGCATTGTGATGACAAGGGCATGGAGCATTGTGATGAGAAGGCCAAGGAGAATACTGATGACATGCGTCATGGAGTTTCGTGATGACCAGGGCATAGAGCATTTTGATTACAGGGGTCTTGGAGCATTGAGATGAAAAGGGGCATGGAGCATTGTGATTACAGGGGTAATGGAGCATTGTGATGACAAGTGAATCGAGCATTGTGATGAAAAAGGCATGGATCCTATTCATGACAGGATTCAAGGAGCATTCCGAAGACAACTGTCAGGGAGCATTGTGATGACAAGTGTATTGAGCATTGTGATGACAAAGGTCATGGAGCATTGAGATGACAAGGGCATGGAGTATTGTGATGACAGGCTTCATGGAGCGTTGTGATGACAAGTGTTATGGAACATTGTGATCACACGGGTTTGGAGCAATGCGATGACAGAGTTCATGGTTCATATTGATTTCAAGGAGCATGGATCTTTGTGATGACAAGGGCATGAAGCAATGTGATCCCAAGATGCATGGAGGATCGTGATGACAATGGTAATGGAGGAATATGATGACAAGCGCATGGAGCATTGTGATGAAAAGGCCATGTAGCGTTTTGCTGACAAAGGCATGGAGCATTGTGATGACAAGTGTCATGGAGCACTGTGATGACAAACATCACGTAGCATTGTGATTACAGGGGTCTTGGAGCATTGGGATGACACGGCCAAGGATCATTGTGTTGACAAGTGTTATGGAGAATTTTGATGAAAAGAGTGCCGGATCATTGTGTTGTCAGGTGTCATGGAGCGTTGTGATGACAGTGGTCATGGAGCATTGGGATGACAAGGGTCATGGAGCATTGTGATCATAATGTCATGGAGCATTGGGTTGAAAATGTTCATGGAGTATTGTGATGAGTGTTGTCATGGAGCATTGTTATGACGGGTGTAATGGATCATTGTGATGAAAAGGGCATGGAACATAGGTCTATAAAATTTCATGGATTATTGTGATGACAGTGGGTATGGAGCATTGTGATGACAAGGGCTCGGAACACTGTGATACATGGGTCATGGAGGATTGTAATGACATGGGCATGGAGCATTGTGATGAGAAGGGCATCGAGAATTGTGATGACAAGCGTCATGGAGCTTTGTGATGACAAGGACATGGAGCAATATGATGAGACGTTTCAGGGAGCATGTGATGACAATGGCATGGAGCATTGTGATGCCAAGGGTCATGGAGCTGTGTGATAACAAATGTCATGGAGGAGTTTGATGACAAGGGCATGGTGCATTGTGATGAGAAGGGCAGGGAGCATTGTGATGACAGGTGTTATGGAACATTGTGATCTCAGGGCTCATGGAGCATTATGATGATATGGGCATGGAGCATGGTGATGACAGGTGTCATGGAACAGTGTGAGATGACAAGTGTATTGAACATTGTGATGACAAACATCTTGGATCATTGAGATGACAAGGGCATGGAGTAGTGTGATGACAGGCATCATGGAGCATTGTGATGAGTGTGTTATGGAACATTGTGATCACAAGGGTTTGGAGCATAGTGATGACAGAGGTCATGGATCATGTTGATTTCAAGGAGCATGGAACATTGTGATGACAAGGGCATGAAGCAATATGATCCCAAGTTTCAGGGAGGATTGTTATGACAATGGTAATGGAGTATTGTGATGAGAATCACATGGAGCACCGTGATGACAAGGTCATGTAGCATTTTGCTGACAAAGGCATGGAGCATTGTGATGACAAGTGTCATGGAACATTGTGATAACAGGGGTCATAGAGCATTAGGATGACAAGAGCATGGAACATTTTGATGAGAAGAGTCATGGAGCATTTTGATGACAAGAGCCTCAGATCATTGTGTTGTCAGGGGCCATTGAGCGTTGTGATGACAGTGGTCATGTAGGATTGGGCTGAAAATGTTCTTGGAGCATTGTGAACACAAGGGAATGGAGCATTGTGGTGACAATATCGTGGAGCATTGTGATGAGATGACCATGGAGTCTTTTGATGACAAGTCTCATGGTGCAAGCTGATGGAAAGGGGCATGGAGCATTGTGATTACAGTTGTCTTGGAGCATTGTGATGACAAGAGGATGGAGCATTGTGATGAGAAGTCCATGGAACATTCTGATGACCTGCATCATGGAGCTTTGCGATGACAATGGCAAGAGGCATTGTGATTAGAGGGATCTTGGAGCATTGTGATGAAAAGGGCATGGATCATTGTGATGACAAAGGCATGGAGCCTTGTCATGACAGGGTTCAAGGAGCATACTGACAACAAGTGTCAGGGAGCATTGTGATGACAAGTGTCATGGAGCACTCTGATGACAAGCGTCATGGAGCCTTGTGATAACCGGGGTCTTGGAGCATTGTGATGAAAAGTGAATGCATCATTGTGATGAAAAAGGCATGGTGCCTTGTCATGACAGGGTTCAAGGAGCACCCTGACGACAAGTGTCAGGGAGCATTGTGATGAAAAGTGTATTGAGCATTGTGATGAGAAGTCCATGGATAATTGGGATGACGAGCGTCATGGGGCGTTGTGATGACAAGTGTTATGGAACATTGTGATCACAAGGGTTTGGAGCATTGTGATGACAGAGGCCATGGAGCATTTTGATTTCATTGTGAAGAGAAAATCATGAAGCATTATGATGAAGGGCATGGTGCATTGTGATGATAGCGTTCATGGAGCACTGAGATGAAAAGTGTCATGGAGCATTGTTATGACAGGGGTCTTGGAGCATTGTGATGACAAGGGCATGGAGCATTGTGATGAGAAGGCCAAGGAGAATACTGATGACATGCGTCATGGAGTTTCGTGATGACCAGGGCATAGAGCATTTTGATTACAGGGGTCTTGGAGCATTGAGATGAAAAGGGGCATGGAGCATTGTGATTACAGGGGTAATGGAGCATTGTGATGACAAGTGAATCGAGCATTGTGATGAAAAAGGCATGGATCCTATTCATGACAGGATTCAAGGAGCATTCCGAAGACAACTGTCAGGGAGCATTGTGATGACAAGTGTATTGAGCATTGTGATGACAAAGGTCATGGAGCATTGAGATGACAAGGGCATGGAGTATTGTGATGACAGGCTTCATGGAGCGTTGTGATGACAAGTGTTATGGAACATTGTGATCACATGGGTTTGGAGCAATGCGATGACAGAGTTCATGGTTCATATTGATTTCAAGGAGCATGGATCTTTGTGATGACAAGGGCATGAAGCAATGTGATCCCAAGATGCATGGAGGATCGTGATGATAATGGTAATGGAGGAATATGATGACAAGCGCATGGAGCATTGTGATGAAAAGGCCATGTAGCGTTTTGCTGACAAAGGCATGGAGCATTGTGATGACAAGTGTCATGGAGCACTGTGATGACAAACATCACGTAGCATTGTGATTACAGGGGTCATGGAGCATTGGGATGACACGGCCAAGGATCATTGTGTTGACAAGTGTTATGGAGAATTTTGATGACAAGAGTGCCGGATCATTGTGTTGTCAGGTGTCATGGAGCGTTGTGATGACAGTGGTCATGGAGCATTGGGATGACAAGGGTCATGGAGCATTGTGATCATAAGGTCATGGAGCATTGGGTTGAAAATGTTCATGGAGTATTGTGATGAGTGTTGTCATGGAGCATTGTTATGACGGGTGTAATGGATCATTGTGATGAAAAGGGCATGGAACATAGGTCTATAAAATTTCATGGATTATTGTGATGACAGTGGGTATGGAGCATTGTGATGACAAGGGCTCGGAACACTGTGATACATGGGTCATGGAGGATTGTAATGACATGGGCATGGAGCATTGTGATGAGAAGGGCATCGAGAATTGTGATGACAAGCGTCATGGAGCTTTGTGATGACAAGGACATGGAGCAATATGATGAGACGTTTCAGGGAGCATGTGATGACAATGGCATGGAGCATTGTGATGCCAAGGGTCATGGAGCTGTGTGATAACAAATGTCATGGAGGAGTTTGATGACAAGGGCATGGTGCATTGTGATGAGAAGGGCAGGGAGCATTGTGATGACAGGTGTTATGGAACATTGTGATCTCAGGGCTCATGGAGCATTATGATGATATGGGCATGGAGCATGGTGATGACAGGTGTCATGGAACAGTGTGAGATGACAAGTGTATTGAACATTGTGATGACAAACATCTTGGATCATTGAGATGACAAGGGCATGGAGTAGTGTGATGACAGGCATCATGGAGCATTGTGATGAGTGTGTTATGGAACATTGTGATCACAAGGGTTTGGAGCATAGTGATGACAGAGGTCATGGATCATGTTGATTTCAAGGAGCATGGAACATTGTGATGACAAGGGCATGAAGCAATATGATCCCAAGTTTCAGGGAGGATTGTTATGACAATGGTAATGGAGTATTGTGATGAGAATCACATGGAGCACCGTGATGACAAGGTCATGTAGCATTTTGCTGACAAAGGCATGGAGCATTGTGATGACAAGTGTCATGGAACATTGTGATAACAGGGGTCATAGAGCATTAGGATGACAAGAGCATGGAACATTTTGATGAGAAGAGTCATGGAGCATTTTGATGACAAGAGCCTCAGATCATTGTGTTGTCAGGGGCCATTGAGCGTTGTGATGACAGTGGTCATGTAGGATTGGGCTGAAAATGTTCTTGGAGCATTGTGAACACAAGGGAATGGAGCATTGTGGTGACAATATCGTGGAGCATTGTGATGAGATGACCATGGAGTCTTTTGATGACAAGTCTCATGGTGCAAGCTGATGGAAAGGGGCATGGAGCATTGTGATTACAGTTGTCTTGGAGCATTGTGATGACAAGAGGATGGAGCATTGTGATGAGAAGTCCATGGAACATTCTGATGACCTGCATCATGGAGCTTTGCGATGACAATGGCAAGAGGCATTGTGATTAGAGGGATCTTGGAGCATTGTGATGAAAAGGGCATGGATCATTGTGATGACAAAGGCATGGAGCCTTGTCATGACAGGGTTCAAGGAGCATACTGACAACAAGTGTCAGGGAGCATTGTGATGACAAGTGTCATGGAGCACTCTGATGACAAGCGTCATGGAGCCTTGTGATAACCGGGGTCTTGGAGCATTGTGATGAAAAGTGAATGCATCATTGTGATGAAAAAGGCATGGTGCCTTGTCATGACAGGGTTCAAGGAGCACCCTGACGACAAGTGTCAGGGAGCATTGTGATGAAAAGTGTATTGAGCATTGTGATGAGAAGTCCATGGATAATTGGGATGACGAGCGTCATGGGGCGTTGTGATGACAAGTGTTATGGAACATTGTGATCACAAGGGTTTGGAGCATTGTGATGACAGAGGCCATGGAGCATTTTGATTTCATTGTGAAGAGAAAATCATGAAGCATTATGATGAAGGGCATGGTGCATTGTGATGATAGCGTTCATGGAGCACTGAGATGAAAAGTGTCATGGAGCATTGTTATGACAGGGGTCTTGGAGCATTGTGATGACAAGGGCATGGAGCATTGTGATGAGAAGGCCAAGGAGAATACTGATGACATGCGTCATGGAGTTTCGTGATGACCAGGGCATAGAGCATTTTGATTACAGGGGTCTTGGAGCATTGAGATGAAAAGGGGCATGGAGCATTGTGATTACAGGGGTAATGGAGCATTGTGATGACAAGTGAATCGAGCATTGTGATGAAAAAGGCATGGATCCTATTCATGACAGGATTCAAGGAGCATTCCGAAGACAACTGTCAGGGAGCATTGTGATGACAAGTGTATTGAGCATTGTGATGACAAAGGTCATGGAGCATTGAGATGACAAGGGCATGGAGTATTGTGATGACAGGCTTCATGGAGCGTTGTGATGACAAGTGTTATGGAACATTGTGATCACATGGGTTTGGAGCAATGCGATGACAGAGTTCATGGTTCATATTGATTTCAAGGAGCATGGATCTTTGTGATGACAAGGGCATGAAGCAATGTGATCCCAAGATGCATGGAGGATCGTGATGATAATGGTAATGGAGGAATATGATGACAAGCGCATGGAGCATTGTGATGAAAAGGCCATGTAGCGTTTTGCTGACAAAGGCATGGAGCATTGTGATGACAAGTGTCATGGAGCACTGTGATGACAAACATCACGTAGCATTGTGATTACAGGGGTCATGGAGCATTGGGATGACACGGCCAAGGATCATTGTGTTGACAAGTGTTATGGAGAATTTTGATGACAAGAGTGCCGGATCATTGTGTTGTCAGGTGTCATGGAGCGTTGTGATGACAGTGGTCATGGAGCATTGGGATCATAAGGTCATGGAGCATTGTGATCATAAGGTCATGGAGCATTGGGTTGAAAATGTTCATGGAGTATTGTGATGAGTGTTGTCATGGAGCATTTTTATGACGGGTGTAATGGATCATTGTGATGAAAAGGGCATGGAACATAGGTCTATAAAATTTCATGGATTATTGTGATGACAGTGGGTATGGAGCATTGTGATGACAAGGGCTCGGAACACTGTGATACATGGGTCATGGAGGATTGTAATGACATGGGCATGGAGCATTGTGATGAGAAGGGCATCGAGAATTGTGATGACAAGCGTCATGGAGCTTTGTGATGACAAGGACATGGAGCAATATGATGAGACGTTTCAGGGAGCATGTGATGACAATGGCATGGAGCATTGGGATGCCAAGGGTCATGGAGCTGTGTGATAACAAATGTCCTGGAGGAGTTTGATGACAAGGGCATGGTGCATTGTGATGAGAAGGGCAGGGAGCATTGTGATGACAGGTGTTATGGAACATTGTGATGTCAGGGCTCATGGAGCATTATGATGATATGGGCATGGAGCATGGTGATGACAGGTGTCATGGAACAGTGTGAGATGACAAGTGTTTTGAGCATTGTGATGACAAACATCTTGGATCATTGAGATGACAAGGGCATGGAGTAGTGTGATGACAGGCATCATGGAGCATTGTGATGAGTGTGTTATGGAACATTGTGATCACAAGGGTTTGGAGCATAGTGATGACAGAGGTCATGGATCATGTTGATTTCAAGGAGCATGGAACATTGTGATGACAAGGGCATGAAGCAATATGATCCCAAGTTTCAGGGAGGATTGTTATGACAATGGTAATGGAGTATTGTGATGAGAATCACATGGAGCACCGTGATGACAAGGTCATGTAGCATTTTGCTGACAAAGGCATGGAGCATTGTGATGACAAGTGTCATGGAACATTGTGATAACAGGGGTCATAGAGCATTAGGATGACAAGAGCATGGAGCATTTTGATGAGAAGAGTCATGGAGCATTTTGATGACAAGAGCCTCAGATCATTGTGTTGTCAGGGGCCATTGAGCGTTGTGATGACAGTGGTCATGTAGGATTGGGCTGAAAATGTTCTTGGAGCATTGTGAACACAAGGGAATGGAGCATTGTGGTGACAATATCGTGGAGCATTGTGATGAGATGACCATGGAGTCTTTTGATGACAAGTCTCATGGTGCAAGCTGATGGAAAGGGGCATGGAGCATTGTGATTACAGTTGTCTTGGAGCATTGTGATGACAAGAGCATGGAGCA
The DNA here is from genome assembly GCF_025265405.1 of Mesoplodon densirostris. Taxonomy (NCBI): domain Eukaryota; kingdom Metazoa; phylum Chordata; class Mammalia; order Artiodactyla; family Ziphiidae; genus Mesoplodon; species Mesoplodon densirostris. Next base: position 5,146,467 of record NC_082682.1, read on the forward strand.
TTGTGATGACAAGAGCATGGAGCATTGTGATAAGAAGTCCATGGAACATTCTGATGACCTGCATCATGGAGCTTTGCGATGACAATGGCAAGAGGCATTGTGATTAGAGGGATCTTGGAGCATTGTGATGAAAAGGGCATGGATCATTGTGATGACAAAGGCATGGAGCCTTGTCATGACAGGGTTCAAGGAGCATACTGACAACAAGTGTCAGGGAGCATTGTGATGACAAGTGTCATGGAGCACTCTGATGACAAGCGTCATGGAGCCTTGTGATAACCGGGGTCTTGGAGCATTGTGATGAAAAGTGAATGCATCATTGTGATGAAACAGGCATGGTGCCTTGTCATGACAGGGTTCAAGGAGCACCCTGACGACAAGTGTCAGGGAGCATTGTGATGAAAAGTGTATTGAGCATTGTGATGACCAAGGTCATGGAGCATTGTGATGAGAAGTCCATGGATAATTGGGATGACGAGCGTCATGGGGCGTTGTGATGACAAGTGTTATGGAACATTGTGATCACAAGGGTTTGGAGCATTGTGATGACAGAGGCCATGGAGCATTTTGATTTCATTGTGAAGAGAAAATCATGAAGCATTATGTTGAAGGGCATGGTGCATTGTGATGATAGCGTTCATGGAGCACTGAGATGAAAAGTGTCATGGAGCATTGTTATGACAGGGGTCTTGGAGCATTGTGATGACAAGGGCATGGAGCATTGTGATGAGAAGGCCAAGGAGAATACTGATGACATGCGTCATGGAGTTTCGTGATGACCAGGGCATAGAGCATTTTGATTACAGGGGTCTTGGAGCATTGAGATGGAAAGGGGCATGGAGAATTGTGATTACAGGGGTAATGCAGCATTGTGATGACAAGTGAATCGAGCATTGTGATGAAAAAGGCATGGATCCTATTCATGACAGGATTCAAGGAGCATTCCGAAGACAACTGTCAGGGAGCATTGTGATGACAAGTGTATTGAGCATTGTGATGACAAAGGTCATGGAGCATTGAGATGACAAGGGCATGGAGTATTGTGATGACAGGCTTCATGGAGCGTTGTGATGACAAGTGTTATGGAACATTGTGATCACACGGGTTTGGAGCAATGCGATGACAGAGTTCATGGTTCATATTGATTTCAAGGAGCATGGATCTTTGTGATGACAAGGGCATGAAGCAATGTGATCCCAAGATGCATGGAGGATCGTGATGATAATGGTAATGGAGGAATATGATGACAAGCGCATGGAGCATTGTGATGAAAAGGCCATGTAGCGTTTTGCTGACAAAGGCATGGAGCATTGTGATGACAAGTGTCATGGAGCACTGTGATGACAAACATCACGTAGCATTGTGATTACAGGGGTCATGGAGCATTGGGATGACACGGCCAAGGATCATTGTGTTGACAAGTGTTATGGAGAATTTTGATGACAAGAGTGCCGGATCATTGTGTTGTCAGGTGTCATGGAGCGTTGTGATGACAGTGGTCATGGAGCATTGGGATGACAAGGGTCATGGAGCATTGTGATCATAAGGTCATGGAGCATTGGGTTGAAAATGTTCATGGAGTATTGTGATGAGTGTTGTCATGGAGCATTGTTATGATGGGTGTAATGGATCATTGTGATGAAAAGGGCATGGAACATAGGTCAATAAAATTTCATGGATTATTGTGATGACAGTGGGTATGGAGCATTGTGATGACAAGGGCTCGGAACACTGTGATACATGGGTCATGGAGGATTGTAATGACATGGGCATGGAGCATTGTGATGAGAAGGGCATCGAGAATTGTGATGACAAGCGTCATGGAGCTTTGTGATGACAAGGACATGGAGCAATATGATGAGACGTTTCAGGGAGCATGTGATGACAATGGCATGGAGCATTGGGATGCCAAGGGTCATGGAGCTGTGTGATAACAAATGTCATGGAGGAGTTTGATGACAAGGGCATGGTGCATTGTGATGAGAAGGGCAGGGAGCATTGTGATGACAGGTGTTATGGAACATTGTGATGTCAGGGCTCATGGAGCATTATGATGATATGGGCATGGAGCATGGTGATGACAGGTGTCATGGAACAGTGTGAGATGACAAGTGTTTTGAGCATTGTGATGACAAACATCTTGGATCATTGAGATGACAAGGGCATGGAGTACTGTGATGACAGGCATCATGGAGCATTGTGATGAGTGTGTTATGGAACATTGTGATCACAAGGGTTTGGAGCATAGTGATGACAGAGGTCATGGATCATGTTGATTTCAAGGAGCATGGAACATTGTGATGACAAGGGCATGAAGCAATATGATCCCAAGTTTCAGGGAGGATTGTTATGACAATGGTAATGGAGTATTGTGATGAGAATCACATGGAGCACCGTGATGACAAGGTCATGTAGCATTTTGCTGACAAAGGCATGGAGCATTGTGATGACAAGTGTCATGGAACATTGTGATAACAGGGGTCATAGAGCATTAGGATGACAAGAGCATGGAGCATTTTGATGAGAAGAGTCATGGAGCATTTTGATGACAAGAGCCTCAGATCATTGTGTTGTCAGGGGCCATTGAGCGTTGTGATGACAGTGGTCATGTAGGATTGGGCTGAAAATGTTCTTGGAGCATTGTGAACACAAGGGAATGGAGCATTGTGGTGACAATATCGTGGAGCATTGTGATGAGATGACCATGGAGTCTTTTGATGACAAGTCTCATGGTGCAAGCTGATGGAAAGGGGCATGGAGCATTGTGATTACAGTTGTCTTGGAGCATTGTGATGACAAGAGCATGGAGCATTGTGATGACAAGAGCATGGAGCATTGTGATAAGAAGTCCATGGAACATTCTGATGACCTGCATCATGGAGCTTTGCGATGACAATGGCAAGAGGCATTGTGATTAGAGGGATCTTGGAGCATTGTGATGAAAACGGCATGGATCATTGTGATGACAAAGGCATGGAGCCTTGTCATGACAGGGTTCAAGGAGCATACTGACAACAAGTGTCAGGGAGCATTGTGATGACAAGTGTCATGGAGCACTCTGATGACAAGCGTCATGGAGCCTTGTGATAACCGGGGTCTTGGAGCATTGTGATGAAAAGTGAATGCATCATTGTGATGAAACAGGCATGGTGCCTTGTCATGACAGGGTTCAAGGAGCACCCTGACGACAAGTGTCAGGGAGCATTGTGATGAAAAGTGTATTGAGCATTGTGATGAGAAGTCCATGGATAATTGGGATGACGAGCGTCATGGGGCGTTGTGATGACAAGTGTTATGGAACATTGTGATCACAAGGGTTTGGAGCATTGTGATGACAGAGGCCATGGAGCATTTTGATTTCATTGTGAAGAGAAAATCATGAAGCATTATGATGAAGGGCATGGTGCATTGTGATGATAGCGTTCATGGAGCACTGAGATGAAAAGTGTCATGGAGCATTGTTATGACAGGGGTCTTGGAGCATTGTGATGACAAGGGCATGGAGCATTGTGATGAGAAGGCCAAGGAGAATACTGATGACATGCGTCATGGAGTTTCGTGATGACCAGGGCATAGAGCATTTTGATTACAGGGGTCTTGGAGCATTGAGATGAAAAGGGGCATGGAGCATTGTGATTACAGGGGTAATGGAGCATTGTGATGACAAGTGAATCGAGCATTGTGATGAAAAAGGCATGGATCCTATTCATGACAGGATTCAAGGAGCATTCCGAAGACAACTGTCAGGGAGCATTGTGATGACAAGTGTATTGAGCATTGTGATGACAAAGGTCATGGAGCATTGAGATGACAAGGGCATGGAGTATTGTGATGACAGGCTTCATGGAGCGTTGTGATGACAAGTGTTATGGAACATTGTGATCACACGGGTTTGGAGCAATGCGATGACAGAGTTCATGGTTCATATTGATTTCAAGGAGCATGGATCTTTGTGATGACAAGGGCATGAAGCAATGTGATCCCAAGATGCATGGAGGATCGTGATGACAATGGTAATGGAGGAATATGATGACAAGCGCATGGAGCATTGTGATGAAAAGGCCATGTAGCGTTTTGCTGACAAAGGCATGGAGCATTGTGATGACAAGTGTCATGGAGCACTGTGATGACAAACATCACGTAGCATTGTGATTACAGGGGTCTTGGAGCATTGGGATGACACGGCCAAGGATCATTGTGTTGACAAGTGTTATGGAGAATTTTGATGACAAGAGTGCCGGATCATTGTGTTGTCAGGTGTCATGGAGCGTTGTGATGACAGTGGTCATGGAGCATTGGGATGACAAGGGTCATGGAGCATTGTGATCATAAGGTCATGGAGCATTGGGTTGAAAATGTTCATGGAGTATTGTGATGAGTGTTGTCATGGAGCATTGTTATGACGGGTGTAATGGATCATTGTGATGAAAAGGGCATGGAACATAGGTCTATAAAATTTCATGGATTATTGTGATGACAGTGGGTATGGAGCATTGTGATGACAAGGGCTCGGAACACTGTGATACATGGGTCATGGAGGATTGTAATGACATGGGCATGGAGCATTGTGATGAGAAGGGCATCGAGAATTGTGATGACAAGCGTCATGGAGCTTTGTGATGACAAGGACATGGAGCAATATGATGAGACGTTTCAGGGAGCATGTGATGACAATGGCATGGAGCATTGTGATGCCAAGGGTCATGGAGCTGTGTGATAACAAATGTCATGGAGGAGTTTGATGACAAGGGCATGGTGCATTGTGATGAGAAGGGAAGGGAGCATTGTGATGACAGGTGTTATGGAACATTGTGATCTCAGGGCTCATGGAGCATTATGATGATATGGGCATGGAGCATGGTGATGACAGGTGTCATGGAACAGTGTGAGATGACAAGTGTATTGAACATTGTGATGACAAACATCTTGGATCATTGAGATGACAAGGGCATGGAGTAGTGTGATGACAGGCATCATGGAGCATTGTGATGAGTGTGTTATGGAACACTGTGATCACAAGGGTTTGGAGCATAGTGATGACAGAGGTCATGGATCATGTTGATTTCAAGGAGCATGGAACATTGTGATGACAAGGGCATGAAGCAATATGATCCCAAGTTTCAGGGAGGATTGTTATGACAATGGTAATGGAGTATTGTGATGAGAATCACATGGAGCACCGTGATGACAAGGTCATGTAGCATTTTGCTGACAAAGGCATGGAGCATTGTGATGACAAGTGTCATGGAACATTGTGATAACAGGGGTCATAGAGCATTAGGATGACAAGAGCATGGAACATTTTGATGAGAAGAGTCATGGAGCATTTTGATGACAAGAGCCTCAGATCATTGTGTTGTCAGGGGCCATTGAGCGTTGTGATGACAGTGGTCATGTAGGATTGGGCTGAAAATGTTCTTGGAGCATTGTGAACACAAGGGAATGGAGCATTGTGGTGACAATATCGTGGAGCATTGTGATGAGATGACCATGGAGTCTTTTGATGACAAGTCTCATGGTGCAAGCTGATGGAAAGGGGCATGGAGCATTGTGATTACAGTTGTCTTGGAGCATTGTGATGACAAGAGGATGGAGCATTGTGATGAGAAGTCCATGGAACATTCTGATGACCTGCATCATGGAGCTTTGCGATGACAATGGCAAGAGGCATTGTGATTAGAGGGATCTTGGAGCATTGTGATGAAAAGGGCATGGATCATTGTGATGACAAAGGCATGGAGCCTTGTCATGACAGGGTTCAAGGAGCATACTGACAACAAGTGTCAGGGAGCATTGTGATGACAAGTGTCATGGAGCACTCTGATGACAAGCGTCATGGAGCCTTGTGATAACCGGGGTCTTGGAGCATTGTGATGAAAAGTGAATGCATCATTGTGATGAAACAGGCATGGTGCCTTGTCATGACAGGGTTCAAGGAGCACCCTGACGACAAGTGTCAGGGAGCATTGTGATGAAAAGTGTATTGAGCATTGTGATGACAAAGGTCATGGAGCATTGTGTTGAGAAGTCCATGGATAATTGGGATGACGAGCGTCATGGGGCGTTGTGATGACAAGTGTTATGGAACATTGTGATCACAAGGGTTTGGAGCATTGTGATGACAGAGGCCATGGAGCATTTTGATTTCATTGTGAAGAGAAAATCATGAAGCATTATGATGAAGGGCATGGTGCATTGTGATGATAGCGTTCATGGAGCACTGAGATGAAAAGTGTCATGGAGCATTGTTATGACAGGTGTCTTGGAGCATTGTGATGACAAAGGCATGGAGCATTGTGATGAGAAGGCCAAGGAGAATACTGATGACATGCGTCCTGGAGTTTCGTGATGACCAGGGCATAGAGCATTTTGATTACAGGGGTCTTGGAGCATTGAGATGAAAAGGGGCATGGAGCATTGTGATTACAGGGGTAATGCAGCATTGTGATGACAAGTGAATCGAGCATTGTGATGAAAAAGGCATGGATCCTATTCATGACAGGATTCAAGGAGCATTCCGAAGACAACTGTCAGGGAGCATTGTGATGACAAGTGTATTGAGCATTGTGATGACAAAGGTCATGGAGCATTGAGATGACAAGGGCATGGAGTATTGTGATGACAGGCTTCATGGAGCGTTGTGATGACAAGTGTTATGGAACATTGTGATCACACGGGTTTGGAGCAATGCGATGACAGAGTTCATGGTTCATATTGATTTCAAGGAGCATGGATCTTTGTGATGACAAGGGCATGAAGCAATGTGATCCCAAGATGCATGGAGGATCGTGATGACAATGGTAATGGAGGAATATGATGACAAGCGCATGGAGCATTGTGATGAAAAGGCCATGTAGCGTTTTGCTGACAAAGGCATGGAGCATTTTGATGACAAGTGTCATGGAGCACTGTGATGACAAACATCACGTAGCATTGTGATTACAGGGGTCATGGAGCATTGGGATGACACGGCCAAGGATCATTGTGTTGACAAGTGTTATGGAGAATTTTGATGACAAGAGTGCCGGATCATTGTGTTGTCAGGTGTCATGGAGCGTTGTGATGACAGTGGTCATGGAGCATTGGGATGACAAGGGTCATGGAGCATTGTGATCATAAGGTCATGGAGCATTGGGTTGAAAATGTTCATGGAGTATTGTGATGAGTGTTGTCATGGAGCATTGTTATGACGGGTGTAATGGATCATTGTGATGAAAAGGGCATGGAACATAGGTCTATAAAATTTCATGGATTATTGTGATGACAGTGGGTATGGAGCATTGTGATGACAAGGGCTCGGAACACTGTGATACATGGGTCATGGAGGATTGTAATGACATGGGCATGGAGCATTGTGATGAGAAGGGCATCGAGAATTTTGATGACAAGCGTCATGGAGCTTTGTGATGACAAGGACATGGAGCAATATGATGAGACGTTTCAGGGAGCATGTGATGACAATGGCATGGAGCATTGTGATGCCAAGGGTCATGGAGCTGTGTGATAACAAATGTCATGGAGGAGTTTGATGACAAGGGCATGGTGCATTGTGATGAGAAGGGCAGGGAGCATTGTGATGACAGGTGTTATGGAACATTGTGATGTCAGGGCTCATGGAGCATTATGATGATATGGGCATGGAGCATGGTGATGACAGGTGTCATGGAACAGTGTGAGATGACAAGTGTTTTGAGCATTGTGATGACAAACATCTTGGATCATTGAGATGACAAGGGCATGGAGTAGTGTGATGACAGGCATCATGGAGCATTGTGATGAGTGTGTTATGGAACATTGTGATCACAAGGGTTTGGAGCATAGTGATGACAGAGGTCATGGATCATGTTGATTTCAAGGAGCATGGAACATTGTGATGACAAGGGCATGAAGCAATATGATCCCAAGTTTCAGGGAGGATTGTTATGACAATGGTAATGGAGTATTGTGATGAGAATCACATGGAGCACCGTGATGACAAGGTCATGTAGCATTTTGCTGACAAAGGCATGGAGCATTGTGATGACAAGTGTCATGGAACATTGTGATAACAGGGGTCATAGAGCATTAGGATGACAAGAGCATGGAGCATTTTGATGAGAAGAGTCATGGAGCATTTTGATGACAAGAGCCTCAGATCATTGTGTTGTCAGGGGCCATTGAGCGTTGTGATGACAGTGGTCATGTAGGATTGGGCTGAAAATGTTCTTGGAGCATTGTGAACACAAGGGAATGGAGCATTGTGGTGACAATATCGTGGAGCATTGTGATGAGATGACCATGGAGTCTTTTGATGACAAGTCTCATGGTGCAAGCTGATGGAAAGGGGCATGGAGCATTGTGATTACAGTTGTCTTGGAGCATTGTGATGACAAGAGCATGGAGCATTGTGATGACAAGAGCATGGAGCATTGTGATAAGAAGTCCATGGAACATTCTGATGACCTGCATCATGGAGCTTTGCGATGACAATGGCAAGAGGCATTGTGATTAGAGGGATCTTGGAGCATTGTGATGAAAAGGGCATGGATCATTGTGATGACAAAGGCATGGAGCCTTGTCATGACAGGGTTCAAGGAGCATACTGACAACAAGTGTCAGGGAGCATTGTGATGACAAGTGTCATGGAGCACTCTGATGACAAGCGTCATGGAGCCTTGTGATAACCGGGGTCTTGGAGCATTGTGATGAAAAGTGAATGCATCATTGTGATGAAACAGGCATGGTGCCTTGTCATGACAGGGTTCAAGGAGCACCCTGACGACAAGTGTCAGGGAGCATTGTGATGAAAAGTGTATTGAGCATTGTGATGACCAAGGTCATGGAGCATTGTGATGAGAAGTCCATGGATAATTGGGATGACGAGCGTCATGGGGCGTTGTGATGACAAGTGTTATGGAACATTGTGATCACAAGGGTTTGGAGCATTGTGATGACAGAGGCCATGGAGCATTTTGATTTCATTGTGAAGAGAAAATCATGAAGCATTATGTTGAAGGGCATGGTGCATTGTGATGATAGCGTTCATGGAGCACTGAGATGAAAAGTGTCATGGAGCATTGTTATGACAGGGGTCTTGGAGCATTGTGATGACAAGGGCATGGAGCATTGTGATGAGAAGGCCAAGGAGAATACTGATGACATGCGTCATGGAGTTTCGTGATGACCAGGGCATAGAGCATTTTGATTACAGGGGTCTTGGAGCATTGAGATGGAAAGGGGCATGGAGCATTGTGATTACAGGGGTAATGGAGCATTGTGATGACAAGTGAATCGAGCATTGTGATGAAAAAGGCATGGATCCTATTCATGACAGGATTCAAGGAGCATTCCGAAGACAACTGTCAGGGAGCATTGTGATGACAAGTGTATTGAGCATTGTGATGACAAAGGTCATGGAGCATTGAGATGACAAGGGCATGGAGTATTGTGATGACAGGCTTCATGGAGCGTTGTGATGACAAGTGTTATGGAACATTGTGATCACACGGGTTTGGAGCAATGCGATGACAGAGTTCATGGTTCATATTGATTTCAAGGAGCATGGATCTTTGTGATGACAAGGGCATGAAGCAATGTGATCCCAAGATGCATGGAGGATCGTGATGATAATGGTAATGGAGGAATATGATGACAAGCGCATGGAGCATTGTGATGAAAAGGCCATGTAGCGTTTTGCTGACAAAGGCATGGAGCATTGTGATGACAAGTGTCATGGAGCACTGTGATGACAAACATCACGTAGCATTGTGATTACAGGGGTCATGGAGCATTGGGATGACACGGCCAAGGATCATTGTGTTGACAAGTGTTATGGAGAATTTTGATGACAAGAGTGCCGGATCATTGTGTTGTCAGGTGTCATGGAGCGTTGTGATGACAGTGGTCATGGAGCATTGGGATGACAAGGGTCATGGAGCATTGTGATCATAAGGTCATGGAGCATTGGGTTGAAAATGTTCATGGAGTATTGTGATGAGTGTTGTCATGGAGCATTTTTATGATGGGTGTAATGGATCATTGTGATGAAAAGGGCATGGAACATAGGTCAATAAAATTTCATGGATTATTGTGATGACAGTGGGTATGGAGCATTGTGATGACAAGGGCTCGGAACACTGTGATACATGGGTCATGGAGGATTGTAATGACATGGGCATGGAGCATTGTGATGAGAAGGGCATCGAGAATTGTGATGACAAACGTCATGGAGCTTTGTGATGACAAGGACATGGAGCAATATGATGAGACGTTTCAGGGAGCATGTGATGACAATGGCATGGAGCATTGGGATGCCAAGGGTCATGGAGCTGTGTGATAACAAATGTCATGGAGGAGTTTGATGACAAGGGCATGGTGCATTGTGATGAGAAGGGCAGGGAGCATTGTGATGACAGGTGTTATGGAACATTGTGATGTCAGGGCTCATGGAGCATTATGATGATATGGGCATGGAGCATGGTGATGACAGGTGTCATGGAACAGTGTGAGATGACAAGTGTTTTGAGCATTGTGATGACAAACATCTTGGATCATTGAGATGACAAGGGCATGGAGTAGTGTGATGACAGGCATCATGGAGCATTGTGATGAGTGTGTTATGGAACATTGTGATCACAAGGGTTTGGAGCATAGTGATGACAGAGGTCATGGATCATGTTGATTTCAAGGAGCATGGAACATTGTGATGACAAGGGCATGAAGCAATATGATCCCAAGTTTCAGGGAGGATTGTTATGACAATGGTAATGGAGTATTGTGATGAGAATCACATGGAGCACCGTGATGACAAGGTCATGTAGCATTTTGCTGACAAAGGCATGGAGCATTGTGATGACAAGTGTCATGGAACATTGTGATAACAGGGGTCATAGAGCATTAGGATGACAAGAGCATGGAGCATTTTGATGAGAAGAGTCATGGAGCATTTTGATGACAAGAGCCTCAGATCATTGTGTTGTCAGGGGCCATTGAGCGTTGTGATGACAGTGGTCATGTAGGATTGGGCTGAAAATGTTCTTGGAGCATTGTGAACACAAGGGAATGGAGCATTGTGGTGACAATATCGTGGAGCATTGTGATGAGATGACCATGGAGTCTTTTGATGACAAGTCTCATGGTGCAAGCTGATGGAAAGGGGCATGGAGCATTGTGATTACAGTTGTCTTGGAGCATTGTGATGACAAGAGCATGGAGCATTGTGATGACAAGAGCATGGAGCATTGTGATAAGAAGTCCATGGAACATTCTGATGACCTGCATCATGGAGCTTTGCGATGACAATGGCAAGAGGCATTGTGATTAGAGGGATCTTGGAGCATTGTGATGAAAAGGGCATGGATCATTGTGATGACAAAGGCATGGAGCCTTGTCATGACAGGGTTCAAGGAGCATACTGACAACAAGTGTCAGGGAGCATTGTGATGACAAGTGTCATGGAGCACTCTGATGACAAGCGTCATGGAGCCTTGTGATAACCGGGGTCTTGGAGCATTGTGATGAAAAGTGAATGCATCATTGTGATGAAACAGGCATGGTGCCTTGTCATGACAGGGTTCAAGGAGCACCCTGACGACAAGTGTCAGGGAGCATTGTGATGAAAAGTGTATTGAGCATTGTGATGACCAAGGTCATGGAGCATTGTGATGAGAAGTCCATGGATAATTGGGATGACGAGCGTCATGGGGCGTTGTGATGACAAGTGTTATGGAACATTGTGATCACAAGGGTTTGGAGCATTGTGATGACAGAGGCCATGGAGCATTTTGATTTCATTGTGAAGAGAAAATCATGAAGCATTATGATGAAGGGCATGGTGCATTGTGATGATAGCGTTCATGGAGCACTGAGATGAAAAGTGTCATGGAGCATTGTTATGACAGGGGTCTTGGAGCATTGTGATGACAAAGGCATGGAGCATTGTGATGAGAAGGCCAAGGAGAATACTGATGACATGCGTCATGGAGTTTCGTGATGACCAGGGCATAGAGCATTTTGATTACAGGGGTCTTGGAGCATTGAGATGAAAAGGGGCATGGAGCATTGTGATTACAGGGGTAATGGAGCATTGTGATGACAAGTGAATCGAGCATTGTGATGAAAAAGGCATGGATCCTATTCATGACAGGATTCAAGGAGCATTCCGAAGACAACTGTCAGGGAGCATTGTGATGACAAGTGTATTGAGCATTGTGATGACAAAGGTCATGGAGCATTGAGATGACAAGGGCATGGAGTATTGTGATGACAGGCTTCATGGAGCGTTGTGATGACAAGTGTTATGGAACATTGTGATCACACGGGTTTGGAGCAATGCGATGACAGAGTTCATGGTTCATATTGATTTCAAGGAGCATGGATCTTTGTGATGACAAGGGCATGAAGCAATGTGATCCCAAGATGCATGGAGGATCGTGATGACAATGGTAATGGAGGAATATGATGACAAGCGCATGGAGCATTGTGATGAAAAGGCCATGTAGCGTTTTGCTGACAAAGGCATGGAGCATTGTGATGACAAGTGTCATGGAGCACTGTGATGACAAACATCACGTAGCATTGTGATTACAGGGGTCTTGGAGCATTGGGATGACACGGCCAAGGATCATTGTGTTGACAAGTGTTATGGAGAATTTTGATGACAAGAGTGCCGGATCATTGTGTTGTCAGGTGTCATGGAGCGTTGTGATGACAGTGGTCATGGAGCATTGGGATGACAAGGGTCATGGAGCATTGTGATCATAATGTCATGGAGCATTGGGTTGAAAATGTTCATGGAGTATTGTGATGAGTGTTGTCATGGAGCATTGTTATGACGGGTGTAATGGATCATTGTGATGAAAAGGGCATGGAACATAGGTCTATAAAATTTCATGGATTATTGTGATGACAGTGGGTATGGAGCATTGTGATGACAAGGGCTCGGAACACTGTGATACATGGGTCATGGAGGATTGTAATGACATGGGCATGGAGCATTGTGATGAGAAGGGCATCGAGAATTGTGATGACAAGCGTCATGGAGCTTTGTGATGACAAGGACATGGAGCAATATGATGAGACGTTTCAGGGAGCATGTGATGACAATGGCATGGAGCATTGTGATGCCAAGGGTCATGGAGCTGTGTGATAACAAATGTCATGGAGGAGTTTGATGACAAGGGCATGGTGCATTGTGATGAGAAGGGCAGGGAGCATTGTGATGACAGGTGTTATGGAACATTGTGATCTCAGGGCTCATGGAGCATTATGATGATATGGGCATGGAGCATGGTGATGACAGGTGTCATGGAACAGTGTGAGATGACAAGTGTATTGAACATTGTGATGACAAACATCTTGGATCATTGAGATGACAAGGGCATGGAGTAGTGTGATGACAGGCATCATGGAGCATTGTGATGAGTGTGTTATGGAACATTGTGATCACAAGGGTTTGGAGCATAGTGATGACAGAGGTCATGGATCATGTTGATTTCAAGGAGCATGGAACATTGTGATGACAAGGGCATGAAGCAATATGATCCCAAGTTTCAGGGAGGATTGTTATGACAATGGTAATGGAGTATTGTGATGAGAATCACATGGAGCACCGTGATGACAAGGTCATGTAGCATTTTGCTGACAAAGGCATGGAGCATTGTGATGACAAGTGTCATGGAACATTGTGATAACAGGGGTCATAGAGCATTAGGATGACAAGAGCATGGAACATTTTGATGAGAAGAGTCATGGAGCATTTTGATGACAAGAGCCTCAGATCATTGTGTTGTCAGGGGCCATTGAGCGTTGTGATGACAGTGGTCATGTAGGATTGGGCTGAAAATGTTCTTGGAGCATTGTGAACACAAGGGAATGGAGCATTGTGGTGACAATATCGTGGAGCATTGTGATGAGATGACCATGGAGTCTTTTGATGACAAGTCTCATGGTGCAAGCTGATGGAAAGGGGCATGGAGCATTGTGATTACAGTTGTCTTGGAGCATTGTGATGACAAGAGGATGGAGCATTGTGATGAGAAGTCCATGGAACATTCTGATGACCTGCATCATGGAGCTTTGCGATGACAATGGCAAGAGGCATTGTGATTAGAGGGATCTTGGAGCATTGTGATGAAAAGGGCATGGATCATTGTGATGACAAAGGCATGGATCCTTGTCATGACAGGGTTCAAGGAGCATACTGACAACAAGTGTCAGGGAGCATTGTGATGACAAGTGTCATGGAGCACTCTGATGACAAGCGTCATGGAGCCTTGTGATAACCGGGGTCTTGGAGCATTGTGATGAAAAGTGAATGCATCATTGTGATGAAAAAGGCATGGTGCCTTGTCATGACAGGGTTCAAGGAGCACCCTGACGACAAGTGTCAGGGAGCATTGTGATGAAAAGTGTATTGAGCATTGTGATGAGAAGTCCATGGATAATTGGGATGACGAGCGTCATGGGGCGTTGTGATGACAAGTGTTATGGAACATTGTGATCACAAGGGTTTGGAGCATTGTGATGACAGAGGCCATGGAGCATTTTGATTTCATTGTGAAGAGAAAATCATGAAGCATTATGATGAAGGGCATGGTGCATTGTGATGATAGCGTTCATGGAGCACTGAGATGAAAAGTGTCATGGAGCATTGTTATGACAGGGGTCTTGGAGCATTGTGATGACAAGGGCATGGAGCATTGTGATGAGAAGGCCAAGGAGAATACTGATGACATGCGTCATGGAGTTTCGTGATGACCAGGGCATAGAGCATTTTGATTACAGGGGTCTTGGAGCATTGAGATGAAAAGGGACATGGAGCATTGTGATTACAGGGGTAATGGAGCATTGTGATGACAAGTGAATCGAGCATTGTGATGAAAAAGGCATGGATCCTATTCATGACAGGATTCAAGGAGCATTCCGAAGACAACTGTCAGGGAGCATTGTGATGACAAGTGTATTGAGCATTGTGATGACAAAGGTCATGGAGCATTGAGATGACAAGGGCATGGAGTATTGTGATGACAGGCTTCATGGAGCGTTGTGATGACAAGTGTTATGGAACATTGTGATCACATGGGTTTGGAGCAATGCGATGACAGAGTTCATGGTTCATATTGATTTCAAGGAGCATGGATCTTTGTGATGACAAGGGCATGAAGCAATGTGATCCCAAGATGCATGGAGGATCGTGATGATAATGGTAATGGAGGAATATGATGACAAGCGCATGGAGCATTGTGATGAAAAGGCCATGTAGCGTTTTGCTGACAAAGGCATGGAGCATTGTGATGACAAGTGTCATGGAGCACTGTGATGACAAACATCACGTAGCATTGTGATTACAGGGGTCATGGAGCATTGGGATGACACGGCCAAGGATCATTGTGTTGACAAGTGTTATGGAGAATTTTGATGACAAGAGTGCCGGATCATTTTGTTGTCAGGTGTCATGGAGCGTTGTGATGACAGTGGTCATGGAGCATTGGGATCATAAGGTCATGGAGCATTGTGATCATAAGGTCATGGAGCATTGGGTTGAAAATGTTCATGGAGTATTGTGATGAGTGTTGTCATGGAGCATTTTTATGACGGGTGTAATGGATCATTGTGATGAAAAGGGCATGGAACATAGGTCTATAAAATTTCATGGATTATTGTGATGACAGTGGGTATGGAGCATTGTGATGACAAGGGCTCGGAACACTGTGATACATGGGTCATGGAGGATTGTAATGACATGGGCATGGAGCATTGTGATGAGAAGGGCATCGAGAATTGTGATGACAAGCGTCATGGAGCTTTGTGATGACAAGGACATGGAGCAATATGATGAGACGTTTCAGGGAGCATGTGATGACAATGGCATGGAGCATTGTGATGCCAAGGGTCATGGAGCTGTGTGATAACAAATGTCATGGAGGAGTTTGATGACAAGGGCATGGTGCATTGTGATGAGAAGGGCAGGGAGCATTGTGATGACAGGTGTTATGGAACATTGTGATCTCAGGGCTCATGGAGCATTATGATGATATGGGCATGGAGCATGGTGATGACAGGTGTCATGGAACAGTGTGAGATGACAAGTGTTTTGAGCATTGTGATGACAAACATCTTGGATCATTGAGATGACAAGGGCATGGAGTAGTGTGATGACAGGCATCATGGAGCATTGTGATGAGTGTGTTATGGAACATTGTGATCACAAGGGTTTGGAGCATAGTGATGACAGAGGTCATGGATCATGTTGATTTCAAGGAGCATGGAACATTGTGATGACAAGGGCATGAAGCAATATGATCCCAAGTTTCAGGGAGGATTGTTATGACAATGGTAATGGAGTATTGTGATGAGAATCACATGGAGCACCGTGATGACAAGGTCATGTAGCATTTTGCTGACAAAGGCATGGAGCATTGTGATGACAAGTGTCATGGAACATTGTGATAACAGGGGTCATAGAGCATTAGGATGACAAGAGCATGGAGCATTTTGATGAGAAGAGTCATGGAGCATTTTGATGACAAGAGCCTCAGATCATTGTGTTGTCAGGGGCCATTGAGCGTTGTGATGACAGTGGTCATGTAGGATTGGGCTGAAAATGTTCTTGGAGCATTGTGAACACAAGGGAATGGAGCATTGTGGTGACAATATCGTGGAGCATTGTGATGAGATGACCATGGAGTCTTTTGATGACAAGTCTCATGGTGCAAGCTGATGGAAAGGGGCATGGAGCATTGTGATTACAGTTGTCTTGGAGCATTGTGATGACAAGAGCATGGAGCATTGTGATGACAAGAGCATGGAGCATTGTGATAAGAAGTCCATGGAACATTCTGATGACCTGCATCATGGAGCTTTGCGATGACAATGGCAAGAGGCATTGTGATTAGAGGGATCTTGGAGCATTGTGATGAAAAGGGCATGGATCATTGTGATGACAAAGGCATGGAGCCTTGTCATGACAGGGTTCAAGGAGCATACTGACAACAAGTGTCAGGGAGCATTGTGATGACAAGTGTCATGGAGCACTCTGATGACAAGCGTCATGGAGCCTTGTGATAACCGGGGTCTTGGAGCATTGTGATGAAAAGTGAATGCATCATTGTGATGAAACAGGCATGGTGCCTTGTCATGACAGGGTTCAAGGAGCACCCTGACGACAAGTGTCAGGGAGCATTGTGATGAAAAGTGTATTGAGCATTGTGATGACCAAGGTCATGGAGCATTGTGATGAGAAGTCCATGGATAATTGGGATGACGAGCGTCATGGGGCGTTGTGATGACAAGTGTTATGGAACATTGTGATCACAAGGGTTTGGAGCATTGTGATGACAGAGGCCATGGAGCATTTTGATTTCATTGTGAAGAGAAAATCATGAAGCATTATGATGAAGGGCATGGTGCATTGTGATGATAGCGTTCATGGAGCACTGAGATGAAAAGTGTCATGGAGCATTGTTATGACAGGGGTCTTGGAGCATTGTGATGACAAAGGCATGGAGCATTGTGATGAGAAGGCCAAGGAGAATACTGATGACATGCGTCATGGAGTTTCGTGATGACCAGGGCATAGAGCATTTTGATTACAGGGGTCTTGGAGCATTGAGATGAAAAGGGGCATGGAGCATTGTGATTACAGGGGTAATGGAGCATTGTGATGACAAGTGAATCGAGCATTGTGATGAAAAAGGCATGGATCCTATTCATGACAGGATTCAAGGAGCATTCCGAAGACAACTGTCAGGGAGCATTGTGATGACAAGTGTATTGAGCATTGTGATGACAAAGGTCATGGAGCATTGAGATGACAAGGGCATGGAGTATTGTGATGACAGGCTTCATGGAGCGTTGTGATGACAAGTGTTATGGAACATTGTGATCACACGGGTTTGGAGCAATGCGATGACAGAGTTCATGGTTCATATTGATTTCAAGGAGCATGGATCTTTGTGATGACAAGGGCATGAAGCAATGTGATCCCAAGATGCATGGAGGATCGTGATGACAATGGTAATGGAGGAATATGATGACAAGCGCATGGAGCATTGTGATGAAAAGGCCATGTAGCGTTTTGCTGACAAAGGCATGGAGCATTGTGATGACAAGTGTCATGGAGCACTGTGATGACAAACATCACGTAGCATTGTGATTACAGGGGTCTTGGAGCATTGGGATGACACGGCCAAGGATCATTGTGTTGACAAGTGTTATGGAGAATTTTGATGACAAGAGTGCCGGATCATTGTGTTGTCAGGTGTCATGGAGCGTTGTGATGACAGTGGTCATGGAGCATTGGGATGACAAGGGTCATGGAGC
This sequence comes from Mesoplodon densirostris, assembly GCF_025265405.1. Taxonomy (NCBI): domain Eukaryota; kingdom Metazoa; phylum Chordata; class Mammalia; order Artiodactyla; family Ziphiidae; genus Mesoplodon; species Mesoplodon densirostris. Next base: position 5,164,767 of record NC_082682.1, read on the forward strand.
ATTGTGATCATAATGTCATGGAGCATTGGGTTGAAAATGTTCATGGAGTATTGTGATGAGTGTTGTCATGGAGCATTGTTATGACTGGTGTAATGGATCATTGTGATGAAAAGGGCATGGAACATAGGTCTATAAAATTTCATGGATTATTGTGATGACAGTGGGTATGGAGCATTGTGATGACAAGGGCTCGGAACACTGTGATACATGGGTCATGGAGGATTGTAATGACATGGGCATGGAGCATTGTGATGAGAGGGGCATCGAGAATTGTGATGACAAGCGTCATGGAGCTTTGTGATGACAAGGACATGGAGCAATATGATGAGACGTTTCAGGGAGCATGTGATGACAATGGCATGGAGCATTGTGATGCCAAGGGTCATGGAGCTGTGTGATAACAAATGTCATGGAGGAGTTTGATGACAAGGGCATGGTGCATTGTGATGAGAAGGGCAGGGAGCATTGTGATGACAGGTGTTATGGAACATTGTGATCTCAGGGCTCATGGAGCATTATGATGATATGGGCATGGAGCATGGTGATGACAGGTGTCATGGAACAGTGTGAGATTACAAGTGTTTTGAACATTGTGATGACAAACATCTTGGATCATTGAGATGACAAGGGCATGGAGTACTGTGATGACAGGCATCATGGAGCATTGTGATGAGTGTGTTATGGAACATTGTGATCACAAGGGTTTGGAGCATAGTGATGACAGAGGTCATGGATCATGTTGATTTCAAGGAGCATGGAACATTGTGATGACAAGGGCATGAAGCAATATGATCCCAAGTTTCAGGGAGGATTGTTATGACAATGGTAATGGAGTATTGTGATGAGAATCACATGGAGCACCGTGATGACAAGGTCATGTAGCATTTTGCTGACAAAGGCATGGAGCATTGTGATGACAAGTGTCATGGAACATTGTGATAACAGGGGTCATAGAGCATTAGGATGACAAGAGCATGGAACATTTTGATGAGAAGAGTCATGGAGCATTTTGATGACAAGAGCCTCAGATCATTGTGTTGTCAGGGGCCATTGAGCGTTTTGATGACAGTGGTCATGTAGGATTGGGCTGAAAATGTTCTTGGAGCATTGTGAACACAAGGGAATGGAGCATTGTGGTGACAATATCGTGGAGCATTGTGATGAGATGACCATGGAGTCTTTTGATGACAAGTCTCATGGTGCAAGCTGATGGAAAGGGGCATGGAGCATTGTGATTACAGTTGTCTTGGAGCATTGTGATGACAAGAGCATGGAACATTGTGATGAGAAGTCCATGGAACATTCTGATGACCTGCATCATGGAGCTTTGCGATGACAATGGCAAGAGGCATTGTGATTAGAGGGATCTTGGAGCATTGTGATGAAAAGGGCATGGATCATTGTGATGACAAAGGCATGGAGCCTTGTCATGACAGGGTTCAAGGAGCATACTGACAACAAGTGTCAGGGAGCATTGTGATGACAAGTGTCATGGAGCACTCTGATGACAAGCGTCATGGAGCCTTGTGATAACCGGGGTCTTGGAGCATTGTGATGAAAAGTGAATGCATCATTGTGATGAAAAAGGCATGGTGCCTTGTCATGACAGGGTTCAAGGAGCACCCTGACGACAAGTGTCAGGGAGCATTGTGATGAAAAGTGTATTGAGCATTGTGATGAGAAGTCCATGGATAATTGGGATGACGAGCGTCATGGGGCGTTGTGATGACAAGTGTTATGGAACATTGTGATCACAAGGGTTTGGAGCATTGTGATGACAGAGGCCATGGAGCTTTTTGATTTCATTGTGAAGAGAAAATCATGAAGCATTATGATGAAGGGCATGGTGCATTGTGATGATAGCGTTCATGGAGCACTGAGATGAAAAGTGTCATGGAGCATTGTTATGACAGGGGTCTTGGAGCATTGTGATGACAAGGGCATGGAGCATTGTGATGAGAAGGCCAAGGAGAATACTAATGACATGCGTCATGGAGTTTCGTGATGACCAGGGCATAGAGCATTTTGATTACAGGTGTCTTGGAGCATTGAGATGAAAAGGGACATGGAGCATTGTGATTACAGGGGTAATGGAGCATTGTGATGACAAGTGAATCGAGCATTGTGATGAAAAAGGCATGGATCCTATTCATGACAGGATTCAAGGAGCATTCCGAAGACAACTGTCAGGGAGCATTGTGATGACAAGTGTATTGAGCATTGTGATGACAAAGGTCATGGAGCATTGAGATGACAAGGGCATGGAGTATTGTGATGACAGGCTTCATGGAGCGTTGTGATGACAAGTGTTATGGAACATTGTGATCACACGGGTTTGGAGCAATGCGATGACAGAGTTCATGGTTCATATTGATTTCAAGGAGCATGGATCTTTGTGATGACAAGGGCATGAAGCAATGTGATCCCAAGATGCATGGAGGATCGTGATGACAATGGTAATGGAGGAATATGATGACAAGCGCATGGAGCATTGTGATGAAAAGGCCATGTAGCGTTTTGCTGACAAAGGCATGGAGCATTGTGATGACAAGTGTCATGGAGCACTGTGATGACAAACATCATGTAGCATTGTGATTACAGGGGTCATGGAGCATTGGGATGACACGGCCAAGGATCATTGTGTTGACAAGTGTTATGGAGAATTTTGATGACAAGAGTGCCGGATCATTGTGTTGTCAGGTGTCATGGAGCGTTGTGATGACAGTGGTCATGGAGCATTGGGATGACAAGGGTCATGGAGCATTGTGATCATAAGGTCATGGAGCATTGGGTTGAAAATGTTCATGGAGTATTGTGATGAGTGTTGTCATGGAGCATTGTTATGACGGGTGTAATGGATCATTGTGATGAAAAGGGCATGGAACATAGGTCTATAAAATTTCATGGATTATAGTGATGACAGTGGGTATGGAGCATTGTGATGACAAGGGCTCGGAACACTGTGATACATGGGTCATGGAGGATTGTAATGACATGGGCATGGAGCATTGTGATGAGAAGGGCATCGAGAATTGTGATGACAAGCGTCATGGAGCTTTGTGATGACAAGGACATGGAGCAATATGATGAGACGTTTCAGGGAGCATGTGATGACAATGGCATGGAGCATTGTGATGCCAAGGGTCATGGAGCTGTGTGATAACAAATGTCATGGAGGAGTTTGATGACAAGGGCATGGTGCATTGTGATGAGAAGGGCAGGGAGCATTGTGATGACAGGTGTTATGGAACATTGTGATCTCAGGGCTCATGGAGCATTATGATGATATGGGCATGGAGCATGGTGATGACAGGTGTCATGGAACAGTGTGAGATGACAAGTGTTTTGAGCATTGTGATGACAAACATCTTGGATCATTGAGATGACAAGGGCATGGAGTAGTGTGATGACAGGCATCATGGAGCATTGTGATGAGTGTGTTATGGAACATTGTGATCACAAGGGTTTGGAGCATAGTGATGACAGAGGTCATGGATCATGTTGATTTCAAGGAGCATGGAACATTGTGATGACAAGGGCATGAAGCAATATGATCCCAAGTTTCAGGGAGGATTGTTATGACAATGGTAATGGAGTATTGTGATGAGAATCACATGGAGCACCGTGATGACAAGGTCATGTAGCATTTTGCTGACAAAGGCATGGAGCATTGTGATGACAAGTGTCATGGAACATTGTGATAACAGGGGTCATAGAGCATTAGGATGACAAGAGCATGGAACATTTTGATGAGAAGAGTCATGGAGCATTTTGATGACAAGAGCCTCAGATCATTGTGTTGTCAGGGGCCATTGAGCGTTGTGATGACAGTGGTCATGTAGGATTGGGCTGAAAATGTTCTTGGAGCATTGTGAACACAAGGGAATGGAGCATTGTGGTGACAATATCGTGGAGCATTGTGATGAGATGACCATGGAGTCTTTTGATGACAAGTCTCATGGTGCAAGCTGATGGAAAGGGGCATGGAGCATTGTGATTACAGTTGTCTTGGAGCATTGTGATGACAAGAGCATGGAGCATTGTGATGACAAGAGCATGGAGCATTGTGATAAGAAGTCCATGGAACATTCTGATGACCTGCATCATGGAGCTTTGCGATGACAATGGCAAGAGGCATTGTGATTAGAGGGATCTTGGAGCATTGTGATGAAAAGGGCATGGATCATTGTGATGACAAAGGCATGGAGCCTTGTCATGACAGGGTTCAAGGAGCATACTGACAACAAGTGTCAGGGAGCATTGTGATGACAAGTGTCATGGAGCACTCTGATGACAAGCGTCATGGAGCCTTGTGATAACCGGGGTCTTGGAGCATTGTGATGAAAAGTGAATGCATCATTGTGATGAAACAGGCATGGTGCCTTGTCATGACAGGGTTCAAGGAGCACCCTGACGACAAGTGTCAGGGAGCATTGTGATGAAAAGTGTATTGAGCATTGTGATGACCAAGGTCATGGAGCATTGTGATGAGAAGTCCATGGATAATTGGGATGACGAGCGTCATGGGGCGTTGTGATGACAAGTGTTATGGAACATTGTGATCACAAGGGTTTGGAGCATTGTGATGACAGAGGCCATGGAGCATTTTGATTTCATTGTGAAGAGAAAATCATGAAGCATTATGATGAAGGGCATGGTGCATTGTGATGATAGCGTTCATGGAGCACTGAGATGAAAACTGTCATGGAGCATTGTTATGACAGGGGTCTTGGAGCATTGTGATGACAAAGGCATGGAGCATTGTGATGAGAAGGCCAAGGAGAATACTGATGACATGCGTCATGGAGTTTCGTGATGACCAGGGCATAGAGCATTTTGATTACAGGGGTCTTGGAGCATTGAGATGAAAAGGGGCATGGAGCATTGTGATTACAGGGGTAATGGAGCATTGTGATGACAAGTGAATCGAGCATTGTGATGAAAAAGGCATGGATCCTATTCATGACAGGATTCAAGGAGCATTCCGAAGACAACTGTCAGGGAGCATTGTGATGACAAGTGTATTGAGCATTGTGATGACAAAGGTCATGGAGCATTGAGATGACAAGGGCATGGAGTATTGTGATGACAGGCTTCATGGAGCGTTGTGATGACAAGTGTTATGGAACATTGTGATCACACGGGTTTGGAGCAATGCGATGACAGAGTTCATGGTTCATATTGATTTCAAGGAGCATGGATCTTTGTGATGACAAGGGCATGAAGCAATGTGATCCCAAGATGCATGGAGGATCGTGATGACAATGGTAATGGAGGAATATGATGACAAGCGCATGGAGCATTGTGATGAAAAGGCCATGTAGCGTTTTGCTGACAAAGGCATGGAGCATTGTGATGACAAGTGTCATGGAGCACTGTGATGACAAACATCACGTAGCATTGTGATTACAGGGGTCTTGGAGCATTGGGATGACACGGCCAAGGATCATTGTGTTGACAAGTGTTATGGAGAATTTTGATGACAAGAGTGCCGGATCATTGTGTTGTCAGGTGTCATGGAGCGTTGTGATGACAGTGGTCATGGAGCATTGGGATTACAAGGGTCATGGAGCATTGTGATCATAAGGTCATGGAGCATTGGGTTGAAAATGTTCATGGAGTATTGTGATGAGTGTTGTCATGGAGCATTGTTATGACGGGTGTAATGGATCATTGTGATGAAAAGGGCATGGAACATAGGTCTCTAAAATTTCATGGATTATGGTGATGACAGTGGGTATGGAGCATTGTGATGACAAGGGCTCGGAACACTGTGATACATGGGTCATGGAGGATTGTAATGACATGGGCATGGAGCATTGTGATGAGAAGGGCATCGAGAATTGTGATGACAAGCGTCATGGAGCTTTGTGATGACAAGGACATGGAGCAATATGATGAGACGTTTCAGGGAGCATGTGATGACAATGGCATGGAGCATTGTGATGCCAAGGGTCATGGAGCTGTGTGATAACAAATGTCCTGGAGGAGTTTGATGACAAGGGCATGGTGCATTGTGATGAGAAGGGCAGGGAGCATTGTGATGACAGGTGTTATGGAACATTGTGATCGCAGGGCTCATGGAGCATTATGATGATATGGGCATGGAGCATGGTGATGACAGGTGTCATGGAACAGTGTGAGATGACAAGTGTTTTGAGCATTGTGATGACAAACATCTTGGATCATTGAGATGACAAGGGCATGGAGTAGTGTGATGACAGGCATCATGGAGCATTGTGATGAGTGTGTTATGGAACATTGTGATCACAAGGGTTTGGAGCATAGTGATGACAGAGGTCATGGATCATATTGATTTCAAGGAGCATGGAACATTGTGATGGCAAGGGCATGAAGCAATATGATCCCAAGTTTCAGGGAGGATTGTTATGACAATGGTAATGGAGTATTGTGATGAGAATCACATGGAGCACCGTGATGACAAGGTCATGTAGCATTTTGCTGACAAAGGCATGGAGCATTGTGATGACAAGTGTCATGGAACATTGTGATAACAGGGGTCATGGAGCATTTTGATGACAAGAGCCTCAGATCATTGTGTTGTCAGGGGCCATTGAGCGTTGTGATGACAGTGGTCATGTAGGATTGGGCTGAAAATGTTCTTGGAGCATTGTGAACACAAGGGAATGGAGCATTGTGGTGACAATATCGTGGAGCATTGTGATGAGATGACCATGGAGTCTTTTGATGACAAGTCTCATGGTGCAAGCTGATGGAAAGGGGCATGGAGCATTGTGATTACAGTTGTCTTGGAGCATTGTGATGACAAGAGCATGGAACATTGTGATGAGAAGTCCATGGAACATTCTGATGACCTGCATCATGGAGCTTTGCGATGACAATGGCAAGAGGCATTGTGATTAGAGGGATCTTGGAGCATTGTGATGAAAAGGGCATGGATCATTGTGATGACAAAGGCATGGAGCCTTGTCATGACAGGGTTCAAGGAGCATACTGACAACAAGTGTCAGGGAGCATTGTGATGACAAGTGTCATGGAGTACTCTGATGACAAGCGTCATGGAGCCTTGTGATAACCGGGGTCTTGGAGCATTGTGATGAAAATTGAATGCATCATTGTGATGAAAAAGGCATGGTGCCTTGTCATGACAGGGTTCAAGGAGCACCCTGACGACAAGTGTCAGGGAGCATTGTGATGAAAAGTGTATTGAGCATTGTGATGAGAAGTCCATGGATAATTGGGATGACGAGCGTCATGGGGCGTTGTGATGACAAGTGTTATGGAACATTGTGATCACAAGGGTTTGGAGCATTGTGATGACAGAGGCCATGGAGCATTTGGATTTCATTGTGAAGAGAAAATCATGAAGCATTATGATGAAGGGCATGGTGCATTGTGATGATAGCGTTCATGGAGCACTGAGATGAAAAGTGTCATGGAGCATTGTTATGACAGGGGTCTTGGAGCATTGTGATGACAAGGGCATGGAGCATTGTGATGAGAAGGCCAAGGAGAATACTGATGACATGCGTCATGGAGTTTCGTGATGACCAGGGCATAGAGCATTTTGATTACAGGGGTCTTGGAGCATTGAGATGAAAAGGGGCATGGAGCATTGTGATTACAGGGGTAATGGAGCATTGTGATGACAAGTGAATCGAGCATTGTGATGAAAAAGGCATGGATCCTATTCATGACAGGATTCAAGGAGCATTCCGAAGACAACTGTCAGGGAGCATTGTGATGACAAGTGTATTGAGCATTGTGATGACAAAGGTCATGGAGCATTGAGATGACAAGGGCATGGAGTATGGTGATGACAGGCTTCATGGAGCGTTGTGATGACAAGTGTTATGGAACATTGTGATCACACGGGTTTGGAGCAATGCGATGACAGAGTTCATGGTTCATATTGATTTCAAGGAGCATGGATCTTTGTGATGACAAGGGCATGAAGCAATGTGATCCCAAGATGCATGGAGGATCGTGATGATAATGGTAATGGAGGAATATGATGACAAGCGCATGGAGCATTGTGATGAAAAGGCCATGTAGCGTTTTGCTGACAAAGGCATGGAGCATTGTGATGACAAGTGTCATGGAGCACTGTGATGACAAACATCACGTAGCATTGTGATTACAGGGGTCATGGAGCATTGGGATGACACGGCCAAGGATCATTGTGTTGACAAGTGTTATGGAGAATTTTGATGACAAGAGTGCCGGATCATTGTGTTGTCAGGTGTCATGGAGCGTTGTGATGACAGTGGTCATGGAGCATTGGGATGACAAGGGTCATGGAGCATTGTGATCATAAGGTCATGGAGCATTGGGTTGAAAATGTTCATGGAGTATTGTGATGAGTGTTGTCATGGAGCATTGTTATGACGGGTGTAATGGATCATTGTGATGAAAAGGGCATGGAACATAGGTCTATAAAATTTCATGGATTATTGTGATGACAGTGGGTATGGAGCATTGTGATGACAAGGGCTCGGAACACTGTGATACATGGGTCATGGAGGATTGTAATGACATGGGCATGGAGCATTGTGATGAGAAGGGCATCGAGAATTGTGATGACAAGCGTCATGGAGCTTTGTGATGACAAGGACATGGAGCAATATGATGAGACGTTTCAGGGAGCATGTGATGACAATGGCATGGAGCATTGTGATGCCAAGAGTCATGGAGCTGTGTGATAACAAATGTCATGGAGGAGTTTGATGACAAGGGCATGGTGCATTGTGATGAGAAGGGCAGGGAGCATTGTGATGACAGGTGTTATGGAACATTGTGATCTCAGGGCTCATGGAGCATTATGATGATATGGGCATGGAGCATGGTGATGACAGGTGTCATGGAACAGTGTGAGATGACAAGTGTTTTGAGCATTGTGATGACAAACATCTTGGATCATTGAGATGACAAGGGCATGGAGTAGTGTGATGACAGGCATCATGGAGCATTGTGATGAGTGTGTTATGGAACATTGTGATCACAAGGGTTTGGAGCATAGTGATGACAGAGGTCATGGATCATGTTGATTTCAAGGAGCATGGAACATTGTGATGACAAGGGCATGAAGCAATATGATCCCAAGTTTCAGGGAGGATTGTTATGACAATGGTAATGGAGTATTGTGATGAGAATCACATGGAGCACCGTGATGACAAGGTCATGTAGCATTTTGCTGACAAAGGCATGGAGCATTGTGATGACAAGTGTCATGGAACATTGTGATAACAGGGGTCATAGAGCATTAGGATGACAAGAGCATGGAGCATTTTGATGAGAAGAGTCATGGAGCATTTTGATGACAAGAGCCTCAGATCATTGTGTTGTCAGGGGCCATTGAGCGTTGTGATGACAGTGGTCATGTAGGATTGGGCTGAAAATGTTCTTGGAGCATTGTGAACACAAGGGAATGGAGCATTGTGGTGACAATATCGTGGAGCATTGTGATGAGATGACCATGGAGTCTTTTGATGACAAGTCTCATGGTGCAAGCTGATGGAAAGGGGCATGGAGCATTGTGATTACAGTTGTCTTGGAGCATTGTGATGACAAGAGCATGGAGCATTGTGATGACAAGAGCATGGAGCATTGTGATAAGAAGTCCATGGAACATTCTGATGACCTGCATCATGGAGCTTTGCGATGACAATGGCAAGAGGCATTGTGATTAGAGGGATCTTGGAGCATTGTGATGAAAAGGGCATGGATCATTGTGATGACAAAGGCATGGAGCCTTGTCATGACAGGGTTCAAGGAGCATACTGACAACAAGTGTCAGGGAGCATTGTGATGACAAGTGTCATGGAGCACTCTGATGACAAGCGTCATGGAGCCTTGTGATAACCGGGGTCTTGGAGCATTGTGATGAAAAGTGAATGCATCATTGTGATGAAACAGGCATGGTGCCTTGTCATGACAGGGTTCAAGGAGCACCCTGACGACAAGTGTCAGGGAGCATTGTGATGAAAAGTGTATTGAGCATTGTGATGACCAAGGTCATGGAGCATTGTGATGAGAAGTCCATGGATAATTGGGATGACGAGCGTCATGGGGCGTTGTGATGACAAGTGTTATGGAACATTGTGATCACAAGGGTTTGGAGCATTGTGATGACAGAGGCCATGGAGCATTTTGATTTCATTGTGAAGAGAAAATCATGAAGCATTATGATGAAGGGCATGGTGCATTGTGATGATAGCGTTCATGGAGCACTGAGATGAAAAGTGTCATGGAGCATTGTTATGACAGGGGTCTTGGAGCATTGTGATGACAAAGGCATGGAGCATTGTGATGAGAAGGCCAAGGAGAATACTGATGACATGCGTCATGGAGTTTCGTGATGACCAGGGCATAGAGCATTTTGATTACAGGGGTCTTGGAGCATTGAGATGAAAAGGGGCATGGAGCATTGTGATTACAGGGGTAATGGAGCATTGTGATGACAAGTGAATCGAGCATTGTGATGAAAAAGGCATGGATCCTATTCATGACAGGATTCAAGGAGCATTCCGAAGACAACTGTCAGGGAGCATTGTGATGACAAGTGTATTGAGCATTGTGATGACAAAGGTCATGGAGCATTGAGATGACAAGGGCATGGAGTATTGTGATGACAGGCTTCATGGAGCGTTGTGATGACAAGTGTTATGGAACATTGTGATCACACGGGTTTGGAGCAATGCGATGACAGAGTTCATGGTTCATATTGATTTCAAGGAGCATGGATCTTTGTGATGACAAGGGCATGAAGCAATGTGATCCCAAGATGCATGGAGGATCGTGATGACAATGGTAATGGAGGAATATGATGACAAGCGCATGGAGCATTGTGATGAAAAGGCCATGTAGCGTTTTGCTGACAAAGACATGGAGCATTGTGATGACAAGTGTCATGGAGCACTGTGATGACAAACATCACGTAGCATTGTGATTACAGGGGTCATGGAGCATTGGGATGACACGGCCAAGGATCATTGTGTTGACAAGTGTTATGGAGAATTTTGATGACAAGAGTGCCGGATCATTGTGTTGTCAGGTGTCATGGAGCGTTGTGATGACAGTGGTCATGGAGCATTGGGATGACAAGGGTCATGGAGCATTGTGATCATAATGTCATGGAGCATTGGGTTGAAAATGTTCATGGAGTATTGTGATGAGTATTGTCATGGAGCATTGTTATGACGGGTGTAATGGATCATTGTGATGAAAAGGGCATGGAACATAGGTCTATAAAATTTCATGGATTATTGTGATGACAGTGGGTATGGAGCATTGTGATGACAAGGGCTCGGAACACTGTGATACATGGGTCATGGAGGATTGTAATGACATGGGCATGGAGCATTGTGATGAGAAGGGCATCGAGAATTGTGATGACAAGCGTCATGGAGCTTTGTGATGACAAGGACATGGAGCAATATGATGAGACGTTTCAGGGAGCATGTGATGACAATGGCATGGAGCATTGTGATGCCAAGGGTCATGGAGCTGTGTGATAACAAATGTCATGGAGGAGTTTGATGACAAGGGCATGGTGCATTGTGATGAGAAGGGCAGGGAGCATTGTGATGACAGGTGTTATGGAACATTGTGATCTCAGGGCTCATGGAGCATTATGATGATATGGGCATGGAGCATGGTGATGACAGGTGTCATGGAACAGTGTGAGATGACAAGTGTTTTGAGCATTGTGATGACAAACATCTTGGATCATTGAGATGACAAGGGCATGGAGTAGTGTGATGACAGGCATCATGGAGCATTGTGATGAGTGTGTTATGGAACATTGTGATCACAAGGGTTTGGAGCATAGTGATGACAGAGGTCATGGATCATGTTGATTTCAAGGAGCATGGAACATTGTGATGACAAGGGCATGAAGCAATATGATCCCAAGTTTCAGGGAGGATTGTTATGACAATGGTAATGGAGTATTGTGATGAGAATCACATGGAGCACCGTGATGACAAGGTCATGTAGCATTTTGCTGACAAAGGCATGGAGCATTGTGATGACAAGTGTCATGGAACATTGTGATAACAGGGGTCATAGAGCATTAGGATGACAAGAGCATGGAACATTTTGATGAGAAGAGTCATGGAGCATTTTGATGACAAGAGCCTCAGATCATTGTGTTGTCAGGGGCCATTGAGCGTTGTGATGACAGTGGTCATGTAGGATTGGGCTGAAAATGTTCTTGGAGCATTGTGAACACAAGGGAATGGAGCATTGTGGTGACAATATCGTGGAGCATTGTGATGAGATGACCATGGAGTCTTTTGATGACAAGTCTCATGGTGCAAGCTGATGGAAAGGGGCATGGAGCATTGTGATTACAGTTGTCTTGGAGCATTGTGATGACAAGAGCATGGAACATTGTGATGAGAAGTCCATGGAACATTCTGATGACCTGCATCATGGAGCTTTGCGATGACAATGGCAAGAGGCATTGTGATTAGAGGGATCTTGGAGCATTGTGATGAAAAGGGCATGGATCATTGTGATGACAAAGGCATGGAGCCTTGTCATGACCGGGTTCAAGGAGCATACTGAAAACAAGTGTCAGGGAGCATTGTGATGACAAGTGTCATGGAGCACTCTGATGACAAGCGTCATGGAGCCTTGTGATAACCGGGGTCTTGGAGCATTGTGATGAAAAGTGAATGCATCATTGTGATGAAAAAGGCATGGTGCCTTGTCATGACAGGGTTCAAGGAGCACCCTGACGACAAGTGTCAGGGAACATTGTGATGAAAAGTGTATTGAGCATTGTGATGAGAAGTCCATGGATAATTGGGATGATGAGCGTCATGGGGCGTTGTGATGACAAGTGTTATGGAACATTGTGATCACAAGGGTTTGGAGCATTGTGATGACAGAGGCCATGGAGCATTTTGATTTCATTGTGAAGAGAAAATCATGAAGCATTATGATGAAGGGCATGGTGCATTGTGATGATATCGTTCATGGAGCACTGAGATGAAAAGTGTCATGGAGCATTGTTATGACAGGGGTCGTGGAGCATTGTGATGACAAGGGCATGGAGCATTGTGATGAGAAGGCCAAGGAGAATACTGATTACATGCGTCATGGAGTTTCGTGATGACCAGGGCATAGAGCATTTTGATTACAGGGGTCTTGGAGCATTGAGATGAAAAGGGACATGGAGCATTGTGATTACAGGGGTAATGGAGCATTGTGATGACAAGTGAATCGAGCATTGTGTTGAAAAAGGCATGGATCCTATTCATGACAGGATTCAAGGAGCATTCCGAAGACAACTGTCAGGGAGCATTGTGATGACAAGTGTATTGAGCATTGTGATGACAAAGGTCATGGAGCATTGAGATGACAAGGGCATGGAGTATTGTGATGACAGGCTTCATGGAGCGTTGTGATGACAAGTGTTATGGAACATTGTGATCACACGGGTTTGGAGCAATGCGATGACAGAGTTCATGGTTCATATTGATTTCAAGGAGCATGGATCTTTGTGATGACAAGGGCATGAAGCAATGTGATCCCAAGATGCGTGGAGGATCGTGATGATAATGGTAATGGAGGAATATGATGACAAGCGCATGGAGCATTGTGATGAAAAGGCCATGTAGCGTTTTGCTGACAAAGGCATGGAGCATTGTGATGACAAGTGTCATGGAGCACTGTGATGACAAACATCACGTAGCATTGTGATTACAGGGGTCATGGAGCATTGGGATGACACGGCCAAGGATCATTGTGTTGACAAGTGTTATGGAGAATTTTGATGACAAGAGTGCCGGATCATTGTGTTGTCAGGTGTCATGGAGCGTTGTGATGACAGTGGTCATGGAGCATTGGGATGACAAGGGTCATGGAGCATTGTGATCATAAGGTCATGGAGCATTGGGTTGAAAATGTTCATGGAGTATTGTGATGAGTGTTGTCATGGAGCATTGTTATGACGGGTGTAATGGATCATTGTGATGAAAAGGGCATGGAACATAGGTCTATAAAATTTCATGGATTATTGTGATGACAGTGGGTATGGAGCATTGTGATGACAAGGGCTCGGAACACTGTGATACATGGGTCATGGAGGATTGTAATGACATGGGCATGGAGCATTGTGATGAGAAGGGCATCGAGAATTGTGATGACAAGCGTCATGGAGCTTTGTGATGACAAGGACATGGAGCAATATGATGAGACGTTTCAGGGAGCATGTGATGACAATGGCATGGAGCATTGTGATGCCAAGGGTCATGGAGCTGTGTGATAACAAATGTCATGGAGGAGTTTGATGACAAGGGCATGGTGCATTGTGATGAGAAGGGCAGGGAGCATTGTGATGACAGGTGTTATGGAACATTGTGATGTCAGGGCTCATGGAGCATTATGATGATATGGGCATGGAGCATGGTGATGACAGGTGTCATGGAACAGTGTGAGATGACAAGTGTTTTGAGCATTGTGATGACAAACATCTTGGATCATTGAGATGACAAGGGCATGGAGTAGTGTGATGACAGGCATCATGGAGCATTGTGATGAGTGTGTTATGGAACATTGTGATCACAAGGGTTTGGAGCATAGTGATGACAGAGGTCATGGATCATGTTGATTTCAAGGAGCATGGAACATTGTGATGACAAGGGCATGAAGCAATATGATCCCAAGTTTCAGGGAGGATTGTTATGACAATGGTAATGGAGTATTGTGATGAGAATCACATGGAGCACCGTGATGACAAGGTCATGTAGCATTTTGCTGACAAAGGCATGGAACATTGTGATGACAAGTGTCATGGAACATTGTGATAACAGGGGTCATAGAGCATTAGGATGACAAGAGCATGGAGCATTTTGATGAGAAGAGTCATGGAGCATTTTGATGACAAGAGCCTCAGGTCATTGTGTTGTCAGGGGCCATTGAGTGTTGTGATGACAGTGGTCATGTAGGATTGGGCTGAAAATGTTCTTGGAGCATTGTGAACACAAGGGAATGGAGCATTGTGGTGACAATATCGTGGAGCATTGTGATGAGATGACCATGGAGTCTTTTGATGACAAGTCTCATGGTGCCAGCTGATGGAAAGGGGCATGGAGCATTGTGATTACAGTTGTCTTGGAGCATTGTGATGACAAGAGCATGGAGCATTGTGATGACAAGAGCATGGAGCATTGTGATAAGAAGTCCATGGAACATTCTGATGACCTGCATCATGGAGCTTTGCGATGACAATGGCAAGAGGCATTGTGATTAGAGGGATCTTGGAGCATTGTGATGAAAAGGGCATGGATCATTGTGATGACAAAGGCATGGAGCCTTGTCATGACAGGGTTCAAGGAGCATACTGACAACAAGTGTCAGGGAGCATTGTGATGACAAGTGTCATGGAGCACTCTGATGACAAGCGTCATGGAGCCTTGTGATAACCGGGGTCTTGGAACATTGTGATGAAAAGTGAATGCATCATTGTGATGAAACAGGCATGGTGCCTTGTCATGACAGGGTTCAAGGAGCACCCTGACGACAAGTGTCAGGGAGCATTGTGATGAAAAGTGTATTGAGCATTGTGATGACAAAGGTCATGGAGCATTGTGATGAGAAGTCCATGGATATTTGGGATGACGAGCGTCATGGGGCTTTGTGATGACAAGTGTTATGGAACATTGTGATCACAAGGGTTTGGAGCATTGTGATGACAGAGGCCATGGAGCATTTTGATTTCATTGTGAAGAGAAAATCATGAAGCATTATGATGAAGGGCATGGTGCATTGTGATGATAGCGTTCATGGAGCACTGAGATGAAAAGTGTCATGGAGCATTGATATGACAGGGGTCTTGGAGCATTGTGATGACAAAGGCATGGAGCATTGTGATGAGAAGGCCAAGGAGAATACTGATGACATGCGTCATGGAGTTTCGTGATAACCAGGGCATAGAGCATTTTGATTACAGGGGTCTTGGAGCATTGAGATGAAAAGGGGCATGGAGCATTGTGATTACAGGGGTAATGGAGCATTGTGATGACAAGTGAATCGAGCATTGTGATGAAAAAGGCATGGATCCTATTCATGACAGGATTCAAGGAGCATTCCGAAGACAACTGTCAGGGAGCATTGTGATGACAAGTGTATTGAGCATTGTGATGACAAAGGTCATGGAGCATTGAGATGACAAGGGCATGGAGTATTGTGATGACAGGCTTCATGGAGCGTTGTGATGACAAGTGTTATGGAACATTGTGATCACACGGGTTTGGAGCAATGCGATGACAGAGTTCATGGTTCATATTGATTTCAAGGAGCATGGATCTTTGTGATGACAAGGGCATGAAGCAATGTGATCCCAAGATGCATGGAGGATCGTGATGACAATGGTAATGGAGGAATATGATGACAAGCGCATGGAGCATTGTGATGAAAAGGCCATGTAGCGTTTTGCTGACAAAGGCATGGAGCATTGTGATGACAAGTGTCATGGAGCACTGTGATGACAAACATCACGTAGCATTGTGATTACAGGGGTCTTGGAGCATTGGGATGACACGGCCAAGGATCATTGTGTTGACAAGTGTTATGGAGAATTTTGATGACAAGAGTGCCGGATCATTGTGTTGTCAGGTGTCATGGAGCGTTGTGATGACAGTGGTCATGGAGCATTGGGATGACAAGGGTCATGGAGCATTGTGATCATAAGGTCATGGAGCATTGGGTTGAAAATGTTCATGGAGTATTGTGATGAGTGTTGTCATGGAGCATTGTTATGACGGGTGTAATGGATCATTGTGATGAAAAGGGCATGGAACATAGGTCTATAAAATTTCATGGATTATTGTGATGACAGTGGGTATGGAGCATTGTGATGACAAGGGCTCGGAACACTGTGATACATGGGTCATGGAGGATTGTAATGACATGGGCATGGAGCATTGTGATGAGAAGGGCATCGAGAATTGTGATGACAAGCGTCATGGAGCTTTGTGATGACAAGGACATGGAGCAATATGATGAGACGTTTCAGGGAGCATGTGATGACAATGGCATGGAGCATTGTGATGCCAAGGGTCATGGAGCTGTGTGATAACAAATGTCATGGAGGAGTTTGATGACAAGGGCATGGTGCATTGTGATGAGAAGGGCAGGGAGCATTGTGATGACAGGTGTTATGGAACATTGTGATCTCAGGGCTCATGGAGCATTATGATGATATGGGCATGGAGCATGGTGATGACAGGTGTCATGGAACAGTGTGAGATGACAAGTGTTTTGAGCATTGTGATGAAAAACATCTTGGATCATTGAGATGACAAGGGCATGGAGTAGTGTGATGACAGGCATCATGGAGCATTGTGATGAGTGTGTTATGGAACATTGTGATCACAAGGGTTTGGAGCATAGTGATGACAGAGGTCATGGATCATGTTGATTTCAAGGAGCATGGAACATTGTGATGACAAGGGCATGAAGCAATATGATCCCAAGTTTCAGGGAGGATTGTTATGACAATGGTAATGGAGTATTGTGATGAGAATCACATGGAGCACCGTGATGACAAGGTCATGTAGCATTTTGCTGACAAAGGCATGGAGCATTGTGATGACAAGTGTCATGGAACATTGTGATAACAGGGGTCATAGAGCATTAGGATGACAAGAGCATGGAACATTTTGATGAGAAGAGTCATGGAGCATTTTGATGACAAGAGCCTCAGATCATTGTGTTGTCAGGGGCCATTGAGCGTTGTGATGACAGTGGTCATGTAGGATTGGGCTGAAAATGTTCTTGGAGCATTGTGAACACAAGGGAATGGAGCATTGTGGTGACAATATCGTGGAGCATTGTGATGAGATGACCATGGAGTCTTTTGATGACAAGTCTCATGGTGCAAGCTGATGGAAAGGGGCATGGAGCATTGTGATTACAGTTGTCTTGGAGCATTGTGATGACAAGAGCATGGAACATTGTGATGAGAAGTCCATGGAACATTCTGATGACCTGCATCATGGAGCTTTGCGATGACAATGGCAAGAGGCATTGTGATTAGAGGGATCTTGGAGCATTGTGATGAAAAGGGCATGGATCATTGTGATGACAAAGGCATGGAGCCTTGTCATGACAGGGTTCAAGGAGCATACTGACAACAAGTGTCAGGGAGCATTGTGATGACAAGTGTCATGGAGTACTCTGATGACAAGCGTCATGGAGCCTTGTGATAACCGGGGTCTTGGAGCATTGTGATGAAAAGTGAATGCATCATTGTGATGAAAAAGGCATGGTGCCTTGTCATGACAGGGTTCAAGGAGCACCCTGACGACAAGTGTCAGGGAGCATTGTGATGAAAAGTGTATTGAGCATTGTGATGAGAAGTCCATGGATAATTGGGATGACGTGCGTCATGGGGCGTTGTGATGACAAGTGTTATGGAACATTGTGATCACAAGGGTTTGGAGCATTGTGATGACAGAGGCCATGGAGCATTTTGATTTCATTGTGAAGAGAAAATCATGAAGCATTATGATGAAGGGTATGGTGCATTGTGATGATAGCGTTCATGGAGCACTGAGATGAAAAGTGTCATGGAGCATTGTTATGACAGGGGTCTTGGAGCATTGTGATGACAAGGGCATGGAGCATTGTGATGAGAAGGCCAAGGAGAATACTGATGACATGCGTCATGGAGTTTCGTGATGACCAGGGCATAGAGCATTTTGATTACAGGGGTCTTGGAGCATTGAGATGAAAAGTGTCATGGAGCATTGTTATGACAGGGGTAATGGAGCATTGTGATGACAAGTGAATCGAGCATTGTGATGAAAAAGGCATGGATCCTATTCATGACAGGATTCAAGGAGCATTCCGAAGACAACTGTCAGGGAGCATTGAGATGACTAGTCTATTGAGCATTGTGATGACAAAGGTCATGGAGCACTGAGATGACAAGGGCATGGAGTATTGTGATGACAGGCTTCATGGAGCGTTGTGATGACAAGTGTTATGGAACATTGTGATCACACGGGTTTGGAGCAATGCGATGACAGAGTTCATGGTTCATATTGATTTCAAGGAGCATGGATCTTTGTGATGACAAGGGCATGAAGCAATGTGATCCCAAGATGCATGGAGGATCGTGATGATAATGGTAATGGAGGAATATGATGACAAGCGCATGGAGCATTGTGATGAAAAGGCCATGTAGCGTTTTGCTGACAAAGGCATGGAGCATTGTGATGACAAGTGTCATGGAGCACTGTGATGACAAACATCACGTAGCATTGTGATTACAGGGGTCATGGAGCATTGTGATGATACGGCCAAGGATCATTGTGTTGACAAGTGTTATGGAGAATTTTGATGACAAGAGTGCCGGATCATTGTGTTGTCAGGTGTCATGGAGCGTTGTGATGACAGTGGTCATGGAGCATTGGGATGACAAGGGTCATGGAGCATTGTGATCATAAGGTCATGGAGCATTGGGTTGAAAATGTTCATGGAGTATTGTGATGAGTGTTGTCATGGAGCATTGTTATGACGGGTGTAATGGATCATTGTGATGAAAAGGGCATGGAACATAGGTCTATAAAATTTCATGGATTATTGTGATGACAGTGGGTATGGAGCATTGTGATGACAAGGGCTCGGAACACTGTGATACATGGGTCATGGAGGATTGTAATGACATGGGCATGGAGCATTGTGATGAGAAGGGCATCGAGAATTGTGATGACAAGCGTCATGGAGCTTTGTGATGACAAGGACATGGAGCAATATGATGAGACGTTTCAGGGAGCATGTGATGACAATGGCATGGAGCATTGTGATGCCAAGGGTCATGGAGCTGTGTGATAACAAATGTCATGGAGGAGTTTGATGACAAGGGCATGGTGCATTGTGATGAGAAGGGCAGGGAGCATTGTGATGACAGGTGTTATGGAACATTGTGATCTCAGGGCTCATGGAGCATTATGATGATATGGGCATGGAGCATGGTGATGACAGGTGTCATGGAACAGTGTGAGATGACAAGTGTTTTGAGCTTTGTGATGACAAACATCTTGGATCATTGAGATGACAAGGGCATGGAGTAGTGTGATGACAGGCATCATGGAGCATTGTGATGAGTGTGTTATGGAACATTGTGATCACAAGGGTTTGGAGCATAGTGATGACAGAGGTCATGGATCATGTTGATTTCAAGGAGCATGGAACATTGTGATGACAAGGGCATGAAGCAATATGATCCCAAGTTTCAGGGAGGATTGTTATGACAATGGTAATGGAGTATTGTGATGAGAATCACATGGAGCACCGTGATGACAAGGTCATGTAGCATTTTGCTGACAAAGGCATGGAGCATTGTGATGACAAGTGTCATGGAACATTGTGATAACAGGGGTCATAGAGCATTAGGATGACAAGAGCATGGAGCATTTTGATGAGAAGAGTCATGGAGCATTTTGATGACAAGAGCCTCAGATCATTGTGTTGTCAGGGGCCATTGAGCGTTGTGATGACAGTGGTCATGTAGGATTGTGCTGAAAATGTTCTTGGAGCATTGTGAACACAAGGGAATGGAGCATTGTGGTGACAATATCGTGGAGCATTGTGATGAGATGACCATGGAGTCTTTTGATGACAAGTCTCATGGTGCAAGCTGATGGAAAGGGGCATGGAGCATTGTGATTACAGTTGTCTTGGAGCATTGTGATGACAAGAGCATGGAGCATTGTGATGAGAAGTCCATGGAACATTCTGATGACCTGCATCATGGAGCTTTGCGATGACAATGGCAAGAGGCATTGTGATTAGAGGGATCTTGGAGCATTGTGATGAAAAGGGCATGGATCATTGTGATGACAAAGGCATGGAGCCTCGTCATGACAGGGTTCAAGGAGCATACTGACAACAAGTGTCAGGGAGCATTGTGATGACAAGTGTCATGGAGCACTCTGATGACAAGCGTCATGGAGCCTTGTGATAACCGGGGTCTTGGAGCATTGTGATGAAAAGTGAATGCATCATTGTGATGAAACAGACATGGTGCCTTGTCATGACAGGGTTCTAGGAGCACCCTGACGACAAGTGTCAGGGAGCATTGTGATGAAAAGTGTATTGAGCATTGTGATGACAAAGGTCATGGAGCATTGTGATGAGAAGTCCATGGATAATTGGGATGACGAGCGTCATGGGGCGTTGTGATGACAAGTGTTATGGAACATTGTGATCACAAGGGTTTGGAGCATTGTGATGACAGAGGCCATGGAGCATTTTGATTTCATTGTGAAGAGAAAATCATGAAGCATTATGATGAAGGGCATGGTGCATTGTGATGATAGCGTTCATGGAGCACTGAGATGAAAAGTGTCATGGAGCATTGTTATGACCGGGGGCTTGGCGCATTGTGATGACAAGGGCATGGAGCATTGTGATGAGAAGGCCAAGGAGAATACTGATGACATGCGTCATGGAGTTTCGTGATGACCAGGGCATAGAGCATTTTGATTACAGGGGTCTTGGAGCATTGAGATGAAAAGGGACATGGAGCATTGTGATTACAGGGGTAATGGAGCATTGTGATGACAAGGGAATCGAGCATTGTGATGAAAAAGGCATGGATCCTATTCATGACAGGATTCAAGGAGCATTCCGAAGACAACTGTCAGGGAGCATTGTGATGACAAGTGTATTGAGCATTGTGATGACAAAGGTCATGGAGCATTTAGATGACAAGGGCATGGAGTATTGTGATGACAGGCTTCATGGAGCGTTGTGATGACAAGTGTTATGGAACATTGTGATCACACGGGTTTGGAGCAATGCGATGACAGAGTTCATGGTTCATATTGATTTCAAGGAGCATGGATCTTTGTGATGACAAGGGCATGAAGCAATGTGATCCCAAGATGCGTGGAGGATCGTGATGATAATGGTAATGGAGGAATATGATGACAAGCGCATGGAGCATTGTGATGAAAAGGCCATGTAGCGTTTTGCTTACAAAGGCATGGAGCATTGTGATGACAAGTGTCATGGAGCACTGTGATGACAAACATCACGTAGCATTGTGATTACAGGGGTCATGGAGCATTGGGATGACACGGCCAAGGATCATTGTGTTGACAAGTGTTATGGAGAATTTTGATGACAAGAGTGCCGGATCATTGTGTTGTCAGGTGTCATGGAGCGTTGTGATGACAGTGGTCATGGAGCATTGGGATGACAAGGGTCATGGAGCATTGTGATCATAAGGTCATGGAGCATTGGGTTGAAAATGTTCATGGAGTATTGTGATGAGTGTTGTCATGGAGCATTGTTATGACGGGTGTAATGGATCATTGTGATGAAAAGGGCATGGAACATAGGTCTATAAAATTTCATGGATTATTGTGATGACAGTGGGTATGGAGCATTGTGATGACAAGGGCTCGGAACACTGTGATACATGGGTCATGGAGGATTGTAATGACATGGGCATGGAGCATTGTGATGAGAAGGGCATCGAGAATTGTGATGACAAGCGTCATGGAGCTTTGTGATGACAAGGACATGGAGCAATATGATGAGACGTTTCAGGGAGCATGTGATGACAATGGCATGGAGCATTGTGATGCCAAGGGTCATGGAGCTGTGTGATAACAAATGTCATGGAGGAGTTTGATGACAAGGGCATGGTGCATTGTGATGAGAAGGGCAGGGAGCATTGTGATGACAGGTGTTATGGAACATTGTGATCTCAGGGCTCATGGAGCATTATGATGATATGGGCATGGAGCATGGTGATGACAGGTGTCATGGAACAGTGTGAGATGACAAGTGTTTTGAGCATTGTGATGACAAACATCTTGGATCATTGAGATGACAAGGGCATGGAGTAGTGTGATGACAGGCATCATGGAGCATTGTGATGAGTGTGTTATGGAACATTATGATCACAAGGGTTTGGAGCATAGTGATGACAGAGGTCATGGATCATGTTGATTTCAAGGAGCATGGAACATTGTGATGACAAGGGCATGAAGCAATATGATCCCAAGTTTCAGGGAGGATTGTTATGACAATGGTAATGGAGTATTGTGATGAGAATCACATGGAGCACCGTGATGACAAAGTCATGTAGCATTTTGCTGACAAAGGCATGGAGCATTGTGATGACAAGTGTCATGGAACATTGTGATAACAGGGGTCATAGAGCATTAGGATGACAAGAGCATGGAGCATTTTGATGAGAAGAGTCATGGAGCATTTTGATGACAAGAGCCTCAGATCATTGTGTTGTCAGGTGCCATTGAGCGTTGTGATGACAGTGGTCATGTAGGATTGGGCTGAAAATGTTCTTGGAGCATTGTGAACACAAGGGAATGGAGCATTGTGGTGACAATATCGTGGAGCATTGTGATGAGATGACCATGGAGTCTTTTGATGACAAGTCTCATGGTGCAAGCTGATGGAAAGGGGCATGGAGCATTGTGATTACAGTTGTCTTGGAGCATTGTGATGACAAGAGCATGGAGCATTGTGATGACAAGAGCATGGAGCATTGTGATAAGAAGTCCATGGAACATTCTGATGACCTGCATCATGGAGCTTTGCGATGACAATGGCAAGAGGCATTGTGATTAGAGGGATCTTGGAGCATTGTGATGAAAAGGGCATGGATCATTGTGATGACAAAGGCATGGAGCCTTGTCATGACAGGGTTCAAGGAGCATACTGACAACAAGTGTCAGGGAGCATTGTGATGACAAGTGTCATGGAGCACTCTGATGACAAGCGTCATGGAGCCTTGTGATAACCGGGGTCTTGGAGCATTGTGATGAAAAGTGAATGCATCATTGTGATGAAACAGGCATGGTGCCTTGTCATGACAGGGTTCAAGGAGCACCCTGACGACAAGTGTCAGGGAGCATTGTGATGAAAAGTGTATTGAGCATTGTGATGACCAAGGTCATGGAGCATTGTGATGAGAAGTCCATGGATAATTGGGATGACGAGCGTCATGGGGCGTTGTGATGACAAGTGTTATGGAACATTGTGATCACAAGGGTTTGGAGCATTGTGATGACAGAGGCCATGGAGCATTTTGATTTCATTGTTAAGAGAAAATCATGAAGCATTATGATGAAGGGCATGGTGCATTTTGATGATAGCGTTCATGGAGCACTGAGATGAAAAGTGTCATGGAGCATTGTTATGACAGGGGTCTTGGAGCATTGTGATGACAAGGGCATGGAGCATTGTGATGAGAAGGCCAAAGAGAAGACTGATGAGATGCGACATGGAGTTTCGTGATGACCAGGGCATAGAGTATTTTGATTACAGGGGTCTTGGAGCATTGAGATGAAAAGGGGCATGGAGCATTGTGATTACAGGGGTAATGGAGCATTGTGATGACAAGTGAATCGAGCATTGTGATGAAAAAGGCATGGATCCTATTCATGACAGGATTCAAGGAGCATTTCGAAGACAACTGTCAGGGAGCATTGTGATGACAAGTGTATTGAGCATTGTGATGACAAAGGTCATGGAGCATTGAGATGACAAGGGCATGGAGTATTGTGATGACAGGCTTCATGGAGCGTTGTGATGACAAGTGTTATGGAACATTGTGATCACACGGGTTTGGAGCAATGCGATGACAGAGTTCATGGTTCATATTGATTTCAAGGAGCATGGATCTTTGTGATGACAAGGGCATGAAGCAATGTGATCCCAAGATGCATGGAGGATCGTGATGACAATGGTAATGGAGGAATATGATGACAAGCGCATGGAGCATTGTGATGAAAAGGCCATGTAGCGTTTTGCTGACAAAGGCATGGAGCATTGTGATGACAAGTGTCATGGAGCACTGTGATGACAAACATCACGTAGCATTGTGATTACAGGGGTCTTGGAGCATTGGGATGACACGGCCAAGGATCATTGTGTTGACAAGTGTTATGGAGAATTTTGATGACAAGAGTGCCGGATCATTGTGTTGTCAGGTGTC
Organism: Mesoplodon densirostris; assembly: GCF_025265405.1. Classification (NCBI taxonomy): domain Eukaryota; kingdom Metazoa; phylum Chordata; class Mammalia; order Artiodactyla; family Ziphiidae; genus Mesoplodon; species Mesoplodon densirostris. The sequence continues at coordinate 5,189,740 of NC_082682.1, forward strand.
ATGGAGCGTTGTGATGACAGTGGTCATGGAGCATTGGGATGACAAGGGTCATGGAGCATTGTGATCATAATGTCATGGAGCATTGGGTTGAAAATATTCATGGAGTATTGTGATGAGTGTTGTCATGGAGCATTGTTATGACGGGTGTAATGGATCATTGTGATGAAAAGGGCATGGAACATAGGTCTATAAAATTTCATGGATTATTGTGATGACAGTGGGTATGGAGCATTGTGATGACAAGGGCTCGGAACACTGTGATACATGGGTCATGGAGGATTGTAATGACATGGGCATGGAGCATTGTGATGAGAAGGGCATCGAGAATTGTGATGACAAGCGTCATGGAGCTTTGTGATGACAAGGACATGGAGCAATATGATGAGACGTTTCAGGGAGCATGTGATGACAATGGCATGGAGCATTGTGATGCCAAGGGTCATGGAGCTGTGTGATAACAAATGTCATGGAGGAGTTTGATGACAAGGGCATGGTGCATTGTGATGAGAAGGGCAGGGAGCATTGTGATGACAGGTGTTATGGAACATTGTGATCTCAGGGCTCATGGAGCATTATGATGATATGGGCATGGAGCATGGTGATGACAGGTGTCATGGAACAGTGTGAGATGACAAGTGTTTTGAGCATTGTGATGACAAACATCTTGGATCATTGAGATGACAAGGGCATGGAGTAGTGTGATGACAGGCATCATGGAGCATTGTGATGAGTGTGTTATGGAACATTGTGATCACAAGGGTTTGGAGCATAGTGATGACAGAGGTCATGGATCATGTTGATTTCAAGGAGCATGGAACATTGTGATGACAAGGGCATGAAGCAATATGATCCCAAGTTTCAGGGAGGATTGTTATGACAATGGTAATGGAGTATTGTGATGAGAATCACATGGAGCACCGTGATGACAAGGTCATGTAGCATTTTGCTGACAAAGGCATGGAGCATTGTGATGACAAGTGTCATGGAACATTGTGATAACAGGGGTCATAGAGCATTAGGATGACAAGAGCATGGAACATTTTGATGAGAAGAGTCATGGAGCATTTTGATGACAAGAGCCTCAGATCATTGTGTTGTCAGGGGCCATTGAGCGTTGTGATGACAGTGGTCATGTAGGATTGGGCTGAAAATGTTCTTGGAGCATTGTGAACACAAGGGAATGGAGCATTGTGGTGACAATATCGTGGAGCATTGTGATGAGATGACCATGGAGTCTTTTGATGACAAGTCTCATGGTGCAAGCTGATGGAAAGGGGCATGGAGCATTGTGATTACAGTTGTCTTGGAGCATTGTGATGACAAGAGCATGGAACATTGTGATGAGAAGTCCATGGAACATTCTGATGACCTGCATCATGGAGCTTTGCGATGACAATGGCAAGAGGCATTGTGATTAGAGGGATCTTGGAGCATTGTGATGAAAAGGGCATGGATCATTGTGATGACAAAGGCATGGAGCCTTGTCATGACAGGGTTCAAGGAGCATACTGACAACAAGTGTCAGGGAGTATTGTGATGACAAGTGTCAAGGAGCACTCTGATGACAAGCGTCATGGAGCCTTGTGATAACCGGGGTCTTGGAGCATTGTGATGAAAAGTGAATGCATCATTGTGATGAAAAAGGCATGGTGCCTTGTCATGACAGGGTTCAAGGAGCACCCTGACGACAAGTGTCAGGGAACATTGTGATGAAAAGTGTATTGAGCATTGTGATGAGAAGTCCATGGATAATTGGGATGATGAGCGTCATGGGGCGTTGTGATGACAAGTGTTATGGAACATTGTGATCACAAGGGTTTGGAGCATTGTGATGACAGAGGCCATGGAGCATTTTGATTTCATTGTGAAGAGAAAATCATGAAGCATTATGATGAAGGGCATGGTGCATTGTGATGATAGCGTTCATGGAGCACTGAGATGAAAAGTGTCATGGAGCATTGTTATGACAGGGGTCTTGGAGCATTGTGATGACAAGGGCATGGAGCATTGTGATGAGAAGGCCAAGGAGAATACTGATGACATGCGTCATGGAGTTTCGTGATGACCAGGGCATAGAGCATTTTGATTACAGGGGTCTTGGAGCATTGAGATGAAAAGGGACATGGAGCATTGTGATTACAGGGGTAATGGAGCATTGTGATGACAAGTGAATCGAGCATTGTGATGAAAAAGGCATGGATCCTATTCATGACAGGATTCAAGGAGCATTCCGAAGACAACTGTCAGGGAGCATTGTGATGACAAGTGTATTGAGCATTGTGATGACAAAGGTCATGGAGCACTGAGATGACAAGGGCATGGAGTATTGTGATGACAGGCTTCATGGAGCGTTGTGATGACAAGTGTTATGGAACATTGTGATCACACGGGTTTGGAGCAATGCGATGACAGAGTTCATGGTTCATATTGATTTCAAGGAGCATGGATCTTTGTGATGACAAGGGCATGAAGCAATGTGATCCCAAGATGCATGGAGGATCGTGATGATAATGGTAATGGAGGAATATGATGACAAGCGCATGGAGCATTGTGAGGAAAAGGCCATGTAGCGTTTTGCTGACAAAGGCATGGAGCATTGTGATGACAAGTGTCATGGAGCACTGTGATGACAAACATCACGTAGCATTGTGATTACAGGGGTCATGGAGCATTGGGATGACACGGTCAAGGATCATTGTGTTGACAAGTGTTATGGAGAATTTTGATGACAAGAGTGCCGGATCATTGTGTTGTCAGGTGTCATGGAGCGTTGTGATGACAGTGGTCATGGAGCATTGGGATGACAAGGGTCATGGAGCATTGTGATCATAAGGTCATGGAGCATTGGGTTGAAAATGTTCATGGAGTATTGTGATGAGTGTTGTCATGGAGCATTGTTATGACGGGTGTAATGGATCATTGTGATGAAAAGGGCATGGAACATAGGTCTATAAAATTTCATGGATTATTGTGATGACAGTGGGTATGGAGCATTGTGATGACAAGGGCTCGGAACACTGTGATACATGGGTCATGGAGGATTGTAATGACATGGGCATGGAGCATTGTGATGAGAAGGGCATCGAGAATTGTGATGACAAGCGTCATGGAGCTTTGTGATGACAAGGACATGGAGCAATATGATGAGACGTTTCAGGGAGCATGTGATGACAATGGCATGGAGCATTGTGATGCCAAGGGTCATGGAGCTGTGTGATAACAAATGTCATGGAGGAGTTTGATGACAAGGGCATGGTGCATTGTGATGAGAAGGGCAGGGAGCATTGTGATGACAGGTGTTATGGAACATTGTGATCTCAGGGCTCATGGAGCATTATGATGATATGGGCATGGAGCATGGTGATGACAGGTGTCATGGAACAGTGTGAGATGACAAGTGTTTTGAGCATTGTGATGACAAACATCTTGGATCATTGAGATGACAAGGGCATGGAGTAGTGTGATGACAGGCATCATGGAGCATTGTGATGAGTGTGTTATGGAACATTGTGATCACAAGGGTTTGGAGCATAGTGATGACAGAGGTCATGGATCATGTTGATTTCAAGGAGCATGGAACATTGTGATGACAAGGGCATGAAGCAATATGATCCCAAGTTTCAGGGAGGATTGTTATGACAATGGTAATGGAGTATTGTGATGAGAATCACATGGAGCACCGTGATGACAAGGTCATGTAGCATTTTGCTGACAAAGGCATGGAGCATTGTGATGACAAGTGTCATGGAACATTGTGATAACAGGGGTCATAGAGCATTAGGATGACAAGAGCATGGAGCATTTTGATGAGAAGAGTCATGGAGCATTTTGATGACAAGAGCCTCAGATCATTGTGTTGTCAGGGGCCATTGAGCGTTGTGATGACAGTGGTCATGTAGGATTGGGCTGAAAATGTTCTTGGAGCATTGTGAACACAAGGGAATGGAGCATTGTGGTGACAATATCGTGGAGCATTGGATGAGATGACCATGGAGTCTTTTGATGACAAGTCTCATGGTGCAAGCTGATGGAAAGGGGCATGGAGCATTGTGATTACAGTAGTCTTGGAGCATTGTGATGACAAGAGCGTGGAGCATTGTGATGACAAGAGCATGGAGCATTGTGATAAGAAGTCCATGGAACATTCTGATGACCTGCATCATGGAGCTTTGCGATGACAATGGCAAGAGGCATTGTGATTAGAGGGATCTTGGAGCATTGTGATGAAAAGGGCATGGATCATTGTGATGACAAAGGCATGGAGCCTTGTCATGACAGGGTTCAAGGAGCATACTGACAACAAGTGTCAGGGAGCATTGTGATGACAAGTGTCATGGAGCACTCTGATGACAAGCGTCATGGAGCCTTGTGATAACCGGGGTCTTGGAGCATTGTGATGAAAAGTGAATGCATCATTGTGATGAAACAGGCATGGTGCCTTGTCATGACAGGGTTCAAGGAGCACCCTGACGACAAGTGTCAGGGAGCATTGTGATGAAAAGTGTATTGAGCATTGTGATGACAAAGGTCATGGAGCATTGTGATGAGAAGTCCATGGATAATTGGGATGACGAGCGTCATGGGGCTTTGTGATGACAAGTGTTATGGAACATTGTGATCACAAGGGTTTGGAGCATTGTGATGACAGAGGCCATGGAGCATTTTGATTTCATTGTGAAGAGAAAATCATGAAGCATTATGATGAAGGGCATGGTGCATTGTGATGATAGCGTTCATGGAGCACTGAGATGAAAAGTGTCATGGAGCATTGTTATGACAGGGGTCTTGGAGCATTGTGATGACAAAGGCATGGAGCATTGTGATGAGAAGGCCAAGGAGAATACTGATGACATGCGTCATGGAGTTTCGTGATAACCAGGGCATAGAGCATTTTGATTACAGGGGTCTTGGAGCATTGAGATGAAAAGGGGCATGGAGCATTGTGATTACAGGGGTAATGGAGCATTGTGATGACAAGTGAATCGAGCATTGTGATGAAAAAGGCATGGATCCTATTCATGACAGGATTCAAGGAGCATTCCGAAGACAACTGTCAGGGAGCATTGTGATGACAAGTGTATTGAGCATTGTGATGACAAAGGTCATGGAGCATTGAGATGACAAGGGCATGGAGTATTGTGATGACAGGCTTCATGGAGCGTTGTGATGACAAGTGTTATGGAACATTGTGATCACACGGGTTTGGAGCAATGCGATGACAGAGTTCATGGTTCATATTGATTTCAAGGAGCATGGATCTTTGTGATGACAAGGGCATGAAGCAATGTGATCCCAAGATGCATGGAGGATCGTGATGACAATGGTAATGGAGGAATATGATGACAAGCGCATGGAGCATTGTGATGAAAAGGCCATGTAGCGTTTTGCTGACAAAGGCATGGAGCATTGTGATGACAAGTGTCATGGAGCACTGTGATGACAAACATCACGTAGCATTGTGATTACAGGGGTCTTGGAGCATTGGGATGACACGGCCAAGGATCATTGTGTTGACAAGTGTTATGGAGAATTTTGATGACAAGAGTGCCGGATCATTGTGTTGTCAGGTGTCATGGAGCGTTGTGATGACAGTGGTCATGGAGCATTGGGATGACAAGGGTCATGGAGCATTGTGATCATAAGGTCATGGAGCATTGGGTTGAAAATGTTCATGGAGTATTGTGATGAGTGTTGTCATGGAGCATTGTTATGACGGTTGTAATGGATCATTGTGATGAAAAGGGCATGGAACATAGGTCTATAAAATTTCATGGATTATTGTGATGACAGTGGGTATGGAGCATTGTGATGACAAGGGCTCGGAACACTGTGATACATGGGTCATGGAGGATTGTAATGACATGGGCATGGAGCATTGTGATGAGAAGGGCATCGAGAATTGTGATGACAAGCGTCATGGAGCTTTGTGATGACAAGGACATGGAGCAATATGATGAGACGTTTCAGGGAGCATATGATGACAATGGCATGGAGCATTGTGATGCCAAGGGTCATGGAGCTGTGTGATAACAAATGTCATGGAGGAGTTTGATGACAAGGGCATGGTGCATTGTGATGAGAAGGGCAGGGAGCATTGTGATGACAGGTGTTATGGAACATTGTGATGTCAGGGCTCATGGAGCATTATGATGATATGGGCATGGAGCATGGTGATGACAGGTGTCATGGAACAGTGTGAGATGACAAGTGTTTTGAGCATTGTGATGACAAACATCTTGGATCATTGAGATGACAAGGGCATGGAGTAGTGTGATGACAGGCATCATGGAGCATTGTGATGAGTGTGTTATGGAACATTGTGATCACAAGGGTTTGGAGCATAGTGATGACAGAGGTCATGGATCATGTTGATTTCAAGGAGCATGGAACATTGTGATGACAAGGGCATGAAGCAATATGATCCCAAGTTTCAGGGAGGATTGTTATGACAATGGTAATGGAGTATTGTGATGAGAATCACATGGAGCACCGTGATGACAAGGTCATGTAGCATTTTGCTGACAAAGGCATGGAGCATTGTGATGACAAGTGTCATGGAACATTGTGATAACAGGGGTCATAGAGCATTAGGATGACAAGAGCATGGAACATTTTGATGAGAAGAGTCATGGAGCATTTTGATGACAAGAGCCTCAGATCATTGTGTTGTCAGGGGCCATTGAGCGTTGTGATGACAGTGGTCATGTAGGATTGGGCTGAAAATGTTCTTGGAGCATTGTGAACACAAGGGAATGGAGCATTGTGGTGACAATATCGTGGAGCATTGTGATGAGATGACCATGGAGTCTTTTGATGACAAGTCTCATGGTGCAAGCTGATGGAAAGGGGCATGGAGCATTGTGATTACAGTTGTCTTGGAGCATTGTGATGACAAGAGCATGGAACATTGTGATGAGAAGTCCATGGAACATTCTGATGACCTGCATCATGGAGCTTTGCGATGACAATGGCAAGAGGCATTGTGATTAGAGGGATCTTGGAGCATTGTGATGAAAAGGGCATGGATCATTGTGATGACAAAGGCATGGAGCCTTGTCATGACAGGGTTCAAGGAGCATACTGACAACAAGTGTCAGGGAGCATTGTGATGACAAGTGTCATGGAGCACTCTGATGACAAGCGTCATGGAGCCTTGTGATAACCGGGGTCTTGGAGCATTGTGATGAAAAGTGAATGCATCATTGTGATGAAAAAGGCATGGTGCCTTGTCATGACAGGGTTCAAGGAGCACCCTGACGACAAGTGTCAGGGAGCATTGTGATGAAAAGTGTATTGAGCATTGTGATGAGAAGTCCATGGATAATTGGGATGACGAGCGTCATGGGGCGTTGTGATGACATGTGTTATGGAACATTGTGATCACAAGGGTTTGGAGCATTGTGATGACAGAGGCCATGGAGCATTTTGATTTCATTGTGAAGAGAAAATCATGAAGCATTATGATGAAGGGCATGGTGCATTGTGATGATAGCGTTCATGGAGCACTGAGATGAAAAGTGTCATGGAGCATTGTTATGACAGGGGTCTTGGAGCATTGTGATGACAAGGGCATGGAGCATTGTGATGAGAAGGCCAAGGACAATACTGATGACATGCGTCATGGAGTTTCGTGATGACCAGGGCATAGAGCATTTTGATTACAGGGGTCTTGGAGCATTGAGATGAAAAGGGACATGGAGCATTGTGATTACAGGGGTAATGGAGCATTGTGATGACAAGTGAATCGAGCATTGTGATGAAAAAGGCATGGATCCTATTCATGACAGGATTCAAGGAGCATTCCGAAGACAACTGTCAGGGAGCATTGTGATGACAAGTGTATTGAGCATTGTGATGACAAAGGTCATGGAGCACTGAGATGACAAGGGCATGGAGTATTGTGATGACAGGCTTCATGGAGCGTTGTGATGACAAGTGTTATGGAACATTGTGATCACACGGGTTTGGAGCAATGCGATGACAGAGTTCATGGTTCATATTGATTTCAAGGAGCATGGATCTTTGTGATGACAAGGGCATGAAGCAATGTGATCCCAAGATGCATGGAGGATCGTGATGACAATGGTAATGGAGGAATATGATGACAAGCGCATGGAGCATTGTGATGAAAAGGCCATGTAGCGTTTTGCTGACAAAGGCATGGAGCATTGTGATGACAAGTGTCATGGAGCACTGTGATGACAAACATCACGTAGCATTGTGATTACAGGGGTCATGGAGCATTGGGATGACACGGCCAAGGATCATTGTGTTGACAAGTGTTATGGAGAATTTTGATGACAAGAGTGCCGGATCATTGTGTTGTCAGGTGTCATGGAGCGTTGTGATGACAGTGGTCATGGAGCATTGGGATGACAAGGGTCATGGAGCATTGTGATCATAAGGTCATGGAGCATTGGGTTGAAAATGTTCATGGAGTATTGTGATGAGTGTTGTCATGGAGCATTGTTATGACGGGTGTAATGGATCATTGTGATGAAAAGGGCATGGAACATAGGTCTATAAAATTTCATGGATTATTGTGATGACAGTGGGTATGGAGCATTGTGATGACAAGGGCTCGGAACACTGTGATACATGGGTCATGGAGGATTGTAATGACATGGGCATGGAGCATTGTGATGAGAAGGGCATCGAGAATTGTGATGACAAGCGTCATGGAGCTTTGTGATGACAAGGACATGGAGCAATATGATGAGACGTTTCAGGGAGCATGTGATGACAATGGCATGGAGCATTGTGATGCCAAGGGTCATGGAGCTGTGTGATAACAAATGTCATGGAGGAGTTTGATGACAAGGGCATGGTGCATTGTGATGAGAAGGGCAGGGAGCATTGTGATGACAGGTGTTATGGAACATTGTGATCTCAGGGCTCATGGAGCATTATGATGATATGGGCATGGAGCATGGTGATGACAGGTGTCATGGAACAGTGTGAGATGACAAGTGTTTTGAGCATTGTGATGACAAACATCTTGGATCATTGAGATGACAAGGGCATGGAGTAGTGTGATGACAGGCATCATGGAGCATTGTGATGAGTGTGTTATGGAACATTGTGATCACAAGGGTTTGGAGCATAGTGATGACAGAGGTCATGGATCATGTTGATTTCAAGGAGCATGGAACATTGTGATGACAAGGGCATGAAGCAATATGATCCCAAGTTTCAGGGAGGATTGTTATGACAATGGTAATGGAGTATTGTGATGAGAATCACATGGAGCACCGTGATGACAAGGTCATGTAGCATTTTGCTGACAAAGGCATGGAGCATTGTGATGACAAGTGTCATGGAACATTGTGATAACAGGGGTCATAGAGCATTAGGATGACAAGAGCATGGAGCATTTTGATGAGAAGAGTCATGGAGCATTTTGATGACAAGAGCCTCAGATCATTGTGTTGTCAGGGGCCATTGAGCGTTGTGATGACAGTGGTCATGTAGGATTGGGCTGAAAATGTTCTTGGAGCATTGTGAACACAAGGGAATGGAGCATTGTGGTGACAATATCGTGGAGCATTGGATGAGATGACCATGGAGTCTTTTGATGACAAGTCTCATGGTGCAAGCTGATGGAAAGGGGCATGGAGCATTGTGATTACAGTAGTCTTGGAGCATTGTGATGACAAGAGCGTGGAGCATTGTGATGACAAGAGCATGGAGCATTGTGATAAGAAGTCCATGGAACATTCTGATGACCTGCATCATGGAGCTTTGCGATGACAATGGCAAGAGGCATTGTGATTAGAGGGATCTTGGAGCATTGTGATGAAAAGGGCATGGATCATTGTGATGACAAAGGCATGGAGCCTTGTCATGACAGGGTTCAAGGAGCATACTGACAACAAGTGTCAGGGAGCATTGTGATGACAAGTGTCATGGAGCACTCTGATGACAAGCGTCATGGAGCCTTGTGATAACCGGGGTCTTGGAGCATTGTGATGAAAAGTGAATGCATCATTGTGATGAAACAGGCATGGTGCCTTGTCATGACAGGGTTCAAGGAGCACCCTGACGACAAGTGTCAGGGAGCATTGTGATGAAAAGTGTATTGAGCATTGTGATGACAAAGGTCATGGAGCATTGTGATGAGAAGTCCATGGATAATTGGGATGACGAGCGTCATGGGGTTTTGTGATGACAAGTGTTATGGAACATTGTGATCACAAGGGTTTGGGGCATTGTGATGACAGAGGCCATGGAGCATTTTGATTTCATTGTGAAGAGAAAATCATGAAGCATTATGATGAAGGGCATGGTGCATTGTGATGATAGCGTTCATGGAGCACTGAGATGAAAAGTGTCATGGAGCATTGTTATGACAGGGGTCTTGGAGCATTGTGATGACAAAGGCATGGAGCATTGTGATGAGAAGGCCAAGGAGAATACTGATGACATGCGTCATGGAGTTTCGTGATAACCAGGGCATAGAGCATTTTGATTACAGGGGTCTTGGAGCATTGAGATGAAAAGGGGCATGGAGCATTGTGATTACAGGGGTAATGGAGCATTGTGATGACAAGTGAATCGAGCATTGTGATGAAAAAGGCATGGATCCTATTCATGACAGGATTCAAGGAGCATTCCGAAGACAACTGTCAGGGAGCATTGTGATGACAAGTGTATTGAGCATTGTGATGACAAAGGTCATGGAGCATTGAGATGACAAGGGCAAGGAGTATTGTGATGACAGGCTTCATGGAGCGTTGTGATGACAAGTGTTATGGAACATTGTGATCACACGGGTTTGGAGCAATGCGATGACAGAGTTCATGGTTCATATTGATTTCAAGGAGCATGGATCTTTGTGATGACAAGGGCATGAAGCAATGTGATCCCAAGATGCATGGAGGATCGTGATGACAATTGTAATGGAGGAATATGATGACAAGCGCATGGAGCATTGTGATGAAAAGGCCATGTAGCGTTTTGCTGACAAAGGCATGGAGCATTGTGATGACAAGTGTCATGGAGCACTGTGATGACAAACATCACGTAGCATTGTGATTACAGGGGTCATGGAGCATTGGGATGACACGGCCAAGGATCATTGTGTTGACAAGTGTTATGGAGAATTTTGATGACAAGAGTGCCGGATCATTGTGTTGTCAGGTGTCATGGAGCGTTGTGATGACAGTGGTCATGGAGCATTGGGATGACAAGGGTCATGGAGCATTGTGATCATAAGGTCATGGAGCATTGGGTTGAAAATGTTCATGGAGTAATTTGATGAGTGTTGTCATGGAGCATTGTTATGACGGGTGTAATGGATCATTGTGATGAAAAGGGCATGGAACATAGGTCTATAAAATTTCATGGATTATTGTGATGACAGTGGGTATGGAGCATTGTGATGACAAGGGCTCGGAACACTGTGATACATGGGTCATGGAGGATTGTAATGACATGGGCATGGAGCATTGTGATGAGAAGGGCATCGAGAATTGTGATGACAAGCGTCATGGAGCTTTGTGATGACAAGGACATGGAGCAATATGATGAGACGTTTCAGGGAGCATGTGATGACAATGGCATGGAGCATTGTGATGCCAAGGGTCATGGAGCTGTGTGATAACAAATGTCATGGAGGAGTTTGATGACAAGGGCATGGTGCATTGTGATGAGAAGGGCAGGGAGCATTGTGATGACAGGTGTTATGGAACATTGTGATGTCAGGGCTCATGGAGCATTATGATGATATGGGCATGGAGCATGGTGATGACAGGTGTCATGGAACAGTGTGAGATGACAAGTGTTTTGAGCATTGTGATGACAAACATCTTGGATCATTGAGATGACAAGGGCATGGAGTAGTGTGATGACAGGCATCATGGAGCATTGTGATGAGTGTGTTATGGAACATTGTGATCACAAGGGTTTGGAGCATAGTGATGACAGAGGTCATGGATCATGTTGATTTCAAGGAGCATGGAACATTGTGATGACAAGGGCATGAAGCAATATGATCCCAAGTTTCAGGGAGGATTGTTATGACAATGGTAATGGAGTATTGTGATGAGAATCACATGGAGCACCGTGATGACAAGGTCATGTAGCATTTTGCTGACAAAGGCATGGAGCATTGTGATGACAAGTGTCATGGAACATTGTGATAACAGGGGTCATAGAGCATTAGGATGACAAGAGCATGGAGCATTTTGATGAGAAGAGTCATGGAGCATTTTGATGACAAGAGCCTCAGATCATTGTGTTGTCAGGGGCCATTGAGCGTTGTGATGACAGTGGTCATGTAGGATTGGGCTGAAAATGTTCTTGGAGCATTGTGAACACAAGGGAATGGAGCATTGTGGTGACAATATCGTGGAGCATTGGATGAGATGACCATGGAGTCTTTTGATGACAAGTCTCATGGTGCAAGCTGATGGAAAGGGGCATGGAGCATTGTGATTACAGTAGTCTTGGAGCATTGTGATGACAAGAGCGTGGAGCATTGTGATGACAAGAGCATGGAGCATTGTGATAAGAAGTCCATGGAACATTCTGATGACCTGCATCATGGAGCTTTGCGATGACAATGGCAAGAGGCATTGTGATTAGAGGGATCTTGGAGCATTGTGATGAAAAGGGCATGGATCATTGTGATGACAAAGGCATGGAGCCTTGTCATGACAGGGTTCAAGGAGCATACTGACAACAAGTGTCAGGGAGCATTGTGATGACAAGTGTCATGGAGCACTCTGATGACAAGCGTCATGGAGCCTTGTGATAACCGGGGTCTTGGAGCATTGTGATGAAAAGTGAATGCATCATTGTGATGAAACAGGCATGGTGCCTTGTCATGACAGGGTTCAAGGAGCACCCTGACGACAAGTGTCAGGGAGCATTGTGATGAAAAGTGTATTGAGCATTGTGATGACAAAGGTCATGGAGCATTGTGATGAGAAGTCCATGGATAATTGGGATGACGAGCGTCATGGGGCTTTGTGATGACAAGTGTTATGGAACATTGTGATCACAAGGGTTTGGGGCATTGTGATGACAGAGGCCATGGAGCATTTTGATTTCATTGTGAAGAGAAAATCATGAAGCATTATGATGAAGGGCATGGTGCATTGTGATGATAGCGTTCATGGAGCACTGAGATGAAAAGTGTCATGGAGCATTGTTATGACAGGGGTCTTGGAGCATTGTGATGACAAAGGCATGGAGCATTGTGATGAGAAGGCCAAGGAGAATACTGATGACATGCGTCATGGAGTTTCGTGATAACCAGGGCATAGAGCATTTTGATTACAGGGGTCTTGGAGCATTGAGATGAAAAGGGGCATGGAGCATTGTGATTACAGGGGTAATGGAGCATTGTGATGACAAGTGAATCGAGCATTGTGATGAAAAAGGCATGGATCCTATTCATGACAGGATTCAAGGAGCATTCCGAAGACAACTGTCAGGGAGCATTGTGATGACAAGTGTATTGAGCATTGTGATGACAAAGGTCATGGAGCATTGAGATGACAAGGGCATGGAGTATTGTGATGACAGGCTTCATGGAGCGTTGTGATGACAAGTGTTATGGAACATTGTGATCACACGGGTTTGGAGCAATGCGATGACAGAGTTCATGGTTCATATTGATTTCAAGGAGCATGGATCTTTGTGATGACAAGGGCATGAAGCAATGTGATCCCAAGATGCATGGAGGATCGTGATGACAATGGTAATGGAGGAATATGATGACAAGCGCATGGAGCATTGTGATGAAAAGGCCATGTAGCGTTTTGCTGACAAAGGCATGGAGCATTGTGATGACAAGTGTCATGGAGCACTGTGATGACAAACATCACGTAGCATTGTGATTACAGGGGTCTTGGAGCATTGGGATGACACGGCCAAGGATCATTGTGTTGACAAGTGTTATGGAGAATTTTGATGACAAGAGTGCCGGATCATTGTGTTGTCAGGTGTCATGGAGCGTTGTGATGACAGTGGTCATGGAGCATTGGGATGACAAGGGTCATGGAGCATTGTGATCATAAGGTCATGGAGCATTGGGTTGAAAATGTTCATGGAGTATTGTGATGAGTGTTGTCATGGAGCATTGTTATGACGGGTGTAATGGATCATTGTGATGAAAAGGGCATGGAACATAGGTCTATAAAATTTCATGGATTATTGTGATGACAGTGGGTATGGAGCATTGTGATGACAAGGGCTCGGAACACTGTGATACATGGGTCATGGAGGATTGTAATGACATGGGCATGGAGCATTGTGATGAGAAGGGCATCGAGAATTGTGATGACAAGCGTCATGGAGCTTTGTGATGACAAGGACATGGAGCAATATGATGAGACGTTTCAGGGAGCATGTGATGACAATGGCATGGAGCATTGTGATGCCAAGGGTCATGGAGCTGTGTGATAACAAATGTCCTGGAGGAGTTTGATGACAAGGGCATGGTGCATTGTGATGAGAAGGGCAGGGAGCATTGTGATGACAGGTGTTATGGAACATTGTGATGTCAGGGCTCATGGAGCATTATGATGATATGGGCATGGAGCATGGTGATGACAGGTGTCATGGAACAGTGTGAGATGACAAGTGTTTTGAGCATTGTGATGACAAACATCTTGGATCATTGAGATGACAAGGGCATGGAGTAGTGTGATGACAGGCATCATGGAGCATTGTGATGAGTGTGTTATGGAACATTGTGATCACAAGGGTTTGGAGCATAGTGATGACAGAGGTCATGGATCATGTTGATTTCAAGGAGCATGGAACATTGTGATGACAAGGGCATGAAGCAATATGATCCCAAGTTTCAGGGAGGATTGTTATGACAATGGTAATGGAGTATTGTGATGAGAATCACATGGAGCACCGTGATGACAAGGTCATGTAGCATTTTGCTGACAAAGGCATGGAGCATTGTGATGACAAGTGTCATGGAACATTGTGATAACAGGGGTCATAGAGCATTAGGATGACAAGAGCATGGAACATTTTGATGAGAAGAGTCATGGAGCATTTTGATGACAAGAGCCTCAGATCATTGTGTTGTCAGGGGCCATTGAGCGTTGTGATGACAGTGGTCATGTAGGATTGGGCTGAAAATGTTCTTGGAGCATTGTGAACACAAGGGAATGGAGCATTGTGGTGACAATATCGTGGAGCATTGTGATGAGATGACCATGGAGTCTTTTGATGACAAGTCTCATGGTGCAAGCTGATGGAAAGGGGCATGGAGCATTGTGATTACAGTTGTCTTGGAGCATTGTGATGACAAGAGCATGGAACATTCTGATGACCTGCATCATGGAGCTTTGCGATGACAATGGCAAGAGGCATTGTGATTAGAGGGATCTTGGAGCATTGTGATGAAAAGGGCATGGATCATTGTGATGACAAAGGCATGGAGCCTTGTCATGACAGGGTTCAAGGAGCATACTGACAACAAGTGTCAGGGAGCATTGTGATGACAAGTGTCATGGAGCACTCTGATGACAAGCGTCATGGAGCCTTGTGATAACCGGGGTCTTGGAGCATTGTGATGAAAAGTGAATGCATCATTGTGATGAAACAGACATGGTGCCTTGTCATGACAGGGTTCAAGGAGCACCCTGACGACAAGTGTCAGGGAGCATTGTGATGAAAAGTGTATTGAGCATTGTGATGACAAAGGTCATGGAGCATTGTGATGAGAAGTCCAAGGATAATTGGGATGACGAGCGTCATGGGGCGTTGTGATGACAAGTGTTATGGAACATTGTGATCACAAGGGTTTGGAGCATTGTGATGACAGAGGCCATGGAGCATTTTGATTTCATTGTGAAGAGAAAATCATGAAGCATTATGATGAAGGGCATGGTGCATTGTGATGATAGCGTTCATGGAGCACTGAGATGAAAAGTGTCATGGAGCATTGTTATGACAGGGGTCTTGGAGCATTATGATGACAAGGGCATGGAGCATTGTGATGAGAAGGCCAAGGACAATACTGATGACATGCGTCATGGAGTTTCGTGATGACCAGGGCATAGAGCATTTTGATTACAGGGGTCTTGGAGCATTGAGATGAAAAGGGACATGGAGCATTGTGATTACAGGGGTAATGGAGCATTGTGATGACAAGTGAATCGAGCATTGTGATGAAAAAGGCATGGATCCTATTCATGACAGGATTCAAGGAGCATTCCGAAGACAACTGTCAGGGAGCATTGTGATGACAAGTGTATTGAGCATTGTGATGACAAAGGTCATGGAGCACTGAGATGACAAGGGCATGGAGTATTGTGATGACAGGCTTCATGGAGCGTTGTGATGACAAGTGTTATGGAACATTGTGATCACACGGGTTTGGAGCAATGCGATGACAGAGTTCATGGTTCATATTGATTTCAAGGAGCATGGATCTTTGTGATGACAAGGGCATGAAGCAATGTGATCCCAAGATGCATGGAGGATCGTGATGACAATGGTAATGGAGGAATATGATGACAAGCGCATGGAGCATTGTGATGAAAAGGCCATGTAGCGTTTTGCTGACAAAGGCATGGAGCATTGTGATGACAAGTGTCATGGAGCACTGTGATGACAAACATCACGTAGCATTGTGATTACAGGGGTCATGGAGCATTGGGATGACACGGCCAAGGATCATTGTGTTGACAAGTGTTATGGAGAATTTTGATGACAAGAGTGCCGGATCATTGTGTTGTCAGGTGTCATGGAGCGTTGTGATGACAGTGGTCATGGAGCATTGGGATGACAAGGGTCATGGAGCATTGTGATCATAAGGTCATGGAGCATTGGGTTGAAAATGTTCATGGAGTATTGTGATGAGTGTTGTCATGGAGCATTGTTATGACGGGTGTAATGGATCATTGTGATGAAAAGGGCATGGAACATAGGTCTATAAAATTTCATGGATTATTGTGATGACAGTGGGTATGGAGCATTGTGATGACAAGGGCTCGGAACACTGTGATACATGGGTCATGGAGGATTGTAATGACATGGGCATGGAGCATTGTGATGAGAAGGGCATCGAGAATTGTGATGACAAGCGTCATGGAGCTTTGTGATGACAAGGACATGGAGCAATATGATGAGACGTTTCAGGGAGCATGTGATGACAATGGCATGGAGCATTGTGATGCCAAGGGTCATGGAGCTGTGTGATAACAAATGTCATGGAGGAGTTTGATGACAAGGGCATGGTGCATTGTGATGAGAAGGGCAGGGAGCATTGTGATGACAGGTGTTATGGAACATTGTGATGTCAGGGCTCATGGAGCATTATGATGATATGGGCATGGAGCATGGTGATGACAGGTGTCATGGAACAGTGTGAGATGACAAGTGTTTTGAGCATTGTGATGACAAACATCTTGGATCATTGAGATGACAAGGGCATTGAGTAGTGTGATGACAGGCATCATGGAGCATTGTGATGAGTGTGTTATGGAACATTGTGATCACAAGGGTTTAGAGCATAGTGATGACAGAGGTCATGGATCATGTTGATTTCAAGGAGCATGGAACATTGTGATGACAAGGGCATGAAGCAATATGATCCCAAGTTTCAGGGAGGATTGTTATGACAATGGTAATGGAGTATTGTGATGAGAATCACATGGAGCACCGTGATGACAAGGTCATGTAGCATTTTGCTGACAAAGGCATGGAGCATTGTGATGACAAGTGTCATGGAACATTGTGATAACAGGGGTCATAGAGCATTAGGATGACAAGAGCATGGAACATTTTGATGAGAAGAGTCATGGAGCATTTTGATGACAAGAGCCTCAGATCATTGTGTTGTCAGGGGCCATTGAGCGTTGTGATGACAGTGGTCATGTAGGATTGGGCTGAAAATGTTCTTGGAGCATTGTGAACACAAGGGAATGGAGCATTGTGGTGACAATATCGTGGAGCATTGGATGAGATGACCATGGAGTCTTTTGATGACAAGTCTCATGGTGCAAGCTGATGGAAAGGGGCATGGAGCATTGTGATTACAGTAGTCTTGGAGCATTGTGATGACAAGAGCGTGGAGCATTGTGATGACAAGAGCATGGAGCATTGTGATAAGAAGTCCATGGAACATTCTGATGACCTGCATCATGGAGCTTTGCGATGACAATGGCAAGAGGCATTGTGATTAGAGGGATCTTGGAGCATTGTGATGAAAAGGGCATGGATCATTGTGATGACAAAGGCATGGAGCCTTGTCATGACAGGGTTCAAGGAGCATACTGACAACAAGTGTCAGGGAGCATTGTGATGACAAGTGTCATGGAGCACTCTGATGACAAGCGTCATGGAGCCTTGTGATAACCGGGGTCTTGGAGCATTGTGATGAAAAGTGAATGCATCATTGTGATGAAAAAGGCATGGTGCCTTGTCATGACAGGGTTCAAGGAGAACCCTGACGACAAGTGTCAGGGAGCATTGTGATGAAAAGTGTATTGAGCATTGTGATGACAAAGGTCATGGAGCATTGTGATGAGAAGTCCATGGATAATTGGGATGACGAGCGTCATGGGGTTTTGTGATGACAAGTGTTATGGAACATTGTGATCACAAGGGTTTGGGGCATTGTGATGACAGAGGCCATGGAGCATTTTGATTTCATTGTGAAGAGAAAATCATGAAGCATTATGATGAAGGGCATGGTGCATTGTGATGATAGCGTTCATGGAGCACTGAGATGAAAAGTGTCATGGAGCATTGTTATGACAGGGGTCTTGGAGCATTGTGATGACAAAGGCATGGAGCATTGTGATGAGAAGGCCAAGGAGAATACTGATGACATGCGTCATGGAGTTTCGTGATAACCAGGGCATAGAGCATTTTGATTACAGGGGTCTTGGAGCATTGAGATGAAAAGGGGCATGGAGCATTGTGATTACAGGGGTAATGGAGCATTGTGATGACAAGTGAATCGAGCATTGTGATGAAAAAGGCATGGATCCTATTCATGACAGGATTCAAGGAGCATTCCGAAGACAACTGTCAGGGAGCATTGTGATGACAAGTGTATTGAGCATTGTGATGACAAAGGTCATGGAGCATTGAGATGACAAGGGCATGGAGTATTGTGATGACAGGCTTCATGGAGCGTTGTGATGACAAGTGTTATGGAACATTGTGATCACACGGGTTTGGAGCAATGCGATGACAGAGTTCATGGTTCATATTGATTTCAAGGAGCATGGATCTTTGTGATGACAAGGGCATGAAGCAATGTGATCCCAAGATGCATGGAGGATCGTGATGACAATTGTAATGGAGGAATATGATGACAAGCGCATGGAGCATTGTGATGAAAAGGCCATGTAGCGTTTTGCTGACAAAGGCATGGAGCATTGTGATGACAAGTGTCATGGAGCACTGTGATGACAAACATCACGTAGCATTGTGATTACAGGGGTCATGGAGCATTGGGATGACACGGCCAAGGATCATTGTGTTGACAAGTGTTATGGAGAATTTTGATGACAAGAGTGCCGGATCATTGTGTTGTCAGGTGTCATGGAGCGTTGTGATGACAGTGGTCATGGAGCATTGGGATGACAAGGGTCATGGAGCATTGTGATCATAAGGTCATGGAGCATTGGGTTGAAAATGTTCATGGAGTATTGTGATGAGTGTTGTCATGGAGCATTGTTATGACGGGTGTAATGGATCATTGTGATGAAAAGGGCATGGAACATAGGTCTATAAAATTTCATGGATTATTGTGATGACAGTGGGTATGGAGCATTGTGATGACAAGGGCTCGGAACACTGTGATACATGGGTCATGGAGGATTGTAATGACATGGGCATGGAGCATTGTGATGAGAAGGGCATCGAGAATTGTGATGACAAGCGTCATGGAGCTTTGTGATGACAAGGACATGGAGCAATATGATGAGACGTTTCAGGGAGCATGTGATGACAATGGCATGGAGCATTGTGATGCCAAGGGTCATGGAGCTGTGTGATAACAAATGTCATGGAGGAGTTTGATGACAAGGGCATGGTGCATTGTGATGAGAAGGGCAGGGAGCATTGTGATGACAGGTGTTATGGAACATTGTGATCTCAGGGCTCATGGAGCATTATGATGATATGGGCATGGAGCATGGTGATGACAGGTGTCATGGAACAGTGTGAGATGACAAGTGTTTTGAGCATTGTGATGACAAACATCTTGGATCATTGAGATGACAAGGGCATGGAGTAGTGTGATGACAGGCATCATGGAGCATTGTGATGAGTGTGTTATGGAACATTGTGATCACAAGGGTTTGGAGCATAGTGATGACAGAGGTCATGGATCATGTTGATTTCAAGGAGCATGGAACATTGTGATGACAAGGGCATGAAGCAATATGATCCCAAGTTTCAGGGAGGATTGTTATGACAATGGTAATGGAGTATTGTGATGAGAATCACATGGAGCACCGTGATGACAAGGTCATGTAGCATTTTGCTGACAAAGGCATGGAGCATTGTGATGACAAGTGTCATGGAACATTGTGATAACAGGGGTCATAGAGCATTAGGATGACAAGAGCATGGAGCATTTTGATGAGAAGAGTCATGGAGCATTTTGATGACAAGAGCCTCAGATCATTGTGTTGTCAGGGGCCATTGAGCGTTGTGATGACAGTGGTCATGTAGGATTGGGCTGAAAATGTTCTTGGAGCATTGTGAACACAAGGGAATGGAGCATTGTGGTGACAATATCGTGGAGCATTGGATGAGATGACCATGGAGTCTTTTGATGACAAGTCTCATGGTGCAAGCTGATGGAAAGGGGCATGGAGCATTGTGATTACAGTAGTCTTGGAGCATTGTGATGACAAGAGCGTGGAGCATTGTGATGACAAGAGCATGGAGCATTGTGATAAGAAGTCCATGGAACATTCTGATGACCTGCATCATGGAGCTTTGCGATGAAAATGGCAAGAGGCATTGTGATTAGAGGGATCTTGGAGCATTGTGATGAAAAGGGCATGGATCATTGTGATGACAAAGGCATGGAGCCTTGTCATGACAGGGTTCAAGGAGCATACTGACAACAAGTGTCAGGGAGCATTGTGATGACAAGTGTCATGGAGCACTCTGATGACAAGCGTCATGGAGCCTTGTGATAACCGGGGTCTTGGAGCATTGTGATGAAAAGTGAATGCATCATTGTGATGAAACAGGCATGGTGCCTTGTCATGACAGGGTTCAAGGAGCACCCTGACGACAAGTGTCAGGGAGCATTGTGATGAAAAGTGTATTGAGCATTGTGATGACAAAGGTCATGGAGCATTGTGATGAGAAGTCCATGGATAATTGGGATGACGAGCGTCATGGGGCTTTGTGATGACAAGTGTTATGGAACATTGTGATCACAAGGGTTTGGGGCATTGTGATGACAGAGGCCATGGAGCATTTTGATTTCATTGTGAAGAGAAAATCATGAAGCATTATGATGAAGGGCATGGTGCATTGTGATGATAGCGTTCATGGAGCACTGAGATGAAAAGTGTCATGGAGCATTGTTATGACAGGGGTCTTGGAGCATTGTGATGACAAAGGCATGGAGCATTGTGATGAGAAGGCCAAGGAGAATACTGATGACATGCGTCATGGAGTTTCGTGATAACCAGGGCATAGAGCATTTTGATTACAGGGGTCTTGGAGCATTGAGATGAAAAGGGGCATGGAGCATTGTGATTACAGGGGTAATGGAGCATTGTGATGACAAGTGAATCGAGCATTGTGATGAAAAAGGCATGGATCCTATTCATGACAGGATTCAAGGAGCATTCCGAAGACAACTGTCAGGGAGCATTGTGATGACAAGTGTATTGAGCATTGTGATGACAAAGGTCATGGAGCATTGAGATGACAAGGGCATGGAGTATTGTGATGACAGGCTTCATGGAGCGTTGTGATGACAAGTGTTATGGAACATTGTGATCACACGGGTTTGGAGCAATGCGATGACAGAGTTCATGGTTCATATTGATTTCAAGGAGCATGGATCTTTGTGATGACAAGGGCATGAAGCAATGTGATCCCAAGATGCATGGAGGATCGTGATGACAATGGTAATGGAGGAATATGATGACAAGCGCATGGAGCATTGTGATGAAAAGGCCATGTAGCGTTTTGCTGACAAAGGCATGGAGCATTGTGATGACAAGTGTCATGGAGCACTGTGATGACAAACATCACGTAGCATTGTGATTACAGGGGTCTTGGAGCATTGGGATGACACGGCCAAGGATCATTGTGTTGACAAGTGTTATGGAGAATTTTGATGACAAGAGTGCCGGATCATTGTGTTGTCAGGTGTCATGGAGCGTTGTGATGACAGTGGTCATGGAGCATTGGGATGACAAGGGTCATGGAGCATTGTGATCATAAGGTCATGGAGCATTGGGTTGAAAATGTTCATGGAGTATTGTGATGAGTGTTGTCATGGAGCATTGTTATGACGGGTGTAATGGATCATTGTGATGAAAAGGGCATGGAACATAGGTCTATAAAATTTCATGGATTATTGTGATGACAGTGGGTATGGAGCATTGTGATGACAAGGGCTCGGAACACTGTGATACATGGGTCATGGAGGATTGTAATGACATGGGCATGGAGCATTGTGATGAGAAGGGCATCGAGAATTGTGATGACAAGCGTCATGGAGCTTTGTGATGACAAGGACATGGAGCAATATGATGAGACGTTTCAGGGAGCATGTGATGACAATGGCATGGAGCATTGGGATGCCAAGGGTCATGGAGCTGTGTGATAACAAATGTCATGGAGGAGTTTGATGACAAGGGCATGGTGCATTGTGATGAGAAGGGCAGGGAGCATTGTGATGACAGGTGTTATGGAACATTGTGATGTCAGGGCTCATGGAGCATTATGATGATATGGGCATGGAGCATGGTGATGACAGGTGTCATGGAACAGTGTGAGATGACAAGTGTTTTGAGCATTGTGATGACAAACATCTTGGATCATTGAGATGACAAGGGCATGGAGTAGTGTGATGACAGGCATCATGGAGCATTGTGATGAGTGTGTTATGGAACATTGTGATCACAAGGGTTTGGAGCATAGTGATGACAGAGGACATGGATCATGTTGATTTCAAGGAGCATGGAACATTGTGATGACAAGGGCATGAAGCAATATGATCCCAAGTTTCAGGGAGGATTGTTATGACAATGGTAATGGAGTATTGTGATGAGAATCACATGGAGCACCGTGATGACAAGGTCATGTAGCATTTTGCTGACAAAGGCATGGAGCATTGTGATGACAAGTGTCATGGAACATTGTGATAACAGGGGTCATAGAGCATTAGGATGACAAGAGCATGGAACATTTTGATGAGAAGAGTCATGGAGCATTTTGATGACAAGAGCCTCAGATCATTGTGTTGTCAGGGGCCATTGAGCGTTGTGATGACAGTGGTCATGTAGGATTGGGCTGAAAATGTTCTTGGAGCATTGTGAACACAAGGGAATGGAGCATTGTGGTGACAATATCGTGGAGCATTGTGATGAGATGACCATGGAGTCTTTTGATGACAAGTCTCATGGTGCAAGCTGATGGAAAGGGGCATGGAGCATTGTGATTACAGTTGTCTTGGAGCATTGTGATGACAAGAGCATGGAACATTGTGATGAGAAGTCCATGGAACATTCTGATGACCTGCATCATGGAGCTTTGCGATGACAATGGCAAGAGGCATTGTGATTAGAGGGATCTTGGAGCATTGTGATGAAAAGGGCATGGATCATTGTGATGACAAAGGCATGGAGCCTTGTCATGACAGGGTTCAAGGAGCATACTGACAACAAGTGTCAGGGAGCATTGTGATGACAAGTGTCATGGAGTACTCTGATGACAAGCGTCATGGAGCCTTGTGATAACCGGGGTCTTGGAGCATTGTGATGAAAAGTGAATGCATCATTGTGATGAAAAAGGCATGGTGCCTTGTCATGACAGGGTTCAAGGAGCACCCTGACGACAAGTGTCAGGGAGCATTGTGATGAAAAGTGTATTGAGCATTGTGATGAGAAGTCCATGGATAATTGGGATGACGTGCGTCATGGGGCGTTGTGATGACAAGTGTTATGGAACATTGTGATCACAAGGGTTTGGAGCATTGTGATGACAGAGGCCATGGAGCATTTTGATTTCATTGTGAAGAGAAAATCATGAAGCATTATGATGAAGGGTATGGTGCATTGTGATGATAGCGTTCATGGAGCACTGAGATGAAAAGTGTCATGGAGCATTGTTATGACAGGGGTCTTGGAGCATTGTGATGACAAGGGCATGGAGCATTGTGATGAGAAGGCCAAGGAGAATACTGATGACATGCGTCATGGAGTTTCGTGATGACCAGGGCATAGAGCATTTTGATTACAGGGGTCTTGGAGCATTGAGATGAAAAGGGACATGGAGCATTGTGATTACAGGGGTAATGGAGCATTGTGATGACAAGTGAATTGAGCATTGTGATGAAAAAGGCATGGATCCTATTCATGACAGGATTCAAGGAGCATTCCGAAGACAACTGTCAGGGAGCATTGTGATGACTAGTCTATTGAGCATTGTGATGACAAAGGTCATGGAGCACTGAGATGACAAGGGCATGGAGTATTGTGATGACAGGCTTCATGGAGCGTTGTGATGACAAGTGTTATGGAACATTGTGATCACACGGGTTTGGAGCAATGCGATGACAGAGTTCATGGTTCATATTGATTTCAAGGAGCATGGATCTTTGTGATGACAAGGGCATGAAGCAATGTGATCCCAAGATGCATGGAGGATCGTGATGACAATGGTAATGGAGGAATATGATGACAAGCGCATGGAGCATTGTGATGAAAAGGCCATGTAGCGTTTTGCTGACAAAGGCATGGAGCATTGTGATGACAAGTGTCATGGAGCACTGTGATGACAAACATCACGTAGCATTGTGATTACAGGGGTCTTGGAGCATTGGGATGACACGGCCAAGGATCATTGTGTTGACAAGTGTTATGGAGAATTTTGATGACAAGAGTGCCGGATCATTGTGTTGTCAGGTGTCATGGAGCGTTGTGATGACAGTGGTCATGGAGCATTGGGATGACAAGGGTCATGGAGCATTGTGATCATAATGTCATGGAGCATTGGGTTGAAAATGTTCATGGAGTATTGTGATGAGTGTTGTCATGGAGCATTGTTATGACGGGTGTAATGGATCATTGTGATGAAAAGGGCATGGAACATAGGTCTCTAAAATTTCATGGATTATTGTGATGACAGTGGGTATGGAGCATTGTGATGACAAGGGCTCGGAACACTGTGATACATGGGTCATGGAGGATTGTAATGACATGGGCATGGAGCATTGTGATGAGAAGGGCATCGAGAATTGTGATGACAAGCGTCATGGAGCTTTGTGATGACAAGGACATGGAGCAATATGATGAGACGTTTCAGGGAGCATGTGATGACAATGGCATGGAGCATTGTGATGCCAAGGGTCATGGAGCTGTGTGATAACAAATGTCATGGAGGAGTTTGATGACAAGGGCATGGTGCATTGTGATGAGAAGGGCAGGGAGCATTGTGATGACAGGTGTTATGGAACATTGTGATGTCAGGGCTCATGGAGCATTATGATGATATGGGCATGGAGCATGGTGATGACAGGTGTCATGGAACAGTGTGAGATGACAAGTGTTTTGAGCATTGTGATGACAAACATCTTGGATCATTGAGATGACAAGGGCATGGAGTAGTGTGATGACAGGCATCATGGAGCATTGTGATGAGTGTGTTATGGAACATTGTGATCACAAGGGTTTGGAGCATAGTGATGACAGAGGTCATGGATCATGTTGATTTCAAGGAGCATGGAACATTGTGATGACAAGGGCATGAAGCAATATGATCCCAAGTTTCAGGGAGGATTGTTATGACAATGGTAATGGAGTATTGTGATGAGAATCACATGGAGCACCGTGATGACAAGGTCATGTAGCATTTTGCTGACAAAGGCATGGAGCATTGTGATGACAAGTGTCATGGAACATTGTGATAACAGGGGTCATAGAGCATTAGGATGACAAGAGCATGGAACATTTTGATGAGAAGAGTCATGGAGCATTTTGATGACAAGAGCCTCAGATCATTGTGTTGTCAGGGGCCATTGAGCGTTGTGATGACAGTGGTCATGTAGGATTGGGCTGAAAATGTTCTTGGAGCATTGTGAACACAAGGGAATGGAGCATTGTGGTGACAATATTGTGGAGCATTGTGATGAGATGACCATGGAGTCTTTTGATGACAAGTCTCATGGTGCAAGCTGATGGAAAGGGGCATGGAGCATTGTGATTACAGTTGTCTTGGAGCATTGTGATGACAAGAGCATGGAACATTGTGATGAGAAGTCCATGGAACATTCTGATGACCTGCATCATGGAGCTTTGCGATGACAATGGCAAGAGGCATTGTGATTAGAGGGATCTTGGAGCATTGTGATGAAAAGGGCATGGATCATTGTGATGACAAAGGCATGGAGCCTTGTCATGACAGGGTTCAAGGAGCATACTGACAACAAGTGTCAGGGAGCATTGTGATGACAAGTGTCATGGAGTACTCTGATGACAAGCGTCATGGAGCCTTGTGATAACCGGGGTCTTGGAGCATTGTGATGAAAAGTGAATGCATCATTGTGATGAAAAAGGCATGGTGCCTTGTCATGACAGGGTTCAAGGAGCACCCTGACGACAAGTGTCAGGGAGCATTGTGATGAAAAGTGTATTGAGCATTGTGATGAGAAGTCCATGGATAATTGGGATGACGTGCGTCATGGGGCGTTGTGATGACAAGTGTTATGGAACATTGTGATCACAAGGGTTTGGAGCATTGTGATGACAGAGGCCATGGAGCATTTTGATTTCATTGTGAAGAGAAAATCATGAAGCATTATGATGAAGGGTATGGTGCATTGTCATGATAGCGTTCATGGAGCACTGAGATGAAAAGTGTCATGGAGCATTGTTATGACAGGGGTCTTGGAGCATTGTGATGACAAGGGCATGGAGCATTGTGATGAGAAGGCCAAGGAGAATACTGATGACATGCGTCATGGAGTTTCGTGATGACCAGGGCATAGAGCATTTTGATTACAGGGGTCTTGGAGCATTGAGATGAAAAGGGACATGGAGCATTGTGATTACAGGGGTAATGGAGCATTGTGATGACAAGTGAATCGAGCATTGTGATGAAAAAGGCATGGATCCTATTCATGACAGGATTCAAGGAGCATTCCGAAGACAACTGTCAGGGAGCATTGTGATGACTAGTCTATTGAGCATTGTGATGACAAAGGTCATGGAGCACTGAGATGACAAGGGCATGGAGTATTGTGATGACAGGCTTCATGGAGCGTTGTGATGACAAGTGTTATGGAACATTGTGATCACACGGGTTTGGAGCAATGCGATGACAGAGTTCATGGTTCATATTGATTTCAAGGAGCATGGATCTTTGTGATGACAAGGGCATGAAGCAATGTGATCCCAAGATGCATGGAGGATCGTGATGATAATGGTAATGGAGGAATATGATGACAAGCGCATGGAGCATTGTGATGAAAAGGCCATGTAGCGTTTTGCTGACAAAGGCATGGAGCATTGTGATGACAAGTGTCATGGAGCACTGTGATGACAAACATCACGTAGCATTGTGATTACAGGGGTCATGGAGCATTGGGATGACACGGCCAAGGATCATTGTGTTGACAAGTGTTATGGAGAATTTTGATGACAAGAGTGCCGGATCATTGTGTTGTCAGGTGTCATGGAGCGTTGTGATGACAGTGGTCATGGAGCATTGGGATGACAAGGGTCATGGAGCATTGTGATCATAAGGTCATGGAGCATTGGGTTGAAAATGTTCATGGAGTATTGTGATGAGTGTTGTCATGGAGCATTGTTATGACGGGTGTAATGGATCATTGTGATGAAAAGGGCATGGAACATAGGTCTATAAAATTTCATGGATTATTGTGATGACAGTGGGTATGGAGCATTGTGATGACAAGGGCTCGGAACACTGTGATACATGGGTCATGGAGGATTGTAATGACATGGGCATGGAGCATTGTGATGAGAAGGGCATCGAGAATTGTGATGACAAGCGTCATGGAGCTTTGTGATGACAAGGACATGGAGCAATATGATGAGACGTTTCAGGGAGCATGTGATGACAATGGCATGGAGCATTGTGATGCCAAGGGTCATGGAGCTGTGTGATAACAAATGTCATGGAGGAGTTTGATGACAAGGGCATGGTGCATTGTGATGAGAAGGGCAGGGAGCATTGTGATGACAGGTGTTATGGAACATTGTGATGTCAGGGCTCATGGAGCATTATGATGATATGGGCATGGAGCATGGTGATGACAGGTGTCATGGAACAGTGTGAGATGACAAGTGTTTTGAGCATTGTGATGACAAACATCTTGGATCATTGAGATGACAAGGGCATGGAGTAGTGTGATGACAGGCATCATGGAGCATTGTGATGAGTGTGTTATGGAACATTGTGATCACAAGGGTTTGGAGCATAGTGATGACAGAGGTCATGGATCATGTTGATTTCAAGGAGCATGGAACATTGTGATGACAAGGGCATGAAGCAATATGATCCCAAGTTTCAGGGAGGATTGTTATGACAATGGTAATGGAGTATTGTGATGAGAATCACATGGAGCACCGTGATGACAAGGTCATGTAGCATTTTGCTGACAAAGGCATGGAGCATTGTGATGACAAGTGTCATGGAACATTGTGATAACAGGGGTCATAGAGCATTAGGATGACAAGAGCATGGAGCATTTTGATGAGAAGAGTCATGGAGCATTTTGATGACAAGAGCCTCAGATCATTGTGTTGTCAGGGGCCATTGAGCGTTGTGATGACAGTGGTCATGTAGGATTGTGCTGAAAATGTTCTTGGAGCATTGTGAACACAAGGGAATGGAGCATTGTGGTGACAATATCGTGGAGCATTGTGATGAGATGACCATGGAGTCTTTTGATGACAAGTCTCATGGTGCAAGCTGATGGAAAGGGGCATGGAGCATTGTGATTACAGTTGTCTTGGAGCATTGTGATGACAAGAGCATGGAGCATTGTGATGAGAAGTCCATGGAACATTCTGATGACCTGCATCATGGAGCTTTGCGATGACAATGGCAAGAGGCATTGTGATTAGAGGGATCTTGGAGCATTGTGATGAAAAGGGCATGGATCATTGTGATGACAAAGGCATGGAGCCTCGTCATGACAGGGTTCAAGGAGCATACTGACAACAAGTGTCAGGGAGCATTGTGATGACAAGTGTCATGGAGCACTCTGATGACAAGCGTCATGGAGCCTTGTGATAACCGGGGTCTTGGAGCATTGTGATGAAAAGTGAATGCATCATTGTGATGAAACAGACATGGTGCCTTGTCATGACAGGGTTCAAGGAGCACCCTGACGACAAGTGTCAGGGAGCATTGTGATGAAAAGTGTATTGAGCATTGTGATGACAAAGGTCATGGAGCATTGTGATGAGAAGTCCATGGATAATTGGGATGACGAGCGTCATGGGGCGTTGTGATGACAAGTGTTATGGAACATTGTGATCACAAGGGTTTGGAGCATTGTGATGACAGAGGCCATGGAGCATTTTGATTTCATTGTGAAGAGAAAATCATGAAGCATTATGATGAAGGGCATGGTGCATTGTGATGATAGCGTTCATGGAGCACTGAGATGAAAAGTGTCATGGAGCATTGTTATGACAGGGGTCTTGGAGCATTGTGATGACAAGGGCATGGAGCATTGTGATGAGAAGGCCAAGGAGAATACTGATGACATGCGTCATGGAGTTTCGTGATGACCAGGGCATAGAGCATTTTGATTACAGGGGTCTTGGAGCATTGAGATGAAAAGGGACATGGAGCATTGTGATTACAGGGGTAATGGAGCATTGTGATGACAAGTGAATCGAGCATTGTGATGAAAAAGGCATGGATCCTATTCATGACAGGATTCAAGGAGCATTCCGAAGACAACTGTCAGGGAGCATTGTGATGACTAGTCTATTGAGCATTGTGATGACAAAGGTCATGGAGCACTGAGATGACAAGGGCATGGAGTATTGTGATGACAGGCTTCATGGAGCGTTGTGATGACAAGTGTTATGGAACATTGTGATCACACGGGTTTGGAGCAATGCGATGACAGAGTTCATGGTTCATATTGATTTCAAGGAGCATGGATCTTTGTGATGACAAGGGCATGAAGCAATGTGATCCCAAGATGCATGGAGGATCGTGATGACAATGGTAATGGAGGAATATGATGACAAGCGCATGGAGCATTGTGATGAAAAGGCCATGTAGCGTTTTGCTGACAAAGGCATGGAGCATTGTGATGACAAGTGTCATGGAGCACTGTGATGACAAACATCACGTAGCATTGTGATTACAGGGGTCATGGAGCATTGGGATGACACGGCCAAGGATCATTGTGTTGACAAGTGTTATGGAGAATTTTGATGACAAGAGTGCCGGATCATTGTGTTGTCAGGTGTCATGGAGCGTTGTGATGACAGTGGTCATGGAGCATTGGGATGACAAGGGTCATGGAGCATTGTGATCATAAGGTCATGGAGCATTGGGTTGAAAATGTTCATGGAGTATTGTGATGAGTGTTGTCATGGAGCATTGTTATGACGGGTGTAATGGATCATTGTGATGAAAAGGGCATGGAACATAGGTCTATAAAATTTCATGGATTATTGTGATGACAGTGGGTATGGAGCATTGTGATGACAAGGGCTCGGAACACTGTGATACATGGGTCATGGAGGATTGTAATGACATGGGCATGGAGCATTGTGATGAGAAGGGCATCGAGAATTGTGATGACAAGCGTCATGGAGCTTTGTGATGACAAGGACATGGAGCAATATGATGAGACGTTTCAGGGAGCATGTGATGACAATGGCATGGAGCATTGTGATGCCAAGGGTCATGGAGCTGTGTGATAACAAATGTCATGGAGGAGTTTGATGACAAGGGCATGGTGCATTGTGATGAGAAGGGCAGGGAGCATTGTGATGACAGGTGTTATGGAACATTGTGATCTCAGGGCTCATGGAGCATTATGATGATATGGGCATGGAGCATGGTGATGACAGGTGTCATGGAACAGTGTGAGATGACAAGTGTTTTGAGCATTGTGATGACAAACATCTTGGATCATTGAGATGACATGGGCATGGAGTAGTGTGATGACAGGCATCATGGAGCATTGTGATGAGTGTGTTATGGAACATTGTGATCACAAGGGTTTGGAGCATAGTGATGACAGAGGTCATGGATCATGTTGATTTCAAGGAGCATGGAACATTGTGATGACAAGGGCATGAAGCAATATGATCCCAAGTTTCAGGGAGGATTGTTATGACAATGGTAATGGAGTATTGTGATGAGAATCACATGGAGCACCGTGATGACAAGGTCATGTAGCATTTTGCTGACAAAGGCATGGAGCATTGTGATGACAAGTGTCATGGAACATTGTGATAACAGGGGTCATAGAGCATTAGGATGACAAGAGCATGGAACATTTTGATGAGAAGAGTCATGGAGCATTTTGATGACAAGAGCCTCAGATCATTGTGTTGTCAGGGGCCATTGAGCGTTGTGATGACAGTGGTCATGTAGGATTGGGCTGAAAATGTTCTTGGAGCATTGTGAACACAAGGGAATGGAGCATTGTGGTGACAATATCGTGGAGCATTGTGATGAGATGACCATGGAGTCTTTTGATGACAAGTCTCATGGTGCAAGCTGATGGAAAGGGGCATGGAGCATTGTGATTACAGTTGTCTTGGAGCATTGTGATGACAAGAGAATGGAGCATTGTGATGAGAAGTCCATGGAACATTCTGATGACCTGCATCATGGATCTTTGCGATGACAATTGCAAGAGGCATTGTGATTAGA
The DNA here is from genome assembly GCF_025265405.1 of Mesoplodon densirostris. Lineage (NCBI taxonomy): Eukaryota > Metazoa > Chordata > Mammalia > Artiodactyla > Ziphiidae > Mesoplodon > Mesoplodon densirostris. The sequence continues at coordinate 5,221,807 of NC_082682.1, forward strand.
GGGATCTTGGAGCATTGTGATGAAAAGGGCATGGATCATTGTGATGACAAAGGCATGGAGCCTTGTCATGACAGGGTTCAAGGAGCATACTGACAACAAGTGTCAGGGAGCATTGTGATGACAAGTGTCATGGAGCACTCTGATGACAAGCGTCATGGAGCCTTGTGATAACCGGGGTCTTGGAGCATTGTGATGAAAAGTGAATGCATCATTGTGATGAAACAGGCATGGTGCCTTGTCATGACAGGGTTCAAGGAGCACCCTGACGACAAGTGTCAGGGAGCATTGTGATGAAAAGTGTATTGAGCATTGTGATGAGAAGTCCATGCATAATTGGGATGATGTGCGTCATGGGACGTTGTGATGACAAGTGTTATGGAACATTGTGATCACAAGGGTTTGGAGCATTGTGATGACAGAGGCCATGGAGCATTTTGATTTCATTGTGAAGAGAAAATCATGAAGCATTATGATGAAGGGTATGGTGCATTGTGATGATAGCGTTCATGGAGCACTGAGATGAAAAGTGTCATGGAGCATTGTTATGACAGGGGTCTTGGAGCATTGTGATGACAAGGGCATGGAGCATTGTGATGAGAAGGCCAAGGAGAATACTGATGACATGCGTCATGGAGTTTCGTGATGACCAGGGCATAGAGCATTTTGATTACAGGGGTCTTGGAGCATTGAGATGAAAAGGGACATGGAGCATTGTGATTACAGGGGTAATGGAGCATTGTGATGACAAGTGAATCGAGCATTGTGATGAAAAAGGCATGGATCCTATTCATGACAGGATTCGAGGAGCATTCCGAAGACAACTGTCAGGGAGCATTGTGATGACTAGTCTATTGAGCATTGTGATGACAAAGGTCATGGAGCACTGAGATGACAAGGGCATGGAGTATTGTGATGACAGGCTTCATGGAGCGTTGTGATGACAAGTGTTATGGAACATTGTGATCACACGGGTTTGGAGCAATGCGATGACAGAGTTCATGGTTCATATTGATTTCAAGGAGCATGGATCTTTGTGATGACAAGGGCATGAAGCAATGTGATCCCAAGATGCATGGAGGATCGTGATGATAATGGTAATGGAGGAATATGATGACAAGCGCATGGAGCATTGTGATGAAAAGGCCATGTAGCGTTTTGCTGACAAAGGCATGGAGCATTGTGATGACAAGTGTCATGGAGCACTGTGATGACAAACATCACGTAGCATTGTGATTACAGGGGTCATGGAGCATTGGGATGACACGGCCAAGGATCATTGTGTTGACAAGTGTTATGGAGAATTTTGATGACAAGAGTGCCGGATCATTGTGTTGTCAGGTGTCATGGAGCGTTGTGATGACAGTGGTCATGGAGCATTGGGATGACAAGGGTCATGGAGCATTGTGATCATAAGGTCATGGAGCATTGGGTTGAAAATGTTCATGGAGTATTGTGATGAGTGTTGTCATGGAGCATTGTTATGACGGGTGTAATGGATCATTGTGATGAAAAGGGCATGGAACATAGGTCTATAAAATTTCATGGATTATTGTGATGACAGTGGGTATGGAGCATTGTGATGACAAGGGCTCGGAACACTGTGATACATGGGTCATGGAGGATTGTAATGACATGGGCATGGAGCATTGTGATGAGAAGGGCATCGAGAATTGTGATGACATGCGTCATGGAGCTTTGTGATGACAAGGACATGGAGCAATATGATGAGACGTTTCAGGGAGCATGTGATGACAATGGCATGGAGCATTGTGATGCCAAGGGTCATGGAGCTGTGTGATAACAAATGTCATGGAGGAGTTTGATGACAAGGGCATGGTGCATTGTGATGAGAAGGGCCGGGAGCATTGTGATGACAGGTGTTATGGAACATTGTGATCTCAGGGCTCATGGAGCATTATGATGATATGGGCATGGAGCATGGTGATGACAGGTGTCATGGAACAGTGTGAGATGACAAGTGTTTTGAGCATTGTGATGACAAACATCTTGGATCATTGAGATGACAAGGGCATGGAGTAGTGTGATGACAGGCATCATGGAGCATTGTGATGAGTGTGTTATGGAACATTGTGATCACAAGGGTTTGGAGCATAGTGATGACAGAGGTCATGGATCATGTTGATTTCAAGGAGCATGGAACATTGTGATGACAAGGGCATGAAGCAATATGATCCCAAGTTTCAGGGAGGATTGTTATGACAATGGTAATGGAGTATTGTGATGAGAATCACATGGAGCACCGTGATGACAAGGTCATGTAGCATTTTGCTGACAAAGGCATGGAGCATTGTGATGACAAGTGTCATGGAACATTGTGATAACAGGGGTCATAGAGCATTAGGATGACAAGAGCATGGAGCATTTTGATGAGAAGAGTCATGGAGCATTTTGATGACAAGAGCCTCAGATCATTGTGTTGTCAGGGGCCATTGAGCGTTGTGATGACAGTGGTCATGTAGGATTGGGCTGAAAATGTTCTTGGAGCATTGTGAACACAAGGGAATGGAGCATTGTGGTGACAATATCGTGGAGCATTGTGATGAGATGACCATGGAGTCTTTTGATGACAAGTCTCATGGTGCAAGCTGATGGAAAGGGGCATGGAGCATTGTGATTACAGTTGTCTTGGAGCATTGTGATGACAAGAGCATGGAGCATTGTGATGAGAAGTCCATGGAACATTCTGATGACCTGCATCATGGAGCTTTGCGATGACAATGGCAAGAGGCATTGTGATTAGAGGGATCTTGGAGCATTGTGATGAAAAGGGCATGGATCATTGTGATGACAAAGGCATGGAGCCTCGTCATGACAGGGTTCAAGGAGCATACTGACAACAAGTGTCAGGGAGCATTGTGATGACAAGTGTCATGGAGCACTCTGATGACAAGCGTCATGGAGCCTTGTGATAACCGGGGTCTTGGAGCATTGTGATGAAAAGTGAATGCATCATTGTGATGAAACAGACATGGTGCCTTGTCATGACAGGGTTCAAGGAGCACCCTGACGACAAGTGTCAGGGAGCATTGTGATGAAAAGTGTATTGAGCATTGTGATGACAAAGGTCATGGAGCATTGTGATGAGAAGTCCAAGGATAATTGGGATGACGAGCGTCATGGGGCGTTGTGATGACAAGTGTTATGGAACATTGTGATCACAAGGGTTTGGAGCATTGTGATGACAGAGGCCATGGAGCATTTTGATTTCATTGTGAAGAGAAAATCATGAAGCATTATGATGAAGGGCATGGTGCATTGTGATGATAGCGTTCATGGAGCACTGAGATGAAAAGTGTCATGGAGCATTGTTATGACAGGGGTCTTGGAGCATTGTGATGACAAGGGCATGGAGCATTGTGATGAGAAGGCCAAGGAGAATACTGATGACATGCGTCATGGAGTTTCGTGATGACCAGGGCATAGAGCATTTTGATTACAGGGGTCTTGGAGCATTGAGATGAAAAGGGACATGGAGCATTGTGATTACAGGGGTAATGGAGCATTGTGATGACAAGTGAATCGAGCATTGTGATGAAAAAGGCATGGATCCTATTCATGACAGGATTCAAGGAGCATTCCGAAGACAACTGTCAGGGAGCATTGTGATGACAAGTCTATTGAGCATTGTGATGACAAAGGTCATGGAGCACTGAGATGACAAGGGCATGGAGTATTGTGATGACAGGCTTCATGGAGCGTTGTGATGACAAGTGTTATGGAACATTGTGATGAGAAGTCCATGGAACATTCTGATGACCTGCATCATGGAGCTTTGCGATGACAATGGCAAGAGGCATTGTGATTAGAGGGATCTTGGAGCATTGTGATGAAAAGGGCATGGATCATTGTGATGACAAAGGCATGGAGCCTTGTCATGACAGGGTTCAAGGAGCATACTGACAACAAGTGTCAGGGAGCATTGTGATGACAAGTGTCATGGAGTACTCTGATGACAAGCGTCATGGAGCCTTGTGATAACCGGGGTCTTGGAGCATTGTGATGAAAAGTGAATGCATCATTGTGATGAAAAAGGCATGGTGCCTTGTCATGACAGGGTTCAAGGAGCACCCTGACGACAAGTGTCAGGGAGCATTGTGATGAAAAGTGTATTGAGCATTGTGATGAGAAGTCCATGGATAATTGGGATGACGTGCGTCATGGGGCGTTGTGATGACAAGTGTTATGGAACATTGTGATCACAAGGGTTTGGAGCATTGTGATGACAGAGGCCATGGAGCATTTTGATTTCATTGTGAAGAGAAAATCATGAAGCATTATGATGAAGGGTATGGTGCATTGTGATGATAGCGTTCATGGAGCACTGAGATGAAAAGTGTCATGGAGCATTGTTATGACAGGGGTCTTGGAGCATTGTGATGACAAGGGCATGGAGCATTGTGATGAGAAGGCCAAGGAGAATACTGATGACATGCGTCATGGAGTTTCGTGATGACCAGGGCATAGAGCATTTTGATTACAGGGGTCTTGGAGCATTGAGATGAAAAGGGACATGGAGCATTGTGATTACAGGGGTAATGGAGCATTTTGATGACAAGTGAATCGAGCATTGTGATGAAAAAGGCATGGATCCTATTCATGACAGGATTCAAGGAGCATTCCGAAGACAACTGTCAGGGAGCATTGTGATGACTAGTCTATTGAGCATTGTGATGACAAAGGTCATGGAGCACTGAGATGACAAGGGCATGGAGTATTGTGATGACAGGCTTCATGGAGCGTTGTGATGACAAGTGTTATGGAACATTGTGATCACACGGGTTTGGAGCAATGCGATGACAGAGTTCATGGTTCATATTGATTTCAAGGAGCATGGATCTTTGTGATGACAAGGGCATGAAGCAATGTGATCCCAAGATGCATGGAGGATCGTGATGATAATGGTAATGGAGGAATATGATGACAAGCGCATGGAGCATTGTGATGAAAAGGCCATGTAGCGTTTTGCTGACAAAGGCATGGAGCATTGTGATGACAAGTGTCATGGAGCACTGTGATGACAAACATCACGTAGCATTGTGATTACAGGGGTCATGGAGCATTGGGATGACACGGCCAAGGATCATTGTGTTGACAAGTGTTATGGAGAATTTTGATGACAAGAGTGCCGGATCATTGTGTTGTCAGGTGTCATGGAGCGTTGTGATGACAGTGGTCATGGAGCATTGGGATGACAAGGGTCATGGAGCATTGTGATCATAAGGTCATGGAGCATTGGGTTGAAAATGTTCATGGAGTATTGTGATGAGTGTTGTCATGGAGCATTGTTATGACGGGTGTAATGGATCATTGTGATGAAAAGGGCATGGAACATAGGTCTATAAAATTTCATGGATTATTGTGATGACAGTGGGTATGGAGCATTGTGATGACAAGGGCTCGGAACACTGTGATACATGGGTCATGGAGGATTGTAATGACATGGGCATGGAGCAGTGTGATGAGAAGGGCATCGAGAATTGTGATGACAAGCGTCATGGAGCTTTGTGATGACAAGGACATGGAGCAATATGATGAGACGTTTCAGGGAGCATGTGATGACAATGGCATGGAGCATTGTGATGCCAAGGGTCATGGAGCTGTGTGATAACAAATGTCATGGAGGAGTTTGATGACAAGGGCATGGTGCATTGTGATGAGAAGGGCAGGGAGCATTGTGATGACAGGTGTTATGGAACATTGTGATGTCAGGGCTCATGGAGCATTATGATGATATGGGCATGGAGCATGGTGATGACAGGTGTCATGGAACAGTGTGAGATGACAAGTGTTTTGAGCATTGTGATGACAAACATCTTGGATCATTGAGATGACAAGGGCATGGAGTAGTGTGATGACAGGCATCATGGAGCATTGTGATGAGTGTGTTATGGAACATTGTGATCACAAGGGTTTGGAGCATAGTGATGACAGAGGTCATGGATCATGTTGATTTCAAGGAGCATGGAACATTGTGATGACAAGGGCATGAAGCAATATGATCCCAAGTTTCAGGGAGGATTGTTATGACAATGGTAATGGAGTATTGTGATGAGAATCACATGGAGCACCGTGATGACAAGGTCATATAGCATTTTGCTGACAAAGGCATGGAGCATTGTGATGACAAGTGTCATGGAACATTGTGATAACAGGGGTCATAGAGCATTAGGATGACAAGAGCATGGAGCATTTTGATGAGAAGAGTCATGGAGCATTTTGATGACAAGAGCCTCAGATCATTGTGTTGTCAGGGGCCATTGAGCGTTGTGATGACAGTGGTCATGTAGGATTGTGCTGAAAATGTTCTTGGAGCATTGTGAACACAAGGGAATGGAGCATTGTGGTGACAATATCGTGGAGCATTGTGATGAGATGACCATGGAGTCTTTTGATGACAAGTCTCATGGTGCAAGCTGATGGAAAGGGGCATGGAGCATTGTGATTACAGTTGTCTTGGAGCATTGTGATGACAAGAGCATGGAGCATTGTGATGAGAAGTCCATGGAACATTCTGATGACCTGCATCATGGAGCTTTGCGATGACAATGGCAAGAGGCATTGTGATTAGAGGGATCTTGGAGCATTGTGATGAAAAGGGCATGGATCATTGTGATGACAAAGGCATGGAGCCTCGTCATGACAGGGTTCAAGGAGCATACTGACAACAAGTGTCAGGGAGCATTGTGATGACAAGTGTCATGGAGCACTCTGATGACAAGCGTCATGGAGCCTTGTGATAACCGGGGTCTTGGAGCATTGTGATGAAAAGTGAATGCATCATTGTGATGAAACAGACATGGTGCCTTGTCATGACAGGGTTCAAGGAGCACCCTGACGACAAGTGTCAGGGAGCATTGTGATGAAAAGTGTATTGAGCATTGTGATGACAATGGTCATGGAGCATTGTGATGAGAAGTCCATGGATAATTGGGATGACGAGCGTCATGGGGCGTTGTGATGACAAGTGTTATGGAACATTGTGATCACAAGGGTTTGGAGCATTGTGATGACAGAGGCCATGGAGCATTTTGATTTCATTGTGAAGAGAAAATCATGAAGCATTATGATGAAGGGCATGGTGCATTGTGATGATAGCGTTCATGGAGCACTGAGATGAAAAGTGTCATGGAGCATTGTTATGACAGGGGTCTTGGAGCATTGTGATGACAAGGGCATGGAGCATTGTGATGAGAAGGCCAAGGAGAATACTGATGACATGCGTCATGGAGTTTCGTGATGACCAGGGCATAGAGCATTTTGATTACAGGGGTCTTGGAGCATTGAGATGAAAAGGGACATGGAGCATTGTGATTACAGGGGTAATGGAGCATTGTGATGACAAGTGAATCGAGCATTGTGATGAAAAAGGCATGGATCCTATTCATGACAGGATTCAAGGAGCATTCCGAAGACAACTGTCAGGGAGGATTGTGATGACAAGTCTATTGAGCATTGTGATGACAAAGGTCATGGAGCACTGAGATGACAAGGGCATGGAGTATTGTGATGACAGGCTTCATGGAGCGTTGTGATGACAAGTGTTATGGAACATTGTGATGAGAACTCCATGGAACATTCTGATGACCTGCATCATGGAGATTTGCGATGACAATGGCAAGAGGCATTGTGATTAGAGGGATCTTGGAGCATTGTGATGAAAAGGGCATGGATCATTGTGATGACAAAGGCATGGAGCCTTGTCATGACAGGGTTCAAGGAGCATACTGACAACAAGTGTCAGGGAGCATTGTGATGACAAGTGTCATGGAGTACTCTGATGACAAGCGTCATGGAGCCTTGTGATAACCGGGGTCTTGGAGCATTGTGATGAAAAGTGAATGCATCATTGTGATGAAAAAGGCATGGTGCCTTGTCATGACAGGGTTCAAGGAGCACCCTGACGACAAGTGTCAGGGAGCATTGTGATGAAAAGTGTATTGAGCATTGTGATGAGAAGTCCATGGATAATTGGGATGACGAGCGTCATGGGGCGTTGTGATGACAAGTGTTATGGAACATTGTGATCACAAGGGTTTGGAGCATTGTGATGACAGAGGCCATGGAGCATTTTGATTTCATTGTGAAGAGAAAATCATGAAGCATTATGATGAAGGGTATGGTGCATTGTGATGATAGCGTTCATGGAGCACTGAGATGAAAAGTGTCATGGAGCATTGTTATGACAGGGGTCTTGGAGCATTGTGATGACAAGGGCATGGAGCATTGTGATGAGAAGGCCAAGGAGAATACTGATGACATGCGTCATGGAGTTTCGTGATGACCAGGGCATAGAGCATTTTGATTACAGGGGTCTTGGAGCATTGAGATGAAAAGGGACATGGAGCATTGTGATTACAGGGGTAATGGAGCATTGTGATGACAAGTGAATCGAGCATTGTGATGAAAAAGGCATGGATCCTATTCATGACAGGATTCAAGGAGCATTCCGAAGACAACTGTCAGGGAGCATTGTGATGACTAGTCTATTGAGCATTGTGATGACAAAGGTCATGGAGCACTGAGATGACAAGGGCATGGAGTATTGTGATGACAGGCTTCATGGAGCGTTGTGATGACAAGCGTTATGGAACATTGTGATCACACGGGTTTGGAGCAATGCGATGACAGAGTTCATGGTTCATATTGATTTCAAGGAGCATGGATCTTTGTGATGACAAGGGCATGAAGCAATGTGATCCCAAGATGCATGGAGGATCGTGATGATAATGGTAATGGAGGAATATGATGACAAGCGCATGGAGCATTGTGATGAAAAGGCCATGTAGCGTTTTGCTGACAAAGGCATGGAGCATTGTGATGACAAGTGTCATGGAGCACTGTGATGACAAACATCACGTAGCATTGTGATTACAGGGGTCATGGAGCATTGGGATGACACGGCCAAGGATCATTGTGTTGACAAGTGTTATGGAGAATTTTGATGACAAGAGTGCCGGATCATTGTGTTGTCAGGTGTCATGGAGCGTTGTGATGACAGTGGTCATGGAGCATTGGGATGACAAGGGTCATGGAGCATTGTGATCATAAGGTCATGGAGCATTGGGTTGAAAATGTTCATGGAGTATTGTGATGAGTGTTGTCATGGAGCATTGTTATGACGGGTGTAATGGATCATTGTGATGAAAAGGGCATGGAACATAGGTCTCTAAAATTTCATGGATTATTGTGATGACAGTGGGTATGGAGCATTGTGATGACAAGGGCTCGGAACACTGTGATACATGGGTCATGGAGGATTGTAATGACATGGGCATGGAGCATTGTGATGAGAAGGGCATCGAGAATTGTGATGACAAGCGTCATGGAGCTTTGTGATGACAAGGACATGGAGCAATATGATGAGACGTTTCAGGGAGCATGTGATGACAATGGCATGGAGCATTGTGATGCCAAGGGTCATGGAGCTGTGTGATAACAAATGTCATGGAGGAGTTTGATGACAAGGGCATGGTGCATTGTGATGAGAAGGGCAGGGAGCATTGTGATGACAGGTGTTATGGAACATTGTGATCGCAGGGCTCATGGAGCATTATGATGATATGGGCATGGAGCATGGTGATGACAGGTGTCATGGAACAGTGTGAGATGACAAGTGTTTTGAGCATTGTGATGACAAACATCTTGGATCATTGAGATGACAAGGGCATGGAGTAGTGTGATGACAGGCATCATGGAGCATTGTGATGAGTGTGTTATGGAACATTGTGATCACAAGGGTTTGGAGCATAGTGATGACAGAGGTCATGGATCATGTTGATTTCAAGGAGCATGGAACATTGTGATGACAAGGGCATGAAGCAATATGATCCCAAGTTTCAGGGAGGATTGTTATGACAATGGTAATGGAGTATTGTGATGAGAATCACATGGAGCACCGTGATGACAAGGTCATGTAGCATTTTGCTGACAAAGGCATGGAGCATTGTGATGACAAGTGTCATGGAACATTGTGATAATAGGGGTCATAGAGCATTAGGATGACAAGAGCATGGAGCATTTTGATGAGAAGAGTCATGGAGCATTTTGATGACAAGAGCCTCAGATCATTGTGTTGTCAGGGGCCATTGAGCGTTGTGATGACAGTGGTCATGTAGGATTGTGCTGAAAATGTTCTTGGAGCATTGTGAACACAAGGGAATGGAGCATTGTGGTGACAATATCGTGGAGCATTGTGATGAGATGACCATGGAGTCTTTTGATGACAAGTCTCATGGTGCAAGCTGATGGAAAGGGGCATGGAGCATTGTGATTACAGTTGTCTTGGAGCATTGTGATGACAAGAGCATGGAGCATTGTGATGAGAAGTCCATGGAACATTCTGATGACCTGCATCATGGAGCTATGCGATGACAATGGCAAGAGGCATTGTGATTAGAGGGATCTTGGAGCATTGTGATGAAAAGGGCATGGATCATTGTGATGACAATGGCATGGAGCCTCGTCATGACAGGGTTCAAGGAGCATACTGACAACAAGTGTCAGGGAGCATTGTGATGACAAGTGTCATGGAGCACTCTGATGACCAGCGTCATGGAGCCTTGTGATAACCGGGGTCTTGGAGCATTGTGATGAAAAGTGAATGCATCATTGTGATGAAACAGACATGGTGCCTTGTCATGACAGGGTTCAAGGAGCACCCTGACGACAAGTGTCAGGGAGCATTGTGATGAAAAGTGTATTGAGCATTGTGATGACAAAGGTCATGGAGCATTGTGATGAGAAGTCCATGGATAATTGGGATGACGAGCGTCATGGGGCGTTGTGATGACAAGTGTTATGGAACATTGTGATCACAAGGGTTTGGAGCATTGTGATGACAGAGGCCATGGAGCATTTTGATTTCATTGTGAAGAGAAAATCATGAAGCATTATGATGAAGGGCATGGTGCATTGTGATGATAGCGTTCATGGAGCACTGAGATGAAAAGTGTCATGGAGCATTGTTATGACAGGGGTCTTGGAGCATTGTGATGACAAGGGCATGGAGCATTGTGATGAGAAGGCCAAGGAGAATACTGATGACATGCGTCATGGAGTTTCGTGATGACCAGGGCATAGAGCATTTTGATTACAGGGGTCTTGGAGCATTGAGATGAAAAGGGACATGGAGCATTGTGATTACAGGGGTAATGGAGCATTGTGATGACAAGTGAATCGAGCATTGTGATGAAAAAGGCATGGATCCTATTCATGACAGGATTCAAGGAGCATTCCGAAGACAACTGTCAGGGAGCATTGTTATGACAAGTGTATTGAGCATTGTGATGACAAAGGTCATGGAGCATTGAGATGACAAGGGCATGGAGTATTGTGATGACAGGCTTCATGGAGCGTTGTGATGACAAGTGTTATGGAACATTGTGATGAGAAGTCCATGGAACATTCTGATGACCTGCATCATGGAGCTTTGCGATGACAATGGCAAGAGGCATTGTGATTAGAGGGATCTTGGAGCATTGTGATGAATAGGGCATGGATCATTGTGATGACAAAGGCATGGAGCCCTGTCATGACAGGGTTCAAGGAGCATACTGACAACAAGTGTCAGGGAGCATTGTGATGACAAGTGTCATGGAGTACTCTGATGACAAGCGTCATGGAGCCTTGTGATAACCGGGGTCTTGGAGCATTGTGATGAAAAGTGAATGCATCATTGTGATGAAAAAGGCATGGTGCCTTGTCATGACAGGGTTCAAGGAGCACCCTGACGACAAGTGTCAGGGAGCATTGTGATGAAAAGTGTATTGAGCATTGTGATGAGAAGTCCATGGATAATTGGGATGACGTGCGTCATGGGGCGTTGTGATGACAAGTGTTATGGAACATTGTGATCACAAGGGTTTGGAGCATTGTGATGACAGAGGCCATGGAGCATTTTGATTTCATTGTGAAGAGAAAATCATGAAGCATTATGATGAAGGGTATGGTGCATTGTGATGATAGCGTTCATGGAGCACTGAGATGAAAAGTGTCATGGAGCATTGTTATGACAGGGGTCTTGGAGCATTGTGATGACAAGGGCATGGAGCATTGTGATGAGAAGGCCAAGGAGAATACTGATGACATGCGTCATGGAGTTTCGTGATGACCAGGGCATAGAGCATTTTGATTACAGGGGTCTTGGAGCATTGAGATGAAAAGGGACATGGAGCATTGTGATTACAGGGGTAATGGAGCATTGTGATGACAAGTGAATCGAGCATTGTGATGAAAAAGGCATGTATCCTATTCATGACAGGAATCAAGGAGCATTCCGAAGACAACTGTCAGGGAGCATTGTGATGACTAGTCTATTGAGCATTGTGATGACAAAGGTCATGGAGCACTGAGATGACAAGGGCATGGGTATTGTGATGACAGGCTTCATGGAGCGTTGTGATGACAAGTGTTATGGAACATTGTGATCACACGGGTTTGGAGCAATGCGATGACAGAGTTCATGGTTCATATTGATTTCAAGGAGCATGGATCTTTGTGATGACAAGGGCATGAAGCAATGTGATCCCAAGATGCATGGAGGATCGTGATGACAATGGTAATGGAGGAATATGATGACAAGCGCATGGAGCATTGTGATGAAAAGGCCATGTAGCGTTTTGCTGACAAAGGCATGGAGCATTGTGATGACAAGTGTCATGGAGCACTGTGATGACAAACATCACGTAGCATTGTGATTACAGGGGTCATGGAGCATTGGGATGACACGGCCAAGGATCATTGTGTTGACAAGTGTTATGGAGAATTTTGATGACAAGAGTGCCGGATCATTGTGTTGTCAGGTGTCATGGAGCGTTGTGATGACAGTGGTCATGGAGCATTGGGATGACAAGGGTCATGGAGCATTGTGATCATAAGGTCATGGAGCATTGGGTTGAAAATGTTCATGGAGTATTGTGATGAGTGTTGTCATGGAGCATTGTTATGACGGGTGTAATGGATCATTGTGATGAAAAGGGCATGGAACATAGGTCTATAAAATTTCATGGATTATTGTGATGACAGTGGGTATGGAGCATTGTGATGACAAGGGCTCGGAACACTGTGATACATGGGTCATGGAGGATTGTAATGACATGGGCATGGAGCATTGTGATGAGAAGGGCATCGAGAATTGTGATGACAAGCGTCATGGAGCTTTGTGATGACAAGGACATGGAGCAATATGATGAGACGTTTCAGGGAGCATGTGATGACAATGGCATGGAGCATTGTGATGCCAAGGGTCATGGAGCTGTGTGATAACAAATGTCATGGAGGAGTTTGATGACAAGGGCATGGTGCATTGTGATGAGAAGGGCAGGGAGCATTGTGATGACAGGTGTTATGGAACATTGTGATCTCAGGGCTCATGGAGCATTATGATGATATGGGCATGGAGCATGGTGATGACAGGTGTCATGGAACAGTGTGAGATGACAAGTGTTTTGAGCATTGTGATGACAAACATCTTGGATCATTGAGATGACAAGGGCATGGAGTAGTGTGATGACAGGCATCATGGAGCATTGTGATGAGTGTGTTATGGAACATTGTGATCACAAGGGTTTGGAGCATAGTGATGACAGAGGTCATGGATCATGTTGATTTCAAGGAGCATGGAACATTGTGATGACAAGGGCATGAAGCAATATGATCCCAAGTTTCAGGGAGGATTGTTATGACAATGGTAATGGAGTATTGTGATGAGAATCACATGGAGCACCGTGATGACAAGGTCATGTAGCATTTTGCTGACAAAGGCATGGAGCATTGTGATGACAAGTGTCATGGAACATTGTGATAACAGGGGTCATAGAGCATTAGGATTACAAGAGCATGGAGCATTTTGATGAGAAGAGTCATGGAGCATTTTGATGACAAGAGCCTCAGATCATTGTGTTGTCAGGGGCCATTGAGCGTTGTGATGACAGTGGTCATGTAGGATTGTGCTGAAAATGTTCTTGGAGCATTGTGAACACAAGGGAATGGAGCATTGTGGTGACAATATCGTGGAACATTGTGATGAGATGACCATGGAGTCTTTTGATGACAAGTCTCATGGTGCAAGCTGATGGAAAGGGGCATGGAGCATTGTGATTACAGTTGTCTTGGAGCATTGTGATGACAAGAGCATGGAGCATTGTGATGAGAAGTCCATGGAACATTCTGATGACCTGCATCATGGAGCTTTGCGATGACAATGGCAAGAGGCATTGTGATTAGAGGTATCTTGGAGCATTGTGATGAATAGGGCATGGATCATTGTGATGACAAAGGCATGGAGCCCTGTCATGACAGGGTTCAAGGAGCATACTGACAACAAGTGTCAGGGAGCATTGTGATGACAAGTGTCATGGAGTACTCTGATGACAAGCGTCATGGAGCCTTGTGATAACCGGGGTCTTGGAGCATTGTGATGAAAAGTGAATGCATCATTGTGATGAAAAAGGCATGGTGCCTTGTCATGACAGGGTTCAAGGAGCACCCTGACGACAAGTGTCAGGGAGCATTGTGATGAAAAGTGTATTGAGCATTGTGATGAGAAGTCCATGGATAATTGGGATGACGTGCGTCATGGGGCGTTGTGATGACAAGTGTTATGGAACATTGTGATCAAAAGGGTTTGGAGCATTGTGATGACAGAGGCCATGGAGCATTTTGATTTCATTGTGAAGAGAAAATCATGAAGCATTATGATGAAGGGTATGGTGCATTGTGATGATAGCGTTCATGGAGCACTGAGATGAAAAGTGTCATGGAGCATTGTTATGACAGGGGTCTTGGAGCATTGTGATGACAAGGGCATGGAGCATTGTGATGAGAAGGCCAAGGAGAATACTGATGACATGCGTCATGGAGTTTCGTGATGACCAGGGCATAGAGCATTTTGATTACAGGGGTCTTGGAGCATTGAGATGAAAAGGGACATGGAGCATTGTGATGACAAGTGAATCGAGCATTGTGATGAAAAAGGAATGTATCCTATTCATGACAGGAATCAAGGAGCATTCCGAAGACAACTGTCAGGGAGCATTGTGATGACTAGTCTATTGAGCTTTGTGATGACAAAGGTCATGGAGCACTGAGATGACAAGGGCATGGGTATTGTGATGACAGGCTTCATGGAGCGTTGTGATGACAAGTGTTATGGAACATTGTGATCACACGGGTTTGGAGCAATGCGATGACAGAGTTCATGGTTCATATTGATTTCAAGGAGCATGGATCTTTGTGATGACAAGGGCATGAAGCAATGTGATCCCAAGATGCATGGAGGATCGTGATGGCAATGGTAATGGAGGAATATGATGACAAGCGCATGGAGCATTGTGATGAAAAGGCCATGTAGCGTTTTGCTGACAAAGGCATGGAGCATTGTGATGACAAGTGTCATGGAGCACTGTGATGACAAACATCACGTAGCATTGTGATTACAGGGGTCATGGAGCATTGGGATGACACGGCCAAGGATCATTGTGTTGACAAGTGTTATGGAGAATTTTGATGACAAGAGTGCCGGATCATTGTGTTGTCAGGTGTCATGGAGCGTTGTGATGACAGTGGTCATGGAGCATTGGGATGACAAGGGTCATGGAGCATTGTGATCATAAGGTCATGGAGCATTGGGTTGAAAATGTTCATGGAGTATTGTGATGAGTGTTGTCATGGAGCATTGTTATGACGGGTGTAATGGATCATTGTGATGAAAAGGGCATGGAACATAGGTCTATAAAATTTCATGGATTATTGTGATGACAGTGGGTATGGAGCATTGTGATGACAAGGGCTCGGAACACTGTGATACATGGGTCATGGAGGATTGTAATGACATGGGCATGGAGCAGTGTGATGAGAAGGGCATCGAGAATTGTGATGACAAGCGTCATGGAGCTTTGTGATGACAAGGACATGGAGCAATATGATGAGACGTTTCAGGGAGCATGTGATGACAATGGCATGGAGCATTGTGATGCCAAGGGTCATGGAGCTGTGTGATAACAAATGTCATGGAGGAGTTTGATGACAAGGGCATGGTGCATTGTGATGAGAAGGGCAGGGAGCATTGTGATGACAGGTGTTATGGAACATTGTGATGTCAGGGCTCATGGAGCATTATGATGATATGGGCATGGAGCATGGTGATGACAGGTGTCATGGAACAGTGTGAGATGACAAGTGTTTTGAGCATTGTGATGACAAACATCTTGGATCATTGAGATGACAAGGGCATGGAGTAGTGTGATGACAGGCATCATGGAGCATTGTGATGAGTGTGTTATGGAACATTGTGATCACAAGGGTTTGGAGCATAGTGATGACAGAGGTCATGGATCATGTTGATTTCAAGGAGCATGGAACATTGTGATGACAAGGGCATGAAGCAATATGATCCCAAGTTTCAGGGAGGATTGTTATGACAATGGTAATGGAGTATTGTGATGAGAATCACATGGAGCACCGTGATGACAAGGTCATGTAGCATTTTGCTGACAAAGGCATGGAGCATTGTGATGACAAGTGTCATGGAACATTGTGATAACAGGGGTCATAGAGCATTAGGATGACAAGAGCATGGAGCATATTGATGAGAAGATTCATGGAGCATTTTGATGACAAGAGCCACAGATCATTGTGTTGTCAGGGGCCATTGAGCGTTGTGATGACAGTGGTCATGTAGGATTGTGCTGAAAATGTTCTTGGAGCATTGTGAACACAAGGGAATGGAGCATTGTGGTGACAATATCGTGTAGCATTGTGATGAGATGACCATGGAGTCTTTTGATGACAAGTCTCATGGTGCAAGCTGATGGAAAGGGGCATGGAGCATTGTGATTACAGTTGTTTTGGAGCATTGTGATGACAAGAGCATGGAGCATTGTGATGAGAAGTCCATGGAACATTCTGATGACCTGCATCATGGAGCTTTGCGATGACAATGGCAAGAGGCATTGTGATTAGAGGGATCTTGGAGCATTGTGATGAATAGGGCATGGATCATTGTGATGACAAAGGCATGGAGCCCTGTCATGACAGGGTTCAAGGAGCATACTGACAACAAGTGTCAGGGAGCATTGTGATGACAAGTGTCATGGAGTACTCTGATGACAAGCGTCATGGAGCCTTGTGATAACCGGGGTCTTGGAGCATTGTGATGAAAAGTGAATGCATCATTGTGATGAAAAAGGCATGGTGCCTTGTCATGACAGGGTTCAAGGAGCACCCTGACGACAAGTGTCAGGGAGCATTGTGATGAAAAGTGTATTGAGCATTGTGATGAGAAGTCCATGGATAATTGGGATGACGTGCGTCATGGGGCGTTGTGATGACAAGTGTTATGGAACATTGTGATCACAAGGGTTTGGAGCATTGTGATGACAGAGGCCATGGAGCATTTTGATTTCATTGTGAAGAGAAAATCATGAAGCATTATGATGAAGGGTATGGTGCATTGTGATGATAGCGTTCATGGATCACTGAGATGAAAAGTGTCATGGAGCATTGTTATGACAGGGGTCTTGGAGCATTGTGATGACAAGGGCATGGAGCATTGTGATGAGAAGGCCAAGGAGAATACTGATGACATGCGTCATGGAGTTTCGTGATGACCAGGGCATAGAGCATTTTGATTACAGGGGTCTTGGAGCATTGAGATGAAAAGGGACATGGAGCATTGTGATTACAGGGGTAATGGAGCATTGTGATGACAAGTGAATCGAGCATTGTGATGAAAAAGGCATGGATCCTATTCATGACAGGATTCAAGGAGCATTCCGAAGACAACTGTCAGGGAGCATTGTGATGACTAGTCTATTGAGCATTGTGATGACAAAGGTCATGGAGCACTGAGATGACAAGGGCATGGAGTATTGTGATGACAGGCTTCATGGAGCGTTGTGATGACAAGTGTTATGGAACATTGTGATCACACGGGTTTGGAGCAATGCGATGACAGAGTTCATGGTTCATATTGATTTCAAGGAGCATGGATCTTTGTGATGACAAGGGCATGAAGCAATGTGATCCCAAGATGCATGGAGGATCGTGATGATAATGGTAATGGAGGAATATGATGACAAGCGCATGGAGCATTGTGATGAAAAGGCCATGTAGCGTTTTGCTGACAAAGGCATGGAGCATTGTGATGACAAGTGTCATGGAGCACTGTGATGACAAACATCACGTAGCATTGTGATTACAGGGGTCATGGAGCATTGGGATGACACGGCCAAGGATCATTGTGTTGACAAGTGTTATGGAGAATTTTGATGACAAGAGTGCCGGATCATTGTGTTGTCAGGTGTCATGGAGCGTTGTGATGACAGTGGTCATGGAGCATTGGGATGACAAGGGTCATGGAGCATTGTGATCATAAGGTCATGGAGCATTGGGTTGAAAATGTTCATGGAGTATTGTGATGAGTGTTGTCATGGAGCATTGTTATGACGGGTGTAATGGATCATTGTGATGAAAAGGGCATGGAACATAGGTCTATAAAATTTCATGGATTATTGTGATGACAGTGGGTATGGAGCATTGTGATGACAAGGGCTCGGAACACTGTGATACATGGGTCATGGAGGATTGTAATGACATGGGCATGGAGCATTGTGATGAGAAGGGCATCGAGAATTGTGATGACAAGCGTCATGGAGCTTTGTGATGACAAGGACATGGAGCAATATGATGAGACGTTTCAGGGAGCATGTGATGACAATGGCATGGAGCATTGTGATGCCAAGGGTCATGGAGCTGTGTGATAACAAATGTCATGGAGGAGTTTGATGACAAGGGCATGGTGCATTGTGATGAGAAGGGCAGGGAGCATTGTGATGACAGGTGTTATGGAACATTGTGATCTCAGGGCTCATGGAGCATTATGATGATATGGGCATGGAGCATGGTGATGACAGGTGTCATGGAACAGTGTGAGATGACAAGTGTTTTGAGCATTGTGATGACAAACATCTTGGATCATTGAGATGACAAGGGCATGGAGTAGTGTGATGACAGGCATCATGGAGCATTGTGATGAGTGTGTTATGGAACATTGTGATCACAAGGGTTTGGAGCATAGTGATGACAGAGGTCATGGATCATGTTGATTTCAAGGAGCATGGAACATTGTGATGACAAGGGCATGAAGCAATATGATCCCAAGTTTCAGGGAGGATTGTTATGACAATGGTAATGGAGTATTGTGATGAGAATCACATGGAGCACCGTGATGACAAGGTCATATAGCATTTTGCTGACAAAGGCATGGAGCATTGTGATGACAAGTGTCATGGAACATTGTGATAACAGGGGTCATAGAGCATTAGGATGACAAGAGCATGGAGCATTTTGATGAGAAGAGTCATGGAGCATTTTGATGACAAGAGCCTCAGATCATTGTGTTGTCAGGGGCCATTGAGCGTTGTGATGACAGTGGTCATGTAGGATTGTGCTGAAAATGTTCTTGGAGCATTGTGAACACAAGGGAATGGAGCATTGTGGTGACAATATCGTGGAGCATTGTGATGAGATGACCATGGAGTCTTTTGATGACAAGTCTCATGGTGCAAGCTGATGGAAAGGGGCATGGAGCATTGTGATTACAGTTGTCTTGGAGCATTGTGATGACAAGAGCATGGAGCATTGTGATGAGAAGTCCATGGAACATTCTGATGACCTGCATCATGGAGCTTTGCGATGACAATGGCAAGAGGCATTGTGATTAGAGGGATCTTGGAGCATTGTGATGAAAAGGGCATGGATCATTGTGATGACAAAGGCATGGAGCCTCGTCATGACAGGGTTCAAGGAGCATACTGACAACAAGTGTCAGGGAGCATTGTGATGACAAGTGTCATGGAGCACTCTGATGACAAGCGTCATGGAGCCTTGTGATAACCGGGGTCTTGGAGCATTGTGATGAAAAGTGAATGCATCATTGTGATGAAACAGACATGGTGCCTTGTCATGACAGGGTTCAAGGAGCACCCTGACGACAAGTGTCAGGGAGCATTGTGATGAAAAGTGTATTGAGCATTGTGATGACAATGGTCATGGAGCATTGTGATGAGAAGTCCATGGATAATTGGGATGACGAGCGTCATGGGGCGTTGTGATGACAAGTGTTATGGAACATTGTGATCACAAGGGTTTGGAGCATTGTGATGACAGAGGCCATGGAGCATTTTGATTTCATTGTGAAGAGAAAATCATGAAGCATTATGATGAAGGGCATGGTGCATTGTGATGATAGCGTTCATGGAGCACTGAGATGAAAAGTGTCATGGAGCATTGTTATGACAGGGGTCTTGGAGCATTGTGATGACAAGGGCATGGAGCATTGTGATGAGAAGGCCAAGGAGAATACTGATGACATGCGTCATGGAGTTTCGTGATGACCAGGGCATAGAGCATTTTGATTACAGGGGTCTTGGAGAATTGAGATGAAAAGGGACATGGAGCATTGTGATTACAGGGGTAATGGAGCATTGTGATGACAAGTGAATCGAGCATTGTGATGAAAAAGGCATGGATCCTATTCATGACAGGATTCAAGGAGCATTCCGAAGACAACTGTCAGGGAGCATTGTGATGACAAGTCTATTGAGCATTGTGATGACAAAGGTCATGGAGCACTGAGATGACAAGGGCATGGAGTATTGTGATGACAGGCTTCATGGAGCGTTGTGATGACAAGTGTTATGGAACATTGTGATGAGAACTCCATGGAACATTCTGACGACCTGCATCATGGAGATTTGCGATGACAATGGCAAGAGGCATTGTGATTAGAGGGATCTTGGAGCATTGTGATGAAAAGGGCATGGATCATTGTGATGACAAAGGCATGGAGCCTTGTCATGACAGGGTTCAAGGAGCATACTGACAACAAGTGTCAGGGAGCATTGTGATGACAAGTGTCATGGAGTACTCTGATGACAAGCGTCATGGAGCCTTGTGATAACCGGGGTCTTGGAGCATTGTGATGAAAAGTGAATGCATCATTGTGATGAAAAAGGCATGGTGCCTTGTCATGACAGGGTTCAAGGAGCACCCTGACGACAAGTGTCAGGGAGCATTGTGATGAAAAGTGTATTGAGCATTGTGATGAGAAGTCCATGGATAATTGGGATGACGAGCGTCATGGGGCGTTGTGATGACAAGTGTTATGGAACATTGTGATCACAAGGGTTTGGAGCATTGTGATGACAGAGGCCATGGAGCATTTTGATTTCATTGTGAAGAGAAAATCATGAAGCATTATGATGAAGGGTATGGTGCATTGTGATGATAGCGTTCATGGAGCACTGAGATGAAAAGTGTCATGGAGCATTGTTATGACAGGGGTCTTGGAGCATTGTGATGACAAGGGCATGGAGCATTGTGATGAGAAGGCCAAGGAGAATACTGATGACATGCGTCATGGAGTTTCGTGATGACCAGGGCATAGAGCATTTTGATTACAGGGGTCTTGGAGCATTGAGATGAAAAGGGACATGGAGCATTGTGATTACAGGGGTAATGGAGCATTGTGATGACAAGTGAATCGAGCATTGTGATGAAAAAGGCATGGATCCTATTCATGACAGGATTCAAGGAGCATTCCGAAGACAACTGTCAGGGAGCATTGTGATGACTAGTCTATTGAGCATTGTGATGACAAAGGTCATGGAGCACTGAGATGACAAGGGCATGGAGTATTGTGATGACAGGCTTCATGGAGCGTTGTGATGACAAGCGTTATGGAACATTGTGATCACACGGGTTTGGAGCAATGCGATGACAGAGTTCATGGTTCATATTGATTTCAAGGAGCATGGATCTTTGTGATGACAAGGGCATGAAGCAATGTGATCCCAAGATGCATGGAGGATCGTGATGATAATGGTAATGGAGGAATATGATGACAAGCGCATGGAGCATTGTGATGAAAAGGCCATGTAGCGTTTTGCTGACAAAGGCATGGAGCATTGTGATGACAAGTGTCATGGAGCACTGTGATGACAAACATCACGTAGCATTGTGATTACAGGGGTCATGGAGCATTGGGATGACACGGCCAAGGATCATTGTGTTGACAAGTGTTATGGAGAATTTTGATGACAAGAGTGCCGGATCATTGTGTTGTCAGGTGTCATGGAGCGTTGTGATGACAGTGGTCATGGAGCATTGGGATGACAAGGGTCATGGAGCATTGTGATCATAAGGTCATGGAGCATTGGGTTGAAAATGTTCATGGAGTATTGTGATGAGTGTTGTCATGGAGCATTGTTATGACGGGTGTAATGGATTATTGTGATGAAAAGGGCATGGAACATAGGTCTCTAAAATTTCATGGATTATTGTGATGACAGTGGGTATGGAGCATTGTGATGACAAGGGCTCGGAACACTGTGATACATGGGTCATGGAGGATTGTAATGACATGGGCATGGAGCATTGTGATGAGAAGGGCATCGAGAATTGTGATGACAAGCGTCATGGAGCTTTGTGATGACAAGGACATGGAGCAATATGATGAGACGTTTCAGGGAGCATGTGATGACAATGGCATGGAGCATTGTGATGCCAAGGGTCATGGAGCTGTGTGATAACAAATGTCATGGAGGAGTTTGATGACAAGGGCATGGTGCATTGTGATGAGAAGGGCAGGGAGCATTGTGATGACAGGTGTTATGGAACATTGTGATCGCAGGGCTCATGGAGCATTATGATGATATGGGCATGGAGCATGGTGATGACAGGTGTCATGGAACAGTGTGAGATGACAAGTGTTTTGAGCATTGTGATGACAAACATCTTGGATCATTGAGATGACAAGGGCATGGAGTAGTGTGATGACAGGCATCATGGAGCATTGTGATGAGTGTGTTATGGAACATTGTGATCACAAGGGTTTGGAGCATAGTGATGACAGAGGTCATGGATCATGTTGATTTCAAGGAGCATGGAACATTGTGATGACAAGGGCATGAAGCAATATGATCCCAAGTTTCAGGGAGGATTGTTATGACAATGGTAATGGAGTATTGTGATGAGAATCACATGGAGCACCGTGATGACAAGGTCATGTAGCATTTTGCTGACAAAGGCATGGAGCATTGTGATGACAAGTGTCATGGAACATTGTGATAACAGGGGTCATAGAGCATTAGGATGACAAGAGCATGGAGCATTTTGATGAGAAGAGTCATGGAGCATTTTGATGACAAGAGCCTCAGATCATTGTGTTGTCAGGGGCCATTGAGCGTTGTGATGACAGTGGTCATGTAGGATTGTGCTGAAAATGTTCTTGGAGCATTGTGAACACAAGGGAATGGAGCATTGTGGTGACAATATCGTGGAGCATTGTGATGAGATGACCATGGAGTCTTTTGATGACAAGTCTCATGGTGCAAGCTGATGGAAAGGGGCATGGAGCATTGTGATTACAGTTGTCTTGGAGCATTGTGATGACAAGAGCATGGAGCATTGTGATGAGAAGTCCATGGAACATTCTGATGACCTGCATCATGGAGCTATGCGATGACAATGGCAAGAGGCATTGTGATTAGAGGGATCTTGGAGCATTGTGATGAAAAGGGCATGGATCATTGTGATGACAAAGGCATGGAGCCTCGTCATGACAGGGTTCAAGGAGCATACTGACAACAAGTGTCAGGGAGCATTGTGATGACAAGTGTCATGGAGCACTCTGATGACCAGCGTCATGGAGCCTTGTGATAACCGGGGTCTTGGAGCATTGTGATGAAAAGTGAATGCATCATTGTGATGAAACAGACATGGTGCCTTGTCATTACAGGGTTCAAGGAGCACCCTGACGACAAGTGTCAGGGAGCATTGTGATGAAAAGTGTATTGAGCATTGTGATGACAAAGGTCATGGAGCATTGTGATGAGAAGTCCATGGATAATTGGGATGACGAGCGTCATGGGGCGTTGTGATGACAAGTGTTATGGAACATTGTGATCACAAGGGTTTGGAGCATTGTGATGACAGAGGCCATGGAGCATTTTGATTTCATTGTGAAGAGAAAATCATGAAGTATTATGATGAAGGGCATGGTGCATTGTGATGATAGCGTTCATGGAGCACTGAGATGAAAAGTGTCATGGAGCATTGTTATGACAGGGGTCTTGGAGCATTGTGATGACAAGGGCATGGAGCATTGTGATGAGAAGGCCAAGGAGAATACTGATGACATGCGTCATGGAGTTTCGTGATGACCAGGGCATAGAGCATTTTGATTACAGGGGTTTTGGAGCATTGAGATGAAAAGGGACATGGAGCATTGTGATTACAGGGGTAATGGAGCATTGTGATGACAAGTGAATCGAGCATTGTGATGAAAAAGGCATGGATCCTATTCATGACAGGATTCAAGGAGCATTCCGAAGACAACTGTCAGGGAGCATTGTGATGACAAGTCTATTGAGCATTGTGATGACAAAGGTCATGGAGCACTGAGATGACAAGGGCATGGAGTATTGTGATGACAGGCTTCATGGAGCGTTGTGATGACAAGTGTTATGGAACATTGTGATGAGAAGTCCATGGAACATTCTGATGACCTGCATCATGGAGCTTTGCGATGACAATGGCAAGAGGCATTGTGATTAGAGGGATCTTGGAGCATTGTGATGAATAGGGCATGGATCATTGTGATGACAAAGGCATGGAGCCCTGTCATGACAGGGTTCAAGGAGCATACTGACAACAAGTGTCAGGGAGCATTGTGATGACAAGTGTCATGGAGTACTCTGATGACAAGCGTCATGGAGCCTTGTGATAACCGGGGTCTTGGAGCATTGTGATGAAAATTGAATGCATCATTGTGATGAAAAAGGCATGGTGCCTTGTCATGACAGGGTTCAAGGAGCACCCTGACGACAAGTGTCAGGGAGCATTGTGATGAAAAGTGTATTGAGCATTGTGATGAGAAGTCCATGGATAATTGGGATGACGTGCGTCATGGGGCGTTGTGATGACAAGTGTTATGGAACACTGTGATCACAAGGGTTTGGAGCATTGTGATGACAGAGGCCATGGAGCATTTTGATTTCATTGTGAAGAGAAAATCATGAAGCATTATGATGAAGGGTATGGTGCATTGTGATGATAGCGTTCATGGAGCACTGAGATGAAAAGTGTCATGGAGCATTGTTATGACAGGGGTCTTGGAGCATTGTGATGACAAGGGCATGGAGCATTGTGATGAGAAGGCCAAGGAGAATACTGATGACATGCGTCATGGAGTTTCGTGATGACCAGGGCATAGAGCATTTTGATTACAGGGGTCTTGGAGCATTGAGATGAAAAGGGACATGGAGCATTGTGATTACAGGGGTAATGGAGCATTGTGATGACAAGTGAATCGAGCATTGTGATGAAAAAGGCATGTATCCTATTCATGACAGGAATCAAGGAGCATTCCGAAGACAACTGTCAGGGAGCATTGTGATGACTAGTCTATTGAGCATTGTGATGACAAAGGTCATGGAGCACTGAGATGACAAGGGCATGGGTATTGTGATGACAGGCTTCATGGAGCGTTGTGATGACAAGTGTTATGTAACATTGTGATCACACGGGTTTGGAGCAATGCGATGACAGAGTTCATGGTTCATATTGATTTCAAGGAGCATGGATCTTTGTGATGACAAGGGCATGAAGCAATGTGATCCCAAGATGCATGGAGGATCGTGATGACAATGGTAATGGAGGAATATGATGACAAGCGCATGGAGCATTGTGATGAAAAGGCCATGTAGCGTTTTGCTGACAAAGGCATGGAGCATTGTGATGACAAGTGTCATGGAGCACTGTGATGACAAACATCACGTAGCATTGTGATTACAGGGGTCATGGAGCATTGGGATGACACGGCCAAGGATCATTGTGTTGACAAGTGTTATGGAGAATTTTGATGACAAGAGTGCCGGATCATTGTGTTGTCAGGTGTCATGGAGCGTTGTGATGACAGTGGTCATGGAGCATTGGGATGACAAGGGTCATGGAGCATTGTGATCATAAGGTCATGGAGCATTGGGTTGAAAATGTTCATGGAGTATTGTGATGAGTGTTGTCATGGAGCATTGTTATGACGGGTGTAATGGATCATTGTGATGAAAAGGGCATGGAACATAGGTCTATAAAATTTCATGGATTATTGTGATGACAGTGGGTATGGAGCATTGTGATGACAAGGGCTCGGAACACTGTGATACATGGGTCATGGAGGATTGTAATGACATGGGCATGGAGCAGTGTGATGAGAAGGGCATCGAGAATTGTGATGACAAGCGTCATGGAGCTTTGTGATGACAAGGACATGGAGCAATATGATGAGACGTTTCAGGGAGCATGTGATGACAATGGCATGGAGCATTGTGATGCCAAGGGTCATGGAGCTGTGTGATAACAAATGTCATGGAGGAGTTTGATGACAAGGGCATGGTGCATTGTGATGAGAAGGGCAGGGAGCATTGTGATGACAGGTGTTATGGAACATTGTGATGTCAGGGCTCATGGAGCATTATGAAGATATGGGCATGGAGCATGGTGATGACAGGTGTCATGGAACAGTGTGAGATGACAAGTGTTTTGAGCATTGTGATGACAAACATCTTGGATCATTGAGATGACAAGGGCATGGAGTAGTGTGATGACAGGCATCATGGAGCATTGTGATGAGTGTGTTATGGAACATTGTGATCACAAGGGTTTGGAGCATAGTGATGACAGAGGTCATGGATCATGTTGATTTCAAGGAGCATGGAACATTGTGATGACAAGGGCATGAAGCAATATGATCCCAAGTTTCAGGGAGGATTGTTATGACAATGGTAATGGAGTATTGTGATGAGAATCACATGGAGCACCGTGATGACAAGGTCATGTAGCATTTTGCTGACAAAGGCATGGAGCATTGTGATGACAAGTGTCATGGAACATTGTGATAACAGGGGTCATAGAGCATTAGGATGACAAGAGCATGGAGCATTTTGATGAGAAGAGTCATGGAGCATTTTGATGACAAGAGCCTCAGATCATTGTGTTGTCAGGGGCCATTGAGCGTTGTGATGACAGTGGTCATGTAGGATTGTGCTGAAAATGTTCTTGGAGCATTGTGAACACAAGGGAATGGAGCATTGTGGTGACAATATCGTGGAGCATTGTGATGAGATGACCATGGAGTCTTTTGATGACAAGTCTCATGGTGCAAGCTGATGGAAAGGGGCATGGAGCATTGTGATTACAGTTGTCTTGGAGCATTGTGATGACAAGAGCATGGAGCATTGTGATGAGAAGTCCATGGAACATTCTGATGACCTGCATCATGGAGCTTTGCGATGACAATGGCAAGAGGCATTGTGATTAGAGGGATCTTGGAGCATTGTGATGAAAAGGGCATGGATCATTGTGATGACAAAGGCATGGAGCCTCGTCATGACAGGGTTCAAGGAGCATACTGACAACAAGTGTCAGGGAGCATTGTGATGACAAGTGTCATGGAGCACTCTGATGACAAGCGTCATGGAGCCTTGTGATAACCGGGGTCTTGGAGCATTGTGATGAAAAGTGAATGCATCATTGTGATGAAACAGACATGGTGCCTTGTCATGACAGGGTTCAAGAAGCACCCTGACGACAAGTGTCAGGGAGCATTGTGATGAAAAGTGTATTGAGCATTGTGATGACAAAGGTCATGGAGCATTGTGATGAGAAGTCCATGGATAATTGGGATGACGAGCGTCATGGGGCGTTGTGATGACAAGTGTTATGGAACATTGTGATCACAAGGGTTTGGAGCATTGTGATGACAGAGGCCATGGAGCATTTTGATTTCATTGTGAAGAGAAAATCATGAAGCATTATGATGAAGGGCATGGTGCATTGTGATGATAGCGTTCATGGAGCACTGAGATGAAAAGTGTCATGGAGCATTGTTATGACAGGGGTCTTGGAGCATTGTGATGACAAGGGCATGGAGCATTGTGATGAGAAGGCCAAGGAGAATACTGATGACATGCGTCATGGAGTTTCGTGATGACCAGGGCATAGAGCATTTTGATTACAGGGGTCTTGGAGCATTGAGATGAAAAGGGACATGGAGCATTGTGATTACAGGGGTAATGGAGCATTGTGATGACAAGTGAATCGAGCATTGTGATGAAAAAGGCATGGATCCTATTCATGACAGGATTCAAGGAGCATTCCGAAGACAACTGTCAGGGAGCATTGTGATGACAAGTGTATTGAGTATTGTGATGACAAAGGTCATGGAGCACTGAGATGACAAGGGCATGGAGTATTGTGATGACAGGCTTCATGGAGCGTTGTGATGACAAGTGTTATGGAACATTGTGATCACACGGGTTTGGAGCAATGCGATGACAGAGTTCATGGTTCATATTGATTTCAAGGAGCATGGATCTTTGTGATGACAAGGGCATGAAGCAATGTGATCCCAAGATGCATGGAGGATCGTGATGACAATGGTAATGGAGGAATATGATGACAAGCGCATGGAGCATTGTGATGAAAAGGCCATGTAGCGTTTTGCTGACAAAGGCATGGAGCATTGTGATGACAAGTGTCATGGAGCACTGTGATGACAAACATCACATAGCATTGTGATTACAGGGGTCATGGAGCATTGGGATGACACGGCCAAGGATCATTGTGTTGACAAGTGTTATGGAGAATTTTGATGACAAGAGTGCCGGATCATTGTGTTGTCAGGTGTCATGGAGCGTTGTGATGACAGTGGTCATGGAGCATTGGGATGACAAGGGTCATGGAGCATTGTGATCATAAGGTCATGGAGCATTGGGTTGAAAATGTTCATGGAGTATTGTGATGAGTGTTGTCATGGAGCATTGTTATGACGGGTGTAATGGATCATTGTGATGAAAAGGGCATGGAACATAGGTCTATAAAATTTCATGGATTATTGTGATGACAGTGGGTATGGAGCATTGTGATGACAAGGGCTCGGAACACTGTGATACATGGGTCATGGAGGATTGTAATGACATGGGCATGGAGCATTGTGATGAGAAGGGCATCGAGAATTGTGATGACAAGCGTCATGGAGCTTTGTGATGACAAGGACATGGAGCAATATGATGAGACGTTTCAGGGAGCATGTGATGACAATGGCATGGAGCATTGTGATGCCAAGGGTCATGGAGCTGTGTGATAACAAATGTCATGGAGGAGTTTGATGACAAGGGCATGGTGCATTGTGATGAGAAGGGCAGGGAGCATTGTGATGACAGGTGTTATGGAACATTGTGATGTCAGGGCTCATGGAGCATTATGATGATATGGGCATGGAGCATGGTGATGACAGGTGTCATGGAACAGTGTGAGATGACAAGTGTTTTGAGCATTGTGATGACAAACATCTTGGATCATTGAGATGACAAGGGCATGGAGTAGTGTGATGACAGGCATCATGGAGCATTGTGATGAGTGTGTTATGGAACATTGTGATCACAAGGGTTTGGAGCATAGTGATGACAGAGGTCATGGATCATGTTGATTTCAAGGAGCATGGAACATTGTGATGACAAGGGCATGAAGCAATATGATCCCAAGTTTCAGGGAGGATTGTTATGACAATGGTAATGGAGTATTGTGATGAGAATCACATGGAGCACCGTGATGACAAGGTCATGTAGCATTTTGCTGACAAAGGCATGGAGCATTGTGATGACAAGTGTCATGGAACATTGTGATAACAGGGGTCATAGAGCATTAGGATGACAAGAGCATGGAGCATTATGATGAGAAGAGTCATGGAGCATTTTGATGACAAGAGCCTCAGATCATTGTGTTGTCAGGGGCCATTGAGCGTTGTGATGACAGTGGTCATGGAGGATTGGGCTGAAAATGTTCTTGGAGCATTGTGAACACAAGGGAATGGTGCATTGTGGTGACAATATCGTGGAGCATTGTGATGAGATGACCATGGAGTCTTTTGATGACAAGTCTCATGGTGCAAGCTGATGGAAAGGGGCATGGAGCATTGTGATTACAGTTGTCTTGGAGCATTGTGATGACAAGAGCATGGAGCATTGTGATGAGAAGTCCATGGAACATTCTGATGACCTGCATCATGGAGCTTTGCGATGACAATGGCAAGAGGCATTGTGATTAGAGGGATCTTGGAGCATTGTGATGAAAAGGGCATGGATCATTGTGATGACAAAGGCATGGAGCCTCGTCATGACAGGGTTCAAGGAGCATACTGACAACAAGTGTCAGGGAGCATTGTGATGACAAGTGTCATGGAGCACTCTGATGACAAGCGTCATGGAGCCTTGTGATAACCGGGGTCTTGGAGCATTGTGATGAAAAGTGAATGCATCATTGTGATGAAACAGGCATGGTGCCTTGTCATGACAGGGTTCAAGGAGCACCCTGACGACAAGTGTCAGGGAGCATTGTGATGAAATGTGTATTGAGCATTGTGATGACAAAGGTCATGGAGCATTGTGATGAGAAGTCCATGGATAATTGGGATGACGAGCGTCATGGGGCGTTGTGATGACAAGTGTTATGGAACATTGTGATCACAAGGGTTTGGAGCATTGTGATGACAGAGGCCATGGAGCATTTTGATTTCATTGTGAAGAGAAAATCATGAAGCATTATTATGAAGGGCATGGTGCATTGTGATGATAGCGTTCATGGAGCACTGAGATGAAAAGTGTCATGGAGCATTGTTATGACAGGGGTCTTGGAGCATTGTGATGACAAGGGCATGGAGCATTGTGATGAGAAGGCCAAGGAGAATACTGATGACATGCGTCATGGAGTTTCGTGATGACCAGGGCATAGAGCATTTTGATTACAGGGGTCTTGGAGCATTGAGATGAAAAGGGGCATGGGGCATTGTCATTACAGGGGTAATGGAGCATTGTGATGACAAGTGAATCGAGCATTGTGATGAAAAAGGCATGGATCCTATTCATGACAGGATTCAAGGAGCATTCCGAAGACAACTGTCAGGGAGCATTGTGATGACAAGTCTATTGAGCATTGTGATGACAAAGGTCATGGAGCACTGAGATGACAAGGGCATGGAGTATTGTGATGACAGGCTTCATGGAGCGTTGTGATGACAAGTGTTATGGAACATTGTGATCACACGGGTTTGGAGCAATGCGATGACAGAGTTCATGGTTCATATTGATTTCAAGGAGCATGGATCTTTGTGATGACAAGGGCATGAAGCAATGTGATCCCAAGATGCATGGAGGATCGTGATGATAATGGTAATGGAGGAATATGATGACAAGCGCATGGAGCATTGTGATGAAAAGGCCATGTAGCGTTTTGCTGAAAAAGGCATGGAGCATTGTGATGACAAGTGTCATGGAGCACTGTGATGACAAACATCACGTAGCATTGTGATTACAGGGGTCATGGAGCATTGGGATGACACGGCAAAGGATCATTGTGTTGACAAGTGTTATGGAGAATTTTGATGACAAGAGTGCCGGATCATTGTGTTGTCAGGTGTCATGGAGCGTTGTGATGACAGTGGTCATGGAGCATTGGGATGACAAGGGTCATGGAGCATTGTGATCATAAGGTCATGGAGCATTGGGTTGAAAATGTTCATGGAGTATTGTGATGAGTGTTGTCATGGAGCATTGTTATGACGGGTGTAATGGATCATTGTGATGAAAAGGGCATGGAACATAGGTCTATAAAATTTCATGGATTATTGTGATGACAGTGGGTATGGAGCATTGTGATGACAAGGGCTCGGAACACTGTGATACATGGGTCATGGAGGATTGTAATGACATGGGCATGGAGCATTGTGATGAGAAGGGCATCGAGAATTGTGATGACAAGGGTCATGGAGCTTTGTGATGAAAAGGACATGGAGCAATATGATGAGACGTTTCAGGGAGCATGTGATGACAATGGTATGGAGCATTGTGATGCCAAGGGTCATGGAGCTGTGTGATAACAAATGTCATGGAGGAGTTTGATGACAAGGGCATGGTGCATTGTGATGAGAAGGTCAGGGAGCATTGTGATGACAGTTGTTATGGAACATTGTGATGTCAGGGCTCATGGAGCATTATGATGATATGGGCATGGAGCATGGTGATGACAGGTGTCATGGAACAGTGTGAGATGACAAGTGTTTTGAGCATTGTGATGACAAACATCTTGGATCATTGAGATGACAAGGGCATGGAGTAGTGTGATGACAGGCATCATGGAGCTTTGTGATGAGTGTGTTATGGAACATTGTGATCACAAGTGTTTGGAGCATAGTGATGACAGAGGTCATGGATCATGTTGATTTCAAGGAGCATGGAACATTGTGATGACAAGGGCATGAAGCAATATGATCCCAAGTTTCAGGGAGGATTGTTATGACAATGGTAATGGAGTATTGTGATGAGAATCACATGGAGCACCGTGATGACAAGGTCATGTAGCATTTTGCTGACAAAGGCATGGAGCATTGTGATGACAAGTGTCATGGAACATTGTGATAACAGGGGTCATAGAGCATTAGGATGGCAAGAGCATGGAAAATTTTGATGAGAAGAGTCATGGAGCATTTTGATGACAAGAGCCTCAGATCATTGTGTTGTCAGGGGCCATTGAGCGTTGTGATGACAGTGGTCATGTAGGATTGGGCTGAAAATGTTCTTGGAGCATTGTGAACACAAGGGAATGGAGCATTGTGGTGACAATATCGTGGAGCATTGTGATGAGATGACCATGGAGTCTTTTGATGACAAGTCTCATGGTGCAAGCTGATGGAAAGGGGCATGGAGCATTGTGATTACAGTTGTCTTGGAGCATTGTGATGACAAGAGCATGGAGCATTGTGATGAGAAGTCCATGGAACTTTCTGATGACCTGCATCATGGAGCTTTGCGATGACAATGGCAAGAGGCATTGTGATTAGAGGGATCTTGGAGCATTGTGATGAAAAGGGCATGGATCATTGTGATGACAAAGGCATGGAGCCTCGTCATGACAGGGTTCAAGGAGCATACTGATAACAAGTGTCAGGGAGCATTGTGATGACAAGTGTCATGGAGCACTCTGATGACAAGCGTCATGGAGCCTTGTGATAACCGGGGTCTTGGAGCATTGTGATGAAAAGTGAATGCATCATTGTGAGGAAACAGGCATGGTGCCTTGTCATGACAGGGTTCAAGGAGCACCCTGACGACAAGTGTCAGGGAGCATTGTGATGAAAAGTGTATTGAGCATTGTGATGACAAAGGTCATGGAGCATTGTGATGAGAAGTCCATGGATAATTGGGATGACGAGCGTCATGGGGCGTTGTGATGACAAGTGTTATGGAACATTGTGATCACAAGGGTTTGGAGCATTGTGATGACAGAGGCCATGGAGCATTTTGATTTCATTGTGAAGAGAAAATCATGAAGCATTATGATGAAGGGCATGGTGCATTGTGATGATAGCGTTCATGGAGCACTGAGATGAAAAGTGTCATGGAGCATTGTTATGACAGGGGTCTTGGAGCATTGTGATGACAAGGGCATGGAGCATTGTGATGAGAAGGCCAAGGAGAATACTGATGACATGTGTCATGGAGTTTCGTGATGACCAGGGCATAGAGCATTTTGATTACAGGGGTCTTGTGGCATTGAGATGAAAAGGGACATGGAGAATTGTGATTACAGGGGTATTGGAGCATTGTGATGACAAGTGAATCGAGCATTGTGATGAAAAAGGTATGGATCCTATTCATGACAGGATTCAAGGAGCATTCCGAAGACAACTGTCAGGGAGCATTGTGATGACAAGTCTATTGAGCATTGTGATGACAAAGGTCATGGAGCACTGAGATGACAAGGGCATGGAGTATTGTGATGACAGGCTTCATGGAGCGTTGTGATGACAAGAGTTATGGAACATTGTGATCACACGGGTTTGGAGCAATGCGATGACAGAGTTCATGGTTCATATTGATTTCAAGGAGCATGGATCTTTGTGATGACAAGGGCATGAAGCAATGTGATCCCAAGATGCATGGAGGATCGTGATGACAATGGTAATGGAGGAATATGATGACAAGCGCATGGAGCATTGTGATGAAAAGGCCATGTAGCGTTTTGCTGACAAAGGCATGGAGCATTGTGATGACAAGTGTCATGGAGCACTGTGATGACAAACATCACGTAGCATTGTGATTACAGGGGTCTTGGAGCATTGGGATGACACGGCCAAGGATCATTGTGTTGACAAGTGTTATGGAGAATTTTGATGACAAGAGTGCCGGATCATTGTGTTGTCAGGTGTCATGGAGCGTTGTGATGACAGTGGTCATGGAGCATTGGGATGACAAGGGTCATGGAGCATTGTGATCATAATGTCATGGAGCATTGGGTTGAAAATATTGATGGAGTATTGTGATGAGTGTTGTCATGGAGCATTGTTATGACGGGTGTAATGGATCATTGTGATGAAAAGGGCATGGAACATAGGTCTATAAAATTTCATGGATTATTGTGATGACAGTGGGTATGGAGCATTGTGATGACAAGGGCTCGGAACACTGTGATACATGGGTCATGGAGGATTGTAATGACATGGGCATGGAGCAGTGTGATGAGAAGGGCATCGAGAATTGTGATGACAAGCGTCATGGAGCTTTGTGATGACAAGGACATGGAGCAATATGATGAGACGTTTCAGGGAGCATGTGATGACAATGGCATGGAGCATTGTGATGCCAAGGGTCATGGAGCTGTGTGATAACAAATGTCATGGAGGAGTTTGATGACAAGGGCATGGTGCATTGTGATGAGAAGGGCAGGGAGCACTGTGATGACAGGAGTTATGGAACATTGTGATGTCAGGGCCCATGGAGCATTATGATGATATGGGCATGGAGGATGGTGATGACAGGTGTCATGGAACAGTGTGAGATGACAAGTGTTTTGAGCATTGTGATGACAAACATCTTGGATCATTGAGATGACAAGGGCATGGAGTAGTGTGATGACAGGCATCATGGAGCATTGTGATGAGTGTGTTATGGAACATTGTGATCACAAGGGTTTGGAGCATAGTGATGACAGAGGTCATGGATCATTTTGATTTCAAAGAGCATGGAACATTGTGATGACAAGGGCATGAAGCAATATGATCCCAAGTTTCAGGGAGGATTGTTATGACAATGGTAATGGAGTATTGTGATGAGAATCACATGGAGCACCGTGATGACAAGGTCATGTAGCATTTTGCTGACAAAGGCATGGAGCATTGTGATGACAAGTGTCATGGAACATTGTGAAAACAGGGGTCATAGAGCATTAGGATGGCAAGAGCATGGAAAATTTTGATGAGAAGAATCATGGAGCATTTTGATGACAAGAGCCTCAGATCATTGTGTTGTCAGGGGCCATTGAGCGTTGTGATGACAGTGGTCATGTAGGATTGGGCTGAAAATGTTCTTGGAGCATTGTGAACACAAGGGAATGGAGCATTGTGGTGACAATATCGTAGAGAATTGTGATGAGATGACCATGGAGTCTTTTGATGACAAGTCTCATGGTGCAAGCTGATGGAAAGGGGCATGGAGCATTGTGATTACAGATGTCTTGGAGCATTGTGATGACAAGAGCATGGAACATTGTGATGAGAAGTCCATGGAACATTCTGATGACCTGCATCATGGAGCTTTGCGATGACAATGGCAAGAGGCATTGTGATTAGAGGGATCTTGGAGCATTGTGATGAAAAGGGCATTGATCATTGTGATGACAAAGGCATGGAGCCTTGTCATGACAGGGTTCAAGGAGCATACTGACAACAAGTGTCAGGGAGCATTGTGATGACAAGTGTCATGGAGCACTCTGATGACAAGCGTCATGGAGCCTTGTGATAACCGGGGTCTTGGAGCATTGTGATGAAAAGTGAATGCATCATTGTGATGAAACAGGCATGGTGCCTTGTCATGACAGGGTTCAAGGAGCACCCTGACGACAAGTGTCAGGGAGCATTGTGATGAAAAGTGTATTGAGCATTGTGATGACAAAGGTCATGGAGCATTGTGATGAGAAGTCCATGGATAATTGGGATGACGAGCGTCATGGGGCGTTGTGATGACAAGTGTTATGGAACATTGTGATCACAAGGGTTTGGAGCATTGTGATGACAGAGGCCATGGAGCATTTTGATTTCATTGTGAAGAGAAAATCATGAAGCATTATGATGAAGGGCATGGTGCATTGTGATGATAGCGTTCATGGAGCACTGAGATGAAAAGTGTCATGGAGCATTGTTATGACAGGGGTCTTGGAGCATTGTGATGACAAGGGCATGGAGCATTGTGATGAGAAGGCCAAGGAGAATACTGATGACATGCGTCATGGAGTTTCGTGATGACCAGGGCATAGAGCATTTTGATTACAGGGGTCTTGGAGCATTGAGATGAAAAGGGACATGGAGCATTGTGATTACAGGGGTAATGGAGCATTGTGATGACAAGTGAATCGAGCATTGTGATGAAAAAGGCATGGATCCTATTCATGACAGGATTCAAGGAGCATTCCGAAGACAACTGTCAGGGAGGATTGTGATGACAAGTCTATTGAGCATTGTGATGACAAAGGTCATGGAGCACTGAGATGACAAGGGCATGGAGTATTGTGATGACAGGCTTCATGGAGCGTTGTGATGACAAGTGTTATGGAACATTGTGATCACACGGGTTTGGAGCAATGCGATGACAGAGTTCATGGTTCATATTGATTTCAAGGAGCATGGATCTTTGTGATGACAAGGGCATGAAGCAATGTGATCCCAAGATGCATGGAGGATCGTGATGACAATGGTAATGGAGGAATATGATGACAAGCGCATGGAGCATTGTGATGAAAAGGCCATGTAGCGTTTTGCTGACAAAGGCATGGAGCATTGTGATGACAAGTGTCATGGAGCACTGTGATGACAAACATCACGTAGCATTGTGATTACAGGGGTCATGGAGCATTGGGATGACACGGCCAAGGATCATTGTGTTGACAAGTGTTATGGAGAATTTTGATGACAAGAGTGCCGGATCATTGTGTTGTCAGGTGTCATGGATCGTTGTGATGACAGTGGTCATGGAGCATTGGGATGACAAGGGTCATGGAGCATTGTGATCATAAGGTCATGGAGCATTGGGTTGAAAATGTTCATGGAGTATTGTGATGAGTTTTGTCATGGAGCATTGTTATGACGGGTGTAATGGATCATTGTGATGAAAAGGGCATGGAACATAGGTCTATAAAATTTCATGGATTATTGTGATGACAGTGGGTATGGAG
Organism: Mesoplodon densirostris; assembly: GCF_025265405.1. NCBI lineage: Eukaryota > Metazoa > Chordata > Mammalia > Artiodactyla > Ziphiidae > Mesoplodon > Mesoplodon densirostris. The sequence goes on from NC_082682.1 coordinate 5,259,163, forward strand.
CATTGTGATGACAAGGGCTCGGAACACTGTGATACATGGGTCATGGAGGATTGTAATGACATGGGCATGGAGCATTGTGATGAGAAAGGCATCGAGAATTGTGATGACAAGCGTCATGGAGATTTGTGATGACAAGGACATGGAGCAATATGATGAGACGTTTCAGGGAGCATGTGATGACAATGGCATGGAGCATTGTGATGCCAAGGGTCATGGAGCTGTGTGATAACAAATGTCATGGAGGAGTTTGATGACAAGGGCATGGTGCATTGTGATGAGAAGGGCAGGGAGCATTGTGATGACAGGTGTTATGGAACATTGTGATGTCAGGGCTCATGGAGCATTATGATGATATGGGCATGGAGCATGGTGATGACAGGTGTCATGGAACAGTGTGAGATGACAAGTGTTTTGAGCATTGTGATGACAAACATCTTGGATCATTGAGATGACAAGGGCATGGAGTAGTGTGATGACAGGCATCATGGAGCATTGTGATGAGTGTATTATGGAACATTGTGATCACAAGGGTTTGGAGCATAGTGATGACAGAGGTCATGGATCATGTTGATTTCAAGGAGCATGGAACATTGTGATGACAAGGGCATGAAGCAATATGATCCCAAGTTTCAGGGAGGATTGTTATGACAATGGTAATGGAGTATTGTGATGAGAATCACATGGAGCACCGTGATGACAAGGTCATGTAGCATTTTGCTGACAAAGGCATGGAGCATTGTGATGACAAGTGTCATGGAACATTGTGATAACAGGGGTCATAGAGCATTAGGATGGCAAGAGCATGGAAAATTTTGATGAGATGAGTCATGGAGCATTTTGATGAAAGGAGCCTCAGATCATTGTGTTGTCAGGGGCCATTGAGCGTTGTGATGACAGTGGTCATGTAGGATTGGGCTGAAAATGTTCTTGGAGCATTGTGAACACAAGGGAATGGAGCATTGTGATGACAATATCGTGGAGCATTGTGATGAGATGACCATGGAGTCTTTTGATGACAAGTCTCATGGTGCAAGCTGATGGAAAGGGGCATGGAGCATTGTGATTACAGTTGTCTTGGAGCATTGTGGTGACAAGAGCATGGAACATTGTGATGAGAAGTCCATGGAACATTCTGAAGACCTGCATCATGGAGCTTTGCGATGACAATGGCAAGAGGCATTGTGATTAGAGGGATCTTGGAGCATTGTGATGAAAAGGGCATGGATCATTGTGATGACAAAGGCATGGAGCCTTGTTATGACAGGGTTCAAGGAGCATACTGACAACAAGTGTCAGAGAGCATTGTGATGACAAGTGTCATGGAGCACTCTGATGACAAGCGTCATGGAGCCTTGTGATAACCGGGTCTTGGAGCATTGTGATGAAAAGTGAATGCATCATTGTGATGAAAAAGGCATGGTGCCTTGTCATGACAGGGTTCAAGGAGCACCCTGACGACAAGTGTCAGGGAGCATTGTGATGAAAAGTGTATTGAGCATTGTGATGACAAAGGTCATGGAGCATTGTGATGAGAAGTCCATGGATAATTGGGATGACGAGCGTCATGGGGCGTTGTGATGACTAGTGTTATGGAACATTGTGATCACAAGGGTTTGGAGCATTGTGATGACAGAGGCCATGGAGCATTTTGATTTCATTGTGAAGAGAAAATCATGAAGCATTATGATGAAGGGCATGGTGCATTGTGATGATAGCGTTCATGGAGCACTGAGATGAAAAGTGTCATGGAGCATTGTTATGAAAGGGGTCTTGGAGCATTGTGATGACAAGGGCATGGAGCATTGTGATGAGAAGGCCAAGGAGAATACTGATGACATGCGTCATGGAGTTTCGTGATGACCAGGGCATAGAGCATTTTGATTACAGGGGTCTTGGAGCATTGAGATGAAACGGGACATGGAGCATTGTGATTACAGGGGTAATGGAGCATTGTGATGACAAGTGAATCGAGCATTGTGATGAAAAAGGCATGGATCCTATTCATGACAGGATTCAAGGAGCATTCCGAAGACAACTGTCAGGGAGCATTGTGATGACAAGTCTATTGAGCATTGTGATGACAAATGTCATGGAGCATTGAGATGACAAGGACATGGAGTATTGTGATGACAGGCTTCATGGAGCGTTGTGATGACAAGTGTTATGGAACATTGTGATCACACGGGTTTGGAGCAATGCGATGACAGAGTTCATGGTTCATATTGATTTCAAGGAGCATGGATCTTTGTGATGACAAGGGCATAAAGCAATGTGATCCCAAGATGCATGGAGGATCGTGATGACAATGGTAATGGAGGAATATGATGACAAGCGCATGGAGCATTGTGATGAAAAGGCCATGTAGCGTTTTGCTGACAAAGGCATGGAGCATTGTGATGACAAGTGTCATGGAGCACTGTGATGACAAACATCACGTAGCATTGTGATTACAGGGGTCATGGAGCATTGGGATGACACGGCCAGGGATCATTGTGTTGACAAGTGTTATGGAGAATTTTGATGACAAGAGTGCCGGATCATTGTGTTGTCAGGTGTCATGGAGCGTTGTGATGACAGTGGTCATGGAGCATTGGGATGACAAGGGTCATGGAGCATTGTGATCATAAGGTCATGGAGCATTGGGTTGAAAATGTTCATGGAGTATTGTGATGAGTGTTGTCATGGAGCATTGTTATGACGGGTGTAATGGATCATTGTGATGAAAAGGGCATGGAACATAGGTCTATAAAATTTCATGGATTATTGTGATGACAGTGGGTATGGAGCATTGTGATGACAAGGGCTCGGAACACTGTGATACATGGGTCATGGAGGATTGTAATGACATGGGCATGGATCATTGTAATGAGAAGGGCATCGAGAATTGTGATGACAAGCGTCATGGAGCTTTGTGATGACAAGGACATGGAGCAATAAGATGAGACGTTTCAGGGAGCATGTGATGACAATGGCATGGAGCATTGTGATGCCAAGGGTCATGGAGCTGTGTGATAACAAATGTCATGGAGGAGTTTGATGACAAGGGCATGGTGCATTGTGATGAGAGGGCAGGGAGCATTGTGATGACAGTTGTTATGGAACATTGTGATGTCAGGGCTCATGGAGCATTATGATGATATGGGCATGGAGCATGGTGATGACAGGTGTCATGGAACAGTGTGAGATGACAAGTGTTTTGAGCATTGTGATGACAAACATCTTGGATCATTGAGATGACTAGGGCATGTAGTAGTGTGATGACAGGCATCATGGAGCATTGTGATGAGTGTGTTATGGAACATTGTGATCACAAGGGTTTGGAGCATAGTGATGACAGAGGTCATGGATCATGTTGATTTCAAGGAGCATGGAACATTGTGATGACAAGGGCATGAAGCAATATGATCCCAAGTTTCAGGGAGGATTGTTATGACAATGGTAATGGAGTATTGTGATGAGAATCACATGGAGCACCGTGATGACAAGGTCATGTAGCATTTTGCTGACAAAGGCATGGAGCATTGTGATGACAAGTGTCATGGAACATTGTGATAACAGGGGTCATAGAGCATTAGGATGGCAAGAGCATGGAACATTTTGATGAGAAGGGTCATGGAGCATTTTGATGACAAGAGCCTCAGATCATTGTGTTGTCAGGGGCCATTGAGCGTTGTGATGACAGTGGTCATGTAGGATTGGGCTGAAAATGTTCTTGGAGCATTGTGAACACAAGGGAATGGAGCATTGTGGTGACAATATCGTGGAGCATTGTGATGAGATGACCATGGAGTCTTTTGATGACAAGTCTCATGGTGCAAGCTGATGGAAAGGGGCATGGAGCATTGTGATTACAGTTGTCTTGGAGCATTGTGATGACAAGAGCATGGAGCATTGTGATGAGAAGTCCATGGAACATTCTGATGACCTGCATCATGGAGCTTTGCGATGACAATTGCAAGAGGCATTGTGATTAGAGGGATCTTGGAGCATTGTGATGAAAAGGGCATGGATCATTGTGATGACAAAGGCATGGAGCCTTGTCATGACAGGGTTCAAGGAGCTTACTGACAACAAGTTTCAGGGAGCATTGTGATGACAAGTGTCATGGAGCACTCTGATGACAAGCGTCATGGAGCCTTGTGATAACCGGGGTCTTGGAGCATTGTGATGAAAAGTGAATGCATCATTGTGATGAAAAAGGCATGGTGCCTTGTCATGACAGGGTTCAAGGAGCACCCAGATGACAAGTGTCAGGGAGCATTGTGATGAAAAGTGTATTGAACATTGTGATGACCAAGGTCATGGAGCATTGTGATGAGAAGTCCATGGATAATTGGGATGACGAGCGTCATGGGGCGTTGTGATGACAAGTGTTATGGAACATTGTGATCACAAGGGTTTGGAGATTTGTGATGACAGAGGCCATGGAGCATTTTGATTTCATTGTGAAGAGAAAATCATGAAGCATTATGATGAAGGGCATGGTGCATTGTGATGATAGTGTTCATGGAGCACTGAGATGAAAAGTGTCATGGAGCATTGTTATGACAGGTGTCTTGGAGCATTGTGATGACAAGGGCATGGAGCATTGTGATGAGAAGGCCAAAGAGAAGACTGATGACATGCGTCATGGAGTTTCGTGATGACCAGGGCATAGAGCATTTTGATTACAGGGGTCTTGGAGCATTGAGATGAAATGGGGCATGGAGCATTGTGATTACAGGGGTAATGCAGCATTGTGATGACAAGTGAATCGAGCATTGTGATGAGAAACGCATGGATCCCATTCATGACAGGATTCAAGGAGCATTCCGAAGACAACTGTCAGGGAGCATTGTGATGACAAGTGTATTGAGCATTGTGATGACAAAGGTCATGGAGCATTGAGATGACAAGGGCATGGAGTATTGTGATGACATGCTTCATGGAGCGTTGTGATGACAAGTGTTATGGAACATTGTGATCACACGGGTTTGGAGCAATGCAATGACAGAGTTCATGGTTCATATTGATTTCAAGGAGCATGGATCCTTTTGATGACAAGGGCATGAAGCAATGTGATCCCAAGTTTCAGGGAGGATTGTTATGACAATGGTAATGGAGTATTGTGATGAGAATCACATGGAGCACCGTGATGACAAGGTCATGTAGCATTTTGCTGACAAAGGCATGGAGCATTGTGATGACAAGTATCATGGAACATTGTGATAACAGGGGTCATAGAGCATTAGGATGACAAGAGCATGGAGCATTTTGATGAGAAGAGTCATGGAGCATTTTGATGACAAGAGCCTCAGATCATTGTGTTGTCAGGGGCCATTGAGCGTTGTGATGACAGTGGTCATGTAGGATTGGGCTGAAAATGTTCTTGGAGCATTGTGAACACAAGGGAATGGAGCATTGTGGTGACAATATCGTGGAGCATTGTGATGAGATGACCATGGAGTCTTTTGATGACAAGTCTCATGGTGCAAGCTGATGGAAAGGGGCATGGAGCATTGTGATTACAGTTGTCTTGGAGCATTGTGATGACAAGAGCATGGAGCATTGTGATGAGAAGTCCATGGAACATTCTGATGACCTGCATCATGGAGCTTTGCGATGACAATGGCAAGAGGCATTGTGATTAGAGGGATCTTGGAGCATTGTGATGAAAAGGGCATGGATCATTGTGATGACAAAGGCATGGAGCCTTGTCATGACAGGGTTCAAGGAGCTTACTGACAACAAGTGTCAGGGAGCATTGTGATGACAAGTGTCATGGAGCACTCTGATGACAAGCGTCATGGAGCCTTGTGATAACCGGGGTCTTGGAGCATTGTGATGAAAAGTGAATGCATCATTGTGATGAAAAAGGCATGGTGCCTTGTCATGACAGGGTTCAAGGAGCACCCTGACGACAAGTGTCAGGGAGCATTGTGATGAAAAGTGTATTGAGCATTGTGATGACAAAGGTCATGGAGCATTGTGATGAGAAGTCCATGGATAATTGGGATGACGAGCGTTATGGGGCGTTGTGATGACAAGTGTTATGGAACATTGTGATCACAAGGGTTTGGAGCATTGTGATGACAGAGGCCATGGAGCATTTTGATTTCATTGTGAAGAGAAAATCATGAAGCATTATGATGAAGGGCATGGTGCATTGTGATGATAGCGTTCATGGAGCACTGAGATGAAAAGTGTCATGGAGCATTGTTATGACAGGGGTCTTGGAGCATTGTGATGACAAGGGCATGGAGCATTGTGATGAGAAGGCCAAGGAGAATACTGATGACATGCGTCATGGAGTTTCGTGATGACCAGGGCATAGAGCATTTTGATTACAGGGGTCTTGGAGCATTGAGATGAAAAGGGACATGGAGCATTGTGATTACAGGGGTAATGGAGCATTGTGATGACAAGTGAATCGAGCATTGTGATGAAAAAGGCATGGATCCTATTCATGACAGGATTCAAAGAGCATTCTGAAGACAACTGTCAGGGAGCATTGTGATGACAAGTCTATTGAGCATTGTGATGACAAAGGTCATGGAGCACTGAGATGACAAGGGCATGGAGTATTGTGATGACAGGCTTCATGGAGCGTTGTGATGACAAGTGTTATGGAACATTGTGATCACACGGGTTTGGAGCAATGCGATGACAGAGTTCATGGTTCATATTGATTTCAAGGAGCATGGATCTTTGTGATGACAAGGGCATGAAGCAATGTGATCCCAAGATGCATGGAGGATCGTGATGACAATGGTAATGGAGGAATATGATGACAAGCGCATGGAGCATTGTGATGAAAAGGCCATGTAGCGTTTTGCTGACAAAGGCATGGAGCATTGTGATGACAAGTGTCATGGAGCACTGTGATGACAAACATCACGTAGCATTGTGATTACAGGGGTCATGGAGCATTGGGATGACACGGCCAAGGATCATTGTGTTGACAAGTGTTATGGAGAATTTTGATGACAAGAGTGCCGGATCATTGTGTTGTCAGGTGTCATGGAGCGTTGTGATGACAGTGGTCATGGAGCATTGGGATGACAAGGGTCATGGAGCATTGTGATCATAAGGTCATGGAGCATTGGGTTGAAAATGTTCATGGAGTATTGTGATGAGTGTTGTCATGGAGCATTGTTATGACGGGTGTAATGGATCATTGTGATGAAAAGGGCATGGAACATAGGTCTATAAAATTTCATGGATTATTGTGATGACAGTGGGTATGGAGCATTGTGATGACAAGGGCTCGGAACACTGTGATACATGGGTCATGGAGGATTGTAATGACATGGGCATGGAGCATTGTGATGAGAAGGGCATCGAGAATTGTGATGACAAGCGTCATGGAGCTTTGTGATGACAAGGACATGGAGCAATATGATGAGACGTTTCAGGGAGCATGTGATGACAATGGCATGGAGCATTGTGATGCCAAGGGTCATGGAGCTGTGTGATAACAAATGTCATGGAGGAGTTTGATGACAAGGGCATGGTGCATTGTGATGAGAAGGGCAGGGAGCATTGTGATGACAGGTGTTATGGAACATTGTGATCTCAGGGCTCATGGAGCATTATGATGATATGGGCATGGAGCATGGTGATGACAGGTGTCATGGAACAGTGTGAGATGACAAGTGTTTTGAGCATTGTGATGACAAACATCTTGGATCATTGAGATGACAAGGGCATGGAGTAGTGTGATGACAGGAATCATGGAGCATTGTGATGAGTGTGTTATGGAACATTGTGATCACAAGGGTTTGGAGCATAGTGATGACAGAGGTCATGGATCATTTTGATTTCAAGGAGCATGGAACATTGTGATGACAAGGGCATGAAGCAATGTGATCCCAAGTTTCAGGGAGGATTGTTATGACAATGGTAATGGAGTATTGTGATGAGAATCACATGGAGCACCGTGATGACAAGGTCATGTAGCATTTTGCTGACAAAGGCATGGAGCATTGTGATGACAAGTGTCATGGAACATTGTGATAACAGGGGTCATAGAGCATTAGGATGACAAGAGCATGGAACATTTTGATGAGAAGAGTCATGGAGCATTTTGATGACAAGAGCCTCAGATCATTGTGTTGTCAGGGGCCATTGAGCGTTGTGATGACAGTGGTCATGTAGGATTGGACTGAAAATGTTCTTGGAGCATTGTGAACACAAGGGAATGGAGCATTGTGGTGACAATATCGTGGAGCATTGTGATGAGATGACCATGGAGTCTTTTGATGACAAGTCTCATGGTGCAAGCTGATGGAAAGGGGCATGGAGCATTGTGATTACAGTTTTCTTGGAGCATTGTGATGACAAGAGCATGGAACATTGTGATGAGATGTCCATGGAACATTCTGTTGACCTGCATCATGGAGCTTTGCGATGACAATTGCAAGTGGTATTGTTATTAGAGGGATCTTGGAGCATTGTGATGAAAATGGCATGGATCATTGTGATGACAAAGGCATGGAGCCTTGTCATGACAGGGTTCAAGGAGCATACTGACAACAAGTTTCAGGGAGCATTGTGATGACAAGTGTCATGGAGCACTCTGATGACAAGCGTCATGGAGCCTTGTGATAACCGGGGTCTTGGAGCATTGTGATGAAAAGTGAATGCATCATTGTGATGAAAAAGGCATGGTGCCTTGTCATGACAGGGTTCAAGGAGCACCCTGACGACAAGTGTCAGGGAGCATTGTGATGAAAAGTGTATTGAGCATTGTGATGACCAAGGTCATGGAGAATTGTGATGAGAAGTCCATGGATAATTGGGATGACGAGCGTCATGGGGCGTTGTGATGACAAGTGTTATGGAACATTGTGATCACAAGGGTTTGGAGCATTGTGATGACAGAGGCCATGGAGCATTTTGATTTCATTGTGAAGAGAAAATCATGAAGCATTATGATGAAGGGCATGGTGCATTGTGATGATAGCGTTTATGGAGCACTGAGATGAAAAGTGTCATGGAGCATTGTTATGACAGGGGTCTTGGAGCATTGTGATGACAAGGGCATGGAGCATTGTGATGAGAAGGCCAAGGAGAATACTGATGACATGCGTCATGGAGTTTCGTGATGACCAGGGCATAGAGCATTTTGATTACAGGGGTCTTGGAGCACTGAGATGAAAAGGGACATGGAGCATTGTGATTACAGGGGTAATGGAGCATTGTGATGACAAGTGAATCGAGAATTGTGATGAAAAAGGCATGGATCCTATTCATGACAGGATTCAAGGAGCATTCCGAAGACAACTGTCAGGGAGCATTGTGATGACAAGTCTATTGAGCATTGTGATGACAAAGGTCATGGAGCACAGAGATGACAAGGGCATGGAGTATTGTGATGACAGGCTTCATGGAGCGTTGTGATGACAAGTGTTATGGAACATTGTGATCACACGGGTTTGGAGCAATGCGATGACAGAGTTCATGGTTCATATTGATTTCAAGGAGCATGGATCTTTGTGATGACAAGGGCATGAAGCAATGTGATCCCAAGATGCATGGAGGATCGTGATGATAATGGTAATGGAGGAATATGATGACAAGCGCATGGAGCATTGTGATGAAAAGGCCATGTAGCGTTTTGCTGACAAAGGCATGGAGCATTGTGATGACAAGTGTCATGGAGCACTGTGATGACAAACATCACGTAGCATTGTGATTACAGGGATCATGGAGCATTGGGATGACACGGCCAAGGATCATTGTGTTGACAAGTGTTATGGAGAATTTTGATGACAAGAGTGCCGGATCATTGTGTTGTCAGGTGTCATGGAGCGTTGTGATGACAGTGGTCATGGAGCATTGGGATGACAAGGGTCATGGAGCATTGTGATCATAAGGTCATGGAGCATTGGGTTGAAAATGTTCATGGAGTATTGTGATGAGTGTTGTCATGGAGCATTGTTATGACGGGTGTAATGGATCATTGTGATGAAAAGGGCATGGAACATAGGTCTATAAAATTTCATGGATTATTGTGATGACAGTGGGTATGGAGCATTGTGATGACAAGGGCTCGGAACACTGTGATACATGGGTCATGGAGGATTGTAATGACATGGGCATGGAGCATTGTGATGAGAAGGGCATCGAGAATTGTGATGACAAGCGTCATGGAGCTTTGTGATGACAAGGACATGGAGCAATATGATGAGACGTTTCAGGGAGCATGTGATAACAATGGCATGGAGCATTGTGATGCCAAGGGTCATGGAGCTGTGTGATAACAAATGTCATGGAGGAGTTTGATGACAAGGGCCTGGTGCATTGTGATGAGAAGGGCAGGAGCATTTTGATGACAGTTGTTATGGAACATTGTGATGTCAGGGCTCATGGAGCATTATGATGATATGGGCATGGAGCATGGTGATGACAGGTGTCATGGAACAGTGTGAGATGACAAGTGTTTTGAGCATTGTGATGACAAACATCTTGGATCATTGAGATGACAAGGGCATGGAGTAGTGTGATGACAGGCATCATGGAGCATTGTGATGAGTGTGTTATGGAACATTGTGATCACAAGGGTTTGGAGCATAGTGATGACAGAGGTCATGGATCATGTTGATTTCAAGGAGCATGGAACATTGTGATGACAAGGGCATGAAGCAATATGATCCCAAGTTTCAGGGAGGATTGTTATGACAATGGTAATGGAGTATTGTGATGAGAATCACATGGAGCACCGTGATGACAAGGTCATGTAGCATTTTGCTGACAAAGGCATGGAGCATTGTGATGACAAGTGTCATGGAACATTGTGATAACAGGGGTCATAGAGCATTAGGATGACAAGAGCATGGAGCATTTTGATGAGAAGAGTCATGGAGCATTTTGATGACAAGAGCCTCAGATCATTGTGTTGTCAGGGGCCATTGAGCGTTGTGATGACAGTGGTCATGTAGGATTGGGCTGAAAATATTCTTGGAGCATTGTGAACACAAGGGAATGGAGCATTGTGGTGACAATATCGTGGAGCATTGTGATGAGATGACCATGGAGTCTTTTGATGACAAGTCTCATGGTGCAAGCTGATGGAAAGGGGCATGGAGCATTGTGATTACAGTTGTCTTGGAGCATTGTGATGACAAGAGCATGGAGCATTGTGATGAGAAGTCCATGGAACTTTCTGATGACCTGCATCATGGAGCTTTGCGATGACAATGGCAAGAGGCATTGTGATTAGAGGGATCTTGGAGCATTGTGATGAAAAGGGCATGGATCATTGTGATGACAAAGGCATGGAGCCTTGTCATGACAGGGTTCAAGGAGCTTAATGACAACAAGTTTCAGGGAGCATTGTGATGACAAGTGTCATGGAGCACTCTGATGACAAGCGTCATGGAGCCTTGTGATAACCGGGGTCTTGGAGCATTGTGATGAAAAGTGAATGCATCATTGTGATGAAAAAGGCATGGTGCCTTGTCATGACAGGGTTCAAGGAGCACCCTGACGACAAGTGTCAGGGAGCATTGTGATGAAAAGTGTATTGAGCATTGTGATGACCAAGGTCATGGAGAATTGTGATGAGAAGTCCATGGATAATTGGGATGACGAGCGTCATGGGGCGTTGTGATGACAAGTGTTATGGAACATTGTGATCACAAGGGTTTGGAGCATTGTGATGACAGAGGCCATGGAGCATTTTGATTTCATTGTGAAGAGAAAATCATGAAGCATTATGATGAAGGGCATGGTGCATTGTGATGATAGCGTTTATGGAGCACTGAGATGAAAAGTGTCATGGAGCATTGTTATGACAGGGGTCTTGGAGCATTGTGATGACAAGGGCATGGAGCATTGTGATGAGAAGGCCAAGGAGAATACTGATGTCATGCGTCAAGGAGTTTCGTGATGACCAGGGCATAGAGCATTTTGATTACAGGGGTCTTGGAGCATTGAGATGAAACGGGACATGGAGCATTGTGATTACAGGGGTAATGGAGCATTGTGATGACAAGTGAATCGAGAATTGTGATGAAAAAGGCATGGATCCTATTCATGACAGGATTCAAGGAGCATTCCGAAGACAACTGTCAGGGAGCATTGTGATGACATGTCTATTGAGCATTGTGATGACAAAGGTCATGGAGCACAGAGATGACAAGGGCATGGAGTAATGTGATGACAGGCTTCATGGAGCGTTGTGATGACAAGTGTTATGGAACATTGTGATCACACGGGTTTGGAGCAATGCGATGACAGAGTTCATGGTTCATATTGATTTCAAGGAGCATGGATCTTTGTGATGACAAGGGCATGAAGCAATGTGATCCCAAGATGCATGGAGGATCGTGATGATAATGGTAATGGAGGAATATGATGACAAGCGCATGGAGCATTGTGATGAAAAGGCCATGTAGCGTTTTGCTGACAAAGGCATGGAGCATTGTGATGACAAGTGTCATGGAGCACTGTGATGACAAACATCACGTAGCATTGTGATTACAGGGGTCATGGAGCATTGGGATGACACGGCCAAGGATCATTGTGTTGACAAGTGTTATGGAGAATTTTGATGACACGAGTGCCGGATCATTGTGTTGTCAGGTGTCATGGAGCGTTGTGATGACAGTGGTCATGGAGCATTGGGATGACAAGGGTCATGGAGCATTGTGATCATAAGGTCATGGAGCATTGGGTTGAAAATGTTCATGGAGTATTGTGATGAGTGTTGTCATGGAGCATTGTTATGACGGGTGTAATGGATCATTGTGATGAAAAGGGCATGGAACATAGGTCTATAAAATTTCATGGATTATTGTGATGACAGTGGGTATGGAGCATTGTGATGACAAGGGCTCGGAACACTGTGATACATGGGTCATGGAGGATTGTAATGACATGAGCATGGAGCATTGTGATGAGAAGGGCATCGAGAATTGTGATGACAAGCGTCATGGAGCTTTGTGATGACAAGGACATGGAGCAATATGATGAGACGTTTCAGGGAGCATGTGATTACAATGGCATGGAGCATTGTGATGCCAAGGGTCATGGAGCTGTGTGATAACAAATGTCATGGAGGAGTTTGATGACAAGGGCCTGGTGCATTGTGATGAGAAGGGCAGGAGCATTTTGATGACAGTTGTTATGGAACATTGTGATGTCAGGGCTCATGGAGCATTATGATGATATGGGCATGGAGCATGGTGATGACAGGTGTCATGGAACAGTGTGAGATGACAAGTGTTTTGAGCATTGTGATGACAAACATCTTGGATCATTGAGATGACAAGGGCATGGAGTAGTGTGATGACAGGCATCATGGAGCATTGTGATGAGTGTGTTATGGAACATTGTGATCACAAGTGTTTGGAGCATAGTGATGACAGAGGTCATGGATCATGTTGATTTCAAGGAGCATGGAACATTGTGATGACAAGGGCATGAAGCAATATGATCCCAAGTTTCAGGGAGGATTGTTATGACAATGGTAATGGAGTATTGTGATGAGAATCACATGGAGCACCGTGATGACAAGGTCATGTAGCATTTTGCTGACAAAGGCATGGAGCATTGTGATGACAAGTGTCATGGAACATTGTGATAACAGGGGTCATAGAGCATTAGGATGACAAGAGCATGGAGCATTTTGATGAGAAGAGTCATGGAGCATTTTGATGACAAGAGCCTCAGATCATTGTGTTGTCAGGGGCCATTGAGCGTTGTGATGACAGTGGTCATGTAGGATTGGGCTGAAAATATTCTTGGAGCATTGTGAACACAAGGGAATGGAGCATTGTGGTGACAATATCGTGGAGCATTGTGATGAGATGACCATGGAGTCTTTTGATGACAAGTCTCATGGTGCAAGCTGATGGAAAGGGGCATGGAGCATTGTGATTACAGTTGTCTTGGAGCATTGTGATGACAAGAGCATGGAGCATTGTGATGAGAAGTCCATGGAACATTCTGATGACCTGCATCATGGAGCTTTGCGATGACAATGGCAAGAGGCATTGTGATTAGAGGGATCTTGGAGCATTGTAATGAAAAGGGCATGGATCATTGTGATGACAAAGGCATGGAGCCTTGTCATGACAGGGTTCAAGGAGCTTAATGACAACAAGTTTCAGGGAGCATTGTGATGACAAGTGTCATGGAGCACTCTGATGACAAGCGTCATGGAGCCTTGTGATAACCGGGGTCTTGGAGCATTGTGATGAAAAGTGAATGCATCATTGTGATGAAAAAGGCATGGTGCCTTGTCATGACAGGGTTCAAGGAGCACCCAGACGACAAGTGTCAGGGAGCATTGTGATGAAAAGTGTATTGAACATTGTGATGACCAAGGTCATGGAGCATTGTGATGAGAAGTCCATGGATAATTGGGATGACGAGCGTCATGGGGCGTTGTGATGACAAGTGTTATGGAACATTGTGATCACAAGGGTTTGGAGCATTGTGATGACAGAGGCCATGGAGCATTTTGATTTCATTGTGAAGAGAAAATCATGAAGCATTATGATGAAGGGCATGGTGCATTTTGATGATAGCGTTCATGGAGCACTGAGATGAAAAGTGTCATGGAGCATTGTTATGACAGGGGTCTTGGAGCATTGTGATGACAAGGGCATGGAGCATTGTGATGAGAAGGCCAAAGAGAAGACTGATGACATGCGTCATGGAGTTTCTTGATGACCAGGGCATAGAGCATTTTGATTACAGGGGTCTTGGAGCATTGAGATGAAATGGGGCATGGAGCATTGTGATTACAGGGGTAATGGAGCATTGTGATGACAAGTGAATCGAGCACTGTGATGAAAAAGACATGGATCCCATTCATGACAGGATTCAAGGAGCATTCCGAAGACAACTGTCAGGGAGCATTGTGATGACAAGTGTATTGAGCATTGTGATGACAAAGGTCATGGAGCATTGAGATGACAAGGGCATGGAGTATTGTGATGACATGCTTCATGGAGCGTTGTGATGACAAGTGTTATGGAACATTGGGATCACACGGGTTTGGAGCAATGCGATGACAAAGTTCATGGTTCATATTGATTTCAAGGAGCATGGATCTTTGTGATGACAAGGGCATGAAGCAATGTGATCCCAAGTTTCAGGGAGGATTGTTATGACAATGGTAATGGAGTATTGTGATGAGAATCACATGGAGCACCGTGATGACAAGGTCATGTAGCATTTTGCTGACAAAGGCATGGAGCATTGTGATGACAAGTGTCATGGAACATTGTGATAACAGGGGTCATAGAGCATTAGGATGACAAGAGCATGGAGCATTTTGATGAGAAGAGTCATGGAGCATTTTGATGACAAGAGCCTCAGATCATTGTGTTGTCAGGGGCCATTGAGCGTTGTGATGACAGTGGTCATGTAGGATTGGGCTGAAAATGTTCTTGGAGCATTGTGAACACAAGGGAATGGAGCATTGTGGTGAAAATATCGTGGAGCATTGTGATGAGATGACCATGGAGTCTTTTGATGACAAGTCTCATGGTGCAAGCTGATGGAAAGGGGCATGGAGCATTGTGATTACAGTTTTCTTGGAGCATTGTGATGACAAGAGCATGGAGCATTGTGATGAGAAGTCCATGCAACATTCTGATGACCTGCATCATGGAGCTTTGCGATGACAATGGCAAGAGGCATTGTGATTAGAGGGATCTTGGAGCATTGTGATGAAAAGGGCATGGATCATTGTGATGACAAAGGCATGGAGCCTTGTCATGACAGGTTTCAAGGAGCATACTGACAACAAGTGTCAGGGAGCATTGTGATGACAAGTGTCATGGAGCACTCTGATGACAAGTGTCATGGAGCCTTGTGATAACCGGGGTCTTGGAGCATTGTGATGAAAAGTGAATGCATCATTGTGATGAAAAAGGCATGGTGCCTTGTCATGACAGGGTTCAAGGAGCACCCTGACGACAAGTGTCAGGGAGCATTGTGATGAAAAGTGTATTGAGCATTGTGATGACAAAGGTCATGGAGCATTGTGATGAGAAGTCCATGGATAATTGGGATGACGAGCGTCATGGGGCATTGTGATGACAAGTGTTATGGAACATTGTGATCACAAGGGTTTGGAGCATTGTGATGACAGAGGCCATGGAGCATTTTGATTTCATTGTGAAGAGAAAATCATGAAGCATTATGATGAAGGGCATGGTGCATTGTGATGATAGCGTTCATGGAGCACTGAGATGAAAAGTGTCATGGAGCATTGTTATGACAGGGGTCTTGGAGCATTGTGATGACAAGGGCATGGAGCATTGTGATGAGAAGGCCAAGGAGAATACTGATGACATGCGTCATGGAGTTTCGTGATGACCAGGGCATAGAGCATTTTGATTACAGGGGTCTTGGAGCATTGAGATGAAAAGGGACATGGAGCATTGTGATTACAGGGGTAATGGAGCATTGTGATGACAAGTGAATCGAGCATTGTGATGAAAAAGGCATGGATCCTATTCATGACAGGATTCAAGGAGCATTCCGAAGACAACTGTCAGGGAGCATTGTGATGACAAGTGTATTGAGCATTGTGATGACAAAGGTCATGGAGCATTGAGATGACAAGGGCATGGAGTATTGTGATGACAGGCTTCATGGAGCGTTGTGATGACAAGTGTTATGGAACATTGTGATCACACGGGTTTGGAGCAATGCGATGACAGAGTTCATGGTTCATATTGATTTCAAGGAGCATGGATCTTTGTGATGACAAGGGCATGAAGCAATGTGATCCCAAGATGCATGGAGGATCGTGATGACAATGGTAATGGAGGAATATGATGACAAGCGCATGGAGCATTGTGATGAAAAGGCCATGTACCGTTTTGCTGACAAAGGCATGGAGCATTGTGATGACAAGTGTCATGGAGCACTGTGATGACAAACATCACGTAGCATTGTGATTACAGGGGTCATGGAGCATTGGGATGACACGGCCAAGGATCATTGTGTTGACAAGTGTTATGGAGAATTTTGATGACAAGAGTGCCGGATCATTGTGTTGTCAGGTGTCATGGAGCGTTGTGATGACAGTGGTCATGGAGCATTGGGATGACAAGGGTCATGGAGCATTGTGATCATAAGGTCATGGAGCATTGGGTTGAAAATGTTCATGGAGTATTGTGATGAGTGTTGTCATGGAGCATTGTTATGACGGGTGTAATGGATCATTGTGATGAAAAGGGCATGGAACATAGGTCTATAAAATTTCATGGATTATTGTGATGACAGTGGGTATGGAGCATTGTGATGACAAGGGCTCGGAACACTGTGATACATGGGTCATGGAGGATTGTAATGACATGGGCATGGAGCAGTGTGATGAGAAGGGCATCGAGAATTGTGATGACAAGCGTCATGGAGCTTTGTGATGACAAGGACATGGAGCAATATGATGAGACGTTTCAGGGAGCATGTGATGACAATGGCATGGAGCATTGTGATGCCAAGGGTCATGGAGCTGTGTGATAACAAATGTCATGGAGGAGTTTGATGACAAGGGCATGGTGCATTGTGATGAGAAGGGCAGGGAGCATTGTGATGACAGGTGTTATGGAACATTGTGATGTCAGGGCTCATGGAGCATTATGATGATATGGGCATGGAGCATGGTGATGACAGGTGTCATGGAACAGTGTGAGATGACAAGTGTTTTGAGCATTGTGATGACAAACATCTTGGATCATTGAGATGACAAGGGCATGGAGTAGTGTGATGACAGGCATCATGGAGCATTGTGATGAGTGTGTTATGGAACATTGTGATCACAAGGGTTTGGAGCATAGTGATGACAGAGGTCATGGATCATATTGATTTCAAGGAGCATGGAACATTGTGATGACAAGGGCATGAAGCAATGTGATCCCAAGTTTCAGGGAGGATTGTTATGACAATGGTAATGGAGTATTGTGATGAGAATCACATGGAGCACCGTGATGACAAGGTCATGTAGCATTTTGCTGACAAAGGCATGGAGCATTGTGATGACAAGTGTCATGGAACATTGTGATAACAGGGGTCATAGAGCATTAGGATGACAAGAGCATGGAGCATTTTGATGAGAAGAGTCATGGAGCATTTTGATGACAAGAGCCTCAGATCATTGTGTTGTCAGGGGCCATTGAGCGTTGTGATGACAGTGGTCATGTAGGATTGGGCTGAAAATGTTCTTGGAGCATTGTGAACACAAGGGAATGGAGCATTGTGGTGACAATATCATGGAGCATTGTGATGAGATGACCATGGAGTCTTTTGATGACAAGTCTCATGGTGCAAGCTGATGGAAAGGGGCATGGATCATTGTGATTACAGTTGTCTTGGAGCATTGTGATGACAAGAGCATGGAACATTGTGATGAGAAGTCCATGGAACGTTCTGATGACCTGCATCATGGAGCTTTGCGATGACAATTGCAAGAGGTATTGTGATTAGAGGGATCTTGGGGCATTGTGATGAAAATGGCATGGATCATTGTGATGACAAAGGCATGGAGCCTTGTCATGACAGGGTTCAAGGAGCATACTGACAAAAAGTGTCAGGGAGCATTGTGATGACAAGTGTCATGGAGCACTCTGATGACAAGCGTCATGGAGCCTTGTGATAACCGGGGTCTTGGAGCATTGTTATGAAAAGTGAATGCATCATTGTGATGAAAAAGGCATGGTGCCTTGTCATGACAGGGTTCAAGCAGCACCCTGACGACAAGTGCCAGGGAGCATTGTGATGAAAAGCGTATTGAGCATTGTGATGACAAAGGTCATGGAGCATTGTGATGAGAAGTCCATGGATAATTGGGATGACGAGCGTCATGGGGCGTTGTGATGACAAGTGTTATGGAACATTGTGATCACAAGGGTTTGGAGCATTGTGATGACAGAGGCCATGGAGCATTTTGATTTCATTGTGAAGAGAAAATCATGAAGCATTATGATGAAGGGCATGGTGCATTGTGATGATAGCGTTCATGGAGCACTGAGATGAAAAGTGTCATGGAGCATTGTTATGACAGGGGTCTTGGAGCATTGTGATGACAAGGGCATGTAGCATTGTGATGAGAAGGCCAAGGAGAATACTGATGACATGTGTCATGGAGTTTCGTGATGACCAGGGCATAGAGCATTTTGATTACAGGGGTCTTGGAGCATTGAGATGAAAAGGGACATGGAGCATTGTGATTACAGGGGTAATGGAGCATTGTGATGACAAGTGAATCGAGCATTGTGATGAAAAAGGCATGGATCCTATTCATGACAAGATTCAAGGAGCATTCCGAAGACAACTGTCAGGGAGCATTGTGATGACAAGTGTATTGAGCATTGTGATGACAAAGGTCATGGAGCATTTAGATGACAAGGGCATGGAGTATTGTGATGACAGGCTTCATGGAGCGTTGTGATGACAAGTGTTATGGAACATTGTGATCACACGGGTTTGGAGCAATGCGATGACAGAGTTCATGGTTCATATTGATTTCAAGGAGCATGGATCTTTGTGATGACAAGGGCATGAAGCAATGTGATCCCAAGATGCATGGAGGATCGTGATGATAATGGTAATGGAGGAATATGATGACAAGCGCATGGAGCATTGTGATGAAAAGGCCATGTAGCGTTTTGCTGACAAAGGCATGGAGCATTGTGATGACAAGTGTCATGGAGCACTGTGATGACAAACATCACGTAGCATTGTGATTACAGGGGTCATGGAGCATTGGGATGACACGGCCAAGGATCATTGTGTTGAAAAGTGTTATGGAGAATTTTGATGACAAGAGTGCCGGATCATTGTGTTGTCAGGTGTCATGGAGCGTTGTGATGACAGTGGTCATGGAGCATTGGGATGACAAGGGTCATGGAGCATTGTGATCATAAGGTCATGAAGCATTGGGTTGAAAATGTTCATGGAGTATTGTGATGAGTGTTGTCATGGAGCATTGTTATGACGGGTGTAATGGATCATTGTGATGAAAAGGGCATGGAACATAGGTCTATAAAATTTCATGGATTATTGTGATGACAGTGGGTATGGAGCATTGTGATGACAAGGGCTCGGAACACTGTGATACATGGGTCATGGAGGATTGTAATGACATGGGCATGGAGCATTGTGATGAGAAGGGCATCGAGAATTGTGATGACAAGCGTCATGGAGCTTTGTGATGACAAGGACATGGAGCAATATGATGAGACGTTTCAGGGAGCATGTGATGACAATGGCATGGAGCATTGTGATGCCAAGGGTCATGGAGCTGTGTGATAACAAATGTCATGGAGGAGTTTGATGACAAGGGCATGGTGCATTGTGATGAGAAGGGCAGGGAGCATTGTGATGACAGTTGTTATGGAACATTGTGATGTCAGGGCTCATGGAGCATTGTGATGATATGGGCATGGAGCATGGTGATGACAGGTGTCATGGAACAGTGTGAGATGACAAGTGTTTTGAGCATTGTGATGACAAACATCTTGGATCATTGAGATGACAAGGGCATGGAGTAGTGTGATGACAGGCATCATGGAGCATTGTGATGAGTTTGTTATGGAATATTGTGATCACAAGGGTTTGGAGCATAGTGATGACAGAGGTCATGGATCATGTTGATTTCAAGGAGCATGGAACATTGTGATGAAAAGGGCATGAAGCAATATGATCCCAAGTTTCAGGGAGGATTGTTATGACAATGGTAATGGAGTATTGTGATGAGAATCACATGGAGCACCGTGATGACAAGGTCATGTAGCATTTTGCTGACAAAGGCATGGAGCATTGTGATGACAAGTGTCATGGAACATTGTGATAACAGGGGTCATAGAGCATTAGGATGACAAGAGCATGGAGCATTTTGATGAGAAGAGTCATGGAGCATTTTGATGACAAGAGCCTCAGATCATTGTGTTGTCAGGGGCCATTGAGCGTTGTGATGACAGTGGTCATGTAGGATTGGGCTGAAAATGTTCTTGGAGCATTGTGAACACAAGGGAATGGAGCATTGTGGTGACAATATCATGGAGCATTGTGATGAGATGACCATGGAGTCTTTTGATGACAAGTCTCATGGTGCAAGCTGATGGAAAGCGGCATGGAGCATTGTGATTACAGGTGTCTTGGAGCATTGTGATGACAAGAGCATGGAGCATTGTGATGAGAAGTCCATGGAACATTCTGATGACCTGCATCATGGAGCTTTGCGATGACAATGGCAAGAGGCATTGTGATTAGAGGGATCTTGGAGCATTGTGATGAAAAGGGCATGGATCATTGTGATGACAAAGGCATGGAGCCTTGTCATGACAGGGTTCAAGGAGCTTACTGACAACAAGTGTCAGGGAGCATTGTGATGACAAGTGTCATGGAGCACTCTGATGACAAGCGTCATGGAGTCTTGTGATAACCGGGGTCTTGGAGCATTGTGATGAAAAGTGAATGCATCATTGTGATGAAAAAGGCATGGTGCCTTGTCATGACAGGGTTCAAGGAGCACCCTGACGACAAGTGTCAGGGAGCATTGTGATGAAAAGTGTATTGAGCATTGTGATGACCAAGGTCATGGAGAATTGTGATGAGAAGTCCATGGATAATTGGGATGACGAGCGTCATGGGGCGTTGTGATGACAAGTGTTATGGAACATTGTGATCACAAGGGTTTGGAGCATTGTGATGACAGAGGCCATGGAGCATTTTGATTTCATTGTGAAGAGAAAATCATGAAGCATTATGATGAAGGGCATGGTGCATTGTGATGATAGCGTTCATGGAGCACTGAGATGAAAAGTGTCATGGAGCATTGTTATGACAGGGGTCTTGGAGCATTGTGATGACAAGGGCATGGAGCATTGTGATGAGAAGGCCAAAGAGAAGACTGATGAGATGCGACATGGAGTTTCGTGATGACCAGGGCATAGAGCATTTTGATTACAGGGGTCTTGGAGCATTGAGATGAAATGGGGCATGGAGCATTGTGATTACAGGGGTAATGGAGCATTGTGATGACAAGTGAATCGAGCATTGTGATGAAAAAGGCATCGATCCTATTCATGACAGGATTCAAGGAGCATTCCGAAGACAACTGTCAGGGAGCATTGTGATGACAAGTCTATTGAGCATTGTGATGACAAAGGTCATGGAGCACTGAGATGACAAGGGCATGGAGTATTGTGATGACAGGCTTCATGGAGCGTTGTGATGACAAGTGTTATGGAACATTGTGATCACACGGGTTTGGAGCAATGCGATGACAGAGTTCATGGTTCATATTGATTTCAAGGAGCATGGATCTTTGTGATGACAAGGGCATGAAGCAATGTGATCCCAAGATGCATGGAGGATCGTGATGATAATGGTAATGGAGGAATATGATGACAAGCGCATGGAGCATTGTGATGAAAAGGCCATGTAGCGTTTTGCTGACAAATGCATGGAGCATTGTGATGACAAGTGTCATGGAGCACTGTGATGACAAACATCACGTAGCATTGTGATTACAGGGGTCATGGAGCATTGGGATGACACGGCCAAGGATCATTGTGTTGACAAGTGTTATGGAGAATTTTGATGACAAGAGTGCCGGATCATTGTGTTGTCAGGTGTCATGGAGCGTTGTGATGACAGTGGTCATGGAGCATTGGGATGACAAGGGTCATGGAGCATTGTGATCATAAGGTCATGAAGCATTGGGTTGAAAATGTTCATGGAGTATTGTGATGAGTGTTGTCATGGAGCATTGTTATGACGGGTGTAATGGATCATTGTGATGAAAAGGGCATGGAACATAGGTCTATAAAATTTCATGGATTATTGTGATGACAGTGGGTATGGAGCATTGTGATGACAAGGGCTCGGAACACTGTGATACATGGGTCATGGAGGATTGTAATGACATGGGCATGGAGCATTGTGATGAGAAGGGCATCGAGAATTGTGATGACAAGCGTCATGGAGCTTTGTGATGACAAGGACATGGAGCAATATGATGAGACGTTTCAGGGAGCATGTGATGACAATGGCATGGAGCAATGTGATGCCAAGGGTCATGGAGCTGTGTGATAACAAATGTCATGGAGGAGTTTGATGACAAGGGCATGGTGCATTGTGATGAGAAGGGCAGGGAGCATTGTGATGACAGTTGTTATGGAACATTGTGATGTCAGGGCTCATGGAGAATTATGATGATATGGGCATGGAGCATGGTGATGACAGGTGTCATGGAACAGTGTGAGATGACAAGTGTTTTGAGCATTGTGATGACAAACATCTTGGATCATTGAGATGACAAGGGCATGGAGTAGTGTGATGACAGGCATCATGGAGCATTGTGATGAGTGTGTTATGGAACATTGTGATCACACGGGTTTGGAGCAATGCGATGACAGAGTTCATGGTTCATATTGATTTCAAGGAGCATGGATCTTTGTGATGACAAGGGCATGAAGCAATGTGATCCCAAGTTTCAGGGAGGATTGTTATGACAATGGTAATGGAGTATTGTGATGAGAATCACATGGAGCACCGTGATGACAAGGTCATGTAGCATTTTGCTGACAAAGGCATGGAGCATTGTGATGACAAGTGTCATGGAACATTGTGATAACAGGGGTCATAGAGCATTAGGATGACAAGAGCATGGAGCATTTTGATGAGAAGAGTCATGGAGCATTTTGATGACAAGAGCCACAGATCATTGTGTTGTCAGGGGCCATTGAGCGTTGTGATGACAGTGGTCATGTAGGATTGGGCTGAAAATGTTCTTGGAGCATTGTGAACACAAGGGAATGGAGCATTGTGGTGACAATATCGTGGAGCATTGTGATGAGATGACCATGGAGTCTTTTGATGACAAGTCTCATGGTGCAAGCTGATGGAAAGGGGCATGGAGCATTGTGATTACAGTTGTCTTGGAGCATTGTGATGACAAGAGCATGGAGCATTGTGATGAGAAGTCCATGCAACATTCTGATGACCTGCATCATGGAACTGTGCGATGACAATGGCAAGAGGCATTGTGATTAGAGGGATCATGGAGCATTGTGATGAAAAGGGCATGGATCATTGTGATGACAAAGGCATGGAGCCTTGTCATGACAGGTTTCAAGGAGCATACTGACAACAAGTGTCAGGGAGCATTATGATGACAAGTGTCATGGAGCACTCTGATGACAAGTGTCATGGAGCCTTGTGATAACCGGGGTCTTGGAGCATTGTGATGAAAAGTGAATGCATCATTGTGATGAAAAAGGCATGGTGCCTTGTCATGACAGGGTTCAAGGAGCACCCTGACGACAAGTGTCAGGGAGCATTGTGATGAAAAGTGTATTGAGCATTGTGATGACAAAGGTCATGGAGCATTGTGATGAGAAGTCCATGGATAATTGGGATGACGAGCGTCATGGGGCGTTGTGATGACAAGTGTTATGGAACATTGTGATCACAAGGGTTTGGAGCATTGTGATGACAGAGGCCATGGAGCATTTTGATTTCATTGTGAAGAGAAAATCATGAAGCATTATGATGAAGGGCATGGTGCATTGTGATGATAGCGTTCATTGAGCACTGAGATGAAAAGTGTCATGGAGCATTGTTATGACAGGGGTCTTGGAGCATTGTGATGACAAGGGCATGGAGCATTGTGATGAGAAGGCCAAGGAGAATACTGATGACATGCGTCATGGAGTTTCGTGATGACCAGGGCATAGAGCATTTTGATTACAGGGGTCTTGGAGCATTGAGATGAAAAGGGGCATGGAGCATTGTGATTACAGGGGTAATGGAGCATTGTGATGACAAGTGAATCGAGCATTGTGATGAAAAAGGCATGGATCCTATTCATGACAGGATTCAAGGAGCATTCCGAAGACAACTGTCAGGGAGCATTGTGATGACAAGTGTATTGAGCATTGTGATTACAAAGGTCATGGAGCATTGAGATGACAAGGGCATGGAGTATTGTGATGACAGGCTTCATGGAGCGTTGTGATGACAAGTGTTATGGAACATTGTGATCACACGGGTTTGGAGCAATGCGATGACAGAGTTCATGGTTCATATTGATTTCAAGGAGCATGGATCTTTGTGATGACAAGGGCATGAAGCAATGTGATCCCAAGATGCATGGAGGATCGTGATGACAATGGTAATGGAGGAATATGATGACAAGCGCATGGAGCATTGTGATGAAAAGGCCATGTAGCGTTTTGCTGACAAAGGCATGGAGCATTGTGATGACAAGTGTCATGGAGCACTGTGATGACAAACATCACGTAGCATTGTGATTACAGGGGTCATGGAGCATTGGGATGACACGGCCAAGGATCATTGTGTTGACAAGTGTTATGGAGAATTTTGATGACAAGAGTGCCGGATCATTGTGTTGTCAGGTGTCATGGAGCGTTGTGATGACAGTGGTCATGGAGCATTGGGATGACAAGGGTCATGGAGCATTGTGATCATAAGGTCATGGAGCATTGGGTTGAAAATGTTCATGGAGTATTGTGATGAGTGTTGTCATGGAGCATTGTTATGACGGGTGTAATGGATCATTGTGATGAAAAGGGCATGGAACATAGGTCTATAAAATTTCATGGATTATTGTGATGACAGTGGGTATGGAGCATTGTGATGACAAGGGCTCGGAACACTGTGATACATGGGTCATGGAGGATTGTAATGACATGGGCATGGAGCATTGTGATGAGAAGGGCATCGAGAATTGTGATGACAAGCGTCATGGAGCTTTGTGATGACAAGGACATGGAGCAATATGATGAGACGTTTCAGGGAGCATGTGATGACAATGGCATGGAGCATTGTGATGCCAAGGGTCATGGAGCTGTGTGATAACAAATGTCATGGAGGAGTTTGATGACAAGGGCATGGTGCATTGTGATGAGAAGGGCAGGGAGCATTGTGATGACAGGTGTTATGGAACATTGTGATGTCAGGGCTCATGGAGCATTATGATGATATGGGCATGGAGCATGGTGATGACAGGTGTCATGGAACAGTGTGAGATGACAAGTGTTTTGAGCATTGTGATGACAAACATCTTGGATCATTGAGATGACAAGGGCATGGAGTAGTGTGATGACAGGCATCATGGAGCATTGTGATGAGTGTGTTATGGAACATTGTGATCACAAGGGTTTGGAGCATAGTGATGACAGAGGTCATGGATCATATTGATTTCAAGGAGCATGGAACATTGTGATGACAAGGGCATGAAGAAATGTGATCCCAAGTTTCAGGGAGGATTGTTATGACAATGGTAATGGAGTATTGTGATGAGAATCACATGGAGCACCGTTATGACAAGGTCATGTAGCATTTTGCTGACAAAGGCATGGAGCATTGTGATGACAAGTGTCATGGAACATTGTGATAACAGGGGTCATAGAGCATTAGGATGACAAGAGCATGGAGCATTTTGATGAGAAGAGTCATGGAGCATTTTGATGACAAGAGCCTCAGATCATTGTGTTGTCAGGGGCCATTGAGCGTTGTGATGACAGTGGTCATGTAGGATTGGGCTGAAAATGTTCTTGGAGCATTGTGAACACAAGGGAATGGAGCATTGTGGTGACAATATCGTGGAGCATTGTGATGAGATGACCATGGAGTCTTTTGATGACAAGTCTCATGGTGCAAGCTAATGGAAAGGGGCATGGAGCATTGTGATTACAGTTGTCTTGGAGAATTGTGATGACAAGAGCATGGAGCATTGTGATGAGAAGTCCATGGAACATTCTGATGACCTGCATCATGGAGCTTTGCGATGACAATGGCAAGAGGCATTGTGATTAGAGGGATCTTGGAGCATTGTGATGAAAAGGGCATGGATCATTGTGATGACAATGGCATGGAGCCTTGTCATGACAGGGTTCAAGGAGCTTACTGACAACAAGTGTCAGGGAGCATTGTGATGACAAGTGTCATGGAGCACTCTGATGACAAGCGTCATGGAGCCTTGTGATAACCGGGGTCTTGGAGCATTGTGATGAAAAGTGAATGCATCATTGTGATGAAAAAGGCATGGTGCCTTGTCATGACAGGGTTCAAGGAGCACCCTGACGACAAGTGTCAGGGAGCATTGTGATGAAAAGTGTATTGAGCATTGTGATGACCAAGGTCATGGAGAATTGTGATGAGAAGTCCATGGATAATTGGGATGACGAGCGTCATGGGGCGTTGTGATGACAAGTGTTATGGAACATTGTGATCACAAGGGTTTGGAGCATTGTGATGACAGAGGCCATGGAGCATTTTGATTTCATTGTGAAGAGAAAATCATGAAGCATTATGATGAAGGGCATGGTGCATTGTGATGATAGCGTTCATGGAGCACTGAGATGAAAAGTGTCATGGAGCATTGTTATGACAGGGGTCTTGGAGCATTGTGATGACAAGGGCATGAAGCATTGTGATGAGAAGGCCAAAGAGAAGACTGATGAGATGCGACATGGAGTTTCGTGATGACCAGGGCATAGAGCATTTTGATTACAGGGGTCTTGGAGCATTGAGATGAAATGGGGCATGGAGCATTGTGATTACAGGGGTAATGGAGCATTGTGATGACAAGTGAATCGAGCATTGTGATGAAAAAGGCATGGATCCCATTCATGACAGGATTCAAGGAGCATTCCGAAGACAACTGTCAGGGAGCATTGTGATGACAAGTGTATTGAGCATTGTGATGACAAAGGTCATGGAGCATTGAGATGACAAGGGCATTTAATTATTTTGATGACATGCTTCATGGAGCGTTGTGATGACAAGTGTTATGGAACATTGTGATCACACGGGTTTGGAGCAATGCGATGACAGAGTTCATGGTTCATATTGATTTCAAGGATCATGGATCTTTTTGATGACAAGGGCATGAAGCAATGTGATCCCAAGATGCATGGAGGATCGTGATGACAATGGTAATGGAGGAATATGATGACAAGAGCATGGAGCATTGTGATGAGAAGGCCATGTAGCGTTTTGCTGACAAAGGCATGGAGCATTGTGATGACAAGTGTCATGGAGCACTGTGATGACAAACATCACGTAGCATTGTGATTACAGGGGTCATGGAGCATTGGGATGACACGGCCAAGGATCATTGTGTTGACAAGTGTTATGGAGAATTTTGATGACAAGAGTGCCGGATCATTGTGTTGTCAGGTGTCATGGAGCGTTGTGATGACAGTGGTCATGGAGCATTGGGATGACAAGGGTCATGGAGCATTGTGATCATATGGTCATGGAGCATTGGGTTGAAAATGTTCATGGAGTATTGTGATGAGTGTTGTCATGAAGCATTGCTATGACGGGTGTAATGGATCATTGTGATGAAAAGGGCATGGAACATAGGTCTATAAAATTTCATGGATTATTGTGATGACAGTGGGTATGGAGCATTGTGATGACAAGGGCTCGGAACACTGTGATACATGGGTCATGGAGGATTTTAATGACATGGAAATGGAGCATTGTGATGAGAAGGGCATCGAGAATTGTGATGACAAGCGTCATGGAGCTTTGTGATGACAAGGACATGGAACAATATGATGAGACGTTTCAGGGAGCATGTGATGACAATGGCATGGAGCATTGTGATGCCAAGGGTCATGGAGCTGTGTGATAACAAATGTCATGGAGGAGTTTGATGACAAGGGCATGGTGCATTGTGATGAGAAGGGCAGGGAGCATTGTGATGACAGGTGTTATGGAACATTGTGATGTCAGGGCTCATGGAGCATTATGATGATATGGGCATGGAGCATGGTGATGACAGGTGTCATGGAACAGTGTGAGATGACAAGTGTTTTGAGCATTGTGATGACAAACATCTTGGATCATTGAGATGACAAGGGCATGGAGTAGTGTATTGACAGGCATCATGGAGCATTGTGATGAGTGTGTTATGGAACATTGTGATCACAAGGGTTTGGAGCATAGTGATGACAGAGGTCATGGATCATGTTGATTTCAAGGAGCATGGAGCATTGTGATGACAAGGGCATGAAGCAATATGATCCCAAGTTTCAGGGAGGATTGTTATGACAATGGTAATGGAGTATTGTGATGAGAATCACATGGAGCACCGTGATGACAAGGTCATGTAGCATTTTGCTGACAAAGGCATGGAGCATTGTGATGACAAGTGTCATGGAACATTGTGATAACAGGGGTCATAGAGCATTAGGATGACAAGAGCATGGAGCATTTTGATGAGAAGAGTCATGGAGCATTTTGATGACAAGAGCCACAGATCATTGTGTTGTCAGGGGCCATTGAGCGTTGTGATGACAGTGGTCATGTAGGATTGGGCTGAAAATGTTCTTGGAGCATTGTGAACACAAGGGAATGGAGCATTGTGGTGACAATATTGTGGAGCATTGTGATGAGATGACCATGGAGTCTTTTGATGACAAGTCTCATGGAGCAAGCTGATGGAAAGGGACATGGAGCATTGTGATTACAGTTGTCTTGGAGCATTGTGATGACAAGAGCATGGAGCATTGTGATGAGAAGTCCATGGAACATTCTGATGACCTGCATCATGGATCTTTGCGATGACAATGGCAAGAGGCATTGTGATTAGAGGGATCTTGGAGCATTGTGATGAAAAGGGCATGGATCATTGTGATGACAAAGGCATGGAGCCTTGTCATGACAGGGTTCAAGGAGCATACTGACAACAAGTGTCAGGGAGCATTGTGATGACAAGTGTCATGGAGCACTCTGATGTCAAGCGTCATGGAACCTTTTGATAACCGGGGTCTTGGAGCATTGTGATGAAAAGTGAATGCATCATTGTGATGAAAAAGGCATGGTGCCTTGGCATGACAGGGTTCAAGGAGCACCCTGACGACAAGTGTCAGGGAGCATTGTGATGAAAAGTGTATTGAGCATTGTGATGACCAAGGTCATGGAGCATTGTGATGAGAAGTCCATGGATAATTGGGATGACGAGCGTCATGGGGCGTTGTGATGAAAAGTGTTATGGAACATTGTGATCACAAGCGTTTGGAGCATTGTGATGACAGAGGCCATGGAGCATTTTGATTTCATTGTGAAGAGAAAATCATGAAGCATTATGATGAAGGGCATGGTGCATTGTGATGATAGCGTTCATGGAGCACTGAGATGAAAAGTGTCATGGAGCATTGTTATGACAGGGGTCTTGGAGCATTGTGATGACAAGGGCATGGAGCATTGTGATGAGAAGGCCAAGGAGAATACTGATGACATGCGTCATGGAGTTTCGTGATGACCAGGGCATAGAGCATTTTGATTACAGGGGTCTTGGAGCATTGAGATGAAAAGGGACATGGAGCATTGTGATTACAGGGGTAATGGAGCATTGTGATGACAAGTGAATCGAGCATTGTGATGAAAAAGGCATGGATCCTATTCATGACAGGATTCAAGGAGCATTCCGAAGACAACTGTCAGGGAGCATTGTGATGACAAGTCTATTGAGCATTGTGATGACAAAGGTCATGGAGCACTGAGATGACAAGGGCATGGAGTATTGTGATGACAGGCTTCATGGAGCGTTGTGATGACAAGTGTTATGGAACATTGTGATCACACGGGTTTGGAGCAATGCGATGACAGAGTTCATGGTTCATATTGATTTCAAGGAGCATGGATCTTTGTGATGACAAGGGCATGAAGCAATGTGATCCCAAGATGCATGGAGGATCGTGATGATAATGGTAATGGAGGAATATGATGACAAGCGCATGGAGCATTGTGATGAAAAGGCCATGTAGCGTTTTGCTGACAAATGCATGGAGCATTGTGATGACAAGTGTCATGGAGCACTGTGATGACAAACATCACGTAGCATTGTGATTACAGGGGTCATGGAGCATTGGGATGACACGGCCAAGGATCATTGTGTTGACAAGTGTTATGGAGAATTTTGATGACAAGAGTGCCGGATCATTGTGTTGTCAGGTGTCATGGAGCGTTGTGATGACAGTGGTCATGGAGCATTGGGATGACAAGGGTCATGGAGCATTGTGATCATAAGGTCATGAAGCATTGGGTTGAAAATGTTCATGGAGTATTGTGATGAGTGTTGTCATGGAGCATTGTTATGACGGGTGTAATGGATCATTGTGTTGAAAAGGGCATGGAACATAAGTCTATAAAATTTCATGGATTATTGTGATGACAGTGGGTATGGAGCATTGTGATGACAAGGGCTCGGAACACTGTGATACATGGGTCATGGAGGATTGTAATGACATGGGCATGGAGCATTGTGATGAGAAGGGCATCGAGAATTGTGATGACAAGCGTCATGGAGCTTTGTGATGACAAGGACATGGAGCAATATGATGAGACGTTTCAGGGAGCATGTGATGACAATTGCATGGAGCAATGTGATGCCAAGGGTCATGGAGCTGTGTGATAACAAATGTCCTGGAGGAGTTTGATGACAAGGGCATGGTGCATTGTGATGAGAAGGGCAGGGAGCATTGTGATGACAGGTGTTATGGAACATTGTGATGTCAGGGCTCATGGAGCATTATGATGATATGGGCATGGAGCATGGTGATGACAGGTGTCATGGAACAGTGTGAGATGACAAGTGTTTTGAGCATTGTGATGACAAACATCTTGGATCATTGAGATGACAAGGGCATGGAGTAGTGTGATGACAGGCATCATGGAGCATTGTGATGAGTGTGTTATGGAACATTGTGATCACACGGGTTTGGAGCAATGCGATGACAGAGTTCCTGGTTCATATTGATTTCAAGGAGCATGGATCTTTGTGATGACAAGGGCATGAAGCAATGTGATCCCAAGTTTCAGGGAGGATTGTTATGACAATGGTAATGGAGTATTTTGATGAGAATCACATGGAGCACCGTGATGACAAGGTCATGTAGCATTTTGCTGACAAAGGCATGGAGCATTGTGATGACAAGTGTCATGGAACATTGTGATAACAGGGGTCATAGAGCATTAGGATGACAAGAGCATGGAGCATTTTGATGAGAAGAGTCATGGAGCATTTTGATGACAAGAGCCTCAGATCATTGTGTTGTCAGGGGCCATTGAGCGTTGTGATGACAGTGGTCATGTAGGATTGGGCTGAAAATGTTCTTGGAGCATTGTGAACACAAGGGAATGGAGCATTGTGGTGACAATATCGTGGAGCATTGTGATGAGATGACCATGGAGTCTTTTGATGACAAGTCTCATGGTGCAAGCTGATGGAAAGCGGCATGGAGCATTGTGATTACAGTTGTCTTGGAGCATTGTGATGACAAGAGCATGGAGCATTGTGATGAGAAGTCCATGGAACATTCTGATGACCTGCATCATGGAGCTTTGCGATGATAATGGCAAGAGGCATTGTGATTAGAGGGATCTTGGAGCATTGTGATGAAAAGGGCATGGATCATTGTGATGACAAAGGCATGGAGCCTTGTCATGACAGGGTTCAAGGAGCTTACTGACAACAAGTGTCAGGGAGCATTGTGATGACAAGTGTCATGGAGCACTCTGATGACAAGCGTCATGGAGTCTTGTGATAACCGGGGTCTTGGAGCATTGTGATGAAAAGTGAATGCATCATTGTGATGAAAAAGGCATGGTGCCTTGTCATGACAGGGTTCAAGGAGCACCCTGACGACAAGTGTCAGGGAGCATTGTGATGAAAAGTGTATTGAGCATTGTGATGACCAAGGTCATGGAGAATTGTGATGAGAAGTCCATGGATAATTGGGATGACGAGCGTCATGGGGCGTTGTGATGACAAGTGTTATGGAACATTGTGATCACAAGGGTTTGGAGCATTGTGATGACAGAGGCCATGGAGCATTTTGATTTCATTGTGAAGAGAAAATCATGAAGCATTATGATGAAGGGCATGGTGCATTGTGATGATAGCGTTCATGGAGCACTGAGATGAAAAGTGTCATGGAGCATTGTTATGACAGGGGTCTTGGAGCATTGTGATGACAAGGGCATGGAGCATTGTGATGAGAAGGCCAAAGAGAAGACTGATG
The DNA here is from genome assembly GCF_025265405.1 of Mesoplodon densirostris. Lineage (NCBI taxonomy): Eukaryota > Metazoa > Chordata > Mammalia > Artiodactyla > Ziphiidae > Mesoplodon > Mesoplodon densirostris. The sequence continues at coordinate 5,292,177 of NC_082682.1, forward strand.
AGATGCGTCATGGAGTTTCGTGATGACCAGGGCATAGAGCATTTTGATTACAGGGGTCTTGGAGCATTGAGATGAAATGGGGCATGGAGCATTGTGATTACAGGGGTAATGGAGCATTGTGATGACAAGTGAATCGAGCATTGTGATGAAAAAGGCATGGATCCCATTCATGACAGGATTCAAGGAGCATTCCGAAGACAACTGTCAGGGAGCATTGTGATGGCAAGTGTATTGAGCATTGTGATGACAAAGGTCATGGAGCATTGAGATGACAAGGGCATGGAGTATTTTGATGACATGCTTCATGGAGCGTTGTGATGACAAGTGTTATGGAACATTGTGATCACACGGGTTTGGAGCAATGCGATGACAGAGTTCATGGTTCATATTGATTTCAAGGAGCATGGATCTTTGTGATGACAAGGGCATGAAGCAATGTGATCCCTAGATGCATGGAGGATCGTGATGATAATGGTAATGGAGGAATATGATGACAAGCGCATGGAGCATTGTGATGAGAAGGCCATGTAGCGTTTTGCTGACAAAGGCATGGAGCATTGTGATGACAAGTGTCATGGAGCACTGTGATGACAAACATCACGTAGCATTGTGATTACATGGGTCATGGAGCATTGGGATGACACGGCCAAGGATCATTGTGTTGACAAGTGTTATGGAGAATTTTGATGACAAGAGTGCCGGATCATTGTGTTGTCAGGTGTCATGGAGCGTTGTGATGACAGTGGTCATGGAGCATTGGGATGACAAGGGTCATGGAGCATTGTGATCATAAGGTCATGGAGCATTGGGTTGAAAATGTTCATGGAGTATTGTGATGAGTGTTGTCATGGAGCATTGTTATGACGTGTGTAATGGATCATTGTGATGAAAAGGGCATGGAACATAGGTCTATAAAATTTCATGGATTATTGTGATGACAGTGGGTATGGAGCATTGTGATGACAAGGGCTCGGAACACTGTGATACATGGGTCATGGAGGATTGTAATGACATGGGCATGGAGCATTGTGATGAGAAGGGCATCGAGAATTGTGATGACAAGCGTCATGGAGCTTTGTGATGACAAGGACATGGAACAATATGATGAGACGTTTCAGGGAGCATGTTATGACAATGGCATGGAGCATTGTGATGCCAAGGGTCATGGAGCTGTGTGATAACAAATGTCATGGAGGAGTTTGATGACAAGGGCATGGTGCATTGTGATGAGAAGGGCAGGGAGCATTGTGATGACAGGTGTTATGGAACATTGTGATGTCAGGGCTCATGGAGCATTATGATGATATGGGCATGGAGCATGGTGATGACAGGAGTCATGGAACAGTGTGAGATGACAAGTGTTTTGAGCATTGTGATGACAAACATCTTGGATCATTGAGATGACAAGGGCATGGAGTAGTGTGATGACAGGCATCATGGAGCATTGTGATGAGTGTGTTATGGAACATTGTGATCACAAGGGTTTGGAGCATAGTGATGACAGAGGTCATGGATCATGTTGATTTCAAGGAGCATGGAACATTGTGATGACAAGGGCATGAAGCAATATGATCCCAAGTTTCAGGGAGGATTGTTATGACAATGGTAATGGAGTATTGTGATGAGAATCACATGGAGCACCGTGATGACAAGGTCATGTAGCATTTTGCTGACAAAGGCATGGAGCATTGTGATGACAAGTGTCATGGAACATTGTGATAACAGGGGTCATAGAGCATTAGGATGACAAGAGCATGGAGCATTTTGATGAGAAGAGTCATGGAGAATTTTGATGACAAGAGCCACAGATCATTGTGTTGTCAGGGGCCATTGAGCGTTGTGATGACAGTGGTCATGTAGGATTGGGCTGAAAATGTTCTTGGAGCATTGTGAACACAAGGGAATGGAACATTGTGGTGACAATATCGTGGAGCATTGTGATGAGATGACCATGGAGTCTTTTGATGACAAGTCTCATGGAGCAAGCTGATGGAAAGGGGCATGGAGCATTGTGATTACAGTTGTCTTGGAGCATTGTGATGACAAGAGCATGGAGCATTGTGATGAAAAGTCCATGGAACATTCTGATGACCTGCATCATGGAGCTTTGCGATGACAATGGCAAGAGGCATTGTGATTAGAGGGATCTTGGAGCATTGTGATGAAAAGGGCATGGATCATTGTGATGACAAAGGCATGGAGCCTTGTCATGACAGGGCTCAAGGAGCATACTGACGACAAGTGTCAGGGAGCATTGTGATGAAAAGTGTCATGGAGCACTCTGATGACAAGCGTCATGGAGCCTTGTGATAACCGGGGTCTTGGAGCATTGTGATGAAAAGTGAATGCATCATTGTGATGAAAAAGGCATGGTGCCTTGGCATGACAGGGTTCAAGGAGAGCCCTGACGACAAGTGTCAGGGAGCATTGTGATGAAAAGTGTATTGAACATTGTGATGACCAAGGTCATGGAGCATTGTGATGAGAAGTCCATGGATAATTGGGATGACGAGCGTCATGGGGCGTTGTGATGAAAAGTGTTATGGAACATTGGGATCCCAAGGGTTTAGAGCATTGTGATGGCAGATGTCATGGAGCATATTTAATTCATTTTTATTACAATAGCGTGAAGCAATATGATGATGGGCATGTTGCATTGTGATGATAGGATTCATGGAGCATTTAGATGAAAAGTGGCATGGAGCATTGTGATTACAGGGTTCTTGGAACATTGTGATGACAAGGGCATGGATCATTGTGATGCCAAAGGTCATGGACCTTTGTGATGACAAATGTCATGTAGCATTTTGATGACAAGGGCATGGTGCATTGTGATGAGTAGGACAGAGAGCAATGTGATGAGAGGGTCTTGGAGCAGTTGGATGAAAAGTGTCCTGGAACATTTTGATGACAGGGGTTATGGATCATTGTGATGCCAAGGGTCACCGAGCATTGTGATGAAAAGTGTCATGGTGCATTTTGATGACAGGGGTTATAGTTCATTGTGATGTCAGGGGTCATGGAGCAGTGTGATGATAAGGGCCATTGAGAAGTTTGATGACAAGGTCGTGAAGCATTGTGATGACAAGCGCATGTACCTTGCTATGACAGGGGTCATGGAGCATTGCAATTACAAATGCATGGAGAATAGTGATGACAAGAGCATGTAGCATTGTGATGAGAAGTGTTTTGGAGCATTGTGATGACAAGGACGTGGAGAATTGTGATGACAAGGGACATGGAGCATTGTGAGGACCAGGGCATGGAGAACTGTGATGACAAGAATGTGGAGCATTGTAATGAGAAGTCCATGGATAATAGTGATGACGAGTGTCATGGAGCACTGTAATGGCAAGGGGCATGGAGCATTGTGAGGACAGCTCTCATGGAGCATTGTGATGACAACTGTCATGGAGCTTTCTGATGACAAGCTTGTGGAGTATTGTGATGACAATGGCATGGATCATTGTGATGGAAAGGATATGGATCATTGTGATGAAAAATACATTGACGTTTTCATGACAGGATTCAAGGAGCATTCCGAAGACAAGTGTCAGGGAGCATTGTGATGAAAAGTGTATTGAGCATTGTGATGACAAAGATCATGGAGCATTGTGATGAGAAGTCCATGGATAATTGGGATGATGAGCGTCATGGGGCGTTGTGATGACAAGTGTTATGGAACATTGTGATCACAAGGGTTTGGAGCATTGTGATGACAGAGGTCATGGAGCATTTTGATTTCATTGTGAAGAGAAAATCATGAAGCATTATGATGAAAGGCATGTTGCATTGTGATAATAGCGTTCATGGAGCACTGAGATGAAAAGTGTCATGGAGCATTGTTATGACAGGTGTCTTGGAGCATTGTGATGACAAGGGCATGGAGCATTGTGATGAGAAGGCCAAGGAGAATACTGATGACATGTGTCATGGAGCTTCGTGATGACAAGGGCATAGAGCATTTTGATTACAGGGGTCTTGGAGCACTGAGATGAAAAGGGACATGGAGCATTGTGATTACAGGGTTAATGGAGCATTGTGATGACAAGTGAATCGAGCATTGTGATGAAAAAGGCATGGATCCTATTCATGACAGGATTCAAGGAGCATTCCGAAGACAAGTGTCAGGGAGAATTGTGATGACAAGTGTATTGAGCATTGTGATGACAAAGTTCATGGAGAATTGAAATGACAAGGGCATGGAGTATTGTGATGACAGGCATCATGGAGCATTGTGATGACAAGTGTTATGGAACATTGTGATCACACGGGTTTGGAGCATTGCAATGACAGAGTTAATAGATCATATTGATTTCAAGGAGCATGGATCTTTGTGATGACAAGGGCATGAAGCAATGTGATCACAAGATGCATGGAGGATTGTGATGACAATGGTAATGGAGGAATATGATGACAAGCGCATGGAGCATTGTGATGAATAGGTCATGTAGTGTTTTGCTGACAAAGGCATGGAGCATTGATATGACAAGTGTCATGGAGCACTGTGATGACAAACGTCATGGAGCATTGTGATTACAAGGGTCATGGAGCATTGGGATGACACGGCCCAGGATCATTGTGTTGACAAGTGTTATGGAGAATTTTGATGACAAGAGTCCCGGATCATTGTGTTGTCAGGTGTCATGGAGCGTTGTGATGACAGTGGTCATGGAGCATTGGGATGACAAGGGTCATGGAGCATTGTGATCATAAGGTCATGGAGCATTGGGCTGAAAATGTTCATGGAGTATTGTGATGAGAGATGTCATGGAGCATTGTGATGACAAGGGAATGGAGCATTGTGATGACAATTTTCTGGAGCATTTAATGAGAAGACAATAGAGCCATTTGATGACAAGTCTCATAGAGCATTCTCACGAAAAGCGGCATGGAACATTGTGATTACTGTGGTCTTGGAGCATTGTGATGAACAGGGTATTGAGCATTGTGATGAAAAAGGCATGGCGCTTTGTCATGACAGGGTTCCAAGAGCATATTGAAATCTAGTGTCAGGGACCATTGTGATGATAAGTCAATTGAGCATGGTGATGCCAAAGCTCATGGAGCATTGTGATGAGAAGACCATGGATAATTTTGATGATGAGTGTCATGGGGCATTGTGAGGTCAAGTGTTATTGAAAATTGTGATCACAAGGGAGTGGAGCCTTGTGATGACAGAGGTCATGGAGCATTTTGAGTTCATTCTGATGACAATAGCATGAAGCACTATGATGATGGGAATGGTGCATTGTGATGACAGTGTTCATGGAGAATTGAGATGAAAAGGGGCATGGAGCATTGTAGTTACAAGGGTCTTGGCGCTTTGTGAAGAGAAGGGCATGCAGCATTGTGATGAGAAGGCCATGGAGGATTCTGAAGACATGCGTCATGGAGCTTTGTGATGACAAGGGCATGGAGCATTGTGATGAGAAGACCATGGATAATGGTGATGACAAGCTTCATGGGGCGTTGTGATGAAAAGTGCTATGGAACATTGTGATCCCAAGGGTTTAGAGCATTGTGATGGCAGATGTCTTGGAGCATTTTTATTTCATTTTGATTACAATAGCGTGAAGCAATATGATGATGGGCATGTTGCATTGTGATGACAAGGTTCATGGAGCATTGAGATGAAAATGGGCATGGAGCATTGTGATGAAAGGGGTCTAGGAGCTTTGTGATGACAGAGGTCATGGATCATTTTGATTTCCTTGTGATGACAATAGCCTGAAGCTTTATGATGATGGGCATGGTCCATTGTGATGACAGGTGTAATCGAGCATTGAGATGAAAAGGGGCATGGAGCATTGTGTTTACAGGGGTATAGGAGCATTGTGATGACAAGAGCATGGAGCATTGTGATGAAAAGTGCTTGGAGCCTTTTCATGACATGTTTCAAGGTGCATTCTGATGACGAGTGTCAGGGAGCATTGTGATGACAAAGATCATGGAGCACTGTGATGACAGGTGTCATGGAGCATTGTGATGAGAAAGTCATGAGCATTGGGCTGAAAATATTCATGGAGTATTGTGGTGACAGGGTTCGTGGATCCTTTTGATGGCAAGGGAATGGAGCAATGTAATGACAAGGTCCTGGAACATTGTGATGAGAAGACCATGGAGCCTTGTGATGACAAGTCTGATGGAGCATTCTGATGAAAAGGGGCAAGGGGCATTGTGATTACAGGGCCCTGGATCATTGTAATGACAAGAGCAAGGAGCTTTGTGATGAGAAGGCCATGGAGCATTCTCATGATTTGTGTCATGGTATTTTGTGATAACAAGGGCATGGACCATTGTGATTGCAGGCGTCTTGGAGCTTTGTGATGACAAGGGTCATGGAGCCTTGTGAGGAGAAGGCCGTGGGACATTATGATGGCAGGGGTCATGGAGCATTGTTATGACGGGGGTAATGGAACATGGTGATGAAAAGGGCACGGAACATAGGTTTATAAAATTTCATGGATTATTGTGATGACAGTGGGTATGGAGTATTGTGATGACAAGGGCTCGGAACACTGTGATACATGGGTCATGGAGGATTGTAATGACATGGGCATGGAGCATTGTGATGAGAAAGGCATCGAGAATTGTGATGACAAGCCTCATGGAGCTTTGTGATGACAAGGACATGGAGCAATATGATGAGACGTTTCAGGGAGCATTGTGATGACAATGGCATGGAGCATTTTGATGCCAAGGGTCATGGAGCTGTGTGGTAACAAATGTCATGGAGCAGTTTGATGACAAGTGCATGGTGCATTGTCATGAGAAGGGCAGGGAGCATTGTGATGACAGGTGTTATGGAACACTGTGATGTCAGGGCTCATGGAGCATTATGATGATATGGGCATGGAGCATGGTGATGACAGGTGTCATGGAACAGTGTGAGATGCCAAGTGTTTTGAGCATTGTGATGACAAACATCTTGGATCATTGAGATGACAAGGGCATGGAGTAGTGTGATGACAGGCATCATGGAGCATTGTGATGAGTGTGTTATGGAACACTGTGATCACAAGGGTTTGGAGCATAGTGATGACAGAGGTCATGGATCATTTTGATTTCAAGGAGCATGGAACATTGTGATGACAAGGGCATGAAGGAATGTGATCCCAAGTTTCAGGGAGGATTGTGATGACAATGGTAATGGAGTATTGTGACTAGAATCACATGGAGCACAGTGATGACAAGGTCATGTAGCCTTTTGCTGACAAAGGCATGGAGCATTGTGATGACAAGTGTCATGGAACATTGTGATAACAGGGGTCATAGAGCATTAGGATGACAAGAGCATGTACCATTTTGATGAGAAGAGTCATGGAGCATTTTGATGACAAGAGCCACAGATCATTGTGTTGTCAGGGGTCATTGAGCATTGTGATGACCCTGGTCATGGAGGATAGGGCTGAAAATGTTCTTGGAGCATTGTGAACACAAGGGAATGGAGCATTGTGGTGACAATATCGTGGAGCATTGTGATGAGATGACCATGGAGTCTTTTGATGACAAGTCTCATGGAGCAAGCTGATGGAAAGGGGCATGGAGCATTGTGATTACAGTTGTCTAGGAGCATTGTGATGACAAGAGCATGGAGCATTGTGATGAGAATTCCATGGAACATTCTGATGACCTGCATCATGGAGCTTTGTGATGACAATGTCAAGATGCATTGTGATTACAGGGGTCTTGCAGCATTGTGATGAAAAGGGCATGGATCATTGTGATGACAAAGGCATGGAGCCTTGTCATGACAGGGTTCAAGGATCATACTGACGACAAGTGTCAGGGAGCATTGTGATGACAAGTGTCATGGAGCACTCTGATGACAAGCGTCATGAAGCCTTGTGATAACCGGGGTCTTGGAGCATTGTGATGAAAAGTGAATGCATCATTTTGATGAAAAAGGCATGGTGCCTTGTCATGATAGGGTTCAAAGAGCACCCTGACGAGAAGTGTCAGGGAGCATTGTGATGAAAAGTGTATTGAGCATTGTGATGACAAAGGTCATGGAGCATTGTGATGAGAAGTCCATGGATAATTGGAATGATGAGCGTCATGGGCTGTTGTGATGACAAGTGTTATGGAACATTGTGATCACAAGGGTTTGAGGCATAGTGATGACAGAGGTCATGGAGCATTTTGATTTCATTGTGATGACAAAATTATGAAGCATTATGATGAATGGCATGGTGCATTGTGATGATAGCGTTCATGGAGCACTGAGATGAAAAGTGCCATGGAGCATTGTTATGACAGGGGTCTTGGAGCATTGTGATGACAAGGGCATGGAGCATTGTGATGAGAAGGCAAGGAGAATACTGATGGCATGCGTCATGGAGCTTCCTGATGACAAGGGCATAGAACATTTTTATTACAGGGGTCTTGGAACATTGAGATGAAAAGGGGCATGGAGCATTGTGATTACAGGGGTAATGGAGCATTGTGATGACAAGTGAATCGAGCATTGTGATGAAAAAGGCATGGATCCTATTCATGACAGGATTCAAGGAGCATTCCAAAGACAAGTGTCAGGGAGCATTGTGATGACAAGTGTATTGAGCATTGTGATGACAAAGGTCATGGAGCATTGAGATGACAAGGGCATGGAGTATTGTGATGACAGGCATCATGGAGAGTTGTGATGACAAGACTTATGGAACATTGTGATCACACGGGTTTGGAGCATTGCGATGACAGCGTTCATGGATCATATTGATTTCAAGGAGCATGGATCTTTGTGATGACAAGCGTATGAAGAAATGTGATCCCAAGATGCAAGGAGGATTGTGATGACAATGGTAATGGAGGAATGTGATGACAAGCGCATGGAGCATTGTGATGAAAATGTCATGTAGCGTTTTGCTGACAAAGGCATGGAGCATTGTGATGACAAGTGTCATGGAGCACTGTGATGACAAACGTCACGTAGCATTGTGATTACAGGGGTCATGGAGCATTTGGATGACACGGCCCAGGATCATTGTGTTGACAAGTGTTATGGAGAATTTTGATGACAAGAGTCCCGGATCTTTGTGTTGTCAGGTGTCATGGAGCGTTGTGATGACAGTGGTCATGGAGCATTTGGATGACAAGTGTCATGGAGCATTGTGATCATAAGGTCATGGAGCATTGGGCTGAAAATGTTCATGGAGTATTGTGATGAGAGGTGTCATGGAGCATTGTGATGACAATGTCCTGGAGCATTTAATGAGAAGACCATGGAGCCATGTGATAACAAGTCTCATAGAGCATTCTCACGAAAAGCGGCATGGAGCACTGTAATTACTGTGGTCTTGGAGCATTGTGATGAACAGGGCATGGAGCATTGTGATGAAAAATGCATGGAGCCTTGTCAAGACAGTGTTCCAAGAGGATATTGACATCAAGTGTCAGGGACCATTGTGATGATACGTGAGTTGAGCATTGTGATGCCAAAGCTCATAGAGCATTGTGATGAGAAGACCATGGATAAATTTGATGACGAGCATCATGGGGTGTTGTGAGGTCAAGTGTTATGGAACATTGTGATCACAAGGGAGTGGAGCCTTGTGATGACAGAATTCATGGAGCATTTTGAGTTCATTCTGATGACAATAGCATGAAGCACTATGATGATGGGCATGGTGCATTGTGATGACAGTGTTCATGGAGAATTGAGATGAAAAGGGGCATGGAGCATTGTAGTTACAAGGGTCTTGGAGCTTTGTTATTAGAAGGGCATGCAACATTGTGATGAGAAGGCCATGAAGGATTCTGATGACATGCCTCATGGAGCTTTGTGATGACAAGGGCATGGAGCATTGTGATGAGAAGACCATGGATAATGGTGATGACGAGCTTCAAGGGGCGTTGTGATGAAAAGTGTTATGGAACATTGTGATCCCAAGGGTTTAGAGCATTGTGATGGCTGATGTCTTGGAGCATTTTGATTTCATTTTGATTACAATAGCGTGAAGCAATATGATGATGGGCATGTTGCATTGTGATGACAAGGTTCATGGAGCATTGAGATGAAAAGAGGCATGGAGCATTGTGATGAAAGGGGTCTAGGAGCTTTGTGATGACAGAGGTCATGGATCATTTTGATTTCTTTGTGATGACAATAGCCTGAAGCTTTATGATGATGGGCATGGTCCATTGTGATGACAGGTGTAATGGAGCATTGAGATGAAAGGGACATGGAGCATTGTGATGAGAAGACCATGGATAATGGTGATGACGAGCGTCATGGGGCGTTGTGATGAAAAGTGTTATGGAACATTGGGATCCCAAGGGTTTAGAGCATTGTGATTGCAGATGTCATGGAGCATATTTAATTCATTTTGATTACAATAGCGTGAAGCAATATGATGATGGGCATGTTGCATTGTGATGATAGGGTTCATGGAGCATTTAGATGAAAAGTGGCATGGAGCATTGTGATTACCGGGTTCTTGGAACATTGTGATGACAAGGGCATGGAGCATTCTGATGCCAAAGGTCATGGACCTTTGTGATGACAAATGTCATGTAGCATTTTGATGACAAGGGCATGGTGCATTGTGATGAGTAAGACAGAGAGCAATGTGATGAGAGGGTCATGGAGCAGTTGGATGAAAAGTTTCCTGGAACATTTTGATGACAGGGGTTATGGATCATTGTGATGTCAAGGGTCACCGAGCATTGTGATGAAAAGGGTCATGGTGCATTTTGATGACATGGGTTATAGTACATTGTGATGTCAGGGGTCATGGAGCAGTGTGATGATAAGGGCATGTAGCATTGTGATGACAGGGGTCATGGAACATTGTGAGGACATGGTTGAGGGAGTATTGTGATGACTAGTGATGGAACATTGTGATATCAGTGGTGAGAGAGCATTTTGATGAGAATTGCATGGAGAAATTTGATGAAAAGGTTTATGGAGCATTGTGATGACAAGCTTGTGGAGAATTGTGATGACAAGTGCATGGCATATTGTGATGACATGTGTCATGGAGCATTGTGCTGACAAGCACATGGAGCATTTTGGTGAACTATGGCATGGAGCATTGTGATGACAGAGGCATGACGAATTGGTCTGACAAGTTTCATGGATTATTGTGATGACAGTGGGCATGGCGCATTGTGATGACAAGGGCATGGAGCATTGTGAGGACAAGTTTGTGGAGTATTGTGAAGACAGGTGTCCGGGAGCATTGTGATGACATATGTTCTGGTCCATTGTGATGAGAATTGCATGGGTAATTGTGATGCCAAGTGTCATGGAGGATTGTGATGTCAAACGTAATGGAGCGTGTGATGACAAGGTCTTGGTGCATTGTGATGACAAGGGCCATTGAGAAGTTTGATGACAAGGTCGTGAAGCATTGTGATGACAAGCGCATGTACCTTGCTATGACAGAGGTCATGGAGCATTGCGATTACAAATGCATGGAGAAGAGTGATGACAAGAGCATGTAGCATTGTGATGAGAAGTGTTTTGGCGCATTGTGATGACAAGGGACATGGAGCATTGTGAGGACCAGGGCATGGAGCACTGTGATGACAAGAACGTGGAGCATTGTATTGAGAAGTCCATGGATAATAGTGATGACGAGTGTCATGGAGCACTGTAATGGCAAGGGTCATGGAGCATTGTGAGGACAGCTCTCATGGAGCATTGTGATGACAACAGTCATGGAGCTTTCTGATGACAAGCTTGTGGAGTATTGTGATGACAATGGCATGGAGCATTGTGATGGAAAGGGTATGGATCATAGTGATGAAAAAGACATGGACCCTTTTCATGACAGGATTCAAGGAGCATTCCGAAGACAGGTGTCAGGGAGCATTGTGATGAAAAGTGTATTGAGCATTGTGATGACAAAGATCGTGGAGCATTGTGATGAGAAGTCCATGGATAATTGGGATGACGAGCGTCATGGGGAGTTGTGATGACAAGTGTTATGGAACATTGTGATCACAAGGGTTTGGAGCATTGTGATGACAGAGGTCATGGAGCATTTTGATTTCATTGTGAAGAGAAAATCATGAAGCATTATGATGAAAGGCATGGTGCATTGTGATGATAGCGTTCATGGAGCACTGAGATGAAAAGTGTCATGGAGCATTGTTATGACAGGGGTCATGGAGCATTGTGATGACAAGGGCATGGAACATTGTGATGAGAAGGCCAAGGAGAATACTGATGACATGTGTCATGGAGCTTCGTAATGACAAGGGCATAGAGCATTTTGATTACAGGGGTCTTGGAGCATTGAGATGAAAAGGGGCATGGAGCATTGTGATTACAGGGGTAATGGAGCATTGTGATGACAAGTGAATCGAGCATTGTGATGAAAAAGGCATGGATCCTATTCATGACAGGATTCAAGGAGCATTCCGAAGACAAGTGTCAGGGAGCATTGTGATGACAAGTGTATTGAGCATTGTGATGACAAAGTTCATGGAGCATTGAGATGACAAGGGCATGGAGTATTGTGATGACAGGCATCATGGAGCATTGTGATGACAAGTGTTATGGAACATTTTGATCACACGGGATTGGAGCATTGCGATGACAGAGTTCATGGATCATATTGATTTCAAGGAGCATGGATCTTTGTGATGACAAGGGCATGAAGCAATGTGATCCCAAGATGCATGGAGGATTGTGATGACAATGGTAATGGAGGAATATGATGACAAGCTCATGGAGCATTGTGATGAATAAGTCATGTAGTGTTTTGCTGACAAAGGCATGGAGCATTGTCATGACAAGTGTCATGGAGCACTGTGATGACAAACGTCATGGAGAATTGTGATTACAGGGGTCATGGAGCATTGGGATGACAAGGGTCATGGAGCATTGTGATCATAAGGTCATGGAGCATTGGGCTGAAAATGTTCATGGAGTATTGTGATGAGAGGTGTCATGGAGCATTGTGATGACAAGGGAATGGAGCATTGTGATGACAATATCTTGGAGCATTTAATTAGAAGACCATGGAGCCATTTGATGACAAGTCTCATAGAGCATTCTCACGAAAAGCGGCATGGAGCATTGTGATTACTGTGGTCTTGGAGCATTGTGATGAACAGGGTATGGAGCATTGTGATGAAAAAGGCATGGAGCCTTGTCATGACAGGGTTCAAGGAGCATACTGAAGACAAGTGTCAGGGAGCATTGTGATGACAAGTGTCATGGAGCACTCTGATGACAAGCGTCATGGAGCCTTGTGATAACCGGGGTCTTGGAGCATTGTGATGAAAAATGAATGCATCATTGTGATGAAAAAGGCATGGTTCCTTGTCATGACAGGTTTCAAGGAGCTCCCTGACGACAAGTGTCAGGGAGCATTGTGATGAAAAGTGTATTGAGCATTGTGATGACAAAGGTCATGGAGCATTGTGATGAGAAGTCCATGGATAATTGGGATGACGAGCGTCATGGGGCGTTGTGATGACAAGTGTTATGGAACATTGTGATCACAAGGGATTGGAGCATTGTGATGACAGAGGTCATGGAGCATTGTGATTTCATTGTGAAGAGAAAATCATGAAGCATTATGATGAATGGCATGGTGCATTGTGATGATAGTGTTCATGGAGCACTGAGATGAAAAGTGTCATGGAGCATTGTTATGACAGGGGTCTTGGAGCATTGTGATGACAAGGGCATGGAACATTGTGATGAGAAGGACAAGGAGAATACTGATGACATGCGTCATGGAGTTTCGTGATGACCAGGGCATAGAGCATTTTGATTACAGGGGTCGTGGAGCATTGAGATGAAAAGGGGCATGGAGCATTGTGATTACAGGGGTAATGGAGCATTGTGATGACAAGTGAATCGAGCATTGTGATGAAAAAGGCATGGATCCTATTCATGACAGGATTCAAGGAGCATTCCGAAGACAACTGTCTGGGAGCATTGTGATGACAAGTGTATTGAGCATTGCGATGACAAAGGTCATGGAGCATTGAGATGACAAGGGCATGGAGTATTGTGATGACAGGCAACATGGAGCGTTGTGATGACAAGTGTTATGGAACATTGTGATCACACGGGTTTGGAGCAATGCGATGACAGAGTTCATGGATCATATTTATTTCAAGGAGCATGGATCTTTGTGATGACAAGGGCATGAAGAAATGTGATCCCAAGATGCATGGAGGATCGTGATGACAATGGTAATGGAGGAATATGATGACAAGCACATGGAGCATTGTGATGAAAAGGTCATGTAGCGTTTTGCTGACAAAGGCATGGAGCATTGTGATGACAAGTGTCATGGAGCACTGTGATGACAAACATCACGTAGCATTGTGATTACAGGGGTCATGGAGCATTGGGATGACACGGCCAAGGATCATTGTGTTGACAAGTGTTATGGAGAATTTTGATGACAAGAGTCCCGGATCATTGTGTTGTCAGGTGTCATGGAGCGTTGTGATTACAGTGTTCATGGAGCATTGGGATGACAAGGGTCATGGAGCATTGTGATCATAAGGTCATGGAGCATTGGGCTGAAAATGTTCATGGAGTATTGTGATGAGAGGTGTCATGGAGCATTGTGATGACAAGGGAATGGAGCATTGTGATGACAATGTCCTGGAGCATTTAATGCGAAGACCATGGAGCCATTTGATGACAAGACTCATAGAGCATTCTCACGAAAAGCGGCAGGGAGCATTGTGATTACTGTGGTCTTGGAGCATTGTGATGAACAGGGTATGGAGCATTGTGATGAAAAAGGCATGGAGCTTTGTCATGACAGGGTTCCAAGAGCATATTGAAATCAAGTGTCAGGGACCATTGTGATGATAAGTGAATTGAGCATGGTGATGCCAAAGTTCATGGAGCATTGTGATGAGAAGACCATGGATAATTTTGATGACGAGTGTCATGGGGCATTGTGAGGTCAAGTGTTATGGAACATTGTGATCACAAGGGATTGGAGCCTTGTGATGACAGAGGTCATGGAGCATTTTGAGTTCATTCTGATGACAATAGCATGAAGCACTATGATGATGGGCATGGTGCATTGTGATGAAAGTGTTCATGGAGAATTGAGATGAAAGGGGGCATGGTGCATTGTAGTTACAAGGGTCTTGGAGCTTTGTGAAGAGAAGGGCATGCAGCATTGTGATGAGAAGGCCATGGAGGATTCTGATGACATGCGTCATGGAGCTTTGTGATGACAAGGGCATGGAGCATTGTGATGAGAAGACCATGGATAATGGTGATGACGAGCTTCATGGGGCGTTGTGATGAAAAGTGTTATGGAACATTGTGATCCCAAGGGTTTAGAGCATTGTGATGGCAGATGTCTTGGAGTATTTTGATTTCATTTTCATTACAATAGCTTGAAGCAATATGATGATGGGCATGTTGCATTGTGATGACAAGGTTCATGAAGCATTGAGATGAAAAGGGGCATGGAGCATTGTGATGAAAGGGGTCTAGGAGCTTTGTGATGACAGAGGTCATGGATCATTTTGATTTCCTTGTGATGACAATAGCCTGAAGCTTTATGATGATGGGCATGGTCCATTGTGATGACAGGTGTAATCGAGCATTGAGATGAAAAGGGGCATGGAGCATTGTGTTTACAGGGGTATAGGAGCATTGTGATGACAAGAGCATGGAGCATTGTGATGAAAAGTGCTTGGAGCCTTTTCATGACATGTTTCAAGGTGCATTCTGATGACGAGTGTCAGGGAGCATTGTGATGAGAAAGATCATGGAGCACTGTGATGACAGGTGTCATGGAGCATTGTGATGAGAAAGTCATGAGCATTGGGCTGAAAATATTCATGGAGTATTGTGGTGACAGGGTTCGCGGATCCTTTTGATGGCAAGGGAATGGAGCAATGTAATGACAAGGTCCTGGAGCATTGTGTTGAGAAGACCATGGAGCCTTGTGATGACAAGTCTGATGGAGCATTCTGATGAAAAGGGGCATGGGGCATTGTGATTACAGGGCCCTGGATCATTGTAATGACAAGAGCAAGGAGCTTTGTGATGAGAAGGCCATGGAGCATTCTCATGACTTGTGTCATGGTATTTTGTGATTACAAGGGCATGGACCATTGTGATTGCAGGCGTCTTGGAGCTTTGTGATGACAAGGGTCATGGAGCCTTGTGAGGAGAAGGACGTGGGACATTATGATGGCAGGGGTCATGGAGCATTGTTATGACGGGGGTAATGGAACATTGTGATGAAAAGGGCACGGAACATAGGTTTATAAAATTTCATGGATTATTGTGATGACAGTGGGTATGGAGCATTGTGATGACAAGGGCTCGGAACACTGTGATACATGGTTCATGGAGGATTGTAATGACATGGGCATGGATCATTGTGATGAGAAGGGCATCGAGAATTCTGATGACAAGCGTCATGGAGCTATGTGATGACAAGGACACGGAGCAATATGTTGAGACGTTTTAGGGAGAATTGTGATGACAATGGCATGGAGCATTTTGATGCCAAGGGTCATGGAGCTGTGTGATAACAAATGTCATGGAGGAGTTTGATGACAAGGGCATGGTGCATTGTGATGAGAAGGGCAGGGAGCATTGTGATGACAGGTGTTATGGAACATTGTGATGTCAGGGCTCAAGGAGCATTGTGATGATATGGGCATGGAGCATGGTGATGACAGGTGTCATGGAAGAGTGTGAGATGCCAAGTGTTTTGAGCATTGTGATGACACACATCTTGGATCATTGAGAAGACAAGGGCATGGAGTAGTGTGATGACAGGCATCATGGAGCATTGTGATGAGTGTGTTATGGAACATTGTGATCACAAGGGTTTGGAGCATAGTGATGACAGAGGTCATGGATCATTTTGATTTCAAGGAGCATGGAACATTGTGATGACAAGGGCATGAAGCAATGTGATCCCAAGTTTCAGGGAGGATTGTTATGACAATGGTAATGGAGTATTGTGATGAGAATCACATGGAGCACCTTGATGACAAGGACATATAGCATTCTGCTGAAAAAGGCATGGAGCATTGTGATGACAAGTGTCATGGAACATTGTGATAACAGAGGTCATAGAGCATTAGGATGACAAGAGCATGGAGCATTTTGATTAGAAGAGTCATGGAGCATTTTGATGACAAGAGCCACAGATCATTGTGTTGTCAGGGGTCATTGAGCGTTGTGATGACAGTGGTCATGGAGTATTGGGCTGAAAATGTTCTTGGAGCATTGTGAACACAAGGGAATGGAGCATTGTGGTGACAATATCGTGGAGCATTGTGATGAGATGACCATGGAGTCTTTTGATGACAAGTCTCATGGAGCAAGCTGATGGAAAGGGGCATGGAGCATTGTGATTACAGTTGTCTTGGAGCATTGTGATGACAAGAGCATGGAGCATTGTGATGAGATGTCCATGGAACATTCTGATGACCTGCATCATGGAGCTTTGTGATTACAATGTCAAGATGCATTGTGATTACAGGGGTCTTAGAGCCTTGTGATGAAAAGGGCATGGATCATTGTGATGACAAAGTCATGGAGCCTTGTCATGACAGGGTTCAAGGAGCATACTGACGACAAGTGTCATGGAGCATTGTGATGACAAGTGTCATGGAGCATTGGGATGACACGGCCAAGGATCATTGTGTTGACAAGTGTTATGGAGAATTTTGATGACAAGAGTCCCGGATCATTGTGTTGTCAGGTGTCATGGAGCGTTGTGATGACAGTGGTCATGGAGCATTGGGATGACAAGGGTCATGGAGCATTGTGATCATAAGGTCATGGAGCATTGGGCTGAAAATATTCATGGAGTATTGTGATGAGAGGTGTCATGGAGCATTGTGATGACAAGGGAATGGAGCATTGTGATGACAATGTCCTGGAGCATTTAATGAGAAGACCATGGAGCCATTTGATGACAAGTCTCATAGAGCATTCTCACGAAAAGCGGCAGGGAGCATTGTGATTACTGTGGTCTTGGAGCATTGTGATGAACAGGGTATGGAGCATTGTGATGAAAAAGGCATGGAGCTTTGTCATGACAGGGTTCAAGGAGCATACTGACGACAAGTGTCAGGGAGCATTGTGATGACAAGTGTCATGGAGCACTCTGATGACAAGCGTCATGGAGCCTTGTGATAACCGGGGTCTTGGAGCATTGTGATGAAAAGTGAATGCATCATTGTGATGAAAAAGGCATGGTGCCTTGTCATGACAGGTTTCTAGGAGCACCCTGACGACAAGTGTCAGGGAGCATTGTGATGAAAAGTGTATTGAGCATTGTGATGACAAAGGTCATGGAGCATTGTGATGAGAAGTCCATGGATAATTGGGATGACGAGCGTCATGGGGCGTTGTGATGACAAGTGTTATGGAACATTGTGATCACAAGGGTTTGGAGCATTGTGATGACAGAGGTCATGGAGCATTGTGATTTCATTGTGAAGAGAAAATCATGAAGCATTATGATGAATGGCATGGTGCATTGTGATGATAGCGTTCATGGAGCACTGAGATGAAAAGTGTCATGGAGCATTGTTATGACAGGGGTCTTGGAGCATTGTGATGACAAGGGCATGGAACATTGTGATGAGAAGGACAAGGAGAATACTGATGACATGCGTCATGGAGTTTCGTGATGACCAGGGCATAGAGCATTTTGATTACAGGGGTCTTGGAGCATTGAGATGAAAAGGGGCATGGAGCATTGTGATTACAGGGGTAATGGAGCATTGTGATGACAAGTGAATCGAGCATTGTGATGAGAAAGGCATGGATCCTATTCATGACAGGATTCAAGGAGCATTCCGAAGACAACTGTCAGGGAGCATTGTGATGACAAGTGTATTGAGCATTTCGATGACAAAGGTCATGGAGCATTGAGATGACAAGGGCATGGAGTATTGTGATGACAGGCAACATGGAGCGTTGTGATGACAAGTGTTATGGAACATTGTGATCACACGGGTTTGGAGCATTGCGATGACAGAGTTCATGGATCATATTGATTTCAAGGAGCATGGATCTTTGTGATGACAAGGGCATGAAGCAATGTGATCCCAAGATGCATGGAGGATCGTGATGACAATGGTAATGGAGGAATATGATGACAAGCACATGGAGCATTGTGATGAAAAGGTCACGTAGCGTTTTGCTGACAAAGGCATGGAGCATTGTGATGATAAGTGTCATGGAGCACTGTGATGACAAACATCACGTAGCATTGTGATTACAGGGGTCATGGAGCATTGGGATGACACGGCCAAGGATCATTGTGTTGACAAGTGTTATGGAGAATTTTGATGACAAGAGTCCCGGATCATTGTGTTGTCAGGTGTCATGGAGCGTTGTGCTGACAGTGGTCATGGAGCATTGGGATGACAAGGGTCATGGAGCATTGTGATCATAAGTTAATGGAGCATTGGGCTGAAAATGTTCATGGAGTATTGTGATGAGAGGTGTCATGGAGCATTGTGATGACAACGGAATGGAGCCTTGTGATGACAATGTCCTGGAGCATTTAATGAGAAGACCATGGAGCCATTTGATGACAAGTCTCATAGAGCATTCTCACGAAAAGCGGCATGGAGCATTGTGATTACTGTGGTCTTGGAGCATTGTGATGAACAGGGTATGGAGCATTGTGATGAAAAAGGCATGGAGCTTTGTCATGACAGGGTTCCAAGAGCATATTGAAATCAAGTGTCAGGGACCATTGTGATGATAAGTGAATTGAGCATGGTGATGCCAAAGCTCATGGAGCATTGTGATGAGAAGACCATGGATAATTTTGATGACGAGTGTCATGGGGCATTGTGAGGTCAAGTGTTATGGAACATTGTGATCACAAGGGATTGGAGCCTTGTGATGACAGAGGTCATGGAGCATTTTGAGTTCATTCTGATGACAATAGCATGAAGCACTATGATGATGGGCATGGTGCATTGTGATGACAGTGTTCATGGAGAATTGAGATGAAAGGGGGCATGGAGCATTGTAGTTACAAGGGTCTTGGAGCTTTGTGAAGAGAAGGGCATGCAGCATTGTGATGAGAAGGCCATGGAGGATTCTGATGACATGCATCATGGAGCTTTGTGATGACAAGGGCATGGAGCATTGTGATGAGAAGACCATGGATAATGGTGATGACGAGCTTCATGGGGCGTTGTGATGAAAAGTGTTATGGAACATTGTGATCCCAAGGGTTTAGAGCATTGTGATGGCAGATGTCTTGGAGCATTTTGATTTCATTTTCATTACAATAGCTTGAAGCAATATGATGATGGGCATGTTGCATTGTGATGACAAGGTTCATGAAGAATTGAGATGAAAAGGGGCATGGGGCACTGTGATCAAAGTGGTCTAGGAGCTTTGTGATGACAGAGGTCATGGATCATTTTGATTTCCTTGTGATGACATTAGCCTGAAGCTTTATGATGATGGGCATGGTCCATTGTGATGACAGGTGTAATCGAGCATTGAGATGAAAAGGGGCATGGAGCATTGTGTTTACAGGGGTATAGGAGCATTGTGATGACAAGAGCATGGAGCATTGTGATGAAAAGTGCTTGGAGCCTTTTCATGACATGTTTCAAGGTGCATTCTGATGACGAGTGTCAGGGAGCATTGTGATGACAAAGATCATGGAGCACTGTGATGACAGGTGTCATGGAGCATTGTGATGAGAAAGTCATGAGCATTGGGCTGAAAATATTCATGGAGTATTGTGGTGACAGGGTTCGCGGATCCTTTTGATGGCAAGGGAATGGAGCAATGTAATGACAAGGTCCTGGAGCATTGTGTTGAGAAGACCATGGAGCCTTGTGATGACAAGTCTGATGGAGCATTCTGATGAAAAGGGGCATGGGGCATTGTGATTACAGGGCCCTGGATCATTGTAAAGACAAGAGCAAGGAGCTTTATGATGAGAAGGCCATGGAGCATTCTCATGATTTGTGTCATGGTATTTTGTGATTACAAGGGCATGGACCATTGTGATTGCAGGCATCTTGGAGCTTTGTGATGACAAGGGTCATGGAGCCTTGTGAGGAGAAGGCCGTGGGACATTATGATGGCAGGGGTCATGGAGCATTGTTATGACGGGGGTAATGGAACATTGTGATGAAAAGGGCACGGAACATAGGTTTATAAAATTTCATGGATTATAGTGATGACAGTGGGTATGGAGCATTGTGATGACAAGGGCTCGGAACACTGTGATACATGGGTCATGGAGGATTGTAATGACATGGGCATGGAGCATTGTGATGAGAAGGGCATCGAGAATTGTGATGACAAGCGTCATGGAGCTTTGTGATGACAAGGACATGGAGCAATATGATGAGACGTTTCAGGGAGCATGTGATGACAATGGCATGGAGCATTGTGATGCCAAGGGTCATGGAGCTGTGTGATAAGAAATGTCATGGAGCAGTTTGATGACAAGGGCATGGTGCATTGTGATGAGAAGGGCAGGGAGCATTGTGATGACAGGTGTTATGGAACATTGTGATGTCAGGGCTCATGGAGCATTATGATGATATGGGCATTGAGCATGGTGATGACAGGTGTCATGGAAGAGTGTGAGATGCCAAGTGTTTTGAGCATTGTGATGACACACATCTTGGATCATTGAGAAGACAAGGGCATGGAGTAGTGTGATGAAAGGCATCATGGAGCATTGTGATGAGTGTGTTATGGAACATTGTGATCACAAGGGTTTGGAGCATAGTGATGACAGAGGTCATGAATCATGTTGATTTCAAGGAGCATGGAACATTGTGATGACAAGGGCATGAAGCAATGTGATCCCAAGTTTCAGGGAGGATTGTGATGACAATGGTAATGGAGTATTGTGATGAGAATCACATGGAGCACCTTGATGACAAGGACATATAGCATTTTGCTGACAAAGGCATGGAGCATTGTGATGACAAGTGTCATGGAACACTGTGATAACAGGGGTCATAGAGCATTAGGATGACAAGAGCATGGACCATTTTGATGAGAAGAGTCATGGAGCATTTTGATGACAAGAGCCACAGATCATTGTGTTGTCAGGGGTCATTGAGCGTTGTGATGAGAGTGGTCATGGAGGATTGGGATGAAAATGTTCTTTGAGCATTGTGAACACAAGGGAATGGATCATTGTGGTGACAATATCGTGGAGCATTGTGATGAGATGACCATGAAGTCTTTTGATGACAAGTCTCATGGAGCAAGCTGATGGAAAGGGGCATGGAGCATTGTGATTACAGTTGTCTTGGAGCATTGTGATGACAAGAGCATGGAGCATTGTGATGAGAAGTCCATGGAACATTCTGATGACCTGCATCATAGAGC
Source organism: Mesoplodon densirostris (assembly GCF_025265405.1). Classification (NCBI taxonomy): domain Eukaryota; kingdom Metazoa; phylum Chordata; class Mammalia; order Artiodactyla; family Ziphiidae; genus Mesoplodon; species Mesoplodon densirostris. The sequence continues at coordinate 5,314,489 of NC_082682.1, forward strand.
TTTGTGATGACAATGTCAAGATGCATTGTGATTACAGGGGTCTTAGAGCCTTGTGATGAAAGGGCATGGATCATTGTGATGACAAAGGCATGGAGCCTTGTCATTACAGGGTTCAGGGAGCATACTGACGACAAGTGTCAGGGAGCATTGTGATGACAAGTGTCATGGAGCACTCTGATGACAAGCGTCATGGAGCCTTGTGATAACCGGGGTCTTGGAGCATTGTGATGAAAAGTGAATGCATCATTGTGATGAAAAAGGCATGGTGCCTTGTCATGACAGGGTTCAAGGAGCACCCTGACGACAAGTGTCAGGGAGCATTGCGATGAAAAGTGTATTGAGCATTGTGATGACAAAGGTCATGGAGCATTGTGATGAGAAGTCCATGGATAATTGGGATGACGAGCGTCATGGGGCGTTGTGATGACAAGTATTATGGAACATTGTGATCACAAGGGTTTGGAGCATTGTGATGACAGAGGTAATGGAGAATTTTGATTTCATTGTGAAGAGAAAATCATGAAGCATTATGATGAATGGCATGGTGCATTGTGATGATAGCGTTCATGGAGCACTGTGATGACAAACATCACGTAACATTGTGATTACAGGGGTCATGGAGCATTGGGATGACCCGGCCAAGGATCATTGTGTTGACAAGTGTTATGGAGAACTTTGATGACAAGAGTGCCGGATCATTGTGTTGTCAGGTGTCATGGAGCGTTGTGCTGACAGTGGTCATGGAGCATTGGGATGACAAGGGTCTTGGAGCATTGTGATCATAAGGTCATGGAGCATTGGGCTGAAAATGTTCATGGAGTATTGTGATGAGAGGTGTCATGGAGCATTGTGATGACAAGGGAATGGAGCATTGTGATGTCAATCTCCTGGAGCATTTAATGAGAAGACCATGGAGCCATGTGATAACAAGTCTCATAGAGCATTCTCACGAAAAGCGGCATGGAGCACTGTAATTACTATGGTCTTGGAGCATTGTGATGAACAGGGCATGGAGCATTGTGATGAAAAAGGCATGGAGCTTTGTCATGACAGGGTTCCAAGAGCATATTGAAATCAAGTGTCAGGGACCATTGTGATGATAAGTGAATTGAGCATGGTGATGCCAAAGCTCATGGAGCATTGTGATGAGAAGACCATGTATAATTTTGATGACGAGTGTCATGGGGCATTGTGAGGTCAAGTGTTATGGAACATTGTGATCACAAGGGATTGGAGCCTTGTGATGACAGAGGTCAGGGAGCATTTTGAGTTCATTCTGATGACAATAGCATGAAGCACTATGATGATGGGCATGGTACATTGTGATGACAGTGTTCATGGAGAATTGAGATGAAAAGCGGCATGGAGCATTGTAGTTACAGTGGTCTTGGAGCTTTGTGAAGAGAAGGGCATGCAGCATTGTGATGAGAAGGCCATGGAGGATTCTGATGACATGCGTCATGGAGCTTTGTGATGACAAGGGCATGGAGCATTGTGATGAGAAGACCATGGATAATGGTGATGACGAGCTTCATGGGGCGTTGTGATGAAAAGTGCTATGGAACATTGTGATCCCAAGGGTTTAGAGCATTGTGATGGCAGATGTCTTGGAGCATTTTAATTTCATTTTGATTACAATAGCGTGAAGCAATATGATGATGGGCATGTTGCATTGTGATGACAAGGTTCATGGAGCATTGAGATGAAAAGGGGCATGGAGCATTGTGATCAAAGGGGTCTAGGAGCTTTGTGATGACAGAGGTCATGGATCATTTTGATTTCCTTGTGATGACAATAGCCTCAAGCTTTATGATGATGGGCATGTTATATTGTGATGACAGGTGTAATCGAGCATTGAGATGAAAAGGGGCATGGAGCATTGTGTTTACAGGGGTATAGGAGCATTGTGATGACAAGAGCATGGAGCATTGTGATGAAAAGTGCTTGGAGCCTTTTCATGACATGTTTCAATGTGCATTCTGATGACGAGTGTCAGGGAGCATTGTGATGACAAAGATCATGGAGCACTGTGATGACAGGTGTCATGGAGCATTGTGATGAGAAAGTCATGAGCATTGGGCTGAAAATATTCATGGAGTATTGTGGTGACAGGGTTCGCGGATCCTTTTGATGGCAAGGGAATGGAGAAATGTAATGACAAGGTCCTGGAGCATTGTGTTGAGAAGACCATGGAGCCTTGTGATGACAAGTCTGATGGAGCATTCTGATGAAAAGGGGCATGGGGCATTGTGATTACAGGGCCCTGGATCATTGTAATGACAAGAGCAAGGAGCTTTGTGATGAGAAGGCCATGGAGCATTCTCATGATTTGTGTCATGGTATTTTGTGATGACAAGGCATGGACCATTGTGATTGCAGGCGTCTTGGAGCTTTGTGATGACAAGGTTCATGGAGCCTTGTGAGGAGAAGGCCGTGGGACATTATGATGGCAGGGGTCATGGAGCATTGTTATGACGGGGGTAATGGAACATTGTGATGAAAAGGGCACGGAACATAGGTTTATAAAATTTCATGGATTATTGTGATGACAGTGGGTATGGAGAATTGTGATGACAAGGGCTCGGAACACTGTGATACATGGGTCATGGAGGATTGTAATGACATGGGCATGGATCATTGTGATGAGAAGGGCATCGAGAATTGTGATGAAAAACGTCATGGAGCTTTGTGATGACAAGGACATGGAGCAATATGTTGAGACGTTTCAGGAAGCATTGTGATGACAATGGCATGGAGCATTGTGATGCCAAGGGTCATGGAGCTGTGTGATAACAAATGTCATGGAGCAGTTTGATGACAAGGGCATGGTGCATTGTGATGAGAAGGGCAGGGAGCATTGTGATGACAGGTGTTATGGAACATTGTGATGTCAGGGCTCATGGAGCATTGTGATGATATGGGCATGGAGCATGGTGATGACAGGTGTCATGGAACAGTGTGAGATGCCAAGTGTTTTGAGCATTGTGATGACAAACATCTTGGATCATTGAGATGACAAGGGCATGGAGTAGTGTGATGACAGGCATCATGGAGCATTGTGATGAGTGTGTTATGGAACATTGTGATCACAAGGGTTTGGAGCATAGTGATGACAGAGGTCATGGATCATTTTGATTTCAAGGAGCATGGAACATTGTGATGACAAGGGCATGAAGCAATGTGATCCCAAGTTTCAGGGAGGATTGTGATGACAATGGTAATGGAGTATTGTGATGAGAATCACATGGAGCACCGTGATGACAAGGACATATAGCATTTTGCTGACAAAGGCATGGAGCATTGTGATGACAAGTGTCATGGAACATTGTGATAACAGGGGTCATAGAGCATTAGGATGACAAGAGCATGGACCATTTGGATGAGAAGAGTCATGGAGCATTTTGATGACAAGAGCCACAGATCATTGTGGTGTCAGGGGTCATTGAGCGTTGTGATGACAGTGGTCATGGAGGATTGGGCTGAAAATGTTCTTGGAGCATTGTGAACACAAGGGAATGGAGCATTGTGCTGACAATATCGTGGAGCATTGTGATGAGATGACCATGGAGTCTTTTGATGACAAGTCTCATGGTGCAAGCTGATAGAAAGGGGCATGGAGCATTGTGATTACAGTTGTCTTGGAGCATTGTGATGACAAGAGCATGGAGCATTGTGATGAGAAGTCCATGGAACATTCTGATGACCTGCATTATGGAGCTTTGTGATGACAATGTCAAGATGCATTGTGATTACAGGGGTCTTGGAGCCTTGTGATGAAAAGGGCATGGATCATTGTGATGACAAAGGCATGGAGCCTTGTCATGACAGGGTTCAAGGAGCATACTGACGACAAGTGTCAGGGAGCATTGTGATGACAAGTGTCATGGAGCACTGTGATGACAAGCGTCATGGAGCCTTGTGATAACCGGGGTCTTGGAGCATTGTGATGAAAAGTGAATGCATCATTGTGATGAAAAAGGCATGGTGCCTTGTCATGACAGGGTTCAAGGAGCACCCTGACGACAAGTGTCAGGGAGCATTGTGATGAAAAGTGTATTGAGCATTGTGATGACAAAGGTCATGGAGCATTGTGATGAGAAGTCCATGGATAATTGGGATGACGAGCGTCATGGGGCGTTGTGATGACAAGTGTTATGGAACATTGTGATGACAAGGGTTTGGAGCATTGTGATGACAGAGGTCATGGAGCATTTTGATTTCATTGTGAAGAGAAAATCATGAAGCATTATGATGAAGGGCATGGTGCATTGTGATGATAGCGTTCATGGAGCACTGAGATAAAAAGTGTCATGGAGCATTGTTATGACAGGGGTCTTGGAGCATTGTGATGACAAGGGCATGGAGCATTGTGATGAGAAGGACAAGGAGAATACTGATGACATGCGTCATGGAGTTTCGTGATGACCAGGGAATAGAGCATTTTGATTACAGGGGTCTTGGAGCATTGAGATGAAAAGGGGCATGGAGCATTGTGATTACATGGGTAATGGAGCACTGTGATGACAAGTGAATCGAGCATTGTGATGAAAAATGCATGGATACTATTCATGACAGGGTTCAAGGAGCATTCCGAAGACAACTGTCAGGGAGCATTGTGATGACAAGTGTATTGAGCATTGTGATGACAAAGGTCATGGAGAATTGATATGACAAGGGCATGGAGTATTGTGATGACAGGCATCATTGAGCGTTGTGATGACAAGTGTTATGGAACATTGTGATCACACGGGTTTTGAGCAATGCGATGACAGAGTTCATGGATCTTATTGATTTCAAGGAGCATGGATCTTTGTGATGACAAGGGCATGAAGCAATGTGATCCCAAGATGCATGGAGGATCGTGATGAGAATGGTAATGGAGGAATATCATGACAAGCACATGGAGCATTGTGATGAAAAGATCATGTAGCGTTTTGCTGACAAAGGCATGGAGAATTGTGATGACAAGTGTCATGGAGCACTGTGATGACAAACATCACGTAGCATTGTGATTACAGGGATCATGGAGCATTGGGATGACACGGCCAAGGATCATTGTGTTGACAAGTGTTATGGAGAATTTTGATGACAAGAGTCCCGGATCATTGTGTTGTCAGGGGTCATGGAGCGTTGTGATGACAGTGGTCATGGAGCATTGGGATGACAAGGGTCATGGAGCATTGTGATCATAAGGTCATGGAGCTTTGGGTTGAAAATGTTCATGGAGTATTGTGATGAGAGGTGTCATGGAGCATTGTGATGACAAGGGAATGGAGCATTGTGATGACAAGGGAATGGAGCATTTAATGAGAAGACCATGGAGCCATGTGATAACAAGTCTCATAGAGCATTCTCACCAAAAGCGGCATGGAGCACTGTAATTACTATGGTCTTGGAGCATTGTGATGAACAGGGCATGGAGCATTGTGATGAAAAAGGCATGGAGGCTTGTCATGACAGTGTTCCAAGATGATATTGATATCAAGTGTCAGGGACCATTGTGATGATAAGTGAATTGAGCATTGTGATGCCAAAGCTCATAGAGCATTGTGATGAGAAGACCATGGATAAATTTGATGACGAGCATCATGGGGTGTTGTGAGGTCAAGTGTTATGGAACATTGTGATCACAAGGGAGTGGAGACTTGTGATGACAGAGGTCATGGAGCATTTTGAGTTCATTCTGATGACAATAGCATGAAGCACTATGATGATGGGCATGGTGCATTGTGATGACAGTGTTCATGGAGAATTGAGATGAAAAGGGGCATGGAGCATTGTAGTTACAAGGGTCTTGGAGCTTTGTGATTAGAAGGGCATGCAACATTGTGATGAGAAGGCCATGAAGGATTCTGATGACATGCGTCATGGAGCTTTGTGATGACAAGGGCATGGAGCATTGTGATGAGAAGACCATGGATAATGGTGATGACGAGCTTCATGGGGCGTTGTGATGAAAAGTGTTATGGAACATTGTGATCCCAAGGGTTTAGAGCATTGTGATGGCTGATGTCTTGGAGCATTTTGATTTCATTTTGATTACAATAGCATGAAGCAATATGATAATGGGCATGTTGCATTGTGATGACAAGGTTCATGGAGCATTGAGATGAAAAGAGGCATGGAGCATTGTGATGAAAGGGGTCTAGGAGCTTTGTGATGACAGAGGTCATGGATCATTTTGATTTCTTTGTGATGACAATAGCCTGAAGCTTTATGATGATGGGCATTGTCCATTGTGATGACAGGTGTAATGGAGCATTGAGATGAAAGGGACATGGAGCATTGTTATGAGAAGACCATGGATAATGGTGATGACGAGCGTCATGGGGCGTTGTGATGAAAAGTGTTATGGAACATTGGGATCCCAAGGGTTTAGAGCATTGTGATGGCAGATGTCATGGAGCATATTTAATTCATTTTGATTACAATAGCGTGAAGCAATATGATGATGGGCATGTTGCATTGTGATGATAGGGTTCATGGAGCATTTAGATGAAAAGTGGCATGGAGCATTGTGATTACAGGGTTCTTGGAACATTGTGATGACAAGGGCATGGAGCATTCTGATGCCAAAGGTCATGGACCATTGTGATGACAAATGTCATGTAGCATTTTGATGACAAGGGAATGGTGCATTGTGATGAGTAAGACAGAGAGCAATGTGATGAGAGGGTCATGGAGCAGTTGGATGAAAAGTTTCCTGGAACATTTTGATGACAGGGGTTATGGATCATTGTGATGTCAAGGGTCACCGAGCATTGTGATGAAAAGGGTCATGGTGCATTTTGATGACATGGGTTATAGTACATTGTGATGTCAGGGGTCATGGAGCAGTGTGATGATAAGGGCATGTAGCATTGTGATGACAGGGGTCATGGAACATTGTGATGACATGGTTGAGGGAGTATTGTGATGACTAGTGATGGAACATTGTGATATCAGTGGTGAGAGAGCATTTTGATGAGAATTGCATGGAGAAATTTGATGAAAAGGTTTATGGAGCATTGTGATGACAAGCTTGTGGAGAATTGTGATGACAAGTGCATGGCATATTGTGATGACATGTGTCATGGAGCATTGTGCTGACAAGCACATGGAGCATTTTGGTGAACAATGGCATGGAGCATTGTGATGACAGAGGCATGACGAATTGGTCTGACAAGTTTCATGGATTATTGTGATGACAGTGGGCATGGCGAATTGTGATGACAAGGGCATGGAGCATTGTGAGGACAAGTTTGTGGAGTATTGTGAAGACAGGTGTCCGGGAGCATTGTGATGACATATGATCTGGTCCATTGTGATGAGAATGGCATGGGTAATTGTGATGCCAAGTGTCATGGAGGATTGTGATGTCAAACGTAATGCAGCGTGTGATGACAAGGTCTTGGTGCATTGTGATGACAAGGGCCATTGAGAAGTTTGATGACAAGGTCGTGAAGCATTGTGATGACAAGCGCATGTACCTTGCTATGACAGAGGTCAAGGAGCATTGCGATTAAAAATGCATGGAGAAGAGTGATGACAAGAGCATGTAGCATTGTGATGAGAAGTGTTTTGGAGCATTGTGATGACAAGGCCGTGGAGAATTGTGATGACAAGGGACATGGAGCATTGTGAGGACCAGGGCATGAAGCACTGTGATGACAAGAATGTGGAGCATTGTAATGAGAAGTCCATGGATAATAGTGATGACGAGTGTCATGGAGCACTGTAATGGCAAGGGGCATGGAGCATTGTGAGGACAGCTCTCATGGAGCATTGTGATGACAACTGTCATGGAGCTTTCTGATGACAAGCTTGTGGAGTATTGTGATGACAATGGTATGGAGCATTGTGATGGAAAGGGTATGGATCATTGTGATGAAAAAGGCATGGACCCTTTTCATGAGAGGATTCAAGGAGTACTCCGAAGACAAGTGTCAGGGAGCATTGTGATGACAAAGGTCATGGAGCTTTGAGATGACAAGGGCATGGAGTATTGTGATGACAGGCATCATGGAGCGTTGTGATGACAAGTATTATGGAACATTGTGATCACACGTGTTTGGAGCATTGCGATGACATTGTTCATGGATCATATTGATTTCAAGGAGCATGGATCTTTGTGATGAAAAGGGCATGAAGCAATGTGAACCCATGATTTATGGAGGATTGTGATGACAATGGTAATGGAGGAATATGATGACAAGTGCATGGAGCATTGTGATGAAAAGGTCATGTAACGTTTTGCTGACAAAGGCATGGAGCATTGTGATGACAATTTCCTGGAGCATTTAATGAGAAGACAATGGAGACATTTGATGACAAGTCTCATAGAGCATTCTCACAAAAAGCGGCATGGAGCATTGTGATTACTGTGGTCTTGGAGCATTGTGATGAACAGGGTATGGAGCATTGTGATGAAAAAGGCATGGAGCTTTGTCATGACAGGGTTCCAAGAGCATATTGAAATCAAGTGTCAGGGACCATTGTGATGATAAGTGAATTGAGCATGGTGATGCCAAAACTCATGGAGTATTGTGATGAGAAGACCATGGATAATTTTGATGACGAGTGTCATGGGGCGTTGTGAGGTCAAGTGTTATGGAACATTGTGATCACAAGGCATTGGAGCCTTGTGATAACAGAGGTCATGGAGCATTTTGAGTTCATTCTGATGACAATAGCATGAAGCACTATGATGATGGGCATGGTGCATTGTGATGACAGTGTTCATGGAGAATTGAGATGAAAAGGGGCATGGAACATTGTAGTTACAAGGGTCTTGGAGCTTTGTGAAGAGAAGGGCATGCAGCATTGTGATGAGAAGGCCATGGAGGATTCTGATGACATGCGTCATGGAGCTTTGTGATGACAAGGGCATGGAGCATTGTGATGAGAAGACCATGGATAATGGTGATGACGAGCTTCATGGGGCGTTGTGATGAAAAGTGCTATGGAACATTGTGATCCCAAGGGTTTAGAGCATTGTGATGGCAGATGTCTTGGAGCATTTTGATTTCATTTTGATTACAATAGCGTGAAGCAATATGATGATGGGCATGTTGCATTGTGATGACAAGGTTCATGGAGCATTGAGATGAAAATGGGCATGGAGCATTGTGATCAAAGGGGTCTAGGAGCTTTGTGATGAAAGAGGTCATGGATCATTTGGATTTCCTTGTGATGACAATAGCCTGAAGCTTTATGATGATGGGCATGGTCCATTGTGATGACAGGTGTAATCGAGCATTGAGATGAAAAGGGGCATGGAGCATTGTGTTTACAGGGGTATAGGAGCATTGTGATGACAAGAGCATGGAGCATTGTGATGAAAAGTGCTTGGAGCCTTTTCATGACATGTTTCAAGGAGCATTCTGATGATGAGTGTCAGGGAGCATTGTGATGACAAAGATCATGGAGCACTGTGATGACAGGTGTCATGGAGCATTGTGATGAGAAAGTCATGAGCATTGGGCTGAAAATATTCATGGAGTATTGTGGTGACAGGGTTCGTGGATCCTTTTGAAGGCAAGGGAATGGAGCAATGTAATGACAAGGTCCTGGAGCATTGTGATGAGAAGACCATGGAGCCTTGTGATGACAAGTCTGATGGAGCATTCTGATGAAAAGGGGCATGGGGCATTGTGATTACAGGGCCCTGGATCATTGTAATGACAAGAGCAAGGAGCTTTGTGATGAGAAGGCCATGGAGCATTCTCATGATTTGTGTCATGGTATTTTGTGATGACAAGGGCATGGACCATTGTGATTGCAGGCGTCTTGGAGCTTTGTGATGACAAGGGTCATGGAGCCTTGTGAGGAGAAGGCCGTGGGACATTATGATGGCAGGGGTCATGGAGCATTGTTATGACGGGGGTAATGGAACATTGTGATGAAAAGGGCACGGAACATAGGTTTATAAAATTTCATGGATTATTGTGATTACAGTGGGTATGGAGCATTGTGATGACAAGGGCTCGGAACACTGTGATACATGGGTCATGGAGGATTGTAATGACATGGGCATGGAACATTGTGATGAGAAGGGCATCGAGAATTGTGATGACAAGCGTCATGTGGCTTTGTGATGACAAGGACATGTAGCAATATGTTGAGACGTTTCAGGGAGCATTGTGAGGACAATGGCATGGAGCATTGTGATGCCAAGGGTCATGGAGCTGTGTGATAACAAATGTCATGGAGCAGTTTGATGACAAGGGCATGGTGCATTGTGATGAGAAGGGAAGGGAGCATTGTGATGACAGGTGTTATGGAACATTGTGATGTCAGGGCTCATGGAGCATTGTGATGATATGGGCATGGAGCATGGTGATGACAGGTGTCATGGAACAGTGTGAGATGCCAAGTGTTTTGAGCATTGTGAGGACAAACATCTTGGATCATTGAGATGACAAGGGCATGGAGTAGTGTGATGACAGGCATCATGGAGCATTGTGATGAGTGTGTTATGGAACATTGTGATCACAAGGGTTTGGAGCATAGTGATGACAGAGGTCATGAATCATGTTGATTTCAAGGAGGATGGAACATTGTGATGACAAGGGCATGAAGCAATGTGATCCCAAGTTTCAGGGAGGATTGTGATGACAATGGTAATGGAGTATTGTGATGAGAATCACATGGAGCACCGTGATGACAAGGTCATGTAGCATTTTGCTGACAAAGGCATGGAGCATTGTGATGACAAGTGTCATGGAACATTGTGATAACAGGGGTCATGGAGCATTAGGATGACAAGAGCATGGACCATTTTGATGAGAAGAGTCATGGAGCATTTTGATGACAAGAGCCACAGATCATTGTGTTGTCAGGGGTCATTGAGCGTTCTGATGACAGTGGTCATGGAAGATTGGGCTGAAAATGTTCTTGGAGCATTGTGAACACAAGGGAATGGAGCATTGTGGTGACAATATCGTGGAGCATTGTGATGAGATGACCATGGAGTCTTTTGATGACAAGTCTCATGGAGCAAGCTGATGGAAAGGGGCATGGAGCATTGTGATTACAGTTGTCTTGGAGCATTGTGATGACAAGAGCATGGAGCATTGTGATGAGAAGTCCATGGAACATTCTGATTACCTGCATCATGGAGCTTTGTGATGACAATGTCAAGATGCATTGTGATTACAGGGGTCTTGGAGCCTTGTGATGAAAAGGGCATGGATCATTGTGATGACAAAGGCATGGAGCCTTGTCATGACAGGGTTCAAGGAGCATACTGACGACAAGTGTCAGGGAGCATTGTGATGACAAGTGTCATGGAGCACTGTGATGACAAGCGTCATGGAGCCTTGTGATAACCAGGGTCTTGGAGCATTGTGATGAAAAGTGAATGTATCATTGTGATGAAAAAGGCATGGTGCCTTGTCATGATAGGGTTCAAGGAGCACCCTGACGAGAAGTGTCAGGGAGCATTGTGATGAAAAGTGTATTGAGCATTGTGATGACAAAATTCATGGAGCATTGTGATGAGAAGTCCATGGATAATTGGAATGACGAGTGTCATGGGCTGTTGTGATGACAAGTGTTATGGAACATTGTGATCACAAGGGTTTGAGGCATAGTGATGACAGAGGTCATGGAGCATTTTGATTTCATTGTGATGACAAAATTATGAAGCATTATGATGAAGGGCATGGTGCATTGTGATGATAGCGTTCATGGAGCTCTGAGATGAAAAGTGTCATGGAGAATTGTTATGAAAGGTGTCTTGGAGCATTGTGATGACAAGGGCATGGAGCATTGTGATGAGAAGGCCAAGGAGAATACTGATGACATGCGTCATGGAGCTTCGTGATGACAAGGACATAGAGCATTTTGATTACATGGGTCTTGGAACATTGAGATGAAAAGGGGCATGGAGCATTGTGATTACAGGGGTAATGGAGCACTGTGATGACAAGTGAATCGAGCATTGTGATGAAAAAGGCATGGATCCTATTCATGACAGGATTCAAGGAGCATTCCGAAGACAAGTGTCAGGGAGCATTGTGATGACAAGTGTATTGAGCATTGTGATGACAATGGTCATGGAGCATTGAGATGACAGGGGCATGGAGTATTGTGATGACAGGCATCATGGAGTGTTGTGATGACAAGACTTATGGAACATTGTGATCACACGGTTTTGGAGCATTGCGATGACAGAGTTCATGGATCATATTGATTTCAAGGAGCATGGATCTTTGTGATGACAAGGGCATGAAGCAATGTGATCCCAAGATGCATGGAGGATTGTGATGACAATGGTAATGGAGGAATGTGATGACAAGCGCATGGAGCATTGTGATGAAAAGGTCATGTAGCGTTTTGCTGACAAAGGCATGGAGCATTGTGATGACAAGTGTCATGGAGCACTGTGATGACAAACGTCACGTAGCATTGTGATTACAGGGGTCATGGAGCATTGGGATGACACGGCCCAGGATCATTGTGTTGACAAGTGTTATGGAGAATTTTGATGACAAGAGTCCCGGATCATTGTGTTGTCAGGGGTCATGGAGCGTTGTGATGACAGTGGTCATGGAGCATTTGGATGACAAGTGTCCTAGAGCATTGTGATCATAAGGTCATGGAGCATTGGACTGAACATGTTCATGGAGTATTGTGTTGAGAGGTGTCATGGAGCATTGTGATGACAAGGGAATGGAGCATTGTGATGACAGTGTCCTGGAGCATTTAATGAGAAGACCATGGAGCCATGTGATAACAAGTCTCATAGAGCATTCTCACGAAAAGCGGCATGGAGCACTGTAATTACTGTGGTCTTGGAGCATTGTGATGAACAGGGCATGGAGCATTGTGATGAAAAAGGCATGGAGCCTTGTCATGACAGTGTTCCAAGAGGATATTGACATCAAGTGTCAGGGACCATTGTGATGACAAGTGAATTGACCATTGTGATGCCAAAGCTCATAGAGCATTGTGATGAGAAGACCATGGATAAATTTGATGACGAGCATCATGGGGTGTTGTGAGGTCAAGTGTTATGGAACATTGTGATCACAAGGGAGTGGAGCCTTGTGATGACAGAGGTCATGGAGCATTTTGAGTTCATTCTGATGACAATAGCATGAAGCACTATGATGATGGGCATGGTGCATTGTGATGACAGTGTTCATGGAGAATTGAGATGAAAAGGGGCATGGAGCATTGTAGTTACAAGGGTCTTGAAGCTTTGTGATTAGAAGGGCATGCAACATTGTGATGAGAAGGCCATGAAGGATTCTGATGACATGCGTCATGGAGCTTTGTGATGACAAGGGCATGGAGCATTTTGATGAGAAGACCATGGATAATGGTGATGACGAGTTTCATGGGGCGTTGTGATGAAAAGTGTTATGGAACATTGTGATCCCAAGGGTTTAGAGCATTGTGATGGCTGATGTCTTGGAGCATTTTGATTTCATTTTGAAAACAATAGCGTGAAGCAATATGATGATGGGCGTGTTGCATTGTGATGACAAGGTTCATGGAGCATTGAGATGAAAAGAGGCATGGAGCATTGTGATGAAAGGGGTCTAGGATCTTTGTGATGACAGAGGTCATGGATCATTTGGATTTCCTTGTGATGACAATAGCCTGAAGCTTTATGATGATGGACATTGTCCATTGTGATGACAGGTGTAATGGAGCATTGAGATGAAAGGGACATGGAGCATTGTTATGAGAATACCATGGATAATGGTGATGACGAGCGTCATGGGGCGTTGTGATGAAAAGTGTTATGGAACATTGGGATCCCAAGGGTTTAGAGCATTGTGATGGCAGATGTCATGGAGCATATTTAATTCATTTTGATTACAATAGCGTGAAGCAATATGATGATGGGCATGTTGCATTGTGATGATAGGGTTCATGGAGCATTTAGATGAAAAGTGGCATGGAGCATTGTGATTACAGGGTTCTTGGAACATTGTGATGACAAGGGAATGGAGCATTCTGATGCCAAAGGTCATGGACCTTTGTGATGACAAATGTCATGTAGCATTTTGATGACAAGGGCATGGTGCATTGTGATGAGTAAGACAGAGAGCAATGTGATGAGAGGGTCATGGAGCAGTTGGATGAAAAGTTTCCTGGAACATTTTGATGACAGGGGTTATGGATCATTGTGATGTCAAGGGTCACCGAGCATTGTGATGAAAAGGGTCATGGTGCATTTTGATGACATGGGTTATAGTACATTGTGATGTCAGGGGTCATGGAGCAGTGTGATGATAAGGGCATGTAGCATTGTGATGACAGGGGTCATGGAACATTGTGATGACATGGTTGAGGGAGTATTGTGATGACTAGTGATGGAACATTGTGATATCAGTGGTGAGAGAGCATTTTGATGAGAATTGCATGGAGAAATTTGATGAAAAGGTTTATGGAGCATTGTGATGACAAGCTTGTGGAGAATTGTGATGACAAGTGCATGGCATATTGTGATGACATGTGTCATGGAGCATTGTGCTGACAAGCACATGGAGCATTTTGGTGAACAATGGCATGGAGCATTGTGATGACAGAGGCATGACGAATTGGTCTGACAAGTTTCATGGATTATTGTGATGACAGTGGGCATGGCGCATTGTGATGACAAGGGCATGGAGCATTGTGAGGACAAGTTTGTGGAGTATTGTGAAGACAGGTGTTTGGAAGCATTGTGATGACATATGTTCTGGTCCATTGTGATGAGAATGGCATGGGTAATTGTGATGCCAAGTGTCATGGAGGATTGTGATGTCAAACGTAATGCAGCGTGTGATGACAAGGTCTTGGTGCATTGTGATGACAAGGGCCATTGAGAAGTTTGATGACAAGGTCGTGAAGCATTGTGATGACAAGCGCATGTACCTTGCTATGACAGAGGTCAAGGAGCATTGCGATTACAAATGCATGGAGAAGAGTGATGACAAGAGCATGTAGCATTGTGATGAGAAGTGTTTTGGAGCATTGTGATGACAAGGCCGTGGAGAATTGTGATGACAAGGGACATGGAGCATTGTGAGGACCAGGGCATGAAGCACTGTGATGACAAGAACGTGGAGCATTGTAATGAGAAGTCCATGGATAATAGTGATGACGAGTGTCATGGAGCACTGTAATGGCAAGGGGCATGGAGCATTGTGAGGACAGCTCTCATGGAGCATTGTGATGACAACTGTCATGGAGCTTTCTGATGACAAGCTTGTGGAGTATTGTGATGACAATGGCATGGAGCATTGTGATGGAAAGGGTATGGATCATTGTGATGAAAAAGGCATGGACCCTTTTCATGACAGGATTCAAGGAGTATTCCGAAGACAAGAGTCAGGGAGCATTGTGATGACAAAGGTCATGGAGCTTTGAGATGACAAGGGCATGGAGTATTGTGATGACAGGCATCATGGAGCGTTGTGATGACAAGTATTATGGAACATTGTGATCACACGTGTTTGGAGCATTGCGATGACATTGTTCATGGATCATATTGATTTCAAGGAGCATGGATCTTTGTGATGAAAAGGGCATGAAGCAATGTGAACCCATGATTTATGGAGGATTGTGATGACAATGGTAATGGAGGAATATGATGACAAGTGCATGGAGCATTGTGATGAAAAGGTCATGTAACGTTTTGCTGACAAAGGCATGGAGCATTGTGATGACAATTTCCTGGAGCATTTAATGAGAAGACAATGGAGCCATTTGATGACAAGTCTCATAGAGCATTCTCACAAAAAGCGGCATGGAGCATTGTGATTACTGTGGTCTTGGAGCATTGTGATGAACAGGGTATGGAGCATTGTGATGAAAAAGTCATGGAGCTTTGTCATGACAGGGTTCCAAGAGCATATTGAAATCAAGTGTCAGGGACCATTGTGATGATAAGTGAATTGAGCATGGTGATGCCAAAGCTCATGGAGTATTGTGATGAGAAGACCATGGATAATTTTGATGACGAGTGTCATGGGGCGTTGTGAGTTCAAGTGTTATGGAACACTGTGATCACAAGGGATTGGAGCCTTGTGATAACAGAGGTCATGGAGCATTTTGAGTTCATTCTGATGACAATAGCATGAAGCACTATGATGATGGGCATGGTGCATTGTGATGACAGTGTTCATGGAGAATTGAGATGAAAAGGGGCATGGAACATTGTAGTTACAAGGGTCTTGGAGCTTTGTGAAGAGAAGGGCATGCAGCATTGTGATGAGAAGGCCATGGAGGATTCTGATGACATGCGTCATGGAGCTTTGTGATGACAAGGGCATGGAGCATTGTGATGAGAAGACGATGGATAATGGTGATGACGAGCTTCATGGGGCGTTGTGATGAAAAGTGCTATGGAACATTGTGATCCCAAGGGTTTAGAGCATTGTGATGGCAGATGTCTTGGAGCATTTTGATTTCATTTTGATTACAATAGCGTGAATCAATATGATGATGGGCATGTTGCATTGTGATGACAAGGTTCATGGAGCATTGAGATGAAAATGGGCATGGAACATTGTGATCAAAGGGGTCTAGGAGCTTTGTGATGACAGAGGTCATGGATCATTTGGATTTCCTTGTGATGACAATAGCCTGAAGCTTTATGATGATGGGCATGGTCCATTGTGATGACAGGTGTAATGGAGCATTGAGATGAAAAGTGGCATGGAGCATTGTGTTTACAGGGGTATAGGAGCATTGTGATGACAAGAGCATGGAGCATTGTGATGAAAAGTGCTTGGAGCCTTTTCATGACATGTTTCAAGGAGCATTCTGATGATGAGTGTCAGGGAGCATTGTGATGACAAAGATCATGGAGCACTGTGATGACAGGTGTCATGGAGCATTGTGATGAGAAAGTCATGAGCATTGGGCTGAAAATATTCATGGAGTATTGTGATGACAGGGTTCGTGGATCCTTTTGAAGGCAAGGGAATGGAGCAATGTAATGACAAGGTCCTGGAGCATTGTGATGAGAAGACCATGGAGCCTTGTGATGACAAGTCTGATGGAGCATTCTGATGAAAAGGGGCATGGGGCATTGTGATTACAGGGCCCTGGATCATTGTAATGACAAGAGCAAGGAGCTTTGTGATGAGAAGGCCATGGAGCATTCTCATGATTTGTGTCATGGTATTTTGTGATGACAAGGGCATGGACCATTGTGATTGCAGGCGTCTTGGAGCTTTGTGATGACAAGGGTCATGGAGCCTTGTGAGGAGAAGGCCGTGGGACATTATGATGGCAGGGGTCATGGAGCATTGTTATGACGGGGGTAATGGAACATTGTGATGAAAAGGGCACGGAACATAGGTTTATAAAATTTCATGGATTATTGTGATGACAGTGGGTATGGAGCATTGTGATGACAAGGGCTCGGAACACTGTGATACATGGGTCATGGAGGATTGTAATGACATGGGCATGGAACATTGTGATGAGAAGGGCATCGAGAATTGTGATGACAAGCGTCATGTGGCTTTGTGATGACAAGGACATGGAGCAATATGTTGAGACGTTTCAGGGAGCATTGTGAGGACAATGGCATGGAGCATTGTGATGCCAAGGGTCATGGAGCTGTGTGATAACAAATGTCATGGAGCAGTTTGATGACAAGGGCATGGTGCATTGTGATGAGAAGGGAAGGGAGCATTGTGATGACAGGTGTTATGGAACATTGTGATGTCAGGGCTCATGGAGCATTGTGATGATATGGGCATGGAGCATGGTGATGACAGGTGTCATGGAACAGTGTGAGATGCCAAGTGTTTTGAGCATTGTGAGGACAAACATCTTGGATCATTGAGATGACAAGGGCATGGAGTAGTGTGATGACAGGCATCATGGAGCATTGTGATGAGTGTGTTATGGAACATTGTGATCACAAGGGTTTGGAGCATAGTGATGACAGAGGTCATGAATCATGTTGATTTCAAGGAGCATGGAACATTGTGATGACAAGGGCATGAAGCAATGTGATCCCAAGTTTCAGGGAGGATTGTGATGACAATGGTAATGGAGTATTGTGATGAGAATCACATGGAGCACCGTGATGACAAGGTCATGTAGCATTTTGCTGACAAAGGCATGGAGCATTGTGATGACAAGTGTCATGGAACATTGTGATAACAGGGGTCATAGAGCATTAGGATGACAAGAGCATGGACCATTTTGATGAGAAGAGTCATGGAGCATTTTGATGACAAGAGCCACAGATCATTGTGTTGTCAGGGGTCATTGAGCGTTCTGATGACAGTGGTCATGGAAGATTGGGCTGAAAATGTTCTTGGAGCATTGTGAACACAAGGGAATGGAGCATTGTGGTGACAATATCGTGGAGCATTGTGATGAGATGACCATGGAGTCTTTTGATGACAAGTCTCATGGAGCAAGCTGATGGAAAGGGGCATGGAGCATTGTGATTACAGTTGTCTTGGAGCATTGTGATGACAAGAGCATGGAGCATTGTGATGAGAAGTCCATGGAACATTCTGATGACCTGCATCATGGAGCTTTGTGATGACAATGTCAAGATGCATTGTGATTACAGGGGTCTTGGAGCCTTGTGATGAAAAGGGCATGGATCATTGTGATGACAAAGGCATGGAGCCTTGTCATGACAGGGTTCAAGGAGCATACTGACGACAAGTGTCAGGGAGCATTGTGATGACAAGTGTCATGGAGCACTGTGATGACAAGCGTCATGGAGCCTTGTGATAACCGGGGTCTTGGAGCATTGTGATGAAAAGTGAATGTATCATTGTGATGAAAAAGGCATGGTGCCTTGTCATGATAGGGTTCAAGGAGCACCCTGACGAGAAGTGTCAGGGAGCATTGTGATGAAAAGTGTATTGAGCATTGTGATGACAAAGTTCATGGAGCATTGTGATGAGAAGTCCATGGATAATTGGAATGACGAGTGTCATGGGCTGTTGTGATGACAAGTGTTATGGAACATTGTGATCACAAGGGTTTGAGGCATAGTGATGACAGAGGTCATGGAGCATTTTGATTTCATTGTGATGACAAAATTATGAAGCATTATGATGAAGGGCATGGTGCATTGTGATGATAGCGTTCATGGAGCTCTGAGATGAAAAGTGTCATGGAGAATTGTTATGACAGGGGTCTTGGAGCATTGTGATGACAAGGGCATGGAACATTGTGATGAGAAGGCCAAGGAGAATACTGATGACATGCGTCATGGAGCTTCGTGATGACAAGGGCATAGAGCATTTTGATTACATGGGTCTTGGAACATTGAGATGAAAAGGGGCATGGAGCATTGTGATTACAGGGGTAATGGAGCACTGTGATGACAAGTGAATCGAGCATTGTGATGAAAAAGGCATGGATCCTATTCATGACAGGATTCAAGGAGCATTCCGAAGACAAGTGTCAGGGAACATTGTGATGACAAGTGTATTGAGCATTGTGATGACAATGGTCATGGAGCATTGAGATGACAGGGGCATGGAGTATTGTGATGACAGGCATCATGGAGTGTTGTGATGACAAGACTTATGGAACATTGTGATCACACGGTTTTGGAGCATTGCGATGACAGAGTTCATGGATCATATTGATTTCAAGGAGCATGGATCTTTGTGATGACAAGGGCATGAAGCAATGTGATCCCAAGATGCATGGAGGATTGTGATGACAATGGTAATGGAGGAATGTGATGACAAGCGCATGGAGCATTGTGATGAAAAGGTCATGTAGCGTTTTGCTGACAAAGGCATGGAGCATTGTGATGACAAGTGTCATGGAGCACTGTGATGACAAACGTCACGTAGCATTGTGATTACAGGGGTCATGGAGCATTGGGATGACACGGCCCAGGATCATTGTGTTGACAAGTGTTATGGAGAATTTTGATGACAAGAGTCCCGGATCATTGTGTTGTCAGGGGTCATGGAGCGTTGTGATGACAGTGGTCATGGAGCATTTGGATGACAAGTGTCATAGAGCATTGTGATCATAAGGTCATGGAGCATTGGACTGAACATGTTCATGGAGTATTGTGTTGAGAGGTGTCATGGAGCATTGTGATGACAAGGGAATGGAGCATTGTGATGACAATGTCCTGGAGCATTTAATGAGAAGACCATGGAGCCATGTGATAACAAGTCTCATAGAGCATTCTCACGAAAAGCGGCATGGAGCACTGTAATTACTGTGGTCTTGGAGCATTGTGATGAACAGGGCATGGAGCATTGTGATGAAAAAGGCATGGAGCCTTGTCATGACAGTGTTCCAAGAGGATATTGACATCAAGTGTCAGGGACCATTGTGATGACAAGTGAATTGACCATTGTGATGCCAAAGCTCATAGAGCATTGTGATGAGAAGACCATGGATAAATTTGATGACGAGCATCATGGGGTGTTGTGAGGTCAAGTGTTATGGAACATTGTGATCACAAGGGAGTGGAGCCTTGTGATGACAGAGGTCATGGAGCATTTTGTGTTCATTCTGATGACAATAGCATGAAGCACTATGATGATGGGCATGGTGCATTGTGATGACAGTGTTCATGGAGAATTGAGATGAAAAGGGGCATGGAGCATTGTAGTTACAATGGTCTTGAAGCTTTGTGATTAGAAGGGCATGCAACATTGTGATGAGAAGGCCATGAAGGATTCTGATGACATGCGTCATGGAGCTTTGTGATGACAAGGGCATGGAGCATTTTGATGAGAAGACCATGGATAATGGTGATGACGAGTTTCATGGGGCGTTGTGATGAAAAGTGTTATGGAACATTGTGATCCCAAGGGTTTAGAGCATTGTGATGGCTGATGTCTTGGAGCATTTTGATTTCATTTTGAAAACAATAGCGTGAAGCAATATGATGATGGGCGTGTTGCATTGTGATGACAAGGTTCATGGAGCATTGAGATGAAAAGAGGCATGGAGCATTGTGATGAAAGGGGTCTAGGAGCTTTGTGATGACAGAGGTCATGGATCATTTGGATTTCCTTGTGATGACAATAGCCTGAAGCTTTATGATGATGGGCATGGTCCATTGTGATGACAGGTGTAATGGAGCATTGAGATGAAAGGGACATGGAGCATTGTGATGAGAAGACCATGGATAATGGTGATGACGAGCGTCATGGGGCGTTGTGATGAAAAGTGTTATGGAACATTGGGATCCCAAGGATTTAGAGCATTGTGATGGCAGATGTCATGGAGCATATTTAATTCATTTTGATTACAATAGCGTGAAGCAATATGATGATGGGCATGTTGAATTGTGATGATAGGGTTCATGGAGTATTTAGATGAAAAGTGGCATGGAGCATTGTGATTACAGCGTTCTTGGAACATTGTGATGACAAGAGCATGGAGCATTGTGATGCCAAAGGTCATGGACCTTTGTGATGACAAATGTCATGTAGCATTTTGATGACAAGGGCATGGTGCATTGTGATGAGTAAGACAGAGAGCAATGTGATGAGAGGGTCATGGAGCAGTTGTATGAAAAGTTTCCTGGAACATTTGGATGACAGTGGTTATGGATCATTGTGATGTCAAGGGTCATCGAGCATTGTGATGAAAAGGGTCATGGTGCATTTTGATGACAGGGCTTATAGTACATTGTGATGTCAGGGGTCATGGAGCAGTGTGATGATAAGGGCATGTAGCATTGTGATGACAGGGGTCATGGAACATTGTGATGACATGGTTAAGGGAGTATTGTGATGACTAGTGATGGAACATTGTGATATCAGTGGTGAGAGAGCATTTTGATGAGAATTGCATGGAGAAATTTGATGAAAAGGTTTATGGAGCATTGTGATGACAAGCTTGTGGAGAATTGTGATGACAAGTGCATGGCATATTGTGATGACATGTGTCATGGAGCATTGTGCTGACAAGCACATGGAGCGTTTTGGTGAACAATGGCATGGAGCATTGTGATGACAGAGGCATGACGAATTGGTCTGACAAGTTTCATGGATTATTGTGATGACAGTGGGCATGGCGAATTGTGATGACAAGGGCATGGAGCATTGTGAGGACAAGTTTGTGGAGTATTGTGAAGACAGGTGTCTGGAAGCATTGTGATGACATATGTTCTGGTCCATTGTGATGAGAATGGCATGGGTAATTGTGATGCCAAGTGTCATGGAGGATTGTGATGTCAAACGTAATGCAGCGTGTGATGACAAGGTCTTGGTGCATTGTGATGACAAGGGCCATTGAGAAGTTTGATGACAAGGTCGTGAAGCATTGTGATGACAAGCGCATGTACCTTGCTATGACAGAGGTCAAGGAGCATTGCGATTACAAATGCATGGAGAAGAGTGATGACAAGAGCATGTAGCATTGTGATGAGAAGTGTTTTGGAGCATTGTGATGACAAGGCCGTGGAGAATTGTGATGACAAGGGACATGGAGCATTGTGAGGACCAGGGCATGGAGCACTGTGATGACAAGAACGTGGAGCATTGTAATGAGAAGTCCATGGATAATAGTGATGACGAGTGTCATGGAGCACTGTAATGGCAAGGGGCATGAAGCATTGTGAGGACAGCTCTCATGGAGCATTGTGATGACAACTGTCATGGAGCTTTCTGATGACAAGCTTGTGGAGTATTGTGATGACAATGGCATGGAGCATTGTGATGGAAAGGGTATGGATCATTGTGATGAAAAAGGCATGGACCCTTTTCATGACAGGATTCAAGGAGTATTCCGAAGACAAGAGTCAGGGAGCATTGTGATGACAAAGGTCATGGAGCATTGAGATGACAAGGGCATGGTGTATTGTGATGACAGGCATCATGGAGCGTTGTGATGACAAGTATTATGGAACATTGTGATCACACGGGTTTGGAGCATTGCGATGACATTGTTCATGGATCATATTGATTTCAAGGAGCATGGATCTTTGTGATGAAAAGGGCTTGAAGCAATGTGATCCCATGATTTATGGAGGATTGTGATGACAATGGTAATGGAGGAATATGATGACAAGCGCATGGAGCATTGTGATGAAAAGGTCATGTAACGTTTTGCTGACAAAGGCATGGAGCATTGTGATGACAATTTCCTGGAGCATTTAATGAGAAGACAATGGAGCCATTTGATGACAAGTCTCATAGAGCATTCTCACGAAAAGCGGCATGCAGCATTGTGATTACTGTGGTCTTGGAGCATTGTGATGAACAGGGTATGGAGCATTGTGATGAAAAAGGCATGGAGCTTGGTCATGACAGGGTTCCAAGAGCATATTGAAATCAAGTGTCAGGGACCATTGTGGTGATAAGTGAATTGAGCATGGTGATGCCAAAGCTCATGGAGCATTGTGATGAGAAGACCATGGATAATTTTGATGACGAGTGTCATGGGGCATTGTGAGTTCAAGTGTTATGGAACATTGTGATCACAAGGGATTGGAGCCTTGTGATGACAGAGGTCATGGAGCATTTTGAGTTCATTCTGATGACAATAGCATGAAGCACTATGATGATGGGCATGGTGCATTGTGATGACAGTGTTCATGGAGAATTGAGATGAAAAGGGGCATGGAGCATTGTAGTTACAAGGGTCTTGGAGCTTTGTGAAGAGAAGGGCATGCAGCATTGTGATGAGAAGGCCATGGGGGATTCTGATGACATGCGTCATGGAGCTTTGTGATTTCAAGGGCATGGAGCATTGTGATGAGAAGACCATGGATAATGGTGATGACGAGCTTCATGGGGAGTTTTGATGAAAAGTGCTATGGAATATTGTGATCCCAAGGGTTTAGAGCATTGTGATGGCAGATGTCTTGGAGCATTTTGATTTCATTTTGATTACAATAGCGTGAAGCAATATGATGATGGGCATGTTGCATTGTGATGACAAGGTTCATGGAGCATTGAGATGAAAATGGGCATGGAGCATTGTGATCAAAGGGGTCTAGGAGCTTTGTGTTGACAGATGTCATGGATCATTTGGATTTCCTTGTGATGACAATAGCCTGAAGCTTTATGATGATGGGCATGGTCCATTGTGATGACAGGTGTAATCGAGCATTGAGATGAAAAGGGGCATGGAGCATTGTTTTTACAGGGGTATAGGAGCATTGTGATGACAAGAGCATGGAGCATTGTGATGAAAAGTGCTTGGAGCCTTTTCATGACACGTTTCAAGGAGCATTCTGATGACGAGTGTCAGGGAGCATTGTGATGACAAAGATCATGGAGCACTGTGATGACAGGTGTCATGGAGCATTGTGATGAGAAAGTCATGAGCATTGGGCTGAAAATATTCATGGAGTATTGTGGTGACAGGGTTCGTGGATCCTTTTGATGGCAAGGGAATGGAACAATGTAATGACAAGGTACTGGAGCATTGTGATGAGAAGACCATGGAGCCTTGTGATGACAAGTCTGATGGAGCATTCTGATGAAAAGGGGCATGGGGCATTGTGATTACAGGGCCCTGGATCATTGTAATGACAAGAGCAAGGAGCTTTGTGATGAGAAGGCCATGGAGCATTCTCATGATTTGTGTCATGGTATTTTGTGATGACAAGGGCATGGACCATTGTGATTGCAGGCGTCTTGGAGCTTTGTGATGACAAGGGTCATGGAGCCTTGTGAGGAGAAGGCCGTGGGACATTATGATGGCAGGGGTCATGGAGCATTGTTATGACGGGGGTAATGGAACCTTGTGATGAAAAGGGCACGGAATATAGGTCTATAAAATTTCATGGATTATTGGGATGACAGTGGGTATGGAGCATTGTGATGACAAGGGCTCAGAACACTGTGATACATGGGTCATGGAGGATTGTAATGACATGGGCATGGAACATTGTGATGAGAAGGGCATCGAGAATTGTGATGACAAGCGTCATGGAGCTTTGTGATGACAAGGACATGGAGCAATATGTTGAGACGTTTCAGGGAGCATTGTGATGACAATGGCATGGAGCATTGTGATGCCAAGGGTCATGGAGCTGTGTGATAACAAATGTCATGGAGGAGTTTGATGACAAGGGCATGGTGCATTGTGATGAGAAGGGCAGGGAGCATTGTGATGACAGGTGTTATGGAACATTGTGATGTCAGGGCTCATGAAGCATTGTGATGATATGGGCATGGAGCATGGTGATGACAGGTGTCATGGAAGAGTGTGAGATGCCAAGTGTTGTGAGCATTGTGATGACACACATCTTGGATCATTGAGAAGACAAGGGCATGGAGTAGTGTGATGACAGGCATCATGGAGCATTGTGATGAGTGTGTTATGGAACATTGTGATCACAAGGGTTTGGAGCATAGTGATGACAGAGGTCATGAATCATGTTGATTTCAAGGAGCATGGAACATTGTGATGACAAGGGCATGAAGCAATGTGATCCCAAGTTTCAGGGAGGATTGTGATGACAATGGTAATGGAGTATTGTGATGAGAATCACATGGAGCACCGTGATGACAAGGTCATGTAGCATTTTGCTGACAAAGGCATGGAGCATTGTGATGACAAGTGTCATGGAACATTGTGATAACAGGGGTCATAGAGCATTAGGATGACAAGAGCATGGACCATTTCGATGAGAAGAGTCATGGAGCATTTTGATGACAAGAGCCACAGATCATTGTGTTGTCAGGGGTCATTGAGCGTTCTGATGACAGTGGTCATGGAAGATTGGGCTGAAAATGTTCTTGGAGCATTGTGAACACAAGGGAATGGAGCATTGTGGTGACAATATCGTGGAGCATTGTGATGAGATGACCATGGAGTCTTTTGATGACAAGTCTCATGGAGCAAGCTGATGGAAAGGGGCATGGAGCATTGTGATTACAGTTGTCTTGGAGCATTGTGATGACAAGAGCATGGAGCATTGTGATGAGAAGTCCATGGAACATTCTGATGACCTGCATCATGGAGCTTTGTGATGACAATGTCAAGATGCATTGTGATTACAGGGGTCTTGGAGCCTTGTGATGAAAAGGGCATGGATCATTGTGATGACAAGGGCATGGAGCCTTGTCATGACAGGGTTCAAGGAGCATACTGACGACAAGTGTCAGGGAGCATTGTGATGACAAGTGTCATGGAGCACTGTGATGACAAGCGTCATGGAGCCTTGTGATAACCGGGGTCTTGGAGCATTGTGATGAAAAGTGAATGCATCATTGTGATGAAAAAGACATGGTGCCTTGTCATGATAGGCTTCAAGGAGCACCCTGACGAGAAGTGTCAGGGAGCATTGTGATGAAAAGTGTATTGAGCATTGTGATGACAAAGGTCATGGAGCATTGTGATGAGAAGTCTATGGATAATTGGAATGACGAGTGTCATGGGCTGTTGTGATGACAAGTGTTATGGAACATTGTGATCACAAGGGTTTGAGGCATAGTGATGACAGAGGTCATGGAGCATTTTGATTTCCTTGTGATGACAAAATTATGAAGCATTATGATGAAGGGCATGGTGCATTGTGATGATAGCGTTCATGGAGCTCTGAGATGAAAAGTGTCATGGAGCATTGTTATGACAGGGGTCTTGGAGCATTGTGATGACAAGGGCATGGAGCATTGTGATGAGAAGGCCAAGGAGAATACTGATGACATGCGTCATGGAGCTTCGTGATGACAAGGGCATAGAGCATTTTGATTACATGGGTCTTGGAACATTGAGATGAAAAGGGGCATGAAGCATTGTGATTACAGGGGTAATGGAGCACTGTGATGACAAGTGAATCGAGCATTGTGATGAAAAAGGCATGGATCCTATTCATGACAGGATTCAAGGAGCATTCCGAAGACAAGTGTCAGGGAGCATTGTGATGACAAGTGTATTGAGCATTGTGATGACAAAGGTCATGGAGCATTGAGATGACAGGGGCATGGAGTATTGTGATGACAAGCATCATGGAGTGTTGTGATGACAAGACTTATGGAACATTGTGATCACACGGTTTTGGAGCATTGCGATGACAGAGTTCATGGATCATATTGATTTCAAGGAGCATGGATCTTTGTGATGACAAGGGCATGAAGCAATGTGATCCCAAGATGCATGGAGGATTGTGATGACAATGGTAATGGAGGAATGTGATGACAAGCGCATGGAGCATTGTGATGAAAAGGTCATGTAGCGTTTTGCTGACAAAGGCATGGAGCATTGTGATGACAAGTGTCATGGAGCACTGTGATGACAAACGTCACGTAGCATTGTGATTACAGGGGTCATGGAGCATTGGGATGACACGGCCCAGGATCATTGTGTTGACAAGTGTTATGGAGAATTTTGATGACAAGAGTCCCGGATCATTGTGTTGTCAGGGGTCATGGAGCGTTGTGATGACAGTGGTCATGGAGCATTTGGATGACAAGTGTCATAGAGCATTGTGATCATAAGGTCATGGAGCATTGGACTGAACATGTTCATGGAGTATTGTGTTGAGAGGTGTCATGGAGCATTGTGATGACAAGGGAATGGAGCATTGTGATGACAATGTCCTGGAGCATTTAATGAGAAGACCATGGAGCCATGTGATAACAAGTCTCATAGAGCATTCTCACGAAAAGCGGCATGGAGCACTGTAATTACTGTGGTCTTGGAGCATTGTGATGAACAGGGCATGGAGCATTGTGATGAAAAAGGCATGGAGCCTTGTCATGACAGTGTTCCAAGAGGATATTGACATCAAGTGTCAGGGACCATTGTGATGACAAGTGAATTGACCATTGTGATGCCAAAGCTCATAGAGCATTGTGATGAGAAGACCATGGATAAATTTGATGACGAGCATCATGGGGTGTTGTGAGGTCAAGTGTTATGGAACATTGTGATCACAAGGGAGTGGAGCCTTGTGATGACAGAGGTCATGGAGCATTTTGAGTTCATTCTGATGACAATAGCATGAAGCACTATGATGATGGGCATGGTGCATTGTGATGACAGTGTTCATGGAGAATTGAGATGAAAAGGGGCATGGAGCATTGTAGTTACAATGGTCTTGAAGCTTTGTGATTAGAAGGGTATGCCACATTGTGATGAGAAGGCCATGGGGGATTCTGATGACATGCGTCATGGAGCTTTGTGATTTCAAGGGCATGGAGCATTGTGATGAGAAGACCATGGATAATGGTGATGACGAGCTTCATGGGGAGTTTTGATGAAAAGTGCTATGGAACATTGTGATCCCAAGGGTTTAGAGCATTGTGATGGCAGATGTCTTGGAGCATTTTGATTTCATTTTGATTACAATAGCGTGAAGCAATATGATGATGGGCATGTTGCATTGTGATGACAAGGTTCATGGAGCATTGAGATGAAAATGGGCATGGAGCATTGTGATCAAAGGGGTCTAGGAGCTTTGTGTTGACAGATGTCATGGATCATTTGGATTTCCTTGTGATGACAATAGCCTGAAGCTTTATGATGATGGGCATGGTCCATTGTGATGACAGGTGTAATCGAGCATTGAGATGAAAAGGGGCATGGAGCATTGTTTTTACAGGGGTATAGGAGCATTGTGATGACAAGAGCATGGAGCATTGTGATGAAAAGTGCTTGGAGCCTTTTCATGACACGTTTCAAGGAGCATTCTGATGACGAGTGTCAGGGAGCATTGTGATGACAAAGATCATGGAGCACTGTGATGACAGGTGTCATGGAGCATTGTGATGAGAAAGTCATGAGCATTGGGCTGAAAATATTCATGGAGTATTGTGGTGACAGGGTTCGTGGATCCTTTTGATGGCAAGGGAATGGAACAATGTAATGACAAGGTACTGGAGCATTGTGATGAGAAGACCATGGAGCCTTGTGATGACAAGTCTGATGGAGCATTCTGATGAAAAGGGGCATGGGGCATTGTGATTACAGGGCCCTGGATCATTGTAATGACAAGAGCAAGGAGCTTTGTGATGAGAAGGCCATGGAGCATTCTCATGATTTGTGTCATGGTATTTTGTGATGACAAGGGCATGGACCATTGTGATTGCAGGCGTCTTGGAGCTTTGTGATGACAAGGGTCATGGAGCCTTGTGAGGAGAAGGCCGTGGGACATTATGATGGCAGGGGTCATGGAGCATTGTTATGACGGGGGTAATGGAACCTTGTGATGAAAAGGGCACGGAATATAGGTCTATAAAATTTCATGGATTATTGGGATGACAGTGGGTATGGAGCATTGTGATGACAAGGGCTCAGAACACTGTGATACATGGGTCATGGAGGATTGTAATGACATGGGCATGGAACATTGTGATGAGAAGGGCATCGAGAATTGTGATGACAAGCGTCATGGAGCTTTGTGATGACAAGGACATGGAGCAATATGTTGAGACGTTTCAGGGAGCATTGTGATGACAATGGCATGGAGCATTGTGATGCCAAGGGTCATGGAGCTGTGTGATAACAAATGTCATGGAGGAGTTTGATGACAAGGGCATGGTGCATTGTGATGAGAAGGGCAGGGAGCATTGTGATGACAGGTGTTATGGAACATTGTGATGTCAGGGCTCATGAAGCATTGTGATGATATGGGCATGGAGCATGGTGATGACAGGTGTCATGGAAGAGTGTGAGATGCCAAGTGTTGTGAGCATTGTGATGACACACATCTTGGATCATTGAGAAGACAAGGGCATGGAGTAGTGTGATGACAGGCATCATGGAGCATTGTGATGAGTGTGTTATGGAACATTGTGATCACAAGGGTTTGGAGCATAGTGATGACAGAGGTCATGAATCATGTTGATTTCAAGGAGCATGGAACATTGTGATGACAAGGGCATGAAGCAATGTGATCCCAAGTTTCAGGGAGGATTGTGATGACAATGGTAATGGAGTATTGTGATGAGAATCACATGGAGCACCGTGATGACAAGGTCATGTAGCATTTTGCTGACAAAGGCATGGAGCATTGTGATGACAAGTGTCATGGAACATTGTGATAACAGGGGTCATAGAGCATTAGGATGACAAGAGCATGGACCATTTCGATGAGAAGAGTCATGGAGCATTTTGATGACAAGAGCCACAGATCATTGTGTTGTCAGGGGTCATTGAGCGTTCTGATGACAGTGGTCATGGAAGATTGGGCTGAAAATGTTCTTGGAGCATTGTGAACACAAGGGAATGGAGCATTGTGGTGACAATATCGTGGAGCATTGTGATGAGATGACCATGGAGTCTTTTGATG
Organism: Mesoplodon densirostris; assembly: GCF_025265405.1. Taxonomy (NCBI): domain Eukaryota; kingdom Metazoa; phylum Chordata; class Mammalia; order Artiodactyla; family Ziphiidae; genus Mesoplodon; species Mesoplodon densirostris. The sequence goes on from NC_082682.1 coordinate 5,344,628, forward strand.
ACAAGTCTCATGGAGCAAGCTGATGGAAAGGGGCATGGAGCATTGTGATTACAGTTGTCTTGGAGCATTGTGATGACAAGAGCATGGAGCATTGTGATGAGAAGTCCATGGAACATTCTGATGACCTGCATCATGGAGCTTTGTGATGACAATGTCAAGATGCATTGTGATTACAGGGGTCTTGGAGCCTTGTGATGAAAAGGGCATGGATCATTGTGATGACAAGGGCATGGAGCCTTGTCATGACAGGGTTCAAGGAGCATACTGACGACAAGTGTCAGGGAGCATTGTGATGACAAGTGTCATGGAGCACTGTGATGACAAGCGTCATGGAGCCTTGTGATAACCGGGGTCTTGGAGCATTGTGATGAAAAGTGAATGCATCATTGTGATGAAAAAGACATGGTGCCTTGTCATGATAGGCTTCAAGGAGCACCCTGACGAGAAGTGTCAGGGAGCATTGTGATGAAAAGTGTATTGAGCATTGTGATGACAAAGGTCATGGAGCATTGTGATGAGAAGTCTATGGATAATTGGAATGACGAGTGTCATGGGCTGTTGTGATGACAAGTGTTATGGAACATTGTGATCACAAGGGTTTGAGGCATAGTGATGACAGAGGTCATGGAGCATTTTGATTTCCTTGTGATGACAAAATTATGAAGCATTATGATGAAGGGCATGGTGCATTGTGATGATAGCGTTCATGGAGCTCTGAGATGAAAAGTGTCATGGAGCATTGTTATGACAGGGGTCTTGGAGCATTGTGATGACAAGGGCATGGAGCATTGTGATGAGAAGGCCAAGGAGAATACTGATGACATGCGTCATGGAGCTTCGTGATGACAAGGGCATAGAGCATTTTGATTACATGGGTCTTGGAACATTGAGATGAAAAGGGGCATGAAGCATTGTGATTACAGGGGTAATGGAGCACTGTGATGACAAGTGAATCGAGCATTGTGATGAAAAAGGCATGGATCCTATTCATGACAGGATTCAAGGAGCATTCCGAAGACAAGTGTCAGGGAGCATTGTGATGACAAGTGTATTGAGCATTGTGATGACAAAGGTCATGGAGCATTGAGATGACAGGGGCATGGAGTATTGTGATGACAAGCATCATGGAGTGTTGTGATGACAAGACTTATGGAACATTGTGATCACACGGTTTTGGAGCATTGCGATGACAGAGTTCATGGATCATATTGATTTCAAGGAGCATGGATCTTTGTGATGACAAGGGCATGAAGCAATGTGATCCCAAGATGCATGGAGGATTGTGATGACAATGGTAATGGAGGAATGTGATGACAAGCGCATGGAGCATTGTGATGAAAAGGTCATGTAGCGTTTTGCTGACAAAGGCATGGAGCATTGTGATGACAAGTGTCATGGAGCACTGTGATGACAAACGTCACGTAGCATTGTGATTACAGGGGTCATGGAGCATTGGGATGACACGGCCCAGGATCATTGTGTTGACAAGTGTTATGGAGAATTTTGATGACAAGAGTCCCGGATCATTGTGTTGTCAGGGGTCATGGAGCGTTGTGATGACAGTGGTCATGGAGCATTTGGATGACAAGTGTCATAGAGCATTGTGATCATAAGGTCATGGAGCATTGGACTGAACATGTTCATGGAGTATTGTGTTGAGAGGTGTCATGGAGCATTGTGATGACAAGGGAATGGAGCATTGTGATGACAATGTCCTGGAGCATTTAATGAGAAGACCATGGAGCCATGTGATAACAAGTCTCATAGAGCATTCTCACGAAAAGCGGCATGGAGCACTGTAATTACTGTGGTCTTGGAGCATTGTGATGAACAGGGCATGGAGCATTGTGATGAAAAAGGCATGGAGCCTTGTCATGACAGTGTTCCAAGAGGATATTGACATCAAGTGTCAGGGACCATTGTGATGACAAGTGAATTGACCATTGTGATGCCAAAGCTCATAGAGCATTGTGATGAGAAGACCATGGATAAATTTGATGACGAGCATCATGGGGTGTTGTGAGGTCAAGTGTTATGGAACATTGTGATCACAAGGGAGTGGAGCCTTGTGATGACAGAGGTCATGGAGCATTTTGAGTTCATTCTGATGACAATAGCATGAAGCACTATGATGATGGGCATGGTGCATTGTGATGACAGTGTTCATGGAGAATTGAGATGAAAAGGGGCATGGAGCATTGTAGTTACAATGGTCTTGAAGCTTTGTGATTAGAAGGGTATGCCACATTGTGATGAGAAGGCCATGAAGGATTCTGATGACATGCGTCATGGAGCTTTGTGATGACAAGGGCATGGAGCATTTTGATGAGAAGACCATGGATAATGGTGATGACGAGTTTCATGGGGCGTTGTGATGAAAAGTGTTATGGAACATTGTGATCCCAAGGGTTTAGAGCATTGTGATGGCTGATGTCTTGGAGCATTTTGATTTCATTTTGAAAACAATAGCGTGAAGCAATATGATGATGGGCGTGTTGCATTGTGATGACAAGGTTCATGGAGCATTGAGATGAAAAGAGACATGGAGCATTGTGATGAAAGGAGTCTAGGAGCTTTGTGATGACAGAGGTCATGGATCATTTGGATTTCCTTGTGATGACAATAGCCTGAAGCTTTATGATGATGGGCATGGTCCATTGTGATGACAGGTGTAATGGAGCATTGAGATGAAAGGGACATGGAGCATTGTGATGAGAAGACCATGGATAATGGTGATGACGAGCGTCATGGGGCGTTGTGATGAAAAGTGTTATGGAACATTGGGATCCCAAGGATTTAGAGTATTGTGATGGCAGATGTCATGGAGCATATTTAATTCATTTTGATTACAATAGCGTGAAGCAATATGATGATGGGCATGTTGCATTGTGATGATAGGGTTCATGGAGTATTTAGATGAAAAGTGGCATGGAGCATTGTGATTACAGCGTTCTTGGAACATTGTGATGACAAGAGCATGGAGCATTGTGATGCCAAAGGTCATGGACCTTTGTGATGACAAATGTCATGTAGCATTTTGATGACAAGGGCATGGTGCATTGTGATGAGTAAGACAGAGAGCAATGTGATGAGAGGGTCATGGAGCAGTTGTATGAAAAGTTTCCTGGAACATTTTGATGACAGTGGTTATGGATCATTGTGATGTCAAGGGTCATCGAGCATTGTGATGAAAAGGGTCATGGTGCATTTTGATGACAGGGCTTATAGTACATTGTGATGTCAGGGGTCATGGAGCAGTGTGATGATAAGGGCATGTAGCATTGTGATGACAGGGGTCATGGAACATTGTGATGACATGGTTAAGGGAGTATTGTGATGACTAGTGATGGAACATTGTGATATCAGTGGTGAGAGAGCATTTTGATGAGAATTGCATGGAGAAATTTGATGAAAAGGTTTATGGAGCATTGTGATGACAAGCTTGTGGAGAATTGTGATGACAAGTGCATGGCATATTGTGATGACATGTGTCATGGAGCATTGTGCTGACAAGCACATGGAGCGTTTTGGTGAACAATGGCATGGAGCATTGTGATGACAGAGGCATGACGAATTGGTCTGACAAGTTTCATGGATTATTGTGATGACAGTGGGCATGGCGAATTGTGATGACAAGGGCATGGAGCATTGTGAGGACAAGTTTGTGGAGTATTGTGAAGACAGGTGTCTGGAAGCATTGTGATGACATATGTTCTGGTCCATTGTGATGAGAATGGCATGGGTAATTGTGATGCCAAGTGTCATGGAGGATTGTGATGTCAAACGTAATGCAGCGTGTGATGACAAGGTCTTGGTGCATTGTGATGACAAGGGCCATTGAGAAGTTTGATGACAAGGTCGTGAAGCATTGTGATGACAAGCGCATGTACCTTGCTATGACAGAGGTCAAGGAGCATTGCAATTACAAATGCATGGAGAAGAGTGATGACAAGAGCATGTAGCATTGTGATGAGAAGTGTTTTGGAGCATTGTGATGACAAGGCCGTGGAGAATTGTGATGACAAGGGACATGGAGCATTGTGAGGACCAGGGCATGGAGCACTGTGATGACAAGAACGTGGAGCATTGTAATGAGAAGTCCATGGATAATAGTGATGACGAGTGTCATGGAGCACTGTAATGGCAAGGGGCATGAAGCATTGTGAGGACAGCTCTCATGGAGCATTGTGATGACAACTGTCATGGAGCTTTCTGATGACAAGCTTGTGGAGTATTGTGATGACAATGGCATGGAGCATTGTGATGGAAAGGGTATGGATCATTGTGATGAAAAAGGCATGGACCCTTTTCATGACAGGATTCAAGGAGTATTCCGAAGACAAGAGTCAGGGAGCATTGTGATGACAAAGGTCATGGAGCATTGAGATGACAAGGGCATGGTGTATTGTGATGACAGGCATCATGGAGCATTGTGATGACAAGTATTGTGGAACATTGTGATCACACGGGTTTGGAGCATTGCGATGACATTGTTCATGGATCATATTGATTTCAAGGAGCATGGATCTTTGTGATGAAAAGGGCATGAAGCAATGTGATCCCATGATTTATGGAGGATTGTGATGACAATGGTAATGGAGGAATATGATGACAAGCGCATGGAGCATTGTGATGAAAAGGTCATGTAACGTTTTGCTGACAAAGGCATGGAGCATTGTGATGACAATTTCCTGGAGCATTTAATGAGAAGACAATGGAGCCATTTGATGACAAGTCTCATAGAGCATTCTCACGAAAAGCGGCATGCAGCATTGTGATTACTGTGGTCTTGGAGCATTGTGATGAACAGGGTATGGAGCATTGTGATGAAAAAGGCATGGAGCTTGGTCATGACAGGGTTCCAAGAGCATATTGAAATCAAGTGTCAGGGACCATTGTGGTGATAAGTGAATTGAGCATGGTGATGCCAAAGCTCATGGAGCATTGTGATGAGAAGACCATGGATAATTTTGATGACGAGTGTCATGGGGCATTGTGAGTTCAAGTGTTATGGAACATTGTGATCACAAGGGATTGGAGCCTTGTGATGACAGAGGTCATGGAGCATTTTGAGTTCATTCTGATGACAATAGCATGAAGCACTATGATGATGGGCATGGTGCATTGTGATGACAGTGTTCATGGAGAATTGAGATGAAAAGGGGCATGGAGCATTGTAGTTACAAGGGTCTTGGAGCTTTGTGAAGAGAAGGGCATGCAGCATTGTGATGAGAAGGCCATGGGGGATTCTGATGACATGCGTCATGGAGCTTTGTGATTTCAAGGGCATGGAGCATTGTGATGAGAAGACCATGGATAATGGTGATGACGAGCTTCATGGGGAGTTTTGATGAAAAGTGCTATGGAACATTGTGATCCCAAGGGTTTAGAGCATTGTGATGGCAGATGTCTTGGAGCATTTTGATTTCATTTTGATTACAATAGCGTGAAGCAATATGATGATGGGCATGTTGCATTGTGATGACAAGGTTCATGGAGCATTGAGATGAAAATGGGCATGGAGCATTGTGATCAAAGGGGTCTAGGAGCTTTGTGATGACAGATGTCATGGATCATTTTGATTTCCTTGTGATGACAATAGCCTGAAGCTTTATGATGATGGGCATGGTCCATTGTGATGACAGGTGTAATCGAGCATTGAGATGAAAAGGGGCATGGAGCATTGTTTTTACAGGGGTATAGGAGCATTGTGATGACAAGAGCATGGAGCATTGTGATGAAAAGTGCTTGGAGCCTTTTCATGACACGTTTCAAGGAGCATTCTGATGACGAGTGTCAGGGAGCATTGTGATGACAAAGATCATGGAGCACTGTGATGACAGGTGTCATGGAGCATTGTGATGAGAAAGTCATGAGCATTGGGCTGAAAATATTCATGGAGTATTGTGGTGACAGGGTTCGTGGATCCTTTTGATGGCAAGGGAATGGAACAATGTAATGACAAGGTCCTGGAGCATTGTGATGAGAAGACCATGGAGCCTTGTGATGACAAGTCTGATGGAGCATTCTGATGAAAAGGGGCATGGGGCATTGTGATTACAGGGCCCTGGATCATTGTAATGACAAGAGCAAGGAGCTTTGTGATGAGAAGGCCATGGAGCATTCTCATGATTTGTGTCATGGTATTTTGTGATGACAAGGGCATGGACCATTGTGATTGCAGGCGTCTTGGAGCTTTGTGATGACAAGGGTCATGGAGCCTTGTGAGGAGAAGGCCGTGGGACATTATGATGGCAGGGGTCATGGAGCATTGTTATGACGGGGGTAATGGAACCTTGTGATGAAAAGGGCACGGAATATAGGTCTATAAAATTTCATGGATTATTGGGATGACAGTGGGTATGGAGCATTGTGATGACAAGGGCTCAGAACACTGTGATACATGGGTCATGGAGGATTGTAATGACATGGGCATGGAACATTGTGATGAGAAGGGCATCGAGAATTGTGATGACAAGCGTCATGGAGCTTTGTGATGACAAGGACATGGAGCAATATGTTGACACGTTTCAGGGAGCATTGTGATGACAATGGCATGGAGCATTGTGATGCCAAGGGTCATGGAGCTGTGTGATAACAAATGTCATGGAGGAGTTTGATGACAAGGGCATGGTGCATTGTGATGAGAAGGGCAGGGAGCATTGTGATGACAGGTGTTATGGAACATTGTGATGTCAGGGCTCATGAAGCATTGTGATGATATGGGCATGGAGCATGGTGATGACAGGTGTCATGGAAGAGTGTGAGATGCCAAGTGTTTTGAGCATTGTGATGACACACATCTTGGATCATTGAGAAGACAAGGGCATGGAGTAGTGTGATGACAGGCATCATGGAGCATTGTGATGAGTGTGTTATGGAACATTGTGATCACAAGGGTTTGGAGCATAGTGATGACAGAGGTCATGAATCATGTTGATTTCAAGGAGCATGGAACATTGTGATGACAAGGGCATGAAGCAATGTGATCCCAAGTTTCAGGGAGGATTGTGATGACAATGGTAATGGAGTATTGTGATGAGAATCACATGGAGCACCGTGATGACAGGGTCATGTAGCATTTTGCTGACAAAGGCATGGAGCATTGTGATGACAAGTGTCATGGAACATTGTGATAACAGGGGTCATAGAGCATTAGGATGACAAGAGCATGGACCATTTTGATGAGAAGAGTCATGGAGCATTTTGATGACAAGAGCCACAGATCATTGTGTTGTCAGGGGTCATTGAGCGTTCTGATGACAGTGGTCATGGAAGATTGGGCTGAAAATGTTCTTGGAGCATTGTGAACACAAGGGAATGGAGCATTGTGGTGACAATATCGTGGAGCATTGTGATGAGATGACCATGGAGTCTTTTGATGACAAGTCTCATGGAGCAAGCTGATGGAAAGGGGCATGGAGCATTGTGATTACAGTTGTCTTGGAGCATTGTGATGACAAGAGCATGGAGCATTGTGATGAGAAGTCCATGGAACATTCTGATGACCTGCATCATGGAGCTTTGTGATGACAATGTCAAGATGCATTGTGATTACAGGGGTCTTGGAGCCTTGTGATGAAAAGGGCATGGATCATTGTGATGACAAGGGCATGGAGCCTTGTCATGACAGGGTTCAAGGAGCATACTGACGACAAGTGTCAGGGAGCATTGTGATGACAAGTGTCATGGAGCACTGTGATGACAAGCGTCATGGAGCCTTTTGATAACCGGGGTCTTGGAGCATTGTGATGAAAAGTGAATGCATCATTGTGATGAAAAAGGCATGGTGCCTTGTCATGATAGGCTTCAAGGAGCACCCTGACGAGAAGTGTCAGGGAGCATTGTGATGAAAAGTGTATTGAGCATTGTGATGACAAAGGTCATGGAGCATTGTGATGAGAAGTCCATGGATAATTGGAATGACGAGTGTCATGGGCTGTTGTGATGACAAGTGTTATGGAACATTGTGATCACAAGGGTTTGAGGCATAGTGATGACAGAGGTCATGGAGCATTTTGATTTCCTTGTGATGACAAAATTATGAAGCATTATGATGAAGGGCATGGTGCATTGTGATGATAGCGTTCATGGAGCTCTGAGATGAAAAGTGTCATGGAGCATTGTTATGACAGGGGTCTTGGAGCATTGTGATGACAAGGGCATGGAGCATTGTGATGAGAAGGCCAAGGAGAATACTGATGACATGCGTCATGGAGCTTCGTGATGACAAGGGCATAGAGCATTTTGATTACATGGGTCTTGGAACATTGAGATGAAAAGGGGCATGAAGCATTGTGATTACAGGGGTAATGGAGCACTGTGATGACAAGTGAATCGAGCATTGTGATGAAAAAGGCATGGATCCTATTCATGACAGGATTCAAGGAGCATTCCGAAGACAAGTGTCAGGGAGCATTGTGATGACAAGTGTATTGAGCATTGTGATGACAAAGGTCATGGAGCATTGAGATGACAGGGGCATGGAGTATTGTGATGACAAGCATCATGGAGTGTTGTGATGACAAGACTTATGGAACATTGTGATCACACGGTTTTGGAGCATTGCGATGACAGAGTTCATGGATCATATTGATTTCAAGGAGCATGGATCTTTGTGATGACAAGGGCATGAAGCAATGTGATCCCAAGATGCATGGAGGATTGTGATGACAATGGTAATGGAGGAATGTGATGACAAGCGCATGGAGCATTGTGATGAAAAGGTCATGTAGCGTTTTGCTGACAAAGGCATGGAGCATTGTGATGACAAGTGTCATGGAGCACTGTGATGACAAACGTCACGTAGCATTGTGATTACAGGGGTCATGGAGCATTGGGATGACACGGCCCAGGATCATTGTGTTGACAAGTGTTATGGAGAATTTTGATGACAAGAGTCCCGGATCATTGTGTTGTCAGGGGTCATGGAGCGTTGTGATGACAGTGGTCATGGAGCATTTGGATGACAAGTGTCATAGAGCATTGTGATCATAAGGTCATGGAGCATTGGACTGAACATGTTCATGGAGTATTGTGTTGAGAGGTGTCATGGAGCATTGTGATGACAAGGGAATGGAGCATTGTGATGACAATGTCCTGGAGCATTTAATGAGAAGACCATGGAGCCATGTGATAACAAGTCTCATAGAGCATTCTCACGAAAAGCGGCATGGAGCACTGTAATTACTGTGGTCTTGGAGCATTGTGATGAACAGGGCATGGAGCATTGTGATGAAAAAGGCATGGAGCCTTGTCATGACAGTGTTCCAAGAGGATATTGACATCAAGTGTCAGGGACCATTGTGATGACAAGTGAATTGACCATTGTGATGCCAAAGCTCATAGAGCATTGTGATGAGAAGACCATGGATAAATTTGATGACGAGCATCATAGGGTGTTGTGAGGTCAAGTGTTATGGAACATTGTGATCACAAGGGAGTGGAGCCTTGTGATGACAGAGGTCATGGAGCATTTTGAGTTCATTCTGATGACAATAGCATGAAGCACTATGATGATGGGCATGGTGCATTTTGATGACAGTGTTCATGGAGAATTGAGATGAAAAGGGGCATGGAGCATTGTAGTTACAATGGTCTTGAAGCTTTGTGATTAGAAGGGCATGCCACATTGTGATGAGAAGGCCATGAAGGATTCTGATGACATGCGTCATGGAGCTTTGTGATGACAAGGGCATGGAGCATTTTGATGAGAAGACCATGGATAATGGTGATGACGAGTTTCATGGGGCGTTGTGATGAAAAGTGTTATGGAACATTGTGATCCCAAGGGTTTAGAGCATTGTGATGGCTGATGTCTTGGAGCATTTTGATTTCATTTTGAAAACAATAGCGTGAAGCAATATGATGATGGGCGTGTTGCATTGTGATGACAAGGTTCATGGAGCATTGAGATGAAAAGAGGCATGGAGCATTGTGATGAAAGGAGTCTAGGAGCTTTGTGATGACAGAGGTCATGGATCATTTGGATTTCCTTGTGATGACAATAGCCTGAAGCTTTATGATGATGGGCATGGTCCATTGTGATGACAGGTGTAATGGAGCATTGAGATGAAAGGGACATGGAGCATTGTGATGAGAAGACCATGGATAATGGTGATGACGAGCGTCATGGGGCGTTGTGATGAAAAGTGTTATGGAACATTGGGATCCCAAGGATTTAGAGTATTGTGATGGCAGATGTCATGGAGCATATTTAATTCATTTTGATTACAATAGCGTGAAGCAATATGATGATGGGCATGTTGCATTGTGATGATAGGGTTCATGGAGCATTTAGATGAAAAGTGGCATGGAGCATTGTGATTACAGGGTTCTTGGAACATTGTGATGACAAGAGCATGGAGCATTGTGATGCCAAAGGTCATGGACCTTTGTGATGACAAATGTCATGTAGCATTTTGATGACAAGGGCATGGTGCCTTGTGATGAGTAGGACAGAGAGCAATGTGATGAGAGGGTCATGGAGCAGTTGGATGAAAAGTTTCCTGGAACATTTTGATGACAGGGGTTATGGATCATTGTGATGTCAAGGGTCACCGAGCATTGTGATGAAAAGGTTCATGGTGCATTTTGATAACAGGGGTTATAGTACATTGTGATGTCAGGGGTCATGGAGCAGTGTGATGATAAGGGCATGTAGCATTGTGATGACAGGGGTCATGGAACATTGTGATGACATGGTTGAGGGAGTATTGTGATGACTAGTGATGGAACATTGTGATATCAGTGGTGAGAGAGCATTTTGATGAGAATTGCATGGAGAAATTTGATGAAAAGGTTTATGGAGCATTGTGATGACAAGCTTGTGGAGAATTGTGATGACAAGTGCATGGCATATTGTGATGACATGTGTCATGGAGCATTGTGCTGACAAGCACATGGAGCATTTTGGTGAACTATGGCATGGAGCATTGTGATGACAGAGGCATGACGAATTGGTCTGACAAGTTTCATGGATTATTGTGATGACAGTGGGCATGGCGAATTGTGATGACAAGGGCATGGAGCATTGTGAGGACAAGTTTGTGGAGTATTGTGAAGACAGGTGTCTGGAAGCATTGTGATGACATATGTTCTGGTCCATTGTGATGAGAATGGCATGGGTAATTGTGATGCCAAGTGTCATGGAGGATTGTGATGTCAAACGTAATGCAGCGTGTGATGACAAGGTCTTGGTGCATTGTGATGACAAGGGCCATTGAGAAGATTGATGAAAAGGTCGTGAAGCATTGTGATGACAAGCGCATGTACCTTGCTATGACAGAGGTCAAGGAGCATTGCAATTACAAATGCATGGAGAAGAGTGATGACAAGAGCATGTACCATTGTGATGAGAAGTGTTTTGGAGCATTGTGATGACAAGGCCGTGGAGAATTGTGATGACAAGGGACATGGAGCATTGTGAGGACCAGGGCATGGAGCACTGTGATGACAAGAGCATGGAGCATTGTGATGAAAAGTGCTTGGAGCCTTTTCATGACACGTTTCAAGGAGCATTCTGATGACGAGTGTCAGGGAGCATTGTGATGACAAAGATCATGGAGCACTGTGATGACAGGTGTCATGGAGCATTGTGATGAGAAAGTCATGAGCATTGGGCTGAAAATATTCATGGAGTATTGTGGTGACAGGGTTCGTGGATCCTTTTGATGGCAAGGGAATGGAACAATGTAATGACAAGGTCCTGGAGCATTGTGATGAGAAGACCATGGAGCCTTGTGATGACAAGTCTGATGGAGCATTCTGATGAAAAGGGGCATGGGGCATTGTGATTACAGGGCCCTGGATCATTGTAATGACAAGAGCAAGGAGCTTTGTGATGAGAAGGCCATGGAGCATTCTCATGATTTGTGTCATGGTATTTTGTGATGACAAGGGCATGGACCATTGTGATTGCAGGCGTCTTGGAGCTTTGTGATGACAAGGGTCATGGAGCCTTGTGAGGAGAAGGCCGTGGGACATTATGATGGCAGGGGTCATGGAGCATTGTTATGACGGGGGTAATGGAACCTTGTGATGAAAAGGGCACGGAATATAGGTCTATAAAATTTCATGGATTATTGGGATGACAGTGGGTATGGAGCATTGTGATGACAAGGGCTCAGAACACTGTGATACATGGGTCATGGAGGATTGTAATGATATGGGCATGGAACATTGTGATGAGAAGGGCATCGAGAATTGTGATGACAAGCGTCATGGAGCTTTGTGATGACAAGGACATGGAGCAATATGTTGAGACGTTTCAGGGAGCATTGTGATGACAATGGCATGGAGCATTGTGATGCCAAGGGTCATGGAGCTGTGTGATAACAAATGTCATGGAGGAGTTTGATGACAAGGGCATGGTGCATTGTGATGAGAAGGGCAGGGAGCATTGTGATGACAGGTGTTATGGAACATTGTGATGTCAGGGCTCATGAAGCATTGTGATGATATGGGCATGGAGCATGGTGATGACAGGTGTCATGGAAGAGTGTGAGATGCCAAGTGTTTTGAGCATTGTGATGACACACATCTTGGATCATTGAGAAGACAAGGGCATGGAGTAGTGTGATGACAGGCATCATGGAGCATTGTGATGAGTGTGTTATGGAACATTGTGATCACAAGGGTTTGGAGCATAGTGATGACAGAGGTCATGAATCATGTTGATTTCAAGGAGCATGGAACATTGTGATGACAAGGGCATGAAGCAATGTGATCCCAAGTTTCAGGGAGGATTGTGATGACAATGGTAATGGAGTATTGTGATGAGAATCACATGGAGCACCGTGATGACAGGGTCATGTAGCATTTTGCTGACAAAGGCATGGAGCATTGTGATGACAAGTGTCATGGAACATTGTGATAACAGGGGTCATAGAGCATTAGGATGACAAGAGCATGGACCATTTTGATGAGAAGAGTCATGGAGCATTTTGATGACAAGAGCCACAGATCATTGTGTTGTCAGGGGTCATTGAGCGTTCTGATGACAGTGGTCATGGAAGATTGGGCTGAAAATGTTCTTGGAGCATTGTGAACACAAGGGAATGGAGCATTGTGGTGACAATATCGTGGAGCATTGTGATGAGATGACCATGGAGTCTTTTGATGACAAGTCTCATGGAGCAAGCTGATGGAAAGGGGCATGGAGCATTGTGATTACAGTTGTCTTGGAGCATTGTGATGACAAGAGCATGGAGCATTGTGATGAGAAGTCCATGGAACATTCTGATGACCTGCATCATGGAGCTTTGTGATGACAATGTCAAGATGCATTGTGATTACAGGGGTCTTGGAGCCTTGTGATGAAAAGGGCATGGATCATTGTGATGACAAGGGCATGGAGCCTTGTCATGACAGGGTTCAAGGAGCATACTGACGACAAGTGTCAGGGAGCATTGTGATGACAAGTGTCATGGAGCACTGTGATGACAAGCGTCATGGAGCCTTGTGATAACCGGGGTCTTGGAGCATTGTGATGAAAAGTGAATGCATCATTGTGATGAAAAAGGCATGGTGCCTTGTCATGATAGGCTTCAAGGAGCACCCTGACGAGAAGTGTCAGGGAGCATTGTGATGAAAAGTGTATTGAGCATTGTGATGACAAAGGTCATGGAGCATTGTGATGAGAAGTCCATGGATAATTGGAATGACGAGTGTCATGGGCTGTTGTGATGACAAGTGTTATGGAACATTGTGATCACAAGGGTTTGAGGCATAGTGATGACAGAGGTCATGGAGCATTTTGATTTCCTTGTGATGACAAAATTATGAAGCATTATGATGAAGGGCATGGTGCATTGTGATGATAGCGTTCATGGAGCTCTGAGATGAAAAGTGTCATGGAGCATTGTTATGACAGGGGTCTTGGAGCATTGTGATGACAAGGGCATGGAGCATTGTGATGAGAAGGCCAAGGAGAATACTGATGACATGCGTCATGGAGCTTCGTGATGACAAGGGCATAGAGCATTTTGATTACATGGGTCTTGGAACATTGAGATGAAAAGGGGCATGAAGCATTGTGATTACAGGGGTAATGGAGCACTGTGATGACAAGTGAATCGAGCATTGTGATGAAAAAGGCATGGATCCTATTCATGACAGGATTCAAGGAGCATTCCGAAGACAAGTGTCAGGGAGCATTGTGATGACAAGTGTATTGAGCATTGTGATGACAAAGGTCATGGAGCATTGAGATGACAGGGGCATGGAGTATTGTGATGACAAGCATCATGGAGTGTTGTGATGACAAGACTTATGGAACATTGTGATCACACGGTTTTGGAGAATTGCGATGACAGAGTTCATGGATCATATTGATTTCAAGGAGCATGGATCTTTGTGATGACAAGGGCATGAAGCAATGTGATCCCAAGATGCATGGAGGATTGTGATGACAATGGTAATGGAGGAATGTGATGACAAGCGCATGGAGCATTGTGATGAAAAGGTCATGTAGCGTTTTGCTGACAAAGGCATGGAGCATTGTGATGACAAGTGTCATGGAGCACTGTGATGACAAACGTCACGTAGCATTGTGATTACAGGGGTCATGGAGCATTGGGATGACACGGCCCAGGATCATTGTGTTGACAAGTGTTATGGAGAATTTTGATGACAAGAGTCCCGGATCATTGTGTTGTCAGGGGTCATGGAGCGTTGTGATGACAGTGGTCATGGAGCATTTGGATGACAAGTGTCATAGAGCATTGTGATCATAAGGTCATGGAGCATTGGACTGAACATGTTCATGGAGTATTGTGTTGAGAGGTGTCATGGAGCATTGTGATGACAAGGGAATGGAGCATTGTGATGACAATGTCCTGGAGCATTTAATGAGAAGACCATGGAGCCATGTGATAACAAGTCTCATAGAGCATTCTCACGAAAAGCGGCATGGAGCACTGTAATTACTGTGGTCTTGGAGCATTGTGATGAACAGGGCATGGAGCATTGTGATGAAAAAGGCATGGAGCCTTGTCATGACAGTGTTCCAAGAGGATATTGACATCAAGTGTCAGGGACCATTGTGATGACAAGTGAATTGACCATTGTGATGCCAAAGCTCATAGAGCATTGTGATGAGAAGACCATGGATAAATTTGATGACGAGCATCATGGGGTGTTGTGAGGTCAAGTGTTATGGAACATTGTGATCACAAGGGAGTGGAGCCTTGTGATGACAGAGGTCATGGAGCATTTTGAGTTCATTCTGATGACAATAGCATGAAGCACTATGATGATGGGCATGGTGCATTGTGATGACAGTGTTCATGGAGAATTGAGATGAAAAGGGGCATGGAGCATTGTAGTTACAATGGTCTTGAAGCTTTGTGATTAGAAGGGCATGCCACATTGTGATGAGAAGGCCATGAAGGATTCTGATGACATGCGTCATGGAGCTTTGTGATGACAAGGGCATGGAGCATTTTGATGAGAAGACCATGGATAATGGTGATGACGAGTTTCATGGGGCGTTGTGATGAAAAGTGTTATGGAACATTGTGATCCCAAGGGTTTAGAGCATTGTGATGGCTGATGTCTTGGAGCATTTTGATTTCATTTTGAAAACAATAGCGTGAAGCAATATGATGATGGGCGTGTTGCATTGTGATGACAAGGTTCATGGAGCATTGAGATGAAAAGAGGCATGGAGCATTGTGATGAAAGGAGTCTAGGAGCTTTGTGATGACAGAGGTCATGGATCATTTGGATTTCCTTGTGATGACAATAGCCTGAAGCTTTATGATGATGGGCATGGTCCATTGTGATGACAGGTGTAATGGAGCATTGAGATGAAAGGGACATGGAGCATTGTGATGAGAAGACCATGGATAATGGTGATGACGAGCGTCATGGGGCGTTGTGATGAAAAGTGTTATGGAACATTGGGATCCCAAGGATTTAGAGTATTGTGATGGCAGATGTCATGGAGCATATTTAATTCATTTTGATTACAATAGCGTGAAGCAATATGATGATGGGCATGTTGCATTGTGATGATAGGGTTCATGGAGCATTTAGATGAAAAGTGGCATGGAGCATTGTGATTACAGGGTTCTTGGAACATTGTGATGACAAGAGCATGGAGCATTGTGATGCCAAAGGTCATGGACCTTTGTGATGACAAATGTCATGTAGCATTTTGATGACAAGGGCATGGTGCCTTGTGATGAGTAGGACAGAGAGCAATGTGATGAGAGGGTCATGGAGCAGTTGGATGAAAAGTTTCCTGGAACATTTTGATGACAGGGGTTATGGATCATTGTGATGTCAAGGGTCACCGAGCATTGTGATGAAAAGGTTCATGGTGCATTTTGATAACAGGGGTTATAGTACATTGTGATGTCAGGGGTCATGGAGCAGTGTGATGATAAGGGCATGTAGCATTGTGATGACAGGGGTCATGGAACATTGTGATGACATGGTTGAGGGAGTATTGTGATGACTAGTGATGGAACATTGTGATATCAGTGGTGAGAGAGCATTTTGATGAGAATTGCATGGAGAAATTTGATGAAAAGGTTTATGGAGCATTGTGATGACAAGCTTGTGGAGAATTGTGATGACAAGTGCATGGCATATTGTGATGACATGTGTCATGGAGCATTGTGCTGACAAGCACATGGAGCATTTTGGTGAACTATGGCATGGAGCATTGTGATGACAGAGGCATGACGAATTGGTCTGACAAGTTTCATGGATTATTGTGATGACAGTGGGCATGGCGAATTGTGATGACAAGGGCATGGAGCATTGTGAGGACAAGTTTGTGGAGTATTGTGAAGACAGGTGTCTGGAAGCATTGTGATGACATATGTTCTGGTCCATTGTGATGAGAATGGCATGGGTAATTGTGATGCCAAGTGTCATGGAGGATTGTGATGTCAAACGTAATGCAGCGTGTGATGACAAGGTCTTGGTGCATTGTGATGACAAGGGCCATTGAGAAGTTTGATGAAAAGGTCGTGAAGCATTGTGATGACAAGCGCATGTACCTTGCTATGACAGAGGTCAAGGAGCATTGCAATTACAAATGCATGGAGAAGAGTGATGACAAGAGCATGTAGCATTGTGATGAGAAGTGTTTTGGAGCATTGTGATGACAAGGCCGTGGAGAATTGTGATGACAAGGGACATGGAGCATTGTGAGGACCAGGGCATGGAGCACTGTGATGACAAGAACGTGGAGCATTGTAATGAGAAGTCCATGGATAATAGTGATGACGAGTGTCATGGAGCACTGTAATGGCAAGGGGCATGAAGCATTGTGAGGACAGCTCTCATGGAGCATTGTGATGACAACTGTCATGGAGCTTTCTGATGACAAGCTTGTGGAGTATTGTGATGACAATGGCATGGAGCATTGTGATGGAAAGGGTATGGATCATTGTGATGAAAAAGGCATGGACCCTTTTCATGACAGGATTCAAGGAGTATTCCGAAGACAAGAGTCAGGGAGCATTGTGATGACAAAGGTCATGGAGCATTGAGATGACAAGAGCATGGTGTATTGTGATGACAGGCATCATGGAGCGTTGTGATGACAAGTATTATGGAACATTGTGATCACACGGGTTTGGAGCATTGCGATGACATTGTTCATGGATCATATTGATTTCAAGGAGCATGGATCTTTGTGATGAAAAGGGCATGAAGCAATGTGATCCCATGATTTATGGAGGATTGTGATGACAATGGTAATGGAGGAATATGATGACAAGCGCATGGAGCATTGTGATGAAAAGGTCATGTAACGTTTTGCTGACAAAGGCATGGAGCATTGTGATGACAATTTCCTGGAGCATTTAATGAGAAGACAATGGAGCCATTTGATGACAAGTCTCATAGAGCATTCTCATGAAAAGCGGCATGCAGCATTGTGATTACTGTGGTCTTGGAGCATTGTGATGAACAGGGTATGGAGCATTGTGATGAAAAAGGCATGGAGCTTTGTCATGACAGGGTTCCAAGAGCATATTGAAATCAAGTGTCAGGGACCATTGTGGTGATAAGTGAATTGAGCATGGTGATGCCAAAGCTCATGGAGCATTGTGATGAGAAGACCATGGATAATTTTGATGACGAGTGTCATGGGGCATTGTGAGTTCAAGTGTTATGGAACATTGTGATCACAAGGGATTGGAGCCTTGTGATGACAGAGGTCATGGAGCATTTTGAGTTCATTCTGATGACAATAGCATGAAGCACTATGATGATGGGCATGGTGCATTGTGATGACAGTGTTCATGGAGAATTGAGATGAAAAGGGGCATGGAGCATTGTAGTTACAAGGGTCTTGGAGCTTTGTGAAGAGAAGGGCATGCAGCATTGTGATGAGAAGGCCATGGGGGATTCTGATGACATGCGTCATGGAGCTTTGTGATTTCAAGGGCATGGAGCATTGTGATGAGAAGACCATGGATAATGGTGATGACGAGCTTTATGGGGAGTTGTGATGAAAAGTGCTATGGAACATTGTTATCCCAAGGGTTTAGAGCATTGTGATGGCAGATGTCTTGGAGCATTTTGATTTCATTTTGATTACAATAGCGTGAAGCAATATGATGATGGGCATGTTGCATTGTGATGACAAGGTTCATGGAGCATTGAGATGAAAATGGGCATGGAGCATTGTGATCAAAGGGGTCTAGGAGCTTTGTGATGACAGATGTCATGGATCATTTTGATTTCCTTGTGATGACAATAGCCTGAAGCTTTATGATGATGGGCATGGTCCATTGTGATGACAGGTGTAATCGAGCATTGAGATGAAAAGGGGCATGGAGCATTGTTTTTACAGGGGTATAGGAGCATTGTGATGACAAGAGCATGGAGCATTGTGATGAAAAGTGCTTGGAGCCTTTTCATGACACGTTTCAAGGAGCATTCTGATGACGAGTGTCAGGGAGCATTGTGATGACAAAGATCATGGAGCACTGTGATGACAGGTGTCATGGAGCATTGTGATGAGAAAGTCATGAGCATTGGGCTGAAAATATTCATGGAGTATTGTGGTGACAGGGTTCGTGGATCCTTTTGATGGCAAGGGAATGGAACAATGTAATGACAAGGTCCTGGAGCATTGTGATGAGAAGACCATGGAGCCTTGTGATGACAAGTCTGATGGAGCATTCTGATGAAAAGGGGCATGGGGCATTGTGATTACAGGGCCCTGGATCATTGTAATGACAAGAGCAAGGAGCTTTGTGATGAGAAGGCCATGGAGCATTCTCATGATTTGTGTCATGGTATTTTGTGATGACAAGGGCATGGACCATTGTGATTGCAGGCGTCTTGGAGCTTTGTGATGACAAGGGTCATGGAGCCTTGTGAGGAGAAGGCCGTGGGATATTATGATGGCAGGGGTCATGGAGCATTGTTATGACGGGGGTAATGGAACCTTGTGATGAAAAGGGCACGGAATATAGGTCTATAAAATTTCATGGATTATTGGGATGACAGTGGGTATGGAGCATTGTGATGACAAGGGCTCAGAACACTGTGATACATGGGTCATGGAGGAATGTAATGATATGGGCATGGAACATTGTGATGAGAAGGGCATCGAGAATTGTGATGACAAGCGTCATGGAGCTTTGTGATGACAAGGACATGGAGCAATATGTTGAGACGTTTCAGGGAGCATTGTGATGACAATGGCATGGAGCATTGTGATGCCAAGGGTCATGGAGCTGTGTGATAACAAATGTCATGGAGGAGTTTGATGACAAGGGCATGGTGCATTGTGATGAGAAGGGCAGGGAGCATTGTGATGACAGGTGTTATGGAACATTGTGATGTCAGGGCTCATGAAGCATTGTGATGATATGGGCATGGAGCATGGTGATGACAGGTGTCATGGAAGAGTGTGAGATGCCAAGTGTTTTGAGCATTGTGATGACACACATCTTGGATCATTGAGAAGACAAGGGCATGGAGTAGTGTGATGACAGGCATCATGGAGCATTGTGATGAGTGTGTTATGGAACATTGTGATCACAAGGGTTTGGAGCATAGTGATGACAGAGGTCATGAATCATGTTGATTTCAAGGAGCATGGAACATTGTGATGACAAGGGCATGAAGCAATGTGATCCCAAGTTTCAGGGAGGATTGTGATGACAATGGTAATGGAGTATTGTGATGAGAATCACATGGAGCACCGTGATGACAGGGTCATGTAGCATTTTGCTGACAAAGGCATGGAGCATTGTGATGACAAGTGTCATGGAACATTGTGATAACAGGGGTCATAGAGCATTAGGATGACAAGAGCATGGACCATTTTGATGAGAAGAGTCATGGAGCATTTTGATGACAAGAGCCACAGATCATTGTGTTGTCAGGGGTCATTGAGCGTTCTGATGACAGTGGTCATGGAAGATTGGGCTGAAAATGTTCTTGGAGCATTGTGAACACAAGGGAATGGAGCATTGTGGTGACAATATCGTGGAGCATTGTGATGAGATGACCATGGAGTCTTTTGATGACAAGTCTCATGGAGCAAGCTGATGGAAAGGGGCATGGAGCATTGTGATTACAGTTGTCTTGGAGCATTGTGATGACAAGAGCATGGAGCATTGTGATGAGAAGTCCATGGAACATTCTGATGACCTGCATCATGGAGCTTTGTGATGACAATGTCAAGATGCATTGTGATTACAGGGGTCTTGGAGCCTTGTGATGAAAAGGGCATGGATCATTGTGATGACAAGGGCATGGAGCCTTGTCATGACAGGGTTCAAGGAGCATACTGACGACAAGTGTCAGGGAGCATTGTGATGACAAGTGTCATGGAGCACTGTGATGACAAGCGTCATGGAGCCTTGTGATAACCGGGGTCTTGGAGCATTGTGATGAAAAGTGAATGCATCATTGTGATGAAAAAGGCATGGTGCCTTGTCATGATAGGCTTCAAGGAGCACCCTGACGAGAAGTGTCAGGGAGCATTGTGATGAAAAGTGTATTGAGCATTGTGATGACAAAGGTCATGGAGCATTGTGATGAGAAGTCCATGGATAATTGGAATGACGAGTGTCATGGGCTGTTGTGATGACAAGTGTTATGGAACATTGTGATCACAAGGGTTTGAGGCATAGTGATGACAGAGGTCATGGAGCATTTTGATTTCCTTGTGATGACAAAATTATGAAGCATTATGATGAAGGGCATGGTGCATTGTGATGATAGCGTTCATGGAGCTCTGAGATGAAAAGTGTCATGGAGCATTGTTATGACAGGGGTCTTGGAGCATTGTGATGACAAGGGCATGGAGCATTGTGATGAGAAGGCCAAGGAGAATACTGATGACATGCGTCATGGAGCTTCGTGATGACAAGGGCATAGAGCATTTTGATTACATGGGTCTTGGAACATTGAGATGAAAAGGGGCATGAAGCATTGTGATTACAGGGGTAATGGAGCACTGTGATGACAAGTGAATCGAGCATTGTGATGAAAAAGGCATGGATCCTATTCATGACAGGATTCAAGGAGCATTCCGAAGACAAGTGTCAGGGAGCATTGTGATGACAAGTGTATTGAGCATTGTGATGACAAAGGTCATGGAGCATTGAGATGACAGGGGCATGGAGTATTGTGATGACAAGCATCATGGAGTGTTGTGATGACAAGACTTATGGAACATTGTGATCACACGGTTTTGGAGAATTGCGATGACAGAGTTCATGGATCATATTGATTTCAAGGAGCATGGATCTTTGTGATGACAAGGGCATGAAGCAATGTGATCCCAAGATGCATGGAGGATTGTGATGACAATGGTAATGGAGGAATGTGATGACAAGCGCATGGAGCATTGTGATGAAAAGGTCATGTAGCGTTTTGCTGACAAAGGCATGGAGCATTGTGATGACAAGTGTCATGGAGCACTGTGATGACAAACGTCACGTAGCATTGTGATTACAGGGGTCATGGAGCATTGGGATGACACGGCCCAGGATCATTGTGTTGACAAGTGTTATGGAGAATTTTGATGACAAGAGTCCCGGATCATTGTGTTGTCAGGGGTCATGGAGCGTTGTGATGACAGTGGTCATGGAGCATTTGGATGACAAGTGTCATAGAGCATTGTGATCATAAGGTCATGGAGCATTGGACTGAACATGTTCATGGAGTATTGTGTTGAGAGGTGTCATGGAGCATTGTGATGACAAGGGAATGGAGCATTGTGATGACAATGTCCTGGAGCATTTAATGAGAAGACCATGGAGCCATGTGATAACAAGTCTCATAGAGCATTCTCACGAAAAGCGGCATGGAGCACTGTAATTACTGTGGTCTTGGAGCATTGTGATGAACAGGGCATGGAGCATTGTGATGAAAAAGGCATGGAGCCTTGTCATGACAGTGTTCCAAGAGGATATTGACATCAAGTGTCAGGGACCATTGTGATGACAAGTGAATTGACCATTGTGATGCCAAAGCTCATAGAGCATTGTGATGAGAAGACCATGGATAAATTTGATGACGAGCATCATGGGGTGTTGTGAGGTCAAGTGTTATGGAACATTGTGATCACAAGGGAGTGGAGCCTTGTGATGACAGAGGTCATGGAGCATTTTGAGTTCATTCTGATGACAATAGCATGAAGCACTATGATGATGGGCATGGTGCATTGTGATGACAGTGTTCATGGAGAATTGAGATGAAAAGGGGCATGGAGCATTGTAGTTACAATGGTCTTGAAGCTTTGTGATTAGAAGGGCATGCCACATTGTGATGAGAAGGCCATGAAGGATTCTGATGACATGCGTCATGGAGCTTTGTGATGACAAGGGCATGGAGCATTTTGATGAGAAGACCATGGATAATGGTGATGACGAGTTTCATGGGGCGTTGTGATGAAAAGTGTTATGGAACATTGTGATCCCAAGGGTTTAGAGCATTGTGATGGCTGATGTCTTGGAGCATTTTGATTTCATTTTGAAAACAATAGCGTGAAGCAATATGATGATGGGCGTGTTGCATTGTGATGACAAGGTTCATGGAGCATTGAGATGAAAAGAGGCATGGAGCATTGTGATGAAAGGAGTCTAGGAGCTTTGTGATGACAGAGGTCATGGATCATTTGGATTTCCTTGTGATGACAATAGCCTGAAGCTTTATGATGATGGGCATGGTCCATTGTGATGACAGGTGTAATGGAGCATTGAGATGAAAGGGACATGGAGCATTGTGATGAGAAGACCATGGATAATGGTGATGACGAGCGTCATGGGGCGTTGTGATGAAAAGTGTTATGGAACATTGGGATCCCAAGGATTTAGAGTATTGTGATGGCAGATGTCATGGAGCATATTTAATTCATTTTGATTACAATAGCGTGAAGCAATATGATGATGGGCATGTTGCATTGTGATGATAGGGTTCATGGAGCATTTAGATGAAAAGTGGCATGGAGCATTGTGATTACAGGGTTCTTGGAACATTGTGATGACAAGAGCATGGAGCATTGTGATGCCAAAGGTCATGGACCTTTGTGATGACAAATGTCATGTAGCATTTTGATGACAAGGGCATGGTGCCTTGTGATGAGTAGGACAGAGAGCAATGTGATGAGAGGGTCATGGAGCAGTTGGATGAAAAGTTTCCTGGAACATTTTGATGACAGGGGTTATGGATCATTGTGATGTCAAGGGTCACCGAGCATTGTGATGAAAAGGTTCATGGTGCATTTTGATAACAGGGGTTATAGTACATTGTGATGTCAGGGGTCATGGAGCAGTGTGATGATAAGGGCATGTAGCATTGTGATGACAGGGGTCATGGAACATTGTGATGACATGGTTGAGGGAGTATTGTGATGACTAGTGATGGAACATTGTGATATCAGTGGTGAGAGAGCATTTTGATGAGAATTGCATGGAGAAATTTGATGAAAAGGTTTATGGAGCATTGTGATGACAAGCTTGTGGAGAATTGTGATGACAAGTGCATGGCATATTGTGATGACATGTGTCATGGAGCATTGTGCTGACAAGCACATGGAGCATTTTGGTGAACTATGGCATGGAGCATTGTGATGACAGAGGCATGACGAATTGGTCTGACAAGTTTCATGGATTATTGTGATGACAGTGGGCATGGCGAATTGTGATGACAAGGGCATGGAGCATTGTGAGGACAAGTTTGTGGAGTATTGTGAAGACAGGTGTCTGGAAGCATTGTGATGACATATGTTCTGGTCCATTGTGATGAGAATGGCATGGGTAATTGTGATGCCAAGTGTCATGGAGGATTGTGATGTCAAACGTAATGCAGCGTGTGATGACAAGGTCTTGGTGCATTGTGATGACAAGGGCCATTGAGAAGTTTGATGAAAAGGTCGTGAAGCATTGTGATGACAAGCGCATGTACCTTGCTATGACAGAGGTCAAGGAGCATTGCAATTACAAATGCATGGAGAAGAGTGATGACAAGAGCATGTAGCATTGTGATGAGAAGTGTTTTGGAGCATTGTGATGACAAGGCCGTGGAGAATTGTGATGACAAGGGACATGGAGCATTGTGAGGACCAGGGCATGGAGCACTGTGATGACAAGAACGTGGAGCATTGTAATGAGAAGTCCATGGATAATAGTGATGACGAGTGTCATGGAGCACTGTAATGGCAAGGGGCATGAAGCATTGTGAGGACAGCTCTCATGGAGCATTGTGATGACAACTGTCATGGAGCTTTCTGATGACAAGCTTGTGGAGTATTGTGATGACAATGGCATGGAGCATTGTGATGGAAAGGGTATGGATCATTGTGATGAAAAAGGCATGGACCCTTTTCATGACAGGATTCAAGGAGTATTCCGAAGACAAGAGTCAGGGAGCATTGTGATGACAAAGGTCATGGAGCATTGAGATGACAAGAGCATGGTGTATTGTGATGACAGGCATCATGGAGCGTTGTGATGACAAGTATTATGGAACATTGTGATCACACGGGTTTGGAGCATTGCGATGACATTGTTCATGGATCATATTGATTTCAAGGAGCATGGATCTTTGTGATGAAAAGGGCATGAAGCAATGTGATCCCATGATTTATGGAGGATTGTGATGACAATGGTAATGGAGGAATATGATGACAAGCGCATGGAGCATTGTGATGAAAAGGTCATGTAACGTTTTGCTGACAAAGGCATGGAGCATTGTGATGACAATTTCCTGGAGCATTTAATGAGAAGACAATGGAGCCATTTGATGACAAGTCTCATAGAGCATTCTCATGAAAAGCGGCATGCAGCATTGTGATTACTGTGGTCTTGGAGCATTGTGATGAACAGGGTATGGAGCATTGTGATGAAAAAGGCATGGAGCTTTGTCATGACAGGGTTCCAAGAGCATATTGAAATCAAGTGTCAGGGACCATTGTGGTGATAAGTGAATTGAGCATGGTGATGCCAAAGCTCATGGAGCATTGTGATGAGAAGACCATGGATAATTTTGATGACGAGTGTCATGGGGCATTGTGAGTTCAAGTGTTATGGAACATTGTGATCACAAGGGATTGGAGCCTTGTGATGACAGAGGTCATGGAGCATTTTGAGTTCATTCTGATGACAATAGCATGAAGCACTATGATGATGGGCATGGTGCATTGTGATGACAGTGTTCATGGAGAATTGAGATGAAAAGGGGCATGGAGCATTGTAGTTACAAGGGTCTTGGAGCTTTGTGAAGAGAAGGGCATGCAGCATTGTGATGAGAAGGCCATGGGGGATTCTGATGACATGCGTCATGGAGCTTTGTGATTTCAAGGGCATGGAGCATTGTGATGAGAAGACCATGGATAATGGTGATGACGAGCTTTATGGGGAGTTGTGATGAAAAGTGCTATGGAACATTGTTATCCCAAGGGTTTAGAGCATTGTGATGGCAGATGTCTTGGAGCATTTTGATTTCATTTTGATTACAATAGCGTGAAGCAATATGATGATGGGCATGTTGCATTGTGATGACAAGGTTCATGGAGCATTGAGATGAAAATGGGCATGGAGCATTGTGATCAAAGGGGTCTAGGAGCTTTGTGATGACAGATGTCATGGATCATTTTGATTTCCTTGTGATGACAATAGCCTGAAGCTTTATGATGATGGGCATGGTCCATTGTGATGACAGGTGTAATCGAGCATTGAGATGAAAAGGGGCATGGAGCATTGTTTTTACAGGGGTATAGGAGCATTGTGATGACAAGAGCATGGAGCATTGTGATGAAAAGTGCTTGGAGCCTTTTCATGACACGTTTCAAGGAGCATTCTGATGACGAGTGTCAGGGAGCATTGTGATGACAAAGATCATGGAGCACTGTGATGACAGGTGTCATGGAGCATTGTGATGAGAAAGTCATGAGCATTGGGCTGAAAATATTCATGGAGTATTGTGGTGACAGGGTTCGTGGATCCTTTTGATGGCAAGGGAATGGAACAATGTAATGACAAGGTCCTGGAGCATTGTGATGAGAAGACCATGGAGCCTTGTGATGACAAGTCTGATGGAGCATTCTGATGAAAAGGGGCATGGGGCATTGTGATTACAGGGCCCTGGATCATTGTAATGACAAGAGCAAGGAGCTTTGTGATGAGAAGGCCATGGAGCATTCTCATGATTTGTGTCATGGTATTTTGTGATGACAAGGGCATGGACCATTGTGATTGCAGGCGTCTTGGAGCTTTGTGATGACAAGGGTCATG
The DNA here is from genome assembly GCF_025265405.1 of Mesoplodon densirostris. Classification (NCBI taxonomy): domain Eukaryota; kingdom Metazoa; phylum Chordata; class Mammalia; order Artiodactyla; family Ziphiidae; genus Mesoplodon; species Mesoplodon densirostris. Next base: position 5,371,351 of record NC_082682.1, read on the forward strand.
GAGCCTTGTGAGGAGAAGGCCGTGGGATATTATGATGGCAGGGGTCATGGAGCATTGTTATGACGGGGGTAATGGAACCTTGTGATGAAAAGGGCACGGAATATAGGTCTATAAAATTTCATGGATTATTGGGATGACAGTGGGTATGGAGCATTGTGATGACAAGGGCTCAGAACACTGTGATACATGGGTCATGGAGGAATGTAATGATATGGGCATGGAACATTGTGATGAGAAGGGCATCGAGAATTGTGATGACAAGCGTCATGGAGCTTTGTGATGACAAGGACATGGAGCAATATGTTGAGACGTTTCAGGGAGCATTGTGATGACAATGGCATGGAGCATTGTGATGCCAAGGGTCATGGAGCTGTGTGATAACAAATGTCATGGAGGAGTTTGATGACAAGGGCATGGTGCATTGTGATGAGAAGGGCAGGGAGCATTGTGATGACAGGTGTTATGGAACATTGTGATGTCAGGGCTCATGAAGCATTGTGATGATATGGGCATGGAGCATGGTGATTACAGGTGTCATGGAAGAGTGTGAGATGCCAAGTGTTTTGAGCATTGTGATGACACACATCTTGGATCATTGAGAAGACAAGGGCATGGAGTAGTGTGATGACAGGCATCATGGAGCATTGTGATGAGTGTGTTATGGAACATTGTGATCACAAAGGTTTGGAGCATAGTGATGACAGAGGTCATGAATCATGTTGATTTCAAGGAGCATGGAACATTGTGATGACAAGGGCATGAAGCAATGTGATCCCAAGTTTCAGGGAGGATTGTGATGACAATGGTAATGGAGTATTGTGATGAGAATCACATGGAGCACCGTGATGACAGGGTCATGTAGCATTTTGCTGACAAAGGCATGGAGCATTGTGATGACAAGTGTCATGGAACATTGTGATAACAGGGGTCATAGAGCATTAGGATGACAAGAGCATGGACCATTTTGATGAGAAGAGTCATGGAGCATTTTGATGACAAGAGCCACAGATCATTGTGTTGTCAGGGGTCATTGAGCGTTCTGATGACAGTGGTCATGGAAGATTGGGCTGAAAATGTTCTTGGAGCATTGTGAACACAAGGGAATGGAGCATTGTGGTGACAATATCGTGGAGCATTGTGATGAGATGACCATGGAGTCTTTTGATGACAAGTCTCATGGAGCAAGCTGATGGAAAGGGGCATGGAGCATTGTGATTACAGTTGTCTTGGAGCATTGTGATGACAAGAGCATGGAGCATTGTGATGAGAAGTCCATGGAACATTCTGATGACCTGCATCATGGAGCTTTGTGATGACAATGTCAAGATGCATTGTGATTACAGGGGTCTTGGAGCCTTGTGATGAAAAGGGCATGGATCATTGTGATGACAAGGGCATGGAGCCTTGTCATGACAGGGTTCAAGGAGCATACTGACGACAAGTGTCAGGGAGCATTGTGATGACAAGTGTCATGGAGCACTGTGATGACAAGCGTCATGGAGCCTTGTGATAACCGGGGTCTTGGAGCATTGTGATGAAAAGTGAATGCATCATTGTGATGAAAAAGGCATGGTGCCTTGTCATGATAGGGTTCAAGGAGCACCCTGACGAGAAGTGTCAGGGAGCATTGTGATGAAAAGTGTATTGAGCATTGTGATGACAAAGGTCATGGAGCATTGTGATGAGAAGTCCATGGATAATTGGAATGACGAGTGTCATGGGCTGTTGTGATGACAAGTGTTATGGAACATTGTGATCACAAGGGTTTGAGGCATAGTGATGACAGAGGTCATGGAGCATTTTGATTTCCTTGTGATGACAAAATTATGAAGCATTATGATGAAGGGCATGGTGCATTGTGATGATAGCGTTCATGGAGCTCTGAGATGAAAAGTGTCATGGAGCATTGTTATGACAGGGGTCTTGGAGCATTGTGATGACAAGGGCATGGAGCATTGTGATGAGAAGGCCAAGGAGAATACTGATGACATGCGTCATGGAGCTTCGTGATGACAAGGGCATAGAGCATTTTGATTACATGGGTCTTGGAACATTGAGATGAAAAGGGGCATGAAGCATTGTGATTACAGGGGTAATGGAGCACTGTGATGACAAGTGAATCGAGCATTGTGATGAAAAAGGCATGGATCCTATTCATGACAGGATTCAAGGAGCATTCCGAAGACAAGTGTCAGGGAGCATTGTGATGACAAGTGTATTGAGCATTGTGATGACAAAGGTCATGGAGCATTGAGATGACAGGGGCATGGAGTATTGTGATGACAAGCATCATGGAGTGTTGTGATGACAAGACTTATGGAACATTGTGATCACACGGTTTTGGAGCATTGCGATGACAGAGTTCATGGATCATATTGATTTCAAGGAGCATGGATCTTTGTGATGACAAGGGCATGAAGCAATGTGATCCCAAGATGCATGGAGGATTGTGATGACAATGGTAATGGAGGAATGTGATGACAAGCGCATGGAGCATTGTGATGAAAAGGTCATGTAGCGTTTTGCTGACAAAGGCATGGAGCATTGTGATGACAAGTGTCATGGAGCACTGTGATGACAAACGTCACGTAGCATTGTGATTACAGGGGTCATGGAGCATTGGGATGACACGGCCCAGGATCATTGTGTTGACAAGTGTTATGGAGAATTTTGATGACAAGAGTCCCGGATCATTGTGTTGTCAGGGGTCATGGAGCGTTGTGATGACAGTGGTCATGGAGCATTTGGATGACAAGTGTCATAGAGCATTGTGATCATAAGGTCATGGAGCATTGGACTGAACATGTTCATGGAGTATTGTGTTGAGAGGTGTCATGGAGCATTGTGATGACAAGGGAATGGAGCATTGTGATGACAATGTCCTGGAGCATTTAATGAGAAGACCATGGAGCCATGTGATAACAAGTCTCATAGAGCATTCTCACGAAAAGCGGCATGGAGCACTGTAATTACTGTGGTCTTGGAGCATTGTGATGAACAGGGCATGGAGCATTGTGATGAAAAATGCATGGAGCCTTGTCAAGACAGTGTTCCAAGAGGATATTGACATCAAGTGTCAGGGACCATTGTGATGATACGTGAGTTGAGCATTGTGATGCCAAAGCTCATAGAGCATTGTGATGAGAAGACCATGGATAAATTTGATGACGAGCATCATGGGGTGTTGTGAGGTCAAGTGTTATGGAACATTGTGATCACAAGGGAGTGGAGCCTTGTGATGACAGAGGTCATGGAGCATTTTGAGTTCATTCTGATGACAATAGCATGAAGCACTATGATGATGGGCATGGTGCATTGTGATGACAGTGTTCATGGAGAATTGAGATGAAAAGGGGCATGGAGCATTGTAGTTACAAGGGTCTTGAAGCTTTGTGATTAGAAGGGCATGCAACATTGTGATGAGAAGGCCATGAAGGACTCTGATGACATGCGTCATGGAGCTTTGTGATGACAAGGGCATGGAGCATTTTGATGAGAAGACCATGGATAATGGTGATGACGAGTTTCATGGGGCGTTGTGATGAAAAGTGTTATGGAACATTGTGATCCCAAGGGTTTAGAGCATTGTGATGGCTGATGTCTTGGAGCATTTTGATTTCATTTTGAAAACAATAGCGTGAAGCAATATGATGATGGGCATGTTGCATTGTGATGACAAGGTTCATGGAGCATTGAGATGAAAAGAGGCATGGAGCATTGTGATGAAAGGAGTCTAGGAGCTTTGTGATGACAGAAGTCATGGATCATTTGGATTTCCTTGTGATGACAATAGCCTGAAGCTTTATGATGATGGGCATGGTCCATTGTGATGACAGGTGTAATGGAGCATTGAGATGAAAGGGACATGGAGCATTGTGATGAGAAGACCATGGATAATGGTGATGACGAGCGTCATCGGGCGTTGTGATGAAAAGTGTTATGGAACATTGGGATCCCAAGGATTTAGAGTATTGTGATGGCAGATGTCATGGAGCATATTTAATTCATTTTGATTACAATAGCGTGAAGCAATATGATGATGGGCATGTTGCATTGTGATGATAGGGTTCATGGAGCATTTAGATGAAAAGTGGCATGGAGCATTGTGATTACAGGGTTCTTGGAACATTGTGATGACAAGAGCATGGAGCATTGTGATGCCAAAGGTCATGGACCTTTGTGATGACAAATGTCATGTAGCATTTTGATGACAAGGGCATGGTGCATTGTGATGAGTAGGACAGAGAGCAATGTGATGAGAGGGTCATGGAGCAGTTGGATGAAAAGTTTCCTGGAACATTTTGATGACAGGGGTTATGGATCATTGTGATGTCAAGGGTCACCGAGCATTGTGATGAAAAGGGTCATGGTGCATTTTGATAACAGGGGTTATAGTACATTGTGATGTCAGGGGTCATGGAGCAGTGTGATGATAAGGGCATGTAGCATTGTGATGACAGGGGTCATGGAACATTGTGATGACATGGTTGAGGGAGTATTGTGATGACTAGTGATGGAACATTGTGATATCAGTGGTGAGAGAGCATTTTGATGAGAATTGCATGGAGAAATTTGATGAAAAGGTTTATGGAGCATTGTGATGACAAGCTTGTGGAGAATTGTGATGACAAGTGCATGGCATATTGTGATGACATGTGTCATGGAGCATTGTGCTGACAAGCACATGGAGCATTTTGGTGAACTATGGCATGGAGCATTGTGATGACAGAGGCATGACGAATTGGTCTGACAAGTTTCATGGATTATTGTGATGACAGTGGGCATGGCGAATTGTGATGACAAGGGCATGGAGCATTGTGAGGACAAGTTTGTGGAGTATTGTGAAGACAGGTGTCTGGAAGCATTGTGATGACATATGTTCTGGTCCATTGTGATGAGAATGGCATGGGTAATTGTGATGCCAAGTGTCATGGAGGATTGTGATGTCAAACGTAATGCAGCGTGTGATGACAAGGTCCTGGTGCATTGTGATGACAAGGGCCATTGAGAAGTTTGATGACAAGGTCGTGAAGCATTGTGATGACAAGCGCATGTACCTTGCTATGACAGAGGTCAAGGAGCATTGCAATTACAAATGCATGGAGAAGAGTGATGACAAGAGCATGTAGCATTGTGATGAGAAGTGTTTTGGAGCATTGTGATGACAAGGCCGTGGAGAATTGTGATGACAAGGGACAAGGAGCATTGTGAGGACCAGGGCATGGAGCACTGTGATGACAAGAACGTGGAGCATTGTAATGAGAAGTTCATGGATAATAGTGATGACGAGTGTCATGGAGCACTGTAATGGCAAGGGGCATGAAGCATTGTGAGGACAGCTCTCATGGAGCATTGTGATGACAACTGTCATGGAGCTTTCTGATGACAAGCTTGTGGAGTATTGTGATGACAATGGCATGGAGCATTGTGATGGAAAGGGTATGGATCATTGTGATGAAAAAGGCATGGACCCTTTTCATGACAGGATTCAAGGAGTATTCCGAAGACAAGAGTCAGGGAGCATTGTGATGACAAAGGTCATGGAGCATTGAGATGACAAGGGCATGGTGTATTGTGATGACAGGCATCATGGAGCGTTGTGATGACAAGTATTATGGAACATTGTGATCACACGGGTTTGGAGCATTGCGATGACATTGTTCATGGATCATATTGATTTCAAGGAGCATGGATCTTTGTGATGAAAAGGGCTTGAAGCAATGTGATCCCATGATTTATGGAGGATTGTGATGACAATGGTAATGGAGGAATATGATGACAAGCGCATGGAGCATTGTGATGAAAAGGTCATGTAACGTTTTGCTGACAAAGGCATGGAGCATTGTGATGACAATTTCCTGGAGCATTTAATGAGAAGACAATGGAGCCATTTGATGACAAGTCTCATAGAGCATTCTCACGAAAAGCGGCATGCAGCATTGTGATTACTGTGGTCTTGGAGCATTGTGATGAACAGGGTATGGAGCATTGTGATGAAAAAGGCATGGAGCTTGGTCATGACAGGGTTCCAAGAGCATATTGAAATCAAGTGTCAGGGACCATTGTGGTGATAAGTGAATTGAGCATGGTGATGCCAAAGCTCATGGAGCATTGTGATGAGAAGACCATGGATAATTTTGATGACGAGTGTCATGGGGCATTGTGAGTTCAAGTGTTATGGAACATTGTGATCACAAGGGATTGGAGCCTTGTGATGACAGAGGTCATGGAGCATTTTGAGTTCATTCTGATGACAATAGCATGAAGCACTATGATGATGGGCATGGTGCATTGTGATGACAGTGTTCATGGAGAATTGAGATGAAAAGGGGCATGGAGCATTGTAGTTACAAGGGTCTTGGAGCTTTGTTATTAGAAGGGCATGCAGCATTGTGATGAGAAGGCCATGGGGGATTCTGATGACATGCGTCATGGAGCTTTGTGATTTCAAGGGCATGGAGCATTGTGATGAGAAGACCATGGATAATGGTGATGACGAGCTTCATGGGGAGTTGTGATGAAAAGTGCTATGGAACATTGTGATCCCAAGGGTTTAGAGCATTGTGATGGCAGATGTCTTGGAGCATTTTGATTTCATTTTGATTACAATAGCGTGAAGCAATATGATGATGGGCATTTTGCATTGTGATGACAAGTTTCATGGAGCATTGAGATGAAAATGGGCATGGAGCATAGTGATCAAAGGGGTCTAGGAGCTTTGTGATGACAGATGTCATGGATCATTTTGATTTCCTTGTGATGACAATAGCCTGAAGCTTTATGATGATGGGCATGGTCCATTGTGATGACAGGTGTAATCGAGCATTGAGATGAAAAGGGGCATGGAGCATTGTGTTTACAGGGGTATAGGAGCATTGTGATGACAAGAGCATGGAGCATTGTGATGAAAAGTGCTTGGAGCCTTTTCATGACACGTTTCAAGTAGCATTCTGATGACGAGTGTCAGGGAGCATTGTGATGACAAAGATCATGGAGCACTGTGATGACAGGTGTCATGGAGCATTGTGATGAGAAAGTCATGAGCATTGGGCTGAAAATATTCATGGAGTATTGTGGTGACAGGGTTCGTGGATCCTTTTGATGGCAAGGGAATGGAACAATGTAATGACAAGGTCCTGGAGCATTGTGATGAGAAGACCATGGAGCCTTGTGATGACAAGTCTGATGGAGCATTCTGATGAAAAGGGGCATGGGGCATTGTGATTACAGGGCCCTGGATCATTGTAATGACAAGAGCAAGGAGCTTTGTGATGAGAAGGCCATGGAGCATTCTCATGATTTGTGTCATGGTATTTTGTGATGACAAGGGCATGGACCATTGTGATTGCAGGCGTCTTGGAGCTTTGTGATGACAAGGGTCATGGAGCCTTGTGAGGAGAAGGCCGTGGGACATTATGATGGCAGGGGTCATGGAGCATTGTTATGACGGGGGTAATGGAACCTTGTGATGAAAAGGGCACGGAATATAGGTCTATAAAATTTCATGGATTATTGGGATGACAGTGGGTATGGAGCATTGTGATGACAAGGGCTCAGAACACTGTGATACATGGGTCATGGAGGATTGTAATGATATGGGCATGGAGCATTGTGATGAGAAGGGCATCGAGAATTGTGATGACAAGCGTCATGGAGCTTTGTGATGACAAGGACATGGAGCAATATGTTGACACGTTTCAGGGAGCATTGTGATGACAATGGCATGGAGCATTGTGATGCCAAGGGTCATGGAGCTGTGTGATAACAAATGTCATGGAGGAGTTTGATGACAAGGGCATGGTGCATTGTGATGAGAAGGGCAGGGAGCATTGTGATGACAGGTGTTATGGAACATTGTGATGTCAGGGCTCATGAAGCATTGTGATGATATGGGCATGGAGCATGGTGATGACAGGTGTCATGGAAGAGTGTGAGATGCCAAGTGTTTTGAGCATTGTGATGACACACATCTTGGATCATTGAGAAGACAAGGGCATGGAGTAGTGTGATGACAGGCATCATGGAGCATTGTGATGAGTGTGTTATGGAACATTGTGATCACAAGGGTTTGGAGCATAGTGATGACAGAGGTCATGAATCATGTTGATTTCAAGGAGCATGGAACATTGTGATGACAAGGGCATGAAGCAATGTGATCCCAAGTTTCAGGGAGGATTGTGATGACAATGGTAATGGAGTATTGTGATGAGAATCACATGGAGCACCGTGATGACAGGGTCATGTAGCATTTTGCTGACAAAGGCATGGAGCATTGTGATGACAAGTGTCATGGAACATTGTGATAACAGGGGTCATAGAGCATTAGGATGACAAGAGCATGGACCATTTTGATGAGAAGAGTCATGGAGCATTTTGATGACAAGAGCCACAGATCATTGTGTTGTCAGGGGTCATTGAGCGTTCTGATGACAGTGGTCATGGAAGATTGGGCTGAAAATGTTCTTGGAGCATTGTGAACACAAGGGAATGGAGCATTGTGGTGACAATATCGTGGAGCATTGTGATGAGATGACCATGGAGTCTTTTGATGACAAGTCTCATGGAGCAAGCTGATGGAAAGGGGCATGGAGCATTGTGATTACAGTTGTCTTGGAGCATTGTGATGACAAGAGCATGGAGCATTGTGATGAGAAGTCCATGGAACATTCTGATGACCTGCATCATGGAGCTTTGTGATGACAATGTCAAGATGCATTGTGATTACAGGGGTCTTGGAGCCTTGTGATGAAAAGGGCATGGATCATTGTGATGACAAGGGCATGGAGCCTTGTCATGACAGGGTTCAAGGAGCATACTGACAACAAGTGTCAGGGAGCATTGTGATGACAAGTGTCATGGAGCACTGTGATGACAAGCGTCATGGAGCCTTGTGATAACCGGGGTCTTGGAGCATTGTGATGAAAAGTGAATGCATCATTGTGATGAAAAAGGCATGGTGCCTTGTCATGATAGGGTTCAAGGAGCACCCTGACGAGAAGTGTCAGGGAGCATTGTGATGAAAAGTGTATTGAGCATTGTGATGACAAAGGTCATGGAGCATTGTGATGAGAAGTCCATGGATAATTGGAATGACGAGTGTCATGGGCTGTTGTGATGACAAGTGTTATGGAACATTGTGATCACAAGGGTTTGAGGCATAGTGATGACAGAGGTCATGGAGCATTTTGATTTCCTTGTGATGACAAAATTATGAAGCATTATGATGAAGGGCATGGTGCATTGTGATGATAGCGTTCATGGAGCTCTGAGATGAAAAGTGTCATGGAGCATTGTTATGACAGGGGTCTTGGAGCATTGTGATGACAAGGGCATGGAGCATTGTGATGAGAAGGCCAAGGAGAATACTGATGACATGCGTCATGGAGCTTCGTGATGACAAGGGCATAGAGCATTTTGATTACATGGGTCTTGGAACATTGAGATGAAAAGGGGCATGAAGCATTGTGATTACAGGGGTAATGGAGCACTGTGATGACAAGTGAATCGAGCATTGTGATGAAAAAGGCATGGATCCTATTCATGACAGGATTCAAGGAGCATTCCGAAGACAAGTGTCAGGGAGCATTGTGATGACAAGTGTATTGAGCATTGTGATGACAAAGGTCATGGAGCATTGAGATGACAGGGGCATGGAGTATTGTGATGACAAGCATCATGGAGTGTTGTGATGACAAGACTTATGGAACATTGTGATCACACGGTTTTGGAGCATTGCGATGACAGAGTTCATGGATCATATTGATTTCAAGGAGCATGGATCTTTGTGATGACAAGGGCATGAAGCAATGTGATCCCAAGATGCATGGAGGATTGTGATGACAATGGTAATGGAGGAATGTGATGACAAGCGCATGGAGCATTGTGATGAAAAGGTCATGTAGCGTTTTGCTGACAAAGGCATGGAGCATTGTGATGACAAGTGTCATGGAGCACTGTGATGACAAACGTCACGTAGCATTGTGATTACAGGGGTCATGGAGCATTGGGATGACACGGCCCAGGATCATTGTGTTGACAAGTGTTATGGAGAATTTTGATGACAAGAGTCCCGGATCATTGTGTTGTCAGGGGTCATGGAGCGTTGTGATGACAGTGGTCATGGAGCATTTGGATGACAAGTGTCATAGAGCATTGTGATCATAAGGTCATGGAGCATTGGACTGAACATGTTCATGGAGTATTGTGTTGAGAGGTGTCATGGAGCATTGTGATGACAAGGGAATGGAGAATTGTGATGACAATGTCCTGGAGCATTTAATGAGAAGACCATGGAGCCATGTGATAACAAGTCTCATAGAGCATTCTCACGAAAAGCGGCATGGAGCACTGTAATTACTGTGGTCTTGGAGCATTGTGATGAACAGGGCATGGAGCATTGTGATGAAAAAGGCATGGAGCCTTGTCATGACAGTGTTCCAAGAGGATATTGACATCAAGTGTCAGGGACCATTGTGATGACAAGTGAATTGACCATTGTGATGCCAAAGCTCATAGAGCATTGTGATGAGAAGACCATGGATAAATTTGATGACGAGCATCATGGGGTGTTGTGAGGTCAAGTGTTATGGAACATTGTGATCACAAGGGAGTGGAGCCTTGTGATGACAGAGGTCATGGAGCATTTTGAGTTCATTCTGATGACAATAGCATGAAGCACTATGATGATGGGCATGGTGCATTGTGATGACAGTGTTCATGGAGAATTGAGATGAAAAGGGGCATGGAGCATTGTAGTTACAAGGGTCTTGAAGCTTTGTGATTAGAAGGGCATGCAACATTGTGATGAGAAGGCCATGAAGGACTCTGATGACATGCGTCATGGAGCTTTGTGATGACAAGGGCATGGAGCATTTTGATGAGAAGACCATGGATAATGGTGATGACGAGTTTCATGGGGCGTTGTGATGAAAAGTGTTATGGAACATTGTGATCCCAAGGGTTTAGAGCATTGTGATGGCTGATGTCTTGGAGCATTTTGATTTCATTTTGAAAACAATAGCGTGAAGCAACATGATGATGGGCATGTTGCATTGTGATGACAAGGTTCATGGAGCATTGAGATGAAAAGAGGCATGGAGCATTGTGATGAAAGGAGTCTAGGAGCTTTGTGATGACAGAAGTCATGGATCATTTGGATTTCCTTGTGATGACAATAGCCTGAAGCTTTATGATGATGGGCATGGTCCATTGTGATGACAGGTGTAATGGAGCATTGAGATGAAAGGGACATGGAGCATTGTGATGAGAAGACCATGGATAATGGTGATGACGAGCGTCATCGGGCGTTGTGATGAAAAGTGTTATGGAACATTGGGATCCCAAGGATTTAGAGTATTGTGATTGCAGATGTCATGGAGCATATTTAATTCATTTTGATTACAATAGCGTGAAGCAATATGATGATGGGCATGTTGCATTGTGATGATAGGGTTCATGGAGCATTTAGATGAAAAGTGGCATGGAGCATTGTGATTACAGGGTTCTTGGAACATTGTGATGACAAGAGCATGGAGCATTGTGATGCCAAAGGTCATGGACCTTTGTGATGACAAATGTCATGTAGCATTTTGATGACAAGGGCATGGTGCATTGTGATGAGTAGGACAGAGAGCAATGTGATGAGACGGTCATGGAGCAGTTGGATGAAAAGTTTCCTGGAACATTTTGATGACAGGGGTTATGGATCATTGTGATGTCAAGGGTCACCGAGCATTGTGATGAAAAGGGTCATGGTGCATTTTGATAACAGGGGTTATAGTACATTGTGATGTCAGGGGTCATGGAGCAGTGTGATGATAAGGGCATGTAGCATTGTGATGACAGGGGTCATGGAACATTGTGATGACATGGTTGAGGGAGTATTGTGATGACTAGTGATGGAACATTGTGATATCAGTGGTGAGAGAGCATTTTGATGAGAATTGCATGGAGAAATTTGATGAAAAGGTTTATGGAGCATTGTGATGACAAGCTTGTGGAGAATTGTGATGACAAGTGCATGGCATATTGTGATGACATGTGTCATGGAGCATTGTGCTGACAAGCACATGGAGCATTTTGGTGAACTATGGCATGGAGCATTGTGATGACAGAGGCATGACGAATTGGTCTGACAAGTTTCATGGATTATTGTGATGACAGTGGGCATGGCGAATTGTGATGACAAGGGCATGGAGCATTGTGAGGACAAGTTTGTGGAGTATTGTGAAGACAGGTGTCTGGAAGCATTGTGATGACATATGTTCTGGTCCATTGTGATGAGAATGGCATGGGTAATTGTGATGCCAAGTGTCATGGAGGATTGTGATGTCAAACGTAATGCAGCGTGTGATGACAAGGTCTTGGTGCATTGTGATGACAAGGGCCATTGAGAAGTTTGATGACAAGGTCGTGAAGCATTGTGATGACAAGCGCATGTACCTTGCTATGACAGAGGTCAAGGAGCATTGCGATTACAAATGCATGGAGAAGAGTGATGACAAGAGCATGTAGCATTGTGATGAGAAGTGTTTTGGAGCACTGTGATGACAAGAACGTGGAGCATTGTAATGAGAAGTCCATGGATAATAGTGATGACGAGTGTCATGGAGCACTGTAATGGCAAGGGGCATGAAGCATTGTGAGGACAGCTCTCATGGAGCATTGTGATGACAACTGTCATGGAGCTTTCTGATGACAAGCTTGTGGAGTATTGTGATGACAATGGCATGGAGCATTGTGATGGAAAGGGTATGGATCATTGTGATGAAAAAGGCATGGACCCTTTTCATGACAGGATTCAAGGAGTATTCCGAAGACAAGAGTCAGGGAGCATTGTGATGACAAAGGTCATGGAGCATTGAGATGACAAGGGCATGGTGTATTGTGATGACAGGCATCATGGAGCGTTGTGATGACAAGTATTATGGAACATTGTGATCACACGGGTTTGGAGCATTGCGATGACATTGTTCATGGATCATATTGATTTCAAGGAGCATGGATCTTTGTGATGAAAAGGGCATGAAGCAATGTGATCCCATGATTTATGGAGGATTGTGATGACAATGGTAATGGAGGAATATGATGACAAGCGCATGGAGCATTGTGATGAAAAGGTCATGTAACGTTTTGCTGACAAAGGCATGGAGCATTGTGATGACAATTTCCTGGAGCATTTAATGAGAAGACAATGGAGCCATTTGATGACAAGTCTCATAGAGCATTCTCACGAAAAGCGGCATGCAGCATTGTGATTACTGTGGTCTTGGAGCATTGTGATGAACAGGGTATGGAGCATTGTGATGAAAAAGGCATGGAGCTTTGTCATGACAGGGTTCCAAGAGCATATTGAAATCAAGTGTCAGGGACCATTGTGGTGATAAGTGAATTGAGCATGGTGATGCCAAAGCTCATGGAGCATTGTGATGAGAAGACCATGGATAATTTTGATGACGAGTGTCATGGGGCATTGTGAGTTCAAGTGTTATGGAACATTGTGATCACAAGGGAGTGGAGCCTTGTGATGACAGAGGTCATGGAGCATTTTGAGTTCATTCTGATGACAATAGCATGAAGCACTATGATGATGGGCATGGTGCATTGTGATGACAGTGTTCATGGAGAATTGAGATGAAAAGGGGCATGGAGCATTGTAGTTACAAGGGTCTTGGAGCTTTGTGATTAGAAGGGCATGCAGCATTGTGATGAGAAGGCCATGGGGGATTCTGATGACATGCGTCATGGAGCTTTGTGATTTCAAGGGCATGGAGCATTGTGATGAGAAGACCATGGATAATGGTGATGACGAGCTTCATGGGGAGTTGTGATGAAAAGTGCTATGGAACATTGTGATCCCAAGGGTTTAGAGCATTGTGACGGCAGATGTCTTGGAGCATTTTGATTTCATTTTGATTACAATAGCGTGAAGCAATATGATGATGGGCATTTTGCATTGTGATGACAAGTTTCATGGAGCATTGAGATGAAAATGGGCATGGAGCATAGTGATCAAAGGGGTCTAGGAGCTTTGTGATGACAGATGTCATGGATCATTTTGATTTCCTTGTGATGACAATAGCCTGAAGCTTTATGATGATGGGCATGGTCCATTGTGATGACAGGTGTAATCGAGCATTGAGATGAAAAGGGGCATGGAGCATTGTGTTTACAGGGGTATAGGAGCATTGTGATGACAAGAGCATGGAGCATTGTGATGAAAAGTGCTTGGAGCCTTTTCATGACACGTTTCAAGGAGCATTCTGATGACGAGTGTCAGGGAGCATTGTGATGACAAAGATCATGGAGCACTGTGATGACAGGTGTCATGGAGCATTGTGATGAGAAAGTCATGAGCATTGGGCTGAAAATATTCATGGAGTATTGTGGTGACAGGGTTCGTGGATCCTTTTGATGGCAAGGGAATGGAACAATGTAATGACAAGGTCCTGGAGCATTGTGATGAGAAGACCATGGAGCCTTGTGATGACAAGTCTGATGGAGCATTCTGATGAAAAGGGGCATGGGGCATTGTGATTACAGGGCCCTGGATCATTGTAATGACAAGAGCAAGGAGCTTTGTGATGAGAAGGCCATGGAGCATTCTCATGATTTGTGTCATGGTATTTTGTGATGACAAGGGCATGGACCATTGTGATTGCAGGCGTCTTGGAGCTTTGTGATGACAAGGGTCATGGAGCCTTGTGAGGAGAAGGCCGTGGGACATTATGATGGCAGGGGTCATGGAGCATTGTTATGACGGGGGTAATGGAACCTTGTGATGAAAAGGGCACGGAATATAGGTCTATAAAATTTCATGGATTATTGGGATGACAGTGGGTATGGAGCATTGTGATGACAAGGGCTCAGAACACTGTGATACATGGGTCATGGAGGATTGTAATGATATGGGCATGGAGCATTGTGATGAGAAGGGCATCGAGAATTGTGATGACAAGCGTCATGGAGCTTTGTGATGACAAGGACATGGAGCAATATGTTGACACGTTTCAGGGAGCATTGTGATGACAATGGCATGGAGCATTGTGATGCCAAGGGTCATGGAGCTGTGTGATAACAAATGTCATGGAGGAGTTTGATGACAAGGGCATGGTGCATTGTGATGAGAAGGGCAGGGAGCATTGTGATGACAGGTGTTATGGAACATTGTGATGTCAGGGCTCATGAAGCATTGTGATGATATGGGCATGGAGCATGGTGATGACAGGTGTCATGGAAGAGTGTGAGATGCCAAGTGTTTTGAGCATTGTGATGACACACATCTTGGATCATTGAGAAGACAAGGGCATGGAGTAGTGTGATGACAGGCATCATGGAGCATTGTGATGAGTGTGTTATGGAACATTGTGATCACAAGGGTTTGGAGCATAGTGATGACAGAGGTCATGAATCATGTTGATTTCAAGGAGCATGGAACATTGTGATGACAAGGGCATGAAGCAATGTGATCCCAAGTTTCAGGGAGGATTGTGATGACAATGGTAATGGAGTATTGTGATGAGAATCACATGGAGCACCGTGATGACAGGGTCATGTAGCATTTTGCTGACAAAGGCATGGAGCATTGTGATGACAAGTGTCATGGAACATTGTGATAACAGGGGTCATAGAGCATTAGGATGACAAGAGCATGGACCATTTTGATGAGAAGAGTCATGGAGCATTTTGATGACAAGAGCCACAGATCATTGTGTTGTCAGGGGTCATTGAGCGTTCTGATGACAGTGGTCATGGAAGATTGGGCTGAAAATGTTCTTGGAGCATTGTGAACACAAGGGAATGGAGCATTGTAGTGACAATATCGTGGAGCATTGTGATGAGATGACCATGGAGTCTTTTGATGACAAGTCTCATGGAGCAAGCTGATGGAAAGGGGCATGGAGCATTGTGATTACAGTTGTCTTGGAGCATTGTGATGACAAGAGCATGGAGCATTGTGATGAGAAGTCCATGGAACATTCTGATGACCTGCATCATGGAGCTTTGTGATGACAATGTCAAGATGCATTGTGATTACAGGGGTCTTGGAGCCTTGTGATGAAAAGGGCATGGATCATTGTGATGACAAAGGCATGGAGCCTTGTCATGACAGGGTTCAAGGAGCATACTGACGACAAGTGTCAGGGAGCATTGTGATGACAAGTGTCATGGAGCACTGTGATGACAAGCGTCATGGAGCCTTGTGATAACCGGGGTCTTGGAGCATTGTGATGAAAAGTGAATGCATCATTGTGATGAAAAAGGCATGGTGCCTTGTCATGATAGGGTTCAAGGAGCACCCTGACGAGAAGTGTCAGGGAGCATTGTGATGAAAAGTGTATTGAGCATTGTGATGACAAAGGTCATGGAGCATTGTGAAGAGAAGTCCATGGATAATTGGAATGACGAGTGTCATGGGCTGTTGTGATGACAAGTGTTATGGAACATTGTGATCACAAGGGAGTGGAGCCTTGTGATGACAGAGGTCATGGAGCATTTTGAGTTCATTCTGATGACAATAGCATGAAGCACTATGATGATGGGCATGGTGCATTGTGATGACAGTGTTCATGGAGAATTGAGATGAAAAGGGGCATGGAGCATTGTAGTTACAAGGGTCTTGAAGCTTTGTGATTAGAAGGGCATGCAACATTGTGATGAGAAGGCCATGAAGGACTCTGATGACATGCGTCATGGAGCTTTGTGATGACAAGGGCATGGAGCATTTTGATGAGAAGACCATGGATAATGGTGATGACGAGTTTCATGGGGCGTTGTGATGAAAAGTGTTATGGAACATTGTGATCCCAAGGGTTTAGAGCATTGTGATGGCTGATGTCTTGGAGCATTTTGATTTCATTTTGAAAACAATAGCGTGAAGCAATATGATGATGGGCATGTTGCATTGTGATGACAAGGTTCATGGAGCATTGAGATGAAAAGAGGCATGGAGCATTGTGATGAAAGGAGTCTAGGAGCTTTGTGATGACAGAAGTCATGGATCATTTGGATTTCCTTGTGATGACAATAGC
Source organism: Mesoplodon densirostris (assembly GCF_025265405.1). Lineage (NCBI taxonomy): Eukaryota > Metazoa > Chordata > Mammalia > Artiodactyla > Ziphiidae > Mesoplodon > Mesoplodon densirostris. The sequence continues at coordinate 5,388,381 of NC_082682.1, forward strand.
CTGAAGCTTTATGATGATGGGCATGGTCCATTGTGATGACAGGTGTAATGGAGCATTGAGATGAAAGGGACATGGAGCATTGTGATGAGAAGACCATGGATAATGGTGATGACGAGCGTCATCGGGCGTTGTGATGAAAAGTGTTATGGAACATTGGGATCCCAAGGATTTAGAGTATTGTGATTGCAGATGTCATGGAGCATATTTAATTCATTTTGATTACAATAGCGTGAAGCAATATGATGATGGGCATGTTGCATTGTGATGATAGGGTTCATGGAGCATTTAGATGAAAAGTGGCATGGAGCATTGTGATTACAGGGTTCTTGGAACATTGTGATGACAAGAGCATGGAGCATTGTGATGCCAAAGGTCATGGACCTTTGTGATGACAAATGTCATGTAGCATTTTGATGACAAGGGCATGGTGCATTGTGATGAGTAGGACAGAGAGCAATGTGATGAGAGGGTCATGGAGCAGTTGGATGAAAAGTTTCCTGGAACATTTTGATGACAGGGGTTATGGATCATTGTGATGTCAAGGGTCACCGAGCATTGTGATGAAAAGGTTCATGGTGCATTTTGATAACAGGGGTTATAGTACATTGTGATGTCAGGGGTCATGGAGCAGTGTGATGATAAGGGCATGTAGCATTGTGATGACAGGGGTCATGGAACATTGTGATGACATGGTTGAGGGAGTATTGTGATGACTAGTGATGGAACATTGTGATATCAGTGGTGAGAGAGCATTTTGATGAGAATTGCATGGAGAAATTTGATGAAAAGGTTTATGGAGCATTGTGATGACAAGCTTGTGGAGAATTGTGATGACAAGTGCATGGCATATTGTGATGACATGTGTCATGGAGCATTGTGCTGACAAGCACATGGAGCATTTTGGTGAACTATGGCATGGAGCATTGTGATGACAGAGGCATGACGAATTGGTCTGACAAGTTTCATGGATTATTGTGATGACAGTGGGCATGGCGAATTGTGATGACAAGGGCATGGAGCATTGTGAGGACAAGTTTGTGGAGTATTGTGAAGACAGGTGTCTGGAAGCATTGTGATGACATATGTTCTGGTCCATTGTGATGAGAATGGCATGGGTAATTGTGATGCCAAGTGTCATGGAGGATTGTGATGTCAAACGTAATGCAGCGTGTGATGACAAGGTCTTGGTGCATTGTGATGACAAGGGCCATTGAGAAGTTTGATGACAAGGTCGTGAAGCATTGTGATGACAAGCGCATGTACCTTGCTATGACAGAGGTCAAGGAGCATTGCGATTACAAATGCATGGAGAAGAGTGATGACAAGAGCATGTAGCATTGTGATGAGAAGTGTTTTGGAGCACTGTGATGACAAGAACGTGGAGCATTGTAATGAGAAGTCCATGGATAATAGTGATGACGAGTGTCATGGAGCACTGTAATGGCAAGGGGCATGAAGCATTGTGAGGACAGCTCTCATGGAGCATTGTGATGACAACTGTCATGGAGCTTTCTGATGACAAGCTTGTGGAGTATTGTGATGACAATGGCATGGAGCATTGTGATGGAAAGGGTATGGATCATTGTGATGAAAAAGGCATGGACCCTTTTCATGACAGGATTCAAGGAGTATTCCGAAGACAAGAGTCAGGGAGCATTGTGATGACAAAGGTCATGGAGCATTGAGATGACAAGGGCATGGTGTATTGTGATGACAGGCATCATGGAGCGTTGTGATGACAAGTATTATGGAACATTGTGATCACACGGGTTTGGAGCATTGCGATGACATTGTTCATGGATCATATTGATTTCAAGGAGCATGGATCTTTGTGATGAAAAGGGCATGAAGCAATGTGATCCCATGATTTATGGAGGATTGTGATGACAATGGTAATGGAGGAATATGATGACAAGCGCATGGAGCATTGTGATGAAAAGGTCATGTAACGTTTTGCTGACAAAGGCATGGAGCATTGTGATGACAATTTCCTGGAGCATTTAATGAGAAGACAATGGAGCCATTTGATGACAAGTCTCATAGAGCATTCTCACGAAAAGCGGCATGCAGCATTGTGATTACTGTGGTCTTGGAGCATTGTGATGAACAGGGTATGGAGCATTGTGATGAAAAAGGCATGGAGCTTTGTCATGACAGGGTTCCAAGAGCATATTGAAATCAAGTGTCAGGGACCATTGTGGTGATAAGTGAATTGAGCATGGTGATGCCAAAGCTCATGGAGCATTGTGATGAGAAGACCATGGATAATTTTGATGACGAGTGTCATGGGGCATTGTGAGTTCAAGTGTTATGGAACATTGTGATCACAAGGGAGTGGAGCCTTGTGATGACAGAGGTCATGGAGCATTTTGAGTTCATTCTGATGACAATAGCATGAAGCACTATGATGATGGGCATGGTGCATTGTGATGACAGTGTTCATGGAGAATTGAGATGAAAAGGGGCATGGAGCATTGTAGTTACAAGGGTCTTGGAGCTTTGTGATTAGAAGGGCATGCAGCATTGTGATGAGAAGGCCATGGGGGATTCTGATGACATGCGTCATGGAGCTTTGTGATTTCAAGGGCATGGAGCATTGTGATGAGAAGACCATGGATAATGGTGATGACGAGCTTCATGGGGAGTTGTGATGAAAAGTGCTATGGAACATTGTGATCCCAAGGGTTTAGAGCATTGTGACGGCAGATGTCTTGGAGCATTTTGATTTCATTTTGATTACAATAGCGTGAAGCAATATGATGATGGGCATTTTGCATTGTGATGACAAGTTTCATGGAGCATTGAGATGAAAATGGGCATGGAGCATAGTGATCAAAGGGGTCTAGGAGCTTTGTGATGACAGATGTCATGGATCATTTTGATTTCCTTGTGATGACAATAGCCTGAAGCTTTATGATGATGGGCATGGTCCATTGTGATGACAGGTGTAATCGAGCATTGAGATGAAAAGGGGCATGGAGCATTGTGTTTACAGGGGTATAGGAGCATTGTGATGACAAGAGCATGGAGCATTGTGATGAAAAGTGCTTGGAGCCTTTTCATGACACGTTTCAAGGAGCATTCTGATGACGAGTGTCAGGGAGCATTGTGATGACAAAGATCATGGAGCACTGTGATGACAGGTGTCATGGAGCATTGTGATGAGAAAGTCATGAGCATTGGGCTGAAAATATTCATGGAGTATTGTGGTGACAGGGTTCGTGGATCCTTTTGATGGCAAGGGAATGGAACAATGTAATGACAAGGTCCTGGAGCATTGTGATGAGAAGACCATGGAGCCTTGTGATGACAAGTCTGATGGAGCATTCTGATGAAAAGGGGCATGGGGCATTGTGATTACAGGGCCCTGGATCATTGTAATGACAAGAGCAAGGAGCTTTGTGATGAGAAGGCCATGGAGCATTCTCATGATTTGTGTCATGGTATTTTGTGATGACAAGGGCATGGACCATTGTGATTGCAGGCGTCTTGGAGCTTTGTGATGACAAGGGTCATGGAGCCTTGTGAGGAGAAGGCCGTGGGACATTATGATGGCAGGGGTCATGGAGCATTGTTATGACGGGGGTAATGGAACCTTGTGATGAAAAGGGCACGGAATATAGGTCTATAAAATTTCATGGATTATTGGGATGACAGTGGGTATGGAGCATTGTGATGACAAGGGCTCAGAACACTGTGATACATGGGTCATGGAGGATTGTAATGATATGGGCATGGAGCATTGTGATGAGAAGGGCATCGAGAATTGTGATGACAAGCGTCATGGAGCTTTGTGATGACAAGGACATGGAGCAATATGTTGACACGTTTCAGGGAGCATTGTGATGACAATGGCATGGAGCATTGTGATGCCAAGGGTCATGGAGCTGTGTGATAACAAATGTCATGGAGGAGTTTGATGACAAGGGCATGGTGCATTGTGATGAGAAGGGCAGGGAGCATTGTGATGACAGGTGTTATGGAACATTGTGATGTCAGGGCTCATGAAGCATTGTGATGATATGGGCATGGAGCATGGTGATGACAGGTGTCATGGAAGAGTGTGAGATGCCAAGTGTTTTGAGCATTGTGATGACACACATCTTGGATCATTGAGAAGACAAGGGCATGGAGTAGTGTGATGACAGGCATCATGGAGCATTGTGATGAGTGTGTTATGGAACATTGTGATCACAAGGGTTTGGAGCATAGTGATGACAGAGGTCATGAATCATGTTGATTTCAAGGAGCATGGAACATTGTGATGACAAGGGCATGAAGCAATGTGATCCCAAGTTTCAGGGAGGATTGTGATGACAATGGTAATGGAGTATTGTGATGAGAATCACATGGAGCACCGTGATGACAGGGTCATGTAGCATTTTGCTGACAAAGGCATGGAGCATTGTGATGACAAGTGTCATGGAACATTGTGATAACAGGGGTCATAGAGCATTAGGATGACAAGAGCATGGACCATTTTGATGAGAAGAGTCATGGAGCATTTTGATGACAAGAGCCACAGATCATTGTGTTGTCAGGGGTCATTGAGCGTTCTGATGACAGTGGTCATGGAAGATTGGGCTGAAAATGTTCTTGGAGCATTGTGAACACAAGGGAATGGAGCATTGTAGTGACAATATCGTGGAGCATTGTGATGAGATGACCATGGAGTCTTTTGATGACAAGTCTCATGGAGCAAGCTGATGGAAAGGGGCATGGAGCATTGTGATTACAGTTGTCTTGGAGCATTGTGATGACAAGAGCATGGAGCATTGTGATGAGAAGTCCATGGAACATTCTGATGACCTGCATCATGGAGCTTTGTGATGACAATGTCAAGATGCATTGTGATTACAGGGGTCTTGGAGCCTTGTGATGAAAAGGGCATGGATCATTGTGATGACAAAGGCATGGAGCCTTGTCATGACAGGGTTCAAGGAGCATACTGACGACAAGTGTCAGGGAGCATTGTGATGACAAGTGTCATGGAGCACTGTGATGACAAGCGTCATGGAGCCTTGTGATAACCGGGGTCTTGGAGCATTGTGATGAAAAGTGAATGCATCATTGTGATGAAAAAGGCATGGTGCCTTGTCATGATAGGGTTCAAGGAGCACCCTGACGAGAAGTGTCAGGGAGCATTGTGATGAAAAGTGTATTGAGCATTGTGATGACAAAGGTCATGGAGCATTGTGATGAGAAGTCCATGGATAATTGGAATGACGAGTGTCATGGGCTGTTGTGATGACAAGTGTTATGGAACATTGTGATCACAAGGGTTTGAGGCATAGTGATGACAGAGGTCATGGAGCATTTTGATTTCCTTGTGATGACAAAATTATGAAGCATTATGATGAAGGGCATGGTGCATTGTGATGATAGCGTTCATGGAGCTCTGAGATGAAAAGTGTCATGGAGCATTGTTATGACAGGGGTCTTGGAGCATTGTGATGACAAGGGCATGGAGCATTGTGATGAGAAGGCCAAGGAGAATACTGATGACATGCGTCATGGAGCTTCGTGATGACAAGGGCATAGAGCATTTTGATTACATGGGTCTTGGAACATTGAGATGAAAAGGGGCATGAAGCATTGTGATTACAGGGGTAATGGAGCACTGTGATGACAAGTGAATCGAGCATTGTGATGAAAAAGGCATGGATCCTATTCATGACAGGATTCAAGGAGCATTCCGAAGACAAGTGTCAGGGAGCATTGTGATGACAAGTGTATTGAGCATTGTGATGACAAAGGTCATGGAGCATTGAGATGACAGGGGCATGGAGTATTGTGATGACAAGCATCATGGAGTGTTGTGATGACAAGACTTATGGAACATTGTGATCACACGGTTTTGGAGCATTGCGATGACAGAGTTCATGGATCATATTGATTTCAAGGAGCATGGATCTTTGTGATGACAAGGGCATGAAGCAATGTGATCCCAAGATGCATGGAGGATTGTGATGACAATGGTAATGGAGGAATGTGATGACAAGCGCATGGAGCATTGTGATGAAAAGGTCATGTAGCGTTTTGCTGACAAAGGCATGGAGCATTGTGATGACAAGTGTCATGGAGCACTGTGATGACAAACGTCACGTAGCATTGTGATTACAGGGGTCATGGAGCATTGGGATGACACGGCCCAGGATCATTGTGTTGACAAGTGTTATGGAGAATTTTGATGACAAGAGTCCCGGATCATTGTGTTGTCAGGGGTCATGGAGCGTTGTGATGACAGTGGTCATGGAGCATTTGGATGACAAGTGTCATAGAGCATTGTGATCATAAGGTCATGGAGCATTGGACTGAACATGTTCATGGAGTATTGTGTTGAGAGGTGTCATGGAGCATTGTGATGACAAGGGAATGGAGCATTGTGATGACAATGTCCTGGAGCATTTAATGAGAAGACCATGGAGCCATGTGATAACAAGTCTCATAGAGCATTCTCACGAAAAGCGGCATGGAGCACTGTAATTACTGTGGTCTTGGAGCATTGTGATGAACAGGGCATGGAGCATTGTGATGAAAAAGGCATGGAGCCTTGTCATGACAGTGTTCCAAGAGGATATTGACATCAAGTGTCAGGGACCATTGTGATGACAAGTGAATTGACCATTGTGATGCCAAAGCTCATAGAGCATTGTGATGAGAAGACCATGGATAAATTTGATGACGAGCATCATGGGGTGTTGTGAGGTCAAGTGTTATGGAACATTGTGATCACAAGGGAGTGGAGCCTTGTGATGACAGAGGTCATGGAGCATTTTGAGTTCATTCTGATGACAATAGCATGAAGCACTATGATGATGGGCATGGTGCATTGTGATGACAGTGTTCATGGAGAATTGAGATGAAAAGGGGCATGGAGCATTGTAGTTACAAGGGTCTTGAAGCTTTGTGATTAGAAGGGCATGCAACATTGTGATGAGAAGGCCATGAAGGACTCTGATGACATGCGTCATGGAGCTTTGTGATGACAAGGGCATGGAGCATTTTGATGAGAAGACCATGGATAATGGTGATGACGAGTTTCATGGGGCGTTGTGATGAAAAGTGTTATGGAACATTGTGATCCCAAGGGTTTAGAGCATTGTGATGGCTGATGTCTTGGAGCATTTTGATTTCATTTTGAAAACAATAGCGTGAAGCAATATGATGATGGGCATGTTGCATTGTGATGACAAGGTTCATGGAGCATTGAGATGAAAAGAGGCATGGAGCATTGTGATGAAAGGAGTCTAGGAGCTTTGTGATGACAGAAGTCATGGATCATTTGGATTTCCTTGTGATGACAATAGCCTGAAGCTTTATGATGATGGGCATGGTCCATTGTGATGACAGGTGTAATGGAGCATTGAGATGAAAGGGACATGGAGCATTGTGATGAGAAGACCATGGATAATGGTGATGACGAGCGTCATCGGGCGTTGTGATGAAAAGTGTTATGGAACATTGGGATCCCAAGGATTTAGAGTATTGTGATTGCAGATGTCATGGAGCATATTTAATTCATTTTGATTACAATAGCGTGAAGCAATATGATGATGGGCATGTTGCATTGTGATGATAGGGTTCATGGAGCATTTAGATGAAAAGTGGCATGGAGCATTGTGATTACAGGGTTCTTGGAACATTGTGATGACAAGAGCATGGAGCATTGTGATGCCAAAGGTCATGGACCTTTGTGATGACAAATGTCATGTAGCATTTTGATGACAAGGGCATGGTGCATTGTGATGAGTAGGAGAGAGAGCAATGTGATGAGAGGGTCATGGAGCAGTTGGATGAAAAGTTTCCTGGAACATTTTGATGACAGGGGTTATGGATCATTGTGATGTCAAGGGTCACCGAGCATTGTGATGAAAAGGGTCATGGTGCATTTTGATAACAGGGGTTATAGTACATTGTGATGTCAGGGGTCATGGAGCAGTGTGATGATAAGGGCATGTAGCATTGTGATGACAGGGGTCATGGAACATTGTGATGACATGGTTGAGGGAGTATTGTGATGACTAGTGATGGAACATTGTGATATCAGTGGTGAGAGAGCATTTTGATGAGAATTGCATGGAGAAATTTGATGAAAAGGTTTATGGAGCATTGTGATGACAAGCTTGTGGAGAATTGTGATGACAAGTGCATGGCATATTGTGATGACATGTGTCATGGAGCATTGTGCTGACAAGCACATGGAGCATTTTGGTGAACTATGGCATGGAGCATTGTGATGACAGAGGCATGACGAATTGGTCTGACAAGTTTCATGGATTATTGTGATGACAGTGGGCATGGCGAATTGTGATGACAAGGGCATGGAGCATTGTGAGGACAAGTTTGTGGAGTATTGTGAAGACAGGTGTCTGGAAGCATTGTGATGACATATGTTCTGGTCCATTGTGATGAGAATGGCATGGGTAATTGTGATGCCAAGTGTCATGGAGGATTGTGATGTCAAACGTAATGCAGCGTGTGATGACAAGGTCTTGGTGCATTGTGATGACAAGGGCCATTGAGAAGATTGATGAAAAGGTCGTGAAGCATTGTGATGACAAGCGCATGTACCTTGCTATGACAGAGGTCAAGGAGCATTGCAATTACAAATGCATGGAGAAGAGTGATGACAAGAGCATGTAGCATTGTGATGAGAAGTGTTTTGGAGCATTGTGATGACAAGGCCGTGGAGAATTGTGATGACAAGGGACAAGGAGCATTGTGAGGACCAGGGCATGGAGCACTGTGATGACAAGAACGTGGAGCATTGTAATGAGAAGTCCATGGATAATAGTGATGACGAGTGTCATGGAGCACTGTAATGGCAAGGGGCATGAAGCATTGTGAGGACAGCTCTCATGGAGCATTGTGATGACAACTGTCATGGAGCTTTCTGATGACAAGCTTGTGGAGTATTGTGATGACAATGGCATGGAGCATTGTGATGGAAAGGGTATGGATCATTGTGATGAAAAAGGCATGGACCCTTTTCATGACAGGATTCAAGGAGTATTCCGAAGACAAGAGTCAGGGAGCATTGTGATGACAAAGGTCATGGAGCATTGAGATGACAAGGGCATGGTGTATTGTGATGACAGGCATCATGGAGCGTTGTGATGACAAGTATTATGGAACATTGTGATCACACGGGTTTGGAGCATTGCGATGACATTGTTCATGGATCATATTGATTTCAAGGAGCATGGATCTTTGTGATGAAAAGGGCATGAAGCAATGTGATCCCATGATTTATGGAGGATTGTGATGACAATGGTAATGGAGGAATATGATGACAAGCGCATGGAGCATTGTGATGAAAAGGTCATGTAACGTTTTGCTGACAAAGGCATGGAGCATTGTGATGACAATTTCCTGGAGCATTTAATGAGAAGACAATGGAGCCATTTGATGACAAGTCTCATAGAGCATTCTCACGAAAAGCGGCATGCAGCATTGTGATTACTGTGGTCTTGGAGCATTGTGATGAACAGGGTATGGAGCATTGTGATGAAAAAGGCATGGAGCTTTGTCATGACAGGGTTCCAAGAGCATATTGAAATCAAGTGTCAGGGACCATTGTGGTGATAAGTGAATTGAGCATGGTGATGCCAAAGCTCATGGAGCATTGTGATGAGAAGACCATGGATAATTTTGATGACGAGTGTCATAGGGCATTGTGAGTTCAAGTGTTATGGAACATTGTGATCACAAGGGATTGGAGCCTTGTGATGACAGAGGTCATGGAGCATTTTGAGTTCATTCTGATGACAATAGCATGAAGCACTATGATGATGGGCATGGTGCATTGTGATGACAGTGTTCATGGAGAATTGAGATGAAAAGGGGCATGGAGCATTGTAGTTACAAGGGTCTTGGAGCTTTGTGATTAGAAGGGCATGCAGCATTGTGATGAGAAGGCCATGGGGGATTCTGATGACATGCGTCATGGAGCTTTGTGATTTCAAGGGCATGGAGCATTGTGATGAGAAGACCATGGATAATGGTGATGACGAGCTTCATGGGGAGTTGTGATGAAAAGTGCTATGGAACATTGTGATCCCAAGGGTTTAGAGCATTGTGACGGCAGATGTCTTGGAGCATTTTGATTTCATTTTGATTACAATAGCGTGAAGCAATATGATGATGGGCATTTTGCATTGTGATGACAAGTTTCATGGAGCATTGAGATGAAAATGGGCATGGAGCATAGTGATCAAAGGGGTCTAGGAGCTTTGTGATGACAGATGTCATGGATCATTTTGATTTCCTTGTGATGACAATAGCCTGAAGCTTTATGATGATGGGCATGGTCCATTGTGATGACAGGTGTAATCGAGCATTGAGATGAAAAGGGGCATGGAGCATTGTGTTTACAGGGGTATAGGAGCATTGTGATGACAAGAGCATGGAGCATTGTGATGAAAAGTGCTTGGAGCCTTTTCATGACACGTTTCAAGGAGCATTCTGATGACGAGTGTCAGGGAGCATTGTGATGACAAAGATCATGGAGCACTGTGATGACAGGTGTCATGGAGCATTGTGATGAGAAAGTCATGAGCATTGGGCTGAAAATATTCATGGAGTATTGTGGTGACAGGGTTCGTGGATCCTTTTGATGGCAAGGGAATGGAACAATGTAATGACAAGGTCCTGGAGCATTGTGATGAGAAGACCATGGAGCCTTGTGATGACAAGTCTGATGGAGCATTCTGATGAAAAGGGGCATGGGGCATTGTGATTACAGGGCCCTGGATCATTGTAATGACAAGAGCAAGGAGCTTTGTGATGAGAAGGCCATGGAGCATTCTCATGATTTGTGTCATGGTATTTTGTGATGACAAGGGCATGGACCATTGTGATTGCAGGCGTCTTGGAGCTTTGTGATGACAAGTGTCATGGAGCCTTGTGAGGAGAAGGCCGTGGGACATTATGATGGCAGGGGTCATGGAGCATTGTTATGACGGGGGTAATGGAACCTTGTGATGAAAAGGGCACGGAATATAGGTCTATAAAATTTCATGGATTATTGGGATGACAGTGGGTATGGAGCATTGTGATGACAAGGGCTCAGAACACTGTGATACATGGGTCATGGAGGATTGTAATGATATGGGCATGGAGCATTGTGATGAGAAGGGCATCGAGAATTGTGATGACAAGCGTCATGGAGCTTTGTGATGACAAGGACATGGAGCAATATGTTGAGACGTTTCAGGGAGCATTGTGATGACAATGGCATGGAGCATTGTGATGCCAAGGGTCATGGAGCTGTGTGATAACAAATGTCATGGAGGAGTTTGATGACAAGGGCATGGTGCATTGTGATGAGAAGGGCAGGGAGCATTGTGATGACAGGTGTTATGGAACATTGTGATGTCAGGGCTCATGAAGCATTGTGATGATATGGGCATGGAGCATGGTGATGACAGGTGTCATGGAAGAGTGTGAGATGCCAAGTGTTTTGAGCATTGTGATGACACACATCTTGGATCATTGAGAAGACAAGGGCATGGAGTAGTGTGATGACAGGCATCATGGAGCATTGTGATGAGTGTGTTATGGAACATTGTGATCACAAGGGTTTGGAGCATAGTGATGACAGAGGTCATGAATCATGTTGATTTCAAGGAGGATGGAACATTGTGATGACAAGGGCATGAAGCAATGTGATCCCAAGTTTCAGGGAGGATTGTGATGACAATGGTAATGGAGTATTGTGATGAGAATCACATGGAGCACCGTGATGACAGGGTCATGTAGCATTTTGCTGACAAAGGCATGGAGCATTGTGATGACAAGTGTCATGGAACATTGTGATAACAGGGGTCATAGAGCATTAGGATGACAAGAGCATGGACCATTTTGATGAGAAGAGTCATGGAGCATTTTGATGACAAGAGCCACAGATCATTGTGTTGTCAGGGGTCATTGAGCGTTCTGATGACAGTGGTCATGGAAGATTGGGCTGAAAATGTTCTTGGAGCATTGTGAACACAAGGGAATGGAGCATTGTAGTGACAATATCGTGGAGCATTGTGATGAGATGACCATGGAGTCTTTTGATGACAAGTCTCATGGAGCAAGCTGATGGAAAGGGGCATGGAGCATTGTGATTACAGTTGTCTTGGAGCATTGTGATGACAAGAGCATGGAGCATTGTGATGAGAAGTCCATGGAACATTCTGATGACCTGCATCATGGAGCTTTGTGATGACAATGTCAAGATGCATTGTGATTACAGGGGTCTTGGAGCCTTGTGATGAAAAGGGCATGGATCATTGTGATGACAAAGGCATGGAGCCTTGTCATGACAGGGTTCAAGGAGCATACTGACGACAAGTGTCAGGGAGCATTGTGATGACAAGTGTCATGGAGCACTGTGATGACAAGCGTCATGGAGCCTTGTGATAACCGGGGTCTTGGAGCATTGTGATGAAAAGTGAATGCATCATTGTGATGAAAAAGGCATGGTGCCTTGTCATGATAGGGTTCAAGGAGCACCCTGACGAGAAGTGTCAGGGAGCATTGTGATGAAAAGTGTATTGAGCATTGTGATGACAAAGGTCATGGAGCATTGTGATGAGAAGTCCATGGATAATTGGAATGACGAGTGTCATGGGCTGTTGTGATGACAAGTGTTATGGAACATTGTGATCACAAGGGTTTGAGGCATAGTGATGACAGAGGTCATGGAGCATTTTGATTTCCTTGTGATGACAAAATTATGAAGCATTATGATGAAGGGCATGGTGCATTGTGATGATAGCGTTCATGGAGCTCTGAGATGAAAAGTGTCATGGAGCATTGTTATGACAGGGGTCTTGGAGCATTGTGATGACAAGGGCATGGAGCATTGTGATGAGAAGGCCAAGGAGAATACTGATGACATGCGTCATGGAGCTTCGTGATGACAAGGGCATAGAGCATTTTGATTACATGGGTCTTGGAACATTGAGATGAAAAGGGGCATGAAGCATTGTGATTACAGGGGTAATGGAGCACTGTGATGACAAGTGAATCGAGCATTGTGATGAAAAAGGCATGGATCCTATTCATGACAGGATTCAAGGAGCATTCCGAAGACAAGTGTCAGGGAGCATTGTGATGACAAGTGTATTGAGCATTGTGATGACAAAGGTCATGGAGCATTGAGATGACAGGGGCATGGAGTATTGTGATGACAAGCATCATGGAGTGTTGTGATGACAAGACTTATGGAACATTGTGATCACACGGTTTTGGAGCATTGCGATGACAGAGTTCATGGATCATATTGATTTCAAGGAGCATGGATCTTTGTGATGACAAGGGCATGAAGCAATGTGATCCCAAGATGCATGGAGGATTGTGATGACAATGGTAATGGAGGAATGTGATGACAAGCGCATGGAGCATTGTGATGAAAAGGTCATGTAGCGTTTTGCTGACAAAGGCATGGAGCATTGTGATGACAAGTGTCATGGAGCACTGTGATGACAAACGTCACGTAGCATTGTGATTACAGGGGTCATGGAGCATTGGGATGACACGGCCCAGGATCATTGTGTTGACAAGTGTTATGGAGAATTTTGATGACAAGAGTCCCGGATCATTGTGTTGTCAGGGGTCATGGAGCGTTGTGATGACAGTGGTCATGGAGCATTTGGATGACAAGTGTCATAGAGCATTGTGATCATAAGGTCATGGAGCATTGGACTGAACATGTTCATGGAGTATTGTGTTGAGAGGTGTCATGGAGCATTGTGATGACAAGGGAATGGAGCATTGTGATGACAATGTCCTGGAGCATTTAATGAGAAGACCATGGAGCCATGTGATAACAAGTCTCATAGAGCATTCTCACGAAAAGCGGCATGGAGCACTGTAATTACTGTGGTCTTGGAGCATTGTGATGAACAGGGCATGGAGCATTGTGATGAAAAAGGCATGGAGCCTTGTCATGACAGTGTTCCAAGAGGATATTGACATCAAGTGTCAGGGACCATTGTGATGACAAGTGAATTGACCATTGTGATGCCAAAGCTCATAGAGCATTGTGATGAGAAGACCATGGATAAATTTGATGACGAGCATCATGGGGTGTTGTGAGGTCAAGTGTTATGGAACATTGTGATCACAAGGGAGTGGAGCCTTGTGATGACAGAGGTCATGGAGCATTTTGAGTTCATTCTGATGACAATAGCATGAAGCACTATGATGATGGGCATGGTGCATTGTGATGACAGTGTTCATGGAGAATTGAGATGAAAAGGGGCATGGAGCATTGTAGTTACAAGGGTCTTGAAGCTTTGTGATTAGAAGGGCATGCAACATTGTGATGAGAAGGCCATGAAGGATTCTGATGACATGCGTCATGGAGCTTTGTGATGACAAGGGCATGGAGCATTTTGATGAGAAGACCATGGATAATGGTGATGACGAGTTTCATGGGGCGTTGTGATGAAAAGTGTTATGGAACATTGTGATCCCAAGGGTTTAGAGCATTGTGATGGCTGATGTCTTGGAGCATTTTGATTTCATTTTGAAAACAATAGCGTGAAGCAATATGATGATGGGCGTGTTGCATTGTGATGACAAGGTTCATGGAGCATTGAGATGAAAAGAGCCATGGAGCATTGTGATGAAAGGGGTCTAGGAGCTTTGTGATGACAGAGGTCATGGATCATTTGGATTTCCTTGTGATGACAATAGCCTGAAGCTTTATGATGATGGACATTGTCCATTGTGATGACAGGTGTAATGGAGCATTGAGATGAAAGGGATATGGAACATTGTTATGAGAAGACCATGGATAATGGTGATGACGAGCGTCATGGGGCGTTGTGATGAAAAGTGTTATGGAACATTGGGATCCCAAGGGTTTAGAGCATTGTGATGGCAGATGTCATGGAGCATATTTAATTCATTTTGATTACAATAGCGTGAAGCAATATGATGATGGGCATGTTGCATTGTGATGATAGGGTTCATGGAGCATTTAGATGAAAAGTGGCATGGAGCATTGTGATTACAGGGTTCTTGGAACATTGTGATGACAAGGGCATGGAGCATTCTGATGCCAAAGGTCATGGACCTTTGTGATGACAAATGTCATGTAGCATTTTGATGACAAGGGCATGGTGCATTGTGATGAGTAAGAGAGAGAGCAATGTGATGAGAGGGTCATGGAGCAGTTGGATGAAAAGTTTCCTGGAACATTTTGATGACAGGGGTTATGGATCATTGTGATGTCAAGGGTCACCGAGCATTGTGATGAAAAGGGTCATGGTGCATTTTGATGACATGGGTTATAGTACATTGTGATGTCAGGGGTCATGGAGCAGTGTGATGATAAGGGCATGTAGCATTGTGATGACAGGGGTCATGGAACATTGTGATGACATGGTTGAGGGAGTATTGTGATGACTAGTGATGGAACATTGTGATATCAGTGGTGAGAGAGCATTTTGATGAGAATTGCATGGAGAAATTTGATGAAAAGGTTTATGGAGCATTGTGATGACAAGCTTGTGGAGAATTGTGATGACAAGTGCATGGCATATTGTGATGACATGTGTCATGGAACATTGTGCTGACAAGCACATGGAGCATTTTGGTGAACAATGGCATGGAGCATTGTGATGACAGAGGCATGACGAATTGGTCTGACAAGTTTCATGGATTATTGTGATGACAGTGGGCATGGCGCATTGTGATGACAAGGGCATGGAGCATTGTGAGGACAAGTTTGTCGAGTATTGTGAAGACAGGTGTCTGGAAGCATTGTGATGACATATGTTCTGGTCCATTGTGATGAGAATGGCATGGGTAATTGTGATGCCAAGTGTCATGGAGGATTGTGATGTCAAATGTAATGCAGCGTGTGATGACAAGGTCTTGGTGCATTGTGATGACAAGGGCCATTGAGAAGTTTGATGACAAGTCGTGAAGCATTGTGATGACAAGCGCATGTACCTTGCTATGACAGAGGTCAAGGAGCATTGCGATTAAAAATGCATGGAGAAGAGTGATGACAAGAGCATGTAGCATTGTGATGAGAAGTGTTTTGGAGCATTGTGATGACAAGGCCGTGGAGAATTGTGATGACAAGGGACATGGAGCATTGTGAGGACCAGGGCATGAAGCACTGTGATGACAAGAACGTGGAGCATTGTAATGAGAAGTCCATGGATAATAGTGATGACGAGTGTCATGGAGCACTGTAATGGCAAGGGGCATGGAGCATTGTGAGGACAGCTCTCATGGAGCATTGTGATGACAACTGTCATGGAGCTTTCTGATGACAAGCTTGTGGAGTATTGTGATGACAATGGCATGGAGCATTGTAATGGAAAGGGTATGGATCATTGTGATGAAAAAGGCATGGACCCTTTTCATGACAGGATTCAAGGAGTATTCCGAAGACAAGAGTCAGGGAGCATTGTGTTGACAAAGGTCATGGAGCTTTGAGATGACAAGGGCATGGAGTATTGTGATGACAGGCATCATGGAGCGTTGTGATGACAAGTATTATGGAACATTGTGATCACACGTGTTTGGAGCATTGCGATGACATTGTTCATGGATCATATTGATTTAAAGGAGCATGGATCTTTGTGATGAAAAGGGCATGAAGCAATGTGAACCCATGATTTATGGAGGATTGTGATGACAATGGTAATGGAGGAATATGATGACAAGTGCATGGAGCATTGTGATGAAAAGGTCATGTAACGTTTTGCTGACAAAGGCATGGAGCATTGTGATGACAATTTCCTGGAGCATTTAATGAGAAGACAATGGAGCCATTTGATGACAAGTCTCATAGAGCATTCTCACAAAAAGCGGCATGGAGCATTGTGATTACTGTGGTCTTGGAGCATTGTGATGAACAGGGTATGGAGCATTGTGATGAAAAAGGCATGGAGCTTTGTCATGACAGGGTTCCAAGAGCATATTGAAATCAAGTGTCAGGGACCACTGTGATGATAAGTGAATTGAGCATGGTGATGCCAAAGCTCATGGAGTATTGTGATGAGAAGACCATGGATAATTTTGATGACGAGTGTCATGGGGCGTTGTGAGGTCAAGTGTTATGGAACATTGTGATCACAAGGGATTGGAGCCTTGTGATAACAGAGGTCATGGAGCATTTTGAGTTCATTCTGATGACAATAGCATGAAGCACTATGATGATGGGCATGGTGCATTGTGATGACAGTGTTCATGGAGAATTGAGATGAAAAGGGGCATGGAACATTGTAGTTACAAGGGTCTTGGAGCTTTGTGAAGAGAAGGGCATGCAGCATTGTGATGAGAAGGCCATGGAGGATTCTGATGACATGCGTCATGGAGCTTTGTGATGACAAGGGCATGGAGCATTGTGATGAGAAGACCATGGATAATGGTGATGACGAGCTTCATGGGGCGTTGTGATGAAAAGTGCTATGGAACATTGTGATCCCAAGGGTTTAGAGCATTGTGATGGCAGATGTCTTGGAGCATTTTGATTTCATTTTGATTACAATAGCGTGAATCAATATGATGATGGGCATGTTGCATTGTGATGACAAGGTTCATGGAGCATTGAGATGAAAATGGGCATGGAACATTGTGATGAAAGGGGTCTAGGAGATTTGTGATGACAGAGGTCATGGATCATTTGGATTTCCTTGTGATGACAATAGCCTGAAGCTTTATGATGATGGGCATGGTCCATTGTGATGACAGGTGTAATCGAGCATTGAGATGAAAAGGGGCATGGAGCATTGTGTTTACAGGGGTATAGGAGCATTGTGATGACAAGAGCATGGAGCATTGTGATGAAAAGTGCTTGGAGCCTTTTCATGACATGTTTCAAGGAGCATTCTGATGATGAGTGTCAGGGAGCATTGTGATGACAAAGATCATGGAGCACTGTGATGACAGGTGTCATGGAGCATTGTGATGAGAAAGTCATGAGCATTGGGCTGAAAATATTCATGGAGTATTGTGGTGACAGGGTTCGTGGATCCTTTTGAAGGCAAGGGAATGGAGCAATGTAATGACAAGGTCCTGGAGCATTGTGATGAGAAGACCATGGAGCCTTGTGATGACAAGTCTGATGGAGCATTCTGATGAAAAGGGGCATGGGGCATTGTGATTACAGGGCCCTGGATCATTGTAATGACAAGAGCAAGGAGCTTTGTGATGAGAAGGCCATGGAGCATTCTCATGATTTGTGTCATGGTATTTTGTGATGACAAGGGCATGGACCATTGTGATTGCAGGCGTCTTGGAGCTTTGTGATGACAAGGGTCATGGAGCCTTGTGAGGAGAAGGCCGTGGGACATTATGATGGCAGGGGTCATGGAGCATTGTTATGACGGGGGTAATGGAACATTGTGATGAAAAGGGCACGGAACATAGGTTTATAAAATTTCATGGATTATTGTGATGACAGTGGGTATGGAGCATTGTGATGACAAGGGCTCGGAACACTGTGATACATGGGTCATGGAGGATTGTAATGACATGGGCATGGAACATTGTGATGAGAAGGGCATCGAGAATTGTGATGACAAGCGTCATGTGGCTTTGTGATGACAAGGACATGGAGCAATATGTTGAGACGTTTCAGGGAGCATTGTGAGGACAATGGCATGGAGCATTGTGATGCCAAGGGTCATGGAGCTGTGTGATAACAAATGTCATGGAGCAGTTTGATGACAAGGGCATGGTGCATTGTGATGAGAAGGGAAGGGAACATTGTGATGACAGGTGTTATGGAACATTGTGATGTCAGGGCTCATGGAGCATTGTGATGATATGGGCATGGAGCATGGTGATGACAGGTGTCATGGAACAGTGTGAGATGCCAAGTGTTTTGAGCATTGTGAGGACAAACATCTTGGATCATTGAGATGACAAGGGCATGGAGTAGTGTGATGACAGGCATCATGGAGCATTGTGATGAGTGTGTTATGGAACATTGTGATCACAAGGGTTTGGAGCATAGTGATGACAGAGGTCATGAATCATGTTGATTTCAAGGAGCATGGAACATTGTGATGACAAGGGCATGAAGCAATGTGATCCCAAGTTTCAGGGAGGATTGTGATGACAATGGTAATGGAGTATTGTGATGAGAATCACATGGAGCACCGTGATGACAAGGTCATGTAGCATTTTGCTGACAAAGGCATGGAGCATTGTGATGACAAGTGTCATGGAACATTGTGATAACAGGGGTCATAGAGCATTAGGATGACAAGAGCATGGACCATTTTGATGAGAAGAGTCATGGAGCATTTTGATGACAAGAGCCACAGATCATTGTGTTGTCAGGGGTCATTGAGCGTTCTGATGACAGTGGTCATGGAAGATTGGGCTGAAAATGTTCTTGGAGCATTGTGAACACAAGGGAATGGAGCATTGTGGTGACAATATCGTGGAGCATTGTGATGAGATGACCATGGAGTCTTTTGATGACAAGTCTCATGGAGCAAGCTGATGGAAAGGGGCATGGAGCATTGTGATTACAGTTGTCTTGGAGCATTGTGATGACAAGAGCATGGAGCATTGTGATGAGAAGTCCATGGAACATTCTGATGACCTGCATCATGGAGCTTTGTGATGACAATGTCAAGATGCATTGTGATTACAGGGGTCTTGGAGCCTTGTGATGAAAAGGGCATGGATCATTGTGATGACAAAGGCATGGAGCCTTGTCATGACAGGGTTCAAGGAGCATACTGACGACAAGTGTCAGGGAGCATTGTGATGACAAGTGTCATGGAGCACTGTGATGACAAGCGTCATGGAGCCTTGTGATAACCGGGGTCTTGGAGCATTGTGATGAAAAGTGAATGTATCATTGTGATGAAAAAGGCATGGTGCCTTGTCATGATAGGGTTCAAGGAGCACCCTGACGAGAAGTGTCAGGGAGCATTGTGATGAAAAGTGTATTGAGCATTGTGATGACAAAGGTCATGGAGCATTGTGATGAGAAGTCCATGGATAATTGGAATGACGAGTGTCATGGGCTGTTGTGATGACAAGTGTTATGGAACATTGTGATCACAAGGGTTTGAGGCATAGTGATGACAGAGGTCATGGAGCATTTTGATTTCATTGTGATGACAAAATTATGAAGCATTATGATGAAGGGCATGGTGCATTGTGATGATAGCGTTCATGGAGCTCTGAGATGAAAAGTGTCATGGAGAATTGTTATGACAGGGGTCTTGGAGCATTGTGATGACAAGCGCATGGAGCATTGTGATGAGAAGGCCAAGGAGAATACTGATGACATGCGTCATGGAGCTTCGTGATGACAAGGGCATAGAGCATTTTGATTACATGGGTCTTGGAACATTGAGATGAAAAGGGGCATGGAGCATTGTGATTACAGGGGTAATGGAGCACTGTGATGACAAGTGAATCGAGCATTGTGATGAAAAAGGCATGGATCCTATTCATGACAGGATTCAAGGAGCATTCCGAAGACAAGTGTCAGGGAGCATTGTGATGACAAGTGTATTGAGCATTGTGATGACAATGGTCATGGAGCATTGAGATGACAGGGGCATGGAGTATTGTGATGACAGGCATCATGGAGTGTTGTGATGACAAGACTTATGGAACATTGTGATCACACGGTTTTGGAGCATTGCGATGACAGAGTTCATGGATCATATTGATTTCAAGGAGCATTGATCTTTGTGATGACAAGGGCATGAAGCAATGTGATCCCAAGATGCATGGAGGATTGTGATGACAATGGTAATGGAGGAATGTGATGACAAGCGCATGGAGCATTGTGATGAAAAGGTCATGTAGCGTTTTGCTGACAAAGGCATGGAGCATTGTGATGACAAGTGTCATGGAGCACTGTGATGACAAACGTCACGTAGCATTGTGATTACAGGGGTCATGGAGCATTGGGATGACACGGCCCAGGATCATTGTGTTGACAAGTGTTATGGAGAATTTTGATGACAAGAGTCCCGGATCATTGTGTTGTCAGGGGTCATGGAGCGTTGTGATGACAGTGGTCATGGAGCATTTGGATGACAAGTGTCATAGAGCATTGTGATCATAAGGTCATGGAGCATTGGACTGAACATGTTCATGGAGTATTGTGTTGAGAGGTGTCATGGAGCATTGTGATGACAAGGGAATGGAGCATTGTGATGACAATGTCCTGGAGCATTTAATGAGAAGACCATGGAGCCATGTGATAACAAGTCTCATAGAGCATTCTCACGAAAAGCGGCATGGAGCACTGTAATTACTGTGGTCTTGGAGCATTGTGATGAACAGGGCATGGAGCATTGTGATGAAAAAGGCATGGAGCCTTGTCATGACAGTGTTCCAAGAGGATATTGACATCAAGTGTCAGGGACCATTGTGATGACAAGTGAATTGACCATTGTGATGCCAAAGCTCATAGAGCATTGTGATGAGAAGACCATGGATAAATTTGATGACGAGCATCATGGGGTGTTGTGAGGTCAAGTGTTATGGAACATTGTGATCACAAGGGAGTGGAGCCTTGTGATGACAGAGGTCATGGAGCATTTTGAGTTCATTCTGATGACAATAGCATGAAGCACTATGATGATGGGCATGGTGCATTGTGATGACAGTGTTCATGGAGAATTGAGATGAAAAGGGGCATGGAGCATTGTAGTTACAAGGGTCTTGGAGCTTTGTGATTAGAAGGACATGCAACATTGTGATGAGAAGGCCATGAAGGATTCTAATGACATGCGTCATGGAGCTTTGTGATGACAAGGGCATGGAGCATTTTGATGAGAAGACCATGGATAATGGTGATGACGAGTTTCATGGGGCGTTGTGATGAAAAGTGTTATGGAACATTGTGATCCCAAGGGTTTAGAGCATTGTGATGGCTGATGTCTTGGAGCATTTTGATTTCATTTTGAAAACAATAGCGTGAAGCAATATGATGATGGGCGTGTTGCATTGTGATGACAAGGTTCATGGAGCATTGAGATGAAAAGAGGCATGGAGCATTGTGATGAAAGGGGTCTAGGAGCTTTGTGATGACAGAGGTCATGGATCATTTGGATTTCCTTGTGATGACAATAGCCTGAAGCTTTATGATGATGGGCATTGTCCATTGTGATGACAGGTGTAATGGAGCATTGAGATGAAAGGGACATGGAGCATTGTGATGAGAAGACCATGGATAATGGTGATGACGAGCGTCATGGGGCGTTGTGATGAAAAGTGTTATGGAACATTGGGATCCCAAGGGTTTAGAGCATTGTGATGGCAGATGTCATGGAGCATATTTAATTCATTTTGATTACAATAGCGTGAAGCAATATGATGATGGGCATGTTGCATTGTGATGATAGGGTTCATGGAGCATTTAGATGAAAAGTGGCATGGAGCATTGTGATTACAGGGTTCTTGGAACATTGTGATGACAAGGGCATGGAGCATTCTGATGCCAAAGTCATGGACCTTTGTGATGACAAATGTCATGTAGCATTTTGATGACAAGGGCATGGTGCATTGTGATGAGTAAGACAGAGAGCAATGTGATGAGAGGGTCATGGAGCAGTTGGATGAAAAGTTTCCTGGAACATTTTGATGACAGGGGTTATGGATCATTGTGATGTCTAGGGTCATCGAGCATTGTGATGAAAAGGGTCATGGTGCATTTTGATGACAGGGCTTATAGTACATTGTGATGTCAGGGGTCATGGAGCAGTGTGATGATAAGGGCATGTAGCATTGTGATGACAGGGGTCATGGAACATTGTGATGACATGGTTGAGGGAGTATTGTGATGACTAGTGATGGAACATTGTGATATCAGTGGTGAGAGAGCATTTTGATGAGAATTGCATGGAGAAATTTGATGAAAAGTTTTATGGAGCATTGTGATGACAAGCTTGTGGAGAATTGTGATGACAAGTGCATGGCATATTGTGATGACATGTGTCATGGAGCATTGTGCTGACAAGCACATGGAGCATTTTGGTGAACAATGGCATGGAGCATTGTGATGACAGAGGCATGACGAATGGGTCTGACAAGTTTCATGGATTATTGTGATGACAGTGGGCATGGCGAATTGTGATGACAAGGGCATGGAGCATTGTGAGGACAAATTTGTGGAGTATTGTGAAGACAGGTGTCCGGGAGCATTGTGATGACATATGTTCTGGTCCATTGTGATGAGAATGGCATGGGTAATTGTGATGCCAAGTGTCATGGAGGATTGTGATGTCAAACGTAATGCAGCGTGTGATGACAAGGTCTTGGTGCATTGTGATGACAAGGGCCATTGAGAAGTTTGATGACAAGCTCGTGAAGCATTGTGATGACAAGCGCATGTATCTTGCTATGACAGAGGTCAAGGAGCATTGCGATTACAAATGCATGGAGAAGAGTGATGACAAGAGCATGTAGCATTGTGATGAGAAGTGTTTTGGAGCATTGTGATGACAAGGCCTTGGAGAATTGTGATGACAAGGGACATGGAGCATTGTGAGGACCAGGGCATGGAGCACTGTGATGACAAGAACGTGGAGCATTGTAATGAGAAGTCCATGGATAATAGTGATGACGAGTGTCATGGAGCACTGTAATGGCAAGGGGCATGGAGCATTGTGAGGACAGCTCTCATGGAGCATTGTGATGACAACTGTCATGGAGCTTTCTGATGACAAGCTTGTGGAGTATTGTGATGACAATGGCATGGAGCATTGTGATGGAAAGGGTATGGATCATTGTGATGAAAAAGGCATGGACCCTTTTCATGACAGGATTCAAGGAGTATTCTGAAGACAAGTGTCAGGGAGCATTGTGATGACAAAGGTCATGGAGCATTGAGATGACAAGGGCATGGAGTATTGTGATGACAGGCATCATGGAGCGTTGTGATGACAAGTATTATTGAACATTGTGATCACACGGGTTTGGAGCATTGTGATGACATTGTTCATGGATCATATTGATTTCAAGGAGCATGGATCTTTGTGATGAAAAGGGCATGAAGCAATGTGATCCCATGATTTATGGAGGATTGTGATGACAATGGTAATGGAGGAATATGATGACAAGCGCATGGAGCATTGTGATGAAAAGGTCATGTAACGTTTTGCTGACAAAGGCATGGAACATTGTGATGACAATTTCCTGGAGCATTTAATGAGAAGACAATGGAGCCATTTGATGACAAGTCTCATAGAGCATTCTCACGAAAAGCGGCATGGAGCATTGTGATTACTGTGGTCTTGGAGCATTGTGATGAACAGGGTATGGAGCATTGTGATGAAAAAGGCATGGAGCTTTGTCATGACAGGGTTCCAAGAGCATATTGAAATCAAGTGCCAGGGACCATTGTGATGATAAGTGAATTGAGCATGGTGATGCCAAAGCTCATGGAGCATTGTGATGAGAAGACCATGGATAATTTTGATGACGAGTGTCATGGGGCGTTGTGAGGTCAAGTGTTATGGAACATTGTGATCACAAGGGATTGGAGCCTTGTGATGACAGAGGTCATGGAGCATTTTGAGTTCATTCTGATGACAATAGCATGAAGCACTATGATGATGGGCATGGTGCATTGTGATGACAGTGTTCATGGAGAATTGAGATGAAAAGGGGCATGGAACATTGTAGTTACAAGGGTCTTGGAGCTTTGTGAAGAGAAGGGCATGCAGCATTGTGATGAGAAGGCCATGGAGGATTCTGATGACATGCGTCATGGAGCTTTGTGATGACAAGGGCATGGAGCATTGTGATGAGAAGACCATGGATAATGGTGATGACGAGCTTCATGGGGCGTTGTGATGAAAAGTGTTATGGAACATTGTGATCCCAAGGGTTTAGAACATTGTGATGGCTGATGTCTTGGAGCATTTTGATTTCATTTTGATTACAATAGCGTGAAGCAATATGATGATGGGCGTGTTGCATTGTGATGACAAGGTTCATGGAGCATTGAGATGAAAATGGGCATGGAGCATTGTGATCAAAGGGGTCTAGGAGCTTTGTGATGACAGAGGTCATGGATCAATTTGATTTCCTTGTGATGACAATAGCCTGAAGCTTTATGATGATGGGCATGGTCCATTGTGATGACAGGTGTAATCGAGCATTGAGATGAAAAGTGGCATGGAACATTGTGTTTATAGGGGTATAGGAGCATTGTGATGACAAGAGCATGGAGCATTGTGATGAAAAGTGCTTGGAGCCTTTTCATGACATGTTTCAAGGAGCATTCTGATGACGAGTGTCAGGGAGCATTGTGATGACAAAGATCATGGAGCACTGTGATGACAGGTGTCATGGAGCATTGTGATGAGAAAGTCATGAGCATTGGGCTGAAAATATTCATGGAGTATTGTGGTGACAGGGTTCGTGGATCCTTTTGATGGCAAGGGAATGGAACAATGTAATGACAAGGTCCTGGAGCATTGTGATGAGAAGACCATGGAGCCTTGTGATGACAAGTCTGATGGAGCATTCTGATGAAAAGGGGGATGGGGCATTGTGATTACAGGGCCCTGGATCATTGTAATGACAAGAGCAAGGAGCTTTGTGATGAGAAGGCCATGGAGCATTCTCATGATTTGTGTCATGGTATTTTGTGATGACAAGGGCATGGACCATTGTGATTGCAGGCGTCTTGGAGCTTTGTGATGACAAGGGTCATGGAGCCTTGTGAGGAGAAGGCCGTGGGACATTATGATGGCAGGGGTCATGGAGCATTGTTATGACGGGGGTAATGGAACCTTGTGATGAAAAGGGCACGGAATATAGGTCTATAAAATTTCATGGATTATTGGGATGACAGTGGGTATGGAGCATTGTGATGACAAGGGCTCAGAACACTGTGATACATGGGTCATGGAGGATTGTAATGATATGGGCATGGAGCATTGTGATGAGAAGGGCATCGAGAATTGTGATGACAAGCGTCATGGAGCTTTGTGATGACAAGGACATGGAGCAATATGTTGAGACGTTTCAGGGAGCATTGTGATGACAATGGCATGGAGCATTGTGATGCCAAG
Source organism: Mesoplodon densirostris (assembly GCF_025265405.1). Lineage (NCBI taxonomy): Eukaryota > Metazoa > Chordata > Mammalia > Artiodactyla > Ziphiidae > Mesoplodon > Mesoplodon densirostris. Next base: position 5,414,408 of record NC_082682.1, read on the forward strand.
GGTCATGGAGCTGTGTGATAACAAATGTCATGGAGGAGTTTGATGACAAGGGCATGGTGCATTGTGATGAGAAGGGCAGGGAGCATTGTGATGACAGGTGTTATGGAACATTGTGATGTCAGGGCTCATGAAGCATTGTGATGATATGGGCATGGAGCATGGTGATGACAGGTGTCATGGAAGAGTGTGAGATGCCAAGTGTTTTGAGCATTGTGATGACACACATCTTGGATCATTGAGAAGACAAGGGCATGGAGTAGTGTGATGACAGGCATCATGGAGCATTGTGATGAGTGTGTTATGGAACATTGTGATCACAAGGGTTTGGAGCATAGTGATGACAGAGGTCATGAATCATGTTGATTTCAAGGAGCATGGAACATTGTGATGACAAGGGCATGAAGCAATGTGATCCCAAGTTTCAGGGAGGATTGTGATGACAATGGTAATGGAGTATTGTGATGAGAATCACATGGAGCACCGTGATGACAGGGTCATGTAGCATTTTGCTGACAAAGGCATGGAGCATTGTGATGACAAGTGTCATGGAACATTGTGATAACAGGGGTCATAGAGCATTAGGATGACAAGAGCATGGACCATTTTGATGAGAAGAGTCATGGAGCATTTTGATGACAAGAGCCACAGATCATTGTGTTGTCAGGGGTCATTGAGCGTTCTGATGACAGTGGTCATGGAAGATTGGGCTGAAAATGTTCTTGGAGCATTGTGAACACAAGGGAATGGAGCATTGTGGTGACAATATCGTGGAGCATTGTGATGAGATGACCATGGAGTCTTTTGATGACAAGTCTCATGGAGCAAGCTGATGGAAAGGGGCATGGAGCATTGTGATTACAGTTGTCTTGGAGCATTGTGATGACAAGAGCATGGAGCATTGTGATGAGAAGTCCATGGAACATTCTGATGACCTGCATCATGGAGCTTTGTGATGACAATGTCAAGATGCATTGTGATTACAGGGGTCTTGGAGCCTTGTGATGAAAAGGGCATGGATCATTGTGATGACAAAGGCATGGAGCCTTGTCATGACAGGGTTCAAGGAGCATACTGACGACAAGTGTCAGGGAGCATTGTGATGACAAGTGTCATGGAGCACTGTGATGACAAGCGTCATGGAGCCTTGTGATAACCGGGGTCTTGGAGCATTGTGATGAAAAGTGAATGCATCATTGTGATGAAAAAGGCATGGTGCCTTGTCATGATAGGGTTCAAGGAGCACCCTGACGAGAAGTGTCAGGGAGCATTGTGATGAAAAGTGTATTGAGCATTGTGATGACAAAGGTCATGGAGCATTGTGATGAGAAGTCCATGGATAATTGGAATGACGAGTGTCATGGGCTGTTGTGATGACAAGTGTTATGGAACATTGTGATCACAAGGGTTTGAGGCATAGTGATGACAGAGGTCATGGAGCATTTTGATTTCCTTGTGATGACAAAATTATGAAGCATTATGATGAAGGGCATGGTGCATTGTGATGATAGCGTTCATGGAGCTCTGAGATGAAAAGTGTCATGGAGCATTGTTATGACAGGGGTCTTGGAGCATTGTGATGACAAGGGCATGGAGCATTGTGATGAGAAGGCCAAGGAGAATACTGATGACATGCGTCATGGAGCTTCGTGATGACAAGGGCATAGAGCATTTTGATTACATGGGTCTTGGAACATTGAGATGAAAAGGGGCATGAAGCATTGTGATTACAGGGGTAATGGAGCACTGTGATGACAAGTGAATCGAGCATTGTGATGAAAAAGGCATGGATCCTATTCATGACAGGATTCAAGGAGCATTCCGAAGACAAGTGTCAGGGAGCATTGTGATGACAAGTGTATTGAGCATTGTGATGACAAAGGTCATGGAGCATTGAGATGACAGGGGCATGGAGTATTGTGATGACAAGCATCATGGAGTGTTGTGATGACAAGACTTATGGAACATTGTGATCACACGGTTTTGGAGCATTGCGATGACAGAGTTCATGGATCATATTGATTTCAAGGAGCATGGATCTTTGTGATGACAAGGGCATGAAGCAATGTGATCCCAAGATGCATGGAGGATTGTGATGACAATGGTAATGGAGGAATGTGATGACAAGCGCATGGAGCATTGTGATGAAAAGGTCATGTAGCGTTTTGCTGACAAAGGCATGGAGCATTGTGATGACAAGTGTCATGGAGCACTGTGATGACAAACGTCAGGTAGCATTGTGATTACAGGGGTCATGGAGCATTGGGATGACACGGCCCAGGATCATTGTGTTGACAAGTGTTATGGAGAATTTTGATGACAAGAGTCCCGGATCATTGTGTTGTCAGGGGTCATGGAGCGTTGTGATGACAGTGGTCATGGAGCATTTGGATGACAAGTGTCATAGAGCATTGTGATCATAAGGTCATGGAGCATTGGACTGAACATGTTCATGGAGTATTGTGTTGAGAGGTGTCATGGAGCATTGTGATGACAAGGGAATGGAGCATTGTGATGACAATGTCCTGGAGCATTTAATGAGAAGACCATGGAGCCATGTGATAACAAGTCTCATAGAGCATTCTCACGAAAAGCGGCATGGAGCACTGTAATTACTGTGGTCTTGGAGCATTGTGATGAACAGGGCATGGAGCATTGTGATGAAAAAGGCATGGAGCCTTGTCATGACAGTGTTCCAAGAGGATATTGACATCAAGTGTCAGGGACCATTGTGATGACAAGTGAATTGACCATTGTGATGCCAAAGCTCATAGAGCATTGTGATGAGAAGACCATGGATAAATTTGATGACGAGCATCATGGGGTGTTGTGAGGTCAAGTGTTATGGAACATTGTGATCACAAGGGAGTGGAGCCTTGTGATGACAGAGGTCATGGAGCATTTTGAGTTCATTCTGATGACAATAGCATGAAGCACTATGATGATGGGCATGGTGCATTGTGATGACAGTGTTCATGGAGAATTGAGATGAAAAGGGGCATGGAGCATTGTAGTTACAAGGGTCTTGAAGCTTTGTGATTAGAAGGGCATGCAACATTGTGATGAGAAGGCCATGAAGGATTCTGATGACATGCGTCATGGAGCTTTGTGATGACAAGGGCATGGAGCATTTTGATGAGAAGACCATGGATAATGGTGATGACGAGTTTCATGGGGCGTTGTGATGAAAAGTGTTATGGAACATTGTGATCCCAAGGGTTTAGAGCATTGTATTGGCTGATGTCTTGGAGCATTTTGATTTCATTTTGAAAACAAAGCGTGAAGCAATATGATGATGGGCGTGTTGCATTGTGATGACAAGGTTCATGGAGCATTGAGATGAAAAGAGGCATGGAGCATTGTGATGAAAGGGGTCTAGGAGCTTTGTGATGACAGAGGTCATGGATCATTTGGATTTCCTTGTGATGACAATAGCCTGAAGCTTTATGATGATGGACATTGTCCATTGTGATGACAGGTGTAATGGAGCATTGAGATGAAAGGGATATGGAACATTGTTATGAGAAGACCATGGATAATGGTGATGACGAGCGTCATGGGGCGTTGTGATGAAAAGTGTTATGGAACATTGGGATCCCAAGGGTTTAGAGCATTGTGATGGCAGATGTCATGGAGCATATTTAATTCATTTTGATTACAATAGCGTGAAGCAATATGATGATGGGCATGTTGCATTGTGATGATAGGGTTCATGGAGCATTTAGATGAAAAGTGGCATGGAGCATTGTGATTACAGGGTTCTTGGAACATTGTGATGACAAGGGCATGGAGCATTCTGATGCCAAAGGTCATGGACCTTTGTGATGACAAATGTCATGTAGCATTTTGATGACAAGGGCATGGTGCATTGTGATGAGTAAGAGAGAGAGCAATGTGATGAGAGGGTCATGGAGCAGTTGGATGAAAAGTTTCCTGGAACATTTTGATGACAGGGGTTATGGATCATTGTGATGTCAAGGGTCACCGAGCATTGTGATGAAAAGGGTCATGGTGCATTTTGATGACATGGGTTATAGTACATTGTGATGTCAGGGGTCATGGAGCAGTGTGATGATAAGGGCATGTAGCATTGTGATGACAGGGGTCATGGAACATTGTGATGACATGGTTGAGGGAGTATTGTGATGACTAGTGATGGAACATTGTGATATCAGTGGTGAGAGAGCATTTTGATGAGAATTGCATGGAGAAATTTGATGAAAAGGTTTATGGAGCATTGTGATGACAAGCTTGTGGAGAATTGTGATGACAAGTGCATGGCATATTGTGATGACATGTGTCATGGAGCATTGTGCTGACAAGCACATGGAGCATTTTGGTGAACAATGGCATGGAGCATTGTGATGACAGAGGCATGACGAATTGGTCTGACAAGTTTCATGGATTATTGTGATGACAGTGGGCATGGCGCATTGTGATGACAAGGACATGGAGCATTGTGAGGACAAGTTTGTCGAGTATTGTGAAGACAGGTGTCTGGAAGCATTGTGATGACATATGTTCTGGTCCATTGTGATGAGAATGGCATGGGTAATTGTGATGCCAAGTGTCATGGAGGATTGTGATGTCAAATGTAATGCAGCGTGTGATGACAAGGTCTTGGTGCATTGTGATGACAAGGGCCATTGAGAAGTTTGATGACAAGTCGTGAAGCATTGTGATGACAAGCGCATGTACCTTGCTATGACAGAGGTCAAGGAGCATTGCGATTAAAAATGCATGGAGAAGAGTGATGACAAGAGCATGTAGCATTGTGATGAGAAGTGTTTTGGAGCATTGTGATGACAAGGCCGTGGAGAATTGTGATGACAAGGGACATGGAGCATTGTGAGGACCAGGGCATGAAGCACTGTGATGACAAGAACGTGGAGCATTGTAATGAGAAGTCCATGGATAATAGTGATGACGAGTGTCATGGAGCACTGTAATGGCAAGGGGCATGGAGCATTGTGAGGACAGCTCTCATGGAGCATTGTGATGACAACTGTCATGGAGCTTTCTGATGACAAGCTTGTGGAGTATTGTGATGACAATGGCATGGAGCATTGTAATGGAAAGGGTATGGATCATTGTGATGAAAAAGGCATGGACCCTTTTCATGACAGGATTCAAGGAGTATTCCGAAGACAAGAGTCAGGGAGCATTGTGTTGACAAAGGTCATGGAGCTTTGAGATGACAAGGGCATGGAGTATTGTGATGACAGGCATCATGGAGCGTTGTGATGACAAGTATTATGGAACATTGTGATCACACGTGTTTGGAGCATTGCGATGACATTGTTCATGGATCATATTGATTTCAAGGAGCATGGATCTTTGTGATGAAAAGGGCATGAAGCAATGTGAACCCATGATTTATGGAGGATTGTGATGACAATGGTAATGGAGGAATATGATGACAAGTGCATGGAGCATTGTGATGAAAAGGTCATGTAACGTTTTGCTGACAAAGGCATGGAGCATTGTGATGACAATTTCCTGGAGCATTTAATGAGAAGACAATGGAGCCATTTGATGACAAGTCTCATAGAGCATTCTCACAAAAAGCGGCATGGAGCATTGTGATTACTGTGGTCTTGGAGCATTGTGATGAACAGGGTATGGAGCATTGTGATGAAAAAGGCATGGAGCTTTGTCATGACAGGGTTCCAAGAGCATATTGAAATCAAGTGTCAGGGACCACTGTGATGATAAGTGAATTGAGCATGGTGATGCCAAAGCTCATGGAGTATTGTGATGAGAAGACCATGGATAATTTTGATGACGAGTGTCATGGGGCGTTGTGAGGTCAAGTGTTATGGAACATTGTGATCACAAGGGATTGGAGCCTTGTGATAACAGAGGTCATGGAGCATTTTGAGTTCATTCTGATGACAATAGCATGAAGCACTATGATGATGGGCATGGTGCATTGTGATGACAGTGTTCATGGAGAATTGAGATGAAAAGGGGCATGGAACATTGTAGTTACAAGGGTCTTGGAGCTATGTGAAGAGAAGGGCATGCAGCATTGTGATGAGAAGGCCATGGAGGATTCTGATGACATGCGTCATGGAGCTTTGTGATGACAAGGGCATGGAGCATTGTGATGAGAAGACCATGGATAATGGTGATGACGAGCTTCATGGGGCGTTGTGATGAAAAGTGCTATGGAACATTGTGATCCCAAGGGTTTAGAGCATTGTGATGGCAGATGTCTTGGAGCATTTTGATTTCATTTTGATTACAATAGCGTGAATCAATATGATGATGGGCATGTTGCATTGTGATGACAAGGTTCATGGAGCATTGAGATGAAAATGGGCATGGAACATTGTGATCAAAGGGGTCTAGGAGCTTTGTGATGACAGAGGTCATGGATCATTTGGATTTCCTTGTGATGACAATAGCCTGAAGCTTTATGATGATGGGCATGGTCCATTGTGATGACAGGTGTAATCGAGCATTGAGATGAAAAGGGGCATGGAGCATTGTGTTTACAGGGGTATAGGAGCATTGTGATCACAAGAGCATGGAGCATTGTGATGAAAAGTTCTTGGAGCCTTTTCATGACATGTTTCAAGGAGCATTCTGATGATGAGTGTCAGGGAGCATTGTGATGACAAAGATCATGGAGCACTGTGATGACAGGTGTCATGGAGCATTGTGATGAGAAAGTCATGACATTGGGCTGAAAATATTCATGGAGTATTGTGGTGACAGGGTTCGTGGATCCTTTTGAAGGCAAGGGAATGGAGCAATGTAATGACAAGGTCCTGGAGCATTGTGATGAGAAGACCATGGAGCCTTGTGATGACAAGTCTGATGGAGCATTCTGATGAAAAGGGGCATGGGGCATTGTGATTACAGGGCCCTGGATCATTGTAATGACAAGAGCAAGGAGCTTTGTGATGAGAAGGCCATGGAGCATTCTCATGATTTGTGTCATGGTATTTTGTGATGACAAGGGCATGGACCATTGTGATTGCAGGCGTCTTGGAGCTTTGTGATGACAAGGGTCATGGAGCCTTGTGAGGAGAAGGCCGTGGGACATTATGATGGCAGGGGTCATGGAGCATTGTTATGACGGGGGTAATGGAACATTGTGATGAAAAGGGCACGGAACATAGGTTTATAAAATTTCATGGATTATTGTGATGACAGTGGGTATGGAGCATTGTGATGACAAGGGCTCGGAACACTGTGATACATGGGTCATGGAGGATTGTAATGACATGGGCATGGAACATTGTGATGAGAAGGGCATCGAGAATTGTGATGACAAGCGTCATGTGGCTTTGTGATGACAAGGACATGGAGCAATATGTTGAGACGTTTCAGGGAGCATTGTGAGGACAATGGCATGGAGCATTGTGATGCCAAGGGTCATGGAGCTGTGTGATAACAAATGTCATGGAGCAGTTTGATGACAAGGGCATGGTGCATTGTGATGAGAAGGGAAGGGAACATTGTGATGACAGGTGTTATGGAACATTGTGATGTCAGGGCTCATGGAGCATTGTGATGATATGGGCATGGAGCATGGTGATGACAGGTGTCATGGAACAGTGTGAGATGCCAAGTGTTTTGAGCATTGTGAGGACAAACATCTTGGATCATTGAGATGACAAGGGCATGGAGTAGTGTGATGACAGGCATCATGGAGCATTGTGATGAGTGTGTTATGGAACATTGTGATCACAAGGGTTTGGAGCATAGTGATGACAGAGGTCATGAATCATGTTGATTTCAAGGAGCATGGAACATTGTGATGACAAGGGCATGAAGCAATGTGATCCCAAGTTTCAGGGAGGATTGTGATGACAATGGTAATGGAGTATTGTGATGAGAATCACATGGAGCACCGTGATGACAAGGTCATGTAGCATTTTGCTGACAAAGGCATGGAGCATTGTGATGACAAGTGTCATGGAACATTGTGATAACAGGGGTCATAGAGCATTAGGATGACAAGAGCATGGACCATTTTGATGAGAAGAGTCATGGAGCATTTTGATGACAAGAGCCACAGATCATTGTGTTGTCAGGGGTCATTGAGCGTTCTGATGACAGTGGTCATGGAAGATTGGGCTGAAAATGTTCTTGGAGCATTGTGAACACAAGGGAATGGAGCATTGTGGTGACAATATCGTGGAGCATTGTGATGAGATGACCATGGAGTCTTTTGATGACAAGTCTCATGGAGCAAGCTGATGGAAAGGGGCATGGAGCATTGTGATTACAGTTGTCTTGGAGCATTGTGATGACAAGAGCATGGAGCATTGTGATGAGAAGTCCATGGAACATTCTGATGACCTGCATCATGGAGCTTTGTGATGACAATGTCAAGATGCATTGTGATTACAGGGGTCTTGGAGCCTTGTGATGAAAAGGGCATGGATCATTGTGATGACAAAGGCATGGAGCCTTGTCATGACAGGGTTCAAGGAGCATACTGACGACAAGTGTCAGGGAGCATTGTGATGACAAGTGTCATGGAGCACTGTGATGACAAGCGTCATGGAGCCTTGTGATAACCGGGGTCTTGGAGCATTGTGATGAAAAGTGAATGTATCATTGTGATGAAAAAGGCATGGTGCCTTGTCATGATAGGGTTCAAGGAGCACCCTGACGAGAAGTGTCAGGGAGCATTGTGATGAAAAGTGTATTGAGCATTGTGATGACAAAGGTCATGGAGCATTGTGATGAGAAGTCCATGGATAATTGGAATGACGAGTGTCATGGGCTGTTGTGATGACAAGTGTTATGGAACATTGTGATCACAAGGGTTTGAGGCATAGTGATGACAGAGGTCATGGAGCATTTTGATTTCATTGTGATGACAAAATTATGAAGCATTATGATGAAGGGCATGGTGCATTGTGATGATAGCGTTCATGGAGCTCTGAGATGAAAAGTGTCATGGAGAATTGTTATGACAGGGGTCTTGGAGCATTGTGATGACAAGCGCATGGAGCATTGTGATGAGAAGGCCAAGGAGAATACTGATGACATGCGTCATGGAGCTTCGTGATGACAAGGGCATAGAGCATTTTGATTACATGGGTCTTGGAACATTGAGATGAAAAGGGGCATGGAGCATTGTGATTACAGGGGTAATGGAGCACTGTGATGACAAGTGAATCGAGCATTGTGATGAAAAAGGCATGGATCCTATTCATGACAGGATTCAAGGAGCATTCCGAAGACAAGTGTCAGGGAGCATTGTGATGACAAGTGTATTGAGCATTGTGATGACAATGGTCATGGAGCATTGAGATGACAGGGGCATGGAGTATTGTGATGACAGGCATCATGGAGTGTTGTGATGACAAGACTTATGGAACATTGTGATCACACGGTTTTGGAGCATTGCGATGACAGAGTTCATGGATCATATTGATTTCAAGGAGCATGGATCTTTGTGATGACAAGGGCATGAAGCAATGTGATCCCAAGATGCATGGAGGATTGTGATGACAATGGTAATGGAGGAATGTGATGACAAGCGCATGGAGCATTGTGATGAAAAGGTCATGTAGCGTTTTGCTGACAAAGGCATGGAGCATTGTGATGACAAGTCTCATAGAGCATTCTCACGAAAAGCGGCATGGAGCACTGTAATTACTGTGGTCTTGGAGCATTGTGATGAACAGGGCATGGAGCATTGTGATGAAAAAGGCATGGAGCCTTGTCATGACAGTGTTCCAAGAGGATATTGACATCAAGTGTCAGGGACCATTGTGATGACAAGTGAATTGACCATTGTGATGCCAAAGCTCATAGAGCATTGTGATGAGAAGACCATGGATAAATTTGATGACGAGCATCATGGGGTGTTGTGAGGTCAAGTGTTATGGAACATTGTGATCACAAGGGAGTGGAGCCTTGTGATGACAGAGGTCATGGAGCATTTTGAGTTCATTCTGATGACAATAGCATGAAGCACTATGATGATGGGCATGGTGCATTGTGATGACAGTGTTCATGGAGAATTGAGATGAAAAGGGGCATGGAGCATTGTAGTTACAAGGGTCTTGAAGCTTTGTGATTAGAAGGGCATGCAACATTGTGATGAGAAGGCCATGAAGGATTCTGATGACATGCGTCATGGAGCTTTGTGATGACAAGGGCATGGAGCATTTTGATGAGAAGACCATGGATAATGGTGATGACGAGTTTCATGGGGCGTTGTGATGAAAAGTGTTATGGAACATTGTGATCCCAAGGGTTTAGAGCATTGTATTGGCTGATGTCTTGGAGCATTTTGATTTCATTTTGAAAACAAAGCGTGAAGCAATATGATGATGGGCGTGTTGCATTGTGATGACAAGGTTCATGGAGCATTGAGATGAAAAGAGGCATGGAGCATTGTGATGAAAGGGGTCTAGGAGCTTTGTGATGACAGAGGTCATGGAGCATTTGGATTTCCTTGTGATGACAATAGCCTGAAGCTTTATGATGATGGACATTGTCCATTGTGATGACAGGTGTAATGGAGCATTGAGATGAAAGGGATATGGAACATTGTTATGAGAAGACCATGGATAATGGTGATGACGAGCGTCATGGGGCGTTGTGATGAAAAGTGTTATGGAACATTGGGATCCCAAGGGTTTAGAGCATTGTGATGGCAGATGTCATGGAGCATATTTAATTCATTTTGATTACAATAGCGTGAAGCAATATGATGATGGGCATGTTGCATTGTGATGATAGGGTTCATGGAGCATTTAGATGAAAAGTGGCATGGAGCATTGTGATTACAGGGTTCTTGGAACATTGTGATGACAAGGGCATGGAGCATTCTGATGCCAAAGGTCATGGACCTTTGTGATGACAAATGTCATGTAGCATTTTGATGACAAGGGCATGGTGCATTGTGATGAGTAAGAGAGAGAGCAATGTGATGAGAGGGTCATGGAGCAGTTGGATGAAAAGTTTCCTGGAACATTTTGATGACAGGGGTTATGGATCATTGTGATGTCAAGGGTCACCGAGCATTGTGATGAAAAGGGTCATGGTGCATTTTGATGACATGGGTTATAGTACATTGTGATGTCAGGGGTCATGGAGCAGTGTGATGATAAGGGCATGTAGCATTGTGATGACAGGGGTCATGGAACATTGTGATGACATGGTTGAGGGAGTATTGTGATGACTAGTGATGGAACATTGTGATATCAGTGGTGAGAGAGCATTTTGATGAGAATTGCATGGAGAAATTTGATGAAAAGGTTTATGGAGCATTGTGATGACAAGCTTGTGGAGAATTGTGATGACAAGTGCATGGCATATTGTGATGACATGTGTCATGGAGCATTGTGCTGACAAGCACATGGAGCATTTTGGTGAACAATGGCATGGAGCATTGTGATGACAGAGGCATGACGAATTGGTCTGACAAGTTTCATGGATTATTGTGATGACAGTGGGCATGGCGCATTGTGATGACAAGGACATGGAGCATTGTGAGGACAAGTTTGTCGAGTATTGTGAAGACAGGTGTCTGGAAGCATTGTGATGACATATGTTCTGGTCCATTGTGATGAGAATGGCATGGGTAATTGTGATGCCAAGTGTCATGGAGGATTGTGATGTCAAATGTAATGCAGCGTGTGATGACAAGGTCTTGGTGCATTGTGATGACAAGGGCCATTGAGAAGTTTGATGACAAGTCGTGAAGCATTGTGATGACAAGCGCATGTACCTTGCTATGACAGAGGTCAAGGAGCATTGCGATTAAAAATGCATGGAGAAGAGTGATGACAAGAGCATGTAGCATTGTGATGAGAAGTGTTTTGGAGCATTGTGATGACAAGGCCGTGGAGAATTGTGATGACAAGGGACATGGAGCATTGTGAGGACCAGGGCATGAAGCACTGTGATGACAAGAACGTGGAGCATTGTAATGAGAAGTCCATGGATAATAGTGATGACGAGTGTCATGGAGCACTGTAATGGCAAGGGGCATGGAGCATTGTGAGGACAGCTCTCATGGAGCATTGTGATGACAACTGTCATGGAGCTTTCTGATGACAAGCTTGTGGAGTATTGTGATGACAATGGCATGGAGCATTGTAATGGAAAGGGTATGGATCATTGTGATGAAAAAGGCATGGACCCTTTTCATGACAGGATTCAAGGAGTATTCCGAAGACAAGAGTCAGGGAGCATTGTGTTGACAAAGGTCATGGAGCTTTGAGATGACAAGGGCATGGAGTATTGTGATGACAGGCATCATGGAGCGTTGTGATGACAAGTATTATGGAACATTGTGATCACACGTGTTTGGAGCATTGCGATGACATTGTTCATGGATCATATTGATTTCAAGGAGCATGGATCTTTGTGATGAAAAGGGCATGAAGCAATGTGAACCCATGATTTATGGAGGATTGTGATGACAATGGTAATGGAGGAATATGATGACAAGTGCATGGAGCATTGTGATGAAAAGGTCATGTAACGTTTTGCTGACAAAGGCATGGAGCATTGTGATGACAATTTCCTGGAGCATTTAATGAGAAGACAATGGAGCCATTTGATGACAAGTCTCATAGAGCATTCTCACAAAAAGCGGCATGGAGCATTGTGATTACTGTGGTCTTGGAGCATTGTGATGAACAGGGTATGGAGCATTGTGATGAAAAAGGCATGGAGCTTTGTCATGACAGGGTTCCAAGAGCATATTGAAATCAAGTGTCAGGGACCACTGTGATGATAAGTGAATTGAGCATGGTGATGCCAAAGCTCATGGAGTATTGTGATGAGAAGACCATGGATAATTTTGATGACGAGTGTCATGGGGCGTTGTGAGGTCAAGTGTTATGGAACATTGTGATCACAAGGGATTGGAGCCTTGTGATAACAGAGGTCATGGAGCATTTTGAGTTCATTCTGATGACAATAGCATGAAGCACTATGATGATGGGCATGGTGCATTGTGATGACAGTGTTCATGGAGAATTGAGATGAAAAGGGGCATGGAACATTGTAGTTACAAGGGTCTTGGAGCTTTGTGAAGAGAAGGGCATGCAGCATTGTGATGAGAAGGCCATGGAGGATTCTGATGACATGCGTCATGGAGCTTTGTGATGACAAGGGCATGGAGCATTGTGATGAGAAGACCATGGATAATGGTGATGACGAGCTTCATGGGGCGTTGTGATGAAAAGTGCTATGGAACATTGTGATCCCAAGGGTTTAGAGCATTGTGATGGCAGATGTCTTGGAGCATTTTGATTTCATTTTGATTACAATAGCGTGAATCAATATGATGATGGGCATGTTGCATTGTGATGACAAGGTTCATGGAGCATTGAGATGAAAATGGGCATGGAACATTGTGATCAAAGGGGTCTAGGAGCTTTGTGATGACAGAGGTCATGGATCATTTGGATTTCCTTGTGATGACAATAGCCTGAAGCTTTATGATGATGGGCATGGTCCATTGTGATGACAGGTGTAATCGAGCATTGAGATGAAAAGGGGCATGGAGCATTGTGTTTACAGGGGTATAGGAGCATTGTGATCACAAGAGCATGGAGCATTGTGATGAAAAGTTCTTGGAGCCTTTTCATGACATGTTTCAAGGAGCATTCTGATGATGAGTGTCAGGGAGCATTGTGATGACAAAGATCATGGAGCACTGTGATGACAGGTGTCATGGAGCATTGTGATGAGAAAGTCATGAGCATTGGGCTGAAAATATTCATGGAGTATTGTGGTGACAGGGTTCGTGGATCCTTTTGAAGGCAAGGGAATGGAGCAATGTAATGACAAGGTCCTGGAGCATTGTGATGAGAAGACCATGGAGCCTTGTGATGACAAGTCTGATGGAGCATTCTGATGAAAAGGGGCATGGGGCATTGTGATTACAGGGCCCTGGATCATTGTAATGACAAGAGCAAGGAGCTTTGTGATGAGAAGGCCATGGAGCATTCTCATGATTTGTGTCATGGTATTTTGTGATGACAAGGGCATGGACCATTGTGATTGCAGGCGTCTTGGAGCTTTGTGATGACAAGGGTCATGGAGCCTTGTGAGGAGAAGGCCGTGGGACATTATGATGGCAGGGGTCATGGAGCATTGTTATGACGGGGGTAATGGAACATTGTGATGAAAAGGGCACGGAACATAGGTTTATAAAATTTCATGGATTATTGTGATGACAGTGGGTATGGAGCATTGTGATGACAAGGGCTCGGAACACTGTGATACATGGGTCATGGAGGATTGTAATGACATGGGCATGGAACATTGTGATGAGAAGGGCATCGAGAATTGTGATGACAAGCGTCATGTGGCTTTGTGATGACAAGGACATGGAGCAATATGTTGAGACGTTTCAGGGAGCATTGTGAGGACAATGGCATGGAGCATTGTGATGCCAAGGGTCATGGAGCTGTGTGATAACAAATGTCATGGAGCAGTTTGATGACAAGGGCATGGTGCATTGTGATGAGAAGGGAAGGGAACATTGTGATGACAGGTGTTATGGAACATTGTGATGTCAGGGCTCATGGAGCATTGTGATGATATGGGCATGGAGCATGGTGATGACAGGTGTCATGGAACAGTGTGAGATGCCAAGTGTTTTGAGCATTGTGAGGACAAACATCTTGGATCATTGAGATGACAAGGGCATGGAGTAGTGTGATGACAGGCATCATGGAGCATTGTGATGAGTGTGTTATGGAACATTGTGATCACAAGGGTTTGGAGCATAGTGATGACAGAGGTCATGAATCATGTTGATTTCAAGGAGCATGGAACATTGTGATGACAAGGGCATGAAGCAATGTGATCCCAAGTTTCAGGGAGGATTGTGATGACAATGGTAATGGAGTATTGTGATGAGAATCACATGGAGCACCGTGATGACAAGGTCATGTAGCATTTTGCTGACAAAGGCATGGAGCATTGTGATGACAAGTGTCATGGAACATTGTGATAACAGGGGTCATAGAGCATTAGGATGACAAGAGCATGGACCATTTTGATGAGAAGAGTCATGGAGCATTTTGATGACAAGAGCCACAGATCATTGTGTTGTCAGGGGTCATTGAGCGTTCTGATGACAGTGGTCATGGAAGATTGGGCTGAAAATGTTCTTGGAGCATTGTGAACACAAGGGAATGGAGCATTGTGGTGACAATATCGTGGAGCATTGTGATGAGATGACCATGGAGTCTTTTGATGACAAGTCTCATGGAGCAAGCTGATGGAAAGGGGCATGGAGCATTGTGATTACAGTTGTCTTGGAGCATTGTGATGACAAGAGCATGGAGCATTGTGATGAGAAGTCCATGGAACATTCTGATGACCTGCATCATGGAGCTTTGTGATGACAATGTCAAGATGCATTGTGATTACAGGGGTCTTGGAGCCTTGTGATGAAAAGGGCATGGATCATTGTGATGACAAAGGCATGGAGCCTTGTCATGACAGGGTTCAAGGAGCATACTGACGACAAGTGTCAGGGAGCATTGTGATGACAAGTGTCATGGAGCACTGTGATGACAAGCGTCATGGAGCCTTGTGATAACCGGGGTCTTGGAGCATTGTGATGAAAAGTGAATGTATCATTGTGATGAAAAAGGCATGGTGCCTTGTCATGATAGGGTTCAAGGAGCACCCTGACGAGAAGTGTCAGGGAGCATTGTGATGAAAAGTGTATTGAGCATTGTGATGACAAAGGTCATGGAGCATTGTGATGAGAAGTCCATGGATAATTGGAATGACGAGTGTCATGGGCTGTTGTGATGACAAGTGTTATGGAACATTGTGATCACAAGGGTTTGAGGCATAGTGATGACAGAGGTCATGGAGCATTTTGATTTCATTGTGATGACAAAATTATGAAGCATTATGATGAAGGGCATGGTGCATTGTGATGATAGCGTTCATGGAGCTCTGAGATGAAAAGTGTCATGGAGAATTGTTATGACAGGGGTCTTGGAGCATTGTGATGACAAGCGCATGGAGCATTGTGATGAGAAGGCCAAGGAGAATACTGATGACATGCGTCATGGAGCTTCGTGATGACAAGGGCATAGAGCATTTTGATTACATGGGTCTTGGAACATTGAGATGAAAAGGGGCATGGAGCATTGTGATTACAGGGGTAATGGAGCACTGTGATGACAAGTGAATCGAGCATTGTGATGAAAAAGGCATGGATCCTATTCATGACAGGATTCAAGGAGCATTCCGAAGACAAGTGTCAGGGAGCATTGTGATGACAAGTGTATTGAGCATTGTGATGACAATGGTCATGGAGCATTGAGATGACAGGGGCATGGAGTATTGTGATGACAGGCATCATGGAGTGTTGTGATGACAAGACTTATGGAACATTGTGATCACACGGTTTTGGAGCATTGCGATGACAGAGTTCATGGATCATATTGATTTCAAGGAGCATGGATCTTTGTGATGACAAGGGCATGAAGCAATGTGATCCCAAGATGCATGGAGGATTGTGATGACAATGGTAATGGAGGAATGTGATGACAAGCGCATGGAGCATTGTGATGAAAAGGTCATGTAGCGTTTTGCTGACAAAGGCATGGAGCATTGTGATGACAAGTGTCATGGAGCACTGTGATGACAAACGTCAGGTAGCATTGTGATTACAGGGGTCATGGAGCATTGGGATGACACGGCCCAGGATCATTGTGTTGACAAGTGTTATGGAGAATTTTGATGACAAGAGTCCCGGATCATTGTGTTGTCAGGGGTCATGGAGCGTTGTGATGACAGTGGTCATGGAGCATTTGGATGACAAGTGTCATAGAGCATTGTGATCATAAGGTCATGGAGCATTGGACTGAACATGTTCATGGAGTATTGTGTTGAGAGGTGTCATGGAGCATTGTGATGACAAGGGAATGGAGCATTGTGATGACAATGTCCTGGAGCATTTAATGAGAAGACCATGGAGCCATGTGATAACAAGTCTCATAGAGCATTCTCACGAAAAGCGGCATGGAGCACTGTAATTACTGTGGTCTTGGAGCATTGTGATGAACAGGGCATGGAGCATTGTGATGAAAAAGGCATGGAGCCTTGTCATGACAGTGTTCCAAGAGGATATTGACATCAAGTGTCAGGGACCATTGTGATGACAAGTGAATTGACCATTGTGATGCCAAAGCTCATAGAGCATTGTGATGAGAAGACCATGTATAAATTTGATGACGAGCATCATGGGGTGTTGTGAGGTCAAGTGTTATGGAACATTGTGATCACAAGGGAGTGGAGCCTTGTGATGACAGAGGTCATGGAGCATTTTGAGTTCATTCTGATGACAATAGCATGAAGCACTATGATGATGGGCATGGTGCATTGTGATGACAGTGTTCATGGAGAATTGAGATGAAAAGGGGCATGGAGCATTGTAGTTACAAGGGTCTTGGAGCTTTGTGATTAGAAGGACATGCAACATTGTGATGAGAAGGCCATGAAGGATTCTAATGACATGCGTCATGGAGCTTTGTGATGACAAGGGCATGGAGCATTTTGATGAGAAGACCATGGATAATGGTGATGACGAGTTTCATGGGGCGTTGTGATGAAAAGTGTTATGGAACATTGTGATCCCAAGGGTTTAGAGCATTGTGATGGCTGATGTCTTGGAGCATTTTTTTTTTTTTTTTTTTTTTTTTTTTTTTTTGCGGTATGCGGGCCTCTCACTGTTGTGGCCTCCCCCGTTGCGGAGCACAGGCTCCGGACGCACAGGCTCCGGACGCGCAGGCTCAGCGGCCATGGCTCACGGGCCCAGCCGCTCCGCGGCATGTGGGATCCTCCCAGACCGGGGCACGAACCCGTATCCCCTGCATCGGCAGGCGGACTCTCAACCACTTGCGCCACCAGGGAGGCCCTCTTGGAGCATTTTGATTTCATTTTGAAAACAATAGCGTGAAGCAATATGATGATGGGCGTGTTGCATTGTGATGACAAGGTTCATGGAGCATTGAGATGAAAAGAGGCATGGAGCATTGTGATGAAAGGGGTCTAGGAGCTTTGTGATGACAGAGGTCATGGATCATTTGGATTTCCTTGTGATGACAATAGCCTGAAGCTTTATGATGATGGGCATTGTCCATTGTGATGACAGGTGTAATGGAGCATTGAGATGAAAGGGACATGGAGCATTGTGATGAGAAGACCATGGATAATGGTGATGACGAGCGTCATGGGGCGTTGTGATGAAAAGTGTTATGGAACATTGGGATCCCAAGGGTTTAGAGCATTGTGATGGCAGATGTCATGGAGCATATTTAATTCATTTTGATTACAATAGCGTGAAGCAATATGATGATGGGCATGTTGCATTGTGATGATAGGGTTCATGGAGCATTTAGATGAAAAGTGGCATGGAGCATTGTGATTACAGGGTTCTTGGAACATTGTGATGACAAGGGCATGGAGCATTCTGATGCCAAAGTCATGGACCTTTGTGATGACAAATGTCATGTAGCATTTTGATGACAAGGGCATGGTGCATTGTGATGAGTAAGACAGAGAGCAATGTGATGAGAGGGTCATGGAGCAGTTGGATGAAAAGTTTCCTGGAACATTTTGATGACAGGGGTTATGGATCATTGTGATGTCTAGGGTCATCGAGCATTGTGATGAAAAGGGTCATGGTGCATTTTGATGACAGGGCTTATAGTACATTGTGATGTCAGGGGTCATGGAGCAGTGTGATGATAAGGGCATGTAGCATTGTGATGACAGGGGTCATGGAACATTGTGATGACATGGTTGAGGGAGTATTGTGATGACTAGTGATGGAACATTGTGATATCAGTGGTGAGAGAGCATTTTGATGAGAATTGCATGGAGAAATTTGATGAAAAGTTTTATGGAGCATTGTGATGACAAGCTTGTGGAGAATTGTGATGACAAGTGCATGGCATATTGTGATGACATGTGTCATGGAGCATTGTGCTGACAAGCACATGGAGCATTTTGGTGAACAATGGCATGGAGCATTGTGATGACAGAGGCATGACGAATGGGTCTGACAAGTTTCATGGATTATTGTGATGACAGTGGGCATGGCGAATTGTGAAGACAAGGGCATGGAGCATTGTGAGGACAAATTTGTGGAGTATTGTGAAGACAGGTGTCCGGGAGCATTGTGATGACATATGTTCTGGTCCATTGTGATGAGAATGGCATGGGTAATTGTGATGCCAAGTGTCATGGAGGATTGTGATGTCAAACGTAATGCAGCGTGTGATGACAAGGTCTTGGTGCATTGTGATGACAAGGGCCATTGAGAAGTTTGATGACAAGCTCGTGAAGCATTGTGATGACAAGCGCATGTATCTTGCTATGACAGAGGTCAAGGAGCATTGCGATTACAAATGCATGGAGAAGAGTGATGACAAGAGCATGTAGCATTGTGATGAGAAGTGTTTTGGAGCATTGTGATGACAAGGCCTTGGAGAATTGTGATGACAAGGGACATGGAGCATTGTGAGGACCAGGGCATGGAGCACTGTGATGACAAGAACGTGGAGCATTGTAATGAGAAGTCCATGGATAATAGTGATGACGAGTGTCATGGAGCACTGTAATGGCAAGGGGCATGGAGCATTGTGAGGACAGCTCTCATGGAGCATTGTGATGACAACTGTCATGGAGCTTTCTGATGACAAGCTTGTGGAGTATTGTGATGACAATGGCATGGAGCATTGTGATGGAAAGGGTATGGATCATTGTGATGAAAAAGGCATGGACCCTTTTCATGACAGGATTCAAGGAGTATTCTGAAGACAAGTGTCAGGGAGCATTGTGATGACAAAGGTCATGGAGCATTGAGATGACAAGGGCATGGAGTATTGTGATGACAGGCATCATGGAGCGTTGTGATGACAAGTATTATTGAACATTGTGATCACACGGGTTTGGAGCATTGTGATGACATTGTTCATGGATCATATTGATTTCAAGGAGCATGGATCTTTGTGATGAAAAGGGCATGAAGCAATGTGATCCCATGATTTATGGAGGATTGTGATGACAATGGTAATGGAGGAATATGATGACAAGCGCATGGAGCATTGTGATGAAAAGGTCATGTAACGTTTTGCTGACAAAGGCATGGAACATTGTGATGACAATTTCCTGGAGCATTTAATGAGAAGACAATGGAGCCATTTGATGACAAGTCTCATAGAGCATTCTCACGAAAAGCGGCATGGAGCATTGTGATTACTGTGGTCTTGGAGCATTGTGATGAACAGGGTATGGAGCATTGTGATGAAAAAGGCATGGAGCTTTGTCATGACAGGGTTCCAAGAGCATATTGAAATCAAGTGTCAGGGACCATTGTGATGATAAGTGAATTGAGCATGGTGATGCCAAAGCTCATGGAGCATTGTGATGAGAAGACCATGGATAATTTTGATGACGAGTGTCATGGGGCGTTGTGAGGTCAAGTGTTATGGAACATTGTGATCACAAGGGATTGGAGCCTTGTGATGACAGAGGTCATGGAGCATTTTGAGTTCATTCTGATGACAATAGCATGAAGCACTATGATGATGGGCATGGTGCATTGTGATGACAGTGTTCATGGAGAATTGAGATGAAAAGGGGCATGGAACATTGTAGTTACAAGGGTCTTGGAGCTTTGTGAAGAGAAGGGCATGCAGCATTGTGATGAGAAGGCCATGGAGGATTCTGATGACATGCGTCATGGAGCTTTGTGATGACAAGGGCATGGAGCATTGTGATGAGAAGACCATGGATAATGGTGATGACGAGCTTCATGGGGCGTTGTGATGAAAAGTGTTATGGAACATTGTGATCCCAAGGGTTTAGAACATTGTGATGGCTGATGTCTTGGAGCATTTTGATTTCATTTTGATTACAATAGCGTGAAGCAATATGATGATGGGCGTGTTGCATTGTGATGACAAGGTTCATGGAGCATTGAGATGAAAATGGGCATGGAGCATTGTGATCAAAGGGGTCTAGGAGCTTTGTGATGACAGAGGTCATGGATCAATTTGATTTCCTTGTGATGACAATAGCCTGAAGCTTTATGATGATGGGCATGGTCCATTGTGATGACAGGTGTAATCGAGCATTGAGATGAAAAGTGGCATGGAACATTGTGTTTATAGGGGTATAGGAGCATTGTGATGACAAGAGCATGGAGCATTGTGATGAAAAGTGCTTGGAGCCTTTTCATGACATGTTTCAAGGAGCATTCTGATGACGAGTGTCAGGGAGCATTGTGATGACAAAGATCATGGAGCACTGTGATGACAGGTGTCATGGAGCATTGTGATGAGAAAGTCATGAGCATTGGGCTGAAAATATTCATGGAGTATTGTGGTGACAGGGTTCGTGGATCCTTTTGATGGCAAGGGAATGGAACAATGTAATGACAAGGTCCTGGAGCATTGTGATGAGAAGACCATGGAGCCTTGTGATGACAAGTCTGATGGAGCATTCTGATGAAAAGGGGCATGGGGCATTGTGATTACAGGGCCCTGGATCATTGTAATGACAAGAGCAAGGAGCTTTGTGATGAGAAGGCCATGGAGCATTCTCATGATTTGTGTCATGGTATTTTGTGATGACAAGGGCATGGACCATTGTGATTGCAGGCGTCTTGGAGCTTTGTGATGACAAGGGTCATGGAGCCTTGTGAGGAGAAGGCCGTGGGACATTATGATGGCAGGGGTCATGGAGCATTGTTATGACGGGGGTAATGGAACCTTGTGATGAAAAGGGCACGGAATATAGGTCTATAAAATTTCATGGATTATTGGGATGACAGTGGGTATGGAGCATTGTGATGACAAGGGCTCAGAACACTGTGATACATGGGTCATGGAGGATTGTAATGATATGGGCATGGAGCATTGTGATGAGAAGGGCATCGAGAATTGTGATGACAAGCGTCATGGAGCTTTGTGATGACAAGGACATGGAGCAATATGTTGAGACGTTTCAGGGAGCATTGTGATGACAATGGCATGGAGCATTGTGATGCCAAGGGTCATGGAGCTGTGTGATAACAAATGTCATGGAGGAGTTTGATGACAAGGGCATGGTGCATTGTGATGAAAAGGGCAGGGAGCATTGTGATGACAGGTGTTATGGAACATTGTGATGTCAGGGCTCATGAAGCATTGTGATGATATGGGCATGGAGCATGGTGATGACAGGTGTCATGGAAGAGTGTGAGATGCCAAGTGTTTTGAGCATTGTGATGACACACATCTTGGATCATTGAGAAGACAAGGGCATGGAGTAGTGTGATGACAGGCATCATGGAGCATTGTGATGAGTGTGTTATGGAACATTGTGATCACAAGGGTTTGGAGCATAGTGATGACAGAGGTCATGAATCATGTTGATTTCAAGGAGCATGGAACATTGTGATGACAAGGGCATGAAGCAATGTGATCCCAAGTTTCAGGGAGGATTGTGATGACAATGGTAATGGAGTATTGTGATGAGAATCACATGGAGCACCGTGATGACAGGGTCATGTAGCATTTTGCTGACAAAGGCATGGAGCATTGTGATGACAAGTGTCATGGAACATTGTGATAACAGGGGTCATAGAGCATTAGGATGACAAGAGCATGGACCATTTTGATGAGAAGAGTCATGGAGCATTTTGATGACAAGAGCCACAGATCATTGTGTTGTCAGGGGTCATTGAGCGTTCTGATGACAGTGGTCATGGAAGATTGGGCTGAAAATGTTCTTGGAGCATTGTGAACACAAGGGAATGGAGCATTGTGGTGACAATATCGTGGAGCATTGTGATGAGATGACCATGGAGTCTTTTGATGACAAGTCTCATGGAGCAAGCTGATGGAAAGGGGCATGGAGCATTGTGATTACAGTTGTCTTGGAGCATTGTGATGACAAGAGCATGGAGCATTGTGATGAGAAGTCCATGGAACATTCTGATGACCTGCATCATGGAGCTTTGTGATGACAATGTCAAGATGCATTGTGATTACAGGGGTCTTGGAGCCTTGTGATGAAAAGGGCATGGATCATTGTGATGACAAAGGCATGGAGCCTTGTCATGACAGGGTTCAAGGAGCATACTGACGACAAGTGTCAGGGAGCATTGTGATGACAAGTGTCATGGAGCACTGTGATGACAAGCGTCATGGAGCCTTGTGATAACCGGGGTCTTGGAGCATTGTGATGAAAAGTGAATGCATCATTGTGATGAAAAAGGCATGGTGCCTTGTCATGATAGGGTTCAAGGAGCACCCTGACGAGAAGTGTCAGGGAGCATTGTGATGAAAAGTGTATTGAGCATTGTGATGACAAAGGTCATGGAGCATTGTGATGAGAAGTCCATGGATAATTGGAATGACGAGTGTCATGGGCTGTTGTGATGACAAGTGTTATGGAACATTGTGATCACAAGGGTTTGAGGCATAGTGATGACAGAGGTCATGGAGCATTTTGATTTCCTTGTGATGACAAAATTATGAAGCATTATGATGAAGGGCATGGTGCATTGTGATGATAGCGTTCATGGAGCTCTGAGATGAAAAGTGTCATGGAGCATTGTTATGACAGGGGTCTTGGAGCATTGTGATGACAAGGGCATGGAGCATTGTGATGAGAAGGCCAAGGAGAATACTGATGACATGCGTCATGGAGCTTCGTGATGACAAGGGCATAGAGCATTTTGATTACATGGGTCTTGGAACATTGAGATGAAAAGGGGCATGAAGCATTGTGATTACAGGGGTAATGGAGCACTGTGATGACAAGTGAATCGAGCATTGTGATGAAAAAGGCATGGATCCTATTCATGACAGGATTCAAGGAGCATTCCGAAGACAAGTGTCAGGGAGCATTGTGATGACAAGTGTATTGAGCATTGTGATGACAAAGGTCATGGAGCATTGAGATGACAGGGGCATGGAGTATTGTGATGACAAGCATCATGGAGTGTTGTGATGACAAGACTTATGGAACATTGTG
The DNA here is from genome assembly GCF_025265405.1 of Mesoplodon densirostris. NCBI lineage: Eukaryota > Metazoa > Chordata > Mammalia > Artiodactyla > Ziphiidae > Mesoplodon > Mesoplodon densirostris. Next base: position 5,438,405 of record NC_082682.1, read on the forward strand.
ATCACACGGTTTTGGAGCATTGCGATGACAGAGTTCATGGATCATATTGATTTCAAGGAGCATGGATCTTTGTGATGACAAGGGCATGAAGCAATGTGATCCCAAGATGCATGGAGGATTGTGATGACAATGGTAATGGAGGAATGTGATGACAAGCGCATGGAGCATTGTGATGAAAAGGTCATGTAGCGTTTTGCTGACAAAGGCATGGAGCATTGTGATGACAAGTGTCATGGAGCACTGTGATGACAAACGTCAGGTAGCATTGTGATTACAGGGGTCATGGAGCATTGGGATGACACGGCCCAGGATCATTGTGTTGACAAGTGTTATGGAGAATTTTGATGACAAGAGTCCCGGATCATTGTGTTGTCAGGGGTCATGGAGCGTTGTGATGACAGTGGTCATGGAGCATTTGGATGACAAGTGTCATAGAGCATTGTGATCATAAGGTCATGGAGCATTGGACTGAACATGTTCATGGAGTATTGTGTTGAGAGGTGTCATGGAGCATTGTGATGACAAGGGAATGGAGCATTGTGATGACAATGTCCTGGAGCATTTAATGAGAAGACCATGGAGCCATGTGATAACAAGTCTCATAGAGCATTCTCACGAAAAGCGGCATGGAGCACTGTAATTACTGTGGTCTTGGAGCATTGTGATGAACAGGGCATGGAGCATTGTGATGAAAAAGGCATGGAGCCTTGTCATGACAGTGTTCCAAGAGGATATTGACATCAAGTGTCAGGGACCATTGTGATGACAAGTGAATTGACCATTGTGATGCCAAAGCTCATAGAGCATTGTGATGAGAAGACCATGGATAAATTTGATGACGAGCATCATGGGGTGTTGTGAGGTCAAGTGTTATGGAACATTGTGATCACAAGGGAGTGGAGCCTTGTGATGACAGAGGTCATGGAGCATTTTGAGTTCATTCTGATGACAATAGCATGAAGCACTATGATGATGGGCATGGTGCATTGTGATGACAGTGTTCATGGAGAATTGAGATGAAAAGGGGCATGGAGCATTGTAGTTACAATGGTCTTGAAGCTTTGTGATTAGAAGGGCATGCAACATTGTGATGAGAAGGTCATGAAGGATTCTGATGACATGCGTCATGGAGCTTTGTGATGACAAGGGCATGGAGCATTTTGATGAGAAGACCATGGATAATGGTGATGACGAGTTTCATGGGGCGTTGTGATGAAAAGTGTTATGGAACATTGTGATCCCAAGGGTTTAGAGCATTGTGATGGCTGATGTCTTGGAGCATTTTGATTTCATTTTGAAAACAATAGCGTGAAGCAATATGATGATGGGCGTGTTGCATTGTGATGACAAGGTTCATGGAGCATTGAGATGAAAAGAGGCATGGAGCATTGTGATGAAAGGGGTCTAGGAGCTTTGTGATGACAGAGGTCATGGATCATTTGGATTTCCTTGTGATGACAATAGCCTGAAGCTTTATGATGATGGACATTGTCCATTGTGATGACAGGTGTAATGGAGCATTGAGATGAAAGGGATATGGAACATTGTTATGAGAAGACCATGGATAATGGTGATGACGAGCGTCATGGGGCGTTGTGATGAAAAGTGTTATGGAACATTGGGATCCCAAGGGTTTAGAGCATTGTGATGGCAGATGTCATGGAGCATATTTAATTCATTTTGATTACAATAGCGTGAAGCAATATGATGATGGGCATGTTGCATTGTGATGATAGGGTTCATGGAGCATTTAGATGAAAAGTGGCATGGAGCATTGTGATTACAGGGTTCTTGGAACATTGTGATGACAAGGGCATGGAGCATTCTGATGCCAAAGGTCATGGACCATTGTGATGACAAATGTCATGTAGCATTTTGATGACAAGGGCATGGTGCATTGTGATGAGTAAGACAGAGAGCAATGTGATGAGAGGGTCATGGAGCAGTTGGATGAAAAGTTTCCTGGAACATTTTGATGACAGGGGTTATGGATCATTGTGATGTCAAGGGTCACCGAGCATTGTGATGAAAAGGGTCATGGTGCATTTTGATGACATGGGTTATAGTACATTGTGATGTCAGGGGTCATGGAGCAGTGTGATGATAAGGGCATGTAGCATTGTGATGACAGGGGTCATGGAACATTGTGATGACATGGTTGAGGGAGTATTGTGATGACTAGTGATGGAACATTGTGATATCAGTGGTGAGAGAGCATTTTGATGAGAATTGCATGGAGAAATTTGATGAAAAGGTTTATGGAGCATTGTGATGACAAGCTTGTGGAGAATTGTGATGACAAGTGCATGGCATATTGTGATGACATGTGTCATGGAGCATTGTGCTGACAAGCACATGGAGCATTTTGGTGAACAATGGCATGGAGCATTGTGATGACAGAGGCATGACGAATTGGTCTGACAAGTTTCATGGATTATTGTGATGACAGTGGGCATGGCGCATTGTGATGACAAGGGCATGGAGCATTGTGAGGACAAGTTTGTCGAGTATTGTGAAGACAGGTGTCTGGAAGCATTGTGATGACATATGTTCTGGTCCATTGTGATGAGAATGGCATGGGTAATTGTGATGCCAAGTGTCATGGAGGATTGTGATGTCAAATGTAATGCAGCGTGTGATGACAAGGTCTTGGTGCATTGTGATGACAAGGGCCATTGAGAAGTTTGATGACAAGTCGTGAAGCATTGTGATGACAAGCGCATGTACCTTGCTATGACAGAGGTCAAGGAGCATTGCGATTAAAAATGCATGGAGAAGAGTGATGACAAGAGCATGTAGCATTGTGATGAGAAGTGTTTTGGAGCATTGTGATGACAAGGCCGTGGAGAATTGTGATGACAAGGGACATGGAGCATTGTGAGGACCAGGGCATGAAGCACTGTGATGACAAGAACGTGGAGCATTGTAATGAGAAGTCCATGGATAATAGTGATGACGAGTGTCATGGAGCACTGTAATGGCAAGGGGCATGGAGCATTGTGAGGACAGCTCTCATGGAGCATTGTGATGACAACTGTCATGGAGCTTTCTGATGACAAGCTTGTGGAGTATTGTGATGACAATGGCATGGAGCATTGTAATGGAAAGGGTATGGATCATTGTGATGAAAAAGGCATGGACCCTTTTCATGACAGGATTCAAGGAGTATTCCGAAGACAAGAGTCAGGGAGCATTGTGATGACAAAGGTCATGGAGCTTTGAGATGACAAGGGCATGGAGTATTGTGATGACAGGCATCATGGAGCGTTGTGATGACAAGTATTATGGAACATTGTGATCACACGTGTTTGGAGCATTGCGATGACATTGTTCATGGATCATATTGATTTCAAGGAGCATGGATCTTTGTGATGAAAAGGGCATGAAGCAATGTGAACCCAAGATGCATGGAGGATCGTGATGACAATGGTAATGGAGGAATATGATGACAAGTGCATGGAGCATTGTGATGAAAAGGTCATGTAACGTTTTGCTGACAAAGGCATGGAGCATTGTGATGACAATTTCCTGGAGCATTTAATGAGAAGACAATGGAGCCATTTGATGACAAGTCTCATAGAGCATTCTCACAAAAAGCGGCATGGAGCATTGTGATTACTGTGGTCTTGGAGCATTGTGATGAACAGGGTATGGAGCATTGTGATGAAAAAGGCATGGAGCTTTGTCATGACAGGGTTCCAAGAGCATATTGAAATCAAGTGTCAGGGACCACTGTGATGATAAGTGAATTGAGCATGGTGATGCCAAAGCTCATGGAGTATTGTGATGAGAAGACCATGGATAATTTTGATGACGAGTGTCATGGGGCGTTGTGAGGTCAAGTGTTATGGAACATTGTGATCACAAGGGATTGGAGCCTTGTGATAACAGAGGTCATGGAGCATTTTGAGTTCATTCTGATGACAATAGCATGAAGCACTATGATGATGGGCATGGTGCATTGTGATGACAGTGTTCATGGAGAATTGAGATGAAAAGGGGCATGGAACATTGTAGTTACAAGGGTCTTGGAGCTTTGTGAAGAGAAGGGCATGCAGCATTGTGATGAGAAGGCCATGGAGGATTCTGATGACATGCGTCATGGAGCTTTGTGATGACAAGGGCATGGAGCATTGTGATGAGAAGACCATGGATAATGGTGATGACGAGCTTCATGGGGCGTTGTGATGAAAAGTGCTATGGAACATTGTGATCCCAAGGGTTTAGAGCATTGTGATGGCAGATGTCTTGGAGCATTTTGATTTCATTTTGATTACAATAGCGTGAATCAATATGATGATGGGCATGTTGCATTGTGATGACAAGGTTCATGGAGCATTGAGATGAAAATGGGCATGGAACATTGTGATCAAAGGGGTCTAGGAGCTTTGTGATGACAGAGGTCATGGATCATTTGGATTTCCTTGTGATGACAATAGCCTGAAGCTTTATGATGATGGGCATGGTCCATTGTGATGACAGGTGTAATCGAGCATTGAGATGAAAAGGGGCATGGAGCATTGTGTTTACAGGGGTATAGGAGCATTGTGATGACAAGAGCATGGAGCATTGTGATGAAAAGTGCTTGGAGCCTTTTCATGACATGTTTCAAGGAGCATTCTGATGATGAGTGTCAGGGAGCATTGTGATGACAAAGATCATGGAGCACTGTGATGACAGGTGTCATGGAGCATTGTGATGAGAAAGTCATGAGCATTGGGCTGAAAATATTCATGGAGTATTGTGGTGACAGGGTTCGTGGATCCTTTTGAAGGCAAGGGAATGGAGCAATGTAATGACAAGGTCCTGGAGCATTGTGATGAGAAGACCATGGAGCCTTGTGATGACAAGTCTGATGGAGCATTCTGATGAAAAGGGGCATGGGGCATTGTGATTACAGGGCCCTGGATCATTGTAATGACAAGAGCAAGGAGCTTTGTGATGAGAAGGCCATGGAGCATTCTCATGATTTGTGTCATGGTATTTTGTGATGACAAGGGCATGGACCATTGTGATTGCAGGCGTCTTGGAGCTTTGTGATGACAAGGGTCATGGAGCCTTGTGAGGAGAAGGCCGTGGGACATTATGATGGCAGGGGTCATGGAGCATTGTTATGACGGGGGTAATGGAACATTGTGATGAAAAGGGCACGGAACATAGGTTTATAAAATTTCATGGATTATTGTGATGACAGTGGGTATGGAGCATTGTGATGACAAGGGCTCGGAACACTGTGATACATGGGTCATGGAGGATTGTAATGACATGGGCATGGAACATTGTGATGAGAAGGGCATCGAGAATTGTGATGACAAGCGTCATGTGGCTTTGTGATGACAAGGACATGGAGCAATATGTTGAGACGTTTCAGGGAGCATTGTGAGGACAATGGCATGGAGCATTGTGATGCCAAGGGTCATGGAGCTGTGTGATAACAAATGTCATGGAGCAGTTTGATGACAAGGGCATGGTGCATTGTGATGAGAAGGGAAGGGAACATTGTGATGACAGGTGTTATGGAACATTGTGATGTCAGGGCTCATGGAGCATTGTGATGATATGGGCATGGAGCATGGTGATGACAGGTGTCATGGAACAGTGTGAGATGCCAAGTGTTTTGAGCATTGTGAGGACAAACATCTTGGATCATTGAGATGACAAGGGCATGGAGTAGTGTGATGACAGGCATCATGGAGCATTGTGATGAGTGTGTTATGGAACATTGTGATCACAAGGGTTTGGAGCATAGTGATGACAGAGGTCATGAATCATGTTGATTTCAAGGAGCATGGAACATTGTGATGACAAGGGCATGAAGCAATGTGATCCCAAGTTTCAGGGAGGATTGTGATGACAATGGTAATGGAGTATTGTGATGAGAATCACATGGAGCACCGTGATGACAAGGTCATGTAGCATTTTGCTGACAAAGGCATGGAGCATTGTGATGACAAGTGTCATGGAACATTGTGATAACAGGGGTCATAGAGCATTAGGATGACAAGAGCATGGACCATTTTGATGAGAAGAGTCATGGAGCATTTTGATGACAAGAGCCACAGATCATTGTGTTGTCAGGGGTCATTGAGCGTTCTGATGACAGTGGTCATGGAAGATTGGGCTGAAAATGTTCTTGGAGCATTGTGAACACAAGGGAATGGAGCATTGTGGTGACAATATCGTGGAGCATTGTGATGAGATGACCATGGAGTCTTTTGATGACAAGTCTCATGGAGCAAGCTGATGGAAAGGGGCATGGAGCATTGTGATTACAGTTGTCTTGGAGCATTGTGATGACAAGAGCATGGAGCATTGTGATGAGAAGTCCATGGAACATTCTGATGACCTGCATCATGGAGCTTTGTGATGACAATGTCAAGATGCATTGTGATTACAGGGGTCTTGGAGCCTTGTGATGAAAAGGGCATGGATCATTGTGATGACAAAGGCATGGAGCCTTGTCATGACAGGGTTCAAGGAGCATACTGACGACAAGTGTCAGGGAGCATTGTGATGACAAGTGTCATGGAGCACTGTGATGACAAGCGTCATGGAGCCTTGTGATAACCGGGGTCTTGGAGCATTGTGATGAAAAGTGAATGTATCATTGTGATGAAAAAGGCATGGTGCCTTGTCATGATAGGGTTCAAGGAGCACCCTGACGAGAAGTGTCAGGGAGCATTGTGATGAAAAGTGTATTGAGCATTGTGATGACAAAGGTCATGGAGCATTGTGATGAGAAGTCCATGGATAATTGGAATGACGAGTGTCATGGGCTGTTGTGATGACAAGTGTTATGGAACATTGTGATCACAAGGGTTTGAGGCATAGTGATGACAGAGGTCATGGAGCATTTTGATTTCATTGTGATGACAAAATTATGAAGCATTATGATGAAGGGCATGGTGCATTGTGATGATAGCGTTCATGGAGCTCTGAGATGAAAAGTGTCATGGAGAATTGTTATGACAGGGGTCTTGGAGCATTGTGATGACAAGCGCATGGAGCATTGTGATGAGAAGGCCAAGGAGAATACTGATGACATGCGTCATGGAGCTTCGTGATGACAAGGGCATAGAGCATTTTGATTACATGGGTCTTGGAACATTGAGATGAAAAGGGGCATGGAGCATTGTGATTACAGGGGTAATGGAGCACTGTGATGACAAGTGAATCGAGCATTGTGATGAAAAAGGCATGGATCCTATTCATGACAGGATTCAAGGAGCATTCCGAAGACAAGTGTCAGGGAGCATTGTGATGACAAGTGTATTGAGCATTGTGATGACAATGGTCATGGAGCATTGAGATGACAGGGGCATGGAGTATTGTGATGACAGGCATCATGGAGTGTTGTGATGACAAGACTTATGGAACATTGTGATCACACGGTTTTGGAGCATTGCGATGACAGAGTTCATGGATCATATTGATTTCAAGGAGCATGGATCTTTGTGATGACAAGGGCATGAAGCAATGTGATCCCAAGATGCATGGAGGATTGTGATGACAATGGTAATGGAGGAATGTGATGACAAGCGCATGGAGCATTGTGATGAAAAGGTCATGTAGCGTTTTGCTGACAAAGGCATGGAGCATTGTGATGACAAGTGTCATGGAGCACTGTGATGACAAACGTCACGTAGCATTGTGATTACAGGGGTCATGGAGCATTGGGATGACACGGCCCAGGATCATTGTGTTGACAAGTGTTATGGAGAATTTTGATGACAAGAGTCCCGGATCATTGTGTTGTCAGGGGTCATGGAGCGTTGTGATGACAGTGGTCATGGAGCATTTGGATGACAAGTGTCATAGAGCATTGTGATCATAAGGTCATGGAGCATTGGACTGAACATGTTCATGGAGTATTGTGTTGAGAGGTGTCATGGAGCATTGTGATGACAAGGGAATGGAGCATTGTGATGACAATGTCCTGGAGCATTTAATGAGAAGACCATGGAGCCATGTGATAACAAGTCTCATAGAGCATTCTCACGAAAAGCGGCATGGAGCACTGTAATTACTGTGGTCTTGGAGCATTGTGATGAACAGGGCATGGAGCATTGTGATGAAAAAGGCATGGAGCCTTGTCATGACAGTGTTCCAAGAGGATATTGACATCAAGTGTCAGGGACCATTGTGATGACAAGTGAATTGACCATTGTGATGCCAAAGCTCATAGAGCATTGTGATGAGAATACCATGGATAAATTTGATGACGAGCATCATGGGGTGTTGTGAGGTCAAGTGTTATGGAACATTGTGATCACAAGGGAGTGGAGCCTTGTGATGACAGAGGTCATGGAGCATTTTGAGTTCATTCTGATGACAATAGCATGAAGCACTATGATGATGGGCATGGTGCATTGTGATGACAGTGTTCATGGAGAATTGAGATGAAAAGGGGCATGGAGCATTGTAGTTACAAGGGTCTTGGAGCTTTGTGATTAGAAGGACATGCAACATTGTGATGAGAAGGCCATGAAGGATTCTAATGACATGCGTCATGGAGCTTTGTGATGACAAGGGCATGGAGCATTTTGATGAGAAGACCATGGATAATGGTGATGACGAGTTTCATGGGGCGTTGTGATGAAAAGTGTTATGGAACATTGTGATCCCAAGGGTTTAGAGCATTGTGATGGCTGATGTCTTGGAGCATTTTGATTTCATTTTGAAAACAATAGCGTGAAGCAATATGATGATGGGCGTGTTGCATTGTGATGACAAGGTTCATGGAGCATTGAGATGAAAAGAGGCATGGAGCATTGTGATGAAAGGGGTCTAGGAGCTTTGTGATGACAGAGGTCATGGATCATTTGGATTTCCTTGTGATGACAATAGCCTGAAGCTTTATGATGATGGGCATTGTCCATTGTGATGACAGGTGTAATGGAGCATTGAGATGAAAGGGACATGGAGCATTGTGATGAGAAGACCATGGATAATGGTGATGACGAGCGTCATGGGGCGTTGTGATGAAAAGTGTTATGGAACATTGGGATCCCAAGGGTTTAGAGCATTGTGATGGCAGATGTCATGGAGCATATTTAATTCATTTTGATTACAATAGCGTGAAGCAATATGATGATGGGCATGTTGCATTGTGATGATAGGGTTCATGGAGCATTTAGATGAAAAGTGGCATGGAGCATTGTGATTACAGGGTTCTTGGAACATTGTGATGACAAGGGCATGGAGCATTCTGATGCCAAAGTCATGGACCTTTGTGATGACAAATGTCATGTAGCATTTTGATGACAAGGGCATGGTGCATTGTGATGAGTAAGACAGAGAGCAATGTGATGAGAGGGTCATGGAGCAGTTGGATGAAAAGTTTCCTGGAACATTTTGATGACAGGGGTTATGGATCATTGTGATGTCTAGGGTCATCGAGCATTGTGATGAAAAGGGTCATGGTGCATTTTGATGACAGGGCTTATAGTACATTGTGATGTCAGGGGTCATGGAGCAGTGTGATGATAAGGGCATGTAGCATTGTGATGACAGGGGTCATGGAACATTGTGATGACATGGTTGAGGGAGTATTGTGATGACTAGTGATGGAACATTGTGATATCAGTGGTGAGAGAGCATTTTGATGAGAATTGCATGGAGAAATTTGATGAAAAGGTTTATGGAGCATTGTGATGACAAGCTTGTGGAGAATTGTGATGACAAGTGCATGGCATATTGTGATGACATGTGTCATGGAGCATTGTGCTGACAAGCACATGGAGCATTTTGGTGAACAATGGCATGGAGCATTGTGATGACAGAGGCATGACGAATGGGTCTGACAAGTTTCATGGATTATTGTGATGACAGTGGGCATGGCGAATTGTGATGACAAGGGCATGGAGCATTGTGAGGACAAATTTGTGGAGTATTGTGAAGACAGGTGTCCGGGAGCATTGTGATGACATATGTTCTGGTCCATTGTGATGAGAATGGCATGGGTAATTGTGATGCCAAGTGTCATGGAGGATTGTGATGTCAAACGTAATGCAGCGTGTGATGACAAGGTCTTGGTGCATTGTGATGACAAGGGCCATTGAGAAGTTTGATGACAAGCTCGTGAAGCATTGTGATGACAAGCGCATGTATCTTGCTATGACAGAGGTCAAGGAGCATTGCGATTACAAATGCATGGAGAAGAGTGATGACAAGAGCATGTAGCATTGTGATGAGAAGTGTTTTGGAGCATTGTGATGACAAGGCCTTGGAGAATTGTGATGACAAGGGACATGGAGCATTGTGAGGACCAGGGCATGGAGCACTGTGATGACAAGAACGTGGAGCATTGTAATGAGAAGTCCATGGATAATAGTGATGACGAGTGTCATGGAGCACTGTAATGGCAAGGGGCATGGAGCATTGTGAGGACAGCTCTCATGGAGCATTGTGATGACAACTGTCATGGAGCTTTCTGATGACAAGCTTGTGGAGTATTGTGATGACAATGGCATGGAGCATTGTGATGGAAAGGGTATGGATCATTGTGATGAAAAAGGCATGGACCCTTTTCATGACAGGATTCAAGGAGTATTCTGAAGACAAGTGTCAGGGAGCATTGTGATGACAAAGGTCATGGAGCATTGAGATGACAAGGGCATGGAGTATTGTGATGACAGGCATCATGGAGCGTTGTGATGACAAGTATTATTGAACATTGTGATCACACGGGTTTGGAGCATTGTGATGACATTGTTCATGGATCATATTGATTTCAAGGAGCATGGATCTTTGTGATGAAAAGGGCATGAAGCAATGTGAACCCATGATTTATGGAGGATTGTGATGACAATGGTAATGGAGGAATATGATGACAAGCGCATGGAGCATTGTGATGAAAAGGTCATGTAACGTTTTGCTGACAAAGGCATGGAACATTGTGATGACAATTTCCTGGAGCATTTAATGAGAAGACAATGGAGCCATTTGATGACAAGTCTCATAGAGCATTCTCACGAAAAGCGGCATGGAGCATTGTGATTACTGTGGTCTTGGAGCATTGTGATGAACAGGGTATGGAGCATTGTGATGAAAAAGGCATGGAGCTTTGTCATGACAGGGTTCCAAGAGCATATTGAAATCAAGTGTCAGGGACCATTGTGATGATAAGTGAATTGAGCATGGTGATGCCAAAGCTCATGGAGCATTGTGATGAGAAGACCATGGATAATTTTGATGACGAGTGTCATGGGGCGTTGTGAGGTCAAGTGTTATGGAACATTGTGATCACAAGGGATTGGAGCCTTGTGATGACAGAGGTCATGGAGCATTTTGAGTTCATTCTGATGACAATAGCATGAAGCACTATGATGATGGGCATGGTGCATTGTGATGACAGTGTTCATGGAGAATTGAGATGAAAAGGGGCATGGAACATTGTAGTTACAAGGGTCTTGGAGCTTTGTGAAGAGAAGGGCATGCAGCATTGTGATGAGAAGGCCATGGAGGATTCTGATGACATGCGTCATGGAGCTTTGTGATGACAAGGGCATGGAGCATTGTGATGAGAAGACCATGGATAATGGTGATGACGAGCTTCATGGGGCGTTGTGATGAAAAGTGTTATGGAACATTGTGATCCCAAGGGTTTAGAACATTGTGATGGCTGATGTCTTGGAGCATTTTGATTTCATTTTGATTACAATAGCGTGAAGCAATATGATGATGGGCGTGTTGCATTGTGATGACAAGGTTCATGGAGCATTGAGATGAAAATGGGCATGGAGCATTGTGATCAAAGGGGTCTAGGAGCTTTGTGATGACAGAGGTCATGGATCAATTTGATTTCCTTGTGATGACAATAGCCTGAAGCTTTATGATGATGGGCATGGTCCATTGTGATGACAGGTGTAATCGAGCATTGAGATGAAAAGTGGCATGGAACATTGTGTTTATAGGGGTATAGGAGCATTGTGATGACAAGAGCATGGAGCATTGTGATGAAAAGTGCTTGGAGCCTTTTCATGACATGTTTCAAGGAGCATTCTGATGACGAGTGTCAGGGAGCATTGTGATGACAAAGATCATGGAGCACTGTGATGACAGGTGTCATGGAGCATTGTGATGAGAAAGTCATGAGCATTGGGCTGAAAATATTCATGGAGTATTGTGGTGACAGGGTTCGTGGATCCTTTTGATGGCAAGGGAATGGAACAATGTAATGACAAGGTCCTGGAGCATTGTGATGAGAAGACCATGGAGCCTTGTGATGACAAGTCTGATGGAGCATTCTGATGAAAAGGGGCATGGGGCATTGTGATTACAGGGCCCTGGATCATTGTAATGACAAGAGCAAGGAGCTTTGTGATGAGAAGGCCATGGAGCATTCTCATGATTTGTGTCATGGTATTTTGTGATGACAAGGGCATGGACCATTGTGATTGCAGGCGTCTTGGAGCTTTGTGATGACAAGGGTCATGGAGCCTTGTGAGGAGAAGGCCGTGGGACATTATGATGGCAGGGGTCATGGAGCATTGTTATGACGGGGGTAATGGAACCTTGTGATGAAAAGGGCACGGAATATAGGTCTATAAAATTTCATGGATTATTGGGATGACAGTGGGTATGGAGCATTGTGATGACAAGGGCTCAGAACACTGTGATACATGGGTCATGGAGGATTGTAATGATATGGGCATGGAGCATTGTGATGAGAAGGGCATCGAGAATTGTGATGACAAGCGTCATGGAGCTTTGTGATGACAAGGACATGGAGCAATATGTTGAGACGTTTCAGGGAGCATTGTGATGACAATGGCATGGAGCATTGTGATGCCAAGGGTCATGGAGCTGTGTGATAACAAATGTCATGGAGGAGTTTGATGACAAGGGCATGGTGCATTGTGATGAAAAGGGCAGGGAGCATTGTGATGACAGGTGTTATGGAACATTGTGATGTCAGGGCTCATGAAGCATTGTGATGATATGGGCATGGAGCATGGTGATGACAGGTGTCATGGAAGAGTGTGAGATGCCAAGTGTTTTGAGCATTGTGATGACACACATCTTGGATCATTGAGAAGACAAGGGCATGGAGTAGTGTGATGACAGGCATCATGGAGCATTGTGATGAGTGTGTTATGGAACATTGTGATCACAAGGGTTTGGAGCATAGTGATGACAGAGGTCATGAATCATGTTGATTTCAAGGAGCATGGAACATTGTGATGACAAGGGCATGAAGCAATGTGATCCCAAGTTTCAGGGAGGATTGTGATGACAATGGTAATGGAGTATTGTGATGAGAATCACATGGAGCACCGTGATGACAGGGTCATGTAGCATTTTGCTGACAAAGGCATGGAGCATTGTGATGACAAGTGTCATGGAACATTGTGATAACAGGGGTCATAGAGCATTAGGATGACAAGAGCATGGACCATTTTGATGAGAAGAGTCATGGAGCATTTTGATGACAAGAGCCACAGATCATTGTGTTGTCAGGGGTCATTGAGCGTTCTGATGACAGTGGTCATGGAAGATTGGGCTGAAAATGTTCTTGGAGCATTGTGAACACAAGGGAATGGAGCATTGTGGTGACAATATCGTGGAGCATTGTGATGAGATGACCATGGAGTCTTTTGATGACAAGTCTCATGGAGCAAGCTGATGGAAAGGGGCATGGAGCATTGTGATTACAGTTGTCTTGGAGCATTGTGATGACAAGAGCATGGAGCATTGTGATGAGAAGTCCATGGAACATTCTGATGACCTGCATCATGGAGCTTTGTGATGACAATGTCAAGATGCATTGTGATTACAGGGGTCTTGGAGCCTTGTGATGAAAAGGGCATGGATCATTGTGATGACAAAGGCATGGAGCCTTGTCATGACAGGGTTCAAGGAGCATACTGACGACAAGTGTCAGGGAGCATTGTGATGACAAGTGTCATGGAGCACTGTGATGACAAGCGTCATGGAGCCTTGTGATAACCGGGGTCTTGGAGCATTGTGATGAAAAGTGAATGTATCATTGTGATGAAAAAGGCATGGTGCCTTGTCATGATAGGGTTCAAGGAGCACCCTGACGAGAAGTGTCAGGGAGCATTGTGATGAAAAGTGTATTGAGCATTGTGATGACAAAGGTCATGGAGCATTGTGATGAGAAGTCCATGGATAATTGGAATGACGAGTGTCATGGGCTGTTGTGATGACAAGTGTTATGGAACATTGTGATCACAAGGGTTTGAGGCATAGTGATGACAGAGGTCATGGAGCATTTTGATTTCATTGTGATGACAAAATTATGAAGCATTATGATGAAGGGCATGGTGCATTGTGATGATAGCGTTCATGGAGCTCTGAGATGAAAAGTGTCATGGAGAATTGTTATGACAGGGGTCTTGGAGCATTGTGATGACAAGCGCATGGAGCATTGTGATGAGAAGGCCAAGGAGAATACTGATGACATGCGTCATGGAGCTTCGTGATGACAAGGGCATAGAGCATTTTGATTACATGGGTCTTGGAACATTGAGATGAAAAGGGGCATGGAGCATTGTGATTACAGGGGTAATGGAGCACTGTGATGACAAGTGAATCGAGCATTGTGATGAAAAAGGCATGGATCCTATTCATGACAGGATTCAAGGAGCATTCCGAAGACAAGTGTCAGGGAGCATTGTGATGACAAGTGTATTGAGCATTGTGATGACAATGGTCATGGAGCATTGAGATGACAGGGGCATGGAGTATTGTGATGACAGGCATCATGGAGTGTTGTGATGACAAGACTTATGGAACATTGTGATCACACGGTTTTGGAGCATTGCGATGACAGAGTTCATGGATCATATTGATTTCAAGGAGCATGGATCTTTGTGATGACAAGGGCATGAAGCAATGTGATCCCAAGATGCATGGAGGATTGTGATGACAATGGTAATGGAGGAATGTGATGACAAGCGCATGGAGCATTGTGATGAAAAGGTCATGTAGCGTTTTGCTGACAAAGGCATGGAGCATTGTGATGACAAGTGTCATGGAGCACTG
Source organism: Mesoplodon densirostris (assembly GCF_025265405.1). NCBI lineage: Eukaryota > Metazoa > Chordata > Mammalia > Artiodactyla > Ziphiidae > Mesoplodon > Mesoplodon densirostris. The sequence continues at coordinate 5,453,414 of NC_082682.1, forward strand.
TGATGACAAACGTCACGTAGCATTGTGATTACAGGGGTCATGGAGCATTGGGATGACACGGCCCAGGATCATTGTGTTGACAAGTGTTATGGAGAATTTTGATGACAAGAGTCCCGGATCATTGTGTTGTCAGGGGTCATGGAGCGTTGTGATGACAGTGGTCATGGAGCATTTGGATGACAAGTGTCATAGAGCATTGTGATCATAAGGTCATGGAGCATTGGACTGAACATGTTCATGGAGTATTGTGTTGAGAGGTGTCATGGAGCATTGTGATGACAAGGGAATGGAGCATTGTGATGACAATGTCCTGGAGCATTTAATGAGAAGACCATGGAGCCATGTGATAACAAGTCTCATAGAGCATTCTCACGAAAAGCGGCATGGAGCACTGTAATTACTGTGGTCTTGGAGCATTGTGATGAACAGGGCATGGAGCATTGTGATGAAAAAGGCATGGAGCCTTGTCATGACAGTGTTCCAAGAGGATATTGACATCAAGTGTCAGGGACCATTGTGATGACAAGTGAATTGACCATTGTGATGCCAAAGCTCATAGAGCATTGTGATGAGAATACCATGGATAAATTTGATGACGAGCATCATGGGGTGTTGTGAGGTCAAGTGTTATGGAACATTGTGATCACAAGGGAGTGGAGCCTTGTGATGACAGAGGTCATGGAGCATTTTGAGTTCATTCTGATGACAATAGCATGAAGCACTATGATGATGGGCATGGTGCATTGTGATGACAGTGTTCATGGAGAATTGAGATGAAAAGGGGCATGGAGCATTGTAGTTACAAGGGTCTTGGAGCTTTGTGATTAGAAGGACATGCAACATTGTGATGAGAAGGCCATGAAGGATTCTAATGACATGCGTCATGGAGCTTTGTGATGACAAGGGCATGGAGCATTTTGATGAGAAGACCATGGATAATGGTGATGACGAGTTTCATGGGGCGTTGTGATGAAAAGTGTTATGGAACATTGTGATCCCAAGGGTTTAGAGCATTGTGATGGCTGATGTCTTGGAGCATTTTGATTTCATTTTGAAAACAATAGCGTGAAGCAATATGATGATGGGCGTGTTGCATTGTGATGACAAGGTTCATGGAGCATTGAGATGAAAAGAGGCATGGAGCATTGTGATGAAAGGGGTCTAGGAGCTTTGTGATGACAGAGGTCATGGATCATTTGGATTTCCTTGTGATGACAATAGCCTGAAGCTTTATGATGATGGGCATTGTCCATTGTGATGACAGGTGTAATGGAGCATTGAGATGAAAGGGACATGGAGCATTGTGATGAGAAGACCATGGATAATGGTGATGACGAGCGTCATGGGGCGTTGTGATGAAAAGTGTTATGGAACATTGGGATCCCAAGGGTTTAGAGCATTGTGATGGCAGATGTCATGGAGCATATTTAATTCATTTTGATTACAATAGCGTGAAGCAATATGATGATGGGCATGTTGCATTGTGATGATAGGGTTCATGGAGCATTTAGATGAAAAGTGGCATGGAGCATTGTGATTACAGGGTTCTTGGAACATTGTGATGACAAGGGCATGGAGCATTCTGATGCCAAAGTCATGGACCTTTGTGATGACAAATGTCATGTAGCATTTTGATGACAAGGGCATGGTGCATTGTGATGAGTAAGACAGAGAGCAATGTGATGAGAGGGTCATGGAGCAGTTGGATGAAAAGTTTCCTGGAACATTTTGATGACAGGGGTTATGGATCATTGTGATGTCTAGGGTCATCGAGCATTGTGATGAAAAGGGTCATGGTGCATTTTGATGACAGGGCTTATAGTACATTGTGATGTCAGGGGTCATGGAGCAGTGTGATGATAAGGGCATGTAGCATTGTGATGACAGGGGTCATGGAACATTGTGATGACATGGTTGAGGGAGTATTGTGATGACTAGTGATGGAACATTGTGATATCAGTGGTGAGAGAGCATTTTGATGAGAATTGCATGGAGAAATTTGATGAAAAGTTTTATGGAGCATTGTGATGACAAGCTTGTGGAGAATTGTGATGACAAGTGCATGGCATATTGTGATGACATGTGTCATGGAGCATTGTGCTGACAAGCACATGGAGCATTTTGGTGAACAATGGCATGGAGCATTGTGATGACAGAGGCATGACGAATGGGTCTGACAAGTTTCATGGATTATTGTGATGACAGTGGGCATGGCGAATTGTGATGACAAGGGCATGGAGCATTGTGAGGACAAATTTGTGGAGTATTGTGAAGACAGGTGTCCGGGAGCATTGTGATGACATATGTTCTGGTCCATTGTGATGAGAATGGCATGGGTAATTGTGATGCCAAGTGTCATGGAGGATTGTGATGTCAAACGTAATGCAGCGTGTGATGACAAGGTCTTGGTGCATTGTGATGACAAGGGCCATTGAGAAGTTTGATGACAAGCTCGTGAAGCATTGTGATGACAAGCGCATGTATCTTGCTATGACAGAGGTCAAGGAGCATTGCGATTACAAATGCATGGAGAAGAGTGATGACAAGAGCATGTAGCATTGTGATGAGAAGTGTTTTGGAGCATTGTGATGACAAGGCCTTGGAGAATTGTGATGACAAGGGACATGGAGCATTGTGAGGACCAGGGCATGGAGCACTGTGATGACAAGAACGTGGAGCATTGTAATGAGAAGTCCATGGATAATAGTGATGACGAGTGTCATGGAGCACTGTAATGGCAAGGGGCATGGAGCATTGTGAGGACAGCTCTCATGGAGCATTGTGATGACAACTGTCATGGAGCTTTCTGATGACAAGCTTGTGGAGTATTGTGATGACAATGGCATGGAGCATTGTGATGGAAAGGGTATGGATCATTGTGATGAAAAAGGCATGGACCCTTTTCATGACAGGATTCAAGGAGTATTCTGAAGACAAGTGTCAGGGAGCATTGTGATGACAAAGGTCATGGAGCATTGAGATGACAAGGGCATGGAGTATTGTGATGACAGGCATCATGGAGCGTTGTGATGACAAGTATTATTGAACATTGTGATCACACGGGTTTGGAGCATTGTGATGACATTGTTCATGGATCATATTGATTTCAAGGAGCATGGATCTTTGTGATGAAAAGGGCATGAAGCAATGTGAACCCATGATTTATGGAGGATTGTGATGACAATGGTAATGGAGGAATATGATGACAAGCGCATGGAGCATTGTGATGAAAAGGTCATGTAACGTTTTGCTGACAAAGGCATGGAACATTGTGATGACAATTTCCTGGAGCATTTAATGAGAAGACAATGGAGCCATTTGATGACAAGTCTCATAGAGCATTCTCACGAAAAGCGGCATGGAGCATTGTGATTACTGTGGTCTTGGAGCATTGTGATGAACAGGGTATGGAGCATTGTGATGAAAAAGGCATGGAGCTTTGTCATGACAGGGTTCCAAGAGCATATTGAAATCAAGTGTCAGGGACCATTGTGATGATAAGTGAATTGAGCATGGTGATGCCAAAGCTCATGGAGCATTGTGATGAGAAGACCATGGATAATTTTGATGACGAGTGTCATGGGGCGTTGTGAGGTCAAGTGTTATGGAACATTGTGATCACAAGGGATTGGAGCCTTGTGATGACAGAGGTCATGGAGCATTTTGAGTTCATTCTGATGACAATAGCATGAAGCACTATGATGATGGGCATGGTGCATTGTGATGACAGTGTTCATGGAGAATTGAGATGAAAAGGGGCATGGAACATTGTAGTTACAAGGGTCTTGGAGCTTTGTGAAGAGAAGGGCATGCAGCATTGTGATGAGAAGGCCATGGAGGATTCTGATGACATGCGTCATGGAGCTTTGTGATGACAAGGGCATGGAGCATTGTGATGAGAAGACCATGGATAATGGTGATGACGAGCTTCATGGGGCGTTGTGATGAAAAGTGTTATGGAACATTGTGATCCCAAGGGTTTAGAACATTGTGATGGCTGATGTCTTGGAGCATTTTGATTTCATTTTGATTACAATAGCGTGAAGCAATATGATGATGGGCGTGTTGCATTGTGATGACAAGGTTCATGGAGCATTGAGATGAAAATGGGCATGGAGCATTGTGATCAAAGGGGTCTAGGAGCTTTGTGATGACAGAGGTCATGGATCAATTTGATTTCCTTGTGATGACAATAGCCTGAAGCTTTATGATGATGGGCATGGTCCATTGTGATGACAGGTGTAATCGAGCATTGAGATGAAAAGTGGCATGGAACATTGTGTTTATAGGGGTATAGGAGCATTGTGATGACAAGAGCATGGAGCATTGTGATGAAAAGTGCTTGGAGCCTTTTCATGACATGTTTCAAGGAGCATTCTGATGACGAGTGTCAGGGAGCATTGTGATGACAAAGATCATGGAGCACTGTGATGACAGGTGTCATGGAGCATTGTGATGAGAAAGTCATGAGCATTGGGCTGAAAATATTCATGGAGTATTGTGGTGACAGGGTTCGTGGATCCTTTTGATGGCAAGGGAATGGAACAATGTAATGACAAGGTCCTGGAGCATTGTGATTAGAAGACCATGGAGCCTTGTGATGACAAGTCTGATGGAGCATTCTGATGAAAAGGGGGATGGGGCATTGTGATTACAGGGCCCTGGATCATTGTAATGACAAGAGCAAGGAGCTTTGTGATGAGAAGGCCATGGAGCATTCTCATGATTTGTGTCATGGTATTTTGTGATGACAAGGGCATGGACCATTGTGATTGCAGGCGTCTTGGAGCTTTGTGATGACAAGGGTCATGGAGCCTTGTGAGGAGAAGGCCGTGGGACATTATGATGGCAGGGGTCATGGAGCATTGTTATGACGGGGGTAATGGAACCTTGTGATGAAAAGGGCACGGAATATAGGTCTATAAAATTTCATGGATTATTGGGATGACAGTGGGTATGGAGCATTGTGATGACAAGGGCTCAGAACACTGTGATACATGGGTCATGGAGGATTGTAATGATATGGGCATGGAGCATTGTGATGAGAAGGGCATCGAGAATTGTGATGACAAGCGTCATGGAGCTTTGTGATGACAAGGACATGGAGCAATATGTTGAGACGTTTCAGGGAGCATTGTGATGACAATGGCATGGAGCATTGTGATGCCAAGGGTCATGGAGCTGTGTGATAACAAATGTCATGGAGGAGTTTGATGACAAGGGCATGGTGCATTGTGATGAGAAGGGCAGGGAGCATTGTGATGACAGGTGTTATGGAACATTGTGATGTCAGGGCTCATGAAGCATTGTGATGATATGGGCATGGAGCATGGTGATGACAGGTGTCATGGAAGAGTGTGAGATGCCAAGTGTTTTGAGCATTGTGATGACACACATCTTGGATCATTGAGAAGACAAGGGCATGGAGTAGTGTGATGACAGGCATCATGGAGCATTGTGATGAGTGTGTTATGGAACATTGTGATCACAAGGGTTTGGAGCATAGTGATGACAGAGGTCATGAATCATGTTGATTTCAAGGAGCATGGAACATTGTGATGACAAGGGCATGAAGCAATGTGATCCCAAGTTTCAGGGAGGATTGTGATGACAATGGTAATGGAGTATTGTGATGAGAATCACATGGAGCACCGTGATGACAGGGTCATGTAGCATTTTGCTGACAAAGGCATGGAGCATTGTGATGACAAGTGTCATGGAACATTGTGATAACAGGGGTCATAGAGCATTAGGATGACAAGAGCATGGACCATTTTGATGAGAAGAGTCATGGAGCATTTTGATGACAAGAGCCACAGATCATTGTGTTGTCAGGGGTCATTGAGCGTTCTGATGACAGTGGTCATGGAAGATTGGGCTGAAAATGTTCTTGGAGCATTGTGAACACAAGGGAATGGAGCATTGTGGTGACAATATCGTGGAGCATTGTGATGAGATGACCATGGAGTCTTTTGATGACAAGTCTCATGGAGCAAGCTGATGGAAAGGGGCATGGAGCATTGTGATTACAGTTGTCTTGGAGCATTGTGATGACAAGAGCATGGAGCATTGTGATGAGAAGTCCATGGAACATTCTGATGACCTGCATCATGGAGCTTTGTGATGACAATGTCAAGATGCATTGTGATTACAGGGGTCTTGGAGCCTTGTGATGAAAGGGGCATGGATCATTGTGATGACAAAGGCATGGAGCCTTGTCATGACAGGGTTCAAGGAGCATACTGACGACAAGTGTCAGGGAGCATTGTGATGACAAGTGTCATGGAGCACTGTGATGACAAGCGTCATGGAGCCTTGTGATAACCGGGGTCTTGGAGCATTGTGATGAAAAGTGAATGCATCATTGTGATGAAAAAGGCATGGTGCCTTGTCATGATAGGGTTCAAGGAGCACCCTGACGAGAAGTGTCAGGGAGCATTGTGATGAAAAGTGTATTGAGCATTGTGATGACAAAGGTCATGGAGCATTGTGATGAGAAGTCCATGGATAATTGGAATGACGAGTGTCATGGGCTGTTGTGATGACAAGTGTTATGGAACATTGTGATCACAAGGGTTTGAGGCATAGTGATGACAGAGGTCATGGAGCATTTTGATTTCCTTGTGATGACAAAATTATGAAGCATTATGATGAAGGGCATGGTGCATTGTGATGATAGCGTTCATGGAGCTCTGAGATGAAAAGTGTCATGGAGCATTGTTATGACAGGGGTCTTGGAGCATTGTGATGACAAGGGCATGGAGCATTGTGATGAGAAGGCCAAGGAGAATACTGATGACATGCGTCATGGAGCTTCGTGATGACAAGGGCATAGAGCATTTTGATTACATGGGTCTTGGAACATTGAGATGAAAAGGGGCATGAAGCATTGTGATTACAGGGGTAATGGAGCACTGTGATGACAAGTGAATCGAGCATTGTGATGAAAAAGGCATGGATCCTATTCATGACAGGATTCAAGGAGCATTCCGAAGACAAGTGTCAGGGAGCATTGTGATGACAAGTGTATTGAGCATTGTGATGACAAAGGTCATGGAGCATTGAGATGACAGGGGCATGGAGTATTGTGATGACAAGCATCATGGAGTGTTGTGATGACAAGACTTATGGAACATTGTGATCACACGGTTTTGGAGCATTGCGATGACAGAGTTCATGGATCATATTGATTTCAAGGAGCATGGATCTTTGTGATGACAAGGGCATGAAGCAATGTGATCCCAAGATGCATGGAGGATTGTGATGACAATGGTAATGGAGGAATGTGATGACAAGCGCATGGAGCATTGTGATGAAAAGGTCATGTAGCGTTTTGCTGACAAAGGCATGGAGCATTGTGATGACAAGTGTCATGGAGCACTGTGATGACAAACGTCAGGTAGCATTGTGATTACAGGGGTCATGGAGCATTGGGATGACACGGCCCAGGATCATTGTGTTGACAAGTGTTATGGAGAATTTTGATGACAAGAGTCCCGGATCATTGTGTTGTCAGGGGTCATGGAGCGTTGTGATGACAGTGGTCATGGAGCATTTGGATGACAAGTGTCATAGAGCATTGTGATCATAAGGTCATGGAGCATTGGACTGAACATGTTCATGGAGTATTGTGTTGAGAGGTGTCATGGAGCATTGTGATGACAAGGGAATGGAGCATTGTGATGACAATGTCCTGGAGCATTTAATGAGAAGACCATGGAGCCATGTGATAACAAGTCTCATAGAGCATTCTCACGAAAAGCGGCATGGAGCACTGTAATTACTGTGGTCTTGGAGCATTGTGATGAACAGGGCATGGAGCATTGTGATGAAAAAGGCATGGAGCCTTGTCATGACAGTGTTCCAAGAGGATATTGACATCAAGTGTCAGGGACCATTGTGATGACAAGTGAATTGACCATTGTGATGCCAAAGCTCATAGAGCATTGTGATGAGAAGACCATGGATAAATTTGATGACGAGCATCATGGGGTGTTGTGAGGTCAAGTGTTATGGAACATTGTGATCACAAGGGAGTGGAGCCTTGTGATGACAGAGGTCATGGAGCATTTTGAGTTCATTCTGATGACAATAGCATGAAGCACTATGATGATGGGCATGGTGCATTGTGATGACAGTGTTCATGGAGAATTGAGATGAAAAGGGGCATGGAGCATTGTAGTTACAATGGTCTTGAAGCTTTGTGATTAGAAGGGCATGCAACATTGTGATGAGAAGGTCATGAAGGATTCTGATGACATGCGTCATGGAGCTTTGTGATGACAAGGGCATGGAGCATTTTGATGAGAAGACCATGGATAATGGTGATGACGAGTTTCATGGGGCGTTGTGATGAAAAGTGTTATGGAACATTGTGATCCCAAGGGTTTAGAGCATTGTGATGGCTGATGTCTTGGAGCATTTTGATTTCATTTTGAAAACAATAGCGTGAAGCAATATGATGATGGGCGTGTTGCATTGTGATGACAAGGTTCATGGAGCATTGAGATGAAAAGAGGCATGGAGCATTGTGATGAAAGGGGTCTAGGAGCTTTGTGATGACAGAGGTCATGGATCATTTGGATTTCCTTGTGATGACAATAGCCTGAAGCTTTATGATGATGGACATTGTCCATTGTGATGACAGGTGTAATGGAGCATTGAGATGAAAGGGATATGGAACATTGTTATGAGAAGACCATGGATAATGGTGATGACGAGCGTCATGGGGCGTTGTGATGAAAAGTGTTATGGAACATTGGGATCCCAAGGGTTTAGAGCATTGTGATGGCAGATGTCATGGAGCATATTTAATTCATTTTGATTACAATAGCGTGAAGCAATATGATGATGGGCATGTTGCATTGTGATGATAGGGTTCATGGAGCATTTAGATGAAAAGTGGCATGGAGCATTGTGATTACAGGGTTCTTGGAACATTGTGATGACAAGGGCATGGAGCATTCTGATGCCAAAGGTCATGGTCCTTTGTGATGACAAATGTCATGTAGCATTTTGATGACAAGGGCATGGTGCATTGTGATGAGTAAGACAGAGAGCAATGTGATGAGAGGGTCATGGAGCAGTTGGATGAAAAGTTTCCTGGAACATTTTGATGACAGGGGTTATGGATCATTGTGATGTCAAGGGTCACCGAGCATTGTGATGAAAAGGGTCATGGTGCATTTTGATGACATGGGTTATAGTACATTGTGATGTCAGGGGTCATGGAGCAGTGTGATGATAAGGGCATGTAGCATTGTGATGACAGGGGTCATGGAACATTGTGATGACATGGTTGAGGGAGTATTGTGATGACTAGTGATGGAACATTGTGATATCAGTGGTGAGAGAGCATTTTGATGAGAATTGCATGGAGAAATTTGATGAAAAGGTTTATGGAGCATTGTGATGACAAGCTTGTGGAGAATTGTGATGACAAGTGCATGGCATATTGTGATGACATGTGTCATGGAGCATTGTGCTGACAAGCACATGGAGCATTTTGGTGAACAATGGCATGGAGCATTGTGATGACAGAGGCATGACGAATTGGTCTGACAAGTTTCATGGATTATTGTGATGACAGTGGGCATGGCGCATTGTGATGACAAGGGCATGGAGCATTGTGAGGACAAGTTTGTCGAGTATTGTGAAGACAGGTGTCTGGAAGCATTGTGATGACATATGTTCTGGTCCATTGTGATGAGAATGGCATGGGTAATTGTGATGCCAAGTGTCATGGAGGATTGTGATGTCAAATGTAATGCAGCGTGTGATGACAAGGTCTTGGTGCATTGTGATGACAAGGGCCATTGAGAAGTTTGATGACAAGGTCGTGAAGCATTGTGATGACAAGCGCATGTACCTTGCTATGACAGAGGTCAAGAGCATTGCGATTAAAAATGCATGGAGAAGAGTGATGACAAGAGCATGTAGCATTGTGATGAGAAGTGTTTTGGAGCATTGTGATGACAAGGCCGTGGAGAATTGTGATGACAAGGGACATGGAGCATTGTGAGGACCAGGGCATGAAGCACTGTGATGACAAGAACGTGGAGCATTGTAATGAGAAGTCCATGGATAATAGTGATGACGAGTGTCATGGAGCACTGTAATGGCAAGGGGCATGGAGCATTGTGAGGACAGCTCTCATGGAGCATTGTGATGACAACTGTCATGGAGCTTTCTGATGACAAGCTTGTGGAGTATTGTGATGACAATGGCATGGAGCATTGTAATGGAAAGGGTATGGATCATTGTGATGAAAAAGGCATGGACCCTTTTCATGACAGGATTCAAGGAGTATTCCGAAGACAAGAGTCAGGGAGCATTGTGATGACAAAGGTCATGGAGCTTTGAGATGACAAGGGCATGGAGTATTGTGATGACAGGCATCATGGAGCGTTGTGATGACAAGTATTATGGAACATTGTGATCACACGTGTTTGGAGCATTGCGATGACATTGTTCATGGATCATATTGATTTCAAGGAGCATGGATCTTTGTGATGAAAAGGGCATGAAGCAATGTGAACCCATGATTTATGGAGGATTGTGATGACAATGGTAATGGAGGAATATGATGACAAGTGCATGGAGCATTGTGATGAAAAGGTCATGTAACGTTTTGCTGACAAAGGCATGGAGCATTGTGATGACAATTTCCTGGAGCATTTAATGAGAAGACAATGGAGCCATTTGATGACAAGTCTCATAGAGCATTCTCACAAAAAGCGGCATGGAGCATTGTGATTACTGTGGTCTTGGAGCATTGTGATGAACAGGGTATGGAGCATTGTGATGAAAAAGTCATGGAGCTTTGTCATGACAGGGTTCCAAGAGCATATTGAAATCAAGTGTCAGGGACCACTGTGATGATAAGTGAATTGAGCATGGTGATGCCAAAGCTCATGGAGTATTGTGATGAGAAGACCATGGATAATTTTGATGACGAATGTCATGGGGTGTTGTGAGGTCAAGTGTTATGGAACATTGTGATCACAAGGGATTGGAGCCTTGTGATAACAGAGGTCATGGAGCATTTTGAGTTCATTCTGATGACAATAGCATGAAGCACTATGATGATGGGCATGGTGCATTGTGATGACAGTGTTCATGGAGAATTGAGATGAAAAGGGGCATGGAACATTGTAGTTACAAGGGTCTTGGAGCTTTGTGAAGAGAAGGGCATGCAGCATTGTGATGAGAAGGCCATGGAGGATTCTGATGACATGCGTCATGGAGCTTTGTGATGACAAGGGCATGGAGCATTGTGATGAGAAGACCATGGATAATGGTGATGACGAGCTTCATGGGGCGTTGTGATGAAAAGTGCTATGGAACATTGTGATCCCAAGGGTTTAGAGCATTGTGATGGCAGATGTCTTGGAGCATTTTGATTTCATTTTGATTACAATAGCGTGAATCAATATGATGATGGGCATGTTGCATTGTGATGACAAGGTTCATGGAGCATTGAGATGAAAATGGGCATGGAACATTGTGATGAAAGGGGTCTAGGAGCTTTGTGATGACAGAGGTCATGGATCATTTGGATTTCCTTGTGATGACAATAGCCTGAAGCTTTATGATGATGGGCATGGTCCATTGTGATGACAGGTGTAATCGAGCATTGAGATGAAAAGGGGCATGGAGCATTGTGTTTACAGGGGTATAGGAGCATTGTGATGACAAGAGCATGGAGCATTGTGATGAAAAGTGCTTGGAGCCTTTTCATGACATGTTTCAAGGAGCATTCTGATGATGAGTGTCAGGGAGCATTGTGATGACAAAGATCATGGAGCACTGTGATGACAGGTGTCATGGAGCATTGTGATGAGAAAGTCATGAGCATTGGGCTGAAAATATTCATGGAGTATTGTGGTGACAGGGTTCGTGGATCCTTTTGAAGGCAAGGGAATGGAGCAATGTAATGACAAGGTCCTGGAGCATTGTGATGAGAAGACCATGGAGCCTTGTGATGACAAGTCTGATGGAGCATTCTGATGAAAAGGGGCATGGGGCATTGTGATTACAGGGCCCTGGATCATTGTAATGACAAGAGCAAGGAGCTTTGTGATGAGAAGGCCATGGAGCATTCTCATGATTTGTGTCATGGTATTTTGTGATGACAAGGGCATGGACCATTGTGATTGCAGGCGTCTTGGAGCTTTGTGATGACAAGGGTCATGGAGCCTTGTGAGGAGAAGGCCGTGGGACATTATGATGGCAGGGGTCATGGAGCATTGTTATGACGGGGGTAATGGAACATTGTGATGAAAAGGGCACGGAACATAGGTTTATAAAATTTCATGGATTATTGTGATGACAGTGGGTATGGAGCATTGTGATGACAAGGGCTCGGAACACTGTGATACATGGGTCATGGAGGATTGTAATGACATGGGCATGGAACATTGTGATGAGAAGGGCATCGAGAATTGTGATGACAAGCGTCATGTGGCTTTGTGATGACAAGGACATGGAGCAATATGTTGAGACGTTTCAGGGAGCATTGTGATGACAATGGCATGGAGCATTGTGATGCCAAGGGTCATGGAGCTGTGTGATAACAAATGTCATGGAGCAGTTTGATGACAAGGGCATGGTGCATTGTGATGAGAAGGGAAGGGAACATTGTGATGACAGGTGTTATGGAACATTGTGATGTCAGGGCTCATGGAGCATTGTGATGATATGGGCATGGAGCATGGTGATGACAGGTGTCATGGAACAGTGTGAGATGCCAAGTGTTTTGAGCATTGTGAGGACAAACATCTTGGATCATTGAGATGACAAGGGCATGGAGTAGTGTGATGACAGGCATCATGGAGCATTGTGATGAGTGTGTTATGGAACATTGTGATCACAAGGGTTTGGAGCATAGTGATGACAGAGGTCATGAATCATGTTGATTTCAAGGAGCATGGAACATTGTGATGACAAGGGCATGAAGCAATGTGATCCCAAGTTTCAGGGAGGATTGTGATGACAATGGTAATGGAGTATTGTGATGAGAATCACATGGAGCACCGTGATGACAAGGTCATGTAGCATTTTGCTGACAAAGGCATGGAGCATTGTGATGACAAGTGTCATGGAACATTGTGATAACAGGGGTCATAGAGCATTAGGATGACAAGAGCATGGACCATTTTGATGAGAAGAGTCATGGAGCATTTTGATGACAAGAGCCACAGATCATTGTGTTGTCAGGGGTCATTGAGCGTTCTGATGACAGTGGTCATGGAAGATTGGGCTGAAAATGTTCTTGGAGCATTGTGAACACAAGGGAATGGAGCATTGTGGTGACAATATCGTGGAGCATTGTGATGAGATGACCATGGAGTCTTTTGATGACAAGTCTCATGGAGCAAGCTGATGGAAAGGGGCATGGAGCATTGTGATTACAGTTGTCTTGGAGCATTGTGATGACAAGAGCATGGAGCATTGTGATGAGAAGTCCATGGAACATTCTGATGACCTGCATCATGGAGCTTTGTGATGACAATGTCAAGATGCATTGTGATTACAGGGGTCTTGGAGCCTTGTGATGAAAAGGGCATGGATCATTGTGATGACAAAGGCATGGAGCCTTGTCATGACAGGGTTCAAGGAGCATACTGACGACAAGTGTCAGGGAGCATTGTGATGACAACTGTCATGGAGCTTTCTGATGACAAGCTTGTGGAGTATTGTGATGACAATGGCATGGAGCATTGTGATGGAAAGGGTATGGATCATTGTGATGAAAAAGGCATGGACCCTTTTCATGACAGGATTCAAGGAGTATTCTGAAGACAAGTGTCAGGGAGCATTGTGATGACAAAGGTCATGGAGCATTGAGATGACAAGGGCATGGAGTATTGTGATGACAGGCATCATGGAGCGTTGTGATGACAAGTATTATTGAACATTGTGATCACACGGGTTTGGAGCATTGTGATGACATTGTTCATGGATCATATTGATTTCAAGGAGCATGGATCTTTGTGATGAAAAGGGCATGAAGCAATGTGATCCCATGATTTATGGAGGATTGTGATGACAATGGTAATGGAGGAATATGATGACAAGCGCATGGAGCATTGTGATGAAAAGGTCATGTAACGTTTTGCTGACAAAGGCATGGAACATTGTGATGACAATTTCCTGGAGCATTTAATGAGAAGACAATGGAGCCATTTGATGACAAGTCTCATAGAGCATTCTCACGAAAAGCGGCATGGAGCATTGTGATTACTGTGGTCTTGGAGCATTGTGATGAACAGGGTATGGAGCATTGTGATGAAAAAGGCATGGAGCTTTGTCATGACAGGGTTCCAAGAGCATATTGAAATCAAGTGTCAGGGACCATTGTGATGATAAGTGAATTGAGCATGGTGATGCCAAAGCTCATGGAGCATTGTGATGAGAAGACCATGGATAATTTTGATGACGAGTGTCATGGGGCGTTGTGAGGTCAAGTGTTATGGAACATTGTGATCACAAGGGATTGGAGCCTTGTGATGACAGAGGTCATGGAGCATTTTGAGTTCATTCTGATGACAATAGCATGAAGCACTATGATGATGGGCATGGTGCATTGTGATGACAGTGTTCATGGAGAATTGAGATGAAAAGGGGCATGGAACATTGTAGTTACAAGGGTCTTGGAGCTTTGTGAAGAGAAGGGCATGCAGCATTGTGATGAGAAGGCCATGGAGGATTCTGATGACATGCGTCATGGAGCTTTGTGATGACAAGGGCATGGAGCATTGTGATGAGAAGACCATGGATAATGGTGATGACGAGCTTCATGGGGCGTTGTGATGAAAAGTGTTATGGAACATTGTGATCCCAAGGGTTTAGAACATTGTGATGGCTGATGTCTTGGAGCATTTTGATTTCATTTTGATTACAATAGCGTGAAGCAATATGATGATGGGCGTGTTGCATTGTGATGACAAGGTTCATGGAGCATTGAGATGAAAATGGGCATGGAGCATTGTGATCAAAGGGGTCTAGGAGCTTTGTGATGACAGAGGTCATGGATCAATTTGATTTCCTTGTGATGACAATAGCCTGAAGCTTTATGATGATGGGCATGGTCCATTGTGATGACAGGTGTAATCGAGCATTGAGATGAAAAGTGGCATGGAACATTGTGTTTATAGGGGTATAGGAGCATTGTGATGACAAGAGCATGGAGCATTGTGATGAAAAGTGCTTGGAGCCTTTTCATGACATGTTTCAAGGAGCATTCTGATGACGAGTGTCAGGGAGCATTGTGATGACAAAGATCATGGAGCACTGTGATGACAGGTGTCATGGAGCATTGTGATGAGAAAGTCATGAGCATTGGGCTGAAAATATTCATGGAGTATTGTGGTGACAGGGTTCGTGGATCCTTTTGATGGCAAGGGAATGGAACAATGTAATGACAAGGTCCTGGAGCATTGTGATTAGAAGACCATGGAGCCTTGTGATGACAAGTCTGATGGAGCATTCTGATGAAAAGGGGCATGGGGCATTGTGATTACAGGGCCCTGGATCATTGTAATGACAAGAGCAAGGAGCTTTGTGATGAGAAGGCCATGGAGCATTCTCATGATTTGTGTCATGGTATTTTGTGATGACAAGGGCATGGACCATTGTGATTGCAGGCGTCTTGGAGCTTTGTGATGACAAGGGTCATGGAGCCTTGTGAGGAGAAGGCCGTGGGACATTATGATGGCAGGGGTCATGGAGCATTGTTATGACGGGGGTAATGGAACCTTGTGATGAAAAGGGCACGGAATATAGGTCTATAAAATTTCATGGATTATTGGGATGACAGTGGGTATGGAGCATTGTGATGACAAGGGCTCAGAACACTGTGATACATGGGTCATGGAGGATTGTAATGATATGGGCATGGAGCATTGTGATGAGAAGGGCATCGAGAATTGTGATGACAAGCGTCATGGAGCTTTGTGATGACAAGGACATGGAGCAATATGTTGAGACGTTTCAGGGAGCATTGTGATGACAATGGCATGGAGCATTGTGATGCCAAGGGTCATGGAGCTGTGTGATAACAAATGTCATGGAGGAGTTTGATGACAAGGGCATGGTGCATTGTGATGAGAAGGGCAGGGAGCATTGTGATGACAGGTGTTATGGAACATTGTGATGTCAGGGCTCATGAAGCATTGTGATGATATGGGCATGGAGCATGGTGATGACAGGTGTCATGGAAGAGTGTGAGATGCCAAGTGTTTTGAGCATTGTGATGACACACATCTTGGATCATTGAGAAGACAAGGGCATGGAGTAGTGTGATGACAGGCATCATGGAGCATTGTGATGAGTGTGTTATGGAACATTGTGATCACAAGGGTTTGGAGCATAGTGATGACAGAGGTCATGAATCATGTTGATTTCAAGGAGCATGGAACATTGTGATGACAAGGGCATGAAGCAATGTGATCCCAAGTTTCAGGGAGGATTGTGATGACAATGGTAATGGAGTATTGTGATGAGAATCACATGGAGCACCGTGATGACAGGGTCATGTAGCATTTTGCTGACAAAGGCATGGAGCATTGTGATGACAAGTGTCATGGAACATTGTGATAACAGGGGTCATAGAGCATTAGGATGACAAGAGCATGGACCATTTTGATGAGAAGAGTCATGGAGCATTTTGATGACAAGAGCCACAGATCATTGTGTTGTCAGGGGTCATTGAGCGTTCTGATGACAGTGGTCATGGAAGATTGGGCTGAAAATGTTCTTGGAGCATTGTGAACACAAGGGAATGGAGCATTGTGGTGACAATATCGTGGAGCATTGTGATGAGATGACCATGGAGTCTTTTGATGACAAGTCTCATGGAGCAAGCTGATGGAAAGGGGCATGGAGCATTGTGATTACAGTTGTCTTGGAGCATTGTGATGACAAGAGCATGGAGCATTGTGATGAGAAGTCCATGGAACATTCTGATGACCTGCATCATGGAGCTTTGTGATGACAATGTCAAGATGCATTGTGATTACAGGGGTCTTGGAGCCTTGTGATGAAAAGGGCATGGATCATTGTGATGACAAAGGCATGGAGCCTTGTCATGACAGGGTTCAAGGAGCATACTGACGACAAGTGTCAGGGAGCATTGTGATGACAAGTGTCATGGAGCACTGTGATGACAAGCGTCATGGAGCCTTGTGATAACCGGGGTCTTGGAGCATTGTGATGAAAAGTGAATGCATCATTGTGATGAAAAAGGCATGGTGCCTTGTCATGATAGGGTTCAAGGAGCACCCTGACGAGAAGTGTCAGGGAGCATTGTGATGAAAAGTGTATTGAGCATTGTGATGACAAAGGTCATGGAGCATTGTGATGAGAAGTCCATGGATAATTGGAATGACGAGTGTCATGGGCTGTTGTGATGACAAGTGTTATGGAACATTGTGATCACAAGGGTTTGAGGCATAGTGATGACAGAGGTCATGGAGCATTTTGATTTCCTTGTGATGACAAAATTATGAAGCATTATGATGAAGGGCATGGTGCATTGTGATGATAGCGTTCATGGAGCTCTGAGATGAAAAGTGTCATGGAGCATTGTTATGACAGGGGTCTTGGAGCATTGTGATGACAAGGGCATGGAGCATTGTGATGAGAAGGCCAAGGAGAATACTGATGACATGCGTCATGGAGCTTCGTGATGACAAGGGCATAGAGCATTTTGATTACATGGGTCTTGGAACATTGAGATGAAAAGGGGCATGAAGCATTGTGATTACAGGGGTAATGGAGCACTGTGATGACAAGTGAATCGAGCATTGTGATGAAAAAGGCATGGATCCTATTCATGACAGGATTCAAGGAGCATTCCGAAGACAAGTGTCAGGGAGCATTGTGATGACAAGTGTATTGAGCATTGTGATGACAAAGGTCATGGAGCATTGAGATGACAGGGGCATGGAGTATTGTGATGACAAGCATCATGGAGTGTTGTGATGACAAGACTTATGGAACATTGTGATCACACGGTTTTGGAGCATTGCGATGACAGAGTTCATGGATCATATTGATTTCAAGGAGCATGGATCTTTGTGATGACAAGGGCATGAAGCAATGTGATCCCAAGATGCATGGAGGATTGTGATGACAATGGTAATGGAGGAATGTGATGACAAGCGCATGGAGCATTGTGATGAAAAGGTCATGTAGCGTTTTGCTGACAAAGGCATGGAGCATTGTGATGACAAGTGTCATGGAGCACTGTGATGACAAACGTCAGGTAGCATTGTGATTACAGGGGTCATGGAGCATTGGGATGACACGGCCCAGGATCATTGTGTTGACAAGTGTTATGGAGAATTTTGATGACAAGAGTCCCGGATCATTGTGTTGTCAGGGGTCATGGAGCGTTGTGATGACAGTGGTCATGGAGCATTTGGATGACAAGTGTCATAGAGCATTGTGATCATAAGGTCATGGAGCATTGGACTGAACATGTTCATGGAGTATTGTGTTGAGAGGTGTCATGGAGCATTGTGATGACAAGGGAATGGAGCATTGTGATGACAATGTCCTGGAGCATTTAATGAGAAGACCATGGAGCCATGTGATAACAAGTCTCATAGAGCATTCTCACGAAAAGCGGCATGGAGCACTGTAATTACTGTGGTCTTGGAGCATTGTGATGAACAGGGCATGGAGCATTGTGATGAAAAAGGCATGGAGCCTTGTCATGACAGTGTTCCAAGAGGATATTGACATCAAGTGTCAGGGACCATTGTGATGACAAGTGAATTGACCATTGTGATGCCAAAGCTCATAGAGCATTGTGATGAGAAGACCATGGATAAATTTGATGACGAGCATCATGGGGTGTTGTGAGGTCAAGTGTTATGGAACATTGTGATCACAAGGGAGTGGAGCCTTGTGATGACAGAGGTCATGGAGCATTTTGAGTTCATTCTGATGACAATAGCATGAAGCACTATGATGATGGGCATGGTGCATTGTGATGACAGTGTTCATGGAGAATTGAGATGAAAAGGGGCATGGAGCATTGTAGTTACAAGGGTCTTGAAGCTTTGTGATTAGAAGGGCATGCAACATTGTGATGAGAAGGCCATGAAGGATTCTGATGACATGCGTCATGGAGCTTTGTGATGACAAGGGCATGGAGCATTTTGATGAGAAGACCATGGATAATGGTGATGACGAGTTTCATGGGGCGTTGTGATGAAAAGTGTTATGGAACATTGTGATCCCAAGGGTTTAGAGCATTGTGATGGCTGATGTCTTGGAGCATTTTGATTTCATTTTGAAAACAATAGCGTGAAGCAATATGATGATGGGCGTGTTGCATTGTGATGACAAGGTTCATGGAGCATTGAGATGAAAAGAGGCATGGAGCATTGTGATGAAAGGGGTCTAGGAGCTTTGTGATGACAGAGGTCATGGATCATTTGGATTTCCTTGTGATGACAATAGCCTGAAGCTTTATGATGATGGACATTGTCCATTGTGATGACAGGTGTAATGGAGCATTGAGATGAAAGGGATATGGAACATTGTTATGAGAAGACCATGGATAATGGTGATGACGAGCGTCATGGGGCGTTGTGATGAAAAGTGTTATGGAACATTGGGATCCCAAGGGTTTAGAGCATTGTGATGGCAGATGTCATGGAGCATATTTAATTCATTTTGATTACAATAGCGTGAAGCAATATGATGATGGGCATGTTGCATTGTGATGATAGGGTTCATGGAGCATTTAGATGAAAAGTGGCATGGAGCATTGTGATTACAGGGTTCTTGGAACATTGTGATGACAAGGGCATGGAGCATTCTGATGCCAAAGGTCATGGACCTTTGTGATGACAAATGTCATGTAGCATTTTGATGACAAGGGCATGGTGCATTGTGATGAGTAAGACAGAGAGCAATGTGATGAGAGGGTCATGGAGCAGTTGGATGAAAAGTTTCCTGGAACATTTTGATGACAGGGGTTATGGATCATTGTGATGTCAAGGGTCACCGAGCATTGTGATGAAAAGGGTCATGGTGCATTTTGATGACATGGGTTATAGTACATTGTGATGTCAGGGGTCATGGAGCAGTGTGATGATAAGGGCATGTAGCATTGTGATGACAGGGGTCATGGAACATTGTGATGACATGGTTGAGGGAGTATTGTGATGACTAGTGATGGAACATTGTGATATCAGTGGTGAGAGAGCATTTTGATGAGAATTGCATGGAGAAATTTGATGAAAAGGTTTATGGAGCATTGTGATGACAAGCTTGTGGAGAATTGTGATGACAAGTGCATGGCATATTGTGATGACATGTGTCATGGAGCATTGTGCTGACAAGCACATGGAGCATTTTGGTGAACAATGGCATGGAGCATTGTGATGACAGAGGCATGACGAATTGGTCTGACAAGTTTCATGGATTATTGTGATGACAGTGGGCATGGCGCATTGTGATGACAAGGGCATGGAGCATTGTGAGGACAAGTTTGTCGAGTATTGTGAAGACAGGTGTCTGGAAGCATTGTGATGACATATGTTCTGGTCCATTGTGATGAGAATGGCATGGGTAATTGTGATGCCAAGTGTCATGGAGGATTGTGATGTCAAATGTAATGCAGCGTGTGATGACAAGGTCTTGGTGCATTGTGATGACAAGGGCCATTGAGAAGTTTGATGACAAGGTCGTGAAGCATTGTGATGACAAGCGCATGTACCTTGCTATGACAGAGGTCAAGGAGCATTGCGATTAAAAATGCATGGAGAAGAGTGATGACAAGAGCATGTAGCATTGTGATGAGAAGTGTTTTGGAGCATTGTGATGACAAGGCCGTGGAGAATTGTGATGACAAGGGACATGGAGCATTGTGAGGACCAGGGCATGAAGCACTGTGATGACAAGAACGTGGAGCATTGTAATGAGAAGTCCATGGATAATAGTGATGACGAGTGTCATGGAGCACTGTAATGGCAAGGGGCATGGAGCATTGTGAGGACAGCTCTCATGGAGCATTGTGATGACAACTGTCATGGAGCTTTCTGATGACAAGCTTGTGGAGTATTGTGATGACAATGGCATGGAGCATTGTAATGGAAAGGGTATGGATCATTGTGATGAAAAAGGCATGGACCCTTTTCATGACAGGATTCAAGGAGTATTCCGAAGACAAGAGTCAGGGAGCATTGTGATGACAAAGGTCATGGAGCTTTGAGATGACAAGGGCATGGAGTATTGTGATGACAGGCATCATGGAGCGTTGTGATGACAAGTATTATGGAACATTGTGATCACACGTGTTTGGAGCATTGCGATGACATTGTTCATGGATCATATTGATTTCAAGGAGCATGGATCTTTGTGATGAAAAGGGCATGAAGCAATGTGAACCCATGATTTATGGAGGATTGTGATGACAATGGTAATGGAGGAATATGATGACAAGTGCATGGAGCATTGTGATGAAAAGGTCATGTAACGTTTTGCTGACAAAGGCATGGAGCATTGTGATGACAATTTCCTGGAGCATTTAATGAGAAGACAATGGAGCCATTTGATGACAAGTCTCATAGAGCATTCTCACAAAAAGCGGCATGGAGCATTGTGATTACTGTGGTCTTGGAGCATTGTGATGAACAGGGTATGGAGCATTGTGATGAAAAAGTCATGGAGCTTTGTCATGACAGGGTTCCAAGAGCATATTGAAATCAAGTGTCAGGGACCACTGTGATGATAAGTGAATTGAGCATGGTGATGCCAAAGCTCATGGAGTATTGTGATGAGAAGACCATGGATAATTTTGATGACGAGTGTCATGGGGCGTTGTGAGGTCAAGTGTTATGGAACATTGTGATCACAAGGGATTGGAGCCTTGTGATAACAGAGGTCATGGAGCATTTTGAGTTCATTCTGATGACAATAGCATGAAGCACTATGATGATGGGCATGGTGCATTGTGATGACAGTGTTCATGGAGAATTGAGATGAAAAGGGGCATGGAACATTGTAGTTACAAGGGTCTTGGAGCTTTGTGAAGAGAAGGGCATGCAGCATTGTGATGAGAAGGCCATGGAGGATTCTGATGACATGCGTCATGGAGCTTTGTGATGACAAGGGCATGGAGCATTGTGATGAGAAGACCATGGATAATGGTGATGACGAGCTTCATGGGGCGTTGTGATGAAAAGTGCTATGGAACATTGTGATCCCAAGGGTTTAGAGCATTGTGATGGCAGATGTCTTGGAGCATTTTGATTTCATTTTGATTACAATAGCGTGAATCAATATGATGATGGGCATGTTGCATTGTGATGACAAGGTTCATGGAGCATTGAGATGAAAATGGGCATGGAACATTGTGATCAAAGGGGTCTAGGAGCTTTGTGATGACAGAGGTCATGGATCATTTGGATTTCCTTGTGATGACAATAGCCTGAAGCTTTATGATGATGGGCATGGTCCATTGTGATGACAGGTGTAATCGAGCATTGAGATGAAAAGGGGCATGGAGCATTGTGTTTACAGGGGTATAGGAGCATTGTGATGACAAGAGCATGGAGCATTGTGATGAAAAGTGCTTGGAGCCTTTTCATGACATGTTTCAAGGAGCATTCTGATGATGAGTGTCAGGGAGCATTGTGATGACAAAGATCATGGAGCACTGTGATGACAGGTGTCATGGAGCATTGTGATGAGAAAGTCATGAGCATTGGGCTGAAAATATTCATGGAGTATTGTGGTGACAGGGTTCGTGGATCCTTTTGAAGGCAAGGGAATGGAGCAATGTAATGACAAGGTCCTGGAGCATTGTGATGAGAAGACCATGGAGCCTTGTGATGACAAGTCTGATGGAGCATTCTGATGAAAAGGGGCATGGGGCATTGTGATTACAGGGCCCTGGATCATTGTAATGACAAGAGCAAGGAGCTTTGTGATGAGAAGGCCATGGAGCATTCTCATGATTTGTGTCATGGTATTTTGTGATGACAAGGGCATGGACCATTGTGATTGCAGGCGTCTTGGAGCTTTGTGATGACAAGGGTCATGGAGCCTTGTGAGGAGAAGGCCGTGGGACATTATGATGGCAGGGGTCATGGAGCATTGTTATGACGGGGGTAATGGAACATTGTGATGAAAAGGGCACGGAACATAGGTTTATAAAATTTCATGGATTATTGTGATGACAGTGGGTATGGAGCATTGTGATGACAAGGGCTCGGAACACTGTGATACATGGGTCATGGAGGATTGTAATGATATGGGCATGGAGCATTGTGATGAGAAGGGCATCGAGAATTGTGATGACAAGCGTCATGGAGCTTTGTGATGACAAGGACATGGAGCAATATGTTGAGACGTTTCAGGGAGCATTGTGATGACAATGGCATGGAGCATTGTGATGCCAAGGGTCATGGAGCTGTGTGATAACAAATGTCATGGAGGAGTTTGATGACAAGGGCATGGTGCATTGTGATGAGAAGGGCAGGGAGCATTGTGATGACAGGTGTTATGGAACATTGTGATGTCAGGGCTCATGAAGCATTGTGATGATATGGGCATGGAGCATGGTGATGACAGGTGTCATGGAAGAGTGTGAGATGCCAAGTGTTTTGAGCATTGTGATGACACACATCTTGGATCATTGAGAAGACAAGGGCATGGAGTAGTGTGATGACAGGCATCATGGAGCATTGTGATGAGTGTGTTATGGAACATTGTGATCACAAGGGTTTGGAGCATAGTGATGACAGAGGTCATGAATCATGTTGATTTCAAGGAGCATGGAACATTGTGATGACAAGGGCATGAAGCAATGTGATCCCAAGTTTCAGGGAGGATTGTGATGACAATGGTAATGGAGTATTGTGATGAGAATCACATGGAGCACCGTGATGACAGGGTCATGTAGCATTTTGCTGACAAAGGCATGGAGCATTGTGATGACAAGTGTCATGGAACATTGTGATAACAGGGGTCATAGAGCATTAGGATGACAAGAGCATGGACCATTTTGATGAGAAGAGTCATGGAGCATTTTGATGACAAGAGCCACAGATCATTGTGTTGTCAGGGGTCATTGAGCGTTCTGATGACAGTGGTCATGGAAGATTGGGCTGAAAATGTTCTTGGAGCATTGTGAACACAAGGGAATGGAGCATTGTGGTGACAATATCGTGGAGCATTGTGATGAGATGACCATGGAGTCTTTTGATGACAAGTCTCATGGAGCAAGCTGATGGAAAGGGGCATGGAGCATTGTGATTACAGTTGTCTTGGAGCATTGTGATGACAAGAGCATGGAGCATTGTGATGAGAAGTCCATGGAACATTCTGATGACCTGCATCATGGAGCTTTGTGATGACAATGTCAAGATGCATTGTGATTACAGGGGTCTTGGAGCCTTGTGATGAAAAGGGCATGGATCATTGTGATGACAAAGGCATGGAGCCTTGTCATGACAGGGTTCAAGGAGCATACTGACGACAAGTGTCAGGGAGCATTGTGATGACAAGTGTCATGGAGCACTGTGATGACAAGCGTCATGGAGCCTTGTGATAACCGGGGTCTTGGAGCATTGTGATGAAAAGTGAATGCATCATTGTGATGAAAAAGGCATGGTGCCTTGTCATGATAGGGTTCAAGGAGCACCCTGACGAGAAGTGTCAGGGAGCATTGTGATGAAAAGTGTATTGAGCATTGTGATGACAAAGGTCATGGAGCATTGTGATGAGAAGTCCATGGATAATTGGAATGACGAGTGTCATGGGCTGTTGTGATGACAAGTGTTATGGAACATTGTGATCACAAGGGTTTGAGGCATAGTGATGACAGAGGTCATGGAGCATTTTGATTTCCTTGTGATGACAAAATTATGAAGCATTATGATGAAGGGCATGGTGCATTGTGATGATAGCGTTCATGGAGCTCTGAGATGAAAAGTGTCATGGAGCATTGTTATGACAGGGGTCTTGGAGCATTGTGATGACAAGGGCATGGAGCATTGTGATGAGAAGGCCAAGGAGAATACTGATGACATGCGTCATGGAGCTTCGTGATGACAAGGGCATAGAGCATTTTGATTACATGGGTCTTGGAACATTGAGATGAAAAGGGGCATGAAGCATTGTGATTACAGGGGTAATGGAGCACTGTGATGACAAGTGAATCGAGCATTGTGATGAAAAAGGCATGGATCCTATTCATGACAGGATTCAAGGAGCATTCCGAAGACAAGTGTCAGGGAGCATTGTGATGACAAGTGTATTGAGCATTGTGATGACAAAGGTCATGGAGCATTGAGATGACAGGGGCATGGAGTATTGTGATGACAAGCATCATGGAGTGTTGTGATGACAAGACTTATGGAACATTGTGATCACACGGTTTTGGAGCATTGCGATGACAGAGTTCATGGATCATATTGATTTCAAGGAGCATGGATCTTTGTGATGACAAGGGCATGAAGCAATGTGATCCCAAGATGCATGGAGGATTGTGATGACAATGGTAATGGAGGAATGTGATGACAAGCGCATGGAGCATTGTGATGAAAAGGTCATGTAGCGTTTTGCTGACAAAGGCATGGAGCATTGTGATGACAAGTGTCATGGAGCACTGTGATGACAAATGTCAGGTAGCATTGTGATTACAGGGGTCATGGAGCATTGGGATGACACGGCCCAGGATCATTGTGTTGACAAGTGTTATGGAGAATTTTGATGACAAGAGTCCCGGATCATTGTGTTGTCAGGGGTCATGGAGCGTTGTGATGACAGTGGTCATGGAGCATTTGGATGACAAGTGTCATAGAGCATTGTGATCATAAGGTCATGGAGCATTGGACTGAACATGTTCATGGAGTATTGTGTTGAGAGGTGTCATGGAGCATTGTGATGACAAGGGAATGGAGCATTGTGATGACAATGTCCTGGAGCATTTAATGAGAAGACCATGGAGCCATGTGATAACAAGTCTCATAGAGCATTCTCACGAAAAGCGGCATGGAGCACTGTAATTACTGTGGTCTTGGAGCATTGTGATGAACAGGGCATGGAGCATTGTGATGAAAAAGGCATGGAGCCTTGTCATGACAGTGTTCCAAGAGGATATTGACATCAAGTGTCAGGGACCATTGTGATGACAAGTGAATTGACCATTGTGATGCCAAAGCTCATAGAGCATTGTGATGAGAAGACCATGGATAAATTTGATGACGAGCATCATGGGGTGTTGTGAGGTCAAGTGTTATGGAACATTGTGATCACAAGGGAGTGGAGCCTTGTGATGACAGAGGTCATGGAGCATTTTGAGTTCATTCTGATGACAATAGCATGAAGCACTATGATGATGGGCATGGTGCATTGTGATGACAGTGTTCATGGAGAATTGAGATGAAAAGGGGCATGGAGCATTGTAGTTACAATGGTCTTGAAGCTTTGTGATTAGAAGGGCATGCAACATTGTGATGAGAAGGCCATGAAGGATTCTGATGACATGCGTCATGGAGCTTTGTGATGACAAGGGCATGGAGCATTTTGATGAGAAGACCATGGATAATGGTGATGACGAGTTTCATGGGGCGTTGTGATGAAAAGTGTTATGGAACATTGTGATCCCAAGGGTTTAGAGCATTGTGATGGCTGATGTCTTGGAGCATTTTGATTTCATTTTGAAAACAATAGCGTGAAGCAATATGATGATGGGCGTGTTGCATTGTGATGACAAGGTTCATGGAGCATTGAGATGAAAAGAGGCATGGAGCATTGTGATGAAAGGGGTCTAGGAGCTTTGTGATGACAGAGGTCATGGATCATTTGGATTTCCTTGTGATGACAATAGCCTGAAGCTTTATGATGATGGACATTGTCCATTGTGATGACAGGTGTAATGGAGCATTGAGATGAAAGGGATATGGAACATTGTTATGAGAAGACCATGGATAATGGTGATGACGAGCGTCATGGGGCGTTGTGATGAAAAGTGTTATGGAACATTGGGATCCCAAGGGTTTAGAGCATTGTGATGGCAGATGTCATGGAGCATATTTAATTCATTTTGATTACAATAGCGTGAAGCAATATGATGATGGGCATGTTGCATTGTGATGATAGGGTTCATGGAGCATTTAGATGAAAAGTGGCATGGAGCATTGTGATTACAGGGTTCTTGGAACATTGTGATGACAAGGGCATGGAGCATTCTGATGCCAAAGGTCATGGTCCTTTGTGATGACAAATGTCATGTAGCATTTTGATGACAAGGGCATGGTGCATTGTGATGAGTAAGACAGAGAGCAATGTGATGAGAGGGTCATGGAGCAGTTGGATGAAAAGTTTCCTGGAACATTTTGATGACAGGGGTTATGGATCATTGTGATGTCAAGGGTCACCGAGCATTGTGATGAAAAGGGTCATGGTGCATTTTGATGACATGGGTTATAGTACATTGTGATGTCAGGGGTCATGGAGCAGTGTGATGATAAGGGCATGTAGCATTGTGATGACAGGGGTCATGGAACATTGTGATGACATGGTTGAGGGAGTATTGTGATGACTAGTGATGGAACATTGTGATATCAGTGGTGAGAGAGCATTTTGATGAGAATTGCATGGAGAAATTTGATGAAAAGGTTTATGGAGCATTGTGATGACAAGCTTGTGGAGAATTGTGATGACAAGTGCATGGCATATTGTGATGACATGTGTCATGGAGCATTGTGCTGACAAGCACATGGAGCATTTTGGTGAACAATGGCATGGAGCATTGTGATGACAGAGGCATGACGAATTGGTCTGACAAGTTTCATGGATTATTGTGATGACAGTGGGCATGGCGCATTGTGATGACAAGGGCATGGAGCATTGTGAGGACAAGTTTGTCGAGTATTGTGAAGACAGGTGTCTGGAAGCATTGTGATGACATATGTTCTGGTCCATTGTGATGAGAATGGCATGGGTAATTGTGATGCCAAGTGTCATGGAGGATTGTGATGTCAAATGTAATGCAGCGTGTGATGACAAGGTCTTGGTGCATTGTGATGACAAGGGCCATTGAGAAGTTTGATGACAAGGTCGTGAAGCATTGTGATGACAAGCGCATGTACCTTGCTATGACAGAGGTCAAGGAGCATTGCGATTAAAAATGCATGGAGAAGAGTGATGACAAGAGCATGTAGCATTGTGATGAGAAGTGTTTTGGAGCATTGTGATGACAAGGCCGTGGAGAATTGTGATGACAAGGGACATGGAGCATTGTGAGGACCAGGGCATGAAGCACTGTGATGACAAGAACGTGGAGCATTGTAATGAGAAGTCCATGGATAATAGTGATGACGAGTGTCATGGAGCACTGTAATGGCAAGGGGCATGGAGCATTGTGAGGACAGCTCTCATGGAGCATTGTGATGACAACTGTCATGGAGCTTTCTGATGACAAGCTTGTGGAGTATTGTGATGACAATGGCATGGAGCATTGTAATGGAAAGGGTATGGATCATTGTGATGAAAAAGGCATGGACCCTTTTCATGACAGGATTCAAGGAGTATTCCGAAGACAAGAGTCAGGGAGCATTGTGATGACAAAGGTCATGGAGCTTTGAGATGACAAGGGCATGGAGTATTGTGATGACAGGCATCATGGAGCGTTGTGATGACAAGTATTATGGAACATTGTGATCACACGTGTTTGGAGCATTGCGATGACATTGTTCATGGATCATATTGATTTCAAGGAGCATGGATCTTTGTGATGAAAAGGGCATGAAGCAATGTGAACCCATGATTTATGGAGGATTGTGATGACAATGGTAATGGAGGAATATGATGACAAGTGCATGGAGCATTGTGATGAAAAGGTCATGTAACGTTTTGCTGACAAAGGCATGGAGCATTGTGATGACAATTTCCTGGAGCATTTAATGAGAAGACAATGGAGCCATTTGATGACAAGTCTCATAGAGCATTCTCACAAAAAGCGGCATGGAGCATTGTGATTACTGTGGTCTTGGAGCATTGTGATGAACAGGGTATGGAGCATTGTGATGAAAAAGGCATGGAGCTTTGTCATGACAGGGTTCCAAGAGCATATTGAAATCAAGTGTCAGGGACCACTGTGATGATAAGTGAATTGAGCATGGTGATGCCAAAGCTCATGGAGTATTGTGATGAGAAGACCATGGATAATTTTGATGACGAGTGTCATGGGGCGTTGTGAGGTCAAGTGTTATGGAACATTGTGATCACAAGGGATTGGAGCCTTGTGATAACAGAGGTCATGGAGCATTTTGAGTTCATTCTGATGACAATAGCATGAAGCACTATGATGATGGGCATGGTGCATTGTGATGACAGTGTTCATGGAGAATTGAGATGAAAAGGGGCATGGAACATTGTAGTTACAAGGGTCTTGGAGCTTTGTGAAGAGAAGGGCATGCAGCATTGTGATGAGAAGGCCATGGAGGATTCTGATGACATGCGTCATGGAGCTTTGTGATGACAAGGGCATGGAGCATTGTGATGAGAAGACCATGGATAATGGTGATGACGAGCTTCATGGGGCGTTGTGATGAAAAGTGCTATGGAACATTGTGATCCCAAGGGTTTAGAGCATTGTGATGGCAGATGTCTTGGAGCATTTTGATTTCATTTTGATTACAATAGCGTGAATCAATATGATGATGGGCATGTTGCATTGTGATGACAAGGTTCATGGAGCATTGAGATGAAAATGGGCATGGAACATTGTGATCAAAGGGGTCTAGGAGCTTTGTGATGACAGAGGTCATGGATCATTTGGATTTCCTTGTGATGACAATAGCCTGAAGCTTTATGATGATGGGCATGGTCCATTGTGATGACAGGTGTAATCGAGCATTGAGATGAAAAGGGGCATGGAGCATTGTGTTTACAGGGGTATAGGAGCATTGTGATGACAAGAGCATGGAGCATTGTGATGAAAAGTGCTTGGAGCCTTTTCATGACATGTTTCAAGGAGCATTCTGATGATGAGTGTCAGGGAGCATTGTGATGACAAAGATCATGGAGCACTGTGATGACAGGTGTCATGGAGCATTGTGATGAGAAAGTCATGAGCATTGGGCTGAAAATATTCATGGAGTATTGTGGTGACAGGGTTCGTGGATCCTTTTGAAGGCAAGGGAATGGAGCAATGTAATGACAAGGTCCTGGAGCATTGTGATGAGAAGACCATGGAGCCTTGTGATGACAAGTCTGATGGAGCATTCTGATGAAAAGGGGCATGGGGCATTGTGATTACAGGGCCCTGGATCATTGTAATGACAAGAGCAAGGAGCTTTGTGATGAGAAGGCCATGGAGCATTCTCATGATTTGTGTCATGGTATTTTGTGATGACAAGGGCATGGACCATTGTGATTGCAGGCGTCTTGGAGCTTTGTGATGACAAGGGTCATGGAGCCTTGTGAGGAGAAGGCCGTGGGACATTATGATGGCAGGGGTCATGGAGCATTGTTATGACGGGGGTAATGGAACATTGTGATGAAAAGGGCACGGAACATAGGTTTATAAAATTTCATGGATTATTGTGATGACAGTGGGTATGGAGCATTGTGATGACAAGGGCTCGGAACACTGTGATACATGGGTCATGGAGGATTGTAATGACATGGGCATGGAACATTGTGATGAGAAGGGCATCGAGAATTGTGATGACAAGCGTCATGTGGCTTTGTGATGACAAGGACATGGAGCAATATGTTGAGACGTTTCAGGGAGCATTGTGAGGACAATGGCATGGAGCATTGTGATGCCAAGGGTCATGGAGCTGTGTGATAACAAATGTCATGGAGCAGTTTGATGACAAGGGCATGGTGCATTGTGATGAGAAGGGAAGGGAACATTGTGATGACAGGTGTTATGGAACATTGTGATGTCAGGGCTCATGGAGCATTGTGATGATATGGGCATGGAGCATGGTGATGACAGGTGTCATGGAACAGTGTGAGATGCCAAGTGTTTTGAGCATTGTGAGGACAAACATCTTGGATCATTGAGATGACAAGGGCATGGAGTAGTGTGATGACAGGCATCATGGAGCATTGTGATGAGTGTGTTATGGAACATTGTGATCACAAGGGTTTGGAGCATAGTGATGACAGAGGTCATGAATCATGTTGATTTCAAGGAGCATGGAACATTGTGATGACAAGGGCATGAAGCAATGTGATCCCAAGTTTCAGGGAGGATTGTGATGACAATGGTAATGGAGTATTGTGATGAGAATCACATGGAGCACCGTGATGACAAGGTCATGTAGCATTTTGCTGACAAAGGCATGGAGCATTGTGATGACAAGTGTCATGGAACATTGTGATAACAGGGGTCATAGAGCATTAGGATGACAAGAGCATGGACCATTTTGATGAGAAGAGTCATGGAGCATTTTGATGACAAGAGCCACAGATCATTGTGTTGTCAGGGGTCATTGAGCGTTCTGATGACAGTGGTCATGGAAGATTGGGCTGAAAATGTTCTTGGAGCATTGTGAACACAAGGGAATGGAGCATTGTGGTGACAATATCGTGGAGCATTGTGATGAGATGACCATGGAGTCTTTTGATGACAAGTCTCATGGAGCAAGCTGATGGAAAGGGGCATGGAGCATTGTGATTACAGTTGTCTTGGAGCATTGTGATGACAAGAGCATGGAGCATTGTGATGAGAAGTCCATGGAACATTCTGATGACCTGCATCATGGAGCTTTGTGATGACAATGTCAAGATGCATTGTGATTACAGGGGTCTTGGAGCCTTGTGATGAAAAGGGCATGGATCATTGTGA
Organism: Mesoplodon densirostris; assembly: GCF_025265405.1. Classification (NCBI taxonomy): domain Eukaryota; kingdom Metazoa; phylum Chordata; class Mammalia; order Artiodactyla; family Ziphiidae; genus Mesoplodon; species Mesoplodon densirostris. The sequence goes on from NC_082682.1 coordinate 5,485,248, forward strand.
TGACAAAGGCATGGAGCCTTGTCATGACAGGGTTCAAGGAGCATACTGACGACAAGTGTCAGGGAGCATTGTGATGACAACTGTCATGGAGCTTTCTGATGACAAGCTTGTGGAGTATTGTGATGACAATGGCATGGAGCATTGTGATGGAAAGGGTATGGATCATTGTGATGAAAAAGGCATGGACCCTTTTCATGACAGGATTCAAGGAGTATTCTGAAGACAAGTGTCAGGGAGCATTGTGATGACAAAGGTCATGGAGCATTGAGATGACAAGGGCATGGAGTATTGTGATGACAGGCATCATGGAGCGTAGTGATGACAAGTATTATTGAACATTGTGATCACACGGGTTTGGAGCATTGTGATGACATTGTTCATGGATCATATTGATTTCAAGGAGCATGGATCTTTGTGATGAAAAGGGCATGAAGCAATGTGATCCCATGATTTATGGAGGATTGTGATGACAATGGTAATGGAGGAATATGATGACAAGCGCATGGAGCATTGTGATGAAAAGGTCATGTAACGTTTTGCTGACAAAGGCATGGAACATTGTGATGACAATTTCCTGGAGCATTTAATGAGAAGACAATGGAGCCATTTGATGACAAGTCTCATAGAGCATTCTCACGAAAAGCGGCATGGAGCATTGTGATTACTGTGGTCTTGGAGCATTGTGATGAACAGGGTATGGAGCATTGTGATGAAAAAGGCATGGAGCTTTGTCATGACAGGGTTCCAAGAGCATATTGAAATCAAGTGTCAGGGACCATTGTGATGATAAGTGAATTGAGCATGGTGATGCCAAAGCTCATGGAGCATTGTGATGAGAAGACCATGGATAATTTTGATGACGAGTGTCATGGGGCGTTGTGAGGTCAAGTGTTATGGAACATTGTGATCACAAGGGATTGGAGCCTTGTGATGACAGAGGTCATGGAGCATTTTGAGTTCATTCTGATGACAATAGCATGAAGCACTATGATGATGGGCATGGTGCATTGTGATGACAGTGTTCATGGAGAATTGAGATGAAAAGGGGCATGGAACATTGTAGTTACAAGGGTCTTGGAGCTTTGTGAAGAGAAGGGCATGCAGCATTGTGATGAGAAGGCCATGGAGGATTCTGATGACATGCGTCATGGAGCTTTGTGATGACAAGGGCATGGAGCATTGTGATGAGAAGACCATGGATAATGGTGATGACGAGCTTCATGGGGCGTTGTGATGAAAAGTGTTATGGAACATTGTGATCCCAAGGGTTTAGAACACTGTGATGGCTGATGTCTTGGAGCATTTTGATTTCATTTTGATTACAATAGCGTGAAGCAATATGATGATGGGCGTGTTGCATTGTGATGACAAGGTTCATGGAGCATTGAGATGAAAATGGGCATGGAGCATTGTGATCAAAGGGGTCTAGGAGCTTTGTGATGACAGAGGTCATGGATCAATTTGATTTCCTTGTGATGACAATAGCCTGAAGCTTTATGATGATGGGCATGGTCCATTGTGATGACAGGTGTAATCGAGCATTGAGATGAAAAGTGGCATGGAACATTGTGTTTATAGGGGTATAGGAGCATTGTGATGACAAGAGCATGGAGCATTGTGATGAAAAGTGCTTGGAGCCTTTTCATGACATGTTTCAAGGAGCATTCTGATGACGAGTGTCAGGGAGCATTGTGATGACAAAGATCATGGAGCACTGTGATGACAGGTGTCATGGAGCATTGTGATGAGAAAGTCATGAGCATTGGGCTGAAAATATTCATGGAGTATTGTGGTGACAGGGTTCGTGGATCCTTTTGATGGCAAGGGAATGGAACAATGTAATGACAAGGTCCTGGAGCATTGTGATTAGAAGACCATGGAGCCTTGTGATGACAAGTCTGATGGAGCATTCTGATGAAAAGGGGCATGGGGCATTGTGATTACAGGGCCCTGGATCATTGTAATGACAAGAGCAAGGAGCTTTGTGATGAGAAGGCCATGGAGCATTCTCATGATTTGTGTCATGGTATTTTGTGATGACAAGGGCATGGACCATTGTGATTGCAGGCGTCTTGGAGCTTTGTGATGACAAGGGTCATGGAGCCTTGTGAGGAGAAGGCCGTGGGACATTATGATGGCAGGGGTCATGGAGCATTGTTATGACGGGGGTAATGGAACCTTGTGATGAAAAGGGCACGGAATATAGGTCTATAAAATTTCATGGATTATTGGGATGACAGTGGGTATGGAGCATTGTGATGACAAGGGCTCAGAACACTGTGATACATGGGTCATGGAGGATTGTAATGATATGGGCATGGAGCATTGTGATGAGAAGGGCATCGAGAATTGTGATGACAAGCGTCATGGAGCTTTGTGATGACAAGGACATGGAGCAATATGTTGAGACGTTTCAGGGAGCATTGTGATGACAATGGCATGGAGCATTGTGATGCCAAGGGTCATGGAGCTGTGTGATAACAAATGTCATGGAGCAGTTTGATGACAAGGGCATGGTGCATTGTGATGAGAAGGGAAGGGAACATTGTGATGACAGGTGTTATGGAACATTGTGATGTCAGGGCTCATGGAGCATTGTGATGATATGGGCATGGAGCATGGTGATGACAGGTGTCATGGAAGAGTGTGAGATGCCAAGTGTTTTGAGCATTGTGATGACACACATCTTGGATCATTGAGAAGACAAGGGCATGGAGTAGTGTGATGACAGGCATCATGGAGCATTGTGATGAGTGTGTTATGGAACATTGTGATCACAAGGGTTTGGAGCATAGTGATGACAGAGGTCATGAATCATGTTGATTTCAAGGAGCATGGAACATTGTGATGACAAGGGCATGAAGCAATGTGATCCCAAGTTTCAGGGAGGATTGTGATGACAATGGTAATGGAGTATTGTGATGAGAATCACATGGAGCACCGTGATGACAGGGTCATGTAGCATTTTGCTGACAAAGGCATGGAGCATTGTGATGACAAGTGTCATGGAACATTGTGATAACAGGGGTCATAGAGCATTAGGATGACAAGAGCATGGACCATTTTGATGAGAAGAGTCATGGAGCATTTTGATGACAAGAGCCACAGATCATTGTGTTGTCAGGGGTCATTGAGCGTTCTGATGACAGTGGTCATGGAAGATTGGGCTGAAAATGTTCTTGGAGCATTGTGAACACAAGGGAATGGAGCATTGTGGTGACAATATCGTGGAGCATTGTGATGAGATGACCATGGAGTCTTTTGATGACAAGTCTCATGGAGCAAGCTGATGGAAAGGGGCATGGAGCATTGTGATTACAGTTGTCTTGGAGCATTGTGATGACAAGAGCATGGAGCATTGTGATGAGAAGTCCATGGAACATTCTGATGACCTGCATCATGGAGCTTTGTGATGACAATGTCAAGATGCATTGTGATTACAGGGGTCTTGGAGCCTTGTGATGAAAAGGGCATGGATCATTGTGATGACAAAGGCATGGAGCCTTGTCATGACAGGGTTCAAGGAGCATACTGACGACAAGTGTCAGGGAGCATTGTGATGACAAGTGTCATGGAGCACTGTGATGACAAGCGTCATGGAGCCTTGTGATAACCGGGGTCTTGGAGCATTGTGATGAAAAGTGAATGCATCATTGTGATGAAAAAGGCATGGTGCCTTGTCATGATAGGGTTCAAGGAGCACCCTGACGAGAAGTGTCAGGGAGCATTGTGATGAAAAGTGTATTGAGCATTGTGATGACAAAGGTCATGTAGCATTGTGATGAGAAGTCCATGGATAATTGGAATGACGAGTGTCATGGGCTGTTGTGATGACAAGTGTTATGGAACATTGTGATCACAAGGGTTTGAGGCATAGTGATGACAGAGGTCATGGAGCATTTTGATTTCCTTGTGATGACAAAATTATGAAGCATTATGATGAAGGGCATGGTGCATTGTGATGATAGCGTTCATGGAGCTCTGAGATGAAAAGTGTCATGGAGCATTGTTATGACAGGGGTCTTGGAGCATTGTGATGACAAGGGCATGGAGCATTGTGATGAGAAGGCCAAGGAGAATACTGATGACATGCGTCATGGAGCTTCGTGATGACAAGGGCATAGAGCATTTTGATTACATGGGTCTTGGAACATTGAGATGAAAAGGGGCATGAAGCATTGTGATTACAGGGGTAATGGAGCATTGTGATGACAAGTGAATCGAGCATTGTGATGAAAAAGGCATGGATCCTATTCATGACAGGATTCAAGGAGCATTCCGAAGACAAGTGTCAGGGAGCATTGTGATGACAAGTGTATTGAGCATTGTGATGACAAAGGTCATGGAGCATTGAGATGACAGGGGCATGGAGTATTGTGATGACAAGCATCATGGAGTGTTGTGATGACAAGACTTATGGAACATTGTGATCACACGGTTTTGGAGCATTGCGATGACAGAGTTCATGGATCATATTGATTTCAAGGAGCATGGATCTTTGTGATGACAAGGGCATGAAGCAATGTGATCCCAAGATGCATGGAGGATTGTGATGACAATGGTAATGGAGGAATGTGATGACAAGCGCATGGAGCATTGTGATGAAAAGGTCATGTAGCGTTTTGCTGACAAAGGCATGGAGCATTGTGATGACAAGTGTCATGGAGCACTGTGATGACAAACGTCAGGTAGCATTGTGATTACAGGGGTCATGGAGCATTGGGATGACACGGCCCAGGATCATTGTGTTGACAAGTGTTATGGAGAATTTTGATGACAAGAGTCCCGGATCATTGTGTTGTCAGGGGTCATGGAGCGTTGTGATGACAGTGGTCATGGAGCATTTGGATGACAAGTGTCATAGAGCATTGTGATCATAAGGTCATGGAGCATTGGACTGAACATGTTCATGGAGTATTGTGTTGAGAGGTGTCATGGAGCATTGTGATGACAAGGGAATGGAGCATTGTGATGACAATGTCCTGGAGCATTTAATGAGAAGACCATGGAGCCATGTGATAACAAGTCTCATAGAGCATTCTCACGAAAAGCGGCATGGAGCACTGTAATTACTGTGGTCTTGGAGCATTGTGATGAACAGGGCATGGAGCATTGTGATGAAAAAGGCATGGAGCCTTGTCATGACAGTGTTCCAAGAGGATATTGACATCAAGTGTCAGGGACCATTGTGATGACAAGTGAATTGACCATTGTGATGCCAAAGCTCATAGAGCATTGTGATGAGAAGACCATGGATAAATTTGATGACGAGCATCATGGGGTGTTGTGAGGTCAAGTGTTATGGAACATTGTGATCACAAGGGAGTGGAGCCTTGTGATGACAGAGGTCATGGAGCATTTTGAGTTCATTCTGATGACAATAGCATGAAGCACTATGATGATGGGCATGGTGCATTGTGATGACAGTGTTCATGGAGAATTGAGATGAAAAGGGGCATGGAGCATTGTAGTTACAAGGGTCTTGAAGCTTTGTGATTAGAAATGCATGCAACATTGTGATGAGAAGGCCATGAAGGATTCTGATGACATGCGTCATGGAGCTTTGTGATGACAAGGGCATGGAGCATTTTGATGAGAAGACCATGGATAATGGTGATGACGAGTTTCATGGGGCGTTGTGATGAAAAGTGTTATGGAACATTGTGATCCCAAGGGTTTAGAGCATTGTGATGGCTGATGTCTTGGAGCATTTTGATTTCATTTTGAAAACAATAGCGTGAAGCAATATGATGATGGGCGTGTTGCATTGTGATGACAAGGTTCATGGAGCATTGAGATGAAAAGAGGCATGGAGCATTGTGATGAAAGGGGTCTAGGAGCTTTGTGATGACAGAGGTCATGGATCATTTGGATTTCCTTGTGATGACAATAGCCTGAAGCTTTATGATGATGGACATTGTCCATTGTGATGACAGGTGTAATGGAGCATTGAGATGAAAGGGATATGGAACATTGTTATGAGAAGACCATGGATAATGGTGATGACGAGCGTCATGGGGCGTTGTGATGAAAAGTGTTATGGAACATTGGGATCCCAAGGGTTTAGAGCATTGTGATGGCAGATGTCATGGAGCATATTTAATTCATTTTGATTACAATAGCGTGAAGCAATATGATGATGGGCATGTTGCATTGTGATGATAGGGTTCATGGAGCATTTAGATGAAAAGTGGCATGGAGCATTGTGATTACAGGGTTCTTGGAACATTGTGATGACAAGGGCATGGAGCATTCTGATGCCAAAGGTCATGGTCCTTTGTGATGACAAATGTCATGTAGCATTTTGATGACAAGGGCATGGTGCATTGTGATGAGTAAGACAGAGAGCAATGTGATGAGAGGGTCATGGAGCAGTTGGATGAAAAGTTTCCTGGAACATTTTGATGACAGGGGTTATGGATCATTGTGATGTCAAGGGTCACCGAGCATTGTGATGAAAAGGGTCATGGTGCATTTTGATGACATGGGTTATAGTACATTGTGATGTCAGGGGTCATGGAGCAGTGTGATGATAAGGGCATGTAGCATTGTGATGACAGGGGTCATGGAACATTGTGATGACATGGTTGAGGGAGTATTGTGATGACTAGTGATGGAACATTGTGATATCAGTGGTGAGAGAGCATTTTGATGAGAATTGCATGGAGAAATTTGATGAAAAGGTTTATGGAGCATTGTGATGACAAGCTTGTGGAGAATTGTGATGACAAGTGCATGGCATATTGTGATGACATGTGTCATGGAGCATTGTGCTGACAAGCACATGGAGCATTTTGGTGAACAATGGCATGGAGCATTGTGATGACAGAGGCATGACGAATTGGTCTGACAAGTTTCATGGATTATTGTGATGACAGTGGGCATGGCGCATTGTGATGACAAGGGCATGGAGCATTGTGAGGACAAGTTTGTCGAGTATTGTGAAGACAGGTGTCTGGAAGCATTGTGATGACATATGTTCTGGTCCATTGTGATGAGAATGGCATGGGTAATTGTGATGCCAAGTGTCATGGAGGATTGTGATGTCAAATGTAATGCAGCGTGTGATGACAAGGTCTTGGTGCATTGTGATGACAAGGGCCATTGAGAAGTTTGATGACAAGGTCGTGAAGCATTGTGATGACAAGCGCATGTACCTTGCTATGACAGAGGTCAAGGAGCATTGCGATTAAAAATGCATGGAGAAGAGTGATGACAAGAGCATGTAGCATTGTGATGAGAAGTGTTTTGGAGCATTGTGATGACAAGGCCGTGGAGAATTGTGATGACAAGGGACATGGAGCATTGTGAGGACCAGGGCATGAAGCACTGTGATGACAAGAACGTGGAGCATTGTAATGAGAAGTCCATGGATAATAGTGATGACGAGTGTCATGGAGCACTGTAATGGCAAGGGGCATGGAGCATTGTGAGGACAGCTCTCATGGAGCATTGTGATGACAACTGTCATGGAGCTTTCTGATGACAAGCTTGTGGAGTATTGTGATGACAATGGCATGGAGCATTGTAATGGAAAGGGTATGGATCATTGTGATGAAAAAGGCATGGACCCTTTTCATGACAGGATTCAAGGAGTATTCCGAAGACAAGAGTCAGGGAGCATTGTGATGACAAAGGTCATGGAGCTTTGAGATGACAAGGGCATGGAGTATTGTGATGACAGGCATCATGGAGCGTTGTGATGACAAGTATTATGGAACATTGTGATCACACGTGTTTGGAGCATTGCGATGACATTGTTCATGGATCATATTGATTTCAAGGAGCATGGATCTTTGTGATGAAAAGGGCATGAAGCAATGTGAACCCATGATTTATGGAGGATTGTGATGACAATGGTAATGGAGGAATATGATGACAAGTGCATGGAGCATTGTGATGAAAAGGTCATGTAACGTTTTGCTGACAAAGGCATGGAGCATTGTGATGACAATTTCCTGGAGCATTTAATGAGAAGACAATGGAGCCATTTGATGACAAGTCTCATAGAGCATTCTCACAAAAAGCGGCATGGAGCATTGTGATTACTGTGGTCTTGGAGCATTGTGATGAACAGGGTATGGAGCATTGTGATGAAAAAGTCATGGAGCTTTGTCATGACAGGGTTCCAAGAGCATATTGAAATCAAGTGTCAGGGACCACTGTGATGATAAGTGAATTGAGCATGGTGATGCCAAAGCTCATGGAGTATTGTGATGAGAAGACCATGGATAATTTTGATGACGAGTGTCATGGGGCGTTGTGAGGTCAAGTGTTATGGAACATTGTGATCACAAGGGATTGGAGCCTTGTGATAACAGAGGTCATGGAGCATTTTGAGTTCATTCTGATGACAATAGCATGTAGCACTATGATGATGGGCATGGTGCATTGTGATGACAGTGTTCATGGAGAATTGAGATGAAAAGGGGCATGGAACATTGTAGTTACAAGGGTCTTGGAGCTTTGTGAAGAGAAGGGCATGCAGCATTGTGATGAGAAGGCCATGGAGGATTCTGATGACATGCGTCATGGAGCTTTGTGATGACAAGGGCATGGAGCATTGTGATGAGAAGACCATGGATAATGGTGATGACGAGCTTCATGGGGCGTTGTGATGAAAAGTGCTATGGAACATTGTGATCCCAAGGGTTTAGAGCATTGTGATGGCAGATGTCTTGGAGCATTTTGATTTCATTTTGATTACAATAGCGTGAATCAATATGATGATGGGCATGTTGCATTGTGATGACAAGGTTCATGGAGCATTGAGATGAAAATGGGCATGGAACATTGTGATCAAAGGGGTCTAGGAGCTTTGTGATGACAGAGGTCATGGATCATTTGGATTTCCTTGTGATGACAATAGCCTGAAGCTTTATGATGATGGGCATGGTCCATTGTGATGACAGGTGTAATCGAGCATTGAGATGAAAAGGGGCATGGAGCATTGTGTTTACAGGGGTATAGGAGCATTGTGATGACAAGAGCATGGAGCATTGTGATGAAAAGTGCTTGGAGCCTTTTCATGACATGTTTCAAGGAGCATTCTGATGATGAGTGTCAGGGAGCATTGTGATGACAAAGATCATGGAGCACTGTGATGACAGGTGTCATGGAGCATTGTGATGAGAAAGTCATGAGCATTGGGCTGAAAATATTCATGGAGTATTGTGGTGACAGGGTTCGTGGATCCTTTTGAAGGCAAGGGAATGGAGCAATGTAATGACAAGGTCCTGGAGCATTGTGATGAGAAGACCATGGAGCCTTGTGATGACAAGTCTGATGGAGCATTCTGATGAAAAGGGGCATGGGGCATTGTGATTACAGGGCCCTGGATCATTGTAATGACAAGAGCAAGGAGCTTTGTGATGAGAAGGCCATGGAGCATTCTCATGATTTGTGTCATGGTATTTTGTGATGACAAGGGCATGGACCATTGTGATTGCAGGCGTCTTGGAGCTTTGTGATGACAAGGGTCATGGAGCCTTGTGAGGAGAAGGCCGTGGGACATTATGATGGCAGGGGTCATGGAGCATTGTTATGACGGGGGTAATGGAACATTGTGATGAAAAGGGCACGGAACATAGGTTTATAAAATTTCATGGATTATTGTGATGACAGTGGGTATGGAGCATTGTGATGACAAGGGCTCGGAACACTGTGATACATGGGTCATGGAGGATTGTAATGATATGGGCATGGAGCATTGTGATGAGAAGGGCATCGAGAATTGTGATGACAAGCGTCATGGAGCTTTGTGATGACAAGGACATGGAGCAATATGTTGAGACGTTTCAGGGAGCATTGTGATGACAATGGCATGGAGCATTGTGATGCCAAGGGTCATGGAGCTGTGTGATAACAAATGTCATGGAGGAGTTTGATGACAAGGGCATGGTGCATTGTGATGAGAAGGGCAGGGAGCATTGTGATGACAGGTGTTATGGAACATTGTGATGTCAGGGCTCATGAAGCATTGTGATGATATGGGCATGGAGCATGGTGATGACAGGTGTCATGGAAGAGTGTGAGATGCCAAGTGTTTTGAGCATTGTGATGACACACATCTTGGATCATTGAGAAGACAAGGGCATGGAGTAGTGTGATGACAGGCATCATGGAGCATTGTGATGAGTGTGTTATGGAACATTGTGATCACAAGGGTTTGGAGCATAGTGATGACAGAGGTCATGAATCATGTTGATTTCAAGGAGCATGGAACATTGTGATGACAAGGGCATGAAGCAATGTGATCCCAAGTTTCAGGGAGGATTGTGATGACAATGGTAATGGAGTATTGTGATGAGAATCACATGGAGCACCGTGATGACAGGGTCATGTAGCATTTTGCTGACAAAGGCATGGAGCATTGTGATGACAAGTGTCATGGAACATTGTGATAACAGGGGTCATAGAGCATTAGGATGACAAGAGCATGGACCATTTTGATGAGAAGAGTCATGGAGCATTTTGATGACAAGAGCCACAGATCATTGTGTTGTCAGGGGTCATTGAGCGTTCTGATGACAGTGGTCATGGAAGATTGGGCTGAAAATGTTCTTGGAGCATTGTGAACACAAGGGAATGGAGCATTGTGGTGACAATATCGTGGAGCATTGTGATGAGATGACCATGGAGTCTTTTGATGACAAGTCTCATGGAGCAAGCTGATGGAAAGGGGCATGGAGCATTGTGATTACAGTTGTCTTGGAGCATTGTGATGACAAGAGCATGGAGCATTGTGATGAGAAGTCCATGGAACATTCTGATGACCTGCATCATGGAGCTTTGTGATGACAATGTCAAGATGCATTGTGATTACAGGGGTCTTGGAGCCTTGTGATGAAAAGGGCATGGATCATTGTGATGACAAAGGCATGGAGCCTTGTCATGACAGGGTTCAAGGAGCATACTGACGACAAGTGTCAGGGAGCATTGTGATGACAAGTGTCATGGAGCACTGTGATGACAAGCGTCATGGAGCCTTGTGATAACCGGGGTCTTGGAGCATTGTGATGAAAAGTGAATGCATCATTGTGATGAAAAAGGCATGGTGCCTTGTCATGATAGGGTTCAAGGAGCACCCTGACGAGAAGTGTCAGGGAGCATTGTGATGAAAAGTGTATTGAGCATTGTGATGACAAAGGTCATGGAGCATTGTGATGAGAAGTCCATGGATAATTGGAATGACGAGTGTCATGGGCTGTTGTGATGACAAGTGTTATGGAACATTGTGATCACAAGGGTTTGAGGCATAGTGATGACAGAGGTCATGGAGCATTTTGATTTCCTTGTGATGACAAAATTATGAAGCATTATGATGAAGGGCATGGTGCATTGTGATGATAGCGTTCATGGAGCTCTGAGATGAAAAGTGTCATGGAGCATTGTTATGACAGGGGTCTTGGAGCATTGTGATGACAAGGGCATGGAGCATTGTGATGAGAAGGCCAAGGAGAATACTGATGACATGCGTCATGGAGCTTCGTGATGACAAGGGCATAGAGCATTTTGATTACATGGGTCTTGGAACATTGAGATGAAAAGGGGCATGAAGCATTGTGATTACAGGGGTAATGGAGCACTGTGATGACAAGTGAATCGAGCATTGTGATGAAAAAGGCATGGATCCTATTCATGACAGGATTCAAGGAGCATTCCGAAGACAAGTGTCAGGGAGCATTGTGATGACAAGTGTATTGAGCATTGTGATGACAAAGGTCATGGAGCATTGAGATGACAGGGGCATGGAGTATTGTGATGACAAGCATCATGGAGTGTTGTGATGACAAGACTTATGGAACATTGTGATCACACGGTTTTGGAGCATTGCGATGACAGAGTTCATGGATCATATTGATTTCAAGGAGCATGGATCTTTGTGATGACAAGGGCATGAAGCAATGTGATCCCAAGATGCATGGAGGATTGTGATGACAATGGTAATGGAGGAATGTGATGACAAGCGCATGGAGCATTGTGATGAAAAGGTCATGTAGCGTTTTGCTGACAAAGGCATGGAGCATTGTGATGACAAGTGTCATGGAGCACTGTGATGACAAATGTCAGGTAGCATTGTGATTACAGGGGTCATGGAGCATTGGGATGACACGGCCCAGGATCATTGTGTTGACAAGTGTTATGGAGAATTTTGATGACAAGAGTCCCGGATCATTGTGTTGTCAGGGGTCATGGAGCGTTGTGATGACAGTGGTCATGGAGCATTTGGATGACAAGTGTCATAGAGCATTGTGATCATAAGGTCATGGAGCATTGGACTGAACATGTTCATGGAGTATTGTGTTGAGAGGTGTCATGGAGCATTGTGATGACAAGGGAATGGAGCATTGTGATGACAATGTCCTGGAGCATTTAATGAGAAGACCATGGAGCCATGTGATAACAAGTCTCATAGAGCATTCTCACGAAAAGCGGCATGGAGCACTGTAATTACTGTGGTCTTGGAGCATTGTGATGAACAGGGCATGGAGCATTGTGATGAAAAAGGCATGGAGCCTTGTCATGACAGTGTTCCAAGAGGATATTGACATCAAGTGTCAGGGACCATTGTGATGACAAGTGAATTGACCATTGTGATGCCAAAGCTCATAGAGCATTGTGATGAGAAGACCATGGATAAATTTGATGACGAGCATCATGGGGTGTTGTGAGGTCAAGTGTTATGGAACATTGTGATCACAAGGGAGTGGAGCCTTGTGATGACAGAGGTCATGGAGCATTTTGAGTTCATTCTGATGACAATAGCATGAAGCACTATGATGATGGGCATGGTGCATTGTGATGACAGTGTTCATGGAGAATTGAGATGAAAAGGGGCATGGAGCATTGTAGTTACAATGGTCTTGAAGCTTTGTGATTAGAAGGGCATGCAACATTGTGATGAGAAGGCCATGAAGGATTCTGATGACATGCGTCATGGAGCTTTGTGATGACAAGGGCATGGAGCATTTTGATGAGAAGACCATGGATAATGGTGATGACGAGTTTCATGGGGCGTTGTGATGAAAAGTGTTATGGAACATTGTGATCCCAAGGGTTTAGAGCATTGTGATGGCTGATGTCTTGGAGCATTTTGATTTCATTTTGAAAACAATAGCGTGAAGCAATATGATGATGGGCGTGTTGCATTGTGATGACAAGGTTCATGGAGCATTGAGATGAAAAGAGGCATGGAGCATTGTGATGAAAGGGGTCTAGGAGCTTTGTGATGACAGAGGTCATGGATCATTTGGATTTCCTTGTGATGACAATAGCCTGAAGCTTTATGATGATGGACATTGTCCATTGTGATGACAGGTGTAATGGAGCATTGAGATGAAAGGGATATGGAACATTGTTATGAGAAGACCATGGATAATGGTGATGACGAGCGTCATGGGGCGTTGTGATGAAAAGTGTTATGGAACATTGGGATCCCAAGGGTTTAGAGCATTGTGATGGCAGATGTCATGGAGCATATTTAATTCATTTTGATTACAATAGCGTGAAGCAATATGATGATGGGCATGTTGCATTGTGATGATAGGGTTCATGGAGCATTTAGATGAAAAGTGGCATGGAGCATTGTGATTACAGGGTTCTTGGAACATTGTGATGACAAGGGCATGGAGCATTCTGATGCCAAAGGTCATGGTCCTTTGTGATGACAAATGTCATGTAGCATTTTGATGACAAGGGCATGGTGCATTGTGATGAGTAAGACAGAGAGCAATGTGATGAGAGGGTCATGGAGCAGTTGGATGAAAAGTTTCCTGGAACATTTTGATGACAGGGGTTATGGATCATTGTGATGTCAAGGGTCACCGAGCATTGTGATGAAAAGGGTCATGGTGCATTTTGATGACATGGGTTATAGTACATTGTGATGTCAGGGGTCATGGAGCAGTGTGATGATAAGGGCATGTAGCATTGTGATGACAGGGGTCATGGAACATTGTGATGACATGGTTGAGGGAGTATTGTGATGACTAGTGATGGAACATTGTGATATCAGTGGTGAGAGAGCATTTTGATGAGAATTGCATGGAGAAATTTGATGAAAAGGTTTATGGAGCATTGTGATGACAAGCTTGTGGAGAATTGTGATGACAAGTGCATGGCATATTGTGATGACATGTGTCATGGAGCATTGTGCTGACAAGCACATGGAGCATTTTGGTGAACAATGGCATGGAGCATTGTGATGACAGAGGCATGACGAATTGGTCTGACAAGTTTCATGGATTATTGTGATGACAGTGGGCATGGCGCATTGTGATGACAAGGGCATGGAGCATTGTGAGGACAAGTTTGTCGAGTATTGTGAAGACAGGTGTCTGGAAGCATTGTGATGACATATGTTCTGGTCCATTGTGATGAGAATGGCATGGGTAATTGTGATGCCAAGTGTCATGGAGGATTGTGATGTCAAATGTAATGCAGCGTGTGATGACAAGGTCTTGGTGCATTGTGATGACAAGGGCCATTGAGAAGTTTGATGACAAGGTCGTGAAGCATTGTGATGACAAGCGCATGTACCTTGCTATGACAGAGGTCAAGGAGCATTGCGATTAAAAATGCATGGAGAAGAGTGATGACAAGAGCATGTAGCATTGTGATGAGAAGTGTTTTGGAGCATTGTGATGACAAGGCCGTGGAGAATTGTGATGACAAGGGACATGGAGCATTGTGAGGACCAGGGCATGAAGCACTGTGATGACAAGAACGTGGAGCATTGTAATGAGAAGTCCATGGATAATAGTGATGACGAGTGTCATGGAGCACTGTAATGGCAAGGGGCATGGAGCATTGTGAGGACAGCTCTCATGGAGCATTGTGATGACAACTGTCATGGAGCTTTCTGATGACAAGCTTGTGGAGTATTGTGATGACAATGGCATGGAGCATTGTAATGGAAAGGGTATGGATCATTGTGATGAAAAAGGCATGGACCCTTTTCATGACAGGATTCAAGGAGTATTCCGAAGACAAGAGTCAGGGAGCATTGTGATGACAAAGGTCATGGAGCTTTGAGATGACAAGGGCATGGAGTATTGTGATGACAGGCATCATGGAGCGTTGTGATGACAAGTATTATGGAACATTGTGATCACACGTGTTTGGAGCATTGCGATGACATTGTTCATGGATCATATTGATTTCAAGGAGCATGGATCTTTGTGATGAAAAGGGCATGAAGCAATGTGAACCCATGATTTATGGAGGATTGTGATGACAATGGTAATGGAGGAATATGATGACAAGTGCATGGAGCATTGTGATGAAAAGGTCATGTAACGTTTTGCTGACAAAGGCATGGAGCATTGTGATGACAATTTCCTGGAGCATTTAATGAGAAGACAATGGAGCCATTTGATGACAAGTCTCATAGAGCATTCTCACAAAAAGCGGCATGGAGCATTGTGATTACTGTGGTCTTGGAGCATTGTGATGAACAGGGTATGGAGCATTGTGATGAAAAAGTCATGGAGCTTTGTCATGACAGGGTTCCAAGAGCATATTGAAATCAAGTGTCAGGGACCACTGTGATGATAAGTGAATTGAGCATGGTGATGCCAAAGCTCATGGAGTATTGTGATGAGAAGACCATGGATAATTTTGATGACGAGTGTCATGGGGCGTTGTGAGGTCAAGTGTTATGGAACATTGTGATCACAAGGGATTGGAGCCTTGTGATAACAGAGGTCATGGAGCATTTTGAGTTCATTCTGATGACAATAGCATGAAGCACTATGATGATGGGCATGGTGCATTGTGATGACAGTGTTCATGGAGAATTGAGATGAAAAGGGGCATGGAACATTGTAGTTACAAGGGTCTTGGAGCTTTGTGAAGAGAAGGGCATGCAGCATTGTGATGAGAAGGCCATGGAGGATTCTGATGACATGCGTCATGGAGCTTTGTGATGACAAGGGCATGGAGCATTGTGATGAGAAGACCATGGATAATGGTGATGACGAGCTTCATGGGGCGTTGTGATGAAAAGTGCTATGGAACATTGTGATCCCAAGGGTTTAGAGCATTGTGATGGCAGATGTCTTGGAGCATTTTGATTTCATTTTGATTACAATAGCGTGAATCAATATGATAATGGGCATGTTGCATTGTGATGACAAGGTTCATGGAGCATTGAGATGAAAATGGGCATGGAACATTGTGATCAAAGGGGTCTAGGAGCTTTGTGATGACAGAGGTCATGGATCATTTGGATTTCCTTGTGATGACAATAGCCTGAAGCTTTATGATGATGGGCATGGTCCATTGTGATGACAGGTGTAATCGAGCATTGAGATGAAAAGGGGCATGGAGCATTGTGTTTACAGGGGTATAGGAGCATTGTGATGACAAGAGCATGGAGCATTGTGATGAAAAGTGCTTGGAGCCTTTTCATGACATGTTTCAAGGAGCATTCTGATGATGAGTGTCAGGGAGCATTGTGATGACAAAGATCATGGAGCACTGTGATGACAGGTGTCATGGAGCATTGTGATGAGAAAGTCATGAGCATTGGGCTGAAAATATTCATGGAGTATTGTGGTGACAGGGTTCGTGGATCCTTTTGAAGGCAAGGGAATGGAGCAATGTAATGACAAGGTCCTGGAGCATTGTGATGAGAAGACCATGGAGCCTTGTGATGACAAGTCTGATGGAGCATTCTGATGAAAAGGGGCATGGGGCATTGTGATTACAGGGCCCTGGATCATTGTAATGACAAGAGCAAGGAGCTTTGTGATGAGAAGGCCATGGAGCATTCTCATGATTTGTGTCATGGTATTTTGTGATGACAAGGGCATGGACCATTGTGATTGCAGGCGTCTTGGAGCTTTGTGATGACAAGGGTCATGGAGCCTTGTGAGGAGAAGGCCGTGGGACATTATGATGGCAGGGGTCATGGAGCATTGTTATGACGGGGGTAATGGAACATTGTGATGAAAAGGGCACGGAACATAGGTTTATAAAATTTCATGGATTATTGTGATGACAGTGGGTATGGAGCATTGTGATGACAAGGGCTCGGAACACTGTGATACATGGGTCATGGAGGATTGTAATGACATGGGCATGGAACATTGTGATGAGAAGGGCATCGAGAATTGTGATGACAAGCGTCATGTGGCTTTGTGATGACAAGGACATGGAGCAATATGTTGAGACGTTTCAGGGAGCATTGTGAGGACAATGGCATGGAGCATTGTGATGCCAAGGGTCATGGAGCTGTGTGATAACAAATGTCATGGAGCAGTTTGATGACAAGGGCATGGTGCATTGTGATGAGAAGGGAAGGGAACATTGTGATGACAGGTGTTATGGAACATTGTGATGTCAGGGCTCATGAAGCATTGTGATGATATGGGCATGGAGCATGGTGATGACAGGTGTCATGGAACAGTGTGAGATGCCAAGTGTTTTGAGCATTGTGAGGACAAACATCTTGGATCATTGAGATGACAAGGGCATGGAGTAGTGTGATGACAGGCATCATGGAGCATTGTGATGAGTGTGTTATGGAACATTGTGATCACAAGGGTTTGGAGCATAGTGATGACAGAGGTCATGAATCATGTTGATTTCAAGGAGCATGGAACATTGTGATGACAAGGGCATGAAGCAATGTGATCCCAAGTTTCAGGGAGGATTGTGATGACAATGGTAATGGAGTATTGTGATGAGAATCACATGGAGCACCGTGATGACAAGGTCATGTAGCATTTTGCTGACAAAGGCATGGAGCATTGTGATGACAAGTGTCATGGAACATTGTGATAACAGGGGTCATAGAGCATTAGGATGACAAGAGCATGGACCATTTTGATGAGAAGAGTCATGGAGCATTTTGATGACAAGAGCCACAGATCATTGTGTTGTCAGGGGTCATTGAGCGTTCTGATGACAGTGGTCATGGAAGATTGGGCTGAAAATGTTCTTGGAGCATTGTGAACACAAGGGAATGGAGCATTGTGGTGACAATATCGTGGAGCATTGTGATGAGATGACCATGGAGTCTTTTGATGACAAGTCTCATGGAGCAAGCTGATGGAAAGGGGCATGGAGCATTGTGATTACAGTTGTCTTGGAGCATTGTGATGACAAGAGCATGGAGCATTGTGATGAGAAGTCCATGGAACATTCTGATGACCTGCATCATGGAGCTTTGTGATGACAATGTCAAGATGCATTGTGATTACAGGGGTCTTGGAGCCTTGTGATGAAAAGGGCATGGATCATTGTGATGACAAAGGCATGGAGCCTTGTCATGACAGGGTTCAAGGAGCATACTGACGACAAGTTTCAGGGAGCATTGTGATGACAACTGTCATGGAGCTTTCTGATGACAAGCTTGTGGAGTATTGTGATGACAATGGCATGGAGCATTGTGATGGAAAGGGTATGGATCATTGTGATGAAAAAGGCATGGACCCTTTTCATGACAGGATTCAAGGAGTATTCTGAAGACAAGTGTCAGGGAGCATTGTGATGACAAAGGTCATGGAGCATTGAGATGACAAGGGCATGGAGTATTGTGATGACAGGCATCATGGAGCGTTGTGATGACAAGTATTATTGAACATTGTGATCACACGGGTGTGGAGCATTGTGATGACATTGTTCATGGATCATATTGATTTCAAGGAGCATGGATCTTTGTGATGAAAAGGGCATGAAGCAATGTGATCCCATGATTTATGGAGGATTGTGATGACAATGGTAATGGAGGAATATGATGACAAGCGCATGGAGCATTGTGATGAAAAGGTCATGTAACGTTTTGCTGACAAAGGCATGGAACATTGTGATGACAATTTCCTGGAGCATTTAATGAGAAGACAATGGAGCCATTTGATGACAAGTCTCATAGAGCATTCTCACGAAAAGCGGCATGGAGCATTGTGATTACTGTGGTCTTGGAGCATTGTGATGAACAGGGTATGGAGCATTGTGATGAAAAAGGCATGGAGCTTTGTCATGACAGGGTTCCAAGAGCATATTGAAATCAAGTGTCAGGGACCATTGTGATGATAAGTGAATTGAGCATGGTGATGCCAAAGCTCATGGAGCATTGTGATGAGAAGACCATGGATAATTTTGATGACGAGTGTCATGGGGCGTTGTGAGGTCAAGTGTTATGGAACATTGTGATCACAAGGGATTGGAGCCTTGTGATGACAGAGGTCATGGAGCATTTTGAGTTCATTCTGATGACAATAGCATGAAGCACTATGATGATGGGCATGGTGCATTGTGATGACAGTGTTCATGGAGAATTGAGATGAAAAGGGGCATGGATCATTGTAGTTACAAGGGTCTTGGAGCTTTGTGAAGAGAAGGGCATGCAGCATTGTGATGAGAAGGCCATGGAGGATTCTGATGACATGCGTCATGGAGCTTTGTGATGACAAGGGCATGGAGCATTGTGATGAGAAGACCATGGATAATGGTGATGACGAGCTTCATGGGGCGTTGTGATGAAAAGTGTTATGGAACATTGTGATCCCAAGGGTTTAGAACATTGTGATGGCTGATGTCTTGGAGCATTTTGATTTCATTTTGATTACAATAGCGTGAAGCAATATGATGATGGGCGTGTTGCATTGTGATGACAAGGTTCATGGAGCATTGAGATGAAAATGGGCATGGAGCATTGTGATCAAAGGGGTCTAGGAGCTTTGTGATGACAGAGGTCATGGATCAATTTGATTTCCTTGTGATGACAATAGCCTGAAGCTTTATGATGATGGGCATGGTCCATTGTGATGACAGGTGTAATCGAGCATTGAGATGAAAAGTGGCATGGAACATTGTGTTTATAGGGGTATAGGAGCATTGTGATGACAAGAGCATGGAGCATTGTGATGAAAAGTGCTTGGAGCCTTTTCATGACATGTTTCAAGGAGCATTCTGATGACGAGTGTCAGGGAGCATTGTGATGACAAAGATCATGGAGCACTGTGATGACAGGTGTCATGGAGCATTGTGATGAGAAAGTCATGAGCATTGGGCTGAAAATATTCATGGAGTATTGTGGTGACAGGGTTCGTGGATCCTTTTGATGGCAAGGGAATGGAACAATGTAATGACAAGGTCCTGGAGCATTGTGATTAGAAGACCATGGAGCCTTGTGATGACAAGTCTGATGGAGCATTCTGATGAAAAGGGGCATGGGGCATTGTGATTACAGGGCCCTGGATCATTGTAATGACAAGAGCAAGGAGCTTTGTGATGAGAAGGCCATGGAGCATTCTCATGATTTGTGTCATGGTATTTTGTGATGACAAGGGCATGGACCATTGTGATTGCAGGCGTCTTGGAGCTTTGTGATGACAAGGGTCATGGAGCCTTGTGAGGAGAAGGCCGTGGGACATTATGATGGCAGGGGTCATGGAGCATTGTTATGACGGGGGTAATGGAACCTTGTGATGAAAAGGGCACGGAATATAGGTCTATAAAATTTCATGGATTATTGTGATGACAGTGGTTATGGAGCATTGTGATGACAAGGGCTCAGAACACTGTGATACATGGGTCATGGAGGATTGTAATGATATGGGCATGGAGCATTGTGATGAGAAGGGCATCGAGAATTGTGATGACAAGCGTCATGGAGCTTTGTGATGACAAGGACATGGAGCAATATGTTGAGACGTTTCAGGGAGCATTGTGATGACAATGGCATGGAGCATTGTGATGCCAAGGGTCATGGAGCTGTGTGATAACAAATGTCATGGAGGAGTTTGATGACAAGGGCATGGTGCATTGTGATGAGAAGGGCAGGGAGCATTGTGATGACAGGTGTTATGGAACATTGTGATGTCAGGGCTCATGAAGCATTGTGATGATATGGGCATGGAGCATGGTGATGACAGGTGTCATGGAAGAGTGTGAGATGCCAAGTGTTTTGAGCATTGTGATGACACACATCTTGGATCATTGAGAAGACAAGGGCATGGAGTAGTGTGATGACAGGCATCATGGAGCATTGTGATGAGTGTGTTATGGAACATTGTGATCACAAGGGTTTGGAGCATAGTGATGACAGAGGTCATGAATCATGTTGATTTCAAGGAGCATGGAACATTGTGATGACAAGGGCATGAAGCAATGTGATCCCAAGTTTCAGGGAGGATTGTGATGACAATGGTAATGGAGTATTGTGATGAGAATCACATGGAGCACCGTGATGACAGGGTCATGTAGCATTTTGCTGACAAAGGCATGGAGCATTGTGATGACAAGTGTCATGGAACATTGTGATAACAGGGGTCATAGAGCATTAGGATGACAAGAGCATGGACCATTTTGATGAGAAGAGTCATGGAGCATTTTGATGACAAGAGCCACAGATCATTGTGTTGTCAGGGGTCATTGAGCGTTCTGATGACAGTGGTCATGGAAGATTGGGCTGAAAATGTTCTTGGAGCATTGTGAACACAAGGGAATGGAGCATTGTGGTGACAATATCGTGGAGCATTGTGATGAGATGACCATGGAGTCTTTTGATGACAAGTCTCATGGAGCAAGCTGATGGAAAGGGGCATGGAGCATTGTGATTACAGTTGTCTTGGAGCATTGTGATGACAAGAGCATGGAGCATTGTGATGAGAAGTCCATGGAACATTCTGATGACCTGCATCATGGAGCTTTGTGATGACAATGTCAAGATGCATTGTGATTACAGGGGTCTTGGAGCCTTGTGATGAAAAGGGCATGGATCATTGTGATGACAAAGGCATGGAGCCTTGTCATGACAGGGTTCAAGGAGCATACTGACGACAAGTGTCAGGGAGCATTGTGATGACAAGTGTCATGGAGCACTGTGATGACAAGCGTCATGGAGCCTTGTGATAACCGGGGTCTTGGAGCATTGTGATGAAAAGTGAATGCATCATTGTGATGAAAAAGGCATGGTGCCTTGTCATGATAGGGTTCAAGGAGCACCCTGACGAGAAGTGTCAGGGAGCATTGTGATGAAAAGTGTATTGAGCATTGTGATGACAAAGGTCATGGAGCATTGTGATGAGAAGTCCATGGATAATTGGAATGACGAGTGTCATGGGCTGTTGTGATGACAAGTGTTATGGAACATTGTGATCACAAGGGTTTGAGGCATAGTGATGACAGAGGTCATGGAGCATTTTGATTTCATTGTGATGACAAAATTATGAAGCATTATGATGAAGGGCATGGTGCATTGTGATGATAGCGTTCATGGAGCTCTGAGATGAAAAGTGTCATGGAGCATTGTTATGACAGGGGTCTTGGAGCATTGTGATGACAAGGGCATGGAGCATTGTGATGAGAAGGCCAAGGAGAATACTGATGACATGCGTCATGGAGCTTCGTGATGACAAGGGCATAGAGCATTTTGATTACATGGGTCTTGGAACATTGAGATGAAAAGGGGCATGAAGCATTGTGATTACAGGGGTAATGGAGCATTGTGATGACAAGTGAATCGAGCATTGTGATGAAAAAGGCATGGATCCTATTCATGACAGGATTCAAGGAGCATTCCGAAGACAAGTGTCAGGGAGCATTGTGATGACAAGTGTATTGAGCATTGTGATGACAAAGGTCATGGAGCATTGAGATGACAGGGGCATGGAGTATTGTGATGACAAGCATCATGGAGTGTTGTGATGACAAGACTTATGGAACATTGTGATCACACGGTTTTGGAGCATTGCGATGACAGAGTTCATGGATCATATTGATTTCAAGGAGCATGGATCTTTGTGATGACAAGGGCATGAAGCAATGTGATCCCAAGATGCATGGAGGATTGTGATGACAATGGTAATGGAGGAATGTGATGACAAGCGCATGGAGCATTGTGATGAAAAGGTCATGTAGCGTTTTGCTGACAAAGGCATGGAGCATTGTGATGACAAGTGTCATGGAGCACTGTGATGACAAACGTCAGGTAGCATTGTGATTACAGGGGTCATGGAGCATTGGGATGACACGGCCCAGGATCATTGTGTTGACAAGTGTTATGGAGAATTTTGATGACAAGAGTCCCGGATCATTGTGTTGTCAGGGGTCATGGAGCGTTGTGATGACAGTGGTCATGGAGCATTTGGATGACAAGTGTCATAGAGCATTGTGATCATAAGGTCATGGAGCATTGGACTGAACATGTTCATGGAGTATTGTGTTGAGAGGTGTCATGGAGCATTGTGATGACAAGGGAATGGAGCATTGTGATGACAATGTCCTGGAGCATTTAATGAGAAGACCATGGAGCCATGTGATAACAAGTCTCATAGAGCATTCTCACGAAAAGCGGCATGGAGCACTGTAATTACTGTGGTCTTGGAGCATTGTGATGAACAGGGCATGGAGCATTGTGATGAAAAAGGCATGGAGCCTTGTCATGACAGTGTTCCAAGAGGATATTGACATCAAGTGTCAGGGACCATTGTGATGACAAGTGAATTGACCATTGTGATGCCAAAGCTCATAGAGCATTGTGATGAGAAGACCATGGATAAATTTGATGACGAGCATCATGGGGTGTTGTGAGGTCAAGTGTTATGGAACATTGTGATCACAAGGGAGTGGAGCCTTGTGATGACAGAGGTCATGGAGCATTTTGAGTTCATTCTGATGACAATAGCATGAAGCACTATGATGATGGGCATGGTGCATTGTGATGACAGTGTTCATGGAGAATTGAGATGAAAAGGGGCATGGAGCATTGTAGTTACAATGGTCTTGAAGCTTTGTGATTAGAAATGCATGCAACATTGTGATGAGAAGGCCATGAAGGATTCTGATGACATGCGTCATGGAGCTTTGTGATGACAAGGGCATGGAGCATTTTGATGAGAAGACCATGGATAATGGTGATGACGAGTTTCATGGGGCGTTGTGATGAAAAGTGTTATGGAACATTGTGATCCCAAGGGTTTAGAGCATTGTGATGGCTGATGTCTTGGAGCATTTTGATTTCATTTTGAAAACAATAGCGTGAAGCAATATGATGATGGGCGTGTTGCATTGTGATGACAAGGTTCATGGAGCATTGAGATGAAAAGAGGCATGGAGCATTTTGATGAAAGGGGTCTAGGAGCTTTGTGATGACAGAGGTCATGGATCATTTGGATTTCCTTGTGATGACAATAGCCTGAAGCTTTATGATGATGGACATTGTCCATTGTGATGACAGGTGTAATGGAGCATTGAGATGAAAGGGATATGGAACATTGTTATGAGAAGACCATGGATAATGGTGATGACGAGCGTCATGGGGCGTTGTGATGAAAAGTGTTATGGAACATTGGGATCCCAAGGGTTTAGAGCATTGTGATGGCAGATGTCATGGAGCATATTTAATTCATTTTGATTACAATAGCGTGAAGCAATATGATGATGGGCATGTTGCATTGTGATGATAGGGTTCATGGAGCATTTAGATGAAAAGTGGCATGGAGCATTGTGATTACAGGGTTCTTGGAACATTGTGATGACAAGGGCATGGAGCATTCTGATGCCAAAGCTCATGGACCTTTGTGATGACAAATGTCATGTAGCATTTTGATGACAAGGGCATGGTGCATTGTGATGAGTAAGACAGAGAGCAATGTGATGAGAGGGTCATGGAGCAGTTGGATGAAAAGTTTCCTGGAACATTTTGATGACAGGGGTTATGGATCATTGTGATGTCAAGGGTCACCGAGCATTGTGATGAAAAGGGTCATGGTGCATTTTGATGACATGGGTTATAGTACATTGTGATGTCAGGGGTCATGGAGCAGTGTGATGATAAGGGCATGTAGCATTGTGATGACAGGGGTCATGGAACATTGTGATGACATGGTTGAGGGAGTATTGTGATGACTAGTGATGGAACATTGTGATATCAGTGGTGAGAGAGCATTTTGATGAGAATTGCATGGAGAAATTTGATGAAAAGGTTTATGGAGCATTGTGATGACAAGCTTGTGGAGAATTGTGATGACAAGTGCATGGCATATTGTGATGACATGTGTCATGGAGCATTGTGCTGACAAGCACATGGAGCATTTTGGTGAACAATGGCATGGAGCATTGTGATGACAGAGGCATGACGAATTGGTCTGACAAGTTTCATGGATTATTGTGATGACAGTGGGCATGGCGCATTGTGATGACAAGGGCATGGAGCATTGTGAGGACAAGTTTGTCGAGTATTGTGAAGACAGGTGTCTGGAAGCATTGTGATGACATATGTTCTGGTCCATTGTGATGAGAATGGCATGGGTAATTGTGATGCCAAGTGTCATGGAGGATTGTGATGTCAAATGTAATGCAGCGTGTGATGACAAGGTCTTGGTGCATTGTGATGACAAGGGCCATTGAGAAGTTTGATGACAAGGTCGTGAAGCATTGTGATGACAAGCGCATGTACCTTGCTATGACAGAGGTCAAGGAGCATTGCGATTAAAAATGCATGGAGAAGAGTGATGACAAGAGCATGTAGCATTGTGATGAGAAGTGTTTTGGAGCATTGTGATGACAAGGCCGTGGAGAATTGTGATGACAAGGGACATGGAGCATTGTGAGGACCAGGGCATGAAGCACTGTGATGACAAGAACGTGGAGCATTGTAATGAGAAGTCCATGGATAATAGTGATGACGAGTGTCATGGAGCACTGTAATGGCAAGGGGCATGGAGCATTGTGAGGACAGCTCTCATGGAGCATTGTGATGACAACTGTCATGGAGCTTTCTGATGACAAGCTTGTGGAGTATTGTGATGACAATGGCATGGAGCATTGTAATGGAAAGGGTATGGATCATTGTGATGAAAAAGGCATGGACCCTTTTCATGACAGGATTCAAGGAGTATTCCGAAGACAAGAGTCAGGGAGCATTGTGATGACAAAGGTCATGGAGCTTTGAGATGACAAGGGCATGGAGTATTGTGATGACAGGCATCATGGAGCGTTGTGATGACAAGTATTATGGAACATTGTGATCACACGTGTTTGGAGCATTGCGATGACATTGTTCATGGATCATATTGATTTCAAGGAGCATGGATCTTTGTGATGAAAAGGGCATGAAGCAATGTGAACCCATGATTTATGGAGGATTGTGATGACAATGGTAATGGAGGAATATGATGACAAGTGCATGGAGCATTGTGATGAAAAGGTCATGTAACGTTTTGCTGACAAAGGCATGGAGCATTGTGATGACAATTTCCTGGAGCATTTAATGAGAAGACAATGGAGCCATTTGATGACAAGTCTCATAGAGCATTCTCACAAAAAGCGGCATGGAGCATTGTGATTACTGTGGTCTTGGAGCATTGTGATGAACAGGGTATGGAGCATTGTGATGAAAAAGTCATGGAGCTTTGTCATGACAGGGTTCCAAGAGCATATTGAAATCAAGTGTCAGGGACCACTGTGATGATAAGTGAATTGAGCATGGTGATGCCAAAGCTCATGGAGTATTGTGATGAGAAGACCATGGATAATTTTGATGACGAGTGTCATGGGGCGTTGTGAGGTCAAGTGTTATGGAACATTGTGATCACAAGGGATTGGAGCCTTGTGATAACAGAGGTCATGGAGCATTTTGAGTTCATTCTGATGACAATAGCATGAAGCACTATGATGATGGGCATGGTGCATTGTGATGACAGTGTTCATGGAGAATTGAGATGAAAAGGGGCATGGAACATTGTAGTTACAAGGGTCTTGGAGCTTTGTGAAGAGAAGGGCATGCAGCATTGTGATGAGAAGGCCATGGAGGATTCTGATGACATGCGTCATGGAGCTTTGTGATGACAAGGGCATGGAGCATTGTGATGAGAAGACCATGGATAATGGTGATGACGAGCTTCATGGGGCGTTGTGATGAAAAGTGCTATGGAACATTGTGATCCCAAGGGTTTAGAGCATTGTGATGGCAGATGTCTTGGAGCATTTTGATTTCATTTTGATTACAATAGCGTGAATCAATATGATGATGGGCATGTTGCATTGTGATGACAAGGTTCATGGAGCATTGAGATGAAAATGGGCATGGAACATTGTGATCAAAGGGGTCTAGGAGCTTTGTGATGACAGAGGTCATGGATCATTTGGATTTCCTTGTGATGACAATAGCCTGAAGCTTTATGATGATGGGCATGGTCCATTGTGATGACAGGTGTAATCGAGCATTGAGATGAAAAGGGGCATGGAGCATTGTGTTTACAGGGGTATAGGAGCATTGTGATGACAAGAGCATGGAGCATTGTGATGAAAAGTGCTTGGAGCCTTTTCATGACATGTTTCAAGGAGCATTCTGATGATGAGTGTCAGGGAGCATTGTGATGACAAAGATCATGGAGCACTGTGATGACAGGTGTCATGGAGCATTGTGATGAGAAAGTCATGAGCATTGGGATGAAAATATTCATGGAGTATTGTGGTGACAGGGTTCGTGGATCCTTTTGAAGGCAAGGGAATGGAGCAATGTAATGACAAGGTCCTGGAGCATTGTGATGAGAAGACCATGGAGCCTTGTGATGACAAGTCTGATGGAGCATTCTGATGAAAAGGGGCATGGGGCACTGTGATTACAGGGCCCTGGATCATTGTAATGACAAGAGCAAGGAGCTTTGTGATGAGAAGGCCATGGAGCATTCTCATGATTTGTGTCATGGTATTTTGTGATGACAAGGGCATGGACCATTGTGATTGCAGGCGTCTTGGAGCTTTGTGATGACAAGGGTCATGGAGCCTTGTGAGGAGAAGGCCGTGGGACATTATGATGGCAGGGGTCATGGAGCATTGTTATGACGGGGGTAATGGAACATTGTGATGAAAAGGGCACGGAACATAGGTTTATAAAATTTCATGGATTATTGTGATGACAGTGGGTATGGAGCATTGTGATGACAAGGGCTCGGAACACTGTGATACATGGGTCATGGAGGATTGTAATGATATGGGCATGGAGCATTGTGATGAGAAGGGCATCGAGAATTGTGATGACAAGCGTCATGGAGCTTTGTGATGACAAGGACATGGAGCAATATGTTGAGACGTTTCAGGGAGCATTGTGATGACAATGGCATGGAGCATTGTGATGCCAAGGGTCATGGAGCTGTGTGATAACAAATGTCATGGAGGAGTTTGATGACAAGGGCATGGTGCATTGTGATGAGAAGGGCAGGGAGCATTGTGATGACAGGTGTTATGGAACATTGTGATGTCAGGGCTCATGAAGCATTGTGATGATATGGGCATGGAGCATGGTGATGACAGGTGTCATGGAAGAGTGTGAGATGCCAAGTGTTTTGAGCATTGTGATGACACACATCTTGGATCATTGAGAAGACAAGGGCATGGAGTAGTGTGATGACAGGCATCATGGAGCATTGTGATGAGTGTGTTATGGAACATTGTGATCACAAGGGTTTGGAGCATAGTGATGACAGAGGTCATGAATCATGTTGATTTCAAGGAGCATGGAACATTGTGATGACAAGGGCATGAAGCAATGTGATCCCAAGTTTCAGGGAGGATTGTGATGACAATGGTAATGGAGTATTGTGATGAGAATCACATGGAGCACCGTGATGACAGGGTCATGTAGCATTTTGCTGACAAAGGCATGGAGCATTGTGATGACAAGTGTCATGGAACATTGTGATAACAGGGGTCATAGAGCATTAGGATGACAAGAGCATGGACCATTTTGATGAGAAGAGTCATGGAGCATTTTGATGACAAGAGCCACAGATCATTGTGTTGTCAGGGGTCATTGAGCGTTCTGATGACAGTGGTCATGGAAGATTGGGCTGAAAATGTTCTTGGAGCATTGTGAACACAAGGGAATGGAGCATTGTGGTGACAATATCGTGGAGCATTGTGATGAGATGACCATGGAGTCTTTTGATGACAAGTCTCATGGAGCAAGCTGATGGAAAGGGGCATGGAGCATTGTGATTACAGTTGTCTTGGAGCATTGTGATGACAAGAGCATGGAGCATTGTGATGAGAAGTCCATGGAACATTCTGATGACCTGCATCATGGAGCTTTGTGATGACAATGTCAAGATGCATTGTGATTACAGGGGTCTTGGAGCCTTGTGATGAAAAGGGCATGGATCATTGTGATGACAAAGGCATGGAGCCTTGTCATGACAGGGTTCAAGGAGCATACTGACGACAAGTGTCAGGGAGCATTGTGATGACAAGTGTCATGGAGCACTGTGATGACAAGCGTCATGGAGCCTTGTGATAACCGGGGTCTTGGAGCAGTGTGATGAAAAGTGAATGCATCATTGTGATGAAAAAGGCATGGTGCCTTGTCATGATAGGGTTCAAGGAGCACCCTGACGAGAAGTGTCAGGGAGCATTGTGATGAAAAGTGTATTGAGCATTGTGATGACAAAGGTCATGGAGCATTGTGATGAGAAGTCCATGGATAATTGGAATGACGAGTGTCATGGGCTGTTGTGATGACAAGTGTTATGGAACATTGTGATCACAAGGGTTTGAGGCATAGTGATGACAGAGGTCATGGAGCATTTTGATTTCCTTGTGATGACAAAATTATGAAGCATTATGATGAAGGGCATGGTGCATTGTGATGATAGCGTTCATGGAGCTCTGAGATGAAAAGTGTCATGGAGCATTGTTATGACAGGGGTCTTGGAGCATTGTGATGACAAGGGCATGGAGCATTGTGATGAGAAGGCCAAGGAGAATACTGATGACATGCGTCATGGAGCTTCGTGATGACAAGGGCATAGAGCATTTTGATTACATGGGTCTTGGAACATTGAGATGAAAAGGGGCATGAAGCATTGTGATTACAGGGGTAATGGAGCACTGTGATGACAAGTGAATCGAGCATTGTGATGAAAAAGGCATGGATCCTATTCATGACAGGATTCAAGGAGCATTCCGAAGACAAGTGTCAGGGAGCATTGTGATGACAAGTGTATTGAGCATTGTGATGACAAAGGTCATGGAGCATTGAGATGACAGGGGCATGGAGTATTGTGATGACAAGCATCATGGAGTGTTGTGATGACAAGACTTATGGAACATTGTGATCACACGGTTTTGGAGCATTGCGATGACAGAGTTCATGGATCATATTGATTTCAAGGAGCATGGATCTTTGTGATGACAAGGGCATGAAGCAATGTGATCCCAAGATGCATGGAGGATTGTGATGACAATGGTAATGGAGGAATGTGATGACAAGCGCATGGAGCATTGTGATGAAAAGGTCATGTAGCGTTTTGCTGACAAAGGCATGGAGCATTGTGATGACAAGTGTCATGGAGCACTGTGATGACAAATGTCAGGTAGCATTGTGATTACAGGGGTCATGGAGCATTGGGATGACACGGCCCAGGATCATTGTGTTGACAAGTGTTATGGAGAATTTTGATGACAAGAGTCCCGGATCATTGTGTTGTCAGGGGTCATGGAGCGTTGTGATGACAGTGGTCATGGAGCATTTGGATGACAAGTGTCATAGAGCATTGTGATCATAAGGTCATGGAGCATTGGACTGAACATGTTCATGGAGTATTGTGTTGAGAGGTGTCATGGAGCATTGTGATGACAAGGGAATGGAGCATTGTGATGACAATGTCCTGGAGCATTTAATGAGAAGACCATGGAGCCATGTGATAACAAGTCTCATAGAGCATTCTCACGAAAAGCGGCATGGAGCACTGTAATTACTGTGGTCTTGGAGCATTGTGATGAACAGGGCATGGAGCATTGTGATGAAAAAGGCATGGAGCCTTGTCATGACAGTGTTCCAAGAGGATATTGACATCAAGTGTCAGGGACCATTGTGATGACAAGTGAATTGACCATTGTGATGCCAAAGCTCATAGAGCATTGTGATGAGAAGACCATGGATAAATTTGATGACGAGCATCATGGGGTGTTGTGAGGTCAAGTGTTATGGAACATTGTGATCACAAGGGAGTGGAGCCTTGTGATGACAGAGGTCATGGAGCATTTTGAGTTCATTCTGATGACAATAGCATGAAGCACTATGATGATGGGCATGGTGCATTGTGATGACAGTGTTCATGGAGAATTGAGATGAAAAGGGGCATGGAGCATTGTAGTTACAATGGTCTTGAAGCTTTGTGATTAGAAGGGCATGCAACATTGTGATGAGAAGGCCATGAAGGATTCTGATGACATGCGTCATGGAGCTTTGTGATGACAAGGGCATGGAGCATTTTGATGAGAAGACCATGGATAATGGTGATGACGAGTTTCATGGGGCGTTGTGATGAAAAGTGTTATGGAACATTGTGATCCCAAGGGTTTAGAGCATTGTGATGGCTGATGTCTTGGAGCATTTTGATTTCATTTTGAAAACAATAGCGTGAAGCAATATGATGATGGGCGTGTTGCATTGTGATGACAAGGTTCATGGAGCATTGAGATGAAAAGAGGCATGGAGCATTGTGATGAAAGGGGTCTAGGAGCTTTGTGATGACAGAGGTCATGGATCATTTGGATTTCCTTGTGATGACAATAGCCTGAAGCTTTATGATGATGGACATTGTCCATTGTGATGACAGGTGTAATGGAGCATTGAGATGAAAGGGATATGGAACATTGTTATGAGAAGACCATGGATAATGGTGATGACGAGCGTCATGGGGCGTTGTGATGAAAAGTGTTATGGAACATTGGGATCCCAAGGGTTTAGAGCATTGTGATGGCAGATGTCATGGAGCATATTTAATTCATTTTGATTACAATAGCGTGAAGCAATATGATGATGGGCATGTTGCATTGTGATGATAGGGTTCATGGAGCATTTAGATGAAAAGTGGCATGGAGCATTGTGATTACAGGGTTCTTGGAACATTGTGATGACAAGGGCATGGAGCATTCTGATGCCAAAGGTCATGGTCCTTTGTGATGACAAATGTCATGTAGCATTTTGATGACAAGGGCATGGTGCATTGTGATGAGTAAGACAGAGAGCAATGTGATGAGAGGGTCATGGAGCAGTTGGATGAAAAGTTTCCTGGAACATTTTGATGACAGGGGTTATGGATCATTGTGATGTCAAGGGTCACCGAGCATTGTGATGAAAAGGGTCATGGTGCATTTTGATGACATGGGTTATAGTACATTGTGATGTCAGGGGTCATGGAGCAGTGTGATGATAAGGGCATGTAGCATTGTGATGACAGGGGTCATGGAACATTGTGATGACATGGTTGAGGGAGTATTGTGATGACTAGTGATGGAACATTGTGATATCAGTGGTGAGAGAGCATTTTGATGAGAATTGCATGGAGAAATTTGATGAAAAGGTTTATGGAGCATTGTGATGACAAGCTTGTGGAGAATTGTGATGACAAGTGCATGGCATATTGTGATGACATGTGTCATGGAGCATTGTGCTGACAAGCACATGGAGCATTTTGGTGAACAATGGCATGGAGCATTGTGATGACAGAGGCATGACGAATTGGTCTGACAAGTTTCATGGATTATTGTGATGACAGTGGGCATGGCGCATTGTGATGACAAGGGCATGGAGCATTGTGAGGACAAGTTTGTCGAGTATTGTGAAGACAGGTGTCTGGAAGCATTGTGATGACATATGTTCTGGTCCATTGTGATGAGAATGGCATGGGTAATTGTGATGCCAAGTGTCATGGAGGATTGTGATGTCAAATGTAATGCAGCGTGTGATGACAAGGTCTTGGTGCATTGTGATGACAAGGGCCATCGAGAAGTTTGATGACAAGGTCGTGAAGCATTGTGATGACAAGCGCATGTACCTTGCTATGACAGAGGTCAAGGAGCATTGCGATTAAAAATGCATGGAGAAGAGTGATGACAAGAGCATGTAGCATTGTGATGAGAAGTGTTTTGGAGCATTGTGATGACAAGGCCGTGGAGAATTGTGATGACAAGGGACATGGAGCATTGTGAGGACCAGGGCATGAAGCACTGTGATGACAAGAACGTGGAGCATTGTAATGAGAAGTCCATGGATAATAGTGATGACGAGTGTCATGGAGCACTGTAATGGCAAGGGGCATGGAGCATTGTGAGGACAGCTCTCATGGAGCATTGTGATGACAACTGTCATGGAGCTTTCTGATGACAAGCTTGTGGAGTATTGTGATGACAATGGCATGGAGCATTGTAATGGAAAGGGTATGGATCATTGTGATGAAAAAGGCATGGACCCTTTTCATGACAGGATTCAAGGAGTATTCCGAAGACAAGAGTCAGGGAGCATTGTGATGACAAAGGTCATGGAGCTTTGAGATGACAAGGGCATGGAGTATTGTGATGACAGGCATCATGGAGCGTTGTGATGACAAGTATTATGGAACATTGTGATCACACGTGTTTGGAGCATTGCGATGACATTGTTCATGGATCATATTGATTTCAAGGAGCATGGATCTTTGTGATGAAAAGGGCATGAAGCAATGTGAACCCATGATTTATGGAGGATTGTGATGACAATGGTAATGGAGGAATATGATGACAAGTGCATGGAGCATTGTGATGAAAAGGTCATGTAACGTTTTGCTGACAAAGGCATGGAGCATTGTGATGACAATTTCCTGGAGCATTTAATGAGAAGACAATGGAGCCATTTGATGACAAGTCTCATAGAGCATTCTCACAAAAAGCGGCATGGAGCATTGTGATTACTGTGGTCTTGGAGCATTGTGATGAACAGGGTATGGAGCATTGTGATGAAAAAGTCATGGAGCTTTGTCATGACAGGGTTCCAAGAGCATATTGAAATCAAGTGTCAGGGACCACTGTGATGATAAGTGAATTGAGCATGGTGATGCCAAAGCTCATGGAGTATTGTGATGAGAAGACCATGGATAATTTTGATGACGAGTGTCATGGGGCGTTGTGAGGTCAAGTGTTATGGAACATTGTGATCACAAGGGATTGGAGCCTTGTGATAACAGAGGTCATGGAGCATTTTGAGTTCATTCTGATGACAATAGCATGAAGCACTATGATGATGGGCATGGTGCATTGTGATGACAGTGTTCATGGAGAATTGAGATGAAAAGGGGCATGGAACATTGTAGTTACAAGGGTCTTGGAGCTTTGTGAAGAGAAGGGCATGCAGCATTGTGATGAGAAGGCCATGGAGGATTCTGATGACATGCGTCATGGAGCTTTGTGATGACAAGGGCATGGAGCATTGTGATGAGAAGACCATGGATAATGGTGATGACGAGCTTCATGGGGCGTTGTGATGAAAAGTGCTATGGAACATTGTGATCCCAAGGGTTTAGAGCATTGTGATGGCAGATGTCTTGGAGCATTTTGATTTCATT
Source organism: Mesoplodon densirostris (assembly GCF_025265405.1). Lineage (NCBI taxonomy): Eukaryota > Metazoa > Chordata > Mammalia > Artiodactyla > Ziphiidae > Mesoplodon > Mesoplodon densirostris. The sequence goes on from NC_082682.1 coordinate 5,519,585, forward strand.
TTGATTACAATAGCGTGAATCAATATGATGATGGGCATGTTGCATTGTGATGACAAGGTTCATGGAGCATTGAGATGAAAATGGGCATGGAACATTGTGATCAAAGGGGTCTAGGAGCTTTGTGATGACAGAGGTCATGGATCATTTGGATTTCCTTGTGATGACAATAGCCTGAAGCTTTATGATGATGGGCATGGTCCATTGTGATGACAGGTGTAATCGAGCATTGAGATGAAAAGGGGCATGGAGCATTGTGTTTACAGGGGTATAGGAGCATTGTGATGACAAGAGCATGGAGCATTGTGATGAAAAGTGCTTGGAGCCTTTTCATGACATGTTTCAAGGAGCATTCTGATGATGAGTGTCAGGGAGCATTGTGATGACAAAGATCATGGAGCACTGTGATGACAGGTGTCATGGAGCATTGTGATGAGAAAGTCATGAGCATTGGGCTGAAAATATTCATGGAGTATTGTGGTGACAGGGTTCGTGGATCCTTTTGAAGGCAAGGGAATGGAGCAATGTAATGACAAGGTCCTGGAGCATTGTGATGAGAAGACCATGGAGCCTTGTGATGACAAGTCTGATGGAGCATTCTGATGAAAAGGGGCATGGGGCATTGTGATTACAGGGCCCTGGATCATTGTAATGACAAGAGCAAGGAGCTTTGTGATGAGAAGGCCATGGAGCATTCTCATGATTTGTGTCATGGTATTTTGTGATGACAAGGGTATGGACCATTGTGATTGCAGGCGTCTTGGAGCTTTGTGATGACAAGGGTCATGGAGCCTTGTGAGGAGAAGGCCGTGGGACATTATGATGGCAGGGGTCATGGAGCATTGTTATGACGGGGGTAATGGAACATTGTGATGAAAAGGGCACGGAACATAGGTTTATAAAATTTCATGGATTATTGTGATGACAGTGGGTATGGAGCATTGTGATGACAAGGGCTCGGAACACTGTGATACATGGGTCATGGAGGATTGTAATGACATGGGCATGGAACATTGTGATGAGAAGGGCATCGAGAATTGTGATGACAAGCGTCATGTGGCTTTGTGATGACAAGGACATGGAGCAATATGTTGAGACGTTTCAGGGAGCATTGTGAGGACAATGGCATGGAGCATTGTGATGCCAAGGGTCATGGAGCTGTGTGATAACAAATGTCATGGAGCAGTTTGATGACAAGGGCATGGTGCATTGTGATGAGAAGGGAAGGGAACATTGTGATGACAGGTGTTATGGAACATTGTGATGTCAGGGCTCATGGAGCATTGTGATGATATGGGCATGGAGCATGGTGATGACAGGTGTCATGGAACAGTGTGAGATGCCAAGTGTTTTGAGCATTGTGAGGACAAACATCTTGGATCATTGAGATGACAAGGGCATGGAGTAGTGTGATGACAGGCATCATGGAGCATTGTGATGAGTGTGTTATGGAACATTGTGATCACAAGGGTTTGGAGCATAGTGATGACAGAGGTCATGAATCATGTTGATTTCAAGGAGCATGGAACATTGTGATGACAAGGGCATGAAGCAATGTGATCCCAAGTTTCAGGGAGGATTGTGATGACAATGGTAATGGAGTATTGTGATGAGAATCACATGGAGCACCGTGATGACAAGGTCATGTAGCATTTTGCTGACAAAGGCATGGAGCATTGTGATGACAAGTGTCATGGAACATTGTGATAACAGGGGTCATAGAGCATTAGGATGACAAGAGCATGGACCATTTTGATGAGAAGAGTCATGGAGCATTTTGATGACAAGAGCCACAGATCATTGTGTTGTCAGGGGTCATTGAGCGTTCTGATGACAGTGGTCATGGAAGATTGGGCTGAAAATGTTCTTGGAGCATTGTGAACACAAGGGAATGGAGCATTGTGGTGACAATATCGTGGAGCATTGTGATGAGATGACCATGGAGTCTTTTGATGACAAGTCTCATGGAGCAAGCTGATGGAAAGGGGCATGGAGCATTGTGATTACAGTTGTCTTGGAGCATTGTGATGACAAGAGCATGGAGCATTGTGATGAGAAGTCCATGGAACATTCTGATGACCTGCATCATGGAGCTTTGTGATGACAATGTCAAGATGCATTGTGATTACAGGGGTCTTGGAGCCTTGTGATGAAAAGGGCATGGATCATTGTGATGACAAAGGCATGGAGCCTTGTTATGACAGGGTTCAAGGAGCATACTGACGACAAGTGTCAGGGAGCATTGTGATGACAACTGTCATGGAGCTTTCTGATGACAAGCTTGTGGAGTATTGTGATGACAATGGCATGGAGCATTGTGATGGAAAGGGTATGGATCATTGTGATGAAAAAGGCATGGACCCTTTTCATGACAGGATTCAAGGAGTATTCTGAAGACAAGTGTCAGGGAGCATTGTGATGACAAAGGTCATGGAGCATTGAGATGACAAGGGCATGGAGTATTGTGATGACAGGCATCATGGAGCGTTGTGATGACAAGTATTATTGAACATTGTGATCACACGGGTTTGGAGCATTGTGATGACATTGTTCATGGATCATATTGATTTCAAGGAGCATGGATCTTTGTGATGAAAAGGGCATGAAGCAATGTGATCCCATGATTTATGGAGGATTGTGATGACAATGGTAATGGAGGAATATGATGACAAGCGCATGGAGCATTGTGATGAAAAGGTCATGTAACGTTTTGCTGACAAAGGCATGGAACATTGTGATGACAATTTCCTGGAGCATTTAATGAGAAGACAATGGAGCCATTTGATGACAAGTCTCATAGAGCATTCTCACGAAAAGCGGCATGGAGCATTGTGATTACTGTGGTCTTGGAGCATTGTGATGAACAGGGTATGGAGCATTGTGATGAAAAAGGCATGGAGCTTTGTCATGACAGGGTTCCAAGAGCATATTGAAATCAAGTGTCAGGGACCATTGTGATGATAAGTGAATTGAGCATGGTGATGCCAAAGCTCATGGAGCATTGTGATGAGAAGACCATGGATAATTTTGATGACGAGTGTCATGGGGCGTTGTGAGGTCAAGTGTTATGGAACATTGTGATCACAAGGGATTGGAGCCTTGTGATGACAGAGGTCATGGAGCATTTTGAGTTCATTCTGATGACAATAGCATGAAGCACTATGATGATGGGCATGGTGCATTGTGATGACAGTGTTCATGGAGAATTGAGATGAAAAGGGGCATGGAACATTGTAGTTACAAGGGTCTTGGAGCTTTGTGAAGAGAAGGGCATGCAGCATTGTGATGAGAAGGCCATGGAGGATTCTGATGACATGCGTCATGGAGCTTTGTGATGACAAGGGCATGGAGCATTGTGATGAGAAGACCATGGATAATGGTGATGACGAGCTTCATGGGGCGTTGTGATGAAAAGTGTTATGGAACATTGTGATCCCAAGGGTTTAGAACATTGTGATGGCTGATGTCTTGGAGCATTTTGATTTCATTTTGATTACAATAGCGTGAAGCAATATGATGATGGGCGTGTTGCATTGTGATGACAAGGTTCATGGAGCATTGAGATGAAAATGGGCATGGAGCATTGTGATCAAAGGGGTCTAGGAGCTTTGTGATGACAGAGGTCATGGATCAATTTGATTTCCTTGTGATGACAATAGCCTGAAGCTTTATGATGATGGGCATGGTCCATTGTGATGACAGGTGTAATCGAGCATTGAGATGAAAAGTGGCATGGAACATTGTGTTTATAGGGGTATAGGAGCATTGTGATGACAAGAGCATGGAGCATTGTGATGAAAAGTGCTTGGAGCCTTTTCATGACATGTTTCAAGGAGCATTCTGATGACGAGTGTCAGGGAGCATTGTGATGACAAAGATCATGGAGCACTGTGATGACAGGTGTCATGGAGCATTGTGATGAGAAAGTCATGAGCATTGGGCTGAAAATATTCATGGAGTATTGTGGTGACAGGGTTCGTGGATCCTTTTGATGGCAAGGGAATGGAACAATGTAATGACAAGGTCCTGGAGCATTGTGATTAGAAGACCATGGAGCCTTGTGATGACAAGTCTGATGGAGCATTCTGATGAAAAGGGGCATGGGGCATTGTGATTACAGGGCCCTGGATCATTGTAATGACAAGAGCAAGGAGCTTTGTGATGAGAAGGCCATGGAGCATTCTCATGATTTGTGTCATGGTATTTTGTGATGACAAGGGCATGGACCATTGTGATTGCAGGCGTCTTGGAGCTTTGTGATGACAAGGGTCATGGAGCCTTGTGAGGAGAAGGCCGTGGGACATTATGATGGCAGGGGTCATGGAGCATTGTTATGACGGGGGTAATGGAACCTTGTGATGAAAAGGGCACGGAATATAGGTCTATAAAATTTCATGGATTATTGGGATGACAGTGGGTATGGAGCATTGTGATGACAAGGGCTCAGAACACTGTGATACATGGGTCATGGAGGATTGTAATGATATGGGCATGGAGCATTGTGATGAGAAGGGCATCGAGAATTGTGATGACAAGCGTCATGGAGCTTTGTGATGACAAGGACATGGAGCAATATGTTGAGACGTTTCAGGGAGCATTGTGATGACAATGGCATGGAGCATTGTGATGCCAAGGGTCATGGAGCTGTGTGATAACAAATGTCATGGAGGAGTTTGATGACAAGGGCATGGTGCATTGTGATGAGAAGGGCAGGGAGCATTGTGATGACAGGTGTTATGGAACATTGTGATGTCAGGGCTCATGAAGCATTGTGATGATATGGGCATGGAGCATGGTGATGACAGGTGTCATGGAAGAGTGTGAGATGCCAAGTGTTTTGAGCATTGTGATGACACACATCTTGGATCATTGAGAAGACAAGGGCATGGAGTAGTGTGATGACAGGCATCATGGAGCATTGTGATGAGTGTGTTATGGAACATTGTGATCACAAGGGTTTGGAGCATAGTGATGACAGAGGTCATGAATCATGTTGATTTCAAGGAGCATGGAACATTGTGATGACAAGGGCATGAAGCAATGTGATCCCAAGTTTCAGGGAGGATTGTGATGACAATGGTAATGGAGTATTGTGATGAGAATCACATGGAGCACCGTGATGACAGGGTCATGTAGCATTTTGCTGACAAAGGCATGGAGCATTGTGATGACAAGTGTCATGGAACATTGTGATAACAGGGGTCATAGAGCATTAGGATGACAAGAGCATGGACCATTTTGATGAGAAGAGTCATGGAGCATTTTGATGACAAGAGCCACAGATCATTGTGTTGTCAGGGGTCATTGAGCGTTCTGATGACAGTGGTCATGGAAGATTGGGCTGAAAATGTTCTTGGAGCATTGTGAACACAAGGGAATGGAGCATTGTGGTGACAATATCGTGGAGCATTGTGATGAGATGACCATGGAGTCTTTTGATGACAAGTCTCATGGAGCAAGCTGATGGAAAGGGGCATGGAGCATTGTGATTACAGTTGTCTTGGAGCATTGTGATGACAAGAGCATGGAGCATTGTGATGAGAAGTCCATGGAACATTCTGATGACCTGCATCATGGAGCTTTGTGATGACAATGTCAAGATGCATTGTGATTACAGGGGTCTTGGAGCCTTGTGATGAAAAGGGCATGGATCATTGTGATGACAAAGGCATGGAGCCTTGTCATGACAGGGTTCAAGGAGCATACTGACGACAAGTGTCAGGGAGCATTGTGATGACAAGTGTCATGGAGCACTGTGATGACAAGCGTCATGGAGCCTTGTGATAACCGGGGTCTTGGAGCATTGTGATGAAAAGTGAATGCATCATTGTGATGAAAAAGGCATGGTGCCTTGTCATGATAGGGTTCAAGGAGCACCCTGACGAGAAGTGTCAGGGAGCATTGTGATGAAAAGTGTATTGAGCATTGTGATGACAAAGGTCATGGAGCATTGTGATGAGAAGTCCATGGATAATTGGAATGACGAGTGTCATGGGCTGTTGTGATGACAAGTGTTATGGAACATTGTGATCACAAGGGTTTGAGGCATAGTGATGACAGAGGTCATGGAGCATTTTGATTTCCTTGTGATGACAAAATTATGAAGCATTATGATGAAGGGCATGGTGCATTGTGATGATAGCGTTCATGGAGCTCTGAGATGAAAAGTGTCATGGAGCATTGTTATGACAGGGGTCTTGGAGCATTGTGATGACAAGGGCATGGAGCATTGTGATGAGAAGGCCAAGGAGAATACTGATGACATGCGTCATGGAGCTTCGTGATGACAAGGGCATAGAGCATTTTGATTACATGGGTCTTGGAACATTGAGATGAAAAGGGGCATGAAGCATTGTGATTACAGGGGTAATGGAGCACTGTGATGACAAGTGAATCGAGCATTGTGATGAAAAAGGCATGGATCCTATTCATGACAGGATTCAAGGAGCATTCCGAAGACAAGTGTCAGGGAGCATTGTGATGACAAGTGTATTGAGCATTGTGATGACAAAGGTCATGGAGCATTGAGATGACAGGGGCATGGAGTATTGTGATGACAAGCATCATGGAGTGTTGTGATGACAAGACTTATGGAACATTGTGATCACACGGTTTTGGAGCATTGCGATGACAGAGTTCATGGATCATATTGATTTCAAGGAGCATGGATCTTTGTGATGACAAGGGCATGAAGCAATGTGATCCCAAGATGCATGGAGGATTGTGATGACAATGGTAATGGAGGAATGTGATGACAAGCGCATGGAGCATTGTGATGAAAAGGTCATGTAGCGTTTTGCTGACAAAGGCATGGAGCATTGTGATGACAAGTGTCATGGAGCACTGTGATGACAAACGTCAGGTAGCATTGTGATTACAGGGGTCATGGAGCATTGGGATGACACGGCCCAGGATCATTGTGTTGACAAGTGTTATGGAGAATTTTGATGACAAGAGTCCCGGATCATTGTGTTGTCAGGGGTCATGGAGCGTTGTGATGACAGTGGTCATGGAGCATTTGGATGACAAGTGTCATAGAGCATTGTGATCATAAGGTCATGGAGCATTGGACTGAACATGTTCATGGAGTATTGTGTTGAGAGGTGTCATGGAGCATTGTGATGACAAGGGAATGGAGCATTGTGATGACAATGTCCTGGAGCATTTAATGAGAAGACCATGGAGCCATGTGATAACAAGTCTCATAGAGCATTCTCACGAAAAGCGGCATGGAGCACTGTAATTACTGTGGTCTTGGAGCATTGTGATGAACAGGGCATGGAGCATTGTGATGAAAAAGGCATGGAGCCTTGTCATGACAGTGTTCCAAGAGGATATTGACATCAAGTGTCAGGGACCATTGTGATGACAAGTGAATTGACCATTGTGATGCCAAAGCTCATAGAGCATTGTGATGAGAAGACCATGGATAAATTTGATGACGAGCATCATGGGGTGTTGTGAGGTCAAGTGTTATGGAACATTGTGATCACAAGGGAGTGGAGCCTTGTGATGACAGAGGTCATGGAGCATTTTGAGTTCATTCTGATGACAATAGCATGAAGCACTATGATGATGGGCATGGTGCATTGTGATGACAGTGTTCATGGAGAATTGAGATGAAAAGGGGCATGGAGCATTGTAGTTACAATGGTCTTGAAGCTTTGTGATTAGAAGGGCATGCAACATTGTGATGAGAAGGTCATGAAGGATTCTGATGACATGCGTCATGGAGCTTTGTGATGACAAGGGCATGGAGCATTTTGATGAGAAGACCATGGATAATGGTGATGACGAGTTTCATGGGGCGTTGTGATGAAAAGTGTTATGGAACATTGTGATCCCAAGGGTTTAGAGCATTGTGATGGCTGATGTCTTGGAGCATTTTGATTTCATTTTGAAAACAATAGCGTGAAGCAATATGATGATGGGCGTGTTGCATTGTGATGACAAGGTTCATGGAGCATTGAGATGAAAAGAGGCATGGAGCATTGTGATGAAAGGGGTCTAGGAGCTTTGTGATGACAGAGGTCATGGATCATTTGGATTTCCTTGTGATGACAATAGCCTGAAGCTTTATGATGATGGACATTGTCCATTGTGATGACAGGTGTAATGGAGCATTGAGATGAAAGGGATATGGAACATTGTTATGAGAAGACCATGGATAATGGTGATGACGAGCGTCATGGGGCGTTGTGATGAAAAGTGTTATGGAACATTGGGATCCCAAGGGTTTAGAGCATTGTGATGGCAGATGTCATGGAGCATATTTAATTCATTTTGATTACAATAGCGTGAAGCAATATGATGATGGGCATGTTGCATTGTGATGATAGGGTTCATGGAGCATTTAGATGAAAAGTGGCATGGAGCATTGTGATTACAGGGTTCTTGGAACATTGTGATGACAAGGGCATGGAGCATTCTGATGCCAAAGGTCATGGTCCTTTGTGATGACAAATGTCATGTAGCATTTTGATGACAAGGGCATGGTGCATTGTGATGAGTAAGACAGAGAGCAATGTGATGAGAGGGTCATGGAGCAGTTGGATGAAAAGTTTCCTGGAACATTTTGATGACAGGGGTTATGGATCATTGTGATGTCAAGGGTCACCGAGCATTGTGATGAAAAGGGTCATGGTGCATTTTGATGACATGGGTTATAGTACATTGTGATGTCAGGGGTCATGGAGCAGTGTGATGATAAGGGCATGTAGCATTGTGATGACAGGGGTCATGGAACATTGTGATGACATGGTTGAGGGAGTATTGTGATGACTAGTGATGGAACATTGTGATATCAGTGGTGAGAGAGCATTTTGATGAGAATTGCATGGAGAAATTTGATGAAAAGGTTTATGGAGCATTGTGATGACAAGCTTGTGGAGAATTGTGATGACAAGTGCATGGCATATTGTGATGACATGTGTCATGGAGCATTGTGCTGACAAGCACATGGAGCATTTTGGTGAACAATGGCATGGAGCATTGTGATGACAGAGGCATGACGAATTGGTCTGACAAGTTTCATGGATTATTGTGATGACAGTGGGCATGGCGCATTGTGATGACAAGGGCATGGAGCATTGTGAGGACAAGTTTGTCGAGTATTGTGAAGACAGGTGTCTGGAAGCATTGTGATGACATATGTTCTGGTCCATTGTGATGAGAATGGCATGGGTAATTGTGATGCCAAGTGTCATGGAGGATTGTGATGTCAAATGTAATGCAGCGTGTGATGACAAGGTCTTGGTGCATTGTGATGACAAGGGCCATTGAGAAGTTTGATGACAAGGTCGTGAAGCATTGTGATGACAAGCGCATGTACCTTGCTATGACAGAGGTCAAGGAGCATTGCGATTAAAAATGCATGGAGAAGAGTGATGACAAGAGCATGTAGCATTGTGATGAGAAGTGTTTTGGAGCATTGTGATGACAAGGCCGTGGAGAATTGTGATGACAAGGGACATGGAGCATTGTGAGGACCAGGGCATGAAGCACTGTGATGACAAGAACGTGGAGCATTGTAATGAGAAGTCCATGGATAATAGTGATGACGAGTGTCATGGAGCACTGTAATGGCAAGGGGCATGGAGCATTGTGAGGACAGCTCTCATGGAGCATTGTGATGACAACTGTCATGGAGCTTTCTGATGACAAGCTTGTGGAGTATTGTGATGACAATGGCATGGAGCATTGTAATGGAAAGGGTATGGATCATTGTGATGAAAAAGGCATGGACCCTTTTCATGACAGGATTCAAGGAGTATTCCGAAGACAAGAGTCAGGGAGCATTGTGATGACAAAGGTCATGGAGCTTTGAGATGACAAGGGCATGGAGTATTGTGATGACAGGCATCATGGAGCGTTGTGATGACAAGTATTATGGAACATTGTGATCACACGTGTTTGGAGCATTGCGATGACATTGTTCATGGATCATATTGATTTCAAGGAGCATGGATCTTTGTGATGAAAAGGGCATGAAGCAATGTGAACCCATGATTTATGGAGGATTGTGATGACAATGGTAATGGAGGAATATGATGACAAGTGCATGGAGCATTGTGATGAAAAGGTCATGTAACGTTTTGCTGACAAAGGCATGGAGCATTGTGATGACAATTTCCTGGAGCATTTAATGAGAAGACAATGGAGCCATTTGATGACAAGTCTCATAGAGCATTCTCACAAAAAGCGGCATGGAGCATTGTGATTACTGTGGTCTTGGAGCATTGTGATGAACAGGGTATGGAGCATTGTGATGAAAAAGTCATGGAGCTTTGTCATGACAGGGTTCCAAGAGCATATTGAAATCAAGTGTCAGGGACCACTGTGATGATAAGTGAATTGAGCATGGTGATGCCAAAGCTCATGGAGTATTGTGATGAGAAGACCATGGATAATTTTGATGACGAGTGTCATGGGTCGTTGTGAGGTCAAGTGTTATGGAACATTGTGATCACAAGGGATTGGAGCCTTGTGATAACAGAGGTCATGGAGCATTTTGAGTTCATTCTGATGACAATAGCATGAAGCACTATGATGATGGGCATGGTGCATTGTGATGACAGTGTTCATTGAGAATTGAGATGAAAAGGGGCATGGAACATTGTAGTTACAAGGGTCTTGGAGCTTTGTGAAGAGAAGGGCATGCAGCATTGTGATGAGAAGGCCATGGAGGATTCTGATGACATGCGTCATGGAGCTTTGTGATGACAAGGGCATGGAGCATTGTGATGAGAAGACCATGGATAATGGTGATGACGAGCTTCATGGGGCGTTGTGATGAAAAGTGCTATGGAACATTGTGATCCCAAGGGTTTAGAGCATTGTGATGGCAGATGTCTTGGAGCATTTTGATTTCATTTTGATTACAATAGCGTGAATCAATATGATGATGGGCATGTTGCATTGTGATGACAAGGTTCATGGAGCATTGAGATGAAAATGGGCATGGAACATTGTGATCAAAGGGGTCTAGGAGCTTTGTGATGACAGAGGTCATGGATCATTTGGATTTCCTTGTGATGACAATAGCCTGAAGCTTTATGATGATGGGCATGGTCCATTGTGATGACAGGTGTAATCGAGCATTGAGATGAAAAGGGGCATGGAGCATTGTGTTTACAGGGGTATAGGAGCATTGTGATGACAAGAGCATGGAGCATTGTGATGAAAAGTGCTTGGAGCCTTTTCATGACATGTTTCAAGGAGCATTCTGATGATGAGTGTCAGGGAGCATTGTGATGACAAAGATCATGGAGCACTGTGATGACAGGTGTCATGGAGCATTGTGATGAGAAAGTCATGAGCATTGGGCTGAAAATATTCATGGAGTATTGTGGTGACAGGGTTCGTGGATCCTTTTGAAGGCAAGGGAATGGAGCAATGTAATGACAAGGTCCTGGAGCATTGTGATGAGAAGACCATGGAGCCTTGTGATGACAAGTCTGATGGAGCATTCTGATGAAAAGGGGCATGGGGCATTGTGATTACAGGGCCCTGGATCATTGTAATGACAAGAGCAAGGAGCTTTGTGATGAGAAGGCCATGGAGCATTCTCATGATTTGTGTCATGGTATTTTGTGATGACAAGGGTATGGACCATTGTGATTGCAGGCGTCTTGGAGCTTTGTGATGACAAGGGTCATGGAGCCTTGTGAGGAGAAGGCCGTGGGACATTATGATGGCAGGGGTCATGGAGCATTGTTATGACGGGGGTAATGGAACATTGTGATGAAAAGGGCACGGAACATAGGTTTATAAAATTTCATGGATTATTGTGATGACAGTGGGTATGGAGCATTGTGATGACAAGGGCTCGGAACACTGTGATACATGGGTCATGGAGGATTGTAATGACATGGGCATGGAACATTGTGATGAGAAGGGCATCGAGAATTGTGATGACAAGCGTCATGTGGCTTTGTGATGACAAGGACATGGAGCAATATGTTGAGACGTTTCAGGGAGCATTGTGAGGACAATGGCATGGAGCATTGTGATGCCAAGGGTCATGGAGCTGTGTGATAACAAATGTCATGGAGCAGTTTGATGACAAGGGCATGGTGCATTGTGATGAGAAGGGAAGGGAACATTGTGATGACAGGTGTTATGGAACATTGTGATGTCAGGGCTCATGGAGCATTGTGATGATATGGGCATGGAGCATGGTGATGACAGGTGTCATGGAACAGTGTGAGATGCCAAGTGTTTTGAGCATTGTGAGGACAAACATCTTGGATCATTGAGATGACAAGGGCATGGAGTAGTGTGATGACAGGCATCATGGAGCATTGTGATGAGTGTGTTATGGAACATTGTGATCACAAGGGTTTGGAGCATAGTGATGACAGAGGTCATGAATCATGTTGATTTCAAGGAGCATGGAACATTGTGATGACAAGGGCATGAAGCAATGTGATCCCAAGTTTCAGGGAGGATTGTGATGACAATGGTAATGGAGTATTGTGATGAGAATCACATGGAGCACCGTGATGACAAGGTCATGTAGCATTTTGCTGACAAAGGCATGGAGCATTGTGATGACAAGTGTCATGGAACATTGTGATAACAGGGGTCATAGAGCATTAGGATGACAAGAGCATGGACCATTTTGATGAGAAGAGTCATGGAGCATTTTGATGACAAGAGCCACAGATCATTGTGTTGTCAGGGGTCATTGAGCGTTCTGATGACAGTGGTCATGGAAGATTGGGCTGAAAATGTTCTTGGAGCATTGTGAACACAAGGGAATGGAGCATTGTGGTGACAATATCGTGGAGCATTGTGATGAGATGACCATGGAGTCTTTTGATGACAAGTCTCATGGAGCAAGCTGATGGAAAGGGGCATGGAGCATTGTGATTACAGTTGTCTTGGAGCATTGTGATGACAAGAGCATGGAGCATTGTGATGAGAAGTCCATGGAACATTCTGATGACCTGCATAATGGAGCTTTGTGATGACAATGTCAAGATGCATTGTGATTACAGGGGTCTTGGAGCCTTGTGATGAAAAGGGCATGGATCATTGTGATGACAAAGGCATGGAGCCTTGTTATGACAGGGTTCAAGGAGCATACTGACGACAAGTGTCAGGGAGCATTGTGATGACAACTGTCATGGAGCTTTCTGATGACAAGCTTGTGGAGTATTGTGATGACAATGGCATGGAGCATTGTGATGGAAAGGGTATGGATCATTGTGATGAAAAAGGCATGGACCCTTTTCATGACAGGATTCAAGGAGTATTCTGAAGACAAGTGTCAGGGAGCATTGTGATGACAAAGGTCATGGAGCATTGAGATGACAAGGGCATGGAGTATTGTGATGACAGGCATCATGGAGCGTTGTGATGACAAGTATTATTGAACATTGTGATCACACGGGTTTGGAGCATTGTGATGACATTGTTCATGGATCATATTGATTTCAAGGAGCATGGATCTTTGTGATGAAAAGGGCATGAAGCAATGTGATCCCATGATTTATGGAGGATTGTGATGACAATGGTAATGGAGGAATATGATGACAAGCGCATGGAGCATTGTGATGAAAAGGTCATGTAACGTTTTGCTGACAAAGGCATGGAACATTGTGATGACAATTTCCTGGAGCATTTAATGAGAAGACAATGGAGCCATTTGATGACAAGTCTCATAGAGCATTCTCACGAAAAGCGGCATGGAGCATTGTGATTACTGTGGTCTTGGAGCATTGTGATGAACAGGGTATGGAGCATTGTGATGAAAAAGGCATGGAGCTTTGTCATGACAGGGTTCCAAGAGCATATTGAAATCAAGTGTCAGGGACCATTGTGATGATAAGTGAATTGAGCATGGTGATGCCAAAGCTCATGGAGCATTGTGATGAGAAGACCATGGATAATTTTGATGACGAGTGTCATGGGGCGTTGTGAGGTCAAGTGTTATGGAACATTGTGATCACAAGGGATTGGAGCCTTGTGATGACAGAGGTCATGGAGCATTTTGAGTTCATTCTGATGACAATAGCATGAAGCACTATGATGATGGGCATGGTGCATTGTGATGACAGTGTTCATGGAGAATTGAGATGAAAAGGGGCATGGAACATTGTAGTTACAAGGGTCTTGGAGCTTTGTGAAGAGAAGGGCATGCAGCATTGTGATGAGAAGGCCATGGAGGATTCTGATGACATGCGTCATGGAGCTTTGTGATGACAAGGGCATGGAGCATTGTGATGAGAAGACCATGGATAATGGTGATGACGAGCTTCATGGGGCGTTGTGATGAAAAGTGTTATGGAACATTGTGATCCCAAGGGTTTAGAACATTGTGATGGCTGATGTCTTGGAGCATTTTGATTTCATTTTGATTACAATAGCGTGAAGCAATATGATGATGGGCGTGTTGCATTGTGATGACAAGGTTCATGGAGCATTGAGATGAAAATGGGCATGGAGCATTGTGATCAAAGGGGTCTAGGAGCTTTGTGATGACAGAGGTCATGGATCAATTTGATTTCCTTGTGATGACAATAGCCTGAAGCTTTATGATGATGGGCATGGTCCATTGTGATGACAGGTGTAATCGAGCATTGAGATGAAAAGTGGCATGGAACATTGTGTTTATAGGGGTATAGGAGCATTGTGATGACAAGAGCATGGAGCATTGTGATGAAAAGTGCTTGGAGCCTTTTCATGACATGTTTCAAGGAGCATTCTGATGACGAGTGTCAGGGAGCATTGTGATGACAAAGATCATGGAGCACTGTGATGACAGGTGTCATGGAGCATTGTGATGAGAAAGTCATGAGCATTGGGCTGAAAATATTCATGGAGTATTGTGGTGACAGGGTTCGTGGATCCTTTTGATGGCAAGGGAATGGAACAATGTAATGACAAGGTCCTGGAGCATTGTGATTAGAAGACCATGGAGCCTTGTGATGACAAGTCTGATGGAGCATTCTGATGAAAAGGGGCATGGGGCATTGTGATTACAGGGCCCTGGATCATTGTAATGACAAGAGCAAGGAGCTTTGTGATGAGAAGGCCATGGAGCATTCTCATGATTTGTGTCATGGTATTTTGTGATGACAAGGGCATGGACCATTGTGATTGCAGGCGTCTTGGAGCTTTGTGATGACAAGGGTCATGGAGCCTTGTGAGGAGAAGGCCGTGGGACATTATGATGGCAGGGGTCATGGAGCATTGTTATGACGGGGGTAATGGAACCTTGTGATGAAAAGGGCACGGAATATAGGTCTATAAAATTTCATGGATTATTGGGATGACAGTGGGTATGGAGCATTGTGATGACAAGGGCTCAGAACACTGTGATACATGGGTCATGGAGGATTGTAATGATATGGGCATGGAGCATTGTGATGAGAAGGGCATCGAGAATTGTGATGACAAGCGTCATGGAGCTTTGTGATGACAAGGACATGGAGCAATATGTTGAGACGTTTCAGGGAGCATTGTGATGACAATGGCATGGAGCATTGTGATGCCAAGGGTCATGGAGCTGTGTGATAACAAATGTCATGGAGGAGTTTGATGACAAGGGCATGGTGCATTGTGATGAGAAGGGCAGGGAGCATTGTGATGACAGGTGTTATGGAACATTGTGATGTCAGGGCTCATGAAGCATTGTGATGATATGGGCATGGAGCATGGTGATGACAGGTGTCATGGAAGAGTGTGAGATGCCAAGTGTTTTGAGCATTGTGATGACACACATCTTGGATCATTGAGAAGACAAGGGCATGGAGTAGTGTGATGACAGGCATCATGGAGCATTGTGATGAGTGTGTTATGGAACATTGTGATCACAAGGGTTTGGAGCATAGTGATGACAGAGGTCATGAATCATGTTGATTTCAAGGAGCATGGAACATTGTGATGACAAGGGCATGAAGCAATGTGATCCCAAGTTTCAGGGAGGATTGTGATGACAATGGTAATGGAGTATTGTGATGAGAATCACATGGAGCACCGTGATGACAGGGTCATGTAGCATTTTGCTGACAAAGGCATGGAGCATTGTGATGACAAGTGTCATGGAACATTGTGATAACAGGGGTCATAGAGCATTAGGATGACAAGAGCATGGACCATTTTGATGAGAAGAGTCATGGAGCATTTTGATGACAAGAGCCACAGATCATTGTGTTGTCAGGGGTCATTGAGCGTTCTGATGACAGTGGTCATGGAAGATTGGGCTGAAAATGTTCTTGGAGCATTGTGAACACAAGGGAATGGAGCATTGTGGTGACAATATCGTGGAGCATTGTGATGAGATGACCATGGAGTCTTTTGATGACAAGTCTCATGGAGCAAGCTGATGGAAAGGGGCATGGAGCATTGTGATTACAGTTGTCTTGGAGCATTGTGATGACAAGAGCATGGAGCATTGTGATGAGAAGTCCATGGAACATTCTGATGACCTGCATCATGGAGCTTTGTGATGACAATGTCAAGATGCATTGTGATTACAGGGGTCTTGGAGCCTTGTGATGAAAAGGGCATGGATCATTGTGATGACAAAGGCATGGAGCCTTGTCATGACAGGGTTCAAGGAGCATACTGACGACAAGTGTCAGGGAGCATTGTGATGACAAGTGTCATGGAGCACTGTGATGACAAGCGTCATGGAGCCTTGTGATAACCGGGGTCTTGGAGCATTGTGATGAAAAGTGAATGCATCATTGTGATGAAAAAGGCATGGTGCCTTGTCATGATAGGGTTCAAGGAGCACCCTGACGAGAAGTGTCAGGGAGCATTGTGATGAAAAGTGTATTGAGCATTGTGATGACAAAGGTCATGGAGCATTGTGATGAGAAGTCCATGGATAATTGGAATGACGAGTGTCATGGGCTGTTGTGATGACAAGTGTTATGGAACATTGTGATCACAAGGGTTTGAGGCATAGTGATGACAGAGGTCATGGAGCATTTTGATTTCCTTGTGATGACAAAATTATGAAGCATTATGATGAAGGGCATGGTGCATTGTGATGATAGCGTTCATGGAGCTCTGAGATGAAAAGTGTCATGGAGCATTGTTATGACAGGGGTCTTGGAGCATTGTGATGACAAGGGCATGGAGCATTGTGATGAGAAGGCCAAGGAGAATACTGATGACATGCGTCATGGAGCTTCGTGATGACAAGGGCATAGAGCATTTTGATTACATGGGTCTTGGAACATTGAGATGAAAAGGGGCATGAAGCATTGTGATTACAGGGGTAATGGAGCACTGTGATGACAAGTGAATCGAGCATTGTGATGAAAAAGGCATGGATCCTATTCATGACAGGATTCAAGGAGCATTCCGAAGACAAGTGTCAGGGAGCATTGTGATGACAAGTGTATTGAGCATTGTGATGACAAAGGTCATGGAGCATTGAGATGACAGGGGCATGGAGTATTGTGATGACAGGCATCATGGAGTGTTGTGATGACAAGACTTATGGAACATTGTGATCACACGGTTTTGGAGCATTGCGATGACAGAGTTCATGGATCATATTGATTTCAAGGAGCATGGATCTTTGTGATGACAAGGGCATGAAGCAATGTGATCCCAAGATGCATGGAGGATTGTGATGACAATGGTAATGGAGGAATGTGATGACAAGCGCATGGAGCATTGTGATGAAAAGGTCATGTAGCGTTTTGCTGACAAAGGCATGGAGCATTGTGATGACAAGTGTCATGGAGCACTGTGATGACAAACGTCAGGTAGCATTGTGATTACAGGGGTCATGGAGCATTGGGATGACACGGCCCAGGATCATTGTGTTGACAAGTGTTATGGAGAATTTTGATGACAAGAGTCCCGGATCATTGTGTTGTCAGGGGTCATGGAGCGTTGTGATGACAGTGGTCATGGAGCATTTGGATGACAAGTGTCATAGAGCATTGTGATCATAAGGTCATGGAGCATTGGACTGAACATGTTCATGGAGTATTGTGTTGAGAGGTGTCATGGAGCATTGTGATGACAAGGGAATGGAGCATTGTGATGACAATGTCCTGGAGCATTTAATGAGAAGACCATGGAGCCATGTGATAACAAGTCTCATAGAGCATTCTCACGAAAAGCGGCATGGAGCACTGTAATTACTGTGGTCTTGGAGCATTGTGATGAACAGGGCATGGAGCATTGTGATGAAAAAGGCATGGAGCCTTGTCATGACAGTGTTCCAAGAGGATATTGACATCAAGTGTCAGGGACCATTGTGATGACAAGTGAATTGACCATTGTGATGCCAAAGCTCATAGAGCATTGTGATGAGAAGACCATGGATAAATTTGATGACGAGCATCATGGGGTGTTGTGAGGTCAAGTGTTATGGAACATTGTGATCACAAGGGAGTGGAGCCTTGTGATGACAGAGGTCATGGAGCATTTTGAGTTCATTCTGATGACAATAGCATGAAGCACTATGATGATGGGCATGGTGCATTGTGATGACAGTGTTCATGGAGAATTGAGATGAAAAGGGGCATGGAGCATTGTAGTTACAATGGTCTTGAAGCTTTGTGATTAGAAATGCATGCAACATTGTGATGAGAAGGCCATGAAGGATTCTGATGACATGCGTCATGGAGCTTTGTGATGACAAGGGCATGGAGCATTTTGATGAGAAGACCATGGATAATGGTGATGACGAGTTTCATGGGGCGTTGTGATGAAAAGTGTTATGGAACATTGTGATCCCAAGGGTTTAGAGCATTGTGATGGCTGATGTCTTGGAGCATTTTGATTTCATTTTGAAAACAATAGCGTGAAGCAATATGATGATGGGCGTGTTGCATTGTGATGACAAGGTTCATGGAGCATTGAGATGAAAAGAGGCATGGAGCATTGTGATGAAAGGGGTCTAGGAGCTTTGTGATGACAGAGGTCATGGACCATTTGGATTTCCTTGTGATGACAATAGCCTGAAGCTTTATGATGATGGACATTGTCCATTGTGATGACAGGTGTAATGGAGCATTGAGATGAAAGGGATATGGAACATTGTTATGAGAAGACCATGGATAATGGTGATGACGAGCGTCATGGGGCGTTGTGATGAAAAGTGTTATGGAACATTGGGATCCCAAGGGTTTAGAGCATTGTGATGGCAGATGTCATGGAGCATATTTAATTCATTTTGATTACAATAGCGTGAAGCAATATGATGATGGGCATGTTGCATTGTGATGATAGGGTTCATGGAGCATTTAGATGAAAAGTGGCATGGAGCATTTTGATTACAGGGTTCTTGGAACATTGTGATGACAAGGGCATGGAGCATTCTGATGCCAAAGGTCATGGACCTTTGTGATGACAAATGTCATGTAGCATTTTGATGACAAGGGCATGGTGCATTGTGATGAGTAAGACAGAGAGCAATGTGATGAGAGGGTCATGGAGCAGTTGGATGAAAAGTTTCCTGGAACATTTTGATGACAGGGGTTATGGATCATTGTGATGTCAAGGGTCACCGAGCATTGTGATGAAAAGGGTCATGGTGCATTTTGATGACATGGGTTATAGTACATTGTGATGTCAGGGGTCATGGAGCAGTGTGATGATAAGGGCATGTAGCATTGTGATGACAGGGGTCATGGAACATTGTGATGACATGGTTGAGGGACTATTGTGATGACTAGTGATGGAACATTGTGATATCAGTGGTGAGAGAGCATTTTGATGAGAATTGCATGGAGAAATTTGATGAAAAGGTTTATGGAGCATTGTGATGACAAGCTTGTGGAGAATTGTGATGACAAGTGCATGGCATATTGTGATGACATGTGTCATGGAGCATTGTGCTGACAAGCACATGGAGCATTTTGGTGAACAATGGCATGGAGCATTGTGATGACAGAGGCATGACGAATTGGTCTGACAAGTTTCATGGATTATTGTGATGACAGTGGGCATGGCGCATTGTGATGACAAGGGCATGGAGCATTGTGAGGACAAGTTTGTCGAGTATTGTGAAGACAGGTGTCTGGAAGCATTGTGATGACATATGTTCTGGTCCATTGTGATGAGAATGGCATGGGTAATTGTGATGCCAAGTGTCATGGAGGATTGTGATGTCAAATGTAATGCAGCGTGTGATGACAAGGTCTTGGTGCATTGTGATGACAAGGGCCATTGAGAAGTTTGATGACAAGGTCGTGAAGCATTGTGATGACAAGCGCATGTACCTTGCTATGACAGAGGTCAAGGAGCATTGCGATTAAAAATGCATGGAGAAGAGTGATGACAAGAGCATGTAGCATTGTGATGAGAAGTGTTTTGGAGCATTGTGATGACAAGGCCGTGGAGAATTGTGATGACAAGGGACATGGAGCATTGTGAGGACTAGGGCATGAAGCACTGTGATGACAAGAACGTGGAGCATTGTAATGAGAAGTCCATGGATAATAGTGATGACGAGTGTCATGGAGCACTGTAATGGCAAGGGGCATGGAGCATTGTGAGGACAGCTCTCATGGAGCATTGTGATGACAACTGTCATGGAGCTTTCTGATGACAAGCTTGTGGAGTATTGTGATGACAATGGCATGGAGCATTGTAATGGAAAGGGTATGGATCATTGTGATGAAAAAGGCATGGACCCTTTTCATGACAGGATTCAAGGAGTATTCCGAAGACAAGAGTCAGGGAGCATTGTGATGACAAAGGTCATGGAGCTTTGAGATGACAAGGGCATGGAGTATTGTGATGACAGGCATCATGGAGCGTTGTGATGACAAGTATTATGGAACATTGTGATCACACGTGTTTGGAGCATTGCGATGACATTGTTCATGGATCATATTGATTTCAAGGAGCATGGATCTTTGTGATGAAAAGGGCATGAAGCAATGTGAACCCATGATTTATGGAGGATTGTGATGACAATGGTAATGGAGGAATATGATGACAAGTGCATGGAGCATTGTGATGAAAAGGTCATGTAACGTTTTGCTGACAAAGGCATGGAGCATTGTGATGACAATTTCCTGGAGCATTTAATGAGAAGACAATGGAGCCATTTGATGACAAGTCTCATAGAGCATTCTCACAAAAAGCGGCATGGAGCATTGTGATTACTGTGGTCTTGGAGCATTGTGATGAACAGGGTATGGAGCATTGTGATGAAAAAGTCATGGAGCTTTGTCATGACAGGGTTCCAAGAGCATATTGAAATCAAGTGTCAGGGACCACTGTGATGATAAGTGAATTGAGCATGGTGATGCCAAAGCTCATGGAGTATTGTGATGAGAAGACCATGGATAATTTTGATGACGAGTGTCATGGGGCGTTGTGAGGTCAAGTGTTATGGAACATTGTGATCACAAGGGATTGGAGCCTTGTGATAACAGAGGTCATGGAGCATTTTGAGTTCATTCTGATGACAATAGCATGAAGCACTATGATGATGGGCATGGTGCATTGTGATGACAGTGTTCATGGAGAATTGAGATGAAAAGGGGCATGGAACATTGTAGTTACAAGGGTCTTGGAGCTTTGTGAAGAGAAGGGCATGCAGCATTGTGATGAGAAGGCCATGGAGGATTCTGATGACATGCGTCATGGAGCTTTGTGATGACAAGGGCATGGAGCATTGTGATGAGAAGACCATGGATAATGGTGATGACGAGCTTCATGGGGCGTTGTGATGAAAAGTGCTATGGAACATTGTGATCCCAAGGGTTTAGAGCATTGTGATGGCAGATGTCTTGGAGCATTTTGATTTCATTTTGATTACAATAGCGTGAATCAATATGATGATGGGCATGTTGCATTGTGATGACAAGGTTCATGGAGCATTGAGATGAAAATGGGCATGGAACATTGTGATCAAAGGGGTCTAGGAGCTTTGTGATGACAGAGGTCATGGATCATTTGGATTTCCTTGTGATGACAATAGCCTGAAGCTTTATGATGATGGGCATGGTCCATTGTGATGACAGGTGTAATCGAGCATTGAGATGAAAAGGGGCATGGAGCATTGTGTTTACAGGGGTATAGGAGCATTGTGATGACAAGAGCATGGAGCATTGTGATGAAAAGTGCTTGGAGCCTTTTCATGACATGTTTCAAGGAGCATTCTGATGATGAGTGTCAGGGAGCATTGTGATGACAAAGATCATGGAGCACTGTGATGACAGGTGTCATGGAGCATTGTGATGAGAAAGTCATGAGCATTGGGCTGAAAATATTCATGGAGTATTGTGGTGACAGGGTTCGTGGATCCTTTTGAAGGCAAGGGAATGGAGCAATGTAATGACAAGGTCCTGGAGCATTGTGATGAGAAGACCATGGAGCCTTGTGATGACAAGTCTGATGGAGCATTCTGATGAAAAGGGGCATGGGGCATTGTGATTACAGGGCCCTGGATCATTGTAATGACAAGAGCAAGGAGCTTTGTGATGAGAAGGCCATGGAGCATTCTCATGATTTGTGTCATGGTATTTTGTGATGACAAGGGCATGGACCATTGTGATTGCAGGCGTCTTGGAGCTTTGTGATGACAAGGGTCATGGAGCCTTGTGAGGAGAAGGCCGTGGGACATTATGATGGCAGGGGTCATGGAGCATTGTTATGACGGGGGTAATGGAACCTTGTGATGAAAAGGGCACGGAATATAGGTCTATAAAATTTCATGGATTATTGGGATGACAGTGGGTATGGAGCATTGTGATGACAAGGGCTCAGAACACTGTGATACATGGGTCATGGAGGATTGTAATGATATGGGCATGGAGCATTGTGATGAGAAGGGCATCGAGAATTGTGATGACAAGCGTCATGGAGCTTTGTGATGACAAGGACATGGAGCAATATGTTGAGACGTTTCAGGGAGCATTGTGATGACAATGGCATGGAGCATTGTGATGCCAAGGGTCATGGAGCTGTGTGATAACAAATGTCATGGAGGAGTTTGATGACAAGGGCATGGTGCATTGTGATGAGAAGGGCAGGGAGCATTGTGATGACAGGTGTTATGGAACATTGTGATGTCAGGGCTCATGAAGCATTGTGATGATATGGGCATGGAGCATGGTGATGACAGGTGTCATGGAAGAGTGTGAGATGCCAAGTGTTTTGAGCATTGTGATGACACACATCTTGGATCATTGAGAAGACAAGGGCATGGAGTAGTGTGATGACAGGCATCATGGAGCATTGTGATGAGTGTGTTATGGAACATTGTGATCACAAGGGTTTGGAGCATAGTGATGACAGAGGTCATGAATCATGTTGATTTCAAGGAGCATGGAACATTGTGATGACAAGGGCATGAAGCAATGTGATCCCAAGTTTCAGGGAGGATTGTGATGACAATGGTAATGGAGTATTGTGATGAGAATCACATGGAGCACCGTGATGACAGGGTCATGTAGCATTTTGCTGACAAAGGCATGGAGCATTGTGATGACAAGTGTCATGGAACATTGTGATAACAGGGGTCATAGAGCATTAGGATGACAAGAGCATGGACCATTTTGATGAGAAGAGTCATGGAGCATTTTGATGACAAGAGCCACAGATCATTGTGTTGTCAGGGGTCATTGAGCGTTCTGATGACAGTGGTCATGGAAGATTGGGCTGAAAATGTTCTTGGAGCATTGTGAACACAAGGGAATGGAGCATTGTGGTGACAATATCGTGGAGCATTGTGATGAGATGACCATGGAGTCTTTTGATGACAAGTCTCATGGAGCAAGCTGATGGAAAGGGGCATGGAGCATTGTGATTACAGTTGTCTTGGAGCATTGTGATGACAAGAGCATGGAGCATTGTGATGAGAAGTCCATGGAACATTCTGATGACCTGCATCATGGAGCTTTGTGATGACAATGTCAAGATGCATTGTGATTACAGGGGTCTTGGAGCCTTGTGATGAAAAGGGCATGGATCATTGTGATGACAAAGGCATGGAGCCTTGTCATGACAGGGTTCAAGGAGCATACTGACGACAAGTGTCAGGGAGCATTGTGATGACAAGTGTCATGGAGCACTGTGATGACAAGCGTCATGGAGCCTTGTGATAACCGGGGTCTTGGAGCATTGTGATGAAAAGTGAATGCATCATTGTGATGAAAAAGGCATGGTGCCTTGTCATGATAGGGTTCAAGGAGCACCCTGACGAGAAGTGTCAGGGAGCATTGTGATGAAAAGTGTATTGAGCATTGTGATGACAAAGGTCATGGAGCATTGTGATGAGAAGTCCATGGATAATTGGAATGACGAGTGTCATGGGCTGTTGTGATGACAAGTGTTATGGAACATTGTGATCACAAGGGTTTGAGGCATAGTGATGACAGAGGTCATGGAGCATTTTGATTTCCTTGTGATGACAAAATTATGAAGCATTATGATGAAGGGCATGGTGCATTGTGATGATAGCGTTCATGGAGCTCTGAGATGAAAAGTGTCATGGAGCATTGTTATGACAGGGGTCTTGGAGCATTGTGATGACAAGGGCATGGAGCATTGTGATGAGAAGGCCAAGGAGAATACTGATGACATGCGTCATGGAGCTTCGTGATGACAAGGGCATAGAGCATTTTGATTACATGGGTCTTGGAACATTGAGATGAAAAGGGGCATGAAGCATTGTGATTACAGGGGTAATGGAGCACTGTGATGACAAGTGAATCGAGCATTGTGATGAAAAAGGCATGGATCCTATTCATGACAGGATTCAAGGAGCATTCCGAAGACAAGTGTCAGGGAGCATTGTGATGACAAGTGTATTGAGCATTGTGATGACAAAGGTCATGGAGCATTGAGATGACAGGGGCATGGAGTATTGTGATGACAGGCATCATGGAGTGTTGTGATGACAAGACTTATGGAACATTGTGATCACACGGTTTTGGAGCATTGCGATGACAGAGTTCATGGATCATATTGATTTCAAGGAGCATGGATCTTTGTGATGACAAGGGCATGAAGCAATGTGATCCCAAGATGCATGGAGGATTGTGATGACAATGGTAATGGAGGAATGTGATGACAAGCGCATGGAGCATTGTGATGAAAAGGTCATGTAGCGTTTTGCTGACAAAGGCATGGAGCATTGTGATGACAAGTGTCATGGAGCACTGTGATGACACACGTCAGGTAGCATTGTGATTACAGGGGTCATGGAGCATTGGGATGACACGGCCCAGGATCATTGTGTTGACAAGTGTTATGGAGAATTTTGATGACAAGAGTCCCGGATCATTGTGTTGTCAGGGGTCATGGAGCGTTGTGATGACAGTGGTCATGGAGCATTTGGATGACAAGTGTCATAGAGCATTGTGATCATAAGGTCATGGAGCATTGGACTGAACATGTTCATGGAGTATTGTGTTGAGAGGTGTCATGGAGCATTGTGATGACAAGGGAATGGAGCATTGTGATGACAATGTCCTGGAGCATTTAATGAGAAGACCATGGAGCCATGTGATAACAAGTCTCATAGAGCATTCTCACGAAAAGCGGCATGGAGCACTGTAATTACTGTGGTCTTGGAGCATTGTGATGAACAGGGCATGGAGCATTGTGATGAAAAAGGCATGGAGCCTTGTCATGACAGTGTTCCAAGAGGATATTGACATCAAGTGTCAGGGACCATTGTGATGACAAGTGAATTGACCATTGTGATGCCAAAGCTCATAGAGCATTGTGATGAGAAGACCATGGATAAATTTGATGACGAGCATCATGGGGTGTTGTGAGGTCAAGTGTTATGGAACATTGTGATCACAAGGGAGTGGAGCCTTGTGATGACAGAGGTCATGGAGCATTTTGAGTTCATTCTGATGACAATAGCATGAAGCACTATGATGATGGGCATGGTGCATTGTGATGACAGTGTTCATGGAGAATTGAGATGAAAAGGGGCATGGAACATTGTAGTTACAATGGTCTTGAAGCTTTGTGATTAGAAATGCATGCAACATTGTGATGAGAAGGCCATGAAGGATTCTGATGACATGCGTCATGGAGCTTTGTGATGACAAGGGCATGGAGCATTTTGATGAGAAGACCATGGATAATGGTGATGACGAGTTTCATGGGGCGTTGTGATGAAAAGTGTTATGGAACATTGTGATCCCAAGGGTTTAGAGCATTGTGATGGCTGATGTCTTGGAGCATTTTGATTTCATTTTGAAAACAATAGCGTGAAGCAATATGATGATGGGCGTGTTGCATTGTGATGACAAGGTTCATGGAGCATTGAGATGAAAAGAGGCATGGAGCATTGTGATGAAAGGGGTCTAGGAGCTTTGTGATGACAGAGGTCATGGATCATTTGGATTTCCTTGTGATGACAATAGCCTGAAGCTTTATGATGATGGACATTGTCCATTGTGATGACAGGTGTAATGGAGCATTGAGATGAAAGGGATATGGAACATTGTTATGAGAAGACCATGGATAATGGTGATGACGAGCGTCATGGGGCGTTGTGATGAAAAGTGTTATGGAACATTGGGATCCCAAGGGTTTAGAGCATTGTGATGGCAGATGTCATGGAGCATATTTAATTCATTTTGATTACAATAGCGTGAAGCAATATGATGATGGGCATGTTGCATTGTGATGATAGGGTTCATGGAGCATTTAGATGAAAAGTGGCATGGAGCATTTTGATTACAGGGTTCTTGGAACATTGTGATGACAAGGGCATGGAGCATTCTGATGCCAAAGGTCATGGACCTTTGTGATGACAAATGTCATGTAGCATTTTGATGACAAGGGCATGGTGCATTGTGATGAGTAAGACAGAGAGCAATGTGATGAGAGGGTCATGGAGCAGTTGGATGAAAAGTTTCCTGGAACATTTTGATGACAGGGGTTATGGATCATTGTGATGTCAAGGGTCACCGAGCATTGTGATGAAAAGGGTCATGGTGCATTTTGATGACATGGGTTATAGTACATTGTGATGTCAGGGGTCATGGAGCAGTGTGATGATAAGGGCATGTAGCATTGTGATGACAGGGGTCATGGAACATTGTGATGACATGGTTGAGGGACTATTGTGATGACTAGTGATGGAACATTGTGATATCAGTGGTGAGAGAGCATTTTGATGAGAATTGCATGGAGAAATTTGATGAAAAGGTTTATGGAGCATTGTGATGACAAGCTTGTGGAGAATTGTGATGACAAGTGCATGGCATATTGTGATGACATGTGTCATGGAGCATTGTGCTGACAAGCACATGGAGCATTTTGGTGAACAATGGCATGGAGCATTGTGATGACAGAGGCATGACGAATTGGTCTGACAAGTTTCATGGATTATTGTGATGACAGTGGGCATGGCGCATTGTGATGACAAGGGCATGGAGCATTGTGAGGACAAGTTTGTCGAGTATTGTGAAGACAGGTGTCTGGAAGCATTGTGATGACATATGTTCTGGTCCATTGTGATGAGAATGGCATGGGTAATTGTGATGCCAAGTGTCATGGAGGATTGTGATGTCAAATGTAATGCAGCGTGTGATGACAAGGTCTTGGTGCATTGTGATGACAAGGGCCATTGAGAAGTTTGATGACAAGGTCGTGAAGCATTGTGATGACAAGCGCATGTACCTTGCTATGACAGAGGTCAAGGAGCATTGCGATTAAAAATGCATGGAGAAGAGTGATGACAAGAGCATGTAGCATTGTGATGAGAAGTGTTTTGGAGCATTGTGATGACAAGGCCGTGGAGAATTGTGATGACAAGGGACATGGAGCATTGTGAGGACTAGGGCATGAAGCACTGTGATGACAAGAACGTGGAGCATTGTAATGAGAAGTCCATGGATAATAGTGATGACGAGTGTCATGGAGCACTGTAATGGCAAGGGGCATGGAGCATTGTGAGGACAGCTCTCATGGAGCATTGTGATGACAACTGTCATGGAGCTTTCTGATGACAAGCTTGTGGAGTATTGTGATGACAATGGCATGGAGCATTGTAATGGAAAGGGTATGGATCATTGTGATGAAAAAGGCATGGACCCTTTTCATGACAGGATTCAAGGAGTATTCCGAAGACAAGAGTCAGGGAGCATTGTGATGACAAAGGTCATGGAGCTTTGAGATGACAAGGGCATGGAGTATTGTGATGACAGGCATCATGGAGCGTTGTGATGACAAGTATTATGGAACATTGTGATCACACGTGTTTGGAGCATTGCGATGACATTGTTCATGGATCATATTGATTTCAAGGAGCATGGATCTTTGTGATGAAAAGGGCATGAAGCAATGTGAACCCATGATTTATGGAGGATTGTGATGACAATGGTAATGGAGGAATATGATGACAAGTGCATGGAGCATTGTGATGAAAAGGTCATGTAACGTTTTGCTGACAAAGGCATGGAGCATTGTGATGACAATTTCCTGGAGCATTTAATGAGAAGACAATGGAGCCATTTGATGACAAGTCTCATAGAGCATTCTCACAAAAAGCGGCATGGAGCATTGTGATTACTGTGGTCTTGGAGCATTGTGATGAACAGGGTATGGAGCATTGTGATGAAAAAGTCATGGAGCTTTGTCATGACAGGGTTCCAAGAGCATATTGAAATCAAGTGTCAGGGACCACTGTGATGATAAGTGAATTGAGCATGGTGATGCCAAAGCTCATGGAGTATTGTGATGAGAAGACCATGGATAATTTTGATGACGAGTGTCATGGGGCGTTGTGAGGTCAAGTGTTATGGAACATTGTGATCACAAGGGATTGGAGCCTTGTGATAACAGAGGTCATGGAGCATTTTGAGTTCATTCTGATGACAATAGCATGAAGCACTATGATGATGGGCATGGTGCATTGTGATGACAGTGTTCATGGAGAATTGAGATGAAAAGGGGCATGGAACATTGTAGTTACAAGGGTCTTGGAGCTTTGTGAAGAGAAGGGCATGCAGCATTGTGATGAGAAGGCCATGGAGGATTCTGATGACATGCGTCATGGAGCTTTGTGATGACAAGGGCATGGAGCATTGTGATGAGAAGACCATGGATAATGGTGATGACGAGCTTCATGGGGCGTTGTGATGAAAAGTGCTATGGAACATTGTGATCCCAAGGGTTTAGAGCATTGTGATGGCAGATGTCTTGGAGCATTTTGATTTCATTTTGATTACAATAGCGTGAATCAATATGATGATGGGCATGTTGCATTGTGATGACAAGGTTCATGGAGCATTGAGATGAAAATGGGCATGGAACATTGTGATCAAAGGGGTCTAGGAGCTTTGTGATGACAGAGGTCATGGATCATTTGGATTTCCTTGTGATGACAATAGCCTGAAGCTTTATGATGATGGGCATGGTCCATTGTGATGACAGGTGTAATCGAGCATTGAGATGAAAAGGGGCATGGAGCATTGTGTTTACAGGGGTATAGGAGCATTGTGATGACAAGAGCATGGAGCATTGTGATGAAAAGTGCTTGGAGCCTTTTCATGACATGTTTCAAGGAGCATTCTGATGATGAGTGTCAGGGAGCATTGTGATGACAAAGATCATGGAGCACTGTGATGACAGGTGTCATGGAGCATTGTGATGAGAAAGTCATGAGCATTGGGCTGAAAATATTCATGGAGTATTGTGGTGACAGGGTTCGTGGATCCTTTTGAAGGCAAGGGAATGGAGCAATGTAATGACAAGGTCCTGGAGCATTGTGATGAGAAGACCATGGAGCCTTGTGATGACAAGTCTGATGGAGCATTCTGATGAAAAGGGGCATGGGGCATTGTGATTACAGGGCCCTGGATCATTGTAATGACAAGAGCAAGGAGCTTTGTGATGAGAAGGCCATGGAGCATTCTCATGATTTGTGTCATGGTATTTTTTGATGACAAGGGCATGGACCATTGTGATTGCAGGCGTCTTGGAGCTTTGTGATGACAAGGGTCATGGAGCCTTGTGAGGAGAAGGCCGTGGGACATTATGATGGCAGGGGTCATGGAGCATTGTTATGACGGGGGTAATGGAACATTGTGATGAAAAGGGCACGGAACATAGGTTTATAAAATTTCATGGATTATTGTGATGACAGTGGGTATGGAGCATTGTGATGACAAGGGCTCGGAACACTGTGATACATGGGTCATGGAGGATTGTAATGACATGGGCATGGAACATTGTGATGAGAAGGGCATCGAGAATTGTGATGACAAGCGTCATGTGGCTTTGTGATGACAAGGACATGGAGCAATATGTTGAGACGTTTCAGGGAGCATTGTGAGGACAATGGCATGGAGCATTGTGATGCCAAGGGTCAAGGAGCTGTGTGATAACAAATGTCATGGAGCAGTTTGATGACAAGGGCATGGTGCATTGTGATGAGAAGGGAAGGGAACATTGTGATGACAGGTGTTATGGAACATTGTGATGTCAGGGCTCATGGAGCATTGTGATGATATGGGCATGGAGCATGGTGATGACAGGTGTCATGGAACAGTGTGAGATGCCAAGTGTTTTGAGCATTGTGAGGACAAACATCTTGGATCATTGAGATGACAAGGGCATGGAGTAGTGTGATGACAGGCATCATGGAGCATTGTGATGAGTGTGTTATGGAACATTGTAATCACAAGGGTTTGGAGCATAGTGATGACAGAGGTCATGAATCATGTTGATTTCAAGGAGCATGGAACATTGTGATGACAAGGGCATGAAGCAATGTGATCCCAAGTTTCAGGGAGGATTGTGATGACAATGGTAATGGAGTATTGTGATGAGAATCACATGGAGCACCGTGATGACAAGGTCATGTAGCATTTTGCTGACAAAGGCATGGAGCATTGTGATGACAAGTGTCATGGAACATTGTGATAACAGGGGTCATAGAGCATTAGGATGACAAGAGCATGGACCATTTTGATGAGAAGAGTCATGGAGCATTTTGATGACAAGAGCCACAGATCATTGTGTTGTCAGTGGTCATTGAGCGTTCTGATGACAGTGGTCATGGAAGATTGGGCTGAAAATGTTCTTGGAGCATTGTGAACACAAGGGAATGGAGCATTGTGGTGACAATATCGTGGAGCATTGTGATGAGATGACCATGGAGTCTTTTGATGACAAGTCTCATGGAGCAAGCTGATGGAAAGGGGCATGGAGCATTGTGATTACAGTTGTCTTGGAGCATTGTGATGACAAGAGCATGGAGCATTGTGATGAGAAGTCCATGGAACATTCTGATGACCTGCATCATGGAGCTTTGTGATGACAATGTCAAGATGCATTGTGATTACAGGGGTCTTGGAGCCTTGTGATGAAAAGGGCATGGATCATTGTGATGACAAAGGCATGGAGCCTTGTCATGACAGGGTTCAAGGAGCATACTGACGACAAGTGTCAGGGAGCATTGTGATGACAAGTGTCATGGAGCACTGTGATGACAAGCGTCATGGAGCCTTGTGATAACCGGGGTCTTGGAGCATTGTGATGAAAAGTGAATGTATCATTGTGATGAAAAAGGCATGGTGCCTTGTCATGATAGGGTTCAAGGAGCACCCTGACGAGAAGTGTCAGGGAGCATTGTGATGAAATGTGTATTGAGCATTGTGATGACAAAGTTCATGGAGCATTGTGATGAGAAGTCCATGGATAATTGGAATGACGAGTGTCATGGGCTGTTGTGATGACAAGTGTTATGGAACATTGTGATCACAAGGGTTTGAGGCATAGTGATGACAGAGGTCATGGAGCATTTTGATTTCATTGTGATGACAAAATTATGAAGCATTATGATGAAGGGCATGGTGCATTGTGATGATAGCGTTCATGGAGCTCTGAGATGAAAAGTGTCATGGAGAATTGTTATGACAGGGATCTTGGAGCATTGTGATGACAAGGGCATGGAGCATTGTGATGAGAAGGCCAAGGAGAATACTGATGACATGCGTCATGGAGCTTCGTGATGACAAGGGCATAGAGCATTTTGATTACATGGGTCTTGGAACATTGAGATGAAAAGGGGCATGGAGCATTGTGATTACAGGGGTAATGGAGCACTGTGATGACAAGTGAATCGAGCATTGTGATGAAAAAGGCATGGATCCTATTCATGACAGGATTCAAGGAGCATTCCGAAGACAAGTGTCAGGGAGCATTGTGATGACAAGTGTATTGAGCATTGTGATGACAATGGTCATGGAGCATTGAGATGACAGGGGCATGGAGTATTGTGATGACAGGCATCATGGAGTGTTGTGATGACAAGACTTATGGAACATTGTGATCACACGGTTTTGGAGCATTGCGATGACAGAGTTCATGGATCATATTGATTTCAAGGAGCATGGATCTTTGTGATGACAAGGGCATGAAGCAATGTGATCCCAAGATGCATGGAGGATTGTGATGACAATGGTAATGGAGGAATGTGATGACAAGCGCATGGAGCATTGTGATGAAAAGGTCATGTAGCGTTTTGCTGACAAAGGCATGGAGCATTGTGATGACAAGTGTCATGGAGCACTGTGATGACAAACGTCACGTAACATTGTGATTACAGGGGTCATGGAGCATTGGGATGACACGGCCCAGGATCATTGTGTTGACAAGTGTTATGGAGAATTTTGATGACAAGAGACCCGGATCATTGTGTTGTCAGGGGTCATGGAGCGTTGTGATGACAGTGGTCATGGAGCATTTGGATGACAAGTGTCATAGAGCATTGTGATCATAAGGTCATGGAGCATTGGACTGAACATGTTCATGGAGTATTGTGTTGAGAGGTGTCATGGAGCATTGTGATGACAAGGGAATGGAGCATTGTGATGACAATGTCCTGGAGCATTTAATGAGAAGACCATGGAGCCATGTGATAACAAGTCTCATAGAGCATTCTCACGAAAAGCGGCATGGAGCACTGTAATTACTGTGGTCTTGGAGCATTGTGATGAACAGGGCATGGAGCATTGTGATGAAAAAGGCATGGAGCCTTGTCATGACAGTGTTCCAAGAGGATATTGACATCAAGTGTCAGGGACCATTGTGATGACAAGTGAATTGACCATTGTGATGCCAAAGCTCATAGAGCATTGTGATGAGAAGACCATGGATAAATTTGATGACGAGCATCATGGGGTGTTGTGAGGTCAAGTGTTATGGAACATTGTGATCACAAGGGAGTGGAGCCTTGTGATGACAGAGGTCATGGAGCATTTTGAGTTCATTCTGATGACAATAGCATGAAGCACTATGATGATGGGCATGGTGCATTGTGATGACAGTGTTCATGGAGAATTGAGATGAAAAGGGGCATGGAGCATTGTAGTTACAAGGGTCTTGAAGCTTTGTGATTAGAAGGACATGCAACATTGTGATGAGAAGGCCATGAAGGATTCTGATGACATGCGTCATGGAGCTTTGTGATGACAAGGGCATGGAGCATTTTGATGAGAAGACCATGGATAATGGTGATGACGAGTTTCATGGGGCGTTGTGATGAAAAGTGTTATGGAACATTGTGATCCCAAGGGTTTAGAGCATTGTGATGGCTGATGTCTTGGAGCATTTTGATTTCATTTTGAAAACAATAGCGTGAAGCAATATGATGATGGGCGTGTTGCATTGTGATGACAAGGTTCATGGAGCATTGAGATGAAAAGAGGCATGGAGCATTGTGATGAAAGGGGTCTAGGAGCTTTGTGATGACAGAGGTCATGGATCATTTGGATTTCCTTGTGATGACAATAGCCTGAAGCTTTATGATGATGGGCATTGTCCATTGTGATGACAGGTGTAATGGAGCATTGAGATGAAAAGGACATGGAGCATTGTGATGAGAAGACCATGGATAATGGTGATGACGAGCGTCATGGGGCGTTGTGATGAAAAGTGTTATGGAACATTGGGATCCCAAGGGTTTAGAGCATTGTGATGGCAGATGTCATGGAGCTTATTTAATTCATTTTGATTACAATAGCGTGAAGCAATATGATGATGGGCATGTTGCATTGTGATGATAGGGTTCATGGAGCATTTAGATGAAAAGTGGCATGGAGCATTGTGATTACAGGGTTCTTGGAACATTGTGATGACAAGGGCATGGAGCATTCTGATGTCAAAGTCATGGACCTTTGTGATGACAAATGTCATGTAGCATTTTGATGACAAGGGCATGGTGCATTGTGATGAGTAAGACAGAGAGCAATGTGATGAGAGGGTCATGGAGCAGTTGGATGAAAAGTTTCCTGGAACATTTTGATGACAGGGGTTATGGATCATTGTGATGTCTAGGGTCATCGAGCATTGTGATGAAAAGGGTCATGGTGCATTTTGATGACAGGGCTTATAGTACATTGTGATGTCAGGGGTCATGGAGCAGTGTGATGATAAGGGCATGTAGCATTGTGATGACAGGGGTCATGGACCATTGTGATGACATGGTTGAGGGAGTATTGTGATGACTAGTGATGGAACATTGTGATATCAGTGGTGAGAGAGCATTTTGATGAGAATTGCATGGAGAAATTTGATGAAAAGTTTTATGGAGCATTGTGATGACAAGCTTGTGGAGAATTGTGATGACAAGTGCATGGCATATTGTGATGACATGTGTCATGGAGCATTGTGCTGACAAGCACATGGAGCATTTTGGTGAACAATGGCATGGAGCATTGTGATGACAGAGGCATGACGAATTGGTCTGACAAGTTTCATGGATTATTGTGATGACAGTGGGCATGGCGAATTGTGATGACAAGGGCATGGAGCATTGTGAGGACAAGTTTGTGGAGTATTGTGAAGACAGGTGTCCGGGAGCATTGTGATGACATATGTTCTGGTCCATTGTGATGAGAATGGCATGGGTAATTGTGATGCCAAGTGTCATGGAGGATTGTGATGTCAAACGTAATGCAGCGTGTGATGACAAGGTCTTGGTGCATTGTGATGACAAGGGCCATTGAGAAGTTTGATGACAAGGTCGTGAAGCATTGTGATGACAAGCGCATGTATCTTGCTATGACAGAGGTCAAGGAGCATTGCGATTACAAATGCATGGAGAAGAGTGATGACAAGAGCATGTAGCATTGTGATGAGAAGTGTTTTGGAGCATTGTGATGACAAGGCCTTGGAGAATTGTGATGACAAGGGACATGGAGCATTGTGAGGACCAGGGCATGGAGCACTGTGATGACAAGAACGTGGAGCATTGTAATGAGAAGTCCATGGATAATAGTGATGACGAGTGTCATGGAGCACTGTAATGGCAAGGGGCATGGAGCATTGTGAGGACAGCTCTCATGGAGCATTGTGATGACAACTGTCATGGAGCTTTCTGATGACAAGCTTGTGGAGTATTGTGATGACAATGGCATGGAGCATTGTGATGGAAAGGGTATGGATCATTGTGATGAAAAAGGCATGGACCCTTTTCATGACAGGATTCAAGGAGTATTCTGAAGACAAGTGTCAGGGAGCATTGTGATGACAAAGGTCATGGAGCATTGAGATGACAAGGGCATGGAGTATTGTGATGACAGGCATCATGGAGCGTTGTGATGACAAGTATTATTGAACATTGTGATCACACGGGTTTGGAGCATTGTGATGACATTGTTCATGGATCATATTGATTTCAAGGAGCATGGATCTTTGTGATGAAAAGGGCATGAAGCAATGTGATCCCATGATTTATGGAGGATTGTGATGACAATGGTAATGGAGGAATATGATGACAAGCGCATGGAGCATTGTGATGAAAAGGTCATGTAACGTTTTGCTGACAAAGGCATGGAACATTGTGATGACAATTTCCTGGAGCATTTAATGAGAAGACAATGGAGCCATTTGATGACAAGTCTCATAGAGCATTCTCACGAAAAGCGGCATGGAGCATTGTGATTACTGTGGTCTTGGAGCATTGTGATGAACAGGGTATGGAGCATTGTGATGAAAAAGGCATGGAGCTTTGTCATGACAGGGTTCCAAGAGCATATTGAAATCAAGTGTCAGGGACCATTGTGATGATAAGTGAATTGAGCATGGTGATGCCAAAGCTCATGGAGCATTGTGATGAGAAGACCATGGATAATTTTGATGACGAGTGTCATGGGGCGTTGTGAGGTCAAGTGTTATGGAACATTGTGATCACAAGGGATTGGAGCCTTGTGATGACAGAGGTCATGGAGCATTTTGAGTTCATTCTGATGACAATAGCATGAAGCACTATGATGATGGGCATGGTGCATTGTGATGACAGTGTTCATGGAGAATTGAGATGAAAAGGGGCATGGAACATTGTAGTTACAAGGGTCTTGGAGCTTTGTGAAGAGAAGGGCATGCAGCATTGTGATGAGAAGGCCATGGAGGATTCTGATGACATGCGTCATGGAGCTTTGTGATGACAAGGGCATGGAGCATTGTGATGAGAAGACCATGGATAATGGTGATGACGAGCTTCATGGGGCGTTGTGATGAAAAGTGTTATGGAACATTGTGATCCCAAGGGTTTAGAACATTGTGATGGCTGATGTCTTGGAGCATTTTGATTTCATTTTGATTACAATAGCGTGAAGCAATATGATGAATGGCGTGTTGCATTGTGATGACAAGGTTCATGGAGCATTGAGATGAAAATGGGCATGGAGCATTGTGATCAAAGGGGTCTAGGAACTTTGTGATGACAGAGGTCATGGATCAATTTGATTTCCTTGTGATGACAATAGCCTGAAGCTTTATGATGATGGGCATGGTCCATTGTGATGACAGGTGTAATCGAGCATTGAGATGAAAAGTGGCATGGAACATTGTGTTTATAGGGGTATAGGAGCATTGTGATGACAAGAGCATGGAGCATTGTGATGAAAAGTGCTTGGAGCCTTTTCATGACATGTTTCAAGGAGCATTCTGATGACGAGTGTCAGGGAGCATTGTGATGACAAAGATCATGGAGCACTGTGATGACAGGTGTCATGGAGCATTGTGATGAGAAAGTCATGAGCATTGGGCTGAAAATATTCATGGAGTATTGTGGTGACAGGGTTCGTGGATCCTTTTGATGGCAAGGGAATGGAACAATGTAATGACAAGGTCCTGGAGCATTGTGATGAGAAGACCATGGAGCCTTGTGATGACAAGTCTGATGGAGCATTCTGATGAAAAGGGGCATGGGGCATTGTGATTACAGGGCCCTGGATCATTGTAATGACAAGAGCAAGGAGCTTTTGATGAGAAGGCCATGGAGCATTCTCATGATTTGTGTCATGGTATTTTGTGATGACAAGGGCATGGACCATTGTGATTGCAGGCGTCTTGGAGCTTTGTGATGACAAGGGTCATGGAGCCTTGTGAGGAGAAGGCCGTGGGACATTATGATGGCAGGTGTCATGGAGCATTGTTATGACGGGGGTAATGGAACATTGTGATGAAAAGGGCACGGAACATAGGTTTATAAAATTTCATGGATTATTGTGATGACAGTGGGTATGGAGCATTGTGATGACAAGGGCTCGGAACACTGTGATACATGGGTCATGGAGGATTGTAATGACATGGGCATGGAGCATTGTGATGAGAAGGGCATCGAGATTTGTGATGACAAGCGTCATGGAGCTTTGTGATGACAAGGACATGGAGCAATATGTTGAGACGTTTCAGGGAGCATTGTGATGACAATGGCATGGAGCATTGTGATGCCAAGGGTCATGGAGCTGTGTGATAACAAATGTCATGGAGGAGTTTGATGACAAGGGCATGGTGCATTGTGATGAGAAGGGCAGGGAGCATTGTGATGACAGGTGTTATGGAACATTGTGATGTCATGGCTCATGAAGCATTGTGATGATATGGGCATGGAGCATGGTGATGACAGGTGTCAGTGAACAGTGTGAGATGCCAAGTGTTTTGAGCATTGTGATGACAAACATCTTGGATCATTGAGATGACAAGGGCATGGAGTAGTGTGATGACAGGCATCATGGAGCATTGTGATGAGTGTGTTATGGAACATTGTGATCACAAGGTTTAGGAGCATAGTGATGACAGAGGTCATGGATCATTTTGATTTCAAGGAGCATGGAACATTGTGATGACAAGGGCATGAAGCAATGTGATCCCAAATTTCAGGGAGGATTGTGATGACAATGGTAATGGAGTATTGTGATGAGAATCACATGGAGCACCGTGATGACAAGGTCATGTAGCATTTTGCTGACAAAGGCATGGAGCATTGTGATGACAAGTGTCATGGAACATTGTGATAACAGAGGTCATAGAGCATTAGGATGACAAGAGCATGGACCATTTTGATGAGAAGAGTCATGGAGCATTTTGATGACAAGAGCCACAGATCATTGTGTTGTCAGGGGTCATTGAGCGTTGTGATGACAGTGATCATGGAGGATTGGGCTGAAAATGTTCTTGGAGCATTGTGAACACAAGGGAATGGAGCATTGTGGTGACAATATCGTGGAGCATTGTGATGAGATGACCATGGAGTCTTTTGATGACAAGTCTCATGGAGCAAGCTGATGGAAAGGGGCATGGAGAATTGTGATTACAGTTGTCTTGGAGCATTGTGATGACAAGAGCATGGAGCATTGTGATGAGAAGTCCATGGAACATTCTGATGACCTGCATCATGGAGCTTTGTGATGACAATGTCAAGATGCATTGTGATTACAGGGGTCTTGGAGCCTTGTGATGAAAAGGGCATGGATCATTGTGATGACAAAGGCATGGAGCCTTGTCATGACAGGGTTCAAGGAGCATACTGACAACAAGTGTCAGGGAGCATTGTGATGACAAGTGTCATGGAGCACTGTGATGACAAGCGTCATGGAGCCTTGTGATAACCGGGGTCTTGGAGCATTGTGATGAAAAGTGAATGCATCATTGTGATGAAAAAGGCATGGTGCCTTGTCATGATAGGGTTCAAGGAGCACCCTGACGAGAAGTGTCAGGGAGCATTGTGATGAAAAGTGTATTGAGCATTGTGATGACAAAGGTCATGGAGCATTGTGATGAGAAGTCCATGGATAATTGGAATGACGAGCGTCATGGGCTGTTGTGATGACAAGTGTTATGGAACATTGTGATCACAAGGGTTTGAGGCATAGTGATGACAGAGGTCATGGAGCATTTTGATTTCATTGTGATGACAAAATTATGAAGCATTATGATGAAGGGCATGGTGCATTGTGATGATAGCGTTCATGGAGCACTGAGATGAAAAGTGTCATGGAGCATTGTTATGACAGGGGTCTTGGAGCATTGTGATGACAAGGGCATGGAGCATTGTGATGAGAAGGCCAAGGAGAATACTGATGACATGCGTCATGGAGCTTCGTGATGACAAGGGCATAGAGCATTTTGATTACAGGGGTCTTGGAACATTGAGATGAAATGGGGCATGGAGCATTGTGATTACAGGGGTAATGGAGCACTGTGATGACAAGTGAATCGAGCATTGTGATGAAAAAGGCATGGATCCTATTCATGACAGGATTCAAGGAGCATTCCGAAGACAAGTGTCAGGGTGCATTGTGATGACAAGTGTATTGAGCATTGTGATGACAAACGTCATGGAGCATTGAGATGACAAGGGCATGGAGTATTGTGATGACAGGCATCATGGAGTGTTGTGATGACAAGACTTATGGAACATTGTGATCACACGGGTTTGGAGCATTGCGATGACAGAGTTCATGGATCATATTGATTTCAAGGAGCATGGATCTTTGTGATGACAAGGGCATGAAGCAATGTGATCCCAAGATGCATAGACGATTGTGATGACAATGGTAATGGAGGAATGTGATGACAAGCGCATGGAGCATTGTGATGAAAAGGTCATGTAGCGTTTTGCTGACAAAGGCATGGAGCATTGTGATGACAAGTGTCATGGAGCACTGTGATGACAAATGTCACGTAGCATTGTGATTACAGGGGTCATGGAGCATTGGGATGACACGGCCCAGGATCATTGTGTTGACAAGTGTTATGGAGAATTTTGATGACAAGAGTCCCGGATCATTGTGTTGTCAGGGGTCATGGAGCGTTGTGATGACAGTGGTCATGGAGCATTTGGATGACAAGTGTCATGGAGCATTGTGATCATAAGGTCATGGAGCATTGGGCTGAAAATGTTCATGGAGTATTGTGATGAGAGGTGTCATGGAGCATTGTGATGACAAGGGAATGGAGCATTGTGATGACAATGTCCTGGAGCATTTAATGAGAAGACCATGGAGCCATGTGATAACAAGTCTCATAGAGCATTCTCACGAAAAGCGGCATGGAGCACTGTAATTACTGTGGTCTTGTAGCATTGTGATGAACAGGGCATGGAGCATTGTGATGAAAAACGCATGGAGCCTTGTCATGACAGTGTTCCAAGAGGATATTGACATCAAGTGTCAGGGACCATTGTGATGATAAGTGAATTGAGCATTGTGATGCCAAAGCTCATAGAGCATTGTGATGAGAAGACCATGGATAAATTTGATGACGAGCATCATGGGGTGTTGTGAGGTCAAGTGTTATGGAACATTGTGATCACAAGGGAGTGGAGCCTTGTGATGACAGAGGTCATGGAGCATTTTGAGTTCATTCTGATGACAATAGCATGAAGCACTATGATGATGGGCATGGTGCATTGTGATGACAGTGTTCATGGAGAATTGAGATGAAAAGGGGCATGGAGCATTGTATTTACAAGGGTCTTGGAGCTTTGTGATGAGAAGGGCATGCAACATTGTGATGAGAAGGCCATGAAGGATTCTGATGGCATGCGTCATGGAGCTTTGTGATGACAAGGGCATGGAGCATTGTGATGAGAAGACCATGGATAATGGTGATGACGAGCTTCATGGGGCGTTGTGATGAAAAGTGTTATGGAACATTGTGATCCCAAGGGTTTAGAGCATTGTGATGGCTGATGTCTTGGAGCATTTTGATTTCATTTTGATTACAATAGCGTGAAGCAATATGATGATGGGCGTGTTGCATTGTGATGACAAGGTTCATGGAGCATTGAGATGAAAAGAGGCATGGAGCATTGTGATGAAAGGGGTCTAGGAGCTTTGTGATGACAGAGGTCATGGATCATTTTGATTTCCTTGTGATGACAATAGCCTGAAGCTTTATGATGATGGGCATGGTCCATTGTGATGACAGGTGTAATGGAGCATTGAGATGAAAGGGACATGGAGCATTGTGATGAGAAGACCATGGATAATGGTGATGACGAGCGTCATGGGGCGTTGTGATGAAAAGTGTTATGGAACATTGGGATCCCAAGGATTTAGAGCATTGTGATGGCAGATGTCATGGAGCATATTTAATTCATTTTGATTACAATAGCGTGAAGCAATATGATGATGGGCATGCTGAATTGTGATGATAGGGTTCATGGAGCATTTAGATGAAAAGTGGCATGGAGCATTGTGATTACAGGGTTCTTGGAATATTGTGATGACAAGAGCATGGAGCAATGTGATGCCAAATGTCATGGACCTTTGTGATGACAAATGTCATGTAGCATTTTGATGACAAGGGCATGGTGCATTGTGATGAGTAGGACAGAGAGAAATGTGATGAGAGGGTCATGGAGCAGTTGTATGAAAACTTTCCTGGAACATTTTGATGACAGGGATTATGGATCATTGTGATGTCAAGGGTCATCGAGCATTGTGATGAAAAGTGTCATGGTGCATTTTGATGACAGGGCTTATAGTACATTGTGATGTCAGGGGTCATGGAGCAGTGTGATGATAAGGGCATGTAGCATTGTGATGACAGGGGTCATGGAACATTGTGATGACATGGTTAAGGGAGTATTGTGATGACTAGTGATGGAACATTGTGATATCAGTGGTGAGAGAGCATTTTGATGAGAATTGCATGGAGAAATTTGATGAAAATGTTTATGGAGCATTGTGATGACAAGCTTGTGGAGAATTGTGATGACAAGTGCATGGCATATTGTGATGACATGTGTCATGGAGCATTGTGCTGACAAGCACATGGAGCATTTTGGTGAACAATGGCATGGAGCATTGTGATGACAGAGGCATGACGAATTGGTCTGACAAGTTTCATGGATTATTGTGATGACAGTGGGCATGGCGAATTGTGATGACAAGGGCATGGAGCATTGTGAGGACAAGTTTGTGGAGTATTGTGAAGACAGGTGTCCGGGAGCATTGTGATGACATATGTTCTGGTCCATTGTGATGAGAATGGCATGGGTAATTGTGATGCCAAGTGTCATGGAGGATTGTGATGTCAAACGTAATGCAGCATGTGATGACAAGGTCTTGGTGCATTGTGATGACAAGGGCCATTGAGAAGTTTGATGACAAGTCGTGAAGCATTGTGATGACAAGCGCATGTACCTTGCTATGACAGAGGTCAAGGAGCATTGCGATTACAAATGCATGGAGAAGAGTGATGACAAGAGCATGTAGCATTGTGAGGAGAAGTGTTTTGGAGCATTGTGACGACAAGGCCGTGGAGAATTGTGATGACAAGGGACATGGAGCATTGTGAGGACCAGGGCATGGAGCACTGTGATGACAAGAACGTGGAGCATTGTAATGAGAAGTCCATGGATAATAGTGATGACGAGTGTCATGGAGCACTGTAATGGCAAGGGGCATGAAGCATTGTGAGGACAGCTCTCATGGAGCATTGTGATGACAACTGTCATGGAGCTTTCTGATGACAAGCTTGTGGAGAATTGTGATGACAATGGCATGGAGCATTGTGATGGAAAGGGTATGGATCATTGTGATGAAAAAGGCATGGACCCTTTTCATGACAGGATTCAAGGAGTATTCCGAAGACAAGAGTCAGGGAGCATTGTGATGACAAAGGTCATGGAGCATTGAGATGACAAGGGCATGGTGTATTGTGATGACAGGCATCATGGAGCATTGTGATGACAAGTATTATGGAACATTGTGATCACACGGGTTTGGAGCATTGCGATGACATTGTTCATGGATCATATTGATTTCAAGGAGCATGGATCTTTGTGATGAAAAGGGCATGAAGCAATGTGATCCCATGATTTATGGAGGATTGTGATGACAATGGTAATGGAGGAATATGATGACAAGCGCATGGAGCATTGTGATGAAAAGGTCATGTAACGTTTTGCTGACAAAGGCATGGAGCATTGTGATGACAATTTCCTGGAGCATTTAATGAGAAGACAATGGAGCCATTTGATGACAAGTCTCATAGAGCATTCTCACGAAAAGCGGCATGGAGCATTGTGATTACTGTGGTCTTGGAGCATTGTGATGAACAGGGTATGGAGCATTGTGATGAAAAAGGCATGGAGCTTTGTCATGACAGGGTTCCAAGAGCATATTGAAATCAAGTGTCAGGGACCATTGTGATGATAAGTGAATTGAGCATGGTGATGCCAAAGCTCATGGAGTATTGTGATGAGAAGACCATGGATAATTTTGATGACGAGTGTCATGGGGTGTTGTGAGGTCACGTGTTATGGAACATTGTGATCACAAGGGATTGGAGCCTTGTGATGACAGAGGTCATGGAGCATTTTGAGTTCATTCTGATGACAATAGCATGAAGCACTATGATGATGGGCATGGTGCATTGTGATGACAGTGTTCATGGAGAATTGAGATGAAGAGGGGCATGGAGCATTGTAGTTACAAGGGTCTTGGAGCTTTGTGAAGAGAAGGACATGCAGCATTGTGATGAGAAGGCCATGGAGGATTCTGATGACATGCGTCATGGAGCTTTGTGATGACAAGGGCATGGAGCATTGTGATGAGAAGACCATGGATAATGGTGATGACGAGCTTCATGGGGCGTTGTGATGAAAAGTGCTATGGAACATTGTGATCCCAAGGGTTTAGAGCATTGTGATGGCAGATGTCTTGGAGAATTTTGATTTCATTTTGATTACAATAGCGTGAAGCAATATGATGATGGGCATGTTGCATTGTGATGACAAGGTTCATGGAGCATTGAGATGAAAAGGGGCATGGAGCATTGTGATGAAAGGGGTCTAGGAGCTTTGTGATGACAGAGGTCATGGATCATTTGGATTTCATTGTGATGACAATAGCCTGAAGCTTTATGATGATGGGCATGGTCCATTGTGATGACAGGTGTAATCGAGCATTGAGATAAAAAGGGGCATGGAGCATTGTGTTTATAGGGGTATAGGAGCATTGTGATGACAAGAGCATGGAGCATTGTGATGAAAAGTGCTTGGAGCCTTTT
The DNA here is from genome assembly GCF_025265405.1 of Mesoplodon densirostris. Classification (NCBI taxonomy): domain Eukaryota; kingdom Metazoa; phylum Chordata; class Mammalia; order Artiodactyla; family Ziphiidae; genus Mesoplodon; species Mesoplodon densirostris. The sequence goes on from NC_082682.1 coordinate 5,563,802, forward strand.
CATGACATGTTTCAAGGAGCATTCTGATGACGAGTGTCAGGGAGCATTGTGATGACAAAGATCATGGAGCACTGTGATGACAGGTGTCATGGAGCATTGTGATGAGAAAGTCATGAGCATTGGGCTGAAAATATTCATGGAGTATTGTGGTGACAGGGTTCGTGGATCCTTTTGATGGCAAGGGAATGGAACAATGTAATGACAAGGTCCTGTAATATTGTGATGAGAAGACCATGGAGCCTTGTGATGACAAGTCTGATGGAGCATTCTGATGAAAAGGGGCATGGGGCATTGTGATTACAGGGCCCTGGATCATTGTAATGACAAGAGCAAGGAGCTTTGTGATGAGAAGGCCATGGAGCATTCTCATGATTTGTGTCATGGTATTTTGTGATGACAAGGGCATGGACCATTGTGATTGCAGGCGTCTTGGAGCTTTGTGATGACAAGGGTCATAGAGCCTTGTGAGGAGAAGGCCGTGGGACATTATGATGGCGGGGGTCATGGAGCATTGTTATGACGGGGGTAATGGAACCTTGTGATGAAAAGGGCACGGAACATAGGTCTATAAAATTTCATGGATTATTGTGATGACAGTGGGTATGGAGCATTGTGATGACAAGGGCTCGGAACACTGTGATACATGGGTCATGGAGGATTGTAATGACATGGGCATGGAGCATTGTGATGAGAAGGGCATCGAGAATTGTGATGACAAGCGTCATGGAGCTTTGTGATGACAAGGACATGGAGCAATATGTTGAGACGTTTCAGGGAGCGTTGTGATGACAATGGCATGGAGCATTGTGATGCCAAGGGTCATGGAGCTGTGTGATAACAAATGTCATGGAGGAGTTTGATGATAAGGGCATAGTGCATTGTGATGAGAAGGGCAGGGAGCATTGTGATGACAGGTGTTATGGAACATTGTGATGTCAGGGCTCATGAAGCATTGTGATGATATGGGCATGGAGCATGGTGATGACAGGTGTCAGTGAACAGTGTGAGATGCCAAGTGTTTTGAGCATTGTGATGACAAACATCTTGGATCATTGAGATGACAAGGGCATGGAGTAGTGTGATGACAGGCATCATGGAGCATTGTGATGAGTGTGTTATGGAACATTGTGATCACAAGGTTTAGGAGCATAGTGATGACAGAGGTCATGGATCATTTTGATTTCAAGGAGCATGGAACATTGTGATGACAAAGGCATGAAGCAATGTGATCCCAAGTTTCAGGGAGGATTGTTATGACAATGATAATGAAGTATTGTAATGAGAATCACATGGAGCACCGTGATGACAAGGTCATGTAGCATTTTGCTGACAAAGGCATGGAGCATTGTGATGACAAGTGTCATGGAACATTGTGATAACAGGGGTCATAGAGCATTAGGATGACAAGAGCATGGACCATTTTGATGAGAAGAGTCATGGAGCATTTTGATGACAAGAGCCACAGATCATTGTGTTGTCAGGGGTCATTGAGCGTTGTGATGACAGTGGTCATGGAGGATTGGGCTGAAAATGTTCTTGGAGCATTGTGAACACAAGGGAATGGAGCATTGTGGTGACAATATCGTGGAGCATTGTGATGAGATGACCATGGAGTCTTTTGATGACAAGTCTCATGGAGCAAGCTGATGGAAAGGGGCATGGAGCATTGTGATTACAGTTGTCTTGGAGCATTGTGATGACAAGAGCATGGAGCATTTTGATGAGAAGTCCATGGAACATTCTGATGACCTGCATCATGGAGCTTTGTGATGACAATGTCAAGATGCATTGTGATTACAGGGGTCTTGGAGCCTTTTGATGAAAAGGGCATGGATCATTGTGATGACAAAGGCATGGAGCCTTGTCATGACAGGGTTCAAGGAGCATACTGACGACAAGTGTCAGGGAGCATTGTGATGACAAGTGTCATGGAGCACTGTGATGACAAGCGTCATGGAGCCTTGTGATAACCGGGGTCTTGGAGCATTGTGATGAAAAGTGAATGCATCATTGTGATGAAAAAGGCATGGTGCCTTGTCATGATAGGGTTCAAGGAGCACCCTGACGAGAAGTGTCAGGGAGCATTGTGATGAAAAGTGTATTGAGCATTGTGATGACAAAGGTCATGGAGCATTGTGATGAGAAGTCCATGGATAATTGGAATGACGGGCGTCATGGGCTGTTGTGATGACAAGTGTTATGGAACATTGTGATCACAAGGGTTTGAGGCATAGTGATGACAGAGGTCATGGAGCATTTTGATTTCATTGTGATGACAAAATTATGAAGCATTATGATGAAGGGCATGGTGCATTGTGATGATAGCGTTCATGGAGCACTGAGATGAAAAGTGTCATGGAGCATTGTTATGACAGGGGTCTTGGAGCATTGTGATGACAAGGGCATGGAGCATTGTGATGAGAATACCAAGGAGAATACTGATGACATGCGTCATGGAGCTTCGTGATGACAAGGGCAAGGAACATTTTGATTACAGGGGTCTTGGAACATTGAGATGAAAAGGGGCATGGAGCATTGTGATTACAGGGGTAATGGAGCACTGTGATGACAAGTGAATCGAGCATTGTGATGAAAAAGGCATGGATCCTATTCATGACAGGATTCAAGGAGCATTCCGAAGACAAGTGTCAGGGAGCATTTGGATGACAAGTGTCATGGAGAATTGTGATCATAAGGTCATGGAGCATTGGGCTGAAAATGTTCATGGAGTATTGTGATGAGAGGTGTCATGGAGCATTGTGATGACAAGGGAATGGAGCATTGTGATGACAATGTCCTGGAGCATTTAATGAGAAGACCATGGAGCCATGTGATAACAAGTCTCATAGAGCATTCTCACGAAAAGCGGCATGGAGCACTGTAATTACTATGGTCTTGGAGCATTGTGATGAACAGGGCATGGAGCATTGTGATGAAAAAGGCATGGAGCCTTGTCATGACAGTGTTCCAAGAGGATATTAACATCAAGTGTCAGGGACCATTGTGATGATAAGTGAATTGAGCATTGTGATGCCAAAGCTCATAGAGCATTGTGATGAGAAGACCATGGATAAATTTGATGACGAGCATCATGGGGTGTTGTGAGGTCAAGTGTTATGGAACATTGTGATCACAAGGGAGTGGAGCCTTGTGATGACAGAGGTCATGGAGCATTTTGAGTTCATTCTGATGACAATAGCATGAAGCACTATGATGATGGGCATGGTGCATTGTGATGACAGTGTTCATGGAGAATTGAGATGAAAAGGGGCATGGAGCATTGTAGTTACAAGGGTCTTGGAGCTTTGTGATGAGAAGGGCATGCAACATTGTGATGAGAAGGCCATGAAGGATTCTGATGACATGCGTCATGGAGCTTTGTGATGACAAGGGCATGGAGCATTGTGATGAGAAGACCATGGATAATGGTGATGACGAGCTTCATGGGGCGTTGTGATGAAAAGTGTTATGGAACATTGTGATCCCAAGGGTTTAGATCATTGTGATGGCTGATGTCTTGGAGCATTTTGATTTCATTTTGATTACAATAGCGTGAAGCAATATGATGATGGGCGTGTTGCATTGTGATGACAAGGTTCATGGAGCATTGAGATGAAAAGAGGCAGGGAGCATTGTGATGAAAGGGGTCTAGTAGCTTTGTGATGACAGAGGTCATGGATCATTTTGATTTCCTTGTGATGACAATAGCCTGAAGCTTTATGATGATGGGCATGGTCCATTGTGATGACAGGTGTAATGGAGCATTGAGATGAAAGGGACATGGAGCATTGTGATGAGAAGACCATGGATAATGGTGATGACGAGCGTCATGGGGCGTTGTGATGAAAAGTGTTATGGAACATTGGGATCCCAAGGATTTAGAGCATTGTGATGGCAGATGTCATGGAGCATATTTAATTCATTTTGATTACAATAGCGTGAAGCAATATGATGATGGGCATGTTGAATTGTGATGATAGGGTTCATGGAGCATTTAGATTAAAAGTGGCATGGAGCATTGTGATTACAGGGTTCTTGGAACATTGTGATGACAAGAGCATGGAGCATTGTGATGCCAAAGGTCATGGACCTTTGTGATGACAAATGTCATGTAGCATTTTGATGACAAGGGCATGGTGCATTGTGATGAGTAGGACAGAGAGCAATGTGATGAGAGGTTCATGGAGCAGTTGGATGAAAAGTTTCCTGGAACATTTTGATGACAGGGGTTATGGATCATTGTGATGTCAAGGGTCACCGAGCATTGTGATGAAAAGGGTCATGGTGCATTTTGATGACACGGCTTATAGTACATTGTGATGTCAGGGGTCATGGAGCAGTGTGATGATAAGGGCATGTAGCATTGTGATGACAGGGGTCATGGACCATTGTGATGACATGGTTGAGGGAGTATTGTGATGACTAGTGATGGAACATTGTGATATCAGTGGTGAGAGAGCATTTTGATGAGAATTGCATGGAGAAATTTGATGAAAAGTTTTATGGAGCATTGTGATGACAAGCTTGTGGAGAATTGTGATGACAAGTGCATGGCATATTGTGATGACATGTGTCATGGAGCATTGTGCTGACAAGCACATGGAGCATTTTGGTGAACAATGGCATGGAGCATTGTGATGACAGAGGCATGACGAATTGGTCTGACAAGTTTCATGGATTATTGTGATGACAGTGGGCATGGCGAATTGTGATGACAAGGGCATGGAGCATTGTGAGGACAAGTTTGTGGAGTATTGTGAAGACAGGTGTCCGGGAGCATTGTGATGACATATGTTCTGGTCCATTGTGATGAGAATGGCATGGGTAATTGTGATGCCAAGTGTCATGGAGGATTGTGATGTCAAACGTAATGCAGCGTGTGATGACAAGGTCTTGGTGCATTGTGATGACAAGGGCCATTGAGAAGTTTGATGACAAGGTCGTGAAGCATTGTAATGACAAGCGCATGTACCTTGCTATGACAGAGGTCAAGGAGCATTGCGATTACAAATGCATGGAGAAGAGTGATGACAAGAGCATGTAGCATTGTGATGAGAAGTGTTTTGGAGCATTGTGATGACAAGGCCTTGGAGAATTGTGATGACAAGGGACATGGAGCATTGTGAGGACCAGGGCATGGAGCACTGTGATGACAAGAACGTGGAGCATTGTAATGAGAAGTCCATGGATAATAGTGATGACGAGTGTCATGGAGCACTGTAATGGCAAGGGGCATGGAGCATTGTGAGGACAGCTCTCATGGAGCATTGTGATGACAACTGTCATCGAGCTTTCTGATGACAAGCTTGTGGAGTATTGTGATGACAATGGCATGGAGCATTGTGATGGAAAGGGTATGGATCATTGTGATGAAAAAGGCATGGACCCTTTTCATGACAGGATTCAAGGAGTATTCTGAAGACAAGTGTCAGGGAGCATTGTGATGACAAAGGTCATGGAGCATTGAGATGACAAGGGCATGGAGTATTGTGATGACAGGCATCATGGAGCGTTGTGATGACAAGTATTATTGAACATTGTGATCACACGGGTTTGGAGCATTGTGATGACATTGTTCATGGATCATATTGATTTCAAGGAGCATGGATCTTTGTGATGAAAAGGGCATGAAGCAATGTGATCCCATGATTTATGGAGGATTGTGATGACAATGGTAATGGAGGAATATGATGACAAGCGCATGGAGCATTGTGATGAAAAGGTCATGTAACGTTTTGCTGACAAAGGCATGGAACATTGTGATGACAATTTCCTGGAGCATTTAATGAGAAGACAATGGAGCCATTTGATGACAAGTCTCATAGAGCATTCTCACGAAAAGCGGCATGGAGCATTGTGATTACTGTGGTCTTGGAGCATTGTGATGAACAGGGTATGGAGCATTGTGATGAAAAAGGCATGGAGCTTTGTCATGACAGGGTTCCAAGAGCATATTGAAATCAAGTGTCAGGGACCATTGTGATGATAAGTGAATTGAGCATGGTGATGCCAAAGCTCATGGAGCATTGTGATGAGAAGACCATGGATAATTTTGATGACGAGTGTCATGGGGCGTTGTGAGGTCAAGTGTTATGGAACATTGTGATCACAAGGGATAGGAGCCTTGTGATGACAGAGGTCATGGAGCATTTTGAGTTCATTCTGATGACAATAGCATGAAGCACTATGATGATGGGCATGGTGCATTGTGATGACAGTGTTCATGGAGAATTGAGATGAAAAGGGGCATGGAACATTGTAGTTACAAGGGTCTTGGAGCTTTGTGAAGAGAAGGGCATGCAGCATTGTGATGAGAAGGCCATGGAGGATTCTGATGACATGCGTCATGGAGCTTTGTGATGACAAGGGCATGGAGCATTGTGATGAGAAGACCATGGATAATGGTGATGACGAGCTTCATGGGGCGTTGTGATGAAAAGTGTTATGGAACATTGTGATCCCAAGGGTTTAGAACATTGTGATGGCTGATGTCTTGGAGCATTTTGATTTCATTTTGATTACAATAGCGTGAAGCAATATGATGATGGGCGTGTTGCATTGTGATGACAAGGTTCATGGAGCATTGAGATGAAAATGGGCATGGAGCATTGTGATCAAAGGGGTCTAGGAGCTTTGTGATGACAGAGGTCATGGATCAATTTGATTTCCTTGTGATGACAATAGCCTGAAGCTTTATGATGATGGGCATGGTCCATTGTGATGACAGGTGTAATCGAGCATTGAGATGAAAAGTGGCATGGAACATTGTGTTTATAGGGGTATAGGAGCATTGTGATGACAAGAGCATGGAGCATTGTGATGAAAAGTGCTTGGAGCCTTTTCATGACATGTTTCAAGGAGCATTCTGATGACGAGTGTCAGGGAGCATTGTGATGACAAAGATCATGGAGCACTGTGATGACAGGTGTCATGGAGCATTGTGATGAGAAAGTCATGAGCATTGGGCTGAAAATATTCATGGAGTATTGTGGTGACAGGGTTCGTGGATCCTTTTGATGGCAAGGGAATGGAACAATGTAATGACAAGGTCCTGGAGCATTGTGATGAGAAGACCATGGAGCCTTGTGATGACAAGTCTGATGGAGCATTCTGATGAAAAGGGGCATGGGGCATTGTGATTACAGGGCCCTGGATCATTGTAATGACAAGAGCAAGGAACTTTTGATGAGAAGGCAATGGAGCATTCTCATGATTTGTGTCATGGTATTTTGTGATGACAAGGGCATGGACCATTGTGATTGCAGGCGTCTTGGAGCTTTGTGATGACAAGGGTCATGGAGCCTTGTGAGGAGAAGGCCGTGGGACATTATGATGGCAGGTGTCATGGAGCATTGTTATGACGGGGGTAATGGAACATTGTGATGAAAAGGGCACGGAACATAGGTTTATAAAATTTCATGGATTATTGTGATGACAGTGGGTATGGAGCATTGTGATGACAAGGGCTCGGAACACTGTGATACATGGGTCATGGAGGATTGTAATGACATGGGCATGGAGCATTGTGATGAGAAGGGCATCGAGATTTGTGATGACAAGCGTCATGGAGCTTTGTGATGACAAGGACATGGAGCAATATGTTGAGACGTTTCAGGGAGCATTGTGATGACAATGGCATGGAGCATTGTGATGCCAAGGGTCATGGAGCTGTGTGATAACAAATGTCATGGAGGAGTTTGATGACAAGGGCATGGTGCATTGTGATGAGAAGGGCAGGGAGCATTGTGATGACAGGTGTTATGGAACATTGTGATGTCATGGCTCATGAAGCATTGTGATGATATGGGCATGGAGCATGGTGATGACAGGTGTCATTGAACAGTGTGAGATGCCAAGTGCTTTGAGCATTGTGATGACAAACATCTTGGATCATTGAGATGACAAGGGCATGGAGTAGTGTGATGACAGGCATCATGGAGCATTGTGATGAGTGTGTTATGGAACATTGTGATCACAAGGGTTTGGAGCATAGTGATGACAGAGGTCATGGATCATTTTGATTTCAAGGAGCATGGAACATTGTGATGACAAGGGCATGAAGCAATATGATCCCAAGTTTCAGGGAGGATTGTTATGACAATGGTAATGGAGTATTGTGATGAGAATCACATGGAGCACCGTGATGACAAGGTCATGTAGCATTTTGCTGACAAAGGCATGGAGCATTGTGATGACAAGTGTCATGGAACATTGTGATAACAGGGGTCATAGAGCATTAGGATGACAAGAGCATGGACCATTTTGATGAGAAGAGTCATGGAGCATTTTGATGACAAGAGCCACAGATCATTGTGTTGTCAGGGGTCATTGAGCGTTGTGATGACAGTAATCATGGAGGATTGGGCTGAAAATGTTCTTGGAGCATTGTGAACACAAGGGAATGGAGCATTGTGGTGACAATATCGTGGAGCATTGTGATGAGATGACCATGGAGTCTTTTGATGACAAGTCTCATGGAGCAAGCTGATGGAAAGGGGCATGGAGAATTGTGATTACAGTTGTCTTGGAGCATTGTGATGACAAGAGCATGGAGCATTGTGATGAGAAGTCCATGAAACATTCTGATGACCTGCATCATGGAGCTTTGTGATGACAATGTCAAGATGCATTGTGATTACAGGGGTCTTGGAGCCTTGTGATGAAAAGGGCATGGATCATTGTGATGACAAAGGCATGGAGCCTTGTCATGACAGGGTTCAAGGAGCATACTGACAACAAGTGTCAGGGAGCATTGTGATGACAAGTGTCATGGAGCACTGTGATGACAAGCGTCATGGAGCCTTGTGATAACCGGGGTCTTGGAGCATTGTGATGAAAAGTGAATGCATCATTGTGATGAAAAAGGCATGGTGCCTTGTCATGATAGGGTTCAAGGAGCACCCTGACGAGAAGTGTCAGGGAGCATTGTGATGAAAAGTGTATTGAGCATTGTGATGACAAAGGTCATGGAGCATTGTGATGAGAAGTCCATGGATAATTGGAATGACGAGCGTCATGGGCTGTTGTGATGACAAGTGTTATGGAACATTGTGATCACAAGGGTTTGAGGCATAGTGATGACAGAGGTCATGGAGCATTTTGATTTCATTGTGATGACAAAATTATGAAGCATTATGATGAAGGGCATGGTGCATTTTGATGATAGCGTTCATGGAGCACTGAGATGAAAAGTGTCATGGAGCATTGTTATGACAGGGGTCTTGGAGCATTGTGATGACAAGGGCATGGAGCATTGTGATGAGAAGGCCAAGGAGAATACTGATGACATGCGTCATGGAGCTTCGTGATGGCAAGGGCATAGAGCATTTTGATTACAGGGGTCTTGGAACATTGAGATGAAATGGGGCATGGAGCATTGTGATTACAGGGGTAATGGAGCACTGTGATGACAAGTGAATCGAGCATTGTGATGAAAAAGGCATGGATCCTATTCATGACAGGATTCAAGGAGCATTCCGAAGACAAGTGTCAGGGTGCATTGTGATGACAAGTGTATTGAGCATTGTGATGACAAACGTCATGGAGCATTGAGATGACAAGGGCATGGAGTATTGTGATGACAGGCATCATGGAGTGTTGTGATGACAAGACTTATGGAACATTGTGATCACACGGGTTTGGAGCATTGCGATGACAGAGTTCATGGATCATATTGATTTCAAGGAGCATGGATCTTTGTGATGACAAGGGCATGAAGCAATGTGATCCCAAGATGCATAGAGGATTGTGATGACAATGGTAATGGAGGAATGTGATGACAAGCGCATGGAGCATTGTGATGAAAAGGTCATGTAGCGTTTTGCTGACAAAGGCATGGAGCATTGTGATGACAAGTGTCATGGAGCACTGTGATGACAAATGTCACGTAGCATTGTGATTACAGGGGTCATGGAGCATTGGGATGACACGGCCCAGGATCATTGTGTTGACAAGTGTTATGGAGAATTTTGATGACAATAGTCCCGGATCATTGTGTTGTCAGGGGTCATGGAGCGTTGTGATGACAGTGGTCATGGAGCATTTGGATGACAAGTGTCATGGAGCATTGTGATCATAAGGTCATGGAGCATTGGGCTGAAAATGTTCATGGAGTATTGTGATGAGAGGTGTCATGGAGCATTGTGATGACAAGGGAATGGAGCATTGTGATGACAATGTCCTGGAGCATTTAATGAGAAGACCATGGAGCCATGTGATAACAAGTCTCATAGAGCATTCTCACGAAAAGCGGCATGGAGCACTGTAATTACTATGGTCTTGTAGCATTGTGATGAACAGGGCATGGAGCATTGTGATGAAAAAGGCATGGAGCCTTGTCATGACAGTGTTCCAAGAGGATATTGACATCAAGTGTCAGGGACCATTGTGATGATAAGTGAATTGAGCATTGTGATGCCAAAGCTCATAGAGCATTGTGATGAGAAGACCATGGATAAATTTGATGACGAGCATCATGGGGTGTTGTGAGGTCAAGTGTTATGGAACATTGTGATCACAAGGGAGTGGAGCCTTGTGATGACAGAGGTCATGGAGCATTTTGAGTTCATTCTGATGACAATAGCATGAAGCACTATGATGATGGGCATGGTGCATTGTGATGACAGTGTTCATGGAGAATTGAGATGAAAAGGGGCATGGAGCATTGTAGTTACAAGGGTCTTGGAGCTTTGTGATGAGAAGGGCATGCAACATTGTGATGAGAAGGCCATGAAGGATTCTGATGGCATGCGTCATGGAGCTTTGTGATGACAAGGGCATGGAGCATTGTGATGAGAAGACCATGGATAATGGTGATGACGAGCTTCATGGGGCGTTGTGATGAAAAGTGTTATGGAACATTGTGATCCCAAGGGTTTAGAGCATTGTGATGGCTGATGTCTTGGAGCATTTTGATTTCATTTTGATTACAATAGCGTGAAGCAATATGATGATGGGCGTGTTGCATTGTGATGACAAGGTTCATGGAGCATTGAGATGAAAAGAGGCAGGGAGCATTGTGATGAAAGGGGTCTAGGAGCTTTGTGATGACAGAGGTCATGGATCATTTTGATTTCCTTGTGATGACAATAGCCTGAAGCTTTATGATGATGGGCATGGTCCATTGTGATGACAGGTGTAATGGAGCATTGAGATGAAAGGGACATGGAGCATTGTGATGAGAAGACCATGGATAATGGTGATGACGAGCGTCATGGGGCGTTGTGATGAAAAGTGTTATGGAACATTGGGATCCCAAGGATTTAGAGCATTGTGATGGCAGATGTCATGGAGCATATTTAATTCATTTTGATTACAATAGCGTGAAGCAATATGATGATGGGCATGCTGAATTGTGATGATAGGGTTCATGGAGCATTTAGATGAAAAGTGGCATGGAGCATTGTGATTACAGGGTTCTTGGAACATTGTGATGACAAGAGCATGGAGCAATGTGATGCCAAATGTCATGGACCTTTGTGATGACAAATGTCATGTAGCATTTTGATGACAAGGGCATGGTGCATTGTGATGAGTAGGACAGAGAGAAATGTGATGAGAGGGTCATGGAGCAGTTGTATGAAAACTTTCCTGGAACATTTTGATGACAGGGATTATGGATCATTGTGATGTCAAGGGTCATCGAGCATTGTGATGAAAAGGGTCATGGTGCATTTTGATGACAGGGCTTATAGTACATTGTGATGTCAGGGGTCATGGAGCAGTGTGATGATAAGGGCATGTAGCATTGTGATGACAGGGGTCATGGACCATTGTGATGACATGGTTGAGGGAGTATTGTGATGACTAGTGATGGAACATTGTGATATCAGTGGTGAGAGAGCATTTTGATGAGAATTGCATGGAGAAATTTGATGAAAAGGTTTATGGAGCATTGTGATGACAAGCTTGTGGAGAATTGTGATGACAAGTGCATGGCATATTGTGATGACATGTGTCATGGAGCATTGTGCTGACAAGCACATGGAGCATTTTGGTGAACAATGGCATGGAGCATTGTGATGACAGAGGCATGACGAATTGGTCTGACAAGTTTCATGGATTATTGTGATGACAGTGGGCATGGCGAATTGTGATGACAAGGGCATGGAGCATTGTGAGGACAAGTTTGTGGAGTATTGTGAAGACAGGTGTTCGGGAGCATTGTGATGACATATGTTCTGGTCCATTGTGATGAGAATGGCATGGGTAATTGTGATGCCAAGTGTCATGGAGGATTGTGATGTCAAACGTAATGCAGCATGTGATGACAAGGTCTTGGTGCATTGTGATGACAAGGGCCATTGAGAAGTTTGATGACAAGTCGTGAAGCATTGTGATGACAAGCGCATGTACCTTGCTATGACAGAGGTCAAGGAGCATTGCGATTACAAATGCATGGAGAAGAGTGATGACAAGAGCATGTAGCATTGTGATGAGAAGTGTTTTGGAGCATTGTGACGACAAGGCCGTGGAGAATTGTGATGAGAAGGGACATGGAGCATTGTGAGGACCAGGGCATGGAGCACTGTGATGACAAGAACGTGGAGCATTGTAATGAGAAGTCCATGGATAATAGTGATGACGAGTGTCATGGAGCACTGTAATGGCAAGGGGCATGAAGCATTGTGAGGACAGCTCTCATGGAGCATTGTGATGACAACTGTCATGGAGCTTTCTGATGACAAGCTTTTGGAGAATTGTGATGACAATGGCATGGAGCATTGTGATGGAAAGGGTATGGATCATTGTGATGAAAAAGGCATGGACCATTTTCATGACAGGATACAAGGAGTATTCCGAAGACAAGAGTCAGGGAGCATTGTGATGACAAAGGTCATGGAGCATTGAGATGACAAGGGCATGGTGTATTGTGATGACAGGCATCATGGAGCATTGTGATGACAAGTATTATGGAACATTGTGATCACACGGGTTTGGAGCATTGCGATGACATTGTTCATTGATCATATTGATTTCAAGGAGCATGGATCTTTGTGATGAAAAGGGCATGAAGCAATGTGATCCCATGATTTATGGAGGATTGTGATGACAATGGTAATGGAGGAATATGATGACAAGCGCATGGAGCATTGTGATGAAAAGGTCATGTAACGTTTTGCTGACAAAGGCATGGAGCATTGTGATGACAATTTCCTGGAGCATTTAATGAGAAGACAATGGAGCCATTTGATGACAAGTCTCATAGAGCATTCTCACGAAAAGCGGCATGGAGCATTGTGATTACTGTGGTCTTGGAGCATTGTGATGAACAGGGTATGGAGCATTGTGATGAAAAAGGCATGGAGCTTTGTCATGACAGGGTTCCAAGAGCATATTGAAATCAAGTGTCAGGGACCATTGTGATGATAAGTGAATTGAGCATGGTGATGCCAAAGCTCATGGAGTATTGTGATGAGAAGACCATGGATAATTTTGATGACGAGTGTCATGGGGTGTTGTGAGGTCACGTGTTATGGAACATTGTGATCACAAGGGATTGGAGCCTTGTGATGACAGAGGTCATGGAGCATTTTGAGTTCATTCTGATGACAATAGCATGAATCACTATGATGATGGGCATGGTGCATTGTGATGACAGTGTTCATGGAGAATTGAGATGAAGAGGGGCATGGAGCATTGTAGTTACAAGGGTCTTGGAGCTTTGTGAAGAGAAGGACATGCAGCATTGTGATGAGAAGGCCATGGAGGATTCTGATGACATGCGTCATGGAGCTTTGTGATGACAAGGGCATGGAGCATTGTGATGAGAAGACCATGGATAATGGTGATGACGAGCTTCATGGGGCGTTGTGATGAAAAGTGCTATGGAACATTGTGATCCCAAGGGTTTAGAGCATTGTGATGGCAGATGTCTTGGAGAATTTTGATTTCATTTTGATTACAATAGCGTGAAGCAATATGATGATGGGCATGTTTCATTGTGATGACAAGGTTCATGGAGCATTGAGATGAAAAGGGGCATGGAGCATTGTGATGAAAGGGGTCTAGGAGCTTTGTGATGACAGAGGTCATGGATCATTTGGATTTCATTGTGATGACAATAGCCTGAAGCTTTATGATGATGGGCATGGTCCATTGTGATGACAGGTGTAATCGAGCATTGAGATAAAAAGGGGCATGGAGCATTGTGTTTATAGGGGTATAGGAGCATTGTGATGACAAGAGCATGGAGCATTGTGATGAAAAGTGCTTGGAGCCTTTTCATGACATGTTTCAAGGAGCATTCTGATGACGAGTGTCAGGGAGCATTGTGATGACAAAGATCATGGAGCACTGTGATGACAGGTGTCATGGAGCATTGTGATGAGAAAGTCATGAGCATTGGGCTGAAAATATTCATGGAGTATTGTGGTGACAGGGTTCGTGGATCCTTTTGATGGCAAGGGAATGGAACAATGTAATGACAAGGTCCTATAATATTGTGATGAGAAGACCATGGAGCCTTGTGATGACAAGTCTGATGGAGCATTCTGATGAAAAGGGGCATGGGGCATTGTGATTACAGGGCCCTGGATCATTGTAATGACAAGAGCAAGGAGCTTTGTGATGAGAAGGCCATGGAGCATTCTCATGATTTGTGTCATGGTATTTTGTGATGACAAGGGCATGGACCATTGTGATTGCAGGCGTCTTGGAGCTTTGTGATGACAAGGGTCATGGAGCCTTGTGAGGAGAAGGCCGTGGGACATTATGATGGCGGGGGTCATGGAGCATTGTTATGACGGGGGTAATGGAACCTTGTGATGAAAAGGGCACGGAACATAGGTCTATAAAATTTCATGGATTATTGTGATGACAGTGGGTATGGAGCATTGTGATGACAAGGGCTCGGAACACTGTGATACATGGGTCATGGAGGATTGTAATGACATGGGCATGGAGCATTGTGATGAGAAGGGCATCGAGAATTGTGATGACAAGCGTCATGGAGCTTTGTGATGACAAGGACATGGAGCAATATGTTGAGACGTTTCAGGGAGCATTGTGATGACAATGGCATGGAGCATTGTGATGCCAAGGGTCATGGAGCTGTGTGATAACAAATGTCATGGAGGAGTTTGATGACAAGGGCATAGTGCATTGTGATGAGAAGGGCAGGGAGCATTGTGATGACAGGTGTTATGGAACATTGTGATGTCAGGGCTCATGAAGCATTGTGATGATATGGGCATGGAGCATGGTGATGACAGGTGTCAGTGAACAGTGTGAGATGCCAAGTGTTTTGAGCATTGTGATGACAAACATCTTGGATCATTGAGATGACAAGGGCATGGAGTAGTGTGATGACAGGCATCATGGAGCATTGTGATGAGTGTGTTATGGAACATTGTGATCACAAGGTTTAGGAGCATAGTGATGACAGAGGTCATGGATCATTTTGATTTCAAGGAGCATGGAACATTGTGATGACAAAGGCATGAAGCAATGTGATCCCAAGTTTCAGGGAGGATTGTTATGACAATGATAATGAAGTATTGTAATGAGAATCACATGGAGCACCGTGATGACAAGGTCATGTAGCATTTTGCTGACAAAGGCATGGAGCATTGTGATGACAAGTGTCATGGAACATTGTGATAACAGGGGTCATAGAGCATTAGGATGACAAGAGCATGGACCATTTTGATGAGAAGAGTCATGGAGCATTTTGATGACAAGAGCCACAGATCATTGTGTTGTCAGGGGTCATTGAGCGTTGTGATGACAGTGGTCATGGAGGATTGGGCTGAAAATGTTATTGGAGCATTGTGAACACAAGGGAATGGAGCATTGTGGTGACAATATCGTGGAGCATTGTGATGAGATGACCATGGAGTCTTTTGATGACAAGTCTCATGGAGCAAGCTGATGGAAAGGGGCATGGAGCATTGTGATTACAGTTGTCTTGGAGCATTGTGATGACAAGAGCATGGAGCATTTTGATGAGAAGTCCATGGAACATTCTGATGACCTGCATCATGGAGCTTTGTGATGACAATGTCAAGATGCATTGTGATTACAGGGGTCTTGGAGCCTTTTGATGAAAAGGGCATGGATCATTGTGATGACAAAGGCATGGAGCCTTGTCATGACAGGGTTCAAGGAGCATACTGACGACAAGTGTCAGGGAGCATTGTGATGACAAGTGTCATGGAGCACTGTGATGACAAGCGTCATGGAGCCTTGTGATAACCGGGGTCTTGGAGCATTGTGATGAAAAGTGAATGCATCATTGTGATGAAAAAGGCATGGTGCCTTGTCATGATAGGGTTCAAGGAGCACCCTGACGAGAAGTGTCAGGGAGCATTGTGATGAAAAGTGTATTGAGCATTGTGATGACAAAGGTCATGGAGCATTGTGATGAGAAGTCCATGGATAATTGGAATGACGGGCGTCATGGGCTGTTGTGATGACAAGTGTTATGGAACATTGTGATCACAAGGGTTTGAGGCATAGTGATGACAGAGGTCATGGAGCATTTTGATTTCATTGTGATGACAAAATTATGAAGCATTATGATGAAGGGCATGGTGCATTGTGATGATAGCGTTCATGGAGCACTGAGATGAAAAGTGTCATGGAGCATTGTTATGACAGGGGTCTTGGAGCATTGTGATGACAAGGGCATGGAGCATTGTGATGAGAATACCAAGGAGAATACTGATGACATGCGTCATGGCGCTTCGTGATGACAAGGGCAAGGAACATTTTGATTACAGGGGTCTTGGAACATTGAGATGAAAAGGGGCATGGAGCATTGTGATTACAGGGGTAATGGAGCACTGTGATGACAAGTGAATCGAGCATTGTGATGAAAAAGGCATGGATCCTATTCATGACAGGATTCAAGGAGCATTCCGAAGACAAGTGTCAGGGAGCATTTGGATGACAAGTGTCATGGAGCATTGTGATCATAAGGTCATGGAGCATTGGGCTGAAAATGTTCATGGAGTATTGTGATGAGAGGTGTCATGGAGCATTGTGATGACAAGGGAATGGAGCATTGTGATGACAATGTCCTGGAGCATTTAATGAGAAGACCATGGAGCCATGTGATAACAAGTCTCATAGAGCATTCTCACGAAAAGCGGCATGGAGCACTGTAATTACTATGGTCTTGGAGCATTGTGATGAACAGGGCATGGAGCATTGTGATGAAAAAGGCATGGAGCCTTGTCATGACAGTGTTCCAAGAGGATATTAACATCAAGTGTCAGGGACCATTGTGATGATAAGTGAATTGAGCATTGTGATGCCAAAGCTCATAGAGCATTGTGATGAGAAGACCATGGATAAATTTGATGACGAGCATCATGGGGTGTTGTGAGGTCAAGTGTTATGGAACATTGTGATCACAAGGGAGTGGAGCCTTGTGATGACAGAGGTCATGGAGCATTTTGAGTTCATTCTGATGACAATAGCATGAAGCACTATGATGATGGGCATGGTGCATTGTGATGACAGTGTTCATGGAGAATTGAGATGAAAAGGGGCATGGAGCATTGTAGTTACAAGGGTCTTGGAGCTTTGTGATTAGAAGGGCATGCAACATTGTGATGAGAAGGCCATGAAGGATTCTGATGACATGCGTCATGGAGCTTTGTGATGACAAGGGCATGGAGCATTGTGATGAGAAGACCATGGATAATGGTGATGACGAGCTTCATGGGGCGTTGTGATGAAAAGTGTTATGGAACATTGTGATCCCAAGGGTTTAGAGCATTGTGATGGCTAATGTCTTGGAGCATTTTGATTTCATTTTGATTACAATAGCGTGAAGCAATATGATGATGGGCGTGTTGCATTGTGATGACAAGGTTCATGGAGCATTGAGATGAAAAGAGGCATGGAGCATTGTGATGAAAGGGGTCTAGGAGCTTTGTGATGACAGAGGTCATGGATCATTTTGATTTCCTTGTGATGACAATAGCCTGAAGCTTTATGATGATGGGCATGGTCCATTGTGATGACAGGTGTAATGGAGCATTGAGATGAAAGGGACATGGAGCATTGTGATGAGAAGACCATGGATAATGGTGATGACGAGCGTCATGGGGCGTTGTGATGAAAAGTGTTATGGAACATTGGGATCCCAAGGATTTAGAGCATTGTGATGGCAGATGTCATGGAGCATATTTAATTCATTTTGATTACAATAGCGTGAAGCAATATGATGATGGGCATGTTGAATTGTGATGATAGGGTTCATGGAGCATTTAGATTAAAAGTGGCATGGAGCATTGTGATTACAGGGTTCTTGGAACATTGTGATGACAAGAGCATGGAGCATTGTGATGCCAAAGGTCATGGACCTTTGTGATGACAAATGTCATGTAGCATTTTGATGACAAGGGCAGGGTGCATTGTGATGAGTAGGACAGAGAGCAATGTGATTAGAGGTTCATGGAGCAGTTGGATGAAAAGTTTCCTGGAACATTTTGATGACAGGGGTTATGGATCATTGTGATGTCAAGGGTCACCGAGCATTGTGATGAAAAGGGTCATGGTGCATTTTGATGACACGGCTTATAGTACATTGTGATGTCAGGGGTCATGGAGCAGTGTGATGATAAGGGCATGTAGCATTGTGATGACAGGGGTCATGGACCATTGTGATGACATGGTTGAGGGAGTATTGTGATGACTAGTGATGGAACATTGTGATATCAGTGGTGAGAGAGCATTTTGATGAGAATTGCATGGAGAAATTTGATGAAAAGTTTTATGGAGCATTGTGATGACAAGCTTGTGGAGAATTGTGATGACAAGTGCATGGCATATTGTGATGACATGTGTCATGGAGCATTGTGCTGACAAGCACATGGAGCATTTTGGTGAACAATGGCATGGAGCATTGTGATGACAGAGGCATGACGAATTGGTCTGACAAGTTTCATGGATTATTGTGATGACAGTGGGCATGGCGAATTGTGATGACAAGGGCATGGAGCATTGTGAGGACAAGTTTGTGGAGTATTGTGAAGACAGGTGTCCGGGAGCATTGTGATGACATATGTTCTGGTCCATTGTGATGAGAATGGCATGGGTAATTGTGATGCCAAGTGTCATGGAGGATTGTGATGTCAAACGTAATGCAGCGTGTGATGACAAGGTCTTGGTGCATTGGGATGACAAGGGCCATTGAGAAGTTTGATGACAAGCTCGTGAAGCATTGTAATGACAAGCGCATGTACCTTGCTATGACAGAGGTCAAGGAGCATTGCGATTACAAATGCATGGAGAAGAGTGATGACAAGAGCATGTAGCATTGTGATGAGAAGTGTTTTGGAGCATTGTGATGACAAGGCCGTGGAGAATTGTGATGACAAGGGACATGGAGCATTGTGAGGACCAGGGCATGGAGCACTGTGATGACAAGAACGTGGAGCATTGTAATGAGAAGTCCATGGATAATAGTGATGACGAGTGTCATGGAGCACTGTAATGGCAAGGGGCATGGAGCATTGTGAGGACAGCTCTCATGGAGCATTGTGATGACAACTGTCATGGAGCTTTCTGATGACAAGCTTGTGGACTATTGTGATGACAATGGCATGGAGCATTGTGATGGAAAGGGTATGGATCATTGTGATGAAAAAGGCATGGACCCTTTTCATGACAGGATTCAAGGAGTATTCTGAAGACAAGTGTCAGGGAGCATTGTGATGACAAAGGTCATGGAGCATTGAGATGACAAGGGCATGGAGTATTGTGATGACAGGCATCATGGAGCGTTGTGATGACAAGTATTATTGAACATTGTGATCACACGGGTTTGGAGCATTGTGATGACATTGTTCATGGATCATATTGATTTCAAGGAGCATGGATCTTTGTGATGAAAAGGGCATGACGCAATGTGATCCCATGATTTATGGAGGATTGTGATGACAATGGTAATGGAGGAATATGATGACAAGCGCATGGAGCATTGTGATGAAAAGGTCATGTAACCTTTTGCTGACAAAGGCATGGAACATTGTGATGACAATTTCCTGGAGCATTTAATGAGAAGACAATGGAGCCATTTGATGACAAGTCTCATAGAGCATTCTCACGAAAAGCGGCATGGAGCATTGTGATTACTGTGGTCTTGGAGCATTGTGATGAACAGGGTATGGAGCATTGTGATGAAAAAGGCATGGAGCTTTGTCATGACAGGGTTCCAAGAGCATATTGAAATCAAGTGTCAGGGACCATTGTGATGATAAGTGAATTGAGCATGGTGATGCCAAAGCTCATGGAGCATTGTGATGAGAAGACCATGGATAATTTTGATGACGAGTGTCATGGGGCGTTGTGAGGTCAAGTGTTATGGAACATTGTGATCACAAGGGATTGGAGCATTGTGATGACAGAGGTCATGGAGCATTTTGAGTTCATTCTGATGACAATAGCATGAAGCACTATGATGATGGGCATGGTGCATTGTGATGACAGTGTTCATGGAGAATTGAGATGAAAAGGGGCATGGAACATTGTAGTTACAAGGGTCTTGGAGGTTTGTGAAGAGAAGGGCATGCAGCATTGTGATGAGAAGGCCATGGAGGATTCTGATGACATGCGTCATGGAGCTTTGTGATGACAAGGGCATGGAGCATTGTGATGAGAAGACCATAGATAATGGTGATGACGAGCTTCATGGGGCGTTGTGATGAAAAGTGCTATGGAACATTGTGATCCCAAGGGTTTAGAGCATTGTGATGGCAGATGTCTTGGAGCATTTTGATTTCATTTTGATTACAATAGCGTGAAGCAATATGATGATGGGCATGTTGCATTGTGATGACAAGGTTCATGGAGCATTGAGATGAAAATGGGCATGGATCATTGTGATCAAAGGGGTCTAGGAGCTTTGTGATGACAGAGGTCATGGATCAATTTGTTTTCCTTGTGATGACAATAGCCTGAAGCTTTATGATGATGGGCATGGTCCATTGTGATGACAGGTGTAATCGAGCATTGAGAGGAAAAGGGGCATGGAACATTGTGTTTATAGGGGTATAGGAGCATTGTGATGACAAGAGCATGGAGCATTGTGATGAAAAGTGCTTGGAGCCTTTTCATGACATGTTTCAAGGAGCATTCTGATGACGAGTGTCAGGGAGCATTGTGATGACAAAGATCATGGAGCACTGTGATGACAGGTGTCATGGAGCATTGTGATGAGAAAGTCATGAGCATTGGGCTGAAAATATTCATGGAGTATTGTGGTGACAGGGTTCGTGGATCCTTTTGATGGCAAGGGAATGGAGCAATGTAATGACAAGGTCCTGGAATATTGTGATGAGAAGACCATGGAGCCTTGTGATGACAAATCTGATGGAGCATTCTGATGAAAAGGGGCATGGGGCATTGTGATTACAGGGCCCTGGATCATTGTAATGACAAGAGCAAGGAACTTTTGATGAGAAGGCCATGGAGCATTCTCATGATTTGTGTCATGGTATTTTGTGATGACAAGGGCATGGACCATTGTGATTGCAGGTGTCTTGGAGCTTTGTGATGACAAGGGTCATGGAGCCTTGTGAGGAGAAGGCCGTGGGACATTATGATGGCAGGGGTCATGGAGCATTGTCATGACGGGGGTAATGGAACATTGTGATGAAAAGGGCACGGAACATAGGTTTATAAAATTTCATGGATTATTGTGATGACAGTGGGTATGGAGCATTGTGATGACAAGGGCTCGGAACACTGTGATACATGGGTCATGGAGGATTGTATTGAAATGGGCATGGAACATTGTGATGAGAAGGGCATCGAGAATTGTGATGACAAGCGTCATGGAGCTTTGTGATGACAAGGACATGGAGCAATATGTTGAGACGTTTCAGGGAGCATTGTGATGACAATGGCATGGAGCATTGTGATGCCAAGGGTCATGGAGCTGTGTGATAACAAATGTCATGGAGGAGTTTGATGACAAGGGCATGGTGCATTGTGATGAGAAGGGCAGGGAACATTGTGATGACAGGTGTTATGCAACATTGTGATGTCATGGCTCATGGAGCATTGTGATGATATGGGCATGGAGCATGGTGATGACAGGTGTCATGGAACAGTGTGAGATGCCAAGTGCTTTGAGCATTGTGATGACAAACATCTTGGATCATTGAAATGACAAGGGCATGGAGTAGTGTGATGACAGGCATCATGGAGCATTGTGATGAGTGTGTGATGGAACATTGTGATTACAAGGGTTTGGAGCATAGTGATGACAGAGGTCATGGATCATTTTGATTTCAAGGAGCATGGAACATTGTGATGACAAGGGCATGAAGCAATGTGATCCCAAGTTTCAGGGAGGATTGTGATGACAATGGTAATGGAGTATTGTGATGAGGATCACATGGAGCACCGTGATGACAAGTTCATGTAGCATTTTGCTGACAAAGGCATGGAGCATTGTGATGACAAGTGTCATGGAACATTGTGATAACAGAGGTCATAGAGCATTAGGATGACAAGAGCATGGACCATTTTGATGAGAAGAGTCATGGAGCATTTTGATGACAAGAGCCTCAGATCATTGTGTTGTCAGGGGTCATTGAGCGTTGTGATGACAGTGGTCATGGAGGATTGGGCTGAAAATGTTCTTGGAGCATTGTGAACACAAGGGAATGGAGCATTGTGGTGACAATATCGTGGAGCATTGTGATGAGATGGCCATGGAGTCTTTTGATGACAAGTCTCATGGAGCAAGCTGATGGAAAGGGGCATGGAGCATTGTGATTACAGTTGTCTTGGAGCATTGTGATGACAAGAGCATGGAACATTTTGATGAGAAGTCCATGGAACATTCTGATGACCTGCATCATGGAGCTTTGTGATGACAATGTCAAGATGCATTGTGATTACAGGGGTCTTGGAGCCTTGTGATAAAAAGGGCATGGATCATTGTGATGACAAAGGCATGGAGACTTGTCATGACAGGGTTCAAGGAGCATACTGACGACAAGTGTCAGGGAGCATTGTGATGACAAGTGTCATGGAGCACTGTGATGACAAGCGTCATGGAGCCTTGTGATAACCGGGGTCTTGGAGCATTGTGATGAAAAGTGAATGCATCATTGTGATGAAAAAGGCATGGTGCCTTGTCATGATAGGGTTCAAGGAGCACCCTGACGAGAAGTGTCAGGGAGCATTGTGATGAAAAGTGTATTGAGCATTGTGATGACAAAGGTCATGGAGCATTGTGATGAGAAGTCCATGGATAATTGGAATGACGAGCGTCATGGGCTGTTGTGATGACAAGTGTTATGGAACATTGTGATCACAAGGGTTTGAGGCATAGTGATGACAGAGGTCATGGAGCATTTTGATTTCATTGTGATGACAAAATTATGAAGCATTATGATGAAGGGCATGGTGCATTGTGATGATAGCGTTCATGGAGCACTGAGATGAAAAGTGTCATGGAGCATTGTTATGACAGGGGTCTTGGAGCATTGTGATGACAAGGGCATGGAGCATTGTGATGAGAAGGCCAAGGAGAATACTGATGACATGCGTCATGGAGCTTCGTGATGACAAGGGCATAGAGCATTTTGATTACAGGGGTCTTGGAACATTGAGATGAAAAGGGGCATGGAGCATTGTGATTACAGGGGTAATGGAGCACTGTGATGACAAGTGAATCGAGCATTGTGATGAAAAAGGCATGGATCCTATTCATGACAGGATTCAAGGAGCATTCCGAAGACAAGTGTCAGGGAGCATTGTGATGACAAGTGTATTGAGCATTGTGATGACAAAGGTCATGGAGCATTGAGATGACAAGGGCATGGAGTATTGTGATGACAGGCATCATGGAGTGTTGTGATGACAAGACTTATGGAACATTGTGATCACACGGGTTTGGAGCATTGCGATGAAAGAGTTCATGGATCATATTGATTTCAAGGAGCATGGATCTTTGTGATGACAAGGGCATGAAGCAATGTGATCCCAAGATGCATGGAGGATTGTGATGACAATGGTAATGGAGGAATGTGATGACAAGCACATGGAGCATTGTGATGAAAAGGTCATGTAGCGTTTTGCTGACAAAGGCATGGAGCATTGTGATGACAAGTGTCATGGAGCACTGTGATGACAAACGTCACGTAGCATTGTGATTACAGGGGTCATGGAGCATTGGGATGACACGGCCCAGGATCATTGTGTTGACAAGTGTTATGGAGAATTTTGATGACAAGAGTCCCGGATCATTGTGTTGTCAGGGGTCATGGAGCGTTGTGATGACAGTGGTCATGGAGCATTTGGATGACAAGTGTCATGGAGCATTGTGATCATAAGGTCATGGAGCATTGGGCTGAAAATGTTCATGGAGTATTGTGTTGAGAGGTGTCATGGAGCATTGTGATGACAAGGGAATGGAGCATTGTGATGACAATGTCCTGGAGCATTTAATGAGAAGACCATGGAGCCATGTGATAACAAGTCTCATAGAGCATTCTCACGAAAAGCGGCATGGAGCACTGTAATTACTATGGTCTTGGAGCATTGTGATGAACAGGGCATGGAGCATTGTGATGAAAAAGGCATGGAGCCTTGTCATGACAGTGTTCCAAGAGGATATTGACATCAAGTGTCAGGGACCATTGTGATGATAAGTGAATTGAGCATTGTGATGCCAAAGCTCATAGAGCATTGTGATGAGAAGACCATGGATGAATTTGATGACGAGCATCATGGGGTGTTGTGAGGTCAAGTGTTATGGAACATTGTGATCACAAGGGAGTGGAGCCTTGTGATGACAGAGGTCATGGAGCATTTTGAGTTCATTCTGATGACAATAGCATGAAGCACTATGATGATGGGCATGGTGCATTGTGATGACAGTGTTCATGGAGAATTGAGATGAAAAGGGGCATGGAGCATTGTAGTTACAAGGGTCTTGGAGCTTTGTGATGAGAAGGGCATGCAACATTGTGATGAGAAGGCCATGAAGGATTCTGATGACATGCGTCATGGAGCTTTGTGATGACAAGGGCATGGAGCATTGTGATGAGAAGACCATGGATAATGGTGATGACGAGCTTCATGGGGCGTTGTGATGAAAAGTGTTATGGAACATTGTGATCCCAAGGGTTTAGAGCATTGTGATGGCTGATGTCTTGGAGCGTTTTGATTTCATTTTGATTACAATAGCGTGAAGCAATATGATGATGGGCGTGTTGCATTGTGATGACAAGGTTCATGGAGCATTGAGATGAAAAGAGGCATGGAGCATTGTGATGAAAGGGGTCTAGGAGCTTTGTGATGACAGAGGTCATGGATCATTTTGATTTCCTTGTGATGACAATAGCCTGAAGCTTTATGATGATGGGCATGGTCCATTGTGATGACAGGTGTAATGGAGCATTGAGATGAAAGGGACATGGAGCATTGTGATGAGAAGACCATGGATAATGGTGATGACGAGCGTCATGGGGCGTTGTGATGAAAAGTGTTATGGAACATTGGGATCCCAAGGATTTAGAGCATTGTGATGGCAGATGTCATGGAGCATATTTAATTCATTTTGATTACAATAGCGTGAAGCAATATGATCATGGGCATGCTGAATTGTGATGATAGGGTTCATGGAGCATTTAGATGAAAAGTGGCATGGAGCATTGTGATTACAGGGTTCTTGGAACATTGTGATGACAAGAGCATGGAGCAATGTGATGCCAAATGTCATGGACCTTTGTGATGACAAATGTCATGTAGCATTTTGATGACAAGGGCATGGTGCATTGTGATGAGTAGGACAGAGAGAAATGTGATGAGAGGGTCATGGAGCAGTTGTATGAAAACTTTCCTGGAACATTTTGATGACAGGGATTATGGATCATTGTGATGTCAAGGGTCACCGAGCATTGTGATGAAAAGGGTCATGGTGCATTTTGATGACAGGGCTTATAGTACATTGTGATGTCAGGGGTATTGGAGCAGTGTGATGATAAGGGCATGTAGCATTGTGATGACAGGGGTCATGGAACATTGTGATGACATGGTTGAGGGAGTATTGTGATGACTAGTGATGGAACATTGTGATATCAGTGGTGAGAGAGCATTTTGATGAGAATTGCATGGAGAAATTTGACGAAAAGGTTTATGGAGCATTGTGATGACAAGCTTGTGGAGAATTGTGATGACAAGTGCATGGCATATTGTGATGACATGTGTCATGGAGCATTGTGCTGACAAGCACATGGAGCATTTTGGTGAACAATGGCATGGAGCATTGTGATGACAGAGGCATGACGAATTGGTCTGACAAGTTTCATGGATTATTGTGATCACTGTGGGCATGGCGAATTGTGATGACAAGGCCATGGAGCATTGTGAGGACAAGTTTGTGGAGTATTGTGAAGACAGGTGTCCGGGAGCATTGTGATGACATATGTTCTGGTCCATTGTGATGCCAAGTGTCATGGAGGATTGTGATGTCAAACGTAATGCAGCATGTGATGACAAGGTCTTGGTGCATTGTGATGACAAGGGCCATTGAGAAGTTTGATGACAAGGTCGTGAAGCATTGTGATGACAAGCGCATGTACCTTGCTATGACAGAGGTCAAGGAGCATTGCGATTAAAAATGCATGGAGAAGAGTGATGACAAGAGCATGTAGCATTGTGATGAGAAGTGTTTTGGAGCATTGTGACGACAAGGCCGTGGAGAATTGTGATGACAAGGGACATGGAGCATTGTGAGGACCAGGGCATGGAGCACTGTGATGACAAGAACGTGGAGCATTGTAATGAGAAGTCCATGGATAATAGTGATGACGAGTGTCATGGAGCACTGTAATGGCAAGGGGCATGAAGCATTGTGAGGACAGCTCTCATGGAGCATTGTGATGACAACTGTCATGGAGCTTTCTGATGACAAGCTTGTGGAGAATTGTGATGACAATGGCATGGAGCATTGTGATGGAAAGGGTATGGATCATTGTGATGAAAAAGGCATGGACCCTTTTCATGACAGGATTCAAGGAGTATTCCGAAGACAAGAGTCAGGGAGCATTGTGATGACAAAGGTCATGGAGCATTGAGATGACAAGGGCATGGTGTATTGTGATGACAGGCATCATGGAGCATTGTGATGACAAGTATTATGGAACATTGTGATCACACGGGTTTGGAGCATTGCGATGACATTGTTCATGGATCATATTGATTTCAAGGAGCATGGATCTTTGTGATGAAAAGGGCATGAAGCAATGTGATCCCATGATTTATGGAGGATTGTGATGACAATGGTAATGGAGGAATATGATGACAAGCGCATGGAGCATTGTGATGAAAAGGTCATGTAACGTTTTGCTGACAAAGGCATGGAGCATTGTGATGACAATTTCCTGGAGCATTTAATGAGAAGACAATGGAGCCATTTGATGACAAGTCTCATAGAGCATTCTCACGAAAAGCGGCATGGAGCATTGTGATTACTGTGGTCTTGGAGCATTGTGATGAACAGGGTATGGAGCATTGTGATGAAAAAGGCATGGAGCTTTGTCATGACAGGGTTCCAAGAGCATATTGAAATCAAGTGTCAGGGACCATTGTGATGATAAGTGAATTGAGCATGGTGATGCCAAAGCCCATGGAGTATTGTGATGAGAAGACCATGGATAATTTTGATGACGAGTGTCATGGGGCGTTGTGAGGTCAAGTGTTATGGAACATTGTGATCACAAGGGATTGGAGCCTTGTGATGACAGAGGTCATGGAGCATTTTGAGTTCATTCTGATGACAATAGCATGAAGCACTATGATGATGGGCATGGTGCATTGTGATGACAGTGTTCATGGAGAATTGAGATGAAAAGGGGCATGGAGCATTGTAGTTACAAGGGTCTTGGAGCTTTGTGAAGAGAAGGGCATGCAGCATTGTGATGAGAAGGCCATGGGGGATTCTGATGACATGCGTCATGGAGCTTTGTGATGACAAGGGCATGGAGCATTGTGATGAGAAGACCATGGATAATGGTGATGACGAGCTTCATGGGGCGTTGTGATGAAAAGTGCTATGGAACATTGTGATCCCAAGGGTTTAGTGCATTGTGATGGCAGATGTCTTGGAGCATATTGATTTCATTTTGATTACAATAGCGTGAAGCAATATGATGATGGGCATGTTGCATTGTGATGACAAGGTTCATGGAGCATTGAGATGAAAAGGGGCATGGAGCATTGTGATCAAAGGGGTCTAGGAGCTTTGTGATGACAGAGGTCATGGATCATTTTGATTTCCTTGTGATGACAATAGCCTGAAGCTTTATGATGATGGGCATGGTCCATTGTGATGACAGGTGTAATCGAGCATTGAGATGAAAAGGGGCATGGAGCATTGTGTTTATAGGGGTATAGGAGCATTGTGATGACAAGAGCATGGAGCATTGTGATGAAAAGTGCTTGGAGCCTTTTCATGACATGTTTCAAGGAGCATTCTGATGACGAGTGTCAGGGAGCATTGTTATGACAAAGATCATGGAGCACTGTGATGACAGGTGTCATGGAGCATTGTGATGAGAAAGTCATGAGCATTGGGCTGAAAATATTCATGGAGTATTGTGGTGACAGGGTTCGTGGATCCTTTTGATGGCAAGGGAATGGAACAATGTAATGACAAGGTCCTGGAGCATTGTGATGAGAAGACCATGGAGCCTTGTGATGAAAAGTCTGATGGAGCATTCTGATGAAAAGGGGCATGGGGCATTGTGATTACAGGGCCCTGGATCATTGTAATGACAAGAGCAAGGAGCTTTTTGATGAGAAGGCCATGGAGCATTCTCATGATTTGTGTCATGGTATTTTGTGATGACAAGGGCATGGACCATTGTGATTGCAGGTGTCTTGGAGCTTTGTGATGACAAGGGTCATGGAGCCTTGTGAGGAGAAGGCCGTGGGACATTATGATGGCAGGGGTCATGGAGCATTGTTATGACGGGGGTAATGGAACATTGTGATGAAAAGGGCACGGAACATAGGTTTATAAAATTTCATGGATTATTGTGATGACAGTGGGTATGGAGCATTGTGATGACAAGGGCTCGGAACACTGTGATACATGGGTCATGGAGGATTGTAATGAAATGGGCATGGAACATTGTGATGAGAATGGCATCGAGAATTGTGATGACAAGCGTCATGGAGCTTTGTGATGACAAGGACATGGAGCAATATGTTGAGACGTTTCAGGGAGCATTGTGATGACAATGGCATGGAGCATTGTGATGCCAAGGGTCATGGAGCTGTGTGATAACAAATGTCATGGAGGAGTTTGATGACAAGGGCATGGTGCATTGTGATGAGAAGGGCAGGGAACATTGTGATGACAGGTGTTATGGAACATTGTGATGTCATGGCTCATGGAGCATTGTGATGATATGGGCATGGAGCATGGTGATGACAGGTGTCATGGAACAGTGTGAGATGCCAAGTGCTTTGAGCATTGTGATGACAAACATCTTGATCATTGAAATGACAAGGGCATGGAGTAGTGTGATGACAGGCATCATGGAGCATTGTGATGAGTGTGTTATGGAACATTGTGATCACAAGGGTTTGGAGCATAGTGATGACAGAGGTCATGGATCATTTTGATTTCAAGGAGCATGGAACATTGTGATGACAAGGGCATGAAGCAATGTGATCCCAAGTTTCAGGGAGGATTGTGATGACAATGGTAATGGAGTATTGTGATGAGAATCACATGGAGCACCGTGATGACAAGGTCATGTAGCATTTTGCTGACAAAGGCATGGAGCATTGTGATGACAAGTGTCATGGAACATTGTGATAACAGAGGTCATAGAGCATTAGGATGACAAGATCATGGACCATTTTGATGAGAAGAGTCATGGAGCATTTTGATCACAAGAGCCTCAGATCATTGTGTTGTCAGGGGTCATTGAGCGTTGTGATGACAGTGGTCATGGAGGATTGGGCTGAAAATGTTCTTGGAGCATTGTGAACACAAGGGAATGGAGCATTGTGGTGACAATATCGTGGAGCATTGTGATGAGATGGCCATGGAGTCTTTTGATGACAAGTCTCATGGAGCAAGCTGATGGAAAGGGGCATGGAGCATTGTGATTACAGTTGTCTTGGAGCATTGTGATGACAAGAGCATGGAACATTGTGATGAGAAGTCCATGGAACATTCTGATGACCTGCATCATGGAGCTTTGTGATGACAATGTCAAGATGCATTGTGATTACAGGGGTCTTGGAGCCTTGTGATAAAAAGGGCATGGATCATTGTGATGACAAAGGCATGGAGACTTGTCATGACAGGGTTCAAGGAGCATACTGATGACAAGTGTCAGGGAGCATTGTGATGACAAGTGTCATGGAGCACTGTGATGACAAGCGTCATGGAGCCTTGTGATAACCGGGGTCTTGGAGCATTGTGATGAAAAGTGAATGCATCATTGTGATGAAAAAGGCATGGTGCCTTGTCATGATAGGGTTCAAGGAGCACCCTGACGAGAAGTGTCAGGGAGCATTGTGATGAAAAGTGTATTGAGCATTGTGATGACAAAGGTCATGGAGCATTGTGATGAGAAGTCCATGGATAATTGGAATGACGAGCGTCATGGGCTGTTGTGATGACAAGTGTTATGGAACATTGTGATCACAAGGGTTTGAGGCATAGTGATGACAGAGGTCATGCAGCATTTTGATTTCATTGTGATGACAAAATTATGAAGCATTATGATGAAGGGCATGGTGCATTGTGATGATAGCGTTCATGGAGCACTGAGATGAAAAGTGTCATGGAGCATTGTTATGACAGGGGTCTTGGAGCATTGTGATGACAACGGCATGGAGCATTGTGATGAGAAGGCCAAGGAGAATACTGATGACATGCGTCATGGAGCTTCGTGATGACAAGGGCATAGAGCATTTTGATTACAGGGGTCTTGGAACATTGAGATGAAAAGGGGCATGGAGCATTGTGATTACAGGGGTAATGGAGCACTGTGATGACAAGTGAATCGAGCATTGTGATGAAAAAGGCATGGATCCTATTCATGACAGGATTCAAGGAACATTCCGAAGACAAGTGTCAGGGAGCATTGTGATGACAAGTGTATTGAGCATTGTGATGACAAAGGTCATGGAGCATTGAGATGACAAGGGCATGGAGTATTGTGATGACAGGCATCATGGAGTGTTGTGATGACACGACTTATGGAACATTGTGATCACACGGGTTTGGAGCATTGCGATGACAGAGTTCATGGATCATATTGATTTCAAGGAGCATGGATCTTTGTGATGACAAGGGCATGAAGCAATGTGATCCCAAGATGCATGGAGGATTGTGATGACAATGGTAATGGAGGAATGTGATGACAAGCGCATGGAGCATTGTGATGAAAAGGTCATGTAGCGTTTTGCTGACAAAGGCATGGAGCATTGTGATGACAAGTGTCATGGAGCACTGTGATGACAAAAGTCACGTAGCATTGTGATTACAGGGGTCATGGAGCATTGGGATGACACGGCCCAGGATCATTGTGTTGACAAGTGTTATGGAGAATTTTGATGACAAGAGTCCCGGATCATTGTGTTGTCAGGGGTCATGGAGCGTTGTGATGACAGTGGTCATGGAGCATTTGGATGACAAGTGTCATGGAGCATTGTGATCATAAGGTCATGGAGCATTGGGCTGAAAATGTTCATGGAGTATTGTGATGAGAAGTGTCATGGAGCATTGTGATGACAAGGGAATGGAGCATTGTGATGACAATGTCCTGGAGCATTTAATGAGAAGACCATGGAGCCATGTGATAACAAGTCTCATAGAGCATTCTCACGAAAAGCGGCATGGAGCACTGTAATTACTATGGTCTTGGAGCATTGTGATGAACAGGGCATGGAGCATTGTGATGAAAAAGGCATGGAGCCTTGTCATGACAGTGTTCCAAGAGGATATTGACATCAAGTGTCAGGGACCATTGTGATGATAAGTGAATTGAGCATTGTGATGCCAAAGCTCATAGAGCATTGTGATGAGAAGACCATGGATAAATTTGATGACGAGCATCATGGGGTGTTGTGAGGTCAAGTGTTATGGAACATTGTGATCACAAGGGAGTGGAGCCTTGTGATGACAGAGGTCATGGAGCATTTTGAGTTCATTCTGATGACAATAGCATGAAGCACTATGATGATGGGCATGGTGCATTGTGATGACAGTGTTCATGGAGAATTGAGATGAAAAGGGGCATGGAGCATTGTAGTTACAAGGGTCTTGGAGCTTTGTGATGAGAAGGGCATGCAACATTGTGATGAGAAGGCCATGAAGGATTCTGATGACATGCGTCATGGAGCTTTGTGATGACAAGGGCATGGAGCATTGTGATGAGAAGACCATGGATAATGGTGATGACGAGCTTCATGGGGCGTTGTGATGAAAAGTGTTATGGAACATTGTGATCCCAAGGGTTTAGAGCATTGTGATGGCTGATGTCTTGGAGCATTTTGATTTCATTTTGATTACAATAGCGTGAAGCAATATGATGATGGGCGTGTTGCATTGTGATGACAAGGTTCATGGAGCATTGAGATGAAAAGAGGCATGGAGCATTGTGATGAAAGGGGTCTAGGAGCTTTGTGATGACAGAGGTCATGGATCATTTTGATTTCCTTGTGATGACAATAGCCTGAAGCTTTATGATGATGGGCATGGTCCATTGTGATGACAGGTGTAATGGAGCATTGAGATGAAAGGGACATGGAGCATTGTGATGAGAAGACCATGGATAATGGTGATGACGAGCGTCATGGGGCGTTGTGATGAAAAGTGTTATGGAACATTGGGATCCCAAGGATTTAGAGCATTGTGATGGCAGATGTCATGGAGCATATTTAATTCATTTTGATTACAATAGCGTGAAGCAATATGATCATGGGCATGCTGAATTGTGATGATAGGGTTCATGGAGCATTTAGATGAAAAGTGGCATGCAGCATTGTGATTACAGGGTTCTTGGAACATTGTGATGACAAGAGCATGGAGCATTGTGATGCCAAAGGTCATGGACCTTTGTGATGACAAATGTCATGTAGCATTTTGATGACAAGGGCATGGTGCATTGTGATGAGTAGGACAGAGAGCAATGTGATGAGAGGGTCATGGAGCAGTTGTATGAAAAGTTTCCTGGAACATTTTGATGACAGGAGTTATGGATCATTGTGATGTCAAGGGTCACCGAGCATTGTGATGAAAAGGGTCATGGTGCATTTTGATGACAGGGCTTATAGTACATTGTGATGTCAGGGGTCATGGAGCAGTGTGATGATAAGGGCATGTAGCATTGTGATGACAGGGGTCATGGAACATTGTGATGACATGGTTAAGGGAGTATTGTGATGACTAGTGATGGAACATTGTGATATCAGTGGTGAGAGAGCATTTTGATGAGAATTGCATGGAGAAATTTGACGAAAAGGTTTATGGAGCATTGTGATGACAAGCTTGTGGAGAATTGTGATGACAAGTGCATGGCATATTGTGATGACATGTGTCATGGAGCATTGTGCTGACAAGCACATGGAGCATTTTGGTGAACAATGGCATGGAGCATTGTGATGACAGAGGCATGACGAATTGGTCTGACAAGTTTCATGGATTATTGTGATCACAGTGGGCATGGCGAATTGTGATGACAAGGCCATGGAGCATTGTGAGGACAAGTTTGTGGAGTATTGTGAAGACAGGTGTCCGGGAGCATTGTGATGACATATGTTCTGGTCCATTGTGATGCCAAGTGTCATGGAGGATTGTGATGTCAAACGTAATGCAGCGTGTGATGACAAGGTCTTGGTGCATTGTGATGACAAGGGCCATTGAGAAGTTTGATGACAAGGTCGTGAAGCATTGTAATGACAAGCGCATGTACCTTGCTATGACAGAGGTCAAGGAGCATTGCGATTACAAATGCATGGAGAAGAGTGATGACAAGAGCATGTAGCATTGTGATGAGAAGTGTTTTGGAGCATTGTGATGACAAGGCCGTGGAGAATTGTGATGACAAGGGACATGGAGCATTGTGAGGACCAGGGCATGGAGCACTGTGATGACAAGAACGTGGAGCATTGTAATGAGAAGTCCATGGATAATAGTGATGACGAGTGTCATGGAGCACTGTAATGGCAAGGGGCATGGAGCATTGTGAGGACAGCTCTCATGGAGCATTGTGATGACAACTGTCATGGAGCTTTCTGATGACAAGCTTGTGGAGTATTGTGATGACAATGGCATGGGGCATTGTGATGGAAAGGGTATGGATCATTGTGATGAAAAAGGCATGGACCCTTTTCATGACAGGATTCAAGGAGTATTCTGAAGACAAGTGTCAGGGAGCATTGTGATGACAAAGGTCATGGAGCATTGAGATGACAAGGGCATGGAGTATTGTGATGACAGGCATCATAGAGCGTTGTGATGACAAGTATTATGGAACATTGTGATCACACGGGTTTGGAGCATTGCGATGACATTGTTCATGGATCATATTGATTTCAAGGAGCATGGATCTTTGTGATGAAAAGGGCATGAAGCAATGTGATCCCATGATTTATGGAGGATTGTGATGACAATGGTAATGGAGGAATATGATGACAAGCGCATGGAGCATTGTGATGAAAAGGTCATGTAACGTTTTGCTGACAAAGGCATGGAACATTGTGATGACAATTTCCTGGAGCATTTAATGAGAAGACAATGGAGCCATTTGATGACAAGTCTCATAGAGCATTCTCACGAAAAGCGGCATGGAGCATTGTGATTACTGTGGTCTTGGAGCATTGTGATGAACAGGGTATGGAGCATTGTGATGAAAAAGGCATGGAGCTTTGTCATGACAGGGTTCCAAGAGCATATTGAAATCAAGTGTCAGGGACCATTGTGATGATAAGTGAATTGAGCATGGTGATGCCAAAGCTCATGGAGCATTGTGATGAGAAGACCATGGATAATTTTGATGACGAGTGTCATGGGGCGTTGTGAGGTCAAGTGTTATGGAACATTGTGATCACAAGGGATTGGAGCCTTGTGATGACAGAGGTCATGGAGCATTTTGAGTTCATTCTGATGACAATAGCATGAAGCACTATGATGATGGGCATGGTGCATTGTGATGACAGTGTTCATGGAGAATTGAGATGAAAAGGGGCATGGAACATTGTAGTTACAAGGGTCTTGGAGCTTTGTGAAGAGAAGGGCATGAAGCATTGTGATGAGAAGGCCATGGAGGATTCTGATGACATGCGTCATGGAGCTTTGTGATGACAAGGGCATGGAGCATTGTGATGAGAAGACCATGGATAATGGTGATGACGAGCTTCATGGGGCGTTGTGATGAAAAGTGCTATGGAACATTGTGATCCCAAGGGTTTAGAGCATTGTGATGGCAGATGTCTTGGAGCATTTTGATTTCATTTTGATTACAATAGCGTGAAGCAATATGATGATGGGCATGTTGCATTGTGATGACCAGGTTCATGGAGCATTGAGATGAAAATGGGCATGGATCATTGTGATCAAAGGGGTCTAGGAGCTTTGTGATGACAGAGGTCATGGATCAATTTGATTTCCTTGTGATGACAATAGCCTGAAGCTTTATGATGATGGGCATGGTCCATTGTGATGACAGGTGTAATCGAGCATTGAGAGGAAAAGTGGCATGGAACATTGTGTTTATAGGGGTATAGGAGCATTGTGATGACAAGAGCATGGAGCATTGTGATGAAAAGTGCTTGGAGCCTTTTCATGACATGTTTCAAGGAGCATTCTGATGACGAGTGTCAGGGAGCATTGTGATGACAAAGATCATGGAGCACTGTGATGACAGGTGTCATGGAGCATTGTGATGAGAAAGTCATGAGCATTGGGCTGAAAATATTCATGGAGTATTGTGGTGACAGGGTTCGTGGATCCTTTTGATGGCAAGGGAATGGAGCAATGTAATGACAAGGTCCTGGAGCATTGTGATGAGAAGACCATGGAGCCTTGTGATGACAAGTCTGATGGAGCATTCTGATGAAAAGGGGCATGGGGCATTGTGATTACAGGGCCCTGGATCATTGTAATGACAAGAGCAAGGAGCTTTTGATGAGAAGGCCATGGAGCATTCTCATGATTTGTGTCATGGTATTTTGTGATGACAAGGGCATGGACCATTGTGATTGCAGGCGTCTTGGAGCTTTGTGATGACAAGGGTCATGGAGCCTTGTGAGGAGAAGGCCGTGGGACATTATGATGGCAGGGGTCATGGAGCATTGTTATGACGGGGGTAATGGAACATTGTGATGAAAAGGGCACGGAACATAGGTTTATAAAATTTCATGGATTATTGTGATGACAGTGGGTATGGAGCATTGTGATGACAAGGGCTCGGAACACTGTGATACATGGGTCATGGAGGATTGTAATGACATGGGCATGGAGCATTGTGATGAGAAGGGCATCGAGAATTGTGATGACAAGCGTCATGGAGCTTTGTGATGACAAGGACATGGAGCAATATGTTGAGACGTTTCAGGGAGCATTGTGATGACAATGGCATGGAGCATTGTGATGCCAAGGGTCATGGAGCTGTGTGATAACAAATGTCATGGAGGAGTTTGATGACAAGGGCATTGTGCATTGTGATTAGAAGGGCAGGGAGCATTGTGATGACAGGTGTTATGGAACATTGTGATGTCATGGCTCATGGAGCATTGTGATGATATGGGCATGGAGCATGGTGATGACAGGTGTCATGGAACAGTGTGAGATGACAAGTGCTTTGAGCATTGTGATGACAAACATCTTGGATCATTGAAATGACAAGGGCATGGAGTAGTGTGATGACAGGCATCATGGAGCATTGTGATGAGTGTGTTATGGAACATTGTGATCACAAGGATTTGGAGCATAGTGATGACAGAGGTCATGGATCATTTTGATTTCAAGGAGCATGGAACATTGTGATGACAAGGGCATGAAGCAATGTGATCCCAAGTTTCAGGGAGGATTGTTATGACAATGGTAATGGAGTATTGTGATGAGAATCACATGGAGCACCGTGATGACAAGGTCATGTAGCATTTTGCTGACAAAGGCATGGAGCATTGTGATGACAAGTGTCATGGAACATTGTGATAACAGTGGTCATAGAGCATTAGGATGACAAGAGCATGGACCATTTTGATGAGAAGAGTCATGGAGCATTTTGATGACAAGAGCCACAGATCATTGTGTTGTCAGGGGTCATTGAGCGTTGTGATGACAGTGGTCATGGAGGATTGGGCTGAAAATGTTCTTGGAGCATTGTGAACACAAGGGAATGGAGCATTGTGGTGACAATATCGTGGAGCATTGTGATGAGATGGCCATGGAGTCTTTTGATGACAAGTCTCATGGAGCAAGCTGATGTAAAGGGGCATGGAGCATTGTGATTACAGTTGTCTTGGAGCATTGTGATGACAAGAGCATGGAACATTGTGATGAGAAGTCCATGGAACATTCTGATGACCTGCATCATGGAGCTTTGTGATGACAATGTCAAGATGCATTGTGATTACAGGGGTCTTGGAGCCTTGTGATAAAAAGGGCATGGATCATTGTGATGACAAAGGCATGGAGCCTTGTCATGACAGGGTTCAAGGAGCATACTGACGACATGTGTCAGGGAGCATTGTGATGACAAGTGTCATGCAGCACTGTGATGACAAGCGTCATGGAGTCTTGTGATAACCGGTGTCTTGGAGCATTGTGATGAAAAGTGAATGCATCATTGTGATGAAAAAGGCATGGTGCCTTGTCATGATAGGGTTCAAGGAGCACCCTGACGAGAAGTGTCAGGGAGCATTGTGATGAAAAATGTATTGAGCATTGTGATGACAAAGGTCATGGAGCATTGTGATGAGAAGTCCATGGATAATTGGAATGACGAGCGTCATGGGCTGTTGTGATGACAAGTGTTATGGATCATTGTGATCACAAGGGTTTGAGGCATAGTGATGACAGAGGTCATGGAGCATTTTGATTTCATTGTGATGACAAAATTATGAAGCATTATGATGAAGGGCACGGTGCATTGTGATGATAGCGTTCATGGAGCACTGAGATGAAAAGTGTCATGGAGCATTGTTATGACAGGGGTCTTGGAGCATTGTGATGACAACGGCATGGAGCATTGTGATGAGAAGGCCAAGGAGAATACTGATGACATGTGTCATGGAGCTTCGTGATGACAAGGGCATAGAGCATTTTGATTACAGGTGTCTTGGAACATTGAGATGAAAAGGGGCATGGAGCATTGTGATTACAGGGGTAATGGAGCACTGTGATGACAAGTGAATCAAGC
The DNA here is from genome assembly GCF_025265405.1 of Mesoplodon densirostris. Taxonomy (NCBI): domain Eukaryota; kingdom Metazoa; phylum Chordata; class Mammalia; order Artiodactyla; family Ziphiidae; genus Mesoplodon; species Mesoplodon densirostris. Next base: position 5,602,168 of record NC_082682.1, read on the forward strand.
ATTGTGATGAAAAAGGCATGGATTCTATTCATGACAGGATTCAAGGAGCATTCCGAAGACAAGTGTCAGGGAGCATTGTGATGACAAGTGTATTGAGCATTGTGATGACAAAGGTCATGGAGCATTGAGATGACAAGGGCATGGAGTATTGTGATGACAGGCATCATGGAGTGTTGTGATGACAAGACTTATGGAACATTGTGATCACACGGGTTTGGAGCATTGCGATGACAGAGTTCATGGATCATATTGATTTCAAGGAGCATGGATCTTTGTGATGACAAGGGCATGAAGCAATGTGATCCCAAGATGCATGGAGGATTGTGATGACAATGGTAATGGAGGAATGTGATGACAAGCGCATGGAGCATTGTGATGAAAAGGTCATGTAGCGTTTTGCTGACAAAGGCATGGAGCACTGTGATGACAAACGTCACGTAGCATTGTGATTACAGGGGTCATGGAGCATTGGGATGACACGGCCCAGGATCATTGTGTTGACAAGTGTTATGGAGAATTTTGATGACAAGAGTCCCGGATCATTGTGTTGTCAGGGGTCATGGAGCGTTGTGATGACTGTGGTCATGGAGCATTTGGATGACAAGTGTCATGGAGCATTGTGATCATAAGGTCATGGAGCATTGGGCTGAAAATGTTCATGGAGTATTGTGATGAGAGGTGTCATGGAGCATTGTGATGACAAGGGAATGGAGCATTGTGATGACAATGTCCTGGAGCATTTAATGAGAAGACCATGGAGCCATGTGATAACAAGTCTCATAGAGCATTCTGACGAAAAGCGGCATGGAGCACTGTAATTACTATGGTCTTGGAGCATTGTGATGAACAGGGCATGGAGCATTGTGATGAAAAAGGCATGGAGCCATGTCAAGACAGTGTTCCAAGAGGATACTGACATCAAGTGTCAGGGACCATTGTGATGATAAGTGAATTGAGCATTGTGATGCCAAAGCTCATAGAGCATCGTGATGAGAAGACCATGGATAAATTTGATGACGAGCATCATGGGGTGTTGTGAGGTCAAGTGTTATGGAACATTGTGATCACAAGGGAGTGGAGCCTTGTGATGACAGAGGTCATGGAGCATTTTGAGTTCATTCTGATGACAATAGCATGAAGCACTATGATGATGGGCATGGTGCATTGTGATGACAGTGTTCATGGAGAATTGAGATGAAAAGGGGCATGGAGCATTGTAGTTACAAGGGTCTTGGAGCTTTGTGATTAGAAGGGCATGCAGCATTGTGATGAGAAGGCCATGAAGGATTCTGATGACATGCGTCATGGAGCTTTGTGATGACAAGGGCATGGAGCATTGTGATGAGAAGACCATGGATAATGGTGATGACGAGCTTCAAGGGGCGTTGTGATGAAAAGTGTTATGGAACATTGTGATCCCAAGGGTTTAGAGCATTGTGATGGCTGATGTCTTGGAGCGTTTTGATTTCATTTTGATTACAATAGCGTGAAGCAATATGATGATGGGCGTGTTGCATTGTGATGACAAGGTTCATGGAGCATTGAGATGAAAAGAGGCATGGAGCATTGTGATGAAAGGGGTCTAGGAGCTTTGTGATGACAGAGGTCATGGATCATTTTGATTTCCTTGTGATGACAATAGCCTGAAGCTTTATGATGATGGGCATGGTCCATTGTGATGACAGGTGTAATGGAGCATTGAGATGAAAGGGACATGGAGCATTGTGATGAGAAGACCATGGATAATGGTGATGACGAGCGTCATGGGGCGTTGTGATGAAAAGTGTTATGGAACATTGGGATCCCAAGGATTTAGAGCATTGTGATGGCAGATGTCATGGAGCATATTTAATTCATTTTGATTACAATAGCGTGAAGCAATATGATCATGGGCATGCTGAATTGTGATGATAGGGTTCATGGAGCATTTAGATGAAAAGTGGCATGCAGCATTGTGATTACAGGGTTCTTGGAACATTGTGATGACAAGAGCATGGAGCATTGTGATGCCAAAGGTCATGGACCTTTGTGATGACAAATGTCATGTAGCATTTTGATGACAAGGGCATGGTGCATTGTGATGAGTAGGACAGAGAGCAATGTGATGAGAGGGTCATGGAGCAGTTGTATGAAAAGTTTCCTGGAACATTTTGATGACAGGAGTTATGGATCATTGTGATGTCAAGGGTCACCGAGCATTGTGATGAAAAGGGTCATGGTGCATTTTGATGACAGGGCTTATAGTATATTGTGATGTCAGGGGTCATGGAGCAGTGTGATGATAAGGGCATGTAGCATTGTGATGACAGGGGTCATGGAACATTGTGATGACATGGTTAAGGGAGTATTGTGATGACTAGTGATGGAACATTGTGATATCAGTGGTGAGAGAGCATTTTGATGAGAATTGCATGGAGAAATTTGATGAAAAGGTTTATGGAGCATTGTGATGACAAGCTTGTGGAGAATTGTGATGACAAGTGCATGGCATATTGTGATGACATGTGTCATGGAGCATTGTGCTGACAAGCACATGGAGCATTTTGGTGAACAATGGCATGGAGCATTGTGATGACAGAGGCATGACGAATTGGTCTGACAAGTTTCATGGATTATTGTGATCACAGTGGGCATGGCGAATTGTGATGACAAGGCCATGGAGCATTGTGAGGACAAGTTTGTGGAGTATTGTGAAGACAGGTGTCCGGGAGCATTGTGATGACATATGTTCTGGTCCATTGTGATGCCAAGTGTCATGGAGGATTGTGATGTCAAACGTAATGCAGCGTGTGATGACAAGGTCTTGGTGCATTGTGATGACAAGGGCCATTGAGAAGTTTGATGACAAGGTCGTGAAGCATTGTAATGACAAGCGCATGTACCTTGCTATGACAGAGGTCAAGGAGCATTGCGATTACAAATGCATGGAGAAGAGTGATGACAAGTGCATGTAGCATTGTGATGAGAAGTGTTTTGGAGCATTGTGATGACAAGGCCGTGGAGAATTGTGATGACAAGGGACATGGAGCATTGTGAGGACCAGGGCATGGAGCACTGTGATGACAAGAACGTGGAGCATTGTAATGAGAAGTCCATGGATAATAGTGATGACGAGTGTCATGGAGCACTGTAATGGCAAGGGGCATGGAGCATTGTGAGGACAGCTCTCATGGAGCATTGTGATGACAACTGTCATGGAGCTTTCTGATGACAAGCTTGTGGAGTATTGTGATGACAATGGCATGGGGCATTGTGATGGAAAGGGTATGGATCATTGTGATGAAAAAGGCATGGACCCTTTTCATGACAGGATTCAAGGAGTATTCTGAAGACAAGTGTCAGGGAGCATTGTGATGACAAAGGTCATGGAGCATTGAGATGACAAGGGCATGGAGTATTGTGATGACAGGCATCATAGAGCGTTGTGATGACAAGTATTATGGAACATTGTGATCACACGGGTTTGGAGCATTGCGATGACATTGTTCATGGATCATATTGATTTCAAGGAGCATGGATCTTTGTGATGAAAAGGGCATGAAGCAATGTGATCCCATGATTTATGGAGGATTGTGATGACAATGGTAATGGAGGAATATGATGACAAGCGCATGGAGCATTGTGATGAAAAGGTCATGTAACGTTTTGCTGACAAAGGCATGGAACATTGTGATGACAATTTCCTGGAGCATTTAATGAGAAGACAATGGAGCCATTTGATGACAAGTCTCATAGAGCATTCTCACGAAAAGCGGCATGGAGCATTGTGATTACTGTGGTCTTGGAGCATTGTGATGAACAGGGTATGGAGCATTGTGATGAAAAAGGCATGGAGCTTTGTCATGACAGGGTTCCAAGAGCATATTGAAATCAAGTGTCAGGGACCATTGTGATGATAAGTGAATTGAGCATGGTGATGCCAAAGCTCATGGAGCATTGTGATGAGAAGACCATGGATAATTTTGATGACGAGTGTCATGGGGCGTTGTGAGGTCAAGTGTTATGGAACATTGTGATCACAAGGGATTGGAGCCTTGTGATGACAGAGGTCATGGAGCATTTTGAGTTCATTCTGATGACAATAGCATGAAGCACTATGATGATGGGCATGGTGCATTGTGATGACAGTGTTCATGGAGAATTGAGATGAAAAGGGGCATGGAACATTGTAGTTACAAGGGTCTTGGAGCTTTGTGAAGAGAAGGGCATGAAGCATTGTGATGAGAAGGCCATGGAGGATTCTGATGACATGCGTCATGGAGCTTTGTGATGACAAGGGCATGGAGCATTGTGATGAGAAGACCATGGATAATGGTGATGACGAGCTTCATGGGGCGTTGTGATGAAAAGTGCTATGGAACATTGTGATCCCAAGGGTTTAGAGCATTGTGATGGCAGATGTCTTGGAGCATTTTGATTTCATTTTGATTACAATAGCGTGAAGCAATATGATGATGGGCATGTTGCATTGTGATGACCAGGTTCATGGAGCATTGAGATGAAAATGGGCATGGATCATTGTGATCAAAGGGGTCTAGGAGCTTTGTGATGACAGAGGTCATGGATCAATTTGATTTCCTTGTGATGACAATAGCCTGAAGCTTTATGATGATGGGCATGGTCCATTGTGATGACAGGTGTAATCGAGCATTGAGAGGAAAAGTGGCATGGAACATTGTGTTTATAGGGGTATAGGAGCATTGTGATGACAAGAGCATGGAGCATTGTGATGAAAAGTGCTTGGAGCCTTTTCATGACATGTTTCAAGGAGCATTCTGATGACGAGTGTCAGGGAGCATTGTGATGACAAAGATCATGGAGCACTGTGATGACAGGTGTCATGGAGCATTGTGATGAGAAAGTCATGAGCATTGGGCTGAAAATATTCATGGAGTATTGTGGTGACAGGGTTCGTGGATCCTTTTGATGGCAAGGGAATGGAGCAATGTAATGACAAGGTCCTGGAGCATTGTGATGAGAAGACCATGGAGCCTTGTGATGACAAGTCTGATGGAGCATTCTGATGAAAAGGGGCATGGGGCATTGTGATTACAGGGCCCTGGATCATTGTAATGACAAGAGCAAGGAGCTTTTGATGAGAAGGCCATGGAGCATTCTCATGATTTGTGTCATGGTATTTTGTGATGACAAGGGCATGGACCATTGTGATTGCAGGCGTCTTGGAGCTTTGTGATGACAAGGGTCATGGAGCCTTGTGAGGAGAAGGCCGTGGGACATTATGATGGCAGGGGTCATGGAGCATTGTTATGACGGGGGTAATGGAACATTGTGATGAAAAGGGCACGGAACATAGGTTTATAAAATTTCATGGATTATTGTGATGACAGTGGGTATGGAGCATTGTGATGACAAGGGCTCGGAACACTGTGATACATGGGTCATGGAGGATTGTAATGACATGGGCATGGAGCATTGTGATGAGAAGGGCATCGAGAATTGTGATGACAAGCGTCATGGAGCTTTGTGATGACAAGGACATGGAGCAATATGTTGAGACGTTTCAGGGAGCATTGTGATGACAATGGCATGGAGCATTGTGATGCCAAGGGTCATGGAGCTGTGTGATAACAAATGTCATGGAGGAGTTTGATGACAAGGGCATTGTGCATTGTGATTAGAAGGGCAGGGAGCATTGTGATGACAGGTGTTATGGAACATTGTGATGTCATGGCTCATGGAGCATTGTGATGATATGGGCATGGAGCATGGTGATGACAGGTTTCATGGAACAGTGTGAGATGACAAGTGCTTTGAGCATTGTGATGACAAACATCTTGGATCATTGAAATGACAAGGGCATGGAGTAGTGTGATGACAGGCATCATGGAGCATTGTGATGAGTGTGTTATGGAACATTGTGATCACAAGGATTTGGAGCATAGTGATGACAGAGGTCATGGATCATTTTGATTTCAAGGAGCATGGAACATTGTGATGACAAGGGCATGAAGCAATGTGATCCCAAGTTTCAGGGAGGATTGTTATGACAATGGTAATGGAGTATTGTGATGAGAATCACATGGAGCACCGTGATGACAAGGTCATGTAGCATTTTGCTGACAAAGGCATGGAGCATTGTGATGACAAGTGTCATGGAACATTGTGATAACAGGGGTCATAGAGCATTAGGATGACAAGAGCATGGACCATTTTGATGAGAAGAGTCATGGAGCATTTTGATGACAAGAGCCACAGATCATTGTGTTGTCAGGGGTCATTGAGCGTTGTGATGACAGTGGTCATGGAGGATTGGGCTGAAAATGTTCTTGGAGCATTGTGAACACAAGGGAATGGAGCATTGTGGTGACAATATCGTGGAGCATTGTGATGAGATGGCCATGGAGTCTTTTGATGACAAGTCTCATGGAGCAAGCTGATGGAAAGGGGCATGGAGCATTGTGATTACAGTTGTCTTGGAGCATTGTGATGACAAGAGCATGGAACATTGTGATGAGAAGTCCATGGAACATTCTGATGACCTGCATCATGGAGCTTTGTGATGACAATGTCAAGATGCATTGTGATTACAGGGGTCTTGGAGCCTTGTGATAAAAAGGGCATGGATCATTGTGATGACAAAGGCATGGAGCCTTGTCATGACAGGGTTCAAGGAGCATACTGACGACATGTGTCAGGGAGCATTGTGATGACAAGTGTCATGCAGCACTGTGATGACAAGCGTCATGGAGTCTTGTGATAACCGGTGTCTTGGAGCATTGTGATGAAAAGTGAATGCATCATTGTGATGAAAAAGGCATGGTGCCTTGTCATGATAGGGTTCAAGGAGCACCCTGACGAGAAGTGTCAGGGAGCATTGTGATGAAAAATGTATTGAGCATTGTGATGACAAAGGTCATGGAGCATTGTGATGAGAAGTCCATGGATAATTGGAATGACGAGCGTCATGGGCTGTTGTGATGACAAGTGTTATGGATCATTGTGATCACAAGGGTTTGAGGCATAGTGATGACAGAGGTCATGGAGCATTTTGATTTCATTGTGATGACAAAATTATGAAGCATTATGATGAAGGGCACGGTGCATTGTGATGATAGCGTTCATGGAGCACTGAGATGAAAAGTGTCATGGAGCATTGTTATGACAGGGGTCTTGGAGCATTGTGATGACAACGGCATGGAGCATTGTGATGAGAAGGCCAAGGAGAATACTGATGACATGTGTCATGGAGCTTCGTGATGACAAGGGCATAGAGCATTTTGATTACAGGTGTCTTGGAACATTGAGATGAAAAGGGGCATGGAGCATTGTGATTACAGGGGTAATGGAGCACTGTGATGACAAGTGAATCAAGCATTGTGATGAAAAAGGCATGGATTCTATTCATGACAGGATTCAAGGAGCATTCCGAAGACAAGTGTCAGGGAGCATTGTGATGACAAGTGTATTGAGCATTGTGATGACAAAGGTCATGGAGCATTGAGATGACAAGGGCATGGAGTATTGTGATGACAGGCATCATGGAGTGTTGTGATGACAAGACTTATGGAACATTGTGATCACACGGGTTTGGAGCATTGCGATGACAGAGTTCATGGATCATATTGATTTCAAGGAGCATGGATCTTTGTGATGACAAGGGCATGAAGCAATGTGATCCCAAGATGCATGGAGGATTGTGATGACAATGGTAATGGAGGAATGTGATGACAAGCGCATGGAGCATTGTGATGAAAAGGTCATGTAGCGTTTTGCTGACAAAGGCATGGAGCACTGTGATGACAAACGTCACGTAGCATTGTGATTACAGGGGTCATGGAGCATTGGGATGACACGGCCCAGGATCATTGTGTTGACAAGTGTTATGGAGAATTTTGATGACAAGAGTCCCGGATCATTGTGTTGTCAGGGGTCATGGAGCGTTGTGATGACTGTGGTCATGGAGCATTTGGATGACAAGTGTCATGGAGCATTGTGATCATAAGGTCATGGAGCATTGGGCTGAAAATGTTCATGGAGTATTGTGATGAGAGGTGTCATGGAGCATTGTGATGACAAGGGAATGGAGCATTGTGATGACAATGTCCTGGAGCATTTAATGAGAAGACCATGGAGCCATGTGATAACAAGTCTCATAGAGCATTCTCACGAAAAGCGGCATGGAGCACTGTAATTACTATGGTCTTGGAGCATTGTGATGAACAGGGCATGGAGCATTGTGATGAAAAAGGCATGGAGCCATGTCAAGACAGTGTTCCAAGAGGATACTGACATCAAGTGTCAGGGACCATTGTGATGATAAGTGAATTGAGCATTGTGATGCCAAAGCTCATAGAGCATCGTGATGAGAAGACCATGGATAAATTTGATGACGAGCATCATGGGGTGTTGTGAGGTCAAGTGTTATGGAACATTGTGATCACAAGGGAGTGGAGCCTTGTGATGACAGAGGTCATGGAGCATTTTGAGTTCATTCTGATGACAATAGCATGAAGCACTATGATGATGGGCATGGTGCATTGTGATGACAGTGTTCATGGAGAATTGAGATGAAAAGGGGCATGGAGCATTGTAGTTACAAGGGTCTTGGAGCTTTGTGATTAGAAGGGCATGCAGCATTGTGATGAGAAGGCCATGAAGGATTCTGATGACATGCGTCATGGAGCTTTGTGATGACAAGGGCATGGAGCATTGTGATGAGAAGACCATGGATAATGGTGATGACGAGCTTCAAGGGGCGTTGTGATGAAAAGTGTTATGGAACATTGTGATCCCAAGGGTTTAGAGCATTGTGATGGCTGATGTCTTGGAGCGTTTTGATTTCATTTTGATTACAATAGCGTGAAGCAATATGATGATGGGCGTGTTGCATTGTGATGACAAGGTTCATGGAGCATTGAGATGAAAAGAGGCATGGAGCATTGTGATGAAAGGGGTCTAGGAGCTTTGTGATGACAGAGGTCATGGATCATTTTGATTTCCTTGTGATGACAATAGCCTGAAGCTTTATGATGATGGGCATGGTCCATTGTGATGACAGGTGTAATGGAGCATTGAGATGAAAGGGACATGGAGCATTGTGATGAGAAGACCATGGATAATGGTGATGACGAGCGTCATGGGGCGTTGTGATGAAAAGTGTTATGGAACATTGGGATCCCAAGGATTTAGAGCATTGTGATGGCAGATGTCATGGAGCATATTTAATTCATTTTGATTACAATAGCGTGAAGCAATATGATCATGGGCATGCTGAATTGTGATGATAGGGTTCATGGAGCATTTAGATGAAAAGTGGCATGCAGCATTGTGATTACAGGGTTCTTGGAACATTGTGATGACAAGAGCATGGAGCATTGTGATGCCAAAGGTCATGGACCTTTGTGATGACAAATGTCATGTAGCATTTTGATGACAAGGGCATGGTGCATTGTGATGAGTAGGACAGAGAGCAATGTGATGAGAGGGTCATGGAGCAGTTGTATGAAAAGTTTCCTGGAACATTTTGATGACAGGAGTTATGGATCATTGTGATGTCAAGGGTCACCGAGCATTGTGATGAAAAGGGTCATGGTGCATTTTGATGACAGGGCTTATAGTATATTGTGATGTCAGGGGTCATGGAGCAGTGTGATGATAAGGGCATGTAGCATTGTGATGACAGGGGTCATGGAACATTGTGATGACATGGTTAAGGGAGTATTGTGATGACTAGTGATGGAACATTGTGATATCAGTGGTGAGAGAGCATTTTGATGAGAATTGCATGGAGAAATTTGATGAAAAGGTTTATGGAGCATTGTGATGACAAGCTTGTGGAGAATTGTGATGACAAGTGCATGGCATATTGTGATGACATGTGTCATGGAGCATTGTGCTGACAAGCACATGGAGCATTTTGGTGAACAATGGCATGGAGCATTGTGATGACAGAGGCATGACGAATTGGTCTGACAAGTTTCATGGATTATTGTGATCACAGTGGGCATGGCGAATTGTGATGACAAGGCCATGGAGCATTGTGAGGACAAGTTTGTGGAGTATTGTGAAGACAGGTGTCCGGGAGCATTGTGATGACATATGTTCTGGTCCATTGTGATGCCAAGTGTCATGGAGGATTGTGATGTCAAACGTAATGCAGCGTGTGATGACAAGGTCTTGGTGCATTGTGATGACAAGGGCCATTGAGAAGTTTGATGACAAGGTCGTGAAGCATTGTAATGACAAGCGCATGTACCTTGCTATGACAGAGGTCAAGGAGCATTGCGATTACAAATGCATGGAGAAGAGTGATGACAAGTGCATGTAGCATTGTGATGAGAAGTGTTTTGGAGCATTGTGATGACAAGGCCGTGGAGAATTGTGATGACAAGGGACATGGAGCATTGTGAGGACCAGGGCATGGAGCACTGTGATGACAAGAACGTGGAGCATTGTAATGAGAAGTCCATGGATAATAGTGATGACGAGTGTCATGGAGCACTGTAATGGCAAGGGGCATGGAGCATTGTGAGGACAGCTCTCATGGAGCATTGTGATGACAACTGTCATGGAGCTTTCTGATGACAAGCTTGTGGAGTATTGTGATGACAATGGCATGGGGCATTGTGATGGAAAGGGTATGGATCATTGTGATGAAAAAGGCATGGACCCTTTTCATGACAGGATTCAAGGAGTATTCTGAAGACAAGTGTCAGGGAGCATTGTGATGACAAAGGTCATGGAGCATTGAGATGACAAGGGCATGGAGTATTGTGATGACAGGCATCATAGAGCGTTGTGATGACAAGTATTATGGAACATTGTGATCACACGGGTTTGGAGCATTGCGATGACATTGTTCATGGATCATATTGATTTCAAGGAGCATGGATCTTTGTGATGAAAAGGGCATGAAGCAATGTGATCCCATGATTTATGGAGGATTGTGATGACAATGGTAATGGAGGAATATGATGACAAGCGCATGGAGCATTGTGATGAAAAGGTCATGTAACGTTTTGCTGACAAAGGCATGGAACATTGTGATGACAATTTCCTGGAGCATTTAATGAGAAGACAATGGAGCCATTTGATGACAAGTCTCATAGAGCATTCTCACGAAAAGCGGCATGGAGCATTGTGATTACTGTGGTCTTGGAGCATTGTGATGAACAGGGTATGGAGCATTGTGATGAAAAAGGCATGGAGCTTTGTCATGACAGGGTTCCAAGAGCATATTGAAATCAAGTGTCAGGGACCATTGTGATGATAAGTGAATTGAGCATGGTGATGCCAAAGCTCATGGAGCATTGTGATGAGAAGACCATGGATAATTTTGATGACGAGTGTCATGGGGCGTTGTGAGGTCAAGTGTTATGGAACATTGTGATCACAAGGGATTGGAGCCTTGTGATGACAGAGGTCATGGAGCATTTTGAGTTCATTCTGATGACAATAGCATGAAGCACTATGATGATGGGCATGGTGCATTGTGATGACAGTGTTCATGGAGAATTGAGATGAAAAGGGGCATGGAACATTGTAGTTACAAGGGTCTTGGAGCTTTGTGAAGAGAAGGGCATGAAGCATTGTGATGAGAAGGCCATGGAGGATTCTGATGACATGCGTCATGGAGCTTTGTGATGACAAGGGCATGGAGCATTGTGATGAGAAGACCATGGATAATGGTGATGACGAGCTTCATGGGGCGTTGTGATGAAAAGTGCTATGGAACATTGTGATCCCAAGGGTTTAGAGCATTGTGATGGCAGATGTCTTGGAGCATTTTGATTTCATTTTGATTACAATAGCGTGAAGCAATATGATGATGGGCATGTTGCATTGTGATGACCAGGTTCATGGAGCATTGAGATGAAAATGGGCATGGATCATTGTGATCAAAGGGGTCTAGGAGCTTTGTGATGACAGAGGTCATGGATCAATTTGATTTCCTTGTGATGACAATAGCCTGAAGCTTTATGATGATGGGCATGGTCCATTGTGATGACAGGTGTAATCGAGCATTGAGAGGAAAAGTGGCATGGAACATTGTGTTTATAGGGGTATAGGAGCATTGTGATGACAAGAGCATGGAGCATTGTGATGAAAAGTGCTTGGAGCCTTTTCATGACATGTTTCAAGGAGCATTCTGATGACGAGTGTCAGGGAGCATTGTGATGACAAAGATCATGGAGCACTGTGATGACAGGTGTCATGGAGCATTGTGATGAGAAAGTCATGAGCATTGGGCTGAAAATATTCATGGAGTATTGTGGTGACAGGGTTCGTGGATCCTTTTGATGGCAAGGGAATGGAGCAATGTAATGACAAGGTCCTGGAGCATTGTGATGAGAAGACCATGGAGCCTTGTGATGACAAGTCTGATGGAGCATTCTGATGAAAAGGGGCATGGGGCATTGTGATTACAGGGCCCTGGATCATTGTAATGACAAGAGCAAGGAGCTTTTGATGAGAAGGCCATGGAGCATTCTCATGATTTGTGTCATGGTATTTTGTGATGACAAGGGCATGGACCATTGTGATTGCAGGCGTCTTGGAGCTTTGTGATGACAAGGGTCATGGAGCCTTGTGAGGAGAAGGCCGTGGGACATTATGATGGCAGGGGTCATGGAGCATTGTTATGACGGGGGTAATGGAACATTGTGATGAAAAGGGCACGGAACATAGGTTTATAAAATTTCATGGATTATTGTGATGACAGTGGGTATGGAGCATTGTGATGACAAGGGCTCGGAACACTGTGATACATGGGTCATGGAGGATTGTAATGACATGGGCATGGAGCATTGTGATGAGAAGGGCATCGAGAATTGTGATGACAAGCGTCATGGAGCTTTGTGATGACAAGGACATGGAGCAATATGTTGAGACGTTTCAGGGAGCATTGTGATGACAATGGCATGGAGCATTGTGATGCCAAGGGTCATGGAGCTGTGTGATAACAAATGTCATGGAGGAGTTTGATGACAAGGGCATTGTGCATTGTGATTAGAAGGGCAGGGAGCATTGTGATGACAGGTGTTATGGAACATTGTGATGTCATGGCTCATGGAGCATTGTGATGATATGGGCATGGAGCATGGTGATGACAGGTTTCATGGAACAGTGTGAGATGACAAGTGCTTTGAGCATTGTGATGACAAACATCTTGGATCATTGAAATGACAAGGGCATGGAGTAGTGTGATGACAGGCATCATGGAGCATTGTGATGAGTGTGTTATGGAACATTGTGATCACAAGGATTTGGAGCATAGTGATGACAGAGGTCATGGATCATTTTGATTTCAAGGAGCATGGAACATTGTGATGACAAGGGCATGAAGCAATGTGATCCCAAGTTTCAGGGAGGATTGTTATGACAATGGTAATGGAGTATTGTGATGAGAATCACATGGAGCACCGTGATGACAAGGTCATGTAGCATTTTGCTGACAAAGGCATGGAGCATTGTGATGACAAGTGTCATGGAACATTGTGATAACAGGGGTCATAGAGCATTAGGATGACAAGAGCATGGACCATTTTGATGAGAAGAGTCATGGAGCATTTTGATGACAAGAGCCACAGATCATTGTGTTGTCAGGGGTCATTGAGCGTTGTGATGACAGTGGTCATGGAGGATTGGGCTGAAAATGTTCTTGGAGCATTGTGAACACAAGGGAATGGAGCATTGTGGTGACAATATCGTGGAGCATTGTGATGAGATGGCCATGGAGTCTTTTGATGACAAGTCTCATGGAGCAAGCTGATGGAAAGGGGCATGGAGCATTGTGATTACAGTTGTCTTGGAGCATTGTGATGACAAGAGCATGGAACATTGTGATGAGAAGTCCATGGAACATTCTGATGACCTGCATCATGGAGCTTTGTGATGACAATGTCAAGATGCATTGTGATTACAGGGGTCTTGGAGCCTTGTGATAAAAAGGGCATGGATCATTGTGATGACAAAGGCATGGAGCCTTGTCATGACAGGGTTCAAGGAGCATACTGACGACATGTGTCAGGGAGCATTGTGATGACAAGTGTCATGCAGCACTGTGATGACAAGCGTCATGGAGTCTTGTGATAACCGGTGTCTTGGAGCATTGTGATGAAAAGTGAATGCATCATTGTGATGAAAAAGGCATGGTGCCTTGTCATGATAGGGTTCAAGGAGCACCCTGACGAGAAGTGTCAGGGAGCATTGTGATGAAAAATGTATTGAGCATTGTGATGACAAAGGTCATGGAGCATTGTGATGAGAAGTCCATGGATAATTGGAATGACGAGCGTCATGGGCTGTTGTGATGACAAGTGTTATGGATCATTGTGATCACAAGGGTTTGAGGCATAGTGATGACAGAGGTCATGGAGCATTTTGATTTCATTGTGATGACAAAATTATGAAGCATTATGATGAAGGGCACGGTGCATTGTGATGATAGCGTTCATGGAGCACTGAGATGAAAAGTGTCATGGAGCATTGTTATGACAGGGGTCTTGGAGCATTGTGATGACAACGGCATGGAGCATTGTGATGAGAAGGCCAAGGAGAATACTGATGACATGTGTCATGGAGCTTCGTGATGACAAGGGCATAGAGCATTTTGATTACAGGTGTCTTGGAACATTGAGATGAAAAGGGGCATGGAGCATTGTGATTACAGGGGTAATGGAGCACTGTGATGACAAGTGAATCAAGCATTGTGATGAAAAAGGCATGGATTCTATTCATGACAGGATTCAAGGAGCATTCCGAAGACAAGTGTCAGGGAGCATTGTGATGACAAGTGTATTGAGCATTGTGATGACAAAGGTCATGGAGCATTGAGATGACAAGGGCATGGAGTATTGTGATGACAGGCATCATGGAGTGTTGTGATGACAAGACTTATGGAACATTGTGATCACACGGGTTTGGAGCATTGCGATGACAGAGTTCATGGATCATATTGATTTCAAGGAGCATGGATCTTTGTGATGACAAGGGCATGAAGCAATGTGATCCCAAGATGCATGGAGGATTGTGATGACAATGGTAATGGAGGAATGTGATGACAAGCGCATGGAGCATTGTGATGAAAAGGTCATGTAGCGTTTTGCTGACAAAGGCATGGAGCACTGTGATGACAAACGTCACGTAGCATTGTGATTACAGGGGTCATGGAGCATTGGGATGACACGGCCCAGGATCATTGTGTTGACAAGTGTTATGGAGAATTTTGATGACAAGAGTCCCGGATCATTGTGTTGTCAGGGGTCATGGAGCGTTGTGATGACTGTGGTCATGGAGCATTTGGATGACAAGTGTCATGGAGCATTGTGATCATAAGGTCATGGAGCATTGGGCTGAAAATGTTCATGGAGTATTGTGATGAGAGGTGTCATGGAGCATTGTGATGACAAGGGAATGGAGCATTGTGATGACAATGTCCTGGAGCATTTAATGAGAAGACCATGGAGCCATGTGATAACAAGTCTCATAGAGCATTCTCACGAAAAGCGGCATGGAGCACTGTAATTACTATGGTCTTGGAGCATTGTGATGAACAGGGCATGGAGCATTGTGATGAAAAAGGCATGGAGCCATGTCAAGACAGTGTTCCAAGAGGATACTGACATCAAGTGTCAGGGACCATTGTGATGATAAGTGAATTGAGCATTGTGATGCCAAAGCTCATAGAGCATCGTGATGAGAAGACCATGGATAAATTTGATGACGAGCATCATGGGGTGTTGTGAGGTCAAGTGTTATGGAACATTGTGATCACAAGGGAGTGGAGCCTTGTGATGACAGAGGTCATGGAGCATTTTGAGTTCATTCTGATGACAATAGCATGAAGCAGTATGATGATGGGCATGGTGCATTGTGATGACAGTGTTCATGGAGAATTGAGATGAAAAGGGGCATGGAGCATTGTAGTTACAAGGGTCTTGGAGCTTTGTGATTAGAAGGGCATGCAGCATTGTGATGAGAAGGCCATGAAGGATTCTGATGACATGCGTCATGGAGCTTTGTGATGACAAGGGCATGGAGCATTGTGATGAGAAGACCATGGATAATGGTGATGACGAGCTTCAAGGGGCGTTGTGATGAAAAGTGTTATGGAACATTGTGATCCCAAGGGTTTAGAGCATTGTGATGGCTGATGTCTTGGAGCGTTTTGATTTCATTTTGATTACAATAGCGTGAAGCAATATGATGATGGGCGTGTTGCATTGTGATGACAAGGTTCATGGAGCATTGAGATGAAAAGAGGCATGGAGCATTGTGATGAAAGGGGTCTAGGAGCTTTGTGATGACAGAGGTCATGGATCATTTTGATTTCCTTGTGATGACAATAGCCTGAAGCTTTATGATGATGGGCATGGTCCATTGTGATGACAGGTGTAATGGAGCATTGAGATGAAAGGGACATGGAGCATTGTGATGAGAAGACCATGGATAATGGTGATGACGAGCGTCATGGGGCGTTGTGATGAAAAGTGTTATGGAACATTGGGATCCCAAGGATTTAGAGCATTGTGATGGCAGATGTCATGGAGCATATTTAATTCATTTTGATTACAATAGCGTGAAGCAATATGATCATGGGCATGCTGAATTGTGATGATAGGGTTCATGGAGCATTTAGATGAAAAGTGGCATGCAGCATTGTGATTACAGGGTTCTTGGAACATTGTGATGACAAGAGCATGGAGCATTGTGATGCCAAAGGTCATGGACCTTTGTGATGACAAATGTCATGTAGCATTTTGATGACAAGGGCATGGTGCATTGTGATGAGTAGGACAGAGAGCAATGTGATGAGAGGGTCATGGAGCAGTTGTATGAAAAGTTTCCTGGAACATTTTGATGACAGGAGTTATGGATCATTGTGATGTCAAGGGTCACCGAGCATTGTGATGAAAAGGGTCATGGTGCATTTTGATGACAGGGCTTATAGTACATTGTGATGTCAGGGGTCATGGAGCAGTGTGATGATAAGGGCATGTAGCATTGTGATGACAGGGGTCATGGAACATTGTGATGACATGGTTAAGGGAGTATTGTGATGACTAGTGATGGAACATTGTGATATCAGTGGTGAGAGAGCATTTTGATGAGAATTGCATGGAGAAATTTGATGAAAAGGTTTATGGAGCATTGTGATGACAAGCTTGTGGAGAATTGTGATGACAAGTGCATGGCATATTGTGATGACATGTGTCATGGAGCATTGTGCTGACAAGCACATGGAGCATTTTGGTGAACAATGGCATGGAGCATTGTGATGACAGAGGCATGACGAATTGGTCTGACAAGTTTCATGGATTATTGTGATCACAGTGGGCATGGCGAATTGTGATGACAAGGCCATGGAGCATTGTGAGGACAAGTTTGTGGAGTATTGTGAAGACAGGTGTCCGGGAGCATTGTGATGACATATGTTCTGGTCCATTGTGATGCCAAGTGTCATGGAGGATTGTGATGTCAAACGTAATGCAGCGTGTGATGACAAGGTCTTGGTGCATTGTGATGACAAGGGCCATTGAGAAGTTTGATGACAAGGTCGTGAAGCATTGTAATGACAAGCGCATGTACCTTGCTATGACAGAGGTCAAGGAGCATTGCGATTACAAATGCATGGAGAAGAGTGATGACAAGTGCATGTAGCATTGTGATGAGAAGTGTTTTGGAGCATTGTGATGACAAGGCCGTGGAGAATTGTGATGACAAGGGACATGGAGCATTGTGAGGACCAGGGCATGGAGCACTGTGATGACAAGAACGTGGAGCATTGTAATGAGAAGTCCATGGATAATAGTGATGACGAGTGTCATGGAGCACTGTAATGGCAAGGGGCATGGAGCATTGTGAGGACAGCTCTCATGGAGCATTGTGATGACAACTGTCATGGAGCTTTCTGATGACAAGCTTGTGGAGTATTGTGATGACAATGGCATGGGGCATTGTGATGGAAAGGGTATGGATCATTGTGATGAAAAAGGCATGGACCCTTTTCATGACAGGATTCAAGGAGTATTCTGAAGACAAGTGTCAGGGAGCATTGTGATGACAAAGGTCATGGAGCATTGAGATGACAAGGGCATGGAGTATTGTGATGACAGGCATCATAGAGCGTTGTGATGACAAGTATTATGGAACATTGTGATCACACGGGTTTGGAGCATTGCGATGACATTGTTCATGGATCATATTGATTTCAAGGAGCATGGATCTTTGTGATGAAAAGGGCATGAAGCAATGTGATCCCATGATTTATGGAGGATTGTGATGACAATGGTAATGGAGGAATATGATGACAAGCGCATGGAGCATTGTGATGAAAAGGTCATGTAACGTTTTGCTGACAAAGGCATGGAACATTGTGATGACAATTTCCTGGAGCATTTAATGAGAAGACAATGGAGCCATTTGATGACAAGTCTCATAGAGCATTCTCACGAAAAGCGGCATGGAGCATTGTGATTACTGTGGTCTTGGAGCATTGTGATGAACAGGGTATGGAGCATTGTGATGAAAAAGGCATGGAGCTTTGTCATGACAGGGTTCCAAGAGCATATTGAAATCAAGTGTCAGGGACCATTGTGATGATAAGTGAATTGAGCATGGTGATGCCAAAGCTCATGGAGCATTGTGATGAGAAGACCATGGATAATTTTGATGACGAGTGTCATGGGGCGTTGTGAGGTCAAGTGTTATGGAACATTGTGATCACAAGGGATTGGAGCCTTGTGATGACAGAGGTCATGGAGCATTTTGAGTTCATTCTGATGACAATAGCATGAAGCACTATGATGATGGGCATGGTGCATTGTGATGACAGTGTTCATGGAGAATTGAGATGAAAAGGGGCATGGAACATTGTAGTTACAAGGGTCTTGGAGCTTTGTGAAGAGAAGGGCATGAAGCATTGTGATGAGAAGGCCATGGAGGATTCTGATGACATGCGTCATGGAGCTTTGTGATGACAAGGGCATGGAGCATTGTGATGAGAAGACCATGGATAATGGTGATGACGAGCTTCATGGGGCGTTGTGATGAAAAGTGCTATGGAACATTGTGATCCCAAGGGTTTAGAGCATTGTGATGGCAGATGTCTTGGAGCATTTTGATTTCATTTTGATTACAATAGCGTGAAGCAATATGATGATGGGCATGTTGCATTGTGATGACCAGGTTCATGGAGCATTGAGATGAAAATGGGCATGGATCATTGTGATCAAAGGGGTCTAGGAGCTTTGTGATGACAGAGGTCATGGATCAATTTGATTTCCTTGTGATGACAATAGCCTGAAGCTTTATGATGATGGGCATGGTCCATTGTGATGACAGGTGTAATCGAGCATTGAGAGGAAAAGTGGCATGGAACATTGTGTTTATAGGGGTATAGGAGCATTGTGATGACAAGAGCATGGAGCATTGTGATGAAAAGTGCTTGGAGCCTTTTCATGACATGTTTCAAGGAGCATTCTGATGACGAGTGTCAGGGAGCATTGTGATGACAAAGATCATGGAGCACTGTGATGACAGGTGTCATGGAGCATTGTGATGAGAAAGTCATGAGCATTGGGCTGAAAATATTCATGGAGTATTGTGGTGACAGGGTTCGTGGATCCTTTTGATGGCAAGGGAATGGAGCAATGTAATGACAAGGTCCTGGAGCATTGTGATGAGAAGACCATGGAGCCTTGTGATGACAAGTCTGATGGAGCATTCTGATGAAAAGGGGCATGGGGCATTGTGATTACAGGGCCCTGGATCATTGTAATGACAAGAGCAAGGAGCTTTTGATGAGAAGGCCATGGAGCATTCTCATGATTTGTGTCATGGTATTTTGTGATGACAAGGGCATGGACCATTGTGATTGCAGGCGTCTTGGAGCTTTGTGATGACAAGGGTCATGGAGCCTTGTGAGGAGAAGGCCGTGGGACATTATGATGGCAGGGGTCATGGAGCATTGTTATGACGGGGGTAATGGAACATTGTGATGAAAAGGGCACGGAACATAGGTTTATAAAATTTCATGGATTATTGTGATGACAGTGGGTATGGAGCATTGTGATGACAAGGGCTCGGAACACTGTGATACATGGGTCATGGAGGATTGTAATGACATGGGCATGGAGCATTGTGATGAGAAGGGCATCGAGAATTGTGATGACAAGCGTCATGGAGCTTTGTGATGACAAGGACATGGAGCAATATGTTGAGACGTTTCAGGGAGCATTGTGATGACAATGGCATGGAGCATTGTGATGCCAAGGGTCATGGAGCTGTGTGATAACAAATGTCATGGAGGACTTTGATGACAAGGGCATTGTGCATTGTGATTAGAAGGGCAGGGAGCATTGTGATGACAGGTGTTATGGAACATTGTGATGTCATGGCTCATGGAGCATTGTGATGATATGGGCATGGAGCATGGTGATGACAGGTGTCATGGAACAGTGTGAGATGACAAGTGCTTTGAGCATTGTGATGACAAACATCTTGGATCATTGAAATGACAAGGGCATGGAGTAGTGTGATGACAGGCATCATGGAGCATTGTGATGAGTGTGTTATGGAACATTGTGATCACAAGGATTTGGAGCATAGTGATGACAGAGGTCATGGATCATTTTGATTTCAAGGAGCATGGAACATTGTGATGACAAGGGCATGAAGCAATGTGATCCCAAGTTTCAGGGAGGATTGTTATGACAATGGTAATGGAGTATTGTGATGAGAATCACATGGAGCACCGTGATGACAAGGTCATGTAGCATTTTGCTGACAAAGGCATGGAGCATTGTGATGACAAGTGTCATGGAACATTGTGATAACAGGGGTCATAGAGCATTAGGATGACAAGAGCATGGACCATTTTGATGAGAAGAGTCATGGAGCATTTTGATGACAAGAGCCACAGATCATTGTGTTGTCAGGGGTCATTGAGCGTTGTGATGACAGTGGTCATGGAGGATTTGGCTGAAAATGTTCTTGGAGCATTGTGAACACAAGGGAATGGAGCATTGTGGTGACAATATCGTGGAGCATTGTGATGAGATGGCCATGGAGTCTTTTGATGACAAGTCTCATGGAGCAAGCTGATGGAAAGGGGCATGGAGCATTGTGATTACAGTTGTCTTGGAGCATTGTGATGACAAGAGCATGGAACATTGTGATGAGAAGTCCATGGAACATTCTGATGACCTGCATCATGGAGCTTTGTGATGACAATGTCAAGATGCATTGTGATTACAGGGGTCTTGGAGCCTTGTGATAAAAAGGGCATGGATCATTGTGATGACAAAGGCATGGAGCCTTGTCATGACAGGGTTCAAGGAGCATACTGACGACATGTGTCAGGGAGCATTGTGATGACAAGTGTCATGCAGCACTGTGATGACAAGCGTCATGGAGTCTTGTGATAACCGGTGTCTTGGAGCATTGTGATGAAAAGTGAATGCATCATTGTGATGAAAAAGGCATGGTGCCTTGTCATGATAGGGTTCAAGGAGCACCCTGACGAGAAGTGTCAGGGAGCATTGTGATGAAAAATGTATTGAGCATTGTGATGACAAAGGTCATGGAGCATTGTGATGAGAAGTCCATGGATAATTGGAATGACGAGCGTCATGGGCTGTTGTGATGACAAGTGTTATGGATCATTGTGATCACAAGGGTTTGAGGCATAGTGATGACAGAGGTCATGGAGCATTTTGATTTCATTGTGATGACAAAATTATGAAGCATTATGATGAAGGGCATGGTGCATTGTGATGATAGCGTTCATGGAGCACTGAGATGAAAAGTGTCATGGAGCATTGTTATGACAGGGGTCTTGGAGCATTGTGATGACAACGGCATGGAGCATTGTGATGAGAAGGCCAAGGAGAATACTGATGACATGTGTCATGGAGCTTCGTGATGACAAGGGCATAGAGCATTTTGATTACAGGTGTCTTGGAACATTGAGATGAAAAGGGGCATGGAGCATTGTGATTACAGGGGTAATGGAGCACTGTGATGACAAGTGAATCAAGCATTGTGATGAAAAAGGCATGGATTCTATTCATGACAGGATTCAAGGAGCATTCCGAAGACAAGTGTCAGGGAGCATTGTGATGACAAGTGTATTGAGCATTGTGATGACAAAGGTCATGGAGCATTGAGATGACAAGGGCATGGAGTATTGTGATGACAGGCATCATGGAGTGTTGTGATGACAAGACTTATGGAACATTGTGATCACACGGGTTTGGAGCATTGCGATGACAGAGTTCATGGATCATATTGATTTCAAGGAGCATGGATCTTTGTGATGACAAGGGCATGAAGCAATGTGATCCCAAGATGCATGGAGGATTGTGATGACAATGGTAATGGAGGAATGTGATGACAAGCGCATGGAGCATTGTGATGAAAAGGTCATGTAGCGTTTTGCTGACAAAGGCATGGAGCACTGTGATGACAAACGTCACGTAGCATTGTGATTACAGGGGTCATGGAGCATTGGGATGACACGGCCCAGGATCATTGTGTTGACAAGTGTTATGGAGAATTTTGATGACAAGAGTCCCGGATCATTGTGTTGTCAGGGGTCATGGAGCGTTGTGATGACTGTGGTCATGGAGCATTTGGATGACAAGTGTCATGGAGCATTGTGATCATAAGGTCATGGAGCATTGGGCTGAAAATGTTCATGGAGTATTGTGATGAGAGGTGTCATGGAGCATTGTGATGACAAGGGAATGGAGCATTGTGATGACAATGTCCTGGAGCATTTAATGAGAAGACCATGGAGCCATGTGATAACAAGTCTCATAGAGCATTCTCACGAAAAGCGGCATGGAGCACTGTAATTACTATGGTCTTGGAGCATTGTGATGAACAGGGCATGGAGCATTGTGATGAAAAAGGCATGGAGCCATGTCAAGACAGTGTTCCAAGAGGATACTGACATCAAGTGTCAGGGACCATTGTGATGATAAGTGAATTGAGCATTGTGATGCCAAAGCTCATAGAGCATCGTGATGAGAAGACCATGGATAAATTTGATGACGAGCATCATGGGGTGTTGTGAGGTCAAGTGTTATGGAACATTGTGATCACAAGGGAGTGGAGCCTTGTGATGACAGAGGTCATGGAGCATTTTGAGTTCATTCTGATGACAATAGCATGAAGCACTATGATGATGGGCATGGTGCATTGTGATGACAGTGTTCATGGAGAATTGAGATGAAAAGGGGCATGGAGCATTGTAGTTACAAGGGTCTTGGAGCTTTGTGATTAGAAGGGCATGCAGCATTGTGATGAGAAGGCCATGAAGGATTCTGATGACATGCGTCATGGAGCTTTGTGATGACAAGGGCATGGAGCATTGTGATGAGAAGACCATGGATAATGGTGATGACGAGCTTCAAGGGGCGTTGTGATGAAAAGTGTTATGGAACATTGTGATCCCAAGGGTTTAGAGCATTGTGATGGCTGATGTCTTGGAGCGTTTTGATTTCATTTTGATTACAATAGCGTGAAGCAATATGATGATGGGCGTGTTGCATTGTGATGACAAGGTTCATGGAGCATTGAGATGAAAAGAGGCATGGAGCATTGTGATGAAAGGGGTCTAGGAGCTTTGTGATGACAGAGGTCATGGATCATTTTGATTTCCTTGTGATGACAATAGCCTGAAGCTTTATGATGATGGGCATGGTCCATTGTGATGACAGGTGTAATGGAGCATTGAGATGAAAGGGACATGGAGCATTGTGATGAGAAGACCATGGATAATGGTGATGACGAGCGTCATGGGGCGTTGTGATGAAAAGTGTTATGGAACATTGGGATCCCAAGGATTTAGAGCATTGTGATGGCAGATGTCATGGAGCATATTTAATTCATTTTGATTACAATAGCGTGAAGCAATATGATCATGGGCATGCTGAATTGTGATGATAGGGTTCATGGAGCATTTAGATGAAAAGTGGCATGCAGCATTGTGATTACAGGGTTCTTGGAACATTGTGATGACAAGAGCATGGAGCATTGTGATGCCAAAGGTCATGGACCTTTGTGATGACAAATGTCATGTAGCATTTTGATGACAAGGGCATGGTGCATTGTGATGAGTAGGACAGAGAGCAATGTGATGAGAGGGTCATGGAGCAGTTGTATGAAAAGTTTCCTGGAACATTTTGATGACAGGAGTTATGGATCATTGTGATGTCAAGGGTCACCGAGCATTGTGATGAAAAGGGTCATGGTGCATTTTGATGACAGGGCTTATAGTACATTGTGATGTCAGGGGTCATGGAGCAGTGTGATGATAAGGGCATGTAGCATTGTGATGACAGGGGTCATGGAACATTGTGATGACATGGTTAAGGGAGTATTGTGATGACTAGTGATGGAACATTGTGATATCAGTGGTGAGAGAGCATTTTGATGAGAATTGCATGGAGAAATTTGATGAAAAGGTTTATGGAGCATTGTGATGACAAGCTTGTGGAGAATTGTGATGACAAGTGCATGGCATATTGTGATGACATGTGTCATGGAGCATTGTGCTGACAAGCACATGGAGCATTTTGGTGAACAATGGCATGGAGCATTGTGATGACAGAGGCATGACGAATTGGTCTGACAAGTTTCATGGATTATTGTGATCACAGTGGGCATGGCGAATTGTGATGACAAGGCCATGGAGCATTGTGAGGACAAGTTTGTGGAGTATTGTGAAGACAGGTGTCCGGGAGCATTGTGATGACATATGTTCTGGTCCATTGTGATGCCAAGTGTCATGGAGGATTGTGATGTCAAACGTAATGCAGCGTGTGATGACAAGGTCTTGGTGCATTGTGATGACAAGGGCCATTGAGAAGTTTGATGACAAGGTCGTGAAGCATTGTAATGACAAGCGCATGTACCTTGCTATGACAGAGGTCAAGGAGCATTGCGATTACAAATGCATGGAGAAGAGTGATGACAAGTGCATGTAGCATTGTGATGAGAAGTGTTTTGGAGCATTGTGATGACAAGGCCGTGGAGAATTGTGATGACAAGGGACATGGAGCATTGTGAGGACCAGGGCATGGAGCACTGTGATGACAAGAACGTGGAGCATTGTAATGAGAAGTCCATGGATAATAGTGATGACGAGTGTCATGGAGCACTGTAATGGCAAGGGGCATGGAGCATTGTGAGGACAGCTCTCATGGAGCATTGTGATGACAACTGTCATGGAGCTTTCTGATGACAAGCTTGTGGAGTATTGTGATGACAATGGCATGGGGCATTGTGATGGAAAGGGTATGGATCATTGTGATGAAAAAGGCATGGACCCTTTTCATGACAGGATTCAAGGAGTATTCTGAAGACAAGTGTCAGGGAGCATTGTGATGACAAAGGTCATGGAGCATTGAGATGACAAGGGCATGGAGTATTGTGATGACAGGCATCATAGAGCATTGTGATGACAAGTATTATGGAACATTGTGATCACACGGGTTTGGAGCATTGCGATGACATTGTTCATGGATCATATTGATTTCAAGGAGCATGGATCTTTGTGATGAAAAGGGCATGAAGCAATGTGATCCCATGATTTATGGAGGATTGTGATGACAATGGTAATGGAGGAATATGATGACAAGCGCATGGAGCATTGTGATGAAAAGGTCATGTAACGTTTTGCTGACAAAGGCATGGAACATTGTGATGACAATTTCCTGGAGCATTTAATGAGAAGACAATGGAGCCATTTGATGACAAGTCTCATAGAGCATTCTCACGAAAAGCGGCATGGAGCATTGTGATTACTGTGGTCTTGGAGCATTGTGATGAACAGGGTATGGAGCATTGTGATGAAAAAGGCATGGAGCTTTGTCATGACAGGGTTCCAAGAGCATATTGAAATCAAGTGTCAGGGACCATTGTGATGATAAGTGAATTGAGCATGGTGATGCCAAAGCTCATGGAGCATTGTGATGAGAAGACCATGGATAATTTTGATGACGAGTGTCATGGGGCGTTGTGAGGTCAAGTGTTATGGAACATTGTGATCACAAGGGATTGGAGCCTTGTGATGACAGAGGTCATGGAGCATTTTGAGTTCATTCTGATGACAATAGCATGAAGCACTATGATGATGGGCATGGTGCATTGTGATGACAGTGTTCATGGAGAATTGAGATGAAAAGGGGCATGGAACATTGTAGTTACAAGGGTCTTGGAGCTTTGTGAAGAGAAGGGCATGAAGCATTGTGATGAGAAGGCCATGGAGGATTCTGATGACATGCGTCATGGAGCTTTGTGATGACAAGGGCATGGAGCATTGTGATGAGAAGACCATGGATAATGGTGATGACGAGCTTCATGGGGCGTTGTGATGAAAAGTGCTATGGAACATTGTGATCCCAAGGGTTTAGAGCATTGTGATGGCAGATGTCTTGGAGCATTTTGATTTCATTTTGATTACAATAGCGTGAAGCAATATGATGATGGGCATGTTGCATTGTGATGACCAGGTTCATGGAGCATTGAGATGAAAATGGGCATGGATCATTGTGATCAAAGGGGTCTAGGAGCTTTGTGATGACAGAGGTCATGGATCAATTTGATTTCCTTGTGATGACAATAGCCTGAAGCTTTATGATGATGGGCATGGTCCATTGTGATGACAGGTGTAATCGAGCATTGAGAGGAAAAGTGGCATGGAACATTGTGTTTATAGGGGTATAGGAGCATTGTGATGACAAGAGCATGGAGCATTGTGATGAAAAGTGCTTGGAGCCTTTTCATGACATGTTTCAAGGAGCATTCTGATGACGAGTGTCAGGGAGCATTGTGATGACAAAGATCATGGAGCACTGTGATGACAGGTGTCATGGAGCATTGTGATGAGAAAGTCATGAGCATTGGGCTGAAAATATTCATGGAGTATTGTGGTGACAGGGTTCGTGGATCCTTTTGATGGCAAGGGAATGGAGCAATGTAATGACAAGGTCCTGGAGCATTGTGATGAGAAGACCATGGAGCCTTGTGATGACAAGTCTGATGGAGCATTCTGATGAAAAGGGGCATGGGGCATTGTGATTACAGGGCCCTGGATCATTGTAATGACAAGAGCAAGGAGCTTTTGATGAGAAGGCCATGGAGCATTCTCATGATTTGTGTCATGGTATTTTGTGATGACAAGGGCATGGACCATTGTGATTGCAGGCGTCTTGGAGCTTTGTGATGACAAGGGTCATGGAGCCTTGTGAGGAGAAGGCCGTGGGACATTATGATGGCAGGGGTCATGGAGCATTGTTATGACGGGGGTAATGGAACATTGTGATGAAAAGGGCACGGAACATAGGTTTATAAAATTTCATGGATTATTGTGATGACAGTGGGTATGGAGCATTGTGATGACAAGGGCTCGGAACACTGTGATACATGGGTCATGGAGGATTGTAATGACATGGGCATGGAGCATTGTGATGAGAAGGGCATCGAGAATTGTGATGACAAGCGTCATGGAGCTTTGTGATGACAAGGACATGGAGCAATATGTTGAGACGTTTCAGGGAGCATTGTGATGACAATGGCATGGAGCATTGTGATGCCAAGGGTCATGGAGCTGTGTGATAACAAATGTCATGGAGGACTTTGATGACAAGGGCATTGTGCATTGTGATTAGAAGGGCAGGGAGCATTGTGATGACAGGTGTTATGGAACATTGTGATGTCATGGCTCATGGAGCATTGTGATGATATGGGCATGGAGCATGGTGATGACAGGTGTCATGGAACAGTGTGAGATGACAAGTGCTTTGAGCATTGTGATGACAAACATCTTGGATCATTGAAATGACAAGGGCATGGAGTAGTGTGATGACAGGCATCATGGAGCATTGTGATGAGTGTGTTATGGAACATTGTGATCACAAGGATTTGGAGCATAGTGATGACAGAGGTCATGGATCATTTTGATTTCAAGGAGCATGGAATATTGTGATGACAAGGGCATGAAGCAATGTGATCCCAAGTTTCAGGGAGGATTGTTATGACAATGGTAATGGAGTATTGTGATGAGAATCACATGGAGCACCGTGATGACAAGGTCATGTAGCATTTTGCTGACAAAGGCATGGAGCATTGTGATGACAAGTGTCATGGAACATTGTGATAACAGGGGTCATAGAGCATTAGGATGACAAGAGCATGGACCATTTTGATGAGAAGAGTCATGGAGCATTTTGATGACAAGAGCCACAGATCATTGTGTTGTCAGGGGTCATTGAGCGTTGTGATGACAGTGGTCATGGAGGATTGGGCTGAAAATGTTCTTGGAGCATTGTGAACACAAGGGAATGGAGCATTGTGGTGACAATATCGTGGAGCATTGTGATGAGATGGCCATGGAGTCTTTTGATGACAAGTCTCATGGAGCAAGCTGATGTAAAGGGGCATGGAGCATTGTGATTACAGTTGTCTTGGAGCATTGTGATGACAAGAGCATGGAACATTGTGATGAGAAGTCCATGGAACATTCTGATGACCTGCATCATGGAGCTTTGTGATGACAATGTCAAGATGCATTGTGATTACAGGGGTCTTGGAGCCTTGTGATAAAAAGGGCATGGATCATTGTGATGACAAAGGCATGGAGCCTTGTCATGACAGGGTTCAAGGAGCATACTGACGACATGTGTCAGGGAGCATTGTGATGACAAGTGTCATGCAGCACTGTGATGACAAGCGTCATGGAGTCTTGTGATAACCGGTGTCTTGGAGCATTGTGATGAAAAGTGAATGCATCATTGTGATGAAAAAGGCATGGTGCCTTGTCATGATAGGGTTCAAGGAGCACCCTGACGAGAAGTGTCAGGGAGCATTGTGATGAAAAATGTATTGAGCATTGTGATGACAAAGGTCATGGAGCATTGTGATGAGAAGTCCATGGATAATTGGAATGACGAGCGTCATGGGCTGTTGTGATGACAAGTGTTATGGATCATTGTGATCACAAGGGTTTGAGGCATAGTGATGACAGAGGTCATGGAGCATTTTGATTTCATTGTGATGACAAAATTATGAAGCATTATGATGAAGGGCATGGTGCATTGTGATGATAGCGTTCATGGAGCACTGAGATGAAAAGTGTCATGGAGCATTGTTATGACAGGGGTCTTGGAGCATTGTGATGACAACGGCATGGAGCATTGTGATGAGAAGGCCAAGGAGAATACTGATGACATGTGTCATGGAGCTTCGTGATGACAAGGGCATAGAGCATTTTGATTACAGGTGTCTTGGAACATTGAGATGAAAAGGGGCATGGAGCATTGTGATTACAGGGGTAATGGAGCACTGTGATGACAAGTGAATCAAGCATTGTGATGAAAAAGGCATGGATTCTATTCATGACAGGATTCAAGGAGCATTCCGAAGACAAGTGTCAGGGAGCATTGTGATGACAAGTGTATTGAGCATTGTGATGACAAAGGTCATGGAGCATTGAGATGACAAGGGCATGGAGTATTGTGATGACAGGCATCATGGAGTGTTGTGATGACAAGACTTATGGAACATTGTGATCACACGGGTTTGGAGCATTGCGATGACAGAGTTCATGGATCATATTGATTTCAAGGAGCATGGATCTTTGTGATGACAAGGGCATGAAGCAATGTGATCCCAAGATGCATGGAGGATTGTGATGACAATGGTAATGGAGGAATGTGATGACAAGCGCATGGAGCATTGTGATGAAAAGGTCATGTAGCGTTTTGCTGACAAAGGCATGGAGCACTGTGATGACAAACGTCACGTAGCATTGTGATTACAGGGGTCATGGAGCATTGGGATGACACGGCCCAGGATCATTGTGTTGACAAGTGTTATGGAGAATTTTGATGACAAGAGTCCCGGATCATTGTGTTGTCAGGGGTCATGGAGCGTTGTGATGACTGTGGTCATGGAGCATTTGGATGACAAGTGTCATGGAGCATTGTGATCATAAGGTCATGGAGCATTGGGCTGAAAATGTTCATGGAGTATTGTGATGAGAGGTGTCATGGAGCATTGTGATGACAAGGGAATGGAGCATTGTGATGACAATGTCCTGGAGCATTTAATGAGAAGACCATGGAGCCATGTGATAACAAGTCTCATAGAGCATTCTCACGAAAAGCGGCATGGAGCACTGTAATTACTATGGTCTTGGAGCATTGTGATGAACAGGGCATGGAGCATTGTGATGAAAAAGGCATGGAGCCATGTCAAGACAGTGTTCCAAGAGGATACTGACATCAAGTGTCAGGGACCATTGTGATGATAAGTGAATTGAGCATTGTGATGCCAAAGCTCATAGAGCATCGTGATGAGAAGACCATGGATAAATTTGATGACGAGCATCATGGGGTGTTGTGAGGTCAAGTGTTATGGAACATTGTGATCACAAGGGAGTGGAGCCTTGTGATGACAGAGGTCATGGAGCATTTTGAGTTCATTCTGATGACAATAGCATGAAGCACTATGATGATGGGCATGGTGCATTGTGATGACAGTGTTCATGGAGAATTGAGATGAAAAGGGGCATGGAGCATTGTAGTTACAAGGGTCTTGGAGCTTTGTGATTAGAAGGGCATGCAGCATTGTGATGAGAAGGCCATGAAGGATTCTGATGACATGCGTCATGGAGCTTTGTGATGACAAGGGCATGGAGCATTGTGATGAGAAGACCATGGATAATGGTGATGACGAGCTTCAAGGGGCGTTGTGATGAAAAGTGTTATGGAACATTGTGATCCCAAGGGTTTAGAGCATTGTGATGGCTGATGTCTTGGAGCGTTTTGATTTCATTTTGATTACAATAGCGTGAAGCAATATGATGATGGGCGTGTTGCATTGTGATGACAAGGTTCATGGAGCATTGAGATGAAAAGAGGCATGGAGCATTGTGATGAAAGGGGTCTAGGAGCTTTGTGATGACAGAGGTCATGGATCATTTTGATTTCCTTGTGATGACAATAGCCTGAAGCTTTATGATGATGGGCATGGTCCATTGTGATGACAGGTGTAATGGAGCATTGAGATGAAAGGGACATGGAGCATTGTGATGAGAAGACCATGGATAATGGTGATGACGAGCGTCATGGGGCGTTGTGATGAAAAGTGTTATGGAACATTGGGATCCCAAGGATTTAGAGCATTGTGATGGCAGATGTCATGGAGCATATTTAATTCATTTTGATTACAATAGCGTGAAGCAATATGATCATGGGCATGCTGAATTGTGATGATAGGGTTCATGGAGCATTTAGATGAAAAGTGGCATGCAGCATTGTGATTACAGGGTTCTTGGAACATTGTGATGACAAGAGCATGGAGCATTGTGATGCCAAAGGTCATGGACCTTTGTGATGACAAATGTCATGTAGCATTTTGATGACAAGGGCATGGTGCATTGTGATGAGTAGGACAGAGAGCAATGTGATGAGAGGGTCATGGAGCAGTTGTATGAAAAGTTTCCTGGAACATTTTGATGACAGGAGTTATGGATCATTGTGATGTCAAGGGTCACCGAGCATTGTGATGAAAAGGGTCATGGTGCATTTTGATGACAGGGCTTATAGTACATTGTGATGTCAGGGGTCATGGAGCAGTGTGATGATAAGGGCATGTAGCATTGTGATGACAGGGGTCATGGAACATTGTGATGACATGGTTAAGGGAGTATTGTGATGACTAGTGATGGAACATTGTGATATCAGTGGTGAGAGAGCATTTTGATGAGAATTGCATGGAGAAATTTGATGAAAAGGTTTATGGAGCATTGTGATGACAAGCTTGTGGAGAATTGTGATGACAAGTGCATGGCATATTGTGATGACATGTGTCATGGAGCATTGTGCTGACAAGCACATGGAGCATTTTGGTGAACAATGGCATGGAGCATTGTGATGACAGAGGCATGACGAATTGGTCTGACAAGTTTCATGGATTATTGTGATCACAGTGGGCATGGCGAATTGTGATGACAAGGCCATGGAGCATTGTGAGGACAAGTTTGTGGAGTATTGTGAAGACAGGTTTCCGGGAGCATTGTGATGACATATGTTCTGGTCCATTGTGATGCCAAGTGTCATGGAGGATTGTGATGTCAAACGTAATGCAGCGTGTGATGACAAGGTCTTGGTGCATTGTGATGACAAGGGCCATTGAGAAGTTTGATGACAAGGTCGTGAAGCATTGTAATGACAAGCGCATGTACCTTGCTATGACAGAGGTCAAGGAGCATTGCGATTACAAATGCATGGAGAAGAGTGATGACAAGTGCATGTAGCATTGTGATGAGAAGTGTTTTGGAGCATTGTGATGACAAGGCCGTGGAGAATTGTGATGACAAGGGACATGGAGCATTGTGAGGACCAGGGCATGGAGCACTGTGATGACAAGAACGTGGAGCATTGTAATGAGAAGTCCATGGATAATAGTGATGACGAGTGTCATGGAGCACTGTAATGGCAAGGGGCATGGAGCATTGTGAGGACAGCTCTCATGGAGCATTGTGATGACAACTGTCATGGAGCTTTCTGATGACAAGCTTGTGGAGTATTGTGATGACAATGGCATGGTGCATTGTGATGGAAAGGGTATGGATCATTGTGATGAAAAAGGCATGGACCCTTTTCATGACAGGATTCAAGGAGTATTCTGAAGACAAGTGTCAGGGAGCATTGTGATGACAAAGGTCATGGAGCATTGAGATGACAAGGGCATGGAGTATTGTGATGACAGGCATCATAGAGCGTTGTGATGACAAGTATTATGGAACATTGTGATCACACGGGTTTGGAGCATTGCGATGACATTGTTCATGGATCATATTGATTTCAAGGAGCATGGATCTTTGTGATGAAAAGGGCATGAAGCAATGTGATCCCATGATTTATGGAGGATTGTGATGACAATGGTAATGGAGGAATATGATGACAAGCGCATGGAGCATTGTGATGAAAAGGTCATGTAACGTTTTGCTGACAAAGGCATGGAACATTGTGATGACAATTTCCTGGAGCATTTAATGAGAAGACAATGGAGCCATTTGATGACAAGTCTCATAGAGCATTCTCACGAAAAGCGGCATGGAGCATTGTGATTACTGTGGTCTTGGAGCATTGTGATGAACAGGGTATGGAGCATTGTGATGAAAAAGGCATGGAGCTTTGTCATGACAGGGTTCCAAGAGCATATTGAAATCAAGTGTCAGGGACCATTGTGATGATAAGTGAATTGAGCATGGTGATGCCAAAGCTCATGGAGCATTG
Source organism: Mesoplodon densirostris (assembly GCF_025265405.1). NCBI lineage: Eukaryota > Metazoa > Chordata > Mammalia > Artiodactyla > Ziphiidae > Mesoplodon > Mesoplodon densirostris. The sequence continues at coordinate 5,635,443 of NC_082682.1, forward strand.
TGATGAGAAGACCATGGATAATTTTGATGACGAGTGTCATGGGGCGTTGTGAGGTCAAGTGTTATGGAACATTGTGATCACAAGGGATTGGAGCCTTGTGATGACAGAGGTCATGGAGCATTTTGAGTTCATTCTGATGACAATAGCATGAAGCACTATGATGATGGGAATGGTGCATTGTGATGACAGTGTTCATGGAGAATTGAGATGAAAAGGGGCATGGAACATTGTAGTTACAAGGGTCTTGGAGCTTTGTGAAGAGAAGGGCATGAAGCATTGTGATGAGAAGGCCATGGAGGATTCTGATGACATGCGTCATGGAGCTTTGTGATGACAAGGGCATGGAGCATTGTGATGAGAAGACCATAGATAATGGTGATGACGAGCTTCATGGGGCTTTGTGATGAAAAGTGCTATGGAACATTGTGATCCCAAGGGTTTAGAGCATTGTGATGGCAGATGTCTTGGAGCATTTTGATTTCATTTTGATTACAATAGCGTGAAGCAATATGATGATGGGCATGTTGCATTGTGATGACAAGGTTCATGGAGCATTGAGATGAAAATGGGCATGGATCATTGTGATCAAAGGGGTCTAGGAGCTTTGTGATGACAGAGGTCATGGATCAATTTGATTTCCTTGTGATGACAATAGCCTGAAGCTTTATGATGATGGGCATGGTCCATTGTGATGACAGGTGTAATCGAGCATTGAGAGGAAAAGTGGCATGGAACATTGTGTTTATAGGGGTATAGGAGCATTGTGATGACAAGAGCATGGAGCATTGTGATGAAAAGTGCTTGGAGCCTTTTCATGACATGTTTCAAGGAGCATTCTGATGACGAGTGTCAGGGAGCATTGTGATGACAAAGATCATGGAGCACTGTGATGACAGGTGTCATGGAGCATTGTGATGAGAAAGTCATGAGCATTGGGCTGAAAATATTCATGGAGTATTGTGGTGACAGGGTTCGTGGATCCTTTTGATGGCAAGGGAATGGAGCAATGTAATGACAAGGTCCTGGAGCATTGTGATGAGAAGACCATGGAGCCTTGTGATGACAAGTCTGATGGAGCATTCTGATGAAAAGGGGCATGGGGCATTGTGATTACAGGGCCCTGGATCATTGTAATGACAAGAGCAAGGAGCTTTTGATGAGAAGGACATGGAGCATTCTCATGATTTGTGTCATGGTATTTTGTGATGACAAGGGCATGGACCATTGTGATTGCAGGCGTCTTGGAGCTTTGTGATGACAAGGGTCATGGAGCCTTGTGAGGAGAAGGCCGTGGGACATTATGATGGCAGGGGTCATGGAGCATTGTTATGACGGGGGTAATGGAACATTGTGATGAAAAGGGCACGGAACATAGGTTTATAAAATTTCATGGATTATTGTGATGACAGTGGGTATGGAGCATTGTGATGACAAGGGCTCGGAACACTGTGATACATGGGTCATGGAGGATTGTAATGACATGGGCATGGAGCATTGTGATGAGAAGGGCATCGAGAATTGTGATGACAAGCGTCATGGAGCTTTGTGATGACAAGGACATGGAGCAATATGTTGAGACGTTTCAGGGAACATTGTGATGACAATGGCATGGAGCATTGTGATGCCAAGGGTCATGGAGCTGTGTGATAACAAATGTCATGGAGGAGTTTGATGACAAGGGCATGGTGCATTGTGATTAGAAGGGCAGGGAGCATTGTGATGACAGGTGTTATGGAACATTGTGATGTCATGGCTCATGGAGCATTGTGATGATATGGGCATGGAGCATGGTGATGACAGGTGTCATGGAACAGTGTGAGATGACAAGTGCTTTGAGCATTGTGATGACAAACATCTTGGATCATTGAAATGACAAGGGCATGGAGTAGTGTGATGACAGGCATCATGGAGCATTGTGATGAGTGTGTTATGGAACATTGTGATCACAAGGATTTGGAGCATAGTGATGACAGAGGTCATGGATCATTTTGATTTCAAGGAGCATGGAACATTGTGATGACAAGGGCATGAAGCAATGTGTTCCCAAGTTTCAGGGAGGATTGTTATGACAATGGTAATGGAGTATTGTGATGAGAATCACATGGAGCACCGTGATGACAAGGTCATGTAGCATTTTGCTGACAAAGGCATGGAGCATTGTGATGACAAGTGTCATGGAACATTGTGATAACAGGGGTCATAGAGCATTAGGATGACAAGAGCATGGACCATTTTGATGAGAAGAGTCATGGAGCATTTTGATGACAAGAGCCACAGATCATTGTGTTGTCAGGGGTCATTGAGCGTTGTGATGACAGTGGTCATGGAGGATTGGGCTGAAAATGTTCTTGGAGCATTGTGAACACAAGGGAATGGAGCATTGTGGTGACAATATCGTGGAGCATTGTGATGAGATGGCCATGGAGTCTTTTGATGACAAGTCTCATGGATTAAGCTGATGGAAAGGGGCATGGAGCATTGTGATTACAGTTGTCTTGGAGCATTGTGATGACAAGAGCATGGAACATTGTGATGAGAAGTCCATGGAACATTCTGATGACCTGCATCATGGAGCTTTGTGATGACAATGTCAAGATGCATTGTGATTACAGGGGTCTTGGAGCCTTGTGATAAAAAGGGCATGGATCATTGTGATGACAAAGGCATGGAGCCTTGTCATGACAGGGTTCAAGGAGCATACTGACGACATGTGTCAGGGAGCCTTGTGATGACAAGTGTCATGCAGCACTGTGATGACAAGCGTCATGGAGTCTTGTGATAACCGGTGTCTTGGAGCATTGTGATGAAAAGTGAATGCATCATTGTGATGAAAAAGGCATGGTGCCTTGTCATGATAGGGTTCAAGGAGCACCCTGAAGAGAAGTGTCAGGGAGCATTGTGATGAAAAATGTATTGAGCATTGTGATGACAAAGGTCATGGAGCATTGTGATGAGAAGTCCATGGATAATTGGAATGACGAGCGTCATGGGCTGTTGTGATGACAAGTGTTATGGATCATTGTGATCACAAGGGTTTGAGGCATAGTGATGACAGAGGTCATGGAGCATTTTGATTTCATTGTGATGACAAAATTATGAAGCATTATGATGAAGGGCATGGTGCATTGTGATGATAGCGTTCATGGAGCACTGTGATGAAAAGTGTCATGGAGCATTGTTATGACAGGGGTCTTGGAGCATTGTGATGACAACGGCATGGAGCATTGTGATGAGAAGGCCAAGGAGAATACTGATGACATGTGTCATGGAGCTTCGTGATGACAAGGGCATAGAGCATTTTGATTACAGGTGTCTTGGAACATTGAGATGAAAAGGGGCATGGAGCATTGTGATTACAGGGGTAATGGAGCACTGTGATGACAAGTGAATCAAGCATTGTGATGAAAAAGGCATGGATTCTATTCATGACAGGATTCAAGGAGCATTCCGAAGACAAGTGTCAGGGAGCATTGTGATGACAAGTGTATTGAGCATTGTGATGACAAAGGTCATGGAGCATTGAGATGACAAGGGCATGGAGTATTGTGATGACAGGCATCATGGAGTGTTGTGATGACAAGACTTATGGAACATTGTGATCACACGGGTTTGGAGCATTGCGATGACAGAGTTCATGGATCATATTGATTTCAAGGAGCATGGATCTTTGTGATGACAAGGGCATGAAGCAATGTGATCCCAAGATGCATGGAGGATTGTGATGACAATGGTAATGGAGGAATGTGATGAAAAGCGCATGGAGCATTGTGATGAAAAGGTCATGTAGCGTTTTGCTGACAAAGGCATGGAGCATTGTGATGACAAGTGTCATGGAGCACTGTGATGACAAACGTCACGTAGCATTGTGATTACAGGGGTCATGGAGCATTGGGATGACACGGCCCAGGATCATTGTTTTGACAAGTGTTATGAATAATTTTGATGACAAGAGTCCCGGATCATTGTGTTGTCAGGGGTCATGGAGCATTGTGATGACTGTGGTCATGGAGCATTTGGATGACAAGTGTCATGGAGCATTGTGATCATAAGGTCATGGAGCATTGGGCTGAAAATGTTCATGGAGTATTGTGATGAGAGGTGTCATGGAGCATTGTGATGACAAGGGAATGGAGCATTGTGATGACAATGTCCTGGAGCATTTAATGAGAAGACCATGGAGCCATGTGATAACAAGTCTCATAGAGCATTCTCACGAAAAGCGGCATGGAGCACTGTAATTACTATGGTCTTGGAGCATTGTGATGAACAGGGCATGGAGCATTGTGATGAAAAAGGCATGGAGCCATGTCAAGACAGTGTTCCAAGAGGATACTGACATCAAGTGTCAGGGACCATTGTGATGATAAGTGAATTGAGCATTGTGATGCCAAAGCTCATAGAGCATCGTGATGAGAAGACCATGGATAAATTTGATGACGAGCATCATGGGGTGTTGTGAGGTCAAGTGTTATGGAACATTGTGATCACAAGGGAGTGGAGCCTTGTGATGACAGAGGTCATGGAGCATTTTGAGTTCATTCTGATGACAATAGCATGAAGCACTATGATGATGGGCATGGTGCATTGTGATGACAGTGTTCATGGAGAATTGAGATGAAAAGGGGCATGGAGCATTGTAGTTACAAGGGTCTTGGAGCTTTGTGATTAGAAGGGCATGCAGCATTGTGATGAGAAGGCCATGAAGGATTCTGATGACATGCGTCATGGAGCATTGTGATGACAAGGGCATGGAGCATTGTGATGAGAAGACCATGGATAATGGTGATGACGAGCTTCATGGGGCGTTGTGATGAAAAGTGTTATGGAACATTGTGATCCCAAGGGTTTAGAGCATTGTGATGGCTGATGTCTTGGAGCGTTTTGATTTCATTTTGATTACAATAGCGTGAAGCAATATGATGATGGGCGTGTTGCATTGTGATGACAAGGTTCATGGAGCATTGAGATGAAAAGAGGCATGGAGCATTGTGATGAAAGGGGTCTAGGAGCTTTGTGATGACAGAGGTCATGGATCATTTTGATTTCCTTGTGATGACAATAGCCTGAAGCTTTATGATGATGGGCATGGTCCATTGTGATGACAGGTGTAATGGAGCATTGAGATGAAAGGGACATGGAGCATTGTGATGAGAAGACCATGGATAATGGTGATGACGAGCGTCATGGGGCGTTGTGATGAAAAGTGTTATGGAACATTGGGATCCCAAGGATTTAGAGCATTGTGATGGCAGATGTCATGGAGCATATTTAATTCATTTTGATTACAATAGCGTGAAGCATTATGATCATGGGCATGCTGAATTGTGATGATAGGGTTCATGGAGCATTTAGATGAAAAGTGGCATGCAGCATTGTGATTACAGGGTTCTTGGAACATTGTGATGACAAGAGCATGGAGCATTGTGATGCCAAAGGTCATGGACCTTTGTGATGACAAATGTCATGTAGCATTTTGATGACAAGGGCATGGTGCATTGTGATGAGTAGGACAGAGAGCAATGTGATGAGAGGGTCATGGAGCAGTTGTATGAAAAGTTTCCTGGAACATTTTGATGACAGGAGTTATGGATCATTGTGATGTCAAGGGTCACCGAGCATTGTGATGAAAAGGGTCATGGTGCATTTTGATGACAGGGCTTATAGTACATTGTGATGTCAGGGGTCATGGAGCAGTGTGATGATAAGGGCATGTTACATTGTGATGACAGGGGTCATGGAACATTGTGATGACATGGTTAAGGGAGTATTGTGATTACTAGTGATGGAACATTGTGATATCAGTGGTGAGAGAGCATTTTGATGAGAATTGCATGGAGAAATTTGATGAAAAGGTTTATGGAGCATTGTGATGACAAGCTTGTGGAGAATTGTGATGACAAGTGCATGGCATATTGTGATGACATGTGTCATGGAGCATTGTGCTGACAAGCACATGGAGCATTTTGGTGAACAATGGCATGGAGCATTGTGATGACAGAGGCATGACGAATTGGTCTGACAAGTTTCATGGATTATTGTGATCACAGTGGGCATGGCGAATTGTGATGACAAGGCCATGGAGCATTGTGAGGACAAGTTTGTGGAGTATTGTGAAGACAGGTGTCCGGGAGCATTGTGATGACATATGTTCTGGTCCATTGTGATGCCAAGTGTCATGGAGGATTGTGATGTCAAACGTAATGCAGCGTGTGATGACAAGGTCTTGGTGCATTGTGATGACAAGGGCCATTGAGAAGTTTGATGACAAGGTCGTGAAGCATTGTAATGACAAGCGCATGTACCTTGCTATGACAGAGGTCAAGGAGCATTGCGATTACAAATGCATGGAGAAGAGTGATGACAAGTGCATGTAGCATTGTGATGAGAAGTGTTTTGGAGCATTGTGATGACAAGGCCGTGGAGAATTGTGATGACAAGGGACATGGAGCATTGTGAGGACCAGGGCATGGAGCACTGTGATGACAAGAACGTGGAGCATTGTAATGAGAAGTCCATGGATAATAGTGATGACGAGTGTCATGGAGCACTGTAATGGCAAGGGGCATGGAGCATTGTGAGGACAGCTCTCATGGAGCATTGTGATGACAACTGTCATGGAGCTTTCTGATGACAAGCTTGTGGAGTATTGTGATGACAATGGCATGGGGCATTGTGATGGAAAGGGTATGGATCATTGTGATGAAAAAGGCATGGACCCTTTTCATGACAGGATTCAAGGAGTATTCTGAAGACAAGTGTCAGGGAGCATTGTGATGACAAAGGTCATGGAGCATTGAGATGACAAGGGCATGGAGTATTGTGATGACAGGCATCATAGAGCGTTGTGATGACAAGTATTATGGAACATTGTGATCACACGGGTTTGGAGCATTGCGATGACATTGTTCATGGATCATATTGATTTCAAGGAGCATGGATCTTTGTGATGAAAAGGGCATGAAGCAATGTGATCCCATGATTTATGGAGGACTGTGATGACAATGGTAATGGAGGAATATGATGACAAGCGCATGGAGCATTGTGATGAAAAGGTCATGTAACGTTTTGCTGACAAAGGCATGGAACATTGTGATGACAATTTCCTGGAGCATTTAATGAGAAGACAATGGAGCCATTTGATGACAAGTCTCATAGAGCATTCTCACGAAAAGCGGCATGGAGCATTGTGATTACTGTGGTCTTGGAGCATTGTGATGAACAGGGTATGGAGCATTGTGATGAAAAAGGCATGGAGCTTTGTCATGACAGGGTTCCAAGAGCATATTGAAATCAAGTGTCAGGGACCATTGTGATGATAAGTGAATTGAGCATGGTGATGCCAAAGCTCATGGAGCATTGTGATGAGAAGACCATGGATAATTTTGATGACGAGTGTCATGGGGCGTTGTGAGGTCAAGTGTTATGGAACATTGTGATCACAAGGGATTGGAGCCTTGTGATGACAGAGGTCATGGAGCATTTTGAGTTCATTCTGATGACAATAGCATGAAGCACTATGATGATGGGAATGGTGCATTGTGATGACAGTGTTCATGGAGAATTGAGATGAAAAGGGGCATGGAACATTGTAGTTACAAGGGTCTTGGAGCTTTGTGAAGAGAAGGGCATGAAGCATTGTGATGAGAAGGCCATGGAGGATTCTGATGACATGCGTCATGGAGCTTTGTGATGACAAGGGCATGGAGCATTGTGATGAGAAGACCATAGATAATGGTGATGACGAGCTTCATGGGGCTTTGTGATGAAAAGTGCTATGGAACATTGTGATCCCAAGGGTTTAGAGCATTGTGATGGCAGATGTCTTGGAGCATTTTGATTTCATTTTGATTACAATAGCGTGAAGCAATATGATGATGGGCATGTTGCATTGTGATGACAAGGTTCATGGAGCATTGAGATGAAAATGGGCATGGATCATTGTGATCAAAGGGGTCTAGGAGCTTTGTGATGACAGAGGTCATGGATCAATTTGATTTCCTTGTGATGACAATAGCCTGAAGCTTTATGATGATGGGCATGGTCCATTGTGATGACAGGTGTAATCGAGCATTGAGAGGAAAAGTGGCATGGAACATTGTGTTTATAGGGGTATAGGAGCATTGTGATGACAAGAGCATGGAGCATTGTGATGAAAAGTGCTTGGAGCCTTTTCATGACATGTTTCAAGGAGCATTCTGATGACGAGTGTCAGGGAGCATTGTGATGACAAAGATCATGGAGCACTGTGATGACAGGTGTCATGGAGCATTGTGATGAGAAAGTCATGAGCATTGGGCTGAAAATATTCATGGAGTATTGTGGTGACAGGGTTCGTGGATCCTTTTGATGGCAAGGGAATGGAGCAATGTAATGACAAGGTCCTGGAGCATTGTGATGAGAAGACCATGGAGCCTTGTGATGACAAGTCTGATGGAGCATTCTGATGAAAAGGGGCATGGGGCATTGTGATTACCGGGCCCTGGATCATTGTAATGACAAGAGCAAGGAGCTTTTGATGAGAAGGCCATGGAGCATTCTCATGATTTGTGTCATGGTATTTTGTGATGACAAGGGCATGGACCATTGTGATTGCAGGCGTCTTGGAGCTTTGTGATGACAAGGGTCATGGAGCCTTGTGAGGAGAAGGCCGTGGGACATTATGATGGCAGGGGTCATGGAGCATTGTTATGACGGGGGTAATGGAACATTGTGATGAAAAGGGCACGGAACATAGGTTTATAAAATTTCATGGATTATTGTGATGACAGTGGGTATGGAGCATTGTGATGACAAGGGCTCGGAACACTGTGATACATGGGTCATGGAGGATTGTAATGACATGGGCATGGAGCATTGTGATGAGAAGGGCATCGAGAATTGTGATGACAAGCGTCATGGAGCTTTGTGATGACAAGGACATGGAGCAATATGTTGAGACGTTTCAGGGAACATTGTGATGACAATGGCATGGAGCATTGTGATGCCAAGGGTCATGGAGCTGTGTGATAACAAATGTCATGGAGGAGTTTGATGACAAGGGCATGGTGCATTGTGATTAGAAGGGCAGGGAGCATTGTGATGACAGGTGTTATGGAACATTGTGATGTCATGGCTCATGGAGCATTGTGATGATATGGGCATGGAGCATGGTGATGACAGGTGTCATGGAACAGTGTGAGATGACAAGTGCTTTGAGCATTGTGATGACAAACATCTTGGATCATTGAAATGACAAGGGCATGGAGTAGTGTGATGACAGGCATCATGGAGCATTGTGATGAGTGTGTTATGGAACATTGTGATCACAAGGATTTGGAGCATAGTGATGACAGAGGTCATGGATCATTTTGATTTCAAGGAGCATGGAACATTGTGATGACAAGGGCATGAAGCAATGTGATCCCAAGTTTCAGGGAGGATTGTTATGACAATGGTAATGGAGTATTGTGATGAGAATCACATGGAGCACCGTGATGACAAGGTCATGTAGCATTTTGCTGACAAAGGCATGGAGCATTGTGATGACAAGTGTCATGGAACATTGTGATAACAGGGGTCATAGAGCATTAGGATGACAAGAGCATGGACCATTTTGATGAGAAGAGTCATGGAGCATTTTGATGACAAGAGCCACAGATCATTGTGTTGTCAGGGGTCATTGAGCGTTGTGATGACAGTGGTCATGGAGGATTGGGCTGAAAATGTTCTTGGAGCATTGTGAACACAAGGGAATGGAGCATTGTGGTGACAATATCGTGGAGCATTGTGATGAGATGGCCATGGAGTCTTTTGATGACAAGTCTCATGGATTAAGCTGATGGAAAGGGGCATGGAGCATTGTGATTACAGTTGTCTTGGAGCATTGTGATGACAAGAGCATGGAACATTGTGATGAGAAGTCCATGGAACATTCTGATGACCTGCATCATGGAGCTTTGTGATGACAATGTCAAGATGCATTGTGATTACAGGGGTCTTGGAGCCTTGTGATAAAAAGGGCATGGATCATTGTGATGACAAAGGCATGGAGCCTTGTCATGACAGGGTTCAAGGAGCATACTGACGACATGTGTCAGGGAGCCTTGTGATGACAAGTGTCATGCAGCACTGTGATGACAAGCGTCATGGAGTCTTGTGATAACCGGTGTCTTGGAGCATTGTGATGAAAAGTGAATGCATCATTGTGATGAAAAAGGCATGGTGCCTTGTCATGATAGGGTTCAAGGAGCACCCTGACGAGAAGTGTCAGGGAGCATTGTGATGAAAAATGTATTGAGCATTGTGATGACAAAGGTCATGGAGCATTGTGATGAGAAGTCCATGGATAATTGGAATGACGAGCGTCATGGGCTGTTGTGATGACAAGTGTTATGGATCATTGTGATCACAAGGGTTTGAGGCATAGTGATGACAGAGGTCATGGAGCATTTTGATTTCATTGTGATGACAAAATTATGAAGCATTATGATGAAGGGCATGGTGCATTGTGATGATAGCGTTCATGGAGCACTGAGATGAAAAGTGTCATGGAGCATTGTTATGACAGGGGTCTTGGAGCATTGTGATGACAACGGCATGGAGCATTGTGATGAGAAGGCCAAGGAGAATACTGATGACATGTGTCATGGAGCTTCGTGATGACAAGGGCATAGAGCATTTTGATTACAGGTGTCTTGGAACATTGAGATGAAAAGGGGCATGGAGCATTGTGATTACAGGGGTAATGGAGCACTGTGATGACAAGTGAATCAAGCATTGTGATGAAAAAGGCATGGATTCTATTCATGACAGGATTCAAGGAGCATTCCGAAGACAAGTGTCAGGGAGCATTGTGATGACAAGTGTATTGAGCATTGTGATGACAAAGGTCATGGAGCATTGAGATGACAAGGGCATGGAGTATTGTGATGACAGGCATCATGGAGTGTTGTGATGACAAGACTTATGGAACATTGTGATCACACGGGTTTGGAGCATTGCGATGACAGAGTTCATGGATCATATTGATTTCAAGGAGCATGGATCTTTGTGATGACAAGGGCATGAAGCAATGTGATCCCAAGATGCATGGAGGATTGTGATGACAATGGTAATGGAGGAATGTGATGAAAAGCGCATGGAGCATTGTGATGAAAAGGTCATGTAGCGTTTTGCTGACAAAGGCATGGAGCATTGTGATGACAAGTGTCATGGAGCACTGTGATGACAAACGTCACGTAGCATTGTGATTACAGGGGTCATGGAGCATTGGGATGACACGGCCCAGGATCATTGTTTTGACAAGTGTTATGGAGAATTTTGATGACAAGAGTCCCGGATCATTGTGTTGTCAGGGGTCATGGAGCATTGTGATGACTGTGGTCATGGAGCATTTGGATGACAAGTGTCATGGAGCATTGTGATCATAAGGTCATGGAGCATTGGGCTGAAAATGTTCATGGAGTATTGTGATGAGAGGTGTCATGGAGCATTGTGATGACAAGGGAATGGAGCATTGTGATGACAATGTCCTGGAGCATTTAATGAGAAGACCATGGAGCCATGTGATAACAAGTCTCATAGAGCATTCTCACGAAAAGCGGCATGGAGCACTGTAATTACTATGGTCTTGGAGCATTGTGATGAACAGGGCATGGAGCATTGTGATGAAAAAGGCATGGAGACATGTCAAGACAGTGTTCCAAGAGGATACTGACATCAAGTGTCAGGGACCATTGTGATGATAAGTGAATTGAGCATTGTGATGCCAAAGCTCATAGAGCATCGTGATGAGAAGACCATGGATAAATTTGATGACGAGCATCATGGGGTGTTGTGAGGTCAAGTGTTATGGAACATTGTGATCACAAGGGAGTGGAGCCTTGTGATGACAGAGGTCATGGAGCATTTTGAGTTCATTCTGATGACAATAGCATGAAGCACTATGATGATGGGCATGGTGCATTGTGATGACAGTGTTCATGGAGAATTGAGATGAAAAGGGGCATGGAGCATTGTAGTTACAAGGGTCTTGGAGCTTTGTGATTAGAAGGGCATGCAGCATTGTGATGAGAAGGCCATGAAGGATTCTGATGACATGCGTCATGGAGCATTGTGATGACAAGGGCATGGAGCATTGTGATGAGAAGACCATGGATAATGGTGATGACGAGCTTCATGGGGCGTTGTGATGAAAAGTGTTATGGAACATTGTGATCCCAAGGGTTTAGAGCATTGTGATGGCTGATGTCTTGGAGCGTTTTGATTTCATTTTGATTACAATAGCGTGAAGCAATATGATGATGGGCGTGTTGCATTGTGATGACAAGGTTCATGGAGCATTGAGATGAAAAGAGGCATGGAGCATTGTGATGAAAGGGGTCTAGGAGCTTTGTGATGACAGAGGTCATGGATCATTTTGATTTCCTTGTGATGACAATAGCCTGAAGCTTTATGATGATGGGCATGGTCCATTGTGATGACAGGTGTAATGGAGCATTGAGATGAAAGGGACATGGAGCATTGTGATGAGAAGACCATGGATAATGGTGATGACGAGCGTCATGGGGCGTTGTGATGAAAAGTGTTATGGAACATTGGGATCCCAAGGATTTAGAGCATTGTGATGGCAGATGTCATGGGGCATATTTAATTCATTTTGATTACAATAGCGTGAAGCAATATGATCATGGGCATGCTGAATTGTGATGATAGGGTTCATGGAGCATTTAGATGAAAAGTGGCATGCAGCATTGTGATTACAGGGTTCTTGGAACATTGTGATGACAAGAGCATGGAGCATTGTGATGCCAAAGGTCATGGACCTTTGTGATGACAAATGTCATGTAGCATTTTGATGACAAGGGCATGGTGCATTGTGATGAGTAGGACAGAGAGCAATGTGATGAGAGGGTCATGGAGCAGTTGTATGAAAAGTTTCCTGGAACATTTTGATGACAGGAGTTATGGATCATTGTGATGTCAAGGGTCACCGAGCATTGTGATGAAAAGGGTCATGGTGCATTTTGATGACAGGGCTTATAGTACATTGTGATGTCAGGGGTCATGGAGCAGTGTGATGATAAGGGCATGTAGCATTGTGATGACAGGGGTCATGGAACATTGTGATGACATGGTTAAGGGAGTATTGTGATGACTAGTGATGGAACATTGTGATATCAGTGGTGAGAGAGCATTTTGATGAGAATTGCATGGAGAAATTTGATGAAAAGGTTTATGGAGCATTGTGATGACAAGCTTGTGGAGAATTGTGATGACAAGTGCATGGCATATTGTGATGACATGTGTCATGGAGCATTGTGCTGACAAGCACATGGAGCATTTTGGTGAACAATGGCATGGAGCATTGTGATGACAGAGGCATGACGAATTGGTCTGACAAGTTTCATGGATTATTGTGATCACAGTGGGCATGGCGAATTGTGATGACAAGGCCATGGAGCATTGTGAGGACAAGTTTGTGGAGTATTGTGAAGACAGGTGTCCGGGAGCATTGTGATGACATATGTTCTGGTCCATTGTGATGCCAAGTGTCATGGAGGATTGTGATGTCAAACGTAATGCAGCGTGTGATGACAAGGTCTTGGTGCATTGTGATGACAAGGGCCATTGAGAAGTTTGATGACAAGGTCGTGAAGCATTGTAATGACAAGCGCATGTACCTTGCTATGACAGAGGTCAAGGAGCATTGCGATTACAAATGCATGGAGAAGAGTGATGACAAGTGCATGTAGCATTGTGATGAGAAGTGTTTTGGAGCATTGTGATGACAAGGCCGTGGAGAATTGTGATGACAAGGGACATGGAGCATTGTGAGGACCAGGGCATGGAGCACTGTGATGACAAGAACGTGGAGCATTGTAATGAGAAGTCCATGGATAATAGTGATGACGAGTGTCATGGAGCACTGTAATGGCAAGGGGCATGGAGCATTGTGAGGACAGCTCTCATGGAGCATTGTGATGACAACTGTCATGGAGCTTTCTGATGACAAGCTTGTGGAGTATTGTGATGACAATGGCATGGGGCATTGTGATGGAAAGGGTATGGATCATTGTGATGAAAAAGGCATGGACCCTTTTCATGACAGGATTCAAGGAGTATTCTGAAGACAAGTGTCAGGGAGCATTGTGATGACAAAGGTCATGGAGTATTGTGATGACAGGCATCATAGAGCGTTGTGATGACAAGTATTATGGAACATTGTGATCACACGGGTTTGGAGCATTGCGATGACATTGTTCATGGATCATATTGATTTCAAGGAGCATGGATCTTTGTGATGAAAAGGGCATGAAGCAATGTGATCCCATGATTTATGGAGGATTGTGATGACAATGGTAATGGAGGAATATGATGACAAGCGCATGGAGCATTGTGATGAAAAGGTCATGTAACGTTTTGCTGACAAAGACATGGAACATTGTGATGACAATTTCCTGGAGCATTTAATGAGAAGACAATGGAGCCATTTGATGACAAGTCTCATAGAGCATTCTCACGAAAAGCGGCATGGAGCATTGTGATTACTGTGGTCTTGGAGCATTGTGATGAACAGGGTATGGAGCATTGTGATGAAAAAGGCATGGAGCTTTGTCATGACAGGGTTCCAAGAGCATATTGAAATCAAGTGTCAGGGACCATTGTGATGATAAGTGAATTGAGCATGGTGATGCCAAAGCTCATGGAGCATTGTGATGAGAAGACCATGGATAATTTTGATGACGAGTGTCATGGGGCGTTGTGAGGTCAAGTGTTATGGAACATTGTGATCACAAGGGATTGGAGCCTTGTGATGACAGAGGTCATGGAGCATTTTGAGTTCATTCTGATGACAATAGCATGAAGCACTATGATGATGGGAATGGTGCATTGTGATGACAGTGTTCATGGAGAATTGAGATGAAAAGGGGCATGGAACATTGTAGTTACAAGGGTCTTGGAGCTTTGTGAAGAGAAGGGCATGAAGCATTGTGATGAGAAGGCCATGGAGGATTCTGATGACATGCGTCATGGAGCTTTGTGATGACAAGGGCATGGAGCATTGTGATGAGAAGACCATAGATAATGGTGATGACGAGCTTCATGGGGCTTTGTGATGAAAAGTGCTATGGAACATTGTGATCCCAAGGGTTTAGAGCATTGTGATGGCAGATGTCTTGGAGCATTTTGATTTCATTTTGATTACAATAGCGTGAAGCAATATGATGATGGGCATGTTGCATTGTGATGACAAGGTTCATGGAGCATTGAGATGAAAATGGGCATGGATCATTGTGATCAAAGGGGTCTAGGAGCTTTGTGATGACAGAGGTCATGGATCAATTTGATTTCCTTGTGATGACAATAGCCTGAAGCTTTATTATGATGGGCATGGTCCATTGTGATGACAGGTGTAATCGAGCATTGAGAGGAAAAGTGGCATGGAACATTGTGTTTATAGGGGTATAGGAGCATTGTGATGACAAGAGCATGGAGCATTGTGATGAAAAGTGCTTGGAGCCTTTTCATGACATGTTTCAAGGAGCATTCTGATGACGAGTGTCAGGGAGCATTGTGATGACAAAGATCATGGAGCACTGTGATGACAGGTGTCATGGAGCATTGTGATGAGAAAGTCATGAGCATTGGGCTGAAAATATTCATGGAGTATTGTGGTGACAGGGTTCGTGGATCCTTTTGATGGCAAGGGAATGGAGCAATGTAATGACAAGGTCCTGGAGCATTGTGATGAGAAGACCATGGAGCCTTGTGATGACAAGTCTGATGGAGCATTCTGATGAAAAGGGGCATGGGGCATTGTGATTACCGGGCCCTGGATCATTGTAATGACAAGAGCAAGGAGCTTTTGATGAGAAGGCCATGGAGCATTCTCATGATTTGTGTCATGGTATTTTGTGATGACAAGGGCATGGACCATTGTGATTGCAGGCGTCTTGGAGCTTTGTGATGACAAGGGTCATGGAGCCTTGTGAGGAGAAGGCCGTGGGACATTATGATGGCAGGGGTCATGGAGCATTGTTATGACGGGGGTAATGGAACATTGTGATGAAAAGGGCACGGAACATAGGTTTATAAAATTTCATGGATTATTGTGATGACAGTGGGTATGGAGCATTGTGATGACAAGGGCTCGGAACACTGTGATACATGGGTCATGGAGGATTGTAATGACATGGGCATGGAGCATTGTGATGAGAAGGGCATCGAGAATTGTGATGACAAGCGTCATGGAGCTTTGTGATGACAAGGACATGGAGCAATATGTTGAGACGTTTCAGGGAACATTGTGATGACAATGGCATGGAGCATTGTGATGCCAAGGGTCATGGAGCTGTGTGATAACAAATGTCATGGAGGAGTTTGATGACAAGGGCATGGTGCATTGTGATTAGAAGGGCAGGGAGCATTGTGATGACAGGTGTTATGGAACATTGTGATGTCATGGCTCATGGAGCATTGTGATGATATGGGCATGGAGCATGGTGATGACAGGTGTCATGGAACAGTGTGAGATGACAAGTGCTTTGAGCATTGTGATGACAAACATCTTGGATCATTGAAATGACAAGGGCATGGAGTAGTGTGATGACAGGCATCATGGAGCATTGTGATGAGTGTGTTATGGAACATTGTGATCACAAGGATTTGGAGCATAGTGATGACAGAGGTCATGGATCATTTTGATTTCAAGGAGCATGGAACATTGTGATGACAAGGGCATGAAGCAATGTGAACCCAAGTTTCAGGGAGGATTGTTATGACAATGGTAATGGAGTATTGTGATGAGAATCACATGGAGCACCGTGATGACAAGGTCATGTAGCATTTTGCTGACAAAGGCATGGAGCATTGTGATGACAAGTGTCATGGAACATTGTGATAACAGGGGTCATAGAGCATTAGGATGACAAGAGCATGGACCATTTTGGTGAGAAGAGTCATGGAGCATTTTGATGACAAGAGCCACAGATCATTGTGTTGTCAGGGGTCATTGAGCGTTGTGATGACAGTGGTCATGGAGGATTGGGCTGAAAATGTTCTTGGAGCATTGTGAACACAAGGGAATGGAGCATTGTGGTGACAATATCGTGGAGCATTGTGATGAGATGGCCATGGAGTCTTTTGATGACAAGTCTCATGGATTAAGCTGATGGAAAGGGGCATGGAGCATTGTGATTACAGTTGTCTTGGAGCATTGTGATGACAAGAGCATGGAACATTGTGATGAGAAGTCCATGGAACATTCTGATGACCTGCATCATGGAGCTTTGTGATGACAATGTCAAGATGCATTGTGATTACAGGGGTCTTGGAGCCTTGTGATAAAAAGGGCATGGATCATTGTGATGACAAAGGCATGGAGCCTTGTCATGACAGGGTTCAAGGAGCATACTGACGACATGTGTCAGGGAGCATTGTGATGACAAGTGTCATGCAGCACTGTGATGACAAGCGTCATGGAGTCTTGTGATAACCGGTGTCTTGGAGCATTGTGATGAAAAGTGAATGCATCATTGTGATGAAAAAGGCATGGTGCCTTGTCATGATAGGGTTCAAGGAGCACCCTGACGAGAAGTGTCAGGGAGCATTGTGATGAAAAATGTATTGAGCATTGTGATGACAAAGGTCATGGAGCATTGTGATGAGAAGTCCATGGATAATTGGAATGACGAGCGTCATGGGCTGTTGTGATGACAAGTGTTATGGATCATTGTGATCACAAGGGTTTGAGGCATAGTGATGACAGAGGTCATGGAGCATTTTGATTTCATTGTGATGACAAAATTATGAAGCATTATGATGAAGGGCATGGTGCATTGTGATGATAGCGTTCATGGAGCACTGAGATGAAAAGTGTCATGGAGCATTGTTATGACAGGGGTCTTGGAGCATTGTGATGACAACGGCATGGAGCATTGTGATGAGAAGGCCAAGGAGAATACTGATGACATGTGTCATGGAGCTTCGTGATGACAAGGGCATAGAGCATTTTGATTACAGGTGTCTTGGAACATTGAGATGAAAAGGGGCATGGAGCATTGTGATTACAGGGGTAATGGAGCACTGTGATGACAAGTGAATCAAGCATTGTGATGAAAAAGGCATGGATTCTATTCATGACAGGATTCAAGGAGCATTCCGAAGACAAGTGTCAGGGAGCATTGTGATGACAAGTGTATTGAGCATTGTGATGACAAAGGTCATGGAGCATTGAGATGACAAGGGCATGGAGTATTGTGATGACAGGCATCATGGAGTGTTGTGATGACAAGACTTATGGAACATTGTGATCACACGGGTTTGGAGCATTGCGATGACAGAGTTCATGGATCATATTGATTTCAAGGAGCATGGATCTTTGTGATGACAAGGGCATGAAGCAATGTGATCCCAAGATGCATGGAGGATTGTGATGACAATGGTAATGGAGGAATGTGATGACAAGCGCATGGAGCATTGTGATGAAAAGGTCATGTAGCGTTTTGCTGACAAAGGCATGGAGCATTGTGATGACAAGTGTCATGGAGCACTGTGATGACAAACGTCACGTAGCATTGTGATTACAGGGGTCATGGAGCATTGGGATGACACGGCCCAGGATCATTGTTTTGACAAGTGTTTGGAGAATTTTGATGACAAGAGTCCGGGATCATTGTGTTGTCAGGGGTCATGGAGCATTGTGATGACTGTGGTCATGGAGCATTTGGATGACAAGTGTCATGGAGCATTGTGATCATAAGGTCATGGAGCATTGGGCTGAAAATGTTCATGGAGTATTGTGATGAGAGGTGTCATGGAGCATTGTGATGACAAGGGAATGGAGCATTGTGATGACAATGTCCTGGAGCATTTAATGAGAAGACCATGGAGCCATGTGATAACAAGTCTCATAGAGCATTCTCACGAAAAGCGGCATGGAGCACTGTAATTACTATGGTCTTGGAGCATTGTGATGAACAGGGCATGGAGCATTGTGATGAAAAAGGCATGGAGCCATGTCAAGACAGTGTTCCAAGAGGATACTGACATCAAGTGTCAGGGACCATTGTGATGATAAGTGAATTGAGCATTGTGATGCCAAAGCTCATAGAGCATCGTGATGAGAAGACCATGGATAAATTTGATGACGAGCATCATGGGGTGTTGTGAGGTCAAGTGTTATGGAACATTGTGATCACAAGGGAGTGGAGCCTTGTGATGACAGAGGTCATGGAGCATTTTGAGTTCATTCTGATGACAATAGCATGAAGCACTATGATGATGGGCATGGTGCATTGTGATGACAGTGTTCATGGAGAATTGAGATGAAAAGGGGCATGGAGCATTGTAGTTACAAGGGTCTTGGAGCTTTGTGATTAGAAGGGCATGCAGCATTGTGATGAGAAGGCCATGAAGGATTCTGATGACATGCGTCATGGAGCTTTGTGATGACAAGGGCATGGAGCATTGTGATGAGAAGACCATGGATAATGGTGATGACGAGCTTCATGGGGCGTTGTGATGAAAAGTGTTATGGAACATTGTGATCCCAAGGGTTTAGAGCATTGTGATGGCTGATGTCTTGGAGCGTTTTGATTTCATTTTGATTACAATAGCGTGAAGCAATATGATGATGGGCGTGTTGCATTGTGATGACAAGGTTCATGGAGCATTGAGATGAAAAGAGGCATGGAGCATTGTGATGAAAGGGGTCTAGGAGCTTTGTGATGACAGAGGTCATGGATCATTTTGATTTCCTTGTGATGACAATAGCCTGAAGCTTTATGATGATGGGCATGGTCCATTGTGATGACAGGTGTAATGGAGCATTGAGATGAAAGGGACATGGAGCATTGTGATGAGAAGACCATGGATAATGGTGATGACGAGCGTCATGGGGCGTTGTGATGAAAAGTGTTATGGAACATTGGGATCCCAAGGATTTAGAGCATTGTGATGGCAGATGTCATGGAGCATATTTAATTCATTTTGATTACAATAGCGTGAAGCAATATGATGATGGGCATGTTGCATTGTGATGATAGGGTTCATGGAGCATTTAGATGAAAAGTGGCATGGAGCATTGTGATTACAGGGTTCTTGGAACATTGTGATGACAAGGGCATGGAGCATTGTGATGCCAAAGGTCATGGACCTTTGTGATGACAAATGTCATGTAGCATTTTGATGACAAGGGCATGGTGCATTGCGATGAGTAGGACAGAGAGCAATGTGATGAGAGGGTCATGGAGCAGTTGGATGAAAAGTTTCCTGGAACATTTTGATGACATGGGTTATGGATCATTGTGATGTGAATGGTCACCGAGCATTGTGATGAAAAGTGTCATGGTGCATATTGATAACAGGGGTTATAGTACATTGTGATGTCAGGGGTCATGGAGCAGTGTGATGATAAGGGCATGTAGCATTGTGATGACAGGGGTCATGGAACATTGTGATGACATCGTTGAGGGAGTATTGTGATGACTAGTGATGGAACATTGTGATATCAGTGGTGAGAGAGCATTTTGATGAGAATTGCATGGAGAAATTTGATGAAAAGGTTTATGGAGCATTGTGATGACAAGCTTGTGGAGAATTGTGATGACAAGTGCATGGCATATTGTGATGACATGTGTCATGGAGCATTGTGCTGACAAGCACATGGAGCATTTTGGTGAACAATGGCATGGAGCATTGTGATGACAGAGGCTGACGAATTGGTCTGACAAGTATCATGGATTATTGTGATGACAGTGGGCATGGCGAATTGTGATGACAAGGGCATGGAGCATTGTGAGGACAAGTTTGTGTAGTATTGTGAAGACAGGTGTCCGGGAGCATTGTGATGACATATGTTCTGGTCCATTGTGATGAGAATGGCATGGGTAATTGTGATGCCAAGTGTCATGGAGGATTGTGATGTCAAACGTAATGCAGCGTGTGATGATAAGGTCTTGGTGCATTGTGATGACAAGGGCCATTGAGAAGTTTGATGACAAGGTCGTGAAGCATTGTGATGACAAGCGCATGTACCTTGCTATGACAGAGGTCAAGGAGCATTGCGATTAAAAATGCATGGAGAAGAGTGATGACAAGAGCATGTAGCATTGTGATGAGAAGTGTTTTGGAGCATTGTGATGACAAGGCCGTGGAGAATTGTGATGACAAGGGACATGGAGCATTGTGAGGACCAGGGCATGGAGCACTGTGATGACAAGAACGTGGAGCATTGTAATGAGAAGTCCATGGATAATAGTGATGACGAGTGTCATGGAGCACTGTAATGGCAAGGGGCATGGAGCATTGTGAGGACAGCTCTCATGGAGCATTGTGATGACAACTGTCATGGAGCTTTCTGATGACAAGCTTGTGGAGTATTGTGATGACAATGGCATGGAGCATTGTGATGGAAAGGGTATGGATCATTGTGATGAAAAAGGCATGGACCCTTTTCATGACAGGATTCAAGGAGCATTTCGAAGACAAGTGTCAGGGAGCATTGTGATGACAAAGGTCATGGAGCATTGAGATGACAAGGGCATGGAGTATTGTGATGACCGGCATCATGGAGCGTTGTGATGACAAGTATTATGGAACATTGTGATCACACGGGTTTGGAGCATTGCGATGACATTGTTCATGGATCATATTGATTTCAAGGAGCACGGATCTTTGTGATGACAAGGGCATGAAGCAATGTGATCCCATGATTCATGGAGGATTGTGATGACAATGGTAATGGAGGAATATGATGACAAGCGCATGGAGCATTGTGATGAAAAGGTCATGTAACGTTTTGCTGACAAAGGCATGGAGCATTGTGATGACAAGTGTCATGGAGCACTGTGATGACAAACATCACGTAGCATTGTGATTACAGGGGTCATGGAGCATTGGGATGACACGGCCAAGGATCATTGTGTTGACAAGTGTTATGGAGAATTTTGATGACAAGAGTCCCGGATCATTGTGTTGTCAGGGGTCATGGAGCGTTGTGATGACAGTGGTCATGGAGCATTGGGATGAAAAGGGTCATGGAGCATTGGGTTGAAAATGTTCATGGAGTATTGTGATGAGAGTTGTCATGGAGCATTGTTATGACGGGTGTAATGGAACATTGTGATGAAAAGGGCACGGAACATAGGTCTATAAAATTTCATGGATTATTGGGATGACAGTGGGTATGGAGCATTGTGATGACAAGGGCTCGGAACACTGTGATACATGGGTCATGGAGGATTGTAATGACATGGGAATGGAGCATTGTGATGAGAAGGGCATCGAGAATTGTGATGACAAGCGTCATGGAGCTTTGTGATGACAAGGACATGGAGCAATATGATGAGACGTTTCAGGGAGCATTGTGATGACAATGGCATGGAGCATTGTGATGCCAAGGTTCATGGAGCTGTGTGATAACAAATGTCATGGAGGAGTTTGATGACAAGGGCATGGTGCATTTGATGAGAAGGGCAGGGAGCATTGTGATGACAGGTGTTATGGAACATTGTGATGTCAGGGCTCATGGAGCATTGTGATGATATGGGCATGGAGCATGGTGATGACAGGTGTCTTGGAACAGTGTGAGATGCCAAGTGTTTTGAACATTGTGATGACAAACATCTTGGATCATTGAGATGACAAGGGCATGGAGTAGTGTGATGACAGGCATCATGGAGCATTGTGATGAGTGTGTTAAGGAACATTGTGATCACAAGGGTTTGGAGCATAGTGATGACAGAAGTCATGGATCATGTTGATTTCAAGGAGCATGGAACATTGTGATGACAAGGGCATGAAGCAATGAGATCCCAAGTTTCAGGGAGGATTGTTATGACAATGGTAATGGAGTATTGGGATGAGAATCACATGGAGCACCGTGATGACAAGGTCATGTAGCATTTTGCTGACAAAAGCATGGAGCATTGTGATGACAAATGTCATGGAACATTGTGATAACAGAGGTCATAGAGCATTAGGATGACAAGAGCATGGACCATTTTGATGAGAAGAGTCATGGAGCATTTTGATGACAAGAGCCAAAGATCATTGTGTTGTCAGGGGTCATTGAGTGTTGTGATGACAGTGGACATGGAGGATTGGGCTGAAAATGTTCTTGGAGCATTGCAAATACAAGGGAATTGAGTATTGTGTTAACAATATCGTGGAGCATTGTGATGAGATGACCATGGAGTCTTTTGATGATAAGTCTCATGGAGCAAGCTGATGGAAAGGGGCATGGAGCATTGTGATTACAGTTGTCTTGGTGCATTGTGATGACAAGAGCATGGAGCATTGTGATGAGAAGTCCATGGAACATTTTGATGACCTGCATCATGGAGCTTTGTGATGACAATGTCAAGAGGCATTGTGATTACAGGGCTCTTGGAGCCTTGTGATGAAAAGGGCATGGATCATTGTGATGACAAAGGCATGGAGCCTTGTCATGACAGGGTTCAAGGAGCATACTGACGACAAGTGTCAGGGAGCATTGTGATGAGAAGTGTCATGGAGCACTGTGATGACAAGCGTCATGGAGCCTTGTGATAACCGGGATCTTGGAGCATTGTGATGAAAAGTGAATGCATCATAGTGATGAAAAAGTCACGGTGCCTTGTCATGACAGAGTTCAAGGAGCACCCTGACGACAAGTGTCAGGGAGCATTGTGATTAAAAGTGTATTGAGCATTGTGATGACAAAGGTCATGGAGCATTGTGATGAGAAGTCCATGGATAATTGGGATGACGAGCGTCATGGGGCGTTGTGATGACAAGTGTTATGAAACATTGTGATCACAAGCATTGTGATGACAGAGGTCATGGAGCATTTTGATTTCATTGTGAAGAGAAAATCATGAAGCATTATGATGAATGGCATGGTGCATTGTGATGATAGCGTTCATGGAGCACTGAGATGAAATGTGTCATGGAGCATTGTTATGACAGGGGTCTTGGAGCATTGTGATGACAAGGGCATGGAGCATTGTGATGAGAAGGCCAAGGAGAATATTGATGACATGCGCCATGGAGCTTCGTGATGACAAGGGCATAGAGCATTTTGATTACAGGTGTCTTGGAGCATTGAGATGAAAAGGGGCATGGAGCATTGTGATTACAGGGGTAATGGAGCATTGTGATGACAAGTGAATCGAGCATTGTTATGAAAAAGGCATAGATCCTATTCATGACAGGATTCAAGGAGCATTCCGAAGACAAGTGTCAGGGAGCATTGTGATGACAAGTGTATTGAGCATTGTAATGACAAAGGTCATGGAGCATTGAGATGACAAGGGCATGGAGTATTGTGATGACAGGCATCATGGAGCGTTGTGATGACAAGTGTTATGGAACATTGTGATCACAAGGGTTTGGAGCATTGCGATGACAGAGTTCATGGATCATATTGATTTCAAGGACCATGGATCTTTGTGATGACAAGGGCATGAAGCAATGTGATCCCAAGATACATGGAGGATTGTGATGACAATGGTAATGGAGGAATATGATGACAAGCGCATGGAGCATTGTGATGAAAAGGTCATGTAGTATTTTGCTGACAAAGGCATGGAGCATTGTGATGACAAGTGTCATGGACCACTGTGATGACAAACGTCATGGAGCATTGTGATTACAGGGGTCATGGAGCATTGGGATGACACGGCCAAGGATCATTGTGTTGACAAGTGTTATGGAGAATTTTGATGACAAGAGTCCCGGATCATTGTGTTGTCATGGGTCATGGAGCATTTTGATGACAGTGGTCATTTAGCATTGGGATGACAAGGGTCATGGAGCATTGTGATCATAAGGTCATGGAGCATTGGGCTGAAAATGTTCATGGAGTATTGTGATGAGAGGTGTCATGGAACATTGTGATAACAAGGGAATAGAGCATTGTGATGACAATTTCCTGGAGCATTTAATGAGAAGACAATGGAGCCATTTGATGACAAGTCTCATACAGCATTCTCACGAAAAGCGGCATGGAGCATTGTGATTACTGTGGTCTTGGAGCATTGTGATGAACAGGGTATGGAGCATTGTGATGAAAAAGGCATGGAGCCTTGTAATGACAGGGTTCCAAGAGCATATTGAAGTCAAGTGTCAGGGACCATTGTGATGATAAGTGAATTGATCATGGTGATGCCAAAGCTCATGGAGCATTGTGATGAGAAGACCATGGATAATTTTGATGACGAGCGTCATGGGGCATTGTGAGGTCAAATGTTATGGAACATTGTGATCACAAGGGATTGGAGCCTTGTGATGACAGAGGTCATGGAGCATTTTGAGTTCATTCTGATGACAATAGCATGAAGCACTATGATGATGGGCATGGTGCATTGTGATGACAGTGTTCATGGAGAATTGAGATGAAAAGGGGCATGGAACATTGTAGTTACAAGGGTCTTGGAGCTTTGTGAAGAGAAGGGCATGCAGCATTGTGATGAGAAGGCCATGGAGGATTCTGATGACATGCGTCATGGAGCTTTGTGATGACAAGGGCATGGAGCATTGTGATGAGAAGACCATGGATAATGGTGATGACGAGCTTCATGGGGCGTTGTGATGAAAAGTGTTATGGAACATTGTGATCCCAAGGGTTTAGAACATTGTGATGGCTGATGTCTTGGAGCATTTTGATTTCATTTTGATTACAATAGCGTGAAGCAATATGATGATGGGCGTGTTGCATTGTGATGACAAGGTTCATGGAGCATTGAGATGAAAAGAGCCATGGAGCATTGTGATGAAAGGGGTCTAGGAGCTTTGTGATGACAGAGGTCATGGATCATTTTGATTTCCTTGTGATGACAATAGCCTGAAGCTTTATGATGATGGGCATGGTCCATTGTGATGACAGGTGTAATGGAGCATTGAGATGAAAGGGACATGGAGCATTGTGATGAGAAGACCATGGATAAAGGTGATGACGAGCGTCATGGGCCGTTGTGATGAAAAGTGTTATGGAACATTGGGATCCCAAGGATTTAGTGCATTGTGATGTCAGATGTCATGGAGCATATTTAATTCATTTTGATTACAATAGCGTGAGGCAATATGATGATGGGCATGTTGCATTGTGAGGATAGGGTTCATGGAGCATTTAGATGAAAAGTGGCATGGAGCATTGTGATTACAGGGTTCTTGGAACATTGTGATGTCAAGGGCATGGAGCATTGTGATGCCAAAGGTCATGGACCTTTGTGATGACAAATGTCATGTAGCATTTTGATGACAAGGGCATGGTGCATTGCGATGAGTAGGACAGAGAGCAATGTGATGAGAGGGTCATGGAGCAGTTGGATGAAAAGTTTCCTGGAACATTTTGATGACAGGGGTTATGGATCATTGTGATGTCAAGGGTCACCGAGCATTGTGATGAAAAGGGTCATGGTGCATATTGATAACAGGGGTTATAGTACATTGTGATGTCAGGGGTCATGGAGCAGTGTGATGATAAGGGCATGTAGCATTGTGATGACAGGGGTCATGGAACATTGTGATGACATGGTTGAGGGAGTATTGGGATGACTAGTGATGGAACATTGTGATATCAGTGGTGAGAGAGCATTTTGATGAGAATTGCATGGAGAAATTTGATGAAAAGGTTTATGGAGCATTGTGATGACAAGCTTGTGGAGAATTGTGATGACAAGTGCATGGCATATTGTGATGACATGTGTCATGGAGCATTGTGCTGACAAGCACATGGAGCATTTTGGTGAACAATGGCATGGAGCATTGTGATGACAGAGGCATAACGAATTGGTCTGACAAGTATCATGGATTATTGTGATGACAGTGGGCATGGCGAATTGTGATGACAAGGGCATGGAGCATTGTGAGGACAAGTTTGTGGAGTATTGTGAAGACAGGTGTCCGGGAGCATTGTGATGACATATGTTCTGGTCCATTGTGATGAGAATGCCATGGGTAATTGTGATGCCAAGTGTCATGGAGGATTGTGATGTCAAACGTAATGCAGCGTGTGATGACAAGGTCTTGGTGCATTGTGATGACAAGGGCCATTGAGAAGTTTGATGACAAGGTCGTGAAGCATTGTGATGACAAGCGCATGTACCTTGCTATGACAGAGGTCAAGGAGCATTGCGATTACAAATGCATGGAGAAGAGTGATGACAAGAGCATGTAGCATTGTGATGAGAAGTGTTTTGGAGCATTGTGATGACAAGGCCGTGGAGAATTGTGATGACAAGGGACATGGAGCATTGTGAGGACCAGGGCATGGAGCACTGTGATGACAAGAACGTGGAGCATTGTAATGAGAAGTCCATGGATAATAGTGATGACGAGTGTCATGGAGCACTGTAATGGCAAGGGGCATGGAGCATTGTGAGGACAGCTCTCATGGAGCATTGTGATGACAACTGTCATGGAGCTTTCTGATGACAAGCTTGTGGAGTATTGTGATGACAATGGCATGGAGCATTGTGATGGAAAGTGTATGGATCATTGTGATGAAAAAGGCATGGACCCTTTTCATGACAGGATTCAAGGAGCATTTCGAAGACAAGTGTCAGGGAGCATTGTGATGACAAAGGTCATGGAGCATTGAGATGACAAGGGCATGGAGTATTGTGATGACAGGCATCATGGAGCGTTGTGATGACAAGTATTATGGAACATTGTGATCACACGGGTTTGGAGCATTGCGATGACATTGTTCATGGATCATATTGATTTCAAGGAGCATGGATCTTTGTGATGACAAGGGCATGAAGCAATGTGATCCCATGATTCATGGAGGATTGTGATGACAATGGTAATTGAGGAATATGATGACAAGCGCATGGAGTATTGTGATGAAAAGGTCATGTAACGTTTTGCTGACAAAGGCATGGAGCATTGTGATGACAAGTGTCATGGAGCACTGTGATGACAAACATCACGTAGCATTGTGATTACAGGGGTCATGGAGCATTGGGATGACACGGCCAAGGATCATTGTGTTGACAAGTGTTATGGAGAATTTTGATGACAAGAGTCCCGGATCATTGTGTTGTCAGGGGTCATGGAGCGTTGTGATGACAGTGGTCATGGAGCATTGGGATGAAAAGGGTCATGGAGCATTGGGTTGAAAATATTCATGGAGTATTGTGATGAGAGTTGTCATGGAGCATTGTTATGACGGGTGTAATGGAACATTGTGATGAAAAGGGCACGGAACATAGGTCTATAAAATTTCATGGATTATTGGGATGACAGTGGGTATGGAGCGTTGTGATGACAAGGGCTCGGAACACTGTGATACATGGGTCATGGAGCTTTGTGATAACAAGGACATGGAGCAATATGATGAGACGTTTCAGGGAGCATTGTGATGACAATGGCATGGAGCATTGTGATGCCAAGGGTCATGGAGCTGTGTGATAACAAATGTCATGGAGGAGTTTGATGACAAGTGCATGGTGCATTGTGATGAGAAGGGCAGGGAGCATTGTGATGACAGGTGTTATGGAACATTGTGATGTCAGGGCTCATGGAGCATTGTGATGATATGGGCATGGAGCATGGTGATGACAGGTGTCTTGGAACAGTGTGAGATGCCAAGTGTTTTGAACATTGTGATGACAAACATCTTGGATCATTGAGATGACAAGGGCATGGAGTAGTGTGATGACAGGCATCATGGAGCATTGTGATGAGTGTGTTAAGGGACATTGTGATCACAAGGGTTTGGAGCATAGTGATGACAGAGGTCATGGATCATGTTGATTTCAAGGAGCATGGAACATTTTGATGACAAGGGCATGAAGCAATGTGATCCCAAGTTTCAGGGAGGATTGTTATGACAATGGTAATGGAGTATTGGGATGAGAATCACATGGAGCACCGTGATGACAAGGTCATGTAGCATTTTGCTGACAAAAGCATGGAGCATTGTGATGACAAATGTCATGGAACATTGTGATAACAGAGGTCATAGAGCATTAGGATGACAAGAGCATGGACCATTTTGATGAGAAGAGTCATGGAGCATTTTGATGACAAGAGCCAAAGATCATTGTGTTGTCAGGGGTCATTGAGTGTTGTGATGACAGTGGTCATGGAGGATTGGGCTGAAAATGTTCTTGGAGCATTGCGAATACAAGGGAATTGAGTATTGTGGTAACAATATCGTGGAGCATTGTGATGAGATGACCATGGAGTCTTTTGATGATAAGTCTCATGGAGCAAGCTGATGGAAAGGGGCATGGAGCATTGTGATTACAGTTGTCTTGGAGCATTGTGATGACAAGAGCATGGAGCATTGTGATGACAAGAGCATGGAGCATTGTGATAAGAAGTCCATGGAATATTCTGATGACCTGCATCATGGAGCTTTGTGATGACAATGTCAAGAGGCATTGTGATTACAGGGCTCTTGGAGCCTTGTGATGAAAAGGGCATGGATCATTGTGATGACAAAGGCATGGAGCCTTGTCATGACAGGGTTCAAGGAGCATACTGACGACAAGTGTCAGGGAGCATTGTGATGACAAGTGTCATGGAGCACTCTGATGACAAGCGTCATGGAGCCTTGTGATAACCGGGATCTTGGAGCATTGTGATGAAAAGTGAATGCATCATAGTGATGAAAAAGGCACGGTGCCTTGTCATGACAGAGTTCAAGGAGCACCCTGACGACAAGTGTCAGGGAGCATTGTGATTAAAAGTGTATTGAGCATTGTGATGACAAAGGTCATGGAGCATTGTGATGAGAAGTCCATGGATAATTGGGATGACGAGCGTCATGGGGCGTTGTGATGACAAGTGTTATGAAACATTGTGATCACAAGCATTGTGATGACAGAGGTCATGGAGCATTTTGATTTCATTGTGAAGAGAAAATCATGAAGCATTATGATGAATGGCATGGTGCATTGTGATGATAGCGTTCATGGAGCACTGAGATGAAATGTGTCATGGAGCATTGTTATGACAGGGGTCTTGGAGCATTGTGATGACAAGGGCATGGAGCATTGTGATGAGAAGGCCAAGGAGAATATTGATGACATGCGCCATGGAGCTTCGTGATGACAAGGGCATAGAGCATTTTGATTACAGGTGTCTTGGAGCATTGAGATGAAAAGGGGCATGGAGCATTGTGATTACAGGGGTAATGGAGCATTGTGATGACAAGTGAATCGAGCATTGTTATGAAAAAGGCATAGATCCTATTCATGACAGGATTCAAGGAGCATTCCGAAGACAAGTGTCAGGGAGCATTGTGATGACAAGTGTATTGAGCATTGTGATGACAAAGGTCATGGAGCATTGAGATGACAAGGGCATGGAGTATTGTGATGACAGGCATCATGGAGCGTTGTGATGACAAGTGTTATGGAACATTGTGATCACACGGGTTTGGAGCATTGCGATGACAGAGTTCATGGATCATATTGATTTCAAGGAGCATGGATCTTTGTGATGACAAGGGCATGAAGCAATGTGATCCCAAGATACATGGAGGATTGTGATGACAATGGTAATGGAGGAATATGATGACAAGCGCATGGAGCATTGTGATGAAAAGGTCATGTAGTATTTTGCTGACAAAGGCATGGAGCATTGTGATGACAAGTGTCATGGACCACTGTGATGACAAACGTCATGGAGCATTGTGATTACAGGGGTCATGGAGCATTGGGATGACACGGCCAAGGATCATTGTGTTGACAAGTGTTATGGAGAATTTTGATGACAAGAGTCCCGGATCATTGTGTTGTCAGGGGTCATGGAGCATTTTGATGACAGTGGTCATTTAGCATTGGGATGACAAGAGTCATGGAGCATTGTGATCATAAGGTCATGGAGCATTGGGCTGAAAATGTTCATGGAGTATTGTGATGAGAGGTGTCATGGAGCATTGTGATGACAAGGGAATGGAGCATTGTGATGACAATTTCCTGGAGCATTTAATGAGAAGACAATGGAGCCATTTGATGACAAGTCTCATACAGCATTCTCACGAAAAGCGGCATGGAGCATTTTGATTACTGTGGTCGTGGAGCATTGTGATGAACAGGGTATGGAGCATTGTGATGAAAAAGGCATGGAGCCTTGTCATGACAGGGTTCCAAGAGCATATTGAAGTCAAGTGTCAGGGACCATTGTGATGATAAGTGAATTGAGCATGGTGATGCCAAATCTCATGGAGCATTGTGATGAGAAGACCATGGATAAATTTGATGACGAGCGTCATGGGGCATTGTGAGGTCAAATGTTATGGAACATTGTGATCACAAGGGATTGGAGCCTTGTGATGACAGAGGTCATGGAGCATTTTGAGTTCATTCTGATGACAATAGCATGAAGCACTATGATGATGGGCATGGTGCATTGTGATGACAGTGTTCATGGAGAATTGAGATGAAAAGGGGCATGGAACATTGTAGTTACAAGGGTCTTGGAGCTTTGTGAAGAGAAGGGCATGCAGCATTGTGATGAGAAGGCCATGGAGGATTCTGATGACATGCGTCATGGAGCTTTGTGATGACAAGGGCATGGAGCATTGTGATGAGAAGACCATGGATAATGGTGATGACGAGCTTCATGGGGCGTTGTGATGAAAAGTGTTATGGAACATTGTGATACCAAGGGTTTAGAACATAGTGATGGCTGATGTCTTGGAGCATTTTGATTTCATTTTGATTACAATAGCGTGAAGCAATATGATGATGGGCGTGTTGCATTGTGATGACAAGGTTCATGGAGCATTGAGATGAAAAGAGGCATGGAGCATTGTGATGAAAGTGGTCTAGGAGCTTTGTGATGACAGAGGTCATGGATCATTTTGATTTCCTTGTGATGACAATAGCCTGAAGCTTTATGATGATGGGCATGGTCCATTGTGATGACAGGTGTAATGGAGCATTGAGATGAAAGGGACATGGAGCATTGTGATGAGAAGAC
This sequence comes from Mesoplodon densirostris, assembly GCF_025265405.1. Lineage (NCBI taxonomy): Eukaryota > Metazoa > Chordata > Mammalia > Artiodactyla > Ziphiidae > Mesoplodon > Mesoplodon densirostris. The sequence continues at coordinate 5,667,348 of NC_082682.1, forward strand.
CATGGATAATGGTGATGACGAGCGTCATGGGGCGTTGTGATGAAAAGTGTTATGGAACATTGGGATCCCAAGGATTTAGAGCATTGTGATGGCAGATGTCATGGAGCATATTTAATTCATTTTGATTACAATAGCGTGAAGCAATATGATGATGGGCATGTTGCATTGTGATGATAGGGTTCATGGAGCATTTAGATGAAAAGTGGCATGGAGCATTGTGATTACAGGGTTCTTGGAACATTGTGATGTCAAGGGCATGGAGCATTGTGATGCCAAATGTCATGGACCTTTGTGATGACAAATGTCATGTAGCATTTTGATGACAAGGGCATGGTGCATTGCGATGAGTAGGACAGAGAGCAATGTGATGAGAGGGTCATGGAGCAGTTGGATGAAAAGTTTCCTGGAACATTTTGATGACAGGAGTTATGGATCATTGTGATGTCAAGGGTCACCGAGCATTGTGATGAAAAGGGTCATGGTGCATATTGATAACAGGGGTTATAGTACATTGTGATGTCAGGGGTCATGGAGCAGTGTGATGATAAGGGCATGTAGCATTGTGATGACAGGGGTCATGGAACATTGTGATGACATGGTTGAGGGAGTATTGTGATGACTAGTGATGGAATATTGTGATATCAGTGGTGAGAGAGCATTTTGATGAGAATTGCATGGAGAAATTTGATGAAAAGGTTTATGGAGCATTGTGATGACAAGCTTGTGGAGAATTGTGATGACAAGTGCATGGCATATTGTGATGACATGTGTCATGGAGCATTGTGCTGACAAGCACATGGAGCATTTTGGTGAACAATGGCATGGAGCATTGTGATGACAGAGGCATGACGAATTGGTCTGACAAGTATCATGGATTATTGTGATGACAGTGGGCATGGCGAATTGTGATGACAAGGGCATGGAGCATTGTGAGGACAAGTTTGTGGAGTATTGTGAAGACAGGTGTCCGGGAGCATTGTGATGACATATGTTCTGGTCCATTGTGATGCGAATGGCATGGGTAATTGTGATGCCAAGTGTCATGGAGGATTGTGATGTCAAACGTAATGCAGCGTGTGATGACAAGGTCTTGGTGCATTGTGATGACAAGGGCCATTGTGAAGTTTGATGACAAGGTCGTGAAGCATTGTGATGACAAGCGCATGTACCTTGCTATGACAGAGGTCAAGGAGCATTGCGATTAAAAATGCATGGAGAAGAGTGATGACAAGAGCATGTAGCATTGTGATGAGAAGTGTTTTGGAGCATTGTGATGACAAGGCCGTGGAGAATTGTGATGACAAGGGACATGGAGCATTGTGAGGACCAGGGCATGGAGCACTGTGATGACAAGAACGTGGAGCATTGTAATGAGAAGTCCATGGATAATAGTGATGACGAGTGTCATGGAGCACTGTAATGGCAAGGGGCATGGAGCATTGTGAAGACAGCTCTCATGGAGCATTGTGATGACAACTGTCATGGAGCTTTCTGATGACAAGCTTGTGGAGTATTGTGATGACAATGGCATGGAGCATTGTGATGGAAAGGGTATGGATCATTGTGATGAAAAAGGCATGGACCCTTTTCATGACAGGATTCAAGGAGCATTTCGAAGACAAGTGTCAGGGAGCATTGTGATGACAAAGGTCATGGAGCATTGAGATGACAAGGGCTTGGAGTATTGTGATGACAGGCATCATGGAGCGTTGTGATGACAAGTATTATGGAACATTGTGATCACACGGGTTTGGAGCATTGCGATGACATTGTTCATGGATCATATTGATTTCAAGGAGCACGGATATTTGTGATGACAAGGGCATGAAGCAATGTGATCCCATGATTCATGGAGGATTGTGATGACAATGGTAATGGAGGAATATGATGACAAGTGCATGGAGCATTTTGATGAAAAGGTCATGTAACGTTTTGCTGACAAAGGCATGGAACATTGTGATGACAAGGGCATGAAGCAATGTGATCCCAAGATACATGGAGGATTGTGATGACAATGGTAATGGAGGAATATGATGACAAGCGCATGGAGCATTGTGATGAAAAGGTCATGTAGTATTTTGCTGACAAAGGCATGGAGCATTGTGATGACAAGTGTCATGGACCACTGTGATGACAAACGTCATGGAGCATTGTGATTACAGGGGTCATGGAGCATTGGGATGACACGGCCAAGGATCATTGTGTTGACAAGTGCTATGGAGAATTTTGATGACAAGAGTCCCGGATCATTGTGTTGTCAGGGGTCATGGAGCGTTGTGATGACAGTGGTCATGGAGCATTGGGATGAAAAGGGTCATGGAGCATTGGGTTGAAAATGTTCATGGAATATTGTGATGAGAGTTGTCATGGAGCATTGTTATGACGGGTGTAATGGAACATTGTGATGAAAAGGGCACGGAACATAGGTCTATAAAATTTCATGGATTATTGGGATGACAGTGGGTATGGAGCATTGTGATGACAAGGGCTCGGAACACTGTGATACATGGGTCAAGGAGGATTGTAATGACATGGGAATGGAGTATTGTGATGAGAAGGGGATCGAGAATTGTGATGACAAGCGTCATGGAGCTTTGTGATGACAAGGACATGGAGCAATATGATGAGACGTTTCAGGGAGCATTGTGATGACAATGGCATGGAGCATTGTGATGCCAAGGGTCATGGAGCTGTGTGATAACAAATGTCATGGAGGAGTTTGATGACAAGTGCATGGTGCATTGTGATGAGAAGGGCAGGGAGCATTGTGATGACAGGTGTTATGGAACATTGTGATGTCAGGGCTCATGGAGCATTGTGATGATATGGGCATGGAGCATGGTGATGACAGGTGTCTTGGAACAGTGTGAGATGCCAAGTGTTTTGAACATTGTGATGACAAACATCTTGGATCATTGAGATGACAAGGGCATGGAGTAGTGTGATGACAGGCATCATGGAGCATTGTGATGAGTGTGTTAAGGAACATTGTGATCACAAGGGTTTGGAGCATAGTGATGACAGAGGTCATGGATCATGTTGATTTCAAGGAGCATGGAACATTTTGATGACAAGGGCATGAAGCAATGTGATCCCAAGTTTCAGGGAGGATTGTTATGACAATGGTAATGGAGTATTGTGATGAGAATCACATGGAGCACCGTGATGACAAGGTCATGTAGCATTTTGCTGACAAAAGCATGGAGCATTGTGATGACAAATGTCATGGAACATTGTGATAACAGAGGTCATAGAGCATTAGGATGACAAGAGCATGGACCATTTTGATGAGAAGAGTCATGGAGCATTTTGTTGACAAGAGCCAAAGATCATTGTGTTGTCAGGGGTCATTGAGTGTTGTGATGACAGTGGTCATGGAGGATTGTCCTGAAAATGTTCTTGGAGCATTGCGAATACAAGGGAATTGAGTATTGTGGTAACAATATCGTGGAGCATTGTGATGAGATGACCATGGAGTCTTTTGATGATAAGTCTCATGGAGCAAGCTGATGGAAAGGGGCATGGAGCATTGTGATTACAGTTGTCTTGGCGCATTGTGATGACAAGAGCATGGAGCATTGTGATGAGAAGTCCATGGAACATTTTGATGACCTGCATCATGGAGCTTTGTGATGACAATGTCAAGAGGCATTGTGATTACAGGGCTCTTGGAGCCTTGTGATGAAAAGGGCATGGATCATTGTGATGACAAAGGCATGGAGCCTTGTCATGACAGGGTTCAAGGAGCATACTGACGACAAGTGTCAGGGAGCATTGTGATGACAAGTGTCATGGAGCACTCTGATGACAAGCGTCATGGAGCCTTGTGATAACCGGGATCTTGGAGCATTGTGATGAAAAGTGAATGCATCATAGTGATGAAAAAGGCACGGTGCCTTGTCATGACAGAGTTCAAGGAGCACCCTGACGACAAGTGTCAGGGAGCATTGTGATTAAAAGTGTATTGAGCATTGTGATGACAAAGGTCATGGAGCATTGTGATGAGAAGTCCATGGATAATTGGGATGACGAGCGTCATGGGGCGTTGTGATGACAAGTGTTATGAAACATTGTGATCACAAGCATTGTGATGACAGAGGTCATGGAGCATTTTGATTTCATTGTGAAGAGAAAATCATGAAGCATTATGATGAATGGCATGGTGCATTGTGATGATAGCGTTCATGGAGCACTGAGATGAAATGTGTCATGGAGCATTGTTATGACAGGGGTCTTGGAGCATTGTGATGACAAGGGCATGGAGCATTGTGATGAGAAGGCCAAGGAGAATATTGATGACATGCCCCATGGAGCTTCGTGATGACAAGGGCATAGAGCATTTTGATTACAGGTGTCTTGGAGCATTGAGATGAAAAGGGGCATGGAGCATTGTGATTACAGGGGTAATGGAGCATTGTGATGACAAGTGAATCGAGCATTGTTATGAAAAAGGCATAGATCCTATTCATGACAGGATTCAAGGAGCATTCCGAAGACAAGTGTCAGGGAGCATTGTGATGACCAGTGTATTGAGCATTGTGATGACAAAGGTCATGGAGCATTGAGATGACAAGGGCATGGAGTATTGTGATGACAGGCATCATGGAGCGTTGTGATGACAAGTGTTATGGAACATTGTGATCACACGGGTTTGGAGCATTGCGATGACAGAGTTCATGGATCATATTGATTTCAAGGAGCATGGATCTTTGTGATGACAAGGGCATGAAGCAATGTGATCCCAAGATACATGGAGGATTGTGATGACAATGGTAATGGAGGAATATGATGACAAGCGCATGGAGCATTGTGATGAAAAGGTCATGTAGTATTTTGCTGACAAAGGCATGGAGCATTGTGATGACAAGTGTCATGTACCACTGTGATGACAAACGTCATGGAGCATTGTGATTACAGGGGTCATGGAGCATTGGGATGACACGGCCAAGGATCATTGTGTTGACAAGTGTTATGGAGAATTTTGATGACAAAAGTCCCGGATCATTGTGTTGTCAGTGGTCATGGAGCATTTTGATGACAGTGGTCATTTAGCATTGGGATGACAAGAGTCATGGAGCATTGTGATCATAAGGTCATGGAGCATTGGGCTGAAAATGTTCATGGAGTATTGTGATGAGAGGTGTCATGGAGCATTGTGATGACAAGGGAATGGAGCATTGTGATGACAATTTCCTGGAGCATTTAATGAGAAGACAATGGAGCCATTTGATGACAAGTCTCATACAGCATTCTCATTTAAGCGGCATGGAGCATTGTGATTACTGTGGTCTTGGAGCATTGTGATGAACAGGGTATGGAGCATTGTGATGAAAAAGGCATGGAGCCTTGTCATGACAGGGTTCCAAGAGCATATTGAAGTCAAGTGTCAGGGACCATTGTGATGATAAGTGAATTGAGCATGGTGATGCCAAATCTCATGGAGCATTGTGATGAGAAGACCATGGATAATTTTGATGACGAGTGTCAGGGGGCATTGTGAGGTCAAATGTTATGGAACATTGTGATCACAAGGGATTGGAGCCTTGTGATGACAGAGGTCATGGAGCATTTTGAGTTCATTCTGATGACAATAGCATGAAGCACTATGATGATGGGCATGGTGCATTGTGATGACAGTGTTCATGGAGAATTGAGATGAAAAGGGGCATGGAACATTGTAGTTACAAGGGTCTTGGAGCTTTGTGAAGAGAAGGGCATGCAGCATTGTGAAGAGAAGGCCTTGGAGGATTCTGATGACATGCGTCATGGAGCTTTGTGATGACAAGGGCATGGAGCATTGTGATGAGAAGACCATAGATAATGGTGATGATGAGCTTCATGGGGCGTTGTGATGAAAAGTGCTATGGAACATTGTGATCCCAAGGGTTTAGAGCATTGTGATGGCAGATGTCTTGGAGCATTTTTATTTCATTTTGATTACAATAGCGTGAAGGAATATGATGATGGGCATGTTGCATTGTGATGACAAGGTTCATGGAGCATTGAGATGAAAAGGGGCATGGAGCATTGTGATGAAAGGCGTCTAGGAGCTTTGTGATGACAGAGGTCATGGATCATTTTGATTTCCTTGTGATGACAATAGCCTGAAGCTTTATGAGGATGGGCATGGTCCATTGTGTTGACAGGTGTAATCGCGCATTGAGATGAAAAGGGGCATGGAGCATTGTGTTTACAGGGGTATAGGAGCATTGTGATGACAAGAGCATGGAGCATTGTGATGAAAAGTGCTTGGAGCCTTTTCATGACATGTTTCAAGGAGCATTCTGATGACGAGTGTCAGGGAGCATTGTGATGACAAAGATCATGGAGCACTGTGATGACAGGTGTCATGGAGCATTGTGATGAAAAGGTCATGAGCATTGGGCTGAAAATATTCATGGAGTATTGTGGTGACAGGGTTCGCGGATCCTTTTGATGGCAAGGAATGGAGCATTGTGATGACAAGGTCCTGGAGCATTGTGATGAGAAGACCATGGAGCCTTGTGATGACAAGTCTGATGGATCATTCTGATGAAAAGGGGCATGGGACATTGTGATTACAGGGCCCTGGATCATTGTAATGACAAGAGCAAGAAGCTTTGTGCTGAGATGGCCATGGAGCATTCTCATGATTTGTGTCATGGTATTTTGTGATGACAAGGGCATGGAGCATTGTGATTGCAGGCGTCTTGGAGCATTGTGATGACAAGGGTCATGGAGCCTTGTGAGGAGAAGGCCGTGGGATATTATGATGGCAGGGGTCATGGAGCATTGTTATGACGTGGGTAATGGAACATTGTGATGAAAAGGGCACGGAACATAGGTCTATAAAATTTCATGGATTATTGTGATGACAGTGGTTATGGAGCATTGTGATGACAAGGGCTCAGAACACAGTGATACATGGGTCATGGAGGATTGTAATGACATGGGCATGGAGCATTGTGATGAGAAGGGCATCGAGAATTGTGATGACAAGCGTCATGGAGCTTTGTGATGACAAGGACATGGAGCAATATGATGAGACGTTTCAGGGAGCATTGTGATGACAATGGCATGGAGCATTGTGATGACAAGGGTCATGGAGCTGTGTGATAACAAATGTCATGGAGCAGTTTGATGACAAGGGCATGGTGCATTGTGATGAGAAGGGCAGGGAACATTGTGATGACATTTGTTATGGAACATTGTGATATCAGGGCTCATGGAGCATTGTGATGATATGGACATGTAGCATGGTGATGACAGGTGTCATGGAACAGTGTGAGATGCCAAGTGTTTTGAGCATTGTGATGACAAACATCGTGGATCATTGAGATGACAAGGGCATGGAGTAGTGTGATGACAGGCATCATGGAGCATTGTGATGAGTGTGTTATGGAACATTGTGATCACAAGGGTTTGGAGCATAGTGATGACAGAGGTCATGGATCATTTTGATTTCAAGGAGCATGGAACATTGTGATGACAAGGGCATGAAGCAATGTGATCCCAAGTTTCAGGGAGGATTGTTATGACAATGGTAATGGAGTATTGTGATGAGAATCACATGGAGCACCGTGATGACAAGGTCATGTAGCATTTTGCTGACAAAGGCATGGAGCATTGTGATGACAAGTGTCATGGAACATTGTGATAACAGGGGTCATAGAGCATTAGGATGACAAGAGCATGGACCATTTTGATGAGAAGAGTCATGGAGCATTTTGATGACAAGAGCCACAGATCATTGTGTTGTCAGGGGTCATTGAGCGTTGTGATGACAGTGGTCATGGAGGATTGGGCTGAAAATGTTCTTGGAGCATTGTGAACACAAGGAAATGGAGCATTGTGGTGACAATATCGTGGAGCATTGTGATGAGATGACCATGGAGTCTTTTGATGACAAGTCTCATGGATCAAGCTGATGGAAAGGGGAATGGAGCATTGTGATTACAGTTGTCTTGGAGCATTGTGATGACAAGAGCATGGAGCATTGTGATGAGAAGTCCATGGAACATTCTGATGACCTGCATCATGGAGCTTTGTGATGACAATGTCAAGATGCATTGTGATTACAGGGGTCTTGGAGCCTTGTGTTGAAAAGGGCATGGATCATTGTGATGACAAAGGCATGGAGCCTTGTCATGACAAGGTTCAAGGAGCATACTGACGACAAGTGTCAGGTAGCATTGTGATGACAAGTGTCATGGAGCACTGTGATGACAAGCGTCATGGAGCCTTGTGATAACCGGGGTCTTGGAGCATTGTGATGAAAAGTGAATGCATCATTGTGATGAAAAAGGCATGGTGCCTTGTCATGATAGGGTTCAAGGAGCACCCTAATGAGAAGTGTCAGGGAGCATTGTGATGAAAAGTGTATTGAGCATTGTGATGACAAAGGTCATGGAGCATTGTTGTGAGAAGTCCATGGATAATTGGGATGACGAGCGTCATGGGCTGTTGTGATGACAAGTGTTATGGAACATTGTGATCACAATGTTTTGAGGCATAGTGATGACAGAGGTCATGGAGCATTTTGATTTCATTGTGATGACAAAATTATGAAGCATTATGATGAATGGCATGGTGCATTGTGATGATAGCGTTCATGGAGCACTGAGATGCAAAGTGTCATGGAGCATTGTTATGACAGGGGTCTTGGAGCATTGTGATGACAAGGGCATGGAGCATTGTGATGAGAAGGCCAAGGAGAATACTGATGACATGCGTCATGGAGCTTCGTGATGACAGGGGCATAGAGCATTTTGATTACAAGGGTCTTGGAACATTGAGATTAAAAGGGGCATGGAGCATTGTGATTACAGGGGTAATGGAGCATTGTGATGACAAGTGAATCGAGCATTGTGATGATAAAGGCATGGATCCTATTCATGACAGGATTCAAGGAGCATTCCGAAGACAACTGTCAGGGAGCATTGTGATGACAAGTGTATTGAGCATTGTGATGAAAAAGGTCATGGAGCATTGAGATGACAAGGGCAAGGAGTATTGTCATGACAGGCATCATGGAGTGTTGTGATGACAAGTGTTATGGAACATTGTGATCACACGGGTTTGGAGCATTGCGATGACAGAGTTAATGGATCATATTGATTTCAAGGAGCATGGATCTTTGTGATGACAAGGGCATGAAGCAATGTGATCCCAAGATGCATGGAGGATTGTGATGACAATGGTAATGGAGGAATGTGATGACAAGCGCATGGAGCATTGTGATGAAAAGGTCATGTAGCGTTTTGCTGACAAAGGCATGGAGCATTGTGATGACAAGTGTCATGGACCACTGTGATGACAAACGTCATGGAGCATTGTGATTACAGGGGTCATGGAGCATTGGGATGACACGGCCAAGGATCATTGTGTTGACAAGTGTTATGGAGAATTTTGATGACAAGAGTCCCGGATCATTGTGTTGTCAGGGGTCATGGAGCGTTGTGATGACAGTGGTCATGGAGCATTTGGATGACAAGTGTCATGGAGCATTGTGATCATAAGGTCATGGAGCACTGGGCTGAATATGTTCATGGAGTATTGTGATGAGAGTTGTCATGGAGCATTGTGATGACAAGGGAATGGAGCATTGTGATGACAATGTCCTGGAGCATTTAATGAGAAGACCATGGAGCCATTTGATGACAAGTCTCATACAGCATTCTCACGAAAAGCGGCATGGAGCACTGTAATTACTATGGTCTTGGAGCATTGTGATGAACAGGGTATGGAGCATTGTGATGAAAAAGGCATGGAGCCTTGTCATGACAGGGTTCAAGGAGCACCCTGACGAGATGTGTCAGGGAGCATTGTGATGAAAAGTGTATTGAGCATTGTGATGACAAAGGTCATGGAGCATTGTGATGAAAAGAGGCATGGAGCATTGTGATGAAAGGGGTCTAGGAGCTTTGTGATGTCAGAGGTCATGGATCATTTTGATTTCCTTGTGATGACAATAGCCTGAAGCTTTATGATGTTGGGCATGGTCCATTGTGATGACAGGTGTAATGGAGCATTGAGATGAAAGAGACATGGAGCATTGTGATGAGAAGACCATGGATAATGGTGATGACGAGCGTCATGGGGCGTTGTGATGAAAAGTGTTATGGAACATTGGGATCCCAAGGATTTAGAGCATTGTGATGGCAGATGTCATGGAGCATATTTAATTCATTTTGATTACAATAGCGTGAAGTAATATGATGATGGGCATGTTGCATTGTGATGATAGGGTTCATGGAGCATTTAGATGAAAAGTGGCATGGAGCATTGTGATTACAGGGTTCTTGGAACATTGTGATGACAAGGGCATGGAGCATTGTGATGCCAAAGGTCATGGACCTTTGTGATGACAAATGTCATGTAGCATTTTGATGACAAGGGCATGGTGCATTGTGATGAGTAGGAAAGAGAGCAATGTGATGAGAGGGTCATGGAGCAGTTGGATGAAAAGTGTCCTGGAACATTTTGATGACAGTGGTTATGGATCATTGTGATGTCAAGGGTCACCGAGCATTGTGATGAAAAGGGTCATGGTGCATATTGATAACAGGGGTTATAGTACATTGTGATGTTAGGGGTCATGGAGCAGTGTGATGATAAGGGCATGTAGCATTGTGATGACAGGGGTCATGGAACATTGTGATGACATGGTTGAGGGAGTATTGGGATGACTAGTGATGGAACATTGTGATATCAGTGGTGAGAGAGCATTTTGATGAGAATTGCATGGAGAAATTTGATGAAAATGTTTATGGAGCATTGTGATGACAAGCTTGTGGAGAATTGTGATGACAAGTGCATGGCATATTGTGATGACATGTGTCATGGAGCATTGTGCTGACAAGCACATGGAGCATTTTGGTGAACAATGGCATGGAGCATTGTGATGACAGAGGCATGGCGAATTGGTCTGACAAGTATCAAGGTTTATTGTGATGACAGTGGGCATGGCGAATTGTGATGACAAGGGCATGGAGCATTGTGAGGACAAGTTTGTGGAGTATTGTGAAGACAGGTGTCCGGGAGCATTGTGATGACATATGTTCTGGTCCATTGTGATGAGAATGCCATGGGTAATTGTGATGCCAAGTGTCATGGAGGATTGTGATGTCAAACGTAATGCAGCGTGTGATGACAAGGTCTTGGTGCATTGTGATGACAAGGGCCATTGAGAAGTTTGATGACAAGGTCGTGAAGCATTGTGATGACAAGCGCATGTACCTTGCTATGACAGAGGTCAAGGAGCATTGCGATTACAAATGCATGGAGAAGAGTGATGACAAGAGCATGTAGCATTGTGATGAGAAGTGTTTTGGAGCATTGTGATGACAAGGCCGTGGAGAATTGTGATGACAAGGGACATGGAGCATTGTGAGGACCAGGGCATGGAGCACTGTGATGACAAGAACGTGGAGCATTGTAATGAGAAGTCCATGGATAATAGTGATGACGAGTGTCATGGAGCACTGTAATGGCAAGGGGCATGGAGCATTGTTAGGACAGCTCTCATGGAGCATTGTGATGACAACTGTCATGGAGCTTTCTGATGACAAGCTTGTGGAGTATTGTGATGACAATGGCATGGAGCATTGTGATGGAAAGGGTATGGATTATTGTGATGAAAAAGGCATGGACCCTTTTCATGACAGTATTCAAGGAGCATTTCGATGACAAGTGTCAGGGAGCATTGTGATGACAAAGGTCATGGAGCATTGAGATGACAAGGGCATGGAGTATTGTGATGACAGGAATCATGGAGCGTTGTGATGACAAGTATTATGGAACATTGTGATCACACGGGTTTGGAGCATTGCAATGAAATTGTTCATGGATCATATTGATTTCATGGAGCACGGATCTTTGTGATGACAAGGGCATGAAGCAATGTGATCCCATGATTCATGGAGGATTGTGATGACAATGGTAATGGAAGATTATGATGACAAGCGCATGGAGCATTGTGATGAAAAGGTCATGTAACGTTTTGCTGACAAAGGCATGGAGCATTGTGATGACAAGTGTCATGGAGCACTGTGATGACAAACATCACGTAGCATTGTGATTACAGGGGTCATGGAGCATTGGGATGACACGGCCAAGGATCATTGTGTTGACAAGTGCTATGGAGAATTTTGATGACAAGAGTCCCGGATCATTGTGTTGTCCGGGGTCATGGAGCGTTGTGATGACAGTGGTCATGGAGCATTGGGATGAAAAGGGTCATGGAGCATTGGGTTGAAAATGTTCATGGAGTATTGTGATGAGAGTTGTCATGGAGCATTGTTATGACGGGTGTAATGGAACATTGTGATGAAAAGGGCACGGAACATAGGTTTATAAAATTTCATGGATTATTGTGATGACAGTGGGTATGGAGCATTGTGATGACAAGGGCTCGGAACACTGAGATACATGGGTCATGGAGGATTGTAATGACATGGGAATGGAGCATTGTGATGAGAAGGGCATCGAGAATTGTGATGACAAGCGTCATGGAGCTTTGTGATGACAAGGACATGGAGCAATATGATGAGACGTTTCAGGGAGCATTGTGATGACAATGGCATGGAGCATTGTGATGCCAAGGGTCATGGAGCTGTGTGATAACAAATGTCATGGAGGAGTTTGATGACAAGTGCATGGTGCATTGTGATGAGAAGGGCAGGGAGCATTGTGATGACAGGTGCTATGGAACATTGTGATGTCAGGGCTCATGGAGCATTGTGATGATATGGGCATGGAGCATGGTGATGAGAGGTGTCTTGGAACAGTGTGAGATGCCAAGTGTTTTGAACATTGTGATGACAAACATCTTGGATCATTGAGATGACAAGGGCATGGAGTAGTGTGATGACAGGCATCATGGAGCATTGTGATGAGTGTGTTAAGGAACATTGTGATCACAAGGGTTTGGAGCATAATGATGACAGAGGTCATGGATCATGTTGATTTCAAGGAGCATGGAACATTTTGATGACAAGGGCATGAAGCAATGTGATCCCAAGTTTCAGGGAGGATTGTTATGACAATGGTAATGGAGTATTGTGATGAGAATCACATGGAGCACCGTGATGACAAGGTCATGTAGCATTTTGCTGACAAAAGCATGGAGCATTGTGATGACAAATGTCATGGAACATTGTGATAACAGAGTTCATAGAGCATTAGGATGACAAGAGCATGGACCATTTTGATGAGAAGAGTCATGGAGCATTTTGATGACAAGAGCCAAAGATCATTGTGTTGTCAGGGGTCATTGAGTGTTGTGATGACAGTGGTCATGGAGGATTGGGCTGAAAATGTTCTTGGAGCATTGCGAATACAAGGGAATTGAGTATTGTGGTAACAATATCGTGGAGCATTGTGATGAGATGACCATGGAGTCTTTTGATGACAAGTCTCATGGAGCAAGCTGATGGAAAGGGGCATGGAACATTGTGATTACAGTTGTGTTGGCGCATTGTGATGACAAGAGCATGGAGCATTGTGATGAGAAGTCCATGGAACATTTTGATGACCTGCATCATGGAGCTTTGTGATGACAATGTCAAGTGGCATTGTGATTATAAGGGGTCTTGGAGCCTTGTGATGAAAAGGGCATGGATCATTGTGATGACAAAGGCATGGAGCCTTGTCATGACAGGGTTCAAGGAGCATACTGACGACAAGTGTCAGGGAGCATTGTGATGACAAGTGTCATGGAGCACTCTGATGACAAGCGTCATGGAGCCTTGTGATAACCGGTGTCTTGGAGCATTGTGATGAAAAGTGAATGCATCATAGTGATGATAAAGGCATGGTGCCTTGTCATGACAGAGTTCAAGGAGCACCCTGACGACAAGTGTCAGGGAGCATTGTGATTAAAAGTGTATTGAGCATTGTGATGACAAAGGTCATGGAGCATTGTGATGAGAAGTCCATGGATAATTGGGATGACGAGCGTCATGCGGCGTTGTGATGACAAGTGTTATGAAACATTGTGATCACAAGCATTGTGATGACAGAGGTCATGGAGCATTTTGATTTCATTTTGAAGAGAAAATCATGAAGCATTATGATGAATGGCATGGTGCATTGTGATGATAGCGTTCATGGAGCACTGAGATGAAATGTGTCATGGAGCATTGTTATGACAGGGGTCTTGGAGCATTGTGATGACAAGGGCATGGAGCATTGTGATGAGAAGGCCAAGGAGAATATTGATGACATGCGCCATGGAGCTTCGTGATGACAAGGGAATAGAGCATTTTGATTACAGGTGTCTTGGAGCATTGAGATGAATAGGGGCATGGAGCATTGTGATTACAGGGGTAATGGAGCATTGTGATGACAAGTGAATCGAGCATTGTTATGAAAAAGGCATAGATCCTATTCATGACAGGATTCAAGGAGCATTCCGAAGACAAGTGTCAGGGAGCATTGTGATGACAAGTGTATTGAGCATTGTGATGACAAACGTCATGGAGCATTGAGATGACAAGGGCATGGAGTATTGTGATGACAGGCATCATGGAGCGTTGTGATGACGAGTGTTATGGAACATTGTGATCACACGGGTTTGGAGCATTGCGATGACAGAGTTCATGGATCATATTGATTTCAAGGAGCATGGATCTTTGTGATGACAAGGGCATGAAGCAATGTGATCCCAAGATACATGGAGGATTGTGATGACAATGGTAATGGAGGAATATGATGACAAGCGCATGGAGCATTGTGATGAAAAGGTCATGTAGTATTTTGCTGACAAAGGCATGGAGCATTGTGATGACAAGTGTCATGGACCACTGTGATGACAAACGTCATGGAGCATTGTGATTACAGGGGTCATGGAGCATTGGAATGACACGGCCAAGGATCATTGTGTTGACAAGTGTTATGGAAAATTTTGATGACAAGAGTCCCGGATTATTGTGTTGTCAGGGGTCATGGAGCATTTTGATGACAGTGGTCATTTAGCATTGGGATGACAAGAGTCATGGAGCATTGTGATCATAAGGTCATGGAGCATTGGGCTGAAAATGTTCATGGAGTATTGTGATGAGAGGTGTCATGGAGCATTGTGATGACAAGGGAATGGAGCATTGTGATGACAATTTCCTGGAGCATTTAATGAGAAGACAATGGAGCCATTTGATGACAAGTCTCATACAGCATTCTCACGAAAAGCGGCATGGAGCATTGTGATTACTGTGGTCTTGGAGCATTGTGATGAACAGGGTATGGAGCATTGTGATGAAAAAGGCATGGAGCCTTGTCATGACAGGGTTCCAAGAGCATATTGAAGTCAAGTGTCAGGGACCATTGTGATGATAAGTGAAATGAGCATGGTGATGCCAAATCTCATGGAGCATTGTGATGAGAAGACCATGGATAATTTTGATGACGAGCGTCATGGGGCATTGTGAGGTCAAATGTTATGGAACATTGTGATCACAAGGGATTGGAGCCTTGTGATGACAGAGGTCATGGAGCATTTTGAGTTCATTCTGATGACAATAGCATGAAGCACTATGATGATGGGCATGGTGCATTGTGATGACAGTGTTCATGGAGCATTGAGATGAAAAGGGGCATGGAACATTGTAGTTACAAGGGTCTTGGAGCTTTGTGAAGAGAAGGGCATGCAGCATTGTGATGAGAAGGCCTTGGAGGATTCTGATGACATGCGTCATGGAGCTTTGTGATGACAAGGGCATGGAGCATTGTGATGAGAAGACCATAGATAATGGTGATGACGAGCTTCATGGGGCGTTGTGATGAAAAGTGCTATGGAACATTGTGATCCCAAGGGTTTAGAGCATTGTGATGGCAGATGTCTTGGAGCATTTTGATTTCATTTTGATTACAATAGCGTGAAGGAATATGATGATGGGCATGTTGCATTGTGATGACAAGGTTCATGGAGCATTGAGATGAAAAGGGGCATGGAGCATTGTGATGAAAGGGGTCTAGGAGCTTTGTGATGACAGAGGTCATGGATCATTTTGATTTCCTTGTGATGACAATAGCCTGAAGCTTTATGAGGATGGGCATGGTCCATTGTGTTGACAGGTGTAATCGCGCATTGAGATGAAAAGGGGCATGGAGCATTGTGTTTACAGGGGTATAGGAGCATTGTGATGACAAGAGCATGGAGCATTGTGATGAAAAGTGCTTGGAGCCTTTTCATGACATGTTTCAAGGAGCATTCTGATGACGGGTGTCAGGGAGCATTGTGATGACAAAGATCATGGAGCACTGTGATGACAGGTGTCATGGAGCATTGTGATGAGAAGGTCATGAGCATTGGGCTGAAAATATTCATGGAGTATTGTGGTGACAGGGTTCGCGGATCCTTTTGATGGCAAGGAATGGAGCATTGTGATGACAAGGTCCTGGAGCATTGTGATGAGAAGACCAGGGAGCCTTGTGATGACAAGTCTGATGGATCATTCTGATGAAAAGGGGCATGGGACATTGTGATTACAGGGCCCTGGATCATTGTAATGACAAGAGCAAGGAGCTTTGTGCTGAGATGGCCATGGAGCATTCTCATGATTTGTGTCGTGGTATTTTGTGATGACAAGGGCATGGAGCATTGTGATTGCAGGCGTCTTGGAGCATTGTGATGACAAGGGTCATGGAGCCTTGTGAGGAGAAGGCCGTGGGATATTATGATGGCAGGGGTCATGGAGCATTGTTATGACGTGGGTAATGGAACATTGTGATGAAAAGGGCACGGAACATAGGTCTATAAAATTTCATGGATTATTGTGATGACAGTGGTTATGGAGCATTGTGATGACAAGGGCTCGGAACACTGTGATACATGGGTCATGGAGGATTGTAATGACATGGGCATGGAGCATTGTGATGAGAAGGGCATCGAGAATTGTGATGACAAGCGTCATGGAGCTTTGTGATGACAAGGACATGGAGCAATATGATGAGACGTTTCAGGGAGCATTGTGATGACAATGGCATGGAGCATTGTGATGACAAGGGTCATGGAACTGTGTGATAACAAATGTCATGGAGCAGTTTGATGACAAGGGCATGGTGCATTGTGATGAGAAGGGCAGGGAACATTGTGATGACATTTGTTATGGAACATTGTGATATCAGGGCTCATGGAGCATTGTGATGATATGGACATGTAGCATGGTGATGACAGGTGTCATGGAACAGTGTGAGATGCCAAGTGTTTTGAGCATTGTGATGACAAACATCGTGGATCATTGAGATGACAAGGGCATGGGGTAGTGTGATGACAGGCATCATGGAGCATTGTGATGAGTGTGTTATGGAACATTGTGATCACAAGGGTTTGGAGCATAGTGATGACAGAGGTCATGGATCATGTTGATTTCAAGGAGCATGGAACATTGTGATGACAAGGGCATGAAGCAATGTGATCCCAAGTTTCAGGGAGGATTGTTATGACAATGGTAATGGAGTATTGTGATGAGAATCACATGGAGCACCGTGATGACAAGGTCATGTAGCATTTTGCTGACAAAGGCATGGAGCATTGTGATGACAAGTGTCATGGAACATTGTGATAACAGAGGTCATAGAGCATTAGGATGACAAGAGCATGGACCATTTTGATGAGAAGAGTCATGGAGCATTTTGATGACAAGAGCCACAGATCATTGTGTTGTCAGGGGTCATTGAGCGTTGTGATGACAGTGGTCATGGAGGATTGGGCTGAAAATGTTCTTGGAGCATTGTGAACACAAGGAAATGGAGCATTGTGGTGACAATATCGTGGAGCATTGTGATGAGATGACCATGGAGTCTTTTGATGACAAGTCTCATGGATCAAGCTGATGGAAAGGGGCATGGAGCATTGTGATTACAGTTGTCTTGGAGCATTGTGATGACAAGAGCATGGAGCATTGTGATGAGAAGTCCATGGAACATTCTGATGACCTGCATCATGGAGCTTTGTGATGACAATGTCAAGATGCATTGTGATTACAGGGGTCTTGGAGCCTTGTGTTGAAAAGGGCATGGATCATTGTGATGACAAAGGCATGGAGCCTTGTCATGACAGGGTTCAAGGAGCATACTGACGACAAGTGTCAGGGAGCATTGTGATGACAAGTGTCATGGAGCACTGTGATGACAAGCGTCATGGAGCCTTGTGATAACCGGTGTCTTGGAGCATTGTGATGAAAAGTGAATGCATCATTGTGATGAAAAAGGCATGGTGCCTTGTCATGATAGGGTTCAAGGAGCACCCTGACGAGAAGTGTCAGGGAGCATTGTGATGAAAAGTGTATTGAGCATTGTGATGACAAAGTTCATGGAGCATTGTTGTGAGAAGTCCATGGATAATTGGGATGACGAGCGTCATGGGCTGTTGTGATGACAAGTGTTATGGAACATTGTGATCACAAGGTTTTGAGACATAGTGATGACAGAGGTCATGGAGCATTTTGATTTCATTGTGATGACAAAATTATGAAGCATTATGATGAATGGCATGGTGCATTGTGATGATAGCGTTCATGGAGCAATGAGATGCAAAGTGTCATGGAGCATTGTTATGACAGGGGTCTTGGAGCATTGTGATGACAAGGGCATGGAGCATTGTGATGAGAAGGCCAAGGAGAATACTGATGACATGCGTCATGGAGCTTCGTGATGACAGGGGCATAGAGCATTTTGATTACAAGGGTCTTGGAACATTGAGATTAAAAGGGGCATGGAGCATTGTGATTACAGGGGTAATGGAGCATTGTGATGACAAGTGAATCGAGCATTGTGATGATAAAGGCATGGATCCTATTCATGACAGGATTCAAGGAGCATTCCGAAGACAAGTGTCAGGGAGCATTGTGATGACATGTGTATTGAGCATTGTGATGACAAAGGTCATGGAGCATTGAGATGACAAGGGCAAGGAGTATTGTGATGACAGGCATCATGGAGTGTTGTGATGACAAGTGTTATGGAACATTGTGATCACACGGGTTTGGAACATTGCGATGACAGAGTTCATGGATCATATTGATTTCAAGGAGCATGGATCTTTGTGATTACAAGGGCATGAAGCAATGTGATCCCAAGATGCATGGAGGATTGTGATGACAATGGTAATGGAGGAATGTGATGACAAGCGCATGGAGCATTGTGATGAAAAGGTCATGTAGCGTTTTGCTGACAAAAGCATGGAGCATTGTGATGACAAGTGTCATGGACCACTGTGATGACAAACGTCACGTAGCATTGTGATTACAGAGGTCATGGAGCAATGGGATGACACGGCCCAGGATCATTGTGTTGACAAGTGTTATGGAGAATTTTGATGACAAGAGTCCCGGATCATTGTGTTGTCAGGGGTCATGGAGCGTTGTGATGACAGTGGTCATGGAGCATTTGGATGACAAGTGTCATGGAGCATTGTGATCATAAGGTCATGGAGCATTGGGCTGAATATGTTCATGGAGTATTGTGATGAGAGTTGTCATGGAGCATTGTGATGACAAGGGAATGGAGCATTGTGATGACAATGTCCTGGAGCATTTAATGAGAAGACCATGGAGCCATTTGATGACAAGTCTCATACAGCATTCTCACGAAAAGCGGCATGGAGCACTGTAATTACTATGGTCTTGGAGCATTGTGATGAACAGGGTATGGAGCATTGTGATGAAAAAGGCATGGAGCCTTGTCATGACAGGGTTCAAGGAGCACCCTGACGAGATGTGTCAGGGAGCATTGTGATGAAAAGTGTATTGAGCATTGTGATGACAAAGTTCATGGAGCATTGTGATGAAAAGAGGCATGGAGCATTTTGATGAAAGGGGTCTAGGAGCTTTGTGATGTCAGAGGTCATGGATCATTTTGATTTCCTTGTGATGACAATAGCCTGAAGCTTTATGATGTTGGGCATGGTCCATTGTGATGACAGGTGTAATGGAGCATTGAGATGAAAGAGACATGGAGCATTGTGATGAGAAGACCATGGATAATGGTGATGACGAGCGTCATGGGGCGTTGTGATGAAAAGTGTTATGGAACATTGGGATCCCAAGGATTTAGAGCATTGTGATGGCAGATGTCATGGAGCATATTTAATTCATTTTGATTACAATAGCGTGAAGCAATATGATGATGGGCATGTTGCATTTTGATGATAGGGTTCATGGAGCATTTAGATGAAAAGTGGCATGGAGCATTGTGATTACAGGGTTCTTGGAACATTGTGATGACAAGGGCATGGAGCATTGTGATGCCAAAGGTCATGGACCTTTGTGATGACAAATGTCATGTAGCATTTTGATGACAAGGGCATGGTGCATTGTGATGAGTAGGACAGAGAGCAATGTGATGAGAGGGTCATGGAGCAGTTGGATGAAAAGTGTCCTGGAACATTTTGATGACAGTGGTTATGGATCATTGTGATGTCAAGGGTCACCGAGCATTGTGATGAAAAGGGTCATGGTGCATATTGATAACAGGGGTTATAGTACATTGTGATGTCAGGGGTCATGGAGCAGTGTGAAGATAAGGGGATGTAGCATTGTGATGACAGGGTTCATGGAACATTGTGATGACATGGTTGAGGGAGTATTGGGATGACTAGTGATGGAACATTGTGATATCAGTGGTGAGAGAGCATTTTGATGAGAATTGCATGGAGAAATTTGATGAAAATGTTTATGGAGCATTGTGATGACAAGCTTGTGGAGAATTGTGATGACAAGTGCATGGCATATTGTGATGACATGTGTCATGGAGCATTGTGCTGACAAGCACATGGAGCATTTTGGTGAACAATGGCATGGAGCATTGTGATGACAGAGGCATGACGAATTGGTCTGACAAGTATCATGGATTATTGTGATGACAGTGGGCATGGCGAATTGTGATGACAAGGGCATGGAGCATTGTGAGGACAAGTTTGTGGAGTATTGTGAAGATAAGTGTCTGGGAGCATTGTGATGACATATGTTCTGGTCCATTGTGATGCGAATGGCATGGGTAATTGTGATGCCAAGTGTCATGGAGGATTGTGATGTCAAACGTAATGCAGCGTGTGATGACAAGGTCTTGGTGCATTGTGATGACAAGGGCCATTGAGAAGTTTGATGACAAGGTCGTGAAGCATTGTGATGACAAGCGCATGTACCTTGCTATGACAGAGGTCAAGGAGCATTGCGATTAAAAATGCATGGAGAAGAGTGATGACAAGAGCATGTAGCATTGTGATGAGAAGTGTTTTGGAGCATTGTGATGACAAGGCCTTGGAGAATTGTGATGACAAGGGACATGGAGCATTGTGAGGACCAGGGCATGGAGCACTGTGATGACAAGAACGTGGAGCATTGTAATGAGAAGTCCATGGATAATAGTGATGACGAGTGTCATGGAGCACTGTAATGGCAAGGGGCATGGAGCATTGTGAGGACAGCTCTCATGGAGCATTGTGATGACAACTGTCATGTAGCTTTCTGATGACAAGCTTGTGGAGTATTGTGATGACAATGGCATGGAGCATTGTGATGGAAAGGGTATGGATCATTGTGATGAAAAAGGCATGGACCCTTTTCATGACAGGATTCAAGGAGCATTTCGATGACAAGTGTCAGGGAGCATTGTGATGACAAAGGTCATGGAGCATTGAGATGACAAGGGCATGGAGTATTGTGATGACAGGCATCATGGAGCGTTGTGATGACAAGTATTATGGAACATTGTGATCACACGGGTTTGGAGCATTGCAATGAAATTGTTCATGGATCATATTGATTTCAAGGAGCACGGATCTTTGTGATGACAAGGGCATGAAGCAATGTGATCCCATGATTCATGGAGGATTGTGATGACAATGGTAATGGAGGAATATGAGGACAAGCGCATGGAGCATTGTGATGAAAAGGTCATGTAACGTTTTGCTGACAAAGGCATGGAGCATTGTGATGACAAGTGTCATGGAGCACTGTGATGACAAACATCACGTAGCATTGTGATTACAGGGGTCATGGAGCATTGGGATGACACGGCCAAGGATCATTGTGTTGACAAGTATTATGGAGAATTTTGATGACAAGAGTCCCGGATCATTGTGTTGTCAGGGGTCATGGAGCGTTGTGATGACAGTGGTCATGGAGCATTGGGATGAAAAGGTTCATGGAGCATTGGGTTGAAAATGTTCATGGAGTATTGTGATGAGAGTTGTCATGGAGCATTGTTATGACGGGTGTAATGGAACATTGTGATGAAAAGGGCACGGAACATAGGTCTATAAAATTTCAAGGATTATTGAGATGACAGTAGGTATGGAGCATTGTGATGACAAGGGCTCGGAACACTGAGATACACGGGTCATGGAGGATTGTAATGACATGGGAATGGAGCATTGTGATGAGAAGGGCATCGAGAATTGTGATGACAAGCGTCATGGAGCTTTGTGATGACAAGGACATGGAGCAATATGATGAGACGTTTCAGGGAGCATTGTGATGACAATGGCATGGAGCATTGTGATGCCAAGGGTCATGGAGCTGTGTGATAACAAATGTCATGGAGGAGTTTGATGACAAGGGCATGTTGCATTGTGATGAGAAGGGCAGGGAGCATTGTGATGACAGGTGCTATGGAACATTGTGATGTCAGGGCTCATGGAGCATTGTGATGATATGGGCATGGAGCATGGTGATGACAGGTGTCTTGGAACAGTGTGAGATGACAAGTGTTTTGAACATTGTGATGACAAACATCTTGGATCATTGAGATGACAAGGGCATGGAGTAGTGTGATGACAGGCATCATGGAGCATTGTGATGAGTGTGTTAAGGAACATTGTGATCACAAGGGTTTGGAGCATAATGATGACAGAGGTCATGGATCATGTTGATTTCAAGGAGCATGGAACATTTTGATGACAAGGGCATGAAGCAATGTGATCCCAAGTTTCAGGGAGGATTGTTATGACAATGGTAATGGAGTATTGTGATGAGAATCACATGGAGCACCGTGAAGACAAGGTCATGTAGCATTTTGCTGACAAAAGCATGGAGCATTGTGATGACAAATGTCATGGAACATTGTGATAACAGAGGTCATAGAGCATTAGGATGACAAGAGCATGGACCATTTTGATGAGAAGAGTCATGGAGCATTTTGATGACAAGAGCCAAAGATCATTGTGTTGTCAGGGGTCATTGAGTGTTGTGATGACAGTGGTCATGGAGGATTGGGCTGAAAATGTTCTTGGAGCATTGCGAATACAAGGGAATTGAGTATTGTGGTAACAATATCCTGGAGCATTGTGATGAGATGACCATGTAGTCTTTTGATGACAAGTCTCATGGAGCAAGCTGATGGAAAGGGGCATGGAGCATTGTGATTACAGTTGTGTTGGCGCATTGTGATGACAAGAGCATGGAGCATTGTGATGAGAAGTCCATGGAACATTTTGATGACCTGCATCATGGAGCTTTGTGATGACAATGTCCAGAGGCATTGTGATTACAGGGGTCTTGGAGCCTTGTGATGAAAAGGGCATGGATCATTGTGATGACAAAGGCATGGAGCCTTGTCATGACAGGGTTCAAGGAGCATTCCGAAGACAAGTGTCAGGGAGCATTGTGATGACAAGTGTATTGAGCATTGTGATGACAAAGGTCATGGAGCATTGAGATGACAAGGGCATGGAGTATTGTGATGACAGGCATCATGGAGCGTTGTGATGACAAGTGTTATGGAACATTGTGATCACACGGGTTTGGAGCATTGCGATGACAGAGTTCATGGATCATATTGATTTCAAGGAGCATGGATCTTTGTGATGACAAGGGCATGAAGCAATGTGATCCCAAGATACATGGAGGATTGTGATGACAATGGTAATGGAGGAATATGATGACAAGCGCATGGAGCATTGTGATGAAAAGGTCATGTAGTATTTTGCTGACAAAGGCATGGAGCATTGTGATGACAAGTGTCATGGACCACTGTGATGACAAACGTCATGGAGCATTGTGATTACAGGGGTCATGGAGCATTGGGATGACACGGCCAAGGATCATTGTGTTGACAAGTGTTATGGAGAATTTTGATGACAAGAGTCCCGGATCATTGTGTTGTCAGGGGTCATGGAGCATTTTGATGACAGTGGTCATTTAGCATTGGGATGACAAGAGTCATGGAGCATTGTGATCATAAGGTCATGGAGCATTGGGCTGAAAATGTTCATGGAGTATTGTGATGAGAGGTGTCATGGAGCATTGTGATGACAAGGGAATGGAGCATTGTGATGACAATTTCCTGGAGCATTAAAAGAGAAGACAATGGAGCCATTTGATGACAAGTCTCATACAGCATTCTCACGAAAAGCGGCATGGAGCATTGTGATTACTGTGGTCTTGGAGCATTGTGATAAACAGGGTATGGAGCATTGTGATGAAAAAGGCATGGAGCCTTGTCATGACAGTGTTCCAAGAGCATATTGAAGTCAAGTGTCAGGGACCATTGTGATGATAAGTGAATTGAGCATGGTGATGCCAAAGCTCATGGAGCATTGTGATGAGAAGACCATGGATAATTTTGATGACGAGTGTCATGGGGCATTGTGAGGTCAAATGTTATGGAACATTGTGATCACAAGGGATTGGAGCCTTGTGATGACAGAGGTCATGGAGCATTTTGAGTTCATTCTGATGACAATAGCATGAAGCACTATGATGATGGGCATGGTGCATTGTGATGACAGTGTTCATGGAGAATTGAGATGAAAAGGGGCATGGAACATTGTAGTTACAAGGGTCTTGGAGCTTTGTGAAGAGAAGGGCATGCAGCATTGTGATGAGAAGGCCATGGAGGATTCTGATGACATGCGTCATGGAGCTTTGTGATGACAAGGGCATGGAGCATTGTGATGAGAAGACCATAGATAATGGTGATGACAAGCTTCATGGGGCGTTGTGATGAAAAGTGCTATGGAACATTGTGATCCCAAGGGTTTAGAGCATTGTGATGGCAGATGTCTTGGAGCATTTTGATTTCATTTTGATTACAATAGCGTGAAGCAATATGATGATGGGCATGTTGCATTGTGATGACAAGGTTCATGGAGCATTGAGATGAAAAGGGGCATGGAGCATTGTGTTTACAGGGGTATAGGAGCATTGTGATGACAACAGCATGGAGCATTGTGATGAAAAGTGCTTGGAGCCTTTTCATGACATGTTTCAAGGAGCATTCAGATGACGGGTGTCAGGGAGCATTGTGATTACAAAGATCATGGAGCACTATGATGACAGGTGTCATGGAGCATTGTGATGAGAAGGTCATGAGCATTGGGCTGAAAATATTCATGGATTATTGTGGTGACAGGGTTCGCGGATCCTTTTGATGGCAAGGAATGGAGCATTGTGATGACAAGGTCCTGGAGCATTGTGATGAGAAGACCATGGAGCCTTGTGATGACAAGTCTGATGGATCATTCTGATGAAAAGGGGCATGGGACATTGTGATTACAGGGCCCTGGATCATTGTAATGACAAGAGCAAGGAGCTTTGTGATGAGATGGCCATGGAGCATTCTCATGATTTGTGTCATGGTATTTTGTGATGACAAGGGCATGGAGCATTGTGATTGCAGGCGTCTTGGAGCATTGTGATGACAAGGGTCATGGAGCCTTGTGAGGAGAAGGCCGTGGGATATTATGATGGCAGGGGTCATGGAGCATTGTTATGACGTGGGTAATGGAACATTGTGATGAAAAGGGCACGGAACATAGGTCTATAAAATTTCATGGATTATTGTGATGACAGTGGTTATGGAGCATTGTGATGACAAGGGCTCGGAACACTGTGATACATGGGTCATGGAGGATTGTAATGACATGGGCATGGAGCATTGTGATGAGAAGGGCATCGAGAATTGTGATGACAAGCGTCATGGAGCTTTGTGATGACAAGGACATGGAGCAATATGATGAGACGTTTCAGGGAGCATTGTGATGACAATGGCATGGAGCATTGTGATGACAAGGCTCATGGAGCTGTGTGATAACAAATGTCATGGAGCAGTTTGATGACAAGGGCATGGTGCATTGTGATGAGAAGGGAAGGGAACATTGTGATGACAGGTGTTATGGAACATTGTGATGTCAGGGCTCATGGAGCATTGTGATGATATGGGCATGTAGCATGGTGATGACAGGTGTCATGGAAGAGTGTGAGATGCCAAGTGTTTTGAGCATTGTGATGACAAACATCGTGGATCATTGAGATGACAAGGGCATGGAGTAGTGTGATGACAGGCATCATGGAGCATTGTGATGATTGTGTTATGGAACATTGTGATCACAAGCGTTTGGAGCATAGTGATGACAGAGGTCATGGATCATTTTGATTTCAAGGAGCATGGAACATTGTGATGACAAGGGCATGAAGCAATGTGATCCCAAGTTTCAGGGAGGATTGTTATGACAATGGTAATGGAGTATTGTGATGAGAATCACATGGAGCACCGTGATGAAAAGGTTATGTAGCATTTTGTTGACAAAGGCATGGAGCATTGTGATGACAAGTGTCATGGAACATTGTGATAACAGGGGTCATGGAGCATTAGGATGACAAGAGCATGGACCATTTTGATGAGAAGAGTCATGGAGCATTTTGATGACAAGAGCCACAGATCATTGTGTTGTCAGGGGTCATTGAGCGTTGTGATGACAGTGGTCATGGAGGATTGGGCTGAAAATGTTCTTGGAGCATTGTGAACACAAGGGAATGGAGCATTGTGGTGACAATATCATGAAGCATTGTGATGAGATGACCATGGAGTCTTTTGATGACAAGTCTCATGGAGCAAGCTGATGGAAAGGGGCATGGAGCATTGTGATTACAGTTGTCTTGGAGCATTGTGATGACAAGAGCATGGAGCATTGTGATGAGAAGTCCATGGAACATTCTGATGACCTGCATCATGGAGCTTTGTGATGACAATGTCAAGATGCATTGTGATTACAGGGGTCTTGGAGCCTTGTGTTGAAAAGGGCATGGATCATTGTGATGACAAAGGCATGGAGCCTTGTCATGACAGGGTTCAAGGAGCATACTGACGACAAGTGTCAGGGAGCATTGTGATGACAAGTGTCATGGAGCACTGTGATGACAAGCGTCATGGAGCCTTGTGATAACCGGTGTGTTGGAGCATTGTGATGAAAAGTGAATGCATCATTGTGATGAAAAAGGCATGGTGCCTTGTCATGATAGGGTTCAAGGAGCACCCTGATGAGAAGTGTCAGGGAGCATTGTGATGAAAAGTGTATTGAGCATTGTGATGACAAAGGTCATGGAGCATTTTGATGAGAAGTCCATGGATAATTGGGATGACGAGCGTCATGGGCTGTTGTGATGACAAGTGTTATGGAACATTGTGATCACAAGGTTTTGAGGCATAGTGATGACAGAGGTCATGGAGCATTTTGATTTCATTGTGATGACAAAATTATGAAGCATTATGATGAATGGCATGGTGCATTGTGATGATAGCGTTCATGGAGCACTGAGATGAAAAGTGTCATGGAGCATTGTTATGACAGGGGTCTTGGAGCATTGTGATGACAAGGGCATGGAGCATTGTGATGAGAAGGCCAAGGAGAATACTGATGACATGCGTCATGTAGCTTCGTGATGACAGGGGCATAGAGCCTTTTGATTACAAGGGTCTTGGAACATTGAGATGAAAAGTGGGATGGAGCATTGTGATTACAGAGGTAATGGAGCATTGTGATGACAAGTGAATCGAGCATTGTGATGAAAAAGGCATGGATCCTATTCATGACAGGATTCAAGGAGCATTCCGAAGACAAGTGTCAGGGAGCATTGTGATGACAAGTGTATTGAGCATTGTGATGACAAAGGTCATGGAGCATTGAGATGACAAGGGCATGGAGTATTGTGATGACAGGCATCATGGAGTGTTGTGATGACAAGACTTATGGAACATTGTGATCACACGGGTTTGGAGCATTGCGATGACAGAGTTCATGGATCATATTGATTTCAAGGAGCATGGATCTTTGTGATGACAAGGGCATGAAGAAATGTGATCCCAAGATGCATGGAGGATTGTGATGACAATGGTAATGGAGGAATGTGATGACAAGCGCATGGAGCATTGTGATGAAAAGGTCATGTAGCGTTTTGCTGACAAAGGCATGGAGCATTGTGATGACAAGTGTCATGGAGCACTGTGATGACAAAAGTCACGTAGCATTGTGATTACAGGGGTCATGGAGCAATGGGATGACACGGCCCAGGATCATTGTGTTGACAAGTGTTATGGAGAATTTTGATGACAAGAGTCCCGGATCATTGTGTTGTCAGGCGTCATGGATCGTTGTGATGACAGTGGTCATGGAGCATTTGGATGACAAGAGTCATGGAGCATTGTGATCATAAGGTCATGGAGCATTGGGCTGAATATGTTCATGGAGTATTGTGATGAGAGTTGTCATGGAGCATTGTGATGACAAGGGAATGGAGCATTGTGATGACAATGTCCTGGAGCATTTAATGAGAAGACCATGGAGCCATGTGATAACAAGTCTCATAGAGCATTCTCACGAAAAGCAG
Organism: Mesoplodon densirostris; assembly: GCF_025265405.1. Lineage (NCBI taxonomy): Eukaryota > Metazoa > Chordata > Mammalia > Artiodactyla > Ziphiidae > Mesoplodon > Mesoplodon densirostris. The sequence continues at coordinate 5,695,931 of NC_082682.1, forward strand.
CAATGAGCACTGTAATTACTATGGTCTTGGAGCATTGTGATGAACAGGGCATGGAGCATTGTGATGAAAAAGGCATGGAGCCTTGTCATGACAGGGTTCAAGGAGCACCCTGACGAGATGTGTCAGGGAGCATTGTGATGAAAAGTGTATTGAGCATTGTGATGACAAAGGTCATGGAGCATTGTGATGAAAAGAGGCATGGAGCATTGTGATGAAAGGGGTCTAGGAGCTTTGTGATGTCAGAGGTCATGGATCATTTTGATTTCCTTGTGATGATAATAGCCTGAAGCTTTATGATGTTGGGCATGGTCCATTGTGATGACAGGTGTAATGGAGCATTGAGATGAAAGGGACATGGAGCATTGTGATGAGAAGACCATGGATAATGGTGATGACGAGCGTCATGGGGCGTTGTGATGAAAAGTGTTATGGAACATTGGGATCCCAAGGATTTAGAGCATTGTGATGGCAGATGTCATGGAGCATATTTAATTCATTTTGATTACAATAGCGTGAAGTAATATGATGATGGGCATGTTGCATTGTGATGATAGGGTTCATGGAGCATTTAGATGAAAAGTGGCATGGAGCATTGTGATTACAGGGTTCTTGGAACATTGTGATGACAAGGGCATGGAGCATTGTGATGCCAAAGGTCATGGACCTTTGTGATGACAAATGTCATGTAGCATTTTGATGACAAAGGTCATCGAGCATTGTGATGAGAAGTCCATGGATAATTGGAATGACGAGCGTCATGGGCTGTTGTGATGACAAGTGTTATGGATCATTGTGATCACAAGGGTTTGAGGCATAGTGATGACAGAGGTCATGGAGCATTTTGATTTCATTGTGATGACAAAATTATGAAGCATTATGATGAAGGGCATGGTGCATTGTGATGATAGCGTTCATGGAGCACTGAGATGAAAAGTGTCATGGAGCATTGTTATGACAGGGGTCTTGGAGCATTGTGATGACAACGGCATGGAGCATTGTGATGAGAAGGCCAAGGAGAATACTGATGACATGTGTCATGGAGCTTCGTGATGACAAGGGCATAGAGCATTTTGATTACAGGTGTCTTGGAACATTGAGATGAAAAGGGGCATGGAGCATTGTGATTACATTGGTAATGGAGCACTGTGATGACAAGTGAATCGAGCATTGTGATGAAAAAGGCATGGATTCTATTCATGACAGGATTCAAGGAGCATTCCGAAGACAAGTGTCAGGGTGCATTGTGATGACAAGTGTATTGAGCATTGTGATGACAAAGGTCATGGAGCATTGAGATGACAAGGGCATGGAGTATTGTGATGACAGGCATCATGGAGTGTTGTGATGACAAGACTTATGGAACATTGTGATCACACGGGTTTGGAGCATTGCGATGACAGAGTTCATGGATCATATTGATTTCAAGGAGCATGGATCTTTGTGATGACAAGGGCATGAAGCAATGTGATCCCAAGATGCATGGAGGATTGTGATGACAATGGTAATGGAGGAATGTGATGACAAGCGCATGGAGCATTGTGATGAAAAGGTCATGTAGCGTTTTGCTGACAAAGGCATGGAGCATTGTGATGACAAGTGTCATGGAGCACTGTGATGACAAACGTCACGTAGCATTGTGATTACAGGGGTCATGGAGCATTGGGATGACACGGCCCAGGATCATTGTGTTGACAAGTGTTATGGAGAATTTTGATGACAAGAGTCCCGGATCATTGTGTTGTCAGGGGTCATGGAGCGTTGTGATGACAGTGGTCATGGAGCATTTGGATGACAAGTGTCATGGAGCATTGTGATCATAAGGTCATGGAGCATTGGGCTGAAAATGTTCATGGAGTATTGTGATGAGAGGTGTCATGGAGCATTGTGATGACAAGGGAATGGAGCATTGTGATGACAATGTCCTGGAGCATTTAATGAGAAGACCATGGAGCCATGTGATAACAAGTCTCATAGAGCATTCTCACGAAAAGCGGCATGGAGCACTGTAATTACTATGGTCTTGGAGCATTGTGATGAACAGGGCATGGAGCATTGTGATGAAAAAGGCATGGAGCCATGTCAAGACAGTGTTCCAAGAGGATACTGACATCAAGTGTCAGGGACCATTGTGATGATAAGTGAATTGAGCATTGTGATGCCAAAGCTCATAGAGCATTGTGATGAGAAGACCATGGATAAATTTGATGACGAGCATCATGGGGTGTTGTGAGGTCAAGTGTTATGGAACATTGTGATCACAAGGGAGTGGAGCCTTGTGATGACAGAGGTCATGGAGCATTTTGAGTTCATTCTGATGACAATAGCATGAAGCACTATGATGATGGGCATGGTGTATTGTGATGACAGTGTTCATGGAGAATTGAGATGAAAAGGGGCATGGAGCATTGTAGTTACAAGGGTCTTGGAGCTTTGTGATTAGAAGGGCATGCAGCATTGTGATAAGAAGGCCATGAAGGATTCTGATGACATGCGTCATGGAGCTTTGTGATGACAAGGGCATGGAGCATTGTGATGAGAAGACCATGGATAATGGTGATGACGAGCTTCATGTGGCGTTGTGATGAAAAGTGATATGGAACATTGTGATCCCAAGGGTTTAGAGCATTGTGATGGCTGATGTCTTGGAGCATTTTGATTTCATTTTGATTACAATAGCGTGAAGCAATATGATGATGGGCGTGTTGCATTGTGATGACAAGGTTCATGGAGCATTGAGATGAAAAGAGGCATGGAGCATTGTGATGAAAGGGGTCTAGGAGCTTTGTGATGACAGAGGTCATGGATCATTTTGATTTCCTTGTGATGACAATAGCCTGAAGCTTTATGATGATGGGCATGGTCCATTGTGATGACAGGTGTAATGGAGCATTGAGATGAAAGGGACATGGAGCATTGTGATGAGAAGACCATGGATAATGGTGATGACGAGCGTCATGGGGCGTTGTGATGAAAAGTGTTATGGAACATTGGGATCCCAAGGATTTAGAGCATTGTGATGGCAGATGTCATGGAGCATATTTAATTCATTTTGATTACAATAGCGTGAAGCAATATGATGATGGGCATGTTGCATTGTGATGATAGGGTTCATGGAGCATTTAGATGAAAAGTGGCATGGAGCATTGTGATTACAGGGTTCTTGGAACATTGTGATGACAAGGGCATGGAGCATTGTGATGCCAAAGGTCATGGACCTTTGTGATGACAAATGTCATGTAGCATTTTGATGACAAGGGCATGGTGCATTGCGATGAGTAGGACAGAGAGCAATGTGATGAGAGGGTCATGGAGCAGTTGGATGAAAAGTTTCCTGGAACATTTTGATGACATGGGTTATGGATCATTGTGATGTCAATGGTCACCGAGCATTGTGATGAAAAGTGTCATGGTGCATATTGATAACAGGGGTTATAGTACATTGTGATGTCAGGGGTCATGGAGCAGTGTGATGATAAGGGCATGTAGCATTGTGATGACAGGGGTCATGGAACATTGTGATGACATGGTTGAGGGAGTATTGTGATGACTAGTGATGGAACATTGTGATATCAGTGGTGAGAGAGCATTTTGATGAGAATTGCATGGAGAAATTTGATGAAAATGTTTATGGAGCATTGTGATGACAAGCCTGTGGAGAATTGTGATGACAAGTGCATGGCATATTGTGATGACATGTGTCATGGAGCATTGTGCTGACAAGCACATGGAGCATTTTGGTGAACAATGGCATGGAGCATTGTGATGACAGAGGCTGACGAATTGGTCTGACAAGTATCATGGATTATTGTGATGACAGTGGGCATGGCGAATTGTGATGACAAGGGCATGGAGCATTGTGAGGACAAGTTTGTGGAGTATTGTGAAGACAGGTGTCCGGGAGCATTGTGATGACATATGTTCTGGTCCATTGTGATGAGAATGCCATGGGTAATTGTGATGCCAAGTGTCATGGAGGATTGTGATGTCAAACGTAATGCAGCGTGTGATGATAAGGTCTTGGTGCATTGTGATGACAAGGGCCATTGAGAAGTTTGATGACAAGGTCGTGAAGCATTGTGATGACAAGCGCATGTACCTTGCTATGATAGAGGTCAAGGAGCATTGCGATTACAAATGCATGGAGAAGAGTGATGACTAGAGCATGTAGCATTGTGATGAGAAGTGTTTTGGAGCATTGTGATGACAAGGCCGTGGAGAATTTTGATGACAAGGGACATGGAGCATTGTGAGGACCAGGGCATGGAGCACTGTGATGACAAGAACGTGGAGCATTGTAATGAGAAGTCCATGGATAATAGTGATGACGAGTGTCATGGAGCACTGTAATGGCAAGGGGCATGGAGCATTGTGAGGACAGCTCTCATGGAGCATTGTGATGACAACTGTCATGGAGCTTTCTGATGACAAGCTTGTGGAGTATTGTGATGACAATGGCATGGAGCATTGTGATGGAAAGTGTATGGATCATTGTGATGAAAAAGGCATGGACCCTTTTCATGACAGGATTCAAGGAGCATTTCGAAGACAAGTGTCAGGGAGCATTGTGATGACAAAGTTCATGGAGCATTGAGATGACAAGGGCATGGAGTATTGTGATGACAGGCATCATGGAGCGTTGTGATGACAAGTATTATGGAACATTGTGATCACACGGGTTTGGAGCATTGCGATGACATTGTTCATGGATCATATTGATTTCAAGGAGCACGGATCTTTGTGATGACAAGGGCATGAAGCAATGTGATCCCATGATTCATGGAGGATTGTGATGACAAGGGTAATGGAGGAATATGATGACAAGCGCATGGAGCATTGTGATGAAAAGGTCATGTAACGTTTTGCTGACAAAGGCATGGAGCATTGTGATGACAAGTGTCATGGAGCACTGTAATGACAAATATCACGTAGCATTGTGATTACAGGGGTCATGGAGCATTGGGATGACACGGCCAAGGATCATTGTGTTGACAAGTGTTATGGAGAATTTTGATGACAAGAGTCCCGGATCATTGTGTTGTCAGGGGTCATGGAGCGTTGTGATGACAGTGGTCATGGAGCATTGGGATGAAAAGGGTCATGGAGCATTGGGTTGAAAATGTTCATGGAGTATTGTGATGAGAGTTGTCATGGAGCATTGTTATGACGGGTGTAATGGAACATTGTGATGAAAAGGGCACGGAACATAGGTCTATAAAATTTCATGGATTATTGGGATGACAGTGGGTATGGAGCATTGTGATGACAAGGGCTCGGAACACTGTGATACATGGGTCATGGAGGATTGTAATGACATGGGAATGGAGCATTGTGATGAGAAGGGGATCGAGAATTGTGATGACAAGCGTCATGGAGCTTTGTGATGACAAGGACATGGAGCAATATGATGAGACGTTTCAGGGAGCATTGTGATGACAATGGCATGGAGCATTGTGATGCCAAGGGTCATGGAGCTGTGTGATAACAAATGTCATGGAGGAGTTTGATGACAAGTGCATGGTGCATTGTGATGAGAAGGGCAGGGAGCATTGTGATGACAGGTGTTATGGAACATTGTGATGTCAGGGCTCATGGAGCATTGTGATATGGGCATGGAGCATGGTGATGACAGGTGTCTTGGAACAGTGTGAGATGCCAAGTGTTTTGAACATTGTGATGACAAACATCTTGGATCATTGAGATGACAAGGGCATGGAGTAGTGTGATGACAGGCATCATGGAGCATTGTGATGAGTGTGTTAAGGAACATTGTGATCACAAGGGTTTGGAGCATAGTGATGACAGAGGTCATGGATCATGTTGATTTCAAGGAGCATGGAACATTGTGATGACAAGGGCATGAAGCAATGTGATCCCAAGTTTCAGGGAGGATTGTTATGACAATGGTAATGGAGTATTGGGATGAGAATCACATGGAGCACCGTGATGACAAGGTCATGTAGCATTTTGCTGACAAAAGCATGGAGCATTGTGATGACAAATGTCATGGAACATTGTGATAACAGAGGTCATAGAGCATTAGGATGACAAGAGCATGGACCATTTTGATGAGAAGAGTCATGGAGCATTTTGATGACAAGAGCCAAAGATCATTGTGTTGTCAGGGGTCATTGAGTGTTGTGATGACAGTGGACATGGAGGATTGGGCTGAAAATGTTCTTGGAGCATTGCGAATACAAGGGAATTGAGTATTGTGTTAACAATATCGTGGAGCATTGTGATGAGATGACCATGGAGTCTTTTGATGATAAGTCTCATGGAGCAAGCTGATGGAAAGGGGCATGGAGCATTGTGATTACAGTTGTCTTGGCGCATTGTGATGACAAGAGCATGGAGCATTGTGATGAGAAGTCCATGGAACATTTTGATGACCTGCATCATGGAGCTTTGTGATGACAATGTCAAGAGGCATTGTGATTACAGGGCTCTTGGAGCCTTGTGATGAAAAGGGCATGGATCATTGTGATGACAAAGGCATGGAGCCTTGTCATGACAGGGTTCAAGGAGCATACTGACGACAAGTGTCAGGGAGCATTGTGATGAGAAGTGTCATGGAGCACTGTGATGACAAGCGTCATGGAGCCTTGTGATAACCGGGATCTTGGAGCATTGTGATGAAAAGTGAATGCATCATAGTGATGAAAAAGTCACGGTGCCTTGTCATGACAGAGTTCAAGGAGCACCCTGACGACAAGTGTCAGGGAGCATTGTGATTAAAAGTGTATTGAGCATTGTGATGACAAAGGTCATGGAGCATTGTGATGAGAAGTCCATGGATAATTGGGATGACGAGCGTCATGGGGCGTTGTGATGACAAGTGTTATGAAACATTGTGATCACAAGCATTGTGATGACAGAGGTCATGGAGCATTTTGATTTCATTGTGAAGAGAAAATCATGAAGCATTATGATGAATGGCATGGTGCATTGTGATGATAGCGTTCATGGAGCACTGAGATGAAATGTGTCATGGAGCATTGTTATGACAGGGGTCTTGGAGCATTGTGATGACAAGGGCATGGAGCATTGTGATGAGAAGGCCAAGGAGAATATTGATGACATGCGCCATGGAGCTTCGTGATGACAAGGGCATAGAGCATTTTGATTACAGGTGTCTTGGAGCATTGAGATGAAAAGGGGCATGGAGCATTGTGATTACAGGGGTAATGGAGCATTGTGATGACAAGTGAATCGAGCATTGTTATGAAAAAGGCATAGATCCTATTCATGACAGGATTCAAGGAGCATTCCGAAGACAAGTGTCAGGGAGCATTGTGATGACAAGTGTATTGAGCATTGTGATGACAAAGGTCATGGAGCATTGAGATGACAAGGGCATGGAGTATTGTGATGACAGGCATCATGGAGCGTTGTGATGACAAGTGTTATGGAACATTGTGATCACACGGGTTTGGAGCATTGCGATGACAGAGTTCATGGATCATATTGATTTCAAGGACCATGGATCTTTGTGATGACAAGGGCATGAAGCAATGTGATCCCAAGATACATGGAGGATTGTGATGACAATGGTAATGGAGGAATATGATGACAAGCGCATGGAGCATTGTGATGAAAAGGTCATGTAGTATTTTGCTGACAAAGGCATGGAGCATTGTGATGACAAGTGTCATGGAGCACTGTGATGACAAACGTCATGGAGCATTGTGATTACAGGGGTCATGGAGCATTGGGATGACACGGCCAAGGATCATTGTGTTGACAAGTGTTATGGAGAATTTTGATGACAAGAGTCCCGGATCATTGTGTTGTCAGGGGTCATGGAGCGTTGTGATGACAGTGGTCATGGAGCATTGGGATGAAAAGGGTCATGGAGCATTGGGTTGAAAATGTTCATGGAGTATTGTGATGAGAGTTGTCATGGAGCATTGTTATGACGAGTGTAATGGAACATTGTGATGAAAAGGGCACGGAACATAGGTCTATAAAATTTCATGGATTATTGGGATGACAGTGGGTATGGAGCATTGTGATGACAAGGGCTCGGAACACTGTGATACATGGGTCATGGAGGATTGTAATGACATGGGAATGGAGCATTGTGATGAGAAGGGGATCGAGAATTGTGATGACAAGCGTCATGGAGCTTTGTGATGACAAGGACATGGAGCAATATGATGAGACGTTTCAGGGAGCATTGTGATGACAATGGCATGGAGCATTGTGATGCCAAGGGTCATGGAGCTGTGTGATAACAAATGTCATGGAGGAGTTTGATGACAAGGGCATGGTGCATTGTGATGAGAAGGGCAGGGAGCATTGTGATGACAGGTGTTATGGAACATTGTGATGTCAGGGCTCATGGAGCATTGTGATATGGGCATGGAGCATGGTGATGACAGGTGTCTTGGAACAGTGTGAGATGCCAAGTGTTTTGAACATTGTGATGACAAACATCTTGGATCATTGAGATGACAAGGGCATGGAGTAGTGTGATGACAGGCATCATGGAGCATTGTGATGAGTGTGTTAAGGAACATTGTGATCACAAGGGTTTGGAGCATAGTGATGACAGAGGTCATGGATCATGTTGATTTCAAGGAGCATGGAACATTGTGATGACAAGGGCATGAAGCAATGTGATCCCAAGTTTCAGGGAGGATTGTTATGACAATGGTAATGGAGTATTGGGATGAGAATCACATGGAGCACCGTGATGACAAGGTCATGTAGCATTTTGCTGACAAAAGCATGGAGCATTGTGATGACAAATGTCATGGAACATTGTGATAACAGAGGTCATAGAGCATTAGGATGACAAGAGCATGGACCATTTTGATGAGAAGAGTCATGGAGCATTTTGATGACAAGAGCCAAAGATCATTGTGTTGTCAGGGGTCATTGAGTGTTGTGATGACAGTGGACATGGAGGATTGGGCTGAAAATGTTCTTGGAGCATTGCGAATACAAGGGAATTGAGTATTGTGTTAACAATATCGTGGAGCATTGTGATGAGATGACCATGGAGTCTTTTGATGATAAGTCTCATGGAGCAAGCTGATGGAAAGGGGCATGGAGCATTGTGATTACAGTTGTCTTGGTGCATTGTGATGACAAGAGCATGGAGCATTGTGATGAGAAGTCCATGGAACATTTTGATGACCTGCATCATGGAGCTTTGTGATGACAATGTCAAGAGGCATTGTGATTACAGGGCTCTTGGAGCCTTGTGATGAAAAGGGCATGGATCATTGTGATGACAAAGGCATGGAGCCTTGTCATGACAGGGTTCAAGGAGCATACTGACGACAAGTGTCAGGGAGCATTGTGATGAGAAGTGTCATGGAGCACTGTGATGACAAGCGTCATGGAGCCTTGTGATAACCGGGATCTTGGAGCATTGTGATGAAAAGTGAATGCATCATAGTGATGAAAAAGTCACGGTGCCTTGTCATGACAGAGTTCAAGGAGCACCCTGACGACAAGTGTCAGGGAGCATTGTGATTAAAAGTGTATTGAGCATTGTGATGACAAAGGTCATGGAGCATTGTGATGAGAAGTCCATGGATAATTGGGATGACGAGCGTCATGGGGCGTTGTGATGACAAGTGTTATGAAACATTGTGATCACAAGCATTGTGATGACAGAGGTCATGGAGCATTTTGATTTCATTGTGAAGAGAAAATCATGAAGCATTATGATGAATGGCATGGTGCATTGTGATGATAGCGTTCATGGAGCACTGAGATGAAATGTGTCATGGAGCATTGTTATGACAGGGGTCTTGGAGCATTGTGATGACAAGGGCATGGAGCATTGTGATGAGAAGGCCAAGGAGAATATTGATGACATGCGCCATGGAGCTTCGTGATGACAAGGGCATAGAGCATTTTGATTACAGGTGTCTTGGAGCATTGAGATGAAAAGGGGCATGGAGCATTGTGATTACAGGGGTAATGGAGCATTGTGATGACAAGTGAATCGAGCATTGTTATGAAAAAGGCATAGATCCTATTCATGACAGGATTCAAGGAGCATTCCGAAGACAAGTGTCAGGGAGCATTGTGATGACAAGTGTATTGAGCATTGTGATGACAAAGGTCATGGAGCATTGAGATGACAAGGGCATGGAGTATTGTGATGACAGGCATCATGGAGCGTTGTGATGACAAGTGTTATGGAACATTGTGATCACACGGGTTTGGAGCATTGCGATGACAGAGTTCATGGATCATATTGATTTCAAGGAGCATGGATCTTTGTGATGACAAGGGCATGAAGCAATGTGATCCCAAGATACATGGAGGATTGTGATGACAATGGTAATGGAGGAATATGATGACAAGCGCATGGAGCATTGTGATGAAAAGGTCATGTAGTATTTTGCTGACAAAGGCATGGAGCATTGTGATGACAAGTGTCATGGAGCACTGTGATGACAAACGTCATGGAGCATTGTGATTACAGGGGTCATGGAGCATTGGTATGACACGGCCAAGGATCATTGTGTTGACAAGTGCTATGGAGAATTTTGATGACAAGTGTCCCGGATCATTGTGTTGTCAGGGGTCATGGAGCGTTGTGATGACAGTGGTCATGGAGCATTGGGATGACAATAGTCATGGAGCATTGTGATCATAAGGTCATGGAGCATTGGGCTGAAAATGTTCATGGAGTATTGTGATGAGAGGTGTCATGGAACATTGTGATGACAAGGGAATGGAGCATTGTGATGACAATTTCCTGGAGCATTTAATGAGAAGACAATGGAGCCATTTGATGACAAGTCTCATACAGCATTCTCACGAAAAGCGGCATGGAGCATTGTGATTACTGTGGTCTTGGAGCATTGTGATGAACAGGGTATGGAGCATTGTGATGAAAAAGGCATGGAGCCTTGTCATGACAGGGTTCCAAGAGCATATTGAAGTCAAGTGTCAGGGACCATTGTGATGATAAGTGAATTGAGCATGGTGATGCCAAAGCTCATGGAGCATTGTGATGAGAAGACCATGGATAATTTTGATGACGAGCGTCATGGGGCATTGTGAGGTCAAATGTTATGGAACATTGTGATCACAAGGGATTGGAGCCTTGTGATGACAGAGGTCATGGAGCATTTTGAGTTCATTCTGATGACAATAGCATGAAGCACTATGATGATGGGCATGGTGCATTGTGATGACAGTGTTCATGGAGAATTGAGATGAAAAGGGGCATGGAACATTGTAGTTACAAGGGTCTTGGAGCTTTGTGAAGAGAAGGGCATGCAGCATTGTGATGAGAAGGCCATGGAGGATTCTGATGACATGCGTCATGGAGCTTTGTGATGACAAGGGCATGGAGGATTGTGATGAGAAGACCATGGATAATGGTGATGACGAGCTTCATGGGGCGTTGTGATGAAAAGTTTTATGGAACATTGTGATCCCAAGGGTTTAGAACATTGTGATGGCTGATGTCTTGGAGCATTTTGATTTCATTTTGATTACAATAGCGTGAAGCAATATGATGATGGGCGTGTTGCATTGTGATGACAAGGTTCATGGAGCATTGAGATGAAAAGAGGCATGGAGCATTGTGATGAAAGGGGTCTAGGAGCTTTGTGATGACAGAGGTCATGGATCATTTTGATTTCCTTGTGATGACAATAGCCTGAAGCTTTATGATGATAGGCATGGTCCATTGTGATGACAGGTGTAATGGAGCATTGAGATGAAAGGGACATGGAGCATTGTGATGAGAAGACCATGGATAATGGTGATGACGAGCGTCATGGGGCGTTGTGATGAAAAGTGTTATGGAACATTGGGATCCCAAGGATTTAGTGCATTGTGATGGCAGATGTCATGGAGCATATTTAATTCATTTTGATTACAATAGCGTGAAGCAATATGATGATGGGCATGTTGCATTGTGAGGATAGGGTTCATGGAGCATTTAGATGAAAAGTGGCATGGAGCATTGTGATTACAGGGTTCTTGGAACATTGTGATGTCAAGGGCATGGAGCATTGTGATGCCAAAGGTCATGGACCTTTGTGATGACAAATGTCATGTAGCATTTTGATAACAAGGGCATGGTGCATTGCGATGAGTAGGACAGAGAACAATGTGATGAGAGGGTCATGGAGCAGTTGGATGAAAAGTTTCCTGGAACATTTTGATGACAGGGGTTATGGATCATTGTGATGTCAAGGGTCACCGAGCATTGTGATGAAAAGGGTCATGGTGCATATTGATAACAGGGGTTATAGTACATTGTGATGTCAGGGGTCATGGAGCAGTGTGATGATAAGGGCATGTAGCATTGTGATGACAGGGGTCATGGAACATTGTGATGACATGGTTGAGGGAGTATTGGGATGACTAGTGATGGAACATTGTGATATCAGTGGTGAGAGAGCATTTTGATGAGAATTGCATGGAGAAATTTGATGAAAAGGTTTATGGAGCATTGTGATGACAAGCTTGTGGAGAATTGTGATGACAAGTGCATGGCATATTGTGATGACATGTGTCATGGAGCATTGTGCTGACAAGCACATGGAGCATTTTGGTGAACAATGGCATGGAGCATTGTGATGACAGAGGCATGACGAATTGGTCTGACAAGTATCATAGATTATTGTGATGACAGTGGGCATGGCGAATTGTGATGACAAGGGCATGGAGCATTGTGAGGACAAGTTTGTGGAGTATTGTGAAGACAGGTGTCCGGGAGCATTGTGATGACATATGTTCTGGTCCATTGTGATGAGAATGCCATGGGTAATTGTGATGCCAAGTGTCATGGAGGATTGTGATGTCAAACGTAATGCAGCGTGTGATGACAAGGTCTTGGTGCATTGTGATGACAAGGGCCATTGAGAAGTTTGATGACAAGGTCGTGAAGCATTGTGATGACAAGCGCATGTACCTTGCTATGACAGAGGTCAAGGAGCATTGCGATTACAAATGCATGGAGAAGAGTGATGACAAGAGCATGTAGCATTGTGATGAGAAGTGTTTTGGAGCATTGTGATGACAAGGCCGTGGAGAATTGTGATGACAAGGGACATGGAGCATTGTGAGGACCAGGGCATGGAGCACTGTGATGACAAGAACGTGGAGCATTGTAATGAGAAGTCCATGGATAATAGTGATGACGAGTGTCATGGAGCACTGTAATGGCAAGGGGCATGGAGCATTGTGAGGACAGCTCTCATGGAGCATTGTGATGACAACTGTCATGGAGCTTTCTGATGACAAGCTTGTGGAGTATTGTGATGACAATGGCATGGAGCATTGTGATGGAAAGTGTATGGATCATTGTGATGAAAAAGGCATGGACCCTTTTCATGACAGGATTCAAGGAGCATTTCGAAGACAAGTGTCAGGGAGCATTGTGATGACAAAGGTCATGGAGCATTGAGATGACAAGGGCATGGAGTATTGTGATGACAGGAATCATGGAGCGTTGTGATGACAAGTATTATGGAACATTGTGATCACACGGGTTTGGAGCATTGCGATGACATTGTTCATGGATCATATTGATTTCAAGGAGCACGGATCTTTGTGATGACAAGGGCATGAAGCAATGTGATCCCTTGATTCATGGAGGATTGTGATGACAATGGTAATGGAGGAATATGATGACAAGTGCATGGAGCATTGTGATGAAAAGGTCATGTAACGTTTTGCTGACAAAGGCATGGAGCATTGTGATGACAAGTGTCATGGAGCACTGTGATGACAAACATCACGTAGCATTGTGATTACAGGGGTCATGGAGCATTGGGATGACACGGCCAAGGATCATTGTGTTGACAAGTGCTATGGAGAATTTTGATGACAAGAGTCCCGGATCATTGTGTTGTCAGGGGTCATGGAGCGTTGTGATGACAGTGGTCATGGAGCATTGGGATGAAAAGGGTCATGGAGCATTGGGTTGAAAATGTTCATGGAGTATTGTGATGAGAGTTGTCATGGAGCATTGTTATGACGGGTGTAATGGAACATTGTGATGAAAAGGGCACGGAACATAGGTCTATAAAATTTCATGGATTATTGGGATGACAGTGGGTATGGAGCATTGTGATGACAAGGGCTCGGAACACTGTGATACATGGGTCATGGAGGATTGTAATGACATGGGAATGGAGCATTGTGATGAGAAGGGGATCGAGAATTGTGATGACAAGCGTCATGGAGCTTTGTGATGACAAGGACATGGAGCAATATGATGAGACGTTTCAGGGAGCATTGTGATGACAATGGCATGGAGCATTGTGATGCCAAGGGTCATGGAGCTGTGTGATAACAAATGTCATGGAGGAGTTTGATGACAAGGGCATGGTGCATTGTGATGAGAAGGGCAGGGAGCATTGTGATGACAGGTGTTATGGAACATTGTGATGTCAGGGCTCATGGAGCATTGTGATGATATGGGCATGGAGCATGGTGATGACAGGTGTCTTGGAACAGTGTGAGATGCCAAGTGTTTTGAACATTGTGATGACAAACATCTTGGATCATTGAGATGACAAGGGCATGGAGTAGTGTGATGACAGGCATCATGGAGCATTGTGATGAGTGTGTTAAGGAACATTGTGATCACAAGGGTTTGGAGCATAGTGATGACAGAGATCATGGATCATGTTGATTTCAAGGAGCATGGAACATTTTGATGACAAGGGCATGAAGCAATGTGATCCCAAGTTTCAGGGAGGATTGTTATGACAATGGTAATGGAGTGTTGTGATGAGAATCACATGGAGCACCGTGATGACAAGGTCATGTAGCATTTTGCTGACAAAAGCATGGAGCATTGTGATGACAAATGTCATGGAACATTGTGATAACAGAGTTCATAGAGCATTAGGATGACAAGAGCATGGACCATTTTGATGAGAAGAGTCATGGAGCATTTTGATGACAAGAGCCAAAGATCATTGTGTTGTCAGGGGTCATTGAGTGTTGTGATGACAGTGGTCATGGAGGATTGTCCTGAAAATGTTCTTGGAGCATTGCGAATACAAGGGAATTGAGTATTGTGTTAACAATATTGTGGAGCATTGTGATGAGATGACCATGGAGTCTTTTGATGATAAGTCTCATGGAGCAAGCTGATGGAAAGGGGCATGGAGCATTGTGATTACAGTTGTCTTGGCGCATTGTGATGACAAGAGCATGGAGCATTGTGATGAGAAGTCCATGGAACATTTTGATGACCTGCATCATGGAGCTTTGTGATGACAATGTCAAGAGGCATTGTGATTACAGGGCTCTTGGAGCCTTGTGATGAAAAGGGCATGGATCATTGTGATGACAAAGGCATGGAGCCTTGTCATGACAGGGTTCAAGGAGCATACTGACGACAAGTGTCAGGGAGCATTGTGATGAGAAGTGTCATGGAGCACTGTGATGACAAGCGTCATGGAGCCTTGTGATAACCGGGATCTTGGAGCATTGTGATGAAAAGTGAATGCATCATAGTGATGAAAAAGTCACGGTGCCTTGTCATGACAGAGTTCAAGGAGCACCCTGACGACAAGTGTCAGGGAGCATTGTGATTAAAAGTGTATTGAGCATTGTGATGACAAAGGTCATGGAGCATTGTGATGAGAAGTCCATGGATAATTGGGATGACAAGCGTCATGGGGTGTTGTGATGACAAGTGTTATGAAACATTGTGATCACAAGCATTGTGATGACAGAGGTCATGGAGCATTTTGATTTCATTGTGAAGAGAAAATCATGAAGCATTATGATGAATGGCATGGTGCATTGTGATGATAGCGTTCATGGAGCACTGAGATGAAATGTGTCATGGAGCATTGTTATGACAGGGGTCTTGGAGCATTGTGATGACAAGGGCATGGAGCATTGTGATGAGAAGGCCAAGGAGAATATTGATGACATGCGCCATGGAGCTTCGTGATGACAAGGGCATAGAGCATTTTGATTACAGGTGTCTTGGAGCATTGAGATGAAAAGGGGCATGGAGCATTGTGATTACAGGGGTAATGGAGCATTGTGATGACAAGTGAATCGAGCATTGTTATGAAAAAGGCATAGATCCTATTCATGACAGGATTCAAGGAGCATTCCGAAGACAAGTGTCAGGGAGCATTGTGATGACAAGTGTATTGAGCATTGTGATGACAAAGGTCATGGAGCATTGAGATGACAAGGGCATGGAGTATTGTGATGACAGGCATCATGGAGCGTTGTGATGACAAGTGTTATGGAACATTGTGATCACACGGGTTTGGAGCATTGCGATGACAGAGTTCATGGATCATATTGATTTCAAGGACCATGGATCTTTGTGATGACAAGGGCATGAAGCAATGTGATCCCAAGATACATGGAGGATTGTGATGACAATGGTAATGGAGGAATATGATGACAAGCGCATGGAGCATTGTGATGAAAAGGTCATGTAGTATTTTGCTGACAAAGGCATGGAGCATTGTGATGACAAGTGTCATGGACCACTGTGATGACAAACGTCATGGAGCATTGTGATTACAGGGGTCATGGAGCATTGGGATGACACGGCCAAGGATCATTGTGTTGACAAGTGCTATGGAGAATTTTGATGACAAGAGTCCCGGATCATTGTGTTGACAAGTTCTATGGAGAATTTTGATGACAAGTGTCCCGGATCATTGTGTTGTCATGGGTCATGGAGCATTTTGATGACAGTGGTCATTTAGCATTGGGATGACAATAGTCATGGAGCATTGTGATCATAAGGTCATGGAGCATTGGGCTGAAAATGTTCATGGAGTATTGTGATGAGAGGTGTCATGGAACATTGTGATGACAAGGGAATGGAGCATTGTGATGACAATTTCCTGGAGCATTTAATGAGAAGACAATGGAGCCATTTGATGACAAGTCTCATACAGCATTCTCACGAAAAGCGGCATGGAGCATTGTGATTACTGTGGTCTTGGAGCATTGTGATGAACAGGGTATGGAGCATTGTGATGAAAAAGGCATGGAGCCTTGTCATGACAGGGTTCCAAGAGCATATTGAAGTCAAGTGTCAGGGACCATTGTGATGATAAGTGAATTGAGCATGGTGATGCCAAAGCTCATGGAGCATTGTGATGAGAAGACCATGGATAATTTTGATGACGAGCGTCATGGGGCATTGTGAGGTCAAATGTTATGGAACATTGTGATCACAAGGGATTGGAGCCTTGTGATGACAGAGGTCATGGAGCATTTTGAGTTCATTCTGATGACAATAGCATGAAGCACTATGATGATGGGCATGGTGCATTGTGATGACAGTGTTCATGGAGAATTGAGATGAAAAGGGGCATGGAACATTGTAGTTACAAGGGTCTTGGAGCTTTGTGAAGAGAAGGGCATGCAGCATTGTGATGAGAAGGCCATGGAGGATTCTGATGACATGCGTCATGGAGCTTTGTGATGACAAGGGCATGGAGGATTGTGATGAGAAGACCATGGATAATGGTGATGACGAGCTTCATGGGGCGTTGTGATGAAAAGTTTTATGGAATATTGTGATCCCAAGGGTTTAGAACATTGTGATGGCTGATGTCTTGGAGCATTTTGATTTCATTTTGATTACAATAGCGTGAAGCAATATGATGATGGGCGTGTTGCATTGTGATGACAAGGTTCATGGAGCATTGAGATGAAAAGAGGCATGGAGCATTGTGATGAAAGGGGTCTAGGAGCTTTGTGATGACAGAGGTCATGGATCATTTTGATTTCCTTGTGATGACAATAGCCTGAAGCTTTATGATGATGGGCATGGTCCATTGTGATGACAGGTGTAATGGAGCATTGAGATGAAAGGGACATGGAGCATTGTGATGAGAAGACCATGGATAACGGTGATGACGAGCGTCATGGGGCGTTGTGATGAAAAGTGTTATGGAACATTGGGATCCCAAGGATTTAGTGCATTGTGATGGCAGATGTCATGGAGCATATTTAATTCATTTTGATTACAATAGCGTGAAGCAATATGATGATGGGCATGTTGCATTGTGAGGATAGGGTTCATGGAGCATTTAGATGAAAAGTGGCATGGAGCATTGTGATTACAGGGTTCTTGGAACATTGTGATGTCAAGGGCATGGAGCATTGTGATGCCAAAGGTCATGGACCTTTGTGATGACAAATGTCATGTAGCATTTTGATGACAAGGGCATGGTGCATTGCGATGAGTAGGACAGAGAACAATGTGATGAGAGGGTCATGGAGCAGTTGGATGAAAAGTTTCCTGGAACATTTTGATGACAGGGGTTATGGATCATTGTGATGTCAAGGGTCACCGAGCATTGTGATGAAAAGGGTCATGGTGCATATTGATAACAGGGGTTATAGTACATTGTGATGTCAGGGGTCATGGAGCAGTGTGATGATAAGGGCATGTAGCATTGTGATGACAGGGGTCATGGAACATTGTGATGACATGGTTGAGGGAGTATTGGGATGACTAGTGATGGAACATTGTGATATCAGTGGTGAGAGAGCATTTTGATGAGAATTGCATGGAGAAATTTGATGAAAAGGTTTATGGAGCATTGTGATGACAAGCTTGTGGAGAATTGTGATGACAAGTGCATGGCATATTGTGATGACATGTGTCATGGAGCATTGTGCTGACAAGCACATGGAGCATTTTGGTGAACAATGGCATGGAGCATTGTGATGACAGAGGCATGACGAATTGGTCTGACAAGTATCATAGATTATTGTGATGACAGTGGGCATGGCGAATTGTGATGACAAGGGCATGGAGCATTGTGAGGACAAGTTTGTGGAGTATTGTGAAGACAGGTGTCCGGGAGCATTGTGATGACATATGTTCTGGTCCATTGTGATGAGAATGGCATGGGTAATTGTGATGCCAAGTGTCATGGAGGATTGTGATGTCAAACGTAATGCAGCGTGTGATGACAAGGTCTTGGTGCATTGTGATGACAAGGGCCATTGAGAAGTTTGATGACAAGGTCGTGAAGCATTGTGATGACAAGCGCATGTACCTTGCTATGACAGAGGTCAAGGAGCATTGCGATTACAAATGCATGGAGAAGAGTGATGACAAGAGCATGTAGCATTGTGATGAGAAGTGTTTTGGAGCATTGTGATGACAAGGCCGTGGAGAATTGTGATGACAAGGGACATGGAGCATTGTGAGGACCAGGGCATGGAGCACTGTGATGACAAGAACGTGGAGCATTGTAATGAGAAGTCCATGGATAATAGTGATGACGAGTGTCATGGAGCACTGTAATGGCAAGGGGCATGGAGCATTGTGAGGACAGCTCTCATGGAGCATTGTGATGACAACTGTCATGGAGCTTTCTGATGACAAGCTTGTGGAGTATTGTGATGACAATGGCATGGAGCATTGTGATGGAAAGGGTATGGATCATTGTGATGAAAAAGGCATGGACCCTTTTCATGACAGGATTCAAGGAGCATTTCGAAGACAAGTGTCAGGGAGCATTGTGATGACAAAGGTCATGGAGCATTGAGATGACAAGGGCATGGAGTATTGTGATGACAGGCATCATGGAGCGTTGTGATGACAAGTATTATGGAACATTGTGATCACACGGGTTTGGAGCATTGCGATGACATTGTTCATGGATCATATTGATTTCAAGGAGCACGGATCTTTGTGATGACAAGGGCATGAAGCAATGTGATCCCTTGATTCATGGAGGATTGTGATGACAATGGTAATGGAGGAATATGATGACAAGCGCATGGAGCATTGTGATGAAAAGGTCATGTAACGTTTTGCTGACAAAGGCATGGAGCATTGTGATGACAATTGTCATGGAGCACTGTGATGACAAACATCACGTAGCATTGTGATTACAGGGGTCATGGAGCATTGGGATGACACGGCCAAGGATCATTGTGTTGACAAGTGCTATGGAGAATTTTGATGACAAGAGTCCCGGATCATTGTGTTGTCAGGGGTCATGGAGCGTTGTGATGACAGTGGTCATGGAGCATTGGGATGAAAAGGGTCATGGAGCATTGGGTTGAAAATGTTCATGGAGTATTGTGATGAGAGTTGTCATGGAGCATTGTTATGACGGGTGTAATGGAACATTGTGATGAAAAGGGCACGGAACATAGGTCTATAAAATTTCATGGATTATTGGGATGACAGTGGGTATGGAGCATTGTGATGACAAGGGCTCGGAACACTGTGATACATGGGTCATGGAGGATTGTAATGACATGGGAATGGAGCATTGTGATGAGAAGGGGATCGAGAATTGTGATGACAAGCGTCATGGAGCTTTGTGATGACAAGGACATGGAGCAATATGATGAGACGTTTCAGGGAGCATTGTGATGACAATGGCATGGAGCATTGTGATGCCAAGGGTCATGGAGCTGTGTGATAACAAATGTCATGGAGGAGTTTGATGACAAGTGCATGGTGCATTGTGATGAGAAGGGCAGGGAGCATTGTGATGACAGGTGTTATGGAACATTGTGATGTCAGGGCTCATGGAGCATTGTGATGATATGGGCATGGAGCATGGTGATGACAGGTGTCTTGGAACAGTGTGAGATGCCAAGTGTTTTGAACATTGTGATGACAAACATCTTGGATCATTGAGATGACAAGGGCATGGAGTAGTGTGATGACAGGCATCATGGAGCATTGTGATGAGTGTGTTAAGGAACATTGTGATCACAAGGGTTTGGAGCATAGTGATGACAGAGATCATGGATCATGTTGATTTCAAGGAGCATGGAACATTTTGATGACAAGGGCATGAAGCAATGTGATCCCAAGTTTCAGGGAGGATTGTTATGACAATGGTAATGGAGTGTTGTGATGAGAATCACATGGAGCACCGTGATGACAAGGTCATGTAGCATTTTGCTGACAAAAGCATGGAGCATTGTGATGACAAATGTCATGGAACATTGTGATAACAGAGGTCATAGAGCATTAGGATGACAAGAGCATGGACCATTTTGATGAGAAGAGTCATGGAGCATTTTGATGACAAGAGCCAAAGATCATTGTGTTGTCAGGGGTCATTGAGTGTTGTGATGACAGTGGTCATGGAGGATTGTCCTGAAAATGTTCTTGGAGCATTGCGATTACAAGGGAATTGAGTATTGTGGTAACAATATCGTGGAGCATTGTGATGAGATGACCATGTAGTCTTTTGATGACAAGTCTCATGGAGCAAGCTGATGGAAAGGGGCATGGAGCATTGTGATTACAGTTGTGTTGGCGCATTGTGATGACAAGAGCATGGAGCATTGTGATGAGAAATCCATGGAACATTTTGATGACCTGCATCATGGAGCTTTGTGATGACAATGTCAAGAGGCATTGTGATTACAGGGGTCTTGGAGCCTTGTGATGAAAAGGGCATGGATCATTGTGATGACAAAGGCATGGAGCCTTGTCATGACAGGGTTCAAGGAGCATACTGACGACAAGTGTCAGGGAGCATTGTGATGACAAGTGTCATGGAGCACTCTGATGACAAGCGTCATGGAGCCTTGTGATAACCGGTGTCTTGGAGCATTGTGATGAAAAGTGAATGCATCATAGTGAAGAAAAAGGCATGGTGCCTTGTCATGACAGAGTTCAAGGAGCACCCTGACGACAAGTGTCAGGGAGCATTGTGATTAAAAGTGTATTGAGCATTGTGATGACAAAGGTCATGGAGCATTGTGATGAGAAGTCCATGGATAATTGGGATGACGAGCGTCATGGGGCGTTGTGATGACAAGTGTTATGAAACATTGTGATCACAAGCATTGTGATGACAGAGGTCATGGAGCATTTTGATTTCATTGTGAAGAGAAAATCATGAAGCATTATGATGAATGGCATGGTGCATTGTGATGATAGCGTTCATGGAGCACTGAGATGAAATGTGTCATGGAGCATTGTTATGACAGGGGTTTTGGAGCATTGTGATGACAAGGGCATGGAGCATTGTGATGAGAAGGCCAAGGAGAATATTGATGACATGCGCCATGGAGCTTCGTGATGACAAGGGCATAGAGCATTTTGATTACAGGTGTCTTGGAGCATTGAGATGAAAAGGGGCATGGAGCATTGTGATTACAGGGGTAATGGAGCATTGTGATGACAAGTGAATCGAGCATTGTTATGAAAAAGGCATAGATCCTATTCATGACAGGATTCAAGGAGCATTCCGAAGACAAGTGTCAGGGAGCATTGTGATGACAAGTGTATTGAGCATTGTGATGACAAAGGTCATGGAGCATTGAGATGACAAGGGCATGGAGTATTGTGATGACAGGCATCATGGAGCGTTGTGATGACAAGTGTTATGGAACATTGTGATCACACGGGTTTGGAGCATTGCGATGACAGAGTTCATGGATCATATTGATTTCAAGGAGCATGGATCTTTGTGATGACAAGGGCATGAAGCAATGTGATCCCAAGATACATGGAGGATTGTGATGACAATGGTAATGGAG
Source organism: Mesoplodon densirostris (assembly GCF_025265405.1). Classification (NCBI taxonomy): domain Eukaryota; kingdom Metazoa; phylum Chordata; class Mammalia; order Artiodactyla; family Ziphiidae; genus Mesoplodon; species Mesoplodon densirostris. The sequence goes on from NC_082682.1 coordinate 5,718,398, forward strand.
GAATATGATGACAAGCGCATGGAGCATTGTGATGAAAAGGTCATGTAGTATTTTGCTGACAAAGGCATGGAGCATTGTGATGACAAGTGTCATGGACCACTGTGATGACAAACGTCATGGAGCATTGTGATTACAGGGGTCATGGAGCATTGGGATGACACGGCCAAGGATCATTGTGTTGACAAGTGTTATGGAGAATTTTGATGACAAGAGTCCCGGATCATTGTGTTGTCAGGGGTCATGGAGCATTTTGAAGACAGTGGTCATTTAGCATTGGGATGACAAGAGTCATGGAGCATTGTGATCATAAGGTCATGGAGCATTGGGCTGAAAATGTTCATGGAGTATTGTGATGAGAGGTGTCATGGAGCATTGTGATGACAAGGGAATGGAGCATTGTGATGACAATTTCCTGGAGCATTAAAAGAGAAGACAATGGAGCCATTTGATGACAAGTCTCATACAGCATTCTCACGAAAAGCGGCATGGAGCATTTTGATTACTGTGGTCTTGGAGCATTGTGATGAACAGGGTATGGAGCATTGTGATGAAAAAGGCATGGAGCCTTGTCATGACAGTGTTCCAAGAGCATATTGAAGTCAAGTGTCAGGGACCATTGTGATGATAAGTGAATTGAGCATGGTGATGCCAAAGCTCATGGAGCATTGTGATGAGAAGACCATGGATAATTGTGATGACGAGCGTCATGGGGCATTGTGAGGTCAAATGTTATGGAACATTGTGATCACAAGGGATTGGAGCCTTGTGATGACAGAGGTCATGGAGCATTTTGAGTTCATTCTGATGACAATAGCATGAAGGACTATGATGATGGGCATGGTGCATTGTGATGACAGTGTTCATGGAGAATTGAGATGAAAAGGGGCATGGAACATTGTAGTTACAAGGGTCTTGGAGCTTTGTGAAGAGAAGGGCATGCAGCATTGTGATGAGAAGGCCATGGAGGATTCTGATGACATGCGTCATGGAGCTTTGTGATGACAAGGGCATGGAGCATTGTGATGAGAAGACCATAGATAATGGTGATGACAAGCTTCATGGGGCGTTGTGATGAAAAGTGCTATGGAACATTGTGATCCCAAGGGTTTAGAGCATTGTGATTGCAGATGTCTTGGAGCATTTTGATTTCATTTTGATTACAATAGCGTGAAGCAATATGATGATGGGCATGTTGCATTGTGATGACAAGGTTCATGGAGCATTGAGATGAAAAGGGGCATAGAGCATTGTGATGAAAGGGGTCTAGGAGCTTTGTGATGACAGAGGTCATGGATCATTTTGATTTCCTTGTGATGACAATAGCCTGAAACTTTATGATGATGGGCATGGTCCATTGTGTTGACAGGTGTAATCGTGCATTGAGATGAAAATGGGCATGGAGCATTGTGTTTACAGGGGTATAGGAGCATTGTGATGACAAGAGCATGGAGCATTGTGATGAAAAGTGCTTGGAGACTTTTCATGACATGTTTCAAGGAGCATTCTGATGACGAGTGTCAGGGAGCATTGTGATGACAAAGATCATGGAGCACTGTGATGAGAGGTGTCATGGAGCATTGTGATGAGAAGGTCATGAGCATTGGGCTGAAAATATTCATGGAGTATTGTGGTGACAGGGTTCGCGGATCCTTTTGATGGCAAGGAATGGAGCATTGTGATGACAAGGTCCTGGAGCATTGTGATGAGAAGACCATGGAGCCTTGTGATGACAAGGCTGATGGATCATTCTGATGAAAAGGGGCATGGGACATTGTGATTACAGGGCCCTGGATCATTGTAATGACAAGAGCAAGGAGCTTTGTGCTGAGATGGCCATGGAGCATTCTCATGATTTGTGTCATGGTATTTTGTGATGACAAGGGCATGGAGCATTGTGATTGCCGGCGTCTTGGAGCATTGTGATGACAAGGGTCATGGAGCCTTGTGAGGAGAAGGCCGTGGGATATTATGATGGCAGGGGTCATGGAGCATTGTTATGACGTGGGTAATGGAACATTGTGATGAAAAGGGCACGGAACATAGGTCTATAAAATTTCATGGATTATTGTGATGACAGTGGTTATGGAGCATTGTGATGACAAGGGCTCGGAACACTGTGATACATGGGTCATGGAGGATTGTAATGACATGGGCATGGAGCATTGTGATGAGAAGGGCATCGAGAATTGTGATGACAAGCGTCATGGAGCTTTGTGATGACAAGGACATGGAGCAATATGATGAGACGTTTCAGGGAGCATTGTGATGACAATGGCATGGAGCATTGTGATGACAAGGGTCATGGAGCTGTGTGATAACAAATGTCATGGAGCAGTTTGATGACAAGGGCATGGTGCATTGTGATGAGAAGGGCAGGGAACATTGTGATGACAGGTGTTATGGAACATTGTGATGTCAGGGCTCATGGAGCATTGTGATGATATGGGCATGTAGCATGGTGATGACAGGTGTCATGGAAGAGTGTGAGATGCCAAGTGTTTTGAGCATTGTGATGACAAACATCGTGGATCATTGAGATGACAAGGGCATGGAGTAGTGTGATGACAGGCATCATGGAGCATTGTGATGATTGTGTTATGGAACATTGTGATCACAAGCGTTTGGAGCATAGTGATGACAGAGGTCATGGATCATTTTGATTTCAAGGAGCATGGAACATTGTGATGACAAGGGCATGAAGCAATGTGATCCCAAGTTACAGGGAGCATTGTTATGACAATGGTAATGGAGTATTGTGATGAGAATCACATGGAGCACCGTGATGACAAGGTCATGTAGCATTTTGTTGACAAAGGCATGGAGCATTGTGATGACAAGTGTCATGGAACATTGTGATAACAGGGGTCATGTAGCATTAGGATGACAAGAGCATGGACCATTTTGATGAGAAGAGTCATGGAGCATTTTGATGACAAGAGCCACAGATCATTGTGTTGTCAGGGGTCATTGAGCGTTGTGATGACAGTGGTCATGGAGGATTGGGCTGAAAATGTTCTTGGAGCATTGTGAACACAAGAGAATGGAGCATTGTGGTGACAATATCATGGAGCATTGTGATGAGATGACCATGGAGTCTTTTGATGACAAGTCTCATGGAGCAAGCTGATGGAAAGGGGCATGGAGCATTGTGATTACAGTTGTCTTGGAGCATTGTGATGACAAGAGCATGGAGCATTGTGATGAGAAGTCCATGGAACATTCTGATGACCTGCATCATGGAGCTTTGTGATGACAATGTCAAGATGCATTGTGATTACAGGGGTCTTGGAGCCTTGTGTTGAAAAGGGCATGGATCATTGTGATGACAAAGGCATGGAGCCTTGTCATGACAGGGTTCAAGGAGCATACTGACGACAAGTGTCAGGGAGCATTGTGATGACAAGTGTCATGGAGCACTGTGATGACAAGCGTCATGGAACCTTGTGATAACCGGTGTGTTGGAGCATTGTGATGAAAAGTGAATGCATCATTGTGATGAAAAAGGCATGGTGCCTTGTCATGATAGGGTTCAAGGAGCACCCTGACGAGAAGTGTCAGGGAGCATTGTGATGAAAAGTGTATTGAGCATTGTGATGACAAAGGTCATGGAGCATTTTGATGAGAATTCCATGGATAATTGGGATGACGAGCGTCATGGGCTGTTGTGATGACAAGTGTTATGGAACTTTGTGATCACAAGGTTTTGAGGCATAGTGATGACAGAGGTCATGGAGCATTTTGATTTCATTGTGATGACAAAATTATGAAGCATTATGATGAATGGCATGGTGCATTGTGATGATAGCGTTCATGGAGCACTGAGATGAAAAGTGTCATGGAGCATTGTTATGACAGGGGTCTTGGAGCATTGTGATGACAAGGGCATGGAGCATTGTGATGAGAAGGCCAAGGAGAATACTGATGACATGCGTCATGTAGCTTCGTGATGACAGGGGCATAGAGCCTTTTGATTACAAGGGTCTTGGACATTGAGATGAAAAGGGGGATGGAGCATTGTGATTACAGAGGTAATGGAGCATTGTGATGACAAGTGAATCGAGCATTGTGATGAAAAAGGCATGGATCCTATTCATGACAGGATTCAAGGAGCATTCCGAAGACAAGTGTCAGGGAGCATTGTGATGACAAGTGTATTGAGCATTGTGATGACAAAGGTCATGGAGCATTGAGATGACAAGGGCATGGAGTATTGTGATGACAGGCATCATGGAGTGTTGTGATGACAAGACTTATGGAACATTGTGATCACACGGGTTTGGAGCATTGCGATGACAGAGTTCATGGATCATATTGATTTCAAGGAGCATGGATCTTTGTGATGACAAGGGCATGAAGCAATGTGATCCCAAGATGCATGGAGGATTGTGATGACAATGGTAATGGAGGAATGTGATGACAAGCGCATGGAGCATTGTGATGAAAAGGTCATGTAGTGTTTGGCAGACAAAGGCATGGAGCATTGTGATGACAAGTGTCATGGAGCACTGTGATGACAAACGTCACGTAGCATTGTGATTACAGGGGTCATGGAGCAATGGGATGACACGGCCCAGGATCATTGTGTTGACAAGTGTTATGGAGAATTTTGATGACAAGAGTCCCGGATCATTGTGTTGTCAGGCGTCATGGATCGTTGTGATGACAGTGGTCATGGAGCATTTGGATGACAAGTGTCATGGAGCATTGTGATCATAAGGTCATGGAGCATTGGGCTGAATATGTTCATGGAGTATTGTGATGAGAGTTGTCATGGAGCATTGTGATGACAAGGGAATGGAGCATTGTGATGACAATGTCCTGGAGCATTTAATGAGAAGACCATGGAGCCATGTGATAACAAGTCTCATAGAGCATTCTCACGAAAAGCGGCATTGAGCACTGTAATTACTATGGTCTTGGAGCATTGTGATGAACAGGGCATGGAGCATTGTGATGAAAAAGGCATGGAGCCTTGTCATGACAGGGTTCAAGGAGCACCCTGACGAGATGTGTCAGGGAGCATTGTGATGAAAAGTGTATTGAGCATTGTGATGACAAAGGTCATGGAGCATTGTGATGAAAAGAGGCATGGAGCATTGTGATGAAAGGGGTCTAGGAGCTTTGTGATGTCAGAGGTCATGGATCATTTTGATTTCCTTGTGATGACAATAGCCTGAAGCTTTATGATGTTGGGCATGGTCCATTGTGATGACAGGTGTAATGGAGCATTGAGATGAAAGGGACATGGAGCATTGTGATGAGAAGACCATGGATAATGGTGATGACGAGCGTCATGGGGCGTTGTGATGAAAAGTGTTATGGAACATTGGGATCCCAAGGATTTAGAGCATTGTGATGGCAGATGTCATGGAGCATATTTAATTCATTTTGATTACAATAGCGTGAAGTAATATGATGATGGGCATGTTGCATTGTGATGAAAGGGTTCATGGAGCATTTAGATGAAAAGTGGCATGGAGCATTGTGATTACAGGGTTCTTGGAACATTGTGATGACAAGGGCATGGAGCATTGTAATGCCAAAGGTCATGGACCTTTGTGATGACAAATGTCATGTAGCATTTTGATGACAAGGGCATGGTGCATTCTGATGAGTAGGTCAGAGAGCAATGTGATGAGAGGGTCATGGAGCAGTTGGATGAAAAGTGTCCTGGAACATTTTGATGACAGGGGTTATGGATCATTGTGATGTCAAGGGTCACCGAGCATTGTGATGAAAAGGGTCATGGTGCATATTGATAACATGGTTTATAGTACATTGTGATGTCAGGGGTCATGGAGCAGTGTGATGATAAGGGCATGTAGCATTATGATGACAGGGGTCATGGAACATTGTGATGACATGGTTGAGGGAGTATTGTGATGACTAGTGATGGAACATTGTGATATCAGTGGTGAGAGAGCATTTTGATGAGAATAGCATGGAGAAATTTGATGAAAAGGTTTATGGAGCATTGTGATGACAAGCTTGTGGAGAATTGTGATGACAAGTGCATGGCATATTGTGATGACATGTGTCATGGAGCATTGTACTGACAAGCACATGGAGCATTTTGGTGAACAATGGCATGGAGCATTGTGATGACAGAGGCATGACGAATTGGTCTGACAAGTATCATGGATTATTGTGATGACAGTGGGCATGGCGAATTGTGATGACAAGGGCATGGAGCATTGTGAGGACAAGTTTGTGGAGTATTGTGAAGACAGGTGTCCAGGAGCATTGTGATGACATATGTTCTGGTCCATTGTGATGAGAATGGCATGGGTAATTGTGATGCCAAGTGTCATGGAGGATTGTGATGTCAAACGTAATGCAGCGTGTGATGACAAGGTCTTGGTGCATTGTGATGACAAGGGCCATTGAGAAGGTTGATGACAAGGTCGTGAAGCATTGTGATGACAAGCGCATGTACCTTGCTATGACAGAGGTCAAGGAGCATTGCGATTAAAAATGCATGGAGAAGAGTGATGACAAGAGCATGTAGCATTGTGATGAGAAGTGTTTTGGAGCATTGTGATGACAAGGCCGTGGAGAATTGTGATGACAAGGGACATGGAGCATTGTGAGGACCAGGGCATGGAGCACTGTGATGACAAGAACGTGGAGCATTGTAATGAGAAGTCCATGGATAATAGTGATGACGAGTGTCATGGAGCACTGTAATGGCAAGGGGCATGGAGCATTGTGAGGACAGCTCTCATGGAGCATTGTGATGACAACTGTCATGGAGCTTTCTGATGACAAGCTTGTGGAGTATTGTGATGACAATGGCATGGAGCATTGTGATGGAAAGGGTATGGATCATTGTGATGAAAAACGCATGGACCCTTTTCATGACAGGATTCAAGGAGCATTTCGAAGACAAGTGTCAGGGAGCATTGTGATGACAAAGGTCATGGAGCATTGAGATGACAAGGGCATGGAGTATTGTGATGACAGGCATCATGGAGCGTTGTGATGACAAGTATTATGGAACATTGTGATCACACGGGTTTGGAGCATAGCGATGATATTGTTCATGGATCATATTGATTTCAAGGAGCACGGATCTTTGTGATGACAAGGGCATGAAGCAATGTGATCCCATGATTCATGGAGGATTGTGATGACAATGGTAATGGAGGAATATGATGACAAGCGCATGGAGCATTGTGATGAAAAGGTCATATAACGTTTTGCTGACAAAGGCATGGAGCATTGTGATGACAAGTGTCATGGAGCACTGTGATGACAAACATCACGTAGCATTGTGATTACAGGCGTCATGGAGCATTGGGATGACACGGCCAAGGATCATTGTGTTGACAAGTGTTATGGAGAATTTTGATGACAAGAGTCCCGGATCATTGTGTTGTCAGGGGTCATGGAGCGTTGTGATGACAGTGGTCATGGAGCATTGGGATGAAAAGGGTCATGGAGCATTGGGTTGAAAATGTTCATGGAGTATTGTGATGAGAGTTGTCATGGAGCATTGTTATGACGGGTGTAATGGAACATTGTGATGAAAAGGGCACGGAACATAGGTCTATAAAATTTCATGGATTATTGGGATGACAGTGGGTATGGAGCATTGTGATGACAAGGGCTCGGAACACTGTGATACATGGGTCATGGAGGATTGTAATGACATGGGAATGGAGCATTGTGATGAGAAGGGCATCGAGAATTGTGATGACAAGCGTCATGGAGCTTTGTGATGACAAGGACATGGAGCAATATGATGAGACGTTTCAGGGAGCATTGTGATGACAATGGCATGGAGAATTGTGATGCCAAGGGTCATGGAGCTGTGTGATAACAAATGTCATGGAGGAGTTTGATGACAAGTGCATGGTGCATTGTGATGAGAAGGGCAGGGAGCATTGTGATGACAGGTGTTATGGAACATTGTGATGTCAGGGCTCATGGAGCATTGTGATGATATGGGCATGGAGCATGGTGATGACAGGTGTCTTGGAACAGTGTGAGATGCCAAGTGTTTTGAACATTGTGATGACAAACATCTTGGATCATTGAGATGACAAGGGCATGGAGTAGTGTGATGACAGGCATCATGGAGCATTGTGATGAGTGTGATAAGGAACATTGTGATCACAAGGGTTTGGAGCATAGTGATGACAGAGGTCATGGATCATGTTGATTTCAAGGAGCATGGAACATTTTGATGACAAGGGCATGAAGCAATGTGATCCCAAGTTTCAGGGAGGATTGTTTGACAATTGTAATGGAGTATTGTGATGAGAATCACATGGAGCACCGTGATGACAAGGTCATGTAGCATTTTGCTGACAAAAGCATGGAGTATTGTGATGACAAATGTCATGGAACATTGTGATAACAGAGGTCATAGAGCATTAGGATGACAAGAGCATGGACCATTTTGATGAGAAGAGTCATGGAGCATTTTGATGACAAGAGCCAAAGATCATTGTGTTGTCAGGGGTCATTGAGTGTTGTGATGACAGTGGTCATGGAGGATTGGGCTGAAAATGTTCTTGGAGCATTGCGAATACAAGGGAATGGAGTATTGTGGTAACAATATCGTGGAGCATTGTGATGAGATGACCATGGAGTCTTTTGATGATAAGTCTCATGTAGCAAGCTGATGGAAAGGGGCATGGAGCATTGTGATTACAGTTGTCTTGGCGCATTGTGATGACAAGAGCATGGAGCATTGTGATGAGAAGTCCATGGAACATTTTGATGACCTGCATCATGGAGCTTTGTGATGACAATGTCAAGAGGCATTGTGATTACAGGCGTCTTGGAGCCTTGTGATGAAAAGGGCATGGATCATTGTGATGACAAAGGCATGGAGCCTTGTCATGACAGGGTTCAAGGAGCATACTGACGACAAGTGTCAGGGAGCATTGTGATGACAAGTGTCATGGAGCACTGTGATGACAAGCGTCATGGAGCCTTGTGATAACCGGGGTCTTGGAGCATTGTGATGAAAAGTGAATGCATCATAGTGATGAAAAAGGCACGGTGCCTTGTCATGACAGAGTTCAAGGAGCACCCTGACGACAAGTGTCAGGGAGCATTGTGATGAAAAGTGTATTGAGCATTGTGATGACAAAGGTCATGGAGCATTGTGATGAGAAGTCCATGGATAATTGGGATGACGAGCGTCATGGGGCGTTGTGATGACAAGCGTTATGAAACATTGTGATCACAAGCATTGTGATGACAGAGGTCATGGAGCATTTTGATTTCATTGTGAAGAGAAAATCATGAAGCATTATGATGAATGGCATGGTGCATTGTGATGATAGCGTTCATGGAGCACTGAGATGAAATGTGTCATGGAGCATTGTTATGACAGGGGTCTTGGAGTATTGTGATGATAAGGGCATGGAGCATTGTGATGAGAAGGCCAAGGAGAATATTGATGACATGCGCCATGGAGCTTCGTGATGACAAGGGCATAGAGCATTTTGATTACAGGTGTCTTGGAGCATTGAGATGAAAAGGGTCATGGAGCATTGTGATTACAGGGGTAATGGAGCATTGTGATGACAAGTGAATCGAGCATTGTTATGAAAAAGGCATAGATCCTATTCATGACAGGATTCAAGGAGCATTCCGAAGACAAGTGTCAGGGAGCATTGTGATGACAAGTGTATTGAGCATTGTGATGACAAAGGTCATGGAGCATTGAGATGACAAGGGCATGGAGTATTGTGATGACAGCCATCATGGAGCGTTGTGATGACAAGTGTTATGGAACATTGTGATCACACGGGTTTGGAGCATTGCGATGACAGAGTTCATGGATCATATTGATTTCAAGGAGCATGGATCTTTGTGATGACAAGGGTATGAAGCAATGTGATCCCAAGATACATGGAGGATTGTGATGACAATGGTAATGGAGGAATATGATGTAAAGCGCATGGAGCATTGTGATGAAAAGGTCATGTAGCGTTTTGGTGACAAAGGCATGGAGCATTGTGATGACAAGTGTTATGGACCACTGTGATGACAAACGTCATGGAGCATTGTGATTACAGGGGTCATGGAGCATTGGGATGACACGGCCCAGGATCATTGTGTTGACAAGTGTTATGGAGAATTTTGATGACAAGAGTCCCGGATCATTGTGTTGTCAGGGGTCATGGAGCATTTTGATGACAGTGGTCATTTAGCATTGGGATGACAAGAGTCATGGAGCATTGTGATCATAAGGTCATGGAGCATTGGGCTGAAAATGTTCATGGAGTATTGTGATGAGAGGTGTCATGGAGCATTGTGATGACAAGGGAATGGAGCATTGTGATGACAATTTCCTGGAGCATTTAATGAGAAGACAATGGAGCCATTTGATGACAAGTCTCATACAGCATTCTCACGAAAAGCGGCATGGAGCATTGTGATTACTGTGGTCTTGGAGCATTTTGATGAACAGGGTATGGAGCATTGTGATGAAAAAGGAATAGAGCCTTGTCATGACAGGGTTCCAAGAGCATATTGACATCAAGTGTCAGGGACCATTGTGATGATAAGTGAATTGAGCATGGTGATGCCAAAGCTCATGGAGCATTGTGATGAGAAGACCATGGATAATTTTGATGACGAGCGTCATGGGGCATTGTGAGGTCAAATGTTATGGAACATTGTGATCACAAGGGATTGGAGCCTTGTGATGACAGAGGTCATGGAGCATTTTGAGTTCATTCTGATGACAATAGCATGAAGCACTATGATGATGGGCATGGTGCATTGTGATGACAGTGTTCTAGGAGAATTGAGATGAAAAGGGGCATGGAGCATTGTAGTTACAAGGGTCTTGGAGCTTTGTGAAGAGAAGGGCATGCAGCATTGTGATGAGAAGGCCATGGAGGATTCTGATGACATGCGTCATGGAGCTTTGTGATGACAAGGTCATGGAGCATTGTGATGAGAAGATCATGGATAATGGTGATGACGAGCTTCATGGGGCGTTGTGATGAAAAGTGCTATGGAACATTGTGATCCCAAGGATTTAGAGCATTGTGATGGCAGTTGTCTTGGAGCATTTTGATTTCATTTTGATTACAATAGCGTGAAGGAATATGATGATGGGCATGTTGCATTGTGATGACAAGGTTCATGGAGCATTGAGATGAAAAGGGGCATGGAGCATTGTGATGAAAGGGGTCTAGGAGCTTTGTGATGACAGAGGTAATGGATCATTTTGATTTCCTTGTGATGACAATAGCCTGAAGCTTTATGATGATGGGCATGGTCCATTGTGTTGACAGGTGTAATCGCGCATTGAGTTGAAAAGGGGCATGGAGCATTGTGTTTACAGGGGTATAGGAGCATTGTGATGACAAGAGCATGGAGCATTGTGATGAAAAGTGCTTGGAGCCTTTTCATGACATGTTTCAAGGAGCATTCTGATGACGGGTGTCAGGGAGCATTGTGATGACAAAGATCATGGAGCACTGTGATGACAGGTGTCATGGAGCATTGTGATGAGAAGGTCATGAGCATTGGGCTGAAAATATTCATGGAGTATTGTGGTGACAGGGTTCGCGGATCCTTTTGATGGCAAGGAATTGAGCATTGTGATGACAAAGTCCTGGAGCATTGTGATGAGAAGACCATGGAGCCTTGTGATGACAAGTCTGATGGATCATTCTGATGAAAAGGGGCATGGGACATTGTGATTACAGGGCCCTGGATCATTGTAATGACAAGAGCAAGGAGCATTGTGCTGAGATGGCCATGGAGCATTCTCATGATTTGTGTCATGGTATTTTGTGATGAAAAGGGCATGGAGCATTGTGATTGCCGGCGTCTTGGAGCATTGTGATGACAAGGGTCATGGAGCCTTGTGAGGAGAAGGCCGTGGGATATTATGATGGCAGGGGTCATGGAGCATTGTTATGACGTGGGTAATGGAACATTGTGATGAAAAGGGCACGGAACATAGGTCTATAAAATTTCATGGATTATTGTGATGACAGTGGTTATGGAGCATTGTGATGACAAGGGCTCGGAACACTGTGATACATGGGTCATGGAGGATTGTAATGACATGGGCATGGAGCATTGTGATGAGAAGGGCATCGAGAATTGTGATGACAAGCGTCATGGAGCTTTGTGATGACAAGGACATGGAGCAATATGATGAGACGTTTCAGGGAGCATTGTGATGACAATGGCATGGAGCATTGTGATGACAAGGGTCATGGAGCTGTGTGATAACAAATGTCATGGAGCAGTTTGATGACAAGGGCATGGTGCATTGTGATGAGAAGGGCAGGGAACATTGTGATGACAGGTGTTATGGAACATTGTGATGTCAGGGCTCATGGAGCATTGTGATGATATGGGCATGTAGCATGGTGATGACAGGTGTCATGGAACAGTGTGAGATGCCAAGTGTTTTGAGCATTGTGATGACAAACATCGTGGATCATTGAGATGACAAGGGCATGGAGTAGTGTGATGACAGGCATCATGGAGCATTGTGATGAGTGTGTTATGGAACATTGTGATCACAAGGGTTTGGAGCATAGTGATGACAGAGGTCATGGATCATTTTGATTTCAAGGAGCATGGAACATTGTGATGACAAGGGCATGAAGCAATGTGATCCCAAGTTTCAGGGAGGATTGTTATGACAATGGTAATGGAGTATTGTGATGAGAATCACATGGAGCACCGTGATGACAAGGTCATGTAGCATTTTGCTGACAAAGACATGGAGCATTGTGATGACAAGTGTCATGGAACATTGTGATAACAGGGGTCATAGAGCATTAGGATGACAAGAGCATGGACCATTTTGATGAGAAGAGTCATGGAGCATTTTGATGACAAGAGCCACAGATCATTGTGTTGTCAGGGGTCATTGAGCATTGTAATGACAGTGGTCATGGAGGATTGGGCTGAAAATGTTCTTGGAGCATTGTGAACACAAGGGAATGGAGCATTGTGGTGACAATATCGTGGAGCATTGTGATGAGATGACCATGGAGTCTTTTGATGACAAGTCTCATGGAGCAAGCTGATGGAAAGGGGCATGGAGCATTGTGATTACAGTTGTCTTGGAGCATTGTGATGACAAGAGCATGGAGCATTGTGATGAGAAGTCCATGGAACATTCTGATGACCTGCATCATGGAGCTTTGTGATGACAATGTCAAGATGCATTGTGATTACAGGGGTCTTGGAGCCTTGTGATGAAAAAGGCATGGATCATTGTGATGACAAAGGCATGGAGCCTTGTCATGACAGGGTTCAAGGAGCATACTGACGACAAGTGTCAGGGAGCATTGTGATGACAAGTGTCATGGAGCACTGTGATGACAAGCGTCATGGAGCCTTGTGATAACTGGGGTCTTGGAGCATTGTGATGAAAAGTGAATGCATCATTGTGATGAAAAAGACATGGTGCCTTGTCATGATAGGGTTCAAGGAGCACCCTGATGAGAAGTGTCAGGGAGCATTGTGATGAAAAGTGTATTGAGCATTGTGATGACAAAGGTCATGGAGCATTGTGATGAGAAGTCCATGGATAATTGGGATGACGAGCGTCATGGGCTGTTGTGATGACAAGTGTTATGGAACATTGTGATCACAAGTTTTTGAGGCATAGTGATGAAAGAGGTCATGGAGCATTTTGATTTCATTGTGATGACAAAATTATGAAGCATTATGATGAATGGCATGGTGCATTGTGATGATAGCGTTCATGGAGCACTGAGATGAAAAGTGTCATGGAGCATTGTTATGACAGGGGTCTTGGAGCATTGTGATGACAAGGGCATGGAGCATTGTGATGAGAAGGCCAAGGAGAATACTGATGACATGCGTCATGGAGCTTCGTGATGACAGGGGCATAGAGCATTTTGATTACAAGGGTCTTGGAACATTGAGATGAAAAGGGGCATGGAGCATTGTGATTACAGGGGTAATGGAGCATTGTGATGACAAGTGAATCGAGCATTGTGATGATAAAGGCATGGATCCTATTCATGACAGGATTCAAGGAGCATTCCGAAGACAAGTGTCAGGGAGCATTGTGATGACAAGTGTATTGAGCATTGTGATGACAAAGGTCATGGAGCATTGAGATGACAAGGGCATGGAGTATTTTGATGACAGGCATCATGGAGTGTTGTGATGACAAGACTTATGGAACATTGTGATCACACGGGTTTGGAGCATTGCGATGACAGAGTTCATGGATCATATTGATTTCAAGGAGCATGGATCTTTGTGATGACAAAGGCATGAAGCAATGTGATCCCAAGATGCATGGAGGATTGTGATGACAATGGTAATGGAGGAATGTGATGACAAGCGCATGGAGCATTGTGATGAAAAGGTCATGTAGAGTTTTGCTGACAAAGGCATGGAGCATTGTGATGACAAGTGTCATGGAGCACTGTGATGACAAACGTCACGTAGCATTGTGATTACAAGGGTCATGGAGCATTGGGATGACACGGCCCAGGATCATTGTGTTGACAAGTGTTATGGAGAATATTGATGACAAGAGTCCCGGATCATTGTGTTGTCAGGCGTCATGGAGCGTTGTGTTGACAGTGGTCATGGAGCATTTGGATGACAAGTGTCATGGAGCACTGTGATCATAAGGTCATGGAGCATTGGGCTGAATATGTTCATGGAGTATTGTGATGAGAGTTGTCATGGAGCATTGTGATGACAAGGGAATGGAGCATTGTGATGACAATGTCCTGGAGCATTTAATGAGAAGACCATGGAGCCATGTGATAACAAGTCTCATAGAGCATTCTCACGAAAAGCGGCATGGAGCACTGTAATTACTATGGTCTTGGAGCATTGTGATGAACAGGGCATGGAGCATTGTGATGAAAAAGGCATGGAGCCTTGTCATGACAGGGTTCAAGGATCACCCTGACGAGATGTGTCAGGGAGCATTGTGATGAAAAGTGTATTGAGCATTGTGATGACAAAGGTCATGGAGCATTGTGATGAAAAGAGGCATGGAGCATTGTGATGAAAGTGGTCTAGGAGCTTTGTGATGTCAGAGGTCATGGATCATTTTGATTTCCTTGTGATGACAATAGCCTGAAGCTTTATGATGTTGGGCATGGTCCATTGTGATGACAGGTGTAATGGAGCATTGAGATGAAAGGGACATGGAGCATGTGATGAGAAGACCATGGATAATGGTGATGACGAGCGTCATGGGGCGTTGTGATGAAAAGTGTTATGGAACATTGGGATCCCAAGGATTTAGAGCATTGTGATGGCAGATGTCATGGAGCATACTTAATTCATTTTGATTACAATAGCGTGAAGTAATATGATGATGGGCATGTTGCATTGTGATGATAGGGTTCATGGAGCATTTAGATGAAAAGTGGCATGGTGCATTGTGATTACAGGGTTCTTGGAACATTGTGATGACAAGGGCATGGAGCATTGTGATGCCAAAGGTCATGGACCTTTGTGATGACAAATGTCATGTAGCATTTTGATGACAAGGGCATGGTGCATTGTGATGAGTAGGACAGAGAGCAATGTGATGAGAGGGTCATGGAGCAGTTGGATGAAAAGTTTCCTGGAACATTTTGATGACAGGAGTTATGGATCATTGTGATGTCAAGGGTCACCGAGCATTGTGATGAAAAGGGTCATGGTGCATATTGATAACAGGGGTTATAGTACATTGTGATGTCAGGGGTCATGGAGCAGTGTGATGATAAGGGCATGTAGCATTGTGATGACAGGGGTCATGGAACATTGTGATGATATGGTTGAGGGAGTATTGGGATGACTAGTGATGGAACATTGTGATATCAGTGGTGAGAGAGCATTTTGATGAGAATTGCATGGAGAAATTTGATGAAAAGGTTTATGGAGCATTGTGATGACAAGCTTGTGGAGAATTGTGATGACAAGTGCATGGCATATTGTGATGACATGTGTCACGGAGCATTGTGCTGACAAGCACATGGAGCATTTTTGTGAACAATGGCATGGAGCATTGTGATGACAGAGGCATGACGAATTGGTCTGACAAGTATCATGGATTATTGTGATGACAGTGGGCATGGTGAATTGTGATGACAAGGACATGGAGCATTGTGAGGACAAGTTTGTGGAGTATTGTGAAGACAGGTGTCCGGGAGCATTGTGATGACATATGTTCTGGTCCATTGTGATGAGAATGGCATGGGTAATTGTGATGCCAAGTGTCATGGAGGATTGTGATGTCAAACGTAATGCAGCGTGTGATGACAAGGTCTTGGTGCATTGTGATGACAAGGGCCATTGAGAAGTTTGATGACAAGGTCGTGAAGCATTGTGATGACAAGCACATGTACCTTGCTATGACAGAGGTCAAGGAGCATTGCGATTACAAATGCATGGAGAAGAGTGATGACAAGAGCATGTAGCATTGAGATGAGAAGTGTTTTGGAGCATTGTGATGACAAGGCCGTGGAGAATTGTGATGACAAGGGACATGGAGCATTGTGAGGACCAGGGCATGGAGCACTGTGATGACAAGAACGTGGAGCAATGTAATGAGACGTCCATGGATAATAGTGATGACGAGTGTCATGGAGCACTGTAATGGCAAGGGGCATGGAGCATTGTGAGGACAGCTCTCATGGAGCATTGTGATGACAACTGTCATGGAGCTTTCTGATGACAAGCTTGTGGAGTATTGTGATGACAATGGCATGGAGCATTGTGATGGAAAGGGTATGGATGATTGTGATGAAAAAGGCATGGACCCTTTTCATGAAAGGATTCAAGGAGCATTTCGAAGACAAATGTCAGGGAGCATTGTGATGACAAAGGTCATGGAGCATTGAGATGACAAGGGCATGGAGTATTGTGATGACAGGCATCATGGAGCGTTGTGATGACAAGTATTATGGAACATTGTGATCACACGGGTTTGGAGCATTGCGATGACATTGTTCATGGATCATATTGATTTCAAGGAGCATGGATCTTTGTGATGACAAGGGCATGAAGCAATGTGATCCCATGATTCATGGAGGATTGTGATGACAATGGTAATGGAAGAATATGATGACAAGCGCATGGAGCATTGTGATGAAAAGGTCATGTAACGTTTTGCTGACAAAGGCATGGAGCATTGTGATGACAAGTGTCATGGAGCACTGTGATGACAAACATCACGTAGCATTGTGATTACAGGGGTCATGGAGCATTGCGATGACACGGCCAAGGATCATTGTGTTGAAAAGTGTTATGGAGAATTTTGATGACAAGAGTCCCGTATCATTGTGTTGTCAGGGGTCATGGAGCGTTGGGATGACAGTGGTCATGGAGCATTGGGATGACAAGGGTCATGGAGCATTGGGTTGAAAATATTCATGGAGTATTGTGATGAGAGTTGTCATGGAGCATTGTTATGACGGGTGTAATGGAACATTGTGATGAAAAGGGCACGGAACATAGGTCTATAAAATTTCATGGATTATTGGGATGACAGTGGGTATGGAGCATTGTGATGACAAGGGCTCGGAACACTGTGATACATGGGTCATGGAGGATTGTAATGACATGGGCATGGAGCATTGTGATGAGAAGGGCATCGAGAATTGTGATGACAAGCGTCATGGAGCTTTGTGATGACAAGGACATGGAGCAATATGATGAGACGTTTCAGGGAGCATTGTGATGACAATGGCATGGAGCATTGTGATGCCAAGAGTCATGGAGCTGTGTGATAACAAATGTCATGGAGGAGTTTGATGACAAGTGCATGGTGCATTGTGATGAGAAGGGCAGGGAGCATTGTGATGACAGGTGTTATGGAACATTGTGATGTCAGGGCTCATGGAGCATTGTGATGATATGGGCATGGAGCATGGTGATGACAGGTGTCTTGGAACTGTGTGAGATGCCAAGTGTTTTGATCATTGTGATGACAAACATCTTGGATCATTGAGATGACAAGGGCATGGAGTAATGTGATGACAGGCATCATGGGGCATTGTGATGATTGTGTTATGTAACATTGTGATCACAAGGGTTTGGAGCATAGTGATGACAGAGGTCATGGATCATTTTGATTTCAAGGAGCATGGAACATTTTGATGACAAGGGCATGAAGCAATGTGATCCCAATTTCAGGGAGGGTTGTTATGACAATGGTAATGGAGTATTGTGATGAGAATCACATGTGGCACCGTGATGACAAGGTCATGTAGCATTTTGCTGACAAAAGCATGGAGCATTGTGATGACAAATGTCATGGAACATTGTGATAACAGAGGTCATAGAGCATTAGGATGACAAGAGCATGGACCATTTTGATGAGAAGAGTCATGGAGCATTTTGATGACAAGAGCCAAAGATCATTGTGTTGTCAGGGGTCATTGAGTGTTGTGATGACATTGGTCATGGAGGATTGGGCTGAAAATGTTCTTGGAGCATTGCAAATACAAGGGAATGGAGTATTGTGGTAACAATATTGTGGAGCATTGTGATGAGATGACCATGGAGTCTTTTGATGATAAATATCATGGAGCAAGCTGATGGAAAGGGACATCGAGCATTGTGATTACAGTTGTCTTGGAGCATTGTGATGACAAGAGCATGGAGCATTGTGATGAGAAGTCCATGGAACATTCTGATGACCTGCATCATGGAGCTTTGTGATGACAATGTCAAGAGGCATTGTGATTACAGGGGTCTTGGAGCCTTGTGATGAAAAGGGCATGGATCATTGTGATGACAAAGGCATGGAGCCCTGTCATGACAGGGTTCAAGGAGCATACTGACGACAAGTGTCAGGGAGCATTGTGATGACAAGTGTCATGGAGCACTGTGATGACAAGCGTCATGGAGCCTTGTGATAACCGGTGTCTTGGAGCATTGTGATGAAAAGTGAATGCATCATAGTGATGAAAAAGGCACGGTGCCTTGTCATGACAGAGTTCAAGGAGCACCCTGACGACAAGTGTCAGGGAGCATTGTGATGAAAAGTGTATTGAGCATTGTGATGACAAAGGTCATGGAGCATTGTGATGAGAAGTCCATGGATAATTGGGATGACGAGCGTCATGGGGCGTTGTGATGACAAGTGTTATGAAACATTGTGATCACAAGCATTGTGATGACAGAGGTCATGGAGCATTTTGATTTCATTGTGAAGAGAAAATCATGAAGCATTATGATGAATGGCATGGTGCATTGTGATGATAGCGTTCATGGAGCACTGAGATGAAATGTGTCATGGAGCATTGTTATGACAGGGGTCTTGGAGCATTGTGATGACAAGGGCATGGAGCATTGTGATGAGAAGGCCAAGGAGAATATTGATGACATGCGCCATGGAGCTTCGTGATGACAAGGGCATAGAGCATTTTGATTACAGGTGTCTTGGAGCATTGAGATGAAAAGAGGCATGGAGCATTGTGAAAACAGGGGTAATGGAGCATTGTGATGCCAAGTGAATCGAGCATTGTTATGAAAAAGGCATAGATCCTATTCATGACAGGATTCAAGGAGCATTCCGAAGACAAGTGTCAGGGAGCATTGTGATGACAAGTGTATTGAGCATTGTGATGACAAAGGTCATGGAGTATTGAGATGACAAGGGCATGGAGTATTGTGATGACAGGCATCATGGAGCGTTGTGATGACAAGTGTTATGGAACATTGTGATCACACGGGTTTGGAGCATTGCGATGACAGAGTTCATGGATCATATTGATTTCAAGGAGCATGGATCTTTGTGATGACAAGGGCATGAAGCAATGTGATCCCAAGATACATGGAGGATTGTGATGACAATGGTAATGGAGGAATATGATGACAAGCGCATGGAGCATTGTGATGAAAAGGTCATGTAGTATTTTGCTGACAAAGGCATGGAGCATTGTGATGACAAGTGTCATGGACCACTGTGATGACAAACGTCATGGAGCATTGTGATTACAGGGGTCATGGAGCATTGGGATGACACGGCCAAGGATCATTGTGTTGACAAGTGTTATGGAGAATTTTGATGACAAGAGTCCCGGATCATTGTGTTGTCAGGGGTCATGGAGCGTTGTGATGACAGTGGTCATGGAGCATTTGGATGACAAGTGTCATGGAGCATTGTGATCATAAGGTCATGGAGCATTGGGCTGAATATGTTCATGGAGTATTGTGATGAGAGGTGTCATGGAGCATTGTGATGACAAGGGAATGGAGCATTGTGATGACAATTTCCTGGAGCATTTAATGAGAAGACAATGGAGCCATTTGATGACAAGTCTCATACAGCATTCTCACGAAAAGCGGAATGGAGCATTGTGATTACTGTGGTCTTGGAGCATTGTGATGAACAGGGTATGGAGCATTGTGATGAAAAAGGCATGGAGCCTTGTCATGACAGGGTTCCAAGAGCATATTGAAGTCAAGTGTCAGGGACCATTGTGATGATAAGTGAATTGAGCATGGTGATGCCAAAGCTCATGGAGCATTGTGATGAGAAGACCATGGATAATTTTGATGACGAGCGTCATGGGGCATTGTGAGGTCAAATGTTATGGAACATTGTGATCACAAGGGATTGGAGCCTTGTGATGACAGAGGTCATGGAGCATTTTGAGTTCATTCTGATGACAATAGCATGAAGCACTATGATGATGGGCATGGTGCATTGTGATGACAGTGTTCTAGGAGAATTGAGATGAAAAGGGGCATGGAGCATTGTAGTTACAAGGGTCTTGGAGCTTTGTGAAGAGAAGGGCATGCAGCATTGTGATGAGAAGGCCATGGAGGATTCTGATGACATGCGTCATGGAGCTTTGTGATGACAAGGTCATGGAGCATTGTGATGAGAAGATCATGGATAATGGTGATGACGAGCTTCATGGGGCGTTGTGATGAAAAGTGCTATGGAACATTGTGATCCCAAGGATTTAGAGCATTGTGATGGCAGTTGTCTTGGAGCATTTTGATTTCATTTTGATTACAATAGCGTGAAGGAATATGATGATGGGCATGTTGCATTGTGATGACAAGGTTCATGGAGCATTGAGATGAAAAGGGGCATGGAGCATTGTGATGAAAGGGGTCTAGGAGCTTTTTGATGACAGAGGTAATGGATCATTTTGATTTCCTTGTGATGACAATAGCCTGAAGCTTTATGATGATGGGCATGGTCCATTGTGTTCACAGGTGTAATCGCGCATTGAGATGAAAAGGGGCATGGAGCATTGTGTTTACAGGGGTATAGGAGCATTGTGATGACAAGAGCATGGAGCATTGTGATGAAAAGTGCTTGGAGCCTTTTCATGACATGTTTCAAGGAGCATTCTGATGACGGGTGTCAGGGAGCATTGTGATGACAAAGATCATGGAGCACTGTGATGACAGGTGTCATGGAGCATTGTGATGAGAAGGTCATGAGCATTGGGCTGAAAATATTCATGGAGTATTGTGGTGACAGGGTTCGCGGATCCTTTTGATGGCAAGGAATGGAGCATTGTGATGACAAGGTCCTGGAGCATTGTGATGAGAAGACCATGGAGCCTTGTGATGACAAGGCTGATGGATCATTCTGATGAAAAGGGGCATGGGACATTGTGATTACAGGGCCCTGGATCATTGTAATGACAAGAGCAAGGAGCTTTGTGCTGAGATGGCCATGGAGCATTCTCATGATTTGTGTCATGGTATTTTGTGATGACAAGGGCATGGAGCATTGTGATTGCCGGCGTCTTGGAGCATTGTGATGACAAGGGTCATGGAGCCTTGTGAGGAGAAGGCCGTGGGATATTATGATGGCAGGGGTCATGGAGCATTGTTATGACGTGGGTAATGGAACATTGTGATGAAAAGGGCACGGAACATAGGTCTATAAAATTTCATGGATTATTGTGATGACAGTGGTTATGGAGCATTGTGATGACAAGGGCTCGGAACACTGTGACACATGGGTCATGGAGGATTGTAATGACATGGGCATGGAGCATTGTGATGAGAAGGGCATCGAGAATTGTGATGACAAGCGTCATGGAGCTTTGTGATGACAAGGACATGGAGCAATATGATGAGACGTTTCAGGGAGCATTGTGATGACAATGGCATGGAGCATTGTGATGACAAGGGTCATGGAGCTGTGTGATAACAAATGTCATGGAGCAGTTTGATGACAAGGGCATGGTGCATTGTGATGAGAAGGGCAGGGAACATTGTGATGACAGGTGTTATGGAACATTGTGATGTCAGGGCTCATGGAGCATTGTGATGATATGGGCATGTAGCATGGTGATGACAGGTGTCATGGAACAGTGTGAGATGCCAAGTGTTTTGAGCATTGTGATGACAAACATCGTGGATCATTGAGATGACAAGGGCATGGAGTAGTGTGATGACAGGCATCATGGAGCATTGTGATGAGTGTGTTATGGAACATTGTGATCACAAGGGTTTGGAGCATAGTGATGACAGAGGTCATGGATCATTTTGATTTCAAGGAGCATGGAACATTGTGATGACAAGGGCATGAAGCAATGTGATCCCAAGTTTCAGGGAGGATTGTTATGACAATGGTAATGGAGTATTGTGATGAGAATCACATGGAGCACCGTGATGACAAGGTCATGTAGCATTTTGCTGACAAAGACATGGAGCATTGTGATGACAAGTGTCATGGAACATTGTGATAACAGGGGTCATAGAGCATTAGGATGACAAGAGCATGGACCATTTTGATGAGAAGAGTCATGGAGCATTTTGATGACAAGAGCCACAGATCATTGTGTTGTCAGGGGTCATTGAGCATTGTAATGACAGTGGTCATGGAGGATTGGGCTGAAAATGTTCTTGGAGCATTGTGAACACAAGGGAATGGAGCATTGTGGTGACAATATCGTGGAGCATTGTGATGAGATGACCATGGAGTCTTTTGATGACAAGTCTCATGGAGCAAGCTGATGGAAAGGGGCATGGAGCATTGTGATTACAGTTGTCTTGGAGCATTGTGATGACAAGAGCATGGAGCATTGTGATGAGAAGTCCATGGAACATTCTGATGACCTGCATCATGGAGCTTTGTGATGACAATGTCAAGATGCATTGTGATTACAGGGGTCTTGGAGCCTTGTGATGAAAAAGGCATGGATCATTGTGATGACAAAGGCATGGAGCCTTGTCATGACAGGGTTCAAGGAGCATACTGACGACAAGTGTCAGGGAGCATTGTGATGACAAGTGTCATGGAGCACTGTGATGACAAGCGTCATGGAGCCTTGTGATAACCGGGGTCTTGGAGCATTGTGATGAAAAGTGAATGCATCATTGTGATGAAAAAGACATGGTGCCTTGTCATGATAGGGTTCAAGGAGCACCCTGATGAGAAGTGTCAGGGAGCATTGTGATGAAAAGTGTATTGAGCATTGTGATGACAAAGGTCATGGAGCATTGTGATGAGAAGTCCATGGATAATTGGGATGACGAGCGTCATGGGCTGTTGTGATGACAAGTGTTATGGAACATTGTGATCACAAGTTTTTGAGGCATAGTGATGAAAGAGGTCATGGAGCATTTTGATTTCATTGTGATGACAAAATTATGAAGCATTATGATGAATGGCATGGTGCATTGTGATGATAGCGTTCATGGAGCACTGAGATGAAAAGTGTCATGGAGCATTGTTATGACAGGGGTCTTGGAGCATTGTGATG
Source organism: Mesoplodon densirostris (assembly GCF_025265405.1). Lineage (NCBI taxonomy): Eukaryota > Metazoa > Chordata > Mammalia > Artiodactyla > Ziphiidae > Mesoplodon > Mesoplodon densirostris. The sequence goes on from NC_082682.1 coordinate 5,742,076, forward strand.
ACAAGGGCATGGAGCATTGTGATGAGAAGGCCAAGGAGAATACTGATGACATGCGTCATGGAGCTTCGTGATGACAGGGGCATAGAGCATTTTGATTACAAGGGTCTTGGAACATTGAGATGAAAAGGGGCATGGAGCATTGTGATTACAGGGGTAATGGAGCATTGTGATGACAAGTGAATCGAGCATTGTGATGATAAAGGCATGGATCCTATTCATGACAGGATTCAAGGAGCATTCCGAAGACAAGTGTCAGGGAGCATTGTGATGACAAGTGTATTGAGCATTGTGATGACAAAGGTCATGGAGCATTGAGATGACAAGGGCATGGAGTATTGTGATGACAGGCATCATGGAGTGTTGTGATGACAAGACTTATGGAACATTGTGATCACACGGGTTTGGAGCATTGCGATGACAGAGTTCATGGATCATATTGATTTCAAGGAGCATGGATCTTTGTGATGACAAAGGCATGAAGCAATGTGATCCCAAGATGCATGGAGGATTGTGATGACAATGGTAATGGAGGAATGTGATGACAAGCGCATGGAGCATTGTGATGAAAAGGTCATGTAGAGTTTTGCTGACAAAGGCATGGAGCATTGTGATGACAAGTGTCATGGAGCACTGTGATGACAAACGTCACGTAGCATTGTGATTACAAGGGTCATGGAGCATTGGGATGACACGGCCCAGGATCATTGTGTTGACAAGTGTTATGGAGAATATTGATGACAAGAGTCCCGGATCATTGTGTTGTCAGGCGTCATGGAGCGTTGTGATGACAGTGGTCATGGAGCATTTGGATGACAAGTGTCATGGAGCACTGTGATCATAAGGTCATGGAGCATTGGGCTGAATATGTTCATGGAGTATTGTGATGAGAGTTGTCATGGAGCATTGTGATGACAAGGGAATGGAGCATTGTGATGACAATGTCCTGGAGCATTTAATGAGAAGACCATGGAGCCATGTGATAACAAGTCTCATAGAGCATTCTCACGAAAAGCGGCATGGAGCACTGTAATTACTATGGTCTTGGAGCATTGTGATGAACAGGGCATGGAGCATTGTGATGAAAAAGGCATGGAGCCTTGTCATGACAGGGTTCAAGGAGCACCCTGACGAGATGTGTCAGGGAGCATTGTGATGAAAAGTGTATTGAGCATTGTGATGACAAAGGTCATGGAGCATTGTGATGAAAAGAGGCATGGAGCATTGTGATGAAAGTGGTCTAGGAGCTTTGTGATGTCAGAGGTCATGGATCATTTTGATTTCCTTGTGATGACAATAGCCTGAAGCTTTATGATGTTGGGCATGGTCCATTGTGATGACAGGTGTAATGGAGCATTGAGATGAAAGGGACATGGAGCATTGTGATGAGAAGACCATGGATAATGGTGATGACGAGCGTCATGGGGCGTTGTGATGAAAAGTGTTATGGAACATTGGGATCCCAAGGATTTAGAGCATTGTGATGGCAGATGTCATGGAGCATACTTAATTCATTTTGATTACAATAGCGTGAAGTAATATGATGATGGGCATGTTGCATTGTGATGATAGGGTTCATGGAGCATTTAGATGAAAAGTGGCATGGCGCATTGTGATTACAGGGTTCTTGGAACATTGTGATGACAAGGGCATGGAGCATTGTGATGCCAAAGGTCATGGACCTTTGTGATGACAAATGTCATGTAGCATTTTGATGACAAGGGCATGGTGCATTGTGATGAGTAGGACAGAGAGCAATGTGATGAGAGGGTCATGGAGCAGTTGGATGAAAAGTTTCCTGGAACATTTTGATGACAGGGGTTATGGATCATTGTGATGTCAAGGGTCACCGAGCATTGTGATGAAAAGGGTCATGGTGCATATTGATAACAGGGGTTATAGTACATTGTGATGTCAGGGGTCATGGAGCAGTGTGATGATAAGGGCATGTAGCATTGTGATGACAGGGGTCATGGAACATTGTGATGATATGGTTGAGGGAGTATTGGGATGACTAGTGATGGAACATTGTGATATCAGTGGTGAGAGAGCATTTTGATGAGAATTGCATGGAGAAATTTGATGAAAAGGTTTATGGAGCATTGTGATGACAAGCTTGTGGAGAATTGTGATGACAAGTGCATGGCATATTGTGATGACATGTGTCACGGAGCATTGTGCTGACAAGCACATGGAGCATTTTTGTGAACAATGGCATGGAGCATTGTGATGACAGAGGCATGACGAATTGGTCTGACAAGTATCATGGATTATTGTGATGACAGTGGGCATGGTGAATTGTGATGACAAGGACATGGAGCATTGTGAGGACAAGTTTGTGGAGTATTGTGAAGACAGGTGTCCGGGAGCATTGTGATGACATATGTTCTGGTCCATTGTGATGAGAATGGCATGGGTAATTGTGATGCCAAGTGTCATGGAGGATTGTGATGTCAAACGTAATGCAGCGTGTGATGACAAGGTCTTGGTGCATTGTGATGACAAGGGCCATTGAGAAGTTTGATGACAAGGTCGTGAAGCATTGTGATGACAAGCACATGTACCTTCCTATGACAGAGGTCAAGGAGCATTGCGATTACAAATGCATGGAGAAGAGTGATGACAAAAGCATGTAGCATTGAGATGAGAAGTGTTTTGGAGCATTGTGATGACAAGGCCGTGGAGAATTGTGATGACAAGGGACATGGAGCATTGTGAGGACCAGGGCATGGAGCACTGTGATGACAAGAACGTGGAGCAATGTAATGAGACGTCCATGGATAACAGTGATGACGAGTGTCATGGAGCACTGTAATGGCAAGGGGCATGGAGCATTGTGAGGACAGCTCTCATGGAGCATTGTGATGACAACTGTCATGGAGCTTTCTGATGACAAGCTTGTGGAGTATTGTGATGACAATGGCATGGAGCATTGTGATGGAAAGTGTATGGATGATTGTGATGAAAAAGGCATGGACCCTTTTCATGAAAGGATTCAAGGAGCATTTCGAAGACAAATGTCAGGGAGCATTGTGATGACAAAGGTCATGGAGCATTGAGATGACAAGGGCATGGAGTATTGTGATGACAGGCATCATGGAGCGTTGTGATGACAAGTATTATGGAACATTGTGATCACACGGGTTTGGAGCATTGCGATGACATTGTTCATGGATCATATTGATTTCAAGGAGCATGGATCTTTGTGATGACAAGGGCATGAAGCAATGTGATCCCATGATTCATGGAGGATTGTGATGACAATGGTAATGGAAGAATATGATGACAAGCGCATGGAGCATTGTGATGAAAAGGTCATGTAACGTTTTGCTGACAAAGGCATGGAGCATTGTGATGACAAGTGTCATGGAGCACTGTGATGACAAACATCACGTAGCATTGTGATTACAGGGGTCATGGAACATTGCGATGACACGGCCAAGGATCATTGTGTTGAAAAGTGTTATGGAGAATTTTGATGACAAGAGTCCCGGATCATTGTGTTGTCAGGGGTCATGGAGCGTTGGGATGACAGTGGTCATGGAGCATTGGGATGACAAGGGTCATGGAGCATTGGGTTGAAAATATTCATGGAGTATTGTGATGAGAGTTGTCATGGAGCATTGTTATGACGGTTGTAATGGAACATTGTGATGAAAAGGGCACGGAACATAGGTCTATAAAATTTCATGGATTATTGGGATGACAGTGGGTATGGAGCATTGTGATGACAACGGCTCGGAACACTGTGATACATGGGTCATGGAGGATTGTAATGACATGGGAATGGAGCATTGTGATGAGAAGGGCATCGAGAATTGTGATGACAAGCGTCATGGAGCTTTGTGATGACAAGGACATGGAGCAATATGATGAGACGTTTCAGGGAGCATTGTGATGACAATGGCATGGAGCATTGTGATGACAAGGGTCATGGAGCTGTGTGATAACAAATGTCATGGAGGAGTTTGATGACAAGTGCATGGTGCATTGTGATGAGAAGGGCAGGGAGCATTTTGATGAAAGGTGTTATGGAACATGGTGATGTCAGGGCTCATGGGGCATTGTGATGATATGGGCATGGAGCATGGTGATGACAGGTGTCTTGGAACTGTGTGAGATGCCAAGTGTTTTGATCATTGTGATGACAAACATCTTGGATCATTGAGATGACAAGGGCATGGAGTAATGTGATGACAGGCATCATGGGGCATTGTGATGATTGTGTTATGTAACATTGTGATCACAAGGGTTTGGAGCATAGTGATGACAGAGGTCATGGATCATTTTGATTTCAAGGAGCATGGAACATTTTGATGACAAGGGCATGAAGCAATGTGATCCCAATTTCAGGGAGGGTTGTTATGACAATGGTAATGGAGTATTGTGATGAGAATCACATGTGGCACCGTGATGACAAGGTCATGTAGCATTTTGCTGACAAAAGCATGGAGCATTGTGATGACAAATGTCATGGAACATTGTGATAACAGAGGTCATAGAGCATTAGGATGACAAGAGCATGGACCATTTTGATGAGAAGAGTCATGGAGCATTTTGATGACAAGAGCCAAAGATCATTGTGTTGTCAGGGGTCATTGAGTGTTGTGATGACATTGGTCATGGAGGATTGGGCTGAAAATGTTCTTGGAGCGTTGCGAATACAAGGGAATGGAGTATTGTGGTAACAATATTGTGGAGCATTGTGATGAGATGACCATGGAGTCTTTTGATGATAAATCTCATGGAGCAAGCTGATGGAAAGGGACATCGAGCATTGTGATTACAGTTGTCTTGGAGCATTGTGATGACAAGAGCATGGAGCATTGTGATGAGAAGTCCATGGAACATTCTGATGACCTGCATCATGGAGCTTTGTGATGACAATGTCAAGAGGCATTGTGATTACAGGGGTCTTGGAGCCTTGTGATGAAAAGGGCATGGATCATTGTGATGACAAAGGCATGGAGCCCTGTCATGACAGGGTTCAAGGAGCATACTGACGACAAGTGTCAGGGAGCATTGTGATGACAAGTGTCATGGAGCACTGTGATGACAAGCGTCATGGAGCCTTGTGATAACCGGTGTCTTGGAGCATTGTGATGAAAAGTGAATGCATCATAGTGATGAAAAAGGCACGGTGCCTTGTCATGACAGAGTTCAAGGAGCACCCTGACGACAAGTGTCAGGGAGCATTGTGATGAAAAGTGTATTGAGCATTGTGATGACAAAGGTCATGGAGCATTGTGATGAGAAGTCCATGGATAATGGGGATGACGAGCGTCATGGGGCGTTGTGATGACAAGTGTTATGAAACATTGTGATCACAAGCATTGTTATGACAGAGGTCATGGAGCATTTTGATTTCATTGTGAAGAGAAAATCATGAAGCATTATGATGAATGGCATGGTGCATTGTGATGATAGCGTTCATGGAGCACTGAGATGAAATGTGTCATGGAGCATTGTTATGACAGGGGTCTTGGAGCATTGTGATGACAAGGGCATGGAGCATTGTGATGAGAAGGCCAAGGAGAATATTGATGACATGCGCCATGGAGCTTCGTGATGACAAGGGCATAGAGCATTTTGATTACAGGTGTCTTGGAGCATTGAGATGAAAAGAGGCATGGAGCATTGTGAAAACAGGGGTAATGGAGCATTGTGATGCCAAGTGAATCGAGCATTGTTATGAAAAAGGCATAGATCCTATTCATGACAGGATTCAAGGAGCATTCCGAAGACAAGTGTCAGGGAGCATTGTGATGACAAGTGTATTGAGCATTGTGATGACAAAGGTCATGGAGTATTGAGATGACAAGGGCATGGAGTATTGTGATGACAGGCATCATGGAGCGTTGTGATGACAAGTGTTATGGAACATTGTGATCACACGGGTTTGGAGCATTGCGATGACAGAGTTCATGGATCATATTGATTTCAAGGAGCATGGATCTTTGTGATGACAAGGGCATGAAGCAATGTGATCCCAAGATACATGGAGGCTTGTGATGACAATGGTAATGGAGGAATATGATGACAAGCGCATGGAGCATTGTGATGAAAAGGTCATGTAGTATTTTGCTGACAAAGGCATGGAGCATTGTGATGACAAGTGTCATGGACCACTGTGATGACAAACGTCATGGAGCATTGTGATTACAGGGGTCATGGAGCATTGGGATGACACGGCCAAGGATCATTGTGTTGACAGTGTTATGGAGAATTTTGATGACAAGAGTCCGGAATCATTGTGTTGTCAGGGGTCATGGAGAATTTTGATGACAGTGGTCATTTAGCATTGGGATGACAAGAGTCATTGTGATCATAAGGTCATGGAGCATTGGGCTGAAAATGTTCATGGAGTATTGTGATGAGAGGTGTCATGGAGCATTGTGATGACAAGGGAATGGAGCATTGTGATGACAATTTCCTGGAGCATTTAATGAGAAGACAATGGAGCCATTTGATGACAAGTCTCATACAGCATTCTCACGAAAAGCGGAATGGAGCATTGTGATTACTGTGGTCTTGGAGCATTGTGATGAACAGGGTATGGAGCATTGTGATGAAAAAGGCATGGAGCCTTGTCATGACAGGGTTCCAAGAGCATATTGAAGTCAAGTGTCAGGGACCATTGTGATGATAAGTGAATTGAGCATGGTGATGCCAAAGCTCATGGAGCATTGTGATGAGAAGACCATGGATAATTTTGATGACGAGCGTCAAGGGGCATTGTGAGGTCAAATGTTATGGAACATTGTGATCACAAGGGATTGGAGCCTTGTGATGACAGAGGTCATGGAGCATTTTGAGTTCATTCTGATGACAATAGCATGAAGCACTATGATGATGGGCATGGTGCATTTTGATGACAGTGTTCTAGGAGAATTGAGATGAAAAGGGGCAGGGAGCATTGTAGTTACAAGGGTCTTGGAGCTTTGTGAAGAGAGTGGCATGCAGCATTGTGATGAGAAGGCCATGGAGGATTCTGATGACATGCGTCATGGACCTTTGTGATGACAAGGTCATGGAGCATTGTGATGAGAAGATCATGGATAATGGTGATGACGAGCTTCATGGGGCGTTGTGATGAAAAGTGCTATGGAACATTGTGATCCCAAGGATTTAGAGCATTGTGATGGCAGTTGTCTTGGAGCATTTTGATTTCATTTTGATTACAATAGCGTGAAGGAATATGATGATGGGCATGTTGCATTGTGATGACAAGGTTCATGGAGCATTGTGATGAAAAGTGGCATGGAGCATTGTGATGAAAGGGGTCTAGGAGCTTTGTGATGACAGAGGTCATGGATCATTTTGATTTCCTTGTGATGACAATAGCCTGAAGCTTTATGATGATGGGCATGGTCCATTGTGTTGACAGGTGTAATCGCGCATTGAGATGAAAAGGGGCATGGAACATTGTGTTTACAGGGGTATAGGAGCATTGTGATGACAAGAGCATGGAGCATTGTGATGAAAAGTGCTTGGAGCCTTTTCATGACATGTTTCAAGGAGCATTCTGATGACGGGTGTCAGGGAGCATTGTGATGACAAAGATCATGGAGCACTGTGATGACAGGTGTCATGGAGCATTGTGATGAGAAGGTCATGAGCATTGGGCTGAAAATATTCATGGATATTGTGGTGACAGGGTTCGCGGATCCTTTTGATGGCAAGGAATGGAGCATTGTGATGACCAGGTCCTGGAGCATTGTGATGAGAAGACCATGGAGCCTTGTGATGACAAGTCTGATGGATCATTCTGATGAAAAGGGGCATGGGACATTGTGATTACAAGGCCCTGGATCATTGTAATGACAAGAGCAAGGAGCTTTGTGCTGAGATGGCCATGGAGCATTCTCATGATTTGTGTCATGGTATTTTGTGATGACAAGGGCATGGAGCATTGTGATTGCAGGCGTCTTGGAGCATTGTGATGACAAGGGTCATGGAGCCTTGTGAGGAGAAGGCCGTGGGATATTATGATGGCAGGGGTCATGGAGCATTGTTATGACGTGGGTAATGGAACATTGTGATGAAAAGGGCACGGAACATAGGTCTATAAAATTTCATGGATTATTGGGATGACAGTGGGTATGGAGCATTGTGATGACAAGGGCTCGGAACACTGTGATACATGGGTCATGGAGGATTGTAATGACATGGGAATGGAGCATTATGATGAGAAAGGCATCGAGAATTGTGATGACAAGCTTCATGGAGCTTTGTGATGACAAGGACATGGAGCAATATGATGAGACGTTTCAGGGAGCATTGTGATGAGAATGGCATGGAGCATTGTGATGCCAAGGGTCATGGAGCTGTGTGATAACAAATGTCATGGAGGAGTTTGATGACAAGTGCATGGTGCATTGTGATGAGAAGGGCAGGGAGCATTGTGATGACAGGTGTTATGGAACATTTTGATGTCAGGGCTCATGGAGCATTGTGATGATATGGGCATGGAGCATGGTGATGACAGGTGTCTTGGAACAGTGTGAGATGCCAAGTGTTTTGAACATTGTGATGACAAACATCTTGGATCATTGAGATGACAAGGGCATGGAGTAGTGTGATGACAGGCATCATGGAGCATTGTGATGAGTGTGTTATGGAACATTGTGATCACAAGGGTTTGGAGCATAGTGATGACAGAGGTCATGGATCATGTTGATTTCAAGGAGCATGGAACATTGTGATGACAAGGGCATGAAGGAATGTGATCCCAAGTTTCAGGGAGGATTGTTATGACAATGGTAATGGAGTATTGTGATGAGAATCACATGGAGCACCGTGATGACAAGGTCATGTAGCATTTTGCTGACAAAAGCATGGAGCATTGTGATGACAAATGTCATGGAACATTGTGATAACAGAGGTCATAGAGCATTAGGATGACAAGAGCATGGACCATTTTGATGAGAAGAGTCATGGAGCATTTTGATGACAAGAGCCACAGATCATTGTGTTGTCAGGGGTCATTGAGCGTTGTGAGGACAGTGGTCATGGAGGATTGGGCTGAAAATGTTCTTGGAGCATTGTGAATACAAGGGAATGGAGTATTGTGGTAACAATATTGTGGAGCATTGTGATGAGATGACCATGGAGTCTTTAGATGACAAGTCTCATGGAGCAAGCTGATGGAAAGGGGCATGGAGCATTGTGATTACAGTTGTCTTGGAGCATTGTGATGACAAGAGCATGGAGCATTGTGATGAGAAGTCCATGGAACATTCTGATGACCTGCATCATGGAGCTTTGTGATGACAATGTCAAGATGCATTGTGATTACAGGGGTCTTGGAGCCTTGTGATGAAAAGGGCATGGATCATTGTGATGACAAAGGCATGGAGCCTTGTCATGACAGGGTTCAAGGAGCATACTGACGACAAGTGTCAGGGAGCATTGTGATGACAAGTGTCATGGAGCACTGTGATGACAAGCGTCATGGAGCCTTGTGATAACCTGGGTCTTGGAGCATTGTGATGAAAAGTGAATGCATCATAGTGATGAAAAAGGCATGGTTCCTTGTCATGACAGAGTTCAAGGAGCACCCTGACGACAAGTGTCAGGGAGCATTGTGATGAAAAGTGTATTGAGCATTGTGATGACAAAGGTCATGGAGCATTGTGATGAGAAGTCCATGGATAATTGGGATGACGAGCGTCATGGGCTGTTGTGATGACAAGTGTTATGGAACATTGTGATCACAAGGTTTTGAGGTATAGTGATGACAGAGGTCATGGAGCATTTTGATTTCATTGTGATGACAAAATTATGAAGCATTATGATGAATGGCATGGTGCATTGTGATGATAGCGTTCATGGAGCACTGAGATGCAAAGTGTCATGGAGCATTGTTATGACAGGGGTCTTGGAGCATTGTGATGACAAGGGCATGGAGCATTGTGATGAGAAGGCCAAGGAGAATACTGATGACATGCGTCATGGAGCTTCGTGATGACAGGGGCATAGAGCATTTTGATTACAAGGGTCTTGGAACATTGAGATGAAAAGGGGCATGGAGCATTGTGATTACAGGGGTAATGGAGCATTGTGATGACAAGTGAATCGAGCATTGTGATGATAAAGGCATGGATCCTATTCATGACAGGATTCAAGGAGCATTCCGAAGACAAGTGTCAGGGAGCATTGTGATGACAAGTGTATTGAGCATTGTGATGACAAAGGTCATGGAGCATTGAGATGACAAGGGCATGGAGTATTGTGATGACAGGCATCATGGAGTGTTGTGATGACAAGACTTATGGAACATTGTGATCACACGGGTTTGGAGCATTGCGATGACAGAGTTCATGGATCATATTGATTTCAAGGAGCATGGATCTTTGTGATGACAAGGGCATGAAGCAATGTGATCCCAAGATGCATGGAGGATTGTGATGACAATGGTAATGGAGGAATGTGATGACAAGCGCATGGAGCATTGTGATGAAAAGGTCATGTAGCGTTTTGCTGACAAAGGCATGAAGCATTGTGATGACAAGTGTCATGGAGCACTGTGATGACAAACGTCACGTAGCATTGTGATTACAGGGGTCATGGAGCAATGGGATGACACGGCCAAGGATCATTGTGTTGACATGTGTTATGGAGAATTTTGATGACAAGAGTCCCGGATCATTGTGTTGTCAGGCGTCATGGAGCGTTGTGATGACAGTGGTCATGGAGCATTTGGATGACAAGTGTCATGGAGCATTGTGATCATAAGGTCATGGAGCATTGGGCTGAATATGTTCATGGAGTATTGTGATGAGAGTTGTCATGGAGCATTGTGATGACAAGGGAATGGAGCATTGTGATGACAATGTCCTGGAGCATTTAATGAGAAGACCATGGAGCCATGTGATAACAAGTCTCATAGAGCATTCTCACGAAAAGCGGCATGGAGCACTGTAATTACTATGGTCTTGGAGCATTGTGATGAACAGGGCATGGAGCATTGTGATGAAAAAGGCATGGAGCCTTGTCATGACAGGGTTCAAGGAGCACCCTGACGAGATGTGTCAGGGAGCATTGTGATGAAAAGTGTATTGAGCATTGTGATGACAAAGGTCATGGAGCATTGTGATGAAAAGAGGCATGGAGCATTGTGATGAAAGGGGTCTAGGAGCTTTGTGATGTCAGAGGTCATGGATCATTTTGATTTCCTTGTGATGACAATAGCCTGAAGCTTTATGATGTTGGGCATGGTCCATTGTGATGACAGGTGTAATGGAGCATTGAGATGAAAGGGACATGGAGCATTGTGATGAGAAGACCATGGATAATGGTGATGACGAGCGTCATGGGGCGTTGTGATGAAAAGTGTTATGGAACATTGGGATCCCAAGGATTTAGAGCATTGTGATGGCAGATGTCATGGAGCATATTTAATTCATTTTGATTACAATAGCGTGAAGTAATATGATGATGGGCATGTTGCATTGTGATGATAGGGTTCATGGAGCATTTAGATGAAAAGTGGCATGGAGCATTGTGATTACAGGGTTCTTGGAACATTGTGATGACAAGGGCATGGAGCATTGTGATGCCAAAGGTCATGGAACTTGTGATGACAAATGTCATGTAGCATTTTGATGACAAGGGCATGGTGCATTGTGATGAGTAGGACAGAGAGCAATGTGATGAGAGGGTCATGGAGCAGTTGGATGAAAAGTTTCCTGGAACATTTTGATGACAGGGGTTATGGATCATTGTGATGTCAAGGGTCACCGAGCATTGTGATGAAAATGGTCATGGTGCATATTGATAACAGGGGTTATAGTACATTGTGATGTCAGGGGTCATGGAGCAGTGTGATGATAAGGGCATGTAGCATTGTGATGACAGGGGTCATGGAACATTGTGATGACATGGTTGAGGGAGTATTGGGATGACTAGTGATGGAACATTGTGATATCAGTGGTGAGAGAGCATTTTGATGAGAATTGCATGGAGAAATTTGATGAAAAGGGTTATGGAGCATTGTGATGACAAGCTTGTGGAGAATTGTGATGACAAGTGCATGGCATATTGTGATGACATGTGTCATGGAGCATTGTGCTGACAAGCACATGGAGCATTTTGGTGAACAATGGCATGGAGCATTGTGATGACAGAGGCATGACGAATTGGTCTGACAAGTATCATGGATTATTGTGATGACAGTGGGCATGGCGAATTGTGATGACAAGGGCATGGAGCATTGTGAGGACAAGTTTGTGGAGTATTGTGAAGAGAGATGTCCGGGAGCATTGTGATGACATATGTTCTGGTCCATTGTGATGAGAATGCCATGGGTAATTGTGATGCCAAGTGTCATGGAGGATTGTGATGTCAAACGTAATGCAGCGTGTGATGACAAGGTCTTGGTGCATTGTGATGACAAGGGCCATTGAGAAGTTTGATGACAAGGTCGTGAAGCATTGTGATGACAAGCGCATGTACCTTGCTATGACAGAGGTCAAGGAGCATTGCGATTACAAATGCATGGAGAAGAGTGATGACAACAGCATGTAGCATTGTGATGAGAAGTGTTTTGGAGCATTGTGATGACAAGGCCGTGGAGAATTGTGATGACAAGGGACATGGAGCATTGTGAGGACCAGGGCATGAAGCACTGTGATGACAAGAACGTGGAGCATTGTAATGAGAAGTCCATGGATAATAGTGATGACGAGTGTCATGGAGCACTGTAATGGCAAGGGGCATGGAGCATTGTGAGGACAGCTCTCTTGGAGCATTGTGATGACAACTGTCATGGAGCTTTCTGATGACAAGCTTGTGGAGTATTGTGATGACAATGGCGTGGAGCATTGTGATGGAAAGGGTATGGATGATTGTGATGAAAAAGGCATGGACCCTTTTAATGATAGGATTCAAGGAGCATTTCGAAGACAAATGTCAGGGAGCATTGTGATGACAAAGGTCATGGAGCATTGAGATGACAAGGGCATGGAGTTTTGTGATGACAGGCATCATGGAGCGTTGTGATGACAAGTATTATGGAACATTGTGATCACACGGGTTTGGAGCATTGCGATGACATTGTTCATGGATCATATTGATTTCAAGGAGCATGGATCTTTGTGATGACAAGGGCATGAAGCAATGTGATCCCATGATTCATGGAAGATTGTGATGACAATGGTAATGGAGGAATATGATGCCAAGCGCATGGAGCATTGTGATGAAAAGGTCATGTAACGTTTTGCTGACAAAGGCATGGAGCATTGTGATGACAAGTGTATTGAGCATTGTGATGACAAAGGTCATGGAGCATTGAGATGACAAGGGCATGGAGTATTGTGATGACAGGCATCATGGAGCGTTGTGATGACAAGTATTATGGAACATTGTGATCATACGGGTTTGGAGCATTGCGATGACATTGTTCATGGATCATATTGATTTCAAGGAGCATGGATCTTTGTGATGACAAGGGCATGAAGCAATGTGATCCCATGATTCATGGAGGATTGTGATGACAATGGTAATGGAGGAATATGATGACAAGCGCATGGAGCATTGTGATGAAAAGGTCATGTAACTTTTTGCTGACAAAGGCATGGAGCATTGTGATGACAAGTGTCATGGAGCACTGTGATGACAAACATCACGTAGCATTGTGATTACAGGGGTCATGGAGCATTGCGATGACACGGCCAAGGATCATTGTGTTGAAAAGTGTTATGGAGAATTTTGATGACAAGAGTCCAGGATCATTGTGTTGTCAGGGGTCATGGAGCGTTGGGATGACAGTGGTCATGGTGCATTGGGATGACAAGGGTCATGGAGCATTGAGTTAAAAATGTTCATGGAGTATTGTGATGAGAGTTGTCATGGAGCATTGTTATGACGGGTGTAAAGGAACATTGTGATGAAAAGGGCACGGAACATAGGTCTATAAAATTTCATGGATTATTGGGATGACAGTGGGTATGGAGCATTGTGATGACAAGGGCTCGGAACACTGTGATACATGGGTCATGGAGGATTGTAATGACATGGGAATGGAGCATTGTGATGAGAAGGGCATCGAGAATTGTGATGACAAGCGTCATGGAGCTTTGTGATGACAAGGACATGGAGCAATATGATGAGACGTTTCAGGGAGCATTGTGATGACAATGGCATGGAGCATTGTGATGCCAAGGGTCATGGAGCTGTGTGATAACAAATGTCATGGAGGAGTTTGATGACAAGTGCATGGTGCATTGTGATGAGAAGGGCAGGGAGCATTGTGATGACAGGTGTTATGGAACATTGTGATGTCAGGGCTCATGGAGCATTGTGATGATATGGGCATGGAGCATGGTGATGACAGGTGTCTTGGAACTGTGTGAGATGCCAAGTGTTTTGAACATTGTGATGACAAACATCTTGAATCATTGAGATGACAAGGGCATGGAGTAGTGTGATGACAGGCATCATGGGGCATTGTGATGATTGTGTTATGGAACATTGAGATCACAAGGGTTTGGAGCATAGTGATGACACAGGTCATGGATCATGTTGATTTCAAGGAGCATGGAACATTTTGATGACAAGGGCATGAAGCAATGTGATCCCAAATTTCAGGGAGGATTGTTATGACAATGGTAATGGAGTATTGTGATGAGACTCACATGGAGCACCGTGATGACAAGGTCATGTAGCATTTTGCTGACAAAAGTATGGAGTATTGTGATGACAAATGTCATGGAATATTGTGATAACAGAGGTCATAGAGCATTAGGATGACAAGAGCATGGACCATTTTGATGAGAAGAGTCATGGAGCATTTTGATGACAAGAGCCAAAGATCATTGTGTTGTCAGGGGTCATCGAGTGTTGTGATGACAGTGGTCATGGAGGATTGGGCTGAAAATGTTCTTGGAGCATTGCAAATACAAGGGAATGGAGTATTGTGGTAACAATATTGTGGAGCATTGTGATGAGATGACCATGGAGTCTTTTGATGATAAGTCTCATGGAGCAAGCTGATGGAAAGGGGCATGGAGCATTGTGATTACAGTTTTCTTGGAGCATTGTGATGACAAGAGCATGGAGCATTGTGATGAGAAGTCCATGGAACATTCTGATGACCTGCATCATGGAGCTTTGTGATGACAATGTCAAGAGGCATTGTGATTACAGGGGTCTTGGAGCCTTGTGATAAAAAGGGCATGGATCATTGTGATGACAAAGGCATGGAGCCTTGTCATGACAGGGTTCAAGGAGCATACTGACGACAAGTGTCAGGGAGCATTGTGATGACAAGTGTCATGGAGCACTGTGATGACAAGCGTCATGGAGCCTTGTGAAAACCGGTGTCTTGGAGCATTGTGATGAAAAGTGAATGCATCATAGTGATGAAAAAGGCACGGTGCCTTGTCATGACAGAGTTCAAGGAGCACCCTGACGACAAGTGTCAGGGAGCATTGTGATGAAAAGTGTATTGAGCATTGTGATGACAAATGTCATGGAGCATTGTGATGAGAAGTCCATGGATAATTGGGATGACGAGCGTCATGGGGCGTTGTGATGACAAGTGTTATGAAACATTGTGATCACAAGCATTGTGATGACAGAGGTCCTGGAGAATTTTGATTTCATTGTGAAGAGAAAATCATGAAGCATTATGATGAATGGCATGGTGCTTTGTGATGATAGCGTTCATGGAGCACTGAGATGAAATGTGTCATGGAGCATTGTTATGACAAGGGCATGGAGCATTGTGATGAGAAGGCCAAGGAGAATATTGATGACATGCGCCATGGAGCTTCGTGATGACAAGGGCATAGAGCATTTTGATTACAGGTGTCTTGGAGCATTGAGATGAAAAGGGGCATGGAGCATTGTGATTACAGGGGTAATGGAGCATTTTGATGACAAGTGAATCGAGCATTGTTATGAAAAAGGCATAGATCCTATTCATGACAGGATTCAAGGAGCATTCCGAAGACAAGTGTCAGGGAGCATTGTGATGACAAGTGTATTGAGCATTGTGATGACAAAGGTCATGGAACATTGAGATGACAAGGGCATGGAGTATTGTGATGACAGGCATCATGGAGCGTTGTGATGACAAGTGTTATGGAACATTGTGATCACACGGGTTTGGAGCATTGCGATGACAGAGTTCATGGATCATATTGATTTCAAGGAGCATGGATCTTTGTGATGACAAGGGCATGAAGCAATGTGATCCCAAGATACATGGAGGATTGTGATGACAATGGTAATGGAGGAATATGATGACAAGCGCATGGAACATTGTGATGAAAAGGTCATGTAGTATTTTGCTGACAAAGGCATGGAGCATTGTGATGACAAGTGTCATGGACCACTGTGATGACAAACGTCATGGAGCATTGTGATTACAGGGGTCATGGAGCATTGGGATGACACGGCCAAGGATCATTGTGTTGACAAGTGTTATGGAGAATTTTGATGACAAGAGTCCCGGATCATTGTGTTGTCAGGGGTCATGGAGCATTTTGATGACAGTGGTCATTTAGCATTGGGATGACAAGAGTCATGGAGCATTGTGATCATAAGGTCATGGAGCATTGGGCTGAAAATATTCATGGAGTATTGTGATGAGAGTTGTCATGGAGCATTGTGATGACAAGGGAATGGAGCATTGTGATGACAATTTCCTGGAGCATTTAATGAGAAGACAATGGAGCCATTTGATGACAAGTCTCATACAGCATTCTCACGAAAAGCGGCATGGAGCATTGTGATTACTGTGGTCTTGGAGCATTGTGATGAACAGGGTATGGAGCATTGTGATGAAAAAGGCATGGAGCCTTGTCATGACAGGGTTCCAAGAGCATATTGAAGTCAAGTGTCAGGGACCATTGTGATGATAAGTGAATTGAGCATGGTGATGCCAAAGCTCATGGAGCATTGTGATGAGAAGGCCAAGGAGAATACTGATGACATGCGTCATGGAGCTTCGTGATGACAGGGGCATAGAGCATTTTGATTACAAGGGTCTTGGAACATTGAGATGAAAAGGGGCATGGAGCATTGTGATTACAGGGGTAATGGAGCTTTGTGATGACAAGTGAATCGAGCATTGTGATGATAAAGGCATGGATCCTATTCATGACAGGATTCAAGGAGCATTCCGAAGACAAGTGTCAGGGAGCATTGTGATGACAAGTGTATTGAGCATTGTGATGACAAAGGTCATGGAGCATTGAGATGACAAGGGCATGGAGTATTGTGATGACAGGCATCATGGAGTGTTGTGATGACAAGACTTATGGAACATTGTGATCACACGGGTTTGGAGCATTGCGATGACAGAGTTCATGGATCATATTGATTTCAAGGAGCATGGATCTTTGTGATGACAAGGGCATGAAGCAATGTGATCCCAAGATGCATGGAGGATTGTGATGACAATGGTAATGGAGGAATGTGATGACAAGCGCATGGAGCATTGTGATGAAAAGGTCATGTAGCGTTTTGCTGACAAAGGCATGAAGCATTGTGATGACAAGTGTCATGGAGCACTGTGATGAAAAACGTCACGTAGCATTGTGATTACAGGGGTCATGGAGCAATGGGATGACACGGCCAAGGATCATTGTGTTGACAAATGTTATGGAGAATTTTGATGACAAGAGTCCCGGATCATTGTGTTGTCAGGCGTCATGGAGCGTTGTGATGACAGTGGTCATGGAGCATTTGGATGACAAGTGTCATGGAGCATTGTGATCATAAGGTCATGGAGCATTGGGCTGAATATGTTCATGGAGTATTGTGATGAGAGTTGTCATGGAGCATTGTGATGACAAGGGAATGGAGCATTGTGATGACAATGTCCTGGAGCATTTAATGAGAAGACCATGGAGCCATGTGATAACAAGTCTCATAGAGCATTCTCACGAAAAGCGGCATGGAGCACTGTAATTACTATGGTCTTGGAGCATTGTGATGAACAGGGCATGGAGCATTGTGATGAAAAAGGCATGGAGCCTTGTCATGACAGGGTTCAAGGAGCACCCTGACGAGATGTGTCAGGGAGCATTGTGATGAAAAGTGTATTGAGCATTGTGATGACAAAGGTCATGGAGCATTGTGATGAAAAGAGGCATAGAGCATTGTGATGAAAGGGGTCTAGGAGCTTTGTGATGTCAGAGGTCATGGATCATTTTGATTTCCTTGTGATGACAATAGCCTGAAGCTTTATGATGTTGGGCATGGTCCATTGTGATGACAGGTGTAATGGAGCATTGAGATGAAAGGGACATGGAGCATTGTGATGAGAAGCCCATGGATAATGGTGATGACGAGCGTCATGGGGCGTTGTGATGAAAAGTGTTATGGAACATTGGGATCCCAAGGATTTAGAGCATTGTGATGGCAGATGTCATGGAGCATATTTAATTCATTTTGATTACAATAGCGTGAAGTAATATGATGATGGGCATGTTGCATTGTGATGATAGGGTTCATGGAGCATTTAGATGAAAAGTGGCATGGAGCATTGTGATTACAGGGTTCTTGGAACATTGTGATGACAAGGGCATGGAGCATTGTGATGCCAAAGGTCATGGACCTTTGTGATGACAAATGTCATGTAGCATTTTGATGACAAGGGCATGGTGCATTGTGATGAGTAGGACAGAGAGCAATGTGATGAGAGGGTCATGGAGCAGTTGGATGAAAAGTTTCCTGGAACATTTTGATGACAGGGGTTATGGATCATTGTGATGTCAAGGGTCACCGAGCATTGTGATGAAAAGGGTCATGGTGCATATTGATAACAGGGGTTATAGTACATTGTGATGTCAGGGGTCATGGAGCAGTGTGATGATAAGGGCATGTAGCATTGTGATGACAGGGGTCATGGAACATTGTGATGACATGGTTGAGGGAGTATTGTGATGACTAGTGATGGAACATTGTGATATCAGTGGTGAGAGAGCATTTTGATGAGAATTGCATGGAGAAAT
This sequence comes from Mesoplodon densirostris, assembly GCF_025265405.1. NCBI lineage: Eukaryota > Metazoa > Chordata > Mammalia > Artiodactyla > Ziphiidae > Mesoplodon > Mesoplodon densirostris. Next base: position 5,761,038 of record NC_082682.1, read on the forward strand.
TTGATGAAAAGGTTTATGGAGCATTGTGATGACAAGCTTGTGGAGAATTGTGATGACAAGTGCATGGCATATTGTGATGACATGTGTCATGGAGCATTGTGCTGACAAGCACATGGAGCATTTTGGTGAACAATGGCATGGAGCATTGTGATGACAGAGGCATGACGAATTGGTCTGACAAGTATCATGGATTATTGTGATGACAGTGGGCATGGCGAATTGTGATGACAAGGGCATGGAGCATTGTGAGGACAAGTTTGTGGAGTATTGTGAAGAGAGATGTCCGGGAGCATTGTGATGACATATGTTCTGGTCCATTGTGATGAGAATGCCATGGGTAATTGTGATGCCAAGTGTCATGGAGGATTGTGATGTCAAACGTAATGCAGCGTGTGATGACAAGGTCTTGGTGCATTGTGATGACAAGGGCCATTGAGAAGTTTGATGACAAGGTCGTGAAGCATTGTGATGACAAGCGCATGTACCTTGCTATGACAGAGGTCAAGGAGCATTGCGATTACAAATGCATGGAGAAGAGTGATGACAAGAGCATGTAGCATTGTGATGAGAAGTGTTTTGGAGCATTGTGATGACAAGGCCGTGGAGAATTGTGATGACAAGGGACATGGAGCATTGTGAGGACCAGGGCATGAAGCACTGTGATGACAAGAACGTGGAGCATTGTAATGAGAAGTCCATGGATAATAGTGATGACGAGTGTCATGGAGCACTGTAATGGCAAGGGGCATGGAGCATTGTGAGGACAGCTCTCTTGGAGCATTGTGATGACAACTGTCATGGAGCTTTCTGATGACAAGCTTGTGGAGTATTGTGATGACAATGGCATGGAGCACTGTGATGGAAAGGGTATGGATGATTGTGATGAAAAAGGCATGGACCCTTTTAATGATAGGATTCATTGAGCATTTCGAAGACAAATGTCAGGGAGCATTGTGATGACAAAGGTCATGGAGCATTGAGATGACAAGGGCATGGAGTATTGTGATGACAGGCATCATGGAGCGTTGTGATGACAAGTATTATGGAACATTGTGATCACACGGGTTTGGAGCATTGCGATGACATTGTTCATGGATCATATTGATTTCAAGGAGCATGGATCTTTGTGATGACAAGGGCATGAAGCAATGTGATCCCATGATTCATGGAGGATTGTGATGACAATGGTAATGGAGGAATATGATGCCAAGCGCATGGAGCATTGTGATGAAAAGGTCATGTAACGTTTTGCTGACAAAGGCATGGAGCATTGTGATGACAAGTGTATTGAGCATTGTGATGACAAAGGTCATGGAGCATTGAGATGACAAGGGCATGGAGTATTGTGATGACAGGCATCATGGAGCGTTGTGATGACAAGTATTATGGAACATTGTGATCATACGGGTTTGGAGCATTGTGATGACATTGTTCATGGATCATATTGATTTCAAGGAGCATGGATCTTTGTGATGACAAGGGCATGAAGCAATGTGATCCCATGATTCATGGAGGATTGTGATGACAATGGTAATGGAGGAATATGATGACAAGCGCATGGAGCATTGTGATGAAAAGGTCATGTAACTTTTTGCTGACAAAGGCATGGAGCATTGTGATGACAAGTGTCATGGAGCACTGTGATGACAAACATCACGTAGCATTGTGATTACAGAGGTCATGGAGCATTGCGATGACACGGCCAAGGATCATTGTGTTGAAAAGTGTTATGGAGAATTTTGATGACAAGAGTCCAGGATCATTGTGTTGTCAGGGGTCATGGAGCGTTGGGATGACAGTGGTCATGGTGCATTGGGATGACAAGGGTCATGGAGCATTGAGTTAAAAATGTTCATGGAGTATTGTGATGAGAGTTGTCATGGAGCATTGTTATGACGGGTGTAAAGGAACATTGTGATGAAAAGGGCACGGAACATAGGTCTATAAAATTTCATGGATTATTGGGATGACAGTGGGTATGGAGCATTGTGATGACAAGGGCTCGGAACACTGTGATACATGGGTCATGGAGGATTGTAATGACATGGGAATGGAGCATTGTGATGAGAAGGGCATCGAGAATTGTGATGACAAGCGTCATGGAGCTTTGTGATGACAAGGACATGGAGCAATATGATGAGACGTTTCAGGGAGCATTGTGATGACAATGGCATGGAGCATTGTGATGCCAAGGGTCATGGAGCTGTGTGATAACAAATGTCATGGAGGAGTTTGATGACAAGTGCATGGTGCATTGTGATGAGAAGGGCAGGGAGCATTGTGATGACAGGTGTTATGGAACATTGTGATGTCAGGGCTCATGGAGCATTGTGATGATATGGGCATGGAGCATGGTGATGACAGGTGTCTTGGAACTGTGTGAGATGCCAAGTGTTTTGAACATTGTGATGACAAACATCTTGAATCATTGAGATGACAAGGGCATGGAGTAGTGTGATGACAGGCATCATGGGGCATTGTGATGATTGTGTTATGGAACATTGAGATCACAAGGGTTTGGAGCATAGTGATGACACAGGTCATGGATCATGTTGATTTCAAGGAGCATGGAACATTTTGATGACAAGGGCATGAAGCAATGTGATCCCAAATTTCAGGGAGGATTGTTATGACAATGGTAATGGAGTATTGTGATGAGACTCACATGGAGCACCGTGATGACAAGGTCATGTAGCATTTTGCTGACAAAAGCATGGAGTATTGTGATGACAAATGTCATGGAAAATTGTGATAACAGAGGTCATAGAGCATTAGGATGACAAGAGCATGGACCATTTTGATGAGAAGAGTCATGGAGCATTTTGATGACAAGAGCCAAAGATCATTGTGTTGTCAGGGGTCATCGAGTGTTGTGATGACAGTGGTCATGGAGGATTGGGCTGAAAATGTTCTTGGAGCATTGCAAATACAAGGGAATGGAGTATTGTGGTAACAATATTGTGGAGCATTGTGATGAGATGACCATGGAGTCTTTTGATGATAAGTCTCATGGAGCAAGCTGATGGAAAGGGGCATGGAGCATTGTGATTACAGTTGTCTTGGAGCATTGTGATGACAAGAGCATGGAGCATTTTGATGAGAAGTCCATGGAACATTCTGATGACCTGCATCATGGAGCTTTGTGATGACAATGGCAAGAGGCATTGTGATTACAGGGATGGTGGAGCATTGTGATGAAAAGGGCATGGATCATTGTGATGACAAAGACATGGAGCCTTGTCATGAGAGGGTTCAAGGAGCATACTGACGACAAGTGTCAGGGAGCATTGTGATGACAAGTGTCATGGAGCACTGTGATGACAAGCGTCATGGAGCCTTGTGATAACCGGGGTCTTGGAGCATTGTGATGAAAAGTGAATGCATCATTGTGAAGAAAAAGGCATGGTGCCTTGTCATGATAGGGTTCAAGGAGCACCCTGACGACACGTGTCAGGGAGCATTGTGATGAAAAGTGTATTGAGCATTGTGATGACAAAGGTCATGGAGCATTGTGATGAGAAGTCCATGGATAATTGGGATGACGAGCGTCATGGGGCGTTGTGATGACAAGTGTTATGAAACATTGTGATCACAAGCATTGTGATGACAGAGGTCATGGAGAATTTTGATTTCATTGTGAAGAGAAAATCATGAAGCATTATGATGAATGGCATGGTGCTTTGTGATGATAGCGTTCATGGAGCACTGAGATGAAATGTGTCATGGAGCATTGTTATGACAGGGGTCTTTGAGCATTGTGATGACAAGGGCATGGAGCATTGTGATGAGAAGGCCAAGGAGAATATTGATGACATGCGCCATGGAGCTTCGTGATGACAAGGGCATAGAGCATTTTGATTACAGGTGTCTTGGAGCATTGAGATGAAAAGGGGCATTGAGCATTGTGATTACAGGGGTAATGGAGCATTTTGATGACAAGTGAATCGAGCATTGTTATGAAAAAGGCATAGATCCTATTCATGACAGGATTCAAGGAGCATTCCGAAGACAAGTGTCAGGGAGCATTGTGATGACAAGTGTATTGAGCATTGTGATGACAAAGGTCATGGAACATTGAGATGACAAGGGCATGGAGTATTGTGATGACAGGCATCATGGAGCGTTGTGATGACAAGTGTTATGGAACATTGTGATCACACGGGTTTGGAGCATTGCGATGACAGAGTTCATGGATCATACTGATTTCAAGGAGCATGGATCTTTGTGATGACAAGGGCATGAAGCAATGTGATCCCAAGATACATGGAGGATTGTGATGACAATGGTAATGGAGGAATATGATGACAAGCGCATGGAACATTGTGATGAAAAGGTCATGTAGTATTTTGCTGACAAAGGCATGGAGCATTGTGATGACAAGTGTCATGGACCACTGTGATGACAAACGTCATGGAGCATTGTGATTACAGGGGTCATGGAGCATTGGGATGACACGGCCAAGGATCATTGTGTTGACAAGTGTTATGGAGAATTTTGATGACAAGAGTCCCGGATCATTGTGTTGTCAGGGGTCATGGAGCATTTTGATGACAGTGGTCATTTAGCATTGGGATGACAAGAGTCATGGAGCATTGTGATCATAAGGTCATGGAGCATTGGGCTGAAAATGTTCATGGAGTATTGTGATGAGAGGTGTCATGGAGCATTGTGATGACAAGGGAATGGAGCATTGTGATGACAATTTCCTGGAGCATTTAATGAGAAGACAATGGAGCCATTTGATGACAAGTCTCATACAGCATTCTCACGAAAAGCGGCATGGAGCATTGTGATTACTGTGGTCTTGGAGCATTGTGATGAACAGGGTATGGAGCATTGTGATGAAAAAGGCATGGAGCCTTGTCATGACAGGGTTCCAAGAGCATATTGAAGTCAAGTGTCAGGGACCATTGTGATGATAAGTGAATTGAGCATGGTGATGCCAAAGCTCATGGAGCATTGTGATGAGAAGACCATGGATAATTTTGATGACGAGCGTCATGGGGCATTGTGAGGTCAAATGTTATGGAACATTGTGATCACAAGGGATTGGAGCCTTGTGATGACAGAGGTCATGGAGCATTTTGAGTTCATTCTGATGACAATAGCATGAAGCACTATGATGATGGGCATGGTGCATTGTGATGACAGTGTTCTAGGAGAATTGAGATGAAAAGGGGCATGGAGCATTGTAGTTACAAGGGTCTTGGAGCTTTGTGAAGAGAAGGGCATGCAGCATTGTGATGAGAAGGCCATGGAGTATTCTGATGACATGCGTCATGGAGCATTGTGATGAGAAGATCATGGATAATGGTGATGACGAGCTTCATGGGGCGTTGTGATGAAAAGTGCTATGGAACATTGTGATCCCAAGGATTTAGAGCATTGTGATGGCAGTTGTCTTGGAGCATTTTGATTTCATTTTGATTACAATAGCGTGAAGGAATATGATGATGGGCCTGTTGCATTGTGATGACAAGGTTCATGGAGCATTGAGATGAAAAGGGGCATGGAGCATTGTGATGAAAGGGGTCTAGGAGCTTTGTGATGACAGAGGTCATGGATCATTTTGATTTCCTTGTGATGACAATAACCTGAAGCTTTATGATGATGGGCATGGTCCATTGTGTTGACAGGTGTAATCGCGCATTGAGATGAAAAGGGGCATGGAGCATTGTGTTTACAGGGGTATAGGAGCATTGTGATGACAACAGCATGGAGCATTGTGATGAAAAGTGCTTGGAGACTTTTCATGACATGTTTCAAGGAGCATTCTGATGACGGGTGTCAGGGAGCATTGTGATGACAAAGATCATGGAGCACTATGATGACAGGTGTCATGGAGCATTGTGATGAGAAGGTCATGAGCATTGGGCTGAAAATATTCATGGATTATTGTGGTGACGGGGTTCGCGGATCCTTTTGATGGCAAGGAATGGAGCATTGTGATGACAAGGTCCTGGAGCATTGTGATGAGAAGACCATGGAGCCTTGTGATGACAAGTCTGATGGATCATTCTGATGAAAAGGGGCATGGGACATTGTGATTACAGGGCCCTGGATCATTGTAATGACAAGAGCAAGGAGCTTTGTGATGAGATGGCCATGGAGCATTCTCATGATTTGTGTCATTGTACTTTGTGATGACAAGGGCATGGAGCATTGTGATTGCAGGCGTCTTGGAGCATTGTGATGACAAGGGTCATGGAGCCTTGTGAGGAGAAGGCCGTGGGATATTATGATGGCAGGGGTCATGGAGCATTGTTATGACGTGGGTAATGGAACATTGTGATGAAAAGGGCACGGAACATAGGTCTATAAAATTTCATGGATTATTGTGATGACAGTGGTTATGGAGCATTGTGATGACAAGGGCTCGGAACACTGTGATACATGGGTCATGGAGGATTGTAATGACATGGGCATGGAGCATTGTGATGAGAAGGGCATCGAGAATTGTGATGACAAGCGTCATGGAGCTTTGTGATGACAAGGACATGAAGCAATATGATGAGACGTTTCAGGGAGCATTGTGATGACAATGGCATGGAGCATTGTGATGAAAAGGGTCATGGAGCTGTGTGATAACAAATGTCATGGAGCAGTTTGATGACAAGGGCATGGTGCATTGTGATGAGAAGGGCAGGGAACATTGTGATGACAGGTGTTATGGAACATTGTGATGTCAGGGCTCATGGAGCATTGTGATGATACGGGCATGTAGCATGGTGATGACAGGTGTCATGGAACAGTGTGAGATGCCAAGTGTTTTGAGCATTGTGATGACAAACATCGTGGATCATTGAGATGACAAGGGCATGGAGGAGTGTGATGACAGCCATCATGGAGCATTGTGATGATTGTGTTATGGAACATAGTGATCACAAGGGTTTGGAGCATAGGGATGACAGAGGTCATGGATCATTTTGATTTCAAGGAGCATGGAACATTGTGATGACAAGGGCATGAAGCAATGTGATCCCAAGTTTCAGGGAGGATTGTTATGACAATGGTAATGGAGTATTGTGATGAGAATCACATGGAGCACCGTGATGACAAGGTCATGTAGCATTTTGCTGACAAAGGCATGGAGCATTGTGATGACAAGTGTCATGGAACATTGTGATAACAGGGGTCATAGAGCATTAGGATGACAAGAGCATGGACCATTTTGATGAGAAGAGTCATGGAGCATTTTGATGACAAGAGCCACAGATCATTGTGTTGTCAGGGGTCATTGAGCGTTGTGATGACAGTGGTCATGGAGGATTGGGCTGAAAATGTTCTTGGAGCATTGTGAACACAAGGGAATGGAGCATTGTGGTGACAATATCGTGGAGCATTGTGATGAGATGACCATGGAGTCTTTTGATGACAAGTCTCATGGAGCAAGCTGATGGAAAGGGGCATGGAGCATTGCGATTACAGTTGTCTTGGAGCATTGTGATGACAAGAGCATGGAGCATTATGATGAGAAGTCCATGGAACATTCTGATGACCTGCATCATGGAGCTTTGTGATGACAATGTCAAAAGGCATTGTGATTACAGGGGTCTTGGAGCCTTGTGATGAAAAGGGCATGGATCATTGTGATGACAAAGGCATGGAGCCTTGTCATGACAGGGTTCAAGGAGCATACTGACGACAAGTGTCAGGGAGCATTGTGATGACAAGTGTCATGGAGCACTGTGATGACAAGCGTCATGGAGCCTTGTTATAACCGGTGTCTTGGAGCATTGTGATGAAAAGTGAATGCATCATTGTGATGAAAAAGGCATGGTGCCTTGTCATGACAGGGTTCAAGGAGCACCCTGACGACAAGTGTCAGGGAGCATTGTGATGAAAAGTGTATTGAGCATTGTGATGACAAAGGTCATGGAGCATTGTGATGAGAAGTCCATGGATAATTGGGATGACGAGCGTCATGGGGCGTTGTGATGACAAGTGTTATGAAACATTGTGATCACAAGCATTGTGATGACAGAGGTCATGGAGCATTTTGATTTCATTGTGAAGAGAAAATCATGAAGCATTATGATGAATGGCATGGTGCATTGTGATGATAGCGTTCATGGAGCACTGAGATGAAATGTGTCATGGAGCATTGTTATGACAGGGGTCTTGGAGCATTGTGATGACAAGGGCATGGAGCATTGTGATGAGAAGGCCAAGGAGAATACTGATGACATGCGTCATGGAGCTTCGTGATGACAGGGGCATAGAGTATTTTGATTACAAGGGTCTTGGAACATTGAGAAGAAAAGGGGCATGGAGCATTGTGATTACAGGGGTAATGGAGCATTGTGATGACAAGTGAATCGAGCATTGTGATGAAAAAGGCATGGATCCTATTCATGACAGGATTCAAGGAGCATTCCGAAGACAAGTGTCAGGGAGCATTGTGATGACAAGTGTATTGAGCATTGTGATGACAAAGGTCATGGAGCATTGAGATGACAAGGGCATGGAGTATTGTGATGACAGGCATCATGGAGTGTTGTGATGACAAGACTTATGGAACATTGTGATCACACGGGTTTGGAGCATTGCGATGACAGAGTTCATGGATCATACTGATTTCAAGGAGCATGGATCTTTGTGATGACAAGGGCATGAAGCAATGTGATCCCAAGATACATGGAGGATTGTGATGACAATGGTAATGGAGGAATATGATGACAAGCGCATGGAACATTGTGATGAAAAGGTCATGTAGTATTTTGCTGACAAAGGCATGGAGCATTGTGATGACAAGTGTCATGGACCACTGTGATGACAAACGTCATGGAGCATTGTGATTACAGGGGTCATGGAGCATTGGGATGACACGGCCAAGGATCATTGTGTTGACAAGTGTTATGGAGAATTTTGATGACAAGAGTCCCGGATCATTGTGTTGTCAGGGGTCATGGAGCATTTTGATGACAGTGGTCATTTAGCATTGGGATGACAAGAGTCATGGAGCATTGTGATCATAAGGTCATGGAGCATTGGGCTGAAAATGTTCATGGAGTATTGTGATGAGAGGTGTCATGGAGCATTGTGATGACAAGGGAATGGAGCATTGTGATGACAATTTCCTGGAGCATTTAATGAGAAGACAATGGAGCCATTTGATGACAAGTCTCATACAGCATTCTCACGAAAAGCGGCATGGAGCATTGTGATTACTGTGGTCTTGGAGCATTGTGATGAACAGGGTATGGAGCATTGTGATGAAAAAGGCATGGAGCCTTGTCATGACAGGGTTCCAAGAGCATATTGAAGTCAAGTGTCAGGGACCATTGTGATGATAAGTGAATTGAGCATGGTGATGCCAAAGCTCATGGAGCATTGTGATGAGAAGACCATGGATAATTTTGATGACGAGCGTCATGGGGCATTGTGAGGTCAAATGTTATGGAACATTGTGATCACAAGGGATTGGAGCCTTGTGATGACAGAGGTCATGGAGCATTTTGAGTTCATTCTGATGACAATAGCATGAAGCACTATGATGATGGGCATGGTGCATTGTGATGACAGTGTTCTAGGAGAATTGAGATGAAAAGGGGCATGGAGCATTGTAGTTACAAGGGTCTTGGAGCTTTGTGAAGAGAAGGGCATGCAGCATTGTGATGAGAAGGCCATGGAGTATTCTGATGACATGCGTCATGGAGCATTGTGATGAGAAGATCATGGATAATGGTGATGACGAGCTTCATGGGGCGTTGTGATGAAAAGTGCTATGGAACATTGTGATCCCAAGGATTTAGAGCATTGTGATGGCAGTTGTCTTGGAGCATTTTGATTTCATTTTGATTACAATAGCGTGAAGGAATATGATGATGGGCCTGTTGCATTGTGATGACAAGGTTCATGGAGCATTGAGATGAAAAGGGGCATGGAGCATTGTGATGAAAGGGGTCTAGGAGCTTTGTGATGACAGAGGTCATGGATCATTTTGATTTCCTTGTGATGACAATAACCTGAAGCTTTATGATGATGGGCATGGTCCATTGTGTTGACAGGTGTAATCGCGCATTGAGATGAAAAGGGGCATGGAGCATTGTGTTTACAGGGGTATAGGAGCATTGTGATGACAACAGCATGGAGCATTGTGATGAAAAGTGCTTGGAGCCTTTTCATGACATGTTTCAAGGAGCATTCTGATGACGGGTGTCAGGGAGCATTGTGATGACAAAGATCATGGAGCACTGTGATGACAGGTGTCTTGGAGCATTGTGATGAGAAGGTCATGAGCATTGGGCTGAAAATATTCATGGATTATTGTGGTGACGGGGTTCGCGGATCCTTTTGATGGCAAGGAATGGAGCATTGTGATGACAAGGTCCTGGAGCATTGTGATGAGAAGACCATGGAGCCTTGTGATGACAAGTCTGATGGATCATTCTGATGAAAAGGGGCATGGGACATTGTGATTACAGGGCCCTGGATCATTGTAATGACAAGAGCAAGGAGCTTTGTGATGAGATGGCCATGGAGCATTCTCATGATTTGTGTCATTGTACTTTGTGATGACAAGGGCATGGAGCATTGTGATTGCAGGCGTCTTGGAGCATTGTGATGACAAGGGTCATGGAGCCTTGTGAGGAGAAGGCCGTGGGATATTATGATGGCAGGGGTCATGGAGCATTGTTATGACGTGGGTAATGGAACATTGTGATGAAAAGGGCACGGAACATAGGTCTATAAAATTTCATGGATTATTGTGATGACAGTGGTTATGGAGCATTGTGATGACAAGGGCTCGGAACACTGTGATACATGGGTCATGGAGGATTTTAATGACATGGGCATGGAGCATTGTGATGAGAAGGGCATCGAGAATTGTGATGACAAGCGTCATGGAGCTTTGTGATGACAAGGACATGAAGCAATATGATGAGACGTTTCAGGGAGCATTGTGATGACAATGGCATGGAGCATTGTGATGAAAAGGGTCATGGAGCTGTGTGATAACAAATGTCATGGAGCAGTTTGATGACAAGGGCATGGTGCATTGTGATGAGAAGGGCAGGGAACATTGTGATGACAGGTGTTATGGAACATTGTGATGTCAGGGCTCATGGAGCATTGTGATGATACGGGCATGTAGCATGGTGATGACAGGTGTCATGGAACAGTGTGAGATGCCAAGTGTTTTGAGCATTGTGATGACAAACATCGTGGATCATTGAGATGACAAGGGCATGGAGGAGTGTGATGACAGCCATCATGGAGCATTGTGATGATTGTGTTATGGAACATAGTGATCACAAGGGTTTGGAGCATAGGGATGACAGAGGTCATGGATCATTTTGATTTCAAGGAGCATGGAACATTGTGATGACAAGGGCATGAAGCAATGTGATCCCAAGTTTCAGGGAGGATTGTTATGACAATGGTAATGGAGTATTGTGATGAGAATCACATGGAGCACCGTGATGACAAGGTCATGTAGCATTTTGCTGACAAAGGCATGGAGCATTGTGATGACAAGTGTCATGGAACATTGTGATAACAGGGGTCATAGAGCATTAGGATGACAAGAGCATGGACCATTTTGATGAGAAGAGTCATGGAGCATTTTGATGACAAGAGCCACAGATCATTGTGTTGTCAGGGGTCATTGAGCGTTGTGATGACAGTGGTCATGGAGGATTGGGCTGAAAATGTTCTTGGAGCATTGTGAACACAAGGGAATGGAGCATTGTGGTGACAATATCGTGGAGCATTGTGATGAGATGACCATGGAGTCTTTTGATGACAAGTCTCATGGAGCAAGCTGATGGAAAGGGGCATGGAGCATTGCGATTACAGTTGTCTTGGAGCATTGTGATGACAAGAGCATGGAGCATTATGATGAGAAGTCCATGGAACATTCTGATGACCTGCATCATGGAGCTTTGTGATGACAATGTCAAAAGGCATTGTGATTACAGGGGTCTTGGAGCCTTGTGATGAAAAGGGCATGGATCATTGTGATGACAAAGGCATGGAGCCTTGTCATGACAGGGTTCAAGGAGCATACTGACGACAAGTGTCAGGGAGCATTGTGATGACAAGTGTCATGGAGCACTGTGATGACAAGCGTCATGGAGCCTTGTTATAACCGGTGTCTTGGAGCATTGTGATGAAAAGTGAATGCATCATTGTGATGAAAAAGGCATGGTGCCTTGTCATGACAGGGTTCAAGGAGCACCCTGACGACAAGTGTCAGGGAGCATTGTGATGAAAAGTGTATTGAGCATTGTGATGACAAAGGTCATGGAGCATTGTGATGAGAAGTCCATGGATAATTGGGATGACGAGCGTCATGGGGCGTTGTGATGACAAGTGTTATGAAACATTGTGATCACAAGCATTGTGATGACAGAGGTCATGGAGCATTTTTATTTCATTGTGAAGAGAAAATCATGAAGCATTATGATGAATGGCATGGTGCATTGTGATGATAGCGTTCATGGAGCACTGAGATGAAATGTGTCATGGAGCATTGTTATGACAGGGGTCTTGGAGCATTGTGATGACAAGGGCATGGAGCATTGTGATGAGAAGGCCAAGGAGAATACTGATGACATGCGTCATGGAGCTTCGTGATGACAGGGGCATAGAGTATTTTGATTACAAGGGTCTTGGAACATTGAGAAGAAAAGGGGCATGGAGCATTGTGATTACAGGGGTAATGGAGCATTGTGATGACAAGTGAATCGAGCATTGTGATGAAAAAGGCATGGATCCTATTCATGACAGGATTCAAGGAGCATTCCGAAGACAAGTGTCAGGGAGCATTGTGATGACAAGTGTATTGAGCATTGTGATGACAAAGGTCATGGAGCATTGAGATGACAAGGGCATGGAGTATTGTGATGACAGGCATCATGGAGTGTTGTGATGACAAGACTTATGGAACATTGTGATCACACGGGTTTGGAGCATTGTGATGAGAGAGTTCATGGATCATATTGATTTCAAGGAGCATGGATCTTTGTGATGACAAGGGCATGAAGCAATGTGATCCCAAGATGCATGGAGGATTGTGATGACAATGGTAATGGAGGAATGTGATGACAAGCGCATGGAGCATTGTGATGAAAAGGTCATGTAGCGTTTTGCTGACAAAGGCATGGAGCATTGTGATGACAAGTGTCATGGAGCACTGTGATGACACACGTCATGGAGCATTGAGATTACAGGGGTCACGGAGCATTGGGATGACACGGCCAAGGATCATTGTGTTGAAGAGTGTTATGGAGAATTTTGATGGAAAGTGTCCCGGTTCATTGTGTTGTCAGGGGTCATGGAGCGTTGTGATGACAGTGGTCATGGAGCATTTGGATGACAAGGGTCATGGAGGATTGTGATCATAAGGTCATGGATCATTGTGTTGAAAATTTTCATGGAGTATTGTGATGAGAGTTGTCACGGAGCATTGTGATGACAAGGGAATGGAGCATTGTGATGACAATGTCCTGGAGCATTTAATGAGAAGACCATGGAGCCATATGATGACAAGTCTCATAGAGCATTCTCACTAAAAGCGGCATGGAGCATTGTGATTACTGTGGTCTTGGAGCATTGTGATGAACAGGGCATGGAGCATTGTGATGAAAAAGGCATGGAGCCTTGTCATGACAGTGTTCCAAGAGGATATTGACAACAAGTGTCAGGGACCATTGTGATGATAAGTGAATTGAGCATTGTGATGCCAAAGCTCATAGAGCATTGTGATGAGAAGACCATGGATAATGTTGATGACGAGCATCTTGGGGCGTTGTGAGGTCAAGTGTTATGGAACATTGTGATCACAAGGGATTGGAGCCTTGTGATGACAGAGGTCCTGTAGCATTTTGAGTTCATTCTGATGACAATAGCATGAAGCACTATGATGATGGGAATGGTGCATTGTGATGACAGTGTTCATGGAGAATTGAGATGAAAAGGGGCATGGAGCATTGTAGTTACAAGGGTCTTGGAGCTTTGTGATTAGAAGGACATGCAGCATTGTGATGAGAAGGCCATGAAGGATTCTGATGACATGCGTCATGGAGCTTTGTGATGACAAGGGCATGGAGCATTGTGATGAGAAGACCATGGATAATGGTGATGACGAGCTTCATGGGGCGTTGTGATGAAAAGTGTTATGGAACATTGTGATCCCAAGGGTTTAGAGCATTGTGATGGCTGATGTCTTGGAGCATTTTGATTTCATTTTGATTACAATAGCGTGAAGCAATATGATGATGGGCGTGTTGCATTGTGATGACAAGGTTCATGGAGCATTGAGATGAAAAGAGGCATGGAGCATTGTGCTGAAAGGGGTCTAGGAGCTTTGTGATGACAGAGGTCATGGATCATTTTGATTTCCTTGTGATGACAATAGCCTGAAGCTTTATGATGATGGGCATGGTCCATTGTGATGACAAGTGTAATGGAGCACTGAGATGAAAGGGGCATGGAGCATTGTGATGAGAAGACCATGGATAATGGTGATGACGAGCGTCATGGGGCATTGTGATGAAAAGTGTTATGGAACATTGGGATCCCAAGGGTTTAGAGCATTGTGATGGCAGATGTCATGGAGCATATTTAATTCATTTTGATTACAATAGCATGAAGTAATATGATGATGGGCATGTTGCATTGTGATGACAGGGTTCATGGAGCATTTAGATGAAAAGTGGCATGGAGCATTGTGATTACAGCGTTCTTGGACCATTGTGATGACAAGGGCATGGAGCATTGTGATGCCAAAGGTCATGGACCTTTGTGATGACAAATGTCATGTAGCATTTTGATGACAAGGGCATGGTGCATTGTGATGAGTAGGACAGAGAGCAATGTGATGAGAGTGTCATGGAGCAGTTGGATGAAAAGTGTCCTGGAACATTTTGATGACAGGGGTTATGGATCATTGTGATGTCAAGGGTCACCGAGCATTGTGATTAAAAGGGTCATGGTGCATATTGATGACAGGGTTTATAGTACATTGTGATGTCAAGGGTCATGGAGCAGTGTGATGATAAGGGCATGTAGCATTGTGATGACAGGGGTCATGGAACATTGTGATGACATGGTTGAGGGAGTATTGTTATGACTAGTGATGGAACATTGTGATATCAGTGGTGAGAGAGCATTTTGATGAGAATTGCATGGAGAAATTTGATGACAAGGTTTATGGAGCATTGTGATGACAAGCTTGTGGAGAATTGTGATGACAAGTGCATGGCATATTGTGATGACATGTGTCATGGAGCATTGTGCTGACAAGCACATGGAGCATTTTGGTGACAATGGCATGGAGCATTGTGATGACAGAGGCATGACGAATTGGTCTGACAAGTATCATGGATTATTGTGGTGACAGTGGGCATGGCGAATTGTGATGACAAGGGCATGGAGCATTGTGAGAACAAGTTTGTGGAGTTTTGTGAAGACAGGTGTCCGGGAGCATTGTGATGACATATGTTCTGTTCCATTGTGATGAGAATGGCATGGGTAATTGTGATGCCAAGTGTCATGGAGGATTGTGATGTCAAACGTAATGGAGCGTTGTGATGACAAGGTCTTGGTGAATTGTGATGACAAGGGCCATTGAGAAGTTTGATGACAAGGTCGTGAAGCATTGTGATGCCAAGCGCATGTACCTTGCTATGACAGGGGTCATGGAGCATTGCGATTACAAATGCATGGAGAATAGTGATGACAAGAGCATGTAGCATTGTGATGAGAAGTGTTTTGGAGCATTGTGATGACAAGGACGTGGATCATTGTGATGACAAGGACGTGAGAATTGTGATGACAAGGGACATGGAGCATTGTGAGGACCAGGACATGGAGCACTGTGATGACAAGAACGTGGAGCATTGTAATGAGAAGTCCATGGATAATACTGATGACAGGTGTCATGGAGCACTGTAATGGCAAGGGGCATGGAGCATTGTGAGGACAGCTCTCATGGAGCATTGTGATGAAAACTGTCATGGAGCTTTCTGATGACAAGCTTGTGGAGTATTGTGATGACAATGGCATGGAGCATTGTGATGGAAAGGGTATGGATCATTGTGATGAAAAAGGCATGGACCCTTTTCATGACAGGATTCAAGGAGTATTCCGAAGACAAGTGTCAGGGAGCACTGTGATGACAAAGTTCATGGAGCATTGAGATGACAAGGACATGGATTATTGTGATGACAGGCATCATGGAGCGTTGTGATGACAAGTGTTATGGAACATTGTGAACACACGGGTTTGGAGCATTGCGATGACATTGTTCATGGATCATATTGATTTCAAGGAGCATGGATCTTTGTGATGACAAGGGCATGAAGCAATGTGATCCCAAGATGCATGGAGGATTGTGATGACAATGGTAATGGAGGAATATGATGACAAGCGCATGGAGCATTGTGATGAAAAGGTCATGTAGCGTTTTGCTGACAAAGGCATGGAGCATTGTGATGACAAGTGTCATGGAGCACTGTGATGACAAACATCACGTAGCATTGTGATTACAGGGGTCATGGAGCATTGGGATGACACGGCCTAGGATCATTGTGTTGACAAGTGTTATGGAGAATTTTGATGACAAGAGTGCCGGATCATTGTGTTGTCACGGGTCATGGAGCGTTGTGATGACAGTGGTCATGGAGCATTTGGATGACAGTGGTCATGGAGCATTGGGCTGAAAATGTTCTTGGAGCATTGTGAACACAAGGGAATGGAGCATTGTGGTAAGATGACCATGGAGTCTTTTGATGACAAGTCTCATGGAGCAAGCTGATGGAAAGGGGCATGGAGCATTGTGATTACAGTTGTCTTGGAGCATTGTGATGACAAGAGCATGGAGCATTGTGATGAGAAGTCCATGGATCATTCTGATGACCTGCATCATGGAGCTTTGTGATGACAATGTCAAGATGCATTGTGATTACAGGGGTCTTGGAGCCTTGTGATGAAAAGGGCATGGATCATTGTGATGACAAAGGCATGGAGCCTTGTCATGACAGGGTTCAAGGAGCATGCTGACGACAAGTGTCAGGGAGCATTGGGATGACAAGTGTCATGGAGAACTGAGATGATAAGCGTCATGGAGCCTTGTGATAACCGGGGTCTTGGAGCATTGTGATGAAAAGTGAATGCATCATAGTGATGAAAAAGGCACGGTGCCTTGTCATGACAGGGTTCAAGGAGCATGCTGACGACAAGTGTCAGGGAGCATTGGGATGACAAGTGTCATGGAGAACTGAGATGATAAGCGTCATGGAGCCTTGTGATAACCGGGGTCTTGGAGCATTGTGATGAAAAGTGAATGCATCATTGTGATGAAAACGGCATGGTGCCTTGTCATGACAGGGTTCAAGGAGCACCCAGACGACAAGTGTCAGGGAGCATTGTGATGAAAACTGTATTGAACATTGTGATGAAAAAGTTCATGCAGCATTGTGATGAGAAGTCCATGGATAATTGGGATGACGAGCGTCATGGGGTGTTGTGATGACAAGTGTTATGGAACATTGTGATCACAAGGGTTTGAGGCATAGTGATGACAGAGGTCATGGAGCATTTTGATTTCATTGTGATGACAAAATCATGAAGCATTATGATGAAGGGCATGGTGCATTGTGATGATAGGTTTCATGGAGCACTGAGATGAAAAGTGTCATGGAGCATTGTTATGACAGGGGTCTTGGAGCATTGTGATGACAAAGACATGGAGCATTGTGATGAGAAGGCCAAGGAGAATTCTGATGACATGCGTCATGGAGCTTCGTGATGACAAGGGCATAGAGCATTGTGATTACAGGGGTCTTGGAGCAGGGAGATGAAAAGAGTCATGGAGCCTTGTGATTACAGGGGTAATGGAGCATTGTGATGACAAAGGAATCGAGCATTGTGATGAAATTGGCATGGAACCTTTTCATGACATGTTTCAAGGAGGATTCTGATGACAAGTGTCAGGGAGCATTGCGATGACAATAGTCATGAAGCACTGTGATGAGAGGGCTAATGGAGCATTGTGATGAGAAGGTCATGGAGCATTGGGCTGAAAATATTCATGGAGTATTGTGATGACAGGAGTCATGGAGCATTGTGATGACAAGGGAATGGAGCATTGAGATGAGAAGAACATGGAGCATTGTAATGACAAGTCTCATGGAGCACTCTGATGAAAAGGGGCATGGAGCATTGTGCTTACAGGTGTCTTGGAGCATTGTGATGACATAGGCATGGAGCAATTTGATGTGAAGGCCATGGAGCTTTCTGATGATGTGTCATGGAGTTTTGTAATGAAAAGTGCATGGAGCATTGTGATTCCATGGACCTTGGGGCACTGTGATGACAATGGTCATGGAGCCTTGTGATGAAAAGGCCATGGAACATTTTGATGGCATGGGTCATGGAGCATTGTTATGACAGTGGTAGTGGAGCATTGTGATGACAAAGGCATGGAGCATTTTGATGAGAAGGACATCGAGCATTGTGATGACAAGCATCATGGAGATTTGAGATGACAAAGTCATGGAGCAATGTGATGATAGGGTTCATGTAGCATTATGATGACAATGGCATGCAGCATTGTGATGCCAAAGTTCATGGACCTTTGTGATGACAAATATCATGCAGCATTTTGGTGACAAGGGCAGGGTGCATTGTGATGAGTAGGACAGAGAGCAATGTGATGAGAGGGTCATGGAGCAGTTGGATGAAAAATGTCATGGAACATTTTGATGACAGGGGTTATGGATCATTGTGATGTCAAGGGTCACCGAGCATTGTGATGAAAAGGGTCATGGTGCATTTTGATGACAGGGGTTATAGTACATTGTGATGTCAGGGGTCATGGAGCAGTGTGATGATAAGGGCATGTAGCATTGTGATGACAGTGGTCATGGAACATTGTGATGACATGGTTGAGGGAGTATTGTTATGACTAGTGATGGAACATTGTGATATCAGTGGTGAGAGAGCATTTTGATGAGAATTGCATGGAGAAATTTGATGACAAGGTTTATGGAGCATTGTGATGAAAAGCTTGTGGAGAATTGTGATGACAAGTGCATGGCATATTGTGATGACATGTGTCATGGAGCATTGTGCTGACAAGCACATGGAGCATTTTGGTGACAATGGCATGGAACATTGTGATGACAGAGGCATGACGAATTGGTCTGACAAGTTTCATGGATTATTGTGGTGACAGTGGGCATGGCGAATTGTGATGACAAGGGCATGGAGCATTGTGAGGACAAGTTTGTGGAGTATTGTGAAGACAGGTGTCCGGGAGCATTGTGATGACATATGTTCTGTTCCATTGTGATGAGAATGGCATGGGTAATTGTGATGCCAAGTGTCATGGAGGATTGTGATGTCAAACGTAATGGAGCGTTGTGATGACCAGGTCTTGGTGCATTGTGATGACAAGGGCCATTGAGAAGTTTGATGACAAGGTCGTGAAGCATTGTGATGACAAGCGCATGTACCTTGCTATGACAGGGGTCATGGAGCATTGCGATTACAAATGCATGGAGAAGAGTGATGACAAGAGCATGTAGCATTGTGATGAGAAGTGTTATGGAGCATTGTGATGACAAGGACTTGGAGAATTGTGATGACAAGGGACATGGAGCATTGTGAGGACCAGGGCATGGAGCTCTGTGATGACAAGAACGTGGAGCATTGTAATGAGAAGTCCATGGATAACAGTGATGACGAGTGTCATGGAGCACTGTAACGGCAAGGGACATGAAGCATTGTGAGAATAGGTGTCATGGAGCATTGTGAGGACAGCTCTCATGGAGCATTGTGATGAGAGTTGTCATGGAGCTTTCTGATGACAAGCTTGTGGAGTATTGTGATGACAATGGCATGGAGCATTGTGATGGAAAGGCTATGGATCATTGTGATGAAAAAGGCATGGACACTTTTCATGACAGGATTCAAGAAGCATTCCGAAGACAAGTGTCTGGGAGCATTGTGATGACAAGTGTATTGAGCATTGTGATGACAAAGGTCATGGAGCATTGAGATGACAAGGGCATGGAGTATTGTGATGACAGGCATCATGGAGCTTTGTGATGACAAGTGTTATGGAACATTGTGATCACACGGGTTTGGAACATTGCGATGACAGAGTTCATGGATCATATTGATTTCAAGGAGCTTGGATCTTTGTGATGACAAGGGCATGAATCAATGTGATCCCAAGATGCATGGAGGATTGTGATGATAATGGTAATGGAGGAATATGATGACAAGCGCATGGAGCATTGTGATGAAAAGGTCATGTAGCGTTTTGCTGACAAAGGCATGGAGCATTGTGATGATAAGTGTCATGGAGCACTGTGATGACAAACATCACATAGCATTGTGATTACAGGGGTCATGGAGCATTGGGATGTCACGGCCTAGGATAATTGTGTTGACAAGTGTTATGGAGAATTTTGATGACAAGAGTCCCGGATCATTGTGTTGTCAGGGGTCGTGGAGCATTTTGATGACAGTGGTCATTTAGCATTGGGATGACAAGGGTCATGGAGTATTGTGATCATAAGGTCATGGAGCATTGGGTTGAAAATTTTCATGGAGTATTGTGATGAGGGTTGTCATGGATCATTGTGATGACAAGGGAATGGAGCATTGTGATGACAATGTCCTGGAGCATTTAATGAGTAGACCATGGAGCCATGTGATGACAAGTCTCATGGAGAATTCTCACGAAAAGTGGCATGGAGCATTGTGATTACTGTGGTTTTCGAGCATTGTGATGAATAGGGCATGAAGCATTGTGATGAAAAAGGCATGGAGCCTTGTCATGACAGGGTTCCAAGAGCATATTGACATCAAGTGTCAGGGACCATTGTGATGACAAGTGTATAGAGCATTGTGATGCCAAAGCTCATGGAGAATTGTGAGGAGAAGTCCATGGATAATTTTGATGACGAGCGTCATGGGGCATTGGGAGGACAGGTGGTATGGAACATTGTGATCACAAGGGTTTGGAGCCTTGTGATGACAGATGTCATGGAGCATTTTGAGTTCATTCTGATGACAATAGCATGAAGCACTATGATGATGGGCATGGTGCATTGTGATGACAGTGTTCATGGAGCATTGAGATGAAAAGGGGCATGGAACATTGTAGTT
Source organism: Mesoplodon densirostris (assembly GCF_025265405.1). NCBI lineage: Eukaryota > Metazoa > Chordata > Mammalia > Artiodactyla > Ziphiidae > Mesoplodon > Mesoplodon densirostris. Next base: position 5,782,167 of record NC_082682.1, read on the forward strand.
ACAAGGGTCTTGGCGCTTTGTGATGAGAAGGACATGCAGCATTGTGATGAGAAGGCCATGGATAATGGTGATGACGAGCGTCATGGGGCGTTGTGATGAAAAGTGTTATGGAACATTGTGATCCCAAGGGTTTAGAGCATTGTGATGGCAGATGTCATGGAGCATTTTGATTTCATTTGGATTACAATAGTGTGAAGCAATATGATGATGGGCATGTTGCATTGTGAGGACAGGGTTCAGGGAGCATTTAGATGAAAAGTGGCATGGAGCGTTGTGATTACAGTGTTCTTGGAACATTGTGATGAAAAGGGCATGGAGCATTGTGATGAGAAGGCCATGGAGCATTCCTGAGGACCTGTGTCATGGAGATTTTGATGACAAGGGCATGAAGCATTGTTGTAACAGGGATCTTAGAGCATTGTGATTACAAGGGTCATGGAGTCTTGTGATAAGAAGGCCGTGGAATATTGTGATGGCTGGGGTCATGGAGCATTGTTATGACAGTGGTAATGGAGCATTGGGATGACAAAGGCATGGAGCATTTTGATGAGAAGGGCATCGAGCATTGTGATGACAAGCATCATGGAGCTTTGAGATGACAAAGTCATGGAGCAATGTGATGAGAGGGTTCATGGAGCATTATGATGACAATGGCATGGAGCATTGTGATGCCAAAGGTCATGGACCTTTGTGATGATAAATGTCATGCAGCATTTTGATGACAAGGGCATGGTGCATTGTGATGAGTAGGACAGAGAGCAATGTGATGAGAGGGTCATGGAGCAGTTGGATGAAAAGTGTCATGGAACATTTTGATGACAGGGGTTATGGATCATTGTGATGTCAAGGGTCACCGAGCATTGTGATGAAAAGGGTCATGGTGCATTTTGATGACAGGGGTTATAGTACATTGTGATGTCAGGGATCATGGAGCAGTGTGATGATAAGGGCATGTAGCATTGTGATGACAGGGGTCATGGAACATTGTGATGACATGGTTGAGGGAGTATTGTGATGACTAGTGATGGAACATTGTGATATCAGTGGTGAGAGAGCATTTTGATGAGAATTGCATGGAGAAATTTGATGACAATGTATATGGAGCATTGTGATGACAAGCTTGTGGAGAATTGTGATGACAAGTGCATGGCATATTGTGATGACATGTGTCATGGAGCATTGTGCTGACAAGCACATGGAGCATTTTGGTGACAATGGCATGGAGCATTGTGGTGGAGCATTGTGATGACATGGAGCATTGTGATGACAGAGGCATGACGAATTGGTCTGACAAGTTTCATGGATTATTGTGATGACAGTGGGCATGGCGAATTGTGATGACAAGGGCATGGAGCATTGTGAGGACAAGTTTGTGGAGTATTGTGAAGACAGGTGTCCGGGAGCATTGTGATGACATATGTTCTGGTCCATTGTGATGAGAATGGCATGGGTAATTGTGATGCCAAGTGTCATGGAGGATTGTGATGTCAAACGTAATGGAGCGTTGTGATGACAAGGTTTTAGTGCATTGTGATGACAAGGGCCATTGAGAAGTTTGATGACAAGGTCGTGAAGCATTGTGATGACAAGCGCATGTACCTTGCTAGGACAGGGGTCATGGAACATTGCGATTACAAATGCATGGAGAAGAGTGATGACAAGAGCATGTAGCATTGTGATGAGAAGTGTTTTGGAGCATTGTGATGACAAGGCCGTGGAGAATTGTGATGATAAGGGACATGGAGCATTGTGAGGACCAGGGCATGGAGCACTGTGATGACAAGAACGTGGAGCATTGTAATGAGAAGTCCATGGATAATACTGATGACGAGTGTCATGGAGCACTGTAACGGCAAGGGGCATGGAGCATTGTGAGAACAGGTGTCATGGAGCATTGTGAGGACAGCTCTCATGGATCATTGTGATAACAGTTGTCATGGAGATTTCTGATGACAAGCTTGTGGAGTATTGTGATGACAATGGCATGGAGCATTGTGATGGAAAGGGTATGGATCATTGTGATGAAAAAGGCATGGACCCTTTTCATGACAGGATTCAAGAAGCATTCCGAAGACAAGTGTCTGGGAGCATTGTGATGACAAGTGTATTGAGCATTGTGATGACAAAGGTCATGGAGCATTGAGATGACAAGGGCATGGAGTATTGTGATGACAGGCTTCATGGAGCTTTGTGATGACAAGTGTTATGGAACATTGTGATCACACGGGTTTGGAACATTGCGATGACAGAGTTCATGGATCATATTGATTTCAAGGAGCTTGGATCTTTGTGATGACAAGGGCATGAAGCAATGTGATCCCAAGATGCATGGAGGATTGTGATGATAATGGTAATGGAGGAATATGATGACAAGCGCATGGAGCATTGTGATGAAAAGGTCATGTAGCGTTTTGCTGACAAAGGCATGGAGCATTGTGATGACAAGTGTCATGGAGCACTGTGATGACAAACATCACATAGCATTGTGATTACAGGGGTCATGGAGCATTGGGAAGACACGGCCAAGGATCATTGTGTTGACAAGTGTTATGGAGAATTTTGATGACAAGAGTCCCGGATCATTGTGTTGTCAGGTGTCATGGAGCGTTGTGATTACAGTGTTCATGGAGCATTGGGATGACAAGGGTCATGGAGCATTGTGATCATAAGGTCATGGAGCATTGGGCTGAAAATGTTCATGGAGTATTGTGATGAGAGGTGTCATGGAGCATTGTGATGACAAGAGAATGGAGCATTGTGATGACAATGTCCTGGAGCATTTAACGCGAAGACCATGGAGCCATTTGATGAGAAGTCTAATAGAGCATTCTCACGAAAAGCGGCAGGGAGCATTGTGATTACTGTGGTTTTGGAGCATTGTGATGTATAGGGCATGGAGCATTGTGATGAAAAAGGCATGGAGCCTTGTCATGACAGGGTTCCAAGAGCATATTGACATCAAGTGTCAGGGACCATTGTGATGACAAGTGTATAGAGCATTGTGATGCCAAAGCTCATGGAGCATTGTGAGGAGAAGTCCATGGATAATTTTGATGACGAGCGTCATGGGGTGTTGGGAAGACTGGTGTTATGGAACATTGTGATCACAAGGGAGTGGAGCCTTGTGATGACAGAGGTCATGGAGCATTTTGAGTTCATTCTGATGACAATAGCATGAAGCACTATGATGATGGGCATGGTGCATTGTGATGACAGTGTTCATGGAGCATTGAGATGAAAAGGGGCATGGAGCATTGTAGTTACAAGGGTCTTGGCGCTTTGTGATGAGAAGGGCATGCAGCATTGTGATGAGAAGGCCATGGATAATGGTGATGACGAACGTCATTGGGCGTTGTGATGAAAAGTGTTATGGAACATTGTGATCCCAAGGGTTTAGAGCATTGTGATGGCAGATGTCATGGAGCATCTTGATTTAATTTGGATTACAATAGTGTGAAGCAATATGATGATGGGCATGTTGCATTGTGATGACAGGGTTCAGGGAGCATTTAGATGAAAAGTGGCATGGAGCATTGTGATTACAGGGTTCTTGGAACATTGTGATGACAAGGGCATGGAGCATTGTGATGAGAAGACCATGTGATGACCTGTGTCATGGAGATTTTGATGACAAGGGCATGAAGCATTGTTGTAAAAGGGATCTTAGAGCATTGTGATTACAAGGGTCATGGAGCCTTGTGATAAGAAGGCCGTGGAACATTGTGATGGCTGGGGTCATGGAGCATTGTTATGACAGTGGTAATGGAGCATTGTGATGCCAAGGGCTTGGAGCATTGGTCTGAAAAGTTTCATGGATTATTGGGATGAGAGTGGGCATGGAGCATTGTGATGACAAGGGCACGGAACACTGTGATACATGGGTTATGTAGGATTGTAACGACAATGGCATGGAGAATTGTGATGACAAGATCATGTAACATTGTGATGAGAAGTGTCATGGAGCATTGTGATGACAAAGACGTAGAGAATTGTGATGACAAGGGACATGGAGCATTGTGATGACCAGAGCATGGAGCATTGGTCTGACAAGTTTCATGGATTATTGTGATGACAAATGTCATGGAGCATTTTGATGACAAGGGCATGTGGCATTGTGATCGGAAGAGCAGGGAGCATTGTGATGACAAGGTTAAAGGAGCTTTGTGATGACAAGGTTGTGGAGCATTGTGATGACAAGAGGAAGTCATATTTTGATGCCATGGGTCATGGAGCACTGTTCTGACAAGGGCATGCAGCTTTGTGATGACAAGGTTCATGGAGCATTGAGATGAAAAGGGGCATGGAGCATTGTGATGACAGGGGTCTAGGAGCTTTGTGATGACAGAGGTCATGGATCATTTTGATTTCCTTGTCATGACAATAGCCTGAAGCATTATGATGATGGGCATGGTCCATTGTGATGACAGGTGTAATGGAGCATTGAGATGAAAAGGGGCATGGAGCATTGTGATTACAGGGGTATAGGAGCATTGTGATGACAAGAGCATGGAGCATTGTGATGAAAAGTGCTTGGAGCCTTTTCATGACATGTTTCAAGGAGCATTCTGATGACGAGTGTCAGGGAGCATTGTGATGACAAAGATCATGGAGCACTGTGATGACAGGTGTCATGGAGCATTGTGATGAGAAGGTCATGAGCATTGGGCTGAAAATATTCATGGAGTATGGTGGTGACTGGGTTCGTGGATCCTTTTGATGGCAAGGGAATGGAGCATTGTGATGACAAGGTCCTGGAGCATTGTGATGGGAAGACCATGGAGCCTGGTGATGACAAGTCTAATGGAGCATTCTGATGAAAAGGAGCATGGAGCATCTTGATTACAGGGCCCTGGAGCATTGTAATGACAAGAGCAAGGAGCTTTGTGATGAGAAGGCCATGGAGCATTCTCATGATTTGTGTCATGGTGTTTTATGATGACAAGGGCATGGAACATTGTGATTGCAGGCGTCTTGGAGCTTTGTGATGACAAGGGTCATGGAGCCTTGTGAGGAGAAGGCCGTGGGACATTATGATGGCAGGGGTCATGGAGCATTTTTATGACGGGGGTAATGGAACATTGTGATGAAAAGGGCACGGAACATAGGTCTATAAAATTTCATGGATTATTGTGATGACAGTGGGTATGGAGCATTGTGATGACAAGGGCTTGGAACACTGTGATACATGGGTCATGGAGGATTGTAATGACATGGGCATGGAGCATTGTGATGAGAAGGGCATCGAGAATTGTGATGACAAGCGTCATGGAGCTTTGTGATGACAAGGACATGGAGCAATATGATGAGACGTTTCAGGGAGCATTGTGATGACAATGGCATGGAGCATTGTGATGCCAAGGGTCATGGAGCTGTGTGATAACAAATGTCATGGAGCAGTTTGATGACAAGTGCATGGTGCATTGTGATGAGAAGGGCAGGGAGCATTGTGATGACAGGTGTTATGGAACATTGTGATGTCAGGGCTCATGGAGCATTGTGATGATATGGGCATGGAGCATGGTGATGACAGGTGTCATGGAACAGTGTGAGATGACAAGTGTTTTGAGCATTGTGATGACAAACATCTTGGATCATTGAGATGACAAGGGCATGGAGTAGTGTGATGACAGGCATCATGGAGCATTGTGATGAGTGTGTTATGGAACATTGTGATCACAAGGGTTTGGAGCATAGTGATGACAGAGGTCATGGATCATGTTGATTTCAAGGAGCATGGAACATTGTGATGACAAGGGCATGAAGCAATGTGATCCCAAGTTCCAGGGAGGATTGTTATGACAATGGTAATGGAGTATTGTGATGAGAATCACATGGAGCACCGTGATGACAAGGTCATGTAGCATTTTGCTGACAAAGGCATGGAGCATTGTGATGACAAGTGTCATGGAACATTGTGATAACAGGGGTCATAGAGCATTAGGATGACAAGAGCATGGACCATTTTGATGAGAAGAGTCATGGAGCATTTTGATGACAAGAGCCACAGCTCATTGTGTTGTCAGGGGTCATTGAGCATTGCGATGACAGTGGTCATGGAGGATTGGGCTGAAAATATTCTTGGAGCATTGTGAACACAAGGGAATGGAGCATTGTGGTGACAATATCCTTGAGCATTGTGATGAGATGACCATGGAGTATTTTGATGACAAGTCTCATGCAGCAAGCTGATGGAAAGGGGCATGAAACATTGTGATTACAGTTGTCTTGGAGCATTGTGATGACAAGAGCATGGAGCATTGTGATGAGAAGTCCATGGAACATTCTGATGACCTGCATCATGGAGCTTTGTGATGACAATGGCAATAGGCATTGTGATTACAGGGATCGTGGAACATTGTGATTTAAAGGGCATGGATCATTGTGATGACAAAGACATGGAGCCTTGTCATGAGAGGGTTCAAGGAGCATACTGACGACAAGTGTCAGGGAGCATTGTGATGACAAGTGTCATGGAGCACTGTGATGACAAGCGTCAAGGAGCCTTGTGATAACCGGGGTCTTGGAGCATTGTGATGAAAAGTGAATGCATCATTGTGAAGAAAAAGGCATGGTGCCTTGTCATGATAGGGTTCAAGGAGCATCCTGATGACACGTGTCAGGGAGCATTGTGATGAAAAGTGTATTGAGCATTGTGATGACAAAGGTCAGGGAGCATTGTGATGAGAAGTCCATGGATAATTTGGATGACGAGCGTCATGGGGTGTTGTGATGACAAGTGTTATGGAACATTGTGATCACAAGGTTTGAGGCATAGTGATGACAGAGGTCATGGAGCATTTTGATTTCATTGTGATGACAAAATCATGAAGCATTATGATGAAGGGCATGGTGCATTGTGATGATAGGGTTCATGGAGCACTGAGATGAAAAGTGTCATGGAGCATTGTTATGACTGGGGTCTTTTTTAAAATTATTTTTGCGATACGTGGGCCTCTCACTGTTGTGGCCTCTCCTGTTGCGGAGCACAGGCTCCGGACGCGCAGCCTCAGCAAACATGGCTCACGGGCCCAGCCGCTACGCGCATGTGGGATCTTCCCGGACCGGGGCATGAACTCGTGTCCCCTGCATCGGCAGGCGGACTCTCAACCACTGCGCCACCAGGGAAGCCCTATGACAGGGGTCTTGGAGCATTGTGATGACAAGGCCATGGTGCATTGTGATGAGAAGGCCAAGGAGAATTCTGATGACATGTGTCATGGAGATTCGTGATGACAAGGGCATAGAGCATTGTGATTACAGGGGTCTTGGAGCATTGAGATGAAAAGGGGCATGGATCATTGTGATTACAGGGGTGATGGAGCAATGTGATGACAAAGGAATCGAGCATTGTGATGAAATAGGCATGGAAACTTTTCATGACAGTGTTCAAGGAGGATTCTGATGACAAGTGTCAGGGAGCATTGCGATGACAATAGTCATGAAGCACTGTGATGAGAGGGCTAATGGAGCATTGTGATGAGAAGGTCATGGAGCATTGGGCTGAAAATATTCATGGAGTATTGTGATGACAGGAGTCATGGAGCATTGTGATGACAAGGGAATGGAGCATTGAGATGAGAAGAACATGGAGCATTGTGATGACAAGTCTCATGGAGCATTCTGATGAAAAGGGGCATGGAGCATTGTGATTACAGGGGTCTTGGAGCATTGTGATGACAATGGCATGGAGCAAATTGATGTGAAGGCCATGGAGTTTTCTGATGATGTGTCAGGGAGTTTTGTGATGAAAAGTGCATGGAGCATTGTGATTACACGGGTCTTGGGGCACTGTGATGACAATGGTCATGGAGTCTTGTGATGAAAAGGCCGTGGAACATTTTGATGGCATGGGTCATGGAGCATTGTTATGACAGTGGTAATGGAGCATTGTGATGACAAAGGCATGGAGCATTTTGATGAGAAGGGCATCGAGCATTGTGATGACAAGCATCATGGAGCTTTGAGATGACAAAGTCATGGAGCAATGTGATGAGAGGGTTCATGGAGCATTATGATGACAATGGCATGGAGCATTGTGATGCCAAAGGTCATGGACCTTTGTGATGACAAATGTCATGCAGCATTTTGATGACAAGGGCATGGTGCATTGTGATGAGTAGGACAGAGAGCAATGTGATGAGAGGGTCATGGAGCAGTTGGATGAAAATTATCATGGAACATTTTGATGACAGGGGTTATGGATCATTGTGATGTCAAGGGTCACCGAGCATTGTGATGAAAAGGGTCATGGTGCATTTTGATGACAGGGGTTATAGTACATTGTGATGTCAGGGGTCATGGAGCAGTGTGATGATAAGGGCATGTAGCATTGTGATGACAGGGGTCATGGAACATTGTGATGACATGGTTGAGGGAGTATTGGGATGACTAGTGATGGAACATTGTGATATCAGTGGTGAGAGAGCATTTTGATGAGAATTGCATGGAGAAATTTGATGACAAGGTTTATGGAGCATTGTGATGACAAGCTTGTGGAGAATTGTGATGACAAGTGCATGGCATATTGTGATGACATGTGTCATGGAGCATTGTGCTGACAAGCACATGGAGCATTTTGGTGACAATGGCATGGAACATTGTGATGACAGAGGCATGACGAATTGGTCTGACAAGTTTCATGGATTATTGTGGTGACAGTGGGCATGGCGAATTGTGATGACAAGGGCATGGAGCATTGTGAGGACAAGTTTGTGGAGTATTGTGAAGACAGGTGTCCGGGAGCATTGTGATGACATATGTTCTGTTCCATTGTGATGAGAATGGCATGGGTAATTGTGATGCCAAGTGTCATGGAGGATTGTGATGTCAAACGTAATGGAGCGTTGTGATGACCAGGTCTTGGTGCATTGTGATGACAAGGGCCATTGAGAAGTTTGATGACAAGGTCGTGAAGCATTGTGATGACAAGCGCATGTACCTTGCTATGACAGGGGTCATGGAGCATTGCGATTACAAATGCATGGAGAAGAGTGATGACAAGAGCATGTAGCATTGTGATGAGAAGAGTTATGGAGCATTGTGATGACAAGGATTTGGAGAATTGTGATGACAAGGGACATGGAGCATTGTGAGGAACAGGGCATGGAGCTCTGTGATGACAAGAACGTGGAGCATTGTAATGAGAAGTCCATGGATAACAGTGATGACGAGTGTCATGGAGCACTGTAACGGCAAGGGACATGGAGCATTGTGAGAACTGGTGTCATGGAGCATTGTGAGGACAGCTCTCATGGAGCATTGTGATGAGAGTTGTCATGGATCTTTCTGATGACAAGCTTGTGGAGTATTGTGATGACAATGGCATGGAGCATTGTGATGGAAAGGCTATGGATCATTGTGATGAAAAAGGCATGGACACTTTTCATGACAGGATTCAAGAAGCATTCCGAAGACAAGTGTCTGGGAGCATTGTGATGACAAGTGTATTGAGCATTGTGATGACAAAGGTCATGGAGCATTGAGATGACAAGGGCATGGAGTATTGTGATGACAGGCATCATGGAGCGTTGTGATGACAAGTGTTATGGAACATTGTGATCACACGGGTTTGGAATATTGCGATGACAGAGTTCATGGATCATATTGATTTCAAGGAGCTTGGATCTTTGTGATGACAAGGGCATGAAGCAATGTGATCCCAAGATGCATGGAGGATTGTGATGATAATGGTAATGGAGGAATATGATGACAAGCGCATGGAGCATTGTGATGAAAAGGTCATGTAGCGTTTTGCTGACAAAGGCATGGAGCATTGTGATGACAAGTGTCATGGAGCACTGTGATGACAAACATCACGTAGCATTGTGATTACAGGGGTCATGGAGCATTGGGATGTCACGGCCTAGGATAATTGTGTTGACAAGTGTTATGGAGAATTTTGATGACAAGAGTCCCGGATCATTGTGTTGTCAGGGGTCGTGGAGCATTTTGATGACAGTGGTCATTTAGCATTGGGATGACAAGGGTCATGGAGTATTGTGATCATAAGGTCATGGAGCATTGGGTTGAAAATTTTCATGGAGTATTGTGATGAGAGTTGTCATGGAGCATTGTGATGACAAGGGCATGGAGCACTGTGATGACAAGAACGTGGAGCATTGTAATGAGAAGTCCATGGATAATAGTGATGACGAGTGTCATGGAGCACTGTAACGGCAAGGGGCATGGAGCATTGTGAGAACAGGTGTCATGGAGCATTGTGAGGACAGCTCTCATGGATCATTGTGATAACAGTTGTCATGGAGATTTCTGATGACAAGCTTGTGGAGTATTGTGATGACAATGGCATGGAGCATTGTGATGGAAAGGGTATGGATCATTGTGATGAAAAAGGCATGGACCCTTTTCATGACAGGATTCAAGAAGCATTCCGAAGACAAGTGTCTGGGAGCATTGTGATGGCAAGTGTATTGAGTATTGTGATGACAAGGGTCATGGAGCATTGAGATGACAAGGACATGGAGTATTGTGCTGACAGGCATCATGGAGCTTTGTGATGACAAGTGTTATGGAACATTGTGATCACACGGGTTTGGAACAATGCGATGACAGAGTTCATGGATCATACTGATTTCAAGGAGCTTGGGTCTTTGTGATGACAAGGGCATGAAGCAATGTGATCTGAAGATGCATGGAGGATTGTGATGACAATGGTAATGGAGGAATATCTTGACAAGCGCATGGAGCATTGTGATGAAAAGGTCATGTAGCGTTTTGCTGACAAAGGCAAGGAGCATTGTGATGATAAGTGTCATGGAGCACTGTGATGACAAACATCACGTAGCATTGTGATTACAGGGGTCATGGAGCATTGGGATGACACGGCCAAGGATAATTGTTTTGACAAGTGTTATGGAGAATTTTGATGACAAGAGTCCCGGATCATTGTGTTTTCAGGGGTCATGGAGAATTTTGATGACAGTGGTCATGGAGCATTGGGATGACAAGGGTGATGGAGCATTGTGATCATAAGTTCATGGAGCATTGGGTTGAAAATATTCATGGATTATTGTGATGAGAGTTGTCATGGAGCATTGTGATGACAAGGGAATGGAGCATTGTGATGACAATGTCCTGGAGCATTTAATGAGAAGACCATGGAGCCATGTGATGACAAGTCTCATGGAGAATTATCACGAAAAGTGGCATGGAGCATTGTGATTACTGTGGTTTTGGAGCATTGTGATGTATAGGGCATGGAGCATTGTGATGAAAAAGGCATGGAGCCTTGTCATGACAGGGTTCCAAGAGCATATTGACATCAAGTGTCAGGGACCATTGTGATGACAAGTGTATAGAGCATTGTGATGCCAAAGCTCATGGAGCATTGTGAGGAGAAGTCCATGGATAATTTTGATGACGAGCGTCATGGGGCGTTGGGAGGACAGGTGTTATGGAACATTGTGATCACAAGGGAGTGGAGCCTTGTGATGACAGAGGTCATGGAGCATTTTGAGTTCATTCTGATGACAATAGCATGAAGCACTATGATGATGGGCATGGTGCATTGTGATGACAGTGTTCATGGAGCATTGAGATGAAAAGGGGCATGGAGCATTGTAGTTACAAGGGTCTTGGCGCTTTGTGATGAGAAGGGCATGCAGCATTGTGATGAGAAGGCCATGGATAATGGTGATGACGAACGTCATGGGGCGTTGTGATGAAAAGTGTTATGGAACATTGTGATCCCAAGGGTTTAGAGCATTGTGATGGCAGATGTGTTGGAGCATCTTGATTTAATTTGGATTACAATAGTGTGAAGCAATATGATGATGGGCATGTTGCATTGTGATGACAGGGTTCAGGGAGCATTTAGATGAAAAGTGGCATGGAGCATTGTGATTACAGGATTCTTGGAACATTGTGATGACAAGGGCATGGAGCATTGTGATGAGAAGACCATGTGATGACCTGTGTCATGGAGATTTTGATGACAAGGGCATGAAGCATTGTTGTAAAAGGGATCTTAGAGCATTGTGATTACAAGGGTCATGGAGCCTTGTGATAAGAAGGCCGTGGAACATTGTGATGGCTGGGGTCATGGAGCATTGTTATGACAGTGGTAATGGAGCATTGTGATGCCAAGGGCTTGGAGCATTGGTCTGAAAAGTTTCATGGATTATTGGGATGAGAGTGGGCATAGAGCATTGTGATGACAAGGGCACGGAACACTGTGATACATGGGTTATGTAGGATTGTAACGACAATGGCATGGAGAATTGTGATGACAAGATCATGTAACATTGTGATGAGAAGTGTCATGGAGCATTGTGATGACAAAGACGTAGAGAATTGTGATGACAAGGGACATGGAGCATTGTGATGACCAGAGCATGGAGCATTGGTCTGACAAGTTTCATGGATTATTGTGATGACAAATGTCATGGAGCATTTTGATGACAAGGGCATGTGGCATTGTGATCGGAAGAGCAGGGAGCATTGTGATGACAAGGTTAAAGGAGCTTTGTGATGACAAGGTTGTGGAGCATTGTGATGACAAGAGGAAGTCATATTTTGATGCCATGGGTCATGGAGCACTGTTCTGACAAGGGCATGCAGCTTTGTGATGACAAGGTTCATGGAGCATTGAGATGAAAAGAGGCATGGAGCATTGTGATGACAGGGGTCTAAAAGCTTTGTGATGACAGAGGTCATGGATCATTTTGATTTCCTTGTCATGACAATAGCCTGAAGCATTATGATGATGGGCATGGTCCATTGTGATGACAGGTGTAATGGAGCATTGAGATGAAAAGGGGCATGGAGCATTGTGATTACAGGGGTATAGGAGCATTGTGATGACAAGAGCATGGAGCATTGTGATGAAAAGTGCTTGGAGCCTTTTCATGACATGTTTCAAGGAGCATTCTGATGACGAGTGTCAGGGAGCATTGTGATGACAAAGATCATGGAGCACTGTGATGACAGGTGTCATGGAGCATTGTGATGAGAAGGTCATGAGCATTGGGCTGAAAATATTCATGGAGTATGGTGGTGACTGGGTTCGTGGATCCTTTTGATGGCAAGGGAATGGAGCATTGTGATGACAAGGTCCTGGAGCATTGTGATGGGAAGACCATGGAGCCTGGTGATGACAAGTCTAATGGAGCATTCTGATGAAAAGGAGCATGGAGCATCTTGATTACAGGGCCCTGGAGCATTGTAATGACAAGAGCAAGGAGCTTTGTGATGAGAAGGCCATGGAGCATTCTCATGATTTGTGTCATGGTGTTTTATGATGACAAGGGCATGGAACATTGTGATTGCAGGCGTCTTGGAGCTTTGTGATGACAAGGGTCATGGAGCCTTGTGAGGAGAAGGCCGTGGGACATTATGATGGCAGGGGTCATGGAGCATTTTTATGACGGGGGTAATGGAACATTGTGATGAAAAGGGCACGGAACATAGGTCTATAAAATTTCATGGATTATTGTGATGACAGTGGGTATGGAGCATTGTGATGACAAGGGCTTGGAACACTGTGATACATGGGTCATGGAGGATTGTAATGACATGGGCATGGAGCATTGTGATGAGAAGGGCATCGAGAATTGTGATGACAAGCGTCATGGAGCTTTGTGATGACAAGGACATGGAGCAATATGATGAGACGTTTCAGGGAGCATTGTGATGACAATGGCATGGAGCATTGTGATGCCAAGGGTCATGGAGCTGTGTGATAACAAGTGTCATGGAGCAGTTTGATGACAAGTGCATGGTGCATTGTGATGAGAAGGGCAGGGAGCATTGTGATGACAGGTGTTATGGAACATTGTGATGTCAGGGCTCATGGAGCATTGTGATGATATGGGCATGGAGCATGGTGATGACAGGTGTCATGGAACAGTGTGAGATGACAAGTGTTTTGAGCATTGTGATGACAAACATCTTGGATCATTGAGATGACAAGGGCATGGAGTAGTGTGATGACAGGCATCATGGAGCATTGTGATGAGTGTGTTATGGAACATTGTGATCACAAGGGTTTGGAGCATAGTGATGACAGAGGTCATGGATCATGTTGATTTCAAGGATCATGGAACATTGTGATGACAAGGGCATGAAGCAATGTGATCCCAAGTTTCAGGGAGGATTGTTATGACAATGGTAATGGAGTATTGTGATGAGAATCACATGGAGCACCGTGATGACAAGGTCATGTAGCATTTTGCTGACAAAGGCATGGAGCATTGTGATGACAAGTGTCATGGAACATTGTGATAACAGGGGTCATAGAGCATTAGGATGACAAGAGCATGGACCATTTTGATGAGAAGAGTCATGGAGCATTTTGATGACAAGAGCCACAGCTCATTGTGTTGTCAGGGGTCATTGAGCATTGCGATGACAGTGGTCATGGAGGATTGGGCTGAAAATATTCTTGGAGCATTGTGAACACAAGGGAATGGAGCATTGTGGTGACAATATCCTTGAGCATTGTGATGAGATGACCATGGAGTATTTTGATGACAAGTCTCATGGAGCAAGCTGATGGAAAGGGGCATGAAACATTGTGATTACAGTTGTCTTGGAGCATTGTGATGACAAGAGCATGGAGCATTGTGATGAGAAGTCCATGGAACATTCTGATGACCTGCATCATGGAGCTTTGTGATGACAATGGCAAGAGGCATTGTGATTACAGGGATCGTGGAGCATTGTGATGAAAAGGGCATGGATCATTGTGATGACAAAGACATGGAGCCTTGTCATGAGAGGGTTCAAGGAGCATACTGACGACAAGTGTCAGGGAGCATTGTGATGACAAGTGTCATGGAGCACTGTGATGACAAGCGTCATGGAGCCTTGTGATAACTGGTGTCTTGGAGCATTGTGATGAAAAGTGAATGCATCATTGTGAAGAAAAAGGCATGGTGCCTTGTCATGATAGGGTTCAAGGAGCACCCTGACGAGAAGTGTCAGGGAGCATTGTGATGAAAAGTGTATTGAGCATTGTGATGACAAAGGTCAGGGAGCATTGTGATGAGAAGTCCATGGATAATTTGGATGACGAGCGTCATGGGGTGTTGTGATGACAAGTGTTATGGAACATTGTGATCACAAGGTTTGAGGCATAGTGATGACAGAGGTCATGGAGCATTTTGATTTCATTGTGATGACAAAATCATGAAGCATTATGATGAAGGGCATGGTGCATTGTGATGATAGGGTTCATGGAGCACTGAGATGAAAAGTGTCATGGAGCATTGTTATGACTGGGGTCTTTTTTAAAATTATTTTTGCGATACGTGGGCCTCTCACTGTTGTGGCCTCTCCTGTTGCGGAGCACAGGCTCCGGACGCGCAGCCTCAGCAGCCATGGCTCACGGGCCCAGCCGCTCCGCGCATGTGGGATCTTCCCGGACCGGGGCATGAACTCGTGTCCCCTGCATCGGCAGGCGGACTCTCAACCACTGCGCCACCAGGGAAGCCCTATGACAGGGGTCTTGGAGCATTGTGATGACAAGGCCATGGTGCATTGTGATGAGAAGGCCAAGGAGAATTCTGATGACATGTGTCATGGAGATTCGTGATGACAAGGGCATAGAGCATTGTGATTACAGGGGTCTTGGAGCATTGAGATGAAAAGGGGCATGGATCATTGTGATTACAGGGGTGATGGAGCAATGTGATGACAAAGGAATCGAGCATTGTGATGAAATAGGCATGGAAACTTTTCATGACAGTGTTCAAGGAGGATTCTGATGACAAGTGTCAGGGAGCATTGCGATGACAATAGTCATGAAGCACTGTGATGAGAGGGCTAATGGAGCATTGGGATGAGAAGGTCATGGAGCATTGGGCTGAAAATATTCATGGAGTATTGTGATGACAGGAGTCATGGAGCATTGTGATGACAAGGGAATGGAGCATTGAGATGAGAAGAACATGGAGCATTGTGATGACAAGTCGCATGGAGCATTCTGATGAAAAGGGGCATGGAGCATTGTGATTACAGGGGTCTTGGAGCATTGTGATGACAATGGCATGGAGCAAATTGATGTGAAGGCCATGGAGTTTTCTGATGATGTGTCAGGGAGTTTTGTGATGAAAAGTGCATGGAGCATTGTGATTACACGGGTCTTGGGGCACTGTGATGACAATGGTCATGGAGCCTTGTGATGAAAAGGCCGTGGAACATTTTGATGGCATGGGTCATGGAGCATTGTTATGACAGTGGTAATGGAGCATTGTGATGACAAAGGCATGGAGCATTTTGATGAGAAGGGCATCGAGCATTGTGATGACAAGCATCATGGAGCTTTGAGATGACAAAGTCATGGAGCAATGTGATGAGAGGGTTCATGGAGCATTATGATGACAATGGCATGGAGCATTGTGATGCCAAAGGTCATGGACCTTTGTGATGACAAATGTCATGCAGCATTTTGATGACAAGGGCATGGTGCATTGTGATGAGTAGGACAGAGAGCAATGTGATGAGAGGGTCATGGAGCAGTTGGATGAAAATTATCATGGAACATTTTGATGACAGGGGTTATGGATCATTGTGATGTCAAGGGTCACCGAGCATTGTGATGAAAAGGGTCATGGTGCATTTTGATGACAGGGGTTATAGTACATTGTGATGTCAGGGGTCATGGAGCAGTGTGATGATAAGGGCATGTAGCATTGTGATGACAGGGGTCATGGAACATTGTGATGACATGGTTGAGGGAGTATTGGGATGACTAGTGATGGAACATTGTGATATCAGTGGTGAGAGAGCATTTTGATGAGAATTGCATGGAGAAATTTGATGACAAGGTTTATGGAGCATTGTGATGACAAGCTTGTGGAGAATTGTGATGACAAGTGCATGGCATATTGTGATGACATGTGTCATGGAGCATTGTGCTGACAAGCACATGGAGCATTTTGGTGACAATGGCATTGAACATTGTGATGACAGAGGCATGACGAATTGGTCTGACAAGTTTCATGGATTATTGTGGTGACAGTGGGCATGGCGAATTGTGATGACAAGGGCATGGAGCATTGTGAGGACAAGTTTGTGGAGTATTGTGAAGACAGGTGTCCGGGAGCATTGTGATGACATATGTTCTGTTCCATTGTGATGAGAATGGCATGGGTAATTGTGATGCCAAGTGTCATGGAGGATTGTGATGTCAAACGTAATGGAGCGTTGTGATGACCAGGTCTTGGTGCATTGTGATGACAAGGGCCATTGAGAAGTTTGATGACAAGGTCGTGAAGCATTGTGATGACAAGCGCATGTACCTTGCTATGACAGGGGTCATGGAGCATTGCGATTACAAATGCATGGAGAAGAGTGATGACAAGAGCATGTAGCATTGTGATGAGAAGTGTTATGGAGCATTGTGATGACAAGGACTTGGAGAATTGTGATGACAAGGGACATGGAGCATTGTGAGGACCAGGGCATGGAGCTCTGTGATGACAAGAACGTGGAGCATTGTAATGAGAAGTCCATGGATAACAGTGATGACGAGTGTCATGGAGCACTGTAACGGCAAGGGACATGGAGCATTGTGAGAACTGGTGTCATGGAGCATTGTGAGGACAGCTCTCATGGAGCATTGTGATGAGATTTGTCATGGATCTTTCTGATGACAAGCTTGTGGAGTATTGTGATGACAATGGCATGGAGCATTGTGATGGAAAGGCTATGGATCATTGTGATGAAAAAGGCATGGACACTTTTCATGACAGGATTCAAGAAGCATTCCGAAGACAAGTGTCTGGGAGCATTGTGATGACAAGTGTATTGAGCATTGTGATGACAAAGGTCATGGAGCATTGAGATGACAAGGGCATGGAGTATTGTGATGACAGGCATCATGGAGCTTTGTGATGACAAGTGTTATGGAACATTGTGATCACACGGGTTTGGAACATTGCGATGACAGAGTTCATGGATCATATTGATTTCAAGGAGCTTGGATCTTTGTGATGACAAGGGCATGAAGCAATGTGATCCCAAGATGCATGGAGGATTGTGATGATAATGGTAATGGAGGAATATGATGACAAGCGCATGGAGCATTGTGATGAAAAGGTCATGTAGCGTTTTGCTGACAAAGGCATGGAGCATTGTGATGACAAGTGTCATGGAGCACTGTGATGACAAACATCACGTAGCATTGTGATTACAGGGGTCATGGAGCATTGGGATGTCACGGCCTAGGATAATTGTGTTGACAAGTGTTATGGAGAATTTTGATGACAAGAGTCCCGGATCATTGTGTTGTCAGGGGTCGTGGAGCATTTTGATGACAGTGGTCATTTAGCATTGGGAAGACAAGGGTCATGGAGTATTGTGATCATAAGGTCATGGAGCATTGGGTTGAAAATTTTCATGGAGTATTGTGATGAGAGTTGTAATGGAGCATTGTGATGACAAAGGAATGGAGCATTGTGATGACAATGTCCTGGAGCATTTAATGAGAAGACCATGGAGCCATGTGATGACAAGTCTCATGGAGAATTCTCACGAAAAGTGGCATGGAGCATTGTGATTACTGTGGTTTTGGAGCATTGTGATGTATAGGGCATGGAGCATTGTGATGAAAAAGGCATGGAGCCTTGTCATGACAGGGTTCCAAGAGCATATTGACATCAAGTGTCAGGGACCATTGTGATGACAAGTGTATAGAGCATTGTGATGCCAAAGCTCATGGAGCATTGTGAGTAGAAGTCCATGGATAATTTTGATGACGAGCGTCATGGGGCGTTGGGAGGACAGGTGGTATGGAACATTGTGATCACAAGGGATTGGAGCCTTGTGATGACAGAGGTCATGGAGCATTTTGAGTTCATTCTGATGACAATAGCATGAAGCACTATGATGATGGGCATGGTGCATTGTGATGACAGTGTTCATGGAGCATTGAGATGAAAAGGGGCATGGAACATTGTAGTTACAAGTGTCTTGGCGCTTTGTGATGAGAAGGACATGCAGCATTGTGATGAGAAGGCCATGGATAATGGTGATGATGAGCGTCATGGGGCGTTGTGATGAAAAGTGTTATGGAACATTGTGATCCCAAGGGTTTAGAGCATTTTGATGGCAGATGTCATGGAGCATTTTGATTTCATTTGTATTACAATAGTGTGAAGCAATATGATGATGGGCATGTTGCATTGTGATGACAGGGTTCAGGGAGCATTTAGATGAAAAGTGGCATGGAGCATTGTGATTACAGGGTTCTTGGAACATTGTGATGAAAAGGGCATGGAGCATTATGATGAGAAGGCCATGGAGCATTCTGATGACCTGTGTCATGGAGATTTTGATGACAAGGGCATGAAGCATTGTTGTAACAGGGATCTTAGAGCATTGTGATTAAAAGGGTCATGGAGTCTTGTGATAAGAAGGCAGTGGAACATTGTGATGGCTGGGGTCATGGAGCATTGTTATGACAGTGGTAATGGAGCATTGTGATGACAAGGGCATGGAGAATTAGTCAGAAATGTTTCATGGATTATTGGGATGAGAGTGGGCATGGAGGATTGTGATGACAAGGGCCGGAACACTGTGATACATGGGTTATGTAGGATTGTAACGACAAGGGCATGGAGAATTGTGATGACAAGAGCAGGTAACATTGTGATGAGAAGTGTCATGGAGCATTGTGATGACAAAGACGTAGAGAATTGTGATGACAAGGGACATGGAGCATTGTGATGACCAGAGCATGGAGCATTGGTCTGACAAGTTTCATGGATTATTGTGATGACAAATGTCATGGAGCATTTTGATTACAAGGGCATGGGGCATTGTGAACGGAAGAGCAGGGAGCATTGTGATGACAAGGTTGAAGGAGCTTTGTGATGACAAGGTTGTGGAGCATTGTGATGACAAGCGGAAGTCACATTTTGATGCCATGGGTCATGGAGCACTGTTCTGACAAGGGCATGCATCTTTGTGATGACAAGGTTCATGGAGCATTGAGATGAAAAGGGGCATGGAGCATTGTGATGAGAAGGGCATCGAGAATTGTGATGACAAGCGTCATGGAGCTTTGTGATGACAAGGACATGGAGCAATATGATGAGACGTTTCAGGGAGCATTGTGATGACAATGGCATGGAGCATTGTGATGCCAAGGATCATGGAGCTGTGTGATAACAAATGTCATGGAGCAGTTTGATGACAAGGGCATGGTGCATTGTGATGAGAAGGGCAGGGAGCATTGTGATGACAGGTGTTATGCAACATTGTGATGTCAGGGCTCATGGAGCATTGTGATGATATGGGCATGGAGCATGGTGATGACAGGTTTCATGGAACAGTGTGAGATGCCAAGTATTTTGAGCATTGTAATGACAAACATCTTGGATCATTGAGATGACAAGGGCATGGAGTAGTGTGATGACAGGCATCATGGAGCATTGTGATGAGTGTGTTATGGAACATTGTGATCACAATTGTTTGGAGCATAGTGATGACAGAGGTCATGGATCATGTTGATTTCAAGGAGCATGGAACATTGTGATGCCAAGGGCATGAAGCAATGTGATCCCAAGTTTCAGGGAGGATTGCTATGACAATGGTAATGGAGTATTGTGATGAGAATCACATGGAGCACCGTGATGACAAGGTCATGTAGCATTTTGCTGACAAAGGCATGGAGCATTGTGATGACAAGTGTCATGGAACATTGTGATAACAGGGGTCATAGAGCATTAGGATGACAAGAGCATGGGCCATTTTGATGAGAAGAGTCATGGAGCATTTTGATGAGAAGAGCCACAGCTCATTGTGTTGTCAGGGGTCATTGAGCGTTGTGATGACAGTGGTCATGGAGGATTGGGCTGAAAATATTCTTGGAGCATTGTGAACACAAGGGAATGGAGCATTGTGGTGACAATATCGTTGAGCATTGTGATGAGATGACCATGGAGTATTTTGATGACAAGTCTCATGGAGCAAGCTGATGGAAAGGGGCATGGAGCATTGTGATTACAGTTGTCTTGGAGCATTGTGATGACAAGAGCATGGAGCATTTTGATGAGAAGTCCATGGAACATTCTGATGACCTGCATCATGGAGCTTTGTGATGACAATGGCAAGAGGCATTGTGATTACAGGGATCGTGGAGCATTGTGATGAAAAGGGCATGGATCATTGTGATGACAAAGACATGGAGCCTTGTCATGAGAGGGTTCAAGGAGCATACTGACGACAAGTGTCAGGGAGCATTGTGATGACAAGTGTCATGGAGCACTGTGATGACAAGCGTCATGGAGCCTTGTGATAACCGGGGTCTTGGAGCATTGTGATGAAAAGTGAATGCATCATTGTGAAGAAAAAGGCATGGTGCCTTGTCATGATAGGGTTCAAGGAGCACCCTGACGACACGTGTCAGGGAGCATTGTGATGAAAAGTGTATTGAGCATTGTGATGACAAAAGTCAGGGAGCATTGTGATGAGAAGTCCATGGATAATTTGGATGACGAGCGTCATTGGGTGTTGTGATGACAAGTGTTATGGAACATTGTGATCACAAGGGTTTGAGGCATAGTTATGACAGAGGTCATGGAGCATTTTGATTTCATTGTGATGACAAAATCATGAAGCATTATGATGAAGGGCATGGTGCATTGTGATGATAGGGTTCATGGAGCACTGAGATGAAAAGTGTCATGGAGCATTGTTATGACAGGGGTCTTTTTTTAAATTATTTTTGCGATACGCGGGCCTCTCACTGTTGTGGCCTCTCCTGTTGCAGAGCACAGGCTCCGGACGCGCAGCCTCAGCAGCCATGGCTCACGGGCCCAGCCGCTCCGCGGCATGTGGGATCTTCCCAGACCGGGGCACGAACTCGTGTCCCCTGCATCGGCAGGCTGACTCTCAACCACTGCGCCACCAGGGAAGCCCTATGACAGGGGTCTTGGAGCATTGTGATGACAAGGACATGGTGCATTGTGATGAGAAGGCCAAGGAGAATTCTGATGACATGCGTCATGGAGATTCGTGATGACAAGGGCATAGAGCATTGTGATTACAGGGGTCTTGGAGCATTGAGATGAAAAGCGGCATGGAGCATTGTGATTACAGGGGTAATGGAGCATTGTGATGACAAAGGAATCGAGCATTGTGATGAAATAGGCATGGAACCTTTTCATGACAGGGTTCAAGGAGGATTCTGATGACAAGTGTCAGGTAGCATTGCGATGACAATAGTCATGAAGCACTGTGATGAGAGGGCTAATGGAGCATTGTGATGAGAAGGTCATGGAGCATTGGGCTGAAAATATTCATGGAGTATTGTGATGACAGGAGTCATGGAGCATTGTGATGACAAGGGAATGGAGCATTGAGATGAGAAGAACATGGAGCATTGTGATGACATGTCTCAATGAGCATTGTGATGAAAAGGGGCATGGAGCATTTTGCTTACAGGGGTCTTGGAGCATTGTGATGACAATGGCATTGAGCTATTTGATGTGAAGGCCATGGAGATTTCTGATGTTGTGTCATGGAGTTTTGTGATGAAAAGTGCATGGAGCATTGTGATTACACGGGTCTTGGGGCACTGTGATGACAATGGTCATGGAGCCTTGTGATGAAAAGGCCGTGGAACATTTTGATGGCATGGGTCATGGAGCATTGTTATGACAGTGGTAATGGAGCATTGTGATGACAAAGGCATGGAGCATTTTGATGAGAAGGACATCGAGCATTGTGATGACAAGCATCATGGAGCTTTGAGATGACAAAGTCATGGAGCAATGTGATGAGAGGGTTCATGGAGCATTATGATGACAATGGCATGGAGCATTGTGATGCCAAAGGTCATGGACCTTTGTGATGACAAATGTCATGCAGCATTTTGATGACAAGGGCATGGTGCATTGTGATGAGTAGGACAGAGAGCAATGTGATGAGAGGGTCATGGAGCAGTTGGATGAAAAGTGTCATGGAACATTTTGATGACAGGGGTTATGGATCATTGTGATGACAATGGTCACCGAGCATTGTGATGAAAAGGGTCATGGTGCATTTTGATGACAGGGGTTATAGTACATTGTGATGTCAGGGGTCATGGAGCAGTGTGATGATAAGGGCATGTAGCATTGTGATGACAGGGGTCATGGAACATTGTGATGACATGGTTGTGGGAGTATTGTGATGACCAGTGATGGAAAATTGTGATATCAGTGGTGAGAGAGCATTTTGATGAGAATTGCATGGAGAAATTTGATGACAAGGTTTATGGAGCATTGTGATGACAAGCTTGTGGAGAATTGTGATGACAAGTGCATGGCATATTGTGATGACATGTGTCATGGAGCATTGTGCTGACAAGCACATGGAGCATTTTGGTGACAATGGCATGGAGCATTGTGATGACAGAGGCATGACGAATAGGTCTGACAAGTTTCCTGGATTATTGTGGTGACAGTGGGCATGGCGAATTGTAATGACAAGGGCATGGAGCATTGTGAGGACAAGTTTGAGGAGTATTGTGAAGACAGGTGTCCGGGAGCATTGTGATGACATATGTTCTGGTCCATTGTGATGAGAATGGCATGGCTAATTGTGATGCCAAGTGTCATGGAGGATTGTGATGTCAAACGTAATGGAGCGTTGTGATGACAAGGTCTTGGTGCATTGTGATGACAAGGGCCATTGAGAAGTTTGATGACAAGGTCGTGAAGCATTGTGATGACAAGCGCATGTACCTTGCTAGGACAGGGGTCATGGAGCATTGTGATTACAAATGCATGGAGAATAGTGATGACAAGAGCATGTAGCATTGTGATGAGAAGTGTTTTGGAGCATTGTGATGACAAGGCCGTGGAGAATTGTGATGACAAGGGACATGGAGCATTGTGAGGACCAGGGCATGGAGCACTGTGATGACAAGAACGTGGGGCATTGTAATGAGAAGTCCATGGATAATAGTAATGACGAGTGTCATGGAGCACTGTAATGGCAAGGGGCATGGAGCATTGTGAGGACAGCTGTCATGGAGCATTGTGGTGACAGGGGTCATGGAGCATTATGATGACAATTGTCATGGGGCTTTCTAATGACAAGCTTGTGGAGTATTGTGATGACAATGGCATGGAGCATTGTGATGGAAAGGGTATGGATCATTGTGATGAAAAAGGCATGGACCCTTTTCATGAGAGGATTCAAGGAGCATTCCGAAGACAAGTGTCAGGGAGCATTGTGATGACAAGTGTATTGAGCATTGTGATGGCAAAGGTCATGGAGCATTGAGATGACAAGGGCATGGAGTATTGTGATGACAGGCATCATGGAGCGTTGTGATGACAAGTGTTATGGAACATTGTGATCACACGGATTTGGAGCATTGCGATGACAGAGTTCATGGATCATATTGATTTCAAGGAGCATGGATCTTTGTGATGACAACGGCAGGAAGCAATGTGAACCCAAGATGCATGGAGGATTTTGATGACAATGGTAATGGAGGAATATGATGACAATCGCATGGAGCATTGTGATGAAAAGGTCATGCAGCGTTTTGCGGACAAAGGCATGGAGAATTGTGATGACAAGTGTCATGGAGCACTGTGATGATAAATATCACGTAACATTGTGATTACAGGGGTCATGGAGCATTGGGAAGACACGGCCAAGGATCATAGTGTTGACAAGTGTTATGGAGAATTTTGATGACAAGAGTCCCGGATCATTGTGTTGTCAGGGGTCATGGAGTGTTGTGATGACAGTGGTCATGGAGCATTGGGATGACAAGGGTGATGGAGCCTTGTGATCATAAGGTCATGGAGCATTAGGTTGAAAATGTTCATGGAGTATTGTGATGAGAGTTGTCATGGAGCATTGTGATGACAAAGGAATGGAGCATTGAGATGAGAAGAACATGGAGCATGGTGATGACAAGTCTCATGGAGCATTCTGATGAAAAGGGGCATGGAGCATTGTGATTACTGGGGTCTTGGAGCATTGTGATGACAATGGCATGGAGCAAATTGATGTGAAGGCCATGGAGTTTTCTGATGATGTGTCAGGGAGTTTTGTGATGAAAAGTGCATGGAGCATTGTGATTACACGGGTCTTGGGG
Source organism: Mesoplodon densirostris (assembly GCF_025265405.1). Classification (NCBI taxonomy): domain Eukaryota; kingdom Metazoa; phylum Chordata; class Mammalia; order Artiodactyla; family Ziphiidae; genus Mesoplodon; species Mesoplodon densirostris. The sequence continues at coordinate 5,807,233 of NC_082682.1, forward strand.
CACTGTGATGACAATGGTCATGGAGCCTTGTGATGAAAAGGCCGTGGAACATTTTGATGGCATGGGTCATGGAGCATTGTTATGACAGTGGTAATGGAGCATTGTGATGACAAAGGCATGGAGCATTTTGATGAGAAGGGCATCGAGCATTGTGATGACAAGCATCATGGAGCTTTGAGATGACAAAGTCATGGAGCAATGTGATGAGAGGGTTCATGGAGCATTATGATGACAATGGCATGGAGCATTGTGATGCCAAAGGTCATGGACCTTTGTGATGACAAATGTCATGCAGCATTTTGATGACAAGGGCATGGTGCATTGTGATGAGTAGGACAGAGAGCAATGTGATGAGAGGGTCATGGAGCAGTTGGATGAAAATTATCATGGAACATTTTGATGACAGGGGTTATGGATCATTGTGATGTCAAGGGTCACCGAGCATTGTGATGAAAAGGGTCATGGTGCATTTTGATGACAGGGGTTATAGTACATTGTGATGTCAGGGGTCATGGAGCAGTGTGATGATAAGGGCATGTAGCATTGTGATGACAGGGGTCATGGAACATTGTGATGACATGGTTGAGGGAGTATTGGGATGACTAGTGATGGAACATTGTGATATCAGTGGTGAGAGAGCATTTTGATGAGAATTGCATGGAGAAATTTGATGACAAGGTTTATGGAGCATTGTGATGACAAGCTTGTGGAGAATTGTGATGACAAGTGCATGGCATATTGTGATGACATGTGTCATGGAGCATTGTGCTGACAAGCACATGGAGCATTTTGGTGACAATGGCATTGAACATTGTGATGACAGAGGCATGACGAATTGGTATGACAAGTTTCATGGATTATTGTGGTGACAGTGGGCATGGCGAATTGTGATGACAAGGGCATGGAGCATTGTGAGGACAAGTTTGTGGAGTATTGTGAAGACAGGTGTCCGGGAGCATTGTGATGACATATGTTCTGTTCCATTGTGATGAGAATGGCATGGGTAATTGTGATGCCAAGTGTCATGGAGGATTGTGATGTCAAACGTAATGGAGCGTTGTGATGACCAGGTCTTGGTGCATTGTGATGACAAGGGCCATTGAGAAGTTTGATGACAAGGTCGTGAAGCATTGTGATGACAAGCGCATGTACCTTGCTATGACAGGGGTCATGGAGCATTGCGATTACAAATGCATGGAGAAGAGTGATGACAAGAGCATGTAGCATTGTGATGAGAAGTGTTATGGAGCATTGTGATGACAAGGACTTGGAGAATTGTGATGACAAGGGACATGGAGCATTGTGAGGACCAGGGCATGGAGCTCTGTGATGACAAGAACGTGGAGCATTGTAATGAGAAGTCCATGGATAACAGTGATGACGAGTGTCATGGAGCACTGTAACGGCAAGGGACATGGAGCATTGTGAGAACTGGTGTCATGGAGCATTGTGAGGACAGCTCTCATGGAGCATTGTGATGAGATTTGTCATGGATCTTTCTGATGACAAGCTTGTGGAGTATTGTGATGACAATGGCATGGAGCATTGTGATGGAAAGGCTATGGATCATTGTGATGAAAAAGGCATGGACACTTTTCATGACAGGATTCAAGAAGCATTCCGAAGACAAGTGTCTGGGAGCATTGTGATGACAAGTGTATTGAGCATTGTGATGACAAAGGTCATGGAGCATTGAGATGACAAGGGCATGGAGTATTGTGATGACAGGCATCATGGAGCTTTGTGATGACAAGTGTTATGGAACATTGTGATCACACGGGTTTGGAACATTGCGATGACAGAGTTCATGGATCATATTGATTTCAAGGAGCTTGGATCTTTGTGATGACAAGGGCATGAAGCAATGTGATCCCAAGATGCATGGAGGATTGTGATGATAATGGTAATGGAGGAATATGATGACAAGCGCATGGAGCATTGTGATGAAAAGGTCATGTAGCGTTTTGCTGACAAAGGCATGGAGCATTGTGATGACAAGTGTCATGGAGCACTGTGATGACAAACATCACGTAGCATTGTGATTACAGGGGTCATGGAGCATTGGGATGTCACGGCCTAGGATAATTGTGTTGACAAGTGTTATGGAGAATTTTGATGACAAGAGTCCCGGATCATTGTGTTGTCAGGGGTCGTGGAGCATTTTGATGACAGTGGTCATTTAGCATTGGGAAGACAAGGGTCATGGAGTATTGTGATCATAAGGTCATGGAGCATTGGGTTGAAAATTTTCATGGAGTATTGTGATGAGAGTTGTAATGGAGCATTGTGATGACAAAGGAATGGAGCATTGTGATGACAATGTCCTGGAGCATTTAATGAGAAGACCATGGAGCCATGTGATGACAAGTCTCATGGAGAATTCTCACGAAAAGTGGCATGGAGCATTGTGATTACTGTGGTTTTGGAGCATTGTGATGTATAGGGCATGGAGCATTGTGATGAAAAAGGCATGGAGCCTTGTCATGACAGGGTTCCAAGAGCATATTGACATCAAGTGTCAGGGACCATTGTGATGACAAGTGTATAGAGCATTGTGATGCCAAAGCTCATGGAGCATTGTGAGGAGAAGTCCATGGATAATTTTGATGACGAGCGTCATGGGGCGTTGGGAGGACAGGTGGTATGGAACATTGTGATCACAAGGGATTGGAGCCTTGTGATGACAGAGGTCATGGAGCATTTTGAGTTCATTCTGATGACAATAGCATGAAGCACTATGATGATGGGCATGGTGCATTGTGATGACAGTGTTCATGGAGCATTGAGATGAAAAGGGGCATGGAACATTGTAGTTACAAGTGTCTTGGCGCTTTGTGATGAGAAGGACATGCAGCATTGTGATGAGAAGGCCATGGATAATGGTGATGATGAGCGTCATGGGGCGTTGTGATGAAAAGTGTTATGGAACATTGTGATCCCAAGGGTTTAGAGCATTTTGATGGCAGATGTCATGGAGCATTTTGATTTCATTTGTATTACAATAGTGTGAAGCAATATGATGATGGGCATGTTGCATTGTGATGACAGGGTTCAGGGAGCATTTAGATGAAAAGTGGCATGGAGCATTGTGATTACAGGGTTCTTGGAACATTGTGATGAAAAGGGCATGGAGCATTATGATGAGAAGGCCATGGAGCATTCTGATGACCTGTGTCATGGAGATTTTGATGACAAGGGCATGAAGCATTGTTGTAACAGGGATCTTAGAGCATTGTGATTAAAAGGGTCATGGAGTCTTGTGATAAGAAGGCAGTGGAACATTGTGATGGCTGGGGTCATGGAGCATTGTTATGACAGTGGTAATGGAGCATTGTGATGACAAGGGCATGGAGAATTAGTCAGAAATGTTTCATGGATTATTGGGATGAGAGTGGGCATGGAGGATTGTGATGACAAGGGCCGGAACACTGTGATACATGGGTTATGTAGGATTGTAACGACAAGGGCATGGAGAATTGTGATGACAAGAGCAGGTAACATTGTGATGAGAAGTGTCATGGAGCATTGTGATGACAAAGACGTAGAGAATTGTGATGACAAGGGACATGGAGCATTGTGATGACCAGAGCATGGAGCATTGGTCTGACAAGTTTCATGGATTATTGTGATGACAAATGTCATGGAGCATTTTGATTACAAGGGCATGGGGCATTGTGAACGGAAGAGCAGGGAGCATTGTGATGACAAGGTTGAAGGAGCTTTGTGATGACAAGGTTGTGGAGCATTGTGATGACAAGCGGAAGTCACATTTTGATGCCATGGGTCATGGAGCACTGTTCTGACAAGGGCATGCATCTTTGTGATGACAAGGTTCATGGAGCATTGAGATGAAAAGGGGCATGGAGCATTGTGATGAGAAGGGCATCGAGAATTGTGATGACAAGCGTCATGGAGCTTTGTGATGACAAGGACATGGAGCAATATGATGAGACGTTTCAGGGAGCATTGTGATGACAATGGCATGGAGCATTGTGATGCCAAGGATAATGGAGCTGTGTGATAACAAATGTCATGGAGCAGTTTGATGACAAGGGCATGGTGCATTGTGATGAGAAGGGCAGGGAGCATTGTGATGACAGGTGTTATGGAACATTGTGATGTCAGGGCTCATGGAGCATTGTGATGATATGGGCATGGAGCATGGTGATGACAGGTTTCATGGAACAGTGTGAGATGCCAAGTGTTTTGAGAATTGTAATGACAAACATCTTGGATCATTGAGATGACAAGGGCATGGAGTAGTGTGATGACAGGCATCATGGAGCATTGTGATGAGTGTGTTATGGAACATTGTGATCACAATTGTTTGGAGCATAGTGATGACAGAGGTCATGGATCATGTTGATTTCAAGGAGCATGGAACATTGTGATGCCAAGGGCATGAAGCAATGTGATCCCAAGTTTCAGGGAGGATTGCTATGACAATGGTAATGGAGTATTGTGATGAGAATCACATGGAGCACCGTGATGACAAGGTCATGTAGCATTTTGCTGACAAAGGCATGGAGCATTGTGATGACAAGTGTCATGGAACATTGTGATAACAGGGGTCATAGAGCATTAGGATGACAAGAGCATGGACCATTTTGATGAGAAGAGTCATGGAGCATTTTGATGACAAGAGCCACAGCTCATTGTGTTGTCAGGGGTCATTGAGCGTTGTGATGACAGTGGTCATGGAGGATTGGGCTGAAAATATTCTTGGAGCATTGTGAACACAAGGGAATGGAGCATTGTGGTGACAATATCGTTGAGCATTGTGATGAGATGACCATGGAGTATTTTGATGACAAGTCTCATGGAGCAAGCTGATGGAAAGGGGCATGGAGCATTGTGATTACAGTTGTCTTGGAGCATTGTGATGACAAGAGCATGGAGCATTTTGATGAGAAGTCCATGGAACATTCTGATGACCTGCATCATGGAGCTTTGTGATGACAATGGCAAGAGGCATTGTGATTACAGGGATCGTGGAGCATTGTGATGAAAAGGGCATGAATCATTGTGATGACAAAGACATGGAGCCTTGTCATGAGAGGGTTCAAGGAGCATACTGACGACAAGTGTCAGGGAGCATTGTGATGACAAGTGTCATGGAGCACTGTGATGACAAGCGTCATGGAGCCTTGTGATAACCGGGGTCTTGGAGCATTGTGATGAAAAGTGAATGCATCATTGTGAAGAAAAAGGCATGGTGCCTTGTCATGATAGGGTTCAAGGAGCACCCTGACGACACGTGTCAGGGAGCATTGTGATGAAAAGTGTATTGAGCATTGTGATGACAAAAGTCAGGGAGCATTGTGATGAGAAGTCCATGGATAATTTGGATGACGAGCGTCATGGGGTGTTGTGATGACAAGTGTTATGGAACATTGTGATCACAAGGGTTTGAGGCATAGTTATGACAGAGGTCATGGAGCATTTTGATTTCATTGTGATGACAAAATCATGAAGCATTATGATGAAGGGCATGGTGCATTGTGATGATAGGGTTCATGGAGCACTGAGATGAAAAGTGTCATGGAGCATTGTTATGACAGGGGTCTTTTTTAAAATTATTTTTGCGATACGCGGGCCTCTCACTGTTGTGGCCTCTCCTGTTGCAGAGCACAGGCTCCGGACGCGCAGCCTCAGCAGCCATGGCTCACGGGCCCAGCCGCTCCGCGGCATGTGGGATCTTCCCAGACCGGGGCACGAACTCGTGTCCCCTGCATCGGCAGGCTGACTCTCAACCACTGCGCCACCAGGGAAGCCCTATGACAGGGGTCTTGGAGCATTGTGATGACAAGGACATGGTGCATTGTGATGAGAAGGCCAAGGAGAATTCTGATGACATGCGTCATGGAGATTCGTGATGACAAGGGCATAGAGCATTGTGATTACAGGGGTCTTGGAGCATTGAGATGAAAAGCGGCATGGAGCATTGTGATTACAGGGGTAATGGAGCATTGTGATGACAAAGGAATCGAGCATTGTGATGAAATAGGCATGGAACCTTTTCATGACAGGGTTCAAGGAGGATTCTGATGACAAGTGTCAGGTAGCATTGCGATGACAATAGTCATGAAGCACTGTGATGAGAGGGCTAATGGAGCATTGTGATGAGAAGGTCATGGAGCATTGGGCTGAAAATATTCATGGAGTATTGTGATGACAGGAGTCATGGAGCATTGTGATGACAAGGGAATGGAGCATTGAGATGAGAAGAACATGGAGCATTGTGATGACATGTCTCAATGAGCATTGTGATGAAAAGGGGCATGGAGCATTTTGCTTACAGGGGTCTTGGAGCATTGTGATGACAATGGCATTGAGCTATTTGATGTGAAGGCCATGGAGATTTCTGATGTTGTGTCATGGAGTTTTGTGATGAAAAGTGCATGGAGCATTGTGATTACACGGGTCTTGGGGCACTGTGATGACAATGGTCATGGAGCCTTGTGATGAAAAGGCCGTGGAACATTTTGATGGCATGGGTCATGGAGCATTGTTATGACAGTGGTAATGGAGCATTGTGATGACAAAGGCATGGAGCATTTTGATGAGAAGGACATCGAGCATTGTGATGACAAGCATCATGGAGCTTTGAGATGACAAAGTCATGGAGCAATGTGATGAGAGGGTTCATGGAGCATTATGATGACAATGGCATGGAGCATTGTGATGCCAAAGGTCATGGACCTTTGTGATGACAAATGTCATGCAGCATTTTGATGACAAGGGCATGGTGCATTGTGATGAGTAGGACAGAGAGCAATGTGATGAGAGGGTCATGGAGCAGTTGGATGAAAAGTGTCATGGAACATTTTGATGACAGGGGTTATGGATCATTGTGATGACAATGGTCACCGAGCATTGTGATGAAAAGGGTCATGGTGCATTTTGATGACAGGGGTTATAGTACATTGTGATGTCAGGGGTCATGGAGCAGTGTGATGATAAGGGCATGTAGCATTGTGATGACAGGGGTCATGGAACATTGTGATGACATGGTTGTGGGAGTATTGTGATGACCAGTGATGGAAAATTGTGATATCAGTGGTGAGAGAGCATTTTGATGAGAATTGCATGGAGAAATTTGATGACAAGGTTTATGGAGCATTGTGATGACAAGCTTGTGGAGAATTGTGATGACAAGTGCATGGCATATTGTGATGACATGTGTCATGGAGCATTGTGCTGACAAGCACATGGAGCATTTTGGTGACAATGGCATGGAGCATTGTGATGACAGAGGCATGACGAATAGGTCTGACAAGTTTCCTGGATTATTGTGGTGACAGTGGGCATGGCGAATTGTAATGACAAGGGCATGGAGCATTGTGAGGACAAGTTTGAGGAGTATTGTGAAGACAGGTGTCCGGGAGCATTGTGATGACATATGTTCTGGTCCATTGTGATGAGAATGGCATGGCTAATTGTGATGCCAAGTGTCATGGAGGATTGTGATGTCAAACGTAATGGAGCGTTGTGATGACAAGGTCTTGGTGCATTGTGATGACAAGGGCCATTGAGAAGTTTGATGACAAGGTCGTGAAGCATTGTGATGACAAGCGCATGTACCTTGCTAGGACAGGGGTCATGGAGCATTGTGATTACAAATGCATGGAGAATAGTGATGACAAGAGCATGTAGCATTGTGATGAGAAGTGTTTTGGAGCATTGTGATGACAAGGCCGTGGAGAATTGTGATGACAAGGGACATGGAGCATTGTGAGGACCAGGGCATGGAGCACTGTGATGACAAGAACGTGGGGCATTGTAATGAGAAGTCCATGGATAATAGTAATGACGAGTGTCATGGAGCACTGTAATGGCAAGGGGCATGGAGCATTGTGAGGACAGCTGTCATGGAGCATTGTGGTGACAGGGGTCATGGAGCATTATGATGACAATTGTCATGGGGCTTTCTAATGACAAGCTTGTGGAGTATTGTGATGACAATGGCATGGAGCATTGTGATGGAAAGGGTATGGATCATTGTGATGAAAAAGGCATGGACCCTTTTCATGAGAGGATTCAAGGAGCATTCCGAAGACAAGTGTCAGGGAGCATTGTGATGACAAGTGTATTGAGCATTGTGATGGCAAAGGTCATGGAGCATTGAGATGACAAGGGCATGGAGTATTGTGATGACAGGCATCATGGAGCGTTGTGATGACAAGTGTTATGGAACATTGTGATCACACGGATTTGGAGCATTGCGATGACAGAGTTCATGGATCATATTGATTTCAAGGAGCATGGATCTTTGTGATGACAACGGCAGGAAGCAATGTGAACCCAAGATGCATGGAGGATTTTGATGACAATGGTAATGGAGGAATATGATGACAATCGCATGGAGCATTGTGATGAAAAGGTCATGCAGCGTTTTGCGGACAAAGGCATGGAGAATTGTGATGACAAGTGTCATGGAGCACTGTGATGATAAATATCACGTAACATTGTGATTACAGGGGTCATGGAGCATTGGGAAGACACGGCCAAGGATCATAGTGTTGACAAGTGTTATGGAGAATTTTGATGACAAGAGTCCCGGATCATTGTGTTGTCAGGGGTCATGGAGTGTTGTGATGACAGTGGTCATGGAGCATTGGGATGACAAGGGTGATGGAGCCTTGTGATCATAAGGTCATGGAGCATTAGGTTGAAAATGTTCATGGAGTATTGTGATGAGAGTTGTCATGGAGCATTGTGATGACAAAGGAATGGAGCATTGAGATGAGAAGAACATGGAGCATGGTGATGACAAGTCTCATGGAGCATTCTGATGAAAAGGGGCATGGAGCATTGTGATTACTGGGGTCTTGGAGCATTGTGATGACAATGGCATGGAGCAAATTGATGTGAAGGCCATGGAGTTTTCTGATGATGTGTCAGGGAGTTTTGTGATGAAAAGTGCATGGAGCATTGTGATTACACGGGTCTTGGGGCACTGTGATGACAATGGTCATGGAGCCTTGTGATGAAAAGGCCGTGGAACATTTTGATGGCATGGGTCATGGAGCATTGTTATGACAGTGGTAATGGAGCATTGTGATGACAAAGGCATGGAGCATTTTGATGAGAAGGGCATCGAGCATTGTGATGACAAGCATCATGGAGCTTTGAGATGACAAAGTCATGGAGCAATGTGATGAGAGGGTTCATGGAGCATTATGATGACAATGGCATGGAGCATTGTGATGCCAAAGGTCATGGACCTTTGTGATGACAAATGTCATGCAGCATTTTGATGACAAGGGCATGGTGCATTGTGATGAGTAGGACAGAGAGCAATGTGATGAGAGGGTCATGGAGCAGTTGGATGAAAATTATCATGGAACATTTTGATGACAGGGGTTATGGATCATTGTGATGTCAAGGGTCACCGAGCATTGTGATGAAAAGGGTCATGGTGCATTTTGATGACAGGGGTTATAGTACATTGTGATGTCAGGGGTCATGGAGCAGTGTGATGATAAGGGCATGTAGCATTGTGATGACAGGGGTCATGGAACATTGTGATGACATGGTTGAGGGAGTATTGGGATGACTAGTGATGGAACATTGTGATATCAGTGGTGAGAGAGCATTTTGATGAGAATTGCATGGAGAAATTTGATGACAAGGTTTATGGAGCATTGTGATGACAAGCTTGTGGAGAATTGTGATGACAAGTGCATGGCATATTGTGATGACATGTGTCATGGAGCATTGTGCTGACAAGCACATGGAGCATTTTGGTGACAATGGCATTGAACATTGTGATGACAGAGGCATGACGAATTGGTATGACAAGTTTCATGGATTATTGTGGTGACAGTGGGCATGGCGAATTGTGATGACAAGGGCATGGAGCATTGTGAGGACAAGTTTGTGGAGTATTGTGAAGACAGGTGTCCGGGAGCATTGTGATGACATATGTTCTGTTCCATTGTGATGAGAATGGCATGGGTAATTGTGATGCCAAGTGTCATGGAGGATTGTGATGTCAAACGTAATGGAGCGTTGTGATGACCAGGTCTTGGTGCATTGTGATGACAAGGGCCATTGAGAAGTTTGATGACAAGGTCGTGAAGCATTGTGATGACAAGCGCATGTACCTTGCTATGACAGGGGTCATGGAGCATTGCGATTACAAATGCATGGAGAAGAGTGATGACAAGAGCATGTAGCATTGTGATGAGAAGTGTTATGGAGCATTGTGATGACAAGGACTTGGAGAATTGTGATGACAAGGGACATGGAGCATTGTGAGGACCAGGGCATGGAGCTCTGTGATGACAAGAACGTGGAGCATTGTAATGAGAAGTCCATGGATAACAGTGATGACGAGTGTCATGGAGCACTGTAACGGCAAGGGACATGGAGCATTGTGAGAACTGGTGTCATGGAGCATTGTGAGGACAGCTCTCATGGAGCATTGTGATGAGATTTGTCATGGATCTTTCTGATGACAAGCTTGTGGAGTATTGTGATGACAATGGCATGGAGCATTGTGATGGAAAGGCTATGGATCATTGTGATGAAAAAGGCATGGACACTTTTCATGACAGGATTCAAGAAGCATTCCGAAGACAAGTGTCTGGGAGCATTGTGATGACAAGTGTATTGAGCATTGTGATGACAAAGGTCATGGAGCATTGAGATGACAAGGGCATGGAGTATTGTGATGACAGGCATCATGGAGCTTTGTGATGACAAGTGTTATGGAACATTGTGATCACACGGGTTTGGAACATTGCGATGACAGAGTTCATGGATCATATTGATTTCAAGGAGCTTGGATCTTTGTGATGACAAGGGCATGAAGCAATGTGATCCCAAGATGCATGGAGGATTGTGATGATAATGGTAATGGAGGAATATGATGACAAGCGCATGGAGCATTGTGATGAAAAGGTCATGTAGCGTTTTGCTGACAAAGGCATGGAGCATTGTGATGACAAGTGTCATGGAGCACTGTGATGACAAACATCACGTAGCATTGTGATTACAGGGGTCATGGAGCATTGGGATGTCACGGCCTAGGATAATTGTGTTGACAAGTGTTATGGAGAATTTTGATGACAAGAGTCCCGGATCATTGTGTTGTCAGGGGTCGTGGAGCATTTTGATGACAGTGGTCATTTAGCATTGGGAAGACAAGGGTCATGGAGTATTGTGATCATAAGGTCATGGAGCATTGGGTTGAAAATTTTCATGGAGTATTGTGATGAGAGTTGTAATGGAGCATTGTGATGACAAAGGAATGGAGCATTGTGATGACAATGTCCTGGAGCATTTAATGAGAAGACCATGGAGCCATGTGATGACAAGTCTCATGGAGAATTCTCACGAAAAGTGGCATGGAGCATTGTGATTACTGTGGTTTTGGAGCATTGTGATGTATAGGGCATGGAGCATTGTGATGAAAAAGGCATGGAGCCTTGTCATGACAGGGTTCCAAGAGCATATTGACATCAAGTGTCAGGGACCATTGTGATGACAAGTGTATAGAGCATTGTGATGCCAAAGCTCATGGAGCATTGTGAGGAGAAGTCCATGGATAATTTTGATGACGAGCGTCATGGGGCGTTGGGAGGACAGGTGGTATGGAACATTGTGATCACAAGGGATTGGAGCCTTGTGATGACAGAGGTCATGGAGCATTTTGAGTTCATTCTGATGACAATAGCATGAAGCACTATGATGATGGGCATGGTGCATTGTGATGACAGTGTTCATGGAGCATTGAGATGAAAAGGGGCATGGAACATTGTAGTTACAAGTGTCTTGGCGCTTTGTGATGAGAAGGACATGCAGCATTGTGATGAGAAGGCCATGGATAATGGTGATGATGAGCGTCATGGGGCGTTGTGATGAAAAGTGTTATGGAACATTGTGATCCCAAGGGTTTAGAGCATTTTGATGGCAGATGTCATGGAGCATTTTGATTTCATTTGTATTACAATAGTGTGAAGCAATATGATGATGGGCATGTTGCATTGTGATGACAGGGTTCAGGGAGCATTTAGATGAAAAGTGGCATGGAGCATTGTGATTACAGGGTTCTTGGAACATTGTGATGAAAAGGGCATGGAGCATTATGATGAGAAGGCCATGGAGCATTCTGATGACCTGTGTCATGGAGATTTTGATGACAAGGGCATGAAGCATTGTTGTAACAGGGATCTTAGAGCATTGTGATTAAAAGGGTCATGGAGTCTTGTGATAAGAAGGCAGTGGAACATTGTGATGGCTGGGGTCATGGAGCATTGTTATGACAGTGGTAATGGAGCATTGTGATGACAAGGGCATGGAGAATTAGTCAGAAATGTTTCATGGATTATTGGGATGAGAGTGGGCATGGAGGATTGTGATGACAAGGGCCGGAACACTGTGATACATGGGTTATGTAGGATTGTAACGACAAGGGCATGGAGAATTGTGATGACAAGAGCAGGTAACATTGTGATGAGAAGTGTCATGGAGCATTGTGATGACAAAGACGTAGAGAATTGTGATGACAAGGGACATGGAGCATTGTGATGACCAGAGCATGGAGCATTGGTCTGACAAGTTTCATGGATTATTGTGATGACAAATGTCATGGAGCATTTTGATTACAAGGGCATGGGGCATTGTGAACGGAAGAGCAGGGAGCATTGTGATGACAAGGTTGAAGGAGCTTTGTGATGACAAGGTTGTGGAGCATTGTGATGACAAGCGGAAGTCACATTTTGATGCCATGGGTCATGGAGCACTGTTCTGACAAGGGCATGCATCTTTGTGATGACAAGGTTCATGGAGCATTGAGATGAAAAGGGGCATGGAGCATTGTGATGAGAAGGGCATCGAGAATTGTGATGACAAGCGTCATGGAGCTTTGTGATGACAAGGACATGGAGCAATATGATGAGACGTTTCAGGGAGCATTGTGATGACAATGGCATGGAGCATTGTGATGCCAAGGATAATGGAGCTGTGTGATAACAAATGTCATGGAGCAGTTTGATGACAAGGGCATGGTGCATTGTGATGAGAAGGGCAGGGAGCATTGTGATGACAGGTGTTATGGAACATTGTGATGTCAGGGCTCATGGAGCATTGTGATGATATGGGCATGGAGCATGGTGATGACAGGTTTCATGGAACAGTGTGAGATGCCAAGTGTTTTGAGAATTGTAATGACAAACATCTTGGATCATTGAGATGACAAGGGCATGGAGTAGTGTGATGACAGGCATCATGGAGCATTGTGATGAGTGTGTTATGGAACATTGTGATCACAATTGTTTGGAGCATAGTGATGACAGAGGTCATGGATCATGTTGATTTCAAGGAGCATGGAACATTGTGATGCCAAGGGCATGAAGCAATGTGATCCCAAGTTTCAGGGAGGATTGCTATGACAATGGTAATGGAGTATTGTGATGAGAATCACATGGAGCACCGTGATGACAAGGTCATGTAGCATTTTGCTGACAAAGGCATGGAGCATTGTGATGACAAGTGTCATGGAACATTGTGATAACAGGGGTCATAGAGCATTAGGATGACAAGAGCATGGACCATTTTGATGAGAAGAGTCATGGAGCATTTTGATGACAAGAGCCACAGCTCATTGTGTTGTCAGGGGTCATTGAGCGTTGTGATGACAGTGGTCATGGAGGATTGGGCTGAAAATATTCTTGGAGCATTGTGAACACAAGGGAATGGAGCATTGTGGTGACAATATCGTTGAGCATTGTGATGAGATGACCATGGAGTATTTTGATGACAAGTCTCATGGAGCAAGCTGATGGAAAGGGGCATGGAGCATTGTGATTACAGTTGTCTTGGAGCATTGTGATGACAAGAGCATGGAGCATTTTGATGAGAAGTCCATGGAACATTCTGATGACCTGCATCATGGAGCTTTGTGATGACAATGGCAAGAGGCATTGTGATTACAGGGATCGTGGAGCATTGTGATGAAAAGGGCATGAATCATTGTGATGACAAAGACATGGAGCCTTGTCATGAGAGGGTTCAAGGAGCATACTGACGACAAGTGTCAGGGAGCATTGTGATGACAAGTGTCATGGAGCACTGTGATGACAAGCGTCATGGAGCCTTGTGATAACCGGGGTCTTGGAGCATTGTGATGAAAAGTGAATGCATCATTGTGAAGAAAAAGGCATGGTGCCTTGTCATGATAGGGTTCAAGGAGCACCCTGACGACACGTGTCAGGGAGCATTGTGATGAAAAGTGTATTGAGCATTGTGATGACAAAAGTCAGGGAGCATTGTGATGAGAAGTCCATGGATAATTTGGATGACGAGCGTCATGGGGTGTTGTGATGACAAGTGTTATGGAACATTGTGATCACAAGGGTTTGAGGCATAGTTATGACAGAGGTCATGGAGCATTTTGATTTCATTGTGATGACAAAATCATGAAGCATTATGATGAAGGGCATGGTGCATTGTGATGATAGGGTTCATGGAGCACTGAGATGAAAAGTGTCATGGAGCATTGTTATGACAGGGGTCTTTTTTAAAATTATTTTTGCGATACGCGGGCCTCTCACTGTTGTGGCCTCTCCTGTTGCAGAGCACAGGCTCCGGACGCGCAGCCTCAGCAGCCATGGCTCACGGGCCCAGCCGCTCCGCGGCATGTGGGATCTTCCCAGACCGGGGCACGAACTCGTGTCCCCTGCATCGGCAGGCTGACTCTCAACCACTGCGCCACCAGGGAAGCCCTATGACAGGGGTCTTGGAGCATTGTGATGACAAGGACATGGTGCATTGTGATGAGAAGGCCAAGGAGAATTCTGATGACATGCGTCATGGAGATTCGTGATGACAAGGGCATAGAGCATTGTGATTACAGGGGTCTTGGAGCATTGAGATGAAAAGCGGCATGGAGCATTGTGATTACAGGGGTAATGGAGCATTGTGATGACAAAGGAATCGAGCATTGTGATGAAATAGGCATGGAACCTTTTCATGACAGGGTTCAAGGAGGATTCTGATGACAAGTGTCAGGTAGCATTGCGATGACAATAGTCATGAAGCACTGTGATGAGAGGGCTAATGGAGCATTGTGATGAGAAGGTCATGGAGCATTGGGCTGAAAATATTCATGGAGTATTGTGATGACAGGAGTCATGGAGCATTGTGATGACAAGGGAATGGAGCATTGAGATGAGAAGAACATGGAGCATTGTGATGACATGTCTCAATGAGCATTGTGATGAAAAGGGGCATGGAGCATTTTGCTTACAGGGGTCTTGGAGCATTGTGATGACAATGGCATGGAGCTATTTGATGTGAAGGCCATGGAGATTTCTGATGTTGTGTCATGGAGTTTTGTGATGAAAAGTGCATGGAGCATTGTGATTACACGGGTCTTGGGGCACTGTGATGACAATGGTCATGGAGCCTTGTGATGAAAAGGCCGTGGAACATTTTGATGGAATGGGTCATGGAGCATTGTTATGACAGTGGTAATGGAGCATTGTGATGACAAAGGCATGGAGCATTTTGATGAGAAGGACATCGAGCATTGTGATGACAAGCATCATGGAGCTTTGAGATGACAAAGTCATGGAGCAATGTGATGAGAGGGTTCATGGAGCATTATGATGACAATGGCATGGAGCATTGTGATGCCAAAGGTCATGGACCTTTGTGATGACAAATGTCATGCAGCATTTTGATGACAAGGGCATGGTGCATTGTGATGAGTAGGACAGAGAGCAATGTGATGAGAGGGTCATGGAGCAGTTGGATGAAAAGTGTCATGGAACATTTTGATGACAGGGGTTATGGATCATTGTGATGACAATGGTCACCGAGCATTGTGATGAAAAGGGTCATGGTGCATTTTGATGACAGGGGTTATAGTACATTGTGATGTCAGGGGTCATGGAGCAGTGTGATGATAAGGGCATGTAGCATTGTGATGACAGGGGTCATGGAACATTGTGATGACATGGTTGTGGGAGTATTGTGATGACCAGTGATGGAAAATTGTGATATCAGTGGTGAGAGAGCATTTTGATGAGAATTGCATGGAGAAATTTGATGACAAGGTTTATGGAGCATTGTGATGACAAGCTTGTGGAGAATTGTGATGACAAGTGCATGGCATATTGTGATGACATGTGTCATGGAGCATTGTGCTGACAAGCACATGGAGCATTTTGGTGACAATGGCATGGAGCATTGTGATGACAGAGGCATGACGAATAGGTCTGACAAGTTTCCTGGATTATTGTGGTGACAGTGGGCATGGCGAATTGTAATGACAAGGGCATGGAGCATTGTGAGGACAAGTTTGAGGAGTATTGTGAAGACAGGTGTCCGGGAGCATTGTGATGACATATGTTCTGGTCCATTGTGATGAGAATGGCATGGCTAATTGTGATGCCAAGTGTCATGGAGGATTGTGATGTCAAACGTAATGGAGCGTTGTGATGACAAGGTCTTGGTGCATTGTGATGACAAGGGCCATTGAGAAGTTTGATGACAAGGTCGTGAAGCATTGTGATGACAAGCGCATGTACCTTGCTAGGACAGGGGTCATGGAGCATTGTGATTACAAATGCATGGAGAATAGTGATGACAAGAGCATGTAGCATTGTGATGAGAAGTGTTTTGGAGCATTGTGATGACAAGGCCGTGGAGAATTGTGATGACAAGGGACATGGAGCATTGTGAGGACCAGGGCATGGAGCACTGTGATGACAAGAACGTGGGGCATTGTAATGAGAAGTCCATGGATAATAGTAATGACGAGTGTCATGGAGCACTGTAATGGCAAGGGGCATGGAGCATTGTGAGGACAGCTGTCATGGAGCATTGTGGTGACAGGGGTCATGGAGCATTATGATGACAATTGTCATGGGGCTTTCTAATGACAAGCTTGTGGAGTATTGTGATGACAATGGCATGGAGCATTGTGATGGAAAGGGTATGGATCATTGTGATGAAAAAGGCATGGACCCTTTTCATGAGAGGATTCAAGGAGCATTCCGAAGACAAGTGTCAGGGAGCATTGTGATGACAAGTGTATTGAGCATTGTGATGGCAAAGGTCATGGAGCATTGAGATGACAAGGGCATGGAGTATTGTGATGACAGGCATCATGGAGCGTTGTGATGACAAGTGTTATGGAACATTGTGATCACACGGATTTGGAGCATTGCGATGACAGAGTTCATGGATCATATTGATTTCAAGGAGCATGGATCTTTGTGATGACAACGGCAGGAAGCAATGTGAACCCAAGATGCATGGAGGATTTTGATGACAATGGTAATGGAGGAATATGATGACAATCGCATGGAGCATTGTGATGAAAAGGTCATGCAGCGTTTTGCGGACAAAGGCATGGAGAATTGTGATGACAAGTGTCATGGAGCACTGTGATGATAAATATCACGTAACATTGTGATTACAGGGGTCATGGAGCATTGGGAAGACACGGCCAAGGATCATAGTGTTGACAAGTGTTATGGAGAATTTTGATGACAAGAGTCCCGGATCATTGTGTTGTCAGGGGTCATGGAGTGTTGTGATGACAGTGGTCATGGAGCATTGGGATGACAAGGGTGATGGAGCCTTGTGATCATAAGGTCATGGAGCATTAGGTTGAAAATGTTCATGGAGTATTGTGATGAGAGTTGTCATGGAGCATTGTGATGACAAGGGAATGGAGCATTGTGATGACAATGTCCTGGAGCATTTAATGAGAAGACCATGGAGCCATGTAATGACAAGTCTCATGGAGAATTCTCACGAAATGTGGCATGGAGCATTGTGATTACTGTGGTTTTGGAGCATTGTGATGAATAGGGCATGGAGCATTGTGATGAAAAAGGCATGGAGCCTTGTCATGACAGGGTTCCAAGAGCATATTGACATCAAGTGTCAGGGACCATTGTGATGACAAGTGTATTGAGCATTGTATTGCTGAAGCTCATGGAGCATTGTGAGGAGGAGACCATGGATAATTTTGATGACGATCGTCATGGGGCGTTGTGAGGACAAGTGTTATGGAACATTGTGATCACAATGGTTTGGAGGCTTGTGATGACAGAGGTCATGGAGCATTTTGAGTTCATTCTGATGACAATAGCATGAAGCACTATGATGATGGGCATGGTGCATTGTGATGACAGTGTTCATGGAGCATTGAGATGAAAAGGGGCATGGAGCATTGTAGTTACAAGGGTCTTGGCGCTTTGTGATGAGAAGGGCATGCAGCATTGTGATGAGAAGGCCATGGATAATGGTGATGACGAGCGTCATGGGGCGTTGTGATGAAAAGAGTTATGGAACATTGTGATCCCAAGGATTTAGAGCATTGTGATGGCAGATGTCATGGAGCATTTTGATTTCATTTTGATTACAATAGTGTGAAGCAATATGAAGATGGGCATGTTGCATTGTGATGACAGGATTCATGGAGCATTTAGATGAAAAGTGGCATGGATCATTGTGATTACAGCGTTCTTGGAACATTGTTATGACAAGGGCATGGAGCATTGTGATGAGAAGGCCATGGAACATTCTGATGACCTGTGTCATGGAGATTTTGATGACAAGGGCATGAAGCATTGTTGTAACAGGGATCTTAGAGCATTGTGATTACAAGGGTCATGGAGCCTTGTGATAAGAAGGCCGTGGAACATTGTGATGGCTGGGGTCATGGAGCATTGTTATGACAGTGGCAATGGAGCATTGTGATGCCAAGGGCATGGAGCATTGGTCTGAAAAGTTTCATGGATTATTGGGATGAGAGTGGGCATGGAGCATTGTGATGACAAGGGCACGGAACACTGTGATACATGGGTCATGTAGGATTGTAACGACAAGGGCATGGAGAATTGTGATGACAAGAGCATGTAACATTGTGATGAAAAGTGTCCTGGAGCATTGTGATGACAAAGACATAGAGAATTGTGATGACAAGGGACATGGAGCATTGTGATGACCAGAGCATGGAGCATTGGTCTGACAAGTTTCATGGATTATTGTGATGACAAATGTCATGGAGCATTTTGATGACAAGGGCATGGGGCATTGTGATGGGAAGAGCAGGGAGCATTGTGATGACAAGGTTTATGGAGCATTGTGATGACAAGGTTGTGGAGCATTGTGATGACAAGCGGAAGTCACATTTTGATGCCGTGGGTCATGGAACACTGTGCTGACAAGGGCACGCAGCTTTGTGATGACCAGGTTCATGGAGCATTGAGATGAAAAGGGGCATGGAGCATTGTGATGACAGTGGTCTAGGAGCTTTGTGATGACAGAGGTCATGGATCATTTTGATTTCCTTGTGATGACAATAGCCTGAAGCATTATGATGATGGGCATGGTCCATTGTGATGACAGGTGTAATGGAGCATTGAGATGAAAAGGGGCATGGAGCATTGTGATTACAGGGGTATAGGAGCATTGTGATGACAAGAGCATGGAGCATTGTGATGAAAAGTGCTTGGAGCCTTTTCATGACATGTTTCAAGGAGCATTCTGATGACGAGTGTCAGGGAGCATTGTGATGACAAAGATCAAGGAGCACTGTGATGACAGGTGTCATGGAGCATTGTGATGAGAAGGTCATGAGCATTGGGGTGCAAATATTCATGGAGTATTGTGGTGACAGGGTTCGTGGATCCTTTTGATGTCAAGTGAATGGAGCATTGTGATGACAAGGTCTTGGAGCATTGTGATGAGAAGACCATGGAGCCTTGCGATGACAAGTCTAATGGAGCATTCTGATGAAAAGGTGCATGGAACATTGTGATTACAGGGCCCTGGAGCATTGTAATGACAAGAGCAAGGAGCTTTGTGATGAGAAGGCCATGGAGCATTATCATGATTTGTGTCATGGTGTTTTGTGATGACAAGGACATGGAGCATTGTGATTGCAGGCGTCTTGGAGCTTTGTGATGACATGGGTCATGGAGCCTTGTGAGGAGAAGGCCGTGGGACATTATGATGGCAGGGGTCATGGAGCATTGTTATGACGTGGGTAATGGAACATTGTGATGAAAAGGGCACGGAACATAGGTCTATAAAATTTCATGGATTATTGTGATGACAGTGGGTATGGAGCATTGTGATGACAAGGGCTCGGAACACTGTGATACATGGGTTATGGAGGATTGTAATGACATGGGCATGGAGCATTGTGATTAGAAGGGCATCGAGAATTGTGATGACAAGCGTCATGGAGCTTTGTGATGACAAGGACATGGAGCAATATGATGAGACGTTTCAGGGAGCATTGTGATGACAGTGGCATGGAGCATTGTGATGCCAAGGGTCATGGAGCTGTGCGATAACAAATGTCATGGGGGAGTTTGATGACAAGTGCATGGTGCATTGTGATGAGAAGGGCAGGGAGCATTGTGATGACAGGTGTTATGGAACATTGTGATGTCAGGGCTCATGGAGCATGGTGATGACAGGTGTCATGGAACAGTGTGAGATGACAACTGTTTTGAGCATTGTGATGACAAACATCTTGGATCATTGAGATGACAAGGGCATGGAGTATTGTGATGACAGGCATCAAGGAGCGTTGTGATGACAAGTGTTATGGAACATTGTGATCACACGGGATTGGAGCATTGCGATGACAGAGTTCATGGATCATATTGATTTCAAGGAGCATGGATCTTTGTGATGACAAGGGCATGAAGCAATGTGATCCCAAGATGCATGGAGGATTTTGATGACAATGGTAATGGAGGAATATGATGACAAGCGCATGGAGCATTGTGATGAAAAGGTCATGTAGCGTTTTGCTGACAAAGGCATGGAGCATTGTGATGACAAGTGTCATGGAGCACTGTGATGACAAATATCACGTAACATTGTGATTACAGGGGTCATGGAGCATTGGGAAGACACGGCCAAGGATCAGTGTGTGGACAAGTGTTATGGAGAATTTTGATGACAAGAGTCCCGGATCATTGTGTTGTCAGGGGTCATGGAGCGTTGTGATGACAGTGGTCATGGAGCATTGGGATGACAAGGGTCATGGAGCATTGTGATCATAAGGTCATGGAGCATTGGGTTGAAAATGTTCATGGAGTATTGTGATGAGAGTTGTCATGGAGCATTGTGATGACAATGTCCTGGAGCATTTAATGAGAAGACCATGGAGCCATGTGATGACAAGTCTCATGGAGAATTCTCACGAAAAGTGGCATGGAGCATTGTGATTACTGTGGTTTTGGAGCATTGTGATGAATAGGGCATGGAGCATTTTGATGAAAAAGGCATGGAGCCTTGTCATGACAGGGTTCCAAGAGCATATTGACATCAAGTGTCAAGGACCATTGTGATGACAAGTGTATTGAGCATTGTGATGCCAAAGCTCATGGAGCATTGTGATGAGAAGACCATGGATAATTTTGATGACAAGCGTCATGGGGCGTTGTGAGGACAAGTGTTATGGAACATTGTGATCACAATGGTTTGGAGCCTTGTGATGACAGAGGTCATGGAGCATTTTGAGTTCATTCTGATGACAATAGCATGAAGCACTATGATGATGGGCATGGTGCATTGTGATGACAGTGTTCATGGAGCATTGAGATGAAAAGGGGCATGGAGCATTGTAGTTACAAGGGTCTTGGCGCTTTGTGATGAGAAGGGCATGCAGCATTGTGATGAGAAGGCCATGGATAATGGTGATGACGAGCGTCATGGGGCGTTGTGATGAAAAGAGTTATGGAACATTGTGATCCCAAGGATTTAGAGCATTGTGATGGCAGATGTCATGGAGCATTTTGATTTCATTTTGATTACAATAGTGTGAAGCAATATGAAGATGGGCATGTTGCATTGTGATGACAGGGTTCAGGGAGCATTTAGATGAAAAGTGGCATGGAGCATTGTGATTACAGCGTTCTTGGAACATTGTGATGACAAGGGCATGGAGCATTGTGATGAGAAGGCCATGGAGCATTCTGATGACCTGTGTCATGGAGATTTTGATGACAAGGGCATGAAGCATTGTTGTAACAGGGATCTTAGAGCATTGTGATTACAAGGGTCATGGAGCCTTGTGATAAGAAGGCCGTGGAACATTGTGATGGCTGGGGTCATGGAGCATTGTTATGACAGTGGAAATGGAGCATTGTGATGCCAAGGGCATGGATCATTGGTCTGAAAAGTTTCATGGATTATTGGGATGAGAGTGGACATGGAACACTGTGATGACAAGGGCACTGAACACTGTGATACATGGGTCATGTAGGATTGTAACGACAAGGGCATGGAGAATTGTGATGACAAGAGCATGTAACATTGTGATGAGAAGTGTCCTGGAGCATTGTGATGACAAAGACATAGAGAATTGTGATGACAAGGGACATGGAGCATTGTGATGACCAGAGCATGGAGCATTGGTCTGACAAGTTTCATGGATTATTGTGATGACAAATGTCATGGAGCATTTTGATGACAAGGGCATGGGGCATTGTGATGGGAAGAGCAGGGAGCATTGTGATGACAAGTTTTATGGAGCATTGTGATGACAAGGTTGTGGAGCATTGTGATGACAAGCGGAAGTCACATTTTGATGCCGTGGGTCATGGAGCACTGTGCTGACAAGGGCACGCAGCTTTGTGATGACCAGGTTCATGGAGCATTGAGATGAAAAGGGGCATGGAGCATTGTGATGACAGTGGTCTAGGAGCTTTGTGATGACAGAGGTCATGGATCATTTTGATTTCCTTGTGATGACAATAGCCTGAAGCATTATGATGATGGGCATGGTCCATTGTGATGACAGGTGTAATGGAGCATTGAGATGAAAAGGGGCATGGAGCATTGTGATTACAGGGGTATAGGAGCATTGTGATGACAAGAGCATGGAGCATTGTGATGAAAAGTGCTTGGAGCCATTTCATGACATGTTTCAAGGAGCATTCTGATGACGAGTGTCAGGGAGCATTGTGATGACAAAGATCAAGGAGCACTGTGATGACAGGTGTCATGGAGCATTGTGATGAGAAGGTCATGAGCATTGGGGTGCAAATATTCATGGAGTATTGTGGTGACAGGGTTCGTGGATCCTTTTGATGGCATGTGAATGGAGCATTGTGATGACAAGGTCTTGGAGCATTGTGATGAGAAGACCATGGAGCCTTGCGATGACAAGTCTAATGGAGCATTCTGATGAAAAGGTGCATGGAACATTGTGATTACAGGGCCCTGGAGCATTGTAATGACAAGAGCAAGGAGCTTTGTGATGAGAAGGCCATGGAGCATTCTCATGATTTGTGTCATGGTGTTTTGTGATGACAAGGGCATGGAGCATTGTGATTGCAGGCGTCTTGGAGCTTTGTGATGACATGGGTCATGGAGCCTTGTGAGGAGAAGGCCGTGGGACATTATGATGGCAGGGGTCATGGAGCATTGTTATGACGTGGGTAATGGAACATTGTGATGAAAAGGGCACGGAACATAGGTCTATAAAATTTCATAGATTATTGTGATGACAGTGGGTATGGAGCATTGTGATGACAAGGGCTCGGAACACTGTGATACATGGGTTATGGAGGATTGTAATGACATGGGCATGGAGCATTGTGATGAGAAGGGCATCGAGAATTGTGATGACAAGCGTCATGGAACTTTGTGATGACAAGGACATGGAGCAATATGATGAGACGTTTCAGGGAGCATTGTGATGACAATGGCATGGAGCATTGTGATGCCAAGGGTCATGGAGCTGTGCGATAACAAATGTCATGGGGGAGTTTGATGACAAGTGCATGGTGCATTGTGATGAGAAGGGCAGGGAGCATTGTGATGACAGGTGTTATGGAACATTGTGATGTCAGGGCTCATGGAGCATTGTGTTGATATGGGCATGGAGCATGGTGATGACAGGTGTCATGGAACTGTGTGAGATGACATCTGTTTTGAGCATTGTGATGACAAACATCTTGGATCATTGAGATGACAAGGGCATGGAGTATTGTGATGACAGGCATCAAGGAGCGTTGTGATGACAAGTGTTATGGAACATTGTGATCACACGGGATTGGAGCATTGCGATGACAGAGTTCATGGATCATATTGATTTCAAGGAGCATGGATCTTTGTGATGACAACGGCAGGAAGCAATGTGATCCCAAGATGTATGGAGGATTTTGATGACAATGGTAATGGAGGAATATGATGACAAGAGCATGGAGCATTGTGATGAAAAGGTCATGTAGCGTTTTGCTGACAAAGGCATGGAGCATTGTGATGACAAGTGTCATGGAGCACTGTGATGACAAATATCACGTAACATTGTGATTACAGAGGTCATGGAGCATTGGGAAGACACGGCCAAGGATCATTGTGTTGACAAGTGTTATGGAGAATTTTGATGACAAGAGTCCCGGATCATTGTGTTGTCAGGGGTCATGGAGCGTTGTGATGACAGTGGTCATGGAGCATTGGGATGACAAGGGTCATGGAGCATTGTGATCATAAGGTCATGGAGCATTGGGTTGAAAATGTTCATGGAGTATTGTGATGAGAGTTGTCATGGAGCATTGTGATGACAATGTCCTGGAGCATTTAATGAGAAGACCATGGAGCCATGTGATGACAAGTCTCATGGAGAATTCTCACGAAAAGTGGCATGGAGCATTTGATGAAAAAGGCATGGAGCCTTGTCATGACAGGGTTCCAAGAGCATATTGACATCAAGTGTCAAGGACCATTGTGATGACAAGTGTATTGAGCATTGTGATGCCAAAGCTCATGGAGCATTGTGATGAGAAGACCATGGATAATTTTGATGACGAGCGTCATGGGGCGTTGTGAGGACAAGTGTTATGGAACATTGTGATCACAATGGTTTGGAGCCTTGTGATGACAGAGGTCATGGAGCATTTTGAGTTCATTCTGATGACAATAGCATGAAGCACTATGATGATGGGCATGGTGCATTGTGATGACAGTGTTCATGGAGCATTGAGATGAAAAGGGGCATGGAGCATTGTAGTTACAAGGGTCTTGGTGCTTTGTGATGAGAAGGGCATGCAGCATTGTGATGAGAAGGCCATGGATAATGGTGATAACGAGCATCATGGGGCGTTGTGATGAAAAGTGTTATGGAACATTGTGATCCCAAGGGTTTAGAGCATTGTGATGGCAGATGTCATGGAGCATTTTGATTTCATTTGGATTACAATAGTGTGAAGCAATATGATGATGGGCATGTTGCATTGTGATGACAGGGTTCATGGAGCATTTAGATGAAAAGTGGCATGGAACATTGTGATTACAGGGTTCTTGGAACATTGTGATGACAAGGGCATGGAGCATTGTGATGAGAAGGCCATGGAGCATTCTGATGACCTGTGTCATGGAGATTTTGATGACAAAGGCATGAAGCATTGTTGTAACAGGGATCTTAGAGCATTGTGATTACAAGGGTCATGGAGCCTTGTTATAAGAAGGCCGTGGAACATTGTGATGGCTGGGGTCATGGAGCATTGTTATGACAGTGGCAATGGAGCATTGTGATGCCAAGGGCATGGAGCATTGGTCTGAAAAGTTTCATGGATTATTGGGATGAGAGTGGGCATGGAGCATTGTGATGACAAGGGCACTGAACACTGTGATACATGGGTCATGTAGGATTGTAACGACAAGGGCATGGAGAATTGTGATGACAAGGTTCATGGAGCATTGAGATGAAAAGGGGCATGGAGCATTGTGATTACAGGGGTCTAGGAGCTTTGTGATGACAGAGTTCATGGATCATTTTGATTTCCTTGTGATGACAATAGCCTGAAGCATTATGATGATGGGCATGGTCCATTTTGATGACAGGTGTAATGGAGCATTGAGATGAAAAGGGGCATGGAGCATTGTGATTACAGGGGTATAGGAGCATTGTGATGACAAGAGCATGGAGCATTGTGATGAAAAGTGCTTGGAGCCTTTTCATGACATGTTTCAAGGAGCATTCTGATGACGAGTGTCAGGGAGCATTGTGATGACAAAGATCTGGAGCACTGTGATGACAGGTGTCATGGAGCATTGTGATGAGAAGGTCATGAGCATTGGGGTGAAAATATTCATGGAGTATTGTGGTGAGAGGGTTCATGGATCCTTTTGATGGCAAGGGAATGGAGCATTGTGATGACAAGGTGCTGGAGCATTGTGATGAGAAGTCCATGGAGCCTTGTGATGACAAGTCTAATGGAGCATTCTGATGAAAAGGGGCATTGAGCTTTGTGATTACAGGGCCCTGGAGCATTGTAATGACAAGAGCAATGAGCTTTGTGATGAGAAGGCCATGGAGCATTCTCATGATTTGTGTCATGGTGTTTTGTGATGACAAGGGCATGGACCCTTGTGATTGCAGGCGTCTTGGAGTTTTGTGATGACAAGTGTCATGGAGCCTTGTGAGGAGAAGGCCGTGGGACATTATGATGGCAGGGTTCATGGAGCATTGTTATGACGGGGGTAATGGAACATTGTTATGAAAAGGGCACGGGACATAGGTCTATAAAATTTCATGGATTATTGTGATGACAGTGGGTATGGAGCATTGTGATGACAAGGGCTCGGAACACTGTGATACATGGGTCATGGAGGATTGTAATGACATGGGCATGGAGCATTGTGATGAGAAGGGCATCGAGAATTGTGATGACAAGCGTCATGGAGCTTTGTGATGACAAGGACATGGAGCAATATGATGAGACGTTTCAGGGAGCATTATGATGACAATGGCATGGAGCATTGTGATGCCAAGGGCCATGGAGCTGTGTGGTAACAAATGTTATGGAGGAGTTTGATGACAAGGGCATGGTGCATTTAGATTAGAAGGGCAGGGAGCATTGTGATGACAGGTGTTATGGAACATTGTGATGTCAGGGCTCATGGAGCATTGTGATGATATGGGCATGGAGCATGGTGATGACAGGTGTCATGGAACAGTGTGAGATGACAAGTGTTTTGAGCATTGTGAAGACAAACATCTTGGATCATTGAGATGACAAGGGCATGGAGTAGTGTGATGACAGGCATCATGGAGCATTGTGATGAGTGTGTTATGGAACATTGTGATCACAAGGGTTTGGAGCATAGTGATGACAGAGGTCATGGATCATTTTGATTTAAAGGAGCATGGAACAATGTGATGACAAGGGCATGAAGCAATGTGATCCCAAGTTTTAGGGAGGATTGTGATGACAATGGTAATGGAGTATTGTGATGAGAATCACATGGAGCACTGTGATGACAAGGTCATGTAGCATTTTGCTGACAAAGGCATGGATCATTGTGGTGACAAGTGTCATGGAACATTGTGATAACAGGGGTCATAGAGCATTAGGATGACAAGAGCATGGACCATTTTGATGAGAAGAGTCATGGAGCATTTTGATGACAAGAGCCACAGATCATAGTGTTGTCCGGGGTCATTGAGCGTTGTGATGACAGTGGTCATGGAGGATTGGGCTGAAAATGTTCATGGAGCATTGTGAACACAAGGGAATGGAGCATTGTGGTGATAATATCCTGGAGCATTGTGATGAGATGACCATGGTGTCTTTTTTTTTTTTTTTTTTTTTTTTTTTTGTGGTATGCGGGCCTCTCACTGTTGTGGCCTCCCCCGATGCGGAGCACAGGCTCCGGACGCGCAGGCCCAGCTGCCATGGCTCACGGGCCCAGCCTCTCCGCGGCATATGGGATTCTCCCAGACCGGGGCACGAACCCGTATCCCCTGCATCGGCAGGCGGACTCTCAACCACTGTGCCACCAGGGAGGCCCCGACCATGGAGTCTTTTGATGACAAGTCTCATGGAGCAAGCTGATGGAAAGGGGCATGGAGCATTGTGATTACAGTTGTCTTGGAGCATTGTGATGACAAGAGCATGGAGCATTGTGATGAGAAGTCCATGGAACTTTCTGATGACCTGCATCATGGAGCTTTCTGATGACAATGTCAAGAGGCATTGTGATTACAGGGATCGTGGAGCATTGTGATGAAAAGGGCATGGATCACTGTGATGACAAAGACATGGAGCCTTGTCATGACAGGGTTCAAGGAGCATACTAACCACACCTGAGGCAGTACAATCGGGAGGGGGGACATGCAGGCCACTACAACAGCAAGTGTCAGGGAGCATTGTGATGACAAGTGTCATGGAGCACTGTGATGACAAGCGTCATGGAGCCTTGTGATAACCGGGGTCATGGAGCATTGTGATGAAAAGTGAATGCATCATTGTGATGAAAAAGGCATGGGGCCTTGTCATGACAGGGTTCAAGGAGCACCCTGACGACAAGTGTCAGGGAGCATTGTGATGAAAAGTGCATTGAACATTGTGATGACAAAGGTCATGGAGCATTGTGATGAGAAGTCCATGTATAATTGGGATGACGAGCGTCATTGGGTGTTGTGATGACAAGTGTTATGGAACATTGTGATCACAAGGGTTTGAGGCATAGTGATGACAGAGGTCATGGAGCATTTTGATTTC
This sequence comes from Mesoplodon densirostris, assembly GCF_025265405.1. Classification (NCBI taxonomy): domain Eukaryota; kingdom Metazoa; phylum Chordata; class Mammalia; order Artiodactyla; family Ziphiidae; genus Mesoplodon; species Mesoplodon densirostris. Next base: position 5,835,735 of record NC_082682.1, read on the forward strand.
ATTGTGATGACAAAATCATGAAGCATTATGATGAAGGGCATGGTGCATTGTGATGATAGAGTTCATGGAGCACTGAGATGAAAAGTGTCATGGAGCATTGTTATGACAGGGTTCTTGGAGCATTGTGATGACAAGGACATGGTGCATTGTGATGAGAAGGCCAAGGAGAATTCTGATGGCATGCGTCATGGAGATTCGTGATGACAAGGGCATAGAGCCTTGTGATTACAGGGGTCTTGGACCATTGAGATGAAAAGGGGCATGGAGCATTGTGAATACAGGGGTAATGGAGCATTGTGATGACAATGGAATCGAGCATTGTGATGAAATAGGCATGGAACCTTTTCATGACAGGGTTCAAGGAGGATTCTGATGACAAGTGTCAGGGAGCATTGCGATGACAATAGTCATGAAGCACTGTGATGAGAGGGCTAATGGAGCATTGTGATGAGAAGGTCATGGAGCATTGGGCTGAAAATATTCATGGAGTATTGTGATGACAGGAGACATGGAGCATTGTGATAACAAGGGAATGGAGCATTGAGATGACAAGAACATGGAGCATTGTGATGACAAGTCTCATGGAGCATTCTGATGAAAAGTGGCATGGAGCATTGTGCTTACAGGGGTCTTGGAGCATTGTGATGACAATGGCATGGAGCAATTTAATGTGAAGGCCATGGAGCTTTCTGATGATGTGTCATGGAATTTAGTGATGAAAAGTGCATGGAGCATTGTGATTCCATGGACCTTGGGGCACTGTGATGACAATGGTCATGGAGCCTTGTGATGAAAAGGCCGTGGAACATTTTGATGGCATGGGTCATGGAGCATTGTTATGACAGTGGTAATGGAGCATTGTGATGACAAAGGCATGGAGCATTTTGATGAGAAGGACATCGAGCATTGTGATGACAAGCATCATGGAGATTTGAGATGACAAAGTCATGGAACAATGTGATGAGAGGGTTCATGTAGCATTATGATGACAATGGCATGCAGCATTGTGATGCCAAAGGTCATGGACCTTTGTGATGACAAATATCATGCAGCATTTTGGTGACAAGGGCAGGGTGCATTGTGATGAGTAGGACAGAGAGCAATGTGATGAGAGGGTCATGGAGCAGTTGGATGAAAAGTGTCATGGAACATTTTGATGACAGGGGTTATGGATCATTGTGATGTCAAGGGTCACAGAGCATTGTGATGAAAAGGGTCATGGTGCATTTTGATGACAGGGGTTATAGTATATTGTGATGTCAGGGGTCATGGAGCAGTGTGATGATAAGGGCATGTAGCATTGTGATGACAGGGGTCATGGAACATTGTGATGACATGGTTGTGGGAGTATTGTGATGACCAGTGATGGAAAATTGTGATATCAGTGGTGAGAGAGCATTTTGATGAGAATTGCATGGAGAAATTTGATGACAAGGTTTATGGAGCATTGTGATGACAAGCTTGTGGAGAATTGTGATGACAAGTGCATGGCATATTGTGATGACATGTGTCATGGAGCATTGTGCTGACAAGCACATGGAGCATTTTGGTGACAATGGCATGGAGCATTGTGATGACAGAGGAATGACAAATTGGTCTGACAAGTTTCATGGATTATTGTGGTGACAGTGGGCATGGCGAATTGTGATGACAAGGGCATGGAGCATTGTGAGGACAAGTTTGTGGAGTATTGTGAAGACAGGTGTCCGGGAGCATTGTGATGACATATGTTCTGTTCCATTGTGATGAGAATGGCATGGGTAATTGTGATGCCAAGTGTCATGGAGGATTGTGATGTCAAACGTAATGGAGCATTGTGATGACAAGGTCTTGGTGCATTGTGATGACAAGGGCCATTGAGAAGTTTGATGACAAGGTCGTGAAGCATTGTGATGACAAGCGCATGTACCTTGCTATGACAGGGGTCATGGAGCATTGCGATTACAAATGCATGGAGAATAGTGATGACAAGAGCATGTAGCATTGTGATGAGAAGTGTTTTGGAGCATTGTGATGACAAGTACGTGGAGAATTGTGATGACAAGGGACATGGAGCATTGTGAGGACCAGGGCATGGAGCACTGTGTTGACAAGAACGTGGAGCATTGTAATGAGAAGTCCATGGATAATAGTGATGACGAGTGTCATGGAGCACTGTAACGGCAAGGGACATGGAGCATTGTGAGAATAGGTGTCATGGAGCATTGTGAGGACAGCTCTCATGGAGCATTGTGATGAGAGTTGTCATGGAGCTTTCTGATGACAAGCTTGTGGAGTATTGTGATGACAATGGCATGGAGCATTGTTATGGAAAGGGTATGGATCATTGTGATGAAAAAGGCATGGACCCTTTTCATGACAGGATTCAAGGAGCATTCCGAAGACAAGTGTCAGGGAGCATTGTGATGACAAGTGTATTGAGCATTGTGATGACAAAGGTCATGGAGCATTGAGATGACAAAGGCATGGAGTATTGTGATGACAGGCATCAAGGAGCGTTGTGATGACAAGTGTTATGGAACATTGTGATCACATGGGTTTGGAGCATTGCGATGACAGAGTTCATGGATCATATAGATTTCAAGGAGCATGGATCTTTGTGATGACAAGGGCATGAAGCAAGGTGATCCCAAGATGCATGGAGGATTGTGATGACAATGGTAATGGAGGAATATGATGACAAGCGCATGGAGCATTGTGATGAAAAGGTCATGTAGCGTTTTGCTGACAGAGGCATGGAGTATTGTGATGACAACTGTCATGGAGCACTGTGATGACAAATATCACGTAGCATTGTGATTACAGGGGTCATGGAGCATTGGGAAGACACGGCCAAGGATCATTGTGTTGACAAGTGTTATGGAGAATTTTGATGACAAGAGTCCCGGATCATTGTGTTGTCAGGGGTCATGGAGCGTTGTGATGACAGTGGTCATGGAGCATTGGGATGACAAGGGTCATGGAGCATTGTGATCATAAGGTCATGGAGCATTGGGTTGAAAATGTTCATGGAGTATTGTGATGACATTTGTCATGGAGCATTGTGATGACAAGGGAATGGAGCATTGTGATGACAATGTCCTGGAGCATTTAATGAGAAGACCATGGAGCCATGTGATGACAAGTCTCATGGAGAATTCTCATGAAAAGTGGCATGGAGCATTGTGATTACTGTGGATTTGGAGCATTGTGATGAATAGGGCATGGAGCATTGTGATGAAAAAGGCATGGAGCCTTGTCATGACAGGGTTCCAAGAGCATATTGACATCAAGTGTCAAGGACCATTGTGATGACAAGTGTATTGAGCATTGTGATGCCAAAGCTCATGGAGCATTGTGATGAGAAGACCATGGATAATTTTGATGACGAGCGTCATGGGGCGTTGTGAGGACAAGTGTTATGGAACATTTTGATCACAATGGTTTGGAGCCTTGTGATGACAGAGGTCATGGAGCATTTTGAGTTCATTCTGATGACAATAGCATGAAGCACTATGATGATGGGCATGGTGCATTGTGATGACAGTGTTCATGGAACATTGAGATGAAATGGGGCATGGAGCATTGTAGTTACAAGGGTCTTGGTGCTTTGTGATGAGAAGGGCATGCAGCATTGTGATGAGAAGGCCATGGATAATGGTGATGACGAGCGTCATGGGGCGTTGTGATGAAAAGTGTTATGGAACATTGTGATCCCAAGGGTTTAGAGCATTGTGATGGCAGATGTCATGGAGCATTTTGATTTAATTTTGATTATAATAGTGTGAAGCAATATGATGATGGGCATGTTGCATTGTGATGACAGGGTTCATGGAGCATTTAGATGAAAAGTGGCATGGAGCATTGTGATTACAGGGTTCTTGGAACATTGTGATGACAAAGGCATGGAACATTGTGATGAGAAGGCCATGGAGCATTCTGATGACCTGTGTCATGGAGATTTTGATGACAAGGGCATGAAGCATTGTTGTAACAGGGATCTTAGAACATTGTGATTACAAGGGTCATGGAGCCTTGTGATAAGAAGGCCGTGGAACATTGTGATGGCTGGGGTCATGGAGCATTGTTATGACAGTGGTAATTGAGCATTGTGATGCCAAGGGCATGGAGCATTGGTCTGAAAAGTTTCATGGATTATTGGGATGAGAGTGGGCATGGAGCATTGTGATGACAAGGGCACGGAACACTGTGATACATGGGTCATGTAGGATTGTAACGACAAGGGCATGGAGAATTGTGATGACAAGAGCATGTAACATTGTGATGAAAAGTGTCCTGGAGCATTGTGATGACAAAGACATAGAGAATTGTGATGACAAGGGACATGGAGCATTGTGATGACCAGAGCATGGAGCATTGGTCTGACAAGTTTCATGGATTATTGTGATGACAAATGTCATGGAGCATTTTGATGACAAGGGCATGGGGCATTGTGATGGGAAGAGCAGGGAGCATTGTGATGACAAGGTTTATGGAGCATTGTGATGACAAGGTTGTGGAGCATTGTGATGACAAGCGGAAGTCACATTTTGATGCCGTGGGTCATGGAACACTGTGCTGACAAGGGCACGCAGCTTTGTGATGACCAGGTTCATGGAGCATTGTGATGACAGTGGTCTAGGAGCTTTGTGATGACAGAGGTCATGGATCATTTTGATTTCCTTGTCATGACAATAGCCTGAAGCATTATGATGATGGGCATGGTCCATTGTGATGACAGGTGTAATGGAGCATTGAGATGAAAAGGGGCATGGAGCATTGTGATTACAGGGGTATAGGAGCATTGTGATGACAAGAGCATGGAGCATTGTGATGAAAAGTGCTTGGAGCCTTTTCATGACATGTTTCAAGGAGCATTCTGATGACGAGTGTCACGGAGCATTGTGATGACAAAGATCATGGAGCACTGTGATGACAGGTGTCATGGAGCATTGTGATGAGAAGGTCATGAGCATTGGGGTGCAAATATTTATGGAGTATTGTGGTGACAGGGTTCGTGGATCCTTTTGATGGCAAGTGAATGGAGCATTGTGATGACAAGGTCTTGGAGCATTGTGATGAGAAGACCATGGAGCCTTGCGATGACAAGTCTAATGGAGCATTCTAATGAAAAGGGGCATGGAACATTGTGATTACAGGGCCCTGGAGCATTGTAATGACAAGAGCAAGGAGCTTTGTGATGAGAAGGCCATGGAGCATTATCATGATTTGTGTCATGGTGTTTTGTGATGACAAGGGCATGGAGCATTGTGATTGCAGCCGTCTTGGAGCTTTGTGATGACATGGGTCATGGAGCCTTGTGAGGAGAAGGCCGTGGGACATTATGATGGCAGGGGTCATGGAGCATTGTTATGACGTGGGTAATGGAACACTGTGATGAAAAGGGCACGGAACATAGGTCTATAAAATTTCATGGATTATTGTGATGACAGTGGGTATGGAGCATTGTGATGACAAGGGCTCGGAACACTGTGATACATGGGTTATGGAGGATTGTAATGACATGGGCATGGAGCATTGTGATGAGAAGGGCATCGAGAATTGTGATGACAAGCGTCATGGAGCTTTGTGATGACAAGGACATGGAGCAATATGATGAGACGTTTCAGGGAGCATTGTGATGACAATGGCATGGAGCATTGTGATGCCAAGGGTCATGGAGCTGTGCGATAACAAATGTCATGGGGGAGTTTGATGACAAGTGCATGGTGCATTGTGATGAGAAGGGCAGGGAGCATTGTGATGACAGGTGTTATGGAACATTGTGATGTCAGGGCTCATGGAGCATGGTGATGACAGGTGTCATGGAACAGTGTGAGATGACAACTGTTTTGAGCATTGTGATGACAAACATCTTGGATCATTGAGATGACAAGGGCATGGAGTATTGTGATGACAGGCATCAAGGAGCGTTGTGATGACAAGTGTTATGGAACATTGTGATCACACGGGATTGGAGCATTGCGATGACAGAGTTCATGGATCATATTGATTTCAAGGAGCATGGATCTTTGTGATGACAAGGGCATGAAGCAATGTGATCCCAAGATGCATGGAGGATTTTGATGACAATGGTAATGGAGGAATATGATGACAAGCGCATGGAGCATTGTGATGACAAGGTCATGTAGCATTTTGCTGACAAAGGCATGGATCATTGTGGTGACAAGTGTCATGGAACATTGTGATAACAAGGGTCATAGAGCATTAGGATGACAAGAGCATGGACCATTTTGATGAGAAGAGTCATGGAGCATTTTGATGACAAGAGCCACAGATCATAGTGTTGTCAGGGGTCATTGAGCGTTGTGATGACAGTGGTCATGGAGGATTGGGCTGAAAATGTTCATGGAGCATTGTGAACACAAGGGAATGGAGCATTGTGGTGATAATATCCTGGAGCATTGTGATGAGATGACCATGGTGTCTTTTTTTTTTTTTTTTTTTTTTTTTTGTGGTATGCGGGCCTCTCACTGTTGTGGCCTCCCCCGATGCGGAGCACAGGCTCCGGACGCGCAGGCCCAGCTGCCATGGCTCACGGGCCCAGCCTCTCCGCGGCATATGGGATTCTCCCAGACCGGGGCACGAACCCGTATCCCCTGCATCGGCAGGCGGACTCTCAACCACTGCGCCACCAGGGAGGCCCCGACCATGGAGTCTTTTGATGACAAGTCTCATGGAGCAAGCTGATGGAAAGGGGCATGGAGCATTGTGATTACAGTTGTCTTGGAGCATTGTGATGACAAGAGCATGGAGCATTGTGATGAGAAGTCCATGGAACTTTCTGATGACCTGCATCATGGAGCTTTCTGATGACAATGTCAAGAGGCATTGTGATTACAGGGATCGTGGAGCATTGTGATGAAAAGGGCATGGATCACTGTGATGACAAAGACATGGAGGCTTGTCATGACAGGGTTCAAGGAGCATACTGACGACAAGTGTCAGGGAGCATTGTGATGACAAGTGTCATGGAGCACTGTGATGACAAGCGTCATGGAGCCTTGTGATAACCGGGGTCATGGAGCATTGTGATGAAAAGTGAATGCATCATTGTGATGAAAAAGGCATGGGGCCTTGTCATGACAGGGTTCAAGGAGCACCCTGACGACAAGTGTCAGGGAGCATTGTGATGAAAAGTGCATTGAACATTGTGATGACAAAGGTCATGGAGCATTGTGATGAGAAGTCCATGGATAATTGGGATGACGAGCGTCATTGGGTGTTGTGATGACAAGTGTTATGGAACATTGTGATCACAAGGGTTTGAGGCATAGTGATGACAGAGGTCATGGAGCATTTTGATTTCATTGTGATGACAAAATCATGAAGCATTATGATGAAGGGCATGGTGCATTGTGATGATAGCGTTCATGGAGCACTGAGATGAAAAGTGTCATGGAGCATTGTTATGACAGGGTTCTTGGAGCATTGTGATGACAAGGACATGGTGCATTGTGATGAGAAGGCCAAGGAGAATTCTGATGACATGTGTCATGTAGATTCGTGATGACAAGGGCATAGAGCCTTGTGATTACAGGGGTCTTGGACCATTGAGATGAAAAGGGGCATGGAGCATTGTGAATACAGGGGTAATGGAGCATTGTGATGACAAAGGAATCGAGCATTGTGATGAAATAGGCATGGAACTTTTCATGACAGGGTTCAAGGAGGATTCTGATGACAAGTGTCAGGGAGCATTGCGATGACAATAGTCATGAAGCACTGTGATGAGAGGGCTAATGGAGCATTGTGATGAGAAGGTCATGGAGCATTGGGCTGAAAATATTCATGGAGTATTGTGATGACAGGAGACATGGAGCATTGTGATAACAAGGGAATGGAGCATTGAGATGACAAGAACATGGAGCATTGTGATGACAAGTCTCATGGAGCATTCTGATGAAAAGTGGCATGGAGCATTGTGCTTACAGGGGTCTTGGAGCATTGTGATGACAATGGCATGGGAGCAATTTAATGTGAAGGCCATGGAGCTTTCTGATGATGTGTCATGGAATTTAGTGATGAAAAGTGCATGGAGCATTGTGATTCCATGGACCTTGGGGCACTGTGATGACAATGGTCATGGAGCCTTGTGATGAAAAGGCCGTGGAACATTTTGATGGCATGGGTCATGGAGCATTGTTATGACAGTGGTAATGGAGCATTGTGATGACAAAGGCATGGAGCATTTTGATGAGAAGGACATCGAGCATTGTGATGACAAGCATCATGGAGATTTGAGATGACAAAGTCATGGAACAATGTGATGAGAGGGTTCATGTAGCATTATGATGACAATGGCATGGAGCATTGTGATGCCAAAGGTCATGGACCTTTGTGATGACAAATATCATGCAGCATTTTGGTGACAAGGGCAGGGTGCATTGTGATGAGTAGGACAGAGAGCAATGTGATGAGAGGGTCATGGAGCAGTTGGATGAAAAGTGTCATGGAACATTTTGATGACAGGGGTTATGGATCATTGTGATGTCAAGGGTCACCGAGCATTGTGATGAAAAGGGTCATGGTGCATTTTGATGACAGGGGTTATAGTATATTGTGATGTCAGGGGTCATGGAGCAGTGTGATGATAAGGGCATGTAGCATTGTGATGACAGGGGTCATGGAACATTATGATGACATGGTTGTGGGAGTATTGTGATGACCAGTGATGGAAAATTGTGATATCAGTGGTGAGAGAGCATTTTGATGAGAATTGCATGGAGAAATTTGATGACAAGGTTTGTGGAGCATTGTGATGACAAGCTTGTGGAGAATTGTGATGACAAGTGCATGGCATATTGTGATGACATGTGTCATGGAGCATTGTGCTGACAAGCACATGGAGCATTTTGGTGACAATGGCATGGAGCATTGTGATGACAGAGGAATGACAAATTGGTCTTACAAGTTTCATGGATTATTGTGGTGACAGTGGGGCATGGCGAATTGTGATGACAATGGCATGGAGCATTGTGAGGACAAGTTTGTGGAGTATTGTGAAGACAGGTGTCCGGGAGCATTGTGATGACATATGTTCTGTTCCATTGTGATGAGAATGGCATGGGTAATTGTGATGCCAAGTGTCATGGAGGATTGTGATGTCAAACGTAATGGAGCGTTGTGATGACAAGGTCTTGGTGCATTGTGATGACAAGGGCCATTGAGAAGTTTGATGACAAGGTCGTGAAGCATTGTGATGACAAGCGCATGTACCTTGCTATGACAGGGGTCATGGAGCATTGCGATTACAAATGCATGGAGAATAGTGATGACAAGAGCATGTAGCATTGTGATGAGAAGTGTTTTGGAGCATTGTGATGACAAGTACGTGGAGAATTGTGATGACAAGGGACATGGAGCATTGTGAGGACCAGGGCATGGAGCATTGTGTTGACAAGAACGTGGAGCATTGTAATGAGAAGTCCATGGATAATAGTGATGACGAGTGTCATGGAGCACTGTAACGGCAAGGGACATGGAGCATTGTGAGAATAGGTGTCATGGAGCATTGTGAGGACAGCTCTCATGGAGCATTGTGATGAGAGTTGTCATGGAGCTTTCTGATGACAAGCTTGTGGAGTATTGTGATGACAATTGCATGGAGCATTGTTATGGAAAGGGTATGGATCATTGTGATGAAAAAGGCATGGATCCTTTTCATGACAGGATTCAAGGAGCATTCCGAAGACAAGTGTCAGGGAGCATTGTGATGACAAGTGTATTGAGCATTGTGATGACAAAGGTCATGGAGCATTGAGATGACAAAGGCATGGAGTATTGTGATGACAGGCATCAAGGAGCGTTGTGATGACAAGTGTTATGGAACATTGTGATCACATGGGTTTGGAGCATTGCGATGACAGAGTTCATGGATCATATAGATTTCAAGGAGCATGGATCTTTGTGATGACAAGGGCATGAAGCAAGGTGATCCCAAGGTGCATGGAGGATTGTGATGACAATGGTAATGGAGGAATATGATGACAAGCGCATGGAGCATTGTGATGAAAAGGTCATGTAGCGTTTTGCTGACAGAGGCATGGAGCATTGTGATGACAACTGTCATGGAGCACTGTGATGACAAATATCACGTAGCATTGTGATTACAGGGGTCATGGAGCATTGGAAGACACGGCCAAGGATCATTGTGTTGACAAGTGTTATGGAGAATTTTGATGACAAGAGTCCCGGATCATTGTGTTGTCAGGGGTCATGGAGCGTTGTGATGACAGTGGTCATGGAGCATTGGGATGACAAGGGTCATGGAGCATTGTGATCATAAGGTCATGGAGCATTGGGTTGAAAATGTTCATGGAGTATTGTGATGACAGGTGTCATGGAGCATTGTGATGACAAGGGAATGGAGCATTGTGATGACAATGTCCTGGAGCATTTAATGAGAAGACCATGAAGCCATGTAATGACAAGTCTCATGGAGAATTCTCACGAAAAGTGGCATGGAGCATTGTGATTACTGTGGATTTGGAGCATTGTGATGAATAGGGCATGGAGCATTGTGATGAAAAAGGCATGGAGCCTTGTCATGACAGGGTTCCAAGAGCATATTGACATCAAGTGTCAAGGACCATTGTGATGACAAGTGTATTGAGCATTGTGATGCCAAAGCTCATGGAGCATTGTGATGAGAAGACCATGGATAATTTTGATGACGAGCGTCATGGGGCGTTGTGAGGACAAGTGTTATGGAACATTTTGATCACAATGGTTTGGAGCCTTGTGATGACAGAGGTCATGGAGCATTTTGAGTTCATTCTGATGACAATAGCATGAAGCACTTATGATGATGGGCATGGTGCATTGTGATGACAGTGTTCATGGAGCATTGAGATGAAATGGGGCATGGAGCATTGTAGTTACAAGGGTCTTGGTGCTTTGTGATGAGAAGGGCATGCAGCATTGTGATGAGAAGGCCATGGATAATGGTGATGACGAGCGTCATGGGGCGTTGTGATGAAAAGTGTTATGGAACATTGTGATCCCAAGGGTTTAGAGCATTGTGATGGCAGATGTCATGGAGCATTTTGATTTAATTTGATTATAATAGTGTGAAGCAATATGATGATGGGCATGTTGCATTGTGATGACAGGGTTCATGGAGCATTTAGATGAAAAGTGGCATGGAGCATTGTGATTACAGGGTTCTTGGAACATTGTGATGACAAAGGCATGGAACATTGTGATGAGAAGGCCATGGAGCATTCTGATGACCTGTGTCATGGAGATTTTGATGACAAGGGCATGAAGCATTGTTGTAACAGGGATCTTAGAACATTGTGATTACAAGGGTCATGGAGCCTTGTGATAAGAAGGCCGTGGAACATTGTGATGGCTGGGGTCATGGAGCATTGTTATGACAGTGGTAATTGAGCATTGTGATGCCAAGGGCATGGAGCATTGGTCTGAAAAGTTTCATGGATTATTGGGATGAGAGTGGGCATGGAGCATTGTGATGACAAGGGCACGGAACACTGTGATACATGGGTCATGTAGGATTGTAACGACAAGGGCATGGAGAATTGTGATGACAAGAGCATGTAACATTGTGATGAAAAGTGTCCTGGAGCATTGTGATGACAAAGACATAGAGAATTGTGATGACAAGGGACATGGAGCATTGTGATGACCAGAGCATGGAGCATTGGTCTGACAAGTTTCATGGATTATTGTGATGACAAATGTCATGGAGCATTTTGATGACAAGGGCATGGGGCATTGTGATGGGAAGAGCAGGGAGCATTGTGATGACAAGGTTTATGGAGCATTGTGATGACAAGGTTGTGGAGCATTGTGATGACAAGCGGAAGTCACATTTTGATGCCGTGGGTCATGGAACACTGTGCTGACAAGGGCACGCAGCTTTGTGATGACCAGGTTCATGGAGCATTGTGATGACAGTGGTCTAGGAGCTTTGTGATGACAGAGGTCATGGATCATTTTGATTTCCTTGTCATGACAATAGCCTGAAGCATTATGATGATGGGCATGGTCCATTGTGATGACAGGTGTAATGGAGCATTGAGATGAAAAGGGGCATGGAGCATTGTGATTACAGGGGTATAGGAGCATTGTGATGACAAGAGCATGGAGCATTGTGATGAAAAGTGCTTGGAGCCTTTTCATGACATGTTTCAAGGAGCATTCTGATGACGAGTGTCACGGAGCATTGTGATGACAAAGATCATGGAGCACTGTGATGACAGGTGTCATGGAGCATTGTGATGAGAAGGTCATGAGCATTGGGGTGCAAATATTTATGGAGTATTGTGGTGACAGGGTTCGTGGATCCTTTTGATGGCAAGTGAATGGAGCATTGTGATGACAAGGTCTTGGAGCATTGTGATGAGAAGACCATGGAGCCTTGCGATGACAAGTCTAATGGAGCATTCTAATGAAAAGGGGCATGGAACATTGTGATTACAGGGCCCTGGAGCATTGTAATGACAAGAGCAAGGAGCTTTGTGATGAGAAGGCCATGGAGCATTATCATGATTTGTGTCATGGTGTTTTGTGATGACAAGGGCATGGAGCATTGTGATTGCAGCCGTCTTGGAGCTTTGTGATGACATGGGTCATGGAGCCTTGTGAGGAGAAGGCCGTGGGACATTATGATGGCAGGGGTCATGGAGCATTGTTATGACGTGGGTAATGGAACACTGTGATGAAAAGGGCACGGAATATAGGTCTATAAAATTTCATGGATTATTGTGATGACAGTGGGTATGGAGCATTGTGATGACAAGGGCTCGGAACACTGTGATACATGGGTTATGGAGGATTGTAATGACATGGGCATGGAGCATTGTGATGAGAAGGGCATCGAGAATTGTGATGACAAGCGTCATGGAGCTTTGTGATGACAAGGACATGGAGCAATATGATGAGACGTTTCAGGGAGCATTGTGATGACAATGGCATGGAGCATTGTGATGCCAAGGGTCATGGAGCTGTGCGATAACAAATGTCATGGGGGAGTTTGATGACAAGTGCATGGTGCATTGTGATGAGAAGGGCAGGGAGCATTGTGATGACAGGTGTTATGGAACATTGTGATGTCAGGGCTCATGGAGCATGGTGATGACAGGTGTCATGGAACAGTGTGAGATGACAACTGTTTTGAGCATTGTGATGACAAACATCTTGGATCATTGAGATGACAAGGGCATGGAGTATTGTGATGACAGGCATCAAGGAGCGTTGTGATGACAAGTGTTATGGAACATTGTGATCACACGGGATTGGAGCATTGCGATGACAGAGTTCATGGATCATATTGATTTCAAGGAGCATGGATCTTTGTGATGACAAGGGCATGAAGCAATGTGATCCCAAGATGCATGGAGGATTTTGATGACAATGGTAATGGAGGAATATGATGACAAGCGCATGGAGCATTGTGATGACAAGGTCATGTAGCATTTTGCTGACAAAGGCATGGATCATTGTGGTGACAAGTGTCATGGAACATTGTGATAACAAGGGTCATAGAGCATTAGGATGACAAGAGCATGGACCATTTTGATGAGAAGAGTCATGGAGCATTTTGATGACAAGAGCCACAGATCATAGTGTTGTCAGGGGTCATTGAGCGTTGTGATGACAGTGGTCATGGAGGATTGGGCTGAAAATGTTCATGGAGCATTGTGAACACAAGGGAATGGAGCATTGTGGTGATAATATCCTGGAGCATTGTGATGAGATGACCATGGTGTCTTTTTTTTTTTTTTTTTTTTTTTTTTGTGGTATGCGGGCCTCTCACTGTTGTGGCCTCCCCCGATGCGGAGCACAGGCTCCGGACGCGCAGGCCCAGCTGCCATGGCTCACGGGCCCAGCCTCTCCGCGGCATATGGGATTCTCCCAGACCGGGGCACGAACCCGTATCCCCTGCATCGGCAGGCGGACTCTCAACCACTGCGCCACCAGGGAGGCCCCGACCATGGAGTCTTTTGATGACAAGTCTCATGGAGCAAGCTGATGGAAAGGGGCATGGAGCATTGTGATTACAGTTGTCTTGGAGCATTGTGATGACAAGAGCATGGAGCATTGTGATGAGAAGTCCATGGAACTTTCTGATGACCTGCATCATGGAGCTTTCTGATGACAATGTCAAGAGGCATTGTGATTACAGGGATCGTGGAGCATTGTGATGAAAAGGGCATGGATCACTGTGATGACAAAGACATGGAGGCTTGTCATGACAGGGTTCAAGGAGCATACTGACGACAAGTGTCAGGGAGCATTGTGATGACAAGTGTCATGGAGCACTGTGATGACAAGCGTCATGGAGCCTTGTGATAACCGGGGTCATGGAGCATTGTGATGAAAAGTGAATGCATCATTGTGATGAAAAAGGCATGGGGCCTTGTCATGACAGGGTTCAAGGAGCACCCTGACGACAAGTGTCAGGGAGCATTGTGATGAAAAGTGCATTGAACATTGTGATGACAAAGGTCATGGAGCATTGTGATGAGAAGTCCATGGATAATTGGGATGACGAGCGTCATTGGGTGTTGTGATGACAAGTGTTATGGAACATTGTGATCACAAGGGTTTGAGGCATAGTGATGACAGAGGTCATGGAGCATTTTGATTTCATTGTGATGACAAAATCATGAAGCATTATGATGAAGGGCATGGTGCATTGTGATGATAGCGTTCATGGAGCACTGAGATGAAAAGTGTCATGGAGCATTGTTATGACAGGGTTCTTGGAGCATTGTGATGACAAGGACATGGTGCATTGTGATGAGAAGGCCAAGGAGAATTCTGATGACATGTGTCATGTAGATTCGTGATGACAAGGGCATAGAGCCTTGTGATTACAGGGGTCTTGGACCATTGAGATGAAAAGGGGCATGGAGCATTGTGAATACAGGGGTAATGGAGCATTGTGATGACAAAGGAATCGAGCATTGTGATGAAATAGGCATGGAACCTTTTCATGACAGGGTTCAAGGAGGATTCTGATGACAAGTGTCAGGGAGCATTGCGATGACAATAGTCATGAAGCACTGTGATGAGAGGGCTAATGGAGCATTGTGATGAGAAGGTCATGGAGCATTGGGCTGAAAATATTCATGGAGTATTGTGATGACAGGAGACATGGAGCATTGTGATAACAAGGGAATGGAGCATTGAGATGACAAGAACATGGAGCATTGTGATGACAAGTCTCATGGAGCATTCTGATGAAAAGTGGCATGGAGCATTGTGCTTACAGGGGTCTTGGAGCATTGTGATGACAATGGCATGGAGCAATTTAATGTGAAGGCCATGGAGCTTTCTGATGATGTGTCATGGAATTTAGTGATGAAAAGTGCATGGAGCATTGTGATTCCATGGACCTTGGGGCACTGTGATGACAATGGTCATGGAGCCTTGTGATGAAAAGGCCGTGGAACATTTTGATGGCATGGGTCATGGAGCATTGTTATGACAGTGGTAATGGAGCATTGTGATGACAAAGGCATGGAGCATTTTGATGAGAAGGACATCGAGCATTGTGATGACAAGCATCATGGAGATTTGAGATGACAAAGTCATGGAACAATGTGATGAGAGGGTTCATGTAGCATTATGATGACAATGGCATGGAGCATTGTGATGCCAAAGGTCATGGACCTTTGTGATGACAAATATCATGCAGCATTTTGGTGACAAGGGCAGGGTGCATTGTGATGAGTAGGACAGAGAGCAATGTGATGAGAGGGTCATGGAGCAGTTGGATGAAAAGTGTCATGGAACATTTTGATGACAGGGGTTATGGATCATTGTGATGTCAAGGGTCACCGAGCATTGTGATGAAAAGGGTCATGGTGCATTTTGATGACAGGGGTTATAGTATATTGTGATGTCAGGGGTCATGGAGCAGTGTGATGATAAGGGCATGTAGCATTGTGATGACAGGGGTCATGGAACATTATGATGACATGGTTGTGGGAGTATTGTGATGACCAGTGATGGAAAATTGTGATATCAGTGGTGAGAGAGCATTTTGATGAGAATTGCATGGAGAAATTTGATGACAAGGTTTGTGGAGCATTGTGATGACAAGCTTGTGGAGAATTGTGATGACAAGTGCATGGCATATTGTGATGACATGTGTCATGGAGCATTGTGCTGACAAGCACATGGAGCATTTTGGTGACAATGGCATGGAGCATTGTGATGACAGAGGAATGACAAATTGGTCTTACAAGTTTCATGGATTATTGTGGTGACAGTGGGCATGGCGAATTGTGATGACAATGGCATGGAGCATTGTGAGGACAAGTTTGTGGAGTATTGTGAAGACAGGTGTCCGGGAGCATTGTGATGACATATGTTCTGTTCCATTGTGATGAGAATGGCATGGGTAATTGTGATGCCAAGTGTCATGGAGGATTGTGATGTCAAACGTAATGGAGCGTTGTGATGACAAGGTCTTGGTGCATTGTGATGACAAGGGCCATTGAGAAGTTTGATGACAAGGTCGTGAAGCATTGTGATGACAAGCGCATGTACCTTGCTATGACAGGGGTCATGGAGCATTGCGATTACAAATGCATGGAGAATAGTGATGACAAGAGCATGTAGCATTGTGATGAGAAGTGTTTTGGAGCATTGTGATGACAAGTACGTGGAGAATTGTGATGACAAGGGACATGGAGCATTGTGAGGACCAGGGCATGGAGCATTGTGTTGACAAGAACGTGGAGCATTGTAATTAGAAGTCCATGGATAATAGTGATGACGAGTGTCATGGAGCACTGTAACGGCAAGGGACATGGAGCATTGTGAGAATAGGTGTCATGGAGCATTGTGAGGACAGCTCTCATGGAGCATTGTGATGAGAGTTGTCATGGAGCTTTCTGATGACAAGCTTGTGGAGTATTGTGATGACAATTGCATGGAGCATTGTTATGGAAAGGGTATGGATCATTGTGATGAAAAAGGCATGGATCCTTTTCATGACAGGATTCAAGGAGCATTCCGAAGACAAGTGTCAGGGAGCATTGTGATGACAAGTGTATTGAGCATTGTGATGACAAAGGTCATGGAGCATTGAGATGACAAAGGCATGGAGTATTGTGATGACAGGCATCAAGGAGCGTTGTGATGACAAGTGTTATGGAACATTGTGATCACATGGGTTTGGAGCATTGCGATGACAGAGTTCATGGATCATATAGATTTCAAGGAGCATGGATCTTTGTGATGACAAGGGCATGAAGCAAGGTGATCCCAAGGTGCATGGAGGATTGTGATGACAATGGTAATGGAGGAATATGATGACAAGCGCATGGAGCATTGTGATGAAAAGGTCATGTAGCGTTTTGCTGACAGAGGCATGGAGCATTGTGATGACAACTGTCATGGAGCACTGTGATGACAAATATCACGTAGCATTGTGATTACAGGGGTCATGGAGCATTGGGAAGACACGGCCAAGGATCATTGTGTTGACAAGTGTTATGGAGAATTTTGATGACAAGAGTCCCGGATCATTGTGTTGTCAGGGGTCATGGAGCGTTGTGATGACAGTGGTCATGGAGCATTGGGATGACAAGGGTCATGGAGCATTGTGATCATAAGGTCATGGAGCATTGGGTTGAAAATGTTCATGGAGTATTGTGATGACAGGTGTCATGGAGCATTGTGATGACAAGGGAATGGAGCATTGTGATGACAATGTCCTGGAGCATTTAATGAGAAGACCATGAAGCCATGTAATGACAAGTCTCATGGAGAATTCTCACGAAAAGTGGCATGGAGCATTGTGATTACTGTGGATTTGGAGCATTGTGATGAATAGGGCATGGAGCATTGTGATGAAAAAGGCATGGAGCCTTGTCATGACAGGGTTCCAAGAGCATATTGACATCAAGTGTCAAGGACCATTGTGATGACAAGTGTATTGAGCATTGTGATGCCAAAGCTCATGGAGCATTGTGATGAGAAGACCATGGATAATTTTGATGACGAGCGTCATGGGGCGTTGTGAGGACAAGTGTTATGGAACATTTTGATCACAATGGTTTGGAGCCTTGTGATGACAGAGGTCATGGAGCATTTTGAGTTCATTCTGATGACAATAGCATGAAGCACTATGATGATGGGCATGGTGCATTGTGATGACAGTGTTCATGGAGCATTGAGATGAAATGGGGCATGGAGCATTGTAGTTACAAGGGTCTTGGTGCTTTGTGATGAGAAGGGCATGCAGCATTGTGATGAGAAGGCCATGGATAATGGTGATGACGAGCGTCATGGGGCGTTGTGATGAAAAGTGTTATGGAACATTGTGATCCCAAGGGTTTAGAGCATTGTGATGGCAGATGTCATGGAGCATTTTGATTTAATTTTGATTATAATAGTGTGAAGCAATATGATGATGGGCAGGTTGCATTGTGATGACAGGGTTCATGGAGCATTTAGATGAAAAGTGGCATGGAGCATTGTGATTACAGGGTTCTTGGAACATTGTGATGACAAAGGCATGGAACATTGTGATGAGAAGGCCATGGAGCATTCTGATGACCTGTGTCATGGAGATTTTGATGACAAGGGCATGAAGCATTGTTGTAACAGGGATCTTAGAACATTGTGATTACAAGGGTCATGGAGCCTTGTGATAAGAAGGCCGTGGAACATTGTGATGGCTGGGGTCATGGAGCATTGTTATGACAGTGGTAATTGAGCATTGTGATGCCAAGGGCATGGAGCATTGGTCTGAAAAGTTTCATGGATTATTGGGATGAGAGTGGGCATGGAGCATTGTGATGACAAGGGCACGGAACACTGTGATACATGGGTCATGTAGGATTGTAACGACAAGGGCATGGAGAATTGTGATGACAAGAGCATGTAACATTGTGATGAAAAGTGTCCTGGAGCATTGTGATGACAAAGACATAGAGAATTGTGATGACAAGGGACATGGAGCATTGTGATGACCAGAGCATGGAGCATTGGTCTGACAAGTTTCATGGATTATTGTGATGACAAATGTCATGGAGCATTTTGATGACAAGGGCATGGGGCATTGTGATGGGAAGAGCAGGGAGCATTGTGATGACAAGGTTTATGGAGCATTGTGATGACAAGGTTGTGGAGCATTGTGATGACAAGCGGAAGTCACATTTTGATGCCGTGGGTCATGGAACACTGTGCTGACAAGGGCACGCAGCTTTGTGATGACCAGGTTCATGGAGCATTGAGATGAAAAGGGGCATGGAGCATTGTGATGAGAAGGGTATCGAGAATTGTGATGACAAGCGTCATGGAGCTTTGTGATGACAAGGACATGGAGCAATATGATGAGACGTTTCAGGGAGCATTGTGATGACAATGGCATGGAGCATTGTGATGCCAAGGATCATGGAGCTGTGTGATAACAAATGTCATGGAGCAGTTTGATGACAAGGGCATGGTGCATTGTGATGAGAAGGGCAGGGAGCATTGTGATGACAGGTGTTATGGAACATTGTGATGTCAGGGCTCATGGAGCATTGTGATGATATGGGCATGGAGCATGGTGATGACAGGTTTCATGGAACAGTGTGAGATGCCAAGTGTTTTGAGCATTGTAATGACAAACATCTTGGATCATTGAGATGACAAGGGCATGGAGTAGTGTGATGACAGGCATCATGGAGCATTGTGATGAGTGTGTTATGGAACATTGTGATCACAATTGTTTGGAGCATAGTGATGACAGAGGTCATGGATCATGTTGATTTCAAGGAGCATGGAACATTGTGATGCCAAGGGCATGAAGCAATGTGATCCCAAGTTTCAGGGAGGATTGCTATGACAATGGTAATGGAGTATTGTGATGAGAATCACATGGAGCACCGTGATGACAAGGTCATGTAGCATTTTGCTGACAAAGGCATGGAGCATTGTGATGACAAGTGTCATGGAACATTGTGATAACAGGGGTCATAGAGCATTAGGATGACAAGAGCATGGACCATTTTGATGAGAAGAGTCATGGAGCATTTTGATGAGAAGAGCCACAGCTCATTGTGTTGTCAGGGGTCATTGAGCGTTGTGATGACAGTGGTCATGGAGGATTGGGCTGAAAATATTCTTGGAGCATTGTGAACACAAGGGAATGGAGCATTGTGGTGACAATATCGTTGAGCATTGTGATGAGATGACCATGGAGTCTTTTGATGACAAGTCTCATGGAGCAAGCTGATGGAAAGGGGCATGGAGCATTGTGATTACAGTTGTCTTGGAGCATTGTGATGACAAGAGCATGGAGCATTGTGATGAGAAGTCCATGGAACATTCTGATGACCTGCATCATGGAGCTTTGTGATGACAATGGCAAGAGGCATTGTGATTACAGGGATCGTGGAGCATTGTTATGAAAAGGGCATGGATCATTGTGATGACAAAGACATGGAGCCTTGTCATGAGAGGGTTCAAGGAGCATACTGACGACAAGTGTCAGGGAGCATTGTGATGACAAGTGTCATGGAGCACTGTGATGACAAGCGTCATGGAGCCTTGTGATAACCGGGGTCTTGGAGCATTGTGATGAAAAGTGAATGCATCATTGTGAAGAAAAAGGCATGGTGCCTTGTCATGATAGGGTTCAAGGAGCACCCTGACGACACGTGTCAGGGAGCATTGTGATGAAAAGTGTATTGAGCATTGTGATGACAAAGGTCAGGGAGCATTGTGATGAGAAGTCCATGGATAATTTGGATGACGAGCGTCATGGGGTGTTGTGATGACAAGTGTTATGGAACATTGTGATCACAAGGGTTTGAGGCATAGTTATGACAGAGGTCATGGAGCATTTTGATTTCATTGTGATGACAAAATCATGAAGCATTATGATGAAGGGCATGGTGCATTGTGATGATAGGGTTCATGGAGCACTGAGATGAAAAGTGTCATGGAGCATTGTTATGACAGGGGTCTTTTTTTAAATTATTTTTGCGATACGCGGGCCTCTCACTGTTGTGGCCTCTCCTGTTGCGGAGCACAGGCTCCGGACGCGCAGCCTCAGCAGCCATGGCTCACGGGCCCAGCCGCTCCGCGGCATGTGGGTTCTTCCCAGACCGGGGCACGAACTCGTGTCCCCTGCATCGGCAGGCTGACTCTCAACCACTGCGCCACCAGGGAAGCCCTATGACAGGGGTCTTGGAGCATTGTGATGACAAGGACATGGTGCATTGTGATGAGAAGGCCAAGGAGAATTCTGATGACATGCGTCATGGAGATTCGTGATGACAAGGGCATAGAGCATTGTGATTACAGGGGTCTTGGACCATTGAGATGAAAAGCGGCATGGAGCATTGTGATTACAGGGGTAATGGAGCATTGTGATGACAAAGGAATCGAGCATTGTGATGAAATAGGCATGGAACCTTTTCATGACAGGGTTCAAGGAGGATTCTGATGACAAGTGTCAGGTAGCATTGCGATGACAATAGTCATGAAGCACTGTGATGAGAGGGCTAATGGAGCATTGTGATGAGAAGGTCATGGAGCATTGGGCTGAATATATTCATGGAGTATTGTGATGACAGGAGTCATGGAGCATTGTGATGACAAGGGAATGGAGCATTGAGATGAGAAGAACATGGAGCATTGTGATGACATGTCTCAATGAGCATTGTGATGAAAAGGGGCATGGAGCATTTTGCTTACAGGGGTCTTGGAGCATTGTGATGACAATGGCATGGAGCTATTTGATGTGAAGGCCATGGATATTTCTGATGTTGTGTCATGGAGTTTTGTGATGAAAAGTGCATGGAGCATTGTGATTACACGGGTCTTGGGGCACTGTGATGACAATGGTCATGGAGTCTTGTGATGAAAAGGCCGTGGAACATTTTGATGGCATGGGTCATGGAGCATTGTTATGACAGTGGTAATGGAGCATTGTGATGACAAAGGCATGGAGCATTTTGATGAGAAGGACATCGAGCATTGTGATGACAAGCATCATGGAGATTTGAGATGACAAAGTCATGGAGCAATGTGATGAGAGGGTTCATGGAGCATTATGATGACAATGGCATGGAGCATTGTGATGCCAAAGGTCATGGACCTTTGTGATGACAAATGTCATGCAGCATTTTGATGACAAGGGCATGGTGCATTGTGATGAGTAGGACAGAGAGCAATGTGATGAGAGGGTCATGGAGCAGTTGGATGAAAAGTGTCATGGAACATTTTGATGACAGGGGTTATGGATCATTGTGATGACAATGGTCACCGAGCATTGTGATGAAAAGGGTCATGGTGCATTTTGATGACAGGGGTTATAGTACATTGTGATGTCAGGGGTCATGGAGCAGTGTGATGATAAGGGCATGTAGCATTGTGATGACAGTGGTCATGGAACATTGTGATGACATGGTTGTGGGAGTATTGTGATGACCAGTGATGGAAAATTGTGATATCAGTGGTGAGAGAGCATTTTGATGAGAATTGCATGGAGAAATTTGATGACAAGGTTTATGGAGCATTGTGATGACAAGCTTGTGGAGAATTGTGATGACAAGTGCATGGCATATTGTGATGACATGTGTCATGGAGCATTGTGCTGACAAGCACATGGAGCATTTTGGTGACAATGGCATGGAGCATTGTGATGACAGAGGCATGACGAATAGGTCTGAGAAGTTTCCTGGATTATTGTGGTGACAGTGGGCATGGCGAATTGTAATGACAAGGGCATGGAGCATTGTGAGGACAAGTTTGAGGAGTATTGTGAAGATAGGTGTCCGGGAGCATTGTGATGACATATGTTCTGGTCCATTGTGATGAGAATGACATGGGTAATTGTGATGCCAAGTGTCATGGAGGATTGTGATGTCAAACGTAATGGAGCGTTGTGATGACAAGGTCTTGGTGCATTGTGATGACAAGGGCCATTGAGAAGTTTGATGACAAGGTCGTGAAGCATTGTGATGACAAGCGCATGTACCTTGCTAGGACAGGGGTCATGGAGCATTGCGATTACAAATGCATGGAGAATAGTGATGACAAGAGCATGTAGCATTGTGATGAGAAGTGTTTTTGAGCATTGTGATGACAAGGCCGTGGAGAATTGTGATGAGAAGGGACATGGAGCATTGTGAGGACCAGGGCATGGAGCACTGTGATGACAAGAACGTGGGGCATTGTAATGAGAAGTCCATGGATAATAGTAATGACGATTGTCATGGAGCACTGTAATGGCAAGGGGCATGGAGCATTGTGAGGACAGCTGTCATGGAGCATTGTGGTGACAGGGGTCATGGAGCATTATGATGACAATTGTCATGGGGCTTTCTAATGACAAGCTTGTGGAGTATTGTGATGACAATGGCATGGAGCATTGTGATGGAAAGGGTATGGATCATTGTGATGAAAAAGGCATGGACCCTTTTCATGACAGGATTCAAGGAGCATTCCGAAGACAAGTGTCAGGGAGCATTGTGATGACAAGTGTATTGAGCATTGTGATGGCAAAGGTCATGGAGCATTGAGATGACAAGGGCATGGAGTATTGTGATGACAGGCATCATGGAGCGTTGTGATGACAAGTGTTATGGAACATTGTGATCACACGGATTTGCAGCATTGCGATGACAGAGTTCATGGATCATATTGATTTCAAGGAGCATGGATCTTTGTGATGACAACGGCAGGAAGCAATGTGAACCCAAGATGCATGGAGGATTTTGATGACAATGGTAATGGAGGAATATGATGACAATCGCATGGAGCATTGTGATGAAAAGGTCATGCAGCGTTTTGCGGACAAAGGCATGGAGCATTGTGATGACAAGTGTCATGGAGCACTGTGATGATAAATATCACGTAACATTGTGATTACAGGGGTCATGGAGCATTGGGAAGACACGGTCAAGGATCATTGTGTTGACAAGTGTTATGGAGAATTTTGATGACAAGAGTCCCGGATCATTGTGTTGTCAGGGGTCATGGAGCGTTGTGATGACAGTGGTCATGGAGCATTGGGATGACAAGCGTCATGGAGCATTGTGATCATAAGGTCATGGAGCATTGGGTTGAAAATGTTCATGGAGTATTGTGATGAGAGTTGTCATGGAGCATTGTGATGACAAGGGAATGGAGCATTGTGATGACAATGTCCTGGAGCATTTAATGAGAAGACCATGGAGCCATGTGATGACAAGTCTCATGGAGAATTCTCACGAAAAGTGGCATGGAGCATTGTGATTACTGTGGATTTGGAGCATTGTGATGAATAGGGCATGGAGCATTGTGATGAAAAAGGCATGGAGCCTTGTCATGACAGGGTTCCAAGAGCATATTGACATCAAGTGTCAAGGACCATTGTGATGACAAGTGTATTGAGCATTGTGATGCCAAAGCTCATGGAGCATTGTGATGAGAAGACCATGGATAATTTTGATGACGAGCGTCATGGGGCGTTGTGAGGACAAGTGTTATGGAACATTGTGATCACAATGGTTTGGAGGCTTGTGATGACAGAGGTCATGGAGCATTTTGAGTTCATTCTGATGACAATAGCATGAAGCACTATGATGATGGGCATGGTGCATTGTGATGACAGTGTTCATGGAGCATTGAGATGAAAAGGGGCATGGAGCATTGTAGTTACAAGGGTCTTGGCGCTTTGTGATGAGAAGGGCATGCAGCATTGTGATGAGAAGGCCATGGATAATGGTGATGACGAGCGTCATGGGGCGTTGTGATGAAAAGAGTTATGGAACATTGTGATCCCAAGGATTTAGAGCATTGTGATGGCAGATGTCATGGAGCATTTTGATTTCATTTTGATTACAATAGTGTGAAGCAATATGAAGATGGGCATGTTGCATTGTGATGACAGGGTTCAGGGAGCATTTAGATGAAAAGTGGCATGGAGCATTGTGATTACAGCGTTCTTGGAACATTGTGATGACAAGGGCATGGAGCATTGTGATGAGAAGGCCATGGAGCATTCTGATGACCTGTGTCATGGAGATTTTGATGACAAGGGCATGAAGCATTGTTGTAACAGGGATCTTAGAGTATTGTGATTACAAGGGTCATGGAGCCTTGTGATAAGAAGCCCGTGGAACATTGTGATGGCTGGGGTCATGGAGCATTGTTATGACAGTGGCAATGGAGCATTGTGATGCCAAGGGCATGGAGCATTGGTCTGAAAAGTTTCATGGATTATTGGGATGAGAGTGGGCATGGAGCATTGTGATGACAAGGGCATGGAACACTGTGATACATGGGTCATGTAGGATTGTAACGACAAGGGCATGGAGAATTGTGATGACAAGGGCATGTAACATTGTGATGAAAAGTGTCCTGGAGCATTGTGATGACAAAGACATAGAGAATTGTGATGACAAGGGACATGGAGCATTGTGATGACCAGAGCATGGAGCATTGGTCTGACAAGTTTCATGGATTATTGTGATGACAAATGTCATGGAGCATTTTGATGACAAGGGCATGGGGCATTGTGATGGGAAGAGCAGGGAGCATTGTGATGACAAGGTTTATGGAGCATTGTGATGACAAGGTTGTGGAGCATTGTGATGACAAGCGGAAGTCACATTTTGATGCCGTGGGTCATGGAACACTGTGCTGACAAGGGCACGCAGCTTTGTGATGACCAGGTTCATGGAGCATTGAGATGAAAAGGGGCATGGAGCATTGTGATGACAGTGGTCTAGGAGCTTTGTGATGACAGAGGTCATGGATCATTTTGATTTCCTTGTGATGACAATAGCCTGAAGCATTATGATGATGGGCATGGTCCATTGTGATGACAGGTGTAATGGAGCATTGAGATGAAAAGGGGCATGGAGCATTGTGATTACAGGGGTATAGGAGCATTGTGATGACAAGAGCATGGAGCATTGTGATGAAAAGTGCTTGGAGCCTTTTCATGACATGTTTCAAGGAGCATTCTGATGACGAGTGTCACGGAGCATTGTGATGACAAAGATCATGGAGCACTGTGATGACAGGTGTCATGGAGCATTGTGATGAGAAGGTCATGAGCATTGGGGTGCAAATATTCATGGAGTATTGTGGTGACAGGGTTCGTGGATCCTTTTGATGGCAAGTGAATGGAGCATTGTGATGACAAGGTCTTGGAGCATTGTGATGAGAAGACCATGGAGCCTTGCGATGACAAGTCTAATGGAGCATTCTGATGAAAAGGGGCATGGAACATTGTGATTACAGGGCCCTGGAGCATTGTAATGACAAGAGCAAGGAGCTTTGTGATGAGAAGGCCATGGAGCATTCTCATGATTTGTGTCATGGTGTTTTGTGATGACAAGGGCATGGAGCATTGTGATTGCAGGCGTCTTGGAGCTTTGTGATGACATGGGTCATGGAGCCTTGTGAGGAGAAGGCCGTGGGACATTATGATGGCAGGGGTCATGGAGCATTGTTATGACGTGGGTAATGGAACATTGTGATGAAAAGGGAACGGAATATAGGTCTATAAAATTTCATGGATTATTGTGATGACAGTGGGTATGGAGCATTGTGATGACAAGGGCTCGGAACACTGTGATACATGGGTTATGGAGGATTGTAATGACATGGGCATGGATCATTGTGATGAGAAGGGCATCGAGAATTGTGATGACAAGCGTCATGGAGCTTTGTGATGACAAAGACATGGAGCAATATGATGAGACGTTTCAGGGAGCATTGTGATGACAATGGCATGGAGCATTGTGATGCCAAGGGTCATGGAGCTGTGCGATAACAAATGTCATGGGGGAGTTTGATGACAAGGGCATGGTGCATTGTGATGAGAAGGGCAGGGAGCATTGTGATGACAGGTGTTATGCAACATTGTGATGTCAGGGCTCATGGAGAATGGTGATGACAGGTGTCATGGAACAGTTTGAGATGACAACTGTTTTGAGCATTGTGATGACAAACATCTTGGATCATTGAGATGACAAGGGCATGGAGTATTGTGATGACAGGCATCAAGGAGCGTTGTGATGACAAGTGTTATGGAACATTGTGATCACACGGGATTGGAGCATTGCGATGACAGAGTTCATGGATCATATTGATATCAAGGAGCATGGATATTTGTGATGACAAGGGCATGAAGCAATGTGATCCCAAGATGCATGGAGGATTTTGATGACAATGGTAATGGAGGAATATGATGACAAGCGCATGGAGCATTGTGATGAAAAGGTCATGTAGCGTTTTGCTGACAAAGGCATGGAGCATTGTGATGACAACTGTCATGGAGCACTGTGATGACAAATATCACGTAACATTGTGATTACAGGGGTCATGGAGCATTGGGAAGACACGGCCAAGGATCATTGTGTTGACAAGTGTTATGGAGAATTTTGATGACAAGAGTCCCGGATCATTGTGTTGTCAGGGGTCATGGAGCGTTGTGATGACAGTGGTCATGGAGCATTGGGATGACAAGGGTCATGGAGCATTGTGATCATAAGGTCATGGAGCATTGGGTTGAAAATGTTCATGGAGTATTGTGATGAGAGTTGTCATGGAGCATTGTGATGACAATGTCCTGGAGCATTTAATGAGAAGACCATGGAGCCATGTGATGACAAGTCTCATGGAGAATTCTCACGAAAAGTGGCATGGAGCATTGTGATTACTGTGGTTTTGGAGCATTGTGATGAATAGGGCATGGAGCATTGTGATGAAAAAGGCATGGAGCCTTGTCATGACAGGGTTCCAAGAGCATATTGACATCAAGTGTCAAGGACCATTGTGATGACAAGTGTATTGAGCATTGTGATGCCAAAGCTCATGGAGCATTGTGATGAGAAGACCATGGATAATTTTGATGACGAGCGTCATGGGGCGTTGTGAGGACAAGTGTTATGGAACATTGTGATCACAATGGTTTGGAGCCTTGTGATGACAGAGGTCATGGAGCATTTTGAGTTCATTCTGATGACAATAGCATGAAGCACTATGATGATGGGCATGGTTCATTGTGATGACAGTGTTCATGGAGCATTGAGATGAAAAGGGGCATGGAGCATTGTAGTTACAAGGGTCTTGGTGCTTTGTGATGAGAAGGGCATGCAGCATTGTGATGAGAAGGCCATGGATAATGGTGATAACGAGCATCATGGGGCGTTGTGATGAAAAGTGTTATGGAACATTGTGATCCCAAGGGTTTAGAGCATTGTGATGGCAGATGTCATGGAGCATTTTGATTTCATTTGGATTACAATAGTGTGAAGCAATATGATGATGGGCATGTTGCATTGTGATGACAGGATTCATGGAGCATTTAGATGAAAAGTGGCATGGAACATTGTGATTACAGGGTTCTTGGAACATTGTGATGACAAGGGCATGGAGCATTGTGATGAGAAGGCCATGGAGCATTCTGATGACCTGTGTCATGGAGATTTTGATGACAAGGGCATGAAGCATTGTTGTAACAGGGATCTTAGAGCATTGTGATTACAAGGGTCATGGAGCCTTGTGATAAGAAGGCCGTGGAACATTGTGATGGCTGGGGTCATGGAGCATTGTTATGACAGTGGCAATGGAGCATTGTGATGCCAAGGGCATGGAGCATTGGTCTGAAAAGTTTCATGGATTATTGGGATGAGAGTGGACATGGAGCATTGTGATGACAAGGGCACTGAACACTGTGATACATGGGTCATGTAGGATTGTAACGACAAGGGCATGGAGAATTGTGATGACAAGAGCATGTAACATTGTGATGAGAAGTGTCCTGGAGCATTGTGATGACAAAGACATAGAGAATTGTGATGACAAGGGACATGGAGCATTGTGATGACCAGAGCATGGAGCATTGGTCTGACAAGTTTCATGGATTATTGTGATGACAAATGTCATGGAGCATTTTGATGACAAGGGCATGGGGCATTGTGATGGGAAGAGCAGGGAGCATTGTGATGACAAGGTTTATGGAGCATTGGGATGACAAGGTTGTGGAGCATTGTGATGACAAGCGGAAGTCACATTTTGATACCGTGGGTCATGGAGCACTGTGCTGACAAGGGCACGCAGCTTTGTGATGACCAGGTTCATGGAGCATTGAGATGAAAAGGGGCATGGAGCATTGTGATGACAGTGGTCTAGGAGCTTTGTGATGACAGAGGTCATGGATCATTTTGATTTCCTTGTGATGACAATAGCCTGAAGCATTATGATGATGGGCATGGTCCATTGTGATGACAGGTGTAATGGAGCATTGAGATGAAAAGGGGCATGGAGCATTGTGATTACAGGGGTATAGGAGCATTGTGATGACAAGAGCATGGAGCATTGTGATGAAAAGTGCTTGGAGCCTTTTCATGACATGTTTCAAGGAGCATTCTGATGACGAGTGTCAGGGAGCATTGTGATGACAAAGATCAAGGAGCACTGTGATGACAGGTGTCATGGAGCATTGTGATGAGAAGGTCATGAGCATTGGGGTGCAAATATTCATGGAGTATTGTGGTGACAGGGTTCGTGGATCCTTTTGATGGCAAGTGAATGGAGCATTGTGATGACAAGGTCTTGGAGCATTGTGATGAGAAGACCATGGAGCCTTGCGATGACAAGTCTAATGGAGCATTCTGATGAAAAGGGGCATGGAACATTGTGATTACAGGGCCCTGGAGCATTGTAATGACAAGAGCAAGGAGCTTTGTGATGAGAAGGCCATGGAGCATTATCATGATTTGTGTCATGGTGTTTTGTGATGACAAGGACATGGAGCATTGTGATTGCAGGCGTCTTGGAGCTTTGTGATGACATGGGTCATGGAGCCTTGTGAGGAGAAGGCCGTGGGACATTATGATGGCAGGGGTCATGGAGCATTGTTATGACGTGGGTAATGGAACACTGTGATGAAAAGGGCACGGAACATAGGTCTATAAAATTTCATGGATTATTGTGATGACAGTGGGTATGGAGCATTGTGATGACAAGGGCTCGGAACACTGTGATACATGGGTTATGGAGGATTGTAATGACATGGGCATGGAGCATTGTGATGAGAAGGGCATCGAGAATTGTGATGACAAGCGTCATGGAGCTTTGTGATGACAAGGACATGGAGCAATATGATGAGACGTTTCAGGGAGCATTGTGATGACAATGGCATGGAGCATTGTGATGCCAAGGGTCATGGAGCTGTGCGATAACAAATGTCATGGGGGAGTTTGATGACAAGTGCATGGTGCATTGTGATGAGAAGGGCAGGGAGCATTGTGATGACAGGTGTTATGGAACATTGTGATGTCAGGGCTCATGGAGCATGGTGATGACAGGTGTCATGGAACAGTGTGAGATGACAACTGTTTTGAGCATTGTGATGACAAACATCTTGGATCATTGAGATGACAAGGGCATGGAGTATTGTGATGACAGGCATCAAGGAGCGTTGTGATGACAAGTGTTATGGAACATTGTGATCACACGGGATTGGAGCATTGCGATGACAGAGTTCATGGATCATATTGATTTCAAGGAGCATGGATCTTTGTGATGACAAGGGCATGAAGCAATGTGATCCCAAGATGCATGGAGGATTTTGATGACAATGGTAATGGAGGAATATGATGACAAGCGCATGGAGCATTGTGATGAAAAGGTCATGTAGCGTTTTGCTGACAAAGGCATGGAGCATTGTGATGACAAGTGTCATGGAGCACTGTGATGACAAATATCACGTAACATTGTGAATACAGGGGTCATGGAGCATTGGGAAGACACGGCCAAGGATCATTGTGTTGACAAGTGTTATGGAGAATTTTGATGACAAGAGTCCCGGATCATTGTGTTGTCAGGGGTCATGGAGCGTTGTGATGACAGTGGTCATGGAGCATTGGGATGACAAGGGTCATGGAGCATTGTGATCATAAGGTCATGGAGCATTGGGTTGAAAATGTTCATGGAGTATTGTGATGAGAGTTGTCATGGAGCATTGTGATGACAATGTCCTGGAGCATTTAATGAGAAGACCATGGAGCCATGTGATGACAAGTCTCATGGAGAATTCTCACGAAAAGTGGCATGGAGCATTGTGATTACTGTGGTTTTGGAGCATTGTGATGAATAGGGCATGGAGCATTGTGATGAAAAGGGCATGGAGCCTTGTCATGACAGGGTTCCAAGAGCATATTGACATCAAGTGTCAAGGACCATTGTGATGACAAGTGTATTGAGCATTGTGATGCCAAAGCTCATGGAGCATTGTGATGAGAAGACCATGGATAATTTTGATGACAAGCGTCATGGGGCGTTGTGAGGACAAGTGTTATGGAACATTGTGATCACAATGGTTTGGAGGCTTGTGATGACAGAGGTCATGGAGCATTTTGAGTTCATTCTGATGACAATAGCATGAAGCACTATGATGATGGGCATGGTGCATTGTGATGACAGTGTTCATGGAGCATTGAGATGAAAAGGGGCATGGAGCATTGTAGTTACAAGGGTCTTGGCGCTTTGTGATGAGAAGGGCATGCAGCATTGTGATGAGAAGGCCATGGATAATGGTGATGACGAGCGTCATGGGGCGTTGTGATGAAAAGAGTTATGGAACATTGTGATCCCAAGGATTTAGAGCATTGTGATGGCAGATGTCATGGAGCATTTTGATTTCATTTTGATTACAATAGTGTGAAGCAATATGAAGATGGGCATGTTGCATTGTGATGACAGGGTTCAGGGAGCATTTAGATGAAAAGTGGCATGGAGCATTGTGATTACAGCGTTCTTGGAACATTGTGATGACAAGGGCATGGAGCATTGTGATGAGAAGGCCATGGAGCATTCTGATGACCTGTGTCATGGAGATTTTGATGACAAGGGCATGAAGCATTGTTGTAACAGGGATCTTAGAGTATTGTGATTACAAGGGTCATGGAGCCTTGTGATAAGAAGCCCGTGGAACATTGTGATGGCTGGGGTCATGGAGCATTGTTATGACAGTGGCAATGGAGCATTGTGATGCCAAGGGCATGGAGCATTGGTCTGAAAAGTTTCATGGATTATTGGGATGAGAGTGGGCATGGAGCATTGTGATGACAAGGGCATGGAACACTGTGATACATGGGTCATGTAGGATTGTAACGACAAGGGCATGGAGAATTGTGATGACAAGGGCATGTAACATTGTGATGAAAAGTGTCCTGGAGCATTGTGATGACAAAGACATAGAGAATTGTGATGACAAGGGACATGGAGCATTGTGATGACCAGAGCATGGAGCATTGGTCTGACAAGTTTCATGGATTATTGTGATGACAAATGTCATGGAGCATTTTGATGACAAGGGCATGGGGCATTGTGATGGGAAGAGCAGGGAGCATTGTGATGACAAGGTTTATGGAGCATTGTGATGACAAGGTTGTGGAGCATTGTGATGACAAGCGGAAGTCACATTTTGATGCCGTGGGTCATGGAACACTGTGCTGACAAGGGCACGCAGCTTTGTGATGACCAGGTTCATGGAGCATTGAGATGAAAAGGGGCATGGAGCATTGTGATGACAGTGGTCTAGGAGCTTTGTGATGACAGAGGTCATGGATCATTTTGATTTCCTTGTGATGACAATAGCCTGAAGCATTATGATGATGGGCATGGTCCATTGTGATGACAGGTGTAATGGAGCATTGAGATGAAAAGGGGCATGGAGCATTGTGATTACAGGGGTATAGGAGCATTGTGATGACAAGAGCATGGAGCATTGTGATGAAAAGTGCTTGGAGCCTTTTCATGACATGTTTCAAGGAGCATTCTGATGACGAGTGTCACGGAGCATTGTGATGACAAAGATCATGGAGCACTGTGATGACAGGTGTCATGGAGCATTGTGATGAGAAGGTCATGAGCATTGGGGTGCAAATATTCATGGAGTATTGTGGTGACAGGGTTCGTGGATCCTTTTGATGGCAAGTGAATGGAGCATTGTGATGACAAGGTCTTGGAGCATTGTGATGAGAAGACCATGGAGCCTTGCGATGACAAGTCTAATGGAGCATTCTGATGAAAAGGGGCATGGAACATTGTGATTACAGGGCCCTGGAGCATTGTAATGACAAGAGCAAGGAGCTTTGTGATGAGAAGGCCATGGAGCATTCTCATGATTTGTGTCATGGTGTTTTGTGATGACAAGGGCATGGAGCATTGTGATTGCAGGCGTCTTGGAGCTTTGTGATGACATGGGTCATGGAGCCTTGTGAGGAGAAGGCCGTGGGACATTATGATGGCAGGGGTCATGGAGCATTGTTATGACGTGGGTAATGGAACATTGTGATGAAAAGGGAACGGAATATAGGTCTATAAAATTTCATGGATTATTGTGATGACAGTGGGTATGGAGCATTGTGATGACAAGGGCTCGGAACACTGTGATACATGGGTTATGGAGGATTGTAATGACATGGGCATGGAGCATTGTGATGAGAAGGGCATCGAGAATTGTGATGACAAGCGTCATGGAGCTTTGTGATGACAAAGACATG
Organism: Mesoplodon densirostris; assembly: GCF_025265405.1. Taxonomy (NCBI): domain Eukaryota; kingdom Metazoa; phylum Chordata; class Mammalia; order Artiodactyla; family Ziphiidae; genus Mesoplodon; species Mesoplodon densirostris. The sequence goes on from NC_082682.1 coordinate 5,869,226, forward strand.
GAGCAATATGATGAGACGTTTCAGGGAGCATTGTGATGACAATGGCATGGAGCATTGTGATGCCAAGGGTCATGGAGCTGTGCGATAACAAATGTCATGGGGGAGTTTGATGACAAGGGCATGGTGCATTGTGATGAGAAGGGCAGGGAGCATTGTGATGACAGGTGTTATGCAACATTGTGATGTCAGGGCTCATGGAGAATGGTGATGACAGGTGTCATGGAACAGTTTGAGATGACAACTGTTTTGAGCATTGTGATGACAAACATCTTGGATCATTGAGATGACAAGGGCATGGAGTATTGTGATGACAGGCATCAAGGAGCGTTGTGATGACAAGTGTTATGGAACATTGTGATCACACGGGATTGGAGCATTGCGATGACAGAGTTCATGGATCATATTGATATCAAGGAGCATGGATATTTGTGATGACAAGGGCATGAAGCAATGTGATCCCAAGATGCATGGAGGATTTTGATGACAATGGTAATGGAGGAATATGATGACAAGCGCATGGAGCATTGTGATGAAAAGGTCATGTAGCGTTTTGCTGACAAAGGCATGGAGCATTGTGATGACAACTGTCATGGAGCACTGTGATGACAAATATCACGTAACATTGTGATTACAGGGGTCATGGAGCATTGGGAAGACACGGCCAAGGATCATTGTGTTGACAAGTGTTATGGAGAATTTTGATGACAAGAGTCCCGGATCATTGTGTTGTCAGGGGTCATGGAGCGTTGTGATGACAGTGGTCATGGAGCATTGGGATGACAAGGGTCATGGAGCATTGTGATCATAAGGTCATGGAGCATTGGGTTGAAAATGTTCATGGAGTATTGTGATGAGAGTTGTCATGGAGCATTGTGATGACAATGTCCTGGAGCATTTAATGAGAAGACCATGGAGCCATGTGATGACAAGTCTCATGGAGAATTCTCACGAAAAGTGGCATGGAGCATTGTGATTACTGTGGTTTTGGAGCATTGTGATGAATAGGGCATGGAGCATTGTGATGAAAAAGGCATGGAGCCTTGTCATGACAGGGTTCCAAGAGCATATTGACATCAAGTGTCAAGGACCATTGTGATGACAAGTGTATTGAGCATTGTGATGCCAAAGCTCATGGAGCATTGTGATGAGAAGACCATGGATAATTTTGATGACGAGCGTCATGGGGCGTTGTGAGGACAAGTGTTATGGAACATTGTGATCACAATGGTTTGGAGCCTTGTGATGACAGAGGTCATGGAGCATTTTGAGTTCATTCTGATGACAATAGCATGAAGCACTATGATGATGGGCATGGTTCATTGTGATGACAGTGTTCATGGAGCATTGAGATGAAAAGGGGCATGGAGCATTGTAGTTACAAGGGTCTTGGTGCTTTGTGATGAGAAGGGCATGCAGCATTGTGATGAGAAGGCCATGGATAATGGTGATAACGAGCATCATGGGGCGTTGTGATGAAAAGTGTTATGGAACATTGTGATCCCAAGGGTTTAGAGCATTGTGATGGCAGATGTCATGGAGCATTTTGATTTCATTTGGATTACAATAGTGTGAAGCAATATGATGATGGGCATGTTGCATTGTGATGACAGGATTCATGGAGCATTTAGATGAAAAGTGGCATGGAACATTGTGATTACAGGGTTCTTGGAACATTGTGATGACAAGGGCATGGAGCATTGTGATGAGAAGGCCATGGAGCATTCTGATGACCTGTGTCATGGAGATTTTGATGACAAGGGCATGAAGCATTGTTGTAACAGGGATCTTAGAGCATTGTGATTACAAGGGTCATGGAGCCTTGTGATAAGAAGGCCGTGGAACATTGTGATGGCTGGGGTCATGGAGCATTGTTATGACAGTGGCAATGGAGCATTGTGATGCCAAGGGCATGGAGCATTGGTCTGAAAAGTTTCATGGATTATTGGGATGAGAGTGGACATGGAGCATTGTGATGACAAGGGCACTGAACACTGTGATACATGGGTCATGTAGGATTGTAACGACAAGGGCATGGAGAATTGTGATGACAAGAGCATGTAACATTGTGATGAGAAGTGTCCTGGAGCATTGTGATGACAAAGACATAGAGAATTGTGATGACAAGGGACATGGAGCATTGTGATGACCAGAGCATGGAGCATTGGTCTGACAAGTTTCATGGATTATTGTGATGACAAATGTCATGGAGCATTTTGATGACAAGGGCATGGGGCATTGTGATGGGAAGAGCAGGGAGCATTGTGATGACAAGGTTTATGGAGCATTGGGATGACAAGGTTGTGGAGCATTGTGATGACAAGCGGAAGTCACATTTTGATACCGTGGGTCATGGAGCACTGTGCTGACAAGGGCACGCAGCTTTGTGATGACCAGGTTCATGGAGCATTGAGATGAAAAGGGGCATGGAGCATTGTGATGACAGTGGTCTAGGAGCTTTGTGATGACAGAGGTCATGGATCATTTTGATTTCCTTGTGATGACAATAGCCTGAAGCATTATGATGATGGGCATGGTCCATTGTGATGACAGGTGTAATGGAGCATTGAGATGAAAAGGGGCATGGAGCATTGTGATTACAGGGGTATAGGAGCATTGTGATGACAAGAGCATGGAGCATTGTGATGAAAAGTGCTTGGAGCCTTTTCATGACATGTTTCAAGGAGCATTCTGATGACGAGTGTCAGGGAGCATTGTGATGACAAAGATCAAGGAGCACTGTGATGACAGGTGTCATGGAGCATTGTGATGAGAAGGTCATGAGCATTGGGGTGCAAATATTCATGGAGTATTGTGGTGACAGGGTTCGTGGATCCTTTTGATGGCAAGTGAATGGAGCATTGTGATGACAAGGTCTTGGAGCATTGTGATGAGAAGACCATGGAGCCTTGCGATGACAAGTCTAATGGAGCATTCTGATGAAAAGGGGCATGGAACATTGTGATTACAGGGCCCTGGAGCATTGTAATGACAAGAGCAAGGAGCTTTGTGATGAGAAGGCCATGGAGCATTATCATGATTTGTGTCATGGTGTTTTGTGATGACAAGGACATGGAGCATTGTGATTGCAGGCGTCTTGGAGCTTTGTGATGACATGGGTCATGGAGCCTTGTGAGGAGAAGGCCGTGGGACATTATGATGGCAGGGGTCATGGAGCATTGTTATGACGTGGGTAATGGAACACTGTGATGAAAAGGGCACGGAACATAGGTCTATAAAATTTCATGGATTATTGTGATGACAGTGGGTATGGAGCATTGTGATGACAAGGGCTCGGAACACTGTGATACATGGGTTATGGAGGATTGTAATGACATGGGCATGGAGCATTGTGATGAGAAGGGCATCGAGAATTGTGATGACAAGCGTCATGGAGCTTTGTGATGACAAGGACATGGAGCAATATGATGAGACGTTTCAGGGAGCATTGTGATGACAATGGCATGGAGCATTGTGATGCCAAGGGTCATGGAGCTGTGCGATAACAAATGTCATGGGGGAGTTTGATGACAAGTGCATGGTGCATTGTGATGAGAAGGGCAGGGAGCATTGTGATGACAGGTGTTATGGAACATTGTGATGTCAGGGCTCATGGAGCATGGTGATGACAGGTGTCATGGAACAGTGTGAGATGACAACTGTTTTGAGCATTGTGATGACAAACATCTTGGATCATTGAGATGACAAGGGCATGGAGTATTGTGATGACAGGCATCAAGGAGCGTTGTGATGACAAGTGTTATGGAACATTGTGATCACACGGGATTGGAGCATTGCGATGACAGAGTTCATGGATCATATTGATTTCAAGGAGCATGGATCTTTGTGATGACAAGGGCATGAAGCAATGTGATCCCAAGATGCATGGAGGATTTTGATGACAATGGTAATGGAGGAATATGATGACAAGCGCATGGAGCATTGTGATGAAAAGGTCATGTAGCGTTTTGCTGACAAAGGCATGGAGCATTGTGATGACAAGTGTCATGGAGCACTGTGATGACAAATATCACGTAACATTGTGAATACAGGGGTCATGGAGCATTGGGAAGACACGGCCAAGGATCATTGTGTTGACAAGTGTTATGGAGAATTTTGATGACAAGAGTCCCGGATCATTGTGTTGTCAGGGGTCATGGAGCGTTGTGATGACAGTGGTCATGGAGCATTGGGATGACAAGGGTCATGGAGCATTGTGATCATAAGGTCATGGAGCATTGGGTTGAAAATGTTCATGGAGTATTGTGATGAGAGTTGTCATGGAGCATTGTGATGACAATGTCCTGGAGCATTTAATGAGAAGACCATGGAGCCATGTGATGACAAGTCTCATGGAGAATTCTCACGAAAAGTGGCATGGAGCATTGTGATTACTGTGGTTTTGGAGCATTGTGATGAATAGGGCATGGAGCATTGTGATGAAAAGGGCATGGAGCCTTGTCATGACAGGGTTCCAAGAGCATATTGACATCAAGTGTCAAGGACCATTGTGATGACAAGTGTATTGAGCATTGTGATGCCAAAGCTCATGGAGCATTGTGATGAGAAGACCATGGATAATTTTGATGACAAGCGTCATGGGGCGTTGTGAGGACAAGTGTTATGGAATATTGTGATCACAATGGTTTGGAGCCTTGTGATGACAGAGGTCATGGAGCATTTTGAGTTCATTCTGATGACAATAGCATGAAGCACTATGATGATGGGCATGGTGCATTGTGATGACAGTGTTCATGGAGCATTGAGATGAAAAGAGGCATGGAGCATTGTAGTTACAAGGGTCTTGGCGCTTTGTGATGAGAAGGGCATGCAGCATTGTGATGAGAAGGCCATGGATAATGGTGATGACGAGCGTCATGGGGCGTTGTGATGAAAAGAGTTATGGAACATTGTGATCCCAAGGATTTAGAGCATTGTGATGGCAGATGTCATGGAGCATTTTGATTTCATTTTGATTACAATAGTGTGAAGCAATATGAAGATGGGCATGTTGCATTGTGATGACAGGGTTCAGGGAGCATTTAGATGAAAAGTGGCATGGAGCATTGTGATTACAGGGTTCTTGGAACATTGTGATGACAAGGGCATGGAGCATTGTGATGAGAAGGCCATGGAGCATTCTGATGACCTGTGTCATGGAGATTTTGATGACAAGGGCATGAAGCATTGTTGTAACAGGGATCTTAGAGTATTGTGATTACAAGGGTCATGGAGCCTTGTGATAAGAAGGCCGTGGAACATTGTGATGGCTGGGGTCATGGAGCATTGTTATGACAGTGGCAATGGAGCATTGTGATGCCAAGGGCATGGAGCATTGGTCTGAAAAGTTTCATGGATTATTGGGATGAGAGTGGACATGGAACACTGTGATGACAAGGGCACTGAACACTGTGATACATGGGTCATGTAGGATTGTAACGACAAGGGCATGGAGAATTGTGATGACAAGAGCATGTAACATTGTGATGAGAAGTGTCCTGGAGCATTGTGATGACAAAGACATAGAGAATTGTGATGACAAGGGACATGGAGCATTGTGATGACCAGAGCATGGAGCATTGGTCTGACAAGTTTCATGGATTATTGTGATGACAAATGTCATGGAGCATTTTGATGACAAGGGCATGGGGCATTGTGATGGGAAGAGCACGGAGCATTGTGATGACAAGTTTTATGGAGCATTGTGATGACAAGGTTGTGGAGCATTGTGATGACAAGCGGAAGTCACATTTTGATGCCGTGGGTCATGGAGCACTGTGCTGACAAGGGCACGCAGCTTTGTGATGACCAGGTTCATGGAGCATTGAGATGAAAAGGGGCATGGAGCATTGTGATGACAGTGGTCTAGGAGCTTTGTGATGACAGAGGTCATGGATCATTTTGATTTCCTTGTGATGACAATAGCCTGAAGCATTATGATGATGGGCATGGTCCATTGTGATGACAGGTGTAATGGAGCATTGAGATGAAAAGGGGCATGGAGCATTGTGATTACAGGGGTATAGGAGCATTGTGATGACAAGAGCATGGAGCATTGTGATGAAAAGTGCTTGGAGCCTTTTCATGACATGTTTCAAGGAGCATTCTGATGACGAGTGTCAGGGAGCATTGTGATGACAAAGATCAAAGAGCACTGTGATGACAGGTGTCATGGAGCATTGTGATGAGAAGGTCATGAGCATTGGGGTGCAAATATTCATGGAGTATTGTGGTGACAGGGTTCGTGGATCCTTTTGATGGCAAGTGAATGGAGCATTGTGATGACAAGGTCTTGGAGCATTGTGATGAGAAGACCATGGAGCCTTGCGATGACAAGTCTAATGGAGCATTCTGATGAAAAGGTGCATGGAACATTGTGATTACAGGGACCTGGAGCATTGTAATGACAAGAGCAAGGAGCTTTGTGATGAGAAGGCCATGGAGCATTCTCATGATTTGTGTCATGGTGTTTTGTGATGACAAGGGCATGGAGCATTGTGATTGCAGGCGTCTTGGAGCTTTGTGATGACATGGGTCATGGAGCCTTGTGAGGAGAAGGCCGTGGGACATTATGATGGCAGGGGTCATGGAGCATTGTTATGACGTGGGTAATGGAACATTGTGATGAAAAGGGCACGGAACATAGGTCTATAAAATTTCATAGATTATTGTGATGACAGTGGGTATGGAGCATTGTGATGACAAGGGCTCGGAACACTGTGATACATGGGTTATGGAGGATTGTAATGACATGGGCATGGAGCATTGTGATGAGAAGGGCATCGAGAATTGTGATGACAAGCGTCATGGAACTTTGTGATGACAAGGACATGGAGCAATATGATGAGACGTTTCAGGGAGCATTGTGATGACAATGGCATGGAGCATTGTGATGCCAAGGGTCATGGAGCTGTGCGATAACAAATGTCATGGGGGAGTTTGATGACAAGTGCATGGTGCATTGTGATGAGAAGGGCAGGGAGCATTGTGATGACAGGTGTTATGGAACATTGTGATGTCAGGGCTCATGGAGCATTGTGTTGATATGGGCATGGAGCATGGTGATGACAGGTGTCATGGAACTGTGTGAGATGACATCTGTTTTGAGCATTGTGATGACAAACATCTTGGATCATTGAGATGACAAGGGCATGGAGTATTTTGATGACAGGCATCAAGGAGCGTTGTGATGACAAGTGTTATGGAACATTGTGATCACACGGGATTGGAGCATTGCGATGACAGAGTTCATGGATCATATTGATTTCAAGGAGCATGGATCTTTGTGATGACAACGGCAGGAAGCAATGTGATCCCAAGATGTATGGAGGATTTTGATGACAATGGTAATGGAGGAATATGATGACAAGAGCATGGAGCATTGTGATGAAAAGGTCATGTAGCGTTTTGCTGACAAAGGCATGGAGCATTGTGATGACAAGTGTCATGGAGCACTGTGATGACAAATATCACGTAACATTGTGATTACAGAGGTTATGGAGCATTGGGAAGACACGGCCAAGGATCATTGTGTTGACAAGTGTTATGGAGAATTTTGATGACAAGAGTCCCGGATCATTGTGTTGTCAGGGGTCATGGAGCGTTGTGATGACAGTGGTCATGGAGCATTGGGATGACAAGGGTCATGGAGCATTGTGATCATAAGGTCATGGAGTATTGGGTTGAAAATGTTCATGGAGTATTGTGATGAGAGTTGTCATGGAGCATTGTGATGACAATGTCCTGGAGCATTTAATGAGAAGACCATGGAGCCATGTGATGACAAGTCTCATGGAGAATTCTCACGAAAAGTGGCATGGAGCATTGTGATTACTGTGGTTTTGGAGCATTGTGATGAATAGGGCATGGAGCATTGTGATGAAAAAGGCATGGAGCCTTGCATTGACAGGGTTCCAAGAGCATATTGACATCAAGTGTCAGGGACCATTGTGATGACAAGTGTATTGAGCATTGTGATGCCAAAGCTCATGGAGCATTGTGATGAGAAGACCATGGATAATTTTGATGACGAGCGTCATGGGGCGTTGTGAGGACAAGTGTTATGGAACATTGTGATCACAATGGTTTGGAGCCTTGTGATGACAGAGGTCATGGAGCATTTTGAGTTCATTCTGATGACAATAGCATGAAGCACTATGATGATGGGCATGGTGCATTGTGATGACAGTGTTCATGGAGCATTGAGATGAAAAGGGGCATGGAGCATTGTAGTTACAAGGGTCTTGGTGCTTTGTGATGAGAAGGGCATGCAGCATTGTGATGAGAAGGCCATGGATAATGGTGATAACGAGCATCATGGGGCGTTGTGATGAAAAGTGTTATGGAACATTGTGATCCCAAGGGTTTAGAGCATTGTGATGGCAGATGTCATGGAGCATTTTGATTTCATTTGGATTACAATAGTGTGAAGCAATATGATTATGGGCATGTTGCATTGTGATGACAGGGTTCATGGAGCATTTAGATGAAAAGTGGCATGGAACATTGTGATTACAGGGTTCTTGGAACATTGTGATGACAAGGGCATGGAGCATTGTGATGAGAAGGCCATGGAGCATTCTGATGACCTGTGTCATGGAGATTTTGATGACAAGGGCATGAAGCATGGTTGTAACAGGGATCTTAGAGCATTGTGATTACAAGTGTCATGGAGCCTTGTGATAAGAAGGCCATGGAACATTGTGATGGCTGGGGTCATGGAGCATTGTTATGACAGTGGCAATGGAGCATTGTGATGCCAAGGGCATGGAGCATTGGTCTGAAAAGTTTCATGGATTATTGGGATGAGAGTGGGCATGGAGCATTGTGATGACAAGGGCACTGAACACTGTGATACATGGGTCATGTAGGATTGTAACGACAAGGGCATGGAGAATTGTGATGACAAGAGCATGTAACATTGTGATGAGAAGTGTCCTGGAGCATTGTGATGACAAAGACATAGAGAATTGTGATGACAAGGGACATGGAGCATTGTGATGACCAGAGCATGGAGCATTGGTCTGACAAGTTTCATGGATTATTGTGATGACAAATGTCATGGAGCATTTTGATGACAAGGGTATGGGGCATTGTGATGGGAAGAGCAGGGAGCATTGTGATGACAAGGTTGTGGAGCATTGTGATGACAAGCGGAAGTCATATTTTGATGCCATGGGTCATGGAGCACTGTGCTGACAAGGGCACGCAGCTTTGTGATGACCAGGTTCATGGAGCATTGAGATGACAGTGGTCTAGGAGCTTTGTGATGACAGAGTTCATGGATCATTTTGATTTCCTTGTGATGACAATAGCCTGAAGCATTATGATAATGGGCATGGTCCATTGTGATTACAGGGGTATAGGAGCATTGTGATGACAAGAGCATGGAGCATTGTGATGAAAAGTGCTTGGAGCCTTTTCATGACATGTTTCAAGGAGCATTCTGATGACGAGTGTCAGGGAGCATTGTGATGACAAAGATCTGGAGCACTGTGATGACAGGTGTCATGGAGCATTGTGATGAGAAGGTCATGAGCATTGGGGTGAAAATATTCATGGAGTATTGTGGTGAGAGGGTTCATGGATCCTTTTGATGGCAAGGGAATGGAGCATTGTGATGACAAGGTGCTGGAGCATTGTGATGAGAAGTCCATGGAGCCTTGTGATGACAAGTCTAATGGAGCATTCTGATGAAAAGGGGCATGGAGCTTTGTGATTACAGGGCCCTGGAGCATTGTAATGACAAGAGCAATGAGCTTTGTGATGAGAAGGCCATGGAGCATTCTCATGATTTGTGTCATGGTGTTTTGTGATGACAAGGGCATGGACCCTTGTGATTGCAGGCGTCTTGGAGTTTTGTGATGACAAGTGTCATGGAGCCTTGTGAGGAGAAGGCCGTGGGACATTATGATGGCAGGGTTCATGGAGCATTGTTATGACGGGGGTAATGGAACATTGTGATGAAAAGGGCACGGGGCATAAGTCTATAAAATTTCATGGATTATTGTGATGACAGTGGGTATGGAGCTTTGTGATGACAAGGGCTCGGAACACTGTGATACATGGGTCATGGAGGATTGTAATGACATGGGCATGGAGCATTGTGATGAGAAGGGCATCGAGAATTGTGATGACAAGCGTCATGGAGCTTTGTGATGACAAGGACATGGAGCAATATGATGAGACGTTTCAGGGAGCATTATGATGACAATGGCATGGAGCATTTTGATGCCAAGGGCCATGGAGCTGTGTGGTAACAAATGTCATGGAGGAGTTTGATGACAAGGGCATGGTGCATTTAGATTAGAAGGGCAGGGAGCATTGTGATGACAGGTGTTATGGAACATTGTGATGTCAGGGCTCATGGAGCATTGTGATGATATGGGCATGGAGCATGGTGATGACAGGTGTCATGGAACAGTGTGAGATGACAAGTGTTTTGAGCATTGTGAAGACAAACATCTTGGATCATTGAGATGACAAGGGCATGGAGTAGTGTGATGACAGGCATCATGGAGCATTGTGATGAGTGTGTTATGGAACATTGTGATCACAAGGGTTTGGAGCATAGTGATGACAGAGGTCATGGATCATTTTGATTTAAAGGAGCATGGAACAATGTGATGACAAGGGCATGAAGCAATGTGATCCCAAGTTTCAGGGAGGATTGTTATGACAATGGTAATGGAGTATTGTGATGAGAATCACATGGAGCACTGTGATGACAAGTTCATGTAGCATTTTGCTGACAAAGGCATGGATCATTGTGGTGACAAGTGTCATGGAACATTGTGATAACAGGGGTCATAGAGCATTAGGATGACAAGAGCATGGACCATTTTGATGAGAAGAGTCATGGAGCATTTTGATGAGAAGAGCCACAGATCATAGTGTTGTCAGGGGTCATTGAGCGTTGTGATGACAGTGGTCATGGAGGATTGGGCTGAAAATGTTCATGGAGCATTGTGAACACAAGGGAATGGAGCATTGTGGTGATAATATCCTGGAGCATTGTGATGAGATGACCATGGTGTCTTTTTTTTTTTTTTTTTTTTTTTTTGTGGTATGCGGGCCTCTCACTGTTGTGGCCTCCCCCGATGCGGAGCACAGGCTCCGGACGCGCAGGCCCAGCGGCCATGGCTCACGGGCCCAGCCTCTCCGCGGCATATGGGATCCTCCCAGACCAGGGCACGAACCCGTATCCCCTGCATCGGCAGGCGGACTCTCAACCACTGCGCCACCAGGGAGGCCCCGACCATGGAGTCTTTTGATGACAAGTCTCATGGAGCAAGCTGATGGAAAGGGGCATGGAGCATTGTGATTACAGTTGTCTTGGAGCATTGTGATGACAAGAGCATGGAGCATTGTGATGAGAAGTCCATGGAACTTTCTGATGACCTGCATCATGGAGCTTTCTGATGACAATGTCAAGAGGCATTGTGATTACAGGGATCGTGGAGCATTGTGATGAAAAGGGCATGGATCACTGTGATGACAAAGACATGGAGCCTTGTCATGACAGGGTTCAAGGAGCATACTGACGACAAGTGTCAGGGAGCATTGTGATGACAAGTGTCATGGAGCACTGTGATGACAAGCGTCATGGAGCCTTGTGATAACCGGGGTCATGGAGCATTGTGATGAAAAGTGAATGCATCATTGTGATGAAAAAGGCATGGGGCCTTGTCATGACAGGGTTCAAGGAGCACCCTGACGACAAGTGTCAGGGAGCATTGTGATGAAAAGTGCATTGAACATTGTGATGACAAAGGTCATGGAGCATTGTGATGAGAAGTCCATGGATAATTGGGATGACGAGCGTCATTGGGTGTTGTGATGACAAGTGTTATGGAACATTGTGATCACAAGGGTTTGAGGCATAGTGATGACAGAGGTCATGGAGCATTTTGATTTCATTGTGATGACAAAATCATGAAGCATTATGATGAAGGGCCTGGTGCATTGTGATGATAGAGTTCATGGAGCACTGAGATGAAAAGTGTCATGGAGCATTGTTATGACAGGGTTCTTGGAGCATTGTGATGACAAGGACATGGTGCATTGTGATGAGAAGGCCAAGGAGAATTCTGATGACATGCGTCATGGAGATTCGTGATGACAAGGGCATAGAGCCTTGTGATTACAGGGGTCTTGGACCATTGAGATGAAAAGGGGCATGGAGCATTGTGAATACAGGGGTAATGGAGCATTGTGATGACAAAGGAATCGAGCATTGTGATGAAATAGGCATGGAACCTTTTCATGACAGGGTTCAAGGAGGATTCTGATGACAAGTGTCAGGGAGCATTGCGATGACAATAGTCATGAAGCACTGTGATGAGAGGGCTAATGGAGCATTGTGATGAGAAGGTCATGGAGCATTGGGCTGAAAATATTCATGGAGTATTGTGATGACAGGAGACATGGAGCATTGTGATAACAAGGGAATGGAGCATTGAGATGACAAGAACATGGAGCATTTTGATGACAAGTCTCATGGAGCATTCTGATGAAAAGTGGCATGGAGCATTGTGCTTACAGGGGTCTTGGAGCATTGTGATGACAATGGCATGGATCAATTTAATGTGAAGGCCATGGAGCTTTCTGATGATGTGTCATGGAATTTAGTGATGAAAAGTGCATGGAGCATTGTGATTCCATGGACCTTGGGGCACTGTGATGACAATGGTCATGGAGCCTTGTGATGAAAAGGCCGTGGAACATTTTGATGGCATGGGTCATGGAGCATTGTTATGACAGTGGTAATGGAGCATTGTGATGACAAAGGCATGGAGCATTTTGATGAGAAGGACATCGAGCATTGTGATGACAAGCATCATGGAGATTTGAGTTGACAAAGTCATGGAACAATGTGATGAGAGGGTTCATGTAGCATTATGATGACAATGGCATGGAGCATTGTGATGCCAAAGGTCATGGACCTTTGTGATGACAAATATCATGCAGCATTTTGGTGACAAGGGCAGGGTGCATTGTGATGAGTAGGACAGAGAGCAATGTGATGAGAGGGTCATGGAGCAGTTGGATGAAAAGTGTCATGGAACATTTTGATGACAGGGGTTATGGATCATTGTGATGTCAAGGGTCACCGAGCATTGTGATGAAAAGGGTCATGGTGCATTTTGATGACAGGTGTTATAGTACATTGTGATGTCAGGGGTCATGGAGCAGTGTGATGATAAGGGCATGTAGCATTGTGATGACAGGGGTCATGGAACATTGTGATGACATGGTTGAGGGAGTATTGGGATGACTAGTGATGGAACATTGTGATATCAGTGGTGAGAGAGCATTTTGATGAGAATTGCATGGAGAAATTTGATGACAAGGTTTATGGAGCATTGTGATGACAAGCTTGTGGAGAATTGTGATGACAAGTGCATGGCATATTGTGATGACATGTGTCATGGAGCATTGTGCTGACAAGAACATGGAGCATTTTGGTGACAATGGCATGGAGCATTGTGATGACAGAGGCATGACAAATTGGTCTGACAAGTTTCCTGGATTATTGTGGTGACAGTGGGCATGGAGAATCGTGATGACAAGGGCATGGAGCATTGTGAGGACAAGTTTGTGGAGTATTGTGAAGACAGGTGTCCGGGAGCATTGTGATGACATATGTTCTGTTCCATTGTGATGAGAATGGCATGGGTAATTGTGATGCCAAGTGTCATGGAGGATTGTGATGTCAAACGTAATGGAGCGTTGTGATGACAAGGTCTTGGTGCATTGTGATGACAAGGGCCATTGAGAAGTTTGATGACAAGGTCGTGAAGCATTGTGATGACAAGCGCATGTACCTTGCTATGACAGGGGTCATGGAGCATTGCAATTACAAATGCATGGAGAATAGTGATGACAAGAGCATGTAGCATTGTGATGAGAAGTGTTTTGGAGCATTGTGATGACAAGTACGTGGAGAATTGTGATGACAAGGGACATGGAGCATTGTGAGGACAAGGGCATGGAGCACTGTGTTGACAAGAACGTGGAGCATTGTAATGAGAAGTCCATGGATAATAGTGATGACGAGTGTCATGGAGCACTGTAACGGCAAGGGACATGGAGCATTGTGAGAATAGGTGTCATGGAGCATTGTGAGGACAGCTCTCATGGAGCATTGTGATGAGAGTTGTCATGGAGCTTTCTGATGACAAGCTTGTGGAGTATTGTGATGACAATGGCATGGAGCATTGTTATGGAAAGGGTATGGATCATTGTGATGAAAAAGGCATGGACCCTTTTCATGACAGGATTCAAGGAGCATTCCGAAGACAAGTGTCAGGGAGCATTGTGATGACAAGTGTATTGAGCATTGTGATGACAAAGGTCATGGAGCATTGAGATGACAAAGGCATGGAGTATTGTGATGACAGGCATCAAGGAGCGTTGTGATGACAAGTGTTATGGAACATTGTGATCACATGGGTTTGGAGCATTGCGATGACAGAGTTCATGGATCATATAGATTTCAAGGAGCATGGATCTTTGTGATGACAAGGGCATGAAGCAAGGTGATCCCAAGATGCATGGAGGATTGTGATGACAATGGTAATGGAGGAATATGATGACAAGCGCATGGAGCATTGTGATGAAAAGGTCATGTAGCGTTTTGCTGACAAAGGCATGGAGCATTGTGATGACAAGTGTCATGGAGCACTGTGATGACAAATATCACGTAGCATTGTGATTACAGGGGTCATGGAGCATTGGGAAGACACGGCCAAGGATCATTGTGTTGACAAGTGTTATGGAGAATTTTGATGACAAGAGTCCCGGATCATTGTGTTGTCAGGGGTCATGGAGCGTTGTGATGACAGTGGTCATGGAGCATTGGGATGACAAGCTTCATGGAGCATTGTGATCATAAGGTCATGGAGCATTGGGTTGAAAATGTTCATGGAGTATTGTGATGAGAGTTGTCATGGAGCATTGTGATGACAAGGGAATGGAGCATTGTGATGACAATGTCCTGGAGCATTTAATGAGAAGACCATGGAGCCATGTGATGACAAGTCTCATGGAGAATTCTCACGAAAAGTGGCATGGAGCATTGTGATTACTGTGGATTTGGAGCATTGTGATGAATAGGGCATGGAGCATTGTGATGAAAAAGGCATGGAGCCTTGTCATGACAGGGTTCCAAGAGCATATTGACATCAAGTGTCAAGGACCATTGTGATGACAAGTGTATTGAGCATTGTGATGCCAAAGCTCATGGAGCATTGTGATTAGAAGACCATGGATAATTTTGATGACGAGCGTCATGGGGCGTTGTGAGGACAAGTGTTATGGAACATTGTGATCACAATGGTTTGGAGCCTTGTGATGACAGAGGTCATGGAGCATTTTGAGTTCATTCTGATGACAATAGCATGAAGCACTATGATGATGGGCATGGTGCATTGTGATGACAGTGTTCATGGAGCATTGAGATGAAAAGGGGCATGGAGCATTGTAGTTACAAGGGTCTTGGTGCTTTGTGATGAGAAGGGCATGCAGCATTGTGATGAGAAGGCCATGGATAATGGTGATGACGAGCGTCATGGGGCGTTGTGATGAAAAGTGTTATGGAACATTGTGATCCCAAGGGTTTAGAGCATTGTGATGGCAGATGTCATGGAGCATTTTGATTTAATTTTGATTATAATAGTGTGAAGCAATATGATGATGGGCATGTTGCATTGTGATGACAGGGTTCATGGAGCATTTAGATGAAAAGTGGCATGGAGCATTGTGATTACAGGGTTCTTGGAACATTGTGATGACAAAGGCATGGAACATTGTGATGAGAAGGCCATGGAGCATTCTGATGACCTGTGTCATGGAGATTTTGATGACAAGGGCATGAAGCATTGTTGTAACAGGGATCTTAGAACATTGTGATTACAAGGGTCATGGAGCCTTGTGATAAGAAGGCCGTGGAACATTGTGATGGCTGGGGTCATGGAGCATTGTTATGACAGTGGTAATTGAGCATTGTGATGCCAAGGGCATGGAGCATTGGTGTGAAAAGTTTCATGGATTATTGGGATGAGAGTGGGCATGGAGCATTGTGATGACAAGGGCACGGAACACTGTGATACATGGGTCATGTAGGATTGTAACGACAAGGGCATGGAGAATTGTGATGACAAGAGCATGTAACATTGTGATGAGAAGTGTCATGGAGCATTGTGATGACAAAGACATAGAGAATTGTGATGACAAGGGACATGGAGCATTGTGATGACCAGAGCATGGAGCATTGGTCTGAGAAGTTTCATGGATTATTGTGAAGACAAATGTCATGGAGCATTTTGATGACAAGGGCATGGGGCATTGTGATGGGAAGAGCAGGGAGCATTGTGATGTCAAGGATGTGGAGCATTGTGATGACAAGCGGAAATCACATTTTGATGCCATGGGTCATGGAGCACTGTGCTGACAAGGGCATAGACAATTGTGATGACAAGGGTCATGGAGCATTGTGGTGACAAAGGCATGGAGCATTGTGATGACAAGGGTCAGAGAGCATTTTGATGAGAAGTTCATGGAGCATTGTGGTGACATATGTCACAGGGTCTTGTGATGATGAGGGCATGGACAATTGTGATGACAAATGTCATGAAGCATTGTGATGACTGGAGTCACGTAGAATTTTCATAAAAAGGTCATGAACCACTGTGATGACAAGGGCCTGGAGCATTGTGATGACAAGGTCATGAGTTTGTGAAGACAGTTGACAGGGAGCATTGTGGTGATATATGTCATGGTCCATTATGATGACAATGGCATGGAGCATGGTGGGGCCAAGAGTCATAGAGCATTGTGATGACTAAGGTAATGGAGCATTGTGATGACAAGGGTTTGGAGCATTCTGATGACAAGGGTTTGAAACATTGTGATGACAATGGCAAGGAGCATTGTGATGATAAGGGCATGGAGCATTGTGATGAAAAAGGCATTGAGCTATTTCATGACAGTGTTCAAGAAGCCTTCTGACAAGTGTTAGGGAGCATTGTGATGACAAGTGTATTGAGCAATGTGATGAAAAAGGTCATGGAGCATTGTGATGACAAGGACATGGAATATTGTGATGATAGGCATGATGGAGCGTTGTGATGAGAAGGGTCATGGAGCATTGTGAAGACAGTGGCATGGAGCATTTATTTGAGAATCCCCTGAAGCATTCTGATGTCATGTGTCATGGAGCATTGTGGTGACATATTTCCTGTCCATTGTGATGACACTGGCATGGAGCATTGTGATGCCAAGTGTCATGGAGGATTATGATGACAAAGGTAATGGAGCATTGTGATGACAAGGGTTTGGAGCATTTTCATGACAACGGCATAGCGCATTGTGATGACAGGCACATGAAGAATTGGCCTGACAATTTTCATGGATTATTGTGATGACAGTGTGCATGGCACATTGAGATGACAAGGGCATGGAGCACTGTGATTACAAGGCCATGGAGTATTGTGTAGAGAGGTGTCAGGGAGCATTGTGATGACATATATAATGGTTCATTGTGAAGACAATGGCATGGAACATAGTGATGCCAAGTGTCCTGGAGGATAGTGATGACAAAGGTTATGGAGCTTTGTGATGACAAGGGCTTGGAGCTTTGTGATGACAATGGCATGGAGCATTTTGATGACAGGGTCATGGAGCATTTGTCTGACAAGTTTCATGGATTATTGTGATGACAGTGGGCATGGCACATTGTGATGGCAAAGGCATGAAGCATTGTGATGACAAGGTCATGGACTCTTATGAAGACAGGTGTCAGGGATAATTGTAATGACATATGTCATGGTACATTGTGATGGCATTGATATGGAGCATTGCGATCCCAAGTGTCATGGAGGATTGTGATGACAAAGGTAATGGGGCATTGTGATGACAAGGATCATGTAGGAATGTAATTATACGGGAATGGAGCATTGTGATGACAAGGGCCATTGAAAATTTTAATGACAACATCGTTAAACATTGTGATGACAAAGCACATGGAGCTTGCTATGAAAGAGGTCATGGGCATTGGGATGACAAGGGCATGGAAAATTGTGATGACAAGAGCCTGTAACATTGTGATGAGAAGTGTGATGGAGCGTTGTGATAACAAGGACGTGGATAATTGTGATGAAAATGGACATGGAGCATTGTGATGCCCAGGGCATGGAGCATTTAGATTGCAAGACCGTAGAGCATGGTGATGAGAAGACCATGGGTAATTGTGACGACGAGTTTCATGGAGCACTGTAATGACAAGGGGCATGGAGCATTGTGTGGACAGGTGTCATGGAGCATTGTGATGACAGGGGTCAAGGAGCATTGTGATGCCAAGGGTCATGGAGCATTCTGATGAAACGCTTGTGGAGTATTGTGATGACAATGGCATGGAGCATTGTGATGACAAGGACATGGAGCATTGTGATGACAGGGTCATGGAGTTTTGTGAAGACAGTTATCAGGGAGCATTGTGATGACATATGTAATGATCCACTGTGATGACATGGCATGGAGCATTGTGATGCCAAGTGTCATGGAGGATTGTGATGACAAACGTAATGGAGCATTGTGATGGCAAGTGTCATGGAGCATTGTGATGACAATGGCATGGAGCATTGTGATGATAAGGTTATGGAGCATTGTGATGAATAAGGCATGGATCTTTTTTCTTGACAGAGTTCAAGGAGACTTCTGACAAGTGTCTTGAGCATTGTGATGACAATATTCATGCAGCATGGTGATGACAAGGACATGGAATATTGAGATGACAGGCATCATGGAACGTTGTGATGACAAGAATCATGGAACATTGTGATGACAATGGCATGGAGCATTGTGATGATAAGGTTATGGAGCATTGTGATGAAAAAGGCATGGATCTTTTTCTTGACAGAGGTCAAGGAGACTTCTGACAAGTGTCTTGAGCATTGTGATGACAATATTCATGCAGCATGGTGATGACAAGGACATGGAATATTGAGATGACAGGCATCATGGAACGTTGTGATGACAAGTATCATGGAACATTGTGATGACAATGGCATGGAGCATTGTGTTGAGAATGCCCTTGAGCATTCTGATGACATGCGTCATGGAGAATTGTGATGACATATGTCCGGTCCATTGTGATGACATTGGCATGGAGCATTGTGATGCCTAGTGTCATGGAGGATTGTGATGATAAAGGTAATGGAGCATTGTGATGACAAGGGCTTGGAGCATTGTGATGACAAGGGTCATGGAGCATTTTGATTTCATTGTGGTGACAATAGCATGAAGCATTATGATGATGGGCATGGTACATTGTGATGACAGGGTTCATGGAACATTGAGATGGAAAGGGTCATTGAGCATTCTGATTACAGGGGTTATGGAACATTGTGATGTCATGGGTCATGGAACACTTTGATGATAAGATCATGTAGCATTGCGATGACAGGGGTCATAAAACATTGTGATGACTGGGGTGAGGGAGTATAGTGATGACTAATGATGGAACACTCGGATATCAGTGGTGAGAGAGCATTTTCATGAAAAGTGCATGGAGCATTTTGATGACATGGTTTATGGAGCTTTGTGATGACAAAGTTGTGGAGCATTATGATGAAAAGTGCATGGCATATTGAGATGACATGGGTCATGGGGCATTGTGCTGTCAAGTGCATAGACAATTGTGATGACAAGGATCATGGAGCATTGTGGTGACAAAGGCATGGAGCATTGTGATGACAATGTTCAGAAAGCATTGTGATGACAAATGTCATGAAGCATTGTGATGACTGGAGTCACGGAGAATTTTCATAAAAAAAGGTCATAGAGCATTGTGATGACAAGGGAATGGAGCATTGTGATGAAAAGTGTCTGGAGCATTGTGATGACAAGGTCATGGAGTTTGTGAAGACAGTTGTCAGGGAGCATTGTGATGAAATATGTCCGGTCCATTGTGATGACAATGGCATGGAGCATTGTGATGCCAAGGGTCATGGAGGATTGTGATGACAAAGGTATTGGAGCATTGTGTTGACAAGGACTTGGAGCATTGTGATGACAAGGGTCATGGAGCATTTTGATTTCATTGTGATGACAAGAGCATGACGCATTATGATGATGGGCATGGTGCATTGTGATGACAGGGTTCAAGGAGCATTGAGATGAAAGGGTCATGGAGCATTTTGATGACAGGGGTTATGGAACATTGTGATTTCAGGGGTCATGGAGCATTGTGATGATAAGGTCATGTCGCATTGTGATGACAGGGGCAATGGAACATTGTGATGACAGGGGTGAGGGAGTATAGTGATGACTAGTGATGGAACACTCTGATATCAGTGGTGAGAGAGCATTTTGATGAAAAGTGCATGGAGCATTGCGATGACATGGTTTATGGAGCATTGTGATGACAAAGTTGTGGAGCATTATGATGACAAGCGCATGGCATATTGTGATGACATGGGTCATGGGGCATTGTGCTGACAAGTGCATAGACAATTGTGATGACAAGGGTCATGGAGCATTGTGGTGACAAAGGCATGGAGCATTGTGATGACAAGGGTCAGAGAGCATTGTGATGAGAAGTTCATGGAGCATTGTGGTGACATAAGTCACAGGGTATTGTGATGATGAGGGCATGGACAATTGTGATGACAAATGTCATGAAGCATTGTGATGACTGGAGTCACGTAGAATTTTCATAAAAAGGTCATGGACCGTTGTGATGACAAGGGCATGGAGCATTGTGATGACAAGGTCATGAGTTTTGCGAAGACAGTTGTCAGGGAGCATTGTGGTGATATATGTCATGGTCCATTATGATGACAATGGCATGGAGCATTGTGAGGCCAAGAGTCATAGAGGATTGTGATGACTAAGGTAATGGAGCATTGTGATGACAAGGGTTTGGAGCATTCTGATGACAAGGGTATGAAACATTGTGATGACAATGGCAAGGAGCATTGTGATGATAAGGGCATGGAGCATTGTGATGAAAAAGGCATTGAGCTATTTCATGACAGTGTTCAAGAAGCCTTCTGACAAGTGTTAGGGAGCATTGTGATGACAAGTGTATTGAGCAATGTGATGAAAAATGTCATGGAGCATTGTGATGACAAGGACATGGAATATTGTGATGATAGGCATGATGGAGCGTTGTGATGAGAAGGGTCATGGAGCATTGTGAAGACAGTGGCATGGAGCATTAATTTGAGAATCCCCTGAAGCATTCTGATGTCATGTGTCATGGAGCAGTGTGATGACATATGTCCTGTCCATTGTGATGACACTGGCATGGAGCATTGTGATGCCAAGTGTCATGGAGGATTATGATGACAAAGGTAATGGAGCATTGTGATGACAAGGGTTTGGAGCATTTTGATGACAATGGCATAGCGCATTGTGATGACAGGCGCATGAAGAATTGGCCTGACAATTTTCATGGATTACTGTGATGACAGTGTGCATGGCACATTGAGATGACAAGGGCATGGAGCACTGTGATTACAAGGCCATGGAGTATTGTGTAGAGAGGTGTCAGGGAGCATTGTGATGACATATATAATGGTTAATTGTGAAGACAATGGCATGGAACATTGTGATGCCAAGTGTCCTGGAGGATAGTGATGACAAAGGTTATGGAGCTTTGTGATGACAAGGGCTTGGAGCTTTGTGATGACAATGGCATGGAGCATTTTGATGACAGGGTCATGGAGCATTTGTCTGAGAAGTTTCATGGATTATTGTGATGACAGTGGGCATGGCACATTGTGATGGCAAAGGCATGAAGCATTGTGATGACAAGGTCATGGACTCTTATGAAGACAGGTGACAGGGATAATTGTAAAGACATATGTCATGGTACATTGTGATGGCATTGATATGGAGCATTGCGATCCCAAGTGTCATGGAGGATTGTGATGACAAAGTTAATGGGGCATTGTGATGACAAGGATCATGTAGGAATGTGATTATACGGGCATGGAGCATTGTGATGACAAGGGCCATTGATAATTTTAATGACAACATCGTTAAACATTGTGATGACAAAGCACATGGAGCTTGCTATGAAAGAGGTCATGGGCATTGGGATGACAAGGGCATGGAAAATTGTGATGACAATAGCCTGTAACATTGTGATGAGAAGTGTGATGGAGCGTTGTGATAACAAGGACGTGGATAATTGTGATGAAATTGGACATGGAGCATTGTGATGACCAGGGCATGGAGCATTTAGATTGCAAGACCGTAGAGCATGGTGATGAGAAGACCATGGGTAATTGTGACGACGAGTTTCATGGAGCACTGTAATGACAAGGGGCATGGAGCATTGTGAGGACAGGTGTCATGGAGCATTGTGATGACAGGGATCAAGGAGCATTGTGATGCCAAGGGTCATGGAGCATTCTGATGAAAAGCTTGTGGAGTATTGTGATGACAATTGCATGGAGCATTGTGATGACAAGGTCATGGAGCATTGTGATGACAGGGTCATGGAGTTTTGTGAAGACAGTTATCAGGGAGCATTGTGATGACATATGTAATGATCCACTGTGATGACATGGCATGGAGCATTGTGATGCCAAGTGTCATGGAGGATTGTGATGACAAACGTAATGGAGCATTGTGATGGCAAGTGTCATGGAGCATTGTGATGACAATGGCATGGAGCATTGTGATGATAAGGTTATGGAGCATTGTGATGAATAAGGCATGGATCTTTTTTCTTGACAGAGTTCAAGGAGACTTCTGACAAGTGTCTTGAGCATTGTGATGACAATATTCATGCAGCATGGTGATGACAAGGACATGGAATATTGAGATGACAGGCATCATGGAACGTTGTGATGACAAGGATCATGGAACATTGTGATGACAATGGCATGGAGCATTGTGTTGAGAATGCCCTGGAGCATTCTGATGACATGCGTCATGGAGAATTGTGATGACATATGTCCGGTCCATTGTGATGACATTGGCATGGAGCATTGTGATGCCTAGTGTCATGGAGGATTGTGATGATAAAGGTAATGGAGCATTGTGATGACAAGGGCTTGGAGCATTGTGATGACAAGGGTCATGGAGCATTTTGATTTCATTGTGATGACAATAGCATGAAGCATTATGTTGATGGGCATGGTGCATTGTGATGACAGGGTTCATGGAACATTGAGATGGAAAGGGTCATTGAGCATTCTGATTACAGGGGTTATGGAACATTGTGATGTCATGGGTCATGGAACACTTTGATGATAAGATCATGTAGCATTGCGATGACAGGGGTCATAAAACATTGTGATGACTGGGGTGAGGGAGTATAGTGATGACTAGTGATGGAACACTGTGATATCAGTGGTGAGAGAGCATTTTCATGAAAAGTGCATGGAGCATTTTGATGACATGGTTTATGGAGCTTTGTGATGACAAAGTTGTGGAGCATTATGATGAAAAGTGCATGGCATATTGAGATGACATGGTTCATGGAGCATTGTGCTGTCAAGTGCATAGACAATTGTGATGACAAGGATCATGGAGTATTGTGGTGACAAAGGCATGGAGCATTGTGATGACAATGTTCAGAAAGCATTGTGATGACAAATGTCATGAAGCATTGTGATGACTGGAGTCACGGAGAATTTTCATAAAAAAAGGTCATGGAGCATTGTGATGACAAGGGCATGGAGCATTGTGATGAAAAGTGTCTGGAGCATTGTGATGACAAGGTCATGGAGTTTGTGAAGACAGTTGTCAGGGAGCATTGTGATGAAATATGTCCGGTCCATTGTGATGACAATGGCATGGAGCATTGTGATGCCAAGAGTCATGGAGGATTGTGATGACAAAGGTATTGGAGCATTGTGTTGACAAGGACTTGGAGCATTGTGATGACAAGGGTCATGGAGCATTTTGATTTCATTGTGATGACAAGAGCATGAAGCATTATGATGATGGGCATGGTGCATTGTGATGACAGGGTTCAAGGAGCATTGAGATGAAAGGGTCATGGAGCATTTTAATGACAGGGGTTATGGAACATTGTGATTTCAGGGGTCATGGAGCATTGTGATGATAAGGTCATGTCGCATTGTGATGACAGGGGCAATGGAACATTGTGATGACAGGGGTGAGGGAGTATAGTGCTGACTAGTGATGGAACACTCTGATATCAGTGGTGAGAGAGCATTTTCATGAAAAGTGCATGGAGCATTGCGATGACATGGTTTATGGAGCATTGTGATGACAAAGTTGTGGAGCATTATGATGACAAGCGCATGGCATATTGTGATGACATGGGTCATGGAGCATTGTGCTGACAAGTGCATAGACAATTGTGATGACAAGGGTCATGGAGCATTGTGGTGACAAAGGCATGGAGCATTGTGATGACAAGGGTCAGAGAGCATTGTGATAAGAAGTTCATGGAGCATTGTGGTGACATAAGTCACAGGGTCTTGTGATGATGAGGACATGGACAATTGTGATGACAAATGTCATGAAGCATTGTGATGACTGGAGTCACGTAGAATTTTCATAAAAAGTTCATGGACCATTGTGATGACAAGGGCATGGAGCATTGTGTTGACAAGGTCATGAATTTTGTGAAGACAGTTGTCAGGGAGCATTGTGGTGATATATGTCATGGTCCATTATGATGACAATGGCATGGAGCATTGTGAGGCCAAGGGTCATAGAGGATTGTGATGACTAAGTTAATGGAGCATTGTGATGACAAGGGTTTGGAGCATTCTGATGACAAGGGTATGAAACATTGTGATGACAATGGCAAGGAGCATTGTGATGATAAGGGCATGGAGCATTGTGATGAAAAAGGCATTGAGCTATTTCATGACAGTGTTCAAGAAGCCTTCTGACAAGTGTTAGGGAGCATTGTGATGACAAGTGTATTGAGCAATGTGATGAAAAAGGTCATGGAGCATTGTGATGACAAGGACATGGAATATTGTGATGATAGGCATGATGGAGCGTTGTGATGAGAAGGGTCATGGAGCATTGTGAAGACAGTGGCATGGAGCATTTATTTGAGAATCCCCTGAAGCATTCTGATGTTATGTGTCATGGAGCATTGTGAAGACATATGTCCTGTCCATTGTGATGACACTGGCATTGAGCATTGTGATGCCAAGTGTCATGGAGGATTATGATGACAAAGGTAATGGAGCATTGTGATGACAAGGGTTTGGAGCATTTTGATGACAACGGCATAGCGCATTGTGATGACAGGCGCATGAAGAATTGGCCTAACAATTTTTATGGATTATTGTGATGACAGTGTGCATGGCACATGGAGATGACAAGTGAATGGAGCACTGTGAATACAAGGCCATGGATTATTGTGTAGAGAGGTGTCAGGGAGCATTGTGATGACATATATAATGGTTCATTGTGAAGACAATGGCATGGAGCATTGTGATGCCAAGTGTCCTGGAGGATAGTGATGACAAAGGTTATGGAGCTTTGTGATGACAAGGGCTTGGAGCTTTGTGATGACAATGGCATGGAGCATTTTGATGACAGGGTCATGGAGCATTTGTCTGAGAAGTTTCATGGATTATTGTGATGACAGTGGGCATGGCACATTGTGATGGCAAAGGCATGAAGCATTGTGATGACAAGGTCATGGACTCTTATGAAGACAGGTGTCAGGGATAATTGTAAAGACATATGTCATGGTACATTGTGATGGCATTGATATGGAGCATTGCGATCCCAAGTGTCATGGAGGATTGTGATGACAAAGGTAATGGAGCATTGTGATGACAAGGATCATGTAGGAATGTGATTATACGGGCATGGAGCATTGTGATGACAAGGGCCATTGATAATTTTAATGACAACATCGTTAAACATTGTGATGACAAAGCACATGGAGCTTGCTATGAAAGAGGTCATGGGCATTGGGATGACAAGGGCATGGAAAATTGTGATGACAAGAGCCTGTAACATTGTGATGAGAAGTGTGATGGAGCGTGGTGATAACAAGGACGTGGATAATTGTGATGAAAATGGACATGGAGCATTGTGATGACCAGGGCATGGAGCATTTAGATTGCAAGACCGTAGAGCATGGTGATGAGAAGACCATGGGTAATTGTGACGACGAGTTTCATGGAGCACTGTAATGACAAGGGGCATGGAGCATTGTGAGGACAGGTGTCATGGAGCATTGTGATGACAGGGATCAAGGAGCATTGTGATGCCAAGGGACATGGAGCATTCTGATGAAAAGCTTGTGGAGTATTGTGATGACAATGGCATGGAGCATTGTGATGACAAGGTCATGGAGCATTGTGATGACAGGGTCATGGAGTTTTGTGAAGACAGTTATCAGGGAGCATTGTGATGACATATGTAATGATGCACTGTGATGACATGGCATGGAGCATTGTGATGCCAAGTGTCATGGAGGATTGTGATGACAAACGTAATGGAGCATTGTGATGGCAAGTGTCATGGAGCATTGTGATGACAATGGCATGGAGCATTGTGATGATAAGGTTATGGAGCATTGTGATGAATAAGGCATGGATCTTTTTTCTTGACAGAGTTCAAGGAGACTTCTGACAAGTGTCTTGAGCATTGTGATGACAATATTCATGCAGCATGGTGATGACAAGGACATGGAATATTGAGATGACAGGCATCATGGAACGTTGTGATGACAAGGATCATGGAACATTGTGATGACAATGGCATGGAGCATTGTGTTGAGAATGCCCTGGAGCATTCTGATGACATGCGTCATGGAGAATTGTGATGACATATGTCCGGTCCATTGTGATGACATTGGCATGGAGCATTATGATGCCTAGTGTCATGGAGGATTGTGATGATAAAGGTAATGGAGCATTGTGATGACAAGGGCTTGGAGCATTGTGATGACAAGGGTCATGGAGCATTTTGATTTCATTGTGATGACAATAGCATGAAGCATTATGTTGATGGGCATGGTGCATTGTGATGACAGGGTTCATGGAACATTGAGATGGAAAGGGTCATTGAGCATTCTGATTACAGGGGTTATGGAACATTGTGATGTCATGGGTCATGGAACACTTTGATGATAAGATCATGTAGCATTGCGATGACAGGGGTCATAAAACATTGTGATGACTGGGGTGAGGGAGTATAGTGATGACTAGTGATGGAACACTGTGATATCAGTGGTGAGAGAGCATTTTCATGAAAAGTGCATGGAGCATTTTGATGACATGTTTTATGGAGCTTTGTGATGACAAAGTTGTGGAGCATTATGATGAAAAGTGCATGGCATATTGAGATGACATGGTTCATGGAGCATTGTGCTGTCAAGTGCATAGACAATTGTGATGACAAGGATCATGGAGTATTGTGGTGACAAAGGCATGGAGCATTGTGATGACAATGTTCAGAAAGCATTGTGATGACAAATGTCATGAAGCATTGTGATGACTGGAGTCACGGAGAATTTTCATAAAAAAAGGTCATGGAGCATTGTGATGACAAGGGCATGGAGCATTGTGATGAAAAGTGTCTGGAGCATTGTGATGACAAGGTCATGGAGTTTGTGAAGACAGTTGTCAGGGAGCATTGTGATGAAATATGTCCGGTCCATTGTGATGACAATGGCATGGAGCATTGTGATGCCAAGAGTCATGGAGGATTGTGATGACAAAGGTATTGGAGCATTGTGTTGACAAGGACTTGGAGCATTGTGATGACAAGGGTCATGGAGCATTTTGATTTCATTGTGATGACAAGAGCATGAAGCATTATGATGATGGGCATGGTGCATTGTGATGACAGGGTTCAAGGAGCATTGAGATGAAAGGGTCATGGAGCATTTTAATGACAGGGGTTATGGAACATTGTGATTTCAGGGGTCATGGAGCATTGTGATGATAAGGTCATGTCGCATTGTGATGACAGGGGCAATGGAACATTGTGATGACAGGGGTGAGGGAGTATAGTGCTGACTAGTGATGGAACACTCTGATATCAGTGGTGAGAGAGCATTTTGATGAAAAGTGCATGGAGCATTGCGATGACATGGTTTATGGAGCATTGTGATGACAAAGTTGTGGAGCATTATGATGACAAGCGCATGGCATATTGTGATGACATGGGTCATGGAGCATTGTGCTGACAAGTGCATAGACAATTGTGATGACAAGGGTCATGGAGCATTGTGGTGACAAAGGCATGGAGCATTGTGATGACAAGGGTCAGAGAGCATTGTGATAAGAAGTTCATGGAGCATTGTGGTGACATAAGTCACAGGGTCTTGTGATGATGAGGGCATGGACAATTGTGATGACAAATGTCATGAAGCATTGTGATGACTGGAGTCACGTAGAATTTTCATAAAAAGTTCATGGACCATTGTGATGACAAGGGCATGGAGCATTGTGTTGACAAGGTCATGAATTTTGTGAAGACAGTTGTCAGGGAGCATTGTGGTGATATATGTCATGGTCCATTATGATGACAATGGCATGGAGCATTGTGAGGCCAAGGGTCATAGAGGATTGTGATGACTAAGGTAATGGAGCATTGTGATGACAAGGGTTTGGAGCATTCTGATGACAAGGGTATGAAACATTGTGATGACAATGGCAAGGAGCATTGTGATGATAAGGGCATGGAGCATTGTGATGAAAAAGGCATTGAGCTATTTCATGACAGTGTTCAAGAAGCCTTCTGACAAGTGTTAGGGAGCATTGTGATGACAAGTGTATTGAGCAATGTGATGAAAAAGGTCATGGAGCATTGTGATGACAAGGACATGGAATATTGTGATGATAGGCATGATGGAGCGTTGTGATGAGAAGGGTCATGGAGCATTGTGAAGACAATGGCATGGAGCATTGTGATGCCAAGTGTCCTGGAGGATAGTGATGACAAAGGTTATGGAGCTTTGTGATGACAAGGGCTTGGAGCTTTGTGATGACAATGGCATGGAGCATTTTGATGACAGGGTCATGGAGCATTTGTCTGAGAAGTTTCATGGATTATTGTGATGACAGTGGGCATGGCACATTGTGATGGCAAAGGCATGAAGCATTGTGATGACAAGGTCATGGACTCTTATGAAGACAGGTGTCAGGGATAATTGTAAAGACATATGTCATGGTACATTGTGATGGCATTGATATGGAGCATTGCGATCCCAAGTGTCATGGAGGATTGTGATGACAAAGGTAATGGAGCATTGTGATGACAAGGATCATGTAGGAATGTGATTATACGGGCATGGAGCATTGTGATGACAAGGGCCATTGATAATTTTAATGACAACATCGTTAAACATTGTGATGACAAAGCACATGGAGCTTGCTATGAAAGAGGTCATGGGCATTGGGATGACAAGGGCATGGAAAATTGTGATGACAAGAGCCTGTAACATTGTGATGAGAAGTGTGATGGAGCGTGGTGATAACAAGGACGTGGATAATTGTGATGAAAATGGACATGGAGCATTGTGATGACCAGGGCATGGAGCATTTAGACTGCAAGACCGTAGAGCATGGTGATGAGAAGACCATGGGTAATTGTGACGACGAGTTTCATGGAGCACTGTAATGACAAGGGGCATGGAGCATTGTGAGGACAGGTGTCATGGAGCATTGTGATGACAGGGATCAAGGAGCATTGTGATGCCAAGGGACATGGAGCATTCTGATGAAAAGCTTGTGGAGTATTGTGATGACAATGGCATGGAGCATTGTGATGACAAGGTCATGGAGCATTGTGATGACAGGGTCATGGAGTTTTGTGAAGACAGTTATCAGGGAGCATTGTGATGACATATGTAATGATCCACTGTGATGACATGGCATGGAGCATTGTGATGCCAAGTGTCATGGAGGATTGTGATGACAAACGTAATGGAGTATTGTGATGGCAAGTGTCATGGAGCATTGTGATGACAATGGCATGGAGCATTGTGATGATAAGGTTATGGAGCATTGTGATGAATAAGGCATGGATCTTTTTTCTTGACAGAGTTCAAGGAGAATTCTGACAAGTGTCTTGAGCATTGTGATGACAATATTCATGCAGCATGGTGATGACAAGGACATGGAATATTGAGATGACAGGCATCATGGAACGTTGTGATGACAAGGATCATGGAACATTGTGATGACAATGGCATGGAGCATTGTGTTGAGAATGCCCTGGAGCATTCTGATGACATGCGTCATGGAGAATTGTGATGACATATGTCCGGTCCATTGTGATGACATTGGCATGGAGCATTGTGATGCCTAGTGTCATGGAGGATTGTGATGATAAAGGTAATGGAGCATTGTGATGACAAGGGCTTGGAGCATTGTGATGACAAGGGTCATGGAGCATTTTGATTTCATTGTGATGACAATAGCATGAAGCATTATGTTGATGGGCATGGTGCATTGTGATGACAGGGTTCATGGAACATTGAGATGGAAAGGGTCATTGAGCATTCTGATTACAGGGGTTATGGAACATTGTGATGTCATGGGTCATGGAACACTTTGATGATAAGATCATGTAGCATTGCGATGACAGGGGTCATAAAACATTGTGATGACTGGGGTGAGGGAGTATAGTGATGACTAGTGATGGAACACTGTGATATCAGTGGTGAGAGAGCATTTTCATGAAAAGTGCATGGAGCATTTTGATGACATGGTTTATGGAGCTTTGTGATGACAAAGTTGTGGAGCATTATGATGAAAAGTGCATGGCATATTGAGATGACATGGGTCATGGAGCATTGTGCTGTCAAGTGCATAGACAATTGTGATGACAAGGATCATGGAGTATTGTGGTGACAAAGGCATGGAGCATTGTGATGACAATGTTCAGAAAGCATTGTGATGACAAATGCAATGAAGCATTGTGATGACTGAAGTCACGGAGAATTTTCATTAAATAAGGTCATGGAGCATTGTGATGACAAGGGCATGGAGCATTGTGATGAAAAGTGTCTGGAGCATTGTGATGACAAGGTCATGGAGTTTGTGAAGACAGTTGTCAGGGAGCATTGTGATGAAATATGTCCGGTCCATTGTGATGACAATGGCATGGAGCATTGTGATGCCAAGAGTCATGGAGGATTGTGATGACAAAGGTATTGGAACATTGTGTTGACAAGGACTTGGAGCATTGTGATGACAAGGGTCATGGAGCATTTTGATTTCATTGTGATGACAAGAGCATGAAGCATTATGATGATGGGCATGGTGCATTGTGATGACAGGGTTCAAGGAGCATTGAGATGAAAGGGTCATGGAGCATTTTGATGACAGGGGTTATGGAACATTGTGATTTCAGGGGTCATGGAGCATTTTGATGATAAGGTCATGTCGCATTGTGATGACAGGGGCAATGGAACATTTTGATGACAGGGGTGAGGGAGTATAGTGATGACTAGTGATGGAACACTCTGATATCAGTGGTGAGAGAGCATTTTGATGAAAAGTGCATGGAGCATTTCGATGACATGGTTTATGGAGCATTGTGATGACAAAGTTGTGGAGCATTATGATGACAAGCGCATGGCATATTGTGATGACATGGGTCATGGAGCATTGTGCTGACAAGTGCATAGACAATTGTGATGACAAGGGTCATGGAGCATTGTGGTGACAAAGGCATGGAGCATTGTGATGACAAGGGTCAGAGAGCATTGTGATGAGAAGTTCATGGAGCATTGTGGTGACATAAGTCACAGGGTCTTGTGATGATGAGGGCATGGACAATTGTGATGACAAATGTCATGAAGCATTGTGATGACTGGAGTCACGTAGAATTTTCATAAAAAGGTCATGGACCGTTGTGATGACAAGGGCATGGAGCATTGTGATGACAAGGTCATGAGTTTTGTGAAGACAGTTGTCAGGGAGCATTGTGGTGATATATGTCATGGTCCATTATGATGACAATGGCATGGAGCATTGTGAGGCCAAGAGTCATAGAGGATTGTGATGACTAAGTTAAATGAGCATTGTGATGACAAGTGTTTGGAGCATTCTGATGACAAGGGTATGAAACATTGTGATGACAATGGCAAGGGGCATTGTGATGATAAGGGCATGGAGCATTGTGATGAAAAAGGCATTGAGCTATTTCATGACAGTGTTCAAGAAGCCTTCTGACAAGTGTTAGGGAGCATTGTGATGACAAGTGTATTGAGCAATGTGATGAAAAAGTCATGGAGCATTGTGATGACAAAGACATGGAATATTGTGATAATAGGCATGATGGAGCGTTGTGATGAGAAGGGTCATGGAGCATTGTGAAGACAGTGGCATGGAGCATTTATTTGAGAATCCCCTGAAGCACTCTGATGTCATGTGTCATGGAGCAGTGTGATGACATATGTCCTGTCCATTGTGATGACACTGGTATGGAGCATTGTGATGCCAAGTGTCATGGAGGATTATGATGACAAAGGTAATGGAGCATTGTGATGACAAGGGTTTGGAGCATTTTGATGACAACGGCATAGAGCATTGTGATGACAGGCACATGAAGAATTGGCCTGACAATTTTCATGGATTATTGTGATGACAGTGTGCATGGCACATTGAGATGACAAGGGCATGGAGCACTGTGATTACAAGGCCATGGAGTATTGTGTAGAGAGGTGTCAGGGAGCATTGTGATGACATATATAATGGTTCATTGTGAAGACAATGGCATGGAGCATTGTGATGCCAAGTGTCCTGGAGGATAGTGATGACAAAGGTTATGGAGCTTTGTGATGACAAGGGCTTGGAGCTTTGTGATGACAATGGCATGGAGCATTTTGATGACAGGGTCATGGAGCATTTGTCTGAGAAGTTTCATGGATTATTGTGATGACAGTGGGCATGGCACATTGTGATGGCAAAGGCATGAAGCATTGTGATGACAAGGTCATGGACTCTTATGAAGACAGGTGTCAGGGATAATTGTAATGACATATGTCATGGTACATTGTGATGGCATTGATATGGAGCATTGCGATCCCAAGTGTCATGGAGGATTGTGATGACAAAGGTAATGGAGCATTGTGATGACAAGGATCATGTAGGAATGTGATTTTACGGGCATGGAGCATTGTGATGACAAGGGCCATTGATAATTTTAATGACAACATCGTTAAACATTGCGATGACAAAGCACATTGAGCTTGCTATGAAAGAGGTCATGGGCATTGGGATGACAAGGGCATGGAAAATTGTGATGACAAGAGCCTGTATCATTGTGATGAGAAGTGTGATGGAGCATTGTGATAACAAGGACGTGGATAATTGTGATGAAATTGGACATGGAGCATTGTGATGACCAGGGCATGGAGCATTTAGATTACAAGACCGTAGAGCATGGTGATAAGAAGACCATGGTTAATTGTGACGACGAGTTTCATGGAGCACTGTAATGACAAGGGACATGGAGCATTGTGAGGACAGGTGTCATGGAGCATTGTGATGACAGGGTTCAAGGAGCATTGTGATGCCAAGGGTCATGGAGCATTCTGATGAAAAGCTTGTGGAGTATTGTGATGACAATGGCATGGAGCATTGTGATGACAAGGTCATGGAGCATTGTGATGACAGGGTCATGGAGTTTTGTGAAGACAGTTATCAGGGAGCATTGTGATGACATATGTAATGATCCACTGTGATGACATGGCATGGAGCATTGTGATGCCAAGTGTCATGGAGGATTGTGATGACAAACGTAATGGAGCATTGTGATGGCAAGTGTCATGGAGCATTGTGATGACAATGACATGGAGCATTGTGATGATAAGGTTATGGAGCATTGTGATGAATAAGGCATGGATCATTTTTCTTGACAGAGTTCAAGGAGACTTCTGACAAGTGTCTTGAGCATTGTGATGACAATATTCATGCAGCATGGTGATGACAAGGACATGGAATATTGAGATGACAGGCATCATGGAACGTTGTGATGACAAGGATCATGGAACATTGTGATGACAATGGCATGGAGCATTGTGTTGAGAATGCCCTGTAGCATTCTGATGACATGCATCATGGAGAATTGTGATGACATATGTCCGGTCCATTGTGATGACATTGGCATGGAGCATTGTGATGCCTAGTGTCATGGAGGATTGTGATGATAAAGGTAATGGAGCATTGTGATGACAAGGGCTTGGAGCATTGTGATGACAAGGGTCATGGAGCATTTTGATTTCATTGTGATGACAATAGCATGAAGCATTATGATGATGGGCATGGTGCATTGTGATGACAGGGTTCATGGAACATTGAGATGGAAAGGGTCATTGAGCATTATGATTACAGGGGTTATGGAACATTGTGATGTCATGGGTCATGGAACACTTTGATGATAAGATCATGTAGCATTGCGATGACAGGGGTCATAAAACATTGTGATGACTGGGGTGAGGGAGTATAGTGATGACTAGTGATGGAACACTGTGATATCAGTGGTGAGAGAGCATTTTCATGAAAAGTGCATGGAGCATTTTGATGACATGGTTTATGGAGTTTTGTGATGACAAAGTTGTGGAGCATTATGATGAAAAGTGCATGGCATATTGAGATGACATGGGTCATGGAGCATTGTGCTGTCAAGTGCATAGACAATTGTGATGACAAGGATCATGGAGTATTGTGGTGACAAAGGCATGGAGCATTGTGATGACAATGTTCAGAAAGCATTGTGATGACAAATGTCATGAAGCATTGTGATGACTGGAGTCACGGAGAATTTTCATAAAAAAAGGTCATGGAGCATTGTGATGACAAGGGCATGGAGCATTGTGATGAAAAGTGTCTGGAGCATTGTGATGACAAGGTCATGGAGTTTGTGAAGACAATTGTCAGGGAGCATTGTGATGAAATATGTCCAGTCCATTGTGATGGCAATGGCATGGAGCATTGTGATGCCAAGAGTCATGGAGGATTGTGATGACAAAGGTATTGGAGCATTGTGTTGACAAGGACTTGGAGCATTGTGATGACAAGGGTCATGGAGCATTTTGATTTCATTGTGATGACAAGAGCATGAAGCATTATGATGATGGGCATGGTGCATTGTGATGACAGGGTTCAAGGAGCATTGAGATGAAAGGGTCATGGAGCATTTTGATGACAGGGGTTATGGAACATTGTGATTTCAGGGGTCATGGAGCATTGTGATGATAAGGTCATGTCGCATTGTGATGACAGGGGCAATGGAACATTGTGATGACAGGGGTGAGGGAGTATAGTGATGACTAGTGATGGAACACTCTGATATCAGTGGTGAGAGAGCATTTTGATGAAAAGTGCATGGAGCATTGCGATGACATGGTTTATGGAGCATTGTGATGACAAAGTTGTGGAGCATTATGATGACAAGCGCATGGCATATTTTGATGACATGAGTCATGGGGCATTGTGCTGACAAGTGCATAGACAATTGTGATGACAAGGGTCATGGAGCATTGTGGTGACAAAGGCATGGAGCATTGTGATGACAAGGGTCAGAGAGCATTGTGATGAGAAGTTCATGGAGCATTGTGGTGACATAAGTCACAGGGTCTTGTGATGATGAGGGCATGGACAATTGTGATGACAAATGTCATGAAGCATTGTGATGACTGGAGTCACGTAGAATTTTCATAAAAAGGTCATGGACCGTTGTGATGACAAGGGCATGGAGCATTGTGATGACAAGGTCATGAGTTTTGCGAAGACAGTTGTCAGGGAGCATTGTGGTGATATATGTCATGGTCCATTATGATGACAATGGCATGGAGCATTGTGAGGCCAAGATTCATAGAGGATTGTGATGACTAAGGTAATGGAGCATTGTGATGACATGTGTTTGGAGCATTCTGATGACAAGGGTATGAAACGTTGTGATGACAATGGCAAGGGGCATTGTGATGATAAGGGCATGGAGCATTGTGATGAAAAAGGCATTGAGCTATTTCATGACAGTGTTCAAGAAGCCTTCTGACAAGTGTTAGGGAGCATTGTGATGACAAGTGTATTGAGCAATGTGATGAAAAAGGTCATGGAGCATTGTGATGACAAGGACATGGAATATTGTGATGATAGGCATGATGGAGCGTTGTGATGAGAAGGATCATGGAGCATTGTGAAGACAGTGGCATGGAGCATTTATTTGAGAATCCCCTGAAGCATTCTGATGTCATGTGTCATGGAGCAGTGTGATGACATATGTCCTGTCCATTGAGATGACACTGGCATGGAGCATTTTGATGCCAAGTGTCATGGAGGATTATGATGACAAAGGTAATGGAGCATTGTGATGACAAGGGTTTGGAGCATTTTGATGACAACGGCATAGAGCATTGTGATGACAGGCACATGAAGAATTGGCCTGACAATTTTCATGGATTATTGTGATGACAGTGTGCATGGCACATTGAGATGACAAGGGCATGGAGCACTGTGATTACAAGGCCATGGAGTATTGTGTAGAGAGGTGTCAGGGAGCATTGTGATGACATATATAATGGTTCATTGTGAAGACAATGGCATGGAGCATTGTGATGCCAAGTGTCCTGGAGGATAGTGATGACAAAGGTTATGGAGCTTTGTGATGACAAGGGCTTGGAGCTTTGTGATGACAAAGGCATGGAGCATTTTGATGATAGGGTCATGGAGCATTTGTCTGACAAGTTTCATGGATTATTGTGATGACAGTGGGCATGGCACATTGTGATGGCAAAGACATGAAGCATTGTGATGACAAGGTCATGGACTCTTATGAAGACAGGTGTCAGGGATAATTGTAATGACATATGTCATGGTACATTGTGATGGCATTGATATGGAGCATTGCGATCCCAAGTATCATGGAGGATTGTGATGACAAAGGTAATGGAGCATTGCGATGACAAAGATCATGTAGGAATGTGATTATACGGGCATGGAGCATTGTGATGACAAGGGCCATTGATAATTTTAATGACAACATCGTTAAACATTGTGATGACAAAGCACATGGAGCTTGCTATGAAAGAGGTCATGGGCATTGGGATGACAAGGGCATGGAAAATTGTGATGACAAGAGCCTGTAACATTGTGATGAGAAGTGTGATGGAGCGTGGTGATAACAAGGACGTGGATAATTGTGATGAAAATGGACATGGAGCATTGTGATGACCAGGGCATGGAGCATTTAGATTGCAAGATCGTAGAGCATGGTGATGAGAAGACCATGGGTAATTGTGACGACGAGTTTCATGGAGCACTGTAATGACAAGGGGCATGGAGCATTGTGTGGACAGGTGTCATGGAGCATTGTGATGACAGGGGTCAAGGAGCATTGTGATGCCAAGGGTCATGGAGCATTCTGATGAAAAGCTTGTGGAGTATTGTGATGACAATGGCATGGAGCATTGTGATGACAAGGACATGGAGCATTGTGATGACAGGGTCATGGAGTTTTGCGAAGACAGTTATCAGGGAGCATTGTGATGACATATGTAATGATCCACTGTGATGACATTGCATGGAGCATTGTGATGCCAAGTGTCATGGAGGATTGTGATGACAAACGTAATGGAGCATTGTGATGGCAAGTGTCATGGAGCATTGTGATGACAATGGCATGGAGCATTGTGATGATAAGGTTATGGAGCATTGTGATGAATAAGGCATGGATCTTTTTTCTTGACAGAGTTCAAGGAGACTTCTGACAAGTGTCTTGAGCATTGTGCTGACAATATTCATGCAGCATGGTGATGACAAGGACATGGAATATTGAGATGACAGGCATCATGGAACGTTGTGATGACAAGGATCATGGAACATTGTGATGACAATGGCATGGAGCATTGTGTTGAGAATGCCCTGGAGCATTCTGATGACATGCGTCATGGAGAATTGTGATGACATATGTCCGGTCCATTGTGATGACATTGGCATGGAGCATTGTGATGCCTAGTGTCATGGAGGATTGTGATGATAAAGGTAATGGAGCATTGTGATGACAAGGGCTTGGAGCATTGTGATGACAAGGGCCATGGAGCATTTTGATTTCATTGTGATGACAATAGCATGAAGCATTATGATGATGTGCATGGTGCATTGTGATGACAGGGTTCATGGAACATTGAGATGGAAAGGGTCATTGAGCATTCGGATTACAGGGGTTATGGAACATTGTGATGTCATGGGTCATGGAACACTTTGATGATAAGATCATGTAGCATTGCGATGACAGGGGTCATAAAACATTGTGATGACTGGGGTGAGGGAGTATAGTGATGACTAGTGATGGAACACTCTGATATCAGTGGTGAGAGAGCATTTTCATGAAAAGTGCATGGAGCATTTTGATGACATGGTTTATGGAGCTTTGTGATGACAAAGTTGTGGAGCATTATGATGAAAAGTGCATGGCATATTGAGATGACATGGGTCATGGAGCATTGTGCTGTCAAGTGCATAGACAATTGTGATGACAAGGATCATGGAGTATTGTGGTGACAAAGGCATGGAGCATTGTGATGACAATGTTCAGAAAGCATTGTGATGACAAATGTCATGAAGCATTGTGATGACTGGAGTCACGGAGAATTTTCATAAAATAAGGTCATGGAGCATTGTGATGACAAGGGCATGGAGTTTGTGAAGAGAGTTGTCAGGGAGCATTGTGATGAAATATGTCCGGTCCATTGTGATGGCAATGGCATGGAGCATTGTGATGCCAAGAGTCATGGAGGATTGTGATGACAAAGGTATTGGAGCATTGTGTTGACAAGGACTTGGAGCATTGTGATGACAAGGGTCATGGAGCATTTTGATTTCATTGTGATGACAAGAGCATGAAGCATTATGATGATGGGCATGGTGCATTGTGATGACAGGGTTCAAGGAGCATTGAGATGAAAGGGTCATGGAGTATTTTGATGACAGGGGTTATGGAACATTGTGATTTCAGGGGTAATGGAGCATTGTGATGATAAGGTCATGTCGCATTGTGATGACAGGGGCAATGGAACATTGTGATGACAGGGGTGAGGGAGTATAGTGATGACTAGTGATGGAACACTCTGATATCAGTGGTGAGAGAGCATTTTGATGAAAAGTGCATGGAGCATTTCGATGACATGGTTTATGGAGCATTGTGATGACAAAGTTGTGGAGCATTATGATGACAAGCGCATGGCATATTGTGATGACATGGGTCATGGAGCATTGTGCTGACAAGTGCACAGACAATTGTGATGACAAGGGTCATGGAGCATTGTGGTGACAAAGGCATGGAGCATTGTGATGACAAGGGTCAGAGAGCATTGTGATGAGAAGTTCATGGAGCATTGTGGTGACA
Source organism: Mesoplodon densirostris (assembly GCF_025265405.1). Lineage (NCBI taxonomy): Eukaryota > Metazoa > Chordata > Mammalia > Artiodactyla > Ziphiidae > Mesoplodon > Mesoplodon densirostris. The sequence goes on from NC_082682.1 coordinate 5,908,556, forward strand.
TAAGTCACAGGGTCTTGTGATGATGAGGGCATGGACAATTGTGATGACAAATGTCATGAAGCATTGTGATGACTGGAGTCACGTAGAATTTTCATAAAAAGGTCATGGACCGTTGTGATGACAAGGGCATGGAGCATTGTGATGACAAGGTCATGAGTTTTGCGAAGACAGTTGTCAGGGAGCATTGTGGTGATATATGTCATGGTCCATTATGATGACAATGGCATGGAGCATTGTGAGGCCAAGAGTCATAGAGGATTGTGATGACTAAGGTAATGGAGCATTGTGATGACAAGTGTTTGGAGCATTCTGATGACAAGGGTATGAAACATTGTGATGACAATGGCAAGGGGGATTGTGATGATAAGGGCATGGAGCATTGTGATGAAAAAGGCATTGAGCTATTTCATGACAGTGTTCAAGAAGCTTTCTGACAAGTGTTAGGGAGCATTGTGATGACAAGTGTATTGAGCAATGTGATGAAAAAGGTCATGGAGCATTGTGATGACAAGGACATGGAATATTGTGATGATAGGCATGATGGAGCGTTGTGATGAGAAGGGTCATGGAGCATTGTGAAGACAGTGGCATAGAGCATTTATTTGAGAATCCCCTGAAGCATTGTGATGTCATGTGTCATGGAGCAGTGTGATGACATATGTCCTGTCCATTGTGATGACACTGGTATGGAGCATTGTGATGCCAAGTGTCATGGAGGATTATGATGACAAAGGTAATGGAGCATTGTGATGACAAGGTTTTGGAGCATTTTGATGACAAAGGCATAGAGCATTGTGATGACAGGCACATGAAGAATTGGCCTGACTATTTTCATGGATTATTGTGATGACAGTGTGCATGGCACATTGAGATGACAAGGGCATGGAGCACTGTGATTACAAGGCCATGGAGTATTGTGTAGTCAGGTGTCAGGGAGCATTGTGATGACATATATAATGGTTCATTGTGAAGACAATGGCATGGAGCATTGTGATGCCAAGTGTCCTGGAGGATAGTGATGACAAAGGTTATGGAGCTTTGTGATGACAAGGGCTTGGAGCTTTGTGATGACAATGGCATGGAGCATTTTGATGACAGGGTCATGGAGCATTTGTCTGAGAAGTTTCAAGGATTATTGTGATGACAGTGGGCATGGCACATTGTGATGGCAAAGGCATGAAGCATTGTGATGACAAGGTCATGGACTCTTATGAAGACAGGTGTCAGGGATAATTGTAATGACATATGTCATGGTACATTGTGATGGCATTGATATGGAGCATTGCGATCCCAAGTGTCATGGAGGATTGTGATGACAAAGGTAATGGAGCATTGTGATGACAAGGATCATGTAGGAATGTGATTTTACGGGCATGGAGCATTGTGATGACAAGGGCCATTGATAATTTTAATGACAACATCGTTAAACATTGTGATGACAAAGCACATGGAGCTTGCTATGAAAGAGGTCATGGGCATTGGGATGACAAGGGCATGGAAAATTGTGATGACAAGAGCCTGTAACATTGTGATGAGAAGTGTGATGGAGCATTGTGATAACAAGGACGTGGATAATTGTGATGAAATTGGACATGGAGCATTGTGATGACCAGGGCATGGAGCATTTAGATTACAAGACCGTAGAGCATGGTGATGAGAAGACCATGGTTAATTGTGACGACGAGTTTCATGGAGCACTGTAATGACAAGGGGCATGGAGCATTGTGAGGACAGGTGTCATGGAGCATTGTGATGACAGTGGTCAAGGAGCATTGTGATGCCAAGGGTCATGGAGCATTCTGATGAAAAGCTTGTGGAGTATTGTGATGACAATGGCATGGAGCATTGTGATGACAAGGTCATGGAGCATTGTGATGACAGGGTCATGGAGTTTTGTGAAGACAGTTATCAGGGAGCATTGTGATGACATATGTAATGATCCACTGTGATGACATGGCATGGAGCATTGTGATGCCAAGTGTCATGGAGGATTGTGATGACAAACGTAATGGAGCATTGTGATGGCAAGTGTCATGGAGCATTGTGATGACAATGGCATGGAGCATTGTGATGATAAGGTTATGGAGCATTGTGATGAATAAGGCATGGATCATTTTTCTTGACAGAGTTCAAGGAGACTTCTGACAAGTGTCTTGAGCATTGTGATGACAATATTCATGCAGCATGGTGATGACAAGGACATGGAATATTGAGATGACAGGCATCATGGAACGTTGTGATGACAAGGATCATGGAACATTGTGATGACAATGACATGGAGCATTTTGTTGAGAATGCCCTGGAGCATTCTGATGACATGCATCATGGAGAATTGTGATGACATATGTCCGGTCCATTGTGATGACATTGGCATGGAGCATTGTGATGCCTAGTGTCATGGAGGATTGTGATGATAAAGGTAATGGAGCATTGTGATGACAAGGGCTTTGAGCATTGTGATGACAAGGGTCATGGAGCATTTTGATTTCATTGTGATGACAATAGCATGAAGCATTATGATGATGGGCATGGTGCATTGTGATGACAGGGTTCATGGAACATTGAGATGGAAAGGGTCATTGAGCATTCTGATTACAGGGGTTATGGAACATTGTGATGTCATGGGTCATGGAACACTTTGATGATAAGATCATGTAGCATTGCGATGACAGGGGTCATAAAACATTGTGATGACTGGGGTGAGGGAGTATAGTGATGACTAGTGATGGAACACTGTGATATCAGTGGTGAGAGAGCATTTTCATGAAAAGTGCATGGAGCATTTTGATGACATGGTTTATGGAGCTTTGTGATGACAAAGTTGTGGAGCATTATGATGAAAAGTGCATGGCATATTGAGATGACATGGGTCATGGAGCATTGTGCTGTCAAGTGCATAGACAATTGTGATGACAAGGATCATGGAGTATTGTGGTGACAAAGGCATGGAGCATTGTGATGACAATGTTCAGAAAGCATTGTGATGACAAATGTCATGAAGCATTGTGATGACTGGAGTCACGGAGAATTTTCATAAAAAAAGGTCATGGAGCATTGTGATGACAAGGGCATGGAGCATTGTGATGAAAAGTGTCTGGAGCATTGTGATGACAAGGTCATGGAGTTTGTGAAGACAGTTGTCAGGGAGCATTGTGATGAAATATGTCCGGTCCATTGTGATGGCAATGGCATGGAGCATTGTGATGCCAAGAGTCATGGAGGATTGTGATGACCAAGGTATTGGAGCATTGTGTTGACAAGGACTTGGAGCATTGTGATGACAAGGGTCATGGAGCATTTTGATTTCATTGTGATGACAAGAGCATGAAGCATTATGATGATGGGCATGGTGCATTGTGATGACAGGGTTCAAGGAGCATTGAGATGAAAGGGTCATGGAACATTTTGATGACAGGGGTTATGGAACATTGTGATTTCAGGGGTCATGGAGCATTGTGATGATAAGGTCATGTCACATTGTGATGACAGGGGCAATGGAACATTGTGATGACAGGGGTGAGGGAGTATAGTGATGACTAGTGATGGAACACTCTGATATCAGTGGTGAGAGAGCATTTTGATGAAAAGTGCATGGAGCATTGCGATGACATGGTTTATGGAGCATTGTGATGACAAAGTTGTGGAGCATTATGATGACAAGCGCATGGCATATTTTGATGACATGAGTCATGGGGCATTGTGCTGACAAGTGCATAGACAATTGTGATGACAAGGGTCATGGAGCATTGTGGTGACAAAGGCATGGAGCATTGTGATGACAAGGGTCAGAGAGCATTGTGATGAGAAGTTCATGGAGCATTGTGGTGACATAAGTCACAGGGTCTTGTGATGATGAGGGCATGGACAATTGTGATGACAAATGTCATGAAGCATTGTGATGACTGGAGTCACGTAGAATTTTCATAAAAAGGTCATGGACCGTTGTGATGACAAGGGCATGGAGCATTGTGATGACAAGGTCATGAGTTTTGCGAAGACAGTTGTCAGGGAGCATTGTGGTGATATATGTCATGGTCCATTATGATGACAATGGCATGGAGCATTGTGAGGCCAAGATTCATAGAGGATTGTGATGACTAAGGTAATGGAGCATTGTGATGACAAGTGTTTGGAGCATTCTGATGACAAGTGTATGAAACGTTGTGATGACAATGGCAAGGGGCATTGTGATGATAAGGGCATGGAGCATTGTGATGAAAAAGGCATTGAGCTATTTCATGACAGTGTTCAAGAAGCCTTCTGACAAGTGTTAGGGAGCATTGTGATGACAAGTGTATTGAGCAATGTGATGAAAAAGGTCATGGAGCATTGTGATGACAAGGACATGGAATATTGTGATGATAGGCATGATGGAGCGTTGTGATGAGAAGGGTCATGGAGCATTGTGAAGACAGTGGCATGGAGCATTTATTTGAGAATCCCCTGAAGCATTCTGATGTCATGTGTCATGGAGCAGTGTGATGACATATGTCCTGTCCATTGTGATGACACTGGCATGGAGCATTGTGATGCCAAGTGTCATGGAGGATTATGATGACAAAGGTAATGGAGCATTGTGATGACAAGGGTTTGGAGCATTTTGATGACAACGGCATAGAGCATTGTGATGACAGGCACATGAAGAATTGGCCTGACAATTTTCATGGATTATTGTGATGACAGTGTGCATGGCACATTGAGATGACAAGGGCATGGAGCACTGTGATTACAAGGCCATGGAGTATTGTGTAGAGAGGTGTCAGGGAGCATTGTGATGACATATATAATGGTTCATTGTGAAGACAATGGCATGAAGCATTGTGATGCCAAGTGTCCTGGAGGATAGTGATGACAAAGGTTATGGAGCTTTGTGATGACAAGGGCTTGGAGCTTTGTGATGACAAAGGCATGGAGCATTTTGATGACAGGGTCATGGAGCATTTGTCTGACAAGTTTCATGGATTATTGTGATGACAGTGGGCATGGCACATTGTGATGGCAAAGGCATGAAGCATTGTGATGACAAGGTCATGGACTCTTATGAAGACAGGTGTCAGGGATAATTGTAATGACATATGTCATGGTACATTGTGATGGCATTGATATGGAGCATTGCGATCCCAAGTGTCATGGAGGATTGTGATGACAAAGGTAATGGAGCATTGTGATGACAAAGATCATGTAGGAATGTGATTATATGGGCATGGAGCATTGTGATGACAAGGGCCATTGATAATTTTAATGACAACATCGTTAAACATTGTGATGACAAAGCACATGGAGCTTGCTATGAAAGAGGTCATGGGCATTGGGATGACAAGGGCATGGAAAATTGTGATGACAAGAGCCTGTAACATTGTGATGAGAAGTGTGATGGAGCGTTGTGATAACAAGGACATGGATAATTGTGATGAAAATGGACATGGAGCATTGTGATGACCAGGGCATGGAGCATTTAGATTGCAAGACCGTAAAGCATGGTGATGAGAAGACCATGGGTAATTGTGACGACGAGTTTCATGGAGCACTGTAATGACAAGGGGCATGGAGCATTGTGTGGACAGGTGTCATGGAGCATTGTGATGACAGGGGTCAAGGAGCATTGTGATGCCAAGGGTCATGGAGCATTCTGATGAAAAGCTTGTGGAGTATTGTGATGACAATGGCATGGAGCATTGTGATGACAAGGACATGGAGCATTGTGATGACAGGGTCATGGAGTTTTGTGAAGACAGTTATCAGGGAGCACTGTGATGACATATGTAATGATCCACTGTGATGACATGGCATGGAGCATTGTGATGCCAAGTGTCATGGAGGATTGTGATGACAAACGTAATGGAGCATTGTGATGGCAAGTGTCATGGAGCATTGTGATGACAATGGCATGGAGCATTGTGATGATAAGGTTATGGAGCATTGTGATGAATAAGGCATGGATCTTTTTTCTTGACAGAGTTCAAGGAGACTTCTAACAAGTGTCTTGAGCATTGTGATGACAATATTCATGCAGCATGGTGATGACAAGGACATGGAATATTGAGATGACAGGCATCATGGAACGTTGTGATGACAAGGATCATGGAACATTGTGATGACAATGGCATGGAGCATTGTGTTGAGAATGCCCTGGAGCATTCTGATGACATGCGTCATGGAGAATTGTGATGACATATGTCCGGTCCATTGTGATGACATTGGCATGGAGCATTGTGATGCCTAGTGTCATGGAGGATTGTGATGATAAAGGTAATGGAGCATTGTGATGACAAGGGCTTGGAGCATTGTGATGACAAGGGTCATGGAGCATTTTGATTTCATTGTGATGACAATAGCATGAAGCATTATGATGATGGGCATGGTGCATTGTGATGACAGGGTTCATGGAACATTGAGATGGAAAGGGTCATTGAGCATTCTGATTACAGGGGTTATGGAACATTGTGATGTCATGGGTCATGGAACACTTTGATGATAAGATCATGTAGCATTGCGATGACAGGGATCATAAAACATTGTGATGACTGGGGTGAGGGAGTATAGTGATGACTAGTGATGGAACACTCTGATATCAGTGGTGAGAGAGCATTTTCATGAAAAGTGCATGGAGCATTTTGATGACATGGTTTATGGAGCTTTGTGATGACAAAGTTGTGGAGCATTATGATGAAAAGTGCATGGCATATTGAGATGACATGGGTCATGGAGCATTGTGCTGTCAAGTGCATAGACAATTGTGATGACAAGGATCATGGAGTATTGTGGTGACAAAGGCATGGAGCATTGTGATGACAATGTTCAGAAAGCATTGTGATGACAAATGTCATGAAGCATTGTGATGACTGGAGTCACGGAGAATTTTCATAAAAAAAGGTCATGGAGCATTGTGATGACAAGGGCGTGGAGCATTGTGATGAAAAGTGTCTGGAGCATTGTGATGACAAGGTCATGGAGTTTGTGAAGACAGTTGTCAGGGAGCATTGTGATGAAATATGTCCGGTCCATTGTGATGACAATGGCATGGAGCATTGTGATGCCAAGAGTCATGGAGGATTGTGATGACAAAGGTATTGGAGCATTGTGTTGACAAGGACTTGGAGCATTGTGATGACAAGGGTCATGGAGCATTTTGATTTCATTGTGATGACAAGAGCATGAAGCATTATGATGATGGGCATGGTGCATTGTGATGACAGGGTTCAAGGAGCATTGAGATGAAAGGGTCATGGAGTATTTTGATGACAGGGGTTATGGAACATTGTGATTTCAGGGGTCATGGAGCATTGTGATGATAAGGTCATGTCGCATTGTGATGACAGGGGCAATGGAACATTGTGATGACAGGGGTGAGGGAGTATAGTGATGACTAGTGATGAAACACTCTGATATCGGTGGTGAGAGAGCATTTTGATGAAAAGTGCATGGAGCATTGCGATGACATGGTTTATGGAGCATTGTGATGACAAAGTTGTGGAGCATTATGATGACAAGCGCATGGCATATTGTGATGACATGGGTCATGGAGCATTGTGCTGACAAGTGCATAGACAATTGTGATGACAAGGGTCATGGAGCATTGTGGTGACAAAGGCATGGAGCATTGTGATGATAAGGGTCAGAGAGCATTGTGATGATAAGTTCATGGAGCATTGTGGTGACATAAGTCACAGGGTCTTGTGATGATGAGGGCATGGACAATTGTGATGACAAATGTCATGAAGCATTGTGATGACTGGAGTCACGTAGAATTTTCATAAAAAGGTCATGGACCGTTGTGATGACAAGAGCATGGAGCATTGTGATGACAAGGTCATGAGTTTTGCGAAGACAGTTGTCAGGGAGCATTGTGGTGATATATGTCATGGTCCATTATGATGACAATGGCATGGAGCATTGTGAGGCCAAGAGTCATAGAGGATTGTGATGACTAAGGTAATGGAGCATTGTGATGACAAGTGTTTGGAGCATTCTGATGACAAGGGTATGAAACATTGTGATGACAATGGCAAGGGGCATTGTGATGATAAGGGCATGGAGCATTGTGATGAAAAAGGCATTGAGCTATTTCATGACAGTGTTCAAGAAGCCTTCTGACAAGTGTTAGGGAGCATTGTGATGACAAGTGTATTGAGCAATGTGATGAAAAAGGTCATGGAGCATTGTGATGACAAGGACATGGAATATTGTGATGATAGGCATGATGGAGCGTTGTGATGAGAAGGGTCATGGAGCATTGTGAAGACAGTGGCATGGAGCATTTATTTGAGAATCCCCTGAAGCATTCTGATGTCATGTGTCATGGAGCAGTGTGATGACATATGTCCTGTCCATTGTGATGAAACTGGCATGGAGCATTGTGATGACACTGGCATGGAGCATTGTGATGCCAAGTGTCATGGAGGATTATGATGACAAAGGTAATGGAGCATTGTGATGACAAGGGTTTGGAGCATTTTGATGACAACGGCATAGAGCATTGTGATGACAGGCACATGAAGAATTGGCCTGACAATTTTCATGGATTATTGTGATGACAGTGTGCATGGCACATTGAGATGACAAGGGCATGGAGCACTGTGATTACAAGGCCATGGAGTATTGTGTAGAGAGGTGTCAGGGAGCATTGTGATGACATATATAATGGTTCATTGTGAAGACAATGGCATGGAGCATTGTGATGCCAAGTGTCCTGGAGGATAGTGATGACAAAGGTTATGGAGCTTTGTGATGACAAGGGCTTGGAGCTTTGTGATGACAAAGGCATGGAGCATTTTGATGACAGGGTCATGGAGCATTTGTCTGACAAGTTTCATGGATTATTGTGATGACAGTGGGCATGGCACATTGTGATGGCAAAGGCATGAAGCATTGTGATGACAAGGTCATGGACTCTTATGAAGACAGGTGTCAGGGATAATTGTAATGACATATGTCATGGTACATTGTGATGGCATTGATATGGAGCATTGCGATCCCAAGTGTCATGGAGGATTGTGATGACAAAGGTAATGGAGCATTGTGATGACAAAGATCATGTAGGAATGTGATTATACGGGCATGGAGCATTGTGATGACAAGGGCCATTGATAATTTTAATGACAACATCGTTAAACATTGTGATGACAAAGCACATGGAGCTTGCTATGAAAGAGGTCATGGGCATTGGGATGACAAGGGCATGGAAAATTGTGATGACAAGAGCCTGTAACATTGTGATGAGAAGTGTGATGGAGCGTTGTGATAACAAGGACGTGGATAATTGTGATGAAAATGGACATGGAGCATTGTGATGACCAGGGCATGGAGCATTTAGATTGCAAGACCGTAGAGCATGGTGATGAGAAGACCATGGGTAATTGTGACGACGAGTTTCATGGAGCACTGTAATGACAAGGGGCATGGAGCATTGTGAGGACAGGTGTCATGGAGCATTGTGATGACAGGGGTCAAGGAGCATTGTGATGCCAAGGGTCATGCAGCATTCTGATGAAAAGCTTGTGGAGTATTGTGATGACAATGGCATGGAGCATTGTGATGACAAGGACATGGAGCATTGTGATGACAGGGTCATGGAGTTTTGTGAAGACAGTTGTCAGGGAGCATTGTGATGAAATATGTCCGGTCCATTGTGATGACAATGGCATGGAGCATTGTGATGCCAAGGGTCATGGAGGATTGTGATGACAAAGGTATTGGAGCATTGTGTTGACAAGGACTTGGAGCATTGTGATGACAAGGGTCATGGAGCATTTTGATTTCATTGTGATGACAAGAGCATGAAGCATTATGATGATGGGCATGGTGCATTGTGATGACAGGGTTCAAGGAGCATTGAGATTAAAGGGTCATGGAGTATTTTGATGACAGGGGTTATGGAACATTGTGATTTCAGGGGTCATGGAGCATTGTGATGATAAGGTCATGTCGCATTGTGATGACAGGGGCAATGGAACATTGTGATGACAGGGGTGAGGGAGTATAGTGATGACTAGTGATGGAACACTCTGATATCAGTGGTGAGAGAGCATTTTGATGAAAAGTGCATGGAGCATTGCGATGACATGGTTTATGGAGCATTGTGATGACAAAGTTGTGGAGCATTATGATGACAAGCGCATGGCATATTGTGATGACAGGGGTCATGGAGCATTGTGCTGACAAGTGCATAGACAATTGTGATGACAAGGGTCATGGAGCATTGTGGTGACAAAGGCATGGAGCATTGTGATGATAAGGGTCAGAGAGCATTGTGATGAGAAGTTCATGGAGCATTGTGGTGACATAAGTCACAGGGTCTTGTGATGATGAGGGCATGGACAATTCTGATGACAAATGTCATGAAGCATTGTGATGACTGGAGTCACGTAGAATTTTCATAAAAAGGTCATGGACCGTTGTGATGACAAGGGCATGGAGCATTGTGATGACAAGGTCATGAGTTTTGCGAAGACAGTTGTCAGGGAGCATTGTGGTGATATATGTCATGGTCCATTATGATGACAATGGCATGGAGCATTGTGAGGCCAAGAGTCATAGAGGATTGTGATGACTAAGGTAATGGAGCATTGTGATGACAAGTGATTGGAGCATTCTGATGACAAGGGTATGAAACATTGTGATGACAATGGCAAAGGGCATTGTGATGATAAGGGCATGGAGCATTGTGATGAAAAAGGCATTGAGCTATTTCATGACAGTGTTCAAGAAGCCTTCTGACAAGTGTTAGGGAGCATTGTGATGACAAGTGTATTGAGCAATGTGATGAAAAAGGTCATGGAGCATTGTGATGACAAGGACATGGAATATTGTGATGATAGGCATGATGGAGCGTTGTGATGAGAAGGGTCATGGAGCATTGTGAAGACAGTGGCATGGAGCATTTATTTGAGAATCCCCTGAAGCATTCTGATGTCATGTGTCATGGAGCAGTGTGATGACATATGTCCTGTCCATTGTGATGAAACTGGCATGGAGCATTGTGATGACACTGGCATGGAGCATTGTGATGCCAAGTGTCATGGAGGATTATGATGACAAAGGTAATGGAGCATTGTGATGACAAGGGTTTGGAGCATTTTGATGACAACGGCATAGAGCATTGTGATGACAGGCACATGAAGAATTGGCCTGACAATTTTCATGGATTATTGTGATGACAGTGTGCATGGCACATTGAGATGACAAGGGCATGGAGCACTGTGATTACAAGGCCATGGAGTATTGTGTAGAGAGGTGTCAGGGAGCATTGTGATGACATATATAATGGTTCATTGTGAAGACAATGGCATGGAGCATTGTGATGCCAAGTGTCCTGAAGGATAGTGATGACAAAGGTTATGGAGCTTTGTGATGACAAGGGCTTGGAGCTTTGTGATGACAAAGGCATGGAGCATTTTGATGACAGGGTCATGGAGCATTTGTCTGACAAGTTTCATGGATTATTGTGATGACAGTGGGCATGGCACATTGTGATGGCAAAGGCATGAAGCATTGTGATGACAAGGTCATGGACTCTTATGAAGACAGGTGTCAGGGATAATTGTAATGACATATGTCATGGTACATTGTGATGGCATTGATATGGAGCATTGCGATCCCAAGTGTCATGGAGGATTGTGATGACAAAGGTAATGGAGCATTGTGATGACAAGGATCATGTAGGAATGTGATTATACGGGCATGGAGCATTGTGATGACAAGGGCCATTGATAATTTTAATGACAACATCGTTAAACATTGTGATGACAAAGCACATGGAGCTTGCTATGAAAGAGGTCATGGGCATTGGGATGACAAGGGCATGGAAAATTGTGATGACAAGAGCCTGTAACATTGTGATGAGAAGTGTGATGGAGCGTTGTGATAACAAGGACGTGGATAATTGTGATGAAAATGGACATGGAGCATTGTGATGACCAGGGCATGGAGCATTTAGATTGCAAGATCGTAGAGCATGGTGATGAGAAGACCATGGGTAATTGTGACGACGAGTTTCATGGAGCACTGTAATGACAAGGGGCATGGAGCATTGTGTGGACAGGTGTCATGGAGCATTGTGATGACAGGGGTCAAGGAGCATTGTGATGCCAAGGGTCATGGAGCATTCTGATGAAAAACTTGTGGAGTATTGTGATGACAATGGCATGGAGCATTGTGATGACAAGGACATGGAGCATTGTGATGACAGGGTCATGGAGTTTTGTGAAGACAGTTATCAGGGAGCATTGTGATGACATATGTAATGATCCACTGTGATGACATGGCATGGAGCATTGTGATGACAGGGTCATGGAGTTTTGTGAAGACAGTTATCAGGGAGCATTGTGATGACATATGTAATGATCCACTGTGATGACATGGCATGGAGCATTGTGATGCCAAGTGTCATGGAGGATTGTGATGACAAACGTAATGGAGCATTGTGATGGCAATTGTCATGGAGCATTGTGATGAGTATGGCATGGAGCATTGAGATGATAAGGTTATGGAGCATTGTGATGAAAAAGGCATGGATCTTTTTTCTTGACAGAGTTCAAGGAGACTTCTGACAAGTGTCTTGAGCATTGTGATGACAATATTCATGCAGCATGGTGATGACAAGGACATGGAATATTGAGATGACAGGCATCATGGAACGTTGTGATGACAAGGATCATGGAACATTGTGATGACAATGGCATGGAGCATTGTGTTGAGAATGCCCTGGAGCATTCTGATGACATGCGTCATGGAGAATTGTGATGCCATATGTCCGGTCCATTGTGATGACATTGGCATGGAGCATTGTGATGCCTAGTGTCATGGAGGATTGTGATGATAAAGGTAATGGAGCATTGTGATGACAAGGGCTTGGAGCATTGTGATGACAAGGGTCATGGAGCATTTTGATTTCATTGTGATGACAATAGCATGAAGCATTATGATGATGGGCATGGTGCATTGTGATGACAGGGTTCATGGAACATTGAGATGGAAAGGGTCATTGAGCATTCTGATTACAGGGGTTATGGAACATTGTGATGTCATGGGTCATGGAACACTTTGATGATAAGATCATGTAGCATTGCGATGACAGGGGTCATAAAACATTGTGATGACTGGGGTGAGGGAGTATAGTGATGACTAGTGATGGAACACTCTGATATCAGTGGTGAGAGAGCATTTTGATGAAAAGTGCATGGAGCATTTTGATGACATGGTTTATGGAGCTTTGTGATGACAAAGTTGTGGAGCATTATGATGAAAAGTGCATGGCATATTGAGATGACATGGGTCATGGAGCATTGTGCTGTCAAGTGCATAGACAATTGTGATGACAAGGATCATGGAGTATTGTGGTGACAAAGGCATGGAGCATTGTGATGACAATGTTCAGAAAGCATTGTGATGACAAATGTCATGAAGCATTGTGATGACTGGAGTCACGGAGAATTTTCATAAAAAAAGGTCATGGAGCATTGTGATGACAAGGGCATGGAGCATTGTGATGAAAAGTGTCTGGAGCATTGTGATGACAAGGTCATGGAGTTTGTGAAGACAGTTGTCAGGGAGCATTGTGATGAAATATGTCCGGTCCATTGTGATGGCAATGGCATGGAGCATTGTGATGCCAAGAGTCATGGAGGATTGTGATGACAAAGGTATTGGAGCATTGTGTTGACAAGGACTTGGAGCATTGTGATGACAAGGGTCATGGAGCATTTTGATTTCATTGTGATGACAAGAGCATGAAGCATTATGATGATGGGCATGGTGCATTGTGATGACAGGGTTCAAGGAGCATTGAGATGAAAGGGTCATGGAGCATTTTGATGACAGGGGTTATGGAACATTGTGATTTCAGGGGTCATGGAGCATTGTGATGATAAGGTCATGTCGCATTGTGATGACAGGGGCAATGGAACATTGTGATGACAGGGGTGAGGGAGTATAGTGATGACTAGTGATGGAACACTCTGATATCAGTGGTGAGAGAGCATTTTGATGAAAAGTGCATGGAGCATTGCGATGACATGGTTTATGGAGCATTGTGATGACAAAGTTGTGGAGCATTATGATGACAAGCGCATGGCATATTTTGATGACATGAGTCATGGGGCATTGTGCTGACAAGTGCAATGACAATTGTGATGACAAGGGTCATGGAGCATTGTGGTGACAAAGGCATGGAGCATTGTGATGACAAGGGTCAGAGAGCATTGTGATGAGAAGTTCATGGAGCATTGTGGTGACATAAGTCACAGGGTCTTGTGATGATGAGGGCATGGACAATTGTGATGACAAATGTCATGAAGCATTGTGATGACTGGAGTCACGTAGAATTTTCATAAAAAGGTCATGGACCGTTGTGATGACAAGGGCATGGAGCATTGTGATGACAAGGTCATGAGTTTTGTGAAGACAGTTGTCAGGGAGCATTGTGGTGATATATGTCATGGTGCATTATGATGACAATGGCATGGAGCATTGTGAGGCCAAGAGTCATAGAGGATTGTGATGACTAAGGTAATGGAGCATTGTGATGACAAGGGTTTGGAGCATTCTGATGACAAGGGTATGAAACATTGTGATGACAATGGCAAGGAGCATTGTGATGATAAGGGCATGGAACATTGTGATGAAAAAGGCATTGAGCTATTTCATGACAGTGTTCAAGAAGCCTTCTGACGAGTGTTAGGGAGCATTGTGATGACAAGTGTATTGAGCAATGTGATGAAAAAGGTCATGGAGCATTGTGATGACAAGGACATGGAATATTGTGATGATAGGCATGATGGAGCGTTGTGATGAGAAGGGTCATGGAGCATTGTGAAGACAGTGGCATGGAGCATTTATTTGAGAATCCCCTGAAGCATTCTGATGTCATGTGTCATGGAGCAGTGTGATGACATATGTCCTGTCCATTGTGATGAAACTGGCATGGAGCATTGTGATGACACTGGCATGGAGCATTGTGATGCCAAGTGTCATGGAGTATTATGATGACAAAGGTAATGGAGCATTGTGATGACAAGGGTTTGGAGCATTTTGATGACAACGGCATAGAGCATTGTGATGAAAGGCGCATGAAGAATTGGCCTGACAATTTTCATGGATTATTGTGATGACAGTGTGCATGGCACATTGAGATGACAAGGGCATGGAGCACTGTGATTACAAGGCCATGGAGTATTGTGTAGAGAGGTGTCAGGGAGCATTGTGATGACATATATAATGGTTCATTGTGAAGACAATGGCATGGAGCATTGTGATGCCAAGTGTCCTGGAGGATAGTGATGACAAAGGTTATGGAGCTTTGTGATGACAAGGGCTTGGAGCTTTGTGATGACAATGGCATGGAGCATTTTGATGACAGGGTCATGGAGCATTTGTCTGACAAGTTTCATGGATTATTGTGATGACAGTGGGCATGGCACATTGTGATGGCAAAGGCATGAAGCATTGTGATGACAAGGTCATGGACTCTTATGAAGACAGGTGTCAGGGATAATTGTAATGACATATGTCATGGTACATTGTGATGACATTGATATGGAGCATTGCGATCCCAAGTGTCATGGAGGATTGTGATGACAAAGGTAATGGAGCATTGTGATGACAAGGATCATGTAGGAATGTGATTATACGGGCATGGAGCATTGTGATGACAAGGGCCATTGATAATTTTAATGACAACATCGTTAAACATTGTGATGACAAAGCACATGGAGCTTGCTATGAAAGAGGTCATGGGCATTGGGAAGACAAGGGCATGGAAAATTGTGATGACAAGAGCCTGTAACATTGTGATGAGAAGTGTGATGGAGCGTTGTGATAACAAGGACGTGGATAATTGTGATGAAAATGGACATGGAGCATTGTGATGACCAGGGCATGGAGCATTTAGATTGCAAGACCGTAGAGCATGGTGATGAGAAGACCATGGGTAATTGTGACGACGAGTTTCATGGAGCACTGTAATGACAAGGGGCATGGAGCATTGTGAGGACAGGTGTGTTGGAGCATTGTGATGACAGGGGTCAAGGAGCATTGTGATGCCAAGGGTCATGGAGCATTCTGATGAAACGCTTGTGGAATATTGTGATGACAATGGCATGGAGCATTGTGATGACAAGGACATGGAGCATTGTGATGACAGGGTCATGGAGTTTTGTGAAGACAGTTATCAGGGAGCATTGTGATGACATATGTAATGATCCACTGTGATGACATTGCATGGAGCATTGTGATGCCAAGTGTCAAGGAGCATTGTGATGACAAACGTAATGGAGCATTGTGATGGCAAGTGTCATGGAGCATTGTGAGGACAATGGCATGGAGCATTGTGATGATAAGGTTATGGAGCATTGCGATGAAAAAGGCATGGATCTTTTTCTTGACAGAGTTCAAGGAGACTTCTGACAAGTGTCTTGAGCATTGTGATGACAATATTCATGCAGCATGGTGATGACAAGGACATGGAATATTGAGATGACAGGCATCATGGAACGTTGTGATGACAAGGATCATGGAACATTGTGATGACAATGGCATGGAACATTGTGTTGAGAATGCCCTGGAGCATTCTGATGACATGCGTCATGGAGAATTGTGATGACATATGTCCGGTCCATTGTGATGACATTGGCATGGAGCATTGTGATGCCTAGTGTCATGGAGGATTGTGATGATAAAGGTAATGGAGCATTGTGATGACAAGGGCTTGGAGCATTTTGATTTCATTGTGATGACAATAGCATGAAGCATTATGATGATGGGCATGGTGCATTGTGATGACAGGGTTCATGGTACATTGAGATGGAAAGGGTCATTGAGCATTCTGATTACAGGGGTTATGGAACATTGTGATGTCATGGGTCATGGAACATTTTGATGATAAGATCATGTAGCATTGCGATGACAGGGGTCATAAAACATTGTGATGACTGGGGTGAGGGAGTATAGTGATGACTAGTGATGGAACACTCTGATATCAGTGGTGAGAGAGCATTTTCATGAAAAGTGCATGGAGCATTTTGATGACATGGTTTATGGAGCTTTGTGATGACAAACTTGTGGAGCATTATGATGAAAAGTGCATGGCATATTGAGATGGCATGGGTCATGGAGCATTGTGCTGTCAAGTGCATAGACAATGGTGATGACAAGGATCATGGAGTATTGTGGTGACCAAGGCATGGAGCATTGTGATGACAATGTTCAGAAAGCATTGTGATGACAAATGTCATGAAGCATTGTGATGACTGGAGTCACGGAGAATTTTCATAAAAAAAGGTCATGGAGCATTGTGATGACAAGGGCATGGAGCATTGTGATGAAAAGTGTCTGGAGCATTGTGATGACAAGGTCATGGAGTTTGTGAAGACAGTTGTCAGGGAGCATTGTGATGAAATATGTCCGGTCCATTGTGATGACAATGGCATGGAGCATTGTGATGCCAAGAGTCATGGAGGATTGTGATGACCAAGGTATTGGAGCATTGTGTTGACAAGGACTTGGAGCATTGTGATGACAAGGGTCATGGAGCATTTTGATTTCATTGTGATGACAAGAGCATGAAGCATTATGATGATGGGCATGGTGCATTGTGATGACAGGGTTCAAGGAGCATTGAGATGAAAGGGTCATGGAGCATTTTGATGACAGGGGTTATGGAACATTGTGATTTCAGGGGTCATGGAGCATTGTGATGATAAGGTCATGTCGCATTGTGATGACAGGGGCAATGGAACATTGTGATGACAGGGGTGAGGGAGTATAGTGATGACGAGTGATGGAACACTCTGATATCAGTGGTGAGAGAGCATTTTGATGAAAAGTGCATGGAGCATTGCGATGACATGGTTTATGGAGCATTGTGATGACAAAGTTGTGGAGCATTATGATGACAAGCGCATGGCATATTGTGATGACAAGGGTCATGGAGCATTGTGGTGACAAAGGCATGGAGCATTGTGATGACAAGGGTCAGAGAGCATTGTGATGAGAAGTTCATGGAGCATTGTCGTGACATAAGTCACAGGGTCTTGTGATGATGAGGGCATGGACAATTTTGATGACAAATATCATGAAGCATTGTGATGACTGGAGTCACGTAGAATTTTCATAAAAAGGTCATGGACCGTTGTGATGACAAGGGCATGGAGCATTGTGATGACAAGGTCATGAGTTCTTTGAAGACAGTAGTCAGGGAGCATTGTGGTGATATATGTCATGGTCCATTATGATGACAATGGCATGGAGCATTGTGAGGCCAAGAGTCATAGAGGATTGTGATGACTAAGGTAATGGAGCATTGTGATGACAAGGGTTTGGAGCATTCTGATGACAAGGGTATGAAACATTGTGATGACAATGGCAAGGGGCATTGTGATGAAAAGGGCATGGAGCATTGTGATGAAAAAGGCATTGAGCTATTTCATGACAGTTTTCAAGAAGCCTTCTGACAAGTGTTAGGGAGCATTGTGATGACATGTGTATTGAGCAATGTGATGAAAAAGGTCATGGAGCATTGTGATGACAAGGACATGGAATATTGTGATGATAGGCATGATGGAGCGTTGTGATGAGAAGGGTCATGGAGAATTGTGAAGACAGTGGCATGGAGCATTTATTTGAGAATCCCCTGAAGCATTCTGATGTCATGTGTCATGGAGCAGTGTGATGACATATGTCCTGTCCATTGTGATGACACTGGCATGGAGCATTGTGATGCCAAGTGTCATGGAGGATTATGATGACAAAGGTAATGGAGCATTGTGATGACAAGGGTTTGGAGCATTTTGATGACAATGGCATAGAGCATTGTGATGAAAGGCGCATGAAGAATTGGCCTGACAATTTTCATGGATTATTGTGATGACAGTGTGCATGGCACATTTAGATGACAAGGGCATGGAGCACTGTGATTACAAGGCCATGGAGTATTGTGTAGTGAGGTGTCAGGGAGCATTGTGATGACATATATAATGGTTCATTGTGAAGACAATGGCATGGAGCATTGTGATGCCAAGTGTCCTGGAGGATAGTGATGACAAAGTTTATGGAGATTTGTGATGACAAGGGCTTGGAGCTTTGTGATGACAATGGCATGGAGCATTTTGATGACAGGGTCATGGAGCATTTGTCTGAGAAGTTTCATGGATTATTGCGATGACAGTGGGCATGGCACATTGTGATGGCAAAGGCATGAAGCATTGTGATGACAAGGTCATGGACTCTTATGAAGACAGGTGTCAGGGATAATTGTAATGACATATGCCATGGTACATTGTGATAGCATTGATATGGAGCATTGCGATCCCAAGTGTCATGGAGGATTGTGATGACAAAGGTAATGGAGCATTGTGATGACAAGGATCATGTAGGAATGTGATTATACGGGCATGGAGCATTGTGATGACAAGGGCCATTGATAATTTTAATGACAACATCGTTAAACATTGTGATGACAAAGCACATGGAGCTTGCTATGAAAGAGGTCATGGACATTGGGATGACAAGGGCATGGAAAATTGTGATGGCAAGAGCCTGTAACATTGTGATGAGAAGTGTGATGGAGCGTTGTGATAACAAGGACGTGGATAATTGTGATGAAAATGGACATGGAGCATTGTGATGACCAGGGCATGGAGCATTTAGATTGCAAGACCGTAGAGCATGGTGATGAGAAGACCATGGGTAATTGTGACGACGAGTTTCATGGAGCACTGTAATGACAAGGGGCATGGAGCATTGTGTGGACAGGTGTCATGGAGCATTGTGATGACAGGGGTCAAGGAGCATTGTGATGCCAAGGGTCATGGAGCATTCTGATGAAAAGCTTGTGGAGTATTGTGATGACAATGGCATGGAGCATTGTGATGACAAGGACATGGAGCATTGTGATGACAGGGTCATGGAGTTTTGTGAAGACATTTATCAGGGAGCATTGTGATGACATATGTAATGATCCACTGTGATGACATGGCATGGAGCATTGTGATGCCAAGTGTCATGGAGGATTGTGATGACAAAGGTATTGGAGCATTGTGTTGACAAGGACTTGGAGCATTGTGATGACAAGGGTCATGGAGCATTTTGATTTCATTGTGATGACAAGAGCATGAAGCATTATGATGATGGGCATGGTGCATTGTGATGACAGGGTTCAAGGAGCATTGAGATTAAAGGGTCATGGAGTATTTTGATGACAGGGGTTATGGAACATTGTGATTTCAGGGGTCATGGAGCATTGTGATGATAAGGTCATGTCGCATTGTGATGACAGGGGCAATGGAACATTGTGATGACAGGGGTGAGGGAGTATAGTGATGACTAGTGATGGAACACTCTGATATCAGTGGTGAGAGAGCATTTTGATGAAAAGTGCATGGAGCATTGCGATGACATGGTTTATGGAGCATTGTGATGACAAAGTTGTGGAGCATTATGATGACAAGCGCATGGCATATTGTGATGACAGGGGTCATGGAGCATTGTGCTGACAAGTGCATAGACAATTGTGATGACAAGGGTCATGGAGCATTGTGGTGACAAAGGCATGGAGCATTGTGATGATAAGGGTCAGAGAGCATTGTGATGAGAAGTTCATGGAGCATTGTGGTGACATAAGTCACAGGGTCTTGTGATGATGAGGGCATGGACAATTGTGATGACAAATGTCATGAAGCATTGTGATGACTGGAGTCACGTAGAATTTTGATAAAAAGGTCATGGACCGTTGTGATGACAAGGGCATGGAGCATTGTGATGACAAGGTCATGAGTTTTGCGAAGACAGTTGTCAGGGAGCATTGTGGTGATATATGTCATGGTCCATTATGATGACAATGGCATGGAGCATTGTGAGGCCAAGAGTCATAGAGGATTGTGATGACTAAGGTAATGGAGCATTGTGATGACAAGTGATTGGAGCATTCTGATGACAAGGGTATGAAACATTGTGATGACAATGGCAAAGGGCATTGTGATGATAAGGGCATGGAGCATTGTGATGAAAAAGGCATTGAGCTATTTCATGACAGTGTTCAAGAAGCCTTCTGACAAGTGTTAGGGAGCATTGTGATGACAAGTGTATTGAGCAATGTGATGAAAAAGGTCATGGAGCATTGTGATGACAAGGACATGGAATATTGTGATGATAGGCATGATGGAGCGTTGTGATGAGAAGGGTCATGGAGCATTGTGAAGACAGTGGCATGGAGCATTTATTTGAGAATCCCCTGAAGCATTCTGATGTCATGTGTCATGGAGCAGTGTGATGACATATGTCCTGTCCATTGTGATGAAACTGGCATGGAGCATTGTGATGACACTGGCATGGAGCATTGTGATGCCAAGTGTCATGGAGGATTATGATGACAAAGGTAATGGAGCATTGTGATGACAAGGGTTTGGAGCATTTTGATGACAACGGCATAGAGCATTGTGATGACAGGCACATGAAGAATTGGCCTGACAATTTTCATGGATTATTGTGATGACAGTGTGCATGGCACATTGAGATGACAAGGGCATGGAGCACTGTGATTACAAGGCCATGGAGTATTGTGTAGAGAGGTGTCAGGGAGCATTGTGATGACATATATAATGGTTCATTGTGAAGACAATGGCATGGAGCATTGTGATGCCAAGTGTCCTGAAGGATAGTGATGACAAAGGTTATGGAGCTTTGTGATGACAAGGGCTTGGAGCTTTGTGATGACAAAGGCATGGAGCATTTTGATGACAGGGTCATGGAGCATTTGTCTGACAAGTTTCATGGATTATTGTGATGACAGTGGGCATGGCACATTGTGATGGCAAAGGCATGAAGCATTGTGATGACAAGGTCATGGACTCTTATGAAGACAGGTGTCAGGGATAATTGTAATGACATATGTCATGGTACATTGTGATGGCATTGATATGGAGCATTGCGATCCCAAGTGTCATGGAGGATTGTGATGACAAAGGTAATGGAGCATTGTGATGACAAGGATCATGTAGGAATGTGATTATACGGGCATGGAGCATTGTGATGACAAGGGCCATTGATAATTTTAATGACAACATCGTTAAACATTGTGATGACAAAGCACATGGAGCTTGCTATGAAAGAGGTCATGGGCATTGGGATGACAAGGGCATGGAAAATTGTGATGACAAGAGCCTGTAACATTGTGATGAGAAGTGTGATGGAGCGTTGTGATAACAAGGACGTGGATAATTGTGATGAAAATGGACATGGAGCATTGTGATGACCAGGGCATGGAGCATTTAGATTGCAAGATCGTAGAGCATGGTGATGAGAAGACCATGGGTAATTGTGACGACGAGTTTCATGGAGCACTGTAATGACAAGGGGCATGGAGCATTGTGTGGACAGGTGTCATGGAGCATTGTGATGACAGGGGTCAAGGAGCATTGTGATGCCAAGGGTCATGGAGCATTCTGATGAAAAACTTGTGGAGTATTGTGATGACAATGGCATGGAGCATTGTGATGACAAGGACATGGAGCATTGTGATGACAGGGTCATGGAGTTTTGTGAAGACAGTTATCAGGGAGCATTGTGATGACATATGTAATGATCCACTGTGATGACATGGCATGGAGCATTGTGATGACAGGGTCATGGAGTTTTGTGAAGACAGTTATCAGGGAGCATTGTGATGACATATGTAATGATCCACTGTGATGACATGGCATGGAGCATTGTGATGCCAAGTGTCATGGAGGATTGTGATGACAAACGTAATGGAGCATTGTGATGGCAATTGTCATGGAGCATTGTGATGAGTATGGCATGGAGCATTGAGATGATAAGGTTATGGAGCATTGTGATGAAAAAGGCATGGATCTTTTTTCTTGACAGAGTTCAAGGAGACTTCTAACAAGTGTCTTGAGCATTGTGATGACAATATTCATGCAGCATGGTGATGACAAGGACATGGAATATTGAGATGACAGGCATCATGGAACGTTGTGATGACAAGGATCATGGAACATTGTGATGACAATGGCATGGAGCATTGTGTTGAGAATGCCCTGGAGCATTCTGATGACATGCGTCATGGAGAATTGTGATGACATATGTCCGGTCCATTGTGATGACATTGGCATGGAGCATTGTGATGCCTAGTGTCATGGAGGATTGTGATGATAAAGGTAATGGAGCATTGTGATGACAAGGGCTTGGAGCATTGTGATGACAAGGGTCATGGAGCATTTTGATTTCATTGTGATGACAATAGCATGAAGCATTATGATGATGGGCATGGTGCATTGTGATGACAGGGTTCATGGAACATTGAGATGGAAAGGGTCATTGAGCATTCTGATTACAGGGGTTATGGAACATTGTGATGTCATGGGTCATGGAACACTTTGATGATAAGATCATGTAGCATTGCGATGACAGGGGTCATAAAACATTGTGATGACTGGGGTGAGGGAGTATAGTGATGACTAGTGATGGAACACTCTGATATCAGTGGTGAGAGAGCATTTTGATGAAAAGTGCATGGAGCATTTTGATGACATGGTTTATGGAGCTTTGTGATGACAAAGTTGTGGAGCATTATGATGAAAAGTGCATGGCATATTGAGATGACATGGGTCATGGAGCATTGTGCTGTCAAGTGCATAGACAATTGTGATGACAAGGATCATGGAGTATTGTGGTGACAAAGGCATGGAGCATTGTGATGACAATGTTCAGAAAGCATTGTGATGACAAATGTCATGAAGCATTGTGATGACTGGAGTCACGGAGAATTTTCATAAAAAAAGGTCATGGAGCATTGTGATGACAAGGGCATGGAGCATTGTGATGAAAAGTGTCTGGAGCATTGTGATGACAAGGTCATGGAGTTTGTGAAGACAGTTGTCAGGGAGCATTGTGATGAAATATGTCCGGTCCATTGTGATGGCAATGGCATGGAGCATTGTGATGCCAAGAGTCATGGAGGATTGTGATGACAAAGGTATTGGAGCATTGTGTTGACAAGGACTTGGAGCATTGTGATGACAAGGGTCATGGAGCATTTTGATTTCATTGTGATGACAAGAGCATGAAGCATTATGATGATGGGCATGGTGCATTGTGATGACAGGGTTCAAGGAGCATTGAGATGAAAGGGTCATGGAGCATTTTGATGACAGGGGTTATGGAACATTGTGATTTCAGGGGTCATGGAGCATTGTGATGATAAGGTCATGTCGCATTGTGATGACAGGGGCAATGGAACATTGTGATGACAGGGGTGAGGGAGTATAGTGATGACTAGTGATGGAACACTCTGATATCAGTGGTGAGAGAGCATTTTGATGAAAAGTGCATGGAGCATTGCGATGACATGGTTTATGGAGCATTGTGATGACAAAGTTGTGGAGCATTATGATGACAAGCGCATGGCATATTTTGATGACATGAGTCATGGGGCATTGTGCTGACAAGTGCAATGACAATTGTGATGACAAGGGTCATGGAGCATTGTGGTGACAAAGGCATGGAGCATTGTGATGACAAGGGTCAGAGAGCATTGTGATGAGAAGTTCATGGAGCATTGTGGTGACATAAGTCACAGGGTCTTGTGATGATGAGGGCATGGACAATTGTGATGACAAATGTCATGAAGCATTGTGATGACTGGAGTCACGTAGAATTTTCATAAAAAGGTCATGGACCGTTGTGATGACAAGGGCATGGAGCATTGTGATGACAAGGTCATGAGTTTTGTGAAGACAGTTGTCAGGGAGCATTGTGGTGATATATGTCATGGTGCATTATGATGACAATGGCATGGAGCATTGTGAGGCCAAGAGTCATAGAGGATTGTGATGACTAAGGTAATGGAGCATTGTGATGACAAGGGTTTGGAGCATTCTGATGACAAGGGTATGAAACATTGTGATGACAATGGCAAGGAGCATTGTGATGATAAGGGCATGGAGCATTGTGATGAAAAAGGCATTGAGCTATTTCATGACAGTGTTCAAGAAGCCTTCTGACGAGTGTTAGGGAGCATTGTGATGACAAGTGTATTGAGCAATGTGATGAAAAAGGTCATGGAGCATTGTGATGACAAGGACATGGAATATTGTGATGATAGGCATGATGGAGCGTTGTGATGAGAAGGGTCATGGAGCATTGTGAAGACAGTGGCATGGAGCATTTATTTGAGAATCCCCTGAAGCATTCTGATGTCATGTGTCATGGAGCAGTGTGATGACATATGTCCTGTCCATTGTGATGAAACTGGCATGGAGCATTGTGATGACACTGGCATGGAGCATTGTGATGCCAAGTGTCATGGAGTATTATGATGACAAAGGTAATGGAGCATTGTGATGACAAGGGTTTGGAGCATTTTGATGACAACGGCATAGAGCATTGTGATGAAAGGCGCATGAAGAATTGGCCTGACAATTTTCATGGATTATTGTGATGACAGTGTGCATGGCACATTGAGATGACAAGGGCATGGAGCACTGTGATTACAAGGCCATGGAGTATTGTGTAGAGAGGTGTCAGGGAGCATTGTGATGACATATATAATGGTTCATTGTGAAGACAATGGCATGGAGCATTGTGATGCCAAGTGTCCTGGAGGATAGTGATGACAAAGGTTATGGAGCTTTGTGATGACAAGGGCTTGGAGCTTTGTGATGACAATGGCATGGAGCATTTTGATGACAGGGTCATGGAGCATTTGTCTGACAAGTTTCATGGATTATTGTGATGACAGTGGGCATGGCACATTGTGATGGCAAAGGCATGAAGCATTGTGATGACAAGGTCATGGACTCTTATGAAGACAGGTGTCAGGGATAATTGTAATGACATATGTCATGGTACATTGTGATGACATTGATATGGAGCATTGCGATCCCAAGTGTCATGGAGGATTGTGATGACAAAGGTAATGGAGCATTGTGATGACAAGGATCATGTAGGAATGTGATTATACGGGCATGGAGCATTGTGATGACAAGGGCCATTGATAATTTTAATGACAACATCGTTAAACATTGTGATGACAAAGCACATGGAGCTTGCTATGAAAGAGGTCATGGGCATTGGGAAGACAAGGGCATGGAAAATTGTGATGACAAGAGCCTGTAACATTGTGATGAGAAGTGTGATGGAGCGTTGTGATAACAAGGACGTGGATAATTGTGATGAAAATGGACATGGAGCATTGTGATGACCAGGGCATGGAGCATTTAGATTGCAAGACCGTAGAGCATGGTGATGAGAAGACCATGGGTAATTGTGACGACGAGTTTCATGGAGCACTGTAATGACAAGGGGCATGGAGCATTGTGAGGACAGGTGTGTTGGAGCATTGTGATGACAGGGGTCAAGGAGCATTGTGATGCCAAGGGTCATGGAGCATTCTGATGAAACGCTTGTGGAATATTGTGATGACAATGGCATGGAGCATTGTGATGACAAGGACATGGAGCATTGTGATGACAGGGTCATGGAGTTTTGTGAAGACAGTTATCAGGGAGCATTGTGATGACATATGTAATGATCCACTGTGATGACATTGCATGGAGCATTGTGATGCCAAGTGTCAAGGAGCATTGTGATGACAAACGTAATGGAGCATTGTGATGGCAAGTGTCATGGAGCATTGTGAGGACAATGGCATGGAGCATTGTGATGATAAGGTTATGGAGCATTGCGATGAAAAAGGCATGGATCTTTTTCTTGACAGAGTTCAAGGAGACTTCTGACAAGTGTCTTGAGCATTGTGATGACAATATTCATGCAGCATGGTGATGACAAGGACATGGAATATTGAGATGACAGGCATCATGGAACGTTGTGATGACAAGGATCATGGAACATTGTGATGACAATGGCATGGAACATTGTGTTGAGAATGCCCTGGAGCATTCTGATGACATGCGTCATGGAGAATT
This sequence comes from Mesoplodon densirostris, assembly GCF_025265405.1. NCBI lineage: Eukaryota > Metazoa > Chordata > Mammalia > Artiodactyla > Ziphiidae > Mesoplodon > Mesoplodon densirostris. Next base: position 5,935,474 of record NC_082682.1, read on the forward strand.
GTGATGACATATGTCCGGTCCATTGTGATGACATTGGCATGGAGCATTGTGATGCCTAGTGTCATGGAGGATTGTGATGATAAAGGTAATGGAGCATTGTGATGACAAGGGCTTGGAGCATTGTGATGACAAGGGTCATGGAGCATTTTGATTTCATTGTGATGACAATAGCATGAAGCATTATGATGATGGGCATGGTGCATTGTGATGACAGGGTTCATGGAACATTGAGATGGAAAGGGTCATTGAGCATTCTGATTACAGGGGTTATGGAACATTGTGATGTCATGGGTCATGGAACACTTTGATGATAAGATCATGTAGCATTGCGATGACAGGGGTCATAAAACATTGTGATGACTGGGGTGAGGGAGTATAGTGATGACTAGTGATGGAACACTCTGATATCAGTGGTGAGAGAGCATTTTGATGAAAAGTGCATGGAGCATTTTGATGACATGGTTTATGGAGCTTTGTGATGACAAACTTGTGGAGCATTATGATGAAAAGTGCATGGCATATTGAGATGGCATGGGTCATGGAGCATTGTGCTGTCAAGTGCATAGACAATTGTGATGACAAGGATCATGGAGTATTGTGGTGACCAAGGCATGGAGCATTGTGATGACAATGTTCAGAAAGCATTGTGATGACAAATGTCATGAAGCATTGTGATGACTGGAGTCACGGAGAATTTTCATAAAAAAAGGTCATGGAGCATTGTGATGACAAGGGCATGGAGCATTGTGATGAAAAGTGTCTGGAGCATTGTGATGACAAGGTCATGGAGTTTGTGAAGACAGTTGTCAGGGAGCATTGTGATGAAATATGTCCGGTCCATTGTGATGACAAAGGCATGGAGCATTGTGATGCCAAGAGTCATGGAGGATTGTGATGACCAAGGTATTGGAGCATTGTGTTGACAAGGACTTGGAGCATTGTGATGACAAGGGTCATGGAGCATTTTGATTTCATTGTGATGACAAGAGCATGAAGCATTATGATGATGGGCATGGTGCATTGTGATGACAGGGTTCAAGGAGCATTGAGATGAAAGGGTCATGGAGCATTTTGATGACAGGGGTTATGGAACATTGTGATTTCAGGGGTCATGGAGCATTGTGATGATAAGGTCATGTCGCATTGTGATGACAGGGGCAATGGAACATTGTGATGACAGGGGTGAGGGAGTATAGTGATGACGAGTGATGGAACACTCTGATATCAGTGGTGAGAGAGCATTTTGATGAAAAGTGCATGGAGCATTGCGATGACATGGTTTATGGAGCATTGTGATGACAAAGTTGTGGAGCATTATGATGACAAGCGCATGGCATATTGTGATGACAAGGGTCATGGAGCATTGTGGTGACAAAGGCATGGAGCATTGTGATGACAAGGGTCAGAGAGCATTGTGATGAGAAGTTCATGGAGCATTGTCGTGACATAAGTCACAGGGTCTTGTGATGATGAGGGCATGGACAATTTTGATGACAAATATCATGAAGCATTGTGATGACTGGAGTCACGTAGAATTTTCATAAAAAGGTCATGGACCGTTGTGATGACAAGGGCATGGAGCATTGTGATGACAAGGTCATGAGTTCTTTGAAGACAGTAGTCAGGGAGCATTGTGGTGATATATGTCATGGTCCATTATGATGACAATGGCATGGAGCATTGTGAGGCCAAGAGTCATAGAGGATTGTGATGACTAAGGTAATGGAGCATTGTGATGACAAGGGTTTGGAGCATTCTGATGACAAGGGTATGAAACATTGTGATGACAATGGCAAGGAGCATTGTGATGAAAAGGGCATGGAGCATTGTGATGAAAAAGGCATTGAGCTATTTCATGACAGTTTTCAAGAAGCCTTCTGACAAGTGTTAGGGAGCATTGTGATGACATGTGTATTGAGCAATGTGATGAAAAAGGTCATGGAGCATTGTGATGACAAGGACATGGAATATTGTGATGATAGGCATGATGGAGCGTTGTGATGAGAAGGGTCATGGAGAATTGTGAAGACAGTGGCATGGAGCATTTATTTGAGAATCCCCTGAAGCATTCTGATGTCATGTGTCATGGAGCAGTGTGATGACATATGTCCTGTCCATTGTGATGACACTGGCATGGAGCATTGTGATGCCAAGTGTCATGGAGGATTATGATGACAAAGGTAATGGAGCATTGTGATGACAAGGGTTTGGAGCATTTTGATGACAATGGCATAGAGCATTGTGATGAAAGGCGCATGAAGAATTGGCCTGACAATTTTCATGGATTATTGTGATGACAGTGTGCATGGCACATTTAGATGACAAGGGCATGGAGCACTGTGATTACAAGGCCATGGAGTATTGTGTAGTGAGGTGTCAGGGAGCATTGTGATGACATATATAATGGTTCATTGTGAAGACAATGGCATGGAGCATTGTGATGCCAAGTGTCCTGGAGGATAGTGATGACAAAGTTTATGGAGATTTGTGATGACAAGGGCTTGGAGCTTTGTGATGACAATGGCATGGAGCATTTTGATGACAGGGTCATGGAGCATTTGTCTGAGAAGTTTCATGGATTATTGCGATGACAGTGGGCATGGCACATTGTGATGGCAAAGGCATGAAGCATTGTGATGACAAGGTCATGGACTCTTATGAAGACAGGTGTCAGGGATAATTGTAATGACATATGCCATGGTACATTGTGATAGCATTGATATGGAGCATTGCGATCCCAAGTGTCATGGAGGATTGTGATGACAAAGGTAATGGAGCATTGTGATGACAAGGATCATGTAGGAATGTGATTATACGGGCATGGAGCATTGTGATGACAAGGGCCATTGATAATTTTAATGACAACATCGTTAAACATTGTGATGACAAAGCACATGGAGCTTGCTATGAAAGAGGTCATGGACATTGGGATGACAAGGGCATGGAAAATTGTGATGGCAAGAGCCTGTAACATTGTGATGAGAAGTGTGATGGAGCGTTGTGATAACAAGGACGTGGATAATTGTGATGAAAATGGACATGGAGCATTGTGATGACCAGGGCATGGAGCATTTAGATTGCAAGACCGTAGAGCATGGTGATGAGAAGACCATGGGTAATTGTGACGACGAGTTTCATGGAGCACTGTAATGACAAGGGGCATGGAGCATTGTGTGGACAGGTGTCATGGAGCATTGTGATGACAGGGGTCAAGGAGCATTGTGATGCCAAGGGTCATGGAGCATTCTGATGAAAAGCTTGTGGAGTATTGTGATGACAATGGCATGGAGCATTGTGATGACAAGGACATGGAGCATTGTGATGACAGGGTCATGGAGTTTTGTGAAGACATTTATCAGGGAGCATTGTGATGACATATGTAATGATCCACTGTGATGACATGGCATGGAGCATTGTGATGCCAAGTGTCATGGAGGATTGTGATGACAAAGGTATTGGAGCATTGTGTTGACAAGGACTTGGAGCATTGTGATGACAAGGGTCATGGAGCATTTTGATTTCATTGTGATGACAAGAGCATGAAGCATTATGATGATGGGCATGGTGCATTGTGATGACAGGGTTCAAGGAGCATTGAGATTAAAGGGTCATGGAGTATTTTGATGACAGGGGTTATGGAACATTGTGATTTCAGGGGTCATGGAGCATTGTGATGATAAGGTCATGTCGCATTGTGATGACAGGGGCAATGGAACATTGTGATGACAGGGGTGAGGGAGTATAGTGATGACTAGTGATGGAACACTCTGATATCAGTGGTGAGAGAGCATTTTGATGAAAAGTGCATGGAGCATTGCGATGACATGGTTTATGGAGCATTGTGATGACAAAGTTGTGGAGCATTATGATGACAAGCGCATGGCATATTGTGATGACAGGGGTCATGGAGCATTGTGCTGACAAGTGCATAGACAATTGTGATGACAAGGGTCATGGAGCATTGTGGTGACAAAGGCATGGAGCATTGTGATGATAAGGGTCAGAGAGCATTGTGATGAGAAGTTCATGGAGCATTGTGGTGACATAAGTCACAGGGTCTTGTGATGATGAGGGCATGGACAATTCTGATGACAAATGTCATGAAGCATTGTGATGACTGGAGTCACGTAGAATTTTCATAAAAAGGTCATGGACCGTTGTGATGACAAGGGCATGGAGCATTGTGATGACAAGGTCATGAGTTTTGCGAAGACAGTTGTCAGGGAGCATTGTGGTGATATATGTCATGGTCCATTATGATGACAATGGCATGGAGCATTGTGAGGCCAAGAGTCATAGAGGATTGTGATGACTAAGGTAATGGAGCATTGTGATGACAAGTGATTGGAGCATTCTGATGACAAGGGTATGAAACATTGTGATGACAATGGCAAAGGGCATTGTGATGATAAGGGCATGGAGCATTGTGATGAAAAAGGCATTGAGCTATTTCATGACAGTGTTCAAGAAGCCTTCTGACAAGTGTTAGGGAGCATTGTGATGACAAGTGTATTGAGCAATGTGATGAAAAAGGTCATGGAGCATTGTGATGACAAGGACATGGAATATTGTGATGATAGTCATGATGGAGCGTTGTGATGAGAAGGGTCATGGAGCATTGTGAAGACAGTGGCATGGAGCATTTATTTGAGAATCCCCTGAAGCATTCTGATGTCATGTGTCATGGAGCAGTGTGATGACATATGTCCTGTCCATTGTGATGAAACTGGCATGGAGCATTGTGATGACACTGGCATGGAGCATTGTGATGCCAAGTGTCATGGAGGATTATGATGACAAAGGTAATGGAGCATTGTGATGACAAGGGTTTGGAGCATTTTGATGACAACGGCATAGAGCATTGTGATGACAGGCACATGAAGAATTGGCCTGACAATTTTCATGGATTATTGTGATGACAGTGTGCATGGCACATTGAGATGACAAGGGCATGGAGCACTGTGATTACAAGGCCATGGAGTATTGTGTAGAGAGGTGTCAGGGAGCATTGTGATGACATATATAATGGTTCATTGTGAAGACAATGGCATGGAGCATTGTGATGCCAAGTGTCCTGAAGGATAGTGATGACAAAGGTTATGGAGCTTTGTGATGACAAGGGCTTGGAGCTTTGTGATGACAAAGGCATGGAGCATTTTGATGACAGGGTCATGGAGCATTTGTCTGACAAGTTTCATGGATTATTGTGATGACAGTGGGCATGGCACATTGTGATGGCAAAGGCATGAAGCATTGTGATGACAAGGTCATGGACTCTTATGAAGACAGGTGTCAGGGATAATTGTAATGACATATGTCATGGTACATTGTGATGGCATTGATATGGAGCATTGCGATCCCAAGTGTCATGGAGGATTGTGATGACAAAGGTAATGGAGCATTGTGATGACAAGGATCATGTAGGAATGTGATTATACGGGCATGGAGCATTGTGATGACAAGGGCCATTGATAATTTTAATGACAACATCGTTAAACATTGTGATGACAAAGCACATGGAGCTTGCTATGAAAGAGGTCATGGGCATTGGGATGACAAGGGCATGGAAAATTGTGATGACAAGAGCCTGTAACATTGTGATGAGAAGTGTGATGGAGCGTTGTGATAACAAGGACGTGGATAATTGTGATGAAAATGGACATGGAGCATTGTGATGACCAGGGCATGGAGCATTTAGATTGCAAGATCGTAGAGCATGGTGATGAGAAGACCATGGGTAATTGTGACGACGAGTTTCATGGAGCACTGTAATGACAAGGGGCATGGAGCATTGTGTGGACAGGTGTCATGGAGCATTGTGATGACAGGGGTCAAGGAGCATTGTGATGCCAAGGGTCATGGAGCATTCTGATGAAAAACTTGTGGAGTATTGTGATGACAATGGCATGGAGCATTGTGATGACAAGGACATGGAGCATTGTGATGACAGGGTCATGGAGTTTTGTGAAGACAGTTATCAGGGAGCATTGTGATGACATATGTAATGATCCACTGTGATGACATGGCATGGAGCATTGTGATGACAGGGTCATGGAGTTTTGTGAAGACAGTTATCAGGGAGCATTGTGATGACATATGTAATGATCCACTGTGATGACATGGCATGGAGCATTGTGATGCCAAGTGTCATGGAGGATTGTGATGACAAACGTAATGGAGCATTGTGATGGCAATTGTCATGGAGCATTGTGATGAGTATGGCATGGAGCATTGAGATGATAAGGTTATGGAGCATTGTGATGAAAAAGGCATGGATCTTTTTTCTTGACAGAGTTCAAGGAGACTTCTGACAAGTGTCTTGAGCATTGTGATGACAATATTCATGCAGCATGGTGATGAGAAGGACATGGAATATTGAGATGACAGGCATCATGGAACGTTGTGATGACAAGGATCATGGAACATTGTGATGACAATGGCATGGAGCATTGTGTTGAGAATGCCCTGGAGCATTCTGATGACATGCGTCATGGAGAATTGTGATGCCATATGTCCGGTCCATTGTGATGACATTGGCATGGAGCATTGTGATGCCTAGTGTCATGGAGGATTGTGATGATAAAGGTAATGGAGCATTGTGATGACAAGGGCTTGGAGCATTGTGATGACAAGGGTCATGGAGCATTTTGATTTCATTGTGATGACAATAGCATGAAGCATTATGATGATGGGCATGGTGCATTGTGATGACAGGGTTCATGGAACATTGAGATGGAAAGGGTCATTGAGCATTCTGATTACAGGGGTTATGGAACATTGTGATGTCATGGGTCATGGAACACTTTGATGATAAGATCATGTAGCATTGCGATGACAGGGGTCATAAAACATTGTGATGACTGGGGTGAGGGAGTATAGTGATGACTAGTGATGGAACACTCTGATATCAGTGGTGAGAGAGCATTTTGATGAAAAGTGCATGGAGCATTTTGATGACATGGTTTATGGAGCTTTGTGATGACAAAGTTGTGGAGCATTATGATGAAAAGTGCATGGCATATTGAGATGACATGGGTCATGGAGCATTGTGCTGTCAAGTGCATAGACAATTGTGATGACAAGGATCATGGAGTATTGTGGTGACAAAGGCATGGAGCATTGTGATGACAATGTTCAGAAAGCATTGTGATGACAAATGTCATGAAGCATTGTGATGACTGGAGTCACGGAGAATTTTCATAAAAAAAGGTCATGGAGCATTGTGATGACAAGGGCATGGAGCATTGTGATGAAAAGTGTCTGGAGCATTGTGATGACAAGGTCATGGAGTTTGTGAAGACAGTTGTCAGGGAGCATTGTGATGAAATATGTCCGGTCCATTGTGATGGCAATGGCATGGAGCATTGTGATGCCAAGAGTCATGGAGGATTGTGATGACAAAGGTATTGGAGCATTGTGTTGACAAGGACTTGGAGCATTGTGATGACAAGGGTCATGGAGCATTTTGATTTCATTGTGATGACAAGAGCATGAAGCATTATGATGATGGGCATGGTGCATTGTGATGACAGGGTTCAAGGAGCATTGAGATGAAAGGGTCATGGAGCATTTTGATGACAGGGATTATGGAACATTGTGATTTCAGGGGTCATGGAGCATTGTGATGATAAGGTCATGTCGCATTGTGATGACAGGGGCAATGGAACATTGTGATGACAGGGGTGAGGGAGTATAGTGATGACTAGTGATGGAACACTCTGATATCAGTGGTGAGAGAGCATTTTGATGAAAAGTGCATGGAGCATTGCGATGACATGGTTTATGGAGCATTGTGATGACAAAGTTGTGGAGCATTATGATGACAAGCGCATGGCATATTTTGATGACATGAGTCATGGGGCATTGTGCTGACAAGTGCAATGACAATTGTGATGACAAGGGTCATGGAGCATTGTGGTGACAAAGGCATGGAGCATTGTGATGACAAGGGTCAGAGAGCATTGTGATGAGAAGTTCATGGAGCATTGTGGTGACATAAGTCACAGGGTCTTGTGATGATGAGGGCATGGACAATTGTGATGACAAATGTCATGAAGCATTGTGATGACTGGAGTCACGTAGAATTTTCATAAAAAGGTCATGGACCGTTGTGATGACAAGGGCATGGAGCATTGTGATGACAAGGTCATGAGTTTTGTGAAGACAGTTGTCAGGGAGCATTGTGGTGATATATGTCATGGTGCATTATGATGACAATGGCATGGAGCATTGTGAGGCCAAGAGTCATAGAGGATTGTGATGACTAAGGTAATGGAGCATTGTGATGACAAGGGTTTGGAGCATTCTGATGACAAGGGTATGAAACATTGTGATGACAATGGCAAGGAGCATTGTGATGATAAGGGCATGGAGCATTGTGATGAAAAAGGCATTGAGCTATTTCATGACAGTGTTCAAGAAGCCTTCTGACGAGTGTTAGGGAGCATTGTGATGACAAGTGTATTGAGCAATGTGATGAAAAAGGTCATGGAGCATTGTGATGACAAGGACATGGAATATTGTGATGATAGGCATGATGGAGCGTTGTGATGAGAAGGGTCATGGAGCATTGTGAAGACAGTGGCATGGAGCATTTATTTGAGAATCCCCTGAAGCATTCTGATGTCATGTGTCATGGAGCAGTGTGATGACATATGTCCTGTCCATTGTGATGAAACTGGCATGGAGCATTGTGATGACACTGGCATGGAGCATTGTGATGCCAAGTGTCATGGAGTATTATGATGACAAAGGTAATGGAGCATTGTGATGACAAGGGTTTGGAGCATTTTGATGACAACGGCATAGAGCATTGTGATGAAAGGCGCATGAAGAATTGGCCTGACAATTTTCATGGATTATTGTGATGACAGTGTGCATGGCACATTGAGATGACAAGGGCATGGAGCACTGTGATTACAAGGCCATGGAGTATTGTGTAGAGAGGTGTCAGGGAGCATTGTGATGACATATATAATGGTTCATTGTGAAGACAATGGCATGGAGCATTGTGATGCCAAGTGTCCTGGAGGATAGTGATGACAAAGGTTATGGAGCTTTGTGATGACAAGGGCTTGGAGCTTTGTGATGACAATGGCATGGAGCATTTTGATGACAGGGTCATGGAGCATTTGTCTGACAAGTTTCATGGATTATTGTGATGACAGTGGGCATGGCACATTGTGATGGCAAAGGCATGAAGCATTGTGATGACAAGGTCATGGACTCTTATGAAGACAGGTGTCAGGGATAATTGTAATGACATATGTCATGGTACATTGTGATGACATTGATATGGAGCATTGCGATCCCAAGTGTCATGGAGGATTGTGATGACAAAGGTAATGGAGCATTGTGATGACAAGGATCATGTAGGAATGTGATTATACGGGCATGGAGCATTGTGATGACAAGGGCCATTGATAATTTTAATGACAACATCGTTAAACATTGTGATGACAAAGCACATGGAGCTTGCTATGAAAGAGGTCATGGGCATTGGGAAGACAAGGGCATGGAAAATTATGATGACAAGAGCCTGTAACATTGTGATGAGAAGTGTGATGGAGCGTTGTGATAACAAGGACGTGGATAATTGTGATGAAAATGGACATGGAGCATTGTGATGACCAGGGCATGGAGCATTTAGATTGCAAGACCGTAGAGCATGGTGATGAGAAGACCATGGGTAATTGTGACGACGAGTTTCATGGAGCACTGTAATGACAAGGGGCATGGAGCATTGTGAGGACAGGTGTGTTGGAGCATTGTGATGACAGGGGTCAAGGAGCATTGTGATGCCAAGGGTCATGGAGCATTCTGATGAAACGCTTGTGGAATATTGTGATGACAATGGCATGGAGCATTGTGATGACAAGGACATGGAGCATTGTGATGACAGGGTCATGGAGTTTTGTGAAGACAGTTATCAGGGAGCATTGTGATGACATATGTAATGATCCACTGTGATGACATTGCATGGAGCATTGTGATGCCAAGTGTCAAGGAGCATTGTGATGACAAACGTAATGGAGCATTGTGATGGCAAGTGTCATGGAGCATTGTGAGGACAATGGCATGGAGCATTGTGATGATAAGGTTATGGAGCATTGCGATGAAAAAGGCATGGATCTTTTTCTTGACAGAGTTCAAGGAGACTTCTGACAAGTGTCTTGAGCATTGTGATGACAATATTCATGCAGCATGGTGATGACAAGGACATGGAATATTGAGATGACAGGCATCATGGAACGTTGTGATGACAAGGATCATGGAACATTGTGATGACAATGGCATGGAACATTGTGTTGAGAATGCCCTGGAGCATTCTGATGACATGCGTCATGGAGAATTGTGATGACATATGTCCGGTCCATTGTGATGACATTGGCATGGAGCATTGTGATGCCTAGTGTCATGGAGGATTGTGATGATAAAGGTAATGGAGCATTGTGATGACAAGGGCTTGGAGCATTTTGATTTCATTGTGATGACAATAGCATGAAGCATTATGATGATGGGCATGGTGCATTGTGATGACAGGGTTCATGGTACATTGAGATGGAAAGGGTCATTGAGCATTCTGATTACAGGGGTTATGGAACATTGTGATGTCATGGGTCATGGAACATTTTGATGATAAGATCATGTAGCATTGCGATGACAGGGGTCATAAAACATTGTGATGACTGGGGTGAGGGAGTATAGTGATGACTAGTGATGGAACACTCTGATATCAGTGGTGAGAGAGCATTTTCATGAAAAGTGCATGGAGCATTTTGATGACATGGTTTATGGAGCTTTGTGATGACAAACTTGTGGAGCATTATGATGAAAAGTGCATGGCATATTGAGATGGCATGGGTCATGGAGCATTGTGCTGTCAAGTGCATAGACAATTGTGATGACAAGGATCATGGAGTATTGTGGTGACCAAGGCATGGAGCATTGTGATGACAATGTTCAGAAAGCATTGTGATGACAAATGTCATGAAGCATTGTGATGACTGGAGTCACGGAGAATTTTCATAAAAAAAGGTCATGGAGCATTGTGATGACAAGGGCATGGAGCATTGTGATGAAAAGTGTCTGGAGCATTGTGATGACAAGGTCATGGAGTTTGTGAAGACAGTTGTCAGGGAGCATTGTGATGAAATATGTCCGGTCCATTGTGATGACAATGGCATGGAGCATTGTGATGCCAAGAGTCATGGAGGATTGTGATGACCAAGGTATTGGAGCATTGTGTTGACAAGGACTTGGAGCATTGTGATGACAAGGGTCATGGAGCATTTTGATTTCATTGTGATGACAAGAGCATGAAGCATTATGATGATGGGCATGGTGCATTGTGATGACAGGGTTCAAGGAGCATTGAGATGAAAGGGTCATGGAGCATTTTGATGACAGGGGTTATGGAACATTGTGATTTCAGGGGTCATGGAGCATTGTGATGATAAGGTCATGTCGCATTGTGATGACAGGGGCAATGGAACATTGTGATGACAGGGGTGAGGGAGTATAGTGATGACGAGTGATGGAACACTCTGATATCAGTGGTGAGAGAGCATTTTGATGAAAAGTGCATGGAGCATTGCGATGACATGGTTTATGGAGCATTGTGATGACAAAGTTGTGGAGCATTATGATGACAAGCGCATGGCATATTGTGATGACAAGGGTCATGGAGCATTGTGGTGACAAAGGCATGGAGCATTGTGATGACAAGGGTCAGAGAGCATTGTGATGAGAAGTTCATGGAGCATTGTCGTGACATAAGTCACAGGGTCTTGTGATGATGAGGGCATGGACAATTTTGATGACAAATATCATGAAGCATTGTGATGACTGGAGTCACGTAGAATTTTCATAAAAAGGTCATGGACCGTTGTGATGACAAGGGCATGGAGCATTGTGATGACAAGGTCATGAGTTCTTTGAAGACAGTAGTCAGGGAGCATTGTGGTGATATATGTCATGGTCCATTATGATGACAATGGCATGGAGCATTGTGAGGCCAAGAGTCATAGAGGATTGTGATGACTAAGGTAATGGAGCATTGTGATGACAAGGGTTTGGAGCATTCTGATGACAAGGGTATGAAACATTGTGATGACAATGGCAAGGAGCATTGTGATGAAAAGGGCATGGAGCATTGTGATGAAAAAGGCATTGAGCTATTTCATGACAGTTTTCAAGAAGCCTTCTGACAAGTGTTAGGGAGCATTGTGATGACATGTGTATTGAGCAATGTGATGAAAAAGGTCATGGAGCATTGTGATGACAAGGACATGGAATATTGTGATGATAGGCATGATGGAGCGTTGTGATGAGAAGGGTCATGGAGAATTGTGAAGACAGTGGCATGGAGCATTTATTTGAGAATCCCCTGAAGCATTCTGATGTCATGTGTCATGGAGCAGTGTGATGACATATGTCCTGTCCATTGTGATGACACTGGCATGGAGCATTGTGATGCCAAGTGTCATGGAGGATTATGATGACAAAGGTAATGGAGCATTGTGATGACAAGGGTTTGGAGCATTTTGATGACAATGGCATAGAGCATTGTGATGAAAGGCGCATGAAGAATTGGCCTGACAATTTTCATGGATTATTGTGATGACAGTGTGCATGGCACATTTAGATGACAAGGGCATGGAGCACTGTGATTACAAGGCCATGGAGTATTGTGTAGTGAGGTGTCAGGGAGCATTGTGATGACATATATAATGGTTCATTGTGAAGACAATGGCATGGAGCATTGTGATGCCAAGTGTCCTGGAGGATAGTGATGACAAAGTTTATGGAGATTTGTGATGACAAGGGCTTGGAGCTTTGTGATGACAATGGCATGGAGCATTTTGATGACAGGGTCATGGAGCATTTGTCTGAGAAGTTTCATGGATTATTGCGATGACAGTGGGCATGGCACATTGTGATGGCAAAGGCATGAAGCATTGTGATGACAAGGTCATGGACTCTTATGAAGACAGGTGTCAGGGATAATTGTAATGACATATGCCATGGTACATTGTGATAGCATTGATATGGAGCATTGCGATCCCAAGTGTCATGGAGGATTGTGATGACAAAGGTAATGGAGCATTGTGATGACAAGGATCATGTAGGAATGTGATTATACGGGCATGGAGCATTGTGATGACAAGGGCCATTGATAATTTTAATGACAACATCGTTAAACATTGTGATGACAAAGCACATGGAGCTTGCTATGAAAGAGGTCATGGACATTGGGATGACAAGGGCATGGAAAATTGTGATGGCAAGAGCCTGTAACATTGTGATGAGAAGTGTGATGGAGCGTTGTGATAACAAGGACGTGGATAATTGTGATGAAAATGGACATGGAGCATTGTGATGACCAGGGCATGGAGCATTTAGATTGCAAGACCGTAGAGCATGGTGATGAGAAGACCATGGGTAATTGTGACGACGAGTTTCATGGAGCACTGTAATGACAAGGGGCATGGAGCATTGTGTGGACAGGTGTCATGGAGCATTGTGATGACAGGGGTCAAGGAGCATTGTGATGCCAAGGGTCATGGAGCATTCTGATGAAAAGCTTGTGGAGTATTGTGATGACAATGGCATGGAGCATTGTGATGACAAGGACATGGAGCATTGTGATGACAGGGTCATGGAGTTTTGTGAAGACATTTATCAGGGAGCATTGTGATGACATATGTAATGATCCACTGTGATGACATGGCATGGAGCATTGTGATGCCAAGTGTCATGGAGGATTGTGATGACAAACGTAATGGAGCATTGTGATGGCAAGTATCATGGAGCATTGTGATGACAATGGCATGGAGCATTGTGATGATAAGGTTGTGGAGCACTGTGATGAAAAAGGCATGGATCTTTTTCTTGACAGAGATCAAGGAGACTTCTGACAAGTGTCTTGAGCATTGTGATGACAATATTCATGCAGCATGGTGATGACAAGGACATGGAATATTGAGATGACAGGCATCATGGAACGTTGTGATGACAAGGATCATGGAACATTGTGTTGACAATGGCATGGAGCATTGTGTTGAGAATGCCCTGGAGCATTCTGATGACATGCGTCATGGAGAATTGTGATGACATATGTCCGGTCCATTGTGATGACATTGGCATGGAGCATTGTAATGCCTAGTGTCATGGAGGATTGTGATGATAAAGGTAATGGAGCATTGTGATGACAAGGGCTTGGAGCATTGTGATGACAAGGGTCATGGAGCATTTTGATTTCATTGTGATGACAATAGCATGAAGCATTATGATGATGGGCATGGTGCATTGTGATGACAGGGTTCATGGAACATTGAGATGGAAAGGGTCATGGAGCATTCTGATTACAGGGGTTATGGAACATTGTGATGTCATGGGTCATGGAACACTTTGATAATAAGGTCATGTAGCATTGCGATGACAGGGGTCATAAAACATTGTGATGACTGGGGTGAGGGAGTATAGTGATGACTAGTGATGGAACACTCTGATATCAGTGGTGAGAGAGCATTTTCATGAAAAGTGCATGGAGCATTTTGATGACATGGTTTATGGAGCTTTGTGATGACAAAGTTGTGGAGCATTATGATGAAAAGTGCATGGCATATTGAGATGACATGGGTCATGGAGCATTGTGCTGTCAAGTGCATAGACAATTGTGATGACAAGGATCATGGAGTATTGTGGTGACAAAGGCATGGAGCATTGTGATGACAATGTTCAGAAAGCATTGTGATGACAAATGTCATGAAGCATTGTGATGACTGGAGTCACGGAGAATTTTCATAAAAAAAGGTCATGGAGCATTGTGATGACAAGGGCATGGAGCATTGTGATGAAAAGTGTCTGGAGCATTGTGATGACAAGGTCATGGAGTTTGTGAAGACAGTTGTCAGGGAGCATTGTGATGAAATATGTCCGGTCCATTGTGATGGCAATGGCATGGAGCATTGTGATGCCAAGAGTCATGGAGGATTGTGATGACAAAGGTATTGGAGCATTGTGTTGACAAGGACTTGGAGCATTGTGATGACAAGGGTCATGGAGCATTTTGATTTCATTGTGATGACAAGAGCATGAAGCATTATGATGATGGGCATGGTGCATTGTGATGACAGGGTTCAAGGAGCATTGAGATGAAAGGGTCATGGAGCATTTTGATGACAGGGGTTATGGAACATTGTGATTTCAGGGGTCATGGAGCATTGTGATGATAAGGTCATGTCGCATTGTGATGACAGGGGCAATGGAACATTGTGATGACAGGGGTGAGGGAGTATAGTGATGACTAGTGATGGAACACTCTGATATCAGTGGTGAGAGAGCATTTTGATGAAAAGTGCATGGAGCATTGTGATGACATGGTTTATGGAGCATTGTGATGACAAAGTTGTGGAGCATTATGATGACAAGCGCATGGCATATTTTGATGACATGAGTCATGGGGCATTGTGCTGACAAGTGCAATGACAATTGTGATCACAAGTGTCATGGAGCATTGTGGTGACAAAGGCATGGAGCATTGTGATGACAAGGGTCAGAGAGCATTGTGATGAGAAGTTCATGGAGCATTGTGGTGACATAAGTCACAGGGTCTTGTGATGATGAGGGCATGGACAATTGTGATGACAAATGTCATGAAGCATTGTGATGACTGGAGTCACGTAGAATTTTGATAAAAAGGTCATGGACCGTTGTGATGACAAGGGCATGGAGCATTGTGATGACAAGGTCATGAGTTTTGCGAAGACAGTTGTCAGGGAGCATTGTGGTGATATATGTCATGGTCCATTATGATGACAATGGCATGGAGCATTGTGAGGCCAAGATTCATAGAGGATTGTGATGACTAAGGTAATGGAGCATTGTGATGACAAGTGTTTGGAGCATTCTGATGACAAGGGTATGAAACGTTGTGATGACAATGGCAAGGGGCATTGTGATGATAAGGGCATGGAGCATTGTGATGAAAAAGGCATTGAGCTATTTCATGACAGTGTTCAAGAAGCCTTCTGACAAGTGTTAGGGAGCATTGTGATGACAAGTGTATTGAGCAATGTGATGAAAAAGGTCATGGAGCATTGTGATGACAAGGACATGGAATATTGTGATGATAGGCATGATGGAGCGTTGTGATGAGAAGGGTCATGGAGCATTGTAAAGACAGTGGCATGGAGCATTTATTTGAGAATCCCCTGAAGCATTCTGATGTCATGTGTCATGAAGCAGTGTGATGACATATGTCCTGTCCATTGTGATGACACTGGCATGGAGCATTGTGATGCCAAGTGTCATGGAGGATTATGATGACAAAGGTAATGGAGCATTGTGATGACAAGGGTTTGGAGCATTTTGATGACAACGGCATAGAGCATTGTGATGACAGGCACATGAAGAATTGGCCTGACAATTTTCATGGATTATTGTGATGACAGTGTGCATGGCACATTGAGATGACAAGGGCATGGAGCACTGTGATTACAAGGCCATGGAGTATTGTGTAGAGAGGTGTCAGGGAGCATTGTGATGACATATATAATGGTTCATTGTGAAGACAATGGCATGGAGCATTGTGATGCCAAGTGTCCTGGAGGATAGTGATGACAAAGGTTATGGAGCTTTGTGATGACAAGGTCTTGGAGCTTTGTGATGACAAAGGCATGGAGCATTTTGATGACAGGGTCATGGAGCATTTGTCTGACAAGTTTCATGGATTATTGTGATGACAGTGGGCATGGCACATTGTGATGGCAAAGGCATGAAGCATTGTGATGACAAGGTCATGGACTCTTATGAAGACAGGTGTCAGGGATAATTGTAATGACATATGTCATGGTACATTGTGATGGCATTGATATGGAGCATTGCGATCCCAAGTGTCATGGAGGATTGTGATGACAAAGGTAATGGAGCATTGTGATGACAAAGATCATGTAGGAATGTGATTATACGGGCATGGAGCATTGTGATGACAAGGGCCATTGATAATTTTAATGACAACATCGTTAAACATTGTGATGACAAAGCACATGGAGCTTGCTATGAAAGAGGTCATGGGCATTGGGATGACAAGGGCATGGAAAATTGTGATGACAAGAGCCTTTAACATTGTGATGAGAAGTGTGATGGAGCGTTGTGATAACAAGGACGTGGATAATTGTGATGAAAATGGACATGGAGCATTGTGATGACCAGGGCATGGAGCATTTAGATTGCAAGATCGTAGAGCATGGTGATGAGAAGACCATGGGTAATTGTGACGACGAGTTTCATGGAGCACTGTAATGACAAGGGGCATGGAGCATTGTGTGGACAGGTGTCATGGAGCATTGTGATGACAGGGGTCAAGGAGCATTGTGATGCCAAGGGTCATGGAGCATTCTGATGAAAAGCTTGTGGAGTATTGTGATGACAATGGCATGGAGCATTGTGATGACAAGGACATGGAGCATTGTGATGACAGGGTCATGGAGTTTTGTGAAGACAGTTATCAGGGAGCATTGTGATGACATATGTAATGATCCACTGTGATGACATGGCATGGAGCATTGTGATGCCAAGTGTCATGGAGGATTGTGATGACAAACGTAATGGAGCATTGTGATGGCAAGTGTCATGGAGCATTGTGATGACAATGGCATGGAGCATTGTGATGATAAGGTTATGGAGCATTGTGATGAATAAGGCATGGATCTTTTTTCTTGCCAGAGTTCAAGGAGACTTGTGACAAGTGTCTTGAGCATTGTGATGACAATATTCATGCAGCATGGTGATGACAAGAACATGGAATATTGAGATGACAGGCATCATGGAACGTTGTGATGACAAGGATCATGGAACATTGTGATGACAATGGCATGGAGCATTGTGTTGAGAATGCCCTGGAGCATTCTGATGACATGCGTCATGGAGAATTGTGATGACATATGTCCGGTCCATTGTGATGACATTGGCATGGAGCATTGTGATGCCTAGTGTCATGGAGGATTGTGATGATAAAGGTAATGGAGCATTGTGATGACAAGGGCTTGGAGCATTGTGATGACAAGGGTCTTGGAGCATTTTGATTTCATTGTGATGACAATAGCATGAAGCATTATGATGATGGGCATGGTGCATTGTGATGACAGGGTTCATGGAACATTGAGATGGAAAGGGTCATTGAGCATTCTGATTACAGGGGTTATGGAACATTGTGATGTCATGGGTCATGGAACACTTTGATGATAAGATCATGTAGCATTGCGATGACAGGGGTCATTAAACATTGTGATGACTGGGGTGAGGGAATATAGTGATGACTAGTGATGGAGCACTCTGATATCAGTGGTGAGAGAGCATTTTGATGAAAAGTGCATGGAGCATTTTGATGACATGGTTTATGGAGCTTTGTGATGACAAAGTTGTGGAGCATTATGATGAAAAGTGCATGGCATATTGAGATGACATGGGTCATGGAGCATTGTGCTGTCAAGTGCATAGACAATTGTGATGACAAGGATCATGGAGTAGTGTGGTGACAAAGGCATGGAGCATTGTGATGACAATGTTCAGAAAGCATTGTGATGACAAATGTCATGAAGCATTGTGATGACTGGAGTCACGGAGAATTTTCATAAAAAAAGGTCATGGAGCATTGTGATGACAAGGGCATGGAGCATTGTAATGAAAAGTGTCTGGAGCATTGTGATGACAAGGTCATGGAGTTTGTGAAGACAGTTGTCAGGGAGCATTGTGATGAAATATGTCCGGTCCATTGTGATGGCAATGGCATGGAGCATTGTGATGCCAAGAGTCATGGAGGATTGTGATGACAAAGGTATTGGAGCATTGTGTTGACAAGGACTTGGAGCATTGTGATGACAATTGTCAAGGAGCATTTTGATTTCATTGTGATGACAAGAGCATGAAGCATTATGATGATGGGCATGGTGCATTGTGATGACAGGGTTCAAGGAGCATTGAGATGAAAGGGTCATGGAGCATTTTGATGACAGGGGTTATGGAACATTGTGATTTCAGGGGTCATGGAGCATTGTGATGATAAGGTCATGTCGCATTGTGATGACAGGGGCAATGGAACATTGTGATGACAGGGGTGAGGGAGTATAGTGATGACTAGTGATGGAACACTCTGATATCAGTGGTGAGAGAGCATTTTGATGAAAAATGCATGGAGCATTGTGATGACATGGTTTATGGAGCATTGTGATGACAAAGTTGTGGAGCATTATGATGACAAGCGCATGGCATATTTTGATGACATGAGTCATGGGGCATTGTGCTGACAAGTGCAATGACAATTGTGATGACAAGGGTCATGGAGCATTGTGGTGACAAAGGCATGGAGCATTGTGATGACAAGGGTCAGAGAGCATTGTGATGAGAAGTTCATGGAGCATTGTGGTGACATAAGTCACAGGGTCTTGTGATGATGAGGGCATGGACAATTGTGATGACAAATGTCATGAAGCATTGTGATGACTGGAGTCACGTAGAATTTTGATAAAAAGGTCATGGACCGTTGTGATGACAAGGGCATGGAGCATTGTGATGACAAGGTCATGAGTTTTGCGAAGACAGTTGTCAGGGAGCATTGTGGTGATATATGTCATGGTCCATTATGATGACAATGGCATGGAGCATTGTGAGGCCAAGATTCATAGAGGATTGTGATGACTAAGGTAATGGAGCATTGTGATGACAAGTGTTTGGAGCATTCTGATGACAAGGGTATGAAACGTTGTGATGACAATGGCAAGGTGCATTGTGATGATAAGGGCATGGAGCATTGTGAAGAAAAAGGCATTGAGCTATTTCATGACAGTGTTCAAGAAGCCTTCTGACAAGTGTTAGGGAGCATTGTGATGACAAGTGTATTGAGCAATGTGATGAAAAAGGTCATGGAGCATTGTGATGACAAGGACATGGAATATTGTGATGATAGGCATGATGGAGCGTTGTGATGAGAAGGGTCATGGAGCATTGTGAAGACAGTGGCATGGAGCATTTATTTGAGAATCCCCTGAAGCATTCTGATGTCATGTGTCATGAAGCAGTGTGATGACATATGTCCTGTCCATTGTGATGAAACTGGCATGGAGCATTGTGATGCCAAGTGTCATGGAGGATTATGATGACAAAGGTAATGGAGCATTGTGATGACAAGGGTTTGGAGCATTTTGATGACAACGGCATAGAGCATTGTGATGACAGGCACATGAAGAATTGGCCTGACAATTTTCATTGATTATTGTGATGACAGTGTGCATGGCACATTGAGATGACAAGGGCATGGAGCACTGTGATTACAAGGCCATGGAGTATTGTGTAGAGAGGTGTCAGGGAGCATTGTGATGACATATATAATGGTTCATTGTGAAGACAATGGCATGGAGCATTGTGATGCCAAGTGTCCTGGAGGATAGTGATGACAAAGGTTATGGAGCTTTGTGATGACAAGGGCTTGGAGCTTTGTGATGACAAAGGCATGGAGCATTTTGATGACAGGGTCATGGAGCATTTGTCTGACAAGTTTCATGGATTATTGTGATGACAGTGGGCATGGCACATTGTGATGGCAAAGGCATGAAGCATTGTGATGACAAGGTCATGGACTCTTATGAAGACAGGTGTCAGGGATAATTGTAATGACATATGTCATGGTACATTGTGATGGCATTGATATGGAGCATTGCGATCCCAAGTGTCATGGAGGATTGTGATGACAAAGGTAATGGAGCATTGTGATGACAAAGATCATGTAGGAATGTGATTATACGGGCATGGAGCATTGTGATGACAAGGGCCATTGATAATTTTAATGACAACATCGTTAAACATTGTGATGACAAAGCACATGGAGCTTGCTATGAAAGAGGTCATGGGCATTGGGATGACAAGGGCATGGAAAATTGTGATGACAAGAGCCTGTAACATTGTGATGAGAAGTGTGATGGAGCGTTGTGATAACAAGGACGTGGATAATTGTGATGAAAATGGACATGGAGCATTGTGATGACCAGGGCATGGAGCATTTAGATTGCAAGATCGTAGAGCATGGTGATGAGAAGACCATGGGAAATTGTGACGACGAGTTTCATGGAGCACTGTAATGACAAGGGGCATGGAGCATTGTGTGGACAGGTGTCATGGAGCATTGTGATGACAGGGGTCAAGGAGCATTGTGATGCCAAGGGTCATGGAGCATTCTGATGAAAAGCTTGTGGAGTATTGTGATGACAATGGCATGGAGCATTGTGATGACAAGGACATGGAGCATTGTGATGACAGTGTCATGGAGTTTTGTGAAGACAGTTATCAGGGAGCATTGTGATGACATATGTAATGATCCACTGTGATGACATGGCATGGAGCATTGTGATGCCAAGTGTCATGGAGGATTGTGATGATAAAGGTAATGGAGCATTGTGATGACAAGGGCTTGGAGCATTGTGATGACAAGGGTCATGGAGCATTTTGATTTCATTGTGATGACAATAGCATGAAGCATTATGATGATGGGCATGGTGCATTGTGATGACAGGGTTCATGGAACATTGAGATGGAAAGGGTCATGGAGCATTCTGATTACAGGGGTTATGGAACATTGTGATGTCATGGGTCATGGAACACTTTGATAATAAGGTCATGTAGCATTGCGATGACAGGGGTCATAAAACATTGTGATGACTGGGGTGAGGGAGTATAGTGATGACTAGTGATGGAACACTCTGATATCAGTGGTGAGAGAGCATTTTCATGAAAAGTGCATGGAGCATTTTGATGACATGGTTTATGGAGCTTTGTGATGACAAAGTTGTGGAGCATTATGATGAAAAGTGCATGGCATATTGAGATGACATGGGTCATGGAGCATTGTGCTGTCAAGTGCATAGACAATTGTGATGACAAGGATCATGGAGTATTGTGGTGACAAAGGCATGGAGCATTGTGATGACAATGTTCAGAAAGCATTGTGATGACAAATGTCATGAAGCATTGTGATGACTGGAGTCACGGAGAATTTTCATAAAAAAAGGTCATGGAGCATTGTGATGACAAGGGCATGGAGCATTGTGATGAAAAGTGTCTGGAGCATTGTGATGACAAGGTCATGGAGTTTGTGAAGACAGTTGTCAGGGAGCATTGTGATGAAATATGTCCGGTCCATTTTGATGGCAATGGCATGGAGCATTGTGATGCCAAGAGTCATGGAGGATTGTGATGACAAAGGTATTGGAGCATTGTGTTGACAAGGACTTGGAGCATTGTGATGACAAGGGTCATGGAGCATTTTGATTTCATTGTGATGACAAGAGCATGAAGCATTATGATGATGGGCATGGTGCATTGTGATGACAGGGTTCAAGGAGCATTGAGATGAAAGGGTCATGGAGCATTTTGATGACAGGGGTTATGGAACATTGTGATTTCAGGGGTCATGGAGCATTGTGATGATAAGGTCATGTCGCATTGTGATGACAGGGGCAATGGAACATTGTGATGACAGGGGTGAGGGAGTATAGTGATGACTAGTGATGGAACACTCTGATATCAGTGGTGAGAGAGCATTTTGATGAAAAGTGCATGGAGCATTGTGATGACATGGTTTATGGAGCATTGTGATGACAAAGTTGTGGAGCATTATGATGACAAGCGCATGGCATATTTTGATGACATGAGTCATGGGGCATTGTGCTGACAAGTGCAATGACAATTGTGATCACAAGTGTCATGGAGCATTGTGGTGACAAAGGCATGGAGCATTGTGATGACAAGGGTCAGAGAGCATTGTGATGAGAAGTTCATGGAGCATTGTGGTGACATAAGTCACAGGGTCTTGTGATGATGAGGGCATGGACAATTGTGATGACAAATGTCATGAAGCATTGTGATGACTGGAGTCACGTAGAATTTTGATAAAAAGGTCATGGACCGTTGTGATGACAAGGGCATGGAGCATTGTGATGACAAGGTCATGAGTTTTGCGAAGACAGTTGTCAGGGAGCATTGTGGTGATATATGTCATGGTCCATTATGATGACAATGGCATGGAGCATTGTGAGGCCAAGATTCATAGAGGATTGTGATGACTAAGGTAATGGAGCATTGTGATGACAAGTGTTTGGAGCATTCTGATGACAAGGGTATGAAACGTTGTGATGACAATGGCAAGGGGCATTGTGATGATAAGGGCATGGAGCATTGTGATGAAAAAGGCATTGAGCTATTTCATGACAGTGTTCAAGAAGCCTTCTGACAAGTGTTAGGGAGCATTGTGATGACAAGTGTATTGAGCAATGTGATGAAAAAGGTCATGGAGCATTGTGATGACAAGGACATGGAATATTGTGATGATAGGCATGATGGAGCGTTGTGATGAGAAGGGTCATGGAGCATTGTAAAGACAGTGGCATGGAGCATTTATTTGAGAATCCCCTGAAGCATTCTGATGTCATGTGTCATGAAGCAGTGTGATGACATATGTCCTGTCCATTGTGATGACACTGGCATGGAGCATTGTGATGCCAAGTGTCATGGAGGATTATGATGACAAAGGTAATGGAGCATTGTGATGACAAGGGTTTGGAGCATTTTGATGACAACGGCATAGAGCATTGTGATGACAGGCACATGAAGAATTGGCCTGACAATTTTCATGGATTATTGTGATGACAGTGTGCATGGCACATTGAGATGACAAGGGCATGGAGCACTGTGATTACAAGGCCATGGAGTATTGTGTAGAGAGGTGTCAGGGAGCATTGTGATGACATATATAATGGTTCATTGTGAAGACAATGGCATGGAGCATTGTGATGCCAAGTGTCCTGGAGGATAGTGATGACAAAGGTTATGGAGCTTTGTGATGACAAGGTCTTGGAGCTTTGTGATGACAAAGGCATGGAGCATTTTGATGACAGGGTCATGGAGCATTTGTCTGACAAGTTTCATGGATTATTGTGATGACAGTGGGCATGGCACATTGTGATGGCAAAGGCATGAAGCATTGTGATGACAAGGTCATGGACTCTTATGAAGACAGGTGTCAGGGATAATTGTAATGACATATGTCATGGTACATTGTGATGGCATTGATATGGAGCATTGCGATCCCAAGTGTCATGGAGGATTGTGATGACAAAGGTAATGGAGCATTGTGATGACAAAGATCATGTAGGAATGTGATTATACGGGCATGGAGCATTGTGATGACAAGGGCCATTGATAATTTTAATGACAACATCGTTAAACATTGTGATGACAAAGCACATGGAGCTTGCTATGAAAGAGGTCATGGGCATTGGGATGACAAGGGCATGGAAAATTGTGATGACAAGAGCCTTTAACATTGTGATGAGAAGTGTGAAGGAGCGTTGTGATAACAAGGATGTGGATAATTGTGATGAAAATGGACATGGAGCATTGTGATGACCAGGGCATGGAGCATTTAGATTGCAAGATCGTAGAGCATGGTGATGAGAAGACCATGGGTAATTGTGACGACGAGTTTCATGGAGCACTGTAATGACAAGGGGCATGGAGCATTGTGTGGACAGGTGTCATGGAGCATTGTGATGACAGGGGTCAAGGAGCATTGTGATGCCAAGGGTCATGGAGCATTCTGATGAAAAGCTTGTGGAGTATTGTGATGACAATGGCATGGAGCATTGTGATGACAAGGACATGGAGCATTGTGATGACAGGGTCATGGAGTTTTGTGAAGACAGTTATCAGGGAGCATTGTGATGACATATGTAATGATCCACTGTGATGACATGGCATGGAGCATTGTGATGCCAAGTGTCATGGAGGATTGTGATGACAAACGTAATGGAGCATTGTGATGGCAAGTGTCATGGAGCATTGTGATGACAATGGCATGGAGCATTGTGATGATAAGGTTATGGAGCATTGTGATGAATAAGGCATGGATCTTTTTTCTTGCCAGAGTTCAAGGAGACTTCTGACAAGTGTCTTGAGCATTGTGATGACAATATTCATGCAGCATGGTGATGACAAGAACATGGAATATTGAGATGACAGGCATCATGGAACGTTGTGATGACAAGGATCATGGAACATTGTGATGACAATGGCATGGAGCATTGTGTTGAGAATGCCCTGGAGCATTCTGATGACATGCGTCATGGAGAATTGTGATGACATATGTCCGGTCCATTGTGATGACATTGGCATGGAGCATTGTGATGCCTAGTGTCATGGAGGATTGTGATGATAAAGGTAATGGAGCATTGTGATGACAAGGGCTTGGAGCATTGTGATGACAAGGGTCTTGGAGCATTTTGATTTCATTGTGATGACAATAGCATGAAGCATTATGATGATGGGCATGGTGCATTGTGATGAAAGGGTTCATGGAACATTGAGATGGAAAGGGTCATTGAGCATTCTGATTACAGGGGTTATGGAACATTGTGATGTCATGGGTCATGGAACACTTTGATGATAAGATCATGTAGCATTGCGATGACAGGGGTCATTAAACATTGTGATGACTGGGGTGAGGGAGTATAGTGATGACTAGTGATGGAGCACTCTGATATCAGTGGTGAGAGAGCATTTTGATGAAAAGTGCATGGAGCATTTTGATGACATGGTTTATGGAGCTTTGTGATGACAAAGTTGTGGAGCATTATGATGAAAAGTGCATGGCATATTGAGATGACATGGGTCATGGAGCATTGTGCTGTCAAGTGCATAGACAATTGTGATGACAAGGATCATGGAGTAGTGTGGTGACAAAGGCATGGAGCATTGTGATGACAATGTTCAGAAAGCATTGTGATGACAAATGTCATGAAGCATTGTGATGACTGGAGTCACGGAGAATTTTCATAAAAAAAGGTCATGGAGCATTGTGATGACAAGGGCATGGAGCATTGTAATGAAAAGTGTCTGGAGCATTGTGATGACAAGGTCATGGAGTTTGTGAAGACAGTTGTCAGGGAGCATTGTGATGAAATATGTCCGGTCCATTGTGATGGCAATGGCATGGAGCATTGTGATGCCAAGAGTCATGGAGGATTGTGATGACAAAGGTATTGGAGCATTGTGTTGACAAGGACTTGGAGCATTGTGATGACAATTGTCATGGAGCATTTTGATTTCATTGTGATGACAAGAGCATGAAGCATTATGATGATGGGCATGGTGCATTGTGATGACAGGGTTCAAGGAGCATTGAGATGAAAGGGTCATGGAGCATTTTGATGACAGGGGTTATGGAACATTGTGATTTCAGGGGTCATGGAGCATTGTGATGATAAGGTCATGTCGCATTGTGATGACAGGGGCAATGGAACATTGTGATGACAGGGGTGAGGGAGTATAGTGATGACTAGTGATGGAACACTCTGATATCAGTGGTGAGAGAGCATTTTGATGAAAAATGCATGGAGCATTGTGATGACATGGTTTATGGAGCATTGTGATGACAAAGTTGTGGAGCATTATGATGACAAGCGCATGGCATATTTTGATGACATGAGTCATGGGGCATTGTGCTGACAAGTGCAATGACAATTGTGATGACAAGGGTCATGGAGCATTGTGGTGACAAAGGCATGGAGCATTGTGATGACAAGGGTCAGAGAGCATTGTGATGAGAAGTTCATGGAGCATTGTGGTGACATAAGTCACAGGGTCTTGTGATGATGAGGGCATGGACAATTGTGATGACAAATGTCATGAAGCATTGTGATGACTGGAGTCACGTAGAATTTTGATAAAAAGGTCATGGACCGTTGTGATGACAAGGGCATGGAGCATTGTGATGACAAGGTCATGAGTTTTGCGAAGACAGTTGTCAGGGAGCATTGTGGTGATATATGTCATGGTCCATTATGATGACAATGGCATGGAGCATTGTGAGGCCAAGATTCATAGAGGATTGTGATGACTAAGGTAATGGAGCATTGTGATGACAAGTGTTTGGAGCATTCTGATGACAAGGGTATGAAACGTTGTGATGACAATGGCAAGGTGCATTGTGATGATAAGGGCATGGAGCATTGTGAAGAAAAAGGCATTGAGCTATTTCATGACAGTGTTCAAGAAGCCTTCTGACAAGTGTTAGGGAGCATTGTGATGACAAGTGTATTGAGCAATGTGATGAAAAAGGTCATGGAGCATTGTGATACAAGGACATGGAATATTGTGATGATAGGCATGATGGAGCGTTGTGATGAGAAGGGTCATGGAGCATTGTGAAGACAGTGGCATGGAGCATTTATTTGAGAATCCCCTGAAGCATTCTGATGTCATGTGTCATGAAGCAGTGTGATGACATATGTCCTGTCCATTGTGATGACACTGGCATGGAGCATTGTGATGCCAAGTGTCATGGAGGATTATGATGACAAAGGTAATGGAGCATTGTGATGACAAGGGTTTGGAGCATTTTGATGACAACGGCATAGAGCATTGTGATGACAGGCACATGAAGAATTGGCCTGACAATTTTCATGGATTATTGTGATGACAGTGTGCATGGCACATTGAGATGACAAGGGCATGGAGCACTGTGATTACAAGGCCATGGAGTATTGTGTAGAGAGGTGTCAGGGAGCATTGTGATGACATATATAATGGTTCATTGTGAAGACAATGGCATGGAGCATTGTGATGCCAAGTGTCCTGGAGGATAGTGATGACAAAGGTTATGGAGCTTTGTGATGACAAGGGCTTGGAGCTTTGTGATGACAATGGCATGGAGCATTTTGATGACAGGGTCATGGAGCATTTGTCTGACAAGTTTCATGGATTATTGTGATGACAGTGGGCATGGCACATTGTGATGGCAAAGGCATGAAGCATTGTGATGACAAGGTCATGGACTCTTATGAAGACAGGTGTCAGGGATAATTGTAATGACATATGTCATGGTACATTGTGATGGCATTGATATGGAGCATTGCGATCCCAAGTGTCATGGAGGATTGTGATGACAAAGGTAATGGAGCATTGTGATGACAAAGATCATGTAGGAATGTGATTATACGGGCATGGAGCATTGTGATGACAAGGGCCATTGATAATTTTAATGACAACATCGTTAAACATTGTGATGACAAAGCACATGGAGCTTGCTATGAAAGAGGTCATGGGCATTGGGATGACAAGGGCATGGAAAATTGTGATGACAAGAGCCTGTAACATTGTGATGAGAAGTGTGATGGAGCGTTGTGATAACAAGGACGTGGATAATTGTGATGAAAATGGACATGGAGCATTGTGATGACCAGGGCATGGAGCATTTAGATTGCAAGATCGTAGAGCATGGTGATGAGAAGACCATGGGAAATTGTGACGACGAGTTTCATGGAGCACTGTAATGACAAGGGGCATGGAGCATTGTGTGGACAGGTGTCATGGAGCATTGTGATGACAGGGGTCAAGGAGCATTGTGATGCCAAGGGTCATGGAGCATTCTGATGAAAAGCTTGTGGAGTATTGTGATGACAATGGCATGGAGCATTGTGATGACAAGGACATGGAGCATTGTGATGACAGTGTCATGGAGTTTTGTGAAGACAGTTATCAGGGAGCATTGTGATGACATATGTAATGATCCACTGTGATGACATGGCATGGAGCATTGTGATGCCAAGTGTCATGGAGGATTGTGATGACAAACGTAATGGAGCATTGTGATGGCAAGTGTCATGGAGCATTGTGATGACAATGGCATGGAGCATTGTGATGATAAGGTTATGGAGCATTGTGATGAATAAGGCATGGATCTTTTTTCTTGACAGAGTTCAAGGAGACTTCTGACAAGTGTCTTGAGCATTGTGATGACAATATTCATGCAGCATGGTGATGACAAGGACATGGAATATTGAGATGACAGGCATCATGGAACGTTGTGATGACAAGGATCATGGAACATTGTGATGACAATGGCATGGAGAATTGTGTTGAGAATGCCCTGGAGCATTCTGATGACATGCGTCATGGAGAATTGTGATGACATATGTCCGGTCCATTGTGATGACATTGGCATGGAGCATTGTGATGACTAGTGTCATGGAGGATTGTGATGATAAAGGTAATGGAGCATTGTGATGACAAGGGCTTGGAGCATTGTGATTTCAAGGGTCTTGGAGCATTTTGATTTCATTGTGATGACAATAGCATGAAGCATTATGATGATGGGCATGGTGCATTGTGATGACAGGGTTCATGGAACATTGAGATGGAAAGGGTCATTGAGCATTCTGATTACAGGGGTTATGGAACATTGTGATGTCATGGGTCATGGAACACTTTGATGATAAGATCATGTAGCATTGCGATGACAGGGGTCATAAAACATTGTGATGACTGGGGTGAGGGAGTATAGTGATGACTAGTGATGGAACACTCTGATATCAGTGGTGAGAGAGCATTTTCATGAAAAGTGCATGGAGCATTTTGATGACATGGTTTATGGAGCTTTGTGATGACAAAGTTGTGGAGCATTATGATGAAAAGTGCATGGCATATTGAGATGACATGGGTCATGGAGCATTGTGCTGTCAAGTGCATAGACAATTGTGATGACAAGGATCATGGAGTATTGTGGTGACAAAGGCATGGAGCATTGTGATGACAATGTTCAGAAAGCATTGTGATGACAAATGTCATGTAGCATTGTGATGACTGGAGTCACGGAGAATTTTCATAAAAAAAGGTCATGGAGCATTGTGATGACAAGGGCATGGAGCATTGTGATGAAAAGTGTCTGGAGCATTGTGATGACAAGGTCATGGAGTTTGTGAAGACAGTTGTCAGGGAGCATTGTGATGAAATATGTCCGGTCCATTGTGATGGCAATGGCATGGAGCATTGTGATGCCAAGAGTCATGGAGGATTGTGATGACCAAGGTATTGGAGCATTGTGTTGACAAGGACTTGGAGCATTGTGATGACAAGGGTCATGGAGCATTTTGATTTAATTGTGATGACAAGAGCATGAAGCATTATGATGATGGGCATGGTGCATTGTGATGACAGGGTTCAAGGAGCATTGAGATGAAAGGGTCATGGAGCATTTTGATGACAGGGGTTATGGAACATTGTGATTTCAGGGGTCATGGAGCATTTTGATGATAAGGTCATGTCGCATTGTGATGACAGGGGCAATGGAACATTGTGATGACAGGGGTGAGGGAGTATAGTGATGACTAGTGATGGAACACTCTGATATCAGTGGTGAGAGAGCATTTTGATGAAAAGTGCATGGAGCATTGCGATGACATGGTTTATGGAGCATTGTGATGACAAAGTTGTGGAGCATTATGATGACAAGCGCATGGCATATTGTGATGACATGGGTCATGGAGCATTGTGCTGACAAGTGCATAGACAATTGTGATGACAAGGGTCATGGAGCATTGTAGTGACAAAGGCATGGAGCATTGTGATGATAAGGGTCAGAGAGCATTGTGATGAGAAGTTCATGGAGCATTGTGGTGACATAAGTCACAGGGTCTTGTGATGATGAGGGCATGGACAATTGTGATGACAAATGTCATGAAGCATTGTGATGACTGGAGTCACGTAGAATTTTCATAAAAAGGTCATGGACCGTTGTGATGACAAGGGCATGGAGCATTGTGATGACAAGGTCATGAGTTTTGCGAAGACAGTTGTCAGGGAGCATTGTGGTGATATATGTCATGGTCCATTATGATGACAATGGCATGGAGCATTGTGAGGCCAAGAGTCATAGAGGATTGTGATGACTAAGGTAATGGAGCATTGTGATGACAAGTGTTTGGAGCATTCTGATGACAAGGGTATGAAACATTGTGATGACAATGGCAAGGGGCATTGTGATGATAAGGGCATGGAGCATTGTGATGAAAAAGGCATTGAGCTATTTCATGACAGTGTTCAAGAAGCCTTCTGACAAGTGTTAGGGAGCATTGTGATGACAAGTGTATTGAGCAATGTGATGAAAAAGGTCATGGAGCATTGTGATGACAAGGACATGGAATATTGTGATGATAGGCATGATGGAGCGTTGTGATGAGAAGGGTCATGGAGCATTGTGAAGACAGTGGCATGGAGCATTTATTTGAGAATCCCCTGAAGCATTCTGATGTCATGTGTCATGGAGCAGTGTGATGACATATGTCCTGTCCATTGTGATGACACTGGTATGGAGCATTTGATGCCAAGTGTCATGGAGGATTATGATGACAAAGGTAATGGAGCATTGTGATGACAAGGGTTTGGAGCATTTTGATGACAACGGCATAGAGCATTGTGATGACAGGCACATGAAGAATTGGCCTGACAATTTTCATGGATTATTGTGATGACAGTGTGCATGGCACATTGAGATGACAAGGGCATGGAGCACTGTGATTACAAGGCCATGGAGTATTGTGTAGAGAGGTGTCAGGGAGCATTGTGATGACATATATAATGGTTCATTGTGAAGACAATGGCATGGAGCATTGTGATGCCAAGTGTCCTGGAGGATAGTGATGACAAAGGTTATGGAGCTTTGTGATGACAAGGGCTTGGAGCTTTGTGATGACAATGGCATGGAGCATTTTGATGACAGGGTCATGGAGCATTTGTCTGAGAAGTTTCATGGATTATTGTGATGACAGTGGGCATGGCACATTGTGATGGCAAAGGCATGAAGCATTGTGATGACAAGGTCATGGACTCTTATGAAGACAGGTGTCAGGGATAATTGTAATGACATATGTCATGGTACATTGTGATGGCATTGATATGGAGCATTGCGATCCCAAGTGTCATGGAGGATTGTAATGACAAAGGTAATGGAGCATTGTGATGACAAGGATCATGTAGGAATGTGATTTTACGGGCATGGAGCATTGTGATGACAAGGGCCATTGATAATTTTAATGACAACATCGTTAAACATTGTGATGACAAAGCACATGGAGCTTGCTATGAAAGAGGTCATGGGCATTGGGATGACAAGGGCATGGAAAATTGTGATGACAAGAGCCTGTAACATTGTGATGAGAAGTGTGATGGAGCATTGTGATAACAAGGACGTGGATAATTGTGATGAAATTGGACATGGAGCATTGTGATGACCAGGGCATGGAGCATTTAGATTACAAGACCGTAGAGCATGGTGATGAGAAGACCATGGTTAATTGTGACGACGAGTTTCATGGAGCACTGTAATGACAAGGGGCATGGAGCATTGTGAGGACAGGTGTCATGGAGCATTGTGATGACAGGGGTCAAGGAGCATTGTGATGCCAAGGGTCATGGAGCATTCTGATGAAAAGCTTGTGGAGTATTGTGATGACAATGGCATGGAGCATTGTGATGACAAGGTCATGGAGCATTGTGATGACAGGGTCATGGAGTTTTGTGAAGACAGTTATCAGGGAGCATTGTGATGACATATGTAATGATCCACTGTGATGACATGGCATGGAGCATTGTGATGCCAAGTGTCATGGAGGATTGTGATGACAAACGTAATGGAGCATTGTGATGGCAAGTGTCATGGAGCATTGTGATGACAATGACATGGAGCATTGTGATGATAAGGTTATGGAGCATTGTGATGAATAAGGCATGGATCATTTTTCTTGACAGAGTTCAAGGAGACTTCTGACAAGTGTCTTGAGCATTGTGATGACAATATTCATGCAGCATGGTGATGACAAGGACATGGAATATTGAGATGACAGGCATCATGGAACGTTGTGATGACAAGGATCATGGAACATTGTGATGACAATGGCATGGAGCATTGTGTTCAGAATGCCCTGGAGCATTCTGATGACATGCATCATGGAGAATTGTGATGACATATGTCCGGTCCATTGTGATGACATTGGCATGGAGCATTGTGATGCCTAGTGTCATGGAGGATTGTGATGATAAAGGTAATGGAGCATTGTGATGACAAGGGCTTGGAGCATTGTGATGACAAGGGTCATGGAGCATTTTGATTTCATTGTGATGACAATAGCATGAAGCATTATGATGATGGGCATGGTGCATTGTGATGACAGGGTTCATGGAACATTGAGATGGAAAGGGTCATTGAGCATTCTGATTACAGGGGTTATGGAACATTGTGATGTCATGGGTCATGGAACACTTTGATGATAAGATCATGTAGCATTGCGATGACAGGGGTCATAAAACATTGTGATGACTGGGGTGAGGGAGTATAGTGATGACTAGTGATGGAACACTCTGATATCAGTGGTGAGAGAGCATTTTCATGAAAAGTGCATGGAGCATTTTGATGACATGGTTTATGGAGCTTTGTGATGACAAAGTTGTGGAGCATTATGATGAAAAGTGCATGGCATATTGAGATGACATGGGTCATGGAGCATTGTGCTGTCAAGTGCATAGACAATTGTGATGACAAGGATCATGGAGTATTGTGGTGACCAAGGCATGGAGCATTGTGATGACAATGTTCAGAAAGCATTGTGATGACAAATGTCATGAAGCATTGTGATGACTGGAGTCACGGAGAATTTTCATAAAAAAAGGTCATGGAGCATTGTGATGACAAGGGCATGGAGCATTGTGATGAAAAGTGTCTGGAGCATTGTGATGACAAGGTCATGGAGTTTGTGAAGACAGTTGTCAGGGAGCATTGTGATGAAATATGTCCGGTCCATTGTGATGGCAATGGCATGGAGCATTGTGATGCCAAGAGTCATGGAGGATTGTGATGACCAAGGTATTGGAGCATTGTGTTGACAAGGACTTGGAGCATTGTGATGACAAGGGTCATGGAGCATTTTGATTTCATTGTGATGACAAGAGCATGAAGCATTATGATGATGGGCATGGTGCATTGTGATGACAGGGTTCAAGGAGCATTGAGATGAAAGGGTCATGGAGCATTTTGATGACAGGGGTTATGGAACATTGAGATTTCAGGGGCAATGGAACATTGTGATGACAGGGGTGAGGGAGTATAGTGATGACTAGTGATGCAACACTCTGATATCAGTGGTGAGAGAGCATTTTGATGAAAAGTGCATGGAGCATTGCGATGACATGGTTTATGGAGCATTGTGATGACAAAGTTGTGGAGCATTATGATGACAAGCGCATGGCATATTTTGATGACATGAGTCATGGGGCATTGTGCTGACAAGTGCATAGACAATTGTGATGACAAGGGTCATGGAGCATTGTGGTGACAAAGGCATGGAGCATTGTGATGACAAGGGTCAGAGAGCATTGTGATGAGAAGTTCATGGAGCATTGTTGTGACATAAGTCACAGGGTCTTGTGATGATGAGGGCATGGACAATTGTGATGACAAATATCATGAAGCATTGTGATGACTGGAGTCACGTAGAATTTTCATAAAAAGGTCATGGACCGTTGTGATGACAAGGGCATGGAGCATTGTGATGACAAGGTCATGAGTTCTGTGAAGACAGTAGTCAGGGAGCATTGTGGTGATATATGTCATGGTCCATTATGATGACAATGGCATGGAGCATTGTGAGGCCAAGAGTCATAGAGGATTGTGATGACTAAGGTAATGGAGCATTGTGATGACAAGGGTTTGGAGCATTCTGATGACAAGGGTATGAAACATTGTGATGACAATGGCAAGGAGCATTGTGATGAAAAGGGCATGGAGCGTTGTGATGAAAAAGACATTGAGCTATTTCATGACAGTGTTCAAGAAGCCTTCTGACAAGTGTTAGGGAGCATTGTGATGACAAGTGTATTGAGCACTGTGATGAAAAAGGTCATGGAGCATTGTGATGACAAGGACATGGAATATTGTGATGATAGGCATGATGGAGCGTTGTGATGAGAAGGGTCATGGAGCATTGTGAAGACAGTGGCATGGAGCATTTATTTGAGAATCCCCTGAAGCATTCTGATGTCATGTGTCATGGAGCAGTGTGATGACATATGTCCTGTCCATTGTGATGACACTGGCATGGAGCATTGTGATGCCAAGTGTCATGGAGGATTATGATGACAAAGGTAATGGAGCATTGTGATGACAAGGGTTTGGAGCATTTTGATGACAACGGCATAGAGCATTGTGATGAAAGGCGCATGAAGAATTGGCCTGACAATTTTCATGGACTATTGTGATGACAGTGTGCATGGCACATTTAGATGACAAGGGCATGGAGCACTGTGATTACAAGGCCATGGAGTATTGTGTAGTGAGGTGTCAGGGAGCATTGTGATGACATATATAATGGTTCATTGTGAAGACAATGGCATGGAGCATTGTGATGCCAAGTGTCCTGGAGGATAGTGATGACAAAGTTTATGGAGATTTGTGATGACAAGGGCTTGGAGCTTTGTGATGACAATGGCATGGAGCATTTTGATGACAGGGTCATGGAGCATTTGTCTGACAAGTTTCATGGATTATTGCGATGACAGTGGGCATGGCACATTGTGATGGCAAAGGCATGAAGCATTGTGATGGCAAGGTCATGGACTCTTATGAAGACAGGTGTCAGGGATAATTGTAATGACATATGTCATGGTACATTGTGATAGCATTGATATGGAGCATTGCGATCCCAAGTGTCATGGAGGATTGTGATGACAAAGGTAATGGAGCATTGTGATGACAAGGATCATGTAGGAATGTGATTATACGGGCATGGAGCATTGTGATGACAAGGGCCATTGATAATTTTAATGACAACATCGTTAAACATTGTGATGACAAAGCACATGGAGCTTGCTATGAAAGAGGTCATGGGCATTGGGATGACAAGGGCATGGAAAATTTTGAATGCAAGAGCCTGTAACATTGTGATGAGAAGTGTGATGGAGCGTTGTGATAACAAGGACGTGGATAATTGTGATGAAAATGGACATGGAGCATTGTGATGACCAGGGCATGGAGCATTTAGATTGCAAGACCGTAGAGCATGGTGATGAGAAGACCATGGGTAATTGTGACGACGAGTTTCATGGAGCACTGTAATGACAAGGGGCATGGAGCATTGTGTGGACAGGTGTCATGGAGCATTGTGATGACAGATGTCAAGGAGCATTGTGATGCCAAGGGTCATGGAGCATTCTGATGAAAAGCTTGTGGAGTATTGTGATGACAATGGCATGGAGCATTGTGATGACAAAGACATGGAGCATTGTGATGACAGGGTCATGGAGTTTTGTGAAGACAGTTATCAGGGAGCATTGTGATGACATATGTAATGATCCACTGTGATGACATGGCATGGAGCATTGTGATGCCAAGTGTCATGGAGGATTGTGATGACAAACGTAATGGAGCATTGTGATGGCAAGTGTCATGGAGCATTGTGATGACAATGGCATGGAGCATTGTGATGATAAGGTTATGGAGCACTGTGATGAAAAAGGCATGGATCTTTTTCTTGACAGAGATCAAGGAGACTTCTGACAAGTGTCTTGAGCATTGTGATGACAATATTCATGCAGCATGGTGATGACAAGGACATGGAATATTGAGATGACAGGCATCATGGAACGTTGTGATGACAAGGATCATGGAACATTGTGATGACAATGGCATGGAGCATTGTGTTGAGAATGCCCTGGAGCATTCTGATGACATGCGTCATGGAGAATTGTGATGACATATGTCCGGTCCATTGTGATGACATTGGCATGGAGCATTGTAATGCCTAGTGTCATGGAGGATTGTGATGATAAAGGTAATGGAGCATTGTGATGACAAGGGCTTGGAGCATTGTGATGACAAGGGTCATGGAGCATTTTGATTTCATTGTGATGACAATAGCATGAAGCATTATGATGATGGGCATAGTGCATTGTGATGACAGGGTTCATGGAACATTGAGATGGAAAGGGTCATTGAGCATTCTGATTACAGGGGTTATGGAACATTGTGATGTCATGGGTCATGGAACACTTTGATAATAAGGTCATGTAGCATTGCGATGACAGGGGTCATAAAACATTGTGATGACTGGGGTGAGGGAGTATAGTGATGACTAGTGATGGAACACTCTGATATCAGTGGTGAGAGAGCATTTTCATGAAAAGTGCATGGAGCATTTTGATGACATGGTTTATGGAGCTTTGTGATGACAAAGTTGTGGAGCATTATGATGAAAAGTGCATGGCATATTGAGATGACATGGGTCATGGAGCATTGTGCTGTCAAGTGCATAGACAATTGTGATGACAAGGATCATGGAGTATTGTGGTGACAAAGGCATGGAGCATTGTGATGACAATGTTCAGAAAGCATTGTGATGACAAATGTCATGAAGCATTGTGATGACTGGAGTCACGGAGAATTTTCATAAAAAAAGGTCATGGAGCATTGTGATGACAAGGGCATGGAGCATTGTGATGAAAAGTGTCTGGAGCATTGTGATGACAAGGTCATGGAGTTTGTGAAGACAGTTGTCAGGGAGCATTGTGATGAAATATGTCCGGTCCATTGTGATGGCAATGGCATGGAGCATTGTGATGCCAAGAGTCATGGAGGATTGTGATGACCAAGGTATTGGAGCATTGTGTTGACAAGGACTTGGAGCATTGTGATGACAAGGGTCATGGAGCATTTTGATTTCATTGTGATGACAAGAGCATGAAGCATTATGATGATGGGCATGGTGCATTGTGATGACAGGGTTCAAGGAGCATTGAGATGAAAGGGTCATGGAGCATTTTGATGACAGGGGTTATGGAACATTGTGATTTCAGGGGTCATGGAGCATTGTGATGATAAGGTCATGTCGCATTGTGATGACAGGGGCAATGGAACATTGTGATGACAGGGGTGAGGGAGTATAGTGATGACTAGTGATGGAACACTCTGATATCAGTGGTGAGAGAGCATTTTGATGAAAAGTGCATGGAGCATTGCGATGACATGGTTTATGGAGCATTGTGATGACAAAGTTGTGGAGCATTATGATGACAAGCGCATGGCATATTGTGATGACATGGGTCATGGAGCATTGTGCTGACAAGTGCATAGACAATTGTGATGACAAGGGTCATGGAGCATTGTAGTGACAAAGGCATGGAGCATTGTGATGATAAGGGTCAGAGAGCATTGTGATGAGAAGTTCATGGAGCATTGTGGTGACATAAGTCACAGGGTCTTGTGATGATGAGGGCATGGACAATTGTGATGACAAATGTCATGAAGCATTGTGATGACTGGAGTCACGTAGAATTTTGATAAAAAGGTCATGGACCGTTGTGATGACAAGGGCATGGAGCATTGTGATGACAAGGTCATGAGTTTTGCGAAGACAGTTGTCAGGGAGCATTGTGGTGATATATGTCATGGTCCATTATGATGACAATGGCATGGAGCATTGTGAGGCCAAGAGTCATAGAGGATTGTGATGACTAAGGTAATGGAGCATTGTGATGACAAGTGTTTGGAGCATTCTGATGACAAGGGTATGAAACATTGTGATGACAATGGCAAGGGGCATTGTGATGATAAGGGCATGGAGCATTGTGATGAAAAAGGCATTGAGCTATTTCATGACAGTGTTCAAGAAGCCTTCTGACAAGTGTTAGGGAGCATTGTGATGACAAGTGTATTGAGCAATGTGATGAAAAAGGTCATGGAGCATTGTGATGACAAGGACATGGAATATTGTGATGATAGGCATGATGGAGCGTTGTGATGAGAAGGGTCATGGAGCATTGTGAAGACAGTGGCATGGAGCATTTATTTGAGAATCCCCTGAAGCATTCTGATGTCATGTGTCATGGAGCAGTGTGATGACATATGTCCTGTCCATTGTGATGACACTGGTATGGAGCATTGTGATGCCAAGTGTCATGGAGGATTATGATGACAAAGGTAATGGAGCATTGTGATGACAAGGGTTTGGAGCATTTTGATGACAACGGCATAGAGCATTGTGATGACAGGCACATGAAGAATTGGCCTGACAATTTTCATGGATTATTGTGATGACAGTGTGCATGGCACATTGAGATGACAAGGGCATGGAGCACTGTGATTACAAGGCCATGGAGTATTGTGTAGAGAGGTGTCAGGGAGCATTGTGATGACATATATAATGGTTCATTGTGAAGACAATGGCATGGAGCATTGTGATGCCAAGTGTCCTGGAGGATAGTGATGACAAAGGTTATGGAGCTTTGTGATGACAAGGGCTTGGAGCTTTGTGATGACAATGGCATGGAGCATTTTGATGACAGGGTCATGGAGCATTTGTCTGAGAAGTTTCATGGATTATTGTGATGACAGTGGGCATGGCACATTGTGATGGCAAAGGCATGAAGCATTGTGATGACAAGGTCATGGACTCTTATGAAGACAGGTGTCAGGGATAATTGTAATGACATATGTCATGGTACATTGTGATGGCATTGATATGGAGCATTGCGATCCCAAGTGTCATGGAGGATTGTGATGACAAAGGTAATGGAGCATTGTGATGACAAGGATCATGTAGGAATGTGATTTTACGGGCATGGAGCATTGTGATGACAAGGGCCATTGATAATTTTAATGACAACATCGTTAAACATTGTGATGACAAAGCACATGGAGCTTGCTATGAAAGAGGTCATGGGCATTGGGATGACAAGGGCATGGAAAATTGTGATGACAAGAGCCTGTAACATTGTGATGAGAAGTGTGATGGAGCATTGTGATAACAAGGACGTGGATAATTGTGATGAAATTGGACATGGAGCATTGTGATGACCAGGGCATGGAGCATTTAGATTACAAGACCGTAGAGCATGGTGATGAGAAGACCATGGTTAATTGTGACGACGAGTTTCATGGAGCACTGTAATGACAAGGGGCATGGAGCATTGTGAGGACAGGTGTCATGGAGCATTGTGATGACAGGGGTCAAGGAGCATTGTGATGCCAAGGGTCATGGAGCATTCTGATGAAAAGCTTGTGGAGTATTGTGATGACAATGGCATGGAGCATTGTGATGACAAGGTCATGGAGCATTGTGATGACAGGGTCATGGAGTTTTGTGAAGACAGTTATCAGGGAGCATTGTGATGACATATGTAATGATCCACTGTGATGACATGGCATGGAGCATTGTGATGCCAAGTGTCATGGAGGATTGTGATGACAAACGTAATGGAGCATTGTGATGGCAAGTTTCATGGAGCATTGTGATGACAATGACATGGAGCATTGTGATGATAAGGTTATGGAGCATTGTGATGAATAAGGCATGGATCATTTTTCTTGACAGAGTTCAAGGAGACTTCTGACAAGTGTCTTGAGCATTGTGATGACAATATTCATGCAGCATGGTGATGACAAGGACATGGAATATTGAGATGACAGGCATCATGGAACGTTGTGATGACAAGGATCATGGAACATTGTGATGACAATGGCATGGAGCATTGTGTTCAGAATGCCCTGGAGCATTCTGATGACATGCATCATGGAGAATTGTGATGACATATGTCCGGTCCATTGTGATGACATTGGCATGGAGCATTGTGATGCCTAGTGTCATGGAGGATTGTGATGATAAAGGTAATGGAGCATTGTGATGACAAGGGCTTGGAGCATTGTGATGACAAGGGTCATGGAGCATTTTGATTTCATTGTGATGACAATAGCATGAAGCATTATGATGATGGGCATGGTGCATTGTGATGACAGGGTTCATGGAACATTGAGATGGAAAGGGTCATTGAGCATTCTGATTACAGGGGTTATGGAACATTGTGATGTCATGGGTCATGGAACACTTTGATGATAAGATCATGTAGCATTGCGATGGCAGGGGTCATAAAACATTGTGATGACTGGGGTGAGGGAGTATAGTGATGACTAGTGATGGAACACTCTGATATCAGTGGTGAGAGAGCATTTTCATGAAAAGTGCATGGAGCATTTTGATGACATGGTTTATGGAGCTTTGTGATGACAAAGTTGTGGAGCATTATGATGAAAAGTGCATGGCATATTGAGATGACATGGGTCATGGAGCATTGTGCTGTCAAGTGCATAGACAATTGTGATGACAAGGATCATGGAGTATTGTGGTGACAAAGGCATGGAGCATTGTGATGACAATGTTCAGAAAGCATTGTGATGACAAATGTCATGAAGCATTGTGATGACTGGAGTCACGGAGAATTTTCATAAAAAAAGGTCATGGAGCATTGTGATGACAAGGGCATGGAGCATTGTGATGAAAAGTGTCTGGAGCATTGTGATGACAAGGTCATGGAGTTTGTGAAGACAGTTGTCAGGGAGCATTGTGATGAAATATGTCCGGTCCATTGTGATGGCAATGGCATGGAGCATTGTGATGCCAAGAGTCATGGAGGATTGTGATGACCAAGGTATTGGAGCATTGTGTTGACAAGGACTTGGAGCATTGTGATGACAAGGGTCATGGAGCATTTTGATTTCATTGTGATGACAAGAGCATGAAGCATTATGATGATGGGCATGGTGCATTTTGATGACAGGGTTCAAGGAGCATTGAGATGAAAGGGTCATGGAGCATTTTGATGACAGGGGTTATGGAACATTGAGATTTCAGGGGCAATGGAACATTGTGATGACAGGGGAGAGGGAGTATAGTGATGACTAGTGATGCAACACTCTGATATCAGTGGTGAGAGAGCATTTTGATGAAAAGTGCATGGAGCATTGCGATGACATGGTTTATGGAGCATTGTGATGACAAAGTTGTGGAGCATTATGATGACAAGCGCATGGCATATTTTGATGACATGAGTCATGGGGCATTGTGCTGACAAGTGCATAGACAATTGTGATGACAAGGGTCATGGAGCATTGTGGTGACAAAGGCATGGAGCATTGTGATGACAAGGGTCAGAGAGCATTGTGATGAGAAGTTCATGGAGCATTGTGGTGACATAAGTCACAGGGTCTTGTGATGATGAGGGCATGGACAATTGTGATGACAAATATCATGAAGCATTGTGATGACTGGAGTCACGTAGAATTTTCATAAAAAGGTCATGGACCGTTGTGATGACAAGGGCATGGAGCATTGTGATCACAAGGTCATGAGTTCTGTGAAGACAGTAGTCAGGGAGCATTGTGGTGATATATGTCATGGTCCATTATGATGACAATGGCATGGAGCATTGTGAGGCCAAGAGTCATAGAGGATTGTGATGACTAAGGTAATGGAGCATTGTGATGACAAGGGTTTGGAGCATTCTGATGACAAGGGTATGAAACATTGTGATGACAATGGCAAGGAGCATTGTGATGAAAAGGGCATGGAGCGTTGTGATGAAAAAGACATTGAGCTATTTCATGACAGTGTTCAAGAAGCCTTCTGACAAGTGTTAGGGAGCATTGTGATGACAAGTGTATTGAGCACTGTGATGAAAAAGGTCATGGAGCATTGTGATGACAAGGACATGGAATATTGTGATGATAGGCATGATGGAGCGTTGTGATGAGAAGGGTCATGGAGCATTGTGAAGACAGTGGCATGGAGCATTTATTTGAGAATCCCCTGAAGCATTCTGATGTCATGTGTCATGGAGCAGTGTGATGACATATGTCCTGTCCATTGTGATGACACTGGCATGGAGCATTGTGATGCCAAGTGTCATGGAGGATTATGATGACAAAGGTAATGGAGCATTGTGATGACAAGGGTTTGGAGCATTTTGATGACAACGGCATAGAGCATTGTGATGAAAGGCGCATGAAGAATTGGCCTGACAATTTTCATGGATTATTGTGATGACAGTGTGCATGGCACATTTAGATGACAAGGGCATGGAGCACTGTGATTACAAGGCCATGGAGTATTGTGTAGTGAGGTGTCAGGGAGCATTGTGATGACATATATAATGGTTCATTGTGAAGACAATGGCATGGAGCATTGTGATGCCAAGTGTCCTGGAGGATAGTGATGACAAAGTTTATGGAGATTTGTGATGACAAGGGCTTGGAGCTTTGTGATGACAATGGCATGGAGCATTTTGATGACAGGGTCATGGAGCATTTGTCTGACAAGTTTCAGGGATTATTGCGATGACAGTGGGCATGGCACATTGTGATGGCAAAGGCATGAAGCATTGTGATGGCAAGGTCATGGACTCTTATGAAGACAGGTGTCAGGGATAATTGTAATGACATATGTCATGGTACATTGTGATAGCATTGATATGGAGCATTGCGATCCCAAGTGTCATGGAGGATTGTGATGACAAAGGTAATGGAGCATTGTGATGACAAGGATCATGTAGGAATGTGATTATACGGGCATGGAGCATTGTGATGACAAGGGCCATTGATAATTTTAATGACAACATCGTTAAACATTGTGATGACAAAGCACATGGAGCTTGCTATGAAAGAGGTCATGGGCATTGGGATGACAAGGGCATGGAAAATTTTGAATGCAAGAGCCTGTAACATTGTGATGAGAAGTGTGATGGAGCGTTGTGATAACAAGGACGTGGATAATTGTGATGAAAATGGACATGGAGCATTGTGATGACCAGGGCATGGAGCATTTAGATTGCAAGACCGTAGAGCATGGTGATGAGAAGACCATGGGTAATTGTGACGACGAGTTTCATGGAGCACTGTAATGACAAGGGGCATGGAGCATTGTGTGGACAGGTGTCATGGAGCATTGTGATGACAGATGTCAAGGAGCATTGTGATGCCAAGGGTCATGGAGCATTCTGATGAAAAGCTTGTGGAGTATTGTGATGACAATGGCATGGAGCATTGTGATGACAAGGACATGGAGCATTGTGATGACAGGGTCATGGAGTTTTGTGAAGACAGTTATCAGGGAGCATTGTGATGACATATGTAATGATCCACTGTGATGACATGGCATGGAGCATTGTGATGCCAAGTGTCATGGAGGATTGTGATGACAAACGTAATGGAGCATTGTGATGGCAAGTGTCATGGAGCATTGTGATGACAATGGCATGGAGCATTGTGATGATAAGGTTATGGAGCATTGTGATGAATAAGGCATGGATCTTTTTTCTTGCCAGAGTTCAAGGAGACTTGTGACAAGTGTCTTGAGCATTGTGATGACAATATTCATGCAGCATGGTGATGACAAGAACATGGAATATTGAGATGACAGGCATCATGGAACGTTGTGATGACAAGGATCATGGAACATTGTGATGACAATGGCATGGAGCATTGTGTTGAGAATGCCCTGGAGCATTCTGATGACATGCGTCATGGAGAATTGTGATGACATATGTCCGGTCCATTGTGATGACATTGGCATGGAGCATTGTGATGCCTAGTGTCATGG
The DNA here is from genome assembly GCF_025265405.1 of Mesoplodon densirostris. Lineage (NCBI taxonomy): Eukaryota > Metazoa > Chordata > Mammalia > Artiodactyla > Ziphiidae > Mesoplodon > Mesoplodon densirostris. Next base: position 5,979,774 of record NC_082682.1, read on the forward strand.
AGGATTGTGATGATAAAGGTAATGGAGCATTGTGATGACAAGGGCTTGGAGCATTGTGATGACAAGGGTCTTGGAGCATTTTGATTTCATTGTGATGACAATAGCATGAAGCATTATGATGATGGGCATGGTGCATTGTGATGAAAGGGTTCATGGAACATTGAGATGGAAAGGGTCATTGAGCATTCTGATTACAGGGGTTATGGAACATTGTGATGTCATGGGTCATGGAACACTTTGATGATAAGATCATGTAGCATTGCGATGACAGGGGTCATTAAACATTGTGATGACTGGGGTGAGGGAATATAGTGATGACTAGTGATGGAGCACTCTGATATCAGTGGTGAGAGAGCATTTTGATGAAAAGTGCATGGAGCATTTTGATGACATGGTTTATGGAGCTTTGTGATGACAAAGTTGTGGAGCATTATGATGAAAAGTGCATGGCATATTGAGATGACATGGGTCATGGAGCATTGTGCTGTCAAGTGCATAGACAATTGTGATGACAAGGATCATGGAGTAGTGTGGTGACAAAGGCATGGAGCATTGTGATGACAATGTTCAGAAAGCATTGTGATGACAAATGTCATGAAGCATTGTGATGACTGGAGTCACGGAGAATTTTCATAAAAAAAGGTCATGGAGCATTGTGATGACAAGGGCATGGAGCATTGTAATGAAAAGTGTCTGGAGCATTGTGATGACAAGGTCATGGAGTTTGTGAAGACAGTTGTCAGGGAGCATTGTGATGAAATATGTCCGGTCCATTGTGATGGCAATGGCATGGAGCATTGTGATGCCAAGAGTCATGGAGGATTGTGATGACAAAGGTATTGGAGCATTGTGTTGACAAGGACTTGGAGCATTGTGATGACAATTGTCAAGGAGCATTTTGATTTCATTGTGATGACAAGAGCATGAAGCATTATGATGATGGGCATGGTGCATTGTGATGACAGGGTTCAAGGAGCATTGAGATGAAAGGGTCATGGAGCATTTTGATGACAGGGGTTATGGAACATTGTGATTTCAGGGGTCATGGAGCATTGTGATGATAAGGTCATGTCGCATTGTGATGACAGGGGCAATGGAACATTGTGATGACAGGGGTGAGGGAGTATAGTGATGACTAGTGATGGAACACTCTGATATCAGTGGTGAGAGAGCATTTTGATGAAAAATGCATGGAGCATTGTGATGACATGGTTTATGGAGCATTGTGATGACAAAGTTGTGGAGCATTATGATGACAAGCGCATGGCATATTTTGATGACATGAGTCATGGGGCATTGTGCTGACAAGTGCAATGACAATTGTGATGACAAGGGTCATGGAGCATTGTGGTGACAAAGGCATGGAGCATTGTGATGACAAGGGTCAGAGAGCATTGTGATGAGAAGTTCATGGAGCATTGTGGTGACATAAGTCACAGGGTCTTGTGATGATGAGGGCATGGACAATTGTGATGACAAATGTCATGAAGCATTGTGATGACTGGAGTCACGTAGAATTTTGATAAAAAGGTCATGGACCGTTGTGATGACAAGGGCATGGAGCATTGTGATGACAAGGTCATGAGTTTTGCGAAGACAGTTGTCAGGGAGCATTGTGGTGATATATGTCATGGTCCATTATGATGACAATGGCATGGAGCATTGTGAGGCCAAGATTCATAGAGGATTGTGATGACTAAGGTAATGGAGCATTGTGATGACAAGTGTTTGGAGCATTCTGATGACAAGGGTATGAAACGTTGTGATGACAATGGCAAGGTGCATTGTGATGATAAGGGCATGGAGCATTGTGAAGAAAAAGGCATTGAGCTATTTCATGACAGTGTTCAAGAAGCCTTCTGACAAGTGTTAGGGAGCATTGTGATGACAAGTGTATTGAGCAATGTGATGAAAAAGGTCATGGAGCATTGTGATGACAAGGACATGGAATATTGTGATGATAGGCATGATGGAGCGTTGTGATGAGAAGGGTCATGGAGCATTGTGAAGACAGTGGCATGGAGCATTTATTTGAGAATCCCCTGAAGCATTCTGATGTCATGTGTCATGAAGCAGTGTGATGACATATGTCCTGTCCATTGTGATGAAACTGGCATGGAGCATTGTGATGCCAAGTGTCATGGAGGATTATGATGACAAAGGTAATGGAGCATTGTGATGACAAGGGTTTGGAGCATTTTGATGACAACGGCATAGAGCATTGTGATGACAGGCACATGAAGAATTGGCCTGACAATTTTCATTGATTATTGTGATGACAGTGTGCATGGCACATTGAGATGACAAGGGCATGGAGCACTGTGATTACAAGGCCATGGAGTATTGTGTAGAGAGGTGTCAGGGAGCATTGTGATGACATATATAATGGTTCATTGTGAAGACAATGGCATGGAGCATTGTGATGCCAAGTGTCCTGGAGGATAGTGATGACAAAGGTTATGGAGCTTTGTGATGACAAGGGCTTGGAGCTTTGTGATGACAAAGGCATGGAGCATTTTGATGACAGGGTCATGGAGCATTTGTCTGACAAGTTTCATGGATTATTGTGATGACAGTGGGCATGGCACATTGTGATGGCAAAGGCATGAAGCATTGTGATGACAAGGTCATGGACTCTTATGAAGACAGGTGTCAGGGATAATTGTAATGACATATGTCATGGTACATTGTGATGGCATTGATATGGAGCATTGCGATCCCAAGTGTCATGGAGGATTGTGATGACAAAGGTAATGGAGCATTGTGATGACAAAGATCATGTAGGAATGTGATTATACGGGCATGGAGCATTGTGATGACAAGGGCCATTGATAATTTTAATGACAACATCGTTAAACATTGTGATGACAAAGCACATGGAGCTTGCTATGAAAGAGGTCATGGGCATTGGGATGACAAGGGCATGGAAAATTGTGATGACAAGAGCCTGTAACATTGTGATGAGAAGTGTGATGGAGCGTTGTGATAACAAGGACGTGGATAATTGTGATGAAAATGGACATGGAGCATTGTGATGACCAGGGCATGGAGCATTTAGATTGCAAGATCGTAGAGCATGGTGATGAGAAGACCATGGGAAATTGTGACGACGAGTTTCATGGAGCACTGTAATGACAAGGGGCATGGAGCATTGTGTGGACAGGTGTCATGGAGCATTGTGATGACAGGGGTCAAGGAGCATTGTGATGCCAAGGGTCATGGAGCATTCTGATGAAAAGCTTGTGGAGTATTGTGATGACAATGGCATGGAGCATTGTGATGACAAGGACATGGAGCATTGTGATGACAGTGTCATGGAGTTTTGTGAAGACAGTTATCAGGGAGCATTGTGATGACATATGTAATGATCCACTGTGATGACATGGCATGGAGCATTGTGATGCCAAGTGTCATGGAGGATTGTGATGATAAAGGTAATGGAGCATTGTGATGACAAGGGCTTGGAGCATTGTGATGACAAGGGTCATGGAGCATTTTGATTTCATTGTGATGACAATAGCATGAAGCATTATGATGATGGGCATGGTGCATTGTGATGACAGGGTTCATGGAACATTGAGATGGAAAGGGTCATGGAGCATTCTGATTACAGGGGTTATGGAACATTGTGATGTCATGGGTCATGGAACACTTTGATAATAAGGTCATGTAGCATTGCGATGACAGGGGTCATAAAACATTGTGATGACTGGGGTGAGGGAGTATAGTGATGACTAGTGATGGAACACTCTGATATCAGTGGTGAGAGAGCATTTTCATGAAAAGTGCATGGAGCATTTTGATGACATGGTTTATGGAGCTTTGTGATGACAAAGTTGTGGAGCATTATGATGAAAAGTGCATGGCATATTGAGATGACATGGGTCATGGAGCATTGTGCTGTCAAGTGCATAGACAATTGTGATGACAAGGATCATGGAGTATTGTGGTGACAAAGGCATGGAGCATTGTGATGACAATGTTCAGAAAGCATTGTGATGACAAATGTCATGAAGCATTGTGATGACTGGAGTCACGGAGAATTTTCATAAAAAAAGGTCATGGAGCATTGTGATGACAAGGGCATGGAGCATTGTGATGAAAAGTGTCTGGAGCATTGTGATGACAAGGTCATGGAGTTTGTGAAGACAGTTGTCAGGGAGCATTGTGATGAAATATGTCCGGTCCATTTTGATGGCAATGGCATGGAGCATTGTGATGCCAAGAGTCATGGAGGATTGTGATGACAAAGGTATTGGAGCATTGTGTTGACAAGGACTTGGAGCATTGTGATGACAAGGGTCATGGAGCATTTTGATTTCATTGTGATGACAAGAGCATGAAGCATTATGATGATGGGCATGGTGCATTGTGATGACAGGGTTCAAGGAGCATTGAGATGAAAGGGTCATGGAGCATTTTGATGACAGGGGTTATGGAACATTGTGATTTCAGGGGTCATGGAGCATTGTGATGATAAGGTCATGTCGCATTGTGATGACAGGGGCAATGGAACATTGTGATGACAGGGGTGAGGGAGTATAGTGATGACTAGTGATGGAACACTCTGATATCAGTGGTGAGAGAGCATTTTGATGAAAAGTGCATGGAGCATTGTGATGACATGGTTTATGGAGCATTGTGATGACAAAGTTGTGGAGCATTATGATGACAAGCGCATGGCATATTTTGATGACATGAGTCATGGGGCATTGTGCTGACAAGTGCAATGACAATTGTGATCACAAGTGTCATGGAGCATTGTGGTGACAAAGGCATGGAGCATTGTGATGACAAGGGTCAGAGAGCATTGTGATGAGAAGTTCATGGAGCATTGTGGTGACATAAGTCACAGGGTCTTGTGATGATGAGGGCATGGACAATTGTGATGACAAATGTCATGAAGCATTGTGATGACTGGAGTCACGTAGAATTTTGATAAAAAGGTCATGGACCGTTGTGATGACAAGGGCATGGAGCATTGTGATGACAAGGTCATGAGTTTTGCGAAGACAGTTGTCAGGGAGCATTGTGGTGATATATGTCATGGTCCATTATGATGACAATGGCATGGAGCATTGTGAGGCCAAGATTCATAGATGATTGTGATGACTAAGGTAATGGAGCATTGTGATGACAAGTGTTTGGAGCATTCTGATGACAAGGGTATGAAACGTTGTGATGACAATGGCAAGGGGCATTGTGATGATAAGGGCATGGAGCATTGTGATGAAAAAGGCATTGAGCTATTTCATGACAGTGTTCAAGAAGCCTTCTGACAAGTGTTAGGGAGCATTGTGATGACAAGTGTATTGAGCAATGTGATGAAAAAGGTCATGGAGCATTGTGATGACAAGGACATGGAATATTGTGATGATAGGCATGATGGAGCGTTGTGATGAGAAGGGTCATGGAGCATTGTAAAGACAGTGGCATGGAGCATTTATTTGAGAATCCCCTGAAGCATTCTGATGTCATGTGTCATGAAGCAGTGTGATGACATATGTCCTGTCCATTGTGATGACACTGGCATGGAGCATTGTGATGCCAAGTGTCATGGAGGATTATGATGACAAAGGTAATGGAGCATTGTGATGACAAGGGTTTGGAGCATTTTGATGACAACGGCATAGAGCATTGTGATGACAGGCACATGAAGAATTGGCCTGACAATTTTCATGGATTATTGTGATGACAGTGTGCATGGCACATTGAGATGACAAGGGCATGGAGCACTGTGATTACAAGGCCATGGAGTATTGTGTAGAGAGGTGTCAGGGAGCATTGTGATGACATATATAATGGTTCATTGTGAAGACAATGGCATGGAGCATTGTGATGCCAAGTGTCCTGGAGGATAGTGATGACAAAGGTTATGGAGCTTTGTGATGACAAGGTCTTGGAGCTTTGTGATGACAAAGGCATGGAGCATTTTGATGACAGGGTCATGGAGCATTTGTCTGACAAGTTTCATGGATTATTGTGATGACAGTGGGCATGGCACATTGTGATGGCAAAGGCATGAAGCATTGTGATGACAAGGTCATGGACTCTTATGAAGACAGGTGTCAGGGATAATTGTAATGACATATGTCATGGTACATTGTGATGGCATTGATATGGAGCATTGCGATCCCAAGTGTCATGGAGGATTGTGATGACAAAGGTAATGGAGCATTGTGATGACAAAGATCATGTAGGAATGTGATTATACGGGCATGGAGCATTGTGATGACAAGGGCCATTGATAATTTTAATGACAACATCGTTAAACATTGTGATGACAAAGCACATGGAGCTTGCTATGAAAGAGGTCATGGGCATTGGGATGACAAGGGCATGGAAAATTGTGATGACAAGAGCCTTTAACATTGTGATGAGAAGTGTGAAGGAGCGTTGTGATAACAAGGATGTGGATAATTGTGATGAAAATGGACATGGAGCATTGTGATGACCAGGGCATGGAGCATTTAGATTGCAAGATCGTAGAGCATGGTGATGAGAAGACCATGGGTAATTGTGACGACGAGTTTCATGGAGCACTGTAATGACAAGGGGCATGGAGCATTGTGTGGACAGGTGTCATGGAGCATTGTGATGACAGGGGTCAAGGAGCATTGTGATGCCAAGGGTCATGGAGCATTCTGATGAAAAGCTTGTGGAGTATTGTGATGACAATGGCATGGAGCATTGTGATGACAAGGACATGGAGCATTGTGATGACAGGGTCATGGAGTTTTGTGAAGACAGTTATCAGGGAGCATTGTGATGACATATGTAATGATCCACTGTGATGACATGGCATGGAGCATTGTGATGCCAAGTGTCATGGAGGATTGTGATGACAAACGTAATGGAGCATTGTGATGGCAAGTGTCATGGAGCATTGTGATGACAATGGCATGGAGCATTGTGATGATAAGGTTATGGAGCATTGTGATGAATAAGGCATGGATCTTTTTTCTTGCCAGAGTTCAAGGAGACTTCTGACAAGTGTCTTGAGCATTGTGATGACAATATTCATGCAGCATGGTGATGACAAGAACATGGAATATTGAGATGACAGGCATCATGGAACGTTGTGATGACAAGGATCATGGAACATTGTGATGACAATGGCATGGAGCATTGTGTTGAGAATGCCCTGGAGCATTCTGATGACATGCGTCATGGAGAATTGTGATGACATATGTCCGGTCCATTGTGATGACATTGGCATGGAGCATTGTGATGCCTAGTGTCATGGAGGATTGTGATGATAAAGGTAATGGAGCATTGTGATGACAAGGGCTTGGAGCATTGTGATGACAAGGGTCTTGGAGCATTTTGATTTCATTGTGATGACAATAGCATGAAGCATTATGATGATGGGCATGGTGCATTGTGATGAAAGGGTTCATGGAACATTGAGATGGAAAGGGTCATTGAGCATTCTGATTACAGGGGTTATGGAACATTGTGATGTCATGGGTCATGGAACACTTTGATGATAAGATCATGTAGCATTGCGATGACAGGGGTCATTAAACATTGTGATGACTGGGGTGAGGGAGTATAGTGATGACTAGTGATGGAGCACTCTGATATCAGTGGTGAGAGAGCATTTTGATGAAAAGTGCATGGAGCATTTTGATGACATGGTTTATGGAGCTTTGTGATGACAAAGTTGTGGAGCATTATGATGAAAAGTGCATGGCATATTGAGATGACATGGGTCATGGAGCATTGTGCTGTCAAGTGCATAGACAATTGTGATGACAAGGATCATGGAGTAGTGTGGTGACAAAGGCATGGAGCATTGTGATGACAATGTTCAGAAAGCATTGTGATGACAAATGTCATGAAGCATTGTGATGACTGGAGTCACGGAGAATTTTCATAAAAAAAGGTCATGGAGCATTGTGATGACAAGGGCATGGAGCATTGTAATGAAAAGTGTCTGGAGCATTGTGATGACAAGATCATGGAGTTTGTGAAGACAGTTGTCAGGGAGCATTGTGATGAAATATGTCCGGTCCATTGTGATGGCAATGGCATGGAGCATTGTGATGCCAAGAGTCATGGAGGATTGTGATGACAAAGGTATTGGAGCATTGTGTTGACAAGGACTTGGAGCATTGTGATGACAATTGTCATGGAGCATTTTGATTTCATTGTGATGACAAGAGCATGAAGCATTATGATGATGGGCATGGTGCATTGTGATGACAGGGTTCAAGGAGCATTGAGATGAAAGGGTCATGGAGCATTTTGATGACAGGGGTTATGGAACATTGTGATTTCAGGGGTCATGGAGCATTGTGATGATAAGGTCATGTCGCATTGTGATGACAGGGGCAATGGAACATTGTGATGACAGGGGTGAGGGAGTATAGTGATGACTAGTGATGGAACACTCTGATATCAGTGGTGAGAGAGCATTTTGATGAAAAATGCATGGAGCATTGTGATGACATGGTTTATGGAGCATTGTGATGACAAAGTTGTGGAGCATTATGATGACAAGCGCATGGCATATTTTGATGACATGAGTCATGGGGCATTGTGCTGACAAGTGCAATGACAATTGTGATGACAAGGGTCATGGAGCATTGTGGTGACAAAGGCATGGAGCATTGTGATGACAAGGGTCAGAGAGCATTGTGATGAGAAGTTCATGGAGCATTGTGGTGACATAAGTCACAGGGTCTTGTGATGATGAGGGCATGGACAATTGTGATGACAAATGTCATGAAGCATTGTGATGACTGGAGTCACGTAGAATTTTGATAAAAAGGTCATGGACCGTTGTGATGACAAGGGCATGGAGCATTGTGATGACAAGGTCATGAGTTTTGCGAAGACAGTTGTCAGGGAGCATTGTGGTGATATATGTCATGGTCCATTATGATGACAATGGCATGGAGCATTGTGAGGCCAAGATTCATAGAGGATTGTGATGACTAAGGTAATGGAGCATTGTGATGACAAGTGTTTGGAGCATTCTGATGACAAGGGTATGAAACGTTGTGATGACAATGGCAAGGTGCATTGTGATGATAAGGGCATGGAGCATTGTGAAGAAAAAGGCATTGAGCTATTTCATGACAGTGTTCAAGAAGCCTTCTGACAAGTGTTAGGGAGCATTGTGATGACAAGTGTATTGAGCAATGTGATGAAAAAGGTCATGGAGCATTGTGATACAAGGACATGGAATATTGTGATGATAGGCATGATGGAGCGTTGTGATGAGAAGGGTCATGGAGCATTGTGAAGACAGTGGCATGGAGCATTTATTTGAGAATCCCCTGAAGCATTCTGATGTCATGTGTCATGAAGCAGTGTGATGACATATGTCCTGTCCATTGTGATGACACTGGTATGGAGCATTGTGATGCCAAGTGTCATGGAGGATTATGATGACAAAGGTAATGGAGCATTGTGATGACAAGGGTTTGGAGCATTTTGATGGCAACGGCATAGAGCATTGTGATGACAGGCACATGAAGAATTGGCCTGACAATTTTCATGGATTATTGTGATGACAGTGTGCATGGCACATTGAGATGACAAGGGCATGGAGCACTGTGATTACAAGGCCATGGAGTATTGTGTAGAGAGGTGTCAGGGAGCATTGTGATGACATATATAATGGTTCATTGTGAAGACAATGGCATGGAGCATTGTGATGCCAAGTGTCCTGGAGGATAGTGATGACAAAGGTTATGGAGCTTTGTGATGACAAGGGCTTGGAGCTTTGTGATGACAATGGCATGGAGCATTTTGATGACAGGGTCATGGAGCATTTGTCTGACAAGTTTCATGGATTATTGTGATGACAGTGGGCATGGCACATTGTGATGGCAAAGGCATGAAGCATTGTGATGACAAGGTCATGGACTCTTATGAAGACAGGTGTCAGGGATAATTGTAATGACATATGTCATGGTACATTGTGATGGCATTGATATGGAGCATTGCGATCCCAAGTGTCATGGAGGATTGTGATGACAAAGGTAATGGAGCATTGTGATGACAAAGATCATGTAGGAATGTGATTATACGGGCATGGAGCATTGTGATGACAAGGGCCATTGATAATTTTAATGACAACATCGTTAAACATTGTGATGACAAAGCACATGGAGCTTGCTATGAAAGAGGTCATGGGCATTGGGATGACAAGGGCATGGAAAATTGTGATGACAAGAGCCTGTAACATTGTGATGAGAAGTGTGATGGAGCGTTGTGATAACAAGGACGTGGATAATTGTGATGAAAATGGACATGGAGCATTGTGATGACCAGGGCATGGAGCATTTAGATTGCAAGATCGTAGAGCATGGTGATGAGAAGACCATGGGAAATTGTGACGACGAGTTTCATGGAGCACTGTAATGACAAGGGGCATGGAGCATTGTGTGGACAGGTGTCATGGAGCATTGTGATGACAGGGGTCAAGGAGCATTGTGATGCCAAGGGTCATGGAGCATTCTGATGAAAAGCTTGTGGAGTATTGTGATGACAATGGCATGGAGCATTGTGATGACAAGGACATGGAGCATTGTGATGACAGTGTCATGGAGTTTTGTGAAGACAGTTATCAGGGAGCATTGTGATGACATATGTAATGATCCACTGTGATGACATGGCATGGAGCATTGTGATGCCAAGTGTCATGGAGGATTGTGATGACAAACGTAATGGAGCATTGTGATGGCAAGTGTCATGGAGCATTGTGATGACAATGGCATGGAGCATTGTGATGATAAGGTTATGGAGCATTGTGATGAATAAGGCATGGATCTTTTTTCTTGACAGAGTTCAAGGAGACTTCTGACAAGTGTCTTGAGCATTGTGATGACAATATTCATGCAGCATGGTGATGACAAGGACATGGAATATTGAGATGACAGGCATCATGGAACGTTGTGATGACAAGGATCATGGAACATTGTGATGACAATGGCATGGAGAATTGTGTTGAGAATGCCCTGGAGCATTCTGATGACATGCGTCATGGAGAATTGTGATGACATATGTCCGGTCCATTGTGATGACATTGGCATGGAGCATTGTGATGACTAGTGTCATGGAGGATTGTGATGATAAAGGTAATGGAGCATTGTGATGACAAGGGCTTGGAGCATTGTGATTTCAAGGGTCTTGGAGCATTTTGATTTCATTGTGATGACAATAGCATGAAGCATTATGATGATGGGCATGGTGCATTGTGATGACAGGGTTCATGGAACATTGAGATGGAAAGGGTCATTGAGCATTCTGATTACAGGGGTTATGGAACATTGTGATGTCATGGGTCATGGAACACTTTGATGATAAGATCATGTAGCATTGCGATGACAGGGGTCATAAAACATTGTGATGACTGGGGTGAGGGAGTATAGTGATGACTAGTGATGGAACACTCTGATATCAGTGGTGAGAGAGCATTTTCATGAAAAGTGCATGGAGCATTTTGATGACATGGTTTATGGAGCTTTGTGATGACAAAGTTGTGGAGCATTATGATGAAAAGTGCATGGCATATTGAGATGACATGGGTCATGGAGCATTGTGCTGTCAAGTGCATAGACAATTGTGATGACAAGGATCATGGAGTATTGTGGTGACAAAGGCATGGAGCATTGTGATGACAATGTTCAGAAAGCATTGTGATGACAAATGTCATGTAGCATTGTGATGACTGGAGTCACGGAGAATTTTCATAAAAAAAGGTCATGGAGCATTGTGATGACAAGGGCATGGAGCATTGTGATGAAAAGTGTCTGGAGCATTGTGATGACAAGGTCATGGAGTTTGTGAAGACAGTTGTCAGGGAGCATTGTGATGAAATATGTCCGGTCCATTGTGATGGCAATGGCATGGAGCATTGTGATGCCAAGAGTCATGGAGGATTGTGATGACCAAGGTATTGGAGCATTGTGTTGACAAGGACTTGGAGCATTGTGATGACAAGGGTCATGGAGCATTTTGATTTAATTGTGATGACAAGAGCATGAAGCATTATGATGATGGGCATGGTGCATTGTGATGACAGGGTTCAAGGAGCATTGAGATGAAAGGGTCATGGAGCATTTTGATGACAGGGGTTATGGAACATTGTGATTTCAGGGGTCATGGAGCATTTTGATGATAAGGTCATGTCGCATTGTGATGACAGGGGCAATGGAACATTGTGATGACAGGGGTGAGGGAGTATAGTGATGACTAGTGATGGAACACTCTGATATCAGTGGTGAGAGAGCATTTTGATGAAAAGTGCATGGAGCATTGCGATGACATGGTTTATGGAGCATTGTGATGACAAAGTTGTGGAGCATTATGATGACAAGCGCATGGCATATTGTGATGACATGGGTCATGGAGCATTGTGCTGACAAGTGCATAGACAATTGTGATGACAAGGGTCATGGAGCATTGTAGTGACAAAGGCATGGAGCATTGTGATGATAAGGGTCAGAGAGCATTGTGATGAGAAGTTCATGGAGCATTGTGGTGACATAAGTCACAGGGTCTTGTGATGATGAGGGCATGGACAATTGTGATGACAAATGTCATGAAGCATTGTGATGACTGGAGTCACGTAGAATTTTGATAAAAAGGTCATGGACCGTTGTGATGACAAGGGCATGGAGCATTGTGATGACAAGGTCATGAGTTTTGCGAAGACAGTTGTCAGGGAGCATTGTGGTGATATATGTCATGGTCCATTATGATGACAATGGCATGGAGCATTGTGAGGCCAAGAGTCATAGAGGATTGTGATGACTAAGGTAATGGAGCATTGTGATGACAAGTGTTTGGAGCATTCTGATGACAAGGGTATGAAACATTGTGATGACAATGGCAAGGGGCATTGTGATGATAAGGGCATGGAGCATTGTGATGAAAAAGGCATTGAGCTATTTCATGACAGTGTTCAAGAAGCCTTCTGACAAGTGTTAGGGAGCATTGTGATGACAAGTGTATTGAGCAATGTGATGAAAAAGGTCATGGAGCATTGTGATGACAAGGACATGGAATATTGTGATGATAGGCATGATGGAGCGTTGTGATGAGAAGGGTCATGGAGCATTGTGAAGACAGTGGCATGGAGCATTTATTTGAGAATCCCCTGAAGCATTCTGATGTCATGTGTCATGGAGCAGTGTGATGACATATGTCCTGTCCATTGTGATGACACTGGTATGGAGCATTTGATGCCAAGTGTCATGGAGGATTATGATGACAAAGGTAATGGAGCATTGTGATGACAAGGGTTTGGAGCATTTTGATGACAACGGCATAGAGCATTGTGATGACAGGCACATGAAGAATTGGCCTGACAATTTTCATGGATTATTGTGATGACAGTGTGCATGGCACATTGAGATGACAAGGGCATGGAGCACTGTGATTACAAGGCCATGGAGTATTGTGTAGAGAGGTGTCAGGGAGCATTGTGATGACATATATAATGGTTCATTGTGAAGACAATGGCATGGAGCATTGTGATGCCAAGTGTCCTGGAGGATAGTGATGACAAAGGTTATGGAGCTTTGTGATGACAAGGGCTTGGAGCTTTGTGATGACAATGGCATGGAGCATTTTGATGACAGGGTCATGGAGCATTTGTCTGAGAAGTTTCATGGATTATTGTGATGACAGTGGGCATGGCACATTGTGATGGCAAAGGCATGAAGCATTGTGATGACAAGGTCATGGACTCTTATGAAGACAGGTGTCAGGGATAATTGTAATGACATATGTCATGGTACATTGTGATGGCATTGATATGGAGCATTGCGATCCCAAGTGTCATGGAGGATTGTAATGACAAAGGTAATGGAGCATTGTGATGACAAGGATCATGTAGGAATGTGATTTTACGGGCATGGAGCATTGTGATGACAAGGGCCATTGATAATTTTAATGACAACATCGTTAAACATTGTGATGACAAAGCACATGGAGCTTGCTATGAAAGAGGTCATGGGCATTGGGATGACAAGGGCATGGAAAATTGTGATGACAAGAGCCTGTAACATTGTGATGAGAAGTGTGATGGAGCATTGTGATAACAAGGACGTGGATAATTGTGATGAAATTGGACATGGAGCATTGTGATGACCAGGGCATGGAGCATTTAGATTACAAGACCGTAGAGCATGGTGATGAGAAGACCATGGTTAATTGTGACGACGAGTTTCATGGAGCACTGTAATGACAAGGGGCATGGAGCATTGTGAGGACAGGTGTCATGGAGCATTGTGATGACAGGGGTCAAGGAGCATTGTGATGCCAAGGGTCATGGAGCATTCTGATGAAAAGCTTGTGGAGTATTGTGATGACAATGGCATGGAGCATTGTGATGACAAGGTCATGGAGCATTGTGATGACAGGGTCATGGAGTTTTGTGAAGACAGTTATCAGGGAGCATTGTGATGACATATGTAATGATCCACTGTGATGACATGGCATGGAGCATTGTGATGCCAAGTGTCATGGAGGATTGTGATGACAAACGTAATGGAGCATTGTGATGGCAAGTGTCATGGAGCATTGTGATGACAATGACATGGAGCATTGTGATGATAAGGTTATGGAGCATTGTGATGAATAAGGCATGGATCATTTTTCTTGACAGAGTTCAAGGAGACTTCTGACAAGTGTCTTGAGCATTGTGATGACAATATTCATGCAGCATGGTGATGACAAGGACATGGAATATTGAGATGACAGGCATCATGGAACGTTGTGATGACAAGGATCATGGAACATTGTGATGACAATGGCATGGAGCATTGTGTTCAGAATGCCCTGGAGCATTCTGATGACATGCATCATGGAGAATTGTGATGACAGATGTCAAGGAGCATTGTGATGCCAAGGGTCATGGAGCATTCTGATGAAAAGCTTGTGGAGTATTGTGATGACAATGGCATGGAGCATTGTGATGACAAGGACATGGAGCATTGTGATGACAGGGTCATGGAGTTTTGTGAAGACAGTTATCAGGGAGCATTGTGATGACATATGTAATGATCCACTGTGATGACATGGCATGGAGCATTGTGATGCCAAGTGTCATGGAGGATTGTGATGACAAACGTAATGGAGCATTGTGATGGCAAGTGTCATGGAGCATTGTGATGACAATGGCATGGAGCATTGTGATGATAAGGTTATGGAGCATTGTGATGAATAAGGCATGGATCTTTTTTCTTGCCAGAGTTCAAGGAGACTTGTGACAAGTGTCTTGAGCATTGTGATGACAATATTCATGCAGCATGGTGATGACAAGAACATGGAATATTGAGATGACAGGCATCATGGAACGTTGTGATGACAAGGATCATGGAACATTGTGATGACAATGGCATGGAGCATTGTGTTGAGAATGCCCTGGAGCATTCTGATGACATGCGTCATGGAGAATTGTGATGACATATGTCCGGTCCATTGTGATGACATTGGCATGGAGCATTGTGATGCCTAGTGTCATGGAGGATTGTGATGATAAAGGTAATGGAGCATTGTGATGACAAGGGCTTGGAGCATTGTGATGACAAGGGTCTTGGAGCATTTTGATTTCATTGTGATGACAATAGCATGAAGCATTATGATGATGGGCATGGTGCATTGTGATGAAAGGGTTCATGGAACATTGAGATGGAAAGGGTCATTGAGCATTCTGATTACAGGGGTTATGGAACATTGTGATGTCATGGGTCATGGAACACTTTGATGATAAGATCATGTAGCATTGCGATGACAGGGGTCATTAAACATTGTGATGACTGGGGTGAGGGAATATAGTGATGACTAGTGATGGAGCACTCTGATATCAGTGGTGAGAGAGCATTTTGATGAAAAGTGCATGGAGCATTTTGATGACATGGTTTATGGAGCTTTGTGATGACAAAGTTGTGGAGCATTATGATGAAAAGTGCATGGCATATTGAGATGACATGGGTCATGGAGCATTGTGCTGTCAAGTGCATAGACAATTGTGATGACAAGGATCATGGAGTAGTGTGGTGACAAAGGCATGGAGCATTGTGATGACAATGTTCAGAAAGCATTGTGATGACAAATGTCATGAAGCATTGTGATGACTGGAGTCACGGAGAATTTTCATAAAAAAAGGTCATGGAGCATTGTGATGACAAGGGCATGGAGCATTGTAATGAAAAGTGTCTGGAGCATTGTGATGACAAGGTCATGGAGTTTGTGAAGACAGTTGTCAGGGAGCATTGTGATGAAATATGTCCGGTCCATTGTGATGGCAATGGCATGGAGCATTGTGATGCCAAGAGTCATGGAGGATTGTGATGACAAAGGTATTGGAGCATTGTGTTGACAAGGACTTGGAGCATTGTGATGACAATTGTCAAGGAGCATTTTGATTTCATTGTGATGACAAGAGCATGAAGCATTATGATGATGGGCATGGTGCATTGTGATGACAGGGTTCAAGGAGCATTGAGATGAAAGGGTCATGGAGCATTTTGATGACAGGGGTTATGGAACATTGTGATTTCAGGGGTCATGGAGCATTGTGATGATAAGGTCATGTCGCATTGTGATGACAGGGGCAATGGAACATTGTGATGACAGGGGTGAGGGAGTATAGTGATGACTAGTGATGGAACACTCTGATATCAGTGGTGAGAGAGCATTTTGATGAAAAATGCATGGAGCATTGTGATGACATGGTTTATGGAGCATTGTGATGACAAAGTTGTGGAGCATTATGATGACAAGCGCATGGCATATTTTGATGACATGAGTCATGGGGCATTGTGCTGACAAGTGCAATGACAATTGTGATGACAAGGGTCATGGAGCATTGTGGTGACAAAGGCATGGAGCATTGTGATGACAAGGGTCAGAGAGCATTGTGATGAGAAGTTCATGGAGCATTGTGGTGACATAAGTCACAGGGTCTTGTGATGATGAGGGCATGGACAATTGTGATGACAAATGTCATGAAGCATTGTGATGACTGGAGTCACGTAGAATTTTGATAAAAAGGTCATGGACCGTTGTGATGACAAGGGCATGGAGCATTGTGATGACAAGGTCATGAGTTTTGCGAAGACAGTTGTCAGGGAGCATTGTGGTGATATATGTCATGGTCCATTATGATGACAATGGCATGGAGCATTGTGAGGCCAAGATTCATAGAGGATTGTGATGACTAAGGTAATGGAGCATTGTGATGACAAGTGTTTGGAGCATTCTGATGACAAGGGTATGAAACGTTGTGATGACAATGGCAAGGTGCATTGTGATGATAAGGGCATGGAGCATTGTGAAGAAAAAGGCATTGAGCTATTTCATGACAGTGTTCAAGAAGCCTTCTGACAAGTGTTAGGGAGCATTGTGATGACAAGTGTATTGAGCAATGTGATGAAAAAGGTCATGGAGCATTGTGATGACAAGGACATGGAATATTGTGATGATAGGCATGATGGAGCGTTGTGATGAGAAGGGTCATGGAGCATTGTGAAGACAGTGGCATGGAGCATTTATTTGAGAATCCCCTGAAGCATTCTGATGTCATGTGTCATGAAGCAGTGTGATGACATATGTCCTGTCCATTGTGATGAAACTGGCATGGAGCATTGTGATGCCAAGTGTCATGGAGGATTATGATGACAAAGGTAATGGAGCATTGTGATGACAAGGGTTTGGAGCATTTTGATGACAACGGCATAGAGCATTGTGATGACAGGCACATGAAGAATTGGCCTGACAATTTTCATTGATTATTGTGATGACAGTGTGCATGGCACATTGAGATGACAAGGGCATGGAGCACTGTGATTACAAGGCCATGGAGTATTGTGTAGAGAGGTGTCAGGGAGCATTGTGATGACATATATAATGGTTCATTGTGAAGACAATGGCATGGAGCATTGTGATGCCAAGTGTCCTGGAGGATAGTGATGACAAAGGTTATGGAGCTTTGTGATGACAAGGGCTTGGAGCTTTGTGATGACAAAGGCATGGAGCATTTTGATGACAGGGTCATGGAGCATTTGTCTGACAAGTTTCATGGATTATTGTGATGACAGTGGGCATGGCACATTGTGATGGCAAAGGCATGAAGCATTGTGATGACAAGGTCATGGACTCTTATGAAGACAGGTGTCAGGGATAATTGTAATGACATATGTCATGGTACATTGTGATGGCATTGATATGGAGCATTGCGATCCCAAGTGTCATGGAGGATTGTGATGACAAAGGTAATGGAGCATTGTGATGACAAAGATCATGTAGGAATGTGATTATACGGGCATGGAGCATTGTGATGACAAGGGCCATTGATAATTTTAATGACAACATCGTTAAACATTGTGATGACAAAGCACATGGAGCTTGCTATGAAAGAGGTCATGGGCATTGGGATGACAAGGGCATGGAAAATTGTGATGACAAGAGCCTGTAACATTGTGATGAGAAGTGTGATGGAGCGTTGTGATAACAAGGACGTGGATAATTGTGATGAAAATGGACATGGAGCATTGTGATGACCAGGGCATGGAGCATTTAGATTGCAAGATCGTAGAGCATGGTGATGAGAAGACCATGGGAAATTGTGACGACGAGTTTCATGGAGCACTGTAATGACAAGGGGCATGGAGCATTGTGTGGACAGGTGTCATGGAGCATTGTGATGACAGGGGTCAAGGAGCATTGTGATGCCAAGGGTCATGGAGCATTCTGATGAAAAGCTTGTGGAGTATTGTGATGACAATGGCATGGAGCATTGTGATGACAAGGACATGGAGCATTGTGATGACAGTGTCATGGAGTTTTGTGAAGACAGTTATCAGGGAGCATTGTGATGACATATGTAATGATCCACTGTGATGACATGGCATGGAGCATTGTGATGCCAAGTGTCATGGAGGATTGTGATGATAAAGGTAATGGAGCATTGTGATGACAAGGGCTTGGAGCATTGTGATGACAAGGGTCATGGAGCATTTTGATTTCATTGTGATGACAATAGCATGAAGCATTATGATGATGGGCATGGTGCATTGTGATGACAGGGTTCATGGAACATTGAGATGGAAAGGGTCATGGAGCATTCTGATTACAGGGGTTATGGAACATTGTGATGTCATGGGTCATGGAACACTTTGATAATAAGGTCATGTAGCATTGCGATGACAGGGGTCATAAAACATTGTGATGACTGGGGTGAGGGAGTATAGTGATGACTAGTGATGGAACACTCTGATATCAGTGGTGAGAGAGCATTTTCATGAAAAGTGCATGGAGCATTTTGATGACATGGTTTATGGAGCTTTGTGATGACAAAGTTGTGGAGCATTATGATGAAAAGTGCATGGCATATTGAGATGACATGGGTCATGGAGCATTGTGCTGTCAAGTGCATAGACAATTGTGATGACAAGGATCATGGAGTATTGTGGTGACAAAGGCATGGAGCATTGTGATGACAATGTTCAGAAAGCATTGTGATGACAAATGTCATGAAGCATTGTGATGACTGGAGTCACGGAGAATTTTCATAAAAAAAGGTCATGGAGCATTGTGATGACAAGGGCATGGAGCATTGTGATGAAAAGTGTCTGGAGCATTGTGATGACAAGGTCATGGAGTTTGTGAAGACAGTTGTCAGGGAGCATTGTGATGAAATATGTCCGGTCCATTTTGATGGCAATGGCATGGAGCATTGTGATGCCAAGAGTCATGGAGGATTGTGATGACAAAGGTATTGGAGCATTGTGTTGACAAGGACTTGGAGCATTGTGATGACAAGGGTCATGGAGCATTTTGATTTCATTGTGATGACAAGAGCATGAAGCATTATGATGATGGGCATGGTGCATTGTGATGACAGGGTTCAAGGAGCATTGAGATGAAAGGGTCATGGAGCATTTTGATGACAGGGGTTATGGAACATTGTGATTTCAGGGGTCATGGAGCATTGTGATGATAAGGTCATGTCGCATTGTGATGACAGGGGCAATGGAACATTGTGATGACAGGGGTGAGGGAGTATAGTGATGACTAGTGATGGAACACTCTGATATCAGTGGTGAGAGAGCATTTTGATGAAAAGTGCATGGAGCATTGTGATGACATGGTTTATGGAGCATTGTGATGACAAAGTTGTGGAGCATTATGATGACAAGCGCATGGCATATTTTGATGACATGAGTCATGGGGCATTGTGCTGACAAGTGCAATGACAATTGTGATCACAAGTGTCATGGAGCATTGTGGTGACAAAGGCATGGAGCATTGTGATGACAAGGGTCAGAGAGCATTGTGATGAGAAGTTCATGGAGCATTGTGGTGACATAAGTCACAGGGTCTTGTGATGATGAGGGCATGGACAATTGTGATGACAAATGTCATGAAGCATTGTGATGACTGGAGTCACGTAGAATTTTGATAAAAAGGTCATGGACCGTTGTGATGACAAGGGCATGGAGCATTGTGATGACAAGGTCATGAGTTTTGCGAAGACAGTTGTCAGGGAGCATTGTGGTGATATATGTCATGGTCCATTATGATGACAATGGCATGGAGCATTGTGAGGCCAAGATTCATAGATGATTGTGATGACTAAGGTAATGGAGCATTGTGATGACAAGTGTTTGGAGCATTCTGATGACAAGGGTATGAAACGTTGTGATGACAATGGCAAGGGGCATTGTGATGATAAGGGCATGGAGCATTGTGATGAAAAAGGCATTGAGCTATTTCATGACAGTGTTCAAGAAGCCTTCTGACAAGTGTTAGGGAGCATTGTGATGACAAGTGTATTGAGCAATGTGATGAAAAAGGTCATGGAGCATTGTGATGACAAGGACATGGAATATTGTGATGATAGGCATGATGGAGCGTTGTGATGAGAAGGGTCATGGAGCATTGTAAAGACAGTGGCATGGAGCATTTATTTGAGAATCCCCTGAAGCATTCTGATGTCATGTGTCATGAAGCAGTGTGATGACATATGTCCTGTCCATTGTGATGACACTGGCATGGAGCATTGTGATGCCAAGTGTCATGGAGGATTATGATGACAAAGGTAATGGAGCATTGTGATGACAAGGGTTTGGAGCATTTTGATGACAACGGCATAGAGCATTGTGATGACAGGCACATGAAGAATTGGCCTGACAATTTTCATGGATTATTGTGATGACAGTGTGCATGGCACATTGAGATGACAAGGGCATGGAGCACTGTGATTACAAGGCCATGGAGTATTGTGTAGAGAGGTGTCAGGGAGCATTGTGATGACATATATAATGGTTCATTGTGAAGACAATGGCATGGAGCATTGTGATGCCAAGTGTCCTGGAGGATAGTGATGACAAAGGTTATGGAGCTTTGTGATGACAAGGTCTTGGAGCTTTGTGATGACAAAGGCATGGAGCATTTTGATGACAGGGTCATGGAGCATTTGTCTGACAAGTTTCATGGATTATTGTGATGACAGTGGGCATGGCACATTGTGATGGCAAAGGCATGAAGCATTGTGATGACAAGGTCATGGACTCTTATGAAGACAGGTGTCAGGGATAATTGTAATGACATATGTCATGGTACATTGTGATGGCATTGATATGGAGCATTGCGATCCCAAGTGTCATGGAGGATTGTGATGACAAAGGTAATGGAGCATTGTGATGACAAAGATCATGTAGGAATGTGATTATACGGGCATGGAGCATTGTGATGACAAGGGCCATTGATAATTTTAATGACAACATCGTTAAACATTGTGATGACAAAGCACATGGAGCTTGCTATGAAAGAGGTCATGGGCATTGGGATGACAAGGGCATGGAAAATTGTGATGACAAGAGCCTTTAACATTGTGATGAGAAGTGTGAAGGAGCGTTGTGATAACAAGGATGTGGATAATTGTGATGAAAATGGACATGGAGCATTGTGATGACCAGGGCATGGAGCATTTAGATTGCAAGATCGTAGAGCATGGTGATGAGAAGACCATGGGTAATTGTGACGACGAGTTTCATGGAGCACTGTAATGACAAGGGGCATGGAGCATTGTGTGGACAGGTGTCATGGAGCATTGTGATGACAGGGGTCAAGGAGCATTGTGATGCCAAGGGTCATGGAGCATTCTGATGAAAAGCTTGTGGAGTATTGTGATGACAATGGCATGGAGCATTGTGATGACAAGGACATGGAGCATTGTGATGACAGGGTCATGGAGTTTTGTGAAGACAGTTATCAGGGAGCATTGTGATGACATATGTAATGATCCACTGTGATGACATGGCATGGAGCATTGTGATGCCAAGTGTCATGGAGGATTGTGATGACAAACGTAATGGAGCATTGTGATGGCAAGTGTCATGGAGCATTGTGATGACAATGGCATGGAGCATTGTGATGATAAGGTTATGGAGCATTGTGATGAATAAGGCATGGATCTTTTTTCTTGCCAGAGTTCAAGGAGACTTCTGACAAGTGTCTTGAGCATTGTGATGACAATATTCATGCAGCATGGTGATGACAAGAACATGGAATATTGAGATGACAGGCATCATGGAACGTTGTGATGACAAGGATCATGGAACATTGTGATGACAATGGCATGGAGCATTGTGTTGAGAATGCCCTGGAGCATTCTGATGACATGCGTCATGGAGAATTGTGATGACATATGTCCGGTCCATTGTAATGACATTGGCATGGAGCATTGTGATGCCTAGTGTCATGGAGGATTGTGATGATAAAGGTAATGGAGCATTGTGATGACAAGGGCTTGGAGCATTGTGATGACAAGGGTCTTGGAGCATTTTGATTTCATTGTGATGACAATAGCATGAAGCATTATGATGATGGGCATGGTGCATTGTGATGAAAGGGTTCATGGAACATTGAGATGGAAAGGGTCATTGAGCATTCTGATTACAGGGGTTATGGAACATTGTGATGTCATGGGTCATGGAACACTTTGATGATAAGATCATGTAGCATTGCGATGACAGGGGTCATTAAACATTGTGATGACTGGGGTGAGGGAGTATAGTGATGACTAGTGATGGAGCACTCTGATATCAGTGGTGAGAGAGCATTTTGATGAAAAGTGCATGGAGCATTTTGATGACATGGTTTATGGAGCTTTGTGATGACAAAGTTGTGGAGCATTATGATGAAAAGTGCATGGCATATTGAGATGACATGGGTCATGGAGCATTGTGCTGTCAAGTGCATAGACAATTGTGATGACAAGGATCATGGAGTAGTGTGGTGACAAAGGCATGGAGCATTGTGATGACAATGTTCAGAAAGCATTGTGATGACAAATGTCATGAAGCATTGTGATGACTGGAGTCACGGAGAATTTTCATAAAAAAAGGTCATGGAGCATTGTGATGACAAGGGCATGGAGCATTGTAATGAAAAGTGTCTGGAGCATTGTGATGACAAGGTCATGGAGTTTGTGAAGACAGTTGTCAGGGAGCATTGTGATGAAATATGTCCGGTCCATTGTGATGGCAATGGCATGGAGCATTGTGATGCCAAGAGTCATGGAGGATTGTGATGACAAAGGTATTGGAGCATTGTGTTGACAAGGACTTGGAGCATTGTGATGACAATTGTCATGGAGCATTTTGATTTCATTGTGATGACAAGAGCATGAAGCATTATGATGATGGGCATGGTGCATTGTGATGACAGGGTTCAAGGAGCATTGAGATGAAAGGGTCATGGAGCATTTTGATGACAGGGGTTATGGAACATTGTGATTTCAGGGGTCATGGAGCATTGTGATGATAAGGTCATGTCGCATTGTGATGACAGGGGCAATGGAACATTGTGATGACAGGGGTGAGGGAGTATAGTGATGACTAGTGATGGAACACTCTGATATCAGTGGTGAGAGAGCATTTTGATGAAAAATGCATGGAGCATTGTGATGACATGGTTTATGGAGCATTGTGATGACAAAGTTGTGGAGCATTATGATGACAAGCGCATGGCATATTTTGATGACATGAGTCATGGGGCATTGTGCTGACAAGTGCAATGACAATTGTGATGACAAGGGTCATGGAGCATTGTGGTGACAAAGGCATGGAGCATTGTGATGACAAGGGTCAGAGAGCATTGTGATGAGAAGTTCATGGAGCATTGTGGTGACATAAGTCACAGGGTCTTGTGATGATGAGGGCATGGACAATTGTGATGACAAATGTCATGAAGCATTGTGATGACTGGAGTCACGTAGAATTTTGATAAAAAGGTCATGGACCGTTGTGATGACAAGGGCATGGAGCATTGTGATGACAAGGTCATGAGTTTTGCGAAGACAGTTGTCAGGGAGCATTGTGGTGATATATGTCATGGTCCATTATGATGACAATGGCATGGAGCATTGTGAGGCCAAGATTCATAGAGGATTGTGATGACTAAGGTAATGGAGCATTGTGATGACAAGTGTTTGGAGCATTCTGATGACAAGGGTATGAAACGTTGTGATGACAATGGCAAGGTGCATTGTGATGATAAGGGCATGGAGCATTGTGAAGAAAAAGGCATTGAGCTATTTCATGACAGTGTTCAAGAAGCCTTCTGACAAGTGTTAGGGAGCATTGTGATGACAAGTGTATTGAGCAATGTGATGAAAAAGGTCATGGAGCATTGTGATACAAGGACATGGAATATTGTGATGATAGGCATGATGGAGCGTTGTGATGAGAAGGGTCATGGAGCATTGTGAAGACAGTGGCATGGAGCATTTATTTGAGAATCCCCTGAAGCATTCTGATGTCATGTGTCATGAAGCAGTGTGATGACATATGTCCTGTCCATTGTGATGACACTGGTATGGAGCATTGTGATGCCAAGTGTCATGGAGGATTATGATGACAAAGGTAATGGAGCATTGTGATGACAAGGGTTTGGAGCATTTTGATGACAACGGCATAGAGCATTGTGATGACAGGCACATGAAGAATTGGCCTGACAATTTTCATGGATTATTGTGATGACAGTGTGCATGGCACATTGAGATGACAAGGGCATGGAGCACTGTGATTACAAGGCCATGGAGTATTGTGTAGAGAGGTGTCAGGGAGCATTGTGATGACATATATAATGGTTCATTGTGAAGACAATGGCATGGAGCATTGTGATGCCAAGTGTCCTGGAGGATAGTGATGACAAAGGTTATGGAGCTTTGTGATGACAAGGGCTTGGAGCTTTGTGATGACAATGGCATGGAGCATTTTGATGACAGGGTCATGGAGCATTTGTCTGACAAGTTTCATGGATTATTGTGATGACAGTGGGCATGGCACATTGTGATGGCAAAGGCATGAAGCATTGTGATGACAAGGTCATGGACTCTTATGAAGACAGGTGTCAGGGATAATTGTAATGACATATGTCATGGTACATTGTGATGGCATTGATATGGAGCATTGCGATCCCAAGTGTCATGGAGGATTGTGATGACAAAGGTAATGGAGCATTGTGATGACAAAGATCATGTAGGAATGTGATTATACGGGCATGGAGCATTGTGATGACAAGGGCCATTGATAATTTTAATGACAACATCGTTAAACATTGTGATGACAAAGCACATGGAGCTTGCTATGAAAGAGGTCATGGGCATTGGGATGACAAGGGCATGGAAAATTGTGATGACAAGAGCCTGTAACATTGTGATGAGAAGTGTGATGGAGCGTTGTGATAACAAGGACGTGGATAATTGTGATGAAAATGGACATGGAGCATTGTGATGACCAGGGCATGGAGCATTTAGATTGCAAGATCGTAGAGCATGGTGATGAGAAGACCATGGGAAATTGTGACGACGAGTTTCATGGAGCACTGTAATGACAAGGGGCATGGAGCATTGTGTGGACAGGTGTCATGGAGCATTGTGATGACAGGGGTCAAGGAGCATTGTGATGCCAAGGGTCATGGAGCATTCTGATGAAAAGCTTGTGGAGTATTGTGATGACAATGGCATGGAGCATTGTGATGACAAGGACATGGAGCATTGTGATGACAGTGTCATGGAGTTTTGTGAAGACAGTTATCAGGGAGCATTGTGATGACATATGTAATGATCCACTGTGATGACATGGCATGGAGCATTGTGATGCCAAGTGTCATGGAGGATTGTGATGACAAACGTAATGGAGCATTGTGATGGCAAGTGTCATGGAGCATTGTGATGACAATGGCATGGAGCATTGTGATGATAAGGTTATGGAGCATTGTGATGAATAAGGCATGGATCTTTTTTCTTGACAGAGTTCAAGGAGACTTCTGACAAGTGTCTTGAGCATTGTGATGACAATATTCATGCAGCATGGTGATGACAAGGACATGGAATATTGAGATGACAGGCATCATGGAACGTTGTGATGACAAGGATCATGGAACATTGTGATGACAATGGCATGGAGAATTGTGTTGAGAATGCCCTGGAGCATTCTGATGACATGCGTCATGGAGAATTGTGATGACATATGTCCGGTCCATTGTGATGACATTGGCATGGAGCATTGTGATGACTAGTGTCATGGAGGATTGTGATGATAAAGGTAATGGAGCATTGTGATGACAAGGGCTTGGAGCATTGTGATTTCAAGGGTCTTGGAGCATTTTGATTTCATTGTGATGACAATAGCATGAAGCATTATGATGATGGGCATGGTGCATTGTGATGACAGGGTTCATGGAACATTGAGATGGAAAGGGTCATTGAGCATTCTGATTACAGGGGTTATGGAACATTGTGATGTCATGGGTCATGGAACACTTTGATGATAAGATCATGTAGCATTGCGATGACAGGGGTCATAAAACATTGTGATGACTGGGGTGAGGGAGTATAGTGATGACTAGTGATGGAACACTCTGATATCAGTGGTGAGAGAGCATTTTCATGAAAAGTGCATGGAGCATTTTGATGACATGGTTTATGGAGCTTTGTGATGACAAAGTTGTGGAGCATTATGATGAAAAGTGCATGGCATATTGAGATGACATGGGTCATGGAGCATTGTGCTGTCAAGTGCATAGACAATTGTGATGACAAGGATCATGGAGTATTGTGGTGACAAAGGCATGGAGCATTGTGATGACAATGTTCAGAAAGCATTGTGATGACAAATGTCATGTAGCATTGTGATGACTGGAGTCACGGAGAATTTTCATAAAAAAAGGTCATGGAGCATTGTGATGACAAGGGCATGGAGCATTGTGATGAAAAGTGTCTGGAGCATTGTGATGACAAGGTCATGGAGTTTGTGAAGACAGTTGTCAGGGAGCATTGTGATGAAATATGTCCGGTCCATTGTGATGGCAATGGCATGGAGCATTGTGATGCCAAGAGTCATGGAGGATTGTGATGACCAAGGTATTGGAGCATTGTGTTGACAAGGACTTGGAGCATTGTGATGACAAGGGTCATGGAGCATTTTGATTTAATTGTGATGACAAGAGCATGAAGCATTATGATGATGGGCATGGTGCATTGTGATGACAGGGTTCAAGGAGCATTGAGATGAAAGGGTCATGGAGCATTTTGATGACAGGGGTTATGGAACATTGTGATTTCAGGGGTCATGGAGCATTTTGATGATAAGGTCATGTCGCATTGTGATGACAGGGGCAATGGAACATTGTGATGACAGGGGTGAGGGAGTATAGTGATGACTAGTGATGGAACACTCTGATATCAGTGGTGAGAGAGCATTTTGATGAAAAGTGCATGGAGCATTGCGATGACATGGTTTATGGAGCATTGTGATGACAAAGTTGTGGAGCATTATGATGACAAGCGCATGGCATATTGTGATGACATGGGTCATGGAGCATTGTGCTGACAAGTGCATAGACAATTGTGATGACAAGGGTCATGGAGCATTGTAGTGACAAAGGCATGGAGCATTGTGATGATAAGGGTCAGAGAGCATTGTGATGAGAAGTTCATGGAGCATTGTGGTGACATAAGTCACAGGGTCTTGTGATGATGAGGGCATGGACAATTGTGATGACAAATGTCATGAAGCATTGTGATGACTGGAGTCACGTAGAATTTTGATAAAAAGGTCATGGACCGTTGTGATGACAAGGGCATGGAGCATTGTGATGACAAGGTCATGAGTTTTGCGAAGACAGTTGTCAGGGAGCATTGTGGTGATATATGTCATGGTCCATTATGATGACAATGGCATGGAGCATTGTGAGGCCAAGAGTCATAGAGGATTGTGATGACTAAGGTAATGGAGCATTGTGATGACAAGTGTTTGGAGCATTCTGATGACAAGGGTATGAAACATTGTGATGACAATGGCAAGGGGCATTGTGATGATAAGGGCATGGAGCATTGTGATGAAAAAGGCATTGAGCTATTTCATGACAGTGTTCAAGAAGCCTTCTGACAAGTGTTAGGGAGCATTGTGATGACAAGTGTATTGAGCAATGTGATGAAAAAGGTCATGGAGCATTGTGATGACAAGGACATGGAATATTGTGATGATAGGCATGATGGAGCGTTGTGATGAGAAGGGTCATGGAGCATTGTGAAGACAGTGGCATGGAGCATTTATTTGAGAATCCCCTGAAGCATTCTGATGTCATGTGTCATGGAGCAGTGTGATGACATATGTCCTGTCCATTGTGATGACACTGGTATGGAGCATTTGATGCCAAGTGTCATGGAGGATTATGATGACAAAGGTAATGGAGCATTGTGATGACAAGGGTTTGGAGCATTTTGATGACAACGGCATAGAGCATTGTGATGACAGGCACATGAAGAATTGGCCTGACAATTTTCATGGATTATTGTGATGACAGTGTGCATGGCACATTGAGATGACAAGGGCATGGAGCACTGTGATTACAAGGCCATGGAGTATTGTGTAGAGAGGTGTCAGGGAGCATTGTGATGACATATATAATGGTTCATTGTGAAGACAATGGCATGGAGCATTGTGATGCCAAGTGTCCTGGAGGATAGTGATGACAAAGGTTATGGAGCTTTGTGATGACAAGGGCTTGGAGCTTTGTGATGACAATGGCATGGAGCATTTTGATGACAGGGTCATGGAGCATTTGTCTGAGAAGTTTCATGGATTATTGTGATGACAGTGGGCATGGCACATTGTGATGGCAAAGGCATGAAGCATTGTGATGACAAGGTCATGGACTCTTATGAAGACAGGTGTCAGGGATAATTGTAATGACATATGTCATGGTACATTGTGATGGCATTGATATGGAGCATTGCGATCCCAAGTGTCATGGAGGATTGTAATGACAAAGGTAATGGAGCATTGTGATGACAAGGATCATGTAGGAATGTGATTTTACGGGCATGGAGCATTGTGATGACAAGGGCCATTGATAATTTTAATGACAACATCGTTAAACATTGTGATGACAAAGCACATGGAGCTTGCTATGAAAGAGGTCATGGGCATTGGGATGACAAGGGCATGGAAAATTGTGATGACAAGAGCCTGTAACATTGTGATGAGAAGTGTGATGGAGCATTGTGATAACAAGGACGTGGATAATTGTGATGAAATTGGACATGGAGCATTGTGATGACCAGGGCATGGAGCATTTAGATTACAAGACCGTAGAGCATGGTGATGAGAAGACCATGGTTAATTGTGACGACGAGTTTCATGGAGCACTGTAATGACAAGGGGCATGGAGCATTGTGAGGACAGGTGTCATGGAGCATTGTGATGACAGGGGTCAAGGAGCATTGTGATGCCAAGGGTCATGGAGCATTCTGATGAAAAGCTTGTGGAGTATTGTGATGACAATGGCATGGAGCATTGTGATGACAAGGTCATGGAGCATTGTGATGACAGGGTCATGGAGTTTTGTGAAGACAGTTATCAGGGAGCATTGTGATGACATATGTAATGATCCACTGTGATGACATGGCATGGAGCATTGTGATGCCAAGTGTCATGGAGGATTGTGATGACAAACGTAATGGAGCATTGTGATGGCAAGTGTCATGGAGCATTGTGATGACAATGACATGGAGCATTGTGATGATAAGGTTATGGAGCATTGTGATGAATAAGGCATGGATCATTTTTCTTGACAGAGTTCAAGGAGACTTCTGACAAGTGTCTTGAGCATTGTGATGACAATATTCATGCAGCATGGTGATGACAAGGACATGGAATATTGAGATGACAGGCATCATGGAACGTTGTGATGACAAGGATCATGGAACATTGTGATGACAATGGCATGGAGCATTGTGTTCAGAATGCCCTGGAGCATTCTGATGACATGCATCATGGAGAATTGTGATGACATATGTCCGGTCCATTGTGATGACATTGGCATGGAGCATTGTGATGCCTAGTGTCATGGAGGATTGTGATGATAAAGGTAATGGAGCATTGTGATGACAAGGGCTTGGAGCATTGTGATGACAAGGGTCATGGAGCATTTTGATTTCATTGTGATGACAATAGCATGAAGCATTATGATGATGGGCATGGTGCATTGTGATGACAGGGTTCATGGAACATTGAGATGGAAAGGGTCATTGAGCATTCTGATTACAGGGGTTATGGAACATTGTGATGTCATGGGTCATGGAACACTTTGATGATAAGATCATGTAGCATTGCGATGACAGGGGTCATAAAACATTGTGATGACTGGGGTGAGGGAGTATAGTGATGACTAGTGATGGAACACTCTGATATCAGTGGTGAGAGAGCATTTTCATGAAAAGTGCATGGAGCATTTTGATGACATGGTTTATGGAGCTTTGTGATGACAAAGTTGTGGAGCATTATGATGAAAAGTGCATGGCATATTGAGATGACATGGGTCATGGAGCATTGTGCTGTCAAGTGCATAGACAATTGTGATGACAAGGATCATGGAGTATTGTGGTGACAAAGGCATGGAGCATTGTGATGACAATGTTCAGAAAGCATTGTGATGACAAATGTCATGAAGCATTGTGATGACTGGAGTCACGGAGAATTTTCATAAAAAAAGGTCATGGAGCATTGTGATGACAAGGGCATGGAGCATTGTGATGAAAAGTGTCTGGAGCATTGTGATGACAAGGTCATGGAGTTTGTGAAGACAGTTGTCAGGGAGCATTGTGATGAAATATGTCCGGTCCATTGTGATGGCAATGGCATGGAGCATTGTGATGCCAAGAGTCATGGAGGATTGTGATGACCAAGGTATTGGAGCATTGTGTTGACAAGGACTTGGAGCATTGTGATGACAAGGGTCATGGAGCATTTTGATTTCATTGTGATGACAAGAGCATGAAGCATTATGATGATGGGCATGGTGCATTGTGATGACAGGGTTCAAGGAGCATTGAGATGAAAGGGTCATGGAGCATTTTGATGACAGGGGTTATGGAACATTGAGATTTCAGGGGCAATGGAACATTGTGATGACAGGGGTGAGGGAGTATAGTGATGACTAGTGATGCAACACTCTGATATCAGTGGTGAGAGAGCATTTTGATGAAAAGTGCATGGAGCATTGCGATGACATGGTTTATGGAGCATTGTGATGACAAAGTTGTGGAGCATTATGATGACAAGCGCATGGCATATTTTGATGACATGAGTCATGGGGCATTGTGCTGACAAGTGCATAGACAATTGTGATGACAAGGGTCATGGAGCATTGTGGTGACAAAGGCATGGAGCATTGTGATGACAAGGGTCAGAGAGCATTGTGATGAGAAGTTCATGGAGCATTGTGGTGACATAAGTCACAGGGTCTTGTGATGATGAGGGCATGGACAATTGTGATGACAAATATCATGAAGCATTGTGATGACTGGAGTCACGTAGAATTTTCATAAAAAGGTCATGGACCGTTGTGATGACAAGGGCATGGAGCATTGTGATGACAAGGTCATGAGTTCTGTGAAGACAGTAGTCAGGGAGCATTGTGGTGATATATGTCATGGTCCATTATGATGACAATGGCATGGAGCATTGTGAGGCCAAGAGTCATAGAGGATTGTGATGACTAAGGTAATGGAGCATTGTGATGACAAGGGTTTGGAGCATTCTGATGACAAGGGTATGAAACATTGTGATGACAATGGCAAGGAGCATTGTGATGAAAAGGGCATGGAGCGTTGTGATGAAAAAGACATTGAGCTATTTCATGACAGTGTTCAAGAAGCCTTCTGACAAGTGTTAGGGAGCATTGTGATGACAAGTGTATTGAGCACTGTGATGAAAAAGGTCATGGAGCATTGTGATGACAAGGACATGGAATATTGTGATGATAGGCATGATGGAGCGTTGTGATGAGAAGGGTCATGGAGCATTGTGAAGACAGTGGCATGGAGCATTTATTTGAGAATCCCCTGAAGCATTCTGATGTCATGTGTCATGGAGCAGTGTGATGACATATGTCCTGTCCATTGTGATGACACTGGTATGGAGCATTTGATGCCAAGTGTCATGGAGGATTATGATGACAAAGGTAATGGAGCATTGTGATGACAAGGGTTTGGAGCATTTTGATGACAACGGCATAGAGCATTGTGATGACAGGCACATGAAGAATTGGCCTGACAATTTTCATGGATTATTGTGATGACAGTGTGCATGGCACATTGAGATGACAAGGGCATGGAGCACTGTGATTACAAGGCCATGGAGTATTGTGTAGAGAGGTGTCAGGGAGCATTGTGATGACATATATAATGGTTCATTGTGAAGACAATGGCATGGAGCATTGTGATGCCAAGTGTCCTGGAGGATAGTGATGACAAAGGTTATGGAGCTTTGTGATGACAAGGGCTTGGAGCTTTGTGATGACAATGGCATGGAGCATTTTGATGACAGGGTCATGGAGCATTTGTCTGAGAAGTTTCATGGATTATTGTGATGACAGTGGGCATGGCACATTGTGATGGCAAAGGCATGAAGCATTGTGATGACAAGGTCATGGACTCTTATGAAGACAGGTGTCAGGGATAATTGTAATGACATATGTCATGGTACATTGTGATGGCATTGATATGGAGCATTGCGATCCCAAGTGTCATGGAGGATTGTAATGACAAAGGTAATGGAGCATTGTGATGACAAGGATCATGTAGGAATGTGATTTTACGGGCATGGAGCATTGTGATGACAAGGGCCATTGATAATTTTAATGACAACATCGTTAAACATTGTGATGACAAAGCACATGGAGCTTGCTATGAAAGAGGTCATGGGCATTGGGATGACAAGGGCATGGAAAATTGTGATGACAAGAGCCTGTAACATTGTGATGAGAAGTGTGATGGAGCATTGTGATAACAAGGACGTGGATAATTGTGATGAAATTGGACATGGAGCATTGTGATGACCAGGGCATGGAGCATTTAGATTACAAGACCGTAGAGCATGGTGATGAGAAGACCATGGTTAATTGTGACGACGAGTTTCATGGAGCACTGTAATGACAAGGGGCATGGAGCATTGTGAGGACAGGTGTCATGGAGCATTGTGATGACAGGGGTCAAGGAGCATTGTGATGCCAAGGGTCATGGAGCATTCTGATGAAAAGCTTGTGGAGTATTGTGATGACAATGGCATGGAGCATTGTGATGACAAGGTCATGGAGCATTGTGATGACAGGGTCATGGAGTTTTGTGAAGACAGTTATCAGGGAGCATTGTGATGACATATGTAATGATCCACTGTGATGACATGGCATGGAGCATTGTGATGCCAAGTGTCATGGAGGATTGTGATGACAAACGTAATGGAGCATTGTGATGGCAAGTGTCATGGAGCATTGTGATGACAATGACATGGAGCATTGTGATGATAAGGTTATGGAGCATTGTGATGAATAAGGCATGGATCATTTTTCTTGACAGAGTTCAAGGAGACTTCTGACAAGTGTCTTGAGCATTGTGATGACAATATTCATGCAGCATGGTGATGACAAGGACATGGAATATTGAGATGACAGGCATCATGGAACGTTGTGATGACAAGGATCATGGAACATTGTGATGACAATGGCATGGAGCATTGTGTTCAGAATGCCCTGGAGCATTCTGATGACATGCATCATGGAGAATTGTGATGACATATGTCCGGTCCATTGTGATGACATTGGCATGGAGCATTGTGATGCCTAGTGTCATGGAGGATTGTGATGATAAAGGTAATGGAGCATTGTGATGACAAGGGCTTGGAGCATTGTGATGACAAGGGTCATGGAGCATTTTGATTTCATTGTGATGACAATAGCATGAAGCATTATGATGATGGGCATGGTGCATTGTGATGACAGGGTTCATGGAACATTGAGATGGAAAGGGTCATTGAGCATTCTGATTACAGGGGTTATGGAACATTGTGATGTCATGGGTCATGGAACACTTTGATGATAAGATCATGTAGCATTGCGATGACAGGGGTCATAAAACATTGTGATGACTGGGGTGAGGGAGTATAGTGATGACTAGTGATGGAACACTCTGATATCAGTGGTGAGAGAGCATTTTCATGAAAAGTGCATGGAGCATTTTGATGACATGGTTTATGGAGCTTTGTGATGACAAAGTTGTGGAGCATTATGATGAAAAGTGCATGGCATATTGAGATGACATGGGTCATGGAGCATTGTGCTGTCAAGTGCATAGACAATTGTGATGACAAGGATCATGGAGTATTGTGGTGACAAAGGCATGGAGCATTGTGATGACAATGTTCAGAAAGCATTGTGATGACAAATGTCATGAAGCATTGTGATGACTGGAGTCACGGAGAATTTTCATAAAAAAAGGTCATGGAGCATTGTGATGACAAGGGCATGGAGCATTGTGATGAAAAGTGTCTGGAGCATTGTGATGACAAGGTCATGGAGTTTGTGAAGACAGTTGTCAGGGAGCATTGTGATGAAATATGTCCGGTCCATTGTGATGGCAATGGCATGGAGCATTGTGATGCCAAGAGTCATGGAGGATTGTGATGACCAAGGTATTGGAGCATTGTGTTGACAAGGACTTGGAGCATTGTGATGACAAGGGTCATGGAGCATTTTGATTTCATTGTGATGACAAGAGCATGAAGCATTATGATGATGGGCATGGTGCATTGTGATGACAGGGTTCAAGGAGCATTGAGATGAAAGGGTCATGGAGCATTTTGATGACAGGGGTTATGGAACATTGAGATTTCAGGGGCAATGGAACATTGTGATGACAGGGGTGAGGGAGTATAGTGATGACTAGTGATGCAACACTCTGATATCAGTGGTGAGAGAGCATTTTGATGAAAAGTGCATGGAGCATTGCGATGACATGGTTTATGGAGCATTGTGATGACAAAGTTGTGGAGCATTATGATGACAAGCGCATGGCATATTTTGATGACATGAGTCATGGGGCATTGTGCTGACAAGTGCATAGACAATTGTGATGACAAGGGTCATGGAGCATTGTGGTGACAAAGGCATGGAGCATTGTGATGACAAGGGTCAGAGAGCATTGTGATGAGAAGTTCATGGAGCATTGTGGTGACATAAGTCACAGGGTCTTGTGATGATGAGGGCATGGACAATTGTGATGACAAATATCATGAAGCATTGTGATGACTGGAGTCACGTAGAATTTTCATAAAAAGGTCATGGACCGTTGTGATGACAAGGGCATGGAGCATTGTGATGACAAGGTCATGAGTTCTGTGAAGACAGTAGTCAGGGAGCATTGTGGTGATATATGTCATGGTCCATTATGATGACAATGGCATGGAGCATTGTGAGGCCAAGAGTCATAGAGGATTGTGATGACTAAGGTAATGGAGCATTGTGATGACAAGGGTTTGGAGCATTCTGATGACAAGGGTATGAAACATTGTGATGACAATGGCAAGGAGCATTGTGATGAAAAGGGCATGGAGCGTTGTGATGAAAAAGACATTGAGCTATTTCATGACAGTGTTCAAGAAGCCTTCTGACAAGTGTTAGGGAGCATTGTGATGACAAGTGTATTGAGCACTGTGATGAAAAAGGTCATGGAGCATTGTGATGACAAGGACATGG
This sequence comes from Mesoplodon densirostris, assembly GCF_025265405.1. NCBI lineage: Eukaryota > Metazoa > Chordata > Mammalia > Artiodactyla > Ziphiidae > Mesoplodon > Mesoplodon densirostris. The sequence goes on from NC_082682.1 coordinate 6,015,846, forward strand.
AATATTGTGATGATAGGCATGATGGAGCGTTGTGATGAGAAGGGTCATGGAGCATTGTGAAGACAGTGGCATGGAGCATTTATTTGAGAATCCCCTGAAGCATTCTGATGTCATGTGTCATGGAGCAGTGTGATGACATATGTCCTGTCCATTGTGATGACACTGGCATGGAGCATTGTGATGCCAAGTGTCATGGAGGATTATGATGACAAAGGTAATGGAGCATTGTGATGACAAGGGTTTGGAGCATTTTGATGACAACGGCATAGAGCATTGTGATGAAAGGCGCATGAAGAATTGGCCTGACAATTTTCATGGACTATTGTGATGACAGTGTGCATGGCACATTTAGATGACAAGGGCATGGAGCACTGTGATTACAAGGCCATGGAGTATTGTGTAGTGAGGTGTCAGGGAGCATTGTGATGACATATATAATGGTTCATTGTGAAGACAATGGCATGGAGCATTGTGATGCCAAGTGTCCTGGAGGATAGTGATGACAAAGTTTATGGAGATTTGTGATGACAAGGGCTTGGAGCTTTGTGATGACAATGGCATGGAGCATTTTGATGACAGGGTCATGGAGCATTTGTCTGACAAGTTTCATGGATTATTGCGATGACAGTGGGCATGGCACATTGTGATGGCAAAGGCATGAAGCATTGTGATGGCAAGGTCATGGACTCTTATGAAGACAGGTGTCAGGGATAATTGTAATGACATATGTCATGGTACATTGTGATAGCATTGATATGGAGCATTGCGATCCCAAGTGTCATGGAGGATTGTGATGACAAAGGTAATGGAGCATTGTGATGACAAGGATCATGTAGGAATGTGATTATACGGGCATGGAGCATTGTGATGACAAGGGCCATTGATAATTTTAATGACAACATCGTTAAACATTGTGATGACAAAGCACATGGAGCTTGCTATGAAAGAGGTCATGGGCATTGGGATGACAAGGGCATGGAAAATTTTGAATGCAAGAGCCTGTAACATTGTGATGAGAAGTGTGATGGAGCGTTGTGATAACAAGGACGTGGATAATTGTGATGAAAATGGACATGGAGCATTGTGATGACCAGGGCATGGAGCATTTAGATTGCAAGACCGTAGAGCATGGTGATGAGAAGACCATGGGTAATTGTGACGACGAGTTTCATGGAGCACTGTAATGACAAGGGGCATGGAGCATTGTGTGGACAGGTGTCATGGAGCATTGTGATGACAGATGTCAAGGAGCATTGTGATGCCAAGGGTCATGGAGCATTCTGATGAAAAGCTTGTGGAGTATTGTGATGACAATGGCATGGAGCATTGTGATGACAAGGACATGGAGCATTGTGATGACAGGGTCATGGAGTTTTGTGAAGACAGTTATCAGGGAGCATTGTGATGACATATGTAATGATCCACTGTGATGACATGGCATGGAGCATTGTGATGCCAAGTGTCATGGAGGATTGTGATGACAAACGTAATGGAGCATTGTGATGGCAAGTGTCATGGAGCATTGTGATGACAATGGCATGGAGCATTGTGATGATAAGGTTATGGAGCACTGTGATGAAAAAGGCATGGATCTTTTTCTTGACAGAGATCAAGGAGACTTCTGACAAGTGTCTTGAGCATTGTGATGACAATATTCATGCAGCATGGTGATGACAAGGACATGGAATATTGAGATGACAGGCATCATGGAACGTTGTGATGACAAGGATCATGGAACATTGTGATGACAATGGCATGGAGCATTGTGTTGAGAATGCCCTGGAGCATTCTGATGACATGCGTCATGGAGAATTGTGATGACATATGTCCGGTCCATTGTGATGACATTGGCATGGAGCATTGTAATGCCTAGTGTCATGGAGGATTGTGATGATAAAGGTAATGGAGCATTGTGATGACAAGGGCTTGGAGCATTGTGATGACAAGGGTCATGGAGCATTTTGATTTCATTGTGATGACAATAGCATGAAGCATTATGATGATGGGCATGGTGCATTGTGATGACAGGGTTCATGGAACATTGAGATGGAAAGGGTCATGGAGCATTCTGATTACAGGGGTTATGGAACATTGTGATGTCATGGGTCATGGAACACTTTGATAATAAGGTCATGTAGCATTGCGATGACAGGGGTCATAAAACATTGTGATGACTGGGGTGAGGGAGTATAGTGATGACTAGTGATGGAACACTCTGATATCAGTGGTGAGAGAGCATTTTCATGAAAAGTGCATGGAGCATTTTGATGACATGGTTTATGGAGCTTTGTGATGACAAAGTTGTGGAGCATTATGATGAAAAGTGCATGGCATATTGAGATGACATGGGTCATGGAGCATTGTGCTGTCAAGTGCATAGAAAATTGTGATGACAAGGATCATGGAGTATTGTGGTGACAAAGGCATGGAGCATTGTGATGACAATGTTCAGAAAGCATTGTGATGACAAATGTCATGAAGCATTGTGATGACTGGAGTCACGGAGAATTTTCATAAAAAAAGGTCATGGAGCATTGTGATGACAAGGGCATGGAGCATTGTGATGAAAAGTGTCTGGAGCATTGTGATGACAAGGTCATGGAGTTTGTGAAGACAGTTGTCAGGGAGCATTGTGATGAAATATGTCCGGTCCATTGTGATGGCAATGGCATGGAGCATTGTGATGCCAAGAGTCATGGAGGATTGTGATGACCAAGGTATTGGAGCATTGTGTTGACAAGGACTTGGAGCATTGTGATGACAAGGGTCATGGAGCATTTTGATTTCATTGTGATGACAAGAGCATGAAGCATTATGATGATGGGCATGGTGCATTGTGATGACAGGGTTCAAGGAGCATTGAGATGAAAGGGTCATGGAGCATTTTGATGACAGGGGTTATGGAACATTGTGATTTCAGGGGTCATGGAGCATTGTGATGATAAGGTCATGTCGCATTGTGATGACAGGGGCAATGGAACATTGTGATGACAGGGGTGAGGGAGTATAGTGATGACTAGTGATGGAACACTCTGATATCAGTGGTGAGAGAGCATTTTGATGAAAAGTGCATGGAGCATTGCGATGACATGGTTTATGGAGCATTGTGATGACAAAGTTGTGGAGCATTATGATGACAAGCGCATGGCATATTGTGATGACATGGGTCATGGAGCATTGTGCTGACAAGTGCATAGACAATTGTGATGACAAGGGTCATGGAGCATTGTAGTGACAAAGGCATGGAGCATTGTGATGATAAGGGTCAGAGAGCATTGTGATGAGAAGTTCATGGAGCATTGTGGTGACATAAGTCACAGGGTCTTGTGATGATGAGGGCATGGACAATTGTGATGACAAATGTCATGAAGCATTGTGATGACTGGAGTCACGTAGAATTTTGATAAAAAGGTCATGGACCGTTGTGATGACAAGGGCATGGAGCATTGTGATGACAAGGTCATGAGTTTTGCGAAGACAGTTGTCAGGGAGCATTGTGGTGATATATGTCATGGTCCATTATGATGACAATGGCATGGAGCATTGTGAGGCCAAGAGTCATAGAGGATTGTGATGACTAAGGTAATGGAGCATTGTGATGACAAGTGTTTGGAGCATTCTGATGACAAGGGTATGAAACATTGTGATGACAATGGCAAGGGGCATTGTGATGATAAGGGCATGGAGCATTGTGATGAAAAAGGCATTGAGCTATTTCATGACAGTGTTCAAGAAGCCTTCTGACAAGTGTTAGGGAGCATTGTGATGACAAGTGTATTGAGCAATGTGATGAAAAAGGTCATGGAGCATTGTGATGACAAGGACATGGAATATTGTGATGATAGGCATGATGGAGCGTTGTGATGAGAAGGGTCATGGAGCATTGTGAAGACAGTGGCATGGAGCATTTATTTGAGAATCCCCTGAAGCATTCTGATGTCATGTGTCATGGAGCAGTGTGATGACATATGTCCTGTCCATTGTGATGACACTGGTATGGAGCATTGTGATGCCAAGTGTCATGGAGGATTATGATGACAAAGGTAATGGAGCATTGTGATGACAAGGGTTTGGAGCATTTTGATGACAACGGCATAGAGCATTGTGATGACAGGCACATGAAGAATTGGCCTGACAATTTTCATGGATTATTGTGATGACAGTGTGCATGGCACATTGAGATGACAAGGGCATGGAGCACTGTGATTACAAGGCCATGGAGTATTGTGTAGAGAGGTGTCAGGGAGCATTGTGATGACATATATAATGGTTCATTGTGAAGACAATGGCATGGAGCATTGTGATGCCAAGTGTCCTGGAGGATAGTGATGACAAAGGTTATGGAGCTTTGTGATGACAAGGGCTTGGAGCTTTGTGATGACAATGGCATGGAGCATTTTGATGACAGGGTCATGGAGCATTTGTCTGAGAAGTTTCATGGATTATTGTGATGACAGTGGGCATGGCACATTGTGATGGCAAAGGCATGAAGCATTGTGATGACAAGGTCATGGACTCTTATGAAGACAGGTGTCAGGGATAATTGTAATGACATATGTCATGGTACATTGTGATGGCATTGATATGGAGCATTGCGATCCCAAGTGTCATGGAGGATTGTGATGACAAAGGTAATGGAGCATTGTGATGACAAGGATCATGTAGGAATGTGATTTTACGGGCATGGAGCATTGTGATGACAAGGGCCATTGATAATTTTAATGACAACATCGTTAAACATTGTGATGACAAAGCACATGGAGCTTGCTATGAAAGAGGTCATGGGCATTGGGATGACAAGGGCATGGAAAATTGTGATGACAAGAGCCTGTAACATTGTGATGAGAAGTGTGATGGAGCATTGTGATAACAAGGACGTGGATAATTGTGATGAAATTGGACATGGAGCATTGTGATGACCAGGGCATGGAGCATTTAGATTACAAGACCGTAGAGCATGGTGATGAGAAGACCATGGTTAATTGTGACGACGAGTTTCATGGAGCACTGTAATGACAAGGGGCATGGAGCATTGTGAGGACAGGTGTCATGGAGCATTGTGATGACAGGGGTCAAGGAGCATTGTGATGCCAAGGGTCATGGAGCATTCTGATGAAAAGCTTGTGGAGTATTGTGATGACAATGGCATGGAGCATTGTGATGACAAGGTCATGGAGCATTGTGATGACAGGGTCATGGAGTTTTGTGAAGACAGTTATCAGGGAGCATTGTGATGACATATGTAATGATCCACTGTGATGACATGGCATGGAGCATTGTGATGCCAAGTGTCATGGAGGATTGTGATGACAAACGTAATGGAGCATTGTGATGGCAAGTGTCATGGAGCATTGTGATGACAATGACATGGAGCATTGTGATGATAAGGTTATGGAGCATTGTGATGAATAAGGCATGGATCATTTTTCTTGACAGAGTTCAAGGAGACTTCTGACAAGTGTCTTGAGCATTGTGATGACAATATTCATGCAGCATGGTGATGACAAGGACATGGAATATTGAGATGACAGGCATCATGGAACGTTGTGATGACAAGGATCATGGAACATTGTGATGACAATGGCATGGAGCATTGTGTTCAGAATGCCCTGGAGCATTCTGATGACATGCATCATGGAGAATTGTGATGACATATGTCCGGTCCATTGTGATGACATTGGCATGGAGCATTGTGATGCCTAGTGTCATGGAGGATTGTGATGATAAAGGTAATGGAGCATTGTGATGACAAGGGCTTGGAGCATTGTGATGACAAGGGTCATGGAGCATTTTGATTTCATTGTGATGACAATAGCATGAAGCATTATGATGATGGGCATGGTGCATTGTGATGACAGGGTTCATGGAACATTGAGATGGAAAGGGTCATTGAGCATTCTGATTACAGGGGTTATGGAACATTGTGATGTCATGGGTCATGGAACACTTTGATGATAAGATCATGTAGCATTGCGATGGCAGGGGTCATAAAACATTGTGATGACTGGGGTGAGGGAGTATAGTGATGACTAGTGATGGAACACTCTGATATCAGTGGTGAGAGAGCATTTTCATGAAAAGTGCATGGAGCATTTTGATGACATGGTTTATGGAGCTTTGTGATGACAAAGTTGTGGAGCATTATGATGAAAAGTGCATGGCATATTGAGATGACATGGGTCATGGAGCATTGTGCTGTCAAGTGCATAGACAATTGTGATGACAAGGATCATGGAGTATTGTGGTGACAAAGGCATGGAGCATTGTGATGACAATGTTCAGAAAGCATTGTGATGACAAATGTCATGAAGCATTGTGATGACTGGAGTCACGGAGAATTTTCATAAAAAAAGGTCATGGAGCATTGTGATGACAAGGGCATGGAGCATTGTGATGAAAAGTGTCTGGAGCATTGTGATGACAAGGTCATGGAGTTTGTGAAGACAGTTGTCAGGGAGCATTGTGATGAAATATGTCCGGTCCATTGTGATGGCAATGGCATGGAGCATTGTGATGCCAAGAGTCATGGAGGATTGTGATGACCAAGGTATTGGAGCATTGTGTTGACAAGGACTTGGAGCATTGTGATGACAAGGGTCATGGAGCATTTTGATTTCATTGTGATGACAAGAGCATGAAGCATTATGATGATGGGCATGGTGCATTGTGATGACAGGGTTCAAGGAGCATTGAGATGAAAGGGTCATGGAGCATTTTGATGACAGGGGTTATGGAACATTGAGATTTCAGGGGCAATGGAACATTGTGATGACAGGGGAGAGGGAGTATAGTGATGACTAGTGATGCAACACTCTGATATCAGTGGTGAGAGAGCATTTTGATGAAAAGTGCATGGAGCATTGCGATGACATGGTTTATGGAGCATTGTGATGACAAAGTTGTGGAGCATTATGATGACAAGCGCATGGCATATTTTGATGACATGAGTCATGGGGCATTGTGCTGACAAGTGCATAGACAATTGTGATGACAAGGGTCATGGAGCATTGTGGTGACAAAGGCATGGAGCATTGTGATGACAAGGGTCAGAGAGCATTGTGATGAGAAGTTCATGGAGCATTGTGGTGACATAAGTCACAGGGTCTTGTGATGATGAGGGCATGGACAATTGTGATGACAAATATCATGAAGCATTGTGATGACTGGAGTCACGTAGAATTTTCATAAAAAGGTCATGGACCGTTGTGATGACAAGGGCATGGAGCATTGTGATCACAAGGTCATGAGTTCTGTGAAGACAGTAGTCAGGGAGCATTGTGGTGATATATGTCATGGTCCATTATGATGACAATGGCATGGAGCATTGTGAGGCCAAGAGTCATAGAGGATTGTGATGACTAAGGTAATGGAGCATTGTGATGACAAGGGTTTGGAGCATTCTGATGACAAGGGTATGAAACATTGTGATGACAATGGCAAGGAGCATTGTGATGAAAAGGGCATGGAGCGTTGTGATGAAAAAGACATTGAGCTATTTCATGACAGTGTTCAAGAAGCCTTCTGACAAGTGTTAGGGAGCATTGTGATGACAAGTGTATTGAGCACTGTGATGAAAAAGGTCATGGAGCATTGTGATGACAAGGACATGGAATATTGTGATGATAGGCATGATGGAGCGTTGTGATGAGAAGGGTCATGGAGCATTGTGAAGACAGTGGCATGGAGCATTTATTTGAGAATCCCCTGAAGCATTCTGATGTCATGTGTCATGGAGCAGTGTGATGACATATGTCCTGTCCATTGTGATGACACTGGCATGGAGCATTGTGATGCCAAGTGTCATGGAGGATTATGATGACAAAGGTAATGGAGCATTGTGATGACAAGGGTTTGGAGCATTTTGATGACAACGGCATAGAGCATTGTGATGAAAGGCGCATGAAGAATTGGCCTGACAATTTTCATGGATTATTGTGATGACAGTGTGCATGGCACATTTAGATGACAAGGGCATGGAGCACTGTGATTACAAGGCCATGGAGTATTGTGTAGTGAGGTGTCAGGGAGCATTGTGATGACATATATAATGGTTCATTGTGAAGACAATGGCATGGAGCATTGTGATGCCAAGTGTCCTGGAGGATAGTGATGACAAAGTTTATGGAGATTTGTGATGACAAGGGCTTGGAGCTTTGTGATGACAATGGCATGGAGCATTTTGATGACAGGGTCATGGAGCATTTGTCTGACAAGTTTCAGGGATTATTGCGATGACAGTGGGCATGGCACATTGTGATGGCAAAGGCATGAAGCATTGTGATGGCAAGGTCATGGACTCTTATGAAGACAGGTGTCAGGGATAATTGTAATGACATATGTCATGGTACATTGTGATAGCATTGATATGGAGCATTGCGATCCCAAGTGTCATGGAGGATTGTGATGACAAAGGTAATGGAGCATTGTGATGACAAGGATCATGTAGGAATGTGATTATACGGGCATGGAGCATTGTGATGACAAGGGCCATTGATAATTTTAATGACAACATCGTTAAACATTGTGATGACAAAGCACATGGAGCTTGCTATGAAAGAGGTCATGGGCATTGGGATGACAAGGGCATGGAAAATTTTGAATGCAAGAGCCTGTAACATTGTGATGAGAAGTGTGATGGAGCGTTGTGATAACAAGGACGTGGATAATTGTGATGAAAATGGACATGGAGCATTGTGATGACCAGGGCATGGAGCATTTAGATTGCAAGACCGTAGAGCATGGTGATGAGAAGACCATGGGTAATTGTGACGACGAGTTTCATGGAGCACTGTAATGACAAGGGGCATGGAGCATTGTGTGGACAGGTGTCATGGAGCATTGTGATGACAGATGTCAAGGAGCATTGTGATGCCAAGGGTCATGGAGCATTCTGATGAAAAGCTTGTGGAGTATTGTGATGACAATGGCATGGAGCATTGTGATGACAAGGACATGGAGCATTGTGATGACAGGGTCATGGAGTTTTGTGAAGACAGTTATCAGGGAGCATTGTGATGACATATGTAATGATCCACTGTGATGACATGGCATGGAGCATTGTGATGCCAAGTGTCATGGAGGATTGTGATGACAAACGTAATGGAGCATTGTGATGGCAAGTGTCATGGAGCATTGTGATGACAATGGCATGGAGCATTGTGATGATAAGGTTATGGAGCACTGTGATGAAAAAGGCATGGATCTTTTTCTTGACAGAGATCAAGGAGACTTCTGACAAGTGTCTTGAGCATTGTGATGACAATATTCATGCAGCATGGTGATGACAAGGACATGGAATATTGAGATGACAGGCATCATGGAACGTTGTGATGACAAGGATCATGGAACATTGTGATGACAATGGCATGGAGCATTGTGTTGAGAATGCCCTGGAGCATTCTGATGACATGCGTCATGGAGAATTGTGATGACATATGTCCGGTCCATTGTGATGACATTGGCATGGAGCATTGTAATGCCTAGTGTCATGGAGGATTGTGATGATAAAGGTAATGGAGCATTGTGATGACAAGGGCTTGGAGCATTGTGATGACAAGGGTCATGGAGCATTTTGATTTCATTGTGATGACAATAGCATGAAGCATTATGATGATGGGCATAGTGCATTGTGATGACAGGGTTCATGGAACATTGAGATGGAAAGGGTCATTGAGCATTCTGATTACAGGGGTTATGGAACATTGTGATGTCATGGGTCATGGAACACTTTGATAATAAGGTCATGTAGCATTGCGATGACAGGGGTCATAAAACATTGTGATGACTGGGGTGAGGGAGTATAGTGATGACTAGTGATGGAACACTCTGATATCAGTGGTGAGAGAGCATTTTCATGAAAAGTGCATGGAGCATTTTGATGACATGGTTTATGGAGCTTTGTGATGACAAAGTTGTGGAGCATTATGATGAAAAGTGCATGGCATATTGAGATGACATGGGTCATGGAGCATTGTGCTGTCAAGTGCATAGACAATTGTGATGACAAGGATCATGGAGTATTGTGGTGACAAAGGCATGGAGCATTGTGATGACAATGTTCAGAAAGCATTGTGATGACAAATGTCATGAAGCATTGTGATGACTGGAGTCACGGAGAATTTTCATAAAAAAAGGTCATGGAGCATTGTGATGACAAGGGCATGGAGCATTGTGATGAAAAGTGTCTGGAGCATTGTGATGACAAGGTCATGGAGTTTGTGAAGACAGTTGTCAGGGAGCATTGTGATGAAATATGTCCGGTCCATTGTGATGGCAATGGCATGGAGCATTGTGATGCCAAGAGTCATGGAGGATTGTGATGACCAAGGTATTGGAGCATTGTGTTGACAAGGACTTGGAGCATTGTGATGACAAGGGTCATGGAGCATTTTGATTTCATTGTGATGACAAGAGCATGAAGCATTATGATGATGGGCATGGTGCATTGTGATGACAGGGTTCAAGGAGCATTGAGATGAAAGGGTCATGGAGCATTTTGATGACAGGGGTTATGGAACATTGTGATTTCAGGGGTCATGGAGCATTGTGATGATAAGGTCATGTCGCATTGTGATGACAGGGGCAATGGAACATTGTGATGACAGGGGTGAGGGAGTATAGTGATGACTAGTGATGGAACACTCTGATATCAGTGGTGAGAGAGCATTTTGATGAAAAGTGCATGGAGCATTGCGATGACATGGTTTATGGAGCATTGTGATGACAAAGTTGTGGAGCATTATGATGACAAGCGCATGGCATATTTTGATGACATGAGTCATGGGGCATTGTGCTGACAAGTGCAATGACAATTGTGATGACAAGGGTCATGGAGCATTGTGGTGACAAAGGCATGGAGCATTGTGATGACAAGGGTCAGAGAGCATTGTGATGAGAAGTTCATGGAGCATTGTGGTGACATAAGTCACAGGGTCTTGTGATGATGAGGGCATGGACAATTGTGATGACAAATGTCATGAAGCATTGTGATGACTGGAGTCACGTAGAATTTTGATAAAAAGGTCATGGACCGTTGTGATGACAAGGGCATGGAGCATTGTGATGACAAGGTCATGAGTTTTGCGAAGACAGTTGTCAGGGAGCATTGTGGTGATATATGTCATGGTCCATTATGATGACAATGGCATGGAGCATTGTGAGGCCAACATTCATAGAGGATTGTGATGACTAAGGTAATGGAGCATTGTGATGACAAGTGTTTGGAGCATTCTGATGACAAGGGTATGAAACGTTGTGATGACAATGGAAAGGGGCATTGTGATGATAAGGGCATGGAGCATTGTGATGAAAAAGGCATTGAGCTATTTCATGACAGTGTTCAAGAAGCCTTCTGACAAGTGTTAGGGAGCATTGTGATGACAAGTGTATTGAGCAATGTGATGAAAACGGTCATGGAGCATTGTGATGACAAGGACATGGAATATTGTGATGATAGGCATGATGGAGCGTTGTGATGAGAAGGGTCATGGAGCATTGTGAAGACAGTGGCATGGAGCATTTATTTGAGAATCCCCTGAAGCATTCTGATGTCATGTGTCATGAAGCAGTGTGATGACATATGTCCTGTCCATTGTGATGACACTGGCATGGAGCATTGTGATGCCAAGTGTCATGGAGGATTATGATGACAAAGGTAATGGAGCATTGTGATGACAAGGGTTTGGAGCATTTTGATGACAACGGCATAGAGCATTGTGATGACAGGCACATGAAGAATTGGCCTGACAATTTTCATGGATTATTGTGATGACAGTGTGCATGGCACATTGAGATGACAAGGGCATGGAGCACTGTGATTACAAGGCCATGGAGTATTGTGTAGAGAGGTGTCAGGGAGCATTGTGATGACATATATAATGGTTCATTGTGAAGACAATGGCATGGAGCATTGTGATGCCAAGTGTCCTGGAGGATAGTGATGACAAAGGTTATGGAGCTTTGTGATGACAAGGGCTTGGAGCTTTGTGATGACAAAGGCATGGAGCATTTTGATGACAGGGTCATGGAGCATTTGTCTGAGAAGTTTCATGGATTATTGTGATGACAGTGGGCATGGCACATTGTGATGGCAAAGGCATGAAGCATTGTGATGACAAGGTCATGGACTCTTATGAAGACAGGTGTCAGGGATAATTGTAATGACATATGTCATGGTACATTGTGATGGCATTGATATGGAGCATTGCGATCCCAAGTGTCATGGAGGATTGTGATGACAAAGGTAATGGAGCATTGTGATGACAAAGATCATGTAGGAATGTGATTATACGGGCATGGAGCATTGTGATGACAAGGGCCATTGATAATTTTAATGACAACATCGTTAAACATTGTGATGACAAAGCACATGGAGCTTGCTATGAAAGAGGTCATGGGCATTGGGATGACAAGGGCATGGAAAATTGTGATGACAAGAGCCTGTAACATTGTGATGAGAAGTGTGATGGAGCGTTGTGATAACAAGGACGTGGATAATTGTGATGAAAATGGACATGGAGCATTGTGATGACCAGGGCATGGAGCATTTAGATTGCAAGACCGTAGAGCATGGTGATGAGAAGACCATGGGTAATTGTGACGACGAGTTTCATGGAGCACTGTAATGACAAGAGGCATGGAGCATTGTGTGGACAGGTGTCATGGAGCATTGTGATGACAGATGTCAAGGAGCATTGTGATGCCAAGGGTCATGGAGCATTCTGATGAAAAGCTTGTGGAGTATTGTGATGACAATGGCATGGAGCATTGTGATGACAAGGACATGGAGCATTGTGATGACAGGGTCATGGAGTTTTGTGAAGACAGTTATCAGGGAGCATTGTGATGACATATGTAATGATCCACTGTGATGACATGGCATGGAGCATTGTGATGCCAAGTGTCATAGAGGATTGTGATGACAAACGTAATGGAGCATTGTGATGGCAAGTGTCATGGAGCATTGTGATGACAATGGCATGGAGCATTGTGATGATAAGGTTATGGAGCATTGTGATGAATAAGGCATGGATCTTTTTTCTTGACAGAGTTCAAGGAGACTTCTGACAAGTGTCTTGAGCATTGTGATGACAATATTCATGCAGCATGGTGATGACAAGGACATGGAATATTGAGATGACAGGCATCATGGAACGTTGTGATGACAAGGATCATGGAACATTGTGATGACAATGGCATGGAGCATTGTGTTGAGAATGCCCTGGAGCATTCTGATGACATGCGTCATGGAGAATTGTGATGACATATGTCCGGTCCATTGTGATGACATTGGCATGGAGCATTGTGATGCTTAGTGTCATGGAGGATTGTGATGATAAAGGTAATGGAGCATTGTGATGACAAGGGCTTGGAGCATTGTGATGACAAGGGTCATGGAGCATTTTGATTTCATTGTGATGACAATAGCATGAAGCATTATGATGATGGGCATGGTGCATTGTGATGACAGGGTTCATGGAACATTGAGATGGAAAGGGTCATTGAGCATTCTGATTACATGGGTTATGGAACATTGTGATGTCATGGGTCATGGAACACTTTGATGATAAGATCATGTAGCATTGCGATGACAGGGGTCATAAAACATTGTGATGACTGGGGTGAGGGAGTATAGTGATGACTAGTGATGGAACACTCTGATATCAGTGGTGAGAGAGCATTTTCATGAAAAGTGCATGGAGCATTTTGAAGACATGGTTTATGGAGCTTTGTGATGACAAAGTTGTGGAGCATTATGATGAAAAGTGCATGGCATATTGAGATGACATGGGTCATGGAGCATTGTGCTGTCAAGTGCATAGACAATTGTGATGACAAGGATCATGGAGTATTGTGGTGACAAAGGCATGGAGTATTGTGATGACAATGTTCAGAAAGCATTGTGATGACAAATGTCATGAAGCATTGTGATGACTGGAGTCACGGAGAATTTTCATAAAAAAAGGTCATGGAGCATTGTGATGACAAGGGCATGGAGCATTGTGATGAAAAGTGTCTGGAGCATTGTGATGACAAGGTCATGGAGTTTGTGAAGACAGTTGTCAGGGAGCATTGTGATGAAATATGTCCGGTCCATTGTGATGGCAATGGCATGGAGCATTGTGATGCCAAGAGTCATGGAGGATTGTGATGACCAAGGTATTGGAGCATTGTGTTGACAAGGACTTGGAGCATTGTGATGACAAGGGTCATGGAGCATTTTGATTTCATTGTGATGACAAGAGCATGAAGCATTATGATGATGGGCATGGTGCATTGTGATGACAGGGTTCAAGGAGCATTGAGATGAAAGGGTCATGGAGCATTTTGATGACAGGGGTTATGGAACATTGTGATTTCAGGGGTCATGGAGCATTGTGATGATAAGGTCATGTCGCATTGTGATGACAGGGGCAATGGAACATTGTGATGACAGGGGTGAGGGAGTATAGTGATGACTAGTGATGGAACACTCTGATATCAGTGGTGAGAGAGCATTTTGATGAAAAGTGCATGGAGCATTGCGATGACATGGTTTATGGAGCATTGTGATGACAAAGTTGTGGAGCATTATGATGACAAGCGCAAGGCATATTTTGATGACATGAGTCATGGGGCATTGTGCTGACAAGTGCATAGACAATTGTGATGACAAGGGTCATGGAGCATTGTGGTGACAAAGGCATGGAGCATTGTGATGACAAGGGTCAGAGAGCATTGTGATGAGAAGTTCATGGAGCATTGTGGTGACATAAGTCACAGGGTCTTGTGATGATGAGGGCATGGACAATTGTGATGACAAATATCATGAAGCATTGTGATGACTGGAGTCACGTAGAATTTTCATAAAAAGGTCATGGACCGTTGTGATGACAAGGGCATGGAGCATTGTGATGACAAGGTCATGAGTTCTGTGAAGACAGTAGTCAGGGAGCATTGTGGTGATATATGTCATGGTCCATTATGATGACAATGGCATGGAGCATTGTGAGGCCAAGAGTCATAGAGGATTGTGATGACTAAGGTAATGGAGCATTGTGATGACAAGTGTTTGGAGCATTCTGATGACAAGGGTATGAAACATTGTGATGACAATGGCAAGGGGCATTGTGATGATAAGGGCATGGAGCATTGTGATGAAAAAGGCATTGAGCTATTTCATGACAGTGTTCAAGAAGCCTTCTGACAAGTGTTAGGGAGCATTGTGATGACAAGTGTATTGAGCACTGTGATGAAAAAGGTCATGGAGCATTGTGATGACAAGGACATGGAATATTGTGATGATAGGCATGATGGAGCGTTGTGATGAGAAGGGTCATGGAGCATTGTGAAGACAGTGGCATGGAGCATTTATTTGAGAATCCCCTGAAGCATTCTGATGTCATGTGTCATGGAGCAGTGTGATGACATATGTCCTGTCCATTGTGATGACACTGGCATGGAGCATTGTGATGCCAAGTGTCATGGAGGATTATGATGACAAAGGTAATGGAGCATTGTGATGACAAGGGTTTGGAGCATTTTGATGACAACGGCATAGAGCATTGTGATGAAAGGCGCATGAAGAATTGGCCTGACAATTTTCATGGATTATTGTGATGACAGTGTGCATGGCACATTGAGATGACAAGGGCATGGAGCACTGTGATTACAAGGCCATGGAGTATTGTGTAGTGAGGTGTCAGGGAGCATTGTGATGACATATATAATGGTTCATTGTGAAGACAATGGCATGGAGCATTGTGATGCCAAGTGTCCTGGAGGATAGTGATGACAAAGTTTATGGAGCTTTGTGATGACAAGGGCTTGGAGCTTTGTGATGACAAAGGCATGGAGCATTTTGATGACAGGGTCATGGAGCATTTGTCTGACAAGTTTCATGGATTATTGCGATGACAGTGGGCATGGCACATTGTGATGGCAAAGGCATGAAGCATTGTGATGACAAGGTCATGGACTCTTATGAAGACAGGTGTCAGGGTTAATTGTAATGAAATATGTCATGGTACATTGTGATAGCATTGATATGGAGCATTGCGATCCCAAGTGTCATGGAGGATTGTGATGACAAAGGTAATGGAGCATTGTGATGACAAGGATCATGTAGGAATGTGATTATACGGGCATGGAGCATTGTGATGACAAGGGCCATTGATAATTTTAATGACAACATCGTTAAACATTGTGATGACAAAGCACATGGAGCTTGCTATGAAAGAGGTCATGGGCATTGGGATGACAAGGGCATGGAAAATTTTGATGGCAATAGCCTGTAACATTGTGATGAGAAGTGTGATGGAGCGTTGTGATAACAAGGACGTGGATAATTGTGATGAAAATGGACATGGAGCATTGTGATGACCAGGGCATGGAGCATTTAGATTGCAAGACCGTAGAGCATGGTGATGAGAAGACCATGGGTAATTGTGACGACGAGTTTCATGGAGCACTGTAATGACAAGGGGCATGTAGCATTGTGTGGACAGGTGTCATGGAGCATTGTGATGACAGATGTCAAGGAGCATTGTGATGCCAAGGGTCATGGAGCATTCTGATGAAAAGCTTGTGGAGTATTGTGATGACAATGGCATGGAGCATTGTGATGACAAGGACATGGAGCATTGTGATGACAGGGTCATGGAGTTTTGTGAAGACAGTTATCAGGGAGCATTGTGATGACATATGTAATGATCCACTGTGATGACATGGCATGGAGCATTGTGATGCCAAGTGTCATGGAGGATTGTGATGACAAACGTAATGGAGCATTGTGATGGCAAGTGTCATGGAGCATTGTGATGACAATGGCATGGAGCATTGTGATGATAAGGTTATGGAGCATTGTGATGAATAAGGCATGGATCTTTTTTCTTGACAGAGTTCAAGGAGACTTCTGACAAGTGTCTTGAGCATTGTGATGACAATATTCATGCAGCATGGTGATGACAAGGACATGGAATATTGAGATGACAGGCATCATGGAACGTTGTGATGACAAGGATCATGGAACATTGTGATGACAATGGCATGGAGCATTGTGTTGAGAATGCCCTGGAGCATTCTGATGACATGCGTCATGGAGAATTGTGATGACATATGTCCGGTCCATTGTGATGACATTGGCATGGAGCATTGTGATGCCTAGTGTCATGGAGGATTGTGATGATAAAGGTAATGGAGCATTGTGATGACAAGGGCTTGGAGCATTGTGATGACAAGGGTCATGGAGCATTTTGATTTCATTGTGATGACAATAGCATGAAGCATTATGATGATGGGCATGGTGCATTGTGATGACAGGGTTCATGGAACATTGAGATGGAAAGGGTCATTGAGCATTCTGATTACAGGGGTTATGGAACATTGTGATGTCATGGGTCATGGAACACTTTGATGATAAGATCATGTAGCATTGCGATGACAGGGGTCATAAAACATTGTGATGACTGGGGTGAGGGAGTATAGTGATGACTAGTGATGGAACACTCTGATATCAGTGGTGAGAGAGCATTTTCATGAAAAGTGCATGGAGCATTTTGAAGACATGGTTTATGGAGCTTTGTGATGACAAAGTTGTGGAGCATTATGATGAAAAGTGCATGGCATATTGAGATGACATGGGTCATGGAGCATTGTGCTGTCAAGTGCATAGACAATTGTGATGACAAGGATCATGGAGTATTGTGGTGACAAAGGCATGGAGCATTGTGATGACAATGTTCAGAAAGCATTGTGATGACAAATGTCATGAAGCATTGTGATGACTGGAGTCACGGAGAATTTTCATAAAAAAAGGTCATGGAGCATTGTGATGACAAGGGCATGGAGCATTGTGATGAAAAGTGTCTGGAGCATTGTGATGACAAGGTCATGGAGTTTGTGAAGACAGTTGTCAGGGAGCATTGTGATGAAATATGTCCGGTCCATTGTGATGGCAATGGCATGGAGCATTGTGATGCCAAGAGTCATGGAGGATTGTGATGACAAAGGTATTGGAGCATTGTGTTGACAAGGACTTGGAGCATTGTGATGACAAGGGTCATGGAGCATTTTGATTTCATTGTGATGACAAGAGCATGAAGCATTATGATGATGGGCATGGTGCATTGTGATGACAGGGTTCAAGGAGCATTGAGATGAAAGGGTCATGGAGCATTTTGATGACAGGGGTTATGGAACATTGTGATTTCAGGGGTCATGGAGCATTGTGATGATAAGGTCATGTCGCATTGTGATGACAGGGGCAATGGAACATTGTGATGACAGGGGTGAGGGAGTATAGTGATGACTAGTGATGGAACACTCTGATATCAGTGGTGAGAGAGCATTTTGATGAAAAGTGCATGGAGCATTGCGATGACATGGTTTATGGAGCATTGTGATGACAAAGTTGTGGAGCATTATGATGACAAGCGCATGGCATATTTTGATGACATGAGTCATGGGGCATTGTGCTGACAAGTGCATAGACAATTGTGATGACAAGGGTCATGGAGCATTGTGGTGACAAATGCATGGAGCATTGTGATGACAAGGGTCAGAGAGCATTGTGATGAGAAGTTCATGGAGCATTGTGGTGACATAAGTCACAGGGTCTTGTGATGATGAGGGCATGGACAATTGTGATGACAAATATCATGAAGCATTGTGATGACTGGAGTCACGTAGAATTTTCATAAAAAGGTCATGGACCGTTGTGATGACAAGGGCATGGAGCATTGTGATGACAAGGTCATGAGTTCTGTGAAGACAGTAGTCAGGGAGCATTGTGGTGATATATGTCATGGTCCATTATGATGACAATGGCATGGAGCATTGTGAGGCCAAGAGTCATAGAGGATTGTGATGACTAAGGTAATGGAGCATTGTGATGACAAGGGTTTGGAGCATTCTGATGACAAGGGTATGAAACATTGTGATGACAATGGCAAGGGGCATTGTGATGATAAGGGCATGGAGCATTGTGATGAAAAAGGCATTGAGCTATTTCATGACAGTGTTCAAGAAGCCTTCTGACAAGTGTTAGGGAGCATTGTGATGACAAGTGTATTGAGCAATGTGATGAAAAAGGTCATGGAGCATTGTGATGACAAGGACATGGAATATTGTGATGATAGGCATGATGGAGTGTTGTGATGAGAAGGGTCATGGAGCATTGTGAAGACAGTGGCATGGAGCATTTATTTGAGAATCCCCTGAAGCATTCTGATGTCATGTGTCATGAAGCAGTGTGATGACATATGTCCTGTCCATTGTGATGACACTGGCATGGAGCATTGTGATGCCAAGTGTCATGGAGGATTATGATGACAAAGGTAATGGAGCATTGTGATGACAAGGGTTTGGAGCATTTTGATGACAACGGCATAGAGCATTGTGATGACAGGCACATGAAGAATTGGCCTGACAATTTTCATGGATTATTGTGATGACAGTGTGCATGGCACATTGAGATGACAAGGGCATGGAGCACTGTGATTACAAGGCCATGGAGTATTGTGTAGAGAGGTGTCAGGGAGCATTGTGATGACATATATAAAGGTTCATTGTGAAGACAATGGCATGGAGCATTGTGATGCCAAGTGTCCTGGAGGATAGTGATGACAAAGGTTATGGAGCTTTGTGATGACAAGGGCTTGGAGCTTTGTGATGACAAAGGCATGGAGCATTTTGATGACAGGGTCATGGAGCATTTGTCTGACAAGTTTCATGGATTATTGTGATGACAGTGGGCATGGCACATTGTGATGGCAAAGGCATGAAGCATTGTGATGACAAGGTCATGGACTCTTATGAAGACAGGTGTCAGGGATAATTGTAATGACATATGTCATGGTACATTGTGATGGCATTGATATGGAGCATTGCGATCCCAAGTGTCATGGAGGATTGTGATGACAAAGGTAATGTAGCATTGTGATGACAAGGATCATGTAGGAATGTGATTATACGGGCATGGAGCATTGTGATGACAAGGGCCATTGATAATTTTAATGACAACATCGTTAAACATTGTGATGACAAAGCACATGGAGCTTGCTATGAAAGAGGTCATGGGCATTGGGATGACAAGGGCATGGAAAATTGTGATGACAAGAGCCTGTAACATTGTGATGAGAAGTGTGATGGAGCGTTGTGATAACAAGGACGTGGATAATTGTGATGAAAATGGACATGGAGCATTGTGATGACCAGGGCATGGAGCATTTAGATTGCAAGATCGTAGAGCATGGTGATGAGAAGACCATGGGTAATTGTGACGACGAGTTTCATGGAGCACTGTAATGACAAGGGGCATGGAGCATTGTGTGGACAGGTGTCATGGAGCATTGTGATGACAGGGGTCAAGGAGCATTGTGATGCCAAGGGTCATGGAGCATTCTGATGAAAAGCTTGTGGAGTATTGTGATGACAATGGCATGGAGCATTGTGATGACAAGGACATGGAGCATTGTGATGACAGGGTCATGGAGTTTTGTGAAGACAGTTATCAGGGAGCATTGTGATGACATATGTAATGATCCACTGTGATGACATGGCATGGAGCATTGTGATGCCAAGTGTCATGGAGGATTGTGATGACAAACGTAATGGAGCATTGTGATGGCAAGTGTCATGGAGCATTGTGATGACAATGGCATGGAGCATTGTGATGATAAGGTTATGGAGCATTGTGATGAATAAGGCATGGATCTTTTTTCTTGACAGAGTTCAAGGAGACTTCTGACAAGTGTCTTGAGCATTGTGATGACAATATTCATGCAGCATGGTGATGACAAGGACATGGAATATTGAGATGACAGGCATCATGGAACGTTGTGATGACAAGGATCATGGAACATTGTGATGACAATGGCATGGAGCATTGTGTTGAGAATGCCCTGGAGCATTCTGATGACATGCGTCATGGAGAATTGTGATGACATATGTCCGGTCCATTGTGATGACATTGGCATGGAGCATTGTGATGCCTAGTGTCATGGAGGATTGTGATGATAAAGGTAATGGAGCATTGTGATGACAAGGGCTTGGAGCATTGTGATGACAAGGGTCATGGAGCATTTTGATTTCATTGTGATGACAATAGCATGAAGCATTATGATGATGGGCATGGTGCATTGTGATGACAGGGTTCATGGAACATTGAGATGGAAAGGGTCATTGAGCATTCTGATTACAGGGGTTATGGAACATTGTGATGTCATGGGTCATGGAACACTTTGATGATAAGATCATGTAGCATTGCGATGACAGGGGTCATAAAACATTGTGATGACTGGGGTGAGGGAGTATAGTGATGACTAGTGATGGAACACTCTGATATCAGTGGTGAGAGAGCATTTTCATGAAAAGTGCATGGAGCATTTTGAAGACATGGTTTATGGAGCTTTGTGATGACAAAGTTGTGGAGCATTATGATGAAAAGTGCATGGCATATTGAGATGACATGGGTCATGGAGCATTGTGCTGTCAAGTGCATAGACAATTGTGATGACAAGGATCATGGAGTATTGTGGTGACAAAGGCATGGAGCATTGTGATGACAATGTTCAGAAAGCATTGTGATGACAAATGTCATGAAGCATTGTGATGACTGGAGTCACGGAGAATTTTCATAAAAAAAGCTCATGGAGCATTGTGATGACAAGGGCATGGAGCATTGTGATGAAAAGTGTCTGGAGCATTGTGATGACAAGGTCATGGAGTTTGTGAAGACAGTTGTCAGGGAGCATTGTGATGAAATATGTCCGGTCCATTGTGATGGCCATGGCATGGAGCATTGTGATGCCAAGAGTCATGGAGGATTGTGATGACAAAGGTATTGGAGCATTGTGTTGACAAGGACTTGGAGCATTGTGATGACAAGGGTCATGGAGCATTTTGATTTCATTGTGATGACAAGAGCATGAAGCATTATGATGATGGGCATGGTGCATTGTGATGACAGAGTTCAAGGAGCATTGAGATGAAAGGGTCATGGAGCATTTTGATGACAGGGGTTATGGAACATTGTGATTTCAGGGGTCATGGAGCATTGTGATGATAAGGTCATGTCGCATTGTGATGACAGGGGCAATGGAACATTGTGATGACAGGGGTGAGGGAGTATAGTGATGACTAGTGATGGAACACTCTGATATCAGTGGTGAGAGAGCATTTTGATGAAAAGTGCATGGAGCATTGCGATGACATGGTTTATGGAGCATTGTGATGACAAAGTTGTGGAGCATTATGATGACAAGCGCAAGGCATATTTTGATGACATGAGTCATGGGGCATTGTGCTGACAAGTGCATAGACAATTGTGATGACAAGGGTCATGGAGCATTGTGGTGACAAAGGCATGGAGCATTGTGATGACAAGGGTCAGAGAGCATTGTGATGAGAAGTTCATGGAGCATTGTGGTGACATAAGTCACAGGGTCTTGTGATGATGAGGGCATGGACAATTGTGATGACAAATATCATGAAGCATTGTGATGACTGGAGTCACGTAGAATTTTCATAAAAAGGTCATGGACCGTTGTGATGACAAGGGCATGGAGCATTGTGATGACAAGGTCATGAGTTCTGTGAAGACAGTAGTCAGGGAGCATTGTGGTGATATATGTCATGGTCCATTATGATGACAATGGCATGGAGCATTGTGAGGCCAAGAGTCATAGAGGATTGTGATGACTAAGGTAATGGAGCATTGTGATGACAAGGGTTTGGAGCATTCTGATGACAAGGGTATGAAACATTGTGATGACAATGGCAAGGGGCATTGTGATGATAAGGGCATGGAGCATTGTGATGAAAAAGGCATTGAGCTATTTCATGACAGTGTTCAAGAAGCCTTCTGACAAGTGTTAGGGAGCATTGTGATGACAAGTGTATTGAGCAATGTGATGAAAAAGGTCATGGAGCATTGTGATGACAAGGGTTTGGAGCATTTTGATGACAACGGCATAGAGCATTGTGATGAAAGGCGCATGAAGAATTGGCCTGACAATTTTCATGGATTATTGTGATGACAGTGTGCATGGCACATTTAGGTGACAAGGGCATGGAGCACTGTGATTACAAGGCCATGGAGTATTGTGTAGTGAGGTGTCAGGGAGCATTGTGATGACATATATAGTGGTTCATTGTGAAGACAATGGCATGGAGCATTGTGATGCCAAGTGTCCTGGAGGATAGTGATGACAAAGTTTATGGAGATTTGTGATGACAAGGGCTTGGAGCTTTGTGATGACAATGGCATGGAGCATTTTGATGACAGGGTCATGGAGCATTTGTCTGACAAGTTTCATGGATTATTGCGATGACAGTGGGCATGGCACATTGTGATGGCAAAGGCATGAAGCATTGTGATGACAAGGTCATGGACTCTTATGAAGACAGGTGTCAGGGATAATTGTAATGAAATATGTCATGGTACATTGTGATAGCATTGATATGGAGTATTGCGATCCCAAGTGTCATGGAGGATTGTGATGACAAAGGTAATGGAGCATTGTGATGACAAGG
This sequence comes from Mesoplodon densirostris, assembly GCF_025265405.1. Lineage (NCBI taxonomy): Eukaryota > Metazoa > Chordata > Mammalia > Artiodactyla > Ziphiidae > Mesoplodon > Mesoplodon densirostris. The sequence continues at coordinate 6,039,357 of NC_082682.1, forward strand.
ATCATGTAGGAATGTGATTATACGGGCATGGAGCATTGTGATGACAAGGGCCATTGATAATTTTAATGACAACATCGTTAAACATTGTGATGACAAAGCACATGGAGCTTGCTATGAAAGAGGTCATGGGCATTGGGATGACAAGGGCATGGAAAATTTTGATGGCAAGAGCCTGTAACATTGTGATGAGAAGTGTGATGGAGCGTTGTGATAACAAGGACGTGGATAATTGTGATGAAAATGGACATGGAGCATTGTGATGACCAGGGCATGGAGCATTTAGATTGCAAGACCGTAGAGCATGGTGATGAGAAGACCATGGGTAATTGTGACGACGAGTTTCATGGAGCACTGTAATGACAAGGGGCATGGAGCATTGTGTGGACAGGTGTCATGGAGCATTGTGATGACAGGGGTCAAGGAGCATTGTGATGCCAAGGGTCATGGAGCATTCTGATGAAAAGCTTGTGGAGTATTGTGATGACAATGGCATGGAGCATTGTGATGACAAGGACATGGAGCATTGTGATGACAGGGTCATGGAGTTTTGTGAAGACAGTTATCAGGGAGCATTGTGATGACATATGTAATGATCCACTGTGATGACATGGCATGGAGCATTGTGATGCCAAGTGTCATGGAGGATTGTGATGACAAACGTAATGGAGCATTGTGATGGCAAGTGTCATGGAGCATTGTGATGACAATGGCATGGAGCATTGTGATGATAAGGTTATGGAGCACTGTGATGAAAAAGGCATGGATCTCTTTCTTGACAGAGATCAAGGAGACTTCTGACAAGTGTCTTGAGCATTGTGATGACAATATTCATGCAGCATGGTGATGACAAGGACATGGAATATTGAGATGACAGGCATCATGGAACGTTGTGATGACAAGGATCATGGAACATTGTGATGACAATGGCATGGAGCATTGTGTTGAGAATGCCCTGGAGCATTCTGATGACATGCGTCATGGAGAATTGTGATGACATATGTCCGGTCCATTGTGATGACATTGGCATGGAGCATTGTAATGCCTAGTGTCATGGAGGATTGTGATGATAAAGGTAATGGAGCATTGTGATGACAAGGGCTTGGAGCATTGTGATGACAAGGGTCATGGAGCATTTTGATTTCATTGTGATGACAATAGCATGAAGCATTATGATGATGGGCATGGTGCATTGTGATGACAGGGTTCATGGAACATTGAGATGGAAAGGGTCATTGAGCATTCTGATTACAGGGGTTATGGAACATTGTGATGTCATGGGTCATGGAACACTTTGATAATAAGGTCATGTAGCATTGCGATGACAGGGGTCATAAAACATTGTGATGACTGGGGTGAGGGAGTATAGTGATGACTAGTGATGGAACACTCTGATATCAGTGGTGAGAGAGCATTTTCACGAAAAGTGCATGGAGCATTTTGATGACATGGTTTATGGAGCTTTGTGATGACAAAGTTGTGGAGCATTATGATGAAAAGTGCATGGCATATTGAAATGACATGGGTCATGGAGCATTGTGCTGTCAAGTGCATAGACAATTGTGATGACAAGGATCATGGAGTATTGTGGTGACAAAGGCATGGAGCATTGTGATGACAATGTTCAGAAAGCATTGTGATGACAAATGTCATGAAGCATTGTGATGACTGGAGTCACGGAGAATTTTCATAAAAAAAGGTCATGGAGCATTGTGATGACAAGGGCATGGAGCATTGTGATGAAATAAGTCTGGTCCATTGTGATGACAATGGCATGGAGCATTGTGATGCCAAGAGTCATGGAGGATTGTGATGACAAAGGTATTGGAGCATTGTGTTGACAAGGACTTGGAGCATTGTGATGACAAGGGTCATGGAGCATTTTGATTTCATTGTGATGACAAGAGCATGAAGCATTATGATGATGGGCATGGTGCATTGTGATGACAGGGTTCAAGGAGCATTGAGATGAAAGGGTCATGGAGCATTTTGATGACAGGGGTTATGGAACATTGTGATTTCAGGGGTCATGGAGCATTGTGATGATAAGGTCATGTCGCATTGTGATGACAGGGGCAATGGAACATTGTGATGACAGGGGTGAGGGAGTATAGTGATGACTAGTGATGGAACACTCTGATATCAGTGGTGAGAGAGCATTTTGATGAAAAGTGCATGGAGCATTGCGATGACATGGTTTATGGAGCATTGTGATGACAAAGTTGTGGAGCATTATGATGACAAGCGCATGGCATAATTTGATGACATGAGTCATGGGGCATTGTGCTGACAAGTGCAATGACAATTGTGATGACAAGGGTCATGGAGCATTGTGGTGACTAAGGCATGGAGCATTGTGATGACAAGGGTCAGAGAGCATTGTGATGAGAAGTTCATGGAGCATTGTGATGACATAAGTCACAGGGTCTTGTGATGATGAGGGCATGGACAATTGTGATGACAAATGTCATGAAGCATTGTGATGACTGGAGTCACGTAGAATTTTGATAAAAAGGTCATGGACCGTTGTGATGACAAGGGCATGGAGCATTGTGATGACAAGGTCATGAGTTTTGCGAAGACAGTTGTCAGGGAGCATTGTGGTGATATATGTCATGGTCCATTATGATGACAATGCCATGGAGCATTGTGAGGCCAAGATTCATAGAGGATTGTGATGACTAAGGTAATGGAGCATTGTGATGACAAGTGTTTGGAGCATTCTGATGACAAGGGTATGAAACGTTGTGATGACAATGGCAAGGGGCATTGTGATGATAAGGGCATGGAGCATTGTGATGAAAAAGGCATTGAGCTATTTCATGACAGTGTTCAAGAAGCCTTCTGACAAGTTTTAGGGAGCATTGTGATGACAAGTGTATTGAGCAATGTGATGAAAAAGGTCATGGAGCATTGTGATGACAAGGACATGGAATATTGTGATGATAGGCATGATGGAGCGTTGTGATGAGAAGTGTCATGGAGCATTGTGAAGACAGTGGCATGGAGCATTTATTTGAGAATCCCCTGAAGCATTCTGATGTCATGTGTCATGAAGCAGTGTGATGACATATGTCCTGTCCATTGTGATGACACTGGCATGGAGCATTGTGATGCCAAGTGTCATGGAGGATTATGATGACAAAGGTAATTGAGCATTGTGATGACAAGGGTTTGGAGCATTTTGATGACAACGGCATAGAGCATTGTGATGACAGGCACATGAAGAATTGGCCTGACAATTTTCATGGATTATTGTGATGACAGTGTGCATGGCACATTGAGATGACAAGGGCATGGAGCACTGTGATTACAAGGCCATGGAGTATTGTGTAGAGAGGTGTCAGGGAGCATTGTGATGACATATATAATGGTTCATTGTGAAGACAATGGCATGGAGCATTGTGATGCCAAGTGTCCTGGAGGATAGTGATGACAAAGGTTATGGAGCTTTGTGATGACAAAGGCATGGAGCATTTTGATGACAGGGTCATGGAGCATTTGTCTGACAAGTTTCATGGATTATTGTGATGACAGTGGGCATGGCACATTGTGATGGCAAAGGCATGAAGCATTGTGATAACAAGGTCATGGACTCTTATGAAGACAGGTGTCAGGGATAATTGTAATGACATATGTCATGGTACATTGTGATGGCATTGATATGGAGCATTGCGATCCCAAGTGTCATGGAGGATTGTGATGACAAAGGTAATGGAGCATTGTGATGACAAAGATCATTTAGGAATGTGATTATACGGGCATGGAGCATTGTGATGACAAGGGCCATTGATAATTTTAATGACAACATCGTTAAACATTGTGATGACAAAGCACATGGAGCTTGCTATGAAAGAGGTCATGGGCATTGGGATGACAAGGGCATGGAAAATTGTGATGACAAGAGCCTGTAACATTGTGATGAGAAGTGTGATGGAGCGTTGTGATAACAAGGACGTGGATAATTGTGATGAAAATGGACATGGAGCATTGTGATGACCAGGGCATGGAGCATTTAGATTGCAAGATCGTAGAGCATGGTGATGAGAAGACCATGGGTAATTGTGACGACGAGTTTCATGGAGCACTGTAATGACAAGGGGCATGGAGCATTGTGTGGACAGGTGTCATGGAGCATTGTGATGACAGATGTCAAGGAGCATTGTGATACCAAGGGTCATGGAGCATTCTGATGAAAAGCTTGTGGAGTATTGTGATGACAATGGCATGGAGCATTGTGATGACAAGGACATGGAGCATTGTGATGACAGGGTCATGGAGTTTTGTGAAGACAGTTATCAGGGAGCATTGTGATGACATATGTAATGATCCACTGTGATGACATGGCATGGAGCATTGTGATGCCAAGTGTCATGGAGGATTGTGATGACAAACGTAATGGAGCATTGTGATGGCAAGTGTCATGGAGCATTGTGATGACAATGGCATGGAGCATTGTGATGATAAGGTTATGGAGCACTGTGATGAATAAGGCATGGATCTTTATTCTTGACAGAGTTCAAGGAGACTTTTGACAAATGTCTTGAGCATTGTGATGACAATATTCATGCAGCATGGTGATGACAAGGACATGGAATATTGAGATGACAGGCATCATGGAACGTTGTGATGACAAGGATCATGGAACATTGTGATGACAATGGCATGGAGCATTGTGTTGAGAATGCCCTGGAGCATTCTGATGACATGCGTCATGGAGAATTGTGATGACATATGTCCGGTCCATTGTGATGACATTGGCATGGAGCATTGTAATGCCTAGTGTCATGGAGGATTGTGATGATAAAGGTAATGGAGCATTGTGATGACAAGGGCTTGGAGCATTGTGATGACAAGGGTCATGGAGCATTTTGATTTCATTGTGATGACAATAGCATGAAGCATTATGATGATGGGCATGGTGCATTGTGATGACAGGGTTCATGGAACATTGAGATGGAAAGGGTCATTGAGCATTCTGATTACAGGGGTTATGGAACATTGTGATGTCATGGGTCATGGAACACTTTGATAATAAGGTCATGTAGCATTGCGATGACAGGGGTCATAAAACATTGTGATGACTGGGGTGAGGGAGTATAGTGATGACTAGTGATGGAACACTCTGATATCAGTGGTGAGAGAGCATTTTCACGAAAAGTGCATGGAGCATTTTGATGACATGGTTTATGGAGCTTTCTGATGACAAAGTTGTGGAGCATTATGATGAAAAGTGCATGGCATATTGAAATGACATGGGTCATGGAGCATTGTGCTGTCAAGTGCATAGACAATTGTGATGACAAGGATCATGGAGTATTGTGGTGACAAAGGCATGGAGCATTGTGATGACAATGTTCAGAAAGCATTGTGATGACAAATGTCATGAAGCATTGTGATGACTGGAGTCACGGAGAATTTTCATAAAAAAAGGTCATGGAGCATTGTGATGACAAGGGCATGGAGCATTGTGATGAAATAAGTCTGGTCCATTGTGATGACAATGGCATGGAGCATTGTGATGCCAAGAGTCATGGAGGATTGTGATGACAAAGGTATTGGAGCATTGTGTTGACAAGGACTTGGAGCATTGTGATGACAAGGGTCATGGAGCATTTTGATTTCATTGTGATGACAAGAGCATGAAGCATTATGATGATGGGCATGGTGCATTGTGATGACAGGGTTCAAGGAGCATTGAGATGAAAGGGTCATGGAGCATTTTGATGACAGGGGTTATGGAACATTGTGATTTCAGGGGTCATGGAGCATTGTGATGATAAGGTCATGTCGCATTGTGATGACAGGGGCAATGGAACATTGTGATGACAGGGGTGAGGGAGTATAGTGATGACTAGTGATGGAACACTCTGATATCAGTGGTGAGAGAGCATTTTGATGAAAAGTGCATGGAGCATTGCGATGACATGGTTTATGGAGCATTGTGATGACAAAGTTGTGGAGCATTATGATGACAAGCGCATGGCATAATTTGATGACATGAGTCATGGGGCATTGTGCTGACAAGTGCAATGACAATTGTGATGACAAGGGTCATGGAGCATTGTGGTGACTAAGGCATGGAGCATTGTGATGACAAGGGTCAGAGAGCATTGTGATGAGAAGTTCATGGAGCATTGTGATGACATAAGTCACAGGGTCTTGTGATGATGAGGGCATGGACAATTGTGATGACAAATGTCATGAAGCATTGTGATGACTGGAGTCACGTAGAATTTTGATAAAAAGGTCATGGACCGTTGTGATGACAAGGGCATGGAGCATTGTGAGGCCAAGAGTCATAGAGGATTGTGATGACTAAGGTAATGGAGCATTGTGATGACAAGTGTTTGGAGCATTCTGATGACAAGGGTATGAAACGTTGTGATGTCAATGGCAAGGGGCATTGTGATGATAAGGGCATGGAGCATTGTGATGAAAAAGGCATTGAGCTATTTCATGACAGTGTTCAAGAAGCCTTCTGACAAGTGTTAGGGAGCATTGTGATGACAAGTGTATTGAGCAATGTGATGAAAAAGGTCATGGAGCATTGTGATGACAAGGACATGGAATATTGTGATGATAGGCATGATGGAGCGTTGTGATGAGAAGGGTCATGGAGCATTGTGAAGACAGTGGCATGGAGCATTTATTTGAGAATCCCCTGAAGCATTCTGATGTCATGTGTCATGAAGCAGTGTGATGACATATGTCCTGTCCATTGTGATGACACTGGCATGGAGCATTGTGATGCCAAGTGTCATGGAGGATTATGATGACAAAGGTAATGGAGCATTGTGATGACAAGGGTTTGGAGCATTTTGATGACAACGGCATAGAGCATTGTGATGACAGGCACATGAAGAATTGGCCTGACAATTTTCATGGATTATTGTGATGACAGTGTGCATGGCACATTGAGATGACAAGGGCATGGAGCACTGTGATTACAAGGCCATGGAGTATTGTGTAGAGAGGTGTCAGGGAGCATTGTGATGACATATATAATGGTTCATTGTGAAGACAATGGCATGGAGCATTGTGATGCCAAGTGTCCTGGAGGATAGTGATGACAAAGGTTATGGAGATTTGTGATGACAAGGGCTTGGAGCTTTGTGATGACAAAGGCATGGAGCATTTTGATGACAGGGTCATGGAGCATTTGTCTGACAAGTTTCATGGATTATTGTGATGACAGTGGGCATGGCACATTGTGATGGCAAAGGCATGAAGCATTGTGATGACAAGGTCATGGACTCTTATGAAGACAGGTGTCAGGGATAATTGTAATGACATATGTCATGGTACATTGTGATGGCATTGATATGGAGCATTGCGATCCCAAGTGTCATGGAGGATTGTGATGACAAAGGTAATGGAGCATTGTGATGACAAGGATCATGTAGGAATGTGATTATACGGGCATGGAGCATTGTGATGACAAGGGCCATTGATAATTTTAATGACAACATCGTTAAACATTGTGATGACAAAGCACATGGAGCTTGCTATGAAAGAGGTCATGGACATTGGGATGACAAGGGCATGGAAAATTGTGATGACAAGAGCCTGTAACATTGTGATGAGAAGTGTGATGGAGCGTTGTGATAACAAGGACGTGGATAATTGTGATGAAAATGGACATGGAGCATTGTGATGACCAGGGCATGGAGCATTTAGATTGCAAGATCGTAGAGCATGGTGATGAGAAGACCATGGGTAATTGTGACGACGAGTTTCATGGAGCACTGTAATGACAAGGGGCATGGAGCATTGTGTGGACAGGTGTCATGGAGCATTGTGATGACAGGGGTCAAGGAGCATTGTGATGCCAAGGGTCATGGAGCATTCTGATGAAAAGCTTGTGGAGTATTGTGATGACAATGGCATGGAGCATTGTGATGACAAGGACATGGAGCATTGTGATGACAGGGTCATGGAGTTTTGTGAAGACAGTTATCAGGGAGCATTGTGATGACATATTTAATGATCCACTGTGATGACATGGCATGGAGCATTGTGATGCCAAGTGTCATGGAGGATTGTGATGACAAACGTAATGGAGCATTGTGATGGCAAGTGTCATGGAGCATTGTGATGACAATGGCATGGAGCATTGTGATGATAAGGTTATGGAGCATTGTGATGAATAAGGCATGGATCTTTTTTCTTGACAGAGTTCAAGGAGACTTCTGACAAGTGTCTTGAGCATTGTGATGACAATATTCATGCAGCATGGTGATGACAAGGACATGGAATATTGAGATGACAGGCATCATGGAACGTTGTGATGACAAGGATCATGGAACATTGTGATGACAATGGCATGGAGCATTGTGTTGAGAATGCCCTGGAGCATTCTGATGACATGCGTCATGGAGAATTGTGATGACATATGTCCGGTCCATTGTGATGACATTGGCATGGAGCATTGTGATGCCTAGTGTCATGGAGGATTGTGATGATAAAGGTAATGGAGCATTGTGATGACAAGGGCTTGGAGCATTGTGATGACAAGGGTCATGGAGCATTTTGATTTCATTGTGATGACAATAGCATGAAGCATTATGATGATGGGCATGGTGCATTGTGATGACAGGGTTCATGGAACATTGAGATGGAAAGGGTCATTGAGCATTCTGATTACAGGGGTTATGGAACATTGTGATGTCATGGGTCATGGAACACTTTGATGATAAGATCATGTAGCATTGCGATGACAGGGGTCATAAAACATTGTGATGACTGGGGTGAGGGAGTATAGTGATGACTAGTGATGGAACACTCTGATATCAGTGGTGAGAGAGCATTTTCATGAAAAGTGCATGGAGCATTTTGAAGACATGGTTTATGGAGCTTTGTGATGACAAAGTTGTGGAGCATTATGATGAAAAGTGCATGGCATATTGAGATGACATGGGTCATGGAGCATTGTGCTGTCAAGTGCATAGACAATTGTGATGACAAGGATCATGGAGTATTGTGGTGACAAAGGCATGGAGCATTGTGATGACAATGTTCAGAAAGCATTGTGATGACAAATGTCATGAAGCATTGTGATGACTGGAGTCACGGAGAATTTTCATAAAAAAAGGTCATGGAGCATTGTGATGACAAGGGCATGGAGCATTGTGATGAAAAGTGTCTGGAGCATTGTGATGACAAGGTCATGGAGTTTGTGAAGACAGTTGTCAGGGAGCATTGTGATGAAATATGTCCGGTCCATTGTGATGGCAATGGCATGGAGCATTGTGATGCCAAGAGTCATGGAGGATTGTGATGACAAAGGTATTGGAGAATTGTGTTGACAAGGACTTGGAGCATTGTGATGACAAGGGTCATGGAGCATTTTGATTTCATTGTGATGACAAGAGCATGAAGCATTATGATGATGGGCATGGTGCATTGTGATGACAGGGTTCAAGGAGCATTGAGATGAAAGGGTCATGGAGCATTTTGATGACAGGGGTTATGGAACATTGTGATTTCAGGGGTCATGGAGCATTGTGATGATAAGGTCATGTCGCATTGTGATGACAGGGGCAATGGAACATTGTGATGACAGGGGTGAGGGAGTATAGTGATGACTAGTGATGGAACACTCTGATATCAGTGGTGAGAGAGCATTTTGATGAAAAGTGCATGGAGCATTGCGATGACATGGTTTATGGAGCATTGTGATGACAAAGTTGTGGAGCATTATGATGACAAGCGCATGGCATATTTTGATGACATGAGTCATGGGGCATTGTGCTGACAAGTGCAATGACAATTGTGATGACAAGGGTCATGGAGCATTGTGGTGACAAAGGCATGGAGCATTGTGATGACAAGGGTCAGAGAGCATTGTGATGAGAAGTTCATGGAGCATTGTGGTGACATAAGTCACAGGGTCTTGTGATGATGAGGGCATGGACAATTGTGATGACAAATGTCATGAAGCATTGTGATGACTGGAGTCACGTAGAATTTTGATAAAAAAGTCATGGACCGTTGTGATGACAAGGGCATGGAGCATTGTGATGACAAGGTCATGAGTTTTGCGAAGACAGTTGTCAGGGAGCATTGTGGTGATATATGTCATGGTCCATTATGATGACAATGGCATGGAGCATTGTGAGGCCAAGAGTCATAGAGGATTGTGATGACTAAGGTAATGGAGCATTGTGATGACAAGGGTTTGGAGCATTCTGATGACAAGGGTATGAAACATTGTGATGACAATGGCAAGGGGCATTGTGATGATAAGGGCATGGAGCATTGTGATGAAAAAGGCATTGAGCTATTTCATGACAGTGTTCAAGAAGCCTTCTGACAAGTGTTAGGGAGCATTGTGATGACAAGTGTATTGAGCACTGTGATGAAAAAGGTCATGGAGCATTGTGATGACAAGGACATGGAATATTGTGATGATAGGCATGATGGAGCGTTGTGATGAGAAGGGTCATGGAGCATTGTGAAGACAGTGGCATGGAGCATTTATTTGAGAATCCCCTGAAGCATTCTGATGTCATGTGTCATGAAGCAGTGTGATGACATATGTCCTGTCCATTGTGATGACACTGGCATGGAGCATTGTGATGCCAAGTGTCATGGAGGATTATGATGACAAAGGTAATGGAGCATTGTGATGACAAGGGTTTGGAGCATTTTGATGACAACGGCATAGAGCATTGTGATGAAAGGCGCATGAAGAATTGGCCTGACAATTTTCATGGATTATTGTGATGACAGTGTGCATGGCACATTTAGGTGACAAGGGCATGGAGCACTGTGATTACAAGGCCATGGAGTATTGTGTAGTGAGGTGTCAGGGAGCATTGTGATGACATATATAATGGTTCATTGTGAAGACAATGGCATGGAGCATTGTGATGCCAAGTGTCCTGGAGGATAGTGATGACAAAGTTTATGGGGATTTGTGATGACAAGGGCTTGGAGCTTTGTGATGACAATGGCATGGAGCATTTTGATGACAGGGTCATGGAGCATTTGTCTGACAAGTTTCATGGATTATTGCGATGACAGTGGGCATGGCACATTGTGATGGCAAAGGCATGAAGCATTGTGATGACAAGGTCATGGACTCTTATGAAGACAGGTGTCAGGGATAATTGTAATGAAATATGTCATGGTACATTGTGATAGCATTGATATGGAGCATTGCGATCCCAAGTGTCATGGAGGATTGTGATGACAAAGGTAATGGAGCATTGTGATGACAAGGATCATGTAGGAATGTGATTATACGGGCATGGAGCATTGTGATGACAAGGGCCATTGATAATTTTAATGACAACATCGTTAAACATTGTGATGACAAAGCACATGGAGCTTGCTATGAAAGAGGTCATGGGCATTGGGATGACAAGGGCATGGAAAATTTTGATGGCAAGAGCCTGTAACATTGTGATGAGAAGTGTGATGGAGCGTTGTGATAACAAGGACGTGGATAATTGTGATGAAAATGGACATGGAGCATTGTGATGACCAGGGCATGGAGCATTTAGATTGCAAGACCGTAGAGCATGGTGATGAGAAGACCATGGGTAATTGTGACGACGAGTTTCATGGAGCACTGTAATGACAAGGGGCATGTAGCATTGTGTGGACAGGTGTCATGGAGCATTGTGATGACAGATGTCAAGGAGCATTGTGATGCCAAGGGTCATGGAGCATTCTGATGAAAAGCTTGTGGAGTATTGTGATGACAATGGCATGGAGCATTGTGATGACAAGGACATGGAGCATTGTGATGACAGGGTCATGGAGTTTTGTGAAGACAGTTATCAGGGAGCATTGTGATGACATATGTAATGATCCACTGTGATGACATGGCATGGAGCATTGTGATGCCAAGTGTCATGGAGCATTGTGATGACAATGGCATGGAGCATTGTGATGATAAGGTTATGGAGCATTGTGATGAATAAGGCATGGATCTTTTTTCTTGACAGAGTTCAAGGAGACTTCTGACAAGTGTCTTGAGCATTGTGATGACAATATTCATGCAGCATGGTGATGACAAGGACATGGAATATTGAGATGACAGGCATCATGGAACGTTGTGATGACAAGGATCATGGAACATTGTGATGACAATGGCATGGAGCATTGTGTTGAGAATGCCCTGGAGCATTCTGATGACATGCGTCATGGAGAATTGTGATGACATATGTCCGGTCCATTGTGATGACATTGGCATGGAGCATTGTGATGCCTAGTGTCATGGAGGATTGTGATGATAAAGGTAATGGAGCATTGTGATGACAAGGGCTTGGAGCATTGTGATGACAAGGGTCATGGAGCATTTTGATTTCATTGTGATGACAATAGCATGAAGCATTATGATGATGGGCATGGTGCATTGTGATGACAGGGTTCATGGAACATTGAGATGGAAAGGGTCATTGAGCATTCTGATTACAGGGGTTATGGAACATTGTGATGTCATGGGTCATGGAACACTTTGATGATAAGATCATGTAGCATTGCGATGACAGGGGTCATAAAACATTGTGATGACTGGGGTGAGGGAGTATAGTGATGACTAGTGATGGAACACTCTGATATCAGTGGTGAGAGAGCATTTTCATGAAAAGTGCATGGAGCATTTTGAAGACATGGTTTATGGAGCTTTGTGATGACAAAGTTGTGGAGCATTATGATGAAAAGTGCATGGCATATTGAGATGACATGGGTCATGGAGCATTGTGCTGTCAAGTGCATAGACAATTGTGATGACAAGGATCATGGAGTATTGTGGTGACAAAGGCATGGAGCATTGTGATGACAATGTTCAGAAAGCATTGTGATGACAAATGTCATGAAGCATTGTGATGACTGGAGTCACGGAGAATTTTCATAAAAAAAGGTCATGGAGCATTGTGATGACAAGGGCATGGAGCATTGTGATGAAAAGTGTCTGGAGCATTGTGATGACAAGGTCATGGAGTTTGTGAAGACAGTTGTCAGGGAGCATTGTGATGAAATATGTCCGGTCCATTGTGATGGCAATGGCATGGAGCATTGTGATGCCAAGAGTCATGGAGGATTGTGATGACAAAGGTATTGGAGAATTGTGTTGACAAGGACTTGGAGCATTGTGATGACAAGGGTCATGGAGCATTTTGATTTCATTGTGATGACAAGAGCATGAAGCATTATGATGATGGGCATGGTGCATTGTGATGACAGGGTTCAAGGAGCATTGAGATGAAAGGGTCATGGAGCATTTTGATGACAGGGGTTATGGAACATTGTGATTTCAGGGGTCATGGAGCATTGTGATGATAAGGTCATGTCGCATTGTGATGACAGGGGCAATGGAACATTGTGATGACAGGGGTGAGGGAGTATAGTGATGACTAGTGATGGAACACTCTGATATCAGTGGTGAGAGAGCATTTTGATGAAAAGTGCATGGAGCATTGCGATGACATGGTTTATGGAGCATTGTGATGACAAAGTTGTGGAGCATTATGATGACAAGCGCATGGCATATTTTGATGACATGAGTCATGGGGCATTGTGCTGACAAGTGCAATGACAATTGTGATGACAAGGGTCATGGAGCATTGTGGTGACAAAGGCATGGAGCATTGTGATGACAAGGGTCAGAGAGCATTGTGATGAGAAGTTCATGGAGCATTGTGGTGACATAAGTCACAGGGTCTTGTGATGATGAGGGCATGGACAATTGTGATGACAAATGTCATGAAGCATTGTGATGACTGGAGTCACGTAGAATTTTGATAAAAAAGTCATGGACCGTTGTGATGACAAGGGCATGGAGCATTGTGATGACAAGGTCATGAGTTTTGCGAAGACAGTTGTCAGGGAGCATTGTGGTGATATATGTCATGGTCCATTATGATGACAATGGCATGGAGCATTGTGAGGCCAAGAGTCATAGAGGATTGTGATGACTAAGGTAATGGAGCATTGTGATGACAAGGGTTTGGAGCATTCTGATGACAAGGGTATGAAACATTGTGATGACAATGGCAAGGGGCATTGTGATGATAAGGGCATGGAGCATTGTGATGAAAAAGGCATTGAGCTATTTCATGACAGTGTTCAAGAAGCCTTCTGACAAGTGTTAGGGAGCATTGTGATGACAAGTGTATTGAGCACTGTGATGAAAAAGGTCATGGAGCATTGTGATGACAAGGACATGGAATATTGTGATGATAGGCATGATGGAGCGTTGTGATGAGAAGGGTCATGGAGCATTGTGAAGACAGTGGCATGGAGCATTTATTTGAGAATCCCCTGAAGCATTCTGATGTCATGTGTCATGAAGCAGTGTGATGACATATGTCCTGTCCATTGTGATGACACTGGCATGGAGCATTGTGATGCCAAGTGTCATGGAGGATTATGATGACAAAGGTAATGGAGCATTGTGATGACAAGGGTTTGGAGCATTTTGATGACAACGGCATAGAGCATTGTGATGAAAGGCGCATGAAGAATTGGCCTGACAATTTTCATGGATTATTGTGATGACAGTGTGCATGGCACATTTAGGTGACAAGGGCATGGAGCACTGTGATTACAAGGCCATGGAGTATTGTGTAGTGAGGTGTCAGGGAGCATTGTGATGACATATATAATGGTTCATTGTGAAGACAATGGCATGGAGCATTGTGATGCCAAGTGTCCTGGAGGATAGTGATGACAAAGTTTATGGGGATTTGTGATGACAAGGGCTTGGAGCTTTGTGATGACAATGGCATGGAGCATTTTGATGACAGGGTCATGGAGCATTTGTCTGACAAGTTTCATGGATTATTGCGATGACAGTGGGCATGGCACATTGTGATGGCAAAGGCATGAAGCATTGTGATGACAAGGTCATGGACTCTTATGAAGACAGGTGTCAGGGATAATTGTAATGAAATATGTCATGGTACATTGTGATAGCATTGATATGGAGCATTGCGATCCCAAGTGTCATGGAGGATTGTGATGACAAAGGTAATGGAGCATTGTGATGACAAGGATCATGTAGGAATGTGATTATACGGGCATGGAGCATTGTGATGACAAGGGCCATTGATAATTTTAATGACAACATCGTTAAACATTGTGATGACAAAGCACATGGAGCTTGCTATGAAAGAGGTCATGGGCATTGGGATGACAAGGGCATGGAAAATTTTGATGGCAAGAGCCTGTAACATTGTGATGAGAAGTGTGATGGAGCGTTGTGATAACAAGGACGTGGATAATTGTGATGAAAATGGACATGGAGCATTGTGATGACCAGGGCATGGAGCATTTAGATTGCAAGACCGTAGAGCATGGTGATGAGAAGACCATGGGTAATTGTGACGACGAGTTTCATGGAGCACTGTAATGACAAGGGGCATGTAGCATTGTGTGGACAGGTGTCATGGAGCATTGTGATGACAGATGTCAAGGAGCATTGTGATGCCAAGGGTCATGGAGCATTCTGATGAAAAGCTTGTGGAGTATTGTGATGACAATGGCATGGAGCATTGTGATGACAAGGACATGGAGCATTGTGATGACAGGGTCATGGAGTTTTGTGAAGACAGTTATCAGGGAGCATTGTGATGACATATGTAATGATCCACTGTGATGACATGGCATGGAGCATTGTGATGCCAAGTGTCATGGAGGATTGTGATGACAAACGTAATGGAGCATTGTGATGGCAAGTGTCATGGAGCATTGTGATGACAATGGCATGGAGCATTGTGATGATAAGGTTATGGAGCACTGTGATGAAAAAGGCATGGATCTTTTTCTTGACAGAGATCAAGGAGACTTCTGACAAGTGTCTTGAGCATTGTGATGACAATATTCATGCAGCATGGTGATGACAAGGACATGGAATATTGAGATGACAGGCATCATGGAACGTTGTGATGACAAGGATCATGGAACATTGTGATGACAATGGCATGGAGCATTGTGTTGAGAATGCCCTGGAGCATTCTGATGACATGCGTCATGGAGAATTGTGATGACATATGTCCGGTCCATTGTGATGACATTGGCATGGAGCATTGTAATGCCTAGTGTCATGGAGGATTGTGATGATAAAGGTAATGGAGCATTGTGATGACAAGGGCTTGGAGCATTGTGATGACAAGGGTCATGGAGCATTTTGATTTCATTGTGATGACAATAGCATGAAGCATTATGATGATGGGCATGGTGCATTGTGATGACAGGGTTCATGGAACATTGAGATGGAAAGGGTCATTGAGCATTCTGATTACAGGGGTTATGGAACATTGTGATGTCATGGGTCATGGAACACTTTGATGATAAGGTCATGTAGCATTGCGATGACAGGGGTCATAAAACATTGTGATGACTGGGGTGAGGGTGTATAGTGATGACTAGTGATGGAACACTCTGATATCAGTGGTGAGAGAGCATTTTCATGAAAAGTGCATGGAGCATTTTGATGACATGGTTTATGGAGCTTTGTGATGACAAAGTTGTGGAGCATTATGATGAAAAGTGCATGGCATATTGAGATGACATGGGTCATGGAGCATTGTGCTGTCAAGTGCATAGACAATTGTGATGACAAGGATCATGGAGTATTGTGGTGACAAAGGCATGGAGCATTGTGATGAAAATGTTCAGAAAGCATTGTGATGACAAATGTCATGAAGCATTGTGATGACTGGAGTCACGGAGAATTTTCATAAAAAAAGGTCATGGAGCATTGTGATGACAAGGGCATGGAGCATTTTGATGAAAAGTGTCTGGAGCATTGTGATGACAAGGTCATGGAGTTTGTGAAGACAGTTGTCAGGGAGCATTGTGATGAAATATGTCCGGTCCATTGTGATGGCAATGGCATGGAGCATTGTGATGCCAAGAGTCATGGAGGATTGTGATGACAAAGGTATTGGAGCATTGTGTTGACAAGGACTTGGAGCATTGTGATGACAAGGGTCATGGAGCATTTTGATTTCATTGTGATGACAAGAGCATGAAGCATTATGATGATGGGCATGGTGCATTGTGATGACAGGGTTCAAGGAGCATTGAGATGAAAGGGTCATGGAGCATTTTGATGACAGGGGTTATGGAACATTGTGATTTCAGGGGTCATGGAGCATTGTGATGATAAGGTCATGTCGCATTGTGATGACAGGGGCAATGGAACATTGTGATGACAGGGGTGAGGGAGTATAGTGATGACTAGTGATGGAACACTCTGATATCAGTGGTGAGAGAGCATTTTGATGAAAAGTGCATGGAGCATTGCGATGACATGGTTTATGGAGCATTGTGATGACAAAGTTGTGGAGCATTATGATGACAAGCGCATGGCATATTTTGATGACATGAGTCATGGGGCATTGTGCTGACAAGTGCAATGACAATTGTGATGACAAGGGTCATGGAGCATTGTGGTGACAAAGGCATGGAGCATTGTGATGACAAGGGTCAGAGAGCATTGTGATGAGAAGTTCATGGAGCATTGTGGTGACATAAGTCACAGGGTCTTGTGATGATGAGGGCATGGACAATTGTGATGACAAATGTCATGAAGCATTGTGATGACTGGAGTCACGTAGAATTTTGATAAAAAGGTCATGGACCGTTGTGATGACAAGGGCATGGAGCATTGTGATGACAAGGTCATGAGTTTTGCGAAGACAGTTGTCAGGGAGCATTGTGGTGATATATGTCATGGTCCATTATGATGACAATGGCATGGAGCATTGTGAGGCCAAGAGTCATAGAGGATTGTGATGACTAAGGTAATGGAGCATTGTGATGACAAGGGTTTGGAGCATTCTGATGACAAGGGTATGAAACATTGTGATGACAATGGCAAGGGGCATTGTGATGATAAGGGCATGGAGCATTGTGATGAAAAAGGCATTGAGCTATTTCATGACAGTGTTCAAGAAGCCTTCTGACAAGTGTTAGGGAGCATTGTGATGACAAGTGTATTGAGCACTGTGATGAAAAAGGTCATGGAGCATTGTGATGACAAGGACATGGAATATTGTGATGATAGGCATGATGGAGCGTTGTGATGAGAAGGGTCATGGAGCATTGTGAAGACAGTGGCATGGAGCATTTATTTGAGAATCCCCTGAAGCATTCTGATGTCATGTGTCATGGAGCAGTGTGATGACATATGTCCTGTCCATTGTGATGACACTGGCATGGAGCATTGTGATGCCAAGTGTCATGGAGGATTATGATGACAAAGGTAATGGAGCATTGTGATGACAAGGGTTTGGAGCATTTTGATGACAACGGCATAGAGCATTGTGATGAAAGGCGCATGAAGAATTGGCCTGACAATTTTCATGGATTATTGTGATGACAGTGTGCATGGCACATTTAGGTGACAAGGGCATGGAGCACTGTGATTACAAGGCCATGGAGTATTGTGTAGTGAGGTGTCAGGGAGCATTGTGATGACATATATAATGGTTCATTGTGAAGACAATGGCATGGAGCATTGTGATGCCAAGTATCCTGGAGGATAGTGATGACAAAGTTTATGGAGATTTGTGATGACAAGGGCTTGGAGCTTTGTGATGACAATGGCATGGAGCATTTTGATGACAGGGTCATGGAGCATTTGTCTGACAAGTTTCATGGATTATTGCGATGACAGTGGGCATGGCACATTGTGATGGCAAAGGCATGAAGCATTGTGATGACAAGGTCATGGACTCTTATGAAGACAGGTGTCAGGGATAATTGTAATGAAATATGTCATGGTACATTGTGATAGCATTGATATGGAGCATTGCGATCCCAAGTGTCATGGAGGATTGTGATGACAAAGGTAATGGAGCATTGTGATGACAAGGATCATGTAGGAATGTGATTATACGGGCATGGAGCATTGTGATGACAAGGGCCATTGATAATTTTAATGACAACATCGTTAAACATTGTGATGACAAAGCACATGGAGCTTGCTATGAAAGAGGTCATGGGCATTGGGATGACAAGGGCATGGAAAATTGTGATGGCAAGAGCCTGTAACATTGTGATGAGAAGTGTGATGGAGCGTTGTGATAACAAGGACGTGGATAATTGTGATGAAAATGGACATGGAGCATTGTGATGACCAGGGCATGGAGCATTTAGATTGCAAGACCGTAGAGCATGGTGATGAGAAGACCATGGGTAATTGTGACGACGAGTTTCATGGAGCACTGTAATGACAAGGGGCATGTAGCATTGTGTGGACAGGTGTCATGGAGCATTGTGATGACAGATGTCAAGGAGCATTGTGATGCCAAGGGTCATGGAGCATTCTGATGAAAAGCTTGTGGAGTATTGTGATGACAATGGCATGGAGCATTGTGATGACAAGGACATGGAGCATTGTGATGACAGGGTCATGGAGTTTTGTGAAGACAGTTATCAGGGAGCATTGTGATGACATATGTAATGATCCACTGTGATGACATGGCATGGAGCATTGTGATGCCAAGTGTCATGGAGGATTGTGATGACAAACGTAATGGAGCATTGTGATGGCAAGTGTCATGGAGCATTATGATGACAATGGCATGGAGCATTGTGATGATAAGGTTATGGAGCACTGTGATGAAAAAGGCATGGATCTTTTTCTTGACAGAGATCAAGGAGACTTCTGACAAGTGTCTTGAGCATTGTGATGACAATATTCATGCAGCATGGTGATGACAAGGACATGGAATATTGAGATGACAGGCATCATGGAACGTTGTGATGACAAGGATCATGGAACATTGTGATGACAATGGCATGGAGCATTGTGTTGAGAATGCCCTGGAGCATTCTGATGACATGCGTCATGGAGAATTGTGATGACATATGTCCGGTCCATTGTGATGACATTGGCATGGAGCATTGTAATGCCTAGTGTCATGGAGGATTGTGATGATAAAGGTAATGGAGCATTGTGATGACAAGGGCTTGGAGCATTGTGATGACAAGGGTCATGGAGCATTTTGATTTCATTGTGATGACAATAGCATGAAGCATTATGATGATGGGCATGGTGCATTGTGATGACAGGGTTCATGGAACATTGAGATGGAAAGGGTCATTGAGCATTCTGATTACAGGGGTTATGGAACATTGTGATGTCATGGGTCATGGAACACTTTGATAATAAGGTCATGTAGCATTGCGATGACAGGGGTCATAAAACATTGTGATGACTGGGGTGAGGGAGTATAGTGATGACTAGTGATGGAACACTGTGATATCAGTGGTGAGAGAGCATTTTCATGAAAAGTGCATGGAGCATTTTGATGACATGGTTTATGGAGCTTTGTGATGACAAAGTTGTGGAGCATTATGATGAAAAGTGCATGGCATATTGAGATGACATGGGTCATGGAGCATTGTGCTGTCAAGTGCATAGACAATTGTGATGACAAGGATCATGGAGTATTGTGGTGACAAAGGCATGGAGCATTGTGATTACAATGTTCAGAAAGCATTGTGATGACAAATGTCATGAAGCATTGTGATGACTGGAGTCACGGAGAATTTTCATAAAAAAAGGTCATGGAGCATTGTGATGACAAGGGCATGGAGCATTGTGATGAAAAGTGTCTGGAGCATTGTGATGACAAGGTCATGGAGTTTGTGATGACAGTTGTCAGGGAGCATTGTGATGAAATATGTCCGGTCCATTGTGATGGCAATGGCATGGAGCATTGTGATGCCAAGAGTCATGGAGGATTGTGATGACAAAGGTATTGGAGCATTGTGTTGACAAGGACTTGGAGCATTGTGATGACAAGGGTCATGGAGCATTTTGATTTCATTGTGATGACAAGAGCATGAAGCATTATGATGATGGGCATGGTGCATTGTGATGACAGGGTTCAAGGAGCATTGAGATGAAAGGGTCATGGAGCATTTTGATGACAGGGGTTATGGAACATTGTGATTTCAGGGGTCATGGAGCATTGTGATGATAAGGTCATGTCGCATTGTGATGACAGGGGCAATGGAACATTGTGATGACAGGGGTGAGGGAGTATAGTGATGACTAGTGATGGAACACTCTGATATCAGTGGTGAGAGAGCATTTTGATGAAAAGTGCATGGAGCATTGCGATGACATGGTTTATGGAGCATTGTGATGACAAAGTTGTGGAGCATTATGATGACAAGCGCATGGCATATTTTGATGACATGAGTCATGGGGCATTGTGCTGACAAGTGCAATGACAATTGTGATGACAAGGGTCATGGAGCATTGTGGTGACAAAGGCATGGAGCATTGTGATGACAAGGGTCAGAGAGCATTGTGATGAGAAGTTCATGGAGCATTGTGGTGACATAAGTCACAGGGTCTTGTGATGATGAGGGCATGGACAATTGTGATGACAAATGTCATGAAGCATTGTGATGACTGGAGTCACGTAGAATTTTGATAAAAAGGTCATGGACCGTTGTGATGACAAGGGCATGGAGCATTGTGATGACAAGGTCATGAGTTTTGCGAAGACAGTTGTCAGGGAGCATTGTGGTGATATATGTCATGGTCCATTATGATGACAATGGCATGGAGCATTGTGAGGCCAAGAGTCATAGAGGATTGTGATGACTAAGGTAATGGAGCATTGTGATGACAAGTGTTTGGAGCATTCTGATGACAAGGGTATGAAACGTTGTGATGTCAATGGCAAGGGGCATTGTGATGATAAGGGCATGGAGCATTGTGATGAAAAAGGCATTGAGCTATTTCATGACAGTGTTCAAGAAGCCTTCTGACAAGTGTTAGGGAGCATTGTGATGACAAGTGTATTGAGCAATGTGATGAAAAAGGTCATGGAGCATTGTGATGACAAGGACATGGAATATTGTGATGATAGGCATGATGGAGCGTTGTGATGAGAAGGGTCATGGAGCATTGTGAAGACAGTGGCATGGAGCATTTATTTGAGAATCCCCTGAAGCATTCTGATGTCATGTGTCATGAAGCAGTGTGATGACATATGTCCTGTCCATTGTGATGACACTGGCATGGAGCATTGTGATGCCAAGTGTCATGGAGGATTATGATGACAAAGGTAATGGAGCATTGTGATGACAAGGGTTTGGAGCATTTTGATGACAACGGCATAGAGCATTGTGATGACAGGCACATGAAGAATTGGCCTGACAATTTTCATGGATTATTGTGATGACAGTGTGCATGGCACATTGAGATGACAAGGGCATGGAGCACTGTGATTACAAGGCCATGGAGTATTGTGTAGAGAGGTGTCAGGGAGCATTGTGATGACATATATAATGGTTCATTGTGAAGACAATGGCATGGAGCATTGTGATGCCAAGTGTCCTGGAGGATAGTGATGACAAAGGTTATGGAGCTTTGTGATGACAAGGGCTTGGAGCTTTGTGATGACAAAGGCATGGAGCATTTTGATGACAGGGTCATGGAGCATTTGTCTGACAAGTTTCATGGATTATTGTGATGACAGTGGGCATGGCACATTGTGATGGCAAAGGCATGAAGCATTGTGATGACAAGGTCATGGACTCTTATGAAGACAGGTGTCAGGGATAATTGTAATGACATATGTCATGGTACATTGTGATGGCATTGATATGGAGCATTGCGATCCCAAGTGTCATGGAGGATTGTGATGACAAAGGTAATGGAGCATTGTGATGACAAGGATCATGTAGGAATGTGATTATACGGGCATGGAGCATTGTGATGACAAGGGTCATTGATAATTTTAATGACAACATCGTTAAACATTGTGATGACAAAGCACATGGAGCTTGCTATGAAAGAGGTCATGGGCATTGGGATGACAAGGGCATGGAAAATTGTGATGACAAGAGCCTGTAACATTGTGATGAGAAGTGTGATGGAGCGTTGTGATAACAAGGACGTGGATAATTGTGATGAAAATGGACATGGAGCATTGTGATGACCAGGGCATGGAGCATTTAGATTGCAAGATGGTAGAGCATGGTGATGAGAAGACCATGGGTAATTGTGACGACGAGTTTCATGGAGCACTGTAATGACAAGGGGCATGGAGCATTGTGTGGACAGGTGTCATGGAGCATTGTGATGACAGGGGTCAAGGAGCATTGTGATGCCAAGGGTCATGGAGCATTCTGATGAAAAGCTTGTGGAGTATTGTGATGACAATGGCATGGAGCATTGTGATGACAAGGACATGGAGCATTGTGATGACAGGGTCATGGAGTTTTGTGAAGACAGTTATCAGGGAGCATTGTGATGACATATTTAATGATCCACTGTGATGACATGGCATGGAGCATTGTGATGCCAAGTGTCATGGAGGATTGTGATGACAAACGTAATGGAGCATTGTGATGGCAAGTGTCATGGAGCATTGTGATGACAATGGCATGTAGCATTGTGATGATAAGGTTATGGAGCATTGTGATGAATAAGGCATGGATCTTTTTTCTTGACAGAGTTCAAGGAGACTTCTGACAAGTGTCTTGAGCATTGTGATGACAATATTCATGCAGCATGGTGATGACAAGGACATGGAATATTGAGATGACAGGCATCATGGAACGTTGTGATGACAAGGATCATGGAACATTGTGATGACAATGGCATGGAGCATTGTGTTGAGAATGCCCTGGAGCATTCTGATGACATGCGTCATGGAGAATTGTGATGACATATGTCCGGTCCATTGTGATGACATTGGCATGGAGCATTGTGATGCCTAGTGTCATGGAGGATTGTGATGATAAAGGTAATGGAGCATTGTGATGACAAGGGCTTGGAGCATTGTGATGACAAGGGTCATGGAGCATTTTGATTTCATTGTGATGACAATAGCATGAAGCATTATGATGATGGGCATGGTGCATTGTGATGACAGGGTTCATGGAACATTGAGATGGAAAGGGTCATTGAGCATTCTGATTACAGGGGTTATGGAACATTGTGATGTCATGGGTCATGGAACACTTTGATGATAAGATCATGTAGCATTGCGATGACAGGGGTCATAAAACATTGTGATGACTGGGGTGAGGGAGTATAGTGATGACTAGTGATGGAACACTCTGATATTAGTGGTGAGAGAGCATTTTCATGAAAAGTGCATGGAGCATTTTGAAGACATGGTTTATGGAGCTTTGTGATGACAAAGTTGTGGAGCATTATGATGAAAAGTGCATGGCATATTGAGATGACATGGGTCATGGAGCATTGTGCTGTCAAGTGCATAGACAATTGTGATGACAAGGATCATGGAGTATTGTGGTGACAAAGGCATGGAGCATTGTGATGACAATGTTCAGAAAGCATTGTGATGACAAATGTCATGAAGCATTGTGATGACTGGAGTCACGGAGAATTTTCATAAAAAAAGGTCATGGAGCATTGTGATGACAAGGGCATGGAGCATTGTGATGAAAAGTGTCTGGAGCATTGTGATGACAAGGTCATGGAGTTTGTGAAGACAGTTGTCAGGGAGCATTGTGATGAAATATGTCCGGTCCATTGTGATGGCAATGGCATGGAGCATTGTGATGCCAAGAGTCATGGAGGATTGTGATGACAAAGGTATTGGAGAATTGTGTTGACAAGGACTTGGAGCATTGTGATGACAAGGGTCATGGAGCATTTTGATTTCATTGTGATGACAAGAGCATGAAGCATTATGATGATGGGCATGGTGCATTGTGATGACAGGGTTCAAGGAGCATTGAGATGAAAGGGTCATGGAGCATTTTGATGACAGGGGTTATGGAACATTGTGATTTCAGGGGTCATGGAGCATTGTGATGATAAGGTCATGTCGCATTGTGATGACAGGGGCAATGGAACATTGTGATGACAGGGGTGAGGGAGTATAGTGATGACTAGTGATGGAACACTCTGATATCAGTGGTGAGAGAGCATTTTGATGAAAAGTGCATGGAGCATTGCGATGACATGGTTTATGGAGCATTGTGATGACAAAGTTGTGGAGCATTATGATGACAAGCGCATGGCATATTTTGATGACATGAGTCATGGGGCATTGTGCTGACAAGTGCATAGACAATTGTGATGACAAGGGTCATGGAGCATTGTGGTGACAAAGGCATGGAGCATTGTGATGACAAGGGTCAGAGAGCATTGTGATGAGAAGTTCATGGAGCATTGTGGTGACATAAGTCACAGGGTCTTGTGATGATGAGGGCATGGACAATTGTGATGACAAATATCATGAAGCATTGTGATGACTGGAGTCACGTAGAATTTTCATAAAAAGGTCATGGACCGTTGTGATGACAAGGGCATGGAGCATTGTGATAACAAGGGTTTGGAGCATTCTGATGACAAGGGTATGAAACATTGTGATGACAATGGCAAGGGGCATTGTGATGATAAGGGCATGGAGCATTGTGATGAAAAAGGCATTGAGCTATTTCATGACAGTGTTCAAGAAGCCTTCTGACAAGTGTTAGGGAGCATTGTGATGACAAGTGTATTGAGCAATGTGATGAAAAAGGTCATGGAGCATTGTGATGACAAGGACATGGAATATTGTGATGATAGGCATGATGGAGCGTTGTGATGAGAAGGGTCATGGAGCATTGTGAAGACAGTGGCATGGAGCATTTATTTGAGAATCCCCTGAAGCATTCTGATGTCATGTGTCATGGAGCAGTGTGATGACATATGTCCTGTCCATTGTGATGACACTGGCATGGAGCATTGTGATGCCAAGTGTCATGGAGGATTATGATGACAAAGGTAATGGAGCATTGTGATGACAAGGGTTTGGAGCATTTTGATGACAACGGCATAGAGCATTGTGATGAAAGGCGCATGAAGAATTGGCCTGACAATTTTCATGGATTATTGTGATGACAGTGTGCATGGCACATTTAGGTGACAAGGGCATGGAGCACTGTGATTACAAGGCCATGGAGTATTGTGTAGTCAGGTGTCAGGGAGCATTGTGATGACATATATAATGGTTCATTGTGAAGACAATGGCATGGAGCATTGTGATGCCAAGTGTCCTGGAGGATAGTGATGACAAAGTTTATGGAGATTTGTGATGACAAGGGCTTGGAGCTTTGTGATGACAATGGCATGGAGCATTTTGATGACAGGGTCATGGAGCATTTGTCTGACAAGTTTCATGGATTATTGCGATGACAGTGGGCATGGCACATTGTGATGGCAAAGGCATGAAGCATTGTGATGACAAGGTCATGGACTCTTATGAAGACAGGTGTCAGGGATAATTGTAATGAAATATGTCATGGTACATTGTGATAGCATTGATATGGAGTATTGCGATCCCAAGTGTCATGGAGGATTGTGATGACAAAGGTAATGGAGCATTGTGATGACAAGGATCATGTAGGAATGTGATTATACGGGCATGGAGCATTGTGATGACAAGGGCCATTGATAATTTTAATGACAACATCGTTAAACATTGTGATGACAAAGCACATGGAGCTTGCTATGAAAGAGGTCATGGGCATTGGGATGACAAGGGCATGGAAAATTTTGATGGCAAGAGCCTGTAACATTGTGATGAGAAGTGTGATGGAGCGTTGTGATAACAAGGACGTGGATAATTGTGATGAAAATGGACATGGAGCATTGTGATGACCAGGGCATGGAGCATTTAGATTGCAAGACCGTAGAGCATGGTGATGAGAAGACCATGGGTAATTGTGACGACGAGTTTCATGGAGCACTGTAATGACAAGGGGCATGTAGCATTGTGTGGACAGGTGTCATGGAGCATTGTGATGACAGATGTCAAGGAGCATTGTGATGCCAAGGGTCATGGAGCATTCTGATGAAAAGCTTGTGGAGTATTGTGATGACAATGGCATGGAGCATTGTGATGACAAGGACATGGAGCATTGTGATGACAGGGTCATGGAGTTTTGTGAAGACAGTTATCAGGGAGCATTGTGATGACATATGTAATGATCCACTGTGATGACATGGCATGGAGCATTGTGATGCCAAGTGTCATGGAGGATTGTGATGACAAACGTAATGGAGCATTGTGATGGCAAGTGTCATGGAGCATTGTGATGACAATGGCATGGAGCATTGTGATGATAAGGTTATGGAGCACTGTGATGAAAAAGGCATGGATCTCTTTCTTGACAGAGATCAAGGAGACTTCTGACAAGTGTCTTGAGCATTGTGATGACAATATTCATGCAGCATGGTGATGACAAGGACATGGAATATTGAGATGACAGGCATCATGGAACGTTGTGATGACAAGGATCATGGAACATTGTGATGACAATGGCATGGAGCATTGTTTTGAGAATGCCCTGGAGCATTCTGATGACATGCGTCATGGAGAATTGTGATGACATATGTCCGGTCCATTGTGATGACATTGGCATGGAGCATTGTAATGCCTAGTGTCATGGAGGATTGTGATGATAAAGGTAATGGAGCATTGTGATGACAAGGGCTTGGAGCATTGTGATGACAAGGGTCATGGAGCATTTTGATTTCATTGTGATGACAATAGCATGAAGCATTATGATGATGGGCATGGTGCATTGTGATGACAGGGTTCATGGAACATTGAGATGGAAAGGGTCATTGAGCATTCTGATTACAGGGGTTATGGAACATTGTGATGTCATGGGTCATGGAACACTTTGATGATAACATCATGTAGCATTGCGATGACAGGGGTCATAAAACATTGTGATGACTGGGGTGAGGGAGTATAGTGATGACTAGTGATGGAACACTCTGATATCAGTGGTGAGAGAGCATTTTCATGAAAAGTGCATGGAGCATTTTGATGACATGGTTTATGGAGCTTTGTGATGACAAAGTTGTGGAGCATTATGATGAAAAGTGCATGGCATATTGAAATGACATGGGTCATGGAGCATTGTGCTGTCAAGTGCATAGACAATTGTGATGACAAGGATCATGGAGTATTGTGGTGACAAAGGCATGGAGCATTGTGATGACAATGTTCAGAAAGCATTGTGATGACAAATGTCATGAAGCATTGTGATGACTGGAGTCACGGAGAATTTTCATAAAAAAAGGTCATGGAGCATTGTGATGACAAGGGCATGGAGCATTGTGATGAAATATGTCCGGTCCATTGTGATGACAATGGCATGGAGCATTGTGATGCCAAGAGTCATGGAGGATTGTGATGACAAAGGTATTGGAGCATTGTGTTGACAAGGACTTGGAGCATTGTGATGACAAGGGTCATGGAGCATTTTGATTTCATTGTGATGACAAGAGCATGAAGCATTATGATGATGGGCATGGTGCATTGTGATGACAGGGTTCAAGGAGCATTGAGATGAAAGGGTCATGGAGCATTTTGATGACAGGTGTTATGGAACATTGTGATTTCAGGGGTCATGGAGCATTGTGATGATAAGGTCATGTCGCATTGTGATGACAGGGGCAATGGAACATTGTGATGACAGGGGTGAGGGAGTATAGTGATGACTAGTGATGGAACACTCTGATATCAGTGGTGAGAGAGCATTTTGATGAAAAGTGCATGGAGCATTGCGATGACATGGTTTATGGAGCATTGTGATGACAAAGTTGTGGAGCATTATGATGACAAGCGCATGGCATAATTTGATGACATGAGTCATGGGGCATTGTGCTGACAAGTGCAATGACAATTGTGATGACAAGGGTCATGGAGCATTGTGGTGACAAAGGCATGGAGCATTGTGATGACAAGGGTCAGAGAGCATTGTGATGAGAAGTTCATGGAGCATTGTGGTGACATAAGTCACAGGGTCTTGTGATGATGAGGGCATGGACAATTGTGATGACAAATGTCATGAAGCATTGTGATGACTGGAGTCACGTAGAATTTTGATAAAAAGGTCATGGACCGTTGTGATGACAAGGGCATGGAGCATTGTGATGACAAGGTCATGAGTTTTGCGAAGATAGTTGTCAGGGAGCATTGTGGTGATATATGTCATGGTCCATTATGATGACAATGGCATGGAGCATTGTGAGGCCAAGATTCATAGAGGATTGTGATGACTAAGGTAATGGAGCATTGTGATGACAAGTGTTTGGAGCATTCTGATGACAAGGGTATGAAACGTTGTGATGACAATGGCAAGGGGCATTGTGATGATAAGGGCATGGAGCATTGTGATGAAAAAGGCATTGAGCTATTTCATGACAGTGTTCAAGAAGCCTTCTGACAAGTTTTAGGGAGCATTGTGATGACAAGTGTATTGAGCAATGTGATGAAAAAGGTCATGGAGCATTGTGATGACAAGGACATGGAATATTGTGATGATAGGCATGATGGAGCGTTGTGATGAGAAGGGTCATGGAGCATTGTGAAGACAGTGGCATGGAGCATTTATTTGAGAATCCCCTGAAGCATTCTGATGTCATGTGTCATGAAGCAGTGTGATGACATATGTCCTGTCCATTGTGATGACACTGGCATGGAGCATTGTGATGCCAAGTGTCATGGAGGTTTATGATGACAAAGGTAATGGAGCATTGTGATGACAAGGGTTTGGAGCATTTTGATGACAACGGCATAGAGCATTGTGATGACAGGCACATGAAGAATTGGCCTGACAATTTTCATGGATTATTGTGATGACAGTGTGCATGGCACATTGAGATGACAAGGGCATGGAGCACTGTGATTACAAGGCCATGGAGTATTGTGTAGAGAGGTGTCAGGGAGCATTGTGATGACATATATAATGGTTCATTGTGAAGACAATGGCATGGAGCATTGTGATGCCAAGTGTCCTGGAGGATAGTGATGACAAAGGTTATGGAGCTTTGTGATGACAAGGGCTTGGAGCTTTGTGATGACAAAGGCATGGAGCATTTTGATGACAGGGTCATGGAGCATTTGTCTGAGAAGTTTCATGGATTATTGTGATGACAGTGGGCATGGCACATTGTGATGGCAAAGGCATGAAGCATTGTGATGACAAGGTCATGGACTCTTATGAAGACAGGTGTCAGGGATAATTGTAATGACATATGTCATGGTACATTGTGATGGCATTGATATGGAGCATTGCGATCCCAAGTGTCATGGAGGATTGTGATGACAAAGGTAATGGAGCATTGTGATGACAAAGATCATTTAGGAATGTGATTATACGGGCATGGAGCATTGTGATGACAAGGGCCATTGATAATTTTAATGACAACATCGTTAAACATTGTGATGACAAAGCACATGGAGCTTGCTATGAAAGAGGTCATGGGCATTGGGATGACAAGGGCATGGAAAATTGTGATGACAAGAGCCTGTAACATTGTGATGAGAAGTGTGATGGAGCGTTGTGATAACAAGGACGTGGATAATTGTGATGAAAATGGACATGGAGCATTGTGATGACCAGGGCATGGAGCATTTAGATTGCAAGATCGTAGAGCATGGTGATGAGAAGACCATGGGTAATTGTGACGACGAGTTTCATGGAGCACTGTAATGACAAGGGGCATGGAGCATTGTGTGGACAGGTGTCATGGAGCATTGTGATGACAGGGGTCAAGGAGCATTGTGATGCCAAGGGTCATGGAGCATTCTGATGAAAAGCTTGTGGAGTATTGTGATGACAATGGCATGGAGCATTGTGATGACAAGGACATGGAGCATTGTGATGACAGGGTCATGGAGTTTTGTGAAGACAGTTATCAGGGAGCATTGTGATGACATATGTAATGATCCACTGTGATGACATGGCATGGAGCATTGTGATGCCAAGTGTCATGGAGGATTGTGATGACAAACGTAATGGAGCATTGTGATGGCAAGTGTCATGGAGCATTGTGATGACAATGGCATGGAGCATTGTGATGATAAGGTTATGGAGCATTGTGATGAATAAGGCATGGATCATTTTTCTTGACAGAGTTCAAGGAGACTTCTGACAAGTGTCTTGAGCATTGTGATGACAATATTCATGCAGCATGGTGATGACAAGGACATGGAATATTGAGATGACAGGCATCATGGAACGTTGTGATGACAAGGATCATGGAACATTGTGATGACAATGGCATGGAGCATTGTGTTGAGAATGCCCTGGAGCATTCTGATGACATGCATCATGGAGAATTGTGATGACATATGTCCGGTCCATTGTGATGACATTGGCATGGAGCATTGTGATGCCTAGTGTCATGGAGGATTGTGATGATAAAGGTAATGGAGCATTGTGATGACAAGGGCTTGGAGCATTGTGATGACAAGGGTCATGGAGCATTTTGATTTCATTGTGATGACAATAGCATGAAGCATTATGATGATGGGCATGGTCCATTGTGATGACAGGGTTCATGGAACATTGAGATGGAAAGGGTCATTGAGCATTCTGATTACAGGGGTTATGTAACATTGTGATGTCATGGGTCATGGAACACTTTGATGATAAGATCATGTAGCATTGCGATGACAGGGGTCATAAAACATTGTGATGACTGGGGTGAGGGAGTATAGTGATGACTAGTGATGGAACACTCTGATATCAGTGGTGAGAGAGCATTTTCATGAAAAGTGCATGGAGCATTTTGATGACATGGTTTATGGAGCTTTGTGATGACAAAGTTGTGGAGCATTATGATGAAAAGTGCATGGCATATTGAGATGACATGGGTCATGGAGCATTGTGCTGTCAAGTGCATAGACAATTGTGATGACAAGGATCATGGAGTATTGTGGTGACAAAGGCATGGAGCATTGTGATGACAATGTTCAGAAAGCATTGTGATGACAAATGTCATGAAGCATTGTGATGACTGGAGTCACGGAGACTTTTCATAAAAAAAAGGTCATGGAGCATTGTGATGACAAGGTCATGGAGTTTGTGAAGACAGTTGTCAGGGAGCATTGTGATGAAATATGTCCGGTCCATTGTGATGGCAATGGCTTGGAGCATTGTGATGCCAAGAGTCATGGAGGATTGTGATGACAAAGGTATTGGAGAATTGTGTTGACAAGGACTTGGAGCATTGTGATGACAAGGGTCATGGAGCATTTTGATTTCATTGTGATGACAAGAGCATGAAGCATTATGATGATGGGCATGGTGCATTGTGATGACAGGGTTCAAGGAGCATTGAGATGAAAGGGTCATGGAGCATTTTGATGACAGGGGTTATGGAACATTTTGATTTCAGGGGTCATGGAGCATTGTGATGATAAGGTCAGTTCGCATTGTGATGACAGGGGCAATGGAACATTGTGATGACAGGGGTGAGGGAGTATAGTGATGACTAGTGATGGAACACTCTGATATCAGTGGTGAGAGAGCATTTTGATGAAAAGTGCATGGAGCATTGCGATGACATGGTTTATGGAGCATTGTGATGACAAAGTTGTGGAGCATTATGATGACAAGCGCATGGCATATTTTGATGACATGAGTCATGGGGCATTGTGCTGACAAGTGCAATGACAATTGTGATGACAAGGGTCATGGAGCATTGTGGTGACAAAGGCATGGAGCATTGTGATGACAAGGGTCAGAGAGCATTGTGATGAGAAGTTCATGGAGCATTGTGGTGACATATGTCACAGGGTCCTGTGATGATGAGGGCATGGACAATTGTGATGACAAATGTCATGAAGCATTGTGATGACTGGAGTCACGTAGAATTTTGATAAAATGGTCATGGACCGTTGTGATGACAAGGGCATGGAGCATTGTGATGACAAGGTCATGAGTTTTGCGAAGACAGTTGTCAGGGAGCATTGTGGTGATATATGTCATGGTCCATTATGATGACAATGGCATGGAGCATTGTGAGGCCAAGAGTCATAGAGGATTGTGATGACTAAGGTAATGGAGCATTGTGATGACAAGTGTTTGGAGCATTCTGATGACAAGGGTATGAAACATTGTGATGACAATGGCAAGGGGCATTGTGATGATAAGGGCATGGAGCATTGTGATGAAAAAGGCATTGAGCTATTTCATGACAGTGTTCAAGAAGCCTTCTGACAAGTGTTAGGGAGCATTGTGATGACAAGTGTATTGAGCAATGTGATGAAAAAGGTCATGGAGCATTGTGATGACAAGGACATGGAATATTGTGATGATAGGCATGATGGAGCGTTGTGATGAGAAGGGTCATGGAGCATTGTGAAGACAGTGGCATGGAGCATTTATTTGAGAATCCCCTGAAGCATTCTGATGTCATGTGTCATGGAGCAGTGTGATGACATATGTCCTGTCCATTGTGATGACACTGGCATGGAGCATTGTGATGCCAAGTGTCATGGAGGATTATGATGACAAAGGTAATGGAGCATTGTGATGACAAGGGTTTGGAGCATTTTGATGACAACGGCATAGAGCATTGTGATGACAGGCACATGAAGAATTGGCCTGACAATTTTCATGGATTATTGTGATGACAGTGTGCATGGCACATTGAGATGACAAGGGCATGGAGCACTGTGATTACAAGGCCATGGAGTATTGTGTAGAGAGGTGTCAGGGAGCATTGTGATGACATATATAATGGTTCATTGTGAAGACAATGGCATGGAGCATTGTGATGCCAAGTGTCCTGGAGGATAGTGATGACAAAGGTTATGGAGCTTTGTGATGACAAGGGCTTGGAGCTTTGTGATGACAATGGCATGGAGCATTTTGATGACAGGGTCATGGAGCATTTGTCTGAGAAGTTTCATGGATTATTGTGATGACAGTGGGCATGGCACATTGTGATGGCAAAGGCATGAAGCATTGTGATTACAAGGTCATGGACTCTTATGAAGACAGGTGTCAGGGATAATTGTAATGACATATGTCATGGTACATTGTGATGGCATTGATATGGAGCATTGCGATCCCAAGTGTCATGGAGGATTGTGATGACAAAGGTAATGGAGCATTGTGATGACAAGGACCATGTAGGAATGTGATTTTACGGGCATGGAGCATTGTGATGACAAGGGCCATTGATAATTTTAATGACAACATCGTTAAACATTGTGATGACAAAGCACATGGAGCTTGCTATGAAAGAGGTCATGGGCATTGGGATGACAAGGGCATGGAAAATTGTGATGACAAGAGCCTGTAACATTGTGATGAGAAGTGTGATGGAGCATTGTGATAACAAGGACGTGGATAATTGTGATGAAAATGGACATGGAGCATTGTGATGACCAGGGCATGGAGCATTTAGATTGCAAGACCGTAGAGCATGGTGATGAGAAGACCATGGGTAATTGTGACGACGAGTTTCATGGAGCACTGTAATGACAAGGGGCATGGAGCATTGTGTGGACAGGTGTCATGGAGCATTGTGATGACAGGGGTCAAGGAGCATTGTGATGCCAAGGGTCATGGAGCATTCTGATGAAAAGCTTGTGGAGTATTGTGATGACAATGGCATGGAGCATTGTGATGACAAGGTCATGGAGCATTGTGATGACAGGGTCATGGAGTTTTGTGAAGACAGTTATCAGGGAGCATTGTGATGACATATGTAATGATCCACTGTGATGACATGGCATGGAGCATTGTGATGCCAAGTGTCATGGAGGATTGTGATGACAAACGTAATGGAGCATTGTGATGGCAAGTGTCATGGAGCATTGTGATGACAATGGCATGGAGCATTGTGATGATAAGGTTATGGAGCATTGTGATGAATAAGGCATGGATCTTTTTTCTTGACAGAGTTCAAGGAGACTTCTGACAAGTGTCTTGAGCATTGTGATGACAATATTCATGCAGCATGGTGATGACAAGGACATGGAATATTGAGATGACAGGCATCATGGAACGTTGTGATGACAAGGATCATGGAACATTGTGATGACAATGGCATGGAGCATTGTGTTGAGAATGCCCTGGAGCATTCTGATGACATGCGTCATGGAGAATTGTGATGACATATGTCCGGTCCATTGTGATGACATTGGCATGGAGCATTGTGATGCCTAGTGTCATGGAGGATTGTGATGATAAAGGTAATGGAGCATTGTGATGACAAGGGCTTGGAGCATTGTGATGACAAGGGTCATGGAGCATTTTGATTTCATTGTGATGACAATAGCATGAAGCATTATGATGATGGGCATGGTGCATTGTGATGACAGGGTTCATGGAACATTGAGATGGAAAGTGTCATTGAGCATTCTGATTACAGGGGTTATGGAACATTGTGATGTCATGGGTCATGGAACACTTTGATGATAAGATTATGTAGCATTGCGATGACAGGGGTCATAAAACATTGTGATGACTGGGGTGAGGGAGTATAGTGATGACTAGTGATGGAACACTCTGATATCAGTGGTGAGAGAGCATTTTCATGAAAAGTGCATGGAGCATTTTGATGACATGATTTATGGAGCTTTGTGATGACAAAGTTGTGGAGCATTATGATGAAAAGTGCATGGCATATTGAGATGACATGGGTCATGGAGCATTGTGCTGTCAAGTGCATAGACAATTGTGATGACAAGGATCATGGAGTATTGTGGTGACAAAGGCATGGAGCATTGTGATGACAATGTTCAGAAAGCATTGTGATGACAAATGTCATGAAGCATTGTGATGACTGGAGTCACGGAGAATTTTCATAAAAAAAGGTCATGGAGCATTGTGATGACAAGGGCATGGAGCATTGTGATGAAAAGTGTCTGGAGCATTGTGATGACAAGGTCATGGAGTTTGTGAAGACAGTTGTCAGGGAGCATTGTGATGAAATATGTCCGGTCCATTGTGATGGCCATGGCATGGAGCATTGTGATGCCAAGAGTCATGGAGGATTGTGATGACAAAGGTATTGGAGCATTGTGTTGACAAGGACTTGGAGCATTGTGATGACAAGGGTCATGGAGCATTTTGATTTCATTGTGATGACAAGAGCATGAAGCATTATGATGATGGGCATGGTGCATTGTGATGACAGGGTTCAAGGAGCATTGAGATGAAAGGGTCATGGAGCATTTTGATGACAGGGGTTATGGAACATTGTGATTTCAGGGGTCATGGAGCATTGTGATGATAAGGTCATGTCGCATTGTGATGACAGGGGCAATGGAACATTGTGATGACAGGGGTGAGGGAGTATAGTGATGACTAGTGATGGAACACTCTGATATCAGTGGTGAGAGAGCATTTTGATGAAAAGTGCATGGAGCATTGCGATGACATGGTTTATGGAGCATTGTGATGACAAAGTTGTGGAGCATTATGATGACAAGCGCATGGCATATTTTGATGACATGAGTCATGGGGCATTGTGCTGACAAGTGCAATGACAATTGTGATGACAAGGGTCATGGAGCATTGTGGTGACAAAGGCATGGAGCATTGTGATGACAAGGGTCAGAGAGCATTGTGATGAGAAGTTCATGGAGCATTGTGGTGACATAAGTCACAGGGTCTTGTGATGATGAGGGCATGGACAATTGTGATGACAAATGTCATGAAGCATTGTGATGACTGGAGTCACGTAGAATTTTCATAAAAAGGTCATGGACCGTTGTGATGACAAGGGCATGGAGCATTGTGATGACAAGGTCATGAGTTTTGCGAAGACAGTTGTCAGGGAGCATTGTGGTGATATATGTCATGGTCCATTATGATGACAATGGCATGGAGCATTGTGAGGCCAAGTGTCATAGAGGATTGTGATGACTAAGGTAATGGAGCATTGTGATGACAAGTGTTTGGAGCATTCTGATGACAAGGGTATGAAACATTGTGATGACAATGGCAAGGGGCATTGTGATGATAAGGGCATGGAGCATTGTGATGAAAAAGGCATTGAGCTATTTCATGACAGTGTTCAAGAAGCCTTCTGACAAGTGTTAGGGAGCATTGTGATGACAAGTGTATTGAGCAATGTGATGAAAAAGGTCATGGAGCATTGTGATGACAAGGATATGGAATATTGTGATGATAGGCATAATGGAGCGTTGTGATGAGAAGGGTCATGGAGCATTGTGAAGACAGTGGCATGGAGCATTTATTTGAGAATCCCCTGAAGCATTCTGATGTCATGTGTCATGGAGCAGTGTGATGACATATGTCCTGTCCATTGTGATGACACTGGTATGGAGCATTGTGATGCCAAGTGTCATGGAGGGTTATGATGACATAGGTAATGGAGCATTGTGATGACAAGGGTTTGGAGCATTTTGATGACAACGGCATAGAGCATTGTGATGACAGGCACATGAAGAATTGGCCTGACAATTTTCATGGATTATTGTGATGACAGTGTGCATGGCACATTGAGATGACAAGGGCATGGAGCACTGTGATTACAAGGCCATGGAGTATTGTGTAGAGAGGTGTCAGGGAGCATTGTGATGACATATATAATGGTTCATTGTGAAGACAATGGCATGGAGCATTGTGATGCCAAGTGTCCTGGAGGATAGTGATGACAAAGGTTATGGAGCTTTGTGATGACAAGGGCTTGGAGCTTTGTGATGACAATGGCATGTAGCATTTTGATGACAGGGTCATGGAGCATTTGTCTGACAAGTTTCATGGATTATTGTGATGACAGTGGGCATGGCACATTGTGATGGCAAAGGCATGAAGCATTGTGATGACAAGGTCATGGACTCTTATGAAGACAGGTGTCAAGGATAATTGTAATGACATATGTCATGGTACATTGTGATGGCATTGATATGGAGCATTGCGATCCCAAGTGTCATGGAGGATTGTGATGACAAAGGTAATGGAGCATTGTGATGACAAGGATCATGTAGGAATGTGATTTTACGGGCATGGAGCATTGTGATGACAAGGGCCATTGATAATTTTAATGACAACATCGTTAAACATTGTGATGACAAAGCACATGGAGCTTGCTATGAAAGAGGTCATGGGCATTGGGATGACAAGGGCATGGAAAATTGTGATGACAAGAGCCTGTAACATTGTGATGAGAAGTGTGATGGAGCGTTGTGATAACAAGGACGTGGATAATTGTGATGAAATTGGACATGGAGCATTGTGATGACCAGGGCATGGAGCATTTAGATTACAAGACCGTAGAGCATGGTGATGAGAAGACCATGGGTAATTGTGACGACGAGTTTCATGGAGCACTGTAATGACAAGGGGCATGGAACATTGTGAGGACAGGTGTCATGGAGCATTGTGATGACAGGGGTCAAGGAGCATTGTGATGCCAAGGGTCATGGAGCATTCTGATGAAAAGCTTGTGGAGTATTGTGATGACAATGGCATGGAGCATTGTGATGACAAGGTCATGGAGCATTGTGATGACAGGGTCATGGAGTTTTGTGAAGACAGTTATCAGGGAGCATTGTGATGACATATGTAATGATCCACTGTGATGACATGGCATGGAGCATTGTGATGCCAAGTGTCATGGAGGATTGTGATGACAAACGTAATGGAGCATTGTGATGGCAAGTGTCATGGAGCATTGTGATGACAATGACATGGAGCATTGTGATGATAAGGTTATGGAGCATTGTGATGAATAAGGCATGGATCATTTTTCTTGACAGAGTTCAAGGAGACTTCTGACAAGTGTCTTGAGCATTGTGATGACAATATTCATGCAGCATGGTGATGACAAGGACATGGAATATTGAGATGACAGGCATCATGGAACGTTGTGATGACAAGGATCATGGAACATTGTGATGACAATGGCATGGAGCATTGTGTTGAGAATGCCCTGGAGCATTCTGATGACATGCATCATGGAGAATTGTGATGACATATGTCCGGTCCATTGTGATGACATTGGCATGGAGCATTGTGATGCCTAGTGTCATGGAGGATTGTGATGATAAAGGTAATGGAGCATTGTGATGACAAGGGCTTGGAGCATTGTGATGACAAGGGTCATGGAGCATTTTGATTTCATTGTGATGACAATAGCATGAAGCATTATGATGATGGGCATGGTGCATTGTGATGACAGGGTTCATGGAACATTGAGATGGAAAGGGTCATTGAGCATTCTGATTACAGGGGTTATGGAACATTGTGATGTCATGGGTCATGGAACACTTTGATGATAAGATCATGTAGCATTGCGATGACAGGGGTCATAAAACATTGTGATGACTGGGGTGAGGGAGTATAGTGATGACTAGTGATGGAACACTCTGATATCAGTGGTGAGAGAGCATTTTCATGAAAAGTGCATGGAGCATTTTGATGACATGGTTTATGGAGCTTTGTGATGACAAAGTTGTGGAGCATTATGATGAAAAGTGCATGGCATATTGAGATGACATGGGTCATGGAGCATTGTGCTGTCAAGTGCATAGACAATTGTGATGACAAGGATCATGGAGTATTGTGGTGACAAAGGCATGGAGCATTGTGATGACAATGTTCAGAAAGCATTGTGATGACAAATGTCATGAAGCATTGTGATGACTGGAGTCACGGAGAATTTTCATAAAAAAAGGTCATGGAGCATTGTGATGACAAGGGCATGGAGCATTGTGATGAAAAGTGTCTGGAGCATTGTGATGACAAGGTCATGGAGTTTGTGAAGACAGTTGTCAGGGAGCATTGTGATGAAATATGTCCGGTCCATTGTGATGGCAATGGCATGGAGCATTGTGATGCCAAGAGTCATGGAGGATTGTGATGACAAAGGTATTGGAGCATTGTGTTGACAAGGACTTGGAGCATTGTGATGACAAGGGTCATGGAGCATTTTGATTTCATTGTGATGACAAGAGCATGAAGCATTATGATGATGGGCATGGTGCATTGTGATGACAGGGTTCAAGGAGCATTGAGATGAAAGGGTCATGGAGCATTTTGATGACAGGGGTTATGGAACATTGTGATTTCAGGGGTCATGGAGCATTGTGATGATAAGGTCATGTCGCATTGTGATGACAGGGGCAATGGAACATTGTGATGACAGGGGTGAGGGAGTATAGTGATGACTAGTGATGGAACACTCTGATATCAGTGGTGAGAGAGCATTTTGATGAAAAGTGCATGGAGCATTGCGATGACATGGTTTATGGAGCATTGTGATGACAAAGTTGTGGAGCATTATGATGACAAGCGCATGTCATATTTTGATGACATGAGTCATGGGTTATTGTGCTGACAAGTGCATAGACAATTGTGATGACAAGGGTCATGGAGCATTGTGGTGACAAAGGCATGGAGCATTGTGATGACAAGGGTCAGAGAGCATTGTGATGAGAAGTTCATGGAGCATTGTGGTGACATAAGTCACAGGGTCTTGTGATGATGAGGGCATGTACAATTGTGATGACAAATGTCATGAAGCATTGTGATGACTGGAGTCACGTAGAATTTTCATAAAAAGGTCATGGACCGTTGTGATGACAAGGGCATGGAGCATTGTGATGACAAGGTCATGAGTTTTGCGAAGACAGTTGTCAGGGAGCATTGTGGTGATATATGTCATGGTCCATTATGATGACAATGGCATGGAGCATTGTGAGGCCAAGATTCATAGAGGATTGTGATGACTAAGGTAATGGAGCATTGTGATGACAAGTGTTTGGAGCATTCTGATGACAAGGGTATGAAACGTTGTGATGACAATGGCAAGGGGCATTGTGATGATAAGGGCATGGAGCATTGTGATGAAAAAGGCATTGAGCTATTTCATGACAGTGTTCAAGAAGCCTTCTGACAAGTGTTAGGGAGCATTGTGATGACAAGTGTATTGAGCAATGTGATGAAAAAGGTCATGGAGCATTGTGATGACAAGGACATGGAATATTGTGATGATAGGCATGATGGAGCGTTGTGATGAGAAGGGTCATGGAGCATTGTGAAGACAGTGGCATGGAGCATTTATTTGAGAATCCCCTGAAGCATTCTGATGTCATGTGTCATGGAGCAGTGTGATGACATATGTCCTGTCCATTGTGATGACACTGGCATGGAGCATTGTGATGCCAAGTGTCATGGAGGATTATGATGACAAAGGTAATGGAGCATTGTGATGACAAGGGTTTGGAGCATTTTGATGACAACGGCATAGAGCATTGTGATGACAGGCACATGAAGAATTGGCCTGACAATTTTCATGGATTATTGTGATGACAGTGTGCATGGCACATTGAGATGACAAGGGCATGGAGCACTGTGATTACAAGGCCATGGAGTATTGTGTAGAGAGGTGTCAGGGAGCATTGTGATGACATATATAATGGTTCATTGTGAAGACAATGGCATGGAGCATTGTGATGCCAAGTGTCCTGGAGGATAGTGATGACAAAGGTTATGGAGCTTTGTGATGACAAGGGCTTGGAGCTTTGTGATGACAATGGCATGGAGCATTTTGATGACAGGGTCATGGAGCATTTGTCTGACAAGTTTCATGGATTATTGTGATGACAGTGGGCATGGCACATTGTG
Organism: Mesoplodon densirostris; assembly: GCF_025265405.1. Lineage (NCBI taxonomy): Eukaryota > Metazoa > Chordata > Mammalia > Artiodactyla > Ziphiidae > Mesoplodon > Mesoplodon densirostris. Next base: position 6,080,721 of record NC_082682.1, read on the forward strand.
ATGGCAAAGGCATGAAGCATTGTGATGACAAGGTCATGGACTCTTATGAAGACAGGTGTCAGGGATAATTGTAATGACATATGTCATGGTACATTGTGATGGCATTGATATGGAGCATTGCGATCGCAAGTGTCATGGAGGATTGTGATGACAAAGGTAATGGAGCATTGTGATGACAAGGATCATGTAGGAATGTGATTTTACGGGCATGGAGCATTGTGATGACAAGGGCCATTGATAATTTTAATGACAACATCGTTAAACATTGTGATGACAAAGCACATGGAGCTTGCTATGAAAGAGGTCATGGGCATTGGGATGACAAGGGCATGGAAAATTGTGATGACAAGAGCCTGTAACATTGTGATGAGAAGTGTGATGGAGCGTTGTGATTACAAGGACGTGGATAATTGTGATGAAATTGGACATGGAGCATTGTGATGACCAGGGCATGGAGCATTTAGATTACAAGACCGTAGAGCATGGTGATGAGAAGACCATGGGTAATTGTGACGACGAGTTTCATGGAGCACTGTAATGACAAGGGGCATGGAACATTGTGAGGACAGGTGTCATGGAGCATTGTGATGACAGGGGTCAAGGAGCATTGTGATGCCAAGGGTCATGGAGCATTCTGATGAAAAGCTTGTGGAGTATTGTGATGACAATGGCATGGAGCATTGTGATGACAAGGACATGGAGCATTGTGATGACAGGGTCATGGAGTTTTGTGAAGACAGTTATCAGGGAGCATTGTGATGACATATGTAATGATCCACTGTGATGACATGGCATGGAGCATTGTGATGCCAAGTGTCATGGAGGATTGTGATGACAAACGTAATGGAGCATTGTGATGGCAAGTGTCATGGAGCATTGTGATGACAATGGCATGGAGCATTGTGATGATAAGGTTATGGAGCATTGTGATGAATAAGGCATGGATCTTTTTTCTTGACAGAGTTCAAGGAGACTTTGACAAGTGTCTTGAGCATTGTGATGACAATATTCATGCAGCATGGTGATGACAAGGACATGGAATATTGAGATGACAGGCATCATGGAACGTTGTGATGACAAGGATCATGGAACATTGTGATGACAATGGCATGGAGCATTGTGTTGAGAATGCCCTGGAGCATTCTGATGACATGCGTCATGGAGAATTGTGATGACATATGTCCGGTCCATTGTGATGACATTGGCATGGAGCATTGTGATGCCTAGTGTCATGGAGGATTGTGATGATAAAGGTAATGGAGCATTGTGATGACAAGGGCTTAGAGCATTGTGATGACAAGGGTCATGGAGCATTTTGATTTCATTGTGATGACAATAGCATGAAGCATTATGATGATGGGCATGGTGCATTGTGATGACAGGGTTCATGGAACATTGAGATGGAAAGGGTCATTGAGCATTCTGATTACAGGGGTTATGGAACATTGTGATGTCATGGGTCATGGAACACTTTGATGATAAGATCATGTAGCATTGCGATGACAGGGGTCATAAAACATTGTGATGACTGGGGTGAGGGAGTATAGTGATGACTAGTGATGGAACACTCTGATATCAGTGGTGAGAGAGCATTTTCATGAAAAGTGCATGGAGCATTTTGATGACATGGTTTATGGAGCTTTGTGATGACAAAGTTGTGGAGCATTATGATGAAAAGTGCATGGCATATTGAGATGACATGGGTCATGGAGCATTGTGCTGTCAAGTGCATAGACAATTGTGATGACAAGGATCATGGAGTATTGTGGTGACAAAGGCATGGAGCATTGTGATGACAATGTTCAGAAAGCATTGTGATGACAAATGTCATGAAGCATTGTGATGACTGGAGTCACGGAGAATTTTCATAAAAAAAGGTCATGGAGCATTGTGATGACAAGGGCATGGAGCATTGTGATGAAAAGTGTCTGGAGCATTGTGATGACAAGGTCATGGAGTTTGTGAAGACAGTTGTCAGGGAGCATTGTGATGAAATATGTCCGGTCCATTGTGATGGCAATGGCATGGAGCATTGTGATGCCAAGAGTCATGGAGGATTGTGATGACAAAGGTATTGGAGCATTGTGTTGACAAGGACTTGGAGCATTGTGATGACAAGGGTCATGGAGCATTTTGATTTCATTGTGATGACAAGAGCATGAAGCATTATGATGATGGGCATGGTGCATTGTGATGACAGGGTTCAAGGAGCATTGAGATGAAAGGGTCATGGAGCATTTTGATGACAGGGGTTATGGAACATTGTGATTTCAGGGGTCATGGAGCATTGTGATGATAAGGTCATGTCGCATTGTGATGACAGGGGCAATGGAACATTGTGATGACAGGGGTGAGGGAGTATAGTGATGACTAGTGATGGAACACTCTGATATCAGTGGTGAGAGAGCATTTTGATGAAAAGTGCATGGAGCATTGTGATGACATGGTTTATGGAGCATTGTGATGACAAAGTTGTGGAGCATTATGATGACAAGCGCATGGCATATTTTGATGACATGAGTCATGGGGCATTGTGCTGACAAGTGCATAGACAATTGTGATGACAAGGGTCATGGAGCATTGTGGTGACAAAGGCATGGAGCATTGTGATGACAAGGGTCAGAGAGCATTGTGATGAGAAGTTCATGGAGCATTGTGGTGACATAAGTCACAGGGTCTTGTGATGATGAGGGCATGGACAATTGTGATGACAAATGTCATGAAGCATTGTGATGACTGGAGTCACGTAGAATTTTCATAAAAAGGTCATGGACCGTTGTGATGACAAGGGCATGGAGCATTGTGATGACAAGGTCATGAGTTTTGCGAAGACAGTTGTCAGGGAGCATTGTGGTGATATATGTCATGGTCCATTATGATGACAATGGCATGGAGCATTGTGAGGCCAAGAGTCATAGAGGATTGTGATGACTAAGGTAATGGAGCATTGTGATGACAAGTGTTTGGAGCATTCTGATGACAAGGGTATGAAACGTTGTGATGACAATGGCAAGGGGCATTGTGATGATAAGGGCATGGAGCATTGTGATGAAAAAGGCATTGAGCTATTTCATGACAGTGTTCAAGAAGCCTTCTGACAAGTGTTAGGGAGCATTGTGATGACAAGTGTATTGAGCAATGTGATGAAAAAGGTCATGGAGCATTGTGATGACAAGGACATGGAATATTGTGATGATAGGCATGATGGAGCGTTGTGATGAGAAGGGTCATGGAGCATTGTGAAGACAGTGGCATGGAGCATTTATTTGAGAATCCCCTGAAGCATTCTGATGTCATGTGTCATGGAGCAGTGTGATGACATATGTCCTGTCCATTGTGATGACACTGGCATGGAGCATTGTGATGCCAAGTGTCATGGAGGATTATGATGACAAAGGTAATGGAGCATTGTGATGACAAGGGTTTGGAGCATTTTGATGACAACGGCATAGAGCATTGTGATGACAGGCACATGAAGAATTGGCCTGACAATTTTCATGGATTATTGTGATGACAGTGTGCATGGCACATTGAGATGACAAGGGCATGGAGCACTGTGATTACAAGGCCATGGAGTATTGTGTAGAGAGGTGTCAGGGAGCATTGTGATGACATATATAATGGTTCATTGTGAAGACAATGGCATGGAGCATTGTGATGCCAAGTGTCCTGGAGGATAGTGATGACAAAGGTTATGGAGCTTTGTGATGACAAGGGCTTGGAGCTTTGTGATGACAAAGGCATGGAGCATTTTGATGACAGGGTCATGGAGCATTTGTCTGAGAAGTTTCATGGATTATTGTGATGACAGTGGGCATGGCACATTGTGATGGCAAAGGCATGAAGCATTGTGATGACAAGGTCATGGACTCTTATGAAGACAGGTGTCAGGGATAATTGTAATGACATATGTCATGGTACATTGTGATGGCATTGATATGGAGCATTGCGATCCCAAGTGTCATGGAGGATTGTGATGACAAAGGTAATGGAGCATTGTGATGACAAGGATCATGTAGGAATGTGATTTTACGGGCATGGAGCATTGTGATGACAAGGGGCATTGATAATTTTAATGACAACATCGTTAAACATTGTGATGACAAAGCACATGGAGCTTGCTATGAAAGAGGTCATGGGCATTGGGATGACAAGGGCATGGAAAATTGTGATGACAAGAGACTGTAACATTGTGATGAGAAGTGTGATGGAGCATTGTGATAACAAGGACGTGGATAATTGTGATGAAATTGGACATGGAGCATTGTGATGACCAGGGCATGGAGCATTTAGATTGCAAGACCGTAGAGCATGGTGATGAGAAGACCATGGTTAATTGTGATGACGAGTTTCATGGAGCACTGTAATGACAAGGGGCATGGAGCATTGTGAGGACAGGTGTCATGCAGCATTGTGATGACAGGGGTCAAGGAGCATTGTGATGCCAAGGGTCATGGAGCATTCTGATGAAAAGCTTGTGGAGTATTGTGATGACAATGGCATGGAGCATTGTGATGACAAGGTCATGGAGCATTGTGATGACAGGGTCATGGAGTTTTGTGAAGACAGTTATCAGGGAGCATTGTGATGACATATGTAATGATCCACTGTGATGACATGGCATGGAGCATTGTGATGCCAAGTGTCATGGAGGATTGTGATGACAAACGTAATGGAGCATTGTGATGGCAAGTGTCATGGAGCATTGTGATGACAATGACATGGAGCATTGTGATGATAAGGTTATGGAGCATTGTGATGAATAAGGCATGGATCATTTTTCTTGACAGAGTTCAAGGAGACTTCTGACAAGTGTCTTGAGCATTGTGATGACAATATTCATGCAGCATGGTGATGACAAGGACATGGAATATTGAGATGACAGGCATCATGGAACGTTGTGATGACAAGGATCATGGAACATTGTGATGACAATGGCATGGAGCATTGTGTTGAGAATGCCCTGGAGCATTCTGATGACATGCATCATGGAGAATTGTGATGACATATGTCCGGTCCATTGTGATGACATTGGCATGGAGCATTGTGATGCCTAGTGTCATGGAGGATTGTGATGATAAAGGTAATGGAGCATTGTGATGACAAGGGCTTGGAGCATTGTGATGACAAGGGTCATGGAGCATTTTGATTTCATTGTGATGACAATAGCATGAAGCATTATGATGATGGGCATGGTGCATTGTGATGACAGGGTTCATGGAACATTGAGATGGAAAGGGTCATTGAGCATTCTGATTACAGGGGTTATGGAACATTGTGATGTCATGGGTCATGGAACACTTTGATGATAAGATCATGTAGCATTGCGATGACAGGTGTCATAAAACATTGTGATGACTGGGGTGAGGGAGTATAGTGATGACTAGTGATGGAACACTCTTATATCAGTGGTGAGAGAGCATTTTCATGAAAAGTGCATGGAGCATTTTGATGACATGGTTTATGGAGCTTTGTGATGACAAAGTTGTGGAGCATTATGATGAAAAGTGCATGGCATATTGAAATGACATGGGTCATGGAGCATTGTGCTGTCAAGTGCATAGACAATTGTGATGACAAGGATCATGGAGTATTGTGGTGACAAAGGCATGGAGCATTGTGATGACAATGTTCAGAAAGCATTGTGATGACAAATGTCATGAAGCATTGTGATGACTGGAGTCACGGAGAATTTTCATAAAAAAAGGTCATGGAGCATTGTGATGACAAGGGCATGGAGCATTGTGATGAAAAGTGTCTGGAGCATTGTGATGACAAGGTCATGGAGTTTGTGAAGACAGTTGTCAGGGAGCATTGTGATGAAATATGTCCGGTCCATTGTGATGGCAATGGCATGGAGCATTGTGATGCCAAGAGTCATGGAGGATTGTGATGACAAAGGTATTGGAGCATTGTGTTGACAAGGACTTGGAGCATTGTGATGACAAGGGTCATGGAGCATTTTGATTTCATTGTGATGACAAGAGCATGAAGCATTATGATGATGGGCATGGTGCATTGTGATGACAGGGTTCAAGGAGCATTGAGATGAAAGGGTCATGGAGCATTTTGATGACAGGAGTTATGGAACATTGTGATTTCAGGGGTCATGGAGCATTGTGATGATAAGGTCATGTCGCATTGTGATGACAGGGGCAATGGAACATTGTGATGACAGGGGTGAGGGAGTATAGTGATGACTAGTGATGGAACACTCTGATATCAGTGGTGAGAGAGCATTTTGATGAAAAGTGCATGGAGCATTGCGATGACATGGTTTATGGAGCATTGTGATGACAAAGTTGTGGAGCATTATGATGACAAGCGCATGGCATATTTTGATGACATGGGTCATGGGGCATTGTTCTGACAAGTGCATAGACAATTGTGATGACAAGGGTCATGGAGCATTGTGGTGACAAAGGCATGGAGCATTGTGATGACAAGGGTCAGAGAGCATTGTGATGAGAAGTTCATGGAGCATTGTGGTGACATAAGTCACAGGGTCTTGTGATGATGAGGGCATGGACAATTGTGATGACAAATGTCATGAAGCATTGTGATGACTGGAGTCACGTAGAATTTTGATAAAAAGGTCATGGACCGTTGTGATGACAAGGGCATGGAGCATTGTGATGACAAGGTCATGAGTTTTGCGAAGACAGTTGTCAGGGAGCATTGTGGTGATATATGTCATGGTCCATTATGATGACAATGGCATGGAGCATTGTGAGGCCAAGATTCATAGAGGATTGTGATGACTAAGGTAATGGAGCATTGTGATGACAAGTGTTTGGAGCATTCTGATGACAAGGGTATGAAACGTTGTGATGACAATGGCAAGGGGCATTGTGATGATAAGGGCATGGAGCATTGTGATGAAAAAGGCATTGAGCTATTTCATGACAGTGTTCAAGAAGCCTTCTGACAAGTGTTAGGGAGCATTGTGATGACAAGTGTATTGAGCAATGTGATGAAAAAGGACATGGAGCATTGTGATGACAAGGACATGGAATATTGTGATGATAGGCATGATGGAGCGTTGTGATGAGAAGGGTCATGGAGCATTGTGAAGACAGTGGCATGGAGCATTTATTTGAGAATCCCCTGAAGCATTCTGATGTCATGTGTCATGGAGCAGTGTGATGACATATGTCCTGTCCATTGTGATGACACTGGCATGGAGCATTGTGATGCCAAGTGTCATGGAGGATTATGATGACAAAGGTAATGGAGCATTGTGATGACAAGGGTTTGGAGCATTTTGATGACAACGGCATAGAGCATTGTGATGACAGGCACGTGAAGAATTGGCATGACAATTTTCATGGATTATTGTGATGACAGTGTGCATGGCACATTGAGATGACAAGGGCATGGAGCACTGTGATTACAAGGCCATGGAGTATTGTGTAGAGAGGTGTCAGGGAGCATTGTGATGACATATATAATGGTTCATTGTGAAGACAATGGCATGAAGCATTGTGATGCCAAGTATCCTGGAGGATAGTGATGACAAAGGTTATGGAGCTTTGTGATGACAAGGGCTTGGACCTTTGTGATGACAAAGGCATCGAGCATTTTGATGACAGGGTCATGGAGCATTTGTCTGACAAGTTTCATGGATTATTGTGATGACAGTGGGCATGGCACATTGTGATGGCAAAGGCATGAAGCATTGTGATGACAAGGTCATGGACTCTTATGAAGACAGGTGTCAGGGATAATTGTAATGACATATGTCATGGTACATTGTGATGGCATTGATATGGAGCATTGCGATCCCAAGTGTCATGGAGGATTGTGATGACAAAGGTAATGGAGCATTGTGGTGACAAAGATCATGTAGGAATGTGATTATACGGGCATGGAGCATTGTGATGACAAGGGCCATTGATAATTTTAATGACAACATCGTTAAACATTGTGATGACAAAGCACATGGAGCTTGCTATGAAAGAGGTCATGGGCATTGGGATGACAAGGGCATGGAAAATTGTGATGACAAGAGCCTGTAACATTGTGATGAGAAGTGTGATGGAGCGTTGTGATAACAAGGACGTGGATAATTGTGATGAAAATGGACATGGAGCATTGTGATGACCAGGGCATGGAGCATTTAGATTGCAAGACCGTAGAGCATGGTGATGAGAAGACCATGGGTAATTGTGACGACGAGTTTCATGGAGCACTGTAATGACAAGGGGCATGGAGCATTGTGTGGACAGGTGTCATGGAGCATTGTGATGACAGGGGTCAAGGAGCATTGTGATGCCAAGGGTCATGGAGCATTCTGATGAAAAGCTTGTGGAGTATTGTGATGACAATGACATGGAGCATTGTGATGACAAGGACATGGAGCATTGTGATGACAGGGTCATGGAGTTTTGTGAAGACAGTTATCAGGGAGCATTGTGATGACATATGTAATGATCCACTGTGATGACATGGCATGGAGCATTGTGATGCCAAGTGTCATGGAGGATTGTGATGACAAACGTAATGGAGCATTGTGATGGCAAGTGTCATGGAGCATTTTGATGACAATGGCATGGAGCATTGTGATGAATAAGGCATGGATCTTTTTTCTTGACAGAGTTCAAGGAGACTTCTGACAAGTGTCTTGAGCATTGTGATGACAATATTCATGCAGCATGGTGATGACAAGGACATGGAATATTGAGATGACAGGCATCATGGAACGTTGTGATGACAAGGATCATGGAACATTGTGATGACAATGGCATGGAGCATTGTGTTGAGAATGCCCTGGAGCATTCTGATGACATGCGTCATGGAGAATTGTGATGACATATGTCCGGTCCATTGTGATGACATTGGCATGGAGCATTGTGATGCCTAGTGTCATGGAGGATTGTGATGATAAAGGTAATGGAGCATTGTGATGACAAGGGCTTGGAGCATTGTGATGACAAGGGTCATGGAGCATTTTGATTTCATTGTGATGACAATAGCATGAAGCATTATGATGATGGGCATGGTGCATTGTGATGACAGGGTTCATGGAACATTGAGATGGAAAGGGTCATTGAGCATTCTGATTACAGGGGTTATGGAACATTGTGATGTCATGGGTCATGGAACACTTTGCTGATAAGATCATGTAGCATTGCGATGACAGGGGTCATAAAACATTGTGATGACTGGGGTGAGGGAGTATAGTGATGACTAGTGATGGAACACTCTGATATCAGTGGTGAGAGAGCATTTTCATGAAAAGTGCATGGAGCATTTTGATGACATGGTTTATGGAGCTTTGTGATGACAAAGTTGTGGAGCATTATGATGAAAAGTGCATGGCATATTGAGATGACATGGGTCATGGAGCATTGTGCTGTCAAGTGCATAGACAATTGTGATGACAAGGATCATGGAGTATTGTGGTGACAAAGGCATGGAGCATTGTGATGACAATGTTCAGAAAGCATTGTGATGACAAATGTCATGAAGCATTGTGATGACTGGAGTCACGGAGAATTTTCATAAAAAAAGGTCATGGAGCATTGTGATGACAAGGGCATGGAGCATTGTGATGAAAAGTGTCTGCAGCATTGTGATGACAAGGTCATGGAGTTTGTGAAGACAGTTGTGAGGGAGCATTGTGATGAAATATGTCCGGTCCATTGTGATGACAATGGCATGGAGCATTGTGATGCCAAGAGTCATGGAGGATTGTGATGACAAAGGTATTGGAGCATTGTGTTGAGAAGGACTTGGAGCATTGTGATGACAAGGGTCATGGAGCATTTTGATTTCATTGTGATGACAAGAGCATGAAGCATTATGATGATGGGCATGGTGCATTGTGATTACAGGGTTCAAGGAGCATTGAGATGAAAGGGTCATGGAGCATTTTGATGACAGGGGTTATGGAACATTGTGATTTCAGGGGTCATGGAGCATTTTGATGATAAGGTCATGTCGCATTGTGATGACAGGGGCAATGGAACATTGTGATGACAGGGGTGAGGGAGTATAGTGATGACTAGTGATGGAACACTCTGATATCAGTGGTGAGAGAGCATTTTGATGAAAAGTGCATGGAGCATTGCGATGACATGGTTTATGGAGCATTGTGATGACAAAGTTGTGGAGCATTATGATGACAAGCGCATGGCATATTGTGATGACATGGGTCATGGGGCATTGTGCTGACAAGTGCACAGACAATTGTGATGACAAGGGTCTTGGAGCATTGTGGTGACAAAGGCATGGAGCATTGTGATGATAAGAGTCAGAGAGCATTGTGATGAGAAGTTCATGGAGCATTGTGGTGACATAAGTCACAGGGTCTTGTGATGATGAGGGCATGGACAATTGTGATGACAAATGTCATGAAGCATTGTGATGACTGGAGTCACGTAGAATTTTCATAAAAAGGTCATGGACCGTTGTGATGACAAGGGCATGGAGCATTGTGATGACAAGGTCATGAGTTTTGCAAAGACAGTTGTCAGGGAGCATTGTGGTGATATATGTCATGGTCCATTATGATGACAATGGCATGGAGCATTGTGAGGCCAAGAGTCATAGAGGATTGTGATGACTAAGGTAATGGAGCATTGTGATGACCAGTGTTTGGAGCATTCTGATGACAAGGGTATGAAACGTTGTGATGACAATGGCAAGGGGCATTGTGATGATAAGGGCATGGAGCATTGTGATGAAAAAGGCATTGAGCTACTTCATGACAGTGTTCAAGAAGCCTTCTGACAAGTGTTAGGGAGCATTGTGATGACAAGTGTATTGAGCAATGTGATGAAAAAGGTCATGGAGCATTGTGATGACAAGGACATGGAATATTGTGATGATACGCATGATGGAGCGTTGTGATGAGAAGGGTCATGGAGCATTGTGAAGACAGTGGCATGGAGCATTTATTTGAGAATCCCCTGAAGCATTCTGATGTCATGTGTCATGGAGCAGTGTGATGACATATGTCCTGTCCATTGTGATGACACTGGCATGGAGCATTGTGATGCCAAGTGTCATGGAGGATTATGATGACAAAGGTAATGGAGCATTGTGATGACAAGGGTTTGGAGCATTTTGATGACAACGGCATAGAGCATTGTGATGACAGGCACGTGAAGAATTGGCCTGACAATTTTCATGGATTATTGTGATGACAGTGTGCATGGCACATTGAGATGACAAGGGCATGGAGCACTGTGATTACAAGGCCATGGAGTATTGTGTAGAGAGGTGTCAGGGAGCATTGTGATGACATATATAATGGTTCATTGTGAAGACAATGGCATGGAGCATTGTGATGCCAAGTGTCCTGGAGGATAGTGATGACAAAGGTTATGGAGCTTTGTGATGACAAGGGCTTGGAGCTTTGTGATGACAAAGGCATCGAGCATTTTGATGACAGGGTCATGGAGCATTTGTCTGACAAGTTTCATGGATTATTGTGATGACAGTGGGCATGGCACATTGTGATGGCAAAGGCATGAAGCATTGTGATGACAAGGTCATGGACTCTTATGAAGACAGGTGTCAGGGATAATTGTAATGACATATGTCATGGTACATTGTGATGGCATTGATATGGAGCATTGCGATCCCAAGTGTCATGGAGGATTGTGATGACAAAGGTAATGGAGCATTGTGGTGACAAAGATCATGTAGGAATGTGATTATACGGGCATGGAGCATTGTGATGACAAGGGCCATTGATAATTTTAATGACAACATCGTTAAACATTGTGATGACAAAGCACATGGAGCTTGCTATGAAAGAGGTCATGGGCATTGGGATGACAAGGGCATGGAAAATTGTGATGACAAGAGCCTGTAACATTGTGATGAGAAGTGTGATGGAGCGTTGTGATAACAAGGACGTGGATAATTGTGATGAAAATGGACATGGAGCATTGTGATGACCAGGGCATGGAGCATTTAGATTGCAAGACCGTAGAGCATGGTGATGAGAAGACCATGGGTAATTGTGACGACGAGTTTCATGGAGCACTGTAATGACAAGGGGCATGGAGCATTGTGTGGACAGGTGTCATGGAGCATTGTGATGACAGGGGTCAAGGAGCATTGTGATGCCAAGGGTCATGGAGCATTCTGATGAAAAGCTTGTGGAGTATTGTGATGACAATGACATGGAGCATTGTGATGACAAGGACATGGAGCATTGTGATGACAGGGTCATGGAGTTTTGTGAAGACAGTTATCAGGGAGCATTGTGATGACATATGTAATGATCCACTGTGATGACATGGCATGGAGCATTGTGATGCCAAGTGTCATGGAGGATTGTGATGACAAACGTAATGGAGCATTGTGATGGCAAGTGTCATGGAGCATTTTGATGACAATGGCATGGAGCATTGTGATGAATAAGGCATGGATCTTTTTTCTTGACAGAGTTCAAGGAGACTTCTGACAAGTGTCTTGAGCATTGTGATGACAATATTCATGCAGCATGGTGATGACAAGGACATGGAATATTGAGATGACAGGCATCATGGAACGTTGTGATGACAAGGATCATGGAACATTGTGATGACAATGGCATGGAGCATTGTGTTGAGAATGCCCTGGAGCATTCTGATGACATGCGTCATGGAGAATTGTGATGACATATGTCCGGTCCATTGTGATGACATTGGCATGGAGCATTGTGATGCCTAGTGTCATGGAGGATTGTGATGATAAAGGTAATGGAGCATTGTGATGACAAGGGCTTGGAGCATTGTGATGACAAGGGTCATGGAGCATTTTGATTTCATTGTGATGACAATAGCATGAAGCATTATGATGATGGGCATGGTGCATTGTGATGACAGGGTTCATGGAACATTGAGATGGAAAGGGTCATTGAGCATTCTGATTACAGGGGTTATGGAACATTGTGATGTCATGGGTCATGGAACACTTTGCTGATAAGATCATGTAGCATTGCGATGACAGGGGTCATAAAACATTGTGATGACTGGGGTGAGGGAGTATAGTGATGACTAGTGATGGAACACTCTGATATCAGTGGTGAGAGAGCATTTTCATGAAAAGTGCATGGAGCATTTTGATGACATGGTTTATGGAGCTTTGTGATGACAAAGTTGTGGAGCATTATGATGAAAAGTGCATGGCATATTGAGATGACATGGGTCATGGAGCATTGTGCTGTCAAGTGCATAGACAATTGTGATGACAAGGATCATGGAGTATTGTGGTGACAAAGGCATGGAGCATTGTGATGACAATGTTCAGAAAGCATTGTGATGACAAATGTCATGAAGCATTGTGATGACTGGAGTCACGGAGAATTTTCATAAAAAAAGGTCATGGAGCATTGTGATGACAAGGGCATGGAGCATTGTGATGAAAAGTGTCTGCAGCATTGTGATGACAAGGTCATGGAGTTTGTGAAGACAGTTGTGAGGGAGCATTGTGATGAAATATGTCCGGTCCATTGTGATGACAATGGCATGGAGCATTGTGATGCCAAGAGTCATGGAGGATTGTGATGACAAAGGTATTGGAGCATTGTGTTGAGAAGGACTTGGAGCATTGTGATGACAAGGGTCATGGAGCATTTTGATTTCATTGTGATGACAAGAGCATGAAGCATTATGATGATGGGCATGGTGCATTGTGATTACAGGGTTCAAGGAGCATTGAGATGAAAGGGTCATGGAGCATTTTGATGACAGGGGTTATTGAACATTGTGATTTCAGGGGTCATGGAGCATTTTGATGATAAGGTCATGTCGCATTGTGATGACAGGGGCAATGGAACATTGTGATGACAGGGGTGAGGGAGTATAGTGATGACTAGTGATGGAACACTCTGATATCAGTGGTGAGAGAGCATTTTGATGAAAAGTGCATGGAGCATTGCGATGACATGGTTTATGGAGCATTGTGATGACAAAGTTGTGGAGCATTATGATGACAAGCGCATGGCATATTGTGATGACATGGGTCATGGGGCATTGTGCTGACAAGTGCACAGACAATTGTGATGACAAGGGTCTTGGAGCATTGTGGTGACAAAGGCATGGAGCATTGTGATGATAAGAGTCAGAGAGCATTGTGATGAGAAGTTCATGGAGCATTGTGGTGACATAAGTCACAGGGTCTTGTGATGATGAGGGCATGGACAATTGTGATGACAAATGTCATGAAGCATTGTGATGACTGGAGTCACGTAGAATTTTCATAAAAAGGTCATGGACCGTTGTGATGACAAGGGCATGGAGCATTGTGATGACAAGGTCATGAGTTTTGCAAAGACAGTTGTCAGGGAGCATTGTGGTGATATATGTCATGGTCCATTATGATGACAATGGCATGGAGCATTGTGAGGCCAAGAGTCATAGAGGATTGTGATGACTAAGGTAATGGAGCATTGTGATGACCAGTGTTTGGAGCATTCTGATGACAAGGGTATGAAACGTTGTGATGACAATGGCAAGGGGCATTGTGATGATAAGGGCATGGAGCATTGTGATGAAAAAGGCATTGAGCTACTTCATGACAGTGTTCAAGAAGCCTTCTGACAAGTGTTAGGGAGCATTGTGATGACAAGTGTATTGAGCAATGTGATGAAAAAGGTCATGGAGCATTGTGATGACAAGGACATGGAATATTGTGATGATACGCATGATGGAGCGTTGTGATGAGAAGGGTCATGGAGCATTGTGAAGACAGTGGCATGGAGCATTTATTTGAGAATCCCCTGAAGCATTCTGATGTCATGTGTCATGGAGCAGTGTGATGACATATGTCCTGTCCATTGTGATGACACTGGTATGGAGCATTGTGATGCCAAGTGTCATGGAGGATTATGATGACAAAGGTAATGGAGCATTGTGATGACAAGGGTTTGGAGCATTTTGATGACAACGGCATAGAGCATTGTGATGACAGGCACGTGAAGAATTGGCCTGACAATTTTCATGGATTATTGTGATGACAGTGTGCATGGCACATTGAGATGACAAGGGCATGGAGCACTGTGATTACAAGGCCATGGAGTATTGTGTAGAGAGGTGTCAGGGAGCATTGTGATGACATATATAATGGTTCATTGTGAAGACAATGGCATGGAGCATTGTGATGCCAAGTGTCCTGGAGGATAGTGATGACAAAGGTTATGGAGCTTTGTGATGACAAGGGCTTGGAGCTTTGTGATGACAATGGCATGGAGCATTTTGATGACAGGGTCATGGAGCATTTGTCTGAGAAGTTTCATGGATTATTGTGATGACAGTGGGCATGGCACATTGTGATGGCAAAGGCATGAAGCATTGTGATGACAAGGTCATGGACTCTTATGAAGACAGGTGTCAGGGATAATTGTAATGACATATGTCATGGTACATTGTGATGGCATTGATATGGAGCATTGCGATCCCAAGTGTCATGGAGGATTGTGATGACAAAGGTAATGGAGCATTGTGATGACAAGGATCATGTAGGAATGTGATTTTATGGGCATGAAGCATTGTGATGACAAGGGCCATTGATAATTTTAATGACAACATCGTTAAACATTGTGATGACAAAGCACATGGAGCTTGCTATGAAAGAGGTCATGGGCATTGGGATGACAAGGGCATGGAAAATTGTGATGACAAGAGCCTGTAACATTGTGATGAGAAGTGTGATGGAGCGTTGTGATAACAAGGACGTGGATAATTGTGATGAAATTGGACATGGAGCATTGTGATGACCAGGGCATGGAGCATTTAGATTACAAGACCGTAGAGCATGGTGATGAGAAGACCATGGTTAATTGTGACGACGAGTTTCATGGAGCACTGTAATGACAAGGGGCATGGAGCATTGTGAGGACAGGTGTCATGGAGCATTGTGATGACAGGGGTCAAGGAGCATTGTGATGCCAAGGGTCATGGAGCATTCTGATGAAAAGCTTGTGGAGTATTGTGATGACAATGGCATGGAGCATTGTGATGACAAGGTCATGGAGCATTGTGATGACAGGGTCATGGAGTTTTGTGAAGACAGTTATCAGGGAGCATTGTGATGACATATGTAATGATCCACTGTGATGACATGGCATGGAGCATTGTGATGCCAAGTGTCATGGAGGATTGTGATGACAAACGTAATGGAGCATTGTGATGGCAAGTGTCATGGAGCATTGTGATGACAATGGCATGGAGCATTGTGATGATAAGGTTATGGAGCATTGTGATGAATAAGGCATGGATCATTTTTCTTGACAGAGTTCAAGGAGACTTCTGACAAGTGTCTTGAGCATTGTGATGACAATATTCATGCAGCATGGTGATGACAAGGACATGGAATATTGAGATGACAGGCATCATGGAACGTTGTGATGACAAGGATCATGGAACATTGTGATGACAATGGCATGGAGCATTGTGTTGAGAATGCCCTGGAGCATTCTGATGACATGCGTCATGGAGAATTGTGATGACATATGTCCGGTCCATTGTGATGACATTGGCATGGAGCATTGTGATGCCTAGTGTCATGGAGGATTGTGATGATAAAGGTAATGGAGCATTGTGATGACAAGGGCTTGGAGCATTGTGATGACAAGGGTCATGGAGCATTTTGATTTCATTGTGATGACAATAGCATGAAGCATTATGATGATGGGCATGGTGCATTGTGATGACAGGGTTCATGGAACATTGAGATGGAAAGGGTCATTGAGCATTCTGATTACAGGGGTTATGTAACATTGTGATGTCATGGGTCATGGAACACTTTGATGATAAGATCATGTAGCATTGCGATGACAGGGGTCATAAAACATTGTGATGACTGGGGTGAGGGAGTATAGTGATGACTAGTGATGGAACACTCTGATATCAGTGGTGAGAGAGCATTTTCATGAAAAGTGCATGGAGCATTTTGATGACATGGTTTATGGAGCTTTGTGATGACAAAGTTGTGGAGCATTATGATGAAAAGTGCATGGCATATTGAGATGACATGGGTCATGGAGCATTGTGCTGTCAAGTGCATAGACAATTGTGATGACAAGGATCATGGAGTATTGTGGTGACAAAGGCATGGAGCATTGTGATGACAATGTTCAGAAAGCATTGTGATGACAAATGTCATGAAGCATTGTGATGACTGGAGTCACGGAGAATTTTCATAAAAAAAGGTCATGGAGCATTGTGATGACAAGGGCATGGAGCATTGTGATGAAAAGTGTCTGGAGCATTGTGATGACAAGGTCATGGAGTTTGTGAAGACAGTTGTCAGGGAGCATTGTGATGAAATATGTCCGGTCCATTGTGATGGCAATGGCATGGAGCATTGTGATGCCAAGAGTCATGGAGGATTGTGATGACAAAGGTATTGGAGCATTGTGTTGACAAGGACTTGGAGCATTGTGATGACAAGGGTCATGGAGCATTTTGATTTCATTGTGATGACAAGAGCATGAAGCATTATGATGATGGGCATGGTGCATTGTGATGACAGGGTTCAAGGAGCATTGAGATGAAAGGGTCATGGAGCATTTTGATGACAGGGGTTATGGAACATTGTGATTTCAGGGGTCATGGAGCATTGTGATGATAAGGTCATGTCGCATTGTGATGACAGGGGCAATGGAACATTGTGATGACAGGGGTGAGGGAGTATAGTGATGACTAGTGATGGAACACTCTGATATCAGTGGTGAGAGAGCATTTTGATGAAAAGTGCATGGAGCATTGCGATGACATGGTTTATGGAGCATTGTGATGACAAAGTTGTGGAGCATTATGATGACAAGCGCATGGCATATTTTGATGACATGAGTCATGGGGCATTTTGCTGACAAGTGCATAGACAATTGTGATGACAAGGGTCATGGAGCATTGTGGTGACAAAGGCATGGAGCATTGTGATGACAAGGGTCAGAGAGCATTGTGATGAGAAGTTCATGGAGCATTGTGGTGACATAAGTCACAGGGTCTTGTGATGATGAGGGCATGGACAATTGTGATGACAAATGTCATGAAGCATTGTGATGACTGGAGTCACGTAGAATTTTCATAAAAAGGTCATGGACCGTTGTGATGACAAGGGCATGGAGCATTGTGATGACAAGGTCATGAGTTTTGCAAAGACAGTTGTCAGGGAGCATTGTGGTGATATATGTCATGGTCCATTATGATGACAATGGCATGGAGCATTGTGAGGCCAAGATTCATAGAGGATTGTGATGACTAATGTAATGGAGCATTGTGATGACAAGTGTTTGGAGCATTCTGATGACAAGGGTATGAAACGTTGTGATGACAATGGCAAGGGGCATTGTGATGATAAGGGCATGGAGCATTGTGATGAAAAAGGCATTGAGCTATTTCATGACAGTGTTCAAGAAGCCTTCTGACAAGTGTTAGGGAGCATTGTGATGACAAGTGTATTGAGCAATGTGATGAAAAAGGTCATGGAGCATTGTGATGACAAGGACATGGAATATTGTGATGATAGGCATGATGGAGCGTTGTGATGAGAAGGGTCATGGAGCATTGTGAAGACAGTGGCATGGAGCATTTATTTGAGAATCCCCTGAAGCATTCTGATGTCATGTGTCATGGAGCAGTGTGATGACATATGTCCTGTCCATTGTGATGACACTGGCATGGAGCATTGTGATGCCAAGTGTCATGGAGGATTATGATGACAAAGGTAATGGAGCATTGTAATGACAAGGGTTTGGAGCATTTTGATGACAACGGCATAGAGCATTGTGATGACAGGCACGTGAAGAATTGGCCTGACAATTTTCATGGATTATTGTGATGACAGTGTGCATGGCACATTGAGATGACAAGGGCATGGAGCACTGTGATTACAAGGCCATGGAGTATTGTGTAGAGAGGTGTCAGGGAGCATTGTGATGACATATATAATGGTTCATTGTGAAGACAATGGCATGAAGCATTGTGATGCCAAGTGTCCTGGAGGATAGTGATGACAAAGGTTATGGAGCTTTGTGATGACAAGGGCTTGGAGCTTTGTGATGACAAAGGCATCGAGCATTTTGATGACAGGGTCATGGAGCATTTGTCTGACAAGTTTCATGGATTATTGTGATGACAGTGGGCATGGCACATTGTGATGGCAAAGGCATGAAGCATTGTGATGACAAGGTCATGGACTCTTATGAAGACAGGTGTCAGGGATAATTGTAATGACATATGTCATGGTACATTGTGATGGCATTGATATGGAGCATTGCGATCCCAAGTGTCATGGAGGATTGTGATGACAAAGGTAATGGAGCATTGTGATGACAAAGATCATTTAGGAATGTGATTATACGGGCATGGAGCATTGTGATGACAAGGGCCATTTATAATTTTAATGACAACATCGTTAAACATTGTGATGACAAAGCACATGGAGCTTGCTATGAAAGAGGTCATGGGCATTGGGATGACAAGGGCATGGAAAATTGTGATGACAAGAGCCTGTAACATTGTGATGAGAAGTGTGATGGAGCGTTGTGATAACAAGGACGTGGATAATTGTGATGAAAATGGACATGGAGCATTGTGATGACCAGGGCATGGAGCATTTAGATTGCAAGATCGTAGAGCATGGTGATGAGAAGACCATGGGTAATTGTGACGACGAGTTTCATGGAGCACTGTAATGACAAGGGGCATGGAGCATTGTGTGGACAGGTGTCATGGAGCATTGTGATGACAGGGGTCAAGGAGCATTGTGATGCCAAGGGTCATGGAGCATTCTGATGAAAAGCTTGTGGAGTATTGTGATGACAATGGCATGGAGCATTGTGATGACAAGGACATGGAGCATTGTGATGACAGGGTCATGGAGTTTTGTGAAGACAGTTATCAGGGAGCATTGTGATGACATATGTAATGATCCACTGTGATGACATGGCATGGAGCATTGTGATGCCAAGTGTCATGGAGGATTGTGATGACAAACGTAATGGAGCATTGTGATGGCAAGTGTCATGGAGCATTGTGATGACAATGGCATGGAGCATTGTGATGATAAGGTTATGGAGCATTGTGATGAATAAGGCATGGATCTTTTTTCTTGACAGAGTTCAAGGAGACTTTGACAAGTGTCTTGAGCATTGTGATGACAATATTCATGCAGCATGGTGATGACAAGGACATGGAATATTGAGATGACAGGCATCATGGAACGTTGTGATGACAAGGATCATGGAACATTGTGATGACAATGGCATGGAGCATTGTGTTGAGAATGCCCTGGAGCATTCTGATGACATGCGTCATGGAGAATTGTGATGACATATGTCCGGTCCATTGTGATGACATTGGCATGGAGCATTGTGATGCCTAGTGTCATGGAGGATTGTGATGATAAAGGTAATGGAGCATTGTGATGACAAGGGCTTGGAGCATTGTGATGACAAGGGTCATGGAGCATTTTGATTTCATTGTGATGACAATAGCATGAAGCATTATGATGATGGGCATGGTGCATTGTGATGACAGGGTTCATGGAACATTGAGATGGAAAGGGTCATTGAGCATTCTGATTACAGGGGTTATGGAACATTGTGATGTCATGGGTCATGGAACACTTTGATGATAACATCATGTAGCATTGCGATGACAGGGGTCATAAAACATTGTGATGACTGGGGTGAGGGAGTATAGTGATGACTAGTGATGGAACACTCTGATATCAGTGGTGAGAGAGCATTTTCATGAAAAGTGCATGGAGCATTTTGATGACATGGTTTATGGAGCTTTGTGATGACAAAGTTGTGGAGCATTATGATGAAAAGTGCATGGCATATTGAGATGACATGGGTCATGGAGCATTGTGCTGTCAAGTGCATAGACAATTGTGATGACAAGGATCATGGAGTATTGTGGTGACAAAGGCATGGAGCATTGTGATGACAATGTTCAGAAAGCATTGTGATGACAAATGTCATGAAGCATTGTGATGACTGGAGTCACGGAGAATTTTCATAAAAAAAGCTCATGGAGCATTGTGATGACAAGGGCATGGAGCATTTTGATGAAAAGTGTCTGCAGCATTGTGATGACAAGGTCATGGAGTTTGTGAAGACAGTTGTCAGGGAGCATTGTGATGAAATATGTCCGGTCCATTGTGATGGCAATGGCATGGAGCATTGTGATGCCAAGAGTCATGGAGGATTGTGATGACAAAGGTATTGGAGCATTGTGTTGACAAGGACTTGGAGCATTGTGATGACAAGGGTCATGGAGCATTTTGATTTCATTGTGATGACAAGAGCATGAAGCATTATGATGATGGGCATGGTGCATTGTGATGACAGGGTTCAAGGAGCATTGAGATGAAAGGGTCATGGAGTATTTTGATGACAGGGGTTATGGAACATTGTGATTTCAAGGGTCATGGAGCATTGTGATGATAAGGTCATGTCGCATTGTGATGACAGGGGCAATGGAACATTGTGATGACAGGGGTGAGGGAGTATAGTGATGACTAGTGATGGAACACTCTGATATCAGTGGTGAGAGAGCATTTTGATGAAAAGTGCATGGAGCATTGCGATGACATGGTTTATGGAGCATTGTGATGACAAAGTTGTGGAGCATTATGATGACAAGCGCATGGCATATTGTGATGACATGGGTCATGTGGCATTGTGCTGACAAGTGCACAGACAATTGTGATGACAAGGGTCATGGAGCATTGTGGTGACAAAGGCATGGAGCATTGTGATGACAAGGGTCAGAGAGCATTGTGATGAGAAGTTCATGGAGCATTGTGGTGACATAAGTCACAGGGTCTTGTGATGATGAGGGCATGGACAATTGTGATGACAAATGTCATGAAGCATTGTGATGACTGGAGTCACGTAGAATTTTCATAAAAAGGTCATGGACCGTTGTGATGACAAGGGCATGGAGCATTGTGATGACAAGGTCATGAGTTTTGCGAAGACAGTTGTCAGGGAGCATTGTGGTGATATATGTCATGGTCCATTATGATGACAATGGCATGGAGCATTGTGAGGCCAAGAGTCATAGAGGATTGTGATGACTAAGGTAATGGAGCATTGTGATGACAAGTGTTTGGAGCATTCTGATGACAAGGGTATGAAACGTTGTGATGACAATGGCAAGGGGCATTGTGATGATAAGGGCATGGAGCATTGTGATGAAAAGGCATTGAGCTATTTCATGACAGTGTTCAAGAAGCCTTCTGACAAGTGTTAGGGAGCATTGTGATGACAAGTGTATTGAGCAATGTGATGAAAAAGGTCATGGAGCATTGTGATGACAAGGACATGGAATATTGTGATGATAGGCATGATGGAGCATTGTGATGCCAAGTGTCATGGAGGATTATGATGACAAAGGTTATGGAGCTTTGTGATGACAAGGGCTTGGAGCTTTGTGATGACAATGGCATGGAGCATTTTGATGACAGGGTCATGGAGCATTTGTCTGACAAGTTTCATGGATTATTGCGATGACAGTGGGGATGGCACATTGTGATGGCAAAGGCATGAAGCATTGTGATGACAAGGTCATGGACTCTTATGAAGACAGGTGTCAGGGATAATTGTAATGACATATGTCATGGTACATTGTGATGGCATTGATATGGAGCATTGCGATCCCAAGTGTCATGGAGGATTGTGATTACAAAGGTAATGGAGCATTGTGATGACAAGGATCATGTAGGAATGTGATTATACGGGCATGGAGCATTGTGATGACAAGGGCCATTGATAATTTTAATGACAACATCGTTAAACATTGTGATGACAAAGCACATGGAGCTTGCTATGAAAGAGGTCATGGGCATTGGGATGACAAGGGCATGGAAAATTGTGCTGACAAGAGCCTGTAACATTGTGATGAGAAGTGTGATGGAGCGTTGTGATAACAAGGACGTGGATAATTGTGATGAAAATGGACATGGAGCATTGTGATGACCAGGGCATGGAGCATTTAGATTGCAAGACCGTAGAGCATGGTGATGAGAAGACCATGGGTAATTGTGACGACGAGTTTCATGGAGCACTGTAATGACAAGGGGCATGGAGCATTGTGTGGACAGGTGTCATGGAGCATTGTGATAACAGGGGTCAAGGAGCATTGTGATGCCAAGGGTCATGGAGCATTCTGATGAAAAGCTTGTGGAGTATTGTGATGACAATGGCATGGAGCATTGTGATGACAAGGACATGGAGCATTGTGATGACAGGGTCATGGAGTTTTGTGAAGACAGTTATCAGGGAGCATTGTGATGACATATGTAATGATCCACTGTGATGACATGGCATGGAGCATTGTGATGCCAAGTGTCATGGAGGATTGTGATGACAAACGTAATGGAGCATTGTGATGGCAAGTGTCATGGAGCATTGTGATGACAATGGCATGGAGCATTGTGATGAATAAGGCATGGATCTTTTTTCTTGACAGAGTTCAAGTAGACTTCTGACAAGTGTCTTGAGCATTGTGATGACAATATTCATGCAGCATGGTGATGACAAGGACATGGAATATTGAGATGACAGGCATCATGGAACGTTGTGATGACAAGGATCATGGAACATTGTGATGACAATGGCATGGAGCATTGTGTTGAGAATGCCCTGGAGCATTCTGATGACATGCGTCATGGAGAATTGTGATGACATATGTCCGGTCCATTGTGATGACATTGGCATGGAGCATTGTGATGCCTAGTGTCATGGAGGATTGTGATGATAAAGGTAATGGAGCATTGTGATGACAAGGGCTTGGAGCATTGTGATGACAAGGGTCATGGAGCATTTTGATTTCATTGTGATGACAATAGCATGAAGCATTATGATGATGGGCATGGTGCATTGTGATGACAGGGTTCATGGAACATTGAGATGGAAAGGGTCATTGAGCATTCTGATTACAGGGGTTATGTAACATTGTGATGTCATGGGTCATGGAACACTTTGCTGATAAGATCATGTAGCATTGCGATGACAGGGGTCATAAAACATTGTGATGACTGGGGTGAGGGAGTATAGTGATGACTAGTGATGGAACACTCTGATATCAGTGGTGAGAGAGCATTTTCATGAAAAGTGCATGGAGCATTTTGATGACATGGTTTATGGAGCTTTGTGATGACAAAGTTGTGGAGCATTATGATGAAAAGTGCATGGCATATTGAGATGACATGGGTCATGGAGCATTGTGCTGTCAAGTGCATAGACAATTGTGATGACAAGGATCATGGAGTATTGTGGTGACAAAGGCATGGAGCATTGTGATGACAATGTTCAGAAAGCATTGTGATGACAAATGTCATGAAGCATTGTGATGACTGGAGTCACGGAGAATTTTCATAAAAAAAGGTCATGGAGCATTGTGATGACAAGGGCATGGAGCATTGTGATGAAAAGTGTCTGGAGCATTGTGATGACAAGGTCATGGAGTTTGTGAAGACAGTTGTCAGGGAGCATTGTGATGAAATATGTCCGGTCCATTGTGATGACAATGGCATGGAGCATTATGATGCCAAGAGTCATGGAGGATTGTGATGACCAAGGTATTGGAGCATTGTGTTGACAATGACTTGGAGCATTATGATGACAAGGGTCATGGAGCATTTTGATTTCATTGTGATGACAAGAGCATGAAGCATTATGATGATGGGCATGGTGCATTGTGATGACAGGGTTCAAGGAGCATTGAGATGAAAGGGTCATGGAGTATTTTGATGACAGGGGTTATGGAACATTGTGATTTCAGGGGTCATGGAGCATTGTGATGATAAGGTCATGTCGCATTGTGATGACAGGGGCAATGGAACATTGTGATGACAGGGGTGAGGGAGTATAGTGATGACTAGTGATGGAACACTCTATATCAGTGGTGAGAGAGCATTTTGATGAAAAGTGCATGGAGCATTGCGATGACATGGTTTATGGAGCATTGTGATGACAAAGTTGTGGAGCATTATGATGACAAGCGCATGGCATATTGTGATGACATGGGTCATGGAGCATTGTGCTGACAAGTGCATAGACAATTGTGATGACAAGGGTCATGGAGCATTGTGGTGACAAAGGCATGGAGCATTGTGATGATAAGGGTCAGAGAGCATTGTGATGAGAAGTTCATGGAGCATTGTGGTGACATAAGTCACAGGGTCTTGTGATGATGAGGACATGGACAATTGTGATGACAAATGTCATGAAGCATTGTGATGACTGGAGTCACGTAGAATTTTCATAAAAAGGTCATGGACCGTTGTGATGACAAGGGCATGGAGCATTGTGATGACAAGGTCATGAGTTTTGCGAAGACAGTTGTCAGGGAGCATTGTGGTGATATATGTCATGGTCCATTATGATGACAATGGCATGGAGCATTGTGAGGCCAAGAGTCATAGAGGATTGTGATGACTAAGGTAATGGAGCATTGTGATGACCAGTGTTTGGAGCATTCTGATGACAAGGGTATGAAACATTGTGATGACAATGGCAAGGGGCATTGTGATGATAAGGGCATGGAGCATTGTGATGAAAAAGGCATTGAGCTACTTCATGACAGTGTTCAAGAAGCCTTCTGACAAGTGTTAGGGAGCATTGTGATGACAAGTGTATTGAGCAATGTGATGAAAAA
Organism: Mesoplodon densirostris; assembly: GCF_025265405.1. Lineage (NCBI taxonomy): Eukaryota > Metazoa > Chordata > Mammalia > Artiodactyla > Ziphiidae > Mesoplodon > Mesoplodon densirostris. Next base: position 6,106,337 of record NC_082682.1, read on the forward strand.
GGTCATGGAGCATTGTGATGACAAGGACATGGAATATTGTGATGATACGGATGATGGAGCATTGTGATGAGAAGGGTCATGGAGCATTGTGAAGACAGTGGCATGGAGCATTTATTTGAGAATCCCCTGAAGCATTCTGATGTCATGTGTCATGGAGCAGTGTGATGACATATGTCCTGTCCATTGTGATGACACTGGTATGGAGCATTGTGATGCCAAGTGTCATGGAGGATTATGATGACAAAGGTAATGGAGCATTGTGATGACAAGGGTTTGGAGCATTTTGATGACAACGGCATAGAGCATTGTGATGACAGGCACATGAAGAATTGGCCTGACAATTTTCATGGATTATTGTGATGACAGTGTGCATGGCACATTGAGATGACAAGGGCATGGAGCACTGTGATTACAAGGCCATGGAGTATTGTGTAGAGAGGTGTCAGGGAGCATTGTGATGACATATATAATGGTTCATTGTGAAGACAATGGCATGGAGCATTGTGATGCCAAGTGTCCTGGAGGATAGTGATGACAAAGGTTATGGAGCTTTGTGATGACAAGGGCTTGGAGCTTTGTGATGACAATGGCATGGAGCATTTTGATGACAGGGTCATGGAGCATTTGTCTGAGAAGTTTCATGGATTATTGTGATGACAGTGGGCATGGCACATTGTGATGGCAAAGGCATGAAGCATTGTGATGACAAGGTCATGGACTCTTATGAAGACAGGTGTCAGGGATAATTGTAATGACATATGTCATGGTACATTGTGATGGCATTGATATGGAGCATTGCGATCCCAAGTGTCATGGAGGATTGTGATGACAAAGGTAATGGAGCATTGTGATGACAAGGATCATGTAGGAATGTGATTTTATGGGCATGAAGCATTGTGATGACAAGGGCCATTGATAATTTTAATGACAACATCGTTAAACATTGTGATGACAAAGCACATGGAGCTTGCTATGAAAGAGGTCATGGGCATTGGGATGACAAGGGCATGGAAAATTGTGATGACAAGAGCCTGTAACATTGTGATGAGAAGTGTGATGGAGCATTGTGATAACAAGGACGTGGATAATTGTGATGAAATTGGACATGGAGCATTGTGATGACCAGGGCATGGAGCATTTAGATTACAAGACCGTAGAGCATGGTGATGAGAAGACCATGGTTAATTGTGACGACGAGTTTCATGGAGCACTGTAATGACAAGGGGCATGGAGCATTGTGAGGACAGGTGTCATGGAGCATTGTGATGACAGGGGTCAAGGAGCATTGTGATGCCAAGGGTCATGGAGCATTCTGATGAAAAGCTTGTGGAGTATTGTGATGGCAATGGCATGGAGCATTGTGATGACAAGGTCATGGAGCATTGTGATGACAGGGTCATGGAGTTTTGTGAAGACAGTTATCAGGGAGCATTGTGATGACATATGTAATGATCCACTGTGATGACATGGCATGGAGCATTGTGATGCCAAGTGTCATGGAGGATTGTGATGACAAACGTAATGGAGCATTGTGATGGCAAGTGTCATGGAGCATTGTGATGACAATGGCATGGAGCATTGTGATGATAAGGTTATGGAGCATTGTGATGAATAAGGCATGGATCATTTTTCTTGACAGAGATCAAGGAGACTTCTGACAAGTGTCTTGAGCATTGTGATGACAATATTCATGCAGCATGGTGATGACAAGGACATGGAATATTGAGATGACAGGCATCATGGAACGTTGTGATGACAAGGATCATGGAACATTGTGATGACAATGGCATGGAGCATTGTGTTGAGAATGCCCTGGAGCATTCTGATGACATGCGTCTTGGAGAATTGTGATGACATATGTCCGGTCCATTGTGATGACATTGGCATGGAGCATTGTGATGCCTAGTGTCATGGAGGATTGTGATGATAAAGGTAATGGAGCATTGTGATGACAAGGGCTTGGAGCATTGTGATGACAAGGGTCATGGAGCATTTTGATTTCATTGTGATGACAATAGCATGAAGCATTATGATGATGGGCATGGTGCATTGTGATGACAGGGTTCATGGAACATTGAGATGGAAAGGGTCATTGAGCATTCTGATTACAGGGGTTATGGAACATTGTGATGTCATGGGTCATGGAACACTTTGATGATAAGATCATGTAGCATTGCGATGACAGGGGTCATAAAACATTGTGATGACTGGGGTGAGGGAGTATAGTGATGACTAGTGATGGAACACTCTGATATCAGTGGTGAGAGAGCATTTTCATGAAAAGTGCATGGAGCATTTTGATGACATGGTTTATGGAGCTTTGTGATGACAAAGTTGTGGAGCATTATGATGAAAAGTGCATGGCATATTGAGATGACATGGGTCATGGAGCATTGTGCTGTCAAGTGCATAGACAATTGTGATGACAAGGATCATGGAGTATTGTGGTGACAAAGGCATGGAGCATTGTGATGACAATGTTCAGAAAGCATTGTGATGACAAATGTCATGAAGCATTGTGATGACTGGAGTCACGGAGAATTTTCATAAAAAAAGGTCATGGAGCATTGTGATGACAAGGGCATGGAGCATTGTGATGAAAAGTGTCTGGAGCATTGTGATGACAAGGTCATGGAGTTTGTGAAGACAGTTGTCAGGGAGCATTGTGATGAAATATGTCCGGTCCATTGTGATGGCAATGGCATGGAGCATTGTGATGCCAAGAGTCATGGAGGATTGTGATGACAAAGGTATTGGAGCATTGTGTTGACAAGGACTTGGAGCATTGTGATGACAAGGGTCATGGAGCATTTTGATTTCATTGTGATGACAAGAGCATGAAGCATTATGATGATGGGCATGGTGCATTGTGATGACAGGGTTCAAGGAGCATTGAGATGAAAGGGTCATGGAGCATTTTGATGACAGGGGTTATGGAACATTGTGATTTCAGGGGTCATGGAGCATTGTGATGATAAGGTCATGTCGCATTGTGATGACAGGGGCAATGGAACATTGTGATGACAGGGGTGAGGGAGTATAGTGATGACTAGTGATGGAACACTCTGATATCAGTGGTGAGAGAGCATTTTGATGAAAAGTGCATGGAGCATTGCGATGACATGGTTTATGGAGCATTGTGATGACAAAGTTGTGGAGCATTATGATGACAAGCGCATGGCATATTTTGATGACATGAGTCATGGGGCATTTTGCTGACAAGTGCATAGACAATTGTGATGACAAGGGTCATGGAGCATTGTGGTGACAAAGGCATGGAGCATTGTGATGACAAGGGTCAGAGAGCATTGTGATGAGAAGTTCATGGAGCATTGTGGTGACATAAGTCACAGGGTCTTGTGATGATGAGGGCATGGACAATTGTGATGACAAATGTCATGAAGCATTGTGATGACTGGAGTCACGTAGAATTTTCATAAAAAGGTCATGGACCGTTGTGATGACAAGGGCATGGAGCATTGTGATGACAAGGTCATGAGTTTTGCAAAGACAGTTGTCAGGGAGCATTGTGGTGATATATGTCATGGTCCATTATGATGACAATGGCATGGAGCATTGTGAGGCCAAGATTCATAGAGGATTGTGATGACTAATGTAATGGAGCATTGTGATGACAAGTGTTTGGAGCATTCTGATGACAAGGGTATGAAACGTTGTGATGACAATGGCAAGGGGCATTGTGATGATAAGGGCATGGAGCATTGTGATGAAAAAGGCATTGAGCTATTTCATGACAGTGTTCAAGAAGCCTTCTGACAAGTGTTAGGGAGCATTGTGATGACAAGTGTATTGAGCAATGTGATGAAAAAGGTCATGGAGCATTGTGATGACAAGGACATGGAATATTGTGATGATAGGCATGATGGAGCGTTGTGATGAGAAGGGTCATGGAGCATTGTGAAGACAGTGGCATGGAGCATTTATTTGAGAATCCCCTGAAGCATTCTGATGTCATGTGTCATGGAGCAGTGTGATGACATATGTCCTGTCCATTGTGATGACACTGGCATGGAGCATTGTGATGCCAAGTGTCATGGAGGATTATGATGACAAAGGTAATGGAGCATTGTAATGACAAGGGTTTGGAGCATTTTGATGACAACGGCATAGAGCATTGTGATGACAGGCACGTGAAGAATTGGCCTGACAATTTTCATGGATTATTGTGATGACAGTGTGCATGGCACATTGAGATGACAAGGGCATGGAGCACTGTGATTACAAGGCCATGGAGTATTGTGTAGAGAGGTGTCAGGGAGCATTGTGATGACATATATAATGGTTCATTGTGAAGACAATGGCATGAAGCATTGTGATGCCAAGTGTCCTGGAGGATAGTGATGACAAAGGTTATGGAGCTTTGTGATGACAAGGGCTTGGAGCTTTGTGATGACAAAGGCATCGAGCATTTTGATGACAGGGTCATGGAGCATTTGTCTGACAAGTTTCATGGATTATTGTGATGACAGTGGGCATGGCACATTGTGATGGCAAAGGCATGAAGCATTGTGATGACAAGATCATGGACTCTTATGAAGACAGGTGTCAGGGATAATTGTAATGACATATGTCATGGTACATTGTGATGGCATTGATATGGAGCATTGCGATCCCAAGTGTCATGGAGGATTGTGATGACAATGGTAATGGAGCATTGTGATGACAAAGATCATTTAGGAATGTGATTATACGGGCATGGAGCATTGTGATGACAAGGGCCATTTATAATTTTAATGACAACATCGTTAAACATTGTGATGACAAAGCACATGGAGCTTGCTATGAAAGAGGTCATGGGCATTGGGATGACAAGGGCATGGAAAATTGTGATGACAAGAGCCTGTAACATTGTGATGAGAAGTGTGATGGAGCGTTGTGATAACAAGGACGTGGATAATTGTGATGAAAATGGACATGGAGCATTGTGATGACCAGGGCATGGAGCATTTAGATTGCAAGATCGTAGAGCATGGTGATGAGAAGACCATGGGTAATTGTGACGACGAGTTTCATGGAGCACTGTAATGACAAGGGGCATGGAGCATTGTGTGGACAGGTGTCATGGAGCATTGTGATGACAGGGGTCAAGGAGCATTGTGATGCCAAGGGTCATGGAGCATTCTGATGAAAAGCTTGTGGAGTATTGTGATGACAATGGCATGGAGCATTGTGATGACAAGGACATGGAGCATTGTGATGACAGGGTCATGGAGTTTTGTGAAGACAGTTATCAGGGAGCATTGTGATGACATATGTAATGATCCACTGTGATGACATGGCATGGAGCATTGTGATGCCAAGTGTCATGGAGGATTGTGATGACAAACGTAATGGAGCATTGTGATGGCAAGTGTCATGGAGCATTGTGATGACAATGGCATGGAGCATTGTGATGATAAGGTTATGGAGCATTGTGATGAATAAGGCATGGATCTTTTTTCTTGACAGAGTTCAAGGAGACTTTGACAAGTGTCTTGAGCATTGTGATGACAATATTCATGCAGCATGGTGATGACAAGGACATGGAATATTGAGATGACAGGCATCATGGAACGTTGTGATGACAAGGATCATGGAACATTGTGATGACAATGGCATGGAGCATTGTGTTGAGAATGCCCTGGAGCATTCTGATGACATGCGTCATGGAGAATTGTGATGACATATGTCCGGTCCATTGTGATGACATTGGCATGGAGCATTGTGATGCCTAGTGTCATGGAGGATTGTGATGATAAAGGTAATGGAGCATTGTGATGACAAGGGCTTGGAGCATTGTGATGACAAGGGTCATGGAGCATTTTGATTTCATTGTGATGACAATAGCATGAAGCATTATGATGATGGGCATGGTGCATTGTGATGACAGGGTTCATGGAACATTGAGATGGAAAGGGTCATTGAGCATTCTGATTACAGGGGTTATGGAACATTGTGATGTCATGGGTCATGGAACACTTTGATGATAACATCATGTAGCATTGCGATGACAGGGGTCATAAAACATTGTGATGACTGGGGTGAGGGAGTATAGTGATGACTAGTGATGGAACACTCTGATATCAGTGGTGAGAGAGCATTTTCATGAAAAGTGCATGGAGCATTTTGATGACATGGTTTATGGAGCTTTGTGATGACAAAGTTGTGGAGCATTATGATGAAAAGTGCATGGCATATTGAGATGACATGGGTCATGGAGCATTGTGCTGTCAAGTGCATAGACAATTGTGATGACAAGGATCATGGAGTATTGTGGTGACAAAGGCATGGAGCATTGTGATGACAATGTTCAGAAAGCATTGTGATGACAAATGTCATGAAGCATTGTGATGACTGGAGTCACGGAGAATTTTCATAAAAAAAGCTCATGGAGCATTGTGATGACAAGGGCATGGAGCATTTTGATGAAAAGTGTCTGCAGCATTGTGATGACAAGGTCATGGAGTTTGTGAAGACAGTTGTCAGGGAGCATTGTGATGAAATATGTCCGGTCCATTGTGATGGCAATGGCATGGAGCATTGTGATGCCAAGAGTCATGGAGGATTGTGATGACAAAGGTATTGGAGCATTGTGTTGACAAGGACTTGGAGCATTGTGATGACAAGGGTCATGGAGCATTTTGATTTCATTGTGATGACAAGAGCATGAAGCATTATGATGATGGGCATGGTGCATTGTGATGACAGGGTTCAAGGAGCATTGAGATGAAAGGGTCATGGAGTATTTTGATGACAGGGGTTATGGAACATTGTGATTTCAAGGGTCATGGAGCATTGTGATGATAAGGTCATGTCGCATTGTGATGACAGGGGCAATGGAACATTGTGATGACAGGGGTGAGGGAGTATAGTGATGACTAGTGATGGAACACTCTGATATCAGTGGTGAGAGAGCATTTTGATGAAAAGTGCATGGAGCATTGCGATGACATGGTTTATGGAGCATTGTGATGACAAAGTTGTGGAGCATTATGATGACAAGCGCATGGCATATTGTGATGACATGGGTCATGTGGCATTGTGCTGACAAGTGCACAGACAATTGTGATGACAAGGGTCATGGAGCATTGTGGTGACAAAGGCATGGAGCATTGTGATGACAAGGGTCAGAGAGCATTGTGATGAGAAGTTCATGGAGCATTGTGGTGACATAAGTCACAGGGTCTTGTGATGATGAGGGCATGGACAATTGTGATGACAAATGTCATGAAGCATTGTGATGACTGGAGTCACGTAGAATTTTCATAAAAAGGTCATGGACCGTTGTGATGACAAGGGCATGGAGCATTGTGATGACAAGGTCATGAGTTTTGCGAAGACAGTTGTCAGGGAGCATTGTGGTGATATATGTCATGGTCCATTATGATGACAATGGCATGGAGCATTGTGAGGCCAAGAGTCATAGAGGATTGTGATGACTAAGGTAATGGAGCATTGTGATGACAAGGGTTTGGAGCATTCTGATGACAAGGGTATGAAACGTTGTGATGACAATGGCAAGGGGCATTGTGATGATAAGGGCATGGAGCATTGTGATGAAAAAGGCATTGAGCTATTTCATGACAGTGTTCAAGAAGCCTTCTGACAAGTGTTAGGGAGCATTGTGATGACAAGTGTATTGAGCAATGTGATGAAAAAGGTCATGGAGCATTGTGATGACAAGGACATGGAATATTGTGATGATAGGCATGATGGAGCATTGTGATGCCAAGTGTCATGGAGGATTATGATGACAAAGGTTATGGAGCTTTGTGATGACAAGGGCTTGGAGCTTTGTGATGACAATGGCATGGAGCATTTTGATGACAGGGTCATGGAGCATTTGTCTGACAAGTTTCATGGATTATTGCGATGACAGTGGGGATGGCACATTGTGATGGCAAAGGCATGAAGCATTGTGATGACAAGGTCATGGACTCTTATGAAGACAGGTGTCAGGGATAATTGTAATGACATATGTCATGGTACATTGTGATGGCATTGATATGGAGCATTGCGATCCCAAGTGTCATGGAGGATTGTGATTACAAAGGTAATGGAGCATTGTGATGACAAGGATCATGTAGGAATGTGATTATACGGGCATGGAGCATTGTGATGACAAGGGCCATTGATAATTTTAATGACAACATCGTTAAACATTGTGATGACAAAGCACATGGAGCTTGCTATGAAAGAGGTCATGGGCATTGGGATGACAAGGGCATGGAAAATTGTGATGACAAGAGCCTGTAACATTGTGATGAGAAGTGTGATGGAGCGTTGTGATAACAAGGACGTGGATAATTGTGATGAAAATGGACATGGAGCATTGTGATGACCAGGGCATGGAGCATTTAGATTGCAAGACCGTAGAGCATGGTGATGAGAAGACCATGGGTAATTGTGACGACGAGTTTCATGGAGTACTGTAATGACAAGGGGCATGGAGCATTGTGTGGACAGGTGTCATGGAGCATTGTGATAACAGGGGTCAAGGAGCATTGTGATGCCAAGGGTCATGGAGCATTCTGATGAAAAGCTTGTGGAGTATTGTGATGACAATGGCATGGAGCATTGTGATGACAAGGACATGGAGCATTGTGATGACAGGGTCATGGAGTTTTGTGAAGACAGTTATCAGGGAGCATTGTGATGACATATGTAATGATCCACTGTGATGACATGGCATGGAGCATTGTGATGCCAAGTGTCATGGAGGATTGTGATGACAAACGTAATGGAGCATTGTGATGGCAAGTGTCATGGAGCATTGTGATGACAATGGCATGGAGCATTGTGATGAATAAGGCATGGATCTTTTTTCTTGACAGAGTTCAAGTAGACTTCTGACAAGTGTCTTGAGCATTGTGATGACAATATTCATGCAGCATGGTGATGACAAGGACATGGAATATTGAGATGACAGGCATCATGGAACGTTGTGATGACAAGGATCATGGAACATTGTGATGACAATGGCATGGAGCATTGTGTTGAGAATGCCCTGGAGCATTCTGATGACATGCGTCATGGAGAATTGTGATGACATATGTCCGGTCCATTGTGATGACATTGGCATGGAGCATTGTGATGCCTAGTGTCATGGAGGATTGTGATGATAAAGGTAATGGAGCATTGTGATGACAAGGGCTTGGAGCATTGTGATGACAAGGGTCATGGAGCATTTTGATTTCATTGTGATGACAATAGCATGAAGCATTATGATGATGGGCATGGTGCATTGTGATGACAGGGTTCATGGAACATTGAGATGGAAAGGGTCATTGAGCATTCTGATTACAGGGGTTATGGAACATTGTGATGTCATGGGTCATGGAACACTTTGATGATAAGATCATGTAGCATTGCGATGACAGGGGTCATAAAACATTGTGATGACTGGGGTGAGGGAGTATAGTGATGACTAGTGATGGAACACTCTGATATCAGTGGTGAGAGAGCATTTTCATGAAAAGTGCATGGAGCATTTTGATGACATGGTTTATGGAGCTTTGTGATGACAAAGTTGTGGAGCATTATGATGAAAAGTGCATGGCATATTGAGATGACATGGGTCATGGAGCATTGTGCTGTCAAGTGCATAGACAATTGTGATGACAAGGATCATGGAGTATTGTGGTGACAAAGGCATGGAGCATTGTGATGACAATGTTCAGAAAGCATTGTGATGACAAATGTCATGAAGCATTGTGATGACTGGAGTCACGGAGAATTTTCATAAAAAAAGGTCATGGAGCATTGTGATGACAAGGGCATGGAGCATTGTGATGAAAAGTGTCTGGAGCATTGTGATGACAAGGTCATGGAGTTTGTGAAGACAGTTGTCAGGGAGCATTGTGATGAAATATGTCCGGTCCATTGTGATGACAATGGCATGGAGCATTATGATGCCAAGAGTCATGGAGGATTGTGATGACCAAGGTATTGGAGCATTGTGTTGACAAGGACTTGGAGCATTATGATGACAAGGGTCATGGAGCATTTTGATTTCATTGTGATGACAAGAGCATGAAGCATTATGATGATGGGCATGGTGCATTGTGATGACAGGGTTCAAGGAGCATTGAGATGAAAGGGTCATGGAGTATTTTGATGACAGGGGTTATGGAACATTGTGATTTCAGGGGTCATGGAGCATTGTGATGATAAGGTCATGTCGCATTGTGATGACAGGGGCAATGGAACATTGTGATGACAGGGGTGAGGGAGTATAGTGATGACTAGTGATGGAACACTCTGATATCAGTGGTGAGAGAGCATTTTGATGAAAAGTGCATGGAGCATTGCGATGACATGGTTTATGGAGCATTGTGATGACAAAGTTGTGGAGCATTATGATGACAAGCGCATGGCATATTGTGATGACATGGGTCATGGAGCATTGTGCTGACAAGTGCATAGACAATTGTGATGACAAGGGTCATGGAGCATTGTGGTGACAAAGGCATGGAGCATTGTGATGATAAGGGTCAGAGAGCATTGTGATGAGAAGTTCATGGAGCATTGTGGTGACATAAGTCACAGGGTCTTGTGATGATGAGGGCATGGACAATTGTGATGACAAATGTCATGAAGCATTGTGATGACTGGAGTCACGTAGAATTTTCATAAAAAGGTCATGGACCGTTGTGATGACAAGGGCATGGAGCATTGTGATGACAAGGTCATGAGTTTTGCGAAGACAGTTGTCAGGGAGCATTGTGGTGATATATGTCATGGTCCATTATGATGACAATGGCATGGAGCATTGTGAGGCCAAGAGTCATAGAGGATTGTGATGACTAAGGTAATGGAGCATTGTGATGACAAGTGTTTGGAGCATTCTGATGACAAGGGTATGAAACATTGTGATGACAATGGCAAGGGGCATTGTGATGATAAGGGCATGGAGCATTGTGATGAAAAAGGCATTGAGCTATTTCATGACAGTGTTCAAGAAGCCTTCTGACAAGTGTTAGGGAGCATTGTGATGACAAGTGTATTGAGCAATGTGATGAAAAAGGTCATGGAGCATTGTGATGACAAGGACATGGAATATTGTGATGATAGGCATGATGGAGCGTTGTGATGAGAAGGGTCATGGAGCATTGTGAAGACAGTGGCATGGAGCATTTATTTGAGAATCCCCTGAAGCATTCTGATGTCATGTGTCATGGAGCAGTGTGATGACATATGTCCTGTCCATTGTGATGACACTGGTATGGAGCATTGTGATGCCAAGTGTCATGGAGGATTATGATGACAAAGGTAATGGAGCATTGTGATGACAAGGGTTTGGAGCATTTTGATGACAACGGCATAGAGCATTGTGATGACAGGCACATGAAGAATTGGCCTGACAATTTTCATGGATTATTGTGATGACAGTGTGCATGGCACATTGAGATGACAAGGGCATGGAGCACTGTGATTACAAGGCCATGGAGTATTGTGTAGAGAGGTGTCAGGGAGCATTGTGATGACATATATAATGGTTCATTGTGAAGACAATGGCATGGAGCATTGTGATGCCAAGTGTCCTGGAGGATAGTGATGACAAAGGTTATGGAGCTTTGTGATGACAAGGGCTTGGAGCTTTGTGATGACAATGGCATGGAGCATTTTGATGACAGGGTCATGGAGCATTTGTCTGACAAGTTTCATGGATTATTGTGATGACAGTGGGCATGGCACATTGTGATGGCAAAGGCATGAAGCATTGTGATGACAAGGTCATGGACTCTTATGAAGACAGGTGTCAGGGATAATTGTAATGACATATGTCATGGTACATTGTGATGGCATTGATATGGAGCATTGCGATCCCAAGTGTCATGGAGGATTGTGATGACAAAGGTAATGGAGCATTGTGATGACAAGGATCATGTAGGAATGTGATTTTACGGGCATGGAGCATTGTGATGACAAGGGCCATTGATAATTTTAATGACAACATCGTTAAACATTGTGATGACAAAGCACATGGAGCTTGCTATGAAAGAGGTCATGGGCATTGGGATGACAAGGGCATGGAAAATTGTGATGACAAGAGCCTGTAACATTGTGATGAGAAGTGTGATGGAGCATTGTGATAAAAAGGACGTGGATAATTGTGATGAAATTGGACATGGAGCATTGTGATGACCAGGGCATGGAGCATTTAGATTACAAGACCGTAGAGCATGGTGATGAGAAGACCATGGTTAATTGTGACGACGAGTTTCATGGAGCACTGTAATGACAAGGGGCATGGAGCATTGTGAGGACAGGTGTCATGGAGCATTGTGATGACAGGGGTCAAGGAGCATTGTGATGCCAAGGGTCATGGAGCATTCTGATGAAAAGCTTGTGGAGTATTGTGATGACAATGGCATGGAGCATTGTGATGACAAGGTCATGGAGCATTGTGATGACAGGGTCATGGAGTTTTGTGAAGACAGTTATCAGGGAGCATTGTGATGACATATGTAATGATCCACTGTGATGACATGGCATGGAGCATTGTGATGCCAAGTGTCATGGAGGATTGTGATGACAAACGTAATGGAGCATTGTGATGGCAAGTGTCATGGAGCATTGTGATGACAATGACATGGAGCATTGTGATGATAAGGTTATGGAGCATTGTGATGAATAAGGCATGGATCATTTTTCTTGACAGAGTTCAAGGAGACTTCTGACAAGTGTCTTGAGCATTGTGATGACAATATTCATGCAGCATGGTGATGACAAGGACATGGAATATTGAGATGACAGGCATCATGGAACGTTGTGATGACAAGGATCATGGAACATTGTGATGACAATGGCATGGAGCATTGTGTTGAGAATGCCCTGGAGCATTCTGATGACATGCGTCATGGAGAATTGTGATGACATATGTCCGGTCCATTGTGATGACATTGGCATGGAGCATTGTGATGCCCAGTGTCATGGAGGATTGTGATGATAAAGGTAATGGAGCATTGTGATGACAAGGGCTTGGAGCATTGTGATGAAAAGTGTCTGCAGCATTGTGATGACAAGGTCATGGAGTTTGTGAAGACAGTTGTCAGGGAGCATTGTGATGAAATATGTCCGGTCCATTGTGATGACAATGGCATGGAGCATTGTGATGCCAAGAGTCATGGAGGATTGTGATGACAAAGGTATTGGAGCATTGTGTTGACAAGGACTTGGAGCATTGTGATGACAAGGGTCATGGAGCATTTTGATTTCATTGTGATGACAAGAGCATGAAGCATTATGATGATGGGCATGGTGCATTGTGATGACAGGGTTCAAGGAGCATTGAGATGAAAGGGTCATGGAGTATTTTGATGACAGGGGTTATGGAACATTGTGATTTCAAGGGTCATGGAGCATTGTGATGATAAGGTCATGTCGCATTGTGATGACAGGGGCAATGGAACATTGTGATGACAGGGGTGAGGGAGTATAGTGATGACTAGTGATGGAACACTCTGATATCAGTGGTGAGAGAGCATTTTGATGAAAAGTGCATGGAGCATTGCGATGACATGGTTTATGGAGCATTGTGATGACAAAGTTGTGGAGCATTATGATGACAAGCGCATGGCATATTGTGATGACATGGGTCACGTGGCATTGTGCTGACAAGTGCACAGACAATTGTGATGACAAGGGTCATGGAGCATTGTGGTGACAAAGGCATGGAGCATTGTGATGACAAGGGTCAGAGAGCATTGTGATGAGAAGTTCATGGAGCATTGTGGTGACATAAGTCACAGGGTCTTGTGATGATGAGGGCATGGACAATTGTGATGACAAATGTCATGAAGCATTGTGATGACTGGAGTCACGTAGAATTTTCATAAAAAGGTCATGGACCGTTGTGATGACAAGGGCATGGAGCATTGTGATGACAAGGTCATGAGTTTTGCGAAGACAGTTGTCAGGGAGCATTGTGGTGATATATGTCATGGTCCATTATGATGACAATGGCATGGAGCATTGTGAGGCCAAGAGTCATAGAGGATTGTGATGACTAAGGTAATGGAGCATTGTGATGACAAGGGTTTGGAGCATTCTGATGACAAGGGTATGAAACGTTGTGATGACAATGGCAAGGGGCATTGTGATGATAAGGGCATGGAGCACTGTGATGAAAAAGGCATTGAGCTATTTCATGACAGTGTTCAAGAAGCCTTCTGACAAGTGTTAGGGAGCATTGTGATGACAAGTGTATTGAGCAATGTGATGAAAAAGGTCATGGAGCATTGTGATGACAAGGACATGGAATATTGTGATGATAGGCATGATGGAGCATTGTGATGCCAAGTGTCATGGAGGATTATGATGACAAAGGTTATGGAGCTTTGTGATGACAAGGGCTTGGAGCTTTGTGATGACAATGGCATGGAGCATTTTGATGACAGGGTCATGGAGCATTTGTCTGACAAGTTTCATGGATTATTGCGATGACAGTGGGGATGGCACATTGTGATGGCAAAGGCATGAAGCATTGTGATGACAAGGTCATGGACTCTTATGAAGACAGGTGTCAGGGATAATTGTAATGACATATGTCATGGTACATTGTGATGGCATTGATATGGAGCATTGCGATCCCAAGTGTCATGGAGGATTGTGATTACAAAGGTAATGGAGCATTGTGATGACAAGGATCATGTAGGAATGTGATTATACGGGCATGGAGCATTGTGATGACAAGGGCCATTGATAATTTTAATGACAACATCGTTAAACATTGTGATGACAAAGCACATGGAGCTTGCTATGAAAGAGGTCATGGGCATTGGGATGACAAGGGCATGGAAAATTGTGATGACAAGAGCCTGTAACATTGTGATGAGAAGTGTGATGGAGAGTTGTGATAACAAGGACGTGGATAATTGTGATGAAAATGGACATGGAGCATTGTGATGACCAGGGCATGGAGCATTTAGATTGCAAGACCGTAGAGCATGGTGATGAGAAGACCATGGGTAATTGTGACGACGAGTTTCATGGAGCACTGTAATGACAAGGGGCATGGAGCATTGTGTGGACAGGTGTCATGGAGCATTGTGATGACAGGGGTCAAGGAGCATTGTGATGCCAAGGGTCATGGAGCATTCTGATGAAAAGCTTGTGGAGTATTGTGATGACAATGGCATGGAGCATTGTGATGACAAGGACATGGAGCATTGTGATGACAGGGTCATGGAGTTTTGTGAAGACAGTTATCAGGGAGCATTGTGATGACATATGTAATGATCCACTGTGATGACATGGCATGGAGCATTGTGATGCCAAGTGTCATGGAGGATTGTGATGACAAACGTAATGGAGCATTGTGATGGCAAGTGTCATGGAGCATTGTGATGACAATGGCATGGAGCATTGTGATGAATAAGGCATGGATCTTTTTTCTTGACAGAGTTCAAGTAGACTTCTGACAAGTGTCTTGAGCATTGTGATGACAATATTCATGCAGCATGGTGATGACAAGGACATGGAATATTGAGATGACAGGCATCATGGAACGTTGTGATGACAAGGATCATGGAACATTGTGATGACAATGGCATGGAGCATTGTGTTGAGAATGCCCTGGAGCATTCTGATGACATGCGTCATGGAGAATTGTGATGACATATGTCCGGTCCATTGTGATGACATTGGCATGGAGCATTGTGATGCCTAGTGTCATGGAGGATTGTGATGATAAAGGTAATGGAGCATTGTGATGACAAGGGCTTGGAGCATTGTGATGACAAGGGTCATGGAGCATTTTGATTTCATTGTGATGACAATAGCATGAAGCATTATGATGATGGGCATGGTGCATTGTGATGACAGGGTTCATGGAACATTGAGATGGAAAGGGTCATTGAGCATTCTGATTACAGGGGTTATGGAACATTGTGATGTCATGGGTCATGGAACACTTTGATGATAAGATCATGTAGCATTGCGATGACAGGGGTCATAAAACATTGTGATGACTGGGGTGAGGGAGTATAGTGATGACTAGTGATGGAACACTCTGATATCAGTGGTGAGAGAGCATTTTCATGAAAAGTGCATGGAGCATTTTGATGACATGGTTTATGGAGCTTTGTGATGACAAAGTTGTGGAGCATTATGATGAAAAGTGCATGGCATATTGAGATGACATGGGTCATGGAGCATTGTGCTGTCAAGTGCATAGACAATTGTGATGACAAGGATCATGGAGTATTGTGGTGACAAAGGCATGGAGCATTGTGATGACAATGTTCAGAAAGCATTGTGATGACAAATGTCATGAAGCATTGTGATGACTGGAGTCACGGAGAATTTTCATAAAAAAAGGTCATGGAGCATTGTGATGACAAGGGCATGGAGCATTGTGATGAAAAGTGTCTGGAGCATTGTGATGACAAGGTCATGGAGTTTGTGAAGACAGTTGTCAGGGAGCATTGTGATGAAATATGTCCGGTCCATTGTGATGACAATGGCATGGAGCATTATGATGCCAAGAGTCATGGAGGATTGTGATGACCAAGGTATTGGAGCATTGTGTTGACAAGGACTTGGAGCATTATGATGACAAGGGTCATGGAGCATTTTGATTTCATTGTGATGACAAGAGCATGAAGCATTATGATGATGGGCATGGTGCATTGTGATGACAGGGTTCAAGGAGCATTGAGATGAAAGGGTCATGGAGTATTTTGATGACAGGGGTTATGGAACATTGTGATTTCAGGGGTCATGGAGCATTGTGATGATAAGGTCATGTCGCATTGTGATGACAGGGGCAATGGAACATTGTGATGACAGGGGTGAGGGAGTATAGTGATGACTAGTGATGGAACACTCTGATATCAGTGGTGAGAGAGCATTTTGATGAAAAGTGCATGGAGCATTGCGATGACATGGTTTATGGAGCATTGTGATGACAAAGTTGTGGAGCATTATGATGACAAGCGCATGGCATATTGTGATGACATGGGTCATGGAGCATTGTGCTGACAAGTGCATAGACAATTGTGATGACAAGGGTCATGGAGCATTGTGGTGACAAAGGCATGGAGCATTGTGATGATAAGGGTCAGAGAGCATTGTGATGAGAAGTTCATGGAGCATTGTGGTGACATAAGTCACAGGGTCTTGTGATGATGAGGGCATGGACAATTGTGATGACAAATGTCATGAAGCATTGTGATGACTGGAGTCACGTAGAATTTTCATAAAAAGGTCATGGACCGTTGTGATGACAAGGGCATGGAGCATTGTGATGACAAGGTCATGAGTTTTGCGAAGACAGTTGTCAGGGAGCATTGTGGTGATATATGTCATGGTCCATTATGATGACAATGGCATGGAGCATTGTGAGGCCAAGAGTCATAGAGGATTGTGATGACTAAGGTAATGGAGCATTGTGATGACAAGTGTTTGGAGCATTCTGATGACAAGGGTATGAAACATTGTGATGACAATGGCAAGGGGCATTGTGATGATAAGGGCATGGAGCATTGTGATGAAAAAGGCATTGAGCTATTTCATGACAGTGTTCAAGAAGCCTTCTGACAAGTGTTAGGGAGCATTGTGATGACAAGTGTATTGAGCAATGTGATGAAAAAGGTCATGGAGCATTGTGATGACAAGGACATGGAATATTGTGATGATAGGCATGATGGAGCGTTGTGATGAGAAGGGTCATGGAGCATTGTGAAGACAGTGGCATGGAGCATTTATTTGAGAATCCCCTGAAGCATTCTGATGTCATGTGTCATGGAGCAGTGTGATGACATATGTCCTGTCCATTGTGATGACACTGGTATGGAGCATTGTGATGCCAAGTGTCATGGAGGATTATGATGACAAAGGTAATGGAGCATTGTGATGACAAGGGTTTGGAGCATTTTGATGACAACGGCATAGAGCATTGTGATGACAGGCACATGAAGAATTGGCCTGACAATTTTCATGGATTATTGTGATGACAGTGTGCATGGCACATTGAGATGACAAGGGCATGGAGCACTGTGATTACAAGGCCATGGAGTATTGTGTAGAGAGGTGTCAGGGAGCATTGTGATGACATATATAATGGTTCATTGTGAAGACAATGGCATGGAGCATTGTGATGCCAAGTGTCCTGGAGGATAGTGATGACAAAGGTTATGGAGCTTTGTGATGACAAGGGCTTGGAGCTTTGTGATGACAATGGCATGGAGCATTTTGATGACAGGGTCATGGAGCATTTGTCTGAGAAGTTTCATGGATTATTGTGATGACAGTGGGCATGGCACATTGTGATGGCAAAGGCATGAAGCATTGTGATGACAAGGTCATGGACTCTTATGAAGACAGGTGTCAGGGATAATTGTAATGACATATGTCATGGTACATTGTGATGGCATTGATATGGAGCATTGCGATCCCAAGTGTCATGGAGGATTGTGATGACAAAGGTAATGGAGCATTGTGATGACAAGGATCATGTAGGAATGTGATTTTACGGGCATGGAGCATTGTGATGACAAGGGCCATTGATAATTTTAATGACAACATCGTTAAACATTGTGATGACAAAGCACATGGAGCTTGCTATGAAAGAGGTCATGGGCATTGGGATGACAAGGGCATGGAAAATTGTGATGACAAGAGCCTGTAACATTGTGATGAGAAGTGTGATGGAGCATTGTGATAACAAGGACGTGGATAATTGTAATGAAATTGGACATGGAGCATTGTGATGACCAGGGCATGGAGCATTTAGATTACAAGACCGTAGAGCATGGTGATGAGAAGACCATGGTTAATTGTGACGACGAGTTTCATGGAGCACTGTAATGACAAGGGGCATGTAGCATTGTGTGGACAGGTGTCATGGAGCATTGTGATGACAGATGTCAAGGATCATTGTGATGCCAAGGGTCATGGAGCATTCTGATGAAAAGCTTGTGGAGTATTGTGATGACAATGGCATGGAGCATTGTGATGACAAGGTCATGGAGCATTGTGATGACAGGGTCATGGAGTTTTGTGAAGACAGTTATCAGGGAGCATTGTGATGACATATGTAATGATCCACTGTGATGACATGGCATGGAACATTGTGATGCCAAGTGTCATGGAGGATTGTGATGACAAACGTAATGGAGCATTGTGATGGCAAGTGTCATGGAGCATTGTGATGACAATGACATGGAGCATTGTGATGATAAGGTTATGGAGCATTGTGATGAATAAGGCATGGATCATTTTTCTTGACAGAGTTCAAGGAGACTTCTGACAAGTGTCTTGAGCATTGTGATGACAATATTCATGCAGCATGGTGATGACAAGGACATGGAATATTGAGATGACAGGCATCATGGAACGTTGTGATGACAAGGATCATGGAACATTGTGATGACAATGGCATGGAGCATTGTGTTGAGAATGCCCTGGAGCATTCTGATGACATGCGTCATGGAGAATTGTGATGACATATGTCCGGTCCATTGTGATGACATTGGCATGGAGCATTGTGATGCCTAGTGTCATGGAGGATTGTGATGATAAAGGTAATGGAGCATTGTGATGACAAGGGCTTGGAGCATTGTGATGACAAGGGTCATGGAGCATTTTGATTTCATTGTGATGACAATAGCATGAAGCATTATGATGATGGGCATGGTGCATTGTGATGACAGGGTTCATGGAACATTGAGATGGAAAGGGTCATTGAGCATTCTGATTACAGGGGTTATGGAACATTGTGATGTCATGGGTCATGGAACACTTTGATGATAAGATCATGTAGCATTGCGATGACAGGGGTCATAAAACATTGTGATGACTGGGGTGAGGGAGTATAGTGATGACTAGTGATGGAACACTCTGATATCAGTGGTGAGAGAGCATTTTCATGAAAAGTGCATGGAGCATTTTGATGACATGGTTTATGGAGCTTTGTGATGACAAAGTTGTGGAGCATTATGATGAAAAGTGCATGGCATATTGAGATGACATGGGTCATGGAGCATTGTGCTGTCAAGTGCATAGACAATTGTGATGACAAGGATCATGGAGTATTGTGGTGACAAAGGCATGGAGCATTGTGATGACAATGTTCAGAAAGCATTGTGATGACAAATGCAATGAAGCATTGTGATGACTGAAGTCACGGAGAATTTTCATTAAATAAGGTCATGGAGCATTGTGATGACAAGGGCATGGAGCATTGTGATGAAAAGTGTCTGGAGCATTGTGATGACAAGGTCATGGAGTTTGTGAAGACAGTTGTCAGGGAGCATTGTGATGAAATATGTCCGGTCCATTGTGATGGCAATGGCATGGAGCATTGTGATGCCAAGAGTCATGGAGGATTGTGATGACAAAGGTATTGGAGCATTGTGTTGACAAGGACTTGGAGCATTGTGATGACAAGGGTCATGGAGCATTTTGATTTCATTGTGATGACAAGAGCATGAAGCATTATGATGATGGGCATGGTGCATTGTGATGACAGGGTTCAAGGAGCATTGAGATGAAAGGGTCATGGAGCATTTTGATGACAGGGGTTATGGAACATTGTGATTTCAGGGGTCATGGAGCATTGTGATGATAAGGTCATGTCGCATTGTGATGACAGGGGCAATGGAACATTGTGATGACAGGGGTGAGGGAGTATAGTGATGACTAGTGATGGAACACTCTGATATCAGTGGTGAGAGAGCATTTTGATGAAAAGTGCATGGAGCATTGCGATGACATGGTTTATGGAGCATTGTGATGACAAAGTTGTGGAGCATTATGATGACAAGCGCATGGCATATTTTGATGACATGAGTCATGGGGCATTGTGCTGACAAGTGCATAGACAATTGTGATGACAAGGGTCATGGAGCATTGTGGTGACAAAGGCATGGAGCATTGTGATGACAAGGGTCA
This sequence comes from Mesoplodon densirostris, assembly GCF_025265405.1. Lineage (NCBI taxonomy): Eukaryota > Metazoa > Chordata > Mammalia > Artiodactyla > Ziphiidae > Mesoplodon > Mesoplodon densirostris. The sequence goes on from NC_082682.1 coordinate 6,127,235, forward strand.
GAGAGCATTGTGATGAGAAGTTCATGGAGCATTGTGGTGACATAAGTCACAGGGTCTTGTGATGATGAGGGCATGGACAATTGTGATGACAAATGTCATGAAGCATTGTGATGACTGGAGTCACGTAGAATTTTCATAAAAAGGTCATGGACCGTTGTGATGACAAGGGCATGGAGCATTGTGATGACAAGGTCATGAGTTTTGCGAAGACAGTTGTCAGGGAGCATTGTGGTGATATATGTCATGGTCCATTATGATGACAATGGCATGGAGCATTGTGAGGCCAAGAGTCATAGAGGATTGTGATGACTAAGGTAATGGAGCATTGTGATGACAAGTGTTTGGAGCATTCTGATGACAAGGGTATGAAACATTGTGATGACAATGGCAAGGGGCTTTGTGATGATAAGGGCATGGAGCATTGTGATGAAAAAGGCATTGAGCTATTTCATGACAGTGTTCAAGAAGCCTTCTGACAAGTGTTAGGGAGCATTGTGATGACAAGTGTATTGAGCAATGTGATGAAAAAGGTCATGGAGCATTGTGATGACAAGGACATGGAATATTGTGATGATAGGCATGATGGAGCGTTGTGATGAGAAGGGTCATGGAGCATTGTGAAGACAGTGGCATGGAGCATTTATTTGAGAATCCCCTGAAGCATTCTGATGTCATGTGTCATGGAGCAGTGTGATGACATACGTCCTGTCCATTGTGATGACACTTGCATGGAGCATTGTGATGCCAAGTGTCATGGAGGATTATGATGACAAAGGTAATGGAGCATTGTGATGACAAGGGTTTGGAGCATTTTGATGACAACGGCATAGAGCATTGTGATGACAGGCACATGAAGAATTGGCCTGACAATTTTCATGGATTATTGTGATGACAGTGTGCATGGCACATTGAGATGACAAGGGCATGGAGCACTGTGATTACAAGGCCATGGAGTATTGTGTAGAGAGGTGTCAGGGAGCATTGTGATGACATATATAATGGTTCATTGTGAAGACAATGGTATGAAGCATTGTGATGCCAAGTGTCCTGGAGGATAGTGATGACAAAGGTTATGGAGATTTGTGATGACAAGGGCTTGGAGCTTTGTGATGACAAAGGCATGGAGCATTTTGATGACAGGGTCATGGAGCATTTGTCTGACAAGTTTCATGGATTATTGTGATGACAGTGGGCATGGCACATTGTGATGGCAAAGGCATGAAGCATTGTGATGACAAGGTCATGGACTCTTATGAAGACAGGTGTCAGGGATAATTGTAATGACATATGTCATGGTACATTGTGATGGCATTGATATGGAGCATTGCGATCCCAAGTGTCATGGAGGATTGTGATGACAAAGGTAATGGAGCATTGTGATGACAAAGATCATGTAGGAATGTGATTATACGGGCATGGAGCATTGTGATGACAAGGGCCATTGATAATTTTAATGACAACATCGTTAAACATTGTGATGACAAAGCACATGGAGCTTGCTATGAAAGAGGTCATGGGCATTGGGATGACAAGGGCATGGAAAATTGTGATGACAAGAGCCTGTAACATTGTGATGAGAAGTGTGATGGAGTGTTGTGATAACAAGGACGTGGATAATTGTGATGAAAATGGACATGGAGCATTGTGATGACCAGGGCATGGAGCATTTAGATTGCAAGATCGTAGAGCATGGTGATGAGAAGACCATGGGTAATTGTGACGACGAGTTTCATGGAGCACTGTAATGACAAGGGGCATGGAGCATTGTGTGGACAGGTGTCATGGAGCATTGTGATGACAGGGGTCAAGGAGCATTGTGATGCCAAGGGTCATGGAGCATTCTGATGAAAAGCTTGTGGAGTATTGTGATGACAATGGCATGGAGCATTGTGATGACAAGGACATGGAGCATTGTGATGACAGGGTCATGGAGTTTTGTGAAGACAGTTATCAGGGAGCATTGTGATGACATATGTAATGATCCACTGTGATGACATGGCATGGAGCATTGTGATGCCAAGTGTCATGGAGGATTGTGATGACAAACGTAATGGAGCATTGTGATGGCAAGTGTCATGGAGCATTGTGATGACAATGGCATGGAGCATTGTGATGATAAGGTTATGGAGCATTGTGATGAATAAGGCATGGATCTTTTTTCTTGCCAGAGTTCAAGGAGACTTCTGACAAGTGTCTTGAGCATTGTGATGACAATATTCATGCAGCATGGTGATGACAAGGACATGGAATATTGAGATGACAGGCATCATGGAACGTTGTGATGACAAGGATCATGGAACATTGTGATGACAATGGCATGGAGCATTGTGTTGAGAATGCCCTGGAGCATTCTGATGACATGCGTCATGGAGAATTGTGATGACATATGTCCGGTCCATTGTGATGACATTGGCATGGAGCATTGTGATGCCTAGTGTCATGGAGGATTGTGATGATAAAGGTAATGGAGCATTGTGATGACAAGGGCTTGGAGCATTGTGATGACAAGGGTCATGGAGCATTTTGATTTCATTGTGATGACAATAGCATGAAGCATTATGATGATGGGCATGGTGCATTGTGATGACAGGGTTCATGGAACATTGAGATGGAAAGGGTCATTGAGCATTCTGATTACAGGGGTTATGGAACATTGTGATGTCATGGGTCATGGAACACTTGGATGATAAGATCATGTAGCATTGCGATGACAGGGGTCATAAAACATTGTGATGACTGGGGTGAGGGAGTATAGTGATGACTAGTGATGGAACACTCTGATATCAGTGGTGAGAGAGCATTTTGATGAAAAGTGCATGGAGCATTTTGATGACATGGTTTATGGAGCTTTGTGATGACAAAGTTGTGGAGCATTATGATGAAAAGTGCATGGCATATTGAGATGACATGGGTCATGGAGCATTGTGCTGTCAAGTGCATAGACAATTGTGATGACAAGGATCATGGAGTATTGTGGTGACAAAGGCATGGAGCATTGTGATGACAATGTTCAGAAAGCATTGTGATGACAAATGTCATGAAGCATTGTGATGACTGGAGTCACGGAGAATTTTCATAAAAAAAGGTCATGGAGCATTGTGATGACAAGGGCATGGAGCATTGTGATGAAACGTGTCTGGAGCATGGTGATGACAAGGTCATGGAGTTTGTGAAGACAGTTGTCAGGGAGCATTGTGATGAAATATGTCCGGTCCATTGTGATGACAATGGCATGGAGCATTGTGATGCCAAGAGTCATGGAGGATTGTGATGACAAAGGTATTGGAGCATTGTGTTGACAAGGACTTGGAGCATTGTGATGACAAGGGTCATGGAGCATTTTGATTTCATTGTGATGACAAGAGCATGAAGCATTATGATGATGGGCATGGTGCATTGTGATGACAGGGTTCAAGGAGCATTGAGATGAAAATGTCATGGAGCATTTTGATGACAGGGGTTATGGAACATTGTGATTTCAGGGGTCATGGAGCATTTTGATGATAAGGTCATGTCGCATTGTGATGACAGGGGCAATGGAACATTGTGATGACAGGGGTGAGGGAGTATAGTGATGACTAGTGATGGAACACTCTGATATCAGTGGTGAGAGAGCATTTTGATGAAAAGTGCATGGAGCATTGCGATGACATGGTTTATGGAGCATTGTGATGACAAAGTTGTGGAGCATTATGATGACAAGCGCATGGCATATTGTGATGACATGGGTCATGTGGCATTGTGCTGACAAGTGCACAGACAATTGTGATGACAAGGGTCATGGAGCATTGTGGTGACAAAGGCATGGAGCATTGTGATGACAAGGGTCAGAGAGCATTGTGATGAGAAGTTCATGGAGCATTGTGGTGACATAAGTCACAGGGTCTTGTGATGATGAGGGCATGGACAATTGTGATGACAAATGTCATGAAGCATTGTGATGACTGGAGTCACGTAGAATTTTCATAAAAAGGTCATGGACCGTTGTGATGACAAGGGCATGGAGCATTGTGATGACAAGGTCATGAGTTTTGCGAAGACAGTTGTCAGGGAGCATTGTGGTGATATATGTCATGGTCCATTATGATGACAATGGCATGGAGCATTGTGAGGCCAAGAGTCATAGAGGATTGTGATGACTAAGGTAATGGAGCATTGTGATGACAAGGGTTTGGAGCATTCTGATGACAAGGGTATGAAACGTTGTGATGACAATGGCAAGGGGCATTGTGATGATAAGGGCATGGAGCATTGTGATGAAAAAGGCATTGAGCTATTTCATGACAGTGTTCAAGAAGCCTTCTGACAAGTGTTAGGGAGCATTGTGATGACAAGTGTATTGAGCAATGTGATGAAAAAGGTCATGGAGCATTGTGATGACAAGGACATGGAATATTGTGATGATAGGCATGATGGAGCATTGTGATGCCAAGTGTCATGGAGGATTATGATGACAAAGGTTATGGAGCTTTGTGATGACAAGGGCTTGGAGCTTTGTGATGACAATGGCATGGAGCATTTTGATGACAGGGTCATGGAGCATTTGTCTGACAAGTTTCATGGATTATTGTGATGACAGTGGGCATGGCACATTGTGATGGCAAAGGCATGAAGCATTGTGATGACAAGGTCATGGACTCTTATGAAGACAGGTGTGAGGGATAATTGTAATGACATATGTCATGGTACATTGTGATGGCATTGATATGGAGCAATGCGATCCCAAGTGTCATGGAGGATTGTGATGACAAAGGTAATGGAGCATTGTGATGACAAGGATCATGTAGGAATGTGATTATACCGGCATGGAGCATTGTGATGACAAGGGCCATTGATAATTTTAATGACAACATCGTTAAACATTGTGATGACAAAGCACATGGAGCTTGCTATGAAAGAGGTCATGGGCATTGGGATGACAAGGGCATGGAAAATTGTGATGACAAGAGCCTGTAACATTGTGATGAGAAGTGTGATGGAGCGTTGTGATAACAAGGACGTGGATAATTGTGATGAAAATGGACATGGAGCATTGTGATGACCAGGGCATGGAGCATTTAGATTGCGAGACCGTAGAGCATGGTGATGAGAAGACCATGGGTAATTGTGACGACGAGTTTCATGGAGCACTGTAATGACAAGGGGCATGGAGCATTGTGTGGACAGGTGTCATGGAGCATTGTGATGACAGGGGTCAAGGAGCATTGTGATGCCAAGGGTCATGGAGCATTCTGATGAAAAGCTTGTGGAGTATTGTGATGACAATGGCATGGAGCATTGTGATGACAAGGACATGGAGCATTGTGATGACAAGGTCATGGAGTTTTGTGAAGACAGTTATCAGGGAGCATTGTGATGACATATGTAATGATCCACTGTGATGACATGGCATGGAGCATTGTGATGCCAAGTGTCATGGAGGATTGTGATGACAAACGTAATGGAGCATTGTGATGGCAAGTGTCATGGAGCATTGTGATGACAATGGCATGGAGCATTGTGATGAATAAGGCATGGATCTTTTTTCTTGACAGAGTTCCAGTAGACTTCTGACAAGTGTCTTGAGCATTGTGATGACAATATTCATGCAGCATGGTGATGACAAGGACATGGAATATTGAGATGACAGGCATCATGGAACGTTGTGATGACAAGGATCATGGAACATTGTGATGACAATGGCATGGAGCATTGTGTTGAGAATGCCCTGGAGCATTCTGATGACATTCGTCATGGAGAATTGTGATGACATATGTCCGGTCCATTGTGATGACATTGGCATGGAGCATTGTGATGCCTAGTGTCATGGAGGATTGTGATGATAAAGGTAATGGAGCATTGTGATGACAAGGGCTTGGAGCATTGTGATGACAAGGGTCATGGAGCATTTTGATTTCATTGTGATGACAATAGCATGAAGCATTATGATGATGGGCATGGTGCATTGTGATGACAGGGTTCATGGAACATTGAGATGGAAAGGGTCATTGAGCATTCTGATTACAGGGGTTATGGAACATTGTGATGTCATGGGTCATGGAACACTTTGATGATAAGATCATGTAGCATTGCGATGACAGGGGTCATAAAACATTGTGATGACTGGGGTGAGGGAGTATAGTGATGACTAGTGATGGAACACTCTGATATCAGTGGTGAGAGAGCATTTTCATGAAAAGTGCATGGAGCATTTTGATGACATGGTTTATGGAGCTTTGTGATGACAAAGTTGTGGAGCATTATGATGAAAAGTGCATGGCATATTGAGATGACATGGGTCATGGAGCATTGTGCTGTCAAGTGCATAGACAATTGTGATGACAAGGATCATGGAATATTGTGGTGACAAAGGCATGGAGCATTGTGATGACAATGTTCAGAAAGCATTGTGATGACAAATGTCATGAAGCATTGTGATGACTGGAGTCACGGAGAATTTTCATAATAAAAGGTCATGGAGCATTGTGATGACAAGGGCATGGAGCATTGTGATGAAAAGTGTCTGGAGCATTGTGATGACAAGGTCATGGAGTTTGTGAAGACAGTTGTCAGGGAGCATTGTGATGAAATATGTCCGGTCCATTGTGATGGCAATGGCATGGAGCATTGTGATGCCAAGAGTCATGGAGGATTGTGATGACAAAGGTATTGGAGCATTGTGTTGACAAGGACTTGGAGCATTGTGATGACAAGGGTCATGGAGCATTTTGATTTCATTGTGATGACAAGAGCATGAAGCATTATGATGATGGGCATGGTGCATTGTGATGACAGGGTTCAAGGAGCATTGAGATGAAAGGGTCATGGAGTATTTTGATGACAGGGGTTATGGAACATTGTGATTTCAGGGGTCATGGAGCATTGTGATGATAAGGTCATGTCGCATTGTGATGACAGGGGCAATGGAACATTGTGATGACAGGGGTGAGGGAGTATAGTGATGACTAGTGATGGAACACTCTGATATCAGTGGTGAGAGAGCATTTTGATGAAAAGTGCATGGAGCATTGCGATGACATGGTTTATGGAGCATTGTGATGACAAAGTTGTGGAGCATTATGATGACAAGCGCATGGCATATTGTGATGACATGGGTCATGGAGCATTGTGCTGACAAGTGCATAGACAATTGTGATGACAAGGGTCATGGAGCATTGTGGTGACAAAGGCATGGAGCATTGTGATGATAAGGGTCAGAGAGCATTGTGATGAGAAGTTCATGGAGCATTGTGGTGACATAAGTCACAGGGTCTTGTGATGATGAGGGCATGGACAATTGTGATGACAAATGTCATGAAGCATTGTGATGACTGGAGTCACGTAGAATTTTCATAAAAAGGTCATGGACCGTTGTGATGACAAGGGCATGGAGCATTGTGATGACAAGGTCATGAGTTTTGCGAAGACAGTTGTCAGGGAGCATTGTGGTGATATATGTCATGGTCCATTATGATGACAATGGCATGGAGCATTGTGAGGCCAAGAGTCATAGAGGATTGTGATGACTAAGGTAATGGAGCATTGTGATGACAAGTGTTTGGAACATTCTGATGACAAGGGTATGAAACGTTGTGATGACAATGGCAAGGGGCATTGTGATGATAAGGGCATGGAGCATTGTGATGAAAAAGGCATTGAGCTATTTCATGACAGTGTTCAAGAAGCCTTCTGACAAGTGTTAGGGAGCATTGTGATGACAAGTGTATTGAGCAATGTGATGAAAAAGGTCATGGAGCATTGTGATGACAAGGACATGGAATATTGTGATGATAGGCATGATGGAGCATTGTGATGCCAAGTGTCATGGAGGATTATGATGACAAAGGTTATGGAGCTTTGTGATGACAAGGGCTTGGAGCTTTGTGATGACAATGGCATGGAGCATTTTGATGACAGGGTCATGGAGCATTTGTCTGACAAGTTTCATGGATTATTGTGATGACAGTGGGCATGGCACATTGTGATGGCAAAGGCATGAAGCATTGTGATGACAAGGTCATGGACTCTTATGAAGACAGGTGTGAGGGATAATTGTAATGACATATGTCATGGTACATTGTGATGGCATTGATATGGAGCAATGCGATCCCAAGTGTCATGGAGGATTGTGATGACAAAGGTAATGGAGCATTGTGATGACAAGGATCATGTAGGAATGTGATTATACCGGCATGGAGCATTGTGATGACAAGGGCCATTGATAATTTTAATGACAACATCGTTAAACATTGTGATGACAAAGCACATGGAGCTTGCTATGAAAGAGGTCATGGGCATTGGGATGACAAGGGCATGGAAAATTGTGATGACAAGAGCCTGTAACATTGTGATGAGAAGTGTGATGGAGCGTTGTGATAACAAGGACGTGGATAATTGTGATGAAAATGGACATGGAGCATTGTGATGACCAGGGCATGGAGCATTTAGATTGCGAGACCGTAGAGCATGGTGATGAGAAGACCATGGGTAATTGTGACGACGAGTTTCATGGAGCACTGTAATGACAAGGGGCATGGAGCATTGTGTGGACAGGTGTCATGGAGCATTGTGATGACAGGGGTCAAGGAGCATTGTGATGCCAAGGGTCATGGAGCATTCTGATGAAAAGCTTGTGGAGTATTGTGATGACAATGGCATGGAGCATTGTGATGACAAGGACATGGAGCATTGTGATGACAGGGTCATGGAGTTTTGTGAAGACAGTTATCAGGGAGCATTGTGATGACATATGTAATGATCCACTGTGATGACATGGCATGGAGCATTGTGATGCCAAGTGTCATGGAGGATTGTGATGACAAACGTAATGGAGCATTGTGATGGCAAGTGTCATGGAGCATTGTGATGACAATGGCATGGAGCATTGTGATGAATAAGGCATGGATCTTTTTTCTTGACAGAGTTCCAGTAGACTTCTGACAAGTGTCTTGAGCATTGTGATGACAATATTCATGCAGCATGGTGATGACAAGGACATGGAATATTGAGATGACAGGCATCATGGAACGTTGTGATGACAAGGATCATGGAACATTGTGATGACAATGGCATGGAGCATTGTGTTGAGAATGCCCTGGAGCATTCTGATGACATTCGTCATGGAGAATTGTGATGACATATGTCCGGTCCATTGTGATGACATTGGCATGGAGCATTGTGATGCCTAGTGTCATGGAGGATTGTGATGATAAAGGTAATGGAGCATTGTGATGACAAGGGCTTGGAGCATTGTGATGACAAGGGTCATGGAGCATTTTGATTTCATTGTGATGACAATAGCATGAAGCATTATGATGATGGGCATGGTGCATTGTGATGACAGGGTTCATGGAACATTGAGATGGAAAGGGTCATTGAGCATTCTGATTACAGGGGTTATGGAACATTGTGATGTCATGGGTCATGGAACACTTTGATGATAAGATCATGTAGCATTGCGATGACAGGGGTCATAAAACATTGTGATGACTGGGGTGAGGGAGTATAGTGATGACTAGTGATGGAACACTCTGATATCAGTGGTGAGAGAGCATTTTCATGAAAAGTGCATGGAGCATTTTGATGACATGGTTTATGGAGCTTTGTGATGACAAAGTTGTGGAGCATTATGATGAAAAGTGCATGGCATATTGAGATGACATGGGTCATGGAGCATTGTGCTGTCAAGTGCATAGACAATTGTGATGACAAGGATCATGGAATATTGTGGTGACAAAGGCATGGAGCATTGTGATGACAATGTTCAGAAAGCATTGTGATGACAAATGTCATGAAGCATTGTGATGACTGGAGTCACGGAGAATTTTCATAATAAAAGGTCATGGAGCATTGTGATGACAAGGGCATGGAGCATTGTGATGAAAAGTGTCTGGAGCATTGTGATGACAAGGTCATGGAGTTTGTGAAGACAGTTGTCAGGGAGCATTGTGATGAAATATGTCCGGTCCATTGTGATGGCAATGGCATGGAGCATTGTGATGCCAAGAGTCATGGAGGATTGTGATGACAAAGGTATTGGAGCATTGTGTTGACAAGGACTTGGAGCATTGTGATGACAAGGGTCATGGAGCATTTTGATTTCATTGTGATGACAAGAGCATGAAGCATTATGATGATGGGCATGGTGCATTGTGATGACAGGGTTCAAGGAGCATTGAGATGAAAGGGTCATGGAGTATTTTGATGACAGGGGTTATGGAACATTGTGATTTCAGGGGTCATGGAGCATTGTGATGATAAGGTCATGTCGCATTGTGATGACAGGGGCAATGGAACATTGTGATGACAGGGGTGAGGGAGTATAGTGATGACTAGTGATGGAACACTCTGATATCAGTGGTGAGAGAGCATTTTGATGAAAAGTGCATGGAGCATTGCGATGACATGGTTTATGGAGCATTGTGATGACAAAGTTGTGGAGCATTATGATGACAAGCGCATGGCATATTGTGATGACATGGGTCATGGAGCATTGTGCTGACAAGTGCATAGACAATTGTGATGACAAGGGTCATGGAGCATTGTGGTGACAAAGGCATGGAGCATTGTGATGATAAGGGTCAGAGAGCATTGTGATGAGAAGTTCATGGAGCATTGTGGTGACATAAGTCACAGGGTCTTGTGATGATGAGGGCATGGACAATTGTGATGACAAATGTCATGAAGCATTGTGATGACTGGAGTCACGTAGAATTTTCATAAAAAGGTCATGGACCGTTGTGATGACAAGGGCATGGAGCATTGTGATGACAAGGTCATGAGTTTTGCGAAGACAGTTGTCAGGGAGCATTGTGGTGATATATGTCATGGTCCATTATGATGACAATGGCATGGAGCATTGTGAGGCCAAGAGTCATAGAGGATTGTGATGACTAAGGTAATGGAGCATTGTGATGACAAGTGTTTGGAGCATTCTGATGACAAGGGTATGAAACATTGTGATGACAATGGCAAGGGGCATTGTGATGATAAGGGCATGGAGCATTGTGATGAAAAAGGCATTGAGCTATTTCATGACAGTGTTCAAGAAGCCTTCTGACAAGTGTTAGGGAGCATTGTGATGACAAGTGTATTGAGCAATGTGATGAAAAAGGTCATGGAGCATTGTGATGACAAGGACATGGAATATTGTGATGATAGGCATGATGGAGCGTTGTGATGAGAAGGGTCATGGAGCATTGTGAAGACAGTGGCATGGAGCATTTATTTGAGAATCCCCTGAAGCATTCTGATGTCATGTGTCATGGAGCAGTGTGATGACATATGTCCTGTCCATTGTGATGACACTGGTATGGAGCATTGTGATGCCAAGTGTCATGGAGGATTATGATGACAAAGGTAATGGAGCATTGTGATGACAAGGGTTTGGAGCATTTTGATGACAACGGCATAGAGCATTGTGATGACAGGCACATGAAGAATTGGCCTGACAATTTTCATGGATTATTGTGATGACAGTGTGCATGGCACATTGAGATGACAAGGGCATGGAGCACTGTGATTACAAGGCCATGGAGTATTGTGTAGAGAGGTGTCAGGGAGCATTGTGATGACATATATAATGGTTCATTGTGAAGACAATGGCATGGAGCATTGTGATGCCAAGTGTCCTGGAGGATAGTGATGACAAAGGTTATGGAGCTTTGTGATGACAAGGGCTTGGAGCTTTGTGATGACAATGGCATGGAGCATTTTGATGACAGGGTCATGGAGCATTTGTCTGACAAGTTTCATGGATTATTGTGATGACAGTGGGCATGGCACATTGTGATGGCAAAGGCATGAAGCATTGTGATGACAAGGTCATGGACTCTTATGAAGACAGGTGTCAGGGATAATTGTAATGACATATGTCATGGTACATTGTGATGGCATTGATATGGAGCATTGCGATCCCAAGTGTCATGGAGGATTGTGATGACAAAGGTAATGGAGCATTGTGATGACAAGGATCATGTAGGAATGTGATTTTACGGGCATGGAGCATTGTGATGACAAGGGCCATTGATAATTTTAATGACAACATCGTTAAACATTGTGATGACAAAGCACATGGAGCTTGCTATGAAAGAGGTCATGGGCATTGGGATGACAAGGGCATGGAAAATTGTGATGACAAGAGCCTGTAACATTGTGATGAGAAGTGTGATGGAGCATTGTGATAAAAAGGACGTGGATAATTGTGATGAAATTGGACATGGAGCATTGTGATGACCAGGGCATGGAGCATTTAGATTACAAGACCGTAGAGCATGGTGATGAGAAGACCATGGTTAATTGTGACGACGAGTTTCATGGAGCACTGTAATGACAAGGGGCATGGAGCATTGTGAGGACAGGTGTCATGGAGCATTGTGATGACAGGGGTCAAGGAGCATTGTGATGCCAAGGGTCATGGAGCATTCTGATGAAAAGCTTGTGGAGTATTGTGATGACAATGGCATGGAGCATTGTGATGACAAGGTCATGGAGCATTGTGATGACAGGGTCATGGAGTTTTGTGAAGACAGTTATCAGGGAGCATTGTGATGACATATGTAATGATCCACTGTGATGACATGGCATGGAGCATTGTGATGCCAAGTGTCATGGAGGATTGTGATGACAAACGTAATGGAGCATTGTGATGGCAAGTGTCATGGAGCATTGTGATGACAATGACATGGAGCATTGTGATGATAAGGTTATGGAGCATTGTGATGAATAAGGCATGGATCATTTTTCTTGACAGAGTTCAAGGAGACTTCTGACAAGTGTCTTGAGCATTGTGATGACAATATTCATGCAGCATGGTGATGACAAGGACATGGAATATTGAGATGACAGGCATCATGGAACGTTGTGATGACAAGGATCATGGAACATTGTGATGACAATGGCATGGAGCATTGTGTTGAGAATGCCCTGGAGCATTCTGATGACATGCGTCATGGAGAATTGTGATGACATATGTCCGGTCCATTGTGATGACATTGGCATGGAGCATTGTGATGCCCAGTGTCATGGAGGATTGTGATGATAAAGGTAATGGAGCATTGTGATGACAAGGGCTTGGAGCATTGTGATGAAAAGTGTCTGCAGCATTGTGATGACAAGGTCATGGAGTTTGTGAAGACAGTTGTCAGGGAGCATTGTGATGAAATATGTCCGGTCCATTGTGATGACAATGGCATGGAGCATTGTGATGCCAAGAGTCATGGAGGATTGTGATGACAAAGGTATTGGAGCATTGTGTTGACAAGGACTTGGAGCATTGTGATGACAAGGGTCATGGAGCATTTTGATTTCATTGTGATGACAAGAGCATGAAGCATTATGATGATGGGCATGGTGCATTGTGATGACAGGGTTCAAGGAGCATTGAGATGAAAGGGTCATGGAGTATTTTGATGACAGGGGTTATGGAACATTGTGATTTCAAGGGTCATGGAGCATTGTGATGATAAGGTCATGTCGCATTGTGATGACAGGGGCAATGGAACATTGTGATGACAGGGGTGAGGGAGTATAGTGATGACTAGTGATGGAACACTCTGATATCAGTGGTGAGAGAGCATTTTGATGAAAAGTGCATGGAGCATTGCGATGACATGGTTTATGGAGCATTGTGATGACAAAGTTGTGGAGCATTATGATGACAAGCGCATGGCATATTGTGATGACATGGGTCACGTGGCATTGTGCTGACAAGTGCACAGACAATTGTGATGACAAGGGTCATGGAGCATTGTGGTGACAAAGGCATGGAGCATTGTGATGACAAGGGTCAGAGAGCATTGTGATGAGAAGTTCATGGAGCATTGTGGTGACATAAGTCACAGGGTCTTGTGATGATGAGGGCATGGACAATTGTGATGACAAATGTCATGAAGCATTGTGATGACTGGAGTCACGTAGAATTTTCATAAAAAGGTCATGGACCGTTGTGATGACAAGGGCATGGAGCATTGTGATGACAAGGTCATGAGTTTTGCGAAGACAGTTGTCAGGGAGCATTGTGGTGATATATGTCATGGTCCATTATGATGACAATGGCATGGAGCATTGTGAGGCCAAGAGTCATAGAGGATTGTGATGACTAAGGTAATGGAGCATTGTGATGACAAGGGTTTGGAGCATTCTGATGACAAGGGTATGAAACGTTGTGATGACAATGGCAAGGGGCATTGTGATGATAAGGGCATGGAGCACTGTGATGAAAAAGGCATTGAGCTATTTCATGACAGTGTTCAAGAAGCCTTCTGACAAGTGTTAGGGAGCATTGTGATGACAAGTGTATTGAGCAATGTGATGAAAAAGGTCATGGAGCATTGTGATGACAAGGACATGGAATATTGTGATGATAGGCATGATGGAGCATTGTGATGCCAAGTGTCATGGAGGATTATGATGACAAAGGTTATGGAGCTTTGTGATGACAAGGGCTTGGAGCTTTGTGATGACAATGGCATGGAGCATTTTGATGACAGGGTCATGGAGCATTTGTCTGACAAGTTTCATGGATTATTGCGATGACAGTGGGGATGGCACATTGTGATGGCAAAGGCATGAAGCATTGTGATGACAAGGTCATGGACTCTTATGAAGACAGGTGTCAGGGATAATTGTAATGACATATGTCATGGTACATTGTGATGGCATTGATATGGAGCATTGCGATCCCAAGTGTCATGGAGGATTGTGATTACAAAGGTAATGGAGCATTGTGATGACAAGGATCATGTAGGAATGTGATTATACGGGCATGGAGCATTGTGATGACAAGGGCCATTGATAATTTTAATGACAACATCGTTAAACATTGTGATGACAAAGCACATGGAGCTTGCTATGAAAGAGGTCATGGGCATTGGGATGACAAGGGCATGGAAAATTGTGATGACAAGAGCCTGTAACATTGTGATGAGAAGTGTGATGGAGAGTTGTGATAACAAGGACGTGGATAATTGTGATGAAAATGGACATGGAGCATTGTGATGACCAGGGCATGGAGCATTTAGATTGCAAGACCGTAGAGCATGGTGATGAGAAGACCATGGGTAATTGTGACGACGAGTTTCATGGAGCACTGTAATGACAAGGGGCATGGAGCATTGTGTGGACAGGTGTCATGGAGCATTGTGATGACAGGGGTCAAGGAGCATTGTGATGCCAAGGGTCATGGAGCATTCTGATGAAAAGCTTGTGGAGTATTGTGATGACAATGGCATGGAGCATTGTGATGACAAGGACATGGAGCATTGTGATGACAGGGTCATGGAGTTTTGTGAAGACAGTTATCAGGGAGCATTGTGATGACATATGTAATGATCCACTGTGATGACATGGCATGGAGCATTGTGATGCCAAGTGTCATGGAGGATTGTGATGACAAACGTAATGGAGCATTGTGATGGCAAGTGTCATGGAGCATTGTGATGACAATGGCATGGAGCATTGTGATGAATAAGGCATGGATCTTTTTTCTTGACAGAGTTCAAGTAGACTTCTGACAAGTGTCTTGAGCATTGTGATGACAATATTCATGCAGCATGGTGATGACAAGGACATGGAATATTGAGATGACAGGCATCATGGAACGTTGTGATGACAAGGATCATGGAACATTGTGATGACAATGGCATGGAGCATTGTGTTGAGAATGCCCTGGAGCATTCTGATGACATGCGTCATGGAGAATTGTGATGACATATGTCCGGTCCATTGTGATGACATTGGCATGGAGCATTGTGATGCCTAGTGTCATGGAGGATTGTGATGATAAAGGTAATGGAGCATTGTGATGACAAGGGCTTGGAGCATTGTGATGACAAGGGTCATGGAGCATTTTGATTTCATTGTGATGACAATAGCATGAAGCATTATGATGATGGGCATGGTGCATTGTGATGACAGGGTTCATGGAACATTGAGATGGAAAGGGTCATTGAGCATTCTGATTACAGGGGTTATGGAACATTGTGATGTCATGGGTCATGGAACACTTTGATGATAAGATCATGTAGCATTGCGATGACAGGGGTCATAAAACATTGTGATGACTGGGGTGAGGGAGTATAGTGATGACTAGTGATGGAACACTCTGATATCAGTGGTGAGAGAGCATTTTCATGAAAAGTGCATGGAGCATTTTGATGACATGGTTTATGGAGCTTTGTGATGACAAAGTTGTGGAGCATTATGATGAAAAGTGCATGGCATATTGAGATGACATGGGTCATGGAGCATTGTGCTGTCAAGTGCATAGACAATTGTGATGACAAGGATCATGGAGTATTGTGGTGACAAAGGCATGGAGCATTGTGATGACAATGTTCAGAAAGCATTGTGATGACAAATGTCATGAAGCATTGTGATGACTGGAGTCACGGAGAATTTTCATAAAAAAAGGTCATGGAGCATTGTGATGACAAGGGCATGGAGCATTGTGATGAAAAGTGTCTGGAGCATTGTGATGACAAGGTCATGGAGTTTGTGAAGACAGTTGTCAGGGAGCATTGTGATGAAATATGTCCGGTCCATTGTGATGACAATGGCATGGAGCATTATGATGCCAAGAGTCATGGAGGATTGTGATGACCAAGGTATTGGAGCATTGTGTTGACAAGGACTTGGAGCATTATGATGACAAGGGTCATGGAGCATTTTGATTTCATTGTGATGACAAGAGCATGAAGCATTATGAT
Organism: Mesoplodon densirostris; assembly: GCF_025265405.1. Classification (NCBI taxonomy): domain Eukaryota; kingdom Metazoa; phylum Chordata; class Mammalia; order Artiodactyla; family Ziphiidae; genus Mesoplodon; species Mesoplodon densirostris. The sequence goes on from NC_082682.1 coordinate 6,143,920, forward strand.
GATGGGCATGGTGCATTGTGATGACAGGGTTCAAGGAGCATTGAGATGAAAGGGTCATGGAGTATTTTGATGACAGGGGTTATGGAACATTGTGATTTCAGGGGTCATGGAGCATTGTGATGATAAGGTCATGTCGCATTGTGATGACAGGGGCAATGGAACATTGTGATGACAGGGGTGAGGGAGTATAGTGATGACTAGTGATGGAACACTCTGATATCAGTGGTGAGAGAGCATTTTGATGAAAAGTGCATGGAGCATTGCGATGACATGGTTTATGGAGCATTGTGATGACAAAGTTGTGGAGCATTATGATGACAAGCGCATGGCATATTGTGATGACATGGGTCATGGAGCATTGTGCTGACAAGTGCATAGACAATTGTGATGACAAGGGTCATGGAGCATTGTGGTGACAAAGGCATGGAGCATTGTGATGATAAGGGTCAGAGAGCATTGTGATGAGAAGTTCATGGAGCATTGTGGTGACATAAGTCACAGGGTCTTGTGATGATGAGGGCATGGACAATTGTGATGACAAATGTCATGAAGCATTGTGATGACTGGAGTCACGTAGAATTTTCATAAAAAGGTCATGGACCGTTGTGATGACAAGGGCATGGAGCATTGTGATGACAAGGTCATGAGTTTTGCGAAGACAGTTGTCAGGGAGCATTGTGGTGATATATGTCATGGTCCATTATGATGACAATGGCATGGAGCATTGTGAGGCCAAGAGTCATAGAGGATTGTGATGACTAAGGTAATGGAGCATTGTGATGACAAGTGTTTGGAGCATTCTGATGACAAGGGTATGAAACATTGTGATGACAATGGCAAGGGGCATTGTGATGATAAGGGCATGGAGCATTGTGATGAAAAAGGCATTGAGCTATTTCATGACAGTGTTCAAGAAGCCTTCTGACAAGTGTTAGGGAGCATTGTGATGACAAGTGTATTGAGCAATGTGATGAAAAAGGTCATGGAGCATTGTGATGACAAGGACATGGAATATTGTGATGATAGGCATGATGGAGCGTTGTGATGAGAAGGGTCATGGAGCATTGTGAAGACAGTGGCATGGAGCATTTATTTGAGAATCCCCTGAAGCATTCTGATGTCATGTGTCATGGAGCAGTGTGATGACATATGTCCTGTCCATTGTGATGACACTGGTATGGAGCATTGTGATGCCAAGTGTCATGGAGGATTATGATGACAAAGGTAATGGAGCATTGTGATGACAAGGGTTTGGAGCATTTTGATGACAACGGCATAGAGCATTGTGATGACAGGCACATGAAGAATTGGCCTGACAATTTTCATGGATTATTGTGATGACAGTGTGCATGGCACATTGAGATGACAAGGGCATGGAGCACTGTGATTACAAGGCCATGGAGTATTGTGTAGAGAGGTGTCAGGGAGCATTGTGATGACATATATAATGGTTCATTGTGAAGACAATGGCATGGAGCATTGTGATGCCAAGTGTCCTGGAGGATAGTGATGACAAAGGTTATGGAGCTTTGTGATGACAAGGGCTTGGAGCTTTGTGATGACAATGGCATGGAGCATTTTGATGACAGGGTCATGGAGCATTTGTCTGAGAAGTTTCATGGATTATTGTGATGACAGTGGGCATGGCACATTGTGATGGCAAAGGCATGAAGCATTGTGATGACAAGGTCATGGACTCTTATGAAGACAGGTGTCAGGGATAATTGTAATGACATATGTCATGGTACATTGTGATGGCATTGATATGGAGCATTGCGATCCCAAGTGTCATGGAGGATTGTGATGACAAAGGTAATGGAGCATTGTGATGACAAGGATCATGTAGGAATGTGATTTTACGGGCATGGAGCATTGTGATGACAAGGGCCATTGATAATTTTAATGACAACATCGTTAAACATTGTGATGACAAAGCACATGGAGCTTGCTATGAAAGAGGTCATGGGCATTGGGATGACAAGGGCATGGAAAATTGTGATGACAAGAGCCTGTAACATTGTGATGAGAAGTGTGATGGAGCATTGTGATAACAAGGACGTGGATAATTGTAATGAAATTGGACATGGAGCATTGTGATGACCAGGGCATGGAGCATTTAGATTACAAGACCGTAGAGCATGGTGATGAGAAGACCATGGTTAATTGTGACGACGAGTTTCATGGAGCACTGTAATGACAAGGGGCATGTAGCATTGTGTGGACAGGTGTCATGGAGCATTGTGATGACAGATGTCAAGGATCATTGTGATGCCAAGGGTCATGGAGCATTCTGATGAAAAGCTTGTGGAGTATTGTGATGACAATGGCATGGAGCATTGTGATGACAAGGTCATGGAGCATTGTGATGACAGGGTCATGGAGTTTTGTGAAGACAGTTATCAGGGAGCATTGTGATGACATATGTAATGATCCACTGTGATGACATGGCATGGAACATTGTGATGCCAAGTGTCATGGAGGATTGTGATGACAAACGTAATGGAGCATTGTGATGGCAAGTGTCATGGAGCATTGTGATGACAATGACATGGAGCATTGTGATGATAAGGTTATGGAGCATTGTGATGAATAAGGCATGGATCATTTTTCTTGACAGAGTTCAAGGAGACTTCTGACAAGTGTCTTGAGCATTGTGATGACAATATTCATGCAGCATGGTGATGACAAGGACATGGAATATTGAGATGACAGGCATCATGGAACGTTGTGATGACAAGGATCATGGAACATTGTGATGACAATGGCATGGAGCATTGTGTTGAGAATGCCCTGGAGCATTCTGATGACATGCGTCATGGAGAATTGTGATGACATATGTCCGGTCCATTGTGATGACATTGGCATGGAGCATTGTGATGCCTAGTGTCATGGAGGATTGTGATGATAAAGGTAATGGAGCATTGTGATGACAAGGGCTTGGAGCATTGTGATGACAAGGGTCATGGAGCATTTTGATTTCATTGTGATGACAATAGCATGAAGCATTATGATGATGGGCATGGTGCATTGTGATGACAGGGTTCATGGAACATTGAGATGGAAAGGGTCATTGAGCATTCTGATTACAGGGGTTATGGAACATTGTGATGTCATGGGTCATGGAACACTTTGATGATAAGATCATGTAGCATTGCGATGACAGGGGTCATAAAACATTGTGATGACTGGGGTGAGGGAGTATAGTGATGACTAGTGATGGAACACTCTGATATCAGTGGTGAGAGAGCATTTTCATGAAAAGTGCATGGAGCATTTTGATGACATGGTTTATGGAGCTTTGTGATGACAAAGTTGTGGAGCATTATGATGAAAAGTGCATGGCATATTGAGATGACATGGGTCATGGAGCATTGTGCTGTCAAGTGCATAGACAATTGTGATGACAAGGATCATGGAGTATTGTGGTGACAAAGGCATGGAGCATTGTGATGACAATGTTCAGAAAGCATTGTGATGACAAATGCAATGAAGCATTGTGATGACTGAAGTCACGGAGAATTTTCATTAAATAAGGTCATGGAGCATTGTGATGACAAGGGCATGGAGCATTGTGATGAAAAGTGTCTGGAGCATTGTGATGACAAGGTCATGGAGTTTGTGAAGACAGTTGTCAGGGAGCATTGTGATGAAATATGTCCGGTCCATTGTGATGGCAATGGCATGGAGCATTGTGATGCCAAGAGTCATGGAGGATTGTGATGACAAAGGTATTGGAGCATTGTGTTGACAAGGACTTGGAGCATTGTGATGACAAGGGTCATGGAGCATTTTGATTTCATTGTGATGACAAGAGCATGAAGCATTATGATGATGGGCATGGTGCATTGTGATGACAGGGTTCAAGGAGCATTGAGATGAAAGGGTCATGGAGCATTTTGATGACAGGGGTTATGGAACATTGTGATTTCAGGGGTCATGGAGCATTGTGATGATAAGGTCATGTCGCATTGTGATGACAGGGGCAATGGAACATTGTGATGACAGGGGTGAGGGAGTATAGTGATGACTAGTGATGGAACACTCTGATATCAGTGGTGAGAGAGCATTTTGATGAAAAGTGCATGGAGCATTGCGATGACATGGTTTATGGAGCATTGTGATGACAAAGTTGTGGAGCATTATGATGACAAGCGCATGGCATATTTTGATGACATGAGTCATGGGGCATTGTGCTGACAAGTGCATAGACAATTGTGATGACAAGGGTCATGGAGCATTGTGGTGACAAAGGCATGGAGCATTGTGATGACAAGGGTCAGAGAGCATTGTGATGAGAAGTTCATGGAGCATTGTGGTGACATAAGTCACAGGGTCTTGTGATGATGAGGGCATGGACAATTGTGATGACAAATGTCATGAAGCATTGTGATGACTGGAGTCACGTAGAATTTTCATAAAAAGGTCATGGACCGTTGTGATGACAAGGGCATGGAGCATTGTGATGACAAGGTCATGAGTTTTGCGAAGACAGTTGTCAGGGAGCATTGTGGTGATATATGTCATGGTCCATTATGATGACAATGGCATGGAGCATTGTGAGGCCAAGAGTCATAGAGGATTGTGATGACTAAGGTAATGGAGCATTGTGATGACAAGTGTTTGGAGCATTCTGATGACAAGGGTATGAAACATTGTGATGACAATGGCAAGGGGCTTTGTGATGATAAGGGCATGGAGCATTGTGATGAAAAAGGCATTGAGCTATTTCATGACAGTGTTCAAGAAGCCTTCTGACAAGTGTTAGGGAGCATTGTGATGACAAGTGTATTGAGCAATGTGATGAAAAAGGTCATGGAGCATTGTGATGACAAGGACATGGAATATTGTGATGATAGGCATGATGGAGCGTTGTGATGAGAAGGGTCATGGAGCATTGTGAAGACAGTGGCATGGAGCATTTATTTGAGAATCCCCTGAAGCATTCTGATGTCATGTGTCATGGAGCAGTGTGATGACATACGTCCTGTCCATTGTGATGACACTTGCATGGAGCATTGTGATGCCAAGTGTCATGGAGGATTATGATGACAAAGGTAATGGAGCATTGTGATGACAAGGGTTTGGAGCATTTTGATGACAACGGCATAGAGCATTGTGATGACAGGCACATGAAGAATTGGCCTGACAATTTTCATGGATTATTGTGATGACAGTGTGCATGGCACATTGAGATGACAAGGGCATGGAGCACTGTGATTACAAGGCCATGGAGTATTGTGTAGAGAGGTGTCAGGGAGCATTGTGATGACATATATAATGGTTCATTGTGAAGACAATGGTATGAAGCATTGTGATGCCAAGTGTCCTGGAGGATAGTGATGACAAAGGTTATGGAGATTTGTGATGACAAGGGCTTGGAGCTTTGTGATGACAAAGGCATGGAGCATTTTGATGACAGGGTCATGGAGCATTTGTCTGACAAGTTTCATGGATTATTGTGATGACAGTGGGCATGGCACATTGTGATGGCAAAGGCATGAAGCATTGTGATGACAAGGTCATGGACTCTTATGAAGACAGGTGTCAGGGATAATTGTAATGACATATGTCATGGTACATTGTGATGGCATTGATATGGAGCATTGCGATCCCAAGTGTCATGGAGGATTGTGATGACAAAGGTAATGGAGCATTGTGATGACAAAGATCATGTAGGAATGTGATTATACGGGCATGGAGCATTGTGATGACAAGGGCCATTGATAATTTTAATGACAACATCGTTAAACATTGTGATGACAAAGCACATGGAGCTTGCTATGAAAGAGGTCATGGGCATTGGGATGACAAGGGCATGGAAAATTGTGATGACAAGAGCCTGTAACATTGTGATGAGAAGTGTGATGGAGTGTTGTGATAACAAGGACGTGGATAATTGTGATGAAAATGGACATGGAGCATTGTGATGACCAGGGCATGGAGCATTTAGATTGCAAGATCGTAGAGCATGGTGATGAGAAGACCATGGGTAATTGTGACGACGAGTTTCATGGAGCACTGTAATGACAAGGGGCATGGAGCATTGTGTGGACAGGTGTCATGGAGCATTGTGATGACAGGGGTCAAGGAGCATTGTGATGCCAAGGGTCATGGAGCATTCTGATGAAAAGCTTGTGGAGTATTGTGATGACAATGGCATGGAGCATTGTGATGACAAGGACATGGAGCATTGTGATGACAGGGTCATGGAGTTTTGTGAAGACAGTTATCAGGGAGCATTGTGATGACATATGTAATGATCCACTGTGATGACATGGCATGGAGCATTGTGATGCCAAGTGTCATGGAGGATTGTGATGACAAACGTAATGGAGCATTGTGATGGCAAGTGTCATGGAGCATTGTGATGACAATGGCATGGAGCATTGTGATGATAAGGTTATGGAGCATTGTGATGAATAAGGCATGGATCTTTTTTCTTGCCAGAGTTCAAGGAGACTTCTGACAAGTGTCTTGAGCATTGTGATGACAATATTCATGCAGCATGGTGATGACAAGGACATGGAATATTGAGATGACAGGCATCATGGAACGTTGTGATGACAAGGATCATGGAACATTGTGATGACAATGGCATGGAGCATTGTGTTGAGAATGCCCTGGAGCATTCTGATGACATGCGTCATGGAGAATTGTGATGACATATGTCCGGTCCATTGTGATGACATTGGCATGGAGCATTGTGATGCCTAGTGTCATGGAGGATTGTGATGATAAAGGTAATGGAGCATTGTGATGACAAGGGCTTGGAGCATTGTGATGACAAGGGTCATGGAGCATTTTGATTTCATTGTGATGACAATAGCATGAAGCATTATGATGATGGGCATGGTGCATTGTGATGACAGGGTTCATGGAACATTGAGATGGAAAGGGTCATTGAGCATTCTGATTACAGGGGTTATGGAACATTGTGATGTCATGGGTCATGGAACACTTGGATGATAAGATCATGTAGCATTGCGATGACAGGGGTCATAAAACATTGTGATGACTGGGGTGAGGGAGTATAGTGATGACTAGTGATGGAACACTCTGATATCAGTGGTGAGAGAGCATTTTGATGAAAAGTGCATGGAGCATTTTGATGACATGGTTTATGGAGCTTTGTGATGACAAAGTTGTGGAGCATTATGATGAAAAGTGCATGGCATATTGAGATGACATGGGTCATGGAGCATTGTGCTGTCAAGTGCATAGACAATTGTGATGACAAGGATCATGGAGTATTGTGGTGACAAAGGCATGGAGCATTGTGATGACAATGTTCAGAAAGCATTGTGATGACAAATGTCATGAAGCATTGTGATGACTGGAGTCACGGAGAATTTTCATAAAAAAAGGTCATGGAGCATTGTGATGACAAGGGCATGGAGCATTGTGATGAAACGTGTCTGGAGCATGGTGATGACAAGGTCATGGAGTTTGTGAAGACAGTTGTCAGGGAGCATTGTGATGAAATATGTCCGGTCCATTGTGATGACAATGGCATGGAGCATTGTGATGCCAAGAGTCATGGAGGATTGTGATGACAAAGGTATTGGAGCATTGTGTTGACAAGGACTTGGAGCATTGTGATGACAAGGGTCATGGAGCATTTTGATTTCATTGTGATGACAAGAGCATGAAGCATTATGATGATGGGCATGGTGCATTGTGATGACAGGGTTCAAGGAGCATTGAGATGAAAATGTCATGGAGCATTTTGATGACAGGGGTTATGGAACATTGTGATTTCAGGGGTCATGGAGCATTTTGATGATAAGGTCATGTCGCATTGTGATGACAGGGGCAATGGAACATTGTGATGACAGGGGTGAGGGAGTATAGTGATGACTAGTGATGGAACACTCTGATATCAGTGGTGAGAGAGCATTTTGATGAAAAGTGCATGGAGCATTGCGATGACATGGTTTATGGAGCATTGTGATGACAAAGTTGTGGAGCATTATGATGACAAGCGCATGGCATATTGTGATGACATGGGTCATGTGGCATTGTGCTGACAAGTGCACAGACAATTGTGATGACAAGGGTCATGGAGCATTGTGGTGACAAAGGCATGGAGCATTGTGATGACAAGGGTCAGAGAGCATTGTGATGAGAAGTTCATGGAGCATTGTGGTGACATAAGTCACAGGGTCTTGTGATGATGAGGGCATGGACAATTGTGATGACAAATGTCATGAAGCATTGTGATGACTGGAGTCACGTAGAATTTTCATAAAAAGGTCATGGACCGTTGTGATGACAAGGGCATGGAGCATTGTGATGACAAGGTCATGAGTTTTGCGAAGACAGTTGTCAGGGAGCATTGTGGTGATATATGTCATGGTCCATTATGATGACAATGGCATGGAGCATTGTGAGGCCAAGAGTCATAGAGGATTGTGATGACTAAGGTAATGGAGCATTGTGATGACAAGGGTTTGGAGCATTCTGATGACAAGGGTATGAAACGTTGTGATGACAATGGCAAGGGGCATTGTGATGATAAGGGCATGGAGCATTGTGATGAAAAAGGCATTGAGCTATTTCATGACAGTGTTCAAGAAGCCTTCTGACAAGTGTTAGGGAGCATTGTGATGACAAGTGTATTGAGCAATGTGATGAAAAAGGTCATGGAGCATTGTGATGACAAGGACATGGAATATTGTGATGATAGGCATGATGGAGCATTGTGATGCCAAGTGTCATGGAGGATTATGATGACAAAGGTTATGGAGCTTTGTGATGACAAGGGCTTGGAGCTTTGTGATGACAATGGCATGGAGCATTTTGATGACAGGGTCATGGAGCATTTGTCTGACAAGTTTCATGGATTATTGTGATGACAGTGGGCATGGCACATTGTGATGGCAAAGGCATGAAGCATTGTGATGACAAGGTCATGGACTCTTATGAAGACAGGTGTGAGGGATAATTGTAATGACATATGTCATGGTACATTGTGATGGCATTGATATGGAGCAATGCGATCCCAAGTGTCATGGAGGATTGTGATGACAAAGGTAATGGAGCATTGTGATGACAAGGATCATGTAGGAATGTGATTATACCGGCATGGAGCATTGTGATGACAAGGGCCATTGATAATTTTAATGACAACATCGTTAAACATTGTGATGACAAAGCACATGGAGCTTGCTATGAAAGAGGTCATGGGCATTGGGATGACAAGGGCATGGAAAATTGTGATGACAAGAGCCTGTAACATTGTGATGAGAAGTGTGATGGAGCGTTGTGATAACAAGGACGTGGATAATTGTGATGAAAATGGACATGGAGCATTGTGATGACCAGGGCATGGAGCATTTAGATTGCGAGACCGTAGAGCATGGTGATGAGAAGACCATGGGTAATTGTGACGACGAGTTTCATGGAGCACTGTAATGACAAGGGGCATGGAGCATTGTGTGGACAGGTGTCATGGAGCATTGTGATGACAGGGGTCAAGGAGCATTGTGATGCCAAGGGTCATGGAGCATTCTGATGAAAAGCTTGTGGAGTATTGTGATGACAATGGCATGGAGCATTGTGATGACAAGGACATGGAGCATTGTGATGACAAGGTCATGGAGTTTTGTGAAGACAGTTATCAGGGAGCATTGTGATGACATATGTAATGATCCACTGTGATGACATGGCATGGAGCATTGTGATGCCAAGTGTCATGGAGGATTGTGATGACAAACGTAATGGAGCATTGTGATGGCAAGTGTCATGGAGCATTGTGATGACAATGGCATGGAGCATTGTGATGAATAAGGCATGGATCTTTTTTCTTGACAGAGTTCCAGTAGACTTCTGACAAGTGTCTTGAGCATTGTGATGACAATATTCATGCAGCATGGTGATGACAAGGACATGGAATATTGAGATGACAGGCATCATGGAACGTTGTGATGACAAGGATCATGGAACATTGTGATGACAATGGCATGGAGCATTGTGTTGAGAATGCCCTGGAGCATTCTGATGACATTCGTCATGGAGAATTGTGATGACATATGTCCGGTCCATTGTGATGACATTGGCATGGAGCATTGTGATGCCTAGTGTCATGGAGGATTGTGATGATAAAGGTAATGGAGCATTGTGATGACAAGGGCTTGGAGCATTGTGATGACAAGGGTCATGGAGCATTTTGATTTCATTGTGATGACAATAGCATGAAGCATTATGATGATGGGCATGGTGCATTGTGATGACAGGGTTCATGGAACATTGAGATGGAAAGGGTCATTGAGCATTCTGATTACAGGGGTTATGGAACATTGTGATGTCATGGGTCATGGAACACTTTGATGATAAGATCATGTAGCATTGCGATGACAGGGGTCATAAAACATTGTGATGACTGGGGTGAGGGAGTATAGTGATGACTAGTGATGGAACACTCTGATATCAGTGGTGAGAGAGCATTTTCATGAAAAGTGCATGGAGCATTTTGATGACATGGTTTATGGAGCTTTGTGATGACAAAGTTGTGGAGCATTATGATGAAAAGTGCATGGCATATTGAGATGACATGGGTCATGGAGCATTGTGCTGTCAAGTGCATAGACAATTGTGATGACAAGGATCATGGAGTATTGTGGTGACAAAGGCATGGAGCATTGTGATGACAATGTTCAGAAAGCATTGTGATGACAAATGTCATGAAGCATTGTGATGACTGGAGTCACGGAGAATTTTCATAATAAAAGGTCATGGAGCATTGTGATGACAAGGGCATGGAGCATTGTGATGAAAAGTGTCTGGAGCATTGTGATGACAAGGTCATGGAGTTTGTGAAGACAGTTGTCAGGGAGCATTGTGATGAAATATGTCCGGTCCATTGTGATGGCAATGGCATGGAGCATTGTGATGCCAAGAGTCATGGAGGATTGTGATGACAAAGGTATTGGAGCATTGTGTTGACAAGGACTTGGAGCATTGTGATGACAAGGGTCATGGAGCATTTTGATTTCATTGTGATGACAAGAGCATGAAGCATTATGATGATGGGCATGGTGCATTGTGATGACAGGGTTCAAGGAGCATTGAGATGAAAGGGTCATGGAGTATTTTGATGACAGGGGTTATGGAACATTGTGATTTCAGGGGTCATGGAGCATTGTGATGATAAGGTCATGTCGCATTGTGATGACAGGGGCAATGGAACATTGTGATGACAGGGGTGAGGGAGTATAGTGATGACTAGTGATGGAACACTCTGATATCAGTGGTGAGAGAGCATTTTGATGAAAAGTGCATGGAGCATTGCGATGACATGGTTTATGGAGCATTGTGATGACAAAGTTGTGGAGCATTATGATGACAAGCGCATGGCATATTGTGATGACATGGGTCATGGAGCATTGTGCTGACAAGTGCATAGACAATTGTGATGACAAGGGTCATGGAGCATTGTGGTGACAAAGGCATGGAGCATTGTGATGATAAGGGTCAGAGAGCATTGTGATGAGAAGTTCATGGAGCATTGTGGTGACATAAGTCACAGGGTCTTGTGATGATGAGGGCATGGACAATTGTGATGACAAATGTCATGAAGCATTGTGATGACTGGAGTCACGTAGAATTTTCATAAAAAGGTCATGGACCGTTGTGATGACAAGGGCATGGAGCATTGTGATGACAAGGTCATGAGTTTTGCGAAGACAGTTGTCAGGGAGCATTGTGGTGATATATGTCATGGTCCATTATGATGACAATGGCATGGAGCATTGTGAGGCCAAGAGTCATAGAGGATTGTGATGACTAAGGTAATGGAGCATTGTGATGACAAGTGTTTGGAACATTCTGATGACAAGGGTATGAAACGTTGTGATGACAATGGCAAGGGGCATTGTGATGATAAGGGCATGGAGCATTGTGATGAAAAAGGCATTGAGCTATTTCATGACAGTGTTCAAGAAGCCTTCTGACAAGTGTTAGGGAGCATTGTGATGACAAGTGTATTGAGCAATGTGATGAAAAAGGTCATGGAGCATTGTGATGACAAGGACATGGAATATTGTGATGATAGGCATGATGGAGCATTGTGATGCCAAGTGTCATGGAGGATTATGATGACAAAGGTTATGGAGCTTTGTGATGACAAGGGCTTGGAGCTTTGTGATGACAATGGCATGGAGCATTTTGATGACAGGGTCATGGAGCATTTGTCTGACAAGTTTCATGGATTATTGTGATGACAGTGGGCATGGCACATTGTGATGGCAAAGGCATGAAGCATTGTGATGACAAGGTCATGGACTCTTATGAAGACAGGTGTGAGGGATAATTGTAATGACATATGTCATGGTACATTGTGATGGCATTGATATGGAGCAATGCGATCCCAAGTGTCATGGAGGATTGTGATGACAAAGGTAATGGAGCATTGTGATGACAAGGATCATGTAGGAATGTGATTATACCGGCATGGAGCATTGTGATGACAAGGGCCATTGATAATTTTAATGACAACATCGTTAAACATTGTGATGACAAAGCACATGGAGCTTGCTATGAAAGAGGTCATGGGCATTGGGATGACAAGGGCATGGAAAATTGTGATGACAAGAGCCTGTAACATTGTGATGAGAAGTGTGATGGAGCGTTGTGATAACAAGGACGTGGATAATTGTGATGAAAATGGACATGGAGCATTGTGATGACCAGGGCATGGAGCATTTAGATTGCGAGACCGTAGAGCATGGTGATGAGAAGACCATGGGTAATTGTGACGACGAGTTTCATGGAGCACTGTAATGACAAGGGGCATGGAGCATTGTGTGGACAGGTGTCATGGAGCATTGTGATGACAGGGGTCAAGGAGCATTGTGATGCCAAGGGTCATGGAGCATTCTGATGAAAAGCTTGTGGAGTATTGTGATGACAATGGCATGGAGCATTGTGATGACAAGGACATGGAGCATTGTGATGACAGGGTCATGGAGTTTTGTGAAGACAGTTATCAGGGAGCATTGTGATGACATATGTAATGATCCACTGTGATGACATGGCATGGAGCATTGTGATGCCAAGTGTCATGGAGGATTGTGATGACAAACGTAATGGAGCATTGTGATGGCAAGTGTCATGGAGCATTGTGATGACAATGGCATGGAGCATTGTGATGAATAAGGCATGGATCTTTTTTCTTGACAGAGTTCCAGTAGACTTCTGACAAGTGTCTTGAGCATTGTGATGACAATATTCATGCAGCATGGTGATGACAAGGACATGGAATATTGAGATGACAGGCATCATGGAACGTTGTGATGACAAGGATCATGGAACATTGTGATGACAATGGCATGGAGCATTGTGTTGAGAATGCCCTGGAGCATTCTGATGACATTCGTCATGGAGAATTGTGATGACATATGTCCGGTCCATTGTGATGACATTGGCATGGAGCATTGTGATGCCTAGTGTCATGGAGGATTGTGATGATAAAGGTAATGGAGCATTGTGATGACAAGGGCTTGGAGCATTGTGATGACAAGGGTCATGGAGCATTTTGATTTCATTGTGATGACAATAGCATGAAGCATTATGATGATGGGCATGGTGCATTGTGATGACAGGGTTCATGGAACATTGAGATGGAAAGGGTCATTGAGCATTCTGATTACAGGGGTTATGGAACATTGTGATGTCATGGGTCATGGAACACTTTGATGATAAGATCATGTAGCATTGCGATGACAGGGGTCATAAAACATTGTGATGACTGGGGTGAGGGAGTATAGTGATGACTAGTGATGGAACACTCTGATATCAGTGGTGAGAGAGCATTTTCATGAAAAGTGCATGGAGCATTTTGATGACATGGTTTATGGAGCTTTGTGATGACAAAGTTGTGGAGCATTATGATGAAAAGTGCATGGCATATTGAGATGACATGGGTCATGGAGCATTGTGCTGTCAAGTGCATAGACAATTGTGATGACAAGGATCATGGAATATTGTGGTGACAAAGGCATGGAGCATTGTGATGACAATGTTCAGAAAGCATTGTGATGACAAATGTCATGAAGCATTGTGATGACTGGAGTCACGGAGAATTTTCATAATAAAAGGTCATGGAGCATTGTGATGACAAGGGCATGGAGCATTGTGATGAAAAGTGTCTGGAGCATTGTGATGACAAGGTCATGGAGTTTGTGAAGACAGTTGTCAGGGAGCATTGTGATGAAATATGTCCGGTCCATTGTGATGGCAATGGCATGGAGCATTGTGATGCCAAGAGTCATGGAGGATTGTGATGACAAAGGTATTGGAGCATTGTGTTGACAAGGACTTGGAGCATTGTGATGACAAGGGTCATGGAGCATTTTGATTTCATTGTGATGACAAGAGCATGAAGCATTATGATGATGGGCATGGTGCATTGTGATGACAGGGTTCAAGGAGCATTGAGATGAAAGGGTCATGGAGTATTTTGATGACAGGGGTTATGGAACATTGTGATTTCAGGGGTCATGGAGCATTGTGATGATAAGGTCATGTCGCATTGTGATGACAGGGGCAATGGAACATTGTGATGACAGGGGTGAGGGAGTATAGTGATGACTAGTGATGGAACACTCTGATATCAGTGGTGAGAGAGCATTTTGATGAAAAGTGCATGGAGCATTGCGATGACATGGTTTATGGAGCATTGTGATGACAAAGTTGTGGAGCATTATGATGACAAGCGCATGGCATATTGTGATGACATGGGTCATGGAGCATTGTGCTGACAAGTGCATAGACAATTGTGATGACAAGGGTCATGGAGCATTGTGGTGACAAAGGCATGGAGCATTGTGATGATAAGGGTCAGAGAGCATTGTGATGAGAAGTTCATGGAGCATTGTGGTGACATAAGTCACAGGGTCTTGTCATGATGAGGGCATGGACAATTGTGATGACAAATGTCATGAAGCATTGTGATGACTGGAGTCACGTAGAATTTTCATAAAAAGGTCATGGACCGTTGTGATGACAAGGGCATGGAGCATTGTGATGACAAGGTCATGAGTTTTGCGAAGACAGTTGTCAGGGAGCATTGTGGTGATATATGTCATGGTCCATTATGATGACAATGGCATGGAGCATTGTGAGGCCAAGAGTCATAGAGGATTGTGATGACTAAGGTAATGGAGCATTGTGATGACAAGTGTTTGGAACATTCTGATGACAAGGGTATGAAACGTTGTGATGACAATGGCAAGGGGCATTGTGATGATAAGGGCATGGAGCATTGTGATGAAAAAGGCATTGAGCTATTTCATGACAGTGTTCAAGAAGCCTTCTGACAAGTGTTAGGGAGCATTGTGATGACAAGTGTATTGAGCAATGTGATGAAAAAGGTCATGGAGCATTGTGATGACAAGGACATGGAATATTGTGATGATACGCATGATGGAGCGTTGTGATGAGAAGGGTCATGGAGCATTGTGAAGACAGTGGCATGGAGCATTTATTTGAGAATCCCCTGAAGCATTCTGTAGTCATGTGTCATGGAGCAGTGTGATGACATATGTCCTGTCCATTGTGATGACACTGGCATGCAGCATTGTGATGCCAAGTGTCATGGAGGATTATGATGACAAAGGTAATGGAGCATTGTGATGACAAGGGTTTGGAGCATTTTGATGACAACGGCATAGAGCATTGTGATGAGGCGCATGAAGAATTGGCCTGACAATTTTCATGGATTATTGTGATGACAGTGTGCATGGCACATTGAGATGACAAGGGCATGGAGCACTGTGATTATAAGGCCATGGAGTATTGTGTAGAGAGGTGTCAGGGTGCATTGTGATGACATATATAATGGTTCATTGTGAAGACAATGGCATGGAGCATTGTGATGCCAAGTGTCCTGGAGGATAGTGATGACAAAGGTTATGGAGCTTTGTGATGACAAGGGCTTGGAGCTTTGTGATGACAATGGCATGGAGCATTTTGATGACAGGGTCATGGAGCATTTGTCTGACAAGTTTCATGGATTATTGTGATGACAGTGGGCATGGCACATTGTGATGGCAAAGGCATGAAGCATTGTGATGACAAGGTCATGGACTCTTATGAAGACAGGTGTCAGGGATAATTGTAATGACATATGTCATGGTACATTGTGATGGCATTGATATGGAGCATTGCGATCCCAAGTGTCATGGAGGATTGTGATGACAAAGGTAATGGAGCATTGTGATGACAATGATAATGTAGGAATGTGATTATACGGGCATGGAGCATTGTGATGACAAGGGCCATTGATAATTTTAATGACAACATCGTTAAACATTGTGATGACAAAGCACATGGAGCTTGCTATGAAAGAGGTCATGGGCATTGGGATGACAAGGGCATGGAAAATTGTGATGACAAGAGCCTGTAACATTGTGATGAGAAGTGTGACGGAGCGTTGTGATAAAAAGGACGTGGATAATTGTGATGAAAATGGACATGGAGCATTGTGATGACCAGGGCATGGAGCATTTAGATTGCAAGATCGTAGAGCATGGTGATGAGAAGACCATGGGTAATTGTGATGACGAGTTTCATGGAGCACTGTAATGACAAGGGGCATGGAGCATTGTGTGGACAGGTGTCATGGAGCATTGTGATGACAGGGGTCAAGGAGCATTGTGATGCCAAGGGTCATGGAGCATTCTGATGAAAAGCTTGTGGAGTATTGTGATGACAATGGCATGGAGCATTTTGATGACAAGGACATGGAGCATTGTGATGACAGGGTCATGGAGTTTTGTGAAGACAGATATATGGGAGCATTGTGATGACATATGTAATGATCCATTGTGATGACATGGCATGGAGCATTGTGATGCCAAGTGTCATGGAGGATTGTGATGACAAACGTAATGGAGCATTGTGATGGCAAGTGTCATGCAGCATTGTGATGACAATGGCATGGAGCATTGTGATGATAAGGTTATGGAGCATTGTGATGAAAAAGGCATGGATCTTTTTTCTTGACAGAGTTCAAGGAAACTTCTGACAAGTGTCTTGAGCATTGTGATGACAATATTCATGCAGCATGGTGATGACAAGGACATGGAATATTGAGATGACAGGCATCATGGAACGTTGTGATGACAAGGATCATGGAACATTGTGATGACAATGGCATGGAGCATTGTGTTGAGAATGCCCTGGAGCATTCTGATGACATGCGTCATGGAGAATTGTGATGACATATGTCCGGTCCATTGTGATGACATTGGCATGGAGCATTGTGATGCCTAGTGTCATGGAGGATTGTGATGATAAAGGTAATGGAGCATTGTGATGACAAGGGCTTGGAGCATTGTGATGACAAGGATCATGGAGCATTTTGATTTCCTTGTGATGACAATAGCATGAAGCATTATGATGATGGGCATGTTGCATTGTGATGACAGGGTTCATGGAACATTGAGATGGAAAGGGTCATTGAGCATTCTGATTACAGGGGTTATGGAACATTGTGATGTCATGGGTCATGGAACACTTTGATGATAAGATCATGTAGCATTGCGATGGCAGGGGTCATAAAACATTGTGATGACTGGGGTGAGGGAGTATAGTGATGACTAGTGATGGAACACTCTGATATCAGTGGTGAGAGAGCATTTTCATGAAAAGTGCATGGAGCATTTTGATGACATGGTTTATGGAGCTTTGTGATGACAAAGTTGTGGAGCATTATGATGAAAAGTGCATGGCATATTGAGATGACATGGGTCATGGAGCATTGTGCTGTCAAGTGCATAGACAATTGTGATGACAAGGATCATGGAGTATTGTGGTGACAAAGGCATGGAGCATTGTGATGACAATGTTCAGAAAGCATTGTGATGACAAATGTCATGAAGCATTGTGATGACTGGAGTCACGGAGAATTTTCATATAAAAAGGTCATGGAGCATTGTGATGACAAGGGCATGGAGCATTGTGATGAAAAGTGTCTGGAGCATTGTGATGACAATGGCATGGAGCATTGTGATGCCAAGAGTCATGGAGGATTGTGATGACCAAGGTATTGGAGCATTGTGTTGACAAGGACTTGGAGCATTGTGATGACAAGGGTCATGGAGCATTTTGATTTCATTGTGATGACAAGAGCATGAAGCATTATGATGATGGGCATGGTGCATTGTGATGACAGGGTTCAAGGAGCATTGAGATGAAAGGGTCATGGAGTATTTTGATGACAGGGGTTATGGAACATTGTGATTTCAGGGGTCATGGAGCATTGTGATGATAAGGTCATGTCGCATTGTGATGACAGGGGCAATGGAACATTGTGATGACAGGGGTGAGGGAGTATAGTGATGACTAGTGATGGAACACTCTGATATCAGTGGTGAGAGAGCATTTTGATGAAAAGTGCATGGAGCATTGCGATGACATGGTTTATGGAGCATTGTGATGACAAAGTTGTGGAGCATTATGATGACAAGCGCATGGCATATTGTGATGACATGGGTCATGGAGCATTGTGATGACAAGTGCATAGACAATTGTGATGACAAGGGTCATGGAGCATTGTGGTGACAAAGGCATGGAGCATTGTGATGATAAGGGTCAGAGAGCATTGTGATGAGAAGTTCATGGAGCATTGTGGTGACATAAGTCACAGGGTCTTGTGATGATGAGGGCATGGACAATTGTGATGACAAATGTCATGAAGCATTGTGATGACTGGAGTCACGTAGAATTTTCATAAAAAGGTCATGGACCGTTGTGATGACAAGGGCATGGAGCATTGTGATGACAAGGTCATGAGTTTTGCGAAGACAGTTGTCAGGGAGCATTGTGGTGATATATGTCATGGTCCATTATGATGACAATGGCATGGAGCATTGTGAGGCCAAGAGTCATAGAGGATTGTGATGACTAAGGTAATGGAGCATTGTGATGACAAGTGTTTGGAGCATTCTGATGACAAGGGTATGAAACGTTGTGATGACAATGGCAAGGGGCATTGTGATGATAAGGGCATGGAGCATTGTGATGAAAAAGGCATTGAGCTATTTCATGACAGTGTTCAAGAAGCCTTCTGACAAGTGTTAGGGAGCATTGTGATGACAAGTGTATTGAGCAATGTGATGAAAAAGGTCATGGAGCATTGTGATGACAAGGACATGGAATATTGTGATGATAGGCATGATGGAGCGTTGTGATGAGAAGGGTCATGGAGCATTGTGAAGACAGTGGCATGGAGCATTTATTTGAGAATCCCCTGAAGCATTCTGTAGTCATGTGTCATGGAGCAGTGTGATGACATATGTCCTGTCCATTGTGATGACACTGGCATGCAGCATTGTGATGCCAAGTGTCATGGAGGATTATGATGACAAAGGTAATGGAGCATTGTGATGACAAGGGTTTGGAGCATTTTGATGACAACGGCATAGAGCATTGTGATGACAGGCGCATGAAGAATTGGCCTGACAATTTTCATGGATTATTGTGATGACAGTGTGCATGGCACATTGAGATGACAAGGGCATGGAGCACTGTGATTACAAGGCCATGGAGTATTGTGTAGAGAGGTGTCAGGGAGCATTGTGATGACATATATAATGGTTCATTGTGAAGACAATGGCATGGAGCATTGTGATGCCAAGTGTCCTGGAGGATAGTTATGACAAAGGTTATGGAGCTTTGTGATGACAAGGGCTTGGAGCTTTGTGATGACAATGGCATGGAGCATTTTGATGACAGGGTCATGGAGCATTTGTCTGAGAAGTTTCATGGATTATTGTGATGACAGTGGGCATGGCACATTGTGATGGCAAAGGCATGAAGCATTGTGATGACAAGGTCATGGACTCTTATGAAGACAGGTGTCAGGGATAATTGTAATGACATATGTCATGGTACATTGTGATGGCATTGATATGGAGCATTGCGATCCCAAGTGTCATGGAGGATTGTGATGACAAAGGTAATGGAGCATTGTGATGACAAAGATAATGTAGGAATGTGATTATACGGGCATGGAGCATTGTGATGACAAGGGCCATTGATAATTTTAATGACAACATCGTTAAACATTGTGATGACAAAGCACATGGAGCTTGCTATGAAAGAGGTCATGGGCATTGGGATGACAAGGGCATGGAAAATTGTGATGACAAGAGCCTGTAACATTGTGATGAGAAGTGTGATGGAGCGTTGTGATAAAAAGGACGTGGATAATTGTGATGAAAATGGACATGGAGCATTGTGATGACCAGGGCATGGAGCATTTAGATTGCAAGATCGTAGAGCATGGTGATGAGAAGACCATGGGTAATTGTGATGACGAGTTTCATGGAGCACTGTAATGACAAGGGGCATGGAGCATTGTGTGGACAGGTGTCATGGAGCATTGTGATGACAGGGGTCAAGGAGCATTGTGATGCCAAGGGTCATGGAGCATTCTGATGAAAAGCTTGTGGAGTATTGTGATGACAATGGCATGGAGCATTGTGATGACAAGGACATGGAGCATTGTGATGACAGGGTCATGGAGTTTTGTGAAGACAGATATCAGGGAGCATTGTGATGACATATGTAATGATCCATTGTGATGACATGGCATGGAGCATTGTGATGCCAAGTGTCATGGAGGATTGTGATGACAAACGTAATGGAGCATTGTGATGGCAAGTGTCATGCAGCATTGTGATGACAATGGCATGGAGCATTGTGATGATAAGGTTATGGAGCATTGTGATGAAAAAGGCATGGATCTTTTTTCTTGACAGAGTTCAAGGAAACTTCTGACAAGTGTCTTGAGCATTGTGATGACAATATTCATGCAGCATGGTGATGACAAGGACATGGAATATTGAGATGACAGGCATCATGGAACGTTGTGATGACAAGGATCATGGAACATTGTGATGACAATGGCATGGAGCATTGTGTTGAGAATGCCCTGGAGCATTCTGATGACATGCGTCATGGAGAATTGTGATGACATATGTCCGGTCCATTGTGATGACATTGGCATGGAGCATTGTGATGCCTAGTGTCATGGAGGATTGTGATGATAAAGGTAATGGAGCATTGTGATGACAAGGGCTTGGAGCATTGTGATGACAAGGGTCATGGAGCATTTTGCTTTCATTGTGATGACAATAGCATGAAGCATTATGATGATGGGCATGGTGCATTGTGATGACAGGGTTCATGGAACATTGAGATGGAAAGGGTCATTGAGCATTCTGATTACAGGGGTTATGGAACATTGTGATGTCATGGGTCATGGAACACTTTGATGATAAGATCATGTAGCATTGCGATGGCAGGGGTCATAAAACATTGTGATGACTGGGGTGAGGGAGTATAGTGATGACTAGTGATGGAACACTCTGATATCAGTGGTGAGAGAGCATTTTCATGAAAAGTGCATGGAGCATTTTGATGACATGGTTTATGGAGCTTTGTGATGACAAAGTTGTGGAGCATTATGATGAAAAGTGCATGGCATATTGAGATGACATGGGTCATGGAGCATTGTGCTGTCAAGTGCATAGACAATTGTGATGACAAGGATCATGGAGTATTGTGGTGACAAAGGCATGGAGCATTGTGATGACAATGTTCAGAAAGCATTGTGATGACAAATGTCATGAAGCATTGTGATGACTGGAGTCACGGAGAATTTTCATATAAAAAGGTCATGGAGCATTGTGATGACAAGGGCATGGAGCATTGTGATGAAAAGTGTCTGGAGCATTGTGATGACAATGGCATGGAGCATTGTGATGCCAAGAGTCATGGAGGATTGTGATGACCAAGGTATTGGAGCATTGTGTTGACAAGGACTTGGAGCATTGTGATGACAAGGGTCATGGAGCATTTTGATTTCATTGTGATGACAAGAGCATGAAGCATTATGATGATGGGCATGGTGCATTGTGATGACAGGGTTCAAGGAGCATTGAGATGAAAGGGTCATGGAGTATTTTGATGACAGGGGTTATGGAACATTGTGATTTCAGGGGTCATGGAGCATTGTGATGATAAGGTCATGTCGCATTGTGATGACAGGGGCAATGGAACATTGTGATGACAGGGGTGAGGGAGTATAGTGATGACTAGTGATGGAACACTCTGATATCAGTGGTGAGAGAGCATTTTGATGAAAAGTGCATGGAGCATTGCGATGACATGGTTTATGGAGCATTGTGATGACAAAGTTGTGGAGCATTATGATGACAAGCGCATGGCATATTGTGATGACATGGGTCATGGAGCATTGTGATGACAAGTGCATAGACAATTGTGATGACAAGGGTCATGGAGCATTGTGGTGACAAAGGCATGGAGCATTGTGATGATAAGGGTCAGAGAGCATTGTGATGAGAAGTTCATGGAGCATTGTGGTGACATAAGTCACAGGGTCTTGTGATGATGAGGGCATGGACAATTGTGATGACAAATGTCATGAAGCATTGTGATGACTGGAGTCACGTAGAATTTTCATAAAAAGATCATGGACCGTTGTGATGACAAGGGCATGGAGCATTGTGATGACAAGGTCATGAGTTTTGCGAAGACAGTTGTCAGGGAGCATTGTGGTGATATATGTCATGGTCCATTATGATGACAATGGCATGGAGCATTGTGAGGCCAAGAGTCATAGAGGATTGTGATGACTAAGGTAATGGAGCATTGTGATGACAAGTGTTTGGAGCATTCTGATGACAAGGGTATGAAACGTTGTGATGACAATGGCAAGGGGCATTGTGATGATAAGGGCATGGAGCATTGTGATGAAAAAGGCATTGAGCTATTTCATGACAGTGTTCAAGAAGCCTTCTGACAAGTGTTAGGGAGCATTGTGATGACAAGTGTATTGAGCAATGTGATGAAAAAGGTCATGGAGCATTGTGATGACAAGGACATGGAATATTGTGATGATAGGCATGATGGAGCGTTGTGATGAGAAGGGTCATGGAGCATTGTGAAGACAGTGGCATGGAGCATTTATTTGAGAATCCCCTGAAGCATTCTGTAGTCATGTGTCATGGAGCAGTGTGATGACATATGTCCTGTCCATTGTGATGACACTGGCATGCAGCATTGTGATGCCAAGTGTCATGGAGGATTATGATGACAAAGGTAATGGAGCATTGTGATGACAAGGGTTTGGAGCATTTTGATGACAACGGCATAGAGCATTGTGATGACAGGCGCATGAAGAATTGGCCTGACAATTTTCATGGATTATTGTGATGACAGTGTGCATGGCACATTGAGATGACAAGGGCATGGAGCACTGTGATTACAAGGCCATGGAGTATTGTGTAGAGAGGTGTCAGGGAGCATTGTGATGACATATATAATGGTTCATTGTGAAGACAATGGCATGGAGCATTGTGATGCCAAGTGTCCTGGAGGATAGTGATGACAAAGGTTATGGAGCTTTGTGATGACAAGGGCTTGGAGCTTTGTGATGACAATGGCATGGAGCATTTTGATGACAGGGTCATGGAGCATTTGTCTGAGAAGTTTCATGGATTATTGTGATGACAGTGGGCATGGCACATTGTGATGGCAAAGGCATGAAGCATTGTGATGACAAGGTCATGGACTCTTATGAAGACAGGTGTCAGGGATAATTGTAATGACATATGTCATGGTACATTGTGATGGCATTGATATGGAGCATTGCGATCCCAAGTGTCATGGAGGATTGTGATGACAAAGGTAATGGAGCATTGTGATGACAAAGATAATGTAGGAATGTGATTATACGGGCATGGAGCATTGTGATGACAAGGGCCATTGATAATTTTAATGACAACATCGTTAAACATTGTGATGACAAAGCACATGGAGCTTGCTATGAAAGAGGTCATGGGCATTGGGATGACAAGGGCATGGAAAATTGTGATGACAAGAGCCTGTAACATTGTGATGAGAAGTGTGATGGAGCGTTGTGATAAAAAGGACGTGGATAATTGTGATGAAAATGGACATGGAGCATTGTGATGACCAGGGCATGGAGCATTTAGATTGCAAGATCGTAGAGCATGGTGATGAGAAGACCATGGGTAATTGTGATGACGAGTTTCATGGAGCACTGTAATGACAAGGGGCATGGAGCATTGTGTGGACAGGTGTCATGGAGCATTGTGATGACAGGGGTCAAGGAGCATTGTGATGCCAAGGGTCATGGAGCATTCTGATGAAAAGCTTGTGGAGTATTGTGATGACAATGGCATGGAGCATTGTGATGACAAGGACATGGAGCATTGTGATGACAGGGTCATGGAGTTTTGTGAAGACAGATATCAGGGAGCATTGTGATGACATATGTAATGATCCATTGTGATGACATGGCATGGAGCATTGTGATGCCAAGTGTCATGGAGGATTGTGATGACAAAGGTAATGGAGCATTGTGATGACAAGGGTTTGGAGCATTTTGATGACAATGTCATGGAGCATTGTGATGATAAGGTTATGGAGCATTGTGATGAAAAAGGCATGGATCTTTTTTCTTGACAGAGTTCAAGGAAACGTCTGACAAGTGTCTTGAGCATTGTGATGACAATATTCATGCAGCATGGTGATGACAAGGACATGGAATATTGAGATGACAGGCATCATGGAACGTTGTGATGACAAGGATCATGGAACATTGTGATGACAATGGCATGGAGCATTGTGTTGAGAATGCCCTGGAGCATTCTGATGACATGCGTCATGGAGAATTGTGATGACATATGTCCGGTCCATTGTGATGACATTGGCATGGAGCATTGTGATGCCTAGTGTCATGGAGGATTGTGATGATAAAGGTAATGGAGCATTGTGATGACAAGGGCTTGGAGCATTGTGATGACAAGGGTCATGGAGCATTTTGCTTTCATTGTGATGACAATAGCATGAAGCATTATGATGATGGGCATGGTGCATTGTGATGACAGGGTTCAAGGAGCATTGAGATGAAAGGGTCATGGAGCATTTTGATGACAGGGATTATGGAAAATTGTGATTTCAGGGGTCATGGAGCATTTTGATGATAAGGTCATGTCGCATTGTGATGACAGGGGCAATGTAACATTGTGATGACAGGGGTGAGGGAGTATAGTGATGACTAGTGATGGAACACTCTGATATCAGTGGTGAGAGAGCATTTTGATGAAAAGTGCATGGAGCATTGCGATGACGTGGTTTATGGAGCATTGTGATGACAAAGTTTTGGAGCATTATGATGACAAGCGCATGGCATATTGTGATGACATGAGTCATGGGGCATTGTGCTGATAAGTGCATAGACAATTGTGATGACAAGGGTCATGGAGCATTGTGGTGACAAAGGCATGGAGCATTGTGATGACAAGGGTCAGAGAGCATTGTGATGAGAAGTTCATGGAGCATTGTGGTGACATAAGTCACAGGTTCTTGTGATGATGAGGGCATGGACAATTGTGATGACAAATGTCATGAAGCATTGTGATGACTGGAGTCACGTAGAATTTTCATAAAAAGGTCATGGACCGTTGTGATGACAAGGGCATGGAGCATTGTGATGACAAGCTCATGAGTTTTGTGAAGACAGTTGTCAGGGAGCATTGTGGTGATATATGTCATGGTCCATTATGATGACAATGGCATGGAGCATTGTGAGGCCAAGAGTCATAGAGGATTGGGATGACTAAGGTAATGGAGCATTGTGATGACAAGGGTTTGGAGCATTCTGATGACAAGGGTATGAAACATTGTGATGACAATGGCAAGGAGCATTGTGATGAAAGGGCATGGAGCATTGTGATGAAAAAGGCATTGAGCTATTTCATGACAGTGTTCAAGAAGCCTTTTGACAAGTGTTAGGGTGCATTGTGATGACAAGTGTATTGAGCAATGTGATGAAAAAGGTCATGGAGCATTGTGATGACAAGGACATGGAATATTGTGATGATAGGCATGATGGAGCATTGTGATGCCAAGTGTCATGGAGGATTATGATGACAAAGGTTATGGAGCTTTGTGATGACAAGGGCTTGGAGCTTTGTGATGACAATGGCATGGAGCATTTTGATGACAGGGTCATGGAGCATTTGTCTGACAAGTTTCATGGATTAATTTGATGACAGTGGGCATGGCACATTGTGATGGCAAAGGCATGAAGCATTGTGATGACAAGGTCATGGACTCTTATGAAGACAGGTGTCAGGGATAATTGTAATGGCATATGTCATGGTACATTGTGATGGCATTGATATGGAGCATTGCGATCCCAAGTGTCATGGAGGATTGTGATGACAAAGGTAATGGAGCATTGTGATGACAAGGATCATGTAGGAATGTGATTTTAAGGGCATGGAGCATTGTGATGACAAGGGCCATTGATAATTTTAATGACAACATCGTTAAACATTGTGATGACAAAGCACATGGAGCTTGCTATGAAAGAGGTCATGGGCATTGGGATGACAAGGGCATGGAAAATTGTGATGACAAGAGCCTGTAACATTGTGATGAGAAGTGTGATGGAGCGTTGTGATAACAAGGACGTGGATAATTGTGATGAAATTGGACATGGAGCATTGTGATGACCAGGGCATGGAGCATTTAGATTGCAAGACCATAGAGCATGGTGATGAGAAGACCATGGGTAATTGTGACGACGAGTTTCATGGAGCACTGTAATGACAAGGGGCATGGAGCATTGTGAGGACAGGTGTCATGGAGCATTGTGATGACAGGGGTCAAGGAGCATTGTGATGCCAAGGGTCATGGAGCATTCTGATGAAAAGCTTGTGGAGTATTGTGATGACAATGGCATGGAGCATTGTGATGACAAGGTCATGGAGCATTGTGATGACAGGGTCATGGAGTTTTGTGAAGACAGTTATCAGGGAGCATTGTGATGACATATGTAATGATCCACTGTGATGACATGGCATGGAGCATTGTGATGCCAAGTGTCATGGAGGATTGTGATGACAAACGTAATGGAGCATTGTGATGGCAAGTGTCATGGAGCATTGTGATGACAATGGCATGGAGCATTGTGATGATAAGGTTATGGAGCATTGTGATGAAAAAGGCATGGATCTTTTTTCTTGACAGAGTTCAAGGAAACGTCTGACAAGTGTCTTGAGCATTGTGATGACAATATTCATGCAGCATGGTGATGACAAGGACATGGAATATTGAGATGACAGGCATCATGGAACGTTGTGATGACAAGGATCATGGAACATTGTGATGACAATGGCATGGAGCATTGTGTTGAGAATGCCCTGGAGCATTCTGATGACATGCGTCATGGAGAATTGTGATGACATATGTCCGGTCCATTGTGATGACATTGGCATGGAGCATTGTGATGCCTAGTGTCATGGAGGATTGTGATGATAAAGGTAATGGAGCATTGTGATGACAAGGGCTTGGAGCATTGTGATGACAAGGGTCATGGAGCATTTTGCTTTCATTGTGATGACAATAGCATGAAGCATTATGATGATGGGCATGGTGCATTGTGATGACAGGGTTCATGGAACATTGAGATGGAAAGGGTCATTGAGCATTCTGATTACAGGGGTTATGGAACATTGTGATGTCATGGGTCATGGAACACTTTGATGATAAGATCATGTAGCATTGCGATGGCAGGGGTCATAAAACATTGTGATGAATGGGGTGAGGGAGTATAGTGATGACTAGTGATGGAACACTCTGATATCAGTGGTGAGAGAGCATTTTCATGAAAAGTGCATGGAGCATTTTGATGACATGGTTTATGGAGCTTTGTGATGACAAAGTTGTGGAGCATTATGATGAAAAGTGCATGGCATATTGAGATGACATGGGTCATGGAGCATTGTGCTGTCAAGTGCATAGACAATTGTGATGACAAGGATCATGGAGTATTGTGGTGACAAAGGCATGGAGCATTGTGATGACAATGTTCAGAAAGCATTGTGATGACAAATGTCATGAAGCATTGTGATGACTGGAGTCACGGAGAATTTTCATAAAAAAAGGTCATGGAGCATTGTGATGACAAGGGCATGGAGCATTGTG
The DNA here is from genome assembly GCF_025265405.1 of Mesoplodon densirostris. Classification (NCBI taxonomy): domain Eukaryota; kingdom Metazoa; phylum Chordata; class Mammalia; order Artiodactyla; family Ziphiidae; genus Mesoplodon; species Mesoplodon densirostris. The sequence continues at coordinate 6,171,970 of NC_082682.1, forward strand.
ATGAAAAGTGTCTGGAGCATTGTGATGACAAGGTCATGGAGTTTGTGAAGACAGTTGTCAGGGAGCATTGTGATGAAATATGTCCGGTCCATTGTGATGACAATGGCATGGAGCATTGTGATGCCAAGAGTCATGGAGGATTGTGATGACCAAGGTATTGGAGCATTGTGTTGACAAGGACTTGGAGCATTGTGATGACAAGGGTCATGGAGCATTTTGATTTCATTGTGATGACAAGAGCATGAAGCATTATGATGATGGGCATGGTGCATTGTGATGACAGGGTTCAAGGAGCATTGAGATGAAAGGGTCATGGAGTATTTTGATGACAGGGGTTATGGAACATTGTGATTTCAGGGGTCATGGAGCATTGTGATGATGAGGTCATGTCGCATTGTGATGACAGGGGCAATGGAACATTGTGAAGACAGGGGTGAGGGAGTATAGTGATGACTAGTGATGGAACACTCTGATATCAGTGGTGAGAGAGCATTTTGATGAAAAGTGCATGGAGCATTGCGATGACATGGTTTATGGAGCATTGTGATGACAAAGTTGTGGAGCATTATGATGACAAGCGCATGGCATATTGTGATGACATGGGTCATGGAGCATTGTGCTGACAAGTGCATAGACAATTGTGATGACAAGGGTCATGGAGCATTGTGGTGACAAAGGCATGGAGCATTGTGATGATAAGGGTCAGAGAGCATTGTGATGAGAAGTTCATGGAGCATTGTGGTGACATAAGTCACAGGGTCTTGTGATGATGAGGGCATGGACAATTGTGATGACAAATGTCATGAAGCATTGTGATGACTGGAGTCACGTAGAATTTTCATAAAAAGGTCATGGACCGTTGTGATGACAAGGGCATGGAGCATTGTGATGACAAGGTCATGAGTTTTGCGAAGACAGTTGTCAGGGAGCATTGTGGTGATATATGTCATGGTCCATTATGATGACAATGGCATGGAGCATTGTGAGGCCAAGAGTCATAGAGGATTGTGATGACTAAGGTAATGGAGCATTGTGATGACAAGTGTTTGGAGCATTCTGATGACAAGGGTATGATACGTTGTGATGACAATGGCAAGGGGCATTGTGATGATAAGGGCATAGAGCATTGTGATGAAAAAAGCATTGAGCTATTTCATGACAGTGTTCAAGAAGCCTTCTGACAAGTGTTAGGGAGCATTGTGATGACAAGTGTATTGAGCAATGTGATGAAAAAGGTCATGGAGCATTGTGATGACAAGGACATGGAATATTGTGATGATACGCATGATGGAGCATTGTGATGAGAAGGGTCATGGAGCATTGTGAAGACAGTGGCATGGAGCATTTATTTGAGAATCCCCTGAAGCATTCTGATGTCATGTGTCATGAAGCAGTGTGATGACATATGTCCTGTCCATTGTGATGACACTGGCATGGAGCATTGTGATGCCAAGTGTCATGGAGGATTATGATGACAAAGGTAATGGAGCATTGTGATGACAAGGGTTTGGAGCATTTTGATGACAACGGCATAGAGCATTGTGATGACAGGCGCATGAAGAATTGGCCTGACAATTTTCATGGATTATTGTGATGACAGTGTGCATGGCACATTGAGATGACAAGGGCATGGAGCACTGTGATTACAAGGCCATGGAGTATTGTGTAGAGAGGTGTCAGGGAGCATTGTGATGACATATATAATGGTTCATTGTGAAGACAATGGCATGGAGCATTGTGATGCCAAGTGTCCTGGAGGATAGTGATGACAAAGGTTATGGAGCTTTGTGATGACAAGGGCTTGGAGCTTTGTGATGACAATGGCATGGAGCATTTTGATGACAGGGTCATGGAGCATTTGTCTGACAAGTTTCATGGATTATTGTGATGACAGTGGGCATGGCACTTTGTGATGGCAAAGGCATGAAGCATTGTGATGACAAGGTCATGGACTCTTATGAAGACAGGTGTCAGGGATAATTGTAATGACATATGTCATGGTACATTGTGATGGCATTGATATGGAGCATTGCGATCCCAAGTGTCATGGAGGATTGTGATGACAAAGGTAATGGAGCATTGTGATGACAAAGATCATGTAGGAATGTGATTATACGGGCATGGAGCATTGTGATGACAAGGGCCATTGATAATTTTAATGACAACATCGTTAAACATTGTGATGACAAAGCACATGGAGCTTGCTATGAAAGAGGTCATGGGCATTGGGATGACAAGGGCATGGAAAATTGTGATGACAAGAGCCTGTAACATTGTGATGAGAAGTGTGATGGAGCGTTGTGATAAAAAGGACGTGGATAATTGTGATGAAAATGGACATGGAGCATTGTGATGACCAGGGCATGGAGCATTTAGATTGCAAGATCGTAGAGCATGGTGATGAGAAGACCATGGGTAATTGTGATGACGAGTTTCATGGAGCACTGTAATGACAAGGGGCATGGAGCATTGTGTGGACAGGTGTCATGGAACATTGTGATGACAGGGGTCAAGGAGCATTGTGATGCCAAGGGTCATGGAGCATTCTGATGAAAAGCTTGTGGAGTATTGTGATGACAATGGCATGGAGCATTGTGATGACAAGGACATGGAGCATTGTGATGACAGGGTCATGGAGTTTTGTGAAGACAGTTATCAGGGAGCATTGTGATGACATATGTAATGATCCATTGTGATGACATGGCATGGAGCATTGTGATGCCAAGTGTCATGGAGGATTGTGATGACAAACGTAATGGAGCATTGTGATGGCAAGTGTCATGCAGCATTGTGATGACAATGTCATGGAGCATTGTGATGATAAGGTTATGGAGCATTGTGATGAAAAAGGCATGGATCTTTTTTCTTGACAGAGTTCAAGGAAACGTCTGACAAGTGTCTTGAGCATTGTGATGACAATATTCATGCAGCATGGTGATGACAAGGACATGGAATATTGAGATGACAGGCATCATGGAACGTTGTGATGACAAGGATCATGGAACATTGTGATGACAATGGCATGGAGCATTGTGTTGAGAATGCCCTGGAGCATTCTGATGACATGCGTCATGGAGAATTGTGATGACATATGTCCGGTCCATTGTGATGACATTGGCATGGAGCATTGTGATGCCTAGTGTCATGGAGGATTGTGATGATAAAGGTAATGGAGCATTGTGATGACAAGGGCTTGGAGCATTGTGATGACAAGGGTCATGGAGCATTTTGCTTTCATTGTGATGACAATAGCATGAAGCATTATGATGATGGGCATGGTGCATTGTGATGACAGGGTTCATGGAACATTGAGATGGAAAGGGTCATTGAGCATTCTGATTACAGGGGTTATGGAACATTGTGATGTCATGGGTCATGGAACACTTTGATGATAAGATCATGTAGCATTGCGATGGCAGGGGTCATAAAACATTGTGATGACTGGGGTGAGGGAGTATAGTGATGACTAGTGATGGAACACTCTGATATCAGTGGTGAGAGAGCATTTTCATGAAAAGTGCATGGAGCATTTTGATGACATGGTTTATGGAGCTTTGTGATGACAAAGTTGTGGAGCATTATGATGAAAAGTGCATGGCATATTGAGATGACATGGGTCATGGAGCATTGTGCTGTCAAGTGCATAGACAATTGTGATGACAAGGATCATGGAGTATTGTGGTGACAAAGGCATGGAGCATTGTGATGACAATGTTCAGAAAGCATTGTGATGACAAATGTCATGAAGCATTGTGATGACTGGAGTCACGGAGAATTTTCATAAAAAAAGGTCATGGAGCATTGTGATGACAAGGGCATGGAGCATTGTGATGAAAAGTGTCTGGAGCATTGTGATGACAAGGTCATGGAGTTTGTGAAGACAGTTGTCAGGGAGCATTGTGATGAAATATGTCCGGTCCATTGTGATGGCAATGGCATGGAGCATTGTGATGCCAAGAGTCATGGAGGATTGTGATGACAAAGGTATTGGAGCATTGTGTTGACAAGGACTTGGAGCATTGTGATGACAAGGGTCATGGAGCATTTTGATTTCATTGTGATGACAATAGCATGAAGCATTATGATGATGGGCATGGTGCATTGTGATGACAGGGTTCAAGGAGCATTGAGATGAAAGGGTCATGGAGCATTTTGATGACAGGGATTATGGAAAATTGTGATTTCAGGGGTCATGGAGCATTTTGATGATAAGGTCATGTCGCATTGTGATGACAGGGGCAATGTAACATTGTGATGACAGGGGTGAGGGAGTATAGTGATGACTAGTGATGGAACACTCTGATATCAGTGGTGAGAGAGCATTTTGATGAAAAGTGCATGGAGCATTGCGATGACGTGGTTTATGGAGCATTGTGATGACAAAGTTTTGGAGCATTATGATGACAAGCGCATGGCATATTGTGATGACATGAGTCATGGGGCATTGTGCTGATAAGTGCATAGACAATTGTGATGACAAGGGTCATGGAGCATTGTGGTGACAAAGGCATGGAGCATTGTGATGACAAGGGTCAGAGAGCATTGTGATGAGAAGTTCATGGAGCATTGTGGTGACATAAGTCACAGGTTCTTGTGATGATGAGGGCATGGACAATTGTGATGACAAATGTCATGAAGCATTGTGATGACTGGAGTCACGTAGAATTTTCATAAAAAGGTCATGGACCGTTGTGATGACAAGGGCATGGAGCATTGTGATGACAAGCTCATGAGTTTTGTGAAGACAGTTGTCAGGGAGCATTGTGGTGATATATGTCATGGTCCATTATGATGACAATGGCATGGAGCATTGTGAGGCCAAGAGTCATAGAGGATTGGGATGACTAAGGTAATGGAGCATTGTGATGACAAGGGTTTGGAGCATTCTGATGACAAGGGTATGAAACATTGTGATGACAATGGCAAGGAGCATTGTGATGAAAGGGCATGGAGCATTGTGATGAAAAAGGCATTGAGCTATTTCATGACAGTGTTCAAGAAGCCTTTTGACAAGTGTTAGGGAGCATTGTGATGACAAGTGTATTGAGCAATGTGATGAAAAAGGTCATGGAGCATTGTGATGACAAGGACATGGAATATTGTGATGATAGGCATGATGGAGCATTGTGATGCCAAGTGTCATGGAGGATTATGATGACAAAGGTTATGGAGCTTTGTGATGACAAGGGCTTGGAGCTTTGTGATGACAATGGCATGGAGCATTTTGATGACAGGGTCATGGAGCATTTGTCTGACAAGTTTCATGGATTAATTTGATGACAGTGGGCATGGCACATTGTGATGGCAAAGGCATGAAGCATTGTGATGACAAGGTCATGGACTCTTATGAAGACAGGTGTCAGGGATAATTGTAATGGCATATGTCATGGTACATTGTGATGGCATTGATATGGAGCATTGCGATCCCAAGTGTCATGGAGGATTGTGATGACAAAGGTAATGGAGCATTGTGATGACAAGGATCATGTAGGAATGTGATTTTAAGGGCATGGAGCATTGTGATGACAAGGGCCATTGATAATTTTAATGACAACATCGTTAAACATTGTGATGACAAAGCACATGGAGCTTGCTATGAAAGAGGTCATGGGCATTGGGATGACAAGGGCATGGAAAATTGTGATGACAAGAGCCTGTAACATTGTGATGAGAAGTGTGATGGAGCGTTGTGATAACAAGGACGTGGATAATTGTGATGAAATTGGACATGGAGCATTGTGATGACCAGGGCATGGAGCATTTAGATTGCAAGACCATAGAGCATGGTGATGAGAAGACCATGGGTAATTGTGACGACGAGTTTCATGGAGCACTGTAATGACAAGGGGCATGGAGCATTGTGAGGACAGGTGACATGGAGCATTGTGATGACAGGGGTCAAGGAGCATTGTGATGCCAAGGGTCATGGAGCATTCTGATGAAAAGCTTGTGGAGTATTGTGATGACAATGGCATGGAGCATTGTGATGACAAGGTCATGGAGCATTGTGATGACAGGGTCATGGAGTTTTGTGAAGACAGTTATCAGGGAGCATTGTGATGACATATGTAATGATCCACTGTGATGACATGGCATGGAGCATTGTGATGCCAAGTGTCATGGAGGATTGTGATGACAAACGTAATGGAGCATTGTGATGGCAAGTGTCATGGAGCATTGTGATGACAATGGCATGGAGCATTGTGATGATAAGGTTATGGAACATTGTGATGAAAAAGGCATGGATCTTTTTCTTGACAGTGTTCAAGGAGATTTCTGACAAGTGTCTTGAGCATTGTGATGACAATATACATGCAGCATGGTGATGACAAGGACATGGAATATTGAGATGACAGGCATCATGGAACGTTGTGATGACAAGGATCATGGAACATTGTGATGACAATGGCATGGAGCATTGTGTTGAGAATGCCCTGGAGCATTCTGATGACATGCGTCATGGAGAATTGTGATGACATATGTCCGGTCCATTGTGATGACATTGGCATGGAGCATTGTGATGCCTAGTGTCATGGAGGATTGTGATGATAAAGGTAATGGAGCATTGTGATGACAAGGGCTTGGAGCATTGTGATGACAAGGGTCATGGAGCATTTTGCTTTCATTGTGATGACAATAGCATGAAGCATTATGATGATGGGCATGGTGCATTGTGATGACAGGGTTCATGGAACATTGAGATGGAAAGGGTCATTGAGCATTCTGATTACAGGGGTTATGGAACATTGTGATGTCATGGGTCATGGAACACTTTGATGATAAGATCATGTAGCATTGTGATGACAGGGGTCATAAAACATTGTGATGACTGGGGTGAGGGAGTATAGTGATGACTAGTGATGGAACACTCTGATATCAGTGGTGAGAGAGCATTTTGATGAAAAGTGCATGGAGCATTTTGATGACATGCTTTATGGAGCTTTGTGATGACAAAGTTGTGGAGCATTATGATGAAAAGTGCATGGCATATTGAGATGACATGGGTCATGGAGCATTGTGCTGTCAAGTGCATAGACAATTGTGATGACAAGGATCATGGAGTATTGTGGTGACAAAGGCATGGAGCATTGTGATGACAATGTTCAGAAAGCATTGTGATGACAAATGTCATGAAGCATTGTGATGACTGGAGTCACGGAGAATTTTCATAAAAAAAGGTCATGGAGCATTGTGATGACAAGGGCGTGGAGCATTGTGATGAAATATGTCCGGTCCATTGTGATGACAATGGCATGGAGCATTGTGATGCCAAGTGTCATGGAGGATTGTGATGAAATATGTCCGGTCCATTGTGATGACAATGGCATGGAGCATTGTGATGCCAAGAGTCATGGAGGATTGTGATGACAAAGGTATTGGAGCATTGTGTTGACAAGGACTTGGAGCATTGTGATGACAAGGGTCATGGAGCATTTTGATTTCATTGTGATGACAAGAGCATGAAGCATTATGATGATGGGCATGGTGCATTGTGATGACAGGGTTCAAGGAGCATTGAGATGAAAGGGTCATGGAGTATTTTGATGACAGGGGTTATGGAACATTGTGATTTCAGGGGTCATGGAGCATTGTGATGATAAGGTCATGTCGCATTGTGATGACAGGGGCAATGGAACATTGTGATGACAGGGGTGAGGGAGTATAGTGATGACTAGTGATGGAACACTCTGATATCAGTGGTGAGAGAGCATTTTGATGAAAAGTGCATGGAGCATTGTGATGACATGGTTTATGGAGCATTGTGATGACAAAGTTGTGGAGCATTATGATGACAAGCGCATGGCATATTGTGATGACATGGGTCATGGAGCATTGTGCTGACAAGTGCATAGACAATTGTGATGACAAGGGTCATGGAGCATTGTGGTGACAAAGGCATGGAGCATTGTGATGATAAGGGTCAGAGAGCATTGTGATGAGAAGTTCATGGAGCATTGTGGTGACATAAGTCATAGCGTCTTGTGATGATGAGGGCATGGACAATTGTGATGACAAATGTCATGAAGCATTGTGATGACTGGAGTCACGTAGAATTTTCATAAAAAGGTCATGGACCGTTGTGCTGAGAAGGGCATGGAGCATTGTGATGACAAGGTCATGAGTTTTGCGAAGACAGTTGTCAGGGAGCATTGTGGTGATATATGTCATGGTCCATTATGATGACAATGGCATGGAGCATTGTGAGGCCAAAAGTCATAGAGGATTGTGATGACTAAGGTAATGGAGCATTGTGATGACAAGTGTTTGGAGCATTCTGATGACAAGGGTATGAAACATTGTGATGACAATGGCAAGGGGCATTGTGATGATAAGGGCATGGAGCATTGTGATGAAAAAGGCATTGAGCTATTTCATGACAGTGTTCAAGAAGCCTTCTGACAAGTGTTAGGGAGCATTGTGATGACAAGTGTATTGAGCAATGTGATGAAAAAGGTCATGGAGCATTGTGATGACAAGGACATGGAATATTGTGATGATAGGCATGATGGAGCGTTGTGATGAGAAGGGTCATGGAGCATTGTGAAGACAGTGGCATGGAGCATTTATTTGAGAATCCCCTGAAGCATTCTGATGTCATGTGTCATGGAGCAGTGTGATGACATATGTCCTGTCCATTGTGATGACACTGGCATGGAGCATTGTGATGCCAAGTGTCATGGAGGATTATGATGACAAAGGTAATGGAGCATTGTGATGACAAGGGTTTGGAGCATTTTGATGACAACGGCATAGAGCATTGTGATGAAAGGCGCATGAAGAATTGGCCTGACAATTTTCATGGATTATTGTGATGACAGTGTGCATGGCACATTGAGATGACAAGGGCATGGAGCACTGTGATTACAAGGCCATGGAGTATTGTGTAGAGAGGTGTCAGGGAGCATTGTGATGACATATATAATGGTTCATTGTGAAGACAATGGCATGGAGCATTGTGATGCCAAGTGTCCTGGAGGATAGTGATGACAAAGGTTATGGAGCTTTGTGATGACAAGGGCTTGGAGCTTTGTGATGACAATGGCATGGAGCATTTTGATGACAGGGTCATGGAGCATTTGTCTGACAAGTTTCATGGATTATTGTGATGACAGTGGGCATGGCACATTGTGATGGCAAAGGCATGAAGCATTGTGATGACAAGGTCATGGACTCTTATGAAGACAGGTGTCAGGGATAATTGTAAAGACATATGTCATGGTACATTGTGATGGCATTGATATGGAGCATTGCGATCCCAAGTGTCATGGAGGATTGTGATGACAAAGGTAATGGAGCATTGTGATGACAAGGATCATGTAGGAATGTGATTATACGGGCATGGAGCATTGTGATGACAAGGGCCATTGTTAATTTTAATGACAACATCGTTAAACATTGTGATGACAAAGCACATGGAGCTTGCTATGAAAGAGGTCATGGGCATTGGGATGACAAGGGCATGGAAAATTGTGATGACAAGAGCCTGTAACATTGTGATGAGAAGTGTGATGGAGCGTTGTGATAACAAGGACGTGGATAATTGTGATGAAAATGGACATGGAGCATTGTGATGACCAGGGCATGGAGCATTTAGATTGCAAGACCGTAGAGCATGGTGATGAGAAGACCATGGGTAATTGTGACGACGAATTTCATGGAGCACTATAATGACAAGGGGCATGGAGCATTGTGTGGACAGGTGTCATGGAGCATTGTGATGACAGGGGTCAAGGAGCATTGTGATGCCAAGGGTCATGGAGCATTCTGATGAAAAGCTTGTGGAGTATTGTGATGACAATGGCATGGAACATTGTGATGACAAGGACATGGAGCATTGTGATGACAGGGTCATGGAGTTTTGTGAAGACAGTTATCAGGGAGCATTGTGATGACATATTTAATGATCCACTGTGATGACATGGCATGGAGCATTGTGATGCCAAGTGTCATGGAGGATTGTGATGACAAACGTAATGGAGCATTGTGATGGCAAGTGTCATGGAGCATTGTGATGACAATGGCATGTAGCATTGTGATGATAAGGTTATGGAGCATTGTGATGAATAAGGCATGGATCTTTTTTCTTGACAGAGTTCAAGGAGACTTCTGACAAGTGTCTTGAGCATTGTGATGACAATATTCATGCAGCATGGTGATGACAAGGACATGGAATATTGAGATGACAGGCATCATGGAACGTTGTGATGACAAGGATCATGGAACATTGTGATGACAATGGCATGGAGCATTGTGTTGAGAATGCCCTGGAGCATTCTGATGACATGCGTCATGGAGAATTGTGATGACATATGTCCGGTCCATTGTGATGACATTGGCATGGAGCATTGTGATGCCTAGTGTCATGGAGGATTGTGATGATAAAGGTAATGGAGCATTGTGATGACAAGGGCTTGGAGCATTGTGATGACAAGGGTCATGGAGCATTTTGATTTCATTGTGATGACAATAGCATGAAGCATTATGATGATGGGCATGGTGCATTGTGATGACAGGGTTCATGGAACATTGAGATGGAAAGGGTCATTGAGCATTCTGATTACAGGGGTTATGGAACATTGTGATGTCATGGGTCATGGAACACTTTGATGATAAGATCATGTAGCATTGCGATGACAGGGGTCATAAAACATTGTGATGACTGGGGTGAGGGAGTATAGTGATGACTAGTGATGGAACACTCTGATATCAGTGGTGAGAGAGCATTTTCATGAAAAGTGCATGGAGCATTTTGATGACATGGTTTATGGAGCTTTGTGATGACAAAGTTGTGGAGCATTATGATGAAAAGTGCATGGCATATTGAGATGACATGGGTCATGGAGCATTGTGCTGTCAAGTGCATAGACGATTGTGATGACAAGGATCATGGAGTATTGTGGTGACAAAGGCATGGAGCATTGTGATGACAATGTTCAGAAAGCATTGTGATGACAAATGTCATGAAGCATTGTGATGACTGGAGTCACGGAGAATTTTCATAAAAAAAGGTCATTGAGCATTGTGATGACAAGGGCGTGGAGCATTGTGATGAAAAGTGTCTGGAGCATTGTGATGACAAGGTCATGGAGTTTGTGAAGACAGTTGTCAGGGAGCATTGTGATGAAATATGTCCGGTCCATTGTGATGACAATGGCATGGAGCATTGTGATGCCAAGAGTCATGGAGGATTGTGATGACAAAGGTATTGGAGCATTGTGTTGACAAGGACTTGGAGCATTGTGATGACAAGGGTCATGGAGCATTTTGATTTCATTGTGATGACAAGAGCATGAAGCATTATGATGATGGGCATGGTGCATTGTGATGACAGGGTTCAAGGAGCATTGAGATGAAAGGGTCATGGAGTATTTTGATGACAGGGGTTATGGAACATTGTGATTTCAGGGGTCATGGAGCATTGTGATGATAAGGTCATGTCGCATTGTGATGACAGGGGCAATGGAACATTGTGATGACAGGGGTGAGGGAGTATAGTGATGACTAGTGATGGAACACTCTGATATCAGTGGTGAGAGAGCATTTTGATGAAAAGTGCATGGAGCATTGCGATGACATGGTTTGTGGAGCATTGTGATGACAAAGTTGTGGAGCATTATGATGACAAGCGCATGGCATATTGTGATGACATGGGTCATGGAGCATTGTGCTGACAAGTGCATAGACAATTGTGATGACAAGGGTCATGGAGCATTGTGGTGACAAAGGCATGGAGCATTGTGATGATAAGGGTCAGAGAGCATTGTGATGAGAAGTTCATGGAGCATTGTGGTGACATAAGTCACAGGGTCTTGTGATGATGAGGGCATGGACAATTGTGATGACAAATGTCATGAAGCATTGTGATGACTGGAGTCACGTAGAATTTTCATAAAAAGGTCATGGACCGTTGTGATGACAAGGGCATGGAGCATTGTGATGACAAGGTCATGAGTTTTGCGAAGACAGTTGTCAGGGAGCATTGTGGTGATATATGTCATGGTCCATTATGATGACAATGGCATGGAGCATTGTGAGGCCAAGAGTCATAGAGGATTGTGATGACTAAGGTAATGGAGCATTGTGATGACCAGTGTTTGGAGCATTCTGATGACAAGGGTATGAAACATTGTGATGACAATGGCAAGGGGCATTGTGATGATAAGGGCATGGAGCATTGTGATGAAAAAGGCATTGAGCTATTTCATGACAGTGTTCAAGAAGCCTTCTGACAAGTGTTAGGGAGCATTGTGATGACAAGTGTATTGAGCAATGTGATGAAAAAGGTCATGGAGCATTGTGATGACAAGGACATGGAATATTGTGATGATAGGCATGATGGAGCGTTGTGATGAGAAGGGTCATGGAGCATTGTGAAGACAGTGGCATGGAGCATTTATTTGAGAATCCTCTGAAGCATTCTGATGTCATGTGTCATGGAGCAGTGTGATGACATATGTCCTGTCCATTGTGATGAAACTGGCATGGAGCATTGTGATGACACTGGCATGGAGCATTGTGATGCCAAGTGTCATGGAGGATTATGATGACAAAGGTAATGGAGCATTGTGATGACAAGGGTTTGGAGCATTTTGATGACAACGGCATAGAGCATTGTGATGACAGGCGCATGAAGAATTGGCCTGACAATTTTCATGGATTATTGTGATGACAGTGTGCATGGCACATTGAGATGACAAGGGCATGGAGCACTGTGATTACAAGGCCATGGAGTATTGTGTAGAGAGGTGTCAGGGAGCATTGTGATGACATATATAATGGTTCATTGTGAAGACAATGGCATGGAGCATTGTGATGCCAAGTGTCCTGGAGGATAGTGATGACAAAGGTTATGGAGCTTTGTGATGACAAGGGCTTGGAGCTTTGTGATGACAATGGCATGGAGCATTTTGATGACAGGGTCATGGAGCATTTGTCTGACAAGTTTCATGGATTATTGTGATGACAGTGGGCATGGCACATTGTGATGGCAAAGGCATGAAGCTATGTGATGACAAGGTCATGGACTCTTATGAAGACAGGTGTCAGGGATAATTGTAAAGACATATGTCATGGTACATTGTGATGGCATTGATATGGAGCATTGCGATCCCAAATGTCATGGAGGATTGTGATGACAAAGGTAATGGAGCATTGTGATGACAAGGATCATGTAGGAATGTGATTATACGGGCATGGAGCATTGTGATGACCAGGGCCATTGATAATTTTAATGACAACATCGTTAAACATTGTGATGACAAAGCACATGGAGCTTGCTATGAAAGAGGTCATGGGCATTGGGATGACAAGGGCATGGAAAATTGTGATGACAAGAGCCTGTAACATTGTGATGAGAAGTGTGATGGAGCGTTGTGATAACAAGGACGTGGATAATTGTGATGAAAATGGACATGGAGCATTGTGATGACCAGGGCATGGAGCATTTAGATTGCAAGACCGTAGAGCATGGTGATGAGAAGACCATGGGTAATTGTGACGACGAGTTTCATGGAGCACTGTAATGACAAGGGGCATGGAGCATTGTGTGGACAGGTGTCATGGAGCATTGTGATGACAGGGGTCAAGGAGCATTGTGATGCCAAGGGTCATGGAGCATTCTGATGAAAAGCTTGTGGAGTATTGTGATGACAATGGCATGGAGCATTGTGATGACAAGGACATGGAGCATTGTGATGACAGGGTCATGGAGTTTTGTGAAGACAGTTATCAGGGAGCATTGTGATGACATATGTAATGATCCACTGTGATGACATGGCATGGAGCATTGTGATGCCAAGTGTCATGGAGGATTGTGATGACAAACGTAATGGAGCATTGTGATGGCAAGTGTCATGGAGCATTGTGATGACAATGGCATGGAGCATTGTGATGATAAGGTTATGGAGCATTGTGATGAATAAGGCATGGATCTTTTTTCTTGACAGAGTTCAAGGAGACTTCTGACAATTGTCTTGAGCATTGTGATGACAATATTCATGCAGCATGGTGATGACAAGGGCATGGAATATTGAGATGACAGGCATCATGGAACGTTGTGATGACAAGGATCATGGAACATTGTGATGACAATGGCATGGAGCATTGTGTTGAGAATGCCCTGGAGCATTCTTATGACATGCGTCATGGAGAATTGTGATGACATATGTCCGGTCCATTGTGATGACATTGGCATGGAGCATTGTGATGCCTAGTGTCATGGAGGATTGTGATGATAAAGGTAATGGAGCATTGTGATGACAAGGGCTTGGAGCATTGTGATGACAAGGGTAATGGAGCATTTTGATTTCATTGTGATGACAATAGCATGAAGCATTATGATGATGGGCATGGTGCATTGTGATGACAGGGTTCATGGAACATTGAGATGGAAAGGGTCATTGAGCATTCTGATTACAGGGGTTATGGAACATTGTGATGTCATGGGTCATGGAACACTTTGATGATAAGATCATGTAGCATTGCGATGACAGGGGTCATAAAACATTGTGATGACTGGGGTGAGGGAGTATAGTGATGACTAGTGATGGAACACTCTGATATCAGTGGTGAGAGAGCATTTTCATGAAAAGTGCATGGAGCATTTTGATGACATGGTTTATGGAGCTTTGTGATGACAAAGTTGTGGAGCATTATGATGAAAAGTGCATGGCATATTGAGATGACATGGGTCATGGAGCATTGTGCTGTCAAGTGCATAGACAATTGTGATGACAAGGATCATGGAGTATTGTGGTGACAAAGGCATGGAGCATTGTGATGACAATGTTCAGAAAGCATTGTGATGACAAATGCCATGAAGCATTGTGATGACTGGAGTCACGGAGAATTTTCATAAAAATAGGTCATGGAGCATTGTGATGACAAGGGCATGGAGCATTGTGATGAAAAGTGTCTGGAGCATTGTGATGACAAGGTCATGGAGTTTGTGAAGACAGTTGTCAGGGAGCATTGTGATGAAATATGTCCGGTCCATTGTGATGGCAATGGCATGGAGCATTGTGATGCCAAGAGTCATGGAGGATTGTGATGACAAAGGTATTGGAGCATTGTGTTGACAAGGACTTGGAGCATTTTGATGATAAGGGTCAGAGAGCATTGTGATGAGAAGTTCATGGAGCATTGTGGTGACATAAGTCACAGGGTCTTGTGATGATGAGGGCATGGACAATTGTGATGACAAATGTCATGAAGCATTGTGATGACTGGAGTCACGTAGAATTTTCATAAAAAGGTCATGGACCGTTGTGATGACAAGGGCATGGAGCATTGTGATGACAAGGTCATGAGTTTTGCGAAGACAGTTGTCAGGGAGCATTGTGGTGATATATGTCATGGATCATTATGATGACAATGGCATGGAGCATTGTGAGGCCAAGAGTCATAGAGGATTGTGATGACTAAGGTAATGGAGCATTGTGATGACCAGTGTTTGGAGCATTCTGATGACAAGGGTATGAAACATTGTGATGACAATGGCAAGGGGCATTGTGATGATAAGGGCATGGAACATTGTGATGAAAAAGGCATTGAGCTATTTCATGACAGTGTTCAAGAAGCCTTCTGACAAGTGTTAGGGAGCATTGTGATGACAAGTGTATTGAGCAATGTGATGAAAAAGGTCATGGAGCATTGTGATGACAAGGACATGGAATATTGTGATGATAGGCATGATGGAGCGTTGTGATGAGAAGGGTCATGGAGCATTGTGAAGACAGTGGCATGGAGCATTTATTTGAGAATCCCCTGAAGCATTCTGATGTCATGTGTCATGGAGCAGTGTGATGACATATGTCCTGTCCATTGTGATGACACTGGCATGGAGCATTGTGATGCCAAGTGTCATGGAGGATTATGATGACAAAGGTAATGGAGCATTGTGATGACAAGGGTTTGGAGCATTTTGATGACAACGGCATAGAGCATTGTGATGAAAGGCGCATGAAGAATTGGCCTGACAATTTTCATGGATTATTGTGATGACAGTGTGCATGGCACATTGAGATGACAAGGGCATGGAGCACTGTGATTACAAGGCCATGGAGTATTGTGTAGAGAGGTGTCAGGGAGCATTGTGATGACATATATAATGGTTCATTGTGAAGACAATGGCATGGAGCATTGTGATGCCAAGTGTCCTGGAGGATAGTGATGACAAAGGTTATGGAGCTTTGTGATGACAAGGGCTTGGAGCTTTGTGATGACAATGGCATGGAGCATTTTGATGACAGGGTCATGGAGCATTTGTCTGACAAGTTTCATGGATTATTGTGATGACAGTGGGCATGGCACATTGTGATGGCAAAGGCATGAAGCATTGTGATGACAAGGTCATGGACTCTTATGAAGACAGGTGTCAGGGATAATTGTAAAGACATATGTCATGGTACATTGTGATGGCATTGATATGGAGCATTGCGATCCCAAGTGTCATGGAGGATTGTGATGACAAAGGTAATGGAGCATTGTGATGACAAGGATCATGTAGGAATGTGATTATACGGGCATGGAGCATTGTGATGACAAGGGCCATTGATAATTTTAATGACAACATCGTTAAACATTGTGATGACAAAGCACATGGAGCTTGCTATGAAAGAGGTCATGGGCATTGGGATGACAAGGGCATGGAAAATTGTGATGACAAGAGCCTGTAACATTGTGATGAGAAGTGTGATGGAGCGTTGTGATAACAAGGACGTGGATAATTGTGATGAAAATGGACATGGAGCATTGTGATGACCAGGGCATGGAGCATTTAGATTGCAAGACCGTAGAGCATGGTGATGAGAAGACCATGGGTAATTGTGACGACGAGTTTCATGGAGCACTGTAATGACAAGGGGCATGGAGCATTGTGTGGACAGGTGTCATGGAGCATTGTGATGACAGGGGTCAAGGAGCATTGTGATGCCAAGGGTCATGGAGCATTCTGATGAAAAGCTTGTGGAGTATTGTGATGACAATGGCATGGAGCATTGTGATGACAAGGACATGGAGCATTGTGATGAAAAGGTCATGTAGCGTTTTGGTGACAAAGGCATGGAGCATTGTCATGACAAGTGTCATGGAGCACTATGATGACAAACGTCACGTAGCATTGTGATTACAGGACTCATGGAGCCTTGGGATGACACGGCCAAGGATCATTGTGTTGACAAGTGATATGGAGAATTTTGATGACAAGAGTCCCGGATCATTGTGTTGTCAGGGGTCATGGAGCGTTGTGATGACAGTTGTCATGGAGCATTGGGATGACAAGGGTCATGGAGCATTGTGATCATAAGGTTATGGAGTATTGGGTTGAAAATATTCATGGAGTATTGTGATGAGAGGTGTCATGGAGCATTGTGATGACAAGGGAATGGAGCATTGTGATGACAATGTCCTGGAGCATTTAATGAGAAGACCATGGAGCCATGTGATGACAAGTCTCATGGAGCATTCTCACGAAAATCGGCATGGAGCATTGTGATTTCTGTGGTCTTGGAGCTTTGTGATGAATAGGGCATGGAGCCTTTTGATGAAAATGGCATGGAGCCTTGCCATGACAGGGTTCCAAGAGCATATTGACCTCAAGTGTCAGGGACCACTGTGATGACAAGTGTATTGAGCATGGTGATAACAAAGCTCATGGAGCATTGTGATGAGAAGACCATGGATAATTTTGATGACGAGCGTCATGGGGCGTTGTGAGGACAAGTGTTATGGAACATTGTGATCACAAGGGATTGGAGCCTTGTGATGACAGAGGTCATGGAGCATTTTGAGTTCATTCTGATGACAATAGCATGAAGCACTATGATGATGGGCATGGTGCATTGTGATGACAGTGTTCATGGAGCAATGAGATGAAAAGGTGCATGGAACATTGTAGTTACAAGTGTCTTGGAGCTTTGTGATGAGAAGGGCATGCAGCATTGTGATAAGAAGGCCATGGAGGATTCTGATGACATGTGTCATGTAGCTTTGTGATGACAAGAGCGTGGAGCATTGTGATGAGAAGACCATGGATAATGGTGATGAAGAGCGTCATGGGGCGTTGTGATGAAAAGTGTTATGGAACATTGAGATCTCAAGGCTTTAGAGCATTGTGATGGCAGATGTCATGGAGCATTTTGATTTCATTTTGGTTACAATAGCGTGAAGCAATATGATGATGGACATGTTGCATTGTGAATACAGGGTTCATGGTGCTTTGAGAGAAAAAGTGGCATGGAGCTTTGTGATTACAGGGTTTTTGGAGCATTGTGATGACAAGGGCATGGAACACTGTGATACATGGGTCATGTAGGATTGTAACGACAAGGGCATGGATAATTGTGATGACAAGAGCATGTAACATTCTGATGAGAAGTGTCATGGAGCATTGTGATGACAAAGACGTAGAGAATTGTGATGACAAGGGACATGGAGCATTGTGATGACCAGAGCATGGAGCATTGGTCTGACAAGTTTCATGGATTATTGTGATGACAAATGTCATGGAGCATTTTAGATGACAATTGCGTGGGGCATTGTGATGGGAAGAGCAGGGAGCATTGTGATGACAAGGTTTATGGAGCATTGTGATGACAAGCGCAAGTCACATTTTGATGCCATGGGTCATGGAGCACAGTGCTGACAAGGTCATTCAGCTTTGTTATGACAAGGGTCATGGAGCATTGAGATGAAAAGGAGCATGGAGCATTGTGATTACAAGGATCTAGGAGCTTTGGATGACAGAGGTCATGGATCATTTTGATTTGATTGTGATGACAATAGCCTGAAGCATTATGATGATGGGCATTGTCCATTGAGATGACAGGTGTAATGGAGCATTGAGATGAAAAGGGGCATGGAGCATTGTGATTTCAGTGGTATAGGAGCATTGTGATGACAAGAGCATGGAGCATTGTGATGAAAAGTGCTTGGAACCTTTTCATGACATGTTTCAAGGAGCATTCTGAAGACGAGTGTCAGGGATCATTGTGATGACAACTCTCTTTAGCATTGTGATGACAAAGATCATGGAGCACTGTGATGACAGGTGTCATGGAGCATTGTGATGAGAAGGTCATGGAGCATTGGGCTGAAAATATTCATGGAGTATTGTGGTGAGAGGGTTCATGGATCCTTTTGATGGCAATGGAATGGAGCATTGTGATGACAAGGTCCTGGAGTATTGTGAAGAGAAGACCATGGAGCCTTGTGATGACAAGTCTAATGGAGCATTCTGATGAAAAGGGGCATGGAGCATTGTGATTACAGGGCCCTGGAGCCTTGTAATGACAAGAGCAAGGAGTATTGTGATGAGAAGGCCATGGAGCATTCTCTTGATTTGTGTCATGGTGTTTTGTGATGACAAGGGCATGGACCATTGTGATTGCAGGCGTCTTGGAGCATTGTGATGACAAGGGTCATCGAGCCTTGTGAGGAGAAGGCCGTGGGACATTATGATGGGGAGGTCATTGAGCATTGTTATGACGGGGGTAATGGAGCATAGTGATGAAAAGGTCACGGTACATAGGTCTATAAAATTTCATGGATTATTGTGATGACAGTGGGTATGGAGCATTGTGATGACAAGGGCTCCGAACACTGTGATACATGGGTCATGGAGGATTGTAATGACATGGGCATGAAGCATTGTGATGAGAAGGGCATTGAGAATTGTGATGACAAGCGTCATGGAGCTTTGTGATGACAAGGGTCATGGAGCTGTGTGATAACAAATGTCATGGAGCAGTTTGATTACAAGGGCATGGTGCATTGTGATGAGAAGGGCAGGGAGCATTGTGATGACAGGTGTTATGGAACATTGTGATGTCAGGGCTCATGGAGCATTTTGATGATATGGGCATGTAGCATGGTGATGACAGGTGTCATGGAACATTGTGAGATGACAAGTGTTTTGAGCATTTTGATGACATACATCTTGGATCATTGAAATGACAAGGGCATGGAGTAATGTGATGACAGGCATCATGGAGCATTGTGATGAGTGTGTTATGGAACATAGTGATCACAAGGGTTTGGAGCATAGTGATGACAGAGGTCATGGATCATTTTGATTTCAAGGAGCATGGAACATTGTGATGACAAGGGCATGAAGCAATGTGATCCCAAGTTTCAGGGAGGATTGTGATGACAATGGTAATGGAGTATTGTGATGAAAATCACATGGAACACTGTGATGACAAGGTCATGTAGCATTTTGCTGACAAAGGCATGGAGCATTGTGATGAGAAGTGTCATGAAACATTGTGATAACAGGGGTCATAGAGCATTAGGATGACAAGAGCATGGACCATTTTGATGAGAAGAGTCATGGAGCATTTTGATGACAAGAGCCACAGATCATTGTGTGGTCAGGGGTCCTTGAGCGTTGTGATGACAGTGGTCATGGAGGATTTGGCTGAAAATGTTCTTGGAGCATTATGAACACAAGGGAATGGAGCATTGTGGTGACAATATCCTGGAGCATTGTGCTGAGTTGACCATGGAGTCTTTTGATGAGAAGTCTCATGGAGCAACCTGATGGAAAGGAGCATGGAGCATTGTGATTACAGTTGTCTTGGAACACTGTGATGACAAGAGCATGGAGCATTGTGATGAGAAGTCCATGCAACATTCTGATGACCTGCATCATGGAGCTTTGTGATGACAATGGCTAGAGGCATGGTGATTACAGGGGTCGAGGAGCTTTGTGATGAAAACGGCATGGACCATTGTGATGACAAAGGCATGGAGCCTTGCCATGACAGTGTTCAAGGAGCTCCCTGACGACAAGTGTCAGGGAGCATTGTGATGAAAAGTGCATTGAGCATTGTGATGACAGAGTTCATGGAGCATTGTGATGAGTAGACCATGGATAAATGTGATGACGAGCGTCATGGGGCGTTGTGATGACAAGTGTTATGGAACTTTGTGATCACAAGGGTTTGGAGCATTGTGATGACAGAGGTCATGGAGCATTTTGATTTCATTGTGATGACAAAATCATGAAGCATTATGATGAAGGGCATGGTGCTTTGTGATGATAGGGTTCATGGAGCACTGAGATGAAAAGTGTCATGGAGCATTGTTATGACAGGTGTCTTGAAGCATTGTGATGACAAGGGCATGGAGCATTTTGATGAGAAGGATAGGAGAATTCTGATGACATGCGTCATGGAGCTTCGTGATGACAAGGGCATAGAACATTGTGATTACTGTGGTCTTGGAGCATTGAGATGAAAAGGGGCACGGAGCTTTGTGATTACAGGAGTAAAGGAGCATTGTGATGGAAAGGCAATCGAGCATTGTGATTAAATAGGCATGGAAACTTTTCATGACAGGGTTCAAGGAGGATTCTGATGACAAGTGTCAGGGAGCATTGTGATGACAAAAGTCACGAAACACTGTGATGACAATGCTAATAGAGCATTGTGATGAGAAGGTCATGGAGCATTGGGCTGAAAATGTTCATGGAATATTGTGATAACCGGAGTCATGGAGCCTTGTGATGATAAGCAATGGAGCATTGAGATGAGTAGACCATGGAGCCTTGTGATGACAAGTCTCATGGAGCATTCTGATGAAAAGGGGCATGGAGCATTGTGATTACAGGGTTCTTGGGGCACTGTGATGACAATGGTCATGGAGCCTTGTGATGAAAAGGCCTTGGAACATTTTGATGGCATGCGTCATGGAGAATTGTTATGACAGTGGTAAAGGAGCATTGTGTTGACAAAGGCATGGAGCATTTTGATGAGTAGGGCATCGAGCATGGTGATGACAAGCATCATGGAGCTTTGAGATGACAAATTCATGGAGCAATGTGATGAGAGCGTTCATGGAGAATTGTGATGACAATGGCATGGAGCATTGTGAAGCCAAAGGTCATGGACCTCTGTGAAGACAAATGTCATGTAGCATTTTGATGACAAGGGCATGGTGCATTGTGATGAGTAGGACAGAGAACAATGTGATGACAATGTCATGGAGAAGTTGGATGAAAAGTGTCATGGAACATTTTGGTGACAGTGGTTATGGATCATTGTGATGTCAAGGGTCATCGAGCATCGTGATGAAAAGGGTCATGGTGCATTTTGATGACAGGGGTTATAGTACATTGTGACGTCAGGGGTCATGGAGCACTGTGATGATAAGGGCATGTAGCATTGTGATGACAGGGGTCATGGCACATTGTGATGACATGGTTGAGGGAGTATTGTGATGATTAGTGATGGAACATTGAGATATCAGTGGTGAGAGAGCATTTTGATGAGAATTGCATGGAGAATTTTGATGACAAGGTTTATGGAGCATTGTGATCACAAGCTTGTGTAGAATTGTGATGACAAGCGCATGGCATATTGTGATGACATGTGTCATGGAGCATTGTGCTGACAAGCACATGGAGCATTGTGGTGACAATGGAATGGAGCATTGTGATGACAGAGGCATGACGAATTGGTCTGACAAGTTTCATGGATTATTGTGATGACAGTGGGCATGGCGAATTGTGATGACAAGGGCATGGAGCATTGTGATGACAAGTTTATGGAGTATTGTGAAGACAGGTGTCCGGGAGCATTGTGATGACATATGTTCTGGTCCATTGTGATGAGAATGGCATGGAGACTTGTGATGCCAAGTGTCATGGAGGATTGTGATGTCAAACGTAATGGAGCATTGTGATGACAAGGTCTTGGAGCATTGTGATGACAAGGGCAAGGAGCATTGTGATGACAATGGCCATTGAGAAGTTTGATGACAAGGTCGTGAAGCATTGTGATGACAAGCGCATGTACCTTGCTATGACAGGGGTCATGGAGCATTGAGATTACAAATGCATGAAGAATGGTGATGACAAGGGCATGCAACATTATGATGAGAAGTGTTTTGGAGCATTGTGATGACAAGGACGTGGAGAATTGTGATGAAAAGGGACATGGAGCATTGTGAGGACCAGGGCATGGAGCACTGTGATGAAAAGAACGTGGAGCATTGTGATGAGAAGTCCATGTTTAATTGTGATGACGAGTGTCATGGAGCACTATAATGACAAGGGGCATGGAGCATTGTGAGGACAGGTGTCATGGAGCATGGTGGTGACAGGGGTCATGGAGCATTGTGATGTTAAGTGTCATGAAACATTCTGATGACAAGCTTGTGGAGTACTGTGATGATAATGGCATGGAGCATTGTGATGGAAAGGGCATGGATCATTGTGATGAAAAGGGCATGGATCCTTTTCATGACAGCATTCAAAGAGCATTCCAACCACAAGTGTCAGGGAGCATTGTGATGACACGTGTATGGAGCATTGTGAGGAGAAAGTTCATGGAGCATTGAGATGACAAGGGCATGCAGTATTGTGATGACAGGCATCATGGAGCGTTGTGATGACAAGTGTTATGGAACATTGTGATCACACGGGTTTGGAGCATTGCGATGACAGAGTTCATGGAGCATATTGATTTCAAGGAGCATGGATCTTTGTGATGATAAGACATGAAGCAATGTGATCCCAAGATGCATGGAGGATTGTGATGACAATGGTAATGGAGGAATGTGATGACAAGCGCATGGAGCATTGTGATGAAAAAGTCATGTAGCGTTTTGCTGACAAAGGCATGGAGCATTGTGATGACAAGTGTCATGAAGCACTGTGATGACAAATGTCAAGGAGCATTGTGATTACATGGGCCATGGAGCATTGGGATGACACGGCCAAGGATCATTGTGTTGACAAGTGTTATGGAGAATTTTGATGACAAGAGTCCCGGATCATTGTGTTGTCAGAAGTCATGGAGCGTTGTGATGACAGTGGTCATGAAGCATTGGAATGACAAGGGTCATGGAGCATTGTGATCATAAGGTCATGGAGCATTGGGCTGAAAATGTTCATGGAGTATTGTGTTGAGAGGTGTCATGGAGCATTGTGATGACAATGTCCTGGAGCATTTAATGAGAAGACCATGGAGCCATGTGATGACAAGTCTCATGGAGCGTTCTCACGAAAAGCGGCATGGAGCATTGTGATTACTGTGGTCTTGGAGCATTGTGATGAATAGGGCATGGAGCATTGTGATGAAAAAGGCATGGAGCCTTGCCATGACAGGGTTCCAAGAGCATATTGACATCAAGTGTCAGGGACCATTGTGATGACAAGTGTATTGATCATAGTGATGCCAAAGCTCATGGAGCATTGTGATGAGAAGACCATGGAAAATTTTGATGACGAGAGTCATGGGGCATTGTGAGGACAAGTGTTATGGAACATTGTGATCACAAGGGATTGGAGCCTTGCGATGACAGAGGTCATGGAGCATTTTGAGTTCATTCTGATGACAATAGCATGAAGCACTATGATGATGGGCATGGTGCATTGTGATGACAGGGTTCATGGAGCATTGAGATGAAAAGTGGCATGGAGCATTCTAGTTACAAGGGTCTTGGAGCTTTGTGATGACAAGGGCATGCAGCATTGTAATCAGAAGGCCATGGATAATGGTGATGACGAGCGTCATGGTGCGTTGTGATGAGAAGTATTATGGAACATTGTGATCCGAAGTGTTTAGAGCATTGTGATGTCAGATGTCATGGAGCATTTTGATTTCATTTTGGTTAAAATAGCGTGAAGCAATATGATGATAGACATGTTGCATTGTGTTGACAGGGTTCATGGAGCAATGAGATGAAAAGTGGCATGGAGCATTGTGATTACAGGGTTCTTGGAGCATTGTGATGACAAGGACATGGAGCATTTTGATGAGAAGGCCATGGAGCCTTCTGAGGACCTGTGTCTTGGAGATTTTGATGACAAGGGCATGAAGCATTGTTGTAACAGGGTACTGAGAGCATTGTGATTTCAAAGGTTATGGAGCATTGTGATAAGAAGGCCGTGGAACATTGTGATGGCTGGGATCATGGAGCATGATTATGACAGTGGCAATGGAGCACTGTGTTGACAAAGGCATGGAGCATTGTGATGAGAAGGGCATCGAGAATTGTGATGACAAGCGTCATGGAACTTTGTGATGACAAGTGCATGGAGCATATGATGAGAGGTTTCAGGGAGCATTGTGATGACAATGGCATGGAGCATTGTGATGCCAAGGGTCATGGATCTGTGTGATAACAAATGTCACGGAGCAGTTTGATGACAAGGGCATGGTGCATTGTGATGAGAAGGGCAGGGAGCATTGTGATGACAGGTGTTATGGAACATTATGATGTCATGGCTCATGGAGAATTGTGATGATAGGGGCATGTAGCATGGTGATGACAGGTCTCATGGAACATTGTGAGATGACAAGTGTTTTGAGCATTGTGATGACAAACATCTTGGATCATTGAGATGACAAGGGCATGGAGTAGTGTGATGACAGGCATCATGGAGCATTGTGATGAGTGTGTTATGGAACATTGTGATCACAAGGGTTTGGAGCCTAGTGATGACAGAGGTCATGGATCATGTTGATTTCAAGGAGCATGGAACACTGTGATGACAAGGGCATGAAGCAATGTGATCCCAAGTTTCAGGGAGGATTGTGATGACAATGGTAAAGGAGAATTGTAATGAGAATCACATGGAGCACTGTGATGACAAGGTCATGTAGCATTTAGCTGACAAAGGCATGGAGCATTGTGATGACAAGTGTCATGGAACATTGTGATAACAGGGGTCATAGAGCATTAGGATGACAAGAGCATGGACCATTTTGATGAGAAGAGTCATGGAGCATTTTGATGACAAGAGCCACAGATCATTGTGTGGTCAGGGGTCATTGAGCGTTGTGATGACAGTGGTCATGGAGGATTGGGCTGGAAATGTTCTTGGAGCATTGTGAACACAAGGGAATGGAGCATTGTGGTGACAATATCCTGGAGCATTGTGCTGACATGACCATGGTGTCTTTTGATAACAAGTCACATGGAGCAAGCTGATGGAAAGGGGCATGGAGCATTGTGATTACAGTTGTCTTGGAGCATTGTGATGACAAGAGCATGGAGCATTGTGATGAGAAGTCCATGGAACATTCTGATGACATGCATCATGGAGCTTTGTGATGACAATGGCAAGAGGCATTGTGATTACAGGGGTCTTGGAGCATTGTGATGAAAAGGGCATGGATCATTGTGATGACAAAGGCATGGAACCTTGTCATGACAGGGTTCAAGGAACATACTGACGACAAGTGTCAGGGAGCATTGTGATGACAAGTGTCATGGAGCACTGTGATGACAAGCATCATGGAGCCTTGTGATAACCGGGATCTTGGAGCATTGTGATGAAAAGTGAATGCATCGTTGTGATGAAAAAGGCATGGTGCCTTGTCATGACAGGTTTCAAGGAGCACCCAGACGACAAGTGTCAGGGAGCATTGTGATGAAAAGTGTATTGAGCATTGTGATGACAAATGTCATGGAGCATTGTGATGAGAAGACCATGGATAATTGGGATGACGAGCGTCATGGGGCGTTGTGATGACAAGTGTTATGGAACATTGTGATCAAAAGGGTTTGGAGCATTGTGATGACAGAGGTCATGGAGCATTTTGATTTCATTGTGATGACAAAATCATGAAGCATTATGATGAAGGGCATGGTGCATTGTGATGATAGGGTTCATGGAGCACTGAGATGAAAAGTGTCATGGAGCATTGTTATGACAGGTATCTTGAAGCATTGTGATGACAAGGGCATGGAGCATTGTGATGAGAAGGCCAAGGAGAATTCTGATGACATGCGTCATGGATCTTCGTGATGACAAGGGCATAGAGCATTGTGGTTACAGGGGTCTTGGAGCATTGAGATGAAAAGGGGCGTGGAGCATTGTGATTACAGTGGTAAAGGAGCATTGTGATGACAAGGGAATTGAGAATTGTGATGAAATAGGCATGGAACCTTTTCATGACAGGGTTCAAGGAGGATTCTGCTGACAAGTGTCTGGGAGCATTGTGATGACAAAAGTCATGAAGCACTGTGATGACAGGGGTAATGGAGCATTGTGATGAGAAGGTCATGGATCATTGGGCTCAAAATATTCATGGAGTATTGTGATGACAAGGGAATGGAGCACTGTGATGACAAGGGAATGGAGCATTGAGATGAGTAGACCATGGAGCCTTGTGATGACAAGTCTCATGGAGCATTCTGATGAAAAGGGGTAAGGAGCATTGTGATTACAGGGGTCTTGGAGCATTGTGATGACAATGGCGTGGAGCATTTTGATGAGAAGTCCATGGAGCTTTCTGATGATATGTGTCATGGAGTTTTGTGATGAAAAGGGCAAGGAGCTTTGTGATTACAGGGGTCTTGGAGCACTGTGATGACAATGGTCATGGAGCCTTGTGATGAACAGGCCGTGGAATATTTTGATGGCAGTGGTCATGGAGCAAACATTGTTATGACAGTGGTAATGGAGCATTGTGATGACAAAGGCATGGAGCATTTTGATGAGAAGGGTATCGAGCATTTTGATGACAAGCATCATGGAGCTTTGGGATGACAAAGTCATGGAGCAGTGTGATGAGAGGGTTCATGGAGCATTGTGATGACAATGGCATGGAGCATTGTGATGCCAAACGTAATGGACATTTGTGAGGACAAATGTCATGCAGCATTTTGATGACAAGGGCATGGTGCATTGTGATGAGTAAGACAGAGAGAAATGTGATGACAGGGTCATCGAGCAGATGGATGAAAAGTGTCATGGAACATTTTGATGACAGGTGTTATGGATCATTGTGATATCAAGGGTCATCGAGCATTGTGATGAAAAGGGTCATGGTACATTTTGATGACAGGGGTTATAATACATTGTGATGTCAGCGGTCATGGAGCACTGTGATGATAAGGGCAGGTAGCATTGTGATGACAGGGGTCATGGAACATTGTGATGACATGGTTGTGGGAGTATTGTGATGACCAGTGATGGAAAATTGTGATATCAGTGGTGAGAGAGCATTTTGATGAGAAGTGCTTGGAGAAATTTGAGGACAAGGTTTATGGAGCATTGTGATGACAAGCTTGTGGAGAATTGTGATGACAAGTGCATGGCATATTGTGATGACATGTGTCATGGAGCATTGTGCTGACAAGCATATGGAGCATTGTGGTGACAATGGCATGGAGCATTGTGATGACAGAGGCATGACGAATTGGCCTGAGAAGTTTCATGGATTATTGTGATGACAGTGGGCATGGTGAATTGTGATGAAAAGGGAACGGAGCGTTGGCATGACAAGTTTATGGATTATTGTGAAGACAGGTGTACGGAAGCATTGTGATGACATATGTTCTGGTCCTTTGTGATGAGAATGGCATGGAGAATTGTGAGGCCAAGTGTCATGGAGGATTGTGATGTCAAAAGTAATGGAGCGTTGTGATGACAAGGTCTTGGAGCATTGTGATGACAAGGGCAAGGAGCATTGTGATGACAAGGGCCATTGAGAAGTTTGATGACAAGGTCTTGAAGCATTGTGATGACAAGCGCATGTACCTTGCTATGACAGTGGTCATGGAGCATTGCGATTACAAATGCATGGAGAATGGTGATGACAAGAGCATGTAACATTGTGATGAGAAGTGTTTTGGAGCATTGTGATTGCAAGGACGTAGAGAATTGTGATGACAGGGACATGGAGCATTGTGAGGACCAGGGCATGGAGCACTGTGATGACAAGAACGTGGAGCATTGTGATGAGAAGTCCATGGATAATTGTTATGACGAGTGTCATGGAGCACTCTAATGACAAGGTGCTTGGAGCATTGTAGGGACAGGTGTCATGGAGCATTGTGGTGATAGGGGTCATGGATCATTGTGAGGACAAGTGTCATGGAGCATTCTGATGACAAGCTTGTGGAGTATTGTGATGAAAATGGCATGGAGAATTGTGATGGAAAGGGTATGGATCATTGTAATGAAAAAGGCATGGATCCTTTTCATGACAGGATTCAAGGAGCATTCCGAAGACAAGTGTCAAGGATCATTGTGAGGACAAGTGTATTGAACATTGTGATGACAAAGTTCATGGAGCATTGAGATGACAAGGGCATGCAGTATTGTGATGACAGGCATCATGGAGCGTTGTGATGACAAGTGTTATGGAACATTGTGATCACACGGGTTTGGAGCATTGCGATGACAGAGTTCATGGATCATATAGATTTCAAGGAGCATGGATCTTTGTGATGACAAAGACATGAAGCAATGTGATCCCAAGATGCATGGAGGATTGTGATGACAATGGTAATGGAGGAATGTGATGACAAGCGCATGGAGCATTGTGATGAAAAGGTCATGTAGCGTTTTGGTGACAAAGGCATGGAGCATTGTCATGACAAGTGTCATGGAGCACTATGATGACAAACGTCACGTAGCATTGTGATTACAGGACTCATGGAGCCTTGGGATGACACGGCCAAGGATCATTGTGTTGACAAGTGATATGGAGAATTTTGATGACAAGAGTCCCGGATCATTGTGTTGTCAGGGGTCATGGAGCGTTGTGATGACAGTTGTCATGGAGCATTGGGATGACAAGGGTCATGGAGCATTGTGATCATAAGGTTATGGAGTATTGGGTTGAAAATATTCATGGAGTATTGTGATGAGAGGTGTCATGGAGCATTGTGATGACAAGGGAATGGAGCATTGTGATGACAATGTCCTGGAGCATTTAATGAGAAGACCATGGAGCCATGTGATGACAAGTCTCATGGAGCATTCTCACGAAAATCGGCATGGAGCATTGTGATTTCTGTGGTCTTGGAGCTTTGTGATGAATAGGGCATGGAGCCTTTTGATGAAAATGGCATGGAGCCTTGCCATGACAGGGTTCCAAGAGCATATTGACCTCAAGTGTCAGGGACCACTGTGATGACAAGTGTATTGAGCATGGTGATAACAAAGCTCATGGAGCATTGTGATGAGAAGACCATGGATAATTTTGATGACGAGCGTCATGGGGCGTTGTGAGGACAAGTGTTATGGAACATTGTGATCACAAGGGATTGGAGCCTTGTGATGACAGAGGTCATGGAGCATTTTGAGTTCATTCTGATGACAATAGCATGAAGCACTATGATGATGGGCATGTTGCATTGTGAATACAGGGTTCATGGTGCTTTGAGAGAAAAAGTGGCATGGAGCTTTGTGATTACAGGGTTTTTGGAGCATTGTGATGACAAGGGCATGGAACACTGTGATACATGGGTCATGTAGGATTGTAACGACAAGGGCATGGATAATTGTGATGACAAGAGCATGGAGCATTGTGATGAAAAGTGCTTGGAGCCTTTTCATGACATGTTTCAAGGAGCATTCTGAAGACGAGTGTCAGGGATCATTGTGATGACAACTCTCTTTAGCATTGTGATGACAAAGATCATGGAGCACTGTGATGACAGGTGTCATGGAGCATTGTGATGAGAAGGTCATGGAGCATTGGGCTGAAAATATTCATGGAGTATTGTGGTGAGAGGGTTCATGGATCCTTTTGATGGCAATGGAATGGAGCATTGTGATGACAAGGTCCTGGAGTATTGTGAAGAGAAGACCATGGAGCCTTGTGATGACAAGTCTAATGGAGCATTCTGATGAAAAGGGGCATGGAGCATTGTGATTACAGGGCCCTGGAGCCTTGTAATGACAAGAGCAAGGAGTATTGTGATGAGAAGGCCATGGAGCATTCTCTTGATTTGTGTCATGGTGTTTTGTGATGACAAGGGCATGGACCATTGTGATTGCAGGCGTCTTGGAGCATTGTGATGACAAGGGTCATCGAGCCTTGTGAGGAGAAGGCCGTGGGACATTATGATGGGGAGGTCATTGAGCATTTTTATGACGGGGGTAATGGAGCATAGTGATGAAAAGGTCACGGTACATAGGTCTATAAAATTTCATGGATTATTGTGATGACAGTGGGTATGGAGCATTGTGATGACAAGGGCTCCGAACACTGTGATACATGGGTCATGGAGGATTGTAATGACATGGGCATGAAGCATTGTGATGAGAAGGGCATTGAGAATTGTGATGACAAGCGTCATGGAGCTTTGTGATGACAAGGGTCATGGAGCAGTGTGATAACAAATGTCATGGAGCAGTTTGATGACAAGGGCATGGTGCATTGTGATGAGAAGGGCAGGGAGCATTGTGATGACAGGTGTTATTGAACATTGTGATGTCAGGGCTCATGGAGCATTGTGATGATATGGGCATGTAGCATGGTGATGACAGGTGTCATGGAACATTGTGAGATGACAAGTGTTTTGAGCATTGTGATGACATACATCTTGGATCATTGAAATGACAAGGGCATGGAGTAATGTGATGACAGGCATCATGGAGCATTGTGATGAGTGTGTTATGGAACATAGTGATCACAAGGGTTTGGAGCATAGTGATGACAGAGGTCATGGATCATTTTGATTTCAAGGAGCATGGAACATTGTGATGACAAGGGCATGAAGCAATGTGATCCCAAGTTTCAGGGAGGATTGTGATGACAATGGTAATGGAGTATTGTGATGAAAATCACATGGAGCACTGTGATGACAAGGTCATGTAGCATTTTGCTGACAAAGGCATGGAGCATTGTGATGAGAAGTGTCATGAAACATTGTGATAACAGGGGTCATAGAGCATTAGGATGACAAGAGCATGGACCATTTTGATGAGAAGAGTCATGGAGCATTTTGATGACAAGAGCCACAGATCATTGTGTGGTCAGGGGTCCTTGAGCGTTGTGATGACAGTGGTCATGGAGGATTTGGCTGAAAATGTTCTTGGAGCATTATGAACACAAGGGAATGGAGCATTGTGGTGACAATATCCTGGAGCATTGTGCTGAGTTGACCATGGAGTCTTTTGATGACAAGTCTCATGGAGCAACCTGATGGAAAGGAGCATGGAGCATTGTGATTACAGTTGTCTTGGAACACTGTGATGACAAGAGCATGGAGCATTGTGATGAGAAGTCCATGCAACATTCTGATGACCTGCATCATGGAGCTTTGTGATGACAATGGCTAGAGGCATGGTGATTACAGGGGTCGAGGAGCTTTGTGATGAAAACGGCATGGATCATTGTGATGACAAAGGCATGGAGCCTTGCCATGACAGTGTTCAAGGAGCTCCCTGACGACAAGTGTCAGGGAGCATTGTGATGAAAAGTGCATTGAGCATTGTGATGACAGAGTTCATGGAGCATTGTGATGAGTAGACCATGGATAAATGTGATGACGAGCGTCATGGGGCGTTGTGATGACAAGTGTTATGGAACTTTGTGATCACAAGGGTTTGGAGCATTGTGATGACAGAGGTCATGGAGCATTTTGATTTCATTGTGATGACAAAATCATGAAGCATTATGATGAAGGGCATGGTGCTTTGTGATGATAGGGTTCATGGAGCACTGAGATGAAAAGTGTCATGGAGCATTGTTATGACAGGTGTCTTGAAGCATTGTGATGACAAGGGCATGGAGCATTTTGATGAGAAGGATAGGAGAATTCTGATGACATGCGTCATGGAGCTTCGTGATGACAAGGGCATAGAACATTGTGATTACTGTGGTCTTGGAGCATTGAGATGAAAAGGGGCACGGAGCTTTGTGATTACAGGAGTAAAGGAGCATTGTGATGGAAAGGCAATCGAGCATTGTGATTAAATAGGCATGGAAACTTTTCATGACAGGGTTCAAGGAGGATTCTGATGACAAGTGTCAGGGAGCATTGTGATGACAAAAGTCACGAAACACTGTGATGACAAGGCTAATAGAGCATTGTGATGAGAAGGTCATGGAGCATTGGGCTGAAAATGTTCATGGAATATTGTGATAACCGGAGTCATGGAGCATTGTGATGACAAGCAATGGAGCATTGAGATGAGTAGACCATGGAGCCTTGTGATGACAAGTCTCATGGAGCATTCTGATGAAAAGGGGCATGGAGCATTGTGATTACTGGGTTCTTGGGGCACTGTGATGACAATGGTCATGGAGCCTTGTGATGAAAAGGCCTTGGAACATTTTGATGGCATGCGTCATGGAGAATTGTTATGACAGTGGTAAAGGAGCATTGTGTTGACAAAGGCATGGAGCATTTTGATGAGTAGGGCATCGAGCATGGTGATGACAAGCATCATGGAGCTTTGAGATGACAAATTCATGGAGCAATGTGATGAGAGCGTTCATGGAGCATTGTGATGACAATGGCATGGAGCATTGTGAAGCCAAAGGTCATGGACCTCTGTGAAGACAAATGTCATGTAGCATTTTGATGACAAGGGCATGGTGCATTGTGATGAGTAGGACAGAGAACAATGTGATGACAATGTCATGGAGAAGTTGGATGAAAAGTGTCATGGAACATTTTGGTGACAGTGGTTATGGATCATTGTGATGTCAAGGGTCATCGAGCATCGTGATGAAAAGGGTCATGGTGATTTTGATGACAGGGGTTATAGTACATTGTGACGTCAGGGGTCATGGAGCACTGTGATGATAAGGGCATGTAGCATTGTGATGACAGGGGTCATGGCACATTGTGATGACATGGTTGAGGGAGTATTGTGATGATTAGTGATGGAACATTGAGATATCAGTGGTGAGAGAGCATTTTGATGAGAATTGCATGGAGAATTTTGATGACAAGGTTTATGGAGCATTGTGATCACAAGCTTGTGTAGAATTGTGATGACAAGCGCATGGCATATTGTGATGACATGTGTCATGGAGCATTGTGCTGACAAGCACATGGAGCATTGTGGTGACAATGGAATGGAGCATTGTGATGACAGAGGCATGACGAATTGGTCTGACAAGTTTCATGGATTATTGTGATGACAGTGGGCATGGCGAATTGTGATGACAAGGGCATGGAGCATTGTGATGACAAGTTTATGGAGTATTGTGAAGACAGGTGTCCGGGAGCATTGTGATGACATATGTTCTGGTCCATTGTGATGAGAATGGCATGGAGACTTGTGATGCCAAGTGTCATGGAGGATTGTGATGTCAAACGTAATGGAGCATTGTGATGACAAGGTCTTGGAGCATTGTGATGACAAGGGCAAGGAGCATTGTGATGACAATGGCCATTGAGAAGTTTGATGACAAGGTCGTGAAGCATTGTGATGACAAGCGCATGTACCTTGCTATGACAGGGGTCATGGAGCATTGAGATTACAAATGCATGAAGAATGGTGATGACAAGGGCATGCAACATTATGATGAGAAGTGTTTTGGAGCATTGTGATGACAAGGACGTGGAGAATTGTGATGAAAAGGGACATGGAGCATTGTGAGGACCAGGGCATGGAGCACTGTGATGACAAGAACGTGGAGCATTGTGATGAGAAGTCCATGTTTAATTGTGATGACGAGTGTCATGGAGCACTATAATGACAAGGGGCATGGAGCATTGTGAGGACAGGTGTCATGGAGCATGGTGGTGACAGGGGTCATGGAGCATTGTGATGTTAAGTGTCATGAAACATTCTGATGACAAGCTTGTGGAGTACTGTGATGATAATGGCATGGAGCATTGTGATGGAAAGGGCATGGATCATTGTGATGAAAAGGGCATGGATCCTTTTCATGACAGCATACAAAGAGCATTCCAACCACAAGTGTCAGGGAGCATTGTGATG
This sequence comes from Mesoplodon densirostris, assembly GCF_025265405.1. Classification (NCBI taxonomy): domain Eukaryota; kingdom Metazoa; phylum Chordata; class Mammalia; order Artiodactyla; family Ziphiidae; genus Mesoplodon; species Mesoplodon densirostris. The sequence goes on from NC_082682.1 coordinate 6,206,621, forward strand.
ACACGTGTATGGAGCATTGTGAGGAGAAAGTTCATGGAGCATTGAGATGACAAGGGCATGCAGTATTGTGATGACAGGCATCATGGAGCGTTGTGATGACAAGTGTTATGGAACATTGTGATCACACGGGTTTGGAGCATTGCGATGACAGAGTTCATGGAGCATATTGATTTCAAGGAGCATGGATCTTTGTGATGATAAGACATGAAGCAATGTGATCCCAAGATGCATGGAGGATTGTGATGACAATGGTAATGGAGGAATGTGATGACAAGCGCATGGAGCATTGTGATGAAAAAGTCATGTAGCGTTTTGCTGACAAAGGCATGGAGCATTGTGATGACAAGTGTCATGAAGCACTGTGATGACAAATGTCAAGGAGCATTGTGATTACATGGGCCATGGAGCATTGGGATGACACGGCCAAGGATCATTGTGTTGACAAGTGTTATGGAGAATTTTGATGACAAGAGTACCGGATCATTGTGTTGTCAGAAGTCATGGAGCGTTGTGATGACAGTGGTCATGAAGCATTGGAATGACAAGGGTCATGGAGCATTGTGATCATAAGGTCATGGAGCATTGGGCTGAAAATGTTCATGGAGTATTGTGTTGAGAGGTGTCATGGAGCATTGTGATGACAATGTCCTGGAGCATTTAATGAGAAGACCATGGAGCCATGTGATGACAAGTCTCATGGAGCGTTCTCACGAAAAGCGGCATGGAGCATTGTGATTACTGTGGTCTTGGAGCATTGTGATGAATAGGGCATGGAGCATTGTGATGAAAAAGGCATGGAGCCTTGCCATGACAGGGTTCCAAGAGCATATTGACATCAAGTGTCAGGGACCATTGTGATGACAAGTGTATTGATCATAGTGATGCCAAAGCTCATGGAGCATTGTGATGAGAAGACCATGGAAAATTTTGATGACGAGAGTCATGGGGCATTGTGAGGACAAGTGTTATGGAACATTGTGATCACAAGGGATTGGAGCCTTGCGATGACAGAGGTCATGGAGCATTTTGAGTTCATTCTGATGACAATAGCATGAAGCACTATGATGATGGGCATGGTGCATTGTGATGACAGGGTTCATGGAGCATTGAGATGAAAAGTGGCATGGAGCATTCTAGTTACAAGGGTCTTGGAGCTTTGTGATGACAAGGGCATGCAGCATTGTAATCAGAAGGCCATGGATAATGGTGATGACGAGCGTCATGGTGCGTTGTGATGAGAAGTATTATGGAACATTGTGATCCGAAGTGTTTAGAGCATTGTGATGTCAGATGTCATGGAGCATTTTGATTTCATTTTGGTTAAAATAGCGTGAAGCAATATGATGATAGACATGTTGCATTGTGTTGACAGGGTTCATGGAGCAATGAGATGAAAAGTGGCATGGAGCATTGTGATTACAGGGTTCTTGGAGCATTGTGATGACAAGGACATGGAGCATTTTGATGAGAAGGCCATGGAGCCTTCTGAGGACCTGTGTCTTGGAGATTTTGATGACAAGGGCATGAAGCATTGTTGTAACAGGGTACTGAGAGCATTGTGATTTCAAAGGTTATGGAGCATTGTGATAAGAAGGCCGTGGAACATTGTGATGGCTGGGATCATGGAGCATGATTATGACAGTGGCAATGGAGCACTGTGTTGACAAAGGCATGGAGCATTGTGATGAGAAGGGCATCGAGAATTGTGATGACAAGCGTCATGGAACTTTGTGATGACAAGTGCATGGAGCATATGATGAGAGGTTTCAGGGAGCATTGTGATGACAATGGCATGGAGCATTGTGATGCCAAGGGTCATGGATCTGTGTGATAACAAATGTCACGGAGCAGTTTGATGACAAGGGCATGGTGCATTGTGATGAGAAGGGCAGGGAGCATTGTGATGACAGGTGTTATGGAACATTATGATGTCATGGCTCATGGAGAATTGTGATGATAGGGGCATGTAGCATGGTGATGACAGGTCTCATGGAACATTGTGAGATGACAAGTGTTTTGAGCATTGTGATGACAAATATCTTGGATCATTGAGATGACAAGGGCATGGAGTAGTGTGATGACAGGCATCATGGAGCATTGTGATGAGTGTGTTATGGAACATTGTGATCACAAGGGTTTGGAGCCTAGTGATGACAGAGGTCATGGATCATGTTGATTTCAAGGAGCATGGAACATTGTGATGACAAGGGCATGAAGCAATGTGATCCCAAGTTTCAGGGAGGATTGTGATGACAATGGTAAAGGAGAATTGTAATGAGAATCACATGGAGCACTGTGATGACAAGGTCATGTAGCATTTAGCTGACAAAGGCATGGAGCATTGTGATGACAAGTGTCATGGAACATTGTGATAACAGGGGTCATAGAGCATTAGGATGACAAGAGCATGGACCATTTTGATGAGAAGAGTCATGGAGCATTTTGATGACAAGAGCCACAGATCATTGTGTTGTCAGGGGTCATTGAGCGTTGTGATGACAGTGGTCATGGAGGATTGGGCTGGAAATGTTCTTGGAGCATTGTGAACACAAGGGAATGGAGCATTGTGGTGACAATATCCTGGAGCATTGTGATGAGATCACCATGGAGTCTTTTGATAACAAGTCTCATGGAGCAAGCTGATGGAAAGGGGCATGGAGCATTGTGATTACAGTTGTCTTGGAGCATTGTGATGACAAGAGCATGGAGCATTGTGATGAGAAGTCCATGGAACATTCTGATGACATGCATCATGGAGCTTTGTGATGACAATGGCAAGAGGCATTGTGATTACAGGGGTCTTGGAGCATTGTGATGAAAAGGGCATGGATCATTGTGATGACAAAGGCATGGAACCTTGTCATGACAGGGTTCAAGGAACATACTGACGACAAGTGTCAGGGAGCATTGTGATGACAAGTGTCATGGAGCACTGTGATGACAAGCATCATGGAGCCTTGTGATAACCGGGATCTTGGAGCATTGTGATTAAAAGTGAATGCATCGTTGTGATGAAAAAGGCATGGTGCCTTGTCATGACAGGTTTCAAGGAGCACCCAGACGACAAGTGTCAGGGAGCATTGTGATGAAAAGTGTATTGAGCATTGTGATGACAAATGTCATGGAGCATTGTGATGAGAAGACCATGGATAATTGGGATGACGAGCGTCATGGGGCGTTGTGATGACAAGTGTTATGGAACATTGTGATCACAAGGGTTTGGAGCATTGTGATGACAGAGGTCATGGAGCATTTTGATTTCATTGTGATGACAAAATCATGAAGCATTATGATGAAGGGCATGGTGCATTGTGATGATAGGGTTCATGGAGCACTGAGATGAAAAGTGTCAAGGAGCATTGTTATGACAGGTGTCTTGGAGCATTGTGATGACAAGGGCATGGAGCATTGTGATGAGAAGGCCAAGGAGAATTCTGATGACATGCGTCATGGATCTTCGTGATGACAAGGGCATAGAGCATTGTGGTTACAGGGGTCTTGGAGCATTGAGATGAAAAGGGGCGTGGAGCATTGTGATTACAGTGGTAAAGGAGCATTGTGATGACAAGGGAATTGAGAATTGTGATGAAATAGGCATGGAACCTTTTCATGACAGGGTTCAAGGAGGATTCTGCTGACAAGTGTCTGGGAGCATTGTGATGACAAAAGTCATGAAGCACTGTGATGACAGGGGTAATGGAGAATTGTGATGAGAAGGTCATGCATCATTGGGCTCAAAATATTCATGGAGTATTGTGATGACAAGGGAATGGAGCACTGTGATGACAAGGGAATGGAGCATTGAGATGAGTAGACCATGGAGCCTTGTGATGACAAGTCTCATGGAGCATTCTGATGAAAAGGGGTATGGAGCATTGTGATTACAGGGGTCTTGGAGCATTGTGATGACAATGGCGTGGAGCATTTTGATGAGAAGTCCATGGAGCTTTCTGATGATATGTGTCATGGAGTTTTGTGATGAAAAGGGCAAGGAGCTTTGTGATTACAGGGGTCTTGGAGCACTGTGATGACAATGGTCATGGAGCCTTGTGATGAACAGGCCGTGGAATATTTTGATGGCAGGGGTCATGGAGCAAACATTGTTATGACAGTGGTAATGGAGCATTGTGATGACAAAGGCATGGAGCATTTTGATGAGAAGGGTATCGAGCATTTTGATGACAAGCATCATGGAGCTTTGGGATGACAAAGTCATGGAGCAGTGTGATGAGAGGGTTCATGGAGCATTGTGATGACAATGGCATGGAGCATTGTGATGCCAAACGTAATGGACATTTGTGAGGACAAATGTCATGCAGCATTTTGATGACAAGGGCATGGTGCATTGTGATGAGTAAGACAGAGAGAAATGTGATGACAGGGTCATCGAGCAGATGGATGAAAAGTGTCATGGAACATTTTGATGACAGGTGTTATGGATCATTGTGATATCAAGGGTCATCGAGCATTGTGATGAAAAGGGTCATGGTACATTTTGATGACAGGGGTTATAATACATTGTGATGTCAGCGGTCATGGAGCACTGTGATGATAAGGGCAGGTAGCATTGTGATGACAGGGGTCATGGAACATTGTGATGACATGGTTGTGGGAGTATTGTGATGACCAGTGATGGAAAATTGTGATATCAGTGGTGAGAGAGCATTTTGATGAGAAGTGCTTGGAGAAATTTGAGGACAAGGTTTATGGAGCATTGTGATGACAAGCTTGTGGAGAATTGTGATGACAAGTGCATGGCATATTGTGATGACATGTGTCATGGAGCATTGTGCTGACAAGCATATGGAGCATTGTGGTGACAATGGCATGGAGCATTGTGATGACAGAGGCATGACGAATTGGCCTGAGAAGTTTCATGGATTATTGTGATGACAGTGGGCATGGTGAATTGTGATGAAAAGGGAACGGAGCGTTGGCATGACAAGTTTATGGATTATTGTGAAGACAGGTGTACGGAAGCATTGTGATGACATATGTTCTGGTCCTTTGTGATGAGAATGGCATGGAGAATTGTGAGGCCAAGTGTCATGGAGGATTGTGATGTCAAAAGTAATGGAGCGTTGTGATGACAAGGTCTTGGAGCATTGTGATGACAAGGGCAAGGAGCATTGTGATGACAAGGGCCATTGAGAAGTTTGATGACAAGGTCTTGAAGCATTGTGATGACAAGCGCATGTACCTTGCTATGACAGTGGTCATGGAGCATTGCGATTACAAATGCATGGAGAATGGTGATGACAAGAGCATGTAACATTGTGATGAGAAGTGTTTTGGAGCATTGTGATTGCAAGGACGTAGAGAATTGTGATGACAGGGACATGGAGCATTGTGAGGACCAGGGCATGGAGCACTGTGATGACAAGAACGTGGAGCATTGTGATGAGAAGTCCATGGATAATTGTTATGACGAGTGTCATGGAGCACTCTAATGACAAGGTGCTTGGAGCATTGTAGGGACAGGTGTCATGGAGCATTGTGGTGATAGGGGTCATGGATCATTGTGAGGACAAGTGTCATGGAGCATTCTGATGACAAGCTTGTGGAGTATTGTGATGAAAATGGCATGGAGAATTGTGATGGAAAGGGTATGGATCATTGTAATGAAAAAGGCATGGATCCTTTTCATGACAGGATTCAAGGAGCATTCCGAAGACAAGTGTCAAGGATCATTGTGAGGACAAGTGTATTGAACATTGTGATGACAAAGTTCATGGAGCATTGAGATGACAAGGGCATGCAGTATTGTGATGACAGGCATCATGGAGCGTTGTGATGACAAGTGTTATGGAACATTGTGATCACACGGGTTTGGAGCATTGCGATGACAGAGTTCATGGATCATATAGATTTCAAGGAGCATGGATCTTTGTGATGACAAAGACATGAAGCAATGTGATCCCAAGATGCATGGAGGATTGTGATGACAATGGTAATGGAGGAATGTGATGACAAGCGCATGGAGCATTGTGATGAAAAGGTCATGTAGCGTTTTGGTGACAAAGGCATGGAGCATTGTCATGACAAGTGTCATGGAGCACTATGATGACAAACGTCACGTAGCATTGTGATTACAGGACTCATGGAGCCTTGGGATGACACGGCCAAGGATCATTGTGTTGACAAGTGATATGGAGAATTTTGATGACAAGAGTCCCGGATCATTGTGTTGTCAGGGGTCATGGAGCGTTGTGATGACAGTTGTCATGGAGCATTGGGATGACAAGGGTCATGGAGCATTGTGATCATAAGGTTATGGAGTATTGGGTTGAAAATATTCATGGAGTATTGTGATGAGAGGTGTCATGGAGCATTGTGATGACAAGGGAATGGAGCATTGTGATGACAATGTCCTGGAGCATTTAATGAGAAGACCATGGAGCCATGTGATGACAAGTCTCATGGAGCATTCTCACGAAAATCGGCATGGAGCATTGTGATTTCTGTGGTCTTGGAGCTTTGTGATGAATAGGGCATGGAGCCTTTTGATGAAAATGGCATGGAGCCTTGCCATGACAGGGTTCCAAGAGCATATTGACCTCAAGTGTCAGGGACCACTGTGATGACAAGTGTATTGAGCATGGTGATAACAAAGCTCATGGAGCATTGTGATGAGAAGACCATGGATAATTTTGATGACGAGCGTCATGGGGCGTTGTGAGGACAAGTGTTATGGAACATTGTGATCACAAGGGATTGGAGCCTTGTGATGACAGAGGTCATGGAGCATTTTGAGTTCATTCTGATGACAATAGCATGAAGCACTATGATGATGGGCATGTTGCATTGTGAATACAGGGTTCATGGTGCTTTGAGAGAAAAAGTGGCATGGAGCTTTGTGATTACAGGGTTTTTGGAGCATTGTGATGACAAGGGCATGGAACACTGTGATACATGGGTCATGTAGGATTGTAACGACAAGGGCATGGATAATTGTGATGACAAGAGCATGGAGCATTGTGATGAAAAGTGCTTGGAGCCTTTTCATGACATGTTTCAAGGAGCATTCTGAAGACGAGTGTCAGGGATCATTGTGATGACAACTCTCTTTAGCATTGTGATGACAAAGATCATGGAGCACTGTGATGACAGGTGTCATGGAGCATTGTGATGAGAAGGTCATGGAGCATTGGGCTGAAAATATTCATGGAGTATTGTGGTGAGAGGGTTCATGGATCCTTTTGATGGCAATGGAATGGAGCATTGTGATGACAAGGTCCTGGAGTATTGTGAAGAGAAGACCATGGAGCCTTGTGATGACAAGTCTAATGGAGCATTCTGATGAAAAGGGGCATGGAGCATTGTGATTACAGGGCCCTGGAGCCTTGTAATGACAAGAGCAAGGAGTATTGTGATGAGAAGGCCATGGAGCATTCTCTTGATTTGTGTCATGGTGTTTTGTGATGACAAGGGCATGGACCATTGTGATTGCAGGCGTCTTGGAGCATTGTGATGACAAGGGTCATCGAGCCTTGTGAGGAGAAGGCCGTGGGACATTATGATGGGGAGGTCATTGAGCATTTTTATGACGGGGGTAATGGAGCATAGTGATGAAAAGGTCACGGTACATAGGTCTATAAAATTTCATGGATTATTGTGATGACAGTGGGTATGGAGCATTGTGATGACAAGGGCTCCGAACACTGTGATACATGGGTCATGGAGGATTGTAATGACATGGGCATGAAGCATTGTGATGAGAAGGGCATTGAGAATTGTGATGACAAGCGTCATGGAGCTTTGTGATGACAAGGGTCATGGAGCAGTGTGATAACAAATGTCATGGAGCAGTTTGATGACAAGGGCATGGTGCATTGTGATGAGAAGGGCAGGGAGCATTGTGATGACAGGTGTTATTGAACATTGTGATGTCAGGGCTCATGGAGCATTGTGATGATATGGGCATGTAGCATGGTGATGACAGGTGTCATGGAACATTGTGAGATGACAAGTGTTTTGAGCATTGTGATGACATACATCTTGGATCATTGAAATGACAAGGGCATGGAGTAATGTGATGACAGGCATCATGGAGCATTGTGATGAGTGTGTTATGGAACATAGTGATCACAAGGGTTTGGAGCATAGTGATGACAGAGGTCATGGATCATTTTGATTTCAAGGAGCATGGAACATTGTGATGACAAGGGCATGAAGCAATGTGATCCCAAGTTTCAGGGAGGATTGTGATGACAATGGTAATGGAGTATTGTGATGAAAATCACATGGAGCACTGTGATGACAAGGTCATGTAGCATTTTGCTGACAAAGGCATGGAGCATTGTGATGAGAAGTGTCATGAAACATTGTGATAACAGGGGTCATAGAGCATTAGGATGACAAGAGCATGGACCATTTTGATGAGAAGAGTCATGGAGCATTTTGATGACAAGAGCCACAGATCATTGTGTGGTCAGGGGTCCTTGAGCGTTGTGATGACAGTGGTCATGGAGGATTTGGCTGAAAATGTTCTTGGAGCATTATGAACACAAGGGAATGGAGCATTGTGGTGACAATATCCTGGAGCATTGTGCTGAGTTGACCATGGAGTCTTTTGATGACAAGTCTCATGGAGCAACCTGATGGAAAGGAGCATGGAGCATTGTGATTACAGTTGTCTTGGAACACTGTGATGACAAGAGCATGGAGCATTGTGATGAGAAGTCCATGCAACATTCTGATGACCTGCATCATGGAGCTTTGTGATGACAATGGCTAGAGGCATGGTGATTACAGGGGTCGAGGAGCTTTGTGATGAAAACGGCATGGATCATTGTGATGACAAAGGCATGGAGCCTTGCCATGACAGTGTTCAAGGAGCTCCCTGACGACAAGTGTCAGGGAGCATTGTGATGAAAAGTGCATTGAGCATTGTGATGACAGAGTTCATGGAGCATTGTGATGAGTAGACCATGGATAAATGTGATGACGAGCGTCATGGGGCGTTGTGATGACAAGTGTTATGGAACTTTGTGATCACAAGGGTTTGGAGCATTGTGATGACAGAGGTCATGGAGCATTTTGATTTCATTGTGATGACAAAATCATGAAGCATTATGATGAAGGGCATGGTGCTTTGTGATGATAGGGTTCATGGAGCACTGAGATGAAAAGTGTCATGGAGCATTGTTATGACAGGTGTCTTGAAGCATTGTGATGACAAGGGCATGGAGCATTTTGATGAGAAGGATAGGAGAATTCTGATGACATGCGTCATGGAGCTTCGTGATGACAAGGGCATAGAACATTGTGATTACTGTGGTCTTGGAGCATTGAGATGAAAAGGGGCACGGAGCTTTGTGATTACAGGAGTAAAGGAGCATTGTGATGGAAAGGCAATCGAGCATTGTGATTAAATAGGCATGGAAACTTTTCATGACAGGGTTCAAGGAGGATTCTGATGACAAGTGTCAGGGAGCATTGTGATGACAAAAGTCACGAAACACTGTGATGACAAGGCTAATAGAGCATTGTGATGAGAAGGACATGGAGCATTGGGCTGAAAATGTTCATGGAATATTGTGATAACCGGAGTCATGGAGCATTGTGATGACAAGCAATGGAGCATTGAGATGAGTAGACCATGGAGCCTTGTGATGACAAGTCTCATGGAGCATTCTGATGAAAAGGGGCATGGAGCATTGTGATTACAGGGTTCTTGGGGCACTGTGATGACAATGGTCATGGAGCCTTGTGATGAAAAGGCCTTGGAACATTTTGATGGCATGCGTCATGGAGAATTGTTATGACAGTGGTAAAGGAGCATTGTGTTGACAAAGGCATGGAGCATTTTGATGAGTAGGGCATCGAGCATGGTGATGACAAGCATCATGGAGCTTTGAGATGACAAATTCATGGAGCAATGTGATGAGAGCGTTCATGGAGAATTGTGATGACAATGGCATGGAGCATTGTGAAGCCAAAGGTCATGGACCTCTGTGAAGACAAATGTCATGTAGCATTTTGATGACAAGGGCATGGTGCATTGTGATGAGTAGGACAGAGAACAATGTGATGACAATGTCATGGAGAAGTTGGATGAAAAGTGTCATGGAACATTTTGGTGACAGTGGTTATGGATCATTGTGATGTCAAGGGTCATCGAGCATCGTGATGAAAAGGGTCATGGTGCATTTTGATGACAGGGGTTATAGTACATTGTGACGTCAGGGGTCATGGAGCACTGTGATGATAAGGGCATGTAGCATTGTGATGACAGGGGTCATGGCACATTGTGATGACATGGTTGAGGGAGTATTGTGATGATTAGTGATGGAACATTGAGATATCAGTGGTGAGAGAGCATTTTGATGAGAATTGCATGGAGAATTTTGATGACAAGGTTTATGGAGCATTGTGATCACAAGCTTGTGTAGAATTGTGATGACAAGCGCATGGCATATTGTGATGACATGTGTCATGGAGCATTGTGCTGACAAGCACATGGAGCATTGTGGTGACAATGGAATGGAGCATTGTGATGACAGAGGCATGACGAATTGGTCTGACAAGTTTCATGGATTATTGTGATGACAGTGGGCATGGCGAATTGTGATGACAAGGGCATGGAGCATTGTGATGACAAGTTTATGGAGTATTGTGAAGACAGGTGTCCGGGAGCATTGTGATGACATATGTTCTGGTCCATTGTGATGAGAATGGCATGGAGACTTGTGATGCCAAGTGTCATGGAGGATTGTGATGTCAAACGTAATGGAGCATTGTGATGACAAGGTCTTGGAGCATTGTGATGACAAGGGCAAGGAGCATTGTGATGACAATGGCCATTGAGAAGTTTGATGACAAGGTCGTGAAGCATTGTGATGACAAGCGCATGTACCTTGCTATGACAGGGGTCATGGAGCATTGAGATTACAAATGCATGAAGAATGGTGATGACAAGGGCATGCAACATTATGATGAGAAGTGTTTTGGAGCATTGTGATGACAAGGACGTGGAGAATTGTGATGAAAAGGGACATGGAGCATTGTGAGGACCAGGGCATGGAGCACTGTGATGACAAGAACGTGGAGCATTGTGATGAGAAGTCCATGTTTAATTGTGATGACGAGTGTCATGGAGCACTATAATGACAAGGGGCATGGAGCATTGTGAGGACAGGTGTCATGGAGCATGGTGGTGACAGGGGTCATGGAGCATTGTGATGTTAAGTGTCATGAAACATTCTGATGACAAGCTTGTGGAGTACTGTGATGATAATGGCATGGAGCATTGTGATGGAAAGGGCATGGATCATTGTGATGAAAAGGGCATGGATCCTTTTCATGACAGCATACAAAGAGCATTCCAACCACAAGTGTCAGGGAGCATTGTGATGACACGTGTATGGAGCATTGTGAGGAGAAAGTTCATGGAGCATTGAGATGACAAGGGCATGCAGTATTGTGATGACAGGCATCATGGAGCGTTGTGATGACAAGTGTTATGGACATTGTGATCACACGGGTTTGGAGCATTGCGATGACAGAGTTCATGGAGCATATTGATTTCAAGGAGCATGGATCTTTGTGATGATAAGACATGAAGCAATGTGATCCCAAGATGCATGGAGGATTGTGATGACAATGGTAATGGAGGAATGTGATGACAAGCGCATGGAGCATTGTGATGAAAAAGTCATGTAGCGTTTTGCTGACAAAGGCATGGAGCATTGTGATGACAAGTGTCATGAAGCACTGTGATGACAAATGTCAAGGAGCATTGTGATTACATGGGCCATGGAGCATTGGGATGACACGGCCAAGGATCATTGTGTTGACAAGTGTTATGGAGAATTTTGATGACAAGAGTACCGGATCATTGTGTTGTCAGAAGTCATGGAGCGTTGTGATGACAGTGGTCATGAAGCATTGGAATGACAAGGGTCATGGAGCATTGTGATCATAAGGTCATGGAGCATTGGGCTGAAAATGTTCATGGAGTATTGTGTTGAGAGGTGTCATGGAGCATTGTGATGACAATGTCCTGGAGCATTTAATGAGAAGACCATGGAGCCATGTGATGACAAGTCTCATGGAGCATTCTCACGAAAAGCGGCATGGAGCATTGTGATTACTGTGGTCTTGGAGCATTGTGATGAATAGGGCATGGAGCATTGTGATGAAAAAGGCATGGAGCCTTGCCATGACAGGGTTCCAAGAGCATATTGACATCAAGTGTCAGGGACCATTGTGATGACAAGTGTATTGATCATAGTGATGCCAAAGCTCATGGAGCATTGTGATGAGAAGACCATGGAAAATTTTGATGACGAGAGTCATGGGGCATTGTGAGGACAAGTGTTATGGAACATTGTGATCACAAGGGATTGGAGCCTTGCGATGACAGAGGTCATGGAGCATTTTGAGTTCATTCTGATGACAATAGCATGAAGCACTATGATGATGGGCATGGTGCATTGTGATGACAGGGTTCATGGAGCATTGAGATGAAAAGTGGCATGGAGCATTCTAGTTACAAGGGTCTTGGAGCTTTGTGATGACAAGGGCATGCAGCATTGTAATCAGAAGGCCATGGATAATGGTGATGACGAGCGTCATGGTGCGTTGTGATGAGAAGTATTATGGAACATTGTGATCCGAAGTGTTTAGAGCATTGTGATGTCAGATGTCATGGAGCATTTTGATTTCATTTTGGTTAAAATAGCGTGAAGCAATATGATGATAGACATGTTGCATTGTGTTGACAGGGTTCATGGAGCAATGAGATGAAAAGTGGCATGGAGCATTGTGATTACAGGGTTCTTGGAGCATTGTGATGACAAGGACATGGAGCATTTTGATGAGAAGGCCATGGAGCCTTCTGAGGACCTGTGTCTTGGAGATTTTGATGACAAGGGCATGAAGCATTGTTGTAACAGGGTACTGAGAGCATTGTGATTTCAAAGGTTATGGAGCATTGTGATAAGAAGGCCGTGGAACATTGTGATGGCTGGGATCATGGAGCATGATTATGACAGTGGCAATGGAGCACTGTGTTGACAAAGGCATGGAGCATTGTGATGAGAAGGGCATCGAGAATTGTGATGACAAGCGTCATGGAACTTTGTGATGACAAGTGCATGGAGCATATGATGAGAGGTTTCAGGGAGCATTGTGATGACAATGGCATGGAGCATTGTGATGCCAAGGGTCATGGATCTGTGTGATAACAAATGTCACGGAGCAGTTTGATGACAAGGGCATGGTGCATTGTGATGAGAAGGGCAGGGAGCATTGTGATGACAGGTGTTATGGAACATTATGATGTCATGGCTCATGGAGAATTGTGATGATAGGGGCATGTAGCATGGTGATGACAGGTCTCATGGAACATTGTGAGATGACAAGTGTTTTGAGCATTGTGATGACAAATATCTTGGATCATTGAGATGACAAGGGCATGGAGTAGTGTGATGACAGGCATCATGGAGCATTGTGATGAGTGTGTTATGGAACATTGTGATCACAAGGGTTTGGAGCCTAGTGATGACAGAGGTCATGGATCATGTTGATTTCAAGGAGCATGGAACATTGTGATGACAAGGGCATGAAGCAATGTGATCCCAAGTTTCAGGGAGGATTGTGATGACAATGGTAAAGGAGAATTGTAATGAGAATCACATGGAGCACTGTGATGACAAGGTCATGTAGCATTTAGCTGACAAAGGCATGGAGCATTGTGATGACAAGTGTCATGGAACATTGTGATAACAGGGGTCATAGAGCATTAGGATGACAAGAGCATGGACCATTTTGATGAGAAGAGTCATGGAGCATTTTGATGACAAGAGCCACAGATCATTGTGTTGTCAGGGGTCATTGAGCGTTGTGATGACAGTGGTCATGGAGGATTGGGCTGAAAATGTTCTTGGAGCATTGTGAAAACAAGGGAATGGAGCATTGTGGTGACAATATCCTGGAGCATTGTGCTGACATGACCATGGTGTCTTTTGATAACAAGTCTCATGGAGCAAGCTGATGGAAAGGGGCATGGAGCATTGTGATTACAGTTGTCTTGGAGCATTGTGATGACAAGAGCATGGAGCATTGTGATGAGAAGTCCATGGAACATTCTGATGACATGCATCATGGAGCTTTGTGATGACAATGGCAAGAGGCATTGTGATTAAAGGGGTCTTGGAGCATTGTGATGAAAAGGGCATGGATCATTGTGATGACAAAGGCATGGAACCTTGTCATGACAGGGTTCAAGGAACATACTGACGACAAGTGTCAGGGAGCATTGTGATGACAAGTGTCATGGAGCACTGTGATGACAAGCATCATGGAGCCTTGTGATAACCGGGATCTTGGAGCATTGTGATGAAAAGTGAATGCATCATTGTGATGGAAAACGCATGGTGCCTTGTCATGACAGGTTTCAAGGAGCACCCAGACGACAAGTGTCAGGGAGCATTGTGATGAAAAGTGTATTGAGCATTGTGATGACAAAGGTCATGGAGCATTGTGATGAGAAGACCATGGATAATTGGGATGACGAGGGTCATGGGGCGTTGTGATGACAAGTGTTATGGAACATTGTGATCACAAGGGTTTGGAGCATTGTGATGACGGAGGTCATGGAGCATTTTGATTTCATTGTGATGACAAAATCATGAAGCATTATGATGAAGGGCATGGTGCATTGTGATGATAGGGTTCATGGAGCACTGAGATGAAAAGTGTCATGGAGCATTGTTATGACAGGTGTCTTGAAGCATTGTGATGACAAGGGCATGGAGCATTTTGATGAGAAGGCTAGGAGAATTCTGATGACATGCGTCATGGATCTTCGTGATGACAAGGGCATAGAACATTGTGATTACTGTGGTCTTGTAGCATTGAGATGAAAAGGGGCACGGAGCTTTGTGATTACAGGAGTAAAGGAGCATTGTGATGGAAAGGCAATCGAGCATTGTGATGAAATAGGCATGGAAACTTTTCATGACAGGGTTCAAGGAGGATTCTGATGACAAGTGTCAGGGAGCATTGTGATGACAAAAGTCACGAAACACTGTGATGACAAGGCTAATAGAGCATTGTGATGAGAATGTCATGGAACATTGGGCTGAAAATATTCATGGAATATTGTGATAACCGGAGTCATGGAGCCTTGTGATTACAAGCAATGGAGCATTGAGATGAGTAGACCATGGAGCCTTGTGATGACAAGTCTCATGGAGCATTCTGATGAAAAGGGGCATGGAGCATTGTGATTACAGGGTTCTTGGGGCACTGTGATGACAATGGTCATGGAGCCTTGTGATGAAAAGGCCTTGGAACATTTTGATGGCATGCGTCATGGAGAATTGTTATGACAGTGGTAAAGGAGCATTGTGTTGACAAAGGCATGGAGCATTTTGATGAGTAGGGCATCGAGCATGGTGATGACAAGCATCATGGAGCTTTGAGATGACAAATTCATGGAGCAATGTGATGAGAGCGTTCATGGAGCATTGTGATGACAATGGCATGGAGCATTGTGAAGCCAAAGGTCATGGACCTCTGTGAAGACAAATGTCATGTAGCATTTTGATGACAAGGGCATGGTGCATTGTGATGAGTAGGACAGAGAACAATGTGATGACAATGTCATGGAGAAGTTGGATGAAAAGTGTCATGGAACATTTTGGTGACAGTGGTTATGGATCATTGTGATGTCAAGGGTCATCGAGCATCGTGATGAAAAGGGTCATGGTGATTTTGATGACAGGGGTTATAGTACATTGTGACGTCAGGGGTCATGGAGCACTGTGATGATAAGGGCATGTAGCATTGTGATGACAGGGGTCATGGCACATTGTGATCACATGGTTGAGGGAGTATTGTGATGATTAGTGATGGAACATTGAGATATCAGTGGTGAGAGAGCATTTTGATGAGAATTGCATGAAGAATTTTGATGACAAGGTTTATAGAGCATTGTGATCACAAGCTTGTGTAGAATTGTGATGACAAGCGCATGGCATATTGTGATGACATGTGTCATGGAGCATTGTGCTGACAAGCACATGGAGCATTGTGGTGACAATGGAATGGAGCATTGTGATGACAGAGGCATGACGAATTGGTCTGACAAGTATCATGGATTATTGTGATGACAGTGGGCATGGCGAATTGTGATGACAAGGGCATGGAGCATTGTGATGACAAGTTTATGGAGTATTGTGAAGACAGGTGTCCGGGAGCATTGTGATGACATATTTTCTGGTCCATTGTGATGAGAATGACATGGAGACTTGTGATGCCAAGTGTCATGGAGGATTGTGATGTCAAACGTAATGGAGCATTGTGATGACAAGGTCTTGGAGCATTGTGATGACAAGGGCAAGGAGCATTGTGATGACAATGGCCATTGAGAAGTTTGATGACAAGGTCGTGAAGCATTGTGATGACAAGCGCATGTACCTTGCTATGACAGGGGTCATGGAGTATTGAGATTACAAATGCATGAAGAATGGTGATGACAAGGGCATGCAACATTATGATGAGAAGTGTTTTGAAGCATTGTGATGACAAGGACGTGGAGAATTGTGATGAAAAGGGACATGGAGCATTGTGAGGACCAGGACATGGAGCACTGTGATGACAAGAACGTGGAGCATTGTGATGAGAAGTCCATGTTTAATTGTGATGACGAGTGTCATGGAGCACTATAATGACAAGGGGCATGGAGCATTGTGAGGACAGGTGTCATGGAGCATGGTGGTGACAGGGGTCATGGAGCATTGTGATGTTAAGTGTCATGAAGCATTCTGATGACAAGCTTGTGGAGTACTGTGATGATAATGGCATGGAGCATTGTGATGGAAAGGGCATGGATCATTGTGATGAAAAAGGCATGGATCGTTTTCATGACAGGATTCAAAGAGCATTCCAACCACAAGTGTCAGGGAGCATTGTGATGACACGTGTATGGAGCATTGTGAGGAGAAAGTTCATGGAGCATTGAGATGACAAGGGCATGCAGTATTGTGATGACAGGCATCATGGAGCGTTGTGATGACAAGTGTTATGGAACATTGTGATCACACGGGTTTGGAGCATTGCGATGACAGAGTTCATGGAGCATATTGATTTCAAGGAGCATGGATCTTTGTGATGACAAGACATGAAGCAATGTGATCCCAACATGCATGGAGGATTGTGATGACAATGGTAAAGGAGGAAGGTGATGACAAGCGCATGGAGCATTGTGATGAAAAGGTCATGTAGCGTTTTGCTGACAAAGGCATGGAGCATTGTGATGACAAGTGTCATGGAGCACTGTGATGACAAATATCACGTAGCATTGTGATTACAGGGGCCATGGAGCCTTGGGATGACACGGCCAAGGATCATTGTGTTGACAAGTGATATGGAGAATTTTGATGACAAGAGTCCCGGATCATTGTGTTGTCAGGGGTCATGGAGCGTTGTGATGACAGTTGTCATGGAGCATTGGGATGACAAGGGTCATGGAGCATTGTGATCATAAGGTTATGGAGCATTGGGCTGAAAATGTTCATGGAGTATTGTGTTGAGAGGTGTCATGGAGCATTGTGATGACAATGTCCTGGAGCATTTAATGAGAAGACCATGGAGCCATGTGATGACAAGTCTCATGGAGCGTTCTCATGAAAAGCGGCATGGAGCATTGTGATTACTGTGGTCTTGGAGCATTGTGATGAATAGGGCATGGAGCATTTTGATGAAAAAGGCATGGAGCCTTGCCATGACAGGGTTCCAATTGCATATTGACATCAAGTGTCAGGGACCATTGTGATGACAAGTGTATTGATCATAGTGATGCCAAAGCTCATGGAGCATTGTGATGAGAAGACCATGGAAAATTTTGATGACGAGAGTCATGGGGCATTGTGAGGACAAGTGTTATGGAACATTGTTATCACAAGGGATTGGAGCCTTGCGATGACAGGGGTCATGGAGCATTTTGAGTTCATTCTGATGACAATAGCATGAAGCACTATGATGATGGGCATGGTGCATTTTGATGACAGGGTTCATGGAGCATTGAGATGAAAAGGGGCATGGAGCATTGTAGTTACAAGGGTCTTGGAGCTTTGTGATGACAAGGGCATGCAGCATTGTGATGAGAAGGCCATGGATAATGGTGATGACGAGCGTCATGGGGCGTTGTGATGAGAAGTATTATGGAACATTGTGATCCGAAGTGTTTAGAGCATTGTGATGTCAGATGTCATGGAGCATTTTGATTTCATTTTGGTTAAAATAGCGTGAAGTAATATGATGATAGACATTTTGCATTGTGTTGACAGGGTTCATGGAGCAATGAGATGAAAAGTGGCATGGAGCATTGTGATTACAGGGTTCTTGGAGCATTGTGATGACAAGGACATGGAGCATTGTGATGAGAAGGCCATGGAGCCTTCTGAGGACCTGTGTCTTGGAGATTTTGATGACAAGGGCATGAAGCATTGTTGTAACAGTGTACTGAGAGCATTGTGATTTCAAAGGTTATGGAGCATTGTGATAAGAAGGCCGTGGAACATTGTGATGGCTGGGATCATGGAGCATGGTTATGACAGTGGCAATGGAGCATTGTGTTGACAAAGGCATGGAGCATTGTGATGAGAAGGGCATCGAGAATTGTGATGACAAGCGTCATGGAACTTTGTGATGACAAGTGCATGGAGCATATGATGAGAGGTTTCAGGGAGTATTGTGATGACAATGGCATGGAGCATTGTGATGCCAAGGGTCATGGATCTGTGTGATAACAAATGTCACGGAGCAGTTTGATGACAAGGGCATGGTGCATTGTGATGAGAAGGGCAGGGAGCATTGTGATGACAGGTGTTATGGAACATTATGATGTCATGGCTCATGGAGAATTGTGATGATAGGGGCATGTAGCATGGTGATGACAGGTCTCATGGAACATTGTGAGATGACAAGTGTTTTGAGCATTGTGATGACAAACATCTTGGATCATTGAGATGACAAGGGCATGGTGTAGTGTGATGACAGGCATCATGGAGCATTGTGATGAGTGTGTTATGGAACATTGTGATCACAAGGGTTTGGAGCCTAGTGATGACAGAGGTCATGGATCATGTTGATTTCAAGGAGCATGGAACATTGTGATGACAAGGGCATGAAGCAATGTGATCCCAAGTTTCAGGGAGGATTGTGATGACAATGGTAAAGGAGAATTGTAATGAGAATCACATGGAGCACTGTGATGACAAGGTCATGTAGCATTTAGCTGACAAAGGCATGGAGCATTGTGATGACAAGTGTCATGGAACATTGTGATAACAGGGGTCATAGAGCATTAGGATGACAAGAGCATGGACCATTTTGATGAGAAGAGTCATGGAGCATTTTGATGACAAGAGCCACAGATCATTGTGTTGTCAGGGGTCATTGAGCGTTGTGATGACAGTGGTCATGGAGGATTGGGCTGGAAATGTTCTTGGAGCATTGTGAACACAAGGGAATGGAGCATTGTGGTGACAATATCCTGGAGCATTGTGATGAGATCACCATGGAGTCTTTTGATAACAAGTCTCATGGAGCAAGCTGATGGAAAGGGGCATGGAGCATTGTGATTACAGTTGTCTTGGAGCATTGTGATGACAAGAGCATGGAGCATTGTGATGAGAAGTCCATGGAACATTCTGATGACATGCATCATGGAGCTTTGTGATGACAATGGCAAGAGGCATTGTGATTACAGGGGTCTTGGAGCATTGTGATGAAAAGGGCATGGATCATTGTGATGACAAAGGCATGGAACCTTGTCATGACAGGGTTCAAGGAACATACTGACGACAAGTGTCAGGGAGCATTGTGATGACAAGTGTCATGGAGCACTGTGATGACAAGCATCATGGAGCCTTGTGATAACCGGGATCTTGGAGCATTGTGATTAAAAGTGAATGCATCGTTGTGATGAAAAAGGCATGGTGCCTTGTCATGACAGGTTTCAAGGAGCACCCAGACGACAAGTGTCAGGGAGCATTGTGATGAAAAGTGTATTGAGCATTGTGATGACAAAGGTCATGGAGCATTGTGATGAGAAGACCATGGATAATTGGGATGACGAGCGTCATGGGGCGTTGTGATGACAAGTGTTATGGAACATTGTGATCACAAGGGTTTGGAGCATTGTGATGACAGAGGTCATGGAGCATTTTGATTTCATTGTGATGACAAAATCATGAAGCATTATGATGAAGGGCATGGTGCATTGTGATGATAGGGTTCATGGAGCACTGAGATGAAAAGTGTCAAGGAGCATTGTTATGACAGGTGTCTTGGAGCATTGTGATGACAAGGGCATGGAGCATTGTGATGAGAAGGCCAAGGAGAATTCTGATGACATGCGTCATGGATCTTCGTGATGACAAGGGCATAGAGCATTGTGGTTACAGGGGTCTTGGAGCATTGAGATGAAAAGGGGCGTGGAGCATTGTGATTACAGTGGTAAAGGAGCATTGTGATGACAAGGGAATTGAGAATTGTGATGAAATAGGCATGGAACCTTTTCATGACAGGGTTCAAGGAGGATTCTGCTGACAAGTGTCTGGGAGCATTGTGATGACAAAAGTCATGAAGCACTGTGATGACAGGGGTAATGGAGAATTGTGATGAGAAGGTCATGCATCATTGGGCTCAAAATATTCATGGAGTATTGTGATGACAAGGGAATGGAGCACTGTGATGACAAGGGAATGGAGCATTGAGATGAGTAGACCATGGAGCCTTGTGATGACAAGTCTCATGGAGCATTCTGATGAAAAGGGGTATGGAGCATTGTGATTACAGGGGTCTTGGAGCATTGTGATGACAATGGCGTGGAGCATTTTGATGAGAAGTCCATGGAGCTTTCTGATGATATGTGTCATGGAGTTTTGTGATGAAAAGGGCAAGGAGCTTTGTGATTACAGGGGTCTTGGAGCACTGTGATGACAATGGTCATGGAGCCTTGTGATGAACAGGCCGTGGAATATTTTGATGGCAGGGGTCATGGAGCAAACATTGTTATGACAGTGGTAATGGAGCATTGTGATGACAAAGGCATGGAGCATTTTGATGAGAAGGGTATCGAGCATTTTGATGACAAGCATCATGGAGCTTTGGGATGACAAAGTCATGGAGCAGTGTGATGAGAGGGTTCATGGAGCATTGTGATGACAATGGCATGGAGCATTGTGATGCCAAACGTAATGGACATTTGTGATGACAAATGTCATGCAGCATTTTGATGACAAGGGCATGGTGCATTGTGATGAGTAAGACAGAGAGAAATGTGATGACAGGGTCATCGAGCAGATGGATGAAAAGTGTCATGGAACATTTTGATGACAGGTGTTATGGATCATTGTGATATCAAGGGTCATCGAGCATTGTGATGAAAAGGGTCATGGTACATTTTGATGACAGGGGTTATAATACATTGTGATGTCAGCGGTCATGGAGCACTGTGATGATAAGGGCAGGTAGCATTGTGATGACAGGGGTCATGGAACATTGTGATGACATGGTTGTGGGAGTATTGTGATGACCAGTGATGGAAAATTGTGATATCAGTGGTGAGAGAGCATTTTGATGAGAAGTGCTTGGAGAAATTTGAGGACAAGGTTTATGGAGCATTGTGATAACAAGCTTGTGGAGAATTGTGATGACAAGTGCATGGCATATTGTGATGACATGTGTCATGGAGCATTGTGCTGACAAGCATATGGAGCATTGTGGTGACAATGGCATGGAGCATTGTGATGACAGAGGCATGACGAATTGGCCTGAGAAGTTTCATGGATTATTGTGATGACAGTGGGCATGGTGAATTGTGATGAAAAGGGAACGGAGCGTTCGCATGACAAGTTTATGGATTATTGTGAAGACAGGTGTACGGAAGCATTGTGATGACATATGTTCTGGTCCATTGTGATGAGAATGGCATGGAGAATTGTGAGGCCAAGTGTCATGGAGGATTGTGATGTCAAACGTAATGGAGCGTTGTGATGACAAGGTCTTGGAGCATTGTGATGACAAGGGCAAGGAGCATTGTGATGACAAGGGCCATTGAGAAGTTTGATGACAAGGTCTTGAAGCATTGTGATGACAAGCACATGTACCTTGCTATGACAGTGGTCATGGAGCATTGCAATTACAAATGCATGGAGAATGGTGATGACAAGAGCATGTAACATTGTGATGAGAAGTGTTTTGGAGCATTGTGATGACAAGGACTTAGAGAATTGCGATGACAGGGACATGGAGCATTGTGAGGACCAGGGCATGGAGCACTGTGATGACAAGAACGTGGAGCATTGTGATGAGAAGTCCATGGATAATTGTTATGACGAGTGTCATGGAACACTCTAATGACAAGGGGCTTGGAGCATTGTAGGGACAGGTGTCATGGAGCATTGTGGTGATAGGGGTCATGGATCATTGTGAGGACAAGTGTCATGGAGCATTCTGATGACAAGCTTGTGGAGTATTGTGATGAAAATGGAATGGAGAATTGTGATGGAAAGGGTATGGATAATTGTAATGAAAAAGGCATGGATCCTTTTCATGACAGGATTCAAGGAGCATTCCGAAGACAAGTGTCAAGGATCATTGTGATGACAAGTGTATTGAACATTGTGATGACAAAGTTCATGGAGCATTGAGATGACAAGGGCATGCAGTATTGTGATGACAGGCATCATGGAGCGTTGTGATGACAAGTGTTATGGAACATTGTGATCACACGGGTTTGGAGCATTGTGATGACAGTGTTCATGGATCATATTGATTTCAAGGAGCATGGATCTTTGTGATGACAAAGACATGAAGCAATGTGATCCCAAGATGCATGGAGGATTGTGATGACAATGGTAATGGAGGAATGTGATGACAAGCGCATGGAGCATTGTGATGAAAAGGTCATGTAGCGTTTTGGTGACAAAGGCATGGAGCATTGTCATGACAAGTGTCATGGAGCACTATGATGACAAACGTCACGTAGCATTGTGATTACAGGGGTCATGGAGCATTGGGATGGCACGGCCAAGGATCATTGTGTTGACAAGTGATATGGAGAATTTTGATGACAAGAGTCCCGGATCATTGTGTTGTCAGGGGTCATGGAGCGTTGTGATGACAGTTGTCATGGAGCATTGGGATGACAAGGGTCATGGAGCATTGTGATCATAAGGTTATGGAGCATTGGGCTGAAAATATTCATGGAGTATTGTGATGAGAGGTGTCATGGAGCATTGTGATGACAAGGGAATGGAGCATTGTGATGACAATGTCCTGGAGCATTTAATGAGAAGACCATGTAGCCATGTGATGACAAGTCTCATGGAGCATTCTCACGAAAATCGGCATGGAGCATTGTGATTTCTGTGGTCTTGGAGCTTTGTGATGAATAGGGCATGGAGCCTTGTGATGAAAATGGCATGGAGCCTTGCCATGACAGGGTTCCAAGAGCATATTGACATCAAGTGTCAGGGACCACTGTGATGACAAGTGTATTGAGCATGGTGATACCAAAGCTCATGGAGCATTGTGATGAGAAGACCATGGATAATTTTGATGACGAGCGTCATGGGGCGTTATGAGGACAAGTGTTATAGAACATTGTGATCACAAGGGATTGGAGCCTTGTGATGACAGAGGTCATGGAGCATTTTGAGTTCATTCTGATGACAATAGCATGAAGCACTATGATGATGGGCATGGTGCATTGTGATGGCAGTGTTCATGGAGCAATGAGATGAAAAGGTGCATGGAACATTGTAGTTACAAGTGTCTTGGAGCTTTGTGATGAGAAGGGCATGCAGCATTGTGATAAGAAGGCCATGGAGGATTCTGATGACATGTGTCATGGAGCTTTGTGATGACAAGAGCGTGGAGCATTGTGATGAGAAGACCATGGATAATGGTGATGACGAGCGTCATGGGGCGTTGTGATGAAAAGTGTTATGGAACATTGAGATCTCAAGGCTTTAGAGCATTGTGATGGCAGATGTCATGGAGCATTTTGATTTCATTTTGGTTACAATAGCGTGAAGCAATATGATGATGGACATGTTGCATTGTGAATACAGGGTTCATGGAGCTTTGAGAGAAAAAGTGGCATGGAGCTTTGTGATTACAGGGTTTTTGGAGCATTGTGATGACAAGGGCATGGAACCCTGTGATACATGGGTCATGTAGGATTGTAACGACAAGGGCATGGATAATTGTGATGACAAGAGCATGTAACATTCTGATGAGAAGTGTCATGGAGCATTGTGATTACAAGGATCTAGGAGCTTTGGATGACAGATGTCATGGATCATTTTGATTTGATTGTGATGACAATAGCCTGAAGCATTATGATGATGGGCATTGTCCATTGAGATGACAGGTGTAATGGAGCATTGAGATGAAAAGGGGCATGGAGCTTTGTGATTTCAGTGGTATAGGAGCATTGTGATGACAAGAGCATGGAGCATTGTGATGAAAAGTGCTTGGAGCCTTTTCATGACATGTTTCAAGGAGCATTCTGAAGACGAGTGTCAGGGAGCATTGTGATGACAACTCTCTTTAGCATTGTGATGACAAAGATCATGGAGCACTGTGATGACAGGTGTCATGGAGCATTGTGATGAGAAGGTCATGGAGCATTGGGCTGAAAATATTCATGGAGTATTGTGGTGAGAGGGTTCATGGATCCTTTTGATGGCAATGGAATGGAGCATTGTGATGACAAGGTCCTGGAGTATTGTGAAGAGAAGACCATGGAGCCTTGTGATGACAAGTCTAATGGAGCATTCTGATGAAAAGGGGCATGGAGCATTGTGATTACAGGGCCCTGGAGCCTTGTAATAACAAGAGCAAGGAATATTGTGATGAGAAGGCCATGGAGCATTCTCTTGATTTGTGTCATGGTGTTTTGTGATGACAAGGGCATGGACCATTGTGATTGCAGGCGTCTTGGAGCATTGTGATGACAAGGGTCATCGAGCCTTGTGAGGAGAAGGCCGTGGGACATTATGATGGGGAGGTCATTGAGCATTGTTATGACGGGGGTAATGGAGCATAGTGATGAAAAGGTCACGGTACATAGGTCTATAAAATTTCATGGATTATTGTGATGACAGTGGGTATGGAGCATTGTGATGACAAGGGCTCCGAACACTGTGATACATGGGTCATGGAGGATTGTAATGACATGGGCATGAAGCATTGTGATGAGAAGGGCATTGAGAATTGTGATGACAAGCGTCATGGAGCTTTGTGATGACAAGGGTCATGGAGCTGTGTGATAACAAATGTCATGGAGCAGTTTGATGACAAGGGCATGGTGCATTGTGATGAGAAGGGCAGGGAGCATTGTGATGACAGGTGTTATGGAACATTGTGATGTCAGGGCTCATGGAGCATTGTGATGATATGGGCATGTAGCATGGTGATGACAGGTGTCATGGAACATTGTGAGATGACAAGTGTTTTGAGCATTGTGATGACATACATCTTGGATCATTGAAATGACAAGGGCATGGAGTAATGTGATGACAGGCATCATGGAGCATTGTGATGAGTGTGTTATGGAACATAGTGATCACAAGGGTTTGGAGCATAGTGATGACAGAGGTCATGGATCATTTTGATTTCAAGGAGCATGGAACATTGTGATGACAAGGGCATGAAGCAATGTGATCCCAAGTTTCAGGGAGGATTGTGATGACAATGGTAATGGAGTATTGTGATGAAAATCACATGGAGCACTGTGATGACAAGGTCATGTAGCATTTTGCTGACAAAGGCATGGAGCATTGTGATGAGAAGTGTCATGAAACATTGTGATAACAGGGGTCATAGAGCATTAGGATGACAAGAGCATGGACCATTTTGATGAGAAGAGTCATGGAGCATTTTGATGACAAGAGCCACAGATCATTGTGTGGTCAGGGGTCCTTGAGCGTTGTGATGACAGTGGTCATGGAGGATTTGGCTGAAAATGTTCTTGGAGCATTATGAACACAAGGGAATGGAGCATTGTGGTGACAATATCCTGGAGCATTGTGCTGAGTTGACCATGGAGTCTTTTGATGAGAAGTCTCATGGAGCAACCTGATGGAAAGGAGCATGGAGCATTGTGATTACAGTTGTCTTGGAACACTGTGATGACAAGAGCATGGAGCATTGTGATGAGAAGTCCATGCAACATTCTGATGACCTGCATCATGGAGCTTTGTGATGACAATGGCTAGAGGCATGGTGATTACAGGGGTCGAGGAGCTTTGTGATGAAAACGGCATGGATCATTGTGATGACAAAGGCATGGAGCCTTGCCATGACAGTGTTCAAGGAGCTCCCTGACGACAAGTGTCAGGGAGCATTGTGATGAAAAGTGCATTGAGCATTGTGATGACAGAGTTCATGGAGCATTGTGATGAGTAGACCATGGATAAATGTGATGACGAGCGTCATGGGGCGTTGTGATGACAAGTGTTATGGAACTTTGTGATCACAAGGGTTTGGAGCATTGTGATGACAGAGGTCATGGAGCATTTTGATTTCATTGTGATGACAAAATCATGAAGCATTATGATGAAGGGCATGGTGCTTTGTGATGATAGGGTTCATGGAGCACTGAGATGAAAAGTGTCATGGAGCATTGTTATGACAGGTGTCTTGAAGCATTGTGATGACAAGGGCATGGAGCATTTTGATGAGAAGGATAGGAGAATTCTGATGACATGCGTCATGGAGCTTCGTGATGACAAGGGCATAGAACATTGTGATTACTGTGGTCTTGGAGCATTGAGATGAAAAGGGGCACGGAGCTTTGTGATTACAGGAGTAAAGGAGCATTGTGATGGAAAGGCAATCGAGCATTGTGATTAAATAGGCATGGAAACTTTTCATGACAGGGTTCAAGGAGGATTCTGATGACAAGTGTCAGGGAGCATTGTGATGACAAAAGTCACGAAACACTGTGATGACAAGGCTAATAGAGCATTGTGATGAGAAGGTCATGGAGCATTGGGCTGAAAATGTTCATGGAATATTGTGATAACCGGAGTCATGGAGCCTTGTGATGACAAGTCTCATGGAGCATTCTGATGAAAAGGGGCATGGAGCATTGTGATTACAGGGTTCTTGGGGCACTGTGATGACAATGGTCATGGAGCCTTGTGATGAAAAGGCCTTGGAACATTTTGATGGCATGCGTCATGGAGAATTGTTATGACAGTGGTAAAGGAGCATTGTGTTGACAAAGGCATGGAGCATTTTGATGAGTAGGGCATCGAGCATGGTGATGACAAGCATCATGGAGCTTTGAGATGACAAATTCATGGAGCAATGTGATGAGAGCGTTCATGGAGAATTGTGATGACAATGGCATGGAGCATTGTGAAGCCAAAGGTCATGGACCTCTGTGAAGACAAATGTCATGTAGCATTTTGATGACAAGGGCATGGTGCATTGTGATGAGTAGGACAGAGAACAATGTGATGACAATGTCATGGAGAAGTTGGATGAAAAGTGTCATGGAACATTTTGGTGACAGTGGCTATGGATCATTGTGATGTCAAGGGTCATCGAGCATCGTGATGAAAAGGGTCATGGTGCATTTTGATGACAGGGGTTATAGTACATTGTGACGTCAGGGGTCATGGAGCACTGTGATGATAAGGGCATGTAGCATTGTGATGACAGGGGTCATGGCACATTGTGATGACATGGTTGAGGGAGTATTGTGATGATTAGTGATGGAACATTGAGATATCAGTGGTGAGAGAGCATTTTGATGAGAATTGCATGGAGAAATTTGATGACAAGGTTTATGGAGCATTGTGATCACAAGCTTGTGTAGAATTGTGATGACAAGCGCATGGCATATTGTGATGACATGTGTCATGGAGCATTGTGCTGACAAGCACATGGAGCATTGTGGTGACAATGGAATGGAGCATTGTGATGACAGAGGCATGACGAATTGGTCTGACAAGTTTCATGGATTATTGTGATGACAGTGGGCATGGCGAATTGTGATGACAAGGGCATGGAGCATTGTGATGACAAGTTTATGGAGTATTGTGAAGACAGGTGTCCGGGAGCATTGTGATGACATATGTTCTGGTCCATTGTGATGAGAATGGCATGGAGACTTGTGATGCCAAGTGTCATGGAGGATTGTGATGTCAAACGTAATGGAGCATTGTGATGACAAGGTCTTGGAGCATTGTGATGACAAGGGCAAGGAGCATTGTGATGACAATGGCCATTGAGAAGTTTGATGACAAGGTCGTGAAGCATTGTGATGACAAGCGCATGTACCTTGCTATGACAGGGGTCATGGAGCATTGAGATTACAAATGCATGAAGAATGGTGATGACAAGGGCATGCAACATTATGATGAGAAGTGTTTTGGAGCATTGTGATGACAAGGACGTGGAGAATTGTGATGAAAAGGGACATGGAGCATTGTGAGGACCAGGGCATGGAGCACTGTGATGACAAGAACGTGGAGCATTGTGATGAGAAGTCCATGTTTAATTGTGATGACGAGTGTCATGGAGCACTATAATGACAAGGGGCATGGAGCATTGTGAGGACAGGTGTCATGGAGCATGGTGGTGACAGGGGTCATGGAGCATTGTGATGTTAAGTGTCATGAAACATTCTGATGACAAGCTTGTGGAGTACTGTGATGATAATGGCATGGAGCATTGTGATGGAAAGGGCATGGATCATTGTGATGAAAAAGGCATGGATCCTTTTCATGACAGGATGCAAAGAGCATTCCAACCACAAGTGTCAGGGAGCATTGTGATGACACGTGTATGGAGCATTGTGAGGAGAAAGTTCATGGAGCATTGAGATGAAAAGGGCATGCAGTATTGTGATGACAGGTATCATGGAGCGTTGTGATGACAAGTGTTATGGAACATTGTGATCACACGGGTTTGGAGCATTGCGATGACAGAGTTCATGGAGCATATTGATTTCAAGGAGCATGGATCTTTGTGATGATAAGACATGAAGCAATGTGATCCCAAGATGCATGGAGGATTGTGATGACAATGGTAATGGAGGAATGTGATGACAAGCGCATGGAGCATTGTGATGAAAAAGTCATGTAGCGTTTTGCTGACAAAGGCATGGAGCATTGTGATGACAAGTGTCATGAAGCACTGTGATGACAAATGTCAAGGAGCATTGTGATTACATGGGCCATGGAGCATTGGGATGACACGGCCAAGGATCATTGTGTTGACAAGTGTTATGGAGAATTTTGATGACAAGAGTCCCGGATCATTGTGTTGTCAGAAGTCATGGAGCGTTGTGATGACAGTGGTCATGAAGCATTGGAATGACAAGGGTCATGGAGCATTGTGATCATAAGGTCATGGAGCATTGGGCTGAAAATATTCATGGAGTATTGTGTTGAGAGGTGTCATGGAGCATTGTGATGACAATGTCCTGGAGCATTTAATGAGAAGACCATGGAGCCATGTGATGACAAGTCTCATGGAGCGTTCTCACGAAAAGCGGCATGGAGCATTGTGATTACTGTGGTCTTGGAGCATTGTGATGAATAGGGCATGGAGCATTGTGATGAAAAAGGCATGGAGCCTTGCCATGACAGGGTTCCAAGAGCATATTGACATCAAGTGTCAGGGACCATTGTGATAACAAGTGTATTGATCATAGTGATGCCAAAGCTCATGGAGCATTGTGATGAGAAGACCATGGAAAATTTTGATGACGAGAGTCATGGGGCATTGTGAGGACAAGTGTTATGGAACATTGTGATCACAAGGGATTGGAGCCTTGCGATGACAGAGGTCATGGAGCATTTTGAGTTCATTCTGATGACAATAGCATGAAGCACTATGATGATGGGCATGGTGCATTGTGATGACAGGGTTCATGGAGCATTGAGATGAAAAGTGGCATGGAGCATTCTAGTTACAAGGGTCTTGGAGCTTTGTGATGACAAGGGCATGCAGCATTGTAATCAGAAGGCCATGGATAATGGTGATGACGAGCGTCATGGGGCGTTGTGATGAGAAGTATTATGGAACATTGTGATCCGAAGTGTTTAGAGCATTGTGATGTCAGATGTCATGGAGCATTTTGATTTCATTTTGGTTAAAATAGCGTGAAGCAATATGATGATAGACATGTTGCATTGTGTTGACAGGGTTCATGGAGCAATGAGATGAAAAGTGGCATGGAGCATTGTGATTACAGGGTTCTTGGAGCATTGTGATGACAAGGACATGGAGCATTTTGAT
Source organism: Mesoplodon densirostris (assembly GCF_025265405.1). NCBI lineage: Eukaryota > Metazoa > Chordata > Mammalia > Artiodactyla > Ziphiidae > Mesoplodon > Mesoplodon densirostris. Next base: position 6,236,906 of record NC_082682.1, read on the forward strand.
GAGAAGGCCATGGAGCCTTCTGAGGACCTGTGTCTTGGAGATTTTGATGACAAGGGCATGAAGCATTGTTGTAACAGGGTACTGAGAGCATTGTGATTTCAAAGGTTATGGAGCATTGTGATAAGAAGGCCGTGGAACATTGTGATGGCTGGGATCATGGAGCATGATTATGACAGTGGCAATGGAGCACTGTGTTGACAAAGGCATGGAGCATTGTGATGAGAAGGGCATCGAGAATTGTGATGACAAGCGTCATGGAACTTTGTGATGACAAGTGCATGGAGCATATGATGAGAGGTTTCAGGGAGCATTGTGATGACAATGGCATGGAGCATTGTGATGCCAAGGGTCATGGATCTGTGTGATAACAAATGTCACGGAGCAGTTTGATGACAAGGGCATGGTGCATTGTGATGAGAAGGGCAGGGAGCATTGTGATGACAGGTGTTATGGAACATTATGATGTCATGGCTCATGGAGAATTGTGATGATAGGGGCATGTAGCATGGTGATGACAGGTCTCATGGAACATTGTGAGATGACAAGTGTTTTGAGCATTGTGATGACAAATATCTTGGATCATTGAGAGACAAGGGCATGGTGTAGTGTGATGACAGGCATCATGGAGCATTGTGATGAGTGTGTTATGGAACATTGTGATCACAAGGGTTTGGAGCCTAGTGATGACAGAGGTCATGGATCATGTTGATTTCAAGGAGCATGGAACATTGTGATGACAAGGGCATGAAGCAATGTGATCCCAAGTTTCAGGGAGGATTGTGATGACAATGGTAAAGGAGAATTGTAATGAGAATCACATGGAGCACTGTGATGACAAGGTCATGTAGCATTTAGCTGACAAAGGCATGGAGCATTGTGATGACAAGTGTCATGGAACATTGTGATAACAGGGGTCATAGAGCATTAGGATGACAAGAGCATGGACCATTTTGATGAGAAGAGTCATGGAGCATTTTGATGACAAGAGCCACAGATCATTGTGTTGTCAGGGGTCATTGAGCGTTGTGATGACAGTGGTCATGGAGGATTGGGCTGAAAATGTTCTTGGAGCATTGTGAACACAAGGGAATGGAGCATTGTGGTGACAATATCCTGGAGCATTGTGCTGACATGACCATGGTGTCTTTTGATAAAAAGTCTCATGGAGCAAGCTGATGGAAAGGGGCATGGAGCATTGTGATTACAGTTGTCTTGGAGCATTGTGATGACAAGAGCATGGAACATTGTGATGAGAAGTCCATGGAACATTCTGATGACATGCATCATGGAGCTTTGTGATGACAATGGCAAGAGGCATTGTGATTACAGGGGTCTTGGAGCATTGTGATGAAAAGGGCATGGATCATTGTGATGACAAAGGCATGGAGCCGTGTCATGACAGGGTTCAAGGAATATACTGACGACAAGTGTCAGGGAGCATTGTGATGACAAGTGTCATGGAGCACTGTGATGACAAGCATCATGGAGCCTTGTGATAACCGGGATCTTGGAGCATTGTGATGAAAAGTGAATGCATCATTGTGATGAAAAACGCATGGTGCCTTGTCATGACAGGTTTCAAGGAGCACCCAGACGACAAGTGTCAGGGAGCATTGTGATGAAAAGTGTATTGAGCATTGTGATGACAAAGGTCATGGAGCATTGTGATGAGAAGACCATGGATAATTGGGATGATGAGCGTCATGGGGCGTTGTGATGACAAGTGTTATGGAACATTGTGATCACAAGGGTTTGGAGCATTGTGATGACAGAGGTCATGGAGCTTTTTGATTTCATTGTGATGACAAAATCATGAAGCATTATGATGAAGGGCATGGTGCATTGTGATGATAGAGTTCATGGAGCACTGAGATGAAAAGTGTCATGGAGCATTGTTATGACAGGTGTCTTGAAGCATTGTGATGACAAGGGCATGGAGCATTGTGATGAGAAGGCCAAGGAGAATTCTGATGACATGCGTCATGGATCTTCGTGATGACAAGGACATAGAGCATTGTGATTACAGGGGTCTTGGAGCATTGAGATGAAAAGGGTCGTGGAGCATTGTGATTACAGTGGTAAAGGAGCATTGTGATGACAAGGGAATTGAGAATTGTGATGAAATAGGCATGGAACCTTTTCATGACAGGGTTCAAGGAGGATTCTGCTGACAAGTGTCTGGGAGCATTGTGATGACAAAAGTCATGAAGCACTGTGATGACAGGGGTAATGGAGCATTGTGATGAGAAGGTCATGGAGCATTGGGCTCAAAATATTCATGGAGTATTGTGATGACAAGGGAATGGAGCACTGTGATGACAAGGGAATGGAGCATTGAGATGAGTAGACCATGGAGCCTTGTGATGACAAGTCCCATGGAGCATTCTGATGAAAAGGGGTATGGAGCATTGTGATTACAGGGGTCTTGGAGCATTGTGATGACAATGTCGTGGAGCATTTTGATGAGAAGTCCATGGAGCTTTCTGATGATATGTGTCATGGAGTTTTGTGATAAAAAAGGCAAGGAGCTTTGTGATTACAGGGGTCTTGGAGCACTGTGATGACAATGGTCATGGAGCCTTGTGTTGAACAGGCCGTGGAATATTTTGATGGCAGGGGTCATGGAGCAAACATTGTTATGACAGTTGTAATGGAGCATTGTGATGACAAAGGCATGGAGCATTTTGATGAGAAGGGTATCGAGCATTTTGATGACAAGCATCATGGAGCTTTGGGATGACAAAGTCATGGAGCAATGTGATGAGAGGGTTCATGGAGCATTGTGATGACAATGGCATGGAGCATTGTGATGCCAAACGTAATGGACCTTTGTGATGACAAATGTCATGTAGCATTTTGATGACAAGGGCATGGTGCATTGTGATGAGTAAGACAGAGAGAAATGTGATGACAGGGTCATCGAGCAGATGGATGAAAAGTGTCATGGAACATTTTGATGACAGGCGTTATGGATCATTGTGATATCAAGGGTCATCGAGCATTGTGATGAAAAGTGTCATGGTGCATTTTGATGACAGGGGTTATAATACATTGTGATGTCAGCGGTCATGGAGCACTGTGATGATAAGGGCATGTAGCATTGTGATGACAGGGGTCATGGAACATTGTGATGACATGGTTGTGGGAGTATTGTGATGACCAGTGATGGAAAATTGTGATATCAGTGGTGAGAGAGCATTTTGATGAGAAGTGCTTGGAGAAATTTGAGGACAAGGTTTATGGAGCATTGTGATAACAAGCTTGTGGAGAATTGTGATGACAAGTGCATGGCATATTGTGATGACATGTGTCATGGAGCATTGTGCTGACAAGCATATGGAGCATTGTGGTGACAATGGCATGGAGCATTGTGATGACAGAGGCATGACGAATTGGCCTGAGAAGTTTCATGGATTACTGTGATGACAGTGGGCATGGTGAATTGTGATGAAAAGGGCACAGAGCATTGGCATGACAAGTTTATGGATTATTGTGAAGACAGGTGTCCGGGAGCATTGTGATGACATATGTTCTGGTCCATTGTGATGAGAATGGCATGGATAATTGTGAGGCCAAGTGTCATGGAGGATTGTGATGTCAAACGTAATGGAGCGTTGTGATGACAAGGTCTTGGAGCATTGTGATGACAAGGGCAAGGAGCATTGTGATGACAAGGGCCATTGAGAAGTTTGATGACAAGGTCTTGAAGCATTGTGATGACAAGCGCATGTACATTGCTATGACAGTGGTCATGGAGCATTGCGATTACAAATGCATGGAGAATGGTGATGACAAGCGCATGTAACCTTGTGATGAGAAGTGTTTTGGAGCATTGTGATGACAAGGACGTAGAGAATTGTGATGACAGGGACATGGAGCATTGTGAGGACCAGGGCATGGAGCACTGTGATGACAAGAACGTGGAGCATTGTGATGAGAAGTCCATGGATAATTGTTATGACGAGTGTCATGGAGCACTGTAATGACAAGGGGCATGGAGCATTGTGAGGACAGGTGTCATGGAGCATTGTGGTGATAGGGGTCATGGAGCATTGTGAGGCCAAGTGTCATGGAGCATTCTGAGGACAAGCTTGTGGAGTATTGTGATGAAAATGGCATGGATAATTGTGATGGAAAGGGTATGGATCATTGTAATGAAAAAGGCATGGATCCTTTTCATGACAGGATTCAAGGAGCATTCCGAAGACAAGTGTCACGGTTCATTGTGATGACAAGTGTATTGAGCATTGTGATGACAAAGGTCATGGAGCATTGAGATGACAAGGGCATGGAGTATTGTAATGACAGGCATCATGGAGCGTTGTGATGACAAGTGTTATGGAACATTGTGATCACACGGGTTTGGAGCATTGCGATGACAGAGTTCATGGATCATATTGATTTCAAGGAGCATGGATCATTGTGATGACAAGGACATGAAGCAATGTGATCCCAAGATGCATGGAGGATTGTGATAACAATGGTAATGGAGGAATGTGATGACAAGCGCATGGAGCATTGTGATAAAAAGGTCATGTAGCGTTTTGGTGACAAAGGCATGGAGCATTGTCATGACAAGTGTCATGGAGCACTATGATGACAAAGGTCACGTAGCATTGTGATTACAGGGGTCATGGAGCATTGGGATGGCACGGCCAAGGATCATTGTGTTGACCAGTGATATGGAGAATTTAATGACAAGAGTCCTGGATCATTGTGTTGTCAGGGTTCATGGAGCGTTGTGATGACAGTTGTCATGGAGCATTGGGATGACAAGGGTCATGGAGCATTGTGATCATAAGGTCATGGAGCATTGGGCTGAAAATGTTCATGGAGTATTGTGATGAGAGGTGTCATGGAGCATTGTGATGACAAGGGAATGGAGCATTGTGATGACAATGTCCTGGAGCATTTAATGAGAAGACCATGGAGCCATGTGATGACAAGTCTCATGGAGCATTCTCACGAAAATCGGCATGGAGAATTGTGATTTCTGTGGTCTTGGAGCTTTGTGATGAATAGGGCATGGAGCCTTGTGATGAAAATGGCATGGAGCCTTGCCATGACAGGGTTCCAAGAGCATATTGACATCAAGTGTCAGGGACCACTGTGATGACAAGTGTATTGAGCATGGTGATTCCAAAGCTCATGGAGCATTGTGATGAGAACACCATGGATAATTTTGATGACGAGCGTCATGGGGCGTTGTGAGGACAAGTGTTATGGAACATTGTGATCACAAGGGATTGGAGCCTTGTGATGACAGAGGTCATGGAGCATTTTGAGTTCATTCTGATGACAATAGCATGAAGCACTATGATGATGGGCATGGTGCATTGTGATGACAGTGTTCATGGAGCAATGAGATGAAAAGGTGCATGGAACATTGTAGTTACAAGTGTCTTGGAGCTTTGGGATGAGAAGGGCATGCAGCTTTGTGATAAGAAGGCCATGGAGGATTCTGATGGCATGCGTCATGGAGCTTTGTGATGACAAGAGCATGGAACATTGTGATGAGAAGACCATGGATAATGGTGATGACGAGCGTCATGGGGCGTTGTGATGAAAAGTGTTATGGAACATTGAGATCTCAAGGCTTTAGAGCATTGTGATGGCAGATGTCATGGAACATTTTGATTTCATTTTGGTTACAATAGCGTGAAGCAATATGATGATGGACATGTTGCATTGTGAATACAGGGTTCATGGAGCTTTGAGAGAAAAAGTGGCATGGAGCTTTATGATTACAGGGTTTTTGGAGCATTGTGATGACAAGGGCATGGAACACTGTGATACATGGGTCATGTAGGATTGTAACGACAAGGGCATGGAGAATTGTGATGACAAGAGCATGTAACATTGTGATGAGAAGTGTCATGGAGCATTGTGATGACAAAGACGTAGAGAATTGTGATGACAAGGGACATGGAGCATTGTGATGACCAGAGCATGGAGCATTGGTCTGACAAGTTTCATGGATTATTGTGATGACAAATGTCATGGAGCATTTTAGATGACAATTTCGTGGGGCATTGTGATGGGGAGAGCAGGGAGCATTGTGATGGCAAAGTTTATGGAGCATTGTGATGACAAGCGCAAGTCATATTTTGATGCCATGGGTCATGGAGCACAGTGCTGACAAGGTCATTCAGCTTTGTTATGACAAGGGTCATGGAGCATTGAGATGAAAAGGGGCATGGAGAATTGTGATTACAGAGGTCTATGAGCTTTGGATGACAGAGGTCATGGATCATTTTGATTTGATTGTGATGACAATAGCCTGAAGCATTATGATGATAGGCATTGTCCATTGAGATGACAGGTGTAATGGAGCATTGAGATGAAAAGGGGCATGGAGCATTGTGATTTCAGTGGTATAGGAGCATTGTGATGACAAGAGCATGGAGCATTGTGATGAAAAGGGCTTGGAGCCTTTTCATGACATGTTTCCAGGAGCATTCTGATGACGAGTGTCAGGGATCATTGTGATGACAACTCTCTTTAGCATTGTGATGACAAAGATCATGGAGCACTGTGATGACAGGTGTCATGGAGCATTGTGATGAGAAGGTCATGGAGCATTGGGCTGAAAATATTCATGGAGTATTGTGGTGAGAGGGTTCATGGATCCTTTTGATGGCAATGGAATGGAGCATTGTGATGACAAGGTCCTGGAGTATTGTGAAGAGAAGACCATGGAGCCTTGTGATGACAAGTCTAATGGAGCATTCTGATGAAAAGGGGCATGGAGCATTGTGATTACAGGGCCCTGGAGCCTTGTAATGACAAGAGCAAGGAGCATTGTGATGAGAAGGCCATGGAGCATTCTCTTGATTTGTGTCATGGTGTTTTGTGATGACAAGGGCATGGACCATTGTGATTGCAGGCGTCTTGGAGCATTGTGATGACAAGGGTCATCGAGCCTTGTGAGGAGAAGGCCGTGGGACATTATGATGGCGGGGGTCATTGAGCATTGTTATGACGGGGGTAATGGAGCATAGTGATGAAAAGGTCACGGTACATAGGTCTATAAAATTTCATGGATTATTGTGATGACAGTGGGTATGGAGCATTGTGATGACAAGGGCTCCGAACACTGTGATACATGGGTCATGGAGGATTGTAATGACATGGGCATGGAGCATTGTGATGAGAAGGGCATTGAGAATTGTGATGACAAGCGTCATGGAACTTTGTTATGACAAGGGCATGGAGCATATGATGAGAGGTTTAGGGAGCATTGTGATGACAATGGCATGGAGCATTGTGATGCCAAGGGTCATGGATCTGTGTGATGACAAATGTCACGGAGCAGTTTGATGACAAGGGCATGGCACATTGTGATGAGTAGGGCAGGGAGCATGTGATGACAGGTGTTATGGAACATTATGATGTCATGGCTCATGGAGAATTGTGATGATAGGGGCATGTAGCATGGTGATGACAGGTCTCATGGAACATTGTGAGATGACAAGTGTTTTGAGCATTGTGATGACAAACATCTTGGATCATTGAGATGACAAGGGCATGGAGTAGTGTGATGACAGGCATCATGGAGCATTGTGATGAGTGTGTTATGGAACATTGTGATCACAAGGGTTTGGAGCCTAGTGATGACAGAGGTCATGGATCATGTTGATTTCAAGGAGCATGGAACATTGTGATGACAAGGGCATGAAGCAATGTGATCCCAAGTTTCAGGGAGGATTGTGATGACAATGGTAAAGGAGAATTGTGATGAGAATCACATGGAGCACTGTGATGACAAGGTCATGTAGCATTAAGCTGACAAAGGCATGGAGCATTGTGATGACAAGTGTCATGGAACATTGTGATAACAGGGGTCATAGAACATTAGGATGACAAGAGCATGGACCATTTTGATGAGAAGAGTCATGGAGCATTTTGATGACAAGAGCCACAGATCATTGTGTTGTCAGGGGTCATTGAGCGTTGTGATGACAGTGGTCATGGAGGATTGAGCTGAAAATGTTCTTGGAGCATTGTGAACACAAGGGAATGGAGCATTGTGGTGACAATATCCTGGAGCATTGTGCTGAGATGACCATGGTGTCTTTTGATTACAAGTCTCATGGAGCAAGCTGATGGAAAGGGGCATGGAGCATTGTGATTACAGTTGTCTTGGAGCATTTTGATGACAAGAGCATGGAGCACTGTGATGAGAAGTCCATGGAACATTCTGATGACATGCATCATGGAGCTTTGTGATGACAATGGCAAGAGGCATTGTGATTACAGGGGTCTTGGAGCATTGTGATGAAAAGGGCATGGATCATTGTGATGACAAAGGCATGGAGCCTTGTCATGACAGGGTTCAAGGAACATACTGACGACAAGTGTCAGGGAGCATTGTGATGACAAGTGTCATGGAGCACTGTGATGACAAGCATCATGGAGCCTTGTGATAACCGGGATCTTGGAGCATTGTGATGAAAAGTGAATGCATCATTGTGATGAAAAACGCATGGTGCCTTGTCATGACAGGTTTCAAGGAGCACCCAGACGAAAAGTGTCAGGGAGCATTGTGATGAAAAGTGTATTGAGCATTGTGATGACAAAGGTCATGGAGCATTGTGATGAGAAGACCATGGATAATTGGGATGACGAGCATCATGGGGCGTTGTGATGACAAGTGTTATGGAACATTGTGATCAAAAGGTTTGGAGCATTGTGATGACAGAGGTCATGGAGCATTTTGATTTCATTGTGATGACAAAATCATGAAGCATTATGATGAAGGACATGGTGCATTGTGATGATAGGGTTCATGGAGCACTGAGATGAAAAGTGTCATGGAGCATTGTTATGACAGGTGTCTTGAAGCATTGTGATGACAAGGGCATGGAGCATTGTGATGAGAAGGCCAAGGATAATTCTGATGACATGCGTCATGGATCTTCGTGATGACAAGGACATAGAGAATTGTGATTACAGGGGTCTTGGAGCATTGAGATGAAAAGGGGCGTGGAGCATTGTGATTACAGTGGTAAAGGAGCATTGTGATGACAAGGGAATTGAGAATTGTGATGAAATAGGAATGGAACCTTTTCATGACATGGTTCAAGGAGGATTCTGCTGACAAGTGTCTGGGAGCATTGTGATGACAAAAGTCATGAAGCACTGTGATGACAGGGGAAATGGAGCATTGTGATGAGAAGGTCATGGAGCATTGGGCTCAAAATATTCATGGAGTATTGTGATGACAAGGGAATGGAGCACTGTGATGACAAGGGAATGGAGCATTGAGATGAGTAGACCATGGAGCCTTGTGATGACAAGTCTCATGGAGCATTCTGATGAAAAGGGGTATGGAGCATTGTGATTACAGGGGTCTTGGAGCATTGTGATGACAATGTCGTGGAGCATTTTGATGAGAAGTCCATGGAGCTTTCTGATGATATGTGTCATGGAGTTTTGTGATGAAAAGGGCAAGGAGCTTTGTGATTACAGGGGTCTTGGAGCACTGTGATGACAATGGTCATGGAGCCTTGTGTTGAACAGGCCGTGGAATATTTTGATGGCAGGGGTCATGGAGCAAACATTGTTATGACAGTGGTAATGGAGCATTGTGATGACAAAGGCATGGAGCATTTTGATGAGAAGGGTATCGAGCATTTTGATGACAAGCATCATGGAGCTTTGGGATGACAAAGTCATGGAGCAATGTGATGAGAGGGTTCATGGAGCATTATGATGACAATGGCATGGAGCATTGTGATGCCAAACGTAATGGACATTTGTGATGACAAATGTCATGTAGCATTTTGATGACAAGGGCATGGTGCATTGTGATGAGTAAGACAGAGAGAAATGTGATGACAGGGTCATCGAGCAGATGGATGAAAAGTGTCATGGAACATTTTGATGACAGGGGTTATGGATCATTGTGATATCAAGGGTCATCGAGCATTGTGATGAAAAGTGTCATGGTGCATTTTGATGACAGGGGTTATAATACATTGTGATGTCAGCGGTCATGGAGCACTGTGATGATAAGGGCATGTAGCATTGTGATGACAGGGGTCATGGAACATTGTGATGACATGGTTGTGGGAGTATTGTGATGACCAGTGATGGAAAATTGTGATATCAGTGGTGAGAGAGCATTTTGATGAGAAGTGCTTGGAGAAATTTGAGGACAAGGTTTATGGAGCATTGTGATGACAAGCTTGTGGAGAATTGTGATGACAAGTGCATGGCATATTGTGATGACATGTGTCATGGAACATTGTGCTGACAAGCATATGGAGCATTGTGGTGACAATGGCATGGAGCATTGTGATGACAGAGGCATGACGAATTGGCCTGAGAAGTTTCATGGATTACTGTGATGACAGTGGGCATGGTGAATTGTGATGAAAAGGGCACGGAGCATTGGCATGACAAGTTTATGGATTATTGTGAAGACAGGTGTCCGGGAGCATTGTGATGACATATGTTCTGGTCCATTGTGATGAGAATGGCATGGATTATTGTGAGGCCAAGTGTCATGGAGGATTGTGATGTCAAACGTAATGGAGCGTTGTGATGACAAGGTCTTGGAGCATTGTGATGACAAGGGCAAGGAGCATTGTGATGACAAGGGCCATTGAGAAGTTTGATGACAAGGTCTTGAAGCATTGTGATGACAAGCGCATGTACCTTGCTATGACAGTGGTCATGGAGCATTGCGATTACAAATGCATGGAGAATGGTGATGACAAGAGCATGTAACATTGTGATGAGAAGTGTTTTGGAGCATTGTGATGACAAGGACGTAGAGAATTGTGATGACAGGGACATGGAGCATTGTGAGGACCAAGGCATGGAGCACTGTGATGACAAGAACGTGGAGCATTGTGATGAGAAGTCCATGGATAATTGTTATGACGAGTGTCATGGAGCACTGTAATGACAAGGGGCATGGAGCATTGTGAGGACAGGTGTCATGGAGCATTGTGGTGATAGGGGTCATGGAGCATTGTGAGGACAAGTGTCATGGAGCATTCTGATGACAAGCTTGTGGAGTATTGTGATGAAAATGGCATGGAGAATTGTGATGGAAAGGGTATGGATCATTGTAATGAAAAAGGCATGGATCCTTTTCATGACACGATTCAAAAAGCATTCCGAAGACAAGAGTCACGGATCATTGTGATGACAAGTGTATTGAGCATTGTGATGACAAAGGTCATGGAGCATTGAGATGGCAATGCACGGAGTATTGTGATGACAGGCATCATGGAGCGTTGTGATGACAAGTGTTATGGAACATTGTGATCACACGGGTTTGGAGCATTGCGATGACAGAGTTCATGGATCATATTGATTTCAAGGAGCATGGATCTTTGTGATGACAAGGACATGAAGCAATGTGATCCCAAGATGCATGGAGGATTGTGATGACAATGGTAATGGAGGAATATGATGACAAGCGCATGGAGCATTGTGATGAAAAGGTCATGTAGCGTTTTGGTGACAAAGGCATGGAGCATTGTCATGACAAGTGTCATGGAGCACTATGATGACAAAGGTCACGTAGCATTGTGATTACAGGGGTCATGGAGCATTGGGATGACACGGCCAAGGATCATTGTGTTGACAAGTGATATGGAGAATTTTGATGACAAGAGTCCCGGATCATTGTGTTGTCAGGGGTCATGGAGCGTTGTGATGACAGTTGTCATGGAGCATTGGGATGACAAGGGTCATGGAGCATTGTGATCATAAGGTTATGGAGCATTGGGCTGAAAATGTTCATGGAGTATTGTGATGAGAGGTGTCATGGAGCATTGTGATGACAAGGGAATGGAGCATTGTGATGACAATGTCCTGGAGCATTTAATGAGAAGACCACGGAGCCATTTGATGACAAGTCTCATGGAGCATTCTCACGATAATCGGCATGGAGCATTGTGATTTCTTTGGGTTTGGAGCTTTGTGATGAATAGGGCATGGAGCCTTGTGATGAAAATGGCATGGAGCCTTGCCATGACAGGGTTCCAAGAGCATATTGACATCAAGTGTCAGGGACCACTGTGATGACAAGTGTATTGAGCATGGTGATTCCAAAGCTCATGGAGCATTGTGATGAGAACACCATGGATAATTTTGATGACGAGCGTCATGGGGAGTTGTGAGGACAAGTGTTATGGAACATTGTGATCACAAGGGATTGGAGCCTTGTGATGACAGAGGTCATGGAGCATTTTGAGTTCATTCTGATGACAATCGCATGAAGCACTATGATGATGGGCATGGTGCATTGTGATGACAGTGTTCATGGAGCAATGAGAAGAAAAGGTGCATGGAACATTGTAGTTACAAGTGTCTTGGAGCTTTGGGATGAGAAGGGCATGCAGCTTTGTGATAAGAAGGCCATGGAGGATTCTGATGGCATGCGTCATGGAGCTTTGTGATGACAAGAGCATGGAGCATTGTGATGAGAAGACCATGGATAATGGTGATGACGAGCGTCATGGGGCGTTGTGATGAAAAGTGTTATGGAACATTGAGATCTCAAGGCTTTAGAGCATTGTGATTGCAGATGTCATGGAACATTTTGATTTCATTTTGGTTACAATAGCGTGAAGCAATATGATGATGGACATGTTGCATTGTGAATACAGGGTTCATGGAGCTTTGAGAGAAAAAGTGGCATGGAGCTTTGTGATTACAGGGTTTTTGGAGCATTGTGATGACAAGGGCACGGAACACTGTGATACATGGGTCATGTAGGATTGTAACGACAAGGGCAAGAAGAATTGTGATGACAAGAGCATGTAACATTGTGATGAGAAGTGTCATGGAGCATTGTGATGACAAAGACGTAGAGAATTTTGATGACAAGGGACATGGAGCATTGTGATGACTAGAGCATGGAGCATTGGTCTGACAAGTTTCATGGATTATTGTGATGACAAATGTCATTGAGCATTTTAGATGACAATTGCGTGGGGCATTGTGATGAGAAGAGCAGGGATCATTATGATGACAAGGTTTATGCAGCATTGTGATGACACGCACAAGTCACATTTTGATGCCATGGGTCATGGAGCACAGTGCTGACAAGGTCATTCAGCTTTGTTATGACAAGGGTCATGGAGCATTGAGATGAAAAGGGGCATGGAGCATTGTGATTACAGGGGTCTATGAGCTTTGGATGACAGAGGTCACGGATCATTTTGATTTGATTGTGATGACAATAGCCTGAAGCATTATGATGATGGACATTGTCCATTGACATGACAGGTGTAATGGAGCATTGAGATGATAAGGGGCATGGAGCATTGTGATTTCAGTGGTATAGGAGCATTGTGATGACAAGAGCATGGAGCATTGTGATGAAAAGTGCTTGGAGCCTTTTCATGACAAGTTTCAAGGAGCATTCTGAAGACGAGTGTCAGGGAGCATTGTGATGACAACTCTCTTTAGCATTGTGATGACAAAGATCATGGAGCACTGTGATGACAGGTGTCATGGAGCATTGTGATGAGAAGGTCATGGAGCATTGGGCTGAAAATATTCATGGAGTATTGTGGTGAGAGGGTTCATGAATCCTTTTGATGGCAATGGAATGGAGCATTGTGATGACAAGGTCCTGGAGTATTGTGAAGAGAAGACCATGGAGCCTTGTGATGACAAGTCTAATGGAGCATTCTGATGAAAAGGGGCATGGAGCATTGTGATTACAGGGCCCTGGAGCCTTGTAATGACAAGAGCAAGGAGCATTGTGATGAGAAGGCCATGGAGCATTCTCTTGATTTGTGTCATGGTGTTTTGTGATGACAAGGGCATGGACCATTGTGATTGCAGGCGTCTTGGAGCATTGTGATGACAAGGGTCATCGAGCCTTGTGAGGAGAAGGCCGTGGGACATTATGATGGGGAGGTCATTGAGCATTGTTATGACGGGGGTAATGGAGCATAGTGATGAAAAGGTCACGGTACATAGGTCTATAAAATTTCATGGATTATTGTGATGACAGTGGGTATGGAGCATTGTGATGACAAGGGCTCCGAACACTGTGATACATGGGTCATGGAGGATTGTAATGACATGGGCATGAAGCATTGTAATGAGAAGAGCATTGAGAATTGTGATGACAAGGGTCATGGAGCTTTGTGATGACAAGGGTCATGGAGCTGTGTGATAACAAATGTCATGGAGCAGTTTGATGACAAGGGCATGGTGCATTGTGATGAGAAGGGCAGGGAGCATTGTGATGACAGGTGTTATGGAACATTGTGATGTCAGGGCTCATGGAGCATTGTGATGATATGGGCATGGAGCATGGTGATGACAGGTGTCATGGAACATTGTGAGATGACAAGTGTTTTGAGCATTGTGATGACATACATCTTGGATCATTGAAATGACAAGGGCATGGAGTAATGTGATGACAGGCCTCATGGAGCATTGTGATGAGTGTGTTATGGAACATAGTGATCACAAGGGTTTGGAGCATAGTGATGACAGAGGTCATGGATCATTTTGATTTCAAGGAGCATGGAACATTGTGATGACAAGGGCATGAAGCAATGTGATCCCAAGTTTCAGGGAGGATTGTGATGACAATGGTAATGGAGTATTGTGATGAAAATCACATGGAACACTGTGATGACAAGGTCATGTAGCATTTTGCTGACAAAGGCATGGAGCATTGTGATGAGAAGTGTCATGAAACATTGTGATAACAGGGGTCATAGAGCATTAGGATGACAAGAGCATGGACCATTTTGATGAGAAGAGTCATGGAGCATTTTGATGACAAGAGCCACAGATCATTGTGTGGTCAGTGGTCCTTGAGCGTTGTGATGACAGTGGTCATGGAGGATTTGGCTGAAAATGTTCTTGGAGCATTATGAACACAAGGGAATGGAGCATTGTGGTGACAATATCCTGGAGCATTGTGCTGAGTTGACCATGGAGTCTTTTGATGAGAAGTCTCATGGAGCATCCTGATGAAAAGGAGGATGGAGCATTGTGATTACAGTTGTCTTGGAACACTGTGATGACAAGAGCATGGAGCATTGTGATGAGAAGTCCATGCAACATTCTGATGATCTGCATCATGGAGCTTTGTGATGACAATGGCTAGAGGCATGGTGATTACAGGGGTCGTGGAGCATTGTGATGAAAACGGCATGGATCTTTGTGATGACAAAGGCATGGAGCCTTGCCATGACAGTGTTCAAGGAGCTCCCTGACGACAAGTGTCAGGGAGCATTGTGATGAAAAGTGTATTGAGCATTGTGATGACAGAGTTCATGGAGCATTGTGATGAGTAGACCATGGATAAATGTGATGACGAGCGTCATGGGGCGTTGTGATGACAAGTGTTATGGAACATTGTGATCACAAGGGTTTGGAGCATTGTGATGACAGAGGTCATGGAGCATTTTGATTTCATTGTGATGACAAAATCATGAAGCATTATGATGAAGGGCATGGTGCATTGTGATGATAGTGTTCATGGAGCACTGAGATGAAAAGTGTCATGGAGCATTGTTATGACAGGTGTCTTGAAGCATTGTGATGACAAGGGCATGGAGCATTTTGATGAGAAGGCTAGGAAAATTCTGATGACATGCGTCATGGAGCTTCGTGATGACAAGGGCATAGAACATTGTGATTACACGGGTCTTGGAGCATTGAGATGAAATGGGGCACGGAGCTTTGTGATTACAGGAGTAAAGGAGCCTTGTGATGGAAAGGCAATCGAGCATTGTGATGAAATAGGCATGGAAACTTTTCATGACAGGGTTCAAGGAGGATTCTGATGACAAGTGTCAGGGAGCATTGTGATGACAAAAGTCACGAAACACTGTGATGACAAGGCTAATAGAGCATTGTGATGAGAAGGTCATGGAGCATTGGGCTGAAAATGTTCATGGAATATTGTGATAACCGGAGTCATGGAGCCTTGTGATGATAAGCAATGGAGCATTGAGATGAGTAGACCATGGAGCCTTGTGATGACAAGTCTCATGGAGCATTCTGATGAAAAGGGGCATGGAGCATTGTGATTACAGGGTTCTTGGGGCACTGTGATGACAATGGTCATGGAGCCTTGTGATGAAAAGGCCTTGGAACATTTTGATGGCATGCGTCATGGAGAATTGTTATGACACTGGTAAAGGAGCATTGTGTTGACAAAGGCATGGAGCATTTTGATGAGTAGGGCATCGAGCATGGTGATGACAAGCATCATGGAACTTTGAGATGACAAATTCATGGAGCAATGTGATGAGAGCGTTCATGGAGAATTGTGATGACAATGGCATGGAGCATTGTGAAGCCAAAGGTCATGGACCTCTGTGAAGACAAATGTCATGTAGCATTTTAATGACAAGGGCATGGTGCATTGTGATGAGTAGGACAGAGAACAATGTGATGACAATGTCATGGAGAAGTTGGATGAAAAGTGTCATGGAACATTTTGGTGACAGTGGTTATGGATCATTGTGATGTCAAGGGTCATCGAGCATCATGATGAAAAGGGTCATGGTGCATTTTGATGACAGGGGTTATAGTACATTGTGACGTCAGGGGTCATGGAGCACTGTGATGATAAGGGCATGTAGCATTGTGATGACAGGGGTCATGGAACATTGTGATGACATGGTTAAGGGAGTATTGTGATGACTAGTGATGGAACATTGAGATATCAGTGGTGAGAGAGCATTTTGATGAGAATTGCATGGAGAATTTTGATGACAAGGTTTATGGAGCATTGTGATCACAAGCTTGTGTAGAATTGTGATGACAAGCGCATGGCATATTGTGATGACATGTGTCATGGAGCATTGTGCTGACAAGCACATGGAGCATTGTGGTGACAATGGCATGGAGCATTGTGATGACGGAGGCATTACGAATTGGTCTGACAAGTTTCATGGATTATTGTGATGACAGTGGGCATGGCGAATTGTGATGACAAGGGCATGGAGCATTGTGATGACAAGTTTATGGAGTATTGTGAAGACAGGTGTCCGGGAGCATTGTGATGACATATTTTCTGGTCCATTGTGATGAGAATGGCATGGAGACTTGTGATGCCAAGTGTCATGGAGGATTGTGATGTCAAACGTAATGGAGCATTGTGATGACAATGCCTTGGAGCATTGTGATGACAAGGGCAAGGAGCATTGTGATGACAATGGCCATTGAGAAGTTTGATGAAAAGGTCGTGAAGCATTGTGATGACAAGCGCATGTACCTTGCTATGACAGGGGTCATGGAGCATTGCGATTACAAATGCATGAAGAATGGTGATGACAAGGGCATGCAACATTATGATGAGAAGTGTTTTGGAGCATTGTGATGACAAGGACGTGGAGAATTGTGATGAAAAGGGACATGGAGCATTGTGAGGACCAGGGCATGGAGCACTGTGATGACAAGAACGTGGAGCATTGTGATGAGAAGTCCATGTTTAATTGTGATGACGAGTGTCATGGAGCACTATAATGACAAGGGGCATGGAGCATTGTGAGGACAGGTGTCATGGAGCATGGTGGTGACAGGGGTCATGGAGCATTGTGATGTTAAGTGTCATGAAGCATTCTGATGACAAGCTTGTGGAGTACTGTGATGATAATGGCATGGAGCATTGGTATGGAAAGGGCATGGATCATTGTGATGACAAAGGCATGGATCCTTTTCATGACAGGATTCAAAGAGCATTCCAACCACAAGTGTCAGGGAGCATTGTGATGACACGTGTATGGAGCATTGTGAGGAGAAAGATCATGGAGCATTGAGATGACAAGGGCATGTAGTATTGTGATGACAGGCATCATGGAGCGTTGTGATGACAAGTGTTATGGAACATTGTGATCACACGGGTTTGGAGCATTGCGATGACAGAGTTCATGGAGCATATTGATTTCAAGGAGCATGGATCTTTGTGATGACAAGGACATGAAGCAATGTGATCCCAAGATGCATGTAGGATTGTGATGACAATGGTAATGGAGGAATGTGATGACAAGTGCATGGAGCATTGTGATGAAAAAGTCATGTAGCGTTTTGCTGACAAAGGCATGGAGCATTGTGATGACAAGTGTCATGAAGCACTGTGATGACAAATGTCACGGAGCATTGTGATTACAGGGGCCATGGAGCCTTGGGATGACACGGCCAAGGATCATTGTGTTGACAAGTGTTATGGAGAATTTTGATGACAAGAGTCCCGGATCATTGTTTTGTCAGAAGTCATGGAGCGTTGTGATGACAGTGGTCATGAAGCATTGGAATGACAAGGGTCATGGAGCATTGTGATCATAAGGTCATGGAGCATTGGGCTGAAAATGTTCATGGAGTATTGTGTTGAGAGGTGTCATGGAGCATTGTGATGACAATGTCCTGGAGCATTTAATGAGAAGACCATGGAGCCATGTGATGACAAGTCTCATGGAGCATTGTCACGGAAAGCGGCATGCAGCACTGTGATTACTGTGGTCTTGGAGCATTGTGATGAATAGGGCATGGAGCATTGTGATGAAAAAGGCATGGAGCCTTGCCATGACAGGGTTCCAAGAGCATATTGACATCAAGTGTCAGGGACCATTGTGATGACAAGTGTATTGATCATAGTGATGCCAAAGCTCATGGAGCATTGTGATGAGAAGACCATGGAAAATTTTGATGACGAGAGTCATGGGGCATTGTGAGGACAAGTGTTATGGAACATTGTGATCACAAGGGATTGGAGCCTTGCGATGACAGAGGTCATGGAGCATTTTGAGTTCATTCTGATGACAATAGCATGAAGCACTATGATGATGGGCATGGTGCATTGTGATGACAGGGTTCATGGAGCATTGAGATGAAAAGGGGCATGGAGCATTGTAGTTACAAGGGTCTTGGAGCTTTGTGATGACAAGGGCATGCAGCATTGTGATGCGAAGGCCATGGATAATGGTGATGACGAGCGTCATGGGGCGTTGTGATGAGAAGTGTTATGGAACATTGTGATCCGAAGTGTTTAGAGCATTGTGATGTCAGATGTCATGGAGCATTTTGATTTCATTTTGGTTAAAATAGCGTGAAGCAATATGATGATAGACATGTTGCATTGTGTTGACAGGGTTCATGGAGCAATGAGATGAAAAGTGGCATGGAGCATTGTGATTACAGGGTTCTTGGAGCATTGTGATGACAAGGACATGGATCATTGTGATGAGAAGGCCATGGAGCCTTCTGAGGACCTGTGTCTTGGAGATTTTGATGACAAGGGCATGAAGCATTGTTGTAACAGGGTACTGAGAGCATTGTGATTTCAAAGGTTATGGAGCATTGTGATAAGAAGGTCGTGGAACATTGTGATGGCTGGGATCATGGAGCATGGTTATGACAGTGGCAATGGAGCATTGTGATGACAAGGGCATGGAGCATTGGTCTGAAAAGTTTCATGGATTATTGTGATGAGAGTGGGCATTGTGATGACAAAGGCACAGAACACTGTGATACATGGGCCATGTAGTTTTGTAACGACAAGTGCATGGAGAATTGTGATGACAAGAGCATGTAACATTGTGATGAGAAGTGTCATGGAGCATTGTGATGACAAAGACGTAAAGAATTGTGATGACAAGGGACATGGAGCATTGTGATGACCAGAGCATGGAGCATTGGTCTGACAGGTTTCATAGATTATTGTGATGACAAATGTCAGGGAGCATTTTGATGACAAGTGTGTGGGGCATTGTGATGGGAAGAGCAGGGAGTATTGTGATGAAAATGTTGTGGAGCATTGTGATGACAAGCGAAAGTCACATTTTGATGCCATGGGTCATGGAGCAATGTGCTGACAAGGGCATGCAGCTTTGTGATGAGAATAGTCATGGAGCATTGAGATGAAAAGGGGCATGGAGCATTGTGATGACAGGGGTCTAGGATCTTTGTGATGACAGAGGTCATGGATCATTTTGATTTCCTTGTGATGACAAAAGCCTGAAGCATTATGATGATGGGCATGGTTCATTGTGATGACAGGTGTAATGGAGCATTGAGATGAAAAGGGGCATGGAGCATTGTGATTACAGGGGTATAGGAGCATTGTGATGACAAGAGCATGGAGCATTGTGATGAAAAGTGCTTGGAGCCTTTTCATGACATGTTTCAAGGAGCATTCTGATGACGAGTGTCAGGGAGCATTGTGATGACAACTCTCTTGAGCATTGTGATGACAGAGATCATGGATCACTGTGATGACAGGTGTCATGGAGCATTGTGATGAGAAGGTCATGGAGCATTGGGCTGAAAATATTCATGGAGTATTGTGGTGACAGGGGTCATGGATCCTTTTGATAGCAAGGGAATGGAGCATTTTGATGACAAGGTCCTGGAGCATTGTGAAGAAAAGATCATGGAGCATTGTGATGACAAGTCTAATGGAGCATTCTGATGAAAAGGGGCATGGAACATTGTGATTACAGGGCGCTGGAGCATTGTAATGACAAGAGCAAGGATATTTGTGATGAGAAGGCCATGGAGCATACTCATGATTTGTGTCATGGTGTTTTGTGATGACAAGGGCATGGACCATTGTGATTACAGGTGTCTTTGAGCATTGTGATGACAAGGGTCAAGGAGCCTTGTGAGGAGAAGGCCGTGGGAAATTATGATGGCAGTGGTCATAGAGCATTGTTATGACGGGGGTAATGGAGCATTGTGATTAAAAGGGCACGGAACATAGGTCTATAAAATTTCATGGATTATTGTGATGACAGTGGGTACGGAGCATTGTGATGACAAGGGCTCGGAACACTGTGATACATGGGTTAAGGAGGATTGTAATGACATGGGCATGGAGCATTGTGATGAGAAGTGCATCGAGAATTGTGATGACAATCGTCATGGAGCTTTGTGATGACAAAGGCATGGAGCAATATGATGAGACGTTTCAGGGAGCATTGTGATGACAATGGCATGGAGCATTGTGATGCCAAGGGTCATGGAGCTGTGTGATAACAAATGTCATGGAGCTGTTTGATGACAAGGGCATGGTGTTTTGTGATGAGAATGGCAGGGAGCATTGTGATGACAGGTGTTATGGAACATTGTGATGTCAGGGCTCATGGAGCATTGTGATAATATGGGCATGTAGCATGGTGATGACAGGTGTCATGGAACATTGTGAGATGACAAGTGTTTTGAGCATTGTGATGACATACATCTTGGATCATTGAAATGACAAGGGCATGGAGTAATGTGATGACAGGCATCATGGAGCATTGTGATGAGTGTGTTATGGAACATAGTGATCACAAGGGTTTGGAGCATAGTGATGACAGAGGTCATGGATCATTTTGATTTCAAGGAGCATGGAACATTGTGATGACAAGGGCATGAAGCAATGTGATCCCAAGTTTCAGGGAGGATTGTGATGACAATGGTAATGGAGTATTGTGATGAAAATCACATGGAGCACTGTGATGACAAGGTCATGTAGCATTTTGCTGACAAAGGCATGGAGCATTGTGATGAGAAGTGTCATGAAACATTGTGATAACAGGGGTCATAGAGCTTTAGGATGACAAGAGCATGGACCATTTTGATGAGAAGAGTCATGGAGCATTTTGATGACAAGAACCACAGATCATTGTGTGGTCACGAGTCATTGACCGTTGTGATGACAGTGGTCATGGAGGATTGAGCTGAAAATGTTCTTGGAACATTATGAACACAAGGGAATGGAGCATTGTGGTGACAATATCCTGGAGCATTGTGCTGAGTTGACCATGGAGTCTTTTGATGACAAGTCTCATGGAGCATGCTGATGGAAAGGCACATGGAGCATTGTGATTACAGATGTTTTGGAGCATTGTGATGATAAGAGCATGGAGCATTGTGATGAGAAGTCCATGGAACATTCTGATGACCCGCATCATGGAGTTGTGTGATGACAATGGCAAGAGGCATTTTGATTACAGGGGACTTGGAGCATTGAGATGAAAAGGGCAGGGATCATTGTGATGACAAAGGCATGGAGCCTTGTCATGACAGGGTTCAAGGAGCATACTTACGACAAGTGTCAGGGAGCATTGTGATGAAAAGTGTATTGAGCATTGTGATGACAAAGGTCATGGAGCATTGTGATGAGAAGACCATGGATAAATATGATGACGAGCGTCATGGGGCGTTGTGATGACAAGTGTTATGGAACATTGTGATCACAAGGGTTTGGAGCATTGTGATGACAGAGGTCATGGAGCATTTTGATTTCATTGTGATGACAAAATCATGAAGATTATGATGAAGGGCATGGTGCATTGTGATGGTAGGGTTCATGGAGCACTCAGATGAAAAGTGTCAAGGAGCATTGTTATGACAGGGGTCTTGGAGCATTGTGGTGACAAGGACATGGAGCATTGTGATGAGAAGGCCAAGTAGAATTCTGATGACATGCGTCATGGAGCTTCGTGATGACAAGGGCATAGAGCATTGTGATGAAATAGGCATGGAACCTTTTCATGACAGGGTTCAAGGAGGATTCTGATGACAAGTGTCAGGGAGCATTGTGATGACAAAAGTCATGAAGCACTGTGATGACAAGGATAATGGAGCATTGTGATGAGACTTTCATGGAGCATAGGGCTGAAAATGTTCATGGAGTATTGTGATGACAGGAGTCATGGAGCATTGTGATGACAAGGGAATGGAGCATTGAGATGACAAGACCCTGGATCATTGTGATGAGAAGACCATGGAGCCTTGTGATGACAAGTCTCATGGAGCATTCTGATGAAAAGTGGCATGGAGCATTGTGATTACAGGGGTCTTGGAGCATTGTGATGACAATGGCATGGAGCATTTTGATGAGAAGGCCATGGAGCTTTCTGATGATATGTGTCATGGAGTTTTGTGATGAAAAGGGAATGGAGCATTGTGATTACTGGGGTCTTGGGGCACTGTGATGACAATGGTCATGGAGCCTTGTGATGAAAAGGCCTTGATGGCAGGGGTCATGGAGCATTCTTATGACAGTGGTAATGGAGCATTGTGTTGACAAAGGCATGGAGCATTTTGATGAGAAGGGCATCGAGCATTGTGATAACAAGCATCATGGAGCTTTGAGATGACAAAGTCATGGAGCAATGTGATGAGTGGGTTCATGGAGCATTGTGATGCCAAAGGTCATGGACCTTTGTGATGACAAAGGTCATGGAGCATTTTGCTGACAAGGGCATGGTGCACTGTGATGAGTAGGACAGAGAGAAATGTGATGACACGGTCATGGAGCAATTGGATGAAAAGTGTCATGGAACATTTTGATGACAGGGGTTATGGATCATTGTGATGTCAAGGGTCATCGAGCATTGTGATGAAAAGTGTTATGGTGCATTTTGATGACAGGTGTTATAGAACATTGTGATCTCAGTGTTCATGGAGCAGTGTGATGATAAGGGCATGTAGCATTGTGATGACAGGGGTCATGGAACATTGTGATGACAGGGGTCATGGAGCATTGTGATGACAAGTATCATGGAGCATTCTGAGGACAAACTTGTGGAGTATTGTGATGACAATGGCATGGAGCATTGTGATGGAAAGGGCATGGATCATTGTGATGAAAAAGGCATGGATTCTTTTCATGACAGGATTCAAGGAGCATTCCGACGACAAGTGTCAGGGAGCATTGTGATGACAAGTGTATTGAGCATTGTGATGGCAAAGGTCATGGAGCATTGAGATGACAAGGGCATGGAGTATTGTGATGACAGGCATCATGGAGCGTTGTAATGACAAGTGTTATGGAACATTGTGATCACACGGGTTTGGAGCATTGCGATGACAGAGTTCATGGAGCATATTGATTTCAAGGAGCATGGATCTTTGTGATGACAAAGGCATGAAGCAATGTGATCCCAAGATGCATGGAGGATTGTGATGACAATGGTAATGGAGGAATATGATGACAAGCGCATGGAGCATTTTGATGAAAAGGTCATGTAGCCTTTTGCTGCCAAAGGCATGGAGCATTGTGATGACAAGTGTCTTGGAGCCCTGTGATGACAAACGTCACGTAGCATTGTGATTACAGGGGTCATGGAGCATTGGGATGACACGGCCAAGGATCATTTTGTTGACAAGTGTTATGGAGAATTTTGATGACAAGAGTCCCGGATCATTGTGTTGTCAGGGGTCATGGAGCGTTGTGATGACAGTGGTCATGGCGCATTGGGATGACAAGGGTCATGGAGCATTGGGATCATAAGGTCATGGAGCATTGGGCTGAAAATATTCATGGAGTATTGTGATGAGAGGTGTCATGGAGCATAGTGATGACAAGAGAACGGAGCATTGTGATGACAATGTCCTGGAGCATTTAATGAGAAGACCATGGAGCCATGTGATGACAAGTCTCATGGAGCATTCTCACGAAAAGCGGCATGGAGCATTTTGATTACTGTGGTCTTGGAGCATTGTGATGAATAGGGCATGGAGCATTGTGATGAAAAATGCATGGAGCCTTGCCATGACAGGGTTCCAAAAGCATATTGACATCAAGTGTCAGAGAGCATTGTGATGAAAAGTGTATTGAGCATTGTGAAGCCAAACTCATGGAGCATTGTGATGAGAAGACCACGGATAATTTTGATGACGAGCGTCATGGGGCGTTGTGAGGACAAGTGTTATGGAACATTGTGATCACAAGGGATTGGAGCCTTGTGATGACAGAGGTCATGGAGCATTTTGAGTTCATTCTGATGACAATAGCATGAAGCACTATGATGATGGGCATGGTGCATTGTAATGACAGGGTTCATGGAACATTGAGATGAAAAGGGGCATGGAGCATTGTAGTTACAAGCGTCTTGGAGCTTTGTGATGACAAGGGCATGCAGCATTTTGATGAGAAGGCCATGGAGGATTCTGATGACATGCGTCATGGAGCTTTGTGATGACAAGGGCATGGAGCATTGTGATGAGAAGACCATGGATAATGGTGATGACGAGCGTCATGAGGCGTTGTGATGAAAAGTGCTGGGAACATTGTGATCCCAAGGGTTTAGAGCATTGTGATGGCAGATGTCATGGAGCATTTTGATTTCATTTTGGTTACAATAGCGTGAAGCAATATGATGATGGACATTTTGCATTGTGATGACTGGGTTCATGGAGCATTGAGATGAAAAGTGACAAGGAGCATTGTGATTACAGGGTTCTTGGAACATTGTGATGACAAGGGCATCGAGCATTGTGATGAGAAGTTCATGGAGCCTTCTGATGACCTGTGTCATGGAGATTTTGATGACAAGGGCATGAAGCATTGTTGTAACAGGGGTCTTAGATTATTGTGGTTACAAGGGTTATGGAGCCTTGTGATAAGAAGGCGGTGCAACATTGTGATGGCTGGTGTCATGGAGCATTGTTATGACAGTGGTAATGGAGCATTGTGATGACAAAGGCATGGAGCATTGGTCTGAAATGTTTCATGGATTATTGTGATGAGAGTGGGCATGGAGCATTGTGATGAAGAGGGCACTGAACTCTGTGATACATGGGTCATGTAGGATTGTAACGACAAGGGCATGGAGAATTGTGATGACAAGGGCATGTAACATTGTGATGAGAAGTGTCATGGAGCATTGAGATGACAGAGATGTAGAGCAATTTGGTGACAAGGGACATGGAGCATTGTGATGACCAGAGCATGGAGCATTGGTGTGACAAGTTTCATGGATTATTGTGATGACAAATGTCATGGAGCATTTTGATGACAAGGACGTGGTGCATTGTGATGGGAAGAGCAGGGAGCCTTGTGATGACAAGGTTTATGGAGCATTGTGATGACAAGGTTGTGGAGCATTGTGATGACAAGCTGAAGTCACATTTTGATGCCATGGGTCATGGAGCACTGTGCTGACAAGGGCATGTAGCTTTGTGATGAGAAGGTTCATGGAGCATTGAGATGAAAAGGGGCATGGAGCATTGTGATGACAGGGGTCTAGGAGCTTTGTGATGACAGAGGTCATGGATCATTTTGATTTCCTTGTGATGACAATAGCCTGAAGCACTATGATGATGGGCATGGTCCATTGTGATGACAGGTGTAATGGAGCATTGAGATGAAAAGGGGCATGGAGCATTGTGATTACAGGGGTATAGGAGCATTGTGATGACAAGAGCATGGAGCATTGTGATGAAAAGTGCTTGGAGACTTTTCATGACATGTTTCAAGGAGCATTCTGATGACGAGTGTCAGGGAGCATTGTGATGACAACTCTGTTTAGCATTGTGATGACAAAGATCATAGAGCACTGTGATGACAGGTGTCATGGAGCATTGTGATGAGAAGGTCATGGAGCATTGGGCTGAAAATATTCATGGAGTATTGTGGTGACATGGGTTATGGATCCTTTTGATGCAAAGGGATTGGAGCATTGTGATGACAAGGGTCATGGAGCTTTGTGATGACAAGGACATGGAGCAATATGATGAGACGTTTCAGGGAGCATTGTGATGACAATGGCATGGAGCATTGTGATGCCAAGGGTCATTGAGCTGTGTGATAACAAATGTCATGGAGCAGTTTGATGACAAGGGCATGGTGCATTGTGATCAGAAGGGCAGGGAGCATTTTGATGTCATGTGTTATGGAACATTGTGATGTCAGGGCTCATGGAGCATTGTGATGATATGGGCATGGAGCATGGTGATGACAGGTGTGATGGAACACTGTGAGATGACAAGTGTTTTGAGCATTGTGATGACATACATCTTGGATTATTGAAATGACAAGGGCATGGAGTAATGTGATGACAGGCATCATGGAGCATTTTGATGAGTGTGCTATGAAACATAGTGATCACAAGGATTTGGAGCATAGTGATGACAGAGGACATGGATCATTTTGATTTCAAGGAGCCTGGAACATTGTGATGACAAGGGCATGAAGCAATGTGATCCCAAGTTTCAGGGAGGATTGTGATAACAATGGTAATGGAGTATTGTGATGAGAATCACATGGAGCACTGTGATGACAAGGTCATGTAGCATTTTGCTGACAAAGGCATGGAGCATTGTGATGACAAGTGTCATGGAACATTGTGATAACAGGGGTCATAGAGCATTAGGATGACATGAGCATGGACCATTTTGATGAGAAGAGTCATGGAGCATTTTGATGACAAGAGCCACAGATCATGGTGTGGTCAGGAGTCATTGAGCATTGTGATGACAGTGGTCATGGAGGATTGAGCTGAAAATGTTCTTGGAACATTATGAACACAAGGGAATGGAGCATTGTGGTGACAATATCCTGGAGCATTGTGATGAGATGACCATGGAGTCTTTTGATGACAAGTCTCATGGAGCATGCTGATGGAAAGGCACATGGAGCATTGTGATTACAGTTGTTTTGGAGCATTGTGATGACAAGAGCATGGAGCATTGTGATGAGAAGTCAATGGAACATTCTGATGACCCGCATCATGGACTTTTGTGATGACAATGGCAAGAGGCATTGTGATTACAGCGGTCTTGGAGCATTGAGATGAAAAGGGCAGGGATCATTGTGATGACAAAGGCATGGAGCCTTGCCATGACAGGGTTCAAGGAGCATACTGACGACAAGTGTCAGGGAGCATTGTGATGAAAAGTGTATTGAGCATTGTGATCACAACGGTCATGGAGCACTGTGATGAGAAGACCATGGATAAATATGATGACAAGCGTCATGGGGCGTTGTGATGACAAGTGTTATGGAACATTGTGATCACAAGGGTTTGGAGCATTGTGATGACAGAAGTCATGGAGCATTTTGATTTCATTGTGATGACAAAATCATGAAGATTATGATGAAGGGCATGGTGCATTGTGATGGTAGGGTTCATGGAGCACTGAGATGAAAAGTGTCAAGGAGCATTGTTATGACAGGGGTCTTGGAGCATTGTGGTGACAAGGACATGGAGCATTGTGATGAGAAGGCCCAGGAGAATTCTGATGACATGCGTCATGGAGCTTCGTGATGACAAGGGCATAGAGCATTGTGATTACAGGGGTCTTGGAGCATTGAGAAGAAAGGGGGCATGGAGCATTGTGATTACAGGGGTATTGGAGCATTGTGATGACAAGGGAATCGAACATTGTGATGAAATAGGCATGGAACCTTTTCATGACAGGGTTCAAGGAGGATTCTGATGACAAGTGTCAGGGAGCATTGTGATGACAAAAGTCATGAAGCACTGTGATGACAAGGATAATGGAGCATTGTGATTAGACTTTCATGGAGCATAGGGCTGAAAATGTTCATGGAGTATTGTGATGACAGGAGTCATGGAGCATTGTGATGACAAGGGAATGGAGCATTGAGATGACAAGACCCTGGATCATTGTGATGAGAAGACCATGGAGCCTTGTGATGACAAGTCTCATGGAGCATTCTGATGAAAAGTGGCATGGAGCATTGTGATTACAGGGGTCTTGGAGCATTGTGATGACAATGGCATGGAGCATTTTGATGAGAAGGCCATGGAGCTTTCTGATGATATGTGTCATGGAGTTTTGTGATGAAAAGGGCATGGAGCATTGTGATTACTGGGGTCTTGGGGCACTGGGATGACAATGGTCATGGAGCCTTGTGATGAAAAGGCCTTGATGGCAGGGGTCATGGAGCATTCTTATGACAGTGGTAATGGAGCATTGTGTTGACAAAGGCATGGAGCATTTTGATGAGAAGGGCATCGAGCATTGTGATAACAAGCATCATGGAGCTTTGAGATGACAAAGTAATGGAGCAATGTAATGAGTGGGTACATGGAGCATTGTGATGACAATGGCATGGAGCATTGTGATGCCAAAGGTCATGGACCTTTGTGATGACAAATGTCATGGAGCATTTTGCTGACAAGGGCATGGTGCACTGTGATGAGTAGGACAGAGAGAAATGTGATGACACGGTCATGGAGCAATTGGATGAAAAGTGTCATGGAACATTTTGATGACAGGGGTTATGGATCATTGTGATGTCAAGGGTCATCGAGCATTGTGATGAAAAGTGTTATGGTGCATTTTGATGACAGGTGTTATAGAACATTGTGATCTCAGTGTTCATGGAGCAGTGTGATGATAAGGGCATGTAGCATTGTGATGACAGGGGTCATGGAACATTGTGATGACAATTGTCATGGAGCATTCTGAGGACAAACTTGTGGAATATTGTGATGACAATGGCATGGAGCATTGTGATGGAAAGGGCATGGATCATTGTGATGAAAAATGCATGGATTCTTTTCATGACAGGATTCAAGGAGCATTCCGACGACAAGTGTCAGGGAGCATTGTCATGACAAGTGTATTGAGCATTGTGATGGCAAAGGTCATGGAGCATTGAGATGACAAGGGCATGGATTATTGTGATGACAGGCATCATGGAGCGTTGTAATGACAAGTGTTATGGAACATTGTGATCACACGGGTTTGGAGCATTGCGATGACAGAGTTCATGGAGCATATTGATTTCAAGGAGCATGGATCTTTGTGATGACAAGGGCATGAAGCAATGTGATCCCAAGATGCATGGAGGATTGTGATGACAATGGTAATGGAGGAATATGATGACAAGCGCATGGAGCATTGTGATGAAAAGGTCATGTAGCCTTTTGCTGCCAAAGGCATGGAGCATTGTGATGACAAGTGTCTTGGAGCACTGTGATGACAAACGTCACGTAGCATTGTGATTACAGGGGTCATGGAGCATTGGGATGACACGGCCAAGGATCATTTTGTTGACAAGTGTTATGGAGAATTTTGATGACAAGAGTCCCGGATCATTGTGTTGTCAGGGGTCATGGAGCGTTGTGATGACAGTGGTCATGGAGCATTGTGATGACAAGGGTCATGGAGCATTGTGATCATAAGGTCATGGAGCATAGGGCTGAAAATATTCATGGAGTATTGTGATGAGAGGTGTCATGGAGCATTGTGATGACAAGGGAACGGAGCATTGTGATGACAATGTCCTGGAGCATTTAATGAGAAGACCATGGAGCCATGTGATGACAAGTCTCATGGAGCATTCTCACGAAAAGTGGCATGGATCATTGTGATTATTGTGGTCTTGGAGCATTGTGATGAATAGGGCATGAAACATTGTGATGAAAATGGAATGGAGCCTTGCATTGACACGTTTCCAAGAGCATATTGACATCAAGTGTCAGGGACCATTGTGATGAGAAGTGTATTGAGCATGGTGATGCCAAAGCTCATGGAGCATTGTGATGAGAGGACCATGGATAATTTTTATGAAGAGCGTCATACGGCGTTGTGAGGACAAGTGTTATGGAACATTGTGATCACAAGGGAGTGGAGCCTTGTGATGACAGAGGTCATGGAGCATTTTGAGTTCATTCTGATGACAATAGCATGAGGCACTATGATGATGGGCATGGTGCATTTTGATGAAAGTGTTCATGGAGCATTGAGATGAAAAGTTGCATGGAGCATTGTAGTTACAAGGGTCTTGGAGCTTTGTGATGAGAAGGGCATGCAGCATTGTGATGAGAAGGCCATGGAGGATTCTGATGACATGCGTAATGGAGCTTTGTGATGACAAGGGCATGGAGCATTGTGATGAGAAGACCATGGATAATGGTGATGATGAGCGTCATGGGGCGTTGTGATGAAAAGTGTTATGGAACATTGTGATCCCAAGGGTTTAGAGCATTGTGATGGCAGATGTCATGGAGCATTTTGATTTCATTTTGGTTACAATAGCGTGAAGCAATATGATGATGGACATGTTGCATTGTGATGACTGGGTTCATGGAGCATTGAGATGAAAAGTGACATGGAGCATTGTGATTACAGGGTTCTTAGAACATTGTGATGACAAGGGCATGGAGCATTGTGATGAGAAGGCCATGGGGCCTTCTGATGACCTGTGTCATGGAGATTTTGATGACAAGGGCATGAAGCATTGTTGTAACAGGGGTCTTAGATTATTGTGATTACAAGGGTTATGGAGCCTTGTGATAAGAAGGCGGTGCAACATTCTGATGGCTGGTGTCATGGAGCATTGTTATGACAGTGGTAATGGAGCATTGTGATGACAAAGGCATGGAGCATTGGTCTGAAAAGTTTCATGGATTATTGTGATGAGAGTGGGCATGGAGCATTGTGATGAAAAGGGCACGGAACTCTGTGATACATGGGTCATGTAGGATTGTAACGACAAGGGCATGGAGAATTGTGATGACAAGGGCATGTAACATTGTGATGAGAAGTGTCATGGAGCATTGTGATGACAGAGATGTAGAGCATTGTGATGACAAGGGACATGGAGCATTGTGATGACCAGAGCATGGAGCATTGCTGTGACAAGTTTCATGGATTATTGTGATGACAAATGTCATGGAGCATTTTGATGACAAGGACGTGGTGAATTGTGATGGGAAGAGCAGGGAGCCTTGTGATGACAAGGTTTATGGAGCATTGTGATGACAAGGTTGTGGAGCATTGTGATGACAAGCGGAAGTCACATTTTGATGCCATGTGTCATGGAGCACTGTGCTGACAAGGGCGTGTAGCTTTGTGATGAGAAGGGTCATGGAGCATTGAGATGAAAAGGGGCATGGAGCATTGTGATGACAGGGGTCTAGGAGCTTTGTGATGACAGAGGTCATGGAGCATTTTGATTTCCTTGTGATGACAATAGCCTGAAGCACTATGATGATGGGCATGGTCCATTGTGATGACAGGTGTAATGGAGCATTGAGATGAAAAGGGGCATGGAGCATTGTGATTACAGGGGTATAGGAGCATTGTGATGACAAGAGCATGGAGCATTGTGATGAAAAGTGCTTGGAGCCTTTTCATGACATGTTTCAAGGAGCATTCTGATGACGAGTGTCAGGGAGCATTGTGATGACAACTCTCTTTAACATTGTGATGACAAAGATCATAGAGCACTGTGATGACAGGTGTCATAGAGCATTGTGATGAGAAGGTCATGGAGCATTGGGCTGAAAATATTCATGGAGTATTGTGGTGACAGGGGTTATGGATCCTTTTGATGCAAAGGGATTGGAGCATTGAGATGACAAGAGTCATGGAGCTTTGTGATGACAAGGACATGGAGCAATATGATGAGACGTTTCAAGGAGCATTGTGATGACAATGGCATGGAGCATTGTGATGCCAAGTGTCATGGAGCTGTGTGATAACAAATGTCATGGAGCAGTTTGATGACAAGGGCATGGTGCATTGTGATCAGAAGGGCAGGGAGCATTTTGATGACAGGTGTTATGGAACATTGTGATGTCAGGGCTCATGGAGCATTGTGATGATATGGGCATGGAGCATGGTGATGACAGGTGTGATGGAACAGTGTGAGATGACAAGTGTTTTGAGCATTGTGATGACATACATCTTGGATCATTGAAATGACAAGCGCATGGAGTAATGTGATGACAGGCATCATGGAGCATTGTGATGAGTGTGCTATGGAACATAGTGATCACAAGGATTTGGAGCATAGTGATGAGAGTGGTCATGGATCATTTTGATTTCAAGGAGCATGGAACATTGTGATGACAAGGGCATGAAGGAATGTGATCCCAAGTTTCAGGGAGGATTGTGATGACAATGGTAATGGAGTATTGTGATGAGAATCACATGGAGCACTGTGATGACAAGGTCATGTAACATTTTGCTGACAAAGGCATGGAGCATTGTGATGACAAGTGTCATGGAACATTGTGATAACAGGGGTCATAGAGCATTAGGATGACAAGAGCATGGTCCATTTTGATGAGAAGAGTCATGGAGCATTTTGATGACAAGAGCCACAGATCATTGTGTTGTCAGGGGTCATTGAGCGTTGTCATGACAGTGGTCATGGAGGATTGGGCTGAAAATGTTCTTGGAGCATTGTGAACACAAGGGAATGGAGCATTGTGGTGACAATATCCTGGAGCATTTTGATGAGATGACCATGGAGTCTTTTGATGACAAGTCTCATGCGGCATGCTGATGGAAAGGCGCATGGAGCATTGTGATTACAGTTGTTTTGGAGCATTGTGATGACAAGAGCATGGAGCATTGCGATGAGAAGTCAATGGAACATTCTGATGACCCGCATCATGGAGTTTTGTGATGACAATGGCAAGAGGCATTGTGAATACAGGGGTCTTGGAGCATTGTGATGAAAAAGGCAAGGATTATTGTGATAACAAAGGCATGGAGCCTTGCCATGACAGGCTTCAAGGATCCTACTGACGACAAGTGTCAGGGAGCATTGTGATGAAAAGTGTATTGAGCATTGTGATGACAAAGGTCATGGAGCTTTGTAATGAGAAGACCATGGATAATTGCGATACCGAGCGTCATGGGGCGTTGTGATGACAAGTGTTCAGGAACATTGTGATCACAAGGGTTTGGAGCATTGTGATGACAGAGGTCATGGAGCATTTTGGTTTCATTGTGATGACAAAATCATGAAGATTATGATGAAGGGCATGATGCATTGTGATGATAGGGTTCATGGAGCACTGAGATGAAAAGTGTCAAGGAGCATTTTTATGACAGGTGTCTTGGAGCATTGTGATGACAAGGGCATGGAGCATTGTGATGAGAAGGCCAAGGAGAATTCTGATGACATGCGTCATGGAGCTTCGTGATGACAAGGGCATAGAGCATTGTGATTACAGGGGTCTTGGAGCATTGAGAAGAAAAGGGGCATGGAGCATTGTGATTCCAGGGGTATTGGAGCATTGTGATGACAAGGGAATCGAGCATTGTGATGAAATAGTCATGGAACCTTTTCATGACACGGTTCAAGGAGGATTCTGATGACAAGTGTCAGGGAGCATTGTGATGACAAAAGTCATGAAGCACTGTGATGACAAGGATATTGGAGCATTGTGATGAGAAGTTCATGGAGCATTGGGCTGAAAATGTTCATGGAGTATTGTGATGACATGAGTCATGGAGCATTGTGATGACAAGGGAATGGAGCATTGAGATGACAAGACCATGGATCATTGTGATGAGAAGACCATGGAGCCTTGTGATGACAAGTCTCATGGAGCATTCTGATGAAAAGTGGCATGGAGCATTGTGATTACAGGGGTCTTGGAGCATTGTGATGACAATGGCATGGAACAATTTGATGTGAATGCCATGGAGCTTTCTGATGATATGTGTCATGGAGTTTTGTGATGAAAAGGGCATGGAGCATTGTGATTAAAGGGGTCTTGGGGCACTGTGATGACAATGGTCATGGAGCCTTGTGATGAAAAGGCCTTGATGGCAGGGGTCATGGAGCATTCTTATGACAGTGGTAATGGAGCATTGTGATGACAAAGGCATGGAGCATTTTGATGAGAAGGGCATCGAGCATTGTGATAACAAGCATCATGGAGCTTTGAGATGACAAAGTCATGGAGCAATGTGATGAGTGGGTTCATGGAGCATTGTGATGACAATGGCATGGAGCATTGTGATGCCAAAGGTCATGGATCTTTGTGATGACAAAGGTCATGGAGCATTTTGCTGACAAGGGCATGGTGCACTGTGATGAGTAGGACAGAGAGCAATGTGATGACAGGGTCATGGAGCTATTGGATGAAAAGTGTCATGGAACATTTTGATGACAGGGGTTATTGATCACTGTGATGTCAAGGGTCATCGAGCATTGTGATGAAAAGTGTCATGGTGCATTTTGATGACAGGTGTTAAAGAACATTGTGATGTCAGGGGTCATGGAGCAGTGTGATGATAAGGGTATGTAGCATTGTGATGACAGGGGTCATGGAACATTGTGATGACATGGTTGAGGGAGTATTGGGATGACTAGTGATGGAACATTGTGATATCAGTGGTGAGAGAGCATTTTGATGAGAATTGCATGGAGAAATTTGATGACAAGATTTATGGAGCATTGTGATGACAAGCTTGTGGAGAATTGTGATGACAAGCGCATGGCATATTGTGATGACATGTGTCATGGAGCATTGTGCTGACAAGCACATGGAGCATTGTGGTGACAATGACATGGAGCATTGTGATGACACAGGCATGACAAATTGGTCTGACAAGTTACATGGATTATTGTGATGACAGTGGGCATGGCGAATTGTGATGACAAGGGCAT
The DNA here is from genome assembly GCF_025265405.1 of Mesoplodon densirostris. Lineage (NCBI taxonomy): Eukaryota > Metazoa > Chordata > Mammalia > Artiodactyla > Ziphiidae > Mesoplodon > Mesoplodon densirostris. The sequence continues at coordinate 6,272,013 of NC_082682.1, forward strand.
GGAGCATGGTGATGACAAGTTTATGGAGTATTGTGAAGACAGGTGTCCGGGAGCATTGTGATGACATATGTTCTGGTCCATTGTGATGAGAATGGCATGGGTAATTGTGATGCCAAGTGTCATGGAGGATTGTGATGTCAAACGTAATGGAGCGTTGTGATGACAAGGTCTTGGAGCATTGTGATGACAAGGGCAAGGAGCATTGTGATGACAAGGGCCATTGAGAAGTTTGATGACACGGTCTTGAAGCATTGTGATGACAAGCGCATGTACCTTGCTATGACAGTGGTCATGGAGCATTGCGATTACAAATGCATGGAGAATGGTGATGACAAGAGCATGTAACATTGTGATGAGAAGTGTTTTGGAGCATTGTGATTGCAAGGACGTAGAGAATTGTGATGACAGGGACATGGAGCATTGTGAGGACCAGGGCATGGAGCACTGTGATGACAAGAACGTGGAGCATTGTGATGAGAAGTCCATGGATAATTGTTATGACGAGTGTCATGGAGCACTGTAATGACAAGGGGCATGGAGCATTGTGAGGACAGGTGTCATGGAGCATTGTGGTGATAGGGGTCATGGAGCATTGTGAGGACGAGTGTCATGGAGCATTCTGAGGACAAGCTTGTGGAGTATTGTGATGACAATGGCATGGAGCATTGTGATGGAAAGGGTATGGATAATTGTAATGAAAAAGGCATGGATCCTTTTCATGACAGGATTCAAGGAGCATTCCGAAGACAAGTGTCACGGATCATTGTGATGACAAGTGTATTGAGCATTGTGATGACAAAGGTCATGGAGCATTGAGATGACAAGGGCATGGAGTATTGTGATGACAGGCATCATGGAGCGTTGTGATGACAAGTGTTATGGAACATTGTGATCACACGGGTTTGGAGCATTGCGATGACAGAGTTCATGGATCATATTGATTTCAAGGAGCATGGATCTTTGTGATGACAAGGACATGAAGCAATGTGATCCCAAGATGCATGGAGGATTGTGATGACATTGGTAATGGAGGAATGTGATGACAAGCGCATGGAGCATTGTGATGAAAAGGTCATGTAGCGTTTTGGTGACAAAGGCATGGAGCATTGTCATGACAAGTGTCATGGAGCACTATGATGACAAACGTCACATAGCATTGTGATTACAGGGGTCATGGAGCATTGGGATGGCACGGCCAAGGATCATTGTGTTGACAAGTGATATGGAGAATTTTGATGACAAGAGTCCCGGATCATTGTGTTGTCAGGGGTCATGGAGCGTTGTGATGACAGTTGTCATGGAGCATTGGGATGACAACGGTCATGGAGCATTGTGATCATAAGGTTATGGAGCATTGGGCTGAAAATGTTCATGGAGTATTGTGATGAGAGGTGTCATGGAGCATCGTGATGACAAGGGAATGGAGCATTGTGATGACAATGTCCTGGAGCATTTAATGAGAAGACCATGGAGCCATGTGATGACAAGTCTCATGGAGCATTCTCACGAAAATCGGCATGGAGAATTGTGATTTCTGTGGTCTTGGAGCTTTGTGATGAATAGGGCATGGAGCCTTGTGATGAAAATGGCATGGAGCCTTACCATGACAGGGTTCCAAGAGCATATTGACATCAAGTGTCAGGGACCACTGTGATGACAAGTGTATTGAGCATGGTGATACCAAAGCTCATGGAGCATTGTGATGAGAAGACCATGGATAATTTTGATGACGAGCGTCATGCGGCGTTGTGAGGACAAGTGTTATGGAACATTGTGATCACAAGGGATTGGAGCCTTGTGATGACAGAGGTCATGGAGCATTTTGAGTTCATTCTGATGACAATAGCATGAAGCACTATGATGATGGGCATGGTGCATTGTGATGACAGTGTTCATGGATCAATGAGATGAAAAGGTGCATGGAACATTGTAGTTACAAGTGTCTTGGAGCTTTGTGATGAGAAGGGCATGCAGCATTGTGATAAGAAGGCCATGGAGGATTCTGATGACATGCGTCATGGAGCTTTGTGATGACAAGAGCATGGAGCATTGTGATGAGAAGACCATGGATAATGGTGATGACGAGCGTCATGGGGCTTTGTGATGAAAAGTGTTATGGAACATTGAGATCTCAAGGCTTTAGAGCATTGTGATGGCAGATGTCATGGAGCATTTTGATTTCATTTTGGTTACAATAGCGTGAAGCAATATGATGATGGACATGTTGCATTGTGAATACAGGGTTCATGGAGCTTTGAGAGAAAAAGTGGCATGGAGCTTTGTGATTACAGGGTTTTTGGAGCATTGTGATGACAAGGGCACGGAACACTTTGATACATGGGTCATGTAGGATTGTAACGACAAGGGCATGGATAATTGTGATGACAAGAGCATGTAACATTGTGATGAGAAGTGTCATGGAGCATTGTGATGACAAAGACGTAGAGAATTGTGATGACAAGGGACATGGAGCATTGTGATGACCAGAGCATGGAGCATTGGTCTGACAAGTTTCATGGATTATTGTGATGACAAATGTCATGGAGCATTTTAGATGACAATTGCGTGGGGCATTGTGATGGGAAGAGCAGGGAGCATTGTGATGACAAGGTTTATGGAGCATTGTGATGACAAGCGCAAGTCACATTTTGATGCCATGGGTCATGGAGCACAGTGCTGACAAGGTCATTCAGCTTTGTTATGACAAGGGTCATGGAGCATTGAGATGAAAAGGGGCATGGAGCATTGTGATTACAAGGGTCTAGGAGCTTTGGATGACAGAGGTCATGGATCATTTTGATTTGATTGTGATGAAAATAGCCTGAAGCATTATGATGATGGGCATTGTCCATTGAGATTCAGGTGTAATGGAGCATTGAGATGAAAAGGGGCATGGAGCATTGTGATTTCAGTGGTATAGGAGCATTGTGATGACAAGAGCATGGAGCATTGTGATGAAAAGTGCTTGGAGCCTTTTCATGACATGTTTCAAGGAGCATTCTGAAGACGAGTGTCAGGGAGCATTGTGATGACAACTCTCTTTAGCATTGTGATGACAAAGATCATGGAGCACTGTGATGACAGGTGTCATCGAGCATTGTGATGAGAAGGTCATGGAGCATTGGGCTGAAAATATTCATGGAGTATTGTGGTGAGAGGGTTCATGGATGCTTTTGATGGCAATGGAATGGAGCATTGTGATGACAAGGTCCTGGAGTATTGTGAAGAGAAGACCATGGAGCCTTGTGATGACAAGTCTAATGGAGCATTCTGATGAAAAGGGGCATGGAGCATTGTGATTACAGGGCCCTGGAGCCTTGTAATGACAAGAGCAAGGAGTATTGTGATGAGAAGGCCATGGAGCATTCTCTTGATTTGTGTCATGGTGTTTTGTGATGACAAGGGCATGGACCATTGTGATTGCAGGCGTCTTGGAGCATTGTGATGACTAGGGTCATCGAGCCTTGTGAGGAGAAGGCCGTGGGACATTATGATGGGGAGGTCATTGAGCATTTTTATGACGGGGGTAATGGAGCATAGTGATGAAAAGGTCACGGTACATAGGTCTATAAAATTTCATGGATTATTGTGATGACAGTGGGTATGGAGCATTGTGATGACAAGGGCTCCGAACACTGTGATACATGGGTCATGGAGGATTGTAATGACATGGGCATGAAGCATTGTGATGGGAAGGGCATTGAGAATTGTGATGACAAGCGTCATGGAGCTTTGTGATGACAAGGGTCATGGAGCAGTGTGATAACAAATGTCATGGAACAGTTTGATGACAAGGGCATGGTGCATTGTGATGAGAAGGGCAGGGAGCATTGTGATGACAGGTGTTATGGAACATTGTGATGTCAGGGCTCATGGAGCATTGTGATGATATGGGCATGTAGCATGGTGATGACAGGTGTCATGGAACATTGTGAGATGACAAGTGTTTTGAGCATTGTGATGACATACATCTTGGATCATTGAAATGACAAGGGCATGGAGTAATGTGATGACAGGCATCATGGAGCATTGTGATGAGTGTGTTATGGAACATAGTGATCACAAGGGTTTGGAGCATAGTGATGACAGAGGTCATGGATCATTTTGATTTCAAGGAGCATGGAACATTGTGATGACAAGGGCATGAAGCAATGTGATCCCAAGTTTCAGGGAGGATTGTGATGACAATGGTAATGGAGTATTGTGATGAAAATCACATGGAGCACTGTGATGACAAGGTCATGTAGCATTTTGCTGACAAAGGCATGGAGCATTGTGATGAGAAGTGTCATGAAACATTGTGATAACAGGGGTCATAGAGCATTAGGATGACAAGAGCATGGACCATTTTGATGAGAAGAGTCATGGAGCATTTTGATGACAAGAGCCACAGATCATTGTGTGGTCAGGGGTCCTTGAGCGTTGTGATGACAGTGGTCATGGAGGATTTGGCTGAAAATGTTCTTGGAGCATTATGAACACAAGGGAATGGAGCATTGTGGTGACAATATCCTGGAGCATTGTGCTGAGTTGACCATGGAGTATTTTGATGACAAGTCTCATGGAGCACCCTGATGGAAAGGAGCATGGAGCATTGTGATTACAGTTGTCTTGGAACACTGTGATGACAAGAGCATGGAGCATTGTGATGAGAAGTCCATGCAACATTCTGATGACCTGCATCATGGAGCTTTGTGATGACAATGGCTAGAGGCATGGTGATTACAGGGGTCGTGGAGCATTGTGATGAAAACGGCATGGATCATTGTGATGACAAAGGCATGGAGCCTTGCCATGACAGTGTTCAAGGAGCTCCCTGACGACAAGTGTCAGGGAGCATTGTGATGAAAAGTGTATTGAGCATTGTGATGACAGAGTTCATGGAGCATTGTGATGAGTAGACCATGGATAAATGTGATGACGAGCGTCATGGGGCGTTGTGATGACAAGTGTTATGGAACATTGTGATCACAAGGGTTTGGAGCATTGTGATGACAGAGGTCATGGAGCATTTTGATTTCATTGTGATGACAAAATCATGAAGCATTATGATGAAGGGCATGGTGCATTGTGATGATAGGGTTCATGGAGCACTGAGATGAAAAGTGTCATGGAGCATTGTTATGACAGGTGTCTTGAAGCATTGTGATGACAAGGGCATGGAGCATTGTGATGAGAAGGCCAAGGAGAATTCTGATGACATGCGTCAAGGAGCTTCGTGATGACAAGGGCATAGAGCATTGTGATTACAGGGGTCTTGGAGCATTGAGAAGAAAAGGGGCATGGAGCATTGTGATTCCAGGGGTATTGGAGCATTGTGATGACAAGGGAATCGAGCATTGTGATGAAATAGTCATGGAACCTTTTCATGACACGGTTCAAGGAGGATTCTGATGACAAGTGTCAGGGAGCATTGTGATGACAAAAGTCATGAAGCACTGTGATGACAAGGATATTGGAGCATTGTGATGAGAAGTTCATGGAGCATTGGGCTGAAAATGTTCATGGAGTATTGTGATGACAGGAGTCATGGAGCATTGTGATGACAAGGGAATGGAGCATTGAGATGACAAGACCCTGGATCATTGTGATGAGAAGACCATGGAGCCTTGTGATGACAAGTCTCATGGAGCATTCTGATGAAAAGTGGCATGGAGCATTGTGATTACAGGGGTCTTGGAGCATTGTGATGACAATGGCATGGAACAATTTGATGTGAATGCCATGGAGCTTTCTGATGATATGTGTCATGGAGTTTTGTGATGAAAAGGGCATGGAGCATTGTGATTAAAGGGGTCTTGGGGCACTGTGATGACAATGGTCATGGAGCCTTGTGATGAAAAGGCCTTGATGGCAGGGGTCATGGAGCATTCTTATGACAGTGGTAATGGAGCATTGTGATGACAAAGGCATGGAGCATTTTGATGAGAAGGGCATCGAGCATTGTGATAACAAGCATCATGGAGCTTTGAGATGACAAAGTCATGGAGCAATGTGATGAGTGGGTTCATGGAGCATTGTGATGACAATGGCATGGAGCATTGTGATGCCAAAGGTCATGGACCTTTGTGATGACAAAGGTCATGGAGCATTTTGCTGACAAGGGCATGGTGCACTGTGATGAGTAGGACAGAGAGCAATGTGATGACAGGGTCATGGAGCTATTGTATGAAAAGTGTCATGGAACATTTTGATGACAGGGGTTATTGATCACTGTGATGTCAAGGGTCATCGAGCATTGTGATGAAAAGTGTCATGGTGCATTTTGATGACAGGTGTTATAGAACATTGTGATGTCAGGGGTCATGGAGCAGTGTGATGATAAGGGTATGTAGCATTGTGATGACAGGGGTCATGGAACATTGTGATGACATGGTTGAGGGAGTATTGGGATGACTAGTGATGGAACATTGTGATATCAGTGGTGAGAGAGCATTTTGATGAGAATTGCATGGAGAAATTTGATGACAAGATTTATGGAGCATTGTGATGACAAGCTTGTGGAGAATTGTGATGACAAGCGCATGGCATATTGTGATGACATGTGTCATGGAGCATTGTGCTGACAAGCACATGGAGCATTGTGGTGACAATGACATGGAGCATTGTGATGACACAGGCATGACAAATTGGTCTGACAAGTTACATGGATTATTGTGATGACAGTGGGCATGGCGAATTGTGATGACAAGGGCATGGAGCATGGTGATGACAAGTTTATGGAGTATTGTGAAGACAGGTGTCCGGGAGCATTGTGATGACATATGTTCTGGTCCATTGTGATGAGAATGGCATGGGTAATTGTGATGCCAAGTGTCATGGAGGATTGTGATGTCAAACGTAATGGAGCGTTGTGATGACAAGGTCTTGGAGCATTGTGATGACAAGGGCAAGGAGCATTGTGATGACAAGGGCCATTGAGAAGTTTGATGACAAGGTCTTGAAGCATTGTGATGACAAGCGCATGTACCTTGCTATGACAGTGGTCATGGAGCATTGCGATTACAAATGCATGGAGAATGGTGATGACAAGAGCATGTAACATTGTGCTGAGAAGTGTTTTGGAGCATTGTGATTGCAAGGACGTAGAGAATTGTGATGACAGGGACATGGAGCATTGTGAGGACCAGGGCATGGAGCACTGTGATGACAAGAACGTGGAGCATTGTGATGAGAAGTCCATTGATAATTGTTATGACGAGTGTCATGGAGCACTGTAATGACAAGGGGCATGGAGCATTGTGAGGACAGGTGTCATGGAGCATTGTGGTGATAGGGGTCATGGAGCATTGTGAGGACAAGTGTCATGGAGCATTCTGAGGACAAGCTTGTGGAGTATTGTGATGACAATGGCATGGAGCATTGTGATGGAAAGGGTATGGATAATTGTAATGAAAAAGGCATGGATCCTTTTCATGACAGGATTCAAGGAGCATTCCGAAGACAAGTGTCACGGATCATTGTGATGACAAGTGTATTGAGCATTGTGATGACAAAGGTCATGGAGCATTGAGATGACAAGGGCATGGAGTATTGTGATGACAGGCATCATGGAGCGTTGTGATGACAAGTGTTATGGAACATTGTGATCACACGGGTTTGGAGCATTGCGATGACAGAGTTCATGGATCATATTGATTTCAAGGAGCATGGATCTTTGTGATGACAAGGACATGAAGCAATGTGATCCCAAGATGCATGGAGGATTGTGATGACAATGGTAATGGAGGAATGTGATGACAAGCGCATGGAGCATTGTGATGAAAATGTCATGTAGCGTTTTGGTGACAAAGGCATGGAGCATTGTCATGACAAGTGTCATGGAGCACTATGATGACAAACGTCACGTAGCATTGTGATTACAGGACTCATGGAGCATTGGGATGGCACGGCCAAGGATCATTGTGTTGACAAGTGATATGGAGAATTTTGATGACAAGAGTCCCGGATCATTGTGTTGTCAGGGGTCATGGAGCGTTGTGATGACAGTTGTCATGGAGCATTGGGATGACAAGGGTCATGGAGCATTGTGATCATAAGGTTATGGAGCATTGGGCTGAAAATGTTCATGGAGTATTGTGATGAGAGGTGTCATGGAGCATCGTGATGACAAGGGAATGGAGCATTGTGATGACAATGTCCTGGAGCATTTAATGAGAAGACCATGGAGCCATGTGATGACAAGTCTCATGGAGCATTCTCACGAAAATCGGCATGGAGAATTGTGATTTCTGTGGTCTTGGAGCTTTGTGATGAATAGGGCATGGAGCCTTGTGATGAAAATGGCATGGAGCCTTACCATGACAGGGTTCCAAGAGCATATTGACATCAAGTGTCAGGGACCACTGTGATGACAAGTGTATTGAGCATGGTGATACCAAAGCTCATGGAGCATTGTGATGAGAAGACCATGGATAATTTTGATGACGAGCGTCATGGGGCGTTGTGAGGACAAGTGTTATGGAACATTGTGATCACAAGGGATTGGAGCCTTGTGATGACAGAGGTCATGGAGCATTTTGAGTTCATTCTGATGACAATAGCATGAAGCACTATGATGATGGGCATGGTGCATTGTGATGACAGTGTTCATGGATCAATGAGATGAAAAGGTGCATGGAACATTGTAGTTACAAGTGTCTTGGAGCTTTGTGATGAGAAGGGCATGCAGCATTGTGATAAGAAGGCCATGGAGGATTCTGATGACATGCGTCATGGAGCTTTGTGATGACAAGAGCATGGAGCATTGTGATGAGAAGACCATGGATAATGGTGATGACGAGCGTCATGGGGCGTTGTGATGAAAAGTGTTATGGAACATTGAGATCTCAAGGCTTTAGAGCATTGTGATGGCAGATGTCATGGAGCATTTTGATTTCATTTTGGTTACAATAGCGTGAAGCAATATGATGATGGACATGTTGCATTGTGAATACAGGGTTCATGGAGCTTTGAGAGAAAAAGTGGCATGGAGCTTTGTGATTACAGGGTTTTTGGAGCATTGTGATGACAAGGGCACGGAACACTTTGATACATGGGTCATGTAGGATTGTAACGACAAGGGCATGGATAATTGTGATGACAAGAGCATGTAACATTGTGATGAGAAGTGTCATGGAGCATTGTGATGACAAAGACGTAGAGAATTGTGATGACAAGGGACATGGAGCATTGTGATGACCAGAGCATGGAGCATTGGTCTGACAAGTTTCATGGATTATTGTGATGACAAATGTCATGGAGCATTTTAGATGACAATTGCGTGGGGCATTGTGATGGGAAGAGCAGGGAGCATTGTGATGACAAGGTTTATGGAGCATTGTGATGACAAGCGCAAGTCACATTTTGATGCCATGGGTCATGGAGCACAGTGCTGACAAGGTCATTCAGCTTTGTTATGACAAGGGTCATGGAGCATTGAGATGAAAAGGGGCATGGAGCATTGTGATTACAAGGGTCTAGGAGCTTTGGATGACAGAGGTCATGGATCATTTTGATTTGATTGTGATGAAAATAGCCTGAAGCATTATGATGATGGGCATTGTCCATTGAGATGACAGGTGTAATGGAGCATTGAGATGAAAAGGGGCATGGAGCATTGTGATTTCAGTGGTATAGGAGCATTGTGATGACAAGAGCATGGAGCATTGTGATGAAAAGTGCTTGGAGCCTTTTCATGACATGTTTCAAGGAGCATTCTGAAGACGAGTGTCAGGGAGCATTGTGATGACAACTCTCTTTAGCATTGTGATGACAAAGATCATGGAGCACTGTGATGACAGGTGTCATCGAGCATTGTGATGAGAAGGTCATGGAGCATTGGGCTGAAAATATTCATGGAGTATTGTGGTGAGAGGGTTCATGGATGCTTTTGATGGCAATGGAATGGAGCATTGTGATGACAAGGTCCTGGAGTATTGTGAAGAGAAGACCATGGAGCCTTGTGATGACAAGTCTAATGGAGCATTCTGATGAAAAGGGGCATGGAGCATTGTGATTACAGGGCCCTGGAGCCTTGTAATGACAAGAGCAAGGAGTATTGTGATGAGAAGGCCATGGAGCATTCTCTTGATTTGTGTCATGGTGTTTTGTGATGACAAGGGCATGGACCATTGTGATTGCAGGCGTCTTGGAGCATTGTGATGACAAGGGTCATCGAGCCTTGTGAGGAGAAGGCCGTGGGACATTATGATGGGGAGGTCATTGAGCATTTTTATGACGGGGGTAATGGAGCATAGTGATGAAAAGGTCACGGTACATAGGTCTATAAAATTTCATGGATTATTGTGATGACAGTGGGTATGGAGCATTGTGATGACAAGGGCTCCGAACACTGTGATACATGGGTCATGGAGGATTGTAATGACATGGGCATGAAGCATTGTGATGGGAAGGGCATTGAGAATTGTGATGACAAGCGTCATGGAGCTTTGTGATGACAAGGGTCATGGAGCAGTGTGATAACAAATGTCATGGAACAGTTTGATGACAAGGGCATGGTGCATTGTGATGAGAAGGGCAGGGAGCATTGTGATGACAGGTGTTATGGAACATTGTGATGTCAGGGCTCATGGAGCATTGTGATGATATGGGCATGTAGCATGGTGATGACAGGTGTCATGGAACATTGTGAGATGACAAGTGTTTTGAGCATTGTGATGACATACATCTTGGATCATTGAAATGACAAGGGCATTGAGTAATGTGATGACAGGCATCATGGAGCATTGTGATGAGTGTGTTATGGAACATAGTGATCACAAGGGTTTGGAGCATAGTGATGACAGAGGTCATGGATCATTTTGATTTCAAGGAGCATGGAACATTGTGATGACAAGGGCATGAAGCAATGTGATCCCAAGTTTCAGGGAGGATTGTGATGACAATGGTAATGGAGTATTGTGATGAAAATCACATGGAGCACTGTGATGACAAGGTCATGTAGCATTTTGCTGACAAAGGCATGGAGCATTGTGATGAGAAGTGTCATGAAACATTGTGATAACAGGGGTCATAGAGCATTAGGATGACAAGAGCATGGACCATTTTGATGAGAAGAGTCATGGAGCATTTTGATGACAAGAGCCACAGATCATTGTGTGGTCAGGGGTCCTTGAGCGTTGTGATGACAGTGGTCATGGAGGATTTGGCTGAAAATGTTCTTGGAGCATTATGAACACAAGGGAATGGAGCATTGTGGTGACAATATCCTGGAGCATTGTGCTGAGTTGACCATGGAGTATTTTGATGACAAGTCTCATGGAGCACCCTGATGGAAAGGAGCATGGAGCATTGTGATTACAGTTGTCTTGGAACACTGTGATGACAAGAGCATGGAGCATTGTGATGAGAAGTCCATGCAACATTCTGATGACCTGCATCATGGAGCTTTGTGATGACAATGGCTAGAGGCATGGTGATTACAGGGGTCGTGGAGCATTGTGATGAAAACGGCATGGATCATTGTGATGACAAAGGCATGGAGCCTTGCCATGACAGTGTTCAAGGAGCTCCCTGACGACAAGTGTCAGGGAGCATTGTGATGAAAAGTGTATTGAGCATTGTGATGACAGAGTTCATGGAGCATTGTGATGAGAAGACCATGGATAAATGTGATGACGAGCGTCATGGGGCGTTGTGATGACAAGTGTTATGGAACATTGTGATCACAAGGGTTTGGAGCATTGTGATGACAGAGGTCATGGAGCATTTTGATTTCATTGTGATGACAAAATCATGAAGCATTATGATGAAGGGCATGGTGCATTGTGATGATAGGGTTCATGGAGCACTGAGATGAAAAGTGTCATGGAGCATTGTTATGACAGGTGTCTTGAAGCATTGTGATGACAAGGGCATGGAGCATTGTGATGAGAAGGCCAAGGAGAATTCTGATGACATGCGTCAAGGAGCTTCGTGATGACAAGGGCATAGAGCATTGTGATTACAGGGGTCTTGGAGCATTGAGAAGAAAAGGGGCATGGAGCATTGTGATTCCAGGGGTATTGGAGCATTGTGATGACAAGGGAATCGAGCATTGTGATGAAATAGTCATGGAACCTTTTCATGACACGGTTCAAGGAGGATTCTGATGACAAGTGTCAGGGAGCATTGTGATGACAAAAGTCATGAAGCACTGTGATGACAAGGATATTGGAGCATTGTGATGAGAAGTTCATGGAGCATTGGGCTGAAAATGTTCATGGAGTATTGTGATGACAGGAGTCATGGAGCATTGTGATGACAAGGGAATGGAGCATTGAGATGACAAGACCCTGGATCATTGTGATGAGAAGACCATGGAGCCTTGTGATGACAAGTCTCATGGAGCATTCTGATGAAAAGTGGCATGGAGCATTGTGATTACAGGGGTCTTGGAGCATTGTGATGACAATGGCATGGAACAATTTGATGTGAATGCCATGGAGCTTTCTGATGATATGTGTCATGGAGTTTTGTGATGAAAAGGGCATGGAGCATTGTGATTAAAGGGGTCTTGGGGCACTGTGATGACAATGGTCATGGAGCCTTGTGATGAAAAGGCCTTGATGGCAGGGGTCATGGAGCATTCTTATGACAGTGGTAATGGAGCATTGTGATGACAAAGGCATGGAGCATTTTGATGAGAAGGGCATCGAGCATTGTGATAACAAGCATCATGGAGCTTTGAGATGACAAAGTCATGGAGCAATGTGATGAGTGGGTTCATGGAGCATTGTGATGACAATGGCATGGAGCATTGTGATGCCAAAGGTCATGGACCTTTGTGATGACAAAGGTCATGGAGCATTTTGCTGACAAGGGCATGGTGCACTGTGATGAGTAGGACAGAGAGCAATGTGATGACAGGGTCATGGAGCTATTGTATGAAAAGTGTCATGGAACATTTTGATGACAGGGGTTATTGATCACTGTGATGTCAAGGGTCATCGAGCATTGTGATGAAAAGTGTCATGGTGCATTTTGATGACAGGTGTTATAGAACATTGTGATGTCAGGGGTCATGGAGCAGTGTGATGATAAGGGTATGTAGCATTGTGATGACAGGGGTCATGGAACATTGAGATGACATGGTTGAGGGAGTATTGGGATGACTAGTGATGGAACATTGTGATATCAGTGGTGAGAGAGCATTTTGATGAGAATTGCATGGAGAAATTTGATGACAAGATTTATGGAGCATTGTGATGACAAGCTTGTGGAGAATTGTGATGACAAGCGCATGGCATATTGTGATGACATGTGTCATGGAGCATTGTGCTGACAAGCACATGGAGCATTGTGGTGACAATGACATGGAGCATTGTGATGACACAGGCATGACAAATTGGTCTGACAAGTTACATGGATTATTGTGATGACAGTGGGCATGGCGAATTGTGATGACAAGGGCATGGAGCATGGTGATGACAAGTTTATGGAGTATTGTGAAGACAGGTGTCCTGGAGCATTGTGATGACATATGTTCTGGTCCATTGTGATGAGAATGGCATGGGTAATTGTGATGCCAAGTGTCATGGAGGATTGTGATGTCAAACGTAATGGAGCGTTGTGATGACAAGGTCTTGGAGCATTGTGATGACAAGGGCAAGGAGCATTGTGATGACAAGGGCCATTGAGAAGTTTGATGACAAGGTCTTGAAGCATTGTGATGACAAGCGCATGTACCTTGCTATGACAGTGGTCATGGAGCATTGCGATTACAAATGCATGGAGAATGGTGATGACAAGAGCATGTAACATTGTGCTGAGAAGTGTTTTGGAGCATTGTGATTGCAAGGACGTAGAGAATTGTGATGACAGGGACATGGAGCATTGTGAGGACCAGGGCATGGAGCACTGTGATGACAAGAACGTGGAGCATTGTGATGAGAAGTCCATTGATAATTGTTATGACGAGTGTCATGGAGCACTGTAATGACAAGGGGCATGGAGCATTGTGAGGACAGGTGTCATGGAGCATTGTGGTGATAGGGGTCATGGAGCATTGTGAGGACAAGTGTCATGGAGCATTCTGAGGACAAGCTTGTGGAGTATTGTGATGACAATGGCATGGAGCATTGTGATGGAAAGGGTATGGATAATTGTAATGAAAAAGGCATGGATCCTTTCCATGACAGGATTCAAGGAGCATTCCGAAGACAAGTGTCACGGATCATTGTGATGACAAGTGTATTGAGCATTGTGATGACAAAGGTCATGGAGCATTGAGATGACAAGGGCATGGAGTATTGTGATGACAGGCATCATGGAGCGTTGTGATGACAAGTGTTATGGAACATTGTGATCACACGGGTTTGGAGCATTGCGATGACAGAGTTCATGGATCATATTGATTTCAAGGAGCATGGATCTTTGTGATGACAAGGACATGAAGCAATGTGATCCCAAGATGCATGGAGGATTGTGATGACAATGGTAATGGAGGAATGTGATGACAAGCGCATGGAGCATTGTGATGAAAAGGTCATGTAGCGTTTTGGTGACAAAGGCATGGAGCATTGTCATGACAAGTGTCATGGAGCACTATGATGACAAACGTCACGTAGCATTGTGATTACAGGACTCATGGAGCATTGGGATGGCACGGCCAAGGATCATTGTGTTGACAAGTGATATGGAGAATTTTGATGACAAGAGTCCCGGATCATTGTGTTGTCAGGGGTCATGGAGCGTTGTGATGACAGTTGTCATGGAGCATTGGGATGACAACGGTCATGGAGCATTGTGATCATAAGGTTATGGAGCATTGGGCTGAAAATGTTCATGGAGTATTGTGATGAGAGGTGTCATGGAGCATCGTGATGACAAGGGAATGGAGCATTGTGATGACAATGTCCTGGAGCATTTAATGAGAAGACCATGGAGCCATGTGATGACAAGTCTCATGGAGCATTCTCACGAAAATCGGCATGGAGAATTGTGATTTCTGTGGTCTTGGAGCTTTGTGATGAATAGGGCATGGAGCCTTGTGATGAAAATGGCATGGAGCCTTACCATGACAGGGTTCCAAGAGCATATTGACATCAAGTGTCAGGGACCACTGTGATGACAAGTGTATTGAGCATGGTGATACCAAAGCTCATGGAGCATTGTGATGAGAAGACCATGGATAATTTTGATGACGAGCGTCATGGGGCGTTGTGAGGAAAAGTGTTATGGAACATTGTGATCACAAGGGATTGGAGCCTTGTGATGACAGAGGTCATGGAGCATTTTGAGTTCATTCTGATGACAATAGCATGAAGCACTATGATGATGGGCATGGTGCATTGTGATGACAGTGTTCATGGAGCAATGAGATGAAAAGGTGCATGGAACATTGTAGTTACAAGTGTCTTGGAGCTTTGTGATGAGAAGGGCATGCAGCATTGTGATAAGAAGGCCATGGAGGATTCTGATGACATGCGTCATGGAGCTTTGTGATGACAAGAGCATGGAGCATTGTGATGAGAAGACCATGGATAATGGTGATGACGAGCGTCATGGGGCATTGTGATGAAAAGTGTTATGGAACATTGAGATCTCAAGGCTTTAGAGCATTGTGATGGCAGATGTCATGGAGCATTTTGATTCCATTTTGGTTACAATAGCGTGAAGCAATATGATGATGGACATGTTGCATTGTGAATACAGGGTTCATGGAGCTTTGAGAGAAAAAGTGGCATGGAGCTTTGTGATTACAGGGTTTTTGGAGCATTGTGATGACAAGGGCACAGAACACTTTGATACATGGGTCATGTAGGATTGTAACGACAAGGGCATGGATAATTGTGATGACAAGAGCATGTAACATTGTGATGAGAAGTGTCATGGAGCATTGTGATGACAAAGACGTAGAGAATTGTGATGACAAGGGACATGGAGCATTGTGATGACCAGAGCATGGAGCATTGGTCTGACAAGTTTCATGGATTATTGTGATGACAAATGTCATGGAGCATTTTAGATGACAATTGCGTGGGGCATTGTGATGGGAAGAGCAGGGAGCATTGTGATGACAAGGTTTATGGAGCATTGTGATGAGAAGCGCAAGTCACATTTTGATGCCATGGGTCATGGAGCACAGTGCTGACAAGGTCATTCAGCTTTGTTATGACAAGGGTCATGGAGCATTGAGATGAAAAGGGGCATGGAGCATTGTGATTACAAGGGTCTAGGAGCTTTGGATGACAGAGGTCATGGATCATTTTGATTTGATTGTGATGAAAATAGCCTGAAGCATTATGGTGATGGGCATTGTCCATTGAGATGACAGGTGTAATGGAGCATTGAGATGAAAAGGGGCATGGAGCATTGTGATTTCAGTGGTATAGGAGCATTGTGATGACAAGAGCATGGAGCATTGTGATGAAAAGTGCTTGGAGCCTTTTCATGACATGTTTCAAGGAGCATTCTGAAGACGAGTGTCAGGGAGCATTGTGATGACAACTCTCTTTAGCATTGTGATGACAAAGATCATGGAGCACTGTGATGACAGGTGTCATGGAGCATTGTGATGAGAAGGTCATGGAGCATTGGGCTGAAAATATTCATGGAGTATTGTGGTGAGAGGGTTCATGGATCCTTTTGATGGCAATGGAATGGAGCATTGTGATGACAAGGTCCTGGAGTATTGTGAAGAGAAGACCATGGAGCCTTGTGATGACAAGTCTAATGGAGCATTCTGATGAAAAGGGGCATGGAGCATTGTGATTACAGGGCCCTGGAGCCTTGTAATGACAAGAGCAAGGAGTATTGTGATGAGAAGGCCATGGAGCATTCTCTTGATTTGTGTCATGGTGTTTTGTGATGACAAGGGCATGGACCATTGTGATTGCAGGCGTCTTGGAGCATTGTGATGACAAGGGTCATCGAGCCTTGTGAGGAGAAGGCCGTGGGACATTATGATGGGGAGGTCATTGAGCATTTTTATGACGGGGGTAATGGAGCATAGTGATGAAAAGGTCACGGTACATAGGTCTATAAAATTTCATGGATTATTGTGATGACAGTGGGTATGGAGCATTGTGATGACAAGGGCTCCGAACACTGTGATACATGGGTCATGGAGGATTGTAATGACATGGGCATGAAGCATTGTGATGAGAAGGGCATTGAGAATTGTGATGACAAGCGTCATGGAGCTTTGTGATGACAAGGGTCATGGAGCTGTGTGATAACAAATGTCATGGAGCAGTTTGATGACAAGGGCATGGTGCATTGTGATGAGAAGGGCAGGGAGCATTGTGATGACAGGTGTTATGGAACATTGTGATGTCAGGGCTCATGGAGCATTGTGATGATATGGGCATGTAGCATGGTGATGACACGTGTCATGGAACATTGTGAGATGACAAGTGTTTTGAGCATTGTGATGACATACATCTTGGATCATTGAAATGACAAGGGCATGGAGTAATGTGATGACAGGCATCATGGAGCATTGTGATGAGTGTGTTATGGAACATAGTGATCACAAGGGTTTGGAGCATAGTGATGACAGTGGTCATGGATCATTTTGATTTCAAGGAGCATGGAACATTGTGATGACAAGGGCATGAAGCAATGTGATCCCAAGTTTCAGGGAGGATTGTGATGACAATGGTAATGGAGTATTGTGATGAAAATCACATGGAGCACTGTGATGACAAGGTCATGTAGCATTTTGCTGACAAAGGCATGGAGCATTGTGATGAGAAGTGTCATGAAACATTGTGATAACAGGGGTCATAGAGCATTAGGATGACAAGAGCATGGACCATTTTGATGAGAAGAGTCATGGAGCATTTTGATGACAAGAGCCACAGATCATTGTGTGGTCAGGGGTCCTTGAGCGTTGTGATGACAGTGGTCATGGAGGATTTGGCTGAAAATGTTCTTGGAGCATTATGAACACAAGGGAATGGAGCATTGTGGTGACAATATCCTGGAGCATTGTGCTGAGTTGACCATGGAGTATTTTGATGACAAGTCTCATGGAGCACCCTGATGGAAAGGAGCATGGAGCATTGTGATTACAGTTGTCTTGGAACACTGTGATGACAAGAGCATGGAGCATTGTGATGAGAAGTCCATGCAACATTCTGATGACCTGCATCATGGAGCTTTGTGATGACAATGGCTAGAGGCATGGTGATTACAGGGGTCGTGGAGCATTGTGATGAAAACGGCATGGATCATTGTGATGACAAAGGCATGGAGCCTTGCCATGACAGTGTTCAAGGAGCTCCCTGACGACAAGTGTCAGGGAGCATTGTGATGAAAAGTGTATTGAGCATTGTGATGACAGAGTTCATGGAGCATTGTGATGAGTAGACCATGGATAAATGTGATGACGAGCGTCATGGGGCGTTGTGATGACAAGTGTTATGGAACATTGTGATCACAAGGGTTTGGAGCATTGTGATGACAGAGGTCATGGAGCATTTTGATTTCATTGTGATGACAAAATCATGAAGCATTATGATGAAGGGCATGGTGCATTGTGATGATAGGGTTCATGGAGCACTGAGATGAAAAGTGTCATGGAGCATTGTTATGACAGGTGTCTTGAAGCATTGTGATGACAAGGGCATGGAGCATTGTGATGAGAAGGCCAAGGAGAATTCTGATGACATGCGTCATGGAGCTTCGTGATGACAAGGTCATAGAGCATTGTGATTACAGGGGTCTTGGAGCATTGAGAAGTAAGGGGCATGGAGCATTGTGATTCCAGGGGTATTGGAGCATTGTGATGACAAGGCAATCGAGCATTGTGATGAAATAATCATGGAACCTTTTCATGACACGGTTCAAGGAGGATTCTGATGACAAGTGTCAGGGAGCATTGTGATGACAAAAGTCATGAAGCACTGTGATGACAAGGATATTGGAGCATTGTGATGAGAAGTTCATGGAGCATTGGGCTGAAAATGTTCATGGAGTATTGTGATGACAGGAGTCATGGAGCATTGTGATGACAAGGGAATGGAGCATTGAGATGACAAGACCCTGGATCATTGTGATGAGAAGACCATGGAGCCTTGTGATGACAAGTCTCATGGAGCATTCTGATGAAAAGTGGCATGGAGCATTGTGATTACAGGGGTCTTGGAGCATTGTGATGACAATGGCATGGAACAATTTGATGTGAATGCCATGGAGCTTTCTGATGATATGTGTCATGGAGTTTTGTGATGAAAAGGGCATGGAGCATTGTGATTAAAGGGGTCTTGGGGCACTGTGATGACAATGGTCATGGAGCCTTGTGATGAAAAGGCCTTGATGGCAGGGGTCATGGAGCATTCTTATGACAGTGGTAATGGAGCATTGTGATGACAAAGGCATGGAGCATTTTGATGAGAAGGGCATCGAGCATTGTGATAACAAGCATCATGGAGCTTTGAGATGACAAAGTCATGGAGCAATGTGATGAGTGGGTTCATGGAGCATTGTGATGACAATGGCATGGAGCATTGTGATGCCAAAGGTCATGGACCTTTGTGATGACAAAGGTCATGGAGCATTTTGCTGACAAGGGCATGGTGCACTGTGATGAGTAGGACAGAGAGCAATGTGATGACAGGGTCATGGAGCAATTGGATGAAAAGTGTCATGGAACATTTTGATGACAGGGGTTATTGATCACTGTGATGTCAAGGGTCATCGAGCATTGTGATGAAAAGTGTCATGGTGCATTTTGATGACAGGTGTTATAGAACATTGTGATGTCAGGGGTCATGGAGCAGTGTGATGATAAGGGTATGTAGCATTGTGATGACAGGGGTCATGGAACATTGTGATGACATGGTTGAGGGAGTATTGGGATGACTAGTGATGGAACATTGTGATATCAGTGGTGAGAGAGCATTTTGATGAGAATTGCATGGAGAAATTTGATGACAAGATTTATGGAGCATTGTAATGACAAGCTTGTGGAGAATTGTGATGACAAGCGCATGGCATATTGTGATGACATGTGTCATGGAGCATTGTGCTGACAAGCACATGGAGCATTGTGGTGACAATGACATGGAGCATTGTGATGACACAGGCATGACAAATTGGTCTGACAAGTTACATGGATTATTGTGATGACAGTGGGCATGGCGAATTGTGATGACAAGGGCATGGAGCATGGTGATGACAAGTTTATGGAGTATTGTGAAGACAGGTGTCCGGGAGCATTGTGATGACATATGTTCTGGTCCATTGTGATGAGAATGGCATGGGTAATTGTGATGCCAAGTGTCATGGAGGATTGTGATGTCAAACGTAATGGAGCGTTGTGATGACAAGGTCTTGGAGCATTGTGATGACAAGGGCAAGGAGCATTGTGATGACAAGGGCCATTGAGAAGTTTGATGACAAGGTCTTGAAGCATTGTGATGACAGGCGCATGTACCTTGCTATGACAGTGGTCATGGAGCATTGTGATTACAAATGCATGGAGAATGGTGATGACAAGAGCATGTAACATTGTGATGAGAAGTGTTTTGGAGCATTGTGATTGCAAGGACGTAGAGAATTGTGATGACAGGGACATGGAGCATTGTGAGGACCAGGGCATGGAGCACTGTGATGACAAGAACGTGGAGCATTGTGATGAGAAGTCCATGGATAATTGTTATGACGAGTGTCATGGAGCACTGTAATGACAAGGGGCATGGAGCATTGTGAGGACAGGTGTCATGGAGCATTGTGGTGATAGGGGTCATGGAGCATTGTGAGGACGAGTGTCATGGAGCATTCTGAGGACAAGCTTGTGGAGTATTGTGATGACAATGGCATGGAGCATTGTGATGGAAAGGGTATGGATAATTGTAATGAAAAAGGCATGGATCCTTTTCATGACAGGATTCAAGGAGCATTCCGAAGACAAGTGTCACGGATCATTGTGATGACAAGTGTATTGAGCATTGTGATGACAAAGGTCATGGAGCATTGAGATGACAAGGGCATGGAGTATTGTGATGACAGGCATCATGGAGCGTTGTGATGACAAGTGTTATGGAACATTGTGATCACACGGGTTTGGAGCATTGCGATGACAGAGTTCATGGATCATATTGATTTCAAGGAGCATGGATCTTTGTGATGACAAGGACATGAAGCAATGTGATCCCAAGATGCATGGAGGATTGTGATGACAATGGTAATGGAGGAATGTGATGACAAGCGCATGGAGCATTGTGATGAAAAGGTCATGTAGCGTTTTGGTGACAAAGGCATGGAGCATTGTCATGACAAGTGTCATGGAGCACTATGATGACAAACGTCACGTAGCATTGTGATTACAGGGGTCATGGAGCATTGGGATGGCACGGCCAAGGATCATTGTGTTGACAAGTGATATGGAGAATTTTGATGACAAGAGTCCCGGATCATTGTGTTGTCAGGGGTCATGGAGCGTTGTGATGACAGTTGTCATGGAGCATTGGGATGACAAGGGTCATGGAGCATTGTGATCATAAGGTTATGGAGCATTGGGCTGAAAATGTTCATGGAGTATTGTGATGAGAGGTGTCATGGAGCATCGTGATGACAAGGGAATGGAGCATTGTGATGACAATGTCCTGGAGCATTTAATGAGAAGACCATGGAGCCATGTGGTGACAAGTCTCATGGAGCATTCTCACGAAAATCGGCATGGAGAATTGTGATTTCTGTGGTCTTGGAGCTTTGTGATGAATAGGGCATGGAGCCTTGTGATGAAAATGGCATGGAGCCTTACCATGACAGGGTTCCAAGAGCATATTGGCATCAAGTGTCAGGGACCACTGTGATGACAAGTGTATTGAGCATGGTGATACCAAAGCTCATGGAGCATTGTGATGAGAAGACCATGGATAATTTTGATGACGAGCGTCATGCGGCGTTGTGAGGACAAGTGTTATGGAACATTGTGATCACAAGGGATTGGAGCCTTGTGATGACAGAGGTCATGGAGCATTTTGAGTTCATTCTGATGACAATAGCATGAAGCACTATGATGATGGGCATGGTGCATTGTGATGACAGTGTTCATGGATCAATGAGATGAAAAGGTGCATGGAACATTGTAGTTACAAGTGTCTTGGAGCTTTGTGATGAGAAGGGCATGCAGCATTGTGATAAGAAGGCCATGGAGGATTCTGATGACATGCGTCATGGAGCTTTGTGATGACAAGAGCATGGAGCATTGTGATGAGAAGACCATGGATAATGGTGATGACGAGCGTCATGGGGCGTTGGGATGAAAAGTGTTATGGAACATTGAGATCTCAAGGCTTTAGAGCATTGTGATGGCAGATGTCATGGAGCATTTTGATTCCATTTTGGTTACAATAGCGTGAAGCAATATGATGATGGACATGTTGCATTGTGAATACAGGGTTCATGGAGCTTTGAGAGAAAAAGTGGCATGGAGCTTTGTGATTACAGGGTTTTTGGAGCATTGTGATGACAAGGGCACGGAACACTTTGATACATGGGTCATGTAGGATTGTAACGACAAGGGCATGGATAATTGTGATGACAAGAGCATGTAACATTGTGATGAGAAGTGTCATGGAGCATTGTGATGACAAAGACGTAGAGAATTGTGATGACAAGGGACATGGAGCATTGTGATGACCAGAGCATGGAGCATTGGTCTGACAAGTTTCATGGATTATTGTGATGACAAATGTCATGGAGCATTTTAGATGACAATTGCGTGGGGCATTGTGATGGGAAGAGCAGGGAGCATTGTGATGACAAGGTTTATGGAGCATTGTGATGAGAAGCGCAAGTCACATTTTGATGCCATGGGTCATGGAGCACAGTGCTGACAAGGTCATTCAGCTTTGTTATGACAAGGGTCATGGAGCATTGAGATGAAAAGGGGCATGGAGCATTGTGATTACAAGGGTCTAGGAGCTTTGGATGACAGAGGTCATGGATCATTTTGATTTGATTGTGATGAAAATAGCCTGAAGCATTATGATGATGGGCATTGTCCATTGAGATGACAGGTGTAATGGAGCATTGAGATGAAAAGGGGCATGGAGCATTGTGATTTCAGTGGTATAGGAGCATTGTGATGACAAGAGCATGGAGCATTGTGATGAAAAGTGCTTGGAGCCTTTTCATGACATGTTTCAAGGAGCATTCTGAAGACGAGTGTCAGGGAGCATTGTGATGACAACTCTCTTTAGCATTGTGATGACAAAGATCATGGAGCACTGTGATGACAGGTGTCATCGAGCATTGTGATGAGAAGGTCATGGAGCATTGGGCTGAAAATATTCATGGAGTATTGTGGTGAGAGGGTTCATGGATCCTTTTGATGGCAATGGAATGGAGCATTGTGATGACAAGGTCCTGGAGTATTGTGAAGAGAAGACCATGGAGCCTTGTGATGACAAGTCTAATGGAGCATTCTGATGAAAAGGGGCATGGAGCATTGTGATTACAGGGCCCTGGAGCCTTGTAATGACAAGAGCAAGGAGTATTGTGATGAGAAGGCCATGGAGCATTCTCTTGATTTGTGTCATGGTGTTTTGTGATGACAAGGGCATGGACCATTGTGATTGCAGGCGTCTTGGAGCATTGTGATGACAAGGGTCATCGAGCCTTGTGAGGAGAAGGCCGTGGGACATTATGATGGGGAGGTCATTGAGCATTTTTATGACGGGGGTAATGGAGCATAGTGATGAAAAGGTCACGGTACATAGGTCTATAAAATTTCATGGATTATTGTGATGACAGTGGGTATGGAGCATTGTGATGACAAGGGCTCCGAACACTGTGATACATGGGTCATGGAGGATTGTAATGACATGGGCATGAAGCATTGTGATGAGAAGGGCATTGAGAATTGTGATGACAAGCGTCATGGAGCTTTGTGATGACAAGGGTCATGGAGCAGTGTGATAACAAATGTCATGGAGCAGTTTGATGACAAGGGCATGGTGCATTGTGATGAGAAGGGCAGGGAGCATTGTGATGACAGGTGTTATGGAACATTGTGATGTCAGGGCTCATGGAGCATTGTGATGATATGGGCATGTAGCATGGTGATGACAGGTGTCATGGAACATTGTGAGATGACAAGTGTTTTGAGCATTGTGATGACATACATCTTGGATCATTGAAATGACAAGGGCATGGAGTAATGTGATGACAGGCATCATGGAGCATTGTGATGAGTGTGTTATGGAACATAGTGATCACAAGGGTTTGGAGCATAGTGATGACAGTGGTCATGGATCATTTTGATTTCAAGGAGCATGGAACATTGTGATGACAAGGGCATGAAGCAATGTGATCCCAAGTTTCAGGGAGGATTGTGATGACAATGGTAATGGAGTATTGTGATGAAAATCACATGGAGCACTGTGATGACAAGGTCATGTAGCATTTTGCTGACAAAGGCATGGAGCATTGTGATGAGAAGTGTCATGAAACATTGTGATAACAGGGGTCATAGAGCATTAGGATGACAAGAGCATGGACCATTTTGATGAGAAGAGTCATGGAGCATTTTGATGACAAGAGCCACAGATCATTGTGTGGTCAGGGGTCCTTGAGCGTTGTGATGACAGTGGTCATGGAGGATTTGGCTGAAAATGTTCTTGGAGCATTATGAACACAAGGGAATGGAGCATTGTGGTGACAATATCCTGGAGCATTGTGCTGAGTTGACCATGGAGTATTTTGATGACAAGTCTCATGGAGCACCCTGATGGAAAGGAGCATGGAGCATTGTGATTACAGTTGTCTTGGAACACTGTGATGACAAGAGCATGGAGCATTGTGATGAGAAGTCCATGCAACATTCTGATGACCTGCATCATGGAGCTTTGTGATGACAATGGCTAGAGGCATGGTGATTACAGGGGTCGTGGAGCATTGTGATGAAAACGGCATGGATCATTGTGATGACAAAGGCATGGAGCCTTGCCATGACAGTGTTCAAGGAGCTCCCTGACGACAAGTGTCAGGGAGCATTGTGATGAAAAGTGTATTGAGCATTGTGATGACAGAGTTCATGGAGCATTGTGATGAGTAGACCATGGATAAATGTGATGACGAGCGTCATGGGGCGTTGTGATGACAAGTGTTATGGAACATTGTGATCACAAGGGTTTGGAGCATTGTGATGACAGAGGTCATGGAGCATTTTGATTTCATTGTGATGACAAAATCATGAAGCATTATGATGAAGGGCATGGTGCATTGTGATGATAGGGTTCATGGAGCACTGAGATGAAAAGTGTCATGGAGCATTGTTATGACAGGTGTCTTGAAGCATTGTGATGACAAGGGCATGGAGCATTGTGATGAGAAGGCCAAGGAGAATTCTGATGACATGCGTCATGGAGCTTCGTGATGACAAGGTCATAGAGCATTGTGATTACAGGGGTCTTGGAGCATTGAGAAGAAAAGGGGCATGGAGCATTGTGATTCCAGGGGTATTGGAGCATTGTGATGACAAGGCAATCGAGCATTGTGATGAAATAATCATGGAACCTTTTCATGACACGGTTCAAGGAGGATTCTGATGACAAGTGTCAGGGAGCATTGTGATGACAAAAGTCATGAAGCACTGTGATGACAAGGATATTGGAGCATTGTGATGAGAAGTTCATGGAGCATTGGGCTGAAAATGTTCATGGAGTATTGTGATGACAGGAGTCATGGAGCATTGTGATGACAAGGGAATGGAGCATTGAGATGACAAGACCCTGGATCATTGTGATGAGAAGACCATGGAGCCTTGTGATGACAAGTCTCATGGAGCATTCTGATGAAAAGTGGCATGGAGCATTGTGATTACAGGGGTCTTGGAGCATTGTGATGACAATGGCATGGAACAATTTGATGTGAATGCCATGGAGCTTTCTGATGATATGTGTCATGGAGTTTTGTGATGAAAAGGGCATGGAGCATTGTGATTAAAGGGGTCTTGGGGCACTGTGATGACAATGGTCATGGAGCCTTGTGATGAAAAGGCCTTGATGGCAGGGGTCATGGAGCATTCTTATGACAGTGGTAATGGAGCATTGTGATGACAAAGGCATGGAGCATTTTGATGAGAAGGGCATCGAGCATTGTGATAACAAGCATCATGGAGCTTTGAGATGACAAAGTCATGGAGCAATGTGATGAGTGGGTTCATGGAGCATTGTGATGACAATGGCATGGAGCATTGTGATGCCAAAGGTCATGGACCTTTGTGATGACAAAGGTCATGGAGCATTTTGCTGACAAGGGCATGGTGCACTGTGATGAGTAGGACAGAGAGCAATGTGATGACAGGGTCATGGAGCAATTGGATGAAAAGTGTCATGGAACATTTTGATGACAGGGGTTATTGATCACTGTGATGTCAAGGGTCATCGAGCATTGTGATGAAAAGTGTCATGGTGCATTTTGATGACAGGTGTTATAGAACATTGTGATGTCAGGGGTCATGGAGCAGTGTGATGATAAGGGTATGTAGCATTGTGATGACAGGGGTCATGGAACATTGTGATGACATGGTTGAGGGAGTATTGGGATGACTAGTGATGGAACATTGTGATATCAGTGGTGAGAGAGCATTTTGATGAGAATTGCATGGAGAAATTTGATGACAAGATTTATGGAGCATTGTGATGACAAGCTTGTGGAGAATTGTGATGACAAGCGCATGGCATATTGTGATGACATGTGTCATGGAGCATTGTGCTGACAAGCACATGGAGCATTGTGGTGACAATGACATGGAGCATTGTGATGACACAGGCATGACAAATTGGTCTGACAAGTTACATGGATTATTGTGATGACAGTGGGCATGGCGAATTGTGATGACAAGGGCATGGAGCATGGTGATGACAAGTTTATGGAGTATTGTGAAGACAGGTGTCCGGGAGCATTGTGATGACATATGTTCTGGTCCATTGTGATGAGAATGGCATGGGTAATTGTGATGCCAAGTGTCATGGAGGATTGTGATGTCAAACGTAATGGAGCGTTGTGATGACAAGGTCTTGGAGCATTGTGATGACAAGGGCAAGGAGCATTGTGATGACAAGGGCCATTGAGAAGTTTGATGACAAGGTCTTGAAGCATTGTGATGACAAGCGCATGTACCTTGCTATGACAGTGGTCATGGAGCATTGTGATTACAAATGCATGGAGAATGGTGATGACAAGAGCATGTAACATTGTGATGAGAAGTGTTTTGGAGCATTGTGATTGCAAGGACGTAGAGAATTGTGATGACAGGGACATGGAGCATTGTGAGGACCAGGGCATGGAGCACTGTGATGACAAGAACGTGGAGCATTGTGATGAGAAGTCCATGGATAATTGTTATGACGAGTGTCATGGAGCACTGTAATGACAAGGGGCATGGAGCATTGTGAGGACAGGTGTCATGGAGCATTGTGGTGATAGGGGTCATGGAGTATTGTGAGGACGAGTGTCATGGAGCATTCTGAGGACAAGCTTGTGGAGTATTGTGATGACAATGGCATGGAGCATTGTGATGGAAAGGGTATGGATAATTGTAATGAAAAAGGCATGGATCCTTTTCATGACAGGATTCAAGGAGCATTCCGAAGACAAGTGTCACGGATCATTGTGATGACAAGTGTATTGAGCATTGTGATGACAAAGGTCATGGAGCATTGAGATGACAAGGGCATGGAGTATTGTGATGACAGGCATCATGGAGCGTTGTGATGACAAGTGTTATGGAACATTGTGATCACACGGGTTTGGAGCATTGCGATGACAGAGTTCATGGATCATATTGATTTCAAGGAGCATGGATCTTTGTGATGACAAGGACATGAAGCAATGTGATCCCAAGATGCATGGAGGATTGTGATGACAATGGTAATGGAGGAATGTGATGACAAGCGCATGGAGCATTGTGATGAAAAGGTCATGTAGCGTTTTGGTGACAAAGGCATGGAGCATTGTCATGACAAGTGTCATGGAGCACTATGATGACAAACGTCACGTAGCATTGTGATTACAGGGGTCATGGAGCATTGGGATGGCACGGCCAAGGATCATTGTGTTGACAAGTGATATGGAGAATTTTGATGACAAGAGTCCCGGATCATTGTGTTGTCAGGGGTCATGGAGCGTTGTGATGACAGTTGTCATGGAGCATTGGGATGACAAGGGTCATGGAGCATTGTGATCATAAGGTTATGGAGCATTGGGCTGAAAATGTTCATGGAGTATTGTGATGAGAGGTGTCATGGAGCATCGTGATGACAAGGGAATGGAGCATTGTGATGACAATGTCCTGGAGCATTTAATGAGAAGACCATGGAGCCATGTGATGACAAGTCTCATGGAGCATTCTCACGAAAATCGGCATGGAGAATTGTGATTTCTGTGGTCTTGGAGCTTTGTGATGAATAGGGCATGGAGCCTTGTGATGAAAATGGCATGGAGCCTTACCATGACAGGGTTCCAAGAGCATATTGACATCAAGTGTCAGGGACCACTGTGATGACAAGTGTATTGAGCATGGTGATACCAAAGCTCATGGAGCATTGTGATGAGAAGTCCATGGATAATTTTGATGACGAGCGTCATGCAGCGTTGTGAGAACAAGTGTTATGGAACATTGTGATCACAAGGGATTGGAGCCTTGTGATGACAGAGGTCATGGAGCATTTTGAGTTCATTCTGATGACAATAGCATGAAGCACTATGATGATGGGCATGGTGCATTGTGATGACAGTGTTCATGGAGCAATGAGATGAAAAGGTGCATGGAACATTGTAGTTACAAGTGTCTTGGAGCTTTGTGATGAGAAGGGCATGCAGCATTGTGATAAGAAGGCCATGGAGGATTCTGATGACATGCGTCATGGAGCTTTGTGATGACAAGAGCATGGAGCATTGTGATGAGAAGACCATGGATAATGGTGATGACGAGCGTCATGGGGCGTTGTGATGAAAAGTGTTATGGAACATTGAGATCTCAAGGCTTTAGAGCATTGTGATGGCAGATGTCATGGAGCATTTTGATTTCATTTTGGTTACAATAGCGTGAAGCAATATGATGATGGACATGTTGCATTGTGAATACAGGGTTCATGGAGCTTTGAGAGAAAAAGTGGCATGGAGCTTTGTGATTACAGGGTTTTTGGAGCATTGTGATGACAAGGGCACGGAACACTTTGATACATGGGTCATGTAGGATTGTAACGACAAGGGCATGGATAATTGTGATGACAAGAGCATGTAACATTGTGATGAGAAGTGTCATGGAGCATTGTGATGACAAAGACGTAGAGAATTGTGATGACAAGGGACATGGAGCATTGTGATGACCAGAGCATGGAGCATTGGTCTGACAAGTTTCATGGATTATTGTGATGACAAATGACATGGAGCGTTTTAGATGACAATTGCGTGGGGCATTGTGATGGGAAGAGCAGGGAGCATTGTGATGACAAGGTTTATGGAGCATTGTGATGACAAGCGCAAGTCACATTTTGATGCCATGGGTCATGGAGCACAGTGCTGACAAGGTCATTCAGCTTTGTTATGACAAGGGTCATGGAGCATTGAGATGAAAAGGGGCATGGAGCATTGTGATTACAAGGGTCTAGGAGCTTTGGATGACAGAGGTCATGGATCATTTTGATTTGATTGTGATGAAAATAGCCTGAAGCATTATGATGATGGGCATTGTCCATTGAGATGACAGGTGTAATGGAGCATTGAGATGAAAAGGGGCATGGAGCATTGTGATTTCAGTGGTATAGGAGCATTGTGATGACAAGAGCATGGAGCATTGTGATGAAAAGTGCTTGGAGCCTTTTCATGACATGTTTCAAGGAGCATTCTGAAGACGAGTGTCAGGGAGCATTGTGATGACAACTCTCTTTAGCATTGTGATGACAAAGATCATGGAGCACTGTGATGACAGGTGTCATCGAGCATTGTGATGAGAAGGTCATGGAGCATTGGGCTGAAAATATTCATGGAGTATTGTGGTGAGAGGGTTCATGGATCCTTTTGATGGCAATGGAATGGAGCATTGTGATGACAAGGTCCTGGAGTATTGTGAAGAGAAGACCATGGAGCCTTGTGATGACAAGTCTAATGGAGCATTCTGATGAAAAGGGGCATGGAGCATTGTGATTACAGGGCCCTGGAGCCTTGTAATGACAAGAGCAAGGAGTATTGTGATGAGAAGGCCATGGAGCATTCTCTTGATTTGTGTCATGGTGTTTTGTGATGACAAGGGCATGGACCATTGTGATTGCAGGCGTCTTGGAGCATTGTGATGACAAGGGTCATCGAGCCTTGTGAGGAGAAGGCCGTGGGACATTATGATGGGGAGGTCATTGAGCATTTTTATGACGGGGGTAATGGAGCATAGTGATGAAAAGGTCACGGTACATAGGTCTATAAAATTTCATGGATTATTGTGATGACAGTGGGTATGGAGCATTGTGATGACAAGGGCTCCGAACACTGTGATACATGGGTCATGGAGGATTGTAATGACATGGGCATGAAGCATTGTGATGAGAAGGGCATTGAGAATTGTGATGACAAGCGTCATGGAGCTTTGTGATGACAAGGGTCATGGAGCTGTGTGATAACAAATGTCATGGAGCAGTTTGATGACAAGGGCATGGTGCATTGTGATGAGAAGGGCAGGGAGCATTGTGATGACAGGTGTTATGGAACATTGTGATGTCAGGGCTCATGGAGCATTGTGATGATATGGGCATGTAGCATGGTGATGACAGGTGTCATGGAACATTGTGAGATGACAAGTGTTTTGAGCATTGTGATGACATACATCTTGGATCATTGAAATGACAAGGGCATGGGGTAATGTGATGACAGGCATCATGGAGCATTGTGATGAGTGTGTTATGGAACATAGTGATCACAAGGGTTTGGAGCATAGTGATGACAGTGGTCATGGATCATTTTGATTTCAAGGAGCATGGAACATTGTGATGACAAGGGCATGAAGCAATGTGATCCCAAGTTTCAGGGAGGATTGTGATGACAATGGTAATGGAGTATTGTGATGAAAATCACATGGAGCACTGTGATGACAAGGTCATGTAGCATTTTGCTGACAAAGGCATGGAGCATTGTGATGAGAAGTGTCATGAAACATTGTGATAACAGGGGTCATAGAGCATTAGGATGACAAGAGCATGGACCATTTTGATGAGAAGAGTCATGGAGCATTTTGATGACAAGAGCCACAGATCATTGTGTGGTCAGGGGTCCTTGAGCGTTGTGATGACAGTGGTCATGGAGGATTTGGCTGAAAATGTTCTTGGAGCATTATGAACACAAGGGAATGGAGCATTGTGGTGACAATATCCTGGAGCATTGTGCTGAGTTGACCATGGAGTATTTTGATGACAAGTCTCATGGAGCACCCTGATGGAAAGGAGCATGGAGCATTGTGATTACAGTTGTCTTGGAACACTGTGATGACAAGAGCATGGAGCATTGTGATGAGAAGTCCATGCAACATTCTGATGACCTGCATCATGGAGCTTTGTGATGACAATGGCTAGAGGCATGGTGATTACAGGGGTCGTGGAGCATTGTGATGAAAACGGCATGGATCATTGTGATGACAAAGGCATGGAGCCTTGCCATGACAGTGTTCAAGGAGCTCCCTGACGACAAGTGTCAGGGAGCATTGTGATGAAAAGTGTATTGAGCATTGTGATGACAGAGTTCATGGAGCATTGTGATGAGTAGACCATGGATAAATGTGATGACGAGCGTCATGGGGCGTTGTGATGACAAGTGTTATGGAACATTGTGATCACAAGGGTTTGGAGCATTGTGATGACAGAGGTCATGGAGCATTTTGATTTCATTGTGATGACAAAATCATGAAGCATTATGATGAAGGGCATGGTGCATTGTGATGATAGGGTTCATGGAGCACTGAGATGAAAAGTGTCATGGAGCATTGTTATGACAGGTGTCTTGAAGCATTGTGATGACAAGGGCATGGAGCATTGTGATGAGAAGGCCAAGGAGAATTCTGATGACATGCGTCAAGGAGCTTCGTGATGACAAGGGCATAGAGCATTGTGATTACAGGGGTCTTGGAGCATTGAGAAGAAAAGGGGCATGGAGCATTGTGATTCCAGGGGTATTGGAGCATTGTGATGACAAGGGAATCGAGCATTGTGATGAAATAGTCATGGAACCTTTTCATGACACGGTTCAAGGAGAATTCTGATGACAAGTGTCAGGGAGCATTGTGATGACAAAAGTCATGAAGCACTGTGATGACAAGGATATTGGAGCATTGTGATGAGAAGTTCATGGAGCATTGGGCTGAAAATGTTCATGGAGTATTGTGATGACAGGAGTCATGGAGCATTGTGATGACAAGGGAATGGAGCATTGAGATGACAAGACCCTGGATCATTGTGATGAGAAGACCATGGAGCCTTGTGATGACAAGTCTCATGGAGCATTCTGATGAAAAGTGGCATGGAGCATTGTGATTACAGGGGTCTTGGAGCATTGTGATGACAATGGCATGGAACAATTTGATGTGAATGCCATGGAGCTTTCTGATAATATGTGTCATGGAGTTTTGTGATGAAAAGGGCATGGAGCATTGTGATTAAAGGGGTCTTGGGGCACTGTGATGACAATGGTCATGGAGCCTTGTGATGAAAAGGCCTTGATGGCAGGGGTCATGGAGCATTCTTATGACAGTGGTAATGGAGCATTGTGATGACAAAGGCATGGAGCATTTTGATGAGAAGGGCATCGAGCATTGTGATAACAAGCATCATGGAGCTTTGAGATGACAAAGTCATGGAGCAATGTGATGAGTGGGTTCATGGAGCATTGTGATGACAATGGCATGGAGCATTGTGATGCCAAAGGTCATGGACCTTTGTGATGACAAAGGTCATGGAGCATTTTGCTGACAAGGGCATGGTGCACTGTGATGAGTAGGACAGAGAGCAATGTGATGACAGGGTCATGGAGCTATTGGATGAAAAGTGTCATGGAATATTTTGATGACAGGGGTTATTGATCACTGTGATGTCAAGGGTCATCGAGCATTGTGATGAAAAGTGTCATGGTGCATTTTGATGACAGGTGTTATAGAACATTGTGATGTCAGGGGTCATGGAGCAGTGTGATGATAAGGGTATGTAGCATTGTGATGACAGGGGTCATGGAACATTGTGATGACATGGTTGAGGGAGTATTGGGATGACTAGTGATGGAACATTGTGATATCAGTGGTGAGAGAGCATTTTGATGAGAATTGCATGGAGAAATTTGATGACAAGATTTATGGAGCATTGTGATGACAAGCTTGTGGAGAATTGTGATGACAAGCGCATGGCATATTGTGATGACATGTGTCATGGAGCATTGTGCTGACAAGCACATGGAGCATTGTGGTGACAATGACATGGAGCATTGTGATGACACAGGCATGACAAATTGGTCTGACAAGTTACATGGATTATTGTGATGACAGTGGGCATGGCGAATTGTGATGACAAGGGCATGGAGCATGGTGATGACAAGTTTATGGAGTATTGTGAAGACAGGTGTCCGGGAGCATTGTGATGACATATGTTCTGGTCCATTGTGATGAGAATGGCATGGGTAATTGTGATGCCAAGTGTCATGGAGGATTGTGATGTCAAACGTAATGGAGCGTTGTGATGACAAGGTCTTGGAGCATTGTGATGACAAGGGCAAGGAGCATTGTGATGACAAGGGCCATTGAGAAGTTTGATGACAAGGTCTTGAAGCATTGTGATGACAAGCGCATGTACCTTGCTATGACAGTGGTCATGGAGCATTGCGATTACAAATGCATGGAGAATGGTGATGACAAGAGCATGTAACATTGTGATGAGAAGTGTTTTGGAGCATTGTGATTGCAAGGACGTAGAGAATTGTGATGACAGGGACATGGAGCATTGTGAGGACCAGGGCATGGAGCACTGTGATGACAAGAACGTGGAGCATTGTGATGAGAAGTCC
Source organism: Mesoplodon densirostris (assembly GCF_025265405.1). NCBI lineage: Eukaryota > Metazoa > Chordata > Mammalia > Artiodactyla > Ziphiidae > Mesoplodon > Mesoplodon densirostris. The sequence continues at coordinate 6,305,985 of NC_082682.1, forward strand.
ATGGATAATTGTTATGACGAGTGTCATGGAGCACTGTAATGACAAGGGGCATGGAGCATTGTGAGGACAGGTGTCATGGAGCATTGTGGTGATAGGGGTCATGGAGCATTGTGAGGACGAGTGTCATGGAGCATTCTGAGGACAAGCTTGTGGAGTATTGTGATGACAATGGCATGGAGCATTGTGATGGAAAGGGTATGGATAATTGTAATGAAAAAGGCATGGATCCTTTTCATGACAGGATTCAAGGAGCATTCCGAAGACAAGTGTCACGGATCATTGTGATGACAAGTGTATTGAGCATTGTGATGACAAAGGTCATGGAGCATTGAGATGACAAGGGCATGGAGTATTGTGATGACAGGCATCATGGAGCGTTGTGATGACAAGTGTTATGGAACATTGTGATCACACGGGTTTGGAGCATTGCGATGACAGAGTTCATGGATCATATTGATTTCAAGGAGCATGGATCTTTGTGATGACAAGGACATGAAGCAATGTGATCCCAAGATGCATGGAGGATTGTGATGACAATGGTAATGGAGGAATGTGATGACAAGCGCATGGAGCATTGTGATGAAAAGGTCATGTAGCGTTTTGGTGACAAAGGCATGGAGCATTGTCATGACAAGTGTCATGGAGCACTATGATGACAAACGTCACGTAGCATTGTGATTACAGGGGTCATGGAGCATTGGGATGGCACGGCCAAGGATCATTGTGTTGACAAGTGATATGGAGAATTTTGATGACAAGAGTCCCGGATCATTGTGTTGTCAGGGGTCATGGAGCGTTGTGATGACAGTTGTCATGGAGCATTGGGATGACAAGGGTCATGGAGCATTGTGATCATAAGTTTATGGAGCATTGGACTGAAAATGTTCATGGAGTATTGTGATGAGAGGTGTCATGGAGCATCGTGATGACAAGGGAATGGAGCATTGTGATGACAATGTCCTGGAGCATTTAATGAGAAGACCATGGAGCCATGTGATGACAAGTCTCATGGAGCATTCTCACGAAAATCGGCATGGAGAATTGTGATTTCTGTGGTCTTGGAGCTTTGTGATGAATAGGGCATGGAGCCTTGTGATGAAAATGGCATGGAGCCTTACCATGACAGGGTTCCAAGAGCATATTGACATCAAGTGTCAGGGACCACTGTGATGACAAGTGTATTGAGCATGGTGATACCAAAGCTCATGGAGCATTGTGATGAGAAGACCATGGATAATTTTGATGACGAGCGTCATGGGGCGTTGTGAGGACAAGTGTTATGGAACATTGTGATCACAAGGGATTGGAGCCTTGTGATGACAGAGGTCATGGAGCATTTTGAGTTCATTCTGATGACAATAGCATGAAGCACTATGATGATGGGCATGGTGCATTGTGATGACAGTGTTCATGGATCAATGAGATGAAAAGGTGCATGGAACATTGTAGTTACAAGTGTCTTGGAGCTTTGTGATGAGAAGGGCATGCAGCATTGTGATAAGAAGGCCATGGAGGATTCTGATGACATGCGTCATGGAGCTTTGTGATGACAAGAGCATGGAGCATTGTGATGAGAAGACCATGGATAATGGTGATGACGAGCGTCATGGGGCGTTGGGATGAAAAGTGTTATGGAACATTGAGATCTCAAGGCTTTAGAGCATTGTGATGGCAGATGTCATGGAGCATTTTGATTTCATTTTGGTTACAATAGCGTGAAGCAATATGATGATGGACATGTTGCATTGTGAATACAGGGTTCATGGAGCTTTGAGAGAAAAAGTGGCATGGAGCTTTGTGATTACAGGGTTTTTGGAGCATTGTGATGACAAGGGCACGGAACACTTTGATACATGGGTCATGTAGGATTGTAACGACAAGGGCATGGATAATTGTGATGACAAGAGCATGTAACATTCTGATGAGAAGTGTCATGGAGCATTGTGATGACAAAGACGTAGAGAATTGTGATGACAAGGGACATGGAGCATTGTGATGACCAGAGCATGGAGCATTGGTCTGACAAGTTTCATGGATTATTGTGATGACAAATGTCATGGAGCATTTTAGATGACAATTGCGTGGGGCTTTGTGATGGGAAGAGCAGGGAGCATTGTGATGACAAGGATTATGGAGCATTGTGATGACAAGCGCAAGTCACATTTTGATGCCATGGGTCATGGAGCACAGTGCTGACAAGGTCATTCAGCTTTGTTATGACAAGGGTCATGGAGCATTGAGATGAAAAGGGGCATGGAGCATTGTGATTACAAGGGTCTAGGAGCTTTGGATGACAGAGGTCATGGATCATTTTGATTTGATTGTGATGAAAATAGCCTGAAGCATTATGATGATGGGCATTGTCCATTGACATGACAGGTGTAATGGAGCATTGAGATGAAAAGGGGCATGGAGCATTGTGATTTCAGTGGTATAGGAGCATTGTGATGACAAGAGCATGGAGCATTGTGATGAAAAGTGCTTGGAGCCTTTTCATGACATGTTTCAAGGAGCATTCTGAAGACGAGTGTCAGGGAGCATTGTGATGACAACTCTCTTTAGCATTGTGATGACAAAGATCATGGAGCACTGTGATGACAGGTGTCATCGAGCATTGTGATGAGAAGGTCATGGAGCATTGGGCTGAAAATATTCATGGAGTATTGTGGTGAGAGGTTTCATGGATCCTTTTGATGGCAATGGAATGGAGCATTGTGATGACAAAGTCCTGGAGTATTGTGAAGAGAAGACCATGGAGCCTTGTGATGACAAGTCTAATGGAGCATTCTGATGAAAAGGGGCATGGAGCATTGTGATTACAGGGCCCTGGAGCCTTGTAATGACAAGAGCAAGGAGTATTGTGATGAGAAGGCCATGGAGCATTCTCTTGATTTGTGTCATGGTGTTTTGTGATGACAAGGGCATGGACCATTGTGATTGCAGGCGTCTTGGAGCATTGTGATGACAAGGGTCATGGAGCCTTGTGAGGAGAAGGCCGTGGGACATTATGATGGGGAGGTCATTGAGCATTTTTATGACGGGGGTAATGGAGCATAGTGATGAAAAGGTCACGGTACATAGGTCTATAAAATTTCATGGATTATTGTGATGACAGTGGGTATGGAGCATTGTGATGACAAGGGCTCCGAACACTGTGATACATGGGTCATGGAGGATTGTAATGACATGGGCATGAAGCATTGTGATGAGAAGGGCATTGAGAATTGTGATGACAAGCGTCATGGAGCTTTGTGATGACAAGGGTCATGGAGCTGTGTGATAACAAATGTCATGGAGCAGTTTGATGACAAGGGCATGGTGCATTGTGATGAGAAGGGCAGGGAGCATTGTGATGACAGGTGTTATGGAACATTGTGATGTCAGGGCTCATGGAGCATTGTGATGATATGGGCATGTAGCATGGTGATGACAGGTGTCATGGAACATTGTGAGATGACAAGTGTTTTGAGCATTGTGATGACATACATCTTGGATCATTGAAATGACAAGGGCATGGAGTAATGTGATGACAGGCATCATGGAGCATTGTGATGAGTGTGTTATGGAACATAGTGATCACAAGGGTTTGGAGCATAGTGATGACAGAGGTCATGGATCATTTTGATTTCAAGGAGCATGGAACATTGTGATGACAAGGGCATGAAGCAATGTGATCCCAAGTTTCAGGGAGGATTGTGATGACAATGGTAATGGAGTATTGTGATGAAAATCACATGGAGCACTGTGATGACAAGGTCATGTAGCATTTTGCTGACAAAGGCATGGAGCATTGTGATGAGAAGTGTCATGAAACATTGTGATAACAGGGGTCATAGAGCATTAGGATGACAAGAGCATGGACCATTTTGATGAGAAGAGTCATGGAGCATTTTGATGACAAGAGCCACAGATCATTGTGTGGTCAGGGGTCCTTGAGCGTTGTGATGACAGTGGTCATGGAGGATTTGGCTGAAAATGTTCTTGGAGCATTATGAACACAAGGGAATGGAGCATTGTGGTGACAATATCCTGGAGCATTGTGCTGAGTTGACCATGGAGTATTTTGATGACAAGTCTCATGGAGCACCCTGATGGAAAGGAGCATGGAGCATTGTGATTACAGTTGTCTTGGAACACTGTGATGACAAGAGCATGGAGCATTGTGATGAGAAGTCCATGCAACATTCTGATGACCTGCATCATGGAGCTTTGTGATGACAATGGCTAGAGGCATGGTGATTACAGGGGTCGTGGAGCATTGTGATGAAAACGGCATGGATCATTGTGATGACAAAGGCATGGAGCCTTGCCATGACAGTGTTCAAGGAGCTCCCTGACGACAAGTGTCAGGGAGCATTGTGATGAAAAGTGTATTGAGCATTGTGATGACAGAGTTCATGGAGCATTGTGATGAGTAGACCATGGATAAATGTGATGACGAGCGTCATGGGGCGTTGTGATGACAAGTGTTATGGAACATTGTGATCACAAGGGTTTGGAGCATTGTGATGACAGAGGTCATGGAGCATTTTGATTTCATTGTGATGACAAAATCATGAAGCATTATGATGAAGGGCATGGTGCATTGTGATGATAGGGTTCATGGAGCACTGAGATGAAAAGTGTCATGGAGCATTGTTATGACAGGTGTCTTGAAGCATTGTGATGACAAGGGCATGGAGCATTGTGATGAGAAGGCCAAGGAGAATTCTGATGACATGCGTCAAGGAGCTTCGTGATGACAAGGGCATAGAGCATTGTGATTACAGGGGTCTTGGAGCATTGAGAAGAAAAGGGGCATGGAGCATTGTGATTCCAGGGGTATTGGAGCATTGTGATGACAAGGGAATCGAGCATTGTGATGAAATAGTCATGGAACCTTTTCATGACACGGTTCAAGGAGGATTCTGATGACAAGTGTCAGGGAGCATTGTGATGACAAAAGTCATGAAGCACTGTGATGACAAGGATATTGGAGCATTGTGATGAGAAGTTCATGGAGCATTGGGCTGAAAATGTTCATGGAGTATTGTGATGACAGGAGTCATGGAGCATTGTGATGACAAGGGAATGGAGCATTGAGATGACAAGACCCTGGATCATTGTGATGAGAAGACCATGGAGCCTTGTGATGACAAGTCTCATGGAGCATTCTGATGAAAAGTGGCATGGAGCATTGTGATTACAGGGGTCTTGGAGCATTGTGATGACAATGGCATGGAACAATTTGATGTGAATGCCATGGAGCTTTCTGATGATATGTGTCATGGAGTTTTGTGATGAAAAGGGCATGGAGCATTGTGATTAAAGGGGTCTTGGGGCACTGTGATGACAATGGTCATGGAGCCTTGTGATGAAAAGGCCTTGATGGCAGGGGTCATGGAGCATTCTTATGACAGTGGTAATGGAGCATTGTGATGACAAAGGCATGGAGCATTTTGATGAGAAGGGCATCGAGCATTGTGATAACAAGCATCATGGAGCTTTGAGATGACAAAGTCATGGAGCAATGTGATGAGTGGGTTCATGGAGCATTGTGATGACAATGGCATGGAGCATTGTGATGCCAAAGGTCATGGACCTTTGTGATGACAAAGGTCATGGAGCATTTTGCTGACAAGGGCATGGTGCACTGTGATGAGTAGGACAGAGAGCAATGTGATGACAGGGTCATGGAGCAATTGGATGAAAAGTGTCATGGAACATTTTGATGACAGGGGTTATTGATCACTGTGATGTCAAGGGTCATCGAGCATTGTGATGAAAAGTGTCATGGTGCATTTTGATGACAGGTGTTATAGAACATTGTGATGTCAGGGGTCATGGAGCAGTGTGATGATAAGGGTATGTAGCATTGTGATGACAGGGGTCATGGAACATTGTGATGACATGGTTGAGGGAGTATTGGGATGACTAGTGATGGAACATTGTGATATCAGTGGTGAGAGAGCATTTTGATGAGAATTGCATGGAGAAATTTGATGACAAGATTTATGGAGCATTGTAATGACAAGCTTGTGGAGAATTGTGATGACAAGCGCATGGCATATTGTGATGACATGTGTCATGGAGCATTGTGCTGACAAGCACATGGAGCATTGTGGTGACAATGACATGGAGCATTGTGATGACACAGGCATGACAAATTGGTCTGACAAGTTACATGGATTATTGTGATGACAGTGGGCATGGCGAATTGTGATGACAAGGGCATGGAGCATGGTGATGACAAGTTTATGGAGTATTGTGAAGACAGGTGTCCGGGAGCATTGTGATGACATATGTTCTGGTCCATTGTGATGAGAATGGCATGGGTAATTGTGATGCCAAGTGTCATGGAGGATTGTGATGTCAAACGTAATGGAGCGTTGTGATGACAAGGTCTTGGAGCATTGTGATGACAAGGGCAAGGAGCATTGTGATGACAAGGGCCATTGAGAAGTTTGATGACAAGGTCTTGAAGCATTGTGATGACAGGCGCATGTACCTTGCTATGACAGTGGTCATGGAGCATTGTGATTACAAATGCATGGAGAATGGTGATGACAAGAGCATGTAACATTGTGATGAGAAGTGTTTTGGAGCATTGTGATTGCAAGGACGTAGAGAATTGTGATGACAGGGACATGGAGCATTGTGAGGACCAGGGCATGGAGCACTGTGATGACAAGAACGTGGAGCATTGTGATGAGAAGTCCATGGATAATTGTTATGACGAGTGTCATGGAGCACTGTAATGACAAGGGGCATGGAGCATTGTGAGGACAGGTGTCATGGAGCATTGTGGTGATAGGGGTCATGGAGCATTGTGAGGACGAGTGTCATGGAGCATTCTGAGGACAAGCTTGTGGAGTATTGTGATGACAATGGCATGGAGCATTGTGATGGAAAGGGTATGGATAATTGTAATGAAAAAGGCATGGATCCTTTTCATGACAGGATTCAAGGAGCATTCCGAAGACAAGTGTCACGGATCATTGTGATGACAAGTGTATTGAGCATTGTGATGACAAAGGTCATGGAGCATTGAGATGACAAGGGCATGGAGTATTGTGATGACAGGCATCATGGAGCGTTGTGATGACAAGTGTTATGGAACATTGTGATCACACGGGTTTGGAGCATTGCGATGACAGAGTTCATGGATCATATTGATTTCAAGGAGCATGGATCTTTGTGATGACAAGGACATGAAGCAATGTGATCCCAAGATGCATGGAGGATTGTGATGACAATGGTAATGGAGGAATGTGATGACAAGCGCATGGAGCATTGTGATGAAAAGGTCATGTAGCGTTTTGGTGACAAAGGCATGGAGCATTGTCATGACAAGTGTCATGGAGCACTATGATGACAAACGTCACGTAGCATTGTGATTACAGGGGTCATGGAGCATTGGGATGGCACGGCCAAGGATCATTGTGTTGACAAGTGATATGGAGAATTTTGATGACAAGAGTCCCGGATCATTGTGTTGTCAGGGGTCATGGAGCGTTGTGATGACAGTTGTCATGGAGCATTGGGATGACAAGGGTCATGGAGCATTGTGATCATAAGGTTATGGAGCATTGGGCTGAAAATGTTCATGGAGTATTGTGATGAGAGGTGTCATGGAGCATCGTGATGACAAGGGAATGGAGCATTGTGATGACAATGTCCTGGAGCATTTAATGAGAAGACCATGGAGCCATGTGGTGACAAGTCTCATGGAGCATTCTCACGAAAATCGGCATGGAGAATTGTGATTTCTGTGGTCTTGGAGCTTTGTGATGAATAGGGCATGGAGCCTTGTGATGAAAATGGCATGGAGCCTTACCATGACAGGGTTCCAAGAGCATATTGGCATCAAGTGTCAGGGACCACTGTGATGACAAGTGTATTGAGCATGGTGATACCAAAGCTCATGGAGCATTGTGATGAGAAGACCATGGATAATTTTGATGACGAGCGTCATGCGGCGTTGTGAGGACAAGTGTTATGGAACATTGTGATCACAAGGGATTGGAGCCTTGTGATGACAGAGGTCATGGAGCATTTTGAGTTCATTCTGATGACAATAGCATGAAGCACTATGATGATGGGCATGGTGCATTGTGATGACAGTGTTCATGGATCAATGAGATGAAAAGGTGCATGGAACATTGTAGTTACAAGTGTCTTGGAGCTTTGTGATGAGAAGGGCATGCAGCATTGTGATAAGAAGGCCATGGAGGATTCTGATGACATGCGTCATGGAGCTTTGTGATGACAAGAGCATGGAGCATTGTGATGAGAAGACCATGGATAATGGTGATGACGAGCGTCATGGGGCGTTGGGATGAAAAGTGTTATGGAACATTGAGATCTCAAGGCTTTAGAGCATTGTGATGGCAGATGTCATGGAGCATTTTGATTCCATTTTGGTTACAATAGCGTGAAGCAATATGATGATGGACATGTTGCATTGTGAATACAGGGTTCATGGAGCTTTGAGAGAAAAAGTGGCATGGAGCTTTGTGATTACAGGGTTTTTGGAGCATTGTGATGACAAGGGCACGGAACACTTTGATACATGGGTCATGTAGGATTGTAACGACAAGGGCATGGATAATTGTGATGACAAGAGCATGTAACATTCTGATGAGAAGTGTCATGGAGCATTGTGATGACAAAGACGTAGAGAATTGTGATGACAAGGGACATGGAGCATTGTGATGACCAGAGCATGGAGCATTGGTCTGACAAGTTTCATGGATTATTGTGATGACAAATGTCATGGAGCATTTTAGATGACAATTGCGTGGGGCATTGTGATGGGAAGAGCAGGGAGCATTGTGATGACAAGGTTTATGGAGCATTGTGATGAGAAGCGCAAGTCACATTTTGATGCCATGGGTCATGGAGCACAGTGCTGACAAGGTCATTCAGCTTTGTTATGACAAGGGTCATGGAGCATTGAGATGAAAAGGGGCATGGAGCATTGTGATTACAAGGGTCTAGGAGCTTTGGATGACAGAGGTCATGGATCATTTTGATTTGATTGTGATGAAAATAGCCTGAAGCATTATGATGATGGGCATTGTCCATTGAGATGACAGGTGTAATGGAGCATTGAGATGAAAAGGGGCATGGAGCATTGTGATTTCAGTGGTATAGGAGCATTGTGATGACAAGAGCATGGAGCATTGTGATGAAAAGTGCTTGGAGCCTTTTCATGACATGTTTCAAGGAGCATTCTGAAGACGAGTGTCAGGGAGCATTGTGATGACAACTCTCTTTAGCATTGTGATGACAAAGATCATGGAGCACTGTGATGACAGGTGTCATCGAGCATTGTGATGAGAAGGTCATGGAGCATTGGGCTGAAAATATTCATGGAGTATTGTGGTGAGAGGGTTCATGGATCCTTTTGATGGCAATGGAATGGAGCATTGTGATGACAAGGTCCTGGAGTATTGTGAAGAGAAGACCATGGAGCCTTGTGATGACAAGTCTAATGGAGCATTCTGATGAAAAGGGGCATGGAGCATTGTGATTACAGGGCCCTGGAGCCTTGTAATGACAAGAGCAAGGAGTATTGTGATGAGAAGGCCATGGAGCATTCTCTTGATTTGTGTCATGGTGTTTTGTGATGACAAGGGCATGGACCATTGTGATTGCAGGCGTCTTGGAGCATTGTGATGACAAGGGTCATCGAGCCTTGTGAGGAGAAGGCCGTGGGACATTATGATGGGGAGGTCATTGAGCATTTTTATGACGGGGGTAATGGAGCATAGTGATGAAAAGGTCACGGTACATAGGTCTATAAAATTTCATGGATTATTGTGATGACAGTGGGTATGGAGCATTGTGATGACAAGGGCTCCGAACACTGTGATACATGGGTCATGGAGGATTGTAATGACATGGGCATGAAGCATTGTGATGAGAAGGGCATTGAGAATTGTGATGACAAGCGTCATGGAGCTTTGTGATGACAAGGGTCATGGAGCAGTGTGATAACAAATGTCATGGAGCAGTTTGATGACAAGGGCATGGTGCATTGTGATGAGAAGGGCAGGGAGCATTGTGATGACAGGTGTTATGGAACATTGTGATGTCAGGGCTCATGGAGCATTGTGATGATATGGGCATGTAGCATGGTGATGACAGGTGTCATGGAACATTGTGAGATGACAAGTGTTTTGAGCATTGTGATGACATACATCTTGGATCATTGAAATGACAAGGGCATGGAGTAATGTGATGACAGGCATCATGGAGCATTGTGATGAGTGTGTTATGGAACATAGTGATCACAAGGGTTTGGAGCATAGTGATGACAGTGGTCATGGATCATTTTGATTTCAAGGAGCATGGAACATTGTGATGACAAGGGCATGAAGCAATGTGATCCCAAGTTTCAGGGAGGATTGTGATGACAATGGTAATGGAGTATTGTGATGAAAATCACATGGAGCACTGTGATGACAAGGTCATGTAGCATTTTGCTGACAAAGGCATGGAGCATTGTGATGAGAAGTGTCATGAAACATTGTGATAACAGGGGTCATAGAGCATTAGGATGACAAGAGCATGGACCATTTTGATGAGAAGAGTCATGGAGCATTTTGATGACAAGAGCCACAGATCATTGTGTGGTCAGGGGTCCTTGAGCGTTGTGATGACAGTGGTCATGGAGGATTTGGCTGAAAATGTTCTTGGAGCATTATGAACACAAGGGAATGGAGCATTGTGGTGACAATATCCTGGAGCATTGTGCTGAGTTGACCATGGAGTATTTTGATGACAAGTCTCATGGAGCACCCTGATGGAAAGGAGCATGGAGCATTGTGATTACAGTTGTCTTGGAACACTGTGATGACAAGAGCATGGAGCATTGTGATGAGAAGTCCATGCAACATTCTGATGACCTGCATCATGGAGCTTTGTGATGACAATGGCTAGAGGCATGGTGATTACAGGGGTCGTGGAGCATTGTGATGAAAACGGCATGGATCATTGTGATGACAAAGGCATGGAGCCTTGCCATGACAGTGTTCAAGGAGCTCCCTGACGACAAGTGTCAGGGAGCATTGTGATGAAAAGTGTATTGAGCATTGTGATGACAGAGTTCATGGAGCATTGTGATGAGTAGACCATGGATAAATGTGATGACGAGCGTCATGGGGCGTTGTGATGACAAGTGTTATGGAACATTGTGATCACAAGGGTTTGGAGCATTGTGATGACAGAGGTCATGGAGCATTTTGATTTCATTGTGATGACAAAATCATGAAGCATTATGATGAAGGGCATGGTGCATTGTGATGATAGGGTTCATGGAGCACTGAGATGAAAAGTGTCATGGAGCATTGTTATGACAGGTGTCTTGAAGCATTGTGATGACAAGGGCATGGAGCATTGTGATGAGAAGGCCAAGGAGAATTCTGATGACATGCGTCATGGAGCTTCGTGATGACAAGGTCATAGAGCATTGTGATTACAGGGGTCTTGGAGCATTGAGAAGTAAGGGGCATGGAGCATTGTGATTCCAGGGGTATTGGAGCATTGTGATGACAAGGCAATCGAGCATTGTGATGAAATAATCATGGAACCTTTTCATGACACGGTTCAAGGAGGATTCTGATGACAAGTGTCAGGGAGCATTGTGATGACAAAAGTCATGAAGCACTGTGATGACAAGGATATTGGAGCATTGTGATGAGAAGTTCATGGAGCATTGGGCTGAAAATGTTCATGGAGTATTGTGATGACAGGAGTCATGGAGCATTGTGATGACAAGGGAATGGAGCATTGAGATGACAAGACCCTGGATCATTGTGATGAGAAGACCATGGAGCCTTGTGATGACAAGTCTCATGGAGCATTCTGATGAAAAGTGGCATGGAGCATTGTGATTACAGGGGTCTTGGAGCATTGTGATGACAATGGCATGGAACAATTTGATGTGAATGCCATGGAGCTTTCTGATGATATGTGTCATGGAGTTTTGTGATGAAAAGGGCATGGAGCATTGTGATTAAAGGGGTCTTGGGGCACTGTGATGACAATGGTCATGGAGCCTTGTGATGAAAAGGCCTTGATGGCAGGGGTCATGGAGCATTCTTATGACAGTGGTAATGGAGCATTGTGATGACAAAGGCATGGAGCATTTTGATGAGAAGGGCATCGAGCATTGTGATAACAAGCATCATGGAGCTTTGAGATGACAAAGTCATGGAGCAATGTGATGAGTGGGTTCATGGAGCATTGTGATGACAATGGCATGGAGCATTGTGATGCCAAAGGTCATGGACCTTTGTGATGACAAAGGTCATGGAGCATTTTGCTGACAAGGGCATGGTGCACTGTGATGAGTAGGACAGAGAGCAATGTGATGACAGGGTCATGGAGCAATTGGATGAAAAGTGTCATGGAACATTTTGATGACAGGGGTTATTGATCACTGTGATGTCAAGGGTCATCGAGCATTGTGATGAAAAGTGTCATGGTGCATTTTGATGACAGGTGTTATAGAACATTGTGATGTCAGGGGTCATGGAGCAGTGTGATGATAAGGGTATGTAGCATTGTGATGACAGGGGTCATGGAACATTGTGATGACATGGTTGAGGGAGTATTGGGATGACTAGTGATGGAACATTGTGATATCAGTGGTGAGAGAGCATTTTGATGAGAATTGCATGGAGAAATTTGATGACAAGATTTATGGAGCATTGTAATGACAAGCTTGTGGAGAATTGTGATGACAAGCGCATGGCATATTGTGATGACATGTGTCATGGAGCATTGTGCTGACAAGCACATGGAGCATTGTGGTGACAATGACATGGAGCATTGTGATGACACAGGCATGACAAATTGGTCTGACAAGTTACATGGATTATTGTGATGACAGTGGGCATGGCGAATTGTGATGACAAGGGCATGGAGCATGGTGATGACAAGTTTATGGAGTATTGTGAAGACAGGTGTCCGGGAGCATTGTGATGACATATGTTCTGGTCCATTGTGATGAGAATGGCATGGGTAATTGTGATGCCAAGTGTCATGGAGGATTGTGATGTCAAACGTAATGGAGCGTTGTGATGACAAGGTCTTGGAGCATTGTGATGACAAGGGCAAGGAGCATTGTGATGACAAGGGCCATTGAGAAGTTTGATGACAAGGTCTTGAAGCATTGTGATGACAGGCGCATGTACCTTGCTATGACAGTGGTCATGGAGCATTGTGATTACAAATGCATGGAGAATGGTGATGACAAGAGCATGTAACATTGTGATGAGAAGTGTTTTGGAGCATTGTGATTGCAAGGACGTAGAGAATTGTGATGACAGGGACATGGAGCATTGTGAGGACCAGGGCATGGAGCACTGTGATGACAAGAACGTGGAGCATTGTGATGAGAAGTCCATGGATAATTGTTATGACGAGTGTCATGGAGCACTGTAATGACAAGGGGCATGGAGCATTGTGAGGACAGGTGTCATGGAGCATTGTGGTGATAGGGGTCATGGAGCATTGTGAGGACGAGTGTCATGGAGCATTCTGAGGACAAGCTTGTGGAGTATTGTGATGACAATGGCATGGAGCATTGTGATGGAAAGGGTATGGATAATTGTAATGAAAAAGGCATGGATCCTTTTCATGACAGGATTCAAGGAGCATTCCGAAGACAAGTGTCACGGATCATTGTGATGACAAGTGTATTGAGCATTGTGATGACAAAGGTCATGGAGCATTGAGATGACAAGGGCATGGAGTATTGTGATGACAGGCATCATGGAGCGTTGTGATGACAAGTGTTATGGAACATTGTGATCACACGGGTTTGGAGCATTGCGATGACAGAGTTCATGGATCATATTGATTTCAAGGAGCATGGATCTTTGTGATGACAAGGACATGAAGCAATGTGATCCCAAGATGCATGGAGGATTGTGATGACAATGGTAATGGAGGAATGTGATGACAAGCGCATGGAGCATTGTGATGAAAAGGTCATGTAGCGTTTTGGTGACAAAGGCATGGAGCATTGTCATGACAAGTGTCATGGAGCACTATGATGACAAACGTCACGTAGCATTGTGATTACAGGGGTCATGGAGCATTGGGATGGCACGGCCAAGGATCATTGTGTTGACAAGTGATATGGAGAATTTTGATGACAAGAGTCCCGGATCATTGTGTTGTCAGGGGTCATGGAGCGTTGTGATGACAGTTGTCATGGAGCATTGGGATGACAAGGGTCATGGAGCATTGTGATCATAAGGTTATGGAGCATTGGGCTGAAAATGTTCATGGAGTATTGTGATGAGAGGTGTCATGGAGCATCGTGATGACAAGGGAATGGATCATTGTGATGACAATGTCCTGGAGCATTTAATGAGAAGACCATGGAGCCATGTGGTGACAAGTCTCATGGAGCATTCTCACGAAAATCGGCATGGAGAATTGTGATTTCTGTGGTCTTGGAGCTTTGTGATGAATAGGGCATGGAGCCTTGTGATGAAAATGGCATGGAGCCTTACCATGACAGGGTTCCAAGAGCATATTGGCATCAAGTGTCAGGGACCACTGTGATGACAAGTGTATTGAGCATGGTGATACCAAAGCTCATGGAGCATTGTGATGAGAAGACCATGGATAATTTTGATGACGAGCGTCATGCGGCGTTGTGAGGACAAGTGTTATGGAACATTGTGATCACAAGGGATTGGAGCCTTGTGATGACAGAGGTCATGGAGCATTTTGAGTTCATTCTGATGACAATAGCATGAAGCACTATGATGATGGGCATGGTGCATTGTGATGACAGTGTTCATGGATCAATGAGATGAAAAGGTGCATGGAACATTGTAGTTACAAGTGTCTTGGAGCTTTGTGATGAGAAGGGCATGCAGCATTGTGATAAGAAGGCCATGGAGGATTCTGATGACATGCGTCATGGAGCTTTGTGATGACAAGAGCATGGAGCATTGTGATGAGAAGACCATGGATAATGGTGATGACGAGCGTCATGGGGCGTTGGGATGAAAAGTGTTATGGAACATTGAGATCTCAAGGCTTTAGAGCATTGTGATGGCAGATGTCATGGAGCATTTTGATTCCATTTTGGTTACAATAGCGTGAAGCAATATGATGATGGACATGTTGCATTGTGAATACAGGGTTCATGGAGCTTTGAGAGAAAAAGTGGCATGGAGCTTTGTGATTACAGGGTTTTTGGAGCATTGTGATGACAAGGGCACGGAACACTTTGATACATGGGTCATGTAGGATTGTAACGACAAGGGCATGGATAATTGTGATGACAAGAGCATGTAACATTCTGATGAGAAGTGTCATGGAGCATTGTGATGACAAAGACGTAGAGAATTGTGATGACAAGGGACATGGAGCATTGTGATGACCAGAGCATGGAGCATTGGTCTGACAAGTTTCATGGATTATTGTGATGACAAATGTCATGGAGCATTTTAGATGACAATTGCGTGGGGCATTGTGATGGGAAGAGCAGGGAGCATTGTGATGACAAGGTTTATGGAGCATTGTGATGAGAAGCGCAAGTCACATTTTGATGCCATGGGTCATGGAGCACAGTGCTGACAAGGTCATTCAGCTTTGTTATGACAAGGGTCATGGAGCATTGAGATGAAAAGGGGCATGGAGCATTGTGATTACAAGGGTCTAGGAGCTTTGGATGACAGAGGTCATGGATCATTTTGATTTGATTGTGATGAAAATAGCCTGAAGCATTATGATGATGGGCATTGTCCATTGAGATGACAGGTGTAATGGAGCATTGAGATGAAAAGGGGCATGGAGCATTGTGATTTCAGTGGTATAGGAGCATTGTGATGACAAGAGCATGGAGCATTGTGATGAAAAGTGCTTGGAGCCTTTTCATGACATGTTTCAAGGAGCATTCTGAAGACGAGTGTCAGGGAGCATTGTGATGACAACTCTCTTTAGCATTGTGATGACAAAGATCATGGAGCACTGTGATGACAGGTGTCATCGAGCATTGTGATGAGAAGGTCATGGAGCATTGGGCTGAAAATATTCATGGAGTATTGTGGTGAGAGGGTTCATGGATCCTTTTGATGGCAATGGAATGGAGCATTGTGATGACAAGGTCCTGGAGTATTGTGAAGAGAAGACCATGGAGCCTTGTGATGACAAGTCTAATGGAGCATTCTGATGAAAAGGGGCATGGAGCATTGTGATTACAGGGCCCTGGAGCCTTGTAATGACAAGAGCAAGGAGTATTGTGATGAGAAGGCCATGGAGCATTCTCTTGATTTGTGTCATGGTGTTTTGTGATGACAAGGGCATGGACCATTGTGATTGCAGGCGTCTTGGAGCATTGTGATGACAAGGGTCATCGAGCCTTGTGAGGAGAAGGCCGTGGGACATTATGATGGGGAGGTCATTGAGCATTTTTATGACGGGGGTAATGGAGCATAGTGATGAAAAGGTCACGGTACATAGGTCTATAAAATTTCATGGATTATTGTGATGACAGTGGGTATGGAGCATTGTGATGACAAGGGCTCCGAACACTGTGATACATGGGTCATGGAGGATTGTAATGACATGGGCATGAAGCATTGTGATGAGAAGGGCATTGAGAATTGTGATGACAAGCGTCATGGAGCTTTGTGATGACAAGGGTCATGGAGCAGTGTGATAACAAATGTCATGGAGCAGTTTGATGACAAGGGCATGGTGCATTGTGATGAGAAGGGCAGGGAGCATTGTGATGACAGGTGTTATGGAACATTGTGATGTCAGGGCTCATGGAGCATTGTGATGATATGGGCATGTAGCATGGTGATGACAGGTGTCATGGAACATTGTGAGATGACAAGTGTTTTGAGCATTGTGATGACATACATCTTGGATCATTGAAATGACAAGGGCATGGAGTAATGTGATGACAGGCATCATGGAGCATTGTGATGAGTGTGTTATGGAACATAGTGATCACAAGGGTTTGGAGCATAGTGATGACAGTGGTCATGGATCATTTTGATTTCAAGGAGCATGGAACATTGTGATGACAAGGGCATGAAGCAATGTGATCCCAAGTTTCAGGGAGGATTGTGATGACAATGGTAATGGAGTATTGTGATGAAAATCACATGGAGCACTGTGATGACAAGGTCATGTAGCATTTTGCTGACAAAGGCATGGAGCATTGTGATGAGAAGTGTCATGAAACATTGTGATAACAGGGGTCATAGAGCATTAGGATGACAAGAGCATGGACCATTTTGATGAGAAGAGTCATGGAGCATTTTGATGACAAGAGCCACAGATCATTGTGTGGTCAGGGGTCCTTGAGCGTTGTGATGACAGTGGTCATGGAGGATTTGGCTGAAAATGTTCTTGGAGCATTATGAACACAAGGGAATGGAGCATTGTGGTGACAATATCCTGGAGCATTGTGCTGAGTTGACCATGGAGTATTTTGATGACAAGTCTCATGGAGCACCCTGATGGAAAGGAGCATGGAGCATTGTGATTACAGTTGTCTTGGAACACTGTGATGACAAGAGCATGGAGCATTGTGATGAGAAGTCCATGCAACATTCTGATGACCTGCATCATGGAGCTTTGTGATGACAATGGCTAGAGGCATGGTGATTACAGGGGTCGTGGAGCATTGTGATGAAAACGGCATGGATCATTGTGATGACAAAGGCATGGAGCCTTGCCATGACAGTGTTCAAGGAGCTCCCTGACGACAAGTGTCAGGGAGCATTGTGATGAAAAGTGTATTGAGCATTGTGATGACAGAGTTCATGGAGCATTGTGATGAGTAGACCATGGATAAATGTGATGACGAGCGTCATGGGGCGTTGTGATGACAAGTGTTATGGAACATTGTGATCACAAGGGTTTGGAGCATTGTGATGACAGAGGTCATGGAGCATTTTGATTTCATTGTGATGACAAAATCATGAAGCATTATGATGAAGGGCATGGTGCATTGTGATGATAGGGTTCATGGAGCACTGAGATGAAAAGTGTCATGGAGCATTGTTATGACAGGTGTCTTGAAGCATTGTGATGACAAGGGCATGGAGCATTGTGATGAGAAGGCCAAGGAGAATTCTGATGACATGCGTCATGGAGCTTCGTGATGACAAGGTCATAGAGCATTGTGATTACAGGGGTCTTGGAGCATTGAGAAGTAAGGGGCATGGAGCATTGTGATTCCAGGGGTATTGGAGCATTGTGATGACAAGGCAATCGAGCATTGTGATGAAATAATCATGGAACCTTTTCATGACACGGTTCAAGGAGGATTCTGATGACAAGTGTCAGGGAGCATTGTGATGACAAAAGTCATGAAGCACTGTGATGACAAGGATATTGGAGCATTGTGATGAGAAGTTCATGGAGCATTGGGCTGAAAATGTTCATGGAGTATTGTGATGACAGGAGTCATGGAGCATTGTGATGACAAGGGAATGGAGCATTGAGATGACAAGACCCTGGATCATTGTGATGAGAAGACCATGGAGCCTTGTGATGACAAGTCTCATGGAGCATTCTGATGAAAAGTGGCATGGAGCATTGTGATTACAGGGGTCTTGGAGCATTGTGATGACAATGGCATGGAACAATTTGATGTGAATGCCATGGAGCTTTCTGATGATATGTGTCATGGAGTTTTGTGATGAAAAGGGCATGGAGCATTGTGATTAAAGGGGTCTTGGGGCACTGTGATGACAATGGTCATGGAGCCTTGTGATGAAAAGGCCTTGATGGCAGGGGTCATGGAGCATTCTTATGACAGTGGTAATGGAGCATTGTGATGACAAAGGCATGGAGCATTTTGATGAGAAGGGCATCGAGCATTGTGATAACAAGCATCATGGAGCTTTGAGATGACAAAGTCATGGAGCAATGTGATGAGTGGGTTCATGGAGCATTGTGATGACAATGGCATGGAGCATTGTGATGCCAAAGGTCATGGACCTTTGTGATGACAAAGGTCATGGAGCATTTTGCTGACAAGGGCATGGTGCACTGTGATGAGTAGGACAGAGAGCAATGTGATGACAGGGTCATGGAGCAATTGGATGAAAAGTGTCATGGAACATTTTGATGACAGGGGTTATTGATCACTGTGATGTCAAGGGTCATCGAGCATTGTGATGAAAAGTGTCATGGTGCATTTTGATGACAGGTGTTATAGAACATTGTGATGTCAGGGGTCATGGAGCAGTGTGATGATAAGGGTATGTAGCATTGTGATGACAGGGGTCATGGAACATTGTGATGACATGGTTGAGGGAGTATTGGGATGACTAGTGATGGAACATTGTGATATCAGTGGTGAGAGAGCATTTTGATGAGAATTGCATGGAGAAATTTGATGACAAGATTTATGGAGCATTGTAATGACAAGCTTGTGGAGAATTGTGATGACAAGCGCATGGCATATTGTGATGACATGTGTCATGGAGCATTGTGCTGACAAGCACATGGAGCATTGTGGTGACAATGACATGGAGCATTGTGATGACACAGGCATGACAAATTGGTCTGACAAGTTACATGGATTATTGTGATGACAGTGGGCATGGCGAATTGTGATGACAAGGGCATGGAGCATGGTGATGACAAGTTTATGGAGTATTGTGAAGACAGGTGTCCGGGAGCATTGTGATGACATATGTTCTGGTCCATTGTGATGAGAATGGCATGGGTAATTGTGATGCCAAGTGTCATGGAGGATTGTGATGTCAAACGTAATGGAGCGTTGTGATGACAAGGTCTTGGAGCATTGTGATGACAAGGGCAAGGAGCATTGTGATGACAAGGGCCATTGAGAAGTTTGATGACAAGGTCTTGAAGCATTGTGATGACAGGCGCATGTACCTTGCTATGACAGTGGTCATGGAGCATTGTGATTACAAATGCATGGAGAATGGTGATGACAAGAGCATGTAACATTGTGATGAGAAGTGTTTTGGAGCATTGTGATTGCAAGGACGTAGAGAATTGTGATGACAGGGACATGGAGCATTGTGAGGACCAGGGCATGGAGCACTGTGATGACAAGAACGTGGAGCATTGTGATGAGAAGTCCATGGATAATTGTTATGACGAGTGTCATGGAGCACTGTAATGACAAGGGGCATGGAGCATTGTGAGGACAGGTGTCATGGAGCATTGTGGTGATAGGGGTCATGGAGCATTGTGAGGACGAGTGTCATGGAGCATTCTGAGGACAAGCTTGTGGAGTATTGTGATGACAATGGCATGGAGCATTGTGATGGAAAGGGTATGGATAATTGTAATGAAAAAGGCATGGATCCTTTTCATGACAGGATTCAAGGAGCATTCCGAAGACAAGTGTCACGGATCATTGTGATGACAAGTGTATTGAGCATTGTGATGACAAAGGTCATGGAGCATTGAGATGACAAGGGCATGGAGTATTGTGATGACAGGCATCATGGAGCGTTGTGATGACAAGTGTTATGGAACATTGTGATCACACGGGTTTGGAGCATTGCGATGACAGAGTTCATGGATCATATTGATTTCAAGGAGCATGGATCTTTGTGATGACAAGGACATGAAGCAATGTGATCCCAAGATGCATGGAGGATTGTGATGACAATGGTAATGGAGGAATGTGATGACAAGCGCATGGAGCATTGTGATGAAAAGGTCATGTAGCGTTTTGGTGACAAAGGCATGGAGCATTGTCATGACAAGTGTCATGGAGCACTATGATGACAAACGTCACGTAGCATTGTGATTACAGGGGTCATGGAGCATTGGGATGGCACGGCCAAGGATCATTGTGTTGACAAGTGATATGGAGAATTTTGATGACAAGAGTCCCGGATCATTGTGTTGTCAGGGGTCATGGAGCGTTGTGATGACAGTTGTCATGGAGCATTGGGATGACAAGGGTCATGGAGCATTGTGATCATAAGGTTATGGAGCATTGGGCTGAAAATGTTCATGGAGTATTGTGATGAGAGGTGTCATGGAGCATCGTGATGACAAGGGAATGGAGCATTGTGATGACAATGTCCTGGAGCATTTAATGAGAAGACCATGGAGCCATGTGGTGACAAGTCTCATGGAGCATTCTCACGAAAATCGGCATGGAGAATTGTGATTTCTGTGGTCTTGGAGCTTTGTGATGAATAGGGCATGGAGCCTTGTGATGAAAATGGCATGGAGCCTTACCATGACAGGGTTCCAAGAGCATATTGGCATCAAGTGTCAGGGACCACTGTGATGACAAGTGTATTGAGCATGGTGATACCAAAGCTCATGGAGCATTGTGATGAGAAGACCATGGATAATTTTGATGACGAGCGTCATGCGGCGTTGTGAGGACAAGTGTTATGGAACATTGTGATCACAAGGGATTGGAGCCTTGTGATGACAGAGGTCATGGAGCATTTTGAGTTCATTCTGATGACAATAGCATGAAGCACTATGATGATGGGCATGGTGCATTGTGATGACAGTGTTCATGGATCAATGAGATGAAAAGGTGCATGGAACATTGTAGTTACAAGTGTCTTGGAGCTTTGTGATGAGAAGGGCATGCAGCATTGTGATAAGAAGGCCATGGAGGATTCTGATGACATGCGTCATGGAGCTTTGTGATGACAAGAGCATGGAGCATTGTGATGAGAAGACCATGGATAATGGTGATGACGAGCGTCATGGGGCGTTGGGATGAAAAGTGTTATGGAACATTGAGATCTCAAGGCTTTAGAGCATTGTGATGGCAGATGTCATGGAGCATTTTGATTCCATTTTGGTTACAATAGCGTGAAGCAATATGATGATGGACATGTTGCATTGTGAATACAGGGTTCATGGAGCTTTGAGAGAAAAAGTGGCATGGAGCTTTGTGATTACAGGGTTTTTGGAGCATTGTGATGACAAGGGCACGGAACACTTTGATACATGGGTCATGTAGGATTGTAACGACAAGGGCATGGATAATTGTGATGACAAGAGCATGTAACATTGTGATGAGAAGTGTCATGGAGCATTGTGATGACAAAGACGTAGAGAATTGTGATGACAAGGGACATGGAGCATTGTGATGACCAGAGCATGGAGCATTGGTCTGACAAGTTTCATGGATTATTGTGATGACAAATGTCATGGAGCATTTTAGATGACAATTGCGTGGGGCATTGTGATGGGAAGAGCAGGGAGCATTGTGATGACAAGGTTTATGGAGCATTGTGATGAGAAGCGCAAGTCACATTTTGATGCCATGGGTCATGGAGCACAGTGCTGACAAGGTCATTCAGCTTTGTTATGACAAGGGTCATGGAGCATTGAGATGAAAAGGGGCATGGAGCATTGTGATTACAAGGGTCTAGGAGCTTTGGATGACAGAGGTCATGGATCATTTTGATTTGATTGTGATGAAAATAGCCTGAAGCATTATGATGATGGGCATTGTCCATTGAGATGACAGGTGTAATGGAGCATTGAGATGAAAAGGGGCATGGAGCATTGTGATTTCAGTGGTATAGGAGCATTGTGATGACAAGAGCATGGAGCATTGTGATGAAAAGTGCTTGGAGCCTTTTCATGACATGTTTCAAGGAGCATTCTGAAGACGAGTGTCAGGGAGCATTGTGATGACAACTCTCTTTAGCATTGTGATGACAAAGATCATGGAGCACTGTGATGACAGGTGTCATCGAGCATTGTGATGAGAAGGTCATGGAGCATTGGGCTGAAAATATTCATGGAGTATTGTGGTGAGAGGGTTCATGGATCCTTTTGATGGCAATGGAATGGAGCATTGTGATGACAAGGTCCTGGAGTATTGTGAAGAGAAGACCATGGAGCCTTGTGATGACAAGTCTAATGGAGCATTCTGATGAAAAGGGGCATGGAGCATTGTGATTACAGGGCCCTGGAGCCTTGTAATGACAAGAGCAAGGAGTATTGTGATGAGAAGGCCATGGAGCATTCTCTTGATTTGTGTCATGGTGTTTTGTGATGACAAGGGCATGGACCATTGTGATTGCAGGCGTCTTGGAGCATTGTGATGACAAGGGTCATCGAGCCTTGTGAGGAGAAGGCCGTGGGACATTATGATGGGGAGGTCATTGAGCATTTTTATGACGGGGGTAATGGAGCATAGTGATGAAAAGGTCACGGTACATAGGTCTATAAAATTTCATGGATTATTGTGATGACAGTGGGTATGGAGCATTGTGATGACAAGGGCTCCGAACACTGTGATACATGGGTCATGGAGGATTGTAATGACATGGGCATGAAGCATTGTGATGAGAAGGGCATTGAGAATTGTGATGACAAGCGTCATGGAGCTTTGTGATGACAAGGGTCATGGAGCAGTGTGATAACAAATGTCATGGAGCAGTTTGATGACAAGGGCATGGTGCATTGTGATGAGAAGGGCAGGGAGCATTGTGATGACAGGTGTTATGGAACATTGTGATGTCAGGGCTCATGGAGCATTGTGATGATATGGGCATGTAGCATGGTGATGACAGGTGTCATGGAACATTGTGAGATGACAAGTGTTTTGAGCATTGTGATGACATACATCTTGGATCATTGAAATGACAAGGGCATGGAGTAATGTGATGACAGGCATCATGGAGCATTGTGATGAGTGTGTTATGGAACATAGTGATCACAAGGGTTTGGAGCATAGTGATGACAGTGGTCATGGATCATTTTGATTTCAAGGAGCATGGAACATTGTGATGACAAGGGCATGAAGCAATGTGATCCCAAGTTTCAGGGAGGATTGTGATGACAATGGTAATGGAGTATTGTGATGAAAATCACATGGAGCACTGTGATGACAAGGTCATGTAGCATTTTGCTGACAAAGGCATGGAGCATTGTGATGAGAAGTGTCATGAAACATTGTGATAACAGGGGTCATAGAGCATTAGGATGACAAGAGCATGGACCATTTTGATGAGAAGAGTCATGGAGCATTTTGATGACAAGAGCCACAGATCATTGTGTGGTCAGGGGTCCTTGAGCGTTGTGATGACAGTGGTCATGGAGGATTTGGCTGAAAATGTTCTTGGAGCATTATGAACACAAGGGAATGGAGCATTGTGGTGACAATATCCTGGAGCATTGTGCTGAGTTGACCATGGAGTATTTTGATGACAAGTCTCATGGAGCACCCTGATGGAAAGGAGCATGGAGCATTGTGATTACAGTTGTCTTGGAACACTGTGATGACAAGAGCATGGAGCATTGTGATGAGAAGTCCATGCAACATTCTGATGACCTGCATCATGGAGCTTTGTGATGACAATGGCTAGAGGCATGGTGATTACAGGGGTCGTGGAGCATTGTGATGAAAACGGCATGGATCATTGTGATGACAAAGGCATGGAGCCTTGCCATGACAGTGTTCAAGGAGCTCCCTGACGACAAGTGTCAGGGAGCATTGTGATGAAAAGTGTATTGAGCATTGTGATGACAGAGTTCATGGAGCATTGTGATGAGTAGACCATGGATAAATGTGATGACGAGCGTCATGGGGCGTTGTGATGACAAGTGTTATGGAACATTGTGATCACAAGGGTTTGGAGCATTGTGATGACAGAGGTCATGGAGCATTTTGATTTCATTGTGATGACAAAATCATGAAGCATTATGATGAAGGGCATGGTGCATTGTGATGATAGGGTTCATGGAGCACTGAGATGAAAAGTGTCATGGAGCATTGTTATGACAGGTGTCTTGAAGCATTGTGATGACAAGGGCATGGAGCATTGTGATGAGAAGGCCAAGGAGAATTCTGATGACATGCGTCATGGAGCTTCGTGATGACAAGGTCATAGAGCATTGTGATTACAGGGGTCTTGGAGCATTGAGAAGAAAAGGGGCATGGAGCATTGTGATTCCAGGGGTATTGGAGCATTGTGATGACAAGGCAATCGAGCATTGTGATGAAATAATCATGGAACCTTTTCATGACACGGTTCAAGGAGGATTCTGATGACAAGTGTCAGGGAGCATTGTGATGACAAAAGTCATGAAGCACTGTGATGACAAGGATATTGGAGCATTGTGATGAGAAGTTCATGGAGCATTGGGCTGAAAATGTTCATGGAGTATTGTGATGACAGGAGTCATGGAGCATTGTGATGACAAGGGAATGGAGCATTGAGATGACAAGACCCTGGATCATTGTGATGAGAAGACCATGGAGCCTTGTGATGACAAGTCTCATGGAGCATTCTGATGAAAAGTGGCATGGAGCATTGTGATTACAGGGGTCTTGGAGCATTGTGATGACAATGGCATGGAACAATTTGATGTGAATGCCATGGAGCTTTCTGATGATATGTGTCATGGAGTTTTGTGATGAAAAGGGCATGGAGCATTGTGATTAAAGGGGTCTTGGGGCACTGTGATGACAATGGTCATGGAGCCTTGTGATGAAAAGGCCTTGATGGCAGGGGTCATGGAGCATTCTTATGACAGTGGTAATGGAGCATTGTGATGACAAAGGCATGGAGCATTTTGATGAGAAGGGCATCGAGCATTGTGATAACAAGCATCATGGAGCTTTGAGATGACAAAGTCATGGAGCAATGTGATGAGTGGGTTCATGGAGCATTGTGATGACAATGGCATGGAGCATTGTGATGCCAAAGGTCATGGACCTTTGTGATGACAAAGGTCATGGAGCATTTTGCTGACAAGGGCATGGTGCACTGTGATGAGTAGGACAGAGAGCAATGTGATGACAGGGTCATGGAGCAATTGGATGAAAAGTGTCATGGAACATTTTGATGACAGGGGTTATTGATCACTGTGATGTCAAGGGTCATCGAGCATTGTGATGAAAAGTGTCATGGTGCATTTTGATGACAGGTGTTATAGAACATTGTGATGTCAGGGGTCATGGAGCAGTGTGATGATAAGGGTATGTAGCATTGTGATGACAGGGGTCATGGAACATTGTGATGACATGGTTTAGGGAGTATTGGGATGACTAGTGATGGAACATTGTGATATCAGTGGTGAGAGAGCATTTTGATGAGAATTGCATGGAGAAATTTGATGACAAGATTTATGGAGCATTGTGATGACAAGCTTGTGGAGAATTGTGATGACAAGCGCATGGCATATTGTGATGACATGTGTCATGGAGCATTGTGCTGACAAGCACATGGAGCATTGTGGTGACAATGACATGGAGCATTGTGATGACACAGGCATGACAAATTGGTCTGACAAGTTACATGGATTATTGTGATGACAGTGGGCATGGCGAATTGTGATGACAAGGGCATGGAGCATGGTGATGACAAGTTTATGGAGTATTGTGAAGACAGGTGTCCGGGAGCATTGTGATGACATATGTTCTGGTCCATTGTGATGAGAATGGCATGGGTAATTGTGATGCCAAGTGTCATGGAGGATTGTGATGTCAAACGTAATGGAGCGTTGTGATGACAAGGTCTTGGAGCATTGTGATGACAAGGGCAAGGAGCATTGTGATGACAAGGGCCATTGAGAAGTTTGATGACAAGGTCTTGAAGCATTGTGATGACAAGCGCATGTACCTTGCTATGACAGTGGTCATGGAGCATTGTGATTACAAATGCATGGAGAATGGTGATGACAAGAGCATGTAACATTGTGATGAGAAGTGTTTTGGAGCATTGTGATTGCAAGGACGTAGAGAATTGTGATGACAGGGACATGGAGCATTGTGAGGACCAGGGCATGGAGCACTGTGATGACAAGAACGTGGAGCATTGTGATGAGAAGTCCATGGATAATTGTTATGACGAGTGTCATGGAGCACTGTAATGACAAGGGGCATGGAGCATTGTGAGGACAGGTGTCATGGAGCATTGTGGTGATAGGGGTCATGGAGTATTGTGAGGACGAGTGTCATGGAGCATTCTGAGGACAAGCTTGTGGAGTATTGTGATGACAATGGCATGGAGCATTGTGATGGAAAGGGTATGGATAATTGTAATGAAAAAGGCATGGATCCTTTTCATGACAGGATTCAAGGAGCATTCCGAAGACAAGTGTCACGGATCATTGTGATGACAAGTGTATTGAGCATTGTGATGACAAAGGTCATGGAGCATTGAGATGACAAGGGCATGGAGTATTGTGATGACAGGCATCATGGAGCGTTGTGATGACAAGTGTTATGGAACATTGTGATCACACGGGTTTGGAGCATTGCGATGACAGAGTTCATGGATCATATTGATTTCAAGGAGCATGGATCTTTGTGATGACAAGGACATGAAGCAATGTGATCCCAAGATGCATGGAGGATTGTGATGACAATGGTAATGGAGGAATGTGATGACAAGCGCATGGAGCATTGTGATGAAAAGGTCATGTAGCGTTTTGGTGACAAAGGCATGGAGCATTGTCATGACAAGTGTCATGGAGCACTATGATGACAAACGTCACGTAGCATTGTGATTACAGGGGTCATGGAGCATTGGGATGGCACGGCCAAGGATCATTGTGTTGACAAGTGATATGGAGAATTTTGATGACAAGAGTCCCGGATCATTGTGTTGTCAGGGGTCATGGAGCGTTGTGATGACAGTTGTCATGGAGCATTGGGATGACAAGGGTCATGGAGCATTGTGATCATAAGGTTATGGAGCATTGGGCTGAAAATGTTCATGGAGTATTGTGATGAGAGGTGTCATGGAGCATCGTGATGACAAGGGAATGGAGCATTGTGATGACAATGTCCTGGAGCATTTAATGAGAAGACCATGGAGCCATGTGATGACAAGTCTCATGGAGCATTCTCACGAAAATCGGCATGGAGAATTGTGATTTCTGTGGTCTTGGAGCTTTGTGATGAATAGGGCATGGAGCCTTGTGATGAAAATGGCATGGAGCCTTACCATGACAGGGTTCCAAGAGCATATTGACATCAAGTGTCAGGGACCACTGTGATGACAAGTGTATTGAGCATGGTGATACCAAAGCTCATGGAGCATTGTGATGAGAAGTCCATGGATAATTTTGATGACGAGCGTCATGCAGCGTTGTGAGAACAAGTGTTATGGAACATTGTGATCACAAGGGATTGGAGCCTTGTGATGACAGAGGTCATGGAGCATTTTGAGTTCATTCTGATGACAATAGCATGAAGCACTATGATGATGGGCATGGTGCATTGTGATGACAGTGTTCATGGAGCAATGAGATGAAAAGGTGCATGGAACATTGTAGTTACAAGTGTCTTGGAGCTTTGTGATGAGAAGGGCATGCAGCATTGTGATAAGAAGGCCATGGAGGATTCTGATGACATGCGTCATGGAGCTTTGTGATGACAAGAGCATGGAGCATTGTGATGAGAAGACCATGGATAATGGTGATGACGAGCGTCATGGGGCGTTGTGATGAAAAGTGTTATGGAACATTGAGATCTCAAGGCTTTAGAGCATTGTGATGGCAGATGTCATGGAGCATTTTGATTTCATTTTGGTTACAATAGCGTGAAGCAATATGATGATGGACATGTTGCATTGTGAATACAGGGTTCATGGAGCTTTGAGAGAAAAAGTGGCATGGAGCTTTGTGATTACAGGGTTTTTGGAGCATTGTGATGACAAGGGCACGGAACACTTTGATACATGGGTCATGTAGGATTGTAACGACAAGGGCATGGATAATTGTGATGACAAGAGCATGTAACATTGTGATGAGAAGTGTCATGGAGCATTGTGATGACAAAGACGTAGAGAATTGTGATGACAAGGGACATGGAGCATTGTGATGACCAGAGCATGGAGCATTGGTCTGACAAGTTTCATGGATTATTGTGATGACAAATGACATGGAGCGTTTTAGATGACAATTGCGTGGGGCATTGTGATGGGAAGAGCAGGGAGCATTGTGATGACAAGGTTTATGGAGCATTGTGATGACAAGCGCAAGTCACATTTTGATGCCATGGGTCATGGAGCACAGTGCTGACAAGGTCATTCAGCTTTGTTATGACAAGGGTCATGGAGCATTGAGATGAAAAGGGGCATGGAGCATTGTGATTACAAGGGTCTAGGAGCTTTGGATGACAGAGGTCATGGATCATTTTGATTTGATTGTGATGAAAATAGCCTGAAGCATTATGATGATGGGCATTGTCCATTGAGATGACAGGTGTAATGGAGCATTGAGATGAAAAGGGGCATGGAGCATTGTGATTTCAGTGGTATAGGAGCATTGTGATGACAAGAGCATGGAGCATTGTGATGAAAAGTGCTTGGAGCCTTTTCATGACATGTTTCAAGGAGCATTCTGAAGACGAGTGTCAGGGAGCATTGTGATGACAACTCTCTTTAGCATTGTGATGACAAAGATCATGGAGCACTGTGATGACAGGTGTCATCGAGCATTGTGATGAGAAGGTCATGGAGCATTGGGCTGAAAATATTCATGGAGTATTGTGGTGAGAGGGTTCATGGATCCTTTTGATGGCAATGGAATGGAGCATTGTGATGACAAGGTCCTGGAGTATTGTGAAGAGAAGACCATGGAGCCTTGTGATGACAAGTCTAATGGAGCATTCTGATGAAAAGGGGCATGGAGCATTGTGATTACAGGGCCCTGGAGCCTTGTAATGACAAGAGCAAGGAGTATTGTGATGAGAAGGCCATGGAGCATTCTCTTGATTTGTGTCATGGTGTTTTGTGATGACAAGGGCATGGACCATTGTGATTGCAGGCGTCTTGGAGCATTGTGATGACAAGGGTCATCGAGCCTTGTGAGGAGAAGGCCGTGGGACATTATGATGGGGAGGTCATTGAGCATTTTTATGACGGGGGTAATGGAGCATAGTGATGAAAAGGTCACGGTACATAGGTCTATAAAATTTCATGGATTATTGTGATGACAGTGGGTATGGAGCATTGTGATGACAAGGGCTCCGAACACTGTGATACATGGGTCATGGAGGATTGTAATGACATGGGCATGAAGCATTGTGATGAGAAGGGCATTGAGAATTGTGATGACAAGCGTCATGGAGCTTTGTGATGACAAGGGTCATGGAGCTGTGTGATAACAAATGTCATGGAGCAGTTTGATGACAAGGGCATGGTGCATTGTGATGAGAAGGGCAGGGAGCATTGTGATGACAGGTGTTATGGAACATTGTGATGTCAGGGCTCATGGAGCATTGTGATGATATGGGCATGTAGCATGGTGATGACAGGTGTCATGGAACATTGTGAGATGACAAGTGTTTTGAGCATTGTGATGACATACATCTTGGATCATTGAAATGACAAGGGCATGGGGTAATGTGATGACAGGCATCATGGAGCATTGTGATGAGTGTGTTATGGAACATAGTGATCACAAGGGTTTGGAGCATAGTGATGACAGTGGTCATGGATCATTTTGATTTCAAGGAGCATGGAACATTGTGATGACAAGGGCATGAAGCAATGTGATCCCAAGTTTCAGGGAGGATTGTGATGACAATGGTAATGGAGTATTGTGATGAAAATCACATGGAGCACTGTGATGACAAGGTCATGTAGCATTTTGCTGACAAAGGCATGGAGCATTGTGATGAGAAGTGTCATGAAACATTGTGATAACAGGGGTCATAGAGCATTAGGATGACAAGAGCATGGACCATTTTGATGAGAAGAGTCATGGAGCATTTTGATGACAAGAGCCACAGATCATTGTGTGGTCAGGGGTCCTTGAGCGTTGTGATGACAGTGGTCATGGAGGATTTGGCTGAAAATGTTCTTGGAGCATTATGAACACAAGGGAATGGAGCATTGTGGTGACAATATCCTGGAGCATTGTGCTGAGTTGACCATGGAGTATTTTGATGACAAGTCTCATGGAGCACCCTGATGGAAAGGAGCATGGAGCATTGTGATTACAGTTGTCTTGGAACACTGTGATGACAAGAGCATGGAGCATTGTGATGAGAAGTCCATGCAACATTCTGATGACCTGCATCATGGAGCTTTGTGATGACAATGGCTAGAGGCATGGTGATTACAGGGGTCGTGGAGCATTGTGATGAAAACGGCATGGATCATTGTGATGACAAAGGCATGGAGCCTTGCCATGACAGTGTTCAAGGAGCTCCCTGACGACAAGTGTCAGGGAGCATTGTGATGAAAAGTGTATTGAGCATTGTGATGACAGAGTTCATGGAGCATTGTGATGAGTAGACCATGGATAAATGTGATGACGAGCGTCATGGGGCGTTGTGATGACAAGTGTTATGGAACATTGTGATCACAAGGGTTTGGAGCATTGTGATGACAGAGGTCATGGAGCATTTTGATTTCATTGTGATGACAAAATCATGAAGCATTATGATGAAGGGCATGGTGCATTGTGATGATAGGGTTCATGGAGCACTGAGATGAAAAGTGTCATGGAGCATTGTTATGACAGGTGTCTTGAAGCATTGTGATGACAAGGGCATGGAGCATTGTGATGAGAAGGCCAAGGAGAATTCTGATGACATGCGTCAAGGAGCTTCGTGATGACAAGGGCATAGAGCATTGTGATTACAGGGGTCTTGGAGCATTGAGAAGAAAAGGGGCATGGAGCATTGTGATTCCAGGGGTATTGGAGCATTGTGATGACAAGGGAATCGAGCATTGTGATGAAATAGTCATGGAACCTTTTCATGACACGGTTCAAGGAGAATTCTGATGACAAGTGTCAGGGAGCATTGTGATGACAAAAGTCATGAAGCACTGTGATGACAAGGATATTGGAGCATTGTGATGAGAAGTTCATGGAGCATTGGGCTGAAAATGTTCATGGAGTATTGTGATGACAGGAGTCATGGAGCATTGTGATGACAAGGGAATGGAGCATTGAGATGACAAGACCCTGGATCATTGTGATGAGAAGACCATGGAGCCTTGTGATGACAAGTCTCATGGAGCATTCTGATGAAAAGTGGCATGGAGCATTGTGATTACAGGGGTCTTGGAGCATTGTGATGACAATGGCATGGAACAATTTGATGTGAATGCCATGGAGCTTTCTGATAATATGTGTCATGGAGTTTTGTGATGAAAAGGGCATGGAGCATTGTGATTAAAGGGGTCTTGGGGCACTGTGATGACAATGGTCATGGAGCCTTGTGATGAAAAGGCCTTGATGGCAGGGGTCATGGAGCATTCTTATGACAGTGGTAATGGAGCATTGTGATGACAAAGGCATGGAGCATTTTGATGAGAAGGGCATCGAGCATTGTGATAACAAGCATCATGGAGCTTTGAGATGACAAAGTCATGGAGCAATGTGATGAGTGGGTTCATGGAGCATTGTGATGACAATGGCATGGAGCATTGTGATGCCAAAGGTCATGGACCTTTGTGATGACAAAGGTCATGGAGCATTTTGCTGACAAGGGCATGGTGCACTGTGATGAGTAGGACAGAGAGCAATGTGATGACAGGGTCATGGAGCTATTGGATGAAAAGTGTCATGGAATATTTTGATGACAGGGGTTATTGATCACTGTGATGTCAAGGGTCATCGAGCATTGTGATGAAAAGTGTCATGGTGCATTTTGATGACAGGTGTTATAGAACATTGTGATGTCAGGGGTCATGGAGCAGTGTGATGATAAGGGTATGTAGCATTGTGATGACAGGGGTCATGGAACATTGTGATGACATGGTTGAGGGAGTATTGGGATGACTAGTGATGGAACATTGTGATATCAGTGGTGAGAGAGCATTTTGATGAGAATTGCATGGAGAAATTTGATGACAAGATTTATGGAGCATTGTGATGACAAGCTTGTGGAGAATTGTGATGACAAGCGCATGGCATATTGTGATGACATGTGTCATGGAGCATTGTGCTGACAAGCACATGGAGCATTGTGGTGACAATGACATGGAGCATTGTGATGACACAGGCATGACAAATTGGTCTGACAAGTTACATGGATTATTGTGATGACAGTGGGCATGGCGAATTGTGATGACAAGGGCATGGAGCATGGTGATGACAAGTTTATGGAGTATTGTGAAGACAGGTGTCCGGGAGCATTGTGATGACATATGTTCTGGTCCATTGTGATGAGAATGGCATGGGTAATTGTGATGCCAAGTGTCATGGAGGATTGTGATGTCAAACGTAATGGAGCGTTGTGATGACAAGGTCTTGGAGCATTGTGATGACAAGGGCAAGGAGCATTGTGATGACAAGGGCCATTGAGAAGTTTGATGACAAGGTCTTGAAGCATTGTGATGACAAGCGCATGTACCTTGCTATGACAGTGGTCATGGAGCATTGCGATTACAAATGCATGGAGAATGGTGATGACAAGAGCATGTAACATTGTGATGAGAAGTGTTTTGGAGCATTGTGATTGCAAGGACGTAGAGAATTGTGATGACAGGGACATGGAGCATTGTGAGGACCAGGGCATGGAGCACTGTGATGACAAGAACGTGGAGCATTGTGATGAGAAGTCCATGGATAATTGTTATGACGAGTGTCATGGAGCACTGTAATGACAAGGGGCATGGAGCATTGTGAGGACAGGTGTCATGGAGCATTGTGGTGATAGGGGTCATGGAGCATTGTGAGGACGAGTGTCATGGAGCATTCTGAGGACAAGCTTGTGGAGTATTGTGATGACAATGGCATGGAGCATTGTGATGGAAAGGGTATGGATAATTGTAATGAAAAAGGCATGGATCCTTTTCATGACAGGATTCAAGGAGCATTCCGAAGACAAGTGTCACGGATCATTGTGATGACAAGTGTATTGAGCATTGTGATGACAAAGGTCATGGAGCATTGAGATGACAAGGGCATGGAGTATTGTGATGACAGGCATCATGGAGCGTTGTGATGACAAGTGTTATGGAACATTGTGATCACACGGGTTTGGAGCATTGCGATGACAGAGTTCATGGATCATATTGATTTCAAGGAGCATGGATCTTTGTGATGACAAGGACATGAAGCAATGTGATCCCAAGATGCATGGAGGATTGTGATGACAATGGTAATGGAGGAATGTGATGACAAGCGCATGGAGCATTGTGATGAAAAGGTCATGTAGCGTTTTGGTGACAAAGGCATGGAGCATTGTCATGACAAGTGTCATGGAGCACTATGATGACAAACGTCACGTAGCATTGTGATTACAGGGGTCATGGAGCATTGGGATGGCACGGCCAAGGATCATTGTGTTGACAAGTGATATGGAGAATTTTGATGACAAGAGTCCCGGATCATTGTGTTGTCAGGGGTCATGGAGCGTTGTGATGACAGTTGTCATGGAGCATTGGGATGACAAGGGTCATGGAGCATTGTGATCATAAGTTTATGGAGCATTGGACTGAAAATGTTCATGGAGTATTGTGATGAGAGGTGTCATGGAGCATCGTGATGACAAGGGAATGGAGCATTGTGATGACAATGTCCTGGAGCATTTAATGAGAAGACCATGGAGCCATGTGATGACAAGTCTCATGGAGCATTCTCACGAAAATCGGCATGGAGAATTGTGATTTCTGTGGTCTTGGAGCTTTGTGATGAATAGGGCATGGAGCCTTGTGATGAAAATGGCATGGAGCCTTACCATGACAGGGTTCCAAGAGCATATTGACATCAAGTGTCAGGGACCACTGTGATGACAAGTGTATTGAGCATGGTGATACCAAAGCTCATGGAGCATTGTGATGAGAAGACCATGGATAATTTTGATGACGAGCGTCATGGGGCGTTGTGAGGACAAGTGTTATGGAACATTGTGATCACAAGGGATTGGAGCCTTGTGATGACAGAGGTCATGGAGCATTTTGAGTTCATTCTGATGACAATAGCATGAAGCACTATGATGATGGGCATGGTGCATTGTGATGACAGTGTTCATGGATCAATGAGATGAAAAGGTGCATGGAACATTGTAGTTACAAGTGTCTTGGAGCTTTGTGATGAGAAGGGCATGCAGCATTGTGATAAGAAGGCCATGGAGGATTCTGATGACATGCGTCATGGAGCTTTGTGATGACAAGAGCATGGAGCATTGTGATGAGAAGACCATGGATAATGGTGATGACGAGCGTCATGGGGCGTTGGGATGAAAAGTGTTATGGAACATTGAGATCTCAAGGCTTTAGAGCATTGTGATGGCAGATGTCATGGAGCATTTTGATTTCATTTTGGTTACAATAGCGTGAAGCAATATGATGATGGACATGTTGCATTGTGAATACAGGGTTCATGGAGCTTTGAGAGAAAAAGTGGCATGGAGCTTTGTGATTACAGGGTTTTTGGAGCATTGTGATGACAAGGGCACGGAACACTTTGATACATGGGTCATGTAGGATTGTAACGACAAGGGCATGGATAATTGTGATGACAAGAGCATGTAACATTCTGATGAGAAGTGTCATGGAGCATTGTGATGACAAAGACGTAGAGAATTGTGATGACAAGGGACATGGAGCATTGTGATGACCAGAGCATGGAGCATTGGTCTGACAAGTTTCATGGATTATTGTGATGACAAATGTCATGGAGCATTTTAGATGACAATTGCGTGGGGCTTTGTGATGGGAAGAGCAGGGAGCATTGTGATGACAAGGATTATGGAGCATTGTGATGACAAGCGCAAG
Source organism: Mesoplodon densirostris (assembly GCF_025265405.1). Lineage (NCBI taxonomy): Eukaryota > Metazoa > Chordata > Mammalia > Artiodactyla > Ziphiidae > Mesoplodon > Mesoplodon densirostris. The sequence continues at coordinate 6,341,630 of NC_082682.1, forward strand.
TCACATTTTGATGCCATGGGTCATGGAGCACAGTGCTGACAAGGTCATTCAGCTTTGTTATGACAAGGGTCATGGAGCATTGAGATGAAAAGGGGCATGGAGCATTGTGATTACAAGGGTCTAGGAGCTTTGGATGACAGAGGTCATGGATCATTTTGATTTGATTGTGATGAAAATAGCCTGAAGCATTATGATGATGGGCATTGTCCATTGACATGACAGGTGTAATGGAGCATTGAGATGAAAAGGGGCATGGAGCATTGTGATTTCAGTGGTATAGGAGCATTGTGATGACAAGAGCATGGAGCATTGTGATGAAAAGTGCTTGGAGCCTTTTCATGACATGTTTCAAGGAGCATTCTGAAGACGAGTGTCAGGGAGCATTGTGATGACAACTCTCTTTAGCATTGTGATGACAAAGATCATGGAGCACTGTGATGACAGGTGTCATCGAGCATTGTGATGAGAAGGTCATGGAGCATTGGGCTGAAAATATTCATGGAGTATTGTGGTGAGAGGTTTCATGGATCCTTTTGATGGCAATGGAATGGAGCATTGTGATGACAAAGTCCTGGAGTATTGTGAAGAGAAGACCATGGAGCCTTGTGATGACAAGTCTAATGGAGCATTCTGATGAAAAGGGGCATGGAGCATTGTGATTACAGGGCCCTGGAGCCTTGTAATGACAAGAGCAAGGAGTATTGTGATGAGAAGGCCATGGAGCATTCTCTTGATTTGTGTCATGGTGTTTTGTGATGACAAGGGCATGGACCATTGTGATTGCAGGCGTCTTGGAGCATTGTGATGACAAGGGTCATGGAGCCTTGTGAGGAGAAGGCCGTGGGACATTATGATGGGGAGGTCATTGAGCATTTTTATGACGGGGGTAATGGAGCATAGTGATGAAAAGGTCACGGTACATAGGTCTATAAAATTTCATGGATTATTGTGATGACAGTGGGTATGGAGCATTGTGATGACAAGGGCTCCGAACACTGTGATACATGGGTCATGGAGGATTGTAATGACATGGGCATGAAGCATTGTGATGAGAAGGGCATTGAGAATTGTGATGACAAGCGTCATGGAGCTTTGTGATGACAAGGGTCATGGAGCTGTGTGATAACAAATGTCATGGAGCAGTTTGATGACAAGGGCATGGTGCATTGTGATGAGAAGGGCAGGGAGCATTGTGATGACAGGTGTTATGGAACATTGTGATGTCAGGGCTCATGGAGCATTGTGATGATATGGGCATGTAGCATGGTGATGACAGGTGTCATGGAACATTGTGAGATGACAAGTGTTTTGAGCATTGTGATGACATACATCTTGGATCATTGAAATGACAAGGGCATGGAGTAATGTGATGACAGGCATCATGGAGCATTGTGATGAGTGTGTTATGGAACATAGTGATCACAAGGGTTTGGAGCATAGTGATGACAGAGGTCATGGATCATTTTGATTTCAAGGAGCATGGAACATTGTGATGACAAGGGCATGAAGCAATGTGATCCCAAGTTTCAGGGAGGATTGTGATGACAATGGTAATGGAGTATTGTGATGAAAATCACATGGAGCACTGTGATGACAAGGTCATGTAGCATTTTGCTGACAAAGGCATGGAGCATTGTGATGAGAAGTGTCATGAAACATTGTGATAACAGGGGTCATAGAGCATTAGGATGACAAGAGCATGGACCATTTTGATGAGAAGAGTCATGGAGCATTTTGATGACAAGAGCCACAGATCATTGTGTGGTCAGGGGTCCTTGAGCGTTGTGATGACAGTGGTCATGGAGGATTTGGCTGAAAATGTTCTTGGAGCATTATGAACACAAGGGAATGGAGCATTGTGGTGACAATATCCTGGAGCATTGTGCTGAGTTGACCATGGAGTATTTTGATGACAAGTCTCATGGAGCACCCTGATGGAAAGGAGCATGGAGCATTGTGATTACAGTTGTCTTGGAACACTGTGATGACAAGAGCATGGAGCATTGTGATGAGAAGTCCATGCAACATTCTGATGACCTGCATCATGGAGCTTTGTGATGACAATGGCTAGAGGCATGGTGATTACAGGGGTCGTGGAGCATTGTGATGAAAACGGCATGGATCATTGTGATGACAAAGGCATGGAGCCTTGCCATGACAGTGTTCAAGGAGCTCCCTGACGACAAGTGTCAGGGAGCATTGTGATGAAAAGTGTATTGAGCATTGTGATGACAGAGTTCATGGAGCATTGTGATGAGTAGACCATGGATAAATGTGATGACGAGCGTCATGGGGCGTTGTGATGACAAGTGTTATGGAACATTGTGATCACAAGGGTTTGGAGCATTGTGATGACAGAGGTCATGGAGCATTTTGATTTCATTGTGATGACAAAATCATGAAGCATTATGATGAAGGGCATGGTGCATTGTGATGATAGGGTTCATGGAGCACTGAGATGAAAAGTGTCATGGAGCATTGTTATGACAGGTGTCTTGAAGCATTGTGATGACAAGGGCATGGAGCATTGTGATGAGAAGGCCAAGGAGAATTCTGATGACATGCGTCATGGAGCTTCGTGATGACAAGGGCATAGAGCATTGTGATTACAGGGGTCTTGGAGCATTGAGAAGAAAAGGGGCATGGAGCATTGTGATTCCAGGGGTATTGGAGCATTGTGATGACAAGGGAATCGAGCATTGTGATGAAATAGTCATGGAACCTTTTCATGACACGGTTCAAGGAGAATTCTGATGACAAGTGTCAGGGAGCATTGTGATGACAAAAGTCATGAAGCACTGTGATGACAAGGATATTGGAGCATTGTGATGAGAAGTTCATGGAGCATTGGGCTGAAAATGTTCATGGAGTATTGTGATGACAGGAGTCATGGAGCATTGTGATGACAAGGGAATGGAGCATTGAGATGACAAGACCCTGGATCATTGTGATGAGAAGACCATGGAGCCTTGTGATGACAAGTCTCATGGAGCATTCTGATGAAAAGTGGAATGGAGCATTGTGATTACAGGGGTCTTGGAGCATTGTGATGACAATGGCATGGAACAATTTGATGTGAATGCCATGGAGCTTTCTGATGATATGTGTCATGGAGTTTTGTGATGAAAAGGGCATGGAGCATTGTGATTAAAGGGGTCTTGGGGCACTGTGATGACAATGGTCATGGAGCCTTGTGATGAAAAGGCCTTGATGGCAGGGGTCATGGAGCATTCTTATGACAGTGGTAATGGAGCATTGTGATGACAAAGGCATGGAGCATTTTGATGAGAAGGGCATCGAGCATTGTGATAACAAGCATCATGGAGCTTTGAGATGACAAAGTCATGGAGCAATGTGATGAGTGGGTTCATGGAGCATTGTGATGACAATGGCATGGAGCATTGTGATGACAAAGGTCATGGAGCATTTTGCTGACAAGGGCATGGTGCACTGTGATGAGTAGGACAGAGAGCAATGTGATGACAGGGTCATGGAGCTATTGGATGAAAAGTGTCATGGAACATTTTGATGACAGGGGTTATTGATCACTGTGATGTCAAGGGTCATCGAGCATTGTGATGAAAAGTGTCATGGTGCATTTTGATGACAGGTGTTATAGAACATTGTGATGTCAGGGGTCATGGAGCAGTGTGATGATAAGGGTATGTAGCATTGTGATGACAGGGGTCATGGAACATTGTGATGACATAGTTGAGGGAGTATTGGGATGACTAGTGATGGAACATTGTGATATCAGTGGTGAGAGAGCATTTTGATGAGAATTGCATGGAGAAATTTGATGACAAGATTTATGGAGCATTGTGATGACAAGCTTGTGGAGAATTGTGATGACAAGCGCATGGCATATTGTGATGACATGTGTCATGGAGCATTGTGCTGACAAGCACATGGAGCATTGTGGTGACAATGACATGGAGCATTGTGATGACACAGGCATGACAAATTGGTCTGACAAGTTACATGGATTATTGTGATGACAGTGGGCATGGCGAATTGTGATGACAAGGGCATGGAGCATGGTGATGACAAGTTTATGGAGTATTGTGAAGACAGGTGTCCGGGAGCATTGTGATGACATATGTTCTGGTCCATTGTGATGAGAATGGCATGGGTAATTGTGATGCCAAGTGTCATGGAGGATTGTGATGTCAAACGTAATGGAGCGTTGTGATGACAAGGTCTTGGAGCATTGTGATGACAAGGGCAAGGAGCATTGTGATGACAAGGGCCATTGAGAAGTTTGATGACACGGTCTTGAAGCATTGTGATGACAAGCGCATGTACCTTGCTATGACAGTGGTCATGGAGCATTGCGATTACAAATGCATGGAGAATGGTGATGACAAGAGCATGTAACATTGTGATGAGAAGTGTTTTGGAGCATTGTGATTGCAAGGACGTAGAGAATTGTGATGACAGGGACATGGAGCATTGTGAGGACCAGGGCATGGAGCACTGTGATGACAAGAACGTGGAGCATTGTGATGAGAAGTCCATGGATAATTGTTATGACGAGTGTCATGGAGCACTGTAATGACAAGGGGCATGGAGCATTGTGAGGACAGGTGTCATGGAGCATTGTGGTGATAGGGGTCATGGAGAATTGTGAGGACAAGTGTCATGGAGCATTCTGAGGACAAGCTTGTGGAGTATTGTGATGACAATGGCATGGAGCATTGTGATGGAAAGGGTATGGATAATTGTAATGAAAAAGGCATGGATCCTTTTCATGACAGGATTCAAGGAGCATTCCGAAGACAAGTGTCACGGATCATTGTGATGACAAGTGTATTGAGCATTGTGATGACAAAGGTCATGGAGCATTGAGATGACAAGGGCATGGAGTATTGTGATGACAGGCATCATGGAGCGTTGTGATGACAAGTGTTATGGAACATTGTGATCACACGGGTTTGGAGCATTGCGATGACAGAGTTCATGGATCATATTGATTTCAAGGAGCATGGATCTTTGTGATGACAAGGACATGAAGCAATGTGATCCCAAGATGCATGGAGGATTGTGATGACAATGGTAATGGAGGAATGTGATGACAAGCGCATGGAGCATTGTGATGAAAAGGTCATGTAGCGTTTTGGTGACAAAGGCATGGAGCATTGTCATGACAAGTGTCATGGAGCACTATGATGACAAACGTCACGTAGCATTGTGATTACAGGACTCATGGAGCATTGGGATGGCACGGCCAAGGATCATTGTGTTGACAAGTGATATGGAGAATTTTGATGACAAGAGTCCCGGATCATTGTGTTGTCAGGGGTCATGGAGCGTTGTGATGACAGTTGTCATGGAGCATTGGGATGACAACGGTCATGGAGCATTGTGATCATAAGGTTATGGAGCATTGGGCTGAAAATGTTCATGGAGTATTGTGATGAGAGGTGTCATGGAGCATCGTGATGACAAGGGAATGGAGCATTGTGATGACAATGTCCTGGAGCATTTAATGAGAAGACCATGGAGCCATGTGATGACAAGTCTCATGGAGCATTCTCACGAAAATCGGCATGGAGAATTGTGATTTCTGTGGTCTTGGAGCTTTGTGATGAATAGGGCATGGAGCCTTGTGATGAAAATGGCATGGAGCCTTACCATGACAGGGTTCCAAGAGCATATTGACATCAAGTGTCAGGGACCACTGTGATGACAAGTGTATTGAGCATGGTGATACCAAAGCTCATGGAGCATTGTGATGAGAAGACCATGGATAATTTTGATGACGAGCGTCATGGGGCGTTGTGAGGACAAGTGTTATGGAACATTGTGATCACAAGGGATTGGAGCCTTGTGATGACAGAGGTCATGGAGCATTTTGAGTTCATTCTGATGACAATAGCATGAAGCACTATGATGATGGGCATGGTGCATTGTGATGACAGTGTTCATGGATCAATGAGATGAAAAGGTGCATGGAACATTGTAGTTACAAGTGTCTTGGAGCTTTGTGATGAGAAGGGCATGCAGCATTGTGATAAGAAGGCCATGGAGGATTCTGATGACATGCGTCATGGAGCTTTGTGATGACAAGAGCATGGAGCATTGTGATGAGAAGACCATGGATAATGGTGATGACGAGCGTCATGGGGCGTTGGGATGAAAAGTGTTATGGAACATTGAGATCTCAAGGCTTTAGAGCATTGTGATGGCAGATGTCATGGAGCATTTTGATTCCATTTTGGTTACAATAGCGTGAAGCAATATGATGATGGACATGTTGCATTGTGAATACAGGGTTCATGGAGCTTTGAGAGAAAAAGTGGCATGGAGCTTTGTGATTACAGGGTTTTTGGAGCATTGTGATGACAAGGGCACGGAACACTTTGATACATGGGTCATGTAGGATTGTAACGACAAGGGCATGGATAATTGTGATGACAAGAGCATGTAACATTGTGATGAGAAGTGTCATGGAGCATTGTGATGCAAAAGACGTAGAGAATTGTGATGACAAGGGACATGGAGCATTGTGATGACCAGAGCATGGAGCATTGGTCTGACAAGTTTCATGTATTATTGTGATGACAAATGTCATGGAGCATTTTAGATGACAATTGCGTGGGGCATTGTGATGGGAAGAGCAGGGAGCATTGTGATGACAAGGTTTATGGAGCATTGTGATGAGAAGCGCAAGTCACATTTTGATGCCATGGGTCATGGAGCACAGTGCTGACAAGGTCATTCAGCTTTGTTATGACAAGGGTCATGGAGCATTGAGATGAAAAGGGGCATGGAGCATTGTGATTACAAGGGTCTAGGAGCTTTGGATGACAGAGGTCATGGATCATTTTGATTTGATTGTGATGAAAATAGCCTGAAGCATTATGATGATGGGCATTGTCCATTGAGATGACAGGTGTAATGGAGCATTGAGATGAAAAGGGGCATGGAGCATTGTGATTTCAGTGGTATAGGAGCATTGTGATGACAAGAGCATGGAGCATTGTGATGAAAAGTGCTTGGAGCCTTTTCATGACATGTTTCAAGGAGCATTCTGAAGACGAGTGTCAGGGAGCATTGTGATGACAACTCTCTTTAGCATTGTGATGACAAAGATCATGGAGCACTGTGATGACAGGTGTCATCGAGCATTGTGATGAGAAGGTCATGGAGCATTGGGCTGAAAATATTCATGGAGTATTGTGGTGAGAGGGTTCATGGATCCTTTTGATGGCAATGGAATGGAGCATTGTGATGACAAGGTCCTGGAGTATTGTGAAGAGAAGACCATGGAGCCTTGTGATGACAAGTCTAATGGAGCATTCTGATGAAAAGGGGCATGGAGCATTGTGATTACAGGGCCCTGGAGCCTTGTAATGACAAGAGCAAGGAGTATTGTGATGAGAAGGCCATGGAGCATTCTCTTGATTTGTGTCATGGTGTTTTGTGATGACAAGGGCATGGACCATTGTGATTGCAGGCGTCTTGGAGCATTGTGATGACAAGGGTCATCGAGCCTTGTGAGGAGAAGGCCGTGGGACATTATGATGGGGAGGTCATTGAGCATTTTTATGACGGGGGTAATGGAGCATAGTGATGAAAAGGTCACGGTACATAGGTCTATAAAATTTCATGGATTATTGTGATGACAGTGGGTATGGAGCATTGTGATGACAAGGGCTCCGAACACTGTGATACATGGGTCATGGAGGATTGTAATGACATGGGCATGAAGCATTGTGATGAGAAGGGCATTGAGAATTGTGATGACAAGCGTCATGGAGCTTTGTGATGACAAGGGTCATGGAGCTGTGTGATAACAAATGTCATGGAGCAGTTTGATGACAAGGGCATGGTGCATTGTGATGAGAAGGGCAGGGAGCATTGTGATGACAGGTGTTATGGAACATTGTGATGTCAGGGCTCATGGAGCATTGTGATGATATGGGCATGTAGCATGGTGATGACAGGTGTCATGGAACATTGTGAGATGACAAGTGTTTTGAGCATTGTGATGACATACATCTTGGATCATTGAAATGACAAGGGCATGGAGTAATGTGATGACAGGCAGCATGGAGCATTGTGATGAGTGTGTTATGGAACATAGTGATCACAAGGGTTTGGAGCATAGTGATGACAGTGGTCATGGATCATTTTGATTTCAAGGAGCATGGAACATTGTGATGACAAGGGCATGAAGCAATGTGATCCCAAGTTTCAGGGAGGATTGTGATGACAATGGTAATGGAGTATTGTGATGAAAATCACATGGAGCACTGTGATGACAAGGTCATGTAGCATTTTGCTGACAAAGGCATGGAGCATTGTGATGAGAAGTGTCATGAAACATTGTGATAACAGGGGTCATAGAGCATTAGGATGACAAGAGCATGGACCATTTTGATGAGAAGAGTCATGGAGCATTTTGATGACAAGAGCCACAGATCATTGTGTGGTCAGGGGTCCTTGAGCGTTGTGATGACAGTGGTCATGGAGGATTTGGCTGAAAATGTTCTTGGAGCATTATGAACACAAGGGAATGGAGCATTGTGGTGACAATATCCTGGAGCATTGTGCTGAGTTGACCATGGAGTATTTTGATGACAAGTCTCATGGAGCACCCTGATGGAAAGGAGCATGGAGCATTGTGATTACAGTTGTCTTGGAACACTGTGATGACAAGAGCATGGAGCATTGTGATGAGAAGTCCATGCAACATTCTGATGACCTGCATCATGGAGCTTTGTGATGACAATGGCTAGAGGCATGGTGATTACAGGGGTCGTGGAGCATTGTGATGAAAACGGCATGGATCATTGTGATGACAAAGGCATGGAGCCTTGCCATGACAGGGTTCAAGGAGCTCCCTGACGACAAGTGTCAGGGAGCATTGTGATGAAAAGTGTATTGAGCATTGTGATGACAGAGTTCATGGAGCATTGTGATGAGTAGACCATGGATAAATGTGATGACGAGCGTCATGGGGCGTTGTGATGACAAGTGTTATGGAACATTGTGATCACAAGGGTTTGGAGCATTGTGATGACAGAGGTCATGGAGCATTTTGATTTCATTGTGATGACAAAATCATGAAGCATTATGATGAAGGGCATGGTGCATTTTGATGATAGGGTTCATGGAGCACTGAGATGAAAAGTGTCATGGAGCATTGTTATGACAGGTGTCTTGAAGCATTGTGATGACAAGGGCATGGAGCATTGTGATGAGAAGGCCAAGGAGAATTCTGATGACATGCGTCAAGGAGCTTCGTGATGACAAGGTCATAGAGCATTGTGATTACAGGGGTCTTGGAGCATTGAGAAGAAAAGGGGCATGGAGCATTGTGATTCCAGGGGTATTGGAGCATTGTGATGACAAGGGAATCGAGCATTGTGATGAAATAGTCATGGAACCTTTTCATGACACGGTTCAAGGAGGATTCTGATGACAAGTGTCAGGGAGCATTGTGATGACAAAAGTCATGAAGCACTGTGATGACAAGGATATTGGAGCATTGTGATGAGAAGTTCATGGAGCATTGGGCTGAAAATGTTCATGGAGTATTGTGATGACAGGAGTCATGGAGCATTGTGATGACAAGGGAATGGAGCATTGAGATGACAAGACCCTGGATCATTGTGATGAGAAGACCATGGAGCCTTGTGATGACAAGTCTCATGGAGCATTCTGATGAAAAGTGGCATGGAGCATTGTGATTACAGGGGTCTTGGAGCATTGTGATGACAATGGCATGGAACAATTTGATGTGAATGCCATGGAGCTTTCTGATGATATGTGTCATGGAGTTTTGTGATGAAAAGGGCATGGAGCATTGTGATTAAAGGGGTCTTGGGGCACTGTGATGACAATGGTCATGGAGCCTTGTGATGAAAAGGCCTTGATGGCAGGGGTCATGGAGCATTCTTATGACAGTGGTAATGGAGCATTGTGATGACAAAGGCATGGAGCATTTTGATGAGAAGGGCATCGAGCATTGTGATAACAAGCATCATGGAGCTTTGAGATGACAAAGTCATGGAGCAATGTGATGAGTGGGTTCATGGAGCATTGTGATGACAATGGCATGGAGCATTGTGATGCCAAAGGTCATGGACCTTTGTGATGACAAAGGTCATGGAGCATTTTGCTGACAAGGGCATGGTGCACTGTGATGAGTAGGACAGAGAGCAATGTGATGACAGGGTCATGGAGCAATTGGATGAAAAGTGTCATGGAACATTTTGATGACAGGGGTTATTGATCACTGTGATGTCAAGGGTCATCGAGCATTGTGATGAAAAGTGTCATGGTGCATTTTGATGACAGGTGTTATAGAACATTGTGATGTCAGGGGTCATGGAGCAGTGTGATGATAAGGGTATGTAGCATTGTGATGACAGGGGTCATGGAACATTGTGATGACATGGTTGAGGGAGTATTGGGATGACTAGTGATGGAACATTGTGATATCAGTGGTGAGAGAGCATTTTGATGAGAATTGCATGGAGAAATTTGATGACAAGATTTATGGAGCATTGTGATGACAAGCTTGTGGAGAATTGTGATGACAAGCGCATGGCATATTGTGATGACATGTGTCATGGAGCATTGTGCTGACAAGCACATGGAGCATTGTGGTGACAATGACATGGAGCATTGTGATGACACAGGCATGACAAATTGGTCTGACAAGTTACATGGATTATTGTGATGACAGTGGGCATGGCGAATTGTGATGACAAGGGCATGGAGCATGGTGATGACAAGTTTATGGAGTATTGTAAAGACAGGTGTCCGGGAGCATTGTGATGACATATGTTCTGGTCCATTGTGATGGAATGGCATGGGTAATTGTGATGCCAAGTGTCATGGAGGATTGTGATGTCAAACGTAATGGAGCGTTGTGATGACAAGGTCTTGGAGCATTGTGATGACAAGGGCAAGGAGCATTGTGATGACAAGGGCCATTGAGAAGTTTGATGACAAGGTCTTGAAGCATTGTGATGACAAGCGCATGTACCTTGCTATGACAGTGGTCATGGAGCATTGCGATTACAAATGCATGGAGAATGGTGATGACAAGAGCATGTAACATTGTGATGAGAAGTGTTTTGGAGCATTGTGATTGCAAGGACGTAGAGAATTGTGATGACAGGGACATGGAGCATTGTGAGGACCAGGGCATGGAGCACTGTGATGACAAGAACGTGGAGCATTGTGATGAGAAGTCCATTGATAATTGTTATGACGAGTGTCATGGAGCACTGTAATGACAAGGGGCATGGAGCATTGTGAGGACAGGTGTCATGGAGCATTGTGGTGATAGGGGTCATGGAGCATTGTGAGGACAAGTGTCATGGAGCATTCTGAGGACAAGCTTGTGGAGTATTGTGATGACAATGGCATGGAGCATTGTGATGGAAAGGGTATGGATAATTGTAATGAAAAAGGCATGGATCCTTTTCATGACAGGATTCAAGGAGCATTCCGAAGACAAGTGTCACGGATCATTGTGATGACAAGTGTATTGAGCATTGTGATGACAAAGGTCATGGAGCATTGAGATGACAAGGGCATGGAGTATTGTGATGACAGGCATCATGGAGCGTTGTGATGACAAGTGTTATGGAACATTGTGATCACACGGGTTTGGAGCATTGCGATGACAGAGTTCATGGATCATATTGATTTCAAGGAGCATGGATCTTTGTGATGACAAGGACATGAAGCAATGTGATCCCAAGATGCATGGAGGATTGTGATGACAATGGTAATGGAGGAATGTGATGACAAGCGCATGGAGCATTGTGATGAAAAGGTCATGTAGCGTTTTGGTGACAAAGGCATGGAGCATTGTCATGACAAGTGTCATGGAGCACTATGATGACAAACGTCACGTAGCATTGTGATTACAGGACTCATGGAGCATTGGGATGGCACGGCCAAGGATCATTGTGTTGACAAGTGATATGGAGAATTTTGATGACAAGAGTCCCGGATCATTGTGTTGTCAGGGGTCATGGAGCGTTGTGATGACAGTTGTCATGGAGCATTGGGATGACAACGGTCATGGAGCATTGTGATCATAAGGTTATGGAGCATTGGGCTGAAAATGTTCATGGAGTATTGTGATGAGAGGTGTCATGGAGCATCGTGATGACAAGGGAATGGAGCATTGTGATGACAATGTCCTGGAGCATTTAATGAGAAGACCATGGAGCCATGTGATGACAAGTCTCATGGAGCATTCTCACGAAAATCGGCATGGAGAATTGTGATTTCTGTGGTCTTGGAGCTTTGTGATGAATAGGGCATGGAGCCTTGTGATGAAAATGGCATGGAGCCTTACCATGACAGGGTTCCAAGAGCATATTGACATCAAGTGTCAGGGACCACTGTGATGACAAGTGTATTGAGCATGGTGATACCAAAGCTCATGGAGCATTGTGATGAGAAGACCATGGATAATTTTGATGACGAGCGTCATGGGGCGTTGTGAGGACAAGTGTTATGGAACATTGTGATCACAAGGGATTGGAGCCTTGTGATGACAGAGGTCATGGAGCATTTTGAGTTCATTCTGATGACAATAGCATGAAGCACTATGATGATGGGCATGGTGCATTGTGATGACAGTGTTCATGGATCAATGAGATGAAAAGGTGCATGGAACATTGTAGTTACAAGTGTCTTGGAGCTTTGTGATGAGAAGGGCATGCAGCATTGTGATAAGAAGGCCATGGAGGATTCTGATGACATGCGTCATGGAGCTTTGTGATGACAAGAGCATGGAGCATTGTGATGAGAAGACCATGGATAATGGTGATGACGAGCGTCCTGGGGCGTTGGGATGAAAAGTGTTATGGAACATTGAGATCTCAAGGCTTTAGAGCATTGTGATGGCAGATGTCATGGAGCATTTTGATTCCATTTTGGTTACAATAGCGTGAAGCAATATGATGATGGACATGTTGCATTGTGAATACAGGGTTCATGGAGCTTTGAGAGAAAAAGTGGCATGGAGCTTTGTGATTACAGGGTTTTTGGAGCATTGTGATGACAAGGGCACGGAACACTTTGATACATGGGTCATGTAGGATTGTAACGACAAGGGCATGGATAATTGTGATGACAAGAGCATGTAACATTGTGATGAGAAGTGTCATGGAGCCTTGTGATGACAAAGACGTAGAGAATTGTGATGACAAGGGACATGGAGCATTGTGATGACCAGAGCATGGAGCATTGGTCTGACAAGTTTCATGGATTATTGTGATGACAAATGTCATGGAGCATTTTAGATGACAATTGCGTGGGGCATTGTGATGGGAAGAGCAGGGAGCATTGTGATGACAAGGTTTATGGAGCATTGTGATGAGAAGCGCAAGTCACATTTTGATGCCATGGGTCATGGAGCACAGTGCTGACAAGGTCATTCAGCTTTGTTATGACAAGGGTCATGGAGCATTGAGATGAAAAGGGGCATGGAGCATTGTGATTACAAGGGTCTAGGAGCTTTGGATGACAGAGGTCATGGATCATTTTGATTTGATTGTGATGAAAATAGCCTGAAGCATTATGATGATGGGCATTGTCCATTGAGATGACAGGTGTAATGGAGCATTGAGATGAAAAGGGGCATGGAGCATTGTGATTTCAGTGGTATAGGAGCATTGTGATGACAAGAGCATGGAGCATTGTGATGAAAAGTGCTTGGAGCCTTTTCATGACATGTTTCAAGGAGCATTCTGAAGACGAGTGTCAGGGAGCATTGTGATGACAACTCTCTTTAGCATTGTGATGACAAAGATCATGGAGCACTGTGATGACAGGTGTCATCGAGCATTGTGATGAGAAGGTCATGGAGCATTGGGCTGAAAATATTCATGGAGTATTGTGGTGAGAGGGTTCATGGATCCTTTTGATGGCAATGGAATGGAGCATTGTGATGACAAGGTCCTGGAGTATTGTGAAGAGAAGACCATGGAGCCTTGTGATGACAAGTCTAATGGAGCATTCTGATGAAAAGGGGCATGGAGCATTGTGATTACAGGGCCCTGGAGCCTTGTAATGACAAGAGCAAGGAGTATTGTGATGAGAAGGCCATGGAGCATTCTCTTGATTTGTGTCATGGTGTTTTGTGATGACAAGGGCATGGACCATTGTGATTGCAGGCGTCTTGGAGCATTGTGATGACAAGGGTCATCGAGCCTTGTGAGGAGAAGGCCGTGGGACATTATGATGGGGAGGTCATTGAGCATTTTTATGACGGGGGTAATGGAGCATAGTGATGAAAAGGTCACGGTACATAGGTCTATAAAATTTCATGGATTATTGTGATGACAGTGGGTATGGAGCATTGTGATGACAAGGGCTCCGAACACTGTGATACATGGGTCATGGAGGATTGTAATGACATGGGCATGAAGCATTGTGATGAGAAGGGCATTGAGAATTGTGATGACAAGCGTCATGGAGCTTTGTGATGACAAGGGTCATGGAGCTGTGTGATAACAAATGTCATGGAGCAGTTTGATGACAAGGGCATGGTGCATTGTGATGAGAAGGGCAGGGAGCATTGTGATGACAGGTGTTATGGAACATTGTGATGTCAGGGCTCATGGAGCATTGTGATGATATGGGCATGTAGCATGGTGATGACAGGTGTCATGGAACATTGTGAGATGACAAGTGTTTTGAGCATTGTGATGACATACATCTTGGATCATTGAAATGACAAGGGCATGGAGTAATGTGATGACAGGCAGCATGGAGCATTGTGATGAGTGTGTTATGGAACATAGTGATCACAAGGGTTTGGAGCATAGTGATGACAGTGGTCATGGATCATTTTGATTTCAAGGAGCATGGAACATTGTGATGACAAGGGCATGAAGCAATGTGATCCCAAGTTTCAGGGAGGATTGTGATGACAATGGTAATGGAGTATTGTGATGAAAATCACATGGAGCACTGTGATGACAAGGTCATGTAGCATTTTGCTGACAAAGGCATGGAGCATTGTGATGAGAAGTGTCATGAAACATTGTGATAACAGGGGTCATAGAGCATTAGGATGACAAAAGCATGGACCATTTTGATGAGAAGAGTCATGGAGCATTTTGATGACAAGAGCCACAGATCATTGTGTGGTCAGGGGTCCTTGAGCGTTGTGATGACAGTGGTCATGGAGGATTTGGCTGAAAATGTTCTTGGAGCATTATGAACACAAGTGAATGGTGCATTGTGGTGACAATATCCTGGAGCATTGTGCTGAGTTGACCATGGAGTATTTTGATGACAAGTCTCATGGAGCACCCTGATGGAAAGGAGCATGGAGCATTGTGATTACAGTTGTCTTGGAACACTGTGATGACAAGAGCATGGAGCATTGTGATGAGAAGTCCATGCAACATTCTGATGACCTGCATCATGGAGCTTTGTGATGACAATGGCTAGAGGCATGGTGATTACAGGGGTCGTGGAGCATTGTGATGAAAACGGCATGGATCATTGTGATGACAAAGGCATGGAGCCTTGCCATGACAGGGTTCAAGGAGCTCCCTGACGACAAGTGTCAGGGAGCATTGTGATGAAAAGTGTATTGAGCATTGTGATGACAGAGTTCATGGAGCATTGTGATGAGTAGACCATGGATAAATGTGATGACGAGCGTCATGGGGCGTTGTGATGACAAGTGTTATGGAACATTGTGATCACAAGGGTTTGGAGCATTGTGATGACAGAGGTCATGGAGCATTTTGATTTCATTGTGATGACAAAATCATGAAGCATTATGATGAAGGGCATGGTGCATTGTGATGATAGGGTTCATGGAGCACTGAGATGAAAAGTGTCATGGAGCATTGTTATGACAGGTGTCTTGAAGCATTGTGATGACAAGGGCATGGAGCATTGTGATGAGAAGGCCAAGGAGAATTCTGATGACATGCGTCAAGGAGCTTCGTGATGACAAGGTCATAGAGCATTGTGATTACAGGGGTCTTGGAGCATTGAGAAGAAAAGGGGCATGGAGCATTGTGATTCCAGGGGTATTGGAGCATTGTGATGACAAGGGAATCGAGCATTGTGATGAAATAGTCATGGAACCTTTTCATGACACGGTTCAAGGAGGATTCTGATGACAAGTGTCAGGGAGCATTGTGATGACAAAAGTCATGAAGCACTGTGATGACAAGGATATTGGAGCATTGTGATGAGAAGTTCATGGAGCATTGGGCTGAAAATGTTCATGGAGTATTGTGATGACAGGAGTCATGGAGCATTGTGATGACAAGGGAATGGAGCATTGAGATGACAAGACCCTGGATCATTGTGATGAGAAGACCATGGAGCCTTGTGATGACAAGTCTCATGGAGCATTCTGATGAAAAGTGGCATGGAGCATTGTGATTACAGGGGTCTTGGAGCATTGTGATGACAATGGCATGGAACAATTTGATGTGAATGCCATGGAGCTTTCTGATGATATGTGTCATGGAGTTTTGTGATGAAAAGGGCATGGAGCATTGTGATTAAAGGGGTCTTGGGGCACTGTGATGACAATGGTCATGGAGCCTTGTGATGAAAAGGCCTTGATGGCAGGGGTCATGGAGCATTCTTATGACAGTGGTAATGGAGCATTGTGATGACAAAGGCATGGAGCATTTTGATGAGAAGGGCATCGAGCATTGTGATAACAAGCATCATGGAGCTTTGAGATGACAAAGTCATGGAGCAATGTGATGAGTGGGTTCATGGAGCATTGTGATGACAATGGCATGGAGCATTGTGATGCCAAAGGTCATGGACCTTTGTGATGACAAAGGTCATGGAGCATTTTGCTGACAAGGGCATGGTGCACTGTGATGAGTAGGACAGAGAGCAATGTGATGACAGGGTCATGGAGCAATTGGATGAAAAGTGTCATGGAACATTTTGATGACAGGGGTTATTGATCACTGTGATGTCAAGGGTCATCGAGCATTGTGATGAAAAGTGTCATGGTGCATTTTGATGACAGGTGTTATAGAACATTGTGATGTCAGGGGTCATGGAGCAGTGTGATGATAAGGGTATGTAGCATTGTGATGACAGGGGTCATGGAACATTGTGATGACATGGTTGAGGGAGTATTGGGATGACTAGTGATGGAACATTGTGATATCAGTGGTGAGAGAGCATTTTGATGAGAATTGCATGGAGAAATTTGATGACAAGATTTATGGAGCATTGTGATGACAAGCTTGTGGAGAATTGTGATGACAAGCGCATGGCATATTGTGATGACATGTGTCATGGAGCATTGTGCTGACAAGCACATGGAGCATTGTGGTGACAATGACATGGAGCATTGTGATGACACAGGCATGACAAATTGGTCTGACAAGTTACATGGATTATTGTGATGACAGTGGGCATGGCGAATTGTGATGACAAGGGCATGGAGCATGGTGATGACAAGTTTATGGAGTATTGTAAAGACAGGTGTCCGGGAGCATTGTGATGACATATGTTCTGGTCCATTGTGATGGAATGGCATGGGTAATTGTGATGCCAAGTGTCATGGAGGATTGTGATGTCAAACGTAATGGAGCGTTGTGATGACAAGGTCTTGGAGCATTGTGATGACAAGGGCAAGGAGCATTGTGATGACAAGGGCCATTGAGAAGTTTGATGACAAGGTCTTGAAGCATTGTGATGACAAGCGCATGTACCTTGCTATGACAGTGGTCATGGAGCATTGCGATTACAAATGCATGGAGAATGGTGATGACAAGAGCATGTAACATTGTGATGAGAAGTGTTTTGGAGCATTGTGATTGCAAGGACGTAGAGAATTGTGATGACAGGGACATGGAGCATTGTGAGGACCAGGGCATGGAGCACTGTGATGACAAGAACGTGGAGCATTGTGATGAGAAGTCCATGGATAATTGTTATGACGAGTGTCATGGAGCACTGTAATGACAAGGGGCATGGAGCATTGTGAGGACAGGTGTCATGGAGCATTGTGGTGATAGGGGTCATGGAGCATTGTGAGGACGAGTGTCATGGAGCATTCTGAGGACAAGCTTGTGGAGTATTGTGATGACAATGGCATGGAGCATTGTGATGGAAAGGGTATGGATAATTGTAATGAAAAAGGCATGGATCCTTTTCATGACAGGATTCAAGGAGCATTCCGAAGACAAGTGTCACGGATCATTGTGATGACAAGTGTATTGAGCATTGTGATGACAAAGGTCATGGAGCATTGAGATGACAAGGGCATGGAGTATTGTGATGACAGGCATCATGGAGCGTTGTGATGACAAGTGTTATGGAACATTGTGATCACACGGGTTTGGAGCATTGCGATGACAGAGTTCATGGATCATATTGATTTCAAGGAGCATGGATCTTTGTGATGACAAGGACATGAAGCAATGTGATCCCAAGATGCATGGAGGATTGTGATGACAATGGTAATGGAGGAATGTGATGACAAGCGCATGGAGCATTGTGATGAAAAGGTCATGTAGCGTTTTGGTGACAAAGGCATGGAGCATTGTCATGACAAGTGTCATGGAGCACTATGATGACAAACGTCACGTAGCATTGTGATTACAGGACTCATGGAGCATTGGGATGGCACGGCAAAGGATCATTGTGTTGACAAGTGATATGGAGAATTTTGATGACAAGAGTCCCGGATCATTGTGTTGTCAGGGGTCATGGAGCGTTGTGATGACAGTTGTCATGGAGCATTGGGATGACAAGGGTCATGGAGCATTGTGATCATAAGGTTATGGAGCATTGGGCTGAAAATGTTCATGGAGTATTGTGATGAGAGGTGTCATGGAGCATCGTGATGACAAGGGAATGGAGCATTGTGATGACAATGTCCTGGAGCATTTAATGAGAAGACCATGGAGCCATGTGATGACAAGTCTCATGGAGCATTCTCACGAAAATCGGCATGGAGAATTGTGATTTCTGTGGTCTTGGAGCTTTGTGATGAATAGGGCATGGAGCCTTGTGATGAAAATGGCATGGAGCCTTACCATGACAGGGTTCCAAGAGCATATTGACATCAAGTGTCAGGGACCACTGTGATGACAAGTGTATTGAGCATGGTGATACCAAAGCTCATGGAGCATTGTGATGAGAAGACCATGGATAATTTTGATGACGAGCGTCATGCGGCGTTGTGAGGACAAGTGTTATGGAACATTGTGATCACAAGGGATTGGAGCCTTGTGATGACAGAGGTCATGGAGCATTTTGAGTTCATTCTGATGACAATAGCATGAAGCACTATGATGATGGGCATGGTGCATTGTGATGACAGTGTTCATGGATCAATGAGATGAAAAGGTGCATGGAACATTGTAGTTACAAGTGTCTTGGAGCTTTGTGATGAGAAGGGCATGCAGCATTGTGATAAGAAGGCCATGGAGGATTCTGATGACATGCGTCATGGAGCTTTGTGATGACAAGAGCATGGAGCATTGTGATGAGAAGACCATGGATAATGGTGATGACGAGCGTCATGGGGCGTTGGGATGAAAAGTGTTATGGAACATTGAGATCTCAAGGCTTTAGAGCATTGTGATGGCAGATGTCATGGAGCATTTTGATTCCATTTTGGTTACAATAGCGTGAAGCAATATGATGATGGACATGTTGCATTGTGAATACAGGGTTCATGGAGCTTTGAGAGAAAAAGTGGCATGGAGCTTTGTGATTACAGGGTTTTTGGAGCATTGTGATGACAAGGGCACGGAACACTTTGATACATGGGTCATGTAGGATTGTAACGACAAGGGCATGGATAATTGTGATGACAAGAGCATGTAACATTGTGATGAGAAGTGTCATGGAGCCTTGTGATGACAAAGACGTAGAGAATTGTGATGACAAGGGACATGGAGCATTGTGATGACCAGAGCATGGAGCATTGGTCTGACAAGTTTCATGGATTATTGTGATGACAAATGTCATGGAGCATTTTAGATGACAATTGCGTGGGGCATTGTGATGGGAAGAGCAGGGAGCATTGTGATGACAAGGTTTATGGAGCATTGTGATGAGAAGCGCAAGTCACATTTTGATGCCATGGGTCATGGAGCACAGTGCTGACAAGGTCATTCAGCTTTGTTATGACAAGGGTCATGGAGCATTGAGATGAAAAGGGGCATGGAGCATTGTGATTACAAGGGTCTAGGAGCTTTGGATGACAGAGGTCATGGATCATTTTGATTTGATTGTGATGAAAATAGCCTGAAGCATTATGATGATGGGCATTGTCCATTGAGATGACAGGTGTAATGGAGCATTGAGATGAAAAGGGGCATGGAGCATTGTGATTTCAGTGGTATAGGAGCATTGTGATGACAAGAGCATGGAGCATTGTGATGAAAAGTGCTTGGAGCCTTTTCATGACATGTTTCAAGGAGCATTCTGAAGACGAGTGTCAGGGAGCATTGTGATGACAACTCTCTTTAGCATTGTGATGACAAAGATCATGGAGCACTGTGATGACAGGTGTCATGGAGCATTGTGATGAGAAGGTCATGGAGCATTGGGCTGAAAATATTCATGGAGTATTGTGGTGAGAGGGTTCATGGATCCTTTTGATGGCAATGGAATGGAGCATTGTGATGACAAGGTCCTGGAGTATTGTGAAGAGAAGACCATGGAGCCTTGTGATGACAAGTCTAATGGAGCATTCTGATGAAAAGGGGCATGGAGCATTGTGATTACAGGGCCCTGGAGCCTTGTAATGACAAGAGCAAGGAGTATTGTGATGAGAAGGCCATGGAGCATTCTCTTGATTTGTGTCATGGTGTTTTGTGATGACAAGGGCATGGACCATTGTGATTGCAGGCGTCTTGGAGCATTGTGATGACAAGGGTCATCGAGCCTTGTGAGGAGAAGGCCGTGGGACATTATGATGGGGAGGTCATTGAGCATTTTTATGACGGGGGTAATGGAGCATAGTGATGAAAAGGTCACGGTACATAGGTCTATAAAATTTCATGGATTATTGTGATGACAGTGGGTATGGAGCATTGTGATGACAAGGGCTCCGAACACTGTGATACATGGGTCATGGAGGATTGTAATGACATGGGCATGAAGCATTGTGATGAGAAGGGCATTGAGAATTGTGATGACAAGCGTCATGGAGCTTTGTGATGACAAGGGTCATGGAGCTGTGTGATAACAAATGTCATGGAGCAGTTTGATGACAAGGGCATGGTGCATTGTGATGAGAAGGGCAGGGAGCATTGTGATGACAGGTGTTATGGAACATTGTGATGTCAGGGCTCATGGAGCATTGTGATGATATGGGCATGTAGCATGGTGATGACAGGTGTCATGGAACATTGTGAGATGACAAGTGTTTTGAGCATTGTGATGACATACATCTTGGATCATTGAAATGACAAGGGCATGGAGTAATGTGATGACAGGCAGCATGGAGCATTGTGATGAGTGTGTTATGGAACATAGTGATCACAAGGGTTTGGAGCATAGTGATGACAGTGGTCATGGATCATTTTGATTTCAAGGAGCATGGAACATTGTGATGACAAGGGCATGAAGCAATGTGATCCCAAGTTTCAGGGAGGATTGTGATGACAATGGTAATGGAGTATTGTGATGAAAATCACATGGAGCACTGTGATGACAAGGTCATGTAGCATTTTGCTGACAAAGGCATGGAGCATTGTGATGAGAAGTGTCATGAAACATTGTGATAACAGGGGTCATAGAGCATTAGGATGACAAGAGCATGGACCATTTTGATGAGAAGAGTCATGGAGCATTTTGATGACAAGAGCCACAGATCATTGTGTGGTCAGGGGTCCTTGAGCGTTGTGATGACAGTGGTCATGGAGGATTTGGCTGAAAATGTTCTTGGAGCATTATGAACACAAGGGAATGGAGCATTGTGGTGACAATATCCTGGAGCATTGTGCTGAGTTGACCATGGAGTATTTTGATGACAAGTCTCATGGAGCACCCTGATGGAAAGGAGCATGGAGCATTGTGATTACAGTTGTCTTGGAACACTGTGATGACAAGAGCATGGAGCATTGTGATGAGAAGTCCATGCAACATTCTGATGACCTGCATCATGGAGCTTTGTGATGACAATGGCTAGAGGCATGGTGATTACAGGGGTCGTGGAGCATTGTGATGAAAACGGCATGGATCATTGTGATGACAAAGGCATGGAGCCTTGCCATGACAGGGTTCAAGGAGCTCCCTGACGACAAGTGTCAGGGAGCATTGTGATGAAAAGTGTATTGAGCATTGTGATGACAGAGTTCATGGAGCATTGTGATGAGTAGACCATGGATAAATGTGATGACGAGCGTCATGGGGCGTTGTGATGACAAGTGTTATGGAACATTGTGATCACAAGGGTTTGGAGCATTGTGATGACAGAGGTCATGGAGCATTTTGATTTCATTGTGATGACAAAATCATGAAGCATTATGATGAAGGGCATGGTGCATTGTGATGATAGGGTTCATGGAGCACTGAGATGAAAAGTGTCATGGAGCATTGTTATGACAGGTGTCTTGAAGCATTGTGATGACAAGGGCATGGAGCATTGTGATGAGAAGGCCAAGGAGAATTCTGATGACATGCGTCAAGGAGCTTCGTGATGACAAGGTCATAGAGCATTGTGATTACAGGGGTCTTGGAGCATTGAGAATAAAAGGGGCATGGAGCATTGTGATTCCAGGGGTATTGGAGCATTGTGATGACAAGGGAATCGAGCATTGTGATGAAATAGTCATGGAACCTTTTCATGACACGGTTCAAGGAGGATTCTGATGACAAGTGTCAGGGAGCATTGTGATGACAAAAGTCATGAAGCACTGTGATGACAAGGATATTGGAGCATTGTGATGAGAAGTTCATGGAGCATTGGGCTGAAAATGTTCATGGAGTATTGTGATGACAGGAGTCATGGAGCATTGTGATGACAAGGGAATGGAGCATTGAGATGACAAGACCCTGGATCATTGTGATGAGAAGACCATGGAGCCTTGTGATGACAAGTCTCATGGAGCATTCTGATGAAAAGTGGCATGGAGCATTGTGATTACAGGGGTCTTGGAGCATTGTGATGACAATGGCATGGAACAATTTGATGTGAATGCCATGGAGCTTTCTGATGATATGTGTCATGGAGTTTTGTGATGAAAAGGGCATGGAGCATTGTGATTAAAGGGGTCTTGGGGCACTGTGATGACAATGGTCATGGAGCCTTGTGATGAAAAGGCCTTGATGGCAGGGGTCATGGAGCATTCTTATGACAGTGGTAATGGAGCATTGTGATGACAAAGGCATGGAGCATTTTGATGAGAAGGGCATCGAGCATTGTGATAACAAGCATCATGGAGCTTTGAGATGACAAAGTCATGGAGCAATGTGATGAGTGGGTTCATGGAGCATTGTGATGACAATGGCATGGAGCATTGTGATGCCAAAGGTCATGGACCTTTGTGATGACAAAGGTCATGGAGCATTTTGCTGACAAGGGCATGGTGCACTGTGATGAGTAGGACAGAGAGCAATGTGATGACAGGGTCATGGAGCAATTGGATGAAAAGTGTCATGGAACATTTTGATGACAGGGGTTATTGATCACTGTGATGTCAAGGGTCATCGAGCATTGTGATGAAAAGTGTCATGGTGCATTTTGATGACAGGTGTTATAGAACATTGTGATGTCAGGGGTCATGGAGCAGTGTGATGATAAGGGTATGTAGCATTGTGATGACAGGGGTCATGGAACATTGTGATGACATGGTTGAGGGAGTATTGGGATGACTAGTGATGGAACATTGTGATATCAGTGGTGAGAGAGCATTTTGATGAGAATTGCATGGAGAAATTTGATGACAAGATTTATGGAGCATTGTGATGACAAGCTTGTGGAGAATTGTGATGACAAGCGCATGGCATATTGTGATGACATGTGTCATGGAGCATTGTGCTGACAAGCACATGGAGCATTGTGGTGACAATGACATGGAGCATTGTGATGACACAGGCATGACAAATTGGTCTGACAAGTTACATGGATTATTGTGATGACAGTGGGCATGGCGAATTGTGATGACAAGGGCATGGAGCATGGTGATGACAAGTTTATGGAGTATTGTAAAGACAGGTGTCCGGGAGCATTGTGATGACATATGTTCTGGTCCATTGTGATGGAATGGCATGGGTAATTGTGATGCCAAGTGTCATGGAGGATTGTGATGTCAAACGTAATGGAGCGTTGTGATGACAAGGTCTTGGAGCATTGTGATGACAAGGGCAAGGAGCATTGTGATGACAAGGGCCATTGAGAAGTTTGATGACAAGGTCTTGAAGCATTGTGATGACAAGCGCATGTACCTTGCTATGACAGTGGTCATGGAGCATTGCGATTACAAATGCATGGAGAATGGTGATGACAAGAGCATGTAACATTGTGATGAGAAGTGTTTTGGAGCATTGTGATTGCAAGGACGTAGAGAATTGTGATGACAGGGACATGGAGCATTGTGAGGACCAGGGCATGGAGCACTGTGATGACAAGAACGTGGAGCATTGTGATGAGAAGTCCATGGATAATTGTTATGACGAGTGTCATGGAGCACTGTAATGACAAGGGGCATGGAGCATTGTGAGGACAGGTGTCATGGAGCATTGTGGTGATAGGGGTCATGGAGCATTGTGAGGACGAGTGTCATGGAGCATTCTGAGGACAAGCTTGTGGAGTATTGTGATGACAATGGCATGGAGCATTGTGATGGAAAGGGTATGGATAATTGTAATGAAAAAGGCATGGATCCTTTTCATGACAGGATTCAAGGAGCATTCCGAAGACAAGTGTCACGGATCATTGTGATGACAAGTGTATTGAGCATTGTGATGACAAAGGTCATGGAGCATTGAGATGACAAGGGCATGGAGTATTGTGATGACAGGCATCATGGAGCGTTGTGATGACAAGTGTTATGGAACATTGTGATCACACGGGTTTGGAGCATTGCGATGACAGAGTTCATGGATCATATTGATTTCAAGGAGCATGGATCTTTGTGATGACAAGGACATGAAGCAATGTGATCCCAAGATGCATGGAGGATTGTGATGACAATGGTAATGGAGGAATGTGATGACAAGCGCATGGAGCATTGTGATGAAAAGGTCATGTAGCGTTTTGGTGACAAAGGCATGGAGCATTGTCATGACAAGTGTCATGGAGCACTATGATGACAAACGTCACGTAGCATTGTGATTACAGGACTCATGGAGCATTGGGATGGCACGGCCAAGGATCATTGTGTTGACAAGTGATATGGAGAATTTTGATGACAAGAGTCCCGGATCATTGTGTTGTCAGGGGTCATGGAGCGTTGTGATGACAGTTGTCATGGAGCATTGGGATGACAAGGGTCATGGAGCATTGTGATCATAAGGTTATGGAGCATTGGGCTGAAAATGTTCATGGAGTATTGTGATGAGAGGTGTCATGGAGCATCGTGATGACAAGGGAATGGAGCATTGTGATGACAATGTCCTGGAGCATTTAATGAGAAGACCATGGAGCCATGTGATGACAAGTCTCATGGAGCATTCTCACGAAAATCGGCATGGAGAATTGTGATTTCTGTGGTCTTGGAGCTTTGTGATGAATAGGGCATGGAGCCTTGTGATGAAAATGGCATGGAGCCTTACCATGACAGGGTTCCAAGAGCATATTGACATCAAGTGTCAGGGACCACTGTGATGACAAGTGTATTGAGCATGGTGATACCAAAGCTCATGGAGCATTGTGATGAGAAGACCATGGATAATTTTGATGACGAGCGTCATGCGGCGTTGTGAGGACAAGTGTTATGGAACATTGTGATCACAAGGGATTGGAGCCTTGTGATGACAGAGGTCATGGAGCATTTTGAGTTCATTCTGATGACAATAGCATGAAGCACTATGATGATGGGCATGGTGCATTGTGATGACAGTGTTCATGGATCAATGAGATGAAAAGGTGCATGGAACATTGTAGTTACAAGTGTCTTGGAGCTTTGTGATGAGAAGGGCATGCAGCATTGTGATAAGAAGGCCATGGAGGATTCTGATGACATGCGTCATGGAGCTTTGTGATGACAAGAGCATGGAGCATTGTGATGAGAAGACCATGGATAATGGTGATGACGAGCGTCATGGGGCGTTGGGATGAAAAGTGTTATGGAACATTGAGATCTCAAGGCTTTAGAGCATTGTGATGGCAGATGTCATGGAGCATTTTGATTCCATTTTGGTTACAATAGCGTGAAGCAATATGATGATGGACATGTTGCATTGTGAATACAGGGTTCATGGAGCTTTGAGAGAAAAAGTGGCATGGAGCTTTGTGATTACAGGGTTTTTGGAGCATTGTGATGACAAGGGCACGGAACACTTTGATACATGGGTCATGTAGGATTGTAACGACAAGGGCATGGATAATTGTGATGACAAGAGCATGTAACATTGTGATGAGAAGTGTCATGGAGCCTTGTGATGACAAAGACGTAGAGAATTGTGATGACAAGGGACATGGAGCATTGTGATGACCAGAGCATGGAGCATTGGTCTGACAAGTTTCATGGATTATTGTGATGACAAATGTCATGGAGCATTTTAGATGACAATTGCGTGGGGCATTGTGATGGGAAGAGCAGGGAGCATTGTGATGACAAGGTTTATGGAGCATTGTGATGAGAAGCGCAAGTCACATTTTGATGCCATGGGTCATGGAGCACAGTGCTGACAAGGTCATTCAGCTTTGTTATGACAAGGGTCATGGAGCATTGAGATGAAAAGGGGCATGGAGCATTGTGATTACAAGGGTCTAGGAGCTTTGGATGACAGAGGTCATGGATCATTTTGATTTGATTGTGATGAAAATAGCCTGAAGCATTATGATGATGGGCATTGTCCATTGAGATGACAGGTGTAATGGAGCATTGAGATGAAAAGGGGCATGGAGCATTGTGATTTCAGTGGTATAGGAGCATTGTGATGACAAGAGCATGGAGCATTGTGATGAAAAGTGCTTGGAGCCTTTTCATGACATGTTTCAAGGAGCATTCTGAAGACGAGTGTCAGGGAGCATTGTGATGACAACTCTCTTTAGCATTATGATGACAAAGATCATGGAGCACTGTGATGACAGGTGTCATCGAGCATTGTGATGAGAAGGTCATGGAGCATTGGGCTGAAAATATTCATGGAGTATTGTGGTGAGAGGGTTCATGGATCCTTTTGATGGCAATGGAATGGAGCATTGTGATGACAAGGTCCTGGAGTATTGTGAAGAGAAGACCATGGAGCCTTGTGATGACAAGTCTAATGGAGCATTCTGATGAAAAGGGGCATGGAGCATTGTGATTACAGGGCCCTGGAGCCTTGTAATGACAAGAGCAAGGAGTATTGTGATGAGAAGGCCATGGAGCATTCTCTTGATTTGTGTCATGGTGTTTTGTGATGACAAGGGCATGGACCATTGTGATTGCAGGCGTCTTGGAGCATTGTGATGACAAGGGTCATCGAGCCTTGTGAGGAGAAGGCCGTGGGACATTATGATGGGGAGGTCATTGAGCATTTTTATGACGGGGGTAATGGAGCATAGTGATGAAAAGGTCACGGTACATAGGTCTATAAAATTTCATGGATTATTGTGATGACAGTGGGTATGGAGCATTGTGATGACAAGGGCTCCGAACACTGTGATACATGGGTCATGGAGGATTGTAATGACATGGGCATGAAGCATTGTGATGAGAAGGGCATTGAGAATTGTGATGACAAGCGTCATGGAGCTTTGTGATGACAAGGGTCATGGAGCTGTGTGATAACAAATGTCATGGAGCAGTTTGATGACAAGGGCATGGTGCATTGTGATGAGAAGGGCAGGGAGCATTGTGATGACAGGTGTTATGGAACATTGTGATGTCAGGGCTCATGGAGCATTGTGATGATATGGGCATGTAGCATGGTGATGACAGGTGTCATGGAACATTGTGAGATGACAAGTGTTTTGAGCATTGTGATGACATACATCTTGGATCATTGAAATGACAAGGGCATGGAGTAATGTGATGACAGGCAGCATGGAGCATTGTGATGAGTGTGTTATGGAACATAGTGATCACAAGGGTTTGGAGCATAGTGATGACAGTGGTCATGGATCATTTTGATTTCAAGGAGCATGGAACATTGTGATGACAAGGGCATGAAGCAATGTGATCCCAAGTTTCAGGGAGGATTGTGATGACAATGGTAATGGAGTATTGTGATGAAAATCACATGGAGCACTGTGATGACAAGGTCATGTAGCATTTTGCTGACAAAGGCATGGAGCATTGTGATGAGAAGTGTCATGAAACATTGTGATAACAGGGGTCATAGAGCATTAGGATGACAAGAGCATGGACCATTTTGATGAGAAGAGTCATGGAGCATTTTGATGACAAGAGCCACAGATCATTGTGTGGTCAGGGGTCCTTGAGCGTTGTGATGACAGTGGTCATGGAGGATTTGGCTGAAAATGTTCTTGGAGCATTATGAACACAAGGGAATGGAGCATTGTGGTGACAATATCCTGGAGCATTGTGCTGAGTTGACCATGGAGTATTTTGATGACAAGTCTCATGGAGCACCCTGATGGAAAGGAGCATGGAGCATTGTGATTACAGTTGTCTTGGAACACTGTGATGACAAGAGCATGGAGCATTGTGATGAGAAGTCCATGCAACATTCTGATGACCTGCATCATGGAGCTTTGTGATGACAATGGCTAGAGGCATGGTGATTACAGGGGTCGTGGAGCATTGTGATGAAAACGGCATGGATCATTGTGATGACAAAGGCATGGAGCCTTGCCATGACAGGGTTCAAGGAGCTCCCTGACGACAAGTGTCAGGGAGCATTGTGATGAAAAGTGTATTGAGCATTGTGATGACAGAGTTCATGGAGCATTGTGATGAGTAGACCATGGATAAATGTGATGACGAGCGTCATGGGGCGTTGTGATGACAAGTGTTATGGAACATTGTGATCACAAGGGTTTGGAGCATTGTGATGACAGAGGTCATGGAGCATTTTGATTTCATTGTGATGACAAAATCATGAAGCATTATGATGAAGGGCATGGTGCATTGTGATGATAGGGTTCATGGAGCACTGAGATGAAAAGTGTCATGGAGCATTGTTATGACAGGTGTCTTGAAGCATTGTGATGACAAGGGCATGGAGCATTGTGATGAGAAGGCCAAGGAGAATTCTGATGACATGCGTCAAGGAGCTTCGTGATGACAAGGTCATAGAGCATTGTGATTACAGGGGTCTTGGAGCATTGAGAATAAAAGGGGCATGGAGCATTGTGATTCCAGGGGTATTGGAGCATTGTGATGACAAGGGAATCGAGCATTGTGATGAAATAGTCATGGAACCTTTTCATGACACGGTTCAAGGAGGATTCTGATGACAAGTGTCAGGGAGCATTGTGATGACAAAAGTCATGAAGCACTGTGATGACAAGGATATTGGAGCATTGTGATGAGAAGTTCATGGAGCATTGGGCTGAAAATGTTCATGGAGTATTGTGATGACAGGAGTCATGGAGCATTGTGATGACAAGGGAATGGAGCATTGAGATGACAAGACCCTGGATCATTGTGATGAGAAGACCATGGAGCCTTGTGATGACAAGTCTCATGGAGCATTCTGATGAAAAGTGGCATGGAGCATTGTGATTACAGGGGTCTTGGAGCATTGTGATGACAATGGCATGGAACAATTTGATGTGAATGCCATGGAGCTTTCTGATGATATGTGTCATGGAGTTTTGTGATGAAAAGGGCATGGAGCATTGTGATTAAAGGGGTCTTGGGGCACTGTGATGACAATGGTCATGGAGCCTTGTGATGAAAAGGCCTTGATGGCAGGGGTCATGGAGCATTCTTATGACAGTGGTAATGGAGCATTGTGATGACAAAGGCATGGAGCATTTTGATGAGAAGGGCATCGAGCATTGTGATAACAAGCATCATGGAGCTTTGAGATGACAAAGTCATGGAGCAATGTGATGAGTGGGTTCATGGAGCATTGTGATGACAATGGCATGGAGCATTGTGATGCCAAAGGTCATGGACCTTTGTGATGACAAAGGTCATGGAGCATTTTGCTGACAAGGGCATGGTGCACTGTGATGAGTAGGACAGAGAGCAATGTGATGACAGGGTCATGGAGCAATTGGATGAAAAGTGTCATGGAACATTTTGATGACAGGGGTTATTGATCACTGTGATGTCAAGGGTCATCGAGCATTGTGATGAAAAGTGTCATGGTGCATTTTGATGACAGGTGTTATAGAACATTGTGATGTCAGGGGTCATGGAGCAGTGTGATGATAAGGGTATGTAGCATTGTGATGACAGGGGTCATGGAACATTGTGATGACATGGTTGAGGGAGTATTGGGATGACTAGTGATGGAACATTGTGATATCAGTGGTGAGAGAGCATTTTGATGAGAATTGCATGGAGAAATTTGATGACAAGATTTATGGAGCATTGTGATGACAAGCTTGTGGAGAATTGTGATGACAAGCGCATGGCATATTGTGATGACATGTGTCATGGAGCATTGTGCTGACAAGCACATGGAGCATTGTGGTGACAATGACATGGAGCATTGTGATGACACAGGCATGACAAATTGGTCTGACAAGTTACATGGATTATTGTGATGACAGTGGGCATGGCGAATTGTGATGACAAGGGCATGGAGCATGGTGATGACAAGTTTATGGAGTATTGTAAAGACAGGTGTCCGGGAGCATTGTGATGACATATGTTCTGGTCCATTGTGATGGAATGGCATGGGTAATTGTGATGCCAAGTGTCATGGAGGATTGTGATGTCAAACGTAATGGAGCGTTGTGATGACAAGGTCTTGGAGCATTGTGATGACAAGGGCAAGGAGCATTGTGATGACAAGGGCCATTGAGAAGTTTGATGACAAGGTCTTGAAGCATTGTGATGACAAGCGCATGTACCTTGCTATGACAGTGGTCATGGAGCATTGCGATTACAAATGCATGGAGAATGGTGATGACAAGAGCATGTAACATTGTGATGAGAAGTGTTTTGGAGCATTGTGATTGCAAGGACGTAGAGAATTGTGATGACAGGGACATGGAGCATTGTGAGGACCAGGGCATGGAGCACTGTGATGACAAGAACGTGGAGCATTGTGATGAGAAGTCCATGGATAATTGTTATGACGAGTGTCATGGAGCACTGTAATGACAAGGGGCATGGAGCATTGTGAGGACAGGTGTCATGGAGCATTGTGGTGATAGGGGTCATGGAGCATTGTGAGGACGAGTGTCATGGAGCATTCTGAGGACAAGCTTGTGGAGTATTGTGATGACAATGGCATGGAGCATTGTGATGGAAAGGGTATGGATAATTGTAATGAAAAAGGCATGGATCCTTTTCATGACAGGATTCAAGGAGCATTCCGAAGACAAGTGTCACGGATCATTGTGATGACAAGTGTATTGAGCATTGTGATGACAAAGGTCATGGAGCATTGAGATGACAAGGGCATGGAGTATTGTGATGACAGGCATCATGGAGCGTTGTGATGACAAGTGTTATGGAACATTGTGATCACACGGGTTTGGAGCATTGCGATGACAGAGTTCATGGATCATATTGATTTCAAGGAGCATGGATCTTTGTGATGACAAGGACATGAAGCAATGTGATCCCAAGATGCATGGAGGATTGTGATGACAATGGTAATGGAGGAATGTGATGACAAGCGCATGGAGCATTGTGATGAAAAGGTCATGTAGCGTTTTGGTGACAAAGGCATGGAGCATTGTCATGACAAGTGTCATGGAGCACTATGATGACAAACGTCACGTAGCATTGTGATTACAGGACTCATGGAGCATTGGGATGGCACGGCCAAGGATCATTGTGTTGACAAGTGATATGGAGAATTTTGATGACAAGAGTCCCGGATCATTGTGTTGTCAGGGGTCATGGAGCGTTGTGATGACAGTTGTCATGGAGCATTGGGATGACAAGGGTCATGGAGCATTGTGATCATAAGGTTATGGAGCATTGGGCTGAAAATGTTCATGGAGTATTGTGATGAGAGGTGTCATGGAGCATCGTGATGACAAGGGAATGGAGCATTGTGATGACAATGTCCTGGAGCATTTAATGAGAAGACCATGGAGCCATGTGATGACAAGTCTCATGGAGCATTCTCACGAAAATCGGCATGGAGAATTGTGATTTCTGTGGTCTTGGAGCTTTGTGATGAATAGGGCATGGAGCCTTGTGATGAAAATGGCATGGAGCCTTACCATGACAGGGTTCCAAGAGCATATTGACATCAAGTGTCAGGGACCACTGTGATGACAAGTGTATTGAGCATGGTGATACCAAAGCTCATGGAGCATTGTGATGAGAAGACCATGGATAATTTTGATGACGAGCGTCATGCGGCGTTGTGAGGACAAGTGTTATGGAACATTGTGATCACAAGGGATTGGAGCCTTGTGATGACAGAGGTCATGGAGCATTTTGAGTTCATTCTGATGACAATAGCATGAAGCACTATGATGATGGGCATGGTGCATTGTGATGACAGTGTTCATGGATCAATGAGATGAAAAGGTGCATGGAACATTGTAGTTACAAGTGTCTTGGAGCTTTGTGATGAGAAGGGCATGCAGCATTGTGATAAGAAGGCCATGGAGGATTCTGATGACATGCGTCATGGAGCTTTGTGATGACAAGAGCATGGAGCATTGTGATGAGAAGACCATGGATAATGGTGATGACGAGCGTCATGGGGCGTTGGGATGAAAAGTGTTATGGAACATTGAGATCTCAAGGCTTTAGAGCATTGTGATGGCAGATGTCATGGAGCATTTTGATTCCATTTTGGTTACAATAGCGTGAAGCAATATGATGATGGACATGTTGCATTGTGAATACAGGGTTCATGGAGCTTTGAGAGAAAAAGTGGCATGGAGCTTTGTGATTACAGGGTTTTTGGAGCATTGTGATGACAAGGGCACGGAACACTTTGATACATGGGTCATGTAGGATTGTAACGACAAGGGCATGGATAATTGTGATGACAAGAGCATGTAACATTGTGATGAGAAGTGTCATGGAGCCTTGTGATGACAAAGACGTAGAGAATTGTGATGACAAGGGACATGGAGCATTGTGATGACCAGAGCATGGAGCATTGGTCTGACAAGTTTCATGGATTATTGTGATGACAAATGTCATGGAGCATTTTAGATGACAATTGCGTGGGGCATTGTGATGGGAAGAGCAGGGAGCATTGTGATGACAAGGTTTATGGAGCATTGTGATGAGAAGCGCAAGTCACATTTTGATGCCATGGGTCATGGAGCACAGTGCTGACAAGGTCATTCAGCTTTGTTATGACAAGGGTCATGGAGCATTGAGATGAAAAGGGGCATGGAGCATTGTGATTACAAGGGTCTAGGAGCTTTGGATGACAGAGGTCATGGATCATTTTGATTTGATTGTGATGAAAATAGCCTGAAGCATTATGATGATGGGCATTGTCCATTGAGATGACAGGTGTAATGGAGCATTGAGATGAAAAGGGGCATGGAGCATTGTGATTTCAGTGGTATAGGAGCATTGTGATGACAAGAGCATGGAGCATTGTGATGAAAAGTGCTTGGAGCCTTTTCATGACATGTTTCAAGGAGCATTCTGAAGACGAGTGTCAGGGAGCATTGTGATGACAACTCTCTTTAGCATTGTGATGACAAAGATCATGGAGCACTGTGATGACAGGTGTCATCGAGCATTGTGATGAGAAGGTCATGGAGCATTGGGCTGAAAATATTCATGGAGTATTGTGGTGAGAGGGTTCATGGATCCTTTTGATGGCAATGGAATGGAGCATTGTGATGACAAGGTCCTGGAGTATTGTGAAGAGAAGACCATGGAGCCTTGTGATGACAAGTCTAATGGAGCATTCTGATGAAAAGGGGCATGGAGCATTGTGATTACAGGGCCCTGGAGCCTTGTAATGACAAGAGCAAGGAGTATTGTGATGAGAAGGCCATGGAGCATTCTCTTGATTTGTGTCATGGTGTTTTGTGATGACAAGGGCATGGACCATTGTGATTGCAGGCGTCTTGGAGCATTGTGATGACAAGGGTCATCGAGCCTTGTGAGGAGAAGGCCGTGGGACATTATGATGGGGAGGTCATTGAGCATTTTTATGACGGGGGTAATGGAGCATAGTGATGAAAAGGTCACGGTACATAGGTCTATAAAATTTCATGGATTATTGTGATGACAGTGGGTATGGAGCATTGTGATGACAAGGGCTCCGAACACTGTGATACATGGGTCATGGAGGATTGTAATGACATGGGCATGAAGCATTGTGATGAGAAGGGCATTGAGAATTGTGATGACAAGCGTCATGGAGCTTTGTGATGACAAGGGTCATGGAGCTGTGTGATAACAAATGTCATGGAGCAGTTTGATGACAAGGGCATGGTGCATTGTGATGAGAAGGGCAGGGAGCATTGTGATGACAGGTGTTATGGAACATTGTGATGTCAGGGCTCATGGAGCATTGTGATGATATGGGCATGTAGCATGGTGATGACAGGTGTCATGGAACATTGTGAGATGACAAGTGTTTTGAGCATTGTGATGACATACATCTTGGATCATTGAAATGACAAGGGCATGGAGTAATGTGATGACAGGCAGCATGGAGCATTGTGATGAGTGTGTTATGGAACATAGTGATCACAAGGGTTTGGAGCATAGTGATGACAGTGGTCATGGATCATTTTGATTTCAAGGAGCATGGAACATTGTGATGACAAGGGCATGAAGCAATGTGATCCCAAGTTTCAGGGAGGATTGTGATGACAATGGTAATGGAGTATTGTGATGAAAATCACATGGAGCACTGTGATGACAAGGTCATGTAGCATTTTGCTGACAAAGGCATGGAGCATTGTGATGAGAAGTGTCATGAAACATTGTGATAACAGGGGTCATAGAGCATTAGGATGACAAGAGCATGGACCATTTTGATGAGAAGAGTCATGGAGCATTTTGATGACAAGAGCCACAGATCATTGTGTGGTCAGGGGTCCTTGAGCGTTGTGATGACAGTGGTCATGGAGGATTTGGCTGAAAATGTTCTTGGAGCATTATGAACACAAGGGAATGGAGCATTGTGGTGACAATATCCTGGAGCATTGTGCTGAGTTGACCATGGAGTATTTTGATGACAAGTCTCATGGAGCACCCTGATGGAAAGGAGCATGGAGCATTGTGATTACAGTTGTCTTGGAACACTGTGATGACAAGAGCATGGAGCATTGTGATGAGAAGTCCATGCAACATTCTGATGACCTGCATCATGGAGCTTTGTGATGACAATGGCTAGAGGCATGGTGATTACAGGGGTCGTGGAGCATTGTGATGAAAACGGCATGGATCATTGTGATGACAAAGGCATGGAGCCTTGCCATGACAGGGTTCAAGGAGCTCCCTGACGACAAGTGTCAGGGAGCATTGTGATGAAAAGTGTATTGAGCATTGTGATGACAGAGTTCATGGAGCATTGTGATGAGTAGACCATGGATAAATGTGATGACGAGCGTCATGGGGCGTTGTGATGACAAGTGTTATGGAACATTGTGATCACAAGGGTTTGGAGCATTGTGATGACAGAGGTCATGGAGCATTTTGATTTCATTGTGATGACAAAATCATGAAGCATTATGATGAAGGGCATGGTGCATTGTGATGATAGGGTTCATGGAGCACTGAGATGAAAAGTGTCATGGAGCATTGTTATGACAGGTGTCTTGAAGCATTGTGATGACAAGGGCATGGAGCATTGTGATGAGAAGGCCAAGGAGAATTCTGATGACATGCGTCAAGGAGCTTCGTGATGACAAGGTCATAGAGCATTGTGATTACAGGGGTCTTGGAGCATTGAGAAGAAAAGGGGCATGGAGCATTGTGATTCCAGGGGTATTGGAGCATTGTGATGACAAGGGAATCGAGCATTGTGATGAAATAGTCATGGAACCTTTTCATGACACGGTTCAAGGAGGATTCTGATGACAAGTGTCAGGGAGCATTGTGATGACAAAAGTCATGAAGCACTGTGATGACAAGGATATTGGAGCATTGTGATGAGAAGTTCATGGAGCATTGGGCTGAAAATGTTCATGGAGTATTGTGATGACAGGAGTCATGGAGCATTGTGATGACAAGGGAATGGAGCATTGAGATGACAAGACCCTGGATCATTGTGATGAGAAGACCATGGAGCCTTGTGATGACAAGTCTCATGGAGCATTCTGATGAAAAGTGGCATGGAGCATTGTGATTACAGGGGTCTTGGAGCATTGTGATGACAATGGCATGGAACAATTTGATGTGAATGCCATGGAGCTTTCTGATGATATGTGTCATGGAGTTTTGTGATGAAAAGGGCATGGAGCATTGTGATTAAAGGGGTCTTGGGGCACTGTGATGACAATGGTCATGGAGCCTTGTGATGAAAAGGCCTTGATGGCAGGGGTCATGGAGCATTCTTATGACAGTGGTAATGGAGCATTGTGATGACAAAGGCATGGAGCATTTTGATGAGAAGGGCATCGAGCATTGTGATAACAAGCATCATGGAGCTTTGAGATGACAAAGTCATGGAGCAATGTGATGAGTGGGTTCATGGAGCATTGTGATGACAATGGCATGGAGCATTGTGATGCCAAAGGTCATGGACCTTTGTGATGACAAAGGTCATGGAGCATTTTGCTGACAAGGGCATGGTGCACTGTGATGAGTAGGACAGAGAGCAATGTGATGACAGGGTCATGGAGCAATTGGATGAAAAGTGTCATGGAACATTTTGATGACAGGGGTTATTGATCACTGTGATGTCAAGGGTCATCGAGCATTGTGATGAAAAGTGTCATGGTGCATTTTGATGACAGGTGTTATAGAACATTGTGATGTCAGGGGTCATGGAGCAGTGTGATGATAAGGGTATGTAGCATTGTGATGACAGGGGTCATGGAACATTGTGATGACATGGTTGAGGGAGTATTGGGATGACTAGTGATGGAACATTGTGATATCAGTGGTGAGAGAGCATTTTGATGAGAATTGCATGGAGAAATTTGATGACAAGATTTATGGAGCATTGTGATGACAAGCTTGTGGAGAATTGTGATGACAAGCGCATGGCATATTGTGATGACATGTGTCATGGAGCATTGTGCTGACAAGCACATGGAGCATTGTGGTGACAATGACATGGAGCATTGTGATGACACAGGCATGACAAATTGGTCTGACAAGTTACATGGATTATTGTGATGACAGTGGGCATGGCGAATTGTGATGACAAGGGCATGGAGCATGGTGATGACAAGTTTATGGAGTATTGTAAAGACAGGTGTCCGGGAGCATTGTGATGACATATGTTCTGGTCCATTGTGATGGAATGGCATGGGTAATTGTGATGCCAAGTGTCATGGAGGATTGTGATGTCAAACGTAATGGAGCGTTGTGATGACAAGGTCTTGGAGCATTGTGATGACAAGGGCAAGGAGCATTGTGATGACAAGGGCCATTGAGAAGTTTGATGACAAGGTCTTGAAGCATTGTGATGACAAGCGCATGTACCTTGCTATGACAGTGGTCATGGAGCATTGCGATTACAAATGCATGGAGAATGGTGATGACAAGAGCATGTAACATTGTGATGAGAAGTGTTTTGGAGCATTGTGATTGCAAGGACGTAGAGAATTGTGATGACAGGGACATGGAGCATTGTGAGGACCAGGGCATGGAGCACTGTGATGACAAGAACGTGGAGCATTGTGATGAGAAGTCCATGGATAATTGTTATGACGAGTGTCATGGAGCACTGTAATGACAAGGGGCATGGAGCATTGTGAGGACAGGTGTCATGGAGCATTGTGGTGATAGGGGTCATGGAGCATTGTGAGGACGAGTGTCATGGAGCATTCTGAGGACAAGCTTGTGGAGTATTGTGATGACAATGGCATGGAGCATTGTGATGGAAAGGGTATGGATAATTGTAATGAAAAAGGCATGGATCCTTTTCATGACAGGATTCAAGGAGCATTCCGAAGACAAGTGTCACGGATCATTGTGATGACAAGTGTATTGAGCATTGTGATGACAAAGGTCATGGAGCATTGAGATGACAAGGGCATGGAGTATTGTGATGACAGGCATCATGGAGCGTTGTGATGACAAGTGTTATGGAACATTGTGATCACACGGGTTTGGAGCATTGCGATGACAGAGTTCATGGATCATATTGATTTCAAGGAGCATGGATCTTTGTGATGACAAGGACATGAAGCAATGTGATCCCAAGATGCATGGAGGATTGTGATGACAATGGTAATGGAGGAATGTGATGACAAGCGCATGGAGCATTGTGATGAAAAGGTCATGTAGCGTTTTGGTGACAAAGGCATGGAGCATTGTCATGACAAGTGTCATGGAGCACTATGATGACAAACGTCACGTAGCATTGTGATTACAGGACTCATGGAGCATTGGGATGGCACGGCCAAGGATCATTGTGTTGACAAGTGATATGGAGAATTTTGATGACAAGAGTCCCGGATCATTGTGTTGTCAGGGGTCATGGAGCGTTGTGATGACAGTTGTCATGGAGCATTGGGATGACAAGGGTCATGGAGCATTGTGATCATAAGGTTATGGAGCATTGGGCTGAAAATGTTCATGGAGTATTGTGATGAGAGGTGTCATGGAGCATCGTGATGACAAGGGAATGGAGCATTGTGATGACAATGTCCTGGAGCATTTAATGAGAAGACCATGGAGCCATGTGATGACAAGTCTCATGGAGCATTCTCACGAAAATCGGCATGGAGAATTGTGATTTCTGTGGTCTTGGAGCTTTGTGATGAATAGGGCATGGAGCCTTGTGATGAAAATGGCATGGAGCCTTACCATGACAGGGTTCCAAGAGCATATTGACATCAAGTGTCAGGGACCACTGTGATGACAAGTGTATTGAGCATGGTGATACCAAAGCTCATGGAGCATTGTGATGAGAAGACCATGGATAATTTTGATGACGAGCGTCATGCGGCGTTGTGAGGACAAGTGTTATGGAACATTGTGATCACAAGGGATTGGAGCCTTGTGATGACAGAGGTCATGGAGCATTTTGAGTTCATTCTGATGACAATAGCATGAAGCACTATGATGATGGGCATGGTGCATTGTGATGACAGTGTTCATGGATCAATGAGATGAAAAGGTGCATGGAACATTGTAGTTACAAGTGTCTTGGAGCTTTGTGATGAGAAGGGCATGCAGCATTGTGATAAGAAGGCCATGGAGGATTCTGATGACATGCGTCATGGAGCTTTGTGATGACAAGAGCATGGAGCATTGTGATGAGAAGACCATGGATAATGGTGATGACGAGCGTCATGGGGCGTTGGGATGAAAAGTGTTATGGAACATTGAGATCTCAAGGCTTTAGAGCATTGTGATGGCAGATGTCATGGAGCATTTTGATTCCATTTTGGTTACAATAGCGTGAAGCAATATGATGATGGACATGTTGCATTGTGAATACAGGGTTCATGGAGCTTTGAGAGAAAAAGTGGCATGGAGCTTTGTGATTACAGGGTTTTTGGAGCATTGTGATGACAAGGGCACGGAACACTTTGATACATGGGTCATGTAGGATTGTAACGACAAGGGCATGGATAATTGTGATGACAAGAGCATGTAACATTGTGATGAGAAGTGTCATGGAGCCTTGTGATGACAAAGACGTAGAGAATTGTGATGACAAGGGACATGGAGCATTGTGATGACCAGAGCATGGAGCATTGGTCTGACAAGTTTCATGGATTATTGTGATGACAAATGTCATGGAGCATTTTAGATGACAATTGCGTGGGGCATTGTGATGGGAAGAGCAGGGAGCATTGTGATGACAAGGTTTATGGAGCATTGTGATGAGAAGCGCAAGTCACATTTTGATGCCATGGGTCATGGAGCACAGTGCTGACAAGGTCATTCAGCTTTGTTATGACAAGGGTCATGGAGCATTGAGATGAAAAGGGGCATGGAGCATTGTGATTACAAGGGTCTAGGAGCTTTGGATGACAGAGGTCATGGATCATTTTGATTTGATTGTGATGAAAATAGCCTGAAGCATTATGATGATGGGCATTGTCCATTGAGATGACAGGTGTAATGGAGCATTGAGATGAAAAGGGGCATGGAGCATTGTGATTTCAGTGGTATAGGAGCATTGTGATGACAAGAGCATGGAGCATTGTGATGAAAAGTGCTTGGAGCCTTTTCATGACATGTTTCAAGGAGCATTCTGAAGACGAGTGTCAGGGAGCATTGTGATGACAACTCTCTTTAGCATTATGATGACAAAGATCATGGAGCACTGTGATGACAGGTGTCATCGAGCATTGTGATGAGAAGGTCATGGAGCATTGGGCTGAAAATATTCATGGAGTATTGTGGTGAGAGGGTTCATGGATCCTTTTGATGGCAATGGAATGGAGCATTGTGATGACAAGGTCCTGGAGTATTGTGAAGAGAAGACCATGGAGCCTTGTGATGACAAGTCTAATGGAGCATTCTGATGAAAAGGGGCATGGAGCATTGTGATTACAGGGCCCTGGAGCCTTGTAATGACAAGAGCAAGGAGTATTGTGATGAGAAGGCCATGGAGCATTCTCTTGATTTGTGTCATGGTGTTTTGTGATGACAAGGGCATGGACCATTGTGATTGCAGGCGTCTTGGAGCATTGTGATGACAAGGGTCATCGAGCCTTGTGAGGAGAAGGCCGTGGGACATTATGATGGGGAGGTCATTGAGCATTTTTATGACGGGGGTAATGGAGCATAGTGATGAAAAGGTCACGGTACATAGGTCTATAAAATTTCATGGATTATTGTGATGACAGTGGGTATGGAGCATTGTGATGACAAGGGCTCCGAACACTGTGATACATGGGTCATGGAGGATTGTAATGACATGGGCATGAAGCATTGTGATGAGAAGGGCATTGAGAATTGTGATGACAAGCGTCATGGAGCTTTGTGATGACAAGGGTCATGGAGCTGTGTGATAACAAATGTCATGGAGCAGTTTGATGACAAGGGCATGGTGCATTGTGATGAGAAGGGCAGGGAGCATTGTGATGACAGGTGTTATGGAACATTGTGATGTCAGGGCTCATGGAGCATTGTGATGATATGGGCATGTAGCATGGTGATGACAGGTGTCATGGAACATTGTGAGATGACAAGTGTTTTGAGCATTGTGATGACATACATCTTGGATCATTGAAATGACAAGGGCATGGAGTAATGTGATGACAGGCAGCATGGAGCATTGTGATGAGTGTGTTATGGAACATAGTGATCACAAGGGTTTGGAGCATAGTGATGACAGTGGTCATGGATCATTTTGATTTCAAGGAGCATGGAACATTGTGATGACAAGGGCATGAAGCAATGTGATCCCAAGTTTCAGGGAGGATTGTGATGACAATGGTAATGGAGTATTGTGATGAAAATCACATGGAGCACTGTGATGACAAGGTCATGTAGCATTTTGCTGACAAAGGCATGGAGCATTGTGATGAGAAGTGTCATGAAACATTGTGATAACAGGGGTCATAGAGCATTAGGATGACAAGAGCATGGACCATTTTGATGAGAAGAGTCATGGAGCATTTTGATGACAAGAGCCACAGATCATTGTGTGGTCAGGGGTCCTTGAGCGTTGTGATGACAGTGGTCATGGAGGATTTGGCTGAAAATGTTCTTGGAGCATTATGAACACAAGGGAATGGAGCATTGTGGTGACAATATCCTGGAGCATTGTGCTGAGTTGACCATGGAGTATTTTGATGACAAGTCTCATGGAGCACCCTGATGTAAAGGAGCATGGAGCATTGTGATTACAGTTGTCTTGGAACACTGTGATGACAAGAGCATGGAGCATTGTGATGAGAAGTCCATGCAACATTCTGATGACCTGCATCATGGAGCTTTGTGATGACAATGGCTAGAGGCATGGTGATTACAGGGGTCGTGGAGCATTGTGATGAAAACGGCATGGATCATTGTGATGACAAAGGCATGGAGCCTTGCCATGACAGGGTTCAAGGAGCTCCCTGACGACAAGTGTCAGGGAGCATTGTGATGAAAAGTGTATTGAGCATTGTGATGACAGAGTTCATGGAGCATTGTGATGAGTAGACCATGGATAAATGTGATGACGAGCGTCATGGGGCGTTGTGATGACAAGTGTTATGGAACATTGTGATCACAAGGGTTTGGAGCATTGTGATGACAGAGGTCATGGAGCATTTTGATTTCATTGTGATGACAAAATCATGAAGCATTATGATGAAGGGCATGGTGCATTGTGATGATAGGGTTCATGGAGCACTGAGATGAAAAGTGTCATGGAGCATTGTTATGACAGGTGTCTTGAAGCATTGTGATGACAAGGGCATGGAGCATTGTGATGAGAAGGCCAAGGAGAATTCTGATGACATGCGTCAAGGAGCTTCGTGATGACAAGGTCATAGAGCATTGTGATTACAGGGGTCTTGGAGCATTGAGAAGAAAAGGGGCATGGAGCATTGTGATTCCAGGGGTATTGGAGCATTGTGATGACAAGGGAATCGAGCATTGTGATGAAATAGTCATGGAACCTTTTCATGACACGGTTCAAGGAGGATTCTGATGACAAGTGTCAGGGAGCATTGTGATGACAAAAGTCATGAAGCACTGTGATGACAAGGATATTGGAGCATTGTGATGAGAAGTTCATGGAGCATTGGGCTGAAAATGTTCATGGAGTATTGTGATGACAGGAGTCATGGAGCATTGTGATGACAAGGGAATGGAGCATTGAGATGACAAGACCCTGGATCATTGTGATGAGAAGACCATGGAGCCTTGTGATGACAAGTCTCATGGAGCATTCTGATGAAAAGTGGCATGGAGCATTGTGATTACAGGGGTCTTGGAGCATTGTGATGACAATGGCATGGAACAATTTGATGTGAATGCCATGGAGCTTTCTGATGATATGTGTCATGGAGTTTTGTGATGAAAAGGGCATGGAGCATTGTGATTAAAGGGGTCTTGGGGCACTGTGATGACAATGGTCATGGAGCCTTGTGA
This sequence comes from Mesoplodon densirostris, assembly GCF_025265405.1. Taxonomy (NCBI): domain Eukaryota; kingdom Metazoa; phylum Chordata; class Mammalia; order Artiodactyla; family Ziphiidae; genus Mesoplodon; species Mesoplodon densirostris. The sequence continues at coordinate 6,384,985 of NC_082682.1, forward strand.
TGAAAAGGCCTTGATGGCAGGGGTCATGGAGCATTCTTATGACAGTGGTAATGGAGCATTGTGATGACAAAGGCATGGAGCATTTTGATGAGAAGGGCATCGAGCATTGTGATAACAAGCATCATGGAGCTTTGAGATGACAAAGTCATGGAGCAATGTGATGAGTGGGTTCATGGAGCATTGTGATGACAATGGCATGGAGCATTGTGATGCCAAAGGTCATGGACCTTTGTGATGACAAAGGTCATGGAGCATTTTGCTGACAAGGGCATGGTGCACTGTGATGAGTAGGACAGAGAGCAATGTGATGACAGGGTCATGGAGCAATTGGATGAAAAGTGTCATGGAACATTTTGATGACAGGGGTTATTGATCACTGTGATGTCAAGGGTCATCGAGCATTGTGATGAAAAGTGTCATGGTGCATTTTGATGACAGGTGTTATAGAACATTGTGATGTCAGGGGTCATGGAGCAGTGTGATGATAAGGGTATGTAGCATTGTGATGACAGGGGTCATGGAACATTGTGATGACATGGTTGAGGGAGTATTGGGATGACTAGTGATGGAACATTGTGATATCAGTGGTGAGAGAGCATTTTGATGAGAATTGCATGGAGAAATTTGATGACAAGATTTATGGAGCATTGTGATGACAAGCTTGTGGAGAATTGTGATGACAAGCGCATGGCATATTGTGATGACATGTGTCATGGAGCATTGTGCTGACAAGCACATGGAGCATTGTGGTGACAATGACATGGAGCATTGTGATGACACAGGCATGACAAATTGGTCTGACAAGTTACATGGATTATTGTGATGACAGTGGGCATGGCGAATTGTGATGACAAGGGCATGGAGCATGGTGATGACAAGTTTATGGAGTATTGTAAAGACAGGTGTCCGGGAGCATTGTGATGACATATGTTCTGGTCCATTGTGATGGAATGGCATGGGTAATTGTGATGCCAAGTGTCATGGAGGATTGTGATGTCAAACGTAATGGAGCGTTGTGATGACAAGGTCTTGGAGCATTGTGATGACAAGGGCAAGGAGCATTGTGATGACAAGGGCCATTGAGAAGTTTGATGACAAGGTCTTGAAGCATTGTGATGACAAGCGCATGTACCTTGCTATGACAGTGGTCATGGAGCATTGCGATTACAAATGCATGGAGAATGGTGATGACAAGAGCATGTAACATTGTGATGAGAAGTGTTTTGGAGCATTGTGATTGCAAGGACGTAGAGAATTGTGATGACAGGGACATGGAGCATTGTGAGGACCAGGGCATGGAGCACTGTGATGACAAGAACGTGGAGCATTGTGATGAGAAGTCCATGGATAATTGTTATGACGAGTGTCATGGAGCACTGTAATGACAAGGGGCATGGAGCATTGTGAGGACAGGTGTCATGGAGCATTGTGGTGATAGGGGTCATGGAGCATTGTGAGGACGAGTGTCATGGAGCATTCTGAGGACAAGCTTGTGGAGTATTGTGATGACAATGGCATGGAGCATTGTGATGGAAAGGGTATGGATAATTGTAATGAAAAAGGCATGGATCCTTTTCATGACAGGATTCAAGGAGCATTCCGAAGACAAGTGTCACGGATCATTGTGATGACAAGTGTATTGAGCATTGTGATGACAAAGGTCATGGAGCATTGAGATGACAAGGGCATGGAGTATTGTGATGACAGGCATCATGGAGCGTTGTGATGACAAGTGTTATGGAACATTGTGATCACACGGGTTTGGAGCATTGCGATGACAGAGTTCATGGATCATATTGATTTCAAGGAGCATGGATCTTTGTGATGACAAGGACATGAAGCAATGTGATCCCAAGATGCATGGAGGATTGTGATGACAATGGTAATGGAGGAATGTGATGACAAGCGCATGGAGCATTGTGATGAAAAGGTCATGTAGCGTTTTGGTGACAAAGGCATGGAGCATTGTCATGACAAGTGTCATGGAGCACTATGATGACAAACGTCACGTAGCATTGTGATTACAGGACTCATGGAGCATTGGGATGGCACGGCCAAGGATCATTGTGTTGACAAGTGATATGGAGAATTTTGATGACAAGAGTCCCGGATCATTGTGTTGTCAGGGGTCATGGAGCGTTGTGATGACAGTTGTCATGGAGCATTGGGATGACAAGGGTCATGGAGCATTGTGATCATAAGGTTATGGAGCATTGGGCTGAAAATGTTCATGGAGTATTGTGATGAGAGGTGTCATGGAGCATCGTGATGACAAGGGAATGGAGCATTGTGATGACAATGTCCTGGAGCATTTAATGAGAAGACCATGGAGCCATGTGATGACAAGTCTCATGGAGCATTCTCACGAAAATCGGCATGGAGAATTGTGATTTCTGTGGTCTTGGAGCTTTGTGATGAATAGGGCATGGAGCCTTGTGATGAAAATGGCATGGAGCCTTACCATGACAGGGTTCCAAGAGCATATTGACATCAAGTGTCAGGGACCACTGTGATGACAAGTGTATTGAGCATGGTGATACCAAAGCTCATGGAGCATTGTGATGAGAAGACCATGGATAATTTTGATGACGAGCGTCATGCGGCGTTGTGAGGACAAGTGTTATGGAACATTGTGATCACAAGGGATTGGAGCCTTGTGATGACAGAGGTCATGGAGCATTTTGAGTTCATTCTGATGACAATAGCATGAAGCACTATGATGATGGGCATGGTGCATTGTGATGACAGTGTTCATGGATCAATGAGATGAAAAGGTGCATGGAACATTGTAGTTACAAGTGTCTTGGAGCTTTGTGATGAGAAGGGCATGCAGCATTGTGATAAGAAGGCCATGGAGGATTCTGATGACATGCGTCATGGAGCTTTGTGATGACAAGAGCATGGAGCATTGTGATGAGAAGACCATGGATAATGGTGATGACGAGCGTCATGGGGCGTTGGGATGAAAAGTGTTATGGAACATTGAGATCTCAAGGCTTTAGAGCATTGTGATGGCAGATGTCATGGAGCATTTTGATTCCATTTTGGTTACAATAGCGTGAAGCAATATGATGATGGACATGTTGCATTGTGAATACAGGGTTCATGGAGCTTTGAGAGAAAAAGTGGCATGGAGCTTTGTGATTACAGGGTTTTTGGAGCATTGTGATGACAAGGGCACGGAACACTTTGATACATGGGTCATGTAGGATTGTAACGACAAGGGCATGGATAATTGTGATGACAAGAGCATGTAACATTGTGATGAGAAGTGTCATGGAGCCTTGTGATGACAAAGACGTAGAGAATTGTGATGACAAGGGACATGGAGCATTGTGATGACCAGAGCATGGAGCATTGGTCTGACAAGTTTCATGGATTATTGTGATGACAAATGTCATGGAGCGTTTTAGATGACAATTGCGTGGGGCATTGTGATGGGAAGAGCAGGGAGCATTGTGATGACAAGGTTTATGGAGCATTGTGATGAGAAGCGCAAGTCACATTTTGATGCCATGGGTCATGGAGCACAGTGCTGACAAGGTCATTCAGCTTTGTTATGACAAGGGTCATGGAGCATTGAGATGAAAAGGGGCATGGAGCATTGTGATTACAAGGGTCTAGGAGCTTTGGATGACAGAGGTCATGGATCATTTTGATTTGATTGTGATGAAAATAGCCTGAAGCATTATGATGATGGGCATTGTCCATTGAGATGACAGGTGTAATGGAGCATTGAGATGAAAAGGGGCATGGAGCATTGTGATTTCAGTGGTATAGGAGCATTGTGATGACAAGAGCATGGAGCATTGTGATGAAAAGTGCTTGGAGCCTTTTCATGACATGTTTCAAGGAGCATTCTGAAGACGAGTGTCAGGGAGCATTGTGATGACAACTCTCTTTAGCATTGTGATGACAAAGATCATGGAGCACTGTGATGACAGGTGTCATCGAGCATTGTGATGAGAAGGTCATGGAGCATTGGGCTGAAAATATTCATGGAGTATTGTGGTGAGAGGGTTCATGGATCCTTTTGATGGCAATGGAATGGAGCATTGTGATGACAAGGTCCTGGAGTATTGTGAAGAGAAGACCATGGAGCCTTGTGATGACAAGTCTAATGGAGCATTCTGATGAAAAGGGGCATGGAGCATTGTGATTACAGGGCCCTGGAGCCTTGTAATGACAAGAGCAAGGAGTATTGTGATGAGAAGGCCATGGAGCATTCTCTTGATTTGTGTCATGGTGTTTTGTGATGACAAGGGCATGGACCATTGTGATTGCAGGCGTCTTGGAGCATTGTGATGACAAGGGTCATCGAGCCTTGTGAGGAGAAGGCCGTGGGACATTATGATGGGGAGGTCATTGAGCATTTTTATGACGGGGGTAATGGAGCATAGTGATGAAAAGGTCACGGTACATAGGTCTATAAAATTTCATGGATTATTGTGATGACAGTGGGTATGGAGCATTGTGATGACAAGGGCTCCGAACACTGTGATACATGGGTCATGGAGGATTGTAATGACATGGGCATGAAGCATTGTGATGAGAAGGGCATTGAGAATTGTGATGACAAGCGTCATGGAGCTTTGTGATGACAAGGGTCATGGAGCTGTGTGATAACAAATGTCATGGAGCAGTTTGATGACAAGGGCATGGTGCATTGTGATGAGAAGGGCAGGGAGCATTGTGATGACAGGTGTTATGGAACATTGTGATGTCAGGGCTCATGGAGCATTGTGATGATATGGGCATGTAGCATGGTGATGACAGGTGTCATGGAACATTGTGAGATGACAAGTGTTTTGAGCATTGTGATGACATACATCTTGGATCATTGAAATGACAAGGGCATGGAGTAATGTGATGACAGGCAGCATGGAGCATTGTGATGAGTGTGTTATGGAACATAGTGATCACAAGGGTTTGGAGCATAGTGATGACAGTGGTCATGGATCATTTTGATTTCAAGGAGCATGGAACATTGTGATGACAAGGGCATGAAGCAATGTGATCCCAAGTTTCAGGGAGGATTGTGATGACAATGGTAATGGAGTATTGTGATGAAAATCACATGGAGCACTGTGATGACAAGGTCATGTAGCATTTTGCTGACAAAGGCATGGAGCATTGTGATGAGAAGTGTCATGAAACATTGTGATAACAGGGGTCATAGAGCATTAGGATGACAAGAGCATGGACCATTTTGATGAGAAGAGTCATGGAGCATTTTGATGACAAGAGCCACAGATCATTGTGTGGTCAGGGGTCCTTGAGCGTTGTGATGACAGTGGTCATGGAGGATTTGGCTGAAAATGTTCTTGGAGCATTATGAACACAAGGGAATGGAGCATTGTGGTGACAATATCCTGGAGCATTGTGCTGAGTTGACCATGGAGTATTTTGATGACAAGTCTCATGGAGCACCCTGATGGAAAGGAGCATGGAGCATTGTGATTACAGTTGTCTTGGAACACTGTGATGACAAGAGCATGGAGCATTGTGATGAGAAGTCCATGCAACATTCTGATGACCTGCATCATGGAGCTTTGTGATGACAATGGCTAGAGGCATGGTGATTACAGGGGTCGTGGAGCATTGTGATGAAAACGGCATGGATCATTGTGATGACAAAGGCATGGAGCCTTGCCATGACAGGGTTCAAGGAGCTCCCTGACGACAAGTGTCAGGGAGCATTGTGATGAAAAGTGTATTGAGCATTGTGATGACAGAGTTCATGGAGCATTGTGATGAGTAGACCATGGATAAATGTGATGACGAGCGTCATGGGGCGTTGTGATGACAAGTGTTATGGAACATTGTGATCACAAGGGTTTGGAGCATTGTGATGACAGAGGTCATGGAGCATTTTGATTTCATTGTGATGACAAAATCATGAAGCATTATGATGAAGGGCATGGTGCATTGTGATGATAGGGTTCATGGAGCACTGAGATGAAAAGTGTCATGGAGCATTGTTATGACAGGTGTCTTGAAGCATTGTGATGACAAGGGCATGGAGCATTGTGATGAGAAGGCCAAGGAGAATTCTGATGACATGCGTCAAGGAGCTTCGTGATGACAAGGTCATAGAGCATTGTGATTACAGGGGTCTTGGAGCATTGAGAAGAAAAGGGGCATGGAGCATTGTGATTCCAGGGGTATTGGAGCATTGTGATGACAAGGGAATCGAGCATTGTGATGAAATAGTCATGGAACCTTTTCATGACACGGTTCAAGGAGGATTCTGATGACAAGTGTCAGGGAGCATTGTGATGACAAAAGTCATGAAGCACTGTGATGACAAGGATATTGGAGCATTGTGATGAGAAGTTCATGGAGCATTGGGCTGAAAATGTTCATGGAGTATTGTGATGACAGGAGTCATGGAGCATTGTGATGACAAGGGAATGGAGCATTGAGATGACAAGACCCTGGATCATTGTGATGAGAAGACCATGGAGCCTTGTGATGACAAGTCTCATGGAGCATTCTGATGAAAAGTGGCATGGAGCATTGTGATTACAGGGGTCTTGGAGCATTGTGATGACAATGGCATGGAACAATTTGATGTGAATGCCATGGAGCTTTCTGATGATATGTGTCATGGAGTTTTGTGATGAAAAGGGCATGGAGCATTGTGATTAAAGGGGTCTTGGGGCACTGTGATGACAATGGTCATGGAGCCTTGTGATGAAAAGGCCTTGATGGCAGGGGTCATGGAGCATTCTTATGACAGTGGTAATGGAGCATTGTGATGACAAAGGCATGGAGCATTTTGATGAGAAGGGCATCGAGCATTGTGATAACAAGCATCATGGAGCTTTGAGATGACAAAGTCATGGAGCAATGTGATGAGTGGGTTCATGGAGCATTGTGATGACAATGGCATGGAGCATTGTGATGCCAAAGGTCATGGACCTTTGTGATGACAAAGGTCATGGAGCATTTTGCTGACAAGGGCATGGTGCACTGTGATGAGTAGGACAGAGAGCAATGTGATGACAGGGTCATGGAGCAATTGGATGAAAAGTGTCATGGAACATTTTGATGACAGGGGTTATTGATCACTGTGATGTCAAGGGTCATCGAGCATTGTGATGAAAAGTGTCATGGTGCATTTTGATGACAGGTGTTATAGAACATTGTGATGTCAGGGGTCATGGAGCAGTGTGATGATAAGGGTATGTAGCATTGTGATGACAGGGGTCATGGAACATTGTGATGACATGGTTGAGGGAGTATTGGGATGACTAGTGATGGAACATTGTGATATCAGTGGTGAGAGAGCATTTTGATGAGAATTGCATGGAGAAATTTGATGACAAGATTTATGGAGCATTGTGATGACAAGCTTGTGGAGAATTGTGATGACAAGCGCATGGCATATTGTGATGACATGTGTCATGGAGCATTGTGCTGACAAGCACATGGAACATTGTGGTGACAATGACATGGAGCATTGTGATGACACAGGCATGACAAATTGGTCTGACAAGTTACATGGATTATTGTGATGACAGTGGGCATGGCGAATTGTGATGACAAGGGCATGGAGCATGGTGATGACAAGTTTATGGAGTATTGTAAAGACAGGTGTCCGGGAGCATTGTGATGACATATGTTCTGGTCCATTGTGATGGAATGGCATGGGTAATTGTGATGCCAAGTGTCATGGAGGATTGTGATGTCAAACGTAATGGAGCGTTGTGATGACAAGGTCTTGGAGCATTGTGATGACAAGGGCAAGGAGCATTGTGATGACAAGGGCCATTGAGAAGTTTGATGACAAGGTCTTGAAGCATTGTGATGACAGGCGCATGTACCTTGCTATGACAGTGGTCATGGAGCATTGCGATTACAAATGCATGGAGAATGGTGATGACAAGAGCATGTAACATTGTGATGAGAAGTGTTTTGGAGCATTGTGATTGCAAGGACGTAGAGAATTGTGATGACAGGGACATGGAGCATTGTGAGGACCAGGGCATGGAGCACTGTGATGACAAGAACGTGGAGCATTGTGATGAGAAGTCCATGGATAATTGTTATGACGAGTGTCATGGAGCACTGTAATGACAAGGGGCATGGAGCATTGTGAGGACAGGTGTCATGGAGCATTGTGGTGATAGGGGTCATGGAGCATTGTGAGGACGAGTGTCATGGAGCATTCTGAGGACAAGCTTGTGGAGTATTGTGATGACAATGGCATGGAGCATTGTGATGGAAAGGGTATGGATAATTGTAATGAAAAAGGCATGGATCCTTTTCATGACAGGATTCAAGGAGCATTCCGAAGACAAGTGTCACGGATCATTGTGATGACAAGTGTATTGAGCATTGTGATGACAAAGGTCATGGAGCATTGAGATGACAAGGGCATGGAGTATTGTGATGACAGGCATCATGGAGCGTTGTGATGACAAGTGTTATGGAACATTGTGATCACACGGGTTTGGAGCATTGCGATGACAGAGTTCATGGATCATATTGATTTCAAGGAGCATGGATCTTTGTGATGACAAGGACATGAAGCAATGTGATCCCAAGATGCATGGAGGATTGTGATGACAATGGTAATGGAGGAATGTGATGACAAGCGCATGGAGCATTGTGATGAAAAGGTCATGTAGCGTTTTGGTGACAAAGGCATGGAGCATTGTCATGACAAGTGTCATGGAGCACTATGATGACAAACGTCACGTAGCATTGTGATTACAGGACTCATGGAGCATTGAGATGGCACGGCCAAGGATCATTGTGTTGACAAGTGATATGGAGAATTTTGATGACAAGAGTCCCGGATCATTGTGTTGTCAGGGGTCATGGAGCGTTGTGATGACAGTTGTCATGGAGCATTGGGATGACAAGGGTCATGGAGCATTGTGATCATAAGGTTATGGAGCATTGGGCTGAAAATATTCATGGAGTATTGTGATGAGAGGTGTCATGGAGCATCGTGATGACAAGGGAATGGAGCATTGTGATGACAATGTCCTGGAGCATTTAATGAGAAGACCATGGAGCCATGTGATGACAAGTCTCATGGAGCATTCTCACGAAAATCGGCATGGAGAATTGTGATTTCTGTGGTCTTGGAGCTTTGTGATGAATAGGGCATGGAGCCTTGTGATGAAAATGGCATGGAGCCTTACCATGACAGGGTTCCAAGAGCATATTGACATCAAGTGTCAGGGACCACTGTGATGACAAGTGTATTGAGCATGGTGATACCAAAGCTCATGGAGCATTGTGATGAGAAGACCATGGATAATTTTGATGACGAGCGTCATGCGGCGTTGTGAGGACAAGTGTTATGGAACATTGTGATCACAAGGGATTGGAGCCTTGTGATGACAGAGGTCATGGAGCATTTTGAGTTCATTCTGATGACAATAGCATGAAGCACTATGATGATGGGCATGGTGCATTGTGATGACAGTGTTCATGGAGCAATGAGATGAAAAGGTGCATGGAACATTGTAGTTACAAGTGTCTTGGAGCTTTGTGATGAGAAGGGCATGCAGCATTGTGATAAGAAGGCCATGGAGGATTCTGATGACAGGCGTCATGGAGCTTTGTGATGACAAGAGCATGGAGCATTGTGATGAGAAGACCATGGATAATGGTGATGACGAGCGTCATGGGGCGTTGGGATGAAAAGTGTTATGGAACATTGAGATCTCAAGGCTTTAGAGCATTGTGATGGCAGATGTCATGGAGCATTTTGATTCCATTTTGGTTACAATAGCGTGAAGCAATATGATGATGGACATGTTGCATTGTGAATACAGGGTTCATGGAGCTTTGAGAGAAAAAGTGGCATGGAGCTTTGTGATTACAGGGTTTTTGGAGCATTGTGATGACAAGGGCACGGAACACTTTGATACATGGGTCATGTAGGATTGTAACGACAAGGGCATGGATAATTGTGATGACAAGAGCATGTAACATTCTGATGAGAAGTGTCATGGAGCCTTGTGATGACAAAGACGTAGAGAATTGTGATGACAAGGGACATGGAGCATTGTGATGACCAGAGCATGGAGCATTGGTCTGACAAGTTTCGTGGATTATTGTGATGACAAATGTCATGGAGCATTTTAGATGACAATTGCGTGGGGCATTGTGATGGGAAGAGCAGGGAGCATTGTGATGACAAGGTTTATGGAGCATTGTGATGACAAGCGCAAGTCACATTTTGATGCCATGGGTCATGGAGCACAGTGCTGACAAGGTCATTCAGCTTTGTTATGACAAGGGTCATGGAGCATTGAGATGAAAAGGGGCATGGAGCATTGTGATTACAAGGGTCTAGGAGCTTTGGATGACAGAGGTCATGGATCATTTTGATTTGATTGTGATGAAAATAGCCTGAAGCATTATGATGATGGGCATTGTCCATTGAGATGACAGGTGTAATGGAGCATTGAGATGAAAAGGGGCATGGAGCATTGTGATTTCAGTGGTATAGGAGCATTGTGATGACAAGAGCATGGAGCATTGTGATGAAAAGTGCTTGGAGCCTTTTCATGACATGTTTCAAGGAGCATTCTGAAGACGAGTGTCAGGGAGCATTGTGATGACAACTCTCTTTAGCATTGTGATGACAAAGATCATGGAGCACTGTGATGACAGGTGTCATCGAGCATTGTGATGAGAAGGTCATGGAGCATTGGGCTGAAAATATTCATGGAGTATTGTGGTGAGAGGGTTCATGGATCCTTTTGATGGCAATGGAATGGAGCATTGTGATGACAAGGTCCTGGAGTATTGTGAAGAGAAGACCATGGAGCCTTGTGATGACAAGTCTAATGGAGCATTCTGATGAAAAGGGGCATGGAGCATTGTGATTACAGGGCCCTGGAGCCTTGTAATGACAAGAGCAAGGAGTATTGTGATGAGAAGGCCATGGAGCATTCTCTTGATTTGTGTCATGGTGTTTTGTGATGACAAGGGCATGGACCATTGTGATTGCAGGCGTCTTGGAGCATTGTGATGACAAGGGTCATCGAGCCTTGTGAGGAGAAGGCCGTGGGACATTATGATGGGGAGGTCATTGAGCATTTTTATGACGGGGGTAATGGAGCATAGTGATGAAAAGGTCACGGTACATAGGTCTATAAAATTTCATGGATTATTGTGATGACAGTGGGTATGGAGCATTGTGATGACAAGGGCTCCGAACACTGTGATACATGGGTCATGGAGGATTGTAATGACATGGGCATGAAGCATTGTGATGAGAAGGGCATTGAGAATTGTGATGACAAGCGTCATGGAGCTTTGTGATGACAAGGGTCATGGAGCTGTGTGATAACAAATGTCATGGAGCAGTTTGATGACAAGGGCATGGTGCATTGTGATGAGAAGGGCAGGGAGCATTGTGATGACAGGTGTTATGGAACATTGTGATGTCAGGGCTCATGGAGCATTGTGATGATATGGGCATGTAGCATGGTGATGACAGGTGTCATGGAACATTGTGAGATGACAAGTGTTTTGAGCATTGTGATGACATACATCTTGGATCATTGAAATGACAAGGGCATGGAGTAATGTGATGACAGGCAGCATGGAGCATTGTGATGAGTGTGTTATGGAACATAGTGATCACAAGGGTTTGGAGCATAGTGATGACAGTGGTCATGGATCATTTTGATTTCAAGGAGCATGGAACATTGTGATGACAAGGGCATGAAGCAATGTGATCCCAAGTTTCAGGGAGGATTGTGATGACAATGGTAATGGAGTATTGTGATGAAAATCACATGGAGCACTGTGATGACAAGGTCATGTAGCATTTTGCTGACAAAGGCATGGAGCATTGTGATGAGAAGTGTCATGAAACATTGTGATAACAGGGGTCATAGAGCATTAGGATGACAAGAGCATGGACCATTTTGATGAGAAGAGTCATGGAGCATTTTGATGACAAGAGCCACAGATCATTGTGTGGTCAGGGGTCCTTGAGCGTTGTGATGACAGTGGTCATGGAGGATTTGGCTGAAAATGTTCTTGGAGCATTATGAACACAAGGGAATGGAGCATTGTGGTGACAATATCCTGGAGCATTGTGCTGAGTTGACCATGGAGTATTTTGATGACAAGTCTCATGGAGCACCCTGATGGAAAGGAGCATGGAGCATTGTGATTACAGTTGTCTTGGAACACTGTGATGACAAGAGCATGGAGCATTGTGATGAGAAGTCCATGCAACATTCTGATGACCTGCATCATGGAGCTTTGTGATGACAATGGCTAGAGGCATGGTGATTACAGGGGTCGTGGAGCATTGTGATGAAAACGGCATGGATCATTGTGATGACAAAGGCATGGAGCCTTGCCATGACAGGGTTCAAGGAGCTCCCTGACGACAAGTGTCAGGGAGCATTGTGATGAAAAGTGTATTGAGCATTGTGATGACAGAGTTCATGGAGCATTGTGATGAGTAGACCATGGATAAATGTGATGACGAGCGTCATGGGGCGTTGTGATGACAAGTGTTATGGAACATTGTGATCACAAGGGTTTGGAGCATTGTGATGACAGAGGTCATGGAGCATTTTGATTTCATTGTGATGACAAAATCATGAAGCATTATGATGAAGGGCATGGTGCATTGTGATGATAGGGTTCATGGAGCACTGAGATGAAAAGTGTCATGGAGCATTGTTATGACAGGTGTCTTGAAGCATTGTGATGACAAGGGCATGGAGCATTGTGATGAGAAGGCCAAGGAGAATTCTGATGACATGCGTCAAGGAGCTTCGTGATGACAAGGTCATAGAGCATTGTGATTACAGGGGTCTTGGAGCATTGAGAAGAAAAGGGGCATGGAGCATTGTGATTCCAGGGGTATTGGAGCATTGTGATGACAAGGGAATCGAGCATTGTGATGAAATAGTCATGGAACCTTTTCATGACACGGTTCAAGGAGGATTCTGATGACAAGTGTCAGGGAGCATTGTGATGACAAAAGTCATGAAGCACTGTGATGACAAGGATATTGGAGCATTGTGATGAGAAGTTCATGGAGCATTGGGCTGAAAATGTTCATGGAGTATTGTGATGACAGGAGTCATGGAGCATTGTGATGACAAGGGAATGGAGCATTGAGATGACAAGACCCTGGATCATTGTGATGAGAAGACCATGGAGCCTTGTGATGACAAGTCTCATGGAGCATTCTGATGAAAAGTGGCATGGAGCATTGTGATTACAGGGGTCTTGGAGCATTGTGATGACAATGGCATGGAACAATTTGATGTGAATGCCATGGAGCTTTCTGATGATATGTGTCATGGAGTTTTGTGATGAAAAGGGCATGGAGCATTGTGATTAAAGGGGTCTTGGGGCACTGTGATGACAATGGTCATGGAGCCTTGTGATGAAAAGGCCTTGATGGCAGGGGTCATGGAGCATTCTTATGACAGTGGTAATGGAGCATTGTGATGACAAAGGCATGGAGCATTTTGATGAGAAGGGCATCGAGCATTGTGATAACAAGCATCATGGAGCTTTGAGATGACAAAGTCATGGAGCAATGTGATGAGTGGGTTCATGGAGCATTGTGATGACAATGGCATGGAGCATTGTGATGCCAAAGGTCATGGACCTTTGTGATGACAAAGGTCATGGAGCATTTTGCTGACAAGGGCATGGTGCACTGTGATGAGTAGGACAGAGAGCAATGTGATGACAGGGTCATGGAGCAATTGGATGAAAAGTGTCATGGAACATTTTGATGACAGGGGTTATTGATCACTGTGATGTCAAGGGTCATCGAGCATTGTGATGAAAAGTGTCATGGTGCATTTTGATGACAGGTGTTATAGAACATTGTGATGTCAGGGGTCATGGAGCAGTGTGATGATAAGGGTATGTAGCATTGTGATGACAGGGGTCATGGAACATTGTGATGACATGGTTGAGGGAGTATTGGGATGACTAGTGATGGAACATTGTGATATCAGTGGTGAGAGAGCATTTTGATGAGAATTGCATGGAGAAATTTGATGACAAGATTTATGGAGCATTGTGATGACAAGCTTGTGGAGAATTGTGATGACAAGCGCATGGCATATTGTGATGACATGTGTCATGGAGCATTGTGCTGACAAGCACATGGAGCATTGTGGTGACAATGACATGGAGCATTGTGATGACACAGGCATGACAAATTGGTCTGACAAGTTACATGGATTATTGTGATGACAGTGGGCATGGCGAATTGTGATGACAAGGGCATGGAGCATGGTGATGACAAGTTTATGGAGTATTGTGAAGACAGGTGTCCGGGAGCATTGTGATGACATATGTTCTGGTCCATTGTGATGAGAATGGCATGGGTAATTGAGATGCCAAGTGTCATGGAGGATTGTGATGTCAAACGTAATGGAGCGTTGTGATGACAAGGTCTTGGAGCATTGTGATGACAAGGGCAAGGAGCATTGTGATGACAAGGGCCATTGAGAAGTTTGATGACAAGGTCTTGAAGCATTGTGATGACAAGCGCATGTACCTTGCTATGACAGTGGTCATGGAGCATTGCGATTACAAATGCATGGAGAATGGTGATGACAAGAGCATGTAACATTGTGATGAGAAGTGTTTTGGAGCATTGTGATTGCAAGGACGTAGAGAATTGTGATGACAGGGACATGGAGCATTGTGAGGACCAGGGCATGGAGCACTGTGATGACAAGAACGTGGAGCATTGTGATGAGAAGTCCATGGATAATTGTTATGACGAGTGTCATGGAGCACTGTAATGACAAGGGGCATGGAGCATTGTGAGGACAGGTGTCATGGAGCATTGTGGTGATAGGGGTCATGGAGCATTGTGAGGACGAGTGTCATGGAGCATTCTGAGGACAAGCTTGTGGAGTATTGTGATGACAATGGCATGGAGCATTGTGATGGAAAGGGTATGGATAATTGTAATGAAAAAGGCATGGATCCTTTTCATGACAGGATTCAAGGAGCATTCCGAAGACAAGTGTCACGGATCATTGTGATGACAAGTGTATTGAGCATTGTGATGACAAAGGTCATGGAGCATTGAGATGACAAGGGCATGGAGTATTGTGATGACAGGCATCATGGAGCGTTGTGATGACAAGTGTTATGGAACATTGTGATCACACGGGTTTGGAGCATTGCGATGACAGAGTTCATGGATCATATTGATTTCAAGGAGCATGGATCTTTGTGATGACAAGGACATGAAGCAATGTGATCCCAAGATGCATGGAGGATTGTGATGACAATGGTAATGGAGGAATGTGATGACAAGCGCATGGAGCATTGTGATGAAAAGGTCATGTAGCGTTTTGGTGACAAAGGCATGGAGCATTGTCATGACAAGTGTCATGGAGCACTATGATGACAAACGTCACGTAGCATTGTGATTACAGGACTCATGGAGCATTGGGATGGCACGGCCAAGGATCATTGTGTTGACAAGTGATATGGAGAATTTTGATGACAAGAGTCCCGGATCATTGTGTTGTCAGGGGTCATGGAGCGTTGTGATGACAGTTGTCATGGAGCATTGGGATGACAAGGGTCATGGAGCATTGTGATCATAAGGTTATGGAGCATTGGGCTGAAAATATTCATGGAGTATTGTGATGAGAGGTGTCATGGAGCATCGTGATGACAAGGGAATGGAGCATTGTGATGACAATGTCCTGGAGCATTTAATGAGAAGACCATGGAGCCATGTGATGACAAGTCTCATGGAGCATTCTCACGAAAATCGGCATGGAGAATTGTGATTTCTGTGGTCTTGGAGCTTTGTGATGAATAGGGCATGGAGCCTTGTGATGAAAATGGCATGGAGCCTTACCATGACAGGGTTCCAAGAGCATATTGACATCAAGTGTCAGGGACCACTGTGATGACAAGTGTATTGAGCATGGTGATACCAAAGCTCATGGAGCATTGTGATGAGAAGACCATGGATAATTTTGATGACGAGCGTCATGCGGCGTTGTGAGGACAAGTGTTATGGAACATTGTGATCACAAGGGATTGGAGCCTTGTGATGACAGAGGTCATGGAGCATTTTGAGTTCATTCTGATGACAATAGCATGAAGCACTATGATGATGGGCATGGTGCATTGTGATGACAGTGTTCATGGAGCAATGAGATGAAAAGGTGCATGGAACATTGTAGTTACAAGTGTCTTGGAGCTTTGTGATGAGAAGGGCATGCAGCATTGTGATAAGAAGGCCATGGAGGATTCTGATGACAGGCGTCATGGAGCTTTGTGATGACAAGAGCATGGAGCATTGTGATGAGAAGACCATGGATAATGGTGATGACGAGCGTCATGGGGCGTTGTGATGAAAAGTGTTATGGAACATTGAGATCTCAAGGCTTTAGAGCATTGTGATGGCAGATGTCATGGAGCATTTTGATTTCATTTTGGTTACAATAGCGTGAAGCAATATGATGATGGACATGTTGCATTGTGAATACAGGGTTCATGGAGCTTTGAGAGAAAAAGTGGCATGGAGCTTTGTGATTACAGGGTTTTTGGAGCATTGTGATGACAAGGGCACGGAACACTTTGATACATGGGTCATGTAGGATTGTAACGACAAGGGCATGGATAATTGTGATGACAAGAGCATGTAACATTCTGATGAGAAGTGTCATGGAGCATTGTGATGACAAAGACGTAGAGAATTGTGATGACAAGGGACATGGAGCATTGTGATGACCAGAGCATGGAGCATTGGTCTGACAAGTTTCGTGGATTATTGTGATGACAAATGTCATGGAGCATTTTAGATGACAATTGCGTGGGGCATTGTGATGGGAAGAGCAGGGAGCATTGTGATGACAAGGTTTATGGAGCATTGTGATGACAAGCGCAAGTCACATTTTGATGCCATGGGTCATGGAGCACAGTGCTGACAAGGTCATTCAGCTTTGTTATGACAAGGGTCATGGAGCATTGAGATGAAAAGGGGCATGGAGCATTGTGATTACAAGGGTCTAGGAGCTTTGGATGACAGAGGTCATGGATCATTTTGATTTGATTGTGATGAAAATAGCCTGAAGCATTATGATGATGGGCATTGTCCATTGAGATGACAGGTGTAATGGAGCATTGAGATGAAAAGGGGCATGGAGCATTGTGATTTCAGTGGTATAGGAGCATTGTGATGACAAGAGCATGGAGCATTGTGATGAAAAGTGCTTGGAGCCTTTTCATGACATGTTTCAAGGAGCATTCTGAAGACGAGTGTCAGGGAGCATTGTGATGACAACTCTCTTTAGCATTGTGATGACAAAGATCATGGAGCACTGTGATGACAGGTGTCATCGAGCATTGTGATGAGAAGGTCATGGAGCATTGGGCTGAAAATATTCATGGAGTATTGTGGTGAGAGGGTTCATGGATCCTTTTGATGGCAATGGAATGGAGCATTGTGATGACAAGGTCCTGGAGTATTGTGAAGAGAAGACCATGGAGCCTTGTGATGACAAGTCTAATGGAGCATTCTGATGAAAAGGGGCATGGAGCATTGTGATTACAGGGCCCTGGAGCCTTGTAATGACAAGAGCAAGGAGTATTGTGATGAGAAGGCCATGGAGCATTCTCTTGATTTGTGTCATGGTGTTTTGTGATGACAAGGGCATGGACCATTGTGATTGCAGGCGTCTTGGAGCATTGTGATGACAAGGGTCATCGAGCCTTGTGAGGAGAAGGCCGTGGGACATTATGATGGGGAGGTCATTGAGCATTTTTATGACGGGGGTAATGGAGCATAGTGATGAAAAGGTCACGGTACATAGGTCTATAAAATTTCATGGATTATTGTGATGACAGTGGGTATGGAGCATTGTGATGACAAGGGCTCCGAACACTGTGATACATGGGTCATGGAGGATTGTAATGACATGGGCATGAAGCATTGTGATGAGAAGGGCATTGAGAATTGTGATGACAAGCGTCATGGAGCTTTGTGATGACAAGGGTCATGGAGCTGTGTGATAACAAATGTCATGGAGCAGTTTGATGACAAGGGCATGGTGCATTGTGATGAGAAGGGCAGGGAGCATTGTGATGACAGGTGTTATGGAACATTGTGATGTCAGGGCTCATGGAGCATTGTGATGATATGGGCATGTAGCATGGTGATGACAGGTGTCATGGAACATTGTGAGATGACAAGTGTTTTGAGCATTGTGATGACATACATCTTGGATCATTGAAATGACAAGGGCATGGAGTAATGTGATGACAGGCAGCATGGAGCATTGTGATGAGTGTGTTATGGAACATAGTGATCACAAGGGTTTGGAGCATAGTGATGACAGTGGTCATGGATCATTTTGATTTCAAGGAGCATGGAACATTGTGATGACAAGGGCATGAAGCAATGTGATCCCAAGTTTCAGGGAGGATTGTGATGACAATGGTAATGGAGTATTGTGATGAAAATCACATGGAGCACTGTGATGACAAGGTCATGTAGCATTTTGCTGACAAAGGCATGGAGCATTGTGATGAGAAGTGTCATGAAACATTGTGATAACAGGGGTCATAGAGCATTAGGATGACAAGAGCATGGACCATTTTGATGAGAAGAGTCATGGAGCATTTTGATGACAAGAGCCACAGATCATTGTGTGGTCAGGGGTCCTTGAGCGTTGTGATGACAGTGGTCATGGAGGATTTGGCTGAAAATGTTCTTGGAGCATTATGAACACAAGGGAATGGAGCATTGTGGTGACAATATCCTGGAGCATTGTGCTGAGTTGACCATGGAGTATTTTGATGACAAGTCTCATGGAGCACCCTGATGGAAAGGAGCATGGAGCATTGTGATTACAGTTGTCTTGGAACACTGTGATGACAAGAGCATGGAGCATTGTGATGAGAAGTCCATGCAACATTCTGATGACCTGCATCATGGAGCTTTGTGATGACAATGGCTAGAGGCATGGTGATTACAGGGGTCGTGGAGCATTGTGATGAAAACGGCATGGATCATTGTGATGACAAAGGCATGGAGCCTTGCCATGACAGGGTTCAAGGAGCTCCCTGACGACAAGTGTCAGGGAGCATTGTGATGAAAAGTGTATTGAGCATTGTGATGACAGAGTTCATGGAGCATTGTGATGAGTAGACCATGGATAAATGTGATGACGAGCGTCATGGGGCGTTGTGATGACAAGTGTTATGGAACATTGTGATCACAAGGGTTTGGAGCATTGTGATGACAGAGGTCATGGAGCATTTTGATTTCATTGTGATGACAAAATCATGAAGCATTATGATGAAGGGCATGGTGCATTGTGATGATAGGGTTCATGGAGCACTGAGATGAAAAGTGTCATGGAGCATTGTTATGACAGGTGTCTTGAAGCATTGTGATGACAAGGGCATGGAGCATTGTGATGAGAAGGCCAAGGAGAATTCTGATGACATGCGTCAAGGAGCTTCGTGATGACAAGGTCATAGAGCATTGTGATTACAGGGGTCTTGGAGCATTGAGAAGAAAAGGGGCATGGAGCATTGTGATTCCAGGGGTATTGGAGCATTGTGATGACAAGGGAATCGAGCATTGTGATGAAATAGTCATGGAACCTTTTCATGACACGGTTCAAGGAGGATTCTGATGACAAGTGTCAGGGAGCATTGTGATGACAAAAGTCATGAAGCACTGTGATGACAAGGATATTGGAGCATTGTGATGAGAAGTTCATGGAGCATTGGGCTGAAAATGTTCATGGAGTATTGTGATGACAAGAGTCATGGAGCATTGTGATGACAAGGGAATGGAGCATTGAGATGACAAGACCCTGGATCATTGTGATGAGAAGACCATGGAGCCTTGTGATGACAAGTCTCATGGAGCATTCTGATGAAAAGTGGCATGGAGCATTGTGATTACAGGGGTCTTGGAGCATTGTGATGACAATGGCATGGAACAATTTGATGTGAATGCCATGGAGCTTTCTGATGATATGTGTCATGGAGTTTTGTGATGAAAAGGGCATGGAGCATTGTGATTAAAGGGGTCTTGGGGCACTGTGATGACAATGGTCATGGAGCCTTGTGATGAAAAGGCCTTGATGGCAGGGGTCATGGAGCATTCTTATGACAGTGGTAATGGAGCATTGTGATGACAAAGGCATGGAGCATTTTGATGAGAAGGGCATCGAGCATTGTGATAACAAGCATCATGGAGCTTTGAGATGACAAAGTCATGGAGCAATGTGATGAGTGGGTTCATGGAGCATTGTGATGACAATGGCATGGAGCATTGTGATGCCAAAGGTCATGGACCTTTGTGATGACAAAGGTCATGGAGCATTTTGCTGACAAGGGCATGGTGCACTGTGATGAGTAGGACAGAGAGCAATGTGATGACAGGGTCATGGAGCTATTGGATGAAAAGTGTCATGGAACATTTTGATGACAGGGGTTATTGATCACTGTGATGTCAAGGGTCATCGAGCATTGTGATGAAAAGTGTCATGGTGCATTTTGATGACAGGTGTTATAGAACATTGTGATGTCAGGGGTCATGGAGCAGTGTGATGATAAGGGTATGTAGCATTGTGATGACAGGGGTCATGGAACATTGTGATGACATGGTTGAGGGAGTATTGGGATGACTAGTGATGGAACATTGTGATATCAGTGGTGAGAGAGCATTTTGATGAGAATTGCATGGAGAAATTTGATGACAAGATTTATGGAGCATTGTGATGACAAGCTTGTGGAGAATTGTGATGACAAGCGCATGGCATATTGTGATGACATGTGTCATGGAGCATTGTGCTGACAAGCACATGGAGCATTGTGGTGACAATGACATGGAGCATTGTGATGACACAGGCATGACAAATTGGTCTGACAAGTTACATGGATTATTGTGATGACAGTGGGCATGGCGAATTGTGATGACAAGGGCATGGAGCATGGTGATGACAAGTTTATGGAGTATTGTAAAGACAGGTGTCCGGGAGCATTGTGATGACATATGTTCTGGTCCATTGTGATGGAATGGCATGGGTAATTGTGATGCCAAGTGTCATGGAGGATTGTGATGTCAAACGTAATGGAGCGTTGTGATGACAAGGTCTTGGAGCATTGTGATGACAAGGGCAAGGAGCATTGTGATGACAAGGGCCATTGAGAAGTTTGATGACAAGGTCTTGAAGCATTGTGATGACAAGCACATGTACCTTGCTATGACAGTGGTCATGGAGCATTGCGATTACAAATGCATGGAGAATGGTGATGACAAGAGCATGTAACATTGTGATGAGAAGTGTTTTGGAGCATTGTGATTGCAAGGACGTAGAGAATTGTGATGACAGGGACATGGAGCATTGTGAGGACCAGGGCATGGAGCACTGTGATGACAAGAACGTGGAGCATTGTGATGAGAAGTCCATGGATAATTGTTATGACGAGTGTCATGGAGCACTGTAATGACAAGGGGCATGGAGCATTGTGAGGACAGGTGTCATGGAGCATTGTGGTGATAGGGGTCATGGAGCATTGTGAGGACGAGTGTCATGGAGCATTCTGAGGACAAGCTTGTGGAGTATTGTGATGACAATGGCATGGAGCATTGTGATGGAAAGGGTATGGATAATTGTAATGAAAAAGGCATGGATCCTTTTCATGACAGGATTCAAGGAGCATTCCGAAGACAAGTGTCACGGATCATTGTGATGACAAGTGTATTGAGCATTGTGATGACAAAGGTCATGGAGCATTGAGATGACAAGGGCATGGAGTATTGTGATGACAGGCATCATGGAGCGTTGTGATGACAAGTGTTATGGAACATTGTGATCACACGGGTTTGGAGCATTGCGATGACAGAGTTCATGGATCATATTGATTTCAAGGAGCATGGATCTTTGTGATGACAAGGACATGAAGCAATGTGATCCCAAGATGCATGGAGGATTGTGATGACAATGGTAATGGAGGAATGTGATGACAAGCGCATGGAGCATTGTGATGAAAAGGTCATGTAGCGTTTTGGTGACAAAGGCATGGAGCATTGTCATGACAAGTGTCATGGAGCACTATGATGACAAACGTCACGTAGCATTGTGATTACAGGACTCATGGAGCATTGGGATGGCACGGCCAAGGATCATTGTGTTGACAAGTGATATGGAGAATTTTGATGACAAGAGTCCCGGATCATTGTGTTGTCAGGGGTCATGGAGCGTTGTGATGACAGTTGTCATGGAGCATTGGGATGACAAGGGTCATGGAGCATTGTGATCATAAGGTTATGGAGCATTGGGCTGAAAATGTTCATGGAGTATTGTGATGAGAGGTGTCATGGAGCATCGTGATGACAAGGGAATGGAGCATTGTGATGACAATGTCCTGGAGCATTTAATGAGAAGACCATGGAGCCATGTGATGACAAGTCTCATGGAGCATTCTCACGAAAATCGGCATGGAGAATTGTGATTTCTGTGGTCTTGGAGCTTTGTGATGAATAGGGCATGGAGCCTTGTGATGAAAATGGCATGGAGCCTTACCATGACAGGGTTCCAAGAGCATATTGACATCAAGTGTCAGGGACCACTGTGATGACAAGTGTATTGAGCATGGTGATACCAAAGCTCATGGAGCATTGTGATGAGAAGACCATGGATAATTTTGATGACGAGCGTCATGCGGCGTTGTGAGGACAAGTGTTATGGAACATTGTGATCACAAGGGATTGGAGCCTTGTGATGACAGAGGTCATGGAGCATTTTGAGTTCATTCTGATGACAATAGCATGAAGCACTATGATGATGGGCATGGTGCATTGTGATGACAGTGTTCATGGAGCAATGAGATGAAAAGGTGCATGGAACATTGTAGTTACAAGTGTCTTGGAGCTTTGTGATGAGAAGGGCATGCAGCATTGTGATAAGAAGGCCATGGAGGATTCTGATGACAGGCGTCATGGAGCTTTGTGATGACAAGAGCATGGAGCATTGTGATGAGAAGACCATGGATAATGGTGATGACGAGCGTCATGGGGCGTTGTGATGAAAAGTGTTATGGAACATTGAGATCTCAAGGCTTTAGAGCATTGTGATGGCAGATGTCATGGAGCATTTTGATTTCATTTTGGTTACAATAGCGTGAAGCAATATGATGATGGACATGTTGCATTGTGAATACAGGGTTCATGGAGCTTTGAGAGAAAAAGTGGCATGGAGCTTTGTGATTACAGGGTTTTTGGAGCATTGTGATGACAAGGGCACGGAACACTTTGATACATGGGTCATGTAGGATTGTAACGACAAGGGCATGGATAATTGTGATGACAAGAGCATGTAACATTCTGATGAGAAGTGTCATGGAGCATTGTGATGACAAAGACGTAGAGAATTGTGATGACAAGGGACATGGAGCATTGTGATGACCAGAGCATGGAGCATTGGTCTGACAAGTTTCGTGGATTATTGTGATGACAAATGTCATGGAGCATTTTAGATGACAATTGCGTGGGGCATTGTGATGGGAAGAGCAGGGAGCATTGTGATGACAAGGTTTATGGAGCATTGTGATGACAAGCGCAAGTCACATTTTGATGCCATGGGTCATGGAGCACAGTGCTGACAAGGTCATTCAGCTTTGTTATGACAAGGGTCATGGAGCATTGAGATGAAAAGGGGCATGGAGCATTGTGATTACAAGGGTCTAGGAGCTTTGGATGACAGAGGTCATGGATCATTTTGATTTGATTGTGATGAAAATAGCCTGAAGCATTATGATGATGGGCATTGTCCATTGAGATGACAGGTGTAATGGAGCATTGAGATGAAAAGGGGCATGGAGCATTGTGATTTCAGTGGTATAGGAGCATTGTGATGACAAGAGCATGGAGCATTGTGATGAAAAGTGCTTGGAGCCTTTTCATGACATGTTTCAAGGAGCATTCTGAAGACGAGTGTCAGGGAGCATTGTGATGACAACTCTCTTTAGCATTGTGATGACAAAGATCATGGAGCACTGTGATGACAGGTGTCATCGAGCATTGTGATGAGAAGGTCATGGAGCATTGGGCTGAAAATATTCATGGAGTATTGTGGTGAGAGGGTTCATGGATCCTTTTGATGGCAATGGAATGGAGCATTGTGATGACAAGGTCCTGGAGTATTGTGAAGAGAAGACCATGGAGCCTTGTGATGACAAGTCTAATGGAGCATTCTGATGAAAAGGGGCATGGAGCATTGTGATTACAGGGCCCTGGAGCCTTGTAATGACAAGAGCAAGGAGTATTGTGATGAGAAGGCCATGGAGCATTCTCTTGATTTGTGTCATGGTGTTTTGTGATGACAAGGGCATGGACCATTGTGATTGCAGGCGTCTTGGAGCATTGTGATGACAAGGGTCATCGAGCCTTGTGAGGAGAAGGCCGTGGGACATTATGATGGGGAGGTCATTGAGCATTTTTATGACGGGGGTAATGGAGCATAGTGATGAAAAGGTCACGGTACATAGGTCTATAAAATTTCATGGATTATTGTGATGACAGTGGGTATGGAGCATTGTGATGACAAGGGCTCCGAACACTGTGATACATGGGTCATGGAGGATTGTAATGACATGGGCATGAAGCATTGTGATGAGAAGGGCATTGAGAATTGTGATGACAAGCGTCATGGAGCTTTGTGATGACAAGGGTCATGGAGCTGTGTGATAACAAATGTCATGGAGCAGTTTGATGACAAGGGCATGGTGCATTGTGATGAGAAGGGCAGGGAGCATTGTGATGACAGGTGTTATGGAACATTGTGATGTCAGGGCTCATGGAGCATTGTGATGATATGGGCATGTAGCATGGTGATGACAGGTGTCATGGAACATTGTGAGATGACAAGTGTTTTGAGCATTGTGATGACATACATCTTGGATCATTGAAATGACAAGGGCATGGAGTAATGTGATGACAGGCATCATGGAGCATTGTGATGAGTGTGTTATGGAACATAGTGATCACAAGGGTTTGGAGCATAGTGATGACAGTGGTCATGGATCATTTTGATTTCAAGGAGCATGGAACATTGTGATGACAAGGGCATGAAGCAATGTGATCCCAAGTTTCAGGGAGGATTGTGATGACAATGGTAATGGAGTATTGTGATGAAAATCACATGGAGCACTGTGATGACAAGGTCATGTAGCATTTTGCTGACAAAGGCATGGAGCATTGTGATGAGAAGTGTCATGAAACATTGTGATAACAGGGGTCATAGAGCATTAGGATGACAAGAGCATGGACCATTTTGATGAGAAGAGTCATGGAGCATTTTGATGACAAGAGCCACAGATCATTGTGTGGTCAGGGGTCCTTGAGCGTTGTGATGACAGTGGTCATGGAGGATTTGGCTGAAAATGTTCTTGGAGCATTATGAACACAAGGGAATGGAGCATTGTGGTGACAATATCCTGGAGCATTGTGCTGAGTTGACCATGGAGTATTTTGATGACAAGTCTCATGGAGCACCCTGATGGAAAGGAGCATGGAGCATTGTGATTACAGTTGTCTTGGAACACTGTGATGACAAGAGCATGGAGCATTGTGATGAGAAGTCCATGCAACATTCTGATGACCTGCATCATGGAGCTTTGTGATGACAATGGCTAGAGGCATGGTGATTACAGGGGTCGTGGAGCATTGTGATGAAAACGGCATGGATCATTGTGATGACAAAGGCATGGAGCCTTGCCATGACAGGGTTCAAGGAGCTCCCTGACGACAAGTGTCAGGGAGCATTGTGATGAAAAGTGTATTGAGCATTGTGATGACAGAGTTCATGGAGCATTGTGATGAGTAGACCATGGATAAATGTGATGACGAGCGTCATGGGGCGTTGTGATGACAAGTGTTATGGAACATTGTGATCACAAGGGTTTGGAGCATTGTGATGACAGAGGTCATGGAGCATTTTGATTTCATTGTGATGACAAAATCATGAAGCATTATGATGAAGGGCATGGTGCATTGTGATGATACGGTTCATGGAGCACTGAGATGAAAAGTGTCATGGAGCATTGTTATGACAGGTGTCTTGAAGCATTGTGATGACAAGGGCATGGAGCATTGTGATGAGAAGGCCAAGGAGAATTCTGATGACATACGTCATGGAGCTTCGTGATGACAAGGGCATAGAGCATTGTGATTACAGGGGTCTTGGAGCATTGAGAAGAAAAGGGGCATGGAGCATTGTGATTCCAGGGGTATTGGAGCATTGTGATGACAAGGGAATCGAGCATTGTGATGAAATAGTCATGGAACCTTTTCATGACACGGTTCAAGGAGGATTCTGATGACAAGTGTCAGGGAGCATTGTGATGACAAAAGTCATGAAGCACTGTGATGACAAGGATATTGGAGCATTGTGATGAGAAGTTCATGGAGCATTGGGCTGAAAATGTTCATGGAGTATTGTGATGACAGGAGTCATGGAGCATTGTGATGACAAGGGAATGGAGCATTGAGATGACAAGACCCTGGATCATTGTGATGAGAAGACCATGGAGCCTTGTGATGACAAGTCTCATGGAGCATTCTGATGAAAAGTGGCAGGGAGCATTGTGATTACAGGGGTCTTGGAGCATTGTGATGACAATGGCATGGAACAATTTGATGTGAATGCCATGGAGCTTTCTGATGATATGTGTCATGGAGTTTTGTGATGAAAAGGGCATGGAGCATTGTGATTAAAGGGGTCTTGGGGCACTGTGATGACAATGGTCATGGAGCCTTGTGATGAAAAGGCCTTGATGGCAGGGGTCATGGAGCATTCTTATGACAGTGGTAATGGAGCATTGTGATGACAAAGGCATGGAGCATTTTGATGAGAAGGGCATCGAGCATTGTGATAACAAGCATCATGGAGCTTTGAGATGACAAAGTCATGGAGCAATGTGATGAGTGGGTTCATGGAGCATTGTGATGACAATGGCATGGAGCATTGTGATGCCAAAGGTCATGGACCTTTGTGATGACAAAGGTCATGGAGCATTTTGCTGACAAGGGCATGGTGCACTGTGATGAGTAGGACAGAGAGCAATGTGATGACAGGGTCATGGAGCTATTGGATGAAAAGTGTCATGGAACATTTTGATGACAGGGGTTATTGATCACTGTGATGTCAAGGGTCATCGAGCATTGTGATGAAAAGTGTCATGGTGCATTTTGATGACAGGTGTTATAGAACATTGTGATGTCAGGGGTCATGGAGCAGTGTGATGATAAGGGTATGTAGCATTGTGATGACAGGGGTCATGGAACATTGTGATGACATGGTTGAGGGAGTATTGGGATGACTAGTGATGGAACATTGTGATATCAGTGGTGAGAGAGCATTTTGATGAGAATTGCATGGAGAAATTTGATGACAAGTTTTATGGAGCATTGTGATGACAAGCTTGTGGAGAATTGTGATGACAAGCGCATGGCATATTGTGATGACATGTGTCATGGAGCATTGTGCTGACAAGCACATGGAGCATTGTGGTGACAATGACATGGAGCATTGTGATGACACAGGCATGACAAATTGGTCTGACAAGTTACATGGATTATTGTGATGACAGTGGGCATGGCGAATTGTGATGACAAGGGCATGGAGCATGGTGATGACAAGTTTATGGAGTATTGTGAAGACAGGTGTCCGGGAGCATTGTGATGACATATGTTCTGGTCCATTGTGATGAGAATGGCATGGGTAATTGAGATGCCAAGTGTCATGGAGGATTGTGATGTCAAACGTAATGGAGCGTTGTGATGACAAGGTCTTGGAGCATTGTGATCACAAGGGCAAGGAGCATTGTGATGACAAAGGCCATTGAGAAGTTTGATGACAAGGTCTTGAAGCACTGTGATGACAAGCGCATGTACCTTGCTATGACAGTGGTCATGGAGCATTGCGATTACAAATGCATGGAGAATGGTGATGACAAGAGCATGTAACATTGTGATGAGAAGTGTTTTGGAGCCTTGTGATTGCAAGGACGTAGAGAATTGTGATGACAGGGACATGGAGCATTGTGAGGACCAGGGCATGGAGCACTGTGATGACAAGAACGTGGAGCATTGTGATGAGAAGTCCATTGATAATTGTTATGACGAGTGTCATGGAGCACTGTAATGACAAGGGGCATGGAGCATTGTGAGGACAGGTGTCATGGAGCATTGTGGTGATAGGGGTCATGGAGCATTGTGAGGACAAGTGTCATGGAGCATTCTGAGGACAAGCTTGTGGAGTATTGTGATGACAATGGCATGGAGCATTGTGATGGAAAGGGTATGGATAATTGTAATGAAAAAGGCATGGATCCTTTTCATGACAGGATTCAAGGAGCATTCCGAAGACAAGTGTCACGGATCATTGTGATGACAAGTGTATTGAGCATTGTGATGACAAAGGTCATGGAGCATTGAGATGACAAGGGCATGGAGTAT
Organism: Mesoplodon densirostris; assembly: GCF_025265405.1. Lineage (NCBI taxonomy): Eukaryota > Metazoa > Chordata > Mammalia > Artiodactyla > Ziphiidae > Mesoplodon > Mesoplodon densirostris. The sequence goes on from NC_082682.1 coordinate 6,413,471, forward strand.
TGTGATGACAGGCATCATGGAGCGTTGTGATGACAAGTGTTATGGAACATTGTGATCACACGGGTTTGGAGCATTGCGATGACAGAGTTCATGGATCATATTGATTTCAAGGAGCATGGATCTTTGTGATGACAAGGACATGAAGCAATGTGATCCCAAGATGCATGGAGGATTGTGATGACAATGGTAATGGAGGAATGTGATGACAAGCGCATGGAGCATTGTGATGAAAAGGTCATGTAGCGTTTTGGTGACAAAGGCATGGAGCATTGTCATGACAAGTGTCATGGAGCACTATGATGACAAACGTCACGTAGCATTGTGATTACAGGACTCATGGAGCATTGGGATGGCACGGCCAAGGATCATTGTGTTGACAAGTGATATGGAGAATTTTGATGACAAGAGTCCCGGATCATTGTGTTGTCAGGGGTCATGGAGCGTTGTGATGACAGTTGTCATGGAGCATTGGGATGACAAGGGTCATGGAGCATTGTGATCATAAGGTTATGGAGCATTGGGCTGAAAATGTTCATGGAGTATTGTGATGAGAGGTGTCATGGAGCATTGTGATGACAAGGGAATGGAGCATTGTGATGACAATGTCCTGGAGCATTTAATGAGAAGACCATGGAGCCATGTGAGGACAAGTCTCATGGAGCATTCTCACGAAAATCGGCATGGAGAATTGTGATTTCTGTGGTCTTGGAGCTTTGTGATGAATAGGGCATGGAGCCTTGTGATGAAAATGGCATGGAGCCTTACCATGACAGGGTTCCAAGAGCATATTGACATCAAGTGTCAGGGACCACTGTGATGACAAGTGTATTGAGCATGGTGATACCAAAGCTCATGGAGCATTGTGATGAGAAGACCATGGATAATTTTGATGACGAGCGTCATGCGGCGTTGTGAGGACAAGTGTTATGGAACATTGTGATCACAAGGGATTGGAGCCTTGTGATGACAGAGGTCATGGAGCATTTTGAGTTCATTCTGATGACAATAGCATGAAGCACTATGATGATGGGCATGGTGCATTGTGATGACAGTGTTCATGGATCAATGAGATGAAAAGGTGCATGGAACATTGTAGTTACAAGTGTCTTGGAGCTTTGTGATGAGAAGGGCATGCAGCATTGTGATAAGAAGGCCATGGAGGATTCTGATGACATGCGTCATGGAGCTTTGTGATGACAAGAGCATGGAGCATTGTGATGAGAAGACCATGGATAATGGTGATGACGAGCGTCATGGGGCGTTGGGATGAAAAGTGTTATGGAACATTGAGATCTCAAGGCTTTAGAGCATTGTGATGGCAGATGTCATGGAGCATTTTGATTCCATTTTGGTTACAATAGCGTGAAGCAATATGATGATGGACATGTTGCATTGTGAATACAGGGTTCATGGAGCTTTGAGAGAAAAAGTGGCATGGAGCTTTGTGATTACAGGGTTTTTGGAGCATTGTGATGACAAGGGCACGGAACACTTTGATACATGGGTCATGTAGGATTGTAACGACAAGGGCATGGATAATTGTGATGACAAGAGCATGTAACATTCTGATGAGAAGTGTCATGGAGCATTGTGATGACAAAGACGTAGAGAATTGTGATGACAAGGGACATGGAGCATTGTGATGACCAGAGCATGGAGCATTGGTCTGACAAGTTTCATGGATTATTGTGATGACAAATGTCATGGAGCATTTTAGATGACAATTGCGTGGGGCATTGTGATGGGAAGAGCAGGGAGCATTGTGATGACAAGGTTTATGGAGCATTGTGATGAGAAGCGCAAGTCACATTTTGATGCCATGGGTCATGGAGCACAGTGCTGACAAGGTCATTCAGCTTTGTTATGACAAGGGTCATGGAGCATTGAGATGAAAAGGGGCATGGAGCATTGTGATTACAAGGGTCTAGGAGCTTTGGATGACAGAGGTCATGGATCATTTTGATTTGATTGTGATGAAAATAGCCTGAAGCATTATGATGATGGGCATTGTCCATTGAGATGACAGGTGTAATGGAGCATTGAGATGAAAAGGGGCATGGAGCATTGTGATTTAAGTGGTATAGGAGCATTGTGATGACAAGAGCATGGAGCATTGTGATGAAAAGTGCTTGGAGCCTTTTCATGACATGTTTCAAGGAGCATTCTGAAGACGAGTGTCAGGGAGCATTGTGATGACAACTCTCTTTAGCATTGTGATGACAAAGATCATGGAGCACTGTGATGACAGGTGTCATCGCGCATTGTGATGAGAAGGTCATGGAGCATTGGGCTGAAAATATTCATGGAGTATTGTGGTGAGAGGGTTCATGGATCCTTTTGATGGCAATGGAATGGAGCATTGTGATGACAAGGTCCTGGAGTATTGTGAAGAGAAGACCATGGAGCCTTGTGATGACAAGTCTAATGGAGCATTCTGATGAAAAGGGGCATGGAGCATTGTGATTACAGGGCCCTGGAGCCTTGTAATGACAAGAGCAAGGAGTATTGTGATGAGAAGGCCATGGAGCATTCTCTTGATTTGTGTCATGGTGTTTTGTGATGACAAGGGCATGGACCATTGTGATTGCAGGCGTCTTGGAGCATTGTGATGACAAGGGTCATCGAGCCTTGTGAGGAGAAGGCCGTGGGACATTATGATGGGGAGGTCATTGAGCATTTTTATGACGGGGGTAATGGAGCATAGTGATGAAAAGGTCACGGTACATAGGTCTATAAAATTTCATGGATTATTGTGATGACAGTGGGTATGGAGCATTGTGATGACAAGGGCTCCGAACACTGTGATACATGGGTCATGGAGGATTGTAATGACATGGGCATGAAGCATTGTGATGAGAAGGGCATTGAGAATTGTGATGACAAGCGTCATGGAGCTTTGTGATGACAAGGGTCATGGAGCTGTGTGATAACAAATGTCATGGAGCAGTTTGATGACAAGGGCATGGTGCATTGTGATGAGAAGGGCAGGGAGCATTGTGATGACAGGTGTTATGGAACATTGTGATGTCAGGGCTCATGGAGCATTGTGATGATATGGGCATGTAGCATGGTGATGACAGGTGTCATGGAACATTGTGAGATGACAAGTGTTTTGAGCATTGTGATGACATACATCTTGGATCATTGAAATGACAAGGGCATGGAGTAATGTGATGACAGGCAGCATGGAGCATTGTGATGAGTGTGTTATGGAACATAGTGATCACAAGGGTTTGGAGCATAGTGATGACAGTGGTCATGGATCATTTTGATTTCAAGGAGCATGGAACATTGTGATGACAAGAGCATGAAGCAATGTGATCCCAAGTTTCAGGGAGGATTGTGATGACAATGGTAATGGAGTATTGTGATGAAAATCACATGGAGCACTGTGATGACAAGGTCATGTAGCATTTTGCTGACAAAGGCATGGAGCATTGTGATGAGAAGTGTCATGAAACATTGTGATAACAGGGGTCATAGAGCATTAGGATGACAAGAGCATGGACCATTTTGATGAGAAGAGTCATGGAGCATTTTGATGACAAGAGCCACAGATCATTGTGTGGTCAGGGGTCCTTGAGCGTTGTGATGACAGTGGTCATGGAGGATTTGGCTGAAAATGTTCTTGGAGCATTATGAACACAAGGGAATGGAGCATTGTGGTGACAATATCCTGGAGCATTGTGCTGAGTTGACCATGGAGTATTTTGATGACAAGTCTCATGGAGCACCCTGATGGAAAGGAGCATGGAGCATTGTGATTACAGTTGTCTTGGAACACTGTGATGACAAGAGCATGGAGCATTGTGATGAGAAGTCCATGCAACATTCTGATGACCTGCATCATGGAGCTTTGTGATGACAATGGCTAGAGGCATGGTGATTACAGGGGTCGTGGAGCATTGTGATGAAAACGGCATGGATCATTGTGATGACAAAGGCATGGAGCCTTGCCATGACAGGGTTCAAGGAGCTCCCTGACGACAAGTGTCAGGGAGCATTGTGATGAAAAGTGTATTGAGCATTGTGATGACAGAGTTCATGGAGCATTGTGATGAGTAGACCATGGATAAATGTGATGACGAGCGTCATGGGGCGTTGTGATGACAAGTGTTATGGAACATTGTGATCACAAGGGTTTGGAGCATTGTGATGACAGAGGTCATGGAGCATTTTGATTTCATTGTGATGACAAAATCATGAAGCATTATGATGAAGGGCATGGTGCATTGTGATGATAGGGTTCATGGAGCACTGAGATGAAAAGTGTCATGGAGCATTGTTATGACAGGTGTCTTGAAGCATTGTGATGACAAGGGCATGGAGCATTGTGATGAGAAGGCCAAGGAGAATTCTGATGACATGCGTCATGGAGCTTCGTGATGACAAGGTCATAGAGCATTGTGATTACAGGGGTCTTGGAGCATTGAGAAGAAAAGGGGCATGGAGCATTGTGATTCCAGGGGTATTGGAGCATTGTGATGACAAGGGAATCGAGCATTGTGATGAAATAGTCATGGAACCTTTTCATGACACGGTTCAAGGAGGATTCTGATGACAAGTGTCAGGGAGCATTGTGATGACAAAAGTCATGAAGCACTGTGATGACAAGGATATTGGAGCATTGTGATGAGAAGTTCATGGAGCATTGGGCTGAAAATGTTCATGGAGTATTGTGATGACAGGAGTCATGGAGCATTGTGATGACAAGGGAATGGAGCATTGAGATGACAAGACCCTGGATCATTGTGATGAGAAGACCATGGAGCCTTGTGATGACAAGTCTCATGGAGCATTCTGATGAAAAGTGGCATGGAGCATTGTGATTACAGGGGTCTTGGAGCATTGTGATGACAATGGCATGGAACAATTTGATGTGAATGCCATGGAGCTTTCTGATGATATGTGTCATGGAGTTTTGTGATGAAAAGGGCATGGAGCATTGTGATTAAAGGGGTCTTGGGGCACTGTGATGACAATGGTCATGGAGCCTTGTGATGAAAAGGCCTTGATGGCAGGGGTCATGGAGCATTCTTATGACAGTGGTAATGGAGCATTGTGATGACAAAGGCATGGAGCATTTTGATGAGAAGGGCATCGAGCATTGTGATAACAAGCATCATGGAGCTTTGAGATGACAAAGTCATGGAGCAATGTGATGAGTGGGTTCATGGAGCATTGTGATGACAATGGCATGGAGCATTGTGATGCCAAAGGTCATGGACCTTTGTGATGACAAAGGTCATGGAGCATTTTGCTGACAAGGGCATGGTGCACTGTGATGAGTAGGACAGAGAGCAATGTGATGACAGGGTCATGGAGCTATTGGATGAAAAGTGTCATGGAACATTTTGATGACAGGGGTTATTGATCACTGTGATGTCAAGGGTCATCGAGCATTGTGATGAAAAGTGTCATGGTGCATTTTGATGACAGGTGTTATAGAACATTGTGATGTCAGGGGTCATGGAGCAGTGTGATGATAAGGGTATGTAGCATTGTGATGACAGGGGTCATGGAACATTGTGATGACATGGTTGAGGGAGTATTGGGATGACTAGTGATGGAACATTGTGATATCAGTGGTGAGAGAGCATTTTGATGAGAATTGCATGGAGAAATTTGATGACAAGATTTATGGAGCATTGTGATGACAAGCTTGTGGAGAATTGTGATGACAAGCGCATGGCATATTGTGATGACATGTGTCATGGAGCATTGTGCTGACAAGCACATGGAGCATTGTGGTGACAATGACATGGAGCATTGTGATGACACAGGCATGACAAATTGGTCTGACAAGTTACATGGATTATTGTGATGACAGTGGGCATGGCGAATTGTGATGACAAGGGCATGGAGCATGGTGATGACAAGTTTATGGAGTATTGTGAAGACAGGTGTCCGGGAGCATTGTGATGACATATGTTCTGGTCCATTGTGATGAGAATGGCATGGGTAATTGTGATGCCAAGTGTCATGGAGGATTGTGATGTCAAACGTAATGGAGCGTTGTGATGACAAGGTCTTGGAGCATTGTGATGACAAGGGCAAGGAGCATTGTGATGACAAGGGCCATTGAGAAGTTTGATGACAAGGTCTTGAAGCATTGTGATGACAAGCGCATGTACCTTGCTATGACAGTGGTCATGGAGCATTGCGATTACAAATGCATGGAGAATGGTGATGACAAGAGCATGTAACATTGTGATGAGAAGTGTTTTGGAGCATTGTGATTGCAAGGACGTAGAGAATTGTGATGACAGGGACATGGAGCATTGTGAGGACCAGGGCATGGAGCACTGTGATGACAAGAACGTGGAGCATTGTGATGAGAAGTCCATGGATAATTGTTATGACGAGTGTCATGGAGCACTGTAATGACAAGGGGCATGGAGCATTGTGAGGACAGGTGTCATGGAGCATTGTGGTGATAGGGGTCATGGAGCATTGTGAGGACGAGTGTCATGGAGCATTCTGAGGACAAGCTTGTGGAGTATTGTGATGACAATGGCATGGAGCATTGTGATGGAAAGGGTATGGATAATTGTAATGAAAAAGGCATGGATCCTTTTCATGACAGGATTCAAGGAGCATTCCGAAGACAAGTGTCACGGATCATTGTGATGACAAGTGTATTGAGCATTGTGATGACAAAGGTCATGGAGCATTGAGATGACAAGGGCATGGAGTATTGTGATGACAGGCATCATGGAGCGTTGTGATGACAAGTGTTATGGAACATTGTGATCACACGGGTTTGGAGCATTGCGATGACAGAGTTCATGGATCATATTGATTTCAAGGAGCATGGATCTTTGTGATGACAAGGACATGAAGCAATGTGATCCCAAGATGCATGGAGGATTGTGATGACAATGGTAATGGAGGAATGTGATGACAAGCGCATGGAGCATTGTGATGAAAAGGTCATGTAGCGTTTTGGTGACAAAGGCATGGAGCATTGTCATGACAAGTGTCATGGAGCACTATGATGACAAACGTCACGTAGCATTGTGATTACAGGACTCATGGAGCATTGGGATGGCACGGCCAAGGATCATTGTGTTGACAAGTGATATGGAGAATTTTGATGACAAGAGTCCCGGATCATTGTGTTGTCAGGGGTCATGGAGCGTTGTGATGACAGTTGTCATGGAGCATTGGGATGACAAGGGTCATGGAGCATTGTGATCATAAGGTTATGGAGCATTGGGCTGAAAATATTCATGGAGTATTGTGATGAGAGGTGTCATGGAGCATCGTGATGACAAGGGAATGGAGCATTGTGATGACAATGTCCTGGAGCATTTAATGAGAAGACCATGGAGCCATGTGATGACAAGTCTCATGGAGCATTCTCACGAAAATCGGCATGGAGAATTGTGATTTCTGTGGTCTTGGAGCTTTGTGATGAATAGGGCATGGAGCCTTGTGATGAAAATGGCATGGAGCCTTACCATGACAGGGTTCCAAGAGCATATTGACATCAAGTGTCAGGGACCACTGTGATGACAAGTGTATTGAGCATGGTGATACCAAAGCTCATGGAGCATTGTGATGAGAAGACCATGGATAATTTTGATGACGAGTGTCATGCGGCGTTGTGAGGACAAGTGTTATGGAACATTGTGATCACAAGGGATTGGAGCCTTGTGATGACAGAGGTCATGGAGCATTTTGAGTTCATTCTGATGACAATAGCATGAAGCACTATGATGATGGGCATGGTGCATTGTGATGACAGTGTTCATGGAGCAATGAGATGAAAAGGTGCATGGAACATTGTAGTTACAAGTGTCTTGGAGCTTTGTGATGAGAAGGGCATGCAGCATTGTGATAAGAAGGCCATGGAGGATTCTGATGACAGGCGTCATGGAGCTTTGTGATGACAAGAGCATGGAGCATTGTGATGAGAAGACCATGGATAATGGTGATGACGAGCGTCATGGGGCGTTGTGATGAAAAGTGTTATGGAACATTGAGATCTCAAGGCTTTAGAGCATTGTGATGGCAGATGTCATGGAGCATTTTGATTTCATTTTGGTTACAATAGCGTGAAGCAATATGATGATGGACATGTTGCATTGTGAATACAGGGTTCATGGAGCTTTGAGAGAAAAAGTGGCATGGAGCTTTGTGATTACAGGGTTTTTGGAGCATTGTGATGACAAGGGCACGGAACACTTTGATACATGGGTCATGTAGGATTGTAACGACAAGGGCATGGATAATTGTGATGACAAGAGCATGTAACATTCTGATGAGAAGTGTCATGGAGCATTGTGATGACAAAGACGTAGAGAATTGTGATGACAAGGGACATGGAGCATTGTGATGACCAGAGCATGGAGCATTGGTCTGACAAGTTTCGTGGATTATTGTGATGACAAATGTCATGGAGCATTTTAGATGACAATTGCGTGGGGCATTGTGATGGGAAGAGCAGGGAGCATTGTGATGACAAGGTTTATGGAGCATTGTGATGACAAGCGCAAGTCACATTTTGATGCCATGGGTCATGGAGCACAGTGCTGACAAGGTCATTCAGCTTTGTTATGACAAGGGTCATGGAGCATTGAGATGAAAAGGGGCATGGAGCATTGTGATTACAAGGGTCTAGGAGCTTTGGATGACAGAGGTCATGGATCATTTTGATTTGATTGTGATGAAAATAGCCTGAAGCATTATGATGATGGGCATTGTCCATTGAGATGACAGGTGTAATGGAGCATTGAGATGAAAAGGGGCATGGAGCATTGTGATTTCAGTGGTATAGGAGCATTGTGATGACAAGAGCATGGAGCATTGTGATGAAAAGTGCTTGGAGCCTTTTCATGACATGTTTCAAGGAGCATTCTGAAGACGAGTGTCAGGGAGCATTGTGATGACAACTCTCTTTAGCATTGTGATGACAAAGATCATGGAGCACTGTGATGACAGGTGTCATAGAGCATTGTGATGAGAAGGTCATGGAGCATTGGGCTGAAAATATTCATGGAGTATTGTGGTGAGAGGGTTCATGGATCCTTTTGATGGCAATGGAATGGAGCATTGTGATGACAAGGTCCTGGAGTATTGTGAAGAGAAGACCATGGAGCCTTGTGATGACAAGTCTAATGGAGCATTCTGATGAAAAGGGGCATGGAGCATTGTGATTACAGGGCCCTGGAGCCTTGTAATGACAAGAGCAAGGAGTATTGTGATGAGAAGGCCATGGAGCATTCTCTTGATTTGTGTCATGGTGTTTTGTGATGACAAGGGCATGGACCATTGTGATTGCAGGCGTCTTGGAGCATTGTGATGACAAGGGTCATCGAGCCTTGTGAGGAGAAGGCCGTGGGACATTATGATGGGGAGGTCATTGAGCATTTTTATGACGGGGGTAATGGAGCATAGTGATGAAAAGGTCACGGTACATAGGTCTATAAAATTTCATGGATTATTGTGATGACAGTGGGTATGGAGCATTGTGATGACAAGGGCTCCGAACACTGTGATACATGGGTCATGGAGGATTGTAATGACATGGGCATGAAGCATTGTGATGAGAAGGGCATTGAGAATTGTGATGACAAGCGTCATGGAGCTTTGTGATGACAAGGGTCATGGAGCAGTGTGATAACAAATGTCATGGAGCAGTTTGATGACAAGGGCATGGTGCATTGTGATGAGAAGGGCAGGGAGCATTGTGATGACAGGTGTTATGGAACATTGTGATGTCAGGGCTCATGGAGCATTGTGATGATATGGGCATGTAGCATGGTGATGACAGGTGTCATGGAACATTGTGAGATGACAAGTGTTTTGAGCATTGTGATGACATACATCTTGGATCATTGAAATGACAAGGGCATGGAGTAATGTGATGACAGGCAGCATGGAGCATTGTGATGAGTGTGTTATGGAACATAGTGATCACAAGGGTTTGGAGCATAGTGGTGACAGTGGTCATGGATCATTTTGATTTCAAGGAGCATGGAACATTGTGATGACAAGGGCATGAAGCAATGTGATCCCAAGTTTCAGGGAGGATTGTGATGACAATGGTAATGGAGTATTGTGATGAAAATCACATGGAGCACTGTGATGACAATGTCATGTAGCATTTTGCTGACAAAGGCATGGAGCATTGTGATGAGAAGTGTCATGAAACATTGTGATAACAGGGGTCATAGAGCATTAGGATGACAAGAGCATGGACCATTTTGATGAGAAGAGTCATGGAGCATTTTGATGACAAGAGCCACAGATCATTGTGTGGTCAGGGGTCCTTGAGCGTTGTGATGACAGTGGTCATGGAGGATTTGGCTGAAAATGTTCTTGGAGCATTATGAACACAAGGGAATGGAGCATTGTGGTGACAATATCCTGGAGCATTGTGCTGAGTTGACCATGGAGTATTTTGATGACAAGTCTCATGGAGCACCCTGATGGAAAGGAGCATGGAGCATTGTGATTACAGTTGTCTTGGAACACTGTGATGACAAGAGCATGGAGCATTGTGATGAGAAGTCCATGCAACATTCTGATGACCTGCATCATGGAGCTTTGTGATGACAATGGCTAGAGGCATGGTGATTACAGGGGTCGTGGAGCATTGTGATGAAAACGGCATGGATCATTGTGATGACAAAGGCATGGAGCCTTGCCATGACAGGGTTCAAGGAGCTCCCTGACGACAAGTGTCAGGGAGCATTGTGATGAAAAGTGTATTGAGCATTGTGATGACAGAGTTCATGGAGCATTGTGATGAGTAGACCATGGATAAATGTGATGACGAGCGTCATGGGGCGTTGTGATGACAAGTGTTATGGAACATTGTGATCACAAGGGTTTGGAGCATTGTGATGACAGAGGTCATGGAGCATTTTGATTTCATTGTGATGACAAAATCATGAAGCATTATGATGAAGGGCATGGTGCATTGTGATGATAGGGTTCATGGAGCACAGAGATGAAAAGTGTCATGGAGCATTGTTATGACAGGTGTCTTGAAGCATTGTGATGACAAGGGCATGGAGCATTGTGATGAGAAGGCCAAGGAGAATTCTGATGACATGCGTCATGGAGCTTCGTGATGACAAGGTCATAGAGCATTGTGATTACAGGGGTCTTGGAGCATTGAGAAGAAAAGGGGCATGGAGCATTGTGATTCCAGGGGTATTGGAGCATTGTGATGACAAGGGAATCGAGCATTGTGATGAAATAGTCATGGAACCTTTTCATGACACGGTTCAAGGAGGATTCTGATGACAAGTGTCAGGGAGCATTGTGATGACAAAAGTCATGAAGCACTGTGATGACAAGGATATTGGAGCATTGTGATGAGAAGTTCATGGAGCATTGGGCTGAAAATGTTCATGGAGTATTGTGATGACAGGAGTCATGGAGCATTGTGATGACAAGGGAATGGAGCATTGAGATGACAAGACCCTGGATCATTGTGATGAGAAGACCATGGAGCCTTGTGATGACAAGTCTCATGGAGCATTCTGATGAAAAGTGGCATGGAGCATTGTGATTACAGGGGTCTTGGAGCATTGTGATGACAATGGCATGGAACAATTTGATGTGAATGCCATGGAGCTTTCTGATGATATGTGTCATGGAGTTTTGTGATGAAAAGGGCATGGAGCATTGTGATTAAAGGGGTCTTGGGGCACTGTGATGACAATGGTCATGGAGCCTTGTGATGAAAAGGCCTTGATGGCAGGGGTCATGGAGCATTCTTATGACAGTGGTAATGGAGCATTGTGATGACAAAGGCATGGAGCATTTTGATGAGAAGGGCATCGAGCATTGTGATAACAAGCATCATGGAGCTTTGAGATGACAAAGTCATGGAGCAATGTGATGAGTGGGTTCATGGAGCATTGTGATGACAATGGCATGGAGCATTGTGATGCCAAAGGTCATGGACCTTTGTGATGACAAAGGTCATGGAGCATTTTGCTGACAAGGGCATGGTGCACTGTGATGAGTAGGACAGAGAGCAATGTGATGACAGGGTCATGGAGCTATTGGATGAAAAGTGTCATGGAACATTTTGATGACAGGGGTTATTGATCACTGTGATGTCAAGGGTCATCGAGCATTGTGATGAAAAGTGTCATGGTGCATTTTGATGACAGGTGTTATAGAACATTGTGATGTCAGGGGTCATGGAGCAGTGTGATGATAAGGGTATGTAGCATTGTGATGACAGGGGTCATGGAACATTGTGATGACATGGTTGAGGGAGTATTGGGATGACTAGTGATGGAACATTGTGATATCAGTGGTGAGAGAGCATTTTGATGAGAATTGCATGGAGAAATTTGATGACAAGTTTTATGGAGCATTGTGATGACAAGCTTGTGGAGAATTGTGATGACAAGCGCATGGCATATTGTGATGACATGTGTCATGGAGCATTGTGCTGACAAGCACATGGAGCATTGTGGTGACAATGACATGGAGCATTGTGATGACACAGGCATGACAAATTGGTCTGACAAGTTACATGGATTATTGTGATGACAGTGGGCATGGCGAATTGTGATGACAAGGGCATGGAGCATGGTGATGACAAGTTTATGGAGTATTGTGAAGACAGGTGTCCGGGAGCATTGTGATGACATATGTTCTGGTCCATTGTGATGAGAATGGCATGGGTAATTGAGATGCCAAGTGTCATGGAGGATTGTGATGTCAAACGTAATGGAGCGTTGTGATGACAAGGTCTTGGAGCATTGTGATGACAAGGGCAAGGAGCATTGTGATGACAAAGGCCATTGAGAAGTTTGATGACAAGGTCTTGAAGCATTGTGATGACAAGCGCATGTACCTTGCTATGACAGTGGTCATGGAGCATTGCGATTACAAATGCATGGAGAATGGTGATGACAAGAGCATGTAACATTGTGATGAGAAGTGTTTTGGAGCATTGTGATTGCAAGGACGTAGAGAATTGTGATGACAGGGACATGGAGCATTGTGAGGACCAGGGCATGGAGCACTGTGATGACAAGAACGTGGAGCATTGTGATGAGAAGTCCATTGATAATTGTTATGACGAGTGTCATGGAGCACTGTAATGACAAGGGGCATGGAGCATTGTGAGGACAGGTGTCATGGAGCATTGTGGTGATAGGGGTCATGGAGCATTGTGAGGACAAGCTTGTGGAGTATTGTGATGACAATGGCATGGAGCATTGTGATGGAAAGGGTATGGATAATTGTAATGAAAAAGGCATGGATCCTTTTCATGACAGGATTCAAGGAGCATTCCGAAGACAAGTGTCACGGATCATTGTGATGACAAGTGTATTGAGCATTGTGATGACAAAGGTCATGGAGCATTGAGATGACAAGGGCATGGAGTATTGTGATGACAGGCATCATGGAGCGTTGTGATGACAAGTGTTATGGAACATTGTGATCACACGGGTTTGGAGCATTGCGATGACAGAGTTCATGGATCATATTGATTTCAAGGAGCATGGATCTTTGTGATGACAAGGACATGAAGCAATGTGATCCCAAGATGCATGGAGGATTGTGATGACAACGGTAATGGAGGAATGTGATGACAAGCGCATGGAGCATTGTGATGAAAAGGTCATGTAGCGTTTTGGTGACAAAGGCATGGAGCATTGTCATGACAAGTGTCATGGAGCACTATGATGACAAACGTCACGTAGCATTGTGATTTCAGGACTCATGGAGCATTGGGATGGCACGGCCAAGGATCATTGTGTTGACAAGTGATATGGAGAATTTTGATGACAAGAGTCCCGGATCATTGTGTTGTCAGGGGTCATGGAGCGTTGTGATGACAGTTGTCATGGAGCATTGGGATGACAAGGGTCATGGAGCATTGTGATCATAAGGTTATGGAGCATTGGGCTGAAAATGTTCATGGATTATTGTGATGAGAGGTGTCATGGAGCATCGTGATGACAAGGGAATGGAGCATTGTGATGACAATGTCCTGGAGCATTTAATGAGAAGACCATGGAGCCATGTGATGACAAGTCTCATGGAGCATTCTCACGAAAATCGGCATGGAGAATTGTGATTTCTGTGGTCTTGGAGCTTTGTGATGAATAGGGCATGGAGCCTTGTGATGAAAATGGCATGGAGCCTTACCATGACAGGGTTCCAAGAGCATATTGACATCAAGTGTCAGGGACCACTGTGATGACAAGTGTATTGAGCATGGTGATACCAAAGCTCATGGAGCATTGTGATGAGAAGACCATGGATAATTTTGATGACGAGCGTCATGGGGCGTTGTGAGGACAAGTGTTATGGAACATTGTGATCACAAGGGATTGGAGCCTTGTGATGACAGAGGTCATGGAGCATTTTGAGTTCATTCTGATGACAATAGCATGAAGCACTATGATGATGGGCATGGTGCATTGTGATGACAGTGTTCATGGAGCAATGAGATGAAAAGGTGCATGGAACATTGTAGTTACAAGTGTCTTGGAGCTTTGTGATGAGAAGGGCATGCAGCATTGTGATAAGAAGGCCATGGAGGATTCTGATGACATGCGTCATGGAGCTTTGTGATGACAAGAGCATGGAGCATTGTGATGAGAAGACCATGGATAATGGTGATGACGAGCGTCATGGGGCGTTGGGATGAAAAGTGTTATGGAACATTGAGATCTCAAGGCTTTAGAGCATTGTGATGGCAGATGTCATGGAGCATTTTGATTCCATTTTGGTTACAATAGCGTGAAGCAATATGATGATGGACATGTTGCATTGTGAATACAGGGTTCATGGAGCTTTGAGAGAAAAAGTGGCATGGAGCTTTGTGATTACAGGGTTTTTGGAGCATTGTGATGACAAGGGCACGGAACACTTTGATACATGGGTCATGTAGGATTGTAACGACAAGGGCATGGATAATTGTGATGACAAGAGCATGTAACATTCTGATGAGAAGTGTCATGGAGCATTGTGATGACAAAGACGTAGAGAATTGTGATGACAAGGGACATGGAGCATTGTGATGACCAGAGCATGGAGCATTGGTCTGACAAGTTTCGTGGATTATTGTGATGACAAATGTCATGGAGCATTTTAGATGACAATTGCGTGGGGCATTGTGATGGGAAGAGCAGGGAGCATTGTGATGACAAGGTTTATGGAGCATTGTGATGACAAGCGCAAGTCACATTTTGATGCCATGGGTCATGGAGCACAGTGCTGACAAGGTCATTCAGCTTTGTTATGACAAGGGTCATGGAGCATTGAGATGAAAAGGGGCATGGAGCATTGTGATTACAAGGGTCTAGGAGCTTTGGATGACAGAGGTCATGGATCATTTTGATTTGATTGTGATGAAAATAGCCTGAAGCATTATGATGATGGGCATTGTCCATTGAGATGACAGGTGTAATGGAGCATTGAGATGAAAAGGGGCATGGAGCATTGTGATTTCAGTGGTATAGGAGCATTGTGATGACAAGAGCATGGAGCATTGTGATGAAAAGTGCTTGGAGCCTTTTCATGACATGTTTCAAGGAGCATTCTGAAGACGAGTGTCAGGGAGCATTGTGATGACAACTCTCTTTAGCATTGTGATGACAAAGATCATGGAGCACTGTGATGACAGGTGTCATCGAGCATTGTGATGAGAAGGTCATGGAGCATTGGGCTGAAAATATTCATGGAGTATTGTGGTGAGAGGGTTCATGGATCCTTTTGATGGCAATGGAATGGAGCATTGTGATGACAAGGTCCTGGAGTATTGTGAAGAGAAAACCATGGAGCCTTGTGATGACAAGTCTAATGGAGCATTCTGATGAAAAGGGGCATGGAGCATTGTGATTACAGGGCCCTGGAGCCTTGTAATGACAAGAGCAAGGAGTATTGTGATGAGAAGGCCATGGAGCATTCTCTTGATTTGTGTCATGGTGTTTTGTGATGACAAGGGCATGGACCATTGTGATTGCAGGCGTCTTGGAGCATTGTGATGACAAGGGTCATCGAGCCTTGTGAGGAGAAGGCCGTGGGACATTATGATGGGGAGGTCATTGAGCATTTTTATGACGGGGGTAATGGAGCATAGTGATGAAAAGGTCACGGTACATAGGTCTATAAAATTTCATGGATTATTGTGATGACAGTGGGTATGGAGCATTGTGATGACAAGGGCTCCGAACACTGTGATACATGGGTCATGGAGGATTGTAATGACATGGGCATGAAGCATTGTGATGAGAAGGGCATTGAGAATTGTGATGACAAGCGTCATGGAGCTTTGTGATGACAAGGGTCATGGAGCTGTGTGATAACAAATGTCATGGAGCAGTTTGATGACAAGGGCATGGTGCATTGTGATGAGAAGGGCAGGGAGCATTGTGATGACAGGTGTTATGGAACATTGTGATGTCAGGGCTCATGGAGCATTGTGATGATATGGGCATGTAGCATGGTGATGACAGGTGTCATGGAACATTGTGAGATGACAAGTGTTTTGAGCATTGTGATGACATACATCTTGGATCATTGAAATGACAAGGGCATGGAGTAATGTGATGACAGGCATCATGGAGCATTGTGATGAGTGTGTTATGGAACATAGTGATCACAAGGGTTTGGAGCATAGTGATGACAGTGGTCATGGATCATTTTGATTTCAAGGAGCATGGAACATTGTGATGACAAGGGCATGAAGCAATGTGATCCCAAGTTTCAGGGAGGATTGTGATGACAATGGTAATGGAGTATTGTGATGAAAATCACATGGAGCACTGTGATGACAAGGTCATGTAGCATTTTGCTGACAAAGGCATGGAGCATTGTGATGAGAAGTGTCATGAAACATTGTGATAACAGGGGTCATAGAGCATTAGGATGACAAGAGCATGGACCATTTTGATGAGAAGAGTCATGGAGCATTTTGATGACAAGAGCCACAGATCATTGTGTGGTCAGGGGTCCTTGAGCGTTGTGATGACAGTGGTCATGGAGGATTTGGCTGAAAATGTTCTTGGAGCATTATGAACACAAGGGAATGGAGCATTGTGGTGACAATATCCTGGAGCATTGTGCTGAGTTGACCATGGAGTATTTTGATGACAAGTCTCATGGAGCACCCTGATGGAAAGGAGCATGGAGCATTGTGATTACAGTTGTCTTGGAACACTGTGATGACAAGAGCATGGAGCATTGTGATGAGAAGTCCATGCAACATTCTGATGACCTGCATCATGGAGCTTTGTGATGACAATGGCTAGAGGCATGGTGATTACAGGGGTCGTGGAGCATTGTGATGAAAACGGCATGGATCATTGTGATGACAAAGGCATGGAGCCTTGCCATGACAGGGTTCAAGGAGCTCCCTGACGACAAGTGTCAGGGAGCATTGTGATGAAAAGTGTATTGAGCATTGTGATGACAGAGTTCATGGAGCATTGTGATGAGTAGACCATGGATAAATGTGATGACGAGCGTCATGGGGCGTTGTGATGACAAGTGTTATGGAACATTGTGATCACAAGGGTTTGGAGCATTGTGATGACAGAGGTCATGGAGCATTTTGATTTCATTGTGATGACAAAATCATGAAGCATTATGATGAAGGGCATGGTGCATTGTGATGATAGGGTTCATGGAGCACTGAGATGAAAAGTGTCATGGAGCATTGTTATGACAGGTGTCTTGAAGCATTGTGATGACAAGGGCATGGAGCATTGTGATGAGAAGGCCAAGGAGAATTCTGATGACATGCGTCATGGAGCTTCGTGATGACAAGGGCATAGAGCATTGTGATTACAGGGGTCTTGGAGCATTGAGAAGAAAAGGGGCATGGAGCATTGTGATTCCAGGGGTATTGGAGCATTGTGATGACAAGGGAATCGAGCATTGTGATGAAATAGTCATGGAACCTTTTCATGACACGGTTCAAGGAGGATTCTGATGACAAGTGTCAGGGAGCATTGTGATGACAAAAGTCATGAAGCACTGTGATGACAAGGATATTGGAGCATTGTGATGAGAAGTTCATGGAGCATTGGGCTGAAAATGTTCATGGAGTATTGTGATGACAGGAGTCATGGAGCATTGTGATGACAAGGGAATGGAGCATTGAGATGACAAGACCCTGGATCATTGTGATGAGAAGACCATGGAGCCTTGTGATGACAAGTCTCATGGAGCATTCTGATGAAAAGTGGCAGGGAGCATTGTGATTACAGGGGTCTTGGAGCATTGTGATGACAATGGCATGGAACAATTTGATGTGAATGCCATGGAGCTTTCTGATGATATGTGTCATGGAGTTTTGTGATGAAAAGGGCATGGAGCATTGTGATTAAAGGGGTCTTGGGGCACTGTGATGACAATGGTCATGGAGCCTTGTGATGAAAAGGCCTTGATGGCAGGGGTCATGGAGCATTCTTATGACAGTGGTAATGGAGCATTGTGATGACAAAGGCATGGAGCATTTTGATGAGAAGGGCATCGAGCATTGTGATAACAAGCATCATGGAGCTTTGAGATGACAAAGTCATGGAGCAATGTGATGAGTGGGTTCATGGAGCATTGTGATGACAATGGCATGGAGCATTGTGATGCCAAAGGTCATGGACCTTTGTGATGACAAAGGTCATGGAGCATTTTGCTGACAAGGGCATGGTGCACTGTGATGAGTAGGACAGAGAGCAATGTGATGACAGGGTCATGGAGCTATTGGATGAAAAGTGTCATGGAACATTTTGATGACAGGGGTTATTGATCACTGTGATGTCAAGGGTCATCGAGCATTGTGATGAAAAGTGTCATGGTGCATTTTGATGACAGGTGTTATAGAACATTGTGATGTCAGGGGTCATGGAGCAGTGTGATGATAAGGGTATGTAGCATTGTGATGACAGGGGTCATGGAACATTGTGATGACATGGTTGAGGGAGTATTGGGATGACTAGTGATGGAACATTGTGATATCAGTGGTGAGAGAGCATTTTGATGAGAATTGCATGGAGAAATTTGATGACAAGTTTTATGGAGCATTGTGATGACAAGCTTGTGGAGAATTGTGATGACAAGCGCATGGCATATTGTGATGACATGTGTCATGGAGCATTGTGCTGACAAGCACATGGAGCATTGTGGTGACAATGACATGGAGCATTGTGATGACACAGGCATGACAAATTGGTCTGACAAGTTACATGGATTATTGTGATGACAGTGGGCATGGCGAATTGTGATGACAAGGGCATGGAGCATGGTGATGACAAGTTTATGGAGTATTGTGAAGACAGGTGTCCGGGAGCATTGTGATGACATATGTTCTGGTCCATTGTGATGAGAATGGCATGGGTAATTGAGATGCCAAGTGTCATGGAGGATTGTGATGTCAAACGTAATGGAGCGTTGTGATGACAAGGTCTTGGAGCATTGTGATCACAAGGACAAGGAGCATTGTGATGACAAAGGCCATTGAGAAGTTTGATGACAAGGTCTTGAAGCACTGTGATGACAAGCGCATGTACCTTGCTATGACAGTGGTCATGGAGCATTGCGATTACAAATGCATGGAGAATGGTGATGACAAGAGCATGTAACATTGTGATGAGAAGTGTTTTGGAGCCTTGTGATTGCAAGGACGTAGAGAATTGTGATGACAGGGACATGGAGCATTGTGAGGACCAGGGCATGGAGCACTGTGATGACAAGAACGTGGAGCATTGTGATGAGAAGTCCATTGATAATTGTTATGACGAGTGTCATGGAGCACTGTAATGACAAGGGGCATGGAGCATTGTGAGGACAGGTGTCATGGAGCATTGTGGTGATAGGGGTCATGGAGCATTGTGAGGACAAGTGTCATGGAGCATTCTGAGGACAAGCTTGTGGAGTATTGTGATGACAATGGCATGGAGCATTGTGATGGAAAGGGTATGGATAATTGTAATGAAAAAGGCATGGATCCTTTTCATGACAGGATTCAAGGAGCATTCCGAAGACAAGTGTCACGGATCATTGTGATGACAAGTGTATTGAGCATTGTGATGACAAAGGTCATGGAGCATTGAGATGACAAGGGCATGGAGTATTGTGATGACAGGCATCATGGAGCGTTGTGATGACAAGTGTTATGGAACATTGTGATCACACGGGTTTGGAGCATTGCGATGACAGAGTTCATGGATCATATTGATTTCAAGGAGCATGGATCTTTGTGATGACAAGGACATGAAGCAATGTGATCCCAAGATGCATGGAGGATTGTGATGACAATGGTAATGGAGGAATGTGATGACAAGCGCATGGAGCATTGTGATGAAAAGGTCATGTAGCGTTTTGGTGACAAAGGCATGGAGCATTGTCATGACAAGTGTCATGGAGCACTATGATGACAAACGTCACGTAGCATTGTGATTACAGGACTCATGGAGCATTGGGATGGCACGGCCAAGGATCATTGTGTTGACAAGTGATATGGAGAATTTTGATGACAAGAGTCCCGGATCATTGTGTTGTCAGGGGTCATGGAGCGTTGTGATGACAGTTGTCATGGAGCATTGGGATGACAAGGGTCATGGAGCATTGTGATCATAAGGTTATGGAGCATTGGGCTGAAAATGTTCATGGAGTATTGTGATGAGAGGTGTCATGGAGCATTGTGATGACAAGGGAATGGAGCATTGTGATGACAATGTCCTGGAGCATTTAATGAGAAGACCATGGAGCCATGTGAGGACAAGTCTCATGGAGCATTCTCACGAAAATCGGCATGGAGAATTGTGATTTCTGTGGTCTTGGAGCTTTGTGATGAATAGGGCATGGAGCCTTGTGATGAAAATGGCATGGAGCCTTACCATGACAGGGTTCCAAGAGCATATTGACATCAAGTGTCAGGGACCACTGTGATGACAAGTGTATTGAGCATGGTGATACCAAAGCTCATGGAGCATTGTGATGAGAAGACCATGGATAATTTTGATGACGAGCGTCATGCGGCGTTGTGAGGACAAGTGTTATGGAACATTGTGATCACAAGGGATTGGAGCCTTGTGATGACAGAGGTCATGGAGCATTTTGAGTTCATTCTGATGACAATAGCATGAAGCACTATGATGATGGGCATGGTGCATTGTGATGACAGTGTTCATGGATCAATGAGATGAAAAGGTGCATGGAACATTGTAGTTACAAGTGTCTTGGAGCTTTGTGATGAGAAGGGCATGCAGCATTGTGATAAGAAGGCCATGGAGGATTCTGATGACATGCGTCATGGAGCTTTGTGATGACAAGAGCATGGAGCATTGTGATGAGAAGACCATGGATAATGGTGATGACGAGCGTCATGGGGCGTTGGGATGAAAAGTGTTATGGAACATTGAGATCTCAAGGCTTTAGAGCATTGTGATGGCAGATGTCATGGAGCATTTTGATTCCATTTTGGTTACAATAGCGTGAAGCAATATGATGATGGACATGTTGCATTGTGAATACAGGGTTCATGGAGCTTTGAGAGAAAAAGTGGCATGGAGCTTTGTGATTACAGGGTTTTTGGAGCATTGTGATGACAAGGGCACGGAACACTTTGATACATGGGTCATGTAGGATTGTAACGACAAGGGCATGGATAATTGTGATGACAAGAGCATGTAACATTGTGATGAGAAGTGTCATGGAGCCTTGTGATGACAAAGACGTAGAGAATTGTGATGACAAGGGACATGGAGCATTGTGATGACCAGAGCATGGAGCATTGGTCTGACAAGTTTCATGGATTATTGTGATGACAAATGTCATGGAGCATTTTAGATGACAATTGCGTGGGGCATTGTGATGGGAAGAGCAGGGAGCATTGTGATGACAAGGTTTATGGAGCATTGTGATGAGAAGCGCAAGTCACATTTTGATGCCATGGGTCATGGAGCACAGTGCTGACAAGGTCATTCAGCTTTGTTATGACAAGGGTCATGGAGCATTGAGATGAAAAGGGGCATGGAGCATTGTGATTACAAGGGTCTAGGAGCTTTGGATGACAGAGGTCATGGATCATTTTGATTTGATTGTGATGAAAATAGCCTGAAGCATTATGATGATGGGCATTGTCCATTGAGATGACAGGTGTAATGGAGCATTGAGATGAAAAGGGGCATGGAGCATTGTGATTTCAGTGGTATAGGAGCATTGTGATGACAAGAGCATGGAGCATTGTGATGAAAAGTGCTTGGAGCCTTTTCATGACATGTTTCAAGGAGCATTCTGAAGACGAGTGTCAGGGAGCATTGTGATGACAACTCTCTTTAGCATTGTGATGACAAAGATCATGGAGCACTGTGATGACAGGTGTCATCGAGCATTGTGATGAGAAGGTCATGGAGCATTGGGCTGAAAATATTCATGGAGTATTGTGGTGAGAGGGTTCATGGATCCTTTTGATGGCAATGGAATGGAGCATTGTGATGACAAGGTCCTGGAGTATTGTGAAGAGAAGACCATGGAGCCTTGTGATGACAAGTCTAATGGAGCATTCTGATGAAAAGGGGCATGGAGCATTGTGATTACAGGGCCCTGGAGCCTTGTAATGACAAGAGCAAGGAGTATTGTGATGAGAAGGCCATGGAGCATTCTCTTGATTTGTGTCATGGTGTTTTGTGATGACAAGGGCATGGACCATTGTGATTGCAGGCGTCTTGGAGCATTGTGATGACAAGGGTCATCGAGCCTTGTGAGGAGAAGGCCGTGGGACATTATGATGGGGAGGTCATTGAGCATTTTTATGACGGGGGTAATGGAGCATAGTGATGAAAAGGTCACGGTACATAGGTCTATAAAATTTCATGGATTATTGTGATGACAGTGGGTATGGAGCATTGTGATGACAAGGGCTCCGAACACTGTGATACATGGGTCATGGAGGATTGTAATGACATGGGCATGAAGCATTGTGATGAGAAGGGCATTGAGAATTGTGATGACAAGCGTCATGGAGCTTTGTGATGACAAGGGTCATGGAGCTGTGTGATAACAAATGTCATGGAGCAGTTTGATGACAAGGGCATGGTGCATTGTGATGAGAAGGGCAGGGAGCATTGTGATGACAGGTGTTATGGAACATTGTGATGTCAGGGCTCATGGAGCATTGTGATGATATGGGCATGTAGCATGGTGATGACAGGTGTCATGGAACATTGTGAGATGACAAGTGTTTTGAGCATTGTGATGACATACATCTTGGATCATTGAAATGACAAGGGCATGGAGTAATGTGATGACAGGCAGCATGGAGCATTGTGATGAGTGTGTTATGGAACATAGTGATCACAAGGGTTTGGAGCATAGTGATGACAGTGGTCATGGATCATTTTGATTTCAAGGAGCATGGAACATTGTGATGACAAGAGCATGAAGCAATGTGATCCCAAGTTTCAGGGAGGATTGTGATGACAATGGTAATGGAGTATTGTGATGAAAATCACATGGAGCACTGTGATGACAAGGTCATGTAGCATTTTGCTGACAAAGGCATGGAGCATTGTGATGAGAAGTGTCATGAAACATTGTGATAACAGGGGTCATAGAGCATTAGGATGACAAGAGCATGGACCATTTTGATGAGAAGAGTCATGGAGCATTTTGATGACAAGAGCCACAGATCATTGTGTGGTCAGGGGTCCTTGAGCGTTGTGATGACAGTGGTCATGGAGGATTTGGCTGAAAATGTTCTTGGAGCATTATGAACACAAGGGAATGGAGCATTGTGGTGACAATATCCTGGAGCATTGTGCTGAGTTGACCATGGAGTATTTTGATGACAAGTCTCATGGAGCACCCTGATGGAAAGGAGCATGGAGCATTGTGATTACAGTTGTCTTGGAACACTGTGATGGCAAGAGCATGGAGCATTGTGATGAGAAGTCCATGCAACATTCTGATGACCTGCATCATGGAGCTTTGTGATGACAATGGCTAGAGGCATGGTGATTACAGGGGTCGTGGAGCATTGTGATGAAAACGGCATGGATCATTGTGATGACAAAGGCATGGAGCCTTGCCATGACAGGGTTCAAGGAGCTCCCTGACGACAAGTGTCAGGGAGCATTGTGATGAAAAGTGTATTGAGCATTGTGATGACAGAGTTCATGGAGCATTGTGATGAGTAGACCATGGATAAATGTGATGACGAGCGTCATGGGGCGTTGTGATGACAAGTGTTATGGAACATTGTGATCACAAGGGTTTGGAGCATTGTGATGACAGAGGTCATGGAGCATTTTGATTTCATTGTGATGACAAAATCATGAAGCATTATGATGAAGGGCATGGTGCATTGTGATGATAGGGTTCATGGAGCACTGAGATGAAAAGTGTCATGGAGCATTGTTATGACAGGTGTCTTGAAGCATTGTGATGACAAGGGCATGGAGCATTGTGATGAGAAGGCCAAGGAGAATTCTGATGACATGCGTCATGGAGCTTCGTGATGACAAGGTCATAGAGCATTGTGATTACAGGGGTCTTGGAGCATTGAGAAGAAAAGGGGCATGGAGCATTGTGATTCCAGGGGTATTGGAGCATTGTGATGACAAGGGAATCGAGCATTGTGATGAAATAGTCATGGAACCTTTTCATGACACGGTTCAAGGAGGATTCTGATGACAAGTGTCAGGGAGCATTGTGATGACAAAAGTCATGAAGCACTGTGATGACAAGGATATTGGAGCATTGTGATGAGAAGTTCATGGAGCATTGGGCTGAAAATGTTCATGGAGTATTGTGATGACAGGAGTCATGGAGCATTGTGATGACAAGGGAATGGAGCATTGAGATGACAAGACCCTGGATCATTGTGATGAGAAGACCATGGAGCCTTGTGATGACAAGTCTCATGGAGCATTCTGATGAAAAGTGGCATGGAGCATTGTGATTACAGGGGTCTTGGAGCATTGTGATGACAATGGCATGGAACAATTTGATGTGAATGCCATGGAGCTTTCTGATGATATGTGTCATGGAGTTTTGTGATGAAAAGGGCATGGAGCATTGTGATTAAAGGGGTCTTGGGGCACTGTGATGACAATGGTCATGGAGCCTTGTGATGAAAAGGCCTTGATGGCAGGGGTCATGGAGCATTCTTATGACAGTGGTAATGGAGCATTGTGATGACAAAGGCATGGAGCATTTTGATGAGAAGGGCATCGAGCATTGTGATAACAAGCATCATGGAGCTTTGAGATGACAAAGTCATGGAGCAATGTGATGAGTGGGTTCATGGAGCATTGTGATGACAATGGCATGGAGCATTGTGATGCCAAAGGTCATGGACCTTTGTGATGACAAAGGTCATGGAGCATTTTGCTGACAAGGGCATGGTGCACTGTGATGAGTAGGACAGAGAGCAATGTGATGACAGGGTCATGGAGCAATTGGATGAAAAGTGTCATGGAACATTTTGATGACAGGGGTTATTGATCACTGTGATGTCAAGGGTCATCGAGCATTGTGATGAAAAGTGTCATGGTGCATTTTGATGACAGGTGTTATAGAACATTGTGATGTCAGGGGTCATGGAGCAGTGTGATGATAAGGGTATGTAGCATTGTGATGACAGGGGTCATGGAACATTGTGATGACATGGTTGAGGGAGTATTGGGATGACTAGTGATGGAACATTGTGATATCAGTGGTGAGAGAGCATTTTGATGAGAATTGCATGGAGAAATTTGATGACAAGATTTATGGAGCATTGTGATGACAAGCTTGTGGAGAATTGTGATGACAAGCGCATGGCATATTGTGATGACATGTGTCATGGAGCATTGTGCTGACAAGCACATGGAGCATTGTGGTGACAATGACATGGAGCATTGTGATGACACAGGCATGACAAATTGGTCTGACAAGTTACATGGATTATTGTGATGACAGTGGGCATGGCGAATTGTGATGACAAGGGCATGGAGCATGGTGATGACAAGTTTATGGAGTATTGTGAAGACAGGTGTCCGGGAGCATTGTGATGACATATGTTCTGGTCCATTGTGATGAGAATGGCATGGGTAATTGTGATGCCAAGTGTCATGGAGGATTGTGATGTCAAACGTAATGGAGCGTTGTGATGACAAGGTCTTGGAGCATTGTGATGACAAGGGCAAGGAGCATTGTGATGACAAGGGCCATTGAGAAGTTTGATGACAAGGTCTTGAAGCATTGTGATGACAAGCGCATGTACCTTGCTATGACAGTGGTCATGGAGCATTGCGATTACAAATGCATGGAGAATGGTGATGACAAGAGCATGTAACATTGTGATGAGAAGTGTTTTGGAGCATTGTGATTGCAAGGACGTAGAGAATTGTGATGACAGGGACATGGAGCATTGTGAGGACCAGGGCATGGAGCACTGTGATGACAAGAACGTGGAGCATTGTGATGAGAAGTCCATGGATAATTGTTATGACGAGTGTCATGGAGCACTGTAATGACAAGGGGCATGGAGCATTGTGAGGACAGGTGTCATGGAGCATTGTGGTGATAGGGGTCATGGAGCATTGTGAGGACGAGTGTCATGGAGCATTCTGAGGACAAGCTTGTGGAGTATTGTGATGACAATGGCATGGAGCATTGTGATGGAAAGGGTATGGATAATTGTAATGAAAAAGGCATGGATCCTTTTCATGACAGGATTCAAGGAGCATTCCGAAGACAAGTGTCACGGATCATTGTGATGACAAGTGTATTGAGCATTGTGATGACAAAGGTCATGGAGCATTGAGATGACAAGGGCATGGAGTATTGTGATGACAGGCATCATGGAGCGTTGTGATGACAAGTGTTATGGAACATTGTGATCACACGGGTTTGGAGCATTGCGATGACAGAGTTCATGGATCATATTGATTTCAAGGAGCATGGATCTTTGTGATGACAAGGACATGAAGCAATGTGATCCCAAGATGCATGGAGGATTGTGATGACAATGGTAATGGAGGAATGTGATGACAAGCGCATGGAGCATTGTGATGAAAAGGTCATGTAGCGTTTTGGTGACAAAGGCATGGAGCATTGTCATGACAAGTGTCATGGAGCACTATGATGACAAACGTCACGTAGCATTGTGATTTCAGGACTCATGGAGCATTGGGATGGCACGGCCAAGGATCATTGTGTTGACAAGTGATATGGAGAATTTTGATGACAAGAGTCCCGGATCATTGTGTTGTCAGGGGTCATGGAGCGTTGTGATGACAGTTGTCATGGAGCATTGGGATGACAAGGGTCATGGAGCATTGTGATCATAAGGTTATGGAGCATTGGGCTGAAAATATTCATGGAGTATTGTGATGAGAGGTGTCATGGAGCATCGTGATGACAAGGGAATGGAGCATTGTGATGACAATGTCCTGGAGCATTTAATGAGAAGACCATGGAGCCATGTGATGACAAGTCTCATGGAGCATTCTCACGAAAATCGGCATGGAGAATTGTGATTTCTGTGGTCTTGGAGCTTTGTGATGAATAGGGCATGGAGCCTTGTGATGAAAATGGCATGGAGCCTTACCATGACAGGGTTCCAAGAGCATATTGACATCAAGTGTCAGGGACCACTGTGATGACAAGTGTATTGAGCATGGTGATACCAAAGCTCATGGAGCATTGTGATGAGAAGACCATGGATAATTTTGATGACGAGCGTCATGCGGCGTTGTGAGGACAAGTGTTATGGAACATTGTGATCACAAGGGATTGGAGCCTTGTGATGACAGAGGTCATGGAGCATTTTGAGTTCATTCTGATGACAATAGCATGAAGCACTATGATGATGGGCATGGTGCATTGTGATGACAGTGTTCATGGAGCAATGAGATGAAAAGGTGCATGGAACATTGTAGTTACAAGTGTCTTGGAGCTTTGTGATGAGAAGGGCATGCAGCATTGTGATAAGAAGGCCATGGAGGATTCTGATGACAGGCGTCATGGAGCTTTGTGATGACAAGAGCATGGAGCATTGTGATGAGAAGACCATGGATAATGGTGATGACGAGCGTCATGGGGCGTTGTGATGAAAAGTGTTATGGAACATTGAGATCTCAAGGCTTTAGAGCATTGTGATGGCAGATGTCATGGAGCATTTTGATTTCATTTTGGTTACAATAGCGTGAAGCAATATGATGATGGACATGTTGCATTGTGAATACAGGGTTCATGGAGCTTTGAGAGAAAAAGTGGCATGGAGCTTTGTGATTACAGGGTTTTTGGAGCATTGTGATGACAAGGGCACGGAACACTTTGATACATGGGTCATGTAGGATTGTAACGACAAGGGCATGGATAATTGTGATGACAAGAGCATGTAACATTCTGATGAGAAGTGTCATGGAGCATTGTGATGACAAAGACGTAGAGAATTGTGATGACAAGGGACATGGAGCATTGTGATGACCAGAGCATGGAGCATTGGTCTGACAAGTTTCGTGGATTATTGTGATGACAAATGTCATGGAGCATTTTAGATGACAATTGCGTGGGGCATTGTGATGGGAAGAGCAGGGAGCATTGTGATGACAAGGTTTATGGAGCATTGTGATGACAAGCGCAAGTCACATTTTGATGCCATGGGTCATGGAGCACAGTGCTGACAAGGTCATTCAGCTTTGTTATGACAAGGGTCATGGAGCATTGAGATGAAAAGGGGCATGGAGCATTGTGATTACAAGGGTCTAGGAGCTTTGGATGACAGAGGTCATGGATCATTTTGATTTGATTGTGATGAAAATAGCCTGAAGCATTATGATGATGGGCATTGTCCATTGAGATGACAGGTGTAATGGAGCATTGAGATGAAAAGGGGCATGGAGCATTGTGATTTCAGTGGTATAGGAGCATTGTGATGACAAGAGCATGGAGCATTGTGATGAAAAGTGCTTGGAGCCTTTTCATGACATGTTTCAAGGAGCATTCTGAAGACGAGTGTCAGGGAGCATTGTGATGACAACTCTCTTTAGCATTGTGATGACAAAGATCATGGAGCACTGTGATGACAGGTGTCATCGAGCATTGTGATGAGAAGGTCATGGAGCATTGGGCTGAAAATATTCATGGAGTATTGTGGTGAGAGGGTTCATGGATCCTTTTGATGGCAATGGAATGGAGCATTGTGATGACAAGGTCCTGGAGTATTGTGAAGAGAAGACCATGGAGCCTTGTGATGACAAGTCTAATGGAGCATTCTGATGAAAAGGGGCATGGAGCATTGTGATTACAGGGCCCTGGAGCCTTGTAATGACAAGAGCAAGGAGTATTGTGATGAGAAGGCCATGGAGCATTCTCTTGATTTGTGTCATGGTGTTTTGTGATGACAAGGGCATGGACCATTGTGATTGCAGGCGTCTTGGAGCATTGTGATGACAAGGGTCATCGAGCCTTGTGAGGAGAAGGCCGTGGGACATTATGATGGGGAGGTCATTGAGCATTTTTATGACGGGGGTAATGGAGCATAGTGATGAAAAGGTCACGGTACATAGGTCTATAAAATTTCATGGATTATTGTGATGACAGTGGGTATGGAGCATTGTGATGACAAGGGCTCCGAACACTGTGATACATGGGTCATGGAGGATTGTAATGACATGGGCATGAAGCATTGTGATGAGAAGGGCATTGAGAATTGTGATGACAAGCGTCATGGAGCTTTGTGATGACAAGGGTCATGGAGCTGTGTGATAACAAATGTCATGGAGCAGTTTGATGACAAGGGCATGGTGCATTGTGATGAGAAGGGCAGGGAGCATTGTGATGACAGGTGTTATGGAACATTGTGATGTCAGGGCTCATGGAGCATTGTGATGATATGGGCATGTAGCATGGTGATGACAGGTGTCATGGAACATTGTGAGATGACAAGTGTTTTGAGCATTGTGATGACATACATCTTGGATCATTGAAATGACAAGGGCATGGAGTAATGTGATGACAGGCAGCATGGAGCATTGTGATGAGTGTGTTATGGAACATAGTGATCACAAGGGTTTGGAGCATAGTGATGACAGTGGTCATGGATCATTTTGATTTCAAGGAGCATGGAACATTGTGATGACAAGGGCATGAAGCAATGTGATCCCAAGTTTCAGGGAGGATTGTGATGACAATGGTAATGGAGTATTGTGATGAAAATCACATGGAGCACTGTGATGACAAGGTCATGTAGCATTTTGCTGACAAAGGCATGGAGCATTGTGATGAGAAGTGTCATGAAACATTGTGATAACAGGGGTCATAGAGCATTAGGATGACAAGAGCATGGACCATTTTGATGAGAAGAGTCATGGAGCATTTTGATGACAAGAGCCACAGATCATTGTGTGGTCAGGGGTCCTTGAGCGTTGTGATGACAGTGGTCATGGAGGATTTGGCTGAAAATGTTCTTGGAGCATTATGAACACAAGGGAATGGAGCATTGTGGTGACAATATCCTGGAGCATTGTGCTGAGTTGACCATGGAGTATTTTGATGACAAGTCTCATGGAGCACCCTGATGGAAAGGAGCATGGAGCATTGTGATTACAGTTGTCTTGGAACACTGTGATGACAAGAGCATGGAGCATTGTGATGAGAAGTCCATGCAACATTCTGATGACCTGCATCATGGAGCTTTGTGATGACAATGGCTAGAGGCATGGTGATTACAGGGGTCGTGGAGCATTGTGATGAAAACGGCATGGATCATTGTGATGACAAAGGCATGGAGCCTTGCCATGACAGGGTTCAAGGAGCTCCCTGACGACAAGTGTCAGGGAGCATTGTGATGAAAAGTGTATTGAGCATTGTGATGACAGAGTTCATGGAGCATTGTGATGAGTAGACCATGGATAAATGTGATGACGAGCGTCATGGGGCGTTGTGATGACAAGTGTTATGGAACATTGTGATCACAAGGGTTTGGAGCATTGTGATGACAGAGGTCATGGAGCATTTTGATTTCATTGTGATGACAAAATCATGAAGCATTATGATGAAGGGCATGGTGCATTGTGATGATAGGGTTCATGGAGCACTGAGATGAAAAGTGTCATGGAGCATTGTTATGACAGGTGTCTTGAAGCATTGTGATGACAAGGGCATGGAGCATTGTGATGAGAAGGCCAAGGAGAATTCTGATGACATGCGTCAAGGAGCTTCGTGATGACAAGGTCATAGAGCATTGTGATTACAGGGGTCTTGGAGCATTGAGAAGAAAAGGGGCATGGAGCATTGTGATTCCAGGGGTATTGGAGCATTGTGATGACAAGGGAATCGAGCATTGTGATGAAATAGTCATGGAACCTTTTCATGACACGGTTCAAGGAGGATTCTGATGACAAGTGTCAGGGAGCATTGTGATGACAAAAGTCATGAAGCACTGTGATGACAAGGATATTGGAGCATTGTGATGAGAAGTTCATGGAGCATTGGGCTGAAAATGTTCATGGAGTATTGTGATGACAGGAGTCATGGAGCATTGTGATGACAAGGGAATGGAGCATTGAGATGACAAGACCCTGGATCATTGTGATGAGAAGACCATGGAGCCTTGTGATGACAAGTCTCATGGAGCATTCTGATGAAAAGTGGCATGGAGCATTGTGATTACAGGGGTCTTGGAGCATTGTGATGACAATGGCATGGAACAATTTGATGTGAATGCCATGGAGCTTTCTGATGATATGTGTCATGGAGTTTTGTGATGAAAAGGGCATGGAGCATTGTGATTAAAGGGGTCTTGGGGCACTGTGATGACAATGGTCATGGAGCCTTGTGATGAAAAGGCCTTGATGGCAGGGGTCATGGAGCATTCTTATGACAGTGGTAATGGAGCATTGTGATGACAAAGGCATGGAGCATTTTGATGAGAAGGGCATCGAGCATTGTGATAACAAGCATCATGGAGCTTTGAGATGACAAAGTCATGGAGCAATGTGATGAGTGGGTTCATGGAGCATTGTGATGACAATGGCATGGAGCATTGTGATGCCAAAGGTCATGGACCTTTGTGATGACAAAGGTCATGGAGCATTTTGCTGACAAGGGCATGGTGCACTGTGATGAGTAGGACAGAGAGCAATGTGATGACAGGGTCATGGAGCTATTGGATGAAAAGTGTCATGGAACATTTTGATGACAGGGGTTATTGATCACTGTGATGTCAAGGGTCATCGAGCATTGTGATGAAAAGTGTCATGGTGCATTTTGATGACAGGTGTTATAGAACATTGTGATGTCAGGGGTCATGGAGCAGTGTGATGATAAGGGTATGTAGCATTGTGATGACAGGGGTCATGGAACATTGTGATGACATGGTTGAGGGAGTATTGGGATGACTAGTGATGGAACATTGTGATATCAGTGGTGAGAGAGCATTTTGATGAGAATTGCATGGAGAAATTTGATGACAAGTTTTATGGAGCATTGTGATGACAAGCTTGTGGAGAATTGTGATGACAAGCGCATGGCATATTGTGATGACATGTGTCATGGAGCATTGTGCTGACAAGCACATGGAGCATTGTGGTGACAATGACATGGAGCATTGTGATGACACAGGCATGACAAATTGGTCTGACAAGTTACATGGATTATTGTGATGACAGTGGGCATGGCGAATTGTGATGACAAGGGCATGGAGCATGGTGATGACAAGTTTATGGAGTATTGTGAAGACAGGTGTCCGGGAGCATTGTGATGACATATGTTCTGGTCCATTGTGATGAGAATGGCATGGGTAATTGAGATGCCAAGTGTCATGGAGGATTGTGATGTCAAACGTAATGGAGCGTTGTGATGACAAGGTCTTGGAGCATTGTGATGACAAGGGCAAGGAGCATTGTGATGACAAAGGCCATTGAGAAGTTTGATGACAAGGTCTTGAAGCATTGTGATGACAAGCGCATGTACCTTGCTATGACAGTGGTCATGGAGCATTGCGATTACAAATGCATGGAGAATGGTGATGACAAGAGCATGTAACATTGTGATGAGAAGTGTTTTGGAGCATTGTGATTGCAAGGACGTAGAGAATTGTGATGACAGGGACATGGAGCATTGTGAGGACCAGGGCATGGAGCACTGTGATGACAAGAACGTGGAGCATTGTGATGAGAAGTCCATTGATAATTGTTATGACGAGTGTCATGGAGCACTGTAATGACAAGGGGCATGGAGCATTGTGAGGACAGGTGTCATGGAGCATTGTGGTGATAGGGGTCATGGAGCATTGTGAGGACAAGCTTGTGGAGTATTGTGATGACAATGGCATGGAGCATTGTGATGGAAAGGGTATGGATAATTGTAATGAAAAAGGCATGGATCCTTTTCATGACAGGATTCAAGGAGCATTCCGAAGACAAGTGTCACGGATCATTGTGATGACAAGTGTATTGAGCATTGTGATGACAAAGGTCATGGAGCATTGAGATGACAAGGGCATGGAGTATTGTGATGACAGGCATCATGGAGCGTTGTGATGACAAGTGTTATGGAACATTGTGATCACACGGGTTTGGAGCATTGCGATGACAGAGTTCATGGATCATATTGATTTCAAGGAGCATGGATCTTTGTGATGACAAGGACATGAAGCAATGTGATCCCAAGATGCATGGAGGATTGTGATGACAACGGTAATGGAGGAATGTGATGACAAGCGCATGGAGCATTGTGATGAAAAGGTCATGTAGCGTTTTGGTGACAAAGGCATGGAGCATTGTCATGACAAGTGTCATGGAGCACTATGATGACAAACGTCACGTAGCATTGTGATTTCAGGACTCATGGAGCATTGGGATGGCACGGCCAAGGATCATTGTGTTGACAAGTGATATGGAGAATTTTGATGACAAGAGTCCCGGATCATTGTGTTGTCAGGGGTCATGGAGCGTTGTGATGACAGTTGTCATGGAGCATTGGGATGACAAGGGTCATGGAGCATTGTGATCATAAGGTTATGGAGCATTGGGCTGAAAATGTTCATGGATTATTGTGATGAGAGGTGTCATGGAGCATCGTGATGACAAGGGAATGGAGCATTGTGATGACAATGTCCTGGAGCATTTAATGAGAAGACCATGGAGCCATGTGATGACAAGTCTCATGGAGCATTCTCACGAAAATCGGCATGGAGAATTGTGATTTCTGTGGTCTTGGAGCTTTGTGATGAATAGGGCATGGAGCCTTGTGATGAAAATGGCATGGAGCCTTACCATGACAGGGTTCCAAGAGCATATTGACATCAAGTGTCAGGGACCACTGTGATGACAAGTGTATTGAGCATGGTGATACCAAAGCTCATGGAGCATTGTGATGAGAAGACCATGGATAATTTTGATGACGAGCGTCATGGGGCGTTGTGAGGACAAGTGTTATGGAACATTGTGATCACAAGGGATTGGAGCCTTGTGATGACAGAGGTCATGGAGCATTTTGAGTTCATTCTGATGACAATAGCATGAAGCACTATGATGATGGGCATGGTGCATTGTGATGACAGTGTTCATGGAGCAATGAGATGAAAAGGTGCATGGAACATTGTAGTTACAAGTGTCTTGGAGCTTTGTGATGAGAAGGGCATGCAGCATTGTGATAAGAAGGCCATGGAGGATTCTGATGACATGCGTCATGGAGCTTTGTGATGACAAGAGCATGGAGCATTGTGATGAGAAGACCATGGATAATGGTGATGACGAGCGTCATGGGGCGTTGGGATGAAAAGTGTTATGGAACATTGAGATCTCAAGGCTTTAGAGCATTGTGATGGCAGATGTCATGGAGCATTTTGATTCCATTTTGGTTACAATAGCGTGAAGCAATATGATGATGGACATGTTGCATTGTGAATACAGGGTTCATGGAGCTTTGAGAGAAAAAGTGGCATGGAGCTTTGTGATTACAGGGTTTTTGGAGCATTGTGATGACAAGGGCACGGAACACTTTGATACATGGGTCATGTAGGATTGTAACGACAAGGGCATGGATAATTGTGATGACAAGAGCATGTAACATTCTGATGAGAAGTGTCATGGAGCATTGTGATTACAAAGACGTAGAGAATTGTGATGACAAGGGACATGGAGCATTGTGATGACCAGAGCATGGAGCATTGGTCTGACAAGTTTCATGTATTATTGTGATGACAAATGTCATGGAGCATTTTAGATGACAATTGCGTGGGGCATTGTGATGGGAAGAGCAGGGAGCATTGTGATGACAAGGTTTATGGAGCATTGTGATGAGAAGCGCAAGTTACATTTTGATGCCATGGGTCATGGAGCACAGTGCTGACAAGGTCATTCAGCTTTGTTATGACAAGGGTCATGGAGCATTGAGATGAAAAGGGGCATGGAGCATTGTGATTACAAGGGTCTAGGAGCTTTGGATGACAGAGGTCATGGATCATTTTGATTTGATTGTGATGAAAATAGCCTGAAGCATTATGATGATGGGCATTGTCCATTGAGATGACAGGTGTAATGGAGCATTGAGATGAAAAGGGGCATGGAGCATTGTGATTTCAGTGGTATAGGAGCATTGTGATGACAAGAGCATGGAGCATTGTGATGAAAAGTGCTTGGAGCCTTTTCATGACATGTTTCAAGGAGCATTCTGAAGACGAGTGTCAGGGAGCATTGTGATGACAACTCTCTTTAGCATTGTGATGACAAAGATCATGGAGCACTGTGATGACAGGTGTCATCGAGCATTGTGATGAGAAGGTCATGGAGCATTGGGCTGAAAATATTCATGGAGTATTGTGGTGAGAGGGTTCATGGATCCTTTTGATGGCAATGGAATGGAGCATTGTGATGACAAGGTCCTGGAGTATTGTGAAGAGAAGACCATGGAGCCTTGTGATGACAAGTCTAATGGAGCATTCTGATGAAAAGGGGCATGGAGCATTGTGATTACAGGGCCCTGGAGCCTTGTAATGACAAGAGCAAGGAGTATTGTGATGAGAAGGCCATGGAGCATTCTCTTGATTTGTGTCATGGTGTTTTGTGATGACAAGGGCATGGACCATTGTGATTGCAGGCGTCTTGGAGCATTGTGATGACAAGGGTCATCGAGCCTTGTGAGGAGAAGGCCGTGGGACATTATGATGGGGAGGTCATTGAGCATTTTTATGACGGGGGTAATGGAGCATAGTGATGAAAAGGTCACGGTACATAGGTCTATAAAATTTCATGGATTATTGTGATGACAGTGGGTATGGAGCATTGTGATGACAAGGGCTCCGAACACTGTGATACATGGGTCATGGAGGATTGTAATGACATGGGCATGAAGCATTGTGATGAGAAGGGCATTGAGAATTGTGATGACAAGCGTCATGGAGCTTTGTGATGACAAGGGTCATGGAGCTGTGTGATAACAAATGTCATGGAGCAGTTTGATGACAAGGGCATGGTGCATTGTGATGAGAAGGGCAGGGAGCATTGTGATGACAGGTGTTATGGAACATTGTGATGTCAGGGCTCATGGAGCATTGTGATGATATGGGCATGTAGCATGGTGATGACAGGTGTCATGGAACATTGTGAGATGACAAGTGTTTTGAGCATTGTGATGACATACATCTTGGATCATTGAAATGACAAGGGCATGGAGTAATGTGATGACAGGCAGCATGGAGCATTGTGATGAGTGTGTTATGGAACATAGTGATCACAAGGGTTTGGAGCATAGTGATGACAGTGGTCATGGATCATTTTGATTTCAAGGAGCATGGAACATTGTGATGACAAGGGCATGAAGCAATGTGATCCCAAGTTTCAGGGAGGATTGTGATGACAATGGTAATGGAGTATTGTGATGAAAATCACATGGAGCACTGTGATGACAAGGTCATGTAGCATTTTGCTGACAAAGGCATGGAGCATTGTGATGAGAAGTGTCATGAAACATTGTGATAACAGTGGTCATAGAGCATTAGGATGACAAGAGCATGGACCATTTTGATGAGAAGAGTCATGGAGCATTTTGATGACAAGAGCCACAGATCATTGTGTGGTCAGGGGTCCTTGAGCGTTGTGATGACAGTGGTCATGGAGGATTTGGCTGAAAATGTTCTTGGAGCATTATGAACACAAGGGAATGGAGCATTGTGGTGACAATATCCTGGAGCATTGTGCTGAGTTGACCATGGAGTATTTTGATGACAAGTCTCATGGAGCACCCTGATGGAAAGGAGCATGGAGCATTGTGATTACAGTTGTCTTGGAACACTGTGATGACAAGAGCATGGAGCATTGTGATGAGAAGTCCATGCAACATTCTGATGACCTGCATCATGGAGCTTTGTGATGACAATGGCTAGAGGCATGGTGATTACAGGGGTCGTGGAGCATTGTGATGAAAACGGCATGGATCATTGTGATGACAAAGGCATGGAGCCTTGCCATGACAGGGTTCAAGGAGCTCCCTGACGACAAGTGTCAGGGAGCATTGTGATGAAAAGTGTATTGAGCATTGTGATAACAGAGTTCATGGAGCATTGTGATGAGTAGACCATGGATAAATATGATGACGAGCGTCATGGGGTGT
Source organism: Mesoplodon densirostris (assembly GCF_025265405.1). Taxonomy (NCBI): domain Eukaryota; kingdom Metazoa; phylum Chordata; class Mammalia; order Artiodactyla; family Ziphiidae; genus Mesoplodon; species Mesoplodon densirostris. The sequence goes on from NC_082682.1 coordinate 6,451,013, forward strand.
TGTGATGACAAGTGTTATGGAACATTGTGATCACAAGGGTTTGGAGCATTGTGATGACAGAGGTCATGGAGCATTTTGATTTCATTGTGATGACAAAATCATGAAGCATTATGATGAAGGGCATGGTGCATTGTGATGATAGGGTTCATGGAGCACTGAGATGAAAAGTGTCATGGAGCATTGTTATGACAGGTGTCTTGAAGCATTGTGATGACAAGGGCATGGAGCATTGTGATGAGAAGGCCAAGGAGAATTCTGATGACATGCGTCAAGGAGCTTCGTGATGACAAGGTCATAGAGCATTGTGATTACAGGGGTCTTGGAGCATTGAGAAGAAAAGGGGCATGGAGCATTGTGATTCCAGGGGTATTGGAGCATTGTGATGACAAGGGAATCGAGCATTGTGATGAAATAGTCATGGAACCTTTTCATGACACGGTTCAAGGAGGATTCTGATGACAAGTGTCAGGGAGCATTGTGATGACAAAAGTCATGAAGCACTGTGATGACAAGGATATTGGAGCATTGTGATGATAAGTTCATGGAGCATTGGGCTGAAAATGTTCATGGAGTATTGTGATGACAGGAGTCATGGAGCATTGTGATGACAAGGGAATGGAGCATTGAGATGACAAGACCCTGGATCATTGTGATGAGAAGTGGCATGGAGCATTGTGATTACAGGGGTCTTGGAGCATTGTGATGACAATGGCATGGAACAATTTGATGTGAATGCCATGGAGCTTTCTGATGATATGTGTCATGGAGTTTTGTGATGAAAAGGGCATGGAGCATTGTGATTAAAGGGGTCTTGGGGCACTGTGATGACAATGGTCATGGAGCCTTGTGATGAAAAGGCCTTGATGGCAGGGGTCATGGAGCATTCTTATGACAGTGGTAATGGAGCATTGTGATGACAAAGGCATGGAACATTTTGATGAGAAGGGCATCGAGCATTGTGATAACAAGCATCATGGAGCTTTGAGATGACAAAGTCATGGAGCAATGTGATGAGTGGGTTCATGGAGCATTGTGATGACAATGGCATGGAGCATTGTGATGCCAAAGGTCATGGACCTTTGTGATGACAAAGGTCATGGAGCATTTTGCTGACAAGGGCATGGTGCACTGTGATGAGTAGGACAGAGAGCAATGTGATGACAGGGTCATGGAGCAATTGGATGAAAAGTGTCATGGAACATTTTGATGACAGGGGTTATTGATCACTGTGATGTCAAGGGTCATCGAGCATTGTGATGAAAAGTGTCATGGTGCATTTTGATGACAGGTGTTATAGAACATTGTGATGTCAGGGGTCATGGAGCAGTGTGATGATAAGGGTATGTAGCATTGTGATGACAGGGGTCATGGAACATTGTGATGACATGGTTGAGGGAGTATTGGGATGACTAGTGATGGAACATTGTGATATCAGTGGTGAGAGAGCATTTTGATGAGAATTGCATGGAGAAATTTGATGACAAGATTTATGGAGCATTGTGATGACAAGCTTGTGGAGAATTGTGATGACAAGCGCATGGCATATTGTGATGACATGTGTCATGGAGCATTGTGCTGACAAGCACATGGAGCATTGTGGTGACAATGACATGGAGCATTGTGATGACACAGGCATGACAAATTGGTCTGACAAGTTACATGGATTATTGTGATGACAGTGGGCATGGCGAATTGTGATGACAAGGGCATGGAGCATGGTGATGACAAGTTTATGGAGTATTGTGAAGACAGGTGTCCGGGAGCATTGTGATGACATATGTTCTGGTCCATTGTGATGAGAATGGCATGGGTAATTGTGATGCCAAGTGTCATGGAGGATTGTGATGTCAAACGTAATGGAGCGTTGTGATGACAAGGTCTTGGAGCATTGTGATGACAAGGGCAAGGAGCATTGTGATGACAAGGGCCATTGAGAAGTTTGATGACAAGGTCTTGAAGCATTGTGATGACAAGCGCATGTACCTTGCTATGACAGTGGTCATGGAGCATTGCGATTACAAATGCATGGAGAATGGTGATGACAAGAGCATGTAACATTGTGATGAGAAGTGTTTTGGAGCATTGTGATTGCAAGGACGTAGAGAATTGTGATGACAGGGACATGGAGCATTGTGAGGACCAGGGCATGGAGCACTGTGATGACAAGAACGTGGAGCATTGTGATGAGAAGTCCATGGATAATTGTTATGACGAGTGTCATGGAGCACTGTAATGACAAGGGGCATGGAGCATTGTGAGGACAGGTGTCATGGAGCATTGTGGTGATAGGGGTCATGGAGCATTGTGAGGACGAGTGTCATGGAGCATTCTGAGGACAAGCTTGTGGAGTATTGTGATGACAATGGCATGGAGCATTGTGATGGAAAGGGTATGGATAATTGTAATGAAAAAGGCATGGATCCTTTTCATGACAGGATTCAAGGAGCATTCCGAAGACAAGTGTCACGGATCATTGTGATGACAAGTGTATTGAGCATTGTGATGACAAAGGTCATGGAGCATTGAGATGACAAGGGCATGGAGTATTGTGATGACAGGCATCATGGAGCGTTGTGATGACAAGTGTTATGGAACATTGTGATCACACGGGTTTGGAGCATTGCGATGACAGAGTTCATGGATCATATTGATTTCAAGGAGCATGGATCTTTGTGATGACAAGGACATGAAGCAATGTGATCCCAAGATGCATGGAGGATTGTGATGACAATGGTAATGGAGGAATGTGATGACAAGCGCATGGAGCATTGTGATGAAAAGGTCATGTAGCGTTTTGGTGACAAAGGCATGGAGCATTGTCATGACAAGTGTCATGGAGCACTATGATGACAAACGTCACGTAGCATTGTGATTACAGGACTCATGGAGCATTGGGATGGCACGGCCAAGGATCATTGTGTTGACAAGTGATATGGAGAATTTTGATGACAAGAGTCCCGGATCATTGTGTTGTCAGGGGTCATGGAGCGTTGTGATGACAGTTGTCATGGAGCATTGGGATGACAAGGGTCATGGAGCATTGTGATCATAAGGTTATGGAGCATTGGGCTGAAAATGTTCATGGAGTATTGTGATGAGAGGTGTCATGGAGCATCGTGATGACAAGGGAATGGAGCATTGTGATGACAATGTCCTGGAGCATTTAATGAGAAGACCATGGAGCCATGTGATGACAAGACTCATGGAGCATTCTCACGAAAATCGGCATGGAGAATTGTGATTTCTGTGGTCTTGGAGCTTTGTGATGAATAGGGCATGGAGCCTTGTGATGAAAATGGCATGGAGCCTTACCATGACAGGGTTCCAAGAGCATATTGACATCAAGTGTCAGGGACCACTGTGATGACAAGTGTATTGAGCATGGTGATACCAAAGCTCATGGAGCATTGTGATGAGAAGACCATGGATAATTTTGATGACGAGCGTCATGCGGCGTTGTGAGGACAAGTGTTATGGAACATTGTGATCACAAGGGATTGGAGCCTTGTGATGACAGAGGTCATGGAGCATTTTGAGTTCATTCTGATGACAATAGCATGAAGCACTATGATGATGGGCATGGTGCATTGTGATGACAGTGTTCATGGAGCAATGAGATGAAAAGGTGCATGGAACATTGTAGTTACAAGTGTCTTGGAGCTTTGTGATGAGAAGGGCATGCAGCATTGTGATAAGAAGGCCATGGAGGATTCTGATGACAGGCGTCATGGAGCTTTGTGATGACAAGAGCATGGAGCATTGTGATGAGAAGACCATGGATAATGGTGATGACGAGCGTCATGGGGCGTTGGGATGAAAAGTGTTATGGAACATTGAGATCTCAAGGCTTTAGAGCATTGTGATGGCAGATGTCATGGAGCATTTTGATTTCATTTTGGTTACAATAGCGTGAAGCAATATGATGATGGACATGTTGCATTGTGAATACAGGGTTCATGGAGCTTTGAGAGAAAAAGTGGCATGGAGCTTTGTGATTACAGGGTTTTTGGAGCATTGTGATGACAAGGGCACGGAACACTTTGATACATGGGTCATGTAGGATTGTAACGACAAGGGCATGGATAATTGTGATGACAAGAGCATGTAACATTCTGATGAGAAGTGTCATGGAGCATTGTGATGACAAAGACGTAGAGAATTGTGATGACAAGGGACATGGAGCATTGTGATGACCAGAGCATGGAGCATTCGTCTGACAAGTTTCGTGGATTATTGTGATGACAAATGTCATGGAGCATTTTAGATGACAATTGCGTGGGGCATTGTGATGGGAAGAGCAGGGAGCATTGTGATGACAAGGTTTATGGAGCATTGTGATGACAAGCGCAAGTCACATTTTGATGCCATGGGTCATGGAGCACAGTGCTGACAAGGTCATTCAGCTTTGTTATGACAAGGGTCATGGAGCATTGAGATGAAAAGGGGCATGGAGCATTGGATTACAAGGGTCTAGGAGCTTTGGATGACAGAGGTCATGGATCATTTTGATTTGATTGTGATGAAAATAGCCTGAAGCATTATGATGATGGGCATTGTCCATTGAGATGACAGGTGTAATGGAGCATTGAGATGAAAAGGGGCATGGAGCATTGTGATTTCAGTGGTATAGGAGCATTGTGATGACAAGAGCATGGAGCATTGTGATGAAAAGTGCTTGGAGCCTTTTCATGACATGTTTCAAGGAGCATTCTGAAGACGAGTGTCAGGGAGCATTGTGATGACAACTCTCTTTAGCATTGTGATGACAAAGATCATGGAGCACTGTGATGACAGGTGTCATCGAGCATTGTGATGAGAAGGTCATGGAGCATTGGGCTGAAAATATTCATGGAGTATTGTGGTGAGAGGGTTCATGGATCCTTTTGATGGCAATGGAATGGAGCATTGTGATGACAAGGTCCTGGAGTATTGTGAAGAGAAGACCATGGAGCCTTGTGATGACAAGTCTAATGGAGCATTCTGATGAAAAGGGGCATGGAGCATTGTGATTACAGGGCCCTGGAGCCTTGTAATGACAAGAGCAAGGAGTATTGTGATGAGAAGGCCATGGAGCATTCTCTTGATTTGTGTCATGGTGTTTTGTGATGACAAGGGCATGGACCATTGTGATTGCAGGCGTCTTGGAGCATTGTGATGACAAGGGTCATCGAGCCTTGTGAGGAGAAGGCCATGGGACATTATGATGGGGAGGTCATTGAGCATTTTTATGACGGGGGTAATGGAGCATAGTGATGAAAAGGTCACGGTACATAGGTCTATAAAATTTCATGGATTATTGTGATGACAGTGGGTATGGAGCATTGTGATGACAAGGGCTCCGAACACTGTGATACATGGGTCATGGAGGATTGTAATGACATGGGCATGAAGCATTGTGATGAGAAGGGCATTGAGAATTGTGATGACAAGCGTCATGGAGCTTTGTGATGACAAGGGTCATGGAGCTGTGTGATAACAAATGTCATGGAGCAGTTTGATGACAAGGGCATGGTGCATTGTGATGAGAAGGGCAGGGAGCATTGTGATGACAGGTGTTATGGAACATTGTGATGTCAGGGCTCATGGAGCATTGTGATGATATGGGCATGTAGCATGGTGATGACAGGTGTCATGGAACATTGTGAGATGACAAGTGTTTTGAGCATTGTGATGACATACATCTTGGATCATTGAAATGACAAGGGCATGGAGTAATGTGATGACAGGCATCATGGAGCATTGTGATGAGTGTGTTATGGAACATAGTGATCACAAGGGTTTGGAGCATAGTGGTGACAGTGGTCATGGATCATTTTGATTTCAAGGAGCATGGAACATTGTGATGACAAGGGCATGAAGCAATGTGATCCCAAGTTTCAGGGAGGATTGTGATGACAATGGTAATGGAGTATTGTGATGAAAATCACATGGAGCACTGTGATGACAAGGTCATGTAGCATTTTGCTGACAAAGGCATGGAGCATTGTGATGAGAAGTGTCATGAAACATTGTGATAACAGGGGTCATAGAGCATTAGGATGACAAGAGCATGGACCATTTTGATGAGAAGAGTCATGGAGCATTTTGATGACAAGAGCCACAGATCATTGTGTGGTCAGGGGTCCTTGAGCGTTGTGATGACAGTGGTCATGGAGGATTTGGCTGAAAATGTTCTTGGAGCATTATGAACACAAGGGAATGGAGCATTGTGGTGACAATATCCTGGAGCATTGTGCTGAGTTGACCATGGAGTATTTTGATGACAAGTCTCATGGAGCACCCTGATGGAAAGGAGCATGGAGCATTGTGATTACAGTTGTCTTGGAACACTGTGATGACAAGAGCATGGAGCATTGTGATGAGAAGTCCATGCAACATTCTGATGACCTGCATCATGGAGCTTTGTGATGACAATGGCTAGAGGCATGGTGATTACAGGGGTCGTGGAGCATTGTGATGAAAACGGCATGGATCATTGTGATGACAAAGGCATGGAGCCTTGCCATGACAGGGTTCAAGGAGCTCCCTGACGACAAGTGTCAGGGAGCATTGTGATGAAAAGTGTATTGAGCATTGTGATGACAGAGTTCATGGAGCATTGTGATGAGTAGACCATGGATAAATGTGATGACGAGCGTCATGGGGCGTTGTGATGACAAGTGTTATGGAACATTGTGATCACAAGGGTTTGGAGCATTGTGATGACAGAGGTCATGGAGCATTTTGATTTCATTGTGATGACAAAATCATGAAGCATTATGATGAAGGGCATGGTGCATTGTGATGATAGGGTTCATGGAGCACTGAGATGAAAAGTGTCATGGAGCATTGTTATGACAGGTGTCTTGAAGCATTGTGATGACAAGGGCATGGAGCATTGTGATGAGAAGGCCAAGGAGAATTCTGATGACATGCGTCATGGAGCTTCGTGATGACAAGGGCATAGAGCATTGTGATTACAGGGGTCTTGGAGCATTGAGAAGAAAAGGGGCATGGAGCATTGTGATTCCAGGGGTATTGGAGCATTGTGATGACAAGGGAATCGAGCATTGTGATGAAATAGTCATGGAACCTTTTCATGACACGGTTCAAGGAGGATTCTGATGACAAGTGTCAGGGAGCATTGTGATGACAAAAGTCATGAAGCACTGTGATGACAAGGATATTGGAGCATTGTGATGAGAAGTTCATGGAGCATTGGGCTGAAAATGTTCATGGAGTATTGTGATGACAGGAGTCATGGAGCATTGTGATGACAAGGGAATGGAGCATTGAGATGACAAGACCCTGGATCATTGTGATGAGAAGACCATGGAGCCTTGTGATGACAAGTCTCATGGAGCATTCTGATGAAAAGTGACATGGAGCATTGTGATTACAGGGGTCTTGGAGCATTGTGATGACAATGGCATGGAACAATTTGATGTGAATGCCATGGAGCTTTCTGATGATATGTGTCATGGAGTTTTGTGATGAAAAGGGCATGGAGCATTGTGATTAAAGGGGTCTTGGGGCACTGTGATGACAATGGTCATGGAGCCTTGTGATGAAAAGGCCTTGATGGCAGGGGTCATGGAGCATTCTTATGACAGTGGTAATGGAGCATTGTGATGACAAAGGCATGGAGCATTTTGATGAGAAGGGCATCGAGCATTGTGATAACAAGCATCATGGAGCTTTGAGATGACAAAGTCATGGAGCAATGTGATGAGTGGGTTCATGGAGCATTGTGATGACAATGGCATGGAGCATTGTGATGCCAAAGGTCATGGACCTTTGTGATGACAAAGGTCATGGAGCATTTTGCTGACAAGGGCATGGTGCACTGTGATGAGTAGGACAGAGAGCAATGTGATGACAGGGTCATGGAGCTATTGGATGAAAAGTGTCATGGAACATTTTGATGACAGGGGTTATTGATCACTGTGATGTCAAGGGTCATCGAGCATTGTGATGAAAAGTGTCATGGTGCATTTTGATGACAGGTGTTATAGAACATTGTGATGTCAGGGGTCATGGAGCAGTGTGATGATAAGGGTATGTAGCATTGTGATGACAGGGGTCATGGAACATTGTGATGACATGGTTGAGGGAGTATTGGGATGACTAGTGATGGAACATTGTGATATCAGTGGTGAGAGAGCATTTTGATGAGAATTGCATGGAGAAATTTGATGACAAGTTTTATGGAGCATTGTGATGACAAGCTTGTGGAGAATTGTGATGACAAGCGCATGGCATATTGTGATGACATGTGTCATGGAGCATTGTGCTGACAAGCACATGGAGCATTGTGGTGACAATGACATGGAGCATTGTGATGACACAGGCATGACAAATTGGTCTGACAAGTTACATGGATTATTGTGATGACAGTGGGCATGGCGAATTGTGATGACAAGGGCATGGAGCATGGTGATGACAAGTTTATGGAGTATTGTGAAGACAGGTGTCCGGGAGCATTGTGATGACATATGTTCTGGTCCATTGTGATGAGAATGGCATGGGTAATTGAGATGCCAAGTGTCATGGAAGATTGTGATGTCAAACATAATGGAGCGTTGTGATGACAAGGTCTTGGAGCATTGTGATGACAAGGGCAAGGAGCATTGTGATGACAAGGGCCATTGAGAAGTTTGATGACAAGGTCTTGAAGCATTGTGATGACAAGCGCATGTACCTTGCTATGACAGTGGTCATGGAGCATTGCGATTACAAATGCATGGAGAATGGTGATGACAAGAGCATGTAACATTGTGATGAGAAGTGTTTTGGAGCATTGTGATTGCAAGGACGTAGAGAATTGTGATGACAGGGACATGGAGCATTGTGAGGACCAGGGCATGGAGCACTGTGATGACAAGAACGTGGAGCATTGTGATGAGAAGTCCATGGATAATTGTTATGACGAGTGTCATGGAGCACTGTAATGACAAGGGGCATGGAGCATTGTGAGGACAGGTGTCATGGAGCATTGTGGTGATAGGGGTCATGGAGCATTGTGAGGACAAGTGTCATGGAGCATTCTGAGGACAAGCTTGTGGAGTATTGTGATGACAATGGCATGGAGCATTGTGATGGAAAGGGTATGGATAATTGTAATGAAAAAGGCATGGATCCTTTTCATGACAGGATTCAAGGAGCATTCCGAAGACAAGTGTCACGGATCATTGTGATGACAAGTGTATTGAGCATTGTGATGACAAAGGTCATGGAGCATTGAGATGACAAGGGCATGGAGTATTGTGATGACAGGCATCATGGAGCGTTGTGATGACAAGTGTTATGGAACATTGTGATCACACGGGTTTGGAGCATTGCGATGACAGAGTTCATGGATCATATTGATTTCAAGGAGCATGGATCTTTGTGATGACAAGGACATGAAGCAATGTGATCCCAAGATGCATGGAGGATTGTGATGACAATGGTAATGGAGGAATGTGATGACAAGCGCATGGAGCATTGTGATGAAAAGGTCATGTAGCGTTTTGGTGACAAAGGCATGGAGCATTGTCATGACAAGTGTCATGGAGCACTATGATGACAAACGTCACGTAGCATTGTGATTACAGGACTCATGGAGCATTGGGATGGCACGGCCAAGGATCATTGTGTTGACAAGTGATATGGAGAATTTTGATGACAAGAGTCCCGGATCATTGTGTTGTCAGGGGTCATGGAGCGTTGTGATGACAGTTGTCATGGAGCATTGGGATGACAAGGGTCATGGAGCATTGTGATCATAAGGTTATGGAGCATTGGGCTGAAAATGTTCATGGAGTATTGTGATGAGAGGTGTCATGGAGCATTGTGATGACAAGGGAATGGAGCATTGTGATGACAATGTCCTGGAGCATTTAATGAGAAGACCATGGAGCCATGTGAGGACAAGTCTCATGGAGCATTCTCACGAAAATCGGCATGGAGAATTGTGATTTCTGTGGTCTTGGAGCTTTGTGATGAATAGGGCATGGAGCCTTGTGATGAAAATGGCATGGAGCCTTACCATGACAGGGTTCCAAGAGCATATTGACATCAAGTGTCAGGGACCACTGTGATGACAAGTGTATTGAGCATGGTGATACCAAAGCTCATGGAGCATTGTGATGAGAAGACCATGGATAATTTTGATGACGAGCGTCATGGGGCGTTGTGAGGACAAGTGTTATGGAACATTGTGATCACAAGGGATTGGAGCCTTGTGATGACAGAGGTCATGGAGCATTTTGAGTTCATTCTGATGACAATAGCATGAAGCACTATGATGATGGGCATGGTGCATTGTGATGACAGTGTTCATGGAGCAATGAGATGAAAAGGTGCATGGAACATTGTAGTTACAAGTGTCTTGGAGCTTTGTGATGAGAAGGGCATGCAGCATTGTGATAAGAAGGCCATGGAGGATTCTGATGACATGCGTCATGGAGCTTTGTGATGACAAGAGCATGGAGCATTGTGATGAGAAGACCATGGATAATGGTGATGACGAGCGTCATGGGGCGTTGGGATGAAAAGTGTTATGGAACATTGAGATCTCAAGGCTTTAGAGCATTGTGATGGCAGATGTCATGGAGCATTTTGATTCCATTTTGGTTACAATAGCGTGAAGCAATATGATGATGGACATATTGCATTGTGAATACAGGGTTCATGGAGCTTTGAGAGAAAAAGTGGCATGGAGCTTTGTGATTACAGGGTTTTTGGAGCATTGTGATGACAAGGGCACGGAACACTTTGATACATGGGTCATGTAGGATTGTAACGACAAGGGCATGGATAATTGTGATGACAAGAGCATGTAACATTCTGATGAGAAGTGTCATGGAGCATTGTGATGACAAAGACGTAGAGAATTGTGATGACAAGGGACATGGAGCATTGTGATGACCAGAGCATGGAGCATTGGTCTGACAAGTTTCATGGATTATTGTGATGACAAATGTCATGGAGCATTTTAGATGACAATTGCGTGGGGCATTGTGATGGGAAGAGCAGGGAGCATTGTGATGACAAGGTTTATGGAGCATTGTGATGAGAAGCGCAAGTCACATTTTGATGCCATGGGTCATGGAGCACAGTGCTGACAAGGTCATTCAGCTTTGTTATGACAAGGGTCATGGAGCATTGAGATGAAAAGGGGCATGGAGCATTGTGATTACAAGGGTCTAGGAGCTTTGGATGACAGAGGTCATGGATCATTTTGATTTGATTGTGATGAAAATAGCCTGAAGCATTATGATGATGGGCATTGTCCATTGAGATGACAGGTGTAATGGAGCATTGAGATGAAAAGGGGCATGGAGCATTGTGATTTCAGTGGTATAGGAGCATTGTGATGACAAGAGCATGGAGCATTGTGATGAAAAGTGCTTGGAGCCTTTTCATGACATGTTTCAAGGAGCATTCTGAAGACGAGTGTCAGGGAGCATTGTGATGACAACTCTCTTTAGCATTGTGATGACAAAGATCATGGAGCACTGTGATGACAGGTGTCATCGAGCATTGTGATGAGAAGGTCATGGAGCATTGGGCTGAAAATATTCATGGAGTATTGTGGTGAGAGGGTTCATGGATCCTTTTGATGGCAATGGAATGGAGCATTGTGATGACAAGGTCCTGGAGTATTGTGAAGAGAAGACCATGGAGCCTTGTGATGACAAGTCTAATGGAGCATTCTGATGAAAAGGGGCATGGAGCATTGTGATTACAGGGCCCTGGAGCCTTGTAATGACAAGAGCAAGGAGTATTGTGATGAGAAGGCCATGGAGCAATCTCTTGATTTGTGTCATGGTGTTTTGTGATGACAAGGGCATGGACCATTGTGATTGCAGGCGTCTTGGAGCATTGTGATGACAAGGGTCATCGAGCCTTGTGAGGAGAAGGCCGTGGGACATTATGATGGGGAGGTCATTGAGCATTTTTATGACGGGGGTAATGGAGCATAGTGATGAAAAGGTCACGGTACATAGGTCTATAAAATTTCATGGATTATTGTGATGACAGTGGGTATGGAGCATTGTGATGACAAGGGCTCCGAACACTGTGATACATGGGTCATGGAGGATTGTAATGACATGGGCATGAAGCATTGTGATGAGAAGGGCATTGAGAATTGTGATGACAAGCGTCATGGAGCTTTGTGATGACAAGGGTCATGGAGCAGTGTGATAACAAATGTCATGGAGCAGTTTGATGACAAGGGCATGGTGCATTGTGATGAGAAGGGCAGGGAGCATTGTGATGACAGGTGTTATGGAACATTGTGATGTCAGGGCTCATGGAGCATTGTGATGATATGGGCATGTAGCATGGTGATGACAGGTGTCATGGAACATTGTGAGATGACAAGTGTTTTGAGCATTGTGATGACATACATCTTGGATCATTGAAATGACAAGGGCATGGAGTAATGTGATGACAGGCAGCATGGAGCATTGTGATGAGTGTGTTATGGAACATAGTGATCACAAGGGTTTGGAGCATAGTGATGACAGTGGTCATGGATCATTTTGATTTCAAGGAGCATGGAACATTGTGATGACAAGGGCATGAAGCAATGTGATCCCAAGTTTCAGGGAGGATTGTGATGACAATGGTAATGGAGTATTGTGATGAAAATCACATGGAGCACTGTGATGACAAGGTCATGTAGCATTTTGCTGACAAAGGCATGGAGCATTGTGATGAGAAGTGTCATGAAACATTGTGATAACAGGGGTCATAGAGCATTAGGATGACAAGAGCATGGACCATTTTGATGAGAAGAGTCATGGAGCATTTTGATGACAAGAGCCACAGATCATTGTGTGGTCAGGGGTCCTTGAGCGTTGTGATGACAGTGGTCATGGAGGATTTGGCTGAAAATGTTCTTGGAGCATTATGAACACAAGGGAATGGAGCATTGTGGTGACAATATCCTGGAGCATTGTGCTGAGTTGACCATGGAGTATTTTGATGACAAGTCTCATGGAGCACCCTGATGGAAAGGAGCATGGAGCATTGTGATTACAGTTGTCTTGGAACACTGTGATGACAAGAGCATGGAGCATTGTGATGAGAAGTCCATGCAACATTCTGATGACCTGCATCATGGAGCTTTGTGATGACAATGGCTAGAGGCATGGTGATTACAGGGGTCGTGGAGCATTGTGATGAAAACGGCATGGATCATTGTGATGACAAAGGCATGGAGCCTTGCCATGACAGGGTTCAAGGAGCTCCCTGACGACAAGTGTCAGGGAGCATTGTGATGAAAAGTGTATTGAGCATTGTGATGACAGAGTTCATGGAGCATTGTGATGAGTAGACCATGGATAAATGTGATGACGAGCGTCATGGGGCGTTGTGATGACAAGTGTTATGGAACATTGTGATCACAAGGGTTTGGAGCATTGTGATGACAGAGGTCATGGAGCATTTTGATTTCATTGTGATGACAAAATCATGAAGCATTATGATGAAGGGCATGGTGCATTGTGATGATAGGGTTCATGGAGCACTGAGATGAAAAGTGTCATGGAGCATTGTTATGACAGGTGTCTTGAAGCATTGTGATGACAAGGGCATGGAGCATTGTGATGAGAAGGCCAAGGAGAATTCTGATGACATGCGTCATGGAGCTTCGTGATGACAAGGGCATAGAGCATTGTGATTACAGGGGTCTTGGAGCATTGAGAAGAAAAGGGGCATGGAGCATTGTGATTCCAGGGGTATTGGAGCATTGTGATGACAAGGGAATCGAGCATTGTGATGAAATAGTCATGGAACCTTTTCATGACACGGTTCAAGGAGGATTCTGATGACAAGTGTCAGGGAGCATTGTGATGACAAAAGTCATGAAGCACTGTGATGACAAGGATATTGGAGCATTGTGATGAGAAGTTCATGGAGCATTGGGCTGAAAATGTTCATGGAGTATTGTGATGACAGGAGTCATGGAGCATTGTGATGACAAGGGAATGGAGCATTGAGATGACAAGACCCTGGATCATTGTGATGAGAAGACCATGGAGCCTTGTGATGACAAGTCTCATGGAGCATTCTGATGAAAAGTGGCATGGAGCATTGTGATTACAGGGGTCTTGGAGCATTGTGATGACAATGGCATGGAACAATTTGATGTGAATGCCATGGAGCTTTCTGATGATATGTGTCATGGAGTTTTGTGATGAAAAGGGCATGGAGCATTGTGATTAAAGGGGTCTTGGGGCACTGTGATGACAATGGTCATGGAGCCTTGTGATGAAAAGGCCTTGATGGCAGGGGTCATGGAGCATTCTTATGACAGTGGTAATGGAGCATTGTGATGACAAAGGCATGGAGCATTTTGATGAGAAGGGCATCGAGCATTGTGATAACAAGCATCATGGAGCTTTGAGATGACAAAGTCATGGAGCAATGTGATGAGTGGGTTCATGGAGCATTGTGATGACAATGGCATGGAGCATTGTGATGCCAAAGGTCATGGACCTTTGTGATGACAAAGGTCATGGAGCATTTTGCTGACAAGGGCATGGTGCACTGTGATGAGTAGGACAGAGAGCAATGTGATGACAGGGTCATGGAGCTATTGGATGAAAAGTGTCATGGAACATTTTGATGACAGGGGTTATTGATCACTGTGATGTCAAGGGTCATCGAGCATTGTGATGAAAAGTGTCATGGTGCATTTTGATGACAGGTGTTATAGAACATTGTGATGTCAGGGGTCATGGAGCAGTGTGATGATAAGGGTATGTAGCATTGTGATGACAGGGGTCATGGAACATTGTGATGACATGGTTGAGGGAGTATTGGGATGACTAGTGATGGAACATTGTGATATCAGTGGTGAGAGAGCATTTTGATGAGAATTGCATGGAGAAATTTGATGACAAGTTTTATGGAGCATTGTGATGACAAGCTTGTGGAGAATTGTGATGACAAGCGCATGGCATATTGTGATGACATGTGTCATGGAGCATTGTGCTGACAAGCACATGGAGCATTGTGGTGACAATGACATGGAGCATTGTGATGACACAGGCATGACAAATTGGTCTGACAAGTTACATGGATTATTGTGATGACAGTGGGCATGGCGAATTGTGATGACAAGGGCATGGAGCATGGTGATGACAAGTTTATGGAGTATTGTGAAGACAGGTGTCCGGGAGCATTGTGATGACATATGTTCTGGTCCATTGTGATGAGAATGGCATGGGTAATTGAGATGCCAAGTGTCATGGAAGATTGTGATGTCAAACGTAATGGAGCGTTGTGATGACAAGGTCTTGGAGCATTGTGATGACAAGGGCAAGGAGCATTGTGATGACAAGGGCCATTGAGAAGTTTGATGACAAGGTCTTGAAGCATTGTGATGACAAGCGCATGTACCTTGCTATGACAGTGGTCATGGAGCATTGCGATTACAAATGCATGGAGAATGGTGATGACAAGAGCATGTAACATTGTGATGAGAAGTGTTTTGGAGCATTGTGATTGCAAGGACGTAGAGAATTGTGATGACAGGGACATGGAGCATTGTGAGGACCAGGGCATGGAGCACTGTGATGACAAGAACGTGGAGCATTGTGATGAGAAGTCCATGGATAATTGTTATGACGAGTGTCATGGAGCACTGTAATGACAAGGGGCATGGAGCATTGTGAGGACAGGTGTCATGGAGCATTGTGGTGATAGGGGTCATGGAGCATTGTGAGGACAAGTGTCATGGAGCATTCTGAGGACAAGCTTGTGGAGTATTGTGATGACAATGGCATGGAGCATTGTGATGGAAAGCGTATGGATAATTGTAATGAAAAAGGCATGGATCCTTTTCATGACAGGATTCAAGGAGCATTCCGAAGACAAGTGTCACGGATCATTGTGATGACAAGTGTATTGAACATTTTGATGACAAAGGTCATGGAGCATTGAGATGACAAGGGCATGGAGTATTGTGATGACAGGCATCATGGAGCGTTGTAATGACAAGTGTTATGGAACATTGTGATCACACGGGTTTGGAGCATTGCAATGACAGAGTTCATGGATCATATTGATTTCAAGGAGCATGGATCTTTGTGATGACAAGGACATGAAGCAATGTGATCCCAAGATGCATGGAGGATTGTGATGACAATGGTAATGGAGGAATGTGATGACAAGCGCATGGAGCATTGTGATGAAAAGGTCATGTAGCGTTTTGGTGACAAAGGCATGGAGCATTGTCATGACAAGTGTCATGGAGCACTATGATGACAAACGTCACGTAGCATTGTGATTACAGGACTCATGGAGCATTGGGATGGCACTGCCAAGGATCATTGTGTTGACAAGTGATATGGAGAATTTTGATGACAAGAGTCCCGGATCATTGTGTTGTCATGGGTCATGGAGCGTTGTGATGACAGTTGTCATGGAGCATTGGGATGACAACGGTCATGGAGCATTGTGATCATAAGGTTATGGAGCATTGGGCTGAAAATGTTCATGGAGTATTGTGATGAGAGGTGTCATGGAGCATCGTGATGACAAGGGAATGGAGCATTGTGATGACAATGTCGTGGAGCATTTAATGAGAAGACCATGGAGCCATGTGAGGACAAGTCTCATGGAGCATTCTCACGAAAATCGGCATGGAGAATTGTGATTTCTGTGGTCTTGGAGCTTTGTGATGAATAGGGCATGGAGCCTTGTGATGAAAATGGCATGGAGCCTTACCATGACAGGGTTCCAAGAGCATATTGACATCAAGTGTCAGGGACCACTGTGATGACAAGTGTATTGAGCATGGTGATACCAAAGCTCATGGAGCATTGTGATGAGAAGACCATGGATAATTTTGATGACGAGCGTCATGGGGCGTTGTGAGGACAAGTGTTATGGAACATTGTGATCACAAGGGATTGGAGCCTTGTGATGACAGAGGTCATGGAGCATTTTGAGTTCATTCTGATGACAATAGCATGAAGCACTATGATGATGGGCATGGTGCATTGTGATGACAGTGTTCATGGAGCAATGAGATGAAAAGGTGCATGGAACATTGTAGTTACAAGTGTCTTGGAGCTTTGTGATGAGAAGGGCATGCAGCATTGTGATAAGAAGGCCATGGAGGATTCTGATGACATGCGTCATGGAGCTTTGTGATGACAAGAGCATGGAGCATTGTGATGAGAAGACCATGGATAATGGTGATGACGAGCGTCATGGGGCGTTGGGATGAAAAGTGTTATGGAACATTGAGATCTCAAGGCTTTAGAGCATTGTGATGGCAGATGTCATGGAGCATTTTGATTCCATTTTGGTTACAATAGCGTGAAGCAATATGATGATGGACATATTGCATTGTGAATACAGGGTTCATGGAGCTTTGAGAGAAAAAGTGGCATGGAGCTTTGTGATTACAGGGTTTTTGGAGCATTGTGATGACAAGGGCACGGAACACTTTGATACATGGGTCATGTAGGATTGTAACGACAAGGGCATGGATAATTGTGATGACAAGAGCATGTAACATTCTGATGAGAAGTGTCATGGAGCATTGTGATGACAAAGACGTAGAGAATTGTGATGACAAGGGACATGGAGCATTGTGATGACCAGAGCATGGAGCATTGGTCTGACAAGTTTCATGGATTATTGTGATGACAAATGTCATGGAGCATTTTAGATGACAATTGCGTGGGGCATTGTGATGGGAAGAGCAGGGAGCATTGTGATGACAAGGTTTATGGAGCATTGTGATGAGAAGCGCAAGTCACATTTTGATGCCATGGGTCATGGAGCACAGTGCTGACAAGGTCATTCAGCTTTGTTATGACAAGGGTCATGGAGCATTGAGATGAAAAGGGGCATGGAGCATTGTGATTACAAGGGTCTAGGAGCTTTGGATGACAGAGGTCATGGATCATTTTGATTTGATTGTGATGACAATAGCCTGAAGCATTATGATGATGGGCATTGTCCATTGAGATGACAGGTGTAATGGAGCATTGAGATGAAAAGGGGCATGGAGCATTGTGATTTCAGTGGTATAGGAGCATTGTGATGACAAGAGCATGGAGCATTGTGATGAAAAGTGCTTGGAGCCTTTTCATGACATGTTTCAAGGAGCATTCTGAAGACGAGTGTCAGGGAGCATTGTGATGACAACTCTCTTTAGCATTGTGATGACAAAGATCATGGAGCACTGTGATGACAGGTGTCATCGAGCATTGTGATGAGAAGGTCATGGAGCATTGGGCTGAAAATATTCATGGAGTATTGTGGTGAGAGGGTTCATGGATCCTTTTGATGGCAATGGAATGGAGCATTGTGATGACAAGGTCCTGGAGTATTGTGAAGAGAAGACCATGGAGCCTTGTGATGACAAGTCTAATGGAGCATTCTGATGAAAAGGGGCATGGAGCATTGTGATTACAGGGCCCTGGAGCCTTGTAATGACAAGAGCAAGGAGTATTGTGATGAGAAGGCCATGGAGCATTCTCTTGATTTGTGTCATGGTGTTTTGTGATGACAAGGGCATGGACCATTGTGATTGCAGGCGTCTTGGAGCATTGTGATGACAAGGGTCATCGAGCCTTGTGAGGAGAAGGCCGTGGGACATTATGATGGGGAGGTCATTGAGCATTTTTATGACGGGGGTAATGGAGCATAGTGATGAAAAGGTCACGGTACATAGGTCTATAAAATTTCATGGATTATTGTGATGACAGTGGGTATGGAGCATTGTGATGACAAGGGCTCCGAACACTGTGATACATGGGTCATGGAGGATTGTAATGACATGGGCATGAAGCATTGTGATGAGAAGGGCATTGAGAATTGTGATGACAAGCGTCATGGAGCTTTGTGATGACAAGGGTCATGGAGCAGTGTGATAACAAATGTCATGGAGCAGTTTGATGACAAGGGCATGGTGCATTGTGATGAGAAGGGCAGGGAGCATTGTGATGACAGGTGTTATGGAACATTGTGATGTCAGGGCTCATGGAGCATTGTGATGATATGGGCATGTAGCATGGTGATGACAGGTGTCATGGAACATTGTGAGATGACAAGTGTTTTGAGCATTGTGATGACATACATCTTGGATCATTGAAATGACAAGGGCATGGAGTAATGTGATGACAGGCATCATGGAGCATTGTGATGAGTGTGTTATGGAACATAGTGATCACAAGGGTTTGGAGCATAGTGATGACAGTGGTCATGGATCATTTTGATTTCAAGGAGCATGGAACATTGTGATGACAAGGGCATGAAGCAATGTGATCCCAAGTTTCAGGGAGGATTGTGATGACAATGGTAATGGAGTATTGTGATGAAAATCACATGGAGCACTGTGATGACAAGGTCATGTAGCATTTTGCTGACAAAGGCATGGAGCATTGTGATGAGAAGTGTCATGAAACATTGTGATAACAGGGGTCATAGAGCATTAGGATGACAAGAGCATGGACCATTTTGATGAGAAGAGTCATGGAGCATTTTGATGACAAGAGCCACAGATCATTGTGTGGTCAGGGGTCCTTGAGCGTTGTGATGACAGTGGTCATGGAGGATTTGGCTGAAAATGTTCTTGGAGCATTATGAACACAAGGGAATGGAGCATTGTGGTGACAATATCCTGGAGCATTGTGCTGAGTTGACCATGGAGTATTTTGATGACAAGTCTCATGGAGCACCCTGATGGAAAGGATCATGGAGCATTGTGATTACAGTTGTCTTGGAACACTGTGATGACAAGAGCATGGAGCATTGTGATGAGAAGTCCATGCAACATTCTGATGACCTGCATCATGGAGCTTTGTGATGACAATGGCTAGAGGCATGGTGATTACAGGGGTCGTGGAGCATTGTGATGAAAACGGCATGGATCATTGTGATGACAAAGGCATGGAGCCTTGCCATGACAGTGTTCAAGGAGCTCCCTGACGACAAGTGTCAGGGAGCATTGTGATGAAAAGTGTATTGAGCATTGTGATGACAGAGTTCATGGAGCATTGTGATGAGTAGACCATGGATAAATGTGATGACGAGCGTCATGGGGCGTTGTGATGACAAGTGTTATGGAACATTGTGATCACAAGGGTTTGGAGCATTGTGATGACAGAGGTCATGGAGCATTTTGATTTCATTGTGATGACAAAATCATGAAGCATTATGATGAAGGGCATGGTGCATTGTGATGATAGGGTTCATGGAGCACTGAGATGAAAAGTGTCATGGAGCATTGTTATGACAGGTGTCTTGAAGCATTGTGATGACAAGGGCATGGAGCATTGTGATGAGAAGGCCAAGGAGAATTCTGATGACATGCGTCATGGAGCTTCGTGATGACAAGGGCATAGAGCATTGTGATTACAGGGGTCTTGGAGCATTGAGAAGAAAAGGGGCATGGAGCATTGTGATTCCAGGGGTATTGGAGCATTGTGATGACAAGGGAATCGAGCATTGTGATGAAATAGTCATGGAACCTTTTCATGACACGGTTCAAGGAGGATTCTGATGACAAGTGTCAGGGAGCATTGTGATGACAAAAGTCATGAAGCACTGTGATGACAAGGATATTGGAGCATTGTGATGAGAAGTTCATGGAGCATTGGGCTGAAAATGTTCATGGAGTATTGTGATGACAGGAGTCATGGAGCATTGTGATGACAAGGGAATGGAGCATTGAGATGACAAGACCCTGGATCATTGTGATGAGAAGACCATGGAGCCTTGTGATGACAAGTCTCATGGAGCATTCTGATGAAAAGTGGCATGGAGCATTGTGATTACAGGGGTCTTGGAGCATTGTGATGACAATGGCATGGAACAATTTGATGTGAATGCCATGGAGCTTTCTGATGATATGTGTCATGGAGTTTTGTGATGAAAAGGGCATGGAGCATTGTGATTAAAGGGGTCTTGGGGCACTGTGATGACAATGGTCATGGAGCCTTGTGATGAAAAGGCCTTGATGGCAGGGGTCATGGAGCATTCTTATGACAGTGGTAATGGAGCATTGTGATGACAAAGGCATGGAGCATTTTGATGAGAAGGGCATCGAGCATTGTGATAACAAGCATCATGGAGCTTTGAGATGACAAAGTCATGGAGCAATGTGATGAGTGGGTTCATGGAGCATTGTGATGACAATGGCATGGAGCATTGTGATGCCAAAGGTCATGGACCTTTGTGATGACAAAGGTCATGGAGCATTTTGCTGACAAGGGCATGGTGCACTGTGATGAGTAGGACAGAGAGCAATGTGATGACAGGGTCATGGAGCTATTGGATGAAAAGTGTCATGGAACATTTTGATGACAGGGGTTATTGATCACTGTGATGTCAAGGGTCATCGAGCATTGTGATGAAAAGTGTCATGGTGCATTTTGATGACAGGTGTTATAGAACATTGTGATGTCAGGGGTCATGGAGCAGTGTGATGATAAGGGTATGTAGCATTGTGATGACAGGGGTCATGGAACATTGTGATGACATGGTTGACTGAGTATTGGGATGACTAGTGATGGAAAATTGTGATATCAGTGGTGAGAGAGCATTTTGATGAGAATTGCATGGAGAAATTTGATGACAAGTTTTATGGAGCATTGTGATGACAAGCTTGTGGAGAATTGTGATGACAAGCGCATGGCATATTGTGATGACATGTGTCATGGAGCATTGTGCTGACAAGCACATGGAGCATTGTGGTGACAATGACATGGAGCATTGTGATGACACAGGCATGACAAATTGGTCTGACAAGTTACATGGATTATTGTGATGACAGTGGGCATGGCAAATTGTGATGACAAGGGCATGGAGCATGGTGATGACAAGTTTATGGAGTATTGTGAAGACAGGTGTCCGGGAGCATTGTGATGACATATGTTCTGGTCCATTGTGATGAGAATGGCATGGGTAATTGTGATGCCAAGTGTCATGGAGGATTGTGATGTCAAACGTAATGGAGCGTTGTGATGACAAGGTCTTGGAGCATTGTGATGACAAGGGCAAGGAGCATTGTGATGACAAGGGCCATTGAGAAGTTTGATGACAAGGTCTTGAAGCATTGTGATGACAAGCGCATGTACCTTGCTATGACAGTGGTCATGGAGCATTGCGATTACAAATGCATGGAGAATGGTGATGACAAGAGCATGTAACATTGTGATGAGAAGTGTTTTGGAGCATTGTGATTGCAAGGACGTAGAGAATTGTGATGACAGGGACATGGAGCATTGTGAGGACCAGGGCATGGAGCACTGTGATGACAAGAACGTGGAGCATTGTGATGAGAAGTCCATGGATAATTGTTATGACGAGTGTCATGGAGCACTGTAATGACAAGGGGCATGGAGCATTGTGAGGACAGGTGTCATGGAGCATTGTGGTGATAGGGGTCATGGAGCATTGTGAGGACAAGTGTCATGGAGCATTCTGAGGACAAGCTTGTGGAGTATTGTGATGACAATGGCATGGAGCATTGTGATGGAAAGGGTATGGATAATTGTAATGAAAAAGGCATGGATCCTTTTCATGACAGGATTCAAGGAGCATTCCGAAGACAAGTGTCACGGATCATTGTGATGACAAGTGTATTGAGCATTGTGATGACAAAGGTCATGGAGCATTGAGATGACAAGGGCATGGAGTATTGTGATGACAGGCATCATGGAGCGTTGTGATGACAAGTGTTATGGAACATTGTGATCACACGGGTTTGGAGCATTGCGATGACAGAGTTCATGGATCATATTGATTTCAAGGAGCATGGATCTTTGTGATGACAAGGACATGAAGCAATGTGATCCCAAGATGCATGGAGGATTGTGATGACAATGGTAATGGAGGAATGTGATGACAAGCGCATGGAGCATTGTGATGAAAAGGTCATGTAGCGTTTTGGTGACAAAGGCATGGAACATTGTCATGACAAGTGTCATGGAGCACTATGATGACAAACGTCACGTAGCATTGTGATTACAGGGGTCATGGAGCATTGGGATGGCACGGCCAAGGATCATTGTGTTGACAAGTGATATGGAGAATTTTGATGACAAGAGTCCCGGATCATTGTGTTGTCAGGGGTCATGGAGCGTTGTGATGACAGTTGTCATGGAGCATTGGGATGACAAGGGTCATGGAGCATTGTGATCATAAGGTTATGGAGCATTGGGCTGAAAATGTTCATGGAGTATTGTGATGAGAGGTGTCATGGAGCATCGTGATGACAAGGGAATGGAGCATTGTGATGACAATGTCCTGGAGCATTTAATGAGAAGACCATGGAGCCATGTGATGACAAGTCTCATGGAGCATTCTCACGAAAATCGGCATGGAGAATTGTGATTTCTGTGGTCTTGGAGCTTTGTGATGAATAGGGCATGGAGCCTTGTGATGAAAATGGCATGGAGCCTTACCATGACAGGGTTCCAAGAGCATATTGACATCAAGTGTCAGGGACCACTGTGATAACAAGTTTATTGAGCATGGTGATACCAAAGCTCATGGAGCATTGTGATGAGAAGACCATGGATAATTTTGATGACGAGCGTCATGGGGCGTTGTGAGGACAAGTGTTATGGAACATTGTGATCACAAGGGATTGGAGCCTTGTGATGACAGAGGTCATGGAGCATTTTGAGTTCATTCTGATGACAATAGCATGAAGCACTATGATGATGGGCATGGTGCATTGTGATGACAGTGTTCATGGATCAATGAGATGAAAAGGTGCATGGAACATTGTAGTTACAAGTGTCTTGGAGCTTTGTGATGAGAAGGGCATGCAGCATTGTGATAAGAAGGCCATGGAGGATTCTGATGACATGCGTCATGGAGCTTTGTGATGACAAGAGCATGGAGCATTGTGATGAGAAGACCATGGATAATGGTGATGACGAGCGTCCTGGGGCGTTGTGATGAAAAGTGTTATGGAACATTGAGATCTCAAGGCTTTAGAGCATTGTGATGGCAGATGTCATGGAGCATTTTGATTTCATTTTGGTTACAATAGCGTGAAGCAATATGATGATGGACATGTTGCATTGTGAATACAGGGTTCATGGAGCTTTGAGAGAAAAAGTGGCATGGAGCTTTGTGATTACAGGGTTTTTGGAGCATTGTGATGACAAGGGCACGGAACACTTTGATACATGGGTCATGTAGGATTGTAACGACAAGGGCATGGATAATTGTGATGACAAGAGCATGTAACATTCTGATGAGAAGTGTCATGGAGCATTGTGATGACAAAGACGTAGAGAATTGTGATGACAAGGGACATGGAGCATTGTGATGACCAGGGCATGGAGCATTGGTCTGACAAGTTTCGTGGATTATTGTGATGACAAATGTCATGGAGCATTTTAGATGACAATTGCGTGGGGCATTGTGATGGGAAGAGCAGGGAGCATTGTGATGACAAGGTTTATGGAGCATTGTGATGACAAGCGCAAGTCACATTTTGATGCCATGGGTCATGGAGCACAGTGCTGACAAGGTCATTCAGCTTTGTTATGACAAGGGTCATGGAGCATTGAGATGAAAAGGGGCATGGAGCATTGTGATTACAAGCGTCTAGGAGCTTTGGATGACAGAGGTCATGGATCATTTTGATTTGATTGTGATGACAATAGCCTGAAGCATTATGATGATGGGCATTGTCCATTGAGATGACAGGTGTAATGGAGCATTGAGATGAAAAGGGGCATGGAGCATTGTGATTTCAGTGGTATAGGAGCATTGTGATGACAAGAGCATGGAGCATTGTGATGAAAAGTGCTTGGAGCCTTTTCATGACATGTTTCAAGGAGCATTCTGAAGACGAGTGTCAGGGAGCATTGTGATGACAACTCTCTTTAGCATTATGATGACAAAGATCATGGAGCACTGTGATGACAGGTGTCATCGAGCATTGTGATGAGAAGGTCATGGAGCATTGGGCTGAAAATATTCATGGAGTATTGTGGTGAGAGGGTTCATGGATCCTTTTGATGGCAATGGAATGGAGCATTGTGATGACAAGGTCCTGGAGTATTGTGAAGAGAAGACCATGGAGCCTTGTGATGACAAGTCTAATGGAGCATTCTGATGAAAAGGGGCATGGAGCATTGTGATTACAGGGCCCTGGAGCCTTGTAATGACAAGAGCAAGGAGTATTGTGATGAGAAGGCCATGGAGCATTCTCTTGATTTGTGTCATGGTGTTTTGTGATGACAAGGGCATGGACCATTGTGATTGCAGGCGTCTTGGAGCATTGTGATGACAAGGGTCATCGAGCCTTGTGAGGAGAAGGCCGTGGGACATTATGATGGGGAGGTCATTGAGCATTTTTATGACGGGGGTAATGGAGCATAGTGATGAAAAGGTCACGGTACATAGGTCTATAAAATTTCATGGATTATTGTGATGACAGTGGGTATGGAGCATTGTGATGACAAGGGCTCCGAACACTGTGATACATGGGTCATGGAGGATTGTAATGACATGGGCATGAAGCATTGTGATGAGAAGGGCATTGAGAATTGTGATGACAAGCGTCATGGAGCTTTGTGATGACAAGGGTCATGGAGCTGTGTGATAACAAATGTCATGGAGCAGTTTGATGACAAGGGCATGGTGCATTGTGATGAGAAGGGCAGGGAGCATTGTGATGACAGGTGTTATGGAACATTGTGATGTCAGGGCTCATGGAGCATTGTGATGATATGGGCATGTAGCATGGTGATGACAGGTGTCATGGAACATTGTGAGATGACAAGTGTTTTGAGCATTGTGATGACATACATCTTGGATCATTGAAATGACAAGGGCATGGAGTAATGTGATGACAGGCAGCATGGAGCATTGTGATGAGTGTGTTATGGAACATAGTGATCACAAGGGTTTGGAGCATAGTGATGACAGTGGTCATGGATCATTTTGATTTCAAGGAGCATGGAACATTGTGATGACAAGGGCATGAAGCAATGTGATCCCAAGTTTCAGGGAGGATTGTGATGACAATGGTAATGGAGTATTGTGATGAAAATCACATGGAGCACTGTGATGACAAGGTCATGTAGCATTTTGCTGACAAAGGCATGGAGCATTGTGATGAGAAGTGTCATGAAACATTGTGATAACAGGGGTCATAGAGCATTAGGATGACAAGAGCATGGACCATTTTGATGAGAAGAGTCATGGAGCATTTTGATGACAAGAGCCACAGATCATTGTGTGGTCAGGGGTCCTTGAGCGTTGTGATGACAGTGGTCATGGAGGATTTGGCTGAAAATGTTCTTGGAGCATTATGAACACAAGGGAATGGAGCATTGTGGTGACAATATCCTGGAGCATTGTGCTGAGTTGACCA
This sequence comes from Mesoplodon densirostris, assembly GCF_025265405.1. Classification (NCBI taxonomy): domain Eukaryota; kingdom Metazoa; phylum Chordata; class Mammalia; order Artiodactyla; family Ziphiidae; genus Mesoplodon; species Mesoplodon densirostris. The sequence goes on from NC_082682.1 coordinate 6,477,354, forward strand.
TGGAGTATTTTGATGACAAGTCTCATGGAGCACCCTGATGGAAAGGAGCATGGAGCATTGTGATTACAGTTGTCTTGGAACACTGTGATGACAAGAGCATGGAGCATTGTGATGAGAAGTCCATGCAACATTCTGATGACCTGCATCATGGAGCTTTGTGATGACAATGGCTAGAGGCATGGTGATTACAGGGGTCGTGGAGCATTGTGATGAAAACGGCATGGATCATTGTGATGACAAAGGCATGGAGCCTTGCCATGACAGTGTTCAAGGAGCTCCCTGACGACAAGTGTCAGGGAGCATTGTGATGAAAAGTGTATTGAGCATTGTGATGACAGAGTTCATGGAGCATTGTGATGAGTAGACCATGGATAAATGTGATGACGAGCGTCATGGGGCGTTGTGATGACAAGTGTTATGGAACATTGTGATCACAAGGGTTTGGAGCATTGTGATGACAGAGGTCATGGAGCATTTTGATTTCATTGTGATGACAAAATCATGAAGCATTATGATGAAGGGCATGGTGCATTGTGATGATAGGGTTCATGGAGCACTGAGATGAAAAGTGTCATGGAGCATTGTTATGACAGGTGTCTTGAAGCATTGTGATGACAAGGGCATGAAGCATTTTGATGAGAAGGCTAGGAGAATTCTGATGACATGCGTCATGGAGCTTCGTGATGACAAGGGCATAGAACATTGTGATTACTGTGGTCTTGGAGCATTGAGATGAAAAGGGGCACGGAGCTTTGTGATTACAGGAGTAAAGGAGCATTGTGATGGAAAGGCAATCGAGCATTGTGATGAAATAGGCATGGAAACTTTTCATGACAGGGTTCAAGGAGGATTCTGATGACAAGTGTCAGGGAGCATTGTGATGACAAAAGTCACGAAACACTGTGATGACAAGGCTAATAGAGCATTGTGATGAGAAGGTCATGGAGCATTGGGCTGAAAATGTTCATGGAATATTGTGATAACCGGAGTCATGGAGCCTTGTGATGACAAGCAATGGAGCATTGAGATGAGTAGACCATGGAGCCTTGTGATGACAAGTCTCATGGAGCATTCTGATGAAAAGGGGCATGGAGCATTGTGATTACAGGGTTCTTGGGGCACTGTGATGACAATGGTCATGGAGCCTTGTGATGAAAAGGCCTTGGAACATTTTGATGGCATGCGTCATGGAGAATTGTTATGACAGTGGTAAAGGAGCATTGTGTTGACAAAGGCATGGAGCATTTAGATGAGTAGGGCATCGAGCATGGTGATGACAAGCATCATGGAGCTTTGAGATGACAAATTCATGGAGCAATGTGATGAGAGCGTTCATGGAGAATTGTGATGACAATGGCATGGAGCATTGTGAAGCCAAAGGTCATGGACCTCTGTGAAGACAAATGTCATGTAGCATTTTGATGACAAGGGCATGGTGCATTGTGATGAGTAGGACAGAGAACAATGTGATGACAATGTCATGGAGAAGTTGGATGAAAAGTGTCATGGAACATTTTGGTGACAGTGGTTATGGATCATTGTGATGTCAAGGGTCATCGAGCATCGTGATGAAAAGGGTCATGGTGCATTTTGATGACAGGGGTTATAGTACATTGTGACGTCAGGGGTCATGGAGCACTGTGATGATAAGGGCATGTAGCATTGTGATGACAGGGGTCATGGCACATTGTGATGACATGGTTGAGGGAGTATTGTGATCATTAGTGATGGAACATTGAGATATCAGTGGTGAGAGAGCATTTTGATGAGAATTGCATGGAGAAATTTGATGACAAGGTTTATGGAGCATTGTGATCACAAGCTTGTGTAGAATTGTGATGACAAGCGCATGATATATTGTGATGACATGTGTCATGGAGCATTGTGCTGACAAGCACATGGAGCATTGTGGTGACAATGGAATGGAGCATTGTGATGACAGAGGCATTACGAATTGGTCTGACAAGTTTCATGGATTATTGTGATGACAGTGGGCATGGCAAATTGTGATGACAAGGGCATGGAGCATTGTGATGACAAGTTTATGGAGTATTGTGAAGACAGGTGTCCGGGAGCATTGTGATGACATATGTTCTGGTCCATTGTGATGAGAATGGCATGGAGACTTGTGATGCCAAGTGTCAAGGAGGATTGTGATGTCAAACGTAATGGAGCATTGTGATGACAAGGCCTTGGAGCATTGTGATGACAAGGGCAAGGAGCATTGTGATGACAATGGCCATTGAGAAGTTTGATGACAAGGTCGTGAAGCATTGTGATGACAAGCGCATGTACCTTGCTATGACAGGGGTCATGGAGCATTGAGATTACAAATGCATGAGGATGGTGATGGCAAGGGCATGCAACATTATGATGAGAAGTGTTTTGGAGCATTGTGATGACAAGGACGTGGAGAATTGTGATGAAAAGGGACATGGAGCATTGTGAGGACCAGGGCATGGAGCACTGTGATGACAAGAACGTGGAGCATTGTGATGAGAAGTCCATGTTTAATTGTGATGACGAGTGTCATGGAGCACTATAATGACAAGGGGCATGGAGCATTGTGAGGACAGGTGTCATGGAGCATGGTGGTGACAGGGGTCATGGAGCATTGTGATGTTAAGGGTCATGAAGCATTCTGATGACAAGCTTGTGGAGTACTGTGATGATAATGGCATGGAGCATTGTTATTGAAAGGGCATGGATCATTGTGATGAAAAAGGCATGGATCCTTTTCATGACAGGATTCAAAGAGCATTCCAACCACAAATGTCAGGGAGCATTGTGATGACACTTGTATGGAGCATTGTGAGGAGAAAGTTCATGGAGCATTGAGATGACAAGGGCATGCAGTATTGTGATGACAGGCATCATGGAGCGTTGTGATGACAAGTGTTATGGAACATTGTGATCACACGGGTTTGGAGCATTGCGATGACAGAGTTCATGGAGCATATTGATTTCAAGGAGCATGGATCTTTGTGATGACAAGGGCATGAAGCAATGTGATCCCAAGATGCATGGAGGATTGTGATGACAATGGTAATGGAGGAATGTGATGACAAGCGCATGGAGCATTGTGATGAAAAAGTCATGTAGTGTTTTGCTGACAAAGGCATGGAGCATTGTGATGACAAGTGTCATGAAGCACTGTGATGACAAATGTCACGGAGCATTGTGATTACAGGGGCCATGGAGCATTGGGATGACACGGCCAAGGATCATTGTGTTGACAAGTGTTATGGAGAATTTTGATGACAAGAGTCCCGGATAATTGTGTTGTCAGAAGTCATGGAGCGTTGTGATGAGAGTGGTCATGAAGCATTGTAATGACAAGGGTCATGGAGCATTGTGATCATAAGGTCATGGAGCATTGGGCTGAAAATGTTCATGGAGTATTGTGTTGAGAGGTGTCATGGAGCATTGTGATGACAATGTCCTGGAGCATTTAATGAGAAGACCATGGAGCCATGTGATGACAAGTCTCATGGAGCGTTCTCACGAAAAGCGGCATGGAGCATTGTGATTACTGTGTTCTTGGAGCATTGTGATGAATAGGGCATGGAGCATTTTGATGAAAATGGCATGGAGCCTTGCCATGACAGGGTTCCAAGAGCATATTGACATCAAGTGTCAGGGACCATTGTGATGACAAGTGTATTGATCATAGTGATGCCAAAGCTCATGGAGCATTGTGATGAGAAGACCATGGAAAATTTTGATGACGAGAGTCATGGGGCATTGTGAGGACAAGTGTTATGGAACATTGTGATCACAAGGGATTGGAGCCTTGCGATGACAGAGGTCATGGAGCATTTTGAGTTCATTCTGATGACAATAGCATGAAGCACTATGATGATGGGCATGTTGCATTGTGATGACAGGGTTCATGGAGCATTGAGATGAAAAGGGGCATGGAGCATTGTGATTACAAGGGTCTAGGAGCTTTGGATGACAGAGGTCATGGATCATTTTAATTTGATTGTGATGACAATAGCCTGAAGCATTATGATGATGGGCATTGTCCATTGAGATGACAGGTGTAATGGAGCATTGAGATGAAAAGGGGCATGGAGCATTGTGATTTCAGTGGTATAGGAGCATTGTGATGACAAGAGCATGGAGCATTGTGATGAAAAGTGCTTGGAGCCTTTTCATGACATGTTTCAAGGAGCATTCTGAAGACGAGTGTCAGGGAGCATTGTGATGACAACTCTCTTTAGCATTGTGATGACAAAGATCATGGAGCACTGTGATGACAGGTGTCATCGAGCATTGTGATGAGAAGGTCATGGAGCATTGGGCTGAAAATATTCATGGAGTATTGTGGTGAGAGGGTTCATGGATCCTTTTGATGGCAATGGAATGGAGCATTGTGATGACAAGGTCCTGGAGTATTGTGAAGAGAAGACCATGGAGCCTTGTGATGACAAGTCTAATGGAGCATTCTGATGAAAAGGGGCATGGAGCATTGTGATTACAGGGCCCTGGAGCCTTGTAATGACAAGAGCAAGGAGTATTGTGATGAGAAGGCCATGGAGCATTCTCTTGATTTGTGTCATGGTGTTTTGTGATGACAAGGGCATGGACCATTGTGATTGCAGGCGTCTTGGAGCATTGTGATGACAAGGGTCATCGAGCCTTGTGAGGAGAAGGCCGTGGGACATTATGATGGGGAGGTCATTGAGCATTTTTATGACGGGGGTAATGGAGCATAGTGATGAAAAGGTCACGGTACATAGGTCTATAAAATTTCATGGATTATTGTGATGACAGTGGGTATGGAGCATTGTGATGACAAGGGCTCCGAACACTGTGATACATGGGTCATGGAGGATTGTAATGACATGGGCATGAAGCATTGTGATGAGAAGGGCATTGAGAATTGTGATGACAAGCGTCATGGAGCTTTGTGATGACAAGGGTCATGGAGCTGTGTGATAACAAATGTCATGGAGCAGTTTGATGACAAGGGCATGGTGCATTGTGATGAGAAGGGCAGGGAGCATTGTGATGACAGGTGTTATGGAACATTGTGATGTCAGGGCTCATGGAGCATTGTGATGATATGGGCATGTAGCATGGTGATGACAGGTGTCATGGAACATTGTGAGATGACAAGTGTTTTGAGCATTGTGATGACATACATCTTGGATCATTGAAATGACAAGGGCATGGAGTAATGTGATGACAGGCATCATGGAGCATTGTGATGAGTGTGTTATGGAACATAGTGATCACAAGGGTTTGGAGCATAGTGATGACAGTGGTCATGGATCATTTTGATTTCAAGGAGCATGGAACATTGTGATGACAAGGGCATGAAGCAATGTGATCCCAAGTTTCAGGGAGGATTGTGATGACAATGGTAATGGAGTATTGTGATGAAAATCACATGGAGCACTGTGATGACAAGGTCATGTAGCATTTTGCTGACAAAGGCATGGAGCATTGTGATGAGAAGTGTCATGAAACATTGTGATAACAGGGGTCATAGAGCATTAGGATGACAAGAGCATGGACCATTTTGATGAGAAGAGTCATGGAGCATTTTGATGACAAGAGCCACAGATCATTGTGTGGTCAGGGGTCCTTGAGCGTTGTGATGACAGTGGTCATGGAGGATTTGGCTGAAAATGTTCTTGGAGCATTATGAACACAAGGGAATGGAGCATTGTGGTGACAATATCCTGGAGCATTGTGCTGAGTTGACCATGGAGTCTTTTGATGACAAGTCTCATGGAGCAACCTGATGGAAAGGAGCATGGAGCATTGTGATTACAGTTGTCTTGGAACACTGTGATGACAAGAGCATGGAGCATTGTGATGAGAAGTCCATGCAACATTCTGATGACCTGCATCATGGAGCTTTGTGATGACAATGGCTAGAGGCATGGTGATTACAGGGGTCGTGGAGCATTGTGATGAAAACGGCATGGATCATTGTGATGACAAAGGCATGGAGCCTTGCCATGACAGTGTTCAAGGAGCTCCCTGACGACAAGTGTCAGGGAGCATTGTGATGAAAAGTGTATTGAGCATTGTGATGACAGAGTTCATGGAGCATTGTGATGAGTAGACCATGGATAAATGTGATGACGAGCGTCATGGGGCGTTGTGATGACAAGTGTTATGGAACATTGTGATCACAAGGGTTTGGAGCATTGTGATGACAGAGGTCATGGAGCATTTTGATTTCATTGTGATGACAAAATCATGAAGCATTATGATGAAGGGCATGGTGCATTGTGATGATAGGGTTCATGGAGCACTGAGATGAAAAGTGTCATGGAGCATTGTTATGACAGGTGTCTTGAAGCATTGTGATGACAAGGGCATGAAGCATTTTGATGAGAAGGCTAGGAGAATTCTGATGACATGCGTCATGGAGCTTCGTGATGACAAGGGCATAGAACATTGTGATTACTGTGGTCTTGGAGCATTGAGATGAAAAGGGGCACGGAGCTTTGTGATTACAGGAGTAAAGGAGCATTGTGATGGAAAGGCAATCGAGCATTGTGATGAAATAGGCATGGAAACTTTTCATGACAGGGTTCAAGGAGGATTCTGATGACAAGTGTCAGGGAGCATTGTGATGACAAAAGTCACGAAACACTGTGATGACAAGGCTAATAGAGCATTGTGATGAGAAGGTCATGGAGCATTGGGCTGAAAATGTTCATGGAATATTGTGATAACCGGAGTCATGGAGCCTTGTGATGACAAGCAATGGAGCATTGAGATGAGTAGACCATGGAGCCTTGTGATGACAAGTCTCATGGAGCATTCTGATGAAAAGGGGCATGGAGCATTGTGATTACAGGGTTCTTGGGGCACTGTGATGACAATGGTCATGGAGCCTTGTGATGAAAAGGCCTTGGAACATTTTGATGGCATGCGTCATGGAGAATTGTTATGACAGTGGTAAAGGAGCATTGTGTTGACAAAGGCATGGAGCATTTAGATGAGTAGGGCATCGAGCATGGTGATGACAAGCATCATGGAGCTTTGAGATGACAAATTCATGGAGCAATGTGATGAGAGCGTTCATGGAGAATTGTGATGACAATGGCATGGAGCATTGTGAAGCCAAAGGTCATGGACCTCTGTGAAGACAAATGTCATGTAGCATTTTGATGACAAGGGCATGGTGCATTGTGATGAGTAGGACAGAGAACAATGTGATGACAATGTCATGGAGAAGTTGGATGAAAAGTGTCATGGAACATTTTGGTGACAGTGGTTATGGATCATTGTGATGTCAAGGGTCATCGAGCATCGTGATGAAAAGGGTCATGGTGCATTTTGATGACAGGGGTTATAGTACATTGTGACGTCAGGGGTCATGGAGCACTGTGATGATAAGGGCATGTAGCATTGTGATGACAGGGGTCATGGCACATTGTGATGACATGGTTGAGGGAGTATTGTGATGATTATTGATGGAACATTGAGATATCAGTGGTGAGAGAGCATTTTGATGAGAATTGCATGGAGAAATTTGATGACAAGGTTTATGGAGCATTGTGATCACAAGCTTGTGTAGAATTGTGATGACAAGCGCATGATATATTGTGATGACATGTGTCATGGAGCATTGTGCTGACAAGCACATGGAGCATTGTGGTGACAATGCAATGGAGCATTGTGATGACAGAGGCATTACGAATTGGTCTGACAAGTTTCATGGATTATTGTGATGACAGTGGGCATGGCGAATTGTGATGACAAGGGCATGGAGCATTGTGATGACAAGTTTATGGAGTATTGTGAAGACAGGTGTCCGGGAGCATTGTGATGACATATGTTCTGGTCCATTGTGATGAGAATGGCATGGAGACTTGTGATGCCAAGTGTCAAGGAGGATTGTGATGTCAAACGTAATGGAGCATTGTGATGACAAGGCCTTGGAGCATTGTGATGACAAGGGCAAGGAGCATTGTGATGACAATGGCCATTGAGAAGTTTGATGACAAGGTCGTGAAGCATTGTGATGACAAGCGCATGTACCTTGCTATGACAGTGGTCATGGAGCATTGAGATTACAAATGCATGAGGATGGTGATGGCAAGGGCATGCAACATTATGATGAGAAGTGTTTTGGAGCATTGTGATGACAAGGACGTGGAGAATTGTGATGAAAAGGGACATGGAGCATTGTGAGGACCAGGGCATGGAGCACTGTGATGACAAGAACGTGGAGCATTGTGATGAGAAGTCCATGTTTAATTGTGATGACGAGTGTCATGGAGCACTATAATGACAAGGGGCATGGAGCATTGTGAGGACAGGTGTCATGGAGCATGGTGGTGACAGGGGTCATGGAGCATTGTGATGTTAAGGGTCATGAAGCATTCTGATGACAAGCTTGTGGAGTACTGTGATGATAATGGCATGGAGCATTGTTATTGAAAGGGCATGGATCATTGTGATGAAAAAGGCATGGATCCTTTTCATGACAGGATTCAAAGAGCATTCCATCCACAAATGTCAGGGAGCATTGTGATGACACGTGTATGGAGCATTGTGAGGAGAAAGTTCATGGAGCATTGAGATGACAAGGGCATGCAGTATTGTGATGACAGGCATCATGGAGCGTTGTGATGACAAGTGTTATGGAACATTGTGATCACACGGGTTTGGAGCATTGCGATGACAGAGTTCATGGAGCATATTGATTTCAAGGAGCATGGATCTTTGTGATGACAAGGGCATGAAGCAATGTGATCCCAAGATGCATGGAGGATTGTGATGACAATGGTAATGGAGGAATGTGATGACAAGCGCATGGAGCATTGTGATGAAAAAGTCATGTAGTGTTTTGCTGACAAAGGCATGGAGCATTGTGATGACAAGTGTCATGAAGCACTGTGATGACAAATGTCACGGAGCATTGTGATTACAGGGGCCATGGAGCATTGGGATGACACGGCCAAGGATCATTGTGTTGACAAGTGTTATGGAGAATTTTGATGACAAGAGTCCCGGATAATTGTGTTGTCAGAAGTCATGGAGCGTTGTGATGACAGTGGTCATGAAGCATTGTAATGACAAGGGTCATGGAGCATTGTGATCATAAGGTCATGGAGCATTGGGCTGAAAATGTTCATGGAGTATTGTGTTGAGAGGTGTCATGGAGCATTGTGATGACAATGTCCTGGAGCATTTAATGAGAAGACCATGGAGCCATGTGATGACAAGTCTCATGGAGCGTTCTCACGAAAAGCGGCATGGAGCATTGTGATTACTGTGTTCTTGGAGCATTGTGATGAATAGGGCATGGAGCATTTTGATGAAAATGGCATGGAGCCTTGCCATGACAGGGTTCCAAGAGCATATTGACATCAAGTGTCAGGGACCATTGTGATGACAAGTGTATTGATCATAGTGATGCCAAAGCTCATGGAGCATTGTGATGAGAAGACCATGGAAAATTTTGATGACGAGAGTCATGGGGCATTGTGAGGACAAGTGTTATGGAACATTGTGATCACAAGGGATTGGAGCCTTGCGATGACAGAGGTCATGGAGCATTTTGAGTTCATTCTGATGACAATAGCATGAAGCACTATGATGATGGGCATGTTGCATTGTGATGACAGGGTTCATGGAGCATTGAGATGTAAAGGGGCATGGAGCATTGTAGTTACAAGGGTCTTGGAGCTTTGTGATGACAAGGGCATGCAGCATTGTGATGCGAAGGCCATGGATAATGGTGATGATGAGCGTCATGGGGCGTTGTGATGAGAAGTGTTATGGAACATTGTGATCCGAAGTGTTTAGAGCATTGTGATGTCAGATGTCATGGAGCATTTTGATTTCATTTTGGTTAAAATAGCGTGAAGCAATATGATGATAGACATGTTGCATTGTGTTGACAGGGTTCATGGATCAATGAGATGAAAAGTGGCATGGAGCATTGTGATTACAGGGTTCTTGGAGCATTGTGATGACAAGGACATGGAGCATTGTGTTGAGAAGGCCATGGAGCCTTCTGAGGACCTGTGTCTTGGAGATTTTGATGACAAGGGCATGAAGCATTGTTGTAACAGGGTACTGAGAGCATTGTAATTTCAAAGGTTATGGAGCATTGTGATAAGAAGGTCGTGGAACATTGTGATGGCTGGGATCATGGAGCATGGTTATGACAGTGGCAATGGAGCATTGTGATGACAAGGGCATGGAGCATTGGTCTGAAAAGTTTCATGGATTATTGTGATGAGAGTGGGCATTATGATGACAAAGGCACGGAACACTGTGATACATGGGTCATGTAGTTTTGTAACGACAAGGGCATGGAGAATTGTGATGACAAGAGCATGTAACATTGTGATGAGAAGTGTCATGGAGCATTGTGATGACAAAGACGTAGAGAATTGTGATGACAAGGGACATGGAGCATTGCGATGACCAGAGCATGGAGCATTGGTCTGACAAGTTTCATGGATTATTGTGATGACAAATGTCAGGGAGCATTTTGATGACAAGGGTGTGGGGCATTGTGATGGGAAGAGCAGGGAGCATTGTGATGACAAGGTTTATGGAGCATTGTGATGACAAGCGAAAGTCACATTTTGATGCCATGGGTCATGGAGCAATGTGCTGACAAGGGCATGCAGCTTTGTGATGAGAATAGTCATGGAGCATTGAGATGAAAAGGGGCATGGAGCATTGTGATGACAGGGGTATAGGAGCATTGTGATGACAAGAGCATGGAGCATTGTGATGAAAAGTGCTTGGAGCCTTTTCATGACATGTTTCAAGGAGCATTCTGATGACGAGTGTCAGGGAGAATTGTGATGACAACTCTCTTGAGCATTGTGATGACAGAGATCATGGATCACTGTGATGACAGGTGTCATGGAGCATTGTGATGAGAAGGTCATGGAGCATTGGGCTGAAAATATTCATGGAGTATTGTGGTGACAGGGCTCATGAATCCTTTTGATAGCAAGGGAATGGAGCATTTTGATGGCAATGTCCTGGAGCATTGTGATGAGAAGACCATGGAGCATTGTGATGACAAGGCTAATGGAGCATTCTAATGAAAAGGGGCATGGAACATTGTGATTACAGGGCCCTGGAGCATTGTAATGACAAGAGCAAGGAGATTTGTAATGAGAAGGCCATGGAGCATACTCATGATTTGTGTCATGGTGTTTTGTGATGACAAGGGCATGGACCATTGTGATTACAGGTGTCTTGGAACATTGTGATGACAAGGGTCAAGGAGCCTTGTGAGGAGAAGGCCGTGGGACATTATGATGGCAGTGGTCATAGAGCATTGTTATGACGGGGGTAATGGAGCATTGTGAAGAAAAGGGCACGGAACATAGGTCTATAAAATTTCATGGATTATTGTGATGACAGTGGGTACGGAGCATTGTGATGACAAGGGCTCGGAACACTGTGATACATGGGTTATGGAGGATTGTAATGACATGGGCATGGAGCATTGTGATGAGAAGTGCATCGAGAATTGTGATGACAAGCGTCATGGAGCTTTGTGATGACAAGGGCATGGAGCAATATGATGAAAGGTTTCAGGGATCATTGTGATGACAATGGCATGGAGCATTGTGATGCCAAGGGTCATGGAGCTGTGTGATAACAAATGTCATGGAGCTGTTTGATGACAAGGGCATGGTGTTTTGTGATGAGAATGGCAGGGAGCATTGTGATGACAGGTGTTATGGAACATTGTGATGTCAGGGCTCATGGAGCATTGTGATGATATGGGCATGTAGCATGGTGATGACAGGTGTCATGGAACATTGTGAGATGACAAGTGTTTTGAGCATTGTGATGACATACATCTTGGATCATTGAAATGACAAGGGCATGGAGTAATGTGATGACAGGCAGCATGGAGCATTGTGATGAGTGTGTATGGAACATAGTGATCACAAGGGTTTGGAGCATAGTGATGACACTGGTCATGGATCATTTTGATTTCAAGGAGCATGGAACATTGTGATGACAAGGGCATGAAGCAATGTGATCCCAAGTTTCAGGGAGGATTGTGATGACAATGGTAATGGAGTATTGTGATGAAAATCACATGGAGCACTGTGATGACAAGGTCATGTAGCATTTTGCTGACAAAGGCATGGAGCATTGTGATGAGAAGTGTCATGAAACATTGTGATAACAGTGGTCATAGAGCATTAGGATGACAAGAGCATGGACCATTTTGATGAGAAGAGTCATGGAGCATTTTGATGACAAGAGCCACAGATCATTGTGTGGTCAGGAGTCATTGAGCGTTGTGATGACAGTGGTCATGGAGGATTGAGCTGAAAATGTTCTTGGAACATTATGAACACAAGGGAATGGAGCATTGTGGTGACAATATCCTGGAGCATTTTGATGAGATGACCATGGAGTCTTTTGATGACAAGTCTCATGGAGCATGCTGATGGAAAGGCACATGGAGCATTGTGATTACAGTTGTTTTGGAGCATTGTGATGACAAGAGCATAGAGCATTGTGATGAGAAGACCATGGAACATTCTGATGACCCGCATCATGGAGTTTTGTGATGACAATGGCAAGAAGCATTGTGATTACAGGGGTCTTGGAGCATTGAGATGAAAAGGGCAGGGATCATTGTGATGACAAAGGCATGGAGCCTTACCATGACAGGGTTCAAGGAGCATACTGACGACAAGTGTCAGGGAGCATTGTGATGAAAAGTGTATTGAGCATTGTGATGACAAAGGTCATGGAGCATTGTGATGAGAAGACCATGGATAAATATGATGACGAGCGTCATGGGGCGTTGTGATGACAAGTGTTATGGAACATTGTGATCACAAGTGTTTGGAGCATTGTGATGACAGAGGTCATGGAGCATTTTGATTTCATTGTGATGACAAAATCATGAAGATTATGATGAAGGGCATGGTGCATTGTGATGGTAGTGTTCATGGAGCACTGAGATGAAAAGTGTCAAGGAGCATTTTTATGACAGGGGTCTTGGAGCATTGTGGTGACAAGGACATGGAGCATTGTGATGAGAAGGCCAAGGAGAATTCTGATGACATGCGTCATGGAGCTTCGTGATGACAAGGGCATAGAGCATTGTGATTACAGGGGTCTTGGAGCATTGTGATGACAAGGGAGTCGAACATTGTGATGAAATAGTCATGGAAACTTTTCATGACAGGGTTCAAGGAGGATTCTGATGACAAGTGTCAGGGAGCATTGTGATGACAAAAGTCATGAAGCACTGTGATGACAAGGATAATGGAGCATTGTGATGAGACTTTCATGGAGCATAGGGCTGAAAATGTTCATGGAGTATTGTGATGACAGGAGTCATGGAGCATTGTGATGACAAGGGAATGGAGCATTGAGATGACAAGACCCTGGATCATTGTGATGAGAAGACCATGGAGCCTTGTGATGACAAGTCTCATGGAGCATTCTGATGAAAAGTGGCATGGAGCATTGTGATTACAGGGGTCTTGGAGCATTGTGATGACAATGGCATGGAGCATTTTGATGAGAAGGCCCTGGAGCTTTCTGATGATATGTGTCATGGAGTTTTGTGATGAAAAGGGCATGGAGCATTGTGATTACTGGGGTCTTGGGGCACTGTGATGACAATGGTCATGGAGCCTTGTGATAAAAGGCCTTGATGGCAGGGGTCATGGAGCATTCTTATGACAGTGGTAATGGAGCATTGTGTTGACAAAGGCATGGAGCATTTTGATGAGAAGGGCATCGAGCATTGTGATAACAAGCATCATGGAGCTTTGAGATGACAAAGTCATGGAGCAATGTGATGAGTGGGTTCATGGAGCATTGTGATGCCAAAGGTCATGGACCTTTGTGATGACGAAGGTCATGGAGCATTTTGCTGACAAGGGCATGGTGCACTGTGATGAGTAGGACAGAGAGAAATGTGATGACAGGGTCATGGAGCAATTGGATGAAAAGTGTCATGGAACATTTTGATGACAGGGGTTATGGATCATTGTGATGTCAAGGGTCATCGAGCATTGTGATGAAAAGTGTTATGGTGCATTTTGATGACAGGTGTTATAGAACATTGTGATGTCAGGGGTCATGGAGCAGTGTGATGATAAGGACATGTAGCATTGTGATGACAGGGGTCATGGAACATTGTGATGACAAGGGTCATGGAGCATTGTGATGACAAGTATCATGGAGCATTCTGAGGACAAACTTGTGGAGTATTGTGATGACAATGGCATGGAGCATTGTGATGGAAAGGGCATGGATCATTGTGATGAAAAAGGCATGGATTCTTTTCATGACAGGATTCAAGGAGCATTCCGACGACAAGTGTCAGGGAGCATTGTGATGACAAGTGTATTGAGCATTGTGATGGCAAAGGTCATGGAGCATTGAGATGACAAGGGCATAGAGTATTGTGATGACAGGCATCATGGAGCGTTGTAATGACAAGTGTTATGGAACATTGTGATCACACGGGTTTGGAGCATTGCGATGACAGAGTTCATGGAGCATATTGATTTCAAGGAGCATGGATCTTTGTGATGACAAGGGCATGAAGCAATGTGATCCCAAGATGCATGGAGGATTGTGATGACAATGGTAATGGAGGAATATGATGACAAGCGCATGGAGCATTGTGATGAAAAGGTCATGTAGCCTTTTGCTGCCAAAGGCATGGAGCATTGTGATGACAAGTGTCTTGGAGCACTGTGATGAAAAACGTCACGTAGCATTGTGATTACAGGGGTCATGGAGCATTGGGATGACACGGCCAAGGATCATTTTGTTGACAAGTGTTATGGAGAATTTTGATGACAAGAGTCCCGGATCATTGTGTTGTCAGGGGTCATGGAGCGTTGTGATGACAGTGGTCATGGAGCATTGGGATGACAAGGGTCATGGAGCATTGTGATCATAAGGTCATGGAACATTGGGCTGAAAATGTTCATTGAGTATTGTGATGAGAGGTATCATGGAGCATTGTGATGACAAGAGAACAGAGCATTGTGATGACAATGTCCTGGAGCATTTAATGAGAAGACCATGGAGCCATGTGATGACAAGTCTCATGGAGCATTCTCACGAAAAGTGGCATGGATCATTGTGATTATTGTGGTCTTGGAGCATTGTGATGAATAGGGCATGAAACATTGTGATGAAAATGGCATGGAGCCTTGCCATGACAGGTTTCCTAGAGCATATTGACATCAAGTGTCAGGGACCATTGTGATGACAAGTGTATTGAGCATGGTGATGCCAAAGCTCATGGAGCATTGTGATGAGAAGACCATGGATAATTTTGATGACGAGCGTCATAGGGCGTTGTGAGGACAAGTGTTATGGAACATTGTGATCACAAGGGAGTGGAGCCTTGTGATGACAGAGGTCATGGAGCATTTTGAGTTCATTCTGATGACAATAGCATGAAGCACTATGATGATGGGCATGGTGCATTTTGATGAAAGTGTTCATGGAGCATTGAGATGAAAAGTTGCATGGAGCATTGTAGTTACAAGGGTCTTGGAGCTTTGTGATGACAAGGTCATGCAGCATTGTGATGAGAAGGCCATGGAGGATTCTGATGACATGCGTCATGGAGCTTTGTGATGACAAGGGCATGGAGCATTGTGATGAGAAGACCATGGATAATGGTGATGACGAGCGTCATGGGGCGTTGTGATGAAAAGTGTTATGGAACATTGTGATCCCAAGGGTTTAGAGCATTGTGATGGCAGATGTCATGGAGCATTTTGATTTCATTTTGGTTACAATAGCGTGAAGAAATATGATGATGGATATGTTGCATTGTGATGACTGGGTTCATGGAGCATTGAGATGAAAAGTGACATGGAGCATTGTGATTACAGGGTTTTTGGAACATTGTGATGACAAGGGCATGGAGCATTGTGATGAGAAGGCCATGGAGCCTTCTGATGACCTGTGTCATGGAGATTTTGATGACAAGGGCATGAAGCATTGTTGTAACAGGGGTCTTAGATTATTGTGATTACAAGGGTTATGGAGCCTTGTGATAAGAAGGCGGTGCAACATTGTGATGGCTGGTGTCATGGAGCATTGTTATGACAGTGGTAATGGAGCATTGTGATGACAAAGGCATGGAGCATTGGTCTGAAAAGTTTCATGGATTATTGTGATGAGAGTGGACATGGAGCATTGTGATGAAAAGGGCACGGAACTCTGTGATACATGGGTCATGTAGGATTGTAACGACAAGGTCATGGAGAATTGTGATGACAAGGGCATGTAACATTGTGATGAGAAGTGTCATGGAGCATTGTGATGACAGAGATGTAGAGCATTGTGATGACAAGGGACATGGAGCATTGTGATGACCAGAGCATGGAGCATTGGTCTGACAAGTTTCATGGATTATTGTGATGACAAATGTCATGCAGCATTTTGATGACAAGGACGTGGTGCATTGTGATGGGAAGGGCAGGGAGCCTTGTGATGACAAGGTTTATGGAGCATTGTGATGACAAGGTTGTGGAGCATTGTGATGACAAGCGGAAGTCACATTTTGATGCCATGGGTCATGGAGCACTGTGCTGACAAGGGCATGTAGCTTTGTGATGAGAAGGGTCATGGAGCATTGAGATGAAAAGGGGCATGGAGCATTGTGATGACAGGGGTCTAGGAGCTTTGTGATGACAGAGGTCATGGATCATTTTGATTTCCTTGTGATGACAATAGCCTGAAGCACTATGATGATGGGCATGGTCCATTGTGATGACAGGTGTAATGGAGCATTGAGATGAAAAGGGGCATGGAGCATTGTGATTACAGGGGTATAGGAGCATTGTGATGACAAGAGCATGGAGCATTGTGATGAAAAGTGCTTGGAGCCTTTTCATGACATGTTTCAAGGAGCATTCTGATGACGAGTGTCTGGGAGCATTGTGATGACAACTCTCTTGAGCATTGTGATGACAGAGATCATGGATCACTGTGATGACAGGTGTCATGGAGCATTGTGATGAGAAGGTCATGGAGCATTGGGCTGAAAATATTCATGGAGTATTGTGGTGAAAGGGATTATGGATCCTTTTGATGCAAAGGGATTGGAGCATTGTGATGACAAGTGTCATGGAGCTTTGTGATGACAAGGACATGGAGCAATATGATGAGTCGTTTCAGGGAGCATTGTGATGACAATGGCATGGAGCATTGTGATGCCAAGGGTCATGGAGCTGTGTGATAACAAATGTCATGGAGCAGTTTGATGACAAGGGCATGGTGCATTGTGATCAGAAGGGCAGGGAGCATTGTGATGACAGGTGTTATGGAACATTGTGATGTCAGGGCTCATGGAACATTGTGATGATATGGGCATGTAGCATGCTTATGACAGGTGTGATGGAACAGTGTGAGATGACAAGTGTTTTGAGCATTGTGATGACATACATCTTGGATCATTGAAATGACAAGGGCATGGAGTAATGTGATGACAGGCATCATGGAGCATTGTGATGAGTGTGCTATGGAACATAGTGATCACAAGGATTTGGAGCATAGTGATGACAGAGGACATGGATCATTTTGATTTCAAGGAGCCTGGAACATTGTGATGACAAGGGCATGAAGCAATGTGATCCCAAGTTTCAGGGAGGATTGTGATGACAATGGTAATGGAGTATTTTGATGAGAATCACATGGAGCACTGTGATGACAAGGTCATGTAACATTTTGCTAACAAAGGCATGGAGCATTGTGATGACAAGTGTCATGGAACTTTGTGATAACAGGGGTCATAGAGCATTAGGATGACAAGAGCATGGTCCATTTTGATGAGAAGAGTCATGGAGCATTTTGATGACAAGAGCCACAGATCATTGTGTTGTCAGGGGTCATTGAGCGTTTTGATGACAGTGGTCATGGAGGATTGAGCTGAAAATGTTCTTGGAGAATTGTGAACACAAGGGAATGGAGCATTGTGGTGACAATATCCTGGAGCATTTTGATGAGATGACCATGGAGTCTTTTGATGACAAGTCTCATGGGGCATGCTGATGGAAAGGCGCATGGAGCATTGTGATTACAGTTGTTTTGGAGCATTGTGATGACAAGAGCATGGAGCATTGTGATGAGAAGTCCATGGAACATTCTGATGACCCGCATCATGGAGTTTTGTGATGACAATGGCAAGAGGCATTGTGATTACAGCGGTCTTGGAGCATTGAGATGAAAAGGGCAGGGATCCTTGTGATGACAAAGGCATGGAGCCTTGCCATGACAGGGTTCAAGGAGCATACTGACGACAAGTGTCAGGGAGCATTGTGATGACAAGTGTCATGGAGCATTGTGATGACAAGCGTCATGGAGCATTCTGAGGACAAACTTGTGGAGTATTGTGATGACAATGGCATGGAGCATTGTGATGGAAAGGGCATGGATCATTGTGATGAAAAAGGCATGGATTCTTTTCATGACAGGATTCAAGGAGCATTCCGACGACAAGTGTCAGGGAGCATTGTGATGACAAGTGTATTGAGCATTGTGATGGCAAAGGTCATGGAGCATTGAGATGACAAGGGCATAGAGTATTGTGATGACAGGCATCATGGAGCGTTGTAATGACAAGTGTTATGGAACATTGTGATCACACGGGTTTGGAGCATTGCGATGACAGAGTTCATGGAGCATATTGATTTCAAGGAGCATGGATCTTTGTGATGACAAGGGCATGAAGCAATGTGATCCCAAGATGCATGGAGGATTGTGATGACAATGGTAATGGAGGAATATGATGACAAGCGCATGGAGCATTGTGATGAAAAGGTCATGTAGACTTTTGCTGCCAAAGGCATGGAGCATTGTGATGACAAGTGTCTTGGAGCACTGTGATGAAAAACGTCACGTAGCATTGTGATTACAGGGGTCATGGAGCATTGGGATGACACGGCCAAGGATCATTTTGTTGACAAGTGTTATGGAGAATTTTGATGACAAGAGTCCCGGATCATTGTGTTGTCAGGGGTCATGGAGCGTTGTGATGACAGTGGTCATGGAGCATTGGGATGACAAGGGTCATGGAGCATTGTGATCATAAGGTCATGGAGCATTGGGCTGAAAATGTTCATGGAGTATTGTGATGAGAGGTATCATGGAGCATTGTGATGACAAGAGAACAGAGCATTGTGATGACAATGTCCTGGAGCATTTAATGAGAAGACCATGGAGCCATGTGATGACAAGTCTCATGGAGCATTCTCACGAAAAGTGGCATGGATCATTGTGATTATTGTGGTCTTGGAGCATTGTGATGAATAGGGCATGAAACATTGTGATGAAAATGGCATGGAGCCTTGCCATGACAGGTTTCCAAGAGCATATTGACATCAAGTGTCAGGGACCATTGTGATGACAAGTGTATTGAGCATGGTGATGCCAAAGCTCATGGAGCATTGTGATGAGAAGACCATGGATAATTTTGATGACGAGCGTCATAGGGCGTTGTGAGGACAAGTGTTATGGAACATTGTGATCACAAGGGAGTGGAGCCTTGTGATGACAGAGGTCATGGAGCATTTTGAGTTCATTCTGATGACAATAGCATGAAGCACTATGATGATGGGCATGGTGCATTTTGATGAAAGTGTTCATGGAGCATTGAGATGAAAAGTTGCATGGAGCATTGTAGTTACAAGGGTCTTGGAGCTTTGTGATGACAAGGTCATGCAGCATTGTGATGAGAAGGCCATGGAGGATTCTGATGACATGCGTCATGGAGCTTTGTGATGACAAGGGCATGGAGCATTGTGATGAGAAGACCATGGATAATGGTGATGACGAGCGTCATGGGGCGTTGTGATGAAAAGTGTTATGGAACATTGTGATCCCAAGGGTTTAGAGCATTGTGATGGCAGATGTCATGGAGCATTTTGATTTCATTTTGGTTACAATAGCGTGAAGAAATATGATGATGGATATGTTGCATTGTGATGACTGGGTTCATGGAGCATTGAGATGAAAAGTGACATGGAGCATTGTGATTACAGGGTTTTTGGAACATTGTGATGACAAGGGCATGGAGCATTGTGATGAGAAGGCCATGGAGCCTTCTGATGACCTGTGTCATGGAGATTTTGATGACAAGGGCATGAAGCATTGTTGTAACAGGGGTCTTAGATTATTGTGATTACAAGGGTTATGGAGCCTTGTGATAGGAAGGCGGTGCAACATTGTGATGGCTGGTGTCATGGAGCATTGTTATGACAGTGGTAATGGAGCATTGTGATGACAAAGGCATGGAGCATTGGTCTGAAAAGTTTCATGGATTATTGTGATGAGAGTGGACATGGAGCATTGTGATGAAAAGGGCACGGAACTCTGTGATACATGGGTCATGTAGGATTGTAACGACAAGGTCATGGAGAATTGTGATGACAAGGGCATGTAACATTGTGATGAGAAGTGTCATGGAGCATTGTGATGACAGAGATGTAGAGCATTGTGATGACAAGGGACATGGAGCATTGTGATGACCAGAGCATGGAGCATTGGTCTGACAAGTTTCATGGATTATTGTGATGACAAATGTCATGCAGCATTTTGATGACAAGGACGTGGTCCATTGTGATGGGAAGGGCAGGGAGCCTTGTGATGACAAGGTTTATGGAGCATTGTGATGACAAGGTTGTGGAGCATTGTGATGACAAGCGGAAGTCACATTTTGATGCCATGGGTCATGGAGCACTGTGCTGACAAGGGCATGTAGCTTTGTGATGAGAAGGGTCATGGAGCATTGAGATGAATAGGGGCATGGAGCATTGTGATGACAGGGGTCTAGGAGCTTTGTGATGACAGAGGTCATGGATCATTTTGATTTCCTTGTGATGACAATAGCCTGAAGCACTATGATGATGGGCATGGTCCATTGTGATGACAGGTGTAATGGAGCATTGAGATGAAAAGGGGCATGGAGCATTGTGATTACAGGGGTATAGGAGCATTGTGATGACAAGAGCATGGAGCATTGTGATGAAAAGTGCTTGGAGCCTTTTCATGACATGTTTCAAGGAGCATTCTGATGACGAGTGTCTGGGAGCATTGTGATGACAACTCTCTTGAGCATTGTGATGACAGAGATCATGGATCACTGTGATGACAGGTGTCATGGAGCATTGTGATGAGAAGGTCATGGAGCATTGGGCTGAAAATATTCATGGAGTATTGTGGTGAAAGGGATTATGGATCCTTTTGATGCAAAGGGATTGGAGCATTGTGATGACAAGTGTCATGGAGCTTTGTGATGACAAGGACATGGAGCAATATGATGAGTCGTTTCAGGGAGCATTGTGATGACAATGGCATGGAGCATTGTGATGCCAAGGGTCATGGAGCTGTGTGATAACAAATGTCATGGAGCAGTTTGATGACAAGGGCATGGTGCATTGTGATCAGAAGGGCAGGGAGCATTGTGATGACAGGTGTTATGGAACATTGTGATGTCAGGGCTCATGGAACATTGTGATGATATGGGCATGTAGCATGCTTATGACAGGTGTGATGGAACAGTGTGAGATGACAAGTGTTTTGAGCATTGTGATGACATACATCTTGGATCATTGAAATGACAAGGGCATGGAGTAATGTGATGACAGGCATCATGGAGCATTGTGATGAGTGTGCTATGGAACATAGTGATCACAAGGATTTGGAGCATAGTGATGACAGAGGACATGGATCATTTTGATTTCAAGGAGCCTGGAACATTGTGATGACAAGGGCATGAAGCAATGTGATCCCAAGTTTCAGGGAGGATTGTGATGACAATGGTAATGGAGTATTTTGATGAGAATCACATGGAGCACTGTGATGACAAGGTCATGTAACATTTTGCTAACAAAGGCATGGAGCATTGTGATGACAAGTGTCATGGAACTTTGTGATAACAGGGGTCATAGAGCATTAGGATGACAAGAGCATGGTCCATTTTGATGAGAAGAGTCATGGAGCATTTTGATGACAAGAGCCACAGATCATTGTGTTGTCAGGGGTCATTGAGCGTTGTGATGACAGTGGTCATGGAGGATTGAGCTGAAAATGTTCTTGGAGAATTGTGAACACAAGGGAATGGAGCATTGTGGTGACAATATCCTGGAGCATTTTGATGAGATGACCATGGAGTCTTTTGATGACAAGTCTCATGGGGCATGCTGATGGAAAGGCGCATGGAGCATTGTGATTACAGTTGTTTTGGAGCATTGTGATGACAAGAGCATGGAGCATTGTGATGAGAAGTCCATGGAACATTCTGATGACCCGCATTATGGAGTTTTGTGATGACAATGGCAAGAGGCATTGTGATTACAGCGGTCTTGGAGCATTGAGATGAAAAGGGCAGGGATCCTTGTGATGACAAAGGCATGGAGCCTTGCCATGACAGGGTTCAAGGAGCATACTGACGACAAGTGTCAGGGAGCATTGTGATGACAAGTGTCATGGAGCATTGTGATGACAAGCGTCATGGAGCATTCTGAGGACAAACTTGTGGAGTATTGTGATGACAATGGCATGGAGCATTGTGATGGAAAGGGCATGGATCATTGTGATGAAAAAGGCATGGATTCTTTTCATGACAGGATTCAAGGAGCATTCCGACGACAAGTGTCAGGGAGCATTGTGATGACAAGTGTATTGAGCATTGTGATGGCAAAGGTCATGGAGCATTGAGATGACAAGGGCATAGAGTATTGTGATGACAGGCATCATGGAGCGTTGTAATGACAAGTGTTATGGAACATTGTGATCACACGGGTTTGGAGCATTGCGATGACAGAGTTCATGGAGCATATTGATTTCAAGGAGCATGGATCTTTGTGATGACAAGGGCATGAAGCAATGTGATCCCAAGATGCATGGAGGATTGTGATGACAATGGTAATGGAGGAATATGATGACAAGCGCATGGAGCATTGTGATGAAAAGGTCATGTAGCCTTTTGCTGCCAAAGGCATGGAGCATTGTCATGACAAGTGTCTTGGAGCACTGTGATGAAAAACGTCACGTAGCATTGTGATTACAGGGGTCATGGAGCATTGGGATGACACGGCCAAGGATCATTTTGTTGACAAGTGTTATGGAGAATTTTGATGACAAGAGTCCCGGATCATTGTGTTGTCAGGGGTCATGGAGCGTTGTGATGACAGTGGTCATGGAGCATTGGGATGACAAGGGTCATGGAGCATTGTGATCATAAGGTCATGGAGCATTGGGCTGAAAATGTTCATGGAGTATTGTGATGAGAGGTATCATGGAGCATTGTGATGACAAGAGAACAGAGCATTGTGATGACAATGTCCTGGAGCATTTAATGAGAAGACCATGGAGCCATGTGATGACAAGTCTCATGGAGCATTCTCACGAAAAGTGGCATGGATCATTGTGATTATTGTGGTCTTGGAGCATTGTGATGAATAGGGCATGAAACATTGTGATGAAAATGGCATGGAGCCTTGCCATGACAGGTTTCCTAGAGCATATTGACATCAAGTGTCAGGGACCATTGTGATGACAAGTGTATTGAGCATGGTGATGCCAAAGCTCATGGAGCATTGTGATGAGAAGACCATGGATAATTTTGATGACGAGCGTCATAGGGCGTTGTGAGGACAAGTGTTATGGAACATTGTGATCACAAGGGAGTGGAGCCTTGTGATGACAGAGGTCATGGAGCATTTTGAGTTCATTCTGATGACAATAGCATGAAGCACTATGATGATGGGCATGGTGCATTTTGATGAAAGTGTTCATGGAGCATTGAGATGAAAAGTTGCATGGAGCATTGTAGTTACAAGGGTCTTGGAGCTTTGTGATGACAAGGTCATGCAGCATTGTGATGAGAAGGCCATGGAGGATTCTGATGACATGCGTCATGGAGCTTTGTGATGACAAGGGCATGGAGCATTGTGATGAGAAGACCATGGATAATGGTGATGACGAGCGTCATGGGGCGTTGTGATGAAAAGTGTTATGGAACATTGAGATCTCATGGCTTTAGAGCATTGTGATGGCAGATGTCATGGAGCATTTTGATTTCATTTTGGTTACAATAGCGTGAAGCAATATGATGATGGACATGTTGCATTGTGATTACAGGGTTCTTGGAGCATTGTTATGACAAGGGCATGGAGCATTGTGATGAGAAGGCCATGGAGCCTTCTGATGACTTGTGTCATGGAGATTTTGATGACAAGGGCCTGAAGCACTGTTGTAACAGTGGTCTTAGAGCATTGTGATTACAAGGGTTATGGAGCCTTGTGATAAGAAGGCCGTGGAACATTGTGATGGCTGGGGTCATGGAGCATGTTTATGACAGTGGCAATGGAGCATTGTGATGACAATGGCATGGAACATTGGTCTGAAAAGTTACATGGATTATTGTGATGAGAGTGGGCATGGAGCATTGTGATAACAAGGTCACGGAACACTGTGATGCATGGGTCATGTAGGATTGTAACGACAAGGGCATGGAGAATTGTGATGACAAGAGCATGTAACATTGTGATGAGAACTGTCAAGGAGCATTATGATGACAAAGATGAAGAGAATTGTGATGACAAGGGACATGGAGCATTGTGATGACCAGAGCATGGAGCATTGGTCTGACAAGTTTCATGGATTATTTGGATGACGAGTGTCAGGGAGCATTGTGATGACAACTCTCTTGAGCATTGTGATGACAAAGATCATGGATCACTGTGATGACATGTGTCATGGAGCATTGTGATGAGTAGGTCATGGAGCATTGGGCTGAAAATATTCATGGAGTATTGTGGTGACAGGTGTCATGGATCCTTTTGATAGCAAGGGAATGGAGCACTGTGATGACAAGGTCCTGGAGCATAGTGATGAGAAGACCATGGAGCCTTGTGATGACAAGTCTAATGGAGCATTCTGATGAAAAGGGGCATGGAGCATTGTGATTACAGGGCCCTGGAGCATTGTAATGACAAGAGCAAGGAGCGTTGTGATGAGAAGGCCATGGAGCATTCTCATGATTTGTGTCATGGTGTTTTGTGATGACAAGGGCATGGACCATTGTGATTGCAGGCGTCTTGGAGCTTTGTGATGACAAGGGTCATGGAGGCTTGTGAGGAGAAGGCCGTGGGACATTATGATGGCAGGGGTCATGGAGCATTGTTATGACGGGTGTAATGGAGCATTGTGATGAAAATGACACGGAACATAGGTCTATAAAATTTCATGGATTATTGTGATGACAGTGGGTATGGAGCATTGTGATGACAAGGGCTCGGAACACTGTGATACATGGGTCATGGAGGATTGTAATGACATGGGCATGGAGCATTGTGATGAGAAGGGCATCGAGAATTGTGATGACAAGCGTCATGGAACTTTGTGATGACAAGGGCATGGAGCATATGATGAGAGGTTTCAGGGAGCATTGTGATGACAATGGCATGGAGCATTGTGATGCCAAGGTTCATGGATCTGTGTGATAACAAATGTCACGGAGCAGTTTGATGACAAGGGCATGGTGCATTGTGATGAGAAGGGCAGGGAGCATTGTGATGACAGGTGTTATGGAACATTATGATGTCATGGCTCATGGAGAATTGTGATGATAGGGGCATGTAGCATGGTGATGACAGGTCTCATGGACCATTGTGAGATGACAAATGTTTTGAGAATTGTGATGACAAACATCTTGGATCATTGGGATGACAAGGGTCATGGAGCATTGTGATCATAAGGTCATGGAACATTGGGCTGAAAATGTTCATTGAGTATTGTGATGAGAGGTATCATGGAGCATTGTGATGACAAGAGAACAGAGCATTGTGATGACAATGTCCTGGAGCATTTAATGAGAAGACCATGGAGCCATGTGATGACAAGTCTCATGGAGCATTCTCACGAAAAGTGGCATGGATCATTGTGATTATTGTGGTCTTGGAGCATTGTGATGAATAGGGCATGAAACATTGTGATGAAAATGGCATGGAGCCTTGCCATGACAGGTTTCCTAGAGCATATTGACATCAAGTGTCAGGGACCATTGTGATGACAAGTGTATTGAGCATGGTGATGCCAAAGCTCATGGAGCATTGTGATGAGAAGACCATGGATAATTTTGATGACGAGCGTCATAGGGCGTTGTGAGGACAAGTGTTATGGAACATTGTGATCACAAGGGAGTGGAGCCTTGTGATGACAGAGGTCATGGAGCATTTTGAGTTCATTCTGATGACAATAGCATGAAGCACTATGATGATGGGCATGGTGCATTTTGATGAAAGTGTTCATGGAGCATTGAGATGAAAAGTTGCATGGAGCATTGTAGTTACAAGGGTCTTGGAGCTTTGTGATGACAAGGTCATGCAGCATTGTGATGAGAAGGCCATGGAGGATTCTGATGACATGCGTCATGGAGCTTTGTGATGACAAGGGCATGGAGCATTGTGATGAGAAGACCATGGATAATGGTGATGACGAGCGTCATGGGGCGTTGTGATGAAAAGTGTTATGGAACATTGAGATCTCATGGCTTTAGAGCATTGTGATGGCAGATGTCATGGAGCATTTTGATTTCATTTTGGTTACAATAGCGTGAAGCAATATGATGATGGACATGTTGCATTGTGATTACAGGGTTCTTGGAGCATTGTTATGACAAGGGCATGGAGCATTGTGATGAGAAGGCCATGGAGCCTTCTGATGACTTGTGTCATGGAGATTTTGATGACAAGGGCCTGAAGCACTGTTGTAACAGTGGTCTTAGAGCATTGTGATTACAAGGGTTATGGAGCCTTGTGATAAGAAGGCCGTGGAACATTGTGATGGCTGGGGTCATGGAGCATGTTTATGACAGTGGCAATGGAGCATTGTGATGACAATGGCATGGAACATTGGTCTGAAAAGTTACATGGATTATTGTGATGAGAGTGGGCATGGAGCATTGTGATAACAAGGTCACGGAACACTGTGATGCATGGGTCATGTAGGATTGTAACGACAAGGGCATGGAGAATTGTGATGACAAGAGCATGTAACATTGTGATGAGAACTGTCAAGGAGCATTATGATGACAAAGATGAAGAGAATTGTGATGACAAGGGACATGGAGCATTGTGATGACCAGAGCATGGAGCATTGGTCTGACAAGTTTCATGGATTATTTGGATGACGAGTGTCAGGGAGCATTGTGATGACAACTCTCTTGAGCATTGTGATGACAAAGATCATGGATCACTGTGATGACATGTGTCATGGAGCATTGTGATGAGTAGGTCATGGAGCATTGGGCTGAAAATATTCATGGAGTATTGTGGTGACAGGTGTCATGGATCCTTTTGATAGCAAGGGAATGGAGCACTGTGATGACAAGGTCCTGGAGCATAGTGATGAGAAGACCATGGAGCCTTGTGATGACAAGTCTAATGGAGCATTCTGATGAAAAGGGGCATGGAGCATTGTGATTACAGGGCCCTGGAGCATTGTAATGACAAGAGCAAGGAGCGTTGTGATGAGAAGGCCATGGAGCATTCTCATGATTTGTGTCATGGTGTTTTGTGATGACAAGGGCATGGACCATTGTGATTGCAGGCGTCTTGGAGCTTTGTGATGACAAGGGTCATGGAGGCTTGTGAGGAGAAGGCCGTGGGACATTATGATGGCAGGGGTCATGGAGCATTGTTATGACGGGTGTAATGGAGCATTGTGATGAAAATGACACGGAACATAGGTCTATAAAATTTCATGGATTATTGTGATGACAGTGGGTATGGAGCATTGTGATGACAAGGGCTCGGAACACTGTGATACATGGGTCATGGAGGATTGTAATGACATGGGCATGGAGCATTGTGATGAGAAGGGCATCGAGAATTGTGATGACAAGCGTCATGGAACTTTGTGATGACAAGGGCATGGAGCATATGATGAGAGGTTTCAGGGAGCATTGTGATGACAATGGCATGGAGCATTGTGATGCCAAGGGTCATGGATCTGTGTGATAACAAATGTCACGGAGCAGTTTGATGACAAGGGCATGGTGCATTGTGATGAGAAGGGCAGGGAGCATTGTGATGACAGGTGTTATGGAACATTATGATGTCATGGCTCATGGAGAATTGTGATGATAGGGGCATGTAGCATGGTGATGACAGGTCTCATGGACCATTGTGAGATGACAAATGTTTTGAGAATTGTGATGACAAACATCTTGGATCATTGGGATGACAAGGGTCATGGAGCATTGTGATCATAAGGTCATGGAACATTGGGCTGAAAATGTTCATTGAGTATTGTGATGAGAGGTATCATGGAGCATTGTGATGACAAGAGAACAGAGCATTGTGATGACAATGTCCTGGAGCATTTAATGAGAAGACCATGGAGCCATGTGATGACAAGTCTCATGGAGCATTCTCACGAAAAGTGGCATGGATCATTGTGATTATTGTGGTCTTGGAGCATTGTGATGAATAGGGCATGAAACATTGTGATGAAAATGGCATGGAGCCTTGCCATGACAGGTTTCCTAGAGCATATTGACATCAAGTGTCAGGGACCATTGTGATGACAAGTGTATTGAGCATGGTGATGCCAAAGCTCATGGAGCATTGTGATGAGAAGACCATGGATAATTTTGATGACGAGCGTCATAGGGCGTTGTGAGGACAAGTGTTATGGAACATTGTGATCACAAGGGAGTGGAGCCTTGTGATGACAGAGGTCATGGAGCATTTTGAGTTCATTCTGATGACAATAGCATGAAGCACTATGATGATGGGCATGGTGCATTTTGATGAAAGTGTTCATGGAGCATTGAGATGAAAAGTTGCATGGAGCATTGTAGTTACAAGGGTCTTGGAGCTTTGTGATGACAAGGTCATGCAGCATTGTGATGAGAAGGCCATGGAGGATTCTGATGACATGCGTCATGGAGCTTTGTGATGACAAGGGCATGGAGCATTGTGATGAGAAGACCATGGATAATGGTGATGACGAGCGTCATGGGGCGTTGTGATGAAAAGTGTTATGGAACATTGTGATCCCAAGGGTTTAGAGCATTGTGATGGCAGATGTCATGGAGCATTTTGATTTCATTTTGGTTACAATAGCGTGAAGAAATATGATGATGGATATGTTGCATTGTGATGACTGGGTTCAGGGAGCATTGAGATGAAAAGTGACATGGAGCATTGTGATTACAGGGTTTTTGGAACATTGTGATGACAAGGGCATGGAGCATTGTGATGAGAAGGCCATGGAGCCTTCTGATGACCTGTGTCATGGAGATTTTGATGACAAAGGCATGAAGCATTGTTGTAACAGGGGTCTTAGATTATTGTGATTACAAGGGTTATGGAGCCTTGTGATAAGAAGGCGGTGCAACATTGTGATGGCTGGTGTCATGGAGCATTGTTATGACAGTGGTAATGGAGCATTGTGATGACAAAGGCATGGAGCATTGGTCTGAAAAGTTTCATGGATTATTGTGATGAGAGTGGACATGGAGCATTGTGATGAAAAGGGCACGGAACTCTGTGATACATGGGTCATGTAGGATTGTAACGACAAGGTCATGGAGAATTGTGATGACAAGGGCATGTAACATTGTGATGAGAAGTGTCATGGAGCATTGTGATGACAGAGATGTAGAGCATTGTGATGACAAGGGACATGGAGCATTGTGATGACCAGAGCATGGAGCATTGGTCTGACAAGTTTCATGGATTATTGTGATGACAAATGTCATGCAGCATTTTGATGACAAGGACGTGGTGCATTGTGATGGGAAGGGCAGGGAGCCTTGTGATGACAAGGTTTATGGAGCATTGTGATGACAAGGTTGTGGAGCATTGTGATGACAAGCGGAAGTCACATTTTGATGCCATGGGTCATGGAGCACTGTGCTGACAAGGGCATGTAGCTTTGTGATGAGAAGGGTCATGGAGCATTGAGATGAAAAGGGGCATGGAGCATTGTGATGACAGGGGTCTAGGAGCTTTGTGATGACAGAGGTCATGGATCATTTTGATTTCCTTGTGATGACAATAGCCTGAAGCACTATGATGATGGGCATGGTCCATTGTGATGACAGGTGTAATGGAGCATTGAGATGAAAAGGGGCATGGAGCATTGTGATTACAGGGGTATAGGAGCATTGTGATGACAAGAGCATGGAGCATTGTGATGAAAAGTGCTTGGAGCCTTTTCATGACATGTTTCAAGGAGCATTCTGATGACGAGTGTCTGGGAGCATTGTGATGACAACTCTCTTGAGCATTGTGATGACAGAGATCATGGATCACTGTGATGACAGGTGTCATGGAGCATTGTGATGAGAAGGTCATGGAGCATTGGGCTGAAAATATTCATGGAGTATTGTGGTGAAAGGGATTATGGATCCTTTTGATGCAAAGGGATTGGAGCATTGTGATGACAAGTGTCATGGAGCTTTGTGATGACAAGGACATGGAGCAATATGATGAGTCGTTTCAGGGAGCATTGTGATGACAATGGCATGGAGCATTGTGATGCCAAGGGTCATGGAGCTGTGTGATAACAAATGTCATGGAGCAGTTTGATGACAAGGGCATGGTGCATTGTGATCAGAAGGGCAGGGAGCATTGTGATGACAGGTGTTATGGAACATTGTGATGTCAGGGCTCATGGAACATTGTGATGATATGGGCATGTAGCATGCTTATGACAGGTGTGATGGAACAGTGTGAGATGACAAGTGTTTTGAGCATTGTGATGACATACATCTTGGATCATTGAAATGACAAGGGCATGGAGTAATGTGATGACAGGCATCATGGAGCATTGTGATGAGTGTGCTATGGAACATAGTGATCACAAGGATTTGGAGCATAGTGATGACAGAGGACATGGATCATTTTGATTTCAAGGAGCCTGGAACATTGTGATGACAAGGGCATGAAGCAATGTGATCCCAAGTTTCAGGGAGGATTGTGATGACAATGGTAATGGAGTATTTTGATGAGAATCACATGGAGCACTGTGATGACAAGGTCATGTAACATTTTGCTAACAAAGGCATGGAGCATTGTGATGACAAGTGTCATGGAACTTTGTGATAACAGGGGTCATAGAGCATTAGGATGACAAGAGCATGGACCATTTTGATGAGAAGAGTCATGGAGCATTTTGATGACAAGAGCCACAGATCATTGTGTTGTCAGGGGTCATTGAGCGTTGTGATGACAGTGGTCATGGAGGATTGAGCTGAAAATGTTCTTGGAGAATTGTGAACACAAGGGAATGGAGCATTGTGGTGACAATATCCTGGAGCATTTTGATGAGATGACCATGGAGTCTTTTGATGACAAGTCTCATGGGGCATGCTGATGGAAAGGCGCATGGAGCATTGTGATTACAGTTGTTTTGGAGCATTGTGATGACAAGAGCATGGAGCATTGTGATGAGAAGTCCATGGAACATTCTGATGACCCGCATCATGGAGTTTTGTGATGACAATGGCAAGAGGCATTGTGATTACAGCGGTCTTGGAGCATTGAGATGAAAAGGGCAGGGATCCTTGTGATGACAAAGGCATGGAGCCTTGCCATGACAGGGTTCAAGGAGCATACTGACGACAAGTGTCAGGGAGCATTGTGATGACAAGTGTCATGGAGCATTGTGATGACAAGCGTCATGGAGCATTCTGAGGACAAACTTGTGGAGTATTGTGATGACAATGGCATGGAGCATTGTGATGGAAAGGGCATGGATCATTGTGATGAAAAAGGCATGGATTCTTTTCATGACAGGATTCAAGGAGCATTCCGACGACAAGTGTCAGGGAGCATTGTGATGACAAGTGTATTGAGCATTGTGATGGCAAAGGTCATGGAGCATTGAGATGACAAGGGCATAGAGTATTGTGATGACAGGCATCATGGAGCGTTGTAATGACAAGTGTTATGGAACATTGTGATCACACGGGTTTGGAGCATTGCGATGACAGAGTTCATGGAGCATATTGATTTCAAGGAGCATGGATCTTTGTGATGACAAGGGCATGAAGCAATGTGATCCCAAGATGCATGGAGGATTGTGATGACAATGGTAATGGAGGAATATGATGACAAGCGCATGGAGCATTGTGATGAAAAGGTCATGTAGACTTTTGCTGCCAAAGGCATGGAGCATTGTCATGACAAGTGTCTTGGAGCACTGTGATGAAAAACGTCACGTAGCATTGTGATTACAGGGGTCATGGAGCATTGGGATGACACGGCCAAGGATCATTTTGTTGACAAGTGTTATGGAGAATTTTGATGACAAGAGTCCCGGATCATTGTGTTGTCAGGGGTCATGGAGCGTTGTGATGACAGTGGTCATGGAGCATTGGGATGACAAGGGTCATGGAGCATTGTGATCATAAGGTCATGGAGCATTGGGCTGAAAATGTTCATGGAGTATTGTGATGAGAGGTATCATGGAGCATTGTGATGACAAGAGAACAGAGCATTGTGATGACAATGTCCTGGAGCATTTAATGAGAAGACCATGGAGCCATGTGATGACAAGTCTCATGGAGCATTCTCACGAAAAGTGGCATGGATCATTGTGATTATTGTGGTCTTGGAGCATTGTGATGAATAGGGCATGAAACATTGTGATGAAAATGGCATGGAGCCTTGCCATGACAGGTTTCCAAGAGCATATTGACATCAAGTGTCAGGGACCATTGTGATGACAAGTGTATTGAGCATGGTGATGCCAAAGCTCATGGAGCATTGTGATGAGAAGACCATGGATAATTTTGATGACGAGCGTCATAGGGCGTTGTGAGGACAAGTGTTATGGAACATTGTGATCACAAGGGAGTGGAGCCTTGTGATGACAGAGGTCATGGAGCATTTTGAGTTCATTCTGATGACAATAGCATGAAGCACTATGATGATGGGCATGGTGCATTTTGATGAAAGTGTTCATGGAGCATTGAGATGAAAAGTTGCATGGAGCATTGTAGTTACAAGGGTCTTGGAGCTTTGTGATGACAAGGTCATGCAGCATTGTGATGAGAAGGCCATGGAGGATTCTGATGACATGCGTCATGGAGCTTTGTGATGACAAGGGCATGGAGCATTGTGATGAGAAGACCATGGATAATGGTGATGACGATCGTCATGGGGCGTTGTGATGAAAAGTGTTATGGAACATTGAGATCTCATGGCTTTAGAGCATTGTGATGGCAGATGTCATGGAGCATTTTGATTTCATTTTGGTTACAATAGCGTGAAGCAATATGATGATGGACATGTTGCATTGTGATTACAGGGTTCTTGGAGCATTGTTATGACAAGGGCATGGAGCATTGTGATGAGAAGACCATGGAGCCTTCTGATGACTTGTGTCATGGAGATTTTGATGACAAGGGCCTGAAGCACTGTTGTAACAGTGGTCTTAGAGCATTGTGATTACAAGGGTTATGGAGCCTTGTGATAAGAAGGCCGTGGAACATTGTGATGGCTGGGGTCATGGAGCATGGTTATGACAGTGGCAATGGAGCATTGTGATGACAATGGCATGGAACATTGGTCTGAAAAGTTACATGGATTATTGTGATGAGAGTGGGCATGGAGCATTGTGATAACAAGGTCACGGAACACTGTGATGCATGGGTCATGTAGGATTGTAACGACAAGGGCATGGAGAATTGTGATGACAAGAGCATGTAACATTGTGATGAGAACTGTCAAGGAGCATTATGATGACAAAGATGAAGAGAATTGTGATGACAAGGGACATGGAGCATTGTGATGACCAGAGCATGGAGCATTGGTCTGACAAGTTTCATGGATTATTTGGATGACGAGTGTCAGGGAGCATTGTGATGACAACTCTCTTGAGCATTGTGATGACAAAGATCATGGATCACTGTGATGACATGTGTCATGGAGCATTGTGATGAGTAGGTCATGGAGCATTGGGCTGAAAATATTCATGGAGTATTGTGGTGACAGGTGTCATGGATCCTTTTGATAGCAAGGGAATGGAGCACTGTGATGACAAGGTCCTGGAGCATAGTGATGAGAAGACCATGGAGCCTTGTGATGACAAGTCTAATGGAGCATTCTGATGAAAAGGGGCATGGAGCATTGTGATTACAGGGCCCTGGAGCATTGTAATGACAAGAGCAAGGAGCGTTGTGATGAGAAGGCCATGGAGCATTCTCATGATTTGTGTCATGGTGTTTTGTGATGACAAGGGCATGGACCATTGTGATTGCAGGCGTCTTGGAGCTTTGTGATGACAAGGGTCATGGAGGCTTGTGAGGAGAAGGCCGTGGGACATTATGATGGCAGGGGTCATGGAGCATTGTTATGACGGGTGTAATGGAGCATTGTGATGAAAATGACACGGAACATAGGTCTATAAAATTTCATGGATTATTGTGATGACAGTGGGTATGGAGCATTGTGATGACAAGGGCTCGGAACACTGTGATACATGGGTCATGGAGGATTGTAATGACATGGGCATGGAGCATTGTGATGAGAAGGGCATCGAGAATTGTGATGACAAGCGTCATGGAACTTTGTGATGACAAGGGCATGGAGCATATGATGAGAGGTTTCAGGGAGCATTGTGATGACAATGGCATGGAGCATTGTGATGCCAAGGGTCATGGATCTGTGTGATAACAAATGTCACGGAGCAGTTTGATGACAAGGGCATGGTGCATTGTGATGAGAAGGGCAGGGAGCATTGTGATGACAGGTGTTATGGAACATTATGATGTCATGGCTCATGGAGAATTGTGATGATAGGGGCATGTAGCATGGTGATGACAGGTCTCATGGACCATTGTGAGATGACAAATGTTTTGAGAATTGTGATGACAAACATCTTGGATCATTGAGATGACAAGGGCATGGAGTAGTGTGATGACAGGCATCATGCAGCATTGTGATGAGTGTGTTATGGAACATTGTGATCACCAGGGTTTGGAGCCTAGTGATGACAGAGGTCATGGATCATGTTGATTTCAAGGACCATGGAACATTGTGATGACAAGGGCATGAAGCAACGTGATCCCAAGTTTCAGGGAGGATTGTGATGACAATGGTAAAGGATAATTGTGATGAGAATCACATGGAGCACTGTGATGACAAGGTCATGTAGCATTTTGCTGACAAAGGCATGGAGCATTGTGATGACAAGTGTCATGGAACATTGTGATAACAGGGGTCATAGAGCATTAGGATGACAAGAGCATGGACCATTTTGATGAGAAGAGTCATGGAGCATTTTGATGACAAGAGCCACAGATCATTGTGTTGTCAGGGGTTATTGAGCGTTGTGATGGCAGTGGTCATGGAGGATTGGGCTGAAAATGTTCTTGGAGCATTGTGAACACAAGGGAATGGAGCATTGTGGTGACAATATCCTGGAGCATTGTGCTGAGATGACCATGGTGTCTTTTGATGACAAGTCTCATGGAGCAAGCTAATGGAAAGGGGCATGGAGCATTGTGATTACAGTTGTCTTGGAGCATTGTGATGACAAGAGCATGGAGCATTGTGATGAGAAGTCCATGGAATATTCTGATGACATGCATCATGGAGCTTTGTGATGACAATGGCAAGAGGCATTGTGATTACAGGGGTCTTGGAGCATTGTGATGAAAAGGGAATGGATCATTGTGATGACAAAGGCATGGAGCCTTGTCATGACAGGGTTCAAGGAACATACTGACGACAAGTGTCAGGGAGCATTGTGATGACAAGTGTCATGGAGCACTGTGATGACAAGCATCATGGAGCCTTGTGATACCCGAGATCTTGGAGCATTGTGATGAAAAGTGAATGCATCATTGTGATGAAAAAGGCATGGTGACTTGTCATGACAGGTTTCAAGGAGCACCCAGACGACAAGTGTCAGGGAGCATTGTGATGAAAAGTGTATTGAGCATTGTGATGACAAAGGTCATGGAGCATTGTGATGAGAAGACCATGGATAATTGGGATGACGAGCGTCATGGGGCGTTGTGATGACAAGTGTTATGGAACATTGTGATCACAATGGTTTGGAGCATTGTGATGACAGAGGTCATGGAGCATTTTGATTTCATTGTGATGACAAAATCATGAAGCATTATGATGAAGGGCATGGTGCATTGTGATGATAGGGTTCATGGAGCACTGAGATGAAAAGTGTCATGGAGCATTGTTATGACAGGTATCTTGAAGCATTGTGATGACAAGGGCATGGAGCATTGTGATGAGAAGGCCAAGGAGAATTCTGATGACATGCGTCATGGATCTTCGTGATGACAAGGGCATAAAGCATTGTGATTACATGGGTCTTGGAGCATTGAGATGAAAAGGGGCGTGGAGCATTGTGATTACAGTGGTAAAGGAGCATTGTGATGACAAGGGAATTGAGAATTGTGATGAAATAGGCATGGAACCTTTTCATGACAGGGTTCAAGGAGGATTCTGCTGACAAGTGTCTGGGAGCATTGTGATGACAAAAGTCATGAAGCACTGTGATGACAGGGGTAATGGAGCATTTTGATGAGAAGGTCATGGAGCATTGGGCTCAAAATATTCATGGAGTATTGTGATGACAAGGGAATGGAGCACTGTGATGACAAGGGAATGGAGCATTGAGATGAGTAGACCATGGAGCCTTGTGATGACAAGTCTCATGGAGCATTCTGATGAAAAGGGGTATGGAGCATTGTGATTACAGGGGTCTTGGAGCATTGTGATGACAATGGCGTGGAGCATTTTGATGAGAAGTCCATGGAGCTTTCAGATGATATGTGTCATGGAGTTTTGTGATGAAAAGGGCAAGGAGCTTTGTGATTACAGGGGTCTTGGAGCACTGTGATGACAATGGTCATGGAGCCTTGTGATGAACAGGCCGTGGAATATTTTGATGGCAGGGGTCATGGAGCAAACATTGTTATGACAGTGGTAATGGAGCATTGTGATGACAAAGGCATGGAGCATTTTGATGAGAAGTGTATCGAGCGTTTTGATGACAAGCATCATGGAGCTTTGGAATGACAATGTCATGGAGCAATGTGATGAGAGGGTTCAGGGAGCATTGTGATGACAATGGCATGGAGCATTGTGATGCCAAATGTAATGGACCTTTGTGATGACAAATGTCATGTAGCATTTTGATGACAAGGGCATGGTGCATTGTGATGAGTAAGACAGAGAGAAATGTGATGACAGGGTCATCGAGCAGATGGATGAAAAGTGTCATGGAACATTTTGATGACAGGGGTTATGGATCACTGTGATATCAAGGGTCATCGAGCATTGTGATGAAAAGGTTCATGGTGCATTTTGATGACAGGGTTATAATACATGGTGATGTCAGCGTTCATGGAGCACTGTGATGATAAGGGCATGTAGCATTGTCATGACAGGGGTCATGGAACATTGTGATGACATGGTTGTGGGAGTATTGTGATGACCAGTGATGGAAAATTGTGATATCAGTGGTGAGAGAGCATTTTGATGAGAAGTGCTTGGAGAAATTTGAGGACAAGGTTTATGGAGCATTGTGATGACAAGCTTGTGGAGAATTGTGATGACAATGCATGGCATAATGTGATGACATGTGTCATGGAGCATTGTGCTGACAAGCATATGGAGCATTGTGGTGACAATTGCATGGAGATTTGTGATGACAGAGGCATGACGAATTGGCCTGACAAGTTTCATGGATTATTGTGATGACAGTGGGCATGGTGAATTGTGATGAAAAGGGCACGGAGCATTGGCATGACAAGTTTATGGATTATTGTGAAGACAGGTGTCCGGGAGCATTGTGATGACATATGTTCTGGTCCATTGTGATGAGAATGGCATGGAGAATTGTGAGGAGAAGTGTCATGGAGGATTGTGATGTCAAACGTAATGGAGCGTTGTGATGACCAGGTCTTGGAGCATTGTGATGACAAGGGCAAGGAGCATTGTGATGACAAGGGCCACTGAGAAGTTTGATGACAAGGTCTTGAAGCATTGTGATGACAAGCGCATGTACCTTGCTATGACAGTGGTCATGGAGCATTGCGATTACAAATGCATGGAGAATGGTGATGACAAGAGCATGTAACATTGTGATGAGAAGTGTTTTGGACCATTGTGATGACAAGGACGTAGAGAATTGTGATGACAGGGACATGGAGCATTGTAAGGACCAGGGCATGGAGCACTGTGATGACAAGAACGTGGAGCATTGTGATGAGAAGTCCATGGATAATTGTTATGACGAGTGTCATGGAGCACTGTAATGGCAAGGGGCATGGAGCATTGTGAGCACAGGTGTCATGGAGCATTGTGGTGATAGGGGTCATGGAGCATTGTGAGGACAAGTGTCATGGAGCATTCTGATGACAAGCTTGTGGAGTATTGTGATGAAAATGGCATGGAGAATTGTGATGGAAAGGGTATGGATCATTGTAATGAAAAAGGCATGGATCCTTTTCATGACAGGATTCAAGGAGCATTCCGAAGACAAGTGTCACGGATCATTGTGATGACATGTGTATTGAGCATTGTGATGACAAAGGTCATGGAGCATTGAGATGACAAGGGCATGGAGTATTGTG
Source organism: Mesoplodon densirostris (assembly GCF_025265405.1). Lineage (NCBI taxonomy): Eukaryota > Metazoa > Chordata > Mammalia > Artiodactyla > Ziphiidae > Mesoplodon > Mesoplodon densirostris. Next base: position 6,515,950 of record NC_082682.1, read on the forward strand.
ATGACAGTCATCATGGAGCGTTGTGATGACAAGTGTTATGGAATATTGTGATCACACGGGTTTGGAGCATTGTGATGACAGAGTTCATGGATCATATTGATTTCAAGGAGCATGGATCTTTGTGATGACAAGGACATGAAGCAATGTGATCCCAAGATGCATGGAGGATTGTGATGACAATGGTAATGGAGGAATGTGATGACAAGTGCATGGAGCATTGTGATGAAAAGGTCATGTAGCGTTTTGGTGACAAAGGCATGGAGCATTGTCATGACAAGTGTCATGGAGCACTATGATGACAAACGTCACGTAGCATTGTGATTACAGGGGTCATGGAGCATTGGGATGGCACTGCCAAGGATCATTGTGTTGACAAGTGATATGGAGAATTTTGATGACAAGAGTCCCGTATCATTGTGTTGTCAGGGGTCATGGAGCGTTGTGATGACAGTTGTCATGGAGCATTGGGATGACAAGGGTCATGGAGCATTGTAATCATAAGGTTATGGAGCATTCGGCTGAAAATGTTCATGGAGTATTGTGATGACAGGTGGCATGGAGCATTGTGATGACAAGGGAATGGAGCATTGTGATGACAATGTCCTGGAGCATTTAATGAGAAGACCATGGAGCCATGTGATGACAAGTCTCATGGAGCATTCTCACGAAAATCGGCATGGAGCATTGTGATTTCTGTGGTCTTGGAGCTTTGTGATGAATAGGGCATGGAGCCTTGTGATGAAAATGGCATGGAGCCTTGCCATGACAGGGTTCCAAGAGCATATTGACACAAGTGTCAGGGACCACTGTGATGACAAGTGTATTGAGCATGGTGATTCCAAAGCTCATGGAGCATTGTGATGAGAACACCATGGATAATTTTGATGACAAGCGTCATGGGGACTTGTGAGGACAAGTGTTATGGAACATTGTGATCACAAGGGATTGGAGCCTTGTGATGACAGAGGTCATGGAGCATTTTGAGTTCATTCTGATGACAATAGCATGAAGCACTATGATGATGGGCATGGTGCATTGTGATGACAGTGTTCATGGAGCAATGAGATGAAAAGGTGCATGGAACATTGTAGTTACAAGTGTCTTGGAGCTTTGTGATGAGAAGGGCATGCAGCATTGTGATAAGAAGGCCATGGAGGATTCTGATGACAGGCGTCATGGAGCTTTGTGATGACAAGAGCATGGAGCATTGTGATGAGAAGACCATGGATAATGGTGATGACGAGCGTCATGGGGCGTTGTGATGAAAAGTGTTATGGAACATTGAGATCTCAAGGCTTTAGAGCATTGTGATGGCAGATGTCATGGAGCATTTTGATTTCATTTTGGTTACAATAGCGTGAAGCAATATGATGATGGACATGTTGCATTGTGAATACAGGGTTCATGGAGCTTTGAGAGAAAAAGTGGCATGGAGCTTTGTGATTACAGGGTTTTTGGAGCATTGTGATGACAAGGGCACGGAACACTGTGATACATGGGTCATGTAGGATTGTAACGACAAGGGCATGGAGAATTGTGATGACAAGAGCATGTAACATTGTGATGAGAAGTGTCATGGAACATTGTGATGACAAAGACGTAGAGAATTGTGATGACAAGGGACATGGAGCATTGTGATGACCAGAGCATGGAGCATTGGTCTGACAAGTTTCATGGATTATTGTGATGACAAATGTCATGGAGCATTTTAGATGACAATTGCGTGGGGCATTGTGATGAGAAGAGCAGGGAGCATTGTGATGACAAGGTTTATGGAGCATTGTGATGACAAGGTTGTGGTGCATTTTGATGACAAGCGCATGTCACATTTTGATGCCATGGGTCATGGAGCACAGTGCTGACAAGGTCATTCAGCTTTGTTATGACAAGGGTCATGGAGCATTGAGATGAAAAGGGGCATGGAGCATTGTAATTACAGGGGTCTAGGAGCTTTGGATGACAGAGGTCATGGATCATTTTGATTTGATTGTGATGACAATAGACTGAAGCATTATGATGATGGGCATTGTCCATTGAGATGACAGGTGTAATGGAGCATTGAGATGAAAAGGGGCATGGAGCATTGTGATTACAGTGGTATAGGAGCATTGTGATGACAAGAGCATGGAGCATTGTGATGAAAAGTGCTTGGAGCCTTTTCATGACATGTTTCAAAGAGCATTCTGAAGACGAGTGTCAGGGAGCATTGTGATGACAACTCTCTTTAGCATTGTGATGACAAAGATCATGGAGCACTGTGATGACAGGTGTCATGGAGCATTGTGATGAGTAGGTCATGGAGCATTGGGCTGAAAATATTCATGGAGTATTGTGGTGAGTGGGTTCATGGATCCTTTGGATGGCAATGGAATGGAGCATTGTGATGACAAGGTCCTGGAGTATTGTGAAGAGAAGACCATGGAGCCTTGTGATGACAAGTCTAATGGAGCATTCTGATGAAAAGGGGCATGGAGCATTGTGATTACAGGGCCCTGGAGCCTTGTAATGACAAGAGCAAGGAGCATTGAGATGAGAAGGCCATGGAGCATTCTCTTGATTTGTGTCATGGTGTTTTGTGATGACAAGGGCATGGACCATTGTGATTGCAGGCGTCTTGGAGCATTGTGATGACAAGGGTCATCGAGCCTTGTGAGGAGAAGGCCGTGGGACATTATGATGGCGGGGGTCATTGAGCATTGTTATGACGGGGGTAATGGAGCATAGTGATGAAAAGGTCACGGTACATAGGTCTATAAAATTTCATGGATTATTGTGATGACAGTGGGTATGGAGCATTGTGATGACAAGGGCTCCGAACACTGTGATACATGGGTCATGGAGGATTGTAATTACATGGGCATGAAGCATTGTGATGAGAAGGGCATTGAGAATTGTGATGACAAGCGTCATGGAGCTTTGTGATGACAAGGGTCATGGAGCTGTGTGATAACAAATGTCATGGAGCAGTTTGATGACAAGGGCATGGTGCATTGTGATGCTAGGGTTCATGGAGCACTAACATGAAAAGTGTCATGGAGCATCGTTATTACAGGGGTCTTGGAGCATTGTGATGACAAGGACATGGAGCATTGTGATGAGAAGGCCAAGGAAAATTCTGATGACATCCGTCATGGAGCTTCGTGATGACAAGGGCATAGAGCATTGTGATTACAGGGGTCTTGGAGCATTGAGATGAAAAGGGGCATGGTGCATTTTGATTACAGGGGTAATGGAGCATTGTGATGACAAGGGAATCGAGCATTGTGATGAAATAGGCATGGAAACTTTTCATGACAGGGTTCAAGGAAGATTCTGATGACAAGTGTCAGGGAGGATTGCGATGACAATAGTCATGAAGCACTGTGATGACAGGGCTAATGGAGCATTGTGATGATAATGACATGGAGCATTGGGCTGAAAATGTTCATGGAGTATTGTGATGAGAGGTGTCATGGACCCTTGTGATGACAAGGGATTGGAGCATTGAGATGAGAAAAACATGGAGCATTGTGATGACAAGTCTCATGGAGCATTCTGATGAAAAGGGGCATGGAGCATTGTGATTACAGGGGTCATGGAGCATTGTGATGACAATGGCATGGAGCAATTTGATGTGAAGGCCATGGAGCTTTCTGATGATATGTGTCATGGAGTTTTGTGATGAAAAGTGCATGGAGCATTGTGATTACATGGATCTTGGGGCACTGTGATGACAATGGTAATGGAGCCTTGTGATGAAAAGGCCGTGGAACATCTTGATGGCATGGGTCATGGAGCATTGTTATGACAATGGTAATGGAGCATTGTGATGACAAAGTCATGGAGCATTTTGATGAGAAGGGCATAGAGCTCTGTGATGACAAGCATCATGGAGCTTTGGGATGACAAAGTCATGGAGCAATGTGATGAGATGGTTCATGGAGCATTATGATGACGATGGCATGGAGCATTGTGATGCCAAAGGTCATGGACCTTTGTGATGACAAATGTCATGTAGCATTTTGATGACAAGGGCATGGTGCTTTGTGATGAGTCGGACAGAAAGCAATGTGATGACAGGGTCATGAGGCAGTTGGATGAAAAGTGTCATGGAACATTTTGATGACAGGCGTTATGGATCATTGTGATGTCAAGGGTCATTGAGCATTGTAATGAAAAGTGTCATGGTGCATTTTGATGACAGGGGTTATAGTACATTGTGATGTCAGGGGTCATGGAGCAGTGTGATGATAAGGGCATGTAGCATTGTGATGACAGGGGTCATGGAACATTGTGATGACATGGGTGAGGTAGTAGTGTGATGACTAGTGATGGAACATTGTGATATCAGTGCTGAGAGATCATTTTGATGAGAATTGCATGGAGAAATTTGATGACAAGTTTTATGGAGCATTGTGATGACAAGCTTGTGGAGAATTGTGATGACAAGTGCATGGCATATTGTGATGACATATGTCATGGAGCATTGTGCTGACAAGCATATGGAGCATTTTGGTGACAATGGCATGGAGCATTGTGATGACAGAGGCATTACGAATTGGTCTGACAAGTTTCATGGATTATTGTGATGACAGTGGGCATGGCGAATTGTGATGACAAGCGCATGGAGCATTGTGAGGACAAGTTTGGGGAGTATTGTGAAGACAGGTGTCCGGGAGCATTGTGATGACATATGTTCTGGTCCATTGTGATGAGAATGGCATGGGTAATTGTGATGCCAAGTGTCATGGAGGATTGTGATGTCAAACGTAATGGAGCGTTGTGATGACAAGGTCTTGGTGCATTGTGATGACAAGGGCCATTGAGAAGTTTGATGACAAGGTCTTGAAGCATTGTGATGACAAGCGCATGTACCTTGCTATGACAGGTGTCATTGAGCATTGCGATTACAAATGCATGGAGAATTGTGATGACAAGAGCATGTAACATTGTAATGAGAAGTGTTTTGGAGCATTGTGATGACAAGGACGTGGAGAATTGTGATGACAAGGGACATGGAGCATTGTGAGGACCAGGGCATGGAGCTCTGTGATGACAAGAACGTGCAGCATTGTGATGATAAGTCCATGGATAATAGTGATGACGAGTGTCATGGAGCACTGTAATGGTAAGGGGCATGGAGCATTGTGAGGAGAGCTGTCATGGAGTATTGTGGTGACAGGGGTCATGGAGCATTGTGATGACAATTGTCATGGAGCTTTCTGATGACAAGCTTGTGGAGTATTGTGATGACAATGGCATGGAGCATTGTGATGGAAAGGGCATGGATCATTGTGATGAAAAAGGCATGGATCCTTTTCATGACAGGATTCAAGGAGCATTCCAAAGACAATAGTCAGGGAGCATTGTGATGACAAGTGTATTGAGCATTGTGATGACAAAGGTCATGGAGCATTGAGATGACAAGGTCATGGAGTATGGTGATGACAGGCATCATGGAGCGTTGTGATGACAAGTCTTATGGAACATTGTGATCACACGTGTTTGAAGCATTGCGATGACAGAGTTCATGGATCATATTGATTTCAAGGAGCATGGATATTTGTGATGAAAAGGGCATGAAGCAATGTGATCCCAAGATGCATGGAGGATTGTGTTGACAATGGTTATGGAGGAATATGATGACAAACGCATGCAGCATTGTGATGAAAAGGTCATGTAGCGTTTTGCTGACAAAGGCATGGAGCATTGTGATGACAAGTGTCATTGAGCACTGTGATGAGAAACATCACGTAGCATTGTGATTACAGGGGTCATGGAGCATTGGGATGACACGGCCAAGGATCATTGTGTTGACAAGTGTTATGGAGAATTTTGATGACAAGAGTCCCGGATCATTGTGTTTTCAGGGGTCATGGAGCGTTGTGATGACAGTGGTCATAGAGCATTGGGATGACAAGGGTCATGGAGCATTGTGATCATAAGTTCATGGAGCATTGGGCTGAAAATATTCATGGAGTATTGTGATGACAGGTGGCATGGAGCATTGTGATGACAAGGGAAGGGAGCATTGTGATTTCAATGTCCTGGAGCATTTAATGAGAAGACCATGGAGCCATGTGATGACAAGTCTCATGGAGCATTCTCACGAAAAGCGGCATGGAGCATTGTGATTACTGTGGTCTTGGAGCCTTGTGATGAATAGGGCATGGAGCATTGTGATGAAAAATGCATGGAGCCTTGCCATGACAGGGTTCCAAGAGAATATTGACATCAAGTGTCAGGGACCATTGTGATGAAAAGTGTATTGAGCATTGTGAAGCCAAACTCATGGAGCATTGTGATGAGAAGACCATGGATAATTATGATGACGAGCGTCATGGGGTGTTGTGAGGACAAGTGTTATGGAACATTGTGATCACAAGGGATTGGAGCCTTGTGATGACAGAGGTCATGGAGCATTCTGAGTTCATTCTGATGACAGTAGCATGAAGCACTATGATGATGGGCATGGTGCATTGTGATGACAGTGTTCATGGATCACTGAGATGTAAAGGGGCATGGAGCATTGTAGTTACAAGGGTCTTGGAGCTTTGTGATGACAAGGGCATGCAGCATTGTGATGAGAAGGCCATGGAGGATTCTGATGACATGCGTCATGGAGCCTTGTGATGACAAGGGCATGGAGCATTGTGATGAGAAGACCATGGATAATGGCGATGATGAGCGTCATGAGGCGTTGTGATGAAAAGTGCTGGGAACATTGTGATCCCAAGGGTTTAGAGCATTGTGATGGGAGATGTCATGGAGCATTTTGATTTCATTTTGATTACAATAGCGTGAAGCAATATGATGATGGACATGTTGCATTGTGATTACAGGGTTCTTGGAGCATTTTGATGACAAGGGCATGGAGCATTGTGATGAGAAGGCCATGGAGCATTCTGATGACTTGTGTCATGGAGATTTTGATGACAAGGGCATGAAGCACTGTTGTAACAGTGGACTTAGAGCATTGTGATTACAAGGGTTATGGAGCCTTGTGATAAGAAGGCCGTGGAACATTGTGATGGCTGGGGTCATGGAGCATTGTTATGACAGTGGCAATGGAGCATTGTGATGACAATGGCATGGAACATTGGTCTGAAAAGTTACATGGATTATTGTGATGAGAGTGGGCATGGAGCATTGTGATAACAAGGGCACGGAACACTGTGATACATGGGTCATGTAGGATTGTAACGACAAGGGCATGGAGAATTGTGATGACAAGAGCATGTAACATTGTGATGAGAACTGTCAAGGAGCATTATGATGACAAAGATGAAGAGAATTGTGATGCCAAGGGACATGGAGCATTGTGATGACCAGAGCATGGAGCATTGGTCTGACAAGTTTCATGGATTATTTGGATGACGAGTGTCAGGGAGCATTGTGATGACAACTCTCTTGAGCATTGTGATGACAAAGATCATGGATCACTGTGATGACATGTGTCATGGAGCATTGTGATGAGTAGGTCATGGAGCATTGGGCTGAAAATATTCATGGAGTATTGTGGTGACAGGTGTCATGGATCCTTTTGATAGCAAGGGAATGGAGCATTGTGATGACAAGGTCCTGGAGCATAGTGATGAGAAGACCATGGAGCCTTGTGATGACAAGTCTAATGGAGCATTCTGATGAAAAGGGGCATGGAGCATTGTGATTACAGGGCCCTGGAGCATTGTAATGACAAGAGCAAGGAGCTTTGTGATGAGAAGGCCATGGAGCATTCTCATGATTTGTGTCATGGTGTTTTGTGATGACAAGGGCATGGACCATTGTGATTGCAGGCGTCTTGGAGCTTTGTGATGACAAGGGTCATGGAGCCTTGTGAGGAGAAGGCCGTGGGACATTATGATGGCAGGGGTCATGGAGCATTGTTATGACGGGTGTAATGGAGCATTGTGATGAAAAGGGCACGGAACATAGGTCTATAAAATTTCATGGATTATTGTGATGACAGTGGGTATGGAGCATTGTGATGACAAGGGCTCGGAACACTGTGATACATGGGTCATGGAGGATTGTAATGACATGGGCATGGAGCATTGTGATGAGAAGGGCATCGAGAATTGTGATGACAAGTGTCATGGAACTTTGTGATGACAAGGGCATGGAGCATATGATGAGAGGTTTCAGGGAGCATTGTGATGACAATGGCATGGAGCATTGTGATGCCAAGGGTCATGGATCTGTGTGATAACAAATGTCACGGAGCAGTTTGATGACAAGGGCATGGTGCATTGTGATGAGAAGGGCAGGGAGCATTGTGATGACAGGTGTTATGGAACATTATGATGTCATGGCTCATGGAGAATTGTGATGATAGGGGCATGTAGCATGGTGATGACAGGTCTCATGGACCATTGTGAGATGACAAGTGTTTTGAGCATTGTGATGACAAACATCTTGGATCATTGAGATGACAAGGGCATGGAGTAGTGTGATGACAGGCATCATGGAGCATTGTGATGAGTGTGTTATGGAACATTGTGATCACAAGGGTTTGGAGCCTAGTGATGACAGAGGTCATGGATCATGTTGATTTAAAGGAGTATGGAACTTTGTGATGACAAGGGCATGAAGCAATGTGATCCCAAGTTTCAGGGAGGATTGTGATGACAATGGTAAAGGAGAATTGTGATGAGAATCACATGGAGCACTGTGATGACAAGGTCATGTAGCATTTTGCTGACAAAGGCATGGAGCATTGTGATGACAAGTGTCATGGAACATTGTGATAACAGGGGTCATAGAGCATTAGGATGACAAGAGCATGGACCATTTTGATGAGAAGAGTCATGGAGCATTTTGATGACAAGAGCCACAGATCATTGTGTTGTCAGGGGTCATTGAGCGTTGTGATGGCAGTGGTCATGGAGGATTGGGCTGAAAATGTTCTTGGAGCATTGTGAACACAAGGGAATGGAGCATTGTGGTGACAATATCCTGGAGCATTGTGCTGAGATGACCATGGTGTCTTTTGATGACAAGTCTCATGGAGTAAGCTAATGGAAAGGGTCATGGAGCATTGTGATTACAGTTGTCTTGGAGCATTGTGATGACAAGAGCATGGAGCATTGTGATGAGAAGTCCATGGAACATTCTGATGACATGCATCATGGAGCTTTGTGATGACAATGGCAAGAGGCATTGTGATTCCGGGGTCTTGGAGCATTGTGATGAAAAGGGCATGGATCATTGTGATGACAAAGGCATGGAGCCTTGTCATGACAGGGTTCAAGGAACATACTGACGACAAGTGTCAGGGAGCATTGTGATGACAAGTGTCATGGAGCACTGTGATGACAAGCATCATGGAGCCTTGTGATACCCGAGATCTTGGAGCATTGTGATGAAAAGTGAATGCATCATTGTGATGAAAAAGGCATGGTGCCTTGTCATGACAGGTTTCAAGGAGCACCCAGACGACAAGTGTCAGGGAGCATTGTGATGAAAAGTGTATTGAGCATTGTGATGACAAAGGTCATGGAGCATTGTGATGAGAAGACCATGGATAATTGGGATGACGAGCGTCATGGGGCTTTGTGATGACAAGTGTTATGGAACATTGTGATCACAAGGGTTTGGAGCATTGTGATGACAGAGGTCATGGAGCATTTTGATTTCATTGTGATGACAAAATCATGAAGCATTATGATGAAGGGCATGGTGCATTGTGATGATAGGGTTCATGGAGCACTGATATGAAAAGTGTCATGGAGCATTGTTATGACAGGTATCTTGAAGCATTGTGATGACAAGGGCATGGAGCATTGTGATGAGAAGGCCAAGGAGAATTCTGATGACATGCGTCATGGATCTTTGTGATGACAAGGGCATAGAGCATTGTGATTACATGGGTCTTGGAGCATTGAGATGAAAAGGGGCGTGGAGCATTGTGATTACAGTGGTAAAGGAGCATTGTGATGACAAGGGAATTGAGAATTGTGATGAAATAGGCATGGAACCTTTTCATGACAGGGTTCAAGGAGGATTCTGCTGACAAGTGTCTGGGAGCATTGTGATGACAAAAGTCATGAAGCACTGTGATGACAGGGGTAAGGGAGCATTGTGATGAGAAGGTCATGGAGCATTGGGCTCAAAATATTCATGGAGTATTGTGATGACAAGGAAATGGAGCACTGTGATGACAAGGGAATGGAGCATTGAGATGAGTAGACCATGGAGCCTTGTGATGACAAGTCTCATGGAGCATTCTGATGAAAAGGCGTATGGAGCATTGTGATTACAGGGGTCTTGGAGCATTGTGATGACAATGGCGTGGAGCATTTTGATGAGAAGTCCATGGAGCTTTCAGATGATATGTGTCATGGAGTTTTGTGATGAAAAGGGCAAGGAGCTTTGTGATTACAGGGGTCTTGGAGCACTGTGATGACAATGGTCATGGAGCCTTGTGATGAACAGGCCGTGGAATATTTTGATGGCAGGGGTCATGGAGCAAACATTGTTATGACAGTGGTAATGGAGCATTGTGATGACAAAGGCATGGAGCATTTTGATGAGAAGGGTATCGAGCATTTTAATGACAAGCATCATGGAGCTTTGGGATGACAAAGTCATGGAGCAATGTGATGAGAGTGTTCAGGGAGCATTGTGATGACAATGGCATGGAGCATTGTGATGCCAAACGTAATGGACCTTTGTGATGACAAATGTCATGTAGCATTTTGATGACAAGGGCATGGTGCATTGTGATGAGTAAGACAGAGAGAAATGTGATGACAGGGTCATCGAGCAGATGGATGAAAAGTGTCATGGAACATTTTGATGACAGGGGTTATGGATCACTGTGATATCAAGGGTCATCGAGCATTGTGATGAAAAGGGTCATGGCGCATTTTGATGACAGGGGTTATAATACATGGTGATGTCAGCGTTCATGGAGCACTGTGATGATAAGGGCATGTAGCATTGTGATGACAGGGGTCATGGAACATTGTGATGACATGGTTGTGGGAGTATTGTGATGACCAGTGATGGAAAATTGTGATATCAGTGGTGAGAGAGCATTTTGATGAGAAGTGCTTGGAGAAATTTGAGGACAAGGTTTATGGAGCATTGTGATGACAAGCTTGTGGAGAATTGTGATGACAAGTGCATGGCATATTGTGATGACATGTGTCATGGAGCATTGTGCTGACAAGCATATGGAGCATTGTGGTGACAATTGCATGGAGCATTGTGATGACAGAGGCATGACGAATTGGCCTGAGAAGTTTCATGGATTATTGTGATGACAGTGGGCAAGGTGAATTGTGATGAAAAGGGCACGGAGCATTGGCATGACAAGTTTATGGATTATTGTGAAGACAGGTGTCCGGGAGCATTGTGATGACATATGTTCTGGTCCATTGTGATGAGAATGGCATGGAGAATTGTGAGGCCAAGTGTCATGGAGGATTGTGATGTCAAACGTAATGGAGCGTTGTGATGACCAGGTCTTGGAGCATTGTGATGACAAGGGCAAGGAGCATTGTGATGACAAGGGCCACTGAGAAGTTTGATGACAAGGTCTTGAAGCATTGTGATGACAAGCGCATGTACCTTGCTATGACAGTGGTCATGGAGCATTGCGATTACAAATGCATGGAGAATGGTGATGACAAGAGCATGTAACATTGTGATGAGAAGTGTTTTGGACCATTGTGATGACAAGGACGTAGAGAATTGTGATGACAGGGACATGGAGCATTGTGAGGACCAGGGCATGGAGCACTGTGATGAAAAGAACGTGGAGCATTGTGATGAGAAGTCCATGGATAATTGTTATGACGAGTGTCATGGAGCACTGTAATGGCAAGGGGCATGGAGCATTGTGAGGACAGGTGTCATGGAGCATTGTGGTGATAGGGGTCATGGAGCATTGTGAGGACAAGTGTCATGCAGCATTCTGATGACAAGCTTGTGGAGTATTGTGATGAAAATGGCATGGAGAATTGTGATGGAAAGGGTATGGATCATTGTAATGAAAAAGGCATGGATCCTTTTCATGACAGGATTTAAGGAGCATTCCGAAGACAAGTGTCATGGATCATTGTGATGACAAGTGTATTGAGCATTGTGATGACAAAGGTCATGGAGCATTGAGATGACAAGGGCATGGAGTATTGTGATGACAGGCATCATGGAGCGTTGTGATGACAAGTGTTATGGAACATTGTGATCACACGGGTTTGGAGCATTGTGATGACAGAGTTCATGGATCATATTGATTTCAAGGAGCATGGGTCTTTGTGATGACAAGGACATGAAGCAATGTGATCCCAAGATGCATGGAGGATTGTGATGACAATGGTAATGGAGGAATGTGATGACAAGTGCATGGAGCATTGTGATGAAAAGGTCATGTAGCGTTTTGGTGACAAAGGCATGGAGCATTGTCATGACAAGTGTCATGGAGCACTATGATGACAAACGTCCCGTAGCATTGTGATTACAGGGGTCATGGAGCATTGGGATGGCACGGCCAAGGATCATTGTGTTGACAAGTGATATGGAGAATTTTGATGACAAGAGTCCCGGATCATTGTGTTGTCAGGGGTCATGGAGCGTTGTGATGACAGTTGTCATGGAGCATTGGGATGACAAGGGTCATGGAGCATTGTAATCATAAGGTTATGGAGCATTCGGCTGAAAATGTTCATGGAGTATTGTGATGACAGGTGGCATGGAGCATTGTGATGACAAGGGAATGGAGCATTGTGATGACAATGTCCTGGAGCATTTAATGAGAAGACCATGGAGCCATGTGATGACAAGTCTCATGGAGCATTCTCACGAAAATCGGCATGGAGCATTGTGATTTCTGTGGTCTTGGAGCTTTGTGATGAATAGGGCATGGAGCCTTGTGATGAAAATGGCATGGAGCCTTGCCATGACAGGGTTCCAAGAGCATATTGACATCAAGTGTCAGGGACCACTGTGATGACAAGTGTATTGAGCATGGTGATTCCAAAGCTCATGGAGCATTGTGATGAGAACACCATGGATAATTTTGATGACAAGCGTCATGGGGACTTGTGAGGACAAGTGTTATGGAACATTGTGATCACAAGGGATTGGAGCCTTGTGATGACAGAGATCATGGAGCATTTTGAGTTCATTCTGATGACAATAGCATGAAGCACTATGATGATGGGCATGGTGCATTGTGATGACAGTGTTCATGGAGCAATGAGATGAAAAGGTGCATGGAACATTGTAGTTACAAGTGTCTTGTAGCTTTGTGATGAGAAGGGCATGCAGCATTGTGATAAGAAGGCCATGGAGGATTCTGATGACATGCGTCATGGAACTTTGTGATGACAAGAGCATGGAGCATTGTGATGAGAAGACCATGGATAATGGTGATGATGAGCGTCATGGGGCGTTGTGATGAAAAGTGTTATGGAACATTGAGATCTCAAGGCTTTAGAGCATTGTGATGGCAGATGTCATGGAGCATTTTGATTTCATTTTGGTTACAATAGCGTGAAGCAATATGATGATGGACATGTTGCATTGTGAATACAGGGTTCATGGAGCTTTGAGAGAAAAAGTGGCATGGAGCTTTGTGATTACAGGGTTTTTGGAGCATTGTGATGACAAGGGCACGGAACACTGTGATACATGGGTCATGTAGGATTGTAACGACAAGGGCATGGAGAATTGTGATGACAAGAGCATGTAACATTGTGATGAGAAGTGTCATGGAGCATTGTGATGACAAAGACGTAGAGAATTGTGATGACAAGGGACATGGAGCATTGTGATGACCAGAGCATGGAGCATTGGTCTGACAAGTTTCATGGATTATTGTGATGACAAATGTCATGGAGCATTTTAGATGACAATTGTGTGGGGCATTGTGATGGGAAGAGCAGGGAGCATTGTGATGACCAGGTTTATGGAGCATTGTGATGACAAGGTTGTGGTGCATTGTGATGACAAGCGCAAGTCACATTTTGATGCCATGGGTCATGGAGCACAGTGCTGACAAGGTCATTCAGCTTTGTTATGACAAGGGTCATGGAGAATTGAGATGAAAAGGGGCATGGAGCATTGTAATTACAGGGGTCTAGGAGCTTTGGATGACAGAGGTCATGGATCATTTTGATTTGATTGTGATGACAATAGCCTGAAGCATTATGATGATGGGCATTGTCCATTGAGATGACAGGTGTAATGGAGCATTGACATGAAAAGTGGCATGGAGCATTGTGATTACACTGGTATAGGAGCATTGTGATGACAAGAGCATGGAGCATTGTGATGAAAAGTGCTTGGAGCCTTTTCATGACATGTTTCAAGGAGCATTCTGAAGACGAGTGTCAGGGAGCATTGTGATGACAACTCTCTTTAGCATTGTGATGACAAAGATCATGGAGCACTGTGATGACAGGTGTCATCGAGCATTGTGATGAGAAGGTCATGGAGCATTGGGCTGAAAATATTCATGGAGTATTGTGGTGAGAGGGTTCATGGATCCTTTTGATGGCAATGGAATGGAGCATTGTGATGACAAGGTCCTGGAGTATTGTGAAGAGAAGACCATGGAGCCTTGTGATGACAAGTCTAATGGAGCATTCTGATGAAAAGGGGCATGGAGCATTGTGATTACAGGGCCCTGGAGCCGTGTAATGACAAGAGCAAGGAGCATTGAGATGAGAAGGCCATGGAGCATTCTCTTGATTTGTGTCATGGTGTTTTGTGATGACAAGGGCATGGACCACTGTGATTGCAGGCGTCTTGGAGCATTGTGATGACAAGGGTCATCGAGTCTTGTGAGGAGAAGGCCGTGGGACATTATGATGGCGGGGGTCATTGAGCATTGTTATGACGGGGGTAATGGAGCATAGTGATGAAAAGGTCACGGTACATAGGTCTATAAAATTTCATGGATTATTGTGATGACAGTGGGTATGGAGCATTGTGATGACAAGGGCTCCGAACACTGTGATACATGGGTCATGGAGGATTGTAATGACATGGGCATGAAGCATTGTGATGAGAAGGGCATTGATAATTGTGATGACAAGCGTCATGGAGCTTTGTGATGACAAGGGTCATGGAGCTGTGTGATAACAAATGTCATGGAGCAGTTTGATGACAAGGGCATGGTGCATTGTGATGATAGGGTTCATGGAGCACTGACATGAAAAGTGTCATGGAGCATCGTTATGACAGGGGTCTTGGAGCATTGTGATGACAAGGACATGGAGCATTGTGATGAGAAGGCCAAGGAGAATTCTGATGACATCCGTCATGGAGCTTCGTGATGACAAGGGCATAGAGCATTGTGATTACAGGGGTCTTGGAGCATTGAGATGAAAAGGGGCATGGTGCATTTTGATTACAGGGGTAATGGAGCATTGTGATGACAAGGGAATCGAGCATTGTGATGAAATAGGCATGGAACCTTTTCATGAAAGGGTTCAAGGAGGATTCTGATGACAAGTGTCAGGGAGCATTGCGATGACAATAGTCATGAAGCACTGTGATGACAGGGCTAATGGAGCATTGTGATGAGAATGTCATGGAGCATTGGGCTGAAAATGTTCATGGAGTATTGTGATGAGAGGTGTCATGGACCCTTTGATGACAAGGGATTGGAGCATTGAGATGAGAAGAACATGGAGCATTGTGATGACAAGTCTCATGGAGCATTCTGATGAAAAGGGGCATGGAGCATTGTGATTACAGGGGTCATGGAGCATTGTGATGACAATGGCATGGAGCAATTTGATGTGAAGGACATGGAGCTTTCTGATGATATGTGTCATGGAGTTTTGTGATGAAAAGTGCATGGAGCATTGTGATTACATGGATCTTGGGGCACTGTGATGACAATGGTCATGGAGCCTTGTGATGAAAAGGCCGTGGAACATCTTGATGGCATGGGTCATGGAGCATTGTTATGACAATGGTAATGGAGCATTGTGATGACAAAGTCATGGAGCATTTTGATGAGAAGGGCATAGAGCTCTGTGATGACAAGCATCATGGGGCTTTGAGATGACAAAGTCATGGAGCAATGTGATGAGTGGGTTCATGGAGCATTATGATGACGATGGCATGGAGCATTTTGATGCCAAAGGTCATGGACTTTTGTGATGACAAATGTCATGTAGCATTTTGATGACAAGGGCATGGTGCTTTGTGATGAGTAGGACAGAAAGCAGTTTGATGACAGGGTCATGAGGCAGTTGGATGAAAAGTGTCATGGAACATTTTGATGACAGCTGTAATGGATCATTGTGATGTCAAGGGTCATCGAGCATTGTAATGAAAAGTGTCATGGTGCATTTTGATGACAGGGGTTATAGTACATTGTGATGTCATGGGTCATGGAGCAGTGTGATGATAAGGGCATGTAGCATTGTGATGACAGGGGTCATGGAACATTGTGATGACATGGGTGAGGTAGTATTGTGATGACTAGTGATGGAACATTGTGATATCAGTGCTGAGAGAGCATTTTGATGGGAATTGCATGGAGAAATTTGATGACAAGTTTTATGGAGCATTGTGATGACAAGCTTGTGGAGAATTGTGATGACAAGTGCATGGCATATTGTGATGACATATGTCATGGAGCATTGTGCTGACAAGCACATGGAGCATTTTGGTGACAATGGCATGGAGCATTGTGATGACAGAGGCATTACGAATTGGTCTGACAAGTTTCATGGATTATTGTGATGACAGTGGGCATGGCGAATTGTGATGACAAGGGCATGGAGCATTGTGAGGACAAGTTTGTGGAGTATTGTGAAGACAGGTGTCCGGGAGCATTGTGATGACATATGTTCTGGTCCATTGTGATGAGAATGGCATGGGTAATTGTGATGCCAAGTGTCATGGAGGATTGTGATGTCAAACGTAATGGAGCATTGTGATGACAAGGTCTTGGTGCATTGTGATGACAAGGGCCATTGAGAAGTTTGATGACAAGGTCGTGAAGCATTGTGATGACAAGCACATGTACCTTGCTATGACAGGTGTAATGGAGCATTGTGATTACAAATGCATGGAGAATAGTGATGACAAGAGCATGTAACATTGTGATGAGAAGTGTTTTGGAGCATTGTGATGACAAGGACGTGGAGAATTGTGATGACAAGGGACATGGAGCATTGTGAGGACCAGGGTATGGAGCACTGTGATGACAAGAACGTGCAGCATTGTGATGATAAGTCCATGGATAATAGTGATGACGAGTGTCATGGAGCACTGTAATGGTTAGGGGCATGGAGCATTGTGAGGAGAGCTGTCATGGAGTATTGTGGTGACAGGGGTCATGGAGCATTGTGATGACAATTGTCATGGAGCTTTCTGATGACAAGCTTGTGGAATATTGTGATGACAATGGCATGGAGCATTCTGATGGAAAGGGCATGGATCATTGTGATGAAAAAGGCATGGATCCTATTCATGACAGGATTCAAGGAGCATTCCGAAGACAAGAGTCAGGGAGCATTGTGATGACCAGTGTATTGAGCATTGTGATGACAAAGGTCATGGAGCATTGAGATGACAAGGTCATGGAGTATGGTGATGACAGGCATCATGGAGCGTTGTGATGACAAGTCTTATGGAACATTGTGATCACACGTGTTTGGAGCATTGCGATGACAGAGTTCATGGATCATATTGATTTCAAGGAGCATGGATCTTTGTGATGAAAAGGGCATGAAGCAATGTGATCCCAAGATGCATGGAGGATTGTGATGACAATGGTAATGGAGGAATATGATGACAAACGCATGGAGCATTGTGATGAAAAGGTCATGTAGCGTTTTGCTGACAAAGGCATGGAGCATTGTGATGACAAGTGTCATGGAGCACTGTGATGACAAACATCACGTTGCATTGTGATTACAGGGGTCATGGAGCATTGGGATGACACGGCCAAGGATCATTGTGTTGACAAGTGTTATGGAGAATTTTGATGACAAGAGTCCCGGATCATTGTGTTTTCAGGTGTCATGGAGCGTTGTGATGACAGTGGTCATAGAGCATTGGGATGACAAGTGTCATGGAGCATTGTGATCATAAGGTCATGGAGCATTGGGCTGAAAATATTCATGGAGTATTGTGATGACAGGTGGCATGGAGCATTGTGATGACAAGGGAAGGGAGCATTGTGATGACAATGTCCTGGAGCATTTAATGAGAAGACCATGGAGCCATGTGATGACAAGTCTCATGGAGCATTCTCACGAAAAGTGGCATGGAGCATTGTGATTACTGTGGTCTTGGAGCATTGTGATGAATAGGGCATGGAGCATTGTGATGAAAAATGCATGGAGCCTTGCCATGACAGGGTTCCAAGAGCATATTGACATCAAGTGTCAGAGAGCATTGTGATGAAAAGTGTATTGAGCATTGTGAAGCCAAACTCATGGAGCATTGTGATGAGAAGACCATGGATAATTTTGATGACGAGCGTCATGGGGCGTTGTGAGGACAAGTGTTATGGAACATTGTGATCACAAGGGATTGGAGCCTTGTGATGACAGAGGTCATGGAGCATTTTGAGTTCATTCTGATGACAATAGCATGAAGCACTATGATGATGGGCATGGTGCATTGTGATGACAGTGTTCATGGAACATTGAGATGAAAAGGGGCATGGAGCATTGTAGTTACAAGGGTCTTGGAGCTTTGTGATGACAAGGGCATGCAGCATTGTGATGAGAAGGCCATGGAGGATTCTGATGACATGCGTCATGGAGCTTTGTGATGACAAGGGCATGGAGCATTGTGATGAGAAGACCATGGATAATGGTGATGACGAGCGTCATGAGGCGTTGTGATGAAAAGTGCTGGGAACATTGTGATCCCAAGGGTTTAGAGCATTGTGATGGCAGATGTCATGGAGCATTTTGATTTCAATTTGATTACAATAGAGTGAAGCAATATGATAATGGACATGTTGCATTGTGATTACAGGGTTCTTGGAGCATTGTGATGACAAGGGCATGGAGCATTGTGATGAGAAGGCCGTGGAACATTGTGATGGCTGGGGTCATGGAGCATTGTTATGACAGTGGCAATGGAGCATTGTGATGACAAGGGCATGGAGCATTGGTCTGAAAAGTTTCATGGATTATTGTGATGAGAGTGGGCATGGAGCATTGTGATAACAAGGGCACGGAACGCTGTGATACATGGGTCATGTAGGATTGTAACGACAAGGGAATGGAGAATTGTGATGACAAGAGCATGTAACATTGTGATGAGAAGTGTCATGGAGCATTGTGATGACAAAGATGTAGAGAATTGTGATGACAAGGGACATGGAGCATTGTGATGACCAGAGCATGGAGCATTGGTCTGACAAGTTTCATGGATTATTTGGATGACGAGTGTCAGGGAGCATTGTGATGACAACTCTCTTGAGCATTGTGATGACAAAGATCATGGATCACTGTGATGACAAGTGTCATGGAGCATTGTAATGAGTAGGTCATGGAGCATTGGGCTGAAAATATTCATGGAGTATTGTGGTGACAGGTGTCATGGATCCTTTTGATAACAAGGGAATGGAGCATTGTGATGACAAGGTCCTGGAGCATAGTGATGAGAAGACCATGGAGCCTTGTGATGACAAGTCTAATGGAGCATTCTGATGAAAAGGGGCAGGGAGCATTGTGATTACAGGGCCCTGGAGCATTGTAATGACAAGAGCAAGGACCTTTGTGATGAGAAGACCATGGAGCATTCTCATGATTTGTGTCATGGTGTTTTGTGATGACAAGGGCATGGACCATTGTGATTGCAGGCGTCTTGGAGCATTGTGATGACAAGGGTCATCGAGCCTTGTGAGGAGAAGGCCGTGGGACATTATGATGGGGAGGTCATTGAGCATTTTTATGACGGGGGTAATGGAGCATAGTGATGAAAAGGTCACGGTACATAGGTCTATAAATTTTCATGGATTATTGTGATGACAGTGGGTATGGAGCATTGTGATGACAAGGGCTCCGAACACTGTGATACATGGGTCATGGGGGATTGTAATGACATGGGCATGGAGCATTGTGATGAGAAGGGCATCGGGAATTGTGATGACAAGCGTCATGGAACTTTGTGATGACAAGGGCATGGAGCATATGATGAGAGGTTTCAGGGAGCATTGTGATGACAATGGCATGGAGCATTGTGATGCCAAGGGTCATGGATCTGTGTGATAACAAATGTCGCGGAGCAGTTTGATGACAAGGGCATGGTGCATTGTGATGAGAAGGGCAGGGAGCATTGTGATGACAGGTGTTATGGAATATTATGATGTCATGGCTCATGGAGAATTGTGATGATAGGGGCATGTAGCATGGTGATGACAGGTCTCATGGAACATTGTGAGATGACAAGTGTTTTGAGCATTGTGATGACAAACATCTTGGATCATTGAGATGACAAGGGCATGGAGTAGTGTGATGACAGGCATCATGGAGCATTGTGATGAGTGTGTTATGGAACATTGTGATCACAAGGGTTTGGAGCCTAGTGATGACAGAGGTCATGGATCATATTGATTTCAAGGAGCATGGAACATTGTGATGACAAGGGCATGAAACAATGTGATCCCAAATTTCAGGGAGGATTGTGATGACAATGGTAAAGGAGAATTGTGATGAGAATCACATGGAGCACTGTGATGACAAGGTCATGTAGCATTTTGCTGACAAAGGCATGGAGCATTGTGATGACAAGTGTCATGGAACATTGTGATAACAGGGGTCATAGAGCATTAGGATGACAAGAGCATGGACCATTTTGATGAGAAGAGTCATGGAGCATTTTGTTGACAAGAGCCACAGATCATTGTGTCGTCAGGGGTCATTGAGCGTTGTGATGACAGTGGTCATGGAGGATTGGGCTGAAAATGTTCTTGGAGCATTGTGAACACAAGGGAATGGAGCATTGTGGTGACAATATCCTGGAGCATTGTGCTGAGATGACCATGGTGTCTTTTGATGACAAGTCTCATGGAGCAAGCTAATGGAAAGGGTCATGGAGCATTGTGATTACAGTTGTCTTGGAGCATTGTGATGACAAGAGCATGGAGCATTGTGATGAGAAGTCCATGGAACATTCTGATGACATGCATCATGGAGCTTTGTGATGACAATGGCAAGAGGCATTGTGATTACAGGGGTCTTGGTGCATTGTGATGAAAAGGGCATGGATCATTGTGATGACAAAGGCATGGAGCCTTGTCATGACAGGGTTCAAGGAACATACTGACGACAAGTGTCAGGGAGCATTGTGATGACAAGTGTCATGGAGCACTGTGATGACAAGCATCATGGAGCCTTGTGATACCCGGGATCTTGGAGCATTGTGATGAAAAGTGAATGCATCATTGTGATGAAAAAGGCATGGTGCCTTGTCATGACAGGTTTCAAGGAGCACCCAGACGACAAGTGTCAGGGAGCATTGTGATGAAAAGTGTATTGAGCATTGTGATGACAAAGGTCATGGAACATTGTGATGAGAAGACCATGGATAATTGGGATGATGAGCGTCATGGGGCGTTGTGATGACAAGTGTTATGGAACATTGTGATCACAAGGGTTTGGAGCATTGTGATGACAGAGGTCATGGAGCATTTTGATTTCATTGTGATGACAAAATCATGAAGCATTATGATGAAGGGCATGGTGCAATTTGATGATAGGGTTCATGGAGCACTGAGATGAAAAGTGTCATGGAGCATTGTTATGACAGGTATCTTGAAGCATTGTGATGACAAGGGCATGGAGCATTGTGATGAGAAGGCCAAGGAGAATTCTGATGACATACGTCATGGATCTTCGTGATGACAAGGGCATAGATCATTGTGATTACAGGGGTCTTGGAGCATTGAGATGAAAAGGGGCGTGGAGCATTGTGATTACAGTGGTAAAGGAGCATTGTGATGACAAGGGAATTGAGAATTGTGATGAAATAGGCATGGAACCTTTTCATGACAGGGTTCAAGGAGGATTCTGCTGACAAGTGTCTGGGAGTATTGTGATGACAAAAGTCACGAAGCACTGTGATGACAGGGGTAATGGAGCATTGTGATGAGAAGGTCATGGAGCATTGGGCTCAAAATATTCATGGAGTATTGTGATGACAAGGGAATGGAGCACTGTGATGACAAGGGAATGGAGCATTGAAATGAGTAGACCATGGAGCCTTGTGATGACAAGTCTCATGGAGCATTCTGATGAAAATGGGTATGGAGCATTGTGATTACAGGCGTCTTGGAGCATTGTGATGACAATGGCGTGGAGCATTTTGATGAGAAGTCCATGGAGCTTTCAGATGATATGTGTCATGGAGTTTTGTGATGAAAAGGGCAAGGAGCTTTGTGATTACAGGGGTCTTGGAGCATTGTGATGACAATGGCGTGGAGCATTTTGATGAGAAGTCCATGGAGCTTTCTGATGATATGTGTCATGGAGTATTGTGATGAAAAGGGCAAGGAGCTTTGTGATTACAGGGGTCTTGGAGCACTGTGATGACAATGGTCATGGAGCCTTGTGATGAACAGGCCGTGGAATATTTTGATGGCAGGGGTCATGGAGCAAACATTGTTATGACAGTGGTAATGGAGCATTGTGATGACAAAGGCATGGAGCATTTTGATGAGAAGGGTATCGAGCATTTTGATGACAAGCATCATGGAGCTTTGGGATGACAAAGTCATGGAGCAATGTGATGAGAGGGTTCATGGAGCATTGTGATGACTATGGCATGGAGCATTGTGATGCCAAACGTAATGGACCTTTGTGATGACAAATATCATGCAGCATTTTGATGACAAGGGCATGGTGCATTGTGATGAGTAAGACAGAGAGAAATGTGATGACATGGTCATCGAGCAGATGGATGAAAAGTGTCATGGAACATTTTGATGACAGGCGTTATGGATCATTGTGATATCAAGGGTCATCGAGCATTGTGATGAAAAGGGTCATGGTGCATTTTGATGACAGCGGTTATAATACATTGTGATGTCAGCGGTCATGGAGCACTGTGATGATAAGTGCATGTAGCATTGTGATGACAGGGGTCATGGAACATTGTGATGACATGGTTGTGGGAGTATTGTGATGACCAGTGATGGAAAATTGTGATATCAGTGGTGAGAGAGCATTTTGATGAGAAGTGCTTGGAGAAATTTGAGGACAAGGTTTATGGAGCATTGTGATGACAAGCTTGTGGAGAATTGTGATGACAAGTGCATGGCATATTGTGATGACATGTGTCATGGAGCATTGTGCTGACAAGCATATGGAGCATTGTGGTGACAATGGCATGGAGCATTGTGATGACAGAGGCATGACGAATTGGCCTGACAAGTTTCATGGATTATTGTGATGACAGTGGGCATGGTGAATTGTGATGAAAAGGGCACGGAGCATTGGCATGACAAGTTTATGGATTATTGTGAAGACAGGTGTCCGGGAGCATTGTGATGACATATGTTCTGGTCCATTGTGATGAGAATGGCATGGAGAATTGTGAGGCCAAGTGTCATGGAGGATTGTGATGTCAAACGTAATGGAGCGTTGTGATGACAAGGTCTTGGAGCATTGTGATGACAAGGGCAAGGAGCATTGTGATGACAAGGGCCATTGAGAAGTTTGATGACAAGGTCTTGAAGCATTGTGATGACAAGCACATGTACCTTGCTATGACAGTGGTCATGGAGCATTGCGATTACAAATGCATGGAGAATGGTGATGACAAGAGCATGTAACATTGTGATGAGAAGTGTTTTGGAGCATTGTGATGACAAGGACGTAGAGAATTGTGATGACAGGGACATGGAGCATTGTGAGGACCAGGGCATGGAGCACTGTGATGAAAAGAACGTGGAGCATTGTGATGAGAAGTCCATGGATAATTGTTATGACGAGTGTCATGGAGCACTGTAATGGCAAGGGGCATGGAGCATTGTGAGGACAGGTGTCATGGAGCATTGTGGTGATAGGGGTCATGGAGCATTGTGAGGACAAGTGTCATGGAGCATTCTGATGACAAGCTTGTGGAGTATTGTGATGAAAATGGCATGGAAAATTGTGATGGAAAGGGTATGGATCATTGTAATGAAAAAGGCATGGATCCTTTTCATGACAGGATTCAAGGAGCATTCCGAAGACAAGTGTCACGGATCATTGTGATGACAAGTGTATTGAGCATTGTGATGACAAAGGTCATGGAGCATTGAGATGACAAGGGCATGGAGTATTGTGATGACAGGCATCATGGAGCGTTGTGATGACAAGTGTTATGGAACATTGTGATCACACGGGTTTGGAGCATTGTGATGACAGAGTTCATGGATCATACTGATTTCAAGGAGCATGGATCTTTGTGATGACAAGGACATGAAGCAATGTGATCCCAAGATGCATGTAGGATTGTGATGACAATGGTAATGGAGGAATGTGATGACAAGTGCATGGAGCATTGTGATGAAAAGGTCATGTAGCGTTTTGGTGACAAAGGCATGGAGCATTGTCATGACAAGTGTCATGGAGCACTATGATGACAAACGTCACGTAGCATTGTGATTACAGGGGTCATGGAGCATTGGGATGGCACGGCCAAGGATCATTGTGTTGACAAGTGATATGGAGAATTTAGATGACAAGAGTCCCGGATCATTGTGTTGTCAGGGGTCATGGAGCGTTGTGATGACAGTTGTCATGGAGCATTGGGATGACAAGGGTCATGGAGCATTGTAATCATAAGGTTATGGAGCATTCGGCTGAAAATGTTCATGGAGTATTGTGATGACAGGTGACATGGAGCATTGTGATGACAAGTGAATGGAGCATTGTGATGACAATGTCCTGGAGCATTTAATGAGAAGACCATGGAGCCATGTGATGACAAGTCTCATGGAGCATTCTCACGAAAAGCGGCATGGAGCATTGTGATTTCTGTGGTCTTGGAGCTTTGTGATGAATAGGGCATGGAGCCTTGTGATGAAAATGGCATGGAGCCTTGCCATGACAGGTTTCCAGGAGCATATTGACATCAAGTGTCAGGGACCACTGTGATGAAAAGTGTATTGAGCTTGTTGATTCCAAAGCTCATGGAGCATTGTGATGAGAACACCATGGATAATTTTGATGACGAGCGTCATGGGGCGTTGTGAGGACAAGTGTTATGGAACATTGTGATCACAAGGGATTGGAGCCTTGTGATGACAGAGGTCATGGAGCATTTTGAGTTCATTCTGATGACAATAGCATGAAGCACTATGATGATGGGCATGGTGCATTGTGATGACAGTGTTCATGGAGCAATGAGATGAAAAGGTGCATGGAACATTGTAGTTACAAGTGTCTTGGAGCTTTGTGATGAGAAGGGCATGCAGCATTGTGATAAGAAGGCCATGGAGGATTCTGATGACATGCGTCATGGAGCTTTGTGATGACAAGAGCATGGAGCATTGTGATGAGAAGACCATGGATAATGGTGATGATGAGCGTCATGGGGCGTTGTGATGAAAAGTGTTATGGAACATTGAGATCTCAAGGCTTTAGAGCATTGTGATGGCAGATGTCATGGAGCATTTTGATTTCATTTTGGTTACAATAGCGTGAAGCAATATGATGATGGACATGTTGCATTGTGAATACAGGGTTCATGGAGCTTTGAGAGAAAAAGTGGCATGGAGCTTTGTTATTACAGGGTTTTTGGAGCATTGTGATGACAAGGGCACGGAACACTGTGATACATGGGTCATGTAGGATTGTAACGACAAGGGCATGGAGAATTGTGATGACAAGAGCATGTAACATTGTGATGAGAAGTGTCATGGAGTATTGTGATGACAAAGACGTAGAGAATTGTGATGACAAGGGACATGGAGCAATGTGATGACCAGAGCATGGAGCATTGGTCTGACAAGTTTCATGGATTATTGTGATGACAAATGTCATGGAGCATTTTAGATGACAATTGCGTGGGGCATTGTGATGGGAAGAGCAGGGAGCATTGTGATGACAAGGTTTATGGAGCATTGTGATGACAAGGTTGTGGTGCATTGTGATGACAAGTGCAAGTCACATTTTGATGCCATGGGTCATGGAGCACAGTGCTGACAAGGTCATTCAGCTTTGTTATGACAAGGGTCATGGAGCATTGAGATGAAAAGGGGCATGGAGCATTGTAATTACAGGGGTCTAGGAGCTTTGGATGACAGAGGTCATGGATCATTTTGATTTGATTGTGATGACAATAGCCTGAAGCATTATGATGATGGGCATTGTCCATTGAGATGACAGGTGTAATTGAGCATTGAGATGAAAAGGGGCATGGAGCATTGTGATTACAGTGGTATAGGAGCATTGTGATGACAAGAGCATGGAGCATTGTGATGAAAAGTGCTTGGAGCCTTTTCATGACATGTTTCAAGGAGCATTCTGAAGACGAGTGTCAGGGAGCATTGTGATGACAACTCTCTTTAGCATTGTGATGACAAAGATCATGGAGCACTGTGATGACAGGTGTCATGGAGCATTGTGATGAGTAGGTCATGGAGCATTGGGCTGAAAATATTCATGGAGTATTGTGGTGAGAGGGTTCATGGATCCTTTTGATGGCAATGGAATGGAGCATTGTGATGATAAGGTCCTGGAGTATTGTGAAGAGAAGGCCATGGAGCCTTGTGATGACAAGTCTAATGGAGCATTCTGATGAAAAGGGGCATGGAGCATTGTGATTACAGGGCCCTGGAGCCGTGTAATGACAAGAGCAAGGAGCATTGAGATGAGAAGGCCATGGAGCATTTTCTTGATTTGTGTCATGGTGTTTTGTGATGACAAGGGCATGGACCACTGTGATTGCAGGCGTCTTGGAGCATTGTGATGACAAGGGTCATCGAGCCTTGTGAGGAGAAGGCCGTGGGACATTATGATGGCGGGGGTCATTGAGCATTGTTATGACGGGGGTAATGGAGCATAGTGATGAAAAGGTCACGGTACATAGGTCTATAAAATTTCATGGATTATTGTGATGACAGTGGGTATGGAGCATTGTGATGACAAGGGCTCCGAACACTGTGATACATGGGTCATTTAGGATTGTAATGACATGGGCATGAAGCATTGTGATGAGAAGGGCATTGATAATTGTGATGACAAGCGTCATGGAGCTTTGTGATGACAAGGGTCATGGAGCTGTGTGATAACAAATGTCATGGAGCAGTTTGATGACAAGGGCATGGTGCATTGTGATGATAGGGTTCATGGAGCACTGACATGAAAAGTGTCATGGAGCATCGTTATGACAGGGGTCTTGGAGCATTGTGATGACAAGGACATGGAGCATTGTGATGAGAAGGCCAAGGAGAATTCTGATGACATCCGTCATGGAGCTTCGTGATGACAAGGGCATAGAGCATTGTGATTACAGGGGTCTTGGAGCATTGAGATGAAAAGGGGCATGGTGCATTTTGATTACAGGGGTAATGGAGCATTGTGATGACAAGGGAATCGAGCATTGTGATGAAATAGGCATGGAACCTTTTCATGAAAGGGTTCAAGGAGGATTCTGATGACAAGTGTCAGGGAGCATTGCGATGACAATAGTCATGAAGCACTGTGATGACAGGGCTAATGGAGCATTGTGATGAGAATGTCATGGAGCATTGGGCTGAAAATGTTCATGGAGTATTGTGATGAGAGGTGTCATGGACCCTTGTGATGACAAGGGATTGGAGCATTGAGATGAGAAGAACATGGAGCATTGTGATGACAAGTCTCATGGAGCATTCTGATGAAAAGGGGCATGGAGCATTGTGATTACAGGGGTCATGGAGCATTGTGATGACAATGGCATGGAGCAATTTGATGTGAAGGCCATGGAGCTTTCTGATGATATGTGTCATGGAGTTTTGTGATGAAAAGTGCATGGAGCATTGTGATTACATGGATCTTGGGGCACTGTGATGACAATGGTCATGGAGCCTTGTGATGAAAAGGCCGTGGAACATCTTGATGGCATGGGTCATGGAGCATTGTTATGACAATGGTAATGGAGCATTGTGATGACAAAGTCATGGAGCATTTTGATGAGAAGGGCATAGAGCTCTGTGATGACAAGCATCATGGGGCTTTGAGATGACAAAGTCATGGAGCAATGTGATGAGTGGGTTCATGGAGCATTATGATGACGATGGCATGGAGCATTGTGATGCCAAAGGTCATGGACCTTTGTGATGACAAATGTCATGTAGCATTTTGATGACAAGGGCATGGTGCTTTGTGATGAGTAGGACAGAAAGCAGTTTGATGACAGGGTCATGAGGCAGATGGATGAAAAGTGTCATGGAACATTTTGATGACAGCCGTAATGGATCATTGTGATGTCAAGGGTCATCGAGCATTGTAATGAAAAGTGTCATGGTGCATTTTGATGACAGGGGTTATAGTACATTGTGATGTCATGGGTCATGGAGCAGTGTGATGATAAGGGCATGTAGCATTGTGATGACAGGGGTCATGGAACATTGTGATGACATGGGTGAGGTAGTATTGTGATGACTAGTGATGGAACATTGTGATATCAGTGCTGAGAGAGCATTTTGATGGGAATTGCATGGAGAAATTTGATGACAAGTTTTATGGAGCATTGTGATGACAAGCTTGTGGAGAATTGTGATGACAAGTGCATGGCATATTGTGATGACATATGTCATGGAGCATTGTGCTGACAAGCAAATGGAGCATTTTGGTGACAATGGCATGGAGCATTGTGATGACAGAGGCATTACGAATTGGTCTGACAAGTTTCATGGATTATTGTGATGACAGTGGGCATGGCGAATTGTGATGACAAGGGCATGGAGCATTGTGAGGACAAGTTTGTGGAGTATTGTGAAGACAGGTGTCCGGGAGCATTGTGATGACATATGTTCTGGTCCATTGTGATGAGAATGGCATGGGTAATTGTGATGCCAAGTGTCATGGAGGATTGTGATGTCAAACGTAATGGAGCGTTGTGATGACAAGGTCTTGGTGCATTGTGATGACAAGGGCCATTGAGAAGTTTGATGACAAGGTCGTGAAGCATTGTGATGACAAGCGCATGTACCTTGCTATGACAGGGGCCATGGAGCATTGCGATTACAAATGCATGGAGAATAGTGATGACAAGAGCATGTAACATTGTGATGAGAAGTGTTTTGGAGCATTGTGATGACAAGGACGTGGAGAATTGTGATGACAAGGGACATGGAGCATTGTGAGGACCAGGGCATGGAGCACTGTGATGACAAGAACGTGCAGCATTGTGATGATAAGTCCATGGATAATAGTGATGACGAGTGTCATGGAGCACTGTAATGGTAAGGGGCATGGAGCATTGTGAGGAGAGCTGTCATGGAGTATTGTGGTGACAGGGGTCATGGAGCATTGTGATAACAATTGTCATGGAGCTTTCTGATGACAAGCTTGTGGAATATTGTGATGACAATGGCATGGAACATTGTGATGGAAAGGGCATGGATCATTGTGATGAAAAAGGCATGGATCCTTTTCATGACAGGATTCAAGGAGCATTCCAAAGACAAGAGTCAGGGAGCATTGTGATGACAAGTGTATTGAGCATTGTGATGACAAAGGTCATGGAGCATTGAGATGACAAGCTCATGGAGTATGGTGATGACAGGCATCATGGAGCGTTGTGATGACAAGTCTTATGGAACATTGTGATCACACGTGTTTGAAGCATTGCGATGACAGAGTTCATGGATCATATTGATTTCAAGGAGCATGGATCTTTGTGATGAAAAGGGCATGAAGCAATGTGATCCCAAGATGCATGGAGGATTGTGATGACAATGGTAATGGAGGAATATGATGACAAACGCATGGAGCATTGTGATGAAAAGGTCATGTAGCGTTTTGCTGACAAAGGCATGGAGCATTGTGATGACAAGTGTCATTGAGCACTGTGATGACAAACATCACGTAGCATTGTGATTACAGGGGTCATGGAGCATTGGGATGACACGGCCAAGGATCATTGTGTTGACAAGTGTTATGGAGAATTTTGATGACAAGAGTCCCGGATCATTGTGTTTTCAGGGGTCATGGAGCGTTGTGATGACAGTGGTCATAGAGCATTGGGATGACAAGTGTCATGGAGCATTGTGATCATAAGGTCATGGAGCATTGGGCTGAAAATATTCATGGAGTATTGTGATGACAGGTGGCATGGAGCATTGTGATGACAAGGGAAGGGAGCATTGTGATGACAATGTCCTGGAGCATTTAATGAGAAGACCATGGAGCCATGTGATGACAAGTCTCATGGAGCATTCTCACGAAAAGCGGCATGGAGCATTGTGATTACTGTGGTCTTGGAGCATTGTGATGAATAGGGCATGGAGCATTGTGATGAAAAATGCATGGAGCCTTGCCATGACAGGGTTCCAAGAGCATATTGACATCAAGTGTCAGAGAGCATTGTGATGAAAAGTGTATTGAGCATTGTGAAGCCAAACTCATGGAGCATTGTGATGAGAAGACCATGGATAATTTTGATGACGAGCGTCATGGGGCGTTGTGAGGACAAGTGTTATGGAACATTGTGATCACAAGGGATTGGAGCCTTGTGATGACAGAGGTCATGGAGCATTTTGAGTTCATTCTGATGACAATAGCATGAAGCACTATGATGATGGGCATGGTGCATTGTGATGACAGTGTTCATGGAACATTGAGATGAAAAGGGGCATGGAGCATTGTAGTTACAAGGGTCTTGGAGCTTTGTGATGACAAGGGCATGCAGCATTGTGATGAGAAGGCCATGGAGGATTCTGATGACATGCGTCATGGAGCTTTGTGATGACAAGGGCATGGAGCATTGTGATGAGAAGACCATGGATAATGGTGATGACGAGCGTCATGAGGCGTTGTGATGAAAAGTGCTGGGAACATTGTGATCCCAAGGGTTTAGAGCATTGTGATGGCAGATGTCATGGAGCATTTTGATTTCATTTTGATTACAATAGCGTGAAGCAATATGATAATGGACATGTTGCATTGTGATTACAGGGTTCTTGGAGCATTGTGATGACAAGGGCATGGAGCATTGTGATGAGAAGGCCGTGGAACATTGTGATGGCTGGGGTCATGGAGCATTGTTATGACAGTGGCAATGGAGCATTGTGATGACAAGGGCATGGAGCATTGGTCTGAAAAGTTTCATGGATTATTGTGATGAGAGTGGGCATGGAGCATTGTGATAACAAGGGCACGGAACGCTGTGATACATGGGTCATGTAGGATTGTAACGACAAGGGAATGGAGAATTGTGATGACAAGAGCATGTAACATTGTGATGAGAAGTGTCATTGAGCATTGTGATGACAAAGATGTAGAGAATTGTGATGACAAGGGACATGGAGCATTGTGATGACCAGAGCATGGAGCATTGGTCTGACAAGTTTCATGGATTATTTGGATGACGAGTGTCAGGGAGCATTGTGATGACAACTCTCTTGAGCATTGTGATGACAAAGATCATGGATCACTGTGATGACAAGTGTCATGGAGCATTGTAATAAGTAGGTCATGGAGCATTGGGCTGAAAATATTCATGGAGTATTGTGGTGACAGGTGTCATGGATCCTTTTGATAACAAGGGAATGGAGCATTGTGATGACAAGGTCCTGGAGCATAGTGATGAGAAGACCATGGAGCCTTGTGATGACAAGTCTAATGGAGCATTCTGATGAAAAGGGGCAGGGAGCATTGTGATTACAGGGCCCTGGAGCATTGTAATGACAAGAGCAAGGAGCTTTGTGATGAGAAGACCATGGAGCATTCTCATGATTTGTGTCATGGTGTTTTGTGATGACAAGGGCATGGACCATTGTGATTGCAGGCGTCTTGGAGCTTTGTGATGACAAGGGTCATGGAGCCTTGTGAGGAGAAGGCCGTGGGACATTATGATGGCAGGAGTCATGGAGCATTGTTATGACGGGTGTAATGGAGCATTGTGATGAAAAGGGCACGGAACATAGGTCTATAAAATTTCATGGATTATTGTGATGACAGTGGGTATGGAGCATTGTGATGACAAGGGCTCGGAACACTGTGATACATGGGTCATGGGGGATTGTAATGACATGGGCATGGAGCATTGTGATGAGAAGGGCATCGGGAATTGTGATGACAAGCGTCATGGAACTTTGTGATGACAAGGGCATGGAGCATATGATGAGAGGTTTCAGGGAGCATTGTGATGACAATGGCATGGAGCATTGTGATGCCAAGGGTCATGGATCTGTGTGATAACAAATGTCGCGGAGCAGTTTGATGACAAGGGCATGGTGCATTGTGATGAGAAGGGCAGGGAGCATTGTGATGACAGGTGTTATGGAATATTATGATGTCATGGCTCATGGAGAATTGTGATGATAGGGGCATGTAGCATGGTGATGACAGGTCTCATGGAACATTGTGAGATGACAAGTGTTTTGAGCATTGTGATGACAAACATCTTGGATCATTGAGATGACAAGGGCATGGAGTAGTGTGATGACAGGCATCATGGAGCATTGTGATGAGTGTGTTATGGAACATTGTGATCACAAGGGTTTGGAGCCTAGTGATGACAGAGGTCATGGATCATATTGATTTCAAGGAGCATGGAACATTGTGATGACAAGGGCATGAAACAATGTGATCCCAAATTTCAGGGAGGATTGTGATGACAATGGTAAAGGAGAATTGTGATGAGAATCACATGGAGCACTGTGATGACAAGGTCATGTAGCATTTTGCTGACAAAGGCATGGAGCATTGTGATGACAAGTGTCATGGAACATTGTGATAACAGGGGTCATAGAGCATTAGGATGACAAGAGCATGGACCATTTTGATGAGAAGAGTCATGGAGCATTTTGTTGACAAGAGCCACAGATCATTGTGTCGTCAGGGGTCATTGAGCGTTGTGATGACAGTGGTCATGGAGGATTGGGCTGAAAATGTTCTTGGAGCATTGTGAACACAAGGGAATGGAGCATTGTGGTGACAATATCCTGGAGCATTGTGCTGAGATGACCATGGTGTCTTTTGATGACAAGTCTCATGGAGCAAGCTAATGGAAAGGGTCATGGAGCATTGTGATTACAGTTGTCTTGGAGCATTGTGATGACAAGAGCATGGAGCATTGTGATGAGAAGTCCATGGAACATTCTGATGACATGCATCATGGAGCTTTGTGATGACAATGGCAAGAGGCATTGTGATTACAGGGGTCTTGGTGCATTGTGATGAAAAGGGCATGGATCATTGTGATGACAAAGGCATGGAGCCTTGTCATGACAGGGTTCAAGGAACATACTGACGACAAGTGTCAGGGAGCATTGTGATGACAAGTGTCATGGAGCACTGTGATGACAAGCATCATGGAGCCTTGTGATACCCGGGATCTTGGAGCATTGTGATGAAAAGTGAATGCATCATTGTGATGAAAAAGGCATGGTGCCTTGTCATGACAGGTTTCAAGGAGCACCCAGACGACAAGTGTCAGGGAGCATTGTGATGAAAAGTGTATTGAGCATTGTGATGACAAAGGTCATGGAACATTGTGATGAGAAGACCATGGATAATTGGGATGATGAGCGTCATGGGGCGTTGTGATGACAAGTGTTATGGAACATTGTGATCACAAGGGTTTGGAGCATTGTGATGACAGAGGTCATGGAGCATTTTGATTTCATTGTGATGACAAAATCATGAAGCATTATGATGAAGGGCATGGTGCAATTTGATGATAGGGTTCATGGAGCACTGAGATGAAAAGTGTCATGGAGCATTGTTATGACAGGTATCTTGAAGCATTGTGATGACAAGGGCATGGAGCATTGTGATGAGAAGGCCAAGGAGAATTCTGATGACATACGTCATGGATCTTCGTGATGACAAGGGCATAGATCATTGTGATTACAGGGGTCTTGGAGCATTGAGATGAAAAGGGGCGTGGAGCATTGTGATTACAGTGGTAAAGGAGCATTGTGATGACAAGGGAATTGAGAATTGTGATGAAATAGGCATGGAACCTTTTCATGACAGGGTTCAAGGAGGATTCTGCTGACAAGTGTCTGGGAGTATTGTGATGACAAAAGTCACGAAGCACTGTGATGACAGGGGTAATGGAGCATTGTGATGAGAAGGTCATGGAGCATTGGGCTCAAAATATTCATGGAGTATTGTGATGACAAGGGAATGGAGCACTGTGATGACAAGGGAATGGAGCATTGAAATGAGTAGACCATGGAGCCTTGTGATGACAAGTCTCATGGAGCATTCTGATGAAAATGGGTATGGAGCATTGTGATTACAGGCGTCTTGGAGCATTGTGATGACAATGGCGTGGAGCATTTTGATGAGAAGTCCATGGAGCTTTCAGATGATATGTGTCATGGAGTTTTGTGATGAAAAGGGCAAGGAGCTTTGTGATTACAGGGGTCTTGGAGCATTGTGATGACAATGGCGTGGAGCATTTTGATGAGAAGTCCATGGAGCTTTCTGATGATATGTGTCATGGAGTATTGTGATGAAAAGGGCAAGGAGCTTTGTGATTACAGGGGTCTTGGAGCACTGTGATGACAATGGTCATGGAGCCTTGTGATGAACAGGCCGTGGAATATTTTGATGGCAGGGGTCATGGAGCAAACATTGTTATGACAGTGGTAATGGAGCATTGTGATGACAAAGGCATGGAGCATTTTGATGAGAAGGGTATCGAGCATTTTGATGACAAGCATCATGGAGCTTTGGGATGACAAAGTCATGGAGCAATGTGATGAGAGGGTTCATGGAGCATTGTGATGACTATGGCATGGAGCATTGTGATGCCAAACGTAATGGACCTTTGTGATGACAAATATCATGCAGCATTTTGATGACAAGGGCATGGTGCATTGTGATGAGTAAGACAGAGAGAAATGTGATGACATGGTCATCGAGCAGATGGATGAAAAGTGTCATGGAACATTTTGATGACAGGCGTTATGGATCATTGTGATATCAAGGGTCATCGAGCATTGTGATGAAAAGGGTCATGGTGCATTTTGATGACAGGGGTTATAATACATTGTGATGTCAGCGGTCATGGAGCACTGTGATGATAAGTGCATGTAGCATTGTGATGACAGGGGTCATGGAACATTGTGATGACATGGTTGTGGGAGTATTGTGATGACCAGTGATGGAAAATTGTGATATCAGTGGTGAGAGAGCATTTTGATGAGAAGTGCTTGGAGAAATTTGAGGACAAGGTTTATGGAGCATTGTGATGACAAGCTTGTGGAGAATTGTGATGACAAGTGCATGGCATATTGTGATGACATGTGTCATGGAGCATTGTGCTGACAAGCATATGGAGCATTGTGGTGACAATGGCATGGAGCATTGTGATGACAGAGGCATGACGAATTGTCCAGACAAGTTTCATGGATTATTGTGATGACAGTGGGCATGGTGAATTGTGATGAAAAGGGCACGGAGCATTGGCATGACAAGTTTATGGATTATTGTGAAGACAGGTGTCCGGGAGCATTGTGATGACATATGTTCTGGTCCATTGTGATGAGAATGGCATGGAGAATTGTGAGGCCAAGTGTCATGGAGGATTGTGATGTCAAACGTAATGGAGCGTTGTGATGACAAGGTCTTGGAGCATTGTGATGACAAGGGCAAGGAGCATTGTGATGACAAGGGCCATTGAGAAGTTTGATGACAAGGTCTTGAAGCATTGTGATGACAAGCACATGTACCTTGCTATGACAGTGGTCATGGAGCATTGCGATTACAAATGCATGGAGAATGGTGATGACAAGAGCATGTAACATTGTGATGAGAAGTGTTTTGGAGCATTGTGATGACAAGGACGTAGAGAATTGTGATGACAGGGACATGGAGCATTGTGAGGACCAGGGCATGGAGCACTGTGATGAAAAGAACGTGGAGCATTGTGATGAGAAGTCCATGGATAATTGTTATGACGAGTGTCATGGAGCACTGTAATGGCAAGGGGCATGGAGCATTGTGAGGACAGGTGTCATGGAGCATTGTGGTGATAGGGGTCATGGAGCATTGTGAGGACAAGTGTCATGGAGCATTCTGATGACAAGCTTGTGGAGTATTGTGATGAAAATGGCATGGAAAATTGTGATGGAAAGGGTATGGATCATTGTAATGAAAAAGGCATGGATCCTTTTCATGACAGGATTCAAGGAGCATTCCGAAGACAAGTGTCACGGATCATTGTGATGACAAGTGTATTGAGCATTGTGATGACAAAGGTCATGGAGCATTGAGATGACAAGGGCATGGAGTATTGTGATGACAGGCATCATGGAGCGTTGTGATGACAAGTGTTATGGAACATTGTGATCACACGGGTTTGGAGCATTGTGATGACAGAGTTCATGGATCATACTGATTTCAAGGAGCATGGATCTTTGTGATGACAAGGACATGAAGCAATGTGATCCCAAGATGCATGTAGGATTGTGATGACAATGGTAATGGAGGAATGTGATGACAAGTGCATGGAGCATTGTGATGAAAAGGTCATGTAGCGTTTTGGTGACAAAGGCATGGAGCATTGTCATGACAAGTGTCATGGAGCACTATGATGACAAACGTCACGTAGCATTGTGATTACAGGGGTCATGGAGCATTGGGATGGCACGGCCAAGGATCATTGTGTTGACAAGTGATATGGAGAATTTAGATGACAAGAGTCCCGGATCATTGTGTTGTCAGGGGTCATGGAGCGTTGTGATGACAGTTGTCATGGAGCATTGGGATGACAAGGGTCATGGAGCATTGTAATCATAAGGTTATGGAGCATTCGGCTGAAAATGTTCATGGAGTATTGTGATGACAGGTGACATGGAGCATTGTGATGACAAGGGAATGGAGCATTGTGATGACAATGTCCTGGAGCATTTAATGAGAAGACCATGGAGCCATGTGATGACAAGTCTCATGGAGCATTCTCACAAAAAGCGGCATGGAGCATTGTGATTTCTGTGGTCTTGGAGCTTTGTGATGAATAGGGCATGGAGCCTTGTGATGAAAATGGCATGGAGCCTTGCCATGACAGGTTTCCAGGAGCATATTGACATCAAGTGTCAGGGACCACTGTGATGAAAAGTGTATTGAGCTTGTTGATTCCAAAGCTCATGGAGCATTGTGATGAGAACACCATGGATAATTTTGATGACGAGCGTCATGGGGCGTTGTGAGGACAAGTGTTATGGAACATTGTGATCACAAGGGATTGGAGCCTTGTGATGACAGAGGTCATGGAGCATTTTGAGTTCATTCTGATGACAATAGCATGAAGCACTATGATGATGGGCATGGTGCATTGTGATGACAGTGTTCATGGAGCAATGAGATGAAAAGGTGCATGGAACATTGTAGTTACAAGTGTCTTGGAGCTTTGTGATGAGAAGGGCATGCAGCATTGTGATAAGAAGGCCATGGAGGATTCTGATGACATGCGTCATGGAGCTTTGTGATGACAAGAGCATGGAGCATTGTGATGAGAAGACCATGGATAATGGTGATGACGAGCGTCATGGGGCGTTGTGATGAAAAGTGTTATGGAACATTGAGATCTCAAGGCTTTAGAGCATTGTGATGGCAGATGTCATGGAGCATTTTGATTTCATTTTGGTTACAATAGCGTGAAGCAATATGATGATGGACATGTTGCATTGTGAATACAGGGTTCATGGAGCTTTGAGAGAAAAAGTGGCATGGAGCTTTGTGATTACAGGGTTTTTGGAGCATTGTGATGACAAGGGCACGGAACACTGTGATACATGGGTCATGTAGGATTGTAACGACAAGGGCATGGAGAATTGTGATGACAAGAGCATGTAACATTGTGATGAGAAGTGTCATGGAACATTGTGATGACAAAGACGTAGAGAATTGTGATGACAAGGGACATGGAGCATTGTGATGACCAGAGCATGGAGCATTGGTCTGACAAGTTTCATGGATTATTGTGATGACAAATGTCATGGAGCATTTTAGATGACAATTGCGTGGGGCATTGTGATGAGAAGAGCAGGGAGCATTGTGATGACAAGGTTTATGGAGCATTGTGATGACAAGGTTGTAGTGCATTTTGATGACAAGCGCATGTCACATTTTGATGCCATGGGTCATGGAGCACAGTGCTGACAAGGTCATTCAGCTTTGTTATGACAAGGGTCATGGAGCATTGAGATGAAAAGGGGCATGGAGCATTGTAATTACAGGGGTCTAGGAGCTTTGGATGACAGAGGTCATGGATCATTTTGATTTGATTGTGATGACAATAGACTGAAGCATTATGATGATGGGCATTGTCCATTGAGATGACAGGTGTAATGGAGCATTGAGATGAAAAGGGGCATGGAGCATTGTGATTACAGTGGTATAGGAGCATTGTGATGACAAGAGCATGGAGCATTGTGATGAAAAGTGCTTGGAGCCTTTTCATGACATGTTTCAAAGAGCATTCTGAAGACGAGTGTCAGGGAGCATTGTGATGACAACTCTCTTTAGCATTGTGATGACAAAGATCATGGAGCACTGTGATGACAGGTGTCATGGAGCATTGTGATGAGTAGGTCATGGAGCATTGGGCTGAAAATATTCATGGAGTATTGTGGTGAGTGGGTTCATGGATCCTTTGGATGGCAATGGAATGGAGCATTGTGATGACAAGGTCCTGGAGTATTGTGAAGAGAAGACCATGGAGCCTTGTGATGACAAGTCTAATGGAGCATTCTGATGAAAAGGGGCATGGAGCATTGTGATTACAGGGCCCTGGAGCCTTGTAATGAAAAGAGCAAGGAGCATTGAGATGAGAAGGCCATGGAGCATTCTCTTGATTTGTGTCATGGTGTTTTGTGATGACAAGGGCATGGACCATTGTGATTGCAGGCGTCTTGGAGCATTGTGATGACAAGGGTCATCGAGCCTTGTGAGGAGAAGGCCGTGGGACATTATGATGGCGGGGGTCATTGAGCATTGTTATGACGGGGGTAATGGAGCATAGTGATGAAAAGGTCACGGTACATAGGTCTATAAAATTTCATGGATTATTGTGATGACAGTGGGTATGGAGCATTGTGATGACAAGGGCTCCGAACACTGTGATACATGGGTCATGGAGGATTGTAATTACATGGGCATGAAGCATTGTGATGAGAAGGGCATTGAGAATTGTGATGACAAGCGTCATGGAGCTTTGTGATGACAAGGGTCATGGAGCTGTGTGATAACAAATGTCATGGAGCAGTTTGATGACAAGGGCATGGTGCATTGTGATGCTAGGGTTCATGGAGCACTAACATGAAAAGTGTCATGGAGCATCGTTATTACAGGGGTCTTGGAGCATTGTGATGACAAGGACATGGAGCATTGTGATGAGAAGGCCAAGGAAAATTCTGATGACATCCGTCATGGAGCTTCGTGATGACAAGGGCATAGAGCATTGTGATTACAGGGGTCTTGGAGCATTGAGATGAAAAGGGGCATGGTGCATTTTGATTACAGGGGTAATGGAGCATTGTGATGACAAGGGAATCGAGCATTGTGATGAAATAGGCATGGAAACTTTTCATGACAGGGTTCAAGGAAGATTCTGATGACAAGTGTCAGGGAGGATTGCGATGACAATAGTCATGAAGCACTGTGATGACAGGGCTAATGGAGCATTGTGATGATAATGACATGGAGCATTGGGCTGAAAATGTTCATGGAGTATTGTGATGAGAGGTGTCATGGACCCTTGTGATGACAAGGGATTGGAGCATTGAGATGAGAAAAACATGGAGCATTGTGATGACAAGTCTCATGGAGCATTCTGATGAAAAGGGGCATGGAGCATTGTGATTACAGGGGTCATGGAGCATTGTGATGACAATGGCATGGAGCAATTTGATGTGAAGGCCATGGAGCTTTCTGATGATATGTGTCATGGAGTTTTGTGATGAAAAGTGCATGGAGCATTGTGATTACATGGATCTTGGGGCACTGTGATGACAATGGTAATGGAGCCTTGTGATGAAAAGGCCGTGGAACATCTTGATGGCATGGGTCATGGAGCATTGTTATGACAATGGTAATGGAGCATTGTGATGACAAAGTCATGGAGCATTTTGATGAGAAGGGCATAGAGCTCTGTGATGACAAGCATCATGGAGCTTTGGGATGACAAAGTCATGGAGCAATGTGATGAGATGGTTCATGGAGCATTATGATGACGATGGCATGGAGCATTGTGATGCCAAAGGTCATGGACCTTTGTGATGACAAATGTCATGTAGCATTTTGATGACAAGGGCATGGTGCTTTGTGATGAGTCGGACAGAAAGCAATGTGATGACAGGGTCATGAGGCAGTTGGATGAAAAGTGTCATGGAACATTTTGATGACAGGCGTTATGGATCATTGTGATGTCAAGGGTCATTGAGCATTGTAATGAAAAGTGTCATGGTGCATTTTGATGACAGGGTTTATAGTACATTGTGATGTCAGGGGTCATGGAGCAGTGTGATGATAAGGGCATGTAGCATTGTGATGACAGGGGTCATGGAACATTGTGATGACATGGGTGAGGTAGTAGTGTGATGACTAGTGATGGAACATTGTGATATCAGTGCTGAGAGAGCATTTTGATGAGAATTGCATGGAGAAATTTGATGACAAGTTTTATGGAGCATTGTGATGACAAGCTTGTGGAGAATTGTGATGACAAGTGCATGGCATATTGTGATGACATATGTCATGGAGCATTGTGCTGACAAGCATATGGAGCATTTTGGTGACAATGGCATGGAGCATTGTGATGACAGAGGCATTACGAATTGGTCTGACAAGTTTCATGGATTATTGTGATGACAGTGGGCATGGCGAATTGTGATGACAAGCGCATGGAGCATTGTGAGGACAAGTTTGGGGAGTATTGTGAAGACAGGTGTCCGGGAGCATTGTGATGACATATGTTCTGGTCCATTGTGATGAGAATGGCATGGGTAATTGTGATGCCAAGTGTCATGGAGGATTGTGATGTCAAACGTAA
The DNA here is from genome assembly GCF_025265405.1 of Mesoplodon densirostris. Classification (NCBI taxonomy): domain Eukaryota; kingdom Metazoa; phylum Chordata; class Mammalia; order Artiodactyla; family Ziphiidae; genus Mesoplodon; species Mesoplodon densirostris. The sequence goes on from NC_082682.1 coordinate 6,557,068, forward strand.
TGGAGCGTTGTGATGACAAGGTCTTGGTGCATTGTGATGACAAGGGCCATTGAGAAGTTTGATGACAAGGTCTTGAAGCATTGTGATGACAAGCGCATGTACCTTGCTATGACAGGTGTCATTGAGCATTGCGATTACAAATGCATGGAGAATTGTGATGACAAGAGCATGTAACATTGTAATGAGAAGTGTTTTGGAGCATTGTGATGACAAGGACGTGGAGAATTGTGATGACAAGGGACATGGAGCATTGTGAGGACCAGGGCATGGAGCTCTGTGATGACAAGAACGTGCAGCATTGTGATGATAAGTCCATGGATAATAGTGATGACGAGTGTCATGGAGCACTGTAATGGTAAGGGGCATGGAGCATTGTGAGGAGAGCTGTCATGGAGTATTGTGGTGACAGGGGTCATGGAGCATTCTGATGACAATTGTCATGGAGCTTTCTGATGACAAGCTTGTGGAGTATTGTGATGACAATGGCATGGAGCATTGTGATGGAAAGGGCATGGATCATTGTGATGAAAAAGGCATGGATCCTTTTCATGACAGGATTCAAGGAGCATTCCAAAGACAATAGTCAGGGAGCATTGTGATGACAAGTGTATTGAGCATTGTGATGACAAAGGTCATGGAGCATTGAGATGACAAGGTCATGGAGTATGGTGATGACAGGCATCATGGAGCGTTGTGATGACAAGTCTTATGGAACATTGTGATCACACGTGTTTGAAGCATTGCGATGACAGAGTTCATGGATCATATTGATTTCAAGGAGCATGGATATTTGTGATGAAAAGGGCATGAAGCAATGTGATCCCAAGATGCATGGAGGATTGTGTTGACAATGGTTATGGAGGAATATGATGACAAACGCATGCAGCATTGTGATGAAAAGGTCATGTAGCGTTTTGCTGACAAAGGCATGGAGCATTGTGATGACAAGTGTCATTGAGCACTGTGATGAGAAACATCACGTAGCATTGTGATTACAGGGGTCATGGAGCATTGGGATGACACGGCCAAGGATCATTGTGTTGACAAGTGTTATGGAGAATTTTGATGACAAGAGTCCCGGATCATTGTGTTTTCAGGGGTCATGGAGCGTTGTGATGACAGTGGTCATAGAGCATTGGGATGACAAGGGTCATGGAGCATTGTGATCATAAGTTCATGGAGCATTGGGCTGAAAATATTCATGGAGTATTGTGATGACAGGTGGCATGGAGCATTGTGATGACAAGGGAAGGGAGCATTGTGATTTCAATGTCCTGGAGCATTTAATGAGAAGACCATGGAGCCATGTGATGACAAGTCTCATGGAGCATTCTCACGAAAAGCGGCATGGAGCATTGTGATTACTGTGGTCTTGGAGCCTTGTGATGAATAGGGCATGGAGCATTGTGATGAAAAATGCATGGAGCCTTGCCATGACAGGGTTCCAAGAGAATATTGACATCAAGTGTCAGGGACCATTGTGATGAAAAGTGTATTGAGCATTGTGAAGCCAAACTCATGGAGCATTGTGATGAGAAGACCATGGATAATTATGATGACGAGCGTCATGGGGTGTTGTGAGGACAAGTGTTATGGAACATTGTGATCACAAGGGATTGGAGCCTTGTGATGACAGAGGTCATGGAGCATTCTGAGTTCATTCTGATGACAGTAGCATGAAGCACTATGATGATGGGCATGGTGCATTGTGATGACAGTGTTCATGGATCACTGAGATGTAAAGGGGCATGGAGCATTGTAGTTACAAGGGTCTTGGAGCTTTGTGATGACAAGGGCATGCAGCATTGTGATGAGAAGGCCATGGAGGATTCTGATGACATGCGTCATGGAGCCTTGTGATGACAAGGGCATGGAGCATTGTGATGAGAAGACCATGGATAATGGCGATGATGAGCGTCATGAGGCGTTGTGATGAAAAGTGCTGGGAACATTGTGATCCCAAGGGTTTAGAGCATTGTGATGGGAGATGTCATGGAGCATTTTGATTTCATTTTGATTACAATAGCGTGAAGCAATATGATGATGGACATGTTGCATTGTGATTACAGGGTTCTTGGAGCATTTTGATGACAAGGGCATGGAGCATTGTGATGAGAAGGCCATGGAGCATTCTGATGACTTTTGTCATGGAGATTTTGATGACAAGGGCATGAAGCACTGTTGTAACAGTGGACTTAGAGCATTGTGATTACAAGGGTTATGGAGCCTTGTGATAAGAAGGCCGTGGAACATTGTGATGGCTGGGGTCATGGAGCATTGTTATGACAGTGGCAATGGAGCATTGTGATGACAATGGCATGGAACATTGGTCTGAAAAGTTACATGGATTATTGTGATGAGAGTGGGCATGGAGCATTGTGATAACAAGGGCACGGAACACTGTGATACATGGGTCATGTAGGATTGTAACGACAAGGGCATGGAGAATTGTGATGACAAGAGCCTGTAACATTGTGATGAGAACTGTCAAGGAGCATTATGATGACAAAGATGAAGAGAATTGTGATGCCAAGGGACATGGAGCATTGTGATGACCAGAGCATGGAGCATTGGTCTGACAAGTTTCATGGATTATTTGGATGACGAGTGTCAGGGAGCATTGTGATGACAACTCTCTTGAGCATTGTGATGACAAAGATCATGGATCACTGTGATGACATGTGTCATGGAGCATTGTGATGAGTAGGTCATGGAGCATTGGGCTGAAAATATTCATGGAGTATTGTGGTGACAGGTGTCATGGATCCTTTTGATAGCAAGGGAATGGAGCATTGTGATGACAAGGTCCTGGAGCATAGTGATGAGAAGACCATGGAGCCTTGTGATGACAAGTCTAATGGAGCATTCTGATGAAAAGGGGCATGGAGCATTGTGATTACAGGGCCCTGGAGCATTGTAATGACAAGAGCAAGGAGCTTTGTGATGAGAAGGCCATGGAGCATTCTCATGATTTGTGTCATGGTGTTTTGTGATGACAAGGGCATGGACCATTGTGATTGCAGGCGTCTTGGAGCTTTGTGATGACAAGGGTCATGGAGCCTTGTGAGGAGAAGGCCGTGGGACATTATGATGGCAGGGGTCATGGAGCATTGTTATGACGGGTGTAATGGAGCATTGTGATGAAAAGGGCACGGAACATAGGTCTATAAAATTTCATGGATTATTGTGATGACAGTGGGTATGGAGCATTGTGATGACAAGGGCTCGGAACACTGTGATACATGGGTCATGGAGGATTGTAATGACATGGGCATGGAGCATTGTGATGAGAAGGGCATCGGGAATTGTGATGACAAGTGTCATGGAACTTTGTGATGACAAGGGCATGGAGCATATGATGAGAGGTTTCAGGGAGCATTGTGATGACAATGGCATGGAGCATTGTGATGCCAAGGGTCATGGATCTGTGTGATAACAAATGTCACGGAGCAGTTTGATGACAAGGGCATGGTGCATTGTGATGAGAAGGGCAGGGAGCATTGTGATGACAGGTGTTATGGAACATTATGATGTCATGGCTCATGGAGAATTGTGATGATAGGGGCATGTAGCATGGTGATGACAGGTCTCATGGACCATTGTGAGATGACAAGTGTTTTGAGCATTGTGATGACAAACATCTTGGATCATTGAGATGACAAGGGCATGGAGTAGTGTGATGACAGGCATCATGGAGCATTGTGATGAGTGTGTTATGGAACATTGTGATCACAAGGGTTTGGAGCCTAGTGATGACAGAGGTCATGGATCATGTTGATTTAAAGGAGTATGGAACTTTGTGATGACAAGGGCATGAAGCAATGTGATCCCAAGTTTCAGGGAGGATTGTGATGACAATGGTAAAGGAGAATTGTGATGAGAATCACATGGAGCACTGTGATGACAAGGTCATGTAGCATTTTGCTGACAAAGGCATGGAGCATTGTGATGACAAGTGTCATGGAACATTGTGATAACAGGGGTCATAGAGCATTAGGATGACAAGAGCATGGACCATTTTGATGAGAAGAGTCATGGAGCATTTTGATGACAAGAGCCACAGATCATTGTGTTGTCAGGGGTCATTGAGCGTTGTGATGGCAGTGGTCATGGAGGATTGGGCTGAAAATGTTCTTGGAGCATTGTGAACACAAGGGAATGGAGCATTGTGGTGACAATATCCTGGAGCATTGTGCTGAGATGACCATGGTGTCTTTTGATGACAAGTCTCATGGAGTAAGCTAATGGAAAGGGTCATGGAGCATTGTGATTACAGTTGTCTTGGAGCATTGTGATGACAAGAGCATGGAGCATTGTGATGAGAAGTCCATGGAACATTCTGATGACATGCATCATGGAGCTTTGTGATGACAATGGCAAGAGGCATTGTGATTCCGGGGTCTTGGAGCATTGTGATGAAAAGGGCATGGATCATTGTGATGACAAAGGCATGGAGCCTTGTCATGACAGGGTTCAAGGAACATACTGACGACAAGTGTCAGGGAGCATTGTGATGACAAGTGTCATGGAGCACTGTGATGACAAGCATCATGGAGCCTTGTGATACCCGAGATCTTGGAGCATTGTGATGAAAAGTGAATGCATCATTGTGATGAAAAAGGCATGGTGCCTTGTCATGACAGGTTTCAAGGAGCACCCAGACGACAAGTGTCAGGGAGCATTGTGATGAAAAGTGTATTGAGCATTGTGATGACAAAGGTCATGGAGCATTGTGATGAGAAGACCATGGATAATTGGGATGACGAGCGTCATGGGGCTTTGTGATGACAAGTGTTATGGAACATTGTGATCACAAGGGTTTGGAGCATTGTGATGACAGAGGTCATGGAGCATTTTGATTTCATTGTGATGACAAAATCATGAAGCATTATGATGAAGGGCATGGTGCATTGTGATGATAGGGTTCATGGAGCACTGATATGAAAAGTGTCATGGAGCATTGTTATGACAGGTATCTTGAAGCATTGTGATGACAAGGGCATGGAGCATTGTGATGAGAAGGCCAAGGAGAATTCTGATGACATGCGTCATGGATCTTTGTGATGACAAGGGCATAGAGCATTGTGATTACATGGGTCTTGGAGCATTGAGATGAAAAGGGGCGTGGAGCATTGTGATTACAGTGGTAAAGGAGCATTGTGATGACAAGGGAATTGAGAATTGTGATGAAATAGGCATGGAACCTTTTCATGACAGGGTTCAAGGAGGATTCTGCTGACAAGTGTCTGGGAGCATTGTGATGACAAAAGTCATGAAGCACTGTGATGACAGGGGTAAGGGAGCATTGTGATGAGAAGGTCATGGAGCATTGGGCTCAAAATATTCATGGAGTATTGTGATGACAAGGAAATGGAGCACTGTGATGACAAGGGAATGGAGCATTGAGATGAGTAGACCATGGAGCCTTGTGATGACAAGTCTCATGGAGCATTCTGATGAAAAGGCGTATGGAGCATTGTGATTACAGGGGTCTTGGAGCATTGTGATGACAATGGCGTGGAGCATTTTGATGAGAAGTCCATGGAGCTTTCAGATGATATGTGTCATGGAGTTTTGTGATGAAAAGGGCAAGGAGCTTTGTGATTACAGGGGTCTTGGAGCACTGTGATGACAATGGTCATGGAGCCTTGTGATGAACAGGCCGTGGAATATTTTGATGGCAGGGGTCATGGAGCAAACATTGTTATGACAGTGGTAATGGAGCATTGTGATGACAAAGGCATGGAGCATTTTGATGAGAAGGGTATCGAGCATTTTAATGACAAGCATCATGGAGCTTTGGGATGACAAAGTCATGGAGCAATGTGATGAGAGTGTTCAGGGAGCATTGTGATGACAATGGCATGGAGCATTGTGATGCCAAACGTAATGGACCTTTGTGATGACAAATGTCATGTAGCATTTTGATGACAAGGGCATGGTGCATTGTGATGAGTAAGACAGAGAGAAATGTGATGACAGGGTCATCGAGCAGATGGATGAAAAGTGTCATGGAACATTTTGATGACAGGGGTTATGGATCACTGTGATATCAAGGGTCATCGAGCATTGTGATGAAAAGGGTCATGGCGCATTTTGATGACAGGGGTTATAATACATGGTGATGTCAGCGTTCATGGAGCACTGTGATGATAAGGGCATGTAGCATTGTGATGACAGGGGTCATGGAACATTGTGATGACATGGTTGTGGGAGTATTGTGATGACCAGTGATGGAAAATTGTGATATCAGTGGTGAGAGAGCATTTTGATGAGAAGTGCTTGGAGAAATTTGAGGACAAGGTTTATGGAGCATTGTGATGACAAGCTTGTGGAGAATTGTGATGACAAGTGCATGGCATATTGTGATGACATGTGTCATGGAGCATTGTGCTGACAAGCATATGGAGCATTGTGGTGACAATTGCATGGAGCATTGTGATGACAGAGGCATGACGAATTGGCCTGAGAAGTTTCATGGATTATTGTGATGACAGTGGGCAAGGTGAATTGTGATGAAAAGGGCACGGAGCATTGGCATGACAAGTTTATGGATTATTGTGAAGACAGGTGTCCGGGAGCATTGTGATGACATATGTTCTGGTCCATTGTGATGAGAATGGCATGGAGAATTGTGAGGCCAAGTGTCATGGAGGATTGTGATGTCAAACGTAATGGAGCGTTGTGATGACCAGGTCTTGGAGCATTGTGATGACAAGGGCAAGGAGCATTGTGATGACAAGGGCCACTGAGAAGTTTGATGACAAGGTCTTGAAGCATTGTGATGACAAGCGCATGTACCTTGCTATGACAGTGGTCATGGAGCATTGCGATTACAAATGCATGGAGAATGGTGATGACAAGAGCATGTAACATTGTGATGAGAAGTGTTTTGGACCATTGTGATGACAAGGACGTAGAGAATTGTGATGACAGGGACATGGAGCATTGTGAGGACCAGGGCATGGAGCACTGTGATGAAAAGAACGTGGAGCATTGTGATGAGAAGTCCATGGATAATTGTTATGACGAGTGTCATGGAGCACTGTAATGGCAAGGGGCATGGAGCATTGTGAGGACAGGTGTCATGGAGCATTGTGGTGATAGGGGTCATGGAGCATTGTGAGGACAAGTGTCATGCAGCATTCTGATGACAAGCTTGTGGAGTATTGTGATGAAAATGGCATGGAGCATTGTGATGGAAAGGGTATGGATCATTGTAATGAAAAAGGCATGGATCCTTTTCATGACAGGATTTAAGGAGCATTCCGAAGACAAGTGTCATGGATCATTGTGATGACAAGTGTATTGAGCATTGTGATGACAAAGGTCATGGAGCATTGAGATGACAAGGGCATGGAGTATTGTGATGACAGGCATCATGGAGCGTTGTGATGACAAGTGTTATGGAACATTGTGATCACACGGGTTTGGAGCATTGTGATGACAGAGTTCATGGATCATATTGATTTCAAGGAGCATGGGTCTTTGTGATGACAAGGACATGAAGCAATGTGATCCCAAGATGCATGGAGGATTGTGATGACAATGGTAATGGAGGAATGTGATGACAAGTGCATGGAGCATTGTGATGAAAAGGTCATGTAGCGTTTTGGTGACAAAGGCATGGAGCATTGTCATGACAAGTGTCATGGAGCACTATGATGACAAACGTCCCGTAGCATTGTGATTACAGGGGTCATGGAGCATTGGGATGGCACGGCCAAGGATCATTGTGTTGACAAGTGATATGGAGAATTTTGATGACAAGAGTCCCGGATCATTGTGTTGTCAGGGGTCATGGAGCGTTGTGATGACAGTTGTCATGGAGCATTGGGATGACAAGGGTCATGGAGCATTGTAATCATAAGGTTATGGAGCATTCGGCTGAAAATGTTCATGGAGTATTGTGATGACAGGTGGCATGGAGCATTGTGATGACAAGGGAATGGAGCATTGTGATGACAATGTCCTGGAGCATTTAATGAGAAGACCATGGAGCCATGTGATGACAAGTCTCATGGAGCATTCTCACGAAAATCGGCATGGAGCATTGTGATTTCTGTGGTCTTGGAGCTTTGTGATGAATAGGCCATGGAGCCTTGTGATGAAAATGGCATGGAGCCTTGCCATGACAGGGTTCCAAGAGCATATTGACATCAAGTGTCAGGGACCACTGTGATGACAAGTGTATTGAGCATGGTGATTCCAAAGCTCATGGAGCATTGTGATGAGAACACCATGGATAATTTTGATGACAAGCGTCATGGGGACTTGTGAGGACAAGTGTTATGGAACATTGTGATCACAAGGGATTGGAGCCTTGTGATGACAGAGATCATGGAGCATTTTGAGTTCATTCTGATGACAATAGCATGAAGCACTATGATGATGGGCATGGTGCATTGTGATGACAGTGTTCATGGAGCAATGAGATGAAAAGGTGCATGGAACATTGTAGTTACAAGTGTCTTGTAGCTTTGTGATGAGAAGGGCATGCAGCATTGTGATAAGAAGGCCATGGAGGATTCTGATGACATGCGTCATGGAACTTTGTGATGACAAGAGCATGGAGCATTGTGATGAGAAGACCATGGATAATGGTGATGATGAGCGTCATGGGGCGTTGTGATGAAAAGTGTTATGGAACATTGAGATCTCAAGGCTTTAGAGCATTGTGATGGCAGATGTCATGGAGCATTTTGATTTCATTTTGGTTACAATAGCGTGAAGCAATATGATGATGGACATGTTGCATTGTGAATACAGGGTTCATGGAGCTTTGAGAGAAAAAGTGGCATGGAGCTTTGTGATTACAGGGTTTTTGGAGCATTGTGATGACAAGGGCACGGAACACTGTGATACATGGGTCATGTAGGATTGTAACGACAAGGGCATGGAGAATTGTGATGACAAGAGCATGTAACATTGTGATGAGAAGTGTCATGGAGCATTGTGATGACAAAGACGTAGAGAATTGTGATGACAAGGGACATGGAGCATTGTGATGACCAGAGCATGGAGCATTGGTCTGACAAGTTTCATGGATTATTGTGATGACAAATGTCATGGAGCATTTTAGATGACAATTGTGTGGGGCATTGTGATGGGAAGAGCAGGGAGCATTGTGATGACCAGGTTTATGGAGCATTGTGATGACAAGGTTGTGGTGCATTGTGATGACAAGCGCAAGTCACATTTTGATGCCATGGGTCATGGAGCACAGTGCTGACAAGGTCATTCAGCTTTGTTATGACAAGGGTCATGGAGAATTGAGATGAAAAGGGGCATGGAGCATTGTAATTACAGGGGTCTAGGAGCTTTGGATGACAGAGGTCATGGATCATTTTGATTTGATTGTGATGACAATAGCCTGAAGCATTATGATGATGGGCATTGTCCATTGAGATGACAGGTGTAATGGAGCATTGACATGAAAAGTGGCATGGAGCATTGTGATTACACTGGTATAGGAGCATTGTGATGACAAGAGCATGGAGCATTGTGATGAAAAGTGCTTGGAGCCTTTTCATGACATGTTTCAAGGAGCATTCTGAAGACGAGTGTCAGGGAGCATTGTGATGACAACTCTCTTTAGCATTGTGATGACAAAGATCATGGAGCACTGTGATGACAGGTGTCATCGAGCATTGTGATGAGAAGGTCATGGAGCATTGGGCTGAAAATATTCATGGAGTATTGTGGTGAGAGGGTTCATGGATCCTTTTGATGGCAATGGAATGGAGCATTGTGATGACAAGGTCCTGGAGTATTGTGAAGAGAAGACCATGGAGCCTTGTGATGACAAGTCTAATGGAGCATTCTGATGAAAAGGGGCATGGAGCATTGTGATTACAGGGCCCTGGAGCCGTGTAATGACAAGAGCAAGGAGCATTGAGATGAGAAGGCCATGGAGCATTCTCTTGATTTGTGTCATGGTGTTTTGTGATGACAAGGGCATGGACCACTGTGATTGCAGGCGTCTTGGAGCATTGTGATGACAAGGGTCATCGAGTCTTGTGAGGAGAAGGCCGTGGGACATTATGATGGCGGGGGTCATTGAGCATTGTTATGACGGGGGTAATGGAGCATAGTGATGAAAAGGTCACGGTACATAGGTCTATAAAATTTCATGGATTATTGTGATGACAGTGGGTATGGAGCATTGTGATGACAAGGGCTCCGAACACTGTGATACATGGGTCATGGAGGATTGTAATGACATGGGCATGAAGCATTGTGATGAGAAGGGCATTGATAATTGTGATGACAAGCGTCATGGAGCTTTGTGATGACCAGGGTCATGGAGCTGTGTGATAACAAATGTCATGGAGCAGTTTGATGACAAGGGCATGGTGCATTGTGATGATAGGGTTCATGGAGCACTGACATGAAAAGTGTCATGGAGCATCGTTATGACAGGGGTCTTGGAGCATTGTGATGACAAGGACATGGAGCATTGTGATGAGAAGGCCAAGGAGAATTCTGATGACATCCGTCATGGAGCTTCGTGATGACAAGGGCATAGAGCATTGTGATTACAGGGGTCTTGGAGCATTGAGATGAAAAGGGGCATGGTGCATTTTGATTACAGGGGTAATGGAGCATTGTGATGACAAGGGAATCGAGCATTGTGATGAAATAGGCATGGAACCTTTTCATGAAAGGGTTCAAGGAGGATTCTGATGACAAGTGTCAGGGAGCATTGCGATGACAATAGTCATGAAGCACTGTGATGACAGGGCTAATGGAGCATTGTGATGAGAATGTCATGGAGCATTGGGCTGAAAATGTTCATGGAGTATTGTGATGAGAGGTGTCATGGACCCTTGTGATGACAAGGGATTGGAGCATTGAGATGAGAAGAACATGGAGCATTGTGATGACAAGTCTCATGGAGCATTCTGATGAAAAGGGGCATGGAGCATTGTGATTACAGGGGTCATGGAGCATTGTGATGACAATGGCATGGAGCAATTTGATGTGAAGGACATGGAGCTTTCTGATGATATGTGTCATGGAGTTTTGTGATGAAAAGTGCATGGAGCATTGTGATTACATGGATCTTGGGGCACTGTGATGACAATGGTCATGGAGCCTTGTGATGAAAAGGCCGTGGAACATCTTGATGGCATGGGTCATGGAGCATTGTTATGACAATGGTAATGGAGCATTGTGATGACAAAGTCATGGAGCATTTTGATGAGAAGGGCATAGAGCTCTGTGATGACAAGCATCATGGGGCTTTGAGATGACAAAGTCATGGAGCAATGTGATGAGTGGGTTCATGGAGCATTATGATGACGATGGCATGGAGCATTTTGATGCCAAAGGTCATGGACTTTTGTGATGACAAATGTCATGTAGCATTTTGATGACAAGGGCATGGTGCTTTGTGATGAGTAGGACAGAAAGCAGTTTGATGACAGGGTCATGAGGCAGTTGGATGAAAAGTGTCATGGAACATTTTGATGACAGCTGTAATGGATCATTGTGATGTCAAGGGTCATCGAGCATTGTAATGAAAAGTGTCATGGTGCATTTTGATGACAGGGGTTATAGTACATTGTGATGTCATGGGTCATGGAGCAGTGTGATGATAAGGGCATGTAGCATTGTGATGACAGGGGTCATGGAACATTGTGATGACATGGGTGAGGTAGTATTGTGATGACTAGTGATGGAACATTGTGATATCAGTGCTGAGAGAGCATTTTGATGGGAATTGCATGGAGAAATTTGATGACAAGTTTTATGGAGCATTGTGATGACAAGCTTGTGGAGAATTGTGATGACAAGTGCATGGCATATTGTGATGACATATGTCATGGAGCATTGTGCTGACAAGCACATGGAGCATTTTGGTGACAATGGCATGGAGCATTGTGATGACAGAGGCATTACGAATTGGTCTGACAAGTTTCATGGGTTATTGTGATGACAGTGGGCATGGCGAATTGTGATGACAAGGGCATGGAGCATTGTGAGGACAAGTTTGTGGAGTATTGTGAAGACAGGTGTCCGGGAGCATTGTGATGACATATGTTCTGGTCCATTGTGATGAGAATGGCATGGGTAATTGTGATGCCAAGTGTCATGGAGGATTGTGATGTCAAACGTAATGGAGCATTGTGATGACAAGGTCTTGGTGCATTGTGATGACAAGGGCCATTGAGAAGTTTGATGACAAGGTCGTGAAGCATTGTGATGACAAGCACATGTACCTTGCTATGACAGGTGTAATGGAGCATTGTGATTACAAATGCATGGAGAATAGTGATGACAAGAGCATGTAACATTGTGATGAGAAGTGTTTTGGAGCATTGTGATGACAAGGACGTGGAGAATTGTGATGACAAGGGACATGGAGCATTGTGAGGACCAGGGCATGGAGCACTGTGATGACAAGAACGTGCAGCATTGTGATGATAAGTCCATGGATAATAGTGATGACGAGTGTCATGGAGCACTGTAATGGTTAGGGGCATGGAGCATTGTGAGGAGAGCTGTCATGGAGTATTGTGGTGACAGGGGTCATGGAGCATTGTGATGACAATTGTCATGGAGCTTTCTGATGACAAGCTTGTGGAATATTGTGATGACAATGGCATGGAGCATTCTGATGGAAAGGGCATGGATCATTGTGATGAAAAAGGCATGGATCCTATTCATGACAGGATTCAAGGAGCATTCCGAAGACAAGAGTCAGGGAGCATTGTGATGACCAGTGTATTGAGCATTGTGATGACAAAGGTCATGGAGCATTGAGATGACAAGGTCATGGAGTATGGTGATGACAGGCATCATGGAGCGTTGTGATGACAAGTCTTATGGAACATTGTGATCACACGTGTTTGGAGCATTGCGATGACAGAGTTCATGGATCATATTGATTTCAAGGAGCATGGATCTTTGTGATGAAAAGGGCATGAAGCAATGTGATCCCAAGATGCATGGAGGATTGTGATGACAATGGTAATGGAGGAATATGATGACAAACGCATGGAGCATTGTGATGAAAAGGTCATGTAGCGTTTTGCTGACAAAGGCATGGAGCATTGTGATGACAAGTGTCATGGAGCACTGTGATGACAAACATCACGTAGCATTGTGATTACAGGGGTCATGGAGCATTGGGATGACACGGCCAAGGATCATTGTGTTGACAAGTGTTATGGAGAATTTTGATGACAAGAGTCCCGGATCATTGTGTTTTCAGGTGTCATGGAGCGTTGTGATGACAGTGGTCATAGAGCATTGGGATGACAAGTGTCATGGAGCATTGTGATCATAAGGTCATGGAGCATTGGGCTGAAAATATTCATGGAGTATTGTGATGACAGGTGGCATGGAGCATTGTGATGACAAGGGAAGGGAGCATTGTGATGACAATGTCCTGGAGCATTTAATGAGAAGACCATGGAGCCATGTGATGACAAGTCTCATGGAGCATTCTCACGAAAAGCGGCATGGAGCATTGTGATTACTGTGGTCTTGGAGCATTGTGATGAATAGGGCATGGAGCATTGTGATGAAAAATGCATGGAGCCTTGCCATGACAGGGTTCCAAGAGCATATTGACATCAAGTGTCAGAGAGCATTGTGATGAAAAGTGTATTGAGCATTGTGAAGCCAAACTCATGGAGCATTGTGATGAGAAGACCATGGATAATTTTGATGACGAGCGTCATGGGGCGTTGTGAGGACAAGTGTTATGGAACATTGTGATCACAAGGGATTGGAGCCTTGTGATGACAGAGGTCATGGAGCATTTTGAGTTCATTCTGATGACAATAGCATGAAGCACTATGATGATGGGCATGGTGCATTGTGATGACAGTGTTCATGGAACATTGAGATGAAAAGGGGCATGGAGCATTGTAGTTACAAGGGTCTTGGAGCTTTGTGATGACAAGGGCATGCAGCATTGTGATGAGAAGGCCATGGAGGATTCTGATGACATGCGTCATGGAGCTTTGTGATGACAAGGGCATGGAGCATTGTGATGAGAAGACCATGGATAATGGTGATGACGAGCGTCATGAGGCGTTGTGATGAAAAGTGCTGGGAACATTGTGATCCCAAGGGTTTAGAGCATTGTGATGGCAGATGTCATGGAGCATTTTGATTTCATTTTGATTACAATAGCGTGAAGCAATATGATAATGGACATGTTGCATTGTGATTACAGGGTTCTTGGAGCATTGTGATGACAAGGGCATGGAGCATTGTGATGAGAAGGCCGTGGAACATTGTGATGGCTGGGGTCATGGAGCATTGTTATGACAGTGGCAATGGAGCATTGTGATGACAAGGGCATGGAGCATTGGTCTGAAAAGTTTCATGGATTATTGTGATGAGAGTGGGCATGGAGCATTGTGATAACAAGGGCACGGAACGCTGTGATACATGGGTCATGTAGGATTGTAACGACAAGGGAATGGAGAATTGTGATGACAAGAGCATGTAACATTGTGATGAGAAGTGTCATGGAGCATTGTGATGACAAAGATGTAGAGAATTGTGATGACAAGGGACATGGAGCATTGTGATGACCAGAGCATGGAGCATTGGTCTGACAAGTTTCATGGATTATTTGGATGACGAGTGTCAGGGAGCATTGTGATGACAACTCTCTTGAGCATTGTGATGACAAAGATCATGGATCACTGTGATGACAAGTGTCATGGAGCATTGTGATGAGAAGGTCATGGAGCATTGGGCTGAAAATATTCATGGAGTATTGTGGTGAGAGGGTTCATGGATCCTTTTGATGGCAATGGAATGGAGCATTGTGATGACAAGGTCCTGGAGTATTGTGAAGAGAAGACCATGGAGCCTTGTGATGACAAGTCTAATGGAGCATTCTGATGAAAAGGGGCATGGAGCATTGTGATTACAGGGCCCTGGAGCCGTGTAATGACAAGAGCAAGGAGCATTGAGATGAGAAGGCCATGGAGCATTCTCTTGATTTGTGTCATGGTGTTTTGTGATGACAAGGGCATGGACCACTGTGATTGCAGGCGTCTTGGAGCATTGTGATGACAAGGGTCATCGAGTCTTGTGAGGAGAAGGCCGTGGGACATTATGATGGCGGGGGTCATTGAGCATTGTTATGACGGGGGTAATGGAGCATAGTGATGAAAAGGTCACGGTACATAGGTCTATAAAATTTCATGGATTATTGTGATGACAGTGGGTATGGAGCATTGTGATGACAAGGGCTCCGAACACTGTGATACATGGGTCATGGAGGATTGTAATGACATGGGCATGAAGCATTGTGATGAGAAGGGCATTGATAATTGTGATGACAAGCGTCATGGAGCTTTGTGATGACCAGGGTCATGGAGCTGTGTGATAACAAATGTCATGGAGCAGTTTGATGACAAGGGCATGGTGCATTGTGATGATAGGGTTCATGGAGCACTGACATGAAAAGTGTCATGGAGCATCGTTATGACAGGGGTCTTGGAGCATTGTGATGACAAGGACATGGAGCATTGTGATGAGAAGGCCAAGGAGAATTCTGATGACATCCGTCATGGAGCTTCGTGATGACAAGGGCATAGAGCATTGTGATTACAGGGGTCTTGGAGCATTGAGATGAAAAGGGGCATGGTGCATTTTGATTACAGGGGTAATGGAGCATTGTGATGACAAGGGAATCGAGCATTGTGATGAAATAGGCATGGAACCTTTTCATGAAAGGGTTCAAGGAGGATTCTGATGACAAGTGTCAGGGAGCATTGCGATGACAATAGTCATGAAGCACTGTGATGACAGGGCTAATGGAGCATTGTGATGAGAATGTCATGGAGCATTGGGCTGAAAATGTTCATGGAGTATTGTGATGAGAGGTGTCATGGACCCTTGTGATGACAAGGGATTGGAGCATTGAGATGAGAAGAACATGGAGCATTGTGATGACAAGTCTCATGGAGCATTCTGATGAAAAGGGGCATGGAGCATTGTGATTACAGGGGTCATGGAGCATTGTGATGACAATGGCATGGAGCAATTTGATGTGAAGGACATGGAGCTTTCTGATGATATGTGTCATGGAGTTTTGTGATGAAAAGTGCATGGAGCATTGTGATTACATGGATCTTGGGGCACTGTGATGACAATGGTCATGGAGCCTTGTGATGAAAAGGCCGTGGAACATCTTGATGGCATGGGTCATGGAGCATTGTTATGACAATGGTAATGGAGCATTGTGATGACAAAGTCATGGAGCATTTTGATGAGAAGGGCATAGAGCTCTGTGATGACAAGCATCATGGGGCTTTGAGATGACAAAGTCATGGAGCAATGTGATGAGTGGGTTCATGGAGCATTATGATGACGATGGCATGGAGCATTTTGATGCCAAAGGTCATGGACTTTTGTGATGACAAATGTCATGTAGCATTTTGATGACAAGGGCATGGTGCTTTGTGATGAGTAGGACAGAAAGCAGTTTGATGACAGGGTCATGAGGCAGTTGGATGAAAAGTGTCATGGAACATTTTGATGACAGCTGTAATGGATCATTGTGATGTCAAGGGTCATCGAGCATTGTAATGAAAAGTGTCATGGTGCATTTTGATGACAGGGGTTATAGTACATTGTGATGTCATGGGTCATGGAGCAGTGTGATGATAAGGGCATGTAGCATTGTGATGACAGGGGTCATGGAACATTGTGATGACATGGGTGAGGTAGTATTGTGATGACTAGTGATGGAACATTGTGATATCAGTGCTGAGAGAGCATTTTGATGGGAATTGCATGGAGAAATTTGATGACAAGTTTTATGGAGCATTGTGATGACAAGCTTGTGGAGAATTGTGATGACAAGTGCATGGCATATTGTGATGACATATGTCATGGAGCATTGTGCTGACAAGCACATGGAGCATTTTGGTGACAATGGCATGGAGCATTGTGATGACAGAGGCATTACGAATTGGTCTGACAAGTTTCATGGATTATTGTGATGACAGTGGGCATGGCGAATTGTGATGACAAGGGCATGGAGCATTGTGAGGACAAGTTTGTGGAGTATTGTGAAGACAGGTGTCCGGGAGCATTGTGATGACATATGTTCTGGTCCATTGTGATGAGAATGGCATGGGTAATTGTGATGCCAAGTGTCATGGAGGATTGTGATGTCAAACGTAATGGAGCATTGTGATGACAAGGTCTTGGTGCATTGTGATGACAAGGGCCATTGAGAAGTTTGATGACAAGGTCGTGAAGCATTGTGATGACAAGCACATGTACCTTGCTATGACAGGTGTAATGGAGCATTGTGATTACAAATGCATGGAGAATAGTGATGACAAGAGCATGTAACATTGTGATGAGAAGTGTTTTGGAGCATTGTGATGACAAGGACGTGGAGAATTGTGATGACAAGGGACATGGAGCATTGTGAGGACCAGGGCATGGAGCACTGTGATGACAAGAACGTGCAGCATTGTGATGATAAGTCCATGGATAATAGTGATGACGAGTGTCATGGAGCACTGTAATGGTTAGGGGCATGGAGCATTGTGAGGAGAGCTGTCATGGAGTATTGTGGTGACAGGGGTCATGGAGCATTGTGATGACAATTGTCATGGAGCTTTCTGATGACAAGCTTGTGGAATATTGTGATGACAATGGCATGGAGCATTCTGATGGAAAGGGCATGGATCATTGTGATGAAAAAGGCATGGATCCTATTCATGACAGGATTCAAGGAGCATTCCGAAGACAAGAGTCAGGGAGCATTGTGATGACCAGTGTATTGAGCATTGTGATGACAAAGGTCATGGAGCATTGAGATGACAAGGTCATGGAGTATGGTGATGACAGGCATCATGGAGCGTTGTGATGACAAGTCTTATGGAACATTGTGATCACACGTGTTTGGAGCATTGCGATGACAGAGTTCATGGATCATATTGATTTCAAGGAGCATGGATCTTTGTGATGAAAAGGGCATGAAGCAATGTGATCCCAAGATGCATGGAGGATTGTGATGACAATGGTAATGGAGGAATATGATGACAAACGCATGGAGCATTGTGATGAAAAGGTCATGTAGCGTTTTGCTGACAAAGGCATGGAGCATTGTGATGACAAGTGTCATGGAGCACTGTGATGACAAACATCACGTAGCATTGTGATTACAGGGGTCATGGAGCATTGGGATGACACGGCCAAGGATCATTGTGTTGACAAGTGTTATGGAGAATTTTGATGACAAGAGTCCCGGATCATTGTGTTTTCAGGTGTCATGGAGCGTTGTGATGACAGTGGTCATAGAGCATTGGGATGACAAGTGTCATGGAGCATTGTGATCATAAGGTCATGGAGCATTGGGCTGAAAATATTCATGGAGTATTGTGATGACAGGTGGCATGGAGCATTGTGATGACAAGGGAAGGGAGCATTGTGATGACAATGTCCTGGAGCATTTAATGAGAAGACCATGGAGCCATGTGATGACAAGTCTCATGGAGCATTCTCACGAAAAGCGGCATGGAGCATTGTGATTACTGTGGTCTTGGAGCATTGTGATGAATAGGGCATGGAGCATTGTGATGAAAAATGCATGGAGCCTTGCCATGACAGGGTTCCAGGAGCATATTGACATCAAGTGTCAGAGAGCATTGTGATGAAAAGTGTATTGAGCATTGTGAAGCCAAACTCATGGAGCATTGTGATGAGAAGACCATGGATAATTTTGATGACGAGCGTCATGGGGCGTTGTGAGGACAAGTGTTATGGAACATTGTGATCACAAGGGATTGGAGCCTTGTGATGACAGAGGTCATGGAGCATTTTGAGTTCATTCTGATGACAATAGCATGAAGCACTATGATGATGGGCATGGTGCATTGTGATGACAGTGTTCATGGAACATTGAGATGAAAAGGGGCATGGAGCATTGTAGTTACAAGGGTCTTGGAGCTTTGTGATGACAAGGGCATGCAGCATTGTGATGAGAAGGCCATGGAGGATTCTGATGACATGCGTCATGGAGCTTTGTGATGACAAGGGCATGGAGCATTGTGATGAGAAGACCATGGATAATGGTGATGACGAGCGTCATGAGGCGTTGTGATGAAAAGTGCTGGGAACATTGTGATCCCAAGGGTTTAGAGCATTGTGATGGCAGATGTCATGGAGCATTTTGATTTCATTTTGATTACAATAGCGTGAAGCAATATGATAATGGACATGTTGCATTGTGATTACAGGGTTCTTGGAGCATTGTGATGACAAGGGCATGGAGCATTGTGATGAGAAGGCCGTGGAACATTGTGATGGCTGGGGTCATGGAGCATTGTTATGACAGTGGCAATGGAGCATTGTGATGACAAGGGCATGGAGCATTGGTCTGAAAAGTTTCATGGATTATTGTGATGAGAGTGGGCATGGAGCATTGTGATAACAAGGGCACGGAACGCTGTGATACATGGGTCATGTAGGATTGTAACGACAAGGGAATGGAGAATTGTGATGACAAGAGCATGTAACATTGTGATGAGAAGTGTCATGGAGCATTGTGATGACAAAGATGTAGAGAATTGTGATGACAAGGGACATGGAGCATTGTGATGACCAGAGCATGGAGCATTGGTCTGACAAGTTTCATGGATTATTTGTATGACGAGTGTCAGGGAGCATTGTGATGACAACTCTCTTGAGCATTGTGATGACAAAGATCATGGATCACTGTGATGACAAGTGTCATGGAGCATTGTAATGAGTAGGTCATGGAGCATTGGGCTGAAAATATTCATGGAGTATTGTGGTGACAGGTGTCATGGATCCTTTTGATAACAAGGGAATGGAGCATTGTGATGACAAGGTCCTGGAGCATAGTGATGAGAAGACCATGGAGCCTTGTGATGACAAGTCTAATGGAGCATTCTGATGAAAAGGGGCAGGGAGCATTGTGATTACAGGGCCCTGGAGCATTGTAATGACAAGAGCAAGGAGCTTTGTGATGAGAAGACCATGGAGCATTCTCATGATTTGTGTCATGGTGTTTTGTGATGACAAGGGCATGGACCATTGTGATTGCAGGCGTCTTGGAGCATTGTGATGACAAGGGTCATCGAGCCTTGTGAGGAGAAGGCCGTGGGACATTATGATGGGGAGGTCATTGAGCATTTTTATGACGGGGGTAATGGAGCATAGTGATGAAAAGGTCACGGTACATAGGTCTATAAAATTTCATGGATTATTGTGATGACAGTGGGTATGGAGCATTGTGATGACAAGGGCTCCGAACACTGTGATACATGGGTCATGGGGGATTGTAATGACATGGGCATGGAGCATTGTGATGAGAAGGGCATCGGGAATTGTGATGACAAGCGTCATGGAACTTTGTGATGACAAGGGCATGGAGCATATGATGAGAGGTTTCAGGGAGCATTGTGATGACAATGGCATGGAGCATTGTGATGCCAAGGGTCATGGATCTGTGTGATAACAAATGTCGCGGAGCAGTTTGATGACAAGGGCATGGTGCATTGTGATGAGAAGGGCAGGGAGCATTGTGATGACAGGTGTTATGGAATATTATGATGTCATGGCTCATGGAGAATTGTGATGATAGGGGCATGTAGCATGGTGATGACAGGTCTCATGGAACATTGTGAGATGACAAGTGTTTTGAGCATTGTGATGACAAACATCTTGGATCATTGAGATGACAAGGGCATGGAGTAGTGTGATGACAGGCATCATGGAGCATTGTGATGAGTGTGTTATGGAACATTGTGATCACAAGGGTTTGGAGCCTAGTGATGACAGAGGTCATGGATCATATTGATTTCAAGGAGCATGGAACATTGTGATGACAAGGGCATGAAACAATGTGATCCCAAATTTCAGGGAGGATTGTGATGACAATGGTAAAGGAGAATTGTGATGAGAATCACATGGAGCACTGTGATGACAAGGTCATGTAGCATTTTGCTGACAAAGGCATGGAGCATTGTGATGACAAGTGTCATGGAACATTGTGATAACAGGGGTCATAGAGCATTAGGATGACAAGAGCATGGACCATTTTGATGAGAAGAGTCATGGAGCATTTTGTTGACAAGAGCCACAGATCATTGTGTCGTCAGGGGTCATTGAGCGTTGTGATGACAGTGGTCATGGAGGATTGGGCTGAAAATGTTCTTGGAGCATTGTGAACACAAGGGAATGGAGCATTGTGGTGACAATATCCTGGAGCATTGTGCTGAGATGACCATGGTGTCTTTTGATGACAAGTCTCATGGAGCAAGCTAATGGAAAGGGTCATGGAGCATTGTGATTACAGTTGTCTTGGAGCATTGTGATGACAAGAGCATGGAGCATTGTGATGAGAAGTCCATGGAACATTCTGATGACATGCATCATGGAGCTTTGTGATGACAATGGCAAGAGGCATTGTGATTACAGGGGTCTTGGTGCATTGTGATGAAAAGGGCATGGATCATTGTGATGACAAAGGCATGGAGCCTTGTCATGACAGGGTTCAAGGAACATACTGACGACAAGTGTCAGGGAGCATTGTGATGACAAGTGTCATGGAGCACTGTGATGACAAGCATCCTGGAGCCTTGTGATACCCGGGATCTTGGAGCATTGTGATGAAAAGTGAATGCATCATTGTGATGAAAAAGGCATGGTGCCTTGTCATGACAGGTTTCAAGGAGCACCCAGACGACAAGTGTCAGGGAGCATTGTGATGAAAAGTGTATTGAGCATTGTGATGACAAAGGTCATGGAACATTGTGATGAGAAGACCATGGATAATTGGGATGATGAGCGTCATGGGGCGTTGTGATGACAAGTGTTATGGAACATTGTGATCACAAGGGTTTGGAGCATTGTGATGACAGAGGTCATGGAGCATTTTGATTTCATTGTGATGACAAAATCATGAAGCATTATGATGAAGGGCATGGTGCAATTTGATGATAGGGTTCATGGAGCACTGAGATGAAAAGTGTCATGGAGCATTGTTATGACAGGTATCTTGAAGCATTGTGATGACAAGGGCATGGAGCATTGTGATGAGAAGGCCAAGGAGAATTCTGATGACATACGTCATGGATCTTCGTGATGACAAGGGCATAGATCATTGTGATTACAGGGGTCTTGGAGCATTGAGATGAAAAGGGGCGTGGAGCATTGTGATTACAGTGGTAAAGGAGCATTGTGATGACAAGGGAATTGAGAATTGTGATGAAATAGGCATGGAACCTTTTCATGACAGGGTTCAAGGAGGAGTCTGCTGACAAGTGTCTTGGAGTATTGTGATGACAAAAGTCACGAAGCACTGTGATGACAGGGGTAATGGAGCATTGTGATGAGAAGGTCATGGAGCATTGGGCTCAAAATATTCATGGAGTATTGTGATGACAAGGGAATGGAGCACTGTGATGACAAGGGAATGGAGCATTGAAATGAGTAGACCATGGAGCCTTGTGATGACAAGTCTCATGGAGCATTCTGATGAAAATGGGTATGGAGCATTGTGATTACAGGCGTCTTGGAGCATTGTGATGACAATGGCGTGGAGCATTTTGATGAGAAGTCCATGGAGCTTTCAGATGATATGTGTCATGGAGTTTTGTGATGAAAAGGGCAAGGAGCTTTGTGATTACAGGGGTCTTGGAGCATTGTGATGACAATGGCGTGGAGCATTTTGATGAGAAGTCCATGGAGCTTTCTGATGATATGTGTCATGGAGTATTGTGATGAAAAGGGCAAGGAGCTTTGTGATTACAGGGGTCTTGGAGCACTGTGATGACAATGGTCATGGAGCCTTGTGATGAACAGGCCGTGGAATATTTTGATGGCAGGGGTCATGGAGCAAACATTGTTATGACAGTGGTAATGGAGCATTGTGATGACAAAGGCATGGAGCATTTTGATGAGAAGGGTATCGAGCATTTTGATGACAAGCATCATGGAGCTTTGGGATGACAAAGTCATGGAGCAATGTGATGAGAGGGTTCATGGAGCATTGTGATGACTATGGCATGGAGCATTGTGATGCCAAACGTAATGGACCTTTGTGATGACAAATATCATGCAGCATTTTGATGACAAGGGCATGGTGCATTGTGATGAGTAAGACAGAGAGAAATGTGATGACATGGTCATCGAGCAGATGGATGAAAAGTGTCATGGAACATTTTGATGACAGGCGTTATGGATCATTGTGATATCAAGGGTCATCGAGCATTGTGATGAAAAGGGTCATGGTGCATTTTGATGACAGGGGTTATAATACATTGTGATGTCAGCGGTCATGGAGCACTGTGATGATAAGTGCATGTAGCATTGTGATGACAGGGGTCATGGAACATTGTGATGACATGGTTGTGGGAGTATTGTGATGACCAGTGATGGAAAATTGTGATATCAGTGGTGAGAGAGCATTTTGATGAGAAGTGCTTGGAGAAATTTGAGGACAAGGTTTATGGAGCATTGTGATGACAAGCTTGTGGAGAATTGTGATGACAAGTGCATGGCATATTGTGATGACATGTGTCATGGAGCATTGTGCTGACAAGCATATGGAGCATTGTGGTGACAATGGCATGGAGCATTGTGATGACAGAGGCATGACGAATTGGCCTGACAAGTTTCATGGATTATTGTGATGACAGTGGGCATGGTGAATTGTGATGAAAAGGGCACGGAGCATTGGCATGACAAGTTTATGGATTATTGTGAAGACAGGTGTCCGGGAGCATTGTGATGACATATGTTCTGGTCCATTGTGATGAGAATGGCATGGAGAATTGTGAGGCCAAGTGTCATGGAGGATTGTGATGTCAAACGTAATGGAGCGTTGTGATGACAAGGTCTTGGAGCATTGTGATGACAAGGGCAAGGAGCATTGTGATGACAAGGGCCATTGAGAAGTTTGATGACAAGGTCTTGAAGCATTGTGATGACAAGCACATGTACCTTGCTATGACAGTGGTCATGGAGCATTGCGATTACAAATGCATGGAGAATGGTGATGACAAGAGCATGTAACATTGTGATGAGAAGTGTTTTGGAGCATTGTGATGACAAGGACGTAGAGAATTGTGATGACAGGGACATGGAGCATTGTGAGGACCAGGGCATGGAGCACTGTGATGAAAAGAACGTGGAGCATTGTGATGAGAAGTCCATGGATAATTGTTATGACGAGTGTCATGGAGCACTGTAATGGCAAGGGGCATGGAGCATTGTGAGGACAGGTGTCATGGAGCATTGTGGTGATAGGGGTCATGGAGCATTGTGAGGACAAGTGTCATGGAGCATTCTGATGACAAGCTTGTGGAGTATTGTGATGAAAATGGCATGGAAAATTGTGATGGAAAGGGTATGGATCATTGTAATGAAAAAGGCATGGATCCTTTTCATGACAGGATTCAAGGAGCATTCCGAAGACAAGTGTCACGGATCATTGTGATGACAAGTGTATTGAGCATTGTGATGACAAAGGTCATGGAGCATTGAGATGACAAGGGCATGGAGTATTGTGATGACAGGCATCATGGAGCGTTGTGATGACAAGTGTTATGGAACATTGTGATCACACGGGTTTGGAGCATTGTGATGACAGAGTTCATGGATCATACTGATTTCAAGGAGCATGGATCTTTGTGATGACAAGGACATGAAGCAATGTGATCCCAAGATGCATGTAGGATTGTGATGACAATGGTAATGGAGGAATGTGATGACAAGTGCATGGAGCATTGTGATGAAAAGGTCATGTAGCGTTTTGGTGACAAAGGCATGGAGCATTGTCATGACAAGTGTCATGGAGCACTATGATGACAAACGTCACGTAGCATTGTGATTACAGGGGTCATGGAGCATTGGGATGGCACGGCCAAGGATCATTGTGTTGACAAGTGATATGGAGAATTTAGATGACAAGAGTCCCGGATCATTGTGTTGTCAGGGGTCATGGAGCGTTGTGATGACAGTTGTCATGGAGCATTGGGATGACAAGGGTCATGGAGCATTGTAATCATAAGGTTATGGAGCATTCGGCTGAAAATGTTCATGGAGTATTGTGATGACAGGTGACATGGAGCATTGTGATGACAACGGAATGGAGCATTGTGATGACAATGTCCTGGAGCATTTAATGAGAAGACCATGGAGCCATGTGATGACAAGTCTCATGGAGCATTCTCACGAAAAGCGGCATGGAGCATTGTGATTTCTGTGGTCTTGGAGCTTTGTGATGAATAGGGCATGGAGCCTTGTGATGAAAATGGCATGGAGCCTTGCCATGACAGGTTTCCAGGAGCATATTGACATCAAGTGTCAGGGACCACTGTGATGAAAAGTGTATTGAGCTTGTTGATTCCAAAGCTCATGGAGCATTGTGATGAGAACACCATGGATAATTTTGATGACGAGCGTCATGGGGCGTTGTGAGGACAAGTGTTATGGAACATTGTGATCACAAGGGATTGGAGCCTTGTGATGACAGAGGTCATGGAGCATTTTGAGTTCATTCTGATGACAATAGCATGAAGCACTATGATGATGGGCATGGTGCATTGTGATGACAGTGTTCATGGAGCAATGAGATGAAAAGGTGCATGGAACATTGTAGTTACAAGTGTCTTGGAGCTTTGTGATGAGAAGGGCATGCAGCATTGTGATAAGAAGGCCATGGAGGATTCTGATGACATGCGTCATGGAGCTTTGTGATGACAAGAGCATGGAGCATTGTGATGAGAAGACCATGGATAATGGTGATGATGAGCGTCATGGGGCGTTGTGATGAAAAGTGTTATGGAACATTGAGATCTCAAGGCTTTAGAGCATTGTGATGGCAGATGTCATGGAGCATTTTGATTTCATTTTGGTTACAATAGCGTGAAGCAATATGATGATGGACATGTTGCATTGTGAATACAGGGTTCATGGAGCTTTGAGAGAAAAAGTGGCATGGAGCTTTGTGATTACAGGGTTTTTGGAGCATTGTGATGACAAGGGCACGGAACACTGTGATACATGGGTCATGTAGGATTGTAACGACAAGGGCATGGAGAATTGTGATGACAAGAGCATGTAACATTGTGATGAGAAGTGTCATGGAGTATTGTGATGACAAAGACGTAGAGAATTGTGATGACAAGGGACATGGAGCATTGTGATGACCAGAGCATGGAGCATTGGTCTGACAAGTTTCATGGATTATTGTGATGACAAATGTCATGGAGCATTTTAGATGACAATTGCGTGGGGCATTGTGATGGGAAGAGCAGGGAGCATTGTGATGACAAGGTTTATGGAGCATTGTGATGACAAGGTTGTGGTGCATTGTGATGACAAGCGCAAGTCACATTTTGATGCCATGGGTCATGGAGCACAGTGCTGACAAGGTCATTCAGCTTTGTTATGACAAGGGTCATGGAGCATTGAGATGAAAAGGGGCATGGAGCATTGTAATTACAGGGGTCTAGGAGCTTTGGATGACAGAGGTCATGGATCATTTTGATTTGATTGTGATGACAATAGCCTGAAGCATTATGATGATGGGCATTGTCCATTGAGATGACAGGTGTAATGGAGCATTGAGATGAAAAGGGGCATGGAGCATTGTGATTACAGTGGTATAGGAGCATTGTGATGACAAGAGCATGGAGCATTGTGATGAAAAGTGCTTGGAGCCTTTTCATGACATGTTTCAAGGAGCATTCTGAAGACGAGTGTCAGGGAGCATTGTGATGACAACTCTCTTTAGCATTGTGATGACAAAGATCATGGAGCACTGTGATGACAGGTGTCATGGAGCATTGTGATGAGTAGGTCATGGAGCATTGGGCTGAAAATATTCATGGAGTATTGTGGTGAGAGGGTTCATGGATCCTTTTGATGGCAATGGAATGGAGCATTGTGATGATAAGGTCCTGGAGTATTGTGAAGAGAAGGCCATGGAGCCTTGTGATGACAAGTCTAATGGAGCATTCTGATGAAAAGGGGCATGGAGCATTGTGATTACAGGGCCCTGGAGCCGTGTAATGACAAGAGCAAGGAGCATTGAGATGAGAAGGCCATGGAGCATTTTCTTGATTTGTGTCATGGTGTTTTGTGATGACAAGGGCATGGACCACTGTGATTGCAGGCGTCTTGGAGCATTGTGATGACAAGGGTCATCGAGCCTTGTGAGGAGAAGGCCGTGGGACATTATGATGGCGGGGGTCATTGAGCATTGTTATGACGGGGGTAATGGAGCATAGTGATGAAAAGGTCACGGTACATAGGTCTATAAAATTTCATGGATTATTGTGATGACAGTGGGTATGGAGCATTGTGATGACAAGGGCTCCGAACACTGTGATACATGGGTCATGGAGGATTGTAATGACATGGGCATGAAGCATTGTGATGAGAAGGGCATTGATAATTGTGATGACAAGCGTCATGGAGCTTTGTGATGACAAGGGTCATGGAGCTGTGTGATAACAAATGTCATGGAGCAGTTTGATGACAAGGGCATGGTGCATTGTGATGATAGGGTTCATGGAGCACTGACATGAAAAGTGTCATGGAGCATCGTTATGACAGGGGTCTTGGAGCATTGTGATGACAAGGACATGGAGCATTGTGATGAGAAGGCCAAGGAGAATTCTGATGACATCCGTCATGGAGCTTCGTGATGACAAGGGCATAGAGCATTGTGATTACAGGGGTCTTGGAGCATTGAGATGAAAAGGGGCATGGTGCATTTTGATTACAGGGGTAATGGAGCATTGTGATGACAAGGGAATCGAGCATTGTGATGAAATAGGCATGGAACCTTTTCATGAAAGGGTTCAAGGAGGATTCTGATGACAAGTGTCAGGGAGCATTGCGATGACAATAGTCATGAAGCACTGTGATGACAGGGCTAATGGAGCATTGTGATGAGAATGTCATGGAGCATTGGGCTGAAAATGTTCATGGAGTATTGTGATGAGAGGTGTCATGGACCCTTGTGATGACAAGGGATTGGAGCATTGAGATGAGAAGAACATGGAGCATTGTGATGACAAGTCTCATGGAGCATTCTGATGAAAAGGGGCATGGAGCATTGTGATTACAGGGGTCATGGAGCATTGTGATGACAATGGCATGGAGCAATTTGATGTGAAGGACATGGAGCTTTCTGATGATATGTGTCATGGAGTTTTGTGATGAAAAGTGCATGGAGCATTGTGATTACATGGATCTTGGGGCACTGTGATGACAATGGTCATGGAGCCTTGTGATGAAAAGGCCGTGGAACATCTTGATGGCATGGGTCATGGAGCATTGTTATGACAATGGTAATGGAGCATTGTGATGACAAAGTCATGGAGCATTTTGATGAGAAGGGCATAGAGCTCTGTGATGACAAGCATCATGGGGCTTTGAGATGACAAAGTCATGGAGCAATGTGATGAGTGGGTTCATGGAGCATTATGATGACGATGGCATGGAGCATTGTGATGCCAAAGGTCATGGACCTTTGTGATGACAAATGTCATGTAGCATTTTGATGACAAGGGCATGGTGCTTTGTGATGAGTAGTACAGAAAGCAGTTTGATGACAGGGTCATGAGGCAGTTGGATGAAAAGTGTCATGGAACATTTTGATGACAGCCGTAATGGATCATTGTGATGTCAAGGGTCATCGAGCATTGTAATGAAAAGTGTCATGGTGCATTTTGATGACAGGGGTTATAGTACATTGTGATGTCATGGGTCATGGAGCAGTGTGATGATAAGGGCATGTAGCATTGTGATGACAGGGGTCATGGAACATTGTGATGACATGGGTGAGGTAGTATTGTGATGACTAGTGATGGAACATTGTGATATCAGTGCTGAGAGAGCATTTTGATGGGAATTGCATGGAGAAATTTGATGACAAGTTTTATGGAGCATTGTGATGACAAGCTTGTGGAGAATTGTGATGACAAGTGCATGGCATATTGTGATGACATATGTCATGGAGCATTGTGCTGACAAGCAAATGGAGCATTTTGGTGACAATGGCATGGAGCATTGTGATGACAGAGGCATTACGAATTGGTCTGACAAGTTTCATGGATTATTGTGATGACAGTGGGCATGGCGAATTGTGATGACAAGGGCATGGAGCATTGTGAGGACAAGTTTGTGGAGTATTGTGAAGACAGGTGTCCGGGAGCATTGTGATGACATATGTTCTGGTCCATTGTGATGAGAATGGCATGGGTAATTGTGATGCCAAGTGTCATGGAGGATTGTGATGTCAAACGTAATGGAGCGTTGTGATGACAAGGTCTTGGTGCATTGTGATGACAAGGGCCATTGAGAAGTTTGATGACAAGGTCGTGAAGCATTGTGATGACAAGCGCATGTACCTTGCTATGACAGGGGCCATGGAGCATTGCGATTACAAATGCATGGAGAATAGTGATGACAAGAGCATGTAACATTGTGATGAGAAGTGTTTTGGAGCATTGTGATGACAAGGACGTGGAGAATTGTGATGACAAGGGACATGGAGCATTGTGAGGACCAGGGCATGGAGCACTGTGATGACAAGAACGTGCAGCATTGTGATGATAAGTCCATGGATAATAGTGATGACGAGTGTCATGGAGCACTGTAATGGTAAGGGGCATGGAGCATTGTGAGGAGAGCTGTCATGGAGTATTGTGGTGACAGGGGTCATGGAGCATTGTGATAACAATTGTCATGGAGCTTTCTGATGACAAGCTTGTGGAATATTGTGATGACAATGGCATGGAACATTGTGATGGAAAGGGCATGGATCATTGTGATGAAAAAGGCATGGATCCTTTTCATGACAGGATTCAAGGAGCATTCCAAAGACAAGAGTCAGGGAGCATTGTGATGACAAGTGTATTGAGCATTGTGATGACAAAGGTCATGGAGCATTGAGATGACAAGCTCATGGAGTATGGTGATGACAGGCATCATGGAGCGTTGTGATGACAAGTCTTATGGAACATTGTGATCACACGTGTTTGAAGCATTGCGATGACAGAGTTCATGGATCATATTGATTTCAAGGAGCATGGATCTTTGTGATGAAAAGGGCATGAAGCAATGTGATCCCAAGATGCATGGAGGATTGTGATGACAATGGTAATGGAGGAATATGATGACAAACGCATGGAGCATTGTGATGAAAAGGTCATGTAGCGTTTTGCTGACAAAGGCATGGAGCATTGTGATGACAAGTGTCATTGAGCACTGTGATGACAAACATCACGTAGCATTGTGATTACAGGGGTCATGGAGCATTGGGATGACACGGCCAAGGATCATTGTGTTGACAAGTGTTATGGAGAATTTTGATGACAAGAGTCCCGGATCATTGTGTTTTCAGGGGTCATGGAGCGTTGTGATGACAGTGGTCATAGAGCATTGGGATGACAAGGGTCATGGAGCATTGTGATCATAAGGTCATGGAGCATTGGGCTGAAAATATTCATGGAGTATTGTGATGACAGGTGGCAGGGAGCATTGTGATGACAAGGGAAGGGAGCATTGTGATGACAATGTCCTGGAGCATTTAATGAGAAGACCATGGAGCCATGTGATGACAAGTCTCATGAAGCATTCTCACGAAAAGCGGCATGGAGCATTGTGATTACTGTGGTCTTGGAGCATTGTGATGAATAGGGCATGGAGCACTGTGATGAAAAATGCATGGAGCCTTGCCATGACAGGTTTCCAAGAGCATATTGACATCAAGTGTCAGAGAGCATTGTGATGAAAAGTGTATTGAGCATTGTGAAGCCAAACTCATGGAGCATTGTGATGAGAAGACCATGGATAATTTTGATGACGAGCGTCATGGGGCGTTGTGAGGACAAGTGTTATGGAACATTGTGATCACAAGGGATTGGAGCCTTGTGATGACAGAGGTCATGGAGCATTTTGAGTTCATTCTGATGACAATAGCATGAAGCACTATGATGATGGGCATGGTGCATTGTGATGACAGGGTTCATGGAACATTGAGATGAAAAGGGGCATGGATCATTGTAGTTACAAGGGTCTTGGAGCTTTGTGATGACAAGGGCATGCAGCATTGTGATGAGAAGGCCATGGAGGATTCTGATGACATGCGTCATGGATCTTTGTGATGACAAGGGCATGGAGCATTGTGATAAGAAGACCATGGATAATGGTGATGACGAGCGTCATGAGGCGTTGTGATGAAAAGTGCTGGGAACATTGTGATCCCAAGGGTTTAGAGCATTGTGATGGCAGATGTCATGGAGCATTTTGATTTCATTTTGATTACAATAGCGTGAAGCAATATGATAATGGACATCTTGCATTGTGATTACAGGGTTCTTGGAGCATTGTGATGACAAGGGCATGGAGCATTGTGATGAGAAGGCCGTGGAACATTGTGATGGCTGGGGTCATGTAGTATTGTTATGACAGTGGCAATGGAGCATTGTGATGACAAGGGCATGGAGCATTGGTCTGAAAAGTTTCATGGATTATTGTGATGAGAGTGGGCATGGAGCATTGTGATAACAAGGGCACGGAACGCTGTGATACATGGGTCATGTAGGATTGTAACGACAAGGGAATGGAGAATTGTGATGACAAGAGCATGTAACATTGTGATGAGAAATGTCATGGAGCATTGTGATGACAAAGATGTAGAGAATTGTGATGACAAGGGACATGGAGCATTGTGATGACCAGAGCATGGAGCATTGGTCTGACAAGTTTCATGGATTATTTGGATGACGAGTGTCAGGGAGCATTGTGATGACAACTCTCTTGAGCATTGTGATGACAAAGATCATGGATCACTGTGATGACAAGTGTCATGGAGCATTGTAATGAGTAGGTCATGGAGCATTGGGCTGAAAATATTCATGGAGTATTGTGGTGACAGGTGTCATGGATCCTTTTGATAACAAGGGAATGGAGCATTGTGATGACAAGGTCCTGGAGCATAGTGATGAGAAGACCATGGAGCCTTGTGATGACAAGTCTAATGGAGCATTCTGATGAAAAGGGGCAGGGAGCATTGTGATTACAGGACCCTGGAGCATTGTAATGACAAGAGCAAGGAGCTTTGTGATGAGAAGACCATGGAGCATTCTCATGATTTGTGTCATGGTGTTTTGTGATGACAAGGGCATGGACCATTGTGATTGCAGGCTTCTTGGAGCTTTGTGATGACAAGGGTCATGGAGCCTTGTGAGGAGAAGGCCGTGGGACATTATGATGGCAGGGGTCATGGAGCATTGTTATGACGGGTGTAATGGAGCATTGTGATGAAAAGGGCACGGAACATAGGTCTATAAAATTTCATGGATTATTGTGATGACAGTGGGTATGGAGCATTGTGATGACAAGGCCTCGGAACACTGTGATACATGGGTCATGGGGGATTGTAATGACATGGGCATGGAGCATTGTGATGAGAAGGGCATCGGGAATTGTGATGACAAGCGTCATAGAACTTTGTGATGACAAGGGCATGGAGCATATGATGAGAGGTTTCAGGGAGCATTGTGATGAGAATGGCATGGAGCATTGTGATGCCAAGGGTCATGGATCTATGTGATAACAAATGTCACGGAGCAGTTTGGTGACAAGGGCATGGTGCATTGTGATGAGAAGGGCAGGGAGCATTGTGATGACAGGTGTTATGGAATATTATGATGTCATGGCTCATGGAGAATTGTGATGATAGGGGCATGTAGCATAGTGATGACAGGTCTCATGGATCATTGTGAGATGACAAGTGTTTTGAGCATTGTGATGACAAACATCTTGGATCATTGAGATGACAAGGGCATGGAGTAGTGTGATGACAGGCATCATGGAGCATTGTGATGAGTGTGTTATGGAACATTGTGATCACAAGGGTTTGGAGCCTAGTGATGACAGAGGTCATGGATCATATTGATTTCAAGGAGCATGGAACATTGTGATGACAAGGGCATGAAAAAATGTGATCCCAAATTTCAGGGAGGATTGTGATGACAATGGTAAAGGAGAATTGTGATGAGAATCACATGGAGCACTGTGATGACAAGGTCATGTAGCATTTTGCTGACAAAGGCATGGAGCATTGTGATGACAAGTGTCATGGAACATTGTGATAACACGGGTCATAGAGCATTAGGATGACAAGAGCATGGACCATTTTGATGAGAAGAGTCATGGAGCATTTTGATGACAAGAGCCACAGATCATTGTGTTGTCAGGGGTCATTGAGCGTTGTGATGGCAGTGGTCATGGAGGATTGGGCTGAAAATGTTCTTGGAGCATTGTGAACACAAGGGAATGGAGCATTGTGGTGACAATATCCTGGAGCATTGTGCTGAGATGACCATGGTGTCTTTTGATGACAAGTCTCATGGAGTAAGCTAATGGAAAGGGACATGGAGCATTGTGATTACAGTTGTCTTGGAGCATTGTGATGACAAGAGCATGGAGCATTGTGATGAGAAGTCCATGGAACATTCTGATGACATGCATCATGGAGCTTTGTGATGACAATGGCAAGAGGCATTGTGATTACAGGGGTCTTGGAGCATTGTGATGAAAAGGGCATGGATCATTGTGATGACAAAGGCATGGAGCCTTGTCATGACAGGGTTCAAGGAACATACTGACGACAAGTGTCAGGGAGCATTGTGATGACAAGTGTCATGGAGCACTGTGATGACAAGCATCATGGAGCCTTGTGATACCCGGGATCTTGGAGCATTGTGATGAAAAGTGAATGCATCATTGTGATGAAAAAGGCATGGTGCCTTGTCATGACAGGTTTCAAGGAGCACCCAGACGACAAGTGTCAGGGAGCATTGTGATGAAAAGTGTATTGAGCATTGTGATGACAAAGGTCATGGAGCATTTTGATGAGAAGACCATGGATAATTGGGATGACGAGCGTCATGGGGCGTTGTGATGACAAGTGTTATGGAACATTGTGATCACAAGGGTTTGGAGCATTGTGATGACAGAGGTCATGGAGCATTTTGATTTCATTGTGATGACAAAATCATGAAGCATTATGATGAAGGGCATGGTGCATTGTGATGATAGGGTTCATGGAGCACTGAGATGAAAAGTGTCATGGAGCATTGTTATGACAGGTATCTTGAAGCATTGTGATGACAAGGGCATGGAGCATTGTGATGAGAAGGCCAAGGAGAATTCTGATGACATGCGTCATGGATCTTCGTGATGACAAGGGCATAGAGCATTGTGATTACATGGGTCTTGGAGCATTGAGATGAAAAGGGGCGTGGAGCATTGTGATTACAGTGGTAAAGGAGCATTGTGATGACAAGGGAATTGAGAATTGTGATGAAATAGGCATGGAACCTTTTCATGACAGGGTTCAAGGAGGATTCTGCTGACAAGTGTCTGGGAGCATTGTGATGACAAAAGTCATGAAGCACTGTGATGACAGGGGTAATGGAGCATTGTGATGAGAAGGTCATGGAGCATTGGGCTCAAAATATTCATGGAGTATTGTGATGACAAGGGAATGGAGCACTGTGATGACAAGGGAATGGAGCATTGAGATGAGTAGACCATGGAGCCTTGTGATGACAAGTCTCATGGAGCATTCTGATGAAAAGGTGTATGGAGCATTGTGATTACAGGGGTCTTGGAGCATTGTGATGACAATGGCGTGGAGCATTTTGATGAGAAGTCCATGGAGCTTTCAGATGATATGTGTCATGGAGTTTTGTGATGAAAAGGGCAAGGAGCTTTGTGATTACAGGGGTCTTGGAGCACTGTGATGACAATGGTCATGGAGCCTTGTGATGAACAGGCCGTGGAATATTTTGATGGCAGGGGTCATGGAGCAAACATTGTTATGACAGTGGTAATGGAGCATTGTGATGACAAAGGCATGGAGCATTTTGATGAGAAGGGTATCGAGCATTTTAATGACAAGCATCATGGAGCTTTGGGATGACAAAGTCATGGAGCAATGTGATGAGAGGGTTCATGGAGCATTGTGATGACAATGGCATGGAGCATTGTGATGCCAAACGTAATGGACCTTTGTGATGACAAATGTCATGTAGCATTTTGATGACAAGGGCATGGTGCATTGTGATGAGTAAGACAGAGAGAAATGTGATGACAGGGTCATCGAGCAGATGGATGAAAAGTGTCATGGAACATTTTGATGACAGGGGTTAAGGATCACTGTGATATCAAGGGTCATCGAGCATTGTGATGAAAAGGGTCATGGTGCATTTTGATGACAGGGGTTATAATACATGGTGATGTCAGCGTTCATGGAGCACTGTGATGATAAGGGCATGTAGCATTGTGATGACAGGGGTCATGGAACATTGTGATGACATGGTTGTGGGAGTATTGTGATGATCAGTGATGGAAAATTGTGATATCAGTGGTGAGAGAGCATTTTGATGAGAAGTGCTTGGAGAAATTTGAGGACAAGGTTTATGGAGCATTGTGATGACAAGCTTGTGGAGAATTGTGATGACAAGTGCATGGCATATTGTGATGACATGTGTCATGGAGCATTGTGGTGACAAGCATATGGAGCATTGTGGTGACAATTGCATGGAGCATTGTGATGACAGAGGCATGACGAATTGGCCTGAGAAGTTTCATGGATTACTGTGATGACAGTGGGCCTGGTGAATTGTGATGAAAAGGGCACGGAGCATTGGCATGACAAGTTTATGGATTATTGTGAAGACAGGTGTCCGGGAGCATTGTGATGACATATGTTCTGGTCCATTGTGATGAGAATGGCATGGAGAATTGTGAGGCCAAGTGTCATGGAGGATTGTGATGTCAAACGTAATGGAGCGTTGTGATGACCAGGTCTTGGAGCATTGTGATGACAAGGGCAAGGAGCATTGTGATGACAAGGGCCATTGAGAAGTTTGATGACAAGGTCTTGAAGCATTGTGATGACAAGCGCATGTACCTTGCTATGACAGTGGTCATGGAGCATTGCGATTACAAATGCATGGAGAATGGTGATGACAAGAGCATGTAACATTGTGATGAGAAGTGTTTTGGAGCATTGTGATGACAAGGACGTAGAGAATTGTGATGACAGGGACATGGAGCATTGTGAGGACCAGGGCATGGAGCACTGTGATGACAAGAACGTGGAGCATTGTGATGAGAAGTCCATGGATAATTGTTATGACGAGTGTCATGGAGCACTGTAATGGCAAGGAGCATGGAGCATTGTGAGGACAGGTGTCATGGAGCATTGTGGTGATAGGGGTCATGGAGCATTGTGAGGACAAGTGTCATGGAGCATTCTGATGACAAGCTTGTGGAGTATTGTGATGAAAATGGCATGGAGAATTGTGATGGAAAGGGTATGGATCATTGTAATGAAAAAGGCATGGATCCTTTTCATGACAGGATTCAAGGAGCATTCCGAAGACAAGTGTCACGGATCATTGTGATGACAAGTGTATTGAGCATTGTGATGACAAAGGTCATGGAGCATTGAGATGACAAGGGCATGGAGTATTGTGATGACAGTCATCATGGAGCGTTGTGATGACAAGTGTTATGGAACATTGTGATCACACGGGTTTGGAGCATTGTGATGACAGAGTTCATGGATCATATTGATTTCAAGGAGCATGGATCTTTGTGATGACAAGGACATGAAGCAATGTGATCCCAAGATGCATGGAGGATTGTGATGACAATGGTAATGGAGGAATGTGATGACAAGTGCATGGAGCATTGTGATGAAAAGGTCATGTAGCGTTTTGGTGACAAAGGCATGGAGCATTGTCATGACAAGTGTCATGGAGCACTATGATGACAAACGTCACGTAGCATTTTGATTACAGGGGTCATGGAGCATTGGGATGGCATGGCCAAGGATCATTGTGTTGACAAGTGATATGGAGAATTTTGATGACAAGAGTCCCGGATCATTGTGTTGTCAGGGGTCATGGAGCGTTGTGATGACAGTTGTCATGGAGAATTGGGATGACAAGGGTCATGGAGCATTGTAATCATAAGGTTATGGAGCATTCAGCTGAAAATGTTCATGGAGTATTGTGATGACAGGTGGCATGGAGCATTGTGATGACAAGGGAATGGAGCATTGTGATGACAATGTCCTGGAGCATTTAATGAGAAGACCATGGAGCCATGTGATGACAAGTATCATGGAGCATTCTAACGAAAATCGGCATGGAGCATTGTGATTTCTGTGGTCTTGGAGCTTTGTGATGAATAGGGCATGGAGCCTTGTGATGAAAATGGCATGGAGCCTTGCCATGACAGGGTTCCAAGAGCATATTGACATCAAGTGTCAGGGACCACTGTGATGACAAGTGTATTGAGCATGGTGATTCCAAAGCTCATGGAGCATTGTGGTGAGAACGCCATGGATAATTTTGATGACAAGCGTCATGGGGACTTGTAAGGACAAGTGTTATGGAACATTGTGATCACAAGGGATTGGAGCCTTGTGATGACAGAGGTCATGGAGCATTTTGAGTTCATTCTGATGACAATAGCATGAAGCACTATGATGATGGGCATGGTGCATTGTGATGACAGTGTTCATGGAGCAATGAGATGAAAAGGTGCATGGAACATTGTAGTTACAAGTGTCTTGGAGCTTTGTGATGAGAAGGGCATGCAGCATTGTGATAAGAAGGCCATGGAGGATTCTGATGACATGCGTCATGGAGCTTTGTGATGACAAGAGTATGGAGCATTGTGATGAGAAGACCATGGATAATGGTGATGACGAGCGTCATGGGGCGTTGTGATGAAAAGTGTTATGGAACATTGAGATCTCAAGGCTTTAGAGCATTGTGATGGCAGATGTCATGGAGCATTTTGATTTCATTTTGGTTACAATAGCGTGAAGCAATATGATGATGGACATGTTGCATTGTGAATACAGGGTTCATGGAGCTTTGAGAGAAAAAGTGGCATGGAGCTTTGTGATTACAGGGTTTTTGGAGCATTGTGATGACAAGGGCACGGAACACTGTGATACATGGGTCATGTAGGATTGTAACGACAAGGGCATGGAGAATTGTGATGACAAGAGCATGTAACATTGTGATGAGAAGTGTCATGGAGCATTGTGATGACAAAGACGTAGAGAATTGTGATGACAAGGGACATGGAGCATTGTGATGACCAGAGCATGGAGCATTGGTCTGACAAGTTTCATGGATTATTGTGATGACAAATGTCATGGAGCATTTTAGATGACAATTGCGTGGGGCATTGTGATGGGAAGAGCAGGGAGCATTGTGATGACAAGGTTTATGGAGCATTGTGATGACAAGGTTGTGGTGCATTGTGATGACAAGCGCAAGTCACATTTTGATGCCATGGGTCATGGAGCACAGTGCTGACAAGGTCATTCAGCTTTGTTATGACAAGGGTCATGGAGCATTGAGATGAAAAGGGGCATGGAGCATTGTAATTACAGGGGTCTAGGAGCTTTGGATGACAGAGGTCATGGATCATTTTGATTTGATTGTGATGACAATAGCCTGAAGCATTATGATGATGGGCATTGTCCATTGAGATGACAGGTGTAATGGAGCATTGAGATGAAAAGGGGCATGGAGCATTGTGATTACAGTGGTATAGGAGCATTGTGATGACAAGAGCATGGAGCATTGTGATGAAAAGTGCTTGGAGCCTTTTCATGACATGTTTCAAGGAGCATTCTGAAGACGAGTGTCAGGGAGCAGTGTGATGACAACTCTCTTGAGCATTGTGATGACAAAGATCATGGAGCACTGTGATGACAGGTGTCATGGAGTATTGTGATGAGTAGGTCATGGAGCATTGGGTTGAAAATATTCATGGAGTATTGTGGTGAGAGGGTTCATGGATCCTTTTGATGGCAATGGAATGGAGCATTGTGATGACAAGGTCCTGGAGTATTGTGAAGAGAAGACCATGGAGCCTTGTGATGACAAGTCTAATGGAGCATTCTGATGAAAAGGGGCATGGAGCATTGTGATTACAGGGCCCTGGAGCCTTGTAATGACAAGAGCAAGGAGCATTGTGATGAGAAGGCCATGGAGCATTCTCTTGATTTGTGTCATGGTGTTTTGTGATGACAAGGGCATGGACCATTGTGATTGCAGGCGTCTTGGAGCATTGTGATGACAAGGGTCATCGAGCCTTGTGAGGAGAAGGCCGTGGGACATTATGATGCCGGGGGTCATTGAGCATTGTTATGACGGGGGTAATGGAGCATAGTGATGAAAAGGTCACGGTACATAGGTCTATAAAATTTCATGGATTATTGTGATGACAGTGGGTATGGAGCATTGTGATGACAAGGGCTCCGAACACTGTGATACATGGGTCATGGAGGATTGTAATGACATGGGCATGAAGCATTGTGATGAGAAGGGCATTGAGAATTGTGATGACAAGCGTCATGGAGCTTTGTGATGACAAGGGTCATGGAGCTGTGTGATAACAAATGTCATGGAGCAGTTTGATGACAAGGGCATGGTGCATTGTGATGCTAGGGTTCATGGAGCACTGACATGAAAAGTGTCATGGAGCATCGTTATGACAGGGGTCTTGGAGCATTGTGATGACAAGGACATGGAGCATTGTGATGAGAAGGCCAAGGAAAATTCTGATGACATCCGTCATGGAGCTTCGTGTTGACAAGGGCATAGAGCATTGTGATTACAGGGGTCTTGGAGCATTGAGATGAAAAGGGGCATGGTGCATTTTGATTACAGGGGTAATGGAGCATTGTGATGACAAGGGAATCGAGCATTGTGATGAAATAGGCATGGAACCTTTTCATGACAGGGTTCAAGGAAGATTCTGATGACAAGTGTCAGGGAGGATTGCGATGACAATAGTCATGAAGCACTGTGATGACAGGGCTAATGGAGCATTGTGATGATAATGACATGGAGCATTGGGCTGAAAATGTTCATGGAGTATTGTGATGAGAGGTGTCATGGACCCTTGTGATGACAAGGGATTGGAGCATTGAGATGAGAAGAACATGGAGCATTGTGATGACAAGTCTCATGGAGCATTCTGATGAAAAGGGGCATGGAGCTTTGTGATTACAGGGGTCATGGAGCATTGTGATGACAATGGCATGGAGCAATTTGATGTGAAGGCCATGGAGCTTTCTGATGATATGTGTCATGGAGTTTTGTGATGAAAAGTGCATGGAGCATTGTGATTACATGGATCTTGGGGCACTGTGATGACAATGGTCATGGAGCCTTGTGATGAAAAGGCCGTGGAACATCTTGATGGCATGGGTCATGGAGCATTGTTATGACAATGGTAATGGAGCATTGTGATGACAAAGTCATGGAGCATTTTGATGAGAAGGGCATAGAGCTTTGTGATGACAAGCATCATGGAGCTTTGGGATGACAAAGTCATGGAGCAATGTGATGAGAGGGTTCATGGAGCATTATGATGACGATGGCATGGAGCATT
This sequence comes from Mesoplodon densirostris, assembly GCF_025265405.1. Classification (NCBI taxonomy): domain Eukaryota; kingdom Metazoa; phylum Chordata; class Mammalia; order Artiodactyla; family Ziphiidae; genus Mesoplodon; species Mesoplodon densirostris. The sequence goes on from NC_082682.1 coordinate 6,597,556, forward strand.
GTGATGCCAAAGGTCATGGACCTTTGTGATGACAAATGTCATGTAGCATTTTGATGACAATGGCATGGTGCTTTGTGATGAGTAGGACAGAAAGCAATGTGATGACAGGGTCATGAGGCAGTTGGATGAAAAGTGTCATGGAACATTTTGATGACAGGCGTTATGGATCATTGTGATGACAAGGGTCATCGAGCATTGTAATGAAAAGTGTCATGGTGCATTTTGATGACTGGGGTTATAGTACATTGTGATGTCAGGGGTCATGGAGCAGTGTGATGATAAGGGCATGTAGCATTGTGATGACAGTGGTCATGGATCATTGTGATGACATGGGTGAGGTAGTAGTGTGATGACTAGTGTTGGAACATTGTGATATCAGTGCTGAGAGAGCATTTTGATGAGAATTGCATGGAGAAATTTGATGACAAGTTTTATGGAGCATTGTGATGACAAGCTTGTGGAGAATTGTGATGACAAGTGCATGGCATATTGTGATGACATATGTCATGGAGCATTGTGCTGACAAGTACATGGAGCATTTTGGTGACAATGGCATGGAGCATTGTGATGACAGAGGCATTACGAATTGGTCTGACAAGTTTCATGGATTATTGTGATGACAGTGGGCATGGTGAATTGTGATGACAAGCGCATGGAGCATTGTGAGGACAAGTTTGTGGAGTATTGTGAAGACAGGTGTCCGGGAGCATTGTGATGACATATGTTCTGGTCCATTGTGATGAGAATGGCATGGGTAATTGTGATGCCAAGTGTCATGGAGGATTGTGATGTCAAACGTAATGGAGCGTTGTGATGACAAGGTCTTGGTGCATTGTGATGACAAGGGCCATTGAGAAGTTTGATGACCAGGTCGTGAAGCATTGTGATGACAAGCGCATGTACCTTGCTATGACAGGGGCCATGGAGCATTGCGATTACAAATGCATGGAGAATTCTGATGACAAGAGCATGTAACATAGTAATGAGAAGTGTTTTGGAGCATTGTGATGACAAGGACGTGGAGAATTGTGATGACAAGGGACATGGAGCATTGTGAGGACCAGGGCATGGAGCACTGTGATGACAAGAACGTGCAGCATTGTGATGATAAGTCCATGGATAATAGTGATGACGAGTGTCATGGAGCACTGTAATGGTAAGGGGCATGGAGCATTGTGAGGAGAGCTGTCATGGAGTATTGTGGTGACAGGGGTCATGGAGCATTGTGATAACAATTGTCATGGAGCTTTCTGATGACAAGCTTGTGGAATATTGTGATGACAATGGCATGGAACATTGTGATGGAAAGGGCATGGATCATTGTGATGAAAAAGGCATGGATCCTTTTCATGACAGGATTCAAGGAGCATTCCAAAGACAAGAGTCAGGGAGCATTGTGATGACAAGTGTATTGAGCATTGTGATGACAAAGGTCATGGAGCATTGAGATGACAAGCTCATGGAGTATGGTGATGACAGGCATCATGGAGCGTTGTGATGACAAGTCTTATGGAACATTGTGATCACACGTGTTTGAAGCATTGCGATGACAGAGTTCATGGATCATATTGATTTCAAGGAGCATGGATCTTTGTGATGAAAAGGGCATGAAGCAATGTGATCCCAAGATGCATGGAGGATTGTGATGACAATGGTAATGGAGGAATATGATGACAAACGCATGGAGCATTGTGATGAAAAGGTCATGTAGCGTTTTGCTGACAAAGGCATGGAGCATTGTGATGACAAGTGTCATTGAGCACTGTGATGACAAACATCACGTAGCATTGTGATTACAGGGGTCATGGAGCATTGGGATGACACGGCCAAGGATCATTGTGTTGACAAGTGTTATGGAGAATTTTGATGACAAGAGTCCCGGATCATTGTGTTTTCAGGGGTCATGGAGCGTTGTGATGACAGTGGTCATAGAGCATTGGGATGACAAGGGTCATGGAGCATTGTGATCATAAGGTCATGGAGCATTGGGCTGAAAATATTCATGGAGTATTGTGATGACAGGTGCCATGGAGCATTGTGATGACAAGGGAAGGGAGCATTGTGATGACAATGTCCTGGAGCATTTAATGAGAAGACCATGGAGCCATGTGATGACAAGTCTCATGGATCATTCTCACGAAAAGCGGCATGGAGCATTGTGATTACTGTGGTCTTGGAGCATTGTGATGAATAGGGCATGGAGCATTGTGATGAAAAATGCATGGAGCCTTGCCATGACAGGGTTCCAAGAGAATATTGACATCAAGTGTCAGGGACCATTGTGATGAAAAGTGTATTGAGCATTGTGAAGCCAAACTCATGGAGCATTGTGATGAGAAGACCATGGATAATTATGAAGACGAGCGTCATGGGGCGTTGTGAGGACAAGTGTTATGGAACATTGTGATCACAAGGGATTGGAGCCTTGTGATGACAGAGGTCATGGAGCATTCTGAGTTCATTCTGATGACAGTAGCATGAAGCACTATGATGATGGGCATGGTGCATTGTGATGACAGGGTTCATGGAACATTGAGATGAAAAGGGGCATGGAGCATTGTAGTTACAAGGGTCTTGCTGCTTTGTGATGACAAGGGCATGCAGCATTGTGATGAGAAGGCCATGGAGGATTCTGATGACATGCGTCATGGAGCTTTGTGATGACAAGGGCATGGAGCATTGTGATGAGAAGACCATGGATAATGGCGATGATGAGCGTCATGAGGCGTTGTGATGAAAAGTGCTGGGAACATTGTGATCCCAAGGGTTTAGAGCATTGTGATGGCAGATGTCATGGAGCATTTTGATTTCATTTTGATTACAATAGCGTGAAGCAATATGATGATGGACATGTTGCATTGTGATTACAGGGTTCTTGGAGCATTTTGATGACAAGGGCATGGAGCATTGTGATGAGAAGGCCATGGAGCATTCTGATGACTTGTGTCATGGAGATTTTGATGACAAGGCCATGAAGCACTGTTGTAACAGTGGTCTTAGAGCATTGTGATTACAAGGGTTATGGAGCCTTGTGATAAGAAGGCCGTGGAACATTGTGATGGCTGGGGTCATGGAGCATTGTTATGACAGTGGCAATGGAGCATTGTGATGACAAGGGCATGGAGCATTGGTCTGAAAAGTTTCATGGATTATTGTGATGAGAGTGGGCATGGAGCATTGTGATAACAAGGGCACGGAACACTGTGATACATGGGTCATGTAGGATTGTAACGACAAGGGCATGGAGAATTGTGATGACAAGAGCATGTAACATTGTGATGAGAACTGTCAAGGAGCATTATGATGACAAAGATGAAGAGAATTGTGATGACAAGGGACATGGAGCATTGTGATGACCAGAGCATGGAGCATTGGTCTGACAAGTTTCATGGATTATTTGGATGACGAGTGTCAGGGAGCATTGTGATGACAACTCTCTTGAGCATTGTGATGACAAAGATCATGGATCACTGTGATGACATGTGTCATGGAGCATTGTGATGAGTAGGTCATGGAGCATTGGGCTGAAAATATTCATGGAGTATTGTGGTGACAGGTGTCATGGATCCTTTTGATAGCAAGGGAATGGAGCATTGTGATGACAAGGTCCAGGAGCATAGTGATGAGAAGACCATGGAGCCTTGTGATGACAAGTCTAATGGAGCATTCTGATGAAAAGGGGCATGGAGCATTGTGATTACAGGGCCCTGGAGCATTGTAATGACAAGAGCAAGGAGCTTTGTGATGAGAAGGCCATGGAGCATTCTCATGATTTGTGTCATGGTGTTTTGTGATGACAAGGGCATGGACCATTGTGATTGCAGGCGTCTTGGAGCTTTGTGATGACAAGGGTCATGGAGCCTTGTGAGGAGAAGGCCGTGGGACATTATGATGGCAGGGGTCATGGGGCATTGTTATGACGGGTGTAATGGAGCATTGTGATGAAAAGGGCACGGAACATAGGTCTATAAAATTTCATGGATTATTGTGATGACAGTGGGTATGGAGCATTGTGATGACAAGGGCTCGGAACACTGTGATACATGGGTCATGGAGGATTGTAATGACATGGGCATGGAGCATTGTGATGAGAAGGGCATCGAGAATTGTGATGACAAGTGTCATGGAACTTTGTGATGACAAGGGCATGGAGCATATGATGAGAGGTTTCAGGGAGCATTGTGATGACAATGGCATGGAGCATTGTGATGCCAAGGGTCATGGATCTGTGTGATAACAAATGTCACGGAGCAGTTTGATGACAAGGGCATGGTGCATTGTGATGAGAAGGGCAGGGAGCATTGTGATGACAGGTGTTATGGAACATTATGATGTCATGGCTCATGGAAAATTGCGATGATAGGGGCATGTAGCATGGTGATGACAGGTCTCATGGACCATTGTGAGATGACAAGTGTTTTGAGCATTGTGATGACAAACATCTTGGATCATTGAGATGACAAGGGCATGGAGTAGTGTGATGACAGGCATCATGAAGCATTGTGATGAGTGTGTTATGGAACATTGTGATCACAAGGGTTTGGAGCCTAGTGATGACAGAGGTCATGGATCATGTTGATTTAAAGGAGCATGGAACTTTGTGATGACAAGGGCATGAAGCAATGTGATCCCAAGTTTCAGGGAGGATTGTGATGACAATGGTAAAGGAGAATTGTGATGAGAATCACATGGAGCACTGTGATGACAAGGTCATGTAGCATTTTGCTGACAAAGGCATGGAGCATTGTGATGACAAGTGTCATGGAACATTGTGATAACAGGGGTCATAGAGCATTAGGATGACAAGAGCATGGACCATTTTGATGAGAAGAGTCATGGAGCATTTTGATGACAAGAGCCACAGATCATTGTGTTGTCAGGGGTCATTGAGCGTTGTGATGGCAGTGGTCATGGAGGATTGGGCTGAAAATGTTCTTGGAGCATTGTGAACACAAGGGAATGGAGCATTGTGTTGACAATATCCTGGAGCATTGTGCTGAGATGACCATGGTGTCTTTTGATGACAAGTCTCATGGAGTAAGCTAATGGAAAGGGACATGGAGCATTGTGATTACAGTTGTCTTGGAGCATTGTGATGACAAGAGCATGGAGCATTGTGATGAGAAGTCCATGGAACATTCTGATGACATGCATCATGGAGCTTTGTGATGACAATGGCAAGAGGCATTGTGATTACAGGGGTCTTGGAGCATTGTGATGAAAAGGGCATGGATCATTGTGATGACAAAGGCATGGAGCCTTGTCATGACAGGGTTCAAGGAACATACTGACGACAAGTGTCAGGGAGCATTGTGATGACAAGTGTCATGGAGCACTGTGATGACAAGCATCATGGAGCCTTGTGATACCCGGGATCTTGGAGCATTGTGATGAAAAGTGAATGCATCATTGTGATGAAAAAGGCATGGTGACTTGTCATGACAGGTTTCAAGGAGCACCCAGACGACAAGTGTCAGGGAGCATTGTGATGAAAAGTGTATTGAGCATTGTGATGACAAAGGTCATGGAGCATTGTGTTGAGAAGACCATGGATAATTGGGATGAAGAGCGTCATGGGGCGTTGTGATGACAAGTGTTATGGAACATTGTGATCAAAAGGGTTTGGAGCATTGTGATGAAAAGTGTATTGAGCATTGTGATGACAGAGGTCATGGAGCATTTTGAGTTCATTCTGATGACAATAGCATGAAGCACTATGATGATGGGCATGGTGCATTGTGATGACAGTGTTCATGGATCAATGAGATGAAAAGGTGCATGGAACATTGTAGTTACAAGTGTCTTGGAGCTTTGTGATGAGAAGGGCATGCAGCATTGTGATAAGAAGGCCATGGAGGATTCTGATGACATGCGTCATGGAGCTTTGTGATGACAAGAGCATGGAGCATTGTGATGAGAAGACCATGGATAATGGTGATGACGAGCGTCATGGGGCGTTGTGATGAAAAGTGTTATGGAACATTGAGATCTCAAGGCTTTAGAGCATTGTGATGGCAGATGTCATGGAGCATTTTGATTTCATTTTGGTTACAATAGCGTGAAGCAATATGATGATGGACATGTTGCATTGTGAATACAGGGTTCATGGAGCTTTGAGAGAAAAAGTGGCATGGAGCTTTGTGATTACAGGGTTTTTGGAGCATTGTGATGACAAGGGCACGGAACACTGTGATACATGGGTCATGTAGGATTGTAACGACAAGGGCATGGAGAATTGTGATGACAAGAGCATGTAACATTGTGATGAGAAGTGTCATGGAGCATTGTGATGACAAAGACGTAGAGAATTGTGATGACAAGGGACATGGAGCATTGTGATGACCAGAGCATGGAGCATTGGTCTGACAAGTTTCATGGATTATTGTGATGACAAATGTCATGGAGCATTTTAGATGACAATTGCGTGGGGCATTGTGATGGGAAGAGCAGGGAGCATTGTGATGACAAGGTTTATGGAGCATTGTGATGACAAGGTTGTGGTGCATTGTGATGACAAGCGCAAGTCACATTTTGATGCCATGGGTCATGGAGCACAGTGCTGACAAGGTCATTCAGCTTTGTTATGACAAGGGTCATGGAGCATTGAGATGAAAAGGGGCATGGAGCATTGTAATTAAAGGGGTCTAGGAGCTTTGGATGACAGAGGTCATGGATCATTTTGATTTGATTGTGATGACAATAGCCTGAAGCATTATGATGATGGGCATTGTCCATTGAGATGACAGGTGTAATGGAGCATTGAGATGAAAAGGGGCATGGAGCATTGTGATTAGAGTGGTATAGGAGCATTGTGATGACAAGAGCATGGAGCATTGTGATGAAAAGTGCTTGGAGCCTTTTCATGACATGTTTCAAGGAGCATTCTGAAGACGAGTGTCAGGGAGCATTGTGATGACAACTCTCTTTAGCATTGTGATGACAAAGATCATGGAGCACTGTGATGACAGGTGTCATGGAGCATTGTGATGAGTAGGTCATGGAGCATTGGGCTGAAAATATTCATGGAGTATTGTGGTGAGAGGGTTCATGGATCCTTTTGATGGCAATGGAATGGAGCATTGTGATGACAAGGTCCTGGAGTATTGTGAAGAGAAGACCATGGAGCCTTGTGATGACAAGTCTAATGGAGCATTCTGATGAAAAGGGGCATGGAGCATTGTGATTACAGGGCCCTGGAGCCGTGTAATGACAAGAGCAAGGAGCATTGAGATGAGAAGGCCATGGAGCATTCTCTTGATTTGTGTCATGTTGTTTTGTGATGACAAGGGCATGGACCACTGTGATTGCAGGCGTCTTGGAGCATTGTGATGACAAGGGTCATCGAGCCTTGTGAGGAGAAGGCCGTGTGACATTATGATGGTGGGGGTCATTGAGCATTGTTATGACGGGGGTAATGGAGCATAGTGATGAAAAGGTCACGGTACATAGGTCTATAAAATTTCATGGATTATTGTGATGACAGTGGGTATGGAGCATTGTGATGACAAGGGCTCCGAACACTGTGATACATGGGTCATGGAGGATTGTAATGACATGGGCATGAAGCATTGTGATGAGAAGGGCATTGATAATTGTGATGACAAGCGTCATGGAGCTTTGTGATGACAAGGGTCATGGAGCTGTGTGATAACAAATGTCATGGAGCAGTTTGATGACAAGGGCATGGTGCATTGTGATGCTAGGGTTCATGGAGCACTGACATGAAAAGTGTCATGGAGCATCGTTATGACAGGGTTCTTGGAGCATTGTGATGACAAGGACATGGAGCATTGTGATGAGAAGGCCAAGGTAAATTCTGATGACATCCGTCATGGAGCTTCGTGATGACAAGGGCATAGAGCATTGTAATTACAGGGGTCTTGGAGCATTGAGATGAAAAGGGGCATGGTGCATTTTGATTACAGGGGTAATGGAGCATTGTGATGACAAGGGAATCGAGCATTGTGATGAAATAGGCATGGAACCTTTTCATGAAAGGGTTCAAAGAGGATTCTGATGACAAGTGTCAGGGAGCATTGCGATGACAATAGTCATGAAGCACTGTGATGACAGGGCTAATGGAGCATTGTGATGATAATGACATGGAGCATTGGGCTGAAAATGTTCATGGAGTATTGTGATGAGAGGTGTCATGGACCCTTGTGATGACAAGGGATTGGAGCATTGAGATGAGAAGAACATGGAGCCTTGTGATGACAAGTGTCATGGAGCATTCTGATGAAAAGGGGCATGGAGCATTGTGATTACAGGGGTCATGGAGCATTGTGATGACAATGGCATGGAGCAATTTGATGTGAAGGACATGGAGCTTTCTGATGATATGTGTCATGGAGTTTTGTGATGAAAAGTGCATGGAGCATTGTGATTACATGGATCTTGGGGCACTGTGATGACAATGGTCATGGAGCCTTGTGATGAAAAGGCCGTGGAACATCTTGATGGCATGGGTCATGGAGCATTGTTATGACAATGGTAATGGAGCATTGTGATGACAAAGTCATGGAGCATTTTGATGAGAAGGGCATAGAGCTTTGTGATGACAAGCATCATGGAGCTTTGGGATGACAAAGTCATGGAGCAATGTGATGAGAGGGTTCATGGAGCATTATGATGACGATGGCATGGAGCATTGTGATGCCAAAGGTCATGGACCTTTGTGAGGACAAATGTCATGTAGCATTTTGATGACAATGGCATGGTGCTTTGTGATGAGTAGGACAGAAAGCAATGTGATGACAGGGTCATGAGGCAGTTGGATGAAAAGTGTCATGGAACATTTTGATGACAGGCGTTATGGATCATTGTGATGTCAAGGGTCATCGAGCATTGTAATGAAAAGTGTCATGGTGCATTTTGATGACAGGGGTTATAGTACATTGTGATGTCAGGGGTCATGGAGCAGTGTGATGATAAGGGCATGTAGCATTGTGATGACAGGGGTCATGGAACATTGTGATGACATGGGTGAGGTAGTAGTGTGATGACTAGTGATGGAACATTGTGATATCAGTGCTGAGAGAGCATTTTGATGAGAATTGCATGGAGAAATTTGATGACAAGTTTTATGGAGCATTGTGATGACAAGCTTGTGGAGAATTGTGATGACAAGTGCATGGTATATTGTGATGACATATGTCATGGAGCATTGTGCTGACAAGCACATGGAGCATTTTGGTGACAATGGCATGGAGCATTGTGATGACAGAGGCATTACGAATTGGTCTGACAAGTTTCATGGATTATTGTGATGACAGTGGGCATGGCGAATTGTGATGACAAGCGCATGGAGCATTGTGAGGACAAGTTTGTGGAGTATTGTGAAGACAGGTGTCCGGGAGCATTGTGATGACATATGTTCTGGTCCATTGTGATGAGAATGGCATGGGTAATTGTGATGCCAAGTGTCATGGAGGATTGTGATGTCAAACGTAATGGAGCGTTGTGATGACAAGGTCTTGGTGCATTGTGATGACAAGGGCCATTGAGAAGTTTGATGACAAGTCGTGAAGCATTGTGATGACAAGCACATGTACCTTGCTATGACAGGGGCCATGGAGCATTGCGATTACAAATGCATGGAGAATTGTGATGACAAGAGCATGTAACATTGTGATGAGAAGTGTTTTGGAGCATTGTGATGACAAGGACGTGGAGAATTGTGATGACAAGGGACATGGAGCATTGTGAGGACCAGGGCATGGAGCACTGTGATGACAAGAACGTGCAGCATTGTGATGATAAGTACATGGATAATAGTGATGACGTGTGTCATGGAGCACTGTAATGGTTAGGGGCATGGAGCATTGTGAGGAGAGCTGTCATGGAGTATTGTGGTGACAGGGGTCATGGAGCATTGTGATGACAATTGTCATGGAGCTTTCTGATGACAAGCTTGTGGAATATTGTGATGACAATGGCATGGAGCATTCTGATGGAAAGGGCATGGATCATTGTGATGAAAAAGGCATGGATCCTATTCATGACAGGATTCAAGGAGCATTCCGAAGACAAGAGTCAGGGAGCATTGTGATGACCAGTGTATTGAGCATTGTGATGACAAAGGTCATGGAGCATTGAGATGACAAGGTCATGGAGTATGGTGATGACAGGCATCATGGAGCGTTGTGATGACAAGTCTTATGGAACATTGTGATCACACGTGTTTGGAGCATTGCGATGACAGAGTTCATGGATCATATTGATTTCAAGGAGCATGGATCTTTGTGATGAAAAGGGCATGAAGCAATGTAATCCCAAGATGCATGGAGGATTGTGATGACAATGGTAATGGAGGAATATGATGACAAACGCATGGAGCATTGTGATGAAAAGGTCATGTAGCGTTTTGCTGACAAAGGCATGGAGCATTGTGATGACAAGTGTCATGGAGCACTGTGATGACAAACATCACGTAGCATTGTGATTACAGGGTTCATGGAGCATTGGGATGACACGGCCAAGGATCATTGTGTTGACAAGTGTTATGGAGAATTTTGATGACAAGAGTCCCGGATCATTGTGTTTTCAGGGGTCATGGAGCGTTGTGATGACAGTGGTCATAGAGCATTGGGATGACAAGGGTCATGGAGCATTGTGATCATAAGGTCATGGAGCATTGGGCTGAAAATATTCATGTAGTATTGTGATGACAGGTGGCAGGGAGCATTGTGATGACAAGGGAAGGGAGCATTGTGATGACAATGTCCTGGAGCATTTAATGAGAAGACCATGGAGCCATGTGATGACAAGTCTCATGGAGCATTCTCACGAAAAGCGGCATGGAGCATTGTGATTACAGTGGTCTTGGAGCATTGTGATGAATAGGGCATGGAGCATTGTGATGAAAAATGCATGGAGCCTTGCCATGACAGGGTTCCAAGAGCATATTGACATCAAGTGTCAGAGAGCATTGTGATGAAAAGTGTATTGAGCATTGTGAAGCCAAACTCATGGAGCATTGTGATGAGAAGACCATGGATAATTTTGATGACGAGCGTCATGGGGCGTTGTGAGGACAAGTGTTATGGAACATTGTGATCACAAGGGATTGGAGCCTTGTGATGACAGAGGTCATGGAGCATTTTGAGTTCATTCTGATGACAATAGCATGAAGCACTATGATGATGGGCATGGTGCATTGTGATGACAGGGTTCATGGAACATTGAGATGAAAAGGGGCATGGATCATTGTAGTTACAAGGGTCTTGGAGCTTTGTGATGACAAGGGCATGCAGCATTGTGATGAGAAGGCCATGGAGGATTCTGATGACATGCGTCATGGAGCTTTGTGATGACAAGGGCATGGATCATTGTGATGAGAAGACCATGGATAATGGTGATGACGAGCGTCATGAGGCGTTGTGATGAAAAGTGCTGGGAACATTGTGATCCCAAGGGTTTAGAGCATTGTGATGGCAGATGTCATGGAGCATTTTGATTTCATTTTGATTACAATAGCGTGAAGCAATATGATAATGGACATGTTGCATTGTGATTACAGGGTTCTTGGAGCATTGTGATGACAAGGGCATGGAGCATTGTGATGAGAAGGCCGTGGAACATTGTGATTGCTGGGGTCATGGAGCATTGTTATGACAGTGGCAATGGAGCATTGTGATGACAAGGGCATGGAGCATTGGTCTGAAAAGTTTCATGGATTATTGTGATGAGAGTGGGCATGGAGCATTGTGATAACAAGGGCACGGAACGCTGTGATACATGGGTCATGTAGGATTGTAACGACAAGGGAATGGAGAATTGTGATGACAAGAGCATGTAACATTGTGATGAGAAGTGTCATGGAGCATTGTGATGACAAAGATGTAGAGAATTGTGATGACAAGGGACATGGAGCATTGTGATGACCAGAGCATGGAGCATTGGTCTGACAAGTTTCATGGATTATTTGGATGACGAGTGTCAGGGAGCATTGTGATGACAACTCTCTTGAGCATTGTGATGACAAAGATCATGGATCACTGTGATGACATGTGTCATGGAGCATTGTGATGAGTAGGTCATGGAGCATGGGGCTGAAAATATTCATGGAGTATTGTGGTGACAGGTGTCATGGATCCTTTTGATAACAAGGGAATGGAGCATTGTGATTACAAGGTCCTGGAGCATAGTGATGAGAAGACCATGGAGCCTTGTGCTGACAAGTCTAATGGAGCATTCTGATGAAAAGGGGCAGGGAGCATTGTGATTACAGGGCCCTGGAGCATTTTAATGACAAGAGCAAGGAGCTTTGTGATGAGAAGACCATGGAGCATTCTCATGATTTGTGTCATGGTGTTTTGTGATGACAAGGGCATGGACCATTGTGATTGCAGGCTTCTTGGAGCTTTGTGATGACAAGGGTCATGGAGCCTTGTGAGGAGAAGGCCGTGGGACATTATGATGGCAGGGGTCATGGAGCATTGTTATGACGGGTGTAATGGAGCATTGTGATGAAAAGGGCACGGAACATAGGTCTATAAAATTTCATGGATTATTGTGATGACAGTGTGTATGGAGCATTGTGATGACAAGGCCTCGGAACACTGTGATACATGGGTCATGGGGGATTGTAATGATATGGGCATGGAGCATTGTGATGAGAAGGGCATCGGGAATTGTGATGACAAGCGTCATGGAACTTTGTGATGACAAGGGCATGGAGCATATGATGAGAGGTTTCAGGGAGCATTGTGATGACAATGGCATGGACCATTTTGATGCCAAGGGTCATGGATCTATGTGATAACAAATGTCACGGAGCAGTTTGGTGACAAGGGCATGGTGTATTGTGATGAGAAGGGCAGGGAGCATTGTGATGACAGGTGTTATGGAATATTATGATGTCATGGCTCATGGAGAATTGTGATGATAGGGGCATGTAGCATGGTGATGACAGGTCTCATGGAACATTTTGAGATGACAAGTGTTTTGAGCATTGTGATGACAAACATCTTGGATCATTGAGATGACAAGGGCATGGAGTAGTGTGATGACAGGCATCATGGAGCATTGTGATGAGTGTGTTATGGAACATTGTGATCACAAGGGTTTGGAGCATAGTGATGACAGAGGTCATGGATCATATTGATTTCAAGGAGCATGGAACATTGTGATGACAAGGGCATGAAACAATGTGATCCCAAATTTCAGGGAGGATTGTGATGACAATGGTAAAGGAGAATTGTGATGAGAATCACGTGGAGCACTGTGATGACAAGGTCATGTAGCATTTTGCTGACAAAGGCATGGAGCATTGTGATGACAAGTGTCATGGAACATTGTGATAACAGGGGTCACAGAGCATTAGGATGACAAGAGCATGGACCATTTTGATGAGAAGAGTCATGGAGCATTTTGATGACAAGAGCCACAGATCATTGTGTCGTCAGGGGTCATTGAGCGTTGTGATGACAGTGGTCATGGAGGATTGGGCTGAAAATGTTCTTGGAGCATTGTGAACACAAGGGAATGGAGCATTGTGGTGACAATATCCTGGAGCATTGTGCTGAGATGACCATGGTGTCTTTTGATGACAAGTCTCATGGAGCAAGCTAATGGAAAGGGTCATGGAGCATTGTGATTACAGTTGTCTTGGAGCATTGTGATGACAAGAGCATGGAGCATTGTGATGAGAAGTCCATGGAACATTCTGATGACATGCATCATGGAGCTTTGTGATGACAATGGCAAGAGGCATTGTGATTACAGGGGTCTTGGAGCATTGTGATGAAAAGGGCATGGATCATTGTGATGACAAAGGCATGGAGCCTTGTCATGACAGGGTTCAAGGAACATACTGACGACAAGTGTCAGGGAGCATTGTGATGACAAGTGTCATGGAGCACTGTGATGACAAGCATCATGGAGCCTTGTGATACCCGGGATCTTGGAGCATTGTGATGAAAAGTGAATGCATCATTGTGATGAAAAAGGCATGGTGCCTTGTCATGACAGGTTTCAAGGAGCACCCAGACGACAAGTGTCAGGGAGCATTGTGATGAAAAGTGTATTGAGCATTGTGATGACAAAGGTCATGGAGCATTGTGATGAGAAGACCATGGATAATTGGGATGATGAGCGTCATGGGGCGTTGTGATGACAAGTGTTATGGAACATTGTGATCACAAGGGTTTGGAGCATTGTGATGACAGAGGTCATGGAGCATTTTGATTTCATTGTGATGACAAAATCATGAAGCATTATGATGAAGGGCATGGTGCAATTTGATGATAGGGTTCATGGAGCACTGAGATGAAAAGTGTCATGGAGCATTGTTATGACAGGTATCTTGAAGCATTGTGATGACAAGGGCATGGAGCATTGTGATGAGAAGGCCAAGGAGAATTCTGATGACATACGTCATGGATTTTCGTGATGACAAGGGCATAGAGCATTGTGATTACATGGGTCTTGGAGCATTGAGATGAAAAGGGGCGTGGAGCATTGTGATTACAGTGGTAAAGGAGCATTGTGATGACAAGGGAATTGAGAATTGTGATGAAATAGGCATGGAACCTTTTCATGACAGGGTTCAAGGAGGATTCTGCTGACAAGTGTCTGGGAGTATTGTGATGACAAAAGTCACGAAGCACTGTGATGACAGGGGTAATGGAGCATTGTGATGAGAAGGTCATGGAGCATTGGGCCTAAAATATTCATGGAGTATTTTGATGACAAGGGAATGGAGCACTGTGATGACAAGGGAATGGAGCATTGAAATGAGTAGACCATGGAGCCTTGTGATGACAAGTCTCATGGAGCATTCTGATGAAAATGGGTATGGAGCATTGTGATTACAGAGGTCTTGGAGCATTGTGATGACAATGGCGTGGAGCATTTTGATGAGAAGTCCATGGAGCTTTCAGATGATATGTGTCATGGAGTTTTGTGATGAAAAGGGCAAGGAGCTTTGTGATTACAGGGGTCTTGGAGCACTGTGATGACAATGGTCATGGAGCCTTGTGATGAACAGGCCGTGGAATATTTTGATGGCAGGGGTCATGGAGCAAACATTGTTATGACAGTGGTAATGGAGCATTGTGATGACAAAGGCATGGAGCATTTTGATGAGAAGGGTATCGAGCATTTTAATGACAAGCATCATGGAGCTTTGGGATGACAAAGTCATGGAGCAATGTGATGAGAGTGTTCAGGGAGCATTGTGATGACAATGGCATGGAGCATTGTGATGCCAAACGTAATGGACCTTTGTGATGACAAATGTCATGTAGCATTTTGATGACAAGGGCATGGTGCATTGTGATGAGTAAGACAGAGAGAAATGTGATGACAGGGTCATCGAGCAGATGGATGAAAAGTGTCATGGAACATTTTGATGACAGGGGTTAAGGATCACTGTGATATCAAGGGTCATCGAGCATTGTGATGAAAAGGGTCATGGTGCATTTTGATGACAGGGGTTATAATACATGGTGATGTCAGCGGTCATGGAGCACTGTGATGATAAGGGCATGTAGCATTGTGATGACAGGGGTCATGGAACATTGTGATGACATGGTTGTGGGAGTATTGTGATGACCAGTGATGGAAAATTGTGATATCAGTGGTGAGAGAGCATTTTGATGAGAAGTGCTTGGAGAAATTTGAGGACAAGGTTTATGGAGCATTGTGATGACAAGCTTGTGGAGAATTGTGATGACAAGTGCATGGCATATTGTGATGACATGTGTCATGGAGCATTGTGCTGACAAGCATATGGAGCATTGTGGTGACAATTGCATGGAGCATTGTGATGACAGAGGCATGACGAATTGGCCTGAGAAGTTTCATGGATTACTGTGATGACAGTGGGCCTGGTGAATTGTGATGAAAAGGGCACGGAGCATTGGCATGACAAGTTTATGGATTATTGTGAAGACAGGTGTCCGGGAGCATTGTGATGACATATGTTCTGGTCCATTGTGATGAGAATGGCATGGAGAATTGTGAGGCCAAGTGTCATGGAGGATTGTGATGTCAAACGTAATGGAGCGTTGTGATGACCAGGTCTTGGAGCATTGTGATGACAAGGGCAAGGAGCATTGTGATGACAAGGGCCACTGAGAAGTTTGATGACAAGGTCTTGAAGCATTGTGATGAGAAGCACATGTACCTTGCTATGACAGTGGTCATGGAGCATTGCGATTACAAATGCATGGAGAATGGTGATGACAAGAGCATGTAACATTGTGATGAGAAGTGTTTTGGAGCATTGTGATGACAAGGACGTAGAGAATTGTGATGACAGGGACATGGAGCATTGTGAGGACCAGGGCATGGAGCCCTGTGATGACAAGAACGTGGAGCATTGTGATGAGAAGTCCATGGATAATTGTTATGACGAGTGTCATGGAGCACTGTAATGGCAAGGGGCATGGAGCATTGTGAGGACAGGTGTCATGGAGCATTGTGGTGATAGGGGTCATGGAGCATTGTGAGGACAAGTGTCATGGAGCATTCTGATGACAAGCTTGTGGAGTATTGTGATGAAAATGGCATGGAGAATTGTGATGGAAAGGGTATGGATCATTGTAATGAAAAAGGCATGGATCCTTTTCATGACAGGATTCAAGGAGCATTCCGAAGACAAGTGTCACGGATCATTGTGATGACAAGTGTATTGAGCATTGTGATGACAAAGGTCATGGAGCATTGAGATGACAAGGGCATGGAGTATTGTGATGACAGTCATCATGGAGCGTTGTGATGACAAGTGTTATGGAACATTGTGATCACAAGGGTTTGGAGCATTGTGATGACAGAGTTCATGGATCATATTGATTTCAAGGAGCATGGATCTTTGTGATGACAAGGACATGAAGCAATGTGATCCCAAGATGCATGGAGGATTGTGATGACAATGGTAATGGAGGAATGTGATGACAAGTGCATGGAGCATTGTGATGAAAAGGTCATGTAGCGTTTTGGTGACAAAGGCATGGAGCATTGTCATGACAAGTGTCATGGAGCACTATGATGACAAACGTCACGTAGCATTGTGATTACAGGGGTCATGGAGCATTGGGATGGCATGGCCAAGGATCATTGTGTTGACAAGTGATATGGAGAATTTTGATGACAAGAGTCCCGGATCATTGTGTTGTCAGGGGTCATGGAGCGTTGTGATGACAGTTGTCATGGAGAATTGGGATGACAAGGGTCATGGAGCATTGTAATCATAAGGTTATGGAGCATTCAGCTGAAAATGTTCATGGAGTATTGTGATGACAGGTGGCATGGAGCATTGTGATGACAAGGGAATGGAGCATTGTGATGACAATGTCCTGGAGCATTTAATGAGAAGACCATGGAGCCAAGTGATGACAAGTATCATGGAGCATTCTCACGAAAATCGGCATGGAGCATTGTGATTTCTGTGGTCTTGGAGCTTTGTGATGAATAGGGCATTGAGCTTTGTGATGAAAATGGCATGGAGCCTTGCCATAACAGGGTTCCAAGAGCATATTGACATCAAGTGTCAGGGACCACTGTGATGACAAGTGTATTGAGCATGGTGATTCCAAAGCTCATGGAGCATTGTGATGAGAACGCCATGGATAATTTTGATGACAAGCGTCATGGGGACTTGTGAGGACAAGTGTTATGGAACATTGTGATCACAAGGGATTGGAGCCTTGTGATGACAGAGGTCATGGAGCATTTTGAGTTCATTCTGATGACAATAGCATGAAGCACTATGATGATGGGCATGGTGCATTGTGATGACAGTGTTCATGGAGCAATGAGATGAAAAGGTGCATGGAACATTGTAGTTACAAGTGTCTTGGAGCTTTGTGATGAGAAGGGCATGCAGCATTGTGATAAGAAGGCCATGGAGGATTCTGATGACATGCGTCATGGAGCTTTGTGATGACAAGAGCATGGAGCATTGTGATGAGAAGACCATGGATAATGGTGATGACGAGCGTCATGGGGCGTTGTGATGAAAAGTGTTATGGAACATTGAGATCTCAAGGCTTTAGAGCATTGTGATGGCAGATGTCATGGAGCATTTTGATTTCATTTTGGTTACAATAGCGTGAAGCAATATGATGATGGACATGTTGCATTGTGAATACAGGGTTCATGGAGCTTTGAGAGAAAAAGTGGCATGGAGCTTTGTGATTACAGGGTTTTTGGAGCATTGTGATGACAAGGGCACGGAACACTGTGATACATGGGTCATGTAGGATTGTAACGACAAGGGCATGGAGAATTGTGATGACAAGAGCATGTAACATTGTGATGAGAAGTGTCATGGAGCATTGTGATGACAAAGACGTAGAGAATTGTGATGACAAGGGACATGGAGCATTGTGATGACCAGAGCATGGAGCATTGGTCTGACAAGTTTCATGGATTATTGTGATGACAAATGTCATGGAGCATTTTAGATGACAATTGCGTGGGACATTGTGATGGGAAGAGCAGGGAGCATTGTGATGACAAGGTTTATGGAGCATTGTGATGACAAGGTTGTGGTGCATTGTGATGACAAGCGCAAGTCACATTTTGATGCCATGGGTCATGGAGCACAGTGCTGACAAGGTCATTCAGCTTTGTTATGACAAGGGTCATGGAGCATTGAGATGAAAAGGGGCATGGAGCATTGTAATTACAGGGGTCTAGGAGCTTTGGATGACAGAGGTCATGGATCATTTTGATTTGATTGTGATGACAATAGCCTGAAGCATTATGATGATGGGCATTGTCCATTGAGATGACAGGTGTAATGGAGCATTGAGATGAAAAGGGGCATGGAGCATTGTGATTACAGTGGTATAGGAGCATTGTGATGACAAGAGCATGGAGCATTGTGATGAAAAGTGCTTGGAGCCTTTTCATGACATGTTTCAAGGAGCATTCTGAAGACGAGTGTCAGGGAGCAGTGTGATGACAACTCTCTTGAGCATTGTGATGACAAAGATCATGGAGCACTGTGATGACAGGTGTCATCGCGCATTGTGATGAGAAGGTCATGGAGCATTGGGCTGAAAATATTCATGGAGTATTGTGGTGAGAGGGTTCATGGATCCTTTTGATGGCAATGGAATGGAGCATTGTGATGACAAGGTCCTGGAGTATTGTGAAGAGAAGACCATGGAGCCTTGTGATGACAAGTCTAATGGAGCATTCTGATGAAAAGGGGCATGGAGCATTGTGATTACAGGGCCCTGGAGCCTTGTAATGACAAGAGCAAGGAGCATTGTGATGAGAAGGCCATATAGCATTCTCTTGATTTGTGTCATGGTGTTTTGTGATGACAAGGGCATGGACCATTGTGATTGCAGGCGTCTTGGAGCATTGTGATGACAAGGGTCATCGAGCCTTGTGAGGAGAAGGCCGTGGGACATTATGATGGCGGGGGTCATTGAGCATTGTTATGACGGGGGTAATGGAGCATAGTGATGAAAAGGTCACGGTACATAGGTCTATAAAATTTCATGGATTATTGTGATGACAGTGGGTATGGAGCATTGTGATGACAAGGGCTCCGAACACTGTGATACATGGGTCATGGAGGATTGTAATTACATGGGCATGAAGCATTGTGATGAGAAGGGCATTGAGAATTGTGATGACAAGCGTCATGGAGCTTTGTGATGACAAGGGTCATGGAGCTGTGTGATAACAAATGTCATGGAGCAGTTTGATGACAAGGGCATGGTGCATTGTGATGCTAGGGTTCATGGAGCACTGACATGAAAAGTGTCATGGAGCATCGTTATGACAGGGGTCTTGGAGCATTGTGATGACAAGGACATGGAGCATTGTGATGAGAAGGCCAAGGAAAATTCTGATGACATCCGTCATGGAGCTTCGTGATGACAAGGGCATAGAGCATTGTGATTACAGGGGTCTTGGAACATTGAGATGAAAAGGGGCATGGTGCATTTTGATTAAAGGGGTAATGGAGCATTGTGATGACAAGGGAATCGAGCATTGTGATGAAATAGGCATGGAACCTTTTCAGGACAGGGTTCAAGGAAGATTCTGATAACAAGTGTCAGGGAGGATTGCGATGACAATAGTCATGAAGCACTGTGATGACAGGGCTAATGGAGCATTGTGATGATAATGACATGGAGCATTGGGCTGAAAATGTTCATGGAGTATTGTGATGAGAGGTGTCATGGACCCTTGTGATGACAAGGGATTGGAGCATTGAGATGAGAAGAACATGGAGCATTGTGATGACAAGTGTCATGGAGCATTCTGATGAAAAGGGGCATGGAGCATTGTGATTACAGGGGTCATGGAGCATTGTGATGACAATGGCATGGAGCAATTTGATGTGAAGGCCATGGAGCTTTCTGATGATATGTGTCATGGAGTTTTGTGATGAAAAGTGCATGGAACATTGTGATTACATGGATCTTGGGGCACTGTGATGACAATGGTCATGGAGCCTTGTAATGAAAAGGCCGTGTTACATTTTGATGGCATGGGTCATGGAGCATTATTATGACAATGGTAATGGAGCACTGTGATGACAAAGTCATGGAGCATTTTGATGAGAAGGGCATAGAGCTTTGTGATGACAAGCATCATGGTGCTTTGGGATGACAAAGTCATGGAGCAATGTGATGAGAGGGTTCATGGAGTATTATGATGACGATGGCATGGAGCATTGTGATGCCAAAGGTCATGGACCTTTGTGATGACAAATGTCATGTAGCATTTTGATGACAAGGGCATGGTGCATTGTGATGAGTAGGACAGAAAGCAATGTGATGACAGGGTCATGAGGCAGTTGGATGAAAAGTGTCATGGAACATTTTGATGACAGGCGTTATGGATCATTGTTATGTCAAGGGTCATCGAGCATTGTAATGAAAAGTGTCATGGTGCATTTTGATGACAGGGGTTATAGTACATTGTGATGTCAGGGGTCATGGAGCAGTGTGATGATAAGGGCATGTAGCATTGTGATGACAGGGGTCATGGAACATTGTGATGACATGGGTGAGGTAGTATTGTGATGACTAGTGATGGAACATTGTGATATCAGTGCTGAGAGAGCATTTTGATGAGAATTGCATGGAGAAATTTGATGACAAGTTTTATGGAGCATTGTGATGACAAGCTTGTGGAGAATTGTGATGACAAGTGCATGGCATATTGTGATGACATGTGTCATGGAGCATTGTGCTGACAAGCACATGGAGCATTTTGGTGACAATGGCATGGAGCATTGTGATGACGGAGGCATTACGGATTGGTCTGACAAGTTTCATGGATTATTGTGATGGCAGTGGGCATGGCGAATTGTGATGACAAGGGCATGGAGCATTGTGAGGACAAGTTTGTGGAGTATTGTGAAGACAGGTGTCCGGAAGCATTGTGATGACATATGTTCTGGTCCATTGTGATGAGAATGGCATGGGTAATTGTGATGCCAAGTGTCATGGTGGATTGTGATGTCAAACGTAATGGAGCGTTGTGATGACAAGGTCTTGGTGCATTGTGATGACAAGGGCCATTGAGAAGTTTGATGACAAGGTCGTGAAGCATTGTGATGACAAGCGCATGTACCTTGCTATGACAGGGGTCATGGAGCATTGCGATTACAAATGCATGGAGAATAGTGATGACAAGAGCATGTAGCATTGTGATGAGAAGTGTTAAGGAGCATTGTGATGACAAGGACGTGGAGAATTGTGATGACAAGGGACATGGAGCATTGTGAGGACCAGGGCATGGAGCACTGTGATGACAAGAACGTGCAGCATTGTGATGATAAGTCCATGGATAATAGTGATGACGAGTGTCATGGAGCACTGTAATGGTAAGGGGCATGGAGCATTGTGAGGAGAGCTGTCATGGAGTATTGTGGTGACAGGGGTCATGGAGCATTGTGATGACAATTGTCATGGAGCTTTCTGATGACAAGCTTCTGGAATATTGTGATGACAATGGCATGGAGCATTGTGATGGAAAGGGTATGGATCATTGTGAAGAAAAAGGCATGGATCCTTTTCATGACAGGATTCAAGGAACATTCCGAAGATAAGAGTCAGGGAGCATTGTGATGACAAGTGTATTGAGCATTGTGATGACAAAGGTCATGGAGCATTGAGATGACAAGGTCATGGAGTATGGTGATGACAGGCATCATGGAGCGTTGTGATGACAAGTCTTATGGAACATTGTGATCACACGTGTTTGGAGCATTGCGATGACAGAGTTCATGGATCATATTGATTTCAAGGAGCATGGATCTTTGTGATGAAAAGGGCATGAAGCAATGTGATCCCAAGATGCATGGAGGATTGTGATGACAATGGTAATGGAGGAATATGATGACAAACGCATGGAGCATTGTGATGAAAAGGTCATGTAGCGTTTTGCTGACAAAGGCATGGAGCATTGTGATGACAAGTGTCATGGAGCACTGTGATGACAAACATCACGTAGCATTGTGATTACAGGGGTCATGGAGCATTGGGATGACACGGCCAAGGATCATTGTGTTGACAAGTGTTATGGAGAATTTTGATGACAAGAGTCCCGGATCATTGTGTTTTCAGGGGTCATGGAGCGTTGTGATGAGAGTGGTCATAGAGCATTGGGATGACAAGGGTCATGGAGCATTGTGATCATAAGGTCAGGGAGCATTGGGCTGAAAATATTCATGTAGTATTGTGATGACAGGTGGCAGGGAGCATTGTGATGACAAGGGAATGGAGCTTTGTGATGACAATGTCCTGGAGCATTTAATGAGAAGACCATGGAGCCATGTGATGACAAGTCTCATGGAGCATTCTCACGAAAAGCGGCATGGAGCATTGTGATTACTGTGGTCTTGGAGCTTTGTGATGAATAGGGCATGGAGCATTGTGATGAAAAATGCATGGAGCCTTGCCATGACAGGGTTCCAAGAGCATATTGACATCAAGTGTCAGGGACCATTGTGATGAAAAGTGTATTGAGCATTGTGAAGCCAAACTCATGGAGCATTGTGATGAGAAGACCATGGATAATTTTGATGACGAGCGTCATGGGGCGTTGTGAGGACAAGTGTTATGGAACATTGTGATCACAAGGGATTGGAGCCTTGTGATGATAGAGGTCATGGAGCATTTTGAGTTCATTCTGATGACAATAGCATGAAGCACTGTGATGATGGGCATGGTGCATTGTGATGAAAGTGTTCATGGAACACTGAGATGTAAAGGTGCATGGAGCATTGTAGTTACAAGGGTCTTGGAGCATTGTGATGACAAGGGCATGCAGCATTGTGATGAGAAGGCCATGGAGGATTCTGATGACATGCGTCATGGAGCTTTGTGATGACAAGGGCATGGAGCATTGTGATGAGAAGACCATGGATAAAGGCGATGACGAGCGTCATGAGGCGTTGTGTTGAAAAGTGCTGGGAACATTGTGATCCCAAGGGTTTAGAGCATTGTGATGGCAGATGTCATGGAGCATTTTGATTTCATTTTGATTACAATAGCGTGAAGCAATATGATGATGGACATGTTGCATTGTGATTACAAGATTCTTGGAGCATTGTGATGACAAGGGCATGGAGCATTGTGATGAGAAGGCCATGGAGCATTCTGATAACTTGTGTCATGGAGATTTTGATGACAAGGGCATGAAGCACTGTTGTAACAGTGGTCTTAGAGCATTGTGATTACAATGGTTATGGAGCCTTGTGATAAGAAGGCCGTGGAACATTGTGATGGCTGGGGTCATGGAGCATTGTTATGACAGTGGCAATGGAGCATTGTGATGACAAGGGCATGGAACATTGGTCTGAAAAGTTACATGGATTATTGTGATGAGAGTGGGCATGGAGCATTGTGATAACAAGGGCACGGAACACTGTGATACAAGGGTCATGTAGGATTGTAACGACAAGGGCATGGAGAATTGTGATGACAAGAGCATGTAACATTGTGATGAGAAGTGTCATGGAGCATTGTGATGACAAAGATGAAGAGAATTGTGATGACAAGGGATATGGAGCATTGTGATTACAAGAGCATGGGGCATTGTTCTGACAAGTTTCATGGATTATTTGGATGACGAGAGTCAGGGAGCATTGTGATGACAACTCTCTTGAGCATTGTGATGACAAAGATCATGGATCACTGTGATGACATGTGTCATGGAGCATTGTGATGAGTAGGTCATGGAGCATTGGGCTGAAAATATTCATGGAGTATTGTGGTGACAGGTGTCATGGATCCTTTTGATAGCAAGGGAATGGAGCATTGTGATGACAAGGTCCTGGAGCATAGTGATGAGAAGACCATGGAGCCCTGTGATGACAAGTCTAATGGAGCATTCTGATGAAAAGGGGCATGGAGCATTGTGATTACAGGGCCCTGGAGCATTGTAATGACAAGAGCAAGGAGCTTTGTGATGAGAAGGCCATGGAGCATTCTCATGATTTGTGTCATGGTGTTTTGTGATGACAAGGGCATGGACCATAGTGATTGCAGGCGTCTTTGAGCTTTGTGATGACAAGGGTCATGGAGCCTTGTGAGGAGAAGGCCGTGGGACATTATGATGGCAGGGGTCATGGAGCATTGTTATGACGGGTGTAATGGAGCATTGTGATGAAAAGGGCACGGAACATAGGTCTATAGAATTTCATGGATTATTGTGATGACAGTGGGTATGGAGCATTGTGATGACAAGGGCTCGGAACACTGTGATACATGGGTCATGGAGGATTGTAATGACATGGGCATGGAGCATTGTGATGAGAAGGGCATCGAGAATTGTGATGACAAGCGTCATGGAACTTTGTGATGACAAGGGCATGGAGCATATGATGAGAGGTTTCAGGGAGCATTGTGATGACAATGGCATGGAGCATTGTGATGCCAAGGGTCATGGATCTGTGTGATAACAAATGTCACGGAGCAGTTTGATGACAAGGGCATGGTGCATTGTGATGAGAAGGGCAGGGAGCATTGTGATGACAGGTGTTATGGAACATTATGATGTCATGGCTCATGGAGAATTGTGATGATAGGGGCATGTAGCATGGTGATGACAGGTCTCATGGACCATTGTGAGATGACAAGTGTTTTGAGCATTGTGATGACAAATATCTTGGATCATTGAGATGACAAGGGCATGGAGTAGTGTGATGACAGGCATCATGGAGCATTGTGATGAGTGTGTTATGGAACATTGTGATCACCAGGGTTTGGAGCCTAGTGATGACAGAGGTCATGGATCATGTTGATTTCAAGGAGCATGGAACATTGTGATGACAAGGGCATGAAGCAATGTGATCCCAAGTTTCAGGGAGGATTGTGATGACAATGGTAAAGGAGAATTGTGATGAGAATCACATGGAGCATTGTGATGACAAGGTCATGTAGCATTTTGCTGACAAAGGCATGGAGCATTGTGATGACAAGTGTCATGGAACATTGTGATAACAGGGGTCATAGAGCATTAGGATGACAAGAGCATGGACCATTTTGATGAGAAGAGTCATGGAGCATTTTGATGACAAGAGCCACAGATCATTGTGTTGTCAGGGATCATTGAGCGATGTGATGACAGTGGTCATGGAGGATTGGGCTGAAAATGTTCTTGGAGCATTGTGAACACAAGGGAATGGAGCATTGTGGTGACAATATCCTGGAGCATTGTGCTGAGATGACCATGGTGTCTTTTGATGACAAGTCTCATGGAGCAAGCTAATGGAAAGGGGCATGGAGCATTGTGATTACAGTTGTCTTGGAGCATTGTGATGACAAGAGCATGGAGCATTGTGATGAGAAGTCCATGGAACATTCTGATGACCTGCATCATGGAGCTTTGTGATGACAATGGCAAGAGGCATTGTGATTACAGGGGTCTTGGAGCATTGTGATGAAATGGGCATGGATCATTGTGATGACAAAGGCATGGAGCCTTGTCATGACAGGGTTCAAGGAACATACTGACGACAAGTGTCAGGGAGCATTGTGATGACAAGTGTCATGGAGCACTGTCATGACAAGCATCATGGAGCCTTGTGATAACCGGGATCTTGGAGCATTGTGATGAAAAGTGAATGCATCATTGTGATGAAAAAGGCATGGTGCCTTGTCATGACAGGTTTCAAGGAGCACCCAGACGACAAGTGTCAGGGAGCATTGTGATGAAAAGTGTATTGAGCATTGTGATGACAAAGTCATGGAGCATTGTGATGAGAAGACCATGGATAATTGGGATGACGAGCGTCATGGGGCGTTGTGATGACAAGTGTTATGGAACATTGTGATCACAAGGGTTTGGAGCATTGTGATGACAGAGGTCATGGAGCATTTTGATTTCATTGTGATGACAAAATCAGGAAGCATTATGATGAAAGGCATGGTGCATTGTGATGATAGGGTTCATGGAGCACTGAGATGAAAAGTGTCATGGAGCATTGTTATGACAGGTATCTTGAAGCATTGTGATGACAAGGGCATGGAGCATTGTGATGAGAAGGCCAAGGAGAATTCTGATGACATGCGTCATGGATCTTCGTGATGACAAGGGCATAGAGCATTGTGATTACAGGGGTCTTGGAGCATTGAGATGAAAAGGGGCGTGGAGCATTGTGATTACAGTGGTAAAGGAGCATTGTGATGACAAGGGAATTGAGAATTGTGATGAAATAGGCATGGAACCTTTTCATGACATGGTTCAAGGAGGATTCTGCTGACAAGTGTCTGGGAGCATTGTGATGACAAAAGTCATGAAGCACTGTGATGACAGGGGTAATGGAGCATTGCGATGAGAAGGTCATGGAGCATTGGGCTGAAAATATTC
The DNA here is from genome assembly GCF_025265405.1 of Mesoplodon densirostris. Taxonomy (NCBI): domain Eukaryota; kingdom Metazoa; phylum Chordata; class Mammalia; order Artiodactyla; family Ziphiidae; genus Mesoplodon; species Mesoplodon densirostris. Next base: position 6,624,355 of record NC_082682.1, read on the forward strand.
ATGGAGTATTGTGATGACAAGGGAATGGAGCACTGTGATGACAAGGGAATGGAGCATTGAGATGAGTAGACCATGGAGCCTTGTGATGACAAGTCTCATGGAGCATTCTGATGAAAAGGGGTATGGAGCATTGTGATTACAGGGCTCTTGGAGCATTGTGATGACAATGGCGTGGAGCATTTTGATGAGAAGTCCATGGAGCTTTCTGATGATATGTGTCATGGAGTTTTGTGATGAAAAGGGCAAGGAGCTTTGTGATTACAGGGGTCTTGGAGCACTGTGATGACAATGGTCATGGAGCCTTGTGATGAACAGGCCGTGGAATATTTTGATGGAGTGGTCATGGAGCAAACATTGTTATGACAGTGGTAATCGAGCATTGTGATGACAAAGGCATGGAGCTTTTTGATGAGAAGGGTATCGAGAATTTTGATGACAAGCATCATGGAGCTTTGGGATGACAAAGTCATGGAGCAATGTGATGAGAGGGTTCATGGAGCATTGTGATGACAATGGCATGGAGCATTGTGATGCCAAACGTAATGGACCTTTGTGATGACAAATGTCATGTAGCATTTTGAAGACAATGGCATGGTGTATTGTGATGAGTAAGACAGAGAGAAATGTGATGACAGGGTCATCGAGCAGATGGATGAACAGTGTCATGGAACATTTTGATGACAGATGTTATGGTTCATTGTGATATCAAGGGTCATCGAGCATTGTGATGAAAAGGGTCATGGTGCATTTTGATGACAGGGGTTATAATACATTGTGATGTCAGCGGTCATAGAGCACTGTGATGATAAGTGCATGTAGCATTGTGATGACAGGGGTCATGGAACATTGTGATGACATGGTTGTGGGAGTATTGTGATGACCAGTGATGGAAAATTGTGATATCAGTGGTGAGAGAGCATTTTGATGAGAAGTGCTTGGAGAAATTTGAGGACAAGGTTTATGGAGCATTGTGATGACAAGCTTGTGGAGAATTGTGATGACAAGTGCATGGCATATTGTGATGACATGTGTCATGGATCATTGTGCTGACAAGCACATGGAGAATTGTGGTGACAATGGCATGGAGCATTGTGATGACAGAGGCATGACGAATTGGCCTGAGAAGTTTCATGGATTATTGTGATGACAGTGGGCATGGTGAATTGTGATGAAAAGGGCACGGAGCATTGGCATGACAAGTTTATGGATTATTGTGAAGACAGGTGTCCGGGAGCATTGTGATGACATATGTTCTGGTCCATTGTGATGAGAATGGCATGGAGAATTGTGAGGCCAAGTGTCATGGAGGATTGTGATGTCAAACGTAATGGAACGTTGTGATGACAAGGTCTTGGAGCATTGTGATGACAAGGGCAAGGAGCATTGTGATGAGAAGGGCCATTGAGAAGTTTGATGACAAGGTCTTGAAGCATTGTGATGACAAGCGCATGTACCTTGCTATGACAGTGGTCATGGAGCATTGCGATTACAAATGCATGGAGAATGGTGATGACAAGAGCATGTAACATTGTGATGAGAAGTGTTTTGGAGCATTGTGATGACAAGGACGTAGAGAATTGTGATGACAGGGACATGGAGCATTGTGAGGACCAGGGCATGGAGCACTGTGATGACAAGAACGTGGAGCATTGTGATGAGAAGTCCATGGATAATTGTTATGACGAGTGTCATGGAGCACTGTAATGACAAGGGGCATGGAGCATTGTGAGGACAGGTGTCATGGAGCATTGTGGTGATAGGGGTCATGGAGCATTGTGAGGACAAGTGTCATGGAGCATTCTGATGACAAGCTTGTGGAGTATTGTGATGAAAATGGCATGGAGAATTGTGATGGAAAGGGTATGGATCATTGTAATGAAAAAGGCATGGATCCTTTTCATGACAGGATTCAAGGAGCATTCCGAAGACAAGTGTCACGGATCATTGTGATGACAAGTGTATTGAGCATTGTGATGACAAAGGTCATGGAGCATTGAGATGACAAGGGCATGGAGTATTGTGATGACAGGCATCATGGAGCGTTGTGATGACAAGTGTTATGGAACATTGTGATCACACGGGTTTGGAGCATTGCGATGACAGAGTTCATGGATCATATTGATTTCAAGGAGCATGGATCATTGTGATGACAAGGACATGAAGCAATGTGATCCCAAGATGCATGTAGGATTGTGATGACAATGGTAATGGAGGAATGTGATGACAAGCGCATGGAGCATTGTGATGAAAAGGTCATGTAGCGTTTTGGTGACAAAGGCATGGAGCATTGTCATGACAAGTGTCATCGAGCACGATGATGACAAACGTCACGTAGCATTGTGATTACAGGGGTCATGGAGCATTGGGATGGCACGGCCAAGGATCATTGTGTTGACAAGTGATATGGAGAATTTTGATGACAAGATTCCCGGATCATTGTGTTGTCAGGGGTCATGGAGCGTTGTGATGACAGTTGTCATGGAGCATTGGGATGACAAGGGTCATGGAGCATTGTGATCATAAGGTTATGGAGCATTGGGCTGAAAATGTTCATGGAGTATTGTGATGAGAGGTGTCATGGAGCATTGTGATGACAAGGGAATGGAGCATTGTGATGACAATGTCCTGGAGCATTTAATGAGAAGACCATGGAGCCATGTGATGACAAGTCTCATGGAGCATTCTCACGAAAATCGGCATGGAGAATTGTGATTTCTGTGGTCTTGGAGCTTTGTGATGAATAGGGCATGGAGCCTTGTGATGAAAATGGCATGGAGCCTTGCCATGACAGGGTTCCAAGAGCATATTGACATCAAGTGTCAGGGACCACTGTGATGACAAGTGTATTGAGCATGGTGATTCCAAAGCTCATGGAGCATTGTGATGAGAACACCATGGATAATTTTGATGACGAGCGTCATGGGGAGTTGTGAGGACAAGTGTTATGGAACATTGTGATCACAAGGGATTGGAGCCTTTTGATGACAGAGGTCATGGAGCATTTTGAGTTCATTCTGATGACAATAGCATGAAGCACTATGATGATGGGCATGGTGCATTGTGATGACAGTGTTCATGGAGCAATGAGATGAAAAGGTGCATGGAACATTGTAGTTACAAGTGTCTTGGAGCTTTGTGATGAGAAGGGCATGCAGCTTTGTGATAAGAAGGCCATGGAGGATTCTGATGACATGCGTCATGGAGCTTTGTGATGACAAGAGCATGGAGCATTGTGATGAGAAGACCATGGATAATGGTGATGACGAGCGTCATGGGGCGTTGTGATGAAAAGTGTTATGGAACATTGAGATCTCAAGGCTTTAGAGCATTGTGATGGCAGATGTCATGGAGCATTTTGATTTCATTTTGGTTACAATAGCGTGAAGCAATATGATGATGGACATGTTGCATTGTGAATACAGGGTTCATGGAGCTTTGAGAGAAAAAGTGGCATGGAGCTTTGTGATTACAGGGTTTTTGGAGCATTGTGATGACAAGGGCACGGAACACTGTGATACATGGGTCATGTAGGATTGTAACGACAAGGGCATGGAGAATTGTGATGACAAGAGCATGTAACATTGTGATGAGAAGTGTCATGGAGCATTGTGATGACAAAGACGTAGAGAATTGTGATGACAAGGGACATGGAGCATTGTGATGAACAGGCCGTGGAATATTTTGATGGCAGGAGTCATGGAGCAAACATTGTTATGACAGTGGTAATGGAGCATTTTGATGACAAAGGCATGGAGCATTTTGATGAGAAGGGTATCGAGCATTTTGATGACAAGCATCATGGAGCTTCGGGATGACAAAGTCATGGAGCAATGTGATGAGAGGGTTCATGAAGCATTGTGATGACAATGGCATGGAGCATTGTGATGCCAAACGTAATGGACCTTTGTGATGACAAATGTCATATAGCATTTTGATGACAAGGGCATGGTGCATTGTGATGAGTAAGACAGAGAGAAATGTGATGACAGGGTCATCGAGCAGATGGATGAACAGTGTCATGGAACATTTTGATGACAGGGGTTATGGATCATTGTGATATCAAGGGTCATCGAGCATTGTGATGAAAAGGGTCATGGTGCATTTTGATGACAGGGGTTATAATACATTGTGATGTCAGCGGTCATGGAGCACTGTGATGATAACGGCATGTAGCATTGTGATGACAGGGGTCATGGAACATTGTGATGACATGGTTGTGGGAGTAATGTGATGACCAGTGATGGAAAATTGTGATATCAGTGGTGAGAGAGCATTTTGATGAGAAGTGCTTGGAGAAATTTGAGGACAAGGTTTATGGAGCATTGTGATGACAAGCTTGTGGAGAATTGTGATGACAAGTGCATGGCATATTGTGATGACATGTGTCATGGAGCATTGTTCTGACAAGCATATGGAGCATTGTGGTGACAATGGCATGGAGCATTGTGATGACAGAGGCATGACGAATTGGCCTGAGAAGTTTCATGGATTATTGTGATGACAGTGGGCATGGTGAAATGTGATGAAAAGGGCACGGAGCGTTGGCATGACAAGTTTATGGATTATTGTGAAGACAGGTGTCCGGGAGCATTGTGATGACATATGTTCTGGTCCATTGTGATGAGAATGGCATGGAGAATTGTGAGGCCAAGTGTCATGGAGGATTGTGATGTCAAACGTAATGGAGCGTTGTGATGACAAGGGTAAGGAGCATTGTGATGACAAGGGCCATTGAGAAGTTTGATGACAAGGTCTTGAAGCATTGTGATGACAAGCGCATGTACCTTGCTATGACAGTGGTCATGGAGCATTGCGATTACAAATGCATGGAGAATGGTGATGACAAGAGCATGTAACATTGTGATGAGAAGTGTTTTGGAGCATTGTGATGACAAGGACGTAGAGAATTGTGATGACAGGGACATGGAGCATTGTGAGGACCAGGGCATGGAGCACTGTGATGACAAGAACGTGGAGCATTGTGATGAGAAGTCCATGGATAATTGTTATGACGAGTGTCATGGAGCACTGTAATGACAAGGGGCATGGAGCATTGTGAGGACAGGTGTCATGGAGCATTGTGGTGATAGGGGTCATGGAGCATTGTGAGGACAAGTGTCATGGAGCATTCTGATGACAAGCTTGTGGAGTATTGTGATGAAAATGGCATGGAGAATTGTGATGGAAATGGTATGGATCATTGTAATGAAAAAGGCATGGATCCTTTTCATGACAGGATTCAAGGAGCATTTCGAAGACAAGTGTCACGGATCATTGTGATGACAAGTGTATTGAGCATTGTGATGACAAAGGTCATGGAGCATTGAGATGACAAGGGCATGGAGTATTGTGATGACAGGCATCATGGAGCGTTGTGATGACAAGTGTTATGGAACATTGTGATCACACGGGTTTGGAGCATTGCGATGACAGAGTTCATGGATCATATTGATTTCAAGGAGCATGGATCTTTGTGATGACAAGGACATGAAGCAATGTGATCCCAAGATGCATGGAGGATTGTGATGACAATGGTAATGGAAGAATGTGATGACAAGCACATGGAGCATTGTGATGAAAAGGTCATGTAGCGTTTTGGTGACAAAGGCATGGAGGATTGTCATGACAAGTGTCATGGAGCACTATGATGACAAACGTCAGGTAGCATTGTGAATACAGGGGTCATGGAGCATTGGGATGGCACGGCCAAGGATCATTGTGTTGACAAGTGATATGGAGAATTTTGATGACAAGAGTCCCGGATCATTGTGTTGTCAGGGGTCATGGAGCGTTGTGATGACAGTTGTCATGGAGCATTGGGATGACAAGGGTCATGGAGCATTGTGATCATAAGGTTATGGATCATTGGGCTGAAAATGTTCATGGAGTATTGTGATGAGAGGTGTCATGGAGCATTGTGATGACAAGGGAATGGAGCATTGTGATGACAATGTCCTGGAGCATTTAATGAGAAGACCATGGAGCCATGTGATGACAAGTCTCATGGAGCATTCTCACGAAAATCGGCATGGAGCATTGTGATTTCTGTGGTCTTGGAGCTTTGTGATGAATAGGGCATGGAGCCTTGTGATGAAAATGGCATGGAGCCTTGCCATGACAGGGTTCCAAGAGAATATTGACATCAAGTGTCAGGGACCACTGTGATGACAAGTGTATTGAACATGGTGATTCCAAAGCTCATGGAGCATTGTGATGAGAACACCATGGATAATTTTGATGACGAGCGTCATGGGGAGTTGTGAGGACAAGTGTTATGGAACATTGTGATCACAAGGGATTGGAGCCTTGTGATGAGAGAGGTCATGGAGCATTTTGAGTTCATTCTGATGACAGTAGCATGAAGCACTATGATGATGGGCATGGTGCATTGTGATGACAGTGTTCATGGAGCAATGAGATGAAAAGGTGCATGGAACATTATAGTTACAAGTGTCTTGGAGCTTTGTGATGAGAAGGGCAGGCAGCTTTGTGATAAGAAGGCCATGGAGGATTCTGATGACATGCGTCATGGAGCTTTGTGATGACAAGAGCATGGAGCATTGTGATGAGAATCCCATGGATTATGGTGATGACGAGCGTCATGGGGCGTTGTGATGAAAAGTGTTATGGAACATTGAGATCTCAAGGCTTTAGAGCATTGTGATGGCAGATGTCATGGAGCATTTTGATTTCATTTTGGTTACAATAGCGTGAAGCAATATGATGATGGACATGTTGCATTGTGAATACAGGGTTCATGGAGCTTTGAGAGAAAAAGTGGCATGGAGCTTTGTGATTACAGGGTTTTTGGAGCATTGTGATGACAAGGGCACGGAACACTGTGATACATGGGTCATGTAGGATTGTAACGACAAGGGCATGGAGAATTGTGATGACAAGAGCATGTAACATTGTGATGAGAAGTGTCATGGAGCATTGTGATGACAAAGACGTAGAGAATTGTGATGACAAGGGACATGGAGCATTGTGATGACCAGAGCATGGAGCATTGGTCTGACAAGTTTCATGGATTATTGTGATGACAAATGTCATGGAGCATTTTAGATGACAATTGCGTGGGGCATTGTGATGGGGAGAGCAGGGAGCATTGTGATGACAAGGTTTATGGAGCATTGTGATGACAAGGTTGTGGAGCATTGTGATGACAAGCGCAAGTCACATTTTGATGCCATGGGTCATGGAGCACAGTGCTGACAAGGTCATTCAGCTTTGTTATGACAAGGGTCATGGAGCATTGAGATGAAAAGGGGCATGGAGCATTGTGATTACAGGGGTCTAGGAGCTTTGGATGACAGAGGTCATGGATCATTTTGATTTGATTGTGATGACAATAGCCTGAAGCATTATGATGATGGGCATTGTCCATTGAGATGACAGGTGTAATGGAGCATTGAGATGAAAAGGGGCATGGAGCATTGTGATTACAGTGGTATAGGAGCATTGTGATGACAAGAGCATGGAGCATTGTGATGAAAAGTGCTTGGAGCCTTTTCATGACATGTTTCAAGGAGCATTCTGAAGACGAGTGTCAGGGAGCATTGTGATGAAAACTCTCTTTAGCATTGTGATGACAAAGATCATGGAGCACTGTGATGAAAGGTGTCATGGAGCATTGTGATGAGAAGGTCATGGAACATTGGGCTGAAAATATTCATGGAGTATTGTGGTGAGAGGGTTCATGGATCCTTTTGATGGCAATGGAATGGAGCATTGTGATGACAAAGTCCTGGAGTATTGTGAAGAGAAGACCATGGAGCCTTGTGATGACAAGTCTAATGGAGCATTCTGATGAAAAGGGGCATGGAGCATTGTGATTACAGGGCCCTGGAGCCTTGTAATGTCAAGAGCAAGGAGCTTTGTGATGAGAAGGCCATGGAGCATTCTCTTGATTTGTGTCATGGTGTTTTGTGATGACAAGGGCATGGACCATTGTGATTGCAGGCGTCTTGGAGCATTGTGATGACAAGGGTCATCGAGCCTTGTGAGGAGAAGGCCGTGGGACATTATGATGGCGGGGGTCATTGTGCATTGTTATGACGGGGGTAATGGAGCATAGTGATGAAAAGGTCACGGTACATAGGTCTATAAAATTTCATGGATTATTGTGATGACAGTGGGTATGGAGCATTGTGATGACAAGGGCTCTGAACACTGTGATACATGGGTCATGGAGGATTGTAATGACATGGGCATGAAGCATTGTGATGAGAAGGGCATTGAGAATTGTGATGACAAGCGTCATGGAGCATTGTGATGACAAGGGTCATGGAGCTGTGTGATAACAAATGTCATGGAGCAGTTTGATGACAAGGGCATGGTGCATTGTGATGATAGGGTTCATGGAGCACTGACATGAAAAGTGTCATGGAGCATCGTTATGACAGGGGTCTTGGAGGATTGTGATGACAAGGACATGGAGCATTGTGATGAGAAGGCCAAGGAGAATTCTGATGACATCCGTCATGGAGCTTCGTGATGACAAGGGCATAGAGCATTGTGATTACAGGGGTCTTGGAGCATTGAGATGAAAAGGGGCATGGTGCATTTTGATTACAGGGGTAATGGAGCATTGTGATGACAAGGGAATCGAGCATTGTGATGAAATAGGCATGGAACCTTTTCATGAAAGGGTTCAAGGAGGATTCTGATGACAAGTGTCAGGGAGCATTGCGATGACAATAGACATGAAGCACTGTGATGACAGGGCTAATGGAGCATTGTGATGAGAATGTCATGGAGCGTTTTGATGAAAATGTTCATGGAGTATTGTGATGAGAGGTGTCATGGACCCTTGTGATGACAAGGGATTGGAGCATTGAGATGAGAAGAACATGGAGCATTGTGATGACAAGTCTCATGGAGCATTCTGATGAAAAGGGGCATGGAGCATTGTGATTACAGGGGTCATGGAGCATTGTGATGACAATGGCATGGAGCAATTTGATGTGAAGGCCATGGAGCTTTCTGATGATATGTGTCATGGAGTTTTGTGATGAAAAGTGCATGGAGCATTGTGATTACATGGATCTTGGGGCACTGTGATGACAATGGTCATGGAGCCTTGTGATGAAAAGGCCGTGGAACATTTTGATGGCATGGGTCATGGAGCATTGTTATGACAATGGTCATGGAGCATTGTGATGACAAAGTCATGGAGCATTTTGATGAGAAGGGCATAGAGCTTTGTGATGACAAGCATCATGGAGCTTTGAGATGACAAAGTCATGGAGCAATGTGATGAGAGGGTTCATGGAGCATTATGATGATGATGGCATGGAGCATTGTGATGCCAAAGGTCATGGACATTTGTGATGACAAATGTCATGTAGCATTTTGATGACAAGGGCATGGTGCATTGTGATGAGTAGGACAGAAAGCAATGTGATGACAGGGTCATGAGGCAGTTGGATGAAAAGTGTCATGGAACATTTTGATGACAGGCGTTATGGATCATTGTGATGTCAAGGGTCATCGAGCATTGTAATGAAAAGTGTCATGGTGCATTTTGATGACAGGGGTTATAGTACATTGTGATGTCATGGGTCATGGAGCAGTGTGATGATAAGGGCATGTAGCATTGTGATGACAGGGGTCATGGAACATTGTGATGACATGGGTGAGGTATTATTATGATGACTAGTGATGGAACATTGTGATATCAGTGGTGAGAGAGCATTTTGATGAGAATTGCAAGGAGAAATTTGATGACAATTTTTATGGAGCATTGTGATGACAAGCTTGTGGAGAATTGTGATGACAAGTGCATGGCATATTGTGATGACATATGTCATGGAGCATTGTGCTGACAAGCACATGGAGCATTTTGGTGACAATGGCATGGAGCATTGTGATGACAGAGGCATTACGAATTGGTCTGACAAGTTTCATGGATTATTGTGATGACAGTGGGCATGGCGAATTGTGATGACAAGGGCATGGAGCATTGTGAGGACAAGTTTGTGGAGTATTGTGAAGACAGGTGTCCGGGAGCATTGTGATGACATATGTTCTGGTCCATTGTGATGAGAATGGCATGGGTAATTGTGATGCCAAGTGTCATGGAGGATTGTGATGTCAAACGTAATGGAGCGTTGTGATGACAAGGTCTTGGTGCATTGTGATGACAAGGGCCATTGAGAAGTTTGATGACAAGGTCGTGAAGCATTGTGATGACAAGCGCATGTACCTTGCTATGACAGTGGTCATGGAGCATTGCGATTACAAATGCATGGATAATAGTGATGACAAGAGCATGTAACATTGTGATGAGAAGTGTTTAGGAGCATTGTGATGACAAGAACGTGGAGAATTGTGATGACAAGGGACATGGAGCATTGTGAGGACCAGGGCATGGAGCACTGTGATGACAAGAACGTGGAGCATTGTGATGATAAGTCCATGGATAATAGTGATGACGAGTGTCATGGAGCACTGTAATGGTAAGGGGCATGGAGCATTGTGAGGAGAGCTGTCATGGAGTATTGTGGTGACAGGGGTCATGGAGCATTGTGATGACAATTGTCATGGAGCTTTCTGATGACAAGCTTGTGGAATATTGTGATGACAATGGCATGGAGCATTGTGATGGAAAGGGCATGGATCATTGTGATGAAAAAGGCATGGATCCTATTCATGACAGGATTCAAGGAGCATTCCGAAGACAAGAGTCAGGGAGCATTGTGATGACAAGTGTATTGAGCACTGTGATGACAAAGGTCATGGAGCATTGAGATGACAAGGGCCTGGAGTATGGTGATGACAGGCATCATGGAGCGTTGTGATGACAAGTGTTATGGAACATTGTGATCACACGGGTTTGGAGCATTGCGATGACAGAGTTCATGGATCATATTGATTTCAAGGAGCATGGATCTTTGTGATGACAAGGACATGAAGCAATGTGATCCCAAGATGCATGGAGGATTGTGATGACAATGGTAATGGAGGAATATGATGACAAACGCATGGAGCATTGTGATGAAAAGGTCATGTAGCGTTTTGCTGACAAAGGCATGGAGCATTGATATGACAAGTGTCATGGAGCACTGTGATGACAAACGTCACGTAGCATTGTGATTACAGGGGTCATGGAGCATTGGGATGACACGGCCAAGGATCATTGTGTTGACAAGTGTTATGGAGAATTTTGATGACAAGAGTCCCGGATCATTGTGTTGTCAGGGGTCATGGAGCGTTGTGATGAGAGTTTTCATGGAGCATTGGGATGACAAGGTTCATGGAGCATTGTGATCATAAGGTTATGGAACATTGGGCTGAAATTGTTCATGGAGTATTGTGATGAGAGGTGTCATGGAGCATTGTGATGACAAGGGAATGGAGCATTGTGATGACAATGTCCTGGAGCATTTAATGAGAAGACCATGGAGCCATGTGATGACAAGTCTCGTGGAGCATTCTCACGAAAATCGGCATGGAGCATTGTGATTTCTGTGGTCTTGGAGCTTTGTGATGAATAGGGCATGGAGCCTTGTGATGAAAATGGCATGGAGCCTTGCCATGACAGGGTTCCAAGAGCATATTGACATCAAGTGTCAGGGATCACTGTGATGACAAGTGTATTGAGCATGGTGATTCCAAAGCTCATGGAGCATTGTGATGAGAAACCCATGGATAATTTTGATGACGAGCGTCATGGGGAGTTGTGAGGACAAGTGTTATGGAACATTGTGATCACAAGGGTTTGGAGCCTTGTCATGACAGAGGTCATGGAGCATTTTGAGTTCATTCTGATGACAATAGCATGAAGCACTATGATGATGGGCATGGTGCATTGTGATGACAGTGTTCATGGAGCAATGAGATGAAAAGGTGCATGGAACATTGTAGTTACAAGTGTCTTGGAGCTTTGTGATGAGAATGGCATGCAGCATTGTGATAAGAAGGCCATGGAGGATTCTGATGACATGCGTCATGGAGCTTTGTGATGACAAGAGCATGGAGCATTGTGATGAGAAGACCATGGATAATGGTGATGACGAGCGTCATGGGGCGTTGTGATGAAAAGTGTTATGGAACATTGAGATCTCAAGGCTTTAGAGCATTGTGATGGCAGATGTCATGGAGCATTTTGATTTCATTTTGGTTACAATAGCGTGAAGCAACATGATGATGGACATGTTGCATTGTAAATACAGGGTTCATGGAGCTTTGAGAGAAAATGTGGCATGGAGCTTTGTGATTACAGGGTTTTTGGAGCATTGTGATGACAAGGGCATGGAACACTGTGATACATGGGTCATGTAGGATTGTAACGACAAGGGCATGGAGAATTTTGATGACAAGATCATGTAACATTGTGATGAGAAGTGTCATGGAGTATTGTGATGACAAAGACGTAGAGATTGTGATGACAAGGGACATGGAGCATTGTGATGACCAGAGCATGGAGCATTGGTCTGACAAGTTTCATGGATTATTGTGATGACAAATGTCATGGAGCATTTTAGATGTCAATTGCGTGGGGCATTGTGATGGGAAGAGCAGGGAGCATTGTGATGACAAGGTTTATGGAGCATTGTGATGACAAGGTTGTGGAGCATTGTGATGACAAGCGCAAGTCACATTTTGATGCCATGGGTCATGGAGCACAGTGCTGACAAGGTCATTCAGCTTTGTTATGACAAGGGTCATGGAGCATTGAGATGAAAAGGGGCATGGAGCATTGTAATTACAGGGGTCTAGGAGCTTTGGATGACCGAGGTCATGGATCATTTTGATTTGATTGTGATGACAATAGCCTGAAGCATTATGATGATGGGCATTGTCCATTGAGATGACAGGTGTAATGGAGCATTGAGATGAAAAGGGGCATGGAGCATTTTGATTACAGTGGTAAAGGAGCATTGTGATTACAAGGGAATAGAGAATTGTGATGAAATAGGCATGGAACCTTTTCATGACAGGGTTCAAGGAGGATTCTGCTAACAAGTGTCTGGGAGCATTGTGATGACAAAAGTCATGAAGCACTGTGATGACAGGGGTAATGGAGCATTGTGATGAGAAGGTCATGGAGCACTGGGCTCAAAATATTCATGGAGTATTGTGATGACAAGGGAATGGAGCACTGTGATGACAAGGGAATGGAGCATTGAGATGAGTAGACCATGGAGCCTTGTGATGACAAGTCTCATGGAGCATTCTGATGAAACGGGGTATGGAGCATTGTGATTACAGGGGTCTTGGAGCATTGTGATGACAATGGCGTGGAGCATTTTGATGAGAAGTCCATGGAGCTTTCTGATGATATGTGTCATGGAGTTTTGTGATGAAAAGGGCAAGGAGCTTTGTGATTACAGGGGTCTTGGAGCACTGTGATGACAATGGTCATGGAGCCTTGTGATGAACAGGCCGTGGAATATTTTGATGGCAGGGGTCATGGAGCAAACATTGTTATGACAGTGGTAATGGAGCATTGTGATGACAAAGGCATGGATCATTTTGATGAGAAGGGTATCGAGCATTTTGATGACAAGCATCATGGAGCTTTGGGATGACAAAGTCATGGAGCAATGTGATGAGAGGGTTCATGGAGCATTGTGATGACAATGGCATGGAGCATTGTGATGCCAAACGTAATGGACCTTTGTGATGACAAATGTCATGTAGCATTTTGATGACAAGGGCATGGTGCATTGTGATGAGTAAGACAGAGAGAAATGTGATGACAGGGTCATCGAGCAGATGGATGAAAAGTGTCATGGAACATTTTGATGACAGGGGTTATGGATCATTGTGATATCAAGGGTCATCGAGCATTGTGATGAAAAGGGTCATGGTGCATTTTGATGACAGGGGTTATAATACATGGTGATGTCAGCGGTCATGGAGCACTGTGATGATAAGGGCATGTAGCATTTTGATGACAGGGGTCATGGAACATTGTGATGACATGGTTGTGGGAGTATTGTGATGACCAGTGATGGAAAATTGTGATATCAGTGGTGAGAGAGCATTTTGATGAGAAGTGCTTGGAGAAATTTGAGGACAAGGTTTATGGAGCATTGTGATGACAAGCTTGTGGAGAATTGTGATGACAAGTGCATGGCATATTGTGATGACATGTGTCATGGAGCATTGTGCTGACAAGCATATGGAGCATTGTGGTGACAATGGCATGGAGCATTGTGATGACAGAGGCATGACGAATTGGCCTGAGAAGTTTCATGGATTATTGTGATGACAGTGGGCATGGTGAATTGTGAAGAAAAGGGTACAGAGCATTGGCATGACAAGTTTATGGATTATTGTGAAGACAGGTGTCCGGGAGCATTGTGATGACATATGTTCTGGTCCATTGTGATGAGAATGGCATGGAGAATTTTGAGGCCAAGTGTCATGGAGGATTGTGATGTCAAACGTAATGGAGCGTTGTGATGACAAGGTCTTGGAGCATTGTGATGACAAGGGCAAGGAGCATTGTGATGACAAGGGCCATTGAGAAGTTTGATGACAAGGTCTTGAAGCATTGTGATGACAAGCGCATGTACCTTGCTATGACAGTGGTCATGGAGCATTGCGATTACAAATGCATGGAGAATGGTGATGACAAGAGCATGTAACATTGTGATGAGAAGTGTTTTGGAGCATTGTGATGACAAGGACGTAGAGAATTGTGATGACAGGGACATGGAGCATTGTGAGGACCAGGGCATGGAGCACTGTGATGACAAGAACGTGGAGCATTGTGATGAGAAGTCCATGGATAATTGTTATGACGAGTGTCATGGAGCACTGTAATGACAAGGGGCATGGAGCATTGTGAGGACAGGTGTCATGGAGCATTGTGGTGATAGGGGTCATGGAGCATTGTGAGGACAAGTGTCATGGAGCATTCTGATGACAAGCTTGTGGAGTATTGTGATGAAAATGGCATGGAGAATTGTGATGGAAAGGGTATGGATCATTGTAATGAAAAAGGCATGGATCCTTTTCATGACAGGATTCAAGGAGCATTCCGAAGACAAGTGTCACGGATCATGGTGATGACAGGTGTATTGAGCATTGTGATGACAAAGGTCATGGAGCATTGAGATGACAAGGGCATGGAGTATTGTGATGACAGGCATCATGGAGCGTTGTGATGACAAGTGTTATGGAATATTGTGATCACACGGGTTTGGAACATTGCGATGACAGAGTTCATGGATCATATTGATTTCAAGGAGCATGGGTCTTTGTGATGAAAAGGGCATGAAGCAATGTGATCCCAAGATGCATGGGGGATTGTGATGACAATGGTAATGGAGGAATATGATGACAAGCGCATGGAGCATTGTGATGAAAAGGTCATGTAGCGTTTTGGTGACAAAGGCATGGAGCATTGTCATGACAAGTGTCATGGAGCACTATGATGACAAACGTCACGTAGCATTGTGATTACAGGGGTCATGGAGCATTGGGATGGCACGGCCAAGGATCATTGTGTTGCCAAGTGATATGGAGAATTTTGATGACAAGAGTCCCGGATCATTGTGTTGTCAAGGGTCATTGAGCGTTGTGATGAGAGTTGTCATGGAGCATTGGGATGACAAGGTCATGGTGCATTGTGATCAAAAGGTTATGGAGCATTGGGCTGAAAATGTTCATGGAGTATTGTGATGAGAGGTGTCATGGAGCATTGTGATGACAAGGGAATGGAGCATTGTGATGACAATGTCCTGGAGCATTTAATGAGAAGAGCATGGAGCCATGTGATGACAAGTCTCATGGAGCATTCTCACGAAAATCGGCATGGAGCATTGTGATTTCTGTGGTCTTGGAGCTTTGTGATGAATAGGGCATGGAGCCTTGTGATGAAAATGGCATGGAGCCTTGCCATGACAGGGTTCCAAGAGCATATTGACATCAAGTGTCAGGGATCACTGTGATGAAAAGTGTATTGAGCATGGTGATTCCAAAGCTCATGGAGCATTGTGATGAGAACCCCATGGATAATTTTGATGACGAGCGTCATGGGGAGTTGTGAGGACAAGTGTTATGGAACATTGTGATCACAAGGGATTGGAGCCTTGTGATGACAGAGGTCATGGAGCATTTTGATTTCATTTTGGTTACAATAGCGTGAAGCAACATGATGATGGACATGTTGCATTGTGAATACAGGGTTCATGGAGCTTTGAGAGAAAAAGTGGCATGGAGCTTTGTGATTACAGGGTTTTTGGAGCATTGTGATGACAAGGGCATGGAACACTGTGATACATGGGTCATGTAGGATTGTAACGACAAGGGCATGGAGAATTTTGATGACAAGATCATGTAACATTGTGATGAGAAGTGTCATGGAGTATTGTGATGACAAAGACGTAGAGATTGTGATGACAAGGGACATGGAGCATTGTGATGACCAGAGCATGGAGCATTGGTCTGACAAGTTTCATGGATTATTGTGATGACAAATGTCATGGAGCATTTTAGATGTCAATTGCGTGGGGCATTGTGATGGGAAGAGCAGGGAGCATTGTGATGACAAGGTTTATGGAGCATTGTGATGACAAGGTTGTGGAGCATTGTGATTACAAGCGCAAGTCACATTTTGATGCCATGGGTCATGGAGCACAGTGCTGACAAGGTCATTCAGCTTTGTTATGACAAGGGTCATGGAGCATTGAGATGAAAAGGGGCATGGAGCATTGTAATTACAGGGGTCTAGGAGCTTTGGATGACCGAGGTCATGGATCATTTTGATTTGATTGTGATGACAATAGCCTGAAGCATTATGATGATGGGCATTGTCCATTGAGATGACAGGTGTAATGGAGCATTGAGATGAAAAGGGGCATGGAGCATTGTGATTACAGTGGTATAGGAGCATTGTGATGACAAGAGCATGGAGCATTGTGATGAGAAGTGCTTGGAGCCTTTTCATGACATGTTTCAAGGAGCATTCTGAAGACGAGTGTCAGGGAGCATTGTGATGACAACTCTCTTTAGCATTGTGATGACAAAGATCATGGAGCACTGTGATGACAGGTGTCATGGAGCATTGTGATGAGAAGGTCATGGAGCATTGGGCTGAAAATATTCATGGAGTATTGTGGTGAGAGGGTTCATGGATCCTTTTGATGGCAATGGAATGGAGCATTGTGATGACAAGGTCCTGGAGTATTGTGAAGAGAAGACCATGGAGCCTTGTGATGACAAGTCTAATGGAGCATTCTGATGAAAAGGGGCATGGAGCATTGTGATTACAGGGCCCTGGAGCCTTGTAATGACAAGAGCAAGGAGCATTGTGATGAGAAGGCCATGGAGCATTCTCTTGATTTGTGTCATGGTGTTTTGTGATGAAAAGGGCATGGACCATTGTGATTGCAGGCGTCTTGGAGCATTGTGATGACAAGGGTCATCGAACCTTGTGAGGAGAAGGCCGTGGGACATTATGATGGCGGGGGTCATGGAGCATTGTTATGACGGGGGTAATGGAGCATAGTGATGAAAAGGTCACGGTACATAGGTCTATAAAATTTCATGGATTATTGTGATGACAGTGGGTATGGAGCATTGTGATGACAAGGACTCCGAACACTGTGATACATGGGTCATGGAGGATTGTAATGACATGGGCATGAAGCATTGTGATGAGAAAGGCATTGAGAATTGTGATGAGAAGCGTCATGGAGCTTTGTGATGACAAGGGTAATGGAGCTGTGTGATAACAAATGTCATGGAGCAGTTTGATGACAAGGGCATGGTGCATTGTGATGATAGGGTTCATGGAGCACTGACATGAAAAGTGTCATGGAGCATCGTTATGACAGGGGTCTTGGAGGATTGTGATGACAAGGACATGGAGCATTGTGATGAGAAGGCCAAGGAGAATTCTGATGACATCCGTCATGGAGCTTCGTGATGACAAGGGCATAGAGCATTGTGATTACAGGGGTCTTGGAGCATTGAGATGAAAAGGGGCATGGTGCATTTTGATTACAGGGGTAATGGAGCATTGTGATGACAACGGAATCGAGCATTGTGATGAAATAGGCATGGAACCTTTTCATGAAAGGGTTCAAGGAGGATTCTGATGACAAGTGTCAGGGAGCATTGCGATGACAATAGTCATGAAGCACTGTGATGACAGGGCTAATGGAGCATTGTGATGAGAATGTCATGGAGCATTGGGCTGAAAATGTTCATGGAGTATTGTGATGAGAGGTGTCATGGACCCTTGTGATGACAAGGGATTGGAGCATTGAGATGAGAAGAACATGGAGCCTTGTGATGACAAGTCTCATGGAGCATTCTGATGAAAAGGGGCATGGAGCATTGTGATTACAGGGGTCATGGAGCATTGTGATGACAATGGCATGGAGCAATTTGATGTGAAGGCCATGGAGCTTTCTGATGATATGTGTCATGGAATTTTGTGATGAAAAGTGCATGGAGCATTGTGATTACATGGATCTTGGGGCAATGTGATGACAATGGTCATGGAGCCTTGTGATGAAAAGGCCGTGGAACATTTTGATGGCATGGGTCATGGAGCATTGTTATGACAATGGTCATGGAGCATTGTGATGACAAAGTCATGGAGCATTTTGATGAGAAGGGCATAGAGCTTTGTGATGACAAGAATCATGGAGCTTTGAGATGACAAAGTCATGGAGCAATGTGATGAGAGGGTTCATGGAGCATTATGATGACGATGGCATGGAGCATTGTGATGCCAAAGGTCATGGACCTTTGTGATGACAAATGTCATGTAGCATTTTGATGACAAGGGCATGGTGCATTGTGATGAGTAGGACAGAAAGCAATGTGATGACAGGGTCATGAGGCAGTTGGATGAAAAGTGTCATGGAACATTTTGATGACAGGCGTCATGGATCATTGTGATGTCAAGGGTCATCGAGCATTGTAATGAAAAGTGTCATGGTGCATTTTGATGACAGGGGTTATAGTACATTGTGATGTCAGGGGTCATGGAGCAGTGTGATGATAAGGGCATGTAGCATTGTGATGATAGGGGTCATGGAACATTGTGATGACATGTTTGAGGGAGTATTGGGATGACTAGTGATGGAACATTGTGATATCAGTGGTGAGAGAGCATTTTGATGAGAATTGCATGGAGAAATTTGATGACAAGATTTATGGAGCATTGTGATGACAAGCTTGTGGAGAATTGTGATGACAAGGGCATGGCATATTGTGATGACATGTGTCATGGAGCATTGTGCTGAGAAGCACATGGAGCATTTTGGTGACAATGGCATGGAGCATTGTGATGACAGAGGCATTACGAATTGGTCTGACAAGTTTCATGGATTATTGTGATGACAGTGGGCATGGCGAATTGTGATGACAAGGCCATGGAGCATTGTGAGGACAAGTTTGTGGAGTATTGTGAAGACAGGTGTCCGGGAGCATTGTGATGACATATGTTCTGGTCCATTGTGATGAGAATGGCATGGGTAATTGTGATGTCAAGTGTCATGGAGGATTGTGATGTCAAACGTAATGGAGCGTTGTGATGACAAGGTCTTGATGCATTGTGATGACAAGGGCCATTGAGAAGTTTGATGACAAGGTCGTGAAGCATTGTGATGACAAGCGCATGTACCTTGCTATGACAGTGGTCATGGAGCATTGCGATTACAAATGCATGGAGAATAGTGATGACAAGAGCATGTAACATTGTGATGAGAAATGTTTAGGAGCATTGTGATGACAAGGACGTGGAGAATTGTGATGACAAGGGACATGGAGCATTGTGAGGACCAGGGCATGGAGCACTGTGATGACAAGAACGTGCAGCATTGTGATGATAAGTCCATGGATAATAGTGATGACGAGTGTCATGGAGCACTGTAATGGTAAGGGGCATGGAGCATTGTAAGGAGAGCTGTCATGGAGTATTGTGGTGACAGGGGTCATGGAGCATTGTGATGACAATTGTCATGGAGCTTCCTGATGACAAGCTTGTGGAATATTGTGATGACAATGGCATGGAGCATTGAGATGGAAAGGGCATGGATCATTGTGATGAAAAAGGCATGGATCTTTTTCATGACAGGATTCAAGGAGCATTCCGAAGACAAGAGTCAGGGAGCATTGTGATGACAAGTGTATTGAGCACTGTGATTACAAAGGTCATGGAGCACTGAGATGACAAGGGCCTGGAGTATGGTGATGAGAGGCATCATGGAGCCTTGTGATGACAAGTCTTATGGAACATTGTGATCACACGTATTTGGAGCATTGCGATGACAGAGTTCATGGATCATATTGATTTCAAGGAGCATGGATCTTTGTGATGAAAAGGGCATGAAGCAATGTGATCGCAAGATGCATGTAGGATTGTGATGACAATGGTAATGGAGGAATATGATGACAAACGCATGGAGCATTGTGATGAAAAGGTCATGTAGCGTTTTGCTGACAAAGGCATGGAGCATTGATATGACAAGTGTCATGTAGCACTGTGATGACAAACGTCACGTAGCATTGTGATTACAGGGGTCATGGAGCATTGGGATGACACGGCCAAGGATCATTGTGTTGACAAGTGTTATGGAGAATTTTGATGACAAGAGTCCCGGATCATGGTGTTTTCATGGGTCATGGAGCGTTGTGATGACAGTGGTCATAGAGCATTGGGATGACAAGGGTCATGGAGCATTGTGATCATATTGTCATGGAGCATTGGGCTGAAAATATTCATGGAGTATTGTGATGACAGGTGGCATGGAGCATTGTGATAACGAGTGAATGGAGCATTGTGATGACAATGTCCTGGAGCATTTAATGAGAAGACCATGGAGCCATGTGATGACAAGTCTCATGGAGCATTCTAACGAAAATCGGCATGGAGCATTATGATTACTGTGGTGTTGGAGCATTGTGATGAATAGGGCATGGAGCCTTGTGATGAAAATGGCATGGAGCCTTGCCATGACAGGGTTCAAAGAGCATATTGACATCAAGTGTCAGGGACCATTGTGATGAAAAGTGTATTGAGCATTGTGAAGCCAAACTCATGGAGCATTGTGATGAGAAGACCATGGATAATTTTGATGACGAGCGTCATGGGGCGTTGTGAGGACAAGTGTTATGGAACATTGTGATCACAAGGGATTGGAGCCTTGTGATGACAGAGGTCATGGAGCATTTTGAGTTCATTCTGATGACAATAGCATGAAGCACTATGATGATGGGCATGGTGCATTGTGATGACAGGGTTCATGGAACATTGAGATGAAAAGGGGCATGGAGCATTGTAGTTACAAGGGTCTTGGAGCTTTATGATGACAAGGGCATGCAGCATTGTGATGAGAAGGACATGGAGGATTCTGATGACATGCGTCATGGAGCTCTGGGATGACAAGGCCATGGAGCATTGTGATGAGAAGACCATGGATAATGGTGATGACGAGCGACATGAGGCGTTGTGATGAAAAGTGCTGGGAACATTGTGATCCCAAGGGTTTAGAGCATTGTGATGGCAGATGTCATGGAGCATTTTGATTTCATTTTGATTACAATAGCGTGAAACAATATGATGATGGACATGTTGCATTGTGATTACAGGGTTCTTGGAGCATTGTGATGACAAGGGCATGGAGCATTGTGATGAGAAGGCCATGGCGGATTCTGATGACTTGTGTCATGGAGATTTTGATGACAAGGGCATGAAGCACTGTTGTAACAGTGGTCTTAGAGCATTGTGATTACAAGGGTTATGGAGCCTTGTGATAAGAAGGCCGTGGAACATTGTGTTGGCTGGGGTCATGGAGCATTGTTATGACAGTGACAATGGAGCATTGTGAAGACAAGGGCATGGAGCATTGGTCTGAAAAGTTTCATGGATTATTGTGATGAGAGTGGGCATGGAGCATTGTGATAACAAGGGCACTGAACACTGTGATACATGGGTCATGTAGGATTGTAACGACAAGGGAATGGAGAATTGTGATGACAAGAGCATGGAGCATTGTGATGAGAAGTGTCATGGAGCATTGTGATGACAACTCTCTTGAGCATTGTGATGACAAAGATCATGGATCACTGTGATGACATGTGTAATGGAGCATTGTGATGAGTAGGTCATGGAGCATTGGGCTGAAAATATTCATGGAGTATTGTGGTGACAGGTGTCATGGATCCTTTTGATAGCAAGGGAATGGAGCATTGTGATGACAAGGTCCTGGAGCATAGTGATGAGAAGACCATGGAGCCTTGTGATGACAAGTCTAATGGAGCATTCTGATGAAAAGGGGCATGGAGCATTGTGATTACAGGGCCCTGGAGCATTGTAATGACAAGAGCAAGGAGCTTTGTGATGAGAAGGCCATGGAGCATTCTCATGATTGTGTCATGGTGTTTTGTGATGACAAGGGCATGGACCATAGTGATTGCAGGCGTCTTGGAGCTTTGTGATGACAAGGGTCATGGAGCCTTGTGAGGAGAAGGCCGTGGGACATTATGATGGCAGGGGTCATGGAGCATTGTTATGACGGGTGTAATGGAGCATTGTGATGAAAAGGGCACGGAACATAGGTCTATAAAATTTCATGGATTATTGTGATGACAGTGGGTATGGAGCATTGTGATGACAAGGGCTCGGAACACTGTGATACATGGGTCATGGAGGATTGTAATGACATGGGCATGGAGCATTGTGATGAGAAGGGCATCGAGAATTGTGATGACAAGCGTCATGGAACTTTGTGATGACAAGGGCATGGAGCATATGATGAGAGGTTTCAGGGAGCATTGTGATGACAATGGCATGGAGCATTGTGATGCCAAGGGTGATGGATCTGTGTGATAACAAATGTCACGGAGCAGTTTGATGACAAGGGCATGGTGCATTGTGATGAGAAGGGCAGGGAGCATTGTGATGACACGTGTTATGGAACATTATGATGTCATGGCTCATGGAGAATTGTGATGATAGGGGCATGTAGCATGGTGATGACAGGTCTCATGGAACATTGTGAGATGACAAGTGTTTGGAGCATTGTGATGACAAACATCTTGGATCATTGAGATGACAAGGGCATGGAGTAGTGTGATGACAGGCATCATGGAGCATTGTGATGAGTGTGTTATGGAACATTGTGATCACCAGGGTTTGTAGCCTAGTGATGACAGAGGTCATGGATCATGTTGATTTCAAGGAGCATGGAACATTGTGATGACAAGGGCATGAAGCAATGTGATCCCAAGTTTCAGGGAGGATTGTGATGACAATGGTAAAGGAGAATTGTGATGAGAATCACATGGAGCATTGTGATGACAAGGTCATGTAGCATTTTGCTGACAAAGGCATGGAGCATTGTGATGACAAGTGTCATGGAACATTGTGATAACAGGGGTCATAGAGCATTAGGATGACAAGAGCATGGACCATTTTGATGAGAAGAGTCATGGAGCATTTTGATGACAAGAGCCACAGATCATTGTGTTGTCAGGGGTCATTGAGCGTTGTGATGGCAGTGGTCATGGAGGATTGGGCTGAAAATGTTCTTGGAGCATTGTGAACACAAGGGAATGGAGCATTGTGGTGACAATATCCTGGAGCATTGTGCTGAGATGACCATGGTGTCTTTTGATGACAAGTCTCATGGAGCAAGCTAATGGAAAGGGGCATGGAGCATTGTGATTACAGTTGTCTTGGAGCATTGTGATGACAAGAGCATGGAGCATTGTGATGAGAAGTCCATGGAACTTTCTGATGACCTGCATCATGGAGCTTTGTGATGACAATGGCAAGAGGCATTGTGATTACAGGGGTCTTGGAGCATTGTGATGAAAAGGGCATGGATCATTGTGATTACAAAGGCATGGAGCCTTGTCATGACAGGGTTCAAGGAACATACTGACGACAAGTGTCAGGGAGCATTGTGATGACAAGTGTCATGGAGCACTGTGATGACAAGCATCATGGAGCCTTGTGATAACCGGGATCTTGGAGCATTGTGATGAAAAGTGAATGCATCATTGTGATGAAAAAGGCATGGTGCCTTGTCATGACAGGTTTCAAGGAGCACCCAGACGACAAGTGTCAGGGAGCATTGTGATGAAAAGAATATTGAGCATTGTGATCACAAAGGTCATGGAGCATTGTGATGAGAAGACCATGGATAATTGGGATGACGAGCGTCATGGGGCGTTGTGATGACAAGTGTTATGGAACATTGTGATCACAAGGGTTTGGAGCATTGTGATGACAGAGGTCATGGAGCATTTTGATTTCATTGTGATGACAAAATCAGGAAGCATTATGATGAAAGGCATGGTGCATTGTGATGATAGGGTTCATGGAGCACTGAGATGAAAAGTGTCATGGAGCATTGTTATGACAGGTATCTTGAAGCATTGTGATGGCAAGGGCATGGAGCATTGTGATGAGAAGGCCAAGGAGAATTCTGATGACATGCGTCATGGATCTTCGTGATGACAAGGGCATAGAGCCTTGTGATTACAGGGGTCTTGGAGCATTGAGATGAAAAGGGGCGTGGAGCATTGTGATTACAGTGGTAAAGGAGCATTGTGATGACAAGGGAATTGAGAATTGTGATGAAATAGGCATGGAACCTTTTCATGACAGGGTTCAAGGAGGATTCTGCTGACAAGTGTCTGGGAGCATTGTGATGACAAAAGTCATGAAGCACTGTGATGACAGGGGTAATGGAGCATTGTGATGAGAAGGTCATGGAGCATTGGGCACAAAATATTCATGGAGTATTGTGATGACAAGGGAATGGAGCACTGTGATGACAAGGGAATGGAGCATTGAGATGAGTAGACCATGGAGCCTTGTGATGACAAGTCTCATGGAGCATTCTGATGAAACGGGGTATGGAGCATAGTGATTACAGGGGTCTTGGAGCATTGTGATGACAATGGCGTGGAGCATTTTGATGAGAAGTCCATGGAGCTTTCTGATGATATGTGTCATGGAGTTTTGTGATGAAAAGGGCAAGGAGCTTTCTGATTACAGGTGTCTTGGAGCACTGTGATGACAATGGTCATGGAGCCTTGTGATGAACAGGCCATGGAATATTTTGATGGCAGGGGTCATGGAGCAAACATTGTTATGACAGTGGTAATGGAGCATTGTGATGACAAAGGCATGGAGCATTTTGATGAGAAGGGTATCGAGCATTTTGATGACAAGCATCATGGAGCTTTGGGATGACAAAGTCATGGAGCAATGTGATGAGAGGGTTCATGGAGCATTGTGATGACAATGGCATGGAACATTGTGATGCCAAACGTAATGGACCTTTGTGATGACAAATGTCATGTAGCATTTTGATGACAAGGGCATGGTGTATTGTGATGAGTAAGACAGAGAGAAATGTGATGACAGGGTCATCGAGAAGATGGATGAACAGTGTCATGGAACATTTTGATGACAGTGGTTATGGATCATTGTGATATCAAGGGTCATCGAGCATTGTGATGAAAAGGGTCATGGTGCATTTTGATGACAGGGTTATAATACATTGTGATGTCAGCGGTCATGGAGCACTGTGATGATAAGTGCATGTAGCATTGTGATGACAGGGGTCATGGAACATTGTGATGACATGGTTGTGGGAGTATTGTGATGACCAGTGTTGGAAAATTGTGATATCAGTGGTGAGAGAGCATTTTGATGAGAAGTGCTTGGAGAAATTTGAGGACAAGGTTTATGGAGCATTGTGATGACAAGCTTGTGGAGAATTGTGATGACAAGTGCATGGCATATTGTGATGACATGTGTCATGGAGCATTGTGCTGACAAGCACATGGAGAATTGTGGTGACAATGGCATGGAGCATTGTGATGACAGAGGCATGACGAATTGGCCTGAGAAGTTTCATGGATTATTGTGATGACAGTGGGCATGGTGAATTGTGATGAAAAGGGCACGGAGCATTGGCATGACAAGTTTATGGATTATTGTGAAGACAGGTGTCCGGGAGCATTGTGATGACATATGTTCTGGTCCATTGTGATGAGAATGGCATGGAGAATTGTGAGGCCAAGTGTCATGGAGGATTGTGATGTCAAACGTAATGGAGCGTTGTGATGACAAGGTCTTGGAGCATTGTGATGACAAGGGCAAGGAGCATTGTGATGACAAGGGCCATTGAGAAGTTTGATGACAAGGTCTTGAAGCATTGTGATGACAAGCGCATGTACCTTGCTATGACAGTGGTCATGGAGCATTGCGATTACAAATGCATGGAGAATGGTGATGACAAGAGCATGTAACATTGTGATGAGAAGTGTTTTGGAGCATTGTGATGACAAGGACGTAGAGAATTGTGATGACAGGGACATGGAGCATTGTGAGGACCAGGGCATGTAGCACTGTGATGACAAGAACGTGCAGCATTGTGATGATAAGTCCATGGATAATAGTGATGACGAGTGTCATGGAGCACTGTAATGGTAAGGGGCATGGAGCATTGTGATGACAAGGGAATGGAGCATTGTGATGACAATGTCCTGGAGCATTTAATGAGAAGACCATGGAGCCATGTGATGACAAGTCTCATGGAGCATTCTCACGAAAATCGGCATGGAGCATTGTGATTTCTGTGGTCTTGGAGCTTTGTGATGTATAGGGCATGGAGCCTTGTGATGAAAATGGCATGGAGCCTTGCCATGACAGGGTTCCAAGAGCATATTGACATCAAGTGTCAGGGACCACTGTGATGACAAGTGTATTGAGCATGGTGATTCCAAAGCTCATGGAGCATTGTGATGAGAACACCATGGATAATTTTGATGACGAGCGTCATGGGGAGTTGTGAGGACAAGTGTTATGGAACATTGTGATCACAAGGGATTGGAGCCTTGTGATGACAGAGGTCATGGAGCATTTTGAGTTCATTCTGATGACAATAGCATGAAGCACTATGATGATGGGCATGGTGCATTGTGATGACAGTGTTCATGGAGCAATGAGATGAAAAGGTGCATGGAACATTGTAGTTACAAGTGTCTTGCAGCTTTGTGATGAGAAGGGCATGCAGCTTTGTGATAAGAAGGCCATGGAGGATTCTGATGACATGCGTCATGGAGCTTTGTGATGACAAGAGCATGGAGCATTGTGATGAGAAGACCATGGATAATGGTGATGACGAGCGTCATGGGGCGTTGTGATGAAAAGTGTTATGGAACATTGAGATCTCAAGGCTTTAGAGCATTGTGATGGCAGATGTCATGGAGCATTTTGATTTCATTTTGGTTACAATAGCGTGAAGCAATATGATGATGGACATGTTGCATTGTGAATACAGGGTTCATGGAGCTTTGAGAGAAAAAGTGGCATGGAGCTTTGTGATTACAGGGTTTTTGGAGCATTGTGATGACAAGGGCACGGAACACTGTGATACATGGGTCATGTAGGATTGTAACGACAAGGGAATTGAGAACTGTGATGACAAGAGCATGGAGCATTTTGATGAGAAGTGTCATGGAGCATTGTGATGACAACTCTCTTGAGCATTGTGATGACAAAGATCATGGATCACTGTGATGACATGTGTCATGGAGCATTGTGATGAGTAGGTCATGGAGCATTGGGCTGAAAATATTCATGGAGTATTGTGGTGACAGGTGTCATGGATCCTTTTGATAGCAAGGGAATGGATCATTGTGATGACAAGGTCCTGGAGCATAGTGATGAGAAGACCATGGAGCCTTGTGATGACAAGTCTAATGGAGCATTCTGATGAAAAGGGGCATGGAGCATTGTGATTACAGGGCCCTGGAGCATTGTAATGACAAGAGCAAGGAGCTTTGTGATGAGAAGGCCATGGAGCATTCTCGTGATTGTGTCATGGTGTTTTGTGATGACAAGGGCATGGACCATAGTGATTGCAGGCGTCTTGGAGCTTTGTGATGACAAGGGTCATCGAGCCTTGTGAGGAGAAGGCCGTGGGACATTATGATGGCAGGGGTCATGGAGCATTGTTATGACGGGTGTAATGGAGCATTGTGATGAAAAGGGCACGGAACATAGGTCTATAAAATTTCATGGATTATTGTGATGACAGTGGGTATGGAGCATTGTGATGACAAGGGCTCGGAACACTGTGATACATGGGTCATGGAGGATTGTAATGACATGGGCATGGAGCATTGTGATGAGAAGGGCATCGAGAATTGTGATGACAAGCGTCATGGAACTTTGTGATGACAAGGGCATGGAGCATATGATGAGAGGTTTCAGGGAGCATTGTGATGACAATGGCATGGAGCATTGTGATGCCAAGGGTCATGGATCTGTGTGATAACAAATGTCACGGAGCAGTTTGATGACAAGGGCATGGTGCATTGTGATGAGAAGGGCAGGGAGCATTGTGATGACAGGTGTTATGGAACATTATGATGTCATGGCTCATGGAGAATTGTGATGATAGGGGCATGTAGCATGGTGATGACAGGTCTCATGGAACATTGTGAGATGACAAGTGTTTGGAGCATTGTGATGACAAACATCTTGGATCATTGAGATGACAAGGGCATGGAGTAGTGTGATGACAGGCATCATGGAGCATTGTGATGAGTGTGTTATGGAACATTGTGATCACCAGGGTTTGGAGCCTAGTGATGACAGAGGTCATGGATCATGTTGATTTCAAGGAGCATGGAACATTGTGATGACAAGGGCATGAAGCAATGTGATCCCAAGTTTCAGGGAGGATTGTGATGACAATGGTAAAGGAGAATTGTGATGAGAATCACATGGAGCATTGTGATGACAAGGTCATGTAGCATTTTGCTGACAAAGGCATGGAGCATTGTGATGACAAGTGTCATGGAACATTGTGATAACAGGGGTCATAGAGCATTAGGATGACAAGAGCATGGACCATTTTGATGAGAAGAGTCATGGAGCATTTTGATGACAAGAGCCACAGATCATTGTGTTGTCAGGGGTCATTGAGCGTTGTGATGGCAGTGGTCATGGAGGATTGGGCTGAAAATGTTCTTGGAGCATTGTGAACACAAGGGAATGGAGCATTGTGGTGACAATATCCTGGAGCATTGTGCTGAGATGACCATGGTGTCTTTTGATGACAAGTCTCATGGAGCAAGCTAATGGAAAGGGGCATGGAGCATTGTGATTACAGTTGTCTTGGAGCATTGTGATGACAAGAGCATGGAGCATTGTGATGAGAAGTCCATGGAACATTCTGATGACCTGCATCATGGAGCTTTGTGATGACAATGGCAAGAGGCATTGTGATTACAGGGGTCTTGGAGCATTGTGATGAAAAGGGCATGGATCATTGTGATTACAAAGGCATGGAGCCTTGTCATGACAGGGTTCAAGGAACATACTGACGACAAGTGTCAGGGAGCATTGTGATGACAAGTGTCATGGAGCACTGTGATGACAAGCATCATGGAGCCTTGTGATAACCGGGATCTTGGAGCATTGTGATGAAAAGTGAATGCATCATTGTGATGAAAAAGGCATGGTGCCTTGTCATGACAGGTTTCAAGGAGCACCCAGACGACAAGTGTCAGGGAGCATTGTGATGAAAAGAATATTGAGCATTGTGATGACAAAGGTCATGGAGCATTGTGATGAGAAGACCATGGATAATTGGGATGACGAGCGTCATGGGGCGTTGTGATGACAAGTGTTATGGAACATTGTGATCACAAGGGTTTGGAGCATTGTGATGACAGAGGTCATGGAGCATTTTGATTTCATTGTGATGACAAAATCAGGAAGCATTATGATGAAAGGCATGGTGCATTGTGATGATAGGGTTCATGGAGCACTGAGATGAAAAGTGTCATGGAGCATTGTTATGACAGGTATCTTGAAGCATTGTGATGACAAGGGCATGGAGCATTGTGATGAGAAGGCCAAGGAGAATTCTGATGACATGCGTCATGGATCTTCGTGATGACAAGGGCATAGAGCCTTGTGATTACAGGGGTCTTGGAGCATTGAGATGAAAAGGGGCGTGGAGCATTGTGATTACAGTGGTAAAGGAGCATTGTGATGACAAGGGAATTGAGAATTGTGATGAAATAGGCATGGAACCTTTTCATGACAGGGTTCAAGGAGGATTCTGCTGACAAGTGTCTGGGAGCATTGTGATGACAAAAGTCATGAAGCACTGTGATGACAGGGGTAATGGAGCATTGTGATGAGAAGGTCATGGAGCATTGGGCTCAAAATATTCATGGAGTATTGTGATGACAAGGGAATGGAGCACTGTGATGACAAGGGAATGGAGCATTGAGATGAGTAGACCATGGAGCCTTGTGATGACAAGTCTCATGGAGCATTCTGATGAAACGGGGTATGGAGCATAGTGATTACAGGGGTCTTGGAGCATTGTGATGACAATGGCGTGGAGCATTTTGATGAGAAGTCCATGGAGCTTTCTGATGATATGTGTCATGGAGTTTTGTGATGAAAAGGGCAAGGAGCTTTTTGATTACAGGTGTCTTGGAGCACTGTGATGACAATGGTCATGGAGCCTTGTGATGAACAGGCCATGGAATATTTTGATGGCAGGGGTCATGGAGCAAACATTGTTATGACAGTGGTAATGGAGCATTGTGATGACAAAGGCATGGAGCATTTTGATGAGAAGGGTATCGAGCATTTTGATGACAAGCATCATGGAGCTTTGGGATGACAAAGTCATGGAGCAATGTGATGAGAGGGTTCATGGAGCATTGTGATGACAATGGCATGGAACATTGTGATGCCAAACGTAATGGACCTTTGTGATGACAAATGTCATGTAGCATTTTGATGACAAGGGCATGGTGTATTGTGATGAGTAAGACAGAGAGAAATGTGATGACAGGGTCATCGAGAAGATGGATGAACAGTGTCATGGAACATTTTGATGACAGTGGTTATGGATCATTGTGATATCAAGGGTCATCGAGCATTGTGATGAAAAGGGTCATGGTGCATTTTGATGACAGGGTTATAATACATTGTGATGTCAGCGGTCATGGAGCACTGTGATGATAAGTGCATGTAGCATTGTGATGACAGGGGTCATGGAACATTGTGATGACATGGTTGTGGGAGTATTGTGATGACCAGTGATGGAAAATTGTGATATCAGTGGTGAGAGAGCATTTTGATGAGAAGTGCTTGGAGAAATTTGAGGACAAGGTTTATGGAGCATTGTGATGACAAGCTTGTGGAGAATTGTGATGACAAGTGCATGGCATATTGTGATGACATGTGTCATGGAGCATTGTGCTGACAAGCACATGGAGAATTGTGGTGACAATGGCATGGAGCATTGTGATGACAGAGGCATGACGAATTGGCCTGAGAAGTTTCATGGATTATTGTGATGACAGTGGGCATCGTGAATTGTGATGAAAAGGGCACGGAGCATTGGCATGACAAGTTTATGGATTATTGTGAAGACAGGTGTCCGGGAGCATTGTGATGACATATGTTCTGGTCCATTGTGATGAGAATGGCATGGAGAATTGTGAGGCCAAGTGTCATGGAGGATTGTGATGTCAAACGTAATGGAGCGTTGTGATGACAAGGTCTTGGAGCATTGTGATGACAAGGGCAAGGAGCATTGTGATGACAAGGGCCATTGAGAAGTTTGATGACAAGGTCTTGAAGCATTGTGATGACAAGCGCATGTACCTTGCTATGACAGTGGTCATGGAGCATTGCGATTACAAATGCATGGAGAATGGTGATGACAAGAGCATGTAACATTGTGATGAGAAGTGTTTTGGAGCATTGTGATGACAAGGACGTAGAGAATTGTGATGACAGGGACATGGAGCATTGTGAGGACCAGGGCATGTAGCACTGTGATGACAAGAACGTGGAGCATTGTGATGATAAGTCCATGGATAATAGTGATGACGAGTGTCATGGAGCACTGTAATGGTAAGGGGCATGGAGCATTGTGATGACAAGGGAATGGAGCATTGTGATGACAATGTCCTGGAGCATTTAATGAGAAGACCATGGAGCCATGTGATGACAAGTCTCATGAAGCATTCTCACGAAAATCGGCATGGAGCATTGTGATTTCTGTGGTCTTGGAGCTTTGTGATGTATAGGGCATGGAGCCTTGTGATGAAAATGGCATGGAGCCTTGCCATGACAGGGTTCCAAGAGCATATTGACATCAAGTGTCAGGGACCACTGTGATGACAAGTGTATTGAGCATGGTGATTCCAAAGCTCATGGAGCATTGTGATGAGAACACCATGGATAATTTTGATGACGAGCGTCATGGGGAGTTGTGAGGACAAGTGTTATGGAACATTGTGATCACAAGGGATTGGAGCCTTGTGATGACAGAGGTCATGGAGCATTTTGAGTTCATTCTGATGACAATAGCATGAAGCACTATGATGATGGGCATGGTGCATTGTGATGACAGTGTTCATGGAGCAATGAGATGAAAAGGTGCATGGAACATTGTAGTTACAAGTGTCTTGGAGCTTTGTGATGAGAAGGGCATGCAGCTTTGTGATAAGAAGGCCATGGAGGATTCTGATGACATGCGTCATGGAGCTTTGTGATGACAAGAGCATGGAGCATTGTGATGAGAAGTCTATGGAACATTCTGATGACCTGCATCATGGAGCTTTGTGATGACAATGGCAAGAGGCATTGTGATTACAGGGGTCTTGGAGCATTGTGATGAAAAGGGCATGGATCATTGTGATTACAAAGGCATGGAGCCTTGTCATGACAGGGTTCAAGGAACATACTGACGACAAGTGTCAGGGAGCATTGTGATGACAAGTGTCATGGAGCACTGTGATGACAAGCATCATGGAGCCTTGTGATAACCGGGATCTTGGAGCATTGTGATGAAAAGTGAATGCATCATTGTGATGAAAAAGGCATGGTGCCTTGTCATGACAGGTTTCAAGGAGCACCCAGACGACAAGTGTCAGGGAGCATTGTGATGAAAAGAATATTGAGCATTGTGATGACAAAGGTCATGGAGCATTGTGATGAGAAGACCATGGATAATTG
Organism: Mesoplodon densirostris; assembly: GCF_025265405.1. Taxonomy (NCBI): domain Eukaryota; kingdom Metazoa; phylum Chordata; class Mammalia; order Artiodactyla; family Ziphiidae; genus Mesoplodon; species Mesoplodon densirostris. The sequence continues at coordinate 6,657,356 of NC_082682.1, forward strand.
GGATGACGAGCGTCATGGGGCGTTGTGATGACAAGTGTTATGGAACATTGTGATCACAAGGGTTTGGAGCATTGTGATGACAGAGGTCATGGAGCATTTTGATTTCATTGTGATGACAAAATCAGGAAGCATTATGATGAAAGGCATGGTGCATTGTGATGATAGGGTTCATGGAGCACTGAGATGAAAAGTGTCATGGAGCATTGTTATGACAGGTATCTTGAAGCATTGTGATGACAAGGGCATGGAGCATTGTGATGAGAAGGCCAAGGAGAATTCTGATGACATGCGTCATGGATCTTCGTGATGACAAGGGCATAGAGCCTTGTGATTACAGGGGTCTTGGAGCATTGAGATGAAAAGGGGCGTGGAGCATTGTGATTACAGTGGTAAAGGAGCATTGTGATGACAAGGGAATTGAGAATTGTGATGAAATAGGCATGGAACCTTTTCATGACAGGGTTCAAGGAGGATTCTGCTGACAAGTGTCTGGGAGCATTGTGATGACAAAAGTCATGAAGCACTGTGATGACAGGGGTAATGGAGCATTGTGATGAGAAGGTCATGGAGCATTGGGCTCAAAATATTCATGGAGTATTGTGATGACAAGGGAATGGAGCACTGTGATGACAAGGGAATGGAGCATTGAGATGAGTAGACCATGGAGCCTTGTGATGACAAGTCTCATGGAGCATTCTGATGAAACGGGGTATGGAGCATAGTGATTACAGGGGTCTTGGAGCATTGTGATGACAATGGCGTGGAGCATTTTGATGAGAAGTCCATGGAGCTTTCTGATGATATGTGTCATGGAGTTTTGTGATGAAAAGGGCAAGGAGCTTTTTGATTACAGGTGTCTTGGAGCACTGTGATGACAATGGTCATGGAGCCTTGTGATGAACAGGCCATGGAATATTTTGATGGCAGGGGTCATGGAGCAAACATTGTTATGACAGTGGTAATGGAGCATTGTGATGACAAAGGCATGGAGCATTTTGATGAGAAGGGTATCGAGCATTTTGATGACAAGCATCATGGAGCTTTGGGATGACAAAGTCATGGAGCAATGTGATGAGAGGGTTCATGGAGCATTGTGATGACAATGGCATGGAACATTGTGATGCCAAACGTAATGGACCTTTGTGATGACAAATGTCATGTAGCATTTTGATGACAAGGGCATGGTGTATTGTGATGAGTAAGACAGAGAGAAATGTGATGACAGGGTCATCGAGAAGATGGATGAACAGTGTCATGGAACATTTTGATGACAGTGGTTATGGATCATTGTGATATCAAGGGTCATCGAGCATTGTGATGAAAAGGGTCATGGTGCATTTTGATGACAGGGTTATAATACATTGTGATGTCAGCGGTCATGGAGCACTGTGATGATAAGTGCATGTAGCATTGTGATGACAGGGGTCATGGAACATTGTGATGACATGGTTGTGGGAGTATTGTGATGACCAGTGATGGAAAATTGTGATATCAGTGGTGAGAGAGCATTTTGATGAGAAGTGCTTGGAGAAATTTGAGGACAAGGTTTATGGAGCATTGTGATGACAAGCTTGTGGAGAATTGTGATGACAAGTGCATGGCATATTGTGATGACATGTGTCATGGAGCATTGTGCTGACAAGCACATGGAGAATTGTGGTGACAATGGCATGGAGCATTGTGATGACAGAGGCATGACGAATTGGCCTGAGAAGTTTCATGGATTATTGTGATGACAGTGGGCATCGTGAATTGTGATGAAAAGGGCACGGAGCATTGGCATGACAAGTTTATGGATTATTGTGAAGACAGGTGTCCGGGAGCATTGTGATGACATATGTTCTGGTCCATTGTGATGAGAATGGCATGGAGAATTGTGAGGCCAAGTGTCATGGAGGATTGTGATGTCAAACGTAATGGAGCGTTGTGATGACAAGGTCTTGGAGCATTGTGATGACAAGGGCAAGGAGCATTGTGATGACAAGGGCCATTGAGAAGTTTGATGACAAGGTCTTGAAGCATTGTGATGACAAGCGCATGTACCTTGCTATGACAGTGGTCATGGAGCATTGCGATTACAAATGCATGGAGAATGGTGATGACAAGAGCATGTAACATTGTGATGAGAAGTGTTTTGGAGCATTGTGATGACAAGGACGTAGAGAATTGTGATGACAGGGACATGGAGCATTGTGAGGACCAGGGCATGTAGCACTGTGATGACAAGAACGTGGAGCATTGTGATGATAAGTCCATGGATAATAGTGATGACGAGTGTCATGGAGCACTGTAATGGTAAGGGGCATGGAGCATTGTGATGACAAGGGAATGGAGCATTGTGATGACAATGTCCTGGAGCATTTAATGAGAAGACCATGGAGCCATGTGATGACAAGTCTCATGAAGCATTCTCACGAAAATCGGCATGGAGCATTGTGATTTCTGTGGTCTTGGAGCTTTGTGATGTATAGGGCATGGAGCCTTGTGATGAAAATGGCATGGAGCCTTGCCATGACAGGGTTCCAAGAGCATATTGACATCAAGTGTCAGGGACCACTGTGATGACAAGTGTATTGAGCATGGTGATTCCAAAGCTCATGGAGCATTGTGATGAGAACACCATGGATAATTTTGATGACGAGCGTCATGGGGAGTTGTGAGGACAAGTGTTATGGAACATTGTGATCACAAGGGATTGGAGCCTTGTGATGACAGAGGTCATGGAGCATTTTGAGTTCATTCTGATGACAATAGCATGAAGCACTATGATGATGGGCATGGTGCATTGTGATGACAGTGTTCATGGAGCAATGAGATGAAAAGGTGCATGGAACATTGTAGTTACAAGTGTCTTGGAGCTTTGTGATGAGAAGGGCATGCAGCTTTGTGATAAGAAGGCCATGGAGGATTCTGATGACATGCGTCATGGAGCTTTGTGATGACAAGAGCATGGAGCATTGTGATGAGAAGTCTATGGAACATTCTGATGACCTGCATCATGGAGCTTTGTGATGACAATGGCAAGAGGCATTGTGATTACAGGGGTCTTGGAGCATTGTGATGAAAAGGGCATGGATCATTGTGATTACAAAGGCATGGAGCCTTGTCATGACAGGGTTCAAGGAACATACTGACGACAAGTGTCAGGGAGCATTGTGATGACAAGTGTCATGGAGCACTGTGATGACAAGCATCATGGAGCCTTGTGATAACCGGGATCTTGGAGCATTGTGATGAAAAGTGAATGCATCATTGTGATGAAAAAGGCATGGTGCCTTGTCATGACAGGTTTCAAGGAGCACCCAGACGACAAGTGTCAGGGAGCATTGTGATGAAAAGAATATTGAGCATTGTGATGACAAAGGTCATGGAGCATTGTGATGAGAAGACCATGGATAATTGGGATGACGAGCGTCATGGGGCGTTGTGATGACAAGTGTTATGGAACATTGTGATCACAAGGGTTTGGAGCATTGTGATGACAGAGGTCATGGAGCATTTTGATTTCATTGTGATGACAAAATCAGGAAGCATTATGATGAAAGGCATGGTGCATTGTGATGATAGGGTTCATGGAGCACTGAGATGAAAAGTGTCATGGAGCATTGTTATGACAGGTATCTTGAAGCATTGTGATGACAAGGGCATGGAGCATTGTGATGAGAAGGCCAAGGAGAATTCTGATGACATGCGTCATGGATCTTCGTGATGACAAGGGCATAGAGCCTTGTGATTACAGGGGTCTTGGAGCATTGAGATGAAAAGGGGCGTGGAGCATTGTGATTACAGTGGTAAAGGAGCATTGTGATGACAAGGGAATTGAGAATTGTGATGAAATAGGCATGGAACCTTTTCATGACAGGGTTCAAGGAGGATTCTGCTGACAAGTGTCTGGGAGCATTGTGATGACAAAAGTCATGAAGCACTGTGATGACAGGGGTAATGGAGCATTGTGATGAGAAGGTCATGGAGCATTGGGCTCAAAATATTCATGGAGTATTGTGATGACAAGGGAATGGAGCACTGTGATGACAAGGGAATGGAGCATTGAGATGAGTAGACCATGGAGCCTTGTGATGACAAGTCTCATGGAGCATTCTGATGAAACGGGGTATGGAGCATAGTGATTACAGGGGTCTTGGAGCATTGTGATGACAATGGCGTGGAGCATTTTGATGAGAAGTCCATGGAGCTTTCTGATGATATGTGTCATGGAGTTTTGTGATGAAAAGGGCAAGGAGCTTTTTGATTACAGGTGTCTTGGAGCACTGTGATGACAATGGTCATGGAGCCTTGTGATGAACAGGCCATGGAATATTTTGATGGCAGGGGTCATGGAGCAAACATTGTTATGACAGTGGTAATGGAGCATTGTGATGACAAAGGCATGGAGCATTTTGATGAGAAGGGTATCGAGCATTTTGATGACAAGCATCATGGAGCTTTGGGATGACAAAGTCATGGAGCAATGTGATGAGAGGGTTCATGGAGCATTGTGATGACAATGGCATGGAACATTGTGATGCCAAACGTAATGGACCTTTGTGATGACAAATGTCATGTAGCATTTTGATGACAAGGGCATGGTGTATTGTGATGAGTAAGACAGAGAGAAATGTGATGACAGGGTCATCGAGAAGATGGATGAACAGTGTCATGGAACATTTTGATGACAGTGGTTATGGATCATTGTGATATCAAGGGTCATCGAGCATTGTGATGAAAAGGGTCATGGTGCATTTTGATGACAGGGTTATAATACATTGTGATGTCAGCGGTCATGGAGCACTGTGATGATAAGTGCATGTAGCATTGTGATGACAGGGGTCATGGAACATTGTGATGACATGGTTGTGGGAGTATTGTGATGACCAGTGATGGAAAATTGTGATATCAGTGGTGAGAGAGCATTTTGATGAGAAGTGCTTGGAGAAATTTGAGGACAAGGTTTATGGAGCATTGTGATGACAAGCTTGTGGAGAATTGTGATGACAAGTGCATGGCATATTGTGATGACATGTGTCATGGAGCATTGTGCTGACAAGCACATGGAGAATTGTGGTGACAATGGCATGGAGCATTGTGATGACAGAGGCATGACGAATTGGCCTGAGAAGTTTCATGGATTATTGTGATGACAGTGGGCATCGTGAATTGTGATGAAAAGGGCACGGAGCATTGGCATGACAAGTTTATGGATTATTGTGAAGACAGGTGTCCGGGAGCATTGTGATGACATATGTTCTGGTCCATTGTGATGAGAATGGCATGGAGAATTGTGAGGCCAAGTGTCATGGAGGATTGTGATGTCAAACGTAATGGAGCGTTGTGATGACAAGGTCTTGGAGCATTGTGATGACAAGGGCAAGGAGCATTGTGATGACAAGGGCCATTGAGAAGTTTGATGACAAGGTCTTGAAGCATTGTGATGACAAGCGCATGTACCTTGCTATGACAGTGGTCATGGAGCATTGCGATTACAAATGCATGGAGAATGGTGATGACAAGAGCATGTAACATTGTGATGAGAAGTGTTTTGGAGCATTGTGATGACAAGGACGTAGAGAATTGTGATGACAGGGACATGGAGCATTGTGAGGACCAGGGCATGTAGCACTGTGATGACAAGAACGTGCAGCATTGTGATGATAAGTCCATGGATAATAGTGATGACGAGTGTCATGGAGCACTGTAATGGTAAGGGGCATGGAGCATTGTGATGACAAGGGAATGGAGCATTGTGATGACAATGTCCTGGAGCATTTAATGAGAAGACCATGGAGCCATGTGATGACAAGTCTCATGAAGCATTCTCACGAAAATCGGCATGGAGCATTGTGATTTCTGTGGTCTTGGAGCTTTGTGATGTATAGGGCATGGAGCCTTGTGATGAAAATGGCATGGAGCCTTGCCATGACAGGGTTCCAAGAGCATATTGACATCAAGTGTCAGGGACCACTGTGATGACAAGTGTATTGAGCATGGTGATTCCAAAGCTCATGGAGCATTGTGATGAGAACACCATGGATAATTTTGATGACGAGCGTCATGGGGAGTTGTGAGGACAAGTGTTATGGAACATTGTGATCACAAGGGATTGGAGCCTTGTGATGACAGAGGTCATGGAGCATTTTGAGTTCATTCTGATGACAATAGCATGAAGCACTATGATGATGGGCATGGTGCATTGTGATGACAGTGTTCATGGAGCAATGAGATGAAAAGGTGCATGGAACATTGTAGTTACAAGTGTCTTGGAGCTTTGTGATGAGAAGGGCATGCAGCTTTGTGATAAGAAGGCCATGGAGGATTCTGATGACATGCGTCATGGAGCTTTGTGATGACAAGAGCATGGAGCATTGTGATGAGAAGACCATGGATAATGGTGATGACGAGCGTCATGGGGCGTTGTGATGAAAAGTGTTATGGAACATTGAGATCTCAAGGCTTTAGAGCATTGTGATGGCAGATGTCATGGAGCATTTTGATTTCATTTTGGTTACAATAGCGTGAAGCAATATGATGATGGGCATGTTGCATTGTGAATACAGGGTTCATGGAGCTTTGAGAGAAAAAGTGGCATGGAGCTTTGTGATTACAGGGTTTTTGGAGCATTGTGATGACAAGGGCACGGAACACTGTGATACATGGGTCATGTAGGATTGTAACGACAAGGGAATTGAGAAATGTGATGACAAGAGCATGGAGCATTTTGATGAGAAGTGTCATGGAGCATTGTGATGACAACTCTCTTGAGCATTGTGATGACAAAGATCATGGATCACTGTGATGACATGTGTCATGGAGCATTGTGATGAGTAGGTCATGGAGCATTGGGCTGAAAATATTCATGGAGTATTGTGGTGACAGGTGTCATGGATCCTTTTGATAGCAAGGGAATGGATCATTGTGATGACAAGGTCCTGGAGCATAGTGATGAGAAGACCATGGAGCCTTGTGATGACAAGTCTAATGGAGCATTCTGATGAAAAGGGGCATGGAGCATTGTGATTACAGGGCCCTGGAGCATTGTAATGACAAGAGCAAGGAGCTTTGTGATGAGAAGGCCATGGAGCATTCTCATGATTGTGTCATGGTGTTTTGTGATGACAAGGGCATGGACCATAGTGATTGCAGGCGTCTTGGAGCTTTGTGATGACAAGGGTCATGGAGCCTTGTGAGGAGAAGGCCGTGGGACATTATGATGGCAGGGGTCATGGAGCATTGTTATGACGGGTGTAATGGAGCATTGTGATGAAAAGGGCACGGAACATAGGTCTATAAAATTTCATGGATTATTGTGATGACAGTGGGTATGGAGCATTGTGATGACAAGGGCTCCGAACACTGTGATACATGGGTCATGGAGGATTGTAATGACATGGGCATGGAGCATTGTGATGAGAAGGGCATCGAGAATTGTGATGACAAGAGTCATGGAACTTTGTGATGACAAGGGCATGGAGCATATGATGAGAGGTTTCAGGGAGCATTGTGATGACAATGGCATGGAGCATTGTGATGCCAAGGGTGATGGATCTGTGTGATAACAAATGTCACGGAGCAGTTTGATGACAAGGGCATGGTGCATTGTGATGAGAAGGGCAGGGAGCATTGTGATGACACGTGTTATGGAACATTATGATGTCATGGCTCATGGAGAATTGTGATGATAGGGGCATGTAGCATGGTGATGACAGGTCTCATGGAACATTGTGAGATGACAAGTGTTTGGAGCATTGTGATGACAAACATCTTGGATCATTGAGATGACAAGGGCATGGAGTAGTGTGATGACAGGCATCATGGAGCATTGTGATGAGTGTGTTATGGAACATTGTGATCACCAGGGTTTGTAGCCTAGTGATGACAGAGGTCATGGATCATGTTGATTTCAAGGAGCATGGAACATTGTGATGACAAGGGCATGAAGCAATGTGATCCCAAGTTTCAGGGAGGATTGTGATGACAATGGTAAAGGAGAATTGTGATGAGAATCACATGGAGCATTGTGATGACAAGGTCATGTAGCATTTTGCTGACAAAGGCATGGAGCATTGTGATGACAAGTGTCATGGAACATTGTGATAACAGGGGTCATAGAGCATTAGGATGACAAGAGCATGGACCATTTTGATGAGAAGAGTCATGGAGCATTTTGATGACAAGAGCCACAGATCATTGTGTTGTCAGGGGTCATTGAGCGTTGTGATGGCAGTGGTCATGGAGGATTGTGCTGAAAATGTTCTTGGAGCATTGTGAACACAAGGGAATGGAGCATTGTGGTGACAATATCCTGGAGCATAGTGCTGAGATGACCATGGTGTCTTTTGATGACAAGTCTCATGGAGCAAGCTAATGGAAAGGGGCATGGAGCATTGTGATTACAGTTGTCTTGGAGCATTGTGATGACAAGAGCATGGAGCATTGTGATGAGAAGTCCATGGAACATTCTGATGACCTGCATCATGGAGCTTTGTGATGACAATGGCAAGAGGCATTGTGATTACAGGGGTCTTGGAGCATTGTGATGAAAAGGGCATGGATCATTGTGATGACAAAGGCATGGAGCCTTGTCATGACAGGGTTCAAGGAACATACTGACGACAAGTGTCAGGGAGCATTGTGATGACAAGTGTCATGGAGCACTGTGATGACAAGCATCATGGAGCCTTGTGATAACCGGGATCTTGGAGCATTGTGATGAAAAGTGAATGCATCATTGTGATGAAAAAGGCATGGTGCCTTGTCATGACAGGTTTCAAGGAGCACCCAGACGACAAGTGTCAGGGAGCATTGTGATGAAAAGAATATTGAGCATTGTGATGACAAAGGTCATGGAGCATTGTGATGAGAAGACCATGGATAATTGGGATGACGAGCGTCATGGGGCGTTGTGATGACAAGTGTTATGGAACATTGTGATCACAAGGGTTTGGAGCATTGTGATGACAGAGGTCATGGAGCATTTTGATTTCATTGTGATGACAAAATCAGGAAGCATTATGATGAAAGGCATGGTGCATTGTGATGATAGGGTTCATGGAGCACTGAGATGAAAAGTGTCATGGAGCATTGTTATGACAGGTATCTTGAAGCATTGTGATGACAAGGGCATGGAGCATTGTGATGAGAAGGCCAAGGAGAATTCTGATGACATGCGTCATGGATCTTCGTGATGACAAGGGCATAGAGCCTTGTGATTACAGGGGTCTTGGAGCATTGAGATGAAAAGGGGCGTGGAGCATTGTGATTACAGTGGTAAAGGAGCATTGTGATGACAAGGGAATTGAGAATTGTGATGAAATAGGCATGGAACCTTTTCATGACAGGGTTCAAGGAGGATTCTGCTGACAAGTGTCTGGGAGCATTGTGATGACAAAAGTCATGAAGCACTGTGATGACAGGGGTAATGGAGCATTGTGATGAGAAGGTCATGGAGCATTGGGCACAAAATATTCATGGAGTATTGTGATGACAAGGGAATGGAGCACTGTGATGACAAGGGAATGGAGCATTGAGATGAGTAGACCATGGAGCCTTGTGATGACAAGTCTCATGGAGCATTCTGATGAAACGGGGTATGGAGCATAGTGATTACAGGGGTCTTGGAGCATTGTGATGACAATGGCGTGGAGCATTTTGATGAGAAGTCCATGGAGCTTTCTGATGATATGTGTCATGGAGTTTTGTGATGAAAAGGGCAAGGAGCTTTGTGATTACAGGTGTCTTGGAGCACTGTGATGACAATGGTCATGGAGCCTTGTGATGAATAGGCCGTGGAATATTTTGATGGCAGGGGTCATGGAGCAAACATTGTTATGACAGTGGTAATGGAGCATTGTGATGACAAAGGCATGGAGCATTTTGATGAGAAGGGTATCGAGCATTTTGATGACAAGCATCATGGAGCTTTGGGATGACAAAGTCATGGAGCAATGTGATGAGAGGGTTCATGGAGCATTGTGATGACAATGGCATGGAACATTGTGATGCCAAACGTAATGGACCTTTGTGATGACAAATGTCATGTAGCATTTTGATGACAAGGGCATGGTGTATTGTGATGAGTAAGACAGAGAGAAATGTGATGACAGGGTCATCGAGCAGATGGATGAACAGTGTCATGGAACATTTTGATGACAGGGGTTATGGATCATTGTGATATCAAGGGTCATCGAGAATTGTGATGAAAAGGGTCATGGTGCATTTTGATGACAGGGGTTATAATACATTGTGATGTCAGCGGTCATGGAGCACTGTGATGATAAGTGCATGTAGCATTGTGATGACAGGGGTCATGGAACATTGTGATGACATGGTTGTGGGAGTATTGTGATGACCAGTGATGGAAAATTGTGATATCAGTGGTGAGAGAGCATTTTGATGAGAAGTGCTTGGAGAAATTTGAGGACAAGGTTTATGGAGCATTGTGATGACAAGCTTGTGGAGAATTGTGATGACAAGTGCATGGCATATTGTGATGACATGTGTCATGGAGCATTGTGCTGACAAGCACATGGAGAATTGTGGTGACAATGGCATGGAGCATTGTGATGACAGAGGCATGACGAATTGGCCTGAGAAGTTTCATGGATTATTGTGATGACAGTGGGCATGGTGAATTGTGATGAAAAGGGCACGGAGCATTGGCATGACAAGTTTATGGATTATTGTGAAGACAGGTGTCCGGGAGCATTGTGATGACATATGTTCTGGTCCATTGTGATGAGAATGGCATGGAGAATTGTGAGGCCAAGTGTCATGGAGGATTGTGATGTCAAACGTAATGGAGCGTTGTGATGACCAGGTCTTGGAGCATTGTGATGACAAGGGCAAGGAGCATTGTGATGACAAGGGCCATTGAGAAGTTTGATGACAAGGTCTTGAAGCATTGTGATGACAAGCGCATGTACCTTGCTATGACAGTGGTCATGGAGCATTGCGATTACAAATGCATGGAGAATGGTGATGACAAGAGCATGTAACATTGTGATGAGAAGTGTTTTGGAGCATTGTGATGACAAGGACGTAGAGAATTGTGATGACAGGGACATGGAGCATTGTGAGGACCAGGGCATGGAGCACTGTGATGACAAGAACGTGGAGCATTGTGATGAGAAGTCCATGGATAATTGTTATGACGAGTGTCATGGAGCACTGTAATGACAAGGGGCATGGAGCATTGTGAGGACAGGTGTCATGGAGCATTGTGGTGATAGGGGTCATGGAGCATTGTGAGGACAAGTGTCATGGAGCATTCTGATGACAAGCTTGTGGAGTATTGTGATGAAAATGGCATGGAGAATTGTGATGGAAAGGGTATGGATCATTGTAATGAAAAAGGCATGGATCCTTTTCATGACAGGATTCAAGGAGCATTCCGAAGACAAGTGTCACGGATCATTGTGATGACAAGTGTATTGAGCATTGTGATGACAAAGGTCATGGAGCATTGAGATGACAAGGGCATGGAGTATTGTGATGACAGGCATCATGGAGCGTTGTGATGACAAGTGTTATGGAACATTGTGATCACACGGGTTTGGAGCATTGCGATGACAGAGTTCATGGATCATATTGATTTCAAGGAGCATGGATCTTTGTGATGACAAGGACATGAAGCAATGTGATCCCAAGATGCATGGAGGATTGTGATGACAATGGTAATGGAGGAATGTGATGACAAGTGCATGGAGCATTGTGATGAAAAGGTCATGTAGCGTTTTGGTGACAAAGGCATGGAGCATTGTCATGACAAGTGTCATCGAGCACTATGATGACAAACGTCACGTAGCATTGTGATTACAGGGGTCATGGAGCATTGGGATGGCACGGCCAAGGATCATTGTGTTGACAAGTGATATGGAGAATTTTGATGACAAGAGTCCCGGATCATTGTGTTGTCAGGGGTCATGGAGCGTTGTGATGACAGTTGTCATGGAGCATTGGGATGACAAGGGACATGGAGCATTGTGATCATAATGTTATGGAGCATTGGGCTGAAAATGTTCATGGAGTATTGTGATGAGAGGTGTCATGGAGCATTGTGATGACAAGGGAATGGAGCATTGTGATGACAATGTCCTGGAGCATTTAATGAGAAGACCATGGAGCCATGTGATGACAAGTCTCATGGAGCATTCTCACGAAAATCGGCATGGAGCATTGTGATTTCTGTGGTCTTGGAGCTTTGTGATGTATAGGGCATGGAGCCTTGTGATGAAAATGGCATGGAGCCTTGCCATGACAGGGTTCCAAGAGCATATTGACATCAAGTGTCAGGGAACACTGTGATGACAAGTGTATTGAGCATGGTGATTCTAAAGCTCATGGAGCATTGTGATGAGAACACCATGGATAATTTTGATGACGAGCGTCATGGGGAGTTGTGAGGACAAGTGTTATGGAACATTGTGATCACAAGGGATTGGAGCCTTGTGATGACAGAGGTCATGGATCATTTTGAGTTCATTCTGATGACAATAGCATGAAGCACTATGATGATGGGCATGGTGCATTGTGATGACAGTGTTCATGGAGCAATGAGATGAAAAGGTGCATGGAACATTGTAGTTACAAGTGTCTTGGAGCTTTGTGATGAGAAGGGCATGCAGCTTTGTGATAAGAAGGCCATGGAGGATTCTGATGACATGCGTCATGGAGCTTTGTGATGACAAGAGCATGGAGCATTGTGATGAGAAGACCATGGATAATATTGATGATGAGCGTCATGGGGCGTTGTGATGAAAAGTGTTATGGAACATTGAGATCTCAAGGCTTTAGAGCATTGTGATGGCAGATGTCATGGAGCATTTTGATTTCATTTTGGTTACAATAGCGTGAAGCAATATGATGATGGACATGTTGCATTGTGAATACAGGGTTCATGGAGCTTTGAGAGAAAAAGTGGCATGGAGCTTTGTGATTACAGGGTTTTTGGAGCATTGTGATGACAAGGGCACGGAACACTGTGATACATGGGTCATGTAGGATTGTAACGACAAGGGCATGGATAATTGTGATGACAAGAGCATGTAACATTGTGATGAGAAGTGTCATGGAGTATTGTGATGACAAAGACGTAGAGAATTGTGATGACAAGGGACATGGAGCATTGTGATGAACAGGCCGTGGAATATTTTGATGGCAGGGGTCATGGAGCAAACATTGTTATGACAGTGGTAATGGAACATTTTGATGACAAAGGCATGGTGCATTTTGATGAGAAGGGTATCGAGCATTTTGATGACAAGCATCATGGAGCTTCGGGATGACAAAGTCATGGAGCAATGTGATGAGAGGGTTCATGGAGCATTGTGATGACAATGGCATGGAGCATTGTGATGCCAAACGTAATGGACCTTTGTGATGACAAATGTCATGTAGCATTTTGATGACAAGTGCATGGTGCATTGTGATGAGTAAGACAGAGAGAAATGTGATGACAGGGTCATCGAGCAGATGGATGAACAGTGTCATGGAACATTTTGATGACATGGGTTATGGATCATTGTGATATCAAGGGTCATCGAGCATTGTGATGAAAAGGGTCATGGTGCATTTTGATGACAGGGGTTATAATACATTGTGATGTCAGCGGTCATGGAGCACTGTGATGATAAGGGCATGTAGCATTGTGATGACAGGGGTCATGGAACATTGTGATGACATGGTTGTGGGAGTATTGTGATGACCAGTGATGGAAAATTGTGATATCAGTGGTGAGAGAGCATTTTGAAGAGAAGTGCTTGGAGAAATTTGAGGACAAGGTTTATGGAGCATTGTGATGACAAGCTTGTGGAGAATTGTGATGACAAGTGCATGGCATATTTTGATGACATGTGTCATGGAGCATTGTGCTGACAAGCATATGGAGCATTGTGGTGACAATGGCATGGAGCATTGTGATGACAGAGGCATGACGAATTGGCCTGAGAAGTTTCATGGATTATTGTGATGACAGTGGGCATGGTGAATTGTGATGAAAAGGGCACGGAGCGTTGGCATGACAAGTTTATGGATTATTGTGAAGACAGGTGTCCGGGAGCATTGTGATGACATATGTTCTGGTCTATTGTGATGAGAATTGCATGGAGAATTGTGAGGCCAAGTGTCATGGAGGATTGTGATGTCAAACGTAATGGAGCGTTGTGATGACAAGGGCAAGGAGCATTGTGATGAAAAGGGCCATTGAGAAGTTTGATGACAAGGTCTTGAAGCATTGTGATGACAAGCACATGTACCTTGCTATGACAGTGGTCATGGAGCATTGCGATTACAAATGCATGGAGAATGGTGATGACAAGAGCATGTAACATTGTGATGAGAAGTGTTTTGGAGCATTGTGATGACAAGGACGTAGAGAATTGTGATGACAGGGACATGGAGCATTGTGAGGACCAGGGCATGGAGCACTGTGATGACAAGAACGTGGAGCATTGTGATGAGAAGTCCATGGATAATTGTTATGACGTGTGTCATGGAGCACTGTAATGACAAGGGGCATGGAGCATTGTGAGGACCGGTGTCATGGAGCATTGTGGTGATAGGGGTCATGGAGCATTGTGAGGACAAGTGTCATGGAGCATTCTGATGACAAGCTTGTGGAGTATTGTGATGAAAATGGCATGGAGAATTGTGATGGAAAGGGTATGGATCATTGTAATGAAAAAGGCATGGATTCCTTTCATGACAGGATTCAAGGAGCATTCCGAAGACAAGTGTCACGGATCATTGTGATGACAAGTGTATTGAGCATTGTGATGACAAAGGTCATGGAGCATTGAGATGACAAGGGCATGGAGTATTGTGATGACAGGCATCATGGAGCGTTGTGATGACAAGTCTTATGGAACATTGTGATCACACGGGTTTGGAGCATTGCGATGACAGAGTTCATGGATCATATTGATTTCAAGGAGCATGGATCTTTGTGATGACAAGGACATGAAGCATTGTGATCCCAAGATGCATGGAGGATTGTGATGACAATGGTAATGGAGGAATGTGATGACAAGCGCATGGAGCATTGTGATGAAAAGGTCATGTAGCGTTTTGGTGACAAAGGCATGGAGCATTGTCATGACAAGTGTCATGGAGCACTATGATGACAAACGTCACGTAGCATTGTGATTACAGGGGTCATGGAGCATTGGGATGTCACGGCCAAGGATCATTGTGTTGACAAGTGATATGGAGAATTTTGATGACAAGAGTCCCGGATCATTGTGTTGTCAGGGGTCATGGAGCGTTGTGATGACAGTTGTCCTGGAGCATTGGGATGACAAGGGTCATGGAGCATTGTGATCATAAGGTTATGGAGCATTGGGCTGAAAATGTTCATGGAGTATTGTGATGAGAGGTGTCATGGAGCATTGTGATGACAAGGGAATGGAGCATTGTGATGACAATGTCCTGGAGCATTTAATGAGAAGACCATGGAGCCATGTGATGACAAGTCTCATGGAGCATTCTCACAAAAATCGGCATGGAGCATTGTGATTTCTGTAGTCTTGGAGCTTTGTGATGAATAGGGCATGGAGCCTTGTGATGAAAATGGCATGGAGCCTTGCCATGACAGGGTTCCAAGAGCATATTGACATCAAGTGTCAGGGACCACTGTGATGACAAGTGTATTGAGCATGGTGATTCCAAAGCTCATGGCGCATTGTGATGAGAACACCATGGATAATTTTGATGACGAGCGTCATGGGGAGTTGTGAGGACAAGTGTTATGGAACATTGTGATCACAAGGGATTGGAGCCTTGTGATGACAGAGGTCATGGAGCATTTTGAGTTCATTCTGACGACAATAGCATGAAGCACTATAATGATGGGCATGGTGCATTGTGATGACAGTGTTCATGGAGCAATGAGATGAAAAGGTGCATGGAACATTGTAGTTACAAGTGTCTTGGAGCTTTGTGATGAGAAGGGCATGCAGCTTTGTGATAAGAAGGCCATGGAGGATTCTGATGGCATGCGTCATGGAGCTTTGTGATGACAAGTGCATGGAGCATTGTGATGAGAAGACCATGGATAATGGTGATGACGAGCGTCATGGAGCGTTGTGATGAAAAGTGTTATGGAACATTGAGATCTCAAGGCTTTAGAGCATTGTGATGGCAGATGTCATGGAGCATTTTGATTTCATTTTGGTTACAATAGCGTGAAGCAATATGATGATGGACATGTTGCATTGTGAATACAGGGTTCATGGAGCTTTGAGAGAAAAAGTGGCATGGAGCTTTGTGATTACAGGGTTTTTGGAGCATTGTGATGACAAGGGCACGGAACACTGTGATACATGGGTCATGTAGGATTGTAACGACAAGGGCATGGATAATTGTGATGACAAGAGCATGTAACATTGTGATGAGAAGTGTCATGGAGCATTGTGATGACAAAGACGTAGAGAATTTTGATGACAAGGGACATGGAGCATTGTGATGAACAGGCCGTGGAATATTTTGATGGCAGGAGTCATGGAGCAAACATTGTTATGACAGTGGTAATGGAGCATTTTGATGACAAAGGCATGGAGAATTTTGATGAGAAGGGTATCAAGCATTTTGATGACAAGCATCATGGAGCTTCGGGATGACAAAGTCATGGAGCAATGTGATGAGAGGGTTCATGGAGCATTGTGATGACAATGGCATGGAGCATTGTGATGCCAAACGTAATGGACCTTTGTGATGACAAATGTCATGTAGCATTTTGATGACAAGGGCATGGTGCATTGTGATGAGTAAGACAGAGAGAAATGTGATGACAGGGTCATCGAGCAGAAGGATGAAAAGTGTCATGGAACATTTTGATGACATGGGTTATGGATCATTGTGATATCAACGGTCATCGAGCATTGTGATGAAAAGTGTCATGGTGCATTTTGATGACAGGGGTTATAATACATTGTGATGTCAGCGGTCATGGAGCACTGTGATGATAAGGGCATGTAGCATTGTGATGACAGGGGTCATGGAACATTGTGATGACATGGTTGTGGGAGTATTGTGATGACCAGTGATGGAAAATTGTGATATCAGTGGTGAGAGAGCATTTTGATGAGAAGTGCTTGGAGAAATTTGAGGACAAGGTTTATGGAGCATTGTGATGACAAGCTTGTGGAGAATTGTGATGACAAGTGCATGGCATATTGTGATGACATGTGTCATGGAGCATTGTGCTGACAAGCATATGGAGCATTGTGGTGACAATGGCATGGAGCATTGTGATGACAGAGGCATGACGAATTGGCCTGAGAAGTTTCATGGATTATTGTGATGACAGTGGGCATGGTGAATTGTGATGAAAAGGGCACGGAGCGTTGGCATGACAAGTTTATGGATTATTGTGAAGACAGGTGTCCGGGAGCATTGTGATGACATATGTTCTGGTCCATTGTGATGAGAATGGCATGGAGAATTGTGAGGCCAAGTGTCATGGAGGATTGTGATGTCAAACGCAATGGAGCGTTGTGATGACGAGGGCAAGGAGCATTGTGATGACAAGGGCCATTGAGAAGTTTGATGACAAGGTCTTGAAGCATTGTGATGACAAGCGCATGTACCTTGCTATGACAGTGGTCATGGAGCATTGCGATTACAAATGCATGGAGAATGGTGATGACAAGAGCATGTAACATTGTGATGAGAAGTGTTTTGGAGCATTGTGATGACAAGGACGTAGAGAATTGTGATGACAGGGTCAAGGAGCATTGTGAGGACCAGGGCATGGAGCACTGTGATGACAAGAACGTGGAGCATTGTGATGAGAAGTCCATGGATAATTGTTATGACGAGTGTCATGGAGCACTGTAATGACAAGGGGCATGGAGCATTGTGAGGACAGGTGTCATGGAGCATTGTGGTGATAGGGGTCATGGAGAATTGTGAGGACAAGTGTCATGGAGCATTCTGATGACAAGCTTGTGGAGTATTGTGATGAAAATGGCATGGAGAATTGTGATGGAAATGGTATGGATCATTGTAATGAAAAAGGCATTTATTCCTTTCATGACAGGATTCAAGGAGCATTCCGAAGACAAGTGTCACGGATCATTGTGATGACAAGTGTATTGAGCATTGTGATGACAAAGGTCATGTAGCATTGAGATGACAAGGGCATGGAGTATTGTGATGACAGGCATCATGGAGCATTGTGATGACAAGTGTTATGGAACATTGTGATCACACGGGTTTGGAGCATTGCAATGACAGAGTTCATGGATCATATTGATTTCAAGGAGCATGGATCTTTGTGATAACAAGGACATGAAGCATTTTGATCCCAAGATGCATGGAGGATTGTGATGACAATGGTAATGGAGGGATGTGATGACAAGCGCATGGAGCATTGTGATGAAAAGGTCATGTAGCATTTTGGTGACAAAGGCATGGAGCATTGTCATGACAAGTGTCATGGAGCACTATGATGACAAACTTCACGTAGCATTGTGATTACAGGGGTCATGGAGCATTGGGATGGCACGGCCAAGGATCATTTTGTAGACAAGTGATATGGAGAATTTTGATGACAAGAGTCCCGGATCATTGTGTTTTCAGGGGTCATGGAGCGTTGTGATGACAGGTGTCATGGAGCATTGGGATGACAAGGGTCATGGAGCATTGTGATCATAAGGTTATGGAGCATTGGGCTGAAAATGTTCTTGGAGTATTGTGATGAGAGGTGTCATGGAGCATTGTGATGACAAGGGAATGGAGCATTGTGATGACAATGTCCTGGAGCATTTAATGAGAAGACCATGGAGCCATGTGATGACAAGTCTCATGGAGCATTCTCACGAAAATCGGCATGGAGCATTGTGATTTCTGTGGTCTTGGAGCTTTGTGATGAATAGGGCATTGAGCCTTGTGATGAAAATGGCATGGAGCCTTGCCATGACAGGGTTCCAAGAGCATATTGACATCAAGTGTCAGGGACCACTGTGATGACAAGTGTATTGAGCATGGTGATTCCAAAGCTCATGGAGCATTGTGATTAGAACACCATGGATAATTTTGATGACAAGCGTCATGGGGAGTTGTGAGGACAAGTGTTATGGATCATTGTGATCACAAGGGATTGGAGCCTTGTGATGACAGAGGTCATGGAGCATTTTGAGTTCATTCTGATGACAATAGCATGAAGCACTATGATGATGGGCATGGTGCATTGTGATGACAGTGTTCATGGAGCAATGAGATGAAAAGGTGCATGGAACATTGTAGTTACAAGTGTCTTGGAGCTTTGTGATGAGAAGGGCATGCAGCTTTGTGATAAGAAGACCATGGAAGATTCTGATGACATGCGTCATGGAGCTTTGTGATGACAAGAGCATGGAGCATTGTGATGAAAAGACCATGGATAATGGTGATGACGAGCGTCATGGGGCATTGTGATGAAAAGTGTTATGGAACATTGAGATCTCAAGGCTTTAGAGCATTGTGATGGTAGATGTCATGGAGCATTTTGATTTCATTTTGGTTACAATAGCGTGAAGCAATATGATGATGGACATGTTGCATTGTGAATACAGGGTTCATGGAGCTTTGAGAGAAAAAGTGGCATGGAGCTTTGTGATTACAGGGTTTTTGGAGCATTGTGATGACAAGGGCATGGAACACTGTGATACATGGGTCATGTAGGAATGTAACGACAAGGGCATGGATAATTGTGATGACAAGAGCATGTAACATTGTGATGAGAAGTGTCATGGAGCATTGTGATGACAAAGACGTAGAGAATTGTGATGACAAGGGACATGGAGCATTATGATGACCAGAGCATGGAGCATTGGTCTGACAAGTTTCATGGATTATTGTGATGACAAATGTCATGGAGCATTTTAGATGACAATTGCGTGGGGCATTGTGATGGGAAGAGCAGGGAGCATTGTGATGACAAGGTTTATGGAGCATTGTGATGACAAGGTTGTTGAGCATTGTGATGACAAGCGCAAGTCACATTTTGATGCCATGGGTCATGGAGCACAGTGCTTACAAGGTCATTCAGCTTTGTTATGACAAGGGTCATGGAGCATTGCAATGAAAAGGGGCATGGAGCATTGTGATTACAGGGGTCTAGGATCTTTGGATGACAGAGGTCATGGATCATTTTGATTTGATTGTGATGACAATAGCCTGAAGCATTATGATGATGGGCATTGTCCATTGAGATGACAGGTGTAATGGAGCATTGACATGAAAAGGGGCATGGAGCATTGTGATTACAGTGGTATAGGAGCATTGTGATGACAAGAGCATGGAGCATTGTGATGAAAAGTGCTTGGAGCCTTTTCATGACATGTTTCAAGGAGCATTCTGAAGACGAGTGTCAGGGAGCATTGTGATGACAACTCTCTTTAGCATTGTGATGACAAAGATCATGGAGCACTGTGATGACAGGTGTCATGGAGCATTGTGATGAGAAGGTCATGGAGCATTGGGCTGAAAATATTCATGGAGTATTGTGGTGAGAGGGTTCATGGATCCTTTTGATGGCAATGGAATGGAGCATTGTGATGACAAGGTCCTGGAGTATTGTGAAGAGAAGACCATGGAGCCTTGTGATGACAAGTCTAATGGAGCATTCTGATGAAAAGGGGCATGGAGCATTGTGATTACAGGGCCCTGGAGCCTTGTAATGACAAGAGCAAGGAGCATTGTGATGAGAAGGCCATGGAGCATTGTCTTGATTTGTGTCATGGTGTTTTGTGATGACAAGGGCATGGACCATTGTGATTGCAGGCATCTTGGAGCATTGTGATGACAAGGGTCATCGAGCCTTGTGAGGGGAAGGCCGTGGGACATTATGATGGCGGGGGTTATTGAGCATTGTTATGACGGGGGTAATGGAGCATAGTGATGAAAAGGTCACGGTACATAGGTCTATAAAATTTCATGGATTATTGTGATGACAGTGGGTATGGAGCATTGTGATGACAAGGGCTCCGAACACTGTGATACATGGGTCATGGAGGATTGTAATGACATGGGCATGAAGCATTGTGATGAGAAGGGCATTGAGAATTGTGATGACAAGCGTCATGGAGCTTTGTGATGACAAGGGTCATGGAGCTGTGTGATAACAAATGTCATGGAGCAGTTTGATGACAAGGGCATGGTGCATTGTGATGATAGGGTTCATGGAGCACTGACATGAAAAGTGTCATGGAGCATCGTTATGACAGGGGTCTTGGAGGATTGTGATGACAAGGACATGGAGCATTGTGATGAGAAGGCCAAGGAGAATTCTGATGACATCCGTCATGGAGCTTCGTGATGACAAGGGCATAGAGCATTGTGATTACAGGGGTCTTGGAGCATTGAGATGAAAAGGGGCATGGTGCATTTTGATTACAGGGGTAATGGAGCATTGTGATTACAAGGGAATCGAGCATTGTGATGAAATAGGCATGGAACCTTTTCATGAAAGGGTTCAAGGAGGATTCTGATGACAAGTGTCAGGGAGCATTGCGATGACAATAGTCATGAAGCACTGTGATGACAGGGCTAATGGAGCATTGTGATGAGAATGTCATGGAGCATTGGGCTGAAAATGTTCATGGAGTATTGTGATGAGAGGTGTCATGGACCCTTGTGATGACAAGGGATTGGAGCATTGAGATGAGAAGAACATGGAGCATTGTGATGACAAGTCTCATGGAGCATTCTGATGAAAAGTGGCATGGAGCATTGTGATTACAGGGGTCATGGAGCATTGTGATGACAATGGCATGGAGCAATTTGATGTGAAGGCCATGGAGCTTTCTGATGATATGTGTCATGGAGTTTTGTGATGAAAAGTGCATGGAGCATTGTGATTACATGGATCTTGGGGCACTGTGATGACAATGGTCATGGAGCCTTGTGATGAAAAGGCCGTGGAACATTTTGATGGCATGGGTCATGGAGCATTGTTATGACAATGGTAATGGAGCATTGTGATGACAAAGTCATGGAGCATTTTGATGAGAAGGGCATAGAGATTTGTGATGACAAGCATCATGGAGCTTTGAGATGACAAAGTCATGGAGCAATGTGATGAGAGGGTTCATGGAGCATTATGATGACGATGGCATGGAGCATTGTGATGCCAAAGGTCATGGACCTTTGTGATGACAAATGTCATGTAGCATTTTGATGACAAGGGCATGGTGCATTGTGATGAGTAGGACAGAAAGCAATGTGATGACAGGGTCATGAGGCAGTTGGATGAAAAGTGTCATGGAACATTTTGATGACAGGTGTTATGGATCATTGTGATGTCAAGGGTCATCGAGCATTGTAATGAAAATTGTCATGGTGCATTTTGATGACAGGGGTTATAGTACATTGTGATGTCAGGGGTCATGGAGCAGTGTGATGACATGGGTGAGGTAGTATTGTGACGACTAGTGATGGAACATTGTGATATCAGTGGTGAGAGAGGATTTTGATGAGAATTGCATGGAGAAATTTGATGACAAGTTTTATGTAGCATTGTGATGACAAGCTTGTGGAGAATTGTGATGACAAGTGCATGGCATATTGTGATGACATATGTCATGGAGCATTGTGCTGACAAGCACATGGAGCATTTTGGTGACAATGGCATGGAGCATTGTGATGACAGAGGCATTACGAATTGGTCTGAGAAGTTTCATGGATTATTGTGGTGACAGTGGGCATGGCGAATTGTGATGACAAGGGCATGGAGCATTGTGAGGACAAGTTTGTGGAGTATTGTGAAGACAGGTGTCCGGGAACATTGTGATGACATATGTCCTGGTCCATTGTGATGAGAATGGCATGGGTAATTGTGATGCCAAGTGTCATGGAGGATTGTGATGTCAAACGTAATGCAGCGTGTGATGACAAGGTCTTGGTGCATTGTGATGACAAGGGCCATTGAGAAGTTTGATGACAAGGTCGTGAAGCATTTTGATGACAAGCGCATGTACCTTGCTATGACAGGGGTCATGGAGCATTGCGATTACAAATGCATGGAGAATAGTGATGACAAGAGCATGTAACATTGTGATGAGAAGTGTTTTGGAGCATTGTGATGACAAGGACGTGGAGAATTGTGATGACAATGGACATGGAGCATTGTGAGGACCAGGGCATGGAGCACTGTGATGACAAGAACGTGCAGCATTGTGATGATAAGTCCATGGATAATAGTGATGACGAGTGTCATGGAGCACTGTAATGGTAAGGGGCATGGAGCATTGTGAGGAGAGCTGTCATGGAGTATTGTGGTGACAGGGGTCATGGAGCATTGTGATGACAGTTGTCATGGAGCTTTCTGATGACAAGCTTGTGGAATATTGAGATGACAATGGCATGGAGCATTGTGATGGAATGGGTATGGATAATTGTGATGAAAAAGGCATGGATCCTTTTCATGACAGGATTCAAGGAGCATTTCGAAGACAAGAGTCAGGGAGCATTGTGATGACAAGTGTATTGAGCATTGTGATGACAAAGGTCATGGAGCATTGAGATGACAAGGTCATGGAGTATGGTGATGACAGGCATCATGGAGCGTTGTGATGACAAGTGTTATGGAACATTGTGATCACACGTATTTGGAGCATTGCGATGACAGAGTTCATGGATCATATTGATTTCAAGGAGCATGGATCTTTGTGATGAAAAGGTCATGAAGCAATGTGATCCCAAGATGCATGTAGGATTGTGATGACAATGGTAATGGAGGAATATGATGACAAACGCATGGAGCATTGTGATGAAAAGGTCATGTAGCGTTTTGCTGACAAAGGCATGGACCATTGATATGACAAGTGTCATGGAGCACTGTGATGACAAATGTCACGTAGCAGTGTGATTATAGGGGTCAGGGAGCATTGGGATGACACGGCCAAGGATCATTGTGTTGACAAGTGTTATGGAGAATTTTGATGACAAGAGTCCTGGTTCATTGTGTTTTCAGGGGTCATGGAGCGTTGTGATGACAGTGGTCTTAGAGCATTGGGATGACAAGGGTCATGGAGCATTGTGATCATAAGGTCATGGAGCATTGGGCTGAAAATATTCATGGAGTATTGTGATGACAGGTGGCATGGAGCATTGTGATGACGAGGGAATGGAGCATTGTGATGACAATGTCCTGGAGCATTTAATGAGAAGACCATGGAGCCATGTGATGACAAGTCTCATGGAGCATTCTCACGAAAAGCGGCATGGAGCATTGTGATTACTGTGGTCTTGGAGCATTGTGATGAATAGGGCATGGAGCATTGTGATGAAAAATGCATGGAGCCTTGCCATGACAGGGTTCCAAGAGCATATTGACATCAAGTGTCAGGGACCATTGTGATGAAAAGTGTATTGAGCATTGTGAAGCCAAACTCATGGAGCATTGTGATGAGAAGACCATGGATAATATTGATGACGAGCGTCATGGGGCGTTGTGAGGACAAGTGTTATGGAACATTGTGATCACAAGGGATTGGAGCCTTGTGATGACAGAGGTCATGGAGCATTTTGAGTTCATTCTGATGACAATAGCATGAAGCACTATGATGATGGGCATGGTGCATTGTGATGACAGGGTTCATGGAACATTGAGATGAAAAGGGGCATGGAGCATTGTAGTTACAAGGGTCTTGGAGCTTTGTGATGACAAGGGCATGCAGCATTGTGATGAGAAGGCCATGGAGGATTCTGATGACATGCGTCATGGAGCTTTGTGATGACAAGGGCATGGAGCATTGTGATGAGAAGACCATGGATAATGGTGATGACGAGCGTCATGAGGCGTTGTGATGAAAAGTGCTGGGAACATTGTGATCCCAAGGGTTTAGAGCATTGTGATGGCAGATGTCATGGAGCATTTTGATTTCATTTTGATTACAATAGCGTGAAGCAATATGATGATGGACATGTTGCATTGTGATTACAGGGTTCTTGGAGCATTGTGATGACAAGGGCATGGAGCATTGTGATGAGAAGGCCATGGAGCATTCTGATGACTTGTGTCATGGAGATTTTGATGACAAGGGCATGAAGCACTGTTGTAACAGTGGTCTTAGAGCATTGTGATTACAAGGGTTATGGAGCCTTGTGATAAGAAGGCCGTGGAACATTGTGATGGCTGGGGTCATGGAGCATTGTTATGACAGTGGCAATGGAGCATTGTGATAACAAGGGCAAGGAACATTGGTCTGAAAAATTTCATGGATTATTGTGATGAGAGTGGGCATGAAGCATTGTGATAACAAGGGCACGGAACACTGTGATACATGGGTCATGTAGGATTGTAACGACAAGGGAATGGAGAATTGTGATGACAAGAGCATGTAACATTGTGATGAGAAGTGTCATGGAGCATTGTGATGACAACTCTCTTGAGCATTGTGATGACAAAGATCATGGATCACTGTAATGATATGTGTCATGGAGCATTGTGATGAGTAGGTCATGGAGCATTGGGCTGAAAATATTCATGGAGTATTGTGGTGACAGGTGTCATGGATCCTTTTGATAGCAAGGGAATGGAGCATTGTGATGACAAGGTCCTGGAGCATAGTGATGAGAAGACCATGGAGCCTTGTGATGACAAGTCTAATGGAGAATTCTGATGAAAAGGGGCATGGAGCATTGTGATTACAGGGCCCTGGAGCATTGTAATGACAAGAGCAAGGAGCTTTGTGATGAGAAGGCCATGGAGCATTCTCATGATTTGTGTCATGGTGTTTTGTGATGACAAGGGCATGGACCATTGTGATTGCAGGCGTCTTGGAGCTTTGTGATGACAAGGGTCATGGAGCCTTGTGAGGAGAAGGCCGTGGGACATTATGATGGCAGGGGTCATGGAGCATTGTTATGACGGGTGTAATGGAGCATTGTGATGAAAAGGGCACGGAACATAGGTCTATAAAATTTCATGGATTATTGTGATGACAGTGGGTGTGGAGCATTAAGATGACAAGGGCTCGGAACACTGTGATACATGGGTCATGGAGGATTGTAATGACATGGGCATGGAGCATTGTGATGAGAAGTGCATCGAGAATTGTGATGACAAGCGTCATGGAACTTTGTGATGACAAGGGCATGGAGCATATAATGAGAGGTTTCAGGGAGCATTGTGATGACAATGGCATGGAGCATTGTGATGCCAAGGGTCATGGATCTGTGTGATAACAAATGTCACGGAGCAGTTTGATGACAAGGGCATGGTGCATTGTGATGAGAAGGGCAGGGAGCATTGTGATGACAGGTGTTATGGAACATTATGATGTCATGGCTCATGGAGAATTGTGATGATAGGGGCATGTAGCATGGTGATGACAGGTCTCATGGAACATTGTGAGATGACAAGTGTTTTGAGCATTGTGATGACAAACATCTTGGATCATTGAGATGACAAGGGCATGGAGTAGTGTGATGACAGGCATCATGGAGCATTGTGATGAGTGTGTTATGGAACATTATGATCACAAGGGTTTGGAGCCTAGTGATGACAGAGGTCATGGATCATGTTGATTTCAAGGAGCATGGAACATTGTGATGACAAGGGCATGAAGCAATGTGATCCCAAGTTTCAGGGAGGATTGTGATGACAATGGTAAAGGAGAATTGTGATGAGAATCACATGGAGCACTGTGATGACAAGGTCATGTAGCATTTTGCTGACAAAGGCATGGAGCATTGTGATGACAAGTGTCATGGAACATTGTGATAACAGGGGTCATAGAGCATTAGGATGACAAGAGCATGGACCATTTTGATGAGAAGAGTCATGGAGCATTTTGATGACAAGAGCCACAGATCATTGTGTTGTCAGGGGTCATTGAGCGTTGTGATGGCAGTGGTCATGGAGGATTGGGCTGAAAATGTTTTGGACCATTGTGAACACAAGGGAATGGAGCATTGTGGTGACAATATCCTGGAGCATTGTGCTGAGATGACCATGGTGTCTTTTGATGGCAAGTCTCATGGAGCAAGCTAATGGAAAGGGGCATGGAACATTGTGATTACAGTTGTCTTGGAGCATTGTGATGACAAGAGCATGGAGCATTGTGATGAGAAGTCCATGGAACATTCTGATGACATGCATCATGGAGCTTTGTGATGACAATGACAAGAGGCATTGTGATTACAGGGGTCTTGGAGCATTGTGATGAAAAGGGCATGGATCATTGTGATGACAAAGGCATGGAGCCTTGTCATGACAGGGTTCAAGGAACATACTGACGACAAGTGTCAGGGAGCATTGTGATGACAAGTGTCATGGAGCACTGTGATGACAAGCATCATGGAGCCTTGTGATAACTGGGATCTTGGAGCATTGTGATGAAAAGTGAATGCATCATTGTGATGAAAAAGGCATGGTGCCTTGTCATGACAGGTTTCAAGGAGCACCCAGACGACAAGTGTCAGGGAGCATTGTGATGAAAAGTGTATTGAGCATTGTGATGACAAAGGTCATGGAGCATTGTGATGAGAAGAACATGGATAATTGGGATGACGAGCGTCATGGGGCGTTGTGATGACAAGTGTTATGGAACATTGTGATCACAAGGGTTTGGAGCATTGTGATGACAGAGGTCATGGAGCATTTTGATTTCATTGTGATGACAAAATCATGAAGCATTATGATGAAGGGCATGGTGCATTGTGATGATAGGGTTCATGGAGCACTGAGATGAAAAGTGTCATGGAGCATTGTTATGACAGGTATCTTGAAGCATTGTGATGACAAGGGCATGGAGCATTGTGATGAGAAGGCCAAGGAGAATTCTGGTGACATGCGTCATGGATCTTCGTGATGACAAGGGCATAGAGCATTGTGATTACAGGGGTCTTGGAGCATTGAGATGAAAATGGGCGTGGAGCATTGTGATTACAGTGGTAAAGGAGCATTGTGATGACAAGGGAATTGAGAATTGTGATGAAATAGGCATGGAACCTTTTCATGACAGGGTTCAAGGAGGATTCTGCTGACAAGTGTCTGGGAGCATTGTGATGACAAAAGTCATGAAGCACTGTGATGACAGGGGTAATGGAGCATTGTGATGAGAAGGTCATGGAGCATTGGGCTCAAAATATTCATGGAGTATTGTGATGACAAGGGAATGGAGCACTGTGATGACAAGGGAATGGAGCATTGAGATGAGTAGACCATGGAGCCTTGTGATGACAAGTCTCATGGAGCATTCTGATGAAAAGGGGTATGGAGCATTGTGATTACAGGGCTCTTGGAGCATTGTGATGACAATGGCGTGGAGCATTTTGATGAGAAGTCCATGGAGCTTTCTGATGATATGTGTCATGGAGTTTTGTGATGAAAAGGGCAAGGAGCTTTGTGATTACAGGTGTCTTGGAGCACTGTGATGACAATGGTCATGGAGCCTTGTGATGAACAGGCCGTGGAATATTTTGATGGCAGGGGTCATGGAGCAAACATTGTTATGACAGTGGTAATGGAGCATTGTGATGACAAAGGCATGGAGCATTTTGATGAGAAGGGTATCGAGCATTTTGATGACAAGCATCATGGAGCTTTGGGATGACAAAGTCATGGAGCAATGTGATGAGAGGGTTCATGGAGCATTGTGATGACAATGGCATGGAGCATTGTGATGCCAAACGTAATGGACCTTTGTGATGACAAATGTCATGCAGCATTTTGATGACAAGGGCATGGTGCATTGTGATGAGTAAGACAGAGAGAAATGTGATGACAGGGTCATCGAGCAGATGGATGAAAAGTGTCATGGAACATTTTGATGACAGGGGTTATGGATCATTGTGATATCAAGGGTCATCGAGCATTGTGATGAAAAGGGTCATGGTGCATTTTGATGGCAGGGGTTATAATACATGGTGATGTCAGCGGTCATGGAGCACTGTGATGATAAGGGCATGTAGCATTGTGATAACAGGGGTCATGGAACATTGTGATGACATGGTTGTGGGAGTATTGTGATGACCAGGGATGGAAAATTGTGATATCAGTGGTGAGAGAGCATTTTGATGAGAAGTGCTTGGAGAAATTTGAGGACAAGGTTTATGGAGCATTGTGATGACAAGCTTGTGGAGAATTGTGATGACAAGTGCATGGCATATTGTGATGACATGTGTCATGGAGCATTGTGCTGACAAGCATATGGAGCATTGTGGTGACAATGGCATGGAGCATTGTGATGACAGAGGCATGACGAATTGGCCTGACAAGTTTCATGGATTATTGTGATGACAGTGGGCATGGTGAATTGTGATGAAAAGGGCACGGAGCATTGGCATGACAAGTTTATGGATTATTGTGAAGACAGGTGTCCGGGAGCATTGTGATGACATATGTTCTGGTCCATTGTGATGAGAATGGCATGGAGAATTGTGAGGCCAAGTGTCATGGAGGATTGTGATGTCAAACGTAATGGAGCATTGTGATGACAAGGTCTTGGAGCATTGTGATGACAAGGGCAAGGAGCATTGTGATGACAAGGGCCATTGAGAAGTTTGATGACAAGGTCTTGAAGCATTGTGATGACAAGCACATGTACCTTGCTATGACAGTGATCATGGAGCATTGCGATTACAAATGCATGGAGAATGGTGATGACAAGAGCATGTAACATTGTGATGAGAAGTGTTTTGGAGCATTGTGATGACAAGGACGTAGAGAATTGTGATGACAGGGACATGGAGCATTGTGAGGACCAGGGCATGGAGCACTGTGATGACAAGAACGTGGAGCATTGTGATGAGAAGTCCATGGATAATTGTTATGACGAGTGTCATGGAGCACTGTAATGACAAGGGACATGGAGCATTGTGAGGACAGGTGTCATGGAGCATTGTGGTGATAGGGGTCATGGAGCATTGTGAGGACAAGTGTCATGGAGCATTCTGATGACAAGCTTGTGGAGTATTGTGATGAAAATGGCATGGAGAATTGTGATGGAAAGGGTATGGATCATTGTAATGAAAAAGGCATGGATCCTTTTCATGACAGGATTCAAGGAGCATTCCGAAGACAAGTGTCACGGATCATTGTGATGACAAGTGTATTGAGCATTGTGATGACAAAGGTCATGGAGCATTGAGATGAAAAGGGCATGGAGTATTGTGATGACAGGCCTCATGGAGTGTTGTGATGACAAGTGTTATGGAACATTGTGATCACACGGGTTTGGAGCATTGCGATGACAGAGTTCATGGATCATATTGATTTCAAGGAGCATGGATCTTTGTGATGACAAGGACATGAAGCAATGTGATCCCAAGATGCATGGAGGATTGTGATGACAATGGTAATGGAGGAATATGATGACAAGCGCATGGAACATTGTGATGAAAAGGTCATGTAGCGTTTTGGTGACAAAGGCATGGAGCATTGTCATGACAAGTGTCATGGAGCACTATGATGACAAACGTCACGTAGCATTGTGATTACAGGGGTCATGGAGCATTGGGATGGCACGGCCAAGGATCATTGTGTTGACAAGTGATATGGAGAATTTTGATGACAAGAGTCCCGGATCATTGTGTTGTCAGGGGTCATGGAGCGTTGTGATGACAGTTGTCCTGGAGCATTGGGATGACAAGGGTCATGGAGCATTGTGATCATAAGGTTATGGAGCATTGGGCTGAAAATGTTCATGGAGTATTGTGATGAGAGGTGTCATGGAGCATTGTGATGACAAGGGAATGGAGCATTGTGATGACAATGTCCTGGAGCATTTAATGAGAAGACCATGGAGCCATGTGATGACAAGTCTCATGGAGCATTCTCACAAAAATCGGCATGGAGCATTGTGATTTCTGTAGTCTTGGAGCTTTGTGATGAATAGGGCATGGAGCCTTGTGATGAAAATGGCATGGAGCCTTGCCATGACAGGGTTCCAAGAGCATATTGACATCAAGTGTCAGGGACCACTGTGATGACAAGTGTATTGAGCATGGTGATTCCAAAGCTCATGGCGCATTGTGATGAGAACACCATGGATAATTTTGATGACGAGCGTCATGGGGAGTTGTGAGGACAAGTGTTATGGAACATTGTGATCACAAGGGATTGGAGCCTTGTGATGACAGAGGTCATGGAGCATTTTGAGTTCATTCTGACGACAATAGCATGAAGCACTATAATGATGGGCATGGTGCATTGTGATGACAGTGTTCATGGAGCAATGAGATGAAAAGGTGCATGGAACATTGTAGTTACAAGTGTCTTGGAGCTTTGTGATGAGAAGGGCATGCAGCTTTGTGATAAGAAGGCCATGGAGGATTCTGATGGCATGCGTCATGGAGCTTTGTGATGACAAGTGCATGGAGCATTGTGATGAGAAGACCATGGATAATGGTGATGACGAGCGTCATGGAGCGTTGTGATGAAAAGTGTTATGGAACATTGAGATCTCAAGGCTTTAGAGCATTGTGATGGCAGATGTCATGGAGCATTTTGATTTCATTTTGGTTACAATAGCGTGAAGCAATATGATGATGGACATGTTGCATTGTGAATACAGGGTTCATGGAGCTTTGAGAGAAAAAGTGGCATGGAGCTTTGTGATTACAGGGTTTTTGGAGCATTGTGATGACAAGGGCACGGAACACTGTGATACATGGGTCATGTAGGATTGTAACGACAAGGGCATGGATAATTGTGATGACAAGAGCATGTAACATTGTGATGAGAAGTGTCATGGAGCATTGTGATGACAAAGACGTAGAGAATTTTGATGACAAGGGACATGGAGCATTGTGATGAACAGGCCGTGGAATATTTTGATGGCAGGAGTCATGGAGCAAACATTGTTATGACAGTGGTAATGGAGCATTTTGATGACAAAGGCATGGAGAATTTTGATGAGAAGGGTATCAAGCATTTTGATGACAAGCATCATGGAGCTTCGGGATGACAAAGTCATGGAGCAATGTGATGAGAGGGTTCATGGAGCATTGTGATGACAATGGCATGGAGCATTGTGATGCCAAACGTAATGGACCTTTGTGATGACAAATGTCATGTAGCATTTTGATGACAAGGGCATGGTGCATTGTGATGAGTAAGACAGAGAGAAATGTGATGACAGGGTCATCGAGCAGAAGGATGAAAAGTGTCATGGAACATTTTGATGACATGGGTTATGGATCATTGTGATATCAACGGTCATCGAGCATTGTGATGAAAAGTGTCATGGTGCATTTTGATGACAGGGGTTATAATACATTGTGATGTCAGCGGTCATGGAGCACTGTGATGATAAGGGCATGTAGCATTGTGATGACAGGGGTCATGGAACATTGTGATGACATGGTTGTGGGAGTATTGTGATGACCAGTGATGGAAAATTGTGATATCAGTGGTGAGAGAGCATTTTGATGAGAAGTGCTTGGAGAAATTTGAGGACAAGGTTTATGGAGCATTGTGATGACAAGCTTGTGGAGAATTGTGATGACAAGTGCATGGCATATTGTGATGACATGTGTCATGGAGCATTGTGCTGACAAGCATATGGAGCATTGTGGTGACAATGGCATGGAGCATTGTGATGACAGAGGCATGACGAATTGGCCTGAGAAGTTTCATGGATTATTGTGATGACAGTGGGCATGGTGAATTGTGATGAAAAGGGCACGGAGCGTTGGCATGACAAGTTTATGGATTATTGTGAAGACAGGTGTCCGGGAGCATTGTGATGACATATATTCTGGTCCATTGTGATGAGAATGGCATGGAGAATTGTGAGGCCAAGTGTCATGGAGGATTGTGATGTCAAACGCAATGGAGCGTTGTGATGACGAGGGCAAGGAGCATTGTGATGACAAGGGCCATTGAGAAGTTTGATGACAAGGTCTTGAAGCATTGTGATGACAAGCGCATGTACCTTGCTATGACAGTGGTCATGGAGCATTGCGATTACAAATGCATGGAGAATGGTGATGACAAGAGCATGTAACATTGTGATGAGAAGTGTTTTGGAGCATTGTGATGACAAGGACGTAGAGAATTGTGATGACAGGGTCAAGGAGCATTGTGAGGACCAGGGCATGGAGCACTGTGATGACAAGAACGTGGAGCATTGTGATGAGAAGTCCATGGATAATTGTTATGACGAGTGTCATGGAGCACTGTAATGACAAGGGGCATGGAGCATTGTGAGGACAGGTGTCATGGAGCATTGTGGTGATAGGGGTCATGGAGAATTGTGAGGACAAGTGCCATGGAGCATTCTGATGACAAGCTTGTGGAGTATTGTGATGAAAATGGCATGGAGAATTGTGATGGAAATGGTATGGATCATTGTAATGAAAAAGGCATTTATTCCTTTCATGACAGGATTCAAGGAGCATTCCGAAGACAAGTGTCACGGATCATTGTGATGACAAGTGTATTGAGCATTGTGATGACAAAGGTCATGTAGCATTGAGATGACAAGGGCATGGAGTATTGTGATGACAGGCATCATGGAGCATTGTGATGACAAGTGTTATGGAACATTGTGATCACACGGGTTTGGAGCATTGCAATGACAGAGTTCATGGATCATATTGATTTCAAGGAGCATGGATCTTTGTGATAACAAGGACATGAAGCATTTTGATACCAAGATGCATGGAGGATTGTGATGACAATGGTAATGGAGGGATGTGATGACAAGCGCATGGAGCATTGTGATGAAAAGGTCATGTAGCATTTTGGTGACAAAGGCATGGAGCATTGTCATGACAAGTGTCATGGAGCACTATGATGACAAACTTCACGTAGCATTGTGATTACAGGGGTCATGGAGCATTGGGATGGCACGGCCAAGGATCATTTTGTAGACAAGTGATATGGAGAATTTTGATGACAAGAGTCCCGGATCATTGTGTTTTCAGGGGTCATGGAGCGTTGTGATGACAGGTGTCATGGAGCATTGGGATGACAAGGGTCATGGAGCATTGTGATCATAAGGTTATGGAGCATTGGGCTGAAAATGTTCTTGGAGTATTGTGATGAGAGGTGTCATGGAGCATTGTGATGACAAGGGAATGGAGCATTGTGATGACAATGTCCTGGAGCATTTAATGAGAAGACCATGGAGCCATGTGATGACAAGTCTCATGGAGCATTCTCACGAAAATCGGCATGGAGCATTGTGATTTCTGTGGTCTTGGAGCTTTGTGATGAATAGGGCATTGAGCCTTGTGATGAAAATGGCATGGAGCCTTGCCATGACAGGGTTCCAAGAGCATATTGACATCAAGTGTCAGGGACCACTGTGATGACAAGTGTATTGAGCATGGTGATTCCAAAGCTCATGGAGCATTGTGATTAGAACACCATGGATAATTTTGATGACAAGCGTCATGGGGAGTTGTGAGGACAAGTGTTATGGATCATTGTGATCACAAGGGATTGGAGCCTTGTGATGACAGAGGTCATGGAGCATTTTGAGTTCATTCTGATGACAATAGCATGAAGCACTATGATGATGGGCATGGTGCATTGTGATGACAGTGTTCATGGAGCAATGAGATGAAAAGGTGCATGGAACATTGTAGTTACAAGTGTCTTGGAGCTTTGTGATGAGAAGGGCATGCAGCTTTGTGATAAGAAGACCATGGAAGATTCTGATGACATGCGTCATGGAGCTTTGTGATGACAAGAGCATGGAGCATTGTGATGAAAAGACCATGGATAATGGTGATGACGAGCGTCATGGGGCATTGTGATGAAAAGTGTTATGGAACATTGAGATCTCAAGGCTTTAGAGCATTGTGATGGTAGATGTCATGGAGCATTTTGATTTCATTTTGGTTACAATAGCGTGAAGCAATATGATGATGGACATGTTGCATTGTGAATACAGGGTTCATGGAGCTTTGAGAGAAAAAGTGGCATGGAGCTTTGTGATTACAGGGTTTTTGGAGCATTGTGATGACAAGGGCATGGAACACTGTGATACATGGGTCATGTAGGAATGTAACGACAAGGGCATGGATAATTGTGATGACAAGAGCATGTAACATTGTGATGAGAAGTGTCATGGAGCATTGTGATGACAAAGACGTAGAGAATTGTGATGACAAGGGACATGGAGCATTATGATGACCAGAGCATGGAGCATTGGTCTGACAAGTTTCATGGATTATTGTGATGACAAATGTCATGGAGCATTTTAGATGACAATTGCGTGGGGCATTGTGATGGGAAGAGCAGGGAGCATTGTGATGACAAGGTTTATGGAGCATTGTGATGACAAGGTTGTTGAGCATTGTGATGACAAGCGCAAGTCACATTTTGATGCCATGGGTCATGGAGCACAGTGCTTACAAGGTCATTCAGCTTTGTTATGACAAGGGTCATGGAGCATTGCAATGAAAAGGGGCATGGAGCATTGTGATTACAGGGGTCTAGGATCGTTGGATGACAGAGGTCATGGATCATTTTGATTTGATTGTGATGACAATAGCCTGAAGCATTATGATGATGGTCATTGTCCATTGAGATGACAGGTGTAATGGAGCATTGACATGAAAAGGGGCATGGAGCATTGTGATTACAGTGGTATAGGAGCATTGTGATGACAAGAGCATGGAGCATTGTGATGAAAAGTGCTTGGAGCCTTTTCATGACATGTTTCAAGGAGCATTCTGAAGACGAGTGTCAGGGAGCATTGTGATGACAACTCTCTTTAGCATTGTGATGACAAAGATCATGGAGCACTGTGATGACAGGTGTCATGGAGCATTGTGATGAGAAGGTCATGGAGCATTGGGCTGAAAATATTCATGGAGTATTGTGGTGAGAGGGTTCATGGATCCTTTTGATGGCAATGGAATGGAGCATTGTGATGACAAGGTCCTGGAGTATTGTGAAGAGAAGACCATGGAGCCTTGTGATGACAAGTCTAATGGAGCATTCTGATGAAAAGGGGCATGGAGCATTGTGATTACAGGGCCCTGGAGCCTTGTAATGACAAGAGCAAGGAGCATTGTGATGAGAAGGCCATGGAGCATTGTCTTGATTTGTGTCATGGTGTTTTGTGATGACAAGGGCATGGACCATTGTGATTGCAGGCATCTTGGAGCATTGTGATGACAAGGGTCATCGAGCCTTGTGAGGGGAAGGCCGTGGGACATTATGATGGCGGGGGTTATTGAGCATTGTTATGACGGGGGTAATGGAGCATAGTGATGAAAAGGTCACGGTACATAGGTCTATAAAATTTCATGGATTATTGTGATGACAGTGGGTATGGAGCATTGTGATGACAAGGGCTCCGAACACTGTGATACATGGGTCATGGAGGATTGTAATGACATGGGCATGAAGCATTGTGATGAGAAGGGCATTGAGAATTGTGATGACAAGCGTCATGGAGCTTTGTGATGACAAGGGTCATGGAGCTGTGTGATAACAAATGTCATGGAGCAGTTTGATGACAAGGGCATGGTGCATTGTGATGATAGGGTTCATGGAGCACTGACATGAAAAGTGTCATGGAGCATCGTTATGACAGGGGTCTTGGAGGATTGTGATGACAAGGACATGGAGCATTGTGATGAGAAGGCCAAGGAGAATTCTGATGACATCCGTCATGGAGCTTCGTGATGACAAGGGCATAGAGCATTGTGATTACAGGGGTCTTGGAGCATTGAGATGAAAAGGGGCATGGTGCATTTTGATTACAGGGGTAATGGAGCATTGTGATTACAAGGGAATCGAGCATTGTGATGAAATAGGCATGGAACCTTTTCATGAAAGGGTTCAAGGAGGATTCTGATGACAAGTGTCAGGGAGCATTGCGATGACAATAGTCATGAAGCACTGTGATGACAGGGCTAATGGAGCATTGTGATGAGAATGTCATGGAGCATTGGGCTGAAAATGTTCATGGAGTATTGTGATGAGAGGTGTCATGGACCCTTGTGATGACAAGGGATTGGAGCATTGAGATGAGAAGAACATGGAGCATTGTGATGACAAGTCTCATGGAGCATTCTGATGAAAAGTGGCATGGAGCATTGTGATTACAGGGGTCATGGAGCATTGTGATGACAATGGCATGGAGCAATTTGATGTGAAGGCCATGGAGCTTTCTGATGATATGTGTCATGGAGTTTTGTGATGAAAAGTGCATGGAGCATTGTGATTACATGGATCTTGGGGCACTGTGATGACAATGGTCATGGAGCCTTGTGATGAAAAGGCCGTGGAACATTTTGATGGCATGGGTCATGGAGCATTGTTATGACAATGGTAATGGAGCATTGTGATGACAAAGTCATGGAGCATTTTGATGAGAAGGGCATAGAGATTTGTGATGACAAGCATCATGGAGCTTTGAGATGACAAAGTCATGGAGCAATGTGATGAGAGGGTTCATGGAGCATTATGATGACGATGGCATGGAGCATTGTGATGCCAAAGGTCATGGACCTTTGTGATGACAAATGTCATGTAGCATTTTGATGACAAGGGCATGGTGCATTGTGATGAGTAGGACAGAAAGCAATGTGATGACAGGGTCATGAGGCAGTTGGATGAAAAGTGTCATGGAACATTTTGATGACAGGTGTTATGGATCATTGTGATGTCAAGGGTCATCGAGCATTGTAATGAAAATTGTCATGGTGCATTTTGATGACAGGGGTTATAGTACATTGTGATGTCAGGGGTCATGGAGCAGTGTGATGACATGGGTGAGGTAGTATTGTGACGACTAGTGATGGAACATTGTGATATCAGTGGTGAGAGAGGATTTTGATGAGAATTGCATGGAGAAATTTGATGACAAGTTTTATGTAGCATTGTGATGACAAGCTTGTGGAGAATTGTGATGACAAGTGCATGGCATATTGTGATGACATATGTCATGGAGCATTGTGCTGACAAGCACATGGAGCATTTTGGTGACAATGGCATGGAGCATTGTGATGACAGAGGCATTACGAATTGGTCTGAGAAGTTTCATGGATTATTGTGGTGACAGTGGGCATGGCGAATTGTGATGACAAGGGCATGGAGCATTGTGAGGACAAGTTTGTGGAGTATTGTGAAGACAGGTGTCCGGGAACATTGTGATGACATATGTCCTGGTCCATTGTGATGAGAATGGCATGGGTAATTGTGATGCCAAGTGTCATGGAGGATTGTGATGTCAAACGTAATGCAGCGTGTGATGACAAGGTCTTGGTGCATTGTGATGACAAGGGCCATTGAGAAGTTTGATGACAAGGTCGTGAAGCATTTTGATGACAAGCGCATGTACCTTGCTATGACAGGGGTCATGGAGCATTGCGATTACAAATGCATGGAGAATAGTGATGACAAGAGCATGTAACATTGTGATGAGAAGTGTTTTGGAGCATTGTGATGACAAGGACGTGGAGAATTGTGATGACAATGGACATGGAGCATTGTGAGGACCAGGGCATGGAGCACTGTGATGACAAGAACGTGCAGCATTGTGATGATAAGTCCATGGATAATAGTGATGACGAGTGTCATGGAGCACTGTAATGGTAAGGGGCATGGAGCATTGTGAGGAGAGCTGTCATGGAGTATTGTGGTGACAGGGGTTATGGAGCATTGTGATGACAGTTGTCATGGAGCTTTCTGATGACAAGCTTGTGGAATATTGAGATGACAATGGCATGGAGCATTGTGATGGAATGGGTATGGATAATTGTGATGAAAAAGGCATGGATCCTTTTCATGACAGGATTCAAGGAGCATTTCGAAGACAAGAGTCAGGGAGCATTGTGATGACAAGTGTATTGAGCATTGTGATGACAAAGGTCATGGAGCATTGAGATGACAAGGTCATGGAGTATGGTGATGACAGGCATCATGGAGCGTTGTGATGACAAGTGTTATGGAACATTGTGATCACACGTATTTGGAGCATTGCGATGACAGAGTTCATGGATCATATTGATTTCAAGGAGCATGGATCTTTGTGATGAAAAGGTCATGAAGCAATGTGATCCCAAGATGCATGTAGGATTGTGATGACAATGGTAATGGAGGAATATGATGACAAACGCATGGAGCATTGTGATGAAAAGGTCATGTAGCGTTTTGCTGACAAAGGCATGGAGCATTGATATGACAAGTGTCATGGAGCACTGTGATGACAAATGTCACGTAGCAGTGTGATTATAGGGGTCAGGGAGCATTGGGATGACACGGCCAAGGATCATTGTGTTGACAAGTGTTATGGAGAATTTTGATGACAAGAGTCCTGGTTCATTGTGTTTTCAGGGGTCATGGAGCGTTGTGATGACAGTGGTCTTAGAGCATTGGGATGACAAGGGTCATGGAGCATTGTGATCATAAGGTCATGGAGCATTGGGCTGAAAATATTCATGGAGTATTGTGATGACAGGTGGCATGGAGCATTGTGATGACGAGGGAATGGAGCATTGTGATGACAATGTCCTGGAGCATTTAATGAGAAGACCATGGAGCCATGTGATGACAAGTCTCATGGAGCATTCTCACGAAAAGCGGCATGGAGCATTGTGATTACTGTGGTCTTGGAGCATTGTGATGAATAGGGCATGGAGCATTGTGATGAAAAATGCATGGAGCCTTGCCATGACAGGGTTCCAAGAGCATATTGACATCAAGTGTCAGGGACCATTGTGATGAAAAGTGTATTGAACATTGTGAAGCCAAACTCATGGAGCATTGTGATGAGAAGACCATGGATAATATTGATGACGAGCGTCATGGGGCGTTGTGAGGACAAGTGTTATGGAACATTGTGATCACAAGGGATTGGAGCCTTGTGATGACAGAGGTCATGGAGCATTTTGAGTTCATTCTGATGACAATAGCATGAAGCACTATGATGATGGGCATGGTGCATTGTGATGACAGGGTTCATGGAACATTGAGATGAAAAGGGGCATGGAGCATTGTAGTTACAAGGGTCTTGGAGCTTTGTGATGACAAGGGCATGCAGCATTGTGATGAGAAGGCCATGGAGGATTCTGATGACATGCGTCATGGAGCTTTGTGATGACAAGGGCATGGAGCATTGTGATGAGAAGACCATGGATAATGGTGATGACGAGCGTCATGAGGCGTTGTGATGAAAAGTGCTGGGAACATTGTGATCCCAAGGGTTTAGAGCATTGTGATGGCAGATGTCATGGAGCATTTTGATTTCATTTTGATTACAATAGCGTGAAGCAATATGATGATGGACATGTTGCATTGTGATTACAGGGTTCTTGGAGCATTGTGATGACAAGGGCATGGAGCATTGTGATGAGAAGGCCATGGAGCATTCTGATGACTTGTGTCATGGAGATTTTGATGACAAGGGCATGAAGCACTGTTGTAACAGTGGTCTTAGAGCATTGTGATTACAAGGGTTATGGAGCCTTGTGATAAGAAGGCCGTGGAACATTGTGATGGCTGGGGTCATGGAGCATTGTTATGACAGTGGCAATGGAGCATTGTGATAACAAGGGCAAGGAACATTGGTCTGAAAAATTTCATGGATTATTGTGATGAGAGTGGGCATGAAGCATTGTGATAACAAGGGCACGGAACACTGTGATACATGGGTCATGTAGGATTGTAACGACAAGGGAATGGAGAATTGTGATGACAAGAGCATGTAACATTGTGATGAGAAGTGTCATGGAGCATTGTGATGACAACTCTCTTGAGCATTGTGATGACAAAGATCATGGATCACTGTAATGATATGTGTCATGGAGCATTGTGATGAGTAGGTCATGGAGCATTGGGCTGAAAATATTCATGG
Source organism: Mesoplodon densirostris (assembly GCF_025265405.1). Classification (NCBI taxonomy): domain Eukaryota; kingdom Metazoa; phylum Chordata; class Mammalia; order Artiodactyla; family Ziphiidae; genus Mesoplodon; species Mesoplodon densirostris. The sequence goes on from NC_082682.1 coordinate 6,698,098, forward strand.
AGTATTGTGGTGACAGGTGTCATGGATCCTTTTGATAGCAAGGGAATGGAGCATTGTGATGACAAGGTCCTGGAGCATAGTGATGAGAAGACCATGGAGCCTTGTGATGACAAGTCTAATGGAGCATTCTGATGAAAAGGGGCATGGAGCATTGTGATTACAGGGCCCTGGAGCATTGTAATGACAAGAGCAAGGAGCTTTGTGATGAGAAGGCCATGGAGCATTCTCATGATTTGTGTCATGGTGTTTTGTGATGACAAGGGCATGGACCATTGTGATTGCAGGCGTCTTGGAGCTTTGTGATGACAAGGGTCATGGAGCCTTGTGAGGAGAAGGCCGTGGGACATTATGATGGCAGGGGTCATGGAGCATTGTTATGACGGGTGTAATGGAGCATTGTGATGAAAAGGGCACGGAACATAGGTCTATAAAATTTCATGGATTATTGTGATGACAGTGGGTGTGGAGCATTAAGATGACAAGGGCTCGGAACACTGTGATACATGGGTCATGGAGGATTGTAATGACATGGGCATGGAGCATTGTGATGAGAAGTGCATCGAGAATTGTGATGACAAGCGTCATGGAACTTTGTGATGACAAGGGCATGGAGCATATAATGAGAGGTTTCAGGGAGCATTGTGATGACAATGGCATGGAGCATTGTGATGCCAAGGGTCATGGATCTGTGTGATAACAAATGTCACGGAGCAGTTTGATGACAAGGGCATGGTGCATTGTGATGAGAAGGGCAGGGAGCATTGTGATGACAGGTGTTATGGAACATTATGATGTCATGGCTCATGGAGAATTGTGATGATAGGGGCATGTAGCATGGTGATGACAGGTCTCATGGAACATTGTGAGATGACAAGTGTTTTGAGCATTGTGATGACAAACATCTTGGATCATTGAGATGACAAGGGCATGGAGTAGTGTGATGACAGGCATCATGGAGCATTGTGATGAGTGTGTTATGGAACATTGTGATCACAAGGGTTTGGAGCCTAGTGATGACAGAGGTCATGGATCATGTTGATTTCAAGGAGCATGGAACATTGTGATGACAAGGGCATGAAGCAATGTGATCCCAAGTTTCAGGGAGGATTGTGATGACAATGGTAAAGGAGAATTGTGATGAGAATCACATGGAGCACTGTGATGACAAGGTCATGTAGCATTTTGCTGACAAAGGCATGGAGCATTGTGATGACAAGTGTCATGGAACATTGTGATAACAGGGGTCATAGAGCATTAGGATGACAAGAGCATGGACCATTTTGATGAGAAGAGTCATGGAGCATTTTGATGACAAGAGCCACAGATCATTGTGTTGTCAGGGGTCATTGAGCGTTGTGATGGCAGTGGTCATGGAGGATTGGGCTGAAAATGTTTTGGACCATTGTGAACACAAGGGAATGGAGCATTGTGGTGACAATATCCTGGAGCATTGTGCTGAGATGACCATGGTGTCTTTTGATGGCAAGTCTCATGGAGCAAGCTAATGGAAAGGGGCATGGAACATTGTGATTACAGTTGTCTTGGAGCATTGTGATGACAAGAGCATGGAGCATTGTGATGAGAAGTCCATGGAACATTCTGATGACATGCATCATGGAGCTTTGTGATGACAATGACAAGAGGCATTGTGATTACAGGGGTCTTGGAGCATTGTGATGAAAAGGGCATGGATCATTGTGATGACAAAGGCATGGAGCCTTGTCATGACAGGGTTCAAGGAACATACTGACGACAAGTGTCAGGGAGCATTGTGATGACAAGTGTCATGTAGCACTGTGATGACAAGCATCATGGAGCCTTGTGATAACTGGGATCTTGGAGCATTGTGATGAAAAGTGAATGCATCATTGTGATGAAAAAGGCATGGTGCCTTGTCATGACAGGTTTCAAGGAGCACCCAGACGACAAGTGTCAGGGAGCATTGTGATGAAAAGTGTATTGAGCATTGTGATGACAAAGGTCATGGAGCATTGTGATGAGAAGAACATGGATAATTGGGATGACGAGCGTCATGGGGCGTTGTGATGACAAGTGTTATGGAACATTGTGATCACAAGGGTTTGGAGCATTGTGATGACAGAGGTCATGGAGCATTTTGATTTCATTGTGATGACAAAATCATGAAGCATTATGATGAAGGGCATGGTGCATTGTGATGATAGGGTTCATGGAGCACTGAGATGAAAAGTGTCATGGAGCATTGTTATGACAGGTATCTTGAAGCATTGTGATGACAAGGGCATGGAGCATTGTGATGAGAAGGCCAAGGAGAATTCTGATGACATGCGTCATGGATCTTCGTGATGACAAGGGCATAGAGCATTGTGATTACAGGGGTCTTGGAGCATTGAGATGAAAATGGGCGTGGAGCATTGTGATTACAGTGGTAAAGGAGCATTGTGATGACAAGGGAATTGAGAATTGTGATGAAATAGGCATGGAACCTTTTCATGACAGGGTTCAAGGAGGATTCTGCTGACAAGTGTCTGGGAGCATTGTGATGACAAAAGTCATGAAGCACTGTGATGACAGGGGTAATGGAGCATTGTGATGAGAAGGTCATGGAGCATTGGGCTCAAAATATTCATGGAGTATTGTGATGACAAGGGAATGGAGCACTGTGATGACAAGGGAATGGAGCATTGAGATGAGTAGACCATGGAGCCTTGTGATGACAAGTCTCATGGAGCATTCTGATGAAAAGGGGTATGGAGCATTGTGATTACAGGGCTCTTGGAGCATTGTGATGACAATGGCGTGGAGCATTTTGATGAGAAGTCCATGGAGCTTTCTGATGATATGTGTCATGGAGTTTTGTGATGAAAAGGGCAAGGAGCTTTGTGATTACAGGTGTCTTGGAGCACTGTGATGACAATGGTCATGGAGCCTTGTGATGAACAGGCCGTGGAATATTTTGATGGCAGGGGTCATGGAGCAAACATTGTTATGACAGTGGTAATGGAGCACTGTGATGACAAAGGCATGGAGCATTTTGATGAGAAGGGTATCGAGCATTTTGATGACAAGCATCATGGAGCTTTGGGATGACAAAGTCATGGAGCAATGTGATGAGAGGGTTCATGGAGCATTGTGATGACAATGGCATGGAGCATTGTGATGCCAAACGTAATGGACCTTTGTGATGACAAATGTCATGCAGCATTTTGATGACAAGGGCATGGTGCATTGTGATGAGTAAGACAGAGAGAAATGTGATGACAGGGTCATCGAGCAGATGGATGAAAAGTGTCATGGAACATTTTGATGACAGGGGTTATGGATCATTGTGATATCAAGGGTCATCGAGCATTGTGATGAAAAGGGTCATGGTGCATTTTGATGGCAGGGGTTATAATACATGGTGATGTCAGCGGTCATGGAGCACTGTGATGATAAGGGCATGTAGCATTGTGATAACAGGGGTCATGGAACATTGTGATGACATGGTTGTGGGAGTATTGTGATGACCAGGGATGGAAAATTGTGATATCAGTGGTGAGAGAGCATTTTGATGAGAAGTGCTTGGAGAAATTTGAGGACAAGGTTTATGGAGCATTGTGATGACAAGCTTGTGGAGAATTGTGATGACAAGTGCATGGCATATTGTGATGACATGTGTCATGGAGCATTGTGCTGACAAGCATATGGAGCATTGTGGTGACAATGGCATGGAGCATTGTGATGACAGAGGCATGACGAATTGGCCTGACAAGTTTCATGGATTATTGTGATGACAGTGGGCATGGTGAATTGTGATGAAAAGGGCACGGAGCATTGGCATGACAAGTTTATGGATTATTGTGAAGACAGGTGTCCGGGAGCATTGTGATGACATATGTTCTGGTCCATTGTGATGAGAATGGCATGGAGAATTGTGAGGCCAAGTGTCATGGAGGATTGTGATGTCAAACGTAATGGAGCATTGTGATGACAAGGTCTTGGAGCATTGTGATGACAAGGGCAAGGAGCATTGTGATGACAAGGGCCATTGAGAAGTTTGATGACAAGGTCTTGAAGCATTGTGATGACAAGCACATGTACCTTGCTATGACAGTGATCATGGAGCATTGCGATTACAAATGCATGGAGAATGGTGATGACAAGAGCATGTAACATTGTGATGAGAAGTGTTTTGGAGCATTGTGATGACAAGGACGTAGAGAATTGTGATGACAGGGACATGGAGCATTGTGAGGACCAGGGCATGGAGCACTGTGATGACAAGAACGTGGAGCATTGTGATGAGAAGTCCATGGATAATTGTTATGACGAGTGTCATGGAGCACTGTAATGACAAGGGACATGGAGCATTGTGAGGACAGGTGTCATGGAGCATTGTGGTGATAGGGGTCATGGAGCATTGTGAGGACAAGTGTCATGGAGCATTCTGATGACAAGCTTGTGGAGTATTGTGATGAAAATGGCATGGAGAATTGTGATGGAAAGGGTATGGATCATTGTAATGAAAAAGGCATGGATCCTTTTCATGACAGGATTCAAGGAGCATTCCGAAGACAAGTGTCACGGATCATTGTGATGACAAGTGTATTGAGCATTGTGATGACAAAGGTCATGGAGCATTGAGATGAAAAGGGCATGGAGTATTGTGATGACAGGCCTCATGGAGTGTTGTGATGACAAGTGTTATGGAACATTGTGATCACACGGGTTTGGAGCATTGCGATGACAGAGTTCATGGATCATATTGATTTCAAGGAGCATGGATCTTTGTGATGACAAGGACATGAAGCAATGTGATCCCAAGATGCATGGAGGATTGTGATGACAATGGTAATGGAGGAATATGATGACAAGCGCATGGAACATTGTGATGAAAAGGTCATGTAGCGTTTTGGTGACAAAGGCATGGAGCATTGTCATGACAAGTGTCATGGAGCACTATGATGACAAACGTCACGTAGCATTGTGATTACAGGGGTCATGGAGCATTGGGATGGCACGGCCAAGGATCATTGTGTTGACAAGTGATATGGAGAATTTTGATGACAAGAGTCCCGGATCATTGTGTTGTCAGGGGTCATGGAGCGTTGTGATGACAGTTGTCATGGAGCATTGGGATGACAAGGGTCATGGAGCATTGTGATCATAAGGTTATGGAACATTGGGCTGAAAATTTTCATGGAGTATTGTGATGAGAAGTGTCATGGAGCATTGTGATGACAAGGGAATGGAGCATTGTGATGACAATGTCCTGGAGCATTTAATGAGAAGACCATGCAGCCATGTGATGACAAGTCTCATGGAGCATTCTCACGAAAATCGGCATGGAGAATTGTGATTTCTGTGGTCTTGGAGCTTTGTGATGAATAGGGCATGGAGCCTTGTGATGAAAATGGCATGGAGCCTTGCCATGACAGGGTTCCAAGAGCATATTGACATCAAGTGTCAGGGACCACTGTGATGACAAGTGTATTGAGCATGGTGATACCAAAGCTCATGGAGCATTGTGATGAGAACACCATGGATAATTTTGATGACAAACCTCATGGGGAGTTGTGAGGACAAGTGTTATGGAACATTGTGATCACAAGGGATTGGAGCCTTGTGATGACAGAGGTCATGGAGCATTTTGAGTTCATTCTGATGACAATAGCATGAAGCTCTATGATGATGGGCATGGTGCATTGTGATGACAGTGTTCATGGAGCAATGAGATGAAAAGGTGCATGGAACATTGTAGTTACAAGTGTCTTGGAGCTTTGTGATGAGAAGGGCATGCAGCATTGTGATAAGAAGGCCATGGAGGATTCTGATGACATGCGTCATGGAGCTTTGTGATGACAAGAGCATGGAGCATTGTGATGAGAAGACCATGGATAATGGTGATGACGAGCGTCATGGGGCGTTGTGATGAAAAGTGTTATGGAACATTGAGATCTCAAGGCTTTAGAGCATTGTGATGGCAGATGTCATGGAGCATTTTGATTTCATTTTGGTTACAATAGCGTGAAGCAATATGATGATGGACATGTTGCATTGTGAATACAGGGTTCATGGAGCTTTGAGAGAAAAAGTTGCATGGAGCTTTGTGATTACAGGGTTTTTGGAGCATTGTGATGACAAGGGCACGGAACACTGTGATACATGGGTCATGTAGGATTGTAACGACAAGGGCATGGAGAATTGTGATGACAAGAGCTTGTAACATTGTGATGAGAAGTGTCATGGAGCATTGTGATGACAAAGACGTAGAGAATTGTGATGACAAGGGACATGGAGCATTGTGATGACCAGAGCATGGACCATTTGTCTGACAAGTTTCATGGATTATTGTGATGACAAATGTCATGGAGCATTTTGATGACAAGGGCGTGGGGCATTGTGATGGGAAGAGCAGTGAGCATTTTAATGACAAGTTTTATGGAGCATTGTGATGACAAGTTTGTGGAGCATTGTGATGACAAGCGCAAGTCACATTTTGATGCCATGGGTCATGGAGCACAGTGCTGACAAGGTCATTCAGCTTTGTTATGACAAGGGTCATGGAGCATTGAGATGAAAAGGGACATGGAGCATTGTGATTACAGGGGTCTAGGAGCTTTGGATGACAGAGGTCATGGATCATTTTGATTTGATTGTGATGACAATAGCCTGAAGCATTATGATGATGGGCATTGTCCATTGAGATGACAGGTGTAATGGAGCATTGAGATGAAAAGGGGCATGGAGCATTGTGATTACAGTGGTACAGGAGCATTGTGATGACAAGAGCATGGAGCATTGTGATGAAAAGTGCTTGGAGCCTTTTTATGACATGTTTCAAGGAGCATTCTGAAGACGAGTGTCATGGAGCATTGTGATGACAACTCTCTTTAGCATTGTGATGACAAAGATCATGGAGCACTGTGATGACAGGTGTCATGGAGCATTGTGATGAGAAGGTCATGGAGCATTGGGCTGAAAATATTCATGGGGTATTGTGGTGAGAGGGTTCATGGATCCTTTTGATGGCAATGGAATGGAGCATTGTGATGACAAGGTCCTGGAGTATTGTGAAGAGAAGTCCATGGAGCCTTGTGATGACAAGTCTAATGGAGCATTCTGATGAAAAGGGGCATGGAGCATTGTGATTACAGGGCCCTGGAGCCGTGTAATGACAAGAGCAAGGAGCATTGAGATGAGAAGGCCATGGAGCATTCTCTTGATTTGTGTCATGGTGTTTTGTGATGACAAGGGCATGGACCATTGTGATTGCAGGCGTCTTGGAGCATTGTGATGACAAGGGTCATCGAGCCTTGTGAGGAGAAGGCCGTGGGACATTATGATGGCGGGGGTCATTGAGCATTGTTATGACGGGGGTAATGGAGCATAGTGATGAAAAGGTCACGGTACATAGGTCTATAAAATTTCATGGATTATTGTGATGACAGTGGGTATGGAGCATTGTGATGACAAAGGCTCCAAACACTGTGATACATGGGTCATGGAGGATTGTAATGAAATGGGCATGAAGCATTGTGATGAGAAGGGCATTGAGAATTGTGATGACAAGCGTCATGGAGCTTTGTGATGACAAGGGTCATGGAGCTGTGTGATAACAAATGTCATGGAGCAGTTTGATGACAAGGGCATGGTGCATTGTGATGATAGGGTTCATGGAGCACTGACGTGAAAAGTGTCATGGAGCATCGTTATGACAGGGGTCTTGGAGGATTGTGATGACAAGGACATGGAGCATTGTGATGAGAAGGCCAAGGAGAATTCTGATGACATCCGTCATGGAGCTTCGTGATGACAAGGGCATAGAGCATTGTGTTTACAGGGGTCTTGGAGCATTGAGATGAAAAGTGGCATGGTGCATTTTGATTACAGGGGTAATGGAGCATTGTGATGACAAGGGAATCGAGCATTGTGATGAAATAGTCATGGAACCTTTTCATGAAAGGGTTCAAGGAGGATTCTGATGACAAGTGTCAGGGAGCATTGCGATGACAATAGTCATGAAGCACTGTGATGACAGGGCTAATGGAGCATGGTGATGAGAATGTCATGGAGCATTGGGCTGAAAATGTTCATGGAGTATTGTGATGAGAGGTGTCATGGACCCTTGTGATGACAAGGGATTGGAGCATTGAGATGAGAAGAACATGGAGCCTTGTGATGACAAGTCTCATGGAGCATTCTGATGAAAAGGGGCATGGAGCATTGTGATTACAGGGGTCATGGAGCATTGTGATGACAATGGCATGGAGCAATTTGATGTGAAGGCCATGGAGCTTTCTGATGATATGTGTCATGGAGTTTTGTGATGAAAAGTGCATGGAGCATTGTGATTACATGGATCTTGGGGCACTGTGATGACAATGGTCATGGAGCCTTGTGATGAAAAGGCCGTGGAACATCTTGATGGCATGGGTCATGGAGCATTGTTATGACAATGGTAATGGAGCATTGTGATGACAAAGTCATGGAGCATTTTGATGAGAAGGGCATAGAGCTTTGTCATGACAAGCATCATGGAGCTTTGGGATGACAAAGTCATGGAGCAATGTGATGAGAGGGTTCATGGAGCATTATGATGACGATGGCATGGAGCATTGTGATGCCAAAGGTCATGGACCTTTGTGATGACAAATGTCATGTAGCATTTTGATGACAAGGGCATGGTGCATTGTGATGAGTAGGACAGAAAGCAATGTGATGACAGGGTCATGAGGCAGTTGGATGAAAAGTGTCATGGAACATTTTGATGACAGGCGTTATGGATCATTGTGATGTCAAGGGTCATCGAGCATTGTAATGAAAAGTGTCATGGTGCATTTTGATGACAGGGGTTATAGTACATTGTGATGTCAGGGGTCATGGAGCAGTGTGATGATAAGGGCATGTAGCATTGTGATGACAGGGGTCATGGAACATTGTGATGACATGGGTGAGGTAGTATTGTGATGACTAGTGATGGAACATTGTGATATCAGTGCTGAGAGAGTATTTTGATGAGAATTGCATGGAGAAATTTGATGACAAGATTTATGGAGCATTGTGATGACAAGCTTGTGGAGAATTGTGATGACAAGCGCATGGCATATTGTGATGACATGTGTCATGGAGCATTGTGCTGACAAGCACATGGAGCATTTTGGTGACAATGGCATGGAGCATTGTGATGACAGAGGCATTACGAATTGGTCTGACAAGTTTCATGGATTATTGTGATGACAGTGGGCATGGCGAATTGTGATGACAAGGACATGGAGCATTGTGAGGACAAGTTTGTGGAGTATTGTGAAGACAGGTGTCCGGGAGCATTGTGATGACATATGTTCTGGTCCATTGTGATGAGAATGGCATGGGTAATTGTGATGCCAAGTGTCATGGAGGATTGTGATGTCAAACGTAATGGAGCGTTGTGATGACAAGGTCTTGGTGCATTGTGATGACAAGGGCCATTGAGAAGTTTGATGACAAGGTCGTGAAGCATTGTGATGACAAGCGCATGTACCTTGCTATGACAGGGGTCATGGAGCATTGCGATTACAAATGCATGGAGAATAGTGATGACAAGAGCATGTAACATTGTGATGAGAAGTGTTTTGGAGCATTGTGATGACAAGGACGTGGAGAATTGTGATGACAAGGGACATGGAGCATTGTGAGGACCAGGGCATGGAGCACTGTGATGTCAAGAACGTGCAGCATTGTGATGATAAGTCCATGGATAATAGTGATGACGAGTGTCATGGAGCACTGTAATGGTAAGGGGCATGGAGCATTGTGAGGAGAGCTGTCATGGAGTATTGTGGTGACAGGGGTCATGGAGCATTGTGATGACAATTGTCATGGAGCTTTCTGATGACAAGCTTGTGGAATATTGTGATGACAATGGCATGGAGCATTGTGATGGAAAGGGTATGGATCATTGTGATGAAAAAGGCATGGATCCTTTTCATGACAGGATTCAAGGAGCATTCCGAAGACAAGAGTCAGGGAGCACTGTGATGACAAGTGTATTGAGCATTGTGATGACAAAGGTCATGGAGCATTGAGATGACAAGGTCATGGAGTATGGTGATGACAGGCATCATGGAGCGTTGTGATGACAAGTCTTATGGAACATTGTGATCACACGTGTTTGGAGCATTGCGATGACAGAGTTCATGGATCATATTGATTTCAAGGAGCATGGATCTTTGTGATGAAAAGGGTATGAAGCAATGTGATCCCAAGATGCATGGAGGATTGTGATGACAATGGTAATGGAGGAATATGATGACAAACGGATGGAGCATTGTGATGAAAAGGTCATGTAGCGTTTTGCTGACAAAGGCATGGAGCATTGTGATGACAAGTGTCATGGAGCACTGTGATGACAAACATCACGTAGCATTGTGATTACAGGGGTCATGGAGCATTGGGATGACACGGCCAAGGATCATTGTGTTGACAAGTGTTATGGAGAATTTTGATGACAAGAGTCCAGGATCATTGTGTTTTCAGGGGTCATGTAGCGTTGTGATGACAGTGGTCATAGAGCATTGGGATGACAAGGGTCATGGAGCATTGTGATCATAAGGTCATGGAGCATTGGGCTGAAAATATTCATGGAGTATTGTGATGACAGGTGGCATGGAGCATTGTGATGACAATGTCCTGGAGCATTTAATGAGAAGACCATGGAGCCATGTGATGACTAGTCTCATGGAGCATTCTCACGAAAAGCGGCATGGAGCATTGTGATTACTGTGGTCTTGGAGCATTGTGATGAATAGGGCATGGAGCATTTTGATGAAAAATGCATGGAGCCTTGCATGACAGGGTTCCAAGAGCATATTGACATCAAGTGTCAGGGACCATTGTGATGAAAAGTGTATTGAGCATTGTGAAGCCAAACTCATGGAGCATTGTGATGAGAAGACCATGGATAATATTGATGACGAGCGTCATGGGGCGTTGTGAGGACAAGTGTTATGGAACACTGTGATCACAAGGGATTGGAGCCTTGTGATGACAGAGGTCATGGAGCATTTTGAGTTCATTCTGATGCAATAGCATGAAGCACTATGATGATGTGCATGGTGCATTGTGATGACAGGGTTCATGGAACATTGAGATGAAAAGGGGCATGGAGCATTGTAGTTACAAGGGTCTTGGAGCTTTGTGATGACAAGGGCATGCAGCATTGTGATGAGAAGGCCATGGAGGATTCTGATGACATGCGTCATGGAGATTTGTGATGACAAGGGTATGGAGCATTGTGTTGAGAAGACCATGGATAATGGTGATGACGAGCGTCATGAGGCGTTGTGATGAAAAGTGCTGGGAACATTGTGATCCCAAGGGTTTAGAGCATTGTGATGGCAGATGTCATGGAGCATTTTGATTTCATTTTGATTACAATAGCGTGAAGCAATAAGATGATGGACATGTTGCATTGTGATTACAGGGTTCTTGGAGCATTGTGATGACAAGGGCATGGAGCATTGTGATGAGAAGGCCATGGAGCATTCTGATGACTTGTGTCATGGAGATTTTGATGACAAAGGCATGAAGCACTGTTGTAACAGTGGTCTTAGAGCATTGTGATTACAAGGGTTATGGAGCCTTGTGATAAGAAGGCCGTGGAACATTGTGATGGCTGGGGTCATGGAGCATTGTTATGACAGTGGCAATGGAGCATTGTGATGACAAGGGCATGGAGCATTGGTCTGAAAAGTTTCATGGATTATTGTGATGAGAGTGGGCATGGAGCATTGTGATAACAAGGGCACGGAACACTGTGATACATGGGTCATGTAGGATTGTAACGACAAGGGAATGGAGAATTGTGATGACAAGAGCATGTAACATTGTGATGAGAAGTGTCATGGAGCATTGTGGTGACAAAGATGTAGAGAATTGTGATGACAAGGGACATGGAGCATTGCGATGACCAGAGCATGGAGCATTGGTCTGACAAGTTTCATGGATTATTTGGATGACGAGTGTCAGGGAGCATTGTGATGACAACTCTCTTGAGCATTGTGATGACAAAGATCATGGATCACTGTGATGACATGTGTCATGGAGCATTGTGATGAGTAGGTCATGTAGCATTGGGCTGAAAATATTCATGGAGTATTGTGGTGACAGGTGTCATGGATCCTTTTGATAGCAAGGGAATGGAGCATTGTGATGACAAGGTCCTGGAGCATAGTGATGAGAAGACCATGGAGCCTTGTGATGACAAGTCTAATGGAGCATTCTGATGAAAAGGGGCATGGAGCATTGTGATTACAGGGCCCTGGAGCATTGTAATGACAAGAGCAAGGAGCTTTGTGATGAGAAGGCCATGGAGCATTCTCATGATTTGTGTCATGGTGTTTTGTGATGACAAGGGCATGGACCTTTGTGATTGCAGGCGTCTTGGAGCTTTGTGATGACAAGGGTCATGGAGCCTTGTGAGGAGAAGGCCGTGGGACATTATGATGGCAGGGGTCATGGAGCATTGTTATGACGGGTGTAATGGAGCATTGTGATGAAAAGGGAACGGAACATAGGTCTATAAAATTTCATGGATTATTGTGATGACAGTGGGTGTGGAGCATTGTGATGACAAGGGCTCGGAACACTGTGATACATGGGTCATGGAGGATTGTAATGACATGGGCATGGAGCATTGTGATGAGAAGGGCATCGAGAATTGTGATGACAAGCGTCATGGAACTTTGTGATGACAAGGGCATGGAGCATATGATGAGAGGTTTCAGGGAGCATTGTGATGACAATGGCATGGAGCATTGTGATGCCAAGGGTCATGGATCTGTGTGATAACAAATGTCACGGAGCAGTTTGATGACAAGGGCATGGTGCATTGTGATGAGAAGGGCAGGGAGCATTGTGATGACAGGTGTTATGGAACATTATGATGTCATGGCTCATGGAAAATTGTGATGATAGGGGCATGTAGCATGGTGATGACAGGTCTCATGGAACATTGTGAGATGACAAGTGTTTTGAGCATTGTGATGACAAACATCTTGGATCATTGAGATGACAAGGGCATGGAGTAGTGTGATGACAGGCATCATGGAGCATTGTGATGAGTGTGTTATGGAACATTGTGATCACAAGGCTTTGGAGCCTAGTGACGACAGAGGTCATGGATCATGTTGATTTCAAGGAGCATGGAACATTGTGATGACAAGGGCATGAAGTAATGTGATCCCAAGTTTCAGGGAGGATTGTGATGACAATGGTAAAGGAGAATTGTGATGAGAATCACATGGAGCACTGTGATGACAAGGTCATGTAGCATTTTGCTGACAAAGGCATGGAGCATTGTGATGACAAGTGTCATGGAACATTGTGATAACAGGGGTCATAGAGCATTAGGATGACAAGAGCATGGACCATTTTGATGAGAAGAGTCATGGAGCATTTTGATGACAAGAGCCACAGATCATTGTGTTGTCAGGGGTCATTGAGCGTTGTGATGACAGTGGTCATGGAGCATTGGGCTGAAAATGTTCTTGGAGCATTGTGAACACAAGGGAATGGAGCATTGTGGTGACAATATCCTGGAGCATTGTGCTGAGATGACCATGGTGTCTTTTGATGACAAGTCTCATGGAGCAAGCTAATGGAAAGGGGCATGGAGCATTGTGATTACAGTTGTCTTGGAGCATTGTGATGACAAGAGCATGGAGCATTGTGATGAGAAGTCCATGGAACATTCTGATGACATGCATCATGGAGCTTTGTGATGACAATGGCAAGAGGCATTGTGATTACAGGGGTCTTGGAGCATTGTGATGAAAAGGGCATGGATCATTGTGATGACAAAGGCATGGAGCCTTGTCATGACAGGGTTCAAGGAACATACTGACGACAAGTGTCAGGGAGCATTGTGATGACAAGTGTCATGGAGCACTGTGATGACAAGCATCATGGAGCCTTGTGATAACCGGGATCTTGGAGCATTGTGATGAAAAGTGAATGCATCATTGTGATGAAAAAGGCATGGTGCCTTGTCATGACAGGGTTCAAGGAGCACTCTGACGACAAGTGTCAGGGAGCATTGTGATGAAAAGTGTATTGAGCATTGTGATGACAAAGGTCATGGAGCATTGTGATGAGAAGACCATGGATAATTGGGATGACGAGCGTCATGGGGCGTTGTGATGACAAGTGTTATGGAACATTGTGATCAAAAGGGTTTGGAGCATTGTGATGACAGAGGTCATGGAGCATTTTGATTTCATTGTGATGACAAAATCATGAAGCATTATGATGAAGGGCATGGTGCATTGTGATGATAGGGTTCATGGAGCACTGAGATGAAAAGTGTCATGGAGCATTGTTATGACAGGTATCTTGAAGCATTGTGATGACAAGGGCATGGAGCATTGTGATGAGAAGGCCAAGGAGAATTCTGATGACATGCGTCATGGATCTTCGTGATGACAAGGGCATAGAGCATTGTGATTACAGGGGTCTTGGAGCATTGAGATGAAAAGGGGCGTGGAGCATTGTGATTACAGTGGTAAAGGAGCATTGTGATGACAAGGGAATTGAGAATTGTGATGAAATAGGCATGGAACCTTTTCATGACAGGGTTCAAGGAGGATTCTGCTGACAAGTGTCTGGGAGCATTGTGATGACAAAAGTCATGAAGCACTGTGATGACAGGGGTAATGGAGCATTGTGATGAGAAGGTCATGGAGCATTGGGCTCAAAATATTCATGGAGTATTGTGATGACAAGGGAATGGAGCACTGTGATGACAAGGGAATGGAGCATTGAGATGAGTAGACCATGGAGCCTTGTGATGACAAGTCTCATGGAGCATTCTGATGAAAAGGGGTATGGAGCATTGTGATTACAGGGCTCTTGGAGCATTGTGATGACAATGGCGTGGAGCATTTTGATGAGAAGTCCATGGAGCTTTCTGATGATATGTGTCATGGAGTTTTGTGATGAAAAGGGCAAGGAGCTTTGTGATTACAGGGGTCTTGGAGCACTGTGATGACAATGGTCATGGAGCCTTGTGATGAACAGGCCGTGGAATATTTTGATGGCAGGGGTCATGGAGCAAACATTGTTATGACAGTGGTAATGGAGCATTGTGATGACAAAGGCATGGAGCATTTTGATGAGAAGGGTATCGAGCATTTTGATGACAAGCATCATGGAGCTTTGGGATGACAAAGTCATGGAGCAATGTGATGAGAGGGTTCATGGAGCATTGTGATGACAATGGCATGGAGCATTGTGATGCCAAACGTAATGGACCTTTGTGATGACAAATGTCATGCAGCATTTTGATGACAAGGGCATGGTGCATTGTGATGAGTAAGACAGAGAGAAATGTGATGACAGGGTCATCGAGCAGATGGATGAAAAGTGTCATGGAACATTTTGATGACAGGGGTTATGGATCATTGTGATATCAAGGGTCATCGAGCATTGTGATGAAAAGGGTCATGGTGCATTTTGATGGCAGGGGTTATAATACATGGTGATGTCAGCGGTCATGGAGCACTGTGATGATAAGGGCATGTAGCATTGTGATGACAGGGGTCATGGAACATTGTGATGACATGGTTGTGGGAGTATTGTGATGACCAGTGATGGAAAATTGTGATATCAGTGGTGAGAGAGCATTTTGATGAGAAGTGCTTGGAGAAATTTGAGGACAAGGTTTATGGAGCATTGTGATGACAAGCTTGTGGAGAATTGTGATGACAAGTGCATGGCATATTGTGATGACATGTGTCATGGAGCATTGTGCTGACAAGCATATGGAGCATTGTGGTGACAATGGCATGGAGCATTGTGATGACAGAGGCATGACGAATTGGCCTGAGAAGTTTCATGGATTATTGTGATGACAGTGGGCATGGTGAATTGTGATGAAAAGGGCACGGAGCATTGGCATGACAAGTTTATGGATTATTGTGAAGACAGGTGTCCGGGAGCATTGTGATGACATATGTTCTGGTCCATTGTGATGAGAATGGCATGGAGAATTGTGAGGCCAAGTGTCATGGAGGATTGTGATGTCAAACGTAATGGAGCGTTGTGATGACAAGGTCTTGGAGCATTGTGATGACAAGGGCAAGGAGCATTGTGATAACAAGGGCCATTGAGAAGTTTGATGACAAGGTCTTGAAGCATTGTGATGACAAGCGCATGTACCTTGCTATGACAGGGGTCATGGAGCATTGCGATTACAAATGCATGGAGAATAGTGATGACAAGAGCATGTAACATTGTGATGAGAAGTGTTTTGGAGCATTGTGATGACAAGGACGTAGAGAATTGTGATGACAGGGACATGGAGCATTGTGAGGACCAGGGCATGGAGCACTGTGATGACAAGAACGTGGAGCATTGTGATGAGAAGTCCATGGATAATTGTTATGACGAGTGTCATGGAGCACTGTAATGACAAGGGACATGGAGCATTGTGAGGACAGGTGTCATGGAGCATTGTGGTGATAGGGGTCATGGAGCATTGTGAGGACAAGTGTCATGGAGCATTCTGATGACAAGCTTGTGGAGTATTGTGATGAAAATGGCATGGAGAATTGTGATGGAAAGGGTATGGATCATTGTAATGAAAAAGGCATGGATCCTTTTCATGACAGGATTCAAGGAGCATTCCGAAGACAAGTGTCACGGATCATTGTGATGACAAGTGTATTGAGCATTGTGATGACAAAGGTCATGGAGCATTGAGATGACAAGGGCATGGAGTATTGTGATGACAGGCATCATGGAGCGTTGTGATGACAAGTGTTATGGAACATTGTGATCACACGGGTTTGGAGCATTGCGATGACAGAGTTCATGGATCATATTGATTTCAAGGAGCATGGATCTTTATGATGACAAGGACATGAAGCAATGTGATCCCAAGATGCATGGAGGATTGTGATGACAATGGTAATGGAGGAATGTGATGACAAGCGCATGGAGCATTGTGATGAAAAGGTCATGTAGCGTTTTGGTGACAAAGGCATGGAGCATTGTCATGACAAGTGTCATGGAGCACTATGATGACAAACGTCACGTAGCATTGTGATTACAGGGGTCATGGAGCATTGGGATGGCACGGCCAAGGATCATTGTGTTGACAAGTGATATGGAGAATTTTGATGACAAGAGTCCCGGATCATTGTGTTGTCAGGGGTCATGGAGCGTTGTGATGACAATTGTCATGGAGCATTGGGATCACAAGGGTCATGGAGCATTGTGATCATAAGGTTATGGAACATTGGGCTGAAAATGTTCATGGAGTATTGTGATGAGAAGTGTCATGGAGCATTGTGATGACAAGGGAATGGAGCATTGTGATGACAATGTCCTGGAGCATTTAATGAGAAGACCATGCAGCCATGTGATGACAAGTCTCATGGAGCATTCTCACAAAAATCGGCATGGAGCATTGTGATTTCTGTGGTCTTGGAGCTTTGTGATGAATAGGGCATGGAGCCTTGTGATGAAAATGGCATGGAGCCTTGCCATGACAGGGTTCCAAGAGCATATTGACATCAAGTGTCAGGGACCACTGTGATGACAAGTGTATTGAGCATGGTGATTCCAAAGCTCATGGAGCATTGTGATGAGAACACCATGGATAATTTTGATGACAAGCCTCATGGGGAGTTGTGAGGACAAGTGTTATGGAACATTGTGATCACAAGGGATTGGAGCCTTGTGATGACAGAGGTCATGGAGCATTTTGAGTTCATTCTGATGACAATAGCATGAAGCTCTATGATGATGGGCATGGTGCATTGTGATGACAGTGTTCATGGAGCAATGAGATGAAAAGGTGCATGGAACATTGTAGTTACAAGTGTCTTGGAGCTTTGTGATGAGAAGGGCATGCAGCATTGTGATAAGAAGGCCATGGAGGATTCTGATGACATGCGTCATGGAGCTTTGTGATGACAAGAGCATGGAGCATTGTGATGAGAAGACCATGGATAATGGTGATGACGAGCGTCATGGGGCATTGTGATGAAAAGTGTTATGGAACATTGAGATCTCAAAGCTTTAGAGCATTGTGATGGCAGATGTCATGGAGCATTTTGATTTCATTTTGGTTACAATAGCGTGAAGCAATATGATGATGGACATGTTGCATTGTGAATACAGGGTTCATGGAGCTTTGAGAGAAAAAGTGGCATGGAGCTTTGTGATTACAGGGTTTTTGGAGCATTGTGATGACAAGGGCACGGAACACTGTGATACATGGGTCATGTAGGATTGTAACGACAAGGGCATGGAGAATTGTGATGACAAGAGCTTGTAACATTGTGATGAGAAGTGTCATGGAGCATTGTGATGACAAAGACTTAGAGAATTGTGATGACAAGGGACATGGAGCATTGTGATGACCAGAGCATGGACCATTTGTCTGACAAGTTTCATGGATTATTGTGATGACAAATGTCATGGAGCATTTTGATGACAAGGGCGTGGGGCATTGTGATGGGAAGAGCAGTGAGCATTTTAATGACAAGTTTTATGGAGCATTGTGATGACAAGTTTGTGGAGCATTGTGATGACAAGGGCAAGTCACATTTTGATGCCATGGGTCATGGAGCACAGTGCTGACAAGGTCATTCAGCTTTGTTATGACAAGGGTCATGGAGCATTGAGATGAAAAGGGACATGGAGCATTGTGATTACAGGGGTCTAGGAGCTTTGGATGACAGAGGTCATGGATCATTTTGATTTGATTGTGATGACAATAGCCTGAAGCATCATGATGATGGGCATTGTCCATTGAGATGACAGGTGTAATGGAGCATTGAGATGAAAAGGGGCATGGAGCATTGTGATTACAGTGGTACAGGAGCATTGTGATGACAAGAGCATGGAGCATTGTGATGAAAAGTGCTTGGAGCCTTTTCATGACATGTTTCAAGGAGCATTCTGAAGACGAGTGTCAGGGAGCATTGTGATGACAACTCTCTTTAGCATTGTGATGACAAAGATCATGGAGCACTGTGATGACAGGTGTCATGGAGCATTGTGATGAGAAAGTCATGGAGCATTGGGCTGAAAATATTCATGGAGTATTGTGGTGAGAGGGTTCATGGATCCTTTTGATGGCAATGGAATGGAGCATTGTGATGACAAGGTCCTGGAGTATTGTGAAGAGAAGTCCATGGAGCCTTGTGATGACAAGTCTAATGGAGCATTCTGATGAAAAGGGGCATGGAGCATTGTGATTACAGGGCCCTGGAGCCGTGTAATGACAAGAGCAAGGAGCATTGAGATGAGAAGGCCATGGAGCATTCTCTTGATTTGTGTCATGGTGTTTTGTGATGACAAGGGCATGGACCATTGTGATTGCAGGCGTCTTGGAGCATTGTGATGACAAGGGTCATCGAGCCTTGTGAGGAGAAGGCCGTGGGACATTATGATGGCGGGGGTCATTGAGCATTGTTATGACGGGGGTAATGGAGCATAGTGATGAAAAGGTCACGGTACATAGGTCTATAAAATTTCATGGATTATTGTGATGACAGTGGGTATGGAGCATTGTGATGACAAGGGCTCCGAACACTGTGATACATGTGTCATGGAGGATTGTAATGACATGGGCATGAAGCATTGTGATGAGAAGGGCATTGAGAATTGTGATGACAAGCGTCATGGAGCTTTGTGATGACAAGGGTCATGGAGCCGTGTGATAACAAATGTCATGGAGCAGTTTGATGACAAGGGCATGGTGCATTGTGATGATAGGGTTCATGGAGCACTGACATGAAAAGTGTCATGGAGCATCGTTAAGACAGGGGTCGTGGAGCATTGTGATGACAAGGGATTGGAGCATTGAGATGAGAAGAACATGGAACCTTGTGATGACAAGTCTCATGGAGCATTCTGATGAAAAGGGGCATGGAGCATTGTGATTACAGGGGTCATGGAGCATTGTGATGACAATGGCATGGAGCAATTTGATGTGAAGGCCATGGAGCTTTCTGATGATATGTGTCATGGAGTTTTGTGATGAAAAGTGCATGGAGCATTGTGATTACATGGATCTTGGGGCACTGTGATGACAATGGTCATGGAGCCTTGTGATGAAAAGGCCGTGGAACATCTTGATGGCATGGGTCATGGAGCATTGTTATGACAATGGTAATGGAGCATTGTGATGACAAAGTCATGGAGCATTTTGATGAGAAGGGCATAGAGCTTTGTGATGACAATCATCATGGAGCTTTGGGATGACAAAGTCATGGAGCAATGTGATGAGAGGGTTCATGGAGCATTATGATGACGATGGCATGGAGCATTGTGATGCCAAAGGTCATGGACCTTTGTGATGACAAATGTCATGTAGCATTTTGATGACAAGGGCATGGTGCATTGTGATGAGTACGACAGAAAGCAATGTGATGACAGGGTCATGAGGCAGTTGGATGAAAAGTGTCATGGAACATTTTGATGACAGGCGTTATGGATCATTGTGATGTCAAGGGTCATCGAGCATTGTAATGAAAAGTGTCATGGTGCATTTTGATGACAGGGGTTATAGTACATTGTGATGTCAGGGGTCATGGAGCAGTGTGATGATAAGGGCATGTAGCATTGTGATGACAGGGGTCATGGAACATTGTGATGACATGGGTGAGGTAGTATTGTGATGACTAGTGATGGAACATTGTGATATCAGTGCTGAGAGAGCATTTTGATGAGAATTGCATGGAGAAATTTGATGACAAGTTTTATGGAGCATTGTGATGACAAGCTTGTGGAGAATTGTGATGACAAGTGCATGGCATATTGTGATGACATATGTCATGGAGCATTGTGCTGACAAGCATATGGAGCATTTTGGTGACAATGGCATGGAGCATTGTGATGACAGAGGCATTACGAATTGGTCTGACAAGTTTCATGGATTATTGTGATGACAGTGGGCATGGCGAATTGTGATGACAAGGGCCTGGAGCATTGTGAGGACAAGTTTGTGGAGTATTGTGAAGACAGGTGTCCGGGAGCATTGTGATGACATATGTTCTGGTCCATTGTGATGAGAATGGCATGGGTAATTGTGATGCCAAGTGTCATGGAGGATTGTGATGTCAAACGTAATGGAGCGTTGTGATGACAAGGTCTTGGTGCATTGTGATGACAAGGGCCATTGAGAAGTTTGATGACAAGGTCGTGAAGCATTGTGATGACAAGCACATGTACCTTGCTATGACAGGGGTCATGGAGCATTGTGATTACAAATGCATGGAGAATAGTGATGACAAGAGCATGTAACATTGTGATGAGAAGTGTTTTGGAGCATTGTGATGACAAGGACGTGGAGAATTGTGATGACAAGGGACATGGAGCATTGTGAGGACCAGGGCATGGAGCACTCTGATGACAAGAACGTGCAGCATTGTGATGATAAGTCCATGGATAATAGTGATGACGAGTGTCATGGAGCACTGTAATGGTTAGGGGCATGGAGCATTGTGAGGAGAGCTGTCATGGAGTATTGTGGTGACAGGGTTCATGGAGCATTGTGATGACAATTGTCATGGAGCATTCTGATGACAAGCTTGTGGAATATTGTGATGACAATGGCATGGAGCATTGTGATGGAAAGGGCATGGATCATTGTGATGAAAAAGGCATGGATCCTATTCATGACAGGATTCAAGAAGCATTCCGAAGACAAGAGTCAGGGAGCATTGTGATGACCAGTGTATTGAGCATTGTGATGACAAAGGTCATGGAGCATTGAGATGACAAGGTCATGGAGTATGGTGATGACAGGCATCATGGAGCGTTGTGATGACAAGTCTTATGGAACATTGTGATCACACGTGTTTGGAGCATTGCAATGACAGAGTTCATGGATCATATTGATTTCAAGGAGCATGGATCTTTGTGATGAAAAGGGCATGAAGCAATGTGATCCCAAGATGCATGGAGGATTGTGATGACAATGGTAATGGAGGAATATGATGACAAACGCATGGAGCATTGTGATGAAAAGGTCATGTAGCGTTTTGCTGACAAAGGCATGGAGCATTGTGATGACAAGTGTCATGGAGCACTGTGATGACAAACATCACGTAGCATTGTGATTACAGGGGTCATGGAGCATTGGGATGACACGGCCAAGGATCATTGTGTTGACAAGTGTTATGGAGAATTTTGATGACAAGAGTCCCGGATCATTGTGTTTTCAGGGGTCATGGAGCGTTGTGATGACAGTGGTCATAGAGCATTGGGATGACAAGGGTCATGGAGCATTGTGATCATAAGGTCATGGAGCATTGGGCTGAAAATATTCATGGAGTATTGTGATGACAGGTGGCATGGAGCATTGTGATGACAATGTCCTGGAGCATTTAATGAGAAGACCATGGAGCCATGTGATGACTAGTCTCATGGAGCATTCTCACGAAAAGCGGCATGGAGCATTGTGATTACTGTGGTCTTGGAGCATTGTGATGAATAGGGCATGGAGCATTGTGATGAAAAATGCATGGAACCTTGCATGACAGGGTCCCAAGAGCATATTGACATCAAGTGTCAGGGACCATTGTGATGAAAAGTGTATTGAGCATTGTGAAGCCAAACTCATGGAGCATTGTGATGAGAAGACCATGGATAATTTTGATGACGAGCGTCATGGGGCGTTGTGAGGACAAGTGTTATGGAACATTGTGATCACAAGGGATTGGAGCCTTGTGATGACAGAGGTCATGGAGCATTTTGAGTTCATTCTGATGACAATAGCATGAAGCACTATGATGATGTGCATGGTGCATTGTGATGACAGGGTTCATGGAACATTGAGATGAAAAGGGGCATGGAGCATTGTAGTTACAACGGTCTTGGAGCTTTGTGATGACAAGGGCATGCAGCATTGTGATGAGAAGGCCATGGAGGATTCTGATGACATGCGTCATGGAGCTTTGTGATGACAAGGGCATGGAGCATTGTGATGAGAAGACCATGGATAATGGTGATGACGAGCGTCATGAGGCGTTGTGATGAAAAGTGCTGGGAACATTGTGATCCCAAGGGTTTAGAGCATTGTGATGGCAGATGTCATGGAGCATTTTGATTTCATTTTGATTACAATAGCGTGAAGCAATAAGATGATGGACATGTTGCATTGTGATTACAGGGTTCTTGGAGCATTGTGATGACAAGGGCATGGAGCATTGTGATGAGAAGGCCATTGAGCATTCTGATGACTTGTGTCATGGAGATTTTGATGACAAAGGCATGAAGCACAGTTGTAACAGTGGTCTTAGAGCATTGTGATTACAAGGGTTATGGAGCCTTGTGATAAGAAGGCCGTGGAACATTGTGATGGCTGGGGTCATGGAGCATTGTTATGACAGTGGCAATGGAGCATTGTGATGACAAGGGCATGGAGCATTGGTCTGAAAAGTTTCATGGATTATTGTGATGAGAGTGGGCATGGAGCATTGTGATAACAAGGGCACGGAACACTGTGATACATGGGTCATGTAGGATTGTAACGACAAGGGAATGGAGAATTGTGATGACAAGAGCATGTAACATTGTGATGAGAAGTGTCATGGAGCATTGTGATGACAAAGATGTAGAGAATTGTGATGACAAGGGACATGGAGCATTGCGATGACCTGAGCATGGAGCATTGGTCTGACAAGTTTCATGGATTATTTGGATGACGAGTGTCAGGGAGCATTGTGATGACAACTCTCTTGAGCATTGTGATGACAAAGATCATGGATCACTCTGATGACATGTGTCATGGAGCATTGTGATGAGTAGCTCATGGAGCATTGGGCTGAAAATATTCATGGAGTATTGTGGTGACAGGTGTCATGGATCCTTTTGATAGCAAGGGAATGGAGCATTGTGATGACAAGGTCCTGGAGCATAGTGATGAGAAGACCATGGAGCCTTGTGATGACAAGTCTAATGGAGCATTCTGATGAAAAGGGGCATGGAGCATTGTGATTACAGGGCCCTGGAGCATTGTAATGACAAGAGCAAGGAGCTTTGTGATGAGAAGGCCATGGAGCATTCTCATGATTTGTGTCATGGTGTTTTGTGATGACAAGGGCATGGACCATTGTGATTGCAGGCGTCTTGGAGCTTTGTGATGACAAGGGTCATGGAGCCTTGTGAGGAGAAGGCCGTGGGACATTATGATGGCAGGGGTCATGGAGCATTGTTATGACGGGTGTAATGGAGCATTGTGATGAAAAGGGCACGGAACATAGGTCTATAAAATTTCATGGATTATTGTGATGACAGTGGGTGTGGAGCATTAAGATGACAAGGGCTCGGAACACTGTGATACATGGGTCGTGGAGGATTGTAATGACATGGGCATGGAGCATTGTGATGAGAAGTGCATCGAGAATTGTGATGACAAGCGTCATGGAACTTTGTGATGACAAGGGCATGGAGCATATAATGAGAGGTTTCAGGGAGCATTGTGATGACAATGGCATGGAGCATTGTGATGCCAAGGGTCATGGATCTGTGTGATAACAAATGTCACGGAGCAGTTTGATGACAAGGGCATGGTGCATTGTGATGAGAAGGGCAGGGAGCATTGTGATGACAGGTGTTATGGAACATTATGATGTCATGGCTCATGGAGAATTGTGATGATAGGGGCATGTAGCATGGTGATGACAGGTCTCATGGAACATTGTGAGATGACAAGTGTTTTGAGCATTGTGATGACAAACATCTTGGATCATTGAGATGACAAGGGCATGGAGTAGTGTGATGACAGGCATCATGGAGCATTGTGATGAGTGTGTTATGGAACATTGTGATCACAAGGGTTTGGAGCCTAGTGATGACAGAGGTCATGGATCATGTTGATTTCAAGGAGCATGGAACATTGTGATGACAAGGGCATGAAGCAATGTGATCCCAAGTTTCAGGGAGGATTGTGATGACAATGGTAAAGGAGAATTGTGATGAGAATCACATGGAGCACTGTGATGACAAGGTCATGTAGCATTTTGCTGACAAAGGCATGGAGCATTGTGATGACAAGTGTCATGGAACATTGTGATAACAGGGGTCATAGAGCATTAGGATGACAAGAGCATGGACCATTTTGATGAGAAGAGTCATGGAGCATTTTGATGACAAGAGCCACAGATCATTGTGTTGTCAGGGGTCATTGAGCGTTGTGATGGCAGTGGTCATGGAGGATTGGGCTGAAAATGTTTTGGACCATTGTGAACACAAGGGAATGGAGCATTGTGGTGACAATATCCTGGAGCATTGTGCTGAGATGACCATGGTGTCTTTTGATGGCAAGTCTCATGGAGCAAGCTAATGGAAAGGGGCATGGAACATTGTGATTACAGTTGTCTTGGAGCATTGTGATGACAAGAGCATGGAGCATTGTGATGAGAAGTCCATGGAACATTCTGATGACATGCATCATGGAGCTTTGTGATGACAATGACAAGAGGCATTGTGATTACAGGGGTCTTGGAGCATTGTGATGAAAAGGGCATGGATCATTGTGATGACAAAGGCATGGAGCCTTGTCATGACAGGGTTCAAGGAACATACTGACGACAAGTGTCAGGGAGCATTGTGATGACAAGTGTCATGGAGCACTGTGATGACAAGCATCATGGAGCCTTGTGATAACTGGGATCTTGGAGCATTGTGATGAAAAGTGAATGCATCATTGTGATGAAAAAGGCATGGTGCCTTGTCATGACAGGTTTCAAGGAGCACCCAGACGACAAGTGTCAGGGAGCATTGTGATGAAAAGTGTATTGAGCATTGTGATGACAAAGGTCATGGAGCATTGTGATGAGAAGACCATGGATAATTGGGATGACGAGCGTCATGGGGTGTTGTGATGACAAGTGTTATGGAACATTGTGATCACAAGGGTTTGGAGCATTGTGATGACAGAGGTCATGGAGCATTTTGATTTCATTGTGATGACAAAATCATGAAGCATTATGATGAAGGGCATGGTGCATTGTGATGATAGGGTTCATGGAGCACTGAGATGAAAAGTGTCATGGAGCATTGTTATGACAGGTATCTTGAAGCATTGTGATGACAAGGGCATGGAGCATTGTGATGAGAAGGCCAAGGAGAATTCTGATGACATGCGTCATGGATCTTCGTGATGACAAGGGCATAGAGCATTGTGATTACAGGGGTCTTGGAGCATTGAGATGAAAATGGGCGTGGAGCATTGTGATTACAGTGGTAAAGGAGCATTGTGATGACAAGGGAATTGAGAATTGTGATGAAATAGGCATGGAACCTTTTCATGACAGGGTTCAAGGAGGATTCTGCTGACAAGTGTCTGGGAGCATTGTGATGACAAAAGTCATGAAGCACTGTGATGACAGGGGTAATGGAGCATTGTGATGAGAAGGTCATGGAGCATTGGGCTCAAAATATTCATGGAGTATTGTGATGACAAGGGAATGGAGCACTGTGATGACAAGGGAATGGAGCATTGAGATGAGTAGACCATGGAGCCTTGTGATGACAAGTCTCATGGAGCATTCTGATGAAAAGGGGTATGGAGCATTGTGATTACAGGGCTCTTGGAGCATTGTGATGACAATGGCGTGGAGCATTTTGATGAGAAGTCCATGGAGCTTTCTGATGATATGTGTCATGGAGTTTTGTGATGAAAAGGGCAAGGAGCTTTGTGATTACAGGTGTCTTGGAGCACTGTGATGACAATGGTCATGGAGCCTTGTGATGAACAGGCCGTGGAATATTTTGATGGCAGGGGTCATGGAGCAAACATTGTTATGACAGTGGTAATGGAGCATTGTGATGACAAAGGCATGGAGCATTTTGATGAGAAGGGTATCGAGCATTTTGATGACAAGCATCATGGAGCTTTGGGATGACAAAGTCATGGAGCAATGTGATGAGAGGGTTCATGGAGCATTGTGATGACAATGGCATGGAGCATTGTGATGCCAAACGTAATGGACCTTTGTGATGACAAATGTCATGCAGCATTTTGATGACAAGGGCATGGTGCATTGTGATGAGTAAGACAGAGAGAAATGTGATGACAGGGTCATCGAGCAGATGGATGAAAAGTGTCATGGAACATTTTGATGACAGGGGTTATGGATCATTGTGATATCAAGGGTCATCGAGCATTGTGATGAAAAGGGTCATGGTGCATTTTGATGGCAGGGGTTATAATACATGGTGATGTCAGCGGTCATGGAGCACTGTGATGATAAGGGCATGTAGCATTGTGATAACAGGGGTCATGGAACATTGTGATGACATGGTTGTGGGAGTATTGTGATGACCAGGGATGGAAAATTGTGATATCAGTGGTGAGAGAGCATTTTGATGAGAAGTGCTTGGAGAAATTTGAGGACAAGGTTTATGGAGCATTGTGATGACAAGCTTGTGGAGAATTGTGATGACAAGTGCATGGCATATTGTGATGACATGTGTCATGGAGCATTGTGCTGACAAGCATATGGAGCATTGTGGTGACAATGGCATGGAGCATTGTGATGACAGAGGCATGACGAATTGGCCTGACAAGTTTCATGGATTATTGTGATGACAGTGGGCATGGTGAATTGTGATGAAAAGGGCACGGAGCATTGGCATGACAAGTTTATGGATTATTGTGAAGACAGGTGTCCGGGAGCATTGTGATGACATATGTTCTGGTCCATTGTGATGAGAATGGCATGGAGAATTGTGAGGCCAAGTGTCATGGAGGATTGTGATGTCAAACGTAATGGAGCATTGTGATGACAAGGTCTTGGAGCATTGTGATGACAAGGGCAAGGAGCATTGTGATGACAAGGGCCATTGAGAAGTTTGATGACAAGGTCTTGAAGCATTGTGATGACAAGCACATGTACCTTGTTATGACAGTGATCATGGAGCATTGCGATTACAAATGCATGGAGAATGGTGATGACAAGAGCATGTAACATTGTGATGAGAAGTGTTTTGGAGCATTGTGATGACAAGGACGTAGAGAATTGTGATGACAGGGACATGGAGCATTGTGAGGACCAGGGCATGGAGCACTGTGATGACAAGAACGTGGAGCATTGTGATGAGAAGTCCATGGATAATTGTTATGACGAGTGTCATGGAGCACTGTAATGACAAGGGACATGGAGCATTGTGAGGACAGGTGTCATGGAGCATTGTGGTGATAGGGGTCATGGAGCATTGTGAGGACAAGTGTCATGGAGCATTCTGATGACAAGCTTGTGGAGTATTGTGATGAAAATGGCATGGAGAATTGTGATGGAAAGGGTATGGATCATTGTAATGAAAAAGGCATGGATCCTTTTCATGACAGGATTCAAGGAGCATTCCGAAGACAAGTGTCACGGATCATTGTGATGACAAGTGTATTGAGCATTGTGATGACAAAGGTCATGGAGCATTGAGATGAAAAGGGCATGGAGTATTGTGATGACAGGCCTCATGGAGTGTTGTGATGACAAGTGTATGGAACATTGTGATCACACGGGTTTGGAGCATTGCGATGACAGAGTTCATGGATCATATTGATTTCAAGGAGCATGGATCTTTGTGATGACAAGGACATGAAGCAATGTGATCCCAAGATGCATGGAGGATTGTGATGACAATGGTAATGGAGGAATATGATGACAAGCGCATGGAGCATTGTGATGAAAAGGTCATGTAGCGTTTTGGTGACAAAGGCATGGAGCATTGTCATGACAAGTGTCATGGAGCACTATGATGACAAACGTCACGTAGCATTGTGATTACAGGGGTCATGGAGCATTGGGATGGCACGGCCAAGGATCATTGTGTTGACAAGTGATATGGAGAATTTTGATGACAAGAGTCCCGGATCATTGTGTTGTCAGGGGTCATGGAGCGTTGTGATGACAGTTGTCATGGAGCATTGGGATGACAAGGGTCATGGAGCATTGTGATCATAAGGTTATGGAACATTGGGCTGAAAATTTTCATGGAGTATTGTGATGAGAAGTGTCATGGAGCATTGTGATGACAAGGGAATGGAGCATTGTGATGACAATGTCCTGGAGCATTTAATGAGAAGACCATGCAGCCATGTGATGACAAGTCTCATGGAGCATTCTCACAAAAATCGGCATGGAGCATTGGGATTTCTGTGGTCTTGGAGCTTTGTGATGAGTAGGGCATGGAGCCTTGTGATGAAAATGGCATGGAGCCTTGCCATGACAGGGTTCCAAGAGCATATTGACATCAAGTGTCAGGGACCACTGTGATGACAAGTGTATTGAGCATGGTGATTCCAAAGCTCATGGAGCATTGTGATGAGAACACCATGGATAATTTTGATGACAAGCCTCATGGGGAGTTGTGAGGACAAGTGTTATGGAACATTGTGATCACAAGGGATTGGAGCCTTGTGATGACAGAGGTCATGGAGCATTTTGAGTTCATTCTGATGACAATAGCATGAAGCTCTATGATGATGGGCATGGTGCATTGTGATGACAGTGTTCATGGAGCAATGAGATGAAAAGGTGCATGGAACATTGTAGTTACAAGTGTCTTGGAGCTTTGTGATGAGAAGGGCATGCAGCATTGTGATAAGAAGGCCATGGAGGATTCTGATGACATGCGTCATGGAGCTTTGTGATGACAAGAGCATGGAGCATTGTGATGAGAAGACCATGGATAATGGTGATGACGAGCGTCATGGGGCGTTGTGATGAAAAGTGTTATGGAACATTGAGATCTCAAGGCTTTAGAGCATTGTGATGGCAGATGTCATGGAGCATTTTGATTTCATTTTGGTTACAATAGCGTGAAGCAATATGATGATGGACATGTTGCATTGTGAATACAGGGTTCATGGAGCTTTGAGAGAAAAAGTTGCATGGAGCTTTGTGATTACAGGGTTTTTGGAGCATTGTGATGACAAGGGCACGGAACACTGTGATACATGGGTCATGTAGGATTGTAACGACAAGGGCATGGAGAATTGTGATGACAAGAGCTTGTAACATTGTGATGAGAAGTGTCATGGAGCATTGTGATGACAAAGACGTAGAGAATTGTGATGACAAGGGACATGGAGCATTGTGATGACCAGAGCATGGACCATTTGTCTGACAAGTTTCATGGATTATTGTGATGACAAATGTCATGGAGCATTTTGATGACAAGGGCGTGGGGCATTGTGATGGGAAGAGCAGTGAGCATTTTAATGACAAGTTTTATGGAGCATTGTGATGACAAGTTTGTGGAGCATTGTGATGACAAGCGCAAGTCACATTTTGATGCCATGGGTCATGGAGCACAGTGCTGACAAGGTCATTCAGCTTTGTTATGATAAGGGTCATGGAGCATTGAGATGAAAAGGGACATGGAGCATTGTGATTACAGGGGTCTAGGAGCTTTGGATGACAGAGGTCATGGATCATTTTGATTTGATTGTGATGACAATAGCCTGAAGCATTATGATGATGGGCATTGTCCATTGAGATGACAGGTGTAATGGAGCATTGAGATGAAAAGGTGCATGGAGCATTGTGATTACAGTGGTACAGGAGCATTGTGATGACAAGAGCATGGAGCATTGTGATGAAAAGTGCTTGGAGCCTTTTTATGACATGTTTCAAGGAGCATTCTGAAGACGAGTGTCATGGAGCATTGTGATGACAACTCTCTTTAGCATTGTGATGACAAAGATCATGGAGCACTGTGATGACAGGTGTCATGGAGCATTGTGATGAGAAGGTCATGGAGCATTGGGCTGAAAATATTCATGGAGTATTGTGGTGAGAGGGTTCATGGATCCTTTTGATGGCAATGGAATGGAGCATTGTGATGACAAGGTCCTGGAGTATTGTGAAGAGTAGTCCATGGAGCCTTGTGATGACAAGTCTAATGGAGCATTCTGATGAAAAGGGGCATGGAGCATTGTGATTACAGGGCCCTTGAGCCGTGTAATGACAAGAGCAAGGAGCATTGAGATGAGAAGGCCATGGAGCATTCTCTTGATTTGTGTCATGGTGTTTTGTGATGACAAGGGCATGGACCATTGTGATTGCAGGCGTCTTGGAGCATTGTGATGACAAGGGTCATCGAGCCTTGTGAGGAGAAGGCCGTGGGACATTATGATGGCGGGGGTCATTGAGCATTGTTATGACGGGGGTAATGGAGCATAGTGATGAAAAGGTCACGGTACATAGGTCTATAAAATTTCATGGATTATTGTGATGACAGTGGGTATGGAGCATTGTGATGACAAAGGCTCCGAACACTGTGATACATGGGTCATGGAGGATTGTAATGAAATGGGCATGAAGCATTGTGATGAGAAGGGCATTGAGAATTGTGATGACAAGCGTCATGGAGCTTTGTGATGACAAGGGTCATGGAGCTGTGTGATAACAAATGTCATGGAGCAGTTTGATGACAAGGGCATGGTGCATTGTGATGATAGGGTTCATGGAGCACTGACGTGAAAAGTGTCATGGAGCATCGTTATGACAGGGGTCTTGGAGGATTGTGATGACAAGGACATGGAGCATTGTGATGAGAAGGCCAAGGAGAATTCTGATGACATCCGTCATGGAGCTTCGTGATGACAAGGGCATAGAGCATTGTGTTTACAGGGGTCTTGGAGCATTGAGATGAAAAGTGGCATGGTGCATTTTGATTACAGGGGTAATGGAGCATTGTGATGACAAGGGAATCGAGCATTGTGATGAAATAGGCATGGAACCTTTTCATGAAAGGGTTCAAGGAGGATTCTGATGACAAGTGTCAGGGAGCATTGCGATGACAATAGTCATGAAGCACTGTGATGACAGGGCTAATGGAGCATGGTGATGAGAATGTCATGGAGCATTGGGCTGAAAATGTTCATGGAGTATTGTGATGAGAGGTGTCATGGACCCTTGTGATGACAAGGGATTGGAGCATTGAGATGAGAAGAACATGGAGCCTTGTGATGACAAGTCTCATGGAGCATTCTGATGAAAAGGGGCATGGAGCATTGTGATTACAGGGGTCATGGAGCATTGTGATGACAATGGCATGGAGCAATTTGATGTGAAGGCCATGGAGCTTTCTGATGATATGTGTCATGGAGTTTTGTGATGAAAAGTGCATGGAGCATTGTGATTACATGGATCTTGGGGCACTGTGATGACAATGGTCATGGAGCCTTGTGATGAAAAGGCCGTGGAACATCTTGATGGCATGGGTCATGGAGCATTGTTATGACAATGGTAATGGAGCATTGTGATGACAAAGTCATGGAGCATTTTGATGAGAAGGGCATAGAGCTTTGTCATGACAAGCATCATGGAGCTTTGGGATGACAAAGTCATGGAGCAATGTGATGAGAGGGTTCATGGAGCATTATGATGACGATGGCATGGAGCATTGTGATGCCAAAGGTCATGGACCTTTGTGATGACAAATGTCATGTAGCATTTTGATGACAAGGGCATGGTGCATTGTGATGAGTAGGACAGAAAGCAATGTGATGACAGGGTCATGAGGCAGTTGGATGAAAAGTGTCATGGAACATTTTGATGACAGGCGTTATGGATCATTGTGATGTCAAGGGTCATCGAGCATTGTAATGAAAAGTGTCATGGTGCATTTTGATGACAGGGGTTATAGTACATTGTGATGTCAGGGGTCATGGAGCAGTGTGATGATAAGGGCATGTAGCATTGTGATGACAGGGGTCATGGAACATTGTGATGACATGGGTGAGGTAGTATTGTGATGACTAGTGATGGAACATTGTGATATCAGTGCTGAGAGAGTATTTTGATGAGAATTGCATGGAGAAATTTGATGACAAGATTTATGGAGCATTGTGATGACAAGCTTGTGGAGAATTGTGATGACAAGCGCATGGCATATTGTGATGACATGTGTCATGGAGCATTGTGCTGACAAGCACATGGAGCATTTTGGTGACAATGGCATGGAGCATTGTGATGACAGAGGCATTACGAATTGGTCTGACAAGTTTCATGGATTATTGTGATGACAGTGGGCATGGCGAATTGTGATGACAAGGCCATGGAGCATTGTGAGGACAAGTTTGTGGAGTATTGTGAAGACAGGTGTCCGGGAGCATTGTGATGACATATGTTCTGGTCCATTGTGATGAGAATGGCATGGGTAATTGTGATGCCAAGTGTCATGGAGGATTGTGATGTCAAACGTAATGGAGCGTTGTGATGACAAGGTCTTGGTGCATTGTGATGACAAGGGCCATTGAGAAGTTTGATGACAAGGTCGTGAAGCATTGTGATGACAAGCGCATGTACCTTGCTATGACAGGGGTCATGGAGCATTGCGATTACAAATGCATGGAGAATAGTGATGACAAGAGCATGTAACATTGTGATGAGAAGTGTTTTGGAGCATTGTGATGACAAGGACGTGGAGAATTGTGATGACAAGGGACATGGAGCATTGTGAGGACCAGGGCATGGAGCACTGTGATGTCAAGAACGTGCAGCATTGTGATGATAAGTCCATGGATAATAGTGATGACGAGTGTCATGGAGCACTGTAATGGTAAGGGGCATGGAGCATTGTGAGGAGAGCTGTCATGGAGTATTGTGGTGACAGGGGTCATGGAGCATTGTGATGACAATTGTCATGGAGCTTTCTGATGACAAGCTTGTGGAATATTGTGATGACAATGGCATGGAGCATTGTGATGGAAAGGGTATGGATCATTGTGATGAAAAAGGCATGGATCCTTTTCATGACAGGATTCAAGGAGCATTCCGAAGACAAGAGTCAGGGAGCACTGTGATGACAAGTGTATTGAGCTTTGTGATGACAAAGGTCATGGAGCATTGAGATGACAAGGTCATGGAGTATGGTGATGACAGGCATCATGGAGCGTTGTGATGACAAGTCTTATGGAACATTGTGATCACACGTGTTTGGAGCATTGCGATGACAGAGTTCATGGATCATATTGATTTCAAGGAGCATGGATCTTTGTGATGAAAAGGGTATGAAGCAATGTGATCCCAAGATGCATGGAGGATTGTGATGACAATGGTAATGGAGGAATATGATGACAAACGCATGGAGCATTGTGATGAAAAGGTCATGTAGCGTTTTGCTGACAAAGGCATGGAGCATTGTGATGACAAGTGTCATGGAGCACTGTGATGACAAACATCACGTAGCATTGTGATTACAGGGGTCATGGAGCATTGGGATGACACGGCCAAGGATCATTGTGTTGACAAGTGTTATGGAGAATTTTGATGACAAGAGTCCAGGATCATTGTGTTTTCAGGGGTCATGTAGCGTTGTGATGACAGTGGTCATAGAGCATTGGGATGACAAGGGTCATGGAGCATTGTGATCATAAGGTCATGGAGCATTGGGCTGAAAATATTCATGGAGTATTGTGATGACAGGTGGCATGGAGCATTGTGATGACAATGTCCTGGAGCATTTAATGAGAAGACCATGGAGCCATGTGATGACTAGTCTCATGGAGCATTCTCACGAAAAGCGGCATGGAGCATTGTGATTACTGTGGTCTTGGAGCATTGTGATGAATAGGGAATGGAGCATTTTGATGAAAAATGCATGGAGCCTTGCATGACAGGGTTCCAAGAGCATATTGACATCAAGTGTCAGGGACCATTGTGATGAAAAGTGTATTGAGCATTGTGAAGCCAAACTCATGGAGCATTGTGATGAGAAGACCATGGATAATATTGATGACGAGCGTCATGGGGCGTTGTGAGGACAAGTGTTATGGAACACTGTGATCACAAGGGATTGGAGCCTTGTGATGACAGAGGTCATGGAGCATTTTGAGTTCATTCTGATGCAATAGCATGAAGCACTATGATGATGTGCATGGTGCATTGTGATGACAGGGTTCATGGAACATTGAGATGAAAAGGGGCATGGAGCATTGTAGTTACAAGGGTCTTGGAGCTTTGTGATGACAAGGGCATGCAGCATTGTGATGAGAAGGCCATGGAGGATTCTGATGACATGCGTCATGGAGATTTGTGATGACAAGGGCATGGAGCATTGTGTTGAGAAGACCATGGATAATGGTGATGACGAGCGTCATGAGGCGTTGTGATGAAAAGTGCTGGGAACATTGTGATCCCAAGGGTTTAGAGCATTGTGATGGCAGATGTCATGGAGCATTTTGATTTCATTTTGATTACAATAGCGTGAAGCAATAAGATGATGGACATGTTGCATTGTGATTACAGGGTTCTTGGAGCATTGTGATGACAAGGGCATGGAGCATTGTGATGAGAAGGCCATGGAGCATTCTGATGACTTGTGTCATGGAGATTTTGATGACAAAGGCATGAAGCACTGTTGTAACAGTGGTCTTAGAGCATTGTGATTACAAGGGTTATGGAGCCTTGTGATAAGAAGGCCGTGGAACATTGTGATGGCTGGGGTCATGGAGCATTGTTATGACAGTGGCAATGGAGCATTGTGATGACAAGGGCATGGAGCATTGGTCTGAAAAGTTTCATGGATTATTGTGATGAGAGTGGGCATGGAGCATTGTGATAACAAGGGCACGGAACACTGTGATACATGGGTCATGTAGGATTGTAACGACAAGGGAATGGAGAATTGTGATGACAAGAGCATGTAACATTGTGATGAGAAGTGTCATGGAGCATTGTGGTGATAAAGATGTAGAGAATTGTGATGACAAGGGACATGGAGCATTGCGATGACCAGAGCATGGAGCATTGGTCTGACAAGTTTCATGGATTATTTGGATGACGAGTGTCAGGGAGCATTGTGATGACAACTCTCTTGAGCATTGTGATGACAAAGATCATGGATCACTGTGATGACATGTGTCATGGAGCATTGTGATGAGTAGGTCATGTAGCATTGGGCTGAAAATATTCATGGAGTATTGTGGTGACAGGTGTCATGGATCCTTTTGATAGCAAGGGAATGGAGCATTGTGATGACAAGGTCCTGGAGCATAGTGATGAGAAGACCATGGAGCCTTGTGATGACAAGTCTAATGGAGCATTCTGATGAAAAGGGGCATGGAGCATTGTGATTACAGGGCCCTGGAGCATTGTAATGACAAGAGCAAGGAGCTTTGTGATGAGAAGACCATGGAGCATTCTCATGATTTGTGTCATGGTGTTTTGTGATGACAAGGGCATGGACCTTTGTGATTGCAGGCGTCTTGGAGCTTTGTGATGACAAGGGTCATGGAGCCTTGTGAGGAGAAGGCCGTGGGACATTATGATGGCAGGGGTCATGGAGCATTGTTATGACGGGTGTAATGGAGCATTGTGATGAAAAGGGAACGGAACATAGGTCTATAAAATTTCATGGATTATTGTGATGACAGTGGGTGTGGAGCATTGTGATGACAAGGGCTCGGAACACTGTGATACATGGGTCATGGAGGATTGTAATGACATGGGCATGGAGCATTGTGATGAGAAGGGCATCGAGAATTGTGATGACAAGCGTCATGGAACTTTGTGATGACAAGGGCATGGAGCATATGATGAGAGGTTTCAGGGATCATTGTGATGACAATGGCATGGAGCATTGTGATGCCAAGGGTCATGGATCTGTGTGATAACAAATGTCACGGAGCAGTTTGATGACAAGGGCATGGTGCATTGTGATGAGAAGGGCAGGGAGCATTGTGATGACAGGTGTTATGGAACATTATGATGTCATGGCTCATGGAAAATTGTGATGATAGGGGCATGTAGCATGGTGATGACAGGTCTCATGGAACATTGTGAGATGACAAGTGTTTTGAGCATTGTGATGACAAACATCTTGGATCATTGAGATGACAAGGGCATGGAGTAGTGTGATGACAGGCATCATGGAGCATTGTGATGAGTGTGTTATGGAACATTGTGATCACAAGGCTTTGGAGCCTAGTGATGACAGAGGTCATGGATCATGTTGATTTCAAGGAGCATGGAACATTGTGATGACAAGGGCATGAAGTAATGTGATCCCAAGTTTCAGGGAGGATTGTGATGACAATGGTAAAGGAGAATTGTGATGAGAATCACATGGAGCACTGTGATGACAAGGTCATGTAGCATTTTGCTGACAAAGGCATGGAGCATTGTGATGACAAGTGTCATGGAACATTGTGATAACAGGGGTCATAGAGCATTAGGATGACAAGAGCATGGACCATTTTGATGAGAAGAGTCATGGAGCATTTTGATGACAAGAGCCACAGATCATTGTGTTGTCAGGGGTCATTGAGCGTTGTGATGACAGTGGTCATGGAGCATTGGGCTGAAAATGTTCTTGGAGCATTGTGAACACAAGGGAATGGAGCATTGTGGTGACAATATCCTGGAGCATTGTGCTGAGATGACCATGGTGTCTTTTGATGACAAGTCTCATGGAGCAAGCTAATGGAAAGGGGCATGGAGCATTGTGATTACAGTTGTCTTGGAGCATTGTGATGACAAGAGCATGGAGCATTGTGATGAGAAGTCCATGGAACATTCTGATGACATGCATCATGGAGCTTTGTGATGACAATGGCAAGAGGCATTGTGATTACAGGGGTCTTGGAGCATTGTGATGAAAAGGGCATGGATCATTGTGATGACAAAGGCATGGAGCCTTGTCATGACAGGGTTCAAGGAACATACTGACGACAAGTGTCAGGGAGCATTGTGATGACAAGTGTCATGGAGCACTGTGATGACAAGCATCATGGAGCCTTGTGATAACCGGGATCTTGGAGCATTGTGATGAAAAGTGAATGCATCATTGTGATGAAAAAGGCATGGTGCCTTGTCATGACAGGGTTCAAGGAGCACTCTGACGACAAGTGTCAGGGAGCATTGTGATGAAAAGTGTATTGAGCATTGTGATGACAAAGGTCATGGAGCATTGTGATGAGAAGACCATGGATAATTGGGATGACGAGCGTCATGGGGCGTTGTGATGACAAGTGTTATGGAACATTGTGATCAAAAGGGTTTGGAGCATTGTGATGACAGAGGTCATGGAGCATTTTGATTTCATTGTGATGACAAAATCATGAAGCATTATGATGAAGGGCATGGTGCATTGTGATGATAGGGTTCATGGAGCACTGAGATGAAAAGTGTCATGGAGCATTGTTATGACAGGTATCTTGAAGCATTGTGATGACAAGGGCATGGAGCATTGTGATGAGAAGGCCAAGGAGAATTCTGATGACATGCGTCATGGATCTTCGTGATGACAAGGGCATAGAGCATTGTGATTACAGGGGTCTTGGAGCATTGAGATGAAAAGGGGCGTGGAGCATTGTGATTACAGTGGTAAAGGAGCATTGTGATGACAAGGGAATTGAGAATTGTGATGAAATAGGCATGGAACCTTTTCATGACAGGGTTCAAGGAGGATTCTGCTGACAAGTGTCTGGGAGCATTGTGATGACAAAAGTCATGAAGCACTGTGATGACAGGGGTAATGGAGCATTGTGATGAGAAGGTCATGGAGCATTGGGCTCAAAATATTCATGGAGTATTGTGATGACAAGGGAATGGAGCACTGTGATGACAAGGGAATGGAGCATTGAGATGAGTAGACCATGGAGCCTTGTGATGACAAGTCTCATGGAGCATTCTGATGAAAAGGGGTATGGAGCATTGTGATTACAGGGCTCTTGGAGCATTGTGATGACAATGGCGTGGAGCATTTTGATGAGAAGTCCATGGAGCTTTCTGATGATATGTGTCATGGAGTTTTGTGATGAAAAGGGCAAGGAGCTTTGTGATTACAGGGGTCTTGGAGCACTGTGATGACAATGGTCATGGAGCCTTGTGATGAACAGGCCGTGGAATATTTTGATGGCAGGGGTCATGGAGCAAACATTGTTATGACAGTGGTAATGGAGCATTGTGATGACAAAGGCATGGAGCATTTTGATGAGAAGGGTATCGAGCATTTTGATGACAAGCATCAT
The DNA here is from genome assembly GCF_025265405.1 of Mesoplodon densirostris. Taxonomy (NCBI): domain Eukaryota; kingdom Metazoa; phylum Chordata; class Mammalia; order Artiodactyla; family Ziphiidae; genus Mesoplodon; species Mesoplodon densirostris. The sequence goes on from NC_082682.1 coordinate 6,737,045, forward strand.
GGAGCTTTGGGATGACAAAGTCATGGAGCAATGTGATGAGAGGGTTCATGGAGCATTGTGATGACAATGGCATGGAGCATTGTGATGCCAAACGTAATGGACCTTTGTGATGACAAATGTCATGCAGCATTTTGATGACAAGGGCATGGTGCATTGTGATGAGTAAGACAGAGAGAAATGTGATGACAGGGTCATCGAGCAGATGGATGAAAAGTGTCATGGAACATTTTGATGACAGGGGTTATGGATCATTGTGATATCAAGGGTCATCGAGCATTGTGATGAAAAGGGTCATGGTGCATTTTGATGGCAGGGGTTATAATACATGGTGATGTCAGCGGTCATGGAGCACTGTGATGATAAGGGCATGTAGCATTGTGATGACAGGTGTCATGGAACATTGTGATGACATGGTTGTGGGAGTATTGTGATGACCAGTGATGGAAAATTGTGATATCAGTGGTGAGAGAGCATTTTGATGAGAAGTGCTTGGAGAAATTTGAGGACAAGGTTTATGGAGCATTGTGATGACAAGCTTGTGGAGAATTGTGATGACAAGTGCATGGCATATTGTGATGACATGTGTCATGGAGCATTGTGCTGACAAGCATATGGAGCATTGTGGTGACAATGGCATGGAGCATTGTGATGACAGAGGCATGACGAATTGGCCTGAGAAGTTTCATGGATTATTGTGATGACAGTGGGCATGGTGAATTGTGATGAAAAGGGCACGGAGCATTGGCATGACAAGTTTATGGATTATTGTGAAGACAGGTGTCCGGGAGCATTGTGATGACATATGTTCTGGTCCATTGTGATGAGAATGGCATGGAGAATTGTGAGGCCAAGTGTCATGGAGGATTGTGATGTCAAACGTAATGGAGCGTTGTGATGACAAGGTCTTGGAGCATTGTGATGACAAGGGCAAGGAGCATTGTGATAACAAGGGCCATTGAGAAGTTTGATGACAAGGTCTTGAAGCATTGTGATGACAAGCGCATGTACCTTGCTATGACATGGGTCATGGAGCATTGCGATTACAAATGCATGGAGAATAGTGATGACAAGAGCATGTAACATTGTGATGAGAAGTGTTTTGGAGCATTGTGATGACAAGGACGTAGAGAATTGTGATGACAGGGACATGGAGCATTGTGAGGACCAGGGCATGGAGCACTGTGATGACAAGAACGTGGAGCATTGTGATGAGAAGTCCATGGATAATTGTTATGACGAGTGTCATGGAGCACTGTAATGACAAGGGACATGGAGCATTGTGAGGACAGGTGTCATGGAGCATTGTGGTGATAGGGGTCATGGAGCATTGTGAGGACAAGTGTCATGGAGCATTCTGATGACAAGCTTGTGGAGTATTGTGATGAAAATGGCATGGAGAATTGTGATGGAAAGGGTATGGATCATTGTAATGAAAAAGGCATGGATCCTTTTCATGACAGGATTCAAGGAGCATTCCGAAGACAAGTGTCACGGATCATTGTGATGACAGGTGTATTGAGCATTGTGATGACAAAGGTCATGGAGCATTGAGATGACAAGGGCATGGAGTATTGTGATGACAGGCATCATGGAGCGTTGTGATGACAAGTGTTATGGAACATTGTGATCACACGGGTTTGGAGCATTGCGATGACAGAGTTCATGGATCATATTGATTTCAAGGAGCATGGATCTTTGTGATGACAAGGACATGAAGCAATGTGATCCCAAGATGCATGGAGGATTGTGATGACAATGGTAATGGAGGAATGTGATGACAAGCGCATGGAGCATTGTGATGAAAAGGTCATGTAGCGTTTTGGTGACAAAGGCATGGAGCATTGTCATGACAAGTGTCATGGAGCACTATGATGACAAACGTCACGTAGCATTGTGATTACAGGGGTCATGGAGCATTGGGATGGCACGGCCAAGGATCATTGTTTTGACAAGTGATATGGAGAATTTTGATGACAAGAGTCCCGGATCATTGTGTTGTCAGGGGTCATGGAGCGTTGTGATGACAATTGTCATGGAGCATTGGGATCACAAGGGTCATGGAGCATTGTGATCATAAGGTTATGGAACATTGGGCTGAAAATGTTCATGGAGTATTGTGATGAGAAGTGTCATGGAGCATTGTGATGACAAGGGAATGGAGCATTGTGATGACAATGTCCTGGAGCATTTAATGAGAAGACCATGCAGCCATGTGATGACAAGTCTCATGGAGCATTCTCACAAAAATCGGCATGGAGCATTGTGATTTCTGTGGTCTTGGAGCTTTGTGATGAATAGGGCATGGAGCCTTGTGATGAAAATGGCATGGAGCCTTGCCATGACAGGGTTCCAAGAGCATATTGACATCAAGTGTCAGGGACCACTGTGATGACAAGTGTATTGAGCATGGTGATTCCAAAGCTCATGGAGCATTGTGATGAGAACACCATGGATAATTTTGATGACAAGCCTCATGGGGAGTTGTGAGGACAAGTGTTATGGAACATTGTGATCACAAGGGATTGGAGCCTTGTGATGACAGAGGTCATGGAGCATTTTGAGTTCATTCTGATGACAATAGCATGAAGCTCTATGATGATGGGCATGGTGCATTGTGATGACAGTGTTCATGGAGCAATGAGATGAAAAGGTGCATGGAACATTGTAGTTACAAGTGTCTTGGAGCTTTGTGATGAGAAGGGCATGCAGCATTGTGATAAGAAGGCCATGGAGGATTCTGATGACATGCGTCATGGAGCTTTGTGATGACAAGAGCATGGAGCATTGTGATGAGAAGACCATGGATAATGGTGATGACGAGCGTCATGGGGCATTGTGATGAAAAGTGTTATGGAACATTGAGATCTCAAGGCTTTAGAGCATTGTGATGGCAGATGTCATGGAGCATTTTGATTTCATTTTGGTTACAATAGCGTGAAGCAATATGATGATGGACATGTTGCATTGTGAATACAGGGTTCATGGAGCTTTGAGAGAAAAAGTGGCATGGAGCTTTGTGATTACAGGGTTTTTGGAGCATTGTGATGACAAGGGCACGGAACACTGTGATACATGGGTCATGTAGGATTGTAACGACAAGGGCATGGAGAATTGTGATGACAAGAGCTTGTAACATTGTGATGAGAAGTGTCATGGAGCATTGTGATGACAAAGACGTAGAGAATTGTGATGACAAGGGACATGGAGCATTGTGATGACCAGAGCATGGACCATTTGTCTGACAAGTTTCATGGATTATTGTGATGACAAATGTCATGGAGCATTTTGATGACAAGGGCGTGGGGCATTGTGATGGGAAGAGCAGTGAGCATTTTAATGACAAGTTTTATGGAGCATTGTGATGACAAGTTTGTGGAGCATTGTGATGACAAGGGCAAGTCACATTTTGATGCCATGGGTCATGGAGCACAGTGCTGACAAGGTCATTCAGCTTTGTTATGACAAGGGTCATGGAGCATTGAGATGAAAAGGGACATGGAGCATTGTGATTACAGGGGTCTAGGAGCTTTGGATGACAGAGGTCATGGATCATTTTGATTTGATTGTGATGAAAATAGCCTGAAGCATCATGATGATGGGCATTGTCCATTGAGATGACAGGTGTAATGGAGCATTGAGATGAAAAGGTGCATGGAGCATTGTGATTACAGTGGTACAGGAGCATTGTGATGACAAGAGCATGGAGCATTGTGATGAAAAGTGCTTGGAGCCTTTTCATGACATGTTTCAAGGAGCATTCTGAAGACGAGTGTCAGGGAGCATTGTGATGACAACTCTCTTTAGCATTGTGATGACAAAGATCATGGAGCACTGTGATGACAGGTGTCATGGAGCATTGTGATGAGAAAGTCATGGAGCATTGGGCTGAAAATATTCATGGAGTATTGTGGTGAGAGGGTTCATGGATCCTTTTGATGGCAATGGAATGGAGCATTGTGATGACAAGGTCCTGGAGTATTGTGAAGAGAAGTCCATGGAGCCTTGTGATGACAAGTCTAATGGAGCATTCTGATGAAAAGGGGCATGGAGCATTGTGATTACAGGGCCCTGGAGCCGTGTAATGACAAGAGCAAGGAGCATTGAGATGAGAAGGCCATGGAGCATTCTCTTGATTTGTGTCATGGTGTTTTGTGATGACAAGGGCATGGACCATTGTGATTGCAGGCGTCTTGGAGCATTGTGATGACAAGGGTCATCGAGCCTTGTGAGGAGAAGGCCGTGGGACATTATGATGGCGGGGGTCATTGAGCATTGTTATGACGGGGGTAATGGAGCATAGTGATGAAAAGGTCACGGTACATAGGTCTATAAAATTTCATGGATTATTGTGATGACAGTGGGTATGGAGCATTGTGATGACAAGGGCTCCGAACACTGTGATACATGTGTCATGGAGGATTGTAATGACATGGGCATGAAGCATTGTGATGAGAAGGGCATTGAGAATTGTGATGACAAGCGTCATGGAGCTTTGTGATGACAAGGGTCATGGAGCCGTGTGATAACAAATGTCATGGAGCAGTTTGATGACAAGGGCATGGTGCATTGTGATGATAGGGTTCATGGAGCACTGACATGAAAAGTGTCATGGAGCATCGTTAAGACAGGGGTCGTGGAGCATTGTGATGACAAGGGATTGGAGCATTGAGATGAGAAGAACATGGAGCCTTGTGATGACAAGTCTCATGGAGCATTCTGATGAAAAGGGGCATGGAGCATTGTGATTACAGGGGTCATGGAGCATTGTGATGACAATGGCATGGAGCAATTTGATGTGAAGGCCATGGAGCTTTCTGATGATATGTGTCATGGAGTTTTGTGATGAAAAGTGCATGGAGCATTGTGATTACATGGATCTTGGGGCACTGTGATGACAATGGTCATGGAGCCTTGTGATGAAAAGGCCGTGGAACATCTTGATGGCATGGGTCATGGAGCATTGTTATGACAATGGTAATGGAGCATTGTGATGACAAAGTCATGGAGCATTTTGATGAGAAGGGCATACAGCTTTGTGATGACAATCATCATGGAGCTTTGGGATGACAAAGTCATGGAGCAATGTGATGAGAGGGTTCATGGAGCATTATGATGACGATGGCATGGAGCATTGTGATGCCAAAGGTCATGGACCTTTGTGATGACAAATGTCATGTAGCATTTTGATGACAAGGGCATGGTGCATTGTGATGAGTACGACAGAAAGCAATGTGATGACAGGGTCATGAGGCAGTTGGATGAAAAGTGTCATGGAACATTTTGATGACAGGCGTTATGGATCATTGTGATGTCAAGGGTCATCGAGCATTGTAATGAAAAGTGTCATGGTGCATTTTGATGACAGGGGTTATAGTACATTGTGATGTCAGGGGTCATGGAGCAGTGTGATGATAAGGGCATGTAGCATTGTGATGACAGGGGTCATGGAACATTGTGATGACATGGGTGAGGTAGTATTGTGATGACTAGTGATGGAACATTGTGATATCAGTGCTGAGAGAGCATTTTGATGAGAATTGCATGGAGAAATTTGATGACAAGTTTTATGGAGCATTTTGATGACAAGCTTGTGGAGAATTGTGATGACAAGTGCATGGCATATTGTGATGACATATGTCATGGAGCATTGTGCTGACAAGCATATGGAGCATTTTGGTGACAATGGCATGGAGCATTGTGATGACAGAGGCATTACGAATTGGTCTGACAAGTTTCATGGATTATTGTGATGACAGTGGGCATGGCGAATTGTGATGACAAGGGCCTGGAGCATTGTGAGGACAAGTTTGTGGAGTATTGTGAAGACAGGTGTCCGGGAGCATTGTGATGACATATGTTCTGGTCCATTGTGATGAGAATGGCATGGGTAATTGTGATGCCAAGTGTCATGGAGGATTGTGATGTCAAACGTAATGGAGCGTTGTGATGACAAGGTCTTGGTGCATTGTGATGACAAGGGCCATTGAGAAGTTTGATGACAAGGTCGTGAAGCATTGTGATGACAAGCACATGTACCTTGCTATGACAGGGGTCATGGAGCATTGTGATTACAAATGCATGGAGAATAGTGATGACAAGAGCATGTAACATTGTGATGAGAAGTGTTTTGGAGCATTGTGATGACAAGGACGTGGAGAATTGTGATGACAAGGGACATGGAGCATTGTGAGGACCAGGGCATGGAGCACTCTGATGACAAGAACGTGCAGCATTGTGATGATAAGTCCATGGATAATAGTGATGACGAGTGTCATGGAGCACTGTAATGGTTAGGGGCATGGAGCATTGTGAGGAGAGCTGTCATGGAGTATTGTGGTGACAGGGTTCATGGAGCATTGTGATGACAATTGTCATGGAGCTTTCTGATGACAAGCTTGTGGAATATTGTGATGACAATGGCATGGAGCATTGTGATGGAAAGGGCATGGATCATTGTGATGAAAAAGGCATGGATCCTATTCATGACAGGATTCAAGAAGCATTCCGAAGACAAGAGTCAGGGAGCATTGTGATGACCAGTGTATTGAGCATTGTGATGACAAAGGTAATGGAGCATTGAGATGACAAGGTCATGGAGTATGGTGATGACAGGCATCATGGAGCGTTGTGATGACAAGTCTTATGGAACATTGTGATCACACGTGTTTGGAGCATTGCAATGACAGAGTTCATGGATCATATTGATTTCAAGGAGCATGGATCTTTGTGATGAAAAGGGCATGAAGCAATGTGATCCCAAGATGCATGGAGGATTGTGATGACAATGGTAATGGAGGAATATGATGACAAACGCATGGAGCATTGTGATGAAAAGGTCATGTAGCGTTTTGCTGACAAAGGCATGGAGCATTGTGATGACAAGTGTCATGGAGCACTGTGATGACAAACATCACGTAGCATTGTGATTACAGGGGTCATGGAGCATTGGGATGACACGGCCAAGGATCATTGTGTTGACAAGTGTTATGGAGAATTTTGATGACAAGAGTCCCGGATCATTGTGTTTTCAGGGGTCATGGAGCGTTGTGATGACAGTGGTCATAGAGCATTGGGATGACAAGGGTCATGGAGCATTGTGATCATAAGGTCATGGAGCATTGGGCTGAAAATATTCATGGAGTATTGTGATGACAGGTGGCATGGAGCATTGTGATGACAATGTCCTGGAGCATTTAATGAGAAGACCATGGAGCCATGTGATGACTAGTCTCATGGAGCATTCTCACGAAAAGCGGCATGGAGCATTGTGATTACTGTGGTCTTGGAGCATTGTGATGAATAGGGCATGGAGCATTGTGATGAAAAATGCATGGAGCCTTGCATGACAGGGTTCCAAGAGCATATTGACATCAAGTGTCAGGGACCATTGTGATGAAAATTGTATTGAGCATTGTGAAGCCAAACTCATGGAGCATTGTGATGAGAAGACCATGGATAATTTTGATGACGAGCGTCATGGGGCGTTGTGAGGACAAGTGTTATGGAACATTGTGATCACAAGGGATTGGAGCCTTGTGATGACAGAGGTCATGGAGCATTTTGAGTTCATTCTGATGACAATAGCATGAAGCACTATGATGATGTGCATGGTGCATTGTGATGACAGGGTTCATGGAACATTGAGATGAAAAGGGGCATGGAGCATTGTAGTTACAACGGTCTTGGAGCTTTGTGATGACAAGGGCATGCAGCATTGTGATGAGAAGGCCATGGAGGATTCTGATGACATGCGTCATGGAGCTTTGTGATGACAAGGGCATGGAGCATTGTGATGAGAAGACCATGGATAATGGTGATGACGAGCGTCATGAGGCGTTGTGATGAAAAGTGCTGGGAACATTGTGATCCCAAGGGTTTAGAGCATTGTGATGGCAGATGTCATGGAGCATTTTGATTTCATTTTGATTACAATAGCGTGAAGCAATAAGATGATGGACATGTTGCATTGTGATTACAGGGTTCTTGGAGCATTGTGATGACAAGGGCATGGAGCATTGTGATGAGAAGGCCATTGAGCATTCTGATGACTTGTGTCATGGAGATTTTGATGACAAAGGCATGAAGCACTGTTGTAACAGTGGTCTTAGAGCATTGTGATTACAAGGGTTATGGAGCCTTGTGATAAGAAGGCCGTGGAACATTGTGATGGCTGGGGTCATGGAGCATTGTTATGACAGTGGCAATGGAGCATTGTGATGACAAGGGCATGGAGCATTGGTCTGAAAAGTTTCATGGATTATTGTGATGAGAGTGGGCATGGAGCATTGTGATAACAAGGGCACGGAACACTGTGATACATGGGTCATGTAGGATTGTAACGACAAGGGAATGGAGAATTGTGATGACAAGAGCATGTAACATTGTGATGAGAAGTGTCATGGAGCATTGTGATGACAAAGATGTAGAGAATTGTGATGACAAGGGACATGGAGCATTGCGATGACCTGAGCATGGAGCATTGGTCTGACAAGTTTCATGGATTATTTGGATGACGAGTGTCAGGGAGCATTGTGATGACAACTCTCTTGAGCATTGTGATGACAAAGATCATGGATCACTCTGATGACATGTGTCATGGAGCATTGTGATGAGTAGCTCATGGAGCATTGGGCTGAAAATATTCATGGAGTATTGTGGTGACAGGTGTCATGGATCCTTTTGATAGCAAGGGAATGGAGCATTGTGATGACAAGGTCCTGGAGCATAGTGATGAGAAGACCATGGAGCCTTGTGATGACAAGTCTAATGGAGCATTCTGATGAAAAGGGGCATGGAGCATTGTGATTACAGGGCCCTGGAGCATTGTAATGACAAGAGCAAGGAGCTTTGTGATGAGAAGGCCATGGAGCATTCTCATGATTTGTGTCATGGTGTTTTGTGATGACAAGGGCATGGACCATTGTGATTGCAGGCGTCTTGGAGCTTTGTGATGACAAGGGTCATGGAGCCTTGTGAGGAGAAGGCCGTGGGACATTATGATGGCAGGGGTCATGGAGCATTGTTATGACGGGTGTAATGGAGCATTGTGATGAAAAGGGCACGGAACATAGGTCTATAAAATTTCATGGATTATTGTGATGACAGTGGGTGTGGAGCATTCTGATGACAAGGGCTCGGAACACTGTGATACATGGGTCATGGAGGATTGTAATGACATGGGCATGGAGCATTGTGATGAGACGGGCATCGAGAATTGTGATGACAAGCGTCATGGAACTTTGTGATGACAAGGGCATGGAGCATATGATGAGAGGTTTCAGGGAGCATTGTGATGACAATGGCATGGAGCATTGTGATGCCAAGGGTCATGGATCTGTGTGATAACAAATGTCACGGAGCAGTTTGATGACAAGGGCATGGTGCATTGTGATGAGAAGGGCAGGGAGCATTGTGATGACAGGTGTTATGGAACATTATGATGTCATGGCTCATGGAGAATTGTGATGATAGGGGCATGTAGCATGGTGATGACAGGTCTCATGGAACATTGTGAGATGACAAGTGTTTTGAGCATTGTGATGACAAACATCTTGGATCATTGAGATGACAAGGGCATGGAGTAGTGTGATGACAGGCATCATGGAGCATTGTGATGAGTGTGTTATGGAACATTGTGATCACAAGGCTTTGGAGCCTAGTGATGACAGAGGTCATGGATCATGTTGATTTCAAGGAGCATGGAACATTGTGATGACAAGGGCATGAAGCAATGTGATCCCAAGTTTCAGGGAGGATTGTGATGACAATGGTAAAGGAGAATTGTGATGAGAATCACATGGAGCACTGTGATGACAAGGTCATGTAGCATTTTGCTGACAAAGGCATGGAGCATTGTGATGACAAGTGTCATGGAACATTGTGATAACAGGGGTCATAGAGCATTAGGATGACAAGAGCATGGACCATTTTGATGAGAAGAGTCATGGAGCATTTTGATGACAAGAGCCACAGATCATTGTGTTGTCAGGGGTCATTGAGCGTTGTGATGACAGTGGTCATGGAGCATTGGGCTGAAAATGTTCTTGGAGCATTGTGAACACAAGGGAATGGAGCATTGTGGTGACAATATCCTGGAGCATTGTGCTGAGATGACCATGGTGTCTTTTGATGACAAGTCTCATGGAGCAAGCTAATGGAAAGGGGCATGGAGCATTGTGATTACAGTTGTCTTGGAGCATTGTGATGACAAGAGCATGGAGCATTGTGATGAGAAGTCCATGGAACATTCTGATGACATGCATCATGGAGCTTTGTGATGACAATGGCAAGAGGCATTGTGATTACAGGGGTCTTGGAGCATTGTGATGAAAAGGGCATGGATCATTGTGATGACAAAGGCATGGAGCCTTGTCATGACAGGGTTCAAGGAACATACTGACGACAAGTGTCAGGGAGCATTGTGATGACAAGTGTCATGGAGCACTGTGATGACAAGCATCATGGAGCCTTGTGATAACCGGGATCTTGGAGCATTGTGATGAAAAGTGAATGCATCATTGTGATGAAAAAGGCATGGTGCCTTGTCATGACAGGTTTCAAGGAGCACCCAGACGACAAGTGTCAGGGAGCATTGTGATGAAAAGTGTATTGAGCATTGTGATGACAAAGGTCATGGAGCATTGTGATGAGAAGACCATGGATAATTGGGATGACGAGCGTCATGGGGCGTTGTGATGACAAGTGTTATGGAACATTGTGATCAAAAGGGTTTGGAGCATTATGAGGACAGAGGTCATGGAGCATTTTGATTTCATTGTGATGACAAAATCATGAAGCATTATGATGAAGGGCATGGTGCATTGTGATGATAGGGTTCATGGAGCACTGAGATGAAAAGTGTCATGGAGCATTGTTATGACAGGTATCTTGAAGCATTGTGATGACAAGGGCATGGAGCATTGTGATGAGAAGGCCAAGGAGAATTCTGATGACATGCGTCATGGATCTTCGTGATGACAAGGGCATAGAGCATTGTGATTACAGGGGTCTTGGAGCATTGAGATGAAAAGGGGCGTGGAGCATTGTGATTACAGTGGTAAAGGAGCATTGTGATGACAAGCGAATTGAGAATTGTGATGAAATAGGCATGGAACCTTTTCATGACAGGGTTCAAGGAGGATTCTGCTGACAAGGGTCTGGGAGCATTGTGATGACAAAAGTCATGAAGCACTGTGATGACAGGGGTAATGGAGCATTGTGATGAGAAGGTCATGGAGCATTGGGCTCAAAATATTCATGGAGTATTGTGATGACAAGGGAATGGAGCACTGTGATGACAAGGGAATGGAGCATTGAGATGAGTAGACAATGGAGCCTTGTGATGACAAGTCTCATGGAGCATTCTGATGAAAAGGGGTATGGAGCATTGTGATTACAGGGCTCTTGGAGCATTGTGATGACAATGGCGTGGAGCATTTTGATGAGAAGTCCATGGAGCTTTCTGATGATATGTGTCATGGAGTTTTGTGATGAAAAGGGCAAGGAGCTTTGTGATTACAGGGGTCTTGGAGCACTGTGATGACAATGGTCATGGAGCCTTGTGATGAACAGGCCGTGGAATATTTTGATGGCAGGGGTCATGGAGCAAACATTGTTATGACAGTGGTAATGGAGCATTGTGATGACAAAGGCATGGAGCATTTTGATGAGAAGGGTATCGAGCATTTTGATGACAAGCATCATGGAGCTTTGGGATGACAAAGTCATGGAGCAATGTGATGAGAGGGTTCATGGAGCATTGTGATGACAATGGCATGGAGCATTGTGATGCCAAACGTAATGGACCTTTGTGATGACAAATGTCATGCAGCATTTTGATGACAAGGGCATGGTGCATTGTGATGAGTAAGACAGAGAGAAATGTGATGACAGGGTCATCGAGCAGATGGATGAAAAGTGTCATGGAACATTTTGATGACAGGGGTTATGGATCATTGTGATATCAAGGGTCATCGAGCATTGTGATGAAAAGGGTCATGGTGCATTTTGATGGCAGGGGTTATAATACATGGTGATGTCAGCGGTCATGGAGCACTGTGATGATAAGGGCATGTAGCATTGTGATGACAGGGGTCATGGAACATTGTGATGACATGGTTGTGGGAGTATTGTGATGACCAGTGATGGAAAATTGTGATATCAGTGGTGAGAGAGCATTTTGATGAGAAGTGCTTGGAGAAATTTGAGGACAAGGTTTATGGAGCATTGTGATGACAAGCTTGTGGAGAATTGTGATGACAAGTGCATGGCATATTGTGATGACATGTGTCATGGAGCATTGTGCTGACAAGCATATGGAGCATTGTGGTGACAATGGCATGGAGCATTGTGATGACAGAGGCATGACGAATTGGCCTGACAAGTTTCATGGATTATTGTGATGACAGTGGGCATGGTGAATTGTGATGAAAAGGGCACGGAGCATTGGCATGAAAAGTTTATGGATTATTGTGAAGACAGGTGTCCGGGAGCATTGTGATGACATATGTTCTGGTCCATTGTGATGAGAATGGCATGGAGAATTGTGAGGCCAAGTGTCATGGAGGATTGTGATGTCAAACGTAATGGAGCGTTGTGATGACAAGGTCTTGGAGCATTGTGATGACAAGGGCAAGGAGCATTGTGATAACAAGGGCCATTGAGAAGTTTGATGACAAGGTCTTGAAGCATTGTGATGACAAGCACATGTACCTTGCTATGACAGTGATCATGGAGCATTGCGATTACAAATGCATGGAGAATGGTAATGACAAGAGCATGTAACATTGTGATGAGAAGTGTTTTGGAGCATTGTGATGACAAGGACGTAGAGAATTGTGATGACAGGGACATGGAGCATTGTGAGGACCAGGGCATGGAGCACTGTGATGACAAGAACGTGGAGCATTGTGATGAGAAGTCCATGGATAATTGTTATGACGAGTGTCATGGAGCACTGTAATGACAAGGGGCATGGAGCATTGTGAGGACAGGTGTCATGGAGCATTGTGGTGATAGGGGTCATGGAGCATTGTGAGGACAAGTGTCATGGAGCATTCTGATGACAAGCTTGTGGAGTATTGTGATGAAAATGGCATGGAGAATTGTGATGGAAAGGGTATGGATCATTGTAATGAAAAAGGCATGGATCCTTTTCATGACAGGATTCAAGGAGCATTCCGAAGACAAGTGTCACGGATCATTGTGATGACAAGTGTATTGAGCATTGTGATGACAAAGGTCATGGAGCATTGAGATGACAAGGGCATGGAGTATTGTGATGACAGGCATCATGGAGCGTTGTGATGACAAGTGTTATGGAACATTGTGATCACACGGGTTTGGAGCATTGCGATGACAGAGTTCATGGATCATATTGATTTCAAGGAGCATGGATCTTTGTGATGACAAGGACATGAAGCAATGTGATCCCAAGATGCATGGAGGATTGTGATGACAATGGTAATGGAGGAATGTGATGACAAGCGCATGGAGCATTGTGATGAAAAGGTCATGTAGCGTTTTGGTGACAAAGGCATGGAGCATTGTCATGACAAGTGTCATGGAGCACTATGATGACAAACGTCACGTAGCATTGTGATTACAGGGGTCATGGAGCATTGGGATGGCACGGCCAAGGATCATTGTGTTGACAAGTGATATGGAGAATTTTGATGACAAGAGTCCCGGATCATTGTGTTGTCAGGGGTCATGGAGCGTTGTGATGACAGTTGTCATGGAGCATTGGGATGACAAGGGTCATGGAGCATTGTGATCATAAGGTTATGGAGCATTGGGCTGAAAATATTCATGGAGTATTGTGATGAGAGGTGTCATGGAGCATTGTGATGACAAGGGAATGGAGCATTGTGATGACAATGTCCTGGAGCATTTAATGAGAAGACCATGGGGCCATGTGATGACAAGTCTCATGGAGCATTCTCACGAAAATCGGCATGGAGCATTGTGATTTCTGTGGTCTTGGAGCTTTGTGATGAATAGGGCATGGAGCCTTGTGATGAAAATGGCATGGAGCCTTGCCATGACAGGGTTCCAAGAGCATATTGACATCAAGTGTCAGGGACCACTGTGATGACAAGTGTATTGAGCATGGTGATTCCAAAGCTCATGGAGCATTGTGATGAGAACACCATGGATAATTTTGATGACAAGCCTCATGGGGAGTTGTGAGGACAAGTGTTATGGAACATTGTGATCACAAGGGATTGGAGCCTTGTGATGACAGAGGTCATGGAGCATTTTGAGTTCATTCTGATGACAATAGCATGAAGCTCTATGATGATGGGCATGGTGCATTGTGATGACAGTGTTCATGGAGCAATGAGATGAAAAGGTGCATGGAACATTGTAGTTACAAGTGTCTTGGAGCTTTGTGATGAGAAGGGCATGCAGCATTGTGATAAGAAGGCCATGGAGGATTCTGATGACATGCGTCATGGAGCTTTGTGATGACAAGAGCATGGAGCATTGTGATGAGAAGACCATGGATAATGGTGATGACGAGCGTCATGGGGCGTTGTGATGAAAAGTGTTATGGAACATTGAGATCTCAAGGCTTTAGAGCATTGTGATGGCAGATGTCATGGAGCATTTTGATTTCATTTTGGTTACAATAGCGTGAAGCAATATGATGATGGACATGTTGCATTGTGAATACAGGGTTCATGGAGCTTTGAGAGAAAAAGTGGCATGGAGCTTTGTGATTACAGGGTTTTTGGAGCATTGTGATGACAAGGGCACGGAACACTGTGATACATGGGTCATGTAGGATTGTAACGACAAGGGCATGGAGAATGGTGATGACAAGAGGTTGTAACATTGTGATGAGAAGTGTCATGGAGCATTGTGATGACAAAGACGTAGAGAATTGTGATGACAAGGGACATGGAGCATTGTGATGACCAGAGCATGGACCATTTGTCTGACATGTTTCATGGATTATTGTGATGACAAATGTCATGGAGCATTTTGATGACAAGGGCGTGGGGCATTGTGATGGGAAGAGCAGTGAGCATTTTAATGACAAGTTTTATGGAGCATTGTGATGACAAGCGCAAGTCACATTTTGATGCCATGGGTCATGGAGCACAGTGCTGACAAGGTCATTCAGCTTTGTTATGACAAGGGTCATGGAGCATTGAGATGAAAAGGGACATGGAGCATTGTGATTACAGGGGTCTAGGAGCTTTGGATGACAGAGGCCATGGATCATTTTGATTTGATTGTGATGACAATAGCCTGAAGCATTATGATGATGGGCATTGTCCATTGAGATGACAGGTGTAATGGAGCATTGAGATGAAAAGGTGCATGGAGCATTGTGATTACAGTGGTATAGGAGCATTGTGATGACAAGAGCATGGAGCATTGTGATGAAAAGTGCTTGGAGCCTTTTCATGACATGTTTCAAGGAGCATTCTGAAGACGAGTGTCAGGGAGCATTTTGATGACAACTCTCTTTAGCATTGTGATGACAAAGATCATGGAGCACTGTGATGACAGGTGTCATGGAGCATTGTGATGAGAAGGTCATGGAGCATTGGGCTGAAAATATTCATGGAGTATTGTGGTGAGAGGGTTCATGGATCCTTTTGATGGCAATGGAATGGAGCATTGTGATGACAAGGTCCTGGAGTATTGTGAAGAGAAGACCATGGAGCCTTGTGATGACAAGTCTAATGGAGCATTCTGATGAAAAGGGGCATGGAGCATTGTGATTACAGGGCCCTGGAGCCTTGTAATGACAAGAGCAAGGAGCATTGTGATGAGAAGGCCATGGAGCATTCTCTTGATTTGTGTCATGGTGTTTTGTGATGACAAGGGCATGGACCATTGTGATTGCAGGCGTCTTGGAGCATTGTGATGACAAGGGTCATCGAGCCTTGTGAGGAGAAGGCCGTGGGACATTATGATGGCGGGGGTCATTGAGCATTGTTATGACGGGGGTAATGGAGCATAGTGATGAAAAGGTCACGGTACATAGGTCTATAAAATTTCATGGATTATTGTGATGACAGTGGGTATGGAGCATTGTGATGACAAGGGCTCCGAACACTGTGATACATGGGTCATGGAGGATTGTAATGACATGGGCATGAAGCATTGTGATGAGAAGGGCATTGAGAATTGTGATGACAAGCGTCATGGAGCTTTGTGATGACAAGGGTCATGGAGCCGTGTGATAACAAATGTCATGGAGCAGTTTGATGACAAGGGCATGGTGCATCGTGATGATAGGGTTCATGGAGCACTTACATGAAAAGTGTCATGGAGCATCGTTATGACAGGGGTCTTGGAGGATTGTGATGACAAGGACATGGAGCATTGTGATGAGAAGGCCAAGGAGAATTCTGATGACATCCGTCATGGAGCTTCGTGATGACAAGGGCATAGAGCATTGTGATTACAGGGGTCTTGGAGCATTGAGATGAAAAGGGGCATAGTGCCTTTTGATTACAGGGGTAATGGAGCATTGTGATGACAAGGGAATCGAGCATTGTGATGAAATAGGCATGGAACCTTTTCATGAAAGGGTTCAAGGAGGATTCTGATGACAAGTGTCAGGGAGCATTGCGATGACAATAGTCATGAAGCACTGTGATGACAGGGCTAATGGAGCATTGTGATGAGAATGTCATGGAGCATTGGGCTGAAAATGTTCATGGAGTATTGTGATGAGAGGTGTCATGGACCCTTGTGATGACAAGGGATTGGAGCATTGAGATGAGAAGAACATGGAGCCTTGTGATGACAAGTCTCATGGAGCATTCTGACGAAAAGGGGTATGGAGCATTGTGATTACAGGGGTCTTGGAGCATTGTGATGACAATGGCGTGGAGCATTTTGATGAGAAGTCCATGGAGCTTCCTGATGATATGTGTCATGGAGTTTTGTGATGAAAAGTGCATGGAGCATTGTGATTACATGGATCTTGGGGCACTGTGATGACAATGGTCATGGAGCCTTGTGATGAAAAGGCCGTGGAACATCTTGATGGCATGGGTCATGGAGCATTGTTATGACAATGGTAATGGAGAATTGTGATGACAAAGTCATGGAGCATTTTGATGAGAAGGGCATAGAGCTTTGTGATGACAAGCATCATGGAGCTTTGGGATGACAAAGTCATGGAGCAATGTGATGAGAGGGTTCATGGAGCATTATGATGACGATGGCATGGAGCATTGTGATGCCAAAGGTCATGGACCTTTGTGATGACAAATGTCATGTAGCATTTTGATGACAAGGGCATGGTGCATTGTGATGAGTAGGACAGAAAGCAATGTGATGACAGGGTCATGAGGCAGTTGGATGAAAAGTGTCATGGAACATTTTGATGACAGGCGTTATGGATCATTGTGATGTCAAGGGTCATCGAGCATTGTAATGAAAAGTGTCATGGTGCATTTTGATGACAGGGGTTATAGTACATTGTGATGTCAGGGGTCATGGAGCAGTGTGATGATAAGGGCATGTAGCATTGTGATGACAGGGGTCATGGAACATTGTGATGACATGGGTGAGGTAGTATTGTGATGACTAGTGATGGGACATTGTGATATCAGTGCTGAGAGAGCATTTTGAAGAGAATTGCATGGAGAAATTTGATGACAAGTTTTATGGAGCATTGTGATGACAAGCTTGTGGAGAATTGTGATGACAAGTGCATGGCATATTGTGATGACATGTGTCATGGAGCATTGTGCTGACAAGCACATGGAGCATTTTGGTGACAATGGCATGGAGCATTGCGATGACAGAGGCATGACGAATTGGTCTGACAAGTTTCATGGATTATTGTGATGACAGTGGGCATGGCGAATTGTGATGACAAGGGCCTGGAGCATTGTGAGGACAAGTTTGTGGAGTATTGTGAAGACAGGTGTCCGGGAGCATTGTGATGACATATGTTCTGGTCCATTGTGATGAGAATGGCATGGGTAATTGTGATGCCAAGTGTCATGGAGGATTGTGATGTCAAACGTAATGGAGCGTTGTGATGACAAGGTCTTGGTGCATTGTGATGACAAGGGCCATTGAGAAGTTTGATGACAAGGTCGTGAAGCATTGTGATGACAAGCGCATGTACCTTGCTATGACAGGGGTCATGGAGCATTGCGATTACAAATGCATGGAGAATAGTGATGACAAGAGCATGTAACATTGTGATGAGAAGTGTTTTGGAGCATTGTGATGACAAGGACGTGGAGAATTGTGATGACAAGGGACATGGAGCATTGTGAGGACAAGGGCATGGAGCACTGTGATGTCAAGAACGTGCAGCATTGTGATGATAAGTCCATGGATAATAGTGATGACGAGTGTCATGGAGCACTGTAATGGTAAGGGGCATGGAGCATTGTGAGGAGAGCTGTCATGGAGTATTGTGGTGACAGGGGTCATGGAGCATTGTGATGACAATTGTCATGGAGCTTTCTGATGACAAGCTTGTGGAATATTGTGATGACAATGGCATGGAGCATTGTGATGGAAAGGGTATGGATCATTGTGATGAAAAAGGCATGGATCCTTTTCATGACAGGATTCAAGGAGCATTCTGAAGACAAGAGTCAGGGAGCATTGTGATGACAAGTGTATTGAGCTTTGTGATGACAAAGGTCATGGAGCATTGAGATGACAAGGTCATGGAGTATGGTGATGACAGGCATCATGGAGCGTTGTGATGACAAGTCTTATGGAACATTGTGATCACACGTGTTTGGAGCATTGCGATGACAGAGTTCATGGATCATATTGATTTCAAGGAGCATGGATCTTTGTGATGAAAAGGGCATGAAGCAATGTGATCCCAAGATGCATGGAGGATTGTGATGACAATGGTAATGGAGGAATATGATGACAAACGCATGGAGCATTGTGATGAAAAGGTCATGTAGCGTTTTGCTGACAAAGGCTTGGAGCATTGTGATGACAAGTGTCATGGAGCACTGTGATGACAAACATCACGTAGCATTGTGATTACAGGGGTCATGGAGCATTGGGATGACACGGCCAAGGATCATTGTGTTGACAAGTGTTATGGAGAATTTTGATGACAAGAGTCCCGGATCATTGTGTTGTCAGGGGTCATGGAGCATTGTGATGACACTGTTCATAGAGCATTGGGATGACAAGGGTCATGGAGCATTGTGATCATAAGGTCATGGAGCATTGGGCTGAAAATATTCATGGAGTATTGTGATGACAGGTGGCATGGAGCATTGTGATGACAAGGGAAGGGAGCATTGTGATGACAATGTCCTGGAGCATTTAATGAGAAGACCATGGAGCCATGTGATGACTAGTCTCATGAAGCATTCTCACGAAAAGCGGCATGGAGCATTGTGATTACTGTGGTTTTGGAGCATTGTGATGAATAGGGCATGGAGCATTGTGATGAAAAATGCATGGAGCCTTGCCATGACAGGGTTCCAAGAGCATATTGACATCAAGTGTCAGGGACCATTGTGATGAAAAGTGTATTGAGCATTGTGAAGCCAAACTCATGGAGCATTGTGATGAGAAGACCATGGATAATATTGATGACGAGCGTCATGGGGCTTTGTGAGGACAAGTGTTATGGAACATTGTGATCACAAGGGATTGGAGCCTTGTGATGACAGAGGTCATGGAGCATTTTGAGTTCATTCTGATGACAATAGCATGAAGCACTATGATGATGTGCATGGTGCATTGTGATGACAGGGTTCATGGAACATTGAGATGAAAAGGGGCATGGAGCATTGTAGTTACAAGGGTCTTGGAGCTTTGTGATGACAAGGGCATGCAGCATTGTGATGAGAAGGCCATGGAGGATTCTGATGACATGCGTCATGGAGCTTTGTGATGACAAGGGCATGGAGCATTGTGATGAGAAGACCATGGATAATGGTGATGACGAGCGTCATGAGGCGTTGTGATGAAAAGTGCTGGGAACATTGTGATCCCAAGGGTTTAGAGCATTGTGATGGCAGATGTCATGGAGCATTTTGATTTCATTTCGATTACAATAGCGTGAAGCAATAAGATGATGGACATGTTGCATTGTGATTACAGGGTTCTTGGAGCATTGTGATGACAAGGGCATGGAGCATTGTGATGAGAAGGCCATGGAGCATTCTGATGACTTGTGTCATGGAGATTTTGATGACAAGGGCATGAAGCACTGTTGTAACAGTGGTCTTAGAGCATTGTGATTACAAGGGTTATGGAGCCTTGTGATAAGAAGGCCGTGGAACATTGTGATGGCTGGGGTCATGGAGCATTGTTATGACAGTGGCAATGGAGCATTGTGATGACAAGGGCATGGAGCATTGGTCTGAATAGTTTCATGGATTATTGTGATGAGAGTGGGCATGGAGCATTGTGATAACAAGGGCACGGAACACTGTGATACATGGGTCATGTAGGATTGTAACGACAAGGGAATGGAGAATTGTGATGACAAGAGCATGTAACATTGTGATGAGAAGTGTCATGGAGCATTGTGATGACAAAGATGTAGAGAATTGTGATGACAAGGGACATGGAGCATTGCGATGACCAGAGCATGGAGCATTGGTCTGACAAGTTTCATGGATTATTTGGATGACGAGTGTCAGGGAGCATTGTGATGACAACTCTCTTGAGCATTGTGATGACAAAGATCATGGATCACTCTGATGACATGTGTCATGGAGCATTGTGATGAGTAGCTCATGGAGCATTGGGCTGAAAATATTCATGGAGTATTGTGGTAACAGGTGTCATGGATCCTTTTGATAGCAAGGGAATGGAGCATTGTGATGACAAGGTCCTGGAGCATAGTGATGAGAAGACCATGGAGCCTTGTGATGACAAGTCTAATGGAGCATTCTAATGAAAAGGGGCATGGAGCATTGTGATTACAGGGCCCTGGAGCATTGTAATGACAAGAGCAAGGAGCTTTGTGATGAGAAGGCCATGGAGCATTCTCATGATTTGTGTCATGGTGTTTTGTGATGACAAGGGCATGGACCATTGTGATTGCAGGCGTCTTGGAGCTTTGTGATGACAAGGGTCATGGAGCCTTGTGAGGAGAAGGCCGTGGGACATTATGATGGCAGGGGTCGTGGAGCATTGTTATGACGGGTGTAATGGAGCATTGTGATGAAAAGGGCACGGAACATAGGTCTATAAAATTTCATGGATTATTGTGATGACAGTGGGTATGGAGCATTGTGATGACAAGGGCTCGGAACACTGTGATACATGGGTCATGGAGGATTGTAATGACATGGGCATGGAGCATTGTGATGAGAAGGGCATCGAGAATTGTGATGACAAGCGTCATGGAACATTGTGATGACAAGGGCATGGAGCATATGATGAGAGGTTTCAGGGAACATTGTGATGACTATGGCATGGAGCATTGTGATGCCAAGGGTCATGGATCTGTGTGATAACAAATGTCACGGAGCAGTTTGATGACAAGGGCATGGTGCATTGTGATGAGAAGGGCAGGGAGCATTGTGATGACAGGTGTTATGGAACATTATGATGTCATGGCTCATGGAGAATTGTGATGATAGGGGCATGTAGCATGGTGATGACAGGTCTCATGGAACATTGTGAGATGACAAGTGTTTTGAGCATTGTGATGACAAACATCTTGGATCATTGAGATGACAAGGGCATGGAGTAGTGTGATGACAGGCATCATGGAGCATTGTGATGAGTGTGTTATGGAACATTGTGATCACAAGGGTTTGGAGCCTAGTGATGACAGAGGTCATGGATCATGTTGATTTCAAGGAGCATGGAACTTTGTGATGACAAGGGCATGAAGCAATGTGATCCCAAGTTTCAGGGAGGATTGTGATGACAATGGTAAAGGAGAATTGTGATGAGAATCACATGGAGCACTGTGATGACAAGGTCATGTAGCATTTTGCTGACAAAGGCATGGAGCATTGTGATGACAAGTGTCATGGAACATTGTGATAACAGGGGTCATAGAGCATTAGGATGACAAGAGCATGGACCATTTTGATGAGAAGAGTCATGGAGCATTTTGATGACAAGAGCCACAGATCATTGTGTTGTCAGGGGTCATTGAGCGTTGTGATGACAGTGGTCATGGAGCATTGGGCTGAAAATGTTCTTGGAGCATTGTGAACACAAGGGAATGGAGCATTGTGGTGACAATATCCTGGAGCATTGTGCTGAGATGACCATGGTGTCTTTTGATGACAAGTCTCATGAAGCAAGCTAATGGAAAGGGGCATGGAGCATTGTGATTACAGTTGTCTTGGAGCATTGTGATGACAAGAGCATGGAGCATTGTGATGAGAAGTCCATGGAACATTCTGATGACATGCATCATGGAGCTTTGTGATGACAATGGCAAGAGGCATTGTGATTACAGGGGTCTTGGAGCATTGTGATGAAAAGGGCATGGATCATTGTGATGACAAAGGCATGGAGCCTTGTCATGACAGGGTTCAAGGAACATACTGACGACAAGTGTCAGGGAGCATTGTGATGACAAGTGTCATGGAGCACTGTGATGACAAGCATCATGGAGCCTTGTGATAACCGGGATCTTGGAGCATTGTGATGAAAAGTGAATGCATCATTGTGATGAAAAAGGCATGGTGCCTTGTCATGACAGGTTTCAAGGAGCACCCAGACGACAAGTGTCAGGGAGCATTGTGATGAAAAGTGTATTGAGCATTGTGATGACAAAGGTCATGGAGCATTGTGATGAGAAGACCATGGATAATTGGGATGACGAGCGTCATGGGGCGTTGTGATGACAAGTGTTATGGAACATTGTGATCAAAAGGGTTTGGAGCATTGTGATGACAGAGGTCATGGAGCATTTTGATTTAATTGTGATGACAAAATCATGAAGCATTATGATGAAGGGCATGGTGCATTGTGATGATAGGGTTCATGGAGCACTGAGATGAAAAGTGTCATGGAGCATTGTTATGACAGGTATCTTGAAGCATTGTGATGACAAGGGCATGGAGCATTGTGATGAGAAGGCCAAGGAGAATTCTGATGACATGCGTCATGGATCTTCGTGATGACAAGGGCATAGAGCATTGTGATTACAGGGGTCTTGGAGCATTGAGATGAAAAGGGGCGTGGAGCATTGTGATTACAGTGGTAAAGGAGCATTGTGATGACAAGGGAATTGAGAATTGTGATGAAATAGGCATGGAACCTTTTCATGACAGGGTTCAAGGAGGATTCTGCTGACAAGTGTCTGGGAGCATTGTGATGACAAAAGTCATGAAGCACTGTGATGACAGGGGTAATGGAGCATTGTGATGAGAAGGTCATGGAGCATTGGGCTCAAAATATTCATGGAGTATTGTGATGACAAGGGAATGGAGCACTGTGATGACAAGGGAATGGAGCATTGAGATGAGTAGACCATGGAGCCTTGTGATGACAAGTCTCATGGAGCATTCTGATGAAAAGGGGTATGGAGCATTGTGATTACAGGGCTCTTGGAGCATTGTGATGACAATGGCGTGGAGCATTTTGATGAGAAGTCCATGGAGTTTTCTGATGATATGTGTCATGGAGTATTGTGATGAAAAGGGCAAGGAGCTTTGTGATTACAGGGGTCTTGGAGCACTGTGATGACAATGGTCATGGAGCCTTGTGATGAACAGGCCGTGGAATATTTTGATGGCAGGGGTCATGGAGCAAACATTGTTATGACAGTGGTAATGGAGCATTGTGATGACAAAGGCATGGAGCATTTTGATGAGAAGGGTATCGAGCATTTTGATGACAAGCATCATGGAGCTTTGGGATGACAAAGTCATGGAGCAATGTGATGAGAGGGTTCATGGAGCATTGTGATGACAATGGCATGGAGCATTGTGATGCCAAACGTAATGGACCTTTGTGATGACAAATGTCATGCAGCATTTTGATGACAAGGGCATGGTGCATTGTGATGAGTAAGACAGAGAGAAATGTGATGACAGGGTCATCGAGCAGATGGATGAAAAGTGTCATGGAACATTTTGATGACAGGGGTTATGGATCATTGTGATATCAAGGGTCATCGAGCATTGTGATGAAAAGGGTCATGGTGCATTTTGATGGCAGGGGTTATAATACATGGTGATGTCAGCGGTCATGGAGCACTGTGATGATAAGTGCATGTAGCATTGTGATGACAGGGGTCATGGAACATTGTGATGACATGGTTGTGGGAGTATTGTGATGACCAGTGATGGAAAATTGTGATATCAGTGGTGAGAGAGCATTTTGATGAGAAGTGCTTGGAGAAATTTGAGGACAAGGTTTATGGAGCATTGTGATGACAAGCTTGTGGAGAATTGTGATGACAAGTGCATGGCATATTGTGATGACATGTGTCATGGAGCATTGTGCTGACAAGCATATGGAGCATTGTGGTGACAATGGCATGGAGCATTGTGATGACAGAGGCATGACGAATTGGCCTGAGAAGTTTCATGGATTATTGTGATGACAGTGGGCATGGTGAATTGTGATGAAAAGGGCACGGAGCATTGGCATGACAAGTTTATGGATTATTGTGAAGACAGGTGTCCGGGAGCATTGTGATGACATATGTTCTGGTCCATTGTGATGAGAATGGCATGGAGAATTGTGAGGCCAAGTGTCATGGAGGATTGTGATGTCAAACGTAATGGAGCGTTGTGATGACAAGGTCTTGGAGCATTGTGATGACAAGGGCAAGGAGCATTGTGATGACAAGGGCCATTGAGAAGTTTGATGACAAGGTCTTGAAGCATTGTGATGACAAGCACATGTACCTTGCTATGACAGTGATCATGGAGCATTGCGATTACAAATGCATGGAGAATGGTGATGACAAGAGCATGTAACATTGTGATGAGAAGTGTTTTGGAGCATTGTGATGACAAGGACGTAGAGAATTGTGATGACAGGGACATGGAGCATTGTGAGGACCAGGGCATGGAGCACTGTGATGACAAGAACGTGGAGCATTGTGATGAGAAGTCCATGGATAATTGTTATGACGAGTGTCATGGAGCACTGTAATGACAAGGGGCATGGAGCATTGTGAGGACAGGTGTCATGGAGCATTGTGGTGATAGGGGTCATGGAGCATTGTGAGGACAAGTGTCATGGAGCATTCTGATGACAAGCTTGTGGAGTATTGTGATGAAAATGGCATGGAGAATTGTGATGGAAAGGGTATGGATCATTGTAATGAAAAAGGCATGGATCCTTTTCATGACAGGATTCAAGGAGCATTCCGAAGACAAGTGTCACGGATCATTGTGATGACAGGTGTATTGAGCATTGTGATGACAAAGGTCATGGAGCATTGAGATGACAAGGGAATGGAGTATTGTGATGACAGGCATCATGGAGCGTTGTGATGACAAGTGTTATGGAACATTGTGATCACACGGGTTTGGAGCATTGTGATGACAGAGTTCATGGATCATATTGATATCAAGGAGCATGGATCTTTGTGATGACAAGGACATGAAGCAATGTGATCCCAAGATGCATGGAGGATTGTGATGACAATGGTAATGGAGGAATGTGATGACAAGCGCATGGAGCATTGTGATGAAAAGGTCATGTAGCGTTTTGGTGACAAAGGCATGGAGCATTGTCATGACAAGTGTCATGGAGCACTATGATGACAAACGTCACGTAGCATTGTGATTACAGGGGTCATGGAGCATTGGGATGGCACGGCCAAGGATCATTGTGTTGACAAGTGATATGGAGAATTTTGATGACAAGAGTCCCGGATCATTGTGTTGTCAGGGGTCATGGAGCGTTGTGATGACAGTTGTCATGGAGCATTGGGATGACAAGGGTCATGAAGCATTGTGATCATAAGGTTATGGAGCATTGGGCTGAAAATATTCATGGAGTATTGTGATGAGAGGTGTCATGGAGCATTGTGATGACAAGGGAATGGAGCATTGTGATGACAATGTCCTGGAGCATTTAATGAGAAGACCATGGGGCCATGTGATGACAAGTCTCATGGAGCATTCTCACGAAAATCGGCATGGAGCATTGTGATTTCTGTGGTCTTGGAGCTTTGTGATGAATAGGGCATGGAGCCTTGTGATGAAAATGGCATGGAGCCTTGCCATGACAGGGTTCCAAGAGCATATTGACATCAAGTGTCAGGGACCACTGTGATGACAAGTATATTGAGCATTGTGATTCCAAAGCTCATGGAGCATTGTGATGAGAACACCATGGATAATTTTGATGACAAGCCTCATGGGGAGTTGTGAGGACAAGTGTTATGGAACATTGTGATCACAAGGGATTGGAGCCTTGTGATGACAGAGGTCATGGAGCATTTTGAGTTCATTCTGATGACAATAGCATGAAGCTCTATGATGATGGGCATGGTGCATTGTGATGACAGTGTTCATGGAGCAATGAGATGAAAAGGTGCATGGAACATTGTAGTTACAAGTGTCTTGGAGCTTTGTGATGAGAAGGGCATGCAGCATTGTGATAAGAAGGCCATGGAGGATTCTGATGACATGCGTCATGGAGCTTTGTGATGACAAGAGCATGGAGCATTGTGATGAGAAGACCATGGATAATGGTGATGACGAGCGTCATGGGGCGTTGTGATGAAAAGTGTTATGGAACATTGAGATCTCAAGGCTTTAGAGCATTGTGATGGCAGATGTCATGGAGCATTTTGATTTCATTTTGGTTACAATAGCGTGAAGCAATATGATGATGGACATGTTGCATTGTGAATACAGGGTTCATGGAGCTTTGAGAGAAAAAGTGGAATGGAGCTTTGTGATTACAGGGTTTTTGGAGCATTGTGATGACAAGGGCACGGAACACTGTGATACATGGGTCATGTAGGATTGTAACGACAAGGGCATGGAGAATTGTGATGACAAGAGCTTGTAACATTGTGATGAGAAGTGTCATGGAGCATTGTGATGACAAAGACGTAGAGAATTGTGATGACAAGGGACATGGAGCATTGTGATGACCAGAGCATGGACCATTTGTCTGACATGTTTCATGGATTATTGTGATGACAAATGTTCTGGAGCATTTTGATGACAAGGGCGTGGGGCATTGTGATGGGAAGAGCAGTGAGCATTTTAATGACAAGTTTTATGGAGCATTGTGATGACAAGCGCAAGTCACATTTTGATGCCATGGGTCATGGAGCACAGTGCTGACAAGGTCATTCAGCTTTGTTATGATAAGGGTCATGGAGCATTGAGATGAAAAGGGACATGGAGCATTGTGATTACAGGGGTCTAGGAGCTTTGGATGACAGAGGTCATGGATCATTTTGATTTGATTGTGATGACAATAGCCTGAAGCATTATGATGATGGGCATTGTCCATTGAGATGACAGGTGTAATGGAGCATTGAGATGAAAAGGTGCATGGAGCATTGTGATTACAGTGGTATAGGAGCATTGTGATGACAAGAGCATGGAGCATTGTGATGAAAAGTGCTTGGAGCCTTTTCATGACATGTTTCAAGGAGCATTCTGAAGACGAGTGTCAGGGAGCATTTTGATGACAACTCTCTTTAGCATTGTGATGACAAAGATCATGGAGCACTGTGATGACAGGTGTCATGGAGCATTGTGATGAGAAGGTCATGGAGCATTGGGCTGAAAATATTCATGGAGTATTGTGGTGAGAGGGTTCATGGATCCTTTTGATGGCAATGGAATGGAGCATTGTGATGACAAGGTCCTGGAGTATTGTGAAGAGAAGACCATGGAGCCTTGTGATGACAAGTCTAATGGAGCATTCTGATGAAAAGGGGCATGGAGCATTGTGATTACAGGGCCCTGGAGCCTTGTAATGACAAGAGCAAGGAGCATTGTGATGAGAAGGCCATGGAGCATTCTCTTGATTTGTGTCATGGTGTTTTGTGATGACAAGGGCATGGACCATTGTGATTGCAGGCGTCTTGGAGCATTGTGATGACAAGGGTCATCGAGCCTTGTGAGGAGAAGGCCGTGGGACATTATGATGGCGGGGGTCATTGAGCATTGTTATGACGGGAGTAATGGAGCATAGTGATGAAAAGGTCACGGTACATAGGTCTATAAAATTTCATGGATTATTGTGATGACAGTGGGTATGGAGCATTGTGATGACAAGGGCTCTGAACACTTTGATACATGGGTCATGGAGGATTGTAATGACATGGGCATGGAGCATTGTGATGAGAAGGGCATTGAGAATTGTGATGACAAGCGTCATGGAGCTTTGTGATGACAAGGGTCATGGAGCTGTGTGATAACAAATGTCATGGAGCAGTTTGATGACAAGGGCATGGTGCATTGTGATGATAGGGTTCATGGAGCACTGACATGAAAAGTGTCATGGAGCATCGTTATGACAGGGGTCTTGGAGGATTGTGATGACAAGGACATGGAGCATTGTGATGAGAAGGCCAAGGAGAATTCTGATGACATCCGTCATGGAGCTTCGTGATGACAAGGGCATAGAGCATTGTGATTACAGGGGTCTTGGAGCATTGAGATGAAAAGGGGCATAGTGCATTTTGATTACAGGGGTAATGGAGCATTGTGATGACAAGGGAATCGAGCATTGTGATGAAATAGGCATGGAACCTTTTCATGAAAGGGTTCAAGGAGGATTCTGATGACAAGTGTCAGGGAGCATTGCGATGACAATAGTCATGAAGCACTGTGATGACAGGGCTAATGGAGCATTGTGATGAGAATGTCATGGAGCATTGGGCTGAAAATGTTCATGGAGTATTGTGATGAGAGGTGTCATGGACCCTTGTGATGACAAGGGATTGGAGCATTGAGATGAGAAGAACATGGAGCCTTGTGATGACAAGTCTCATGGAGCATTCTGATGAAAAGGGGCATGGAGCATTGTGATTACAGGGGTCATGGAGCATTGTGATGACAATGGCATGGAGCAATTTGATGTGAAGGCCATGGAGCTTCCTGATGATATGTGTCATGGAGTTTTGTGATGAAAAGTGCATGGAGCATTGTGATTACATGGATCTTGGGGCACTGTGATGACAATGGTCATGGAGCCTTGTGATGAAAAGGCCGTGGAACATCTTGATGGCATGGGTCATGGAGCATTGTTATGACAATGGTAATGGAGCATTGTGATGACAAAGTCATGGAGCATTTTGATGAGAAGGGCATAGAGCTTTGTGATGACAAGCATCATGGAGCTTTGGGATGACAAAGTCATGGAGCAATGTGATGAGAGGGTTCATGGAGCATTATGATGACGATGGCATGGGGCATTGTGATGCCAAAGGTCATGGACCTTTGTGATGACAAATGTCATGTAGCATTTTGATGACAAGGGCATGGTGCATTGTGATGAGTAGGACAGAAAGCAATGTGATGACAGGGTCATGAGGCAGTTGGATGAAAAGTGTCATGGAACATTTTGATGACAGGCGTTATGGATCATTGTGATGTCAAGGGTCATCGAGCATTGTAATGAAAAGTGTCATGGTGCATTTTGATGACAGGGGTTATAGTACATTGTGATGTCAGGGGTCATGGAGCAGTGTGATGATAAGGGCATGTAGCATTGTGATGACAGGGGTCATGGAACATTGTGATGACATGGGTGAGGTAGTATTGTGATGACTAGTGATGGAACATTGTGATATCAGTGCTGAGAGAGCATTTTGATGAGAATTGCATGGAGAAATTTGATGACAAGTTTTATGGAGCATTGTGATGACAAGCTTGTGGAGAATTGTGATGACAAGTTCATGGCATATTGTGATGACATGTGTCATAGAGCATTGTGCTGACAAGCACATGGAGCATTTTGGTGACAATGGCATGGAGCATTGCGATGACAGAGGCATGACGAATTGGTCTGACAAGTTTCATGGATTATTGTGATGACAGTGGGCATGGCGAATTGTGATGACAAGGGCCTGGAGCATTGTGAGGACAAGTTTGTGGAGTATTGTGAAGACAGGTGTCCGGGAGCATTGTGATGACATATGTTCTAGTCCATTGTGATGAGAATGGCATGGGTAATTGTGATGCCAAGTGTCATGGAGGATTGTGATGTCAAACGTAATGGAGCGTTGTGATGACAAGGTCTTGGTGCATTGTGATGACAAGGGCCATTGAGAAGTTTGATGACAAGGTCGTGAAGCATTGTGATGACAAGCGCATGTACCTTGCTATGACAGGTGTCATGGAGCATTGCGATTACAAATGCATGGAGAATAGTGATGACAAGAGCATGTAACATTGTGATGAGAAGTGTTTTGGAGCATTGTGATGACAAGGACGTGGAGAATTGTGATGACAAGGGACATGGAGCATTGTGAGGACCAGGGCATGGAGCACTGTGATGTCAAGAACGTGCAGCATTGTGATGATAAGTCCATGGATAATAGTGATGACGAGTGTCATGGAGCACTGTAATGGTAAGGGGCATGGAGCATTGTGAGGAGAGCTGTCATGGAGTATTGTGGTGACAGGGGTCATGGAGCATTGTGATGACAATTGTCATGGAGCTTTCTGATGACAAGCTTGTGGAATATTGTGATGACAATGGCATGGAGCATTGTGATGGAAAGGGTATGGATCATTGTGATGAAAAAGGCATGGATCCTTTTCATGACAGGATTCAAGGAGCATTCCGAAGACAAGAGTCAGGGAGCATTGTGATGACAAGTGTATTGAGCTTTGTGATGACAAAGGTCATGGAGCATTGAGATGACAAGGTCATGGAGTATGGTGATGACAGGCATCATGGAGCGTTGTGATGACAAGTCTTATGGAACATTGTGATCACACGTGTTTGGAGCATTGCGATGACAGAGTTCATGGATCATATTGATTTCAAGGAGCATGGATCTTTGTGATGAAAAGGGCATGAAGCAATGTGATCCCAAGATGCATGGAGGATTGTGATGACAATGGTAATGGAGGAATATGATGACAAACGCATGGAGCATTGTGATGAAAAGGTCATGTAGCGTTTTGCTGACAAAGGCATGGAGCATTGTGATGACAAGTGTCATGGAGCACTGTGATGACAAACATCACGTAGCATTGTGATTACAGGGGTCATGGAGCATTGGGATGACAGTGGTCATAGAGCATTGGGATGACAAGGGTCATGGAGCATTGTGATCATAAGGTCATGGAGCATTGGGCTGAAAATATTCATGGAGTATTGTGATGACAGGTGGCATGGAGCATTGTGATGACAAGGGAAGTGAGCATTGTGATGACAATGTCCTGGAGCATTTAATGAGAAGACCATGGAGCCATGTGATGACTAGTCTCATGAAGCATTCTCACGAAAAGCGGCATGGAGCATTGTGATTACTGTGGTCTTGGAGCATTGTGATGAATAGGGCATGGAGCATTGTGATGAAAATGGCATGGAGCCTTGCCATGACAGGGTTCCAAGAGCATATTGACATCAAGTGTCAGGGACCATTGTGATGAAAAGTGTATTGAGCATTGTGAAGCCAAACTCATGGAGCATTGTGATGAGAAGACCATGGATAATATTGATGACGAGCGTCATGGGGCTTTGTGAGGACAAGTGTTATGGAACATTGTGATCACAAGGGATTGGAGCCTTGTGATGACAGAGGTCATGGAGCATTTTGAGTTCATTCTGATGACAATAGCATGAAGCACTATGATGATGTGCATGGTGCATTGTGATGACAGGGTTCATGGAACATTGAGATGAAAAGGGGCATGGAGCATTGTAGTTACAAGGGTCTTGGAGCTTTGTGATGACAAGGGCATGCAGCATTGTGATGAGAAGGCCATGGAGGATTCTGATGACATGCGTCATGGAGCTTTGTGATGACAAGGGCATGGAGCATTGTGATGAGAAGACCATGGATAATGGTGATGACGAGCGTCATGAGGCGTTGTGATGAAAAGTGCTGGGAACATTGTGATCCCAAGGGTTTAGAGCATTGTGATGGCAGATGTCATGGAGCATTTTGATTTCATTTTGATTACAATAGCGTGAAGCAATAAGATGATGGACATGTTGCATTGTGATTACAGGGTTCTTGGAGCATTGTGATGACAAGGGCATGGAGCATTGTGATGAGAAGGCCATGGAGCATTCTGATGACTTGTGTCATGGAGATTTTGATGACAAGGGCATGAAGCACTGTTGTAACAGTGGTCTTAGAGCATTGTGATTACAAGGGTTATGGAGCCTTGTGATAAGAAGGCCGTGGAACATTGTGATGGCTGGGGTCATGGAGCATTGTTATGACAGTGGCAATGGAGCATTGTGATGACAAGGGCATGGAGCATTGGTCTGAAAAGTTTCATGGATTATTGTGATGAGAGTGGGCATGGAGCATTGTGATAACAAGGGCACGGAACACTGTGATACATGGGTCATGTAGGATTGTAACGACAAGGGAATGGAGAATTGTGATGACAAGAGCATGTAACATTGTGATGAGACGTGTCATGGAGCATTGTGATGACAAAGATGTAGAGAATTGTGATGACAAGGGACATGGAGCATTGTGATGACCAGAGCATGGAGCATTGGTCTGACAAGTTTCATGGATTATTTGGATGACGAGTGTCAGGGAGCATTGTGATGACAACTCTCTTGAGCATTGTGATGACAAAGATCATGGATCACTCTGATGACATGTGTCATGGAGCATTGTGATGAGTAGGTCATGGAGCATTGGGCTGAAAATATTCATGGAGTATTGTGGTAACAGGTGTCATGGATCCTTTTGATAGCAAGGGAATGGAGCATTGTGATGACAAGGTCCTGTAGCATAGTGATGAGAAGACCATGGAGCCTTGTGATGACAAGTCTAATGGAGCATTCTGATGAAAAGGGGTATGGAGCATTGTGATTACAGGGCCCTGGAGCATTGTAATGACAAGAGCAAGGAGCTTTGTGATGAGAAGGCCATGGAGCATTCTCATGATTTGTGTCATGGTGTTTTGTGATGACAAGGGCATGGACCATTGTGATTGCAGGCGTCTTGGAGCTTTGTGATGACAAGGGTCATGGAGCCTTGTGAGGAGAAGGCCGTGGGACATTATGATGGCATGGGTCATGGAGCATTGTTATGACGGGTGTAATGGAGCATTGTGATGAAAAGGGCACGGAACATAGGTCTATAAAATTTCATGGATTATTGTGATGACAGTGGGTATGGAGCATTGTGATGACAAGGGCTCGGAACACTGTGATACATGGGTCATGGAGGATTGTAATGACATGGGCATGGAGCATTGTGATGAGAAGGGCATCGAGAATTGTGATGACAAGCGTCATGGAACATTGTGATGACAAGGGCATGGAGCATATGATGAGAGGTTTCAGGGAACATTGTGATGACAATGGCATGGAGCATTGTGATGCCAAGGGTCATGGATCTGTGTGATAACAAATGTCACGGAGCAGTTTGATGACAAGGGCATGGTGCATTGTGATGAGAAGGGCAGGGAGCATTGTGATGACAGGTGTTATGGAACATTATGATGTCATGGCTCATGGAGAATTGTGATGATAGGGGCATGTAGCATGGTGATGACAGGTCTCATGGAACATTGTGAGATGACAAGTGTTTTGAGCATTGTGATGACAAACATCTTGGATCATTGAGATGACAAGGGCATGGAGTAGTGTGATGACAGGCATCATGGAGCATTGTGATGAGTGTGTTATGGAACATTGTGATCACAAGGCTTTGGAGCCTAGTGATGACAGAGGTCATGGATCATGTTGATTTCAAGGAGCATGGAACATTGTGATGACAAGGGCATGAAGCAATGTGATCCCAAGTTTCAGGGAGGATTGTGATGACAATGGTAAAGGAGAATTGTGATGAGAATCACATGGAGCACTGTGATGACAAGGTCATGTAGCATTTTGCTGACAAAGGCATGGAGCATTGTGATGACAAGTGTCATGGAACATTGTGATAACAGGGGTCATAGAGCATTAGGATGACAAGAGCATGGACCATTTTGATGAGAAGAGTCATGGAGCATTTTGATGACAAGAGCCACAGATCATTGTGTTGTCAGGGGTCATTGAGCGTTGTGATGACAGTGGTCATGGAGCATTGGGCTGAAAATGTTCTTGGAGCATTGTGAACACAAGGGAATGGAGCATTGTGGTGACAATATCCTGGAGCATTGTGCTGAGATGACCATGGTGTCTTTTGATGACAAGTCACATGAAGCAAGCTAATGGAAAGGGGCATGGAGCATTGTGATTACAGTTGTCTTGGAGCATTGTGATGACAAGAGCATGGAGCATTGTGATGAGAAGTCCATGGAACATTCTGATGACATGCATCATGGAGCTTTGTGATGACAATGGCAAGAGGCATTGTGATTACAGGGGTCTTGGAGCATTGTGATGAAAAGGGCATGGATCATTGTGATGACAAAGGCATGGAGCCTTGTCATGACAGGGTTCAAGGAACATACTGACGACAAGTGTCAGGGAGCATTGTGATGACAAGTGTCATGGAGCACTGTGATGACAAGCATCATGGAGCCTTGTGATAACCGGGATCTTGGAGCATTGTGATGAAAAGTGAATGCATCATTGTGATGAAAAAGGCATGGTGCCTTGTCATGACAGGTTTCAAGGAGCACCCAGACGACAAGTGTCAGGGAGCATTGTGATGAAAAGTGTATTGAGCATTGTGATGACAAAGGTCATGGAGCATTGTGATGAGAAGACCATGGATAATTGGGATGACGAGCGTCATGGGGTGTTGTGATGACAAGTGTTATGGAACATTGTGATCAAAAGGGTTTGGAGCATTGTGATGACAGAGGTCATGGAGCATTTTGATTTCATTGTGATGACAAAATCATGAAGCATTATGATGAAGGGCATGGTGCATTGTGATGATAGGGTTCATGGAGCACTGAGATGAAAAGTGTCATGGAGCATTGTTATGACAGGTATCTTGAAGCATTGTGATGACAAGGGCATGGAGCATTGTGATGAGAAGGCCAAGGAGAATTCTGATGACATGCGTCATGGATCTTCGTGATGACAAGGGCATAGAGCATTGTGATTACAGGGGTCTTGGAGCATTGAGATGAAAAGGGGCGTGGAGCATTGTGATTACAGTGGTAAAGGAGCATTGTGATGACAAGGGAATTGAGAATTGTGATGAAATAGGCATGGAACCTTTTCATGACAGGGTTCAAGGAGGATTCTGCTGACAAGTGTCTGGGAGCATTGTGATGACAAAAGTCATGAAGCACTGTGATGACAGGGGTAATGGAGCATTGTGATGAGAAGGTCATGGAGCATTGGGCTCAAAATATTCATGGAGTATTGTGATGACAAGGGAATGGAGCACTGTGATGACAAGGGAATGGAGCATTGAGATGAGTAGACCATGGAGCCTTGTGATGACAAGTCTCATGGAGCATTCTGATGAAAAGGGGTATGGAGCATTGTGATTACAGGGCTCTTGGAGCATTGTGATGACAATGGCGTGGAGCATTTTGATGAGAAGTCCATGGAGCTTTCTGATGATATGTGTCATGGAGTTTTGTGATGAAAAGGGCAAGGAGCTTTGTGATTACAGGGGTCTTGGAGCACTGTGATGACAATGGTCATGGAGCCTTGTGATGAACAGGCCGTGGAATATTTTGATGGCAGGGGTCATGGAGCAAACATTGTTATGACAGTGGTAATCGAGCATTGTGATGACAAAGGCATGGAGCATTTTGATGAGAAGGGTATCGAGCATTTTGATGACAAGCATCATGGAGCTTTGGGATGACAAAGTCATGGAGCAATGTGATGAGAGGGTTCATGGAGCATTGTGATGACAATGGCATGGAGCATTGTGATGCCAAACGTAATGGACCTTTGTGATGACAAATGTCATGCAGCATTTTGATGACAAGGGCATGGTGCATTGTGATGAGTAAGACAGAGAGAAATGTGATGACAGGGTCATCGAGCAGATGGATGAAAAGTGTCATGGAACATTTTGATGACAGGGGTTATGGATCATTGTGATATCAAGGGTCATCGAGCATTGTGATGAAAAGGGTCATGGTGCATTTTGATGGCAGGGGTTATAATACATGGTGATGTCAGCGGTCATGGAGCACTGTGATGATAAGTGCATGTAGCATTGTGATGACAGGGGTCATGGAACATTGTGATGACATGGTTGTGGGAGTATTGTGATGACCAGTGATGGAAAATTGTGATATCAGTGGTGAGAGAGCATTTTGATGAGAAGTGCTTGGAGAAATTTGAGGACAGGTTTATGGAGCATTGTGATGACAAGCTTGTGGAGAATTGTGATGACAAGTGCATGGCATATTGTGATGACATGTGTCATGGAGCATTGTGCTGACAAGCATATGGAGCATTGTGGTGACAATGGCATGGAGCATTGTGATGACAGAGGCATGACGAATTGGCCTGAGAAGTTTCATGGATTATTGTGATGACAGTGGGCATGGTGAATTGTGATGAAAAGGGCACGGAGCATTGGCATGACAAGTTTATGGATTATTGTGAAGACAGGTGTCCGGGAGCATTGTGATGACATATGTTCTGGTCCATTGTGATGAGAATGGCATGGAGAATTGTGAGGCCAAGTGTCATGGAGGATTGTGATGTCAAACGTAATGGAGCGTTGTGATGACAAGGTCTTGGAGCATTGTGATGACAAGGGCAAGGAGCATTGTGATGACAAGGGCCATTGAGAAGTTTGATGACAAGGTCTTGAAGCATTGTGATGACAAGCACATGTACCTTGCTATGACAGTGATCATGGAGCATTGCGATTACAAATGCATGGAGAATGGTGATGACAAGAGCATGTAACATTGTGATGAGAAGTGTTTTGGAGCATTGTGATGACAAGGACGTAGAGAATTGTGATGACAGGGACATGGAGCATTGTGAGGACCAGGGCATGGAGCACTGTGATGACAAGAACGTGGAGCATTGTGATGAGAAGTCCATGGATAATTGTTATGACGAGTGTCATGGAGCACTGTAATGACAAGGGGCATGGAGCATTGTGAGGACAGGTGTCATGGAGCATTGTGGTGATAGGGGTCATGGAGCATTGTGAGGACAAGTGTCATGGAGCATTCTGATGACAAGCTTGTGGAGTATTGTGATGAAAATGGCATGGAGAATTGTGATGGAAAGGGTATGGATCATTGTAATGAAAAAGGCATGGATCCTTTTCATGACAGGATTCAAGGAGCATTCCGAAGACAAGTGTCACGGATCATTGTGATGACAGGTGTATTGAGCATTGTGATGACAAAGGTCATGGAGCATTGAGATGACAAGGGCATGGAGTATTGTGATGACAGGCATCATGGAGCGTTGTGATGACAAGTGTTATGGAACATTGTGATCACACGGGTTTGGAGCATTGTGATGACAGAGTTCATGGATCATATTGATATCAAGGAGCATGGATCTTTGTGATGACAAGGACATGAAGCAATGTGATCCCAAGATGCATGGAGGATTGTGATGACAATGGTAATGGAGGAATGTGATGACAAGCGCATGGAGCATTGTGATGAAAAGGTCATGTAGCGTTTTGGTGACAAAGGCATGGAGCATTGTCATGACAAGTGTCATGGAGCACTATGATGACAAACGTCACGTAGCATTGTGATTACAGGGGTCATGGAGCATTGGGATGGCACGGCCAAGGATCATTGTGTTGACAAGTGATATGGAGAATTTTGATGACAAGAGTCCCGGATCATTGTGTTGTCAGGGGTCATGGAGCGTTGTGATGACAGTTGTCATGGAGCATTGGGATGACAAGGGTCATGGAGCATTGTGATCATAAGGTTATGGAGCATTGGGCTGAAAATATTCATGGAGTATTGTGATGAGAGGTGTCATGGAGCATTGTGATGACAAGGGAATGGAGCATTGTGATGACAATGTCCTGGAGCATTTAATGAGAAGACCATGGGGCCATGTGATGACAAGTCTCATGGAGCATTCTCACGAAAATCGGCATGGAGCATTGTGATTTCTGTGGTCTTGGAGCTTTGTGATGAATAGGGCATGGAGCCTTGTGATGAAAATGGCATGGAGCCTTGCCATGACAGGGTTCCAAGAGCATATTGACATCAAGTGTCAGGGACCACTGTGATGACAAGTGTATTGAGCATGGTGATTCCAAAGCTCATGGAGCATTGTGATGAGAACACCATGGATAATTTTGATGACAAGCGTCATGGGGAGTTGTGAGGACAAGTGTTATGGAACATTGTGATCACAAGGGATTGGAGCCTTGTGATGACAGAGGTCATGGAGCATTTTGAGTTCATTCTGATGACAATAGCATGAAGCTCTATGATGATGGGCATGGTGCATTGTGATGACAGTGTTCATGGAGCAATGAGATGAAAAGGTGCATGGAACATTGTAGTTACAAGTGTCTTGGAGCTTTGTGATGAGAAGGGCATGCAGCATTGTGATAAGAAGGCCATGGAGGATTCTGATGACATGCGTCATGGAGCTTTGTGATGACAAGAGCATGGAGCATTGTGATGAGAAGACCATGGATAATGGTGATGACGAGCGTCATGGGGCGTTGTGATGAAAAGTGTTATGGAACATTGAGATCTCAAGGCTTTAGAGCATTGTGATGGCAGATGTCATGGAGCATTTTGATTTCATTTTGGTTACCATAGCGTGAAGCAATATGATGATGGACATGTTGCATTGTGAATACAGGGTTCATGGAGCTTTGAGAGAAAAAGTGGCATGGAGCTTTGTGATTACAGGGTTTTTGGAGCATTGTGATGACAAGGGCAAGGAACACTGTGATACATGGGTCATGTAGGATTGTAACGACAAGGGCATGGAGAATTGTGATGACAAGAGCTTGTAACATTGTGATGAGAAGTGTCATGGAGCATTGTGATGACAAAGACGTAGAGAATTGTGATGACAAGGGACATGGAGCATTGTGATGACCAGAGCATGGACCATTTGTCTGACATGTTTCATGGATTATTGTGATGACAAATGTCATGGAGCATTTTGATGACAAGGGCGTGGGGCATTGTGATGGGAAGAGCAGTGAGCATTTTAATGACAAGTTTTATGGAGCATTGTGATGACAAGCGCAAGTCACATTTTGATGCCATGGGTCATGGAGCACAGTGCTGACAAGGTCATTCAGCTTTGTTATGACAAGGGTCATGGAGCATTGAGATGAAAAGGGACATGGAGCATTGTGATTACAGGGGTCTAGGAGCTTTGGATGACAGAGGTCATGGATCATTTTGTTTTCATTGTGATGACAATAGCCTGAAGCATTATGATGATGGGCATTGTCCATTGAGATGACAGGTGTAATGGAGCATTGAGATGAAAAGGTGCATGGAGCATTGTGATTACAGTGGTATAGGAGCATTGTGATGACAAGAGCATGGAGCATTGTGATGAAAAGTGCTTGGAGCCTTTTCATGACATGTTTCAAGGAGCATTCTGAAGACGAGTGTCAGGGAGCATTTTGATGACAACTCTCTTTAGCATTGTGATGACAAAGATCATGGAGCACTGTGATGACAGGTGTCATGGAGCATTGTGATGAGAAGGTCATGGAGCATTGGGCTGAAAATATTCATGGAGTATTGTGGTGAGAGGGTTCATGGATCCTTTTGATGGCAATGGAATGGAGCATTGTGATGACAAGGTCCTGGAGTATTGTGAAGAGAAGACCATGGACCCTTGTGATGACAAGTCTAATGGAGCATTCTGATGAAAAGGGGCATGGAGCATTGTGATTACAGGGCCCTGGAGCCTTGTAATGACAAGATCAAGGAGCATTGGGATGAGAAGGCCATGGAGCATTCTCTTGATTTGTGTCATGGTGTTTTGTGATGACAAGGGCATGGACCATTGTGATTGCAGGCGTCTTGGAGCATTGTGATGACAAGGGTCATCGAGCCTTGTGAGGAGAAGGCCGTGGGACATTATGATGGCGGGGGTCATTGAGCATTGTTATGACGGGAGTAATGGAGCATAGTGATGAAAAGGTCACGGTACATAGGTCTATAAAATTTCATGGATTATTGTGATGACAGTGGGTATGGAGCATTGTGATGACAAGGGCTCTGAACACTGTGATACATGGGTCATGGAGGATTGTAATGACATGGGCATGGAGCATTGTGATGAGAAGGGCATTGAGAATTGTGATGACAAGCGTCATGGAGCTTTGTGATGACAAGGGTCATGGAGCTGTGTGATAACAAATGTCATGGAGCAGTTTGATGACAAGGGCATGGTGCATTGTGATGATAGGGTTCATGGAGCACTGACATGAAAAGTGTCATGGAGCATCGTTATGACAGGGGTCTTGGAGGATTGTGATGACAAGGACATGGAGCATTGTGATGAGAAGGCCAAGGAGAATTCTGATGACATCCGTCATGGAGCTTCGTGATGACAAGGGCATAGAGCATTGTGATTACAGGGGTCTTGGAGCATTGAGATGAAAAGGGGCATAGTGCATTTTGATTACAGGGGTAATGGAGCATTGTGATGACAAGGGAATTGAGCATTGTGATGAAATAGGCATGGAACCTTTTCATGAAAGGGTTCAAGGAGGATTCTGATGACAAGTGTCAGGGAGCATTGCGATGACAATAGTCATGAAGCACTGTGATGACAGGGCTAATGGAGCATTGTGATGAGAATGTCATGG
This sequence comes from Mesoplodon densirostris, assembly GCF_025265405.1. Classification (NCBI taxonomy): domain Eukaryota; kingdom Metazoa; phylum Chordata; class Mammalia; order Artiodactyla; family Ziphiidae; genus Mesoplodon; species Mesoplodon densirostris. The sequence continues at coordinate 6,777,801 of NC_082682.1, forward strand.
AGCATTGGGCTGAAAATGTTCATGGAGTATTGTGATGAGAGGTGTCATGGACCCTTGTGATGACAAGGGATTGGAGCATTGAGATGAGAAGAACATGGAGCCTTGTGATGACAAGTCTCATGGAGCATTCTGATGAAAAGGGGCATGGAGCATTGTGATTACAGGGGTCATGGAGCATTGTGATGACAATGGCATGGAGCAATTTGATGTGAAGGCCATGGAGCTTCCTGATGATATGTGTCATGGAGTTTTGTGATGAAAAGTGCATGGAGCATTGTGATTACATGGATCTTGGGGCACTGTGATGACAATGGTCATGGAGCCTTGTGATGAAAAGGCCGTGGAACATCTTGATGGCATGGGTCATGGAGCATTGTTATGACAATGGTAATGGAGCATTGTGATGACAAAGTCATGGAGCATTTTGATGAGAAGGGCATAGAGCTTTGTGATGACAAGCATCATGGAGCTTTGGGATGACAAAGTCATGGAGCAATGTGATGAGAGGGTTCATGGAGCATTATGATGACGATGGCATGGGGCATTGTGATGCCAAAGGTCATGGACCTTTGTGATGACAAATGTCATGTAGCATTTTGATGACAAGGGCATGGTGCATTGTGATGAGTAGGACAGAAAGCAATGTGATGACAGGGTCATGAGGCAGTTGGATGAAAAGTGTCATGGAACATTTTGATGACAGGCGTTATGGATCATTGTGATGTCAAGGGTCATCGAGCATTGTAATGAAAAGTGTCATGGTGCATTTTGATGACAGGGGTTATAGTACATTGTGATGTCAGGGGTCATGGAGCAGTGTGATGATAAGGGCATGTAGCATTGTGATGACAGGGGTCATGGAACATTGTGATGACATGGGTGAGGTAGTATTGTGATGACTAGTGATGGAACATTGTGATATCAGTGCTGAGAGAGCATTTTGATGAGAATTGCATGGAGAAATTTGATGACAAGTTTTATGGAGCATTGTGATGACAAGCTTGTGGAGAATTGTGATGACAAGTGCATGGCATATTGTGATGACATGTGTCATAGAGCATTGTGCTGACAAGCACATGGAGCATTTTGGTGACAATGGCATGGAGCATTGCGATGACAGAGGCATGACGAATTGGTCTGACAAGTTTCATGGATTATTGTGATGACAGTGGGCATGGCGAATTGTGATGACAAGGGCCTGGAGCATTGTGAGGACAAGTTTGTGGAGTATTGTGAAGACAGGTGTCCGGGAGCATTGTGATGACATATGTTCTGGTCCATTGTGATGAGAATGGCATGGGTAATTGTGATGCCAAGTGTCATGGAGGATTGTGATGTCAAACGTAATGGAGCGTTGTGATGACAAGGTCTTGGTGCATTGTGATGACAAGGGCCATTGAGAAGTTTGATGACAAGGTCGTGAAGCATTGTGATGACAAGCGCATGTACCTTGCTATGACAGGTGTCATGGAGCATTGCGATTACAAATGCATGGAGAATAGTGATGACAAGAGCATGTAACATTGTGATGAGAAGTGTTTTGGAGCATTGTGATGACAAGGACGTGGAGAATTGTGATGACAAGGGACATGGAGCATTGTGAGGACCAGGGCATGGAGCACTGTGATGTCAAGAACGTGCAGCATTGTGATGATAAGTCCATGGATAATAGTGATGACGAGTGTCATGGAGCACTGTAATGGTAAGGGGCATGGAGCATTGTGAGGAGAGCTGTCATGGAGTATTGTGGTGACAGGGGTCATGGAGCATTGTGATGACAATTGTCATGGAGCTTTCTGATGACAAGCTTGTGGAATATTGTGATGACAATGGCATGGAGCATTGTGATGGAAAGGGTATGGATCATTGTGATGAAAAAGGCATGGATCCTTTTCATGACAGGATTCAAGGAGCATTCCGAAGACAAGAGTCAGGGAGCATTGTGATGACAAGTGTATTGAGCTTTGTGATGACAAAGGTCATGGAGCATTGAGATGACAAGGTCATGGAGTATGGTGATGACAGGCATCATGGAGCGTTGTGATGACAAGTCTTATGGAACATTGTGATCACACGTGTTTGGAGCATTGCGATGACAGAGTTCATGGATCATATTGATTTCAAGGAGCATGGATCTTTGTGATGAAAAGGGCATGAAGCAATGTGATCCCAAGATGCATGGAGGATTGTGATGACAATGGTAATGGAGGAATATGATGACAAACGCATGGAGCATTGTGATGAAAAGGTCATGTAGCGTTTTGCTGACAAAGGCATGGAGCATTGTGATGACAAGTGTCATGGAGCACTGTGATGACAAACATCACGTAGCATTGTGATTACAGGGGTCATGGAGCATTGGGATGACAGTGGTCATAGAGCATTGGGATGACAAGGGTCATGGAGCATTGTGATCATAAGGTCATGGAGCATTGGGCTGAAAATATTCATGGAGTATTGTGATGACAGGTGGCATGGAGCATTGTGATGACAAGGGAAGGGAGCATTGTGATGACAATGTCCTGGAGCATTTAATGAGAAGAACATGGAGCCATGTGATGACTAGTCTCATGAAGCATTCTCACGAAAAGCGGCATGGAGCATTGTGATTACTGTGGTCTTGGAGCATTGTGATGAATAGGGCATGGAGCATTGTGATGAAAATGGCATGGAGCCTTGCCATGACAGGGTTCCAAGAGCATATTGACATCAAGTGTCAGGGACCATTGTGATGAAAAGTGTATTGAGCATTGTGAAGCCAAACTCATGGAGCATTGTGATGAGAAGACCATGGATAATATTGATGACGAGCGTCATGGGGCTTTGTGAGGACAAGTGTTATGGAACATTGTGATCACAAGGGATTGGAGCCTTGTGATGACAGAGGTCATGGAGCATTTTGAGTTCATTCTGATGACAATAGCATGAAGCACTATGATGATGTGCATGGTGCATTGTGATGACAGGGTTCATGGAACATTGAGATGAAAAGGGGCATGGAGCATTGTAGTTACAAGGGTCTTGGAGCTTTGTGATGACAAGGGCATGCAGCATTGTGATGAGAAGGCCATGGAGGATTCTGATGACATGCGTCATGGAGCTTTGTGATGACAAGGGCATGGAGCATTGTGATGAGAAGACCATGGATAATGGTGATGACGAGCGTCATGAGGCGTTGTGATGAAAAGTGCTGGGAACATTGTGATCCCAAGGGTTTAGAGCATTGTGATGGCAGATGTCATGGAGCATTTTGATTTCATTTTGATTACAATAGCGTGAAGCAATAAGATGATGGACATGTTGCATTGTGATTACAGGGTTCTTGGAGCATTGTGATGACAAGGGCATGGAGCATTGTGATGAGAAGGCCATGGAGCATTCTGATGACTTGTGTCATGGAGATTTTGATGACAAGGGCATGAAGCACTGTTGTAACAGTGGTCTTAGAGCATTGTGATTACAAGGGTTATGGAGCCTTGTGATAAGAAGGCCGTGGAACATTGTGATGGCTGGGGTCATGGAGCATTGTTATGACAGTGGCAATGGAGCATTGTGATGACAAGGGCATGGAGCATTGGTCTGAAAAGTTTCATGGATTATTGTGATGAGAGTGGGCATGGAGCATTGTGATAACAAGGGCACGGAACACTGTGATACATGGGTCATGTAGGATTGTAACGACAAGGGAATGGAGAATTGTGATGACAAGAGCATGTAACATTGTGATGAGACGTGTCATGGAGCATTGTGATGACAAAGATGTAGAGAATTGTGATGACAAGGGACATGGAGCATTGTGATGACCAGAGCATGGAGCATTGGTCTGACAAGTTTCATGGATTATTTGGATGACGAGTGTCAGGGAGCATTGTGATGACAACTCTCTTGAGCATTGTGATGACAAAGATCATGGATCACTCTGATGACATGTGTCATGGAGCATTGTGATGAGTAGGTCATGGAGCATTGGGCTGAAAATATTCATGGAGTATTGTGGTAACAGGTGTCATGGATCCTTTTGATAGCAAGGGAATGGAGCATTGTGATGACAAGGTCCTGTAGCATAGTGATGAGAAGACCATGGAGCCTTGTGATGACAAGTCTAATGGAGCATTCTGATGAAAAGGGGTATGGAGCATTGTGATTACAGGGCCCTGGAGCATTGTAATGACAAGAGCAAGGAGCTTTGTGATGAGAAGGCCATGGAGCATACTCATGATTTGTGTCATGGTGTTTTGTGATGACAAGGGCATGGACCATTGTGATTGCAGGCGTCTTGGAGCTTTGTGATGACAAGGGTCATGGAGCCTTGTGAGGAGAAGGCCGTGGGACATTATGATGGCATGGGTCATGGAGCATTGTTATGACGGGTGTAATGGAGCATTGTGATGAAAAGGGCACGGAACATAGGTCTATAAAATTTCATGGATTATTGTGATGACAGTGGGTATGGAGCATTGTGATGACAAGGGCTCGGAACACTGTGATACATGGGTCATGGAGGATTGTAATGACATGGGCATGGAGCATTGTGATGAGAAGGGCATCGAGAATTGTGATGACAAGCGTCATGGAACATTGTGATGACAAGGGCATGGAGCATATGATGAGAGGTTTCAGGGAACATTGTGATGACAATGGCATGGAGCATTGTGATGCCAAGGGTCATGGATCTGTGTGATAACAAATGTCATGGAGCAGTTTGATGACAAGGGCATGGTGCATTGTGATGAGAAGGGCAGGGAGCATTGTGATGACAGGTGTTATGGAACATTATGATGTCATGGCTCATGGAGAATTGTGATGATAGGGGCATGTAGCATGGTGATGACAGGTCTCATGGAACATTGTGAGATGACAAGTGTTTTGAGCATTGTGATGACAACTCTCTTGAGCATTGTGATGACAAAGATCATGGATCACTCTGATGACATGTGTCATGGAGCATTGTGATGAGTAGGTCATGGAGCATTGGGCTGAAAATATTCATGGAGTATTGTGGTAACAGGTGTCATGGATCCTTTTGATAGCAAGGGAATGGAGCATTGTGATGACAAGGTCCTGTAGCATAGTGATGAGAAGACCATGGAGCCTTGTGATGACAAGTCTAATGGAGCATTCTGATGAAAAGGGGTATGGAGCATTGTGATTACAGGGCCCTGGGGCATTGTAATGACAAGAGCAAGGAGCTTTGTGATGAGAAGGCCATGGAGCATTCTCATGATTTGTGTCATGGTGTTTTGTGATGACAAGGGCATGGACCATTGTGATTGCAGGCGTCTTGGAGCTTTGTGATGACAAGGGTCATGGAGCCTTGTGAGGAGAAGGCCGTGGGACATTATGATGGCATGGGTCATGGAGCATTGTTATGACGGGTGTAATGGAGCATTGTGATGAAAAGGGCACGGAACATAGGTCTATAAAATTTCATGGATTATTGTGATGACAGTGGGTATGGAGCATTGTGATGACAAGGGCTCGGAACACTGTGATACATGGGTCATGGAGGATTGTAATGACATGGGCATGGAGCATTGTGATGAGAAGGGCATCGAGAATTGTGATGACAAGCGTCATGGAACATTGTGATGACAAGGGCATGGAGCATATGATGAGAGGTTTCAGGGAACATTGTGATGACAATGGCATGGAGCATTGTGATGCCAAGGGTCATGGATCTGTGTGATAACAAATGTCACGGAGCAGTTTGATGACAAGGGCATGGTGCATTGTGATGAGAAGGGCAGGGAGCATTGTGATGACAGGTGTTATGGAACATTATGATGTCATGGCTCATGGAGAATTGTGATGATAGGGGCATGTAGCATGGTGATGACAGGTCTCATGGAACATTGTGAGATGACAAGTGTTTTGAGCATTGTGATGACAAACATCTTGGATCATTGAGATGACAAGGGCATGGAGTAGTGTGATGACAGGCATCATGGAGCATTGTGATGAGTGTGTTATGGAACATTGTGATCACAAGGCTTTGGAGCCTAGTGATGACAGAGGTCATGGATCATGTTGATTTCAAGGAGCATGGAACATTGTGATGACAAGGGCATGAAGCAATGTGATCCCAAGTTTCAGGGAGGATTGTGATGACAATGGTAAAGGAGAATTGTGATGAGAATCACATGGAGCACTGTGATGACAAGGTCATGTAGCATTTTGCTGACAAAGGCATGGAGCATTGTGATGACAAGTGTCATGGAACATTGTGATAACAGGGGTCATAGAGCATTAGGATGACAAGAGCATGGACCATTTTGATGAGAAGAGTCATGGAGCATTTTGATGACAAGAGCCACAGATCATTGTGTTGTCAGGGGTCATTGAGCGTTGTGATGACAGTGGTCATGGAGCATTGGGCTGAAAATGTTCTTGGAGCATTGTGAACACAAGGGAATGGAGCATTGTGGTGACAATATCCTGGAGCATTGTGCTGAGATGACCATGGTGTCTTTTGATGACAAGTCTCATGAAGCAAGCTAATGGAAAGGGGCATGGAGCATTGTGATTACAGTTGTCTTGGAGCATTGTGATGACAAGAGCATGGAGCATTGTGATGAGAAGTCCATGGAACATTCTGATGACATGCATCATGGAGCTTTGTGATGACAATGGCAAGAGGCATTGTGATTACAGGGGTCTTGGAGCATTGTGATGAAAAGGGCATGGATCATTGTGATGACAAAGGCATGGAGCCTTGTCATGACAGGGTTCAAGGAACATACTGACGACAAGTGTCAGGGAGCATTGTGATGACAAGTGTCATGGAGCACTGTGATGACAAGCATCATGGAGCCTTGTGATAACCGGGATCTTGGAGCATTGTGATGAAAAGTGAATGCATCATTGTGATGAAAAAGGCATGGTGCCTTGTCATGACAGGTTTCAAGGAGCACCCAGACGACAAGTGTCAGGGAGCATTGTGATGAAAAGTGTATTGAGCATTGTGATGACAAAGGTCATGGAGCATTGTGATGAGAAGACCATGGATAATTGGGATGACGAGCGTCATGGGGCGTTGTGATGACAAGTGTTATGGAACATTGTGATCAAAAGGGTTTGGAGCATTGTGATGACAGAGGTCATGGAGCATTTTGATTTCATTGTGATGACAAAATCATGAAGCATTATGATGAAGGGCATGGTGCATTGTGATGATAGGGTTCATGGAGCACTGAGATGAAAAGTGTCATGGAGCATTGTTATGACAGGTATCTTGAAGCATTGTGATGACAAGGGCATGGAGCATTGTGATGAGAAGGCCAAGGAGAATTCTGATGACATGCGTCATGGATCTTCGTGATGACAAGGGCATAGAGCATTGTGATTACAGGGGTCTTGGAGCATTGAGATGAAAAGGGGCGTGGAGCATTGTGATTACAGTGGTAAAGGAGCATTGTGATGACAAGGGAATTGAGAATTGTGATGAAATAGGCATGGAACCTTTTCATGACAGGGTTCAAGGAGGATTCTGCTGACAAGTGTCTGGGAGCATTGTGATGACAAAAGTCATGAAGCACTGTGATGACAGGGGTAATGGAGCATTGTGATGAGAAGGTCATGGAGCATTGGGCTCAAAATATTCATGGAGTATTGTGATGACAAGGGAATGGAGCACTGTGATGACAAGGGAATGGAGCATTGAGATGAGTAGACCATGGAGCCTTGTGATGACAAGTCTCATGGAGCATTCTGATGAAAAGGGGTATGGAGCATTGTGATTACAGGGCTCTTGGAGCATTGTGATGACAATGGCGTGGAGCATTTTGATGAGAAGTCCATGGAGCTTTCTGATGATATGTGTCATGGAGTTTTGTGATGAAAAGGGCAAGGAGCTTTGTGATTACAGGGGTCTTGGAGCACTGTGATGACAATGGTCATGGAGCCTTGTGATGAACAGGCCGTGGAATATTTTGATGGCAGGAGTCATGGAGCAAACATTGTTATGACAGTGGTAATCGAGCATTGTGATGACAAAGACATGGAGCATTTTGATGAGAAGGGTATCGAGCATTTTGATGACAAGCATCATGGAGCTTTGGGATGACAAAGTCATGGAGCAATGTGATGAGAGGGTTCATGGAGCATTGTGATGACAATGGCATGGAGCATTGTGATGCCAAACGTAATGGACCTTTGTGATGACAAATGTCATGCAGCATTTTGATGACAAGGGCATGGTGCATTGTGATGAGTAAGACAGAGAGAAATGTGATGACAGGGTCATCGAGCAGATGGATGAAAAGTGTCATGGAACATTTTGATGACAGGGGTTATGGATCATTGTGATATCAAGGGTCATCGAGCATTGTGATGAAAAGGGTCATGGTGCATTTTGATGGCAGGGGTTATAATACATGGTGATGTCAGCGGTCATGGAGCACTGTGATGATAAGTGCATGTAGCATTGTGATGACAGGGGTCATGGAACATTGTGATGACATGGTTGTGGGAGTATTGTGATGACCAGTGATGGAAAATTGTGATATCAGTGGTGAGAGAGCATTTTGATGAGAAGTGCTTGGAGAAATTTGAGGACAGGTTTATGGAGCATTGTGATGACAAGCTTGTGGAGAATTGTGATGACAAGTGCATGGCATATTGTGATGACATGTGTCATGGAGCATTGTGCTGACAAGCATATGGAGCATTGTGGTGACAATGGCATGGAGCATTGTGATGACAGAGGCATGACGAATTGGCCTGACAAGTTTCATGGATTATTGTGATGACAGTGGGCATGGTGAATTGTGATGAAAAGGGCACGGAGCATTGGCATGACAAGTTTATGGATTATTGTGAAGACAGGTGTCCGGGAGCATTGTGATGACATATGTTCTGGTCCATTGTGATGAGAATGGCATGGAGAATTGTGAGGCCAAGTGTCATGGAGGATTGTGATGTCAAACGTAATGGAGCATTGTGATGACAAGGTCTTGAGCATTGTGATGACAAGGGCAAGGAGCATTGTGATGACAAGGGCCATTGAGAAGTTTGATGACAAGGTCTTGAAGCATTGTGATGACAAGCACATGTACCTTGCTATGACAGTGATCATGGAGCATTGCGATTACAAATGCATGGAGAATGGTGATGACAAGAGCATGTAACATTGTGATGAGAAGTGTTTTGGAGCATTGTGATGACAAGGACGTAGAGAATTGTGATGACAGGGACATGGAGCATTGTGAGGACCAGGGCATGGAGCACTGTGATGACAAGAACGTGGAGCATTGTGATGAGAAGTCCATGGATAATTGTTATGACGAGTGTCATGGAGCACTGTAATGACAAGGGGCATGGAGCATTGTGAGGACAGGTGTCATGGAGCATTGTGGTGATAGGGGTCATGGAGCATTGTGAGGACAAGTGTCATGGAGCATTCTGATGACAAGCTTGTGGAGTATTGTGATGAAAATGGCATGGAGAATTGTGATGGAAAGGGTATGGATCATTGTAATGAAAAAGGCATGGATCCTTTTCATGACAGGATTCAAGGAGCATTCCGAAGACAAGTGTCACGGATCATTGTGATGACAGGTGTATTGAGCATTGTGATGACAAAGGTCATGGAGCATTGAGATGACAAGGGCATGGAGTATTGTGATGACAGGCATCATGGAGCGTTGTGATGACAAGTGTTATGGAACATTGTGATCACACGGGTTTGGAGCATTGTGATGACAGAGTTCATGGATCATATTGATATCAAGGAGCATGGATCTTTGTGATGACAAGGACATGAAGCAATGTGATCCCAAGATGCATGGAGGATTGTGATGACAATGGTAATGGAGGAATGTGATGACAAGCGCATGGAGCATTGTGATGAAAAGGTCATGTAGCGTTTTGGTGACAAAGGCATGGAGCATTGTCATGACAAGTGTCATGGAGCACTATGATGACAAACGTCACGTAGCATTGTGATTACAGGGGTCATGGAGCATTGGGATGGCACGGCCAAGGATCATTGTGTTGACAAGTGATATGGAGAATTTTGATGACAAGAGTCCCGGATCATTGTGTTGTCAGGGGTCATGGAGCGTTGTGATGACAGTTGTCATGGAGCATTGGGATGACAAGGGTCATGGAGCATTGTGATCATAAGGTTATGGAGCATTGGGCTGAAAATATTCATGGAGTATTGTGATGAGAGGTGTCATGGAGCATTGTGATGACAAGGGAATGGAGCATTGTGATGACAATGTCCTGGAGCATTTAATGAGAAGACCATGGGGCCATGTGATGACAAGTCTCATGGAGCATTCTCACGAAAATCGGCATGGAGCATTGTGATTTCTGTGGTCTTGGAGCTTTGTGATGAATAGGGCATGGAGCCTTGTGATGAAAATGGCATGGAGCCTTGCCATGACAGGGTTCCAAGAGCATATTGACATCAAGTGTCAGGGACCACTGTGATGACAAGTGTATTGAGCATGGTGATTCCAAAGCTCATGGAGCATTGTGATGAGAACACCATGGATAATTTTGATGACAAGCGTCATGGGGAGTTGTGAGGACAAGTGTTATGGAACATTGTGATCACAAGGGATTGGAGCCTTGTGATGACAGAGGTCATGGAGCATTTTGAGTTCATTCTGATGACAATAGCATGAAGCTCTATGATGATGGGCATGGTGCATTGTGATGACAGTGTTCATGGAGCAATGAGATGAAAAGGTGCATGGAACATTGTAGTTACAAGTGTCTTGGAGCTTTGTGATGAGAAGGGCATGCAGCATTGTGATAAGAAGGCCATGGAGGATTCTGATGACATGCGTCATGGAGCTTTGTGATGACAAGAGCATGGAGCATTGTGATGAGAAGACCATGGATAATGGTGATGACGAGCGTCATGGGGCGTTGTGATGAAAAGTGTTATGGAACATTGAGATCTCAAGGCTTTAGAGCATTGTGATGGCAGATGTCATGGAGCATTTTGATTTCATTTTGGTTACAATAGCGTGAAGCAATATGATGATGGACATGTTGCATTGTGAATACAGGGTTCATGGAGCTTTGAGAGAAAAAGTGGCATGGAGCTTTGTGATTACAGGGTTTTTGGAGCATTGTGATGACAAGGGCAAGGAACACTGTGATACATGGGTCATGTAGGATTGTAACGACAAGGGCATGGAGAATTGTGATGACAAGAGCTTGTAACATTGTGATGAGAAGTGTCATGGAGCATTGTGATGACAAAGACGTAGAGAATTGTGATGACAAGGGACATGGAGCATTGTGATGACCAGAGCATGGACCATTTGTCTGACATGTTTCATGGAATATTGTGATGACAAATGTCATGGAGCATTTTGATGACAAGGGCGTGGGGCATTGTGATGGGAAGAGCAGTGAGCATTTTAATGACAAGTTTTATGGAGCATTGTGATGACAAGCGCAAGTCACATTTTGATGCCATGGGTCATGGAGCACAGTGCTGACAAGGTCATTCAGCTTTGTTATGACAAGGGTCATGGAGCATTGAGATGAAAAGGGACATGGAGCATTGTGATTACAGGGGTCTAGGAGCTTTGGATGACAGAGGTCATGGATCATTTTGATTTGATTGTGATGACAATAGCCTGAAGCATTATGATGATGGGCATTGTCCATTGAGATGACAGGTGTAATGGAGCATTGAGATGAAAAGGTGCATGGAGCATTGTGATTACAGTGGTATAGGAGCATTGTGATGACAAGAGCATGGAGCATTGTGATGAAAAGTGCTTGGAGCCTTTTCATGACATGTTTCAAGGAGCATTCTGAAGACGAGTGTCAGGGAGCATTTTGATGACAACTCTCTTTAGCATTGTGATGACAAAGATCATGGAGCACTGTGATGACAGGTGTCATGGAGCATTGTGATGAGAAGGTCATGGAGCATTGGGCTGAAAATATTCATGGAGTATTGTGGTGAGAGGGTTCATGGATCCTTTTGATGGCAATGGAATGGAGCATTGTGATGACAAGGTCCTGGAGTATTGTGAAGAGAAGACCATGGAGCCTTGTGATGACAAGTCTAATGGAGCATTCTGATGAAAAGGGGCATGGAGCATTGTGATTACAGGGCCCTGGAGCCTTGTAATGACAAGAGCAAGGAGCATTGTGATGAGAAGGCCATGGAGCATTCTCTTGATTTGTGTCATGGTGTTTTGTGATGACAAGGGCATGGACCATTGTGATTGCAGGCGTCTTGGAGCATTGTGATGACAAGGGTCATCGAGCCTTGTGAGGAGAAGGCCGTGGGACATTATGATGGCGGGGGTCATTGAGCATTGTTATGACGGGAGTAATGGAGCATAGTGATGAAAAGGTCACGGTACATAGGTCTATAAAATTTCATGGATTATTGTGATGACAGTGGGTATGGAGCATTGTGATGACAAGGGCTCTGAACACTGTGATACATGGGTCATGGAGGATTGTAATGACATGGGCATGGAGCATTGTGATGAGAAGGGCATTGAGAATTGTGATGACAAGCGTCATGGAGCTTTGTGATGACAAGGGTCATGGAGCTGTGTGATAACAAATGTCATGGAGCAGTTTGATGACAAGGGCATGGTGCATTGTGATGATAGGGTTCATGGAGCACTGACATGAAAAGTGTCATGGAGCATCGTTATGACAGGGGTCTTGGAGGATTGTGATGACAAGGACATGGAGCATTGTGATGAGAAGGCCAAGGAGAATTCTGATGACATCCGTCATGGAGCTTCGTGATGACAAGGGCATAGAGCATTGTGATTACAGGGGTCTTGGAGCATTGAGATGAAAAGGGGCATAGTGCATTTTGATTACAGGGGTAATGGAGCATTGTGATGACAAGGGAATCGAGCATTGTGATGAAATAGGCATGGAACCTTTTCATGAAAGGGTTCAAGGAGGATTCTGATGACAAGTGTCAGGGAGCATTGCGATGACAATAGTCATGAAGCACTGTGATGACAGGGCTAATGGAGCATTGTGATGAGAATGTCATGGAGCATTGGGCTGAAAATGTTCATGGAGTATTGTGATGAGAGGTGTCATGGACCCTTGTGATGACAAGGGATTGGAGCATTGAGATGAGAAGAACATGGAGCCTTGTGATGACAAGTCTCATGGAGCATTCTGATGAAAAGGGGCATGGAGCATTGTGATTACAGGGGTCATGGAGCATTGTGATGACAATGGCATGGAGCAATTTGATGTGAAGGCCATGGAGCTTCCTGATGATATGTGTCATGGAGTTTTGTGATGAAAAGTGCATGGAGCATTGTGATTACATGGATCTTGGGGCACTGTGATGACAATTGTCATGGAGCCTTGTGATGAAAAGGCCGTGGAACATCTTGATGGCATGGGTCATGGAGCATTGTTATGACAATGGTAATGGAGCATTGTGATGACAAAGTCATGGAGCATTTTGATGAGAAGGGCATAGAGCTTTGTGATGACAAGCATCATGGAGCTTTGGGATGACAAAGTCATGGAGCAATGTGATGAGAGGGTTCATGGAGCATTATGATGACGATGGCATGGGGCATTGTGATGCCAAAGGTCATGGACCTTTGTGATGACAAATGTCATGTAGCATTTTGATGACAAGGGCATGGTGCATTGTGATGAGTAGGACAGAAAGCAATGTGATGACAGGGTCATGAGGCAGTTGGATGAAAAGTGTCATGGAACATTTTGATGACAGGCGTTATGGATCATTGTGATGTCAAGGGTCATCGAGCATTGTAATGAAAAGGGTCATGGTGCATTTTGATGACAGGGGTTATAGTACATTGTGATGTCAGGGGTCATGGAGCAGTGTGATGATAAGGGCATGTAGCATTGTGATGACAGGGGTCATGGAACATTGTGATGACATGGGTGAGGTAGTATTGTGATGACTAGTGATGGAACATTGTGATATCAGTGCTGAGAGAGCATTTTGATGAGAATTGCATGGAGAAATTTGATGACAAGTTTTATGGAGCATTGTGATGACAAGCTTGTGGAGAATTGTGATGACAAGTGCATGGCATATTGTGATGACATGTGTCATGGAGCATTGTGCTGACAAGCACATGGAGCATTTTGGTGACAATGGCATGGAGCATTGCGATGACAGAGGCATGACGAATTGGTCTGACAAGTTTCATGGATTATTGTGATGACAGTGGGCATGGCGAATTGTGATGACAAGGGCCTGGAGCATTGTGAGGACAAGTTTGTGGAGTATTGTGAAGACAGGTGTCCGGGAGCATGGTGATGACATATGTTCTGGTCCATTGTGATGAGAATGGCATGGGTAATTGTGATGCCAAGTGTCATGGAGGATTGTGATGTCAAACGTAATGGAGCGTTGTGATGACAAGGTCTTGGTGCATTGTGATGACAAGGGCCATTGAGAAGTTTGATGACAAGGTCGTGAAGCATTGTGATGACAAGCGCATGTACCTTGCTATGACAGGTGTCATGGAGCATTGCGATTACAAATGCATGGAGAATAGTGATGACAAGAGCATGTAACATTGTGATGAGAAGTGTTTTGGAGCATTGTGATGACAAGGACGTGGAGAATTGTGATGACAAGGGACATGGAGCATTGTGAGGACCAGGGCATGGAGCACTGTGATGTCAAGAACGTGCAGCATTGTGATGATAAGTCCATGGATAATAGTGATGACGAGTGTCATGGAGCACTGTAATGGTAAGGGGCATGGAGCATTGTGAGGAGAGCTGTCATGGAGTATTGTGGTGACAGGGGTCATGGAGCATTGTGATGACAATTGTCATGGAGCTATCTGATGACAAGCTTGTGGAATATTGTGATGACAATGGCATGGAGCATTGTGATGGAAAGGGTATGGATCATTGTGATGAAAAAGGCATGGATCCTTTTCATGACAGGATTCAAGGAGCATTCCGAAGACAAGAGTCAGGGAGCATTGTGATGACAAGTGTATTGAGCTTTGTGATGACAAAGGTCATGGAGCATTGAGATGACAAGGTCATGGAGTATGGTGATGACAGGCATCATGGAGCGTTGTGATGACAAGTCTTATGGAACATTGTGATCACACGTGTTTGGAGCATTGCGATGACAGAGTTCATGGATCATATTGATTTCAAGGAGCATGGATCTTTGTGATGAAAAGGGCATGAAGCAATGTGATCCCAAGATGCATGGAGGATTGTGATGACAATGGTAATGGAGGAATATGATGACAAACGCATGGAGCATTGTGATGAAAAGGTCATGTAGCGTTTTGCTGACAAAGGCATGGAGCATTGTGATGACAAGTGTCATGGAGCACTGTGATGACAAACATCACGTAGCATTGTGATTACAGGGGTCATGGAGCATTGGGATGACAGTGGTCATAGAGCATTGGGATGACAAGGGTCATGGAGCATTGTGATCATAAGGTCATGGAGCATTGGGCTGAAAATATTCATGGAGTATTGTGATGACAGGTGGCATGGAGCATTGTGATGACAAGGGAAGGGAGCATTGTGATGACAATGTCCTGGAGCATTTAATGAGAAGACCATGGAGCCATGTGATGACTAGTCTCATGAAGCATTCTCACGAAAAGCGGCATGGAGCATTGTGATTACTGTGGTCTTGGAGCATTGTGATGAATAGGGCATGGAGCATTGTGATGAAAATGGCATGGAGCCTTGCCATGACAGGGTTCCAAGAGCATATTGACATCAAGTGTCAGGGACCATTGTGATGAAAAGTGTATTGAGCATTGTGAAGCCAAACTCATGGAGCATTGTGATGAGAAGACCATGGATAATATTGATGACGAGCGTCATGGGGCTTTGTGAGGACAAGTGTTATGGAACATTGTGATCACAAGGGATTGGAGCCTTGTGATGACAGAGGTCATGGAGCATTTTGAGTTCATTCTGATGACAATAGCATGAAGCACTATGATGATGTGCATGGTGCATTGTGATGACAGGGTTCATGGAACATTGAGATGAAAAGGGGCATGGAGCATTGTAGTTACAAGGGTCTTGGAGCTTTGTGATGAGAAGGGCATGCAGCATTGTGATGAGAAGGCCATGGAGGTTTCTGATGACATGCGTCATGGAGCTTTGTGATGACAAGGGCATGGAGCATTGTGATGAGAAGACCATGGATAATGGTGATGACGAGCATCATGAGGCGTTGTGATGAAAAGTGCTGGGAACGTTGTGATCCCAAGGGTTTAGAGCATTGTGATGGCAGATGTCATGGAGCATTTTGATTTCATTTTGATTACAATAGCGTGAAGCAATAAGATGATGGACATGTTGCATTGTGATTACAGGGTTCTTGGAGCATTGTGATGACAAGGGCATGGAGCATTGTGATGAGAAGGCCATGGAGCATTCTGATGACTTGTGTCATGGAGATTTTGATGACAAGGGCATGAAGCACTGTTGTAACAGTGGTCTTAGAGCATTGTGATTACAAGGGTTATGGAGCCTTGTGATAAGAAGGCCGTGGAACATTGTGATGGCTGGGGTCATGGAGCATTGTTATGACAGTGGCAATGGAGCATTGTGATGACAAGGGCATGGAGCATTGGTCTGAAAAGTTTCATGGATTATTGTGATGAGAGTGAGCATGGAGCATTGTGATAACAAGGGCACGGAACACTGTGATACATGGGTCATGTAGGATTGTAACGACAAGGGAATGGAGAATTGTGATGACAGGAGCATGTAACATTGTGATGAGACGTGTCATGGAGCATTGTGATGACAAAGATGTAGAGAATTGTGATGACAAGGGACATGGAGCATTGTGATGACCAGAGCATGGAGCATTGGTCTGACAAGTTTCATGGATTATTTGGATGACGAGTGTCAGGGAGCATTGTGATGACAACTCTCTTGAGCATTGTGATGACAAAGATCATGGATCACTCTGATGACATGTGTCATGGAGCATTGTGATGAGTAGGTCATGGAGCACTGGGCTGAAAATATTCATGGAGTATTGTGGTAACAGGTGTCATGGATCCTTTTGAGAGCAAGGGAATGGAGCATTGTGATGACAAGGTCCTGTAGCATAGTGATGAAAAGACCATGGAGCCTTGTGATGACAAGTCTAATGGAGCATTCTGATGAAAAGGGGTATGGAGCATTGTGATTACAGGGCCCTGGAGCATTGTAATGACAAGAGCAAGGAGCTTTGTGATGAGAAGGCCATGGAGCATTCTCATGATTTGTGTCATGGTGTTTTGTGATGACAAGGGCATGGACCATTGTGATTGCAGGCGTCTTGGAGCTTTGTGATGACAAGGGTCATGGAGCCTTGTGAGGAGAAGGCCGTGGGACATTATGATGGCATGGGTCATGGAGCATTGTTATGACGGGTGTAATGGAGCATTGTGATGAAAAGGGCACGGAACATAGGTCTATAAAATTTCATGGATTATTGTGATGACAGTGGGTATGGAGCATTGTGATGACAAGGGCTCGGAACACTGTGATACATGGGTCATGGAGGATTGTAATGACATGGGCATGGAGCATTGTGATGAGAAGGGCATCGAGAATTGTGATGACAAGCGTCATGGAACATTGTGATGACAAGGGCATGGAGCATATGATGAGAGGTTTCAGGGAACATTGTGATGACAATGGCATGGAGCATTGTGATGCCAAGGGTCATGGATCTGTGTGATAACAAATGTCACGGAGCAGTTTGATGACAAGGGCATGGTGCATTGTGATGAGAAGGGCAGGGAGCATTGTGATGACAGGTGTTATGGAACATTATGATGTCATGGCTCATGGAGAATTGTGATGATAGGGGCATGTAGCATGGTGATGACAGGTCTCATGGAACATTGTGAGATGACAAGTGTTTTGAGCATTGTGATGACAAACATCTTGGATCATTGAGATGACAAGGGCATGGAGTAGTGTGATGACAGGCATCATGGAGCATTGTGATGAGTGTGTTATGGAACATTGTGATCACAAGGCTTTGGAGCCTAGTGATGACAGAGGTCATGGATCATGTTGATTTCAAGGAGCATGGAACATTGTGATGACAAGGGCATGAAGCAATGTGATCCCAAGTTTCAGGGAGGATTGTGATGACAATGGTAAAGGAGAATTGTGATGAGAATCACATGGAGCACTGTGATGACAAGGTCATGTAGCATTTTGCTGACAAAGGCATGGAGCATTGTGATGACAAGTGTCATGGAACATTGTGATAACAGGGGTCATAGAGCATTAGGATGACAAGAGCATGGACCATTTTGATGAGAAGAGTCATGGAGCATTTTGATGACAAGAGCCACAGATCATTGTGTTGTCAGGGGTCATTGAGCGTTGTGATGACAGTGGTCATGGAGCATTGGGCTGAAAATGTTCTTGGAGCATTGTGAACACAAGGGAATGGAGCATTGTGGTGACAATATCCTGGAGCATTGTGCTGAGATGACCATGGTGTCTTTTGATGACAAGTCTCATGAAGCAAGCTAATGGAAAGGGGCATGGAGCATTGTGATTACAGTTGTCTTGGAGCATTGTGATGACAAGAGCATGGAGCATTGTGATGAGAAGTCCATGGAACATTCTGATGACATGCATCATGGAGCTTTGTGATGACAATGGCAAGAGGCATTGTGATTACAGGGGTCTTGGAGCATTGTGATGAAAAGGGCATGGATCATTGTGATGACAAAGGCATGGAGCCTTGTCATGACAGGGTTCAAGGAACATACTGACGACAAGTGTCAGGGAGCATTGTGATGACAAGTGTCATGGAGCACTGTGATGACAAGCATCATGGAGCCTTGTGATAACCGGGATCTTGGAGCATTGTGATGAAAAGTGAATGCATCATTGTGATGAAAAAGGCATGGTGCCTTGTCATGACAGGTTTCAAGGAGCACCCAGACGACAAGTGTCAGGGAGCATTGTGATGAAAAGTGTATTGAGCATTGTGATGACAAAGGTCATGGAGCATTGTGATGAGAAGACCATGGATAATTGGGATGACGAGCGTCATGGGGCGTTGTGATGACAAGTGTTATGGAACATTGTGATCAAAAGGGTTTGGAGCATTGTGATGACAGAGGTCATGGAGCATTTTGATTTCATTGTGATGACAAAATCATGAAGCATTATGATGAAGGGCATGGTGCATTGTGATGATAGGGTTCATGGAGCACTGAGATGAAAAGTGTCATGGAGCATTGTTATGACAGGTATCTTGAAGCATTGTGATGACAAGGGCATGGAGCATTGTGATGAGAAGGCCAAGGAGAATTCTGATGACATGCGTCATGGATCTTCGTGATGACAAGGGCATAGAGCATTGTGATTACAGGGGTCTTGGAGCATTGAGATGAAAAGGGGCGTGGAGCATTGTGATTACAGTGGTAAAGGAGCATTGTGATGACAAGGGAATTGAGAATTGTGATGAAATAGGCATGGAACCTTTTCATGACAGGGTTCAAGGAGGATTCTGCTGACAAGTGTCTGGGAGCATTGTGATGACAAAAGTCATGAAGCACTGTGATGACAGGGGTAATGGAGCATTGTGATGAGAAGGTCATGGAGCATTGGGCTCAAAATATTCATGGAGTATTGTGATGACAAGGGAATGGAGCACTGTGATGACAAGGGAATGGAGCATTGAGATGAGTAGACCATGGAGCCTTGTGATGACAAGTCTCATGGAGCATTCTGATGAAAAGGGGTATGGAGCATTGTGATTACAGGGCTCTTGGAGCATTGTGATGACAATGGCGTGGAGCATTTTGATGAGAAGTCCATGGAGCTTTCTGATGATATGTGTCATGGAGTTTTGTGATGAAAAGGGCAAGGAGCTTTGTGATTACAGGGGTCTTGGAGCACTGTGATGACAATGGTCATGGAGCCTTGTGATGAACAGGCCGTGGAATATTTTGATGGCAGGGGTCATGGAGCAAACATTGTTATGACAGTGGTAATCGAGCATTGTGATGACAAAGACATGGAGCATTTTGATGAGAAGGGTATCGAGCATTTTGATGACAAGCATCATGGAGCTTTGGGATGACAAAGTCATGGAGCAATGTGATGAGAGGGTTCATGGAGCATTGTGATGACAATGGCATGGAGCATTGTGATGCCAAACGTAATGGACCTTTGTGATGACAAATGTCATGCAGCATTTTGATGACAAGGGCATGGTGCATTGTGATGAGTAAGACAGAGAGAAATGTGATGACAGGGTCATCGAGCAGATGGATGAAAAGTGTCATGGAACATTTTGATGACAGGGGTTATGGATCATTGTGATATCAAGGGTCATCGAGCATTGTGATGAAAAGGGTCATGGTGCATTTTGATGGCAGGGGTTATAATACATGGTGATGTCAGCGGTCATGGAGCACTGTGATGATAAGTGCATGTAGCATTGTGATGACAGGGGTCATGGAACATTGTGATGACATGGTTGTGGGAGTATTGTGATGACCAGTGATGGAAAATTGTGATATCAGTGGTGAGAGAGCATTTTGATGAGAAGTGCTTGGAGAAATTTGAGGACAGGTTTATGGAGCATTGTGATGACAAGCTTGTGGAGAATTGTGATGACAAGTGCATGGCATATTGTGATGACATGTGTCATGGAGCATTGTGCTGACAAGCATATGGAGCATTGTGGTGACAATGGCATGGAGCATTGTGATGACAGAGGCATGACGAATTGGCCTGAGAAGTTTCATGGATTATTGTGATGACAGTGGGCATGGTGAATTGTGATGAAAAGGGCACGGAGCATTGGCATGACAAGTTTATGGATTATTGTGAAGACAGGTGTCCGGGAGCATTGTGATGACATATGTTCTGGTCCATTGTGATGAGAATGGCATGGAGAATTGTGAGGCCAAGTGTCATGGAGGATTGTGATGTCAAACGTAATGGAGCGTTGTGATGACAAGGTCTTGGAGCATTGTGATGACAAGGGCAAGGAGCATTGTGATGACAAGGGCCATTGAGAAGTTTGATGACAAGGTCTTGAAGCATTGTGATGACAAGCACATGTACCTTGCTATGACAGTGATCATGGAGCATTGCGATTACAAATGCATGGAGAATGGTGATGACAAGAGCATGTAACATTGTGATGAGAAGTGTTTTGGAGCATTGTGATGACAAGGACGTAGAGAATTGTGATGACAGGGACATGGAGCATTGTGAGGACCAGGGCATGGAGCATTGTGATGACAAGAACGTGGAGCATTGTGATGAGAAGTCCATGGATAATTGTTATGACGAGTGTCATGGAGCACTGTAATGACAAGGGGCATGGAGCATTGTGAGGACAGGTGTCATGGAGCATTGTGGTGATAGGGGTCATGGAGCATTGTGAGGACAAGTGTCATGGAGCATTCTGATGACAAGCTTGTGGAGTATTGTGATGAAAATGGCATGGAGAATTGTGATGGAAAGGGTATGGATCATTGTAATGAAAAAGGCATGGATCCTTTTCATGACAGGATTCAAGGAGCATTCCGAAGACAAGTGTCACGGATCATTGTGATGACAGGTGTATTGAGCATTGTGATGACAAAGGTCATGGAGCATTGAGATGACAAGGGCATGGAGTATTGTGATGACAGGCATCATGGAGCGTTGTGATGACAAGTGTTATGGAACATTGTGATCACACGGGTTTGGAGCATTGTGATGACAGAGTTCATGGATCATATTGATATCAAGGAGCATGGATCTTTGTGATGACAAGGACATGAAGCAATGTGATCCCAAGATGCATGGAGGATTGTGATGACAATGGTAATGGAGGAATGTGATGACAAGCGCATGGAGCATTGTGATGAAAAGGTCATGTAGCGTTTTGGTGACAAAGGCATGGAGCATTGTCATGACAAGTGTCATGGAGCACTATGATGACAAACGTCACGTAGCATTGTGATTACAGGGGTCATGGAGCATTGGGATGGCACGGCCAAGGATCATTGTGTTGACAAGTGATATGGAGAATTTTGATGACAAGAGTCCCGGATCATTGTGTTGTCAGGGGTCATGGAGCGTTGTGATGACAGTTGTCATGGAGCATTGGGATGACAAGGGTCATGGAGCATTGTGATCATAAGGTTATGGAGCATTGGGCTGAAAATATTCATGGAGTATTGTGATGAGAGGTGTCATGGAGCATTGTGATGACAAGGGAATGGAGCATTGTGATGACAATGTCCTGGAGCATTTAATGAGAAGACCATGGGGCCATGTGATGACAAGTCTCATGGAGCATTCTCACGAAAATCGGCATGGAGCATTGTGATTTCTGTGGTCTTGGAGCTTTGTGATGAATAGGGCATGGAGCCTTGTGATGAAAATGGCATGGAGCCTTGCCATGACAGGGTTCCAAGAGCATATTGACATCAAGTGTCAGGGACCACTGTGATGACAAGTGTATTGAGCATGGTGATTCCAAAGCTCATGGAGCATTGTGATGAGAACACCATGGATAATTTTGATGACAAGCGTCATGGGGAGTTGTGAGGACAAGTGTTATGGAACATTGTGATCACAAGGGATTGGAGCCTTGTGATGACAGAGGTCATGGAGCATTTTGAGTTCATTCTGATGACAATAGCATGAAGCTCTATGATGATGGGCATGGTGCATTGTGATGACAGTGTTCATGGAGCAATGAGATGAAAAGGTGCATGGAACATTGTAGTTACAAGTGTCTTGGAGCTTTGTGATGAGAAGGGCATGCAGCATTGTGATAAGAAGGCCATGGAGGATTCTGATGACATGCGTCATGGAGCTTTGTGATGACAAGAGCATGGAGCATTGTGATGAGAAGACCATGGATAATGGTGATGACGAGCGTCATGGGGCGTTGTGATGAAAAGTGTTATGGAACATTGAGATCTCAAGGCTTTAGAGCATTGTGATGGCAGATGTCATGGAGCATTTTGATTTCATTTTGGTTACAATAGCGTGAAGCAATATGATGATGGACATGTTGCATTGTGAATACAGGGTTCATGGAGCTTTGAGAGAAAAAGTGGCATGGAGCTTTGTGATTACAGGGTTTTTGGAGCATTGTGATGACAAGGGCAAGGAACACTGTGATACATGGGTCATGTAGGATTGTAACGACAAGGGCATGGAGAATTGTGATGACAAGAGCTTGTAACATTGTGATGAGAAGTGTCATGGAGCATTGTGATGACAAAGACGTAGAGAATTGTGATGACAAGGGACATGGAGCATTGTGATGACCAGAGCATGGACCATTTGTCTGACATGTTTCATGGAATATTGTGATGACAAATGTCATGGAGCATTTTGATGACAAGGGCGTGGGGCATTGTGATGGGAAGAGCAGTGAGCATTTTAATGACAAGTTTTATGGAGCATTGTGATGACAAGCGCAAGTCACATTTTGATGCCATGGGTCATGGAGCACAGTGCTGACAAGGTCATTCAGCTTTGTTATGACAAGGGTCATGGAGCATTGAGATGAAAAGGGACATGGAGCATTGTGATTACAGGGGTCTAGGAGCTTTGGATGACAGAGGTCATGGATCATTTTGATTTGATTGTGATGACAATAGCCTGAAGCATTATGATGATGGGCATTGTCCATTGAGATGACAGGTGTAATGGAGCATTGAGATGAAAAGGTGCATGGAGCATTGTGATTACAGTGGTATAGGAGCATTGTGATGACAAGAGCATGGAGCATTGTGATGAAAAGTGCTTGGAGCCTTTTCATGACATGTTTCAAGGAGCATTCTGAAGACGAGTGTCAGGGAGCATTGTGATGACAACTCTCTTTAGCATTGTGATGACAAAGATCATGGAGCACTGTGATGACAGGTGTCATGGAGCATTGTGATGAGAAGGTCATGGAGCATTGGGCTGAAAATATTCATGGAGTATTGTGGTGAGAGGGTTCATGGATCCTTTTGATGGCAATGGAATGGAGCATTGTGATGACAAGGTCCTGGAGTATTGTGAAGAGAAGACCATGGAGCCTTGTGATGACAAGTCTAATGGAGCATTCTGATGAAAAGGGGCATGGAGCATTGTGATTACAGGGCCCTGGAGCCTTGTAATGACAAGATCAAGGAGCATTGGGATGAGAAGGCCATGGAGCATTCTCTTGATTTGTGTCATGGTGTTTTGTGATGACAAGGGCATGGACCATTGTGATTGCAGGCGTCTTGGAGCATTGTGATGACAAGGGTCATCGAGCCTTGTGAGGAGAAGGCCGTGGGACATTATGATGGCGGGGGTCATTGAGCATTGTTATGACGGGAGTAATGGAGCATAGTGATGAAAAGGTCACGGTACATAGGTCTATAAAATTTCATGGATTATTGTGATGACAGTGGGTATGGAGCATTGTGATGACAAGGGCTCTGAACACTGTGATACATGGGTCATGGAGGATTGTAATGACATGGGCATGGAGCATTGTGATGAGAAGGGCATTGAGAATTGTGATGACAAGCGTCATGGAGCTTTGTGATGACAAGGGTCATGGAGCTGTGTGATAACAAATGTCATGGAGCAGTTTGATGACAAGGGCATGGTGCATTGTGATGATAGGGTTCATGGAGCACTGACATGAAAAGTGTCATGGAGCATCGTTATGACAGGGGTCTTGGAGGATTGTGATGACAAGGACATGGAGCATTGTGATGAGAAGGCCAAGGAGAATTCTGATGACATCCGTCATGGAGCTTCGTGATGACAAGGGCATAGAGCATTGTGATTACAGGGGTCTTGGAGCATTGAGATGAAAAGGGGCATAGTGCATTTTGATTACAGGGGTAATGGAGCATTGTGATGACAAGGGAATCGAGCATTGTGATGAAATAGGCATGGAACCTTTTCATGAAAGGGTTCAAGGAGGATTCTGATGACAAGTGTCAGGGAGCATTGCGATGACAATAGTCATGAAGCACTGTGATGACAGGGCTAATGGAGCATTGTGATGAGAATGTCATGGAGCATTGGGCTGAAAATGTTCATGGAGTATTGTGATGAGAGGTGTCATGGACCCTTGTGATGACAAGGGATTGGAGCATTGAGATGAGAAGAACATGGAGCCTTGTGATGACAAGTCTCATGGAGCATTCTGATGAAAAGGGGCATGGAGCATTGTGATTACAGGGGTCATGGAGCATTGTGATGACAATGGCATGGAGCAATTTGATGTGAAGGCCATGGAGCTTCCTGATGATATGTGTCATGGAGTTTTGTGATGAAAAGTGCATGGAGCATTGTGATTACATGGATCTTGGGGCACTGTGATGACAATGGTCATGGAGCCTTGTGATGAAAAGGCCGTGGAACATCTTGATGGCATGGGTCATGGAGCATTGTTATGACAATGGTAATGGAGCATTGTGATGACAAAGTCATGGAGCATTTTGATGAGAAGGGCATAGAGCTTTGTGATGACAAGCATCATGGAGCTTTGGGATGACAAAGTCATGGAGCAATGTGATGAGAGGGTTCATGGAGCATTATGATGACGATGGCATGGGGCATTGTGATGCCAAAGGTCATGGACCTTTGTGATGACAAATGTCATGTAGCATTTTGATGACAAGGGCATGGTGCATTGTGATGAGTAGGACAGAAAGCAATGTGATGACAGGGTCATGAGGCAGTTGGATGAAAAGTGTCATGGAACATTTTGATGACAGGCGTTATGGATCATTGTGATGTCAAGGGTCATCGAGCATTGTAATGAAAAGGGTCATGGTGCATTTTGATGACAGGGGTTATAGTACATTGTGATGTCAGGGGTCATGGAGCAGTGTGATGATAAGGGCATGTAGCATTGTGATGACAGGGGTCATGGAACATTGTGATGACATGGGTGAGGTAGTATTGTGATGACTAGTGATGGAACATTGTGATATCAGTGCTGAGAGAGCATTTTGATGAGAATTGCATGGAGAAATTTGATGACAAGTTTTATGGAGCATTGTGATGACAAGCTTGTGGAGAATTGTGATGACAAGTGCATGGCATATTGTGATGACATGTGTCATAGAGCATTGTGCTGACAAGCACATGGAGCATTTTGGTGACAATGGCATGGAGCATTGTGATGACAGAGGCATGACGAATTGGTCTGACAAGTTTCATGGATTATTGTGATGACAGTGGGCATGGCGAATTGTGATGACAAGGGCCTGGAGCATTGTGAGGACAAGTTTGTGGAGTATTGTGAAGACAGGTGTCCGGGAGCATTGTGATGACATATGTTCTGGTCCATTGTGATGAGAATGGCATGGGTAATTGTGATTGCAAGTGTCATGGAGGATTGTGATGTCAAACGTAATGGAGCGTTGTGATGACAAGGTCTTGGTGCATTGTGATGACAAGGGCCATTGAGAAGTTTGATGACAAGGTCGTGAAGCATTGTGATGACAAGCGCATGTACCTTGCTATGACAGGTGTCATGGAGCATTGCGATTACAAATGCATGGAGAATAGTGATGACAAGAGCATGTAACATTGTGATGAGAAGTGTTTTGGAGCATTGTGATGACAAGGAAGTGGAGAATTGTGATGACAAGGGACATGGAGCATTGTGAGGACCAGGGCATGGAGCACTGTGATGTCAAGAACGTGCAGCATTGTGATGATAAGTCCATGGATAATAGTGATGACGAGTGTCATGGAGCACTGTAATGGTAAGGGGCATGGAGCATTGTGAGGAGAGCTGTCATGGAGTATTGTGGTGACAGGGGTCATGGAGCATTGTGATGACAATTGTCATGGAGCTTTCTGATGACAAGCTTGTGGAATATTGTGATGACAATGGCATGGAGCATTGTGATGGAAAGGGTATGGATCATTGTGATGAAAAAGGCATGGATCCTTTTCATGACAGGATTCAAGGAGCATTCCGAAGACAAGAGTCAGGGAGCATTGTGATGACAAGTGTATTGAGCTTTGTGATGACAAAGGTCATGGAGCATTGAGATGACAAGGTCATGGAGTATGGTGATGACAGGCATCATGGAGCGTTTTGATGACAAGTCTTATGGAACATTGTGATCACACGTGTTTGGAGCATTGCGATGACAGAGTTCATGGATCATATTGATTTCAAGGAGCATGGATCTTTGTGATGAAAAGGGCATGAAGCAGTGTGATCCCAAGATGCATGGAGGATTGTGATGACAATGGTAATGGAGGAATATGATGACAAACGCATGGAGCATTGTGATGAAAAGGTCATGTAGCGTTTTGCTGACAAAGGCATGGAGCATTGTGATGACAAGTGTCATGGAGCACTGTGATGACAAACATCACGTAGCATTGTGATTACAGGGGTCATGGAGCATTGGGATGACAGTGGTCATAGAGCATTGGGATGACAAGGGTCATGGAGCATTGTGATCATAAGGTCATGGAGCATTGGGCTGAAAATATTCATGGAGTATTGTGATGACAGGTGGCATGGAGCATTGTGATGACAAGGGAAGGGAGCATTGTGATGACAATGTCCTGGAGCATTTAATGAGAAGACCATGGAGCCATGTGATGACTAGTCTCATGAAGCATTCTCACGAAAAGCGGCATGGAGCATTGTGATTACTGTGGTCTTGGAGCATTGTGATGAATAGGGCATGGAGCATTGTGATGAAAATGGCATGGAGCCTTGCCATGACAGGGTTCCAAGAGCATATTGACATCAAGTGTCAGGGACCATTGTGATGAAAAGTGTATTGAGCATTGTGAAGCCAAACTCATGGAGCATTGTGATGAGAAGACCATGGATAATATTGATGACGAGCGTCATGGGGCTTTGTGAGGACAAGTGTTATGGAACATTGTGATCACAAGGGATTGGAGCCTTGTGATGACAGAGGTCATGGAGCATTTTGAGTTCATTCTGATGACAATAGCATGAAGCACTATGATGATGTGCATGGTGCATTGTGATGACAGGGTTCATGGAACATTGAGATGAAAAGGGGCATGGAGCATTGTAGTTACAAGGGTCTTGGAGCTTTGTGATGAGAAGGGCATGCAGCATTGTGATGAGAAGGCCATGGAGGATTCTGATGACATGCGTCATGGAGCTTTGTGATGACAAGGGCATGGAGCATTGTGATGAGAAGACCATGGATAATGGTGATGACGAGCATCATGAGGCGTTGTGATGAAAAGTGCTGGGAACATTGTGATCCCAAGGGTTTAGAGCATTGTGATGGCAGATGTCATGGAGCATTTTGATTTCATTTTGATTACAATAGCGTGAAGCAATAAGATGATGGACATGTTGCATTGTGATTACAGGGTTCTTGGAGCATTGTGATGACAAGGGCATGGAGCATTGTGATGAGAAGGCCATGGAGCATTCTGATGACTTGTGTCATGGAGATTTTGATGACAAGGGCATGAAGCACTGTTGTAACAGTGGTCTTAGAGCATTGTGATTACAAGGGTTATGGAGCCTTGTGATAAGAAGGCCGTGGAACATTGTGATGGCTGGGGTCATGGAGCATTGTTATGACAGTGGCAATGGAGCATTGTGATGACAAGGGCATGGAGCATTGGTCTGAAAAGTTTCATGGATTATTGTGATGAGAGTGGGCATGGAGCATTGTGATAACAAGGGCACGGAACACTGTGATACATGGGTCATGTAGGATTGTAACGACAAGGGAATGGAGAATTGTGATGACAGGAGCACGTAACATTGTGATGAGACGTGTCATGGAGCATTGTGATGACAAAGATGTAGAGAATTGTGATGACAAGGGACATGGAGCATTGTGATGACCAGAGCATGGAGCATTGGTCTGACAAGTTTCATGGATTATTTGGATGACGAGTGTCAGGGAGCATTGTGATGACAACTCTCTTGAGCATTGTGATGACAAAGATCATGGATCACTCTGATGACATGTGTCATGGAGCATTGTGATGAGTAGGTCATGGAGCATTGGGCTGAAAATATTCATGGAGTATTGTGGTAACAGGTGTCATGGATCCTTTTGATAGCAAGGGAATGGAGCATTGTGATGACAAGATCCTGTAGCATAGTGATGAGAAGACCATGGAGCCTTGTGATGACAAGTCTAATGGAGCATTCTGATGAAAAGGGGTATGGAGCATTGTGATTACAGGGCC
Organism: Mesoplodon densirostris; assembly: GCF_025265405.1. NCBI lineage: Eukaryota > Metazoa > Chordata > Mammalia > Artiodactyla > Ziphiidae > Mesoplodon > Mesoplodon densirostris. The sequence goes on from NC_082682.1 coordinate 6,806,955, forward strand.
CTGGAGCATTGTAATGACAAGAGCAAGGAGCTTTGTGATGAGAAGGCCATGGAGCATTCTCATGATTTGTGTCATGGTGTTTTGTGATGACAAGGGCATGGACCATTGTGATTGCAGGCGTCTTGGAGCTTTGTGATGACAAGGGTCATGGAGCCTTGTGAGGAGAAGGCCGTGGGACATTATGATGGCAGGGGTCATGGAGCATTGTTATGACGGGTGTAATGGAGCATTGTGATGAAAAGGGCACGGAACATAGGTCTATAAAATTTCATGGATTATTGTGATGACAGTGGGTATGGAGCATTGTGATGACAAGGGCTCGGAACACTGTGATACATGGGTCATGGAGGATTGTAATGACATGGGCATGGAGCATTGTGATGAGAAGGGCATCGAGAATTGTGATGACAAGCGTCATGGAACATTGTGATGACAAGGGCATGGAGCATATGATGAGAGGTTTCAGGGAACATTGTGATGACAATGGCATGGAGCATTGTGATGCCAAGGGTCATGGATCTGTGTGATAACAAATGTCACGGAGCAGTTTGATGACAATGGCATGGTGCATTGTGATGAGAAGGGCAGGGAGCATTGTGATGACAGGTGTTATGGAACATTATGATGTCATGGCTCATGGAGAATTGTGATGATAGGGGCATGTAGCATGGTGATGACAGGTCTCATGGAACATTGTGAGATGACAAGTGTTTTGAGCATTGTGATGACAAACATCTTGGATCATTGAGATGACAAGGGCATGGAGTAGTGTGATGACAGGCATCATGGAGCATTGTGATGAGTGTGTTATGGAACATTGTGATCACAAGGCTTTGGAGCCTAGTGATGACAGAGGTCATGGATCATGTTGATTTCAAGGAGCATGGAACATTGTGATGACAAGGGCATGAAGCAATGTGATCCCAAGTTTCAGGGAGGATTGTGATGACAATGGTAAAGGAGAATTGTGATGAGAATCACATGGAGCACTGTGATGACAAGGTCATGTAGCATTTTGCTGACAAAGGCATGGAGCATTGTGATGACAAGTGTCATGGAACATTGTGATAACAGGGGTCATAGAGCATTAGGATGACAAGAGCATGGACCATTTTGATGAGAAGAGTCATGGAGCATTTTGATGACAAGAGCCACAGATCATTGTGTTGTCAGGGGTCATTGAGCGTTGTGATGACAGTGGTCATGGAGCATTGGGCTGAAAATGTTCTTGGAGCATTGTGAACACAAGGGAATGGAGCATTGTGGTGACAATATCCTGGAGCATTGTGCTGAGATGACCATGGTGTCTTTTGATGACAAGTCTCATGAAGCAAGCTAATGGAAAGGGGCATGGAGCATTGTGATTACAGTTGTCTTGGAGCATTGTGATGACAAGAGCATGGAGCATTGTGATGAGAAGTCCATGGAACATTCTGATGACATGCATCATGGAGCTTTGTGATGACAATGGCAAGAGGCATTGTGATTACAGTGGTCTTGGAGCATTGTGATGAAAAGGGCATGGATCATTGTGATGACAAAGGCATGGAGCCTTGTCATGACAGGGTTCAAGGAACATACTGATGACAAGTGTCAGGGAGCATTGTGATGACAAGTGTCATGGAGCACTGTGATGACAAGCATCATGGAGCCTTGTGATAACCGGGATCTTGGAGCATTGTGATGAAAAGTGAATGCATCATTGTGATGAAAAAGGCATGGTGCCTTGTCATGACAGGTTTCAAGGAGCACCCAGACGACAAGTGTCAGGGAGCATTGTGATGAAAAGTGTATTGAGCATTGTGATGACAAAGGTCATGGAGCATTGTGATGAGAAGACCATGGATAATTGGGATGACGAGCGTCATGGGGCGTTGTGATGACAAGTGTTATGGAACATTGTGATCAAAAGGGTTTGGAGCATTGTGATGACAGAGGTCATGGAGCATTTTGATTTCATTGTGATGACAAAATCATGAAGCATTATGATGAAGGGCATGGTGCATTGTGATGATAGGGTTCATGGAGCACTGAGATGAAAAGTGTCATGGAGCATTGTTATGACAGGTATCTTGAAGCATTGTGATGACAAGGGCATGGAGCATTGTGATGAGAAGGCCAAGGAGAATTCTGATGACATGCGTCATGGATCTTCGTGATGACAAGGGCATAGAGCATTGTGATTACAGGGGTCTTGGAGAATTGAGATGAAAAGGGGCGTGGAGCATTGTGAGTACAGTGGTAAAGGAGCACTGTGATGACAAGGGAATTGAGAATTGTGATGAAATAGGCATGGAACCTTTTCATGACAGGGTTCAAGGAGGATTCTGCTGACAAGTGTCTGGGAGCATTGTGATGACAAAAGTCATGAAGCACTGTGATGACAGGGGTAATGGAGCATTGTGATGAGAAGGTCATGGAGCATTGGGCTCAAAATATTCATGGAGTATTGTGATGACAAGGGAATGGAGCACTGTGATGACAAGGGAATGGAGCATTGAGATGAGTAGACCATGGAGCCTTGTGATGACAAGTCTCATGGAGCATTCTGATGAAAAGGGGTATGGAGCATTGTGATTACAGGGCTCTTGGAGCATTGTGATGACAATGGCGTGGAGCATTTTGATGAGAAGTCCATGGAGCTTTCTGATGATATGTGTCATGGAGTTTTGTGATGAAAAGGGCAAGGAGCTTTGTGATTACAGGGGTCTTGGAGCACTGTGATGACAATGGTCATGGAGCCTTGTGATGAACAGGCCGTGGAATATTTTGATGGCAGGGGTCATGGAGCAAACATTGTTATGACAGTGGTAATGGAGCATTGTGATGACAAAGGCATGGAGCATTTTGATGAGAAGGGTATCGAGCATTTTGATGACAAGCATCATGGAGCTTTGGGATGACAAAGTCATGGAGCAATGTGATGAGAGGGTTCATGGAGCATTGTGATGACAATGGCATGGAGCATTGTGATGCCAAACGTAATGGACCTTTGTGATGACAAATGTCATGCAGCATTTTGATGACAAGGGCATGGTGCATTGTGATGAGTAAGACAGAGAGAAATGTGATGACAGGGTCATCGAGCAGATGGATGAAAAGTGTCATGGAACATTTTGATGACAGGGGTTATGGATCATTGTGATATCAAGGGTCATCGAGCATTGTGATGAAAAGGGTCATGGTGCATTTTGATGGCAGGGGTTATAATACATGGTGATGTCAGCGGTCATGGAGCACTGTGATGATAAGGGCATGTAGCATTGTGATGACAGGGGTCATGGAACATTGTGATGACATGGTTGTGGGAGTATTGTGATGACCAGTGATGGAAAATTGTGATATCAGTGGTGAGAGAGCATTTTGATGAGAAGTGCTTGGAGAAATTTGAGGACAAGTTTTATGGAGCATTGTGATGACAAGCTTGTGGAGAATTGTGATGACAAGTGCATGGCATATTGTGATGACATGTGTCATGGAGCATTGTGCTGACAAGCATATGGAGCATTGTGGTGACAATGGCATGGAGCATTGTGATGACAGAGGCATGACGAATTGGCCTGACAAGTTTCATGGATTATTGTGATGACAGTGGGCATGGTGAATTGTGATGAAAAGGGCACGGAGCATTGGCATGACAAGTTTATGGATTATTGTGAAGACAGGTGTCCGGGAGCATTGTGATGACATATGTTCTGGTCCATTGTGATGAGAATGGCATGGAGAATTGTGAGGCCAAGTGTCATGGAGGATTGTGATGTCAAACGTAATGGAGCATTGTGATGACAAGGTCTTGGAGCATTGTGATGACAAGGGCAAGGAGCATTGTGATGACAAGGGCCATTGAGAAGTTTGATGACAAGGTCTTGAAGCATTGTGATGACAAGCACATGTACCTTGCTATGACAGTGATCATGGAGCATTGCGATTACAAATGCATGGAGAATGGTGATGACAAGAGCATGTAACATTGTGATGAGAAGTGTTTTGGAGCATTGTGATGACAAGGACGTAGAGAATTGTGATGACAGGGACATGGAGCATTGTGAGGACCAGGGCATGGAGCACTGTGATGACAAGAACGTGGAGCATTGTGATGAGAAGTCCATGGATAATTGTTATGACGAGTGTCATGGAGCACTGTAATGACAAGGGGCATGGAGCATTGTGAGGACAGGTGTCATGGAGCATTGTGGTGATAGGGGTCATGGAGCATTGTGAGGACAAGTGTCATGGAGCATTCTGATGACAAGCTTGTGGAGTATTGTGATGAAAATGGCATGGAGAAATGTGATGGAAAGGGTATGGATCATTGTAATGAAAAAGGCATGGATCCTTTTCATGACAGGATTCAAGGAGCATTCCGAAGACAAGTGTCACGGATCATTGTGATGACAGGTGTATTGAGCATTGTGATGACAAAGGTCATGGAGCATTGAGATGACAAGGGCATGGAGTATTGTGATGACAGGCATCATGGAGCGTTGTGATGTCAAGTGTTATGGAACATTGTGATCACACGGGTTTGGAGCATTGCGATGACAGAGTTCATGGATCATATTGATATCAAGGAGCATGGATCTTTGTGATGACAAGGACATGAAGCAATGTGATCCCAAGATGCATGGAGGATTGTGATGACAATGGTAATGGAGGAATGTGATGACAAGCGCATGGAGCATTGTGATGAAAAGGTCATGTAGCGTTTTGGTGACAAAGGCATGGAGCATTGTCATGACAAGTGTCATGGAGCACTATGATGACAAACGTCACGTAGCATTGTGATTACAGGGGTCATGGAGCATTGGGATGGCACGGCCAAGGATCATTGTGTTGACAAGTGATATGGAGAATTTTGATGACAAGAGTCCCGGGTCATTGTGTTGTCAGGGGTCATGGAGCGTTGTGATGACAGTTGTCATGGAGCATTGGGATGACAAGGGTCATGGAGCATTGTGATCATAAGGTTATGGAGCATTGGGCTGAAAATATTCATGGAGTATTGTGATGAGAGGTGTCATGGAGCATTGTGATGACAAGGGAATGGAGCATTGTGATGACAATGTCCTGGAGCATTTAATGAGAAGACCATGGAGCCATGTGATGACAAGTCTCATGGAGCATTCTCACGAAAATCGGCATGGAGCATTGTGATTTCTGTGGTCTTGGAGCTTTGTGATGAATAGGGCATGGAGCCTTGTGATGAAAATGGCATGGAGCCTTGCCATGACAGGGTTCCAAGAGCATATTGACATCAAGTGTCAGGGACCACTGTGATGACAAGTGTATTGAGCATGGTGATTCCAAAGCTCATGGAGCATTGTGATGAGAACACCATGGATAATTTTGATGACAAGCGTCATGGGGAGTTGTGAGGACAAGTGTTATGGAACATTGTGATCACAAGGGATTGGAGCCTTGTGATGACAGAGGTCATGGAGCATTTTGAGTTCATTCTGATGACAATAGCATGAAGCTCTATGATGATGGGCATGGTGCATTGTGATGACAGTGTTCATGGAGCAATGAGATGAAAAGGTGCATGGAACATTGTAGTTACAAGTGTCTTGGAGCTTTGTGATGAGAAGTGCATGCAGCATTGTGATAAGAAGGCCATGGAGGATTCTGATGACATGCGTCATGGAGCTTTGTGATGACAAGAGCATGGAGCATTGTGATGAGAAGACCATGGATAATGGTGATGACGAGCGTCATGGGGCGTTGTGATGAAAAGTGTTATGGAACATTGAGATCTCAAGGCTTTAGAGCATTGTGATGGCAGATGTCATGGAGCATTTTGATTTCATTTTGGTTACAATAGCGTGAAGCAATATGATGATGGACATGTTGCATTGTGAATACAGGGTTCATGGAGCTTTGAGAGAAAAAGTGGCATGGAGCTTTGTGATTACAGGGTTTTTGGAGCATTGTGATGACAAGGGCACGGAACACTGTGATACATGGGTCATGTAGGATTGTAACGACAAGGGCATGGAGAATTGTGATGACAAGAGCTTGTAACATTGTGATGAGAAGTGTCATGGAGCATTGTGATGACAAAGACGTAGAGAATTGTGATGACAAGGGACATGGAGCATTGTGATGACCAGAGCATGGACCATTTGTCTGACATGTTTCATGGATTATTGTGATGACAAATGTCATGGAGCATTTTGATGACAAGGGCGTGGGGCATTGTGATGGGAAGAGCAGTGAGCATTTTAATGACAAGTTTTATGGAGCATTGTGATGACAAGCGCAAGTCACATTTTGATGCCATGGGTCATGGAGCACAGTGCTGACAAGGTCATTCAGCTTTGTTATGACAAGGGTCATGGAGCATTGAGATGAAAAGGGACATGGAGCATTGTGATTACAGGGGTCTAGGAGCTTTGGATGACAGAGGTCATGGATCATTTTGATTTGATTGTGATGACAATAGCCTGAAGCATTATGATGATGGGCATTGTCCATTGAGATGACAGGTGTAATGGAGCATTGAGATGAAAAGGGGCATGGAGCACTGTGATTACAGTGGTACAGGAGCATTGTGATGACAAGAGCATGGAGCATTGTGATGAAAAGTGCTTGGAGCCTTTTCATGACATGTTTCAAGGAGCATTCTGAAGACGAGTGTCAGGGAGCATTGTGATGACAACTCTCTTTAGCATTGTGATGACAAAGATCATGGAGCACTGTGATGACAGGTGTCATGGAGCATTGTGATGAGAAGGTCATGGAGCATTGGGCTGAAAATATTCATGGAGTATTGTGGTGAGAGGGTTCATGGATCCTTTTGATGGCAATGGAATGGAGCATTGTGATGACAAGGTCCTGGAGTATTGTGAAGAGAAGACCATGGAGCCTTGTGATGACAAGTCTAATGGAGCATTCTGATGAAAAGGGGCATGGAGCATTGTGATTACAGGGCCCTGGAGCCTTGTAATGACAAGAGCAAGGAGCATTGTGATGAGAAGGCCATGGAGCATTCTCTTGATTTGTGTCATGGTGTTTTGTGATGACAAGGGCATGGACCATTGTGATTGCAGGCGTCTTGGAGCATTGTGATGACAAGGGTCATCGAGCCTTGTGAGGAGAAGGCCGTGGGACATTATGATGGCGGGGGTCATTGAGCATTGTTATGACGGGGGTAATGGAGCATAGTGATGAAAAGGTCACGGTACATAGGTCTATAAAATTTCATGGATTATTGTGATGACAGTGGGTATGGAGCATTGTGATGACAAGGGCTCCGAACACTGTGATACATGGGTCATGGAGGATTGTAATGACATGGGCATGGAGCATTGTGATGAGAAGGGCATTGAGAATTGTGATGACAAGCGTCATGGAGCTTTGTGATGACAAGGGTCATGGAGCTGTGTGATAACAAATGTCATGGAGCAGTTTGATGACAAGGGCATGGTGCATTGTGATGATAGGGTTCATGGAGCACTGACATGAAAAGTGTCATGGAGCATCGTTATGACAGGGGTCTTGGAGGATTGTGATGACAAGGACATGGAGCATTGTGATGAGAAGGCCAAGGAGAATTCTGATGACATCCGTCATGGAGCTTCGTGATGACAAGGGCATAGAGCATTGTGATTACAGGGGTCTTGGAGCATTGAGATGAAAAGGGGCATAGTGCATTTTGATTACAGGGGTAATGGAGCATTGTGATGACAAGGGAATCGAGCATTGTGATGAAATAGGCATGGAACCTTTTCATGAAAGGGTTCAAGGAGGATTCTGATGACAAGTGTCAGGGAGCATTGCTATGACAATAGTCATGAAGCACTGTGATGACAGGGCTAATGGAGCATTATGATGAGAATGTCATGGAGCATTGGGCTGAAAATGTTCATGGAGTATTGTGATGAGAGGTGTCATGGACCCTTGTGATGACAAGGGATTGGAGCATTGAGATGAGAAGAACATGGAGCCTTGTGATGACAAGTCTCATGGAGCATTCTGATGAAAAGGGGCATGGAGCATTGTGATTACAGGGGTCATGGAGCATTGTGATGACAATGGCATGGAGCAATTTGATGTGAAGGCCATGGAGCTTTCTGATGATATGTGTCATGGAGTTTTGTGATGAAAAGTGCATGGAGCATTGTGATTACATGGATCTTGGGGCACTGTGATGACAATGGTCATGGAGCCTTGTGATGAAAAGGCCGTGGAACATCTTGATGGCATGGGTCATGGAGCATTGTTATGACAATGGTAATGGAGCATTGTGATGACAAAGTCATGGAGCATTTTGATGAGAAGGGCATAGAGCTTTGTGATGACAAGCATCATGGAGCTTTGGGATGACAAAGTCATGGAGCAATGTGATGAGAGGGTTCATGGAGCATTATGATGACGATGGCATGGAGCATTGTGATGCCAAAGGTCATGGACCTTTGTGATGACAAATGTCATGTAGCATTTTGATGACAAGGGCATGGTGCATTGTGATGAGTAGGACAGAAAGCAATGTGATGACAGGGTCATGAGGCAGTTGGATGAAAAGTGTCATGGAACATTTTGATGACAGGCGTTATGGATCATTGTGATGTCAAGGGTCATCGAGCATTGTAATGAAAAGTGTCATGGTGCATTTTGATGACAGGGGTTATAGTACATTGTGATGTCAGGGGTCATGGAGCAGTGTGATGATAAGGGCATGTAGCATTGTGATGACAGGGGTCATGGAACATTGTGATGACATGGGTGAGGTAGTATTGTGATGACTAGTGATGGAACATTGTGATATCAGTGCTGAGAGAGCATTTTGATGAGAATTGCATGGAGAAATTTGATGACAAGTTTTATGGAGCATTGTGATGACAAGCTTGTGGAGAATTGTGATGACAAGTGCATGGCATATTGTGATGACATATGTCATGGAGCATTGTGCTGACAAGCACATGGAGCATTTTGGTGACAATGGCATGGAGCATTGTGATGACAGAGGCATTACGAATTGGTCTGACAAGTTTCATGGATTATTGTGATGACAGTGGGCATGGCGAATTGTGATGACAAGGGCCTGGAGCATTGTGAGGACAAGTTTGTGGAGTATTGTGAAGACAGGTGTCCGGGAGCATTGTGATGACATATGTTCTGGTCCATTGTGATGAGAATGGCATGGGTAATTGTGATGCCAAGTGTCATGGAGGATTGTGATGTCAAACGTAATGGAGCGTTGTGATGACAAGGTCTTGGTGCATTGTGATGACAAGGGCCATTGAGAAGTTTGATGACAAGGTCGTGAAGCATTGTGATGACAAGCGCATGTACCTTGCTATGACAGGGGTCATGGAGCATTGCGATTACAAATGCATGGAGAATAGTGATGACAAGAGCATGTAACATTGTGATGAGAAGTGTTTTGGAGCATTGTGATGACAAGGACGTGGAGAATTGTGATGACAAGGGACATGGAGCATTGTGAGGACCAGGGCATGGAGCACTGTGATGTCAAGAACGTGCAGCATTGTGATGATAAGTCCATGGATAATAGTGATGACGAGTGTCATGGAGCACTGTAATGGTAAGGGGCATGGAGCATTGTGAGGAGAGCTGTCATGGAGTATTGTGGTGACAGGGGTCATGGAGCATTGTGATGACAATTGTCATGGAGCTTTCTGATGACAAGCTTGTGGAATATTGTGATGACAATGGCATGGAGCATTGTGATGGAAAGGGTATGGATCATTGTGATGAAAAAGGCATGGATCCTTTTCATGACAGGATTCAAGGAGCATTCTGAAGACAAGAGAAAGGGAGCATTGTGATGACAAGTGTATTGAGCTTTGTGATGACAAAGGTCATGGAGCATTGAGATGACAAGGTCATGGAGTATGGTGATGACAGGCATCATGGAGCGTTTTGATGACAAGTCTTATGGAACATTGTGATCACACGTGTTTGGAGCATTGCGATGACAGAGTTCATGGATCATATTGATTTCAAGGAGCATGGATCTTTGTGATGAAAAGGGCATGAAGCAATGTGATCCCAAGATGCATGGAGGATTGTGATGACAATGGTAATGGAGGAATATGATGACAAACGCATGGAGCATTGTGATGAAAAGGTCATGTAGCGTTTTGCTGACAAAGGCATGGAGCATTGATATGACAAGTGTCATGGAGCACTGTGATGACAAACACCACGTAGCATTGTGATTACAGGGGTCATGGAGCATTGGGATGGCACGGCCGAGGATCATTGTGTTGACAAGTGATATGGAGAATTTTGATGACAAGAGTCCCGGATCATTGTGTTGTCAGGGGTCATGGAGCGTTGTGATGAGAGTTGTCATGGAGCATTGGGATGACAAGGGTCATGGAGCATTGTGATCATAAGGTTATGGAGCATTGGGCTGAAAATGTTCATGGAGTATTGTGATGAGAGGTGTCATGGAGCATTGTGATGACAAGGGAATGGAGCATTGTGATGACAATGTCCTGGAGCATTTAATGAGAAGACCATGGAGCCATGTGATGACAAGTCTCATGGAGCATTCTCACGAAAATCGGCATGGAGCATTGTGATTTCTGTGGTCTTGGAGCTTTGTGATGAATAGGGCATGGAGCCTTGTGATGAAAATGGCATGGAGCCTTGCCATGACAGGGTTCCAAGAGCATATTGACATCAAGTGTCAGGGACCACTGTGATGACAAGTGTATTGAGCATGGTGATTCCAAAGCTCATGGAGCATTGTGATGAGAACACCATGGATAATTTTGATGACAAGCGTCATGGGGAGTTGTGAGGACAAGTGTTATGGAACATTGTGATCACAAGGGATTGGAGCCTTGTGATGACAGAGGTCATGGAGCATTTTGAGTTCATTCTGATGACAATAGCATGAAGCTCTATGATGATGGGCATGGTGCATTGTGATGACAGTGTTCATGGAGCAATGAGATGAAAAGGTGCATGGAACATTGTAGTTACAAGTGTCTTGGAGCTTTGTGATGAGAAGGGCATGCAGCATTGTGATAAGAAGGCCATGGAGGATTCTGATGACATGCGTCATGGAGCTTTGTGATGACAAGAGCATGGAGCATTGTGATGAGAAGACCATGGATAATGGTGATGACGAGCGTCATGGGGCGTTGTGATGAAAAGTGTTATGGAACATTGAGATCTCAAGGCTTTAGAGCATTGTGATGGCAGATGTCATGGAGCATTTTGATTTCATTTTGGTTACAATAGCGTGAAGCAATATGATGATGGACATGTTGCATTGTGAATACAGGGTTCATGGAGCTTTGAGAGAAAAAGTGGCATGGAGCTTTGTGATTACAGGGTTTTTGGAGCATTGTGATGACAAGGGCACGGAACACTGTGATACATGGGTCATGTAGGATTGTAACGACAAGGGCATGGAGAATTGTGATGACAAGAGCTTGTAACATTGTGATGAGAAGTGTCATGGAGCATTGTGATGACAAAGATGTAGAGAATTGTGATGACAAGGGACATGGAGCATTGTGATGACCAGAGCATAGACCATTGGTCTGACAAGTTTCATGGATTATTGTGATGACAAATGTCATGGAGCATTTTAGATGACTATTGCGTGGGGCATTGTGATGGGAAGAGAAGGGAGCATTGTGATGACAAGGTTTATGGAGCATTGTGATGACAAGGTTGTGGTGCATTGTGATGACAAGCGCAAGTCACATTTTGATGCCATGGGTCATGGAGCACAGTGCTGACAAGGTCATTCAGCTTTGTTATGACAAGGGTCATGGAGCATTGAGATGAAAAGGGACATGGAGCATTGTGATTACAGGGGTCTAGGAGCTTTGGATGACAGAGGTCATGGATCATTTTGATTTGATTGTGATGACAATAGCCTGAAGCATTATGATGATGGGCATTGTCCATTGAGATGACAGGTGTAATGGAGCATTGAGATGAAAAGGGGCATGGAGCACTGTGATTACAGTGGTACAGGAGCATTGTGATGACAAGAGCATGGAGCATTGTGATGAAAAGTGCTTGGAGCCTTTTCATGACATGTTTCAAGGAGCATTCTGAAGACGAGTGTCAGGGAGCATTGTGATGACAACTCTCTTTAGCATTGTGATGACAAAGGTCATGGAGCACTGTGATGACAGGTGTCATGGAGCATTGTGATGAGAAGGTCATGGAGCATTGGGCTGAAAATATTCATGGAGTATTGTGGTGAGAGGGTTCATGGATCCTTTGGATGGCAATGGAATGGAGCATTGTGATGACAAGGTCCTGGAGTATTGTGAAGAGAAGACCATGGAGCCTTTTGATGACAAGTCTAATGGAGCATTCTGATGAAAAGGGGCATGGAGCATTGTGATTACAGGGCCCTGGAGCCTTGTAATGACAAGAGCAAGGAGCATTGTGATGAGAAGGCCATGGAGCATTCTCTTGATTTGTGTCATGGTGTTTTGTGATGACAAGGGCATGGACCATTGTGATTGCAGGCGTCTTGGAGCATTGTGATGACAAGGGTCATCGAGCCTTGTGAGGAGAAGGCCGTGGGACATTATGATGGCGGGGGTCATTGAGCATTGTTATGACGGGGGTAATGGAGCATAGTGATGAAAAGGTCACGGTACATAGGTCTATAAAATTTCATGGATTATTGTGATGACAGTGGGTATGGAGCATTGTGATGACAAGGGCTCCGAACACTGTGATACATGGGTCATGGAGGATTGTAAGACATGGGCATGAAGCATTGTGATGAGAAGGGCATTGAGAATTGTGATGACAAGCGTCATGGAGCTTTGTGATGACAAGGGTCATGGAGCTGTGTGATAACAAATGTCATGGAGCAGTTTGATGACAAGGGCATGGTGCATTGTGATGCTAGGGTTCATGGAGCACTGACATGAAAAGTGTCATGGAGCATCGTTATGACAGGGGTCTTGGAGGATTGTGATGACAAGGACATGGAGCATTGTGATGAGAAGGCCAGGGAGAATTCTGATGACATCTGTCATGGAGCTTCGTGATGACAAGGGCATAGAGCATTATGATTACAGGGGTCTTGGAGCATTGAGATGAAAAGGGGCATGGTGCATTTTGATTACAGGTGTAATGGAGCATTGTGATGACAAGGGAATCGAGCATTGTGATGAAATAGGCATGGAACCTTTTCATGAAAGGGTTCAAGGAGGATTCTGATGACAAGTGTCAGGGAGCATTGCGATGACAATAGTCATGAAGCACTGTGATGACAGGGCTAATGGAGCATTGTGATGAGAATGTCATGGAGCATTGGGCTGAAAATGTTCATGGAGTATTGTGATGAGAGGTGCCATGGACCCTTGTGATGACAAGGGATTGGAGCATTGAAATGAGAAGAACATGGAGCCTTGTGATGACAAGTCTCATGGAGCATTCTGATGAAAAGGGGCATGGAGCATTGTGATTACAGGGGTCATGGAGCATTGTGATGACAATGGCATGGAGCAATTTGATGTGAAGGCCATGGAGCTTTCTGATGATATGTGTCATGGAGTTTTGTGATGAAAAGTGCATGGAGCATTGTGATTACATGGATCTTGGGGCACTGTGATGACAAAGGTAATGGAGCCTTGTGATGAAAAGGCCGTGGAACATCTTGATGGCATGGGTCATGGAGCATTGTTATGACAATGGTAATGGAGCATTGTGATGACAAAGTCATGGAGCATTTTGATGAGAAGGGCATAGAGCTTTGTGATGACAAGCATCATGGAGCTTTGGGATGACAAAGTCATGGAGCAATGTGATGAGAGGGTTCATGGAGCATTATGATGACGATGGCATGGAGCATTGTGATGCCAAAGGTCATGGACCTTTGTGATGACAAATGTCATGTAGCATTTTGATGACAAGGGCATGGTGCATTGTGATGAGTAGGACAGAAAGCAATGTGATGACAGGGTCACGAGGCAGTTGGATGAAAAGTGTCATGGAACATTTTGATGACAGGCGTTATGGATCATTGTGATGTCAAGGGTCATCGAGCATTGTAATGAAAAGTGTCATGGTGCATTTTGATGACAGGGGTTATAGTACATTGTGATGTCAGGGGTCATGGAGCAGTGTGATGATAAGGGCATGTAGCATTGTGATGACAGGGGTCATGGAACATTGTGATGACATGGGTGAGGTAGTATTGTGATGACTAGTGATGGAACATTGTGATATCAGTGCTGAGAGAGCATTTTGATGAGAATTGCATGGAGAAATTTGATGACAAGTTTTATGGAGCATTGTGATGACAAGCTTGTGGAGAATTGTGATGACAAGTGCATGGCATATTGTGATGACATATGTCATGGAGCATTGTGCTGACAAGCACATGGAGCTTTTTGCTGACAATGGCATGGAGCATTGTGATGACAGAGGCATAACGAATTGGTCTGACAAGTTTCATGGATTATTGTGATGACAGTGGGCATGGCGAATTGTGATGACAAGGGCCTGGAGCATTGTGAGGACAAGTTTGTGGAGTATTGTGAAGACAGGTGTCCGGGAGCATTGTGATGACATATGTTCTGGTCCATTGTGATGAGAATGGCATGGGTAATTGTGATGCCAAGTGTCATGGAGGATTGTGATGTCAAACGTAATGGAGCGTTGTGATGACAAGGTCTTGGTGCATTGTGATGACAAGGGCCATTGAGAAGTTTGATGACAAGGTCGTGAAGCATTGTGATGACAAGCGCATGTACCTTGCTATGACAGGGGTCATGGAGCATTGCGATTACAAATGCATGGAGAATAGTGATGACAAGAGCATGTAACATTGTGATGAGAAGTGTTTTGGAGCATTGTGATGACAAGGACTTGGAGAATTGTGATGACAAGGGACATGGAGCATTGTGAGGACCAGGGCATGGAGCACTGTGATGACATGAACGTGCAGCATTGTGATGATAAGTCCATGGATAATAGTGATGACGAGTGTCATGGAGCACTGTAATGGTAAGGGTCATGGAGCATTGTGAGGAGAGCTGTCATGGAGTATTGTGGTGACAGGGGTCATGGGGCATTGTGATGACAATTGTCATGGAGCTTTTTGATGACAAGCTTGTGGAATATTGTGATGACAATGGCATGGAGCATTGTGATGGAAAGGGTATGGATCATTGTGATGAAAAAGGCATGGATCCTTTTCATGACAGGATTCAAGGAGCATTCCGAAGACAAGAGTCAGGGAGCATTGTGATGACAAGTGTATTGAGCTTTGTGATGACAAAGGTCATGGAGCATTGAGATGACAAGGTCATGGAGTATGGTGATGACAGGCATCATGGAGCGTTGTGATGACAAGTCTTATGGAACATTGTGATCACACGTGTTTGGAGCATTGCGATGACAGAGTTCATGGATCATATTGATTTCAAGGAGCATGGATCTTTGTGATGAAAAGGGCATGAAGCAATGTGATCCCAAGATGCATGGAGGATTGTGATGACAATGGTAATGGAGGAATATGATGACAAACGCATGGAGCATTGTGATGAAAAGGTCATGTAGCGTTTTGCTGACAAAGGCATGGAGCATTGATATGACAAGTGTCATGGAGCACTGTGATGACAAACGTCACGTAGCATTGTGATTACAGGGGTCATGGAGCATTGGGATGACACGGCCAAGGATCATTGTGTTGACAAGTGTTATGGAGAATTTTGATGACAAGAGTCCCGGATCATTGTGTTTTCAGGGGTCATGGAGCGTTGTGATGACAGTGGTCATAGAGCATTGGGATGACAAGGGTCATGGAGCATTGTGATCATAAGGTCATGGAGCATTGGGCTGAAAATATTCATGGAGTATTGTGATGACAGGTGGCATGGAGCATTGTGATGACAAGGGAAGGGAGCATTGTGATGACAATGTCCTGGAGCATTTAATGAGAAGACCATGGAGCCATGTGATGACTAGTCTCATGGAGAATTCTCACGAAAAGCGGCATGGAGCATTGTGATTACTGTGGTCTTGGAGCATTGTGATGAATAGGGCATGGAGCATTGTGATGAAAAATGCATGGAGCCTTGCCATGACAGGGTTCCAAGAGCATATTGACATCAAGTGTCAGGGACCATTGTGATGAAAAGTGTATTGAGCATTGTGAAGCCAAACTCATGGAGCATTGTGATGAGAAGACCATGGATAATTTTGATGACGAGCGTCATGGGGCGTTGTGAGGACAAGTGTTATGGAACATTGTGATCACAAGGGATTGGAGCCTTGTGATGACAGAGGTCATGGAGCATTTTGAGTTCATTCTGATGACAATAGCATGAAGCACTATGATGATGTGCATGGTGCATTGTGATGACAGGGTTCATGGAACATTGAGATGAAAAGGGGCATGGAGCATTGTAGTTACAAGGGTCTTGGAGCTTTGTGATGAGAAGGGCATGCAGCATTGTGATGAGAAGGCCATGGAGGATTCTGATGACATGCGTCATGGAGCTTTGTGATGACAAGGGCATGGAGCATTGTGATGAGAAGACCATGGATAATGGTGATGACGAGCATCATGAGGCGTTGTGATGAAAAGTGCTGGGAACATTGTGATCCCAAGGCTTTAGAGCATTGTGATGGCAGATGTCATGGAGCATTTTGATTTCATTTTGATTACAATAGCGTGAAGCAATAAGATGATGGACATGTTGCATTGTGATTACAGGGTTCTTGGAGCATTGTGATGACAAGGGCATGGAGCATTGTGATGAGAAGGCCATGGAGCATTCTGATGACTTGTGTCATGGAGATTTTGATGACAAGGGCATGAAGCACTGTTGTAACAGTGGTCTTAGAGCATTGTGATTACAAGGGTTATGGAGCCTTGTGATAAGAAGGCCGTGGAACATTGTGATGGCTGGGGTCATGGAGCATTGTTATGACAGTGGCAATGGAGCATTGTGATGACAAGGGCATGGAGCATTGGTCTGAAAAGTTTCATGGATTATTGTGATGAGAGTGGGCATGGAGCATTGTGATAACAAGGGCACGGAACACTGTGATACATGGGTCATGTAGGATTGTAACGACAAGGGAATGGAGAATTGTGATGACAGGAGCATGTAACATTGTGATGAGACGTGTCATGGAGCATTGTGATGACAAAGATGTAGAGAATTGTGATGACAAGGGACATGGAGCATTGTGATGACCAGAGCATGGAGCATTGGTCTGACAAGTTTCATGGATTATTTGGATGACGAGTGTCAGGGAGCATTGTGATGACAACTCTCTTGAGCATTGTGATGACAAAGATCATGGATCACTCTGATGACATGTGTCATGGAGCATTGTGATGAGTAGGTCATGGAGCATTGGGCTGAAAATATTCATGGAGTATTGTGGTAACAGGTGTCATGGATCCTTTTGATAGCAAGGGAATGGAGCATTGTGATGACAAGATCCTGTAGCATAGTGATGAGAAGACCATGGAGCCTTGTGATGACAAGTCTAATGGAGCATTCTGATGAAAAGGGGTATGGAGCATTGTGATTACAGGGCCCTGGAGCATTGTAATGACAAGAGCAAGGAGCTTTGTGATGAGAAGGCCATGGAGCATTCTCATGATTTGTGTCATGGTGTTTTGTGATGACAAGGGCATGGACCATTGTGATTGCAGGCGTCTTGGAGCTTTGTGATGACAAGGGTCATGGAGCCTTGTGAGGAGAAGGCCGTGGGACATTATGATGGCAGGGGTCATGGAGCATTGTTATGACGGGTGTAATGGAGCATTGTGATGAAAAGGGCACGGAACATAGGTCTATAAAATTTCATGGATTATTGTGATGACAGTGGGTATGGAGCATTGTGATGACAAGGGCTCGGAACACTGTGATACATGGGTCATGGAGGATTGTAATGACATGGGCATGGAGCATTGTGATGAGAAGGGCATCGAGAATTGTGATGACAAGCGTCATGGAACATTGTGATGACAAGGGCATGGAGCATATGATGAGAGGTTTCAGGGAACATTGTGATGACAATGGCATGGAGCATTGTGATGCCAAGGGTCATGGATCTGTGTGATAACAAATGTCACGGAGCAGTTTGATGACAAGGGCATGGTGCATTGTGATGAGAAGGGCAGGGAGCATTGTGATGACAGGTGTTATGGAACATTATGATGTCATGGCTCATGGAGAATTGTGATGATAGGGGCATGTAGCATGGTGATGACAGGTCTCATGGAACATTGTGAGATGACAAGTGTTTTGAGCATTGTGATGACAAACATCTTGGATCATTGAGATGACAAGGGCATGGAGTAGTGTGATGACAGGCATCATGGAGCATTGTGATGAGTGTGTTATGGATCATTGTGATCACAAGGCTTTGGAGCCTAGTGATTACAGAGGTCATGGATCATGTTGATTTCAAGGAGCATGGAACATTGTGATGACAAGGGCATGAAGCAATGTGATCCCAAGTTTCAGGGAGGATTGTGATGACAATGGTAAAGGAGAATTGTGATGAGAATCACATGGAGCACTGTGATGACAAGGTCATGTAGCATTTTGCTGACAAAGGCATGGAGCATTGTGATGACAAGTGTCATGGAACATTGTGATAACAGGGGTCATAGAGCATTAGGATGACAAGAGCATGTACCATTTTGATGAGAAGAGTCATGGAGCATTTTGATGACAAGAGCCACAGATCATTGTGTTGTCAGGGGTCATTGAGCGTTGTGATGACAGTGGTCATGGAGCATTGGGCTGAAAATGTTCTTGGAGCATTGTGAACACAAGGGAATGGAGCATTGTGGTGACAATATCCTGGAGCATTGTGCTGAGATGACCATGGTGTCTTTTGATGACAAGTCTCATGAAGCAAGCTAATGGAAAGGGGCATGGAGCATTGTGATTACAGTTGTCTTGGAGCATTGTGATGACAAGAGCATGGAGCATTGTGATGAGAAGTCCATGGAACATTCTGATGACATGCATCATGGAGCTTTGTGATGACAATGGCAAGAGGCATTGTGATTACAGGGGTCTTGGAGCATTGTGATGAAAAGGGCATGGATCATTGTGATGACAAAGGCATGGAGCCTTGTCATGACAGGGTTCAAGGAACATACTGACGACAAGTGTCAGGGAGCATTGTGATGACAAGTGTCATGGAGCACTGTGATGACAAGCATCATGGAGCCTTGTGATAACCGGGATCTTGGAGCATTGTGATGAAAAGTGAATGCATCATTGTGATGAAAAAGGCATGGTGCCTTGTCATGACAGGTTTCAAGGAGCACCCAGACGACAAGTGTCAGGGAGCATTGTGATGAAAAGTGTATTGAGCATTGTGATGACAAAGGTCATGGAGCATTGTGATGAGAAGACCATGGATAATTGGGATGACGAGCGTCATGGGGCGTTGTGATGACAAGTGTTATGGAACATTGTGATCAAAAGGGTTTGGAGCATTGTGATGACAGAGGTCATGGAGCATTTTGATTTCATTGTGATGACAAAATCATGAAGCATTATGATGAAGGGCATGGTGCATTGTGATGATAGGGTTCATGGAGCACTGAGATGAAAAGTGTCATGGAGCATTGTTATGACAGGTATCTTGAAGCATTGTGATGACAAGGGCATGGAGCATTGTGATGAGAAGGCCAAGGAGAATTCTGATGACATGCGTCATGGATCTTCGTGATGACAAGGGCATAGAGCATTGTGATTACAGGGGTCTTGGAGAATTGAGATGAAAAGGGGCGTGGAGCATTGTGAGTACAGTGGTAAAGGAGCACTGTGATGACAAGGGAATTGAGAATTGTGATGAAATAGGCATGGAACCTTTTCATGACAGGGTTCAAGGAGGATTCTGCTGACAAGTGTCTGGGAGCATTGTGATGACAAAAGTCATGAAGCACTGTGATGACAGGGGTAATGGAGCATTGTGATGAGAAGGTCATGGAGCATTGGGCTCAAAATATTCATGGAGTATTGTGATGACAAGGGAATGGAGCACTGTGATGACAAGGGAATGGAGCATTGAGATGAGTAGACCATGGAGCCTTGTGATGACAAGTCTCATGGAGCATTCTGATGAAAAGGGGTATGGAGCATTGTGATTACAGGGCTCTTGGAGCATTGTGATGACAATGGCGTGGAGCATTTTGATGAGAAGTCCATGGAGCTTTCTGATGATATGTGTCATGGAGTTTTGTGATGAAAAGGGCAAGGAGCTTTGTGATTACAGGGGTCTTGGAGCACTGTGATGACAATGGTCATGGAGCCTTGTGATGAACAGGCCGTGGAATATTTTGATGGCAGGGGTCATGGAGCAAACATTGTTATGACAGTGGTAATGGAGCATTGTGATGACAAAGGCATGGAGCATTTTGATGAGAAGGGTATCGAGCATTTTGATGACAAGCATCATGGAGCTTTGGGATGACAAAGTCATGGAGCAATGTGATGAGAGGGTTCATGGAGCATTGTGATGACAATGGCATGGAGCATTGTGATGCCAAACGTAATGGACCTTTGTGATGACAAATGTCATGCAGCATTTTGATGACAAGGGCATGGTGCATTGTGATGAGTAAGACAGAGAGAAATGTGATGACAGGGTCATCGAGCAGATGGATGAAAAGTGTCATGGAACATTTTGATGACAGGGGTTATGGATCATTGTGATATCAAGGGTCATCGAGCATTGTGATGAAAAGGGTCATGGTGCATTTTGATGGCAGGGGTTATAATACATGGTGATGTCAGCGGTCATGGAGCACTGTGATGATAAGGGCATGTAGCATTGTGATGACAGGGGTCATGGAACATTGTGATGACATGGTTGTGGGAGTATTGTGATGACCAGTGATGGAAAATTGTGATATCAGTGGTGAGAGAGCATTTTGATGAGAAGTGCTTGGAGAAATTTGAGGACAAGTTTTATGGAGCATTGTGATGACAAGCTTGTGGAGAATTGTGATGACAAGTGCATGGCATATTGTGATGACATGTGTCATGGAGCATTGTGCTGACAAGCATATGGAGCATTGTGGTGACAATGGCATGGAGCATTGTGATGACAGAGGCATGACGAATTGGCCTGACAAGTTTCATGGATTATTGTGATGACAGTGGGCATGGTGAATTGTGATGAAAAGGGCACGGAGCATTGGCATGACAAGTTTATGGA
This sequence comes from Mesoplodon densirostris, assembly GCF_025265405.1. Taxonomy (NCBI): domain Eukaryota; kingdom Metazoa; phylum Chordata; class Mammalia; order Artiodactyla; family Ziphiidae; genus Mesoplodon; species Mesoplodon densirostris. The sequence continues at coordinate 6,828,126 of NC_082682.1, forward strand.
TTATTGTGAAGACAGGTGTCCGGGAGCATTGTGATGACATATGTTCTGGTCCATTGTGATGAGAATGGCATGGAGAATTGTGAGGCCAAGTGTCATGGAGGATTGTGATGTCAAACGTAATGGAGCATTGTGATGACAAGGTCTTGGAGCATTGTGATGACAAGGGCAAGGAGCATTGTGATGACAAGGGCCATTGAGAAGTTTGATGACAAGGTCTTGAAGCATTGTGATGACAAGCACATGTACCTTGCTATGACAGTGATCATGGAGCATTGCGATTACAAATGCATGGAGAATGGTGATGACAAGAGCATGTAACATTGTGATGAGAAGTGTTTTGGAGCATTGTGATGACAAGGACGTAGAGAATTGTGATGACAGGGACATGGAGCATTGTGAGGACCAGGGCATGGAGCACTGTGATGACAAGAACGTGGAGCATTGTGATGAGAAGTCCATGGATAATTGTTATGACGAGTGTCATGGAGCACTGTAATGACAAGGGGCATGGAGCATTGTGAGGACAGGTGTCATGGAGCATTGTGGTGATAGGGGTCATGGAGCATTGTGAGGACAAGTGTCATGGAGCATTCTGATGACAAGCTTGTGGAGTATTGTGATGAAAATGGCATGGAGAAATGTGATGGAAAGGGTATGGATCATTGTAATGAAAAAGGCATGGATCCTTTTCATGACAGGATTCAAGGAGCATTCCGAAGACAAGTGTCACGGATCATTGTGATGACAGGTGTATTGAGCATTGTGATGACAAAGGTCATGGAGCATTGAGATGACAAGGGCATGGAGTACTGTGATGACAGGCATCATGGAGCGTTGTGATGACAAGTGTTATGGAACATTGTGATCACACGGGTTTGGAGCATTGCGATGACAGAGTTCATGGATCATATTGATATCAAGGAGCATGGATCTTTGTGATGACAAGGACATGAAGCAATGTGATCCCAAGATGCATGGAGGATTGTGATGACAATGGTAATGGAGGAATGTGATGACAAGCGCATGGAGCATTGTGATGAAAAGGTCATGTAGCGTTTTGGTGACAAAGGCATGGAGCATTGTCATGACAAGTGTCATGGAGCACTATGATGACAAACGTCACGTAGCATTGTGATTACAGGGGTCATGGAGCATTGGGATGGCACGGCCAAGGATCATTGTGTTGACAAGTGATATGGAGAATTTTGATGACAAGAGTCCCGGGTCATTGTGTTGTCAGGGGTCATGGAGCGTTGTGATGACAGTTGTCATGGAGCATTGGGATGACAAGGGTCATGGAGCATTGTGATCATAAGGTTATGGAGCATTGGGCTGAAAATATTCATGGAGTATTGTGATGAGAGGTGTCATGGAGCATTGTGATGACAAGGGAATGGAGCATTGTGATGACAATGTCCTGGAGCATTTAATGAGAAGACCATGGAGCCATGTGATGACAAGTCTCATGGAGCATTCTCACGAAAATCGGCATGGAGCATTGTGATTTCTGTGGTCTTGGAGCTTTGTGATGAATAGGGCATGGAGCCTTGTGATGAAAATGGCATGGAGCCTTGCCATGACAGGGTTCCAAGAGCATATTGACATCAAGTGTCAGGGACCACTGTGATGACAAGTGTATTGAGCATGGTGATTCCAAAGCTCATGGAGCATTGTGATGAGAACACCATGGATAATTTTGATGACAAGCGTCATGGGGAGTTGTGAGGACAAGTGTTATGGAACATTGTGATCACAAGGGATTGGAGCCTTGTGATGACAGAGGTCATGGAGCATTTTGAGTTCATTCTGATGACAATAGCATGAAGCTCTATGATGATGGGCATGGTGCATTGTGATGACAGTGTTCATGGAGCAATGAGATGAAAAGGTGCATGGAACATTGTAGTTACAAGTGTCTTGGAGCTTTGTGATGAGAAGTGCATGCAGCATTGTGATAAGAAGGCCATGGAGGATTCTGATGACATGCGTCATGGAGCTTTGTGATGACAAGAGCATGGAGCATTGTGATGAGAAGACCATGGATAATGGTGATGACGAGCGTCATGGGGCGTTGTGATGAAAAGTGTTATGGAACATTGAGATCTCAAGGCTTTAGAGCATTGTGATGGCAGATGTCATGGAGCATTTTGATTTCATTTTGGTTACAATAGCGTGAAGCAATATGATGATGGACATGTTGCATTGTGAATACAGGGTTCATGGAGCTTTGAGAGAAAAAGTGGCATGGAGCTTTGTGATTACAGGGTTTTTGGAGCATTGTGATGACAAGGGCACGGAACACTGTGATACATGGGTCATGTAGGATTGTAACGACAAGGGCATGGAGAATTGTGATGACAAGAGCTTGTAACATTGTGATGAGAAGTGTCATGGAGCATTGTGATGACAAAGACGTAGAGAATTGTGATGACAAGGGACATGGAGCATTGTGATGACCAGAGCATGGACCATTTGTCTGACATGTTTCATGGATTATTGTGATGACAAATGTCATGGAGCATTTTGATGACAAGGGCGTGGGGCATTGTGATGGGAAGAGCAGTGAGCATTTTAATGACAAGTTTTATGGAGCATTGTGATGAAAAGCGCAAGTCACATTTTGATGCCATGGGTCATGGAGCACAGTGCTGACAAGGTCATTCAGCTTTGTTATGACAAGGGTCATGGAGCATTGAGATGAAAAGGGACATGGAGCATTGTGATTACAGGGGTCTAGGAGCTTTGGATGACAGAGGTCATGGATCATTTTGATTTGATTGTGATGACAATAGCCTGAAGCATTATGATGATGGGCATTGTCCATTGAGATGACAGGTGTAATGGAGCATTGAGATGAAAAGGGGCATGGAGCACTGTGATTACAGTGGTACAGGAGCATTGTGATGACAAGAGCATGGAGCATTGTGATGAAAAGTGCTTGGAGCCTTTTCATGACATGTTTCAAGGAGCATTCTGAAGACGAGTGTCAGGGAGCATTTTGATGACAACTCTCTTTAGCATTGTGATGACAAAGATCATGGAGCACTGTGATGACAGGTGTCATGGAGCATTGTGATGAGAAGGTCATGGAGCATTGGGCTGAAAATATTCATGGAGTATTGTGGTGAGAGGGTTCATGGATCCTTTTGATGGCAATGGAATGGAGCATTGTGATGACAAGGTCCTGGAGTATTGTGAAGAGAAGACCATGGAGCCTTGTGATGACAAGTCTAATGGAGCATTCTGATGAAAAGGGGCATGGAGCATTGTGATTACAGGGCCCTGGAGCCTTGTAATGACAAGAGCAAGGAGCATTGTGATGAGAAGGCCATGGAGCATTCTCTTGATTTGTGTCATGGTGTTTTGTGATGACAAGGGCATGGACCATTGTGATTGCAGGCGTCTTGGAGCATTGTGATGACAAGGGTCATCGAGCCTTGTGAGGAGAAGGCCGTGGGACATTATGATGGCGGGGGTCATTGAGCATTGTTATGACGGGGGTAATGGAGCATAGTGATGAAAAGGTCACGGTACATAGGTCTATAAAATTTCATGGATTATTGTGATGACAGTGGGTATGGAGCATTGTGATGACAAGGGCTCCGAACACTGTGATACATGGGTCATGGAGGATTGTAATGACATGGGCATGAAGCATTGTGATGAGAAGGGCATTGAGAATTGTGATGACAAGCGTCATGGAGCTTTGTGATGACAAGGGTCATGGAGCTGTGTGATAACAAATGTCATGGAGCAGTTTGATGACAAGGGCATGGTGCATTGTGATGATAGGGTTCATGGAGCACTGACATGAAAAGTGTCATGGAGCATCGTTATGACAGGGGTCTTGGAGGATTGTGATGACAAGGACATGGAGAATTGTGATGAGAAGGCCAAGGAGAATTCTGATGACATCCGTCATGGAGCTTCGTGATGACAAGGGCATAGAGCATTGTGATTACAGGGGTCTTGGAGCATTGAGATGAAAAGGGGCATAGTGCATTTTGATTACAGGGGTAATGGAGCATTGTGATGACAAGGGAATCGAGCATTGTGATGAAATAGGCATGGAACCTTTTCATGAAAGGGTTCAAGGAGGATTCTGATGACAAGTGTCAGGGAGCATTGCTATGACAATAGTCATGAAGCACTGTGATGACAGGGCTAATGGAGCATTGTGATGAGAATGTCATGGAGCATTGGGCTGAAAATGTTCATGGAGTATTGTGATGAGAGGTGTCATGGACCCTTGTGATGACAAGGGATTGGAGCATTGAGATGAGAACAACATGGAGCCTTGTGATGACAAGTCTCATGGAGCATTCTGATGAAAAGGGGCATGGAGCATTGTGATTACAGGGGTCATGGAGCATTGTGATGACAATGGCATGGAGCAATTTGATGTGAAGGCCATGGAGCTTTCTGATGATATGTGTCATGGAGTTTTGTGATGAAAAGTGCATGGAGCATTGTGATTACATGGATCTTGGGGCACTGTGATGACAATGGTCATGGAGCCTTGTGATGAAAAGGCCGTGGAACATCTTGATGGCATGGGTCATGGAGCATTGTTATGACAATGGTAATGGAGCATTGTGATGACAAAGTCATGGAGCATTTTGATGAGAAGGGCATAGAGCTTTGTGATGACAAGCATCATGGAGCTTTGGGATGACAAAGTCATGGAGCAATGTGATGAGAGGGTTCATGGAGCATTATGATGACGATGGCATGGAGCATTGTGATGCCAAAGGTCATGGACCTTTGTGATGACAAATGTCATGTAGCATTTTGATGACAAGGGCATGGTGCATTGTGATGAGTAGGACAGAAAGCAATGTGATGACAGGGTCATGAGGCAGTTGGATGAAAAGTGTCATGGAACATTTTGATGACAGGCGTTATGGATCATTGTGATGTCAAGGGTCATCGAGCATTGTAATGAAAAGTGTCATGGTGCATTTTGATGACAGGGGTTATAGTACATTGTGATGTCAGGGGTCATGGAGCAGTGTGATGATAAGGGCATGTAGCATTGTGATGACAGGGGTCATGGAACATTGTGATGACATGGGTGAGGTAGTATTGTGATGACTAGTGATGGAACATTGTGATATCAGTGCTGAGAGAGCATTTTGATGAGAATTGCATGGAGAAATTTGATGACAAGTTTTATGGAGCATTGTGATGACAAGCTTGTGGAGAATTTTGATGACAAGTGCATGGCATATTGTGATGACATATGTCATGGAGCATTGTGCTGACAAGCACATGGAGCATTTTGGTGACAATGGCATGGAGCATTGTGATGACAGAGGCATTACGAATTGGTCTGACAAGTTTCATGGATTATTGTGATGACAGTGGGCATGGCGAATTGTGATGACAAGGGCCTGGAGCATTGTGAGGACAAGTTTGTGGAGTATTGTGAAGACAGGTGTCCGGGAGCATTGTGATGACATATGTTCTGGTCCATTGTGATGAGAATGGCATGGGTAATTGTGATGCCAAGTGTCATGGAGGATTGTGATGTCAAACGTAATGGAGCGTTGTGATGACAAGGTCTTGGTGCATTGTGATGACAAGGGCCATTGAGAAGTTTGATGACAAGGTCGTGAAGCATTGTGATGACAAGCGCATGTACCTTGCTATGACAGGGGTCATGGAGCATTGCGATTACAAATGCATGGAGAATAGTGATGACAAGAGCATGTAACATTGTGATGAGAAGTGTTTTGGAGCATTGTGATGACAAGGACGTGGAGAATTGTGATGACAAGGGACATGGAGCATTGTGAGGACCAGGGCATGGAGCACTGTGATGTCAAGAACGTGCAGCATTGTGATGATAAGTCCATGGATAATAGTGATGACGAGTGTCATGGAGCACTGTAATGGTAAGGGGCATGGAGCATTGTGAGGAGAGCTGTCATGGAGTATTGTGGTGACAGGGGTCATGGAGCATTGTGATGACAATTGTCATGGAGCTTTCTGATGACAAGCTTGTGGAATATTGTGATGACAATGGCATGGATCATTGTGATGGAAAGGGTATGGATCATTGTGATGAAAAAGGCATGGATCCTTTTCATGACAGGATTCAAGGAGCATTCTGAAGACAAGAGAAAGGGAGCATTGTGATGACAAGTGTATTGAGCTTTGTGATGACAAAGGTCATGGAGCATTGAGATGACAAGGTCATGGAGTATGGTGATGACAGGCATCATGGAGCGTTTTGATGACAAGTCTTATGGAACATTGTGATCACACGTGTTTGGAGCATTGCGATGACAGAGTTCATGGATCATATTGATTTCAAGGAGCATGGATCTTTGTGATGAAAAGGGCATGAAGCAATGTGATCCCAAGATGCATGGAGGATTGTGATGACAATGGTAATGGAGGAATATGATGACAAACGCATGGAGCATTGTGATGAAAAGGTCATGTAGCGTTTTGCTGACAAAGGCATGGAGCATTGATATGACAAGTGTCATGGAGCACTGTGATGACAAACGTCACGTAGCATTGTGATTACAGGGGTCATGGAGCATTGGGATGGCACGGCCAAGGATCATTGTGTTGACAAGTGTTATGGAGAATTTTGATGACAAGAGTCCCGGATCATTGTGTTTTCAGGGGTCATGGAGCGTTGTGATGACAGTTGTCATGGAGCATTGGGATGACAAGGGTCATGGAGCATTGTGATCATAAGGTTATGGAGCATTGGGCTGAAAATATTCATGGAGTATTGTGATGAGAGGTGTCATGGAGCATTGTGATGACAAGGGAATGGAGCATTGTGATGACAATGTCCTGGAGCATTTAATGAGAAGACCATGGGGCCATGTGATGACAAGTCTCATGGAGCATTCTCACGAAAATCGGCATGGAGCATTGTGATTTCTGTGGTCTTGGAGCTTTGTGATGAATAGGGCATGGAGCCTTGTGATGAAAATGGCATGGAGCCTTGCCATGACAGGGTTCCAAGAGCATATTGACATCAAGTGTCAGGGACCACTGTGATGACAAGTGTATTGAGCATGGTGATTCCAAAGCTCATGGAGCATTGTGATGAGAACACCATGGATAATTTTGATGACAAGCGTCATGGGGAGTTGTGAGGACAAGTGTTATGGAACATTGTGATCACAAGGGATTGGAGCCTTGTGATGACAGAGGTCATGGAGCATTTTGAGTTCATTCTGATGACAATAGCATGAAGCTCTATGATGATGGGCATGGTGCATTGTGATGACAGTGTTCATGGAGCAATGAGATGAAAAGGTGCATGGAACATTGTAGTTACAAGTGTCTTGGAGCTTTGTGATGAGAAGGGCATGCAGCATTGTGATAAGAAGGCCATGGAGGATTCTGATGACATGCGTCATGGAGCTTTGTGATGACAAGAGCATGGAGCATTGTGATGAGAAGACCATGGATAATGGTGATGACGAGCGTCATGGGGCGTTGTGATGAAAAGTGTTATGGAACATTGAGATCTCAAGGCTTTAGAGCATTGTGATGGCAGATGTCATGGAGCATTTTGATTTCATTTTGGTTACAATAGCGTGAAGCAATATGATGATGGACATGTTGCATTGTGAATACAGGGTTCATGGAGCTTTGAGAGAAAAAGTGGCATGGAGCTTTGTGATTACAGGGTTTTTGGAGCATTGTGATGACAAGGGCACGGAACACTGTGATACATGGGTCATGTAGGATTGTAACGACAAGGGCATGGAGAATTGTGATGACAAGAGCTTGTAACATTGTGATGAGAAGTGTCATGGAGCATTGTGATGACAAAGATGTAGAGAATTGTGATGACAAGGGACATGGAGCATTGTGATGACCAGAGCATAGACCATTGGTCTGACAAGTTTCATGGATTATTGTGATGACAAATGTCATGGAGCATTTTAGATGACTATTGCGTGGGGCATTGTGATGGGAAGAGAAGGGAGCATTGTGATGACAAGGTTTATGGAGCATTGTGATGACAAGGTTGTGGTGCATTGTGATGACAAGCGCAAGTCACATTTTGATGCCATGGGTCATGGAGCACAGTGCTGACAAGGTCATTCAGCTTTGTTATGACAAGGGTCATGGAGCATTGAGATGAAAAGGGACATGGAGCATTGTGATTACAGGGGTCTAGGAGCTTTGGATGACAGAGGTCATGGATCATTTTGATTTGATTGTGATGACAATAGCCTGAAGCATTATGATGATGGGCATTGTCCATTGAGATGACAGGTGTAATGGAGCATTGAGATGAAAAGGGGCATGGAGCACTGTGATTACAGTGGTACAGGAGCATTGTGATGACAAGAGCATGGAGCATTGTGATGAAAAGTGCTTGGAGCCTTTTCATGACATGTTTCAAGGAGCATTCTGAAGACGAGTGTCAGGGAGCATTGTGATGACAACTCTCTTTAGCATTGTGATGACAAAGGTCATGGAGCACTGTGATGACAGGTGTCATGGAGCATTGTGATGAGAAGGTCATGGAGCATTGGGCTGAAAATATTCATGGAGTATTGTGGTGAGAGGGTTCATGGATCCTTTGGATGGCAATGGAATGGAGCATTGTGATGACAAGGTCCTGGAGTATTGTGAAGAGAAGACCATGGAGCCTTTTGATGACAAGTCTAATGGAGCATTCTGATGAAAAGGGGCATGGAGCATTGTGATTACAGGGCCCTGGAGCCTTGTAATGACAAGAGCAAGGAGCATTGTGATGAGAAGGCCATGGAGCATTCTCTTGATTTGTGTCATGGTGTTTTGTGATGACAAGGGCATGGACCATTGTGATTGCAGGCGTCTTGGAGCATTGTGATGACAAGGGTCATCGAGCCTTGTGAGGAGAAGGCCGTGGGACATTATGATGGCGGGGGTCATTGAGCATTGTTATGACGGGGGTAATGGAGCATAGTGATGAAAAGGTCACGGTACATAGGTCTATAAAATTTCATGGATTATTGTGATGACAGTGGGTATGGAGCATTGTGATGACAAGGGCTCCGAACACTGTGATACATGGGTCATGGAGGATTGTAAGACATGGGCATGAAGCATTGTGATGAGAAGGGCATTGAGAATTGTGATGACAAGCGTCATGGAGCTTTGTGATGACAAGGGTCATGGAGCTGTGTGATAACAAATGTCATGGAGCAGTTTGATGACAAGGGCATGGTGCATTGTGATGCTAGGGTTCATGGAGCACTGACATGAAAAGTGTCATGGAGCATCGTTATGACAGGGGTCTTGGAGGATTGTGATGACAAGGACATGGAGCATTGTGATGAGAAGGCCAGGGAGAATTCTGATGACATCCGTCATGGAGCTTCGTGATGACAAGGGCATAGAGCATTATGATTACAGGGGTCTTGGAGCATTGAGATGAAAAGGGGCATGGTGCATTTTGATTACAGGTGTAATGGAGCATTGTGATGACAAGGGAATCGAGCATTGTGATGAAATAGGCATGGAACCTTTTCATGAAAGGGTTCAAGGAGGATTCTGATGACAAGTGTCAGGGAGCATTGCGATGACAATAGTCATGAAGCACTGTGATGACAGGGCTAATGGAGCATTGTGATGAGAATGTCATGGAGCATTGGGCTGAAAATGTTCATGGAGTTTTGTGATGAGAGGTGCCATGGACCCTTGTGATGACAAGGGATTGGAGCATTGAAATGAGAAGAACATGGAGCCTTGTGATGACAAGTCTCATGGAGCATTCTGATGAAAAGGGGCATGGAGCTTTGTGATTACAGGGGTCATGGAGCATTGTGATGACAATGGCATGGAGCAATTTGATGTGAAGGCCATGGAGCTTTCTGATGATATGTGTCATGGAGTTTTGTGATGAAAAGTGCATGGAGCATTGTGATTACATGGATCTTGGGGCACTGTGATGACAAAGGTAATGGAGCCTTGTGATGAAAAGGCCGTGGAACATCTTGATGGCATGGGTCATGGAGCATTGTTATGACAATGGTAATGGAGCATTGTGATGACAAAGTCATGGAGCATTTTGATGAGAAGGGCATAGAGCTTTGTGATGACAAGCATCATGGAGCTTTGGGATGACAAAGTCATGGAGCAATGTGATGAGAGGGTTCATGGAGCATTATGATGACGATGGCATGGAGCATTGTGATGCCAAAGGTCATGGACCTTTGTGATGACAAATGTCATGTAGCATTTTGATGACAAGGGCATGGTGCATTGTGATGAGTAGGACAGAAAGCAATGTGATGACAGGGTCACGAGGCAGTTGGATGAAAAGTGTCATGGAACATTTTGATGACAGGCGTTATGGATCATTGTGATGTCAAGGGTCATCGAGCATTGTAATGAAAAGTGTCATGGTGCATTTTGATGACAGGGGTTATAGTACATTGTGATGTCAGGGGTCATGGAGCAGTGTGATGATAAGGGCATGTAGCATTGTGATGACAGGGGTCATGGAACATTGTGATGACATGGGTGAGGTAGTATTGTGATGACTAGTGATGGAACATTGTGATATCAGTGCTGAGAGAGCATTTTGATGAGAATTGCATGGAGAAATTTGATGACAAGTTTTATGGAGCATTGTGATGACAAGCTTGTGGAGAATTGTGATGACAAGTGCATGGCATATTGTGATGACATATGTCATGGAGCATTGTGCTGACAAGCACATGGAGCTTTTTGCTGACAATGGCATGGAGCATTGTGATGACAGAGGCATAACGAATTGGTCTGACAAGTTTCATGGATTATTGTGATGACAGTGGGCATGGCGAATTGTGATGACAAGGGCCTGGAGCATTGTGAGGACAAGTTTGTGGAGTATTGTGAAGACAGGTGTCCGGGAGCATTGTGATGACATATGTTCTGGTCCATTGTGATGAGAATGGCATGGGTAATTGTGATGCCAAGTGTCATGGAGGATTGTGATGTCAAACGTAATGGAGCGTTGTGATGACAAGGTCTTGGTGCATTGTGATGACAAGGGCCATTGAGAAGTTTGATGACAAGGTCGTGAAGCATTGTGATGACAACCGCATGTACCTTGCTATGACAGGGGTCATGGAGCATTGCGATTACAAATGCATGGAGAATAGTGATGACAAGAGCATGTAACATTGTGATGAGAAGTGTTTTGGAGCATTGTGATGACAAGGACTTGGAGAATTGTGATGACAAGGGACATGGAGCATTGTGAGGACCAGGGCATGGAGCACTGTGATGACATGAACGTGCAGCATTGTGATGATAAGTCCATGGATAATAGTGATGACGAGTGTCATGGAGCACTGTAATGGTAAGGGTCATGGAGCATTGTGAGGAGAGCTGTCATGGAGTATTGTGGTGACAGGGGTCATGGGGCATTGTGATGACAATTGTCATGGAGCTTTTTGATGACAAGCTTGTGGAATATTGTGATGACAATGGCATGGAGCATTGTGATGGAAAGGGTATGGATCATTGTGATGAAAAAGGCATGGATCCTTTTCATGACAGGATTCAAGGAGCATTCCGAAGACAAGAGTCAGGGAGCATTGTGATGACAAGTGTATTGAGCTTTGTGATGACAAAGGTCATGGAGCATTGAGATGACAAGGTCATGGAGTATGGTGATGACAGGCATCATGGAGCGTTGTGATGACAAGTCTTATGGAACATTGTGATCACACGTGTTTGGAGCATTGCGATGACAGAGTTCATGGATCATATTGATTTCAAGGAGCATGGATCTTTGTGATGAAAAGGGCATGAAGCAATGTGATCCCAAGATGCATGGAGGATTGTGATGACAATGGTAATGGAGGAATATGATGACAAACGCATGGAGCATTGTGATGAAAAGGTCATGTAGCGTTTTGCTGACAAAGGCATGGAGCATTGATATGACAAGTGTCATGGAGCACTGTGATGACAAACGTCACGTAGCATTGTGATTACAGGGGTCATGGAGCATTGGGATGGCACGGCCAAGGATCATTGTGTTGACAAGTGTTATGGAGAATTTTGATGACAAGAGTCCCGGATCATTGTGTTTTCAGGGGTCATGGAGCGTTGTGATGACAGTTGTCATGGAGCATTGGGATGACAAGGGTCATGGAGCATTGTGATCATAAGGTTATGGAGCATTGGGCTGAAAATATTCATGGAGTATTGTGATGAGAGGTGTCATGGAGCATTGTGATGACAAGGGAATGGAGCATTGTGATGACAATGTCCTGGAGCATTTAATGAGAAGACCATGGGGCCATGTGATGACAAGTCTCATGGAGCATTCTCACGAAAATCGGCATGGAGCATTGTGATTTCTGTGGTCTTGGAGCTTTGTGATGAATAGGGCATGGAGCCTTGTGATGAAAATGGCATGGAGCCTTGCCATGACAGGGTTCCAAGAGCATATTGACATCAAGTGTCAGGGACCACTGTGATGACAAGTGTATTGAGCATGGTGATTCCAAAGCTCATGGAGCATTGTGATGAGAACACCATGGATAATTTTGATGACAAGCGTCATGGGGAGTTGTGAGGACAAGTGTTATGGAACATTGTGATCACAAGGGATTGGAGCCTTGTGATGACAGAGGTCATGGAGCATTTTGAGTTCATTCTGATGACAATAGCATGAAGCTCTATGATGATGGGCATGGTGCATTGTGATGACAGTGTTCATGGAGCAATGAGATGAAAAGGTGCATGGAACATTGTAGTTACAAGTGTCTTGGAGCTTTGTGATGAGAAGGGCATGCAGCATTGTGATAAGAAGGCCATGGAGGATTCTGATGACATGCGTCATGGAGCTTTGTGATGACAAGAGCATGGAGCATTGTGATGAGAAGACCATGGATAATGGTGATGACGAGCGTCATGGGGCGTTGTGATGAAAAGTGTTATGGAACATTGAGATCTCAAGGCTTTAGAGCATTGTGATGGCAGATGTCATGGAGCATTTTGATTTCATTTTGGTTACAATAGCGTGAAGCAATATGATGATGGACATGTTGCATTGTGAATACAGGGTTCATGGAGCTTTGAGAGAAAAAGTGGCATGGAGCTTTGTGATTACAGGGTTTTTGGAGCATTGTGATGACAAGGGCACGGAACACTGTGATACATGGGTCATGTAGGATTGTAACGACAAGGGCATGGAGAATTGTGATGACAAGAGCTTGTAACATTGTGATGAGAAGTGTCATGGAGCATTGTGATGACAAAGATGTAGAGAATTGTGATGACAAGGGACATGGAGCATTGTGATGACCAGAGCATAGACCATTGGTCTGACAAGTTTCATGGATTATTGTGATGACAAATGTCATGGAGCATTTTAGATGACTATTGCGTGGGGCATTGTGATGGGAAGAGAAGGGAGCATTGTGATGACAAGGTTTATGGAGCATTGTGATGACAAGGTTGTGGTGCATTGTGATGACAAGCGCAAGTCACATTTTGATGCCATGGGTAATGGAGCACAGTGCTGACAAGGTCATTCAGCTTTGTTATGACAAGGGTCATGGAGCATTGAGATGAAAAGGGACATGGAGCATTGTGATTACAGGGGTCTAGGAGCTTTGGATGACAGAGGTCATGGATCATTTTGATTTGATTGTGATGACAATAGCCTGAAGCATTATGATGATGGGCATTGTCCATTGAGATGACAGGTGTAATGGAGCATTGAGATGAAAAGGGGCATGGAGCACTGTGATTACAGTGGTACAGGAGCATTGTGATGACAAGAGCATGGAGCATTGTGATGAAAAGTGCTTGGAGCCTTTTCATGACATGTTTCAAGGAGCATTCTGAAGACGAGTGTCAGGGAGCATTGTGATGACAACTCTCTTTAGCATTGTGATGACAAAGGTCATGGAGCACTGTGATGACAGGTGTCATGGAGCATTGTGATGAGAAGGTCATGGAGCATTGGGCTGAAAATATTCATGGAGTATTGTGGTGAGAGGGTTCATGGATCCTTTGGATGGCAATGGAATGGAGCATTGTGATGACAAGGTCCTGGAGTATTGTGAAGAGAAGACCATGGAGCCTTTTGATGACAAGTCTAATGGAGCATTCTGATGAAAAGGGGCATGGAGCATTGTGATTACAGGGCCCTGGAGCCTTGTAATGACAAGAGCAAGGAGCATTGTGATGAGAAGGCCATGGAGCATTCTCTTGATTTGTGTCATGGTGTTTTGTGATGACAAGGGCATGGACCATTGTGATTGCAGGCGTCTTGGAGCATTGTGATGACAAGGGTCATCGAGCCTTGTGAGGAGAAGGCCGTGGGACATTATGATGGCGGGGGTCATTGAGCATTGTTATGACGGGGGTAATGGAGCATAGTGATGAAAAGGTCACGGTACATAGGTCTATAAAATTTCATGGATTATTGTGATGACAGTGGGTATGGAGCATTGTGATGACAAGGGCTCCGAACACTGTGATACATGGGTCATGGAGGATTGTAAGACATGGGCATGAAGCATTGTGATGAGAAGGGCATTGAGAATTGTGATGACAAGCGTCATGGAGCTTTGTGATGACAAGGGTCATGGAGCTGTGTGATAACAAATGTCATGGAGCAGTTTGATGACAAGGGCATGGTGCATTGTGATGCTAGGGTTCATGGAGCACTGACATGAAAAGTGTCATGGAGCATCGTTATGACAGGGGTCTTGGAGGATTGTGATGACAAGGACATGGAGCATTGTGATGAGAAGGCCAGGGAGAATTCTGATGACATCCGTCATGGAGCTTCGTGATGACAAGGGCATAGAGCATTATGATTACAGGGGTCTTGGAGCATTGAGATGAAAAGGGGCATGGTGCATTTTGATTACAGGTGTAATGGAGCATTGTGATGACAAGGGAATCGAGCATTGTGATGAAATAGGCATGGAACCTTTTCATGAAAGGGTTCAAGGAGGATTCTGATGACAAGTGTCAGGGAGCATTGCGATGACAATAGTCATGAAGCACTGTGATGACAGGGCTAATGGAGCATTGTGATGAGAATGTCATGGAGCATTGGGCTGAAAATGTTCATGGAGTATTGTGATGAGAGGTGCCATGGACCCTTGTGATGACAAGGGATTGGAGCATTGAAATGAGAAGAACATGGAGCCTTGTGATGACAAGTCTCATGGAGCATTCTGATGAAAAGGGGCATGGAGCATTGTGATTACAGGGGTCATGGAGCATTGTGATGACAATGGCATGGAGCAATTTGATGTGAAGGCCATGGAGCTTTCTGATGATATGTGTCATGGAGTTTTGTGATGAAAAGTGCATGGAGCATTGTGATTACATGGATCTTGGGGCACTGTGATGACAAAGGTAATGGAGCCTTGTGATGAAAAGGCCGTGGAACATCTTGATGGCATGGGTCATGGAGCATTGTTATGACAATGGTAATGGAGCATTGTGATGACAAAGTCATGGAGCATTTTGATGAGAAGGGCATAGAGCTTTGTGATGACAAGCATCATGGAGCTTTGGGATGACAAAGTCATGGAGCAATGTGATGAGAGGGTTCATGGAGCATTATGATGACGATGGCATGGAGCATTGTGATGCCAAAGGTCATGGACCTTTGTGATGACAAATGTCATGTAGCATTTTGATGACAAGGGCATGGTGCATTGTGATGAGTAGGACAGAAAGCAATGTGATGACAGGGTCACGAGGCAGTTGGATGAAAAGTGTCATGGAACATTTTGATGACAGGCGTTATGGATCATTGTGATGTCAAGGGTCATCGAGCATTGTAATGAAAAGTGTCATGGTGCATTTTGATGACAGGGGTTATAGTACATTGTGATGTCAGGGGTCATGGAGCAGTGTGATGATAAGGGCATGTAGCATTGTGATGACAGGGGTCATGGAACATTGTGATGACATGGGTGAGGTAGTATTGTGATGACTAGTGATGGAACATTGTGATATCAGTGCTGAGAGAGCATTTTGATGAGAATTGCATGGAGAAATTTGATGACAAGTTTTATGGAGCATTGTGATGACAAGCTTGTGGAGAATTGTGATGACAAGTGCATGGCATATTGTGATGACATATGTCATGAGCATTGTGCTGACAAGCACATGGAGCTTTTTGCTGACAATGGCATGGAGCATTGTGATGACAGAGGCATAACGAATTGGTCTGACAAGTTTCATGGATTATTGTGATGACAGTGGGCATGGCGAATTGTGATGACAAGGGCCTGGAGCATTGTGAGGACAAGTTTGTGGAGTATTGTGAAGACAGGTGTCCGGGAGCATTGTGATGACATATGTTCTGGTCCATTGTGATGAGAATGGCATGGGTAATTGTGATGCCAAGTGTCATGGAGGATTGTGATGTCAAACGTAATGGAGCGTTGTGATGACAAGGTCTTGGTGCATTGTGATGACAAGGGCCATTGAGAAGTTTGATGACAAGGTCGTGAAGCATTGTGATGACAACCGCATGTACCTTGCTATGACAGGGGTCATGGAGCATTGCGATTACAAATGCATGGAGAATAGTGATGACAAGAGCATGTAACATTGTGATGAGAAGTGTTTTGGAGCATTGTGATGACAAGGACTTGGAGAATTGTGATGACAAGGGACATGGAGCATTGTGAGGACCAGGGCATGGAGCACTGTGATGACATGAACGTGCAGCATTGTGATGATAAGTCCATGGATAATAGTGATGACGAGTGTCATGGAGCACTGTAATGGTAAGGGTCATGGAGCATTGTGAGGAGAGCTGTCATGGAGTATTGTGGTGACAGGGGTCATGGGGCATTGTGATGACAATTGTCATGGAGCTTTTTGATGACAAGCTTGTGGAATATTGTGATGACAATGGCATGGAGCATTGTGATGGAAAGGGTATGGATCATTGTGATGAAAAAGGCATGGATCCTTTTCATGACAGGATTCAAGGAGCATTCCGAAGACAAGAGTCAGGGAGCATTGTGATGACAAGTGTATTGAGCTTTGTGATGACAAAGGTCATGGAGCATTGAGATGACAAGGTCATGGAGTATGGTGATGACAGGCATCATGGAGCGTTGTGATGACAAGTCTTATGGAACATTGTGATCACACGTGTTTGGAGCATTGCGATGACAGAGTTCATGGATCATATTGATTTCAAGGAGCATGGATCTTTGTGATGAAAAGGGCATGAAGCAATGTGATCCCAAGATGCATGGAGGATTGTGATGACAATGGTAATGGAGGAATATGATGACAAACGCATGGAGCATTGTGATGAAAAGGTCATGTAGCGTTTTGCTGACAAAGGCATGGAGCATTGATATGACAAGTGTCATGGAGCACTGTGATGACAAACGTCACGTAGCATTGTGATTACAGGGGTCATGGAGCATTGGGATGACACGGCCAAGGATCATTGTGTTGACAAGTGTTATGGAGAATTTTGATGACAAGAGTCCCGGATCATTGTGTTTTCAGGGGTCATGGAGCGTTGTGATGACAGTGGTCATAGAGCATTGGGATGACAAGGGTCATGGAGCATTGTGATCATAAGGTCATGGAGCATTGGGCTGAAAATATTCATGGAGTATTGTGATGACAGGTGGCATGGAGCATTGTGATGACAAGGGAAGGGAGCATTGTGATGACAATGTCCTGGAGCATTTAATGAGAAGACCATGGAGCCATGTGATGACTAGTCTCATGGAGCATTCTCACGAAAAGCGGCATGGAGCATTGTGATTACTGTGGTCTTGGAGCATTGTGATGAATAGGGCATGGAGCATTGTGATGAAAAATGCATGGAGCCTTGCCATGACAGGGTTCCAAGAGCATATTGACATCAAGTGTCAGGGACCATTGTGATGAAAAGTGTATTGAGCATTGTGAAGCCAAACTCATGGAGCATTGTGATGAGAAGACCATGGATAATTTTGATGACGAGCGTCATGGGGCGTTGTGAGGACAAGTGTTATGGAACATTGTGATCACAAGGGATTGGAGCCTTGTGATGACAGAGGTCATGGAGCATTTTGAGTTCATTCTGATGACAATAGCATGAAGCACTATGATGATGTGCATGGTGCATTGTGATGACAGGGTTCATGGAACATTGAGATGAAAAGGGGCATGGAGCATTGTAGTTACAAGGGTCTTGGAGCTTTGTGATGACAAGGGCATGCAGCATTGTGATGAGAAGGCCATGGAGGTTTCTGATGACATGCGTCATGGAGCTTTGTGATGACAAGGGCATGGAGCATTGTGATGAGAAGACCATGGATAATGGTGATGACGAGCGTCATGAGGCGTTGTGATGAAAAGTGCTGGGAACATTGTGATCCCAAGGGTTTAGAGCATTGTGATGGCAGATGTCATGGAGCATTTTGATTTCATTTTGATTACAATAGCGTGAAGCAATAAGATGATGGACATGTTGCATTGTGATTACAGGGTTCTTGGAGCATTGTGATGACAAGGGCATGGAGCATTGTGATGAGAAGGCCATGGAGCATTCTGATGACTTGTGTCATGGAGATTTTGATGACAAGGGCATGAAGCACTGTTGTAACAGTGGTCTTAGAGCATTGTGATTACAAGGGTTATGGAGCCTTGTGATAAGAAGGCCGTGGAACATTGTGATGGCTGGGGTCATGGAGCATTGTTATGACAGTGGCAATGGAGCATTGTGATGACAAGGGCATGGAGCATTGGTCTGAAAAGTTTCATGGATTATTGTGATGAGAGTGGGCATGGAGCATTGTGATAACAAGGGCACGGAACACTGTGATACATGGGTCATGTAGGATTGTAACGACAAGGGAATGGAGAATTGTGATGACAAGAGCATGTAACATTGTGATGAGAAGTGTCATGGAGCATTGTGATGACAAAGATGTAGAGAATTGTGATGACAAGGGACATGGAGCATTGCGATGACCAGAGCATGGAGCATTGGTCTGACAAGTTTCATGGATTATTTGGATGACGAGTGTCAGGGAGCATTGTGATGACAACTCTCTTGAGCATTGTGATGACAAAGATCATGGATCACCCTGATGACATGTGTCATGGAGCATTGTGATGAGTAGGTCATGGAGCATTGGGCTGAAAATATTCATGGAGTATTGTGGTGACAGGTGTCATGGATCCTTTTGATAGCAAGGGAATGGAGCATTGTGATGACAAGGTCCTGGAGCATAGTGATGAGAAGACCATGGAGCCTTGTGATGACAAGTCTAATGGAGCATTCTGATGAAAAGGGGCATGGAACATTGTGATTACAGGTCCCTGGAGCATTGTAATGACAAGAGCAAGGAGCTTTGTGATGAGAAGGCCATGGAGCATTCTCATGATTTGTGTCATGGTGTTTTGTGATGACAAGGGCATGGACCATTGTGATTGCAGGCGTCTTGGAGCTTTGTGATGACAAGGGTCATGGAGCCTTGTGAGGAGAAGGCCATGGGACATTATGATGGCAGGGGTCATGGAGCATTGTTATGACGGGTGTAATGGAGCATTGTGATGAAAAGGGCACGGAACATAGGTCTATAAAATTTCATGGATTATTGTGATGACAGTGGGTATGGAGCATTGTGATGACAAGGGCTCGGAACACTGTGATACATGGGTCATGGGGGATTGTAATGACATGGGCATGGAGCATTGTGATGAGAAGGGCATCGAAAATTGTGATGACAAGCGTCATGGAACATTGTGATGACAAGGGCATGGAGCATATGATGAGAGGTTTCAGGGAGCATTGTGATGACAATGGCATGGAGCATTGTGATGCCAAGGGTCATGGATCTGTGTGATAACAAATGTCACGGAGCAGTTTGATGACAAGGGCATGGTGCATTGTGATGAGAAGGGCAGGGAGCATTGTGATGACAGGTGTTATGGAACATTATGAAGTCATGGTTCATGGAGAATTGTGATGATAGGGGCATGTAGCATGGTGATGACAGGTCTCATGGAACATTGTGAGATGACAAGTGTTTTGAGCATTGTGATGACAAACATCTTGGATCATTGAGATGACAAGGGCATGGAGTAGTGTGATGACAGGCATCATGGAGCATTGTGATGAGTGTGTTATGGAACATTGTGATCACAAGGCTTTGGAGCCTAGTGATGACAGAGGTCATGGATCATGTTGATTTCAAGGAGCATGGAACATTGTGATGACAAGGGCATGAAGCAATGTGATCCCAAGTTTCAGGGAGCATTGTGATGACAATGGTAATGGAGAATTGTGATGAGAATCACATGGAGCACTGCGATGACAAGGTCATGTAGCATTTTGCTGACAAAGGCATGGAGCATTGTGATGACAAGTGTCATGGAACATTGTGATAACAGGGGTCATAGAGCATTAGGATGACAAGAGCATGGACCATTTTGATGAGAAGAGTCATGGAGCATTTTGATGACAAGAGCCACAGATCATTGTGTTGTCAGGGGTCATTGAGCGTTGTGATGACAGTGGTCATGGAGCATTGGGCTGAAAATGTTCTTGGAGCATTGTGAACACAAGGGAATGGAGCATTGTGGTGACAATATCCTGGAGCATTGTGCTGAGATGACCATGGTGTCTTTTGATGACAAGTCTCATGGAGCAAGCTAATGGAAAGGGGCATGGAGCATTGTGATTACAGTTGTCTTGGAGCATTGTGATGACAAGAGCATGGAGCATTGTGATGAGAAGTCCATGGAACATTCTGATGACATGCATCATGGAGCTTTGTGATGACAATGGCAAGAGGCATTGTGATTACAGGGGTCTTGGAGCATTGTGATGAAAAAGGCATGGATCATTGTGATGACAAAGGCATGGAGCCTTGTCATGACAGGGTTCAAGGAACATACTGACCACAAGTGTCAGGGAGCATTGTGATGACAAGTGTCATGGAGCACTGTGATGACAAGCATCATGGAGCCTTGTGATAACCGGGATCTTGGAGCATTGTGATGAAAAGTGAATGCATCATTGTGATGAAAAAGGCATGGTGCCTTGTCATGACAGGTTTCAAGGAGCACCCAGACGACAAGTGTCAGGGAGCATTGTGATGAAAAGTGTATTGAGCATTGTGATGACAAAGGTCATGGAGCATTGTGATGAGAAGACCATGGATAATTGGGATGACGAGCGTCATGGGGCGTTGTGATGACAAGTGTTATGGAACATTGTGATCAAAAGGGTTTGGAGCATTGTGATGACAGAGGTCATGGAGCATTTTGATTTCATTGTGATGACAAAATCATGAAGCATTATGATGAAGGGCATGGTGCATTGTGATGATAGGGTTCATGGAGCACTGAGATGAAAAGTGTCATGGAGCATTGTTATGACAGGTATCTTGAAGCATTGTGATGACAAGGGCATGGAGCATTGTGATGAGAAGGCCAAGGAGAATTCTGATGACATGCGTCATGGATCTTCGTGATGACAAGGGCATAGAGCATTGTGATTACAGGGGTCTTGGAGCATTGAGATGAAAAGGGGCGTGGAGCATTGTGATTACAGTGGTAAAGGAGCATTGTGATGACAAGGGAATTGAGAATTGTGATGAAATAGGCATGGAACCTTTTCATGACAGGGTTCAAGGAGGATTCTGCTGACAAGTGTCTGGGAGCATTGTGATGACAAAAGTCATGAAGCACTGTGATGACAGGGGAAATGGAGCATTGTGATGAGAAGGTCATGGAGCATTGGGCTCAAAATATTCATGGAGTATTGTGATGACAAGGGAATGGAGCACTGTGATGACAAGGGAATGGAGCATTGAGATGAGTAGACCATGGAGCCTTGTGATGACAAGTCTCATGGAGCATTCTGATGAAAAGGGGTATGGAGCATTGTGATTACAGGGCTCTTGGAGCATTGTGATGACAATGGCGTGGAGCATTTTGATGAGAAGTCCATGGAGTTTTCTGATGATATGTGTCATGGAGTTTTGTGATGAAAAGGGCAAGGAGCTTTGTGATTACAGGGGTCTTGGAGCACTGTGATGACAATGGTCATGGAGCCTTGTGATGAACAGGCCGTGGAATATTTTGATGGCAGGGGTCATGGAGCAAACATTGTTATGACAGTGGTAATGGAGCATTGTGATGACAAAGGCATGGAGCATTTTGATGAGAAGGGTATCGAGCATTTTGATGACAAGCATCATGGAGCTTTGGGATGACAAAGTCATGGAGCAATGTGATGAGAGGGTTCATGGAGCATTGTGATGACAATGGCATGGAGCATTGTGATGCCAAACGTAATGGACCTTTGTGATGACAAATGTCATGCAGCATTTTGATGACAAGGGCATGGTGCATTGTGATGAGTAAGACAGAGAGAAATGTGATGACAGGGTCATCGAGCAGATGGATGAAAAGTGTCATGGAACATTTTGATGACAGGGGTTATGGATCATTGTGATATCAAGGGTCATCGAGCATTGTGATGAAAAGGGTCATGGTGCATTTTGATGGCAGGGGTTATAATACATGGTGATGTCAGCGGTCATGGAGCACTGTGATGATAAGTGCATGTAGCATTGTGATGACAGGGGTCATGGAACATTGTGATGACATGGTTGTGGGAGTATTGTGATGACCAGTGATGGAAAATTGTGATATCAGTGGTGAGAGAGCATTTTGATGAGAAGTGCTTGGAGAAATTTGAGGACAAGGTTTATGGAGCATTGTGATGACAAGCTTGTGGAGAATTGTGATGACAAGTGCATGGCATATTGTGATGACATGTGTCATGGAGCATTGTGCTGACAAGCATATGGAGCATTGTGGTGAAAATGGCATGGAGCATTGTGATGACAGAGGCATGACGAATTGGCCTGACAAGTTTCATGGATTATTGTGATGACAGTGGGCATGGTGAATTGTGATGAAAAGGGCACGGAGCATTGGCATGACAAGTTTATGGATTATTGTGAAGACAGGTGTCCGGGAGCATTGTGATGACATATGTTCTGGTCCATTGTGATGAGAATGGCATGGAGAATTGTGAGGCCAAGTGTCATGGAGGATTGTGATGTCAAACGTAATGGAGCATTGTGATGACAAGGTCTTGGAGCATTGTGATGACAAGGGCAAGGAGCATTGTGATGACAAGGGCCATTGAGAAGTTTGATGACAAGGTCTTGAAGCATTGTGATGACAAGCACATGTACCTTGCTATGACAGTGATCATGGAGCATTGCGATTACAAATGCATGGAGAATGGTGATGACAAGAGCATGTAACATTGTGATGAGAAGTGTTTTGGAGCATTATGATGACAAGGACGTAGAGAATTGTGATGACAGGGACATGGAGCATTGTGAGGACCAGGGCATGGAGCACTGTGATGACAAGAACGTGGAGCATTGTGATGAGAAGTCCATGGATAATTGTTATGACGAGTGTCATGGAGCACTGTAATGACAAGGGGCATGGAGCATTGTGAGGACAGGTGTCATGGAGCATTGTGGTGATAGGGGTCATGGAGCATTGTGAGGACAAGTGTCATGGAGCATTCTGATGACAAGCTTGTGGAGTATTGTGATGAAAATGGCATGGAGAATTGTGATGGAAAGGGTATGGATCATTGTAATGAAAAAGGCATGGATCCTTTTCATGACAGGATTCAAGGAGCATTCCGAAGACAAGTGTCACGGATCATTGTGATGACAGGTGTATTGAGCATTGTGATGACAAAGGTCATGGAGCATTGAGATGACAAGGGCATGGAGTATTGTGATGACAGGCATCATGGAGCGTTGTGATGACAAGTGTTATGGAACATTGTGATCACACGGGTTTGGAGCATTGTGATGACAGAGTTCATGGATCATATTGATATCAAGGAGCATGGATCTTTGTGATGACAAGGACATGAAGCAATGTGATCCCAAGATGCATGGAGGATTGTGATGACAATGGTAATGGAGGAATGTGATGACAAGCGCATGGAGCATTGTGATGAAAAGGTCATGTAGCGTTTTGGTGACAAAGGCATGGAGCATTGTCATGACAAGTGTCATGGAGCACTATGATGACAAACGTCACGTAGCATTGTGATTACAGGGGTCATGGAGCATTGGGATGGCACGGCCAAGGATCATTGTGTTGACAAGTGATATGGAGAATTTTGATGACAAGAGTCCCGGATCATTGTGTTGTCAGGGGTCATGGAGCGTTGTGATGACAGTTGTCATGGAGCATTAGGATGACAAGGGTCATGGAGCATTGTGATCATAAGGTTATGGAGCATTGGGCTGAAAATATTCATGGAGTATTGTGATGAGAGGTGTCATGGAGCATTGTGATGACAAGGGAATGGAGCATTGTGATGACAATGTCCTGGATCATTTAATGAGAAGACCATGGGGCCATGTGATGACAAGTCTCATGGAGCATTCTCACGAAAATCGGCATGGAGCATTGTGATTTCTGTGGTCTTGGAGCTTTGTGATGAATAGGGCATGGAGCCTTGTGATGAAAATGGCATGGAGCCTTGCCATGACAGGGTTCCAAGAGCATATTGACATCAAGTGTCAGGGA
Source organism: Mesoplodon densirostris (assembly GCF_025265405.1). Classification (NCBI taxonomy): domain Eukaryota; kingdom Metazoa; phylum Chordata; class Mammalia; order Artiodactyla; family Ziphiidae; genus Mesoplodon; species Mesoplodon densirostris. The sequence goes on from NC_082682.1 coordinate 6,852,687, forward strand.
CCACTGTGATGACAAGTGTATTGAGCATGGTGATTCCAAAGCTCATGGAGCATTGTGATGAGAACACCATGGATAATTTTGATGACAAGCGTCATGGGGAGTTGTGAGGACAAGTGTTATGGAACATTGTGATCACAAGGGATTGGAGCCTTGTGATGACAGAGGTCATGGAGCATTTTGAGTTCATTCTGATGACAATAGCATGAAGCTCTATGATGATGGGCATGGTGCATTGTGATGACAGTGTTCATGGAGCAATGAGATGAAAAGGTGCATGGAACATTGTAGTTACAAGTGTCTTGGAGCTTTGTGATGAGAAGGGCATGCAGCATTGTGATAAGAAGGCCATGGAGGATTCTGATGACATGCGTCATGGAGCTTTGTGATGACAAGAGCATGGAGCATTGTGATGAGAAGACCATGGATAATGGTGATGACGAGCGTCATGGGGCGTTGTGATGAAAAGTGTTATGGAACATTGAGATCTCAAGGCTTTAGAGCATTGTGATGGCAGATGTCATGGAGCATTTTGATTTCATTTTGGTTACAATAGCGTGAAGCAATATGATGATGGACATGTTGCATTGTGAATACAGGGTTCATGGAGCTTTGAGAGAAAAAGTGGCATGGAGCTTTGTGATTACAGGGTTTTTGGAGCATTGTGATGACAAGGGCACGGAACACTGTGATACATGGGTCATGTAGGATTGTAACGACAAGGGCATGGAGAATTGTGATGACAAGAGCTTGTAACATTGTGATGAGAAATGTCATGGAGCATTGTGATGACAAAGATGTAGAGAATTGTGATGACAAGGGACATGGAGCATTGTGATGACCAGAGCATAGACCATTGGTCTGACAAGTTTCATGGATTATTGTGATGACAAATGTCATGGAGCATTTTAGATGACTATTGCGTGGGGCATTGTGATGGGAAGAGAAGGGAGCATTGTGATGACAAGGTTTATGGAGCATTGTGATGACAAGGTTGTGGTGCATTGTGATGACAAGCGCAAGTCACATTTTGATGCCATGGGTCATGGAGCACAGTGCTGACAAGGTCATTCAGCTTTGTTATGACAAGGGTCATGGAGCATTGAGATGAAAAGGGACATGGAGCATTGTGATTACAGGGGTCTAGGAGCTTTGGATGACAGAGGTCATGGATCATTTTGATTTGATTGTGATGACAATAGCCTGAAGCATTATGATGATGGGCATTGTCCATTGAGATGACAGGTGTAATGGAGCATTGAGATGAAAAGGGGCATGGAGCACTGTGATTACAGTGGTACAGGAGCATTGTGATGACAAGAGCATGGAGCATTGTGATGAAAAGTGCTTGGAGCCTTTTCATGACATGTTTCAAGGAGCATTCTGAAGACGAGTGTCAGGGAGCATTGTGATGACAACTCTCTTTAGCATTGTGATGACAAAGATCATGGAGCACTGTGATGACAGGTGTCATGGAGCATTGTGATGAGAAGGTCATGGAGCATTGGGCTGAAAATATTCATGGAGTATTGTGGTGAGAGGGTTCATGGATCCTTTGGATGGCAATGGAATGGAGCATTGTGATGACAAGGTCCTGGAGTATTGTGAAGAGAAGACCATGGAGCCTTTTGATGACAAGTCTAATGGAGCATTCTGATGAAAAGGGGCATGGAGCATTGTGATTACAGGGCCCTGGAGCCTTGTAATGACAAGAGCAAGGAGCATTGTGATGAGAAGGCCATGGAGCATTCTCTTGATTTGTGTCATGGTGTTTTGTGATGACAAGGGCATGGACCATTGTGATTGCAGGCGTCTTGGAGCATTGTGATGACAAGGGTCATCGAGCCTTGTGAGGAGAAGGCCGTGGGACATTATGATGGCGGGGGTCATTGAGCATTGTTATGACGGGGGTAATGGAGCATAGTGATGAAAAGGTCACGGTACATAGGTCTATAAAATTTCATGGATTATTGTGATGACAGTGGGTATGGAGCATTGTGATGACAAGGGCTCCGAACACTGTGATACATGGGTCATGGAGGATTGTAAGACATGGGCATGAAGCATTGTGATGAGAAGGGCATTGAGAATTGTGATGACAAGCGTCATGGAGCTTTGTGATGACAAGGGTCATGGAGCTGTGTGATAACAAATGTCATGGAGCAGTTTGATGACAAGGGCATGGTGCATTGTGATGCTAGGGTTCATGGAGCACTGACATGAAAAGTGTCATGGAGCATCGTTATGACAGGGGTCTTGGAGGATTGTGATGACAAGGACATGGAGCATTGTGATGAGAAGGCCAGGGAGAATTCTGATGACATCCGTCATGGAGCTTCGTGATGACAAGGGCATAGAGCATTATGATTACAGGGGTCTTGGAGCATTGAGATGAAAAGGGGCATGGTGCATTTTGATTACAGGTGTAATGGAGCATTGTGATGACAAGGGAATCGAGCATTGTGATGAAATAGGCATGGAACCTTTTCATGAAAGGGTTCAAGGAGGATTCTGATGACAAGTGTCAGGGAGCATTGCGATGACAATAGTCATGAAGCACTGTGATGACAGGGCTAATGGAGCATTGTGATGAGAATGTCATGGAGCATTGGGCTGAAAATGTTCATGGAGTTTTGTGATGAGAGGTGCCATGGACCCTTGTGATGACAAGGGATTGGAGCATTGAAATGAGAAGAACATGGAGCCTTGTGATGACAAGTCTCATGGAGCATTCTGATGAAAAGGGGCATGGAGCTTTGTGATTACAGGGGTCATGGAGCATTGTGATGACAATGGCATGGAGCAATTTGATGTGAAGGCCATGGAGCTTTCTGATGATATGTGTCATGGAGTTTTGTGATGAAAAGTGCATGGAGCATTGTGATTACATGGATCTTGGGGCACTGTGATGACAAAGGTAATGGAGCCTTGTGATGAAAAGGCCGTGGAACATCTTGATGGCATGGGTCATGGAGCATTGTTATGACAATGGTAATGGAGCATTGTGATGACAAAGTCATGGAGCATTTTGATGAGAAGGGCATAGAGCTTTGTGATGACAAGCATCATGGAGCTTTGGGATGACAAAGTCATGGAGCAATGTGATGAGAGGGTTCATGGAGCATTATGATGACGATGGCATGGAGCATTGTGATGCCAAAGGTCATGGACCTTTGTGATGACAAATGTCATGTAGCATTTTGATGACAAGGGCATGGTGCATTGTGATGAGTAGGACAGAAAGCAATGTGATGACAGGGTCACGAGGCAGTTGGATGAAAAGTGTCATGGAACATTTTGATGACAGGCGTTATGGATCATTGTGATGTCAAGGGTCATCGAGCATTGTAATGAAAAGTGTCATGGTGCATTTTGATGACAGGGGTTATAGTACATTGTGATGTCAGGGGTCATGGAGCAGTGTGATGATAAGGGCATGTAGCATTGTGATGACAGGGGTCATGGAACATTGTGATGACATGGGTGAGGTAGTATTGTGATGACTAGTGATGGAACATTGTGATATCAGTGCTGAGAGAGCATTTTGATGAGAATTGCATGGAGAAATTTGATGACAAGTTTTATGGAGCATTGTGATGACAAGCTTGTGGAGAATTGTGATGACAAGTGCATGGCATATTGTGATGACATATGTCATGGAGCATTGTGCTGACAAGCACATGGAGCTTTTTGCTGACAATGGCATGGAGCATTGTGATGACAGAGGCATAACGAATTGGTCTGACAAGTTTCATGGATTATTGTGATGACAGTGGGCATGGCGAATTGTGATGACAAGGGCCTGGAGCATTGTGAGGACAAGTTTGTGGAGTATTGTGAAGACAGGTGTCCGGGAGCATTGTGATGACATATGTTCTGGTCCATTGTGATGAGAATGGCATGGGTAATTGTGATGCCAAGTGTCATGGAGGATTGTGATGTCAAACGTAATGGAGCGTTGTGATGACAAGGTCTTGGTGCATTGTGATGACAAGGGCCATTGAGAAGTTTGATGACAAGGTCGTGAAGCATTGTGATGACAACCGCATGTACCTTGCTATGACAGGGGTCATGGAGCATTGCGATTACAAATGCATGGAGAATAGTGATGACAAGAGCATGTAACATTGTGATGAGAAGTGTTTTGGAGCATTGTGATGACAAGGACTTGGAGAATTGTGATGACAAGGGACATGGAGCATTGTGAGGACCAGGGCATGGAGCACTGTGATGACATGAACGTGCAGCATTGTGATGATAAGTCCATGGATAATAGTGATGACGAGTGTCATGGAGCACTGTAATGGTAAGGGTCATGGAGCATTGTGAGGAGAGCTGTCATGGAGTATTGTGGTGACAGGGGTCATGGGGCATTGTGATGACAATTGTCATGGAGCTTTTTGATGACAAGCTTGTGGAATATTGTGATGACAATGGCATGGAGCATTGTGATGGAAAGGGTATGGATCATTGTGATGAAAAAGGCATGGATCCTTTTCATGACAGGATTCAAGGAGCATTCCGAAGACAAGAGTCAGGGAGCATTGTGATGACAAGTGTATTGAGCTTTGTGATGACAAAGGTCATGGAGCATTGAGATGACAAGGTCATGGAGTATGGTGATGACAGGCATCATGGAGCGTTGTGATGACAAGTCTTATGGAACATTGTGATCACACGTGTTTGGAGCATTGCGATGACAGAGTTCATGGATCATATTGATTTCAAGGAGCATGGATCTTTGTGATGAAAAGGGCATGAAGCAATGTGATCCCAAGATGCATGGAGGATTGTGATGACAATGGTAATGGAGGAATATGATGACAAACGCATGGAGCATTGTGATGAAAAGGTCATGTAGCGTTTTGCTGACAAAGGCATGGAGCATTGATATGACAAGTGTCATGGAGCACTGTGATGACAAACGTCACGTAGCATTGTGATTACAGGGGTCATGGAGCATTGGGATGACACGGCCAAGGATCATTGTGTTGACAAGTGTTATGGAGAATTTTGATGACAAGAGTCCCGGATCATTGTGTTTTCAGGGGTCATGGAGCGTTGTGATGACAGTGGTCATAGAGCATTGGGATGACAAGGGTCATGGAGCATTGTGATCATAAGGTCATGGAGCATTGGGCTGAAAATATTCATGGAGTATTGTGATGACAGGTGGCATGGAGCATTGAGATCACAAGGGAAGGGAGCATTGTGATGACAATGTCCTGGAGCATTTAATGAGAAGACCATGGAGCCATGTGATGACTAGTCTCATGGAGCATTCTCACGAAAAGCGGCATGGAGCATTGTGATTACTGTGGTCTTGGAGCATTGTGATGAATAGGGCATGGAGCATTGTGATGAAAAATGCATGGAGCCTTGCCATGACAGGGTTCCAAGAGCATATTGACATCAAGTGTCAGGGACCATTGTGATGAAAAGTGTATTGAGCATTGTGAAGCCAAACTCATGGAGCATTGTGATGAGAAGACCATGGATAATTTTGATGACGACCGTCATGGGGCGTTGTGAGGACAAGTGTTATGGAACATTGTGATCACAAGGGATTGGAGCCTAGTGATGACAGAGGTCATGGAGCATTTTGAGTTCATTCTGATGACAATAGCATGAAGCACTATGATGATGGGCATGGTGCATTGTGATGACAGGGTTCATGGAACATTGAGATGAAAAGGGGCATGGAGCATTGTAGTTACAAGGGTCTTGGAGCTTTGTGATGACAAGGGCATGCAGCATTGTGATGAGAAGGCCATGGAGGTTTCTGATGACATGCGTCATGGAGCTTTGTGATGACAAGGGCATGGAGCATTGTGATGAGAAGACCATGGATAATGGTGATGACGAGCGTCATGAGGCGTTGTGATGAAAAGTGCTGGGAACATTGTGATCCCAAGGGTTTAGAGCATTGTGATGGCAGATGTCATGGAGCATTTTGATTTCATTTTGATTACAATAGCGTGAAGCAATAAGATGATGGACATGTTGCATTGTGATTACAGGGTTCTTGGAGCATTGTGATGACAAGGGCATGGAGCATTGTGATGAGAAGGCCATGGAGCATTCTGATGACTTGTGTCATGGAGATTTTGATGACAAGGGCATGAAGCACTGTTGTAACAGTGGTCTTAGAGCATTGTGATTACAAGGGTTATGGAGCCTTGTGATAAGAAGGCCGTGGAACATTGTGATGGCTGGGGTCATGGAGCATTGTTATGACAGTGGCAATGGAGCATTGTGATGACAAGGGCATGGAGCATTGGTCTGAAAAGTTTCATGGATTATTGTGATGAGAGTGGGCATGGAGCATTGTGATAACAAGGGCACGGAACACTGTGATACATGGGTCATGTAGGATTGTAACGACAAGGGAATGGAGAATTGTGATGACAAGAGCATGTAACATTGTGATGAGAAGTGTCATGGAGCATTGTGATGACAAAGATGTAGAGAATTGTGATGACAAGGGACATGGAGCATTGCGATGACCAGAGCATGGAGCATTGGTCTGACAAGTTTCATGGATTATTTGGATGACGAGTGTCAGGGAGCATTGTGATGACAACTCTCTTGAGCATTGTGATGACAAAGATCATGGATCACTCTGATGACATGTGTCATGGAGCATTGTGATGAGTAGGTCATGGAGCATTGGGCTGAAAATATTCATGGAGTATTGTGGTGACAGGTGTCATGGATCCTTTTGATAGCAAGGGAATGGAGCATTGTGATGACAAGGTCCTGGAGCATAGTGATGAGAAGACCATGGAGCCTTGTGATGACAAGTCTAATGGAGCATTCTGATGAAAAGGGGCATGGAGCATTGTGATTACAGGGCCCTGGAGCATTGTAATGACAAGAGCAAGGAGCTTTGTGATGAGAAGGCCATGGAGCATTCTCATGATTTGTGTCATGGTGTTTTGTGATGACAAGGGCATGGACCATTGTGATTGCAGGCGTCTTGGAGCTTTGTGATGACAAGGGTCATGGAGCCTTGTGAGGAGAAGGCCGTGGGACATTATGATGGCAGGGGTCATGGAGCATTGTTATGACGGGTGTAATGGAGCATTGTGATGAAAAGGGCACGGAACATAGGTCTATAAAATTTCATGGATTATTGTGATGACAGTGGGTATGGAGCATTGTGATGACAAGGGCTCGGAACACTGTGATACATGGGTCATGGAGGATTGTAATGACATGGGCATGGAGCATTGTGATGAGAAGGGCATCGAGAATTGTGATGACAAGCGTCATGGAACATTGTGATGACAAGGGCATGGAGCATATGATGAGAGGTTTCAGGGAACATTGTGATGACAATGGCATGGAGCATTGTGATGCCAAGGGTCATGGATCTGTGTGATAACAAATGTCACGGAGCAGTTTGATGACAAGGGCATGGTGCATTGTGATGAGAAGGGCAGGGAGCATTGTGATGACAGGTGTTATGGAACATTATGAAGTCATGGCTCATGGAGAATTGTGATGATAGGGGCATGTAGCATGGTGATGACAGGTCTCATGGAACATTGTGAGATGACAAGTGTTTTGAGCATTGTGATGACAAACATCTTGGATCATTGAGATGACAAGGGCATGGAGTAGTGTGATGACAGGCATCATGGAGCATTGTGATGAGTGTGTTATGGAACATTGTGATCACAAGGCTTTGGAGCCTAGTGATGACAGAGGTCATGGATCATGTTGATTTCAAGGAGCATGGAACATTGTGATGACAAGGGCATGAAGCAATGTGATCCCAAGTTTCAGGGAGGATTGTGATGACAATGGTAATGGAGAATTGTGATGAGAATCACATGGAGCACTGCGATGACAAGGTCATGTAGCATTTTGCTGACAAAGGCATGGAGCATTGTGATGACAAGTGTCATGGAACATTGTGATAACAGGGGTCATAGAGCATTAGGATGACAAGAGCATGGACCATTTTGATGAGAAGAGTCATGGAGCATTTTGATGACAAGAGCCACAGATCATTGTGTTGTCAGGGGTCATTGAGCGTTTTGATGACAGTGGTCATGGAGCATTGGGCTGAAAATGTTCTTGGAGCATTGTGAACACAAGGGAATGGAGCATTGTGGTGACAATATCCTGGAGCATTGTGCTGAGATGACCATGGTGTCTTTTGATGACAAGTCTCATGGAGCAAGCTAATGGAAAGGGGCATGGAGCATTGTGATTACAGTTGTCTTGGAGCATTGTGATGACAAGAGCATGGAGCATTGTGATGAGAAGTCCATGGAACATTCTGATGACATGCATCATGGAGCTTTGTGATGACAATGGCAAGAGGCATTGTGATTACAGGGGTCTTGGAGCATTGTGATGAAAAAGGCATGGATCATTGTGATGACAAAGGCATGGAGCCTTGTCATGACAGGGTTCAAGGAACATACTGACGACAAGTGTCAGGGAGCATTGTAATGACAAGTGTCATGGAGCACTGTGATGACAAGCATCATGGAGCCTTGTGATAACCGGGATCTTGGAGCATTGTGATGAAAAGTGAATGCATCATTGTGATGAAAAAGGCATGGTGCCTTGTCATGACAGGTTTCAAGGAGCACCCAGACGACAAGTGTCAGGGAGCATTGTGATGAAAAGTGTATTGAGCATTGTGATGACAAAGGTCATGGAGCATTGTGATGAGAAGACCATGGATAATTGGGATGACGAGCGTCATGGGGCGTTGTGATGACAAGTGTTATGGAACATTGTGATCAAAAGGGTTTGGAGCATTGTGATGACAGAGGTCATGGAGCATTTTGATTTCATTGTGATGACAAAATCATGAAGCATTATGATGAAGGGCATGGTGCATTGTGATGATAGGGTTCATGGAGCACTGAGATGAAAAGTGTCATGGAGCATTGTTATGACAGGTATCTTGAAGCATTGTGATGACAAGGGCATGGAGCATTGTGATGAGAAGGCCAAGGAGAATTCTGATGACATGCGTCATGGATCTTCGTGATGACAAGGGCATAGAGCATTGTGATTACAGGGGTCTTGGAGCATTGAGATGAAAAGGGGCGTGGAGCATTGTGATTACAGTGGTAAAGGAGCATTGTGATGACAAGGGAATTGAGAATTGTGATGAAATAGGCATGGAACCTTTTCATGACAGGGTTCAAGGAGGATTCTGCTGACAAGTGTCTGGGAGCATTGTGATGACAAAAGTCATGAAGCACTGTGATGACAGGGGAAATGGAGCATTGTGATGAGAAGGTCATGGAGCATTGGGCTCAAAATATTCATGGAGTATTGTGATGACAAGGGAATGGAGCACTGTGATGACAAGGGAATGGAGCATTGAGATGAGTAGACCATGGAGCCTTGTGATGACAAGTCTCATGGAGCATTCTGATGAAAAGGGGTATGGAGCATTGTGATTACAGGGCTCTTGGAGCATTGTGATGACAATGGCGTGGAGCATTTTGATGAGAAGTCCATGGAGTTTTCTGATGATATGTGTCATGGAGTTTTGTGATGAAAAGGGCAAGGAGCTTTGTGATTACAGGGGTCTTGGAGCACTGTGATGACAATGGTCATGGAGCCTTGTGATGAACAGGCCGTGGAATATTTTGATGGCAGGGGTCATGGAGCAAACATTGTTATGACAGTGGTAATGGAGCATTGTGATGACAAAGGCATGGAGCATTTTGATGAGAAGGGTATCGAGCATTTTGATGACAAGCATCATGGAGCTTTGGGATGACAAAGTCATGGAGCAATGTGATGAGAGGGTTCATGGAGCATTGTGATGACAATGGCATGGAGCATTGTGATGCCAAACGTAATGGACCTTTGTGATGACAAATGTCATGCAGCATTTTGATGACAAGGGCATGGTGCATTGTGATGAGTAAGACAGAGAGAAATGTGATGACAGGGTCATCGAGCAGATGGATGAAAAGTGTCATGGAACATTTTGATGACAGGGGTTATGGATCATTGTGATATCAAGGGTCATCGAGCATTGTGATGAAAAGGGTCATGGTGCATTTTGATGGCAGGGGTTATAATACATGGTGATGTCAGCGGTCATGGAGCACTGTGATGATAAGTGCATGTAGCATTGTGATGACAGGGGTCATGGAACATTGTGATGACATGGTTGTGGGAGTATTGTGATGACCAGTGATGGAAAATTGTGATATCAGTGGTGAGAGAGCATTTTGATGAGAAGTGCTTGGAGAAATTTGAGGACAAGGTTTATGGAGCATTGTGATGACAAGCTTGTGGAGAATTGTGATGACAAGTGCATGGCATATTGTGATGACATGTGTCATGGAGCATTGTGCTGACAAGCATATGGAGCATTGTGGTGACAATGGCATGGAGCATTGTGATGACAGAGGCATGACGAATTGGCCTGACAAGTTTCATGGATTATTGTGATGACAGTGGGCATGGTGAATTGTGATGAAAAGGGCACGGAGCATTGGCATGACAAGTTTATGGATTATTGTGAAGACAGGTGTCCGGGAGCATTGTGATGACATATGTTCTGGTCCATTGTGATGAGAATGGCATGGAGAATTGTGAGGCCAAGTGTCATGGAGGATTGTGATGTCAAACGTAATGGAGCGTTGTGATGACAAGGTCTTGGAGCATTGTGATGACAAGGGCAAGGAGCATTGTGATGACAAGGGCCATTGAGAAGTTTGATGACAAGGTCTTGAAGCATTGTGATGACAAGCACATGTACCTTGCTATGACAGTGATCATGGAGCATTGCGATTACAAATGCATGGAGAATGGTGATGACAAGAGCATGTAACATTGTGATGAGAAGTGTTTTGGAGCATTGTGATGACAAGGACGTAGAGAATTGTGATGACAGGGACATGGAGCATTGTGAGGACCAGGGCATGGAGCACTGTGATGACAAGAACGTGGAGCATTGTGATGAGAAGTCCATGGATAATTGTTATGACGAGTGTCATGGAGCACTGTAATGACAAGGGGCATGGAGCATTGTGAGTACAGGTGTCATGGAGCATTGTGGTGATAGGGGTCATGGAGCATTGTGAGGACAAGTGTCATGGAGCATTCTGCTGACAAGCTTGTGGAGTATTGTGATGAAAATGGCATGGAGAATTGTGATGGAAAGGGTATGGATCATTGTAATGAAAAAGGCATGGATCCTTTTCATGACAGGATTCAAGGAGCATTCCGAAGACAAGTGTTACGGATCATTGTGATGACAGGTGTATTGAGCATTGTGATGACAAAGGTCATGGAGCATTGAGATGACAAGGGCATGGAGTATTGTGATGACAGGCATCATGGAGCGTTGTGAGGACAAGTGTTATGGAACATTGTGATCACACTGGTTTGGAGCATTGCGATGACAGAGTTCATGGATCATATTGATATCAAGGAGCATGGATCTTTGTGATGACAAGGACATGAAGCAATGTGATCCCAAGATGCATGGAGGATTGTGATGACAATGGTAATGGAGGAATGTGATGACAAGCGCATGGAGCATTGTGATGAAAAGGTCATGTAGCGTTTTGGTGACAAAGGCATGGAGCATTGTCATGACAAGTGTCATGGAGCACTATGATGACAAACGTCACGTAGCATTGTGATTTCAGGGGTCATGGAGCATTGGGATGGCACGGCCAAGGATCATTGTGTTGACAAGTGATATGGAGAATTTTGATGACAAGAGTCCCGGGTCATTGTGTTGTCAGGGGTCATGGAGCGTTGTGATGACAGTTGTCATGGAGCATTGGGATGACAAGGGTCATGGAGCATTGTGATCATAAGGTTATGGAGCATTGGGCTGAAAATGTTCATGGAGTATTGTGATGAGAGGTGTCATGGAGCATTGTGATGACAAGGGAATGGAGCATTGTGATGACAATGTCCTGGAGCATTTAATGAGAAGACCATGGAGCCATGTGATGACAAGTCTCATGGAGCATTCTCACGAAAATCGGCATGGAGCATTGTGATTTCTGTGGTCTTGGAGCTTTGTGATGAATAGGGCATGGAGCCTTGTGATGAAAATGACATGGAGCCTTGCCATGACAGGGTTCCAAGAGCATATTGACATCAAGTGTCAGGGATCACTGTGATGACAAGTGTATTGAGCATGGTGATTCCAAAGCTCATGGAGCATTGTGATGAGAACACCATGGATAATTTTGATGACAAGCGTCATGGGGAGTTGTGAGGACAAGTGTTATGGAACATTGTGATCACAAGGGATTGGAGCCTTGTGATGACAGAGGTCATGGAGCATTTTGAGTTCATTCTGATGACAATAGCATGAAGCTCTATGATGATGGGCATGGTGCATTGTGATGACAGTGTTCATGGAGCAATGAGATGAAAAGGTGCATGGAACATTGTAGTTACAAGTGTCTTGGAGCTTTGTGATGAGAAGGGCATGCAGCATTGTGATAAGAAGGCCATGGAGGATTCTGATGACATGCGTCATGGAGCTTTGTGATGACAAGAGCATGGAGCATTGTGATGAGAAGACCATGGATAATGGTGATGACGAGCGTCATGGGGCGTTGTGATGAAAAGTGTTATGGAACATTGAGATCTCAAGGCTTTAGAGCATTGTGATGGCAGATGTCATGGAGCATTTTGATTTCATTTTGGTTACAATAGCGTGAAGCAATATGATGATGGACATGTTGCATTGTGAATACAGGGTTCATGGAGCTTTGAGAGAAAAAGTGGCATGGAGCTTTGTGATTACAGGGTTTTTGGAGCATTGTGATGACAAGGGCACGGAACACTGTGATACATGGGTCATGTAGGATTGTAACGACAAGGGCATGGAGAATTGTGATGACAAGAGCTTGTAACATTGTGATGAGAAGTGTCATGGAGCATTGTGATGACAAAGATGTAGAGAATTGTGATGACAAGGGACATGGAGCATTGTGATGACCAGAGCATAGACCATTGGTCTGACAAGTTTCATGGATTATTGTGATGACAAATGTCATGGAGCATTTTAGATGACTATTGCGTGGGGCATTGTGATGGGAAGAGAAGGGAGCATTGTGATGACAAGGTTTATGGAGCATTGTGATGACAAGGTTGTGGTGCATTGTGATGACAAGCGCAAGTCACATTTTGATGCCATGGGTAATGGAGCACAGTGCTGACAAGGTCATTCAGCTTTGTTATGACAAGGGTCATGGAGCATTGAGATGAAAAGGGACATGGAGCATTGTGATTACAGGGGTCTAGGAGCTTTGGATGACAGAGGTCATGGATCATTTTGATTTGATTGTGATGACAATAGCCTGAAGCATTATGATGATGGGCATTGTCCATTGAGATGACAGGTGTAATGGAGCATTGAGATGAAAAGGGGCATGGAGCATTGTGATTACAGTGGTACAGGAGCATTGTGATGACAAGAGCATGGAGCATTGTGATGAAAAGTGCTTGGAGCCTTTTCATGACATGTTTCAAGGAGCATTCTGAAGACGAGTGTCAGGGAGCATTGTGATGACAACTCTCTTTAGCATTGTGATGACAAAGATCATGGAGCACTGTGATGACAGGTGTCATGGAGCATTGTGATGAGAAGGTCATGGAGCATTGGGCTGAAAATATTCATTGAGTATTGTGGTGAGAGGGTTCATGGATCCTTTGGATGGCAATGGAATGGAGCATTGTGATGACAAGGTCCTGGAGTATTGTGAAGAGAAGACCATGGAGCCTTTTGATGACAAGTCTAATGGAGCATTCTGATGAAAAGGGGCATGGAGCATTGTGATTACAGGGCCCTGGAGCCTTGTAATGACAAGAGCAAGGAGCATTGTGATGAGAAGGCCATGGAGCATTCTCTTGATTTGTGTCATGGTGTTTTGTGATGACAAGGGCATGGACCATTGTGATTGCAGGCGTCTTGGAGCATTGTGATGACAAGGGTCATCGAGCCTTGTGAGGAGAAGGCCGTGGGACATTATGATGGCGGGGGTCATTGAGCATTGTTATGACGGGGGTAATGGAGCATAGTGATGAAAAGGTCACGGTACATAGGTCTATAAAATTTCATGGATTATTGTGATGACAGTGGGTATGGAGCATTGTGATGACAAGGGCTCCGAACACTGTGATACATGGGTCATGGAGGATTGTAAGACATGGGCATGAAGCATTGTGATGAGAAGGGCATTGAGAATTGTGATGACAAGCGTCATGGAGCTTTGTGATGACAAGGGTCATGGAGCTGTGTGATAACAAATGTCATGGAGCAGTTTGATGACAAGGGCATGGTGCATTGTGATGCTAGGGTTCATGGAGCACTGACATGAAAAGTGTCATGGAGCATCGTTATGACAGGGGTCTTGGAGGATTGTGATGACAAGGACATGGAGCATTGTGATGAGAAGGCCAGGGAGAATTCTGATGACATCCGTCATGGAGCTTCGTGATGACAAGGGCATAGAGCATTATGATTACAGGGGTCTTGGAGCATTGAGATGAAATGGGGCATGGTGCATTTTGATTACAGGTGTAATGGAGCATTGTGATGACAAGGGAATCGAGCATTGTGATGAAATAGGCATGGAACCTTTTCATGAAAGGGTTCAAGGAGGATTCTGATGACAAGTGTCAGGGAGCATTGCGATGACAATAGTCATGAAGCACTGTGATGACAGGTCTAATGGAGCATTGTGATGAGAATGTCATGGAGCATTGGGCTGAAAATGTTCATGGAGTATTGTGATGAGAGGTGCCATGGACCCTTGTGATGACAAGGGATTGGAGCATTGAAATGAGAAGAACATGGAGCCTTGTGATGACAAGTCTCATGGAGCATTCTGATGAAAAGGGGCATGGAGCATTGTGATTACAGGGGTCATGGAGCATTGTGATGACAATGGCATGGAGCAATTTGATGTGAAGGCCATGGAGCTTTCTGATGATATGTGTCATGGAGTTTTGTGATGAAAAGTGCATGGAGCATTGTGATTACATGGATCTTGGGGCACTGTGATGACAAAGGTAATGGAGCCTTGTGATGAAAAGGCCGTGGAACATCTTGATGGCATGGGTCATGGAGCATTGTTATGACAATGGTAATGGAGCATTGTGATGACAAAGTCATGGAGCATTTTGATGAGAAGGGCATAGAGCTTTGTGATGACAAGCATCATGGAGCTTTGGGATGACAAAGTCATGGAGCAATGTGATGAGAGGGTTCATGGAGCATTATGATGACGATGGCATGGAGCATTGTGATGCCAAAGGTCATGGACCTTTGTGATGACTAATGTCATGTAGCATTTTGATGACAAGGGCATGGTGCATTGTGATGAGTAGGACAGAAAGCAATGTGATGACAGGGTCACGAGGCAGTTGGATGAAAAGTGTCATGGAACATTTTGATGACAGGCGTTATGGATCATTGTGATGTCAAGGGTCATCGAGCATTGTAATGAAAAGTGTCATGGTGCATTTTGATGACAGGGGTTATAGTACATTGTGATGTCAGGGGTCATGGAGCAGTGTGATGATAAGGGCATGTAGCATTGTGATGACAGGGGTCATGGAACATTGTGATGACATGGGTGAGGTAGTATTGTGATGACTAGTGATGTAACATTGTGATATCAGTGCTGAGAGAGCATTTTGATGAGAATTGCATGGAGAAATTTGATGACAAGTTTTATGGAGCATTGTGATGACAAGCTTGTGGAGAATTGTGATGACAAGTGCATGGCATATTGTGATGACATATGTCATGGAGCATTGTGCTGACAAGCACATGGAGCTTTTTGCTGACAATGGCATGGAGCATTGTGATGACAGAGGCATAACGAATTGGTCTGACAAGTTTCATGGATTATTGTGATGACAGTGGGCATGGCGAATTGTGATGACAAGGGCCTGGAGCATTGTGAGGACAAGTTTGTGGAGTATTGTGAAGACAGGTGTCCGGGAGCATTGTGATGACATATGTTCTGGTCCATTGTGATGAGAATGGCATGGGTAATTGTGATGCCAAGTGTCATGGAGGATTGTGATGTCAAACGTAATGGAGCGTTGTGATGACAAGGTCTTGGTGCATTGTGATGACAAGGGCCATTGAGAAGTTTGATGACAAGGTCGTGAAGCATTGTGATGACAACCGCATGTACCTTGCTATGACAGGGGTCATGGAGCATTGCGATTACAAATGCATGGAGAATAGTGATGACAAGAGCATGTAACATTGTGATGAGAAGTGTTTTGGAGCATTGTGATGACAAGGACTTGGAGAATTGTGATGACAAGGGACATGGAGCATTGTGAGGACCAGGGCATGGAGCACTGTGATGACATGAACGTGCAGCATTGTGATGATAAGTCCATGGATAATAGTGATGACGAGTGTCATGGAGCACTGTAATGGTAAGGGTCATGGAGCATTGTGAGGAGAGCTGTCATGGAGTATTGTGGTGACAGGGGTCATGGGGCATTGTGATGACAATTGTCATGGAGCTTTTTGATGACAAGCTTGTGGAATATTGTGATGACAATGGCATGGAGCATTGTGATGGAAAGGGTATGGATCATTGTGATGAAAAAGGCATGGATCCTTTTCATGACAGGATTCAAGGAGCATTCCGAAGACAAGAGTCAGGGAGCATTGTGATGACAAGTGTATTGAGCTTTGTGATGACAAAGGTCATGGAGCATTGAGATGACAAGGTCATGGAGTATGGTGATGACAGGCATCATGGAGCGTTGTGATGACAAGTCTTATGGAACATTGTGATCACACGTGTTTGGAGCATTGCGATGACAGAGTTCATGGATCATATTGATTTCAAGGAGCATGGATCTTTGTGATGAAAAGGGCATGAAGCAATGTGATCCCAAGATGCATGGAGGATTGTGATGACAATGGTAATGGAGGAATATGATGACAAACGCATGGAGCATTGTGATGAAAAGGTCATGTAGCGTTTTGCTGACAAAGGCATGGAGCATTGATATGACAAGTGTCATGGAGCACTGTGATGACAAACGTCACGTAGCATTGTGATTACAGGGGTCATGGAGCATTGGGATGACACGGCCAAGGATCATTGTGTTGACAAGTGTTATGGAGAATTTTGATGACAAGAGTCCCGGATCATTGTGTTTTCAGGGGTCATGGAGCGTTGTGATGACAGTGGTCATAGAGCATTGGGATGACAAGGGTCATGGAGCATTGTGATCATAAGGTCATGAAGCATTGGGCTGAAAATATTCATGGAGTATTGTGATGACAGGTGGCATGGAGCATTGAGATCACAAGGGAAGGGAGCATTGTGATGACAATGTCCTGGAGCATTTAATGAGAAGACCATGGAGCCATGTGATGACTAGTCTCATGGAGCATTCTCACGAAAAGCGGCATGGAGCATTGTGATTACTGTGGTCTTGGAGCATTGTGATGAATAGGGCATGGAGCATTGTGATGAAAAATGCATGGAGCCTTGCCATGACAGGGTTCCAAGAGCATATTGACATCAAGTGTCAGGGACCATTGTGATGAAAAGTGTATTGAGCATTGTGAAGCCAAACTCATGGAGCATTGTGATGAGAAGAACATGGATAATTTTGATGACGACCGTCATGGGGCGTTGTGAGGACAAGTGTTATGGAACATTGTGATCACAAGGGATTGGAGCCTAGTGATGACAGAGGTCATGGAGCATTTTGAGTTCATTCTGATGACAATAGCATGAAGCACTATGATGATGGGCATGGTGCATTGTGATGACAGGGTTCATGGAACATTGAGATGAAAAGGGGCATGGAGCATTGTAGTTACAAGGGTCTTGGAGCTTTGTGATGACAAGGGCATGCAGCATTGTGATGAGAAGGCCATGGAGGTTTCTGATGACATGCGTCATGGAGCTTTGTGATGACAAGGGCATGGAGCATTGTGATGAGAAGACCATGGATAATGGTGATGACGAGCGTCATGAGGCGTTGTGATGAAAAGTGCTGGGAACATTGTGATCCCAAGGGTTTAGAGCATTGTGATGGCAGATGTCATGGAGCATTTTGATTTCATTTTGATTACAATAGCGTGAAGCAATAAGATGATGGACATGTTGCATTGTGATTACAGGGTTCTTGGAGCATTGTGATGACAAGGGCATGGAGCATTGTGATGAGAAGGCCATGGAGCATTCTGATGACTTGTGTCATGGAGATTTTGATGACAAGGGCATGAAGCACTGTTGTAACAGTGGTCTTAGAGCATTGTGATTACAAGGGTTATGGAGCCTTGTGATAAGAAGGCCGTGGAACATTGTGATGGCTGGGGTCATGGAGCATTGTTATGACAGTGGCAATGGAGCATTGTGATGACAAGGGCATGGAGCATTGGTCTGAAAAGTTTCATGGATTATTGTGATGAGAGTGGGCATGGAGCATTGTGATAACAAGGGCACGGAACACTGTGATACATGGGTCATGTAGGATTGTAACGACAAGGGAATGGAGAATTGTGATGACAAGAGCATGTAACATTGTGATGAGAAGTGTCATGGAGCATTGTGATGACAAAGATGTAGAGAATTGTGATGACAAGGGACATGGAGCATTGCGATGACCAGAGCATGGAGCATTGGTCTGACAAGTTTCATGGATTATTTGGATGACGAGTGTCAGGGAGCATTGTGATGACAACTCTCTTGAGCATTGTGATGACAAAGATCATGGATCACTCTGATGACATGTGTCATGGAGCATTGTGATGAGTAGGTCATGGAGCATTGGGCTGAAAATATTCATGGAGTATTGTGGTGACAGGTGTCATGGATCCTTTTGATAGCAAGGGAATGGAGCATTGTGATGACAAGGTCCTGGAGCATAGTGATGAGAAGACCATGGAGCCTTGTGATGACAAGTCTAATGGAGCATTCTGATGAAAAGGGGCATGGAGCATTGTGATTACAGGGCCCTGGAGCATTGTAATGACAAGAGCAAGGAGCTTTGTGATGAGAAGGCCATGGAGCATTCTCATGATTTGTGTCATGGTGTTTTGTGATGACAAGGGCATGGACCATTGTGATTGCAGGCGTCTTGGAGCTTTGTGATGACAAGGGTCATGGAGCCTTGTGAGGAGAAGGCCGTGGGACATTATGATGGCAGGGGTCATGGAGCATTGTTATGACGGGTGTAATGGAGCATTGTGATGAAAAGGGCACGGAACATAGGTCTATAAAATTTCATGGATTATTGTGATGACAGTGGGTATGGAGCATTGTGATGACAAGGGCTCGGAACACTGTGATACATGGGTCATGGAGGATTGTAATGACATGGGCATGGAGCATTGTGATGAGAAGGGCATCGAGAATTGTGATGACAAGCGTCATGGAACATTGTGATGACAAGGGCATGGAGCATATGATGAGAGGTTTCAGGGAGCATTGTGATGACAATGGCATGGAGCATTGTGATGCGAAGGGTCATGGATCTGTGTGATAACAAATGTCACGGAGCAGTTTGATGACAAGGGCATGGTGCATTGTGATGAGAAGGGCAGGGAGCATTGTGATGACAGGTGTTATGGAACATTATGATGTCATGGCTCATGGAGAATTGTGATGATAGGGGCATGTAGCATGGTGATGACAGGTCTCATGGAACATTGTGAGATGACAAGTGTTTTGAGCATTGTGATGACAAACATCTTGGATCATTGAGATGACAAGGGCATGGAGTAGTGTGATGACAGGCATCATGGAGCATTGTGATGAGTGTGTTATGGAATATTTTGATCACAAGGCTTTGGAGCCTAGTGATGACAGAGGTCATGGATCATGTTGATTTCAAGGAGCATGGAACATTGTGATGACAAGGGCATGAAGCAATGTGATCCCAAGTTTCAGGGAGGATTGTGATGACAATTGTAAAGGAGAATTTTGATGAGAATCACATGGAGCACTGTGATGACAAGGTCATGTAGCATTTTGCTGACAAAGGCATGGAGCATTGTGATGACAAGTGTCATGGAACATTGTGATAACAGGGGTCATAGAGCATTAGGATGACAAGAGCATGGACCATTTTGATGAGAAGAGTCATGGAGCATTTTGATGACAAGAGCCACAGATCATTGTGTTGTCAGGGGTCATTGAGCATTGTGATGACAGTGGTCATGGAGCATTGGGCTGAAAATGTTCTTGGAGCATTGTGAACACAAGGGAATGGAGCATTGTGGTGACAATATCCTGGAGCATTGTGCTGAGATGACCATGGTGTCTTTTGATGACAAGTCTCATGAAGCAAGCTAATGGAAAGGGGGATGGAGCATTGTGATTACAGTTGTCTTGGAGCATTGTGATGACAAGAGCATGGAGCATTGTGATGAGAAGTCCATGGAACATTCTGATGACATGCATCATGGAGCTTTGTGATGACAATGGCAAGAGGCATTGTGATTACAGGGGTCTTGGAGCATTGTGATGAAAAGGGCATGGATCATTGTGATGACAAAGGCATGGAGCCTTGTCATGACAGGGTTCAAGGAACATACTGACGACAAGTGTCAGGGAACATTGTGATGACAAGTGTCATGGAGCACTGTGATGACAAGCATCATGGAGCCTTGTGATAACCGGGATCTTGGAGCATTGTGATGAAAAGTGAATGCATCATTGTGATGAAAAAGGCATGGTGCCTTGTCATGACAGGTTTCAAGGAGCACCCAGACGACAAGTGTCAGGGAGCATTGTGATGAAAAGTGTATTGAGCATTGTGATGACAAAGGTCATGGAGCATTGTGATGAGAAGACCATGGATAATTGGGATGACGAGCGTCATGGGGCGTTGTGATGACAAGTGTTATGGAACATTGTGATCAAAAGGGTTTGAAGCATTGTGATGACAGAGGTCATGGAGCATTTTGATTTCATTGTGATGACAAAATCATGAAGCATTATGATGAAGGGCATGGTGCATTGTGATGATAGGGTTCATGGAGCACTGAGATGAAAAATGTCATGGAGCATTGTTATGACAGGTATCTTGAAGCATTGTGATGACAAGGGCATGGAGCATTGTGATGAGAAGGCCAAGGAGAATTCTGATGACATGCGTCATGGATCTTCGTGATGACAAGGGCATAGAGCATTGTGATTACAGGGGTCTTGGAGCATTGAGATGAAAAGGGGCGTGGAGCATTGTGATTACAGTGGTAAAGGAGCATTGTGATGACAAGGGAATTGAGAATTGTGATGAAATAGGCATGGAACCTTTTCATGACAGGGTTCAAGGAGGATTCTGCTGACAAGTGTCTGGGAGCATTGTGATGACAAAAGTCATGAAGCACTGTGATGACAGGGGTAATGGAGCATTGTGATGAGAAGGTCATGGAGCATTGGGCTCAAAATATTCATGGTGTATTGTGATGACAAGGGAATGGAGCACTGTGATGACAAGGGAATGGAGCATTGAGATGAGTAGACCATGGAGCCTTGTGATGACAAGTCTCATGGAGCATTCTGATGAAAAGGGGTATGGAGCATTGTGATTACAGGGCTCTTGGAGCATTGTGATGACAATGGCGTGGAGCATTTTGATGAGAAGTCCATGGAGCTTTCTGATGATATGTGTCATGGAGTTTTGTGATGAAAAGGGCAAGGAGCTTTGTGATTACAGGGGTCTTGGAGCACTGTGATGACAATGGTCATGGAGCCTTGTGATGAACAGGCCGTGGAATATTTTGATGGCAGGGGTCATGGAGCAAACATTGTTATGACAGTGGTAATCGAGCATTGTGATGACAAAGGCATGGAGCATTTTGATGAGAAGGGTATCGAGCATTTTGATGACAAGCATCATGGAGCTTTGGGATGACAAAGTCATGGAGCAATGTGATGAGAGGGTTCATGGAGCATTGTGATGACAATGGCATGGAGCATTGTGATGCCAAACGTAATGGACCTTTGTGATGACAAATGTCATGCAGCATTTTGATGACAAGGGCATGGTGCATTGTGATGAGTAAGACAGAGAGAAATGTGATGACAGGGTCATCGAGCAGATGGATGAAAAGTGTCATGGAACATTTTGATGACAGGGGTTATGGATCATTGTGATATCAAGGGTCATCGAGCATTGTGATGAAAAGGGTCATGGTGCATTTTGATGGCAGGGGTTATAATACATGGTGATGTCAGCGGTCATGGAGCACTGTGATGATAAGTGCATGTAGCATTGTGATGACAGGGGTCATGGAACATTGTGATGACATGGTTGTGGGAGTATTGTGATGACCAGTGATGGAAAATTGTGATATCAGTGGTGAGAGAGCATTTTGATGAGAAGTGCTTGGAGAAATTTGAGGACAAGGTTTATGGAGCATTGTGATGACAAGCTTGTGGAGAATTGTGATGACAAGTGCATGGCATATTGTGATGACATGTGTCATGGAGCATTGTGCTGACAAGCATATGGAGCATTGTGGTGACAATGGCATGGAGCATTGTGATGACAGAGGCATGACGAATTGGCCTGACAAGTTTCATGGATTATTGTGATGACAGTGGGCATGGTGAATTGTGATGAAAAGGGCACGGAGCATTGGCATGACAAGTTTATGGATTATTGTGAAGACAGGTGTCCGGGAGCATTGTGATGACATATGTTCTGGTCCATTGTGATGAGAATGGCATGGAGAATTGTGAGGCCAAGTGTCATGGAGGATTGTGATGTCAAACGTAATGGAGCGTTGTGATGACAAGGTCTTGGAGCATTGTGATGACAAGGGCAAGGAGCATTGTGATGACAAGGGCCATTGAGAAGTTTGATGACAAGGTCTTGAAGCATTGTGATGACAAGCACATGTACCTTGCTATGACAGTGATCATGGAGCATTGCGATTACAAATGCATGGAGAATGGTGATGACAAGAGCATGTAACATTGTGATGAGAAGTGTTTTGGAGCATTGTGATGACAAGGACGTAGAGAATTGTGATGACAGGGACATGGAGCATTGTGAGGACCAGGGCATGGAGCACTGTGATGACAAGAACGTGGAGCATTGTGATGAGAAGTCCATGGATAATTGTTATGACGAGTGTCATGGAGCACTGTAATGACAAGGGGCATGGAGCATTGTGAGGACAGGTGTCATGGAGCATTGTGGTGATAGGGGTCATGGAGCATTGTGAGGACAAGTGTCATGGAGCATTCTGCTGACAAGCTTGTGGAGTATTGTGATGAAAATGGCATGGAGAATTGTGATGGAAAGGGTATGGATCATTGTAATGAAAAAGGCATGGATCCTTTTCATGACAGGATTCAAGGAGCATTCCGAAGACAAGTGTCACGGATCATTGTGATGACAGGTGTATTGAGCATTGTGATGACAAAGGTCATGGAGCATTGAGATGACAAGGGCATGGAGTATTGTGATGACAGGCATCATGGAGCGTTGTGAGGACAAGTGTTATGGAACATTGTGATCACACTGGTTTGGAGCATTGCGATGACAGAGTTCATGGATCATATTGATATCAAGGAGCATGGATCTTTGTGATGACAAGGACATGAAGCAATGTGATCCCAAGATGCATGGAGGATTGTGATGACAATGGTAATGGAGGAATGTGATGACAAGCGCATGGAGCATTGTGATGAAAAGGTCATGTAGCGTTTTGGTGACAAAGGCATGGAGCATTGTCATGACAAGTGTCATGGAGCACTATGATGACAAACGTCACGTAGCATTGTGATTTCAGGGGTCATGGAGCATTGGGATGGCACGGCCAAGGATCATTGTGTTGACAAGTGATATGGAGAATTTTGATGACAAGAGTCCCGGGTCATTGTGTTGTCAGGGGTCATGGAGCGTTGTGATGACAGTTGTCATGGAGCATTGGGATGACAAGGGTCATGGAGCATTGTGATCATAAGGTTATGGAGCATTGGGCTGAAAATGTTCATGGAGTATTGTGATGAGAGGTGTCATGGAGCATTGTGATGACAAGGGAATGGAGCATTGTGATGACAATGTCCTGGAGCATTTAATGAGAAGACCATGGAGCCATGTGATGACAAGTCTCATGGAGCATTCTCACGAAAATCGGCATGGAGCATTGTGATTTCTGTGGTCTTGGAGCTTTGTGATGAATAGGGCATGGAGCCTTGTGATGAAAATGACATGGAGCCTTGCCATGACAGGGTTCCAAGAGCATATTGACATCAAGTGTCAGGGACCACTGTGATGACAAGTGTATTGAGCATGGTGATTCCAAAGCTCATGGAGCATTGTGATGAGAACACCATGGATAATTTTGATGACAAGCGTCATGGGGAGTTGTGAGGACAAGTGTTATGGAACATTGTGATCACAAGGGATTGGAGCCTTGTGATGACAGAGGTCATGGAGCATTTTGAGTTCATTCTGATGACAATAGCATGAAGCTCTATGATGATGGGCATGGTGCATTGTGATGACAGTGTTCATGGAGCAATGAGATGAAAAGGTGCATGGAACATTGTAGTTACAAGTGTCTTGGAGCTTTGTGATGAGAAGGGCATGCAGCATTGTGATAAGAAGGCCATGGAGGATTCTGATGACATGCGTCATGGAGCTTTGTGATGACAAGAGCATGGAGCATTGTGATGAGAAGACCATGGATAATGGTGATGACGAGCGTCATGGGGCGTTGTGATGAAAAGTGTTATGGAACATTGAGATCTCAAGGCTTTAGAGCATTGTGATGGCAGATGTCATGGAGCATTTTGATTTCATTTTGGTTACAATAGCGTGAAGCAATATGATGATGGACATGTTGCATTGTGAATACAGGGTTCATGGGGCTTTGAGAGAAAAAGTGGCATGGAGCTTTGTGATTACAGGGTTTTTGGAGCATTGTGATGACAAGGGCAAGGAACACTGTGATACATGGGTCATGTAGGATTGTAACGACAAGGGCATGGAGAATTGTGATGACAAGAGCTTGTAACATTGTGATGAGAAGTGTCATGGAGCATTGTGATGACAAAGACGTAGAGAATTGTGATGACAAGGGACATGGAGCATTGTGATGACCAGAGCATGGACCATTGGTCTGACATGTTTCATGGATTATTGTGATGACAAATGTCATGGAGCATTTTGATGACAAGGGCGTGGGGCATTGTGATGGGAAGAGCAGTGAGCATTTTAATGACAAGTTTTATGGAGCATTGTGATGACAAGCGCAAGTCACATTTTGATGCCATGGGTCATGGAGCACAGTGCTGACAAGGTCATTCAGCTTTGTTATGAAAAGGGACATGGAGCATTGTGATTACAGGGGTCTAGGAGCTTTGGATGACAGAGGTCATGGATCATTTTGATTTGATTGTGATGACAATAGCCTGAAGCATTATGATGATGGGCATTGTCCATTGAGATGACAGGTGTAATGGAGCATTGAGATGAAAAGGGGCATGGAGCACTGTGATTACAGTGGTACAGGAGCATTGTGATGACAAGAGCATGGAGCATTGTGATGAAAAGTGCTTGGAGCCTTTTCATGACATGTTTCAAGGAGCATTCTGAAGACGAGTGTCAGGGAGCATTGTGATGACAACTCTCTTTAGCATTGTGATGACAAAGATCATGGAGCACTGTGATGACAGGTGTCATGGAGCATTGTGATGAGAAGGTCATGGAGCATTGGGCTGAAAATATTCATGGAGTATTGTGGTGAGAGGGTTCATGGATCCTTTTAATGGCAATGGAATGGAGCATTGTGATGACAAGGTCCTGGAGTATTGTGAAGAGAAGACCATGGAGCCTTGTGATGACAAGTCTAATGGAGCATTCTGATGAAAAGGGGCATGGAGCATTGTGATTACAGGGCCCTGGAGCCTTGTAATGACAAGAGCAAGGAGCATTGTGATGAGAAGGCCATGGAGCATTCTCTTGATTTGTGTCATGGTGTTTTGTGATGACAAGGGCATGGACCATTGTGATTGCAGGCGTCTTGGAGCATTGTGATGACAAGGGTCATCGAGCCTTGTGAGGAGAAGGCCGTGGGACATTATGATGGCGGGGGTCATTGAGCATTGTTATGACGGGGGTAATGGAGCATAGTGATGAAAAGGTCACGGTACATAGGTCTATAAAATTTCATGGATTATTGTGATGACAGTGGGTATGGAGCATTGTGATGACAAGGGCTCCGAACACTGTGATACATGGGTCATGGAGGATTGTAATGACATGGGCATGAAGCATTGTGATGAGAAGGCATTGAGAATTGTGATGACAAGCGTCATGGAGCTTTGTGATGACAAGGGTCATGGAGCTGTGTGATAACAAATGTCATGGAGCAGTTTGATGACAAGGGCATGGTGCATTGTGATGATAGGGTTCATGGAGCACTGACATGAAAAGTGTCATGGAGCATCGTTATGACAGGGGTCTTGGAGGATTGTGATGACAAGGACATGGAGCATTGTGATGAGAAGGCCAAGGAGAATTCTGATGACATCCGTCATGGAGCTTCGTGATGACAAGGGCATAGAGCATTGTGATTACAGGGGTCTTGGAGCATTGAGATGAAAAGGGGCATAGTGCATTTTGATTACAGGGGTAATGGAGCATTGTGATGACAAGGGAATCGAGCATTGTGATGAAATAGGCATGGAACCTTTTCATGAAAGGGTTCAAGGAGGATTCTGATGACAAGTGTCAGGGAGCATTGCTATGACAATAGTCATGAAGCACTGTGATGACAGGGCTAATGGAGCATTGTGATGAGAATGTCATGGAGCATTGGGCTGAAAATGTTCATGGAGTATTGTGATGAGAGGTGTCATGGACCCTTGTGATGACAAGGGATTGGAGCATTGAGATGAGAAGAACATGGAGCCTTGTGATGACAAGTCTCATGGAGCATTCTGATGAAAAGGGGCATGGAGCATTGTGATTACAGGGGTCATGGAGCATTGTGATGACAATGGCATGGAGCAATTTGATGTGAAGGCCATGGAGCTTTCTGATGATATGTGTCATGGAGTTTTGTGATGAAAAGTGCATGGAGCATTGTGATTACATGGATCTTGGGGCACTGTGATGACAATGGTCATGGAGCCTTGTGATGAAAAGGCCGTGGAACATCTTGATGGCATGCGTCATGGAGCATTGTTATGACAATGGTAATGGAGCATTGTGATGACAAAGTCATGGAGCATTTTGATGAGAAGGGCATAGAGCTTTGTGATGACAAGCATCATGGAGCTTTGGGATGACAAAGTCATGGAGCAATGTGATGAGAGGGTTCATGGAGCATTATGATGACGATGGCATGGAGCATTGTGATGCCAAAGGTCATGGACCTTTGTGATGACAAATGTCATGTAGCATTTTGATGACAAGGGCATGGTGCATTGTGATGAGTAGGACAGAAAGCAATGTGATGACAGGGTCACGAGGCAGTTGGATGAAAAGTGTCATGGAACATTTTGATGACAGGCGTTATGGATCATTGTGATGTCAAGGGTCATCGAGCATTGTAATGAAAAGTGTCATGGTGCATTTTGATGACAGGGGTTATAGTACATTGTGATGTCAGGGGTCATGGAGCAGTGTGATGATAAGGGCATGTAGCATTGTGATGACAGGGGTCATGGAACATTGTGATGACATGGGTGAGGTAGTATTGTGATGACTAGTGATGGAACATTGTGATATCAGTGCTGAGAGAGCATTTTGATGAGAATTGCATGGAGAAATTTGATGACAAGTTTTATGGAGCATTGTGATGACAAGCTTGTGGAGAATTGTGATGACAAGTGCATGGCATATTGTGATGACATATGTCATGGAGCATTGTGCTGACAAGCACATGGAGCCTTTTGCTGACAATGGCATGGAGCATTGTGATGACAGAGGCATTACGAATTGGTCTGACAAGTTTCATGGATTATTGTGATGACAGTGGGCATGGCGAATTGTGATGACAAGGGCCTGGAGCATTGTGAGGACAAGTTTGTGGAGTATTGTGAAGACAGGTGTCCGGGAGCATTGTGATGACATATGTTCTGGTCCATTGTGATGAGAATGGCATGGGTAATTGTGATGCCAAGTGTCATGGAGGATTGTGATGTCAAACGTAATGGAGCGTTGTGATGACAAGGTCTTGGTGCATTGTGATGACAAGGGCCATTGAGAAGTTTGATGACAAGGTCGTGAAGCATTGTGATGACAAGCGCATGTACCTTGCTATGACAGGGGTCATGGAGCATTGCGATTACAAATGCATGGAGAATAGTGATGACAAGAGCATGTAACATTGTGATGAGAAGTGTTTTGGAGCATTGTGATGACAAGGACGTGGAGAATTGTGATGACAAGGGACATGGAGCATTGTGAGGACCAGGGCATGGAGCACTGTGATGTCAAGAACGTGCAGCATTGTGATGATAAGTCCATGGATAATAGTGATGACGAGTGTCATGGAGCACTGTAATGGTAAGGGGCATGGAGCATTGTGAGGAGAGCTGTCATGGAGTATTGTGGTGACAGGGGTCATGGAGCATTGTGATGACAATTGTCATGGAGCTTTCTGATGACAAGCTTGTGGAATATTGTGATGACAATGGCATGGAGCATTGTGATGGAAAGGGTATGGATCATTGTGATGAAAAAGGCATGGATCCTTTTCATGACAGGATTCAAGGAGCATTCTGAAGACAAGAGTCAGGGAGCATTGTGATGACAAGTGTATTGAGCTTTGTGATGACAAAGGTCATGGAGCATTGAGATGACAAGGTCATGGAGTATGGTGATGACAGGCATCATGGAGCGTTGTGATGACAAGTCTTATGGAACATTGTGATCACACGTGTTTGGAGCATTGCGATGACAGAGTTCATGGATCATATTGATTTCAAGGAGCATGGATCTTTGTGATGAAAAGGGCATGAAGCAATGTGATCCCAAGATGCATGGAGGATTGTGATGACAATGGTAATGGAGGAATATGATGACAAACGCATGGAGCATTGTGATGAAAAGGTCATGTAGCGTTTTGCTGACAAAGGCATGGAGCATTGTGATGACAAGTGTCATGGAGCACTGTGATGACAAACATCACGT
Organism: Mesoplodon densirostris; assembly: GCF_025265405.1. Taxonomy (NCBI): domain Eukaryota; kingdom Metazoa; phylum Chordata; class Mammalia; order Artiodactyla; family Ziphiidae; genus Mesoplodon; species Mesoplodon densirostris. The sequence continues at coordinate 6,881,811 of NC_082682.1, forward strand.
AGCATTGTGATTACAGGGGTCATGGAGCATTGGGATGACACGGCCAAGGATCATTGTGTTGACAAGTGTTATGGAGAATTTTGATGACAAGAGTCCCGGATCATTGTGTTTTCAGGGGACATGGAGCGTTGTGATGACAGTGGTCATAGAGCATTGGGATGACAAGGGTCATGGAGCATTGTGATCATAAGGTCATGGAGCATTGGGCTGAAAATATTCATGGAGTATTGTGATGACAGGTGGCATGGAGCATTGTGATGACAAGGGAAGGGAGCATTGTGATGACAATGTCCTGGAGCATTTAATGAGAAGACCATGGAGCCATGTGATGACTAGTCTCATGAAGCATTCTCACGAAAAGCGGCATGGAGCATTGTGATTACTGTGGTCTTGGAGCATTGTGATGAATAGGGCATGGAGCATTGTGATGAAAAATGCATGGAGCCTTGCCATGACAGGGTTCCAAGAGCATATTGACATCAAGTGTCAGGGACCATTGTGATGAAAAGTGTATTGAGCATTGTGAAGCCAAACTCATGGAGCATTGTGATGAGAAGACCATGGATAATATTGATGACGAGCGTCATGGGGCGTTGTGAGGACAAGTGTTATGGAACATTGTGATCACAAGGGATTGGAGCCTTGTGATGACAGAGGTCATGGAGCATTTTGAGTTCATTCTGATGACAATAGCATGAAGCACTATGATGATGTGCATGGTGCATTATGATGACAGGGTTCATGGAACATTGAGATGAAAAGGGGCATGGAGCATTGTAGTTACAAGGGTCTTGGAGCTTTGTGATGACAAGGGCATGCAGCATTGTGATGAGAAGTCCATGGAGGTTTCTGATGACATGCGTCATGGAGCTTTGTGATGACAAGGGCATGGAGCATTGTGATGAGAAGACCATGGATAATGGTGATGACGAGCGTCATGAGGCGTTGTGATGAAAAGTGCTGGGAACATTGTGATCCCAAGGGTTTAGAGCATTGTGATGGCAGATGTCTTGGAGCATTTTGATTTCATTTTGATTACAATAGCGTGAAGCAATAAGATGATGGACATGTTGCATTGTGATTACAGGGTTCTTGGAGCATTGTGATGACAAGGGCATGGAGCATTGTGATGAGAAGGCCATGGAGCATTCTGATGACTTGTGTCATGGAGATTTTGATGACAAGGGCATGAAGCACTGTTGTAACAGTGGTCTTAGAGCATTGTGATTACAAGGGTTATGGAGCCTTGTGATAAGAAGGCCGTGGAACATTGTGATGGCTGGGGTCATGGAGCATTGTTATGACAGTGGCAATGGAGCATTGTGATGACAAGGGCATGGAGCATTGGTCTGAAAAGTTTCATGGATTATTGTGATGAGAGTGGGCATGGAGCATTGTGATAACAAGGGCACGGAACACTGTGATACATGGGTCATGTAGGATTGTAACGACAAGGGAATGGAGAATTGTGATGACAAGAGCATGTAACATTGTGATGAGAAGTGTCATGGAGCATTGTGATGACAAAGATGTAGAGAATTGTGATGACAAGGGACATGGAGCATTGCGATGACCAGAGCATGGAGCATTGGTCTGACAAGTTTCATGGATTATTTGGATGACGAGTGTCAGGGAGCATTGTGATGACAACTCTCTTGAGCATTGTGATGACAAAGATCATGGATCACTCTGATGACATGTGTCATGGAGCATTGTGATGAGTAGGTCATGGAGCATTGGGCTGAAAATATTCATGGAGTATTGTGGTGACAGGTGTCATGGATCCTTTTGATAGCAAGGGAATGGAGCATTGTGATGACAAGGTCCTGGAGCATAGTGATGAGAAGACCATGGAGCCTTGTGATGACAAGTCTAATGGAGCATTCTGATGAAAAGGGGCATGGAACATTGTGATTACAGGTCCCTGGAGCATTGTAAAGACAAGAGCAAGGAGCTTTGTGATGAGAAGGCCATGGAGCATTCTCATGATTTGTGTCATGGTGTTTTGTGATGACAAGGGCATGGACCATTGTGATTGCAGGCGTCTTGGAGCTTTGTGATGACAAGGGTCATGGAGCCTTGTGAGGAGAAGGCCGTGGGACATTATGATGGCAGGGGTCATGGAGCATTGTTATGACGGGTGTAATGGAGCATTGTGATGAAAAGGGCACGGAACATAGGTCTATAAAATTTCATGGATTATTGTGATGACAGTGGGTATGGAGCATTGTGATGACAAGGGCTCGGAACACTGTGATACATGGGTCATGGAGGATTGTAATGACATGGGCATGGAGCATTGTGATGAGAAGGGCATCGAGAATTGTGATGACAAGCGTCGTGGAACATTGTGATGACAAGGGCATGGAGCATATGATGAGAGGTTTCAGGGAGCATTGTGATGACAATGGCATGGAGCATTGTGAAGCCAAGGGTCATGGATCTGTGTGATAACAAATGTCACGGAGCAGTTTGATGACAAGGGCATGGTGCATTGTGATGAGAAGGGCAGGGAGCATTGTGATGACCGGTGTTATGGAACATTATGATGTCATGGCTCATGGAAAATTGTGATGATAGGGGCATGTAGCATGGTGATGACAGGTCTCATGGAACATTGTGAGATGACAAGTGTTTTGAGCATTGTGATGACAAACATCTTGGATCATTGAGATGACAAGGGCATGGAGTAGTGTGATGACAGGCATCATGGAGCATTGTGATGAGTGTGTTATGGAACATTGTGATCACAAGGGTTTGGAGCCTAGTGATGACAGAGGTCATGGATCATGTTGATTTCAAGGAGCATGGAACATTGTGATGACAAGGGCATGAAGCAATGTGATCCCAAGTTTCAGGGAGGATTGTGATGACAATGGTAAAGGAGAATTTTGATGAGAATCACATGGAGCACTGTGATGACAAGGTCATGTAGCATTTTGCTGACAAAGGCATGGAGCATTGTGATGACAAGTGTCATGGAACATTGTGATAACAGGGGTCATAGAGCATTAGGATGACAAGAGCATGGACCATTTTGATGAGAAGAGTCATGGAGCATTTTGATGACAAGAGCCACAGATCATTGTGTTGTCAGGGGTCATTGAGCATTGTGATGACAGTGGTCATGGAGCATTGGGCTGAAAATGTTCTTGGAGCATTGTGAACACAAGGGAATGGAGCATTGTGGTGACAATATCCTGGAGCATTGTGCTGAGATGACCATGGTGTCTTTTGATGACAAGTCTCATGAAGCAAGCTAATGGAAAGGGGCATGGAGCATTGTGATTACAGTTGTCTTGGAGCATTGTGATGACAAGAGCATGGAGCATTGTGATGAGAAGTCCATGGAACATTCTGATGACATGCATCATGGAGCTTTGTGATGACAATGGCAAGAGGCATTGTGATTACAGGGGTCTTGGAGCATTGTGATGAAAAGGGCATGGATCATTGTGATGACAAAGGCATGGAGCCTTGTCATGACAGGGTTCAAGGAACATACTGACGACAAGTGTCAGGGAGCATTGTGATGACAAGTGTCATGGAGCACTGTGATGACAAGCATCATGGAGCCTTGTGATAACCGGGATCTTGGAGCATTGTGATGAAAAGTGAATGCATCATTGTGATGAAAAAGGCATGGTGCCTTGTCATGACAGGTTTCAAGGAGCACCCAGACGACAAGTGTCAGGGAGCATTGTGATGAAAAGTGTATTGAGCATTATGATGACAAAGGTCATGGAGCATTGTGATGAGAAGACCATGGATAATTGGGATGACGAGCGTCATGGGGCGTTGTGATGACAAGTGTTATGGAACATTGTGATCAAAAGGGTTTGGAGCATTGTGATGACAGAGGTCATGGAGCATTTTGATTTCATTGTGATGACAAAATCATGAAGCATTATGATGAAGGGCATGGTGCATTGTGATGATAGGGTTCATGGAGCACTGAGATGAAAAGTGTCATGGAGCATTGTTATGACAGGTATCTTGAAGCATTGTGATGACAAGGGCATGGAGCATTGTGATGAGAAGGCCAAGGAGAATTCTGATGACATGCGTCATGGATCTTCGTGATGACAAGGGCATAGAGCATTGTGATTACAGGGGTCTTGGAGCATTGAGATGAAAAGGGGCGTGGAGCATTGTGATTACAGTGGTAAAGGAGCATTGTGATGACAAGGGAATTGAGAATTGTGATGAAATAGGCATGGAACCTTTTCATGACAGGGTTCAAGGAGGATTCTGCTGACAAGTGTCTGGGAGCATTGTGATGACAAAAGTCATGAAGCACTGTGATGACAGGGGTAATGGAGCATTGTGATGAGAAGGTCATGGAGCATTGGGCTCAAAATATTCATGGAGTATTGTGATGACAAGGGAATGGAGCACTGTGATGACAAGGGAATGGAGCATTGAGATGAGTAGACCATGGAGCCTTGTGATGACAAGTCTCATGGAGCATTCTGATGAAAAGGGGTATGGAGCATTGTGATTACAGGGCTCTTGGAGCATTGTGATGACAATGGCGTGGAGCATTTTGATGAGAAGTCCATGGAGCTTTCTGATGATATGTGTCATGGAGTTTTGTGATGAAAAGGGCAAGGAGCTTTGTGATTACAGGGGTCTTGGAGCACTGTGATGACAATGGTCATGGAGCCTTGTGATGAACAGGCCGTGGAATATTTTGATGGCAGGGGTCATGGAGCAAACATTGTTATGACAGTGGTAATGGAGCATTGTGATGACAAAGGCATGGAGCATTTTGATGAGAAGGGTATCGAGCATTTTGATGACAAGCATCATGGAGCTTTGGGATGACAAAGTCATGGAGCAATGTGATGAGAGGGTTCATGGAGCATTGTGATGACAATGGCATGGAGCATTGTGATGCCAAACGTAATGGACCTTTGTGATGATAAATGTCATGCAGCATTTTGATGACAAGGGCATGGTGCATTGTGATGAGTAAGACAGAGAGAAATGTGATGACAGGGTCATCGAGCAGATGGATGAAAAGTGTCATGGAACATTTTGATGACAGGGGTTATGGATCATTGTGATATCAAGGGTCATCGAGCATTGTGATGAAAAGGGTCATGGTGCATTTTGATGGCAGGGGATATAATACATGGTGATGTCAGCGGTCATGGAGCACTGTGATGATAAGGGCATGTAGCATTGTGATGACAGGGGTCATGGAACATTGTGATGACATGGTTGTGGGAGTATTGTGATGACCAGTGATGGAAAATTGTGATATCAGTGGTGAGAGAGCATTTTGATGAGAAGTGCTTGGAGAAATTTGAGGACAAGGTTTATGGAGCATTGTGAAGACAAGCTTGTGGAGAATTGTCATGACAAGTGCATGGCATATTGTGATGACATGTGTCATGGAGCATTGTGCTGACAAGCATATGGAGCATTGTGGTGACAATGGCATGGAGCATTGTGATGACAGAGGCATGACGAATTGGCCTGAGAAGTTTCATGGATTATTGTGATGACAGTGGGCATGGTGAATTGTGATGAAAAGGGCACGGAGCATTGGCATGACAAGTTTATGGATTATTGTGAAGACAGGTGTCCGGGAGCATTGTGATGACATATGTTCTGCTCCATTGTGATGAGAATGGCATGGAGAATTGTGAGGCCAAGTGTCATGGAGGATTGTGATGTCAAACGTAATGGAGCGTTGTGATGACAAGGTCTTGGAGCATTGTGATGCCAAGGGTCATGGATCTGTGTGATAACAAATGTCACGGAGCAGTTTGATGACAAGGGCATGGTGCATTGTGATGAGAAGGGCAGGGAGCATTGTGATGACAGGTGTTATGGAACTTTATGATGTCATGGCTCATGGAGAATTGTGATGATAGGGGCATGTAGCATGGTGATGACAGGTCTCATGGAACATTGTGAGATGACAAGTGTTTTGAGCATTGTGATGACAAACATCTTGGATCATTGAGATGACAAGGGCATGGAGTAGTGTGATGACAGGCATCATGGAGCATTGTGATGAGTGTGTTATGGAACATTGTGATCACAAGGCTTTGGAGCCTAGTGATGACAGAGGTCATGGATCATGTTGATTTCAAGGAGCATGGAACATTGTGATGACAAGGGCATGAAGCAATGTGATCCCAAGTTTCAGGGAGGATTGTGATGACAATGGTAAAGGAGAATTGTGATGAGAATCACATGGAGCACTGCGATGACAAGGTCATGTAGCATTTTGCTGACAAAGGCATGGAGCATTGTGATGACAAGTGTCATGGAACATTGTGATAACAGGGGTCATAGAGCATTAGGATGACAAGAGCATGGACCATTTTGATGAGAAGAGTCATGGAGCATTTTGATGACAAGAGCCACAGATCATTGTGTTGTCAGGGGTCATTGAGCGTTGTGATGACAGTGGTCATGGAGCATTGGGCTGAAAATGTTCTTGGAGCATTGTGAACACAAGGGAATGGAGCATTGTGGTGACAATATCCTGGAGCATTGTGCTGAGATGACCATGGTGTCTTTTGATGACAAGTCTCATGAAGCAAGCTAATGGAAAGGGGCATGGAGCATTGTGATTACAGTTGTCTTGGAGCATTGTGATGACAAGAGCATGGAGCATTGTGATGAGAAGTCCATGGAACATTCTGATGACATGCATCATGGAGCTTTGTGATGACAATGGCAAGAGGCATTGTGATTACAGTGGTCTTGGAGCATTGTGATGAAAAGGGCATGGATCATTGTGATGACAAAGGCATGGAGCCTTGTCATGACAGGGTTCAAGGAACATACTGACGACAAGTGTCAGGGAGCATTGTGATGACAAGTGTCATGGAGCACTGTGATGACAATCATCATGGAGCCTTGTGATAACCGGGATCTTGGAGCATTGTGATGAAAAGTGAATGCATCATTGTGATGAAAAAGGCATGGTGCCTTGTCATGACAGGTTTCAATGAGCACCCAGACGACAAGTGTCAGGGAGCATTGTGATGAAAAGTGTATTGAGCATTGTGATGACAAAGGTCATGGAGCATTGTGATGAGAAGACCATGGATAATTGGGATGACGAGCGTCATGGGGCGTTGTGATGACAAGTGTTATGGAACATTGTGATCAAAAGGGTTTGGAGCATTGTGATGACAGAGGTCATGGAGCATTTTGATTTCATTGTGATGACAAAATCATGAAGCATTATGATGAAGGGCATGGTGCATTGTGATGATAGGGTTCATGGAGCACTGAGATGAAAAGTGTCATGGAGCATTGTTATGACAGGTATCTTGAAGCATTGTGATGACAAGGGCATGGAGCATTGTGATGAGAAGGCCAAGGAGAATTCTGATGACTTGCGTCATGGATCTTCGTGATGACAAGGGCATAGAGCATTGTGATTACAGGGGTCTTGGAGCATTGAGATGAAAAGGGGCGTGGAGCATTGTGATTACAGTGGTAAAGGAGCATTGTGATGACAAGGGAATTGAGAATTGTGATGAAATAGGCATGGAACCTTTTCATGACAGGGTTCAAGGAGGATTCTGCTGACAAGTGTCTGGGAGCATTGTGATGACAAAAGTCATGAAGCACTGTGATGACAGGGGTAATGGAGCATTGTGATGAGAAGGTCATGGAGCATTGGGCTCAAAATATTCATGGAGTATTGTGATGACAAGGGAATGGAGCACTGTGATGACAAGGGAATGGAGCATTGAGATGAGTAGACCATGGAGCCTTGTGATGACAAGTCTCATGGAGCATTCTGATGAAAAGGGGTATGGAGCATTGTGATTACAGGGCTCTTGGAGCATTGTGATGACAATGGCGTGGAGCATTTTGATGAGAAGTCCATGGAGCTTTCTGATGATATGTGTCATGGAGTTTTGTGATGAAAAGGGCAAGGAGCTTTGTGATTACAGGGGTCTTGGAGCACTGTGATGACAATGGTCATGGAGCCTTGTGATGAACAGGCCGTGGAATATTTTGATGGCAGGGGTCATGGAGCAAACATTGTTATGACAGTGGTAATGGAGCATTGTGATGACAAAGGCATGGAGCATTTTGATGAGAAGGGTATCGAGCATTTTGATGACAAGCATCATGGAGCTTTGGGATGACAAAGTCATGGAGCAATGTGATGAGAGGGTTCATGGAGCATTGTGATGACAATGGCATGGAGCATTGTGATGCCAAACGTAATGGACCTTTGTGATGACAAATGTCATGCAGCATTTTGATGACAAGGGCATGGTGCATTGTGATGAGTAAGACAGAGAGAAATGTGATGACAGGGTCATCGAGCAGATGGATGAAAAGTGTCATGGAACATTTTGATGACAGGGGTTATGGATCATTGTGATATCAAGGGTCATCGAGCATTGTGATGAAAAGGGTCATGGTGCATTTTGATGGCAGGGGTTATAATACATGGTGATGTCAGCGGTCATGGAGCACTGTGATGATAAGGGCATGTAGCATTGTGATGACAGGGGTCATGGAACATTGTGATGACATGGTTGTGGGAGTATTGTGATGACCAGTGATGGAAAATTGTGATATCAGTGGTGAGAGAGCATTTTGATGAGAAGTGCTTGGAGAAATTTGAGGACAAGGTTTATGGAGCATTGTGAAGACAAGCTTGTGGAGAATTGTGATGACAAGTGCATGGCATATTGTGATGACATGTGTCATGGAGCATTGTGCTGACAAGCATATGGAGCATTGTGGTGACAATGGCATGGAGCATTGTGATGACAGAGGCATGACGAATTGGCCTGACAAGTTTCATGGATTATTGTGATGACAGTGGGCATGGTGAATTGTGATGAAAAGGGCACGGAGCATTGGCATGACAAGTTTATGGATTATTGTGAAGACAGGTGTCCGGGAGCATTGTGATGACATATGTTCTGGTCCATTGTGATGAGAATGGCATGGAGAATTGTGAGGCCAAGTGTCATGGAGGATTGTGATGTCAAACGTAATGGAGCGTTGTGATGACAAGGTCTTGGAGCATTGTGATGACAAGGGCAAGGAGCATTGTGATGACAAGGGCCATTGAGAAGTTTGATGACAAGGTCTTGAAGCATTGTGATGACAAGCGCATGTACCTTGCTATGACAGTGGTCATGGAGCATTGCGATTACAAATGCATGGAGAATGGTGATGACAAGAGCATGTAACATTGTGATGAGAAGTGTTTTGGAGCATTGTGATGACAAGGACGTAGAGAATTGTGATGACAGGGACATGGAGCATTGTGAGGACCAGGGCATAGAGCACTGTGATGACAAGAACGTGGAGCATTGTGATGAGAAGTCCATGGATAATTGTTATGACGAGTGTCATGGAGCACTGTAATGACAAGGGGCATGGAGCATTGTGAGGACAGGTGTCATGGAGCATTGTGGTGATAGGGGTCATGGAGCATTGTGAGGACAAGTGTCATGGAGCATTCTGATGACAAGCTTGTGGAGTATTGTGATGAAAATGGCATGGAGAATTGTGATGGAAAGGTTATGGATCATTGTAATGAAAAAGGCATGGATCCTTTTCATGACAGGATTCAAGGAGCATTCCGAAGACAAGTGTCACGGATCATTGTGATGACAAGTGTATTGAGCATTGTGATGACAAAGGTCATGGAGCATTGAGATGACAAGGGCATGGAGTATTGTGATGACAGGCATCATGGAGCATTGTGATGACAAGTGTTATGGAACATTGTGATCACACGGGTTTGGTGCATTGCGATGACAGAGTTCATGGATCATATTGATTTCAAGGAGCATGGATCTTTGTGATGACAAGGACATGAAGCAATGTGATCCCAAGATGCATGGAGGATTGTGATGACAATGGTAATGGAGGAATGTGATGACAAGCGCATGGAGCATTGTGATGAAAAGGTCATGTAGCGTTTTGGTGACAAAGGCATGGAGCATTGTCATGACAAGTGTCATGGAGCACTATGATGACAAACGTCACGTAGCATTGTGATTACAGGGGTCATGGAGCATTGGGATGGCACGGCCAAGGATCATTGTGTTGACAAGTGATATGGAGAATTTTGATGACAAGAGTCCCGGATCATTGTGTTGTCAGGGGTCATGGAGCGTTGTGATGAGAGTTGTCATGGAGCATTGGGATGACAAGGGTCATGGAGCATTGTGATCATAAGGTTATGGAGCATTGGGCTGAAAATGTTCATGGAGTATTGTGATGAGAGGTGTCATGGAGCATTGTGATGACAAGGGAATGGAGCATTGTGATGACAATGTCCTGGAGCATTTAATGAGAAGACCATGGAGCCATGTGATGACAAGTCTCATGGAGCATTCTCACGAAAATCGGCATGGAGCATTGTGATTTCTGTGGTCTTGGAGCTTTGTGATGAATAGGGCATGGAGCCTTGTGATGAAAATGGCATGGAGCCTTGCCATGACAGGGTTCCAAGAGCATATTGACATCAAGTGTCAGGGACCACTGTGATGACAAGTGTATTGAGCATGGTGATTCCAAAGCTCATGGAGCATTGTGATGAGAACACCATGGATAATTTTGATGACAAGCGTCATGGGGAGTTGTGAGGACAAGTGTTATGGAACATTGTGATCACAAGGGATTGGAGCCTTGTGATGACAGAGGTCATGGAGCATTTTGAGTTCATTCTGATGACAATAGCATGAAGCTCTATGATGATGGGCATGGTGCATTGTGATGACAGTGTTCATGGAGCAATGAGATGAAAAGGTGCATGGAACATTGTAGTTACAAGTGTCTTGGAGCTTTGTGATGACAAGGGCATGCAGCATTGTGATAAGAAGGCCATGGAGGATTCTGATGACATGCGTCATGGAGCTTTGTGATGACAAGAGCATGGAGCATTGTGATGAGAAGACCATGGATAATGGTGATGACGAGCGTCATGGGGCGTTGTGATGAAAAGTGTTATGGAACATTGAGATCTCAAGGCTTTAGAGCATTGTGATGGCAGATGTCATGGAGCATTTTGATTTCATTTTGGTTACAATAGCGTGAAGCAATATGATGATGGACATGTTGCATTGTGAATACAGGGTTCATGGAGCTTTGAGAGAAAAAGTGGCATGGAGCTTTGTGATTACAGGGTTTTTGGAGCATTGTGATGACAAGGGCACGGAACACTGTGATACATGGGTCATGTAGGATTGTAACGACAAGGGCATGGAGAATTGTGATGACAAGAGCTTGTAACATTGTGATGAGAAGTGTCATGGAGCATTGTGACGACAAAGACGTAGAGAATTGTGATGACAAGGTACATGGAGCATTGTGATGACCAGAGCATAGACCATTGTTCTGACAAGTTTCATGGATTATTGTGATGACAAATGTCATGGAGCATTTTAGATGACAATTGCGTGGGGCATTGTGATGGGAAGAGCAGGGAGCATTTTGATGACAAGGTTTATGGAGCATTGTGATGACAAGGTTGTGATGCATTGTGATGACAAGCGCAAGTCACATTTTGATGCCATGGGTCATGGAGCACAGTGCTGACAAGGTCATTCAGCTTTGTTATGACAAGGGTCATGGAGCATTGAGATGAAAAGGGACATGGAGCATTGTGATTACAGGGGTCTAGGAGCTTTGGATGACAGAGGTCATGGATCATTTTGATTTGATTGTGATGACAATAGCCTGAAGCATTATGATGATGGGCATTGTCCATTGAGATGACAGGTGTAATGGAGCATTGAGATGAAAAGGGGCATGGAGCACTGTGATTACAGTGGTACAGGAGCATTGTGATGACAAGAGCATGGAGCATTGTGATGAAAAGTGCTTGGAGCCTTTTCATGACATGTTTCAAGGAGCATTCTGAAGACGAGTGTCAGGGAGCATTGTGATGACAACTCTCTTTAGCATTGTGATGACAAAGATCATGGAGCACTGTGATGACAGGTGTCATGGAGCATTGTGATGAGAAGGTCATGGAGCATTGGGCTGAAAATATTCATGGAGTATTGTGGTGAGAGGGTTCATGGATCCTTTTGATGGCAATGGAATGGAGCATTGTGATGACAAGGTCCTGGAGTATTGTGAAGAGAAGACCATGGAGCCTTGTGATGACAAGTTTAATGGAGCATTCTGATGAAAAGGGGCATGGAGCATTGTGATTACAGGGCCCTGGAGCCTTGTAATGACAAGAGCAAGGAGCATTGTGATGAGAAGGCCATGGAGCATTCTCTTGATTTGTGTCATGGTGTTTTGTGATGACAAGGGCATGGACCATTGTGATTGCAGGCGTCTTGGAGCATTGTGATGACAAGGGTCATCGAGCCTTGTGAGGAGAAGGCCGTGGGACATTATGATGGCGGGGGTCATTGAGCATTGTTATGACGGGGGTAATGGAGCATAGTGATGAAAAGGTCACGGTACATAGGTCTATAAAATTTCATGGATTATTGTGATGACAGTGGGTATGGAGCATTGTGATGACAAGGGCTCCGAACACTGTGATACATGGGTCATGGAGGATTGTAATGACATGGGCATGAAGCATTGTGATGAGAAGGGCATTGAGAATTGTGATGACAAGCGTCATGGAGCTTTGTGATGACAAGGGTCATGGAGCTGTGTGATAACAAATGTCATGGAGCAGTTTGATGACAAGGGCATGGTGCATTGTGATGCTAGGGTTCATGGAGCACTGACATGAAAAGTGTCATGGAGCATCGTTATGACAGGGGTCTTGGAGGATTGTGATGACAAGGACATGGAGCATTGTGATGAGAAGGCCAAGGAGAATTCTTATGACATCCGTCATGGAGCTTCGTGATGACAAGGGCATAGAGCATTATGATTACAGGGGTCTTGGAGCATTGAGATGAAAAGGGGCATGGTGCATTTTGATTACAGGGGTAATGGAGCATTGTGATGACAAGGGAATCGAGCATTGTGATGAAATAGGCATGGAACCTTTTCATGAAAGGGTTCAAGGAGGATTCTGATGACAAGTGTCAGGGAGCATTGCGATGACAATAGTCATGAAGCACTGTGATGACAGGGCTAATGGAGCATTGTGATGAGAATGTCATGGAGCATTGGGCTGAAAATGTTCATGGAGTATTGTGATGAGAGGTGCCAAGGACCCTTGTGATGACAAGGGATTGGAGCATTGAGATGAGAAGAACATGGAGCCTTGTGATGACAAGTCTCATGGAGCATTCTGATGAAAAGGGGCATGGAGCATTGTGATTACAGGGGTCATGGAGCATTGTGATGACAATGGCATGGAGCAATTTGATGTGAAGGCCATGGAGCTTTCTGATGATATGTGTCATGGAGTTTTGTGATGAAAAGTGCATGGAGCATTGTGATTACATGGATCTTGGGGCACTGTGATGACAATGGTCATGGAGCCTTGTGATGAAAAGGCCGTGGAACATCTTGATGGCATGCGTCATGGAGCATTGTTATGACAATGGTAATGGAGCATTGTGATGACAAAGTCATGGAGCATTTTGATGAGAAGGGCATAGAGCTCTGTGATGACAAGCATCATGGAGTTTTGAGATGACAAAGTCATGGAGCAATGTGATGAGAGGGTTCATGGAGCATTATGATGACGATGGCATGGAGCATTGTGATGCCAAAGGTCATGGACCTTTGTGATGACAAATGTCATGTAGCATTTTGATGACAAGGGCATGGTGCATTGTGATGAGTAGGACAGAAAGCAATGTGATGACAGGGTCACGAGGCAGTTGGATGAAAAGTGTCATGGAACATTTTGATGACAGGCGTTATGGATCATTGTGATGTCAAGGGTCATCGAGCATTGTAATGAAAAGTGTCATGGTGCATTTTGATGACAGGGGTTATAGTACATTGTGATGTCAGGGGTCATGGAGCAGTGTGATGATAAGGGCATGTAGCATTGTGATGACAGGGGTCATGGAACATTGTGATGACATGGGTGAGGTAGTATTGTGATGACTAGTGATGGAACATTGTGATATCAGTGCTGAGAGAGCATTTTGATGAGAATTGCATGGAGAAATTTGATGACAAGTTTTATGGAGCATTGTGATGACAAGCTTGTGGAGAATTGTGATGACAAGTGCATGGCATATTGTGATGACATATGTCATGGAGCATTGTGCTGACAAGCACATGGAGCCTTTTGCTGACAATGGCATGGAGCATTGTGATGACAGAGGCATTACGAATTGGTCTGACAAGTTTCATGGATTATTGTGATGACAGTGGGCATGGCGAATTGTGATGACAAGGGCCTGGAGCATTGTGAGGACAAGTTTGTGGAGTATTGTGAAGACAGGTGTCCGGGAGCATTGTGATGACATATGTTCTGGTCCATTGTGATGAGAATGGCATGGGTAATTGTGATGCCAAGTGTCATGGAGGATTGTGATGTCAAACGTAATGGAGCGTTGTGATGACAAGGTCTTGGTGCATTGTGATGACAAGGGCCATTGAGAAGTTTGATGACAAGGTCGTGAAGCATTGTGATGACAAGCGCATGTACCTTGCTATGACAGGGGTCATGGAGCATTGCGATTACAAATGCATGGAGAATAGTGATGACAAGAGCATGTAACATTGTGATGAGAAGTGTTTTGGAGCATTGTGATGACAAGGACTTGGAGAATTGTGATGACAAGGGACATGGAGCATTGTGAGGACCAGGGCATGGAGCACTGTGATGACATGAACGTGCAGCATTGTGATGATAAGTCCATGGATAATAGTGATGACGAGTGTCATGGAGCACTGTAATGGTAAGGGGCATGGAGCATTGTGAGTAGAGCTGTCATGGAGTATTGTGGTGACAGGGGTCATGGAGCATTGTGATGACAATTGTCATGGAGCTTTCTGATGACAAGCTTCTGGAATATTGTGATGACAATGGCATGGAGCATTGTGATGGAAAGGGTATGGATCATTGTGAAGAAAAAGGCATGGATCCTTTTCATGACAGGATTCAAGGAGCATTCCGAAGACAAGAGTCAGGGAGCATTGTGATGACAAGTGTATTGAGCTTTGTGATGACAAAGGTCATGGAGCATTGAGATGACAAGGTCATGGAGTATGGTGATGACAGGCATCATGGAGCGTTGTGATGACAAGTCTTATGGAACATTGTGATCACACGTGTTTGGAGCATTGCGATGACAGAGTTCATGGATCATATTGATTTCAAGGAGCATGGATCTTTGTGATGAAAAGGGCATGAAGCAATGTGATCCCAAGATGCATGGAGGATTGTGATGACAATGGTAATGGAGGAATATGATGACAAACGCATGGAGCATTGTGATGAAAAGGTCATGTAGCGTTTTGCTGACAAAGGCATGGAGCATTGTGATGACAAGTGTCATGGAGCACTGTGATGACAAACGTCACGTAGCATTGTGATTACAGGGGTCATGGAGCATTGGGATGACACGGCCAAGGATCATTGTGTTGACAAGTGTTATGGAGAATTTTGATGACAAGAGTCCCGGATCATTGTGTTTTCAGGGGACATGGAGCGTTGTGGTGACAGTGGTCATAGAGCATTGGGATGACAAGGGTCATGGAGCATTGTGATCATAAGGTCATGGAGCATTGGGCTGAAAATAATCATGGAGTATTGTGATGACAGGTGGCATGGAGCATTGTGATGACAAGGGAAGGGAGCATTGTGATGACAATGTCCTGGAGCATTTAATGAGAAGACCATGGAGCCATGTGATGACTAGTCTCATGGAGCATTCTCACGAAAAGCGGCATGGAGCATTGTGATTACTGTGGTCTTGGAGCATTGTGATGAATAGGGCATGGAGCATTGTGATGAAAAATGCATGGAGCCTTGCCATGACAGGGTTCCAAGAGCATATTGACATCAAGTGTCAGGGACCATTGTGATGAAAAGTGTATTGAGCATTGTGAAGCCAAACTCATGGAGCATTGTGATGAGAAGACCATGGATAATTTTGATGACGACCGTCATGGGGCGTTGTGAGGACAAGTGTTATGGAACATTGTGATCACAAGGGATTGGAGCCTTGTGATGATAGAGGTCATGGAGCATTTTGAGTTCATTCTGATGACAATAGCATGAAGCACTATGATGATGGGCATGGTGCATTGTGATGACAGGGTTCATGGAACATTGAGATGAAAAGGGGCATGGAGCATTGTAGTTACAAGGGTATTGGAGCTTTGTGATGACAAGGGCATGCAGCATTGTGATGAGAAGGCCATGGAGGTTTCTGATGACATGCGTCATGGAGCTTTGTGATGACAAGGGCATGGAGCATTGTGATGAGAAGACCATGGATAATGGTGATGACGAGCGTCATGAGGCGTTGTGATGAAAAGTGCTGGGAACATTGTGATCCCAAGGGTTTAGAGCATTGTGATGGCAGATGTCATGGAGCATTTTGATTTCATTTTGATTACAATAGCGTGAAGCAATATGATGATGGACATGTTGCATTGTGATTACAGGGTTCTTGGAGCATTGTGATGACAAGGGCATGGAGCATTGTGATGAGAAGGCCATGGAGCATTCTGATGACTTGTGTCATGGAGATTTTGATGACAAGGGCATGAAGCAACTGTTGTAACAGTGGTCTTAGCGCATTGTGATTACAAGGGTTATGGAGCCTTGTGATAAGAAGGCCGTGGAACATTGTGATGGCTGGGGTCATGGAGTATTGTTATGACAGTGGCAATGGAGCATTGTGATGACAAGGGCATGGAGCATTGGTCTGAATAGTTTCATGGATTATTGTGATGAGAGTGGGCATGGAGCATTGTGATAACAAGGGCATGGAACACTGTGATACATGGGTCATGTAGGATTGTAACGACAAGGGAATGGAGAATTGTGATGACAAGAGCATGTAACATTGTGATGAGAAGTGTCATGGAGCATTGTGATGACAAAGATGTAGAGAATTGTGATGACAAGGGACATGGAGCATTGCGATGACCAGAGCATGGAGCATTGGTCTGACAAGTTTCATGGATTATTTGGATGACGAGTGTCAGGGAGCATTGTGATGACAACTCTCTTGAGCATTGTGATGACAAAGATCATGGATCACTCTGATGACATGTGTCATGGAGCATTGTGATGAGTAGGTCATGGAGCATTGGGCTGAAAATATTCATGGAGTATTGTGGTGACAGGTGTCATGGATCCTTTTGATAGCAAGGGAATGGAGCATTGTGATGACAAGGTCCTGGAGCATAGTGATGAGAAGACCATGGAGCCTTGTGATGACAAGTCTAATGGAGCATTCTGATGAAAAGGGGCATGGAACATTGTGATTACAGGGCCCTGGAGCATTGTAATGACAAGAGCAAGGAGCTTTGTGATGAGAAGGCCATGGAGCATTCTCATGATTTGTGTCATGGTGTTTTGTGATGACAAGGGCATGGACCATTGTGATTGCAGGCGTCTTGGAGCTTTGTGATGACAAGGGTCATGGAGCCTTGTGAGGAGAAGGCCGTGGGACATTATGATGGCAGGGGTCATGGAGCATTGTTATGACGGGTGTAATGGAGCATTGTGATGAAAAGGGCACGGAACATAGGTCTATACAATTTCATGGATTATTGTGATGACAGTGGGTATGGAGCATTGTGATGACAAGGGCTCGGAACACTGTGATACATGGGTCATGGAGGATTGTAATGACATGGGCATGGAGCATTGTGATGAGAAGGGCATCGAGAATTGTGATGACAAGCGTCGTGGAACATTGTGATGACAAGGGCATGGAGCATATGATGAGAGGTTTCAGGGAGCATTGTGATGACAATGGCATGGAGCATTGTGAAGCCAAGGGTCATGGATCTGTGTGATAACAAATGTCACGGAGCAGTTTGATGACAAGGGCATGGTGCATTGTGATGAGAAGGGCAGGGAGCATTGTGATGACCGGTGTTATGGAACATTATGATGTCATGGCTCATGGAGAATTGTGATGATAGGGGCATGTAGCATGGTGATGACAGGTCTCATGGAACATTGTGAGATGACAAGTGTTTTGAGCATTGTGATGACAAACATCTTGGATCATTGAGATGACAAGGGCATGGAGTAGTGTGAATACAGGCATCATGGAGCATTGTGATGAGTGTGTTATGGAACATTGTGATCACAAGGGTTTGGAGCCTAGTGATGACAGAGGTCATGGATCATGTTGATTTCAAGGAGCATGGAACATTGTGATGACAAGGGCATGAAGCAATGTGATCCCAAGTTTCAGGGAGGATTGTGATGACAATGGTAAAGGAGAATTTTGATGAGAATCACATGGAGCACTGTGATGACAAGGTCATGTAGCATTTTGCTGACAAAGGCATGGAGCATTGTGATGACAAGTGTCATGGAACATTGTGATAACAGGGGTCATAGAGCATTAGGATGACAAGAGCATGGACCATTTTGATGAGAAGAGTCATGGAGCATTTTGATGACAAGAGCCACAGATCATTGTGTTGTCAGGGGTCATTGAGCATTGTGATGATAGTGGTCATGGAGCATTGGGCTGAAAATGTTCTTGGAGCATTGTGAACACAAGGGAATGGAGCATTGTGGTGACAATATCCTGGAGCATTGTGCTGAGATGACCATAGTGTCTTTTGATGACAAGTCTCATGAAGCAAGCTAATGGAAAGGGGCATGGAGCATTGTGATTACAGTTGTCTTGGAGCATTGTGATGACAAGAGCATGGAGCATTGTGATGAGAAGTCCATGGAACATTCTGATGACATGCATCATGGAGCTTTGTGATGACAATGGCAAGAGGCATTGTGATTACAGGGGTCTTGGAGCATTGTGATGAAAAGGGCATGGATCATTGTGATGACAAAGGCATGGAGCCTTGTCATGACAGGGTTCAAGGAACATACTGACGACAAGTGTCAGGGAGCATTGTGATGACAAGTGTCATGGAGCACTGTGATGACAATCATCATGGAGCCTTGTGATAACCGGGATCTTGGAGCATTGTGATGAAAAGTGAATGCATCATTGTGATGAAAAAGGCATGGTGCCTTGTCATGACAGGTTTCAAGGAGCACCCAGACGACAAGTGTCAGGGAGCATTGTGATGAAAAGTGTATTGAGCATTGTGATGACAAAGGTCATGGAGCATTGTGATGAGAAGACCATGGATAATTGGGATGACGAGCGTCATGGGGCGTTGTGATGACAAGTGTTATGGAACATTGTGATCAAAAGGGTTTGGAGCATTGTGATGACAGAGGTCATGGAGCATTTTGATTTCATTGTGATGACAAAATCATGAAGCATTATGATGAAGGGCATGGTGCATTGTGATGATAGGGTTCATGGAGCACTGAGATGAAAAGTGTCATGGAGCATTGTTATGACAGGTATCTTGAAGCATTGTGATGACAAGGGCATGGAGCATTGTGATGAGAAGGCCAAGGAGAATTCTGATGACATGCGTCATGGATCTTCGTGATGACAAGGGCATAGAGCATTGTGATTACAGGGGTCTTGGAGCATTGAGATGAAAAGGGGCGTGGAGCATTGTGATTACAGTGGTAAAGGAGCATTGTGATGACAAGGGAATTGAGAATTGTGATGAAATAGGCATGGAACCTTTTCATGACAGGGTTCAAGGAGGATTCTGCTGACAAGTGTCTGGGAGCATTGTGATGACAAAAGTCATGAAGCACTGTGATGACAGGGGTAATGGAGCATTGTGATGAGAAGGTCATGGAGCATTGGGCTCAAAATATTCATGGAGTATTGTGATGACAAGGGAATGGAGCACTGTGATGACAAGGGAATGGAGCATTGAGATGAGTAGACCATGGAGCCTTGTGATGACAAGTCTCATGGAGCATTCTGATGAAAAGGGGTATGGAGCATTGTGATTACAGGGCTCTTGGAGCATTGTGATGACAATGGCGTGGAGCATTTTGATGAGAAGTCCATGGAGCTTTCTGATGATATGTGTCATGGAGTTTTGTGATGAAAAGGGCAAGGAGCTTTGTGATTACAGGGGTCTTGGAGCACTGTGATGACAATGGTCATGGAGCCTTGTGATGAACAGGCCGTGGAATATTTTGATGGCAGGGGTCATGGAGCAAACATTGTTATGACAGTGGTAATGGAGCATTGTGATGACAAAGGCATGGAGCATTTTGATGAGAAGGGTATCGAGCATTTTGATGACAAGCATCATGAAGCTTTGGGATGACAAAGTCATGGAGCAATGTGATGAGAGGGTTCATGGAGCATTGTGATGACAATGGCATGGAGCATTGTGATGCCAAACGTAATGGACCTTTGTGATGACAAATGTCATGCAGCATTTTGATGACAAGGGCATGGTGCATTGTGATGAGTAAGACAGAGAGAAATGTGATGACAGGGTCATCGAGCAGATGGATGAAAAGTGTCATGGAACATTTTGATGACAGGGGTTATGGATCATTGTGATATCAAGGGTCATCGAGCATTGTGATGAAAAGGGTCATGGTGCATTTTGATGGCAGGGGTTATAATACATGGTGATGTCAGCGGTCATGGAGCACTGTGATGATAAGGGCATGTAGCATTGTGATGACAGGGGTCATGGAACATTGTGATGACATGGTTGTGGGAGTATTGTGATGACCAGTGATGGAAAATTGTGATATCAGTGGTGAGAGAGCATTTTGATGAGAAGTGCTTGGAGAAATTTGAGGACAAGGTTTATGGAGCATTGTGATGACAAGCTTGTGGAGAATTGTGATGACAAGTGCATGGCATATTGTGATGACATGTGTCATGGAGCATTGTGCTGACAAGCATATGGAGCATTGTGGTGACAATGGCATGGAGCATTGTGATGACAGAGGCATGACGTATTGGCCTGAGAAGTTTCATGGATTATTGTGATGACAGTGGGCATGGTGAATTGTGATGAAAAGGGCACGGAGCATTGGCATGACAAGTTTATGGATTATTGTGAAGACAGGTGTCCGGGAGCATTGTGATGACATATGTTCTGGTCCATTGTGATGAGAATGGCATGGAGAATTGTGAGGCCAAGTGTCATGGAGGATTGTGATGTCAAACGTAATGGAGCGTTGTGATGACAAGGTCTTGGAGCATTGCGATGACAAGGGCAAGGAGCATTGTGATGACAAGGGCCATTGAGAAGTTTGATGACAAGGTCTTGAAGCATTGTGATGACAAGCGCATGTACCTTGCTATGACAGTGGTCATGGAGCATTGCGATTACAAATGCATGGAGAATGGTGATGACAAGAGCATGTAACATTGTGATGAGAAGTGTTTTGGAGCATTGTGATGACAAGGACGTAGAGAATTGTGATGACAGGGACATGGAGCATTGTGAGGACCAGGGCATAGAGCACTGTGATGACAAGAACGTGGAGCATTGTGATGAGAAGTCCATGGATAATTGTTATGACGAGTGTCATGGAGCACTGTAATGACAAGGGGCATGGAGCATTGTGAGGACAGGTGTCATGGAGCATTGTGGTGATAGGGGTCATGGAGCATTGTGAGGACAAGTGTCATGGAGCATTCTGATGACAAGCTTGTGGAGTATTGTGATGAAAATGGCATGGAGAATTGTGATGGAAAGGGTATGGATCATTGTAATGAAAAAGGCATGGATCCTTTTCATGACAGGATTCAAGGAGCATTCCGAAGACAAGTGTCACGGATCATTGTGATGACAAGTGTATTGAGCATTGTGATGACAAGTGTTATGGAACATTGTGATCACACGGGTTTGGTGCATTGCGATGACAGAGTTCATGGATCA
Organism: Mesoplodon densirostris; assembly: GCF_025265405.1. Taxonomy (NCBI): domain Eukaryota; kingdom Metazoa; phylum Chordata; class Mammalia; order Artiodactyla; family Ziphiidae; genus Mesoplodon; species Mesoplodon densirostris. The sequence continues at coordinate 6,903,648 of NC_082682.1, forward strand.
TATTGATTTCAAGGAGCATGGATCTTTGTGATGACAAGGACATGAAGCAATGTGATCCGAAGATGCATGGAGGATTGTGATGACAATGGTAATGGAGGAATGTGATGACAAGCGCATGGAGCATTGTGATGAAAAGGTCATGTAGCGTTTTGGTGACAAAGGCATGGAGCATTGTCATGACAAGTGTCATGGAGCACTATGATGACAAACGTCACGTAGCATTGTGATTACAGGGGTCATGGAGCATTGGGATGGCACGGCCAAGGATCATTGTGTTGACAAGTGATATGGAGAATTTTGATGACAAGAGTCCCGGATCATTGTGTTGTCAGGGGTCATGGAGCGTTGTGATGACAGTTGTCATGGAGCATTGGGATGACAAGGGTCATGGAGCATTGTGATCATAAGGTTATGGAGCATTGGGCTGAAAATGTTCATGGAGTATTGTGATGAGAGGTGTCATGGAGCATTGTGATGACAAGGGAATGGAGCATTGTGATGACAATGTCCTGGAGCATTTAATGAGAAGACCATGGAGCCATGTGATGACAAGTCTCATGGAGCATTCTCACGAAAATCGGCATGGAGCATTGTGATTTCTGTGGTCTTGGAGCTTTGTGATGAATAGGGCATGGAGCCTTGTGATGAAAATGGCATGGAGCCTTGCCATGACAGGGTTCCAAGAGCATATTGACATCAAGTGTCAGGGACCACTGTGATGACAAGTGTATTGAGCATGGTGATTCCAAAGCTCATGGAGCATTGTGATGAGAACACCATGGATAATTTTGATGACAAGCGTCATGGGGAGTTGTGAGGACAAGTGTTATGGAACATTGTGATCACAAGGGATTGGAGCCTTGTGATGACAGAGGTCATGGAGCATTTTGAGTTCATTCTGATGACAATAGCATGAAGCTCTATGGTGATGGGCATGGTGCATTGTGATGACAGTGTTCATGGAGCAATGAGATGAAAAGGTGCATGGAACATTGTAGTTACAAGTGTCTTGGAGCTTTGTGATGACAAGGGCATGCAGCATTGTGATAAGAAGGCCATGGAGGATTCTGATGACATGCGTCATGGAGCTTTGTGATGACAAGAGCATGGAGCATTGTGATGAGAAGACCATGGATAATGGTGATGACGAGCGTCATGGGGCGTTGTGATGAAAAGTGTTATGGAACATTGAGATCTCAAGGCTTTAGAGCATTGTGATGGCAGATGTCATGGAGCATTTTGATTTCATTTTGGTTACAATAGCGTGAAGCAATATGATGATGGACATGTTGCATTGTGAATACAGGGTTCATGGAGCTTTGAGAGAAAAAGTGGCATGGAGCTTTGTGATTACAGGGTTTTTGGAGCATTGTGATGACAAGGGCACGGAACACTGTGATACATGGGTCATGTAGGATTGTAACGACAAGGGCATGGAGAATTGTGATGACAAGAGCTTGTAACATTGTGATGAGAAGTGTCATGGAGCATTGTGACGACAAAGACGTAGAGAATTGTGATGACAAGGGACATGGAGCATTGTGATGACCAGAGCATAGACCATTGTTCTGACAAGTTTCATGGATTATTGTGATGACAAATGTCATGGAGCATTTTAGATGACAATTGCGTGGGGCATTGTGATGGGAAGAGCAGGGAGCATTGTGATGACAAGGTTTATGGAGCATTGTGATGACAAGGTTGTGATGCATTGTGATGACAAGCGCAAGTCACATTTTGATGCCATGGGTCATGGAGCACAGTGCTGACAAGGTCATTCAGCTTTGTTATGACAAGGGTCATGGAGCATTGAGATGAAAAGGGACATGGAGCATTGTGATTACAGGGGTCTAGGAGCTTTGGATGACAGAGGTCATGGATCATTTTGATTTGATTGTGATGACAATAGCCTGAAGCATTATGATGATGGGCATTGTCCATTGAGATGACAGGTGTAATGGAGCATTGAGATGAAAAGGGGCATGGAGCACTGTGATTACAGTGGTACAGGAGCATTGTGATGACAAGAGCATGGAGCATTGTGATGAAAAGTGCTTGGAGCCTTTTCATGACATGTTTCAAGGAGCATTCTGATGACGAGTGTCAGGGAGCATTGTGATGACAACTCTCTTTAGCATTGTGATGACAAAGATCATGGAGCACTGTGATGACAGGTGTCATGGAGCATTGTGATGAGAAGGTCATGGAGCATTGGGCTGAAAATATTCATGGAGTATTGTGGTGAGAGGGTTCATGGATCCTTTTGATGGCAATGGAATGGAGCATTGTGATGACAAGGTCCTGGAGTATTGTGAAGAGAAGACCATGGAGCCTTTTGATGACAAGTCTAATGGAGCATTCTGATGAAAAGGGGCATGGAGCATTGTGATTACAGGGCCCTGGAGCCTTGTAATGACAAGAGCAAGGAGCATTGTGATGAGAAGGCCATGGAGCATTCTCTTGATTTGTGTCATGGTGTTTTGTGATGACAAGGGCATGGACCATTGTGATTGCAGGCGTCTTGGAGCATTGTGATGACAAGGGTCATCGAGCCTTGTGAGGAGAAGGCCGTGGGACATTATGATGGCGGGGGTCATTGAGCATTGTTATGACAGTGGTAATGGAGCATAGTGATGAAAAGGTCACGGTACATAGGTCTATAAAATTTCATGGATTATTGTGATGACAGTGGGTATGGATCATTGTGATGACAAGGGCTCCGAACACTGTGATACATGGGTCATGGAGGATTGTAATGACATGGGCATGAAGCATTGTGATGAGAAGGGCATTGAGAATTGTGATGACAAGCGTCATGGAGCTTTGTGATGACAAGGGTCATGGAGCTGTGTGATAACAAATGTCATGGAGCAGTTTGATGACAAGGGCATGGTGCATTGTGATGATAGGGTTCATGGAGCACTGACATGAAAAGTGTCATGGAGCATGGTTATGACAGGGGTCTTGGAGGATTGTGATGACAAGGACATGGAGCATTGTGATGAGAAGGCCAAGGAGAATTCTGATGACATCCGTCATGGAGCTTCGTGATGACAAGGGCATAGAGCATTATGATTACAGGGGTCTTGGAGCATTGAGATGAAAAGGGGCATGGTGCATTTTGATTACAGGGGTAATGGAGCATTGTGATGACAAGGGAATCGAGCATTGTGATGAAATAGGCATGGAACCTTTTCATGACAGGGTTCAAGGAGGATTCTGATGACAAGTGTCAGGGAGCATTGCGATGACAATAGTCATGAAGCACTGTGATGACAGGGCTAATGGAGCATTGTGATGAGAATGTCATGGAGCATTGGGCTGAAAATGTTCATGGAGTATTGTGATGAGAGGTGCCATGGACCCTTGTGATGACAAGGGATTGGAGCATTGAGATGAGAAGAACATGGAGCCTTGTGATGACAAGTCTCATGGAGCATTCTGATGAAAAGGGGCATGGAGCATTGTGATTACAGGGGTCATGGAGCATTGTGATGACAATGGCATGGAGCAATTTGATGTGAAGGCCATGGAGCTTTCTGATGATATGTGTCATGGAGTTTTGTGATGAAAAGTGCATGGAGCATTGAGATTACATGGATCTTGGGGCACTGTGATGACAAAGGTCATGGAGCCTTGTGATGAAAAGGCCGTGGAACATCTTGATGGCATGGGTCATGGAGCATTGTTATGACAATGGTAATGGAGCATTGTGATGACAAAGTCATGGAGCATTTTGATGAGAAGGGCATAGAGCTTTGTGATGACAAGCATCATGGAGCTTTGGGATGACAAAGTCATGGAGCAATGTGATGAGAGGGTTCATGGAGCATTATGATGACGATGGCATGGGGCATTGTGATGCCAAAGGTCATGGACCTTTGTGATGACAAATGTCATGTAGCATTTTGATGACAAGGGCATGGTGCATTGTGATGAGTAGGACAGAAAGCAATGTGATGACAGGGTCACGAGGCAGTTGGATGAAAAGTGTCATGGAACATTTTGATGACAGGCGTTATGGATCATTGTGATGTCAAGGGTCATCGAGCATTGTAATGAAAAGTGTCATGGTGCATTTTGATGACAGGGGTTATAGTACATTGTGATGTCAGGGGTCATGGAGCAGTGTGATGATAAGGGCATGTAGCATTGTGATGACAGGGGTCATGGAACATTGTGATGACATGGGTGAGGTAGTATTGTGATGACTAGTGATGGAACATTGTGATATCAGTGCTGAGAGAGCATTTTGATGAGAATTGCATGGAGAAATTTGATGACAAGTTTTATGGAGCATTGTGATGACAAGCTTGTGGAGAATTGTGATGACAAGTGCATGGCATATTGTGATGACATATGTCATGGAGCATTGTGCTGACAAGCACATGGAGCATTTTGCTTACAATGGCATGGAGCATTGTGATGACAGAGGCATTACGAATTGGTCTGACAAGTTTCATGGATTATTGTGATGACAGTGGGCATGGCGAATTGTGATGACAAGGGCCTGGAGCATTGTGAGGAAAAGTTTGTGGAGTATTCTGAAGACAGGTGTCCGGGAGCATTGTGATGACATATGTTCTGGTCCATTGTGATGAGAATGGCATGGGTAATTGTGATGCCAAGTGTCATGGAGGATTGTGATGTCAAACGTAATGGAGCGTTGTGATGACAAGGTCTTGGTGCATTGTGATGACAAGGGCCATTGAGAAGTTTGATGACAAGGTCGTGAAGCATTGTGATGACAAGTGCATGTACCTTGCTATGACAGGGGTCATGGAGCATTGCGATTACAAATGCATGGAGAATAGTGATGACAAGAGCATGTAACATTGTGATGAGAAGTGTTTTGGAGCATTGTGATGACAAGGACTTTGAGAATTGTGATGACAAGGGACATGGAGCATTGTGAGGACCAGGGCATGGAGCACTGTGATGACATGAACGTGCAGCATTGTGATGATAAGTCCATGGAAAATAGTGATGACGAGTGTCATGGAGCACTGTAATGGTAAGGGGCATGGAGCATTGTGAGGAGAGCTGTCATGGAGTATTGTGGTGACAGGGGTCATGGAGCATTGTGATGACAATTGTCATGGAGCTTTCTGATGACAAGCTTGTGGAATATTGTGATGACAATGGCATGGAGCATTGTGATGGAAAGGGTATGGATCATTGTGATGAAAAAGGCATGGATCCTTTTCATGACAGGATTCAAGGAGCATTCCGAAGAAAAGAGTCAGGGATCATTGTGATGACAAGTGTATTGAGCTTTGTGATGACAAAGGTCATGGAGCATTGAGATGACAAGGTCATGGAGTATGGTGATGACAGGCATCATGGAGCGTTGTGATGACAAGTCTTGTGGAACATTGTGATCACACGTGTTTGGAGCATTGCGATGACAGAGTTCATGGATCATATTGATTTCAAGGAGCATGGATCTTTGTGATGAAAAGGGCATGAAGCAATGTGATCCCAAGATGCATGGAGGATTGTGATGACAATGGTAATGGAGGAATATGATGACAAACGCATGGAGCATTGTGATGAAAAGGTCATGTAGCGTATTGCTGACAAAGGCATGGAGCATTGATATGACAAGTGTCATGGAGCACTGTGATGACAAACGTCACGTAGCATTGTGATTACAGGGATCATGGAGCATTGGGATGACACGGCCAAGGATCATTGTGTTGACAAGTGTTATGGAGAATTTTGATGACAAGAGTCCCGGATCATTGGGTTTTCAGGGGTCATGGAGCGTTGTGATGACAGTGGTCATAGAGCATTTGGATGACAAGGGTCATGGAGCATTGTGATCATAAGGTCATGGAGCATTGGGCTGAAAATATTCATGGAGTATTGTGATGACAGGTGGCATGGAGCATTGTGATGACAAGGGAAGGGAGCATTGTGATGACAATGTCCTGGAGCATTTAATGAGAAGACCATGGAGCCATGTGATGACTAGTCTCATGGAGCATTCTCACGAAAAGCGGCATGGAGCATTGTGATTACTGTGGTCTTGGAGCATTGTGATGAATAGGGCATGGAGCATTGTGATGAAAAACGCATGGAGCCTTGCCATGACAGGGTTCCAAGAGCATATTGACATCAAGTGTCAGGGACCATTGTGATGAAAAGTGTATTGAGCATTGTGAAGCCAAACTCATGGAGCATTGTGATGAGAAGACCATGGATAATTTTGATGACGAGCGTCATGGGGCGTTGTGAGGACAAGTGTTATGGAACATTGTGATCACAAGGGATTGGAGCCTTGTGATGACAGAGGTCATGGAGCATTTTGAGTTCATTCTGATGACAATAGCATGAAGCACTATAATGATGGGCATGGTGCATTGTGATGACAGGGTCCATGGAACATTGAGATGAAAAGGGGCATGGAGCATTGTAGTTACAAGGGTCTTGGAGCTTTGTGATGACAAGGGCATGCAGCATTGTGATGAGAAGGCCATGGAGGTTTCTGATGACATGCGTCATGGAGCTTTGTGATGACAAGGGCATGGAGCATTGTGATGAGAAGACCATGGATAATGGTGATGACGAGCGTCATGAGGCGTTGTGATGAAAAGTGCTGGGAACATTGTGATCCCAAGGGTTTAGAGCTTTGTGATGGCAGATGTCATGGAGCATTTCGATTTCATTTTGATTACAATAGCGTGAAGCAATAAGATGATGGACATGTTGCATTGTGATTACAGGGTTCTTGGAGCATTGTGATGACAAGGGCATGGAGCATTGTGATTAGAAGGCCATGGAGCATTCAGATGACTTGTGTCATGGAGATTTTGATGACAAGGGCATGAAGCACTGTTGTAACAGTGGTCTTAGAGCATTGTGATTACAAGGGTTATGGAGCCTTGTGATAAGAAGGCCCTGGAACATTGTGATGGCTGGGGTCATGGAGCATTGTTATGACAGTGGCAATGGAGCATTGTGATGACAAGGGCATGGAGCATTGGTCTGAAAAGTTTCATGGATTATTGTGATGAGAGTGGGCATGGAGCATTGTGATAACAAGGGCACGGAACACTGTGATACATGGGTCATGTAGGATTGTAACGACAAGGGAATGGAGAATTGTGATGACAAGAGCATGTAACATTGTGATGAGAAGTGTCATGGAGCATTGTGATGACAAAGATGTAGAGAATTGTGATGACAAGGGACATGGAGCATTGCGATGACCAGAGCATGGATCATTCGTCTGACAAGTTTCATGGATTATTTGGATGACGAGTGTCAGGGAGCATTGTGATGAGTAGGTCATGGAGCATTGGGCTGAAAATATTCATGGAGTATTGTGGTGACAGGTGTCATGGATCCTTTTGATAGCAAGGGAATGGAGCATTGTGATGACAAGGTCCTGGAGCATAGTGATGAGAAGACCATGGAGCCTTGTGATGACAAGTCTAATGGAGCATTCTGATGAAAAGGGGCAGGGAGCATTGTGATTACAGGGCCCTGGAGCATTGTAATGACAAGAGCAAGGAGCTTTGTGATGAGAAGGCCATGGAGCATTCTCATGATTTGTGTCATGGTGTTTTGTGATGACAAGGGCATGGACCATTGTGATTGCAGGCGTCTTGGAGCTTTGTGATGACAAGGGTCATGGAGCCTTGTGAGGAGAAGGCCGTGGGACATTATGATGGCAGGGGTCATGGAGCATTGTTATGACGGGTGTAATGGAGCATTGTGATGAAAAGGGCACGGAACATAGGTCTATAAAATTTCATGGATTATTGTGATGACAGTGGGTATGGAGCATTGTGATGACAAGGGCTCGGAACACTGTGATACATGGGTCATGGAGGATTGTAATGACATGGGCATGGAGCATTGTGATGAGAAGGGCATCGAGAATTGTGATGACAAGCGTCATGGAACATTGTGATGACAAGGGCATGGAGCATATGATGAGAGGTTTCAGGGAGCATTGTGATGACCATGGCATGGAGCATTGTGATGCCAAGGGTCATGGATCTGTGTGATAACAAATGTCACGGAGCAGTTTGATGACAAGGGCATGGTGCATTGTGATGAGAAGGGCAGGGAGCATTGTGATGACAGGTGTTATGGAACATTATGATGTCATGGCTCATGGAGAATTGTGATGATAGGGGCATGTAGCATGGTGATGACAGGTCTCATGGAACATTGTGAGATGACAAGTGTTTTGAGCATTGTGATGACAAACATCTTGGATCATTGAGATGACAAGGGCATGGAGTAGTGTGATGACAGGCATCATGGAGCATTGTGATGAGTGTGTTATGGAACATTGTGATCACAAGTGTTTGGAGCCTAGTGATGACAGAGGTCATGGATCATGTTGATTTCAAGGAGCATGGAACATTGTGATGACAAGGGTATGAAGCAATGTGATCCCAAGTTTCAGGGAGGATTGTGATGACAATGGTAAAGGAGAATTGTGATGAGAATCACATGGAGCACTGTGATGACAAGGTCATGTAGCATTTTGCTGACAAAGGCATGGAGCATTGTGATGACAAGTGTCATGGAACAATGAGATAAAAGGGGTCATAGAGCATTAGGATGACAAGAGCATGGACCATTTTGATGAGAAGAGTCATGGAGCATTTTGATGACAAGAGCCACAGATCATTGTGTTGTCAGGGGTCATTGAGCGTTGTGATGACAGTGGTCATGGAGCATTGGGCTGAAAATGTTCTTGGAGCATTGTGAACACAAGGAAATGGAGCATTGTGGTGACAATATCCTGGAGCATTGTGCTGAGATGACCATGGTGTCTTTTGATGACAAGTCTCATGGAGCAAGCTAATGGAAAGGGGCATGGAGCATTGTGATTACAGTTGTCTTGGAGCATTGTGATGACAAGAGCATGGAGCATTGTGATGAGAAGTCCATGGAACATTCTGATGACATGCATCATGGAGCTTTGTGATGACAATGGCAAGAGGCATTGTGATTACAGGGGTCTTGGAGCATTGTGATGAAAAGGGCATGGATCATTGTGATGACAAAGGCATGGAGCCTTGTCATGACAGGGTTCAAGGAACATACTGACGACAAGTGTCAGGGAGCATTGTGATGACAAGTGTCATGGAGCACTGTGATGACAAGCATCATGGAGCCTTTTGATAACCGGGAATTTGGAGCATTTTGATGAAAAGTGAATGCATCATTGTGATGAAAAAGGCATGGTGCCTTGTCATGACAGGGTTCAAGGAGCACCCAGACGACAAGTGTCAGGGAGCATTGTGATGAAAAGTGTATTGAGCATTGTGATGAAAAAGGTCATGGAGCATTGTGATGAGAAGACCATGGATAATTGGGATGACGAGCGTCATGGGGCGTTGTGATGACAAGTGTTATGGAACATTGTGATCACAAGGGTTTGGAGCATTGTGATGACAGAGGTCATGGAGCATTTTGATTTCATTGTGATGACAAAATCATGAAGCATTATGATGAAGGGCATGGTGCATTGTGATGATAGGGTTCATGGAGCACTGAGATGAAAAGTGTCATGGAGCATTGTTATGACAGGTATCTTGAAGCATTGTGATGACAAGGGCATGGAGCATTGTGATGAGAAGGCCAAGGAGAATTCTGATGACATGCGTCATGGATCTTCGTGATGACAAGGGTATAGAGCATTGTGATTACAGGGGTCTTGGAGCATTGAGATGAAAAGGGGCGTGGAGCATTGTGATTACAGTGGTAAAGGAGCATTGTGATGACAAGGGAATTGAGAATTGTGATGAAATAGGCATGGAACCTTTTCATGACAGGGTTCAAGGAGGATTCTGCTGACAAGTGTCTGGGAGCATTGTGATGACAAAAGTCATGAAGCACTGTGATGACAGGGGAAATGGAGCATTGTGATGAGAAGGTCATGGAGCATTGGGCTCAAAATATTCATGGAGTATTGTGATGACAAGGGAATGGAGCACTGTGATGACAAGGGAATGGAGCATTGAGATGAGTAGACCATGGAGCCTTGTGATGACAAGTCTCATGGAGCATTCTGATGAAAAGGGGTATGGAGCATTGTGATTACAGGGCTCTTGGAGCATTGTGATGACAATGGCGTGGAGCATTTTGATGAGAAGTCCATGGAGTTTTCTGATGATATGTGTCATGGAGTTTTGTGATGAAAAGGGCAAGGAGCTTTGTGATTACAGGGGTCTTGGAGCACTGTGATGACAATGGTCATGGAGCCTTGTGATGAACAGGCCGTGGAATATTTTGATGGCAGGGGTCATGGAGCAAACATTGTTATGACAGTGGTAATGGAGCATTGTGATGACAAAGGCATGGAGCATTTTGATGAGAAGGTTATCGAGCATTTTGAATACAAGCATCATGGAGCTTTGGGATGACAAAGTCATGGAGCAATGTGATGAGAGGGTTCATGGAGCATTGTGATGACAATGGCATGGAGCATTGTGATGCCAAACGTAATGGACCTTTGTGATGACAAATGTCATGTAGCATTTTGATGACAAGGGCATGGTGCATTGTGATGAGTAAGACAGAGAGAAATGTGATGACAGGGTCATCGAGCAGATGGATGAAAATTGTCATGGAACATTTTGATGACAGGGGTTATGGATCATTGTGATATCAAGGGTCATCGAGCATTGTGATGAAAAGGGTCATGGTGCATTTTGATGACAGGGGTTATAATACATTGTGATGTCAGCGTTCATGGAGCACTGTGATGATAAGGGCATGTAGCATTGTGATGACAGGGGTCATGGAACATTGTGATGACATGGTTGTGGGAGTATTGTGATGACCAGTGATGGAAAATTGTGATATCAGTGGTGAGAGAGCATTTTGATGAGAAGTGCTTGGAGAAATTTGAGGACAAGGTTTATGGAGCATTGTGATGACAAGCTTGTGGAGAATTGTGATGACAAGTGCATGGCATATTGTGATGACATGTGTCATGGAGCATTGTGCTGACAAGCATATGGAGCATTGTGGTGAAAATGGCATGGAGCATTGTGATGACAGAGGCATGACGAATTGGCCTGACAAGTTTCATGGATTATTGTGATGACAGTGGGCATGGTGAATTGTGATGAAAAGGGCACGGAGCATTGGCATGACAAGTTTATGGATTATTGTGAAGACAGGTGTCCGGGAGCATTGTGATGACATATGTTCTGGTCCATTGTGATGAGAATGACATGGAGAATTGTGAGGCCAAGTGTCATGGAGGATTGTGATGTCAAACGTAATGGAGCGTTGTGATGACAAGGTCTTGGAGCATTGTGATGACAAGGGCAAGGAGCATTGTGATGACAAGGGCCATTGAGAAGTTTGATGACAAGGTCTTGAAGCATTGTGATGACAAGCGCATGTACCTTGCTATGACAGTGGTCATGGAGCATTGTGATTACAAATGCATGGAGAATGGTGATGACAAGAGCATGTAACATTGTGATGAGAAGTGTTCTGGAGCATTGTGATGACAAGGACGTAGAGAATTGTGATGACAGGGACATGGAGCATTGTGAGGACCACGGCATGGAGCCCTGTGATGACAAGAACGTGGAGCATTGTGATGAGAAGTCCATGGATAATTGTTATGACGAGTGTCATGGAGCACTGTAATGACAAGGGGCATGGAGCATTGTGAGGACAGGTGTCATGGAGCATTGTGGTGATAGGGGTCATGGAACATTGTGAGGACAAGTGTCATGGAGCATTCTGATGACAAGCTTGTGTAGTATTGTGATGAAAATGGCATGGAGAATTGTGATGGAAAGGGTATGGATCATTGTAATGAAAAAGGCATGGATCCTTTTCATGACAGGATTCAAGGAGCATTCCGAAGACAAGTGTCACGGATCATTGTGATGACAAGTGTATTGAGCATTGTGATGACAAAGGTCATGGAGCATTGAGATGACAAGGGCATGGAGTATTGTGATGACAGGCATCATGGAGCATTGTGATGACAAGTGTTATGGAACATTGTGATCACACGGGTTTGGAGCATTGCGATGACAGAGTTCATGCATCATATTAATTTCAAGGAGCATGGGTCTTTGTGATGACAAGGACATGAAGCAATGTGATCCCAAGATGCATGGAGGATTGTGATGACAATGGTAAAGGAGGAATGTGCTGACAAGCGCAGGGAGCATTGTGATGAAAATGTCATGTAGCGTTTTGGTGACAAAGGCATGGAGCATTGTCATGACAAGTGTCATGGAGCACTATGATGACAAACGTCACGTAGCATAAGGATTACAGGGGTCATGGAGCATTTGGATGGCACGGCCAAGGATCATTGTGTTGACAAGTGATATGGAGAATTTTGATGGCAAGAGTCCCGGATCATTGTGTTGTCAGGGGTCATGGAGCGTTGTGATGACAGTTGTCATGGAGCATTGGGATGACAAGGGTCATGGAGCATTGTGATCATAAGGTTATGGAGCATTGGGCTGAAAATGTTCATGGAGTATTGTGATCAGAGGTGTCGTGGAGCATTGTGATGACAAGGGAAGGGAGCATTGTGATGACAATGTCCTGGAGCATTTAATGAGAAGACCATGGAGCCATGTGATGACAAGTCTCATGGAGCATTCTCACGAAAATCGGCATGGAGCATTGTGATTTCTGTGGTCTTGGAGCTTTGTGATGAATAGGGCATGGAGCCTTGTGATGAAAATGGCATGGAGCCTTGCCATGACAGGGTTCCAAGAGCATATTGACATAAAGTGTCAGGGACTACTGTGATGAAAAGTGTATTGAGCATGGTGATTCCAAAGCTCATGGAGCATTGTGATGAGAACACCATGGATAATTTTGAGGACAAGCGTCATGGGGAGTTGTGAGGACAAGTGTTATGGAACATTGTGATCACAAGGGATTGGAGCCTTGTGATGACAGAGGTCATGGAGCATTTTGAGTTCATTCTGATGACAATAGCATGAAGCACTATGATGATGGGCATGGTGCATTGTGATGACAGTGTTCATGGAGCAATGAGATGAAAAGGTGCATGGAACATTGTAGTTACAAGTGTCTTGGAGCTTTGTGATGACAAGGGCATGCAGCATTGTGATAAGAAGGCCATGGAGGATTCTGATGACATGCGTCATGGAGCTTTGTGATGACAAGGGCATGGAGCATTGTGATGAGAAGACCATGGATAATGGTGATGACGAGCGTCATGGGGCGTTGTGATGAAAAGTGTTATGGAACATTGAGATCTCAAGGCTTTAGAGCATTGTGATGGCAGATGTCATGGAGCATTTTGATTTCATTTTGGTTACAATAGCGTGATGCAATATGATGATGGACATGTTGCATTGTGAATACAGGGTTCATGGAGCTTTGAGAGAAAAAGTGGCATGGAGCTTTGTGATTACAGGGTTTTTGGAGCATTGTGATGACAAGGGCACGGAACACTGTGATACATGGGTCATGTAGGATTGTAACGACAAGGGCATGGAGAATTGTGATGACAAGAGCATGTAACATTGTGATGAGAAGTGTCATGGAGCATTGTGATGACAAAGACGTAGAGAATTGTGATGACAAGGGACATGGAGCATTGTGATGACCGGAGCATGGAGCATTGGTCTGACAAGTTTCATGGATTATTGTGATGACAAATGTCATGGAGCATTTTAGATGACAATTGCGTGGGGCATTGTGATGGGAAGAGCAGGGAGCATTGTGATGACAAGGTTTATGGAGCATTGTGATGACAAGTTTGTGGAGCATTGTGATGACAAGCGCAGGTCACATTTTGATGCCATGGGTCATGGAGCACAGTGCTGACAAGGTCATTCAGCTTTGTTATGACAAGGGTCATGAAGCATTGAGATGAAAAGGGGTATGGAGCATTGTGATTACAGGGGTCTAGGAGCTTTGGATGACAGAGGTCATGGATCATTTTGATTTGATTGTGATGACAATAGCCTGAAGCATTATGATGATGGGCATTGTCCCTTGAGATGACAGGTGTAATGGAGCATTGAGATGAAAAGGGGCATGGAGCATTGTGATTACAGTGGTATAGGAGCATTGTGATGACAAGAGCATGGAACATTGTGATGAAAAGGGCTTGGAGCCTTTTCATGACATGTTTCAAGGAGCATTCTGAAGACGAGTGTCAGGGAGCATTGTGATGACAACTCTCTTGAGCATTGTGATGACAAAGATCATGGAGCACTGTGATGACAGGTGTCATGGAGCATTGTGATGAGAAGGTCATGGAGCATTGGGCTGAAAATATTCATGGAGTATTGTGGTGAGAGGGTTCATGGATCCTTTTGATGGCAATGGAATGGAGCATTGTGATGACAAGGTCCTGGAGTATTGTGAAGAGAAGACCATGGAGCCTTGTGATGACAAGTCTAATGGAGCATTCTGATGAAAAGGGGCATGGAGCATTGTGATTACAGGGCCCTGGAGCCTTGTAATGACAAGAGCAAGGAGCATTGTGATGAGAAGGCCATGGAGCATTCTCTTGATTTGTGTCATGGTGTTTTGTGATGACAAGGGCATGGACCATTGTGATTGCAGGCGTCTTGGAGCATTGTGATGACAAGGGTCATCGAGCCTTGTGAGGAGAAGGCCGTGGAACATTATGATGGCGGGGGTTATTGAGCATTGTTATGACGGGGGTAATGGAGCATAGTGATGAAAAGGTCACGGTACATAGGTCTATAAAATTTCATGGATTATTGTGATGACAGTGGGTATGGAGCATTGTGATGACAAGGGCTCCGAACACTGTGATACATGGGTCATGGAGGATTGTAATGACATGGGCATGAAGCATTGTGATGAGAAGGGCATTGAGAATTGTGATGACAAGCGTCATGGAGCTTTGTGATGACAAGGGTCATGGAGCTGTGTGATAACAAATATCATGGAGCAGTTTGATGACAAGGGCATGGTGCATTGTGATGATAGGGTTCATGGAGCACTGACATGAAAAGTGTCATGGAGCATCGTTATGACAGGGGGCTTGGAGCATTGTGATGACAAGGACATGGAGCATTGTGATGAGAAGGCCAAGGAAAATTCTGATGACATCCGTCATGGAGCTTCGTGATGACAAGGGCATAGAACATTGTGATTACAGGGGTCTTGGAGCATTGAGATGAAAAGGGGCATGGTGCATTTTGATTACAGGGGTAATGGAGCATTGTGATGACAAGGGAATCGAGCATTGTGATGAAATAGGCATGGAACCTTTTCATGAAAGGGTTCAAGGAGGATTCTGATGACAAGTGTCAGGGAGCATTGCGATGACAATAGTCATGAAGCACTGTGATGACAGGGCTAATGGAGCATTGTGATGAGAATGTCATGGAGCATTGGGCTGAAAATGTTCATGGAGTATTGTGATGAGAGGTGCCATGGACCCTTGTGATGACAAGGGATTGGAGCATTGAGATGAGAAGAACATGGAGCCTTGTGATGACAAGTCTCATGGAGCATTCTGATGAAAAGGGGCATGGAGCATTGTGATTACAGGGGTCATGGAGCATTGTGATGACAATGGCATGGAGCAATTTGATGTGAAGGCCATGGAGCTTTCTGATG
Organism: Mesoplodon densirostris; assembly: GCF_025265405.1. Lineage (NCBI taxonomy): Eukaryota > Metazoa > Chordata > Mammalia > Artiodactyla > Ziphiidae > Mesoplodon > Mesoplodon densirostris. The sequence goes on from NC_082682.1 coordinate 6,919,242, forward strand.
ATATGTGTCATGGAGTTTTGTGATGAAAAGTGCATGGAGCATTGTGATTACATGGATCTTGGGGCACTGTGATGACAATGGTCATGGAGCCTTGTGATGAAAAGGCCGTGGAACATCTTGATGGCATGCGTCATGGAGCATTGTTATGACAATGGTAATGGAGCATTGTGATGACAAAGTCATGGAGCATTTTGATGAGAAGGGCATAGAGCTCTGTGATGACAAGCATCATGGAGTTTTGAGATGACAAAGTCATGGAGCAATGTGATGAGAGGGTTCATGGAGCATTATGATGACGATGGCATGGAGCATTGTGATGCCAAAGGTCATGGACCTTTGTGATGACAAATGTCATGTAGAATTTTGATGACAAGGGCATGGTGCATTGTGATCAGTAGGACAGAAAGCAATGTGATGACAGGGTCACGAGGCAGTTGGATGAAAATTGTCATGGAACATTTTGATGACAGGCGTTATGGATCATTGTGATGTCAAGGGTCATCGAGCATTGTAATGAAAAGTGTCATGGTGCATTTTGATGACAGGGGTTATAGTACATTGTGATGTCAGGGGTCATGGAGCAGTGTGATGATAAGGGCATGTAGCATTGTGATGACAGGGGTCATGGAACATTGTGATGACATGGGTGAGGTAGTATTGTGATGACTAGTGATGGAACATTGTGATATCAGTGCTGAGAGAGCATTTTGATGAGAATTGCATGGAGAAATTTGATGACAAGTTTTATGGAGCATTGTGATGACAAGCTTGTGGAGAATTGTGATGACAAGTGCATGGCATATTGTGATGACATATGTCATGGAGCATTGTGCTGAAAAGCACATGGAGCCTTTTGCTGACAATGGCATGGAGCATTGTGATGACAGAGGCATTACGAATTGGTCTGACAAGTTTCATGGATTATTGTGATGACAGTGGGCATGGCGAATTGTGATGACAAGGGCCTGGAGCATTGTGAGGACAAGTTTGTGGAGTATTGTGAAGACAGGTGTCCGGGAGCATTGTGATGACATATGTTCTGGTCCATTGTGATGAGAATGGCATGGGTAATTGTGATGCCAAGTGTCATGGAGGATTGTGATGTCAAACGTAATGGAGCGTTGTGATGACAAGGTCTTGGTGCATTGTGATGACAAGGGCCATTGAGAAGTTTGATGACAAGGTCGTGAAGCATTGTGATGACAAGCGCATGTACCTTGCTATGACAGGGGTCATGGAGCATTGCGATTACAAATGCATGGAGAATAGTGATGACAAGAGCATGTAACATTGTGATGAGAAGTGTTTTGGAGCATTGTGATGACAAGGACTTGGAGAATTGTGATGACAAGGGACATGGAGCATTGTGAGGACCAGGGCATGGAGCACTGTGATGACATGAACGTGCAGCATTGTGATGATAAGTCCATGGATAATAGTGATGACGAGTGTCATGGAGCACTGTAATGGTAAGGGGCATGGAGCATTGTGAGTAGAGCTGTCATGGAGTATTGTGGTGACAGGGGTCATGGAGCATTGTGATGACAATTGTCATGGAGCTTTCTGATGACAAGCTTCTGGAATATTGTGATGACAATGGCATGGAGCATTGTGATGGAAAGGGTATGGATCATTGTGAAGAAAAAGGCATGGATCCTTTTCATGACAGGATTCAAGGAGCATTCCGAAGACAAGAGTCAGGGAGCATTGTGATGACAAGTGTATTGAGCTTTGTGATGACAAAGGTCATGGAGCATTGAGATGACAAGGTCATGGAGTATGGTGATGACAGGCATCATGGAGCGTTGTGATGACAAGTCTTATGGAACATTGTGATCACACGTGTTTGGAGCATTGCGATGACAGAGTTCATGGATCATATTGATTTCAAGGAGCATGGATCTTTGTGATGAAAAGGGCATGAAGCAATGTGATCCCAAGATGCATGGAGGATTGTGATGACAATGGTAATGGAGGAATATGATGACAAACGCATGGAGCATTGTGATGAAAAGGTCATGTAGCGTTTTGCTGACAAAGGCATGGAGCATTGATATGACAAGTGTCATGGAGCACTGTGATGACAAACGTCACGTAGCATTGTGATTACAGGGGTCATGGAGCATTGGGATGACACGGCCAAGGATCATTGTGTTGACAAGTGTTATGGAGAATTTTCATGACAAGAGTCCCGGATCATTGTGTTTTCAGGGGACATGGAGCGTTGTGATGACAGTGGTCATAGAGCATTGGGATGACAAGGGTCATGGAGCATTGTGATCATAAGGTCATGGAGCATTGGGCTGAAAATATTCATGGAGTATTGTGATGACAGGTGGCATGGAGCATTGTGATGACAAGGGAAGGGAGCATTGTGATGACAATGTCCTGGAGCATTTAATGAGAAGACCATGGAGCCATGTGATGACTAGTCTCATGGAGCATTCTCACGAAAAGCGGCATGGAGCATTGTGATTACTGTGGTCTTGGAGCATTGTGATGAATAGGGCATGGAGCATTGTGATGAAAAATGCATGGAGCCTTGCCATGACAGGGTTCCAAGAGCATATTGACATCAAGTGTCAGGGACCATTGTGATGAAAAGTGTATTGAGCATTGTGAAGCCAAACTCATGGAGCATTGTGATGAGAAGACCATGGATAATTTTGATGACGAGCGTCATGGGGCGTTGTGAGGACAAGTGTTATGGAACATTGTGATCACAAGGGATTGGAGCCTTGTGATGACAGAGGTCATGGAGCATTTTGAGTTCATTCTGATGACAATAGCATGAAGCACTATGATGATGGGCATGGTGCATTGTGATGACAGGGTTCATGGAACATTGAGATGAAAAGGGGCATGGAGCATTGTAGTTACAAGGGTATTGGAGCTTTGTGATGACAAGGGCATGCAGCATTGTGATGAGAAGGCCATGGAGGTTTCTGATGACATGCGTCATGGAGCTTTGTGATGACAAGGGCATGGAGCATTGTGATGAGAAGACCATGGATAATGGTGATGACGAGCGTCATGAGGCGTTGTGATGAAAAGTGCTGGGAACATTGTGATCCCAAGGGTTTAGAGCATTGTGATGGCAGATGTCATGGAGCATTTTGATTTCATTTTGATTACAATAGCGTGAAGCAATATGATGATGGACATGTTGCATTGTGATTACAGGGTTCTTGGAGCATTGTGATGACAAGGGCATGGAGCATTGTGATGAGAAGGCCATGGAGCATTCTGATGACTTGTGTCATGGAGATTTTGATGACAAGGGCATGAAGCACTGTTGTAACAGTGGTCTTAGCACATTGTGATTACAAGGGTTATGGAGCCTTGTGATAAGAAGGCCGTGGAACATTGTGATGGCTGGGGTCATGGAGCATTGTTATGACAGTGGCAATGGAGCATTGTGATGACAAGGGCATGGAGCATTGGTCTGAATAGTTTCATGGATTATTGTGATGAGAGTGGGCATGGAGCATTGTGATAACAAGGGCACGGAACACTGTGATACATGGGTCATGTAGGATTGTAACGACAAGGGAATGGAGAATTGTGATGACAAGAGCATGTAACATTGTGATGAGAAGTGTCATGGAGCATTGTGATGACAAAGATGTAGAGAATTGTGATGACAAGGGACATGGAGCATTGCGATGACCAGAGCATGGAGCATTGGTCTGACAAGTTTCATGGATTATTTGGATGACGAGTGTCAGGGAGCATTGTGATGACAACTCTCTTGAGCATTGTGATGACAAAGATCATGGATCACTCTGATGACATGTGTCATGGAGCATTGTGATGAGTAGGTCATGGAGCATTGGGCTGAAAATATTCATGGAGTATTGTGGTGACAGGTGTCATGGATCCTTTTGATAGCAAGGGAATGGAGCATTGTGATGACAAGGTCCTGGAGCATAGTGATGAGAAGACCATGGAGCCTTGTGATGACAAGTCTAATGGAGCATTCTGATGAAAAGGGGCATGGAACATTGTGATTACAGGGCCCTGGAGCATTGTAATGACAAGAGCAAGGAGCTTTGTGATGAGAAGGCCATGGAGCATTCTCATGATTTGTGTCATGGTGTTTTGTGATGACAAGGGCATGGACCATTGTGATTGCAGGCGTCTTGGAGCTTTGTGATGACAAGGGTCATGGAGCCTTGTGAGGAGAAGGCCGTGGGACATTATGATGGCAGGGGTCATGGAGCATTGTTATGACGGGTGTAATGGAGCATTGTGATGAAAAGGGCACGGAACATAGGTCTATAAAATTTCATGGATTATTGTGATGACAGTGGGTATGGAGCATTGTGATGACAAGGGCTCGGAACACTGTGATACATGGGTCATGGAGGATTGTAATGACATGGGCATGGAGCATTGTGATGAGAAGGGCATCGAGAATTGTGATGACAAGCGTCGTGGAACATTGTGATGACAAGGGCATGGAGCATATGATGAGAGGTTTCAGGGAGCATTGTGATGACAATGGCATGGAGCATTGTGAAGCCAAGGGTCATGGATCTGTGTGATAACAAATGTCACGGAGCAGTTTGATGACAAGGGCATGGTGCATTGTGATGAGAAGGGCAGGGAGCATTGTGATGACCGGTGTTATGGAACATTATGATGTCATGGCTCATGAAGAATTGTGATGATAGGGGCATGTAGCATGGTGATGACAGGTCTCATGGAACATTGTGAGATGACAAGTGTTTTGAGCATTGTGATGACAAACATCTTGGATCATTGAGATGACAAGGGCATGGAGTAGTGTGAATACAGGCATCATGGAGCATTGTGATGAGTGTGTTATGGAACATTGTGATCACAAGGGTTTGGAGCCTAGTGATGACAGAGGTCATGGATCATGTTGATTTCAAGGAGCATGGAACATTGTGATGACAAGGGCATGAAGCAATGTGATCCCAAGTTTCAGGGAGGATTGTGATGACAATGGTAAAGGAGAATTTTGATGAGAATCACATGGAGCACTGTGATGACAAGGTCATGTAGCATTTTGCTGACAAAGGCATGGAGCATTGTGATGACAAGTGTCATGGAACATTGTGATAACAGGGGTCATAGAGCATTAGGATGACAAGAGCATGGACCATTTTGATGAGAAGAGTCATGGAGCATTTTGATGACAAGAGACACAGATCATTGTGTTGTCAGGGGTCATTGAGCATTGTGATGACAGTGGTCATGGAGCATTGGGCTGAAAATGTTCTTGGAGCATTGTGAACACAAGGGAATGGAGCATTGTGGTGACAATATCCTGGAGCATTGTGCTGAGATGACCATGGTGTCTTTTGATGACAAGTCTCATGAAGCAAGCTCATGGAAAGGGGCATGGAGCATTGTGATTACAGTTGTCTTGGAGCATTGTGATGACAAGAGCATGGAGCATTGTGATGAGAAGTCCATGGAACATTCTGATGACATGCATCATGGAGCTTTGTGATGACAATGGCAAGAGGCATTGTGATTACAGGGGTCTTGGAGCATTGTGATGAAAAGGGCATGGATCATTGTGATGACAAAGGCATGGAGCCTTGTCATGACAGGGTTCAAGGAACATACTGACGACAAGTGTCAGGGAGCATTGTGATGACAAGTGTCATGGAGCACTGTGATGACAATCATCATGGAGCCTTGTGATAACCGGGATCTTGGAGCATTGTGATGAAAAGTGAATGCATCATTGTGATGAAAAAGGCATGGTGCCTTGTCATGACAGGTTTCAAGGAGCACCCAGACGACAAGTGTCAGGGAGCATTGTGATGAAAAGTGTATTGAGCATTGTGATGACAAAGGTCATGGAGCATTGTGATGAGAAGACCATGGATAATTGGGATGACGAGCGTCATGGGGCGTTGTGATGACAAGTGTTATGGAACATTGTGATCAAAAGGGTTTGGAGCATTGTGATGACAGAGGTCATGGAGCATTTTGATTTCATTGTGATGACAAAATCATGAAGCATTATGATGAAGGGCATGGTGCATTGTGATGATAGGGTTCATGGAGCACTGAGATGAAAAGTGTCATGGAGCATTGTTATGACAGGTATCTTGAAGCATTGTGATGACAAGGGCATGGAGCATTGTGATGAGAAGGCCAAGGAGAATTCTGATGACATGCGTCATGGATCTTCGTGATGACAAGGGCATAGAGCATTGTGATTACAGGGGTCTTGGAGCATTGAGATGAAAAGGGGCGTGGAGCATTGTGATTACAGTGGTAAAGGAGCATTGTGATGACAAGGGAATTGAGAATTGTGATGAAATAGGCATGGAACCTTTTCATGACAGGGTTCAAGGAGGATTCTGCTGACAAGTGTCTGGGAGCATTGTGATGACAAAAGTCATGAAGCACTGTGATGACAGGGGTAATGGAGCATTGTGATGAGAAGGTCATGGAGCATTGGGCTCAAAATATTCATGGAGTATTGTGATGACAAGGGAATGGAGCACTGTGATGACAAGGGAATGGAGCATTGAGATGAGTAGACCATGGAGCCTTGTGATGACAAGTCTCATGGAGCATTCTGATGAAAAGGGGTATGGAGCATTGTGATTACAGGGCTCTTGGAGCATTGTGATGACAATGGCGTGGAGCATTTTGATGAGAAGTCCATGGAGCTTTCTGATGATATGTGTCATGGAGTTTTGTGATGAAAAGGGCAAGGAGCTTTGTGATTACAGGGGTCTTGGAGCACTGTGATGACAATGGTCATGGAGCCTTGTGATGAACAGGCCGTGGAATATTTTGATGGCAGGGGTCATGGAGCAAACATTGTTATGACAGTGGTAATGGAGCATTGTGATGACAAAGGCATGGAGCATTTTGATGAGAAGGGTATCGAGCATTTTGATGACAAGCATCATGAAGCTTTGGGATGACAAAGTCATGGAGCAATGTGATGAGAGGGTTCATGGAGCATTGTGATGACAATGGCATGGAGCATTGTGATGCCAAACGTAATGGACCTTTGTGATGACAAATGTCATGCAGCATTTTGATGACAAGGGCATGGTGCATTGTGATGAGTAAGACAGAGAGAAATGTGATGACAGGGTCATCGAGCAGATGGATGAAAAGTGTCATGGAACATTTTGATGACAGGGGTTATGGATCATTGTGATATCAAGGGTCATCGAGCATTGTGATGAAAAGGGTCATGGTGCATTTTGATGGCAGGGGTTATAATACATGGTGATGTCAGCGGTCATGGAGCACTGTGATGATAAGGGCATGTAGCATTGTGATGACAGGGGTCATGGAACATTGTGATGACATGGTTGTGGGAGTATTGTGATGACCAGTGATGGAAAATTGTGATATCAGTGGTGAGAGAGCATTTTGATGAGAAGTGCTTGGAGAAATTTGAGGACAAGGTTTATGGAGCATTGTGATGACAAGCTTGTGGAGAATTGTGATGACAAGTGCATGGCATATTGTGATGACATGTGTCATGGAGCATTGTGCTGACAAGCATATGGAGCATTGTGGTGACAATGGCATGGAGCATTGTGATGACAGAGGAATGACGTATTGGCCTGAGAAGTTTCATGGATTATTGTGATGACAGTGGGCATGGTGAATTGTGATGAAAAGGGCACGGAGCATTGGCATGACAAGTTTATGGATTATTGTGAAGACAGGTGTCCGGGAGCATTGTGATGACATATGTTCTGGTCCATTGTGATGAGAATGGCATGGAGAATTGTGAGGCCAAGTGTCATGGAGGATTGTGATGTCAAACGTAATGGAGCGTTGTGATGACAAGGTCTTGGAGCATTGCGATGACAAGGGCAAGGAGCATTGTGATGACAAGGGCCATTGAGAAGTTTGATGACAAGGTCTTGAAGCATTGTGATGACAAGCGCATGTACCTTGCTATGACAGTGGTCATGGAGCATTGCGATTACAAATGCATGGAGAATGGTGATGACAAGAGCATGTAACATTGTGATGAGAAGTGTTTTGGAGCATTGTGATGACAAGGACGTAGAGAATTGTGATGACAGGGACATGGAGCATTGTGAGGACCAGGGCATAGAGCACTGTGATGACAAGAACGTGGAGCATTGTGATGAGAAGTCCATGGATAATTGTTATGACGAGTGTCATGGAGCACTGTAATGACAAGGGGCATGGAGCATTGTGAGGACAGGTGTCATGGAGCATTGTGGTGATAGGGGTCATGGAGCATTGTGAGGACAAGTGTCATGGAGCATTCTGATGACAAGCTTGTGGAGTATTGTGATGAAAATGGCATGGAGAATTGTGATGGAAAGGGTATGGATCATTGTAATGAAAAAGGCATGGATCCTTTTCATGACAGGATTCAAGGAGCATTCCGAAGACAAGTGTCACGGATCATTGTGATGACAAGTGTATTGAGCATTGTGATGACAAGTGTTATGGAACATTGTGATCACACGGGTTTGGTGCATTGCGATGACAGAGTTCATGGATCATATTGATTTCAAGGAGCATGGATCTTTGTGATGACAAGGACATGAAGCAATGTGATCCCAAGATGCATGGAGGATTGTGATGACAATGGTAATGGAGGAATGTGATGACAAGCGCATGGAGCATTGTGATGAAAAGGTCATGTAGCGTTTTGGTGACAAAGGCATGGAGCATTGTCATGACAAGTGTCATGGAGCACTATGATGACAAACGTCACGTAGCATTGTGATTACAGGGGTCATGGAGCATTGGGATGGCACGGCCAAGGATCATTGTGTTGACAAGTGATATGGAGAATTTTGATGACAAGAGTCCCGGATCATTGTGTTGTCAGGGGTCATGGAGCGTTGTGATGACAGTTGTCATGGAGCATTGGGATGACAAGGGTCATGGAGCATTGTGATCATAAGGTTATGGAGCATTGGGCTGAAAATGTTCATGGAGTATTGTGATGAGAGGTGTCATGGAGCATTGTGATGACAAGGGAATGGAGCATTGTGATGACAATGTCCTGGAGCATTTAATGAGAAGACCATGGAGCCATGTGATGACAAGTCTCATGGAGCATTCTCACGAAAATCGGCATGGAGCATTGTGATTTCTGTGGTCTTGGAGCTTTGTGATGAATAGGGCATGGAGCCTTGTGATGAAAATGGCATGGAGCCTTGCCATGACAGGGTTCCAAGAGCATATTGACATCAAGTGTCAGGGACCACTGTGATGACAAGTGTATTGAGCATGGTGATTCCAAAGCTCATGGAGCATTGTGATGAGAACACCATGGATAATTTTGATGACAAGCGTCATGGGGAGTTGTGAGGACAAGTGTTATGGAACATTGTGATCACAAGGGATTGGAGCCTTGTGATGACAGAGGTCATGGAGCATTTTGAGTTCATTCTGATGACAATAGCATGAAGCTCTATGGTGATGGGCATGGTGCATTGTGATGACAGTGTTCATGGAGCAATGAGATGAAAAGGTGCATGGAACATTGTAGTTACAAGTGTCTTGGAGCTTTGTGATGACAAGGGCATGCAGCATTGTGATAAGAAGGCCATGGAGGATTCTGATGACATGCGTCATGGAGCTTTGTGATGACAAGAGCATGGAGCATTGTGATGAGAAGACCATGGATAATGGTGATGACGAGCGTCATGGGGTGTTGTGATGAAAAGTGTTATGGAACATTGAGATCTCAAGGCTTTAGAGCATTGTGATGGCAGATGTCATGGAGCATTTTGATTTCATTTTGGTTACAATAGCGTGAAGCAATATGATGATGGACATGTTGCATTGTGAATACAGGGTTCATGGAGCTTTGAGAGAAAAAGTGGCATGGAGCTTTGTGATTACAGGGTTTTTGGAGCATTGTGATGACAAGGGCACGGAACACTGTGATACATGGGTCATGTAGGATTGTAACGACAAGGGCATGGAGAATTGTGATGACAAGAGCTTGTAACATTGTGATGAGAAGTGTCATGGAGCATTGTGACGACAAAGACGTAGAGAATTGTGATGACAAGGGACATGGAGCATTGTGATGACCAGAGCATAGACCATTGTTCTGACAAGTTTCATGGATTATTGTGATGACAAATGTCATGGAGCATTTTAGATGACAATTGCGTGGGGCATTGTGATGGGAAGAGCAGGGAGCATTGTGATGACAAGGTTTATGGAGCATTGTGATGACAAGGTTGTGATGCATTGTGATGACAAGCGCAAGTCACATTTTGATGCCATGGGTCATGGAGCACAGTGCTGACAAGGTCATTCAGCTTTGTTATGACAAGGGTCATGGAGCATTGAGATGAAAAGGGACATGGAGCATTGTGATTACAGGGGTCTAGGAGCTTTGGATGACAGAGGTCATGGATCATTTTGATTTGATTGTGATGACAATAGCCTGAAGCATTATGATGATGGGCATTGTCCATTGAGATGACAGGTGTAATGGAGCATTGAGATGAAAAGGGGCATGGAGCACTGTGATTACAGTGGTACAGGAGCATTGTGATGACAAGAGCATGGAGCATTGTGATGAAAAGTGCTTGGAGCCTTTTCATGACATGTTTCAAGGAGCATTCTGAAGACGAGTGTCAGGGAGCATTGTGATGACAACTCTCTTTAGCATTGTGATGACAAAGATCATGGAGCACTGTGATGACAGGTGTCATGGAGCATTGTGATGAGAAGGTCATGGAGCATTGGGCTGAAAATATTCATGGAGTATTGTGGTGAGAGGGTTCATGGATCCTTTTGATGGCAATGGAATGGAGCATTGTGATGACAAGGTCCTGGAGTATTGTGAAGAGAAGACCATGGAGCCTTTTGATGACAAGTCTAATGGAGCATTCTGATGAAAAGGGGCATGGAGCATTGTGATTACAGGGCCCTGGAGCCTTGTAATGACAAGAGCAAGGAGCATTGTGATGAGAAGGCCATGGAGCATTCTCTTGATTTGTGTCATGGTGTTTTGTGATGACAAGGGCATGGACCATTGTGATTGCAGGCGTCTTGGAGCATTGTGATGACAAGGGTCATCGAGCCTTGTGAGGAGAAGGCCGTGGGACATTATGATGGCGGGGGTCATTGAGCATTGTTATGACAGTGGTAATGGAGCATAGTGATGAAAAGGTCACGGTACATAGGTCTATAAAATTTCATGGATTATTGTGATGACAGTGGGTATGGATCATTGTGATGACAAGGGCTCCGAACACTGTGATACATGGGTCATGGAGGATTGTAATGACATGGGCATGAAGCATTGTGATGAGAAGGGCATTGAGAATTGTGATGACAAGCGTCATGGAGCTTTGTGATGACAAGGGTCATGGAGCTGTGTGATAACAAATGTCATGGAGCAGTTTGATGACAAGGGCATGGTGCATTGTGATGATAGGGTTCATGGAGCACTGACATGAAAAGTGTCATGGAGCATCGTTATGACAGGGGTCTTGGAGGATTGTGATGACAAGGACATGGAGCATTGTGATGAGAAGGCCAGGGAGAATTCTGATGACATCCGTCATGGAGCTTCGTGATGACAAGGGCATAGAGCATTATGATTACAGGGGTCTTGGAGCATTGAGATGAAAAGGGGCATGGTGCATTTTGATTACAGGGGTAATGGAGCATTGTGATGACAAGGGAATCGAGCATTGTGATGAAATAGGCATGGAACCTTTTCATGAAAGGGTTCAAGGAGGATTCTGATGACAAGTGTCAGGGAGCATTGCGATGACAATAGTCATGAAGCACTGTGATGACAGGGCTAATGGAGCATTGTGATGAGAATGTCATGGAGCATTGGGCTGAAAATGTTCATGGAGTATTGTGATGAGAGGTGCCATGGACCCTTGTGATGACAAGGGATTGGAGCATTGAGATGAGAAGAACATGGAGCCTTGTGATGACAAGTCTCATGGAGCATTCTGATGAAAAGGGGCATGGAGCATTGTGATTACAGGGGTCATGGAGCATTGTGATGACAATGGCATGGAGCAATTTGATGTGAAGGCCATGGAGCTTTCTGATGATATGTGTCATGGAGTTTTGTGATGAAAAGTGCATGGAGCATTGAGATTACATGGATCTTTGGGCACTGTGATGACAAAGGTCATGGAGCCTTGTGATGAAAAGGCCGTGGAACATCTTGATGGCATGGGTCATGGAGCATTGTTATGACAATGGTAATGGAGCATTGTGATGACAAAGTCATGGAGCATTTTGATGAGAAGGGCATAGAGCTTTGTGATGACAAGCATCATGGAGCTTTGGGATGACAAAGTCATGGAGCAATGTGATGAGAGGGTTCATGGAGCATTATGATGACGATGGCATGAAGCATTGTGATGCCAAAGGTCATGGACCTTTGTGATGACAAATGTCATGTAGCATTTTGATGACAAGGGCATGGTGCATTGTGATGAGTAGGACAGAAAGCAATGTGATGACAGGGTCACGAGGCAGTTGGATGAAAAGTGTCATGGAACATTTTGATGACAGGCGTTATGGATCATTGTGATGTCAAGGGTCATCGAGCATTGTAATGAAAAGTGTCATGGTGCATTTTGATGACAGGGGTTATAGTACATTGTGATGTCAGGGGTCATGGAGCAGTGTGATGATAAGGGCATGTAGCATTGTGATGACAGGGGTCATGGAACATTGTGATGACATGGGTGAGGTAGTATTGTGATGACTAGTGATGGAACATTGTGATATCAGTGCTGAGAGAGCATTTTGATGAGAATTGCATGGAGAAATTTGATGACAAGTTTTATGGAGCATTGTGATGACAAGCTTGTGGAGAATTGTGATGACAAGTGCATGGCATATTGTGATGACATATGTCATGGAGCATTGTGCTGACAAGCACATGGAGCCTTTTGGTGACAATGGCATGGAGCATTGTGATGACAGAGGCATTACGAATTGGTCTGACAAGTTTCATGGATTATTGTGATGACAGTGGGCATGGCGAATTGTGATGACAAGGGCCTGGAGCATTGTGAGGACAAGTTTGTGGAGTATTGTGAAGACAGGTGTCCGGGAGCATTGTGATGACATATGTTCTGGTCCATTGTGATGAGAATGGCATGGGTAATTGTGATGCCAAGTGTCATGGAGGATTGTGATGTCAAACGTAATGGAGCGTTGTGATGACAAGGTCTTGGTGCATTGTGATGACAAGGGCCATTGAGAAGTTTGATGACAAGGTCGTGAAGCATTGTGATGACAAGCGCATGTACCTTGCTATGACAGGGGTCATGGAGCATTGCGATTACAAATGCATGGAGAATAGTGATGACAAGAGCATGTAACATTGTGATGAGAAGTGTTTTGGAGCATTGTGATGACAAGGACTTGGAGAATTGTGATGACAAGGGACATGGAGCATTTTGAGGACCAGGGCATGGAGCACTGTGATGACATGAACGTGCAGCATTGTGATGATAAGTCCATGGATAATAGTGATGACGAGTGTCATGGAGCACTGTAATGGTAAGGGGCATGGAGCATTGTGAGTAGAGCTGTCATGGAGTATTGTGGTGACAGGGGTCATGGAGCATTGTGATGACAATTGTCATGGAGCTTTCTGATGACAAGCTTCTGGAATATTGTGATGACAATGGCATGGAGCATTGTGATGGAAAGGGTATGGATCATTGTGAAGAAAAAGGCATGGATCCTTTTCATGACAGGATTCAAGGAGCATTCCGAAGACAAGAGTCAGGGAGCATTGTGATGACAAGTGTATTGAGCTTTGTGATGACAAAGGTCATGGAGCATTGAGATGACAAGGTCATGGAGTATGGTGATGACAGGCATCATGGAGCGTTGTGATGACAAGTCTTATGGAACATTGTGATCACACGTGTTTGGAGCATTGCGATGACAGAGTTCATGGATCATATTGATTTCAAGGAGCATGGATCTTTGTGATGAAAAGGGCATGAAGCAATGTGATCCCAAGATGCATGGAGGATTGTGATGACAATGGTAATGGAGGAATATGATGACAAACGCATGGAGCATTGTGATGAAAAGGTCATGTAGCATTTTGCTGACAAAGGCATGGAGCATTGATATGACAAGTGTCATGGAGCACTGTGATGACAAACGTCACGTAGCATTGTGATTACAGGGGTCATGGAGCATTGGGATGACACGGCCAAGGATCATTGTGTTGACAAGTGTTATGGAGAATTTTGATGACAAGAGTCCCGGATCATTGTGTTTTCAGGGGACATGGAGCGTTGTGATGACAGTGGTCATAGAGCATTGGGATGACAAGGGTCATGGAGCATTGTGATCATAAGGTCATGGAGCATTGGGCTGAAAATATTCATGGAGTATTGTGATGACAGGTGGCATGGAGCATTGTGATGACAAGGGAAGGGAGCATTGTGATGACAATGTCCTGGAGCATTTAATGAGAAGACCATGGAGCCATGTGATGACTAGTCTCATGGAGCATTCTCACGAAAAGCGGCATGGAGCATTGTGATTACTGTGGTCTTGGAGCATTGTGATGAATAGGGCATGGAGCATTGTGATGAAAAATGCATGGAGCCTTGCCATGACAGGGTTCCAAGAGCATATTGACATCAAGTGTCAGGGACCATTGTGATGAAAAGTGTATTGAGCATTGTGAAGCCAAACTCATGGAGCATTGTGATGAGAAGACCATGGATAATTTTGATGACGAGCGTCATGGGGCGTTGTGAGGACAAGTGTTATGGAACATTGTGATCACAAGGGATTGGAGCCTTGTGATGACAGAGGTCATGGAGCATTTTGAGTTCATTCTGATGACAATAGCATGAAGCACTATGATGATGGGCATGGTGCATTGTGATGACAGGGTTCATGGAACATTGAGATGAAAAGGGGCATGGAGCATTGTAGTTACAAGGGTATTGGAGCTTTGTGATGACAAGGGCATGCAGCATTGTGATGAGAAGGCCATGGAGGTTTCTGATGACATGCGTCATGGAGCTTTGTGATGACAAGGGCATGGAGCATTGTGATGAGAAGACCATGGATAATGGTGATGACGAGCGTCATGAGGCGTTGTGATGAAAAGTGCTGGGAACATTGTGATCCCAAGGGTTTAGAGCATTGTGATGGCAGATGTCATGGAGCATTTTGATTTCATTTTGATTACAATAGCGTGAAGCAATATGATGATGGACATGTTGCATTGTGATTACAGGGTTCTTGGAGCATTGTGATGACAAGGGCATGGAGCATTGTGATGAGAAGGCCATGGAGCATTCTGATGACTTGTGTCATGGAGATTTTGATGACAAGGGCATGAAGCACTGTTGTAACAGTGGTCTTAGCGCATTGTGATTACAAGGGTTATGGAGCCTTGTGATAAGAAGGCCGTGGAACATTGTGATGGCTGGGGTCATGGAGCATTGTTATGACAGTGGCAATGGAGCATTGTGATGACAAGGGCATGGAGCATTGGTCTGAATAGTTTCATGGATTATTGTGATGAGAGTGGGCATGGAGCATTGTGATAACAAGGGCACGGAACACTGTGATACATGGGTCATGTAGGATTGTAACGACAAGGGAATGGAGAATTGTGATGACAAGAGCATGTAACATTGTGATGAGAAGTGTCATGGAGCATTGTGATGACAAAGATGTAGAGAATTGTGATGACAAGGGACATGGAGCATTGCGATGACCAGAGCATGGAGCATTGGTCTGACAAGTTTCATGGATTATTTGGATGACGAGTGTCAGGGAGCATTGTGATGACAACTCTCTTGAGCATTGTGATGACAAAGATCATGGATCACTCTGATGACATGTGTCATGGAGCATTGTGATGAGTAGGTCATGGAGCATTGGTCTGAAAATATTCATGGAGTATTGTGGTGACAGGTGTCATGGATCCTTTTGATAGCAAGGGAATGGAGCATTGTGATGACAAGGTCCTGGAGCATAGTGATGAGAAGACCATGGAGCCTTGTGATGACAAGTCTAATGGAGCATTCTGATGAAAAGGGGCATGGAACATTGTGATTACAGGGCCCTGGAGCATTGTAATGACAAGAGCAAGGAGCTTTGTGATGAGAAGGCCATGGAGCATTCTCATGATTTGTGTCATGGTGTTTTGTGATGACAAGGGCATGGACCATTGTGATTGCAGGCTTCTTGGAGCTTTGTGATGACAAGGGTCATGGAGCCTTGTGAGGAGAAGGCCGTGGGACATTATGATGGCAGGGGTCATGGAGCATTGTTATGACGGGTGTAATGGAGCATTGTGATGAAAAGGGCACGGAACATATGTCTATAAAATTTCATGGATTATTGTGATGACAGTGGGTATGGAGCATTGTGATGACAAGGGCTCGGAACACTGTGATACATGGGTCATGGAGGATTGTAATGACATGGGCATGGAGCATTGTGATGAGAAGGGCATCGAGAATTGTGATGACAAGCGTCGTGGAACATTGTGATGACAAGGGCATGGAGCATATGATGAGAGGTTTCAGGGAGCATTGTGATGACAATGGCATGGAGCATTGTGAAGCCAAGGGTCATGGATCTGTGTGATAACAAATGTCACGGAGCAGTTTGATGACAAGGGCATGGTGCATTGTGATGAGAAGGGCAGGGAGCATTGTGATGACCGGTGTTATGGAACATTATGATGTCATGGCTCATGGAGAATTGTGATGATAGGGGCATGTAGCATGGTGATGACAGGTCTCATGGAACATTGTGAGATGACAAGTGTTTTGAGCATTGTGATGACAAACATCTTGGATCATTGAGATGACAAGGGCATGGAGTAGTGTGAATACAGGCATCATGGAGCATTGTGATGAGTGTGTTATGGAACATTGTGATCACAAGGGTTTGGAGCCTAGTGATGACAGAGGTCATGGATCATGTTGATTTCAAGGAGCATGGAACATTGTGATGACAAGGGCATGAAGCAATGTGATCCCAAGTTTCAGGGAGGATTGTGATGACAATGGTAAAGGAGAATTTTGATGAGAATCACATGGAGCACTGTGATGACAAGGTCATGTAGCATTTTGCTGACAAAGGCATGGAGCATTGTGATGACAAGTGTCATGGAACATTGTGATAACAGGGATCATAGAGCATTAGGATGACAAGAGCATGGACCATTTTGATGAGAAGAGTCATGGAGCATTTTGATGACAAGAGACACAGATCATTGTGTTGTCAGGGGTCATTGAGCATTGTGATGACAGTGGTCATGGAGCATTGGGCTGAAAATGTTCTTGGAGCATTGTGAACACAAGGGAATGGAGCATTGTGGTGACAATATCCTGGAGCATTGTGCTGAGATGACCATGGTGTCTTTTGATGAAAGTCTCATGAAGCAAGCTAATGGAAAGGGGCATGGAGCATTGTGATTACAGTTGTCTTGGAGCATTGTGATGACAAGAGCATGGAGCATTGTGATGAGAAGTCCATGGAACATTCTGATGACATGCATCATGGAGCTTTGTGATGACAATGGCAAGAGGCATTGTGATTACAGGGGTCTTGGAGCATTGTGATGAAAAGGGCATGGATCATTGTGATGACAAAGGCATGGAGCCTTGTCATGACAGGGTTCAAGGAACATACTGACGACAAGTGTCAGGGAGCATTGTGATGACAAGTGTCATGGAGCACTGTGATGACAATCATCATGGAGCCTTGTGATAACCGGGATCTTGGAGCATTGTGATGAAAAGTGAATGCATCATTGTGATGAAAAAGGCATGGTGCCTTGTCATGACAGGTTTCAAGGAGCACCCAGACGACAAGTGTCAGGGAGCATTGTGATGAAAAGTGTATTGAGCATTGTGATGACAAAGGTCATGGAGCATTGTGATGAGAAGACCATGGATAATTGGGATGACGAGCGTCATGGGGCGTTGTGATGACAAGTGTTATGGAACATTGTGATCAAAAGGGTTTGGAGCATTGTGATGACAGAGGTCATGGAGCATTTTGATTTCATTGTGATGACAAAATCATGAAGCATTATGATGAAGGGCATGGTGCATTGTGATGATAGGGTTCATGGAGCACTGAGATGAAAAGTGTCATGGAGCATTGTTATGACAGGTATCTTGAAGCATTGTGATGACAAGGGCATGGAGCATTGTGATGAGAAGGCCAAGGAGAATTTTGATGACATGCGTCATGGATCTTCGTGATGACAAGGGCATAGAGCATTGTGATTACAGGGGTCTTGGAGCATTGAGATGAAAAGGGGCGTGGAGCATTGTGATTACAGTGGTAAAGGAGCATTGTGATGACAAGGGAATTGAGAATTGTGATGAAATAGGCATGGAACCTTTTCATGACAGGGTTCAAGGAGGATTCTGCTGACAAGTGTCTGGGAGCATTGTGATGACAAAAGTCATGAAGCACTGTGATGACAGGGGTAATGGAGCATTGTGATGAGAAGGTCATGGAGCATTGGGCTCAAAATATTCATGGAGTATTGTGATGACAAGGGAATGGAGCACTGTGATGACAAGGGAATGGAGCATTGAGATGAGTAGACCATGGAGCCTTGTGATGACAAGTCTCATGGAGCATTCTGATGAAAAGGGGTATGGAGCATTGTGATTACAGGGCTCTTGGAGCATTGTGATGACAATGGCGTGGAGCATTTTGATGAGAAGTCCATGGAGCTTTCTGATGATATGTGTCATGGAGTTTTGTGATGAAAAGGGCAAGGAGCTTTGTGATTACAGGGGTCTTGGAGCACTGTGATGACAATGGTCATGGAGCCTTGTGATGAACAGGCCGTGGAATATTTTGATGGCAGGGGTCATGGAGCAAACATTGTTATGACAGTGGTAATGGAGCATTGTGATGACAAAGGCATGGAGCATTTTGATGAGAAGGGTATCGAGCATTTTGATGACAAGCATCATGAAGCTTTGGGATGACAAAGTCATGGAGCAATGTGATGAGAGGGTTCATGGAGCATTGTGATGACAATGGCATGGAGCATTGTGATGCCAAACGTAATGGACCTTTGTGATGACAAATGTCATGCAGCATTTTGATGACAAGGGCATGGTGCATTGTGATGAGTAAGACAGAGAGAAATGTGATGACAGGGTCATCGAGCAGATGGATGAAAAGTGTCATGGAACATTTTGATGACAGGGGTTATGGATCATTGTGATATCAAGGGTCATCGAGCATTGTGATGAAAAGGGTCATGGTGCATTTTGATGGCAGGGGTTATAATACATGGTGATGTCAGCGGTCATGGAGCACTGTGATGATAAGGGCATGTAGCATTGTGATGACAGGGGTCATGGAACATTGTGATGACATGGTTGTGGGAGTATTGTGATGACCAGTGATGGAAAATTGTGATATCAGTGGTGAGAGAGCATTTTGATGAGAAGTGCTTGGAGAAATTTGAGGACAAGGTTTATGGAGCATTGTGATGACAAGCTTGTGGAGAATTGTGATGACAAGTGCATGGCATATTGTGATGACATGTGTCATGGAGCATTGTGCTGACAAGCATATGGAGCATTGTGGTGACAATGGCATGGAGCATTGTGATGACAGAGGCATGACGTATTGGCCTGAGAAGTTTCATGGATTATTGTGATGACAGTGGGCATGGTGAATTGTGATGAAAAGGGCACGGAGCATTGGCATGACAAGTTTATGGATTATTGTGAAGACAGGTGTCCGGGAGCATTGTGATGACATATGTTCTGGTCCATTGTGATGAGAATGGCATGGAGAATTGTGAGGCCAAGTGTCATGGAGGATTGTGATGTCAAACGTAATGGAGCGTTGTGATGACAAGGTCTTGGAGCATTGCGATGACAAGGGCAAGGAGCATTGTGATGACAAGGGCCATTGAGAAGTTTGATGACAAGGTCTTGAAGCATTGTGATGACAAGCGCATGTACCTTGCTATGACAGTGGTCATGGAGCATTGCGATTACAAATGCATGGAGAATGGTGATGACAAGAGCATGTAACATTGTGATGAGAAGTGTTTTGGAGCATTGTGATGACAAGGACGTAGAGAATTGTGATGACAGGGACATGGAGCATTGTGAGGACCAGGGCATAGAGCACTGTGATGACAAGAACGTGGAGCATTGTGATGAGAAGTCCATGGATAATTGTTATGACGAGTGTCATGGAGCACTGTAATGACAAGGGGCATGGAGCATTGTGAGGACAGGTGTCATGGAGCATTGTGGTGATAGGGGTCATGGAGCATTGTGAGGACAAGTGTCATGGAGCATTCTGATGACAAGCTTGTGGAGTATTGTGATGAAAATGGCATGGAGAATTGTGATGGAAAGGGTATGGATCATTGTAATGAAAAAGGCATGGATCCTTTTCATGACAGGATTCAAGGAGCATTCCGAAGACAAGTGTCACGGATCATTGTGATGACAAGTGTATTGAGCATTGTGATGACAAGTGTTATGGAACATTGTGATCACACGGGTTTGGTGCATTGCGATGACAGAGTTCATGGATCATATTGATTTCAAGGAGCATGGATCTTTGTGATGACAAGGACATGAAGCAATGTGATCCCAAGATGCATGGAGGATTGTGATGACAATGGTAATGGAGGAATGTGATGACAAGCGCATGGAGCATTGTGATGAAAAGGTCATGTAGCGTTTTGGTGACAAAGGCATGGAGCATTGTCATGACAAGTGTCATGGAGCACTATGATGACAAACGTCACGTAGCATTGTGATTACAGGGGTCATGGAGCATTGGGATGGCACGGCCAAGGATCATTGTGTTGACAAGTGATATGGAGAATTTTGATGACAAGAGTCCCGGATCATTGTGTTGTCAGGGGTCATGGAGCGTTGTGATGACAGTTGTCATGGAGCATTGGGATGACAAGGGTCATGGAGCATTGTGATCATAAGGTTATGGAGCATTGGGCTGAAAATGTTCATGGAGTATTGTGATGAGAGGTGTCATGGAGCATTGTGATGACAAGGGAATGGAGCATTGTGATGACAATGTCCTGGAGCATTTAATGAGAAGACCATGGAGCCATGTGATGACAAGTCTCATGGAGCATTCTCACGAAAATCGGCATGGAGCATTGTGATTTCTGTGGTCTTGGAGCTTTGTGATGAATAGGGCATGGAGCCTTGTGATGAAAATGGCATGGAGCCTTGCCATGACAGGGTTCCAAGAGCATATTGACATCAAGTGTCAGGGACCACTGTGATGACAAGTGTATTGAGCATGGTGATTCCAAAGCTCATGGAGCATTGTGATGAGATCACCATGGATAATTTTGATGACAAGCGTCATGGGGAGTTGTGAGGACAAGTGTTATGGAACATTGTGATCACAAGTGATTGGAGCCTTGTGATGACAGAGGTCATGGAGCATTTTGAGTTCATTCTGATGACAATAGCATGAAGCTCTATGATGATGGGCATGGTGCATTGTGATGACAGTGTTCATGGAGCAATGAGATGAAAAGGTGCATGGAACATTGTAGTTACAAGTGTCTTGGAGCTTTGTGATGAGAAGGGCATGCAGCATTGTGATAAGAAGGCCATGGAGGATTCTGATGACATGCGTCATGGAGCTTTGTGATGACAAGAGCATGGAGCATTGTGATGAGAAGACCATGGATAATGGTGATGACGAGCGTCATGGGGCGTTGTGATGAAAAGTGTTATGGAACATTGAGATCTCAAGGCTTTAGAGCATTGTGATGGCAGATGTCATGGAGCATTTTGATTTCATTTTGGTTACAATAGCGTGAAGCAATATGATGATGGACATGTTGCATTGTGAATACAGGGTTCATGGAGCTTTGAGAGAAAAAGTGGCATGGAGCTTTGTGATTACAGGGTTTTTGGAGCATTGTGATGACAAGGGCACGGAACACTGTGATACATGGGTCATGTAGGATTGTAACGACAAGGGCATGGAGAATTGTGATGACAAGAGCTTGTAACATTGTGATGAGAAGTGTCATGGAGCATTGTGACGACAAAGACGTAGAGAATTGTGATGACAAGGGACATGGAGCATTGTGATGACCAGAGCATAGACCATTGTTCTGACAAGTTTCATGGATTATTGTGATGACAAATGTCATGGAGCATTTTAGATGAAAATTGCGTGGGGCATTGTGATGGGAAGAGCAGGGAGCATTGTGATGACAAGGTTTATGGAGCATTGTGATGACAAGGTTGTGATGCATTGTGATGACAAGCGCAAGTCACATTTTGATGCCATGGGTCATGGAGCACAGTGCTGACAAGGTCATTCAGCTTTGTTATGACAAGGGTCATGGAGCATTGAGATGAAAAGGGACATGGAGCATTGTGATTACAGGGGTCTAGGAGCTTTGGATGACAGAGGTCATGGATCATTTTGATTTGATTGTGATGACAATAGCCTGAAGCATTATGATGATGGGCATTGTCCATTGAGATGACAGGTGTAATGGAGCATTGAGATGAAAAGGGGCATGGAGCACTGTGATTACAGTGGTACAGGAGCATTGTGATGACAAGAGCATGGAGCATTGTGATGAAAAGTGCTTGGAGCCTTTTCATGACATGTTTCAAGGAGCATTCTGAAGACGAGTGTCAGGGAGCATTGTGATGACAACTCTCTTTAGCATTGTGATGACAAAGATCATGGAGCACTGTGATGACAGGTGTCATGGAGCATTGTGATGAGAAGGTCATGGAGCATTGGGCTGAAAATATTCATGGAGAATTGTGGTGAGAGGGTTCATGGATCCTTTTGATGGCAATGGAATGGAGCATTGTGATGACAAGGTCCTGGAGTATTGTGAAGAGAAGACCATGGAGCCTTTTGATGACAAGTCTAATGGAGCATTCTGATGAAAAGGGGCATGGAGCATTGTGATTACAGGGCCCTGGAGCCTTGTAATGACAAGAGCAAGGAGCATTGTGATGAGAAGGCCATGGAGCATTCTCTTGATTTGTGTCATGGTGTTTTGTGATGACAAGGGCATGGACCATTGTGATTGCAGGCGTCTTGGAGCATTGTGATGACAAGGGTCATCGAGCCTTGTGAGGAGAAGGCCGTGGGACATTATGATGGCGGGGGTCATTGAGCATTGTTATGACAGTGGTAATGGAGCATAGTGATGAAAAGGTCACGGTACATAGGTCTATAAAATTTCATGGATTATTGTGATGACAGTGGGTATGGATCATTGTGATGACAAGGGCTCCGAACACTGTGATACATGGGTCATGGAGGATTGTAATGACATGGGCATGAAGCATTGTGATGAGAAGGGCATTGAGAATTGTGATGACAAGCGTCATGGAGCTTTGTGATGACAAGGGTCATGGAGCTGTGTGATAACAAATGTCATGGAGCAGTTTGATGACAAGGGCATGGTGCATTGTGATGATAGGGTTCATGGAGCACTGACATGAAAAGTGTCATGGAGCATCGTTATGACAGGGGTCTTGGAGGATTGTGATGACAAGGACATGGAGCATTGTGATGAGAAGGCCAGGGAGAATTCTGATGACATCCGTCATGGAGCTTCGTGATGACAAGGGCATAGAGCATTATGATTACAGGGGTCTTGGAGCATTGAGATGAAAAGGGGCATGGTGCATTTTGATTACAGGGGTAATGGAGCATTGTGATGACAAGGGAATCGAGCATTGTGATGAAATAGGCATGGAACCTTTTCATGAAAGGGTTCAAGGAGGATTCTGATGACAAGTGTCAGGGAGCATTGCGATGACAATAGTCATGAAGCACTGTGATGACAGGGCTAATGGAGCATTGTGATGAGAATGTCATGGAGCATTGGGCTGAAAATGTTCATGGAGTATTGTGATGAGAGGTGCCATGGACCCTTGTGATGACAAGGGATTGGAGCATTGAGATGAGAAGAACATGGAGCCTTGTGATGACAAGTCTCATGGAGCATTCTGATGAAAAGGGGCATGGAGCATTGTGATTACAGGGGTCATGGAGCATTGTGATGACAATGGCATGGAGCAATTTGATGTGAAGGCCATGGAGCTTTCTGATGATATGTGTCATGGAGTTTTGTGATGAAAAGTGCATGGAGCATTGAGATTACATGGATCTTTGGGCACTGTGATGACAAAGGTCATGGAGCCTTGTGATGAAAAGGCCGTGGAACATCTTGATGGCATGGGTCATGGAGCATTGTTATGACAATGGTAATGGAGCATTGTGATGACAAAGTCATGGAGCATTTTGATGAGAAGGGCATAGAGCTTTGTGATGACAAGCATCATGGAGCTTTGGGATGACAAAGTCATGGAGCAATGTGATGAGAGGGTTCATGGAGCATTATGATGACGATGGCATGAAGCATTGTGATGCCAAAGGTCATGGACCTTTGTGATGACAAATGTCATGTAGCATTTTGATGACAAGGGCATGGTGCATTGTGATGAGTAGGACAGAAAGCAATGTGATGACAGGGTCACGAGGCAGTTGGATGAAAAGTGTCATGGAACATTTTGATGACAGGCGTTATGGATCATTGTGATGTCAAGGGTCATCGAGCATTGTAATGAAAAGTGTCATGGTGCATTTTGATGACAGGGGTTATAGTACATTGTGATGTCAGGGGTCATGGAGCAGTGTGATGATAAGGGCATGTAGCATTGTGATGACAGGGGTCATGGAACATTGTGATGACATGGGTGAGGTAGTATTGTGATGACTAGTGATGGAACATTGTGATATCAGTGCTGAGAGAGCATTTTGATGAGAATTGCATGGAGAAATTTGATGACAAGTTTTATGGAGCATTGTGATGACAAGCTTGTGGAGAATTGTGATGACAAGTGCATGGCATATTGTGATGACATATGTCATGGAGCATTGTGCTGACAAGCACATGGAGCATTTTGCTTACAATGGCATGGAGCATTGTGATGACAGAGGCATTACGAATTGGTCTGACAAGTTTCATGGATTATTGTGATGACAGTGGGCATGGCGAATTGTGATGACAAGGGCCTGGAGCATTGTGAGGAAAAGTTTGTGGAGTATTCTGAAGACAGGTGTCCGGGAGCATTGTGATGACATATGTTCTGGTCCATTGTGATGAGAATGGCATGGGTAATTGTGATGCCAAGTGTCATGGAGGATTGTGATGTCAAACGTAATGGAGCGTTGTGATGACAAGGTCTTGGTGCATTGTGATGACAAGGGCCATTGAGAAGTTTGATGACAAGGTCGTGAAGCATTGTGATGACAAGCGCATGTACCTTGCTATGACAGGGGTCATGGAGCATTGCGATTACAAATGCATGGAGAATAGTGATGACAAGAGCATGTAACATTGTGATGAGAAGTGTTTTGGAGCATTGTGATGACAAGGACTTTGAGAATTGTGATGACAAGGGACATGGAGCATTGTGAGGACCAGGGCATGGAGCACTGTGATGACATGAACGTGCAGCATTGTGATGATAAGTCCATGGATAATAGTGATGACGAGTGTCATGGAGCACTGTAATGGTAAGGGGCATGGAGCATTGTGAGTAGAGCTGTCATGGAGTATTGTGGTGACAGGGGTCATGGAGCATTGTGATGACAATTGTCATGGAGCTTTCTGATGACAAGCTTGTGGAATATTGTGATGACAATGGCATGGAGCATTGTGATGGAAAGGGTATGGATCATTGTGATGAAAAAGGCATGGATCCTTTTCATGACAGGATTCAAGGAGCATTCCGAAGAAAAGAGTCAGGGATCATTGTGATGACAAGTGTATTGAGCTTTGTGATGACAAAGGTCATGGAGCATTGAGA
This sequence comes from Mesoplodon densirostris, assembly GCF_025265405.1. Taxonomy (NCBI): domain Eukaryota; kingdom Metazoa; phylum Chordata; class Mammalia; order Artiodactyla; family Ziphiidae; genus Mesoplodon; species Mesoplodon densirostris. The sequence goes on from NC_082682.1 coordinate 6,945,101, forward strand.
TGACAAGGTCATGGAGTATGGTGATGACAGGCATCATGGAGCGTTGTGATGACAAGTCTTGTGGAACATTGTGATCACACGTGTTTGGAGCATTGCGATGACAGAGTTCATGGATCATATTGATTTCAAGGAGCATGGATCTTTGTGATGAAAAGGGCATGAAGCAATGTGATCCCAAGATGCATGGAGGATTGTGATGACAATGGTAATGGAGGAATATGATGACAAACGCATGGAGCATTGTGATGAAAAGGTCATGTAGCGTATTGCTGACAAAGGCATGGAGCATTGATATGACAAGTGTCATGGAGCACTGTGATGACAAACGTCACGTAGCATTGTGATTACAGGGATCATGGAGCATTGGGATGACACGGCCAAGGATCATTGTGTTGACAAGTGTTATGGAGAATTTTGATGACAAGAGTCCCGGATCATTGGGTTTTCAGGGGTCATGGAGCGTTGTGATGACAGTGGTCATAGAGCATTTGGATGACAAGGGTCATGGAGCATTGTGATCATAAGGTCATGGAGCATTGGGCTGAAAATATTCATGGAGTATTGTGATGACAGGTGGCATGGAGCATTGTGATGACAAGGGAAGGGAGCATTGTGATGACAATGTCCTGGAGCATTTAATGAGAAGACCATGGAGCCATGTGATGACTAGTCTCATGGAGCATTCTCACGAAAAGCGGCATGGAGCATTGTGATTACTGTGGTCTTGGAGCATTGTGATGAATAGGGCATGGAGCATTGTGATGAAAAATGCATGGAGCCTTGCCATGACAGGGTTCCAAGAGCATATTGACATCAAGTGTCAGGGACCATTGTGATGAAAAGTGTATTGAGCATTGTGAAGCCAAACTCATGGAGCATTGTGATGAGAAGACCATGGATAATTTTGATGACGAGCGTCATGGGGCATTGTGAGGACAAGTGTTATGGAACATTGTGATCACAAGGGATTGGAGCCTTGTGATGACAGAGGTCATGGAGCATTTTGAGTTCATTCTGATGACAATAGCATGAAGCACTATGATGATGGGCATGGTGCATTGTGATGACAGGGTCCATGGAACATTGAGATGAAAAGGGGCATGGAGCATTGTAGTTACAAGGGTCTTGGAGCTTTGTGATGACAAGGGCATGCAGCATTGTGATGAGAAGGCCATGGAGGTTTCTGATGACATGCGTCATGGAGCTTTGTGATGACAAGGGCATGGAGCATTGTGATGAGAAGACCATGGATAATGGTGATGACGAGCGTCATGAGGCGTTGTGATGAAAAGTGCTGGGAACATTGTGATCCCAAGGGTTTAGAGCTTTGTGATGGCAGATGTCATGGAGCATTTCGATTTCATTTTGATTACAATAGCGTGAAGCAATAAGATGATGGACATGTTGCATTGTGATTACAGGGTTCTTGGAGCATTGTGATGACAAGGGCATGGAGCATTGTGATGAGAAGGCCATGGAGCATTCAGATGACTTGTGTCATGGAGATTTTGATGACAAGGGCATGAAGCACTGTTGTAACAGTGGTCTTAGAGCATTGTGATTACAAGGGTTATGGAGCCTTGTGATAAGAAGGCCCTGGAACATTGTGATGACTGGGGTCATGGAGCATTGTTATGACAGTGGCAATGGAGCATTGTGATGACAAGGGCATGGAGCATTGGTCTGAAAAGTTTCATGGATTATTGTGATGAGAGTGGGCATGGAGCATTGTGATAACAAGGGCACGGAACACTGTGATACATGGGTCATGTAGGATTGTAACGACAAGGGAATGGAGAATTGTGATGACAAGAGCATGTAACATTGTGATGAGAAGTGTCATGGAGCATTGTGATGACAAAGATGTAGAGAATTGTGATGACAAGGGACATGGAGCATTGCGATGACCAGAGCATGGATCATTCGTCTGACAAGTTTCATGGATTATTTGGATGACGAGTGTCAGGGAGCATTGTGATGAGTAGGTCATGGAGCATTGGGCTGAAAATATTCATGGAGTATTGTGGTGACAGGTGTCATGGATCCTTTTGATAGCAAGGGAATGGAGCATTGTGATGACAAGGTCCTGGAGCATAGTGATGAGAAGACCATGGAGCCTTGTGATGACAAGTCTAATGGAGCATTCTGATGAAAAGGGGCAGGGAGCATTGTGATTACAGGGCCCTGGAGCATTGTAATGACAAGAGCAAGGAGCTTTGTGATGAGAAGGCCATGGAGCATTCTCATGATTTGTGTCATGGTGTTTTGTGATGACAAGGGCATGGACCATTGTGATTGCAGGCGTCTTGGAGCTTTGTGATGACAAGGGTCATGGAGCCTTGTGAGGAGAAGGCCGTGGGACATTATGATGGCAGGGGTCATGGAGCATTGTTATGACGGGTGTAATGGAGCATTGTGATGAAAAGGGCACGGAACATAGGTCTATAAAATTTCATGGATTATTGTGATGACAGTGGGTATGGAGCATTGTGATGACAAGGGCTCGGAACACTGTGATACATGGGTCATGGAGGATTGTAATGACATGGGCATGGAGCATTGTGATGAGAAGGGCATCGAGAATTGTGATGACAAGCGTCATGGAACATTGTGATGACAAGGGCATGGAGCATATGATGAGAGGTTTCAGGGAGCATTGTGATGACCATGGCATGGAGCATTGTGATGCCAAGGGTCATGGATCTGTGTGATAACAAATGTCACGGAGCAGTTTGATGACAAGGGCATGGTGCATTGTGATGAGAAGGGCAGGGAGCATTGTGATGACAGGTGTTATGGAACATTATGATGTCATGGCTCATGGAGAATTGTGATGATAGGGGCATGTAGCATGGTGATGACAGGTCTCATGGAACATTGTGAGATGACAAGTGTTTTGAGCATTGTGATGACAAACATCTTGGATCATTGAGATGACAAGGGCATGGAGTAGTGTGATGACAGGCATCATGGAGCATTGTGATGAGTGTGTTATGGAACATTGTGATCACAAGTGTTTGGAGCCTAGTGATGACAGAGGTCATGGATCATGTTGATTTCAAGGAGCATGGAACATTGTGATGACAAGGGTATGAAGCAATGTGATCCCAAGTTTCAGGGAGGATTGTGATGACAATGGTAAAGGAGAATTGTGATGAGAATCACATGGAGCACTGTGATGACAAGGTCATGTAGCATTTTGCTGACAAAGGCATGGAGCATTGTGATGACAAGTGTCATGGAACAATGAGATAAAAGGGGTCATAGAGCATTAGGATGACAAGAGCATGGACCATTTTGATGAGAAGAGTCATGGAGCATTTTGATGACAAGAGCCACAGATCATTGTGTTGTCAGGGGTCATTGAGCGTTGTGATGACAGTGGTCATGGAGCATTGGGCTGAAAATGTTCTTGGAGCATTGTGAACACAAGGAAATGGAGCATTGTGGTGACAATATCCTGGAGCATTGTGCTGAGATGACCATGGTGTCTTTTGATGACAAGTCTCATGGAGCAAGCTAATGGAAAGGGGCATGGAGCATTGTGATTACAGTTGTCTTGGAGCATTGTGATGACAAGAGCATGGAGCATTGTGATGAGAAGTCCATGGAACATTCTGATGACATGCATCATGGAGCTTTGTGATGACAATGGCAAGAGGCATTGTGATTACAGGGGTCTTGGAGCATTGTGATGAAAAGGGCATGGATCATTGTGATGACAAAGGCATGGAGCCTTGTCATGACAGGGTTCAAGGAACATACTGACGACAAGTGTCAGGGAGCATTGTGATGACAAGCATCATGGAGCCTTTTGATAACCGGGAATTTGGAGCATTTTGATGAAAAGTGAATGCATCATTGTGATGAAAAAGGCATGGTGCCTTGTCATGACAGGGTTCAAGGAGCACCCAGACGACAAGTGTCAGGGAGCATTGTGATGAAAAGTGTATTGAGCATTGTGATGACAAAGGTCATGGAGCATTGTGATGAGAAGACCATGGATAATTGGGATGACGAGCGTCATGGGGCGTTGTGATGACAAGTGTTATGGAACATTGTGATCACAAGGGTTTGGAGCATTGTGATGACAGAGGTCATGGAGCATTTTGATTTCATTGTGATGACAAAATCATGAAGCATTATGATGAAGGGCATGGTGCATTGTGATGATAGGGTTCATGGAGCACTGAGATGAAAAGTGTCATGGAGCATTGTTATGACAGGTATCTTGAAGCATTGTGATGACAAGGGCATGGAGCATTGTGATGAGAAGGCCAAGGAGAATTCTGATGACATGCGTCATGGATCTTCGTGATGACAAGGGCATAGAGCATTGTGATTACAGGGGTCTTGGAGCATTGAGATGAAAAGGGGCGTGGAGCATTGTGATTACAGTGGTAAAGGAGCATTGTGATGACAAGGGAATTGAGAATTGTGATGAAATAGGCATGGAACCTTTTCATGACAGGGTTCAAGGAGGATTCTGCTGACAAGTGTCTGGGAGCATTGTGATGACAAAAGTCATGAAGCACTGTGATGACAGGGGAAATGGAGCATTGTGATGAGAAGGTCATGGAGCATTGGGCTCAAAATATTCATGGAGTATTGTGATGACAAGGGAATGGAGCACTGTGATGACAAGGGAATGGAGCATTGAGATGAGTAGACCATGGAGCCTTGTGATGACAAGTCTCATGGAGCATTCTGATGAAAAGGGGTATGGAGCATTGTGATTACAGGGCTCTTGGAGCATTGTGATGACAATGGCGTGGAGCATTTTGATGAGAAGTCCATGGAGTTTTCTGATGATATGTGTCATGGAGTTTTGTGATGAAAAGGGCAAGGAGCTTTGTGATTACAGGGGTCTTGGAGCACTGTGATGACAATGGTCATGGAGCCTTGTGATGAACAGGCCGTGGAATATTTTGATGGCAGGGGTCATGGAGCAAACATTGTTATGACAGTGGTAATGGAGCATTGTGATGACAAAGGCATGGAGCATTTTGATGAGAAGGTTATCGAGCATTTTGATGACAAGCATCATGGAGCTTTGGGATGACAAAGTCATGGAGCAATGTGATGAGAGGGTTCATGGAGCATTGTGATGACAATGGCATGGAGCATTGTGATGCCAAACGTAATGGACCTTTGTGATGACAAATGTCATGTAGCATTTTGATGACAAGGGCATGGTGCATTGTGATGAGTAAGACAGAGAGAAATGTGATGACAGGGTCATCGAGCAGATGGATGAAAAGTGTCATGGAACATTTTGATGACAGGGGTTATGGATCATTGTGATATCAAGGGTCATCGAGCATTGTGATGAAAAGTGTCATGGTGCATTTTGATGACAGGGGTTATAATACATTGTGATGTCAGCGTTCATGGAGCACTGTGATGATAAGGGCATGTAGCATTGTGATGACAGGGGTCATGGAACATTGTGATGACATGGTTGTGGGAGTATTGTGATGACCAGTGATGGAAAATTGTGATATCAGTGGTGAGAGAGCATTTTGATGAGAAGTGCTTGGAGAAATTTGAGGACAAGGTTTATGGAGCATTGTGATGACAAGCTTGTGGAGAATTGTGATGACAAGTGCATGGCATATTGTGATGACATGTGTCATGGAGCATTGTGCTGACAAGCATATGGAGCATTGTGGTGAAAATGGCATGGAGCATTGTGATGACAGAGGCATGACGAATTGGCCTGACAAGTTTCATGGATTATTGTGATGACAGTGGGCATGGTGAATTGTGATGAAAAGGGCACGGAGCATTGGCATGACAAGTTTATGGATTATTGTGAAGACAGGTGTCCGGGAGCATTGTGATGACATATGTTCTGGTCCATTGTGATGAGAATGACATGGAGAATTGTGAGGCCAAGTGTCATGGAGGATTGTGATGTCAAACGTAATGGAGCGTTGTGATGACAAGGTCTTGGAGCATTGTGATGACAAGGGCAAGGAGCATTGTGATGACAAGGGCCATTGAGAAGTTTGATGACAAGGTCTTGAAGCATTGTGATGACAAGCGCATGTACCTTGCTATGACAGTGGTCATGGAGCATTGTGATTACAAATGCATGGAGAATGGTGATGACAAGAGCATGTAACATTGTGATGAGAAGTGTTCTGGAGCATTGTGATGACAAGGACGTAGAGAATTGTGATGACAGGGACATGGAGCATTGTGAGGACCACGGCATGGAGCCCTGTGATGACAAGAACGTGGAGCATTGTGATGAGAAGTCCATGGATAATTGTTATGACGAGTGTCATGGAGCACTGTAATGACAAGGGGCATGGAGCATTGTGAGGACAGGTGTCATGGAGCATTGTGGTGATAGGGGTCATGGAACATTGTGAGGACAAGTGTCATGGAGCATTCTGATGACAAGCTTGTGTAGTATTGTGATGAAAATGGCATGGAGAATTGTGATGGAAAGGGTATGGATCATTGTAATGAAAAAGGCATGGATCCTTTTCATGACAGGATTCAAGGAGCATTCCGAAGACAAGTGTCACGGATCATTGTGATGACAAGTGTATTGAGCATTGTGATGACAAAGGTCATGGAGCATTGAGATGACAAGGGCATGGAGTATTGTGATGACAGGCATCATGGAGCATTGTGATGACAAGTGTTATGGAACATTGTGATCACACGGGTTTGGAGCATTGCGATGACAGAGTTCATGGATCATATTAATTTCAAGGAGCATGGGTCTTTGTGATGACAAGGACATGAAGCAATGTGATCCCAAGATGCATGGAGGATTGTGATGACAATGGTAAAGGAGGAATGTGCTGACAAGCGCAGGGAGCATTGTGATGAAAATGTCATGTAGCGTTTTGGTGACAAAGGCATGGAGCATTGTCATGACAAGTGTCATGGAGCACTATGATGACAAACGTCACGTAGCATAAGGATTACAGGGGTCATGGAGCATTTGGATGGCACGGCCAAGGATCATTGTGTTGACAAGTGATATGGAGAATTTTGATGGCAAGAGTCCCGGATCATTGTGTTGTTAGGGGTCATGGAGCGTTGTGATGACAGTTGTCATGGAGCATTGGGATGACAAGGGTCATGGAGCATTGTGATCATAAGGTTATGGAGCATTGGGCTGAAAATGTTCATGGAGTATTGTGATCAGAGGTGTCGTGGAGCATTGTGATGACAAGGGAAGGGAGCATTGTGATGACAATGTCCTGGAGCATTTAATGAGAAGACCATGGAGCCATGTGATGACAAGTCTCATGGAGCATTCTCACGAAAATCGGCATGGAGCATTGTGATTTCTGTGGTCTTGGAGCTTTGTGATGAATAGGGCATGGAGCCTTGTGATGAAAATGGCATGGAGCCTTGCCATGACAGGGTTCCAAGAGCATATTGACATAAAGTGTCAGGGACTACTGTGATGAAAAGTGTATTGAGCATGGTGATTCCAAAGCTCATGGAGCATTGTGATGAGAACACCATGGATAATTTTGAGGACAAGCGTCATGGGGAGTTGTGAGGACAAGTGTTATGGAACATTGTGATCACAAGGGATTGGAGCCTTGTGATGACAGAGGTCATGGAGCATTTTGAGTTCATTCTGATGACAATAGCATGAAGCACTATGATGATGGGCATGGTGCATTGTGATGACAGTGTTCATGGAGCAATGAGATGAAAAGGTGCATGGAACATTGTAGTTACAAGTGTCTTGGAGCTTTGTGATGACAAGGGCATGCAGCATTGTGATAAGAAGGCCATGGAGGATTCTGATGACATGCGTCATGGAGCTTTGTGATGACAAGGGCATGGAGCATTGTGATGAGAAGACCATGGATAATGGTGATGACGAGCGTCATGGGGCGTTGTGATGAAAAGTGTTATGGAACATTGAGATCTCAAGGCTTTAGAGCATTGTGATGGCAGATGTCATGGAGCATTTTGATTTCATTTTGGTTACAATAGCGTGATGCAATATGATGATGGACATGTTGCATTGTGAATACAGGGTTCATGGAGCTTTGAGAGAAAAAGTGGCATGGAGCTTTGTGATTACAGGGTTTTTGGAGCATTGTGATGACAAGGGCACGGAACACTGTGATACATGGGTCATGTAGGATTGTAACGACAAGGGCATGGAGAATTGTGATGACAAGAGCATGTAACATTGTGATGAGAAGTGTCATGGAGCATTGTGATGACAAAGACGTAGAGAATTGTGATGACAAGGGACATGGAGCATTGTGATGACCGGAGCATGGAGCATTGGTCTGACAAGTTTCATGGATTATTGTGATGACAAATGTCATGGAGCATTTTAGATGACAATTGCGTGGGGCATTGTGATGGGAAGAGCAGGGAGCATTGTGATGACAAGGTTTATGGAGCATTGTGATGACAAGTTTGTGGAGCATTGTGATGACAAACGCAAGTCACATTTTGATGCCATGGGTCATGGAGCACAGTGCTGACAAGGTCATTCAGCTTTGTTATGACAAGGGTCATGAAGCATTGAGATGAAAAGGGGTATGGAGCATTGTGATTACAGGGGTCTAGGAGCTTTGGATGACAGAGGTCATGGATCATTTTGATTTGATTGTGATGACAATAGCCTGAAGCATTATGATGATGGGCATTGTCCCTTGAGATGACAGGTGTAATGGAGCATTGAGATGAAAAGGGGCATGGAGCATTGTGATTACAGTGGTATAGGAGCATTGTGATGACAAGAGCATGGAACATTGTGATGAAAAGGGCTTGGAGCCTTTTCATGACATGTTTCAAGGAGCATTCTGAAGACGAGTGTCAGGGAGCATTGTGATGACAACTCTCTTGAGCATTGTGATGACAAAGATCATGGAGCACTGTGATGACAGGTGTCATGGAGCATTGTGATGAGAAGGTCATGGAGCATTGGGCTGAAAATATTCATGGAGTATTGTGGTGAGAGGGTTCATGGATCCTTTTGATGGCAATGGAATGGAGCATTGTGATGACAAGGTCCTGGAGTATTGTGAAGAGAAGACCATGGAGCCTTGTGATGACAAGTCTAATGGAGCATTCTGATGAAAAGGGGCATGGAGCATTGTGATTACAGGGCCCTGGAGCCTTGTAATGACAAGAGCAAGGAGCATTGTGATGAGAAGGCCATGGAGCATTCTCTTGATTTGTGTCATGGTGTTTTGTGATGACAAGGGCATGGACCATTGTGATTGCAGGCGTCTTGGAGCATTGTGATGACAAGGGTCATCGAGCCTTGTGAGGAGAAGGCCGTGGAACATTATGATGGCGGGGGTTATTGAGCATTGTTATGACGGGGGTAATGGAGCATAGTGATGAAAAGGTCACGGTACATAGGTCTATAAAATTTCATGGATTATTGTGATGACAGTGGGTATGGAGCATTGTGATGACAAGGGCTCCGAACACTGTGATACATGGGTCATGGAGGATTGTAATGACATGGGCATGAAGCATTGTGATGAGAAGGGCATTGAGAATTGTGATGACAAGCGTCATGGAGCTTTGTGATGACAAGGGTCATGGAGCTGTGTGATAACAAATATCATGGAGCAGTTTGATGACAAGGGCATGGTGCATTGTGATGATAGGGTTCATGGAGCACTGACATGAAAAGTGTCATGGAGCATCGTTATGACAGGGGTCTTGGAGCATTGTGATGACAAGGACATGGAGCATTGTGATGAGAAGGCCAAGGAAAATTCTGATGACATCCGTCATGGAGCTTCGTGATGACAAGGGCATAGAACATTGTGATTACAGGGGTCTTGGAGCATTGAGATGAAAAGGGGCATGGTGCATTTTGATTACAGGGGTAATGGAGCATTGTGATGACAAGGGAATCGAGCATTGTGATGAAATAGACATGGAACCTTTTCATGAAAGGGTTCAAGGAGGATTCTGATGACAAGTGTCAGGGAGCATTGCGATGACAATAGTCATGAAGCACTGTGATGACAGGGCTAATGGAGCATTGTCATGAGAATGTCATGGAGCATTGGGCTGAAAATGTTCATGGAGTATTGTGATGAGAGGTGTCATGGACCCTTGTGATGACAAGGGATTGGAGCATTGAGATGAGAAGAACATGGAGCCTTGTGATGACAAGTGTCATGGAGCATTCTGATGAAAAGGGGCATGGAGCATTGTGATTACAGGGGTCATGGAGCATTGTGATGACAATGGCATGGAGCAATTTGATGTGAAGGCCATGGAGCTTTCTGATGATATGTGTCATGGAGTTTTGTGATGAAAAGTGCATGGAGCATTGTGATTACATGGATCTTGGGGCACTGTGATGACAATGGTCATGGAGCCTTGTGATGAAAAGGCCGTGGAACATCTTGATGGCATGGGTCATGGAGCATTGTTATGACAATGGTAATGGAGCATTGTGATGACAAAGTCATGGAGCATTTTGATGAGAAGGGCATAGAGCTTTGTGATGACAAGCATCATGGAGCTTTGGGATGACAAAGTCATGGAGCAATGTGATGAGAGGGTTCATGGAGCATTATGATGACGATGGCATGGAGCATTGTGATGCCAAAGGTCATGGACCTTTGTGATGACAAATGTCATGTAGCATTTTGATGACAAGGGCATGGTGCATTGTGATGAGTAGGACAGAAAGCAATGTGATGACAGGGTCACGAGGCAGTTTGATGAAAAGTGTCATGGAACATTTTGATGACAGTGGTTATGGATCATTGTGATGTCAAGGGTCATCGAGCATTGTAATGAAAAGTGTCATGGTGCATTTTGATGACAGGGGTTATAGTACATTGTGATGTCAGGGGTCATGGAGCAGTGTGATGATAAGGGCATGTAGCATTGTGATGACAGGGATCATGGAACATTGTGATGACATGGGTGAGGTAGTATTGTGATGACTAGTGATGGAACATTGTGATATCAGTGCTGAGAGAGCATTTTGATGAGAATTGCATGGAGAAATTTGATGACAAGTTTTATGGAGCATTGTGATTACAAGCTTGTGGAGAATTGTGATGACAAGTGCATGGCATATTGTGATGACATATGTCATGGAGCATTGTGCTGACAAGCACATGGAGCATTTTGGTGACAATAGCATGGAGCATTGTGATGACAGGGGCATTACGAATTGGTATGACAAGTTTCATGGATTTTTGTGATGACAGTGGGCATGGCGAATTGTGATGACAAGGGCATGGAGCATTGTGAGGACAAGTTTGTGGAGTATTGTGAAGACAGCTGTCCGGGAGCATTGTGATGACATATGTTCTGGTCCATTGTGATGAGAATGGCATGGGTAATTGTGATGCCAAGTGTCATGGAGGATTGTGATGTCAAACGTAATGGAGCGTTGTGATGACAAGGTCTTGGTGCATTGTGATGACAAGGGCCATTGAGAAGTTTGATGACAAGGTCGTGAAGCATTGTGATGACAAGCGCATGTACCTTGCTATGACAGGTGTAATGGAGCATTGCAATTACAAATGCATGGAGAATAGTGATGACAAGAGCATGTAACATTGTGACGAGAAGTGTTTTGGAGCATTGTGATGACAAGGACGTGGAGAATTGTGATGACAAGGGACATGGAGCATTGTGAGGACCAGGGCATGGAGCACTGTGATGTCAAGAACGTGCAGCATTGTGATGATAAGTCCATGGATAATAGTGATGACGAGTGTCATGGAGCACTGTAATGGTAAGGGGCATGGAGCATTGTGAGGAGAGCTGTCATGGAGTATTGTGGTGACAGGGGTCATGGAGCATTGTGATGACAATGGTCATGGAGCTTTCTGATGACAAGCTTGTGGAATATTGTGATGACAATGGCATGGAGCATTGTGATGGAAAGGGTATGGATCATTGTGATGAAAAAGGCATGGATCCTTTTCATGACAGGATTCAAGGAACATTACGAAGACAAGAGTCAGGGAGCATTGTGATGACAAGTGTATTGAGCTTATTGATGACAAAGGTCATGGAGCATTGAGATGACAAGGTCATGGAGTATGGTGATGACAGGCATCATGGAGCGTTGTGATGACAAGTCTTATGGAACATTGTGATCACACGTGTTTGGAGCATTGCGATGACAGAGTTCATGGATCATATTGATTTCAAGGAGCATGTATCTTTGTGATGAAAAGGGCATGAAGCAATGTGATCCCAAGATGCATGGAGGATTGTGATGTCAATGGTAATGGAGGAATGTGATGACAAGCGCATGGAGCATTGTGATGAAAAGGTCATGTAGCGTATTGCTGACAAAGGCATGGAGCATTGATATGACAAGTGTCATGGAGCACTGTGATGACAAACGTCACGTAGCATTGTGATTACAGGGGTCATGGAGCATTGGGATGACACGGCCAAGGATCATTGTGTTGACAAGTGTTATGGAGAATTTTGATGACAAGAGTCCCGGATCATTGTGTTTTCAGGGGTCATGGAGCGTTGTGATGACAGTGGTCATAGAGCATTAGGATGACAAGGGTCATGAAGCATTGTGATCATAAGGTCATGGAGCATTGGGCTGAAAATATTCATGGAGTATTGTGATGACAGGTGGCATGGAGCATTGCGATGACAAGGGAAGGGAGCATTGTGATGACAATGTCCTGGAGCATTTAATGAGAAGACCATGGAGCCATGTGATGACTAGTCTCATGGAGCATTCTCACGAAAAGCGGCAAGGAGCATTGTGATTACTGTGGTCTTGGAGCATTGTGATGAATAGGGCATGGAGCATTGTGATGAAAAATGCATGGAGCCTTGCCAAGACAGGGTTCCAATAGCATATTGACATCAAGTGTCAGGGACCATTGTGATGAAAAGTGTATTGAGCATTGTGAAGCCAAACTCATGGAGCATTGTGATGAGAAGACCATGGATAATTTTGATGACGAGCGTCATGGGGCGTTGTGAGGACAAGTGTTATGGAACATTGTGATCAAAAGGGATTGGAGCCTTGTGATGACAGAGGTCATGGAGCATTTTGAGTTCATTCTGATGACAATAGCATGAAGCACTATGATGATGGGCATGGTGCATTGTGATGACAGGGTTCATGGAACATTGAGATGAAAAGGGGCATGGAGCATTGTAGTTACAAGGGTCTTGGAGCTTTGTGATGACAAGGGCATGCAGCATTGTGATGAGAGGGTCATGGAGGATTCTGATGACATGCGTCATGGAGCTTTGTGATGACAAGGACATGGAGCATTGTGATGAGAAGACCATGGATAATGGTGATGACGAGCGTCATGAGGCGTTGTGATGAAAAGTGCTGGGAACATTGTGATCCCAAGGGTTTAGAGCATTGTGATGGCAGATGTCATGGAGCATTTTGATTTCATTTTGATTACAATAGCGTGAAGCAATATGATGATGGACATGTGGCATTGTGATTACAGGGTTCTTGGAGCATTGTGATGACAAGGGCATGGAGCATTGTGATGAGAAGGCCATGGAGCATTCTGATACTTGTGTCATGGAGATTTTGATGACAAGGGCATGAAGCACTGTTGTAACAGTGGTCTTAGAGCATTGTGATTACAAGGGTTATGGAGCCTTGTGATAAGAAGGCCGTGGAACATTGTGATGGCTGGGGTCATGGAGCATAGTTATGACAGTGGCAATGGAGCATTGTGATGACAAGGGCATGGAGCATTGGTCTGAAAAGTTTCATGGATTATTGTGATGAGAGTGGGCATGGAGCATTGTGATAACAAGGGCACGGAACACTGTGATACATGGGTCATGTAGGATTGTAACGACAAGGGAATGGAGAATTGTGATGACAAGAGCATGTATCATTGTGATGAGAAGTGTCATGGAGCATTGTGATGACAAAGATGTAGAGAATTGTGATGACAAGGGACATGGAGCATTGTGATGACAGAGCATGGAGCATTGGTCTGACAAGTTTCATGGATTATTTGGATGACGAGTGTCAGGGAGCATTGTGTTGACAACTCTCTTGAGCATTGTGATGACAAAGATCATGGATCACTGTGATGACATGTGTCATGGAGCATTGTGATGAGTAGGTCATGGAGCATTGGGCTGAAAATATTCATGGAGTATTGTGGTGACAGGTGTCATGGATCCTTTCGATAGCAAGGGAATGGAGCATTGTGATGACAAGGTCCTGGAGCATAGTGATGAGAAGACCATGGAGCCTTGTGATGAAAAGTCTAATGGAGCATTCTGATGAAAAGGGGCATTGAGCATTGTGATTACAGGGCCCTGGAGCATTGTAATGACAAGAGCAAGGAGCTTTGTGATGAGAAGGCCATGGAGCATTCTCATGATTTGTGTCATGGTGTTTTGTGATGACAAGGGCATGGACCATTGTGATTGCAGGCGTCTTGGAGCTTTGTGATGACAAGGGTCATTGAGCCTTGTGAGGAGAAGGCCGTGGGACATTATGATGGCAGGGGTCATGGAGCATTGTTATGACGGGTGTAATGGAACATTGTGATGAAAAGGGCACGGAACATAGGTCTATAAAATTTCATGGATTATTGTGATGACAGTGGGTATGGAGCATTGTGATGACAAGGGCTCGGAACACTGTTTTACATGGGTCATGGAGGATTGTAATGACATGGGAATGGAGCATTGTGATGAGAAGGGCATCGAGAATTGTGATGACAAGCGTCATGGAACATTGTGATGACAAGGGCATGGAGCATATGATGTGAGGTTTCAGGGAGCATTGTGATGACAATGGCATGGAGCATTGTGATGCCAAGGGTCATGGATCTATGTGATAACAAATGTCACGGAGCAGTTTGGTGACAAGGGCATGGTGCATTGTGATGAGAAGGGCAGGGAGCATTGTGATGACAGGTGTTATGGAACATTATGATGTCATGGCTCATGGAGAATTGTGATGATAGGGGCATGTAGCATGGTGATGACAGGTCTCATGGAACATTGTGAGATGACAAGTGTTTTGAGCATTGTGATGACAAACATCTTGGATCTTTGAGATGACAAGGGCATGGAGTAGTGTGATGACAGGCATCATGGAGCATTGTGATGAGTGTGTTATGGAACATTGTGATCACAAGGGTTTGGAGCCTAGTGATGACAGAGGTCATGGATCATTTTGATTTCAAGGAGCATGGAACATTGTGATGACAAGGGTATGAAGCAATGTGATCCCAAGTTTCAGGGAGGATTGTGATGACAATGGTAAAGGAGAATTGTGATGAGAATCACATGGAGCACTGTGATGACAAGGTCATGTAGCATTTTGCTGACAAAGGCATGGAGCATTGTGATGACAAGTGTCATGGAACATTGTGATAACAGGGGTCATAGAGCATTAGGATGACAAGAGCATGGACCATTTTGATGAGAAGAGTCATGGAGCATTTTGATGACAAGAGCCACAGATCATTGTGTCGTCAGGGGTCATTGAGCGTTTTGATGACAGTGGTCATGGAGGATTGGGCTGAAAATGTTCTTGGAGCATTGTGAACACAAGGGATGGAGCATTGTGGTGACAATATCCTGGAGCATTGTGCTGAGATGACCATGGTGTCTTTTGATGACAAGTCTCATGGAGCAAGCTAATGGAAAGGGGCATGGAGCATTGTGATTACAGTTGTCTTGGAGCATTGTGATGACAAGAGCATGGAGCATTGTGATGAGAAGTCCATGGAACATTCTGATGACATGCATCATGGAGCTTTGTGATGACAATGGCAAGAGGCATTGTGATTACAGGGATCTTGGAGCATTGTGATGAAAAGGGCATGGATCATTGTGATGACAAAGGCATGGAGCCTTGTCATGACAGGGTTCAAGGAACATACTGACGACAAGTGTCAGGGAGCATTGTGATGACAAGTGTCATGGAGCACTGTGATGACAAGCATCATGGAGCCTTGTGATAACCGGGATCTTGGAGCATTGTGATGAAAAGTGAATGCATCATTGTGATGAGAAAGGCATGGTGCCTTGTCATGACAAGTTTCAAGAAGCACCCAGACGACAAGTGTCAGGGAGCATTGTGATGAAAAGTGTATTGAGCATTGTGATGACAAAGGTCATGGAGCATTGTGATGAGAAGACCATGGATAATTGGGATGACGAGCATCATGGGGCGTTGTGATGACAAGTGTTATGGAACATTGTGATCACAAGGGTTTGGAGCATTGTGATGACAGAGGTCATGGAGCATTTTGATTTCATTGTGATGACAAAATCATGAAGCATTATGATGAAGGGCATGGTGCATTGTGATGATAGGGTTCATGGAGCACTGAGATGAAAAGTGTCATGGAGCATTGTTATGACAGGTATCTTGAAGCATTGTGATGACAAGGGCATGGAGCATTGTGATGAGAAGGCCAAGGAGAATTCTGATGACATGCGTCATGGATCTTCGTGATGACAAGGGCATAGAGCATTGTGTTTACAGGGGTCTTGGAGCATTGAGATGAAAAGGGGCGTTGAGCATTGTGATTACAGTGGTAAAGGAGCATTGTGATGACAAGGGAATTGAGAATTGTGATGAAATAGGCATGGAACCTTTTCATGACAGGGTTCAAGGAGGATTCTGCTGACAAGTGTCTGGGAGCATTGTGATGACAAAAGTCATGAAGCACTGTGATGACAGGGCTAATGGAGCATTGTGATGAGAAGGTCATGGAGCATTGGGCTCAAAATATTCATGGAGTATTGTGATGACAAGGGAATGGATCACTGTGATGACAAGGGAATGGAGCATTGAGATGAGTAGACCATGGAGCCTTGTGATGACAAGTCTCATGGAGCATTCTGATGAAAAGGGGTATGGAGCATTGTGATTACAGGGGTCTTGGAGCATTGTGATGACAATGGCGTGGAGCATTTTGATGAGAAGTCCATGGAGCTTTCTGATGATATGTGTCATGGAGTTTTGTGATGAAAAGGGAAAGGAGCTTTGTGATTACAGGGGTCTTGGAGCACTGTGATGACAATGGTCATGGAGCCTTGTGATGAACAGGCCGTGGAATATTTTGATGGCCGGGGTCATGGAGCAAACACTGTTATGACAGTGGTAATGGAGCATTGTGATGACAAAGGCATGGAGCATTTTGATGAGAAGGGTATCGAGCATTTTGATGACAAGCATCATGAAGCTTTGGGATGACAAAGTCATGGAGCAATGTGATGAGAGGGTTCATGGAGCATTGTGATGACAATGGCATGGAGCATTGTGATGCCAAACGTAATGGACCTTTGTGATGACAAATGTCATGTAGCATTTTGATGACAAGGGCATGGTGCATTGTGATGAGTAAGACAGAGAGAAATGTGATGACAGGGTCATCGAGCAGATGGATGAAAAGTGTCATGGAACATTTTGATGACAGGGGTTATGGATCATTGTGATATCAAGGGTCATCGAGCATTGTGATGAAAAGGGTCATGGTGCATTTTGATGGCAGGGGTTATAATACATGGTGATGTCAGCGGTCATGGAGCACTGTGATGATAAGGGCATGTAGCATTGTGATGACAGGGGTCATGGAACATTGTGATGACATGGTTGTGGGAGTATTGTGATGACCAGTGATGGAAAATTGTGATATCAGTGGTGAGAGAGCATTTTGAAGAGAAGTGCTTGGATAAATTTGAGGACAAGGTTTATGGAGCATTGTGATGACAAGCTTGTGGAGAATTGTGATGACAATTGCATGGCATATTGTGATGACATGTGTCATGGAGCATTGTGCTGACAAGCATATGGAGCATTGTGGTGACAATGGCATGGAGCATTGTGATGACAGAGGCATGACGAATTGTCCTGACAAGTTTCATGGATTATTGTGATGACAGTGGGCATGGCGAATTGTGATGACAAGGGCATGGAGCATTGTGAGGACAAGTTTGTGGAGTATTGTGAAGACAGGTGTCCGGGAGCATTGTGATGACATATGTTCTGGTCCATTGTGATGAGAATGGCATGGGTAATTGTGATGCCAAGTGTCATGGAGGATTGTGATGTCAAACGTAATGGAGCATTGTGATGACAAGGTCTTGGTACATTGTGATGACAAGGGCCATTGAGAAGTTTGATGACAAGGTCGTGAAGCATTGTGATGACAAGTGCATGTACCTTGCTATGACAGGGGTCATGGAGCATTGCGATTACAAATGCATGGAGAATAGTGATGACAAGATCATGTAACATTGTGATGAGAAGTGTTTTGGAACATTGTGATGACAAGGACGTGGAGAATTGTGATGACAAGGGACATGGAGCATTGTGAGGACCAGGGCATAGAGCACTGTGATGACAAGAACGTGCAGCATTGTGATGATAAGTCCATGGATAATAGTGATGACGAGTGTCATGGAGCACTGTAATGTTAAGGGGCATAGAGCATTGTGAGGAGAGCTGTCATGGAGTATTGTGGTGACAGGGGTCATGGAGCATTGTGATGACAATTGTCATGGAGCTTTCTGATGACAAGCTTGTGGAATATTGTGATGACAATGGCATGGAGCATTGTGATGGAAAGGGTATGGATCATTGTGATGAAAAAGGCATGGATCCTTTTCATGACAGGATTCAAGGAGCATTCCGAAGACAAGAGTCAGGGAGCATTGTGATGACAAGTGTATTGAGCTTTTTGATGACAAAGGTCATGGAGCATTGAGATGACAAGGTCATGGAGTATAGTGATGACAGGCATCATGGAGCGTTGTGATGACAAGTCTTATGGAACATTGTGATCACACGTGTTTGGAGCATTGCGATGACAGAGTTCATGGATCATATTGATTTCAAGGAGCATGGATCTTTGTGATGAAAAGGGCATGAAGCAATGTGATCTCAAGATGCATGGAGGATTGTGATGACAATGGTAATGGAGGAATATGATGACAAACGCATGGAGCATTGTGATGAAAAGGTCATGTAGCGTTTTGCTGACAAAGGCATGGAGCATTGTGATGACAAGTGTCATGGAGCACTGTGATGACAAACATCACGTAGCATTGTGATTACAGGGGTCATGGAGCATTGGGATGACACGGCCAAGGATCATTGTGTTGACAAGTGTTATGGAGAATTTTGATGACAAAAGTCCCGGATCATTGTGTTTTCAGGGGTCATGGAGCGTTGTGATGACAGTGGTCATAGAGCATTGGGATGACAAGGGTCATGGAGCATTGTGATTATAAGGTCATGGAGCATTGGGCTGAAAATATTCATGGAATATTGTGATGACAGGTGGCATGGAGCATTGTGATGACAAGGGAAGGGAGCATTGTGATGACAATGTCCTGGAGCATTTAATGAGAAGACCATGGAGCCATGTGATGACTAGTCTCATGGAGCATTCTCACGAAAAGCGGCATGGAGCATTGTGATTACTGTGGTCTTGGAGCATTGTGATGAATAGGGCATGGAGCATTGTGATGAAAAATGCATGTAGCCTTGCCATGACAGGGTTCCAAGAGCATATTGCCATCAAGTGTCAGAGACCATTGTGATGAAAAGTGTATTGAGCATTGTGAAGCCAAACTCATGGAGCATTGTGATGAGGAGACAATGGATAATATTGATGACGAGCGTCATGGGGCGTTGTGAGGACAATTGTTATGGAACATTGTGATCACAAGGGATTGGAGCCTTGTGATGACAGAGGTCATGGAGCATTCTGAGTTCATTCTGATGACAATAGCATGAAGCACTATGATGATGGGCATGGTGCATTGTGATGACAGGGTTCATGGAACACTGAGATGTAAAGGGGCATGGAGCATTGTAGTTACAAGGGTCTTGGAGCTTTGTGATGACAAGGGCATGCAGCATTGTGATGAGAAGGCCATGGAGGATTCTGATGACATGCGTCATGGAGCTTTGTGATGACAAGGGCATGGAGCATTGTGATGAGAAGACCATGGATAATGGCGATGACGAGCACCATGAGGCGTTGTGATGAAAAGTGCTGGGAACATTGTGATCCCAAGGGTTTAGAGCATTGTGATGGCAGATGTCATGGAGCATTTTGATTTCATTTTGATTACAATAGCGTGAAGCAATATGATAATGGACATGTTGCATTGTGATTACAGGGTTCTTGGAGCATTGTGATGACAAGGGCATGGAGCATTGTGATGAGAAGGCCGTGGAACATTGTGATGGCTGGGGTCATGGAGCATTGTTATGACAGTGGCAATGGAGCATTGTGATGACAAGGGCATGGAGCATTGGTCTGAAAAGTTTCATGGATTATTGTGATGAGAGTGGGCATGGAGCATTGTGATAACAAGGGCACGGAACGCTGTGATACATGGGTCATGTAGGATTGTAACGACAAGGGAATGGAGAATTGTGATGACAAGAGCATGTAACATTGTGATGAGAAGTGTCATGGACCATTGTGATGACAAAGATGTAGAGAATTGTGATGACAAGGGACATGGAGCATTGTGACGACCAGAGCATGGAGCATTGGTCTGACAAGTTTCATGGATTATTTGGATGACGAGTGTCAGGGAGCATTGTGATGACAAAGATCATGGATCACTGTGATGACATGTGTCATGGAGCATTGTGATGAGTAGGTCATGGAGCATTGGCTGAAAATATTCATGGAGTATTGTGGTGACAGGTGTCATGTATTCTTTTGATAGCAAGGGAATGGAGCATTGTGATGACAAGGTCCTGGAGCATAGTGATGAGAAGACCATGGAGCCTTGTGATGAAAAGTCTAATGGAGCATTCTGATGAAAAGGGGCATTGAGCATTGTGATTACAGGGCCCTGGAGCATTGTAATGACAAGAGCAAGGAGCTTTGTGATGAGAAGGCCATGGAGCATTCTCATGATTTGTGTCATGGTGTTTTGTGATGACAAGGGCATGGACCATTGTGATTGCAGGCGTCTTGGAGCTTTGTGATGACAAGGGTCATGGAGCCTTGTGAGGAGAAGGCCGTGGGCCATTATGATGGCAGTGGTCATGGAGCATTGTTATGATGGGTGTAATGGAACATTGTGATGAAAAGGGCACGGAACATAGGTCTATAAAATTTCATGGATTATTGTGATGACAGTGGGTATGGAGCATTGTGATGACAAGGGCTCGGAACACTGTGATACATGGGTCATGGAGGATTGTAATGACATGGGCATGGAGCATTGTGATGAGAAGGGCATCGAGAATTGTGATGACAAGCGTCATGGAACATTGTGATGACAAGGGCATGGAGCATATGATGAGAGGTTTCAGGGAGCATTGTGATGACAATGGCATGGAGCATTGTGATGCCAAGGGTCATGGATCTATGTGATAACAAATGTCACGGAGCAGTTTGGTGACAAGGGCATGGTGCATTGTGATGAGAAGGGCAGGGAGCATTGTGATGACAGGTGTTATGGAACATTATGATGTCATGGCTCATGGAGAATTGTGATGATAGGGGCATGTAGCATGGTGATGACAGGTCTCATGGAACATTGTGAGATGACAAGTGTTTTGAGCATTGTGATGACAAACATCTTGGATCATTGAGATGACAAGGGCATGGAGTAGTGTGATGACAGGCTTCATGGAGCATTGTGATGAGTGTGTTATGGAACATTGTGATCACAAGGCTTTGGAGCCTAGTGATGACAGAGGTCATGGATCATTTTGATTTCAAGGAGCATGGAACATTGTGATGACAAGGGCATGAAGCAATGTGATCCCAAGTTTCAGGGAGGATTGTGATGACAATGGTAAAGGAGAATTGTGATGAGAATCACATGGAGCACTGTGATGACAAGGTCATGTAGCATTTTGCTGACAAAGGCATGGAGCATTGTGATGACAAGTGTCATGGAACATTGTGATAACAGGGGTCATAGAGCATTAGGATGACAAGAGCATGGACCATTTTGATGAGAAGAGTCATGGAGCATTTTGATGACAAGAGCCACAGATCATTGTGTCGTCAGGGGTCATTGAGCGTTGTGATGACAGTGGTCATGGAGGATTGGGCTGAAAATGTTCTTGGAGCATTGTGAACACAAGGGAATGGAGCATTGTGGTGACAATATCCTGGAGCATTGTGCTGAGATGACCATGGTGTCCTTTGATGACAAGTCTCATGGAACAAGCTAATGGAAAGGGGCATGGAGCATTGTGATTACAGTTGTCTTGGAGCATTGTGATGACAAGAGCATGGAGCATTGTGATGAGAAGTCCATGGAACATTCTGATGACATGCATCATGGAGCTTTGTGATGACAATGGCAAGAGGCATTGTGATTACAGGGATCTTGGAGCATTGTGATGAAAAGCGCATGGATCATTGTGATGACAAAGGCATGGAGACTTGTCATGACAGGGTTCAAGGAACATACTGACGACAAGTGTCAGGGAGCATTGTGATGACAAGTGTCATGGAGCACTGTGATGACAAGCATCATGGAGCCTTGTGATAACCGGGATCTTGGAGCATTGTGATGAAAAGTGAATGCATCATTGTGATGAGAAAGGCATGGTGCCTTGTCATGACAGGTTTCAAGGAGCACCCAGACGACAAGTGTCAGGGAGCATTGTGATGAAAAGTGTATTGAGCATTGTGATGACAAAGGTCATGGAGCATTGTGATGAGAAGACCATGGATAATTGGGATGACGAGCGTCATGGGGCGTTGTGATGACAAGTGTTATGGAACATTGTGATCACAAGGGTTTGGAGCATTGTGATGACAGAGGTCATGGAGCATTTTGATTTCATTGTGATGACAAAATCATGAAGCATTATGATGAAGGGCATGGTGCATTGTGATGATAGGGTTCATGGAGCACTGAGATGAAAAGTGTCATGGAGTATTGTTATGACAGGTATCTTGAAGCATTGTGATGACAAGGGCATGGAGCATTGTGATGAGAAGGCCAAGGAGAATTCTGATGACATGCGTCATGGATATTCGTGATGACAAGGGCATAGAGCATTGTGGTTACAGGGGTCTTGGAGCATTGAGATGAAAAGGGGCATGGAGCATTGTGATTAGAGTGGTAAAGGAGCATTGTGATGACAAGGGAATTGAGAATTGTGATGAAATAGGCATGGAACCTTTTCATGACAGGGTTCAAGGAGGATTCTGCTGACAAGTGTCTGGGAGCATTGTGATGACAAAAGTCATGAAGCACTGTGATGACAGGGGTAATGGAGCATTGTGATGAGAAGGTCATGGAACATTGGGCTCAAAATATTCATGGAGTATTGTGATGACAAGGGAATGGAGCACTGTGATGACAAGGGAATGGAGCATTGAGATGAGTAGACCATGGAGCCTTGTGATGACAAGTCTCATGGAGCATTCTGATGAAAAGGGGTATGGAGCATTGTGATTACAGGGGTCTTGGAGCATTGTGATGACAATGGCGTGGAGCATTTTGATGAGAAGTCCATGGAGCTTTCTGATGATATGTGTCATGGAGTTTTGTGATGAAAAGGGCAAGGAGCTTTGTGATTACAGGGGTCTTGGAGCACTGTGATGACAATGGTCATGGAGCCTTGTGATGAACAGGCCGTGGAATATTTTGATGGCCGGGGTCATGAAGCAAACATTGTTATGACAGTGGTAATGGAGCATTGTGATGACAAAGGCATGGAGCATTTTGATGAGAAGGGTATCGACCATTTTGATGACAAGCATCATGGAGCTTTGGGATGACAAAGTCATTGAGCAATGTGATGAGAGGGTTCATGGAGGATTGTGATGACAATGGCATGGAGCATTGTGATGCCAAACGTAATGGACCTTTGTGATGACAAATGTCATGTAGCATATTGATGACAAGGGCATGGTGCATTGTGATGAGTAAGACAGAGAGAAATGTGATGACAGGGTCATCGAGCAGATGGATGAAAAGTGTCATGGAACATTTTGATGACAGGGGTTATGGATCATTGTGATATCAAGGGTCATCGAGCATTGTGATGAAAAGGGTCATGGTGCATTTTGATGACAGGGGTTATAATACATGGTGATGTCAGCGGTCATGGAGCACTGTGATGATAAGGGCATGTAGCATTGTGATGACAGGGGTCATGGAACATTGTGATGACATGGTTGTGGGAGTATTGTGATGACCAGTGATGGAAAATTGTGATATCAGTGGTGAGAGAGCAATTTGATGAGAAGTGCTTGGAGAAATTTGAGGACAAGGTTTATGGAGCATTGTTATGACAAGCTTGTGGAGAATTGTGATGACAAGTGCATGGCATATTGTGATGACATGTGTCATGGAGCATTGTGGTGACAATGGCATGGAGCATTGTGATGACAGAGGCATGACGAATTGGCCTGACAAGTTTCATGGATTATTGTGATGACAGTGGGCATGGTGAATTGTGATGAATAGGGCACGGAGCATTGGCATGACAAGTTTATATATTATTGTGAAGACAGGTGTCCGGGAGCATTGTGATGACATATGTTCTGGTCCATTGTGATGAGAATGGCATGGAGAATTGTGAGGCCAAGTGTCATGGAGGATTGTGATGTCAAACGTAATGGAGCGTTGTGATGACAAGGTCTTGGAACATTGTGATGAAAAGGGCAAGGAACATTGTGATGACAAGGGCCATTGAGAAGTTTGATGACAAGGTCTTGAAGCATTGTGATGACAAGCGCATGTACCTTGCTATGACAGTGGTCATGGAGCATTGCGATTACAAATGCATGGAGAATGGTGATGACAAGAGCATGTAACATTGTGATGAGAAGTGTTTTGGAGCATTGTGATGACAAGGACGTAGAGAATTGTGATGACAGGGACATGGAGCATTGTGAGGACCAGGGCATGGAGCACTGTGATGACAAGAACGTGGAGCATTGTGATGAGAAGTCCATGGATAATTGTTATGACGAGTGTCATGGAGCACTGTAATGACAAGGGGCATGGAGCATTGTGAGGACAGGTGTCATGGAGCATTGTGGTGATAGGGGTCATGGAGCATTGTGAGGACAAGTGTCATGGAGCATTCTGATGACAAGCTTGTGGAGTATTGTGATGAAAATGGCATGGAGAATTGTGATGGAAAGGGTATGGATCATTGTAATGAAAAAGGCATGGATCCTTTTCATGACAGGATTCAAGGAGCATTCCGAAGACAAGTGTTACGGATCATTATGATGACAAGTGTATTGAGCATTGTGATGACAAAGGTCATGGAGCATTGAGATGACAAGGGCATGGAGTATTGTGATGACAGGCATCATGGAGCGTTGTGATGACAAGTGTTATGGAACATTGTGATCACACGGGTTTGGAGCATTGTGATGACAGAGTTCATGGATCATATTGATTTCAAGGAGCATGGATCTTTGTGAAGAAAAGGACATGAAGCAATGTGATCCCAAGATGCATGGAGGAATGTGATGACAAGTGCATGGAGCATTGTGATGAAAAGGTCATGTAGCGTTTTGGTGACAAAGGCATGGAGCATTGTCATGACAAGTGTCATGGAGCACTATGATGACAAACGTCACGTAGCATTGTGATTACAGGGGTCATGGAGCATTGGGATGGCACGGCCAAGGATCATTGTGTTGACAAGTGATATGGAGAATTTTGATGACAAGAGTCCCGGATCATTGTGTTGTCAGGGGTCATGGAGCGTTTTGATGAGAGTTGTCATGGAGCATTGGGATGACAAGGGTCATGGAGCATTGTGATCATAAGGTTATGGAGCATTGGGCTGAAAATGTTCATGGAGTATTGTGATGAGAGGTGTCATGGAGCATTGTGATGACAAGGGAATGGAGCATTGTGATGACAATGTCCTGGAGCATTTAATGAGAAGACCATGGAGCCATGTGATGACAAGTCTCATGGAGCATTCTCACGAAAATCGGCATGGAGCATTGTGATTTCTGTGGTCTTGGAGCTTTGTGATGAATAGGGCATGGAGCCTTGTGATGAAAATGGCATGGAGCCTTGCCATGACAGGGTTCCAAGAGCATATTGACATCAAGTGTCAGGGACCACTGTGATGACAAGTGTATTGAGCATGGTGATTCCAAAGCTCATGGAGCATTGTGATGAGAACACCATGGATAATTTTGATGACAAGCGTCATGGGGAGTTGTGAGGACAAGTGTTATGGAACATTGTGATCACAAGGGATTGGAGCCTTGTGATGACAGAGGTCATGGAGCATTTTGAGTTCATTCTGATGACAATAGCATGAAGCACTATGATGATGGGCATGGTGCATTGTGATGACAGTGTTCATGGAGCAATGAGATGAAAAGGTGCATGGAACATTTTAGTTACAAGTGTCTTGGAGCTTTGTGATGAGAAGGGCATGCAGCATTGTGATAAGAAGGCCATGGAGGATTCTGATGACATGCGTCATGGAGCTTTGTGATGACAAGAGCATGGAGCATTGTGATGAGAAGACCATTGATAATGGTGATGACGAGCGTCATGGGGCGTTGTGATGAAAAGTGTTATGGAACATTGAGATCTCAAGGCTTTAGAGCATTGTGATGGCAGATGTCATGGAGCATTTTGATTTCATTTTGGTTACAATAGCGTGAAGCAATATGATGATGGACATGTTGTATTGTGAATACAGGGTTCATGGAGCTTTGAGAGAAAAAGTGGCATGGAGCTTTGTGATTACAGGGTTTTTGGAGCATTGTGATGACAAGGGCACGGAACACTGTGATACATGGGTCATGTAGGATTGTAACGACAAGGGCATGGAGAATTGTGATGACAAGAGCATGTAACATTGTGATGAGAAATGTCATGGAGCATTGTGATGACAAAGACGTAGAGAATTGTGATGACAAGGGACATGGAGCATTGTGATGACCAGAGCATGGAGCATTGGTCTGACAAGTTTCATGGATTATTGTGATGACAAATGTCATGGAGCATTTTAGATGACAATTGCGTGGGGCATTGTGATGGGAAGAGCAGGGAGCATTGTGATGACAAGTTTGTGGAGCATTGTGATGGCAAGGGCAAGTCACATTTTGATGCCATGGGTCATGGAGCACAGTGCTGACAAGGTCATTCAGCTTTGTTATGACAAAGGTCATGGAGCATTGAGATGAAAAGGGACATGGAGCATTGTGATTACAGGGGTCTAGGAGCTTTGGATGACAGAGGTCATGAATCATTTTGATTTGATTGTGATGACAATAGCCTGAAGCATTATGATGATGGGCATTGTCCATTGAGATGACAGGTGTAATGGAGCATTGAGATGAAAAGGGGCATGGAGCATTGTGATTACAGTGGTATAGGAGCATTGTGATGACAAGAGCATGGAGCATTGTGATGAAAAGTGCTTGGAGCCTTTTCATGACATGTTTCAAGGAGCATTCTGAAGACGAGTGTCAGGGAGCATTGTGATGACAACTCTCTTGAGCATTGTGATGACAAAGATCATGGAGCACTGTGATGACAGGTGTCATGGAGCATTGTGATGAGAAGGTCATGGAGCATTGGGCTGAAAATATTCATGGAGTATTGTGGTGAGAGGGTTCATGGATCCTTTTGATGGCAATGGACTGGAGCATTGTGATGACAAGGTCCTGGAGTATTGTGAAGAGAAGACCATGGAGCCTTGTGATGACAAGTCTAATGGAGCATTCTGATGAAAAGGGGCATGGAGCATTGTGATTACAGGGCCCTGGAGCCTTGTAATGACAAGAGCAAGGAGCATTGTGATGAGAAGGCCATGGAGCATTCTCTTGATTTGTGTCATGGTGTTTTGTGATGACAAGGGCATGGACCATTGTGATTGCAGGCGTCTTGGAGCATTGTGATGACAAGGGTCATCGAGCCTTTTGAGGAGAAGGCCGTGGGACATTATGATGGCGGGGGTCATTGAGCATTGTTATGACGGGGGTAATGGAGCATAGTGATGAAAAGGTCACGGTACATAGGTCTATAAAATTTCATGGATTATTGTGATGACAGTGGGTATGGAGCATTGTGATGACAAGGGCTCCGAACACTGTGATACATGGGTCATGGAGGATTGTAATGACATGGGCATGAAGCATTGTGATGAGAAGGGCATTGAGAATTGTGATGACAAGCGTCATGGAGCTTTGTGATGACAAGGGTCATGGAGCTGTGTGATAACAAATGTCATGGAGCAGTTTGATGACAAGGGCATGGTGCATTGTGATGATAGGGTTCATGGAGCACTGACATGAAAAGTGTCATGGAGCATCGTTATGACAGGGGTCTTGGAGGATTGTGATGACAAGGAAATGGAGCATTGTGATGAGAAGGCCAAGGAGAATTCTGATGACATCCGTCATGGAGCTTCGTGATGACAAGGGCATAGAGCATTGTGATTACAGGGGTCTTGGAGCATTGAGATGAAAAGGGGCATGGTGCATTTTGATTACAGGGGTAATGGAGCATTGTGATGACAAGGGAATCGAGCATTGTGATGAAATAGGCATGGAACCTTTTCATGACAGGGTTCAAGGAGGATTCTGATGACAAGTGTCAGGGAGCATTGCGATGACAATAGTCATGAAGCACTGTGATGACAGGGCTAATGGAGCATTGTGATGAGAATGTCATGGAGCATTGGGCTGAAAATGTTCATGGAGTATTGTGATGAGAGGTGTCATGGACACTTGTGATGACAAGGGATTGGAGCATTGAGATGAGAAGAACATGGAGCATTGTGATGACAAGTGTCATGGAGCATTCTGATGAAAAGGGGCATGGAGCATTGTGATTACAGGGGTCATGGAGCATTGTGATGACAATGGCATGGAGCAATTTGATGTGAAGGCCATGGAGCTTTCTGATGATATGTGTCATGGAGTTTTGTGATGAAAAGTGCATGGAGCATTGTGATTACATGGATCTTGGGGCACTGTGATGACAATGGTCATGGAGCCTTGTGATGAAAAGGCCGTGGAACATCTTGATGGCATGGGTCATGGAGCATTGTTATGACAATGGTAATGGAGCATTGTGATGACAAAGTCATGGAGCATTTTGATGAGAAGGGCATAGAGCTTTGTGATGACAAGCATCATGGAGTTTTGGGATGACAATGTCATGGAGCAATGTGATGAGAGGGTTCATGGAGCATTATGATGACGATGGCATGGAGCATTGTGATGCCAAAGGTCATGGACCTGTGTGATGACAAATGTCATGTAGCATTTTGATGACAAGGGCATGGTGCATTGTGATGAGTAGGACAGAAAGCAATGTGATGACAGGGTCATGAGGCAGTTGGATGAAAAGTGTCATGGAACATTTTGATGACAGGCGTTATGGATCATTGTGATGTCAAGGGTCATCGAGCATTGTAATGAAAAGTGTCATGGTGCATTTTGATGACAGGAGTTATAGTACATTGTGATGTCAGGGGTCATGGAGCAGTGTGATGATAAGGGCATGTAGCATTTTGATGACAGGGGTCATGGAACATTGTGATGACATGGGTGAGGTAGTATTGTGATGACTAGTGATGGAACATTGTGATATCAGTGCTGAGAGAGCATTTTGATGAGAATTGCATGGAGAAATTTGATGACAAGTTTTATGGAGCATTGTGATGACAAGCTTGTGGAGAATTGTGATGACAAGTGCATGGCATATTGTGATGACATGTGTCATGGAGCATTGTGCTGACAAGCACATGGAGCATTTTGTGACAATGGCATGGAGCATTGTGATGACAGAGGCATTACGAATTGGTCTGACAAGTTTCATGGATTATTGTGATGACAGTGGCATGGCGAATTGTGATGAAAAGGGCATGGAGCATTGTGAGGACAAGTTTGTGGAGTATTGTGAAGACAGGTGTCCAGGAGCATTGTGATGACATATGTTCTGGTCCATTGTGATGAGAATGGCATGGGTAATTGTGATGCCAAGTGTCATGGAGGATTGTGATGTCAAACGTAATGGAGCGTTGTGATGACAAGGTCTTGGTGCATTGTGATGACAAGGGCCATTGAGAAGTTTGATGACAAGGTCGTGAAGCATTGTGATGACAAGCGCATGTACCTTGCTATGACAGGGGTCATGGAGCATTGCGATTACAAATGCATGGAGAATAGTGATGACAAGAGCATGTAACATTGTGATGAGAAGTGTTTTGGAGCATTGTGATGACAAGGACGTGGAGAATTGTGATGACAATGGACATGGAGCATTGTGAGGACCAGGGCATGGAGCACTGTGATGACAAGAACGTGCAGCATTGTGATGATAAGTCCATGGATAATAGTGATGACGAGTGTCATGGAGCACTGTAATGGTAAGGGGCATGGAGCATTGTGAGTAGAGCTGTCATGGAGTATTGTGGTGACAGGGGTCATGGAGCATTGTGATGACAATTGTCATGGAGCTTTCTGATGACAAGCTTCTGGAATATTGTGATGACAATGGCATGGAGCATTGTGATGGAAAGGGTATGGATCATTGTGATGAAAAAGGCATGGATCCTTTTCATGACAGGATTCAAGGAGCATTCCGAAGAAAAGAGTCAGGGAGCATTGTGATGACAAGTGTATTGAGCATTGTGATGCCAAAGGTCATGGAGCATTGAGATGACAAGGTCATGGAGTATGGTGATGACAGGCATCATGGAGCGTTGTGATGACAAGTCTTATGGAACATTGTGATCACACGTGTTTGGAGCATTGCGATGACAGAGTTCATGGATCATATTGATTTCCAGGAGCATGGATCTTTGTGATGAAAAGGGCATGAAGCAATGTGATCCCAAGATGCATGGAGGATTGTGATGACAATGGTAATGGAGGAATATGATGACAAACGCATGGAGCATTGTGATGAAAAGGTCATGTAGCGTTTTGCTGACAAAGGCATGGAGCATTGTGATGACAAGTGTCATGGAGCACTGTGATGACAAACACCACGTAGCATTGTGATTACAGGGGTCATGGAGCATTGGGATGGCACGGCCGAGGATCATTGTGTTGACAAGTGATATGGAGAATTTTGATGACAAGAGTCCCGGATCATTGTGTTGTCAGGGGTCATGGAGCGTTGTGATGAGAGTTGTCATGGAGCATTGGGATGACAAGGGTCATGGAGCATTGTGATCATAAGGTTATGGAGCATTGGGCTGAAAATGTTCATGGAGTATTGTGATGAGAGGTGTCATGGAGCATTGTGATGACAAGGGAATGGAGCATTGTGATGACAATGTCCTGGAGCATTTAATGAGAAGACCATGGAGCCATGTGATGACAAGTCTCATGGAGCATTCTCACGAAAATCGGCATGGAGCATTGTGATTTCTGTGGTCTTGGAGCTTTGTGATGAATAGGGCATGGAGCCTTGTGATGAAAATGGCATGGAGCCTTGCCATGACAGGGTTCCAAGAGCATATTGACATCAAGTGTCAGGGACCACTGTGATGACAAGTGTATTGAGCATGGTGATTCCAAAGCTCATGGAGCATTGTGATGAGAACACCATGGATAATTTTGATGACAAGCGTCATGGGGAGTTGTGAGGACAAGTGTTATGGAACATTGTGATCACAAGGGATTGGAGCCTTGTGATGACAGAGGTCATGGAGCATTTTGAGTTCATTCTGATGACAATAGCATGAAGCACTATGATGATGGGCATGGTGCATTGTGATGACAGTGTTCATGGAGCAATGAGATGAAAAGGTGCATGGAACATTTTAGTTACAAGTGTCTTGGAGCTTTGTGATGAGAAGGGCATGCAGCATTGTGATAAGAAGGCCATGGAGGATTCTGATGACATGCGTCATGGAGATTTGTGATGACAAGAGCATGGAGCATTGTGATGAGAAGACCATTGATAATGGTGATGACGAGCGTCATGGGGCGTTGTGATGAAAAGTGTTATGGAACATTGAGATCTCAAGGCTTTAGAGCATTGTGATGGCAGATGTCATGGAGCATTTTGATTTCATTTTGGTTACAATAGCGTGAAGCAATATGATGATGGACATGTTGTATTGTGAATACAGGGTTCATGGAGCTTTGAGAGAAAAAGTGGCATGGAGCTTTGTGATTACAGGGTTTTTGGAGCATTGTGATGACAAGGGCACGGAACACTGTGATACATGGGTCATGTAGGATTGTAACGACAAGGGCATGGAGAATTGTGATGACAAGAGCATGTAACATTGTGATGAGAAATGTCATGGAGCATTGTGATGACAAAGACGTAGAGAATTGTGATGACAAGGGACATGGAGCATTGTGATGACCAGAGCATGGAGCATTGGTCTGACAAGTTTCATGGATTATTGTGATGACAAATGTCATGGAGCATTTTAGATGACAATTGCGTGGGGCATTGTGATGGGAAGAGCAGGGAGCATTGTGATGACAAGTTTGTGGAGCATTGTGATGACAAGGGCAAGTCACATTTTGATGCCATGGGTCATGGAGCACAGTGCTGACAAGGTCATTCAGCTTTGTTATGACAAAGGTCATGGAGCATTGAGATGAAAAGGGACATGGAGCATTGTGATTACAGGGGTCTAGGAGCTTTGGATGACAGAGGTCATGAATCATTTTGATTTGATTGTGATGACAATAGCCTGAAGCATTATGATGATGGGCATTGTCCATTGAGATGACAGGTGTAATGGAGCATTGAGATGAAAAGGGGCATGGAGCATTGTGATTACAGTGGTATAGGAGCATTGTGATGACAAGAGCATGGAGCATTGTGATGAAAAGTGCTTGGAGCCTTTTCATGACATGTTTCAAGGAGCATTCTGAAGACGAGTGTCAGGGAGCATTGTGATGACAACTCTCTTGAGCATTGTGATGACAAAGATCATGGAGCACTGTGATGACAGGTGTCATGGAGCATTGTGATGAGAAGGTCATGGAGCATTGGGCTGAAAATATTCATGGAGTATTGTGGTGAGAGGGTTCATGGATCCTTTTGATGGCAATGGACTGGAGCATTGTGATGACAAGGTCCTGGAGTATTGTGAAGAGAAGACCATGGAGCCTTGTGATGACAAGTCTAATGGAGCATTCTGATGAAAAGGGGCATGGAGCATTGTGATTACAGGGCCCTGGAGCCTTGTAATGACAAGAGCAAGGAGCATTGTGATGAGAAGGCCATGGAGCATTCTCTTGATTTGTGTCATGGTGTTTTGTGATGACAAGGGCAGGGACCATTGTGATTGCAGGCGTCTTGGAGCATTGTGATGACAAGGGTCATCGAGCCTTTTGAGGAGAAGGCCGTGGGACATTATGATGGCGGGGGTCATTGAGCATTGTTATGACGGGGGTAATGGAGCATAGTGATGAAAAGGTCACGGTACATAGGTCTATAAAATTTCATGGATTATTGTGATGACAGTGGGTATGGAGCATTGTGATGACAAGGGCTCCGAACACTGTGATACATGGGTCATGGAGGATTGTAATGACATGGGCATGAAGCATTGTGATGAGAAGGGCATTGAGAATTGTGATGACAAGCGTCATGGAGCTTTGTGATGACAAGGGTCATGGAGCTGTGTGATAACAAATGTCATGGAGCAGTTTGATGACAAGGGCATGGTGCATTGTGATGATAGGGTTCATGGAGCAGTGACATGAAAAGTGTCATGGAGCATCGTTATGACAGGGGTCTTGGAGGATTGTGATGACAAGGAAATGGAGCATTGTGATGAGAAGACCAAGGAGAATTCTGATGACATCCGTCATGGAGCTTCGTGATGACAAGGGCATAGAGCATTGTGATTACAGGGGTCTTGGAGCATTGAGATGAAAAGGGGCATGGTGCATTTTGATTACAGGGGTAATGGAGCATTGTGATGACAAGGGAATCGAGCATTGTGATGAAATAGGCATGGAACCTTTTCATGACAGGGTTCAAGGAGGATTCTGATGACAAGTGTCAGGGAGCATTGCGATGACAATAGTCATGAAGCACTGTGATGACAGGGCTAATGGAGCATTGTGATGAGAATGTCATGGAGCATTGGGCTGAAAATGTTCATGGAGTATTGTGATGAGAGGTGTCATGGACACTTGTGATGACAAGGGATTGGAGCATTGAGATGAGAAGAACATGGAGCATTGTGATGACAAGTGTCATGGAGCATTCTGATGAAAAGGGGCATGGAGCATTGTGATTACAGGGGTCATGGAGCATTGTGATGACAATGGCATGGAGCAATTTGATGTGAAGGCCATGGAGCTTTCTGATGATATGTGTCATGGAGTTTTGTGATGAAAAGTGCATGGAGCATTGTGATTACATGGATCTTGGGGCACTGTGATGACAATGGTCATGGAGCCTTGTGATGAAAAGGCCGTGGAACATCTTGATGGCATGGGTCATGGAGCATTGTTATGACAATGGTAATGGAGCATTGTGATGACAAAGTCATGGAGCATTTTGATGAGAAGGGCATAGAGCTTTGTGATGACAAGCATCATGGAGTTTTGGGATGACAATGTCATGGAGCAATGTGATGAGAGGGTTCATGGAGCATTATGATGACGATGGCATGGAGCATTGTGATGCCAAAGGTCATGGACCTGTGTGATGACAAATGTCATGTAGCATTTTGATGACAAGGGCATGGTGCATTGTGATGAG
This sequence comes from Mesoplodon densirostris, assembly GCF_025265405.1. NCBI lineage: Eukaryota > Metazoa > Chordata > Mammalia > Artiodactyla > Ziphiidae > Mesoplodon > Mesoplodon densirostris. The sequence continues at coordinate 6,979,730 of NC_082682.1, forward strand.
TAGGACAGAAAGCAATGTGATGACAGGGTCATGAGGCAGTTGGATGAAAAGTGTCATGGAACATTTTGATGACAGGCGTTATGGATCATTGTGATGTCAAGGGTCATCGAGCATTGTAATGAAAAGTGTCATGGTGCATTTTGATGACAGGAGTTATAGTACATTGTGATGTCAGGGGTCATGGAGCAGTGTGATGATAAGGGCATGTAGCATTTTGATGACAGGGGTCATGGAACATTGTGATGACATGGGTGAGGTAGTATTGTGATGACTAGTGATGGAACATTGTGATATCAGTGCTGAGAGAGCATTTTGATGAGAATTGCATGGAGAAATTTGATGACAAGTTTTATGGAGCATTGTGATGACAAGCTTGTGGAGAATTGTGATGACAAGTGCATGGCATATTGTGATGACATGTGTCATGGAGCATTGTGCTGACAAGCACATGGAGCATTTTGTGACAATGGCATGGAGCATTGTGATGACAGAGGCATTACGAATTGGTCTGACAAGTTTCATGGATTATTGTGATGACAGTGGCATGGCGAATTGTGATGAAAAGGGCATGGAGCATTGTGAGGACAAGTTTGTGGAGTATTGTGAAGACAGGTGTCCAGGAGCATTGTGATGACATATGTTCTGGTCCATTGTGATGAGAATGGCATGGGTAATTGTGATGCCAAGTGTCATGGAGGATTGTGATGTCAAACGTAATGGAGCGTTGTGATGACAAGGTCTTGGTGCATTGTGATGACAAGGGCCATTGAGAAGTTTGATGACAAGGTCGTGAAGCATTGTGATGACAAGCGCATGTACCTTGCTATGACAGGGGTCATGGAGCATTGCGATTACAAATGCATGGAGAATAGTGATGACAAGAGCATGTAACATTGTGATGAGAAGTGTTTTGGAGCATTGTGATGACAAGGACGTGGAGAATTGTGATGACAATGGACATGGAGCATTGTGAGGACCAGGGCATGGAGCACTGTGATGACAAGAACGTGCAGCATTGTGATGATAAGTCCATGGATAATTGTGATGACGAGTGTCATGGAGCACTGTAATGGTAAGGGGCATGGAGCATTGTGAGTAGAGCTGTCATGGAGTATTGTGGTGACAGGGGTCATGGAGCATTGTGATGACAATTGTCATGGAGCTTTCTGATGACAAGCTTCTGGAATATTGTGATGACAATGGCATGGAGCATTGTGATGGAAAGGGTATGGATCATTGTGATGAAAAAGGCATGGATCCTTTTCATGACAGGATTCAAGGAGCATTCCGAAGAAAAGAGTCAGGGAGCATTGTGATGACAAGTGTATTGAGCATTGTGATGCCAAAGGTCATGGAGCATTGAGATGACAAGGTCATGGAGTATGGTGATGACAGGCATCATGGAGCGTTGTGATGACAAGTCTTATGGAACATTGTGATCACACGTGTTTGGAGCATTGCGATGACAGAGTTCATGGATCATATTGATTTCCAGGAGCATGGATCTTTGTGATGAAAAGGGCATGAAGCAATGTGATCCCAAGATGCATGGAGGATTGTGATGACAATGGTAATGGAGGAATATGATGACAAACGCATGGAGCATTGTGATGAAAAGGTCATGTAGCGTTTTGCTGACAAAGGCATGGAGCATTGTGATGACAAGTGTCATGGAGCACTGTGATGACAAACACCACGTAGCATTGTGATTACAGGGGTCATGGAGCATTGGGATGGCACGGCCGAGGATCATTGTGTTGACAAGTGATATGGAGAATTTTGATGACAAGAGTCCCGGATCATTGTGTTGTCAGGGGTCATGGAGCGTTGTGATGAGAGTTGTCATGGAGCATTGGGATGACAAGGGTCATGGAGCATTGTGATCATAAGGTTATGGAGCATTGGGCTGAAAATGTTCATGGAGTATTGTGATGAGAGGTGTCATGGAGCATTGTGATGACAAGGGAATGGAGCATTGTGATGACAATGTCCTGGAGCATTTAATGAGAAGACCATGGAGCCATGTGATGACAAGTCTCATGGAGCATTCTCACGAAAATCGGCATGGAGCATTGTGATTTCTGTGGTCTTGGAGCTTTGTGATGAATAGGGCATGGAGCCTTGTGATGAAAATGGCATGGAGCCTTGCCATGACAGGGTTCCAAGAGCATATTGACATCAAGTGTCAGGGACCACTGTGATGACAAGTGTATTGAGCATGGTGATTCCAAAGCTCATGGAGCATTGTGATGAGAACACCATGGATAATTTTGATGACAAGCGTCATGGGGAGTTGTGAGGACAAGTGTTATGGAACATTGTGATCACAAGGGATTGGAGCCTTGTGATGACAGAGGTCATGGAGCATTTTGAGTTCATTCTGATGACAATAGCATGAAGCACTATGATGATGGGCATGGTGCATTGTGATGACAGTGTTCATGGAGCAATGAGATGAAAAGGTGCATGGAACATTTTAGTTACAAGTGTCTTGGAGCTTTGTGATGAGAAGGGCATGCAGCATTGTGATAAGAAGGCCATGGAGGATTCTGATGACATGCGTCATGGAGCTTTGTGATGACAAGAGCATGGAGCATTGTGATGAGAAGACCATTGATAATGGTGATGACGAGCGTCATGGGGCGTTGTGATGAAAAGTGTTATGGAACATTGAGATCTCAAGGCTTTAGAGCATTGTGATGGCAGATGTCATGGAGCATTTTGATTTCATTTTGGTTACAATAGCGTGAAGCAATATGATGATGGACATGTTGTATTGTGAATACAGGGTTCATGGAGCTTTGAGAGAAAAAGTGGCATGGAGCTTTGTGATTACAGGGTTTTTGGAGCATTGTGATGACAAGGGCACGGAACACTGTGATACATGGGTCATGTAGGATTGTAACGACAAGGGCATGGAGAATTGTGATGACAAGAGCATGTAACATTGTGATGAGAAATGTCATGGAGCATTGTGATGACAAAGACGTAGAGAATTGTGATGACAAGGGACATGGAGCATTGTGATGACCAGAGCATGGAGCATTGGTCTGACAAGTTTCATGGATTATTGTGATGACAAATGTCATGGAGCATTTTAGATGACAATTGCGTGGGGCATTGTGATGGGAAGAGCAGGGAGCATTGTGATGACAAGTTTGTGGAGCATTGTGATGACAAGGGCAAGTCACATTTTGATGCCATGGGTCATGGAGCACAGTGCTGACAAGGTCATTCAGCTTTGTTATGACAAAGGTCATGGAGCATTGAGATGAAAAGGGACATGGAGCATTGTGATTACAGGGGTCTAGGAGCTTTGGATGACAGAGGTCATGAATCATTTTGATTTGATTGTGATGACAATAGCCTGAAGCATTATGATGATGGGCATTGTCCATTGAGATGACAGGTGTAATGGAGCATTGAGATGAAAAGGGGCATGGAGCATTGTGATTACAGTGGTATAGGAGCATTGTGATGACAAGAGCATGGAGCATTGTGATGAAAAGTGCTTGGAGCCTTTTCATGACATGTTTCAAGGAGCATTCTGAAGACGAGTGTCAGGGAGCATTGTGATGACAACTCTCTTGAGCATTGTGATGACAAAGATCATGGAGCACTGTGATGACAGGTGTCATGGAGCATTGTGATGAGAAGGTCATGGAGCATTGGGCTGAAAATATTCATGGAGTATTGTGGTGAGAGGGTTCATGGATCCTTTTGATGGCAATGGACTGGAGCATTGTGATGACAAGGTCCTGGAGTATTGTGAAGAGAAGACCATGGAGCCTTGTGATGACAAGTCTAATGGAGCATTCTGATGAAAAGGGGCATGGAGCATTGTGATTACAGGGCCCTGGAGCCTTGTAATGACAAGAGCAAGGAGCATTGTGATGAGAAGGCCATGGAGCATTCTCTTGATTTGTGTCATGGTGTTTTGTGATGACAAGGGCAGGGACCATTGTGATTGCAGGCGTCTTGGAGCATTGTGATGACAAGGGTCATCGAGCCTTTTGAGGAGAAGGCCGTGGGACATTATGATGGCGGGGGTCATTGAGCATTGTTATGACGGGGGTAATGGAGCATAGTGATGAAAAGGTCACGGTACATAGGTCTATAAAATTTCATGGATTATTGTGATGACAGTGGGTATGGAGCATTGTGATGACAAGGGCTCCGAACACTGTGATACATGGGTCATGGAGGATTGTAATGACATGGGCATGAAGCATTGTGATGAGAAGGGCATTGAGAATTGTGATGACAAGCGTCATGGAGCTTTGTGATGACAAGGGTCATGGAGCTGTGTGATAACAAATGTCATGGAGCAGTTTGATGACAAGGGCATGGTGCATTGTGATGATAGGGTTCATGGAGCACTGACATGAAAAGTGTCATGGAGCATCGTTATGACAGGGGTCTTGGAGGATTGTGATGACAAGGAAATGGAGCATTGTGATGAGAAGGCCAAGGAGAATTCTGATGACATCCGTCATGGAGCTTCGTGATGACAAGGGCATAGAGCATTGTGATTACAGGGGTCTTGGAGCATTGAGATGAAAAGGGGCATGGTGCATTTTGATTACAGGGGTAATGGAGCATTGTGATGACAAGGGAATCGAGCATTGTGATGAAATAGGCATGGAACCTTTTCATGACAGGGTTCAAGGAGGATTCTGATGACAAGTGTCAGGGAGCATTGCGATGACAATAGTCATGAAGCACTGTGATGACAGGGCTAATGGAGCATTGTGATGAGAATGTCATGGAGCATTGGGCTGAAAATGTTCATGGAGTATTGTGATGAGAGGTGTCATGGACACTTGTGATGACAAGGGATTGGAGCATTGAGATGAGAAGAACATGGAGCATTGTGATGACAAGTGTCATGGAGCATTCTGATGAAAAGGGGCATGGAGCATTGTGATTACAGGGGTCATGGAGCATTGTGATGACAATGGCATGGAGCAATTTGATGTGAAGGCCATGGAGCTTTCTGATGATATGTGTCATGGAGTTTTGTGATGAAAAGTGCATGGAGCATTGTGATTACATGGATCTTGGGGCACTGTGATGACAATGGTCATGGAGCCTTGTGATGAAAAGGCCGTGGAACATCTTGATGGCATGGGTCATGGAGCATTGTTATGACAATGGTAATGGAGCATTGTGATGACAAAGTCATGGAGCATTTTGATGAGAAGGGCATAGAGCTTTGTGATGACAAGCATCATGGAGTTTTGGGATGACAATGTCATGGAGCAATGTGATGAGAGGGTTCATGGAGCATTATGATGACGATGACATGGAGCATTGTGATGCCAAAGGTCATGGACCTGTGTGATGACAAATGTCATGTAGCATTTTGATGACAAGGGCATGGTGCATTGTGATGAGTAGGACAGAAAGCAATGTGATGACAGGGTCATGAGGCAGTTGGATGAAAAGTGTCATGGAACATTTTGATGACAGGCGTTATGGATCATTGTGATGTCAAGGGTCATCGAGCATTGTAATGAAAAGTGTCATGGTGCATTTTGATGACAGGAGTTATAGTACATTGTGATGTCAGGGGTCATGGAGCAGTGTGATGATAAGGGCATGTAGCATTTTGATGACAGGGGTCATGGAACATTGTGATGACATGGGTGAGGTAGTATTGTGATGACTAGTGATGGAACATTGTGATATCAGTGCTGAGAGAGCATTTTGATGAGAATTGCATGGAGAAATTTGATGACAAGTTTTATGGAGCATTGTGATGACAAGCTTGTGGAGAATTGTGATGACAAGTGCATGGCATATTGTGATGACATGTGTCATGGAGCATTGTGCTGACAAGCACATGGAGCATTTTGTGACAATGGCATGGAGCATTGTGATGACAGAGGCATTACGAATTGGTCTGACAAGTTTCATGGATTATTGTGATGACAGTGGCATGGCGAATTGTGATGAAAAGGGCATGGAGCATTGTGAGGACAAGTTTGTGGAGTATTGTGAAGACAGGTGTCCAGGAGCATTGTGATGACATATGTTCTGGTCCATTGTGATGAGAATGGCATGGGTAATTGTGATGCCAAGTGTCATGGAGGATTGTGATGTCAAACGTAATGGAGCGTTGTGATGACAAGGTCTTGGTGCATTGTGATGACAAGGGCCATTGAGAAGTTTGATGACAAGGTCGTGAAGCATTGTGATGACAAGCGCATGTACCTTGCTATGACAGGGGTCATGGAGCATTGCGATTACAAATGCATGGAGAATAGTGATGACAAGAGCATGTAACATTGTGATGAGAAGTGTTTTGGAGCATTGTGATGACAAGGACTTGGAGAATTGTGATGACAATGGACATGGAGCATTGTGAGGACCAGGGCATGGAGCACTGTGATGACAAGAACGTGCAGCATTGTGATGATAAGTCCATGGATAATAGTGATGACGAGTGTCATGGAGCACTGTAATGGTAAGGGGCATGGAGCATTGTGAGTAGAGCTGTCATGGAGTATTGTGGTGACAGGGGTCATGGAGCATTGTGATGACAATTGTCATGGAGCTTTCTGATGACAAGCTTCTGGAATATTGTGATGACAATGGCATGGAGCATTGTGATGGAAAGTGTATGGATCATTGTGATGAAAAAGGCATGGATCCTTTTCATGACAGGATTCAAGGAGCATTCCGAAGAAAAGAGTCAGGGAGCATTGTGATGACAAGTGTATTGAGCATTGTGATGCCAAAGGTCATGGAGCATTGAGATGACAAGGTCATGGAGTATGGTGATGACAGGCATCATGGAGCGTTGTGATGACAAGTCTTATGGAACATTGTGATCACACGTGTTTGGAGCATTGCGATGACAGAGTTCATGGATCATATTGATTTCAAGGAGCATGGATCTTTGTGATGAAAAGGGCATGAAGCAATGTGATCCCAAGATGCATGGAGGATTGTGATGACAATGGTAATGGAGGAATATGATGACAAACGCATGGAGCATTGTGATGAAAAGGTCATGTAGCATTTTGCTGACAAAGGCATGGAGCATTGTGATGACAAGTGTCATGGAGCACTGTGATGACAAACATCACGTAGCATTGTGATTACAGGGGTCATGGAGCATTGGGATGACACGGCCAAGAATCATTGTGTTGACAAGTGTTATGGAGAATTTTGATGACAAGAGTCCCGGATCATTGTGTTTTCAGGGGTCATGGAGCGTTGTGATGACAGTGGTCATAGAGCATTGGGATGACAGCGGTCATGGAGCATTGTGATCATAAGGTCATGGATCATTGGGCTGAAAATATTCATGGAGTATTGTGATGACATGTGGCATCGAGCATTGTGATGACATGGGAAGGGAGCATTGTGATGACAATGTCCTGGAGCATTTAATGAGAAGACCATGGAGCCAAGTGATGACAAGTCTCATGGAGCATTCTCACGAAAAGCGGCATGGAGCATTGTGATTACTGTGGTCTTGGAGCATTGTGATGAATAGGGCATGGAGCATTGTGATGAAAAATGCATGGAGCCTTGCCATGACAGGGTTCCAAGAGCATATTGACATCAAGTGTCAGGGACCATTGTGATGAAAAGTGTATTGAGCATTGTGAAGCCAAACTCATGGAGCATTGTGATGAGAAGACCATGGATAATTTTGATGACAAGCGTCATGGGGCGTTGTGAGGACAAGTGTTATGGAACATTGTGATCACAAGGGATTGGAGCCTTGTGATGACAGAGGTCATGGAGCATTTTGAGTTCATTCTGATGACAATAGCATGAAGCACTATGATGATGGGCATGGTGCATTGTGATGACAGGGTTCATGGAACACTGAGATGTAAAGGGGCATGGAGCATTGTAGTTACAAGGGTCTTGGAGCTTTGTGATGACAAGGGCATGCAGCATTGTGATGAGAAGGCCATGGAGGATTCTGATGACATGCGTCATGGAGCTTTGTGATGACAAGAGCATGGAGCATTGTGATGAGAAGACCATGGATAATGACGATGACGAGCGTCATGAGGCGTTGTGATGAAATGTGCTGGGAACATTGTGATCCCAAGGGTTTAGAGCATTGTGATGGCAGATGTCATGGAGCATTTTGATTTCATTTTGATTACAATAGCGTGAAGCAATATGATGATGGACATGTTGCATTGTGATTACAGGGTTCTTGGAGCATTGTGATGACAAGGGCATGGAGCATTGTGATGAGAAGGCCATGGAGCATTCTGATGACTTGTGTCATGGAGATTTTGATGACAAGGGCATGAAGCACTGTTGTAACAGTGGTCTTAGAGCATTGTGATTACAAGGGTTATGGAGCCTTGTGATAAGAAGGCCGTGGAACATTGTGATGGCTGGGGTCATGGAGTATTGTTATGACAGTGGAAATGGAGCATTGTGATGACAAGGGCATGGAACATTGGTCTGAAAAGTTACATGGATTATTGTGATGAGAGTGGGCATGGAGCATTGTGATAACAAGGGCACGGAACACTGTGATACTTGGGTCATATAGGATTGTAACGACAAGGGCATGGAGAATTGTGATGACAAGAGCATGTAACATTGTGATGAGAAGTGTCATGGAGCATTGTGATGACAAAGATGAAGAGAATTGTGATGACAAGGGACATGGAGCATTGTGATGACCAGAGCATGGAGCATTGGTCTGACAAGTTTCATGGATTATTTGGATGACGATTGTCAGGGAGCATTGTGATGACAACTCTCTTGAGCATTGTGATGACAAAGATCATGTATCACTCTGATGACATGTGTCATGGAGCATTGTGATGAGTAGGTCATGGAGCATTGGGCTGAAAATATTCATGGAGTATTGTGGTGACAGGTGTCATGGATCCTTTTGATAGCAAGGGAATGGATCATTGTGATGACAAGGTCCTGGAGCATAGTGATGAGAAGACCATGGAGCCTTGTGATGACAAGTCTAATGGAGCATTCTGATGAAAAGGGGCATGGAGCATTGTGATTACAGGGCCCTGGAGCATTGTAATGACAAGAGCAAGGAGCTTTGTGATGAGCAGGCCATGGAGCGTTCTCATGATTTGTGTCATGGTGTTTTGTGATGACAAGGGCATGGACCATTGTGATTGCAGGCGTCTTGGAGCTTTGTGATGACAAGGGTCATGGAGCCTTGTGAAGAGAAGGCCGTGGGACATTATGATGGCAGGGGTCATGGAGCATTGTTATGACGGGTGTAATGGAGCATTGTGATGAAAAGGGCATGGAACATAGGAATATAAAATTTCATGGAATATTGTGATGACAGTGGGTATGGAGCATTGTGATGACAAGGGCTCGGAACACTGTGATACATGGGTCATGGAGGATTGTAAAGACATGGGCATGGAGCATTGTGATAAGAAGGGCATCGGGAATTGTGATGACAAGGGTCATGGATCTGTGTGATAACAAATGTCACAGAGCAGTTTGATGACAAGGGCATGGTGCATTGTGATGAGAAGGGCAGGGAGCATTGTGATGACAGGTGTTATGGAACATTATGATGTCATGGCTTATGGAGAATTTTGATGATAGGGGCATGTAGCATGGTGATGACAGGTCTCATGGAACATTGTGAGATGACAAGTGTTTTGAGCATTGTGATGACAAACATCTTGGATCATTAGGATGACAAGGGCATGGAGTAGTGTGATGACAGGCATCATGGAGCATTGTGATGAGTGTGTTATGGAACATTGTGATCACAAGGGTTTGGAGCCTAGTGATGACAGAGGTCATGGATCATGTTGATTTCAAGGAGCATGGAACATTGTGATGATAAGGGCATGAAGCAATGTGATCCCAAGTTTCAGGGAGGATTGTGATGATAATGGTAAAGGAGAATTGTGATGAGAATCACATGGAGCACTGTGATGACAAGGTCATGTAGCATTTTGCTGACAAAGGCATGGAGCATTGTGATGACAAGCGTCATGGAGCCTTGTGATAAACGGGATCTTGGAGCATTGTGATGAAAAGTGAATGCATCATTGTGATGCAAAATGCATGGTGCCTTGTCATGACAGGTTTCAAGGAGCACCCAGACGACAAGTGTCAGGGAGCATTGTGATGAAAAGTGTATTGAGCATTGTGATGACAAAGGTCATGGAGCATTGTGATGAGAAGTCCATGGATAATTGGGATGACGAGCGTCATGGGGCGTTGTGATGACAAGTGTTATGGAACATTGTGATCACAAGGGTTTGGAGCATTGTGATGACAGAGGTCATGGAGCATTTTGATTTCATTGTGATGACAAAATCATGAAGCATTATGATGAAGGGCATGGTGCATTGTGATGATAGGGTTCATGGAGCACTGAGATGAAAAGTGTCATGGAGCATTGTTATGACAGGTATCTTGAAGCATTGTGATGACAAGGGCATGGAGCATTGTGATGAGAAGGCCAAGGAGAATTCTGATGACATGTGTCATGGATCTTCGTGATGACAAGGGCATAGAGCATTGTGATTACAGGGGTCTTGGAGCATTGAGATGAAAAGGGGCGTGGAGCATTGTGATTACAGTGGTAAAGGAGCATTGTGATGACAAGGGAATTGAGAATTGTGATGAAATAGGCATGGAACCTTTTCATGACAGGGTTCAAGGAGGATTATGATGACAAGTGTCTGGGAGCATTGTGATGACAAAAGTCATGAAGCACTGTGATGACAGGGGTAATGGAGCATTGTGATGAGAAGACCATGGATAATGGTGATGACTAGCGTCATGGGGCGTTGTGATGAAAAGTGTTATGGAACATTGAGATCTCAAGGCTTTAGAGCATTGTGATGGCAGATGTCATGGAGCATTTTGATATCATTTTGGTTACAATAGCGTGAAGCAATATGATGATGGACATGTTGTATTGTGAATACAGGGTTCATGGAGCTTTGAGAGAAAAAGTGGCATGGAGCTTTGTGATTACTGGGTTTTTGGAGCATTGTGATGACAAGGGCACGGAACACTGTGATACATGGGTCATGTAGGATTGTAACGACAAGGGCATGGAGAATTGTGATGACAAGAGCATGTAACATTGTGATGAGAAGTGTCATGGAGCATTGTGATGACAAAGACGTAGAGAATTGTGATCACAAGGGACATGGAGCATTGTGATGACCAGAGCATGGAGCATTGGTCTGACAAGTTTCATTGATTATTGTGATGACAAATGTCATGGAGCATTTTAGATGACAATTGCGTGGGGCATTGTGATGGGAAGAGCAGGGAGCATTGTGATGACAAGCTTTATGGAGCATTGTGATGACAAGGTTGTGGAGCATTGTGATGACAAGCACAAGTCACATTTTGATGCCATTTGTCATGGAGCACAGTGTTGACAAGGTCATTCAGCTTTGTTATGACAAGGGTCATGGAGCATTGAGATGAAAAGGGGCATGGAGCATTGTGATTACAGGGGTCTAGGTGCTTTGGATGACAGAGGTCATGGATCATTTTGATTTGATTGTGATGACAATAGCCTGAAGCATTATGATGATGGGCATTGTCCATTGAGATGACAGGTGTAATGGAGCATTGAGATGAAAAGGGGCATGGAGTATTGTGATTACAGTGGTATAGGAGCATTGTGATGACAAGAGCATGGAGCATTGTGATGAAAAGTGCTTGGAGCCTTTTCATGACATGTTTCAAGGAGCATTCTGAAGACGAGTGTCAGGGAGCATTGTGATGACAACTCTCTTTAGCATTGTGATGAAAAAGTCATGGAGCACTGTGATGACAGGTGTCATGGAGCATTGTGATGAGAAGGTCATGGAGCATTGGGCTGAAAATATTCATGGAGTATTGTGGTGAGAGGGTTCATGAATCCTTTTGATGGCAATGGAATGGAGCATTGTGATGACAAGGTCCTGGAGTATTGTGAAGAGAAGACCATGGAGCCTTGTGATGACAAGTCTAATGGAGCATTCTGATGAAAAGGGGCATGGAGCATTGTGATTACAGGGCCCTGGAGCCTTGTAATGACAAGAGCAATGAGCATTGTGATGAGAAGGCCATGGAGCATTCTCTTGATTTGTGTCATGGTGTTTTGTGATGACAAGGGCATGGACCATTGTGATTGCAGGCGTCTTGGAGCATTGTGATGACAAGGGTCATCGAGCCTTGTGAGGAGAAGGCCGTGGGGCATTATGATGGCGGGGGTCATTGAGCATTGTTATGACGGGGGTAAAGGAGCAGAGTGATGAAAAGGTCACGGTACATAGGTCGATAAAATTTCATGGATTATTGTGATGACAGTGGGTATGGAGCATTGCGATGACAAGGGCTCCGAACACTGTGATACATGGGCCATGGAGGATTGTAATGACATGGGCATGAAGCATTGTGATGAGAAGGGCATTGAGAATTGTGATGACAAGCGTCATGGAGCTTTGTGATGACAAGGCTCATGGAGCTGTGTGATAACAAATGTCATGGAGCAGTTTGATGACAAGGGCATGGTGCATTGTGATGAGAAGGGCAGGGAGCATTGTGATGACAGGTGTTATGGAACATTGTGATGTCAGGGCTCATGGAGCATTGTGATGATATGGGCATGTAGCATGGTGATGAGAGGTGTCATGGAACATTGTGAGATGACAAGTATTTTGAGCATTGTGATGACATACATCTTGGATCATTGAAATGACAAGGTCATGGAGTAATGTGATGACAGGCATCATATAGCATTGTGATGAGTGTGTTATGGAACATAGTGATCACAATGGTTTGGAGCATAGTGATGACAGAGGTCATGGATCATTTTGATTTCAAGGAGCATGGAACATTGTGACGACAAGGGCATGAAGCAATGTGATTCCAAGTTTCAGGGAGGATTGTGATGACAATGGTAAGGAGTATTGTGATGAAAATCACATGGAGCACTGTGATGACAAGGTCATGTAGCATTTTGCTGACAAAGGCATGGAGCATTGTGATTAGAAGTGTCATGAAACCTTGTGATAACAGGGGTCATAGAGCATTAGGATGACAAGAGCATGGACCATTTTGATGAGAAGAGTCATGGAGCATTTTGATGACAAGAGCCACAGATCATTGTGTGGTCAGGGGTCCTTGAGCGTTGTGATGACAGTGGTCATGGAGGATTTGGCTGAAAATGTTCTTGGAGCATTATGAACACAAGGGAATGGAGCATTGTGGTGACAATATCCTGGAGCATTGTGCTGAGTTGACCATGGAGTCTTTTGATGACAAGTCTCATGGAGCAACCTGATGGAAAGGAGCATGGAGCATTGTGATTACAGTTGTCTTGGAACACTGTGATGACAAGAGCATGGAGCATTGTGATGAGAAGTCCATGCAACATTCTGATGACCTTCATCATGGAGCTTTGTGATGACAATGGCTAGAGGCATGGTGATTACAGGGGTCGTGGAGCATTGTGATGAAAACGGCATGGATCATTGTGATGACAAAGGCATGGAGCCTTGCCATGACAGGGTTCAAGGAGCTCCCTGACGACAAGTGTCAGGGAGCATTGTGATGAAAAGTGTATTCAGCATTGTGATGACAGTGATCATGGAGCATTGTGATGAGAAGACCATGGATAAATGTGATGACGAGCGTCATGGGGCGTTGTGATGACAAGTGTTATGGAACATTTTGATCACAAGGGTTTGGAGCATGGTGATGACAGAGGTCATGGAGCATTTTGATTTCATTGTGATGGCAAAATCTTGAAGTATTATGATGAAGGGCATGGTGCATTGTGATGATAGGGTTCATGGAGCACTGAGATGAAAAGTGTCATGGAGCATTGTTATGACAGGGGTCTTGAAGCATTGTGATGACAAGGGCATGGAGCATTTTGATGAGAAGGCTAGGAGAATTCTGATGACATGCGTCATGGAGCTTCGTGATGACAAGGGCATAGAACATTGTGATTACTGGGGTCTTGGAGCATTGAGATGAAAAGGGGCACGGAGCTTTGTGATTACAGGAGTAAAGGAGCATTGTGATGGAAAGGCAATCGAGCATTGTGATGAAATAGGCATGGAACCTTTTCATGACAGTGTTCAAGGAGGATTCTGATGACAAGTGTCAGGGAGCATTGTGATGACAAAAGTCACGAAATACTGTGATGACAAGGCTAATAGAGCATTGTGATGAGAAGATCATGGAGCATTTGGCTGAAAATGTTCATGGAATATTGTGATGACCGGAGTCATGGAGCATTGTGATGACAAGCAATGGAGCATTGAGATGAGTAGACCATGGAGCCTTGTGATGACAAGTCTCATGGAGCATTCTGATGAAAAGGGGCATGGAGCATTGTGATTACAGGGGTCTTGGGGCACTGTGATGACAATGGTCATGGAGCCTTGTGATGAAAAGGCGGTGGAACATTTTGATGGCATGCGTCATAGAGAATTGTTATGACAGTGGTAAAGGAGCATTGTGATGACAAAGGCATGGAACATTTTGATGAGTAGGGCATCGAGCATGGTGATGACAAGCATCATGGAGCTCTGAGATGACAAATTCATGGAGCAATGTGATGAGAGCATTCATGGAGAATTGTGATGACAATGGCATGGAGCATTGTGAAGCCAAAGGTCATGGACCTCTGTGATGACAAATGTCATGTAGCATTTTGATGACAAGGGCATAGTGCATTGCGATGAGTAGGACAGAGAACAATGTGATGACAATGTCATGGAGAAGTTGGATGAAAAGTGTCATGGAACATTTTGGTGACAGTGGTTATGGATCATTGTGATGTCTAGGGTCATTGAGCATCGTGATGAAAAGGGTCATGGTGCATTTTGATGACAGGGGTTATAGTACATTGTGACGTCAGGGGTCATGGAGCACTGTGATGATAGGGGCCTGTAGCATTGTGATGACAGGGGTCATGGAACATTGTGATGACATGGTTGAGGGCGTATTGTGATGACTAGTGATGGAACATTGAGATATCTGTGGTGAGAGAGCATTTTGATGAGAATTGCATGGAGAATTTTGATGACAAGATTTATGGAGCATTGTGATGACAAGCTTGTGTAGAATTGTGATGACAAGCGCATGGCATATTGTGATGACATGTGTCATGGAGCATTGTGCTGACAAGCACATGGAGCATTGTGGTGACAATGGAATGGAGCATTGTGATGACAGAGGCATGACGAACTGGTCTGACAAATTTCATGGATTATTGTGATGACAGTGGGCATGGCGAATTGTGATGACAAGGG
The DNA here is from genome assembly GCF_025265405.1 of Mesoplodon densirostris. Lineage (NCBI taxonomy): Eukaryota > Metazoa > Chordata > Mammalia > Artiodactyla > Ziphiidae > Mesoplodon > Mesoplodon densirostris. The sequence goes on from NC_082682.1 coordinate 6,994,993, forward strand.
CATGGAGCATTGTGAGGACAAGTTTGTGGAGTATTGTGAATACAGGTGTCCGGGAGCATTGTGATGACATATGTTCTTGTCCATTGTGATGAGAATGGCATGCCGACTTGTGATGCCAAGTGTCATGGAGGATTGTGATGTCAAACGTAATGGAGCATTGTGAAGACAAGGCCTTGGAGCATTGTGATGACAAGGGCAAGGAGCATTGTGATGACAATGGCCATTGAGAATTTTGATGACAAGGTCGTGAAGCATTGTGATGACAAGCGCATGTACCTTGCTATGACAGGGGTCATGGAGCATTGAGATTACAAATGAATGAAGAATGGTGATGACAAGGGCATGCAACATTATGATGAGAAGTGTTTTGGAGCATTGTGATGACAAGGACGTGGAGAATTGTGATGAAAAGGGACATGGAGCATTGTGAGGACCACGGCATGGAACACTGTTATGACAAGAACGTGGATCATTGTGATGAGAAGTCCATGTTTAATTGTGATGACGAGTGTCATGGATCACTATAATGACAAGGGACATGGAGCATTGTGAGGACAGGTGTCATGGAGCATGGTGGTGACAGGGGTCATGGAGCATTGTGATGTTAAGTGTCATGAAGCATTCTGATGACAAGCTTGTGGAGTATTGTGATGATAATGGCATGGAGCATTGTGATGGAAAGGACATGGATCATTGTGATGAAAAAGGCATGGATCCTTTTCATGACAGGATTCAAAGAGCATTCCAACCACAAGTGTCAGGGAGCATTGTGATGACACGTGTATTGAGCATTGTGAGGAGAAAGTTCATGGAGCATTGAGATGACAAGTGTATGTAGTATTGTGATGACAGGCATCATGGAGCGTTGTGATGACAAGTGTTATGGAACACTGTGATCACACAGGTTTGGAGCATTGCGATGACAGTTCATGGAGCATATTGATTTCAAGGAGCATGGATCTTTGTGATGACAAGGGCATGAAGCAATGTGATCCCAAGATGCATGGAGGATTGTGATGACAATGGTAATGGAGGAATGTGCTGACAAGCGCATGGAGCATTGTGATGAAAAAGTCATGTAGCGTTTTTCTGACAAAGGCATGGAGCATTGTGATGACAAGTGTCATGAAGCACTGTGATGACAAATGTCACGAAGCATTGTGATTACAGGGGCCATGGAGCATTGGGATGACACGGCCAAGGATCATTGTGTTGACAAGTGTTATGGAGAATTTTGATGACAAGAGTCCCGGATCATTGTGTTGTCAGAAGTCATGGAGCGTTGTGATGACAGTGGTCATGAAGCATTGGAATGACAAGGGTCATGGAGCATTGTGATCATAAGGTCATGGAGCATTGGGCTGAAAATATTCATGGAGTATTGTTTTGAGAGGTGTCATGGAGCATTGTGATGACAATGACCTGGAGCATTTAATGAGAACACCATGGAGCCATGTGATGACAAGTCTCATGGAGCGTTCTCACGAAAAGCGGCATGGAGCATTGTGATTACTGTGGTCTTGGAGCATTGTGATGAATAGGGCATGTAACATTGTGATGAAAAAGGCATGGAGCCTTGCCATGACAGGGTTCCAAGAGCATATTGACATCAAGTGTCAGGGACCATTGTGATGACAAGTGTATTGATCATAGTGATGCCAAAGCTCATGGAGCATTGTGATGAGAAGACCATGGACAATTTTGATGACGAGAGTCATGGGGCATTGTGAGGACAAGTGTTATGGAACATTGTGATCACAAGGGATTGGAGCCTTGCGATGACAGAGGTCATGGAGCATTTTGAGTTAATTCTGATGACAATAGCATGAATCAATATGATGATGGGCATGGTGCATTGTGATGACAGGGTTCATGGTGCATTTAGATGAAAAGTGGCATGGAGCATTGTGATTACAGGATTCTTGGAACATTGTGATGACAAGGGCATGGAGCATTGTGATGAGAAGGCCATGGAGCATTCTGATGACATGTGTCATGGAGATTTTGATGACAAGGTCATGAAGCATTGTTGTAACAGGGATCTTAGAGCATTGCGATTACAAGGGTCATGGAGCCTTGTGATAAGAAGGTCGTGGAACATTGTGATGGCTGGGGTCATGGAGCATTGTTATTACAGTGGCAATGGAGCATTGTGATGCCAAGGCATGGAGCATTGGTCTGAAAAGTTTCATGGATTATTGGGATGAGAGTGGGCATGGAGCATTGTGATGACAAGGGCACGGAACACTGTGATACATGGGTCATGTAGGATTGTAACGAGAAGAGCATGGAGAATTGTGTTGACAAGAGCATGTAACATTGTGATGAGAAGTGTCATGGAGCATTGTGATGACAAAGACGTAGAGAATTGTGATGACAAGGGACATGGAGCATTGTGATGACCAGATCATGGAGCATTGGTCTGACAAGTTTCATGGATTATTGTGATGACAAATGTCATGGAGCATTTTAGATAACAAGGGTGTGGGGCATTGTGATGGGAAGAGCAGAGAGCCTTGTGATGACAAGGTTTATGGAGCATTGTTATGACAAGGTTGTGGAGCATTGTGATGACAAGCACAAGTCACATTTTGATGCCATGGGTCATGGAGCACTGTGCTGACAAGGGCATGCAACTTTGTGATGACAATGTTCATGGAGCATTGAGACGAAAAGGGGCATGGAGCATTGTGATGACAGGGGTCTAGGAACTTTGTGATGACAGAGGTCATGAATCATTTTGAATTCCTTGTGATGACAAAAGCCTGAAGCATTATGATGATGGGCATGGTCCATTGTGATTACAGGTTTAATGGAGCATTGAGATGAAAAGGGGCATGGAGCATTGTGATTACAGGGGTATAGGAGCATTGTGATGACAAGAGCATGGAGCATTGTGATGAAAAGTGCTTGGAGCCTTTTCATGACATGTTTCAAGGAGCATTCTGATGACGAGTGTCAGGGAGCATTGTGATGACAACTCTCTTTAGCATTGTGATGACAAAGATCATAGAGCACTGTGATGACAGACATTGTGATGAGAAGGTCATGGAGCATTGGGCTGAAAATATTCATGGAGAATTTTGGTGACAGTGGTCATGGATCCTTTTGTTGGCAAGGGAATGGAGCATTGTGATGACAAGGTCCTGGAGCATTGTGATGAGAAGACCATGGAGCCTTGTGATGACAAGTCTAATGGAGCATTCTGATGAAAAGGGGCATGGAACATTGTGATTACAGGGCCCTGGAGCATTGTAATGACAAGAGCAAGGAGATTTGTGATGAGAAGGCCATGGAGCATTCTCATGATTTGTGTCATGGTGTTTTGTGATGACAAGGTCATGGACCATTGTGATTACAGGTGTCTTGGAGCATTGTGATGACAAGGGTCATGGAGCCTTGTAAGGAGAAGGCCGTGGGACATTATGATGGCAGTGGTCATAGAGCATTGTTATGACAGGTGTAATGGAGCATTGTGATTAAAAGAACACGGAACATATGTCTATAAAATTTCATGGATTATTGTGATGACAGTGGGTATGGAGCATTGTGATGACAAGGGCTCGGAACACTGTGATACATGGGTTATTGAGGATTGTAATGACATGGGCATGGAGCATTGTGATGAGAAGTGCATTGAGAATTCTGATGACAAGCGTCATGGAGCTTTGTGATGACAAGGGCATGGAGCAATATGATGAAAGGTCTCAGGGAGCATTGTGATGACAATGGCATGGAGCATTGTGATGCCAAGGGTCATGGAGCTGTGTGATAACAAATGTCATGGAGCTGTTTGATGACAAGGGCATTGTGCATTGTGATGAGAATGGCAGGGAGCATTGTGATTACAGGTATTATGGAACATTGTGATGTCAGGGCTCATGGAGCATTGTGATGATATGGGCATGTAGCATGGTGATGACAGGTGTCATGGAACATTGTGAGATGACAAGTGTTTTGAGCATTGTGATGACATACATCTTGGATCATTGAAATGACAAGGGCATGGAGTAGTGTGATGACAGGCATCATGGAGCATTGTGATGAATGTGTTATGGAACATAGTGATCACAAGGGTTTGGAGCATAGTGATGAGAGATGTCATGGATCATTTTGATTTCAAGGAGCATGGAACATTGTGATGACAAGGGCAAGAAGCAATGTGATCCCAAGTTTCAGGGAGGATTGTGATGACAATGGTAATGGAGTATTGTGATGAGAATCACATGGAGCACTGTGATGACAAGGTCATGTAGCATTTTGCTGACAAAGGCATGGAGCATTGTGATGACAAGTGTCATGGGACATTGTGATAACAGGGGTCATAGAGCATTAGGATGACAAGAGCATGGACCATTTTGCTGAGAAGAGTCATGGAGCATTTTGATGACAAGAGCCACAGATCATTGTGTGGTCAGGAGTCTTTGAGCGTTGTGATGACAGTGGTCATGGAGGATTGAGCTGAAAATGTTCTTGGAGCATTGTGAACACAAGGGAATGGAGCATTGTGGTGACAATATCCTGGAGCATTGTGATGAGATGAACATGTAGTCTTTTGATGACAAGTCTCATGGAGCATGCTGATGGAAAGGCACATGGAGCATTGTGACTACAGTTGTTTTGGAGCATTGTGATGACACGAGCATGGAGCATTGTGATGAGAATTCCATGGAACATTCTGATGACCTGCATCATAGAGCTTTGTGATGACAATGTCAAGAGACATTGTGATTACAGGGGTCTTGGAGCATTGAGATGAAAAGGGCAGGGATCATTGTGATGACAAAGGCATGGAGCCTTGCCATGACAGGTTTCAAGTAGCATACTGACGACAAGTGTCAGGGAGCATTGTGATGAAAAGTGTATTGAGCATTGTGATGACAAAGGTCATGGAGCATTGTGATGAGAAGACCATGGATAAATGGGATGACGAGCATCATGGGGCTTTGTGATGACAAGTGTTATGGAACATTGTGATCACAAGGGTTTGGAGCATTGTGATGACAGAGGTCATGGAGCATTTTGATTTCATTGTGATGACAAAATCTTGAAGATTATGATGAAGGGCATGGTGCATTGTGATGGTAGGGTTCATGGAGCACTGAGATGAAAAGTGTCAAGGAGCATTGTTATGACAGGGGTCTTGGAGCATTATGGTGACAAGGACATGGAGCATTGTGATGAGAAGGCCAAGGAGAATTCTGATGACAGGCGTCATGGAGATTCGTGATGACAAGGGCATAGAGCATTGTGATTACAGGGGTCTTGGAGCATTGAGAAGAAAAGGGGCATGGAGCATTATGATTACAGGGGTATTGGAGCATTGTGATGACAAGGGAATCGAGCATTGTGATGAAATAGGCATGGAACCTTTTCATGACACGGTTCAAGGAGGATTCTGATGACAAGTGTCAGGGAGCATTGTGATGACAAATGTCATGAAGCACTGTGATGACAAGGATAATGGAGCATTGTGATGAGACTTTCATGAAGCATAGGGCTGAAAATGTTCAAGGAGTATTGTGATGACAGGAGTCATGGAGCATTGTGATGACAAGGGAATGGAGCATTGAGATGACAAGACCCTGGAGCATTGTGATGAGAAGACCATGGAGCCTTGTGATGACAAGTCTCATGGAGCATTCTGATGAAAAGTGGCATGGAGCATTGTGATTACAGAGGTCTTGGAGCATTGTGATGACAATGGCATGGAGCATTTTGATGAGAAGACCATGGAGCTTTCTGATGATATGTGTAATGGAGTTTTGTGATGAAAAGGGCATGGAGCATTGTGATTACTGGGGCCTTGGGGCACTGTGATGACAATGGTCATGGAGCCTTGTGATGAAAAGGCCTTGATGGCAGGGGTCATGGAGCATTCTTATGACAGTGGTAATGGAGCATTGTGATGACAAAGGCATGGAGCATTTTGATGAGAAAGGCATCGAGCATTGTGATAACAAGCATCATGGAGCTTTGAGATGACAAAGTCATGGAGCAATGTGATGAGAGGGTTCATGGAGCATTGTGATGACAATGGCATGGAGCATTGTGATGCCAAAGGTCATGGACCTTTGTGATGACAAAGGTCATGGAGCATTTTGCTGACAAGGGCATGGTGCACTGTGATGAGTAGGACAGAGAGCAATGTGATGACAGGGTCATGGAGCAATTGGATGAAAAGTGTTATGGAACATTTTGATGACAGGGATTATGGATCATTGTGATGTCAAGGGTCATCGAGCATTGTGATGAAAAGTGTCATGGTGCATTTTGATGACAGATGTTATAGAACATTGTGATGTCAGGGGTCATGGAGCAGTGTGATGATAAGGGCATGTAGCATTGTGATGACAGGGGTCATGGAACATTGTGATGACAGGGGTCATGGAGCATTGTGATGACAAGTGTCATGGAGCATTCTGAGGACAAACTTGTGGAGTATTGTGATGACAATGGCATGGAGCATTGTGATGGAAAGGGCATGGATCATTGTGATGAAAAATGCATGGATTATTTTCATGACAGGATTCAAGGAGCATTCCGACGACAAGTGTGAGGGAGCATTGTGATGACAAGTGTTTTGAGCATTGTGATGGCAAAGGTCATGGAGCATTGAGATGACAAGGGCATGGAGTATTGTGATGACAGGCATCATCGAGCGTTGTGATGACAAGTGTTATGGAACATTGTGATCACACGAGTTTGGAGCATTGCGATGACAGAGTTCATGGAGCATATTGATTTCAAGGAGCATGCATCTATGTGATGACAAGGGCATGAAGCAATGTGATCCCAAGATGCATGGAGGATTGTGATGACAATGGTAATGGAGGAATATGATGACAAGCGCATGGAGCATTGTGATGAAAAGGTCATGTAGCGTTTTGCTGCCAAAGGCATAGAGCATTGTGATGACAAGTGTCATGGAGCACTGTGATGACAAATGTCACGTAGCATTGTGATTACAGGGGTCATGGAGCATTGGGATGACACGGCCAAGGATCATTGTGTTGACAAGTGTTATGGAGAATTTTGATGACAAGAGTCCCGTATCATTGTGTTTTCAGGGGTCATGGAGCGTTGTGATGACAGTGGTCATGGAGCATTGGGATGACAAGGGTCATGGCGCATTGTGATCATAAGGTCATGCAGCATTGGGCTGAAAATGTTCATGGAGTATTGTGATGAGAGGTGTCATGGAGCATTGTGATGACAAGGGAAGGGAGCATTGTGATGACAGTGCCCTGGAGCATTTAATGAGAAGACCATGGAGCCATGTGATGACAAGTCTCATGGAGCATTCTCACGAAAAGTGGAATGGATCATTGTGATTATTGTGGTCTTGGAGCATTGTGATGAATAGGGCATGAAACATTGTGATGAAAAATGCATGGAGCCTTGCCATGACAGGTTTCCAAGAGCATATTGACATCAAGTGTCAGGGACCATTGTGATGAAAAGTGTATTGAGCATGGTGATGCCAAAGCGCATGGACCATTTTGATGAGAAGAGTAATGGAGCATTTTGATGACAAGAGCCACAGATCATTGTGTTGTCAGGAGTCATTGAGCGTTGTGATGACAGTGGTCATGGAGGATTGGGCTGAAAATGTTCTTGGAGCATTGTGAACACAAGGGAATGGTGCATTGTGGTGACAATATCGTGGAGCATTGTGATGAGATGACCATGGAGTCTTTTGATGACAAGTCTCATGGAGCAAGCTGATGGAAAGGGGCATGGAGCATTGTGATTACAGTTGTCTTGGAGCATTGTGATGACAAGAGCATGGTGCATTGTGATGAGAAGTCCATGGAACATTCTGATGACATGCATCTTGGAGCTTTGTGATGACAATGGCAAGAGGAATTGTGATTACAGGGATCTTGGAGCATTGTGTGGAAAAGGGCATGGTTCAATGTGATGACAAAGGCATGGAGCCTTGTCATGACAGAGTTCAAGGAGAATACTGACGACATGTGTCAGGGAGCATTGTGATGACAAGTGTCTTGCTGCACTGTGATGAGAAGCGTCATGGAGCCTTGTGATAACCGGGGTCTTGGAGCATTGTGATGAAAAGTGAATAAATCATTGTGATGAAAAAGGCATGGTGCCTTGTCATGACAGGGTTCAAGGGGCACCCTGATGACAAGTGTTAGGGAGCATTGTGATGAAAAGTGTATTGAGCATTGTGATGACAAAGTTCATGGAGCATTGTGATGGGAAGTACATGGATAATTGGGATTACGAGTGTAATGGGGTGTTGTGATGACAAGTGTTATGGAACATTGTGATCACAAGGGTTTGGAGCATTGTGATGACAAAGGTCATGGAGAATTTTGATTTCATTGTGATGACAACATCATGAAGCATTATGATGAAGGGCATGGTGCATTGTGATGATAGGGTTCATGGAGCACTGAGATGAAAAGTGTCATGGATCATTGTTATGACAGGGGTCTTGGAGCATTGTGATGACAAGGGCATGGAGCATTGTGATGACAAGGGCCATTGAGAAGTTTGATGACAACGTCGTGAAGCACTGTGATTACAACCGCATGTACCTAACTATGACAGGGGTCATGGAGCCTTGAGATTACAAATGCATGGAGAATGGTGATGACAAGAGCATGTAACATTGTGATGAGAAGTGTTTTGGAGCATTGTGATAACAAGGACGTGGAGAATTGTGATGACAAGGGACATGGAGCATTGAGAGGACCAGGGCATGGAGCACTGTGATGACAAGACCGTGGAGCATTGTGATGAGAAGACCATGGATAATTGTGATGACGAGTGTCATGGAGCACTGTAATGATAATGGGCATGGAGCATTGTGAGGACAGGTGTCATGGAGCATTGTGATGACAGGTGTCAGGGAGCATTGTGATGACAAGTGTCATGGAGCATTCAGAGGACAAGCTTGTGGAGTATTGTGATGACAATGGCATGGAGCATTGTGATGGAAAGGGCATGGATCACTGTGATGAAAAAGGCATGGATGCTTTTCATGACAGGATTCAAGGAGCATTCCGACGACAAGTGTCAGGGAGCATTGTGATAACAAGTGTATTGAGCATTGTGATGGCAAAGGTCATGGAGCATTGAGATGACAAGGGCATGGAGTATTGTGATGGCATGCATCATGGAGCGTTGTGATGACAAGTGTTATGGAACATTGTGATCACACGGGTTTGGAGCATTGCGATGACTGAGTTCATGGATCATATTGATTTCAAGGAGCATGGATCTTTGTGATGACCAGGGCATGAAGCAATGTGAACCCAAGATGCATGGAGGATTGTGATGACAATGGTAACGGAGGAATGTGATGACAAGTGAATGGAGCATTGTGATGAAAAGGTCATGTAGCGTTTTGCTGACAAAGGCATGGAGCATTGATATGACAAGTGTCATGGAGCACTGTGATGACAAACGTCACGTAGCATTGTGATTACAGGGGTCATGGAGCATTGAGATGACACGGCCAAGGATCATTCTGTTGACAAATTTTATGGAGAATTTTGATTACAAGTGTCTCGGATCATTGTGTTGTCAGAAGTCATGGAGCGTTGTGATGAGAGTGGTCATGGAGCATTGGGATGACATGGGTCATGGAGCATTGTGATCATAATGTCATGGAGCATTGGGCTGAAAATGTTCATGGAATATTGTGATGACAGGTGTCATGGAGCATTGTGATGACAAGGGAATGGAGCATTTTGATGACAATGTCCTGGAGCTATAATGAGAAGACCATGGAGCCATGTGATGACAAGTCTCATGGAGCATTCTCACGAAAAGCGGCATGGAGCATTGTGATTACTGTGGTCTTGGAGCATTGTGATGAATAGGGCATGGAGCATTGTGATGAAAAACGCATGGAGCCTTGCCATGACAGGGTTCCAAGAGCATATTGACATCAAGTGTCAGGTACCATTGTGATGACAAGTGTATTGAGCATGGTGATGCCAAAGCTCATGGAGCATTGTGATGAGAAGACCATGGATAATTTTGATGATGAGCATCATAGGGTATTGTGAGAACAAGTGTTATGGAACATTGTGATCACAAGGGAGTGGAGCCTTGTGATGACAGAGGTCATGGAGCATTTTGAGTTCATTCTGATGAAAATAGCATGAAGCACTATGATGATGGGCATGGTGCATTTTGATGACAGGGTTCATGGAGTATTCGGATGACAAGTGTCAGGGAGCATTGTGATGACAAAAGTCATGAAGCACTGTGATGACAAGGATAATGGAGCATTGTGATGAGAAGTTCATCGAGCATTGTGATAACAGGGGTCATAGAGCATTAGGATGACAAGAGCACGGATCATTTTGATGAGAAGAGTCATGGAGCATTTTGATGACAAGAGCCACAGATCATTGTGTTGTCAGGGGTCATTGAGCGTTGTGATGACAGTGGTCATGGAGGATTGGGCTGAAAATGTTCTTGGAGCATTGTGAACACAAGGGAATGGAGCATTGTGGTGACAATATCCTGGAGCATTGTCATGAGGTGACCATGGAGTATTTTGATGACAAGTCTCATGGAGCATGCTGTTGGAAAGGCACATGGAGCATTGTGATTACAGTTGTTTTCGAGCATTGTGATGACAAGAGCATGGAGCATTGTGATGAGAAGTCCATGGAACATTCTGATGACCCACATCATGGAGTTTTGTGATGACAATGGCAAGAGGCATTGTGATTACAGGGGTCTTGGAGCATAGTGATGAAAAGAGCAGGGATCATTGTGATGACAAAGGCATGGAGCCTTGCCATGACAGGGTCCAAGGAGCCTACTGACGACAAGTGTCAGGGAGCATTGTGATGAAATGTGTAATGAGCATTGTGATGAAAATGGTCATCGAGCATTGTGATGAGAAGACAATGGATAATTGGGATGACGAGCGTCATGGGGCCTTGTGATGACAAGTGTTATGGAACATTGTGATCACAAGGGTTTGGAGCATTTTGATGACAGAAGTCATAGAGCATTTTGATTTCATTGTGATAACAAAAACATGAAGATTATGGTGAGGGGCATGGAGCATTTTGATGATAGGGTTCATGGAGCACTGAGATGAAAAGTGTCATGGAGCATTGTTATGACAGGTGTCTTGGAGCATTGTGATAACAAGGGCATGGAGCATTGTGATGAGAAGGCCAAGGAGAATTCTGATGACATGCGTCATGGAGCTTCGTGATGACAAGGGCATAGAGCATTGTGATTACAGGGGTCTTGGAGCATTGAGAAGAAAAGGGGCATGGGGCATTGTGATTACCGGGGTATTGGAGCCTTGTGATGACAAGGGAATCTAACATTTTGATGAATTAGGCATGGAAACTTTTCATGACAGGGTTCAAGGAGGATTCTGATGACAAGTGTCAGGGAGCATTGTAATGACAAAAGTCATGAAGCACTGTGATGACAAGGATAATGGAGCATTGTGATGAGAAGTTCATGGAGCATTGGGTTGAAAATGTTCATGGAGTATTGTGATGACTGCAGTCATGGAGCATTGTAATGACAATGTCCTGGAGCATTTAATGAGAAGATCATGTTGACATGTGATGACAGGGTCATGGAGCAATTGGATGAAAAGTGTCATGGAACATTTTGATGACAGTGGTTATGGATCATTGTGATGTCAAGGGTCATCGAGCATTGTGATGAAAAGTGTCATGGTGCATTTTGATGACAGGTGTTATAGAACATTGTGATGTCAGGGGTCATAGAGCAGTGTGATGATAAGGGCATGTAGCATTGTGATGACAGGGGTCATGGAACATTGTGATGACATGTTTGAGGGAGTATTGGGATGACTAGTGATGGAACATTGTGATATCAGTGCTGAGAGAGCATTTTGATGAGAATTCCATGGAGAAATTTGAGGACAAGATTTATGGAGCATTGTGATGACAAGCTTGTGGAGAATTTTGATGACAAGTGCATGGCATATTGTGATGACATGTGTCATGGAGCATTGTGCTGACAAGCACATGGAGCATTGTGGTGACAATGGCATGGAGCATTGTGATGACAGAGGCATGACGAATTGGTCTGACAAATTTCATGGATTATTGTGATGACAGTGAGCATGGCGAATTGTGGTGACAAGGGCATGGAGCATTTTGATGACAAGTTTATGGAGTATTGTGAAGACTGGTGTCCGGGAGCATTGTGATGACATATGTTCTGGTCCATTGTGATGAGAATGGCATGGGTAATTGTGATGACAAGTGTCATGGAGGATTGTGATGTCAAACGTAATGGAGCGTTGTGATGACAAGGTCTTGGAGCATTGTGATGACAAGGGCAAGGAGTATTGTGATGACAAGGGCCATTGAGATGTTTGATGACAACGTTGTGAAGCACTGTGATTACAACCGCATGTACCTAACTATGACAGGGGTCATGGAGCATTGAGATTACAAATGCATGGAGAATGGTGATGACAAGAGCATGTAACATTGTGATGAGAAGTGTTTTGGAGCATTGTGATAACAAGGACGTGGAGAATTGTAATGACAAGGGACATGGAGCATTGAGAAGACCAGGGCATGGAGCACTGTGATGACAAGACCGTGGAGCATTGTGATGAGAAGACCATGGATAATTGTGATGACGAGTGTCATGGAGCACTGTAATGATAATGGGCATGGAGCATTGTGAGGACAGGTGTCATGGAGCATTGTGATGACAGGGGTCAGGGAGCATTGTGATGACAAGTGACATAGAACATTCTGAGGACAAGTTTGTGGAGTATTGTGATGACAATGTCATGGAGCATTGTGATGGAAAGGGCATGGATCACTGTGATGAAAAAGTCATGGATGCTTTTCATGACAGGATTCAAGGAGCATTCCGACGACAAGTGTCAGGGAGCATTGTGATAACAAGTGTATTGAGCATTGTGATGGCAAAGGTCATGGAGCATTGAGATGACAAGGGCATGGAGTATTGTGATGACAGGCATCATGGAGCGTTGTGATGACAAGTGTTATGGAACATTGTGATCACACGGGTTTGGAGCATTGCGATGACAGAGTTCATGGATCATATTGATTTCAAGGAGCATGGATCTTTGTGATGACCAGGGCATGAAGCAATGTGAACCCAAGATGCATGGAGGATTGTGATGACAATGGTAATGGAGGAATGTGATGACAAGTAAATGGAGCATTGTGATGAAAAGGTCATGTAGCGTTTTGCTGACAAAGGCATGGAGCATTGATATGACAAGTGTCATGGAGCACTGTGATGACAAACGTCACGTAGCATTTTGATTACAGGGGTCATGGAGCATTGAGATGACACGGCCAAGGATCATTCTGTTGACAAATTTTATGGAGAATTTTGATTACAAGGGTCTCGGATCATTGTGTTGTCAGAAGTCATGGAGCGTTGTGATGAGAGTGGTCATGGAGCATTGGGATGACATGGGTCATGGAGCATTGAGATCATAATGTCATGGAGCATTGGGCTGAAAATGGTCATGGAATATTGTGATGACAGGTGTCATGGAGCATTGTGATGACAAGGGAATGGAGCATTATGATGACAATGTCCTGGAGCTATAATGAGAAGACCATGGAGCCATGTGATGACAAGTCTCATGGAGCATTCTCACGAAAAGCGGCAGGGAGCATTGTGATTACTGTGGTCTTGGAGCATTGTGATGAATAGGGCATGGAGCATTGTGATGAAAAACGCATGGAGCCTTGCCATGACAGGGTTCCAAGAGCATATTGACATCAAGTGTCAGGTACCATTGTGATGACAAGTGTATCGAGCATGGTGATGCCAAAGCTCATGGAGCATTGAGATGAGAAGACCATGGATAATTTTGATGACGAGCATCATGGGGCGTTGTGAGACAAGTGTTATGGAACATTGTGATCACAACGGATTGGAGCCTTGTGATGACAGAGGTCATGGAGCATTTTGAGTTCATTCTGATGACAATAGCATAAAGCACTATGATGATGGGCATGGTGCATTGTGATGACAGGGTTCATGGAGCATTGAGATGAAAAGTGGCATGGAGCATTGTGATTTCAGGGTTCTTGGAGCATTGTGATGAAAAGGGCTTGGAGCATTGTGATGAGAAGGCCATGGAGCCTTCTGATGACCTGTGTCATGGAGATTTTGATGACAAGGGCATGAAGCATTGTTGTAACAGGGGTCTTAGAACATTGTGATTGCAAGGGTTATGGAGCCTTGTGATAAGAAGGCCGTGGAACATTGTGATGGCTGGGGTCATGGAGCATTCTTATGACAGTGGCAATGGAGCATTGTGATGCCAAGGGCATGGAGCACTGCTCTGAATAATTTCATGGATTATTGTGATGAGAGTGGGCATGGAGCATTGTGATGACAAGAGCATGGAACACTGTGATGCATGCGTCATGTAGGATTGTAACGACAAGGGCATGGAGAATTGTGATGACAAGAGCATGTAACATTGTGATGAGAAGTGTCATGGAGCATTGTGATGACAAAGATGTAGAGAATTGTGATGACAAGTGACATGGAGCATTGTGATGACCAGAGCATGGACCATTTGTCTGACAAGTTTCATGGATTATTGTGATGACAAATGTCATGGAGCATTTTGATGACAAGGGCGTGGGGCCTTGTGATGGGAAGAGAAGGGAGCATTGTGATGACAAGGTTTGTGGAGCATTGTGATTACAAGCGCAAGTCACATTTTGATGCAATGGGTCATGGAGAACTGTGCTGACAAGGGTATGCAGCTTTGTGATGACATGGGTCATGGATCATTGAGATGAAAAGGTGCATGGAACATTGTGATTACAGTGGCTTAGGAGCTTTGTGATGACAGAGGTCATGGATCATTTTGATTTGCTTGTGATGACAATAGCCTGAAGCATTTTGATGATGGGCATGGTCCATTGTGATGACAGGTGTAATGGAGCATTGAGATGAAAAGGGGCATGGGGCATTGTGATTACAGGGGTATAGGAGCATTGTGATGACAAGAGCATGGAACACTGTGATGAAAAGTGCTTCGAGCCTTTTCATGACATGTTTCAAGGAGCATTCTGATGACGAATGTCAGAGAGAATTGTGATGACAACTCTCTTGAGCATTATGATGACAAAGATCATGGATCACTGTGCTGACAGGTGTCATGGAGCATTGTGATGAGAAGGTCATAGAGCATTGGGCTGAAAATATTCATGGAGTATTGTGGTGACAGGGGTCATGGATCCTTTTGATAGCAAGGGAATGGAGCATTGTGATGAAACGGTTCTGGAGCATTGTGATGACACGGTTCTGGAGCATTGTGATGAGAAGACCATGGAGCCTTGTGATGACAAGTCTAATGGAGCATTCTGATGAAAAGGGTCATGGAGCAATGTGATTACAGGGTCCTGGAGCATTGTAATGACAAGATCAAGGAGCATTGTGATGAGAATTAGATGGAGCATTCTCATGATTTGTGTCATTGAGTTTTGTGATGACAAGGGCATGGACCATTGTGATTGCAGGTGTCTTGCAGCATTGTGATGAAAACGGTCATGGAGCCTTGTGAGGAGAAGGCCGTGGGATATTATGATAGCAGGGGTCATGGAGCATTGTTATGACGGGGGTAATGGAGCATTGTGAAGAAAAGGGCACGGAACATAGGTCTATAAAATTTCATGGATTATTGTGATGACAGGGGGCATGGAGCATTTTGATGACAAGGGCTCGGAACACTGTGATACATGGGTCATGGTGGATTGTAACGACATGGGCATGGAGCATTGTGATGAGAAGGGCATCGAGAATTGTGATGACAAGCGTCATGGAGCTTTGTGAGGACAACGGCATGGAGCAATATGATGACACGTTTCAGGGAGCATTGTGATGCCAAAAGTATTGGAGCTGTGTGGTAACAAATGTCATGGAGCAGTTTGATGACAAGGGCATGGTGCATTGTGATGAGAAGGGCAGGGAACATTGTGATGACAGGTGGTATGGAACATTGTGTTGTCAGGGCTCATGGAGCATTGTGATGATATGTGCATGTAGCATGGTGATGACAGGTGTCATGGAACAGTGTGAGATGACAAGTGTTTTGAGCATTGTGATGACATACATCTTGGATCATTGAGATGACAAGGGCATGGAGTAGTGTGATGACAAGCATCATGGAGCATTGTGATGAGTGTGTTATGGAACTTTGTGATCACAAGGGTTTGGAGCATAGTGATGACAGAAGTCATGGATCATTTTGATTTCAAGGAGCATGGAACATTGTAATGACAAGGGCATGAAGCAATGTGATCCCAAGTTTCAGGGAGGATTGTGATGACAATGGTAATGGAGTATTGTGATGAGAATCACATGGAGCACTGTGATGACAAGGTCATGTAGCATTTTGCTGACAAAGGCATGGAGCATTGTGATGACAAGTGTCATGGAACATTGTGATAACAGGGGTCATAGAGCATTAGGATGACAAGAGCATGGACCATTTTGATGAGAAGAGTCATGGAGCATTTTGATGACAAGAGCCACAGATCATTGTGTTGTCAGGTGTCATTGAGCGTTGTGATGACAGTGGTCATGGAGGATTGCCCTGAAAATGTTCTTGGAGAATTGTGAACACAAGAGAATGGTGCATTGTGGTGACAATATCGTGGAGCATTGTGATGAGATGACCATGGAGTCTTTTGATGACAAGTCTCATGGAGCAAGCTGATGGAAAGGGGCATGGAGCATTGTGATTACAGTTGTCTTGGAGCATTGTGATGACAAGAGCATGGTGCATTGTGATGAGAAGTCCATGGAACATTCTGATGACATGCATCTTGGAGCTTTGTGATGACAATGGCAAGAGGAATTGTGATTACAGGGATCTTGGAGCATTGTGTGGAAAAGGGCATGGTTCAATGTGATGACAAAGGCATGGAGCCTTGTCATGACAGAGTTCAAGGAGAATACTGACGACATGTGTCAGGGAGCATTGTGATGACAAGTGTCTTGGTGCACTGTGATGAGAAGCGTCATGGAGCCTTGTGATAACCGGGGTCTTGGAGCATTGTGATGAAAAGTGAATAAATCATTGTGATGAAAAAGGCATGGTGCCTTGTCATGACAGGGTTCAAGGAGCACCCTGATGACAAGTGTTAGGGAGCATTGTGATGAAAAGTGTATTGAGCATTGTGATGACAAAGTTCATGGAGCATTGTGATGGGAAGTACATGGATAATTGGGATTATGAGTGTCATGGGGTGTTGTGATGACAAGTGTTATGGAACATTGTGATCACAAGGGTTTGGAGCATTGTGATGACAAAGGTCATGGAGAATTTTGATTTCATTGTGATGACAACATCATGAAGCATTATGATGAAGGGCATGGTGCATTGTGATGATAGGGTTCATGGAGCACTGAGATGAAAAGTGTCATGGATCATTGTTATGACAGGGGTCTTGGAGCATTGTGATGACAAGGGCATGGAGCATTGTGATGACAAGGGCCATTGAGAAGTTTGATGACAACGTCGTGAAGCACTGTGATTACAACCGCATGTACCTAACTATGACAGGGGTCATGGAGCCTTGAGATTACAAATGCATGGAGAATGGTGATGACAAGAGCATGTAACATTGTGATGAGAAGTGTTTTGGAGCATTGTGATAACAAGGACGTGGAGAATTGTGATGACAAGGGACATGGAGCATTGAGAGGACCAGGGCATGGAGCACTGTGATGACAAGACCGTGGAGCATTGTGATGAGAAGACCATGGATAATTGTGATGACGAGTGTCATGGAGCACTGTAATGATAATGGGCATGGAGCATTGTGAGGACAGGTGTCATGGAGCCTTGTGATGACAGGGGTCAGGGAGCATTGTGATGACAAGTGTCATGGAGCATTCTGAGGACAAGCTTGTGGAGTATTGTGATGACAATGGCATGGAGCATTGTGATGGAAAGGGCATGGATCACTGTGATGAAAAAGGCATGGATGCTTTTCATGACAGGATTCAAGGAGCATTCCGACGACAAGTGTCCGGGAGCATTGTGATAACAAGTGTATTGAGCATTGTGATGGCAAAGGTCATGGAGCATTGAGATGACAAGGGCATGGAGTATTGTGATGACATGCATCATGGAGCGTTGTGATGACAAGTGTTATGGAACATTGTGATCACACGGGTTTGGAGCATTGCGATGACAGAGTTCATGGATCATATTGATTTCAAGGAGCATGGATCTTTGTGATGACCAGGGCATGAAGCAATGTGAACCCAAGATGCATGGAGGATTGTGATGACAATGGTAACGGAGGAATGTGATGACAAGTGAATGGAGCATTGTGATGAAAAGGTCATGTAGCGTTTTGCTGACAAAGGCATGGAGCATTGATATGACAAGTGTCATGGAGCACTGTGATGACAAACGTCACGTAGCATTGTGATTACAGGGGTCATGGAGCATTGAGATGACACGGCCAAGGATCATTCTGTTGACAAATTTTATGGAGAATTTTGATTACAAGTGTCTCGGATCATTGTGTTGTCAGAAGTCATGGAGCGTTGTGATGAGAGTGGTCATGGAGCATTGGGATGACATGGGTCATGGAGCATTGTGATCATAATGTCATGGAGCATTGGGCTGAAAATGTTCATGGAATATTGTGATGACAGGTGTCATGGAGCATTGTGATGACAAGGAAATGGAGCATTTTGATGACAATGTCCTGGAGCTATAATGAGAAGACCATGGAGCCATGTGATGACAAGTCTCATGGAGCAATCTCAAGAAAAGCGGCAGGGAGCATTGTGATTACTGTGGTCTTGGAGCATTGTGATGAATAGGGCATGGAGCATTGTGATGAAAAACGTATGGAGCCTTGACATGACAGGGTTCCAAGAGCATATTGACATCAAGTGTCAGGTACCATTGTGATGACAAGTGTATTGAGCATGGTGATGCCAAAGCTCATGGAGCATTGTGATGAGAAGACCATGGATAATTTTGATGACGAGCATCATGGGGCGTTGTGAGACAAGTGTTATGGAACATTGTGATCACAACGGATTGGAGCCTTGTGGTGACAGAGGTCATGGAGCATTTTGAGTTCATTCTGATGACAATAGCATAAAGCACTATGATGATGGGCATGGTGCATTGTGATGACAGGGTTCATGGAGCATTGAGATGAAAAGTGGCATGGAGCATTGTGATTACAGGGTTCTTGGAGCATTGTGATGACAAGGGCTTGGAGCATTGTGATGAGAAGGCCATGGAGCCTTCTGATGACCTGTGTCATGGAGATTTTGATGACAAGGGCATGAAGCATTGTTGTAACAGGGGTCTTAGAGCATTGTGATTGCAAGGGTTATGGAGCCTTGTGATAAGAAGGCCGTGGAACATTGTGATGGCTGGGGTCATGGAGCATTGTTATGACAGTGGCAATGGAGCATTGTGATGCCAAGGGCATGGAGCACTGCTCTGAATAATTTCATGGATTATTGTGATGAGAGTGGGCATGGAGCATTGTGATGACAAGGGCATGGAACACTGTGATACATGGGTCATGTAGGATTGTAACGACAAGGGCATGGAGAATTGTGATGACAAGAGCCTGTAACATTGTGATGAGAAGTGTCATGGAGCATTGTGATGACAAAGATGTAGAGAATTGTGATGACAAGTGACATGGAGCATTGTGATGACCAGAGCATGGACCATTTGTCTGACAAGTTTCATGGATTATTGTGATGACAAATGTCATGGAGCATTTTGATGACAAGGGCGTGGGGCCTTGTGATGGGAAGAGAAGGGAGCATTGTGATGACAAGGTTTGTGGAGCATTGTGATTACAAGCACAAGTCACATTTTGATGCAATGGGTCATGGAGAACTGTGCTGACAAGGGTATGCAGCTTTGTGATGACATGGGTCATGGATCATTGAGATGAAAAGGTGCATGGAACATTGTGATTACAGTGGCTTAGGAGCTTTGTGATGACAGAGGTCATGGATCATTTTGATTTGCTTGTGATGACAATAGCCTGAAGCATTATGATGATGGGCATGGTCCATTGTGATGACAGGTGTAATGGAGCATTGAGATGAAAAGGGGCATGGGGCATTGTGATTACAGGGGTATAGGAGCATTGTGATGACAAGAGCATGGAACACTGTGATGAAAAGTGCTTCGAGCCTTTTCATGACATGTTTCAAAGAGCATTCTGATGACGAATGTCAGAGAGAATTGTGATGACAACTCTCTTGAGCATTATGATGACAAAGATCATGGATCACTGTGCTGACAGGTGTCATGGAGCATTGTGACGAGAAGGTCATAGAGCATTGGGCTGAAAATATTCATGGAGTATTGTGGTGACAGGGGTCATGGATCCTTTTGATAGCAAGGGAATGGAGCATTGTGATGAAACGGTTCTGGAGCATTGTGATGACACGGTTCTGGAGCATTGTGATGAGAAGACCATGGAGCCTTGTGATGACAAGTCTAATGGAGCATTCTGATGAAAAGGGTCATGGAGCAATGTGATTACAGGGTCCTGGAGCATTGTAATGACAAGATCAAGGAGCATTGTGATGAGAATTAGATGGAGCATTCTCATGATTTGTGTCATTGAGTTTTGTGATGACAAGGGCATGGACCATTGTGATTGCAGGTGTCTTGCAGCATTGTGATGAAAACGGTCATGGAGCCTTGTGAGGAGAAGGCCGTGGGATATTATGATAGCAGGGGTCATGGAGCATTGTTATGACGGGGGTAATGGAGCATTGTGAAGAAAAGGGCACGGAACATAGGTCTATAAAATTTCATGGATTATTGTGATGACAGGGGGCATGGAGCATTTTGATGACAAGGGCTCGGAACACTGTGATACATGGGTCATGGTGGATTGTAACGACATGGGCATGGAGCATTGTGATGAGAAGGGCATCGAGAATTGTGATGACAAGCGTCATGGAGCTTTGTGAGGACAACGGCATGGAGCAATATGATGACACGTTTCAGGGAGCATTGTGATGCCAAAAGTATTGGAGCTGTGTGGTAACAAATGTCATGGAGCAGTTTGATGACAAGGGCATGGTGCATTGTGATGAGAAGGGCAGGGAACATTGTGATGACAGGTGGTATGGAACATTGTGTTGTCAGGGCTCATGGAGCATTGTGATGATATGTGCATGTAGCATGGTGATGACAGGTGTCATGGAACAGTGTGAGATGACAAGTGTTTTGAGCATTGTGATGACATACATCTTGGATCATTGAGATGACAAGGGCATGGAGTAGTGTGATGACAAGCATCATGGAGCATTGTGATGAGTGTGTTATGGAACTTTGTGATCACAAGGGTTTGGAGCATAGTGATGACAGAAGTCATGGATCATTTTGATTTCAAGGAGCATGGAACATTGTAATGACAAGGGCATGAAGCAATGTGATCCCAAGTTTCAGGGAGGATTGTGATGACAATGGTAATGGAGTATTGTGATGAGAATCACATGGAGCACTGTGATGACAAGGTCATGTAGCATTTTGCTGACAAAGGCATGGAGCATTGTGATG
Source organism: Mesoplodon densirostris (assembly GCF_025265405.1). Taxonomy (NCBI): domain Eukaryota; kingdom Metazoa; phylum Chordata; class Mammalia; order Artiodactyla; family Ziphiidae; genus Mesoplodon; species Mesoplodon densirostris. The sequence continues at coordinate 7,016,579 of NC_082682.1, forward strand.
ACAAGTGTCATGGAACATTGTGATAACAGGGGTCATAGAGCATTAGGATGACAAGAGCATGGACCATTTTGATGAGAAGAGTCATGGAGCATTTTGATGACAAGAGCCACAGATCATTGTGTTGTCAGGTGTCATTGAGCGTTGTGATGACAGTGGTCATGGAGGATTGCCCTGAAAATGTTCTTGGAGAATTGTGAACACAAGAGAATGGTGCATTGTGGTGACAATATCGTGGAGCATTGTGATGAGATGACCATGGAGTCTTTTGATGACAAGTCTCATGGAGCAAGCTGATGGAAAGGGGCATGGAGCATTGTGATTACAGTTGTCTTGGAGCATTGTGATGACAAGAGCATGGTGCATTGTGATGAGAAGTCCATGGAACATTCTGATGACATGCATCTTGGAGCTTTGTGATGACAATGGCAAGAGGAATTGTGATTACAGGGATCTTGGAGCATTGTGTGGAAAAGGGCATGGTTCAATGTGATGACAAAAGCATGGAGCCTTGTCATGACAGAGTTCAAGGAGAATACTGACGACATGTGTCAGGGAGCATTGTGATGACAAGTGTCTTGGTGCACTGTGATGAGAAGCGTCATGGAGCCTTGTGATAACCGGGGTCTTGGAGCATTGTGATGAAAAGTGAATAAATCATTGTGATGAAAAAGGCATGGTGCCTTGTCATGACAGGGTTCAAGGAGCACCCTGATGACAAGTGTTAGGGAGCATTGTGATGAAAAGTGTATTGAGCATTGTGATGACAAAGTTCATGGAGCATTGTGATGGGAAGTACATGGATAATTGGGATTATGAGTGTCATGGGGTGTTGTGATGACAAGTGTTATGGAACATTGTGATCACAAGGGTTTGGAGCATTGTGATGACAAAGGTCATGGAGAATTTTGATTTCATTGTGATGACAACATCATGAAGCATTATGATGAAGGGCATGGTGCATTGTGATGATAGGGTTCATGGAGCACTGAGATGAAAAGTGTCATGGATCATTGTTATGACAGGGGTCTTGGAGCATTGTGATGACAAGGGCATGGAGCATTGTGATGACAAGGGCCATTGAGAAGTTTGATGACAACGTCGTGAAGCACTGTGATTACAACCGCATGTACCTAACTATGACAGGGGTCATGGAGCCTTGAGATTACAAATGCATGGAGAATGGTGATGACAAGAGCATGTAACATTGTGATGAGAAGTGTTTTGGAGCATTGTGATAACAAGGACGTGGAGAATTGTGATGACAAGGGACATGGAGCATTGAGAGGACCAGGGCATGGAGCACTGTGATGACAAGACCGTGGAGCATTGTGATGAGAAGACCATGGATAATTGTGATGACGAGTGTCATGGAGCACTGTAATGATAATGGGCATGGAGCATTGTGAGGACAGGTGTCATGGAGCCTTGTGATGACAGGGGTCAGGGAGCATTGTGATGACAAGTGTCATGGAGCATTCTGAGGACAAGCTTGTGGAGTATTGTGATGACAATGGCATGGAGCATTGTGATGGAAAGGGCATGGATCACTGTGATGAAAAAGGCATGGATGCTTTTCATGACAGGATTCAAGGAGCATTCCGACGACAAGTGTCCGGGAGCATTGTGATAACAAGTGTATTGAGCATTGTGATGGCAAAGGTCATGGAGCATTGAGATGACAAGGGCATGGAGTATTGTGATGACATGCATCATGGAGCGTTGTGATGACAAGTGTTATGGAACATTGTGATCACACGGGTTTGGAGCATTGCGATGACAGAGTTCATGGATCATATTGATTTCAAGGAGCATGGATCTTTGTGATGACCAGGGCATGAAGCAATGTGAACCCAAGATGCATGGAGGATTGTGATGACAATGGTAACGGAGGAATGTGATGACAAGTGAATGGAGCATTGTGATGAAAAGGTCATGTAGCGTTTTGCTGACAAAGGCATGGAGCATTGATATGACAAGTGTCATGGAGCACTGTGATGACAAACGTCACGTAGCATTGTGATTACAGGGGTCATGGAGCATTGAGATGACACGGCCAAGGATCATTCTGTTGACAAATTTTATGGAGAATTTGGATTACAAGTGTCTCGGATCATTGTGTTGTCAGAAGTCATGGAGCGTTGTGATGAGAGTGGTCATGGAGCATTGGGATGACATGGGTCATGGAGCATTGTGATCATAATGTCATGGAGCATTGGGCTGAAAATGTTCATGGAATATTGTGATGACAGGTGTCATGGAGCATTGTGATGACAAGGAAATGGAGCATTTTGATGACAATGTCCTGGAGCTATAATGAGAAGACCATGGAGCCATGTGATGACAAGTCTCATGGAGCAATCTCAAGAAAAGCGGCATGGAGCATTGTGATTACTGTGGTCTTGGAGCATTGTGATGAATAGGGCATGGAGCATTGTGATGAAAAACGTATGGAGCCTTGACATGACAGGGTTCCAAGAGCATATTGACATCAAGTGTCAGGTACCATTGTGATGACAAGTGTATTGAGCATGGTGATGCCAAAGCTCATGGAGCATTGTGATGAGAAGACCATGGATAATTTTGATGACGAGCATCATGGGGCGTTGTGAGACAAGTGTTATGGAACATTGTGATCACAACGGATTGGAGCCTTGTGGTGACAGAGGTCATGGAGCATTTTGAGTTCATTCTGATGACAATAGCATAAAGCACTATGATGATGGGCATGGTGCATTGTGATGACAGGGTTCATGGAGCATTGAGATGAAAAGTGGCATGGAGCATTGTGATTACAGGGTTCTTGGAGCATTGTGATGACAAGGGCTTGGAGCATTGTGATGAGAAGGCCATGGAGCCTTCTGATGACCTGTGTCATGGAGATTTTGATGACAAGGGCATGAAGCATTGTTGTAACAGGGGTCTTAGAGCATTGTGATTGCAAGGGTTATGGAGCCTTGTGATAAGAAGGCCGTGGAACATTGTGATGGCTGGGGTCATGGAGCATTGTTATGACAGTGGCAATGGAGCATTGTGATGCCAAGGGCATGGAGCACTGCTCTGAATAATTTCATGGATTATTGTGATGAGAGTGGGCATGGAGCATTGTGATGACAAGGGCATGGAACACTGTGATACATGGGTCATGTAGGATTGTAACGACAAGGGCATGGAGAATTGTGATGACAAGAGCCTGTAACATTGTGATGAGAAGTGTCATGGAGCATTGTGATGACAAAGATGTAGAGAATTGTGATGACAAGTGACATGGAGCATTGTGATGACCAGAGCATGGACCATTTGTCTGACAAGTTTCATGGATTATTGTGATGACAAATGTCATGGAGCATTTTGATGACAAGGGCGTGGGGCCTTGTGATGGGAAGAGAAGGGAGCATTGTGATGACAAGGTTTGTGGAGCATTGTGATTACAAGCACAAGTCACATTTTGATGCAATGGGTCATGGAGAACTGTGCTGACAAGGGTATGCAGCTTTGTGATGACATGGGTCATGGATCATTGAGATGAAAAGGTGCATGGAACATTGTGATTACAGTGGCTTAGGAGCTTTGTGATGACAGAGGTCATGGATCATTTTGATTTGCTTGTGATGACAATAGCCTGAAGCATTATGATGATGGGCATGGTCCATTGTGATGACAGGTGTAATGGAGCATTGAGATGAAAAGGGGCATGGGGCATTGTGATTACAGGGGTATAGGAGCATTGTGATGACAAGAGCATGGAACACTGTGATGAAAAGTGCTTCGAGCCTTTTCATGACATGTTTCAAGGAGCATTCTGATGACGAATGTCAGAGAGAATTGTGATGACAACTCTCTTGAGCATTATGATGACAAAGATCATGGATCACTGTGCTGACAGGTGTCATGGAGCATTGTGATGAGAAGGTCATAGAGCATTGGGCTGAAAATATTCATGGAGTATTGTGGTGACAGGGGTCATGGATCCTTTTGATAGCAAGGGAATGGAGCATTGTGATGAAACGGTTCTGGAGCATTGTGATGACACGGTTCTGGAGCATGTGATGAGAAGACCATGGAGCCTTGTGATGACAAGTCTAATGGAGCATTCTGATGAAAAGGGTCATGGAGCAATGTGATTACAGGGTCCTGGAGCATTGTAATGACAAGATCAAGGAGCATTGTGATGAGAATTAGATGGAGCATTCTCATGATTTGTGTCATTGAGTTTTGTGATGACAAGGGCATGGACCATTGTGATTGCAGGTGTCTTGCAGCATTGTGATGAAAACGGTCATGGAGCCTTGTGAGGAGAAGGCCGTGGGATATTATGATAGCAGGGGTCATGGAGCATTGTTATGACGGGGGTAATGGAGCATTGTGAAGAAAAGGGCACGGAACATAGGTCTATAAAATTTCATGGATTATTGTGATGACAGGGGGCATGGAGCATTTTGATGACAAGGGCTCGGAACACTGTGATACATGGGTCATGGTGGATTGTAACGACATGGGCATGGAGCATTGTGATGAGAAGGGCATCGAGAATTGTGATGACAAGCGTCATGGAGCTTTGTGAGGACAACGGCATGGAGCAATATGATGACACGTTTCAGGGAGCATTGTGATGCCAAAAGTATTGGAGCTGTGTGGTAACAAATGTCATGGAGCAGTTTGATGACAAGGGCATGGTGCATTGTGATGAGAAGGGCAGGGAACATTGTGATGACAGGTGGTATGGAACATTGTGTTGTCAGGGCTCATGGAGCATTGTGATGATATGTGCATGTAGCATGGTGATGACAGGTGTCATGGAACAGTGTGAGATGACAAGTGTTTTGAGCATTGTGATGACATACATCTTGGATCATTGAGATGACAAGGGCATGGAGTAGTGTGATGACAAGCATCATGGAGCATTGTGATGAGTGTGTTATGGAACTTTGTGATCACAAGGGTTTGGAGCATAGTGATGACAGAAGTCATGGATCATTTTGATTTCAAGGAGCATGGAACATTGTAATGACAAGGGCATGAAGCAATGTGATCCCAAGTTTCAGGGAGGATTGTGATGACAATGGTAATGGAGTATTGTGATGAGAATCACATGGAGCACTGTGATGACAAGGTCATGTAGCATTTTGCTGACAAAGGCATGGAGCATTGTGATGACAAGTGTCATGGAACATTGTGATAACAGGGGTCATAGAGCATTAGGATGACAAGAGCATGGACCATTTTGATGAGAAGAGTCATGGAGCATTTTGATGACAAGAGCCACAGATCATTGTGTTGTCAGGTGTCATTGAGCGTTGTGATGACAGTGGTCATGGAGGATTGCCCTGAAAATGTTCTTGGAGAATTGTGAACACAAGAGAATGGTGCATTGTGGTGACAATATCGTGGAGCATTGTGATGAGATGACCATGGAGTCTTTTGATGACAAGTCTCATGGAGCAAGCTGATGGAAAGGGGCATGGAGCATTGTGATTACAGTTGTCTTGGAGCATTGTGATGACAAGAGCATGGTGCATTGTGATGAGAAGTCCATGGAACATTCTGATGACATGCATCTTGGAGCTTTGTGATGACAATGGCAAGAGGAATTGTGATTACAGGGATCTTGGAGCATTGTGTGGAAAAGGGCATGGTTCAATGTGATGACAAAAGCATGGAGCCTTGTCATGACAGAGTTCAAGGAGAATACTGACGACATGTGTCAGGGAGCATTGTGATGACAAGTGTCTTGGTGCACTGTGATGAGAAGCGTCATGGAGCCTTGTGATAACCGGGGTCTTGGAGCATTGTGATTAAAAGTGAATAAATCATTGTGATGAAAAAGGCATGGTGCCTTGTCATGACAGGGTTCAAGGAGCACCCTGATGACAAGTGTTAGGGAGCATTGTGATGAAAAGTGTATTGAGCATTGTGATGACAAAGTTCATGGAGCATTGTGATGGGAAGTACATGGATAATTGGGATTATGAGTGTCATGGGGTGTTGTGATGACAAGTGTTATGGAACATTGTGATCACAAGGGTTTGGAGCATTGTGATGACAAAGGTCATGGAGAATTTTGATTTCATTGTGATGACAACATCATGAAGCATTATGATGAAGGGCATGGTGCATTGTGATGATAGGGTTCATGGAGCACTGAGATGAAAAGTGTCATGGATCATTGTTATGACAGGGGTCTTGGAGCATTGTGATGACAAGGGCATGGAGCATTGTGATGACAAGGGCCATTGAGAAGTTTGATGACAACGTCGTGAAGCACTGTGATTACAACCGCATGTACCTAACTATGACAGGGGTCATGGAGCCTTGAGGTTACAAATGCATGGAGAATGGTGATGACAAGAGCATGTAACATTGTGATGAGAAGTGTTTTGGAGCATTGTGATAACAAGGACGTGGAGAATTGTGATGACAAGGGACATGGAGCATTGAGAGGACCAGGGCATGGAGCACTGTGATGACAAGACCGTGGAGCATTGTGATGAGAAGACCATGGATAATTGTGATGACGAGTGTCATGGGGCACTGTAATGATAATGGGCATGGAGCATTGTGAGGACAGGTGTCATGGAGCCTTGTGATGACAGGGGTCAGGGAGCATTGTGATGACAAGTGTCATGGAGCATTCTGAGGACAAGCTTGTGGAGTATTGTGATGACAATGGCATGGAGCATTGTGATGGAAAGGGCATGGATCACTGTGATGAAAAAGGCATGGATGCTTTTCATGACAGGATTCAAGGAGCATTCCGACGACAAGTGTCAGGGAGCATTGTGATAACAAGTGTATTGAGCATTGTGATGGCAAAGGTCATGGAGCATTGAGATGACAAGGGCATGGAGTATTGTGATGACATGCATCATGGAGCGTTGTGATGACAAGTGTTATGGAACATTGTGATCACACGGGTTTGGAGCATTGCGATGACAGAGTTCATGGATCATATTGATTTCAAGGAGCATGGATCTTTGTGATGACCAGGGCATGAAGCAATGTGAACACAAGATGCATGGAGGATTGTGATGACAATGGTAACGGAGGAATGTGATGACAAGTGAATGGAACATTGTGATGAAAAGGTCATGTAGCGTTTTGCTGACAAAGGCATGGAGCATTGATATGACAAGTGTCATGGAGCACTGTGATGACAAACGTCACGTAGCATTGTGATTACAGGGGTCATGGAGCATTGAGATGACACGGCCAAGGATCATTCTGTTGACAAATTTTATGGAGAATTTTGATTACAAGTGTCTCGGATCATTGTGTTGTCAGAAGTCATGGAGCGTTGTGATGAGAGTGGTCATGGAGCATTGGGATGACATGGGTCATGGAGCATTGTGATCATAATGTCATGGAGCATTGGGCTGAAAATGTTCATGGAATATTGTGATGACAGGTGTCATGGAGCATTGTGATGACAAGGAAATGGAGCATTTTGATGACAATGTCCTGGAGCTATAATGAGAAGACCATGGAGCCATGTGATGACAAGTCTCATGGAGCAATCTCAAGAAAAGCGGCAGGGAGCATTGTGATTACTGTGGTCTTGGAGCATTGTGATGAATAGGGCATGGAGCATTGTGATGAAAAACGTATGGAGCCTTGACATGACAGGGTTCCAAGAGCATATTGACATCAAGTGTCAGGTACCATTGTGATGACAAGTGTATTGAGCATGGTGATGCCAAAGCTCATGGAGCATTGTGATGAGAAGACCATGGATAATTTTGATGACGAGCATCATGGGGCGTTGTGAGACAAGTGTTATGGAACATTGTGATCACAACGGATTGGAGCCTTGTGGTGACAGAGGTCATGGAGCATTTTGAGTTCATTCTGATGACAATAGCATAAAGCACTATGATGATGGGCATGGTGCATTGTGATGACAGGGTTCATTGAGCATTGAGATGAAAAGTGGCATGGAGCATTGTGATTACAGGGTTCTTGGAGCATTGTGATGACAAGGGCTTGGAGCATTGTGATGAGAAGGCCATGGAGCCTTCTGATGACCTGTGTCATGGAGATTTTGATGACAAGGGCATGAAGCATTGTTGTAACAGGGGTCTTAGAGCATTGTGATTGCAAGGGTTATGGAGCCTTGTGATAAGAAGGCCGTGGAACATTGTGATGGCTGGGGTCATGGAGCATTGTTATGACAGTGGCAATGGAGCATTGTGATGCCAAGGGCATGGAGCACTGCTCTGAATAATTTCATGGATTATTGTGATGAGAGTGGGCATGGAGCATTGTGATGACAAGGGCATGGAACACTGTGATACATGGGTCATGTAGGATTGTAACGACAAGGGCATGGAGAATTGTGATGACAAGAGCCTGTAACATTGTGATGAGAAGTGTCATGGAGCATTGTGATGACAAAGATGTAGAGAATTGTGATGACAAGTGACATGGAGCATTGTGATGACCAGAGCATGGACCATTTGTCTGACAAGTTTCATGGATTATTGTGATGACAAATGTCATGGAGCATTTTGATGACAAGGGCGTGGGGCCTTGTGATGGGAAGAGAAGGGAGCATTGTGATGACAAGGTTTGTGGAGCATTGTGATTACAAGCGCAAGTCACATTTTGATGCAATGGGTCATGGAGAACTGTGCTGACAAGGGTATGCAGCTTTGTGATGACATGGGTCATGGATCATTGAGATGAAAAGGTGCATGGAACATTGTGATTACAGTGGCTTAGGAGCTTTGTGATGACAGAGGTCATGGATCATTTTGATTTGCTTGTGATGACAATAGCCTGAAGCATTATGATGATGGGCATGGTCCATTGTGATGACAGGTGTAATGGAGCATTGAGATGAAAAGGGGCATGGGGCATTGTGATTACAGGGGTATAGGAGCATTGTGATGACAAGAGCATGGAACACTGTGATGAAAAGTGCTTCGAGCCTTTTCATGACATGTTTCAAGGAGCATTCTGATGACGAATGTCAAAGAGAATTGTGATGACAACTCTCTTGAGCATTATGATGACAAAGATCATGGATCACTGTGCTGACAGGTGTCATGGAGCATTGTGATGAGAAGGTCATAGAGCATTGGGCTGAAAATATTCATGGAGTATTGTGGTGACAGGGGTCATGGATCCTTTTGATAGCAAGGGAATGGAGCATTGTGATGAAACGGTTCTGGAGCATTGTGATGACACGGTTCTGGAGCATTGTGATGAGAAGACCATGGAGCCTTGTGATGACAAGTCTAATGGAGCATTCTGATGAAAAGGGTCATGGAGCAATGTGATTACAGGGTCCTGGAGCATTGTAATGACAAGATCAAGGAGCATTGTGATGAGAATTAGATGGAGCATTCTCATGATTTGTGTCATTGTGTTTTGTGATGACAAGGGCATGGACCATTGTGATTGCAGGTGTCTTGCAGCACTGTGATGACAAGGTCATGTAGCATTTTGCTGACAAAGGCATGGAGCATTGTGATGACAAGTGTCATGGAACATTGTGATAACAGGGGTCATAGAGCATTAGGATGACAAGAGCATGGACCATTTTGATGAGAAGAGTCATGGAGCATTTTGATGACAAGAGCCACAGATCATTGTGTTGTCAGGAGTCATTGAGCGTTGTGATGACAGTGGTCATGGAGGATTGGGCTGAAAATGTTCTTGGAGCATTGTGAACACAAGGGAATGGTGCATTGTGGTGACAATATCGTGGAGCATTGTGATGAGATGACCATGGAGTCTTTTGATGACAAGTCTCATGGATCAAGCTGATGGAAAGGGGCATGGAGCATTGTGATTACAGTTGTCTTGGAGCATTGTGATGACAAGAGCATGGTGCATTGTGATGAGAAGTCCATGGAACATTCTGATGACATGCATCTTGGAGCTTTGTGATGACAATGGCAAGAGGAATTGTGATTACAGGGATCTTGGAGCATTGTGTGGAAAAGGGCATGGTTTAATGTGATGACAAAGGCATGGAGCCTTGTCATGACAGAGTTCAAGGAGAATACTGACGACATGTGTCAGGGAGCATTGTGATGACAAGTGTCTTGGTGCACTGTGATGAGAAGCGTCATGGAGCCTTGTGATAACCGGGGTCTTGGAGCATTGTGATGAAAAGTGAATAAATCATTGTGATGAAAAAGGCATGGTGCCTTGTCATGACAGGGTTCAAGGAGCACCCTGATGACAAGTGTTAGGGAGCATTGTGATGAAAAGTGTATTGAGCATTGTGATGACAAAGTTCATGGAGCATTGTGATGGGAAGTACATGGATAATTGGGATTACGAGTGTCATGGGGTGTTGTGATGACAAGTGTTATGGAACATTGTGATCACAAGGGTTTGGAGCATTGTGATGACAAAGGTCTTGGAGAATTTGGATTTCATTGTGATGACAACATCATGAAGCATTATGATGAAGGGCATGGTGCATTGTGATGATAGGGTTCATGGAGCACTGAGATGAAAACTGTCATGGATCATTGTTATGACAGGGGTCTTGGAGCATTGTGATGACAAGGGCATGGAGCATTGTGATGACAAGGGCCATTGAGAAGTTTGATGACAACGTCGTGAAGCACTGTGATTACAACCGCATGTACCTAACTATGACAGGGGTCATGGAGCATTTAGATTACAAATGCATGGAGAATGGTGATGACAAGAGCATGTAACATTGTGATGAGAAGTGTTTTGGAGCATTGTGATAACAAGGACGTGGAGAATTGTGATGACAAGGGACATGGAGCATTGAGAGGACCAGGGCATGGAGCACTGTGATGACAAGACCGTGGAGCATTGTGATGAGAAGACCATGGATAATTGTGATGACGAGTGTCGTGGAGCACTGTAATGATAATGGGCATGGAGCATTGTGAGGACCGGTGTCATGGAGCCTTGTGATGACAGGGGTCAGGGAGCATTGTGATGACAAGTGTCATGGAGCATTCTGAGGACAAGTTGTGGAGTATTGTGATGACAATGGCATGGAGCATTGTGATGGAAAGGGCATGGATCACTGTGATGAAAAAGGCATGGATGCTTTTCATGACAGGATTCAAGGAGCATTCCGACGACAAGAGTCAGGGAGCATTGTGATAACAAGTGTATTGAGCATTGTGATGGCAAAGGTCATGGAGCATTGAGATGACAAGGGCATGGAGTATTGTGATGACAGGCATCATGGAGCGTTGTGATGACAAGTGTTATGGAACATTGTGATCACACGGGTTTGGAGCATTGCGATGACAGAGTTCATGGATCATATTGATTTCAAGGAGCATGGATCTTTGTGATGACCAGGGCATGAAGCAATGTGAACCCAAGATGCATGGAGGATTGTGATGACAAGGGTAACGGAGGAATGTGATGACAAGTGAATGGAGCATTGTGATGAAAAGGTCATGTAGCGTTTTGCTGACAAAGGCATGGAGCATTGATATGACAAGTGTCATGGAGCACTGTGATGACAAACGTCACGTAGCATTGTGATTACAGGGGTCATGGAGCATTGAGATGACACGGCCAAGGATCATTCTGTTGACAAATTTTATGGAGAATTTGGATTACAAGTGTCTCGGATCATTGTGTTGTCAGAAGTCATGGAGCGTTGTGATGAGAGTGGTCATGGAGCATTGGGATGACATGGGTCATGGAGCATTGTGATCATAATGTCATGGAGCATTGGGCTTAAAATGTTCATGGAATATTGTGATGACAGGTGTCATGGAGCATTGTGATGACAAGGGAATGGAGCATTTTGATGACAATGTCCTGGAGCTATAATGAGAAGACCATGGAGCCATGTGATGACAAGTCTCATGGAGCATTCTCACGAAAAGCGGCATGGAGCATTGTGATTACTGTGGTCTTGGAGCATTGTGATGAATAGGGCATGGAGCATTGTGATGAAAAACGCATGGAGCCTTGCCATGACAGGGTTCCAAGAGCATATTGACATCAAGTGTCAGGTACCATTGTGATGACAAGTGTATTGAGCATGGTGATGCCAAAGCTCATGGAGCATTGTGATGAGAAGACCATGGATAATTTTGATGACGAGCATCATGGGGCGTTGTGAGACAAGTGTTATGGAACATTGTGATCACAACGGATTGGAGCCTTGTGATGACAGAGGTCATGGAGTATTTTGAGTTCATTCTGATGACAATAGCATAAAGCACTATGATGTTGGGCATGGTGCATTGTGATGACAGGGTTCATGGAGCATTGAGATGAAAAGTGGCATGGAGCATTGTGATTACAGGGTTCTTGGAGCATTGTGATGACAAGGGCTTGGAGCATTGTGATGAGAAGGCCATGGAGCCTTCTGATGACCTGTGTCATGGAGATTTTGATGACAAGGGCATGAAGCATTGTTGTAACAGGGGTCTTAGAGTATTGTGATTGCAAGGGTTATGGAGCCTTGTGATAAGAAGGCCGTGGAACATTGTGATGGCTGGGGTCATGGAGCATTCTTATGACAGTGGCAATGGAGCATTGTGATGCCAAGGGCATGGAGCACTGCTCTGAATAATTTCATGGATTATTGTGATGAGAGTGGGCATGGAGCATTGTGATGACAAGGGCATGGAAAACTGTGATACATGGGTCATGTAGGATTGTAACGACAAGGGCATGGAGAATTGTGATGACAAGAGCCTGTAACATTGTGATGAGAAGTGTCATGGAGCATTGTGATGACAAAGATGTAGAGAATTGTGATGACAAGTGACATGGAGCATTGTGATGACCAGAGCATGGACCATTTGTCTGACAAGTTTCATGGATTATTGTGATGACAAATGTCATGGAGCATTTTGATGACAAGGGCGTGGGGCCTTGTGATGGGAAGAGAAGGGAGCATTGTGATGACAAGGTTTGTGGAGCATTGTGATTACAAGCGCAAGTCACATTTTGATGCAATGGGTCATGGAGAACTGTGCTGACAAGGGTATGCAGCTTTGTGATGACATGGGTCATGGATCATTGAGATGAAAAGGTGCATGGAACATTGTGATTACAGTGGCTTAGGAGCTTTGTGATGACAGAGGCCATGGATCATTTTGATTTGCTTGTGATGACAATAGCCTGAAGCATTATGATGATGGGCATGGTCCATTGTGATGACAGGTGTAATGGAGCATTGAGATGAAAAGGGGCATGGGGCATTGTGATTACAGGGGTATAGGAGCATTGTGATGACAAGAGCATGGAACATTGTGATGAAAAGTGCTTCGAGCCTTTTCATGACATGTTTCAAGGAGCATTCTGATGACGAATGTCAGAGAGAATTGTGATGACAACTCTCTTGAGCATTATGATGACAAAGATCATGGATCACTGTGCTGACAGGTGTCATGGAGCATTGTGATGAGAAGGTCATAGAGCATTGGGCTGAAAATATTCATGGAGTATTGTGGTGACAGGGGTCATGGATCCTTTTGATAGCAAGGGAATGGAGCATTTTGATGAAACGGTTCTGGAGCATTGTGATGACACGGTTCTGGAGCATTGTGATGAGAAGACCATGGAGCCTTGTGATGACATGTCTAATGGAGCATTCTGATGAAAAGGGTCATGGAGCAATGTGATTACAGGGTCCTGGAGCATTGTAATGACAAGATCAAGGAGCATTGTGATGAGAATTAGATGGAGCATTCTCATGATTTGTGTCATTGTGTTTTGTGATGACAAGGGCAAGGACCATTGTGATTGCAGGTGTCTTGCAGCACTGTGATGGCAAGGTCATGTAGCATTTTGCTGACAAAGGCATGGAGCATTGTGATGACAAGTGTCATGGAACATTGTGATAACAGGGGTCATAGAGCATTAGGATGACAAGAGCATGGACCATTTTGATGAGAAGAGTCATGGAGCATTTTGATGACAAGAGCCACAGATCATTGTGTTGTCAGGAGTCATTGAGCGTTGTGATGACAGTGGTCATGGAGGATTGGGCTGAAAATGTTCTTGGAGCATTGTGAACACAAGGGAATGGTGCATTGTGGTGACAATATCGTGGAGCATTGTGATGAGATGACCATGGAGTCTTTTGATGACAAGTCTCATGGAGCAAGCTGATGGAAAGGGGCATGGAGCATTGTGATTACAGTTGTCTTGGAGCATTGTGATGACAAGAGCATGGTGCATTGTGATGAGAAGTCCATGGAACATTCTGATGACATGCATCTTGGAGCTTTGTGATGACAATGGCAAGAGGAATTGTGATTACAGGGATCTTGGAGCATTGTGTGGAAAAGGGCATGGTTCAATGTGATGACAAAGGCATGGAGCCTTGTCATGACAGAGTTCAAGGAGAATACTGACGACATGTGTCAGGGAGCATTGTGATGACAAGTGTCTTGGTGCACTGTGATGAGAAGCGTCATGGAGCCTTGTGATAACCGGGGTCTTGGAGCATTGTGATGAAAAGTGAATAAATCATTGTGATGAAAAAGGCATGGTGCCTTGTCATGACAGGGTTCAAGGAGCACCCTGATGACAAGTGTTAGGGAGCATTGTGATGAAAAGTGTATTGAGCATTGTGATGACAAAGTTCATGGAGCATTGTGATGGGAAGTACATGGATAATTGGGATTACGAGTGTCATGGGGTGTTGTGATGACAAGTGTTATGGAACATTGTGATCACAAGGGTTTGGAGCATTGTGATGACAAAGGTCTTGGAGAATTTGGATTTCATTGTGATGACAACATCATGAAGCATTATGATGAAGGGCATGGTGCATTGTGATGATAGGGTTCATGGAGCACTGAGATGAAAACTGTCATGGATCATTGTTATGACAGGGGTCTTGGAGCATTGTGATGACAAGGGCATGGAGCATTGTGATGACAAGGGCCATTGAGAAGTTTGATGACAACGTCGTGAAGCACTGTGATTACAACCGCATGTACCTAACTATGACAGGGGTCATGGAGCATTTAGATTACAAATGCATGGAGAATGGTGATGACAAGAGCATGTAACATTGTGATGAGAAGTGTTTTGGAGCATTGTGATAACAAGGACGTGGAGAATTGTGATGACAAGGGACATGGAGCATTGAGAGGACCAGGGCATGGAGCACTGTGATGACAAGACCGTGGAGCATTGTGATGAGAAGACCATGGATAATTGTGATGACGAGTGTCGTGGAGCACTGTAATGATAATGGGCATGGAGCATTGTGAGGACCGGTGTCATGGAGCCTTGTGATGACAGGGGTCAGGGAGCATTGTGATGACAAGTGTCATGGAGCATTCTGAGGACAAGTTGTGGAGTATTGTGATGACAATGGCATGGAGCATTGTGATGGAAAGGGCATGGATCACTGTGATGAAAAAGGCATGGATGCTTTTCATGACAGGATTTAAGGAGCATTCCGACGACAAGAGTCAGGGAGCATTGTGATAACAAGTGTATTGAGCATTGTGATGGCAAAGGTCATGGAGCATTGAGATGACAAGGGCATGGAGTATTGTGATGACAGGCATCATGGAGCGTTGTGATGACAAGTGTTATGGAACATTGTGATCACACGGGTTTGGAGCATTGCGATGACAGAGTTCATGGATCATATTGATTTCAAGGAGCATGGATCTTTGTGATGACCAGGGCATGAAGCAATGTGAACCCAAGATGCATGGAGGATTGTGATGACAAGGGTAACGGAGGAATGTGATGACAAGTGAATGGAGCATTGTGATGAAAAGGTCATGTAGCGTTTTGCTGACAAAGGCATGGAGCATTGATATGACAAGTGTCATGGAGCACTGTGATGACAAACGTCACGTAGCATTGTGATTACAGGGGTCATGGAGCATTGAGATGACACGGCCAAGGATCATTCTGTTGACAAATTTTATGGAGAATTTGGATTACAAGTGTCTCGGATCATTGTGTTGTCAGAAGTCATGGAGCGTTGTGATGAGAGTGGTCATGGAGCATTGGGATGACATGGGTCATGGAGCATTGTGATAATAATGTCATGGAGCATTGGGCTTAAAATGTTCATGGAATATTGTGATGACAGGTGTCATGGAGCATTGTGATGACAAGGGAATGGAGCATTTTGATGACAATGTCCTGGAGCTATAATGAGAAGACCATGGAGCCATGTGATGACAAGTCTCATGTAGCATTCTCACGAAAAGCGGCATGGAGCATTGTGATTACTGTGGTCTTGGAGCATTGTGATGAATAGGGCATGGAGCATTGTGATGAAAAACGCATGGAGCCTTGCCATGACAGGGTTCCAAGAGCATATTGACATCAAGTGTCAGGTACCATTGTGATGACAAGTGTATTGAGCATGGTGATGCCAAAGCTCATGGAGCATTGTGATGAGAAGACCATGGATAATTTTGATGACGAGCATCATGGGGCGTTGTGAGACAAGTGTTATGGAACATTGTGATCACAACGGATTGGAGCCTTGTGATGACAGAGGTCATGCAGCATTTTGAGTTCATTCTGATGACAATAGCATAAAGCACTATGATGATGGGCATGGTGCATTGTGATGACAGGGTTCATGGAGCATTGAGATGAAAAGTGGCATGGAGCATTGTGATTACAGGGTTCTTGGAGCATTGTGATGACAAGGGCTTGGAGCATTGTGATGAGAAGGCCATGGAGCCTTCTGATGACCTGTGTCATGGAGATTTTGATGACAAGGGCATGAAGCATTGTTGTAACAGGGGTCTTAGAGCATTGTGATTGCAAGGGTTATGGAGCCTTGTGATAAGAAGGCCGTGGAACATTGTGATGGCTGGGGTCATGGAGCATTGTTATGACAGTGGAAATGGAGCATTGTGATGCCAAGGGCATGGAGCACTGCTCTGAATAATTTCATGGATTATTGTGATGAGAGTGGGCATGGAGCATTGTGATGACAAGGGCATGGAACACTGTGATACATGGGTCATGTAGGATTGTAACGACAAGGGCATGGAGAATTGTGATGACAAGAGCCTGTAACATTGTGATGAGAAGTGTCATGGAGCATTGTGATGACAAAGATGTAGAGAATTGTGATGACAAGTGACATGGAGCATTGTGATGACCAGAGCATGGACCATTTGTCTGACAAGTTTCATGGATTATTGTGATGACAAATGTCATGGAGCATTTTGATGACAAGGGCGTGGGGCCTTGTGATGGGAAGAGAAGGGAGCATTGTGATGACAAGGTTTGTGGAGCATTGTGATTACAAGCGCAAGTCACATTTTGATGCAATGGGTCATGGAGAACTGTGCTGACAAGGGTATGCAGCTTTGTGATGACATGGGTCATGGATCATTGAGATGAAAAGGTGCATGGAACATTGTGATTACAGTGGCTTAGGAGCTTTGTGATGACAGAGGTCATGGATCATTTTGATTTGCTTGTGATGACAATAGCCTGAAGCATTATGATGATGGGCATGGTCCATTGTGATGACAGGTGTAATGGAGCATTGAGATGAAAAGGGGCATGGGGCATTGTGATTACAGGGGTATAGGAGCATTGTGATGACAAGAGCATGGAACACTGTGATGAAAAGTGCTTCGAGCCTTTTCATGACATGTTTCAAAGAGCATTCTGATGACGAATGTCAGAGAGAATTGTGATGACAACTCTCTTGAGCATTATGATGACAAAGATCATGGATCACTGTGCTGACAGGTGTCATGGAGCATTGTGATGAGAAGGTCATAGAGCATTGGGCTGAAAATATTCATGGAGTATTGTGGTGACAGGGGTCATGGATCCTTTTGATAGCAAGGGAATGGAGCATTGTGATGAAACGGTTCTGGAGCATTGTGATGACACGGTTCTGGAGCATTGTGATGAGAAGACCATGGAGCCTTGTGATGACAAGTCTAATGGAGCATTCTGATGAAAAGGGTCATGGAGCAATGTGATTACAGGGTCCTGGAGCATTGTAATGACAAGATCAAGGAGCATTGTGATGAGAATTAGATGGAGCATTCTCATGATTTGTGTCATTGAGTTTTGTGATGACAAGGGCATGGACCATTGTGATTGCAGGTGTCTTGCAGCATTGTGATGAAAACGGTCATGGAGCCTTGTGAGGAGAAGGCCGTGGGATATTATGATAGCAGGGGTCATGGAGCATTGTTATGACGGGGGTAATGGAGCATTGTGAAGAAAAGGGCACGGAACATAGGTCTATAAAATTTCATGGATTATTGTGATGACAGGGGGCATGGAGCATTTTGATGACAAGGGCTCGGAACACTGTGATACATGGGTCATGGTGGATTGTAACGACATGGGCATGGAGCATTGTGATGAGAAGGGCATCGAGAATTGTGATGACAAGCGTCATGGAGCTTTGTGAGGACAACGGCATGGAGCAATATGATGACACGTTTCAGGGAGCATTGTGATGCCAAAAGTATTGGAGCTGTGTGGTAACAAATGTCATGGAGCAGTTTGATGACAAGGGCATGGTGCATTGTGATGAGAAGGGCAGGGAACATTGTGATGACAGGTGGTATGGAACATTGTGTTGTCAGGGCTCATGGAGCATTGTGATGATATGTGCATGTAGCATGGTGATGACAGGTGTCATGGAACAGTGTGAGATGACAAGTGTTTTGAGCATTGTGATGACATACATCTTGGATCATTGAGATGACAAGGGCATGGAGTAGTGTGATGACAAGCATCATGGAGCATTGTGATGAGTGTGTTATGGAACTTTGTGATCACAAGGGTTTGGAGCATAGTGATGACAGAAGTCATGGATCATTTTGATTTCAAGGAGCATGGAACATTGTAATGACAAGGGCATGAAGCAATGTGATCCCAAGTTTCAGGGAGGATTGTGATGACAATGGTAATGGAGTATTGTGATGAGAATCACATGGAGCACTGTGATGACAAGGTCATGTAGCATTTTGCTGACAAAGGCATGGAGCATTGTGATGACAAGTGTCATGGAACATTGTGATAACAGGGGTCATAGAGCATTAGGATGACAAGAGCATGGACCATTTTGATGAGAAGAGTCATGGAGCATTTTGATGACAAGAGCCACAGATCATTGTGTTGTCAGGTGTCATTGAGCGTTGTGATGACAGTGGTCATGGAGGATTGCCCTGAAAATGTTCTTGGAGAATTGTGAACACAAGAGAATGGTGCATTGTGGTGACAATATCGTGGAGCATTGTGATGAGATGACCATGGAGTCTTTTGATGACAAGTCTCATGGAGCAAGCTGATGGAAAGGGGCATGGAGCATTGTGATTACAGTTGTCTTGGAGCATTGTGATGACAAGAGCATGGTGCATTTTGATGAGAAGTCCATGGAACATTCTGATGACATGCATCTTGGAGCTTTGTGATGACAATGGCAAGAGGAATTGTGATTACAGGGATCTTGGAGCATTGTGTGGAAAAGGGCATGGTTCAATGTGATGACAAAGGCATGGAGCCTTGTCATGACAGAGTTCAAGGAGAATACTGACGACATGTGTCAGGGAGCATTGTGATGACAAGTGTATTGAGCATTGTGATGGCAAAGGTCATGGAGCATTGAGATGACAAGGGCATGGAGTATTGTGATGACAGGCATCATGGAGCGTTGTGATGACAAGTGTTATGGAACATTGTGATCACACGGGTTTGGAGCATTGCGATGACAGAGTTCATGGATCATATTGATTTCAAGGAGCATGGATCTTTGTGATGACCAGGGCATGAAGCAATGTGAACCCAAGATGCATGGAGGATTGTGATGACAATGGTAATGGAGGAATGTGATGACAAGTAAATGGAGCATTGTGATGAAAAGGTCATGTAGCGTTTTGCTGACAAAGGCATGGAGCATTGATATGACAAGTGTCATGGAACACTGTGATGACAAACGTCACGTAGCATTTTGATTACAGGGGTCATGGAGCATTGAGATGACACGGCCAAGGATCATTCTGTTGATAAATTTTATGGAGAATTTTGATTACAAGGGTCTCGGATCATTGTGTTGTCAGAAGTCATGGAGCGTTGTGATGAGAGTGGTCATGGAGCATTGGGATGACATGGGTCATGGAGCATTGAGATCATAATGTCATGGAGCATTGGGCTGAAAATGGTCATGGAATATTGTGATGACAGGTGTCATGGAGCATTGTGATGACAAGGGAATGGAGCATTATGATGACAATGTCCTGGAGCTATAATGAGAAGACCATGGAGCCATGTGATGACAAGTCTCATGGAGCATTCTCACGAAAAGCGGCAGGGAGCATTGTGATTACTGTGGTCTTGGAGCATTGTGATGAATAGGGCATGGAGCATTGTGATGAAAAACGCATGGAGCCTTGCCATGACAGGGTTCCAAGAGCATATTGACATCAAGTGTCAGGTACCATTGTGATGACAAGTGTATTGAGCATGGTGATGCCAAAGCTCATGGAGCATTGAGATGAGAAGACCATGGATAATTTTGATGACGAGCATCATGGGTCGTTGTGAGACAAGTGTTATGGAACATTGTGATCACAACGGATTGGAGCCTTGTGATGACAGAGGTCATGGAGCATTTTGAGTTCATTCTGATGACAATAGCATAAAGCACTATGATGATGGGCATGGTGCATTGTGATGACAGGGTTCATGGAGCATTGAGATGAAAAGTGGCATGGAGCATTGTGATTACAGGGTTCTTGGAGCATTGTGATGAAAAGGGCTTGGAGCATTGTGATGAGAAGGCCATGGAGCCTTCTGATGACCTGTGTCATGGAGATTTTGATGACAAGGGCATGAAGCATTGTTGTAACAGGGGTCTTAGAACATTGTGATTGCAAGGGTTATGGAGCCTTGTGATAAGAAGGCCGTGGAACATTGTGATGGCTGGGGTCATGGAGCATTCTTATGACAGTGGCAATGGAGCATTGTGATGCCAAGGGCATGGAGCACTGCTCTGAATAATTTCATGGATTATTGTGATGAGAGTGGGCATGGAGCATTGTGATGACAAGGGCATGGAACACTGTGATGCATGCGTCATGTAGGATTGTAACGACAAGGGCATGGAGAATTGTGATGACAAGAGCCTGTAACATTGTGATGAGAAGTGTCATGGAGCATTGTGATGACAAAGATGTAGAGAATTGTGATGACAAGTGACATGGAGCATTGTGATGACCAGAGCATGGACCATTTGTCTGACAAGTTTCATGGATTATTGTGATGACAAATGTCATGGAGCATTTTGATGACAAGGGCGTGAGGCCTTGTGATGGGAAGAGAAGGGAGCATTGTGATGACAAGGTTTGTGGAGCATTGTGATTACAAGCGCAAGTCACATTTTGATGCAATGGGTCATGGAGAACTGTGCTGACAAGGGTATGCAGCTTTGTGATGACATGGGTCATGGATCATTGAGATGAAAAGGTGCATGGAACATTGTGATTACAGTGGCTTAGGAGCTTTGTGATGACAGAGGTCATGGATCATTTTGATTTGCTTGTGATGACAATAGCCTGAAGCATTTTGATGATGGGCATGGTCCATTGTGATGACAGGTGTAATGGAGCATTGAGATGAAAAGGGGCATGGGGCATTGTGATTACAGGGGTATAGGAGCATTGTGATGACAAGAGCATGGAACACTGTGATGAAAAGTGCTTCGAGCCTTTTCATGACATGTTTCAAGGAGCATTCTGATGACGAATGTCAGAGAGAATTGTGATGACAACTCTCTTGAGCATTATGATGACAAAGATCATGGATCACTGTGCTGACAGGTGTCATGGAGCATTGTGATGAGAAGGTCATAGAGCATTGGGCTGAAAATATTCATGGAGTATTGTGGTGACAGGGGTCATGGATGCTTTTGATAGCAAGGGAATGGAGCATTGTGATGAAACGGTTCTGGAGCATTGTGATGACACGGTTCTGGAGCATTGTGATGAGAAGACCATGGAGCCTTGTGATGACAAGTCTAATGGAGCATTCTGATGAAAAGGGTCATGGAGCAATGTGATTACAGGGTCCTGGAGCATTGTAATGACAAGATCAAGGAGCATTGTGATGAGAATTAGATGGAGCATTCTCATGATTTGTGTCATTGAGTTTTGTGATGACAAGGGCATGGACCATTGTGATTGCAGGTGTCTTGCAGCATTGTGATGAAAACGGTCATGGAGCCTTGTGAGGAGAAGGCCGTGGGATATTATGATAGCAGGGGTCATGGAGCATTGTTATGACGGGGGTAATGGAGCATTGTGAAGAAAAGGGCACGGAACATAGGTCTATAAAATTTCATGGATTATTGTGATGACAGGGGGCATGGAGCATTTTGATGACAAGGGCTCGGAACACTGTGATACATGGGTCATGGTGGATTGTAACGACATGGGCATGGAGCATTGTGATGAGAAGGGCATCGAGAATTGTGATGACAAGCGTCATGGAGCTTTGTGAGGACAACGGCATGGAGCAATATGATGACACGTTTCAGGGAGCATTGTGATGCCAAAAGTATTGGAGCTGTGTGGTAACAAATGTCATGGAGCAGTTTGATGACAAGGGCATGGTGCATTGTGATGAGAAGGGCAGGGAACATTGTGATGACAGGTGGTATGGAACATTGTGTTGTCAGGGCTCATGGAGCATTGTGATGATATGTGCATGTAGCATGGTGATGACAGGTGTCATGGAACAGTGTGAGATGACAAGTGTTTTGAGCATTGTGATGACATACATCTTGGATCATTGAGATGACAAGGGCATGGAGTAGTGTGATGACAAGCATCATGGAGCATTGTGATGAGTGTGTTATGGAACTTTGTGATCACAAGGGTTTGGAGCATAGTGATGACAGAAGTCATGGATCATTTTGATTTCAAGGAGCATGGAACATTGTAATGACAAGGGCATGAAGCAATGTGATCCCAAGTTTCAGGGAGGATTGTGATGACAATGGTAATGGAGTATTGTGATGAGAATCACATGGAGCACTGTGATGACAAGGTCATGTAGCATTTTGCTGACAAAGGCATGGAGCATTGTGATGACAAGTGTCATGGAACATTGTGATAACAGGGGTCATAGAGCATTAGGATGACAAGAGCATGGACCATTTTGATGAGAAGAGTCATGGAGCATTTTGATGACAAGAGCCACAGATCATTGTGTTGTCAGGTGTCATTGAGCGTTGTGATGACAGTGGTCATGGAGGATTGCCCTGAAAATGTTCTTGGAGAATTGTGAACACAAGAGAATGGTGCATTGTGGTGACAATATCGTGGAGCATTGTGATGAGATGACCATGGAGTCTTTTGATGACAAGTCTCATGGAGCAAGCTGATGGAAAGGGGCATGGAGCATTGTGATTACAGTTGTCTTGGAGCATTGTGATGACAAGAGCATGGTGCATTGTGATGAGAAGTCCATGGAACATTCTGATGACATGCATCTTGGAGCTTTGTGATGACAATGGCAAGAGGAATTGTGATTACAGGGATCTTGGAGCATTGTGTGGAAAAGGGCATGGTTCAATGTGATGACAAAGGCATGGAGCCTTGTCATGACAGAGTTCAAGGAGAATACTGACGACATGTGTCAGGGAGCATTGTGATGACAAGTGTCTTGGTGCACTGTGATGAGAAGCGTCATGGAGCCTTGTGATAACCGGGGTCTTGGAGCATTGTGATGAAAAGTGAATAAATCATTGTGATGAAAAAGGCATGGTGCCTTGTCATGACAGGGTTCAAGGAGCACCCTGATGACAAGTGTTAGGGAGCATTGTGATGAAAAGTGTATTGAGCATTGTGATGACAAAGTTCATGGAGCATTGTGATGGGAAGTACATGGATAATTGGGATTATGAGTGTCATGGGGTGTTGTGATGACAAGTGTTATGGAACATTGTGATCACAAGGGTTTGGAGCATTGTGATGACAAAGGTCATGGAGAATTTTGATTTCATTGTGATGACAACATCATGAAGCATTATGATGAAGGGCATGGTGCATTGTGATGATAGGGTTCATGGAGCACTGAGATGAAAAGTGTCATGGATCATTGTTATGACAGGGGTCTTGGAGCATTGTGATGACAAGGGCATGGAGCATTGTGATGACAAGGGCCATTGAGAAGTTTGATGACAACGTCGTGAAGCACTGTGATTACAACCGCATGTACCTAACTATGACAGGGGTCATGGAGCCTTGAGATTACAAATGCATGGAGAATGGTGATGACAAGAGCATGTAACATTGTGATGAGAAGTGTTTTGGAGCATTGTGATAACAAGGACGTGGAGAATTGTGATGACAAGGGACATGGAGCATTGAGAGGACCAGGGCATGGAGCACTGTGATGACAAGACCGTGGAGCATTGTGATGAGAAGACCATGGATAATTGTGATGACGAGTGTCATGGAGCACTGTAATGATAATGGGCATGGAGCATTGTGAGGACAGGTGTCATGGAGCCTTGTGATGACAGGGGTCAGGGAGCATTGTGATGACAAGTGTCATGGAGCATTCTGAGGACAAGCTTGTGGAGTATTGTGATGACAATGGCATGGAGCATTGTGATGGAAAGGGCATGGATCACTGTGATGAAAAAGGCATGGATGCTTTTCATGACAGGATTCAAGGAGCATTCCGACGACAAGTGTCAGGGAGCATTGTGATAACAAGTGTATTGAGCATTGTGATGGCAAAGGTCATGGAGCATTGAGATGACAAGGGCATGGAGTATTGTGATGACATGCATCATGGAGCGTTGTGATGACAAGTGTTATGGAACATTGTGATCACACGGGTTTGGAGCATTGCGATGACAGAGTTCATGGATCATATTGATTTCAAGGAGCATGGATCTTTGTGATGACCAGGGCATGAAGCAATGTGAACCCAAGATGCATGGAGGATTGTGATGACAATGGTAACGGAGGAATGTGATGACAAGTGAATGGAGCATTGTGATGAAAAGGTCATGTAGCCTTTTGCTGACAAAGGCATGGAGCATTGATATGACAAGTGTCATGGAGCACTGTGATGACAAACGTCACGTAGCATTGTGATTACAGGGGTCATGGAGCATTGAGATGACACGGCCAAGGATCATTCTGTTGACCAATTTTATGGAGAATTTTGATTACAAGTGTCTCGGATCATTGTGTTGTCAGAAGTCATGGAGCGTTGTGATGAGAGTGGTCATGGAGCATTGGGATGACATGGGTCATGGAGCATTGTGATCATAATGTCATGGAGCATTGGGCTGAAAATGTTCATGGAATATTGTGATGACAGGTGTCATGGAGCATTGTGATGACAAGGAAATGGAGCATTTTGATGACAATGTCCTGGAGCTATAATGAGAAGACCATGGAGCCATGTGATGACAAGTCTCATGGAGCAATCTCAAGAAAAGCGGCAGGGAGCATTGTGATTACTGTGGTCTTGGAGCATTGTGATGAATAGGGCATGGAGCATTGTGATGAAAAACGTATGGAGCCTTGACATGACAGGGTTCCAAGAGCATATTGACATCAAGTGTCAGGTACCATTGTGATGACAAGTGTATTGAGCATGGTGATGCCAAAGCTCATGGAGCATTGTGATGAGAAGACCATGGATAATTTTGATGACGAGCATCATGGGGCGTTGTGAGACAAGTGTTATGGAACATTGTGATCACAACGGATTGGAGCCTTGTGGTGACAGAGGTCATGGAGCATTTTGAGTTCATTCTGATGACAATAGCATAAAGCACTATGATGATGGGCATGGTGCATTGTGATGACAGGGTTCATGGAGCATTGAGATGAAAAGTGGCATGGAGCATTGTGATTACAGGGTTCTTGGAGCATTGTGATGACAAGGGCTTGGAGCATTGTGATGAGAAGGCCATGGAGCCTTCTGATGACCTGTGTCATGGAGATTTTGATGACAAGGGCATGAAGCATTGTTGTAACAGGGGTCTTAGAGCATTGTGATTGCAAGGGTTATGGAGCCTTGTGATAAGAAGGCCGTGGAACATTGTGATGGCTGGGGTCATGGAGCATTGTTATGACAGTGGCAATGGAGCATTGTGATGCCAAGGGCATGGAGCACTGCTCTGAATAATTTCATGGATTATTGTGATGAGAGTGGGCATGGAGCATTGTGATGACAAGGGCATGGAACACTGTGATACATGGGTCATGTAGGATTGTAACGACAAGGGCATGGAGAATTGTGATGACAAGAGCCTGTAACATTGTGATGAGAAGTGTCATGGAGCATTGTGATGACAAAGATGTAGAGAATTGTGATGACAAGTGACATGGAGCATTGTGATGACCAGAGCATGGACCATTTGTCTGACAAGTTTCATGGATTATTGTGATGACAAATGTCATGGAGCATTTTGATGACAAGGGCGTGGGGCCTTGTGATGGGAAGAGAAGGGAGCATTGTGATGACAAAGTTTGTGGAGCATTGTGATTACAAGCGCAAGTCACATTTTGATGCAATGGGTCATGGAGAACTGTGCTGACAAGGGTATGCAGCTTTGTGATGACATGGGTCATGGATCATTGAGATGAAAAGGTGCATGGAACATTGTGATTACAGTGGCTTAGGAGCTTTGTGATGACAGAGGTCATGGATCATTTTGATTTGCTTGTGATGACAATAGCCTGAAGCATTATGATGATGGGCATGGTCCATTGTGATGACAGGTGTAATGGAGCATTGAGATGAAAAGGGGCATGGGGCATTGTGATTACAGGGGTATAGGAGCATTGTGATGACAAGAGCATGGAACACTGTGATGAAAAGTGCTTCGAGCCTTTTCATGACATGTTTCAAGGAGCATTCTGATGACGAATGTCAGAGAGAATTGTGATGACAACTCTCTTGAGCATTATGATGACAAAGATCATGGATCACTGTGCTGACAGGTGTCATGGAGCATTGTGATGAGAAGGTCATAGAGCATTGGGCTGAAAATATTCATGGAGTATTGTGGTGACAGGGGTCATGGATCCTTTTGATAGCAAGGGAATGGAGCATTGTGATGAAACGGTTCTGGAGCATTGTGATGACACGGTTCTGGAGCATTGTGATGAGAAGACCATGGAGCCTTGTGATGACAAGTCTAATGGAGCATTCTGATGAAAAGGGTCATGGAGCAATGTGATTACAGGGTCCTGGAGCATTGTAATGACAAGATCAAGGAGCATTGTGATGAGAATTAGATGGAGCATTCTCATGATTTGTGTCATTGTGTTTTGTGATGACAAGGGCATGGACCATTGTGATTGCAGGTGTCTTGCAGCACTGTGATGACAAGGTCATGTAGCATTTTGCTGACAAAGGCATGGAGCATTGTGATGACAAGTGTCATGGAACATTGTGATAACAGGGGTCATAGAGCATTAGGATGACAAGAGCATGGACCATTTTGATGAGAAGAGTCATGGAGCATTTTGATGACAAGAGCCACAGATCATTGTGTTGTCAGGAGTCATTGAGCGTTGTGATGACAGTGGTCATGGAGGATTGCCCTGAAAATGTTCTTGGAGCATTGTGAACACAAGGGAATGGTGCATTGTGGTGACAATATCGTGGAGCATTGTGATGAGATGACCATGGAGTCTTTTGATGACAAGTCTCATGGAGCAAGCTGATGGAAAGGGGCATGGAGCATTGTGATTACAGTTGTCTTGGAGCATTGTGATGACAAGAGCATGGTGCATTGTGATGAGAAGTCCATGGAACATTCTGATGACATGCATCTTGGAGCTTTGTGATGACAATGGCAAGAGGAATTGTGATTACAGGGATCTTGGAGCATTGTGTGGAAAAGGGCATGGTTCAATGTGATGACAAAGGCATGGAGCCTTGTCATGACAGAGTTCAAGGAGAATACTGACGACATGTGTCAGGGAGCATTGTGATGACAAGTGTCTTGGTGCACTGTGATGAGAAGCGTCATGGAGCCTTGTGATAACCGGGGTCTTGGAGCATTGTGATGAAAAGTGAATAAATCATTGTGATGAAAAAGGCATGGTGCCTTGTCATGACAGGGTTCAAGGAGCACCCTGATGACAAGTGTTAGGGAGCATTGTGATGAAAAGTGTATTGAGCATTGTGATGACAAAGTTCATGGAGCATTGTGATGGGAAGTACATGGATAATTGGGATTACGAGTGTCATGGGGTGTTGTGATGACAAGTGTTATGGAACATTGTGATCACAAGGGTTTGGAGCATTGTGATGACAAAGGTCTTGGAGAATTTGGATTTCATTGTGATGACAACATCATGAAGCATTATGATGAAGGGCATGGTGCATTGTGATGATAGGGTTCATGGAGCACTGAGATGAAAACTGTCATGGATCATTGTTATGACAGGGGTCTTGGAGCATTGTGATGACAAGGGCATGGAGCATTGTGATGACAAGGGCCATTGAGAAGTTTGATGACAACGTCGTGAAGCACTGTGATTACAACCGCATGTACCTAACTATGACAGGGGTCATGGAGCATTTAGATTACAAATGCATGGAGAATGGTGATGACAAGAGCATGTAACATTGTGATGAGAAGTGTTTTGGAGCATTGTGATAACAAGGACGTGGAGAATTGTGATGACAAGGGACATGGAGCATTGAGAGGACCAGGGCATGGAGCACTGTGATGACAAGACCGTGGAGCATTGTGATGAGAAGACCATGGATAATTGTGATGACGAGTGTCGTGGAGCACTGTAATGATAATGGGCATGGAGCATTGTGAGGACCGGTGTCATGGAGCCTTGTGATGACAGGGGTCAGGGAGCATTGTGATGACAAGTGTCATGGAGCATTCTGAGGACAAGTTGTGGAGTATTGTGATGACAATGGCATGGAGCATTGTGATGGAAAGGGCATGGATCACTGTGATGAAAAAGGCATGGATGCTTTTCATGACAGGATTCAAGGAGCATTCCGACGACAAGAGTCAGGGAGCATTGTGATAACAAGTGTATTGAGCATTGTGATGGCAAAGGTCATGGAGCATTGAGATGACAAGGGCATGGAGTATTGTGATGACAGGCATCATGGAGCGTTGTGATGACAAGTGTTATGGAACATTGTGATCACACGGGTTTGGAGCATTGCGATGACAGAGTTCATGGATCATATTGATTTCAAGGAGCATGTATCTTTGTGATGACCAGGGCATGAAGCAATGTGAACCCAAGATGCATGGAGGATTGTGATGACAAGGGTAACGGAGGAATGTGATGACAAGTGAATGGAGCATTGTGATGAAAAGGTCATGTAGCGTTTTGCTGACAAAGGCATGGAGCATTGATATGACAAGTGTCATGGAGCACTGTGATGACAAACGTCACGTAGCATTGTGATTACAGGGGTCATGGAGCATTGAGATGACACGGCCAAGGATCATTCTGTTGACAAATTTTATGGAGAATTTGGATTACAAGTGTCTCGGATCATTGTGTTGTCAGAAGTCATGGAGCGTTGTGATGAGAGTGGTCATGGAGCATTGGGATGACATGGGTCATGGAGCATTGTGATCATAATGTCATGGAGCATTGGGCTTAAAATGTTCATGGAATATTGTGATGACAGGTGTCATGGAGCATTGTGATGACAAGGGAATGGAGCATTTTGATGACAATGTCCTGGAGCTATAATGAGAAGACCATGGAGCCATGTGATGACAAGTCTCATGGAGCATTCTCACGAAAAGCGGCATGGAGCATTGTGATTACTGTGGTCTTGGAGCATTGTGATGAATAGGGCATGGAGCATTGTGATGAAAAACGCATGGAGCCTTGCCATGACAGGGTTCCAAGAGCATATTGACATCAAGTGTCAGGTACCATTGTGATGACAAGTGTATTGAGCATGGTGATGCCAAAGCTCATGGAGCATTGTGATGAGAAGACCATGGATAATTTTGATGACGAGCATCATGGGGCGTTGTGAGACAAGTGTTATGGAACATTGTGATCACAACGGATTGGAGCCTTGTGATGACAGAGGTCATGGAGTATTTTGAGTTCATTCTGATGACAATAGCATAAAGCACTATGATGTTGGGCATGGTGCATTGTGATGACAGGGTTCATGGAGCATTGAGATGAAAAGTGGCATGGAGCATTGTGATTACAGGGTTCTTGGAGCATTGTGATGACAAGGGCTTGGAGCATTGTGATGAGAAGGCCATGGAGCCTTCTGATGACCTGTGTCATGGAGATTTTGATGACAAGGGCATGAAGCATTGTTGTAACAGGGGTCTTAGAGTATTGTGATTGCAAGGGTTATGGAGCCTTGTGATAAGAAGGCCGTGGAACATTGTGATGGCTGGGGTCATGGAACATTGTTATGACAGTGGCAATGGAGCATTGTGATGCCAAGGGCATGGAGCACTGCTCTGAATAATTTCATGGATTATTGTGATGAGAGTGGGCATGGAGCATTGTGATGACAAGGGCATGGAAAACTGTGATAAATGGGTCATGTAGGATTGTAACGACAAGGGCATGGAGAATTGTGATGACAAGAGCCTGTAACATTGTGATGAGAAGTGTCATGGAGCATTGTGATGACAAAGATGTAGAGAATTGTGATGACAAGTGACATGGAGCATTGTGATGACCAGAGCATGGACCATTTGTCTGACAAGTTTCATGGATTATTGTGATGACAAATGTCATGGAGCATTTTGATGACAAGGGCGTGGGGCCTTGTGGTGGGAAGAGAAGGGAGCATTGTGATGACAAGGTTTGTGGAGCATTGTGATTACAAGCGCAAGTCACATTTTGATGCAATGGGTCATGGAGAACTGTGCTGACAAGGGTATGCAGCTTTGTGATGACATGGGTCATGGATCATTGAGATGAAAAGGTGCATGGAACATTGTGATTACAGTGGCTTAGGAGCTTTGTGATGACAGAGGTCATGGATCATTTTGATTTGCTTGTGATGACAATAGCCTGAAGCATTATGATGATGGGCATGGTCCATTGTGATGACAGGTGTAATGGAGCATTGAGATGAAAAGGGGCATGGGGCATTGTGATTACAGGGGTATAGGAGCATTGTGATGACAAGAGCATGGAACATTGTGATGAAAAGTGCTTCGAGCCTTTTCATGACATGTTTCAAGGAGCATTCTGATGACGAATGTCAGAGAGAATTGTGATGACAACTCTCTTGAGCATTATGATGACAAAGATCATGGATCACTGTGCTGACAGGTGTCATGGAGCATTGTGATGAGAAGGTCATAGAGCATTGGGCTGAAAATATTCATGGAGTATTGTGGTGACAGGGGTCATGGATCCTTTTGATAGCAAGGGAATGGAGCATTTTGATGAAACGGTTCTGGAGCATTGTGATGACACGGTTCTGGAGCATTGTGATGAGAAGACCATGGAGCCTTGTGATGACATGTCTAATGGAGCATTCTGATGAAAAGGGTCATGGAGCAATGTGATTACAGGGTCCTGGAGCATTGTAATGACAAGATCAAGGAGCATTGTGATGAGAATTAGATGGAGCATTCTCATGATTTGTGTCATTGTGTTTTGTGATGACAAGGGCATGGACCATTGTGATTGCAGGTGTCTTGCAGCACTGTGATGACAAGGTCATGTAGCATTTTGCTGACAAAGGCATGGAGCATTGTGATGACAAGTGTCATGGAACATTGTGATAACAGGGGTCATAGAGCATTAGGATGACAAGAGCATGGACCATTTTGATGAGAAGAGTCATGGAGCATTTTGATGACAAGAGCCACAGATCATTGTGTTGTCAGGAGTCATTGAGCGTTGTGATGACAGTGGTCATGGAGGATTGCCCTGAAAATGTTCTTGGAGCATTGTGAACACAAGGGAATGGTGCATTGTGGTGACAATATCGTGGAGCATTGTGATGAGATGACCATGGAGTCTTTTGATGACAAGTCTCATGGATCAAGCTGATGGAAAGGGGCATGGAGCATTGTGATTACAGTTGTCTTGGAGCATTGTGATGACAAGAGCATGGTGCATTGTGATGAGAAGTCCATGGAACATTCTGATGACATGCATCTTGGAGCTTTGTGATGACAATGGCAAGAGGAATTGTGATTACAGGGATCTTGGAGCATTGTGTGGAAAAGGGCATGGTTCAATGTGATGACAAAGGCATGGAGCCTTGTCATGACAGAGTTCAAGGAGAATACTGACGACATGTGTCAGGGAGCATTGTGATGACAAGTGTCTTGGTGCACTGTGATGAGAAGCGTCATGGAGCCTTGTGATAACCGGGGTCTTGGAGCATTGTGATGAAAAGTGAATAAATCATTGTGATGAAAAAGGCATGGTGCCTTGTCATGACAGGGTTCAAGGAGCACCCTGATGACAAGTGTTAGGGAGCATTGTGATGAAAAGTGTATTGAGCATTGTGATGACAAAGTTCATGGAGCATTGTGATGGGAAGTACATGGATAATTGGGATTACGAGTGTCATGGGGTGTTGTGATGACAAGTGTTATGGAACATTGTGATCACAAGGGTTTGGAGCATTGTGATGACAAAGGTCTTGGAGAATTTGGATTTCATTGTGATGACAACATCATGAAGCATTATGATGAAGGGCATGGTGCATTGTGATGATAGGGTTCATGGAGCACTGAGATGAAAACTGTCATGGATCATTGTTATGACAGGGGTCTTGGAGCATTGTGATGACAAGGGCATGGAGCATTGTGATGACAAGGGCCATTGAGAAGTTTGATGACAACGTCGTGAAGCACTGTGATTACAACCGCATGTACCTAACTATGACAGGGGTCATGGAGCATTGAGATTACAAATGCATGGAGAATGGTGATGACAAGAGCATGTAACATTGTGATGAGAAGTGTTTTGGAGCATTGTGATAACAAGGACGTGGAGAATTGTGATGACAAGGGACATGGAGCATTGAGAGGACCAGGGCATGGAGCACTGTGATGACAAGACCGTGGAGCATTGTGATGAGAAGACCATGGATAATTGTGATGACGAGTGTCGTGGAGCACTGTAATGATAATGGGCATGGAGCATTGTGAGGACCGGTGTCATGGAGCCTTGTGATGACAGGGGTCAGGGAGCATTGTGATGACAAGTGTCATGGAGCATTCTGAGGACAAGTTGTGGAGTATTGTGATGACAATGGCATGGAGCATTGTGATGGAAAGGGCATGGATCACTGTGATGAAAAAGGCATGGATGCTTTTCATGACAGGATTCAAGGAGCATTCCGACGACAAGAGTCAGGGAGCATTGTGATAACAAGTGTATTGAGCATTGTGATGGCAAAGGTCATGGAGCATTGAGATGACAAGGGCATGGAGTATTGTGATGACAGGCATCATGGAGCGTTGTGATGACAAGTGTTATGGAACATTGTGATCACACGGGTTTGGAGCATTGCGATGACAGAGTTCATGGATCATATTGATTTCAAGGAGCATGGATCTTTGTGATGACCAGGGCATGAAGCAATGTGAACCCAAGATGCATGGAGGATTGTGATGACAAGGGTAACGGAGGAATGTGATGACAAGTGAATGGAGCATTGTGATGAAAAGGTCATGTAGCGTTTTGCTGACAAAGGCATGGAGCATTGATATGACAAGTGTCATGGAGCACTGTGATGACAAACGTCACGTAGCATTGTGATTACAGGGGTCATGGAGCATTGAGATGACACGGCCAAGGATCATTCTGTTGACAAATTTTATGGAGAATTTGGATTACAAGTGTCTCGGATCATTGTGTTGTCAGAAGTCATGGAGCGTTGTGATGAGAGTGGTCATGGAGCATTGGGATGACATGGGTCATGGAGCATTGTGATCATAATGTCATGGAGCATTGGGCTTAAAATGTTCATGGAATATTGTGATGACAGGTGTCATGGAGCATTGTGATGACAAGGGAATGGAGCATTTTGATGACAATGTCCTGGAGCTATAATGAGAAGACCATGGAGCCATGTGATGACAAGTCTCATGGAGCATTCTCACGAAAAGCGGCATGGAGCATTGTGATTACTGTGGTCTTGGAGCATTGTGATGAATAGGGCATGGAGCATTGTGATGAAAAACGCATGGAGCCTTGCCATGACAGGGTTCCAAGAGCATATTGACATCAAGTGTCAGGTACCATTGTGATGACAAGTGTATTGAGCATGGTGATGCCAAAGCTCATGGAGCATTGTGATGAGAAGACCATGGATAATTTTGATGACGAGCATCATGGGGCGTTGTGAGACAAGTGTTATGGAACATTGTGATCACAACGGATTGGAGCCTTGTGATGACAGAGGTCATGCAGCATTTTGAGTTCATTCTGATGACAATAGCATAAAGCACTATGATGATGGGCATGGTGCATTGTGATGACAGGGTTCATGGAGCATTGAGATGAAAAGTGGCATGGAGCATTGTGATTACAGGGTTCTTGGAGCATTGTGATGACAAGGGCTTGGAGCATTGTGATGAGAAGGCCATGGAGCCTTCTGATGACCTGTGTCATGGAGATTTTGATGACAAGGGCATGAAGCATTGTTGTAACAGGGGTCTTAGAGTATTGTGATTGCAAGGGTTATGGAGCCTTGTGATAAGAAGGCCGTGGAACATTGTGATGGCTGGGGTCATGGAGCATTGTTATGACAGTGGCAATGGAGCATTGTGATGCCAAGGGCATGGAGCACTGCTCTGAATAATTTCATGGATTATTGTGATGAGAGTGGGCATGGAGCATTGTGATGACAAGGGCATGGAACACTGTGATACATGGGTCATGTAGGATTGTAACGACAAGGGCATGGAGAATTGTGATGACAAGAGCCTGTAACATTGTGATGAGAAGTGTCATGGAGCATTGTGATGACAAAGATGTAGAGAATTGTGATGACAAGTGACATGGAGCATTGTGATGACCAGAGCATGGACCATTTGTCTGACAAGTTTCATGGATTATTGTGATGACAAATGTCATGGAGCATTTTGATGACAAGGGCGTGGGGCCTTGTGATGGGAAGAGAAGGGAGCATTGTGATGACAAGGTTTGTGGAGCATTGTGATTACAAGCGCAAGTCACATTTTGATGCAATGGGTCATGGAGAACTGTGCTGACAAGGGTATGCAGCTTTGTGATGACATGGGTCATGGATCATTGAGATGAAAAGGTGCATGGAACATTGTGATTACAGTGGCTTAGGAGCTTTGTGATGACAGAGGTCATGGATCATTTTGATTTGCTTGTGATGACAATAGCCTGAAGCATTATGATGATGGGCATGGTCCATTGTGATGACAGGTGTAATGGAGCATTGAGATGAAAAGGGGCATGGGGCATTGTGATTACAGGGGTATAGGAGCATTGTGATGACAAGAGCATGGAACATTGTGATGAAAAGTGCTTCGAGCCTTTTCATGACATGTTTCAAGGAGCATTCTGATGACGAATGTCAGAGAGAATTGTGATGACAACTCTCTTGAGCATTATGATGACAAAGATCATGGATCACTGTGCTGACAGGTGTCATGGAGCATTGTGATGACAAGTGTCATGGAGCATTCTGAGGACAAGCTTGTGGAGTATTGTGATGACAATGGCATGGAGCATTGTGATGGAAAGGGCATGGATCACTGTGATGAAAAAGGCATGGATGCTTTTCATGACAGGATTCAAGGAGCATTCCGACGACAAGTGTCAGGGAGCATTGTGATAACAAATGTATTGAGCATTGTGATGGCAAAGGTCATGGAGCACTGAGATGACAAGGGCATGGAGTATTGTGATGACAGGCATCATGGAGCGTTGTGATGACAAGTGTTATGGAACATTGTGATCACACGGGTTTGGAGCATTGCGATGACAGAGTTCATGGATCATATTGATTTCAAGGAGCATGGATCTTTGTGATGACCAGGGCATGAAGCAATGTGAACCCAAGATGCATGGAGGATTGTGATGACAATGGTAACGGAGGAATGTGATGACAAGTGAATGGAGCATTGTGATGAAAAGGTCATGTAGCCTTTTGCTGACAAAGGCATGGAGCATTGATATGACAAGTGTCATGGAGCACTGTGATGACAAACGTCACGTAGCATTGTGATTACAGGGGTCATGGAGCATTGAGATGACACGGCCAAGGATCATTCTGTTGACAAATTTTATGGAGAATTTTGATTACAAGGGTCTCCCATCATTGTGTTGTCAGAAGTCATGGAGCGTTGTGATGAGAGTGGTCATGGAGCATTGGGATGACATGGGTCATGGAGCATTGTGATCATAATGTCATGGAGCATTGGGCTGAAAATGTTCATGGAATATTGTGATGACAGGTGTCATGGAGCATTGTGATGACAAGGGAATGGAGCATTTTGATGACAATGTCCTGGAGCTATAATGAGAAGACCATGGAGCCATGTGATGACAAGTCTCATGGAGCATTCTCACGAAAAGCGGCATGGAGCATTGTGATTACTGTGGTCTTGGAGCATTGTGATGAATAGGGCATGGAGCATTGTGATGAAAAACGTATGGAGCCTTGACATGACAGGGTTCCAAGAGCATATTGACATCAATTGTCAGGTACCATTGTGATGACAAGTGTATTGAGCATGGTGATGCCAAAGCTCATGGAGCATTGTGATGAGAAGACCATGGATAATTTTGATGACGAGCATCATGGGGCGTTGTGAGACAAGTGTTATGGAACATTGTGATCACAACGGATTGGAGCCTTGTGATGACAGGGGTCATGGAGCATTTTGAGTTCATTCTGATGACAATAGCATAAAGCACTATGATGATGGGCATGGTGCATTGTGATGACAGGGTTCATGGAGCATTGAGATGAAAAGTGGCATGGAGCATTGTGATTACAGGGTTCTTGGAGCATTGTGATGACAAGGGCTTGGAGCATTGTGATGAGAAGGCCATGGAGCCTTCTGATGACCTGTGTCATGGAGATTTTGATGACAAGGGCATGAAGCATTGTTGTAACAGGGGTCTTAGAGCATTGTGATTGCAAGGGTTATGGAGCCTTGTGATAAGAAGGCCGTGGAACATTGTGATGGCTGGGGTCATGGAGCATTGTTATGACAGTGGCAATGGAGCATTGTGATGCCAAGGGCATGGAGCACTGCTCTGAATAATTTCATGGATTATTGTGATGAGAGTGGGCATGGAGCATTGTGATGACAAGGGCATGGAACACTGTGATACATGGGTCTTGTAGGATTGTAACGACAAGGGCATGGAGAATTGTGATGACAAGAGCCTGTAACATTGTGATGAGAAGTGTCATGGAGCATTGTGATGACAAAGATGTAGAGAATTGTGATGACAAGTGACATGGAGCATTGTGATGACCAGAGCATGGACCATTTGTCTAACAAGTTTCATGGATTATTGTGATGACAAATGTCATGGAGCATTTTGATGACAAGGGCGTGGGGCCTTGTGATGGGAAGAGAAGGGAGCATTGTGATGACAAGGTTTGTGGAGCATTGTGATTACAAGCGCAAGTCACATTTTGATGCAATGGGTCATGGAGAACTGTGCTGACAAGGGTATGCAGCTTTGTGATGACATGGGTCATGGATCATTGAGATGAAAAGGTGCATGGAACATTGTGATTACAGTGGCTTAGGAGCTTTGTGATGACAGAGGTCATGGATCATTTTGATTTGCTTGTGATGACAATAGCCTGAAGCATTATGATGATGGGCATGGTCCATTGTGATGACAGGTGTAATGGAGCATTGAGATGAAAAGGGGCATGGGGCATTGTGATTACAGGGGTATAGGAGCATTGTGATGACAAGAGCATGGAACATTGTGATGAAAAGTGCTTCGAGCCTTTTCATGACATGTTTCAAGGAGCATTCTGATGACGAATGTCAGAGAGAATTGTGATGACAACTCTCTTGAGCATTATGATGACAAAGATCATGGATCACTGTGCTGACAGGTGTCATGGAGCATTGTGATGAGAAGGTCATAGAGCATTGGGCTGAAAATATTCATGGAGTATTGTGGTGACAGGGGTCATGGATCCTTTTGATAGCAAGGGAATGGAGCATTGTGATGAAACGGTTCTGGAGCATTGTGATGACACGGTTCTGGAGCATTGTGATGAGAAGACCATGGAGCCTTGTGATGACAAGTCTAATGGAGCATTCTGATGAAAAGGGTCATGGAGCAATGTGATTACAGGGTCCTGGAGCATTGTAATGACAAGATCAAGGAGCATTG
Organism: Mesoplodon densirostris; assembly: GCF_025265405.1. Classification (NCBI taxonomy): domain Eukaryota; kingdom Metazoa; phylum Chordata; class Mammalia; order Artiodactyla; family Ziphiidae; genus Mesoplodon; species Mesoplodon densirostris. The sequence goes on from NC_082682.1 coordinate 7,054,858, forward strand.
TGATGAGAATTAGATGGAGCATTCTCATGATTTGTGTCATTTAGTTTTGTGATGACAAGGGCATGGACCATTGTGATTGCAGGTGTCTTGCAGCACTGTGATGACAAGGTCATGTAGCATTTTGCTGACAAAGGCATGGAGCATTGTGATGACAAGTGTCATGGAACATTGTGATAACAGGCGTCATAGAGCATTAGGATGACAAGAGCATGGACCATTTTGATGAGAAGAGTCATGGAGCATTTTGATGACAAGAGCCACAGATCATTGTGTTGTCAGGAGTCATTGAGCGTTGTGATGACAGTGGTCATGGAGGATTGGGCTGAAAATGTTCTTGGAGCATTGTGAACACAAGGGAATGGTGCATTGTGGTGACAATATCGTGGAGCATTGTGATGAGATGACCATGGAGTCTTTTGATGACAAGTCTCATGGAGCAAGCTGATGGAAAGGGGCATGGAGCATTGTGATTACAGTTGTCTTGGAGCATTGTGATGACAAGAGCATGGTGCATTGTGATGAGAAGTCCATGGAACATTCTGATGACATGCATATTGGAGCTTTGTGATGACAATGGCAAGAGGAATTGTGATTACAGGGATCTTGGAGCATTGTGTGGAAAAGGGCATGGTTCAATGTGATGACAAAGGCATGGAGCCTTGTCATGACAGAGTTCAAGGAGAATACTGACGACATGTGTCAGGGAGCATTGTGATGACAAGTGTCTTGGTGCACTGTGATGAGAAGCGTCATGGAGCCTTGTGATAACCGGGGTCTTGGAGCATTGTGATGAAAAGTGAATAAATCATTGTGATGAAAAAGGCATGGTGCCTTGTCATGACAGGGTTCAAGGAGCACCCTGATGACAAGTGTTAGGGAGCATTGTGATGAAAAGTGTATTGAGCATTGTGATGACAAAGTTCATGGAGCATTGTGATGGGAAGTACATGGATAATTGGGATTACGAGTGTCATGGGGTGTTGTGATGACAAGTGTTATGGAACATTGTGATCACAAGGGTGTGGAGCATTGTGATGACAAAGGTCTTGGAGAATTTTGATTTCATTGTGATGACAACATCATGAAGCATTATGATGAAGGGCATGGTGCATTGTGATGATAGGGTTCATGGAGCACTGAGATGAAAAGTGTCATGGATCATTGTTATGACAGGGGTCTTGGAGCATTGTGATGACAAGGGCATGGAGCATTGTGATGACAAGGGCCATTGAGAAGTTTGATGACAACGTCGTGAAGCACTGTGATTACAACCGCATGTACCTAACTATGACAGGGGTCATGGAGCATTGAGATTACAAATGCATGGAGAATGGTGATGACAAGAGCATGTAACATTGTGATGAGAAGTGTTTTGGAGCATTGTGATAACAAGGACGTGGAGAATTGTGATGACAAGGGACATGGAGCATTGAGAGGACCAGGGCATGGAGCACTGTGATGACAAGACCGTGGAGCATTGTGATGAGAAGACCATGGATAATTGTGATGACGAGTGTCATGGAGCACTGTAATGATAATGGGCATGGAGCATTGTGAGGACAGGTGTCATGGAGTATTGTGATGACAGGCATCATGGAGCGTTGTGATGACAAGTGTTATGGAACATTGTGATCACACGGGTTTGGAGCATTGCGATGACAGAGTTCATGGATCATATTGATTTCAAGGAGCATGGATCTTTGTGATGACCAGGGCATGAAGCAATGTGAACCCAAGATGCATGGAGGATTGTGATGACAAGGGAAACGGAGGAATGTGATGACAAGTGAATGGAGCATTGTGATGAAAAGGTCATGTAGCGTTTTGCTGACAAAGGCATGGAGCATTGATATGACAAGTGTCATGGAGCACTGTGATGACAAACGTCACGTAGCATTGTGATTACAGGGGTCATGGAGCATTGAGATGACACGGCCAAGGATCATTCTGTTGACAAATTTTATGGAGAATTTTGATTACAAGTGTCTCGGATCATTGTGTTGTCAGAAGTCATGGAGCGTTGTGATGAGAGTGGTCATGGAGCATTGGGATGACATGGGTCATGGAGCATTGTGATCATAATGTCATGGAGCATTGGGCTGAAAATGTTCATGGAATATTGTGATGACAGGTGTCATGGAGCATTGTGATGACAAGGGAATGGAGCATTTTGATGACAATGTCCTGGAGCTATAATGAGAAGACCATGGAGCCATGTGATGACAAGTCTCATGGAGCATTCTCACGAAAAGCGGCATGGAGCATTGTGATTACTGTGGTCTTGGAGCATTGTGATGAATAGGGCATGGAGCATTGTGATGAAAAACGCATGGAGCCTTGCCATGACAGGGTTCCAAGAGCATATTGACATCAAGTGTCAGGTACCATTGTGATGACAAGTGTATTGAGCATGGTGATGCCAAAGCTCATGGAGCATTGTGATGAGAAGACCATGGATAATTTTGATGACGAGCATCATGGGGCGTTGTGAGACAAGTGTTATGGAACATTGTGATCACAACGGATTGGAGCCTTGTGATGACAGAGGTCATGCAGCATTTTGAGTTCATTCTGATGACAAGAGCATAAAGCACTATGATGATGGGCATGGTGCATTGTGATGACAGGGTTCATGGAGCATTGAGATGAAAAGTGGCATGGAGCATTGTGATTACAGGGTTCTTGGAGCATTGTGATGACAAGGGCTTGGAGCATTGTGATGAGAAGGCCATGGAGCCTTCTGATGACCTGTGTCATGGAGATTTTGATGACAAGGGCATGAAGCATTGTTGTAACAGGGGTCTTAGAGCATTGTGATTGCAAGGGTTATGGAGCCTTGTGATAAGAAGGCCGTGGAACATTGTGATGGCTGGGGTCATGGAGCATTGTTATGACAGTGGCAATGGAGCATTGTGATGCCAAGGGTATGGAGCACTGCTCTGAATAATTTCATGGATTATTGTGATGAGAGTGGGCATGGAGCATTGTGATGACAAGGGCATGGAACACTGTGATACATGGGTCATGTAGGATTGTAACGACAAGGGCATGGAGAATTGTGATGACAAGAGCCTGTAACATTGTGATGAGAAGTGTCATGGAGCATTGTGATGACAAAGATGTAGAGAATTGTGATGACAAGTGACATGGAGCATTGTGATGACCAGAGCATGGACCATTTGTCTGACAAGTTTCATGGATTATTGTGATGACAAATGTCATGGAGCATTTTGATGACAAGGGCGTGGGGCCTTGTGATGGGAAGAGAAGGGAGCATTGTGATGACAAGGTTTGTGGAGCATTGTGATTACAAGCGCAAGTCACATTTTGATGCAATGGGTCATGGAGAACTGTGCTGACAAGGGTATGCAGCTTTGTGATGACATGGGTCATGGATCATTGAGATGAAAAGGTGCATGGAACATTGTGATTACAGTGGCTTAGGAGCTTTGTGATGACAGAGGTCATGGATCATTTTGATTTGCTTGTGATGACAATAGCCTGAAGCATTATGATGATGGGCATGGTCCATTGTGATGACAGGTGTAATGGAGCATTGAGATGAAAAGGGGCATGGGGCATTGTGATTACAGGGGTATAGGAGCATTGTGATGACAAGAGCATGGAACATTGTGATGAAAAGTGCTTCGAGCCTTTTCATGACATGTTTCAAGGAGCATTCTGATGACGAATGTCAGAGAGAATTGTGATGACAACTCTCTTGAGCATTATGATGACAAAGATCATGGATCACTGTGCTGACAGGTGTCATGGAGCATTGTGATGACAAGTGTCATGGAGCATTCTGAGGACAAGCTTGTGGAGTATTGTGATGACAATGGCATGGAGCATTGTGATGGAAAGGGCATGGATCACTGTGATGAAAAAGGCATGGATGCTTTTCATGACAGGATTCAAGGAGCATTCCGACGACAAGTGTCAGGGAGCATTGTGATAACAAGTGTATTGAGCATTGTGATGGCAAAGGTCATGGAGCATTGAGATGACAAGGGCATGGAGTATTGTGATGACAGGCATCATGGAGCGTTGTGATGACAAGTGTTATGGAACATTGTGATCACACGGGTTTGGAGCATTGCGATGACAGAGTTCATGGATCATATTGATTTCAAGGAGCATGGATCTTTGTGATGACCAGGGCATGAAGCAATGTGAACCCAAGATGCATGGAGGATTGTGATGACAAGGGTAACGGAGGAATGTGATGACAAGTGAATGGAGCATTGTGATGAAAAGGTCATGTAGCGTTTTGCTGACAAAGGCATGGAGCATTGATATGACAAGTGTCATGGAGCACTGTGATGACAAACGTCACGTAGCATTGTGATTACAGGGGTCATGGAGCATTGAGATGACACGGCCAAGGATCATTCTGTTGAGAAATTTTATGGAGAATTTTGATTACACGGGTCTCGGATCATTGTGTTGTCAGAAGTCATGGAGCGTTGTGATGAGAGTGGTCATGGAGCATTGGGATGACATGGGTCATGGAGCATTGTGATCATAATGTCATGGAGCATTGGGCTGAAAATGTTCATGGAATATTGTGATGACAGGTGTCATGGAGCATTGTGATGACAAGGGAATGGAGCATTTTGATGACAATGTCCTGGAGCTATAATGAGAAGACCATGGAGCCATGTGATGACAAGTCTCATGGAGCATTCTCACGAAAAGCGGCATGGAGCATTGTGATTACTGTGGTCTTGGAGCATTGTGATGAATAGGGCATGGAGCATTGTGATGAAAAACGTATGGAGCCTTGACATGACAGGGTTCCAAGAGCATATTGACATCAAGTGTCAGGTACCATTGTGATGACAAGTGTATTGAGCATGGTGATGCCAAAGCTCATGGAGCATTGTGATGAGAAGACCATGGATAATTTTGATGACGAGCATCATGGGGCGTTGTGAGACAAGTGTTATGGAACATTGTGATCACAACGGATTGGAGCCTTGTGATGACAGAGGTCATGCAGCATTTTGAGTTCATTCTGATGACAAGAGCATAAAGCACTATGATGATGGGCATGGTGCATTGTGATGACAGGGTTCATGGAGCATTGAGATGAAAAGTGGCATGGAGCATTGTGATTACAGGGTTCTTGGAGCATTGTGATGACAAGGGCTTGGAGCATTGTGATGAGAAGGCCATGGAGCCTTCTGATGACCTGTGTCATGGAGATTTTGATGACAAGGGCATGAAGCATTGTTGTAACAGGGGTCTTAGAGTATTGTGATTGCAAGGGTTATGGAGCCTTGTGATAAGAAGGCCGTGGAACATTGTGATGGCTGGGGTCATGGAGCATTGTTATGACAGTGGCAATGGAGCATTGTGATGCCAAGGGCATGGAGCACTGCTCTGAATAATTTCATGGATTATTGTGATGAGAGTGGGCATGGAGCATTGTGATGACAAGGGCATGGAACACTGTGATACATGGGTCTTGTAGGATTGTAACGACAAGGGCATGGAGAATTGTGATGACAAGAGCCTGTAACATTGTGATGAGAAGTGTCATGGAGCATTGTGATGACAAAGATGTAGAGAATTGTGATGACAAGTGACATGGAGCATTGTGATGACCAGAGCATGGACCATTTGTCTGACAAGTTTCATGGATTATTGTGATGACAAATGTCATGGAGCATTTTGATGACAAGGGCGTGGGGCCTTGTGATGGGAAGAGAAGGGAGCATTGTGATGACAAGGTTTGTGGAGCATTGTGATTACAAGCGCAAGTCACATTTTGATGCAATGGGTCATGGAGAACTGTGCTGACAAGGGTATGCAGCTTTGTGATGACATGGGTCATGGATCATTGAGATGAAAAGGTGCATGGAACATTGTGATTACAGTGGCTTAGGAGCTTTGTGATGACAGAGGTCATGGATCATTTTGATTTGCTTGTGATGACAATAGCCTGAAGCATTATGATGATGGGCATGGTCCATTGTGATGACAGGTGTAATGGAGCATTGAGATGAAAAGGGGCATGGGGCATTGTGATTACAGGGGTATAGGAGCATTGTGATGACAAGAGCATGGAACATTGTGATGAAAAGTGCTTCGAGCCTTTTCATGACATGTTTCAAGGAGCATTCTGATGACGAATGTCAGAGAGAATTGTGATGACAACTCTCTTGAGCATTATGATGACAAAGATCATGGATCACTGTGCTGACAGGTGTCATGGAGCATTGTGATGAGAAGGTCATAGAGCATTGGGCTGAAAATATTCATGGAGTATTGTGGTGACAGGGGTCATGGATCCTTTTGATAGCAAGGGAATGGAGCATTGTGATGAAACGGTTCTGGAGCATTGTGATGACACGGTTCTGGAGCATTGTGATGAGAAGACCATGGAGCCTTGTGATGACAAGTCTAATGGAGCATTCTGATGAAAAGGGTCATGGAGCAATGTGATTACAGGGTCCTGGAGCATTGTAATGACAAGATCAAGGAGCATTGTGATGAGAATTAGATGGAGCATTCTCATGATTTGTGTCATTGAGTTTTGTGATGACAAGGGCATGGACCATTGTGATTGCAGGTGTCTTGCAGCACTGTGATGACAAGGTCATGTAGCATTTTGCTGACAAAGGCATGGAGCATTGTGATGACAAGTGTCATGGAACATTGTGATAACAGGGGTCATAGAGCATTAGGATGACAAGAGCATGGACCATTTTGATGAGAAGAGTCATGGAGCATTTTGATGACAAGAGCCACAGATCATTGTGTTGTCAGGAGTCATTGAGCGTTGTGATGACAGTGGTCATGGAGGATTGGGCTGAAAATGTTCTTGGAGCATTGTGAACACAAGGGAATGGTGCATTGTGGTGACAATATCGTGGAGCATTGTGATGAGATGACCATGGAGTCTTTTGATGACAAGTCTCATGGAGCAAGCTGATGGAAAGGGGCATGGAGCATTGTGATTACAGTTGTCTTGGAGCATTGTGATGACAAGAGCATGGTGCATTGTGATGAGAAGTCCATGGAACATTCTGATGACATGCATCTTGGAGCTTTGTGATGACAATGGCAAGAGGAATTGTGATTACAGGGATCTTGGAGCATTGTGTGGAAAAGGGCATGGTTCAATGTGATGACAAAGGCATGGAGCCTTGTCATGACAGAGTTCAAGGAGAATACTGACGACATGTGTCAGGGAGCATTGTGATGACAAGTGTCTTGGTGCACTGTGATGAGAAGCGTCATGGAGCCTTGTGATAACCGGGGTCTTGGAGCATTGTGATGAAAAGTGAATAAATCATTGTGATGAAAAAGGCATGGTGCCTTGTCATGACAGGGTTCAAGGAGCACCCTGATGACAAGTGTTAGGGAGCATTGTGATGAAAAGTGTATTGAGCATTGTGATGACAAAGTTCATGGAGCATTGTGATGGGAAGTACATGGATAAATGGGATTACGAGTGTCATGGGGCGTTGTGATGACAAGTGTTATGGAACATTGTGATCACAAGGGTTTGGAGCATTGTGATGACAAAGGTCATGGAGAATTTTGATTTCATTGTGATGACAACACCATGAAGCATTATGATGAAGGGCATGGTGCATTGTGATGATAGGGTTCATGGAGCACTGAGATGAAAAGTGTCATGGATCATTGTTATGACAGGGGTCTTGGAGCATTGTGATGACAAGGGCATGGAGCATTGTGATGACAAGGGCCATTGAGAAGTTTGATGACAACGTCGTGAAGCACTGTGATTACAACCGCATGTACCTAACTATGACAGGGGTCATGGAGCCTTGAGATTACAAATGCATGGAGAATGGTGATGACAAGAGCATGTAACATTGTGATGAGAAGTGTTTTGGAGCATTGTGATAACAAGGACGTGGAGAATTGTGATGACAAGGGACATGGAGCATTGAGAGGACCAGGGCATGGAGCACTGTGATGACAAGACCGTGGAGCATTGTGATGAGAAGACCATGGATAATTGTGATGACGAGTGTCATGGAGCACTGTAATGATAATGGGCATGGAGCATTGTGAGGACCGGTGTCATGGAGCCTTGTGATGACAGGGGTCAGGGAGCATTGTGATGACAAGTGTCATGGAGCATTCTGAGGACAAGTTGTGGAGTATTGTGATGACAATGGCATGGAGCATTGCGATGGAAAGGGCATGGATCACTGTGATGAAAAAGGCATGGATGCTTTTCATGACAGGATTCAAGGAGCATTCCGACGACAAGAGTCAGGGAGCATTGTGATAACAAGTGTATTGAGCATTGTGATGGCAAAGGTCATGGAGCATTGAGACAACAAGGGCATGGAGTATTGTGATGACAGGCATCATGGAGCGTTGTGATGACAAGTGTTATGGAACATTGTGATCACACGGGTTTGGAGCATTGCGATGACAGAGTTCATGGATCATATTGATTTCAAGGAGCATGGATCTTTGTGATGACCAGGGCATGAAGCAATGTGAACCCAAGATGCATGGAGCATTGTGATGACAAGGGTAACGGAGGAATGTGATGACAAGTGAATGGAGCATTGTGATGAAAAGGTCATGTAGCGTTTTGCTGACAAAGGCATGGAGCATTGATATGACAAGTGTCATGGAGCACTGTGATTGACAAACGTCACGTAGCATTGTGATTACAGGGGTCATGGAGCATTGAGATGACACGGCCAAGGATCATTCTGTTGACAAATTTTATGGAGAATTTTGATTACAAGTGTCTCGGATCATTGTGTTGTCAGAAGTCATGGAGCGTTGTGATGAGAGTGGTCATGGAGCATTGGGATGACATGGGTCATGGAGCATTGTGATCATAATGTCATGGAGCATTGGGCTGAAAATGTTCATGGAATATTGTGATGACAGGTGTCATGGAGCATTGTGATGACAAGGGAATGGAGCATTTTGATGACAATGTCCTGGAGCTATAATGAGAAGACCATGGAGCCATGTGATGACAAGTCTCATGGAGCATTCTCACGAAAAGCAACATGGAGCATTGTGATTACTGTGGTCTTGGAGCATTGTGATGAATAGGGCATGGAGCATTGTGATGAAAAACGCATGGAGCCTTGCCATGACAGGGTTCCAAGAGCATATTGACATCAAGTGTCAGGTACCATTGTGATGACAAGTGTATTGAGCATGGTGATGCCAAAGCTCATGGAGCATTGTGATGAGAAGACCATGGATAATTTTGATGACGAGCATCATGGGGCGTTGTGAGACAAGTGTTATGGAACATTGTGATCACAACGGATTGGAGCCTTGTGATGACAGAGGTCATGGAGCATTTTGAGTTCATTCTGATGACAATAGCATAAAGCACTATGATGTTGGGCATGGTGCATTGTGATGACAGGGTTCATGGAGCATTGAGATGAAAAGTGGCATGGAGCATTGTGATTACAGGGTTCTTGGAGCATTGTGATGACAAGGGCTTGGAGCATTGTGATGAGAAGGCCATGGAGCCTTCTGATGACCTGTGTCATGGAGATTTTGATGACAAGGGCATGAAGCATTGTTGTAACAGGGGTCTTAGAGTATTGTGATTGCAAGGGTTATGGAGCCTTGTGATAAGAAGGCCGTGGAACATTGTGATGGCTGGGGTCATGGAGCATTGTTATGACAGTGGCAATGGAGCATTGTGATGCCAAGGGCATGGAGCACTGCTCTGAATAATTTCATGGATTATTGTGATGAGAGTGGGCATGGAGCATTGTGATGACAAGGGCATGGAACACTGTGATACATGGGTCTTGTAGGATTGTAACGACAAGGGCATGGAGAATTGTGATGACAAGAGCCTGTAACATTGTGATGAGAAGTGTCATGGAGCATTGTGATGACAAAGATGTAGAGAATTGTGATGACAAGTGACATGGAGCATTGTGATGACCAGAGCATGGACCATTTGTCTGACAAGTTTCATGGATTATTGTGATGACAAATGTCATGGAGCATTTTGATGACAAGGGCGTGGGGCCTTGTGATGGGAAGAGAAGGGAGCATTGTGATGACAAGGTTTGTGGAGCATTGTGATTACAAGCGCAAGTCACATTTTGATGCAATGGGTCATGGAGAACTGTGCTGACAAGGGTATGCAGCTTTGTGATGACATGGGTCATGGATCATTGAGATGAAAAGGTGCATGGAACATTGTGATTACAGTGGCTTAGGAGCTTTGTGATGACAGAGGTCATGGATCATTTTGATTTGCTTGTGATGACAATAGCCTGAAGCATTATGATGATGGGCATGGTCCATTGTGATGACAGGTGTAATGGAGCATTGAGATGAAAAGGGGCATGGGGCATTGTGATTACAGGGGTATAGGAGCATTGTGATGACAAGAGCATGGAACATTGTGATGAAAAGTGCTTCGAGCCTTTTCATGACATGTTTCAAGGAGCATTCTGATGACGAATGTCAGAGAGAATTGTGATGACAACTCTCTTGAGCATTATGATGACAAAGATCATGGATCACTGTGCTGACAGGTGTCATGGAGCATTGTGATGAGAAGGTCATAGAGCATTGGGCTGAAAATATTCATGGAGTATTGTGGTGACAGGGGTCATGGATCCTTTTGATAGCAAGGGAATGGAGCATTGTGATGAAACGGTTCTGGAGCATTGTGATGACACGGTTCTGGAGCATTGTGATGAGAAGACCATGGAGCCTTGTGATGACAAGTCTAATGGAGCATTCTGATGAAAAGGGTCATGGAGCAATGTGATTACAGGGTCCTGGAGCATTGTAATGACAAGATCAAGGAGCATTGTGATGAGAATTAGATGGAGCATTCTCATGATTTGTGTCATTGAGTTTTGTGATGACAAGGGCATGGACCATTGTGATTGCAGGTGTCTTGCAGCACTGTGATGACAAGGTCATGTAGCATTTTGCTGACAAAGGCATGGAGCATTGTGATGACAAGTGTCATGGAACATTGTGATAACAGGGGTCATAGAGCATTAGGATGACAAGAGCATGGACCATTTTGATGAGAAGAGTCATGGAGCATTTTGATGACAAGAGCCACAGATCATTGTGTTGTCAGGAGTCATTGAGCGTTGTGATGACAGTGGTCATGGAGGATTGGGCTGAAAATGTTCTTGGAGCATTGTGAACACAAGGGAATGGTGCATTGTGGTGACAATATCGTGGAGCATTGTGATGAGATGACCATGGAGTCTTTTGATGACAAGTCTCATGGAGCAAGCTGATGGAAAGGGGCATGGAGCATTGTGATTACAGTTGTCTTGGAGCATTGTGATGACAAGAGCATGGTGCATTGTGATGAGAAGTCCATGGAACATTCTGATGACATGCATCTTGGAGCTTTGTGATGACAATGGCAAGAGGAATTGTGATTACAGGGATCTTGGAGCATTGTGTGGAAAAGGGCATGGTTCAATGTGATGACAAAGGCATGGAGCCTTGTCATGACAGAGTTCAAGGAGAATACTGACGACATGTGTCAGGGAGCATTGTGATGACAAGTGTCTTGGTGCACTGTGATGAGAAGCGTCATGGAGACTTGTGATAACCGGGGTCTTGGAGCATTGTGATGAAAAGTGAATAAATCATTGTGATGAAAAAGGCATGGTGCCTTGTCATGACAGGGTTCAAGGAGCACCCTGATGACAAGTGTTAGGGAGCATTGTGATGAAAAGTGTATTGAGCATTGTGATGACAAAGTTCATGGAGCATTGTGATGGGAAGTACATGGATAATTGGGATTACGAGTGTCATGGGGCGTTGTGATGACAAGTGTTATGGAACATTGTGATCACAAGGGTTTGGAGCATTGTGATGACAAAGGTCATGGAGAATTTTGATTTCATTGTGATGACAACACCATGAAGCATTATGATGAAGGGCATGGTGCATTGTGATGATAGGGTTCATGGAGCACTGAGATGAAAAGTGTCATGGATCATTGTTATGACAGGGGTCTTGGAGCATTGTGATGACAAGGGCATGGAGCATTGTGATGACAAGGGCCATTGAGAAGTTTGATGACAACGTCGTGAAGCACTGTGATTACAACCGCATGTACCTAACTATGACAGGGGTCATGGAGCCTTGAGATTACAAATGCATGGAGAATGGTGATGACAAGAGCATGTAACATTGTGATGAGAAGTGTTTTGGAGCATTGTGATAACAAGGACGTGGAGAATTGTGATGACAAGGGACATGGAGCATTGAGAGGACCAGGGCATGGAGCACTGTGATGACAAGACCGTGGAGCATTGTGATGAGAAGACCATGGATAATTGTGATGACGAGTGTCATGGAGCACTGTAATGATAATGGGCATGGAGCATTGTGAGGACCGGTGTCATGGAGCCTTGTGATGACAGGGGTCAGGGAGCATTGTGATGACAAGTGTCATGGAGCATTCTGAGGACAAGTTGTGGAGTATTGTGATGACAATGGCATGGAGCATTGCGATGGAAAGGGCATGGATCACTGTGATGAAAAAGGCATGGATGCTTTTCATGACAGGATTCAAGGAGCATTCCGACGACAAGAGTCAGGGAGCATTGTGATAACAAGTGTATTGAGCATTGTGATGGCAAAGGTCATGGAGCATTGAGACAACAAGGGCATGGAGTATTGTGATGACAGGCATCATGGAGCGTTGTGATGACAAGTGTTATGGAACATTGTGATCACACGGGTTTGGAGCATTGCGATGACAGAGTTCATGGATCATATTGATTTCAAGGAGCATGGATCTTTGTGATGACCAGGGCATGAAGCAATGTGAACCCAAGATGCATGGAGCATTGTGATGACAAGGGTAACGGAGGAATGTGATGACAAGTGAATGGAGCATTGTGATGAAAAGGTCATGTAGCGTTTTGCTGACAAAGGCATGGAGCATTGATATGACAAGTGTCATGGAGCACTGTGATTGACAAACGTCACGTAGCATTGTGATTACAGGGGTCATGGAGCATTGAGATGACACGGCCAAGGATCATTCTGTTGACAAATTTTATGGAGAATTTTGATTACAAGTGTCTCGGATCATTGTGTTGTCAGAAGTCATGGAGCGTTGTGATGAGAGTGGTCATGGAGCATTGGGATGACATGGGTCATGGAGCATTGTGATCATAATGTCATGGAGCATTGGGCTGAAAATGTTCATGGAATATTGTGATGACAGGTGTCATGGAGCATTGTGATGACAAGGGAATGGAGCATTTTGATGACAATGTCCTGGAGCTATAATGAGAAGACCATGGAGCCATGTGATGACAAGTCTCATGGAGCATTCTCACGAAAAGCAGCATGGAGCATTGTGATTACTGTGGTCTTGGAGCATTGTGATGAATAGGGCATGGAGCATTGTGATGAAAAACGCATGGAGCCTTGCCATGACAGGGTTCCAAGAGCATATTGACATCAAGTGTCAGGTACCATTGTGATGACAAGTGTATTGAGCATGGTGATGCCAAAGCTCATGGAGCATTGTGATGAGAAGACCATGGATAATTTTGATGACGAGCATCATGGGGCGTTGTGAGACAAGTGTTATGGAACATTGTGATCACAACGGATTGGAGCCTTGTGATGACAGAGGTCATGGAGCATTTTGAGTTCATTCTGATGACAATAGCATAAAGCACTATGATGTTGGGCATGGTGCATTGTGATGACAGGGTTCATGGAGCATTGAGATGAAAAGTGTCATGGAGCATTGTGATTACAGGGTTCTTGGAGCATTGTGATGACAAGGGCTTGGAGCATTGTGATGAGAAGGCCATGGAGCCTTCTGATGACCTGTGTCATGGAGATTTTGATGACAAGGGCATGAAGCATTGTTGTAACAGGGGTCTTAGAGTATTGTGATTGCAAGGGTTATGGAGCCTTGTGATAAGAAGGCCGTGGAACATTGTGATGGCTGGGGTCATGGAGCATTGTTATGACAGTGGCAATGGAGCATTGTGATGCCAAGGGCATGGAGCACTGCTCTGAATAATTTCATGGATTATTGTGATGAGAGTGGGCATGGAGCATTGTGATGACAAGGGCATGGAACACTGTGATACATGGGTCTTGTAGGATTGTAACGACAAGGGCATGGAGAATTGTGATGACAAGAGCCTGTAACATTGTGATGAGAAGTGTCATGGAGCATTGTGATGACAAAGATGTAGAGAATTGTGATGACAAGTGACATGGAGCATTGTGATGACCAGAGCATGGACCATTTGTCTGACAAGTTTCATGGATTATTGTGATGACAAATGTCATGGAGCATTTTGATGACAAGGGCGTGGGGCCTTGTGATGGGAAGAGAAGGGAGCATTGTGATGACAAGGTTTGTGGAGCATTGTGATTACAAGCGCAAGTCACATTTTGATGCAATGGGTCATGGAGAACTGTGCTGACAAGGGTATGCAGCTTTGTGATGACATGGGTCATGGATCATTGAGATGAAAAGGTGCATGGAACATTGTGATTACAGTGGCTTAGGAGCTTTGTGATGACAGAGGTCATGGATCATTTTGATTTGCTTGTGATGACAATAGCCTGAAGCATTATGATGATGGGCATGGTCCATTGTGATGACAGGTGTAATGGAGCATTGAGATGAAAAGGGGCATGGGGCATTGTGATTACAGGGGTATAGGAGCATTGTGATGACAAGAGCATGGAACATTGTGATGAAAAGTGCTTCGAGCCTTTTCATGACATGTTTCAAGGAGCATTCTGATGACGAATGTCAGAGAGAATTGTGATGACAACTCTCTTGAGCATTATGATGACAAAGATCATGGATCACTGTGCTGACAGGTGTCATGGAGCATTGTGATGAGAAGGTCATAGAGCATTGGGCTGAAAATATTCATGGAGTATTGTGGTGACAGGGGTCATGGATCCTTTTGATAGCAAGGGAATGGAGCATTGTGATGAAACGGTTCTGGAGCATTGTGATGACACGGTTCTGGAGCATTGTGATGAGAAGACCATGGAGCCTTGTGATGACAAGTCTAATGGAGCATTCTGATGAAAAGGGTCATGGAGCAATGTGATTACAGGGTCCTGGAGCATTGTAATGACAAGATCAAGGAGCATTGTGATGAGAATTAGATGGAGCATTCTCATGATTTGTGTCATTGTGTTTTGTGATGACAAGGGCATGGACCATTGTGATTGCAGGTGTCTTGCAGCACTGTGATGACAAGGTCATGTAGCATTTTGCTGACAAAGGCATGGAGCATTGTGATGACAAGTGTCATGGAACATTGTGATAACAGGGGTCATAGAGCATTAGGATGACAAGAGCATGGACCATTTTGATGAGAAGAGTCATGGAGCATTTTGATGACAAGAGCCACAGATCATTGTGTTGTCAGGAGTCATTGAGCGTTGTGATGACAGTGGTCATGGAGGATTGGGCTGAAAATGTTCTTGGAGCATTGTGAACACAAGGGAATGGTGCATTGTGGTGACAATATCGTGGAGCATTGTGATGAGATGACCATGGAGTCTTTTGATGACAAGTCTCATGGAGCAAGCTGATGGAAAGGGGCATGGAGCATTGTGATTACAGTTGTCTTGGAGCATTGTGATGACAAGAGCATGGTGCATTGTGATGAGAAGTCCATGGAACATTCTGATGACATGCATCTTGGAGCTTTGTGATGACAATGGCAAGAGGAATTGTGATTACAGGGATCTTGGAGCATTGTGTGGAAAAGGGCATGGTTCAATGTGATGACAAAGGCATGGAGCCTTGTCATGACAGAGTTCAAGGAGAATACTGACGACATGTGTCAGGGAGCATTGTGATGACAAGTGTCTTGGTGCACTGTGATGAGAAGCGTCATGGAGCCTTGTGATAACCGGGGTCTTGGAGCATTGTGATGAAAAGTGAATAAATCATTGTGATGAAAAAGGCATGGTGCCTTGTCATGACAGGGTTCAAGGAGCACCCTGATGACAAGTGTTAGGGAGCATTGTGATGAAAAGTGTATTGAGCATTGTGATGACAAAGTTCATGGAGCATTGTGATGGGAAGTACATGGATAATTGGGATTACGAGTGTCATGGGGTGTTGTGATGACAAGTGTTATGGAACATTGTGATCACAAGGGTTTGGAGCATTGTGATGACAAAGGTCATGGAGAATTTTGATTTCATTGTGATGACAACACCATGAAGCATTATGATGAAGGGCATGGTGCATTGTGATGATAGGGTTCATGGAGCACTGAGATGAAAAGTGTCATGGATCATTGTTATGACAGGGGTCTTGGAGCATTGTGATGACAAGGGCATGGAGCATTGTGATGACAAGGGCCATTGAGAAGTTTGATGACAACGTCGTGAAGCACTGTGATTACAACCGCATGTACCTAACTATGACAGGGGTCATGGAGCCTTGAGATTACAAATGCATGGAGAATGGTGATGACAAGAGCATGTAACATTGTGATGAGAAGTGTTTTGGAGCATTGTGATAACAAGGACGTGGAGAATTGTGATGACAAGGGACATGGAGCATTGAGAGGACCAGGGCATGGAGCACTGTGATGACAAGACCGTGGAGCATTGTGATGAGAAGACCATGGATAATTGTGATGACGAGTGTCATGGAGCACTGTAATGATAATGGGCATGGAGCATTGTGAGGACCGGTGTCATGGAGCCTTGTGATGACAGGGGTCAGGGAGCATTGTGATGACAAGTGTCATGGAGCATTCTGAGGACAAGTTGTGGAGTATTGTGATGACAATGGCATGGAGCATTGCGATGGAAAGGGCATGGATCACTGTGATGAAAAAGGCATGGATGCTTTTCATGACAGGATTCAAGGAGCATTCCGACGACAAGAGTCAGGGAGCATTGTGATAACAAGTGTATTGAGCATTGTGATGGCAAAGGTCATGGAGCATTGAGACAACAAGGGCATGGAGTATTGTGATGACAGGCATCATGGAGCGTTGTGATGACAAGTGTTATGGAACATTGTGATCACACGGGTTTGGAGCATTGCGATGACAGAGTTCATGGATCATATTGATTTCAAGGAGCATGGATCTTTGTGATGACCAGGGCATGAAGCAATGTGAACCCAAGATGCATGGAGGATTGTGATGACAAGGGTAACGGAGGAATGTGATGACAAGTGAATGGAGCATTGTGATGAAAAGGTCATGTAGCGTTTTGCTGACAAAGGCATGGAGCATTGATATGACAAGTGTCATGGAGCACTGTGATTGACAAACGTCACGTAGCATTGTGATTACAGGGGTCATGGAGCATTGAGATGACACGGCCAAGGATCATTCTGTTGACAAATTTTATGGAGAATTTTGATTACAAGTGTCTCGGATCATTGTGTTGTCAGAAGTCATGGAGCGTTGTGATGAGAGTGGTCATGGAGCATTGGGATGACATGGGTCATGGAGCATTGTGATCATAATGTCATGGAGCATTGGGCTGAAAATGTTCATGGAATATTGTGATGACAGGTGTCATGGAGCATTGTGATGACAAGGGAATGGAGCATTTTGATGACAATGTCCTGGAGCTATAATGAGAAGACCATGGAGCCATGTGATGACAAGTCTCATGGAGCATTCTCACGAAAAGCAGCATGGAGCATTGTGATTACTGTGGTCTTGGAGCATTGTGATGAATAGGGCATGGAGCATTGTGATGAAAAACGCATGGAGCCTTGCCATGACAGGGTTCCAAGAGCATATTGATATCAAGTGTCAGGTACCATTGTGATGACAAGTGTATTGAGCATGGTGATGCCAAAGCTCATGGAGCATTGTGATGAGAAGACCATGGATAATTTTGATGACGAGCATCATGGGGCGTTGTGAGACAAGTGTTATGGAACATTGTGATCACAACGGATTGGAGCCTTGTGATGACAGAGGTCATGGAGCATTTTGAGTTCATTCTGATGACAATAGCATAAAGCACTATGATGTTGGGCATGGTGCATTGTGATGACAGGGTTCATGGAGCATTGAGATGAAAAGTGGCATGGAGCATTGTGATTACAGGGTTCTTGGAGCATTGTGATGACAAGGGCTTGGAGCATTGTGATGAGAAGGCCATGGAGCCTTCTGATGACCTGTGTCATGGAGATTTTGATGACAAGGGCATGAAGCATTGTTGTAACAGGGGTCTTAGAGTATTGTGATTGCAAGGGTTATGGAGCCTTGTGATAAGAAGGCCGTGGAACATTGTGATGGCTGGGGTCATGGAGCATTGTTATGACAGTGGCAATGGAGCATTGTGATGCCAAGGGCATGGAGCACTGCTCTGAATAATTTCATGGATTATTGTGATGAGAGTGGGCATGGAGCATTGTGATGACAAGGGCATGGAACACTGTGATACATGGGTCTTGTAGGATTGTAACGACAAGGGCATGGAGAATTGTGATGACAAGAGCCTGTAACATTGTGATGAGAAGTGTCATGGAGCATTGTGATGACAAAGATGTAGAGAATTGTGATGACAAGTGACATGGAGCATTGTGATGACCAGAGCATGGACCATTTGTCTGAGAAGTTTCATGGATTATTGTGATGACAAATGTCATGGAGCATTTTGATGACAAGGGCGTGGGGCCTTGTGATGGGAAGAGAAGGGAGCATTGTGATGACAAGGTTTGTGGAGCATTGTGATTACAAGCGCAAGTCACATTTTGATGCAATGGGTCATGGAGAACTGTGCTGACAAGGGTATGCAGCTTTGTGATGACATGGGTCATGGATCATTGAGATGAAAAGGTGCATGGAACATTGTGATTACAGTGGCTTAGGAGCTTTGTGATGACAGAGGTCATGGATCATTTTGATTTGCTTGTGATGACAATAGCCTGAAGCATTATGATGATGGGCATGGTCCATTGTGATGACAGGTGTAATGGAGCATTGAGATGAAAAGGGGCATGGGGCATTGTGATTACAGGGGTATAGGAGCATTGTGATGACAAGAGCATGGAACATTGTGATGAAAAGTGCTTCGAGCCTTTTCATGACATGTTTCAAGGAGCATTCTGATGACGAATGTCAGAGAGAATTGTGATGACAACTCTCTTGAGCATTATGATGACAAAGATCATGGATCACTGTGCTGACAGGTGTCATGGAGCATTGTGATGAGAAGGTCATAGAGCATTGGGCTGAAAATATTCATGGAGTATTGTGGTGACAGGGGTCATGGATCCTTTTGATAGCAAGGGAATGGAGCATTGTGATGAAACGGTTCTGGAGCATTGTGATGACACGGTTCTGGAGCATTGTGATGAGAAGACCATGGAGCCTTGTGATGACAAGTCTAATGGAGCATTCTGATGAAAAGGGTCATGGAGCAATGTGATTACAGGGTCCTGGAGCATTGTAATGACAAGATCAAGGAGCATTGTGATGAGAATTAGATGGAGCATTCTCATGATTTGTGTCATTGAGTTTTGTGATGACAAGGGCATGGACCATTGTGATTGCAGATGTCTTGCAGCACTGTGATGACAAGGTCATGTAGCATTTTGCTGACAAAGGCATGGAGCATTGTGATGACAAGTGTCATGGAACATTGTGATAACAGGGGTCATAGAGCATTAGGATGACAAGAGCATGGACCATTTTGATGAGAAGAGTCATGGAGCATTTTGATGACAAGAGCCACAGATCATTGTGTTGTCAGGAGTCATTGAGCGTTGTGATGACAGTGGTCATGGAGGATTGGGCTGAAAATGTTCTTGGAGCATTGTGAACACAAGGGAATGGTGCATTGTGGTGACAATATCGTGGAGCATTGTGATGAGATGACCATGAAGTCTTTTGATGACAAGTCTCATGGAGCAAGCTGATGGAAAGGGGCATGGAGCATTGTGATTACAGTTGTCTTGGAGCATTGTGATGACAAGAGCATGGTGCATTGTGATGAGAAGTCCATGGAACATTCTGATGACATGCATCTTGGAGCTTTGTGATGACAATGGCAAGAGGAATTGTGATTACAGGGATCTTGGAGCATTGTGTGGAAAAGGGCATGGTTCAATGTGATGACAAAGGCATGGAGCCTTGTCATGACAGAGTTCAAGGAGAATACTGACGACATGTGTCAGGGAGCATTGTGATGACAAGTGTCTTGGTGCACTGTGATGAGAAGCGTCATGGACCCTTGTGATAACCGGGGTCTTGGAGCATTGTGATGAAAAGTGAATAAATCATTGTGATGAAAAAGGCATGGTGCCTTGTCATGACAGGGTTCAAGGAGCACCCTGATGACAAGTGTTAGGGAGCATTGTGATGAAAAGTGTATTGAGCATTGTGATGACAAAGTTCATGGAGCATTGTGATGGGAAGTACATGGATAATTGGGATTACGAGTGTCATGGGGTGTTGTGATGACAAGTGTTATGGAACATTGTGATCACAAGGGTTTGGAGCATTGTGATGACAAAGGTCATGGAGAATTTTGATTTCATTGTGATGACAACACCATGAAGCATTATGATGAAGGGCATGGTGCATTGTGATGATAGGGTTCATGGAGCACTGAGATGAAAAGTGTCATGGATCATTGTTATGACAGGGGTCTTGGAGCATTGTGATGACAAGGGCATGGAGCATTGTGATGACAAGGGCCATTGAGAAGTTTGATGACAACGTCGTGAAGCACTGTGATTACAACCGCATGTACCTAACTATGACAGGGGTCATGGAGCCTTGAGATTACAAATGCATGGAGAATGGTGATGACAAGAGCATGTAACATTGTGATGAGAAGTGTTTTGGAGCATTGTGATAACAAGGACGTGGAGAATTGTGATGACAAGGGACATGGAGCATTGAGAGGACCAGGGCATGGAGCACTGTGATGACAAGACCGTGGAGCATTGTGATGAGAAGACCATGGATAATTGTGATGACGAGTGTCATGGAGCACTGTAATGATAATGGGCATGGAGCATTGTGAGGACCGGTGTCATGGAGCCTTGTGATGACAGGGGTCAGGGAGCATTGTGATGACAAGTGTCATGGAGCATTCTGAGGACAAGTTGTGGAGTATTGTGATGACAATGGCATGGAGCATTGCGATGGAAAGGGCATGGATCACTGTGATGAAAAAGGCATGGATGCTTTTCATGACAGGATTCAAGGAGCATTCCGACGACAAGAGTCAGGGAGCATTGTGATAACAAGTGTATTGAGCATTGTGATGGCAAAGGTCATGGAGCATTGAGACAACAAGGGCATGGAGTATTGTGATGACAGGCATCATGGAGCGTTGTGATGACAAGTGTTATGGAACATTGTGATCACACGGGTTTGGAGCATTGCGATGACAGAGTTCATGGATCATATTGATTTCAAGGAGCATGGATCTTTGTGATGACCAGGGCATGAAGCAATGTGAACCCAAGGTGCATGGAGGATTGTGATGACAAGGGTAACGGAGGAATGTGATGACAAGTGAATGGAGCATTGTGATGAAAAGGTCATGTAGCGTTTTGCTGACAAAGGCATGGAGCATTGATATGACAAGTGTCATGGAGCACTGTGATTGACAAACGTCACGTAGCATTGTGATTACAGGGGTCATGGAGCATTGAGATGACACGGCCAAGGATCATTCTGTTGACAAATTTTATGGAGAATTTTGATTACAAGTGTCTCGGATCATTGTGTTGTCAGAAGTCATGGAGCGTTGTGATGAGAGTGGTCATGGAGCATTGGGATGACATGGGTCATGGAGCATTGTGATCATAATGTCATGGAGCATTGGGCTGAAAATGTTCATGGAATATTGTGATGACAGGTGTCATGGAGCATTGTGATGACAAGGGAATGGAGCATTTTGATGACAATGTCCTGGAGCTATAATGAGAAGACCATGGAGCCATGTGATGACAAGTCTCATGGAGCATTCTCACGAAAAGCAGCATGGAGCATTGTGATTACTGTGGTCTTGGAGCATTGTGATGAATAGGGCATGGAGCATTGTGATGAAAAACGCATGGAGCCTTGCCATGACAGGATTCCAAGAGCATATTGACATCAAGTGTCAGGTACCATTGTGATGACAAGTGTATTGAGCATGGTGATGCCAAAGCTCATGGAGCATTGTGATGAGAAGACCATGGATAAATTTGATGACGAGCATCATGGGGCGTTGTGAGACAAGTGTTATGGAACATTGTGATCACAACGGATTGGAGCCTTGTGATGACAGAGGTCATGGAGCATTTTGAGTTCATTCTGATGACAATAGCATAAAGCACTATGATGTTGGGCATGGTGCATTGTGATGACAGGGTTCATGGAGCATTGAGATGAAAAGTGGCATGGAGCATTGTGATTACAGGGTTCTTGGAGCATTGTGATGACAAGGGCTTGGAGCATTGTGATGAGAAGGCCATGGAGCCTTCTGATGACCTGTGTCATGGAGATTTTGATGACAAGGGCATGAAGCATTGTTGTAACAGGGGTCTTAGAGTATTGTGATTGCAAGGGTTATGGAGCCTTGTGATAAGAAGGCCGTGGAACATTGTGATGGCTGGGGTCATGGAGCATTGTTATGACAGTGGCAATGGAGCATTGTGATGCCAAGGGCATGGAGCACTGCTCTGAATAATTTCATGGATTATTGTGATGAGAGTGGGCATGGAGCATTGTGATGACAAGGGCATGGAACACTGTGATACATGGGTCTTGTAGGATTGTAACGACAAGGGCATGGAGAATTGTGATGACAAGAGCCTGTAACATTGTGATGAGAAGTGTCATGGAGCATTGTGATGACAAAGATGTAGAGAATTGTGATGACAAGTGACATGGAGCATTGTGATGACCAGAGCATGGACCATTTGTCTGACAAGTTTCATGGATTATTGTGATGACAAATGTCATGGAGCATTTTGATGACAAGGGCGTGGGGCCTTGTGATGGGAAGAGAAGGGAGCATTGTGATGACAAGGTTTGTGGAGCATTGTGATTACAAGCGCAAGTCACATTTTGATGCAATGGGTCATGGAGAACTGTGCTGACAAGGGTATGCAGCTTTGTGATGACATGGGTCATGGATCATTGAGATGAAAAGGTGCATGGAACATTGTGATTACAGTGGCTTAGGAGCTTTGTGATGACAGAGGTCATGGATCATTTTGATTTGCTTGTGATGACAATAGCCTGAAGCATTATGATGATGGGCATGGTCCATTGTGATGACAGGTGTAATGGAGCATTGAGATGAAAAGGGGCATGGGGCATTGTGATTACAGGGGTATAGGAGCATTGTGATGACAAGAGCATGGAACATTGTGATGAAAAGTGCTTCGAGCCTTTTCATGACATGTTTCAAGGAGCATTCTGATGACGAATGTCAGAGAGAATTGTGATGACAACTCTCTTGAGCATTATGATGACAAAGATCATGGATCACTGTGCTGACAGGTGTCATGGAGCATTGTGATGAGAAGGTCATAGAGCATTGGGCTGAAAATATTCATGGAGTATTGTGGTGACAGGGGTCATGGATCCTTTTGATAGCAAGGGAATGGAGCATTGTGATGAAACGGTTCTGGAGCATTGTGATGACACGGTTCTGGAGCATTGTGATGAGAAGACCATGGAGCCTTGTGATGACAAGTCTAATGGAGCATTCTGATGAAAAGGGTCATGGAGCAATGTGATTACAGGGTCCTGGAGCATTGTAATGACAAGATCAAGGAGCATTGTGATGAGAATTAGATGGAGCATTCTCATGATTTGTGTCATTGAGTTTTGTGATGACAAGGGCATGGACCATTGTGATTGCAGGTGTCTTGCAGCACTGTGATGACAAGGTCATGTAGCATTTTGCTGACAAAGGCATGGAGCATTGTGATGACAAGTGTCATGGAACATTGTGATAACAGGGGTCATAGAGCATTAGGATGACAAGAGCATGGACCATTTTGATGAGAAGAGTCATGGAGCATTTTGATGACAAGAGCCACAGATCATTGTGTTGTCAGGAGTCATTGAGCGTTGTGATGACAGTGGTCATGGAGGATTGGGATGAAAATGTTCTTGGAGCATTGTGAACACAAGGGAATGGTGCATTGTGGTGACAATATCGTGGAGCATTGTGATGAGATGACCATGGAGTCTTTTGATGACAAGTCTCATGGAGCAAGCTGATGGAAAGGGGCATGGAGCATTGTGATTACAGTTGTCTTGGAGCATTGTGATGACAAGAGCATGGTGCATTGTGATGAGAAGTCCATGGAACATTCTGATGACATGCATCTTGGAGCTTTGTGATGACAATGGCAAGAGGAATTGTGATTACAGGGATCTTGGAGCATTGTGTGGAAAAGGGCATGGTTCAATGTGATGACAAAGGCATGGAGCCTTGTCATGACAGAGTTCAAGGAGAATACTGACGACATGTGTCAGGGAGCATTGTGATGACAAGTGTCTTGGTGCACTGTGATGAGAAGCGTCATGGAGCCTTGTGATAACCGGGGTCTTGGAGCATTGTGATGAAAAGTGAATAAATCATTGTGATGAAAAAGGCATGGTGCCTTGTCATGACAGGGTTCAAGGAGCACCCTGATGACAAGTGTTAGGGAGCATTGTGATGAAAAGTGTATTGAGCATTGTGATGACAAAGTTCATGGAGCATTGTGATGGGAAGTACATGGATAAATGGGATTACGAGTGTCATGGGGCGTTGTGATGACAAGTGTTATGGAACATTGTGATCACAAGGGTTTGGAGCATTGTGATGACAAAGGTCATGGAGAATTTTGATTTCATTGTGATGACAACACCATGAAGCATTATGATGAAGGGCATGGTGCATTGTGATGATAGGGTTCATGGAGCACTGAGATGAAAAGTGTCATGGATCATTGTTATGACAGGGGTCTTGGAGCATTGTGATGACAAGGGCATGGAGCATTGTGATGACAAGGGCCATTGAGAAGTTTGATGACAACGTCGTGAAGCACTGTGATTACAACCGCATGTACCTAACTATGACAGGGGTCATGGAGCCTTGAGATTACAAATGCATGGAGAATGGTGATGACAAGAGCATGTAACATTGTGATGAGAAGTGTTTTGGAGCATTGTGATAACAAGGACGTGGAGAATTGTGATGACAAGGGACATGGAGCATTGAGAGGACCAGGGCATGGAGCACTGTGATGACAAGACCGTGGAGCATTGTGATGAGAAGACCATGGATAATTGTGATGACGAGTGTCATGGAGCACTGTAATGATAATGGGCATGGAGCATTGTGAGGACCGGTGTCATGGAGCCTTGTGATGACAGGGGTCAGGGAGCATTGTGATGACAAGTGTCATGGAGCATTCTGAGGACAAGTTGTGGAGTATTGTGATGACAATGGCATGGAGCATTGCGATGGAAAGGGCATGGATCACTGTGATGAAAAAGGCATGGATGCTTTTCATGACAGGATTCAAGGAGCATTCCGACGACAAGAGTCAGGGAGCATTGTGATAACAAGTGTATTGAGCATTGTGATGGCAAAGGTCATGGAGCATTGAGACAACAAGGGCATGGAGTATTGTGATGACAGGCATCATGGAGCGTTGTGATGACAAGTGTTATGGAACATTGTGATCACACGGGTTTGGAGCATTGCGATGACAGAGTTCATGGATCATATTGATTTCAAGGAGCATGGATCTTTGTGATGACCAGGGCATGAAGCAATGTGAACCCAAGATGCATGGAGGATTGTGATGACAAGGGTAACGGAGGAATGTGATGACAAGTGAATGGAGCATTGTGATGAAAAGGTCATGTAGCGTTTTGCTGACAAAGGCATGGAGCATTGATATGACAAGTGTCATGGAGCACTGTGATTGACAAACGTCACGTAGCATTGTGATTACAGGGGTCATGGAGCATTGAGATGACACGGCCAAGGATCATTCTGTTGACAAATTTTATGGAGAATTTTGATTACAAGTGTCTCGGATCATTGTGTTGTCAGAAGTCATGGAGCGTTGTGATGAGAGTGGTCATGGAGCATTGGGATGACATGGGTCATGGAGCATTGTGATCATAATGTCATGGAGCATTGGGCTGAAAATGTTCATGGAATATTGTGATGACAGGTGTCATGGAGCATTGTGATGACAAGGGAATGGAGCATTTTGATGACAATGTCCTGGAGCTATAATGAGAAGACCATGGAGCCATGTGATGACAAGTCTCATGGAGCATTCTCACGAAAAGCAGCATGGAGCATTGTGATTACTGTGGTCTTGGAGCATTGTGATGAATAGGGCATGGAGCATTGTGATGAAAAACGCATGGAGCCTTGCCATGACAGGGTTCCAAGAGCATATTGACATCAAGTGTCAGGTACCATTGTGATGACAAGTGTATTGAGCATGGTGATGCCAAAGCTCATGGAGCATTGTAATGAGAAGACCATGGATAATTTTGATGACGAGCATCATGGGGCGTTGTGAGACAAGTGTTATGGAACATTGTGATCACAACGGATTGGAGCCTTGTGATGACAGAGGTCATGGAGCATTTTGAGTTCATTCTGATGACAATAGCATAAAGCACTATGATGTTGGGCATGGTGCATTGTGATGACAGGGTTCATGGAGCATTGAGATGAAAAGTGTCATGGAGCATTGTGATTACAGGGTTCTTGGAGCATTGTGATGACAAGGGCTTGGAGCATTGTGATGAGAAGGCCATGGAGCCTTCTGATGACCTGTGTCATGGAGATTTTGATGACAAGGGCATGAAGCATTGTTGTAACAGGGGTCTTAGAGTATTGTGATTGCAAGGGTTATGGAGCCTTGTGATAAGAAGGCCGTGGAACATTGTGATGGCTGGGGTCATGGAGCATTGTTATGACAGTGGCAATGGAGCATTGTGATGCCAAGGGCATGGAGCACTGCTCTGAATAATTTCATGGATTATTGTGATGAGAGTGGGCATGGAGCATTGTGATGACAAGGGCATGGAACACTGTGATACATGGGTCTTGTAGGATTGTAACGACAAGGGCATGGAGAATTGTGATGACAAGAGCCTGTAACATTGTGATGAGAAGTGTCATGGAGCATTGTGATGACAAAGATGTAGAGAATTGTGATGACAAGTGACATGGAGCATTGTGATGACCAGAGCATGGACCATTTGTCTGACAAGTTTCATGGATTATTGTGATGACAAATGTCATGGAGCATTTTGATGACAAGGGCGTGGGGCCTTGTGATGGGAAGAGAAGGGAGCATTGTGATGACAAGGTTTGTGGAGCATTGTGATTACAAGCGCAAGTCACATTTTGATGCAATGGGTCATGGAGAACTGTGCTGACAAGGGTATGCAGCTTTGTGATGACATGGGTCATGGATCATTGAGATGAAAAGGTGCATGGAACATTGTGATTACAGTGGCTTAGGAGCTTTGTGATGACAGAGGTCATGGATCATTTTGATTTGCTTGTGATGACAATAGCCTGAAGCATTATGATGATGGGCATGGTCCATTGTGATGACAGGTGTAATGGAGCATTGAGATGAAAAGGGGCATGGGGCATTGTGATTACAGGGGTATAGGAGCATTGTGATGACAAGAGCATGGAACATTGTGATGAAAAGTGCTTCGAGCCTTTTCATGACATGTTTCAAGGAGCATTCTGATGACGAATGTCAGAGAGAATTGTGATGACAACTCTCTTGAGCATTATGATGACAAAGATCATGGATCACTGTGCTGACAGGTGTCATGGAGCATTGTGATGAGAAGGTCATAGAGCATTGGGCTGAAAATATTCATGGAGTATTGTGGTGACAGGGGTCATGGATCCTTTTGATAGCAAGGGAATGGAGCATTGTGATGAAACGGTTCTGGAGCATTGTGATGACACGGTTCTGGAGCATTGTGATGAGAAGACCATGGAGCCTTGTGATGACAAGTCTAATGGAGCATTCTGATGAAAAGGGTCATGGAGCAATGTGATTACAGGGTCCTGGAGCATTGTAATGACAAGATCAAGGAGCATTGTGATGAGAATTAGATGGAGCATTCTCATGATTTGTGTCATTGAGTTTTGTGATGACAAGGGCATGGACCATTGTGATTGCAGGTGTCTTGCAGCACTGTGATGACAAGGTCATGTAGCATTTTGCTGACAAAGGCATGGAGCATTGTGATGACAAGTGTCATGGAACATTGTGATAACAGGGGTCATAGAGCATTAGGATGACAAGAGCATGGACCATTTTGATGAGAAGAGTCATGGAGCATTTTGATGACAAGAGCCACAGATCATTGTGTTGTCAGGAGTCATTGAGCGTTGTGATGACAGTGGTCATGGAGGATTGGGATGAAAATGTTCTTGGAGCATTGTGAACACAAGGGAATGGTGCATTGTGGTGACAATATCGTGGAGCATTGTGATGAGATGACCATGGAGTCTTTTGATGACAAGTCTCATGGAGCAAGCTGATGGAAAGGGGCATGGAGCATTGTGATTACAGTTGTCTTGGAGCATTGTGATGACAAGAGCATGGTGCATTGTGATGAGAAGTCCATGGAACATTCTGATGACATGCATCTTGGAGCTTTGTGATGACAATGGCAAGAGGAATTGTGATTACAGGGATCTTGGAGCATTGTGTGGAAAAGGGCATGGTTCAATGTGATGACAAAGGCATGGAGCCTTGTCATGACAGAGTTCAAGGAGAATACTGACGACATGTGTCAGGGAGCATTGTGATGACAAGTGTCTTGGTGCACTGTGATGAGAAGCGTCATGGAGCCTTGTGATAACCGGGGTCTTGGAGCATTGTGATGAAAAGTGAATAAATCATTGTGATGAAAAAGGCATGGTGCCTTGTCATGACAGGGTTCAAGGAGCACCCTGATGACAAGTGTTAGGGAGCATTGTGATGAAAAGTGTATTGAGCATTGTGATGACAAAGTTCATGGAGCATTGTGATGGGAAGTACATGGATAAATGGGATTACGAGTGTCATGGGGCGTTGTGATGACAAGTGTTATGGAACATTGTGATCACAAGGGTTTGGAGCATTGTGATGACAAAGGTCATGGAGAATTTTGATTTCATTGTGATGACAACACCATGAAGCATTATGATGAAGGGCATGGTGCATTGTGATGATAGGGTTCATGGAGCACTGAGATGAAAAGTGTCATGGATCATTGTTATGACAGGGGTCTTGGAGCATTGTGATGACAAGGGCATGGAGCATTGTGATGACAAGGGCCATTGAGAAGTTTGATGACAACGTCGTGAAGCACTGTGATTACAACCGCATGTACCTAACTATGACAGGGGTCATGGAGCCTTGAGATTACAAATGCATGGAGAATGGTGATGACAAGAGCATGTAACATTGTGATGAGAAGTGTTTTGGAGCATTGTGATAACAAGGACGTGGAGAATTGTGATGACAAGGGACATGGAGCATTGAGAGGACCAGGGCATGGAGCACTGTGATGACAAGACCGTGGAGCATTGTGATGAGAAGACCATGGATAATTGTGATGACGAGTGTCATGGAGCACTGTAATGATAATGGGCATGGAGCATTGTGAGGACCGGTGTCATGGAGCCTTGTGATGACAGGGGTCAGGGAGCATTGTGATGACAAGTGTCATGGAGCATTCTGAGGACAAGTTGTGGAGTATTGTGATGACAATGGCATGGAGCATTGCGATGGAAAGGGCATGGATCACTGTGATGAAAAAGGCATGGATGCTTTTCATGACAGGATTCAAGGAGCATTCCGACGACAAGAGTCAGGGAGCATTGTGATAACAAGTGTATTGAGCATTGTGATGGCAAAGGTCATGGAGCATTGAGACAACAAGGGCATGGAGTATTGTGATGACAGGCATCATGGAGCGTTGTGATGACAAGTGTTATGGAACATTGTGATCACACGGGTTTGGAGCATTGCGATGACAGAGTTCATGGATCATATTGATTTCAAGGAGCATGGATCTTTGTGATGACCAGGGCATGAAGCAATGTGAACCCAAGATGCATGGAGGATTGTGATGACAAGGGTAACGGAGGAATGTGATGACAAGTGAATGGAGCATTGTGATGAAAAGGTCATGTAGCGTTTTGCTGACAAAGGCATGGAGCATTGATATGACAAGTGTCATGGAGCACTGTGATTGACAAACGTCACGTAGCATTGTGATTACAGGGGTCATGGAGCATTGAGATGACACGGCCAAGGATCATTCTGTTGACAAATTTTATGGAGAATTTTGATTACAAGTGTCTCGGATCATTGTGTTGTCAGAAGTCATGGAGCGTTGTGATGAGAGTGGTCATGGAGCATTGGGATGACATGGGTCATGGAGCATTGTGATCATAATGTCATGGAGCATTGGGCTGAAAATGTTCATGGAATATTGTGATGACAGGTGTCATGGAGCATTGTGATGACAAGGGCATGGAGCATTTTGATGACAATGTCCTGGAGCTATAATGAGAAGACCATGGAGCCATGTGATGACAAGTCTCATGGAGCATTCTCACGAAAAGCAGCATGGAGCATTGTGATTACTGTGGTCTTGGAGCATTGTGATGAATAGGGCATGGAGCATTGTGATGAAAAACGCATGGAGCCTTGCCATGACAGGGTTCCAAGAGCATATTGACATCAAGTGTCAGGTACCATTGTGATGACAAGTGTATTGAGCATGGTGATGCCAAAGCTCATGGAGCATTGTGATGAGAAGACCATGGATAATTTTGATGACGAGCATCATGGGGCGTTGTGAGACAAGTGTTATGGAACATTGTGATCACAACGGATTGGAGCCTTGTGATGACAGAGGTCATGGAGCATTTTGAGTTCATTCTGATGACAATAGCATAAAGCACTATGATGTTGGGCATGGTGCATTGTGATGACAGGGTTCATGGAGCATTGAGATGAAA
The DNA here is from genome assembly GCF_025265405.1 of Mesoplodon densirostris. Taxonomy (NCBI): domain Eukaryota; kingdom Metazoa; phylum Chordata; class Mammalia; order Artiodactyla; family Ziphiidae; genus Mesoplodon; species Mesoplodon densirostris. The sequence goes on from NC_082682.1 coordinate 7,085,863, forward strand.
AGTGTCATGGAGCATTGTGATTACAGGGTTCTTGGAGCATTGTGATGACAAGGGCTTGGAGCATTGTGATGAGAAGGCCATGGAGCCTTCTGATGACCTGTGTCATGGAGATTTTGATGACAAGGGCATGAAGCATTGTTGTAACAGGGGTCTTAGAGTATTGTGATTGCAAGGGTTATGGAGCCTTGTGATAAGAAGGCCGTGGAACATTGTGATGGCTGGGGTCATGGAGCATTGTTATGACAGTGGCAATGGAGCATTGTGATGCCAAGGGCATGGAGCACTGCTCTGAATAATTTCATGGATTATTGTGATGAGAGTGGGCATGGAGCATTGTGATGACAAGGGCATGGAACACTGTGATACATGGGTCTTGTAGGATTGTAACGACAAGGGCATGGAGAATTGTGATGACAAGAGCCTGTAACATTGTGATGAGAAGTGTCATGGAGCATTGTGATGACAAAGATGTAGAGAATTGTGATGACAAGTGACATGGAGCATTGTGATGACCAGAGCATGGACCATTTGTCTGACAAGTTTCATGGATTATTGTGATGACAAATGTCATGGAGCATTTTGATGACAAGGGCGTGGGGCCTTGTGATGGGAAGAGAAGGGAGCATTGTGATGACAAGGTTTGTGGAGCATTGTGATTACAAGCGCAAGTCACATTTTGATGCAATGGGTCATGGAGAACTGTGCTGACAAGGGTATGCAGCTTTGTGATGACATGGGTCATGGATCATTGAGATGAAAAGGTGCATGGAACATTGTGATTACAGTGGCTTAGGAGCTTTGTGATGACAGAGGTCATGGATCATTTTGATTTGCTTGTGATGACAATAGCCTGAAGCATTATGATGATGGGCATGGTCCATTGTGATGACAGGTGTAATGGAGCATTGAGATGAAAAGGGGCATGGGGCATTGTGATTACAGGGGTATAGGAGCATTGTGATGACAAGAGCATGGAACATTGTGATGAAAAGTGCTTCGAGCCTTTTCATGACATGTTTCAAGGAGCATTCTGATGACGAATGTCAGAGAGAATTGTGATGACAACTCTCTTGAGCATTATGATGACAAAGATCATGGATCACTGTGCTGACAGGTGTCATGGAGCATTGTGATGAGAAGGTCATAGAGCATTGGGCTGAAAATATTCATGGAGTATTGTGGTGACAGGGGTCATGGATCCTTTTGATAGCAAGGGAATGGAGCATTGTGATGAAACGGTTCTGGAGCATTGTGATGACACGGTTCTGGAGCATTGTGATGAGAAGACCATGGAGCCTTGTGATGACAAGTCTAATGGAGCATTCTGATGAAAAGGGTCATGGAGCAATGTGATTACAGGGTCCTGGAGCATTGTAATGACAAGATCAAGGAGCATTGTGATGAGAATTAGATGGAGCATTCTCATGATTTGTGTCATTGAGTTTTGTGATGACAAGGGCATGGACCATTGTGATTGCAGGTGTCTTGCAGCACTGTGATGACAAGGTCATGTAGCATTTTGCTGACAAAGGCATGGAGCATTGTGATGACAAGTGTCATGGAACATTGTGATAACAGGGGTCATAGAGCATTAGGATGACAAGAGCATGGACCATTTTGATGAGAAGAGTCATGGAGCATTTTGATGACAAGAGCCACAGATCATTGTGTTGTCAGGAGTCATTGAGCGTTGTGATGACAGTGGTCATGGAGGATTGGGCTGAAAATGTTCTTGGAGCATTGTGAACACAAGGGAATGGTGCATTGTGGTGACAATATCGTGGAGCATTGTGATGAGATGACCATGGAGTCTTTTGATGACAAGTCTCATGGAGCAAGCTGATGGAAAGGGGCATGGAGCATTGTGATTACAGTTGTCTTGGAGCATTGTGATGACAAGAGCATGGTGCATTGTGATGAGAAGTCCATGGAACATTCTGATGACATGCATCTTGGAGCTTTGTGATGACAATGGCAAGAGGAATTGTGATTACAGGGATCTTGGAGCATTGTGTGGAAAAGGGCATGGTTCAATGTGATGACAAAGGCATGGAGCCTTGTCATGACAGAGTTCAAGGAGAATACTGACGACATGTGTCAGGGAGCATTGTGATGACAAGTGTCTTGGTGCACTGTGATGAGAAGCGTCATGGAGCCTTGTGATAACCGGGGTCTTGGAGCATTGTGATGAAAAGTGAATAAATCATTGTGATGAAAAAGGCATGGTGCCTTGTCATGACAGGGTTCAAGGAGCACCCTGATGACAAGTGTTAGGGAGCATTGTGATGAAAAGTGTATTGAGCATTGTGATGACAAAGTTCATGGAGCATTGTGATGGGAAGTACATGGATAATTGGGATTACGAGTGTCATGGGGTGTTGTGATGACAAGTGTTATGGAACATTGTGATCACAAGGGTTTGGAGCATTGTGATGACAAAGGTCATGGAGAATTTTGATTTCATTGTGATGACAACACCATGAAGCATTATGATGAAGGGCATGGTGCATTGTGATGATAGGGTTCATGGAGCACTGAGATGAAAAGTGTCATGGATCATTGTTATGACAGGGGTCTTGGAGCATTGTGATGACAAGGGCATGGAGCATTGTGATGACAAGGGCCATTGAGAAGTTTGATGACAACGTCGTGAAGCACTGTGATTACAACCGCATGTACCTAACTATGACAGGGGTCATGGAGCCTTGAGATTACAAATGCATGGAGAATGGTGATGACAAGAGCATGTAACATTGTGATGAGAAGTGTTTTGGAGCATTGTGATAACAAGGACGTGGAGAATTGTGATGACAAGGGACATGGAGCATTGAGAGGACCAGGGCATGGAGCACTGTGATGACAAGACCGTGGAGCATTGTGATGAGAAGACCATGGATAATTGTGATGACGAGTGTCATGGAGCACTGTAATGATAATGGGCATGGAGCATTGTGAGGACCGGTGTCATGGAGCCTTGTGATGACAGGGGTCAGGGAGCATTGTGATGACAAGTGTCATGGAGCATTCTGAGGACAAGTTGTGGAGTATTGTGATGACAATGGCATGGAGCATTGCGATGGAAAGGGCATGGATCACTGTGATGAAAAAGGCATGGATGCTTTTCATGACAGGATTCAAGGAGCATTCCGACGACAAGAGTCAGGGAGCATTGTGATAACAAGTGTATTGAGCATTGTGATGGCAAAGGTCATGGAGCATTGAGACAACAAGGGCATGGAGTATTGTGATGACAGGCATCATGGAGCGTTGTGATGACAAGTGTTATGGAACATTGTGATCACACGGGTTTGGAGCATTGCGATGACAGAGTTCATGGATCATATTGATTTCAAGGAGCATGGATCTTTGTGATGACCAGGGCATGAAGCAATGTGAACCCAAGATGCATGGAGGATTGTGATGACAAGGGTAACGGAGGAATGTGATGACAAGTGAATGGAGCATTGTGATGAAAAGGTCATGTAGCGTTTTGCTGACAAAGGCATGGAGCATTGATATGACAAGTGTCATGGAGCACTGTGATTGACAAACGTCACGTAGCATTGTGATTACAGGGGTCATGGAGCATTGAGATGACACGGCAAAGGATCATTCTGTTGACAAATTTTATGGAGAATTTTGATTACAAGTGTCTCGGATCATTGTGTTGTCAGAAGTCATGGAGCGTTGTGATGAGAGTGGTCATGGAGCATTGGGATGACATGGGTCATGGAGCATTGTGATCATAATGTCATGGAGCATTGGGCTGAAAATGTTCATGGAATATTGTGATGACAGGTGTCATGGAGCATTGTGATGACAAGGGAATGGAGCATTTTGATGACAATGTCCTGGAGCTATAATGAGAAGACCATGGAGCCATGTGATGACAAGTCTCATGGAGCATTCTCACGAAAAGCAGCATGGAGCATTGTGATTACTGTGGTCTTGGAGCATTGTGATGAATAGGGCATGGAGCATTGTGATGAAAAACGCATGGAGCCTTGCCATGACAGGGTTCCAAGAGCATATTGACATCAAGTGTCAGGTACCATTGTGATGACAAGTGTATTGAGCATGGTGATGCCAAAGCTCATGGAGCATTGTGATGAGAAGACCATGGATAATTTTGATGACGAGCATCATGGGGCGTTGTGAGACAAGTGTTATGGAACATTGTGATCACAACGGATTGGAGCCTTGTGATGACAGAGGTCATGGAGCATTTTGAGTTCATTCTGATGACAATAGCATAAAGCACTATGATGTTGGGCATGGTGCATTGTGATGACAGGGTTCATGGAGCATTGAGATGAAAAGTGGCATGGAGCATTGTGATTACAGGGTTCTTGGAGCATTGTGATGACAAGGGCTTGGAGCATTGTGATGAGAAGGCCATGGAGCCTTCTGATGACCTGTGTCATGGAGATTTTGATGACAAGGGCATGAAGCATTGTTGTAACAGGGGTCTTAGAGTATTGTGATTGCAAGGGTTATGGAGCCTTGTGATAAGAAGGCCGTGGAACATTGTGATGGCTGGGGTCATGGAGCATTGTTATGACAGTGGCAATGGAGCATTGTGATGCCAAGGGCATGGAGCACTGCTCTGAATAATTTCATGGATTATTGTGATGAGAGTGGGCATGGAGCATTGTGATGACAAGGGCATGGAACACTGTGATACATGGGTCATGTAGGATTGTAACGACAAGGGCATGGAGAATTGTGATGACAAGAGCCTGTAACATTGTGATGAGAAGTGTCATGGAGCATTGTGATGACAAAGATGTAGAGAATTGTGATGACAAGTGACATGGAGCATTGTGATGACCAGAGCATGGACCATTTGTCTGACAAGTTTCATGGATTATTGTGATGACAAATGTCATGGAGCATTTTGATGACAAGGGCGAGGGGCCTTGTGATGGGAAGAGAAGGGAGCATTGTGATGACAAGGTTTGTGGAGCATTGTGATTACAAGCGCAAGTCACATTTTGATGCAATGGGTCATGGAGAACTGTGCTGACAAGGGTATGCAGCTTTGTGATGACATGGGTCATGGATCATTGAGATGAAAAGGTGCATGGAACATTGTGATTACAGTGGCTTAGGAGCTTTGTGATGACAGAGGTCATGGATCATTTTGATTTGCTTGTGATGACAATAGCCTGAAGCATTATGATGATGGGCATGGTCCATTGTGATGACAGGTGTAATGGAGCATTGAGATGAAAAGGGGCATGGGGCATTGTGATTACAGGGGTATAGGAGCATTGTGATGACAAGAGCATGGAACATTGTGATGAAAAGTGCTTCGAGCCTTTTCATGACATGTTTCAAGGAGCATTCTGATGACGAATGTCAGAGAGAATTGTGATGACAACTCTCTTGAGCATTATGATGACAAAGATCATGGATCACTGTGCTGACAGGTGTCATTGAGCATTGTGATGAGAAGGTCATAGAGCATTGGGCTGAAAATATTCATGGAGTATTGTGGTGACAGGGGTCATGGATCCTTTTGATAGCAAGGGAATGGAGCATTGTGATGAAACGGTTCTGGAGCATTGTGATGACACGGTTCTGGAGCATTGTGATGAGAAGACCATGGAGCCTTGTGATGACAAGTCTAATGGAGCATTCTGATGAAAAGGGTCATGGAGCAATGTGATTACAGGGTCCTGGAGCATTGTAATGACAAGATCAAGGAGCATTGTGATGAGAATTAGATGGAGCATTCTCATGATTTGTGTCATTGTGTTTTGTGATGACAAGGGCATGGACCATTGTGATTGCAGGTGTCTTGCAGCACTGTGATGACAAGGTCATGTAGCATTTTGCTGACAAAGGCATGGAGCATTGTGATGACAAGTGTCATGGAACATTGTGATAACAGGGGTCATAGAGCATTAGGATGACAAGAGCATGGACCATTTTGATGAGAAGAGTCATGGAGCATTTTGATGACAAGAGCCACAGATCATTGTGTTGTCAGGAGTCATTGAGCGTTGTGATGACAGTGGTCATGGAGGATTGGGCTGAAAATGTTCTTGGAGCATTGTGAACACAAGGGAATGGTGCATTGTGGTGACAATATCGTGGAGCATTGTGATGAGATGACCATGGAGTCTTTTGATGACAAGTCTCATGGAGCAAGCTGATGGAAAGGGGCATGGAGCATTGTGATTACAGTTGTCTTGGAGCATTGTGATGACAAGAGCATGGTGCATTGTGATGAGAAGTCCATGGAACATTCTGATGACATGCATCTTGGAGCTTTGTGATGACAATGGCAAGAGGAATTGTGATTACAGGGATCTTGGAGCATTGTGTGGAAAAGGGCATGGTTCAATGTGATGACAAAGGCATGGAGCCTTGTCATGACAGAGTTCAAGGAGAATACTGACGACATGTGTCAGGGAGCATTGTGATGACAAAGATGTAGAGAATTGTGATGACAAGTGACATGGAGCATTGTGATGACCAGAGCATGGACCATTTGTCTGACAAGTTTCATGGATTATTGTGATGACAAATGTCATGGAGCATTTTGATGACAAGGGCGTGGGGCCTTGTGATGGGAAGAGAAGGGAGCATTGTGATGACAAGGTTTGTGGAGCATTGTGATTACAAGCGCAAGTCACATTTTGATGCAATGGGTCATGGAGAACTGTGCTGACAAGGGTATGCAGCTTTGTGATGACATGGGTCATGGATCATTGAGATGAAAAGGTGCATGGAACATTGTGATTACAGTGGCTTAGGAGCTTTGTGATGACAGAGGTCATGGATCATTTTGATTTGCTTGTGATGACAATAGCCTGAAGCATTATGATGATGGGCATGGTCCATTGTGATGACAGGTGTAATGGAGCATTGAGATGAAAAGGGGCATGGGGCATTGTGATTACAGGGGTATAGGAGCATTGTGATGACAAGAGCATGGAACATTGTGATGAAAAGTGCTTCGAGCCTTTTCATGACATGTTTCAAGGAGCATTCTGATGACGAATGTCAGAGAGAATTGTGATGACAACTCTCTTGAGCATTATGATGACAAAGATCATGGATCACTGTGCTGACAGGTGTCATGGAGCATTGTGATGAGAAGGTCATAGAGCATTGGGCTGAAAATATTCATGGAGTATTGTGGTGACAGGGGTCATGGATCCTTTTGATAGCAAGGGAATGGAGCATTGTGATGAAACGGTTCTGGAGCATTGTGATGACACGGTTCTGGAGCATTGTGATGAGAAGACCATGGAGCCTTGTGATGACAAGTCTAATGGAGCATTCTGATGAAAAGGGTCATGGAGCAATGTGATTACAGGGTCCTGGAGCATTGTAATGACAAGATCAAGGAGCATTGTGATGAGAATTAGATGGAGCATTCTCATGATTTGTGTCATTGTGTTTTGTGATGACAAGGGCATGGACCATTGTGATTGCAGGTGTCTTGCAGCACTGTGATGACAAGGTCATGTAGCATTTTGCTGACAAAGGCATGGAGCATTGTGATGACAAGTGTCATGGAACATTGTGATAACAGGGGTCATAGAGCATTAGGATGACAAGAGCATGGACCATTTTGATGAGAAGAGTCATGGAGCATTTTGATGACAAGAGCCACAGATCATTGTGTTGTCAGGAGTCATTGAGCGTTGTGATGACAGTGGTCATGGAGGATTGGGCTGAAAATGTTCTTGGAGCATTGTGAACACAAGGGAATGGTGCATTGTGGTGACAATATCGTGGAGCATTGTGATGAGATGACCATGGAGTCTTTTGATGACAAGTCTCATGGAGCAAGCTGATGGAAAGGGGCATGGAGCATTGTGATTACAGTTGTCTTGGAGCATTGTGATGACAAGAGCATGGTGCATTGTGATGAGAAGTCCATGGAACATTCTGATGACATGCATCTTGGAGCTTTGTGATGACAATGGCAAGAGGAATTGTGATTACAGGGATCTTGGAGCATTGTGTGGAAAAGGGCATGGTTCAATGTGATGACAAAGGCATGGAGCCTTGTCATGACAGAGTTCAAGGAGAATACTGACGACATGTGTCAGGGAGCATTGTGATGACAAGTGTCTTGGTGCACTGTGATGAGAAGCGTCATGGAGCCTTGTGATAACCGGGGTCTTGGAGCATTGTGATGAAAAGTGAATAAATCATTGTGATGAAAAAGGCATGGTGCCTTGTCATGACAGGGTTCAAGGAGCACCCTGATGACAAGTGTTAGGGAGCATTGTGATGAAAAGTGTATTGAGCATTGTGATGACAAAGTTCATGGAGCATTGTGATGGGAAGTACATGGATAATTGGGATTACGAGTGTCATGGGGTGCTGTGATGACAAGTGTTATGGAACATTGTGATCACAAGGGTTTGGAGCATTGTGATGACAAAGGTCATGGAGAATTTTGATTTCATTGTGATGACAACACCATGAAGCATTATGATGAAGGGCATGGTGCATTGTGATGATAGGGTTCATGGAGCACTGAGATGAAAAGTGTCATGGATCATTGTTATGACAGGGGTCTTGGAGCATTGTGATGACAAGGGCATGGAGCATTGTGATGACAAGGGCCATTGAGAAGTTTGATGACAACGTCGTGAAGCACTGTGATTACAACCGCATGTACCTAACTATGACAGGGGTCATGGAGCCTTGAGATTACAAATGCATGGAGAATGGTGATGACAAGAGCATGTAACATTGTGATGAGAAGTGTTTTGGAGCATTGTGATAACAAGGACGTGGAGAATTGTGATGACAAGGGACCTGGAGCATTGAGAGGACCAGGGCATGGAGCACTGTGATGACAAGACCGTGGAGCACTGTGATGAGAAGACCATGGATAATTGTGATGACGAGTGTCATGGAGCACTGTAATGATAATGGGCATGGAGCATTGTGAGGACCGGTGTCATGGAGCCTTGTGATGACAGGGGTCAGGGAGCATTGTGATGACAAGTGTCATGGAGCATTCTGAGGACAAGTTGTGGAGTATTGTGATGACAATGGCATGGAGCATTGCGATGGAAAGGGCATGGATCACTGTGATGAAAAAGGCATGGATGCTTTTCATGACAGGATTCAAGGAGCATTCCGACGACAAGAGTCAGGGAGCATTGTGATAACAAGTGTATTGAGCATTGTGATGGCAAAGGTCATGGAGCATTGAGACAACAAGGGCATGGAGTATTGTGATGACAGGCATCATGGAGCGTTGTGATGACAAGTGTTATGGAACATTGTGATCACACGGGTTTGGAGCATTGCGATGACAGAGTTCATGGATCATATTGATTTCAAGGAGCATGGATCTTTGTGATGACCAGGGCATGAAGCAATGTGAACCCAAGATGCATGGAGGATTGTGATGACAAGGGTAACGGAGGAATGTGATGACAAGTGAATGGAGCATTGTGATGAAAAGGTCATGTAGCGTTTTGCTGACAAAGGCATGGAGCATTGATATGACAAGTGTCATGGAGCACTGTGATTGACAAACGTCACGTAGCATTGTGATTACAGGGGTCATGGAGCATTGAGATGACACGGCCAAGGATCATTCTGTTGACAAATTTTATGGAGAATTTTGATTACAAGTGTCTCGGATCATTGTGTTGTCAGAAGTCATGGAGCGTTGTGATGAGAGTGGTCATGGAGCATTGGGATGACATGGGTCATGGAGCATTGTGATCATAATGTCATGGAGCATTGGGCTGAAAATGTTCATGGAATATTGTGATGACAGGTGTCATGGAGCATTGTGATGACAAGGGAATGGAGCATTTTGATGACAATGTCCTGGAGCTATAATGAGAAGACCATGGAGCCATGTGATGACAAGTCTCATGGAGCATTCTCACGAAAAGCGGCATGGAGCATTGTGATTACTGTGGTCTTGGAGCATTGTGATGAATAGGGCATGGAGCATTGTGATGAAAAACGCATGGAGCCTTGCCATGACAGGGATCCAAGAGCATATTGACATCAAGTGTCAGGTACCATTGTGATGACAAGTGTATTGAGCATGGTGATGCCAAAGCTCATGGAGCATTGTGATGAGAAGACCATGGATAATTTTGATGATGAGCATCATGGGGCGTTGTGAGACAAGTGTTATGGAACATTGTGATCACAACGGATTGGAGCCTTGTGATGACAGAGGTCATGGAGCATTTTGAGTTCATTCTGATGACAATAGCATAAAGCACTATGATGTTGGGCATGGTGCATTGTGATGACAGGGTTCATGGAGCATTGAGATGAAAAGTGGCATGGAGCATTGTGATTACAGGGTTCTTGGAGCATTGTGATGACAAGGGCTTGGAGCATTGTGATGAGAAGGCCATGGAGCCTTCTGATGACCTGTGTCATGGAGATTTTGATGACAAGGGCATGAAGCATTGTTGTAACAGGGGTCTTAGAGTATTGTGATTGCAAGGGTTATGGAGCCTTGTGATAAGAAGGCCGTGGAACATTGTGATGGCTGGTGTCATGGAGCATTGTTATGACAGTGGCAATGGAGCATTGTGATGCCAAGGGCATGGAGCACTGCTCTGAATAATTTCATGGATTATTGTGATGAGAGTGGGCATGGAGCATTGTGATGACAAGGGCATGGAACACTGTGATACATGGGTCTTGTAGGATTGTAACGACAAGGGCATGGAGAATTGTGATGACAAGAGCCTGTAACATTGTGATGAGAAGTGTCATGGAGCATTGTGATGACAAAGATGTAGAGAATTGTGATGACAAGTGACATGGAGCATTGTGATGACCAGAGCATGGACCATTTGTCTGACAAGTTTCATGGATTATTGTGATGACAAATGTCATGGAGCATTTTGATGACAAGGGCGTGGGGCCTTGTGATGGGAAGAGAAGGGAGCATTGTGATGACAAGGTTTGTGGAGCATTGTGATTACAAGCGCAAGTCACATTTTGATGCAATGGGTCATGGAGAACTGTGCTGACAAGGGTATGCAGCTTTGTGATGACATGGGTCATGGATCATTGAGATGAAAAGGTGCATGGAACATTGTGATTACAGTGGCTTAGGAGCTTTGTGATGACAGAGGTCATGGATCATTTTGATTTGCTTGTGATGACAATAGCCTGAAGCATTATGATGATGGGCATGGTCCATTGTGATGACAGGTGTAATGGAGCATTGAGATGAAAAGGGGCATGGGGCATTGTGATTACAGGGGTATAGGAGCATTGTGATGACAAGAGCATGGAACATTGTGATGAAAAGTGCTTCGAGCCTTTTCATGACATGTTTCAAGGAGCATTCTGATGACGAATGTCAGAGAGAATTGTGATGACAACTCTCTTGAGCATTATGATGACAAAGATCATGGATCACTGTGCTGACAGGTGTCATGGAGCATTGTGATGAGAAGGTCATAGAGCATTGGGCTGAAAATATTCATGGAGTATTGTGGTGACAGGGGTCATGGATCCTTTTGATAGCAAGGGAATGGAGCATTGTGATGAAACGGTTCTGGAGCATTGTGATGACACGGTTCTGGAGCATTGTGATGAGAAGACCATGGAGCCTTGTGATGACAAGTCTAATGGAGCATTCTGATGAAAAGGGTCATGGAGCAATGTGATTACAGGGTCCTGGAGCATTGTAATGACAAGATCAAGGAGCATTGTGATGAGAATTAGATGGAGCATTCTCATGATTTGTGTCATTGTGTTTTGTGATGACAAGGGCATGGACCATTGTGATTGCAGGTGTCTTGCAGCACTGTGATGACAAGGTCATGTAGCATTTTGCTGACAAAGGCATGGAGCATTGTGATGACAAGTGTCATGGAACATTGTGATAACAGGGGTCATAGAGCATTAGGATGACAAGAGCATGGACCATTTTGATGAGAAGAGTCATGGAGCATTTTGATGACAAGAGCCACAGATCATTGTGTTGTCAGGAGTCATTGAGCGTTGTGATGACAGTGGTCATGGAGGATTGGGCTGAAAATGTTCTTGGAGCATTGTGAACACAAGGGAATGGTGCATTGTGGTGACAATATCGTGGAGCATTGTGATGAGATGACCATGGAGTCTTTTGATGACAAGTCTCATGGAGCAAGCTGATGGAAAGGGGCATGGAGCATTGTGATTACAGTTGTCTTGGAGCATTGTGATGACAAGAGCATGGTGCATTGTGATGAGAAGTCCATGGAACATTCTGATGACATGCATCTTGGAGCTTTGTGATGACAATGGCAAGAGGAATTGTGATTACAGGGATCTTGGAGCATTGTGTGGAAAAGGGCATGGTTCAATGTGATGACAAAGGCATGGAGCCTTGTCATGACAGAGTTCAAGGAGAATACTGACGACATGTGTCAGGGAGCATTGTGATGACAAGTGTCTTGGTGCACTGTGATGAGGAGCGTCATGGAGCCTTGTGATAACCGGGGTCTTGGAGCATTGTGATGAAAAGTGAATAAATCATTGTGATGAAAAAGGCATGGTGCCTTGTCATGACAGGGTTCAAGGAGCACCCTGATGACAAGTGTTAGGGAGCATTGTGATGAAAAGTGTATTGAGCATTGTGATGACAAAGTTCATGGAGCATTGTAATGGGAAGTACATGGATAATTGGGATTACGAGTGTCATGGGGTGTTGTGATGACAAGTGTTATGGAACATTGTGATCACAAGGGTTTGGAGCATTGTGATGACAAAGGTCTTGGAGAATTTGGATTTCATTGTGATGACAACATCATGAAGCATTATGATGAAGGGCATGGTGCATTGTGATGATAGGGTTCATGGAGCACTGAGATGAAAAGTGTCATGGATCATTGTTATGACAGGGGTCTTGGAGCATTGTGATGACAAGGGCATGGAGCATTGTGATGACAAGGGCCATTGAGAAGTTTGATGACAACGTCGTGAAGCACTGTGATTACAACCGCATGTACCTAACTATGACAGGGGTCATGGAGCATTTAGATTACAAATGCATGGAGAATGGTGATGACAAGAGCATGTAACATTGTGATGAGAAGTGTTTTGGAGCATTGTGATAACAAGGACGTGGAGAATTGTGATGACAAGGGACATGGAGCATTGAGAGGACCAGGGCATGGAGCACTGTGATGACAAGACCGTGGAGCATTGTGATGAGAAGACAATGGATAATTGTGATGACGAGTGTCATGGAGCACTGTAATGATAATGGGCATGGAGCATTGTGAGGACCGGTGTCATGGAGCCTTGTGATGACAGGGGTCAGGGAGCATTGTGATGACAAGTGTCATGGAGCATTCTGAGGACAAGTTGTGGAGTATTGTGATGACAATGGCATGGAGCATTGTGATGGAAAGGGCATGGATCACTGTGATGAAAAAGGCATGGATGCTTTTCATGAAAGGATTCAAGGAGCATTCCGACGACAAGAGTCAGGGAGCATTGTGATAACAAGTGTATTGAGCATTGTGATGGCAAAGGTCATGGAGCATTGAGATGACAAGGGCATGGAGTATTGTGATGACAGGCATCATGGAGCGTTGTGATGACAAGTGTTATGGAACATTGTGATCACACGGGTTTGGAGCATTGCGATGACAGAGTTCATGGATCATATTGATTTCAAGGAGCATGGATCTTTGTGATGACCAGGGCATGAAGCAATGTGAACCCAAGATGCATGGAGGATTGTGATGACAATGGTAACGGAGGAATGTGATGACAAGTGAATGGAGCATTGTGATGAAAAGGTCATGTAGCGTTTTGCTGACAAAGGCATGGAGCATTGATATGACAAGTGTCATGGAGCACTGTGATGACAAACGTCACGTAGCATTGTGATTACAGGGGTCATGGAGCATTGAGATGACACGGCCAAGGATCATTCTGTTGACAAATTTTATGGAGAATTTTGATTACAAGTGTCTCGGATCATTGTGTTGTCAGAAGTCATGGAGCGTTGTGATGAGAGTGGTCATGGAGCATTGGGATGACATGGGTCATGGAGCATTGTGATCATAATGTCATGGAGCATTGGGCTGAAAATGTTCATGGAATATTGTGATGACAGGTGTCATGGAGCATTGTGATGACAAGGGAATGGAGCATTTTGATGACAATGTCCTGGAGCTATAATGAGAAGACCATGGAGCCATGTGATGACAAGTCTCATGGAGCATTCTCACGAAAAGCGGCATGGAGCATTGTGATTACTGTGGTCTTGGAGCATTGTGATGAATAGGGCATGGAGCATTGTGATGAAAAACGCATGGAGCCTTGCCATGACAGGGTTCCAAGAGCATATTGACATCAAGTGTCAGGTACCATTGTGATGACAAGTGTATTGAGCATGGTGATGCCAAAGCTCATGGAGCATTGTGATGAGAAGACCATGGATAATTTTGATGACGAGCATCATGGGGCGTTGTGAGACAAGTGTTATGGAACATTGTGATCACAACGGATTGGAGCCTTGTGATGACAGAGGTCATGCAGCATTTTGAGTTCATTCTGATGACAATAGCATAAAGCACTATGATGATGGGCATGGTGCATTGTGATGACAGGGTTCATGGATCATTGAGATGAAAAGTGGCATGGAGCATTGTGATTACAGGGTTCTTGGAGCATTGTAATGACAAGGGCTTGGAGCATTGTGATGAGAAGGCCATGGAGCCTTCTGATGACCTGTGTCATGGAGATTTTGATGACAAGGGCATGAAGCATTGTTGTAACAGGGGTCTTAGAGCATTGTGATTGCAATGGTTATGGAGCCTTGTGATAAGAAGGCCGTGGAACATTGTGATGGCTGGGGTCATGGAGCATTGTTATGACAGTGGCAATGGAGCATTGTGATGCCAAGGGCATGGAGCACTGCTCTGAATAATTTCATGGATTATTGTGATGAGAGTGGGCATGGAGCATTGTGATGACAAGGGCATGGAACACTGTGATACATGGGTCATGTAGGATTGTAACGACAAGGGCATGGAGAATTGTGATGACAAGAGCATGTAACATTGTGATGAGAAGTGTCATGGAGCATTGTGATGACAAAGATGTAGAGAATTGTGATGACAAGTGACATGGAGCATTGTGATGACCAGAGCATGGACCATTTGTCTGACAAGTTTCATGGATTATTGTGATGACAAATGTCATGGAGCATTTTGATGACAAGGGCGTGGGGCCTTGTGATGGGAAGAGAAGGGAGCATTGTGATGACAAGGTTTGTGGAGCATTGTGATTACAAGTGCAAGTCACATTTTGATGCAATGGGTCATGGAGAACTGTGCTGACAAGGGTATGCAGCTTTGTGATGACATGGGTCATGGATCATTGAGATGAAAAGGTGCATGGAACATTGTGATTACAGTGGCTTAGGAGCTTTGTGATGACAGAGGTCATGGATCATTTTGATTTGCTTGTGATGACAATAGCCTGAAGCATTATGATGATGGGCATGGTCCATTGTGATGACAGGTGTAATGGAGCATTGAGATGAAAAGGGGCATGGGGCATTGTGATTACAGGGGTATAGGAGCATTGTGATGACAAGAGCATGGAACATTGTGATGAAAAGTGCTTCGAGCCTTTTCATGACATGTTTCAAGGAGCATTCTGATGACGAATGTCAGAGAGAATTGTGATGACAACTCTCTTGAGCATTATGATGACAAAGATCATGGATCACTGTGCTGACAGGTGTCATGGAGCATTGTGATGACAAGTGTCATGGAGCATTCTGAGGACAAGCTTGTGGAGTATTGTGATGACAATGGCATGGAGCATTGTGATGGAAAGGGCATGGATCACTGTGATGAAAAAGGCATGGATGCTTTTCATGACAGGATTCAAGGAGCATTCCGACGACAAGTGTCAGGGAGCATTGTGATAACAAGTGTATTGAGCATTGTGATGGCAAAGGTCATGGAGCATTGAGATGACAAGGGCATGGAGTATTGTGATGACAGGCATCATGGAGCGTTGTGATGACAAGTGTTATGGAACATTGTGATCACACGGGTTTGGAGCATTGCGATGACTGAGTTCATGGATCATATTGATTTCAAGGAGCATGGATCTTTGTGATGACCAGGGCATGAAGCAATGTGAACCCAAGATGCATGGAGGATTGTGATGACAATGGTAACGGAGGAATGTGATGACAAGTGAATGGAGCATTGTGATGAAAATGTCATGTAGCCTTTTGCTGACAAAGGCATGGAGCATTGATATGACAAGTGTCATGGAGCACTGTGATGACAAACGTCACGTAGCATTGTGATTACAGGGGTCATGGAGCATTGAGATGACACGGCCAAGGATCATTCTGTTGACAAATTTTATGGAGAATTTTGATTACAAGGGTCTCGGATCATTGTGTTGTCAGAAGTCATGGAGCGTTGTGATGAGAGTGGTCATGGAGCATTGGGATGACATGGGTCATGGAGCATTGTGATCATAATGTCATGGAGCATTGGGCTGAAAATGTTCATGGAATATTGTGATGACAGGTGTCATGGAGCATTGTGATGACAAGGGAATGGAGCATTTTGATGACAATGTCCTGGAGCTATAATGAGAAGACCATGGAGCCATGTGATGACAAGTCTCATGGAGCATTCTCACGAAAAGCGGCATGGAGCATTGTGATTACTGTGGTCTTGGAGCATTATGATGAATAGGGCATGGAGCATTGTGATGAAAAACGTATGGAGCCTTGACATGACAGGGTTCCAAGAGCATATTGACATCAAGTGTCAGGTACCATTGTGATGACAAGTGTATTGAGCATGGTGATGCCAAAGCTCATGGAGCATTGTGATGAGAAGACCATGGATAATTTTGATGACGAGCATCATGGGGCGTTGTGAGACAAGTGTTATGGAACATTGTGATCACAACGGATTGGAGCCTTGTGATGACAGGGGTCATGGAGCATTTTGAGTTCATTCTGATGACAATAGCATAAAGCACTATGATGATGGGCATGGTGCATTGTGATGACAGGGTTCATGGAGCATTGAGATGAAAAGTGGCATGGAGCATTGTGATTACAGGGTTCTTGGAGCATTGTGATGACAAGGGCTTGGAGCATTGTGATGAGAAGGCCATGGAGCCTTCTGATGACCTGTGTCATGGAGATTTTGATGACAAGGGCATGAAGCATTGTTGTAACAGGGGTCTTAGAGTATTGTGATTGCAAGGGTTATGGAGCCTTGTGATAAGAAGGCCGTGGAACATTGTGATGGCTGGGGTCATGGAGCATTGTTATGACAGTGGCAATGGAGCATTGTGATGACAAGGGCATGGAACACTGTGATACATGGGTCATGTAGGATTGTAACGACAAGGGCATGGAGAATTGTGATGACAAGAGCCTGTAACATTGTGATGAGAAGTGTCATGGAGCATTGTGATGACAAAGATGTAGAGAATTGTGTTGACAAGTGACATGGAGCATTGTGATGACCAGAGCATGGACCATTTGTCTAACAAGTTTCATGGATTATTGTGATGACAAATGTCATGGAGCATTTTGATGACAAGGGCGTGGGGCCTTGTGATGGGAAGAGAAGGGAGCATTGTGATGACAAGGTTTGTGGAGCATTGTGATTACAAGCGCAAGTCACATTTTGATGCAATGGGTCATGGAGAACTGTGCTGACAAGGGTATGCAGCTTTGTGATGACATGGGTCATGGATCATTGAGATGAAAAGGTGCATGGAACATTGTGATTACAGTGGCTTAGGAGCTTTGTGATGACAGAGGTCATGGATCATTTTGATTTGCTTGTGATGACAATAGCCTGAAGCATTATGATGATGGGCATGGTCCATTGTGATGACAGGTGTAATGGAGCATTGAGATGAAAAGGGGCATGGGGCATTGTGATTACAGGGGTATAGGAGCATTGTGATGACAAGAGCATGGAACATTGTGATGAAAAGTGCTTCGAGCCTTTTCATGACATGTTTCAAGGAGCATTCTGATGACGAATGTCAGAGAGAATTGTGATGACAACTCTCTTGAGCATTATGATGACAAAGATCATGGATCACTGTGCTGACAGGTGTCATGGAGCATTGTGATGAGAAGGTCATAGAGCATTGGGCTGAAAATATTCATGGAGTATTGTGGTGACAGGGGTCATGGATCCTTTTGATAGCAAGGGAATGGAGCATTGTGATGAAACGGTTCTGGAGCATTGTGATGACACCGTTCTGGAGCATTGTGATGAGAAGACCATGGAGCCTTGTGATGACAAGTTTAATGGAGCATTCTGATGAAAAGGGTCATGGAGCAATGTGATTACAGGGTCCTGGAGCATTGTAATGACAAGATCAAGGAGCATTGTGATGAGAATTAGATGGAGCATTCTCATGATTTGTGTCATTGTGTTTTGTGATGACAAGGGCATGGACCATTGTGATTGCAGGTGTCTTGCAGCACTGTGATGACAAGGTCATGTAGCATTTTGCTGACAAAGGCATGGAGCATTGTGATGACAAGTGTCATGGAACATTGTGATAACAGGGGTCATAGAGCATTAGGATGACAAGAGCATGGACCATTTTGATGAGAAGAGTCATGGAGCATTTTGATGACAAGAGCCACAGATCATTGTGTTGTCAGGAGTCATTGAGCGTTGTGATGACAGTGGTCATGGAGGATTGGGCTGAAAATGTTCTCGGAGCATTGTGAACACAAGGGAATGGTGCATTGTGGTGACAATATCGTGGAGCATTGTGATGAGATGACCATGGAGTCTTTTGATGACAAGTCTCATGGATCAAGCTGATGGAAAGGGGCATGGAGCATTGTGATTACAGTTGTCTTGGAGCATTGTGATGACAAGAGCATGGTGCATTGTGATGAGAAGTCCATGGAACATTCTGATGACATGCATCTTGGAGCTTTGTGATGACAATGGCAAGAGGAATTGTGATTACAGGGATCTTGGAGCATTGTGTGGAAAAGGGCATGGTTCAATGTGATGACAAAGGCATGGAGCCTTGTCATGACAGAGTTCAAGGAGAATACTGACGACATGTGTCAGGGAGCATTGTGATGACAAGTGTCTTGGTGCACTGTGATGAGAAGCGTCATGGAGCCTTGTGATAACCGGGGTCTTGGAGCATTGTGATGAAAAGTGAATAAATCATTGTGATGAAAAAGGCATGGTGCCTTGTCATGACAGGGTTCAAGGAGAACCCTGATGACAAGTGTTAGGGAGCATTGTGATGAAAAGTGTATTGAGCATTGTGATGACAAAGTTCATGGAGCATTGTGATGGGAAGTACATGGATAATTGGGATTACGAGTGTCATGGGGTGTTGTGATGACAAGTGTTATGGAACATTGTGATCACAAGGGTTTGGAGCATTGTGATGACAAAGGTCTTGGAGAATTTGGATTTCATTGTGATGACAACATCATGAAGCATTATGATGAAGGGCATGTTGCATTGTGATGATAGGGTTCATGGAGCACTGAGATGAAAAGTGTCATGGATCATTGTTATGACAGGGGTCTTGGAGCATTGTGATGACAAGGGCATGGAGCATTGTGATGACAAGGGCCATTGAGAAGTTTGATGACAACGTCGTGAAGCACTGTGATTACAACCGCATGTACCTAACTATGACAGGGGTCATGGAGCATTTAGATTACAAATGCATGGAGAATGGTGATGACAAGAGCATGTAACATTGTGATGAGAAGTGTTTTGGAGCATTGTGATAACAAGGACGTGGAGAATTGTGATGACAAGGGACATGGAGCATTGAGAGGACCAGGGCATGGAGCACTGTGATGACAAGACCGTGGAGCATTGTGATGAGAAGACCATGGATAATTGTGATGACGAGTGTCATGGAGCACTGTAATGATAATGGGCATGGAGCATTGTGAGGACCGGTGTCATGGAGCCTTGTGATGACAGGGGTCAGGGAGCATTGTGATGACATGTGTCATGGAGCATTCTGAGGACAAGTTGTGGAGTATTGTGATGACAATGGCATGGAGCATTGTGATGGAAAGGGCATGGATCACTGTGATGAAAAAGGCATGGATGCTTTTCATGACAGGATTCAAGGAGCATTCCGACGACAAGAGTCAGGGAGCATTGTGATAACAAGTGTATTGAGCATTGTGATGGCAAAGGTCATGGAGCATTGAGATGACAAGGGCATGGAGTATTGTGATGACAGGCATCATGGAGCGTTGTGATGACAAGTGTTATGGAACATTGTGATCACACGGGTTTGGAGCATTGCGATGACAGAGTTCATGGATCATATTGATTTCAAGGAGCATGGATCTTTGTGATGACCAGGGCATGAAGCAATGTGAACCCAAGATGCATGGAGGATTGTGATGACAAGGGTAACGGAGGAATGTGATGACAAGTGAATGGAGCATTGTGATGAAAAGGTCATGTAGCGTTTTGCTGACAAAGGCATGGAGCATTGATATGACAAGTGTCATGGAGCACTGTGATGACAAACGTCACGTAGCATTGTGATTACAGGGGTCATGGAGCATTGAGATGACACGGCCAAGGATCATTCTGTTGACAAATTTTATGGAGAATTTTGATTACAAGTGTCTCGGATCATTGTGTTGTCAGAAGTCATGGAGCGTTGTGATGAGAGTGGTCATGGAGCATTGGGATGACATGGGTCATGGAGCATTGTGATCATAATGTCATGGAGCATTGGGCTTAAAATGTTCATGGAATATTGTGATGACAGGTGTCATGGAGCATTGTGATGACAAGGGAATGGAGCATTTTGATGACAATGTCCTGGAGCTATAATGAGAAGACCATGGAGCCATGTGATGACAAGTCTCATTGAGCATTCTCACGAAAAACGGCATGGAGCATTGTGATTACTGTGGTCTTGGAGCATTGTGATGAATAGGGCATGGAACATTGTGATGAAAAACGCATGGAGCCTTGCCATGACAGGGTTCCAAGAGCATATTGACATCAAGTGTCAGGTACCATTGTGATGACAAGTGTATTGAGCATGGTGATGCCAAAGCTCATGGAGCATTGTGATGAGAAGACCATGTATAATTTTGATGACGAGCGTCATGGGGCATTGTGAGACAAGTGTTATGGAACATTGTGATCACAACGGATTGGAGCCTTGTGATGACAGAGGTCATGCAGCATTTTGAGTTCATTCTGATGACAATAGCATAAAGCACTATGATGATGGGCATGGTGCATTGTGATGACAGGGTTCATGGAGCATTGAGATGAAAAGTGGCATGGAGCATTGTGATTACAGGGTTCTTGGAGCATTGTGATGACAAGGGCTTGGAGCATTGTGATGAGAAGGCCATGGAGCCTTCTGATGACCTGTGTCATGGAGATTTTGATGACAAGGGCATGAAGCATTGTTGTAACAGGGGTCTTAGAGCATTGTGATTGCAAGGGTTATGGAGCCTTGTGATAAGAAGGCCGTGGAACATTGTGATGGCTGGGGTCATGGAGCATTGTTATGACAGTGGCAATGGAGCATTGTGATGCCAAGGGCATGGAGCACTGCTCTGAATAATTTCATGGATTATTGTGATGAGAGTGGGCATGGAGCATTGTGATGACAAGGGCATGGAACACTGTGATACATGGGTCTTGTAGGATTGTAACGACAAGGGCATGGAGAATTGTGATGACAAGAGCCTGTAACATTGTGATGAGAAGTGTCATGGAGCATTGTGATGACAAAGATGTAGAGAATTGTGATGACAAGTGACATGGAGCATTGTGATGACCAGAGCATGGACCATTTGTCTGACAAGTTTCATGGATTATTGTGATGACAAATGTCATGGAGCATTTTGATGACAAGGGCGTGGGGCCTTGTGATGGGAAGAGAAGGGAGCATTGTGATGACAAGGTTTGTGGAGCATTGTGATTACAAGCGCAAGTCACATTTTGATGCAATGGGTCATGGAGAACTGTGATGACAAGGGTATGCAGCTTTGTGATGACATGGGTCATGGATCATTGAGATGAAAAGGTGCATGGAACATTGTGATTACAGTGGCTTAGGAGCTTTGTGATGACAGAGGTCATGGATCATTTTGATTTGCTTGTGATGACAATAGCCTGAAGCATTATGATGATGGGCATGGTCCATTGTGATGACAGGTGTAATGGAGCATTGAGATGAAAAGGGGCATGGGGCATTGTGATTACAGGGGTATAGGAGCATTGTGATGACAAGAGCATGGAACATTGTGATGAAAAGTGCTTCGAGCCTTTTCATGACATGTTTCAAGGAGCATTCTGATGACGAATGTCAGAGAGAATTGTGATGACAACTCTCTTGAGCATTATGATGACAAAGATCATGGATCACTGTGCTGACAGGTGTCATGGAGCATTGTGATGAGAAGGTCATAGAGCATTGGGCTGAAAATATTCATGGAGTATTGTGGTGACAGGGGTCATGGATCCTTTTGATAGCAAGGGAATGGAGCATTGTGATGAAACGGTTCTGGAGCATTGTGATGACACGGTTCTGGAGCATTGTGATGAGAAGACCATGGAGCCTTGTGATGACAAGTCTAATGGAGCATTCTGATGAAAAGGGTCATGGAGCAATGTGATTACAGGGTCCTGGAGCATTGTAATGACTAGATCAAGGAGCATTGTGATGAGAATTAGATGGAGCATTCTCATGATTTGTGTCATTGAGTTTTGTGATGACAAGGGCATGGACCATTGTGATTGCAGGTGTCTTGCAGCACTGTGATGACAAGGTCATGTAGCATTTTGCTGACAAAGGCATGGAGCATTGTGATGACAAGTGTCATGGAACATTGTGATAACAGGGGTCATAGAGCATTAGGATGACAAGAGCATGGACCATTTTGATGAGAAGAGTCATGGAGCATTTTGATGACAAGAGCCACAGATCATTGTGTTGTCAGGAGTCATTGAGCGTTGTGATGACAGTGGTCATGGAGGATTGGGCTGAAAATGTTCTTGGAGCATTGTGAACACAAGGGAATGGTGCATTGTGGTGACAATATCGTGGAGCATTGTGATGAGATGACCATGGAGTCTTTTGATGACAAGTCTCATGGAGCAAGCTGATGGAAAGGGGCATGGAGCATTGTGATTACAGTTGTCTTGGAGCATTGTGATGACAAGATCATGGTGCATTGTGATGAGAAGTCCATGGAACATTCTGATGACATGCATCTTGGAGCTTTGTGATGACAATGGCAAGAGGAATTGTGATTACAGGGATCTTGGAGCATTGTGTGGAAAAGGGCATGGTTCAATGTGATGACAAAGGCATGGAGCCTTGTCATGACAGAGTTCAAGGAGAATACTGACGACATGTGTCAGGGAGCATTGTGATGACAAGTGTCTTGGTGCACTGTGATGAGAAGCGTCATGGAGCCTTGTGATAACCGGGGTATTGGAGCATTGTGATGAAAAGTGAATAAATCATTGTGATGAAAAAGGCATGGTGCCTTGTCATGACAGGGTTCAAGGAGCACCCTGATGACAAGTGTTAGGGAGCATTGTGATGAAAAGTGTATTGAGCATTGTGATGACAAAGTTCATGGAGCATTGTGATGGGAAGTACATGGATAATTGGGATTACGAGTGTCATGGGGTGTTGTGATGACAAGTGTTATGGAACATTGTGATCACAAGGGTTTGGAGCATTGTGATGACAAAGGTCATGGAGAATTTGGATTTCATTGTGATGACAACATCATGAAGCATTATGATGAAGGGCATGGTGCATTGTGATGATAGGGTTCATGGAGCACTGAGATGAAAAGTGTCATGGATCATTGTTATGACAGGGGTCTTGGAGCATTGTGATGACAAGGGCATGGAGCATTGTGATGACAAGGGCCATTGAGAAGTTTGATGACAACGTCGTGAAGCACTGTGATTACAACCGCATGTACCTAACTATGACAGGGGTCATGGAGCCTTGAGATTACAAATGCATGGAGAATGGTGATGACAAGAGCATGTAACATTGTGATGAGAAGTGTTTTGGAGCATTGTGATAACAAGGACGTGGAGAATTGTGATGACAAGGGACATGGAGCATTGAGAGGACCAGGGCATGGAGCACTGTGATGACAAGACCGTGGAGCATTGTGATGAGAAGACCATGGATAATTGTGATGACGAGTGTCATGGAGCACTGTAATGATAATGGGCATGGAGCATTGTGAGGACCGGTGTCATGGAGCCTTGTGATGACAGGGGTCAGGGAGCATTGTGATGACAAGTGTCATGGAGCATTCTGAGGACAAGTTGTGGAGTATTGTGATGACAATGGCATGGAGCATTGCGATGGAAAGGGCATGGATCACTGTGATGAAAAAGGCATGGATGCTTTTCATGACAGGATTCAAGGAGCATTCCGACGACAAGAGTCAGGGAGCATTGTGATAACAAGTGTATTGAGCATTGTGATGGCAAAGGTCATGGAGCATTGAGACGACAAGGGCATGGAGTATTGTGATGACAGGCATCATGGAGCGTTGTGATGACAAGTGTTATGGAACATTGTGATCACACGGGTTTGGAGCATTGCGATGACAGAGTTCATGGATCATATTGATTTCAAGGAGCATGGATCTTTGTGATGACCAGGGCATGAAGCAATGTGAACCCAAGATGCATGGAGGATTGTGATGACAAGGGTAACGGAGGAATGTGATGACAAGTGAACGGAGCATTGTGATGAAAAGGTCATGTAGCGTTTTGCTGACAAAGGCATGGAGCATTGATATGACAAGTGTCATGGAGCACTGTGATGACAAACGTCACGTAGCATTGTGATTACATGGGTCATGGAGCATTGAGATGACACGACCAAGGATCATTCTGTTGACAAATTTTATGGAGAATTTTGATTACAAGTGTCTCGGATCATTGTGTTGTCAGAAGTCATGGAGCGTTGTGATGAGAGTGGTCATGGAGCATTGGGATGACATGGGTCATGGAGCATTGTGATCATAATGTCATGGAGCATTGGGCTGAAAATGTTCATGGAATATTGTGATGACAGGTGTCATGGAGCATTGTGATGACAAGGGAATGGAGCATTTTGATGACAATGTCCTGGAGCTATAATGAGAAGACCATGGAGCCATGTGATGACAAGTCTCATGGAGCATTCTCACGAAAAGCGGCATGGAGCATTGTGATTACTGTGGTCTTGGAGCATTGTGATGAATAGGTCATGGAGCATTGTGATGAAAAACGCATGGAGCCTTGCCATGACAGGGTTCCAAGAGCATATTGACATCAAGTGTCAGGTACCATTGTGATGACAAGTGTATTGAGCATGGTGATGCCAAAGCTCATGGAGCATTGTGATGAGAAGACCATGTATAATTTTGATGACGAGCGTCATGGGGCATTGTGAGACAAGTGTTATGGAACATTGTGATCACAAGGGATTGGAGCCTTGTGATGACAGAGGTCATGGAGCATTTTGAGTTCATTCTGATGACAATAGCATAAAGCACTATGATGTTGGGCATGGTGCATTGTGATGACAGGGTTCATGGAGCATTGAGATGAAAAGTGGCATGGAGCATTGTGATTACAGGGTTCTTGGAGCATTGTGATGACAAGGGCTTGGAGCATTGTGATGAGAAGGCCATGGAGCCTTCTGATGACCTGTGTCATGGAGATTTTGATGACAAGGGCATGAAGCATTGTTGTAACAGGGGTCTTAGAGTATTGTGATTGCAAGGGTTATGGAGCCTTGTGATAAGAAGGCCGTGGAACATTGTGATGGCTGGGGTCATGGAGCATTGTTATGACAGTGGCAATGGAGCATTGTGATGCCAAGGGCATGGAGCACTGCTCTGAATAATTTCATGGATTATTGTGATGAGAGTGGGCATGGAGCATTGTGATGACAAGGGCATGGAACACTGTGATACATGGGTCATGTAGGATTGTAACGACAAGGGCATGGAGAATTGTGATGACAAGAGCCTGTAACATTGTGATGAGAAGTGTCATGGAGCATTGTGATGACAAAGATGTAGAGAATTGTGATGACAAGTGACATGGAGCATTGTGATGACCAGAGCATGGACCATTTGTCTGACAAGTTTCATGGATTATTGTGATGACAAATGTCATGGAGCATTTTGATGACAAGGGCGTGGGGCCTTGTGATGGGAAGAGAAGGGAGCATTGTGATGACAAGGTTTGTGGAGCATTGTGATTACAAGCGCAAGTCACATTTTGATGCAATGGGTCATGGAGAACTGTGCTGACAAGGGTATGCAGCTTTGTGATGACATGGGTCATGGATCATTGAGATGAAAAGGTGCATGGAACATTGTGATTACAGTGGCTTAGGAGCTTTGTGATGACAGAGGTCATGGATCATTTTGATTTGCTTGTGATGACAATAGCCTGAAGCATTATGATGATGGGCATGGTCCATTGTGATGACAGGTGTAATGGAGCATTGAGATGAAAAGGGGCATGGGGCATTGTGATTACAGGGGTATAGGAGCATTGTGATGACAAGAGCATGGAACATTGTGATGAAAAGTGCTTCGAGCCTTTTCATGACATGTTTCAAGGAGCATTCTGATGACGAATGTCAGAGAGAATTGTGATGACAACTCTCTTGAGCATTATGATGACAAAGATCATGGATCACTGTGCTGACAGGTGTCATGGAGCATTGTGATGAGAAGGTCATAGAGCATTGGGCTGAAAATATTCATGGAGTATTGTGGTGACAGGGGTCATGGATCCTTTTGATAGCAAGGGAATGGAGCATTGTGATGAAACGGTTCTGGAGCATTGTGATGACACGGTTCTGGAGCATTGTGATGAGAAGACCATGGAGCCTTGTGATGACAAGTCTAATGGAGCATTCTGATGAAAAGGGTCATGGAGCAATGTGATTACAGGGTCCTGGAGCATTGTAATGACAAGATCAAGGAGCATTGTGATGAGAATTAGATGGAGCATTCTCATGATTTGTGTCATTGTGTTTTGTGATGACAAGGGCATGGACCATTGTGATTGCAGGTGTCTTGCAGCACTGTGATGACAAGGTCATGTAGCATTTTGCTGACAAAGGCATGGAGCATTGTGATGACAAGTGTCATGGAACATTGTGATAACAGGGTTCATAGAGCATTAGGATGACAAGAGCATGGACCATTTTGATGAGAAGAGTCATGGAGCATTTTGATGACAAGAGCCACAGATCATTGTGTTGTCAGGAGTCATTGAGCGTTGTGATGACAGTGGTCATGGAGGATTGGGCTGAAAATGTTCTTGGAGCATTGTGAACACAAGGGAATGGTGCATTGTGGTGACAATATCGTGGAGCATTGTGATGAGATGACCATGGAGTCTTTTGATGACAAGTCTCATGGATCAAGCTGATGGAAAGGGGCATGGAGCATTGTGATTACAGTTGTCTTGGAGCATTGTGATGACAAGAGCATGGAGCATTGTGATGAGAAGTCCATGGAACATTCTGATGACATGCATCTTGGAGCTTTGTGATGACAATGGCAAGAGGAATTGTGATTACAGGGATCTTGGAGCATTGTGTGGAAAAGGGCATGGTTCAATGTGATGACAAAGGCATGGAGCCTTGTCATGACAGAGTTCAAGGAGAATACTGACGACATGTGTCAGGGAGCATTGTGATGACAAGTGTCTTGGTGCACTGTGATGAGAAGCGTCATGGAGCCTTGTGATAACCGGGGTCTTGGAGCATTGTGATGAAAAGTGAATAAATCATTGTGATGAAAAAGGCATGGTGCCTTGTCATGACAGGGTTCAAGGAGAACCCTGATGACAAGTGTTAGGGAGCATTGTGATGAAAAGTGTATTGAGCATTGTGATGACAAAGTTCATGGAGCATTGTGATGGGAAGTACATGGATAATTGGGATTACGAGTGTCATGGGGTGTTGTGATGACAAGTGTTATGGAACATTGTGATCACAAGGGTTTGGAGCATTGTGATGACAAAGGTCTTGGAGAATTTGGATTTCATTGTGATGACAACATCATGAAGCATTATGATGAAGGGCATGGTGCATTGTGATGATAGGGTTCATGGAGCACTGAGATGAAAAGTGTCATGGATCATTGTTATGACAGGGGTCTTGGAGCATTGTGATGACAAGGGCATGGAGCATTGTGATGACAAGGGCCATTGAGAAGTTTGATGACAACGTCGTGAAGCACTGTGATTACAACCGCATGTACCTAACTATGACAGGGGTCATGGAGCATTTAGATTACAAATGCATGGAGAATGGTGATGACAAGAGCATGTAACATTGTGATGAGAAGTGTTTTGGAGCATTGTGATAACAAGGACGTGGAGAATTGTGATGACAAGGGACATGGAGCATTGAGAGGACCAGGGCATGGAGCACTGTGATGACAAGACCGTGGAGCATTGTGATGAGAAGACCATGGATAATTGTGATGACGAGTGTCATGGAGCACTGTAATGATAATGGGCATGGAGCATTGTGAGGACCGGTGTCATGGAGCCTTGTGATGACAGGGGTCAGGGAGCATTGTGATGACAAGTGTCATGGAGCATTCTGAGGACAAGTTGTGGAGTATTGTGATGACAATGGCATGGAGCATTGTGATGGAAAGGGCATGGATCACTGTGATGAAAAAGGCATGGATGCTTTTCATGACAGGATTCAAGGAGCATTCCGACGACAAGAGTCAGGGAGCATTGTGATAACAAGTGTATTGAGCATTGTGATGGCAAAGGTCATGGAGCATTGAGACGACAAGGGCATGGAGTATTGTGATGACAGGCATCATGGAGCGTTGTGATGACAAGTGTTATGGAACATTGTGATCACACGGGTTTGGAGCATTGCGATGACAGAGTTCATGGATCATATTGATTTCAAGGAGCATGGATCTTTGTGATGACCAGGGCATGAAGCAATGTGAACCCAAGATGCATGGAGGATTGTGATGACAAGGGTAACGGAGGAATGTGATGACAAGTGAATGGAGCATTGTGATGACAAAGATGTAGAGAATTGTGATGACAAGTGACATGGAGCATTGTGATGACCAGAGCATGGACCATTTGTCTGACAAGTTTCATGGATTATTTTGATGACAAATGTCATGGAGCATTTTGATGACAAGGGCGTGGGGCCTTGTGATGGGAAGAGAAGGGAGCATTGTGATGACAAGGTTTGTGGAGCATTGTGATTACAAGCGCAAGTCACATTTTGATGCAATGGGTCATGGAGAACTGTGCTGACAAGGGTATGCAGCTTTGTGATGACATGGGTCATGGATCATTGAGATGAAAAGGTGCATGGAACATTGTGATTACAGTGGCTTAGGAGCTTTGTGATGACAGAGGTCATGGATCATTTTGATTTGCTTGTGATGACAATAGCCTGAAGCATTATGATGATGGGCATGGTCCATTGTGATGACAGGTGTAATGGAGCATTGAGATGAAAAGGGGCATGGGGCATTGTGATTACAGGGGTATAGGAGCATTGTGATGACAAGAGCATGGAACATTGTGATGAAAAGTGCTTCGAGCCTTTTCATGACATGTTTCAAGGAGCATTCTGATGACGAATGTCAGAGAGAATTGTGATGACAACTCTCTTGAGCATTATGATGACAAAGATCATGGATCACTGTGCTGACAGGTGTCATGGAGCATTGTGATGAGAAGGTCATAGAGCATTGGGCTGAAAATATTCATGGAGTATTGTGGTGACAGGGGTCATGGATCCTTTTGATAGCAAGGGAATGGAGCATTGTGATGAAACGGTTCTGGAGCATTGTGATGACACGGTTCTGGAGCATTGTGATGAGAAGACCATGGAGCCTTGTGATGACAAGTCTAATGGAGCATTCTGATGAAAAGGGTCATGGAGCAATGTGATTACAGGGTCCTGGAGCATTGTAATGACAAGATCAAGGAGCATTGTGATGAGAATTAGATGGAGCATTCTCATGATTTGTGTCATTGTGTTTTGTGATGACAAGGGCATGGACCATTGTGATTGCAGGTGTCTTGCAGCACTGTGATGACAAGGTCATGTAGCATTTTGCTGACAAAGGCATGGAGCATTGTGATGACAAGTGTCATGGAACATTGTGATAACAGGGTTCATAGAGCATTAGGATGACAAGAGCATGGACCATTTTGATGAGAAGAGTCATGGAGCATTTTGATGACAAGAGCCACAGATCATTGTGTTGTCAGGAGTCATTGAGCGTTGTGATGACAGTGGTCATGGAGGATTGGGCTGAAAATGTTCTTGGAGCATTGTGAACACAAGGGAATGGTGCATTGTGGTGACAATATCGTGGAGCATTGTGATGAGATGACCATGGAGTCTTTTGATGACAAGTCTCATGGATCAAGCTGATGGAAAGGGGCATGGAGCATTGTGATTACAGTTGTCTTGGAGCATTGTGATGACAAGAGCATGGAGCATTGTGATGAGAAGTCCATGGAACATTCTGATGACATGCATCTTGGAGCTTTGTGATGACAATGGCAAGAGGAATTGTGATTACAGGGATCTTGGAGCATTGTGTGGAAAAGGGCATGGTTCAATGTGATGACAAAGGCATGGAGCCTTGTCATGACAGAGTTCAAGGAGAATACTGACGACATGTGTCAGGGAGCATTGTGATGACAAGTGTCTTGGTGCACTGTGATGAGAAGCGTCATGGAGCCTTGTGATAACCGGGGTCTTGGAGCATTGTGATGAAAAGTGAATAAATCATTGTGATGAAAAAGGCATGGTGCCTTGTCATGACAGGGTTCAAGGAGAACCCTGATGACAAGTGTTAGGGAGCATTGTGATGAAAAGTGTATTGAGCATTGTGATGACAAAGTTCATGGAGCATTGTGATGGGAAGTACATGGATAATTGGGATTACGAGTGTCATGGGGTGTTGTGATGACAAGTGTTATGGAACATTGTGATCACAAGGGTTTGGAGCATTGTGATGACAAAGGTCTTGGAGAATTTGGATTTCATTGTGATGACAACATCATGAAGCATTATGATGAAGGGCATGGTGCATTGTGATGATAGGGTTCATGGAGCACTGAGATGAAAAGTGTCATGGATCATTGTTATGACAGGGGTCTTGGAGCATTGTGATGACAAGGGCATGGAGCATTGTGATGACAAGGGCCATTGAGAAGTTTGATGACAACGTCGTGAAGCACTGTGATTACAACCGCATGTACCTAACTATGACAGGGGTCATGGAGCATTTAGATTACAAATGCATGGAGAATGGTGATGACAAGAGCATGTAACATTGTGATGAGAAGTGTTTTGGAGCATTGTGATAACAAGGACGTGGAGAATTGTGATGACAAGGGACATGGAGCATTGAGAGGACCAGGGCATGGAGCACTGTGATGACAAGACCGTGGAGCATTGTGATGAGAAGACCATGGATAATTGTGATGACGAGTGTCATGGAGCACTGTAATGATAATGGGCATGGAGCATTGTGAGGACCGGTGTCATGGAGCCTTGTGATGACAGGGGTCAGGGAGCATTGTGATGACAAGTGTCATGGAGCATTCTGAGGACAAGTTGTGGAGTATTGTGATGACAATGGCATGGAGCATTGTGATGGAAAGGGCATGGATCACTGTGATGAAAAAGGCATGGATGCTTTTCATGACAGGATTCAAGGAGCATTCCGACGACAAGAGTCAGGGAGCATTGTGATAACAAGTGTATTGAGCATTGTGATGGCAAAGGTCATGGAGCATTGAGACGACAAGGGCATGGAGTATTGTGATGACAGGCATCATGGAGCGTTGTGATGACAAGTGTTATGGAACATTGTGATCACACGGGTTTGGAGCATTGCGATGACAGAGTTCATGGATCATATTGATTTCAAGGAGCATGGATCTTTGTGATGACCAGGGCATGAAGCAATGTGAACCCAAGATGCATGGAGGATTGTGATGACAAGGGTAACGGAGGAATGTGATGACAAGTGAATGGAGCATTGTGATGAAAAGGTCATGTAGCGTTTTGCTGACAAAGGCATGGAGCATTGATATGACAAGTGTCATGGAGCACTGTGATGACAAACGTCACGTAGCATTGTGATTACAGGGGTCATGGAGCATTGAGATGACACGGCCAAGGATCATTCTGTTGACAAATTTTATGGAGAATTTTGATTACAAGTGTCTCGGATCATTGTGTTGTCAGAAGTCATGGAGCGTTGTGATGAGAGTGGTCATGGAGCATTGGGATGACATGGGTCATGGAGCATTGTGATCATAATGTCATGGAGCATTGGGCTGAAAATGTTCATGGAATATTGTGATGACAGGTGTCATGGAGCATTGTGATGACAAGGGAATGGAGCATTTTGATGACAATGTCCTGGAGCTATAATGAGAAGACCATGGAGCCATGTGATGACAAGTCTCATGGAGCATTCTCACGAAAAGCGGCATGGAGCATTGTGATTACTGTGGTCTTGGAGCATTGTGATGAATAGGGCATGGAGCATTGTGATGAAAAACGCATGGAGCCTTGCCATGACAGGGTTCCAAGAGCATATTGACATCAAGTGTCAGGTACCATTGTGATGACAAGTGTATTGAGCATGGTGATGCCAAAGCTCATGGAGCATTGTGATGAGAAGACCATGTATAATTTTGATGACGAGCGTCATGGGGCATTGTGAGACAAGTGTTATGGAACATTGTGATCACAAGGGATTGGAGCCTTGTGATGACAGAGGTCATGGAGCATTTTGAGTTCATTCTGATGACAATAGCATAAAGCACTATGATGTTGGGCATGGTGCATTGTGATGACAGGGTTCATGGAGCATTGAGATGAAAAGTGGCATGGAGCATTGTGATTACAGGGTTCTTGGAGCATTGTGATGACAAGGGCTTGGAGCATTGTGATGAGAAGGCCATGGAGCCTTCTGATGACCTGTGTCATGGAGATTTTGATGACAAGGGCATGAAGCATTGTTGTAACAGGGGTCTTAGAGTATTGTGATTGCAAGGGTTATGGAGCCTTGTGATAAGAAGGCCGTGGAACATTGTGATGGCTGGGGTCATGGAGCATTGTTATGACAGTGGCAATGGAGCATTGTGATGCCAAGGGCATGGAGCACTGCTCTGAATAATTTCATGGATTATTGTGATGAGAGTGGGCATGGAGCATTGTGATGACAAGGGCATGGAACACTGTGATACATGGGTCATGTAGGATTGTAACGACAAGGGCAAGGAGAATTGTGATGACAAGAGCCTGTAACATTGTGATGAGAAGTGTCATGGAGCATTGTGATGACAAAGATGTAGAGAATTGTGATGACAAGTGACATGGAGCATTGTGATGACCAGAGCATGGACCATTTGTCTGACAAGTTTCATGGATTATTGTGATGACAAATGTCATGGAGCATTTTGATGACAAGGGCGTGGGGCCTTGTGATGGGAAGAGAAGGGAGCATTGTGATGACAAGGTTTGTGGAGCATTGTGATTACAAGCGCAAGTCACATTTTGATGCAATGGGTCATGGAGAACTGTGCTGACAAGGGTATGCAGCTTTGTGATGACATGGGTCATGGATCATTGAGATGAAAAGGTGCATGGAACATTGTGATTACAGTGGCTTAGGAGCTTTGTGATGACAGAGGTCATGGATCATTTTGATTTGCTTGTGATGACAATAGCCTGAAGCATTATGATGATGGGCATGGTCCATTGTGATGACAGGTGTAATGGAGCATTGAGATGAAAAGGGGCATGGGGCATTGTGATTACAGGGGTATAGGAGCATTGTGATGACAAGAGCATGGAACATTGTGATGAAAAGTGCTTCGAGCCTTTTCATGACATGTTTCAAGGAGCATTCTGATGACGAATGTCAGAGAGAATTGTGATGACAACTCTCTTGAGCATTATGATGACAAAGATCATGGATCACTGTGCTGACAGGTGTCATGGAGCATTGTGATGAGAAGGTCATAGAGCATTGGGCTGAAAATATTCATGGAGTATTGTGGTGACAGGGGTCATGGATCCTTTTGATAGCAAGGGAATGGAGCATTGTGATGAAACGGTTCTGGAGCATTGTGATGACACGGTTCTGGAGCATTGTGATGAGAAGACCATGGAGCCTTGTGATGACAAGTCTAATGGAGCATTCTGATGAAAAGGGTCATGGAGCAATGTGATTACAGGGTCCTGGAGCATTGTAATGACAAGATCAAGGAGCATTGTGATGAGA
Source organism: Mesoplodon densirostris (assembly GCF_025265405.1). NCBI lineage: Eukaryota > Metazoa > Chordata > Mammalia > Artiodactyla > Ziphiidae > Mesoplodon > Mesoplodon densirostris. The sequence continues at coordinate 7,120,208 of NC_082682.1, forward strand.
ATTAGATGGAGCATTCTCATGATTTGTGTCATTGTGTTTTGTGATGACAAGGGCATGGACCATTGTGATTGCAGGTGTCTTGCAGCACTGTGATGACAAGGTCATGTAGCATTTTGCTGACAAAGGCATGGAGCATTGTGATGACAAGTGTCATGGAACATTGTGATAACAGGGTTCATAGAGCATTAGGATGACAAGAGCATGGACCATTTTGATGAGAAGAGTCATGGAGCATTTTGATGACAAGAGCCACAGATCATTGTGTTGTCAGGAGTCATTGAGCGTTGTGATGACAGTGGTCATGGAGGATTGGGCTGAAAATGTTCTTGGAGCATTGTGAACACAAGGGAATGGTGCATTGTGGTGACAATATCGTGGAGCATTGTGATGAGATGACCATGGAGTCTTTTGATGACAAGTCTCATGGATCAAGCTGATGGAAAGGGGCATGGAGCATTGTGATTACAGTTGTCTTGGAGCATTGTGATGACAAGAGCATGGAGCATTGTGATGAGAAGTCCATGGAACATTCTGATGACATGCATCTTGGAGCTTTGTGATGACAATGGCAAGAGGAATTGTGATTACAGGGATCTTGGAGCATTGTGTGGAAAAGGGCATGGTTCAATGTGATGACAAAGGCATGGAGCCTTGTCATGACAGAGTTCAAGGAGAATACTGACGACATGTGTCAGGGAGCATTGTGATGACAAGTGTCTTGGTGCACTGTGATGAGAAGCGTCATGGAGCCTTGTGATAACCAGGGTCTTGGAGCATTGCGATGAAAAGTGAATAAATCATTGTGATGAAAAAGGCATGGTGCCTTGTCATGAAAGGGTTCAAGGAGCACCCTGATGACAAGTGTTAGGGAGCATTGTGATGAAAAGTGTATTGAGCATTGTGATGACAAAGTTCATGGAGCATTGTGATGGGAAGTACATGGATAATTGGGATTACGAGTGTCATGGGGTGTTGTGATGACAAGTGTTATGGAACATTGTGATCACAAGGGTTTGGAGCATTGTGATGACAAAAGTCATGGAGAATTTTGATTTCATTGTGATGACAACACCATGAAGCATTATGATGAAGGGCATGGTGCATTGTGATGATAGGGTTCATGGAGCACTGAGATGAAAAGTGTCATGGATCATTGTTATGACAGGGGTCTTGGAGCATTGTGATGACAAGGACATGGAGCATTGTGATGAGAAGGCCAAGGAGAATTATGATGACATGCGTCATGGAGCTTCGTGATGACAAGGGCATAGAGCATTGTGATTACAGGGGTCTTGGATCATTGAGATGAAAAGGGGCATGGAGCATGGTGATTACAGGGGTAATGGAGCATTGTGATGACAAGGGAATCGAGCATTGTGATGAAATTGGCATGGAAACTTTTCATGACATGGTTCAAGGAGGATTCTGATGACAAGTGTCAGGGAGCATTGCGATGACAATAGTCATGAAGCACTGTGATGACAGGGCTAATGGAGCATTTTGATGAGAAGGTCATGGAGCATTGGGCTGAAAATGTTCATGGAGTATTGTCATGACAGGAGTCATGGAGCATTGTGATCACAAGGGAATGGAGCATTTAGATGAGAAGAACATGGAGCATTGTGATGACAAGTCTCATGGAGCATTCTGATGAAAAGGGGCATGGAGCATTGTGATTACAGGGGTCTCGGAGCATTGTGAGGACAATGGCATGGAACAATTTGATGTGAAGGCCATGGAGCTTTTTTTTTTTTTTTTGCGGTATGAGGGCCTCTCTCTGTTGTGGCCTCCCCCGTTGCGGAGCACAGGCTCCGGACGCGCAGGCTCCGGATGTGCAGGGTCAGCGGCCATGGCTCAAGGGCCCAGCCACTCTGTGGCATATGGGATCCTCCCAGACCGGGGCACGAACCCGTATCCCCTGCATCGGCAGGCGGACTCTCAACCACTTGCGCCACCAGGGAGGCCCCATGGAGCTTTTTGATGATATGTGTCATGGAGTTTTGTGATGAAAAGGGCATGGAACATTTGATTACAGGGGTCTTGGGGCACTGTGATGACAATGGTCATGGTGCCTTGTGATGAAAAGGCCGTGGAACATTTTGATGGCATGGGTCATGGAAAATTGTTATGACAGTGGTTATGGAGCATTGTGAGGACAAAGACATGGAGCATTTTTATGAGAAGGGCATCGAGCATGGTGATAACAAACATCATGGAGTTTTAAGATGACAAAGTCATGGAGCAATGTGATGAGAGGGTTCATGGAGCATTATGATGACAATGGCATGGAGCATTGTGATGCCAAAGGTCATGGACATTTGTGATGACACAGGTCATGGAGCATTTTGATGACAAGTGCATGGTGCATTGTGATGAGTAGGACAGAGAGCAATGTTATGACAGGGTCTTGGAGCAGTTGGATGAAAAGTGTCATGGAACATTTTGATGACAGGGATTATGGATCATTGTGATATCAAGGGTCATCGAGCATTGTGATGAAAAGTGTCAGGGTGCATTGCGATGACAATAGTCATGAAGCACTGTGATGAGAGGGCTAATGGAGCATTGTGATGAGAAGGTCATGGAGCATTGGGCTGAAAATATTCATGGAGTATTGTGATGACTGGAGTCATGGAGCATTGCGATGACAAGGGAATGGAGCATTGAGATGAGAAGAACATGGAGCATTGTGATGACAAGTCTCATGGAGCATTCTGATGAAAAGGGGCATGGAGCATTGTGATTACAGGGGTCTTGGAGTATTGTGATGACAATGGCATGGAGCAATTTGATGTGAAGGCCATGGAGCTTTCTGATGATGTGTCATGGATTTTTGTGATGAAAAGTGCATGGAGCATTGTGATTACAGGGGTCTTGGGGCACTGTGATGACAATGGTCATGGAACCTTGTGATGATAAGGCCGTGGAACATTTTGATGGCATGGGTCATGGAGCATTGTTATGACAGTGGTAATGGAGCATTGTGATGACAAAGGCATGGAGCATTTTGATGAGAAGGGCATCGAGCATAGTGATGACAAGCATCATGGAGCTTTGAGATGACAAAGTCATGGAGCATTATGATGACAATGGCATGGAGCATTGTGATGCCAAAGGTCAAGGACCTTTGTGATGACAAATGTCATGCAGCATTTTGATGACAAGGGCAGGGTGCATTGTGATGAGTAGGACAGAGAGCAATGTGATGAGAGGGTCATGGAGCAGTTGGATGAAAAGTGTCATGGAACATTTTGATGACAGGGGTTATGGATCATTGTGATGTCAAGGGTCACCGAGCATTGTAATGAAAAGGGTCATGGTGCATTTTGATGACAGGGGTTATAGTACATTGTGATGACAGGTGTCATGGAGCAGTGTGATGATAAGGGCATGTAGCATTGTGATGACAGGGGTCATGGAACATTGTGATGACATGGTTGAGGGAGTATTGTGATGACTAGTGATGGAACATTGTGATATCAGTGGTGACAGAGCATTTTGATGAGAATTGCATGGAGAAATTTGATGACAAATTTTATGGAGCATTGTGATGACAAGCTTGTGGAGAATTGTGATGACAAGTGCATGGCATATTGTGATGACATATGTCATGGAGCATTGTGCTGACAAGCACATGGAGCATTTTGGTGACAATGGCATGGAGCATTGTGATGACAGAGGCATGACGAATTGGTCTGACAAGTTTCATGGATTATTGTGATGACAGTGGGCATGGCGAAATGTGATGACAAGGACATGGAGCATTGTGAGGACCAGTTTATGCAGTATTGTGAAGACAGGTGTCCGGGAGCATTGTGATGACATATGTTCTGGTCCATTGTGATGAGAATGGCATTGTTAATTGTGATGACAAGTCTCATGGAGCATTCTCACCAAAAGCGGCATGGAGCATTGTGATTACTGTGGTCTTGGAGCATTGTGATGAATAGGGCATGGAGCATTGTGATGAAAAAGGCATGGAACCTTGTCATGACAGGGTTCCAAGAGCATATTGGCATCAAGTGTCAGGGACCATTGTGATGACAAGTGTATTGAGCATTGTGATGCCAATGCTCATGGAGCATTGTGATGAGAAGACCATGGATAATTTTGATGACAATCGTCATGGGGCATTGTGAGGACAAGTGTTATGGAACATTGTGATCACAAGGGATTGGAGCCTTGTGATGACAGAGGTCATGGAGCATTTTGAGTTCATTCTGATGACAATAGCATGAAGCACTATGATGATGGGCATGGTGCATTGTGATGACAGTGTTCATGGAGCTTTGAGATGAAAAGGGGCATGGAGCATTGTAGTTACAAGGGTCTTGGAGCTTTGTGATGAGAAGGGCATGCAGCATTGTGAGGAGAAGGCCATGGAGGATTCTGATGACATGCGTCATAGAGATTTGTGATGACATGGGCATGGAGCATTGTGATGAGAAGACCATGGATAATGGTGATGACTAGCGTCATGGGGCGTTGTGATGAAAAGTGTTATGGAACATTGTGATCCCAAGGGTTTAGAGCATTGTGATGGCAGATGTCATGGAGCATTTTGATTTCATTTTGATTACAATAGCGTGAAGCAATATGATGATGGGCATCTTCCATTGTGATGACAGGGTTCATGGAGCATTTAGATGAAAAGTGGCATGGAGCATTGTGATTACATGGTTCTTGGAACATTGTGATGACAAGGGCATGGAGCATTGTGATGAGAAGGCCATGGAGCATTCTGATGACCTGTGTCATGGTGATATTGGTTACAAGAGCATGAAGCATTGTTGTAACAGGGATCTTAGAGCATTGTGATTACAAGGGTCATGGAGCCTTGTGATAAGAAGGCCGTGGAACATTGTGATGCCTGGGGTCATGGAGCATTGTTATGACAGTGGTAATGGAGCATTGTGATGCCAAGGGCATGGAGCATTGGTCTGAAAGTTTCATGGATTATTGTGATGAGAGTGGGCATGGAGCATTGTGAGGACAAGGGCAAGGAAAACTGTGATCCATGGGTCATGTAGGATTGTAACGACAAGGGCATGGAGAATTGTGATGACAAGAGCATGTAACATTGTGATGAGAAGTGTCATGGAGCATTGTGATGACAAAGACGTAGAGAATTGTGATGACAAGGGAAATGGAGCATTGTGATGACCATAGCATGGAGCATTGGTCTGACAAATTTCATGGATTATTGTGATGAAAAATGTCATGGAGCATTTTGATGACAAGGGCGTGGGGCATTGTGATGGGAAGAGAGGGAACCTTGTGATGACAAGGTTTATGGAGGATTGTGATGACAAGGTTGTGGAGCATAGTGATGACAAGCACAAGTCACATTTTGATGCCATGGGTAATGGAGCACTGTGCTGACAAGGGTATGCAGCTTTGGATGACAAGGTTCATGGAGCATGGAGAGGAAAAGGGGCATGGAGCATTGAGATTACAGTGGTCTAGGAGTTTTGTGATGACAGAGTTCATGGATCATTTTGATTTGCTTGTGATGACAATAGCCTGAAGCATTATGATGATGGGCATGGTCCATTGTGATGACAGGTGTAATGGAGCATTGAGATGAAAAGTGCCATGGAGCATTGTGATTACAGGGGTATAGGAGCATTGTGATGACAAGAGCATGGAGCATTGTGATGAAATGTTCCTGGAGACTTTTCATGACATGTTTCAAGAAGCATTCTGAGGACAAGTGTCAGGGATCATTGTGATAACAAAAAAAAAGGAGCACTGTGATGACAGGTGTCATGGAGCATTGTGATGAGATGGTCATGGAGCATTGGGCTGAAAATATTCATGGAGTATTGTGGTGACAGGGTTCGTGGATCGTTTTGATGGCAAGGGAATGGAGCATTGTGATGACAAGGTCCTGGAGCATTGTGATGAGAAGACCATGGAGCCTTGTGATGACAAGTCTAATGGAGCATTCTGATGAAAAGGGGCATGGAGCATTGTGATTACATGGCCCTGGAGCATTGTAATGAGAAAACAAGGAGCTTTGTGATGAGAAGGCCATGGAGCATTCTCATGATATGTGTCATGTTGTTTTGTGAGGACAACGACATGGACCATTGTCATTGCAGGCATCTTGGAGCATTGTGATGACAAGTGTCATGGAGCCTTGTGAGGAGAAGGCCGTGGGACATTATGATGGCAGGGGTCATGGAGCATTGTTATGACGGGGGTAATGGAGCATTGAGATGAAAAGGGCACGGAACATATGTCTATAAAATTTCATGGATTATTGTGATGACAGTGGGAATGGAGCATTGTGATGACAAGGGCTTGGAACACTGTGATACATGGGGCATGGAGGATTGTAATGACATGGGCTTGGAGCATTGTGATGAGAAGGGCATTGAGAATTGTGATGACAAGGGTCATGGTGCTTTGTGATGACAAGGACATGGAGCAATATGATGAGACTTTTCAGGGAGCATTTGTGATGACAATGGCATGGAGCATTTTGATGCCAAGGGTCATGGAGCTGTGTGATAAGAAAAGTCATGGAGCAGTTTGATGACAAGGGCATGGTGCATTGTGATGAGAAGGGCAGGGAGCATTGTGATGACAGGTGTATTGGAACATTGTGATGTCAGGGCTCATGGAGCATTGTGATGATATGGGCATGTAGCATGGTGATGACAGGTGTCATGGAACATTGTGAGATGACAAGTGTTTTGAGCATTGTGAAGACATAAATCTTGGATCATTGAAATGACAAGGGCATGGAGTAATGTGATGACAGGCATCATGGAGCATTGTGATGAGTGTGTTATGGAACATAGTGATCACAAGGGTTTGGAGCATAGTGATGACAGAGGTCATGGATCATTTTGATTTCAAGGAGCATGGAACATTGTGATGACAAGGGCATGAAGCAATGTTATCCCAAGTTTCAGGGAGGATTGTGATGACAATGGTAATGGAGTATTGTGATGAGAATCACATGGAGCACTGTGATGAAAAGGTCATGTAACATTTTGCTGACAAAGGCATGGAGCATTGTGATGACAAGTGTCATGGAAAATTGTGATAACAGGGGTCATAGAGCATTAGGATGACAAGAGCATGGACCATTTTGATGAGAAGAGTCATGGAGCATTTTGATGACAAGAGCCACAGATCATAGTGTTGTCAGGGGTCATTGAGCGTTGTGATGACAGTGGTCATGGAGGATTGGGCTGAAAATGTTCTTGGAGCATTGGGAACACAAGGGAATGGAGCATTGTGGTGACAATATCCTGGAGCATTGTGCTGAGATGACCATGGAGTCTTTTGATGACAAGTCTCATGGAGCAAGCTGATGGAAAGGAGCATGGAGCATTGTGATTACAGTTGTCTTGGAGCATTGTGATGACAAGAGCATGGAGCATTGTGATGAGAAGTCCATGGAACATTCTGATTACCTGCATCATGGAGTTTTGTGATGACAATGGCAAGAGGCATTGTGATTAGAATGATTTTGGAGCATTTTGATGAAAAGGGCATGGAACACTGTGATGACAAAGGCATGGAGCCTTTTCATGACAGGGTTCAAGGAGCATACTGAGGACAAGTGTCAGGGAGCATAGTGATGACATGTGTGTTGGAGCACTGTGATGACAAGTGTCATGGAGCCTTGTGATAACCAGTGTCTTGGAGGATTGTGATGAAAAGTGAATGCATCATTGTGATGAAAAAGGCATGGTGCCTTGCCATGACAGGGTTCAAGGAGCACCATGACGAGAAGTGTCAGGGACCATTGTGATAAAAAGTGTATTGAGCATTGTGATGAAAAAGGTCATGGAGCATTGTGATGAGAAGTACATGGATAATTGGGATGATGAGCGTCATGGGGTGTTGTGATGACAAGTGTTATGGAACATTGTGATCACAAGGGTTTGGAGCATTGTGATGACAGAGGTCATGGAGCATTTTGAGTTCATTGTGATGACAAAATCATGAAGCATTATGATGAAGGGCATGGTGCATTGTGATGATAGGGTTCATGGAGCACTGAGATGAAAAGTTTCATGGAGCATTGTTATGACAGGGGTCTTGGAGCATTGTGATGACAAGGGCATGGAGCATTGTGATGAGAAGGCCAAAGAGAATACTGATGATATGCGTCATGTAGCTTTGTGATGAGAATGGCAAGAGGCATTGTGATTACAGAGATCTTGGAGCATTGTGATGAAAAGGGCATGGACCATTGTGTTGACAAGGGCATGGAGCCTTGTCATGACAGGGTTCAAGGAGCATACTGACGACAAGTGTCAGGGAACATTGTGAGGACAAGTGTCATGGAGCACTGTGATGACTAGCGTCATGGAGCCTTGTGATAACCGGGGTCTTGGAGCATTGTGATGAAAAGTGAATGCATCATTGTGATGAAAAAGGCATGGTGTCTTGTCATGACAGTGTTCAAGGATCACCCTGACGAGAAGTGTCAGGGAGCATTGTGATGAAAAGTGTACTGAGCATTGCGATGACAAAGGTCATGGAGCATTGTGATGAGAAGTCCATGGATAATTTGGATGACGAGTGTCATGGGGTGTTGTGATGACAAGTGTTATGGAACATTTTGATCACATGGGTTTGGAGCATTGTGATGACAGAGGGCATGGAGCAATTTGATTTCATGGTGATGACAAAATCATGAAGCATTATGATGAAGGGCATGGTGCATTCTGATGATAGGGTTCATGGAGCACAGAGATGAAAAGTGTCATGGAGCAATGTTATGACAAGTGTCTTGGAGCATTGTGATGACAAGGGCATGGAGCATTGTGATGAGAATGCCAAGGAGAATACTGATGACATGCGTCATAGAGCTTCGTGATGACAAGGGCATAGAGCATTGTGATTACAGGGGTCTTGGAGCATTGAGATGAAAAGGGGCATGGAGCATTGTGATTACCGGGGTAATGGAGCATTGTGGTGACAAGGGAATCGAGCATAGTGTTGAAAAAGGCATGGATCCTTATCATGACAGGTTTCAAGGAGCATTCCGAAGACAAGTGTCAGGGAGCATTGTGATGACAAGTGTATTGAACATTGTGATGACAAAGGTCATGGAGCATTGAGATGACAAGGGCATGGAGTATTGTGATGACAGGCATCAAGGAGCGTTGTGATGACAAGTGTTATGGAACATTGTGATCACACGGGTTTGGAGCATTGCGATGACAGAGTTCATGGATCATATTGATTTCAAGGAGCATGGATCTTTGTGATGACCAGGGCATGAAGCAATGTGAACCCAAGATGCATGGAGGATTGTGATGACAAGGGTAACGGAGGAATGTGATGACAAGTGAATGGAGCATTGTGATGAAAAGGTCATGTAGCGTTTTGCTGACAAAGGCATGGAGCATTGATATGACAAGTGTCATGGAGCACTGTGATGACAAACGTCACGTAGCATTGTGATTACAGGGGTCATGGAGCATTGAGATGACACGGCCAAGGATCATTCTGTTGACAAATTTTATGGAGAATTTGGATTACAAGGCTCTCGAATCATTGTGTTGTCAGAAGTCATGGAGCGTTGTGATGAGAGTGGTCATGGAGCATTGGGATGACATGGGTCATGGAGCATTGTGATCATAATGTCATGGAGCATTGGGCTGAAAATGTTCATGGAATATTGTGATGACAGGTGTCATGGAGCATTGTGATGACAAGGGAATGGAGCATTTTGATGACAATGTCCTGGAGCTATAATGAGAAGACCATGGAGCCATGTGATGACAAGTCTCATGGAGCATTCTCACGAAAAGCGGCATGGAGCATTGTGATTACTGTGGTCTTGGAGCATTGTGATGAATAGGGCATGGAGCATTGTGATGAAAAAAGCATGGAGCCTTGCCATGACAGGGTTCCAAGAGCATATTGACATCAAGTGTCAGGTACCATTGTGATGACAAGTGTATTGAGCATGGTGATGCCAAAGCTCATGGAGCATTGTGATGAGAAGACCATGGATAATTTTGATGACGAGCATCATGGGGCGTTGTGAGACAAGTGTTATGGAACATTGTGATCACAACGGATTGGAGCCTTGTGATGACAGAAGTCATGGAGCATTTTGAGTTCATTCTGATGACAATAGCATAAAGCACTATGATGATGGGCATGGTGCATTGTGATGACAGGGTTCATGGAGCATTGAGATGAAAAGTGGCATGGAGCATTGTGATTACAGGGTTCTTGGAGCATTGTGATGACAAGGGCTTGGAGCATTGTGATGAGAAGGCCATGGAGCATTCTGATGACCTGTGTCATGGAGATTTTGATGACAAGGGCATGAAGCATTGTTGTAACAGGGGTCTTAGAGCATTGTGATTGCAAGGGTTATGGAGCCTTGTGATAAGAAGGCCGTGGAACATTGTGATGGCTGGGGTCATGGAGCATTGTTATGACAGTGGCAATGGAGCATTATGATGCCAAGGGCATGGAGCACTGCTCTGAATAATTTCATGGATTATTGTGATGAGAGTGGGCATGGAGCATTGTGATGACAAGGGCATGGAACACTGTGATACATGGGTCATGTAGGATTGTAACGACAAGGGCATGGAGAATTGTGATGACAAGAGCATGTAACATTCTGATGAGAAGTGTCATGGAGCATTGTGATGACAAAGATGTAGAGAATTGTGATGACAAGTGACATGGAGCATTGTGATGACCAGAGCATGGACCATTTGTCTGAAAAGTTTCATGGATTATTGTGATGACAAATGTCATGGAGCATTTTGATGACAAGGGCGTGGGGCCTTGTGATGGGAAGAGAAGGGAGCATTGTGATGACAAGGTTTGTGGAGCATTGTGATTACAAGCGCAAGTCACATTTTGATGCAATGGGTCATGGAGAACTGTGCTGACAAGGGTATGCAGCTTTGTGATGACATGGGTCATGGATCATTGAGATGAAAAGGTGCATGGAACATTGTGATTACAGTGGCTTAGGAGCTTTGTGATGACAGAGGTCATGGATCATTTTGATTTGCTTGTGATGACAATAGCCTGAAGCATTATGATGATGGGCATGGTCCATTGTGATGACAGGTGTAATGGAGCATTGAGATGAAAAGGGGCATGGGGCATTGTGATTACAGGGGTATAGGAGCATTGTGATGACAAGAGCATGGAACATTGTGATGAAAAGTGCTTCGAGCCTTTTCATGACATGTTTCAAGGAGCATTCTGATGACGAATGTCAGAGAGAATTGTGATGACTACTCTCTTGAGCATTATGATGACAAAGATCATGGATCACTGTGCTGACAGGTGTCATGGAGCATTGTGATGAGAAGGTCATAGAGCATTGGGCTGAAAATATTCATGGAGTATTGTGGTGCCAGGGGTCATGGATCCTTTTGATAGCAAGGGAATGGAGCATTGTGATGAAACGGTTCTGGAGCATTGTGATGACATGGTTCTGGAGCATTGTGATGAGAAGACCATGGAGCCTTGTGATGACAAGTCTAATGGAGCATTCTGATGAAAAGGGTCATGGAGCAATGTGATTACAGGGTCCTGGAGCATTGTAATGACAAGATCAAGGAGCATTGTGATGAGAATTAGATGGAGCATTCTCATGATTTGTGTCATTGTGTTTTGTGATGACAAGGGCATGGACCATTGTGATTGCAGGTGTCTTGCAGCATTGTGATAACAAGGGTCATGGAGCCTTGTGAGGGGAAGGCCGTGGGATATTATGATGGTAGGGGTCATGGAGCATTGTTATGACGGGGGTAATGGAACATTGTGAAGAAAAGGGCACGGAACATAGGTCTATAAAATTTCATGGATTATTGTGATGACAGGGGGCATGGAGCATTGTGATGACAAGGGCTCGGAACACTGTGATACATGGGTCATGGTGGATTGTAACGACAAGGGCATGGAGCATTGTGATGAGAAGGGCATCGAGAATTGTGATGACAAGCGTCATGGAGCTTTGTGAGGACAACGGCATGGAGCAATATGATGACACGTTTCAGGGAGCATTGTGATGCCAAAAGTATTTGAGCTGTGTGGTAACAAATGTCATGGAGCAGTTTGATGACAAGGGCATGGTGCATTGTGGTGAGAAGGGCAGGGAACATTGTGATGACAGGTGTTATGGAACATTGTGTTGTCAGGGCTCATGGAGCATTGTGATGATATGTGCATGTAGCATGGTGATGACAGGTGTCATGGAACAGTGTGAGATGACAAGTGTTTTGAGCATTGTGATGACATACATCTTGGATCATTGAGATGACAAGGGCATGGAGTAGTGTGATGACAAGCATCATGGAGCATTGTGATGAGTGTGTTATGGAACATTGTGATCACAAGGGTTTGGAGCATAGTGATGACAGAAGTCATGGATCATTTTGATTTCAAGGAGCATGGAACATTGTAATGACAAGGGCATGAAGCAATGTGATCCCAAGTATCAGGGAGGATTGTGATGACAAGGGCATGGACCATCGTGATTGCAGGTGTCTTGCAGCACTGTGATGACAAGGTCATGTAGCATTTTGCTGACAAAGGCATGGAGCATTGTGATGACAAGTGTCATGGAACATTGTGATAACAGGGGTCATAGAGCATTAGGATGACAAGAGCATGGACCATTTTGATGAGAAGAGTCATGGAGCATTTTGATGACAAGAGCCACAGATCATTGTGTTGTCAGGGGTCATTGAGCGTTGTGATGACAGTGGTCATGGAGGATTGGGCTGAAAATGTTCTTGGAGCATTGTGAACACAAGGGAATGGTGCATTGTGGTGACAATATCGTGGAGCATTGTGATGAGATGACCATGGAGTCTTTTGATGACAAGTCTCATGGAGCAAGCTGATGGAAAGGGGCATGGAGCATTGTGATTACAGTTGTCTTGGAGCATTGTGATGACAAGAGAATGGTGCATTGTGATGAGAAGTCCCTGGAACATTCTGATGACATGCATCTTGGAGCTTTGTGATGACAATGGCAAGAGGAATTGTGATTACAGGGATCTTGGAGCATTGTGTGGAAAAGGGCATGGTTCAATGTGATGACAAAGGCATGGAGCCTTGTCATGACAGAGTTCTAGGAGAATACTGATGACATGTGTCAGGGAGCATTGTGATGACAAGTGTCTTGGTGCACTGTGATGAGAAGCGTCATGGAGCCTTGTGATAACCGGGGTCTTGGAGCATTGTGATGAAAAGTGAATAAATCATTGTGATGAAAAAGTCATGGTGCCTTGTCATGAAAGGGTTCAAGGAGCACCCTGATGACAAGTGTTAGGGAGCATTGTGATGAAAAGTGTATTGAGCATTGTGATGACAAAGTTCATGGAGCATTGTGATGGGAAGTACATGGATAATTGGGATTACGAGTGTCATGGGGTGTTGTGATGACAAGTGTTATGGAACATTGTGATCACAAGGGTTTGGAGCATTGTGATGACAAAGGTCTTGGAGAATTTGGATTTCATTGTGATGACAACATCATGAAGCATTATGATGAAGGGCATGGTGCATTGTGATGATAGGGTTCATGGAGCACTGAGATGAAAAGTGTCATGGATCATTGTTATGACAGGGGTCTTGGAGCATTGTGATGACAAGGACATGGAGCATTGTGATGAGAAGGCCAAGGAGAATTATGATGACATGCGTCATGGAGCTTCGTGATGACAAGGGCATAGAGCATTGTGATTACAGGGGTCTTGGATCATTGAGATGAAAAGGGGCATGGAGCATTGTGATTACAGGCGTAATGGAGCATTGTGATGACAAGGGAATCGAGCATTGTGATGAAATTGGCATGGAAACTTTTCATGACATGGTTCAAGGAGGATTCTGATGACAAGTGTCAGGGAGCATTGCGATGACAATAGTCATGAAGCACTGTGATGACAGGGCTAATGGAGCATTTTGATGAGAAGGTCATGGAGCATTGGGCTGAAAATGTTCATGGAGTATTGTCATGACAGGAGTCATGGAGCATTGTGATCACAAGGGAATGGAGCATTTAGATGAGAAGAACATGGAGCATTGTGATGACAAGTCTCATGGAGCATTCTGATGAAAAGGGGCATGGAGCATTGTGATTACAGGGGTCTCGGAGCATTGTGAGGACAATGGCATGGAACAATTTGATGTGAAGGCCATGGAGCTTTTTTTTTTTTTTTTTTGCGGTATGAGGGCATCTCTCTGTTGTGGCCTCCCCCGTTGCGGAGCACAGGCTCCGGACGCGCAGGCTCCGGATGTGCAGGGTCAGCGGCCATGGCTCAAGGGCCCAGCCACTCTGTGGCATATGGGATCCTCCCAGACCGGGGCACGAACCCGTATCCCCTGCATCAGCAGGCGGACTCTCAACCACTTGCGCCACCAGGGAGGCCCCATGGAGCTTTTTGATGATATGTGTCATGGAGTTTTGTGATGAAAAGGGCATGGAACATTTGATTACAGGGGTCTTGGGGCACTGTGATGACAATGGTCATGGTGCCTTGTGATGAAAAGGCCGTGGAACATTTTGATGGCATGGGTCATGGAAAATTGTTATGACAGTGGTTATGGAGCATTGTGAGGACAAAGACATGGAGCATTTTTATGAGAAGGGCATCGAGCATGGTGATAACAAACATCATGGAGTTTTAAGATGACAAAGTCATGGAGCAATGTGATGAGAGGGTTCATGGAGCATTATGATGACAATGGCATGGAGCATTGTGATGCCAAAGGTCATGGACATTTGTGATGACACAGGTCATGGAGCATTTTGATGACAAGTGCATGGTGCATTGTGATGAGTAGGACAGAGAGCAATGTTATGACAGGGTCTTGGAGCAGTTGGATGAAAAGTGTCATGGAACATTTTGATGACAGGGATTATGGATCATTGTGATATCAAGGGTCATCGAGCATTGTGATGAAAAGTGTCAGGGTGCATTGCGATGACAATAGTCAAGAAGCACTGTGATGAGAGGGCTAATGGAGCATTGTGATGAGAAGGTCATGGAGCATTGGGCTGAAAATATTCATGGAGTATTGTGATGACTGGAGTCATGGAGCATTGCGATGACAAGGGAATGGAGCATTGAGATGAGAAGAACATGGAGCATTGTGATGACAAGTCTCATGGAGCATTCTGATGAAAAGGGGCATGGAGCATTGTGATTACAGGGGTCTTGGAGTATTGTGATGACAATGGCATGGAGCAATTTGATGTGAAGGCCATGGAGCTTTCTGATGATGTGTCATGGATTTTTGTGATGAAAAGTGCATGGAGCATTGTGATTACAGGGGTCTTGGGGCACTGTGATGACAATGGTCATGGAGCCTTGTGATGAAAAGGCCGTGGAATATTTTGATGGCATGGGTCATGGAGCATTGTTATGACAGTGGTAATGGAGCATTGTGATCACAAAGGCATGGAGCATTTTGATGAGAAGGGCATCGAGCATAGTGATGACAAGCATCATGGAGCTTTGAGATGACAAAGTCATGGAGCAATGTGATGAGAGGGTTCATGGAGCATTATGATGACAATGGCATGGAGCATTGTGATGCCAAAGGTCAAGGACCTTTGTGATGACAAATGTCATGCAGCATTTTGATGACAAGGGCAGGGTGCATTGTGATGAGTAGGACAGAGAGCAATGTGATGAGAGGGTCATGAAGCAGTTGGATGAAAAGTGTCATGGAACATTTTGATGACAGGGGTTATGGATCATTGTGATGTCAAGGGTCACCGAGCATTGTGATGAAAAGGGTCATGGTGCATTTTGATGACAGGGGTTATAGTACATTGTGATTACAGGGGTCATGGAGCAGTGTGATGATAAGGGCATGTAGCATTGTGATGACAGCGGTCATGGAACATTGTGATGACATGGTTGAGGGAGTATTGTGATGACTAGTGATGGAACATTGTGATATCAGTGGTGACAGAGCATTTTGATGAGAATTGCATGGAGAAATTTGATGACAAGTTTTATGGAGCATTGTGATGACAAGCTTGTGGAGAATTGTGATGACAAGTGCATGGCATATTGTGATGACATATGTCATGGAGCATTGTGCTGACAAGCACATGGAGCATTTTGGTGACAATGGCATGGAGCATTGTGATGACAGAGGCATGACGAATTGGTCTGACAAGTTTCATGGATTATTGTGATGACAGTGGGCATGGCGAATTGTGATGACAAGGACATGGAGCATTGTGAGGACCAGTTTATGGAGTATTGTGAAGACAGGTGTCCGGGAGCATTGTGATGACATATGTTCTGGTCCATTGTGATGAGAATGGCATTGTTAATTGTGATGACAAGTCTCATGGAGCATTCTCACCAAAAGCGGCATGGAGCATTGTGATTACTGTGGTCTTGGAGCATTGTGATGAATAGGGCATGGAGCATTGTGATGAAAAAGGCATGGAACCTTGTCATGACAGGGTTCCAAGAGCATATTGGCATCAAGTGTCAGGGACCATTGTGATGACAAGTGTATTGAGCATTGTGATGCCAATGCTCATGGAGCATTGTGATGAGAAGACCATGGATAATTTTGATGACAATCGTCATGGGGCATTGTGAGGACAAGTGTTATGGAACATTGTGATCACAAGGGATTGGAGCCTTGTGATGACAGAGGTCATGGAGCATTTTGAGTTCATTCTGATGACAATAGCATGAAGCACTATGATGATGGGCATGGTGCATTGTGATGACAGTGTTCATGGAGCTTTGAGATGAAAAGGGGCATGGAGCATTGTAGTTACAAGGGTCTTGGAGCTTTGTGATGAGAAGGGCATGCAGCATTGTGAGGAGAAGGCCATGGAGGATTCTGATGACATGCGTCATAGAGATTTGTGATGACATGGGCATGGAGCATTGTGATGAGAAGACTATGGATAATGGTGATGACTAGCGTCATGGGGCGTTGTGATGAAAAGTGTTATGGAACATTGTGATCCCAAGGGTTTAGAGCATTGTGATGGCAGATGTCATGGAGCATTTTGATTTCATTTTGATTACAATAGCGTGAAGCAATATGATGATGGGCATGTTCCATTGTGATGACAGGGTTCATGGAGCATTTAGATGAAAAGTGGCATGGAGCATTGTGATTACACGGTTCTTGGAACATTGTGATGACAAGGGCATGGAGCATTGTGATGAGAAGGCCATGGAGCATTCTGATGACATGTGTCATGGAGATATTGGTTACAAGAGCATAAAGCATTGTTGTAACAGGGATCTTAGAGCATTGTGATTACAAGGGTCATGGAGCCTTGTGATAAGAAGGCCGTGGAACATTGTGATGCCTGGGGTCATGGAGCATTGTTATGACAGTGGTAATGGAGCATTGTGATGCCAAGGGCATGGAGCATTGGTCTGAAAGTTTCATGGATTATTGTGATGAGAGAGGGCATGGAGCATTGTGAGGAAAAGGGCAAGGAAAACTGTGATCCATGGGTCATGTAGGATAGTAATGACAAGGGCATGGAAAATTGTGATGACAAGAGCATGTAACATTGTGATGAGAAGTGTCATGGAGCATTGTGATGACAAAGACGTAGAGAATTGTGATGAAAAGGGAAATGGAGCATTGTGATGACCATAGCATGGAGCATTGGTCTGACAAGTTTCATGGATTATTGTGATGAAAAATGTCATGGAGCATTTTGATGACAAGGGCATGGGGCATTGTGATGGGAAGAGAGGGAACCTTGTGATGACAAGGTTTATGGAGCATTGTGATGACAAGGTTGTGGAGCATAGTGATGACAAGCACAAGTCACATTTTGATGCCATGGGTAATGGAGCACTGTGCTGACCAGGGCATGCAGCTTTGTGATGACAAGGTTCATGGAGCATTGAGATGAAAAGGGGCATGGAGCATTGAGATTACAGTGGTCTAGGAGCTTTGTGATGACAGAGTTCATGGATCATTTTGATTTGCTTGTGATGACAATAGCCTGAAGCATTATGATGATGGGCATGGTCCATTGTGATGACAGGTGTAATGGAGCATTGAGATGAAAAGGGCCATGGAGCATTGTGATTACAGGTGTATAGGAGCATTGTGATGACAAGAGCATGGAGCATTGTGATGAAATGTTCTTGGAGACTTTTCATGACATGTTTCAAGAAGCATTCTGAGGACAAGTGTCAGGGATCATTGTGATAACAAAAAAAAAAGGAGCACTGTGATGACAGGTGTCATGGAGCATTGTGATGAGATGGTCATGGAGCATTGGGCTGAAAATATTCATGGAGTATTGTGGTGACAGGGTTCGTGGATCGTTTTGATGGCAAGGGAATGGAGCATTGTGATGACAAGGTCCTGGAGCATTGTGATGAGAAGACCATGGAGCCTTGTGATGACAAGTCTAATGGAGCATTCTGATGAAAAGGGGCATGGAGCATTGTGATTACAGGGCCCTGGAGCATTGTAATGAGAAAACAAGGAGCTTTGTGATGAGAAGGCCATGGAGCATTCTCATGATATGTGTCATGTTGTTTTGTGAGGACAACGACATGGACCATTGTCATTGCAGGCATCTTGGAGCATTGTGATGACAAGTGTCATGGAGCCTTGTGAGGAGAAGGCCGTGGGACATTATGATGGCAGGGGTCATGGAGCATTGTTATGACGGGGGTAATGGAGCATTGTGATGAAAAGGGCACGGAACATATGTCTATAAAATTTCATGGATTATTGTGATGACAGTGGAAATGGAGCATTGTGCTGACAAGGGCTTGGAACACTGTGATACATGGGGCATGGAGGATTGTAATGACATGGGCTTGGAGCATTGTGATGAGAAGGGCATTGAGAATTGTGATGACAAGGGTCATGGTGCTTTGTGATGACAAGGACATGGAGCAATATGATGAGACTTTTCAGGGAGCATTGTGATGACAATGGCATGGAGCATTTTGATGCCAAGGGTCATGGAGCTGTGTGATAAGAAAAGTCATGGAGCAGTTTCATGACAAGGGCATGGTGCATTGTGATGAGAAGGGCAGGGAGCATTGTGATGACAGGTGTATTGGAACATTGTGATGTCAGGGCTCATGGAGCATTGTGATGATATGGGCATGTAGCATGGTGATGACAGGTGTCATGGAACATTGTGAGATGACAAGGGTTTTGAGCATTGTGATGACATACATCTTGGATCATTGAAATGACAAGGGCATGGAGTAATGTGATGACAGGCATCATGGAGCATTGTGATGAGTGTGTTATGGAACATAGTGATCACAAGGGTTTGGAGCATAGTGATGACAGAGGTCATGGATCATTTTGATTTCAAGGAGCATGGATCATTGTGATGACAAGGGCATGAAGCAATGTTATCCAAAGTTTCAGGGAGGATTGTGATTACAATGGTAATGGAGTATTGTGATGAGAATCACATGGAGCACTGTGATGAAAAGGTCATGTAACATTTTGCTGACAAAGGCATGGAGCATTGTGATGACAAGTGTCATGGAAAATTGTGATAACAGGGGTCATAGAGCATTAGGATGACAAGAGCATGGACCATTTTGATGAGAAGAGTCATGGAGCATTTTGATGACAAGAGCCACAGATCATAGTGTTGTCAGGGGTCATTGAGCGTTGTGATGACAGTGGTCATGGAGGATTGGGCTGAAAATGTTCTTGGAGCATTGGGAACACAAGGGAATGGAGCATTGTGGTGACAATATCCTGGAGCATTGTGCTGAGATGACCATGGAGTCTTTGATGACAAGTCTCATGGAACAAGTTGATGGAAAGGAGCATGGAGCATTGTGATTACAGTTGTCTTGGAGCATTGTGATGACAAGAGCATGGAGCATTGTGATGAGAAGTCCATGGAACATTCTGATGACCTGCATCATGGAGTTTAGTGATCACAATGGCAAGAGGCATTGTGATTAGAATGATTTTGGAGCATTTTGATGAAAAGGGCATGGAACACAGTGATGACAAAGGCATGGAGACTTTTCATGACAGGGTTCAAGGAGCATACTGAGGACAAGTGTCAGGGAGCATAGTGATGACATGTGTCTTGGAGCACTGTGATGACAAGTGTCATGGAGCCTTGTGATAACCAGTGTCTTGGAGCATTGTGATGAAAAGTGAATGCATCATTGTGATGAAAAAGGCATGGTGCCTTGCCATGACAGGGTTCAAGGAGCACCCTGACGACAAGTGTCAGGGACCATTGTGATAAAACGTGTATTGAGCATTGTGATGAAAAAGGTCATGGAGCATTGTGATGAGAAGTACATGGATAATTGGGATGATGAGCGCCATGGGGTGTTGTGATGACAAGTGTTATGGAATATTGTGATCACAAGGGTTTGGAGCATTGTGATGACAGAGGTCATGGAGCATTTTGAGTTCATTGTGATGACAAAATCATGAAGCATTATGATGAAGGGCATGGTGCATTGTGATGATAGCGTTCATGGAGCACTGAGATGAAAAGTTTCATGGAGCATTGTTATGACAGGGGTCTTGGAGCATTGTGATGACAAGGACATGGAGCATTGTGATGAGAAGGCCAAAGAGAATACTGATGATATGCGTCATGGAAATTTGTGATGAGAATGGCAAGAGGCATTTTGATTACAGAAAACTTGGAGCATTGTGATGAAAAGGGCATGGACCATTGTGTTGACAAGGGCATGGAGCCTTGTCATGACAGGGTTCAAGGAGCATACTGACGACAAGTGTCAGGGAACATTGTGAGGACAAGTGTCATGGAGCACTGTGATGACTAGCGTCATGGAGCCTTGTGATAACCGGGGTCTTGGAGCATTGTGATGAAAAGTGAATGCATCATTGTGATGAAAAAGGCATGGTGTCTTGTCATGACAGTGTTCAAGGATCACCCTGACGAGAAGTGTCAGGGAGCATTGTGATGAAAAGTGTATTGAGCATTGTGATGACAAAGGTCATGGAGCATTGTGATGAGAAGTCCATGGATAATTTGGATGACGAGTGTCATGGGGTGTTGTGATGACAAGTGTTATGGAACATTTTGATCACATTGGTTTGGAGCATTGTGATGACAGAGGGCATGGAGCAATTTGATTTCATGGTGATTAAAAAATCATGAAGCATTATGATGAAGGGCATGGTGCATTCTGATGATAGGGTTCATGGAGCACTGAGATGAAAAGTGTCATGGAGCAATGTTATGACAAGTGTCTTGGAGCATTGTGATGACAAGGGCATGGAGCATTGTGATGAGAATGCCAAAGAGAATACTGATGACATGCGTCATAGAGCTTCGTGATGACAAGGGCATAGAGCATTGTGATTACAGGGGTCTTGGAGCATTGAGATTAAAAGGGGCATGGAGCATTGTGATTACCGGGGTAATGGAGCATTGTGGTGACAAGGGAATCGAGCATAGTGTTGAAAAAGGCATGGATCCTTATCATGACAGGATTCAAGGAGCATTCCGAAGACAAGTGTCAGGGAGCATTGTGATGACAAGTGTATTGAACATTGTGATGACAAAGGTCATGGAGCATTGAGATGACAAGGGCATGGAGTATTGTGATGACAGGCATCAAGGAGCGTTGTGATGACAAGTGTTATGGAACATTGTGATCACACGGGTTTGGAGCATTGCAATGACACAGTTCATGGATCATATTGATTTCAAGGAGCATGGATCTTTGTGATGACAAGGGCATGAAGCAATGTGATCCCAAGATGCATGGAGGATTGTGATGACAATGGTAATGGAGGAATGTGATGACAATCGCATGGAGCATTGTGATGAAAAGGTCATGTAGCGTTTTGCTGACAAAGGCATGGAGCATTGTGACGACAAGTGTCATGGAGCACTGTGATGACAAACGTCACGGAGCATTGTGATTACAGGTGTCATGGAGCATTGGGATGACACGGCCAAGGATCATTGTGTTGACAAGTGTTATGGAGAATTTTGATGACAAGAGTCCCGGATCATTGTGTTGTCAAGCGTCATGGAGCGTTGTGATGACAGTGGTCATGTAGCATTGGGATGACAAGGATCATGGAGCATTGTGATCATAAGGTCATGGAGCATTGGGCTGAAAATGTTCATGGAGTATTGTGATGAGAGTTGTCATGGAGCATTGTGATGACAAGGGAATGGAGCATTTTGATGACAATGTCCTTGAGCATTTAATGAGAAGACCATGGAGCCATGTGATGACAAGTCTCATTGAGAATTCTAACGAAAAGTGGCATGGAACTTTGTGATTACGTGGTTTTGGAACATTGTGATGAATAGGGCATGGAGCATTGTAATGAAAAAGGCATTGATCCTTGTCATGACTGTGTTCCAAGAGCATATTGACACAAGTGTCAGGGACCATTGTGATGACAATGGTATTGAGCATTGTGATGCCAAAGCTCATGGAGCATTGTGATGAGAAGACCATGGATAATTTTGATGACGTGCGTCATGGGGCGTTGTGAGGTCAAGTGTTATGGAACATTGTGATCACAAGGGATTGGAGCCTTGTGATGACAGAGGTCATGGAGCATTTTGAGTTCATTCTGATGACAATAGCATGAAGCACTATGATGATGGGCATGGTGCATTGTGATGATAGTGTTCATGTAGAATTGAGATGAAAAGGGTCATGGAGCAGTGTAGTTACAAGGGTCTTGGCGCTTTGTGATGAGAAGGTCATGCAGCATTGTGAGGAGAAGGCCATGGAGGATTCTGATGACATGCGTCATGGAGCTTTGTGATGACAAGCCATGGAGCATTGTGATGAGAAGACCATGGATAATGGTGATGACGAGCGTCATGGGGCGTTGTGATGAAAAGTGTTATGGAACATTGTGATCCCAAGGGTTTAGAGCATTGTGATGGCAGATGTCATGGAGCATATTTAATTCATTTTGATTACAATAGTGTGAAGCAATATGATGATGGGCATGTTGGATTGTGATGACAGGGTTCATGGAGCATTAAAAGAAAAGTGGCATGGAGCATTGTGATTACAGGGTTCTTGGAACATTGTGATGACAAGGGCATGGAGCATTGTGATGCCAAAGGTCATGGCCTTTGTGATGACAAATGTCATGTAGCATTTTGATGACAAGGGCATGGTGCATAGTGATGAGTAGGACAGAGAGCAATGTGATGAGAGGGTCATGGAACAGTTGGATGAAAAGTGTCCTGGAACATTTTGATGACAGGGATTATGGATCATTGTGATGTCAAGGGTCACCGAGCATTGTGATGAAAAGGGTCATGGTGCATTTTATGACAGGGGTTATAGTACATTGTGATGTCAGGGGTCATGGAACATTGTGATGACATGGTTGAAGGAGTATTGTGATGACTAGTGATGGAACATTGTGATATCAGTGGTGACAGAGCATTTTGATGAGAATTGCATGGAGAAATTTGATGACAATGTTTATGGAGCATTGTGATGACAAGCTTGTGGAGAATTGTGATGACAAGTGCATGGCATATTGTGATGACATGTGTCATGGAGCATTGTGCTGACAAGCACATGGAGCATTTTGGTGGCAATGACATGGAGCATTGTGATGACAGAGGCATGACGATTTGGTCTCACAAGTTTCATGGATTATTGTGATGACAGTGGGCATGGCGAATTGTGATGACAAGGGCATGGAGCATTGTGAGGAAAATTTTGTGGAGTATTGTGAAGACAGGTGTCCGGGAGCATTGTGATGACATATGTTCTGGTCCATTGTGATGAGAATGGCATGGGTAATTGTGATGCCAAGTGTCATGGAGGATTGTGATGTCAAACGTAATGGAGCGTTGTGATGACGAGGTCTTGGTGCATTGTGATGACAAGGGCCATTGAGAAGTTTGATGACAAGGTCGTGAAGCATTGTGATGACAAGCGCATGTACCTTGCTATGACAGGGGTCATGGAGCATTGCGATTACAAATGCATGGAACATAGTGATGAAAAGAGCATGTAACATTGTGATGAGAAGTGTTTTGGAGCATTGTGATGACAAGGACGTGGAGAATTGTGATGACAAGGGACATGGAGCATTTTGAGGACCAGGGCATGGAGCACTGTGATGACAAGAACGTGCAGCATTGTAATGATAAGTCAATGGATAATAGTGATGACGAGTGTCATGGAGCACTGTAATTGCAAGGGACATGAAGCATTGTGAGGACAGCTCACAGGGAGAATTGTGATGACAAGTGTCATGGAGCTTTCTGATGACAAGCTTGTGGAGTACTGTGATGACAATGGCATGGAGCATTGTGATGGAAAGGGTATGGATCATTGTGATGAAAATGGTATGGACCCTTTTCATGACAGGATTCAAGGAGCATTCCGAAGACAAGTGTCAGGGAGCATTGTGATGACAAAAGTCATGGAGCATTGAGATGACAAGGGCATGGAGTATTGTGATGACAGGCATCATGGAGCGTTGTGATGACAAGTGTTATGGAACATTGTGATCACACGGGTTTGGAGCATTGCGATGACAGAGTTCATGGATCATATTGATTTCAAGGAGCATGGATCTTTGTGATGACAAGGGCATGAAGCAATGTGATCCCAAGATGCATCGAGGATTGTGATGTCAATGGTAATGGAGGAATATGATGACAAGCGCATGGAGCATTGTGATGAAAAGGTCATGTATCGTTTTGCTGACAAAGGCATGGAGCATTGTGATGACAAGTGTCATGGAGCACTGTGATGACAAACATCAGGTAGCATTGTGATTACAGGGGTCATGGAGCATTGGGATGACACGGCCATGGATCATTGTGTTGACAAGTGTTATGGAGAAGTTTGATGATAAGAGTCCAGGATCATTGAGTTGTCATGGGTCATGGAGCGTTGTGATGACAGTGGTCATGGAGCATTGTGATCATAAGGTCATGGAGCATTGGGATGAAAATGATCATGGAGTATTGTGATGACAGTTGTCATGGAGCATTGTTATGACGGGTGTAATGGAACATTGTGATGAAAAGGGCACAGAACATAGGTCTATAAAATTTCATGGATTATTGTGATGACAGTAGGTATGGAGCATTTTGATAACAAGGTCTCGGAACACTGTGATACATGGGTCATGGAGGATTGTAATGACATGGGCATGGAGCATTGTGATGAGAAGGGGATCGAGAATTGTGATGACAAGCGTCATGGAGCTTTGTGATGACAAGGACATGGAGCAATATGATGAGACGTTTCAGGGAGCATTGTGATGAAAATGGTATGGAGCATTGTGATGCCAAGGGTCATGGAGCTGTGTGATAACAAATGTCATGGAGGAGTTTGATGACAAGGGCATGGTGCATTTTGATGAGAAGGGCAGGGAGCATTGTGATGACAGGTGTTATGGAACATTGTGATGTCAGGGCTCATGGAGCATTGTGAAGATATGGGCATGGAGCATGGTGATGACAGGTGTCATGGAACAGTTTGAGATGACAAGTGTTTTGAGCATTGTGATGACAAACATCTTGGATCATTGAGATGAAAAGGGCATGGACTAGTGTGATGACAGGCATCATGGAGCATTTTGATGAGTGTGTTATGGAACATTGTGATCACAATTGTTTGGAGCATAGTGATGACAGAGGTCATGGATCATGTTGATTTCAAGGAGCATGGAACATTGTGATGATAAAGGCATGAAGCAATGTGATCCCAAGTTTCAGGGAGGATTGTGATGACAATGGTAATGGAGTATTGTGATGAGAATCACAAGGAGCACCGTGATGACAAGGTCATGTAGCATTTTGCTGACAAAGGCATGGAGCATTGTGATGACAAGTGTCATGGAACATTGTGATAACAGGGGTCATAGAGCATTAGGATGACAAGAGCATGGACCATTTTGATGAGAAGAGTCATGGAGCATTTTGATGACAAGAGCCACAGATCATTGTGTTGTCAGGGGTCATTGAGCGTTGTGATGACAGTGGTCATGGAGGATTGGGCTGAAAATGTTCTTGGAGCATTGTGAACACAAGGGAATGGAGCATTGTGGTGACAATATCCTGGAGCATTGTGATGAGATGACCATGGAGTCTTTTGATGACAAGTCTCATGGAGCAAGCTGATTGAAAGGGGCATGGAGCATTGTGATTACAGTTGTCTTGGAGCATTGTGATGACAAGAGCATTGAGCATTGTGATGAGAAGTCCATGGAACTTTCTGATGAAATGCATCATGGAGCTTTGCGATGACAATGGCAAGAGGCATTGTGATTACAGGGACCTTGGAGCATTGTGATGAAATGGGTATGGATCATTGTGATGACAAAGGCATGGAGCCTTGTCATGACAGGGTTCAAGGAGCATACTGACAACAAGTGTCAGGGAGCATTGTGATGACAAGTGTCTTGGAGCACTCTGATGACAAGCGTCATGGAGCTTTGTGATAACCGGGGTCTTGGAGCATTGTGATGAAAAGTGAATGCATCATTGTGATGAAAAAGGCATGGTGCCTTGTCATGACAGGGCTCAAGGAGCACCCTGACGACAAGTGTCAGGGAGCATTGTGATGAAAAGTGTATTGAGCATTGTGATGACAAAGGTCATGGAGCATTGTGATGAGAAGTCCATGGATAATTTGGATGACGAGTGTCATGGGGTGTTGTGATGACAAGTGTTATGGAACATTTTGATCACATTGGTTTGGAGCATTGTGATGACAGAGGGCATGGAGCAATTTGATTTCATGGTGATTAAAAAATCATGAAGCATTATGATGAAGGGCATGGTGCATTCTGATGATAGGGTTCATGGAGCACTGAGATGAAAAGTGTCATGGAGCAATGTTATGACAAGTGTCTTGGAGCATTGTGATGACAAGGGCATGGAGCATTGTGATGAGAATGCCAAAGAGAATACTGATGACATGCGTCATAGAGCTTCGTGATGACAAGGGCATAGAGCATTGTGATTACAGGGGTCTTGGAGCATTGAGATTAAAAGGGGCATGGAGCATTGTGATTACCGGGGTAATGGAGCATTGTGGTGACAAGGGAATCGAGCATAGTGTTGAAAAAGGCATGGATCCTTATCATGACAGGATTCAAGGAGCATTCCGAAGACAAGTGTCAGGGAGCATTGTGATGACAAGTGTATTGAACATTGTGATGACAAAGGTCATGGAGCATTGAGATGACAAGGGCATGGAGTATTGTGATGACAGGCATCAAGGAGCGTTGTGATGACAAGTGTTATGGAACATTGTGATCACACGGGTTTGGAGCATTGCAATGACACAGTTCATGGATCATATTGATTTCAAGGAGCATGGATCTTTGTGATGACAAGGGCATGAAGCAATGTGATCCCAAGATGCATGGAGGATTGTGATGACAATGGTAATGGAGGAATGTGATGACAATCGCATGGAGCATTGTGATGAAAAGGTCATGTAGCGTTTTGCTGACAAAGGCATGGAGCATTGTGACGACAAGTGTCATGGAGCACTGTGATGACAAACGTCACGGAGCATTGTGATTACAGGTGTCATGGAGCATTGGGATGACACGGCCAAGGATCATTGTGTTGACAAGTGTTATGGAGAATTTTGATGACAAGAGTCCCGGATCATTGTGTTGTCAAGCGTCATGGAGCGTTGTGATGACAGTGGTCATGTAGCATTGGGATGACAAGGATCATGGAGCATTGTGATCATAAGGTCATGGAGCATTGGGCTGAAAATGTTCATGGAGTATTGTGATGAGAGTTGTCATGGAGCATTGTGATGACAAGGGAATGGAGCATTTTGATGACAATGTCCTTGAGCATTTAATGAGAAGACCATGGAGCCATGTGATGACAAGTCTCATTGAGAATTCTAACGAAAAGTGGCATGGAACTTTGTGATTACGTGGTTTTGGAACATTGTGATGAATAGGGCATGGAGCATTGTAATGAAAAAGGCATTGATCCTTGTCATGACTGTGTTCCAAGAGCATATTGACACAAGTGTCAGGGACCATTGTGATGACAATGGTATTGAGCATTGTGATGCCAAAGCTCATGGAGCATTGTGATGAGAAGACCATGGATAATTTTGATGACGTGCGTCATGGGGCGTTGTGAGGTCAAGTGTTATGGAACATTGTGATCACAAGGGATTGGAGCCTTGTGATGACAGAGGTCATGGAGCATTTTGAGTTCATTCTGATGACAATAGCATGAAGCACTATGATGATGGGCATGGTGCATTGTGATGATAGTGTTCATGTAGAATTGAGATGAAAAGGGTCATGGAGCAGTGTAGTTACAAGGGTCTTGGCGCTTTGTGATGAGAAGGTCATGCAGCATTGTGAGGAGAAGGCCATGGAGGATTCTGATGACATGCGTCATGGAGCTTTGTGATGACAAGCCATGGAGCATTGTGATGAGAAGACCATGGATAATGGTGATGACGAGCGTCATGGGGCGTTGTGATGAAAAGTGTTATGGAACATTGTGATCCCAAGGGTTTAGAGCATTGTGATGGCAGATGTCATGGAGCATATTTAATTCATTTTGATTACAATAGTGTGAAGCAATATGATGATGGGCATGTTGGATTGTGATGACAGGGTTCATGGAGCATTAAAAGAAAAGTGGCATGGAGCATTGTGATTACAGGGTTCTTGGAACATTGTGATGACAAGGGCATGGAGCATTGTGATGCCAAAGGTCATGGCCTTTGTGATGACAAATGTCATGTAGCATTTTGATGACAAGGGCATGGTGCATAGTGATGAGTAGGACAGAGAGCAATGTGATGAGAGGGTCATGGAACAGTTGGATGAAAAGTGTCCTGGAACATTTTGATGACAGGGATTATGGATCATTGTGATGTCAAGGGTCACCGAGCATTGTGATGAAAAGGGTCATGGTGCATTTTATGACAGGGGTTATAGTACATTGTGATGTCAGGGGTCATGGAACATTGTGATGACATGGTTGAAGGAGTATTGTGATGACTAGTGATGGAACATTGTGATATCAGTGGTGACAGAGCATTTTGATGAGAATTGCATGGAGAAATTTGATGACAATGTTTATGGAGCATTGTGATGACAAGCTTGTGGAGAATTGTGATGACAAGTGCATGGCATATTGTGATGACATGTGTCATGGAGCATTGTGCTGACAAGCACATGGAGCATTTTGGTGGCAATGACATGGAGCATTGTGATGACAGAGGCATGACGATTTGGTCTCACAAGTTTCATGGATTATTGTGATGACAGTGGGCATGGCGAATTGTGATGACAAGGGCATGGAGCATTGTGAGGAAAATTTTGTGGAGTATTGTGAAGACAGGTGTCCGGGAGCATTGTGATGACATATGTTCTGGTCCATTGTGATGAGAATGGCATGGGTAATTGTGATGCCAAGTGTCATGGAGGATTGTGATGTCAAACGTAATGGAGCGTTGGGATGACGAGGTCTTGGTGCATTGTGATGACAAGGGCCATTGAGAAGTTTGATGACAAGGTCGTGAAGCATTGTGATGACAAGCGCATGTACCTTGCTATGACAGGGGTCATGGAGCATTGCGATTACAAATGCATGGAACATAGTGATGAAAAGAGCATGTAACATTGTGATGAGAAGTGTTTTGGAGCATTGTGATGACAAGGACGTGGAGAATTGTGATGACAAGGGACATGGAGCATTTTGAGGACCAGGGCATGGAGCACTGTGATGACAAGAACGTGCAGCATTGTAATGATAAGTCAATGGATAATAGTGATGACGAGTGTCATGGAGCACTGTAATTGCAAGGGACATGAAGCATTGTGAGGACAGCTCACAGGGAGAATTGTGATGACAAGTGTCATGGAGCTTTCTGATGACAAGCTTGTGGAGTACTGTGATGACAATGGCATGGAGCATTGTGATGGAAAGGGTATGGATCATTGTGATGAAAATGGTATGGACCCTTTTCATGACAGGATTCAAGGAGCATTCCGAAGACAAGTGTCAGGGAGCATTGTGATGACAAAAGTCATGGAGCATTGAGATGACAAGGGCATGGAGTATTGTGATGACAGGCATCATGGAGCGTTGTGATGACAAGTGTTATGGAACATTGTGATCACACGGGTTTGGAGCATTGCGATGACAGAGTTCATGGATCATATTGATTTCAAGGAGCATGGATCTTTGTGATGACAAGGGCATGAAGCAATGTGATCCCAAGATGCATCGAGGATTGTGATGTCAATGGTAATGGAGGAATATGATGACAAGCGCATGGAGCATTGTGATGAAAAGGTCATGTATCGTTTTGCTGACAAAGGCATGGAGCATTGTGATGACAAGTGTCATGGAGCACTGTGATGACAAACATCAGGTAGCATTGTGATTACAGGGGTCATGGAGCATTGGGATGACACGGCCATGGATCATTGTGTTGACAAGTGTTATGGAGAATTTTGATGATAAGAGTCCAGGATCATTGAGTTGTCATGGGTCATGGAGCGTTGTGATGACAGTGGTCATGGAGCATTGTGATCATAAGGTCATGGAGCATTGGGATGAAAATGATCATGGAGTATTGTGATGACAGTTGTCATGGAGCATTGTTATGACGGGTGTAATGGAACATTGTGATGAAAAGGGCACAGAACATAGGTCTATAAAATTTCATGGATTATTGTGATGACAGTAGGTATGGAGCATTTTGATAACAAGGTCTCGGAACACTGTGATACATGGGTCATGGAGGATTGTAATGACATGGGCATGGAGCATTGTGATGAGAAGGGGATCGAGAATTGTGATGACAAGCGTCATGGAGCTTTGTGATGACAAGGACATGGAGCAATATGATGAGACGTTTCAGGGAGCATTGTGATGAAAATGGTATGGAGCATTGTGATGCCAAGGGTCATGGAGCTGTGTGATAACAAATGTCATGGAGGAGTTTGATGACAAGGGCATGGTGCATTTTGATGAGAAGGGCAGGGAGCATTGTGATGACAGGTGTTATGGAACATTGTGATGTCAGGGCTCATGGAGCATTGTGAAGATATGGGCATGGAGCATGGTGATGACAGGTGTCATGGAACAGTTTGAGATGACAAGTGTTTTGAGCATTGTGATGACAAACATCTTGGATCATTGAGATGAAAAGGGCATGGACTAGTGTGATGACAGGCATCATGGAGCATTTTGATGAGTGTGTTATGGAACATTGTGATCACAATTGTTTGGAGCATAGTGATGACAGAGGTCATGGATCATGTTGATTTCAAGGAGCATGGAACATTGTGATGATAAAGGCATGAAGCAATGTGATCCCAAGTTTCAGGGAGGATTGTGATGACAATGGTAATGGAGTATTGTGATGAGAATCACAAGGAGCACCGTGATGACAAGGTCATGTAGCATTTTGCTGACAAAGGCATGGAGCATTGTGATGACAAGTGTCATGGAACATTGTGATAACAGGGGTCATAGAGCATTAGGATGACAAGAGCATGGACCATTTTGATGAGAAGAGTCATGGAGCATTTTGATGACAAGAGCCACAGATCATTGTGTTGTCAGGGGTCATTGAGCGTTGTGATGACAGTGGTCATGGAGGATTGGGCTGAAAATGTTCTTGGAGCATTGTGAACACAAGGGAATGGAGCA
Organism: Mesoplodon densirostris; assembly: GCF_025265405.1. NCBI lineage: Eukaryota > Metazoa > Chordata > Mammalia > Artiodactyla > Ziphiidae > Mesoplodon > Mesoplodon densirostris. Next base: position 7,151,847 of record NC_082682.1, read on the forward strand.
TTGTGGTGACAATATCCTGGAGCATTGTGATGAGATGACCATGGAGTCTTTTGATGACAAGTCTCATGGAGCAAGCTGATTGAAAGGGGCATGGAGCATTGTGATTACAGTTGTCTTGGAGCATTGTGATGACAAGAGCATTGAGCATTGTGATGAGAAGTCCATGGAACTTTCTGATGAAATGCATCATGGAGCTTTGCGATGACAATGGCAAGAGGCATTGTGATTACAGGGACCTTGGAGCATTGTGATGAAATGGGTATGGATCATTGTGATGACAAAGGCATGGAGCCTTGTCATGACAGGGTTCAAGGAGCATACTGACAACAAGTGTCAGGGAGCATTGTGATGACAAGTGTCTTGGAGCACTCTGATGACAAGCGTCATGGAGCCTTGTGATAACCGGGGTCTTGGAGCATTGTGATGAAAAGTGAATGCATCATTGTGATGAAAAAGGCATGGTGCCTTGTCATGACAGGGCTCAAGGAGCACCCTGACGACAAGTGTCAGGGAGCATTGTGATGAAAAGTGTATTGAGCATTGTGATGACAATGGTCATGGAGCATTGTGATGAGAAGTCCGTGGATAATTGGGATGACGAGCGTCATGGGGCGTTGTGATGACAAGTGTTATGGAACATTGTGATCACAAGGGTTTGGAGCATTGTGATGACAGAGGTCATGGAGGATTTTGATTTCATTGTGAAGAGAAAATCATGAAGCATTATGATGAAGGGCATGGTGCATTGTGATGATAGCGTTCATGGAGCACTGAGATGAAAAGTGTCATGGAGCATTGTTATGACAGGGGTCTTGGAGCATTGTGATGACAAGGGCATGGAGCATTGTGATGAGAAGGCCAAGGAGAATACTGATGACATGCGTCATGGAGTTTCGTGATGACTAGTGCATAGAGCATTTTGATTACAGGGGTCTTGGAGCAGTGAGATGAAAAGGGGAATGGAGCATTGTGATTACAGGGGTAATGGAGCATTGTGATGACAAGTGAATCGAGCATTGTGATGAAAAAGGCATGGATCCTATTCATGACCGGATTCAAGGAGCATTCCGAAGACAAGTGTCAGGGAGCATTTTGATGACATGTGTATTGAGCATTGTGATGACAAAAGTCATGTAGCATTGAGATTACAAGGGCATGGAGTATTGTGATGACAGGCATCATGGAGCGTTGTGATGACAAGTGTTATGGAACATTGTGATCACATGGGTTTGGAGCATTGCGATGAAAGAGTCCATGGATCATATTGATTTCAAGGAGCATGGATCTTTGTGATGACAAGGGCATGAAGAAATGTGATTCCAAGATGCATGGAGGATTGTGATGACAATGGTAATCGAGGAATATGATAACAAGCGCATGGAGCATTGTGATGAAAAGGTCATGTAGCGTTTTGCTGACAAAGGCATGGAGCATTGTGATGACAAGTGTCATGGAGAACTGTGATGACAAACATCACGTAGCATTGTGATTACAGGTGTCATGGAGCATTGGGATGACACGGACAAGGATCATTGTGTTGACAAGTGTTATGGAGAATTTTGATGACAAGAGTCCCGGATCATTGTGTTGTCAGGGGTCATGGAGCGTTGTGATGACAGTGGCCATGGAGCATTGTGATGACAAGCGTCATGGAGCATTGTGATCATAAGGTCATGGAGCATTGGGCTGAAAATGTTCATGGTGTATTGTGATGAGAGATGTCATGGAGCATTGTGATGACAAGGGAATGGAGCATTGTGATGACAATTTCCTGGAGCATTTAATGAGAAGACCATGGAGCCATTTGATGACAAGTCTCATAGAGCATTCTCACGAAAAGCGGCATGGAACATTGTGATTACTGTGGTCTTGGAGCATTGTGATGAACAGGGTATGGAGCATTGTGATGAAAAAGTCATGGAGCCTTGTCATGACAGGGTTCCAAGAGCATATTGACATCAAGTGTCAGGGACCATTGTGATGAAAAGTGTATTGAGCATGGTGATGCCAAAGCTCATGGAGCATTTTGATGAGAACACTATGGATAATTTTGATGACGAGCGTCATGGGGCATTGTGAGGTCAAGTGTTATGAAACATTGTGGTCACAAGGGATTTGAGCCTTGTGATGACAGAGGTCATGGAGCATTTTGAGTTCATTCTGATGACAATAGCATGAAGCACTATGATGATGGGCATGGTGCATTGTGATGACAGTGTTCATGGAGAATTGAGATGAAAAAGGGCATGGAGTATTGTAGTTACAAGGGTCTTGGAGCTTTGTGATGAGAAGGGCATGCAGCATTGTGATGAGAAGGCCATGGAGGATTCTGATGACATGCGTCATGGAGCTTTGTGATGACAAGGGCATGGAGCATTGTGATGAGAAGACCATGGATAATGGTGATGACGAGCTTCATTGGGCGTTGTGATGAAAAGTGCTATGGAACATTGTGATCCCAAGGGTTTAGAGCATTGTGATGGCAGATGTCTTGGAGCATTTTGATTTCATTTTGAATACAATAGCGTGAAGCAATATGATGATGGGCATGTTGCATTGTGATGACAAGGTTCATGGAGCATTGAGATGAAAAGGGGCATGGAGCATTGTGATGACAGGGGTCTAGGAGCTTTGTGATGACAGAGGTCATGGATCATTTTGATTTCCTTCTGATGACAATAGCCTGAAGCTTTATGATGATGGGCATGGTCCATTGTGATGACAGGTGTAATGGAGCATTGAGATGAAAAGGGGCATGGAGCATTGTGTTTACAGGGGTATAGGAGCATTGTGATGACAAGAGCATGGAGCATTGTGATGAAAAGTGCTTGGAGCCTTTTCATGACATGTTTCAAGGACCATTCTGATGACGAGTGTCAGGGAGCATTGTGATGACAAAGATCATGGAGCACTGTGATGACAGGTGTCATGGAGCATTTTGATGAGAAAGTCATGAGCATTGGGCTGAAAATATTCATGGAGTATTGTGGTGACAGGGTTCGTGGATCCTTTTGATGGCAAGGGAATGGAGCATTGTGATGACAAGGTCCTGGAGCATTGTGATGAGAAGACCATGGAGCCTTGTGATGACAAGTCTGATGGAGCATTCTGATGAAAACGGACATGGGGCATTGTGATTACAGGACCCTGGATCATTGTAATGAAAAGAGCAAGGAGCTTTGTGATGAGAAGGCCATGGAGCATTCTCATGATTTGTGTCATGGTGTTTTGTGAGGACAAGGGCATGGACCATTGTCATTGCAGGCGTCTTGGAGCATTGTGATGACAAGTGTCATGGAGCCTTTTGAGGAGAAGGCCGTGGGACATTATGATGGCAGAGGTCATGGAGCATTGTTATGACGGGAGTAATGGAGCATTGTGATGAAAAGGGCACGGAACATAGGTCTATAAAATATCATGGATTATTGTGATGACAGTGGGTATGGAGCATTGTGATGACAAGGGCTCGGAACACTGTGATACATGGGGCATGGTGGATTGTAATGACATCGGCATGGAGCATTGTGATGAGAAGGGCATCGAGAATTGTGATGATAAGCGTCATGGTGCTTTGTGATGACAATGACATGGAGCAATATGATGAGACTTTTCAGGGAGCATTGTGATGACAATGGCATGGAGCATTTTGATGCCAAGGGTCATGGAGCTGTGTGATAACAAAAGTCATGGAGCAGTTTGATGACAAGAGCATGGTGCATTGTAATGAGAAGGGCAGGGAGCATTGTGATGACAGGTGTTATGGAACATTGTGATGTCAGGGCTCATGGAGCATTGTGATGATATGGGCATGGAGCATGGTGATGACAGGTGTCATGGAACAGTGTGAGATGACAAGTGTTTTGAGCATTGTGATGACAAACATCTTGGATCATTGAGATGACAACGTCATGGAGTAGTGTGATGACAGTCATCATGGAGCATTGTGATGAGTGTGTTATGGAACATTGTGTTCACAAGGGTTTGGAGCATAGTGATGACAGAGGTCATGGATCATTTTGATTTCAAGGAGCATGGAACATTGTGATGACAAGGGCATGAAGCAATGTGATCCCAAGTTTCAGGGAGGATTGTTATGACAATGGTAATGGAGTATTGTGATGAGAATCACATGGAGCACTGTGATGACAAGGTCATGTAGCATTTTGCTGACAAAGGCATGGAGCATTGTGATGACAAGTGTCTTGGAACATTGTGATAACAGTGGTCATAGAGCATTAGGATGACAAGAGCGTGGACCATTTTGATGAGAAGAGTCATGGAGCATTTTGATGACAAGAGCCACAGATCATTGTGTTGTCAGGGGTCATTGAGCGTTGTGATGACAGTGGCCATGGAGGATTGGGCTGAAAATGTTCTTGGAGCATTGTGAACACAAGGGAATGGAGCATTGTGCTGACAATATCCTGGAGCATTGTGCTGAGATGACCATGGAGTCTTTTGATGACAAGTCTCATGGAGCAATCTGATGGAAAGGGGCATGGAGCATTGTGATTACAGTTGTCTTGGAGCATTGTGATGACAAGAGCATGGAGCATTGTGATGAGAAGTCCATGGAACATTCTGATGACATGCATCATGGAGCTTTGTGATGACAGTTGTAATAGGCATGGTGATTACAGGGGTCTTGGAGCATTGTGATGAAAAGGGCATGGAGCATTGTGATGAGACGTACATGGATAATTGGGATGATGAGCGTCATGGGGTGTTGTGATGACAAGTGTTATGGAACATTGTGAGCACAAGGGTTTGGAGCATTGTGATGACAGAGGTCATGGAGCATTTTGAGTTCATTGTGATGACAAAATTATGAAGCATTACGATGAAGGGCATGGTGCATTGTGATGATATGGTTCATGGAGCACTGAGATGAAAAGTTTCATGGAGCATTTTTATGACAGGGGTCTTGGAGCATTGTGATGACAAAGACATGGAGCATTGTGATGAGAAGACCAAAGAGAATACTGATGACATGCGTCATGGAGCTTTGTGATGACAATGGCAAGAGGCATTGTGATTACAGGGATCTTGGAGCATTATGATGAAAAGGGCATGGACCATTGTGTTGACAAAGGCATGGAGCCTTGTCATGACAGGGTTCAAGGAGCATACTGACGACAAGTGTCAGGAAGCATTGTGAGGACAGGTGTCATGGAGCACTGTGATGACAAGCGTCATGGAGCTTTGTGATGACAAGGAGATGGAACAATATGATGAGACGTTTCACGGAGCATTGTGATGACAATGGCATGGAGCATTGTGATGCCAAGGGTCATGGAGCTGTGTGATAACAAATGTCTTGAAGGAGTTTGATGACAAGGGCATGGTGCATTGTGATGAGAAGTGCAGGGAGCATTGTGATGACAGGTGTTATGGAACATTGTGATGTCAGGGCTCATGGAACATTGTGATGATATGGGCATGTAGCATGGTGATGACAGGTGTCATGGAACAGTGTGAGTTGACAAGTCTTTTGAGCATTGTGATGACAAACATCTTCGTTCATTGAGATGACAAGGGCATGGAGTAGTGTGATGACAGGCATCATGGAGCATTGTGATGTGTGTGTTATGGAATATTGTGATCACAAGGGTTTGGAGCATAGTGATGACAGAGGTCATGGATCATTTTGATTTCAAGGAGCATGGAACATTGTGATGACAAGGGCATGAAGCAATGTGATCCCAAGTTTCAGGGAGGAGTGTTATGACAATGGTAATGGAGTATTGTGATGAGAATCACATGGAGCACAGTGATGACAATGTCATGTAGCATTTTGCTGACAAAGGCATGGAGCATTGTGATGACAAGTGTCATGGAACATTGTGATAACAGGGGTCATAGAGCATTAGGATGACAAGAGCATGGACCATTTTGATGAGAAGAGTCATGGAGCATTTTGATGACAAGAACCACAGATCATTGTGTTGTCAGGGGTCATTGAGCATTGTGATGAGAGTGGTCATGGAGGATTGGGCTGAAAATATTCTTGGAGCATTGTGAACACAAGGGAATGGAGCATTGTGGTGACAATATCCTGGAGCATTGTGCTGAGATGACCATGGAGTCTTTTGATGACAAGTCTCATGGAGCAAGTTGATGAAAAGGGGCATGGAGCATTGTGATTACAGTGGTCTTGGAGCATTGTGATGACAAGAGCATGGAGCATTGTGATGAGAAGTCCATGGAACATTCTGATGACCTGCATCATGGAGTTTTGTGATGACAATGGCAACAGGCATTGTGATTAGAATGATTTAGGAACATTTTGATGAAAAGGGCATGGAACACTGTGATGACAAAGGCATGGAGCCTTTTCATGACAGGGTTCAAGGAGCATACTGAGGACAAGTGTCAGGGAGCATAGTGATGACATGTGTCTTGGAGCACTGTGATGACAAGTGTCATGGAGCCTTGTGATAACCAGTGTCTTGGAGCATTGTGATGAAAAGTGAATGCATCATTGTGATGAAAAAGGCATGGTTCCTTGCCATGACAGGGTTCAAGGAGCACCCTGACGACAAGTGTCAGGGACCATTGTGATAAAAAGTCTATTGAGCATTGTGATGAAAAAGGTCATGGAGCATTGTGATGAGAAGTACATGGATAATTGGGATGATGAGCGTCATGGGGTGTTGTGATGACAAGTGTTATGGAACATTGTGATCACAAGGGTTTGGAGCATTGTGATGACAGAGGTCATGGAGCCTTTTGAGTTCATTGTGATGACAAAATCATGAAGCATTATGATGAAGGGCATGGTGCATTGTGATGATAGGGTTCATGGAGCACTGAGATGAAAAGTTTCATGGAGCATTGTTATGACAGGGGTCTTGGAGCATTGTGATGACAAGGACATGGAGCATTGTGATGAGAAGGCCAAAGAGAATACTGATGACATGCGTCATGTAGCTTTGTGATGAGAATGGCAAGAGGCATTGTGATTACAGAGATCTTGGAGCATTGTGATGAAAAGGGCATGGACCATTGTGTTGACAAGGGCATGGAGCCTTGTCATGACAGAGTTCAAGGAGCATACTGACGACAAGTGTCAGGGAACATTGTGAGGACAAGTGTCATGGAGAACTGTGATGACTAGCGTCATGGAGCCTTGTGATAACCGGGGTCTTGGAGCATTGTGATGAAAAGTGAATGCATCATTGTGATGAAAAAGGCATGGTGTCTTGTCATGACAGTGTTCAAGGATCAGCCTGACGAGAAGTGTCAGGGAGCATTGTGATGAATAGTGTATTGAGCATTGCGATGACAAAGGTCATGGAGCATTGTGATGAGAAGTCCATGGATAATTTGGATGACGAGTGTCATGTGGTGTTGTGATGACAAGTGTTATGGAACATTTTGATCACATTGGTTTGGAGCATTGTGATGACAGAGGGCATGGAGCAATTTGATTTCATGGTGATGACCAAATCATGAAGCATTATGATGAAGGGCATGGTGCATTCTGATGATAGGGTTCATGGAGCACTGAGATGAAAAGTGTCATGGAGCAATGTTATGACAAGTGTCTTGGAGCATTGTGATGACAAGGGCATGGAGCATTGTGATGAGAATGCCAAGGAGAATACTGATGACATGCGTCATAGAGCTTCGTGATGACAAGGGCATAGAGCATTGTGATTACAGGGGTCTTGGAGCATTGAGATTAAAAGGGGCATGGAGCATTGTGATTACCAGGGTAATGGAGCATTGTGGTGACAAGGGAATCGAGCATAGTGTTGAAAAAGGCATGGATCCTTATCATGACAGGATTCAAGGAGCATTCCGAAGACAAGTGTCAGGGAGCATTGTGATGACAAGTGTATTGAACATTGTGATGACAAAGGTCATGGAGCATTGAGATGACAAGGGCATGGAGTATTGTGATGACAGGCATCAAGGAGCGTTGTGATGACAAGTGTTATGGAACATTGTGATCACACGGGTTTGGAGCATTGCGATGACACAGTTCATGGATCATATTGATTTCAAGGAGCATGGATCTTTGTGATGACAAGGGCATGAAGCAATGTGATCCCAAGATGCATGGAGGATTGTGATGACAATGGTAATGGAGGAATCTGATGACAATCCCATGGAGCATTGTGATGAAAAGGTCATGTAGCGTTTTGCTGACAAAGGCATGGAGCATTGTGATGACAAGTGTCATGGAGCACTGTGATGACAAACGTCACGGAGCATTGTGATTACAGGTGTCATGGAGCATTGGGATGACACGGCCAAGTATCATTGTGTTGACAAGTGTTATGGAGATTTTTGATGACAAGAGTCCCGGATCATTGTGTTGTCAGGCGTCATGGAGCGTTGTGATGACAGTGGTCATGTAGCATTGGGATGACAAGGGTCATGGAGCATTGTGATCATAAGGTCATGGAGCATTGGGCTGAAAATGTTCATGGAGTATTGTGATGAGAGTTGTCATGGAGCATTGTGATGACAAGGGAATGGAGCATTGTGATGACAATGTCCTTGAGCATTTAATGAGAAGACCATGGAGCCATGTGATGACAAGTCTCATTGAGAATTCTAACGAAAAGTGGCATGGAACTTTGTGATTACTGTGGTTTTGGAACATTGTGATGAATAGGGCATGGAGCATTGTAATGAAAAAGGCATTGATCCTTGTCATGACTGTGTTCCAAGAGCATATTGACACAAGTGTCAGGGACCATTGTGATGACAAGGGTATTGAGCATTGTGATGCCAAAGCTCATGGAGCATTGTGATGAGAAGACCATGGATAATTTTGATGACGTGCGTCATGGGGCGTTGTGAGGTCAAGTGTTATGGAACATTGTGATCACAAGGGAGTGGAGCCTTGTGATGACAGAGGTCATGGAGCATTTTGAGTTCATTCTGATGACAATAGCATGAAGCACTATGATGGTGGGCATGGTGCATTGTGATGATAGTGTTCATGTAGAATTGAGATGAAAAGGGGCATGGAGCATTGTAGTTACAAGTGTCTTGGCGCTTTGTGATGAGAAGGGCATGCAGCATTGTGAGGAGAAGGCCATGGAGGATTCTGATGACATGCGTCATGGAGCTTTGTGATGACAAGCCATGGAGCATTGTGATGAGAAGACCATGGATAATGGTGATGACGAGCGTCATGGGGCGTTGTGATGAAAAGTGTTATGGAACATTGTGATCCCAAGGGTTTAGAGCATTGTGATGGCAGATGTCATGGAGCATATTTAATTCATTTTGATTACAATAGTGTGAAGCAATATGATGATGGGCATGTTGGATTGTGATGACAGGGTTCATGGAGCATTAAATGAAAAGTGGCATGGAGCATTGTGATTACAGGGTTCTTGGAACATTGTGATGACAAGGGCATGGAGCATTGTGATGCCAAAGGTCATGGACCTTTGTGATGACAAATGTCATGTAGCATTTTGATGACAAGGGCATGGTGCATAGTGATGAGTAGGACAGAGAGCAATGTGATGAGAGGGTCATGGAGCAGTTGGATGAAAAGTGTCCTGGAACATTTTGATGACAGGGATTATGGATCATTGTGATGTCAAGGGTCACCGAGCATTGTGATGAAAAGGGTCATGGTGCATTTTGATGACAGGGGTTATAGTACATTGTGATGTCAGGGGTCATGGAACATTGTGATGACATGGTGGAAGGAGTATTGTGATGACTAGTGATGGAACATTGTGATATCAGTGGTGACAGAGCATTTTGATGAGAATTGCATGGAGAAATTTGATGACAATATTTATGGAGCATTGTGATGACAAGCTTGTGGAGAATTGTGATGACAAGTGCATGGCATATTGTGATGACATGTGTCATGGAGCATTGTGCTGACAAGCACATGGAGCATTTTGGTGGCAATGACATGGAGCATTGTGATGACAGAGGCATAACGATTTGGTCTGACAAGTTTCATGGATTATTGTGATGACAGTGGGCATGGCGAATTGTGATGACAAGGGCATGGAGCATTGTGAGGAAAATTTTGTGGAGTATTGTGAAGACAGGTGTCCGGGAGCATTGTGATGACATATGTTCTGGTCCATTGTGATGAGAATGGCATGGGTAATTGTGCTGCCAAGTGTCATGGAGGATTGTGATGTCAAACGTAATGGAGCATTGTGATGACAAGGTCTTGCTGCATTGTGATGACAAGGGCCATTGAGAAGTTTGATGACAAGTTCGTGAAGCATTGTGATGACAAGCGCATGTACCTTGCTATGACAGGGGTCATGGAGCATTGCGATTACAAATGCATGGAGCATAGTGATGACAAGAGCATGTAACATTGTGATGAGAAGTGTTTTGGAGCATTGTGATGACAAGGACGTGGAGAATTGTGATGACAAGGGACATGGAGCATTTTGAGGACCAGGGCATGGAGCACTGTGATGACAAGAACGTGCAGCATTGTAATGATAAGTCCATGGATAATAGTGATGACGAGTGTCATGGAGCACTGTAATGGCAAGGGACATGAAGCATTGTGAGGACAGCTCACAGGGAGCATTGTGATGACAACTGTCATGGAGCTTTCTGATGACAAGCTTGTGGAGTATTGTGATGACAATGGCATGGAGCATTGTGATGGAAAGGGTATGGATCATTGTGATGAAAATGGCATGGACCCTTTTCATGACCGGATTCAAGGAGCATTCCGAAGACAAGTGTCAGGGAGCATTGTGATGACAAAAGTCATGGAGCATTGAGATGACAAGGGCATGGATTATTGTGATGACAGGCATCATGGAGCGTTGTGATGACAAGTGTTATGGAACATTGTGATCACACGGGTTTGGAGCATTGCGATGACAGAGTTCATGGATCATATTGATTTCAAGGAGCATGGATCTTTGTTATGACAAGGGCATGAAGCAATGTGATCCCAAGATGCATGGAGGATTGTGATGTCAATTGTAATGGAGGAATATGATGACAAGCGCATGGAGCATTGTGATGAAAAGGTCATGTATCGTTTTGCTGACAAAGGCATGGAGCATTGTGATGACAAGTGTCATGGAGCACTGTGATGACAAACATCACGTAGCATTGTGATTACAGGGGTCATGGAGCATTGGGATGACACGGCCAAGGATCATTGTGTTGACAAGTGTTATGGAGAATTTTGATGACAAGAGTCCAGGATCATTGAGTTGTCAGGGGTCATGGAGCGTTGTGATGACAGTGGTCATGGAGCATTGTGATCATAAGGTCATGGAGCATTGGGATGAAAATGATCATGGAGTATTGTGATGACAGTTGTCATGGAGCATTGTTATGACGGGTGTAATGGAACATAGTGATGAAAAGGGCACGGAACATAGGTCTATAAAATTTCATGGATTATTGTGATGACAGTGGGTATGGAGCATTGTGATGACAAGGGCTCGGAACACTGTGATACATGGGGCATGGATTATTGTAATGACATGGGCATGGAGCATTGTGATGAGAAGGGGATCGAGAATTGTGATGACAAGCGTCATGGAGCTTTGTGATGTCAAGGACATGGAGCAATATGATGAGACGTTTCAGGGAGCATTGTGATGAAAATGGTATGGAGCATTGTGATGCCAAGGGTCATGGAGCTGTGTGATAACAAATGTCATGGAGGAGTTTGATGACAAGGGCATGGTGCATTTTGATGAGAAGGGCAGGGAGCATTGTGATGACAGGTGTTATGGAACATTGTGATGTCAGGGCTCATGGAGCATTGTGAAGATATGGGCATGGAGCATGGTGATGACAGGTGTCATGGAACAGTTTGAGATGACAAGTGTTTTGAGCATTGTGATGACAAACATCTTGGATCATTGAGATGAAAAGGGCATGGACTAGTGTGATGACAGGCATCATGGAGCATTTTGATGAGTGTGTTATGGAACATTGTGATCACAATGGTTTGGAGCATAGTGATGACAGAGGTCATGGATCATGTTGATTTCAAGGAGCATGGAACATTGTGATGATAAAGGCATGAAGCAATGTGATCCCAAGTTTCAGGGAGGATTGTGATGACAATGGTAATGGAGTATTGTGATGAGAATCAGAAGGAGCACCGTGATGACAAGGTCATGTAGCATTTTGCTGACAAAGGCATGGAGCATTGTGATGACAAGTGTCATGGAGCATTGTGATAACAGGGGTCATAGAGCATTAGGATGACAGGAGCATGGACCATTTTGATGAGAAGAGTCATGGAGCATTTTGATGACAAGAGCCACAGATCATTGTGTTGTCAGGGGTCATTGAGCGTTGTGATGACAGTGGTCATGGAGTATTGGGTTGAAAATGTTCTTGGAGCATTGTGAACACAAGGGAATGGAGCATTGTGGTGACAATATCCTGGAGCATTGTGATGAGATGACCATGGAGTCTTTTGATGACAAGTCTCATGGAGCAAGCTGATTGAAAGGGGCATGGAGCATTGTGATTACAGTTGTCTTGGAGCATTGTGATGACAAGAGCATGGAGCATTGTGATGAGAAGTCCATGGAACTTTCTGATGACATGCATCATGGAGCTTTGCGATGACAATGGCAAGAGGCATTGTGATTACAGTGATCTTGGAGCATTGTGATGAAAAGGGCATGGATCATTGTGATGACAAAGGCATGGAGCCTTGTCATGACAGGGTTCAAGGAGCATACTGACAACAAGTGTCAGGGAGCATTGTGATGACAAGTGTCTTGGAGCACTCTGATGACAAGCGTCATGGAGCCTTGTGATAACCGGGGTCTTGGAGCATTGTGATGAAAAGTGAATGCATCATTGTGATGAAAAATGCATGGTGCCTTGTCATGACAGGGCTCAAGGAGCACCCTGACGACAAGTGTCAGGGAGCATTGTGATGAAAAGTGTATTGAGCATTGTGATGACAATGGTCATAAAGCATTGTGATGAGAAGTCCGTGGATAATTGGGATGACGAGCGTCATGGGGCGTTGTGATGACAAGTGTTATGGAACATTGTGATCACAAGGGTTTGGAGCATTGTGATGACAGAGGTCATGGAGCATTTTGATTTCATTGTGAAGAGAAAATCATGAAGCATTATGATGAAGGGCATGGTGCATTGTGATGATAGCGTTCATGGAGCACTGAGATGAAAAGTGTCATGGAGCATTGTTATGACAGTGGTCTTGGAGCATTGTGATAACAAGGGCATGGAGCATTGTGATGAGAAGGCCAAGGAGAATACTGATGACATGCGTCATGGAGTTTCGTGATGACTAGGGCATAGAGCATTTTGATTACAGGGGTCTTGGAGAATTGAGATGAAAAGGGACATGGAGCATTGTGATTACAGGGGTAATGGAGCATTGTGATGACAAGTGAATCGAGCATTGTGATGAAAAAGGCATGAATACTATTCATGACCGGATTCAAGGAGCATTCCGAAGACAAGAGTCAGGGAGCATTTTGATGACATGTGTATTGAGCATTGTGATGACAAAGGTCATGGAGCATTGAGATGACAAGGGCATGGAGTATTGTGATGACAGGCATCATGGAGCGTTGTGATGACAAATGTTATGGAACATTGTGATCACATGGGTTTGGAGCATTACGATGAAAGAGTCCATGGATCATATTGATTTCAAGGAGCATGGATCTTTGTGATGACAAGGGCATGAAGCAATGTGATTCCAAGATGGATGGGGGATTGTGATGACAATGGTAATGGAGAAATATGATGACAAGCGCATGGAGCATTGTGATGAAAAGGTCATGTAGCGTTTTGCTGACAAAGGCATGGAGCATTGTGATGACAAGTGTCATGAAGCACTGTGATGACAAACATCATGTAGCATTGTGATTACAGGTGTCATGGAGCATTGGGATGACACGGCCAAGGATCATTGTGTTGACAAGTGTTATGGAGAATTTTGATGACAAGAGTCCAGGATCATTGTGTTGTCAGGGGTCATGGAGCGTTGTGATGACAGTGGCAATGGAGCATTGTGATGACAAGCGTCATAAAGCATTGTGATCATAAGGTCATGGAGCATTGGGCTGAAAATGTTCATGGAGTATTGTGATGAGAGATGTCATGGAGCATTGTGATGACAAGGGAATGGAGCATTGTGATGACAACTTCCTGGAGCATTTAATGAGAAGACCATGAGGCCATTTGATGACAAGTCTCATAGAGCATTCTCACGAAAAGCGGCATGGAGCATTGTGATTACTGTGGTCTTGGAGCATTGTGATGAACAGGGTATGGAGCATTGTGATGAAAAAGTTATGGAGCCTTGTCATGACAGGGTTCTAAGAGCATATTGACATCAAGTGTCAGGGACCATTGTGATGACAAGTGTATTGAGCATGGTGATGCCAAAGCTCATGGAGCATTGTGATGAGAACACCATGGATAATTTTTTTTTTTTTTTTTTTTTTTTTTTTTTTTTTTTTTTTTTTTTTGCTGTACGCGGGCCTCTCACTGCTGTGGCCTCTCCCGCTGCGGAGCACAGGCTCCGGACACACAGGCCCCGCGGCCATGGCTCGCGGGCCCAGCCGCTCCGCGGCATGTGGGATCCTCCGGGACCGGGGCACGAACCCGCGTCCCCTGCATCGGCAGGCGGACTCCCAACCACTGCGCCACCAGGGAGGCCCCCATGGATAATTTTGATGACGAGCGTCATGGGGCATTGTGAGGTCAAGTGTTATGAAACATTGTGGTCACAAGGGATTTGAGCCTTGTGATGACAGAGGTCATGGAGCATTTTGAGTTCATTCTGATGACAATAGCATGAAGCACTATGATGTTGGGCATGGTGCATTGTGATGACAGTGTTCATGGAGAATTGAGATGAAAAAGGGCATGGAGTAGTGTAGTTACAAGGGTCTTGGAGCTTTGTGATGAGAAGGGCATGCAGCATTGTGATGAGAAGGCCATGGAGGATTCTGATGACATGCGTCATGGAGCTTTGTGATGACAAGGGCATGGAGCATTGTGATGAGAAGACCATGGATAATGGTGATGACGAGCTTCATGGGGCGTTGTGATGAAAAGTGCTATGGAACATTGTGATCCCAAGGGTTTAGAGCATTGTGATGGCAGATGTCTTGGAGCATTTTGATTTCATTTTGAATACAATAGCGTGAAGCAATATGATGATGGGCATGTTGCATTGTGATGACAAGGTTCATGGAGCATTGAGATGAAAAGGGGCATGGAGCATTGTGATGACAGGGGTCTAGGAGCTTTGTGATGACAGAGGTCATGGATCATTTTGATTTCCTTCTGATGACAATAGCCTGAAGCTTTATGATGATGGGCATGGTCCATTGTGATGACAGGTGTAATGGAGCATTGAGATGAAAAGGGGCATGGAGCATTGTGTTTACAGGGGTATAGGAGCATTGTGATGACAAGAGCATGGAGCATTGTGATGAAAAGTGCTTGGAGCCTTTTCATGACATGTTTCAAGGACCATTCTGATGACGAGTGTCAGGGAGCATTGTGATGACAAAGATCATGGAGCACTGTGATGACAGGTGTCATGGAGCATTTTGATGAGAAAGTCATGAGCATTGGGCTGAAAATATTCATGGAGTATTGTGGTGACATGGTTCGTGGATCCTTTTGATAGCAAGGGAATGGAGCATTGTGATGACAAGGTCCTGGAGCATTGTGATGAGAAGACCATGGAGCCTTGTGATGACAAGTCTGATGGAGCATTCTGATGAAAACGGACATGGGGCATTGTGATTACAGGACCCTGGATCATTGTAATGAAAAGAGCAAGGAGCTTTGTGATGAGAAGGCCATGGAGCATTCTCATGATTTGTGTCATGGTGTTTTGTGAGGACAAGGGCATGGACCATTGTCATTGCAGGCGTCTTGGAGCATTGTGATGACAAGTGTCATGGAGCCTTTTGAGGAGAAGGCCGTGGGACATTATGATGGCAGAGGTCATGGAGCATTGTTATGACGGGAGTAATGGAGCATTGTGATGAAAAGGGCACGGAACATAGGTCTATAAAATATCATGGATTATTGTGATGACAGTGGGTATGGAGCATTGTGATGACAAGGGCTCGGAACACTGTGATACATGGGGCATGGTGGATTGTAATGACATGGGCATGGAGCATTGTGATGAGAAGGGCATCGAGAATTGTGATGATAAGCGTCATGGTGCTTTGTGATGACAATGACATGGAGCAATATGATGAGACTTTTCAGGGAGCATTGTGATGACAATGGCATGGAGCATTTTGATGCCAAGGGTCATGGAGCTGTGTGATAACAAAAGTCATGGAGCAGTTTGATGACAAGAGCATGGTGCATTGTAATGAGAAGGGCAGGGAGCATTGTGATGACAGGTGTTATGGAACATTGTGATGTCAGGGCTCATGGAGCATTGTGATGATATGGGCATGGAGCATGGTGATGACACGTGTCATGGAACAGTGTGAGATGACAAGTGTTTTGAGCATTGTGATGACAAACATCTTGGATCATTGAGATGACAACGTCATGGAGTAGTGTGATGACAGTCATCATGGAGCATTGTGATGAGTGTGTTATGGAACATTGTGTTCACAAGGGTTTGGAGCATAGTGATGACAGAGGTCATGGATCATTTTGATTTCAAGGAGCATGGAACATTGTGATGACAAGGGCATGAAGCAATGTGATCCCAAGTTTCAGGGAGGATTGTTATGACAATGGTAATGGAGTATTGTGATGAGAATCACATGGAGCACTGTGATGACAAGGTCATGTAGCATTTTGCTGACAAAGGCATGGAGCATTGTGATGACAAGTGTCTTGGAACATTGTGATAACAGTGGTCATAGAGCATTAGGATGACAAGAGCGTGGACCATTTTGATGAGAAGAGTCATGGAGCATTTTGATGACAAGAGCCACAGATCATTGTGTTGTCAGGGGTCATTGAGCGTTGTGATGACAGTGGTCATGGAGGATTGGGCTGAAAATGTTCTTGGAGCATTGTGAACACAAGGGAATGGAGCATTGTGCTGACAATATCCTGGAGCATTGTGCTGAGATGACCATGGAGTCTTTTGATGACAAGTCTCATGGAGCAATCTGATGGAAAGGGGCATGGAGCATTGTGATTACAGTTGTCTTGGAGCATTGTGATGACAAGAGCATGGAGCATTGTGATGAGAAGTCCATGGAACATTCTGATGACATGCATCATGGAGCTTTGTGATGACAGTTGCAATAGGCATGGTGATTACAGGGGTCGTGGAGCATTGTGATGAAAAGGGCATGGAGCATTGTGATGAGACGTACATGGATAATTGGGATGATGAGCGTCATGGGGTGTTGTGATGACAAGTGTTATGGAACATTGTGAGCACAAGGGTTTGGAGCATTGTGATGACAGAGGTCATGGAGCATTTTGAGTTCATTGTGATGACAAAATTATGAAGCATTACGATGAAGGGCATGGTGCATTGTGATGATAGGGTTCATGGAGCACTGAGATGAAAAGTTTCATGGAGCATTTTTATGACAGGGGTCTTGGAGCATTGTGATGACAAAGACATGGAGCATTTTGATGAGAAGACCAAAGAGAATACTGATGACATGCGTCATGGAGCTTTGTGATGACAATGGCAAGAGGCATTGTGATTACAGGGATCTTGGAGCATTATGATGAAAAGGGCATGGACCATTGTGTTGACAAAGGCATGGAGCCTTGTCATGACAGGGTTCAAGGAGCATACTGACGACAAGTGTCAGGAAGCATTGTGAGGACAGGTGTCATGGAACACTGTGATGACAAGCGTCATGGAGCTTTGTGATGACAAGGAGATGGAGCAATATGATGAGACGTTTCACGGAGCATTGTGATGACAATGGCATGGAGCATTGTGATGCCAAGGGTCATGGAGCTGTGTGATAACAAATGTCTTGAAGGAGTTTGATGACAAGGGCATGGTGCATTGTGATGAGAAGTGCAGGGAGCATTGTGATGACAGGTGTTATGGAACATTGTGATGTCAGGGCTCATGGAACATTGTGATGATATGGGCATGTAGCATGGTGATGACAGGTGTCATGGAACAGTGTGAGTTGACAAGTCTTTTGAGCATTGTGATGACAAACATCTTCGTTCATTGAGATGACAAGGGCATGGAGTAGTGTGATGACAGGCATCATGGAGCATTGTGATGTGTGTGTTATGGAATATTGTGATCACAAGGGTTTGGAGCATAGTGATGACAGAGGTCATGGATCATTTTGATTTCAAGGAGCATGGAACATTGTGATGACAAGGGCATGAAGCAATGTGATCCCAAGTTTCAGGGAGGAGTGTTATGACAATTGTAATGGAGTATTGTAATGAGAATCACATGGAGCACAGTGATGACAAGGTCATGTAGCATTTTGCTGACAAAGGCATGGAGCATTGTGATGACAAGTGTCATGGAACATTGTGATAACAGGGGTCATAGAGCATTAGGATGACAAGAGCATGGACCATTTTGATGAGAAGAGTCATGGAGCATTTTGATGACAAGAACCACAGATCATTGTGTTGTCAGGGGTCATTGAGCATTGTGATGAGAGTGGTCATGGAGGATTGGGCTGAAAATATTCTTGGAGCATTGTGAACACAAGGGAATGGAGCATTGTGGTGACAATATCCTGGAGCATTGTGCTGAGATGACCATGGAGTCTTTTGATGACAAGTCTCATGGAGCAAGTTGATGAAAAGGGGCATGGAGCATTGTGATTACAGTGGTCTTGGAGCATTGTGATGACAAGAGCATGGAGCATTGTGATGAGAAGTCCATGGAACATTCTGATGAACTGCATAATGGAGCTTTGTGATGACAATGTCAAGATGCATTGTGATTACAGGGGTCTTGGAGCCTTGTGATGAAAAGGGCATGGATCATTGTGATGACAAAGGCATGGAGCCTTGTCATGACAGGGTTCAAGGAGCATACTGAGGACAAGTGTCAGGGAGCATAGTGATGACATGTGTCTTGGAGCACTGTGATGACAAGTGTCATGGAGCCTTGTGATAACCAGTGTCTTGGAGCATTGTGATGAAAAGTGAATGCATCATTGTGATGAAAAAGGCATGGTGCCTTGCCATGACAGGGTTCAAGGAGCACCCTGACGACAAGTGTCATGGACCATTGTGATAAAAAGTGTATTGAGCATTGTGATGAAAAAGGTCATGGAGCATTGTGATGAGAAGTACATGGATAATTGGGATGATGAGCGTCATGGGGTGTTGTGATGACAAGTGTTATGGAACATTGTGATCACAAGGGTTTGGAGCATTGTGATGACAGAGGTCATGGAGCATTTTGAGTTCATTGTGATGACAAAATCATGAAGCATTATGATGAAGGGCATGGTGCATTGTGATGATAGGGTTCATGGAGCACTGAGATGAAAAGTTTCATGGAGCATTGTTATGACAGGGGTCTTGGAGCATTGTGATGACAAGGACATGGAGCATTGTGATGAGAAGGCCAAAGAGAATACTGATGACATGCGTCATGGAGCTTTGTGATGAGAATGGCAAGAGGCATTGTGATTACAGAGATCTTGGAGCATTGTGATGAAAAGGGCATGGACCATTGTGTTGACAAGGGCATGGAGCCTTGTCATGACAGAGTTCAAGGAGCATACTGACGACAAGTGTCAGGGAACATTGTGAGGACAAGTGTCATGGAGAACTGTGATGACTAGCGTCATGGAGTCTTGTGATAACCGGGGTCTTGGAGCATTGTGATGAAAAGTGAATGCATCATTGTGATGAAAAAGGCATGGTGTCTTGTCATGACAGTGTTCAAGGATCACCCTGACGAGAAGTGTCAGGGAGCATTGTGATGAAAAGTGTATTGAGCATTGCGATGACAAAGGTCATGGAGCATTGTGATGAGAAGTCCATGGATAATTTGGATGACGAGTGTCATGGGGTGTTGTGATGACAAGTGTTATGGAACATTTTGATCACATGGGTTTGGAGCATTGTGATGACAGAGGGCATGGAGCAATTTGATTTCATGGTGATGACCAAATCATGAAGCATTATGATGAAGGGCATGGTGCATTCTGATGATAGGGTTCATGGAGCACTGAGATGAAAAGTGTCATGGAGCAATGTTATGACAAGTGTCTTGGAGCATTGTGATGACAAGGGCATGGAGCATTGTGATGAGAATGCCAAGGAGAATACTGATGACATGCGTCATAGAGCTTCGTGATGACAAGGGCATAGAGCATTGTGATTACAGGGGTCTTGGAGCATTGAGATTAAAAGGGGCATGGAGAATTGTGATTACCGGGGTAATGGAGCATTGTGGTGACAAGGGAATCGAGCATAGTGTTGAAAAAGGCATGGATGCTTATCATGACAGGATTCAAGGAGCATTCCGAAGACAAGTGTCAGGGAGCATTGTGATGACAAGTGAATTGAACATTGTGTTGACAAAGGTCATGGAGCATTGAGATGACAAGGGCATGGAGTATTGTGATGACAGGCATCAAGGAGCGTTGTGATGACAAGTGTTATGGAACATTGTGATCACACGGGTTTGGAGCATTGCGATGACACAGTTCATGGATCATATTGATTTCAAGGAGCATGGATCTTTGTGATGACAAGGGCATGAAGCACTGTGATCCCAAGATGCATGGAGGATTGTGATGACAATGGTAATGGAGGAATGTGATGACAATCGCATGGAGCATTGTGATGAAAAGGTCATGTAGCGTTTTGCTGACAAAGGCATGGAGCATTGTGATGACAAGTGTCATGGAGCACTGTGATGACAAACGTCACGGAGCATTGTGATTACAGGTGTCATGGAGCATTGGGATGACACGGCCAAGGATCATTGTGTTGACAAGTGTTATGGAGAATTTTGATGACAAGAGTCCCGGATCATTGTGTTGTCAGGCGTCATGGAGCGTTGTGATGACAGTGGTCATGTAGCATTGGGATGACAAGGGTCATGGAGCATTGTGATCATAAGGTAGTGGAGCATTGGGCTGAAAATGTTCATGGAGTATTGTGATGAGAGTTGTCATGGAGCATTGTGATGACAAGGGAATGGAGCATTGTGATGACAATGTCCTTGAGCATTTAATGAGAAGACCATGGAGCCATGTGATGACAAGTCTCATTGAGAATTCTAACGAAAAGTGGCATGGAACTTTGTGATTACTGTGGTTTTGGAACATTGTGATGAATAGGGCATGGAGCATTGTAATGAAAAAGGCATTGATCCTTGTCATGACTGTGTTCCAAGAGCATATTGACACAAGTGTCAGGGACCATTGTGATGACAAGGGTATTGAGCATTGTGATGCCAAAGCTCATGGAGCATTGTGATGAGAAGACCATGGATAATTTTGATGACGTGCGTCATGGGGCGTTGTGAGGTCAAGTGTTATGGAACATTGTGATCACAAGGGAGTGGAGCCTTGTGATGACAGAGGTCATGGAGCATTTTGAGTTCATTCTGATGACAATAGCATGAAGCACTATGATGGTGGGCATGGTGCATTGTGATGATAGTGTTCATGTAGAATTGAGATGAAAAGGGGCATGGAGCAGTGTAGTTACAAGGGTCTTGGCGCTTTGTGATGAGAAGGGCATGCAGCATTGTGAGGAGAAGGCCATGGAGGATTCTGATGACATGCGTCATGGAGCTTTGTGATGACAAGCCATGGAGCATTGTGATGAGAAGACCATGGATAATGGTGATGACGAGCATCATGGGGCGTTGTGATGAAAAGTGTTATGGAACATTGTGATCCCAAGGGTTTAAAGCATTGTGATGGCAGATGTCATGGAGCATATTTAATTCATTTTGATTACAATAGTGTGAAGCAATATGATGATGGGCATGTTGGATTGTGATGACAGGGTTCATGGAGCATTAAATGAAAAGTGGCATGGAGCATTGTGATTACAGGGTTCTTGGAACATTGTTATGACAAGGGCATGGAGCATTGTGATGCCAAAGGTCATGGACCTTTGTGATGACAAATGTCATGTAGCATTTTGATGACAAGGGCATGGTGCATAGTGATGAGTAGGACAGAGAGCAATGTGATGAGAGGGTCATGGAGCAGTTGGATGAAAAGTGTCCTGGAACATTTTGATGACAGGGATTATGGATCATTGTGATGTCAAGGGTCACCGAGCATTGTGATGAAAAGGGTCATGGTGCATTTTGATGACAGGGGTTATAGTACATTGTGATGTCAGGGGTCATGGAACATTGTGATGACATGGTTGAAGGAGTATTGTGATGACTAGTGATGGAACATTGTGATATCAGTGGTGGCAGAGCATTTTGATGAGAATTGAATGGAGAAATTTGATGACAATGTTTATGGAGCATTGTGATGACAAGTTTGTGGAGAATTGTGATGACAAGTGCATGGCATATTGTGATGACATGTGTCATGGAGCATTGTGCTGACAAGCACATGGAGCATTTTGGTGGCAATGACATGGAGCATTGTGATGACAGAGGCATGACGATTTGGTCTGACAAGTTTCATGGATTATTGTGATGACAGTGGGCATGGCGAATTGTGATGACACGGGCATGGAGCATTGTGAGGAAAATTTTGTGGAGTATTGTGAAGACAGGTGTCCGGGAGCATTGTGATGACATATGTTCTGGTCCATTGTGATGAGAATGGCATGGGTAATTGTGATGCCAAGTGTCATGGAGGATTGTGAGGTCAAACGTAATGGAGCATTGTGATGACAAGGTCTTGGTGCATTGTGATGACAAGGGCCATTGAGAAGTTTGATGACAAGTTCGTGAAGCATTGTGATGACAAGCGCATGTACCTTGCTATGACAGGTGTCATGGAGCATTGCGATTACAAATGCATGGAGCATAGTGATGACAAGAGCATGTAACATTGTGATGAGAAGTGTTTTTGAGCATTGTGATGACAAGGACGTGGAGAATTGTGATGACAAGAGACATGGAGCATTTTGAGGACCAGGGCATGGAGCACTGTGATGACAAGAACGTGCAGCATTGTAATGATAAGTCCATGGATAATAGTGATGACGAGTGTCATGGAGCACTGTAATGGCAAGGGACATGAAGCATTGTGAGGACAGCTCACAGGGAGCATTGTGATGACAACTGTCATGGAGCTTTCTGATGACAAGCTTGTGGAGTATTGTGATGACAATGGCATGGAGCATTGTGATGGAAAGGGTATGGATCATTGTGATGAAAATGGCATGGACCCTTTTCATGACCGGATTCAAGGAGCATTCCGAAGACAAGTGTCAGGGAGCATTGTGATGACAAAAGTCATGGAGCATTGAGATGACAAGGGCATGGAGTATTGTGATGACAGGCATCATGGAGCGTTGTGATGACAAGTGTTATGGAACATTGTGATCACACGGGTTTGGAGCATTGCGATGACAGAGTTCATGGATCATATTGATTTCAAGGAGCATGGATCTTTGTGATGACAAGGGCATGAAGCAATGTGATCCCAAGATGCATCGAGGATTGTGATGTCAATGGTAATGGAGGAATATGATGACAAGCGCATGGAGCATTGGGATGAAAAGGTCATGTATCGTTTTGCTGACAAAGGCATGGAGCATTGTGATGACAAGTGTCATGGAGCACTGTGATGACAAACATCAGGTAGCATTGTGATTACAGGGGTCATGGAGCATTGGGATGACACGGCCAAGGATCATTGTGTTGACAAGTGTTATGTAGAATTTTGATGACAAGAGTCCAGGATCATTGAGTTGTCAGGGGTCATGGAGCGTTGTGATGACAGTGGTCATGGAGCATTGTGATCATAAGGTCATGGAGCATTGGGATGAAAATGATCATGGAGTATTGTGATGACAGTTGTCATGGAGCATTGTTATGACGGGTGTAATGGAACATTGTGATGAAAAGGGCACGGAACATAGGTCTATAAAATTTCATGGATTATTGGGATGACAGTAGGTATGGAGCATTGTGATGACAAGGGCTCGGAACACTGTGATACATGGGTCATGGATTATTGTAATGACATGGGCATGGAGCATTATGATGAGAAGGGGATCGAGAATTGTGATGACAAGCGTCATGGAGCTTTGTGATGACAAGGACATGGAGCAATATGATGAGACGTTTCAGGGAGCATTGTGATGAAAATGGTATGGAGCATTGTGATGCCAAGGGTCATGGAGCTGTGTGATAACAAATGTCATGGAGCAGTTTGATGACAAGGGCATGGTGCATTTTGATGAGAAGGGCAGGGAGCATTGTGATGACAGGTGTTATGGAACATTGTGATGTCAGGGCTCATGGAGCATTGTGAAGATATGGGCATGGAGCATGGTGATGACAGGTGTCATGGAACAGTTTGAGATGACAAGTGTTTTGAGCATTGTGATGACAAACATCTTGGATCATTGAGATGAAAAGGGCATGGACTAGTGTGATGACAGGCATCATGGAGCATTTTGATGAGTGTGTTATGGAACATTGTGATCACAATGGTTTGGAGCATAGTGATGACAGAGGTCATGGATCATGTTGATTTCAAGGAGCATGGAACATTGTGATGATAAAGGCATGAAGCAATGTGATCCCAAGTTTCAGGGAGGATTGTGATGACAATGGTAATGGAGTATTGTGATGAGAATCACAAGGAGCACCGTGATGACAAGGTCATGTAGCATTTTGCTGACAAAGGCATGGAGCATTGTGATGACAAGTGTCATGGAGCATTGTGATAACATGGGTCATAGAGCATTAGGATGACAGGAGCATGGACCATTTTGATGAGAAGAGTCATGGAGCATTTTGATGACAAGAGCCACAGATCATTGTGTTGTCAGGGGTCATTGAGCGTTGTGATGACAGTGGTCATGGAGTATTGGGTTGAAAATGTTCTTGGAGCATTGTGAACACAAGGGAATGGAGCATTGTGGTGACAATATCCTGGAGCATTGTGATGAGATGACCATGGAGTCTTTTGATGACAAGTCTCATGGAGCAAGCTGATGGAAAGGGGCATGGAGCATTGTGATTACAGTTGTGTTGGAGCATTGTGATGACAAGAGCATTGAGCATTGTGATGAGAAGTCCATGGAACTTTCTAATGAAATGCATCATGGAGCTTTGCGATGACAATGGCAAGAGGCATTGTGATTACAGGGATCTTGGAGCATTGTGATGAAAAGGGCATGGATCATTGTGATGACAAAGGCATGAAGCCTTGTCATGACAGGGTTCAAGGAGCATACTGACAACAAGTTTCAGGGAGCATTGTGATGACAAGTGTCTTGGAGCACTCTGATGACAAGCGTCATGGAGCCTTGTGATAACCGGGGTCTTGGAGCATTGTGATGAAAAGTGAATGCATCATTGTGATGAAAAAGGCATGGTGCCTTGTCATGACAGGGCTCAAGGAGCACCCTGACGACAAGTGTCAGGGAGCATTGTGATGAAAAGTGTATTGAGCATTGTGATGACAATGGTCATGGAGCATTGTGATGAGAAGTCCGTGGATAATTGGGATGACGAGCGTCATGGGGCGTTGTGATGACAAGTGTTATGGAACATTGTGATCACAAGGGTTTGGAGCATTGTGATGACAGAGGTCATGGAGCATTTTGATTTCATTGTGAAGAGAAAATCATGAAGCATTATGATGAAGGGCATGGTGCATTGTGATGATAGCGTTCATGGAGCACTGAGATGAAAAGTGTCATGGAACATTGTTATGACAGGGGTCTTGGAGCATTGTGATGACAAGGGCATGGAGCATTGTGATGAGAAGGCCAAGGACAATACTGATGACATGCGTCATGGAGTTTCGTGATGACTAGGGCATAGAGCATTTTGATTACAGGGGTCTTGGAGCTTTGAGATGAAAAGGGGAATGGAGCATTGTGATTACAGGGGTAATGGAGCATTGTGATGACAAGTGAATCGAGCATTGTGATGAAAAAGGCATGGATCCTATTCATGACCGGATTCAAGGAGCATTCCGAAGACAAGTGTTAGGGTGCATTTTGATGACATGTGTATTGAGCATTGTGATGACAAAGGTCATGGACCATTGAGATGACAAGGGCATGGAGTATTGTGATGACAGGCATCATGGAGCGTTGTGATGACAAGTGTTATGGAACATTGTGATCACATGGGTTTGGAGCATTGCGATGAAAGAGTCCATGGATCATATTGATTTCAAGGAGCATGGAACTTTGTAATGACAAGGGCATGAAGAAATGTGATTCCAAGATGAATGGAGGATTGTGATGACAATGGTAATGGAGGAATATGATGACAAGCGCATGGAGCATTGTGATGAAAAGGTCATGTAGCGTTTTGCTGACAAAGGCATGGAGCATTGTGATGACAAGTGTCATGGAGCACTGTGATGACAAACATCACGTAGCATTGTGATTACAGGTGTCATGGAGCATTGGGATGACACGGCCAAGGATCATTGTGTTGACAAGTGTTATGCAGAATTTTGATGACAAGAGTCCCGGATCATTGTGTTGTCAGGGGTCATGGAGCATTGAGATGACAAGCGTCGTGGAGCATTGTGATCATAAGGTCATGGAGCATTGGGCTGAAAATGTTCATGGTGTATTGTGATGAGAGATGTCATGGAGCATTGTGATGACAAGGGAATGGAGCATTGTGATGACAATTTCCTGGAGCATTTAATGAGAAGACCATGGAGCCATTTGATGACAAGTCTCATAGAGCATTCTCACGAAAAGCGGCATGGAGCATTGTGATTACTGTGGTCTTGGAGCATTGTGATGAACAGGGTATGGAGCATTGTGATGAAAAAGTCATGGAGCCTTGTCATGACAGGGTTCCAAGAGCATATTGACATCAAGTGTCAGGGACCATTGTGATGACAAGTGTATTGAGCATGGTGATGCCAAAGCTCATGGAGCACTGTGATGAGAACACCATGGATAATTTTGATGACGAGCGTCATGGGGCATTGTGAGGTCAAGTGTTATGAAACATTGTGGTCACAAGGGATTTGAGCCTTGTGATGACAGAGGTCATGGAGCATTTTGAGTTCATTCTAATGACAGTAGCATGAAGCACTATGATGATGGGCATGGTGCATTGTGATGACAGTGTTCATGGAGAATTGAGATGAAAAAGGGCATGGAGTAGTGTAGTTACAAGGGTCTTGGAGCTTTGTGATGAGAAGGGCATGCAGCATTGTGATGAGAAGGCCATGGAGGATTCTGATGACATGCGTCATGGAGCTTTGTGATGACAAGGGCATGGAGCATTGTGATGAGAAGACCATGGATAATGGTGATGACGAGCTTCATGGGGCGTTGTGATGAAAAGTGCTATGGAACATTGTGATCCCAAGGGTTTAGAGCATTGTGATGGCAGATGTCTTGGAGCATTTTGATTTCATTTTGAATACAATAGCGTGAAGCAATATGATGATGGGCATGTTGCATTGTGATGACAAGGTTCATGGAGCATTGAGATGAAAAGGGGCATGGAGCATTGTGATGACAGGGGTCTAGGAGCTTTGTGATGACAGAGGTCATGGATCATTTTGATTTCCTTCTGATGACAATAGCCTGAAGCTTTATGATGATGGGCATGGTCCATTGTGATGACAGGTGTAATGGAGCATTGAGATGAAAAGGGGCATGGAGCATTGTGTTTACAGGGGTATAGGAGCATTGTGATGACAAGAGCATGGAGCATTGTGATGAAAAGTGCTTGGAGCCTTTTCATGACATGTTTCAAGGACCATTCTGATGACGAGTGTCAGGGAGCATTGTGATGACAAAGATCATGGAGCACTGTGATGACAGGTGTCATGGAGCATTTTGATGAGAAAGTCATGAGCATTGGGCTGAAAATATTCATGGAGTATTGTGGTGACAGGGTTCGTGGATCCTTTTGATGGCAAGGGAATGGAGCATTGTGATGACAAGGTCCTGGAGCATTGTGATGAGAAGACCATGGAGCCTTGTGATGACAAGTCTGATGGAGCATTCTGATGAAAACGGACATGGGGCATTGTGATTACAGGACCCTGGATCATTGTAATGAAAAGAGCAAGGAGCTTTGTGATGAGAAGGCCATGGAGCATTCTCATGATTTGTGTCATGGTGTTTTGTGAGGACAAGGGCATGGACCATTGTCATTGCAGGCGTCTTGTAGCATTGTGATGACAAGTGTCATGGAGCCTTGTGAGGAGAAGGCCGTGGGACATTATGATGGCAGAGGTCATGGAGCATTGTTATGACGGGAGTAATGGAGCATTGTGATGAAAAGGGCACGGAACATAGGTCTATAAAATATCATGGATTATTGTGATGACAGTGGGTATGGAGCATTGTGATGACAAGGGCTCGGAACACTGTGATACATGGGGCATGGTGGATTGTAATGACATGGGCATGGAGCATTGTGATGAGAAGGGCATCGAGAATTGTGATGATAAGCGTCATGGTGCTTTGTGATGACAATGACATGGAGCAATATGATGAGACTTTTCAGGGAGCATTGTGATGACAATGGCATGGAGCATTTTGATGCCAAGGGTCATGGAGCTGTGTGATAACAAAAGTCATGGAGCAGTTTGATGACAAGAGCATGGTGCATTGTAATGAGAAGGGCAGGGAGCATTGTGATGACAGGTGTTATGGAACATTGTGATGTCAGGGCTCATGGAGCATTGTGATGATATGGGCATGGAGCATGGTGATGACACGTGTCATGGAACAGTGTGAGATGACAAGTGTTTTGAGCATTGTGATGACAAACATCTTGGATCATTGAGATGACAACGTCATGGAGTAGTGTGATGACAGTCATCATGGAGCATTGTGATGAGTGTGTTATGGAACATTGTGTTCACAAGGGTTTGGAGCATAGTGATGACAGAGGTCATGGATCATTTTGATTTCAAGGAGCATGGAACATTGTGATGACAAGGGCATGAAGCAATGTGATCCCAAGTTTCAGGGAGGATTGTTATGACAATGGTAATGGAGTATTGTGATGAGAATCACATGGAGCACTGTGATGACAAGGTCATGTAGCATTTTGCTGACAAAGGCATGGAGCATTGTGATGACAAGTGTCTTGGAACATTGTGATAACAGTGGTCATAGAGCATTAGGATGACAAGAGCGTGGACCATTTTGATGAGAAGAGTCATGGAGCATTTTGATGACAAGAGCCACAGATCATTGTGTTGTCAGGGGTCATTGAGCGTTGTGATGACAGTGGTCATGGAGGATTGGGCTGAAAATGTTCTTGGAGCATTGTGAACACAAGGGAATGGAGCATTGTGCTGACAATATCCTGGAGCATTGTGCTGAGATGACCATGGAGTCTTTTGATGACAAGTCTCATGGAGCAATCTGATGGAAAGGGGCATGGAGCATTGTGATTACAGTTGTCTTGGAGCATTGTGATGACAAGAGCATGGAGCATTGTGATGAGAAGTCCATGGAACATTCTGATGACATGCATCATGGAGCTTTGTGATGACAATTGCAATAGGCATGGTGATTACAGGGGTCGTGGAGCATTGTGATGAAAAGGGCATGGAGCATTGTGATGAGACGTACATGGATAATTGGGATGATGAGCGTCATGGGGTGTTGTAATGACAAGTGTTATGGAACATTGTGAGCACAAGGGTTTGGAGCATTGTGATGACAGAGGTCATGGAGCATTTTGAGTTCATTGTGATGACAAAATTATGAAGCATTACGATGAAGGGCATGGTGCATTGTGATGATAGGGTTCATGGAGCACTGAGATGAAAAGTTTCATGGAGCATTTTTATGACAGCGGTCTTGGAGCATTGTGATGACAAAGACATGGAGCATTGTGATGAGAAGACCAAAGAGAATACTGATGACATGCGTCATGGAGCTTTGTGATGACAATGGCAAGAGGCATTGTGATTACAGGGATCTTGGAGCATTATGATGAAAAGGGCATGGACCATTGTGTTGACAAAGACATGGAGCCTTGTCATGACAGGGTTCAAGGAGCATACTGAGGACAAGTGTCAGGAAGCATTGTGAGGACAGGTGTCATGGAGCACTGTGATGACAAGCGTCATGGAGCTTTGTGATGACAAGGAGATGGAGCAATATGATGAGACGTTTCACGGAGCATTGTGATGACAATGGCATGGAGCATTGTGATGCCAAGGGTCATGGAGCTGTGTGATAACAAATGTCTTGAAGGAGTTTGATGACAAGGGCATGGTGCATTGTGATGAGAAGTGCAGCGAGCATTGTGATGACAGGTGTTATGGAACATTGTGATGTCAGGGCTCATGGAACATTGTGATGATATGGGCATGTAGCATGGTGATGACAGGTGTCATGGAACAGTGTGAGTTGACAAGTCTTTTGAGCATTGTGATGACAAACATCTTCGTTCATTGAGATGACAAGGGCATGGAGTAGTGTGATGACAGGCATCATGGAGCATTGTGATGTGTGTGTTATGGAATATTGTGATCACAAGGGTTTGGAGCATAGTGATGACAGAGGTCATGGATCATTTTGATTTCAAGGAGCATGGAACATTGTGATGACAAGGGCATGAAGCAATGTGATCCCAAGTTTCAGGGAGGAGTGTTATGACAATGGTAATGGAGTATTGTGATGAGAATCACATGGAGCACAGTGATGACAAGGTCATGTAACATTTTGCTGACAAAGGCATGGAGCATTGTGATGACAAGTGTCATGGAACATTGTGATAACAGGGGTCATAGAGCATTAGGATGACAAGAGCATGGACCATTTTGATGAGAAGAGTCATGGAGCATTTTGATGACAAGAACCACAGATCATTGTTTTGTCAGGGGTCATTGAGCATTGTGATGAGAGTGGTCATGGAGGATTGGGCTGAAAATATTCTTGGAGCATTGTGAACACAAGGGAATGGAGCATTGTGGTGACAATATCCTGGAGCATTGTGCTGAGATGACCATGGAGTCTTTTGATGACAAGTCTCATGGAGCAAGTTGATGAAAAGGGGCATGGAGCATTGTGATTACAGTTGTCTTGGAGCATTGTGATGACCAGAGCATGCAGCATTGTGATGAGAAATCCATGGAACATTCTGATTACCTGCATCATGGAGCTTTGTTATGACAATTGCAAGAGGCATGGTGATTACAGGGGTCGTGGAGCATTGTGATGAATAGGGCATGGATCATTGTGATGACAAAGGCATGGAGCCTTGTCATGACAGGGTTCAAGGAGCATACTGACGACAAGTGTCAGGGAGCATTGTGATGACAAGTGTCATGGAGCACTGTGATGACAAGCGTCATGGAGCCTTGTGATAACCGGGATCTTAGAGCATTGTGATGAAAAGTGAATGCATCATTGTGATGAAACAGGCATGGTGCCTTGTCATGACAGGGTTCAAGGAGCACCCTGACGACAAGTGTCAGGGAGCATTGTGATGAAAAGTGTATTGAGCATTGTGATGACAAAGGTCATGGAGCATTGTGATGAGAAATCCATGGATAATTGGGATGACGAGCGTCATGGGGCGTTGTGATGACAAGTGTTATGGAACATTGTGTTCACAATGGTTTGAGGCATAGTGATGACAGAGGTCATGGAGCATTTTGATTTCATTGTGATGACAAAATCATGAAGCATTATGATGAAGGGCATGGTGCATTGTGATGATAGGGTTCATGGAGCACTGACATGAAAAGTGTCATGGAGCCTCGTTATGACAGGGGTCTTGGAGCATTGTGATGACAAGGACATGGAGCATTGTGATGAGAAGGCCAAGGAGAATTCTGATGACATCCGTCATGGAGCTTCGTGATGACAAGGGCATAGAGCATTGTGATTACAGGGGTCTTGGAGCACTGAGATGAAAAGGGGCATGGTGCATTTTGATTACAGGGGTAATGGAGCATTGTGATGACAAGGGAATGGAGCATTGTGATGACAATTTCCTGGAGCATTTAATGAGAAGACCATGGAGCCATTTGATGACAAGTCTCATAGAGCATTCTCACGAAAAGCGGCATGGAGCATTGTGATTACTGTGGTCTTGGAGCATTGTGATGAACAGGGTATGGAGCATTGTGATGAAAAAGTCATGGAGCCTTGTCATGACAGGGTTCCAAGAGCATATTGACATCAAGTGTCAGGGACCATTGTGATGACAAGTGTATTGAGCATGGTGATGCCAAAGCTCATGGAGCATTGTGATGAGAACACCATGGATAATTTTGATGACGAGCGTCATGGGGCATTGTGAGGTCAAGTGTTATGAAACATTGTGGTCACAAGGGATTTGAGCCTTGTGATGACAGAGGTCATGGAGCATTTTGAGTTCATTCTGATGACAATAGCATGAAGCACTATGATGATGGGCATGGTGCATTGTGATGACAGTGTTCATGGAGAATTGAGATGAAAAAGGGCATGGAGTAGTGTAGTTACAAGGGTCTTGGAGCTTTGTGATGAGAAGGGCATGCAGCATTGTGATGAGAAGACCATGGATAATGGTGATGACGAGCTTCATGGGGCGTTGTGATGAAAAGTGCTATGGAACATTGTGATCCCAAGGGTTTAGAGCATTGTGATGGCAGATGTCTTGGAGCATTTTGATTTCATTTTGAATACAATAGCGTGAAGCAATATGATGATGGGCATGTTGCATTGTGATGACAAGGTTCATGGAGCATTGAGATGAAAAGGGGCATGGAGCATTGTGATGACAGGGGTCTAGGAGCTTTTTGATGACAGAGGTCATGGATCATTTTGATTTCCT
Source organism: Mesoplodon densirostris (assembly GCF_025265405.1). Taxonomy (NCBI): domain Eukaryota; kingdom Metazoa; phylum Chordata; class Mammalia; order Artiodactyla; family Ziphiidae; genus Mesoplodon; species Mesoplodon densirostris. The sequence goes on from NC_082682.1 coordinate 7,184,683, forward strand.
TCTGATGACAATAGCCTGAAGCTTTATGATGATGGGCATGGTCCATTGTGATGACAGGTGTAATGGAGCATTGAGATGAAAAGGGGCATGGAGCATTGTGTTTACAGGGGTATAGGAGCATTGTGATGACAAGAGCATGGAGCATTGTGATGAAAAGTGCTTGGAGCCTTTTCATGACATGTTTCAAGGACCATTCTAATGACGAGTGTCAGGGAGCATTGTGATGACAAAGATCATGGAGCACTGTGATGACAGGTGTCATGGAGCATTTTGATGAGAAAGTCATGAGCATTGGGCTGAAAATATTCATGGAGTATTGTGGTGACAGGGTTCGTGGATCCTTTTGATGGCAAGGGAATGGAGCATTGTGATGACAAGGTCCTGGAGCATTGTGATGAGAAGACCATGGAGCCTTGTGATGACAAGTCTGATGGAGCATTCTGATGAAAACGGACATGGGGCATTGTGATTACAGGACCCTGGATCATTGTAATGAAAAGAGCAAGGAGCTTTGTGATGAGAAGGCCATGGAGCATTCTCATGATTTGTGTCATGGTGTTTTGTGAGGACAAGGGCATGGACCATTGTCATTGCAGGCGTCTTGGAGCATTGTGATGACAAGTGTCATGGAGCCTTTTGAGGAGAAGTCCGTGGGACATTATGATGGCAGAGGTCATGGAGCATTGTTATGACGGGAGTAATGGAGCATTGTGATGAAAAGGGCACGGAACATAGGTCTATAAAATATCATGGATTATTGTGATGACAGTGGGTATGGAGCATTGTGATGACAAGGGCTCGGAACACTGTGATACATGGGGCATGGTGGATTGTAATGACATGGGCATGGAGCATTGTGATGAGAAGGGCATCGAGAATTGTGATGACAAGCGTCATGGTGCTTTGTGATGACAATGACATGGAGCAATATGATGAGACTTTTCAGGGAGCATTGTGATGACAATGGCATGGAGCATTTTGATGCCAAGGGTCATGGAGCTGTGTGATAACAAAAGTCATGGAGCAGTTTGATGACAAGAGCATGGTGCATTGTAATGAGAAGGGCAGGGAGCATTGTGATGACAGGTGTTATGGAACATTGTGATGTCAGGGCTCATGGAGCATTGTGATGATATGGGCATGGAGCATGGTGATGACACGTGTCATGGAACAGTGTGAGATGACAAGTGTTTTGAGCATTGTGATGACAAACATCTTGGATCATTGAGATGACAACGTCATGGAGTAGTGTGATGACAGTCATCATGGAGCATTGTGATGAGTGTGTTATGGAACATTGTGTTCACAAGGGTTTGGAGCATAGTGATGACAGAGGTCATGGATCATTTTGATTTCAAGGAGCATGGAACATTGTGATGACAAGGGCATGAAGCAATGTGATCCCAAGTTTCAGGGAGGATTGTTATGACAATGGTAATGGAGTATTGTGATGAGAATCACATGCAGCACTGTGATGACAAGGTCATGTAGCATTTTGCTGACAAAGGCATGGAGCATTGTGATGACAAGTGTCTTGGAACATTGTGATAACAGTGGTCATAGAGCATTAGGATGACAAGAGCGTGGACCATTTTGATGAGAAGAGTCATGGAGCATTTTGATGACAAGAGCCACAGATCATTGTGTTGTCAGGGGTCATTGAGCGTTGTGATGACAGTGGTCATGGAGGATTGGGCTGAAAATGTTCTTGGAGCATTGTGAACACAAGGGAATGGAGCATTGTGCTGACAATATCCTGGAGCATTGTGCTGAGATGACCATGGAGTCTTTTGATGACAAGTCTCATGGAGCAATCTGATGGAAAGGGACATGGAGCATTGTGATTACAGTTGTCTTGGAGCATTGTGATGACAAGAGCATGGAGCATTGTGATGAGAAGTCCATGGAACATTCTGATGACATGCATCATGGAGCTTTGTGATGACAATTGCAATAGGCATGGTGATTACAGGGGTCGTGGAGCATTGTGATGAAAAGGTCATGGAGCATTGTGATGAGACGTACATGGATAATTGGGATGATGAGCGTCATGGGGTGTTGTGATGACAAGTGTTATGGAACATTGTGAGCACAAGGGTTTGGAGCATTGTGATGACAGAGGTCATGGAGCATTTTGAGTTCATTGTGATGACAAAATTATGAAGCATTACGATGAAGGGCATGGTGCATTGTGATGATAGGGTTCATGGAGCACTGAGATGAAAAGTTTCATGGAGCATTTTTATGACAGGGGTCTTGGAGCATTGTGATGACAAAGACATGGAGCATTGTGATGAGAAGACCAAAGAGAATACTGATGACATGCGTCATGGAGCTTTGTGATGACAATGGCAAGAGGCATTGTGATTACAGGGATCTTGGAGCATTATGATGAAAAGGGCATGGACCATTGTGTTGACAAAGGCATGGAGCCTTGTCATGACAGGGTTCAAGGAGCATACTGACGACAAGTGTCAGGAAGCATTGTGAGGACAGGTGTCATGGAGCACTGTGATGACAAGCGTCATGGAGCTTTGTGATGACAAGGAGATGGAGCAATATGATGAGACGTTTCACGGAGCATTGTGATGACAATGGCATGGAGCATTGTGATGCCAAGGGTCATGGAGCTGTGTGATAACAAATGTCTTGAAGGAGTTTGATGACAAGGGCATGGTGCATTGTGATGAGAAGTGCAGCGAGCATTGTGATGACAGGTGTTATGGAACATTGTGATGTCAGGGCTCATGGAACATTGTGATGATATGGGCATGTAGCATGGTGATGACAGGTGTCATGGAACAGTGTGAGTTGACAAGTCTTTTGAGCATTGTGATGACAAACATCTTCGTTCATTGAGATGACAAGGGCATGGAGTAGTGTGATGACAGGCATCATGGAGCATTGTGATGTGTGTGTTATGGAATATTGTGATCACAAGGGTTTGGAGCATAGTGATGACAGAGGTCATGGATCATTTTGATTTCAAGGAGCATGGAACATTGTGATGACAAGGGCATGAAGCAATGTGATCCCAAGTTTCAGGGAGGAGTGTTATGACAATGGTAATGGAGTATTGTGATGAGAATCACATGGAGCACAATGATGACAAGGTCATGTAACATTTTGCTGACAAAGGCATGGAGCATTGTGATGACAAGTGTCATGGAACATTGTGATAACAGGTGTCATAGAGCATTAGGATGACAAGAGCATGGACCATTTTGATGAGAAGAGTCATGGAGCATTTTGATGACAAGAACCACAGATCATTGTTTTGTCAGGGGTCATTGAGCATTGTGATGAGAGTGGTCATGGAGGATTGGGCTGAAAATATTCTTGGAGCATTGTGAACACAAGGGAATGGAGCATTGTGGTGACAATATCCTGGAGCATTGTGCTGAGATGACCATGGAGTCTTTTGATGACAAGTCTCATGGAGCAAGTTGATGAAAAGGGGCATGGAGCATTGTGATTACAGTTGTCTTGGAGCATTGTGATGACCAGAGCATGGAGCATTGTGATGAGAAGTCCATGGAACATTCTGATGACCTGCATTATGGAGCTTTGTTATGACAATTTGCAAGAGGCATGGTGATTACAGGGGTCGTGGAGCATTGTGATGAATAGGGCATGGATCATTGTGATGACAAAGGCATGGAGCCTTGTCATGACAGGGTTCAAGGAGCATACTGACGACAAGTGTCAGGGAGCATTGTGATGACAAGTGTCATGGAGCACTGTGATGACAAGCGTCATGGAGCCTTGTGATAACCGGGATCTTAGAGCATTGTGATGAAAGGTGAATGCATCATTGTGATGAAACAGGCATGGTGCCTTGTCATGACAGGGTTCAAGGAGCACCCTGACGACAAGTGTCAGGGAGCATTGTGATGAAAAGTGTATTGAGCATTGTGATGACAAAGGTCATGGAGCATTGTGATGAGAAATCCATGGATAATTGGGATGACGAGCGTCATGGGGCGTTGTGATGACAAGTGTTATGGAACATTGTGTTCACAATGGTTTGAGGCATAGTGATGACAGAGGTCATGGAGCATTTGGATTTCATTGTGATGACAAAATCATGAAGCATTATGATGAAGGGCATGGTGCATTGTGATGATAGGGTTCATGGAGCACTGACATGAAAAGTGTCATGGAGCCTCGTTATGACAGGGGTCTTGGAGCATTGTGATGACAAGGACATGGAGCATTGTGATGAGAAGGCCAAGGAGAATTCTGATGACATCCGTCATGGAGCTTCGTGATGACAAGGGCATAGAGCATTGTGATTACAGGGGTCTTGGAGCACTGAGATGAAAAGGGGCATGGTGCATTTTGATTACAGGGGTAATGGAGCATTGTGATGACAAGGGAATGGAGCATTGTGATGACAATTTCCTGGAGCATTTAATGAGAAGACCATGGAGCCATTTGATGACAAGTCTCATAGAGCATTCTCACGAAAAGCGGCATGGAGCATTGTGATTACTGTGGTCTTGGAGCATTGTGATGAACAGGGTATGGAGCATTGTGATGAAAAAGTCATGGAGCCTTGTCATGACAGGGTTCCAAGAGCATATTGACATCAAGTGTCAGGGACCATTGTGATGACAAGTGTATTGAGCATGGTGATGCCAAAGCTCATGGAGCATTGTGATGAGAACACCATGGATAATTTTGATGACGAGCGTCATGGGGCATTGTGAGGTCAAGTGTTATGAAACATTGTGGTCACAAGGGATTTGAGCCTTGTGATGACAGAGGTCATGGAGCATTTTGAGTTCATTCTGATGACAATAGCATGAAGCACTATGATGATGGGCATGGTGCATTGTGATGACAGTGTTCATGGAGAATTGAGATGAAAAAGGGCATGGAGTAGTGTAGTTACAAGGGTCTTGGAGCTTTGTGATGAGAAGGGCATGCAGCATTGTGATGAGAAGGCCATGGAGGATTCTGATGACATGCGTCATGGAGCTTTGTGATGACAAGGGCATGGAGCATTGTGATGAGAAGACCATGGATAATGGTGATGACGAGCTTCATGGGGCGTTGTGATGAAAAGTGCTATGGAACATTGTGATCCCAAGGGTTTAGAGCATTGTGATGGCAGATGTCTTGGAGCATTTTGATTTCATTTTGAATACAATAGCGTGAAGCAATATTATGATGGGCATGTTGCTTTGTGATGACAAGGTTCATGGAGCATTGAGATGAAAAGGGGCATGGAGCATTGTGATGACAGTGGTCTAGGAGCTTTTTGATGACAGAGGTCATGGATCATTTTGATTTCCTTCTGATGACAATAGCCTGAAGCTTTATGATGATGGGCATGGTCCATTGTGATGACAGGTGTAATGGAGCATTGAGATGAAAAGGGGCATGGAGCATTGTGTTTACAGGGGTATAGGAGCATTGTGATGACAAGAGCATGGAGCATTGTGATGAAAAGTGCTTGGAGCCTTTTCATGACATGTTTCAAGGACCATTCTGATGACGAGTGTCAGGGAGCATTGTGATGACAAAGATCATGGAGCACTGTGATGACAGGTGTCATGGAGCATTTTGATGAGAAAGTCATGAGCATTGGGCTGAAAATATTCATGGAGTATTGTGGTGACAGGGTTCGTGGATCCTTTTGATGGCAAGGGAATGGAGCATTGTGATGACAAGGTCCTGGAGCATTGTGATGAGAAGACCATGGAGCCTTGTGATGACAAGTCTGATGGAGCATTCTGATGAAAACGGACATGGGGCATTGTGATTACAGGACCCTGGATCATTGTAATGAAAAGAGCAAGGAGCTTTGTGATGAGAAGGCCATGGAGCATTCTCATGATTTGTGTCATGGTGTTTTGTGAGGACAAGGGCATGGACCATTGTCATTGCAGGCGTCTTGGAGCATTGTGATGACAAGTGTCATGGAGCCTTTTGAGGAGAAGGCCGTGGGACATTATGATGGCAGAGGTCATGGAGCATTGTTATGACGGGAGTAATGGAGCATTGTGATGAAAAGGGCACGGAACATAGGTCTATAAAATATCATGGATTATTGTGATGACAGTGGGTATGGAGCATTGTGATGACAAGGGCTCGGAACACTGTGATACATGGGGCATGGTGGATTGTAATGACATGGGCATGGAGCATTGTGATGAGAAGGGCATCGAGAATTGTGATGATAAGCGTCATGGTGCTTTGTGATGACAATGACATGGAGCAATATGATGAGACTTTTCAGGGAGCATTGTGATGACAATGGCATGGAGCATTTTGATGCCAAGGGTCATGGAGCTGTGTGATAACAAAAGTCATGGAGCAGTTTGATGACAAGAGCATGGTGCATTGTAATGAGAAGGGCAGGGAGCATTGTGATGACAGGTGTTATGGAACATTGTGATGTCAGGGCTCATGGAGCATTGTGATGATATGGGCATGGAGCATGGTGATGACACGTGTCATGGAACAGTGTGAGATGACAAGTGTTTTGAGCATTGTGATGACAAACATCTTGGATCATTGAGATGACAACGTCATGGAGTAGTGTGATGACAGTCATCATGGAGCATTGTGATGAGTGTGTTATGGAACATTGTGTTCACAAGGGTTTGGAGCATAGTGATGACAGAGGTCATGGATCATTTTGATTTCAAGGAGCATGGAACATTGTGATGACAAGGGCATGAAGCAATGTGATCCCAAGTTTCAGGGAGGATTGTTATGACAATGGTAATGGAGTATTGTGATGAGAATCACATGGAGCACTGTGATGACAAGGTCATGTAGCATTTTGCTGACAAAGGCATGGAGCATTGTGATGACAAGTGTCTTGGAACATTGTGATAACAGTGGTCATAGAGCATTAGGATGACAAGAGCGTGGACCATTTTGATGAGAAGAGTCATGGAGCATTTTGATGACAAGAGCCACAGATCATTGTGTTGTCAGGGGTCATTGAGCGTTGTGATGACAGTGGTCATGGAGGATTGGGCTGAAAATGTTCTTGGAGCATTGTGAACACAAGGGAATGGAGCATTGTGCTGACAATATCCTGGAGCATTGTGCTGAGATGACCATGGAGTCTTTTGATGACAAGTCTCATGGAGCAATCTGATGGAAAGGGGCATGGAGCATTGTGATTACAGTTGTCTTGGAGCATTGTGATGACAAGAGCATGGAGCATTGTGATGAGAAGTCCATGGAACATTCTGATGACATGCATCATGGAGCTTTGTGATGACAATTGCAATAGGCATGGTGATTACAGGGGTCGTGGAGCATTGTGATGAAAAGGTCATGGAGCATTGTGATGAGACGTACATGGATAATTGGGATGATGAGCGTCATGGGGTGTTGTAATGACAAGGGTTATGGAACATTGTGAGCACAAGGGTTTGGAGCATTGTGATGACAGAGGTCATGGAGCATTTTGAGTTCATTGTGATGACAAAATTATGAAGCATTACGATGAAGGGCATGGTGCATTGTGATGATAGGGTTCATGGAGCACTGAGATGAAAAGTTTCATGGAGCATTTTTATGACAGGGGTCTTGGAGCATTGTGATGACAAAGACATGGAGCATTGTGATGAGAAGACCAAAGAGAATACTGATGACATGCGTCATGGAGCTTTGTGATGACAATGGCAAGAGGCATTGTGATTACAGGGATCTTGGAGCATTATGATGAAAAGGGCATGGACCATTGTGTTGACAAAGGCATGGAGCCTTGTCATGACAGGGTTCAAGGAGCATACTGACGACAAGTGTCAGGAAGCATTGTGAGGACAGGTGTCATGGAGCACTGTGATGACAAGCGTCATGGAGCTTTGTGATGACAAGGAGATGGAGCAATATGATGAGACGTTTCACGGAGCATTGTGATGACAATGGCATGGAGCATTGTGATGCCAAGGGTCATGGAGCTGTGTGATAACAAATGTCTTGAAGGAGTTTGATGACAAGGGCATGGTGCATTGTGATGAGAAGTGCAGCGAGCATTGTGATGACAGGTGTTATGGAACATTGTGATGTCAGGGCTCATGGAACATTGTGATGATATGGGCATGTAGCATGGTGATGACAGGTGTCATGGAACAGTGTGAGTTGACAAGTCTTTTGAGCATTGTGATGACAAACATCTTCGTTCATTGAGATGACAAGGGCATGGAGTAGTGTGATGACAGGCATCATGGAGCATTGTGATGTGTGTGTTATGGAATATTGTGATCACAAGGGTTTGGAGCATAGTGATGACAGAGGTCATGGATCATTTTGATTTCAAGGAGCATGGAACATTGTGATGACAAGGGCATGAAGCAATGTGATCCCAAGTTTCAGGGAGGAGTGTTATGACAATGGTAATGGAGTATTGTGATGAGAATCACATGGAGCACAGTGATGACAAGGTCATGTAACATTTTGCTGACAAAGGAATGGAGCATTGTGATGACAAGTGTCATGGAACATTGTGATAACAGGGGTCATAGAGCATTAGGATGACAAGAGCATGGACCATTTTGATGAGAAGAGTCATGGAGCATTTTGATGACAAGAACCACAGATCATTGTTTTGTCAGGGGTCATTGAGCATTGTGATGAGAGTGGTCATGGAGGATTGGGCTGAAAATATTCTTGGAGCATTGTGAACACAAGGGAATGGAGCATTGTGGTGACAATATCCTGGAGCATTGTGCTGAGATGACCATGGAGTCTTGTGATGACAAGTCTCATGGAGCAAGTTGATGAAAAGGGGCATGGAGCATTGTGATTACAGTTGTCTTGGAGCATTGTGATGACCAGAGCATGGAGCATTGTGATGAGAAGTCCATGGAACATTCTGATGACCTGCATCATGGAGCTTTGTTATGACAATTTGCAAGCGGCATGGTGATTACAGGGGTCGTGGAGCATTGTGATGAATAGGGCATGGATCATTGTGATGACAAAGGCATGGAGCCTTGTCATGACAGGGTTCAAGGAGCATACTGACGACAAGTGTCAGGGAGCATTGTGATGACAAGTGTCATGGAGCACTGTGATGACAAGCGTCATGGAGCCTTGTGATAACCGGGATCTTAGAGCATTGTGATGAAAGGTGAATGCATCATTGTGATGAAAAAGGCATGGTGCCTTGTCATGACAGGGTTCAAGGAGCACCCTGACGACAAGTGTCAGGGAGCATTGTGATGAAAAGTGTATTGAGCATTGTGATGACAAAGGTCATGGAGCATTGTGATGAGAAGTCCATGGATAATTGGGATGACGAGCGTCATGGGGCGTTGTGATGACAAGTGTTATGGAACATTGTGTTCACAATGGTTTGAGGCATAGTGATGACAGAGGTCATGGAGCATTTGGATTTCATTGTGATGACAAAATCATGAAGCATTATGATGAAGGGCATGGTGCATTGTGATGATAGGGTTCATGGAGCACTGACATGAAAAGTGTCATGGAGCCTCGTTATGACAGGGGTCTTGGAGCATTGTGATGACAAGGACATGGAGCATTGTGATGAGAAGGCCAAGGAGAATTCTGATGACATCCGTCATGGAGCTTCGTGATGACAAGGGCATAGAGCATTGTGATTACAGGGGTCTTGGAGCACTGAGATGAAAAGGGGCATGGTGCATTTTGATTACAGGGGTAATGGAGCATTGTGATGACAAGGGAATGGAGCATTGTGATGACAATTTCCTGGAGCATTTAATGAGAAGACCATGGAGCCATTTGATGACAAGTCTCATAGAGCATTCTCACGAAAAGCGGCATGGAGCATTGTGATTACTGTGGTCTTGGAGCATTGTGATGAACAGGGTATGGAGCATTGTGATGAAAAAGTCATGGAGCCTTGTCATGACAGGGTTCCAAGAGCATATTGACATCAAGTGTCAGGGACCATTGTGATGACAAGTGTATTGAGCATGGTGATGCCAAAGCTCATGGAGCACTGTGATGAGAACACCATGGATAATTTTGATGACGAGCGTCATGGGGCATTGTGAGGTCAAGTGTTATGAAACATTGTGGTCACAAGGGATTTGAGCCTTGTGATGACAGAGGTCATGGAGCATTTTGAGTTCATTCTGATGACAATAGCATGAAGCACTATGATGATGGGCATGGTGCATTGTGATGACAGTGTTCATGGAGAATTGAGATGAAAAAGGGCATGGAGTAGTGTAGTTACAAGGGTCTTGGAGCTTTGTGATGAGAAGGGCATGCAGCATTGTGATGAGAAGGCCATGGAGGATTCTGATGACATGCGTCATGGAGCTTTGTGATGACAAGGGCATGGAGCATTGTGATGAGAAGACCATGGATAATGGTGATGACGAGCTTCATGGGGCGTTGTGATGAAAAGTGCTATGGAACATTGTGATCCCAAGGGTTTAGAGCATTGTGATGGCAGATGTCTTGGAGCATTTTGATTTCATTTTGAATACAATAGCGTGAAGCAATATGATGATGGGCATGTTGCTTTGTGATGACAAGGTTCATGGAGCATTGAGATGAAAAGGGGCATGGAACATTGTGATGACAGGGGTCTAGGAGCTTTTTGATGACAGAGGTCATGGATCATTTTGATTTCCTTCTGATGACAATAGCCTGAAGCTTTATGATGATGGGCATGGTCCATTGTGATGACAGGTGTAATGGAGCATTGAGATGAAAAGGGGCATGGAGCATTGTGTTTACAGGGGTATAGGAGCATTGTGATGACAAGAGCATGGAGCATTGTGATGAAAAGTGCTTGGAGCCTTTTCATGACATGTTTCAAGGACCATTCTGATGACGAGTGTCAGGGAGCATTGTGATGACAAAGATCATGGAGCACTGTGATGACAGGTGTCATGGAGCATTTTGATGAGAAAGTCATGAGCATTGGGCTGAATATATTCATGGAGTATTGTGGTGACAGGGTTCGTGGATCCTTTTGATGGCAAGGGAATGGAGCATTGTGATGACAAGGTCCTGGAGCATTGTGATGAGAAGACCATGGAGACTTGTGATGACAAGTCTGATGGAGCATTCTGATGAAAACGGACATGGGGCATTGTGATTACAGGACCCTGGATCATTGTAATGAAAAGAGCAAGGAGCTTTGTGATGAGAAGGCCATGGAGCATTCTCATGATTTGTGTCATGGTGTTTTGTGAGGACAAGGGCATGGACCATTGTCATTGCAGGCGTCTTGGAGCATTGTGATGACAAGTGTCATGGAGCCTTTTGAGGAGAAGGCCGTGGGACATTATGATGGCAGAGGTCATGGAGCATTGTTATGACGGGAGTAATGGAGCATTGTGATGAAAAGGGCACGGAACATAGGTCTATAAAATATCATGGATTATTGTGATGACAGTGGGTATGGAGCATTGTGATGACAAGGGCTCGGAACACTGTGATACATGGGGCATGGTGGATTGTAATGACATGGGCATGGAGCATTGTGATGAGAAGGGCATCGAGAATTGTGATGATAAGCGTCATGGTGCTTTGTGATGACAATGACATGGAGCAATATGATGAGACTTTTCAGGGAGCATTGTGATGACAATGGCATGGAGCATTTTGATGCCAAGGGTCATGGAGCTGTGTGATAACAAAAGTCATGGAGCAGTTTGATGACAAGAGCATGGTGCATTGTAATGAGAAGGGCAGGGAGCATTGTGATGACAGGTGTTATGGAACATTGTGATGTCAGGGCTCATGGAGCATTGTGATGATATGGGCATGGAGCATGGTGATGACACGTGTCATGGAACAGTGTGAGATGACAAGTGTTTTGAGCATTGTGATGACAAACATCTTGGATCATTGAGATGACAACGTCATGGAGTAGTGTGATGAGAGTCATCATGGAGCATTGTGATGAGTGTGTTATGGAACATTGTGTTCACAAGGGTTTGGAGCATAGTGATGACAGAGGTCATGGATCATTTTGATTTCAAGGAGCATGGAACATTGTGATGACAAGGGCATGAAGCAATGTGATCCCAAGTTTCAGGGAGGATTGTTATGACAATGGTAATGGAGTATTGTGATGAGAATCACATGGAGCACTGTGATGACAAGGTCATGTAGCATTTTGCTGACAAAGGCATGGAGCATTGTGATGACAAGTGTCTTGGAACATTGTGATAACAGTGGTCATAGAGCATTAGGATGACAAGAGCGTGGACCATTTTGATGAGAAGAGTCATGGAGCATTTTGATGACAAGAGCCACAGATCATTGTGTTGTCAGGGGTCATTGAGCGTTGTGATGACAGTGGTCATGGAGGATTGGGCTGAAAATGTTCTTGGAGCATTGTGAACACAAGGGAATGGAGCATTGTGCTGACAATATCCTGGAGCATTGTGCTGAGATGACCATGGAGTCTTTTGATGACAAATCTCATGGAGCAATCTGATGGAAAGGGGCATGGAGCATTGTGATTACAGTTGTCTTGGAGCATTGTGATGACAAGAGCATGGAGCATTGTGATGAGAAGTCCATGGAACATTCTGATGACATGCATCATGGAGCTTTGTGATGACAATTGCAATAGGCATGGTGATTACAGGGGTCGTGGAGCATTGTGATGAAAAGGTCATGGAGCATTGTGATGAGACGTACATGGATAATTGGGATGATGAGCGTCATGGGGTGTTGTGATGACAAGTGTTATGGAACATTGTGAGCACAAGGGTTTGGAGCATTGTGATGACAGAGGTCATGGAGCATTTTGAGTTCATTGTGATGACAAAATTATGAAGCATTACGATGAAGGGCATGGTGCATTGTGATGATAGGTTTCATGGAGCACTGAGATGAAAAGTTTCATGGAGCATTTTTATGACAGGGGTCTTGGAGCATTGTGATGACAAAGACATGGAGCATTGTGATGAGAAGACCAAAGAGAATACTGATGACATGCGTCATGGAGCTTTGTGATGACAATGGCAAGAGGCATTGTGATTACAGGGATCTTGGAGCATTATGATGAAAAGGGCATGGACCATTGTGTTGACAAAGGCATGGAGCCTTGTCATGACAGGGTTCAAGGAGCATACTGACGACAAGTGTCAGGAAGCATTGTGAGGACAGGTGTCATGGAGCACTGTGATGACAAGCGTCATGGAGCTTTGTGATGACAAGGAGATGGAGCAATATGATGAGACGTTTCACGGAGCATTGTGATGACAATGGCATGGAGCATTGTGATGCCAAAGGTCATGGAGCTGTGTGATAACAAATGTCTTGAAGGAGTTTGATGACAAGGGCATGGTGCATTGTGATGAGAAGTGCAGGGAGCATTGTGATGACAGGTGTTATGGAACATTGTGATGTCAGGGCTCATGGAACATTGTGATGATATGGGCATGTAGCATGGTGATGACAGGTGTCATGGAACAGTGTGAGTTGACAAGTCTTTTGAGCATTGTGATGACAAACATCTTCGTTCATTGAGATGACAAGGGCATGGAGTAGTGTGATGACAGGCATCATGGAGCATTGTGATGTGTGTGTTATGGAATATTGTGATCACAAGGGTTTGGAGCATAGTGATGACAGAGGTCATGGATCATTTTGATTTCAAGGAGCATGGAACATTGTGATGACAAGGGCATGAAGCAATGTGATCCCAAGTTTCAGGGAGGAGTGTTATGACAATGGTAATGGAGTATTGTGATGAGAATCACATGGAGCCCTGTGATGACAAGGTCATGTAGCATTTTGCTGACAAAGGCATGGAGCATTGTGATGACAAGTGTCATGGAACATTGTGATAACAGGGGTCATAGAGCATTAGGATGAAAAGAGCATGGACCATTTTGATGAGAAGAGTCATGGAGCATTTTGATGACAAGAACCACAGATCATTGTGTTGTCAGGGGTCATTGAGCATTGTGATGAGAGTGGTCATGGAGGATTGGGCTGAAAATATTCTTGGAGCATTGTGAACACAAGGGAATGGAGCATTGTGGTGACAATATCCTGGAGCATTGTGCTGAGATGACCATGGAGTCTTTTGATGACAAGTCTCATGGAGCAAGTTGATGAAAAGGGGCATGGAGCATTGTGATTACAGTTGTCTTGGAGCATTGTGATGACAAGAGCATGGAGCATTGTGATGAGAAGTCCATGGAACATTCTGATGACCTGCATCATGGAGCTTTGTGCTGACAATTGCAAGAGGCATGGTGATTACAGGGGTCGTGGAGCATTGTGATGAATAGGGCATGGATCATTGTGATGACAAAGGCATGGAGCCTTGTCATGACAGGGTTCAAGGAGCATACTGACGACAAGTGTCAGGGAGCATTGTGATGACAAGTGTCATGGAGCACTGTGATGACAAGCGTCATGGAGACTTGTGATAACCGGGATCTTAGAGCATTGTGATGAAAAGTGAATGCATCATTGTGATGAAACAGGCATAGTGCCTTGTCATGACAGGGTTCAAGGAGCACCCTGACGACAAGTGTCAGGGAGCATTGTGATGAAAAGTGTATTGAGCATTGTGATGACAAAGGTCATGGAGCATTGTGATGAGAAATCCATGGATAATTGGGTTGACGAGCGTCATGGGGTGTTGTGATGACAAGTGTTATGGAACATTGTGTTCACAATGGTTTGAGGCATAGTGATGACAGAGGTCATGGAGCATTTTGATTTCATTGTGATGACAAAATCATGAAGCATTATGATGAAGGGCATGGTGCATTGTGATGATAGGGTTCATGGAGCACTGACATGAAAAGTGTCATGGAGCATCGTTATGACAGTGGTCTTGGAGCATTGTGATGACAAGGACATGGAGCATTGTGATGAGAAGGCCAAGGAGAATTCTGATGACATCCGTCTTGGAGCTTCGTGATGACAAGGGCATAGAGCATTGTGATTACAGGTGTCTTGGAGCATCGAGATGAAAAGGGGCATGGTGCATTTTGATTACAGGGGTAATGGAGCATTGTGATGACAAGGGAATCGAGCATTGTGATGAAATAGGCATGGTACCTTTTCATGACAGGGTTCAAGGAGGATTCTGATGACAAGTGTCAGGGAGCATTGCGATGACAATAGTCATGAAGCACTGTGATGACAGGGCTAATGGAGCATTGTGATGAGAATGTCATGGAGTATTGGGCTGAAAATGTTCATGGAGTATTGTGATGAGAGGTGTCATGGACCCTTGTGATGACAAGGGATTGGAGCATTGAGATGAGAAGAACATGGAGCATTGTGATGACAAGTCTCATGGAGCATTCTGATGAAAAGGGGCATGGAGCATTGTGATTACAGGGGTCATGGAGCATTGTGATGACAATGGCATGGAGCAATTTGATGTGAAGGCCATGGAGCTTTCTGATGATATGTGTCATGGAGTTTTGTGATGAAAAGTGCATGGAGCATTGTGATTACATGGATCTTGGGGCACTGTGATGACAATGGTCATGGAGCCTTGTGATGAAAAGGCCGTGGAACATTTTGATGGCATGGGTCATGGAGCATTGTTATGACAATGGTAATGGAGCATTGTGATGACAAAGTCATGGAGCATTTTGATGAGAAGGGCATAGAGCTTTGTGATGACAAGCATCATGGAGCTTTGAGATGACAAAGTCATGGAGCAATGTGATGAGAGGGTTCATGGAGCATTATGATGACGATGGCATGGAGCATTGTGATGCCAAAGGTCATGGACCTTTGTGATGACAAATGTCATGTAGCATTTTGATGACAAGGGCATGGTGCATTGTGATGAGTAGGACAGAAAGCAATGTGATGACAGGGTCATGAGGCAGTTGGATGAAAAGTGTCATGGAACATTTTGATGACAGGCGTTATGGATCATTGTGATGTCAAGGGTCATCGAGCATTGTAATGAAAAGTGTCATGGTGCATTTTGATGACAGGGGTTATAGTACATTGTGATGTCAGGGGTCATGGAGCAGTGTGATGATAAGGGCATGTAGCATTGTGATGACAGGGGTCATGGAACATTGTGATGACATGGGTGAGGTAGTATTGTGATGACTAGTGATGGAACATTGTGATATCAGTGCTGAGAGAGCATTTTGATGAGAATTGCATGGAGAAATTTGATGACAAGTTTTATGGAGCATTGTGATGACAAGCTTGTGGAGAATTGTGATGACAAGTGCATGGCATATTGTGATGACATATGTCATGGAGCATTGTGCTGACAAGCACATGGAGCATTTTGGTGACAATAGCATGGAGCATTGTGATGACAGGGGCATTACGAATTGGTATGACAAGTTTCATGGATTATTGTGATGACAGTGGGCATGGCGAATTGTGATGACAAGGGCATGGAGCATTGTGAGGACAAGTTTGTGGAGTATTGTGAAGACAGGTGTCCGGGAGCATTGTGATGACATATGTTCTGGTCCATTGTGATGAGAATGGCATGGGTAATTGTGATGCCAAGTGTCATGGAGGATTGTGATGTCAAACGTAATGGAGCGTTGTGATGACAAGGTCTTGGTGCATTGTGATGACAAGGGCCATTGAGAAGTTTGATGACAAGGTCGTGAAGCATTGTGATGACAAGCGCATGTACCTTGCTATGACAGGGGTCATGGAGCATTGCGATTACAAATGCATGGAGAATAGTGATGACAAGAGCATGTAACATTGTGATGAGAAGTGTTTTGGAGCATTGTGATGACAAGGACGTGGAGAATTGTGATGACAAGGGACATGGAGCATTGTGAGGACCAGGGCATGCAGCACTGTGATGACAAGAACGTGCAGCATTGTGATGATAAGTCCATGGATAATAGTGATGACGAGTGTCATGGAGCACTGTAATGGTAAGGGGCATGGAGCATTGTGAGGAGAGCTGTCATGGAGTATTGTGGTGACAGGGGTCATGGAGCATTGTGATGACAATTGTCATGGAGCTTTCTGATGACAAGCTTGTGGAATATTGTGATGAAAATGGCATGGATCATTGTGATGGAAAGGGTATGGATCATTGTGATGAAAAAGGCATGGATCCTTTTCATGACAGGATTCAAGGAGCATTCCGAAGACAAGAGTCAAGGAGCATTGTGATGACAAGTGTATTGAGCATTGTGATGACAAAGGTCATGGAGCATTGAGATGACAAGGGGATGGAGTATGGTGATGACAGGCATCATAGAGCGTTGTGATGACAAGTCTTATGGAACATTGTGATCACACGTGTTTGGAGCATTGCGATGACAGAGTTCATGGATCATATTGATTTCAAGGAGCATGGTTCTTTGTGATGAAAAGGGCATGAAGCAATGTGATCCCAAGATGCATGGAGGATTGTGATGACAATGGTGATGGAGGAATATGATGACAAACGCATGGAGCATTGTGATGAAAAGGTCATGTAGCGTTTTGCTGACAAAGGCATGGAGCATTGTGATGACAAGTGTCATGGAGATTTTGATGACAAGGGCATGAAGCACTGTTGTAACAGTGGTCTTAGAGCATTGTGATTACAAGGGTTATGGAGTCTTGTGATAAGAAGGCCGTGGAACATTGTGAAGGCTGGGGTCATTGAGCATTGTTATAACAGTGGCGATGGAGCATTGTGATGACAAGAGCATGGAGCATTGGTCTGAAAAGTTTCATGGATTATTGTGATGAGAGTGGGCATGGAGCATTGTGATAACAAGGGCACGGAACACTGTGATACATGGGTCATGTAGTATTGTAACGACAAGGGAATGGAGAATTGTGATGACAAGAGCATGTAACATTGTGATGAGAAGTGTCATGGAGCATTGTGATGACAACTCTCTTGAGCATTGTGATGACAAAGATCATGGATCACTGTGATGACATGTATCATGGAGCATTGTGATGAGTAGGTCAGGGAGCATTGGGCTGAAAATATTCATGGAGTATTGTGGTGACAGGTGTCATGGATCCTTTTGATAGCAAGGGAATGGAGCATTGTGATGACAAGGTCCTGGAGCATAGTGATGAGAAGACCATGGAGCCTTGTGATGACAAGTCTAATGGAGCATTCTGATGAAAAGGGGCATGGAGCATTGTGATTACAGGGCCCTGGAGCATTGTAATAACAATAGCAAGGAGCTTTGCGATGAGAAGGCCATGGAGCATTCTCATGATTTGTGTCATGGTGTTTTGTGATGACAAGGGCATGGACCATTGTGATTGCAGGCGTCTTGGAGCTTTGTGATGACAAGGGTCATGGAGCCTTGTGAGGAGAAGGCCGTGGGACATTATGATGGCAGGGGTCATGGAGCATTGTTATGACGGGTGTAATGGAGCATTGTGATGAAAAGGGCACGGAACATAGGTCTATAAAATTTCATGGATTATTGTGATGACAGTGGGTATGGAGCATTGTGATGACAAGGGCTCGGAACACTGTGATACATGGGTCATGGAGGATTGTAATGACATGGGCATGGAGCATTGTGATGAGAAGGGGATCGAGAATTGTGATGATAAGCGTCATGGAACTTTGTGATGACAAGGGCATGGAGCATATGATGAGAGGTTTCAGGGAGCATTGTGATGTCAATGGCATGGAGCATTGTGATGCCAAGGGTCATGGATCTGTGTGATAACAAATGTCACGGAGCAGTTTGATGACAAGGGCATGGTGCATTTTGATGAGAAGGGCAGTGAGCATTGTGATGACAGGTGTTATGGAACATTATGATGTCATGGCTCATGGAGAATTGTGATGATATGGGCATGTAGCATGGTGATGACAGGTCTCATGGAACATTGTGAGATGACAAGTGTTTTGAGCATTGTGATGACAAACATCTTGGATCATTGAGATGACAAGGTCATGGAGTAGTGTGATGACAGGCATCATGGAGCGTTGTGATGACAAGTGTTATGGAACATTGTGATCACATGGGTTTGCAGCATTGCGATGAATGAGTCCATGGATCATATTGATTTCAAGGAGCATGGATCTTTGTGATGAAAAGGGCATGAAGCAATGTGATTCCAAGATGCATGGAGGATTGTGATGACAATGGTAATTGAGGAATATGATGACAAGCGCATGGAGCATTGTGATGAAAAGGTCATGTAGCGTTTTGCTGACAAAGGCATGGAGCATTGTGATGACAAGTGTCATGGAGCACTGTGATGACAAACATCACGTAGCATTGTGATTACAGGTGTCATGGAGCATTGGGATGACACGGCCAAGGATCATTGTGTTGACAAGTGTTATGGAGAATTTTGATGACAAGAGTCCCGGATCATTGTGTTGTCAGGGGTCATGGAGCGTTGTGATGACAGTGGTCATAGAGCATTGGGATGACAAGGGTCATGGAGCATTGTGATCATAAGGTCATGGAGCATTGGTCTGAAAATATTCATGGAGTATTGTGATGACAGGTGGCATGGAGCATTGTGATGACAAGGGAATGGAGCATTGTGATGACAATGTCCTGGAGCATTTAATGAGAAGACCATGGAGCCATGTGATGACAAGTCTCATGGAGCATTCTCACGAAAAGCGGCATGGAGCCTTGTGATTACTGTGGTCTTGGAGCATTGTGATGAATAGGGCATGGAGCATTGTGATGAAAAATGCATGGAGCCTTGCCATGACAGGGTCCCAAGAGCATATTGACATCAAGTGTCAGGGACCATTGTGATGAAAAGTGTATTGATCATTGTGAAGCCAAACTCATGGAGCATTGTGATGAGAAGACCATGGATAATTTTGATGACGAGCGTCATGGGGCGTTGTGAGGACAAGTGTTATGAAACATTGTGGTCACAAGGGATTTGAGCCTTGTGATGACAGAGGTCATGGAGCATTTTGAGTTCATTCTGATGACAATAGCATGAAGCACTATGATGATGGGCATGGTGCATTGTGATGACAGTGTTCATGGAGAATTGAGATGAAAAAGGGCATGGAGTAGTGTAGTTACAAGGGTCTTGGAGCTTTGTGATGAGAAGGGCATGCAGCATTGTGATGAGAAGGCCATGGAGGATTCTGATGACATGCGTCATGGAGCTTTGTGATGACAAGGGCATGGAGCATTGTGATGAGAAGACCATGGATAATGGTGATGACGAGCTTCATGGGGCGTTGTGATGAAAAGTGCTATGGAACATTGTGATCCCAAGGGTTTAGAGCATTGTGATGGCAGATGTCTTGGAGCATTTTGATTTCATTTTGAATACAATAGCGTGAAGCAATATGATGATGGGCATGTTGCATTGTGATGACAAGGTTCATGGAGCATTGAGATGAAAAGGGGCATGGAGCATTGTGATGACAGGGGTCTAGGAGCTTTGTGATGACAGAGGTCATGGATCATTTTGATTTCCTTCTGATGACAATAGCCTGAAGTTTTATGATGATGGGCATGGTCCATTGTGATGACAGGTGTAATGGAGCATTGAGATGAAAATGGGCATGGAGCATTGTGTTTACAGGGGTATAGGAGCATTGTGATGACAAGAGCATGGAGCATTGTGATGAAAAGTGCTTGGAGCCTTTTCATGACATGTTTCAAGGACCATTCTGATGACGAGTGTCAGGGAGCATTGTGATGACAAAGATCATGGAGCACTGTGATGACAGGTGTCATGGAGCATTTTGATGAGAAAGTCATGAGCATTGGGCTGAAAATATTCATGGAGTATTGTGGTGACAGGGTTCGTGGATCCTTTTGATGGCAAGGGAATGGAGCATTGTGATGACAAGGTCCTGGAGCATTGTGATGAGAAGACCATGGAGCCTTGTGATGACAAGTCTGATGGAGCATTCTGATGAAAACGGACATGGGGCATTGTGATTACAGGACCCTGGATCATTGTAATGAAAAGAGCAAGGAGCTTTGTGATGAGAAGGCCATGGAGCATTCTCATGATTTGTGTCATGGTGTTTTGTGAGGACAAGGGCATGGACCATTGTCATTGCAGGCGTCTTGGAGCATTGTGATGACAAGTGTCATGGAGCCTTTTGAGGAGAAGGCCGTGGGACATTATGATGGCAGAGGTCATGGAGCATTGTTATGACGGGAGTAATGGAGCATTGTGATGAAAAGGGCACGGAACATAGGTCTATAAAATATCATGGATTATTGTGATGACAGTGGGTATGAAGCATTGTGATGACAAGGGCTCGGAACACTGTGATACATGGGGCATGGTGGATTGTAATGACATGGGCATGGAGCATTGTGATGAGAAGGGCATCGAGAATTGTGATGATAAGCGTCATGGTGCTTTGTGATGACAATGACATGGAGCAATATGATGAGACTTTTCAGGGAGCATTGTGATGACAATGGCATGGAGCATTTTGATGCCAAGGGTCATGGAGCTGTGTGATAACAAAAGTCATGGAGCAGTTTGATGACAAGAGCATGGTGCATTGTAATGAGAAGGGCAGGGAGCATTGTGATGACAGGTGTTATGGAACATTGTGATGTCAGGGCTCATGGAGCATTGTGATGATATGGGCATGGAGCATGGTGATGACACGTGTCATGGAACAGTGTGAGATGACAAGTGTTTTGAGCATTGTGATGACAAACATCTTGGATCATTGAGATGACAACGTCATGGAGTAGTGTGATGACAGTCATCATGGAGCATTGTGATGAGTGTGTTATGGAACATTGTGTTCACAAGGGTTTGGAGCATAGTGATGACAGAGGTCATGGATCATTTTGATTTCAAGGAGCATGGAACATTGTGATGACAAGGGCATGAAGCAATGTGATCCCAAGTTTCAGGGAGGATTGTTATGACAATGGTAATGGAGTATTGTGATGAGAATCACATGGAGCACTGTGATGACAAGGTCATGTAGCATTTTGCTGACAAAGGCATGGAGCATTGTGATGACAAGTGTCTTGGAACATTGTGATAACAGTGGTCATAGAGCATTAGGATGACAAGAGCGTGGACCATTGTGATGAGAAGAGTCATGGAGCATTTTGATGACAAGAGCCACAGATCATTGTGTTGTCAGGGGTCATTGAGCGTTGTGATGACAGTGGTCATGGAGGATTGGGCTGAAAATGTTCTTGGAGCATTGTGAACACAAGGGAATGGAGCATTGTGCTGACAATATCCTGGAGCATTGTGCTGAGATGACCATGGAGTCTTTTGATGACAAGTCTCATGGAGCAATCTGATGGAAAGGGGCATGGAGCATTGTGATTACAGTTGTCTTGGAGCATTGTGATGACAAGAGCATGGAGCATTGTGATGAGAAGTCCATGGAACATTCTGATGACATGCATCATGGAGCTTTGTGATGACAGTTGCAATAGGCATGGTGATTACAGGGGTCTTGGAGCATTGTGATGAAAAGGGCATGGAGCATTGTGATGAGACGTACATGGATAATTGGGATGATGAGCGTCATGGGGTGTTGTGATGACAAGTGTTATGGAACATTGTGAGCACAAGGGTTTGGAGCATTGTGATGACAGAGGTCATGGAGCATTTTGAGTTCATTGTGATGACAAAATTATGAAGCATTACGATGAAGGGCATGGTGCATTGTGATGATAGGGTTCATGGAGCACTGAGATGAAAAGTTTCATGGAGCATTTTTATGACAGGGGTCTTGGAGCATTGTGATGACAAAGACATGGAACATTGTGATGAGAAGACCAAAGAGAATACTGATGACATGCGTCATGGAGCTTTGTGATGACAATGGCAAGAGGCATTGTGATTACAGGGATCTTGGAGCATTATGATGAAAAGGGCATGAACCATTGTGTTGACAAAGGCATGGGGCCTTGTCATGACAGGGTTCAAGGAGCATACTGACGACAAGTGTCAGGAAGCATTGTGAGGACAGGTGTCATTGAGCACTGTGATGACAAGCGTCATGGAGCTTTGTGATGACAAGGAGATGGAGCAATATGATGAGACGTTTCACGGAGCATTGTGATGACAATGGCATGGAGCATTGTGATGCCAAGGGTCATGGAGCTGTGTGATAACAAATGTCTTGAAGGAGTTTGATGACAAGGGCATGGTGCATTGTGATGAGAAGTGCAGCGAACATTGTGATGACAGGTGTTATGGAACATTGTGATGTCAGGGCTCATGGAACATTGTGATGATATGGGCATGTAGCATGGTGATGACAGGTGTCATGGAACAGTGTGAGTTGACAAGTCTTTTGAGCATTGTGATGACAAACATCTTCGTTCATTGAGATGACAAGGGCATGGAGTAGTGTGATGACAGGCATCATGGAGCATTGTGATGTGTGTGTTATGGAATATTGTGATCACAAGGGTTTGGAGCATAGTGATGACAGAGGTCATGGATCATTTTGATTTCAAGGAGCATGGAACATTGTGATGACAAGGGCATGAAGCAATGTGATCCCAAGTTTCAGGGAGGAGTGTTATGACTATGGTAATGGAGTATTGTGATGAGAATCACATGGAGCACAGTGATGACAAGGTCATGTAGCATTTTGCTGACAAAGGCATGGAGCATTGTGATGACAAGTGTCATGGAACATTGTGATAACAGGGGTCATAGAGCATTAGGATGACAAGAGCATGGAACATTTTGATGAGAAGAGTCATGGAGCATTTTGATGACAAGAACCACAGATCATTGTGTTGTCAGGGGTCATTGAGCATTGTGATGAGAGAGGTCATGGAGGATTGGGCTGAAAATATACTTGGAGCATTGTGAACACAAGGGAATGGAGCATTGTGGTGACAATATCCTGGAGCATTGTGCTGAGATGACCATGGAGTCTTTTGATGACAAGTCTCATGGAGCAAGTTGATGAAAAGGGGCATGGAGCATTGTGATTACAGTTGCCTTGGAGCATTGTGATGACAAGAGCATGGAGCATTGTGATGAGAAGTCCATGGAACATTCTGATGACCTGCATCATGGAGCTTTGTGATGACAATTGCAAGAGGCATGGTGATTACAGGGGTCGTGGAGCATTGTGATGAATAGGGCATGGATCATTGTGATGACAAAGGCATGGAGCCTTGTCATGACAGGGTTCAAGGAGCATACTGACGACAAGTGTCAGGGAGCATTGTGATGACAAGTGTCATGGAGCACTGTGATGACAAGCGTCATGGAGCCTTGTGATAACCGGGATCTTGGAGCATTGTGATGAAAAGTGAATGCATCATTGTGATGAAACAGGCATGGTGCCTTGTCATGACAGGGTTCAAGGAGCACCCTGACGACAAGTGTCAGGGAGCATTGTGATGAAAAGTGTATTGAGCATTGTGATGACAAAGGTCATGGAGCATTGTGATGAGAAATCCATGGATAATTGGGATGACGAGCGTCATAGGGTGTTGTGATGACAAGTGTTATGGAACATTGTGTTCACAATGGTTTGAGGCATAGTGATGACAGAGGTCATGGAGCATTTTGATTTCATTGTGATGACAAAATCATGAAGCATTATGATGAAGGGCATGGTGCATTGTGATGATAGGGTTCATGGAGCACTGACATGAAAAGTGTCATGGAGCATCGTTATGACAGGGGTCTTGGAACATTGTGATGACAAGGACATGGAGCATTGTGATGAGAAGGCCAAGGAGAATTCTGATGACATCCGTCATGGAGCTTCGTGATGACAAGGGCATAGAGCATTGTGATTACAGGGGTCTTGGAGCATTGAGATGAAAAGGGGCATGGTGCATTTTGATTACAGGGGTAATGGAGCATTGTGATGACAAGGGAATCGAGCATTGTGATGAAATAGGCATGGAACCTTTTCATGAAAGGGTTCAAGGAGGATTCTGATGACAAGTGTCAGGGAGCATTGCGATGACAATAGTCATGAAGCACTGTGATGACAGGGCTAATGGAGCATTGTGATGAGAATGTCATGGAGCATTGGGCTGAAAATGTTCATGGAGTATTGTGATGAGAGGTGTCATGGACCCTTGTGATGACAAGGGATTGGAGCATTGAGATGAGAAGAATATGGAGCATTGTGATGACAAGTCTCATGGAGCATTCTGATGAAAAGGGGCATGGAGCATTGTGATTACAGGGGTCATGGAGCATTGTGATGACAATGGCATGGAGCAATTTGATGTGAAGGCCATGGAGCTTTCTGATGATATGTGTCATGGAGTTTTGTGATGAAAAGTGCATGGAGCATTGTGATTACATGGATCTTGGGGCACTGTGATGACAATCGTCATGGAGCCTTGTGATGAAAAGGCCGTGGAACATTTTGATGGCATGGGTCATGGAGCATTGTTATGACAATGGTAATGGAGCATTGTGATGACAAAGTCATGGAGCATTTTGATGAGAAGGGCATAGAGCTTTGTGATGACAAGCATCATGGAGCTTTGAGATGACAAAGTCATGTAGCATTTTGATGACAAGGGCATGGTGCATTGTGATGAGTAGGACAGAAAGCAATGTGATGACAGGGTCATGAGGCAGTTGGATGAAAAGTGTCATGGAACATTTTGATGACAGGCGTTATGGATCATTGTGATGTCAAGGGTCATCGAGCATTATAATGAAAAGTGTCATGGTGCATTTTGATGACAGTGGTTATAGTACATTGTGATGTCAGGGGTCATGGAGCAGTGTGATGATAAGGGCATGTAGCATTGTGATGACAGGGGTAATGGAACCTTGTGATGACATGGGTGAGGTAGTATTGTGATGACTAGTGATGGAACATTGTGATATCAGTGCTGAGAGAGCATTTTGATGAGAATTGCATGGAGAAATTTGATGACAAGTTTTATGGAGCATTGTGATTACAAGCTTGTGGAGAATTGTGATGACAAGTGCATGGCATATTGTGATGACATATGTCATGGAGCATTGTGCTGACAAGCACATGGAGCATTTTGGTGACAATAGCATGGAGCATTGTGATGACAGGGGCATTACGAATTGGTATGACAAGTTTCATGGATTATTGTGATGACAGTGGGCATGGCGAATTGTGATGACAAGGGCCTGGAGCATTGTGAGGACAAGTTTGTGGAGTATTGTGAAGACAGGTGTCCGGGAGCATTGTGATGACATATTTTCTGGTCCATTGTGATGAGAATGGCATGGGTAATTGTGATGCCAAGTGTCATGGAGGATTGTGATGTCAAACGTAATGGAGCGTTGTGATGACAAGGTCTTGGTGCATTGTGATGACAAGGGCCATTGAGAAGTTTGATGACAAGGTCGTGAAGCATTGTGATGACAAGCGCATGTACCTTGCTATGACAGGGGTCATGGAGCATTGCGATTACAAATGCATGGAGAATAGTGATGACAAGAGCATGTAACATTGTGATGAGAAGTGTTTTGGAGCATTGTGATGACAAGGACGTGGAGAATTGTGATGACAAGGGACATGGAGCATTGTGAGGACCAGGGCATGGAGCACTGTGATGACAAGAACGTGCAGCATTGTGATGATAAGTCCATGGAAAATAGTGATGACGAGTGTCATGGAGCACTGTAATGGTAAGGGGCATGGAGCATTGTGAGGAGAGCTGTCATGGAGTATTGTGGTGACAGGGGTCATGGAGCATTGTGATGACAATTGTCATGGAGCTTTCTGATGACAAGCTTGTGGAATATTGTGATGACAATGGCATGGAGCATTGTGATGGAAAGGGTATGGATCATTGTGATGAAAAAGGCATGGATCCTTTTCATGACAGGATTCAAGGAGCATTCCGAAGACAAGAGTCAGGGAGCATTGTGATGACAAGTGTATTGAGCATTGTGATGACAAAGGTCATGGAGCATTGAGATGACAAGGGCATGGAGTATGGTGATGACAGGCATCATAGAGCGTTGTGATGACAAGTCTTATGGAACATTGTGATCACACGTGTTTGGAGCATTGTGATGACAGAGTTCATGGATCATATTGATTTCAAGGAGCATGGTTCTTTGTGATGAAAAGGGCATGAAGCAATGTGATCCCAAGATGCATGGAGGATTGTGATGACAATGGTAATGGAGGAATATGATGACAAACGCATGGAGCATTGTGATGAAAAGGTCATGTAGCGTTTTGCTGACAAAGGCATGGAGCATTGTGATGACAAGTGTCATGGAGCACTGTGATGACAAACATCACGTAGCATTGTGATTACAGGGGTCATGGAGCATTGGGATGACACGGCCAAGGATCATTGTGTTGACAAGTGTTATGGAGAATTTTGATGACAAGAGTCCCGGATCATTGTGTTTTCAGGGGTCATGGAGCGTTGTGATGACAGTGGTCATAGAGCATTGGGATGACAAGGGTCATGGAGCATTGTGATCATAAGGTCATGGAGCATTGGTCTGAAAATATTCATGGAGTATTGTGATGACAGGTGGCATGGAGCATTGTGATGACAAGGGAATGGAGCATTGTGATGACAATGTCCTGGAGCATTTAATGAGAAGACCATGGAGCCATGTGATGACAAGTCTCATGGAGCATTCTCACGAAAAGCGGCATGGAGCCTTGTGATTACTGTGGTCTTGGAGCATTGTGATGAATAGGGGATGGAGCATTGTGATGAAAAATGCATGGAGGCTTGCCATGACAGGGCTCCAAGAGCATATTGACATCAAGTGTCAGGGACCATTGTGATGAAAAGTGTATTGAGCATTGTGAAGCCAAACTCATGGAGCATTGTGATGAGAAGACCATGGATAATTTTGATGACGAGCATCATGGGGCGTTGTGAGGACAAGTGTTATGGAACATTGTGTTCACAATGGTTTGAGGCATAGTGATGACAGAGGTCATGGAGCATTTTGATTTCATTGTGATGACAAAATCATGAAGCATTATGATGAAGGGCATGGTGCATTGTGATGATAGGGTTCATGGAGCACTGACATGAAAAGTGTCATGGAGCATCGTTATGACAGGGGTCTTGGAGCATTGTGATGACAAGGACATGGAGCATTGTGATGAGAAGGCCAAGGAGAATTCTGATGACATCCGTCATGGAGCTTCGTGATGACAAGGGCATAGAGCATTGTGATTACAGGGGTCTTGGAGCATTGAGATGAAAAGGGGCATGGTGCATTTTGATTACAGGGGTAATGGAGCATTGTGATGACAAGGGAATCGAGCATTGTGATGAAATAGGCATGGAACCTTTTCATGACAGGGTTCAAGGAGGATTCTGATGACAAGTGTCAGGGAGCATTGCGATGACAATAGTCATGAAGCACTGTGATGACAGGGCTAATGGAGCATTGTGATGAGAATGTCATGGAGCATTGGGCTGAAAATGTTCATGGAGTATTGTGATGAGAGGTGTCATGGACCCTTGTGATGACAAGGGATTGGAGCATTGAGATGAGAAGAACATGGAGCATTGTGATGACAAGTCTCATGGAGCATTCTGATGAAAAGGGGCATGGAACATTGTGATTACAGGGGTCATGGAGCATTGTGATGACAATGGCATGGAGCAATTTGATGTGAAGGCCATGGAGCTTTCTGATGATATGTGTCATGGAGTTTTGTGATGAAAAGTGCATGGAGCATTGTGATTACATGGATCTTGGGGCACTGTGATGACAATGGTCATGGAGCCTTGTGATGAAAAGGCCGTGGAACATTTTGATGGCATGGGTCATGGATTATTGTTATGACAATGGTAATGGAGCATTGTGATGACAAAGTCATGGAGCATTTTGATGAGAAGGGCATAGAGCTTTGTGATGACAAGCATCATGGAGCTTTGAGATGACAAAGTCATGGAGCAATGTGATGAGAGGGTTCATGGAGCATTATGATGACGATGGCATGGAGCATTGTGATGCCAAAGGTCATGGACCTTTGTGATGACAAATGTCATGTAGCATTTTGATGACAAGGGCATGGTGCATTGTGATGAGTAGGACAGAAAGCAATGTGATGACAGGGTCATGAGGCAGTTGGATGAAAAGTGTCATGGGACATTTTGATGACAGGCGTTATGGATCATTGTGATGTCAAGGGTCATCGAGCATTGTAATGAAAAGTGTCATGGTGCATTTTGATGACAGGGGTTATAGTACATTGTGATGTCAGGGGTCATGGAGCAGTGTGATGATAAGGGCATGTAGCATTGTGATGACAGGGGTCATGGAACATTGTGATGACATGGGTGAGGTAGTATTGTGATGACTAGTGATGGAACATTGTGATATCAGTGCTGAGAGCATTTTGATGAGAATTGCATGGAGAAATTTGATGACAAGTTTTATGGAGCATTGTGATGACAAGCTTGTGGAGAATTGTGATGACAAGTGCATGGCATATTGTGATGACATATGTCATGGAGCATTGTGCTGACAAGCACATGGAGCATTTTGGTGACAATAGCATGGAGCATTGTGATGACAGGGGCATTACGAATTGGTATGACAAGTTTAATGGATTATTGTGATGACAGTGGGCATGGCGAATTGTGATGACAAGGGCATGGAGCATTGTGAGGACAAGTTTGTGGAGTATTGTGAAGACAGGTGTCCGGGAGCATTGTGATGACATATGTTCTGGTCCATTGTGATGAGAATGGCATGGGTAATTGTGATGCCAAGTGTCATGGAGGATTGTGATGTCAAACGTAATGGAGCGTTGTGATGACAAGGTCTTGGTGCATTGTGATGACAAGGGCCATTGAGAAGTTTGATGACAAGGTCGTGAAGCATTGTGATGACAAGCGCATGTACCTTGCTATGACAGGGGTCATGGAGCATTGCGATTACAAATGCATGGAGAATAGTGATGACAAGAGCATGTAACATTGTGATGAGAAGTGTTTTGGAGCATTGTGATGACAAGGACGTGGAGAATTGTGATGACAAGGGACATGGAGCATTGTGAGGACCAGGGCATGGAGCACTGTGATGACAAGAACGTGCAGCATTGTGATGATAAGTCCATGGAAAATAGTGATGACGAGTGTCATGGAGCACTGTAATGGTAAGGGGCATGGAGCATTGTGAGGAGAGCTGTCATGGAGTATTGTGGTGACAGGGGTCATGGAGCATTGTGATGACAATTGTCATGGAGCTTTCTGATGACAAGCTTGTGGAATATTGTGATGACAATGGCATGGAGCATTGTGATGGAAAGGGTATGGATCATTGTGATGAAAAAGGCATGGATCCTTTTCATGACAGGATTCAAGGAGCATTCCGAAGACAAGAGTCAGGGAGCATTGTGATGACAAGTGTATTGAGCATTGTGATGACAAAGGTCATGGAGCATTGAGATGACAAGGGCATGGAGTATGGTGATGACAGGCATCATAGAGCGTTGTGATGACAAGTCTTATGGAACATTGTGATCACACGTGTTTGGAGCATTGCGATGACAGAGTTCATGGATCATATTGATTTCAAGGAGCATGGATCTTTGTGATGAAAAGGGCATGAAGCAATGTGATCCCAAGATGCATGGAGGATTGTGATGACAATGGTAATGGAGGAATATGATGACAAACGCATGGAACATTGTGATGAAAAGGTCATGTAGCGTTTTGCTGACAAAGGCATGGAGCATTGTGATGACAAGTGTCATGGAGCACTGTGATGACAAACATCACGTAGCATTGTGATTACAGGGGTCATGGAGCATTGGGATGACACGGCCAAGGATCATTGTGTTGACAAGTGTTATGGAGAATTTTGATGACAAGAGTCCCGGATCATTGTGTTTTCAGGGGTCATGGAGCGTTGTGATGACAGTGGTCATAGAGCATTGGGATGACAAGGGTCATGGAGCATTGTGATCATAAGGTCATGGAGCATTGGTCTGAAAATATTCATGGAGTATTGTGATGACAGGTGGCATGGAGCATTGCGATGACAAGGGAATGGAGCATTGTGATGACAATGTCCTGGAGCATTTAATGAGAAGACCATGGAGCCATGTGATGACAAGTCTCATGGAGCATTCTCACGAAAAGCGGCATGGAGCCTTGTGATTACTGTGGTCTTGGAGCATTGTGATGAAAAATGCATGGAGGCTTGCCATGACAGGGCTCCAAGAGCATATTGACATCAAGTGTCAGGGACCATTGTGATGAAAAGTGTATTGAGCATTGTGATGACAAGTGCATGGAGCATTGTGATGAGAAGTCCATGGAATATTCTGATGACATGCATCATGGAGCTTTGTGATTACAGTTGCAATAGGCATGGTGATTACAGGGGTCTTGGAGCATTGTGATGAAAAGGGCATGGAGCATTGTGATGAGACGTACATGGATAATTGGGATGATGAGCGTCATGGGGTGTTGTGATGACAAGTGTTATGGAACATTGTGAGCACAAGGGTTTGGAGCATTGTGATGACAGAGGTCATGGAGCATTTTGAGTTCATTGTGATGAAAAAATTATGAAGCATTACGATGAAGGGCATGGTGCATTTTGATGATAGGGTTCATGGAGCACTGAGATGAAAAGTTTCATGGAGCATTTTTATGACAGGGGTCTTGGAGCATTGTGATGACAAAGACATGGAGCATTGTGATGAGAAGACCAAAGAGAATACTGATGACATGCGTCATGGAGCTTTGTGATGACAATGGCAAGAGGCATTGTGATTACAGGGATCTTGGAGCATTATGATGAAAAGGGCATGAACCATTGTGTTGACAAAGGCATGGGGCCTTGTCATGACAGGGTTCAAGGAGCATACTGACGACAAGTGTCAGGAAGCATTGTGAGGACAGGTGTCATTGAGCACTGTGATGACAAGCGTCATGGAGCTTTGTGATGACAAGGAGATGGAGCAATATGATGAGACGTTTCACGGAGCATTGTGATGACAATGGCATGGAGCATTGTGATGCCAAGGGTCATGGAGCTGTGTGATAACAAATGTCTTGAAGGAGTTTGATGACAAGGGCATGGTGCATTGTGATGAGAAGTGCAGCGAGCATTGTGATGACAGGTGTTATGGAACATTGTGATGTCAGGGCTCATGGAACATTGTGATGATATGGGCATGTAGCATGGTGATGACAGGTGTCATGGAACAGTGTGAGTTGACAAGTCTTTTGAGCATTGTGATGACAAACATCTTCGTTCATTGAGATGACAAGGGCATGGAGTAGTGTGATGACAGGCATCATGGAGCATTGTGATGTGTGTGTTATGGAATATTGTGATCACAAGGGTTTGGAGCATAGTGATGACAGAGGTCATGGATCATTTTGATTTCAAGGAGCATGGAACATTGTGATGACAAGGGCATGAAGCAATGTGATCCCAAGTTTCAGGGAGGAGTGTTATGACTATGGTAATGGAGTATTGTGATGAGAATCACATGGAGCACAGTGATGACAAGGTCATGTAGCATTTTGCTGACAAAGGCATGGAGCATTGTGATGACAAGTGTCATGGAACATTGTGATAACAGGGGTCATAGAGCATTAGGATGACAAGAGCATGGAACATTTTGATGAGAAGAGTCATGGAGCATTTTGATGACAAGAACCACAGATCATTGTGTTGTCAGGGGTCATTGAGCATTGTGATGAGAGAGGTCATGGAGGATTGGGCTGAAAATATACTTGGAGCATTGTGAACACAAGGGAATGGAGCATTGTGGTGACAATATCCTGGAGCATTGTGCTGAGATGACCATGGAGTCTTTTGATGACAAGTCTCATGGAGCAAGTTGATGAAAAGGGGCATGGAGCATTGTGATTACAGTTGCCTTGGAGCATTGTGATGACAAGAGCATGGAGCATTGTGATGAGAAGTCCATGGAACATTCTGATGACCTGCATCATGGAGCTTTGTGATGACAATTGCAAGAGGCATGGTGATTACAGGGGTCGTGGAGCATTGTGATGAATAGGGCATGGATCATTGTGATGACAAAGGCATGGAGCCTTGTCATGACAGGGTTCAAGGAGCATACTGACGACAAGTGTCAGGGAGCATTGTGATGACAAGTGTCATCGAGCACTGTGATGACAAGCGTCATGGAGCCTTGTGATAACCGGGATCTTGGAGCATTGTGATGAAAAGTGAATGCATCATTGTGATGAAACAGGCATGGTGCCTTGTCATGACAGGGTTCAAGGAGCACCCTGACGACAAGTGTCAGGGAGCATTGTGATGAAAAGTGTATTGAGCATTGTGATGACCAAGGTCATGGAGCATTGTGATGAGAAATCCATGGATAATTGGGATGACGAGCGTCATAGGGTGTTGTGATGACAAGTGTTATGGAACATTGTGTTCACAATGGTTTGAGGCATAGTGATGACAGAGGTCATGGAGCATTTTGATTTCATTGTGATGACAAAATCATGAAGCATTATGATGAAGGGCATGGTGCATTGTGATGATAGGGTTCATGGAGCACTGACATGAAAAGTGTCATGGAGCATCGTTATGACAGGGGTCTTGGAGCATTGTGATGACAAGGACATGGAGCATTGTGATGAGAAGGCCAAGGAGAATTCTGATGACATCCGTCATGGAGCTTCGTGATGACAAGGGCATAGAGCATTGTGATTACAGGGGTCTTGGAGCATTGAGATGAAAAGGGGCATGGTGCATTTTGATTACAGGGGTAATGGAGCATTGTGATGACAAGGGAATCGAGCATTGTGATGAAATAGGCATGGAACCTTTTCATGAAAGGGTTCAAGGAGGATTCTGATGACAAGTGTCAGGGAGCATTGCGATGACAATAGTCATGAAGCACTGTGATGACAGGGCTAATGGAGCATTGTGATGAGAATGTCATGGAGTATTGGGCTGAAAATGTTCATGGAGTATTGTGATGAGAGGTGTCATGGACCCTTGTGATGACAAGGGATTGGAGCATTGAGATGAGAAGAACATGGAGCATTGTGATGACAAGTCTCATGGAGCATTCTGATGAAAAGGGGCATGGAGCATTGTGATTACAGGGGTCATGGAGCATTGTGATGACAATGGCATGGAGCAATTTGATGTGAAGGCCATGGAGCTTTCTGATGATATGTGTCATGGAGTTTTGTGATGAAAAGTGCATGGAGCATTGTGATTACATGGATCTTGGGGCACTGTGATGACAATCGTCATGGAGCCTTGTGATGAAAAGGCCGTGGAACATTTTGATGGCATGGGTCATGGAGCATTGTTATGACAATGGTAATGGAGCATTGTGATGACAAAGTCATGGAGCATTTTGATGAGAAGGGCATAGAGCTTTGTGATGACAAGCATCATGGAGCTTTGAGATGACAAAGTCATGGAGCAATGTGATGAGAGGGTTCATGGAGCATTATGATGACGATGGCATGGAGCATTGTGATGCCAAAGGTCATGGACCTTTGTGATGACAAATGTCATGTAGCATTTTGATGACAAGGGCATGGTGCATTGTGATGAGTAGGACAGAAAGCAATGTGATGACAGGGTCATGAGGCAGTTGGATGAAAAGTGTCATGGAACATTTTGATGACAGGCGTTATGGATCATTGTGATGTCAAGGGTCATCGAGCATTATAATGAAAAGTGTCATGGTGCATTTTGATGACAGTGGTTATAGTACATTGTGATGTCAGGGGTCATGGAGCAGTGTGATGATAAGGGCATGTAGCATTGTGATGACAGGGGTAATGGAACCTTGTGATGACATGGGTGAGGTAGTATTGTGATGACTAGTGATGGAACATTGTGATATCAGTGCTGAGAGAGCATTTTGATGAGAATTGCATGGAGAAATTTGATGACAAGTTTTATGGAGCATTGTGATGACAAGCTTGTGGAGAATTGTGATGACAAGTGCATGGCATATTGTGATGACATATGTCATGGAGCATTGTGCTGACAAGCACATGGAGCATTTTGGTGACAATAGCATGGAGCATTGTGATGACAGGGGCATTACGAATTGGTATGACAAGTTTCATGGATTATTGTGATGACAGTGGGCATGGCGAATTGTGATGACAAGGGCCTGGAGCATTGTGAGGACAAGTTTGTGGAGTATTGTGAAGACAGGTGTCCGGGAGCATTGTGATGACATATGTTCTGGTCCATTGTGATGAGAATGGCATGGGTAATTGTGATGCCAAGTGTCATGGAGGATTGTGATGTCAAACGTAATGGAGCGTTGTGATGACAAGGTCTTGGTGCATTGTGATGACAAGGGCCATTGAGAAGTTTGATGACAAGGTCGTGAAGCATTGTGATGACAAGCGCATGTACCTTGCTATGACAGGGGTCATGGAGCATTGCGATTACAAATGCATGGAGAATAGTGATGACAAGAGCATGTAACATTGTGATGAGAAGTGTTTTGGAGCATTGTGATGACAAGGACGTGGAGAATTGTGATGACAAGGGACATGGAGCATTGTGAGGACCAGGGCATGGAGCACTGTGATGACAAGAACGTGCAGCATTGTGATGATAAGTCCATGGAAAATAGTGATGACGAGTGTCATGGAGCACTGTAATGGTAAGGGGCATGGAGCATTGTGAGGAGAGCTGTCATGGAGTATTGTGGTGACAGGGGTCATGGAGCATTGTGATGACAATTGTCATGGAGCTTTCTGATGACAAGCTTGTGGAATATTGTGATGACAATGGCATGGAGCATTGTGATGGAAAGGGTATGGATCATTGTGATGAAAAAGGCATGGATCCTTTTCATGACAGGATTCAAGGAGCATTCCGAAGACAAGAGTCAGGGAGCATTGTGATGACAAGTGTATTGAGCATTGTGATGACAAAGGTCATGGAGCATTGAGATGACAAGGGCATGGAGTATGGTGATGACAGGCATCATAGAGCGTTGTGATGACAAGTCTTATGGAACATTGTGATCACACGTGTTTGGAGCATTGTGATGACAGAGTTCATGGATCATATTGATTTCAAGGAGCATGGTTCTTTGTGATGAAAAGGGCATGAAGCAATGTGATCCCAAGATGCATGGAGGATTGTGATGACAATGGTAATGGAGGAATATGATGACAAACGCATGGAGCATTGTGATGAAAACGTCATGTAGCGTTTTGCTGACAAAGGCATGGAGCATTGTGATGACAAGTGTCATGGAGCACTGTGATGACAAACATCACGTAGCATTGTGATTACAGGGGTCATGGAGCATTGGGATGACACGGCCAAGGATCATTGTGTTGACAAGTGTTATGGAGAATTTTGATGACAAGAGTCCCGGATCATTGTGTTTTCAGGGGTCATGGAGCGTTGTGATGACAGTGGTCATAGAGCATTGGGATGACAAGGGTCATGGAGCATTGTGATCATAAGGTCATGGAGCATTGGTCTGAAAATATTCATGGAGTATTGTGATGACAGGTGGCATGGAGCATTGTGATGACAAGGGAATGGAGCATTGTGATGACAATGTCCTGGAGCATTTAATGAGAAGACCATGGAGCCATGTGATGACAAGTCTCATGGAGCATTCTCACGAAAAGCGGCATGGAGCCTTGTGATTACTGTGGTCTTGGAGCATTGTGATGAACAGGGCATGGAGCATTGTGATGAAAAATGCATGGAGGCTTGCCATGACAGGGCTCCAAGAGCATATTGACATCAAGTGTCAGGGACCATTGTGATGAAAAGTGTATTGAGCATTGTGAAGCCAAACTCATGGAACATTGTGATGAGAAGACCATGGATAATTTTGATGACGAGCATCATGGGGCGTTGTGAGGACAAGTGTTATGGAACATTGTGTTCACAATGGTTTGAGGCATAGTGATGACAGAGGTCATGGAGCATTTTGATTTCATTGTGATGACAAAATCATGAAGCATTATGATGAAGGGCATGGTGCATTGTGATGATAGGGTTCATGGAGCACTGACATGAAAAGTGTCATGGAGCATCGTTATGACAGGGGTCTTGGAGCATTGTGATGACAAGGACATGGAGCATTGTGATGAGAAGGCCAAGGAGAATTCTGATGACATCCGTCATGGAGCTTCGTGATGACAAGGGCATAGAGCATTGTGATTACAGGGGTCTTGGAGCATTGAGATGAAAAGGGGCATGGTGCATTTTGATTACAGGGGTAATGGAGCATTGTGATGACAAGGGAATCGAGCATTGTGATGAAATAGGCATGGAACCTTTTCATGACAGGGTTCAAGGAGGATTCTGATGACAAGTGTCAGGGAGCATTGCGATGACAATAGTCATGAAGCACTGTGATGACAGGGCTAATGGAGCATTGTGATGAGAATGTCATGGAGCATTGGGCTGAAAATGTTCATGGAGTATTGTGATGAGAGGTGTCATGGACCCTTGTGATGACAAGGGATTGGAGCATTGAGATGAGAAGAACATGGAGCATTGTGATGACAAGTCTCATGGAGCATTCTGATGAAAAGGGGCATGGAGCATTGTGATTACAGGGGTCATGGAGCATTGTGATGACAATGGCATGGAGCAATTTGATGTGAAGGCCATGGAGCTTTCTGATGATATGTGTCATGGAGTTTTGTGATGAAAAGTGCATGGAGCATTGTGATTACATGGATCTTGGGGCACTGTGATGACAATGGTCATGGAGCCTTGTGATGAAAAGGCCGTGGAACATTTTGATGGCATGGGTCATGGATTATTGTTATGACAATGGTAATGGAGCATTGTGATGACAAAGTCATGGAGCATTTTGATGAGAAGGGCATAGAGCTTTGTGATGACAAGCATCATGGAGCTTTGAGATGACAAAGTCATGGAGCAATGTGATGAGAGGGTTCATGGAGCATTATGATGACGATGGCATGGAGCATTGTGATGCCAAAGGTCATGGACCTTTGTGATGACAAATGTCATGTAGCATTTTGATGACAAGGGCATGGTGCATTGTGATGAGTAGGACAGAAAGCAATGTGATGACAGGGTCATGAGGCAGTTGGATGAAAAGTGTCATGGGACATTTTGATGACAGGCGTTATGGATCATTGTGATGTCAAGGGTCATCGAGCATTGTAATGAAAAGTGTCATGGTGCATTTTGATGACAGGGGTTATAGTACATTGTGATGTCAGGGGTCATGGAGCAGTGTGATGATAAGGGCATGTAGCATTGTGATGACAGGGGTCATGGAACATTGTGATGACATGGGTGAGGTAGTATTGTGATGACTAGTGATGGAACATTGTGATATCAGTGCTGAGAGCATTTTGATGAGAATTGCATGGAGAAATTTGATGACAAGTTTTATGGAGCATTGTGATGACAAGCTTGTGGAGAATTGTGATGACAAGTGCATGGCATATTGTGATGACATATGTCATGGAGCATTGTGCTGACAAGCACATGGAGCATTTTGGTGACAATAGCATGGAGCATTGTGATGACAGGGGCATTACGAATTGGTATGACAAGTTTCATGGATTATTGTGATGACAGTGGGCATGGCGAATTGTGATGACAAGGGCATGGAGCATTGTGAGGACAAGTTTGTGGAGTATTGTGAAGACAGGTGTCCGGGAGCATTGTGATGACATATGTTCTGGTCCATTGTGATGAGAATGGCATGGGTAATTGTGATGCCAAGTGTCATGGAGGATTGTGATGTCAAACGTAATGGAGCGTTGTGATGACAAGGTCTTGGTGCATTGTGATGACAAGGGCCATTGAGAAGTTTGATGACAAGGTCGTGAAGCATTGTGATGACAAGCGCATGTACCTTGCTATGACAGGGGTCATGGAGCATTGCGATTACAAATGCATGGAGAATAGTGATGACAAGAGCATGTAACATTGTGATGAGAAGTGTTTTGGAGCATTGTGATGACAAGGACGTGGAGAATTGTGATGACAAGGGACATGGAGCATTGTGAGGACCAGGGCATGGAGCACTGTGATGACAAGAACGTGCAGCATTGTGATGATAAGTCCATGGAAAATAGTGATGACGAGTGTCATGGAGCACTGTAATGGTAAGGGGCATGGAGCATTGTGAGGAGAGCTGTCATGGAGTATTGTGGTGACAGGGGTCATGGAGCATTGTGATGACAATTGTCATGGAGCTTTCTGATGACAAGCTTGTGGAATATTGTGATGACAATGGCATGGAGCATTGTGATGGAAAGGGTATGGATCATTGTGATGAAAAAGGCATGGATCCTTTTCATGACAGGATTCAAGGAGCATTCCGAAGACAAGAGTCAGGGAGCATTGTGATGACAAGTGTATTGAGCATTGTGATGACAAAGGTCATGGAGCATTGAGATGACAAGGGCATGGAGTATGGTGATGACAGGCATCATAGAGCGTTGTGATGACAAGTCTTATGGAACATTGTGATCACACGTGTTTGGAGCATTGCGATGACAGAGTTCATGGATCATATTGATTTCAAGGAGCATGGATCTTTGTGATGAAAAGGGCATGAAGCAATGTGATCCCAAGATGCATGGAGGATTGTGATGACAATGGTAATGGAGGAATATGATGACAAACGCATGGAGCATTGTGATGAAAAGGTCATGTAGCGTTTTGCTGACAAAGGCATGGAGCATTGTGATGACAAGTGTCATGGAGCACTGTGATGACAAACATCACGTAGCATTGTGATTACAGGGGTCATGGAGCATTGGGATGACACGGCCAAGGATCATTGTGTTGACAAGTGTTATGGAGAATTTTGATGACAAGAGTCCCGGATCATTGTGTTTTCAGGGGTCATGGAGCGTTGTGATGACAGTGGTCATAGAGCATTGGGATGACAAGGGTCATGGAGCATTGTGATCATAAGGTCATGGAGCATTGGTCTGAAAATATTCATGGAGTATTGTGATGACAGGTGGCATGGAGCATTGCGATGACAAGGGAATGGAGCATTGTGATGACAATGTCCTGGAGCATTTAATGAGAAGACCATGGAGCCATGTGATGACAAGTCTCATGGAGCATTCTCACGAAAAGCGGCATGGAGCCTTGTGATTACTGTGGTCTTGGAGCATTGTGATGAATAGGGCATGGAGCATTGTGATGAAAAATGCATGGAGGCTTGCCATGACAGGGCTCCAAGAGCATATTGACATCAAGTGTCAGGGACCATTGTGATGAAATGTGTATTGAGCATTGTGATGACAAGTGCATGGAGCATTGTGATGAGAAGTCCATGGAACATTCTGATGACATGCATCATGGTGCTTTGTGATGACAGTTGCAATAGGCATGGTGATTACAGGGGTCTTGGAGCATTGTGATGAAAAGGGCATGGAGCATTGTGATGAGACGTACATGGATAATTGGGATGATGAGCGTCATGGGGTGTTGTGATGACAAGTGTTATGGAACATTGTGAGCACAAGGGTTTGGAGCATTGTGATGACAAAAGTCATGGAGCATTTTGAGTTCATTGTGATGACAAAATTATGAAGCATTACGATGAAGGGCATGGTGCATTGTGATGATAGGGTTCATGGAGCACTGAGATGAAAAGTTTCATGGAGCATTTTTATGACAGGGGTCTTGGAGCATTGTGATGACAAAGACATGGAGCATTGTGATGAGAAGACCAAAGAGAATACTGATGACATGCGTCATGGAGCTTTGTGATGACAATGGCAAGAGGCATTGTGATTACAGGGATCTTGGAGCATTATGATGAAAAGGGCATGAACCATTGTGTTGACAAAGGCATGGGGCCTTGTCATGACAGGGTTCAAGGAGCATACTGACGACAAGTGTCAGGAAGCATTGTGAGGACAGGTGTCATTGAGCACTGTGATGACAAGCGTCATGGAGCTTTGTGATGACAAGGAGATGGAGCAATATGATGAGACGTTTCACGGAGCATTGTGATGACAATGGCATGGAGCATTGTGATGCCAAGGGTCATGGAGCTGTGTGATAACAAATGTCTTGAAGGAGTTTGTTGACAAGGGCATGGTGCATTGTGATGAGAAGTGCAGCGAGCATTGTGATGACAGGTGTTATGGAACATTGTGATGTCAGGGCTCATGGAACATTGTGATGATATGGGCATGTAGCATGGTGATGACAGGTGTCATGGAACAGTGTGAGTTGACAAGTCTTTTGAGCATTGTGATGACAAACATCTTCGTTCATTGAGATGACAAGGGCATGGAGTAGTGTGATGACAGGCATCATGGAGCATTGTGATGTGTGTGTTATGGAATATTGTGATCACAAGGGTTTGGAGCATAGTGATGACAGAGGTCATGGATCATTTTGATTTCAAGGAGCATGGAACATTGTGATGACAAGGGCATGAAGCAATGTGATCCCAAGTTTCAGGGAGGAGTGTTATGACTATGGTAATGGAGTATTGTGATGAGAATCACATGGAGCACAGTGATGACAAGGTCATGTAGCATTTTGCTGACAAAGGCATGGAGCATTGTGATGACAAGTGTCATGGAACATTGTGATAACAGGGGTCATAGAGCATTAGGATGACAAGAGCATGGACCATTTTGATGAGAAGAGTCATGGAGCATTTTGATGACAAGAACCACAGATCATTGTGTTGTCAGGGGTCATTGAGCATTGTGATGAGAGAGGTCATGGAGGATTGGGCTGAAAATATACTTGGAGCATTGTGAACACAAGGGAATGGAGCATTGTGGTGACAATATCCTGGAGCATTGTGCTGAGATGACCATGGAGTCTTTTGATGACAAGTCTCATGGAGCAAGTTGATGAAAAGGGGCATGGAGCATTGTGATTACAGTTGCCTTGGAGCATTGTGATGACAAGAGCATGGAGCATTGTGATGAGAAGTCCATGGAACATTCTGATGACCTGCATCATGGAGCTTTGTGATGACAATTGCAAGAGGCATTGTGATTACAGGGGTCTTGGAGCATTGTGATGAATAGGGCATGGATCATTGTGATGACAAAGGCATGGAGCCTTGTCATGACAGGGTTCAAGGAGCATACTGACGACAAGTGTCAGGGAGCATTGTGATGACAAGTGTCATGGAGCACTGTGATGACAAGCGTCATGGAGCCTTGTGATAACCGGGATCTTGGAGCATTGTGATGAAAAGTGAATGCATCATTGTGATGAAACAGGCATGGTGCCTTGTCATGACAGGGTTCAAGGAGCACCCTGACGACAAGTGTCAGGGAGCATTGTGATGAAAAGTGTATTGAGCATTGTGATGACAAAGGTCATGGAGCATTGTGATGAGAAATCCATGGATAATTGGGATGACGAGCATCATAGGGTGTTGTGATGACAAGTGTTATGGAACATTGTGTTCACAATGGTTTGAGGCATAGTGATGACAGAGGTCATGGAGCATTTTGATTTCATTGTGATGACAAAATCATGAAGCATTATGATGAAGGGCATGGTGCATTGTGATGATAGGGTTCATGGAGCACTGACATGAAAAGTGTCATGGAGCCTCGTTATGACAGGGGTCTTGGAGCATTGTGATGACAAGGACATGGAGCATTGTGATGAGAAGGCCAAGGAGAATTCTGATGACATCCGTCATGGAGCTTCGTGATGACAAGGGCATAGAGCATTGTGATTACAGGGGTCTTGGAGCATTGAGATGAAAAGGGGCATGGTGCATTTTGATTACAGGGGTAATGGAGCATTGTGATGACAAGGGAATCGAGCATTGTGATGAAATAGGCATGGAACCTTTTCATGACAGGGTTCAAGGAGGATTCTGATGACAAGTGTCAGGGAGCATTGCGATGACAATAGTCATGAAGCACTGTGATGACAGGGCTAATGGAGCATTGTGATGAGAATGTCATGGAGCATTGGGCTGAAAATGTTCATGGAGTATTGTGATGAGAGGTGTCATGGACCCTTGTGATGACAAGGGATTGGAGCATTGAGATGAGAAGAATATGGAGCATTGTGATGACAAGTCTCATGGAGCATTCTGATGAAAAGGGGCATGGAGCATTGTGATTACAGGGGTCATGGAGCATTGTGATGACAATGGCATGGAGCAATTTGATGTGAAGGCCATGGAGCTTTCTGATGATATGTGTCATGGAGTTTTGTGATGAAAAGTGCATGGAGCATTGTGATTACATGGATCTTGGGGCACTGTGATGACAATCGTCATGGAGCCTTGTGATGAAAAGGCCGTGGAACATTTTGATGGCATGGGTCATGGAGCATTGTTATGACAATGGTAATGGAGCATTGTGATGACAAAGTCATGGAGCATTTTGATGAGAAGGGCATAGAGCTTTGTGATGACAAGCATCATGGAGCTTTGAGATGACAAAGTCATGGAGCAATGTGATGAGAGGGTTCATGGAGCATTATGATGACGATGGCATGGAGCATTGTGATGCCAAAGGTCATGGACCTTTGTGATGACAAATGTCATGTAGCATTTTGATGACAAGGGCATGGTGCATTGTGATGAGTAGGACAGAAAGCAATGTGATGACAGGGTCATGAGGCAGTTGGATGAAAAGTGTCATGGAACATTTTGATGACAGGCGTTATGGATCATTGTGATGTCAAGGGTCATCGAGAATTATAATGAAAAGTGTCATGGTGCATTTTGATGACAGTGGTTATAGTACATTGTGATGTCAGGGGTCATGGAGCAGTGTGATGATAAGGGCATGTAGCATTGTGATGACAGGGGTAATGGAACCTTGTGATGACATGGGTGAGGTAGTATTGTGATGACTAGTGATGGAACATTGTGATATCAGTGCTGAGAGAGCATTTTGATGAGAATTGCATGGAGAAATTTGATGACAAGTTTTATGGAGCATTGTGATGACAAGCTTGTGGAGAATTGTGATGACAAGTGCATGGCATATTGTGATGACATATGTCATGGAGCATTGTGCTGACAAGCACATGGAGCATTTTGGTGACAATAGCATGGAGCATTGTGATGACAGGGGCATTACGAATTGGTATGACAAGTTTCATGGATTATTGTGATGACAGTGGGCATGGCGAATTGTGATGACAAGGGCCTGGAGCATTGTGAGGACAAGTTTGTGGAGTATTGTGAAGACAGGTGTCCGGGAGCATTGTGATGACATATGTTCTGGTCCATTGTGATGAGAATGGCATGGGTAATTGTGATGCCAAGTGTCATGGAGGATTGTGATGTCAAACGTAATGGAGCGTTGTGATGACAAGGTTTTGGTGCATTGTGATGACAAGGGCCATTGAGAAGTTTGATGACAAGGTCGTGAAGCATTGTGATGACAAGCGCATGTACCTTGCTATGACAGGGGTCATGGAGCATTGCGATTACAAATGCATGGAGAATAGTGATGACAAGAGCATGTAACATTGTGATGAGAAGTGTTTTGGAGCATTGTGATGACAAGGACGTGGAGAATTGTGATGACAAGGGACATGGAGCATTGTGAGGACCAGGGCATGGAGCACTGTGATGACAAGAACGTGCAGCATTGTGATGATAAGTCCATGGAAAATAGTGATGACGAGTGTCATGGAGCACTGTAATGGTAAGGGGCATGGAGCATTGTGAGGAGAGCTGTCATGGAGTATTGTGGTGACAGGGGTCATGGAGCATTGTGATGACAATTGTCATGGAGCTTTCTGATGACAAGCTTGTGGAATATTGTGATGACAATGGCATGGAGCATTGTGATGGAAAGGGTATGGATCATTGTGATGAAAAAGGCATGGATCCTTTTCATGACAGGATTCAAGGAGCATTCCGAAGACAAGAGTCAGGGAGCATTGTGATGACAAGTGTATTGAGCATTGTGATGACAAAGGTCATGGAGCATTGAGATGACAAGGGCATGGAGTATGGTGATGACAGGCATCATAGAGCGTTGTGATGACAAGTCTTATGGAACATTGTGATCACACGTGTTTGGAGCATTGTGATGACAGAGTTCATGGATCATATTGATTTCAAGGAGCATGG
This sequence comes from Mesoplodon densirostris, assembly GCF_025265405.1. Lineage (NCBI taxonomy): Eukaryota > Metazoa > Chordata > Mammalia > Artiodactyla > Ziphiidae > Mesoplodon > Mesoplodon densirostris. Next base: position 7,229,531 of record NC_082682.1, read on the forward strand.
TTCTTTGTGATGAAAAGGGCATGAAGCAATGTGATCCCAAGATGCATGGAGGATTGTGATGACAATGGTAATGGAGGAATATGATGACAAACGCATGGAGCATTGTGATGAAAAGGTCATGTAGCGTTTTGCTGACAAAGGCATGGAGCATTGTGATGACAAGTGTCATGGAGCACTGTGATGACAAACATCACGTAGCATTGTGATTACAGGGGTCATGGAGCATTGGGATGACACGGCCAAGGATCATTGTGTTGACAAGTGTTATGGAGAATTTTGATGACAAGAGTCCCGGATCATTGTGTTTTCAGGGGTCATGGAGCGTTGTGATGACAGTGGTCATAGAGCATTGGGATGACAAGGGTCATGGAGCATTGTGATCATAAGGTCATGGAGCATTGGTCTGAAAATATTCATGGAGTATTGTGATGACAGGTGGCATGGAGCATTGTGATGACAAGGGAATGGAGCATTGTGATGACAATGTCCTGGAGCATTTAATGAGAAGACCATGGAGCCATGTGATGACAAGTCTCATGGAGCATTCTCACGAAAAGCGGCATGGAGCCTTGTGATTACTGTGGTCTTGGAGCATTGTGATGAATAGGGGATGGAGCATTGTGATGAAAAATGCATGGAGGCTTGCCATGACAGGGCTCCAAGAGCATATTGACATCAAGTGTCAGGGACCATTGTGATGAAAAGTGTATTGAGCATTGTGAAGCCAAACTCATGGAGCATTGTGATGAGAAGACCATGGATAATTTTGATGACGAGCATCATGGGGCGTTGTGAGGACAAGTGTTATGGAACATTGTGTTCACAATGGTTTGAGGCATAGTGATGACAGAGGTCATGGAGCATTTTGATTTCATTGTGATGACAAAATCATGAAGCATTATGATGAAGGGCATGGTGCATTGTGATGATAGGGTTCATGGAGCACTGACATGAAAAGTGTCATGGAGCATCGTTATGACAGGGGTCTTGGAGCATTGTGATGACAAGGACATGGAGCATTGTGATGAGAAGGCCAAGGAGAATTCTGATGACATCCGTCATGGAGCTTCGTGATGACAAGGGCATAGAGCATTGTGATTACAGGGGTCTTGGAGCATTGAGATGAAAAGGGGCATGGTGCATTTTGATTACAGGGGTAATGGAGCATTGTGATGACAAGGGAATCGAGCATTGTGATGAAATAGGCATGGAACCTTTTCATGACAGGGTTCAAGGAGGATTCTGATGACAAGTGTCAGGGAGCATTGCGATGACAATAGTCATGAAGCACTGTGATGACAGGGCTAATGGAGCATTGTGATGAGAATGTCATGGAGCATTGGGCTGAAAATGTTCATGGAGTATTGTGATGAGAGGTGTCATGGACCCTTGTGATGACAAGGGATTGGAGCATTGAGATGAGAAGAACATGGAGCATTGTGATGACAAGTCTCATGGAGCATTCTGATGAAAAGGGGCATGGAGCATTGTGATTACAGGGGTCATGGAGCATTGTGATGACAATGGCATGGAGCAATTTGATGTGAAGGCCATGGAGCTTTCTGATGATATGTGTCATGGAGTTTTGTGATGAAAAGTGCATGGAGCATTGTGATTACATGGATCTTGGGGCACTGTGATGACAATGGTCATGGAGCCTTGTGATGAAAAGGCCGTGGAACATTTTGATGGCATGGGTCATGGATTATTGTTATGACAATGGTAATGGAGCATTGTGATGACAAAGTCATGGAGCATTTTGATGAGAAGGGCATAGAGCTTTGTGATGACAAGCATCATGGAGCTTTGAGATGACAAAGTCATGGAGCAATGTGATGAGAGGGTTCATGGAGCATTATGATGACGATGGCATGGAGCATTGTGATGCCAAAGGTCATGGACCTTTGTGATGACAAATGTCATGTAGCATTTTGATGACAAGGGCATGGTGCATTGTGATGAGTAGGACAGAAAGCAATGTGATGACAGGGTCATGAGGCAGTTGGATGAAAAGTGTCATGGGACATTTTGATGACAGGCGTTATGGATCATTGTGATGTCAAGGGTCATCGAGCATTGTAATGAAAAGTGTCATGGTGCATTTTGATGACAGGGGTTATAGTACATTGTGATGTCAGGGGTCATGGAGCAGTGTGATGATAAGGGCATGTAGCATTGTGATGACAGGGGTCATGGAACATTGTGATGACATGGGTGAGGTAGTATTGTGATGACTAGTGATGGAACATTGTGATATCAGTGCTGAGAGCATTTTGATGAGAATTGCATGGAGAAATTTGATGACAAGTTTTATGGAGCATTGTGATGACAAGCTTGTGGAGAATTGTGATGACAAGTGCATGGCATATTGTGATGACATATGTCATGGAGCATTGTGCTGACAAGCACATGGAGCATTTTGGTGACAATAGCATGGAGCATTGTGATGACAGGGGCATTACGAATTGGTATGACAAGTTTAATGGATTATTGTGATGACAGTGGGCATGGCGAATTGTGATGACAAGGGCATGGAGCATTGTGAGGACAAGTTTGTGGAGTATTGTGAAGACAGGTGTCCGGGAGCATTGTGATGACATATGTTCTGGTCCATTGTGATGAGAATGGCATGGGTAATTGTGATGCCAAGTGTCATGGAGGATTGTGATGTCAAACGTAATGGAGCGTTGTGATGACAAGGTCTTGGTGCATTGTGATGACAAGGGCCATTGAGAAGTTTGATGACAAGGTCGTGAAGCATTGTGATGACAAGCGCATGTACCTTGCTATGACAGGGGTCATGGAGCATTGCGATTACAAATGCATGGAGAATAGTGATGACAAGAGCATGTAACATTGTGATGAGAAGTGTTTTGGAGCATTGTGATGACAAGGACGTGGAGAATTGTGATGACAAGGGACATGGAGCATTGTGAGGACCAGGGCATGGAGCACTGTGATGACAAGAACGTGCAGCATTGTGATGATAAGTCCATGGAAAATAGTGATGACGAGTGTCATGGAGCACTGTAATGATAAGGGGCATGGAGCATTGTGAGGAGAGCTGTCATGGAGTATTGTGGTGACAGGGGTCATGGAGCATTGTGATGACAATTGTCATGGAGCTTTCTGATGACAAGCTTGTGGAATATTGTGATGACAATGGCATGGAGCATTGTGATGGAAAGGGTATGGATCATTGTGATGAAAAAGGCATGGATCCTTTTCATGACAGGATTCAAGGAGCATTCCGAAGACAAGAGTCAGGGAGCATTGTGATGACAAGTGTATTGAGCATTGTGATGACAAAGGTCATGGAGCATTGAGATGACAAGGGCATGGAGTATGGTGATGACAGGCATCATAGAGCGTTGTGATGACAAGTCTTATGGAACATTGTGATCACACGTGTTTGGAGCATTGCGATGACAGAGTTCATGGATCATATTGATTTCAAGGAGCATGGATCTTTGTGATGAAAAGGGCATGAAGCAATGTGATCCCAAGATGCATGGAGGATTGTGATGACAATGGTAATGGAGGAATATGATGACAAACGCATGGAGCATTGTGATGAAAAGGTCATGTAGCGTTTTGCTGACAAAGGCATGGAGCATTGTGATGACAAGTGTCATGGAGCACTGTGATGACAAACATCACGTAGCATTGTGATTACAGGGGTCATGGAGCATTGGGATGACACGGCCAAGGATCATTGTGTTGACAAGTGTTATGGAGAATTTTGATGACAAGAGTCCCGGATCATTGTGTTTTCAGGGGTCATGGAGCGTTGTGATGACAGTGGTCATAGAGCATTGGGATGACAAGGGTCATGGAGCATTGTGATCATAAGGTCATGGAGCATTGGTCTGAAAATATTCATGGAGTATTGTGATGACAGGTGGCATGGAGCATTGCGATGACAAGGGAATGGAGCATTGTGATGACAATGTCCTGGAGCATTTAATGAGAAGACCATGGAGCCATGTGATGACAAGTCTCATGGAGCATTCTCACGAAAAGCGGCATGGAGCCTTGTGATTACTGTGGTCTTGGAGCATTGTGATGAATAGGGCATGGAGCATTGTGATGAAAAATGCATGGAGGCTTGCCATGACAGGGCTCCAAGAGCATATTGACATCAAGTGTCAGGGACCATTGTGATGAAAAGTGTATTGAGCATTGTGATGACAAGTGCATGGAGCATTGTGATGAGAAGTCCATGGAATATTCTGATGACATGCATCATGGAGCTTTGTGATTACAGTTGCAATAGGCATGGTGATTACAGGGGTCTTGGAGCATTGTGATGAAAAGGGCATGGAACATTGTGATGAGACGTACATGGATAATTGGGATGATGAGCGTCATGGGGTGTTGTGATGACAAGTGTTATGGAACATTGTGAGCACAAGGGTTTGGAGCATTGTGATGACAGAGGTCATGGAGCATTTTGAGTTCATTGTGATGACAAAATTATGAAGCATTACGATGAAGGGCATGGTGCATTGTGATGATAGGGTTCATGGAGCACTGAGATGAAAAGTTTCATGGAGCATTTTTATGACAGGGGTCTTGGAGCATTGTGATGACAAAGACATGGAACATTGTGATGAGAAGACCAAAGAGAATACTGATGACATGCGTCATTGGGCGTTGTGAGGACAAGTGTTATGGAACATTGTGATCACAAGGGATTGGAGCCTTGTGATGACAGAGGTCATGGAGCATTTTGAGTTCATTCTGATGACAATAGCATGAAGCACTATGATGATGGGCATGGTGCATTGTGATGACAGGGTTCATGGAACATTGAGATAAAAAGGGGCATGGAGCATTGTAGTTACAAGGGTCTTGGAGCTTAGTGATGACAAGGGCATGCAGCATTGTGATGAGAAGGCCTTGGAGGATTGTGATGACATGTGTCATGGAGCTTTGTGATGACAAGGGCATGGAGCATTGTGATGAGAAGACCATGGGTAATGGTGATGACGAGCGTCATGAGGCGTTGTGATGAAACGTGCTGGGAACATTGTGATCCCAAGGGTTTAGAGCATTGTGATGGCAGATGTCATGGAGCATTTTGATTTCATTTTGATTACTATAGCGTGAAGCAATATGATGATGGACATGTTGCATTGTGATTACAGGGTTCTTGGAGCATTGTGATGACAAGGGCATGGAGCATTGTGATGAGAAGGCCATGGAGCATTCTGATGACTTGTGTCATGGAGATTTTGATGACAAGGGCATAAAGCACTGTTGTAACAGTGGACTTAGAGCATTGTGATTACAAGTGTTATGGAGCCTTGTGATAAGAAGGCCGTGGAACATTGTGATGGCTGGGGTCATGGAGCATTGTTATGACAGTGGCAATGGAGCATTGTGATGACAAGAGCATGGAGCATTGGTCTGAAAAGTTTCATGGATTATTGTGATGAGAGTGGGCATGGAGCATTGTGATAACAAGGGCACGGAACACTGTGATACATGGGTCATGTAGGATTGTAACGACAAGGGAATGGAGAATTGTGATGACAAGAGCATGTAACATTGTGATGAGAAGTGTATGGAGCATTGTGATGACAACTCTCTTGAGCATTGTGATGACAAAGATCATGGATCACTGTGATGACATGTATCATGGAGCATTGTGATGAGTAGGTCATGGAGCATTGGGCTGAAAATATTCATGGAGTATTGTGGTGACAGGTGTCATGGATCCTTTTGATAGCAAGGGAATGGAGCATTGTGATGAAAAGGTCCTGGAGCATAGTGATGAGAAGACCATGGAGCCTTGTGATGACAAGTCTAATGGAGCATTCTGATGAAAAGGGGCATGGAGGATTGTGATTACAGGGCCCTGGAGCATTGTAATGACAAGAGCAAGGAGCTTTGCGATGAGAAGGCCATGGAGCATTCTCATGATTTGTGTCATGGTGTTTTGTGATGACAAGAGCATGGACCATTGTGATTGCAGGAGTCTTGGAGCTTTGTGATGACAAGGGTCATGGAACCTTGTGAGGAGAAGGCCGTGGGACATTATGATGGCAGGGGTCATGGAGCATTGTTATGACGGGTGTAATGGAGCATTGTGATGAAAAGGGCACGGAACATAGGTCTATAAAATTTCATGGATTATTGTGATGACAGTGGGTATGGAGCATTGTGATGACAAGGGCTCGGAACACTGTGATACATGGGTCATGGAGGATTGTAATGACATGGGCATGGAGCATTGTGATGAGAAGGGCATCGAGAATTGTGATGACAAGCGTCATGGAACTTTGTGATGACAAGGGCATGGAGCATATGATGAGAGGTTTCAGGGAGCATTGTGATGTCAATGGCATGGACCATTGTGATGCCAAGGGTCATGGATCTGTGTGATAACAAATGTCACGGAGCAGTTTGATGACAAGGGCATGGTGCATTGTGATGAGAAGGGCAGGGAGCATTGTGATGACAGGTGTTATGGAACATTATGATGTCATGGCTCATGGAGAATTGTGATGATAGGGGCATGTAGCATGGTGATGACAGGTCTCATGGAACATTGTGAGATGACAAGTGTTTTGAGTATTGTGATGACAAACATCTTGAATCATTGAGATGACAAGGGCATGGAGTAGTGTGATGACAGGCATCATGGAGCGTTGTGATGACAAGTGTTATGGAACATTGTGATCACATGGGTTTGGAGCATTGCGATGAAAGAGTCCATGGATCATATTGATTTCAAGGAGCATGGATCTTTGTGATGAAAAGGGCATGAAGCAATGTGTTTCCAAGATGCATGGAGTATTGTGATGACAATGGTAATGGAGGAATATGATGACAAGCGCATGGAGCTTTGTGATGAAAAGGTCATGTAGCGTTTTGCTGACAAAGGCATGGAGCATTGTGATGACAAGTGTCATGGAGCACTGTGATGACAAACATCACGTAGCATTGTGATTACAGGGGTCATGGAGCATTGGGATGACACGGCCAAGGATCATTGTGTTGACAAGTGTTATGGAGAATTTTGATGACAAGAGTCCCGGATCATTGTGTTTTCAGGGTTCATGGAGCGTTGTGATGACAGTAGTCATAGAGCATTGGGATGACAAGGGTCATGGAGCATTGTGATCATAAGGTCATGGAGCATTGGTCTGAAAATATTCATGGAGTATTGTGATGACAGGTGGCATGGAGCATTGTGATGACAAGGGAATGGAGCATTGTGATGACAATGTCCTGGAGCATTTAATGAGAAGACCATGGAGCCATGTGATGACAAGTCTCATGGACCATTCTCACGAAAAGCGGCATGGAGCATTGTGATTACTGTGGTCTTGGAGCATTGTGATGAATAGGGCATGGAGCATTGTGATGAAAAATGCATGGAGCCTTGCCATGACAGGGTTCCAAGAGCATATTGACATCAAGTGTCAGGGACCATTGTGATGAAAAGTGTATTGAGCATTGTGAAGCCAAACTCATGGAGCATTGTGATGAGAAGACCATGGATAATTTTGATGACGAGCGTCATGGGGCGTTGTGAGGACAAGTGTTATGGAACATTGTGATCACAAGGGATTGGAGCCTTGTGATGACAGAGGTCATGGAGCATTTTGAGTTCATTCTGATGACAATAGCATGAAGCACTATGATGATGAGCATGGTGCATTGTGATGACAGGGTTCATGGAACATTGAGACGAAAAGGGGCATGGAGCATTGTAGTTACAAGGGTCTTGGAGCTTTGTGATGACAAGGGCATGCAGCATTGTGATGAGAAGGCCATGGAGGATTCTGTTGACATGCGTCATGGAGCTTTGTGATGACAAGGGCATGGAGCATTGTGATGAGAAGACCATGGATAATGGTGATGACGAGCGTCATGAGGCGTTGTGATGAAAAGTGCTGGGAACATTGTGATCCCAAGGGTTTAGAGCATTGTGATGGCAGATGTCATGGAGCATTTTGATTTCATTTTGATTACAATAGCGTGAAGCAATATGATGATGGACATGTTGCATTGTGATTACAGGGTTCTTGGAGCATTGTGATGACAAGGGCATGGAGCATTGTGATGAGAAGGCCATGGAGCATTCTGATGACTTGTGTCATGGAGATTTTGATGACAAGGGCATAAAGCACTGTTGTAACAGTGGTCTTAGAGCGTTGTGATTACAAGGATTATGGAGCCTTGTGATAAGAAGGCCGTGGAACATTGTGATGGCTGGGGTCATGGAGCATTGTTAGGACAGTGGCAATGGAGCATTGTGATGACAAGAGCATGGAGCATTGGTCTGAAAAGTTTCATGGATTATTGTGATGAGAGTGGGCATGGAGCATTGTGATAACAAGGGCACGGAACACTGTGATACATGGGTCATGTAGGATTGTAACGACAAGGGAATGGAGAATTGTGATGACAAGAGCATGTAACATTGTGATGAAAAGTGTCATGGAGCATTGTGATGACAACTCTCTTGAGCATTGAGATGACAAAGATCATGGATCACTGTGATGACATGTGTCATGGAGCATTGTGATGAGTAGGTCATGGAGCATTGGGCTGAAAATATTCATGGAGTATTGTGGTGACAGGTGTCATGGATCCTTTTGATAGCAAGTGAATGGAGCATTGTGATGACAAGGTCGTGGAGCATAGTGATGAGAAGACCATGGAGCCTTGTGATGACAAGTCTAATGGAGCATTCTGATGAAAAGGGGCATGGAGCATTGTGATTACAGGGCCCTGGAGCATTGTAATGACAAGAGCAAGGAGCTTTGCGATGAGAAGGCCATGGAGCATTCTCATGATTTGTGTCATGGTGTTTTGTGATGACAAGGGCATGGACCATTGTGATTGCAGGCGTTTTGGAGCTTTGTGATGACAAGGGTCATGGAGCCTTGTGAGGAGAAGGCCGTGGGACATTATGATGGCAGGGGTCATGGAGCATTGTTATGACGGGTGTAATGGAGCATTGTGATGAAAAGGGCACGGAACATAGGTCTATAAAATTTCATGGATTATTGTGATGACAGTGGGTATGGAGCATTGTGATGACAAGGGCTCGGAACACTGTGATACATGGGTCATGGAGGATTGTAATGACATGGGCATGGAGCATTGTGATGAGAAGGGCATCGAGAATTGTGATGACAAGCGTCATGGAACTTTGTGATGACAAGGGCATGGAGCATATGATGAGAGGTTTCAGGGAGCATTGTGATGTCAATGGCATGGACCATTGTGATGCCAAGGGTCATGGATCTGTGTGATAACAAATGTCACGGAGCAGTTTGATGACAAGGGCATGGTGCATTGTGATGAGAAGGGCAGGGAGCATTGTGATGACAGGTGTTATGGAACATTATGATGTCATGGCTCATGGAGAATTGTGATGATAGGGGCATGTAGCATGGTGATGACAGGTCTCATGGAATATTGTGAGATGACAAGTGTTTTGAGCATTGTGATGACAAACATCTTGGATCATTGAGATGACAAGGGCATGGAGTAGTGTGATGACAGGCATCATGGAGCGTTGTGATGACAAGTGTTATGGAACATTGTGATCACATGGGTTTGGAGCATTGCGATGAAAGAGTCCATGGATCATATTGATTTCAAGGAGCATGGATCTTTGTGATGACAAGGGCATGAAGCAATGTGATTCCAAGATGCATGGAGGATTGTGATGACAATGGTAATGGAGGAATATGATGACAAGCGCATGGAGCATTGTGATGAAAAGGTCATGTAGCGTTTTGCTGACAAAGGCATGGAGCATTGTGATGACAAGTGTCATGGAGCACTGTGATGACAAACATCACGTAGCATTGTGATTACAGGTGTCATGGAGCATTGGGATGACACGGCCAAGGATCATTGTGTTGACAAGTGTTATGGAGAATTTTGATGACAGGAGTCCCGGATCATTGTGTTGTCAGGGGTAATGGAGCGTTGTGATGACAGTGGCCATGGAGCATTGGGATAACAAGGGTCATGGAGCATTGTGATCATAAGGTCATGGAGCATTGGGCTGAAAATGTTCATGGATTATTGTGATGAGAGATGTCATGGAGCATTGTGATGACAATGGAATGGAGCATTGTGATGACAATGTCCTGGATCATTTAATGAGAAGACCATGGAGCCATTTGATGACAAGTCTCATAGAGCATTCTCACGAAAAGCGGCATGGAGCATTGTGATTACTGTGGTCTTGGAGCATTTGATGAACAGGGTATGGAGCATTGTGATGAAAAAGGCATGGCGCCTTGTCATGACAGGGTTCCAAGAGCATATTGACATCAAGTGTCAGGGACCATTGTGATGACAAGTGTATTGAGCATGGTGATGCCAAAGCTCATGGAGCATTGTGATGAGAAGACCATGGATAATGGTGATGACGAGCTTCATTGGGCGTTGTGATGAAAAGTGCTATGGAACATTGTGATCCCAAGGGTTTAGAGCATTGTGATGGCAGATGTCTTGGAGCATTTTGATTTCATTTTGATTACAATAGCGTGAAGCAATATGATGATGGACATGTTGCATTGTGATGACAAGGTTCATGGAGCATTGAGATGAAAAGGGGCATGGAGCATTGTGATGACAGGGGTCTAGGAGCTTTGTGATGACAGAGGTCATGCATCATTTTGATTTCCTTGTGATGACAATAGCCTGAAGCTTTATGATGATGGGCATGGTCCATTGTGATGACAGGTGTAATGGAGCATTGAGATGAAAAGGGGCATGGAGCATTGTGTTTACAGGGGTATAGGAGAATTGTGATGACAAGAGCATGGAGCATTGTGATGAAAAGTGCTTGGAGCCTTTTCATGACATGTTTCAAGGACCATTCTGATGACGAGTGTCAGGGAGCATTGTGATGACAAAGATCATGGAGCACTGTGATGAAAGGTGTCATGGAGCATTGTGATGAGAAAGTCATGAGCATTGGGCTGAAAATATTCATGGAGTATTGTGGTGACAGGGTTCATGGATCCTTTTGATGGCAGGGGAATGGATCATTGTGATGACAAGGTCCTGGAGCATTGTGATGAGAAGACCATGGAGCCTTGTGATGACAAGTCTGATGGAGCATTCTGAAGAAAACGGACATGGGGCATTGTGATTACAGGACCCTGGATCATTGTAATGAAAAGAGCATGAGCTTTGTGATGAGAAGGCCATGGAGCATTCTCATGATTTGTGTCATGGTGTTTTGTGAGGACAAGGGCATGGACCATTGTCATTGCAGGCGTCTTGGAGCATTGTGATGACAAGTGTCATGGAGCCTTTTGAGGAGAAGGCCGTGGGACATTATGATGGCAGGGGTCATGGAGCATTGTTATGACGGGAGTAATGGAGCATTGTGATGAAAAGGGCACGGAACATAGGTCTATAAAATATCATGGATTATTGTGATGACAGTGGGTATGGAGCATTGTGATGACAAGGGCTCGGAACACTGTGATACATGGGGCAGGGAGGATTGTAATGACATGGGCATGGAGCATTGTGATGAGAAGGGGATCGAGAATTGTGATGACAAGCGTCATGGTGCTTTGTGATGACAAGGACATGGAGCAATATGATGAGACTTTTCAGGGAGCATTGTGATGACAATGGCATGGAGCATTGTGATGTCAAGGGTCATGGAGCTGTGTGATAACAAAAGTCATGGAGCAGTTTGATGACAAGAGCATGGTGCATTGTAATGAGAAGGGCAGGAAGCATTGTGATGACAGGTGTTATGGAACATTGTGATGTCAGGGCTCATGGAGCATTGTGATGATATGGGCATGGAGCATGGTGATGACAGGTGTCATGGAACAGTGTGAGATGACAAGTGTTTTGAGCATTGTGATGACAAACATCTTGGATCATTGAGATGACAACGTCATGGAGTAGTGTGATGACAGTCATCATGGAGCATTGTGATGAGTGTGTTATGGAACATTGTGTTCACAAGGGTTTGGAGCCTAGTGATGACAGAGGTCATGGATCATTTTGATTTCAAGTAGCATGGAACATTGTGATGACAAGGGCATGAAGCAATGTGATCCCAAGTTTCAGGGAGGATTGTGATGACAATGGTAATGGAGTATTGTGATGAGAATCACATGGAGCACTGGGATGACAAGGTCATGTAGCATTTTGCTGACAAAGGCATGGAGCATTGTGATGACAAGTGTCATGGAACATTGTGATAACAGTGGTCATAGAGCATTAGGATGACAAGAGCGTGGACCATTTTGATGAGAAGAGTCATGGAGCATTTTGATGACAAGAGCCACAGATCATTGTGTTGTCAGGGGTCATTGAGCGTTGTGATGACAGTGGTCATGGAGGATTGGGCTGAAAATGTTCTTGGAGCATTGTGAACACAAGGGAATGGAGCATTGTGGTGACAATATCCTGGAGCATTGTGCTGAGATGACCATGGAGTCTTTTGATGACAAGTCTCATGGAGCAACCTGATGGAAAGGGGCATGGAGCATTGTGATTACAGTTGTCTTGGAGCATTGTGATGACAAGAGCATGGAGCATTGTGATGAGAAGTCCATGGAACATTCTGATGACCTGCATCATGGAGCTTTGCGATGACAATTGCAAGAGGCATTGTGATTAGTGGGATCTTGGAGCATTGTGATGAAAAGGGCATGGATCATTGTGATGACAAAGGCATGGAGCCTTGTCATGACAGGGTTCAAGGAGCACCCTGACGACAAGTGTCAGGGAGCATTGTGATGAAAAGTGTATTGAGCATTGTGATGACAAAGGTCATGGAGCATTGTGATGAGAAGTCCATGGATAATTGGGATGACGAGCGTCATGGGGTGTTGTGATGACAAGAGTTATGGAACATTGTGTTCACAATGGTTTGAGGCATAGTGATGACAGAGGTCATGGAGCATTTTGATTTCATTGTGATGACAAAATCATGAAGCATTATGATGAAGGGCATGGTGCATTGTGATGATAGGGTTCATGGAGCACTGACATGAAAAGTGTCATGGAGCATCGTTATGACAGGGGTCTTGGAGCATTGTGATGACAAGGACATGGAGCATTGTGATGAGAAGGCCAAGGAGAATTCTGATGACATCCGTCATGGAGCTTCGTGATGACAAGGGCATAGAGCATTGTGATTACAGGGGTCTTGGAGCATTGAGATGAAAAGGGGCATGGTGCATTTTGATTACAGGGGTAATGGAGCATTGTGATGACAAGGGAATCGAGCATTGTGATGAAATAGGCATGGAACCTTTTCATGACAGGGTTCAAGGAGGATTTTGATGACAAGTGTCAGGGAGCATTGCGATGACAATAGTCATGAAGCACTGTGATGACAGGGCTAATGGAGCATTGTGATGAGAATGTCATGGAGCATTGGGCTGAAAATGTTCATGGAGTATTGTGATGAGAGGTGTCATGGACCCTTGTGATGACAAGGGATTGGAGCATTGAGATGAGAAGAACATGGAGCATTGTGATGACAAGTCTCATGGAGCATTCTGATGAAAAGGGGCATGGAGCATTGTGATTACAGGGGTCATGGAGCATTGTGATGACAATGGCATGGAGCAATTTGATGTGAAGGCCATGGAGCTTTCTGATGATATGTGTCATGGAGTTTTGTGATGAAAAGTGCATGGAGCATTGTGATTACATGGATCTTGTGGCACTGTGATGACAAAGGTCATGGAGCCTTGTGATGAAAAGGCCGTGGAACATTTTGATGGCATGGGTCATGGAGCATTGTTATGAAAATGGTAATGGAGCATTGTGATGACAAAGTCATGGAGCATTTTGATGAGAAGGGCATAGAGCTTTGTGATGACAAGCATCATGGAGCTTTGAGATGACAAAGTCATGGAGCAATGTGATGAGAGGGTTCATGGAGCATTATGATGACGATGGCATGGAGCATTGTGATGCCAAAGGTCATGGACCTTTGTGATGACAAATGTCATGTAGCATTTTGATGACAAGGGCATGGTGCATTGTGATGAGTAGGACAGAAAGCAATGTGATGACAGGGTCATGAGGCAGTTGGATGAAAAGTGTCATGGAACATTTTGATGACAGGTGTTATGGATCATTGTGATGTCAAGGGTCATCGAGCATTGTAATGAAAAGTGTCATGGTGCATTTTGACGACAGGGGTTATAGTACATTGTGATGTCAGGGGTCATGGAGCAGTGTGATGATAAGGGCATGTAGCCTTGTGATGACAGGGGTCATGGAACATTGTGATGACATGGGTGAGGTAGTATTGTGATGACTAGTGAGGGAACATTGTGATATCATTGGTGAGAGAGCATTTTGATGAGAATTGCATGGAGAAATTTGATGACAAGTTTTATGGAGCATTGTGATGACAAGCTTGTGGAGAATTGTGATGACAAGTGCATGGCATATTGTGATGACATATGTCATGGAGCATTGTGCTGACAAGCACATGGAGCATTTTGGTGACAATGGCATGGAGCATTGTGATGACAGAGGCATTACGAAATGGTCTGACAAGTTTCATGGATTATTGTGATGACAGTGGGCATGGCGAATTGTGATGACAAGGGCATGGAGCATTGTGAGGACAAGTTTGTGGAGTATTGTGAAGACAGGTGTCCGGGAGCATTGTGATGACATATGTTCTGGTCCATTGTGATGAGAATGGCATGGGTAATTGTGATGCCAAGTGTCATGGAGGATTGTGATGTCAAACGTAATGGAGCGTTGTGATGACAAGGTCTAGGTGCATTGTGATGACAAGGGCCATTGAAAAGTTTGATGACAAGGTCGTGAAGCATTGTGATGACAAGCGCATGTACCTTGCTATGTCAGGGGTCATGGAGCATTGCGATTACAAATGCATGGAAAATAGTGATGACAAGAGGATGTAACATTGTGATGAGAAGTGTTTTGGAGCATTGTGATGACAAGGACGTGGAGAATTTTGATGACAAGGGACATGGAGCATTGTGAGGACCACGGCATGGAGCCCTGTGATGACAAGAACGTGCAGCATTGTGATGATAAGTCCATGGATAATAGTGATGACGAGTGTCATGGAGCACTGTAATGGTAAGGGGCATGGAGCATTGTGAGGAGAGCTGTCATGGAGTATTGTGGTGACAGGGGTCATGGAGCATTGTGATGACAATTGTCATGGAGCTTTCTGATGACAAGCTTGTGGAATATTGTGATGACAATGGCATGGAGCATTGTGATGGAAAGGGTATGGATCATTGTGATGAAAAAGGCATGGAACCTTTTTATGACAGGATTCAAGGAGCATTCCGAAGACAAGAGTCAGGGAGCATTGTGATGACAAGTGTATTGAGCATTGTGATGACAAAGGTCATGGAGCATTGAGATGAGAACGTCATGGAGTATGGTGATGACAGGCATCATGGAGCGTTGTGATGACAAGTCTTATGGATCATTGTGATCACACGTGTTTGGAGCATTGAAATGACAGAGTTCCTGGATCATATTGATTTCAAGGAGCATGGATCTTTGTGATGAAAAGGGCATGAAGCAATGTGATCCCAAGATGCATGGAGGATTGTGATGACAATGGTAATGGAGGAATATGATGACAAACGCATGGAGCATTGTGATGAAAAGGTCATGTAGCGTTTTGCTGACAAAGGCATGGAGCATTGTGATGACAAGTGTCATGGAGCACTGTGATGACAAACATCACGTAGCATTGTGATTACAGGGGTCATGGAGCATTGGGATGACACGGCCAAGGATCATTGTGTTGACAAGTGTTATGGAGAATTTTGATGACAAGAGTCCTGGATCATTGTGTTTTCAGGGGTCATGGAGTGTTGTGATGACAGTGGTCATAGAGCATTGGGATGACAAGGGTCATGGAGCATTGTGATCATAAGGTCATGGAGCATTTGGCTGAAAATATTCATGGAGTATTGTGATGAAAGGTGGCATGGAGCATTGTGATGACAAGGGAAGGGAGCATTGTGATGACAATGTCCTGGAGCATTTAATGAGAAGACCTTGGAGCCATGTGATGACAAGTCTCATGGAGCATTCTCAGGAAAAGCGGCATGGAGCATTGTGATTACTGTGGTCTTGGAGCATTGTGATGAATAGGGCATGGAGCATTGTGATGAAAAAGGCATGGAGCCTTGCCATGACAGGGTTCCAAGAGCATATTGACATCAAGTGTCAGGGACCATTGTGATGAAAAGTGTATTGAGCATTGTGAAGCCAAACTCATGGAGCATTGTGATGAGAAGACAATGGATAATTTTGATGATGAGCGTCATGGGGCGTTGTGAGGAAAAGTGTTATGGAACATTGTGATCACAAGGGATTGGAGCCTTGTGATGACAGAGGTCATGGAGCATTTTGAGTTCATTCTGATGACAATAGCATGAAGCACTATGATGATGGGCATGGTGCATTGTGATGACAGGGTTCATGGAACCCTGAGATGTAAAGGGGCAAGGAGCATTGTAGTTACAAGGGTCTTGGAGCTTTGTGATGACAAGGGCATGGAGCATTGTGATGAGAAGGCCATGGAGGATTCTGATGACATGCGTCATGGAGCTTTGTGATGACAAGGGCATGGAGCATTGTGATGAGAAGACCATGGATAATGGCGATGACGAGCGTCATGAGGCGTTGTGATGAAAAGTGCTGGGAACATTGTGATCCCAAGGGTTTACAGCATTGTGATGGCAGATGTCATGGAGCATTTTGAATTCATTTTGATTACAATAGCGTGAAGCAATATGATGATGGACATGTTGCATTGTGATTACAGGGTTCTTGGAGCATTGTGATGACAAGGGCATGGAGCATTGTGATGAGAAGGAAATGGAGCATTCTGATGACTTGTGTCATGGAGATATTGATGACAAGGGCATGAAGCACTGTTATAACAGTGGTCTTAGAGCATTGTGATTAAAAGTGTTATGGAGCCTTGTGATAAGAAGGCCGTGGAACATTGTGATGGCTGGGGTCATGGAGCATTGTTATGACAGTGGCAATGGAGCATTGTGATGACAAGGGCATGGAACATTGGTCTGAAATGTTACATGGATTATTGTGATGCGAGTGGGCATGGAGCATTGTGATAACAAGGGCATGAAACACTGTGATACATGGGTCATGTAGGATTGTAACGACAAGGGCAGGGAGAATTGTGATGACAAGAGCATGTAACATTGTGATGAGAAGTGTCATGGAGCATTGTGATGACAAAGTTTAAGAGAATTGTGATGACAAGGGACATGGAGCATTGTGATGACCAGAGCATGGAGCATTGGTCTGACAAGTTTCATGGATTATTTGGATGACGAGTGTCAGGGAGCATTGTGATGACAACTCTATTGAGCATTGTGATGACAAAGATCATGGATCACTGTGATGACATGTGTCATGGAGCATTGTGATGAGTAGGTCATGGAGCATTGGGCTGAAAATATTCATGGAGTATTGTGGTGACAGGTGTCATGGATCCTTTTGATAGCAAGGGAATGGAGCATTGTGATGACAAGGTACTGGAGCATAGTGATGAGAAGACCATGGAGCCTTGTGATGACAAGTCTAATGGAGCATTCTGATGAAAAGGGGCATGGAGCATTGTGATTACAGGGCCCTGGAGCATTGTAATGACAAGAGCAAGGAGATTTGTGATGAGAAGGCCATGGAGCATTCTCATGATTTGTGTCATGGTGTTTTGTGATGACAAGGGCATGGACCATTGTGATTGCAGGCGTCTGGGAGCTTTGTGATGACAAGGGTCATGGAGCCTTGTGAGGAGAAGGCCGTGGGACATTATGATGGCAGGGGTCATGGAGCATTGTTACGACGGGTGTAATGGAGCATTGTGATGAAAAGGGCACGGAACATAGGTCTATAAAATTTCATGGATTATTGTGATGACAGTGGGTATGGAGCATTGTGATGACAAGGGCTCGGAACACTGTGATACATTGGTCATGGAGGATTGTAATGACATGGGCATGGAGCATTGTGATGAGAAGGGCATCGAGAATTGTGATGACAAGCGTCATGGAACTTTGTGAGGACAAGGGCATGGAGCATATGATGAGAGGTTTCAGGGAGCATTGTGATGACAATGGCATGGAGCATTGTGATGCCAAGGGTCATGGATCTGTGTGATAACAAATGTCAAGGAGCAGTTTGATGACAAGGGCATGGCACATTGTGATGAGAAGGGCAGGGAGCATTGTGATGACAGGTGTTATGGAACATTATGATGTCATGGCACATGGAGAATTGTGATGATAGGGGCATGTAGCATGGTGATGACAGGTCTCATGGAACATTGTGAGATGACAAGTGTTTTGAGCATTGTGATGACAAACATCTTGGATCATTGAGATGACAAGGGCATGGAGTAATGTGATGACAGGCATCATGGAGCATTGTGATGAGTGTGTTATGGAACATTGTGATCACAAGGGTTTGGAGCCTAGTTATGACAGAGGTCATGGATCATGTTGATTTCAAGGAGCATGGAACATTGTGATGACAAGGGCATGAAGCAATGTGATCCCAAGTTTCAGGGAGGATTGTGATGACAATGGTAAAGGAGAATTGTGATGAGAATCACATGGAGCACTGTGATGACAAGGTCATGTAGCATTCTGCTGACAAAGGCATGGAGCTTTGTGATGACAAGTGTCATGGAACATTGTGATAACAGGGGTCATAGAGCATTAGGATGACAAGAGCATGGACCATTTTGATGAGAAGAGTCATGGAGCATTTTGATGACAAGTGCCACAGTTCATTGTGTTGTCAGGGGTCATTGAGCATTGTGATGAGAGTGGTCATGGAGCATTGGGCTGAAAATGTTCTTGGAGCATTGTGAACACAAGGGAATGGAGCATTGTGGTGACAATATCCTGGAGCATTGTGCTGAGATGACCATGGTGTCTTTTGATGACAAGTCTCATGGAGCAAGCTAATGGAAAGGGGCATGGAGCATTGTGATTACAGTTGTCTTGGAGCATTGTGATGACAAGAGCATGGAGCATTGTGATGAGAAGTCCATGGAACATTCTGATGACATGCATCATGGAGCTTTGTGATGACAATGGCAAGAGGCATTGTGATTACAGGGGTCTTGGAGCATTGTGATGAAATGGGCATGGATCATTGTGATGACAAAGGCATGGAGCCTTGTCATGACAGGGTTCAAGGAACATACTGACGACAAGTGTCAGGGAGCATTGTGATGACAAGTGTCATGGAGCACTGTGATGACAAGCATCATGGAGCCTTGTGATAACCGGGATCTTGGAGCATTGTGATGAAAAGTGAATGCATCATTGTGATGAAAAAGGCATGGTGCCTTGTCATGACAGGTTTCAAGGAGCACCCAGACGACAAGTGTCAGGGAGCATTGTGATGAAAAGTGTAATGAGCATTGTGATGACAAAGGTCATGGAGCATTGTGATGAGAAGACCATGGATAATTGGGATGACGAGCGTCATGGGGCGTTGTGAAGACAAGTGTTATGGAACATTGTGATCACAAGGGTTTGGAGCATTGTGATGACAGAGGTCATGGAGCATTTTGATTTCATTGTGATGACAAAATCATGAAGCATTATGATGAAGGGCATGGTGCATTGTGATGATAGGGTTCATGGAGCACTGAGATGAAAAGTGTCATGAAGCATTGTTATGACAGGTATCTTGAAGCATTGTGATGACAAGGGCATGGAGCATTGTGATGAGAAGGCCAAGGAGAATTCTGATGACATGCGTCATGGATCTTCGTGATGACAAGAGCATAGATCATTGTGATTACAGGGGTCTTGGAGCATTGAGATGAAAAGGGGCGTGGAGCATTGTGATTACAGTGGTAAAGGAGCATTGTGATGACAAGGGAATTGAGAATTTTGATGAAATAGGCATGGAAGCTTTTCATGACAGGGTTCAAGGAGGATTCTGATGACAAGTGTCTGGGAGCATTGTGATGACAAAAGTCATGAAGCACTGTGATGACAGGGGTAATGGAGCATTGTGATGAGAAGACCATGGATAGTGGTGATGACTAGCGTCATGGGGCGTTGTGATGAAAAGTGTTATGGAACATTGAGATCTCAAGGCTTTAGAGCATTGTGATGGCAGATGTCATGGAGCATTTTGATTTCATTTTTGTTACAATAGCGTGAAGCAATATGATGATGGACATGTTGCATTGTGAATACAGGGTTCATGGAGCTTTGAGAGAAAATGTGGCATGGAGCTTTGTGATTACAGGGTTTTTGGAGCATTGTGATGACAAGGGCACGGAACACTGTGATACATGGGACATTTAGGATTGTAACGACAAGGGCATGGAGAATTGTAATGACAAGAGCATGTAACATTGTGATGAGAAGTGTCATGGAGCATTGTGATGACAAAGACGTAGAGAATTGTGATGACAAGGGACATGGAGCATTGTGATGACCAGAGCATGGAGCATTGGTCTGACAAGTTTCATGGATTATTGTGATGACAAATGTCATGGAGCATTTTAGATGACAATTGCGTGGGGCATTGTGATGGGAAGAGCAGGGAGCATTGTGATGACAAGGTTTATGGAGCATTGTAATGACAAGGTTGTGGAGCATTGTGATGACAAGCGCAAGTCACACTTTGATTCCATGGGTCATGGAGCACAGTGCTGACAAGGTCATTCAGCTTTGTTATGACAAGGGTCATGGAGCATTGAGATGAAAAGGGGCATGGAGCATTGTGATTACAGGGGTCTAGGAGCTTTGGATGACAGAGGTCATGGATCATTTTGATTTGATTGTGATGACAATAGCCTGAAGCATTATGATGATGGGCATTGTCCATTGAGATGACAGGTGTAATGGAGCATTGAGATGAAAAGGGGCATGGAGCATGGTGATTACAGTGGTATAGGAGCATTGTGATGACAAGAGCATGGAGCATTGTGATGAAAAGTGCTTGGAGCCTTTTCATGACATGTTTCAAGGAGCATTCTGAAGACGAGTGTCAGGGAGCATTGTGATGACAACTCTCTTTAGCATTGTGATGAAAAGTTCATGGAGCACTGTGATGACAGGAGTCATGGAGCATTGTGATGAGAAGGTCATGGAGCATTGGGCTGAAAATATTCATGGAGTATTGTGGTGAGAGGGTTCATGGATCCTTTTGATGGCAATGGAATGGAGCATTGTGATGACAAGGTCCTGGAGTATTGTGAAGAGAAGACCATGGAGCCTTGTGATGACAAGTCTAATGGAGCATTCTGATGAAAAAGGGCATGGAGCATTGTGATTACAGGGCCCTGGAGCCTTGTAATGACAAGAGCAAGGAGCATTGTGATGAGAAGGCCATGGAGCAGTCTCTTGATTTGTGTCATGGTGTTTTGTGATGACAAGGGCATGGACCATTGTGATTGCAGGCGTCTTGGAGCATTGTGATGACAAGGGTCATCGAGCCTTGTGAGGAGAAGGCCGTGGGACATTATGATGTCGCGGGTCATTGAGCATTGTTATGACGGGGGTAATGGAGCATAGTGATGAAAAGGTCACGGTACATAGGTCTATAAAATTTCATGGATTATTGTGATGACAGTGGGTATGGAACATTGTGATGACAAGGGTTCCAAACACTGTGATACATGGGTCATGGAGGATTGTAATGACATGGGCATGAAGCATTGTGATGAGAAGGGCATTGAGAATTGTGATGACAAGCGTCATGGAGCTTTGTGATGACAAGCGTCATGGAGCTGTGTGATAACAAATGTCATGGAGCAGTTTGATGACAAGGGCATGGTGCATTGTGATGAGAAGGGCAGGGAGCATTGTGATGACAGGTGTTATGGAACATTGTGATGTCAGGGCTCATGGAGCATTGTGATGATATGGGCATGTAGCATGGTGATGAGAGGTGTCATGGAACATTGTGAGATGACAAGTGTTTTGAGCATTGTGATGACATACATCTTGGATCATTGAGATGACAAGGGCATGGAGTAATGTGATGACAGGCATCATGGAGCATTGTGATGAGTGTGTTATGGAACATAGTGATCACAATGGTTTGGAGCATAGTGATGACAGATGTCATGGATCATTTTGATTTCAAGGGGCATGGAACATTGTGATGACAAGGGCATGAAGCAATGTGATCCCAAGTTTCAGGGAGGATTGTGATGACAATGGTAATGGAGTATTGTGATGAGAATCACATGGAGCACTGTGATGACAAGGTCATGTAGCATTTTGCTGACAAAGGCATGGAGCATTGTGATGAGAAGTGTCATGAAACCTTGTGATAACAGGGGACATAGAGCATTAGGATGACAAGAGCATGGACCATTTTGATGAGAAGAGTCATGGAGCATTTTGATGACAAGAGCCACAGATCATTGTGTGGTCAGGGGTCCTTGAGCGTTGTGATGACAGTGGTCATGGAGGATTTGGCTGAAAATGTTCTTGGAGCATTATGAACACAAGGGAATGGAGCATTGTGGTGACAATATCCTGGAGCATTTTGCTGAGTTGACCATGGAGTCTTTTGATGACAAGTCTCATTGAGCAACCTGATGGAAAGGAGCATGGAGCATTGTGATTACAGTTGTCTTGGAACACTGTGATGACAAGAGCATGGAGCATTGTGATGAGAAGTCCATGCAACATTCTGATGACCTTCATCATGGAGCTTTGTGATGACAATGGCTAGAGGCATGCTGATTACAGGGGTCGTGGAGCATTGTGATGAAAACGGCATGGATCATTGTGATGACAAAGGCATGGAGCCTTGCCATGACAGGGTTCAAGGAGCATACTGACGACAAGTGTCAGGGAGCATTGTGATGAAAAGTGTATTGAGCATTGTGATGACAGAGATCATGGAGCATTGTGATGAGAAGACCATGGATAAACGTGATGACGAGCGTCATGGGGTGTTGTGATGACAAGTGTTATGGAACATTTTGATCACAAGGGTTTGGAGCATTGTGATGACAGAGGTCATGGGGCATTTTGATTTCATTGTGATGACAAAATCATGAAGTATTATGATGAAGGGCATGGTGCATTGTGATGATAGGGTTCATGGAGCACTGAGATGAAAAGTGTCATGGAGCATTGTTATGACAGGTGTCTTGGAGCAATGTGATGACAAGGGCATGGAGCATTTTGATGAGAAGGCTAGGAGAATTCTGATGACATGCGTCATGGAGCTTCGTGATGACAAGGGCATAGAACATTGTGATTACTGGGGTCTTGGAGCATTGAGATGAAAAGGGGCACGGATCTTTGTGATTACAGGAGTAAAGGAGCATTGTGATGGAAAGGCAATCGAGCATTGTGATGAAATAGGCATGGAACCTTTTCATGACAGTGTTCAAGGAGGATTCTGATGACAAGTGTCAGGGAGCATTGTGATGACAAAAGTCACGAAACACTGTGATGACAAGGCTAATAGAGCATTGTGATGAGAAGGTCATGGAGCATTGGGCTGAAAATGTTCATGGAATATTGTGATGACCGGAGTCATGGAGCATTGTGATGACAAGCAATGGAGCATTGAGATGAGTAGACCATGGAGCCTTGTGATGACAAGTCTCATGGAGCATTCTGATGAAAAGGGGCATGGAGCATTGTGATTCCAGGGGTCTTGGGGCACTGTGATGACAATGGTCATGGAGCCTTGTGATGAAAAGGCCGTGGAACATTTTGATGGCATGCGTCATAGAGAATTGTTATGACAGTGGTAAAGGAGCATTGTGATGACAAAGGCATGGAGCATTTTGATGAGTAAGGCATCGAGCATGGTGATGACAAGCATCATGGAGCTCTGAGATGACAAATTCATGGAGCAATGTGATGAGAGCGTTCATGGAGAATTGTGAGGACAATGGCATGGAGCATTGTGAAGCCAAAGGTCATGGACCTCTGTGATGACAAATGTCATGTAGCATTTTGATGACAAGGGCAGGGTGCATTGCGATGAGTAGGACAGAGAACAATGTGATGACAATGTCATGGAGAAGTTGGATGAAAAGTGTCATGGAACATTTTGGTGACAGTGGTTATGGATCATTGTGATGTCTAGGGTCATCGAGCATCGTGATGAAAAGGGTCGTGGTGCATTTTGATGACAGGGGTTATAGTACATTGTGACGTCAGGGGTCATGGAGCACTGTGATGATAAGGGCATGTAGCATTGTGATGACAGGGGTCATGGAACATTGTGATGACATGGTTGAGGGGGTATTGGGATGACTAGTGATGGAACATTGAGATATCAGTGGTGAGAGAGCATTTTGATGAGAATTGCGTGGAGAATTTTGATGACAAGATTTATGGAGCATTGTGATGACAAGCTTGTGTAGAATTGTGATGACAAGCGCATGGCATATTGTGATGACATGTGTCATGGAGCATTGTGCTGACAAGCACATGGAGCATTGTGGTGACAATGGAATGGAGCATTGTGATGACAGAGGCATGACGAATTGGTCTGACAAGTTTCATGGATTATTGTGATGACAGTGGGCATGGCGAATTGTGATGACAAGGGCATGGAGCATTGTGAGGACAAGTTTGTGGAGTATTGTGAAGACAGGTTTCCGGGAGCATTGTGATGACATAAGTTCTGGTCCATTGTGATGAGAATTGCATGCAGACTTGTGATGCCAAGTGTCATGGAGGATTGTGATGTCAAACGTAATGGAGCATTGTGATGACAAGGCCTTGGAGCATTGTGATGACAAGGGCAAGGAGCATTGTGATGACAATGGCCATTGAGAATTTTGATGACAAGGTCGTGAAGCATTGTGATGACAAGCGCATGTACCTTGCTATGACAGGGGTCATGGAGCATTGAGATTACAAATGCATGAAGAATGGTGATGACAAGGGCATGCAACATTATGCTGAGAAGTGTTTTGGAGCATTGTGATGACAATGACGTGGAGAATTGTGATGAAAAGGGACATGGAGCATTTTGAGGACCAGGGCATGGAGCACTGTTATGACAAGAACGTGGAGCATTGTGATGAGAAGTCCATGTTTAATTGTGATGACGAGTGTCATGGAGCACTATAATGAAAAGGGGCATGGAGCATTGTGAGGACAGGTGTCATGGAGCATGGTGGTGACAGGGGTCATGGAGCATTGTGATGTTAAATGTCATGAAGCCTTCTGATGACAAGCTTGTGGAGTATTGTGATGATAATGGCATGGAGCATTGTGATGGAAAGGGCATGGATCATTGTGATGAAAAATGCATGGATCCTTTTCATGACAGGATTCAAAGAGCATTCCAACCACAAGTGTCAGGGAGCATTGTGATGACACGTGTATTGAGCATTGTGAGGAGAAAGTTCATGGAGCATTGAGATGACAAGGGTATGTAGTATTGTGATGACAGGCATCATGGAGCGTTGTGATGACAAGTGTT
Source organism: Mesoplodon densirostris (assembly GCF_025265405.1). Lineage (NCBI taxonomy): Eukaryota > Metazoa > Chordata > Mammalia > Artiodactyla > Ziphiidae > Mesoplodon > Mesoplodon densirostris. The sequence continues at coordinate 7,254,992 of NC_082682.1, forward strand.
ATGGAACATTGTGATCACACGGGTTTGGAGCATTGCGATGACAGAGTTCATGGAGCACATTGATTTCAAGGAGCATGGATCTTTGTGATGACAAGGGCATGAAGCAATGTGATCCCAAGATGCATGGAGGATTGTGATGACAATGGTAATGGAGGAATGTGATGACAAACGCATGGAGCATTGTGATGAAAAAGTCATGTAGCGTTTTGCTGACAAAGGCATGGAGCATTGTGATGACAAGTGTCATGAAGCACTGTGATGACAAATGTCACGAAGCATTGTGATTACAGGGGCCATGGAGCATTGGGATGACACGGCCAAGGATCATTGTGTTGACAAGTGTTATGGAGAATTTTGATGACAAGAGTACCGGATCATTGTGTTGTCAGAAGTCATGGAGCGTTGTGATGACATTGGTCATGAAGCATTGGAATGACAAGGGTCATGGAGCATTGTGATCATAAGGTCATGGAGCATTGGGCTGAAAATGTTCATGGAGTATTGTTTTGAGAGGTGTCATGGAGCATTGTGATGACAATGACCTGGAGCATTTAATGAGAACACCATGGAGCCATGTGATGACAAGTCTCATGGAGCGTTCTCACGAAAAGCGGCATGGAGCATTGTGATTACTGTGGTCTTGGAGCATTGTGATGAATAGGGCATGGAGCATTGTGATGAAAAAGGCATGGAGCATTGCCATGACAGGGTTCCAAGAGCATATTGACATCAAGTGTCAGGGACCATTGTGATGACAAGTGTATTGATCATAGTGATGCCAAAGCTCATGGAGCATTGTGATGAGAAGACCATGGATAATTTTGATGACTAGAGTCATGGGGCATTGTGAGGACAAGTGTTATGGAACATTGTGATCACAAGGGATTGGATCCTTGCGATGACAGAGGTCATGGAGCATTTTGAGTTCATTCTGATGACAATAGCATGAATCAATATGATGATGGGCATGGTGCATTGTGATGACAGGGTTCATGGAGCATTTAGATGAAAAGTGGCATGGAGCGTTGTGATTACAGGGTTCTTGGAACATTGTGATGACAAGGGCATGGAGCATTGTGATGAGAAGGCCATGGAGCCTTCTGATGACCTGTGTCATGGAGATTTTGATGACAAGGGCATGAAGCATTGTTGTAACAGGGATCTTAGAGCATTGTGATTACAAGGGTCATGGAACCTTGTGATAAGAAGGTCGTGGAACATTGTGATGGCTGGGGTCATGGAGCATTGTTATGACAGTGGCAATGGAGCATTGTGATGCCAAGGGCATGGAGCATTGGTCTGAAATGTTTCATGGATTATTGGGATGAGAGTGGGCATGGAGCATTGTGATGACAAGGGCACGGAACACTGTGATACATGGGTCATGTAGGATTGTAACGACAAGGGCATGGAGAATTGTGATGACAAGAGCATGTAACATTGTGATGAGAAGTGTCATGGAGCATTGTGATGACAAAGACGTAGAGAATTGTGATGACAAGGGACATGGAGCATTGTGATGACCAGAGCATGTAGCATTGGTCTGACAAGTTTCATGGATTATTGTGATGACAAATGTCATGGAGCATTTTAGAAGACAAGGGTGTGGGGCATTGTGATGGGAAGAGCAGAGAGCCTTGTGATGACAAGTTTTATGGAGCATTGTGATGACAAGGTTGTGGAGCATTGTGATGACAAGCACAAGTCACATTTTGATGCCATGGGTCATGGAGCACTGTGCTGACAAGGGCATGCAACTTTTGATGACAAGGTTCATGGAGCATTGAGACGAAAAGGGGCATGGAGCATTGTGATGACAGGGGTCTAGGAGCTTTGTGATGACAGAGGTCATGGATCATTTTGAATTCCTTGTGATGACAAGTGCCTGAATCATTATGATGATGGGCATGGTCCATTGTGATGACAGGTGTAATGGAGCATTGAGATGAAAAGGGGCATGGAGCATTGTGATTACAGGGGTATAGGAGCATTGTGATGACAAGAGCATGGAGCATTGTGATGAAATGTTCTTGGAGCCTTTTCATGACATGTTTCCAGGAGCATTCTGATGACGAGTGTCAGGGAGCATTGTGATGACAACTCTGTTTAGCATTGTGCTGACAAAGATCAAAGAGCACTGTGATGACAGGTGTCATGGAGCATTGTGATGAGAAGGTCATGGAGCATTGGGCTGAAAATATTCATGGAGAATTGTGGTGACAGTGGTCATGGATCCTTTTGTTGGCAAGGGAATGGAGCATTGTGATGACAAGGTCCTGGAGCATTGTGATGAGAAGGCCATGGAGCCTTGTGATGACAAGTCTAATGGAGCATTCTGATGAAAAGAGGGACGGAACATTGTGATTACAGGGACCTGGAGCATTGTAATGACAAGGGCAAGGAGATTTGTGATGAGAAGGCCATGGAGCATTCTCATGATTTGTGTCATGGTGTTTTGTGATGACAAGGGCATGGACCATTGTGATTACAGGTGTCTTGGAGCATTGTGACGACAAGGGTCATGGAGCCTTGTGAGGAGAAGGCCGTGGGACATTATGATGGCAGTGTTCATAGAGCATTGTTATGACAGGGGTAATGGAGCATTGTGATTAAAAGAGCACGGAACATAGGTCTATAAAATTTCATGGATTATTGTGATGACAGTGGGTATGGAGCATTGTGATGACAAGGGCTCGGAACACTGTGATACATGGGTTATTGAGGATTGTAATGACATGGGCATGTAGCATTGTGATGAGAAGTGCATCGAGAATTGTGATGACAAGCGTCATGGAGCTTTGTGATGACAAGGGCATGGAGCAATATGATGAAAGGTCTCAGGGTGCATTGTGATGACAATGGCATGGAGCATTGTGATGCCAAGGGTCATGGAGCTGTGTGATAACAAATGTCATGGAGCTGTTTGATGACAAGGGCATTGTGCATTGTGATGAGAATGGCAGGGATCATTGTGATGACAGGTATTATGGAACATTGTGATGTCAGGGCTCATGGAGCATTGTGATGATATGGGCATGTAGCATTGTGATGACAGGTGTCATGGAACAGTGTGAGATGACAAGTGTTTTGAGCATTGTGATGACATACATCTTGGATCATTGAGATGACAAGGGCATGGAGTAATGTGATGACAGGCATCATGGAGCATTGTGATGAGTGTGTTATGGTACATAGTGATCACAAGGGTTTGGAGCCTAGTGATGACAGAGGTCATGGATCATTTTGATTTCAAGGAGCATGGAACATTGTGATGACAAGGGCAAGAAGCAATGTGATCCCAAGTTTCAGGGAGGATTGTGATGACAATGGTAATGGAGTATTGTGATGAGAATCACATGGAGCACTGGGATGACAAGGTCATGTAGCATTTTGCTGACAAAGGCATGGAGCATTGTGATGAGAAGGCCAAGGAGAATTCTGATGACATGCGTCATGGAGCTTCGTGATGACAAGGGCATAGAGCATTTTGATTACATGGGTCTTGGAGCATTGAGAAGAAAAGGGACATGGAGCATTGTGATTACAGGGGTATTGGAGCATTGCGATGACAAGGGAATCGAGCATTGTGATGAAATAGGCATGGAACCTTTTCATGACACGGTTCAAGGAGGATTCTGATGACAAGTGTCAGGGAGCATTGTGATGACAAAAGTCATGAAGCACTGTGATGACAAGGATATTGGAGCATTGTGATGAGAATTTCATGGAGCATTGGGCTGAAAATCCTCATGGAGTATTGTGATGACAGGAGTCAGGGAGCATTGTGATGACAAGGGAATGGAGCATTGAGATGACAAGACCCTGGAGCATTGTGATGAGAAGACCATGGAGCATTCTGATGAAAAGTGGCATGGAGCATTGTGATTACAGGGGTCTTGGAGCATTGTGATGACAATGGCATGGAACAATTTGATGTGAAGGCCAAGGAGGTTTCTGATGATATGTGTCATGGAGTATTGTGATGAAAAGGGCATGGAGCATTGTGATTACAGGGGTCTTGGGGCACTGTGATGACAATGGTCATTGAGCCTTCTGATGCAAAGGCCTTGATGGCAGGGGTCATGGAGCATTCTTATGACAGTGGTAATGGAGCATTGTGATGACAAAGGCATGGAGCATTTTGATGTGAAGGGCATCGAGCATTGTGATAACAAGCATCATGGAGCTTTGAGATGACAAAGTCATGGAGCAATGTGATGAGTGGGATCATGGAGAATTGTGATGACAACGGCATGGAGCATTGTGATGCCAAAGGTCATGGACCTTTGTGATGACAAAGGTCATGGAGCATTTTGCTGACAAGGGCATGGTGCACTGTGATGAGTAGGACAGAGAGCAATGTGATGACAGGGTCATGGAGCAATTGGATGAAAAGTGTCATGGAACATTTTGATGACAGGGGTTATGGATCATTGTGATGTCAAGGGTCATCGAGCATTGTGATGAAAAGGGTCATGGTGCATTTTTTGACAGGTGTTATAGAACATTGTGATGTCAGGGGTCATGGAGCAGTGTGATGATAAGGGCATGTAGCATTGTGATGACAGGGGTCATGGAACATTGTGATGACATGTTTGAGGGAGTATTGGGATGACTAGTGATGGAACATTGGGATATCAGTGGTGAGAGAGCATTTTGATGAGAATTGCATGGAGAAATTTGATGACAAGATTTATGGAGCATTGTGATGACAAGCTTGTGGAGAATTGTGATGACAAGTGCATGGCATATTGTGATGACAGGTGTCATGGTGCATTGTGCTGACAAGCACATGGAGCATTTTGGTGACAATGGCATGGAGCATTGTGATGACAGAGGCATTACGAATTGGTCTGACAAGTTTCATGGATTATTGTGATGACAGTGGGCATGGCAAATTGTGATGACAAGGGCAGGGAGCATAGTGATGAAAAGTTTATGGAGTATTGTGAAGACAGGTGTCCGGGAGCATTGTGATGACATATGTTTTGGTCCATTGTGATGAGAATGGCATGGAGAATTGTGATGCCAAGTGTCATGGAGGATTGTGATGTCAAACGTAATGGAGGGTTGTGATGACAAGGTCTTGGTGCATTGTGATGACAAGGGACATTGAGAAGTTTGATGACAAGGTCATTAAGCATTGTGATGACAACCACATGTACCTTGCTATGACAGGGGTCATGGAGCATTGCGATTAAAAATGCATGGAGAATGGTGATGACAAGTGCATGTAACATTTTGATGAGAAGTGTTTTGAAGCATTGTGATAACAAGGACGTGGAGAATTGTGATGACAAGGGACATGGAGCATTGTGAGGACCAGGGCATGGAGCACTGTGATGACAAGACCGTGGAGCATTGTGATGAGAAGACCATGGATAATAGTGATGACGAGTGTCATGGAGCACTGTAATGACAAGGGGCATTGAGCATTGGGAGGACAGGTGTCATGGAGTATTGTGATGACAGGGGTCATGGTGCATTGTGATGACAAGTGTCATGGAGCATTCTGAGGACAAGCTTGTGGAGTATTGTGATGACAATGGCATGGATCATTGTGATGGAAAGGGCATGGATCATTGTGATGAAAAAGGCATGGATCCTTTTCATGACAGGATTCAAGGAACATTCCGACGACAAGTGTCAGGGAGCATTGTGATGACAAGTCTACTGAGCATTGTGATGACAAAGGTCATGGAGCATTGAGATGACAATGTCATGGAGTATTGTGATGACAGGCGTCATGGAGCGTTGTGATGACAAGTGTTATGGAACATTGTGATCACACGGGTTTGGAGCATTGCGATGAAAGAGTTCAAGGATCATATTGATTTCAAGGAGCATGGATCTTTGTGATGACAAGGGCATGAAGCAATGTGATCCCAAGATGCATGGAGGATTGTGATGACAATGGTAATGGAGGAATGTGATGACAAGCGCATGGAGCATTGTGATGAAAAGGTCATGTAGCGTTTTGCTGACAAAGGCATGGAGCATTGTGATGACAAACATCACGTAGCATTGTGATTACAGGGGTCATGGAGCATTGGGATGACACGGCCCAGGATCATTGTGTTGACAAGTGTTATGGAGAATTTTGATGACAAGAGTCCAGGATCATTGTTTTGTCAGGGGTCATGGAGCGTTGTGATGACAGTGGTCATGGAGCATTGGGATGACAAGTGTAATGGAGCATTTTGATCATAACGTCATGAAGCTTTGGGCTGAAAATGTTCATGGAGTATTGTGATGGGAGGTTTCATGGAGCATTGTGATGACAAGGGAATGGAGCATTGTGATGACAATGTCCTGGAGCATTTAATGAGAAGACCATGGAGCCATGTGATGACAAGTCTCATGGAGCATTCTCACGAAAAGTGGCATGGAGCATTGTGATTACTGTGGTCTTGGAGCATTGTGATGAATAGGGCATGGAGCATTATGATGAAAAAGGCATGGAGCCTTGCCATGACAGGGTTCCAAGAGCATATTGACATCATGTGTCAGAGACCATTGTGATGACAAGTGTATTGAGCATGGTGATGCCAAAGCTCATGGAGCATTGTCATGAGAAGACCATGGATAATTTTGATGACGAGTGTCATGGGGCATTGTGAGGACAAGTGTTATGGAACATTGTGATCACAAAGGAGTGGAGCCTTTTGATGACAGAGGTCATGGAGCATTTTGAGTTCATTCTGATGACAATAGAATGAAGCACTATGACGATGGGCATGGTGCATTTTGATGACAGGGTTCATGGAGGATTCGGATGACAAGTGTCAGGGAGCATTGTGATGACAAAAGTCATGAAACACTGTGATGACAAGGATAATGGAGCATTGTGATGAGAAGTTCATGGAGCATTGTGATAACAGGGGTCATAGAGCATTAGGATGACAAGAGCACGGATCATTTTGATGAGAAGAGTCATGGAGCATTTTGATGACAAGAGCCACAGATCATTGTGTTGTCAGGGGTCATTGAGCGTTGTGATGACAGTGGTCATGGAGGATTGGGCTGAAAATGTTCTTGGAGCATTGTGAACACAAGGGAATGGAGCATTTTGGTGACAATATCCTGGAGCATTGTGATGAGGTGACCATGGAGTATTTTGATGACAAGTCTCATGGAGCATGCTGATGGAAAGGCGCATGGAGCATTGTGATTACAGTTGTTTTGGAGCATTGTGATGACAAGAGCATGGAGCATTGTGATGAGAAGTCCATGGAACATTCTGATGACCCACATCATGGAGTTTTGTGATGACAATGGCAAGAGGCATTGTGATTACAGGGGTCTTGGAGCATTGTGATGAAAAGGGCAGGGATCATTGTGATGACAAAGGCATGGAGCCTTGCCATGACAGGGTTCAAGGAGCCTACTGACGACAAGTGTCAGGGAGCATTGTGATGAAATGTGTAATGAGCATTTTGATGACAATGGTCATGGAGCATTGTGATGAGAAGACCATGGATAATTGGGTTGACGAGCGTCATGGGGCGTTGTGATGACAAGTGTTATGGAACATTGTGATCACTAGGGTTTGGAGCATTGTGATGACAGAAGTCATAGAGCATTTTGATTTCATTGTGATAACAAAATCATGAAGATTATGATGAAGGGCATTGAGCATTTTGATGATAGGGATCATGGAGCACTGAGATGAAAAGTGTCATGGAGCATTGTTATGACAGGTGTCTTGGAGCATTGTGATGACAAGGGCATGGAGTATTGTGATGAGAAGGCCAAGGAGAATTCTGATGACATGCGTCATGGATCTTCGTGATGACAAGGGCATAGAGCATGGTGATTACAGGGGTCTTGGAGCATTGAGAAGAAAAGGGGCATGGGACATTTTGATTACAGGGGTATTGGAGCCTTGTGATGACAAGGGAATCGAACATTGTGATGAAATAGCCATGGAAACTTTTAATGACATGGTTCAAGGAGGATTCTGATGACAAGTGTCAGGGAGCATTGTAATGACAAAAGTCATGAAGCACTGTGATGACAAGGACAATGGAGCATTGTGATGAGAAGTTCATGGAGCATTGGGTTGAAAATGTTCATGGAGTATTGTGATGACTGCAGCCATGGAGCATTGTGATGACAAGCGAATGGAGCATTGTGATGACAATGTCATGGAGCATTTAATGAGAAGATCATGTTGCCATGTGATGACAGGGTCATGGAGCAATTGGATGAAAAGTGTCATGGAACATTTTGATGACAGTGGTTATGGATCATTGTGATGTCAATGGTCATCGAGCATTGTGATGAAAAGTGTCATGGTGCATTTTGATGACAGGTGTTATAGAACATTGTGATGTCAAGGGTCATGGAGCAGTGTGATGATAAGGGCATGTAGCATTGTGATGACAGGGGTCATGGAACATTGTGATGACATGGTTGAGGGAGTATTGGGATGACTAGTGATGGAACATTGTGATATCAGTGGTGAGAGAGCATTTTGATGAGAATTGCATGGAGAAATTTGAGGACAAGATTTATGGAGCATTGTGATGACAAGCACATGGAGCATTGTGGTGACAATGGCATGGAGCATAGTGATGACAGAGGCATGACGAATTGGTCTGACAAGTTTCATGGATTATTGTGATGACAGTGAGCATGGCGAATTGTGGTGACAAGGGCATGGAGCATTGTGATGACAAGTTTATGGATTATTGTGAAGACTGGTGTCCGGGAGCATTGTGATGACATATGTTCTGGTCCATTGTGATGAGAATGGCATGGGTAATTGTGATGACAAGTGTCATGGAGGATTGTGATGTCAAACGTAATGGAGCGTTGTGATGACAAGGTCTTGGAGCATTGTGATGAAAACGGCAAGGAGCATTGTGATGACAAGGGCCATTGAGAAGTTTGATGACAACGTTGTGAAGCACTGTGATTAAAACAGCATGTTCCTAACTACGACAAGTGTCATGGAGCATTGAGGTTACAAATGCATGGAGAATGGTGATGAGAAGAGCATGTAACATTGTGATGAGAAGTGTTTTGGAGCATTGTGATAACAAGGACGTGGAGAATTGTAATGACAAGGGACATGGAGCATTGAGAGGACCAGGGCATGGAGCACTGTGATGACAAGACCGTGGAGCATTGTGATGAGAAGACCATGGATAATTGTGATGACGAGTGTCATGTAGCACTGTAATGATAATGGGCATGGAGCATTGTGAGGACAGGTGTCATGGAGCATTGTGATGACAGGGGTCAGGGAGCATTGTGATGACAAGTGTCATGGAGCATTCTGAGGACAAGCTTGTGGAGTATTTTGATGACAATGTCATGGAGCATTGTGATGGAAAGGGCATGGATCACTGTGATGAAAAAGGCATGGATGCTTTTCATGACAGGATTGAAGGAGCATTCTGACGACAAGTGTCAGGGAGCACTGTGATAACAAGTGTATTGAGCATTGTGATGGCAAATGTCATGGAGCATTGAGATGACAAGGGCATGGAGTATTGTGATGACAGGCATCATGGAGCGTTGCGATGACAAGTCTTATGGAACATTGTGATCACACGGGTTTGGAGCATTGCGATGACAGAGTTCATGGATCATATTGATTTCAAGGAGCATGGATCTTTGTGATGACCAGGGCATGAAGCAATGTGAACCCAAGATGCATGGAGGATTGTGATGACAATGGTAATGGAGGAATGTGATGACAAGTGAATGGAGCATTGTGATGAAAATGTCATGTAGCGTTTTGCTGACAAAGGCATGGAGCATTGATATGACAAGTGTCATGGAGCACTGTGATGACAAACATCACGTAGCATTGTGATTACAGGGGTTATGGAGCATTGAGATGACACGGCCAATGATCATTCTGTTGACAAATTTTATGGAGAATTTTGATTACAAGGGTCTCGGATCATTGTGTTGTCAGAAGTCATGGAGTGTTGTGATGAGAGTGGTCATGGAACATTGGGATGACATGGGTCATGGAGCATTGTGATCATAATGTCATGGAGCATTGGGCTGAAAATGTTCATGGAATATTGTGATGACAGGTGTCATGGAGCATTGTGATGACAAGGGAATGGAGCATTATGATGACAATGTCCTGGAGCTATAATGAGAAGACCATGGAGCCATGTGATGACAAGTCTCATGGAGCATTCTCACGAAAAGCGGCATGGAGCATTGTGATTACTGTGGTCTTGGAGCATTGTGATGAATAGGGCATGGAGCATTGTGATGAAAAAGGCATGGAGCCTTGCCATGACAGCGTTCCAAGAGCATATTGACATCAAGTGTCAGGTACCATTGTGATGACAAGTGTATTGAGCATGGTGATGCCAAAGCTCATGGAGCATTGTGATGAGAAGACCATGTATAATTTTGATGACGAGCGTCATGGGGCGTTGTGAGACAAGTGTTATGGAACATTGTGATCACAAGGGATTGGAGCCTTGTGATGACAGAGGTCATGGAGCATTTTGAGTTCATTCTGATGACAATAGCATAAAGCACTATGATGATGTGCATGGTGCATTGTGATGACAGGGTTCATAGAGCATTGAGATGAAAAGTGGCATGGAGCATTGTGATTACAGGGTTCTTGGAGCATTGTGATGACAAGGGCTTGGAGCATTGTGATGAGAAGGCCATGGAGCCTTCTGATGACCTGTGTCATGGAGATTTTGAAGACAAGGGCATGAAGCATTGTTGTAACAGGTGTCTTAGAGCATTGTGATTGCAAGGGTTATGGAGCCTTGTGATAAGAAGGCCGTGGAACATTGTGATGGCTGGGGTCATGGCGCATTGTTATGACAGTGGCAATGGAGCATTGTGATGCCAAGGGCATGGAGCACTGGTCTGAATAATTTCATGGATTATTGTGATGAGAGTGGGCATGGAGCATTGTGATGACAAGGGCATGGAACACTGTGATACATGGGTCTTGTAGGATTGTAACGACAAGGGCATGGAGAATTGTGATGACAAGAGCCTGTAACATTGTGATGAGAAGTGTCATGGAGCATTGTGATGACAAAGATGTAGAGAATTGTGATGACAAGTGACATGGAGCATTGTGATGACCAGAGCATGGACCATTTGTCTGACAAGTTTCATGGATTATTGTGATGACAAATGTCATGGAGCATTTTGATGACAAGGGTGTGTTGCCTTGTGATGGGAAGAGAAGGGAGCATTGTGATGACAAGGTTTGTGGAGCATTGTGATTACAAGCGCAAGTCACATTTTGATGCAATGGGTCATGGAGAACTGTGCTGACAAGGGTATGCAGCTTTGTGATGACATGGATCATGGATCATTGAGATGAAAAGGTGCATGGAACATTGTGATTACAGTGGCTTAGGAGCTTTTGATGACAGAGGTCATGGATCATTTTGATTTGCTTGTGATGACAATAGCCTGAAGCATTATGATGATGGGCATGGTCCATTGTGATGACAGGTGTAATGGAGCATTGAGATGAAAAGGGGCATGGAACATTGTGATTACAGGGGTATAGGAGCATTGTGATGACAAGAGCATGGAACATTGAGATGAAAAGTGCTTCGAGCCTTTTCATGACATGTTTCAAGGAGCATTCTGATGACGAATGTCAGAGAGAATTGTGATGACAACTCTCTTGAGCATTGTGATGACAAAGATCATGGATCACTGTGCTGACAGGTGTCATGGAGCATTGTGATGAGAAGGTCATAGAGCATTGGGCTGAAAATATTCATGGAGTATTGTGGTGACAGGGGTCATGGATCCTTTTGATAGCAAGGGAATGGAGCATTGTGATGAAACGGTTCTGGAGCATTGTGATGACACGGTTCTGGAGCATTGTGATGAGAAGACAATGGAACCTTGTGATGACAAGTCTAATGGAGCATTCTGATGAAAAGTGTCATGGAGCAATGTGATTACAGGGTCCTGGAGCATTGTAATGACAAGATCAAGGAGCATTGTGATGAGAATTAGATGGAACATTCTCATGATTTGTGTCATTGTGTTTTGTGATGACAAGGTCATGGACCATTGTGATTGCAGGTGTCTTGCAGCATTGTGATGACAAGGGTCATGGAGCCTTGTGAGGAGAAGGCCGTGGGATATTATGATAGCAGGGGTCATGGAGCATTGTTATGACGGGGGTAATGGAGCATTGTGAAGAAAAGGGCACGGAACATAGGTCTATAAAATTTCATGGATTATTGTGATGACAGGGGGCATGGAGCATTGTGATGACAAGGGCTCGGAACACTGTGATACATGGGTCATGGTGGATTGTAACGACATGGGCATGGAGCATTTTGATGAGAAGGCCAAGGAGAATTCTGATGACATGCGTCATGGAGCTTCGTGATGACAAGGGCATAGAGCATTGTGATTACAGGGGTCTTGGAGCATTGAGAAGAAAAGTGGCATGGAGCATTGTGATTACAGAGGTATTGGAGCATTGTGATGACAAGAGAATCGAGCATTATGATGAAATAGGCATGGAACCTTTTCATGACACGGTTCAAGGAGGATTCTGATGACAAATGTCAGGGAGCATTGTGATGACAAATAATGAAGCACTGTGATGACATGGATATTGGAGCATTGTGATGAGAAGTTAATGGAGCATTGGGCTGAAAATGTTTATGGAGTGTTGTGATGACAGGAGTCAGGGAGCATTGTGATGACAAGGGAATGGAGCATTGAGATGACAAGACACTGGAGCATTGTGATGAGAAGACCATGGAGCCTTGTGATGACAAGTCTCATTGAGCATTCTGATGAGAAGGGGCATGGCGCATTGTGATTACAGGGGTCTTGGAGCACTGTGATGACAATGGCATGGAACAATTTGATGTGAAGACCATGGAGCTTTCTGATGATATGTGTCATGTAGTTTTGTGATGAAAAGGTCATGGAGCATTGTGATTACAGGGGTCTTGGGGCACTGTGATGACAATGGTCATGGAGCCTTGTGATGAAAAGGCCTTGATGGCAGGGGTCATGGAGCATTCTTATGACAGTGGTAATGGAGAATTGTGATGACAAAGGCATGGAGCATTTTGTTGAGAAGGGCATCGAACATTGTGATAACAAGCATCATGGAGCTCTGAGATGACAAAGTCATGGAGCAATGTGATGAGTGGGTTCATGGAGCATTGTGATGACAACGGCATGGAGCATTGTGATGCCAAATGTCATGGACCTTTGTGATGAAAAATGTCATGGAGCATTTTGCTGACAAGGGCATGGTGCACTGTGATGAGTAGGACAGAGAGCAATGTGATGACACGGTCATGGAGCAATTGGATGAAAAGTGTCTTGGAACATTTTGATGACAGGGGTTATGGATCATTGTGATGTCAAGGGTCATCGAGCATTGTGATGAAAAGTGTCATGCTGCATTTTGATGACAGGTGTTATAGAACATTGTGATGTCAGGGGTCATGGAGCAGAGTGATGATAAGGGCATGTAGCATTGTTATGACAGGGGTCATGGAGCATTTTGGTTTCATTGTGATGACAAAATCATGAAGATTATGATGAAGGGCATGATGCATTGTGATGATAGGGTTCATGGAGCACTGAGATGAAAAGTGTCAAGGAGCATTGTTATGACAGGTGTCTTTGAGCATTATGATGACAAGGGCATGGAGCATTGTGATGAGAAGGCCAATGAGAATTCTGATGACATGCGTCATGGAGCTTCGTGATGACAAGGGCATAGAGCATTGTGATTATAGGGGTCTTGGAGCATTGAGAAGAAAAGGGGCATGGAGCATTGGGATTACAGGGGTATTGGAGCATTGTGATGACAAGGGAATCGAGCATTGTGATGAAATAGGCATGGAACCTTTTCATGACACGGTTCAAGGAGAATTCTGATGACAAGTGTCAGGGAGCATTGTGATGACAAAGGTCATGAAGCACTGTGATGACAAGGATATTGGAGCATTGTGATGAGAAGTTCATGGAGCATTAGGCTGAAAATGTTCATGGAGTATTGTGATGACAGGAGTCAGGGAGCATTGTGATGACAAGGGAATGGAGCATTGAGATGAAAAGACCCTGGAGCATTGTGATGAGAAGACCATGGAGCCTTGTGATGACAAGTCTCATGGAGCATTCTGATGAAAAGTGGCATGGAGCATTGTGATTACAGGGGTCTTGGAGCATTGTGATGACAATGGCATGGAAAAATTTGATGTGAAGGCCAAGGAGCTTTCTGATGATATGTGTCATGGAGTATTGTGATGAAAAGGGCATGGAGCATTGTGATTACAGGGGTCTTGGGGCACTGTGATGACAATGGTCATGGAGCCTTGTGATGAAAAGGCCTTGATGACAGGGGTCATGGAGCATTCTTATGACAGTGGTAATGGAGCATTGTGATGACAAAGGCATGGAGCATTTTGATGAGAAGTCCATCGAGCATTGTGATAACAAGCATCATGGAGCTTTGAGATGACAAATTCATGGAGCAATGTGAAGAGTGTGTTCATGGAGCATTGTGATGACAATGGCATGGAGCAATGTGATGCCAAATGTCATGGACCTTTGTGATGACAATGGTCATGGAGCATTTTGCTGACAAGGGCATGGTGCACTGTGATGAGTAGGACAGAGAGCAATGTGATGACACGGTCATGGAGCAATTGGATGAAAAGTGTCATGGAACATTTTGATGACAGGGGTTATGGATCATTGTGATGTCAATGGTCATCGAGCATTGTGATGAAAAGTGTCATGCTGCATTTTGATGACAGGTGTTATAGAACATTGGGATATCAGGGGTCATGGAGCAGTGTGATGATAAGGGCATGTAGCATTGTGATGACAGGGGTCATGGAACATTGTGATGACATGGTTGAGGGAGTATTGGGATGACTAGTGATGGAACATTGTGATATCAGTGGTGAGAGAGCATTTTGATGAGAATTGCATGGAGAAATTTTATGACATGATTTATGGAGCATTGTGATGAAAAGCTTGTGAAGAATTGTGATGACAAGCACATGGCATATTGTGATGACATGCGTCATGGAGCATTGTGCCTACAAGCAAATGGAATATTGTGGTGACAAAGGCATGGAGCATTGTGATGACAGAGGCATGACAAATTGGTCTGACAAGTTTCATGGATTATTGTGATGACAGTGGGCATGGCGAATTGTGATGACAAGGGCATGGAGTATGGTGATGACAAGTTTATGGAGTATTGTGAAGACAGGTGTCTGGGAGCATTGTGATGACATATGTTCTGGTCCATTGTGATGAGAATGGCATGGGTAATTGTGATGCCAAGTGTCATGGAGGATTGTGATGTCAAACGTAATGGAGCGTTGTGATGACAAGGTCTTGGTGCATTGTAATGACAAGGGCCATTGAGAAGTTTGATGACAAGGTCGTGAAGCATTGTGATGACAACCACATGTACCTTGCTATGACAGGGGTCAAAAAGCATTGCGATTACAAATGCATGGAGAATGGTGATGACAAGAGCATGTAACATTGTGATGAGAAGTGTTTTGGAGCATTGTGATAACAAGGACGTTGAGAATTGTGATGACAAGGGACATGGAGCATTGTGAGGACCAGGCCATGGAGCACTGTGATGACAAGACCGTGGAGCATTGTGATGAGAAGACCATGGATAATAGTGATGACGACTGTCATGGAGCACTGTATTGACAAGTATCATGGAGCATTCTGAGGACAAGCTTGTGGAGTATTGTGATGACAATGGCATGGAGCATTGTGATGGAAAGGGCATGGATGATTGTGATGAAAAAGGCATGGATCCTATTCATGACAGGATTCAAGGAGCATTCCTACAACAAGTGTCAGGGAGCATTGTGATGACAAGTGTATTGAGCATTGTGATGGCAAAGGTCATGGAGCATTGAGATGACAAAGTCATGGAGTATGGTGATGACAGGCATCATGGAGCGTTGTGATGACAAGTTTTATGGAACATTGTGATCAAATGGGTTTGGAGCATTGCGATGACAGAGTTCATGGATCATATTGATTTCAAGGAGCATGGATCTTTGTGATGACAAGGGCATGAAGCAATGTGATCCCAAGATGCATGGAGGATTGTGATGACAATGGTAATGGAGGAATGTGATGACAAGCACATGGATCATTGTGATGAAATGGTCATGTAGCGATTGCTGTCAAAGGCATGGAGCATTGATATGACAAGTGTCATGGAGCACTGTGATGACAAACGTCACGTAGCATTGTGATTACAGGGGTCATGGAGCATTGGAATGACACGACCCAGGATCATTGTGTTGACAAGTGTTATGGGGAATTTTGATGACAAGAGTCCCGGTTCATTGTGTTGTCAGGGGTCATGGAGCGTTGTGATGACAGTGATCATGGAGCATTGGGATGACAAGGATCATGGAGCATTGTGATCATAAGGTCATGGAGCATTGGGCTGAAAATGTTCATGGAGTATTGTGATGAGTTGTGTCATGGAGCATTGTGATGACAAGGGAATGGAGCATTGTGATGACAATGTCCTGGAGCATTTAATGAGAAGACCATGGAGCCATGTGATGACAAGTCTCATGGAGCATTCTCATGAAAAGCGGCATGGAGCATTGTGATTACTGTGGTCTTGGAGCATTGTGATGAATAGGGCATGGAGCATTGTGATGAAAAAGGCATGGAGCCTTGCCCTGACAGGGTTCCAATAGCATATTGACATCAAGTGTCAGGGACCATTGTAATGACAAGTGTATTGAGCATGGTGATGCCAAAGCTCATGGAGCATTGTGATGAGAAGACCATGGATAATTTTGATGACGAGTGTCATTTGGCGTTGTGAGGACAAGTGTTATGGAATATTGTGATCACAAGGGAGTGGAGCCTTGTGATGACAGAGGTCATGGAGCATTTTGAGTTCATTCTGATGACAATAGCATGAAGCACTATGATGATGGGCATGGTGCTTTGTGATGACAGGGTTCAGGGAGCATTGAGTTGAAAAGTGGCATGGAGTATTGTAGTACAAGTGACTTGGAGCTTTGTGATGACAAGGGCTTGCAGCATTGTAATGAGAAGGCCATGGAGGATTCTGATGACTTGCGTCATGGAGCTTTGTGATGACAAGGGCATGGAGCATTGTGATGAGAAGACCATGGATAATGGTAATGACGAGCGTCATTGGGCATTGTGATGAAACGTGTTATGGAACATTGTGATCCCAAGGGTTTAGAGCATTGTGATGGCAGATGTCATGGAGCATTTTGATTTCATTTTGGTTACAATAGCGTGAAGCAATATGATGATGGACATGTTGCATTGTGATGACAGGGTTCATGGAGCATTGAGATGAAAAGTGGCATGGAGCATTGTGATTACAGGGTTCTTGGAGCATTGTGATGACAAGGGTATGGAGCATTGTGATGAGAAGGCCATGGAGCCTTCTGATGACCTGTGTCATGGAGATTTTGATGACAAGGGCATGAAGCATTGTTGTAACAGGTGTCTTAGAGCATTGTGATTACAAGGGTTATGGAGCCTTGTGATAAGAAGGCCATGGAACATTGTGAAGGCTGGGGACATGGAGCATTGTTATGACAGTGACAATGGAGCATTGTGATGACAAGGGCATGGAGCATTGGTCTGAAAAGTTTCATGGTTTATTGTGATGAGAGTAGGCATGGAGCATTGTGATGACAAGGGCACGGAACACTGTGATACATGGGTCATGTAGGATTGTAACGACAAGGGCATGGAGAATTGTGATGACAAGATCATGTAACATTGTGATGAGAAGTGTCAAGGAGCATTGTGATGACAGAGATGTAGAGCATTGTGATGACAAGGGACATGGAGCATTGTGATGACCAGAGCATGGAGCATTATTCTGACACGTTTCATGGATTATTGGGATGACAAATGTCATGGAGCATTTTGATGACAAGGGCGTGGGGCATTGTGATGGGAAGAGCAGGGAGCATTGTGATGACAAGTTTTATTGAGCATTGTGACGACAAGTTTGTGGAGCATTGTGATGACAAGCGCAAGTCACATTTTGATGCCATGGGTCATGGAGCACTGTGCTGAAACGGGCATGCAGCATTGTGATGAGAAGGTTCATGGAGCATTGAGATGAAAAGGGGCATGGAGAATTGTGATGACAGGGGTCTAGGAGCTTTGTGATGACAGAGGTCATGGATCATTTTGATTTGATTGTGATGACAATAGCCTGAAGCATTATGATGATGGGCATGGTCCATTTTGATGACAGGTGTAATGGAGCATTGAGATGAAAAGTGGGATGGAACATTGTGATTACAAGGGTATAGGAGCATTGTGATGACAAGAGCATGGAGCATTGTGATGCCAAAGGTCATGGACCTTTGTGATGATAAAGGTCATGGAGCATTTTGCTGACAAGGGCATGGTGCACTGTGATGAGTAGGACAGAGAGCAATGTGATGACACGGTCATGGAGCAATTGGATGAAAAGTGTCATGGAACATTTTGATGACAGGGGTTATGGATCATTGTGATGTCAAGGGTCATCGAGCATTGTGATGAAAAGTGTCATGCTGCATTTTGATGACAGGTGTTATAGAACATTGTGATGTCAGTGGTCATGGAGCAGTGTGATAATAAGGGCATGTAGCATTGTGATGACAGGGGTCATGGAACATTATGATGACATGGTTGAGGGAGTATTGGGATGACTAGTGATGGAACATTGTGATATCAGTGATGAGAGAGCATTTTGATGAGAATTGCATGGAGAAATTTGATGACAAGATTTATGGAGCATTGTGATGACAAGCTTGAGGAGAATTGTGATGACAAGCGCATGGCATATTGTGATGACATGTGTCATGGAGCATTGTGCTGACAAGCACATGGAGCATTGTGGTGACAATGGTATGGAGAATTGTGATGACAGAGGCATGACAAATTGGTCTGACAAGTTTCATGGATTATTGTGATGACAGTGGGCATGGCGAATTGTGATGACAAGGGCATGGAGCATGGTGATGACAAGTTTATGGAGTATTGTGAAGACAGGTGTTCGGGAGCATTGTGATGACATATGTTCTGGTCCATTGTGATGAGAATGGCATGGGTAATTGTGATGCCAAGTGTCATGGAGGATTGTGATGTCAAACGTAATGGAGCGTTGTGATGACAAGGTCTTGGTGCATTGTGATGACAAGGGCCATTGAGAAATTTGATGACAAGGTCGTGAAGCATTGTGATGACAACCACATGTACCTTGCTATGACAGGTGTCATGGAGCATTGCGATTACAAATGCATGGAGAATGGTTATGACAAGAGCATGTAACATTGTGATGAGAAGTGTTTTGGAGCATTGTGCTAACAAGGACGTGGAGAATTGTGATGACAAGGGACATGGAGCATTGTGAGGAACAGGGCATGGAGCACTGTGATGACAAGTACGTTTTGCATTGTGATGAGAAGACCATTGATAATAGTGATGACGAGTGTCATGGAGCACTGTAATGACAAGGGGCATGAGGCATTGTGAGGACAGGTGTCATGGAGCATTGTGATGACAAGTGTCATGGAGCATTCTGAGGACAAGCTTGTGGAGTATTGTGATGACAATGGCATGGAGCATTGTGATGGAAAGGGCATTGATCATTGTGATGAAAAAGGCATGGATCCTTTTCATGACAGGATTAAAGGAGCATTCCTACGACAAGTGTCAGGGAGCATTGTGATGACAAGTGTATTGAGCATTGTGATGACAAAGGTCATGGAGCATTGAGATGACAAGGGCATGGAGTATGGTGATGACAGGCATCATGGAGCATTGTGATGACAAGTGTTATGGAACATTGTGATCACACGGGTTTGGAGCATTGCGATGACAGAGTTTATGGATCATATTGATTTCAAGGAGCATGGATCATTGTGATGACAAGGGCATGAACCAATGTGATCCCAAGAAGCATGGAGGATTGTGATGACAATGGTGATGGAGGAATGTGATGACAAGCACATGGAGCATTGTGATGAAAAGGCCATGTAGCGTTTTGCTGACAAAGGCATGGAGCATTGATATGACAAGTGTCATGGAGCACTGTGATGACAAACGTCACGTAGCATTGTGATTACAGGGGTCATGGAGCATTGGGATGACACGGCCCAGGATCATTGGGTTGACAAGTGTTATGGAGAATTTTGATGACAAGAGTCCCGGATCATTGTGTTGTCAGGGGTCATGGAGCGTTGTGATGACAGTGGTCATGGAGCATTGGGATGACAAGGGTCATGGAGCATTGTGATCAAAAGGTCATGGAGCATTGGGCTGAAAATGTTCATGGAGTATTGTGATGAGAGGTGTCATGGAGCATTGTGATGAAAAGGGAATGGAGCATTGTGATGACAATGCCCTGGAGCATTTAATGAGAAGACCTTGGAGCCATGTGATGACAAGTCTCATGGAGCATTCTCACGAAAAGTGGCATGAAGCATTGTGATTACTGTGGTATTGGAGCATTGTGATGAATAGGGCATGGAGCATTGTGATGAAAAAGGCATGGAGCCTTGTCATGACAGGGTTCCAAGAGCATATTGACATCAAGTGTCAGGGACCATTGTGATGACAAGTGTATTGAGCATGGTGATGCCAAAGCTCATGGAGCATTGTGATGAGAAGACCATGGATAATTTTGATGACGAGCGTCATGGGGCGTTGTGAGGACAAGTGTTATGGAACATTGTGATCACAAGGGAGTGGAGACTTGTGATGACAGAGGTCATGGAGCATTTTGAGTTCATTCTGATGACAATAGCATGTAGCACTATGATGATGTGCATGGTGCATTGTGATGACAGGGTTCATGTAGCATTGAGATGAAAAGGGGCATGGAGCATTGTAGTTACAAGGGACTTGGAGCTTTGTGATGACAAGGGCATGCAGCATTGTGATGAGAAGGCCATGGAGGATTCTGATGACATGCGTCATGGAGATTTGTGATGACATGGGCATGGAGCATTGTGATGAGAAGACCATGGATAATGGTGATGATGAGCGTCATGGGGCATTGTGATGAAACGTGTTATGGAACATTGTGATCACAAGGTTTTAGAGCATTGTGATGGCAGAGGTCATGGAGCATTTTGATTTCATTTTGGTTACAATAGCGTCAAGCAATATGATGATGGACATGTTGCATTGTGATGACAGGGTTCATGGAGCATTGAGATGAAAAGTGGCATGGAGCATTGTGATTACAAGGCTTATGGAGCCTTGTGATAAGAAGGCCAAGGAACGTTGTGATGGCTGGGGTCATGGAGCATTGTTATGACAGTGGCAATGGAGCATTGTGATGACAAGGGCATGGAGCATTGGTCTGAAAATTTTCATGGATTATTGTGATGAGAGTGGGCATGGAGCATTGTGATGACAAGGGCAAGGAACACTGTGATACATGGGTCATGTAGGATTGTAACGACAAGGGCATGGTGAATTGTTATGACAAGAGCATGTAACATTGTGATGAGATGTGTCATCGAGCATTGTGATGACAGAGATGTAGAGCATTGTGATGACAAGGGACATGGAGCATTGTGATGACCAGAGCATGGAGCATTGGTCTGACACATTTCATGGATTATTGTGATGACAAATGTCATGGAGCATTTTGATGACAAGGGCGTGGGGCATTGTGATGGGAAGATCAGGGAGCATTGTGATGACAAGTTTTATGGAGCATTGTGATGACAAGTTTGTGGAGCATTGTGATGACAAGCGCAAGTCACATTTTGATACCATGGGTCAAGGAGCTCTGTGCTGACAGGGCATGCAGCTTTGTGATGAGAAGGGTCATGGAACATTGAGATGAAAATTGGCATGGAGCATTGTGATGACAGGGGTCTAGGAGTTTTGTGATGACAGAGTTCATGGATCATTTTGATTTCCTTGTCATGACAATAGCCTGAAGCATTATGATGATGGGCATGGTCCATTGTGATGACAGGTGTAATGGAGCATTGAGATGAAAAGGGGCATGGAGCATTGTGATTACAGGGGTATAGGAGCATTGTGATGACAAGAGCATGGAGCATTGTGATGAAAAGTGCTTGGAGCCATTTCATGACATGTTTCAAGGAGCATTCTGATGATGAGTGTCAGGGAGCATTGTGATGACAACTCTCTTTAGCATTGTGATGACAAAGATCATAGAGCACTGTGATGACAGGTGTCATGGAGCATTGTGATGAGAAGGTCATGGAGCATTGGGCTGAAAATATTCATGGAGTATTGTGGTGACAGGGGTCATGGATCCTTTTGATGGCAAGGGAATGGAGCATTGTGATGACAAGGTCCTGGAGCATTTTGATGAGAAGACCATGGAGCCTTGTGATGACAAGTCTAATGGAGCATTCTGATGAAAAGGGGCATGGAGCATTGTGATTACAGGGCCCTGGAGCATTGTAATGACAAGAGCAAGGAGCTTTGTGATGAGAAGGCCATGGAGCATTCTCTTGATTTGTGTCATGCTGTTTTGTGATGACAAAGGCATGGACCATTGTGATTACAGGTGTCTTGGATCATTGTGAAGACAAGGGTCATGGAGCCTTGGGAGGAGAAGGCCGTGGGACATTATGATGTCGGGGGTCATTGAGCATTGTTATGACGGGGGTAATGGAGCATTGTGATTAAAAGGGCACGGAACATAGGTCTATAAAATTTCATGGATTATTGTGATGACAGTGGGTATGGAGCATTGTGATGACAAGGGCTTGGAACACTGTGATACATGGGTTATGGAGGATTGTAATGACATGGGCATGGAGCATTGTGATGAGAAGGGCATCGAGAATTGTGATGACAAGCGTCATGGAGCTTTGTGATGACAAGGGCATGGAGCAATATGATGAGATGTTTCAGGGAGCATTGTGATGACAATGGCATGGAGCATTGTGATGCCAAGGGTCATGGAGCTGTGTGATAACAATTGTCATGGAACAGTTTGATGACAAGGGCATGGTGCATTGTGATGAGAAGGGCAGGGAGCTTTGTGATGAAAGGTGTTATGGAACATTGTGATGTCAGGGCTCATGGAGCATTGTGATGATATGGGCATGTAGCATGGTGATGACAGGTGTCATGGAACAGTGTGAGATGACAAGTGTTTTGAGCATTGTGATGACAAACATCTTGGATCATTGAGATGACAAGGGCATGGAGTAGTGTGATGACAGGCATCATGGAGCATTGTGATGAGTGTGTTATGGAACATTGTGTTCACAAGGGTTTGGAGCATAGTGATGACAGAGGTCATGGATCATTTTGATTTCAAGGAGCATGAAACATTGTGATGACAAGGGCATGAAGCAATGTGATCCCAAGTTTCAGGGAGGATTCTGATCACAATGGTAATGGAGAATTGTGATGAGAATCACATGGAGCACTGTGATGACAAGTTCATGTAGCATTTTGCTGACAAAGTCATGGAGCATTGTGATGACAAGTGTCATGGAACATTGTGATAACAGGGGTCATAGAGCATTAGGATGACAAGAGCACGGACCGTTTTGATGAGAAGAGTCATGGAGCATTTTGATGACAAGAGCCACAGATCATTGTGTTGTCAGGGGTCATTGAGCGTTGTGATGACAGTGGTCATGGAGGATTGAGATGAAAATGTTCTTGGAGCATTGTGAACCCAAGGGAATGGAGCATTGTTGTGACAATATCCTGGAGCATTGTGATGAGATGACCATGGAGTCTTTTGATGACAAGTCTCATGGAGCATGCTGATGGAAAGGCGCATGGAGCATTGTGATTACAGTTGTTTTGGAGCATTGTGATGACAAGAGCATGGAGCATTGTGATGAGAAGTCCATGGAACATTCTGATGACCCGCATCATGGAGTTTTGTGATGACAATGGCAAGAGACATTGTGATTACAGGGGTCTTGGTGCATTGTGATGAAAAGGGCAGGGATCATTGTGATGACAAAGGCATGGAGCCTTGCCATGACAGGTTTCAAGGAGCCTACTGACGACAAGTGTCAGGGAGCATTGTGATGAAATGTGTATTGAGCATTGTGATGACAAAGGTCATGGAGCATTGTGATGAGAAGACCATGGATAATTGGGATGACGAGCGTCATGGGGCGTTGTGATGACAAGTGATATGGAAGATTGTGATCACAAGGATTTGGAGCATTGTGATGACAGAGGTCATGGAGCATTTTGATTTCATTGTGATGACAAAATCATGAAAATAATGATGAAGGGCATGGTGCATTGTGATGATAGGGTTCATGGAGCACTGAGATGAAAAGTGTCAAGGAGCATTGTTATGACAGATGTCTTGGAGCACTGTGATGACAAGGGCATGGAGCATTGTGATGAGAAGGCCAAGGAGAATTCTGATGACATGCGTCATGGAGCTTCGTGATGACAAGGGCATAGAGCATTGTGATTACAGGGGTCTTGGAGCATTGAGAAGAAAAGGGGCATGGGGCATTGTGATTACTGGGGTATTGGAGCATTGTGATGACAAGGGAATCGAGCATTGTGATGAAGTAGGCATGGAACCTTTTCATGACAGGGTTCAAGGAGGATTCTGATGACAAGAGTCAGGGAGCATTGTGATGACAAAAGTCATGAAGCACTGTGATGACAAGGATAATGGAGCATTGTGATGAGAAGTTCATGGAGCATTGTGATAACAGGGGTCATAGAGCATTAGGATGTCAAGAGCATGGACCATTTTGATGAGAAGAGTCATGGAGCATTTTGATGACAGGAGCCACAGATCATTGTTTTGTCACGGGTCATTGAGCGTTGTGATGACAGTGGTCATGGAGGATTGGGCTGAAAATGTTCTTGGTGCATTGTGAACACAAGGAAGTGGTGACAATATCCTGGAGCATTGTGATGAGATGACCATGGAGTCTTTTGATGACAAGTCTCATGGGGCATGCTGATGGAAAGATGCATGGAGCATTGTGATTACAGTTGTTTTGGAGCATTGTGATGGCAAGAGCATGGAGCATTGTGATGAGAAGTCCATGGAACATTGTGAGGACCCGCATCTTGGAGTTTTGTGATGAGAATGGCAAGAGGCATTGTGATTACAGGGGTCTTGGAGCATTGTGATGAAAAGGGCATGTATCATTGTGATGACAAAGGCATGGAGCCTTGCCATGACAGGTTTCAAGGAGCGTACTGACGACAAGTGTCAGGGAGCATTGTGATGAAAAGTGTATTGAGCATTGTGATGACAAAGTTCATGGAGCATTGTGATGAGAAGACCATGGATAATTGGGATACCGAGCGTCATGGGGCGTTGTGATGACACGTGTTATGGAACATTGTGATCAGAAGGGTTTGGAGCATTGTGATGACAGAGGTCATGGAGCATTTTGGTTTCATTGTGATGACAAAATCATGAAGATTATGATGAAGGTCATGATGCATTGTGATGATAGGGTTCATGGAGCATTGAGATGAAAAGTGTCAAGGAGCATTGTTATGACAGGTGTCTTGGAGCATTGTGATGACAAGGGCATGGAGCATTGTGATGAGAAGGCCAAGGAGAATTCTGCTGACATGCGTCATGGAGCTTCCTGATGACAAGGTCATAGAGCATTGTGATTACAGGGGTCTTGGAGCATTGAGAAGAAAAGTGGCATGGAGCATTGTGATTACAGGGGTATTGGAGCATTGTGATGACAAGAGAATCGAGCATTATGATGAAATAGGCATGGAACCTTTTCATGACACGGTTCAAGGAGGATTCTGATGACAAGTGTCAGGGAGCATTGTGATGACAAATAATGAAGCACTGTGATGACAAGGATATTGGAGCATTGTGATGAGAAGTTAACGGAGCATTGGGCTGAAAATGTTTATGGAGTATTGTGATGACAGGAGTCAGGGAGCATTGTGATGAGAAGGGAATGGAGCATTGAGATGACAAGACCCTGGAGCATTGTGATAAGAAGACCATGGAGCCTTGTGATGACAAGTCTCATTGAGCATTCTGATGAAAAGGGGCATGGAGCATTGTGATTACAGGGGTCTTGGAGCACTGTGATGACAATGGCATGGAACAATTTGATGTGAAGAACATGGAGCTTTCTGATGATATGTGTCATGTAGTTTTGTGATGAAAAGGGCATGGAGCATTGTGATTACAGGGGTTTGGGGCACTGTGATGACAATGGTCATAGAGCCTTGTGATGAAAAGGCCTTGATGGCAGGGGTCATGGAGCATTCTTATGACAGTGGTAATGGAGAATTGTGATGACAAAGGCATGGAGCATTTTGTTGAGAAGGGCATCGAGCATTGTGATAACAAGCATCATGGAGCTCTGAGATGACAAAGTCATGGAGCAATGCGATGAGTGGGTTCATGGAGCATTGTGATGACAATGGCATGGAGCATTGTGATGCCAAATGTCATGGACCTTTGTGATGACAAAGGTCATGGAGCATTTTGCTGACAAGGGCATGGTGCACTGTGATGAGTAGGACAGAGAGCAATGTGATGACACGGTCATGGAGCAATTGGATGAAAAGTGTCGTGGAACATTTTGATGACAGGGGTTATGGATCATTGTGATGTCAAGGGTCATCGAGCATTGTGATGAAAAGTGTCATGCTGCATTTTGATGACAGGTGTTATAGAACATTGTGATGTCAGGGGTCATGGAGCAGTGTGATGAAAAGGGCATGTAGCATTGTGATGACAGGGGTCATGGAGCATTTTGGTTTCATTGTGATGACAAAATCATGAAGATTATGATGAAGGGCATGATGCATTGTGATGATAGGGTTCATGGAGCACTGAGATGAAAAGTGTCAAGGAGCATTGTTATGACAGGTGTCTTGGAGCATTATGATGACAAGGGCATGGAGCATTGTGATGAGAAGGCCAAGGAGAATACTGATGACATGCGTCATGGAGCTTCGTGATGACAAGGGCATAGAGCATTGTGATTACATGGGTCTTGGAGCATTGAGAAGAAAAGGGGCATGGAGCATTGTGATTACAGGGGTCTTGGAGCATTGTGATGACAATGGCATGGAAAAATTTGATGTGAAGGCCAAGGAGCTTTCTGATGATATGTGTCATGGAGTATTGTGATGAAAAGGGCATGGAGCATTGTGATTACAGGGGTCTTGGGGCACTGTGATGACAATGGTCATGGAGCCTTGTGATTAAAAGGCCTTGAAGGCAGGGGTCATGGAGCATTCTTATGACAGTGGTAATGGAGCATTGTGATGACAAAGGCATGGAGCATTTTGATGAGAAGTGCATCGAGCATTGTGATAACAAGCATCATGGAGCTTTGAGATGACAAATTCATGGAGCAATGTGATGAGTGGTTTCATGGAGCATTGTGATGACAATGGCATGGAGCATTGTGATGCCAAAGGTCATGGACCTTTGTGATGACAAAGGTCATGGAGCATTTTGCTGACAAGGGCATGGTGCACTGTGATGAGTAGGACAGAGAGCAATGTGATGACACGGTCATGGAGCAATTGGATGAAAAGTGTCATGGAACATTTTGATGACAGGGGTTATGGATCATTGTGATGTCAAGGGTCATCGAGCATTGTGATGAAAAGTGTCATGCTGCATTTTGATGACAGGTGTTATAGAACATTGGGATATCAGGGGTCATGGAGCAGTGTGATGATAAGGGCATGTAGCATTGTGATGACAGGTGTCATGGAACATTGTGATGACATGGTTGAGGGAGTATTGGGATGACTAGTGATGGAACATTGTGATATCAGTGGTGAGAGAGCATTTTGATGAGAATTGCATGGAGAAATTTTATGACATGATTTATGGAGCATTGTGATGAAAAGCTTGTGGAGAATTGTGATGACAAGCACATAGCATATTGTGATGACATGCGTCATGGAGCATTGTGCCTACAAGCACATGGAGCATTGTGGTGACAATGGCATGGAGCATTCTGATGACAGAGGCATGACAAATTGGTCTGACAAGTTTCATGGATTATTGTGATGACAGTGGGCATGGCGAATTGTGATGACAAGGGCATGGAGCATGGTGATGACAAGTTTATGGAGTATTGTGAAGACAGGTGTCTGGGAGCATTGTGATGACATATGTTCTTGTCCATTGTGATGAGAATGGCATGGGTAATTGTGATGCCAAGTGTCATGGAGGATTGTGATGTCAAACGTAATGGAGCGTTGTGATGACAAGGTCTTGGTGCATTGTAATGACAAGGGCCATTGAGAAGTTTGATGAAAAGGTCGTGAAGCATTGTGATGACAACCACATGTACCTTGCTATGACAGGGGTCATGGAGCATTGCGATTACAAATGCATGGAGAATGGTGATGACAAGAGCATGTAACATTGTGATGAGAAGTGTTTTGGAGCATTGTGATAACAAGGACGTGGAGAATTGTGATGACAAGGGACATGGAGCATTGTGAGGAACAGGGCATGGAGCACTGTGATGATAAGACCGTGGAGCATTGTGATGAGAAGACCATGGATAATAGTGATGACGAGTGTCATGGAGCACTGTAATGACAAGGGGCATGGAGCATTGTGAGGACAGGTGTCATGGAGATTTGTGATGACAGGGGTCATGGAGCATTGTGATGACAAGTGTCATGGAGCATTCTGAGGACAAGCTTGTGGAGTATTGTGATGACAATGGCATGGAGCATTGTGATGGAAAGGGCATGGATGATTGTGATGAAAAAGGCATGGATCCTTTTCATGACAGGATTCAAGGAGCATTCCTACAACAAGTGTCAGGGAGCATTGTGATGACAAGTGTATTGAGCATTGTGATGGCCAAGGTCATGGAGCATTGAGATGACAAGGGCATGGAGTATTGTGATGACAGGCATCATGGAGCGTTGTGATGACAAGTCTTATGGAACATTGTGATCACACGGGTTTGGAGCATTGCGATGACAGAGTTCATGGATCATATTGATTTCAAGGAGCATGGATCTTTGTGATGACAAGGGCATGAAGCAATGTGATCCCAAGATGCATGGAGGATTGTGATAACAATGGTAATGGAGGAATGTGATGACAAGCGCATGGAGCATTGTGATGAAATGGTCATGTAGCGATTGCTGTCAAAGGCATGGAGCATTGATATGACAAGTGTCATGGAGCACTGTGATGACAAACGTCACGTAGCATTGTGATTACAGGGGTCATGGAGCATTGGAATGACACGGCCCAGGATCATTGTGTTGACAAGTGTTATGGAGAATTTTTATGACAAGAGTCCCGGCTCATTGTGTTGTCAGGGGTCATGGAGCGTTGTGATGACAGTGGTCATGGAGCATTGGGATGACAAGGGTCATGGAGTATTGTGATCATAAGGTCATGGAGCATTGGGCTGAAAATGTTCATGGAGTATTGTGATGAGTTGTGTCATGGAGCATTGTGATGACAAGGGAATGGAGCATTGTGATGACAATATCCTGGAGCATTTAATGAGAAGACCATGGAGCCATGTGATGACAAGTCTCATGGAGCATTCTCATGAAAAGCGGCATGGAGCATTGTGATTACTGTGGTCTTGGAGCATTGTGATGAATAGGGCATGGAGCATTGTGATGAAAAAGGCATGGAGCCTTGCCCTGACAGGGTTCCAATAGCATATTGACATCAAGTGTCAGGGACCATTGTAATGACAAGTGTATTGAGCATGATGATGCCAAAGCTCATGGAGCATTGTGATGAGAAGACCATGGATAATTTTGATGACGAGCGTCATGTGGCGTTGTGAGGACAAGTGTTATGGAATATTGTGATCACAAGGGAGTGGAGCCTTGTGATGACAGAGGTCATGGAGCATTTTGAGTTCATTCTGATGACAATAGCATGAAGCACTATGATGATGGGCATGGTGCTTTGTGATGACAGGGTTCAGGGAGCTTTGAGTTGAAAAGGGGCATGGAGTATTGTAGTACAAGTGACTTGGAGCTTTGTGATGACAAGGGCATGCAGCATTGTAATGAGAAGGCCATGGAGGATTCTGATGACATGCGTCATGGAGCTTAGTGATGACAAGGGCATGGAGCATTGTGATGAGAAGACCATGGATAATGGTAATGACGAGCGTCATGGGGCATTGTGATGAAACGTGTTATGGAACATTGTGATCCCAAGGGTTTAGAGCATTGTGATGGCAGTTGTCATGGAGCATTTTGATTTCATTTTGGTTACAATAGCGTGAAGCAATATGATGATGGACATGTTGCATTGTGATGACAGGGTTCATCGAGCATTGAGATGAAAAGGGGCATGGAGCATTGTGATTACAGGGTTCCTGGAGCATTGTGATGACAAGGGTATGGAGCATTGTGATGAGAAGGCCATGGAGCCTTCTGATGACCTGTGTCATGGAGATTTTGATGACAAGGGCATGAAGCATTGTTGTAACAGGGGTCTTAGAGCATTGTGATTACAAGGGTTATGGAGCCTTGTGATAAGAAGGCCATGGAACATTGTGAAGGCTGGGGACATGGAGCATTGTTATGACAGTGACAATGGAGCATTGTGATGACAAGGGCATGGAGCATTGGTCTGAAAAGTTTCATGGTTTATTGTGATGAGAGTGGGCATGGAGGATTGTGATGACAAGGGCACGGAACACTGTGATACATGGGTCATGTAGGATTGTAACGACAAGGGCATGGAGAATTGTGATGACAAGATCATGTAACATTGTGATGAGAAGTGTCAAGGAGCATTGTGATGACAGAGATGTAGAGCATTGTGATGACAAGGGACATGGAGCATTGTGATGACCAGAGCATGGAGCATTGGTCTGACACGTTTCATGGATTATTGGGATGACAAATGTCATGGAGCATTTTGATGACAAGGGCGTGGGGCATTGTGATGGGAAGAGCAGGGAGCATTGTGATGACAAGTTTTATGGAGCATTGTGACGACAAGTTTGTGGAGCATTGTGATGACAAGCGCAAGTCACATTTTGATGCCATGGGTCATGGAGCACTGTGCTGAAAAGGGCATGCAGCATTGTGATGAGAAGGTTCATGGAGCATTGAGATGAAAAGGGGCATGGAGCATTGTGATGACAGGGGTCTAGGAGCATTGTGATGACAAGAGAATCGAGCATTATGATGAAATAGGCATGGAACCTTTTCATGACACGGTTCAAGGAGGATTCTGATGACAAGTGTCAGGGAGCATTGTGATGACAAATAATGAAGCACTGTGATGACAAGGATATTGGAGCATTGTGATGAGAAGTTAACGGAGCATTGGGCTGAAAATGTTTATGGAGTATTGTGATGACAGGAGTCAGGGAGCATTGTGATGAGAAGGGAATGGAGCATTGAGATGACAAGACCCTGGAGCATTGTGATGAGAAGACCATGGAGCCTTGTGATGACAAGTCTCATTGAGCATTCTGATGAAAAGGGGCATGGAGCATTGTGATTACAGGGGTCTTGGAGCACTGTGATGACAATGGCATGGAACAATTTGATGTGAAGAACATGGAGCTTTCTGATGATATGTGTCATGTAGTTTTGTGATGAAAAGGGCATGGAGCATTGTGATTACAGGGGTTTGGGGCACTGTGATGAAAATGGTCATAGAGCCTTGTGATGAAAAGGCCTTGATGGCAGGGGTCATGAAGCATTCTTATGACAGTGGTAATGGAGAATTGTGATGACAAAGGCATGGAGCATTTTGTTGAGAAATGCATCGAGCATTGTGATAACAAGCATCATGGAGCTCTGAGATGACAAAGTCATGGAGCAATGTGATGAGTGGGTTCATGGAGCATTGTGATGACAATGGCATGGAGCATTGTGATGCCAAATGTCATGGACCTTTGTGATGACAAAGGTCATGGAGCATTTTGCTGACAAGGGCATGGTGCACTGTGATGAGTAGGACAGAGAGCAATGTGATGACACGGTCATGGAGCAATTGGATGAAAAGTGTCGTGGAACATTTTGATGACAGGGGTTATGGATCATTGTGATGTCAAGGGTCATCGAGCATTGTGATGAAAAGTGTCATGCTGCATTTTGATGACAGGTGTTATAGAACATTGTGATGTCAGGGGTCATGGAGCAGTGTGATGATAAGGGCATGTAGCATTGTGATGACAGGGGTCATGGAGCATTTTGGTTTCATTGTGATGACAAAATCATGAAGATTATGATGAAGGGCATGATGCATTGTGATGATAGGGTTCATGGAGCACTGAGATGAAAAGTGTCAAGGAGCATTGTTATGACAGGTGTCTTGGAGCATTATGATGACAAGGGCATGGAGCATTGTGATGAGAAGGCCAAGGAGAATACTGATGACATGCGTCATGGAGCTTCGTGATGACAAGGGCATAGAGCATTGTGATTACATGGGTCTTGGAGCATTGAGAAGAAAAGGGGCATGGAGCATTGTGATTACAGGGGTATTGGAGCATTGTGATGACATGGGAATCGAGCATTGTGATGAAATAGGCATGGAAACTTTTCATGACACGGTTCAAGGAGGATTCTGATGACAAGTGTCAAGGAGCATTGTGATGACAAAGGTCATGAAGCACTGTGATGACAAGGATATTGGAGCATTGTGATGAGAAGTTCATGGAGCATTGGGCTGAAAATGTTCATGGAGTATTGTGATGACAGGAGTCAGGGAGCATTGTGATGACAAGGGAATGGAGCATTGAGATGACAAGACCCTGGAGCATTGTGATGAGAAGACCATGGAGCCTTGTGATGACAAGTCTCATGGAGCATTCTGATGAAATGTGCCATGGAGCATTGTGATTACAGGGGTCTTGGAGCATTGTGATGACAATGGCATGGAAAAATTTGATGTGAAGGCCAAGGAGCTTTCTGATGATATGTGTCATGGAGTATTGTGATGAAAAGGGCATGGAGCATTGTGATTACAGGGGTCTTGGGGCACTGTGATGACAATGGTCATGGAGCCTTGTGATTAAAAGGCCTTGATGGCAGGGGTCATGGAGCATTCTTATGACAGTGGTAATGGAGCATTGTGATGACAAAGGCATGGAGCATTTTGATGAGAAGTGCATCGAGCATTGTGATAACAAGCATCATGGAGCTTTGAGATGACAAATTCATGGAGCAATGTGATGAGTGGTTTCATGGAGCATTGTGATGACAATGGCATGGAGCATTGTGATGCCAAAGGTCATGGACCTTTGTGATGACAAAGGTCATGGAGCATTTTGCTGACAAGGGCATGGTGCACTGTGATGAGTAGGACAGAGAGCAATGTGATGACACGGTCATGGAGCAATTGGATGAAAAGTGTCATGGAACATTTTGATGACAGGGGTTATGGATCATTGTGATGTCAAGGGTCATCGAGCATTGTGATGAAAAGTGTCATGCTGCATTTTGATGACAGGTGTTATAGAACATTGGGATATCAGGGGTCATGGAGCAGTGTGATGATAAGGGCATGTAGCATTGTGATGACAGGGGTCATGGAACATTGTGATGACATGGTTGAGGGAGTATTGGGATGACTAGTGATGGAACATTGTGATACCAGTGGTGAGAGAGCATTTTGATGAGAATTGCATGGAGAAATTTTATGACATGATTTATGGAGCATTGTGATGAAAAGCTTGTGGAGAATTGTGATGACAAGCACATAGCATATTGTGATGACATGCGTCATGGAGCATTGTGCCTACAAGCACATGGAGCATTGTGGTGACAAAGGCATGGAGCATTGTGATGACAGAGGCATGACAAATTGGTCTGACAAGTTTCATGGATTATTGTGATGACAGTGGGCATGGCGAATTGTGATGACAAGGGCATGGAGCATGGTGATGACAAGTTTATGGAGTATTGTGAAGACAGGTGTCTGGGAGCATTGTGATGACATATGTTCTTGTCCATTGTGATGAGAATGGCATGGGTAATTGTGATGCCAAGTGTCATGGAGGATTGTGATGTCAAACGTAATGGAGCGTTGTGATGACAAGGTCTTGGTGCATTGTAATGACAAGGGCCATTGAGAAGTTTGATGAAAAGGTCGTGAAGCATTGTGATGACAACCACATGTACCTTGCTATGACAGGGGTCATGGAGCATTGCGATTACAAATGCATGGAGAATGGTGATGACAAGAGCATGTAACATTGTGATGAGAAGTGTTTTGGAGCATTGTGATAACAAGGACGTGGAGAATTGTGATGACAAGGGACATGGAGCATTGTGAGGACCAGGGCATGGAGCACTGTGATGATAAGACCGTGGAGCATTGTGATGAGAAGACCATGGATAATAGTGATGACGAGTGTCATGGAGCACTGTAATGACAAGGGGCATGGAGCATTGTGAGGACAGGTGTCATGGAGATTTGTGATGACAGGGGTCATGGAGCATTGTGATGACAAGTGTCATGGAGCATTCTGAGGACAAGCTTGTGGAGTATTGTGATGACAATGGCATGGAGCATTGTGATGGAAAGGGCATGGATGATTGTGATGAAAAAGGCATGGATCCTTTTCATGACAGGATTCAAGGAGCATTCCTACAACAAGTGTCAGGGAGCATTGTGATGACAAGTGTATTGAGCATTGTGATGGCCAAGGTCATGGAGCATTGAGATGACAAGGGCATGGAGTATTGTGATGACAGGCATCATGGAGCGTTGTGATGACAAGTCTTATGGAACATTGTGATCACACGGGTTTGGAGCATTGCGATGACAGAGTTCATGGATCATATTGATTTCAAGGAGCATGGATCTTTGTGATGACAAGGGCATGAAGCAATGTGATCCCAAGATGCATGGAGGATTGTGATGACAATGGTAATGGAGGAATGTGATGACAAGCGCATGGAGCATTGTGATGAAATGGTCATGTAGCGATTGCTGTCAAAGGCATGGAGCATTGATATGACAAGTGTCATGGAGCACTGTGATGACAAACGTCACGTAGCATTGTGATTACAGGGGTCATGGAGCATTGGAATGACACGGCCCAGGATCATTGTGTTGACAAGTGTTATGGAGAATTTTGATGACAAGAGTCCCGGCTCATTGTGTTGTCAGGGGTCATGGAGCGTTGTGATGACAGTGGTCATGGAGCATTGGGATGACAAGGGTCATGGAGTATTGTGATCATAAGGTCATGGAGCATTGGGCTGAAAATGTTCATGGAGTATTGTGATGAGTTGTGTCATGGAGCATTGTGATGACAAGGGAATGGAGCATTGTGATGACAATATCCTGGAGCATTTAATGAGAAGACCATGGAGCCATGTGATGACAAGTCTCATGGAGCATTCTCATGAAAAGCGGCATGGAGCATTGTGATTACTGTGGTCTTGGAGCATTGTGATGAATAGGGCAGGGAGCATTGTGATGAAAAAGGCATGGAGCCTTGCCCTGACAGGGTTCCAATAGCATGTTGACATCAAGTGTCAGGGACCATTGTAATGACAAGTGTATTGAGCATGGTGATGCCAAAGCTCATGGAGCATTGTGATGAGAAGATCATGGATAATTTTGATGACGAGCTTCATGGGGCGTTGTGAGGACAAGTGTTATGGAATATTGTGATCACAAGGGAGTGGAGCCTTGTGATGACAGAGGTCATGGAGCATTTTGAGTTCATTCTGATGACAATAGCATGAAGCACTATGATGATGGGCATGGTGCTTTGTGATGACAGCGTTCAGGGAGCTTTGAGATGGGCATGGAGTATTGTAGTACAAGTGACTTGGAGCTTTGTGATGACAAGGGCATGCAGCATTGTAATGAGAAGGCCATGGAGGATTCTGATGACATGCGTCATGGAGCTTAGTGATGACAAGGGCATGGAGCATTGTGATGAGAAGACCATGGATAATGGTAATGACGAGCGTCATGGGGCATTGTGATGAAACGTGTTATGGAACATTGTGATCCCAAGGGTTTAGAGCATTGTGATGGCAGTTGTCATGTAGCATTTTGATTTCATTTTGGTTACAATAGCGTGAAGCAATATGATGATGGGCATGGTGCATTGTGATGACAGGGTTCATCGAGCATTGAGATGAAAAGGGGCATGGAGCATTGTGATTACAGGGTTCCTGGAGCATTGTGATGACAAGGGTATGGAGCATTGTGATGAGAAGGCCATGGAGCCTTCTGATGACCTGTGTCATGGAGATTTTGATGACAAGGGCATGAAGCATTGTTGTAACAGGGGTCTTAGAGCATTGTGATTACAAGGGTTATGGAGCCTTGTGATAAGAAGGCCATGGAACATTGTGAAGGCTGGGGACATGGAGCATTGTTATGACAGTGACAATGGAGCATTGTGATGACAAGGGCATGGAGCATTGGTCTGAAAAGTTTCATGGTTTATTGTGATGAGAGTGGGCATGGAGCATTGTGATGACAAGGGCACGGAACACTGTGATACATGGGTCATGTAGGATTGTAACGACAAGGGCATGGAGAATTGTGATGACAAGATCATGTAACATTGTGATGAGAAGTGTCAAGGAGCATTGTGATGACAGAGATGTAGAGCATTGTGATGACAAGGGACATGGAGCATTGTGATGACCAGAGCATGGAGCATTGGTCTGACACGTTTCATGGATTATTGGGATAACAAATGTCATGGAGCATTTTGATGACAAGGGCGTGGGGCATTGTGATGGGAAGAGCAGGGAGCATTGTGATGACAAGTTTTATGGAGCATTGTGACGACAAGTTTGTGGAGCATTGTGATGACAAGCGCAAGTCACATTTTGATGACATGGGTCATGGAGCACTGTGCTGAAAAGGGCATGCAGCATTGTGATGAGAAGGTTCATGGAGCATTGAGATGAAAAGGGGCATGGAGCATTGTGATGACAGGGGTCTAGGAGCTTTGTGATGACAGAGGTCATGGATCATTTTGATTTCCTTGTGATGACAATAGCCTGAAGCATTATGATGATGGGCATGGTCCATTTTGATGACAGGTGTAATGGAGCATTGAGATGAAAAGTGGGATGGAACATTGTGATTACAAGGGTATAGGAGCATTGTGATGACAAGAGCATGGAGCATTGTGATGCCAAAGGTCATGGACCTTTGTGATGACAAAGGTCATGGAGCATTTTGCTGACAAGGGCATGGTGCACTGTGATGAATAGGACAGAGAGCAATGTGATGACACGGTCATGGAGCAATTGGATGAAAAGTGTCATGGAACATTTTGATGACAGGGGTTATGGATCATTGTGATGTCAAGGGTCATCGAGCATTGTGATGAAAAGTGTCATGCTGCATTTTGATGACAGGTGTTATAGAACATTGTGATGTCAGGGGTCATGGAGCAGTGTGATGATAAGGGCATGTAGCATTGTGATGACAGGGGTCATGGAACATTGTGATGACATGGTTGAGGGAGTATTGGGATGACTAGTGATGGAACATTGTGATATCAGTGGTGAGAGAGCATTTTGATGAGAATTGCATGGAGAAATTTGATGACAAGATTTATGGAGCATTGTGATGACAAGCTTGAGGAGAATTGTGATGACAAGCACATGGCATATTGTGATGACATGTGTCATGGAGCATTGTGCTGACAAGCACATGGAGCATTGTGGTGACAATGGTATGGAGAATTGTGATGACAGAGGCATGACAAATTGGTCTGACAATTTTCATGGATTATTGGGATGACAGTGGGCATGGCGAATTGTGATGACAAGGGCATGGAGCATGGTGATGACAAGTTTATGGAGTATTGTGAAGACAGGTGTTCGGGAGCATTGTGATGACATATGATCTGGTCCATTGTGATGAGAATGGCATGGGTAATTGTGATGCCAAGTGTCATGGAGGATTGTGATGTCAAACGTAATGGAGAATTGTGATGACAAGGTCTTGGTGCATTGTGATGACAAGGGCCATTGAGAAATTCGATGACAAGGTCATGAAGCATTGTGATGACAACCACATGTACCTTGCAATGACAGGGGTCATGGAGCATTGCGATTACAAATGCATGGAGAATGGTTATGACAAGAGCATGTAACATTGTGATGAGAAGTGTTTTGGAGCATTGTGCTAACAAGGACGTGGAGAATTGTGATGACAAGGGACATGGAGCATTGTGAGGAACAGGGCATGGAGCACTGTGATGACAAGAACGTGGAGCATTGTGATGAGAAGACCATTGATAATAGTGATGACGAGTGTCATGGAGCACTGTAATGACAAGGGGCATGAGGCATTGTGAGGACAGGTGTCATGGAGCATTGTGATGACAGGGGTCATGGAGCATTGTGATGACAAGTGTCATGGAGCATTCTGAGGACAAGCTTGTGGAGTATTGTGATGACAATGGCATGGAGCATTGTGATGGAAAGGGCATGGATGATTGTGATGAAAAAGGCATGGATCCTTTTCATGACAGGATTCAAGGAGCATTTCTACAACAA
This sequence comes from Mesoplodon densirostris, assembly GCF_025265405.1. Classification (NCBI taxonomy): domain Eukaryota; kingdom Metazoa; phylum Chordata; class Mammalia; order Artiodactyla; family Ziphiidae; genus Mesoplodon; species Mesoplodon densirostris. The sequence continues at coordinate 7,293,467 of NC_082682.1, forward strand.
GTGTCAGGGAGCATTGTGATGACAAGTGTATTGAGCATTGTGATGGCAAAGGTCATGGAGCATTGAGATGACAAGGGCATGGAGTATTGTGATGACAGGCATCATGGAGCGTTGTGATGACAAGTCTTATGGGACATTGTGATCACACGTGTTTGGAGCATTGCGATGACAGATTTAATGGTTCATATTGATTTCAAGGAGCATGGATCTTTGTGATGACAAGGGCATGAAGCAATGTGATCCCAAGATGCATGGAGGATTGTGATGACAATGGTAATGGAGGAATGTGATGACAAGCACATGGATCATTGTGATGAAATGGTCATGTAGTGATTGCTGTCAAAGGCATGGAGCATTGATATGACAAGTGTCATGGAGCACTTTGATGACAAACGTCACGTAGCATTGTGATTACAGGGGTCATGGAGGATTGGAATGACACGGCCCAGGATCATTGTGTTGACAAGTGTTATGGAGAATTTTGATGACAAGATTCCCGGCTCATTGTGTTGTCAGGGGTCATGGAGCGTTGTGATGACAGTGGTCATGGAGCATTGGGATGACAAGGGTCATGGAGCATTGTGATCATAAGGTCATGGAGCATTGGGCTGAAAATGTTCATGGAGTATTGTGATGAGTTGTGTCATGGAGCATTGTGATGACAAGTGCTCGGAACACTGTGATACATGGGTTATGGAGGATTGTAATGACATGGGCATGGAGCATTGTGATGAGAAGGGCATCGAGAATTGTGATGACAAGCGTCATGGAGCTTTGTGATGAAAAGGGCATGGAGCAATATGATGAGATATTTCAGGGAGCATTGTGATGACAATGGCATGGAGCATTGTGATGACAAGGGTCATGGAGCTGTGTGATAACAAATGTTATAGAGCAGTTTGATGACAAGGGCATGGTGCATTGTGATGAGAAGGGCAGGGAGCATTGTGATCACAGATGTTATGGAACATTGTGATGTCAGGGCTCATGGAGCATTGTGATGATATGGGCATGTAGCATGGTGATGACAGGTGTCATGGAACATTGTGAGATGACAAGTGTTTTGAGCATTGTGATGACATACATCTTGGATCATTGAAATGACAAGGGCATGGAGTAATATGATGACAGGCATCATGGAGCATTGTGATGAGTGTGTTATGGAACATAGTGATCACAAGGGTTTGGAGCATAGTGATGACAGAGGTCATGGATCATTTTGATTTCAAGGAGCATTGGACATTGTGATGACAAGGGCATGAAGCAATGTGATCCCAAGTTTCAGGGAGGATTGTGATAACAATAGTAATGGAGTATTGTGATGAGAATCACATGGAGCACTGTGATGACAAGGTCATGTAACATTTTGCTGACAAAGGCATGGAGCATTGTGATGACTAGTGTCATGGAACATTGTGATAACAGGGGTCATAGCGCATTAGGATGACAAGAGCATGGACCATTTTGATGAGAAGAGTCATGGAGCATTTTGATGACAAGAGCCACAGATCATTGTTTTGTCCGGGGTCATTGAGCGTTGTGATGACAGTGGTCATGGAGGATTGGGCTGAAAATGTTCTTGGAGCATTGTGAACACAAGGGAATGGAGCATTGTGGTGACAAAATCCTGGAGCATTGTGATGAGATGACCATGGAGTCTTTTGATGACAAGTCTCATGGATCATGCTGATGGAAAGGCGCATTGAGCATTGTGATTACAGTTGTTTGGGAGCATTGTGATGACAAGAGCATGGATCATTGTGATGAGAAGTCCATGGAACATTCTGATGACCCGCATCATGGAGTTTTGTGATGACAATGGCAAGAGGCATTGTGATTACAGGGGTCTTGGAGCATTGTGATGAAAAAGGCAGGTATCATTGTGATGACAAAGGCATGGAGCCTTGCCATGACAGGTTTCAAGGAGCGTACTGACGACAAGTGTCAGGGAGCATTGTGATGAAAAGTGTATTGAGCATTGTGATGACAAAGGTCATGGAGCATTGTGATGAGAAGACCATGGATAATTGGGATGACGAGCGTCATGGGGCGTTGTGATGACAAGTGTTATGGAACATTGTGATCTCAAGGGTTTGGAGCATTGTGATGACAGAGGTCATGGAGCATTTTGATTTCATTGTGATGACAAAATCATGAAGATTATGATGAAGGGCATGGTGCATTGTGATTATAGGGTTCATGGAGCACTGAGATGAAAAGTGTCAAGGAGCATTGTTATGACAGGTGTCTTGGAGCACTGTGATGACAAGGGCATGGAGCATTATGATGAGAAGGCCAAGGAGAATTCTGATGACATACGTCATGTAGCTTCGTGATGACAAGGGCATAGAGCATTGTGATTACAGGGGTCTTGGAGCATTGAGAAGAAAGGGGCATGAAACATTGTGATTACAGGGGTATTGGAGCATTGTGATGACAAGGGAATCGAGCATTGTGATGAAATACGCATGGAACCTTTTCATGACACGGTTCAAGGAGGATTCTGCTGACAAGTGTCTGGGAGCATTGTGATGACAAAAGTCATGAAGCACTGTGATGACAAGGATAATGGAGCATTGTGATGAGAAGTTCATGGAGTATTGTGATAACAGGTGTCATAGAGCATTAGGATGACAAGAGCACGGACCATTTTGATGAGAAGAGTCATGGAGCATTTTGATGACAAGAGCCACAGATCATTGTGTTGTCAGGGGTCATTGAGCGTTGTGATGACAGTGGTCATGGAGGATTGGGCTGAAAATATTCTTGGAGCATTGTGAACACAAGGGAATGGAGCCTTGGGAGGAGAAGGCCGTGGGACATTATGATGGCGGGGGTCATTGAGCATTGTTATGACGGGGGTAATGGAGCATTGTGATTAAAAGGGTACGGAACATAGTTCTATAAATTTTCATGGATTATTGTGATGACAGTGGGTAAGGAGCATTGTGATGACAAGGGCTCGGAACATTGTTTTACATGGGTTATGGAGGATTGTAATGTCATGGGCATGGAGCATTGTGATGAGAAGGGCATCGGGAATTGTGATGACAAGCGTCATGGAGCTTTGTGATGACAAGGTCATGGAGCAATATGATGAGATGTTTCAGGGAGCATTGTGATGACAATGGCATGGAGCATTGTGATGCCAAGAGTCATGGAGCTGTGTGATAACAAATGTTATGGAGCAGTTTGATGACAAGGGCATGGTGCATTGTGATGAGAAGGGCAGGGAGCATTGTGATCACAGGTGTTATGGAACATTGTGATGTCAGGGCTCATGGAGCATTGTGATGATATGGGCATGTAGCATGGTGATGACAGGTGTCATGGAACATTGTGAGATGACAAGTGTTTTGAGCATTGTGATGACATATATCTTGGATCATTGAAATGACAAGGGCATGGAGTAATATGATGACAGGCATCATGGAGCATTGTGATGAGTGTGTTATGGAACATAGTGATCACAAGGGTTTGGAGCATAGTGATGACAGAGGTCATGGATCATTTTGATTTCAAGGAGCATGGAACATTGTGATGACAAGGGCATGAAGCAAGGTGATCCCAAGTTTCAGGGAGGATTGTGATGACAATGGTAATGGAGTATTGTGATGAGAATCACATGGAGCACTCTGATGACAAGGTCATGTAACATTTTGCTGACAAAGGCATGGAGCATTGTGATGACAAGTGTCATGGAACATTGTGAAAACAGGGGTCATAGAGCATTAGGATGACAAGAGCATGGAATTTTTTTTTTTTTTTTTTTTTTTTTTTTTTTTTTTTTTTTTTTCTCTACGCGGGCCTCTCACTGTTGTGGCCTCTCCCTTTCCGGAGCACAGGTTTCGGATGCGCAGGCTCAGCGGCCATGGCTCACGGGCCCAGCCGCTCCGCGGCATATGGGATCCTCCCAGACCAGGGCACGAACTCGTATCCCCTGCATCGGCATTCGGACTCTCAACCACTGCGCCACCAGGGCGGCCCGAGCATGGCCCATTTTGATGAGAAGAGTCATGGAGCATTTTGATGACAAGAGCCACAGATCATTGTGTTGTCAGGGGTCATTGAGCGTTGTGATGACAGTGGTCATGGAGGATTGGGCTGAAAATGTTCTTGGAGCATTGTGAACACAAGGGAATGGAGCATTGTGGTGACAATATCCTGGAGCATTGTGCTGAGATGACCATGGTGTCTTTTGATGACAAGTCTCATGGAGCAAGCTAATGGAAAGGGGCATGGAGCATTGTGATTACAGTTGTCTTGGAGCATTGTGATGACAAGAGCATGGAGCATTGTGATGAGAAGTCCATGGAACATTCTGATGACATGCATCATGGAGCTTTGTGATGACAATGGCAAGAGGCATTGTGATTACAGGGGTCTTGGAGCATTGTGATGAAAAGGGCATGGATCATTGTGATGACAAAGACATGGAGCCTTACCATGACAGGTTTCAAGGAGCGTACTGACGACAAGTGTCAGGGAGCATTGTGATGAAAAATGTATTGAGCATTGTGATGACAAAGGTCATGGAACATTGTGATGAGAAGACCATGGATAATTGGGATGACGAGCGTCATGGGGCATTGTGATGACAAGTGTTATGGAATATTGTGATCACAAGGGTTTGGAGCATTGTGATGACAGAGGTCATGGAGCATTTTGATTTCATTGTGATGACATAATCATGAAGTTTATGTTGAAGGGCATGGTGCATTGTGATGATAGGGTTCATGGAGCACTGAGATGAAAAGTGTCAAGGAGCATTGTTATGACAGGTGTCTTGGAGCACTGTGATGACAAGGGCATGGAGCATTGTGATGAGAAGGCCAAGGAGAATTCTGATGACATGCGTCATGGAGCTTCGTGATGACAAGGGCATAGAGCATTGTGATTACAGGGGTCTTTGAGCATTGTGATGACAAGGCAATCGAGCATTGTGATGAAATAGGCATGGAACATTTTCATGACAGGGTTCAAGGAGGATTCTGCTGACAAGTGTCTGGGAGCATTGTGATGACAAAAGTCATGAAGCACTGTGATGACAAGGATAATGGAGCATTGTGATGAGAAGTTCATGGAGCATTGTGATAACAGGGGTCATAGAGCATTAGGATGACAAGAGCACGGACCATTTTGATGAGAAGAGTCATGGAGCATTTTGATGACAAGAGCCACAGATCATTGTGTTGTCAGGGGTCATTGAGCGTTTTGATGACAGTGGTCATGGAGGATTGGGCTGAAAATGTTCTTGGAACATTGTGAACACAAGGGAATGGAGCATTGTGGTGACAATATCCTGGAGCATTGTGATGAGATGACCATGGAGTATTTTGATGACAAGTCTCATGGGGCATGCTGATGGAAAGGCGCATGGAGCATTGTGATTACAGTTGTTTTGGAGCATTGTGATGACAAGAGCATGGAGCATTGTGATGAGAAGTCCATGGAACATTCTGATGACCCACATCATGGAGCATTGTGATGACAATTGTAAGAGGCATTGTGATTACAGGTGTCTTGGAGCATTGTGATGAAAAGGGCAGGGATCATTGTGATGACAAAGGCATGGAGCCTTGCCATGACAGGGTTCAAGGAGCCTACTGACGACAAGTGTCAGGGAGCATTGTGATGAAAAGTGTATTGAGCATTGTGATGACAAAGGTCATGGACCATTGTGATGAGAAGACCATGGATAATTGGGATACCGAGCGTCATGGGGCGTTGTGATGACAAGTGTTATGGAACATTGTGATCACAAGGGTTTGGAGCATTGTGATGACAGAGGTCATGGAGCATTTTGGTTTCATTGTGATGACAAAATCATGAAGATTATGATGAAGGGCATGGTGCATTGTGATGATAGGGTTCATGGAGCACTGAGATGAAAAGTGTCAAGGAGCATTGTTATGACAGGTATCTTGGAGCACTGTGATGACAAGGGCATGGAGCATTGTGATGAGAAGGCCAAGGAGAATTCTGATGACATGCGTCATGGAGCTTCGTGATGACAAGGGCATAGAGCATTGTGATTACAGGGGTCTTGGATCATTGAGAAGAAAAGGGGCATGGAGCATTGTGATTACAGGGGTATCGGAGCATTGTAATGACAAGGGAATCGAGCATTGTGATGAAATAGGCATGGAATCTTTTCATGACACGGTTCAAGGAGGATTCTGCCGACAAGTGTCAGGGAGCATTGTGATGACAAAAGTCATGAAGCACTGTGATGACAAGGATAATGGAGCATTGTGATGAGAAGTTCATGGAGTATTGTGATAACAGGAGTCATAGAGCATTAGGATGACAAGAGCACGGACCATTTTGATGAGAAGAGTCATGGAGCATTTTGATGACAAGAGCCACAGATCATTGTGTTGTCAGGGGTCATTGAGCGTTGTGATGACAGTGGTCATGGAGGATTGGGCTGAAAATATTCTTGGAGCATTGTGAACACAAGGGAATGGAGCCTTGGGAGGAGAAGGCCGTGGGACATTATGATGGCGGGGGTCATTGAGCATTGTTATGACGGGGGTAATGGAGCATTGTGATTAAAAGCGTACGGAACATAGTTCTATAAATTTTCATGGATTATTGTGATGACAGTGGGTAAGGAGCATTGTGATGACAAGGGCTCGGAACATTGTTTTACATGGGTTATGGAGGATTGTAATGACATGGGCATGGAGCATTGTGATGAGAAGGGCATCGGGAATTGTGATGACAAGCGTCATGGAGCTTTGTGATGACAAGGTCATGGAGCAATATGATGAGACGTTTCAGGGAGCATTGTGATGACAATGGCATGGAGCATTGTGATGCCAAGAGTCATTGAGCTGTGTGATAACAAATGTTATGGAGCAGTTTGATGACAAGGGCATGGTGCATTGTGATGAGAAGGGCAGGGAGCATTGTGATGACAGGTGTTATGGAACATTGTGATGTCAGGGCTCATGGAGCATTGTGATGATATGGGCATGTAGCATGGTGATGACAGGTGTCATGGAACATTGTGAGATGACAAGTGTTTTGAGCATTGTGATGACATATATCTTGGATCATTGGAATGACAAGGGCATGGAGTAATGTGATGACAGGCATCATGGAGCATTGTGATGAGTGTGTTATGGAACATAGTGATCACAAGGATTTGGAGCATAGTGATGACAGAGGTCATGGATCATTTTGATTTCAAGGAGCATGGAACATTGTGATGACAAGGGCATGAAGCAATGTGATCCCAAGTTTCAGGGAGGATTGTGATGACAATGGTAATGGAGTATTGTGATGAGAATCACATGGAGCACTGTGATGACAAGGTCATGTAGCATTTTGCTGACAAAGGCATGGAGCATTGTGATGACAAGTGTCATGGAACCTTGTGAAAACAGGGGTCATAGAGCATTAGGATGACAAGAGCATGGAACTTTTTTTTTTTTTTTTTTTTTTTTCTGTATGCGGGCCTCTCACTGTTGTGGCCTCTCCCTTTCCGGAGCACAGGTTTCGGATGCGCAGGCTCAGCGGCCATGGCTCACGGGCCCAGCCGCTCCGCGCCATATGGGATCCTCCCAGACCAGGGCACGAACCCGTATCCCCTGCATCGGCAGGCGGACTCTCAACCACTGCGCCACCAGGGCGGCCCGAGCATGGACCATTTTGATGAGAAGAGTCATGGAGCATTTTGATGACAAGAGCCACAGATCATTGTGTTGTCAGGGGTCATTGAGCGTTGTGATGACAGTGGTCATGGAGGATTGGGCTGAAAATGTTCTTGGAGCATTGTGAACACAAGGGAATAGAGCATTGTGGTGACAATATCCTGGAGCATTGTGCTGAGATGACCATGGTGTCTTTTGATGACAAGTCTCATGGAGCAAGCTAATGGAAAGGGGCATGGAGCATTGTGATTACAGTTGTCTTGGAGCATTGTGATGACAAGAGCCTGGAGCATTGTGATGAGAAGTCCATGGAACATTCTGATGACATGCATCATGGAGCTTTGTGATGACAATGGCAAGAGGCATTGTGATTACAGGGGTCTTGGAGCATTGTGATGAAAAGGGCATGGATCATTGTGATGACAAAGACATGGAGCCTTGCCATGACAGGTTTCAAGGAGCGTACTGACGACAAGTGTCAGGGAGCATTGTGATGAAAAATGTATTGAGCATTGTGATGACAAAGGTCATGGAGCATTGTGATGAGAAGACCATGGATAATTGGGATGACGAGCCTCATGGGGCGTTGTGATGACAAGTGTTATGGAATATTGTGATCACAAGGGTTTGGAGCATTGTGATGACAGAGGTCATGGAGCATTTTGATTTCATTGTGATGACAAAATCATGAAGTTTATGATGAAGGGCATGGTGCATTGTGATGATAGGGTTCATGGAGCACTGAGATGAAAAGTGTCAAGGAGCATTGTTATGACAGGTGTCTTGGAGCACTGTGATGACAAGGGCATGGAGCATTGTGATGAGAAGGCCAAGGAGAATTCTGATGACATGCGTCAGGGAGCTTCGTGATGAAAAGGGCATAGAGCATTGTGATTACAGGGGTCTTGGAGCATTGTGATGACAAGGCAATCGAGCATTGTGATGAAATAGGCATGGAACATTTTCATGACAGGGTTCAAGGAGGATTCTGCTGACAAGTGTCTGGGAGCATTGTGATGACAAAAGTCATGAAGCACTGTGATGACAAGGATAATGGAGCATTGTGATGAGAAGTTCATGGAGCATTGTGATAACAGGGGTCATAGAGCATTAGGATGACAAGAGCACGGACCATTTTGATGAGAAGAGTCATGGAGCATTTTGATGACAAGAGCCACAGATCATTGTGTTGTCAGGGGTCATTGAGCGTTGTGATGACAGTGGTCATGGAGGATTGGGCTGAAAATGTTCTTGGAACATTGTGAACACAAGGGAATGGAGCATTGTGGTGACAATATCCTGGAGCATTGTGATGAGATGACCATGGAGTATTTTGATGACAAGTCTCATGGGGCATGCTGATGGAAAGGCGCATGGAGCGTTGTGATTACAGTTGTTTTGGAGCATTGTGATGACAAGAGTATGGAGCATTGTGATGAGAAGTCCATGAAACATTCTGATGACCCACATCATGGAGCATTGTGATGACAATTGTAAGAGGCAATGTGATTACAGGTGTCTTGGAGGATTGTGATGAAAAGGGCAGGGATCATTGTGATGACAAAGGCATGGAGCCTTGCCATGACAGGGTTCAAGGAGCCTACTGACGACAAGTGTCAGGGAGCATTGTGATGAAAAGTGTATTGAGCATTGTGATGACAAAGGTCATGGACCATTGTGATGAGAAGACCATGGATAATTGGGATACCGAGCGTCATGGGGCGTTGTGATGACAAGTGTTATGGAACTTTGTGATCACAAGGGTTTGGAGCATTGTGATGACAGAGGTCATGGAGCATTTTGGTTTCATTGTGATGACAAAATCATGAAGATTATGATGAAGGGCATGGTGCATTGTGATGATAGGGTTCATGGAGCACTGAGATGAAAAGTGTCAAGGAGCATTGTTATGACAGGTATCTTGGAGCACTGTGATGACAAGGGCATGGAGCATTGTGATGAGAAGGCCAAGGAGAATTCTGATGACATGCGACATGGAGCTTCGTGATGACAAGGGCATAGAGCATTGTGATTACAGGGGTCTTGGATCATTGAAAAGAAAAGGGTCTGGAGCATTGTGATTACAGGGGTATTGGAGCATTGTAATGACAAGGGAATCGAGCATTGTGATGAAATAGGCATGGAATCTTTTCATGACAGGGTTCAAGGAGGATTCTGATGACAAGTGTCAGGGAGCATTGTGATGACAAAAGTCATGAAGCACTGTGATGACAAGGATATTGGAGCATTGTGATGAGAAGTTCATGGAGCATTGGGCTGAAAATATTCATGGAGTATTGTGATGACAGGAGTCAGGGAGCATTGTGATGACAAGGGAATGGAGCATTGAGATGACAAGACCCTGGAGCATTGTGATGAGAATAACATGGAGCCTTGTGATGACAAGTCTCATGGAGCATTCTGATGAAAAGTGGCATGGAGCATTGTGATTACAGGGGTCTTGGAGCATTGTGATGACAATGGCTTGGAACAATTTGATGTGAAGGCCAAGGAGCTTTCTGATGATATGTGTCATGGAGTTTTGTGATGAAAAGGGCTTGGAGCATTGTGATTACAGGGGTCTTGGGTCACTGTGATGACAAAGGTCATGGAGCCTTGTGATAAAAATGCCTTGATGGCAGGGGTCATGGAGCATTCTTATGACAGTGGTAATGGAGCATTGTGATGACAAAGGCATTGAGAATTTTGATGAGAAGAGCATCGAGCATTGTGATAACAAGCATCATGGAGCTTTGAGATGACAAAGTCATGGAGCAATGTGATGAGTGGGTTCATGGAGCATTGTGATGACAATGGCATGGAGCATTGTGATGCCAAAGGTCATGGACCTTTGTGATGACAAAGGTCATGGAGCATTTTGCTGACAAGGGCATGGTGCACTGTGATGAGTAGGACAGAGAGCATTGTGATGACCGGGTCATGGAGCAATTGGATGAAAAGTGTCATGGGACATTTTGATGACAGGGGTTATGGATCATTGTGATGTCAAGGTCATCGAGCATTGTGATGAAAAGTGTCATGGTGTATTTTGATGACAGGTGTTATAGAACATTGTGATGTCATGGGTCATGGAGCAGTGTGATGATAAGGGCATGTAGCATTGTGATGACAGTGGTCATGGAACATTGTGATGACATGGTTGAGGGAGTATTGGATCACTAGTGATGGAACATTGTGATATCAGTGGTGAGAGAGCATTTTGATGAGAATTGCATGGAGAAATTTGATGACAAGATTTATGGAGCATTGTGATGACAAGCTTGTGGAGAATTGTGATGACAAGTGCATTGCATATTGTGATGACAGGTGCCATGGTGCAATGTGCTGACAAGCACATGGAGCATTGTGGTGACAATGGCATGGAGAATTGTGATGACAGAGGCATTAGGAATTGGTCTGACAAGTTTCATGGATTATTGCGATGACAGTGGGCATGGAGAATTGTGATGACAAGGGCATGGAGCTTGGTGATGACAAGTTTATGGAGTATTGTGAAGACAGGTGTCCGGGAGCATGGTGATGACATATGTTCTGGTCCATTGTGATGAGAATGGCATGGGTAATTGTGATGCCAAGTGTCATGGAGGATTGTGATATCAAACGTAATGGAGCGTTGTGATGACAAGTTCTTGGTGCATTGTGATGACAAGGGCCATTGAGAAGTTTGATGACAAGGTCGTGAAGCATTGTGATGACAACCACATGTACCTTGCTATGACAGGTTTCATGGAGCATTGCGATTACAAATGCATGGAGAATGGTGATGACAAGAGCATGTAACATTGTGATGAGAAGTGTTTTGGAGCATTGTGCTAACAAGGACGTGGAGAATTGTGATGACAAGGGACATGGAGCATTGTGAGGACCAGGGCATGGAGCACTGTGATGACAAGACCGTGGAGCATTGTGATGAGAAGCCCATTGATAATAGTGATGACGAGTGTCATGGAGCACTGTAATGACAGGGGGCATGGAGCATTGTGAGGACAGGTGTCATGGAGCATTCTGAGGACAAGCTTGTGGAGTATTGTGATGACAATGGCATGGATCATTGTGATGGAAAGGGCATGGATCATTGTGATGAAAAAGGCATGGATCCTTTTCATGACAGGATTCAAGGATCATTCCGACGACAAGTGTCAGGGAGCATTGTGATGACAAGTGTATTGAGCATTGTGATGACAAAGGTCATGGAGCATTGAGATGACAAGGGCATGGAGTATTGTGATGACAGGCATCATGGAGCGTTGTGATGTCAAGTGTTATGGAACATTGTGATCACACGGGTTTGGAGCAATGCGATGACAGAGTTCATGGATCATATTGATTTCAAGGAGCATGGATCTTTGTGATGACAAGGGCATGAAGCAATGTGATCCCAAGATGCATGGAGGATTGTGATGACAATGGAAATGGAGGAATGTGATGACAAGCGCATGGAGCATTGTGATGAAAAGGTCATGTAGCGTTTTGCTGACAAAGGCATGGAGCATTGATATGATAAGTGTCATGGAGCACTGTGATGACAAACGTCACGTAGCATTGTGATTACAGGGGTCATGGAGCATTGGGATGACACGGCCCAGGATCATTGTGTTGACAAGTGTTATGGAGAATTTTGATGACAAGAATCCCGGATCATTGTGTTTTCAGGGGTCATGGAGCGTTGTGATGACAGTGGTCATGGAGCATTGGGATGACAAGGGTCATGGAGCATTTTGATCATAAGGTCATGGAGCTTTGGGCTGAAAATGTTCATGGAGTATTGTGATGAGAGGTTTCATGGAGCATTGTGATGACAAGGGAATGGAGCATTGTGATGATAATGTCCTGGAGCATTTAATGAGAAGTACATGGATCCATGTGATGACAAGTCTCATGGAGCATTCTCACGAAAAGTGGCATGGAGCATTGTGATTACTGTGGTTTTGGAGCATTGTGAGGAATAGGACATGAGCATTTTGATGAAAAAGGCATGGAGCCTTGCCATGACAGGGTTCCAAGAGCATATTGACATCAAGTGTCAGGGACCATTGTGATGACAAGTGTATTGAGCATGGTGATGCCAAAGCTCATGGAGCATTGTGAAGAGAAGACCATGGATAATTTTGATGACGAGCGTCATGGGGCGTTGTGAGGACAAGTGTTATGGAACATTGTGATCACAAGGGAGTGGAGCCTTGTGATGACAGAGGTCATGGAGCATTTTGAGTTCATTCTGATGACAATAGCATGAAGCACTATGATGATGTGTATGGTGCATTGTGATGACAGGGTTCATGGAGGATTCGGATGACAAGTGTCAGGGAGCATTGTGATGACAAAAGTCATGAAGCACTGTGATGACAAGGATAATGGAGCCTTGTGATGAGAAGTTCATGGAGCATTGTGATAACAGGGGTCATAGAGCATTAGGATGACCAGAGCATGGACCATTTTGATGAGAAGAGTCATGGAGCATTTTGATGACAAGAGCCACAGATCATTGTGTTGTCAGTGGTCATTGACCGTTGTGATGACAGTGCTCATGGAGGATTGGGCTGAAAATGTTCTGGGAGCATTGTGAACACAAGGGAATGGAGCATTGTGGTGACAATATCCTGGAGCATTGTGATGAGGTGACCAAGGAGTCTTTTGATGACAAGTCTCATGGAGCATGCTGATGGAAAGGCACATGGAGCATTGTGATTACAGTTGTTTTGGTGCATTGTGATGACAAGAGCATGGAGCATTGTGATGAGAAGTCCATGGAACATTCTGATGACCCACATCATGGAGTTTTGTGATGACAATGGCAAGAAGCATTGTGATTACAGGGGTCTTGGAGCATTGTGATGAAAAGGGCAGGGATCATTGTGATGACAAAGGCATGGAGCCTTGCCATGACAGGGTTCAAGGAGCCTACTGACGACAAGTGTCAGGGAGTATTGTGATGAAAAGTGTATTGAGCATTGTGAAGACAAAGTTCATGGAGCATTGTGATGAGAAGTACATGGATAATTGGGATGACGAGCGTCATGGAGCGTTGTGATGACAAGTGTTATGGAACATTGTGATCACAAGGGTTTGGAGCATTGTGATGACAGAAGTCCTAGAGCATTTTGATTTCATTGTGATGACAAAATCATGAAGATTATGATGAATGGCATGGAGCATTGTGATGATAGGGTTCATGGAGCACTGAGATGAAAAGTATCATGGAGCATTGTTATGACAGGTGTCTTGGAGCATTGTGATGACAAGAGCATGGAGCATTGTGATGAGAAGGACAAGGAGAATTCTGATGACATGCGTCATGGAGCTTCGTGATGACAAGGGCATAGAGCATTGTGATTACAGGGGTCTTGGAGCATTGAGAAGAAAAGGGGCATGGGACATTGTGATTACTGGGGTATTGGAGCTTTTTGATGACAGGGGAATCGAACATTGTGATGAAATAGGCATGGAAACTTTTCATGACAGGGTTCAAGGAGGATTCTGATGACAAGTGTCAGGGAGCATTGTAATGACAAAAGTCATGAAGCACTGTGATGACAAGGATAATGGAGCATTGTGATGAGAAGTTCATGGAGCATTGGGTTGAAAATATTCATGGAGTATTGTGATGACAGCAGTCATGGAGGATTGTGATGACAAGGGATTGGCGCATTGTGATGACAATGTCCTGGAGCATTTAATGAGAAGACCATGTTGCCATGTGATGACAGGGTCATGGAGCAATTGGATGAAAAGTGTCATGGAACATTTTGATGACAGGGGTTATGGATCATTGTGATGTCAAGGGTCACCGAGCATTGTGATGAAAAGTGTCATGGTGCATTTTGATGACAGGTGTTATAGAACATTGTGATGTCAGGGGTCATGGAGCAGTGTGATGATAAGGGCATGTAGCATTGTGATGACAGGGGTCATGGAACATTGTGATGACATGGTTGAGGGAGTATTGGGATGACTAGTGATGGAACATTGTGATATCAGTGGTGAGAGAGCATTTTGATGAGAATTGCATGGAGAAATTTGAGGACAAGATTTATGGAGCATTGTGATGACAAGCTTGTGGAGAATTGTGATGACAAGTGCATGGCATATTGTGATGACATGTGTCATGGAGCATTGTGCTGACAAGCACATGGAGCATTGTGGTGACAATGGCATGGAGCATTGTGATGACAGAGGCATGACGAATTGGTCTGACAAGTTTCATGGATTATTGTGATGACAGTGGGCATGGCGAAATGTGATGACAAGGGCATGGAGCATTGTGATGACAAGTTTATGGAGTATTGTGAAGACTGGTGTCCGGGATCACTGTGATGACATATGCTCTGGTCCATTGTGATGAGAATGGCATGGGTAATTGTGATGCCAAGTGTCATGGAGGATTGTGATGTCAAACGTAATGGAGCATTGTGATGACTAGGTCTTGGAGCATTGTGATGACAAAGGCAAGGAGCATTGTGATGACAAGGGCCATTGAGAAGTTTGATGACAACGTCGTGAAGCACTGTGATTACAACCGCATGTACCTAACTATGACAGGGGTCCTGGAGCATTGTGATTACAAATGCATGGAGAATGGTGATGACAAGAGCATGTAACATTGTGATGAGAAGTGTTTTGGAGCATTGTGATAACAAGGACGTGGAGAATTGTGATGACAAGGGACATGGAGCATTGAGAGGACCAGGGCATGGAGCACGGTGATGACAAGACCGTGGAGCATTGTGATGAGAAGACCATGGATAATTGTGATGACGAGTGTCATGGAGCACTGTAATGATAATGGGCATGGAGCATTGTGAGGACAGGTGTCATGGAGCATTGTGATGACAGGGGTCAAGGAGCATTGTGATGACAAGTGTCATGGAGCATTCTGAGGACAAGCTTGTGGAGTATTGTGATGACAATGGCATGGAGCATTGTGATGGAAAGGGCATGGATCACTGTGATGAAAAAGGCATGGATACTTTTCATGAAAGGATTCAAGGAGCATTCCGACGACAAGTGTCAGGGAGCATTGTGATAACAAGTGTATTCAGCATTGTGATGGCAAAGGTCATGGAGCATTGAGATGACAAGCCATGGAGTATTGTGATGACAGGCATCATGGAGCGTTGTGATGACAAGTGTTATGGAACATTCTGATCACACGGGTTTGGAGCATTGCGATGACAGACTTCATGGATCATATTGATTTCAAGGAGCATGGATCTTTGTGATGACCAGGGCATGAAGCAATGTGAACCCAAGATGCATGGAGTATTGTGATGACAATGGTAATGGAGGAATGTGATGACAAGCGCATGGAGCATTGTGATGAAAAGGTCATGTAGCGTTTTGCTGACAAAGGCATGGAGCATTGATATGATAAGTGTCATGGAGCACTGTGATGACAAACGTCACGTAGCATTGTGATTACAGGGGTTATGGAGCATTGGGATGACACAGCCAAGGATCATTCTGTTGACAAGTTTTATGGAGAATTTTGATGACAATGGTCTCGGATCATTGTGTTGTCAGAAGTCATGGAGCGTTGTGATGAGAGTGGTCATGGAGCATTGGGATGACATGGGTCATGGAGCATTGTGGTCATAATGTCATGGAGCATTGGGCGGAAAATGTTCATGGAATATTGTGATGACAGGTGTCATGGAGCATTGTGATGACAAGGGAATGGAGCATTGTGATGACAATGTCCTGGAGCTTTAATGAGAAGACCATGGAGCCATGTGATGACAAGTCTCATGGAGCATTCTCACCAAAAGCGGCATGGAGCATTGTGATTACTGTGGTCTTGGAGCATTGTGATGAATAGGGCATGGAGCATTGTGATGAAAAAGGCATGGAGCCTTGCCATGACAGGGTTCCAAGAGCATATGGACATCAAGTGTCAGGGACCATTGTGATGACAAGTGTATTGAGCATGGTGATGCCAAAGCTCATGGAGCATTTTGATGAGAAGACCATGGATGATTTTGATGACGAGCGTCATTGGGGGTTGTGAGACAAGTGTTATGGAACATTGTGATCACAACGGATTGGAGCCTTGTGATGACAGAGGTCATGGAGCATTTTGAGTTCATTCTGATGACAATAGCATAAAGCACTATGATGATGGGCATGGTGCATTGTGATGACAGGGTTCATGGAGCATTGAGATGAAAAGGGGCATGGGGAATTGTAGTTACAAGGGTCTTGGAGCTTTTTGATGACAAGGGCATGCAGCATTGTGATGAGAAGGCCATGGAGGATTCTGATGACATGCGTCATGGAGCTTTGTGATGACAAGGGCATGGAGCATTGTGCTGAGAAGACCGTGGATAATGGTGATGATGAGCGTCATGGGGCGTTGTGATGAAAAGTGTTATGGAACATTGTGATCCCAAGGGTTTAGAGCATTGTGATGGCAGATGTCATGGAGCATTTTGATTTCATTTTGGTTACAATAGCGTGAAGCAATATGATGATGGACATGTTGCATTGTGATGACAGGGTTCATGGAGCATTGATATGGAAAGTGGCATGGAGCATTGTGATTACAGGGTTCTTGGAGCATTGTGATGACAAGGGCATGGAGCACTGTGATGAGAAGGCCATGGAGCCTTCTGATGACCTGTGTCATGGAGATTTTGATGACAAGGGCATGAAGCATTGTTGTAAGTGGGGTCTTAGAGCATTGTGATTGCAAGGGTTATGGAGCCTTGTGATAAGAAGGCCGTGGAACATTGTGATGGCTGGGGTAATGGAGCATTGTTATGACAGTGGCAATGGAGCATTGTGATGCCAAGGGCATGGATCATTGGTCTGAAAAGTTTCATGGATTATTGTGATGAGAGTGGGCATGGAGCATTTTGATGACAAGGGCATGGAACACTGTTATACATGGGTCATGTAGGATTGTAACGACAAGGGCATGGAGAATTGTGATGACAAGAGCATGTAACATTGTGATGAGAAGCGTCATGGAGCATTGTGATGACAAAGATGTAGAGAATTGTGATGACAAGTGACATGGAGCATTGTGATGACAAGGGCGTGGGGCCTTTTGATGGGAAGAGAAGGGAGCATTGTGATGACAAGTTTTGTGGAGCATTGTGATGACAAGCGCAAGTCACATTTTGAAGCAATGGGTCATGGAGAACTGTGCTGACAAGGGTATGCAGCTTTGTGATGACATGGGTCATGGATCATTGAGATGAAAAGGTGCATGGAACATTTTGATTACAGTGGCTTAGGAGCTTTGTGATGACAGAGGTCATGGATCATTTTGATTTGCTTGTGATGACAATAGCCTGAAGCATTATGATGATGGGCATGGTCCATTGTGATGACAGGGGTAATGGAGCATTGAGATGAAAAGGGGCATGGAACATTGTGATTACAGGGGTATAGGAGCATTGTGATGACAAGAGCATGGAACATTGTGATGAAAAGTGCTTCGAGCCTTTTCATGACATGTTTCAAGGAGCATTCTGATGACGAATGTCAGAGAGAATTGTGATGACAACTCTCTTGAGCATTGTGATGACAAAGATCATGGATCACTGTGCTGACAGGTGTCATGGAGCATTGTGATGAGAAGGTCATAGAGCATTGGGCTGAAAATATTCATGGAGTATTGTGGTGACAGGGGTCATGGATCCTTTTGATAGCAAGGGAAAGGAGCATTGTGATGAAACGGTTCTGGAGCATTGTGATGACACGGTTCTGGAGCATTGTGATGAGAAGACCATGGAGCCTTGTGATGACAAGTCTAATAGAGCATTCTGATGAAAAGGGTCATGGAGCAATGTGATTACAGGGTCCTGGAGCATTGTAATGACAACATCAAGGAGCATTGTGATGAGAATTACAAGGAGCATTCTCATGATTTGTGTCATTGTGTTTTGTGATGACAAGGGCATGGACCATTGTGATTGCAGGTGTCTTGCAGCATTGTGATGACAAGGGTCATGGAGCCTTGTGAGGAGAAGGCCGTGGGATATTATGATAGCAGGGGTCATGGAGCATTGTTATGACGGGGGTAATGGAGCATTGTGAAGAAAAGGGCACGGAACATAGGTCTATAAATTTTCATGGATTATTGTGATGACAGGGGGCATGGAGCATTGTGATGACAAGGGCACGGAACACTGTGATACATGGGTCATGGTGGATTGTAACGACATGGGCATGGAGCATTGTGATGAGAAGGGCATCGAGAATTGTGATGACAAGCGTCATGGAGCTTTGTGAGGACAAAGGCATGGAGCAATATGATGACACGTTTCAGGGAGCATTGTGATGCCAAAGGTATTGGAGCTGTGTGGTAACAAATGTCATGGAGCAGTTTGATGACAAGGGCATGGTGCATTGTTATGAGAAGGGCAGGGAACATTGTGATGACAGGTGTTATGGAACATTGTGTTGTCAGGGCTCATGGAGAATTGTGATGATATGTGCATGTAGCATGGTGATGACAGGTGTCATGGAACAGTGTGAGATGACAAGTGTTTTGAGCATTGTGATGACATACATCTTGGATCATTGAGATGACAAGGGCATGGAGTAGTGTGATGACAAGCATCATGGAGCATTGTGATGAGTGTGTTATGGAACATTGTGATCACAAGGGTTTGGAGCCTAGTGATGACAGAAGTCATGGATCATTTTGATTTCAAGGAGCATGGAACATTGTAATGACAAGGGCATGAAGCAATGTGATCCCAAGTTTCAGGGAGGATTGTGATGACAATGGTAATGGAGTATTGTGATGAGAATCACATGGAGCACTGTGATGACAAGGTCATGTAGCATTTTGCTGACAAAGGCATGGAGCATTGTGATGACAAGTGTCATGGAACATTGTGATAACAGGGGTCATAGAGCATTAGGATGACAAGAGCATGGACCATTTTGATGAGAAGAGTCATGGAGCATTTTGATGACAAGAGCCACAGATCATTGTGTTGTCAGGGGTCATTGAGCGTTGTGATGACAGTGGTCATGGAGGATTGGGCTGAAAATGTTCTTGGAGCATTGTGAACACAAGGGAATGGTGCATTGTGGTGACAATATCGTGGAGCATTTTGATGAGATGACCATGGAGTCTTTTGATGACAAGTCTCATGGAGCAAGCTGATGGAAAGGGGCATGGAGCATTGTGATTACAGTTGTCTTGGAGCATTGTGATGACAAGAGCATGGAGCATTGTGATGAGAAGTCCATGGAACATTCTGATGACATGCATCTTGGAGCTTTGTGATGACAATGGCAAGAGGAATTGTGATTACAGGGATCTTGGAGCATTGTGTGGAAAAGGACATGGTTCATTGTGATGACAAAGGCATGGAGCCTTGTCATGACAGAGTTCAAGGAGAATACTGACGACATGTGTCAGGGAGCATTGTGATGACAAGTGTCTTGGTGCACTGTGATGAGAAGCGTCATGGAGCCTTGTGATAACCAGGTTCTTGGAGCATTGTGATGAAAAGTGAATGCATCATTGTGATGAAAAAGGCATGGTGCCTTGTCATAACAGGGTTCAAGGAGCACCCAGACGACAAGTGTCAGGGAGCATTGTGATGAAAAGTGTATTGAGCATTGTGATGATAAAGTTCATGGAGCATTGTGATGGATACATGTACATGTACATGGATAATTGGGATTACAAGTGTCAAGGGGTGTTGTGATGACAAGTGTTATGGAACATTGTGATCACAATGGTTTGGAGCATTGTGATGACAAAGGTCATGGAGAATTTTGATTTCATTGTGATGACAACATCATGAAGCATTATGATGAAGGGCATGGTGCATTGTGATGATAGGGTTCATGGAGCACTGAGATGAAAAGTGTCATGGATCATTGTTATGACAGGGGTCTTGGAGCACTGTGATGACAAGGACATGGAGCATTGTGATGAGAAGGCCAAGGAGAATTCTGATGACATGCGTCATGTAGCTTCGTGATGACAAGGGCATAGAGCATTGTGATTACATGGGTCTTGGAGCATTGTGATGAAAAGGGGCATGGAGCATTGTGATTACAGGGGTAATGGAGCATTGTGATGACAAGGGAATCGAGCATTGTGATGAAATTGGCAGGGAAACTTTTCATGACAGGGTTCAAGGAGGATTCTGATGACAAGTGTCAGGGAGCATTGCGATGACTATAGTCATGAAGCACTGTGATGACAGGGCTAATGGAGCATTTTGATGAGAAGGTCATGGAACATTGGGCTGAAAATGTTCATGGAGTATTGTGATGACAGGAGTCATGGAGCATTGTGATCACAAGGGAATGGAGCATTTATATGAGAAGAACATGGAGCATTGTGATGACAAGTCTCATGGAGCATTCTGATGAAAAGGGGCATGGAGCATTGTGATTACAGGGGTCTCGGAGCATTGTGATGACAATGGCATGGAGCAATTTGATGTGAAGGCCATGGAGCTTTTTTTTTTTTTTTTTGCAGTATGAGGGCCTCTCACTGTTGTGGCCTCCCCCGTTGCGGAGCACAGGCTCCGTACGCGCAGGCTCCGGATGCGCAGGCTCAGCGGCCATGGCTCACGGGCTCAGCCACTCTGTGGCATATGGGATCCTCCCAGACCGGGGCACGAACCCGTATCCCCTGCATCGGCAGGCGGACTCTCAACCACTTGCGCCACCAGGGAGGCCCCATGGAGCTTTTTGATGATATGTGTCATGGAGTTTTGTGATGAAAAGGGCATGGAGCATTTGATTACAGGGGTCTTGGGGCACTGTGATGACAATGGTCATGGTGCCTTGTGATGAAAAGGCCGTGGAACATTTTGATGACATGGGTCATGGAAAATTGTTATGACAGTGGTTACGGAGCATTGTGAGGACAAAGACATGGAGCATTTTTATGAGAAGGGCATCGAGCATGGTGATAACAAACATCATGGAGTTTTAAGATGACAAAGTCATGGAGCAATGTGATGAGAGGGTTCATGGAGCATTATGATGACAATGGCATGGAGCATTGTGATGCCAAACGTAATGGACCTTTGTGATGACAAATGTCATGCAGCATTTTGATGACAAGGGCATGGTGCATTGTGATGAGTAAGACAGAGAGAAATGTGATGACAGGGTCATCGAGCAGATGGATGAAAAGTGTCATGGAACATTTTGATGACAGGGGTTATGGATCATTGTGATATCAAGGGTCATCGAGCATTGTGATGAAAAGGGTCATGGTGCATTTTGATGGCAGGGGTTATAATACATGGTGATGTCAGCGGTCATGGAGCACTGTGATGATAAGGGCATGTAGCATTGTGATGACAGGGGTCATGGAACATTGTGATGACATGGTTGTGGGAGTATTGTGAGGACAAAGACATGGAGCATTTTTATGAGAAGGGCATCGAGCATGGTGATAACAAACATCATGGAGTTTTAAGATGACAAAGTCATGGAGCAATGTGATGAGAGGGTTCATGGAGCATTATGATGACAATGGCATGGAGCATTGTGATGCCAAAGGTCATGGACCTTTGTGATGACAAAGGTCATAGAGCATTTTGATGACAAGTGCATGGTGCATTGTGATGAGTAGGACAGAGAGCAATGTGATGACAGGGTCTTTGAGCAGTTGGATGAAAAGTGTCATGGAACATTTTGATGACAGGGGTTATGGATCATTGTGATGGCAAGGGTCATCGAGCATTGTGATGAAAAGTGTCAGGGTGCAATGCGATGACAATAGTCATGAAGCACTGTGATGAGAGAGCTAATGGAGCATTGTGATGAGAAGGTCATGGAGCATTGGGCTGAATATATTCATGGAGTATTGTGATGACTGGAGTCATGGAGCATTGCGATGACAAGGGAATGGAGCATTGAGATGAGAAGAACATGGAGCATTGTGATGACAAGTCTCATGGAGCATTCTGATGAAAAGGGGCATGGAACATTGTGATTACAGGGGTCTTGGAGTATTGTGATGACAATAGCATGGAGCAATTTGATGTGAAGGCCATGGAGCTTTCTGATGATGCGTCATGGTGTTTTGTGATGAAAAGTGCATGGAGCATTGTGATTACAGGGGTCTTGGGGCACTGTGATGACAATGGTCATGGAGCCTTGTGATGAAAAGGCCGTGGAACATTTTGATGGCATGGGTCATGGAGCATTGTTATGACAGTGGTAATGGAGCATTGTGATGAAAAAGGCATGGAGCATTTTGATGGGAAGGGCATCGAGCATAGTGATGACAAGCATCATGGAGCTTTGAGATGACAAAGTCAAGGAGCAATGTGATGAGAGGGTTCATGGAGCATTATGATGACAAAGGCATGGAGCATTGTGATGCCAAAGTTCATGGACCTTTGTGATGACAAATGTCATGCAGCATTTTGATGACAAGTGCATGGTGCATTGTGATGAGTAGGAAAGAGAGCAATGTGATGAGAGGGTCATGGAGCAGTTGGATGAAAAATGTCAGGGAACATTTTGATGACATGTGTTATGGATCATTGTGATGTCAAGGGTCACCGAGCATTGTGATGAAAAGGGTCATGGTGCATTTTGATGACAGGGGTTATAGTACATTGTGATGACAGGGGTCATGGAGCAGTGTGATGATAAGGGCATGTAGCATTGTGATGACAGGGGTCATGGAACATTGTGATGACATGGTTGAGGGAGTATTGTGATGACTAGTGATGGAACATTGTGATATCAGTGGTGAGAGAGCATTTTGATGAGAATTGCATGGAGAAATTTGATGACAAGATTTATGGAGCATTGTGATGACAAGCTTGTGGAGAATTGTGATGACAAGTGCATGGCATATTGTGATGACATGTGTCATGGAGCATTGTGCTGACAAGCACATGGAGCATTTTGGTGACAATGGCATGGAGCATTGTGATGACAGAGGCATGAGGAATTGTCCAGACAAGTTTCATGGATTATTGTGATGACAGTGGGCATGGCGAATTGTGATGACAAGGGCATGGAGCATTGTGAGGACCAGTTTATGGAGTATTGTGAAGACAGGTGTCCGGGAGCATTGTGATGACATATGATCTGGTCCATTGTGATGAGAATGGCATTGGTAATTGCGATGACAAGTCTCATGGAGCATTCTCACCAAAAGTGGCATGGGGCATTGTGATTACTGTGGTCTTGGAGCATTGTGATGAATAGGGCATGGAGTATTGTGATGAAAAAGGCATGGAACATTTCATGACAGGGTTCCAAGAGCATATTGGCATCAAGTGTCAGGGACCATTGTGATGACAAGTGTATTGAGCATTGTGATGCTAATGCTCATGGAGCATTGTGATGAGAAGACCATGGATAATTTTGATGACGAGCGTCATGGGGCGTTGTGAGGTCAAGTGTTATGGAACATTGTGATCACAAGGGATTGGAGCCTTGTGATGATAGAGGTCATTGAGCATTTTGAGTTCATTCTGATGACAATAGCATGAAGCACTATGATGATGGGCATGGTGCATTGTGATGACAGGGTTCATGGAGCATTGAGATGAAAAGGGGCATGGAGCATTGTAGTTACAAGGGTCTTGGAGGTTTGTGATGAGAAGGGCATGCAGCATTGTGATGAGAAGGCCATGGAGGATTCTGATGACATGCGTCATGGAGATTTGTGATGACATGGGCATGGAGCATTGTGATGAGAAGACCATGGATAATGGTGATGACTAGCGTCATGGGGCGTTGTGATGAAAAGTGTTATGTAACATTGTGATCCCAAGGGTTTAGAGCATTGTGATGGCAGATGTCATGGAGCATTTTGATTTCATTTTGGATACAATAGCGTGAAGCAATATGATGATGGGCATGTTGCATTGTGATGACAGGGTTCATGGAGCATTTAGATGAAAAGTGGCATGGAGCATTGTGATTACAGGGTTCTTGGAACATTGTGATGACAAGGGCATGGAGCATTGTGATGAGAAGGCCATGGAGCATTCTGATGACCTGTTTCATGGAGATTTTGATTACAAGAGCATGAAGCATTGTTGTAACAGGGATCTTAGAGCATTGTGATTACAAGGGTCATGGAGCCTTGTGATAAGAAGGCCGTGGAACATTGTGATGCCTGGGGTCATGGAGCATTGTTATGACAGTGGTAATGGAGCATTGTGATGCCAAGGGCCTGGAGCATTGGTCTGAAAAGTTTCATGGATTATTGTGATGAGAGTGGACATGGAGCTTTGTGAGGACAAGGACAAGGAAAACTGTGATCCATGGGTCATGTAGGATTGTAATGAAAAGGGCATGGAAAATTGTGATGACAAGAGCATGTAACATTGTGATGAGAAGTGTCATGGAGCATTGTGATGACAAAGACGTAGATAATTGTGATGGCAAGGGAAATGGAGCATTGTCATGACCAGAGCATGGAGCATTGGTCTGACAAGTTTCATGGATTATTGTGATGAAAAATGTCATGGAGCATTTTGATGACAAGGGCGTGGGGCATTGTGATGGGAAGAGCAGGGAACCTTGTGATGACAAGGTTTATGGAAGCATTGTTATGACAAGGTTGTGGAGCATAGTGATGACAAGCACAAGTCACATTTTGATGCCATGGGTCATGGAGCACTGTGCTGACAAGGGCATGCAGCTTTGTGATGACAAGTTTCTTGGAGCATTGAGATGAAAAGGGGCATGGAGCATTGTGATTACAGTGGTCTAGGAGCTTTGTGATGACAGGGTTCATGGATCATTTTGATTTCCTTGTGATGACAATAGCCTGAAGCATTATGATGATGGGCATGGTCCATTGTGATGACAGGTGTAATGGAGCCTTGAGATGAAAAGGGCCATGGAGCATTGTGATTACAGGTGTATAGGAGCATTGTGATGACAAGAGCATGGAGCATTGTGATGAAAAGTTCTTGGAGCCTTTTCATGACATGTTTCAAGAATCATTCTGATGACAAGTGTCAGGGAGCATTGTGATAACAAAGATCATGGAGCACTGTGATGACAGGTGTCAAGGAGCATTGTGATGAGATGGTCATGGAGCATTGGGCTGAAAATATTCATGGAGTATTGTGGTGACAGGGTTCGTGGATCGTTTTGATGGCAAGGGAATGGAGCATTGTGATGACAAGGTCCTGGAGCATTGTGATGAGAAGACCATGGAGCCTTGTAATGACAAGTCTAATGGAGCATTCTGATGAAAAGGAGGATGGAGCATTGTGATTACAGGGCCCTCGAGCATTCTGATGATATGTGTCATGTTGTTTTGTGAGGACAAGGGCATGGACCATTGTCATTGCAGGCGTCTTGGAGCATTGTGATGACAAGTGTCATGGAGCCTTGGGAGGAGAAGGCCGTGGGACATTATGATGGCAGTGGTCATGGAGCATTGTTATGACGGGGGTAACGGAGCATTGTGATGAAAAGGGCACGGAACATACGTCTATAAAATTTCATGGATTATTGTGATGACAGTGGGTATGGAGCATTGTGATGACAAGGGCTTGGAACACTGTGATACATGGAGCATGGAGGATTGTAATGACATGGGCATGGAGCATTGTGATGAGAAGGGCATCGAGAATTGTGATGACAAGCGTCATGGAGCTTTGTGATGACAAGGACATGGAGCAATATGATGAGACTTTTCAGGGAGCATTGTGATGACAATGGCATGGAGCATTTTGATGCCAACGGTCATGGAGCTGTGTGATAACAAAAGTCATGGAGCAGTTTGATGACAAGGGCATGGTGCATTGTGATGAGAAGGGCAGGGAGCATTGTGATGACAGGTGTTATGGAACATTGTGATGTCAGGGCTCATGGAGCATTGTGATGATATAGGCATGGAGCATGCTGATGACAGGTGTCACGGAACATTGTGAGATGACAAGTGTTTTGAGCATTGTGATGACAAACATCTTGGATCATTGAGATGACAAGGCCATGGAGTAGTGTGATGACAAGCATCATGGAGCATTGTGATGAGTGTGTTATGGAACATTGTGTTCACAAGGGTTTGGAGCATAGTGATGACAGAGGTCATGGATCATTTTGATTTCAAGGAGCATGGAACATTATGATGACAAGGGCATGAAGCAATGTGATCCCAAATTTCAGGGAGGATTTTTATGACAATGGTAATGGAGTATTTTGATGAGAATCACATGGAGCACCGTGATGACAAGGTCATGTAGCATTTTGCTGACAAAGGCATGGAGCATTGTGATGACAAGTGTCATGGAACATTGTGATAACAGGGGTCATAGAGCATTAGGATGACAAGAGCATGGCCCATTTTGATGAGAAGAGTCATGGAGCATTTTGATGACAAGAGCCACAGATCATTGTGTTGTCAGGGGTCATTGAGCGTTGTGATGACAGTGGTCATGGAGGATTGGGCTGAAAATGTTCTTGGAGCATTGTGAACCCAAGGGAATGGAGCATTGTGGTGACAATATCGTGGAGCATTGTGATGAGATGACCATGGAGTCTTTTGATGACAAGTCTCATGGAGCAAGCTGATGGAAAGGGTCATGGAGCATTGTGATTACAGGGGTAATGTAGCATTGTGATGACAATGGAATCGAGCATAGTGTTGAAAAAGGCATGGATCCTTATCATGACAGGATTCAAGGAGCATTCCGAAGACAAGTGTCAGGGAGCATTGTGATGACAAATGTCATGGAGCATTGAGATGACAAGGGCATGGATTTTTGTGATGACAGGCATCATGGAGCGTTGTGATGACAAGTGTTATGGAACATTGTGATCACACGGGTTTGGAGCATTGCGATGACAGAGTTCATGGATCATATTGATTTCAAGGAGCATGGATCATTGTGATGACAAGGGCATGAAGCAATGTGATCCCAAGATGCATGGAGGATTGTGATGACAATGGTAATGGAGGAATATGATGACAAACGCATGGAGCATTGTGATGAAAAGGTCATGTAGCGTTTTGCTGACAAAGGCATGGAGCATTGTGATGACAAGTGTCATGGAGCACTGTGATGACAAGAATATTGGAGCATTGTTTTGAGATGTTCATGGAGCATTGGGCTGAAAATGTTCATGGAGTATTGTGATGACAGGAGTCAGGGAGCATTGTGATGACAAGGGAATGGAGCATTGAGATGACAGGACCCTGGAGCATTGTGATGAGAAGTCCATGGAGCCTTGTGATGACAAGTCTCATGGAGCATTCTGATGAAAATTGGCATGGAGCATTGTGATTACAGGGGTCTTGGAGCATTGTGATGACAATGGCTTGGAACAATTTGATGTGAAGGCCAAGGAGCTTTCTGATGATATGTTTCATGGAGTTTTGTGATGAAAAGGGCATGGAGCATTGTGATTACAGGGGTCTTGGGTCACTGTGATGACAAAGGCCATGGAGCCTTGTGATGAAAAGGCATTGATGGCAGGGGTCATGGAGCATTCTTATGACAGTTGTAATGGAGCAATGTGATGACAAAGGCATGGAGAATTTTGATGAGAAGGGCATCGAGCATTGTGATAACAAGCATCATGGAGCTTTGAGATGACAAAGTCATGGAGCAATGTGATGAGTGGGTTCATGGAGCATTGTGATGACAATGGCATAGAGCATTGTGATGCCAAAGGTCATGGACCTTTGTGATGACAAAGGTTATGGAGCATTTTGCTGACAAGGGCATGGTGCACTGTGATGAGTAGGAGAGAGAGCATTGTGATGACAGGGTCATGGAGCAATTGGATGAAAAGTGTCATGGGACATTTTGATGACAGGGGTTATGGATCATTGTGATGTCAAGGTCATCGAGCATTGTGATGAAAAGTGTCATGGTGCATTTTGATGACAGGTGTTATAGAACATTGTGATGTCAGGGGTCATGGAGCAGTGTGATGATAAGGGCATGTAGCATTGTGATGACAGGGGTCATGGAACATTGTGATGACATGGTTGAGGGAGTATTGGGATGACTAGTGATGGAACATTGTGATATCAGTTGTGAGAGAGCATTTTGATGAGAATTGCATGGAGAAATTTGAGGACAAGATTTATGGAGCATTGTGATGACAAGCTTGTGGAGAATTGTAATGACAAGTGCATGGAATATTGTGATGACATGTGTCATGGAGCATTGTGCTGACAAGCACATGGAGCATTGTGGTGACAATGGCATGGAACATTGTGATGACAGAGGCATGACGAATTGGTCTGACAAGTTTCATGGATTATTGTGATGACAGTGGGCATGGCGAAATGTGATGACAAGGGCATGGAGCATTGTGATGACAAGTTTATGGAGTATTGTGAAGACTGGTGTTCGGGATCACTGTGATGACATATGCTCTGGTCCATTGTGATGAGAATGGCGTGGGTAATTGTGATGCCAAGTGTCATGGAGGAGTGTGATGTCAAATGTAATGGAGCGTTGTGATGACAAGGTCTTGGAGCATTGTGATGACAAAGGCAAGGAGCATTGTGATGACAAGGGCCATTGATAAGTTTGATGACAACGTCGTGAAGCACTGTGATTACAACCGCATGTACCTAACTATGACAGGGGTCATGGAGCATTGGGATTACAAATGCATGGAGAATGGTGATGACAAGGGCATGTAACATTGTGATGAGAAGTGTTTTGGAGCATTGTGATAACAAGGACGTGTAGAATTGTGATGACAAGGGACATGGAGCATTGAGAGGACCAGGGCATGGAGCACGGTGATGACAAGACCGTGGAGCATTGTGATGAGAAGACCATGGATAATTGTGATGACGAGTGTCATGGAGCACTGTAATGATAATGGGCATGGAGCATTGTGAGGACAGGGGTCATGGAGCATTGTGATGACAGGGGTCAAGGAGCATTGTGATGACAAGTGTCATGGAGCATTCTGAGTACAAGCTTGTGGAGTATTGTGATGACAATGGCATGGAGCATTGTGATGGAAAGGGCATGGATCACTGTGATGAAAAAGGCATGGATTCTTTTCATGACAGTATTCAAGGAGCATTCCGATGACAAGTGTCAGGGAGCATTGTGATAACAAGTGTATTGAGCATTGTGATGGCAAAGGTCATGGAGCATTGAGATGACAAGGGCATGGAGTATTGTGATGACAGGCATCATGGAGCGTTGTGATGACAAGTGTTATGGAACATTGTGATCACACGGGTTTGGAGCATTGCGATGACAGACTTCATGGATCATATTGATTTCAAGGAGCATGGATCTTTGTGATGACCAGGGCATGAAGCAATGTGAACCCAAGATGCATGGAGGATTGTGATGACAATGCTAATGGAGGAATGTGATGACAAGTGAATGGAGCATTGTGATGAAAATGTCATGTAGCGTTTTGCTGACAAAGGCATGGAGCATTGTGATGACATGTGTCAAGGAGCACTGTGATGACAAACGTCACGTAGCATTGTGATTACAGGGGTCATGGAGCATTGGGATGACACAGCCAAGGATCATTCTGTTGACAAGTTTTATGGAGAATTTTGATGACAAGGGTCTCGGATCATTGTGTTGTCAGAAGTCATGGAGCGTTGTGATGACAGTGGTCATGGAGCATTGGGATGACACGGGTCATGGAGCATTGGGATCATAATGTCATGGAGCATTGGGCTGAAAATGTTCATGGAATATTGTGATGACAGGTGTCATGGAGCATTGTGATGACAAGGGAATGGAGCATTGTGATGACAATGTCCTGGAGCTTTAATGAGAAGACCATGGAGCCATGTGATGACAAGTCTCATGGAGCATTCTCACGAAAAGCGGCATGGAGCATTGTGATTACTGTGGTCTTGTGGCATTGTGATGAATAGGGCATGGAGCATTGTGATGAAAAAGGCATGGAGCCTTGCCATGACAGGGTTCCAAGAGCATATTGACATCAAGTGTCAGGGACCATTGTGATGACAAGTGTATTGAGCATGGTGATGCCAAAGCTCATGGAGCATTGTGATGAGAAGACCATGGATAACTTTGATGACGAGCGTCATGGGGCGTTTTGAGACAAGTGTTATGGAACATTGTGATCACAACGGATTGGAGCCTTGTGATGACAGAGGTCATGGAGCATTTTGAGTTCATTCTGATGACAATAGCATAAAGCACTATGATGTTGGGCATGGTGCATTGTGATGACAGGGTTCATGGAGCATTGAGATGAAAAGGGGCATGGAGAATTGTAGTTACAAGGGTCTTGGAGCTTTGTGATGAGAAGGGCATGCAGCATTGTGATGAGAAGGCCATGGAGGATTCTGATGACATGCATCATGGAGCTTTGTGATGACAAGGGCATGGAGCATTGTGATGAGAAGACCATGGATAATGGTGATGATGAGTGTCATGGGGCGTTGTGATGAAAAGTGTTATGTAACATTGTGATCCCAAGGGTTTAGAGCATTGTGATGGCAGATGTCATGGAGCATTTTGATTTCATTTTGGTTACAATAGAGTGAAGCAATATGATGATGGACATGTTGCATTGTGATGACAGCGTTCATGCAGCATTGAGATGAAAAGTGGCATGGAGCATTGTTATTACAGAGTTCTTGGAGCATTGTGATGACAAGGGCATGGAGCATTGTGATGAGAAGGCCATGGAGCCTTCTGATGACCTGTGTCATGGAGATTTTGATGACAAGGGCATGAAGCATTGTTGTAAGAGGGGTCTTAGAGCATTGTGATTGCAAGGGTTATGGAGCCTTGTGATAAGAAGGCCGTGGAACATTGTGATGGCTGGGGTCATGGAGCATTGTTATGACAGTGGCAATGGAGCATTGTGATGCCAAGGGCATGGAGCATTGGTCTGAAAAGTTTCATGGATTATTGTGATGAGAGTGGGCATGGAGCATTTTGATGACAAGGGCATGGAACACTGTGATACATGGGCCATGTAGGATTGTAACGACAAGGGCATGGAGAATTGTGATGACAAGAGCATGTAACATTGTGATGAGAAGCGTCATGGAGCATTGTGATGACAAAGATGTAGAGAATTGTGATGACAAGTGACATGGAGCATTGTGATGACCAGAGCATGGACCATTGGTCTGACAAGTTTCATGGATTATTGTGATGACAAATGTCATGGAGCATTTTGATGACAAGGGCGTGGGGCCTTGTGATGGGAAGAGAAGGGAGCATTGTGATGACAAGGTTTGTGGAGCATTGTGATGACAAGCGCAAGTCACATTTTGAAGCAATGAGTCATGGAGAACTGTGCTGACAAGGGTATGCAGCTTTGTGATGACATGGGTCATGGAGCATTGAGATGAAAAGGGGCATGGAACATTGTGATTACAGTGGCTTAGGAGCTTTGTGATGACAGAGGTCATGGATCATTTTGATTTGCTTGTGATGACAATAGCCTGAAGCATTATGATGATGGGCATGGTCCATTGTGATGACAGGTGTAATGGAGCATTGAGATGAAAGGGCGCATGGGGCATTGTGATTACAGGGGTATAGGAGCATTGTGATGACAAGAGCATGGAACATTGTGATGAAAAGTGCTTCGAGCCTTTTCATGACATGTTTCAAGGAGCATTCTGAAGACGAATGTCAGAGAGAATTGTGATGACAACTCTCTTGAGCATTGTGATGACAAAGATCATGGATCACTGTGCTGACAGGTGTCATGGAGCATTGTGATGACACGGTTCTGGAGCATTGTGATGAGAAGACCATGGAGCCTTGTGATGACAAGTCTAATAGAGCATTCTGATGAAAAGGGTCATGGAGCAATGTGATTACAGGGTCCTGGAGCATTGTAATGACAAGATCAAGGAGCATTGTGATGAGAATTACAAGGAGCATTCTCATGATTTGTGTCATTGTGTTTTGTGATGACAAGGGCATGGACCATTGTGATTGCAGGTGTCTTGCAGCATTGTGATGACAAGGGTCATGGAGCCTTGTGAGGAGAAGGCCGTGGGATATTATGATAGCATGGGTCATGGAGCATTGTTATGACGGGGGTAATGGAGCATTGTGAAGAAAAGGGCACGGAACATAGGTCTATAAAATTTCATGGATTATTGTGATGACAGGGGGCATGGAGCATTGTGATGACAAGGGCACGGAACACTGTGATACATGGGTCATGGTGGATTGTAACGACATGGGCATGGAGCATTGTGATGAGAAGGGCATCGAGAATTGTGATGACAAGCGTCATATAGCTTTGTGAGGACAAAGGCATGGAGCAATATGATGACACGTTTCAGGGAGCATTGTGATGCCAAAGGTATTGGAGCTGTGTGGTAACAAATGTCATGGAGCAGTTTGATGACAAGGGCATGGTGCATTGTGATGAGAAGGGCAGGGAACATTGTGATGACAGGTGTTATGGAACATTGTGTTGTCAGGGCTCATGGAGAATTGTGATGATATGTGCATGTAGCATGGTGATGACAGGTGTCATGGAACAGTGTGAGATGACAAGTGTTTTGAGCATTGTGATGACATACATCTTGGATCATTGAGATGACAAGGGCATGGAGTAGTGTGATGACAAGCATCATGGAATATTGTGATGAGTGTGTTATGGAACATTGTGATCACAAAGGTTTGGAGCCTAGTGATGACAGAAGTCATGGATCATTTTGATTTCAAGGAGCATGGAACATTGTAATGACAAGGGCATGAAGCAATGTGATCCCAAGTTTCAGGGAGGATTGTGATGACAATGGTAATGGAGTATTGTGATGAGAATCACATGGAGCACTGTGATGACAAGGTCATGTAGCATTTTGCTGACAAAGGCATGGAGCATTGTGATGACAAGTGTCATGGAAAATTGTGATAACAGGGGTCATAGAGCATTAGGATGACAAGAGCATGGACCATTTTGATGAGAAGAGTCATGGAGCATTTTGATGACAAGAGCCACAGATCATTGTGTTGTCAGGGGTCATTGAGCGTTGTGATGACAGTGGTCATGGAGGATTGGGCTGAAAATGTTCTTGGAGCATTGTGAACACAAGGGAATGGTGCATTGTGGTGACAATATCGTGGAGCATTGTGATGAGATGACCATGGAGTCTTTTGATGACAAGTCTCATGGAACAAGCTGATGGAAAGGGGCATGGAGCATTGTGATTACAGTTGTCTTGGAGCATTGTGATGACAAGAGCATGGAGCATTGTGATGAGAAGTCCATGGAACATTCTGATGACATGCATCTTGGAGCTTTGTGATGACAATGGCAAGAGGAATTGTGATTACAGGGATCTTGGAGCATTGTGTGGAAAAGGAAATGGTTCATTATGATGACAAAGGCATGGTGCCTTGCCATGACAGAGTTCAAGGAGAATACTGACGACATGTTTCAGGGAGCATTGTGATGACAAGTGTCTTGGTGCACTGTGATGAGAAGCGTCATGGAGCCTTGTGATAACCGGGGTCTTGGAGCATTGTGATGAAAAGTGAATGCATCATTGTGATGAAAAAGGCATGGTGCCTTGTCATGACAGAGTTCAAGGAGCACCCTGATGACAAGTGTCAGGGAGCATTGTGATGAAAAATGTATTGAGCATTGTGATGACAATGTTCATGGAGCATTGTGATGGAATGTACATGGATAATTGGGACTACGAGTGTCATGGGGTGTTGTGATGACAAGTGTTATGGAACATTGTGATCACAAGGGTTTGGAGCATTGTGATGACAAAGGTCATGGAGAATTTTGATTTCATTGTGATGACAACATCATGAAGCATTATGATGAAGGACATGGTGCATTGTGATGATAGGGTTCATGGAGCACTGAGATGAAAAGTGTCATGGATCATTGTTATGACAGGGGTCTTGGAGCACTGTGATGACAAGGACATGGAGCATTGTGATGAGAAGGCCAAGGAGAATTCTGATGACATGCGTGATGGAGCTTCGTGATGACAAGGGCATAGAGCATTGTGATTACAGGGGTCTTGGAGCATTGAGATGAAAAGGGGCATGGAGCATTGTGATTACAGGGGTAATGGAGCATTGTGATGAAAAGGGAATCGAACATTGTGATGAAATTGGCATGGAAACTTTTCTTGACAGGGTTCAAGGAGGATTCTGATGACAAGTGTCAGGGAGCATTGCGATGACAATAGTCATGAAGCACTGTGATGACAGGGCTAATGGAGCATTTTGATGAGAAGGTCATGGAACATTGGGCTGAAAATGTTCATGGAGTATTGTGATGACAGGAGTCATGGAGCATTGTGATCACAAGGGAATGGAGCATTTAGATGAGAAGAACATGGAGCATTGTGATGACAAGTCTCATGGAGCATTCTGATGAAAAGGGGCATGGAGCATTGTGATTACAGGGGTCTCGGAGCATTGTGATGACAATGGCATGGAGCAATTTGATGTGAAGGCCATGGAGCTTTTTTTTTTTTTTTTTTGCAGTATGAGGGCCTCTCACTGTTGTGGCCTCCCCCGTTGTGGAGCACAGGCTCCGGACGCGCTGGCTCCGGATGCGCAGGCTCAGCGGCCATGGCTCACGGGCCCAGCCACTCTGTGGCATATGGGATCCTCCCAGACCGGGGCACGAACCCGTATACCCTGCATCGGCAGGCGGACTCTCAACCACTTGCGCCACCAGGGAGGCCCCATGGAGCTTTTTGATGATATGTGTCATGGAGTTTTGTGATGAAAAGGGCATGGAGCATTTGATTACAGGGGTCTTGGGGCACTGTGATGACAATGGTCATGGTGCCTTGTGATGAAAAGGCCGTGGAACATTTTGATGGCATGGGTCATGGAAAATTGTTATGACAGTGGTTATGGAGCAATGTGAGGACAAAGACATGGAGCATTTTTATGAGAAGGGCATCGAGCATGGTGATAACAAACATCATGGAGTTTTAAGATGACAAAGTCATGGAGCAATGTGATGAGAGGGTTCATGGAGCATTATGATGACAATGGCATGGAGCATTGTGATGCCAAAGGTCATGGACCTTTGTGATGACAAAGGTCATGGAGCATTTTGATGACAAGTGCATGGTGCATTGTGATGAGTAGGACAGAGAGCAATGTGATGACAGGGTCTTTGAGCAGTTGGATGAAAAGTGTCATGGAAAATTTTGATGACAGGGGATATGGATCATTGTGATGGCAAGGGTCATCGAGCATTGTGATGAAAAGTGTCAGGGTGCAATGCGATGACAATAGTCATGAAGCACTGTGATGAGAGGGCTAATGGAGCATTGTGATGAGAAGGTCATGGAGCATTGGGCTGAAAATATTCATGGAGTATTGTGATGACTGGAGTCATGGAGCATTGCGATGACAAGAGAATGGAGCATTGAGATGAGAAGAACATGGAGCATTGTGATGACAAGTCTCATGGAGCATTCTGATGAAAAGGGGCATGGACCATTGTGATTACAGGGGTCTTGGAGTATTGTGATGACAATAGCATGGAGCAATTTGATGTGAAGGCCATGGAGCTTTCTGATGATGCGTCATGGAGTTTTGTGATGAAAAGTGTTTGGAGCATTGTGATTACAGGGGTCTTGGGGCACTGTGATGACAATGGTCATGGAGCCTTGTGATGAAAAGGCCGTGGAACATTTTGATGTCATGGGTCATGGAGCACTGTTATGACAGTGGTAATGGAGCATTGTGATGACAAAGACATGGAGCATTTTGATGAGAAGGGCATCGAGCATAGTGATGACAAGCATCATGGAGCTTTGAGATGACAAAGTCAAGGACCAATGTGATGAGAGGGTTCATGGAGCATTATGATGACAAAGGCATGGAGCATTGTGATGCCAAAGGTCATGGACCTTTGTGATGACAAATGTCATGGAACATTTTGAAGAAAAGGGCATGGTGCCTTGTGATGAGTAGGACAGAGAGCAATGTGATGAGAGGGTCATGGAGCAGTTGGATGAAAAATGTCAGGGAACATTTTGATGACATGGTATATGGATCATTGTGATGCCAAGGGTCACCGAGCATTGTGATGAAAAGTGTCATGGTGCATTTTGATGACAGGGGTTATAGTACATTGTGATGACAGGGGTCATGGGGCAGTGTGATGATAAGGGCATGTAGCATTGTGATGACAGGGGTCATGGAACATTGTGATGACATGGTTGAGGGAGTATTGTGATGACTAGTGATGGAACATTGTGATATCAGTGGTGAGAGAGCATTTTGATGAGAATTGCATGGAGAAATTTGATGACAAGATTTATGGAGCATTGTGATGACAAGCTTGTGGAGAATTGTGATGACAAGTGCATGGAATATTGTGATGACATGTGTCATGGAGCATTGTGCTGACAAGCACATGGAGCATTTTGGTGACAATGGCATGGAGCATTGTGATGACAGAGGCATGACGAATTGGTCTGACAAGTTTCATGGATTATTGTGATGACAGTGGGCATGGCGAATTGTGATGACAAGGGCATGGAGCATTGTGAGGACCAGTTTATGGAGTATTGTGAAGACAGGTGTCCGGGAGCATTGTGATGACATATGTTCTGCGCCATTGTGATGAGAATGGCATTGGTAATTGTGATGACAAGTCTCATGGAGCATTCTCACCAAAAGCGGCATGGGGCATTGTGATTCCTGTTGTCTTGGAGCATTGTGATGAATAGGGCATGGAGCATTGTGATGAAAATGGCATGGAACCTTGTCATGACAGGGTTCCAAGAGCATATTGGCATCAAGTGTCAGGGACCATTGTGATGACAAGTGTATTGAGCATTGTGATGCTAATGCTCATGGAGCATTGTGATGAGAAGACCATGGATAATTTTGATGACGAGCGTCATGGGGCGTTGTGAGGTCAAGTGTTATGGAACATTGTGATCACAAGGGATTGGAGCCTTGTGATGACAGAGGTCATGGAGCATTTTGAGTTCATTCTGATGACAATAGCATGAAGCACTATGATGATGGGCATGGTGCATTTTGATGACTGGGTTCATGGAGCATTGAGATGAAAAGGGGCATGGAGCATTGTAGTTACAAGGGTCTTGGAGGTTTGTGATGAGAAGGGCATGCAGCATTGTGATGAGAAGGCCATGGAGGATTCTGATGACATGCGTCATGGAGATTTGTGATGACATGGGCATGGAGCATTGTGATGAGAAGACCATGGATAATGGTGATGACTAGCGTCATGGGGCGTTGTGATGAAAAGTGTTATGGAACATTGTGATCCCAAGGGTTTAGAGCATTGTGATGGCAGATGTCATGGAGCATTTTGATTTCATTTTGGTTACAATAGCGTGAAGCAATATGATGATGGGCATGTTGCATTGTGATGACAGGGTTCATGGAGCATTTAGATGAAAAGTGGCATGGAGCATTGTGATTACAGGGTTCTTGGAACATTGTGATGACAAGGGCATGGAGCATTGTGATGAGAAGGCCATGGAGCATTCTGATGACCTGTTTCATGGAGATTTTGATTACAAGAGCATGAAGCATTGTTGTAACAGGGATCTTAGAGCATTGTGATTACAAGGGTCATGGAGCCTTGTGATAAGAAGGCCGTGGAACATTGTGATGCCTGGGGTCATGGAGCATTGTTATGACAGTGGTAATGGAGCATTGTGATGCCAACGGCATGGAGCATTGGTCTGAAAAGTTTCATGGATTATTGGGATGAGAGTGGGCATGGAGCTTTGTGAGGACAAGGGCAAGGAAAACTGTTATCCATGGGTCATGTAGGATTGTAATGAAAAGGGCATGGAAAATTGTGATGACAAGAGCATGTAACATTGTGATGAGAAGTGTCATGGAGCATTGTGATGACAAAGACGTAGAGAATTGTGATGGCAAGGGAAATGGAACATTGTGATGACCAGAGCATGGAGCATTGGTCTGACATGTTTCATGGATTATTGTGATGAAAAAAGGCATGGAGCATTTTGATGACAAGGGCGTGGGGCATTGTGATGGGAAGAGCAGGGAACCTTGTGATGACAAGGTTTATGGAAGCATTGTTATGAAAAGGTTGTGGAGCATAGTGATGACAAGCACAAGTCACATTTTGATGCCATTTGTCATGGAGCACTGTGCTGACAAGGGCATGCAGCTTTGTGATGAAAAGGTTCTTGGAGCATTGAGATGAAAAGGGGCATGGAGCATTGTGATTACAGTGGTCTAGGAGCTTTGTGATGACAGAGTTCATGGATCATTTTGATTTGCTTGTGATGACAATAGCCTGAAGCATTATGATGATGGTCATGGTCCATTGTGATGACAGGTGTAATGGAGCCTTGAGATGAAAAGGGCCATGGAGCATTGTGATTACAGGTGTATAGGAGCATTGTGATGACAAGAGCATGGAGCATTGTGATGAAAAGTTCTTGGAGCCTTTTCATGACATGTTTCAAGAATCATTCTGATGACAAGTGTCAGGGAGCATTGTGATAACAAAGATCATGGAGCACTGTGATGACAGGTGTCAAGGAGCATTGTGATGAGATGGTCATGGATCATTGGGCTGAAAATATTCATGGAGTATTGTGGTGACAGGGTTCGTGGATCGTTTTGATGGCAAGGGAATGGAGCATTGTGATGACAAGGTCCTGGAGCATTGTGATGAGAAGACCATGGAGCCTTGTAATGACAAGTCTAATGGACCATTCTGATGAAAAGGGGCAGGGAGCATTGTGATTACAGGGCCCTGGAGCACTGAAATGACGAAACAAGAGCTTTGTGATGAGAAGGCCATGGAGCATTATCATGATATGTGTCATGTTGTTTTGTGAGGGCAAGGGCATGGACCATTGTCATTGCAGGCGTCTTGGAGCATTGTGATGACAAGTGTCATGGAGCCTTGGGAGGAGAAGGCCGTGGGACATTATGATGGCAGGGGTCATGGAGCATTGTTATGACGGTGGTAATGGAGCATTGTGATGAAAAAGGCACCGAACATATGTCTATAAAATTTCATGGATTATTGTGATGACAGTGGGTATGGAGCATTGTGATGACAAGGGCTTGGAACACTGTGATACATGGGGCATGGAGGATTGTAATGACATGGGCATGGAGCATTGTGATGAGAAGGGCATCGAGAATTGTGATGACAAGCGTCATGGTGCTTTGTGATGACAAGGACATGGAGCAATATGATGAGACTTTTCAGGGAACATTGTGATGACAATGGCATGGAGCATTGTGATGCCAACGATCATGGAGCTGTGTGATAACAAAAGTCATGGAGCAGTTTGATGACAAGGGCATGGTGCATTGTGATGAGAAGGGCAGGGAGCATTGTGATGACAGGTGTTATGGAACATTGTGATGTCAGGGCTCATGGAGCATTGTGATGATATAGGCATGGAGCATGGTGATGACAGGTGTCATGGAACATTGTGAGATGACAAGTGTTTTGAGCATTGTGATGACAAACATCTTGGATCATTGAGATGACAAGGCCATGGAGTAGTGTGATGACAAGCATCATGGAGCATTGTGATGAGTGTGTTATGGAACATTGTGTTCACAAGGGTTTGGAGCATAGTGATGACAGAGGTCATGGATCATTTTGATTTCAAGGAGCATGGAACATTGTGATGACAAGGGCATAAAGCAATGTGATCCCAAGTTTCAGGGAGGATTGTTATGACAATGGTAATGGAGTATTGTGATGAGAATCACATGGAGCACCGTGATGACAAGGTCATGTAGCATTTTGCTGACAAAGGCATGGAGCATTGTGATGACAAGTGTCATGGAACATTGTGATAACAGGGGTCATAGAGCATTAGGATGACAAGAGCATGGACCATTTTGATGAGAAGAGTCATGGAGCATTTTGATGACAAGAGCCACAGATCATTGTGTTGTCAGGGGTCATTGAGCGTTGTGATGACAGTGGTCATGGAGGATTGGGCTGAAAATGTTCTTGGAGCATTGTGAACACAAGGGAATGGAGCATTGTGGTGACAATATCGTGGAGCATTGTGATGAGATGACCATGGAGTCTTTTGATGACAAGTCTCATGGAGCAAGCTGATGGAAAGGGGCATGGAGCATTGTGATTACAGGGGTAATGGAGCATTGTGATGACAATGGAATCGAGCATCGTGTTGAAAAAGGCATGGATCCTTATCATGACAGGATTCAAGGAGCATTCCGAAGACAAGTGTCAGGGAGCATTGTGATGACAAAGGTCATGGAGCATTGAGATGACAAGGGCATGGAGTATTGTGATGACAGGCATCATGGAGCGTTGTGATGACAAGTGTTATGGAACATTGTGATCACACGGGTTTGGAGCATTGCGATGACAGAGTTCATGGTTCATATTGATTTCAAGGAGCATGGATCTTTGTGATGACAAGGGCATGAAGCAATGTGATCCCAAGATGCATGGAGGATTGTGATGACAATGGTAATGGAGGAATATGATGACAAACGCATGGAGCATTGTGATGAAAAGGTCATGTAGCGTTTTGCTGACAAAGGCATGGAGCATTGTGATGACAAGTGTCATGGAGCACTGTGATGACAAACATCACGTAGCATTGGGATTACAGGGGTCATGGAGCATTGGGATGACACGGCCAAGGATCATTGTGTTGACAAGTGTTATGGAGAATTTTGATGCCAAGAGTACCGGATCATTGTGTTGTCAGGCGTCATGGTGCGTTGTGATGACAGTGGTCATGGAACTTTGGGATGACAAGGGTCATGGAGCATTGTGATCATAAGGTCATGGAGCATTGGGCTGAAAATGTTCATGGAGTATTGTGATGAGAGTTGTCATGGAGCATTGTGATGACAAGGTCATGTAGCATTTTGCTGACAAAGGCATGGAGCATTGTGATGACAAGTGTCATGGAACATTGTGATAACAGGGGTCATAGAGCATTAGGATGACAAGAGCATTGAGCATTTTGATGAGAAGAGTCATGGAGCATTTTGATGACAAGAGCCACAGATCATTGTGTTGTCATGGGTCATTGAGCGTTGTGATGACAGTGGTCATGGAGGATTGGGCTGAAAATGTTTTTGGAGCATTGTGAACACAAGGGAATGGAGCATTGTGGTGACAATATCCTGGAGCATTGTGATGAGATGACCATGGAGTATTTTGATGACAAGTCTCATGGAGCATGCTGATGGAAAGGCGCATGGAGCATTGTGATTACAGTTGTTTTGGAGCATTGTGATGACAAGAGCATGGAGCATTGTGATGAGAAGTCCATGGAACATTCTGATGACCCACATCATGGAGCATTGTGATGACAATTGTAAGAGGCATTGTGATTACAGGTGTCTTGGAGCATTGTAATGAAAAGGGCATGGATCATTGTGATGACAAAGGCATGGAGCCTTGCCATGACAGGGTTCAAGGAGCCTACTGATGACAAGTGTCAGGGAGCATTGTGATGAAAAGTGTATTGAGCATTGTGATTACAAAGGTCATGGAGCATTGTGATGAGAAGACCATGGATAATTGGGATACCGAGCGTCATGGGGCGTTGTGATGACAAGTGTTATGGAACATTGTGATCACAAGGTTTCGAGCATTGTGATGACAGAGGTCATGGAGCATTTTGGTTTCATTGTGATGACAAAATCATGAAGATTATGATGAAGGGCATGGTGCATTGTGATGATAGGGTTCATGGAGCACTGAGATGAAAAGTGTCAAGGAGCATTGTTATAACAGGTGTCTTGGAGCACTGTGATGACAAGGGCATGGAGCATTGTGATGAGAAGGCCAAGGAGAATTCTGATGACATGCGTCATGGAGCTTCGTGATGACAAGGGCATAGAGCATTGTGATTACAGGGGTCTTGGAGCATTGAGAAGAAAAGGGGCATGGAGCATTGTGATTACAGGGGTATTGGAGCATTGTGATGACAAGGGGATCGAGCATTGTGATGAAATAGGCATGGAACCTTTTCATGACACGTTTCAAGGAGGATTCTGATGACAAGTGTCTGGGAGCATTGTGATGACAAAAGTCATGAAGCACTGTGATGACAAGGATATTGGAGCATTGTGATGAGAAGTTCATGGAGCATTGGGCTGAAAATGTTCATGGAGTATTGTGATGACAGGAGTCAGGGAGCATTGTGATGACAAGGGAATGGAGCATTGAGATGACAAGACCCTGGAGCATTGTGATGAGAAGACAATGGAGCCTTGTGATGACAAGTCTCATGGAGCATTCTGATGAAAAGTGGCATGGAGCATTGTGATTACAGGGGTCTTGGAGCATTGTGATGACAATGGCTTGGAACAATTTGATGTGAAGGCCAAGGAGCTTTCTGATGATATGTTTCATGGAGTTTTGTGATGAAAAGGGCATGGAGCATTGTGATTACAGGGGTCTTGGGGCACTGTGATGACAAAGGTCATGGAGCCTTGTGATGAAAAGGCCTTGATGGCAGGGGTCATGGAGCATTCTTATGACAGTTGTAATGGAGCATTGTGATGACAAAGGCATGGAGAATTTTGATGAGAAGGGCATCGAGCATTGTGATAACAAGCATCATGGAGCTTTGAGATGACAAAGTCATGGAGCAATGTGATGAGTGGGTTCATGGAGCATTGTGATGACAATGGCATAGAGCATTGTGATGCCAATGGTCATGGACCTTTGTGATGACAAAGGTTATGGAGCATTTTGCTGACAAGGGCATGGTGCACTGTGATGAGTAGGACAGAGAGCATTGTGATGACAGGGTCATGGAGCAATTGGATGAAAAGTGTCAAAGGACATTTTGATGACAGGGTTTATGGATCATTGTGATGTCAAGGTCATCGAGCATTGTGATGAAAAGTGTCATGGTGCATTTTGATGACAGGTGTTATAGAACATTGTGATGTCAGGGGTCATGGAGCAGTGTGATGATAAGGGCATGTAGCATTGTGATGTCAGTGGTCATGGAACATTGTGATGACATGGTTGAGGGAGTATTTGGATGACTAGTGATGGAACATTGTGATATCAGTGGTGAGAGAGCATTTTGATGAGAATTGCATGGAGAAATTTGATGACAAGGTTTATGGAGCATTGTGATGACAAGCTTGTGGAGAATTGTGATGACAAGCGCATGGCATATTGTGATGACATGTGTCATGGTGCATTGTGCTGACACGCACATGGAGCATTGTGGTGACAATGGCATGGAGCATTGTGATGACAGAGGCATGACGAATTGGTCTGACAAGTTTCATGGATTATTGTGATGACAGTGGGCATGGAGAATTGTGATGACAAGGGCATGGAGCTTGGTGATGACAAGTTTATGGAGTATTGTAAAGACAGGTGTCCGGGAGCATGG
Organism: Mesoplodon densirostris; assembly: GCF_025265405.1. Lineage (NCBI taxonomy): Eukaryota > Metazoa > Chordata > Mammalia > Artiodactyla > Ziphiidae > Mesoplodon > Mesoplodon densirostris. The sequence continues at coordinate 7,337,414 of NC_082682.1, forward strand.
TGATGACATATGTTCTGGTCCATTGTGATGAGAATGGCATGGGTAATTGTGATGCCAAGTGTCATGGAGGATTGTGATGTCAAACGTAATGGAGCGTTGTGATGACAAGTTCTTGGTGCATTGTGATGACAAGGGCCATTGAGAAGTTTGATGACAACGTCGTGAAGCATTGTGATGACAACCACATGTACTTTGCTATGACAGGGGTCATGGAGCATTGCGATTACAAATGCATGGAGAATGGTGATGACAAGAGCATGTAACATTGTGATGAGAAGTGTTTTGGAGCATTGTGATAACAAGGACGGGGAGAATTGTGATGGCAAGGGACATGGAGCATTGTGAGGAACAGGGCATGGAGCACTGTGATGACAAGACCTTGGAGCATTGTGATAAGACCATGGATAATAGTGATGACGAGTGTCATGGAGCACTGTAATGACAAGGGGCATGGAGCATTGTGAGGACAGGTGTCATGGAGCATTGTGATGACAGGGGTCAAGGAGCATTGTGATGACAAGTGTCATGGAGCATTCTGAGGACAAGCTTGTGGAGTATTGTGATGACAATGGCATGGAGCATTGTGATGGAAAGGGCATGGATCATTGTGATGAAAAAGGCATGGATCCTTTTCATGACAGGATTCAAGGATCATTCCGACGACAAGTGTCAGGGAGCATTGTGATGACAAGTGTATTGAGCATTGTGATGACAAGGTCATGGAGCATTGAGATGACAAGGGCATGGAGTATTGTGATGACAGGCATCAAGGAGCGTTGTGATGACAAGTGTTATGGAACATTGTGATCACACGGGTTTGGAGCATTGCGATGACAGAAATCATGGATCATATTGATTTCAAGGAGCATGGATCTTTGTGATGACAAGGGCATAAAGCAATGTGATCCCAAGATGCATGGAAGATTGTGATAACAATGGTAATGGAGGAATGTGATGACAAGCGCATGGAGCATTGTGATGAAAATGTCATGTAGCGTTTTGCTGACAAAGGCATGGAGCATTGTGATGACAAGTGTCATGGAGCACTGTGATGACAAACGTCACGTAGCATTGTGATTAGAGGTGTCATGGAGCATTGAGATGACACGGCCCACGATCATTGTGTTGACAAGTGTTATGGAGAATTTTGATGACAAGAGTCCCGGATCATTGTGTTGTCAGGGGTCATGGAGCGTTGTGATGACAATGGTCATGGAGCTTTGGGATGAGAAGGGTCATGGAGCATTTTGATCATAAGTTCATGGACCTTTGGGCTGAAAATGTTCATGGAGTATTGTGATGAGAGGTGTCATGGAGCATTGTGATGACAAGGGAATGGAGCATTGTGATGATAATGTCCTGGAGCATTTAATGAGAAGTACATGGATCCATGTGATGACAAGTCTCATGGAGCATTCTCACGAAAAGTGGCATGGAGGATTGTGATTAATGTGGTTTTGGAGCATTGTGATGAATAGGGCATGGAGCATTGTGATGAAAAAGGCATGGAGCCTTGCCATGACAGGGTTCCAAGAGCATATTGACATCAAGTGTCAGGGACCATTGTGATGACAAGTGTATTGAGCATGGTGATGCCAAAGCTCATGGAGCATTGTGATGAGAAGACCATGGATAATTTTGATGACGAGCGTCATGGGGCATTGTGAGAACAAGTGTTATGGAACATTGTGATCACAAGGGAGTGGAGCCTTGTGATGACAGAGGTCATGGAGCATTTTGAGTTCATTCTGATGACAATAGCATGTAGCACTATGATGATGTGCATGGTGCATTGTGATGACAGGGTTCATGGAGGATTCGGATGACAAGTGTCAGGGAGCATTGTGATGACAAAAGTCATGAAGCACTGTGATGACAAGGATAATGGAGCATTGTGATGAGAAGTTCATGGAGCATTGTGATAACAGGTGTCATAGAGCATTAGGATTACAAGAGCACGGACCATTTTGATGAGAAGAGTCATGGAGCATTTTGATGACAAGAGCCACAGATCATTGTGTTGTCAGTGGTCATTGAGCGTTGTGATGACAGTGCTCATGGAGGATTGGGCTGAAAATGTTCTTGGAGCATTGTGAACACAAGGGAATGGAGCATTGTGGTGACAATATCCTGGAGCATTGTGATGAGGTGACCATGGAGTATTTTGATGACAAGTCTCATGGAGCATGCTGATGGAAAGGCACATGGAGCATTGTGATTACAGTTGTTTTGGAGCATTGTGATGACAAGAGCATGGAGCATTGTGATGAGAAGTCCATGGAACATTCTGATGACCCACATCATGGAGTTTTGTGATGACAATGGCAAGAGGCATTGTGATTACAGGGGTCTTGGGGCATTGTGATGAAAAGGGCAGGGATCATTGTGATGACAAAGGCATGGAGCCTTGCCATGACAGGGTTCAAGGAGCCTACTGACGACAAGTGTCAGGGAGTATATTGATGAAATGTGTATTGAGCATTGTGAAGACAAAGGTCATGGAGCATTGTGATGAGAACACCATGGATAAATGGGATGACGAGCGTCATGGAGCGTTGTGATGACAAGTGTTATGGAACATTGTGATCACAAGGGTTTGGAGCATTGTGATGACAGAAGTCCTAGAGCATTTTGATTTCATTGTGATGACAAAATCATGAAGATTATGATGAAGGGCATGGAGCATTGTGATGATAGGGTTCATGGAGCACTGAGATGAAAAGTGTCAAGGAGCATTGTTATGACAGGTGTTTTGGAGCATTGTGATGACAAGGGCATGGCGCATTGTGATGAGAAGGACAAGGAGAATTCTGATGACATACGTCATGGAGCTTCGTGATGACAAGGGCATAGAGCATTGTGATTACAGGGGTCTTGGAGCATTGAAAAGAAAAGGGGCATGGGACATTGTGATTACTTTGGTATTGGAGCTTTGTGATGACAAGGGAATCGAACCTTGTGATGAAATAGGCATGGAAACTTTTCATGACAGGTTTCAAGGAGGATTCTGATGACAAGTGTCAGGGAGTATTGTAATGACAAAAGTCATGAAGCACTGTCATGACAAGGATAATGGAGCATTGTGATGAGAAGTTCATGGAGCATTGGGTTGAAAATGTTCATGGAGTATTGTGATGACAGCAGTCATGGAGCATTGTGATGACAAGGGAAAGGAGCATTGTGATGACAATGTCCTGTAGCATTTAATGAGAAGACCATGTTGCCATGTGATGACAGGGTCATGGAGCAATTGGATGAAAAGTGTCATTGAACATTTTGATGACAGGGTTTATGGATCATTGTGATGTCAAGGGTCACCGAGCATTGTGATGAAAAGTGTCATGGTGCATTTTGATGACAGGTGTTATAGAACATTGTGATGTCAGCGGTCATGGAGCAGTGTGATGATAAGGACATGGAGCATTGTGATGACAGGGGTCATGGAACATTGTGATGACATGGTTGAGGGAGTATTGGGATGAATAGTGATGGAACATTGTGATATCAGTGGTGAGAGAGCATTTTGATGAGAATTGCATGGAGAAATTTGAGGACAAGATTTATGGAGCATTGTGATGACAAGCTTGTGGAGAATTGTGATGACAAGTGCATGGAATATTGTGATGACATGTGTCATGGAGCATTGTGCTGACAAGAACATGGAGCATTGTGGTGACAATGGCATGGAGCATTGTGATGACAGAGGCATGACGAATTGGTCTGACAAGTTTCATGGATTATTGTGATGACAGTGGGCATGGCGAAATGTGATGACAAGGGCATGGAGCATTGTGATGACAAGTTTCTGGAGTATTGTGAAGACTGGTGTCCGGGATCATTGTGATGACATATGCTCTGGTCCATTGTGATGAGAATGGCATGGGTAATTGTGATGCCAAGTGTCATGGAGGATTGTGATGTCAAACGTAATGGAGCGTTGTGATGACAAAGTCTTAGAGCATTGTGATGACAAAGGCAAGGAGCATTGTGATGACAAGGGCCATTGAGAAGTTTGATGACAACGTCCTGAAGCACTGTGATTACAACCGCATGTACCTAACTATGACAGGTGTCATGGAGCATTGCGATAACAAATGCATGGAGAATGGTGATGACAAGAGCATGTAACATTGTGATGAGAAGTGTTTTGGAGCATTGTGATGACAAGGACGTGGAGAATTGTGATGACTAGGGACATGGAGCATTGTGAGGACCAGGGCATGGAGCACTGTGATGACAAGAACGTGGAGCATTGTAATGAGAAGTCCATGGATAGTAGTGATGACGAGTGTCATGGAGCACTGTAATGGCAAGGGGCATGAAGCATCGTGAGGACAGCTCTCATGGAGCATTGTGATGACAACTGTCATGGAGCTTTCTGATGACAAGCTTGAGGAGTATTGTGATGACAATGGCATGGAGCATTGTGATGGAAAGGGTATCGATCATTGTGATGAAAAAGGCATGGACCCTTTTCATGACAGGATTCAAGGAGCATTTCGAAGACAAGTGTCAGGGAGCATTGTGATGACAAAAGTCATGGTGCATTGAGATGACAAGGTCATGGAGTATTGTGATGACAGGCATCATGGAGCGTTGTGATGACAAGTGTTATGGAACATTGTGATCACACGGGTTTGGAGCATTGTGATGACAGAGTTCATGGATCATATTGATTTAAAGGAGCATGGATCTTTTTTTTTATGGGGGGGGTTGACATCTTTATTGGAGTATAATTGCTTTACGATGTTGTGTAGTTTCTGCTGTATAACAAAGTGTATCAGCCACATGTATACATATATCCCCATATCCCCTCCCTTCCGCGCCTCCCTCCCACCCTCCCTATCCCACCCCTCTAGGTGGTCACAAAGCACCAAGCTGATCTCCCTGATGAGCATTGATTTTTTTTTCAGTCTTTATTTTTTTATTTTACAAATTTAATCAGTTATACATATACATATGTTCCCATATCCCCTCCCTTTTGCGTCTCCCTCCCACCCTCCCTATCCCACCCCTCCAGGCGGTCACAAAGAACCGAGCTGATCTCCCTGTGCCACGCGGCCGCTTCCCACTAGCCATCTACCCCACGCCCGGTAGTGTATATATGTCCATGCCGCTCCCCCACTTTGTCACAGCTTACCCTTCCCCCTCCCCATATCCTCAAGTCCATGCTCTAGTAGGTCTGTGTCTTTATTCATGTCTTACCCCTATGTTCTTGATGACATTTTTTTCTTAAATTCCATATATATGTGTCAGCATACAGTATTTGTCTTTCTCTTTCTGACTTACTTCACTCTGTAGGACAGACTCTAGGTCCATCCACCTCATTACAAATAGCTCAATTTCATTTCTTTTTATGGCTGAGTAATATTCCATTGTATATATGTGCCACATCTTCTTTATCCATTCATCCGATGATGGACACTTAGGTTGTTTCCATCTCCGGGCTATTGTAAATAGGGCTGCTATGAACATTTTGGTACATGTCTCTTTTTGAATTATGGTTTTCTCAGGGTATATGCCCAGTAGTGGGATTGCTGGGTCATATGGTAGTTCTATTTGTAGTTTTTTAAGGAACCTCCATACCGTTCTCCATAGTGGCTGTACCAATTCACATTCCCACCAGCAGTGCAAGAGTGTTCCCTTTTTTCCACACCCTCTCCAGCATTTATTGTTTCTAGATTTTTTGATGATGGCCATTCTGACTGGTGTGAGATGATATCTCATTGTAGTTTTGATTTGCATTTCTCTAATGAGTAAAGATGTTGAGCATCCTTTCATGTGTTTGTTGGCTGTCTGTATATCTTCTGTGGAGAAATGTCTATTTAGGTCTTCTGCCCATTTTTGGATTGGGTTGTTTGTTTTTTTGCTATTGAGCTGCATGAGCTGCTTATAAATTTTGGAGATTAATCCTTTGTCAGTTGCTTCATTTGCAAATATTTTCTCCCATTCTGAGGGTTGTCTTTTGGTCTTGTTTATGGTTTCCTTTGCTGTGCAAAAGCTTTGAAGTTTCATTAGGTCCCATGTGTTTATTTTTGTCTTTATTTCCATTTCTCTAGGAGGTGGGTCAAAAAGGATCTTGCTGTGATTTATGTCATAGAGTGTTCTGCCTATGTTTTCCTCTAGGAGTTTGATAGTGTCTGGCCTTACATTTAGGTCTTTAATCCATTTTGAGCTAATTTTTGTGTATGGTGTTAGGGAGTGATCTAATCTCATACTTTTACATGTCCCTGTCCAGTTTTCCCAGCACCACTTATTGAAGAGACCGTCCTTTCTCCACTGTACATTCCTGCCTCCTTTATCAAAGATAAGGTGACCATATGTCCGTGGGTTTATCTCTGGGCTTTCTATCCTGTTCCATTGATCTATCTTTCTGTTTTTGTGCCAGTACCATACTGTCTTGATTACTGTAGCTTTGTAGTATAGTCTGAAGTCAGGGAGCCTGATTCCTCCAGCTCCATTTTTCGTTCTCAAGATTGCTTTGGCTATTCGGGGTCTTTTGTGTTTCCATACAAATTGTGAAATTTTTTGTTCTAGTTCTGTGAAAAATGCCAGTGGTAGTTTGATAGGGATTGCATTGAATCTGTAGATTGCAGAGTCATTTTCACAATGTTGATTCTTCCAATCCAAGAACATGGTACATCTCTCCATCTATTTGTATCATCTTTAATTTCTTTCATCAGTGTCTTATAATTTTCTGCATACAGGTCTTTTGTCTCCTTAGGTAGGTTTATTCCTAGATATTTTATTCTTTTTGTTGCAATGGTAAATGGGAGTGTTTCCTTGATTTCACTTTCAGATATTTCATCATTAGTATATAGGAATGCCAGAGATTTCTGTGCATTAATTTTGTATCCTGCAACTTTACCAAATTCATTGATTAGCTCTAGTAGTTTTCTGGTAGCATCTTTAGGATTCTCTATGTATAGTATCATGTCATCTGCAAACAGTGACAGCTTTACTTCTTCTTTTCCCATTTGGATTCCTTTTATTTCCTTTTCTTCTCTGATTGCTGTGGCTAAAACTTCCAAAACTATGTTGAATAAGAGTGGTGAGAGTGGGCAACCTTGTCTTGTTCCTGATCTTAGTGGAAATGGTTTCAGTTTTTCACCATTGAGGACGATGCTGGCTGTGGGTTTGTCATATATGGCCTTTATTATGTTGAGGAAAGTTCCCTCTATGCCTACATTCTGCAGGGTTTTTATCATAAATGGGTGTTGAATTTTGTCAAAAGCTTTCTCTGCATCTATTGAGATGATCATATGGTTTTTCTCCTTCAGTTTGTTAATATGGTGTATCACATTGATTGATTTGCGTATATTGAAGAATCCTTGCATTCCTGAAATAAACCCCACTTGATCATGGTGTATGATCCTTTTAATGTGCTGTTGGATTCTGTTTGCTAGTATTTTGTTGAGGATTTTTGCATCTATGTTCATCAGTGATATTGGCCTGTAGTTTTCTTTCTTTGTAACATCCTTGTCTCGTTTTGGTATCAAGGTGATGGTGGCCTCGTAGAATGAGTTTGGGAGTGTTCCTCCCTCTGCTATATTTTGGAAGAGTTTGAGAAGGATAGGTGTTAGCTCTTCTCTAAATGCTTGATAGAATTCGCCTGTGGAGCCATCTGGTCCTGGGCTTTTGTTTGTTGGAAGATTTTTAATCACAGTTTCAATTTCAGTGCTTGTGATTGGTCTGTTCATATTTTCTATTTCTTCCTGATTCAGTCTTGGCAGTTTGTGCATTTCTAAGAATTTGTCCATTTCTTCCAGGTTGTCCATTTTATTGGCATAGAGTTGCTTATAGTAATCTCTCATGATCTTTTGTATTTCTGTAGTGTCAGTTGTTACTTCTCCTTTTTCATTTCTAATTCTATTGATTTGAGTCTTCTCCCTTTTTTTCTTGATGAGTCTGGCTAATGGTTTATCAATTTTGTTTATCTTCTCAAAGAACCAGCTTTTAGTTTTATTGATCTTTGCTATCGTTTCCTTCATTTCTTTTTCATTTATTTCTGATCTGATTTTTATGATTTCTTTCCTCTGCTAACTTTGGGATGTTTTTGTTCTTCTTTCTCTAATTGCTTTAGGTGCAAGGTTAGGTTGTTTATTCGAGATATTTCCTGTTTCTTAAGGTGGGATTGTATTGCCATAAACTTCCCTCTTAGAACTGCTTTTGCTGCATCCCATAGGTTTTGGGTCGTCGTGTCTCCATTGTCATTTGTTTCTAGGTATTTTTTAATTTCCTCTTTTATTTCTTCAGTGATCACTTCGTTATTAAGTAGTGTATTGTTTAGCCTCCATGTGTTTGTATGTTTTACAGCTCTTTTCCTATAATTGATATCTAGCCTCATAGCATTGTGGTCGGAAAAGATACTTGATACAATTTCAATTTTCTTAAATTTACCAAGGCTTGATTTGTGACCCAAGGTATGATCTATCCTGAAGAATGTTCCATGAGCCCTTGAAAAAGATGTATATTCTGTTGTTTTTGGATGGAATGTCCTATAAATATCAATTAAGTCCATCTTGTTTAATGTATCATTTAAAGCTTGTGTTTCCTTATTTATTTTCATTTTGGATGACCTGTCCATTGGTGAAAGTGGGGTGTTAAAGTCCCCTACTATGATTGTGTTACTGTCGATTTCTCCTTTTATGGCTGTTAATATTTCCCTTATGTATTGAGGTGCTCCTATGTTTGGTGCATAAATATTTACAATTGTTATATCTTCTTCTTGGATTGATCCCTTGATCATTATGTAGTGTCCTTCTTTGTCTCTTCTAGTAGTCTTTATTTTAAAGTCTATTTTGTCTGATATGAGAATTGCGACTCCAGCTTTCTTTTGGTTTCCATTTGCATGGAATATCTTTTTCCATCCCCTTACTTTCAGTCTGTATGTGTCTCTATGTCTGAAGTGGGTCTCTTGTAGACAGCATATATATGGGTCTTGTTTTTGTATCCATTCAGCCAGTCTGTGTCTTTTGGTGGGAGCATTTAGTCCATTTACATTTAAGGTAATTATTGATATGTATGTTCCTATTCCCATTTTCTTGATTGTTTTGGGTTTGTTATTGTAGTTCTTTTCCTTCTGTTGTGTTTCTTGCCTAGAGAAGTTCCTTTAGCATTTGTTGTAAAGCTGGTTTGGTGGTGCTGAACTCTCTCAGCTTTTGCTTGTCTGTAAAGGTTTTAATTTCTCCATCAAATCTGAATGAGATCCTTGCTGGGTAGAGTAATCTTGGTTGCAGGTTTTTCTCCTTCATCACTTTAAGTATGTCCTGCCACTCCCTTCTGGCTTGTAGAGTTTCTGCTGAGAGATCAGCTGTTATCCTGATGGGGATTCCCTTGTGTGTTATTTGTTGTTTTTGCCTTGCTGCTTTTAATAGGATTTCTTTGTGTTTAATTTTTGACAGTTTGATTAATATGTGTCTTGGTGTATTTCTCCTTGGATTTATTCTGTATGGGACTCTCTGTGCCTCCTGGACTTGATTAACTATTTCCTTTCCCATATTAGGGAAGTTTTCAACTATAATCTCTTCAAATATTTTCTCAGTCCCTTTCTTTTTCTCTTCTTCTTCTGGAACCCCTATAATTCGAATGTTGGTGCATTTAATGTTGTCCCAGAGGTCTCTGAGACTGTCCTCTGTTCTTTTCATTCTTTTTTCTTTATTTTGCTGTGCAGCAGTTATTTCCGCTATTTTATCTTCCACCTCACTTATCCGTTCTTCTGCCTCAGTTATTCTGCTATTGATCCCATCTAGAGTATTTTTTATTTCATTTATTGTGTTTTTAATCGATGCTTGATTCGTCTTTAGTTCTTCTAAGTCCTTGTTAACTGTTTCTTGCATTTTGTCTATTCTATTTCCAAGATTTTGGATCATCTTTACCATCATTATTCTGAATTCTTTTTCAGATAGACTGCCTATTACCTCTTCATTTGTTAGGTCTGGTGGGTTTTTATCTTGCTCCTTCTCCTGCTGTGTGTTTTTCTGTCTTCTCATTTTGCTTATGTTACTGTGTTTGGGGTCTCCTCTTTGCAGGCTGCAGGTTCGTAGTTCCCGTTGTTTTTGGTGTCTGTCCCCAGTGGCTAAGGTTGGTTTAGTGGGTTGTGTAGGCTTCTTGGTGGAGGGGACTACTGCCTGTGTTCTGGTGGATGAGGCTGGATCTTGTCTTTCTGGTGGGCAGGTCCACGTCTGGTGGTGTGTTTTGGGGTGTTTGCGGACTTTTTATGATTTGAGGTAGCCTCTCTGATAATGGGTGGTGTTGTGTTCCTGTCTTGCTAGTTGTTTGGCATAGGGTGTCCAGCACTGTAGCTTGCTGGTCGTTGAGTGAAGCTGGGTGCTGGTGTTGAGATGGAGATCTCTGGAAGATTTTCGCCGTTTGATATAATGTGGAGCTGGGAGGTCTCTTGTGGACCAGTGTCCTGAAGTTCGCTCTCCCACCTCAGAGGCACAGCACTGACTCCTGGCTCCTCAATTTGGGATGATTTGTTGTCTATTCATGTATTCCACAGATGCAGGGTACATGAAGTTGATTGTGGAGCTTTAATCCGCTGCTTCTGAGGCTGCTGGGAGAGGTTTCTCTTTCTCTTCTTTGTTCTCACAGCTCCTGGGTCTCAGCTTTGGATTTGGCCCCGCCTCTGCGTGTAGGTCGCCGGAGGGCGTCTGTTCTTCCCTCACACAGGACAGCGTTAAAGGATCAGCCTCCTCGGGGACCCCGGCTCACCCAGGCCAGGCGGGAGGGAGGGGCACGGAGTGCGGGGCGAGCCCACAGCGGCAGAGGTCGGCGTGATGTTGCACCAGCCCGAGGCGCGCCTTGCGTTCTCCCAGGGAAGCCGCCCCTGGATCCCGGGACCCCGGCAGTGGCAGGCTGCACAGGCTCCCGGAAGGGCCGTGTGGACAGCGACCTGCGCTCGCACACAGGCTTCTTGGCGGCGGCAGCAGCAGCCCCAGCGTCCCACGCCCGTCTCTGGGCTCCGCGCTTTCAGCCGCGACTCGCGCCCATCTCTGGAGCTCCTTTACGCAGCGCTCTTAATCCCCTCTCCTCGCACACCAGGAAACCAAGAGGGAAGAAAAAGTCTCCTGCCTCTTCGGCAGCTCCAGAGTTCTCCCGGACTCCCTCCCGGCTAGCTGTGGCACATTAGCCCCCTTCAGGCTGAGCCCCCACCGCCAGCCCCAGTCCTCTCCCCGCGCTCTGGCCGAAGCCCGAGCCTCAGCTCCAGCGCCGCCCGCCCCGGCGGGGGAGCAGACAAGCCCCTCGGGCTGGTGAGTGCCTCTCGGCACCGCTCCTCTGTGCGGGAATCTCTCTGCTTTGCCTACCCAGGTATGTGGAGAGTGTCTTGCATTTTGGGAGGTCTGGGGTCTTCTGCCAGCGTTCAGTAGGTGTTCTGTAGGAGTTGTTCCACGTGTAACTGTATTTCTGATGTATCTGCTGGTCTTGGAAGGTCCCCTGGTGAGGCGAGGAGACTAGGGCTCATCCTGGCAGCAGCCATATTTGGGAGATCCTTCCACTGAGGTAGACTGATGCCGGCCTCCAGCTCCTTGAGCATGGATCTTTGTGATGACAAGTGCATGAAGCAATGTGATCCCAAGATGCATGGAGGATTGTGATGACAATGGTAATGGAGGAATATGATGACAAGCGCATGGAGCATTGTGATGAAAAGGTCATGTAGCGTTTTGCTGACAAAGGCAGGGAGCATTGTGATGACAAGTGTCATGGAGCACTGTGATGACAAACATCACGTAGCATTGTGATTACAGGAGTCATGGAGCATTGGGATGACACGGCCAAGGACCATTTTGTTGACAAGTGTTATGGAGAATTTTGATGACAAGAATCCCGGATCATTGTGTTGTCAGGGGTAATGGACCGTTGTGATGACAGTGGTCATGGAGCATTGGGATGACATGGGTCATGGAGCATTGTGATCATAAGGTCATGGATCATTGGGTTGAAAATGTTCATGGAGTATTTCGATGACAGTTGTCATGGAGCATTGTTATGATGGGTGTAATGGAACATTGTGATGAAAAGGGAACGGAACATAGGTCTATAAAATTTCATGGATTACTGTGATGACAGTGGGTATGGAGCATTGTGATGACAAGGGCTCGGAAGACTGAGATACATGGGTCATGGAGGATTGTAATGACATGGGCATGGAGCATTGTGATGAGAAGGGCATCGAGAATTGTGATGACAAGCGTCATGGAGCTTTGTGATGACAAGGACATGGAGCAATATGATGAGACGTTTCAGGGAGCATGTGATGACAATGGCATGGAGCATTGTGATGCCAAGGGTCATGGAGCTGTGTGATAACAAATGTCATGGAGGAGTTTGATGACAAGGGCATGGTGCATTGTGATGAGAAGGGCAGGGAGCCTTGTGATGACAGGTGTTATGGAACATTGTGATGTCAGGGCTCATGGAGCATTTTGATGATATGGGCATGGAGCATGGTGATGACAGGAGTCATGGAAAAGTGTGAGATGACAAGTGTTTTGAGCATTGTGATGACAAACATCTTGGATCATTGAGATGACAAGGGCAAGGAGTAGTGTGATGACAAGCATCATGGAGCATTGTGATGAGTGTGTTATGGAACATTGTGATCACAAGGGTTTGGAGCATAGTGATGACAGAGGTCATGGATCATGTTGATTTCAAGGAGCATGGAACATTTTGATGACAAGGGCATGAAGCAATGTGATCCCAAGTTTCAGGGAGGATTGTGATGACAATGGTAATGGAATATTGTGATGAGAATCACATGGAGCACCGTGATGACAAGGTCATGTAGCATTTTGCTGACAAAGGCATGGAGCATTGTGATGACAAGTGTCATGGAACATTGCGATAACAGGGGTCATAGAGCATTAGGATGACAAAAGCATGGACCATATTGATGAGAAGAGTCATGGAACATTTTGATGACAAGAGCCACAGATCATTGTGTTGTCAGGGGTCATTGAGCGTTGTGATGACAGTGGTCATGGAGGATTGGGCTGAAAATATTCTTGGAGCATTTTGAAAACAAGGGAATGGAGCATTGGGGTGACAATATCGTGGAGCATTGTGATGAGATGACCATGGAGTCTTTTGATGACAAGTCTCATTGTGCAAGCTGATGGAAAGGGGCATTGAGCATTGTGATTACAGTTGTCTTGGAGCATTGTGATGACAAGAGCATGGAGCATTGTGATGAGAATTCCATGGAACATTCTGATGACCTGCATCATGGATCTTTGCGATGACAATGGCAAGAGGCATTGTGATTAGAGGGATCTTGGAGCATTGTGATGAAAGGGGCATGGATCATTATGATGACAAAGGCATGGAGCCTTGTCATGACAGGGTTCAAGGAGCATACTGACAACAAGTGTCAGGGAGCATTGTGATGACAAGTGTCATGGAGCACTCTGATGACAAGCATCATGGAGCCTTGTGATAACTGAGGTCTTGGAGCATTGTGATGAAAAGTGAATGCATCATTGTGATGAAACAGGCATTGTGCCTTGTCATGACAGGGTTCAAGGAGCACCCTGACGACAAGTGTCAGGGAGCATTGTGATGAAAAGTGTATTGAGCATTGTGATGACAAAGGTCATGGAGCATTGTGATGAGAAGACCATGGATAATTGGGATGACGAGCGTCATGGGGCGTTGTGATGACAAGTGCTATGGAACATTGTGATCACAAGGGTTTGGAGCATTGTGATGACAGAGGCCATGGAGCATTTTGATTTCATTGTGAAGAGAAAATCATGAAGAATTATGATGAAGGGCATGGTGCATTGTGATGATAGCGTTCATGGAGCACTGAGATGAAAAGTGTCATGGAGCATTGTTATGACAGGGGTCTTGGAGCATTGTGATGACAAGGGCATGGAGCATTGTGATGAGAAGGCCAAGGAGAATACTGATGACATGCGTCATGGAGTTTCTTGATGACCAGGGCATAGAGCATTTTGATTACAGGGGTCTTGGAGCATTGAGATGAAAAGGGGCATGGAGCATTGTGATTACAGGGGTAATGGAGCATTGTGATGACAAGTGAATCGAGCATTGTGATGAAAAAGGCATGGATCCTATTCATGACAGGATTCAAGGAGCATTCCGAAGACAACTGTCAGGGAGCATTGTGATGACAAGTGTATTGAGCATTGTGATGACAAAGGTCATGGAGCATTGAGATGACAAGGGCATGGAGTATTGTGATGACAGGCTTCATGGAGCGTTGTGATGACAAGTGTTATGGAACATTGTGATCACACGGGTTTGGAGCAATGCGATGACAGAGTTCATGGTTCATATTGATTTCAAGGAGCATGGCTCTTTGTGATGACAAGGGCATGAAGCAATGTGATCCCAAGATGCATGGAGGTTCGTGATGATAATGGTAATGGAGGAATATGATGACAAACGCATGGAGCATTGTGATGAAAAGGCCATGTAGCGTTTTGCTGACAAAGGCATGGAGCATTGTGATGACAAGTGTCATGGAGCACTGTGATGAAAAACATCACGTAGCATTGTGATTACAGGGGTCATGGAGCATTGGGATGACACGGCCAAGGATCCTTGTGTTGACAAGTGTTATGGAGAATTTTGATGACAAGAGTCCCGGATCATTGTGTTGTCAGGTGTCATGGAGCGTTGTGATGACAGTGGTCATGGAGCATTGGGATGACAAGGGTCATGGAGCATTGTGATCATAAGGTCATGGAGCATTGGGTTGAAAAGGTACATGGAGTATTGTGATGAGTGTTGTCATGGAGCATTGTTATGACGGGTGTAATGGATCATTGTGATGAAAAGGGCATGGAACATAGGTCTATAAAATTTCATGGATATTGTGATGACAGTGGGTATGGAGCATTGTGATGACAAGGGCTCGGAACACTGTGATACATGGGTCATGGAGGATTGTAATGACATGGGCATGGAGCATTGTGATGAGAAGGGCATCGAGAATTGTGATGACAAGCGTCATGGAGCTTTGTGATGACAAGGACATGGAGCAATATGATCAGAAGTTTCAGGGAGCATGTGATGACAATGACATGGAGCATTGTGATGCCAAGGGTCATGGAGCTGTGTGATAACAAATGTCATGGAGGAGTTTGATGACAAGGGCATGGTGCATTGTGATGAGAAGGGCAGGGAGCATTGTGATGACAGGTGTTATGGAACATTGTGATCTCAGGGCTCATGGAGCATTATGATGATATGGGCATGGAGCATGGTGATGACAGGTGTCATGGAACAGTGTGAGATGACAAGTGTTTTGAGCATTGTGATGACAAACATCTTGGATCATTGAGATGACAAGGGCATGGAGTAGTGTGATGACAGGCATCATGGAGCATTGTGATGAGTGTGTTATGGAACATTGTGATCACAAGGGTTTGGAGCATAGTGATGACAGAGGTCATGGATCATGTTGATTTCAAGGAGCATGGAACATTGTGATGACAAGGGCATGAAGCAATATGATCCCAAGTTTCAGGGAGGATTGTTATGACAATGGTAATGGAGTATTGTGATGAGAATCACATGGAGCACCGTGATGACAAGGTCATGTAGCATTTTGCTGACAAAGGCATGGAGCATTGTGATGACAAGTGTCATGGAACATTGTGATAACAGGGGTCATAGAGCATTAGGATGACAAGAGCATGGAGCATTTTGATGAGAAGAGTCATGGAGCATTTTGATGACAAGAGCCTCAGATCATTGTGTTGTCAGGGGCCATTGAGCGTTGTGATGACAGTGGTCATGTAGGATTGTGCTGAAAATATTCTTGAAGCATTGTGAACACAAGGGAATGGAGCATTGTGGTGAAAATATCGTGGAGAATTGTGATGAGATGACCATGGAGTCTTTTGATGACAAGTCTCATGGTGCAAGCTGATGGAAAGGGGCATGGAGCATTGTGATTACAGTTGTCTTGGAGCATTGTGATGACAAGTGCATGGAGCATTGTGATGAGAAGTCCATGGAACATTCTGATGACCTGCATCATGGAGCTTTGCGATGACAATGGCAAGAGGCATTGTGATTAGAGGGATCTTGGAACATTGTGATGAAAAGGGCATGGATCATTGTGATGACAAAGGCATGGAGCCTTGTCATGACAGGGTTCAAGGAGCATACTGACAACAAGTGTCAGGGAGCATTGTGATGACAAGTGTCATGGAGCACTCTGATGACAAGCGTCATGGAGCCTTGTGATAACCGGGGTCTTGGAGCATTGTGATGAAAAGTGAATGCATCATTTTGATGAAAAAGGCATGGTGCCTTGTCATGACAGGGTTCAAGGAGCACCCTGACAACAAGTGTCAGGGAGCATTGTGATAAAAAGTGTATTGAGCATTGTGATGACAAAGTTCATGGAGCATTGTGATGAGAAGTCCATGGATAATTGGGATGACGAGCGTCATGGGGCTTTGTGATGACAAGTGTTATGGAACATTGTGATCACAAGGGTTTGGAGCATTGTGATGACAGAGGCCATGGAGCATTTTGATTTCATTGTGAAGAGAAAATCATGAAGCATTATGATGAAGGGCATGGTGCATTGTGATGATAGCGTTCATGGAGCACTGAGATGAAAAGTGTCATGGAGCATTGTTATGACAGGGGTCTTGGAGCATTGTGATGACAAGGGCATGGAGCATTGTGATGAGAAGACCAAGGAGAATACTGATGACATGCGTCATGGAGTTTCGTGATGACCAGGACATAGAGCATTTTGATTACAGGGGTCTTGGAGCATTGAGATGAAAAGGGACATGGAGCATTGTGATTACAGGGGTAATGGAGCATTGTGATGACAAGTGAATCGAGCATTGTGATGAAAAAGGCATGGATCCTATTCATGACAGGATTCAAGGAGCATTCCGAAGACAACTGTCAGGGAGCATTGTGATGACAAGTGTATTGAGCATTGTGATGACAAAGGTCATGGAGCATTGAGATGACAAGGGCATGGAGTATTGTGATGACAGGCTTCATGGAGCGTTGTGATGACAAGTGTTATGGAACATTGTGATCACACTGGTTTGGAGCAATGCGATGACAGAGTTCATGGTTCATATTGATTTCAAGGAGCATGGATCTTTGTGATGACAAGGGCATGAAGCAATGTGATCCCAAGATGCATGGAGGATCGTGATGACAATGGTAATGGAGGAATATGATGACAAGCGCATGGAGCATTGTGATGAAAAGGCCATGTAGCGTTTTGCTGACAAAGGCATGGAGCATTGTGATGACAAGTGTCATGGAGCACTGTGATGACAAACATCACGTAGCATTGTGATTACAGGGGTCTTGGAGCAATGGGATGACACGGCCAAGGATCATTTTGTTGACAAGTGTTATGGAGAATTTTGATGACAAGAGTGCCGGATCATTGTGTTGTCAGGTGTCATGGAGCGTTGTGATGACAGTGGTCATGGAGCATTGGGATGACAAGGGTCATGGATCATTGTGATCATAAGGTCATGGAGCATTGGGTTGAAAATGTTCATGGAGTATTGTGATGAGTGTTGTCATGGAGCATTTTTATGACGGGTGTAATGCATCATTGTGATGAAAAGGGCATGGAACATAGGTCTATAAAATTTCATGGATTATTGTGATGACAGTGGGTATGGAGCATTGTGATGACAAGGGCTCGGAACACTGTGATACATGGGTCATGGAGGATTGTAATGACATGGGCATGGAGCATTGTGATGAGAAGGGCATCGAGAATTGTGATGACAAGCGTCATGGAGCTTTGTGATGACAAGGACATGGAGCAATATGATGAGACGTTTCAGGGAGCATGTGATGACAATGGCATGGAGCATTGTGATGCCAAGGGTCATGGAGCTGTGTGATAACAAATGTCATGGAGGAGTTTGATGACAAGGGCATGGTGCATTGTGATGAGAAGGGCAGGGAGCATTGTGATGACAGGTGTTATGGAACATTGTGATGTCAGGGCTCATGGAGCATTATGATGATATGGGCATGGAGCATGGTGATGACAGGTGTCATGGAACAGTGTGAGATGACAAGTGTTTTGAGCATTGTGATGACAAACATCTTGGATCATTGAGATGACAAGGGCATGGAGTAGTGTGATGACAGGCATCATGGAGCATTGTGATGAGTGTGTTATGGAACATTGTGATCACAAGGGTTTGGAGCATAGTGATGACAGAGGTCATGGATCATGTTGATTTCAAGGAGCATGGAACATTGTGATGACAAGGGCATGAAGCAATATGATCCCAAGTTTCAGGGAGGATTGTTATGACAATGGTAATGGAGTATTGTGATGAGAATCACATGGAGCACCGTGATGACAAGGTCATGTAGCATTTTGCTGACAAAGGCATGGAGCATTGTGATGACAAGTGTCATGGAACATTGTGATAACAGGGGTCATAGAGCATTAGGATGACAAGAGCATGGAGCATTTTGATGAGAAGAGTCATGGAGCATTTTGATGACAAGAGCCTCAGATCATTGTGTTGTCAGGGGCCATTGAGCGTTGTGATGACAGTGGTCATGTAGGATTGAGCTGAAAATGTTCTTGGAGCATTGTGAACACAAGGGAATGGAGCATTGTGGTGACAATATCGTGGAGCATTGTGATGAGATGACCATGGAGTCTTTTGATGACAAGTCTCATGGTGCAAGCTGATGGAAAGGGGCATGGAGCATTGTGATTACAGTTGTCTTGGAGCATTGTGATGACAAGAGCATGGAGCATTGTGATGACAAGATCATGGAGCATTGTGATAAGAAGTCCATGGAACATTCTGATGACCTGCATCATGGAGCTTTGCGATGACAATGGCAAGAGGCATTGTGATTAGAGGGATCTTGGAGCATTGTGATGAAAAGGGCATGGATCATTGTGATGACAAAGGCATGGAGCCTTGTCATGACAGGGTTCAAGGAGCATACTGACAACAAGTGTCAGGGAGCATTGTGATGACAAGTGTCATGGAGCACTCTGATGACAAGCGTCATGGAGCCTTGTGATAACCGGGGTCTTGGAGCACTGTGATGAAAAGTGAATGCATCATTGTGATGAAACAGGCATGGTGCCTTGTCATGACAGGGTTCAAGGAGCACCCTGACGACAAGTGTCAGGGAGCATTGTGATGAAAAGTGTATTGAGCATTGTGATGACAAAGGTCATGGAGCATTGTGATGAGAAGTCCATGGATAATTGGGATGACGAGCGTCATGGGGCTTTGTGATGACAAGTGTTATGGAACATTGTGATCACAAGGGTTTGGAGCATTGTGATGACAGAGGCCATGGAGCATTTTGATTTCATTGTGAAGAGAAAATCATGAAGCATTATGATGAAGGGCATGGTGCATTGTGATGATAGCGTTCATGGAGCACTGAGATGAAAAGTGTCATGGAGCATTGTTATGACAGGGGTCTTGGAGCATTGTGATGACAAAGGCATGGAGCATTGTGATGAGAAGGCCAAGGAGAATACTGATGACATGCGTCATGGAGTTTCGTGATGACCAGGGCATAGAGCATTTTGATTACAGGGGTCTTGGAGCATTGAGATGAAAAGGGGCATGGAGCATTGTGATTACAGGGGTAATGGAGCATTGTGATGACAAGTGAATCGAGCATTGTGATGAAAAAGGCATGGATCCTATTCATGACAGGATTCAAGGAGCATTCCGAAGACAACTGTCAGGGAGCATTGTGATGACAAGTGTATTGAGCATTGTGATGACAAAGGTCATGGAGCATTGAGATGACAAGGGCATGGAGTATTGTGATGACAGGCTTCATGGAGCGTTGTGATGACAAGTGTTACGGAACATTGTGATCACACTGGTTTGGAGCAATGCGATGACAGAGTTCATGGTTCATATTGATTTCAAGGATCATGGATCTTTGTGATGACAAGGGCATGAAGCAATGTGATCCCAAGATGCATGGAGGATCGTGATGACAATGGTAATGGAGGAATATGATGACAAGCGCATGGAGCATTGTGATGAAAAGGCCATGTAGCGTTTTGCTGACAAAGGCATGGAGCATTGTGATGACAAGTGTCATGGAGCACTGTGATGACAAACATCACGTAGCATTGTGATTACAGGGGTCTTGGAGCATTGGGATGACACGGCCAAGGATCATTGTGTTGACAAGTGTTATGGAGAATTTTGATGACAAGAGTGCCGGATCATTGTGTTGTCAGGTGTCATGGAGCGTTGTGATGACAGTGGTCATGGAGCATTGGGATGACAAGGGTCATGGAGCATTGTGATCATAATGTCATGGAGCATTGGGTTGAAAATGTTCATGGAGTATTGTGATGAGTGTTGTCATGGAGCATTGTTATGACGGGTGTAATGGATCATTGTGATGAAAAGGGCATGGAACATAGGTCTATAAAATTTCATGGATTATTGTGATGACAGTGGGTATGGAGCATTGTGATGACAAGGGCTCGGAACACTGTGATACATGGGTCATGGAGGATTGTAATGACATGGGCATGGAGCATTGTGATGAGAAGGGCATCGAGAATTGTGATGACAAGCGTCATGGAGCTTTGTGATGACAAGGACATGGAGCAATATTATGAGACGTTTCAGGGAGCATGTGATGACAATGGCATGGAGCATTGTGATGCCAAGGGTCATGGAGCTGTGTGATAACAAATGTCATGGAGGAGTTTGATGACAAGGGCATGGTGCATTGTGATGAGAAGGGCAGGGAGCATTGTGATGACAGGTGTTATGGAACATTGTGATCTCAGGGCTCATGGAGCATTATGATGATATGGGCATGGAGCATGGTGATGACAGGTGTCATGGAACAGTGTGAGATGACAAGTGTTTTGAGCATTGTGATGACAAACATCTTGGATCATTGAGATGACAAGGGCATGGAGTAGTGTGATGACAGGCATCATGGAGCATTGTGATGAGTGTGTTATGGAACATTGTGATCACAAGGGTTTGGAGCATAGTGATGACAGAGGTCATGGATCATGTTGATTTCAAGGAGCATGGAACATTGTGATGACAAGGGCATGAAGCAATATGATCCCAAGTTTCAGGGAGGATTGTTATGACAATGGTAATGGAGTATTGTGATGAGAATCACATGGAGCACCGTGATGACAAGGTCATGTAGCATTTTGCTGACAAAGGCATGGAGCATTGTGATGACAAGTGTCATGTAACATTGTGATAACAGGGGTCATAGAGCATTAGGATGACAAGAGCATGGAACATTTTGATGAGAAGAGTCATGGAGCAATTTGATGACAAGAGCCTCAGATCATTGTGTTGTCAGGGGCCATTGAGCGTTGTGATGACAGTGGTCATGTAGGATTGGGCTGAAAATGTTCTTGGAGCATTGTGAACACAAGGGAATGGAGCATTGTGGTGACAATATCGTGGAGCATTGTGATGAGATGACCATGGAGTCTTTTGATGACAAGTCTCATGGTGCAAGCTGATGGAAAGGGGCATGAAGCATTGTGATTACAGTTGTCTTGGAGCATTGTGATGACAAGAGCATGGAACATTGTGATGAGAAGTCCATGGAACATTCTGATGACCTGCATCATGGAGCTTTGCGATGACAATGGCAAGAGGCATTGTGATTAAAGGGATCTTGGAGCATTGTGATGAAAAGGGCATGGATCATTGTGATGACAAAGGCATGGAGCCTTGTCATGACAGGGTTCAAGGAGCATACTGACAACAAGTGTCAGGGAGCATTGTGATGACAAGTGTCATGGAGCACTCTGATGACAAGCGTCATGGAGCCTTGTGATAACCGGGGTCTTGGAGCATTGTGATGAAAAGTGAATGCATCATTGTGATGAAAAAGGCATGGTGCCTTGTCATGACAGGGTTCAAGGAGCACCCTGACGACAAGTGTCAGGGAGCATTGTGATGAAAAGTGTATTGAGCATTGTGATGAGAAGTCCATGGATAATTGGGATGACGAGCGTCATGGGGCGTTGTGATGACAAGTGTTATGGAACATTGTGATCAAAGGGTTTGGAGCATTGTGATGACAGAGGCCATGGAGCATTTTGATTTCATTGTGAAGAGAAAATCATGAAGCATTATGATGAAGGGCATGGTGCATTGTGATGATAGCGTTCATGGAGCACTGAGATGAAAAGTGTCATGGAGCATTGTTATGACAGGGGTCTTGGAGCATTGTGATGACAAGGGCATGGAGCATTGTGATGAGAAGGCCAAGGAGAATACTGATGACATGCGTCATGGAGTTTCGTGATGACCAGGGCATAGAGCATTTTGATTACAGGGGTCTTGGAGCATTGAGATGAAAAGGGACATGGAGCATTGTGATTACAGGGGTAATGGAGCATTGTGATGACAAGTGAATCGAGCATTGTGATGAAAAAGGCATGGATCCTATTCATGACAGGATTCAAGGAGCATTCCGAAGACAACTGTCAGGGAGCATTGTGATGACAAGTGTATTGAGCATTGTGATGACAAAGGTCATGGAGCATTGAGATGACAAGGGCATGGAGTATTGTGATGACAGGCTTCATGGAGCGTTGTGATGACAAGTGTTATGGAACATTGTGATCACACGGGTTTGGAGCAATGCGATGACAGAGTTCATGGTTCATATTGATTTCAAGGAGCATGGATCTTTGTGATGACAAGGGCATGAAGCAATGTGATCCCAAGATGCATGGAGGATCGTGATGACAATGGTAATGGAGGAATATGATGACAAGTGCATGGAGCATTGTGATGAAAAGGCCATGTAGCGTTTTGCTGACAAAGGCATGGAGCATTGTGATGACAAGTGTCATGGAGCACTGTGATGACAAACATCACGTAGCATTGTGATTACAGGGGTCATGGATCATTGGGATGACACGGCCAAGGATCATTGTGTTGACAAGTGTTATGGAGAATTTTGATGACAAGAGTGCCGGATCATTGTGTTGTCAGGTGTCATGGAGCGTTGTGATGACAGTGGTCATGGAGCATTGGGATGACAAGGGTCATGGAGCATTGTGATCATAAGGTCATGGAGCATTGGGTTGAAAATGTTCATGGAGTATTGTGATGAGTGTTGTCATGGAGCATTTTTATGACGGGTGTAATGGATCATTGTGATGAAAAGGGCATGGAACATAGGTCTATAAAATTTCATGGATTATTGTGATGACAGTGGGTATGGAGCATTGTGATGACAAGGGCTCGGAACACTGTGATACATGGGTCATGGAGGATTGTAATGACATGGGCATGGAGCATTGTGATGAGAAGGGCATCGAGAATTGTGATGACAAGCATCATGGAGCTTTGTGATGACAAGGACATGGAGCAATATGATGAGACGTTTCAGGGAGCATGTGATGACAATGGCATGGAGCATTGTGATGCCAAGGGTCATGGAGCTGTGTGATAACAAATGTCATGGAGGAGTTTGATGACAAGGGCATGGTGCATTGTGATGAGAAGGGCAGGGAGCATTGTGATGACAGGTGTTATGGAACATTGTGATGTCAGGGCTCATGGAGCATTATGATGATATGGGCATGGAGCATGGTGATGACAGGTGTCATGGAACAGTGTGAGATGACAAGTGTTTTGAGCATTGTGATGACAAACATCTTGGATCATTGAGATGACAAGGGCATGGAGTAGTGTGATGACAGGCATCATGGAGCAGTGTGATGAGTGTGTTATGGAACATTGTGATCACAAGGGTTTGGAGCATAGTGATGACAGAGGTCATGGATCATGTTGATTTCAAGGAGCATGGAACATTGTGATGACAAGGGCATGAAGCAATATGATCCCAAGTTTCAGGGAGGATTGTTATGACAATGGTAATGGAGTATTGTGATGAGAATCACATGGAGCACCGTGATGACAAGGTCATGTAGCATTTTGCTGACAAAGGCATGGAGCATTGTGATGACAAGTGTCATGGAACATTGTGATAACAGGGGTCATAGAGCATTAGGATGACAAGAGCATGGAGCATTTTGATGAGAAGAGTCATGGAGCATTTTGATGACAAGAGCCTCAGATCATTGTGTTGTCAGGGGCCATTGAGCGTTGTGATGACAGTGGTCATGTAGGATTGGGCTGAAAATGTTCTTGGAGCATTGTGAACACAAGGGAATGGAGCATTGTGGTGACAATATCGTGGAGCATTGTGATGAGATGACCATGGAGTCTTTTGATGACAAGTCTCATGGTGCAAGCTGATGGAAAGGGGCATGGAGCATTGTGATTACAGTTGTCTTGGAGCATTGTGATGACAAGAGCATGGAGCATTGTGATGACAAGAGCATGGAGCATTGTGATAAGAAGTCCATGGAACATTCTGATGACCTGCATCATGGAGCTTTGCGATGACAATGGCAAGAGGCATTGTGATTAGAGGGATCTTGGAGCATTGTGATGAAAAGGGCATGGATCATTGTGATGACAAAGGCATGGAGCCTTGTCATGACAGGGTTCAAGGAGCATACTGACAACAAGTGTCAGGGAGCATTGTGATGACAAGTGTCATGGAGCACTCTGATGACAAGCGTCATGGAGCCTTGTGATAACCGGGGTCTTGGAGCATTGTGATGAAAAGTGAATGCATCATTGTGATGAAACAGGCATGGTGCCTTGTCATGACAGGGTTCAAGGAGCACCCTGACGACAAGTGTCAGGGAGCATTGTGATGAAAAGTGTATTGAGCATTGTGATGACAAAGGTCATGGAGCATTGTGATGAGAAGTCCATGGATAATTGGGATGACGAGCGTCATGGGGCTTTGTGATGACAAGTGTTATGGAACATTGTGATCACAAGGGTTTGGAGCATTGTGATGACAGAGGCCATGGAGCATTTTGATTTCATTGTGAAGAGAAAATCATGAAGCATTATGATGAAGGGCATGGTGCATTGTGATGATAGCGTTCATGGAGCACTGAGATGAAAAGTGTCATGGAGCATTGTTATGACAGGGGTCTTGGAGCATTGTGATGACAAAGGCATGGAGCATTGTGATGAGAAGGCCAAGGAGAATACTGATGACATGCGTCATGGAGTTTCGTGATGACCAGGGCATAGAGCATTTTGATTACAGGGGTCTTGGAGCATTGAGATGAAAAGGGGCATGGAGCATTGTGATTACAGGGGTAATGGAGCATTGTGATGACAAGTGAATCGAGCATTGTGATGAAAAAGGCATGGATCCTATTCATGACAGGATTCAAGGAGCATTCCGAAGACAACTGTCAGGGAGCATTGTGATGACAAGTGTATTGAGCATTGTGATGACAAAGGTCATGGAGCATTGAGATGACAAGGGCATGGAGTATTGTGATGACAGGCTTCATGGAGCGTTGTGATGACAAGTGTTATGGAACATTGTGATCACACGGGTTTGGAGCAATGCGATGACAGAGTTCATGGTTCATATTGATTTCAAGGAGCATGGATCTTTGTGATGACAAGGGCATGAAGCAATGTGATCCCAAGATGCATGGAGGATCGTGATGACAATGGTAATGGAGGAATATGATGACAAGCGCATGGAGCATTGTGATGAAAAGGCCATGTAGCGTTTTGCTGACAAAGTCATGGAGCATTGTGATGACAAGTGTCATGGAGCACTGTGATGACAAACATCACGTAGCATTGTGATTACAGGGGTCATGGAGCATTGGGATGACACGGCCAAGGATCCTTGTGTTGACAAGTGTTATGGAGAATTTTGATGACAAGAGTCCCGGATCATTGTGTTGTCAGGTGTCATGGAGCGTTGTGATGACAGTGGTCATGGAGCATTGGGATGACAAGGGTCATGGAGCATTGTGATCATAAGGTCATGGAGCATTGGGTTGAAAAGGTACATGGAGTATTGTGATGAGTGTTGTCATGGAGCATTGTTATGACGGGTGTAATGGATCATTGTGATGAAAAGGGCATGGAACATAGGTCTATAAAATTTCATGGATATTGTGATGACAGTGGGTATGGAGCATTGTGATGACAAGGGCTCGGAACACTGTGATACATGGGTCATGGAGGATTGTAATGACATGGGCATGGAGCATTGTGATGAGAAGGGCATCGAGAATTGTGATGACAAGCGTCATGGAGCTTTGTGATGACAAGGACATGGAGCAATATGATGAGAAGTTTCAGGGAGCATGTGATGACAATGACATGGAGCATTGTGATGCCAAGGGTCATGGAGCTGTGTGATAACAAATGTCATGGAGGAGTTTGATGACAAGGGCATGGTGCATTGTGATGAGAAGGGCAGGGAGCATTGTGATGACAGGTGTTATGGAACATTGTGATCTCAGGGCTCATGGAGCATTATGATGATATGGACATGGAGCATGGTGATGACAGGTGTCATGGAACAGTGTGAGATGACAAGTGTTTTGAACATTGTGATGACAAACATCTTGGATCATTGAGATGACAAGGGCATGGAGTAGTGTGATGACAGGCATCATGGAGCATTGTGATGAGTGTGTTATGGAACATTGTGATCACAAGGGTTTGGAGCATAGTGATGACAGAGGTCATGGATCATGTTGATTTCAAGGAGCATGGAACATTGTGATGACAAGGGCATGAAGCAATATGATCCCAAGTTTCAGGGAGGATTGTTATGACAATGGTAATGGAGTATTGTGATGAGAATCACATGGAGCACCGTGATGACAAGGTCATGTAGCATTTTGCTGACAAAGGCATGGAGCATTGTGATGACAAGTGTCATGGAACATTGTGATAACAGGGGTCATAGAGCATTAGGATGACAAGAGCATGGAGCATTTTGATGAGAAGAGTCATGGAGCATTTTGATGACAAGAGCCTCAGATCATTGTGTTGTCAGGGGCCATTGAGCGTTGTGATGACAGTGGTCATGTAGGATTGTGCTGAAAATATTCTTGAAGCATTGTGAACACAAGGGAATGGAGCATTGTGGTGAAAATATCGTGGAGAATTGTGATGAGATGACCATGGAGTCTTTTGATGACAAGTCTCATGGTGCAAGCTGATGGAAAGGGGCATGGAGCATTGTGATTACAGTTGTCTTGGAGCATTGTGATGATAAGTGCATGGAGCATTGTGATGAGAAGTCCATGGAACATTCTGATGACCTGCATCATGGAGCTTTGCGATGACAATGGCAAGAGGCATTGTGATTAGAGGGATCTTGGAACATTGTGATGAAAAGGGCATGGATCATTGTGATGACAAAGGCATGGAGCCTTGTCATGACAGGGTTCAAGGAGCATACTGACAACAAGTGTCAGGGAGCATTGTGATGACAAGTGTCATGGAGCACTCTGATGACAAGCGTCATGGAGCCTTGTGATAACCGGGGTCTTGGAGCATTGTGATGAAAAGTGAATGCATCATTTTGATGAAAAAGGCATGGTGCCTTGTCATGACAGGGTTCAAGGAGCACCCTGACAACAAGTGTCAGGGAGCATTGTGATAAAAAGTGTATTGAGCATTGTGATGACACAGTTCATGGAGCATTGTGATGAGAAGTCCATGGATAATTGGGATGACGAGCGTCATGGGGCTTTGTGATGACAAGTGTTATGGAACATTGTGATCACAAGGGTTTGGAGCATTGTGATGACAGAGGCCATGGAGCATTTTGATTTCATTGTGAAGAGAAAATCATGAAGCATTATGATGAAGGGCATGGTGCATTGTGATGATAGCGTTCATGGAGCACTGAGATGAAAAGTGTCATGGAGCATTGTTATGACAGGGGTCTTGGAGCATTGTGATGACAAGGGCATGGAGCATTGTGATGAGAAGACCAAGGAGAATACTGATGACATGCGTCATGGAGTTTCGTGATGACCAGGACATAGAGCATTTTGATTACAGGGGTCTTGGAGCATTGAGATGAAAAGGGACATGGAGCATTGTGATTACAGGGGTAATGGAGCATTGTGATGACAAGTGAATCGAGCATTGTGATGAAAAAGGCATGGATCCTATTCATGACAGGATTCAAGGAGCATTCCGAAGACAACTGTCAGGGAGCATTGTGATGACAAGTGTATTGAGCATTGTGATGACAAAGGTCATGGAGCATTGAGATGACAAGGGCATGGAGTATTGTGATGACAGGCTTCATGGAGCGTTGTGATGACAAGTGTTATGGAACATTGTGATCACACTGGTTTGGAGCAATGCGATGACAGAGTTCATGGTTCATATTGATTTCAAGGAGCATGGATCTTTGTGATGACAAGGGCATGAAGCAATGTGATCCCAAGATGCATGGAGGATCGTGATGACAATGGTAATGGAGGAATATGATGACAAGCGCATGGAGCATTGTGATGAAAAGGCCATGTAGCGTTTTGCTGACAAAGGCATGGAGCATTGTGATGACAAGTGTCATGGAGCACTGTGATGACAAACATCACGTAGCATTGTGATTACAGGGGTCTTGGAGCAATGGGATGACACGGCCAAGGATCATTTTGTTGACAAGTGTTATGGAGAATTTTGATGACAAGAGTGCCGGATCATTGTGTTGTCAGGTGTCATGGAGCGTTGTGATGACAGTGGTCATGGAGCATTGGGATGACAAGGGTCATGGAGCATTGTGATCATAAGGTCATGGAGCATTGGGTTGAAAATGTTCATGGAGTATTGTGATGAGTGTTGTCATGGAGCATTTTTATGACGGGTGTAATGCATCATTGTGATGAAAAGGGCATGGAACATAGGTCTATAAAATTTCATGGATTATTGTGATGACAGTGGGTATGGAGCATTGTGATGACAAGGGCTCGGAACACTGTGATACATGGGTCATGGAGGATTGTAATGACATGGGCATGGAGCATTGTGATGAGAAGGGCATCGAGAATTGTGATGACAAGCGTCATGGAGCTTTGTGATGACAAGGACATGGAGCAATATGATGAGACGTTTCAGGGAGCATGTGATGACAATGGCATGGAGCATTGTGATGCCAAGGGTCATGGAGCTGTGTGATAACAAATGTCATGGAGGAGTTTGATGACAAGGGCATGGTGCATTGTGATGAGAAGGGCAGGGAGCATTGTGATGACAGGTGTTATGGAACATTGTGATGTCAGGGCTCATGGAGCATTATGATGATATGGGCATGGAGCATGGTGATGACAGGTGTCATGGAACAGTGTGAGATGACAAGTGTTTTGAGCATTGTGATGACAAACATCTTGGATCATTGAGATGACAAGGGCATGGAGTAGTGTGATGACAGGCATCATGGAGCATTGTGATGAGTGTGTTATGGAACATTGTGATCACAAGGGTTTGGAGCATAGTGATGACAGAGGTCATGGATCATGTTGATTTCAAGGAGCATGGAACATTGTGATGACAAGGGCATGAAGCAATATGATCCCAAGTTTCAGGGAGGATTGTTATGACAATGGTAATGGAGTATTGTGATGAGAATCACATGGAGCACCGTGATGACAAGGTCATGTAGCATTTTGCTGACAAAGGCATGGAGCATTGTGATGACAAGTGTCATGGAACATTGTGATAACAGGGGTCATAGAGCATTAGGATGACAAGAGCATGGAGCATTTTGATGAGAAGAGTCATGGAGCATTTTGATGACAAGAGCCTCAGATCATTGTGTTGTCAGGGGCCATTGAGCGTTGTGATGACAGTGGTCATGTAGGATTGAGCTGAAAATGTTCTTGGAGCATTGTGAACACAAGGGAATGGAGCATTGTGGTGACAATATCGTGGAGCATTGTGATGAGATGACCATGGAGTCTTTTGATGACAAGTCTCATGGTGCAAGCTGATGGAAAGGGGCATGGAGCATTGTGATTACAGTTGTCTTGGAGCATTGTGATGACAAGAGCATGGAGCATTGTGATGACAAGATCATGGAGCATTGTGATAAGAAGTCCATGGAACATTCTGATGACCTGCATCATGGAGCTTTGCGATGACAATGGCAAGAGGCATTGTGATTAGAGGGATCTTGGAGCATTGTGATGAAAAGGGCATGGATCATTGTGATGACAAAGGCATGGAGCCTTGTCATGACAGGGTTCAAGGAGCATACTGACAACAAGTGTCAGGGAGCATTGTGATGACAAGTGTCATGGAGCACTCTGATGACAAGCGTCATGGAGCCTTGTGATAACCGGGGTCTTGGAGCATTGTGATGAAAAGTGAATGCATCATTGTGATGAAACAGGCATGGTGCCTTGTCATGACAGGGTTCAAGGAGCACCCTGACGACAAGTGTCAGGGAGCATTGTGATGAAAAGTGTATTGAGCATTGTGATGACAAAGGTCATGGAGCATTGTGATGAGAAGTCCATGGATAATTGGGATGACGAGCGTCATGGGGCTTTGTGATGACAAGTGTTATGGAACATTGTGATCACAAGGGTTTGGAGCATTGTGATGACAGAGGCCATGGAGCATTTTGATTTCATTGTGAAGAGAAAATCATGAAGCATTATGATGAAGGGCATGGTGCATTGTGATGATAGCGTTCATGGAGCACTGAGATGAAAAGTGTCATGGAGCATTGTTATGACAGGGGTCTTGGAGCATTGTGATGACAAAGGCATGGAGCATTGTGATGAGAAGGCCAAGGAGAATACTGATGACATGCGTCATGGAGTTTCGTGATGACCAGGGCATAGAGCATTTTGATTACAGGGGTCTTGGAGCATTGAGATGAAAAGGGGCATGGAGCATTGTGATTACAGGGGTAATGGAGCATTGTGATGACAAGTGAATCGAGCATTGTGATGAAAAAGGCATGGATCCTATTCATGACAGGATTCAAGGAGCATTCCGAAGACAACTGTCAGGGAGCATTGTGATGACAAGTGTATTGAGCATTGTGATGACAAAGGTCATGGAGCATTGAGATGACAAGGGCATGGAGTATTGTGATGACAGGCTTCATGGAGCGTTGTGATGACAAGTGTTACGGAACATTGTGATCACACTGGTTTGGAGCAATGCGATGACAGAGTTCATGGTTCATATTGATTTCAAGGATCATGGATCTTTGTGATGACAAGGGCATGAAGCAATGTGATCCCAAGATGCATGGAGGATCGTGATGACAATGGTAATGGAGGAATATGATGACAAGCGCATGGAGCATTGTGATGAAAAGGCCATGTAGCGTTTTGCTGACAAAGGCATGGAGCATTGTGATGACAAGTGTCATGGAGCACTGTGATGACAAACATCACGTAGCATTGTGATTACAGGGGTCTTGGAGCATTGGGATGACACGGCCAAGGATCATTGTGTTGACAAGTGTTATGGAGAATTTTGATGACAAGAGTGCCGGATCATTGTGTTGTCAGGTGTCATGGAGCGTTGTGATGACAGTGGTCATGGAGCATTGGGATGACAAGGGTCATGGAGCATTGTGATCATAAGGTCATGGAGCATTGGGTTGAAAATGTTCATGGAGTATTGTGATGAGTGTTGTCATGGAGCATTGTTATGACGGGTGTAATGGATCATTGTGATGAAAAGGGCATGGAACATAGGTCTATAAAATTTCATGGATTATTGTGATGACAGTGGGTATGGAGCATTGTGATGACAAGGGCTCGGAACACTGTGATACATGGGTCATGGAGGATTGTAATGACATGGGCATGGAGCATTGTGATGAGAAGGGCATCGAGAATTGTGATGACAAGCGTCATGGAGCTTTGTGATGACAAGGACATGGAGCAATATTATGAGACGTTTCAGGGAGCATGTGATGACAATGGCATGGAGCATTGTGATGCCAAGGGTCATGGAGCTGTGTGATAACAAATGTCATGGAGGAGTTTGATGACAAGGGCATGGTGCATTGTGATGAGAAGGGCAGGGAGCATTGTGATGACAGGTGTTATGGAACATTGTGATCTCAGGGCTCATGGAGCATTATGATGATATGGGCATGGAGCATGGTGATGACAGGTGTCATGGAACAGTGTGAGATGACAAGTGTTTTGAGCATTGTGATGACAAACATCTTGGATCATTGAGATGACAAGGGCATGGAGTAGTGTGATGACAGGCATCATGGAGCATTGTGATGAGTGTGTTATGGAACATTGTGATCACAAGGGTTTGGAGCATAGTGATGACAGAGGTCATGGATCATGTTGATTTCAAGGAGCATGGAACATTGTGATGACAAGGGCATGAAGCAATATGATCCCAAGTTTCAGGGAGGATTGTTATGACAATGGTAATGGAGTATTGTGATGAGAATCACATGGAGCACCGTGATGACAAGGTCATGTAGCATTTTGCTGACAAAGGCATGGAGCATTGTGATGACAAGTGTCATGTAACATTGTGATAACAGGGGTCATAGAGCATTAGGATGACAAGAGCATGGAACATTTTGATGAGAAGAGTCATGGAGCAATTTGATGACAAGAGCCTCAGATCATTGTGTTGTCAGGGGCCATTGAGCGTTGTGATGACAGTGGTCATGTAGGATTGGGCTGAAAATGTTCTTGGAGCATTGTGAACACAAGGGAATGGAGCATTGTGGTGACAATATCGTGGAGCATTGTGATGAGATGACCATGGAGTCTTTTGATGACAAGTCTCATGGTGCAAGCTGATGGAAAGGGGCATGAAGCATTGTGATTACAGTTGTCTTGGAGCATTGTGATGACAAGAGCATGGAACATTGTGATGAGAAGTCCATGGAACATTCTGATGACCTGCATCATGGAGCTTTGCGATGACAATGGCAAGAGGCATTGTGATTAAAGGGATCTTGGAGCATTGTGATGAAAAGGGCATGGATCATTGTGATGACAATGGCATGGAGCCTTGTCATGACAGGGTTCAAGGAGCATACTGACAACAAGTGTCAGGGAGCATTGTGATGACAAGTGTCATGGAGCACTCTGATGACAAGCGTCATGGAGCCTTGTGATAACCGGGGTCTTGGAGCATTGTGATGAAAAGTGAATGCATCATTGTGATGAAAAAGGCATGGTGCCTTGTCATGACAGGGTTCAAGGAGCACCCTGACGACAAGTGTCAGGGAGCATTGTGATGAAAAGTGTATTGAGCATTGTGATGAGAAGTCCATGGATAATTGGGATGACGAGCGTCATGGGGCGTTGTGATGACAAGTGTTATGGAACATTGTGATCAAAGGGTTTGGAGCATTGTGATGACAGAGGCCATGGAGCATTTTGATTTCATTGTGAAGAGAAAATCATGAAGCATTATGATGAAGGGCATGGTGCATTGTGATGATAGCGTTCATGGAGCACTGAGATGAAAAGTGTCATGGAGCATTGTTATGACAGGGGTCTTGGAGCATTGTGATGACAAGGGCATGGAGCATTGTGATGAGAAGGCCAAGGAGAATACTGATGACATGCGTCATGGAGTTTCGTGATGACCAGGGCATAGAGCATTTTGATTACAGGGGTCTTGGAGCATTGAGATGAAAAGGGACATGGAGCATTGTGATTACAGGGGTAATGGAGCATTGTGATGACAAGTGAATCGAGCATTGTGATGAAAAAGGCATGGATCCTATTCATGACAGGATTCAAGGAGCATTCCGAAGACAACTGTCAGGGAGCATTGTGATGACAAGTGTATTGAGCATTGTGATGACAAAGGTCATGGAGCATTGAGATGACAAGGGCATGGAGTATTGTGATGACAGGCTTCATGGAGCGTTGTGATGACAAGTGTTATGGAACATTGTGATCACACGGGTTTGGAGCAATGCGATGACAGAGTTCATGGTTCATATTGATTTCAAGGAGCATGGATCTTTGTGATGACAAGGGCATGAAGCAATGTGATCCCAAGATGCATGGAGGATCGTGATGACAATGGTAATGGAGGAATATGATGACAAGCGCATGGAGCATTGTGATGAAAAGGCCATGTAGCGTTTTGCTGACAAAGGCATGGAGCATTGTGATGACAAGTGTCATGGAGCACTGTGATGACAAATATCACGTAGCATTGTGATTACAGGGGTCATGGAGCATTGGGATGACACGGCCAAGGATCATTGTGTTGACAAGTGTTATGGAGAATTTTGATGACAAGAGTGCCGGATCATTGTGTTGTCAGGTGTCATGGAGCGTTGTGATGACAGTGGTCATGGAGCATTGGGATGACAAGGGTCATGGAGCATTGTGATCATAAGGTCATGGAGCATTGGGTTGAAAATGTTCATGGAGTATTGTGATGAGTGTTGTCATGGAGCATTTTTATGACGGGTGTAATGGATCATTGTGATGAAAAGGGCATGGAACATAGGTCTATAAAATTTCATGGATTATTGTGATGACAGTGGGTATGGAGCATTGTGATGACAAGGGCTCGGAACACTGTGATACATGGGTCATGGAGGATTGTAATGACATGGGCATGGAGCATTGTGATGAGAAGGGCATCGAGAATTGTGATGACAAGCATCATGGAGCTTTGTGATGACAAGGACATGGAGCAATATGATGAGACGTTTCAGGGAGCATGTGATGACAATGGCATGGAGCATTGTGATGCCAAGGGTCATGGAGCTGTGTGATAACAAATGTCATGGAGGAGTTTGATGACAAGGGCATGGTGCATTGTGATGAGAAGGGCAGGGAGCATTGTGATGACAGGTGTTATGGAACATTGTGATGTCAGGGCTCATGGAGCATTATGATGATATGGGCATGGAGCATGGTGATGACAGGTGTCATGGAACAGTGTGAGATGACAAGTGTTTTGAGCATTGTGATGACAAACATCTTGGATCATTGAGATGACAAGGGCATGGAGTAGTGTGATGACAGGCATCATGGAGCATTGTGATGAGTGTGTTATGGAACATTGTGATCACAAGGGTTTGGAGCATAGTGATGACAGAGGTCATGGATCATGTTGATTTCAAGGAGCATGGAACATTGTGATGACAAGGGCATGAAGCAATATGATCCCAAGTTTCAGGGAGGATTGTTATGACAATGGTAATGGAGTATTGTGATGAGAATCACATGGAGCACCGTGATGACAAGGTCATGTAGCATTTTGCTGACAAAGGCATGGAGCATTGTGATGACAAGTGTCATGGAACATTGTGATAACAGGGGTCATAGAGCATTAGGATGACAAGAGCATGGAGCATTTTGATGAGAAGAGTCATGGAGCATTTTGATGACAAGAGCCTCAGATCATTGTGTTGTCAGGGGCCATTGAGCGTTGTGATGACAGTGGTCATGTAGGATTGGGCTGAAAATGTTCTTGGAGCATTGGGAACACAAGGGAATGGAGCATTGTGGTGACAATATCGTGGAGCATTGTGATGAGATGACCATGGAGTCTTCTGATGACAAGTCTCATGGTGCAAGCTGATGGAAAGGGGCATGGAGCATTGTGATTACAGTTGTCTTGGAGCATTGTGATGACAAGAGCATGGAGCATTGTGATGACAAGAGCATGGAGCATTGTGATAAGAAGTCCATGGAACATTCTGATGACCTGCATCATGGAGCTTTGCGATGACAATGGCAAGAGGCATTGTGATTAGAGGGATCTTGGAGCATTGTGATGAAAAGGGCATGGATCATTGTGATGACAAAGGCATGGAGCCTTGTCATGACAGGGTTCAAGGAGCATACTGACAACAAGTGTCAGGGAGCATTGTGATGACAAGTGTCATGGAGCACGCTGATGACAAGCGTCATGGAGCCTTGTGATAACCGGGGTCTTGGAGCATTGTGATGAAAAGTGAATGCATCATTGTGATGAAACAGGCATGGTGCCTTGTCATGACAGGGTTCAAGGAGCACCCTGACGACAAGTGTCAGGGAGCATTGTGATGAAAAGTGTATTGAGCATTGTGATGACAAAGGTCATGGAGCATTGTGATGAGAAGTCCATGGATAATTGGGATGACGAGCGTCATGGGGCTTTGTGATGACAAGTGTTATGGAACATTGTGATCACAAGGGTTTGGAGCATTGTGATGACAGAGGCCATGGAGCATTTTGATTTCATTGTGAAGAGAAAATCATGAAGCATTATGATGAAGGGCATGGTGCATTGTGATGATAGCGTTCATGGAGCACTGAGATGAAAAGTGTCATGGAGCATTGTTATGACAGGGGTCTTGGAGCATTGTGATGACAAAGGCATGTAGCATTGTGATGAGAAGGCCAAGGAGAATACTGATGACATGCGTCATGGAGCTTCGTGATGACCAGGGCATAGAGCATTTTGATTACAGGGGTCTTGGAGCATTGAGATGAAAAGGGACATGGAGCATTGTGATTACAGGGGTAATGGAGCATTGTGATGACAAGTGAATCGAGCATTGTGATGAAAAAGGCATGGATCCTATTCATGACAGGATTCAAGGAGCATTCCGAAGACAACTGTCAGGGAGCATTGTGATGACAAGTGTATTGAGCATTGTGATGACAAAGGTCATGGAGCATTGAGATGACAAGGGCATGGAGTATTGTGATGACAGGCTTCATGGAGCGTTGTGATGACAAGTGTTACGGAACATTGTGATCACACTGGTTTGGAGCAATGCGATGACAGAGTTCATGGTTCATATTGATTTCAAGGATCATGGATCTTTGTGATGACAAGGGCATGAAGCAATGTGATCCCAAGATGCATGGAGGATCGTGATGACAATGGTAATGGAGGAATATGATGACAAGCGCATGGAGCATTGTGATGAAAAGGCCATGTAGCGTTTTGCTGACAAAGGCATGGAGCATTGTGATGACAAGTGTCATGGAGCACTGTGATGACAAACATCACGTAGCATTGTGATTACAGGGGTCTTGGAGCATTGGGATGACACGGCCAAGGATCATTGTGTTGACAAGTGTTATGGAGAATTTTGATGACAAGAGTGCCGGATCATTGTGTTGTCAGGTGTCATGGAGCGTTGTGATGACAGTGGTCATGGAGCATTGGGATGACAAGGGTCATGGAGCATTGTGATCATAAGGTCATGGAGCATTGGGTTGAAAATGTTCATGGAGTATTGTGATGAGTGTTGTCATGGAGCATTTTTATGACGGGTGTAATGCATCATTGTGATGAAAAGGGCATGGAACATAGGTCTATAAAATTTCATGGATTATTGTGATGACAGTGGGTATGGAGCATTGTGATGACAAGGGCTCGGAACACTGTGATACATGGGTCATGGAGGATTGTAATGACATGGGCATGGAGCATTGTGACGAGAAGGGCATCGAGAATTGTGATGACAAGCGTCATGGAGCTTTGTGATGACAAGGACATGGAGCAATATGATGAGACGTTTCAGGGAGCATGTGATGACAATGGCATGGAGCATTGTGATGCCAAGGGTCATGGAGCTGTGTGATAACAAATGTCATGGAGGAGTTTGATGACAAGGGCATGGTGCATTGTGATGAGAAGGGCAGGGAGCATTGTGATGACAGGTGTTATGGAACATTGTGATGTCAGGGCTCATGGAGCATTATGATGATATGGGCATGGAGCATGGTGATGACAGGTGTCATGGAACAGTGTGAGATGACAAGTGTTTTGAGCATTGTGATGACAAACATCTTGGATCATTGAGATGACAAGGGCATGGAGTAGTGTGATGACAGGCATCATGGAGCATTGTGATGAGTGTGTTATGGAACATTGTGATCACAAGGGTTTGGAGCATAGTGATGACAGAGGTCATGGATCATGTTGATTTCAAGGAGCATGGAACATTGTGATGACAAGGGCATGAAGCAATATGATCCCAAGTTTCAGGGAGGATTGTTATGACAATGGTAATGGAGTATTGTGATGAGAATCACATGGAGCACCGTGATGACAAGGTCATGTAGCATTTTGCTGACAAAGGCATGGAGCATTGTGATGACAAGTGTCATGGAACATTGTGATAACAGGGGTCATAGAGCATTAGGATGACAAGAGCATGGAGCATTTTGATGAGAAGAGTCATGGAGCATTTTGATGACAAGAGCCTCAGATCATTGTGTTGTCAGGGGCCATTGAGCGTTGTGATGACAGTGGTCATGTAGGATTGGGCTGAAAATGTTCTTGGAGCATTGTGAACACAAGGGAATGGAGCATTGTGGTGACAATATCGTGGAGCATTGTGATGAGATGACCATGGAGTCTTTTGATGACAAGTCTCATGGTGCAAGCTGATGGAAAGGGGCATGGAGCATTGTGATTACAGTTGTCTTGGAGCATTGTGATGACAAGAGCATGGAGCATTGTGATGACAAGAGC
The DNA here is from genome assembly GCF_025265405.1 of Mesoplodon densirostris. NCBI lineage: Eukaryota > Metazoa > Chordata > Mammalia > Artiodactyla > Ziphiidae > Mesoplodon > Mesoplodon densirostris. The sequence goes on from NC_082682.1 coordinate 7,375,747, forward strand.
ATGGAGCATTGTGATAAGAAGTCCATGGAACATTCTGATGACCTGCATCATGGAGCTTTGCGATGACAATGGCAAGAGGCATTGTGATTAGAGGGATCTTGGAGCATTGTGATGAAAAGGGCATGGATCATTGTGATGACAAAGGCATGGAGCCTTGTCATGACAGGGTTCAAGGAGCATACTGACAACAAGTGTCAGGGAGCATTGTGATGACAAGTGTCATGGAGCACTCTGATGACAAGCGTCATGGAGCCTTGTGATAACCGGGGTCTTGGAGCATTGTGATGAAAAGTGAATGCATCATTGTGATGAAACAGGCATGGTGCCTTGTCATGACAGGGTTCAAGGAGCACCCTGACGACAAGTGTCAGGGAGCATTGTGATGAAAAGTGTATTGAGCATTGTGATGACAAAGGTCATGGAGCATTGTGATGAGAAGTCCATGGATAATTGGGATGACGAGCGTCATGGGGCTTTGTGATGACAAGTGTTATGGAACATTGTGATCACAAGGGTTTGGATCATTGTGATGACAGAGGCCATGGAGCATTTTGATTTCATTGTGAAGAGAAAATCATGAAGCATTATGATGAAGGGCATGGTGCATTGTGATGATAGCGTTCATGGAGCACTGAGATGAAAAGTGTCATGGAGCATTGTTATGACAGGGGTCTTGGAGCATTGTGATGACAAAGGCATGGAGCATTGTGATGAGAAGGCCAAGGAGAATACTGATGACATGCGTCATGGAGTTTCGTGATGACCAGGGCATAGAGCATTTTGATTACAGGGGTCTTGGAGCATTGAGATGAAAAGGGGCATGGAGCATTGTGATTACAGGGGTAATGGAGCATTGTGATGACAAGTGAAACGAGCATTGTGATGAAAAAGGCATGGATCCTATTCATGACAGGATTCAAGGAGCATTCCGAAGACAACTGTCAGGGAGCATTGTGATGACAAGTGTATTGAGCATTGTGATGACAAAGGTCATGGAGCATTGAGATGACAAGGGCATGGAGTATTGTGATGACAGGCTTCATGGAGCGTTGTGATGACAAGTGTTACGGAACATTGTGATCACACTGGTTTGGAGCAATGCGATGACAGAGTTCATGGTTCATATTGATTTCAAGGATCATGGATCTTTGTGATGACAAGGGCATGAAGCAATGTGATCCCAAGATGCATGGAGGATCGTGATGACAATGGTAATGGAGGAATATGATGACAAGCGCATGGAGCATTGTGATGAAAAGGCCATGTAGCGTTTTGCTGACAAAGGCATGGAGCATTGTGATGACAAGTGTCATGGAGCACTGTGATGACAAACATCACGTAGCATTGTGATTACAGGGGTCTTGGAGCATTGGGATGACACGGCCAAGGATCATTGTGTTGACAAGTGTTATGGAGAATTTTGATGACAAGAGTGCCGGATCATTGTGTTGTCAGGTGTCATGGAGCGTTGTGATGACAGTGGTCATGGAGCATTGGGATGACAAGGGTCATGGAGCATTGTGATCATAAGGTCATGGAGCATTGGGTTGAAAATGTTCATGGAGTATTGTGATGAGTGTTGTCATGGAGCATTGTTATGACGGGTGTAATGGATCATTGTGATGAAAAGGGCATGGAACATAGGTCTATAAAATTTCATGGATTATTGTGATGACAGTGGGTATGGAGCATTGTGATGACAAGGGCTCGGAACACTGTGATACATGGGTCATGGAGGATTGTAATGACATGGGCATGGAGCATTGTGATGAGAAGGGCATCGAGAATTGTGATGACAAGCGTCATGGAGCTTTGTGATGACAAGGACATGGAGCAATATTATGAGACGTTTCAGGGAGCATGTGATGACAATGGCATGGAGCATTGTGATGCCAAGGGTCATGGAGCTGTGTGATAACAAATGTCATGGAGGAGTTTGATGACAAGGGCATGGTGCATTGTGATGAGAAGGGCAGGGAGCATTGTGATGACAGGTGTTATGGAACATTGTGATCTCAGGGCTCATGGAGCATTATGATGATATGGGCATGGAGCATGGTGATGACAGGTGTCATGGAACAGTGTGAGATGACAAGTGTTTTGAGCATTGTGATGACAAACATCTTGGATCATTGAGATGACAAGGGCATGGAGTAGTGTGATGACAGGCATCATGGAGCATTGTGATGAGTGTGTTATGGAACATTGTGATCACAAGGGTTTGGAGCATAGTGATGACAGAGGTCATGGATCATGTTGATTTCAAGGAGCATGGAACATTGTGATGACAAGGGCATGAAGCAATATGATCCCAAGTTTCAGGGAGGATTGTTATGACAATGGTAATGGAGTATTGTGATGAGAATCACATGGAGCACCGTGATGACAAGGTCATGTAGCATTTTGCTGACAAAGGCATGGAGCATTGTGATGACAAGTGTCATGTAACATTGTGATAACAGGGGTCATAGAGCATTAGGATGACAAGAGCATGGAACATTTTGATGAGAAGAGTCATGGAGCATTTTGATGACAAGAGCGTCAGATCATTGTGTTGTCAGGGGCCATTGAGCGTTGTGATGACAGTGGTCATGTAGGATTGGGCTGAAAATGTTCTTGGAGCATTGTGAACACAAGGGAATGGAGCATTGTGGTGACAATATCGTGGAGCATTGTGATGAGATGACCATGGAGTCTTTTGATGACAAGTCTCATGGTGCAAGCTGATGGAAAGGGGCATGAAGCATTGTGATTACAGTTGTCTTGGAGCATTGTGATGACAAGAGCATGGAACATTGTGATGAGAAGTCCATGGAACATTCTGATGACCTGCATCATGGAGCTTTGCGATGACAATGGCAAGAGGCATTGTGATTAAAGGGATCTTGGAGCATTGTGATGAAAAGGGCATGGATCATTGTGATGACAAAGGCATGGAGCCTTGTCATGACAGGGTTCAAGGAGCATACTGACAACAAGTGTCAGGGAGCATTGTGATGACAAGTGTCATGGAGCACTCTGATGACAAGCGTCATGGAGCCTTGTGATAACCGGGGTCTTGGAGCATTGTGATGAAAAGTGAATGCATCATTGTGATGAAAAAGGCATGGTGCCTTGTCATGACAGGGTTCAAGGAGCACCCTGACGACAAGTGTCAGGGAGCATTGTGATGAAAAGTGTATTGAGCATTGTGATGAGAAGTCCATGGATAATTGGGATGACGAGCGTCATGGGGCGTTGTGATGACAAGTGTTATGGAACATTGTGATCAAAGGGTTTGGAGCATTGTGATGACAGAGGCCATGGAGCATTTTGATTTCATTGTGAAGAGAAAATCATGAAGCATTATGATGAAGGGCATGGTGCATTGTGATGATAGCGTTCATGGAGCACTGAGATGAAAAGTGTCATGGAGCATTGTTATGACAGGGGTCTTGGAGCATTGTGATGACAAGGGCATGGAGCATTGTGATGAGAAGGCCAAGGAGAATACTGATGACATGCGTCATGGAGTTTCGTGATGACCAGGGCATAGAGCATTTTGATTACAGGGGTCTTGGAGCATTGAGATGAAAAGGGACATGGAGCATTGTGATTACAGGGGTAATGGAGCATTGTGATGACAAGTGAATCGAGCATTGTGATGAAAAAGGCATGGATCCTATTCATGACAGGATTCAAGGAGCATTCCGAAGACAACTGTCAGGGAGCATTGTGATGACAAGTGTATTGAGCATTGTGATGACAAAGGTCATGGAGCATTGAGATGACAAGGGCATGGAGTATTGTGATGACAGGCTTCATGGAGCGTTGTGATGACAAGTGTTATGGAACATTGTGATCACACGGGTTTGGAGCAATGCGATGACAGAGTTCATGGTTCATATTGATTTCAAGGAGCATGGATCTTTGTGATGACAAGGGCATGAAGCAATGTGATCCCAAGATGCATGGAGGATCGTGATGACAATGGTAATGGAGGAATATGATGACAAGCGCATGGAGCATTGTGATGAAAAGGCCATGTAGCGTTTTGCTGACAAAGGCATGGAGCATTGTGATGACAAGTGTCATGGAGCACTGTGATGACAAATATCACGTAGCATTGTGATTACAGGGGTCATGGAGCATTGGGATGACACGGCCAAGGATCATTGTGTTGACAAGTGTTATGGAGAATTTTGATGACAAGAGTGCCGGATCATTGTGTTGTCAGGTGTCATGGAGCGTTGTGATGACAGTGGTCATGGAGCATTGGGATGACAAGGGTCATGGAGCATTGTGATCATAAGGTCATGGAGCATTGGGTTGAAAATGTTCATGGAGTATTGTGATGAGTGTTGTCATGGAGCATTTTTATGACGGGTGTAATGGATCATTGTGATGAAAAGGGCATGGAACATAGGTCTATAAAATTTCATGGATTATTGTGATGACAGTGGGTATGGAGCATTGTGATGACAAGGGCTCGGAACACTGTGATACATGGGTCATGGAGGATTGTAATGACATGGGCATGGAGCATTGTGATGAGAAGGGCATCGAGAATTGTGATGACAAGCATCATGGAGCTTTGTGATGACAAGGACATGGAGCAATATGATGAGACGTTTCAGGGAGCATGTGATGACAATGGCATGGAGCATTGTGATGCCAAGGGTCATGGAGCTGTGTGATAACAAATGTCATGGAGGAGTTTGATGACAAGGGCATGGTGCATTGTGATGAGAAGGGCAGGGAGCATTGTGATGACAGGTGTTATGGAACATTGTGATGTCAGGGCTCATGGAGCATTATGATGATATGGGCATGGAGCATGGTGATGACAGGTGTCATGGAACAGTGTGAGATGACAAGTGTTTTGAGCATTGTGATGACAAACATCTTGGATCATTGAGATGACAAGGGCATGGAGTAGTGTGATGACAGGCATCATGGAGCATTGTGATGAGTGTGTTATGGAACATTGTGATCACAAGGGTTTGGAGCATAGTGATGACAGAGGTCATGGATCATGTTGATTTCAAGGAGCATGGAACATTGTGATGACAAGGGCATGAAGCAATATGATCCCAAGTTTCAGGGAGGATTGTTATGACAATGGTAATGGAGTATTGTGATGAGAATCACATGGAGCACCGTGATGACAAGGTCATGTAGCATTTTGCTGACAAAGGCATGGAGCATTGTGATGACAAGTGTCATGGAACATTGTGATAACAGGGGTCATAGAGCATTAGGATGACAAGAGCATGGAGCATTTTGATGAGAAGAGTCATGGAGCATTTTGATGACAAGAGCCTCAGATCATTGTGTTGTCAGGGGCCATTGAGCGTTGTGATGACAGTGGTCATGTAGGATTGGGCTGAAAATGTTCTTGGAGCATTGGGAACACAAGGGAATGGAGCATTGTGGTGACAATATCGTGGAGCATTGTGATGAGATGACCATGGAGTCTTCTGATGACAAGTCTCATGGTGCAAGCTGATGGAAAGGGGCATGGAGCATTGTGATTACAGTTGTCTTGGAGCATTGTGATGACAAGAGCATGGAGCATTGTGATGACAAGAGCATGGAGCATTGTGATAAGAAGTCCATGGAACATTCTGATGACCTGCATCATGGAGCTTTGCGATGACAATGGCAAGAGGCATTGTGATTAGAGGGATCTTGGAGCATTGTGATGAAAAGGGCATGGATCATTGTGATGACAAAGGCATGGAGCCTTGTCATGACAGGGTTCAAGGAGCATACTGACAACAAGTGTCAGGGAGCATTGTGATGACAAGTGTCATGGAGCACGCTGATGACAAGCGTCATGGAGCCTTGTGATAACCGGGGTCTTGGAGCATTGTGATGAAAAGTGAATGCATCATTGTGATGAAACAGGCATGGTGCCTTGTCATGACAGGGTTCAAGGAGCACCCTGACGACAAGTGTCAGGGAGCATTGTGATGAAAAGTGTATTGAGCATTGTGATGACAAAGGTCATGGAGCATTGTGATGAGAAGTCCATGGATAATTGGGATGACGAGCGTCATGGGGCTTTGTGATGACAAGTGTTATGGAACATTGTGATCACAAGGGTTTGGAGCATTGTGATGACAGAGGCCATGGAGCATTTTGATTTCATTGTGAAGAGAAAATCATGAAGCATTATGATGAAGGGCATGGTGCATTGTGATGATAGCGTTCATGGAGCACTGAGATGAAAAGTGTCATGGAGCATTGTTATGACAGGGGTCTTGGAGCATTGTGATGACAAAGGCATGTAGCATTGTGATGAGAAGGCCAAGGAGAATACTGATGACATGCGTCATGGAGCTTCGTGATGACCAGGGCATAGAGCATTTTGATTACAGGGGTCTTGGAGCATTGAGATGAAAAGGGACATGGAGCATTGTGATTACAGGGGTAATGGAGCATTGTGATGACAAGTGAATCGAGCATTGTGATGAAAAAGGCATGGATCCTATTCATGACAGGATTCAAGGAGCATTCCGAAGACAACTGTCAGGGAGCATTGTGATGACAAGTGTATTGAGCATTGTGATGACAAAGGTCATGGAGCATTGATATGACAAGGGCATGGAGTATTGTGATGACAGGCTTCATGGAGCGTTGTGATGACAAGTGTTACGGAACATTGTGATCACACTGGTTTGGAGCAATGCGATGACAGAGTTCATGGTTCATATTGATTTCAAGGATCATGGATCTTTGTGATGACAAGGGCATGAAGCAATGTGATCCCAAGATGCATGGAGGATCGTGATGACAATGGTAATGGAGGAATATGATGACAAGCGCATGGAGCATTGTGATGAAAAGGCCATGTAGCGTTTTGCTGACAAAGGCATGGAGCATTGTGATGACAAGTGTCATGGAGCACTGTGATGACAAACATCACGTAGCATTGTGATTACAGGGGTCTTGGAGCATTGGGATGACACGGCCAAGGATCATTGTGTTGACAAGTGTTATGGAGAATTTTGATGACAAGAGTGCCGGATCATTGTGTTGTCAGGTGTCATGGAGCGTTGTGATGACAGTGGTCATGGAGCATTGGGATGACAAGGGTCATGGAGCATTGTGATCATAAGGTCATGGAGCATTGGGTTGAAAATGTTCATGGAGTATTGTGATGAGTGTTGTCATGGAGCATTTTTATGACGGGTGTAATGCATCATTGTGATGAAAAGGGCATGGAACATAGGTCTATAAAATTTCATGGATTATTGTGATGACAGTGGGTATGGAGCATTGTGATGACAAGGGCTCGGAACACTGTGATACATGGGTCATGGAGGATTGTAATGACATGGGCATGGAGCATTGTGACGAGAAGGGCATCGAGAATTGTGATGACAAGCGTCATGGAGCTTTGTGATGACAAGGACATGGAGCAATATGATGAGACGTTTCAGGGAGCATGTGATGACAATGGCATGGAGCATTGTGATGCCAAGGGTCATGGAGCTGTGTGATAACAAATGTCATGGAGGAGTTTGATGACAAGGGCATGGTGCATTGTGATGAGAAGGGCAGGGAGCATTGTGATGACAGGTGTTATGGAACATTGTGATGTCAGGGCTCATGGAGCATTATGATGATATGGGCATGGAGCATGGTGATGACAGGTGTCATGGAACAGTGTGAGATGACAAGTGTTTTGAGCATTGTGATGACAAACATCTTGGATCATTGAGATGACAAGGGCATGGAGTAGTGTGATGACAGGCATCATGGAGCATTGTGATGAGTGTGTTATGGAACATTGTGATCACAAGGGTTTGGAGCATAGTGATGACAGAGGTCATGGATCATGTTGATTTCAAGGAGCATGGAACATTGTGATGACAAGGGCATGAAGCAATATGATCCCAAGTTTCAGGGAGGATTGTTATGACAATGGTAATGGAGTATTGTGATGAGAATCACATGGAGCACCGTGATGACAAGGTCATGTAGCATTTTGCTGACAAAGGCATGGAGCATTGTGATGACAAGTGTCATGGAACATTGTGATAACAGGGGTCATAGAGCATTAGGATGACAAGAGCATGGAGCATTTTGATGAGAAGAGTCATGGAGCATTTTGATGACAAGAGCCTCAGATCATTGTGTTGTCAGGGGCCATTGAGCGTTGTGATGACAGTGGTCATGTAGGATTGGGCTGAAAATGTTCTTGGAGCATTGTGAACACAAGGGAATGGAGCATTGTGGTGACAATATCGTGGAGCATTGTGATGAGATGACCATGGAGTCTTTTGATGACAAGTCTCATGGTGCAAGCTGATGGAAAGGGGCATGGAGCATTGTGATTACAGTTGTCTTGGAGCATTGTGATGACAAGAGCATGGAGCATTGTGATGACAAGAGCATGGAGCATTGTGATAAGAAGTCCATGGAACATTCTGATGACCTGCATCATGGAGCTTTGCGATGACAATGGCAAGAGGCATTGTGATTAGAGGGATCTTGGAGCATTGTGATGAAAAGGGCATGGATCATTGTGATGACAAAGGCATGGAGCCTTGTCATGACAGGGTTCAAGGAGCATACTGACAACAAGTGTCAGGGAGCATTGTGATGACAAGTGTCATGGAGCACTCTGATGACAAGCGTCATGGAGCCTTGTGATAACCGGGGTCTTGGAGCATTGTGATGAAAAGTGAATGCATCATTGTGATGAAACAGGCATGGTGCCTTGTCATGACAGGGTTCAAGGAGCACCCTGACGACAAGTGTCAGGGAGCATTGTGATGAAAAGTGTATTGAGCATTGTGATGACAAAGGTCATGGAGCATTGTGATGAGAAGTCCATGGATAATTGGGATGACGAGCGTCATGGGGCTTTGTGATGACAAGTGTTATGGAACATTGTGATCACAAGGGTTTGGATCATTGTGATGACAGAGGCCATGGAGCATTTTGATTTCATTGTGAAGAGAAAATCATGAAGCATTATGATGAAGGGCATGGTGCATTGTGATGATAGCGTTCATGGAGCACTGAGATGAAAAGTGTCATGGAGCATTGTTATGACAGGGGTCTTGGAGCATTGTGATGACAAAGGCATGGAGCATTGTGATGAGAAGGCCAAGGAGAATACTGATGACATGCGTCATGGAGTTTCGTGATGACCAGGGCATAGAGCATTTTGATTACAGGGGTCTTGGAGCATTGAGATGAAAAGGGGCATGGAGCATTGTGATTACAGGGGTAATGGAGCATTGTGATGACAAGTGAATCGAGCATTGTGATGAAAAAGGCATGGATCCTATTCATGACAGGATTCAAGGAGCATTCCGAAGACAACTGTCAGGGAGCATTGTGATGACAAGTGTATTGAGCATTGTGATGACAAAGGTCATGGAGCATTGAGATGACAAGGGCATGGAGTATTGTGATGACAGGCTTCATGGAGCGTTGTGATGACAAGTGTTACGGAACATTGTGATCACACTGGTTTGGAGCAATGCGATGACAGAGTTCATGGTTCATATTGATTTCAAGGATCATGGATCTTTGTGATGACAAGGGCATGAAGCAATGTGATCCCAAGATGCATGGAGGATCGTGATGACAATGGTAATGGAGGAATATGATGACAAGCGCATGGAGCATTGTGATGAAAAGGCCATGTAGCGTTTTGCTGACAAAGGCATGGAGCATTGTGATGACAAGTGTCATGGAGCACTGTGATGACAAACATCACGTAGCATTGTGATTACAGGGGTCTTGGAGCATTGGGATGACACGGCCAAGGATCATTGTGTTGACAAGTGTTATGGAGAATTTTGATGACAAGAGTGCCGGATCATTGTGTTGTCAGGTGTCATGGAGCGTTGTGATGACAGTGGTCATGGAGCATTGGGATGACAAGGGTCATGGAGCATTGTGATCATAAGGTCATGGAGCATTGGGTTGAAAATGTTCATGGAGTATTGTGATGAGTGTTGTCATGGAGCATTGTTATGACGGGTGTAATGGATCATTGTGATGAAAAGGGCATGGAACATAGGTCTATAAAATTTCATGGATTATTGTGATGACAGTGGGTATGGAGCATTGTGATGACAAGGGCTCGGAACACTGTGATACATGGGTCATGGAGGATTGTAATGACATGGGCATGGAGCATTGTGATGAGAAGGGCATCGAGAATTGTGATGACAAGCGTCATGGAGCTTTGTGATGACAAGGACATGGAGCAATATTATGAGACGTTTCAGGGAGCATGTGATGACAATGGCATGGAGCATTGTGATGCCAAGGGTCATGGAGCTGTGTGATAACAAATGTCATGGAGGAGTTTGATGACAAGGGCATGGTGCATTGTGATGAGAAGGGCAGGGAGCATTGTGATGACAGGTGTTATGGAACATTGTGATCTCAGGGCTCATGGAGCATTATGATGATATGGGCATGGAGCATGGTGATGACAGGTGTCATGGAACAGTGTGAGATGACAAGTGTTTTGAGCATTGTGATGACAAACATCTTGGATCATTGAGATGACAAGGGCATGGAGTAGTGTGATGACAGGCATCATGGAGCATTGTGATGAGTGTGTTATGGAACATTGTGATCACAAGGGTTTGGAGCATAGTGATGACAGAGGTCATGGATCATGTTGATTTCAAGGAGCATGGAACATTGTGATGACAAGGGCATGAAGCAATATGATCCCAAGTTTCAGGGAGGATTGTTATGACAATGGTAATGGAGTATTGTGATGAGAATCACATGGAGCACCGTGATGACAAGGTCATGTAGCATTTTGCTGACAAAGGCATGGAGCATTGTGATGACAAGTGTCATGTAACATTGTGATAACAGGGGTCATAGAGCATTAGGATGACAAGAGCATGGAACATTTTGATGAGAAGAGTCATGGAGCATTTTGATGACAAGAGCGTCAGATCATTGTGTTGTCAGGGGCCATTGAGCGTTGTGATGACAGTGGTCATGTAGGATTGGGCTGAAAATGTTCTTGGAGCATTGTGAACACAAGGGAATGGAGCATTGTGGTGACAATATCGTGGAGCATTGTGATGAGATGACCATGGAGTCTTTTGATGACAAGTCTCATGGTGCAAGCTGATGGAAAGGGGCATGAAGCATTGTGATTACAGTTGTCTTGGAGCATTGTGATGACAAGAGCATGGAACATTGTGATGAGAAGTCCATGGAACATTCTGATGACCTGCATCATGGAGCTTTGCGATGACAATGGCAAGAGGCATTGTGATTAAAGGGATCTTGGAGCATTGTGATGAAAAGGGCATGGATCATTGTGATGACAAAGGCATGGAGCCTTGTCATGACAGGGTTCAAGGAGCATACTGACAACAAGTGTCAGGGAGCATTGTGATGACAAGTGTCATGGAGCACTCTGATGACAAGCGTCATGGAGCCTTGTGATAACCGGGGTCTTGGAGCATTGTGATGAAAAGTGAATGCATCATTGTGATGAAAAAGGCATGGTGCCTTGTCATGACAGGGTTCAAGGAGCACCCTGACGACAAGTGTCAGGGAGCATTGTGATGAAAAGTGTATTGAGCATTGTGATGAGAAGTCCATGGATAATTGGGATGACGAGCGTCATGGGGCGTTGTGATGACAAGTGTTATGGAACATTGTGATCAAAGGGTTTGGAGCATTGTGATGACAGAGGCCATGGAGCATTTTGATTTCATTGTGAAGAGAAAATCATGAAGCATTATGATGAAGGGCATGGTGCATTGTGATGATAGCGTTCATGGAGCACTGAGATGAAAAGTGTCATGGAGCATTGTTATGACAGGGGTCTTGGAGCATTGTGATGACAAGGGCATGGAGCATTGTGATGAGAAGGCCAAGGAGAATACTGATGACATGCGTCATGGAGTTTCGTGATGACCAGGGCATAGAGCATTTTGATTACAGGGGTCTTGGAGCATTGAGATGAAAAGGGACATGGAGCATTGTGATTACAGGGGTAATGGAGCATTGTGATGACAAGTGAATCGAGCATTGTGATGAAAAAGGCATGGATCCTATTCATGACAGGATTCAAGGAGCATTCCGAAGACAACTGTCAGGGAGCATTGTGATGACAAGTGTATTGAGCATTGTGATGACAAAGGTCATGGAGCATTGAGATGACAAGGGCATGGAGTATTGTGATGACAGGCTTCATGGAGCGTTGTGATGACAAGTGTTATGGAACATTGTGATCACACGGGTTTGGAGCAATGCGATGACAGAGTTCATGGTTCATATTGATTTCAAGGAGCATGGATCTTTGTGATGACAAGGGCATGAAGCAATGTGATCCCAAGATGCATGGAGGATCGTGATGACAATGGTAATGGAGGAATATGATGACAAGCGCATGGAGCATTGTGATGAAAAGGCCATGTAGCGTTTTGCTGACAAAGGCATGGAGCATTGTGATGACAAGTGTCATGGAGCACTGTGATGACAAACATCACGTAGCATTGTGATTACAGGGGTCATGGAGCATTGGGATGACACGGCCAAGGATCATTGTGTTGACAAGTGTTATGGAGAATTTTGATGACAAGAGTGCCGGATCATTGTGTTGTCAGGTGTCATGGAGCGTTGTGATGACAGTGGTCATGGAGCATTGGGATGACAAGGGTCATGGAGCATTGTGATCATAAGGTCATGGAGCATTGGGTTGAAAATGTTCATGGAGTATTGTGATGAGTGTTGTCATGGAGCATTTTTATGACGGGTGTAATGCATCATTGTGATGAAAAGGGCATGGAACATAGGTCTATAAAATTTCATGGATTATTGTGATGACAGTGGGTATGGAGCATTGTGATGACAAGGGCTCGGAACACTGTGATACATGGGTCATGGAGGATTGTAATGACATGGGCATGGAGCATTGTGATGAGAAGGGCATCGAGAATTGTGATGACAAGCGTCATGGAGCTTTGTGATGACAAGGACATGGAGCAATATGATGAGACGTTTCAGGGAGCATGTGATGACAATGGCATGGAGCATTGTGATGCCAAGGGTCATGGAGCTGTGTGATAACAAATGTCATGGAGGAGTTTGATGACAAGGGCATGGTGCATTGTGATGAGAAGGGCAGGGAGCATTGTGATGACAGGTGTTATGGAACATTGTGATGTCAGGGCTCATGGAGCATTATGATGATATGGGCATGGAGCATGGTGATGACAGGTGTCATGGAACAGTGTGAGATGACAAGTGTTTTGAGCATTGTGATGACAAACATCTTGGATCATTGAGATGACAAGGGCATGGAGTAGTGTGATGACAGGCATCATGGAGCATTGTGATGAGTGTGTTATGGAACATTGTGATCACAAGGGTTTGGAGCATAGTGATGACAGAGGTCATGGATCATGTTGATTTCAAGGAGCATGGAACATTGTGATGACAAGGGCATGAAGCAATATGATCCCAAGTTTCAGGGAGGATTGTTATGACAATGGTAATGGAGTATTGTGATGAGAATCACATGGAGCACCGTGATGACAAGGTCATGTAGCATTTTGCTGACAAAGGCATGGAGCATTGTGATGACAAGTGTCATGGAACATTGTGATAACAGGGGTCATAGAGCATTAGGATGACAAGAGCATGGAGCATTTTGATGAGAAGAGTCATGGAGCATTTTGATGACAAGAGCCTCAGATCATTGTGTTGTCAGGGGCCATTGAGCGTTGTGATGACAGTGGTCATGTAGGATTGGGCTGAAAATGTTCTTGGAGCATTGTGAACACAAGGGAATGGAGCATTGTGGTGACAATATCGTGGAGCATTGTGATGAGATGACCATGGAGTCTTTTGATGACAAGTCTCATGGTGCAAGCTGATGGAAAGGGGCATGGAGCATTGTGATTACAGTTGTCTTGGAGCATTGTGATGACAAGAGCATGGAGCATTGTGATGACAAGAGCATGGAGCATTGTGATAAGAAGTCCATGGAACATTCTGATGACCTGCATCATGGAGCTTTGCGATGACAATGGCAAGAGGCATTGTGATTAGAGGGATCTTGGAGCATTGTGATGAAAAGGGCATGGATCATTGTGATGACAAAGGCATGGAGCCTTGTCATGACAGGGTTCAAGGAGCATACTGACAACAAGTGTCAGGGAGCATTGTGATGACAAGTGTCATGGAGCACTCTGATGACAAGCGTCATGGAGCCTTGTGATAACCGGGGTCTTGGAGCATTGTGATGAAAAGTGAATGCATCATTGTGATGAAACAGGCATGGTGCCTTGTCATGACAGGGTTCAAGGAGCACCCTGACGACAAGTGTCAGGGAGCATTGTGATGAAAAGTGTATTGAGCATTGTGATGACAAAGGTCATGGAGCATTGTGATGAGAAGTCCATGGATAATTGGGATGACGAGCGTCATGGGGCTTTGTGATGACAAGTGTTATGGAACATTGTGATCACAAGGGTTTGGAGCATTGTGATGACAGAGGCCATGGAGCATTTTGATTTCATTGTGAAGAGAAAATCATGAAGCATTATGATGAAGGGCATGGTGCATTGTGATGATAGCGTTCATGGAGCACTGAGATGAAAAGTGTCATGGAGCATTGTTATGACAGGGGTCTTGGAGCATTGTGATGACAAAGGCATGTAGCATTGTGATGAGAAGGCCAAGGAGAATACTGATGACATGCGTCATGGAGCTTCGTGATGACCAGGGCATAGAGCATTTTGATTACAGGGGTCTTGGAGCATTGAGATGAAAAGGGGCATGGAGCATTGTGATTACAGGGGTAATGGAGCATTGTGATGACAAGTGAATCGAGCATTGTGATGAAAAAGGCATGGATCCTATTCATGACAGGATTCAAGGAACATTCCGAAGACAACTGTCAGGGAGCATTGTGATGACAAGTGTATTGAGCATTGTGATGACAAAGGTCATGGAGCATTGAGATGACAAGGGCATGGAGTATTGTGATGACAGGCTTCATGGAGCGTTGTGATGACAAGTGTTATGGAACATTGTGATCACACTGGTTTGGAGCAATGCGATGACAGAGTTCATGGTTCATATTGATTTCAAGGAGCATGGATCTTTGTGATGACAAGGGCATGAAGCAATGTGATCCCAAGATGCATGGAGGATCGTGATGACAATGGTAATGGAGGAATATGATGACAAGCGCATGGAGCATTGTGATGAAAAGGCCATGTAGCGTTTTGCTGACAAAGGCATGGAGCATTGTGATGACAAGTGTCATGGAGCACTGTGATGACAAACATCACGTAGCATTGTGATTACAGGGGTCTTGGAGCATTGGGATGACACGGCCAAGGATCATTGTGTTGACAAGTGTTATGGAGAATTTTGATGACAAGAGTGCCGGATCATTGTGTTGTCAGGTGTCATGGAGCGTTGTGATGACAGTGGTCATGGAGCATTGGGATGACAAGGGTCATGGAGCATTGTGATCATAATGTCATGGAGCATTGGGTTGAAAATGTTCATGGAGTATTGTGATGAGTGTTGTCATGGAGCATTGTTATGACGGGTGTAATGGATCATTGTGATGAAAAGGGCATGGAACATAGGTCTATAAAATTTCATGGATTATTGTGATGACAGTGGGTATGGAGCATTGTGATGACAAGGGCTCGGAACACTGTGATACATGGGTCATGGAGGATTGTAATGACATGGGCATGGAGCATTGTGATGAGAAGGGCATCGAGAATTGTGATGACAAGCGTCATGGAGCTTTGTGATGACAAGGACATGGAGCAATATTATGAGACGTTTCAGGGAGCATGTGATGACAATGGCATGGAGCATTGGGATGCCAAGGGTCATGGAGCTGTGTGATAACAAATGTCATGGAGGAGTTTGATGACAAGGGCATGGTGCATTGTGATGAGAAGGGCAGGGAGCATTGTGATGACAGGTGTTATGGAACATTGTGATGTCAGGGCTCATGGAGCATTATGATGATATGGGCATGGAGCATGGTGATGACAGGTGTCATGGAACAGTGTGAGATGACAAGTGTTTTGAGCATTGTGATGACAAACATCTTGGATCATTGAGATGACAAGGGCATGGAGTAGTGTGATGACAGGCATCATGGAGCATTGTGATGAGTGTGTTATGGAACATTGTGATCACAAGGGTTTGGAGCATAGTGATGACAGAGGTCATGGATCATGTTGATTTCAAGGAGCATGGAACATTGTGATGACAAGGGCATGAAGCAATATGATCCCAAGTTTCAGGGAGGATTGTTATGACAATGGTAATGGAGTATTGTGATGAGAATCACATGGAGCACCGTGATGACAAGGTCATGTAGCATTTTGCTGACAAAGGCATGGAGCATTGTGATGACAAGTGTCATGTAACATTGTGATAACAGGGGTCATAGAGCATTAGGATGACAAGAGCATGGAACATTTTGATGAGAAGAGTCATGGAGCATTTTGATGACAAGAGCGTCAGATCATTGTGTTGTCAGGGGCCATTGAGCGTTGTGATGACAGTGGTCATGTAGGATTGGGCTGAAAATGTTCTTGGAGCATTGTGAACACAAGGGAATGGAGCATTGTGGTGACAATATCGTGGAGCATTGTGATGAGATGACCATGGAGTCTTTTGATGACAAGTCTCATGGTGCAAGCTGATGGAAAGGGGCATGAAGCATTGTGATTACAGTTGTCTTGGAGCATTGTGATGACAAGAGCATGGAACATTGTGATGAGAAGTCCATGGAACATTCTGATGACCTGCATCATGGAGCTTTGCGATGACAATGGCAAGAGGCATTGTGATTAAAGGGATCTTGGAGCATTGTGATGAAAAGGGCATGGATCATTGTGATGACAAAGGCATGGAGCCTTGTCATGACAGGGTTCAAGGAGCATACTGACAACAAGTGTCAGGGAGCATTGTGATGACAAGTGTCATGGAGCACTCTGATGACAAGCGTCATGGAGCCTTGTGATAACCGGGGTCTTGGAGCATTGTGATGAAAAGTGAATGCATCATTGTGATGAAAAAGGCATGGTGCCTTGTCATGACAGGGTTCAAGGAGCACCCTGACGACAAGTGTCAGGGAGCATTGTGATGAAAAGTGTATTGAGCATTGTGATGAGAAGTCCATGGATAATTGGGATGACGAGCGTCATGGGGCGTTGTGATGACAAGTGTTATGGAACATTGTGATCACAAGGGTTTGGAGCATTGTGATGACAGAGGCCATGGAGCATTTTGATTTCATTGTGAAGAGAAAATCATGAAGCATTATGATGAAGGGCATGGTGCATTGTGATGATAGCGTTCATGGAGCACTGAGATGAAAAGTGTCATGGAGCATTGTTATGACAGGGGTCTTGGAGCATTGTGATGACAAGGGCATGGAGCATTGTGATGAGAAGGCCAAGGACAATACTGATGACATGCGTCATGGAGTTTCGTGATGACCAGGGCATAGAGCATTTTGATTACAGGGGTCTTGGAGCATTGAGATGAAAAGGGACATGGAGCATTGTGATTACAGGGGTAATGGAGCATTGTGATGACAAGTGAATCGAGCATTGTGATGAAAAAGGCATGGATCCTATTCATGACAGGATTCAAGGAGCATTCCGAAGACAACTGTCAGGGAGCTTTGTGATGACAAGTGTATTGAGCATTGTGATGACAAAGGTCATGGAGCATTGAGATGACAAGGGCATGGAGTATTGTGATGACAGGCTTCATGGAGCGTTGTGATGACAAGTGTTATGGAACATTGTGATCACACGGGTTTGGAGCAATGCGATGACAGAGTTCATGGTTCATATTGATTTCAAGGAGCATGGATCTTTGTGATGACAAGGGCATGAAGCAATGTGATCCCAAGATGCATGGAGGATCGTGATGACAATGGTAATGGAGAAATATGATGACAAGCGCATGGAGCATTGTGATGAAAAGGCCATGTAGCGTTTTGCTGACAAAGGCATGGAGCATTGTGATGACAAGTGTCATGGAGCACTGTGATGACAAACATCACGTAGCATTGTGATTACAGGGGTCATGGAGCATTGGGATGACACGGCCAAGGATCATTGTGTTGACAAGTGTTATGGAGAATTTTGATGACAAGAGTGCCGGATCATTGTGTTGTCAGGTGTCATGGAGCGTTGTGATGACAGTGGTCATGGAGCATTGGGATGACAAGGGTCATGGAGCATTGTGATCATAAGGTCATGGAGCATTGGGTTGAAAATGTTCATGGAGTATTGTGATGAGTGTTGTCATGGAGCATTTTTATGACGGGTGTAATGGATCATTGTGATGAAAAGGGCATGGAACATAGGTCTATAAAATTTCATGGATTATTGTGATGACAGTGGGTATGGAGCATTGTGATGACAAGGGCTCGGAACACTGTGATACATGGGTCATGGAGGATTGTAATGACATGGGCATGGAGCATTGTGATGAGAAGGGCATCGAGAATTGTGATGACAAGCGTCATGGAGCTTTGTGATGACAAGGACATGGAGCAATATGATGAGACGTTTCAGGGAGCATGTGATGACAATGGCATGGAGCATTGTGATGCCAAGGGTCATGGAGCTGTGTGATAACAAATGTCATGGAGGAGTTTGATGACAAGGGCATGGTGCATTGTGATGAGAAGGGCAGGGAGCATTGTGATGACAGGTGTTATGGAACATTGTGATGTCAGGGCTCATGGAGCATTATGATGATATGGGCATGGAGCATGGTGATGACAGGTGTCATGGAACAGTGTGAGATGACAAGTGTTTTGAGCATTGTGATGACAAACATCTTGGATCATTGAGATGACAAGGGCATGGAGTAGTGTGATGACAGGCATCATGGAGCATTGTGATGAGTGTGTTATGGAACATTGTGATCACAAGGGTTTGGAGCATAGTGATGACAGAGGTCATGGATCATGTTGATTTCAAGGAGCATGGAACATTGTGATGACAAGGGCATGAAGCAATATGATCCCAAGTTTCAGGGAGGATTGTTATGACAATGGTAATGGAGTATTGTGATGAGAATCACATGGAGCACCGTGATGACAAGGTCATGTAGCATTTTGCTGACAAAGGCATGGAGCATTGTGATGACAAGTGTCATGGAACATTGTGATAACAGGGGTCATAGAGCATTAGGATGACAAGAGCATGGAGCATTTTGATGAGAAGAGTCATGGAGCATTTTGATGACAAGAGCCTCAGATCATTGTGTTGTCAGGGGCCATTGAGCGTTGTGATGACAGTGGTCATGTAGGATTGGGCTGAAAATGTTCTTGGAGCATTGTGAACACAAGGGAATGGAGCATTGTGGTGACAATATCGTGGAGCATTGTGATGAGATGACCATGGAGTCTTTTGATGACAAGTCTCATGGTGCAAGCTGATGGAAAGGGGCATGGAGCATTGTGATTACAGTTGTCTTGGAGCATTGTGATGACAAGAGCATGGAGCACTGTGATGACAAGAGCATGGAGCATTGTGATAAGAAGTCCATGGAACATTCTGATGACCTGCATCATGGAGCTTTGTGATGACAATGGCAAGAGGCATTGTGATTAGAGGGATCTTGGAGCATTGTGATGAAAAGGGCATGGATCATTGTGATGACAAAGGCATGGAGCCTTGTCATGACAGGGTTCAAGGAGCATACTGACAACAAGTGTCAGGGAGCATTGTGATGACAAGTGTCATGGAGCACTCTGATGACAAGCGTCATGGAGCCTTGTGATAACCGGGGTCTTGGAGCATTGTGATGAAAAGTGAATGCATCATTGTGATGAAACAGGCATGGTGCCTTGTCATGACAGGGTTCAAGGAGCACCCTGACGACAAGTGTCAGGGAGCATTGTGATGAAAAGTGTATTGAGCATTGTGATGACAAAGGTCATGGAGCATTGTGATGAGAAGTCCATGGATAATTGGGATGACGAGCGTCATGGGGCGTTGTGATGACAAGTGTTATGGAACATTGTGATCACAAGGGTTTGGAGCATTGTGATGACAGAGGCCATGGAGCATTTTGATTTCATTGTGAAGAGAAAATCATGAAGCATTATGATGAAGGGCATGGTGCATTGTGATGATAGCGTTCATGGAGCACTGAGATGAAAAGTGTCATGGAGCATTGTTATGACAGGGGTCTTGGAGCATTGTGATGACAAAGGCATGGAGCATTGTGATGAGAAGGCCAAGGAGAATACTGATGACATGCGTCATGGAGTTTCGTGATGACCAGGGCATAGAGCATTTTGATTACAGGGGTCTTGGAGCATTGAGATGAAAAGGGGCATGGAGCATTGTGATTACAGGGGTAATGGAGCATTGTGATGACAAGTGAATCGAGCATTGTGATGAAAAAGGCATGGATCCTATTCATGACAGGATTCAAGGAGCATTCCGAAGACAACTGTCAGGGAGCATTGTGATGACAAGTGTATTGAGCATTGTGATGACAAAGGTCATGGAGCATTGAGATGACAAGGGCATGGAGTATTGTGATGACAGGCTTCATGGAGCGTTGTGATGACAAGTGTTATGGAACATTGTGATCACACGGGTTTGGAGCAATGCGATGACAGAGTTCATGGTTCATATTGATTTCAAGGAGCATGGATCTTTGTGATGACAAGGGCATGAAGCAATGTGATCCCAAGATGCATGGAGGATCGTGATGACAATGGTAATGGAGGAATATGATGACAAGCGCATGGAGCATTGTGATGAAAAGGCCATGTAGCGTTTTGCTGACAAAGGCATGGAGCATTGTGATGACAAGTGTCATGGAGCACTGTGATGACAAACATCACGTAGCATTGTGATTACAGGGGTCATGGAGCATTGGGATGACACGGCCAAGGATCATTGTGTTGACAAGTGTTATGGAGAATTTTGATGACAAGAGTGCCGGATCATTGTGTTGTCAGGTGTCATGGAGCGTTGTGATGACAGTGGTCATGGAGCATTGGGATGACAAGGGTCATGGAGCATTGTGATCATAAGGTCATGGAGCATTGGGTTGAAAATGTTCATGGAGTATTGTGATGAGTGTTGTCATGGAGCATTGTTATGACGGGTGTAATGGATCATTGTGA
The DNA here is from genome assembly GCF_025265405.1 of Mesoplodon densirostris. NCBI lineage: Eukaryota > Metazoa > Chordata > Mammalia > Artiodactyla > Ziphiidae > Mesoplodon > Mesoplodon densirostris. Next base: position 7,396,898 of record NC_082682.1, read on the forward strand.
TGAAAAGGGCATGGAACATAGGTCTATAAAATTTCATGGATTATTGTGATGACAGTGGGTATGGAGCATTGTGATGACAAGGGCTCGGAACACTGTGATACATGGGTCATGGAGGATTGTAATGACATGGGCATGGAGCATTGTGATGAGAAGGGCATCGAGAATTGTGATGACAAGCGTCATGGAGCTTTGTGATGACAAGGACATGGAGCAATATGATGAGACGTTTCAGGGAGCATGTGATGACAATGGCATGGAGCATTGTGATGCCAAGGGTCATGGAGCTGTGTGATAACAAATGTCATGGAGGAGTTTGATGACAAGGGCATGGTGCATTGTGATGAGAAGGGCAGGGAGCATTGTGATGACAGGTGTTATGGAACATTGTGATGTCAGGGCTCATGGAGCATTATGATGATATGGGCATGGAGCATGGTGATGACAGGTGTCATGGAACAGTGTGAGATGACAAGTGTTTTGAGCATTGTGATGACAAACATCTTGGATCATTGAGATGACAAGGGCATGGAGTAGTGTGATGACAGGCATCATGGAGCATTGTGATGAGTGTGTTATGGAACATTGTGATCACAAGGGTTTGGAGCATAGTGATGACAGAGGTCATGGATCATGTTGATTTCAAGGAGCATGGAACATTGTGATGACAAGGGCATGAAGCAATATGATCCCAAGTTTCAGGGAGGATTGTTATGACAATGGTAATGGAGTATTGTGATGAGAATCACATGGAGCACCGTGATGACAAGGTCATGTAGCATTTTGCTGACAAAGGCATGGAGCATTGTGATGACAAGTGTCATGGAACATTGTGATAACAGGGGTCATAGAGCATTAGGATGACAAGAGCATGGAACATTTTGATGAGAAGAGTCATGGAGCATTTTGATGACAAGAGCCTCAGATCATTGTGTTGTCAGGGGCCATTGAGCGTTGTGATGACAGTGGTCATGTAGGATTGGGCTGAAAATGTTCTTGGAGCATTGTGAACACAAGGGAATGGAGCATTGTGGTGACAATATCGTGGAGCATTGTGATGAGATGACCATGGAGTCTTTTGATGACAAGTCTCATGGTGCAAGCTGATGGAAAGGGGCATGGAGCATTGTGATTACAGTTGTCTTGGAGCATTGTGATGACAAGAGCATGGAACATTGTGATGAGAAGTCCATGGAACATTCTGATGACCTGCATCATGGAGCTTTGCGATGACAATGGCAAGAGGCATTGTGATTAGAGGGATCTTGGAGCATTGTGATGAAAAGGGCATGGATCATTGTGATGACAAAGGCATGGAGCCTTGTCATGACAGGGTTCAAGGAGCATACTGACAACAAGTGTCAGGGAGCATTGTGATGACAAGTGTCATGGAGCACTCTGATGACAAGCGTCATGGAGCCTTGTGATAACCGGGGTCTTGGAGCATTGTGATGAAAAGTGAATGCATCATTGTGATGAAAAAGGCATGGTGCCTTGTCATGACAGGGTTCAAGGAGCACCCTGACGACAAGTGTCAGGGAGCATTGTGATGAAAAGTGTATTGAGCATTGTGATGAGAAGTCCATGGATAATTGGGATGACGAGCGTCATGGGGCGTTGTGATGACAAGTGTTATGGAACATTGTGATCACAAGGGTTTGGAGCATTGTGATGACAGAGGCCATGGAGCATTTTGATTTCATTGTGAAGAGAAAATCATGAAGCATTATGATGAAGGGCATGGTGCATTGTGATGATAGCGTTCATGGAGCACTGAGATGAAAAGTGTCATGGAGCATTGTTATGACAGGGGTCTTGGAGCATTGTGATGACAAAGGCATGTAGCATTGTGATGAGAAGGCCAAGGAGAATACTGATGACATGCGTCATGGAGCTTCGAGATGACCAGGGCATAGAGCATTTTGATTACAGGGGTCTTGGAGCATTGAGATGAAAAGGGGCATGGAGCATTGTGATTACAGGGGTAATGGAGCATTGTGATGACAAGTGAATCGAGCATTGTGATGAAAAAGGCATGGATCCTATTCATGACAGGATTCAAGGAGCATTCCGAAGACAACTGTCAGGGAGCATTGTGATGACAAGTGTATTGAGCATTGTGATGACAAAGGTCATGGAGCATTGAGATGACAAGGGCATGGAGTATTGTGATGACAGGCTTCATGGAGCGTTGTGATGACAAGTGTTATGGAACATTGTGATCACACTGGTTTGGAGCAATGCGATGACAGAGTTCATGGTTCATATTGATTTCAAGGATCATGGATCTTTGTGATGACAAGGGCATGAAGCAATGTGATCCCAAGATGCATGGAGGATCGTGATGACAATGGTAATGGAGGAATATGATGACAAGCGCATGGAGCATTGTGATGAAAAGGCCATGTAGCGTTTTGCTGACAAAGGCATGGAGCATTGTGATGACAAGTGTCATGGAGCACTGTGATGACAAACATCACGTAGCATTGTGATTACAGGGGTCTTGGAGCATTGGGATGACACGGCCAAGGATCATTGTGTTGACAAGTGTTATGGAGAATTTTGATGACAAGAGTGCCGGATCATTGTGTTGTCAGGTGTCATGGAGCGTTGTGATGACAGTGGTCATGGAGCATTGGGATGACAAGGGTCATGGAGCATTGTGATCATAATGTCATGGAGCATTGGGTTGAAAATGTTCATGGAGTATTGTGATGAGTGTTGTCATGGAGCATTGTTATGACGGGTGTAATGGATCATTGTGATGAAAAGGGCATGGAACATAGGTCTATAAAATTTCATGGATTATTGTGATGACAGTGGGTATGGAGCATTGTGATGACAAGGGCTCGGAACACTGTGATACATGGGTCATGGAGGATTGTAATGACATGGGCATGGAGCATTGTGATGAGAAGGGCATCGAGAATTGTGATGACAAGCGTCATGGAGCTTTGTGATGACAAGGACATGGAGCAATATTATGAGACGTTTCAGGGAGCATGTGATGACAATGGCATGGAGCATTGTGATGCCAAGGGTCATGGAGCTGTGTGATAACAAATGTCATGGAGGAGTTTGATGACAAGGGCATGGTGCATTGTGATGAGAAGGGCAGGGAGCATTGTGATGACAGGTGTTATGGAACATTGTGATGTCAGGGCTCATGGAGCATTATGATGATATGGGCATGGAGCATGGTGATGACAGGTGTCATGGAACAGTGTGAGATGACAAGTGTTTTGAGCATTGTGATGACAAACATCTTGGATCATTGAGATGACAAGGGCATGGAGTAGTGTGATGACAGGCATCATGGAGCATTGTGATGAGTGTGTTATGGAACATTGTGATCACAAGGGTTTGGAGCATAGTGATGACAGAGGTCATGGATCATGTTGATTTCAAGGAGCATGGAACATTGTGATGACAAGGGCATGAAGCAATATGATCCCAAGTTTCAGGGAGGATTGTTATGACAATGGTAATGGAGTATTGTGATGAGAATCACATGGAGCACCGTGATGACAAGGTCATGTAGCATTTTGCTGACAAAGGCATGGAGCATTGTGATGACAAGTGTCATGTAACATTGTGATAACAGGGGTCATAGAGCATTAGGATGACAAGAGCATGGAACATTTTGATGAGAAGAGTCATGGAGCATTTTGATGACAAGAGCGTCAGATCATTGTGTTGTCAGGGGCCATTGAGCGTTGTGATGACAGTGGTCATGTAGGATTGGGCTGAAAATGTTCTTGGAGCATTGTGAACACAAGGGAATGGAGCATTGTGGTGACAATATCGTGGAGCATTGTGATGAGATGACCATGGAGTCTTTTGATGACAAGTCTCATGGTGCAAGCTGATGGAAAGGGGCATGAAGCATTGTGATTACAGTTGTCTTGGAGCATTGTGATGACAAGAGCATGGAACATTGTGATGAGAAGTCCATGGAACATTCTGATGACCTGCATCATGGAGCTTTGCGATGACAATGGCAAGAGGCATTGTGATTAAAGGGATCTTGGAGCATTGTGATGAAAAGGGCATGGATCATTGTGATGACAAAGGCATGGAGCCTTGTCATGACAGGGTTCAAGGAGCATACTGACAACAAGTGTCAGGGAGCATTGTGATGACAAGTGTCATGGAGCACTCTGATGACAAGCGTCATGGAGCCTTGTGATAACCGGGGTCTTGGAGCATTGTGATGAAAAGTGAATGCATCATTGTGATGAAAAAGGCATGGTGCCTTGTCATGACAGGGTTCAAGGAGCACCCTGACGACAAGTGTCAGGGAGCATTGTGATGAAAAGTGTATTGAGCATTGTGATGAGAAGTCCATGGATAATTGGGATGACGAGCGTCATGGGGCGTTGTGATGACAAGTGTTATGGAACATTGTGATCACAAGGGTTTGGAGCATTGTGATGACAGAGGCCATGGAGCATTTTGATTTCATTGTGAAGAGAAAATCATGAAGCATTATGATGAAGGGCATGGTGCATTGTGATGATAGCGTTCATGGAGCACTGAGATGAAAAGTGTCATGGAGCATTGTTATGACAGGGGTCTTGGAGCATTGTGATGACAAGGGCATGGAGCATTGTGATGAGAAGGCCAAGGAGAATACTGATGACATGCGTCATGGAGTTTCGTGATGACCAGGGCATAGAGCATTTTGATTACAGGGGTCTTGGAGCATTGAGATGAAAAGGGACATGGAGCATTGTGATTACAGGGGTAATGGAGCATTGTGATGACAAGTGAATCGAGCATTGTGATGAAAAAGGCATGGATCCTATTCATGACAGGATTCAAGGAGCATTCCGAAGACAACTGTCAGGGAGCTTTGTGATGACAAGTGTATTGAGCATTGTGATGACAAAGGTCATGGAGCATTGAGATGACAAGGGCATGGAGTATTGTGATGACAGGCTTCATGGAGCGTTGTGATGACAAGTGTTATGGAACATTGTGATCACACGGGTTTGGAGCAATGCGATGACAGAGTTCATGGTTCATATTGATTTCAAGGAGCATGGATCTTTGTGATGACAAGGGCATGAAGCAATGTGATCCCAAGATGCATGGAGGATCGTGATGACAATGGTAATGGAGAAATATGATGACAAGCGCATGGAGCATTGTGATGAAAAGGCCATGTAGCGTTTTGCTGACAAAGGCATGGAGCATTGTGATGACAAGTGTCATGGAGCACTGTGATGACAAACATCACGTAGCATTGTGATTACAGGGGTCATGGAGCATTGGGATGACACGGCCAAGGATCATTGTGTTGACAAGTGTTATGGAGAATTTTGATGACAAGAGTGCCGGATCATTGTGTTGTCAGGTGTCATGGAGCGTTGTGATGACAGTGGTCATGGAGCATTGGGATGACAAGGGTCATGGAGCATTGTGATCATAAGGTCATGGAGCATTGGGTTGAAAATGTTCATGGAGTATTGTGATGAGTGTTGTCATGGAGCATTTTTATGACGGGTGTAATGGATCATTGTGATGAAAAGGGCATGGAACATAGGTCTATAAAATTTCATGGATTATTGTGATGACAGTGGGTATGGAGCATTGTGATGACAAGGGCTCGGAACACTGTGATACATGGGTCATGGAGGATTGTAATGACATGGGCATGGAGCATTGTGATGAGAAGGGCATCGAGAATTGTGATGACAAGCATCATGGAGCTTTGTGATGACAAGGACATGGAGCAATATGATGAGACGTTTCAGGGAGCATGTGATGACAATGGCATGGAGCATTGTGATGCCAAGGGTCATGGAGCTGTGTGATAACAAATGTCATGGAGGAGTTTGATGACAAGGGCATGGTGCATTGTGATGAGAAGGGCAGGGAGCATTGTGATGACAGGTGTTATGGAACATTGTGATGTCAGGGCTCATGGAGCATTATGATGATATGGGCATGGAGCATGGTGATGACAGGTGTCATGGAACAGTGTGAGATGACAAGTGTTTTGAGCATTGTGATGACAAACATCTTGGATCATTGAGATGACAAGGGCATGGAGTAGTGTGATGACAGGCATCATGGAGCATTGTGATGAGTGTGTTATGGAACATTGTGATCACAAGGGTTTGGAGCATAGTGATGACAGAGGTCATGGATCATGTTGATTTCAAGGAGCATGGAACATTGTGATGACAAGGGCATGAAGCAATATGATCCCAAGTTTCAGGGAGGATTGTTATGACAATGGTAATGGAGTATTGTGATGAGAATCACATGGAGCACCGTGATGACAAGGTCATGTAGCATTTTGCTGACAAAGGCATGGAGCATTGTGATGACAAGTGTCATGGAACATTGTGATAACAGGGGTCATAGAGCATTAGGATGACAAGAGCATGGAGCATTTTGATGAGAAGAGTCATGGAGCATTTTGATGACAAGAGCCTCAGATCATTGTGTTGTCAGGGGCCATTGAGCGTTGTGATGACAGTGGTCATGTAGGATTGGGCTGAAAATGTTCTTGGAGCATTGGGAACACAAGGGAATGGAGCATTGTGGTGACAATATCGTGGAGCATTGTGATGAGATGACCATGGAGTCTTTTGATGACAAGTCTCATGGTGCAAGCTGATGGAAAGGGGCATGGAGCATTGTGATTACAGTTGTCTTGGAGCATTGTGATGACAAGAGCATGGAGCATTGTGATGACAAGAGCATGGAGCATTGTGATAAGAAGTCCATGGAACATTCTGATGACCTGCATCATGGAGCTTTGCGATGACAATGGCAAGAGGCATTGTGATTAGAGGGATCTTGGAGCATTGTGATGAAAAGGGCATGGATCATTGTGATGACAAAGGCATGGAGCCTTGTCATGACAGGGTTCAAGGAGCATACTGACAACAAGTGTCAGGGAGCATTGTGATGACAAGTGTCATGGAGCACTCTGATGACAAGCGTCATGGAGCCTTGTGATAACCGGGGTCTTGGAGCATTGTGATGAAAAGTGAATGCATCATTGTGATGAAACAGGCATGGTGCCTTGTCATGACAGGGTTCAAGGAGCACCCTGACGACAAGTGTCAGGGAGCATTGTGATGAAAAGTGTATTGAGCATTGTGATGACAAAGGTCATGGAGCATTGTGATGAGAAGTCCATGGATAATTGGGATGACGAGCGTCATGGGGCTTTGTGATGACAAGTGTTATGGAACATTGTGATCACAAGGGTTTGGAGCATTGTGATGACAGAGGCCATGGAGCATTTTGATTTCATTGTGAAGAGAAAATCATGAAGCATTATGATGAAGGGCATGGTGCATTGTGATGATAGCGTTCATGGAGCACTGAGATGAAAAGTGTCATGGAGCATTGTTATGACAGGGGTCTTGGAGCATTGTGATGACAAAGGCATGGAGCATTGTGATGAGAAGGCCAAGGAGAATACTGATGACATGCGTCATGGAGTTTCGTGATGACCAGGGCATAGAGCATTTTGATTACAGGGGTCTTGGAGCATTGAGATGAAAAGGGGCATGGAGCATTGTGATTACAGGGGTAATGGAGCATTGTGATGACAAGTGAATCGAGCATTGTGATGAAAAAGGCATGGATCCTATTCATGACAGGATTCAAGGAGCATTCCGAAGACAACTGTCAGGGAGCATTGTGATGACAAGTGTATTGAGCATTGTGATGACAAAGGTCATGGAGCATTGAGATGACAAGGGCATGGAGTATTGTGATGACAGGCTTCATGGAGCGTTGTGATGACAAGTGTTACGGAACATTGTGATCACACTGGTTTGGAGCAATGCGATGACAGAGTTCATGGTTCATATTGATTTCAAGGATCATGGATCTTTGTGATGACAAGGGCATGAAGCAATGTGATCCCAAGATGCATGGAGGATCGTGATGACAATGGTAATGGAGGAATATGATGACAAGCGCATGGAGCATTGTGATGAAAAGGCCATGTAGCGTTTTGCTGACAAAGGCATGGAGCATTGTGATGACAAGTGTCATGGAGCACTGTGATGACAAACATCACGTAGCATTGTGATTACAGGGGTCTTGGAGCATTGGGATGACACGGCCAAGGATCATTGTGTTGACAAGTGTTATGGAGAATTTTGATGACAAGAGTGCCGGATCATTGTGTTGTCAGGTGTCATGGAGCGTTGTGATGACAGTGGTCATGGAGCATTGGGATGACAAGGGTCATGGAGCATTGTGATCATAAGGTCATGGAGCATTGGGTTGAAAATGTTCATGGAGTATTGTGATGAGTGTTGTCATGGAGCATTGTTATGACGGGTGTAATGGATCATTGTGATGAAAAGGGCATGGAACATAGGTCTATAAAATTTCATGGATTATTGTGATGACAGTGGGTATGGAGCATTGTGATGACAAGGGCTCGGAACACTGTGATACATGGGTCATGGAGGATTGTAATGACATGGGCATGGAGCATTGTGATGAGAAGGGCATCGAGAATTGTGATGACAAGCGTCATGGAGCTTTGTGATGACAAGGACATGGAGCAATATTATGAGACGTTTCAGGGAGCATGTGATGACAATGGCATGGAGCATTGTGATGCCAAGGGTCATGGAGCTGTGTGATAACAAATGTCATGGAGGAGTTTGATGACAAGGGCATGGTGCATTGTGATGAGAAGGGCAGGGAGCATTGTGATGACAGGTGTTATGGAACATTGTGATCTCAGGGCTCATGGAGCATTATGATGATATGGGCATGGAGCATGGTGATGACAGGTGTCATGGAACAGTGTGAGATGACAAGTGTTTTGAGCATTGTGATGACAAACATCTTGGATCATTGAGATGACAAGGGCATGGAGTAGTGTGATGACAGGCATCATGGAGCATTGTGATGAGTGTGTTATGGAACATTGTGATCACAAGGGTTTGGAGCATAGTGATGACAGAGGTCATGGATCATGTTGATTTCAAGGAGCATGGAACATTGTGATGTCAAGGGCATGAAGCAATATGATCCCAAGTTTCAGGGAGGATTGTTATGACAATGGTAATGGAGTATTGTGATGAGAATCACATGGAGCACCGTGATGACAAGGTCATGTAGCATTTTGCTGACAAAGGCATGGAGCATTGTGATGACAAGTGTCATGTAACATTGTGATAACAGGGGTCATAGAGCATTAGGATGACAAGAGCATGGAACATTTTGATGAGAAGAGTCATGGAGCAATTTGATGACAAGAGCCTCAGATCATTGTGTTGTCAGGGGCCATTGAGCGTTGTGATGACAGTGGTCATGTAGGATTGGGCTGAAAATGTTCTTGGAGCATTGTGAACACAAGGGAATGGAGCATTGTGGTGACAATATCGTGGAGCATTGTGATGAGATGACCATGGAGTCTTTTGATGACAAGTCTCATGGTGCAAGCTGATGGAAAGGGGCATGAAGCATTGTGATTACAGTTGTCTTGGAGCATTGTGATGACAAGAGCATGGAACATTGTGATGAGAAGTCCATGGAACATTCTGATGACCTGCATCATGGAGCTTTGCGATGACAATGGCAAGAGGCATTGTGATTAAAGGGATCTTGGAGCATTGTGATGAAAAGGGCATGGATCATTGTGATGACAATGGCATGGAGCCTTGTCATGACAGGGTTCAAGGAGCATACTGACAACAAGTGTCAGGGAGCATTGTGATGACAAGTGTCATGGAGCACTCTGATGACAAGCGTCATGGAGCCTTGTGATAACCGGGGTCTTGGAGCATTGTGATGAAAAGTGAATGCATCATTGTGATGAAAAAGGCATGGTGCCTTGTCATGACAGGGTTCAAGGAGCACCCTGACGACAAGTGTCAGGGAGCATTGTGATGAAAAGTGTATTGAGCATTGTGATGAGAAGTCCATGGATAATTGGGATGACGAGCGTCATGGGGCGTTGTGATGACAAGTGTTATGGAACATTGTGATCAAAGGGTTTGGAGCATTGTGATGACAGAGGCCATGGAGCATTTTGATTTCATTGTGAAGAGAAAATCATGAAGCATTATGATGAAGGGCATGGTGCATTGTGATGATAGCGTTCATGGAGCACTGAGATGAAAAGTGTCATGGAGCATTGTTATGACAGGGGTCTTGGAGCATTGTGATGACAAGGGCATGGAGCATTGTGATGAGAAGGCCAAGGAGAATACTGATGACATGCGTCATGGAGTTTCGTGATGACCAGGGCATAGAGCATTTTGATTACAGGGGTCTTGGAGCATTGAGATGAAAAGGGACATGGAGCATTGTGATTACAGGGGTAATGGAGCATTGTGATGACAAGTGAATCGAGCATTGTGATGAAAAAGGCATGGATCCTATTCATGACAGGATTCAAGGAGCATTCCGAAGACAACTGTCAGGGAGCATTGTGATGACAAGTGTATTGAGCATTGTGATGACAAAGGTCATGGAGCATTGAGATGACAAGGGCATGGAGTATTGTGATGACAGGCTTCATGGAGCGTTGTGATGACAAGTGTTATGGAACATTGTGATCACACGGGTTTGGAGCAATGCGATGACAGAGTTCATGGTTCATATTGATTTCAAGGAGCATGGATCTTTGTGATGACAAGGGCATGAAGCAATGTGATCCCAAGATGCATGGAGGATCGTGATGACAATGGTAATGGAGGAATATGATGACAAGCGCATGGAGCATTGTGATGAAAAGGCCATGTAGCGTTTTGCTGACAAAGGCATGGAGCATTGTGATGACAAGTGTCATGGAGCACTGTGATGACAAATATCACGTAGCATTGTGATTACAGGGGTCATGGAGCATTGGGATGACACGGCCAAGGATCATTGTGTTGACAAGTGTTATGGAGAATTTTGATGACAAGAGTGCCGGATCATTGTGTTGTCAGGTGTCATGGAGCGTTGTGATGACAGTGGTCATGGAGCATTGGGATGACAAGGGTCATGGAGCATTGTGATCATAAGGTCATGGAGCATTGGGTTGAAAATGTTCATGGAGTATTGTGATGAGTGTTGTCATGGAGCATTTTTATGACGGGTGTAATGGATCATTGTGATGAAAAGGGCATGGAACATAGGTCTATAAAATTTCATGGATTATTGTGATGACAGTGGGTATGGAGCATTGTGATGACAAGGGCTCGGAACACTGTGATACATGGGTCATGGAGGATTGTAATGACATGGGCATGGAGCATTGTGATGAGAAGGGCATCGAGAATTGTGATGACAAGCATCATGGAGCTTTGTGATGACAAGGACATGGAGCAATATGATGAGACGTTTCAGGGAGCATGTGATGACAATGGCATGGAGCATTGTGATGCCAAGGGTCATGGAGCTGTGTGATAACAAATGTCATGGAGGAGTTTGATGACAAGGGCATGGTGCATTGTGATGAGAAGGGCAGGGAGCATTGTGATGACAGGTGTTATGGAACATTGTGATGTCAGGGCTCATGGAGCATTATGATGATATGGGCATGGAGCATGGTGATGACAGGTGTCATGGAACAGTGTGAGATGACAAGTGTTTTGAGCATTGTGATGACAAACATCTTGGATCATTGAGATGACAAGGGCATGGAGTAGTGTGATGACAGGCATCATGGAGCATTGTGATGAGTGTGTTATGGAACATTGTGATCACAAGGGTTTGGAGCATAGTGATGACAGAGGTCATGGATCATGTTGATTTCAAGGAGCATGGAACATTGTGATGACAAGGGCATGAAGCAATATGATCCCAAGTTTCAGGGAGGATTGTTATGACAATGGTAATGGAGTATTGTGATGAGAATCACATGGAGCACCGTGATGACAAGGTCATGTAGCATTTTGCTGACAAAGGCATGGAGCATTGTGATGACAAGTGTCATGGAACATTGTGATAACAGGGGTCATAGAGCATTAGGATGACAAGAGCATGGAGCATTTTGATGAGAAGAGTCATGGAGCATTTTGATGACAAGAGCCTCAGATCATTGTGTTGTCAGGGGCCATTGAGCGTTGTGATGACAGTGGTCATGTAGGATTGGGCTGAAAATGTTCTTGGAGCATTGTGAACACAAGGGAATGGAGCATTGTGGTGACAATATCGTGGAGCATTGTGATGAGATGACCATGGAGTCTTCTGATGACAAGTCTCATGGTGCAAGCTGATGGAAAGGGGCATGGAGCATTGTGATTACAGTTGTCTTGGAGCATTGTGATGACAAGAGCATGGAGCATTGTGATGACAAGAGCATGGAGCATTGTGATAAGAAGTCCATGGAACATTCTGATGACCTGCATCATGGAGCTTTGCGATGACAATGGCAAGAGGCATTGTGATTAGAGGGATCTTGGAGCATTGTGATGAAAAGGGCATGGATCATTGTGATGACAAAGGCATGGAGCCTTGTCATGACAGGGTTCAAGGAGCATACTGACAACAAGTGTCAGGGAGCATTGTGATGACAAGTGTCATGGAGCACGCTGATGACAAGCGTCATGGAGCCTTGTGATAACCGGGGTCTTGGAGCATTGTGATGAAAAGTGAATGCATCATTGTGATGAAACAGGCATGGTGCCTTGTCATGACAGGGTTCAAGGAGCACCCTGACGACAAGTGTCAGGGAGCATTGTGATGAAAAGTGTATTGAGCATTGTGATGACAAAGGTCATGGAGCATTGTGATGAGAAGTCCATGGATAATTGGGATGACGAGCGTCATGGGGCTTTGTGATGACAAGTGTTATGGAACATTGTGATCACAAGGGTTTGGAGCATTGTGATGACAGAGGCCATGGAGCATTTTGATTTCATTGTGAAGAGAAAATCATGAAGCATTATGATGAAGGGCATGGTGCATTGTGATGATAGCGTTCATGGAGCACTGAGATGAAAAGTGTCATGGAGCATTGTTATGACAGGGGTCTTGGAGCATTGTGATGACAAAGGCATGTAGCATTGTGATGAGAAGGCCAAGGAGAATACTGATGACATGCGTCATGGAGCTTCGTGATGACCAGGGCATAGAGCATTTTGATTACAGGGGTCTTGGAGCATTGAGATGAAAAGGGACATGGAGCATTGTGATTACAGGGGTAATGGAGCATTGTGATGACAAGTGAATCGAGCATTGTGATGAAAAAGGCATGGATCCTATTCATGACAGGATTCAAGGAGCATTCCGAAGACAACTGTCAGGGAGCATTGTGATGACAAGTGTATTGAGCATTGTGATGACAAAGGTCATGGAGCATTGAGATGACAAGGGCATGGAGTATTGTGATGACAGGCTTCATGGAGCGTTGTGATGACAAGTGTTACGGAACATTGTGATCACACTGGTTTGGAGCAATGCGATGACAGAGTTCATGGTTCATATTGATTTCAAGGATCATGGATCTTTGTGATGACAAGGGCATGAAGCAATGTGATCCCAAGATGCATGGAGGATCGTGATGACAATGGTAATGGAGGAATATGATGACAAGCGCATGGAGCATTGTGATGAAAAGGCCATGTAGCGTTTTGCTGACAAAGGCATGGAGCATTGTGATGACAAGTGTCATGGAGCACTGTGATGACAAACATCACGTAGCATTGTGATTACAGGGGTCTTGGAGCATTGGGATGACACGGCCAAGGATCATTGTGTTGACAAGTGTTATGGAGAATTTTGATGACAAGAGTGCCGGATCATTGTGTTGTCAGGTGTCATGGAGCGTTGTGATGACAGTGGTCATGGAGCATTGGGATGACAAGGGTCATGGAGCATTGTGATCATAAGGTCATGGAGCATTGGGTTGAAAATGTTCATGGAGTATTGTGATGAGTGTTGTCATGGAGCATTTTTATGACGGGTGTAATGCATCATTGTGATGAAAAGGGCATGGAACATAGGTCTATAAAATTTCATGGATTATTGTGATGACAGTGGGTATGGAGCATTGTGATGACAAGGGCTCGGAACACTGTGATACATGGGTCATGGAGGATTGTAATGACATGGGCATGGAGCATTGTGATGAGAAGGGCATCGAGAATTGTGATGACAAGCGTCATGGAGCTTTGTGATGACAAGGACATGGAGCAATATGATGAGACGTTTCAGGGAGCATGTGATGACAATGGCATGGAGCATTGTGATGCCAAGGGTCATGGAGCTGTGTGATAACAAATGTCATGGAGGAGTTTGATGACAAGGGCATGGTGCATTGTGATGAGAAGGGCAGGGAGCATTGTGATGACAGGTGTTATGGAACATTGTGATGTCAGGGCTCATGGAGCATTATGATGATATGGGCATGGAGCATGGTGATGACAGGTGTCATGGAACAGTGTGAGATGACAAGTGTTTTGAGCATTGTGATGACAAACATCTTGGATCATTGAGATGACAAGGGCATGGAGTAGTGTGATGACAGGCATCATGGAGCATTGTGATGAGTGTGTTATGGAACATTGTGATCACAAGGGTTTGGAGCATAGTGATGACAGAGGTCATGGATCATGTTGATTTCAAGGAGCATGGAACATTGTGATGACAAGGGCATGAAGCAATATGATCCCAAGTTTCAGGGAGGATTGTTATGACAATGGTAATGGAGTATTGTGATGAGAATCACATGGAGCACCGTGATGACAAGGTCATGTAGCATTTTGCTGACAAAGGCATGGAGCATTGTGATGACAAGTGTCATGGAACATTGTGATAACAGGGGTCATAGAGCATTAGGATGACAAGAGCATGGAGCATTTTGATGAGAAGAGTCATGGAGCATTTTGATGACAAGAGCCTCAGATCATTGTGTTGTCAGGGGCCATTGAGCGTTGTGATGACAGTGGTCATGTAGGATTGGGCTGAAAATGTTCTTGGAGCATTGTGAACACAAGGGAATGGAGCATTGTGGTGACAATATCGTGGAGCATTGTGATGAGATGACCATGGAGTCTTTTGATGACAAGTCTCATGGTGCAAGCTGATGGAAAGGGGCATGGAGCATTGTGATTACAGTTGTCTTGGAGCATTGTGATGACAAGAGCATGGAGCATTGTGATGACAAGAGCATGGAGCATTGTGATAAGAAGTCCATGGAACATTCTGATGACCTGCATCATGGAGCTTTGCGATGACAATGGCAAGAGGCATTGTGATTAGAGGGATCTTGGAGCATTGTGATGAAAAGGGCATGGATCATTGTGATGACAAAGGCATGGAGCCTTGTCATGACAGGGTTCAAGGAGCATACTGACAACAAGTGTCAGGGAGCATTGTGATGACAAGTGTCATGGAGCACTCTGATGACAAGCGTCATGGAGCCTTGTGATAACCGGGGTCTTGGAGCATTGTGATGAAAAGTGAATGCATCATTGTGATGAAACAGGCATGGTGCCTTGTCATGACAGGGTTCAAGGAGCACCCTGACGACAAGTGTCAGGGAGCATTGTGATGAAAAGTGTATTGAGCATTGTGATGACAAAGGTCATGGAGCATTGTGATGAGAAGTCCATGGATAATTGGGATGACGAGCGTCATGGGGCTTTGTGATGACAAGTGTTATGGAACATTGTGATCACAAGGGTTTGGATCATTGTGATGACAGAGGCCATGGAGCATTTTGATTTCATTGTGAAGAGAAAATCATGAAGCATTATGATGAAGGGCATGGTGCATTGTGATGATAGCGTTCATGGAGCACTGAGATGAAAAGTGTCATGGAGCATTGTTATGACAGGGGTCTTGGAGCATTGTGATGACAAAGGCATGGAGCATTGTGATGAGAAGGCCAAGGAGAATACTGATGACATGCGTCATGGAGTTTCGTGATGACCAGGGCATAGAGCATTTTGATTACAGGGGTCTTGGAGCATTGAGATGAAAAGGGGCATGGAGCATTGTGATTACAGGGGTAATGGAGCATTGTGATGACAAGTGAATCGAGCATTGTGATGAAAAAGGCATGGATCCTATTCATGACAGGATTCAAGGAGCATTCCGAAGACAACTGTCAGGGAGCATTGTGATGACAAGTGTATTGAGCATTGTGATGACAAAGGTCATGGAGCATTGAGATGACAAGGGCATGGAGTATTGTGATGACAGGCTTCATGGAGCGTTGTGATGACAAGTGTTACGGAACATTGTGATCACACTGGTTTGGAGCAATGCGATGACAGAGTTCATGGTTCATATTGATTTCAAGGATCATGGATCTTTGTGATGACAAGGGCATGAAGCAATGTGATCCCAAGATGCATGGAGGATCGTGATGACAATGGTAATGGAGGAATATGATGACAAGCGCATGGAGCATTGTGATGAAAAGGCCATGTAGCGTTTTGCTGACAAAGGCATGGAGCATTGTGATGACAAGTGTCATGGAGCACTGTGATGACAAACATCACGTAGCATTGTGATTACAGGGGTCTTGGAGCATTGGGATGACACGGCCAAGGATCATTGTGTTGACAAGTGTTATGGAGAATTTTGATGACAAGAGTGCCGGATCATTGTGTTGTCAGGTGTCATGGAGCGTTGTGATGACAGTGGTCATGGAGCATTGGGATGACAAGGGTCATGGAGCATTGTGATCATAAGGTCATGGAGCATTGGGTTGAAAATGTTCATGGAGTATTGTGATGAGTGTTGTCATGGAGCATTGTTATGACGGGTGTAATGGATCATTGTGATGAAAAGGGCATGGAACATAGGTCTATAAAATTTCATGGATTATTGTGATGACAGTGGGTATGGAGCATTGTGATGACAAGGGCTCGGAACACTGTGATACATGGGTCATGGAGGATTGTAATGACATGGGCATGGAGCATTGTGATGAGAAGGGCATCGAGAATTGTGATGACAAGCGTCATGGAGCTTTGTGATGACAAGGACATGGAGCAATATTATGAGACGTTTCAGGGAGCATGTGATGACAATGGCATGGAGCATTGTGATGCCAAGGGTCATGGAGCTGTGTGATAACAAATGTCATGGAGGAGTTTGATGACAAGGGCATGGTGCATTGTGATGAGAAGGGCAGGGAGCATTGTGATGACAGGTGTTATGGAACATTGTGATCTCAGGGCTCATGGAGCATTATGATGATATGGGCATGGAGCATGGTGATGACAGGTGTCATGGAACAGTGTGAGATGACAAGTGTTTTGAGCATTGTGATGACAAACATCTTGGATCATTGAGATGACAAGGGCATGGAGTAGTGTGATGACAGGCATCATGGAGCATTGTGATGAGTGTGTTATGGAACATTGTGATCACAAGGGTTTGGAGCATAGTGATGACAGAGGTCATGGATCATGTTGATTTCAAGGAGCATGGAACATTGTGATGACAAGGGCATGAAGCAATATGATCCCAAGTTTCAGGGAGGATTGTTATGACAATGGTAATGGAGTATTGTGATGAGAATCACATGGAGCACCGTGATGACAAGGTCATGTAGCATTTTGCTGACAAAGGCATGGAGCATTGTGATGACAAGTGTCATGTAACATTGTGATAACAGGGGTCATAGAGCATTAGGATGACAAGAGCATGGAACATTTTGATGAGAAGAGTCATGGAGCATTTTGATGACAAGAGCGTCAGATCATTGTGTTGTCAGGGGCCATTGAGCGTTGTGATGACAGTGGTCATGTAGGATTGGGCTGAAAATGTTCTTGGAGCATTGTGAACACAAGGGAATGGAGCATTGTGGTGACAATATCGTGGAGCATTGTGATGAGATGACCATGGAGTCTTTTGATGACAAGTCTCATGGTGCAAGCTGATGGAAAGGGGCATGAAGCATTGTGATTACAGTTGTCTTGGAGCATTGTGATGACAAGAGCATGGAACATTGTGATGAGAAGTCCATGGAACATTCTGATGACCTGCATCATGGAGCTTTGCGATGACAATGGCAAGAGGCATTGTGATTAAAGGGATCTTGGAGCATTGTGATGAAAAGGGCATGGATCATTGTGATGACAAAGGCATGGAGCCTTGTCATGACAGGGTTCAAGGAGCATACTGACAACAAGTGTCAGGGAGCATTGTGATGACAAGTGTCATGGAGCACTCTGATGACAAGCGTCATGGAGCCTTGTGATAACCGGGGTCTTGGAGCATTGTGATGAAAAGTGAATGCATCATTGTGATGAAAAAGGCATGGTGCCTTGTCATGACAGGGTTCAAGGAGCACCCTGACGACAAGTGTCAGGGAGCATTGTGATGAAAAGTGTATTGAGCATTGTGATGAGAAGTCCATGGATAATTGGGATGACGAGCGTCATGGGGCGTTGTGATGACAAGTGTTATGGAACATTGTGATCAAAGGGTTTGGAGCATTGTGATGACAGAGGCCATGGAGCATTTTGATTACAGGGGTCTTGGAGCATTGAGATGAAAAGGGACATGGAGCATTGTGATTACAGGGGTAATGGAGCATTGTGATGACAAGTGAATCGAGCATTGTGATGAAAAAGGCATGGATCCTATTCATGACAGGATTCAAGGAGCATTCCGAAGACAACTGTCAGGGAGCATTGTGATGACAAGTGTATTGAGCATTGTGATGACAAAGGTCATGGAGCATTGAGATGACAAGGGCATGGAGTATTGTGATGACAGGCTTCATGGAGCGTTGTGATGACAAGTGTTATGGAACATTGTGATCACACGGGTTTGGAGCAATGCGATGACAGAGTTCATGGTTCATATTGATTTCAAGGAGCATGGATCTTTGTGATGACAAGGGCATGAAGCAATGTGATCCCAAGATGCATGGAGGATCGTGATGACAATGGTAATGGAGGAATATGATGACAAGCGCATGGAGCATTGTGATGAAAAGGCCATGTAGCGTTTTGCTGACAAAGGCATGGAGCATTGTGATGACAAGTGTCATGGAGCACTGTGATGACAAACATCACGTAGCATTGTGATTACAGGGGTCATGGAGCATTGGGATGACACGGCCAAGGATCATTGTGTTGACAAGTGTTATGGAGAATTTTGATGACAAGAGTGCCGGATCATTGTGTTGTCAGGTGTCATGGAGCGTTGTGATGACAGTGGTCATGGAGCATTGGGATGACAAGGGTCATGGAGCATTGTGATCATAAGGTCATGGAGCATTGGGTTGAAAATGTTCATGGAGTATTGTGATGAGTGTTGTCATGGAGCATTTTTATGACGGGTGTAATGCATCATTGTGATGAAAAGGGCATGGAACATAGGTCTATAAAATTTCATGGATTATTGTGATGACAGTGGGTATGGAGCATTGTGATGACAAGGGCTCGGAACACTGTGATACATGGGTCATGGAGGATTGTAATGACATGGGCATGGAGCATTGTGATGAGAAGGGCATCGAGAATTGTGATGACAAGCGTCATGGAGCTTTGTGATGACAAGGACATGGAGCAATATGATGAGACGTTTCAGGGAGCATGTGATGACAATGGCATGGAGCATTGTGATGCCAAGGGTCATGGAGCTGTGTGATAACAAATGTCATGGAGGAGTTTGATGACAAGGGCATGGTGCATTGTGATGAGAAGGGCAGGGAGCATTGTGATGACAGGTGTTATGGAACATTGTGATGTCAGGGCTCATGGAGCATTATGATGATATGGGCATGGAGCATGGTGATGACAGGTGTCATGGAACAGTGTGAGATGACAAGTGTTTTGAGCATTGTGATGACAAACATCTTGGATCATTGAGATGACAAGGGCATGGAGTAGTGTGATGACAGGCATCATGGAGCATTGTGATGAGTGTGTTATGGAACATTGTGATCACAAGGGTTTGGAGCATAGTGATGACAGAGGTCATGGATCATGTTGATTTCAAGGAGCATGGAACATTGTGATGACAAGGGCATGAAGCAATATGATCCCAAGTTTCAGGGAGGATTGTTATGACAATGGTAATGGAGTATTGTGATGAGAATCACATGGAGCACCGTGATGACAAGGTCATGTAGCATTTTGCTGACAAAGGCATGGAGCATTGTGATGACAAGTGTCATGGAACATTGTGATAACAGGGGTCATAGAGCATTAGGATGACAAGAGCATGGAGCATTTTGATGAGAAGAGTCATGGAGCATTTTGATGACAAGAGCCTCAGATCATTGTGTTGTCAGGGGCCATTGAGCGTTGTGATGACAGTGGTCATGTAGGATTGGGCTGAAAATGTTCTTGGAGCATTGTGAACACAAGGGAATGGAGCATTGTGGTGACAATATCGTGGAGCATTGTGATGAGATGACCATGGAGTCTTTTGATGACAAGTCTCATGGTGCAAGCTGATGGAAAGGGGCATGGAGCATTGTGATTACAGTTGTCTTGGAGCATTGTGATGACAAGAGCATGGAGCATTGTGATGACAAGAGCATGGAGCATTGTGATAAGAAGTCCATGGAACATTCTGATGACCTGCATCATGGAGCTTTGCGATGACAATGGCAAGAGGCATTGTGATTAGAGGGATCTTGGAGCATTGTGATGAAAAGGGCATGGATCATTGTGATGACAAAGGCATGGAGCCTTGTCATGACAGGGTTCAAGGAGCATACTGACAACAAGTGTCAGGGAGCATTGTGATGACAAGTGTCATGGAGCACTCTGATGACAAGCGTCATGGAGCCTTGTGATAACCGGGGTCTTGGAGCATTGTGATGAAAAGTGAATGCATCATTGTGATGAAACAGGCATGGTGCCTTGTCATGACAGGGTTCAAGGAGCACCCTGACGACAAGTGTCAGGGAGCATTGTGATGAAAAGTGGATTGAGCATTGTGATGACAAAGGTCATGGAGCATTGTGATGAGAAGTCCATGGATAATTGGGATGACGAGCGTCATGGGGCTTTGTGATGACAAGTGTTATGGAACATTGTGATCACAAGGGTTTGGAGCATTGTGATGACAGAGGCCATGGAGCATTTTGATTTCATTGTGAAGAGAAAATCATGAAGCATTATGATGAAGGGCATGGTGCATTGTGATGATAGCGTTCATGGAGCACTGAGATGAAAAGTGTCATGGAGCATTGTTATGACAGGGGTCTTGGAGCATTGTGATGACAAAGGCATGTAGCATTGTGATGAGAAGGCCAAGGAGAATACTGATGACATGCGTCATGGAGCTTCGTGATGACCAGGGCATAGAGCATTTTGATTACAGGGGTCTTGGAGCATTGAGATGAAAAGGGGCATGGAGCATTGTGATTACAGGGGTAATGGAGCATTGTGATGACAAGTGAATCGAGCATTGTGATGAAAAAGGCATGGATCCTATTCATGACAGGATTCAAGGAACATTCCGAAGACAACTGTCAGGGAGCATTGTGATGACAAGTGTATTGAGCATTGTGATGACAAAGGTCATGGAGCATTGAGATGACAAGGGCATGGAGTATTGTGATGACAGGCTTCATGGAGCGTTGTGATGACAAGTGTTATGGAACATTGTGATCACACTGGTTTGGAGCAATGCGATGACAGAGTTCATGGTTCATATTGATTTCAAGGATCATGGATCTTTGTGATGACAAGGGCATGAAGCAATGTGATCCCAAGATGCATGGAGGATCGTGATGACAATGGTAATGGAGGAATATGATGACAAGCGCATGGAGCATTGTGATGAAAAGGCCATGTAGCGTTTTGCTGACAAAGGCATGGAGCATTGTGATGACAAGTGTCATGGAGCACTGTGATGACAAACATCACGTAGCATTGTGATTACAGGGGTCTTGGAGCATTGGGATGACACGGCCAAGGATCATTGTGTTGACAAGTGTTATGGAGAATTTTGATGACAAGAGTGCCGGATCATTGTGTTGTCAGGTGTCATGGAGCGTTGTGATGACAGTGGTCATGGAGCATTGGGATGACAAGGGTCATGGAGCATTGTGATCATAATGTCATGGAGCATTGGGTTGAAAATGTTCATGGAGTATTGTGATGAGTGTTGTCATGGAGCATTGTTATGACGGGTGTAATGGATCATTGTGATGAAAAGGGCATGGAACATAGGTCTATAAAATTTCATGGATTATTGTGATGACAGTGGGTATGGAGCATTGTGATGACAAGGGCTCGGAACACTGTGATACATGGGTCATGGAGGATTGTAATGACATGGGCATGGAGCATTGTGATGAGAAGGGCATCGAGAATTGTGATGACAAGCGTCATGGAGCTTTGTGATGACAAGGACATGGAGCAATATTATGAGACGTTTCAGGGAGCATGTGATGACAATGGCATGGAGCATTGGGATGCCAAGGGTCATGGAGCTGTGTGATAACAAATGTCATGGAGGAGTTTGATGACAAGGGCATGGTGCATTGTGATGAGAAGGGCAGGGAGCATTGTGATGACAGGTGTTATGGAACATTGTGATGTCAGGGCTCATGGAGCATTATGATGATATGGGCATGGAGCATGGTGATGACAGGTGTCATGGAACAGTGTGAGATGACAAGTGTTTTGAGCATTGTGATGACAAACATCTTGGATCATTGAGATGACAAGGGCATGGAGTAGTGTGATGACAGGCATCATGGAGCATTGTGATGAGTGTGTTATGGAACATTGTGATCACAAGGGTTTGGAGCATAGTGATGACAGAGGTCATGGATCATGTTGATTTCAAGGAGCATGGAACATTGTGATGACAAGGGCATGAAGCAATATGATCCCAAGTTTCAGGGAGGATTGTTATGACAATGGTAATGGAGTATTGTGATGAGAATCACATGGAGCACCGTGATGACAAGGTCATGTAGCATTTTGCTGACAAAGGCATGGAGCATTGTGATGACAAGTGTCATGTAACATTGTGATAACAGGGGTCATAGAGCATTAGGATGACAAGAGCATGGAACATTTTGATGAGAAGAGTCATGGAGCATTTTGATGACAAGAGCGTCAGATCATTGTGTTGTCAGGGGCCATTGAGCGTTGTGATGACAGTGGTCATGTAGGATTGGGCTGAAAATGTTCTTGGAGCATTGTGAACACAAGGGAATGGAGCATTGTGGTGACAATATCGTGGAGCATTGTGATGAGATGACCATGGAGTCTTTTGATGACAAGTCTCATGGTGCAAGCTGATGGAAAGGGGCATGAAGCATTGTGATTACAGTTGTCTTGGAGCATTGTGATGACAAGAGCATGGAACATTGTGATGAGAAGTCCATGGAACATTCTGATGACCTGCATCATGGAGCTTTGCGATGACAATGGCAAGAGGCATTGTGATTAAAGGGATCTTGGAGCATTGTGATGAAAAGGGCATGGATCATTGTGATGACAAAGGCATGGAGCCTTGTCATGACAGGGTTCAAGGAGCATACTGACAACAAGTGTCAGGGAGCATTGTGATGACAAGTGTCATGGAGCACTCTGATGACAAGCGTCATGGAGCCTTGTGATAACCGGGGTCTTGGAGCATTGTGATGAAAAGTGAATGCATCATTGTGATGAAAAAGGCATGGTGCCTTGTCATGACAGGGTTCAAGGAGCACCCTGACGACAAGTGTCAGGGAGCATTGTGATGAAAAGTGTATTGAGCATTGTGATGAGAAGTCCATGGATAATTGGGATGACGAGCGTCATGGGGCGTTGTGATGACAAGTGTTATGGAACATTGTGATCACAAGGGTTTGGAGCATTGTGATGACAGAGGCCATGGAGCATTTTGATTTCATTGTGAAGAGAAAATCATGAAGCATTATGATGAAGGGCATGGTGCATTGTGATGATAGCGTTCATGGAGCACTGAGATGAAAAGTGTCATGGAGCATTGTTATGACAGGGGTCTTGGAGCATTGTGATGACAAGGGCATGGAGCATTGTGATGAGAAGGCCAAGGACAATACTGATGACATGCGTCATGGAGTTTCGTGATGACCAGGGCATAGAGCATTTTGATTACAGGGGTCTTGGAGCATTGAGATGAAAAGGGACATGGAGCATTGTGATTACAGGGGTAATGGAGCATTGTGATGACAAGTGAATCGAGCATTGTGATGAAAAAGGCATGGATCCTATTCATGACAGGATTCAAGGAGCATTCCGAAGACAACTGTCAGGGAGCTTTGTGATGACAAGTGTATTGAGCATTGTGATGACAAAGGTCATGGAGCATTGAGATGACAAGGGCATGGAGTATTGTGATGACAGGCTTCATGGAGCGTTGTGATGACAAGTGTTATGGAACATTGTGATCACACGGGTTTGGAGCAATGCGATGACAGAGTTCATGGTTCATATTGATTTCAAGGAGCATGGATCTTTGTGATGACAAGGGCATGTAGCAATGTGATCCCAAGATGCATGGAGGATCGTGATGACAATGGTAATGGAGAAATATGATGACAAGCGCATGGAGCATTGTGATGAAAAGGCCATGTAGCGTTTTGCTGACAAAGGCATGGAGCATTGTGATGACAAGTGTCATGGAGCACTGTGATGACAAACATCACGTAGCATTGTGATTACAGGGGTCATGGAGCATTGGGATGACACGGCCAAGGATCATTGTGTTGACAAGTGTTATGGAGAATTTTGATGACAAGAGTGCCGGATCATTGTGTTGTCAGGTGTCATGGAGCGTTGTGATGACAGTGGTCATGGAGCATTGGGATGACAAGGGTCATGGAGCATTGTGATCATAAGGTCATGGAGCATTGGGTTGAAAATGTTCATGGAGTATTGTGATGAGTGTTGTCATGGAGCATTTTTATGACGGGTGTAATGGATCATTGTGATGAAAAGGGCATGGAACATAGGTCTATAAAATTTCATGGATTATTGTGATGACAGTGGGTATGGAGCATTGTGATGACAAGGGCTCGGAACACTGTGATACATGGGTCATGGAGGATTGTAATGACATGGGCATGGAGCATTGTGATGAGAAGGGCATCGAGAATTGTGATGACAAGCGTCATGGAGCTTTGTGATGACAAGGACATGGAGCAATATGATGAGACGTTTCAGGGAGCATGTGATGACAATGGCATGGAGCATTGTGATGCCAAGGGTCATGGAGCTGTGTGATAACAAATGTCATGGAGGAGTTTGATGACAAGGGCATGGTGCATTGTGATGAGAAGGGCAGGGAGCATTGTGATGACAGGTGTTATGGAACATTGTGATGTCAGGGCTCATGGAGCATTATGATGATATGGGCATGGAGCATGGTGATGACAGGTGTCATGGAACAGTGTGAGATGACAAGTGTTTTGAGCATTGTGATGACAAACATCTTGGATCATTGAGATGACAAGGGCATGGAGTAGTGTGATGACAGGCATCATGGAGCATTGTGATGAGTGTGTTATGGAACATTGTGATCACAAGGGTTTGGAGCATAGTGATGACAGAGGTCATGGATCATGTTGATTTCAAGGAGCATGGAACATTGTGATGACAAGGGCATGAAGCAATATGATCCCAAGTTTCAGGGAGGATTGTTATGACAATGGTAATGGAGTATTGTGATGAGAATCACATGGAGCACCGTGATGACAAGGTCATGTAGCATTTTGCTGACAAAGGCATGGAGCATTGTGATGACAAGTGTCATGGAACATTGTGATAACAGGGGTCATAGAGCATTAGGATGACAAGAGCATGGAGCATTTTGATGAGAAGAGTCATGGAGCATTTTGATGACAAGAGCCTCAGATCATTGTGTTGTCAGGGGCCATTGAGCGTTGTGATGACAGTGGTCATGTAGGATTGGGCTGAAAATGTTCTTGGAGCATTGTGAACACAAGGGAATGGAGCATTGTGGTGACAATATCGTGGAGCATTGTGATGAGATGACCATGGAGTCTTTTGATGACAAGTCTCATGGTGCAAGCTGATGGAAAGGGGCATGGAGCATTGTGATTACAGTTGTCTTGGAGCATTGTGATGACAAGAGCATGGAGCACTGTGATGACAAGAGCATGGAGCATTGTGATAAGAAGTCCATGGAACATTCTGATGACCTGCATCATGGAGCTTTGTGATGACAATGGCAAGAGGCATTGTGATTAGAGGGATCTTGGAGCATTGTGATGAAAAGGGCATGGATCATTGTGATGACAAAGGCATGGAGCCTTGTCATGACAGGGTTCAAGGAGCATACTGACAACAAGTGTCAGGGAGCATTGTGATGACAAGTGTCATGGAGCACTCTGATGACAAGCGTCATGGAGCCTTGTGATAACCGGGGTCTTGGAGCATTGTGATGAAAAGTGAATGCATCATTGTGATGAAACAGGCATGGTGCCTTGTCATGACAGGGTTCAAGGAGCACCCTGACGACAAGTGTCAGGGAGCATTGTGATGAAAAGTGTATTGAGCATTGTGATGACAAAGGTCATGGAGCATTGTGATGAGAAGTCCATGGATAATTGGGATGACGAGCGTCATGGGGCGTTGTGATGACAAGTGTTATGGAACATTGTGATCACAAGGGTTTGGAGCATTGTGATGACAGAGGCCATGGAGCATTTTGATTTCATTGTGAAGAGAAAATCATGAAGCATTATGATGAAGGGCATGGTGCATTGTGATGATAGCGTTCATGGAGCACTGAGATGAAAAGTGTCATGGAGCATTGTTATGACAGGGGTCTTGGAGCATTGTGATGACAAAGGCATGGAGCATTGTGATGAGAAGGCCAAGGAGAATACTGATGACATGCGTCATGGAGTTTCGTGATGACCAGGGCATAGAGCATTTTGATTACAGGGGTCTTGGAGCATTGAGATGAAAAGGGGCATGGAGCATTGTGATTACAGGGGTAATGGAGCATTGTGATGACAAGTGAATCGAGCATTGTGATGAAAAAGGCATGGATCCTATTCATGACAGGATTCAAGGAGCATTCCGAAGACAACTGTCAGGGAGCATTGTGATGACAAGTGTATTGAGCATTGTGATGACAAAGGTCATGGAGCATTGAGATGACAAGGGCATGGAGTATTGTGATGACAGGCTTCATGGAGCGTTGTGATGACAAGTGTTATGGAACATTGTGATCACACGGGTTTGGAGCAATGCGATGACAGAGTTCATGGTTCATATTGATTTCAAGGAGCATGGATCTTTGTGATGACAAGGGCATGAAGCAATGTGATCCCAAGATGCATGGAGGATCGTGATGACAATGGTAATGGAGGAATATGATGACAAGCGCATGGAGCATTGTGATGAAAAGGCCATGTAGCGTTTTGCTGACAAAGGCATGGAGCATTGTGATGACAAGTGTCATGGAGCACTGTGATGACAAACATCACGTAGCATTGTGATTACAGGGGTCATGGAGCATTGGGATGACACGGCCAAGGATCATTGTGTTGACAAGTGTTATGGAGAATTTTGATGACAAGAGTGCCGGATCATTGTGTTGTCAGGTGTCATGGAGCGTTGTGATGACAGTGGTCATGGAGCATTGGGATGACAAGGGTCATGGAGCATTGTGATCATAAGGTCATGGAGCATTGGGTTGAAAATGTTCATGGAGTATTGTGATGAGTGTTGTCATGGAGCATTGTTATGACGGGTGTAATGGATCATTGTGATGAAAAGGGCATGGAACATAGGTCTATAAAATTTCATGGATTATTGTGATGACAGTGGGTATGGAGCATTGTGATGACAAGGGCTCGGAACACTGTGATACATGGGTCATGGAGGATTGTAATGACATGGGCATGGAGCATTGTGATGAGAAGGGCATCGAGAATTGTGATGACAAGCGTCATGGAGCTTTGTGATGACAAGGACATGGAGCAATATGATGAGACGTTTCAGGGAGCATGTGATGACAATGGCATGGAGCATTGTGATGCCAAGGGTCATGGAGCTGTGTGATAACAAATGTCATGGAGGAGTTTGATGACAAGGGCATGGTGCATTGTGATGAGAAGGGCAGGGAGCATTGTGATGACAGGTGTTATGGAACATTGTGATGTCAGGGCTCATGGAGCATTATGATGATATGGGCATGGAGCATGGTGATGACAGGTGTCATGGAACAGTGTGAGATGACAAGTGTTTTGAGCATTGTGATGACAAACATCTTGGATCATTGAGATGACAAGGGCATGGAGTAGTGTGATGACAGGCATCATGGATCATTGTGATGAGTGTGTTATGGAACATTGTGATCACAAGGGTTTGGAGCATAGTGATGACAGAGGTCATGGATCATGTTGATTTCAAGGAGCATGGAACATTGTGATGACAAGGGCATGAAGCAATATGATCCCAAGTTTCAGGGAGGATTGTTATGACAATGGTAATGGAGTATTGTGATGAGAATCACATGGAGCACCGTGATGACAAGGTCATGTAGCATTTTGCTGACAAAGGCATGGAGCATTGTGATGACAAGTGTCATGGAACATTGTGATAACAGGGGTCATAGAGCATTAGGATGACAAGAGCATGGAACATTTTGATGAGAAGAGTCATGGAGCATTTTGATGACAAGAGCCTCAGATCATTGTGTTGTCAGGGGCCATTGAGCGTTGTGATGACAGTGGTCATGTAGGATTGGGCTGAAAATGTTCTTGGAGCATTGTGAACACAAGGGAATGGAGCATTGTGGTGACAATATCGTGGAGCATTGTGATGAGATGACCATGGAGTCTTTTGATGACAAGTCTCATGGTGCAAGCTGATGGAAAGGGGCATGGAGCATTGTGATTACAGTTGTCTTGGAGCATTGTGATGACAAGAGCATGGAACATTGTGATGAGAAGTCCATGGAACATTCTGATGACCTGCATCATGGAGCTTTGCGATGACAATGGCAAGAGGCATTGTGATTAGAGGGATCTTGGAGCATTGTGATGAAAAGGGCATGGATCATTGTGATGACAAAGGCATGGAGCCTTGTCATGACAGGGTTCAAGGAGCATACTGACAACAAGTGTCAGGGAGCATTGTGATGACAAGTGTCATGGAGCACTCTGATGACAAGCGTCATGGAGCCTTGTGATAACCGGGGTCTTGGAGCATTGTGATGAAAAGTGAATGCATCATTGTGATGAAAAAGGCATGGTGCCTTGTCATGACAGGGTTCAAGGAGCACCCTGACGACAAGTGTCAGGGAGCATTGTGATGAAAAGTGTATTGAGCATTGTGATGAGAAGTCCATGGATAATTGGGATGACGAGCGTCATGGGGCGTTGTGATGACAAGTGTTATGGAACATTGTGATCACAAGGGTTTGGAGCATTGTGATGACAGAGGCCATGGAGCATTTTGATTTCATTGTGAAGAGAAAATCATGAAGCATTATGATGAAGGGCATGGTGCATTGTGATGATAGCGTTCATGGAGCACTGAGATGAAAAGTGTCATGGAGCATTGTTATGACAGGGGTCTTGGAGCATTGTGATGACAAAGGCATGTAGCATTGTGATGAGAAGGCCAAGGAGAATACTGATGACATGCGTCATGGAGCTTCGAGATGACCAGGGCATAGAGCATTTTGATTACAGGGGTCTTGGAGCATTGAGATGAAAAGGGGCATGGAGCATTGTGATTACAGGGGTAATGGAGCATTGTGATGACAAGTGAATCGAGCATTGTGATGAAAAAGGCATGGATCCTATTCATGACAGGATTCAAGGAGCATTCCGAAGACAACTGTCAGGGAGCATTGTGATGACAAGTGTATTGAGCATTGTGATGACAAAGGTCATGGAGCATTGAGATGACAAGGGCATGGAGTATTGTGATGACAGGCTTCATGGAGCGTTGTGATGACAAGTGTTATGGAACATTGTGATCACACGGGTTTGGAGCAATGCGATGACAGAGTTCATGGTTCATATTGATTTCAAGGAGCATGGATCTTTGTGATGACAAGGGCATGAAGCAATGTGATCCCAAGATGCATGGAGGATCGTGATGACAATGGTAATGGAGGAATATGATGACAAGCGCATGGAGCATTGTGATGAAAAGGCCATGTAGCGTTTTGCTGACAAAGGCATGGAGCATTGTGATGACAAGTGTCATGGAGCACTGTGATGACAAACATCACGTAGCATTGTGATTACAGGGGTCTTGGAGCATTGGGATGACACGGCCAAGGATCATTGTGTTGACAAGTGTTATGGAGAATTTTGATGACAAGAGTGCCGGATCATTGTGTTGTCAGGTGTCATGGAGCGTTGTGATGACAGTGGTCATGGAGCATTGGGATGACAAGGGTCATGGAGCATTGTGATCATAATGTCATGGAGCATTGGGTTGAAAATGTTCATGGAGTATTGTGATGAGTGTTGTCATGGAGCATTGTTATGACGGGTGTAATGGATCATTGTGATGAAAAGGGCATGGAACATAGGTCTATAAAATTTCATGGATTATTGTGATGACAGTGGGTATGGAGCATTGTGATGACAAGGGCTCGGAACACTGTGATACATGGGTCATGGAGGATTGTAATGACATGGGCATGGAGCATTGTGATGAGAAGGGCATCGAGAATTGTGATGACAAGCGTCATGGAGCTTTGTGATGACAAGGACATGGAGCAATATTATGAGACGTTTCAGGGAGCATGTGATGACAATGGCATGGAGCATTGTGATGCCAAGGGTCATGGAGCTGTGTGATAACAAATGTCATGGAGGAGTTTGATGACAAGGGCATGGTGCATTGTGATGAGAAGGGCAGGGAGCATTGTGATGACAGGTGTTATGGAACATTGTGATGTCAGGGCTCATGGAGCATTATGATGATATGGGCATGGAGCATGGTGATGACAGGTGTCATGGAACAGTGTGAGATGACAAGTGTTTTGAGCATTGTGATGACAAACATCTTGGATCATTGAGATGACAAGGGCATGGAGTAGTGTGATGACAGGCATCATGGAGCATTGTGATGAGTGTGTTATGGAACATTGTGATCACAAGGGTTTGGAGCATAGTGATGACAGAGGTCATGGATCATGTTGATTTCAAGGAGCATGGAACATTGTGATGACAAGGGCATGAAGCAATATGATCCCAAGTTTCAGGGAGGATTGTTATGACAATGGTAATGGAGTATTGTGATGAGAATCACATGGAGCACCGTGATGACAAGGTCATGTAGCATTTTGCTGACAAAGGCATGGAGCATTGTGATGACAAGTGTCATGTAACATTGTGATAACAGGGGTCATAGAGCATTAGGATGACAAGAGCATGGAACATTTTGATGAGAAGAGTCATGGAGCATTTTGATGACAAGAGCGTCAGATCATTGTGTTGTCAGGGGCCATTGAGCGTTGTGATGACAGTGGTCATGTAGGATTGGGCTGAAAATGTTCTTGGAGCATTGTGAACACAAGGGAATGGAGCATTGTGGTGACAATATCGTGGAGCATTGTGATGAGATGACCATGGAGTCTTTTGATGACAAGTCTCATGGTGCAAGCTGATGGAAAGGGGCATGAAGCATTGTGATTACAGTTGTCTTGGAGCATTGTGATGACAAGAGCATGGAACATTGTGATGAGAAGTCCATGGAACATTCTGATGACCTGCATCATGGAGCTTTGCGATGACAATGGCAAGAGGCATTGTGATTAAAGGGATCTTGGAGCATTGTGATGAAAAGGGCATGGATCATTGTGATGACAAAGGCATGGAGCCTTGTCATGACAGGGTTCAAGGAGCATACTGACAACAAGTGTCAGGGAGCATTGTGATGACAAGTGTCATGGAGCACTCTGATGACAAGCGTCATGGAGCCTTGTGATAACCGGGGTCTTGGAGCATTGTGATGAAAAGTGAATGCATCATTGTGATGAAAAAGGCATGGTGCCTTGTCATGACAGGGTTCAAGGAGCACCCTGACGACAAGTGTCAGGGAGCATTGTGATGAAAAGTGTATTGAGCATTGTGATGAGAAGTCCATGGATAATTGGGATGACGAGCGTCATGGGGCGTTGTGATGACAAGTGTTATGGAACATTGTGATCACAAGGGTTTGGAGCATTGTGATGACAGAGGCCATGGAGCATTTTGATTTCATTGTGAAGAGAAAATCATGAAGCATTATGATGAAGGGCATGGTGCATTGTGATGATAGCGTTCATGGAGCACTGAGATGAAAAGTGTCATGGAGCATTGTTATGACAGGGGTCTTGGAGCATTGTGATGACAAGGGCATGGAGCATTGTGATGAGAAGGCCAAGGACAATACTGATGACATGCGTCATGGAGTTTCGTGATGACCAGGGCATAGAGCATTTTGATTACAGGGGTCTTGGAGCATTGAGATGAAAAGGGACATGGAGCATTGTGATTACAGGGGTAATGGAGCATTGTGATGACAAGTGAATCGAGCATTGTGATGAAAAAGGCATGGATCCTATTCATGACAGGATTCAAGGAGCATTCCGAAGACAACTGTCAGGGAGCTTTGTGATGACAAGTGTATTGAGCATTGTGATGACAAAGGTCATGGAGCATTGAGATGACAAGGGCATGGAGTATTGTGATGACAGGCTTCATGGAGCGTTGTGATGACAAGTGTTATGGAACATTGTGATCACACGGGTTTGGAGCAATGCGATGACAGAGTTCATGGTTCATATTGATTTCAAGGAGCATGGATCTTTGTGATGACAAGGGCATGAAGCAATGTGATCCCAAGATGCATGGAGGATCGTGATGACAATGGTAATGGAGAAATATGATGACAAGCGCATGGAGCATTGTGATGAAAAGGCCATGTAGCGTTTTGCTGACAAAGGCATGGAGCATTGTGATGACAAGTGTCATGGAGCACTGTGATGACAAACATCACGTAGCATTGTGATTACAGGGGTCATGGAGCATTGGGATGACACGGCCAAGGATCATTGTGTTGACAAGTGTTATGGAGAATTTTGATGACAAGAGTGCCGGATCATTGTGTTGTCAGGTGTCATGGAGCGTTGTGATGACAGTGGTCATGGAGCATTGGGATGACAAGGGTCATGGAGCATTGTGATCATAAGGTCATGGAGCATTGGGTTGAAAATGTTCATGGAGTATTGTGATGAGTGTTGTCATGGAGCATTTTTATGACGGGTGTAATGGATCATTGTGATGAAAAGGGCATGGAACATAGGTCTATAAAATTTCATGGATTATTGTGATGACAGTGGGTATGGAGCATTGTGATGACAAGGGCTCGGAACACTGTGATACATGGGTCATGGAGGATTGTAATGACATGGGCATGGAGCATTGTGATGAGAAGGGCATCGAGAATTGTGATGACAAGCGTCATGGAGCTTTGTGATGACAAGGACATGGAGCAATATGATGAGACGTTTCAGGGAGCATGTGATGACAATGGCATGGAGCATTGTGATGCCAAGGGTCATGGAGCTGTGTGATAACAAATGTCATGGAGGAGTTTGATGACAAGGGCATGGTGCATTGTGATGAGAAGGGCAGGGAGCATTGTGATGACAGGTGTTATGGAACATTGTGATGTCAGGGCTCATGGAGCATTATGATGATATGGGCATGGAGCATGGTGATGACAGGTGTCATGGAACAGTGTGAGATGACAAGTGTTTTGAGCATTGTGATGACAAACATCTTGGATCATTGAGATGACAAGGGCATGGAGTAGTGTGATGACAGGCATCATGGAGCATTGTGATGAGTGTGTTATGGAACATTGTGATCACAAGGGTTTGGAGCATAGTGATGACAGAGGTCATGGATCATGTTGATTTCAAGGAGCATGGAACATTGTGATGACAAGGGCATGAAGCAATATGATCCCAAGTTTCAGGGAGGATTGTTATGACAATGGTAATGGAGTATTGTGATGAGAATCACATGGAGCACCGTGATGACAAGGTCATGTAGCATTTTGCTGACAAAGGCATGGAGCATTGTGATGACAAGTGTCATGGAACATTGTGATAACAGGGGTCATAGAGCATTAGGATGACAAGAGCATGGAGCATTTTGATGAGAAGAGTCATGGAGCATTTTGATGACAAGAGCCTCAGATCATTGTGTTGTCAGGGGCCATTGAGCGTTGTGATGACAGTGGTCATGTAGGATTGGGCTGAAAATGTTCTTGGAGCATTGTGAACACAAGGGAATGGAGCATTGTGGTGACAATATCGTGGAGCATTGTGATGAGATGACCATGGAGTCTTTTGATGACAAGTCTCATGGTGCAAGCTGATGGAAAGGGGCATGGAGCATTGTGATTACAGTTGTCTTGGAGCATTGTGATGACAAGAGCATGGAGCATTGTGATGACAAGAGCATGGAGCATTGTGATAAGAAGTCCATGGAACATTCTGATGACCTGCATCATGGAGCTTTGTGATGACAATGGCAAGAGGCATTGTGATTAGAGGGATCTTGGAGCATTGTGATGAAAAGGGCATGGATCATTGTGATGACAAAGGCATGGAGCCTTGTCATGACAGGGTTCAAGGAGCATACTGACAACAAGTGTCAGGGAGCATTGTGATGACAAGTGTCATGGAGCACTCTGATGACAAGCGTCATGGAGCCTTGTGATAACCGGGGTCTTGGAGCATTGTGATGAAAAGTGAATGCATCATTGTGATGAAACAGGCATGGTGCCTTGTCATGACAGGGTTCAAGGAGCACCCTGACGACAAGTGTCAGGGAGCATTGTGATGAAAAGTGTATTGAGCATTGTGATGACAAAGGTCATGGAGCATTGTGATGAGAAGTCCATGGATAATTGGGATGACGAGCGTCATGGGGCGTTGTGATGACAAGTGTTATGGAACATTGTGATCACTAGGGTTTGGAGCATTGTGATGACAGAGGCCATGGAGCATTTTGATTTCATTGTGAAGAGAAAATCATGAAGCATTATGATGAAGGGCATGGTGCATTGTGATGATAGCGTTCATGGAGCACTGAGATGAAAAGTGTCATGGAGCATTGTTATGACAGGGGTCTTGGAGCATTGTGATGACAAAGGCATGGAGCATTGTGATGAGAAGGCCAAGGAGAATACTGATGACATGCGTCATGGAGTTTCGTGATGACCAGGGCATAGAGCATTTTGATTACAGGGGTCTTGGAGCATTGAGATGAAAAGGGGCATGGAGCATTGTGATTACAGGGGTAATGGAGCATTGTGATGACAAGTGAATCGAGCATTGTGATGAAAAAGGCATGGATCCTATTCATGACAGGATTCAAGGAGCATTCCGAAGACAACTGTCAGGGAGCATTGTGATGACAAGTGTATTGAGCATTGTGATGACAAAGGTCATGGAGCATTGAGATGACAAGGGCATGGAGTATTGTGATGACAGGCTTCATGGAGCGTTGTGATGACAAGTGTTATGGAACATTGTGATCACACGGGTTTGGAGCAATGCGATGACAGAGTTCATGGTTCATATTGATTTCAAGGAGCATGGATCTTTGTGATGACAAGGGCATGAAGCAATGTGATCCCAAGATGCATGGAGGATCGTGATGACAATGGTAATGGAGGAATATGATGACAAGCGCATGGAGCATTGTGATGAAAAGGCCATGTAGCGTTTTGCTGACAAAGGCATGGAGCATTGTGATGACAAGTGTCATGGAGCACTGTGATGACAAACATCACGTAGCATTGTGATTACAGGGGTCATGGAGCATTGGGATGACACGGCCAAGGATCATTGTGTTGACAAGTGTTATGGAGAATTTTGATGACAAGAGTGCCGGATCATTGTGTTGTCAGGTGTCATGGAGCGTTGTGATGACAGTG
Organism: Mesoplodon densirostris; assembly: GCF_025265405.1. Classification (NCBI taxonomy): domain Eukaryota; kingdom Metazoa; phylum Chordata; class Mammalia; order Artiodactyla; family Ziphiidae; genus Mesoplodon; species Mesoplodon densirostris. The sequence goes on from NC_082682.1 coordinate 7,432,726, forward strand.
GTCATGGAGCATTGGGATGACAAGGGTCATGGAGCATTGTGATCATAAGGTCATGGAGCATTGGGTTGAAAATGTTCATGGAGTATTGTGATGAGTGTTGTCATGGAGCATTGTTATGACGGGTGTAATGGATCATTGTGATGAAAAGGGCATGGAACATAGGTCTATAAAATTTCATGGATTATTGTGATGACAGTGGGTATGGAGCATTGTGATGACAAGGGCTCGGAACACTGTGATACATGGGTCATGGAGGATTGTAATGACATGGGCATGGAGCATTGTGATGAGAAGGGCATCGAGAATTGTGATGACAAGCGTCATGGAGCTTTGTGATGACAAGGACATGGAGCAATATGATGAGACGTTTCAGGGAGCATGTGATGACAATGGCATGGAGCATTGTGATGCCAAGGGTCATGGAGCTGTGTGATAACAAATGTCATGGAGGAGTTTGATGACAAGGGCATGGTGCATTGTGATGAGAAGGGCAGGGAGCATTGTGATGACAGGTGTTATGGAACATTGTGATCTCAGGGCTCATGGAGCATTATGATGATATGGGCATGGAGCATGGTGATGACAGGTGTCATGGAACAGTGTGAGATGACAAGTGTTTTGAGCATTGTGATGACAAACATCTTGGATCATTGAGATGACAAGGGCATGGAGTAGTGTGATGACAGGCATCATGGAGCATTGTGATGAGTGTGTTATGGAACATTGTGATCACAAGGGTTTGGAGCATAGTGATGACAGAGGTCATGGATCATGTTGATTTCAAGGAGCATGGAACATTGTGATGACAAGGGCATGAAGCAATATGATCCCAAGTTTCAGGGAGGATTGTTATGACAATGGTAATGGAGTATTGTGATGAGAATCACATGGAGCACCGTGATGACAAGGTCATGTAGCATTTTGCTGACAAAGGCATGGAGCATTGTGATGACAAGTGTCATGGAACATTGTGATAACAGGGGTCATAGAGCATTAGGATGACAAGAGCATGGAACATTTTGATGAGAAGAGTCATGGAGCATTTTGATGACAAGAGCCTCAGATCATTGTGTTGTCAGGGGCCATTGAGCGTTGTGATGACAGTGGTCATGTAGGATTGGGCTGAAAATGTTCTTGGAGCATTGTGAACACAAGGGAATGGAGCATTGTGGTGACAATATCGTGGAGCATTGTGATGAGATGACCATGGAGTCTTTTGATGACAAGTCTCATGGTGCAAGCTGATGGAAAGGGGCATGGAGCATTGTGATTACAGTTGTCTTGGAGCATTGTGATGACAAGAGCATGGAACATTGTGATGAGAAGTCCATGGAACATTCTGATGACCTGCATCATGGAGCTTTGCGATGACAATGGCAAGAGGCATTGTGATTAGAGGGATCTTGGAGCATTGTGATGAAAACGGCATGGATCATTGTGATGACAAAGGCATGGAGCCTTGTCATGACAGGGTTCAAGGAGCATACTGACAACAAGTGTCAGGGAGCATTGTGATGACAAGTGTCATGGAGCACTCTGATGACAAGCGTCATGGAGCCTTGTGATAACCGGGGTCTTGGAGCATTGTGATGAAAAGTGAATGCATCATTGTGATGAAAAAGGCATGGTGCCTTGTCATGACAGGGTTCAAGGAGCACCCTGACGACAAGTGTCAGGGAGCATTGTGATGAAAAGTGTATTGAGCATTGTGATGAGAAGTCCATGGATAATTGGGATGACGAGCGTCATGGGGCGTTGTGATGACAAGTGTTATGGAACATTGTGATCACAAGGGTTTGGAGCATTGTGATGACAGAGGCCATGGAGCATTTTGATTTCATTGTGAAGAGAAAATCATGAAGCATTATGATGAAGGGCATGGTGCATTGTGATGATAGCGTTCATGGAGCACTGAGATGAAAAGTGTCATGGAGCATTGTTATGACAGGGGTCTTGGAGCATTGTGATGACAAGGGCATGGAGCATTGTGATGAGAAGGCCAAGGAGAATACTGATGACATGCGTCATGGAGTTTCGTGATGACCAGGGCATAGAGCATTTTGATTACAGGGGTCTTGGAGCATTGAGATGGAAAGGGGCATGGAGCATTGTGATTACAGGGGTAATGGAGCATTGTGATGACAAGTGAATCGAGCATTGTGATGAAAAAGGCATGGATCCTATTCATGACAGGATTCAAGGAGCATTCCGAAGACAACTGTCAGGGAGCATTGTGATGACAAGTGTATTGAGCATTGTGATGACAAAGGTCATGGAGCATTGAGATGACAAGGGCATGGAGTATTGTGATGACAGGCTTCATGGAGCGTTGTGATGACAAGTGTTATGGAACATTGTGATCACACGGGTTTGGAGCAATGCGATGACAGAGTTCATGGTTCATATTGATTTCAAGGAGCATGGATCTTTGTGATGACAAGGGCATGAAGCAATGTGATCCCAAGATGCATGGAGGATCGTGATGATAATGATAATGGAGGAATATGATGACAAGCGCATGGAGCATTGTGATGAAAAGGCCATGTAGCGTTTTGCTGACAAAGGCATGGAGCATTGTGATGACAAGTGTCATGGAGCACTGTGATGACAAACATCACGTAGCATTGTGATTACAGGGGTCATGGAGCATTGGGATGACACGGCCAAGGATCATTGTGTTGACAAGTGTTATGGAGAATTTTGATGACAAGAGTGCCGGATCATTGTGTTGTCAGGTGTCATGGAGCGTTGTGATGACAGTGGTCATGGAGCATTGGGATGACAAGGGTCATGGAGCATTGTGATCATAAGGTCATGGAGCATTGGGTTGAAAATGTTCATGGAGTATTGTGATGAGTGTTGTCATGGAGCATTTTTATGACGGGTGTAATGGATCATTGTGATGAAAAGGGCATGGAACATAGGTCTATAAAATTTCATGGATTATTGTGATGACAGTGGGTATGGAGCATTGTGATGACAAGGGCTCGGAACACTGTGATACATGGGTCATGGAGGATTGTAATGACATGGGCATGGAGCATTGTGATGAGAAGGGCATCGAGAATTGTGATGACAAGCGTCATGGAGCTTTGTGATGACAAGGACATGGAGCAATATGATGAGACGTTTCAGGGAGCATGTGATGACAATGGCATGGAGCATTGGGATGCCAAGGGTCATGGAGCTGTGTGATAACAAATGTCATGGAGGAGTTTGATGACAAGGGCATGGTGCATTGTGATGAGAAGGGCAGGGAGCATTGTGATGACAGGTGTTATGGAACATTGTGATGTCAGGGCTCATGGAGCATTATGATGATATGGGCATGGAGCATGGTGATGACAGGTGTCATGGAACAGTGTGAGATGACAAGTGTTTTGAGCATTGTGATGACAAACATCTTGGATCATTGAGATGACAAGGGCATGGAGTAGTGTGATGACAGGCATCATGGAGCATTGTGATGAGTGTGTTATGGAACATTGTGATCACAAGGGTTTGGAGCATAGTGATGACAGAGGTCATGGATCATGTTGATTTCAAGGAGCATGGAACATTGTGATGACAAGGGCATGAAGCAATATGATCCCAAGTTTCAGGGAGGATTGTTATGACAATGGTAATGGAGTATTGTGATGAGAATCACATGGAGCACCGTGATGACAAGGTCATGTAGCATTTTGCTGACAAAGGCATGGAGCATTGTGATGACAAGTGTCATGGAACATTGTGATAACAGGGGTCATAGAGCATTAGGATGACAAGAGCATGGAGCATTTTGATGAGAAGAGTCATGGAGCATTTTGATGACAAGAGCCTCAGATCATTGTGTTGTCAGGGGCCATTGAGCGTTGTGATGACAGTGGTCATGTAGGATTGGGCTGAAAATGTTCTTGGAGCATTGTGAACACAAGGGAATGGAGCATTGTGGTGACAATATCGTGGAGCATTGTGATGAGATGACCATGGAGTCTTTTGATGACAAGTCTCATGGTGCAAGCTGATGGAAAGGGGCATGGAGCATTGTGATTACAGTTGTCTTGGAGCATTGTGATGACAAGAGCATGGAACATTGTGATGAGAAGTCCATGGAACATTCTGATGACCTGCATCATGGAGCTTTGCGATGACAATGGCAAGAGGCATTGTGATTAGAGGGATCTTGGAGCATTGTGATGAAAAGGGCATGGATCATTGTGATGACAAAGGCATGGAGCCTTGTCATGACAGGGTTCAAGGAGCATACTGACAACAAGTGTCAGGGAGCATTGTGATGACAAGTGTCATGGAGCACTCTGATGACAAGCGTCATGGAGCCTTGTGATAACCGGGGTCTTGGAGCATTGTGATGAAAAGTGAATGCATCATTGTGATGAAAAAGGCATGGTGCCTTGTCATGACAGGGTTCAAGGAGCACCCTGACGACAAGTGTCAGGGAGCATTGTGATGAAAAGTGTATTGAGCATTGTGATGAGAAGTCCATGGATAATTGGGATGACGAGCGTCATGGGGCGTTGTGATGACAAGTGTTATGGAACATTGTGATCACAAGGGTTTGGAGCATTGTGATGACAGAGGCCATGGAGCATTTTGATTTCATTGTGAAGAGAAAATCATGAAGCATTATGATGAAGGGCATGGTGCATTGTGATGATAGCGTTCATGGAGCACTGAGATGAAAAGTGTCATGGAGCATTGTTATGACAGGGGTCTTGGAGCATTGTGATGACAAGGGCATGGAGCATTGTGATGAGAAGGCCAAGAATACTGATGACATGCGTCATGGAGTTTCGTGATGACCAGGGCATAGAGCATTTTGATTACAGGGGTCTTGGAGCATTGAGATGGAAAGGGGCATGGAGCATTGTGATTACAGGGGTAATGGAGCATTGTGATGACAAGTGAATCGAGCATTGTGATGAAAAAGGCATGGATCCTATTCATGACAGGATTCAAGGAGCATTCAGAAGACAACTGTCAGGGAGCATTGTGATGACAAGTGTATTGAGCATTGTGATGACAAAGGTCATGGAGCATTGAGATGACAAGGGCATGGAGTATTGTGATGACAGGCTTCATGGAGCGTTGTGATGACAAGTGTTATGGAACATTGTGATCACACGGGTTTGGAGCAATGCGATGACAGAGTTCATGGTTCATATTGATTTCAAGGAGCATGGATCTTTGTGATGACAAGGGCATGAAGCAATGTGATCCCAAGATGCATGGAGGATCGTGATGATAATGGTAATGGAGGAATATGATGACAAGCGCATGGAGCATTGTGATGAAAAGGCCATGTAGCGTTTTGCTGACAAAGGCATGGAGCATTGTGATGACAAGTGTCATGGAGCACTGTGATGACAAACATCACGTAGCATTGTGATTACAGGGGTCATGGAGCATTGGGATGACACGGCCAAGGATCATTGTGTTGACAAGTGTTATGGAGAATTTTGATGACAAGAGTGCCGGATCATTGTGTTGTCAGGTGTCATGGAGCGTTGTGATGACAGTGGTCATGGAGCATTGGGATGACAAGGGTCATGGAGCATTGTGATCATAAGGTCATGGAGCATTGGGTTGAAAATGTTCATGGAGTATTGTGATGAGTGTTGTCATGGAGCATTTTTATGACGGGTGTAATGGATCATTGTGATGAAAAGGGCATGGAACATAGGTCTATAAAATTTCATGGATTATTGTGATGACAGTGGGTATGGAGCATTGTGATGACAAGGGCTCGGAACACTGTGATACATGGGTCATGGAGGATTGTAATGACATGGGCATGGAGCATTGTGATGAGAAGGGCATCGAGAATTGTGATGACAAGCGTCATGGAGCTTTGTGATGACAAGGACATGGAGCAATATGATGAGACGTTTCAGGGAGCATGTGATGACAATGGCATGGAGCATTGGGATGCCAAGGGTCATGGAGCTGTGTGATAACAAATGTCATGGAGGAGTTTGATGACAAGGGCATGGTGCATTGTGATGAGAAGGGCAGGGAGCATTGTGATGACAGGTGTTATGGAACATTGTGATGTCAGGGCTCATGGAGCATTATGATGATATGGGCATGGAGCATGGTGATGACAGGTGTCATGGAACAGTGTGAGATGACAAGTGTTTTGAGCATTGTGATGACAAACATCTTGGATCATTGAGATGACAAGGGCATGGAGTAGTGTGATGACAGGCATCATGGAGCATTGTGATGAGTGTGTTATGGAACATTGTGATCACAAGGGTTTGGAGCATAGTGATGACAGAGGTCATGGATCATGTTGATTTCAAGGAGCATGGAACATTGTGATGACAAGGGCATGAAGCAATATGATCCCAAGTTTCAGGGAGGATTGTTATGACAATGGTAATGGAGTATTGTGATGAGAATCACATGGAGCACCGTGATGACAAGGTCATGTAGCATTTTGCTGACAAAGGCATGGAGCATTGTGATGACAAGTGTCATGGAACATTGTGATAACAGGGGTCATAGAGCATTAGGATGACAAGAGCATGGAGCATTTTGATGAGAAGAGTCATGGAGCATTTTGATGACAAGAGCCTCAGATCATTGTGTTGTCAGGGGCCATTGAGCGTTGTGATGACAGTGGTCATGTAGGATTGGGCTGAAAATGTTCTTGGAGCATTGTGAACACAAGGGAATGGAGCATTGTGGTGACAATATCGTGGAGCATTGTGATGAGATGACCATGGAGTCTTTTGATGACAAGTCTCATGGTGCCAGCTGATGGAAAGGGGCATGGAGCATTGTGATTACAGTTGTCTTGGAGCATTGTGATGACAAGAGCATGGAGCATTGTGATGACAAGAGCATGGAGCATTGTGATAAGAAGTCCATGGAACATTCTGATGACCTGCATCATGGAGCTTTGCGATGACAATGGCAAGAGGCATTGTGATTAGAGGGATCTTGGAGCATTGTGATGAAAAGGGCATGGATCATTGTGATGACAAAGGCATGGAGCCTTGTCATGACAGGGTTCAAGGAGCATACTGACAACAAGTGTCAGGGAGCATTGTGATGACAAGTGTCATGGAGCACTCTGATGACAAGCGTCATGGAGCCTTGTGATAACCGGGGTCTTGGAGCATTGTGATGAAAAGTGAATGCATCATTGTGATGAAACAGGCATGGTGCCTTGTCATGACAGGGTTCAAGGAGCACCCTGACGACAAGTGTCAGGGAGCATTGTGATGAAAAGTGTATTGAGCATTGTGATGACCAAGGTCATGGAGCATTGTGATGAGAAGTCCATGGATAATTGGGATGACGAGCGTCATGGGGCGTTGTGATGACAAGTGTTATGGAACATTGTGATCACAAGGGTTTGGAGCATTGTGATGACAGAGGCCATGGAGCATTTTGATTTCATTGTGAAGAGAAAATCATGAAGCATTATGATGAAGGGCATGGTGCATTGTGATGATAGCGTTCATGGAGCACTGAGATGAAAAGTGTCATGGAGCATTGTTATGACAGGGGTCTTGGAGCATTGTGATGACAAGGGCATGGAGCATTGTGATGAGAAGGCCAAGGAGAATACTGATGACATGCGTCATGGAGTTTCGTGATGACCAGGGCATAGAGCATTTTGATTACAGGGGTCTTGGAGCATTGAGATGAAAAGGGGCATGGAGCATTGTGATTACAGGGGTAATGGAGCATTGTGATGACAAGTGAATCGAGCATTGTGATGAAAAAGGCATGGATCCTATTCATGACAGGATTCAAGGAGCATTCCGAAGACAACTGTCAGGGAGCATTGTGATGACAAGTGTATTGAGCATTGTGATGACAAAGGTCATGGAGCATTGAGATGACAAGGGCATGGAGTATTGTGATGACAGGCTTCATGGAGCGTTGTGATGACAAGTGTTATGGAACATTGTGATCACACGGGTTTGGAGCAATGCGATGACAGAGTTCATGGTTCATATTGATTTCAAGGAGCATGGATCTTTGTGATGACAAGGGCATGAAGCAATGTGATCCCAAGATGCATGGAGGATCGTGATGACAATGGTAATGGAGGAATATGATGACAAGCGCATGGAGCATTGTGATGAAAAGGCCATGTAGCGTTTTGCTGACAAAGGCATGGAGCATTGTGATGACAAGTGTCATGGAGCACTGTGATGACAAACATCACGTAGCATTGTGATTACAGGGGTCTTGGAGCATTGGGATGACACGGCCAAGGATCATTGTGTTGACAAGTGTTATGGAGAATTTTGATGACAAGAGTGCCGGATCATTGTGTTGTCAGGTGTCATGGAGCGTTGTGATGACAGTGGTCATGGAGCATTGGGATGACAAGGGTCATGGAGCATTGTGATCATAATGTCATGGAGCATTGGGTTGAAAATGTTCATGGAGTATTGTGATGAGTGTTGTCATGGAGCATTGTTATGACGGGTGTAATGGATCATTGTGATGAAAAGGGCATGGAACATAGGTCTATAAAATTTCATGGATTATTGTGATGACAGTGGGTATGGAGCATTGTGATGACAAGGGCTCGGAACACTGTGTTACATGGGTCATGGAGGATTGTAATGACATGGGCATGGAGCATTGTGATGAGAAGGGCATCGAGAATTGTGATGACAAGCGTCATGGAGCTTTGTGATGACAAGGACATGGAGCAATATGATGAGACGTTTCAGGGAGCATGTGATGACAATGGCATGGAGCATTGTGATGCCAAGGGTCATGGAGCTGTGTGATAACAAATGTCATGGAGGAGTTTGATGACAAGGGCATGGTGCATTGTGATGAGAAGGGCAGGGAGCATTGTGATGACAGGTGTTATGGAACATTGTGATCTCAGGGCTCATGGAGCATTATGATGATATGGGCATGGAGCATGGTGATGACAGGTGTCATGGAACAGTGTGAGATGACAAGTGTATTGAACATTGTGATGACAAACATCTTGGATCATTGAGATGACAAGGGCATGGAGTAGTGTGATGACAGGCATCATGGAGCATTGTGATGAGTGTGTTATGGAACATTGTGATCACAAGGGTTTGGAGCATAGTGATGACAGAGGTCATGGATCATGTTGATTTCAAGGAGCATGGAACATTGTGATGACAAGGGCATGAAGCAATATGATCCCAAGTTTCAGGGAGGATTGTTATGACAATGGTAATGGAGTATTGTGATGAGAATCACATGGAGCACCGTGATGACAAGGTCATGTAGCATTTTGCTGACAAAGGCATGGAGCATTGTGATGACAAGTGTCATGGAACATTGTGATAACAGGGGTCATAGAGCATTAGGATGACAAGAGCATGGAACATTTTGATGAGAAGAGTCATGGAGCATTTTGATGACAAGAGCCTCAGATCATTGTGTTGTCAGGGGCCATTGAGCGTTGTGATGACAGTGGTCATGTAGGATTGGGCTGAAAATGTTTTTGGAGCATTGTGAACACAAGGGAATGGAGCATTGTGGTGACAATATCGTGGAGCATTGTGATGAGATGACCATGGAGTCTTTTGATGACAAGTCTCATGGTGCAAGCTGATGGAAAGGGGCATGGAGCATTGTGATTACAGTTGTCTTGGAGCATTGTGATGACAAGAGCATGGAACATTGTGATGAGAAGTCCATGGAACATTCTGATGACCTGCATCATGGAGCTTTGCGATGACAATGGCAAGAGGCATTGTGATTAGAGGGATCTTGGAGCATTGTGATGAAAAGGGCATGGATCATTGTGATGACAAAGGCATGGAGCCTTGTCATGACCGGGTTCAAGGAGCATACTGACAACAAGTGTCAGGGAGCATTGTGATGACAAGTGTCATGGAGCACTCTGATGACAAGCGTCATGGAGCCTTGTGATAACCGGGGTCTTGGAGCATTGTGATGAAAAGTGAATGCATCATTGTGATGAAAAAGGCATGGTGCCTTGTCATGACAGGGTTCAAGGAGCACCCTGACGACAAGTGTCAGGGAGCATTGTGATGAAAAGTGTATTGAGCATTGTGATGAGAAGTCCATGGATAATTGGGATGACGAGCGTCATGGGGCGTTGTGATGACAAGTGTTATGGAACATTGTGATCACAAGGGTTTGGAGCATTGTGATGACAGAGGCCATGGAGCATTTTGATTTCATTGTGAAGAGAAAATCATGAAGCATTATGATGAAGGGCATGGTGCATTGTGATGATAGCGTTCATGGAGCACTGAGATGAAAAGTGTCATGGAGCATTGTTATGACAGGGGTCTTGGAGCATTGTGATGACAAGGGCATGGAGCATTGTGATGAGAAGGCCAAGGAGAATACTGATGACATGCGTCATGGAGTTTCGTGATGACCAGGGCATAGAGCATTTTGATTACAGGGGTCTTGGAGCATTGAGATGAAAAGGGACATGGAGCATTGTGATTACAGGGGTAATGGAGCATTGTGATGACAAGTGAATCGAGCATTGTGATGAAAAAGGCATGGATCCTATTCATGACAGGATTCAAGGAGCATTCCGAAGACAACTGTCAGGGAGCATTGTGATGACAAGTGTATTGAGCATTGTGATGACAAAGGTCATGGAGCATTGAGATGACAAGGGCATGGAGTATTGTGATGACAGGCATCATGGAGCATTGTGATGAGTGTGTTATGGAACATTGTGATCACAAGGGTTTGGAGCATAGTGATGACAGAGGTCATGGATCATGTTGATTTCAAGGAGCATGGAACATTGTGATGACAAGGGCATGAAGCAATATGATCCCAAGTTTCAGGGAGGATTGTTATGACAATGGTAATGGAGTATTGTGATGAGAATCACATGGAGCACCGTGATGACAAGGTCATGTAGCATTTTGCTGACAAAGGCATGGAGCATTGTGATGACAAGTGTCATGGAACATTGTGATAACAGGGGTCATAGAGCATTAGGATGACAAGAGCATGGAGCATTTTGATGAGAAGAGTCATGGAGCATTTTGATGACAAGAGCCTCAGATCATTGTGTTGTCAGGGGCCATTGAGCGTTGTGATGACAGTGGTCATGTAGGATTGGGCTGAAAATGTTCTTGGAGCATTGTGAACACAAGGGAATGGAGCATTGTGGTGACAATATCGTGGAGCATTGTGATGAGATGACCATGGAGTCTTTTGATGACAAGTCTCATGGTGCAAGCTGATGGAAAGGGGCATGGAGCATTGTGATTACAGTTGTCTTGGAGCATTGTGATGACAAGAGCATGGAGCATTGTGATGACAAGAGCATGGAGCATTGTGATAAGAAGTCCATGGAACATTCTGATGACCTGCATCATGGAGCTTTGCGATGACAATGGCAAGAGGCATTGTGATTAGAGGGATCTTGGAGCATTGTGATGAAAAGGGCATGGATCATTGTGATGACAAAGGCATGGAGCCTTGTCATGACAGGGTTCAAGGAGCATACTGACAACAAGTGTCAGGGAGCATTGTGATGACAAGTGTCATGGAGCACTCTGATGACAAGCGTCATGGAGCCTTGTGATAACCGGGGTCTTGGAGCATTGTGATGAAAAGTGAATGCATCATTGTGATGAAACAGGCATGGTGCCTTGTCATGACAGGGTTCAAGGAGCACCCTGACGACAAGTGTCAGGGAGCATTGTGATGAAAAGTGTATTGAGCATTGTGATGACAAAGGTCATGGAGCATTGTGATGAGAAGTCCATGGATAATTGGGATGACGAGCGTCATGGGGCGTTGTGATGACAAGTGTTATGGAACATTGTGATCACAAGGGTTTGGAGCATTGTGATGACAGAGGCCATGGAGCATTTTGATTTCATTGTGAAGAGAAAATCATGAAGCATTATGATGAAGGGCATGGTGCATTGTGATGATAGCGTTCATGGAGCACTGAGATGAAAAGTGTCATGGAGCATTGTTATGACAGGGGTCTTGGAGCATTGTGATGACAAAGGCATGTAGCATTGTGATGAGAAGGCCAAGGAGAATACTGATGACATGCGTCATGGAGCTTCGTGATGACCAGGGCATAGAGCATTTTGATTACAGGGGTCTTGGAGCATTGAGATGAAAAGGGACATGGAGCATTGTGATTACAGGGGTAATGGAGCATTGTGATGACAAGTGAATCGAGCATTGTGATGAAAAAGGCATGGATCCTATTCATGACAGGATTCAAGGAGCATTCCGAAGACAACTGTCAGGGAGCATTGTGATGACAAGTGTATTGAGCATTGTGATGACAAAGGTCATGGAGCATTGAGATGACAAGGGCATGGAGTATTGTGATGACAGGCTTCATGGACCGTTGTGATGACAAGTGTTATGGAACATTGTGATCACACTGGTTTGGAGCAATGCGATGACAGAGTTCATGGTTCATATTGATTTCAAGGATCATGGATCTTTGTGATGACAAGGGCATGAAGCAATGTGATCCCAAGATGCATGGAGGATCGTGATGACAATGGTAATGGAGGAATATGATGACAAGCGCATGGAGCATTGTGATGAAAAGGCCATGTAGCGTTTTGCTGACAAAGGCATGGAGCATTGTGATGACAAGTGTCATGGAGCACTGTGATGACAAACATCACGTAGCATTGTGATTACAGGGGTCTTGGAGCATTGGGATGACACGGCCAAGGATCATTGTGTTGACAAGTGTTATGGAGAATTTTGATGACAAGAGTGCCGGATCATTGTGTTGTCAGGTGTCATGGAGCGTTGTGATGACAGTGGTCATGGAGCATTGGGATGACAAGGGTCATGGAGCATTGTGATCATAAGGTCATGGAGCATTGGGTTGAAAATGTTCATGGAGTATTGTGATGAGTGTTGTCATGGAGCATTGTTATGACGGGTGTAATGGATCATTGTGATGAAAAGGGCATGGAACATAGGTCTATAAAATTTCATGGATTATTGTGATGACAGTGGGTATGGAGCATTGTGATGACAAGGGCTCGGAACACTGTGATACATGGGTCATGGAGGATTGTAATGACATGGGCATGGAGCATTGTGATGAGAAGGGCATCGAGAATTGTGATGACAAGCGTCATGGAGCTTTGTGATGACAAGGACATGGAGCAATATGATGAGACGTTTCAGGGAGCATGTGATGACAATGGCATGGAGCATTGTGATGCCAAGGGTCATGGAGCTGTGTGATAACAAATGTCATGGAGGAGTTTGATGACAAGGGCATGGTGCATTGTGATGAGAAGGGCAGGGAGCATTGTGATGACAGGTGTTATGGAACATTGTGATGTCAGGGCTCATGGAGCATTATGATGATATGGGCATGGAGCATGGTGATGACAGGTGTCATGGAACAGTGTGAGATGACAAGTGTTTTGAGCATTGTGATGACAAACATCTTGGATCATTGAGATGACAAGGGCATGGAGTAGTGTGATGACAGGCATCATGGAGCATTGTGATGAGTGTGTTATGGAACATTGTGATCACAAGGGTTTGGAGCATAGTGATGACAGAGGTCATGGATCATGTTGATTTCAAGGAGCATGGAACATTGTGATGACAAGGGCATGAAGCAATATGATCCCAAGTTTCAGGGAGGATTGTTATGACAATGGTAATGGAGTATTGTGATGAGAATCACATGGAGCACCGTGATGACAAGGTCATGTAGCATTTTGCTGACAAAGGCATGGAGCATTGTGATGACAAGTGTCATGGAACATTGTGATAACAGGGGTCATAGAGCATTAGGATGACAAGAGCATGGAGCATTTTGATGAGAAGAGTCATGGAGCATTTTGATGACAAGAGCCTCAGATCATTGTGTTGTCAGGGGCCATTGAGCGTTGTGATGACAGTGGTCATGTAGGATTGGGCTGAAAATGTTCTTGGAGCATTGTGAACACAAGGGAATGGAGCATTGTGGTGACAATATCGTGGAGCATTGTGATGAGATGACCATGGAGTCTTTTGATGACAAGTCTCATGGTGCAAGCTGATGGAAAGGGGCATGGAGCATTGTGATTACAGTTGTCTTGGAGCATTGTGATGACAAGAGCATGGAGCATTGTGATGACAAGAGCATGGAGCATTGTGATAAGAAGTCCATGGAACATTCTGATGACCTGCATCATGGAGCTTTGCGATGACAATGGCAAGAGGCATTGTGATTAGAGGGATCTTGGAGCATTGTGATGAAAAGGGCATGGATCATTGTGATGACAAAGGCATGGAGCCTTGTCATGACAGGGTTCAAGGAGCATACTGACAACAAGTGTCAGGGAGCATTGTGATGACAAGTGTCATGGAGCACTCTGATGACAAGAGTCATGGAGCCTTGTGATAACCGGGGTCTTGGAGCATTGTGATGAAAAGTGAATGCATCATTGTGATGAAACAGGCATGGTGCCTTGTCATGACAGGGTTCAAGGAGCACCCTGACGACAAGTGTCAGGGAGCATTGTGATGAAAAGTGTATTGAGCATTGTGATGACAAAGGTCATGGAGCATTGTGATGAGAAGTCCATGGATAATTGGGATGACGAGCGTCATGGGGCTTTGTGATGACAAGTGTTATGGAACATTGTGATCACAAGGGTTTGGAGCATTGTGATGACAGAGGCCATGGAGCATTTTGATTTCATTGTGAAGAGAAAATCATGAAGCATTATGATGAAGGGCATGGTGCATTGTGATGATAGCGTTCATGGAGCACTGAGATGAAAAGTGTCATGGAGCATTGTTATGACAGGGGTCTTGGAGCATTGTGATGACAAAGGCATGTAGCATTGTGATGAGAAGGCCAAGGAGAATACTGATGACATGCGTCATGGAGCTTCGTGATGACCAGGGCATAGAGCATTTTGATTACAGGGGTCTTGGAGCATTGAGATGAAAAGGGGCATGGAGCATTGTGATTACAGGGGTAATGGAGCATTGTGATGACAAGTGAATCGAGCATTGTGATGAAAAAGGCATGGATCCTATTCATGACAGGATTCAAGGAGCATTCCGAAGACAACTGTCAGGGAGCATTGTGATGACAAGTGTATTGAGCATTGTGATGACAAGGGTCATGGAGCATTGAGATGACAAGGGCATGGAGTATTGTGATGACAGGCTTCATGGAGCGTTGTGATGACAAGTGTTATGGAACATTGTGATCACACTGGTTTGGAGCAATGCGATGACAGAGTTCATGGTTCATATTGATTTCAAGGATCATGGATCTTTGTGATGACAAGGGCATGAAGCAATGTGATCCCAAGATGCATGGAGGATCGTGATGACAATGGTAATGGAGGAATATGATGACAAGCGCATGGAGCATTGTGATGAAAAGGCCATGTAGCGTTTTGCTGACAAAGGCATGGAGCATTGTGATGACAAGTGTCATGGAGCACTGTGATGACAAACATCACGTAGCATTGTGATTACAGGGGTCTTGGAGCATTGGGATGACACGGCCAAGGATCATTGTGTTGACAAGTGTTATGGAGAATTTTGATGACAAGAGTGCCGGATCATTGTGTTGTCAGGTGTCATGGAGCGTTGTGATGACAGTGGTCATGGAGCATTGGGATGACAAGGGTCATGGAGCATTGTGATCATAATGTCATGGAGCATTGGGTTGAAAATGTTCATGGAGTATTGTGATGAGTGTTGTCATGGAGCATTGTGATGACGGGTGTAATGGATCATTGTGATGAAAAGGGCATGGAACATAGGTCTATAAAATTTCATGGATTATTGTGATGACAGTGGGTATGGAGCATTGTGATGACAAGGGCTCGGAACACTGTGATACATGGGTCATGGAGGATTGTAATGACATGGGCATGGAGCATTGTGATGAGAAGGGCATCGAGAATTGTGATGACAAGCGTCATGGAGCTTTGTGATGACAAGGACATGGAGCAATATGATGAGACGTTTCAGGGAGCATGTGATGACAATGGCATGGAGCATTGTGATGCCAAGGGTCATGGAGCTGTGTGATAACAAATGTCATGGAGGAGTTTGATGACAAGGGCATGGTGCATTGTGATGAGAAGGGCAGGGAGCATTGTGATGACAGGTGTTATGGAACATTGTGATGTCAGGGCTCATGGAGCATTATGATGATATGGGCATGGAGCATGGTGATGACAGGTGTCATGGAACAGTGTGAGATGACAAGTGTTTTCAGCATTGTGATGACAAACATCTTGGATCATTGAGATGACAAGGGCATGGAGTAGTGTGATGACAGGCATCATGGAGCATTGTGATGAGTGTGTTATGGAACATTGTGATCACAAGGGTTTGGAGCATAGTGATGACAGAGGTCATGGATCATGTTGATTTCAAGGAGCATGGAACATTGTGATGACAAGGGCATGAAGCAATATGATCCCAAGTTTCAGGGAGGATTGTTATGACAATGGTAATGGAGTATTGTGATGAGAATCACATGGAGCACCGTGATGACAAGGTCATGTAGCATTTTGCTGACAAAGGCATGGAGCATTGTGATGACAAGTGTCATGTAACATTGTGATAACAGGGGTCATAGAGCATTAGGATGACAAGAGCATGGAACATTTTGATGAGAAGAGTCATGGAGCATTTTGATGACAAGAGCGTCAGATCATTGTGTTGTCAGGGGCCATTGAGCGTTGTGATGACAGTGGTCATGTAGGATTGGGCTGAAAATGTTCTTGGAGCATTGTGAACACAAGGGAATGGAGCATTGTGGTGACAATATCGTGGAGCATTGTGATGAGATGACCATGGAGTCTTTTGATGACAAGTCTCATGGTGCAAGCTGATGGAAAGGGGCATGAAGCATTGTGATTACAGTTGTCTTGGAGCATTGTGATGACAAGAGCATGGAACATTGTGATGAGAAGTCCATGGAACATTCTGATGACCTGCATCATGGAGCTTTGCGATGACAATGGCAAGAGGCATTGTGATTAAAGGGATCTTGGAGCATTGTGATGAAAAGGGCATGGATCATTGTGATGACAAAGGCATGGAGCCTTGTCATGACAGGGTTCAAGGAGCATACTGACAACAAGTGTCAGGGAGCATTGTGATGACAAGTGTCATGGAGCACTGTGATGACAAACATCACGTAGCATTGTGATTACAGGGGTCTTGGAGCATTGGGATGACACGGCCAAGGATCATTGTGTTGACAAGTGTTATGGAGAATTTTGATGACAAGAGTGCCGGATCATTGTGTTGTCAGGTGTCATGGAGCGTTGTGATGACAGTGGTCATGGAGCATTGGGATGACAAGGGTCATGGAGCATTGTGATCATAATGTCATGGAGCATTGGGTTGAAAATGTTCATGGAGTATTGTGATGAGTGTTGTCATGGAGCATTGTTATGACGGGTGTAATGGATCATTGTGATGAAAAGGGCATGGAACATAGGTCTATAAAATTTCATGGATTATTGTGATGACAGTGGGTATGGAGCATTGTGATGACAAGGGCTCGGAACACTGTGATACATGGGTCATGGAGGATTGTAATGACATGGGCATGGAGCATTGTGATGAGAAGGGCATCGAGAATTGTGATGACAAGCGTCATGGAGCTTTGTGATGACAAGGACATGGAGCAATATTATGAGACGTTTCAGGGAGCATGTGATGACAATGGCATGGAGCATTGTGATGCCAAGGGTCATGGAGCTGTGTGATAACAAATGTCATGGAGGAGTTTGATGACAAGGGCATGGTGCATTGTGATGAGAAGGGCAGGGAGCATTGTGATGACAGGTGTTATGGAACATTGTGATGTCAGGGCTCATGGAGCATTATGATGATATGGGCATGGAGCATGGTGATGACAGGTGTCATGGAACAGTGTGAGATGACAAGTGTTTTGAGCATTGTGATGACAAACATCTTGGATCATTGAGATGACAAGGGCATGGAGTAGTGTGATGACAGGCATCATGGAGCATTGTGATGAGTGTGTTATGGAACATTGTGATCACAAGGGTTTGGAGCATAGTGATGACAGAGGTCATGGATCATGTTGATTTCAAGGAGCATGGAACATTGTGATGACAAGGGCATGAAGCAATATGATCCCAAGTTTCAGGGAGGATTGTTATGACAATGGTAATGGAGTATTGTGATGAGAATCACATGGAGCACCGTGATGACAAGGTCATGTAGCATTTTGCTGACAAAGGCATGGAGCATTGTGATGACAAGTGTCATGTAACATTGTGATAACAGGGGTCATAGAGCATTAGGATGACAAGAGCATGGAACATTTTGATGAGAAGAGTCATGGAGCATTTTGATGACAAGAGCGTCAGATCATTGTGTTGTCAGGGGCCATTGAGCGTTGTGATGACAGTGGTCATGTAGGATTGGGCTGAAAATGTTCTTGGAGCATTGTGAACACAAGGGAATGGAGCATTGTGGTGACAATATCGTGGAGCATTGTGATGAGATGACCATGGAGTCTTTTGATGACAAGTCTCATGGTGCAAGCTGATGGAAAGGGGCATGAAGCATTGTGATTACAGTCGTCTTGGAGCATTGTGATGACAAGAGCATGGAACATTGTGATGAGAAGTCCATGGAACATTCTGATGACCTGCATCATGGAGCTTTGCGATGACAATGGCAAGAGGCATTGTGATTAAAGGGATCTTGGAGCATTGTGATGAAAAGGGCATCGATCATTGTGATGACAAAGGCATGGAGCCTTGTCATGACAGGGTTCAAGGAGCATACTGACAACAAGTGTCAGGGAGCATTGTGATGACAAGTGTCATGGAGCACTCTGATGACAAGCGTCATGGAGCCTTGTGATAACCGGGGTCTTGGAGCATTGTGATGAAAAGTGAATGCATCATTGTGATGAAAAAGGCATGGTGCCTTGTCATGACAGGGTTCAAGGAGCACCCTGACGACAAGTGTCAGGTAGCATTGTGATGAAAAGTGTATTGAGCATTGTGATGAGAAGTCCATGGATAATTGGGATGACGAGCGTCATGGGGCGTTGTGATGACAAGTGTTATGGAACATTGTGATCACAAGGGTTTGGAGCATTGTGATGACAGAGGCCATGGAGCATTTTGATTTCATTGTGAAGAGAAAATCATGAAGCATTATGATGAAGGGCATGGTGCATTGTGATGATAGCGTTCATGGAGCACTGAGATGAAAAGTGTCATGGAGCATTGTTATGACAGGGGTCTTGGAGCATTGTGATGACAAGGGCATGGAGCATTGTGATGAGAAGGCCAAGGACAATACTGATGACATGCGTCATGGAGTTTCGTGATGACCAGGGCATAGAGCATTTTGATTACAGGGGTCTTGGAGCATTGAGATGAAAAGGGACATGGAGCATTGTGATTACAGGGGTAATGGAGCATTGTGATGACAAGTGAATCGAGCATTGTGATGAAAAAGGCATGGATCCTATTCATGACAGGATTCAAGGAGCATTCCGAAGACAACTGTCAGGGAGCATTGTGATGACAAGTGTATTGAGCATTGTGATGACAAAGGTCATGGAGCATTGAGATGACAAGGGCATGGAGTATTGTGATGACAGGCTTCATGGAGCGTTGTGATGACAAGTGTTATGGAACATTGTGATCACACGGGTTTGGAGCAATGCGATGACAGAGTTCATGGTTCATATTGATTTCAAGGAGCATGGATCTTTGTGATGACAAGGGCATGAAGCAATGTGATCCCAAGATGCATGGAGGATCGTGATGACAATGGTAATGGAGGAATATGATGACAAGCGCATGGAGCATTGTGATGAAAAGGCCATGTAGCGTTTTGCTGACAAAGGCATGGAGCATTGTGATGACAAGTGTCATGGAGCACTGTGATGACAAACATCACGTAGCATTGTGATTACAGGGGTCATGGAGCATTGGGATGACACGGCCAAGGATCATTGTGTTGACAAGTGTTATGGAGAATTTTGATGACAAGAGTGCCGGATCATTGTGTTGTCAGGTGTCATGGAGCGTTGTGATGACAGTGGTCATGGAGCATTGGGATGACAAGGGTCATGGAGCATTGTGATCATAAGGTCATGGAGCATTGGGTTGAAAATGTTCATGGAGTATTGTGATGAGTGTTGTCATGGAGCATTGTTATGACGGGTGTAATGGATCATTGTGATGAAAAGGGCATGGAACATAGGTCTATAAAATTTCATGGATTATTGTGATGACAGTGGGTATGGAGCATTGTGATGACAAGGGCTCGGAACACTGTGATACATGGGTCATGGAGGATTGTAATGACATGGGCATGGAGCATTGTGATGAGAAGGGCATCGAGAATTGTGATGACAAGCGTCATGGAGCTTTGTGATGACAAGGACATGGAGCAATATGATGAGACGTTTCAGGGAGCATGTGATGACAATGGCATGGAGCATTGTGATGCCAAGGGTCATGGAGCTGTGTGATAACAAATGTCATGGAGGAGTTTGATGACAAGGGCATGGTGCATTGTGATGAGAAGGGCAGGGAGCATTGTGATGACAGGTGTTATGGAACATTGTGATGTCAGGGCTCATGGAGCATTATGATGATATGGGCATGGAGCATGGTGATGACAGGTGTCATGGAACAGTGTGAGATGACAAGTGTTTTGAGCATTGTGATGACAAACATCTTGGATCATTGAGATGACAAGGGCATGGAGTAGTGTGATGACAGGCATCATGGAGCATTGTGATGAGTGTGTTATGGAACATTGTGATCACAAGGGTTTGGAGCATAGTGATGACAGAGGTCATGGATCATGTTGATTTCAAGGAGCATGGAACATTGTGATGACAAGGGCATGAAGCAATATGATCCCAAGTTTCAGGGAGGATTGTTATGACAATGGTAATGGAGTATTGTGATGAGAATCACATGGAGCACCGTGATGACAAGGTCATGTAGCATTTTGCTGACAAAGGCATGGAGCATTGTGATGACAAGTGTCATGGAACATTGTGATAACAGGGGTCATAGAGCATTAGGATGACAAGAGCATGGAGCATTTTGATGAGAAGAGTCATGGAGCATTTTGATGACAAGAGCCTCAGATCATTGTGTTGTCAGGGGCCATTGAGCGTTGTGATGACAGTGGTCATGTAGGATTGGGCTGAAAATGTTCTTGGAGCATTGTGAACACAAGGGAATGGAGCATTGTGGTGACAATATCGTGGAGCATTGTGATGAGATGACCATGGAGTCTTTTGATGACAAGTCTCATGGTGCAAGCTGATGGAAAGGGGCATGGAGCATTGTGATTACAGTTGTCTTGGAGCATTGTGATGACAAGAGCATGGAGCATTGTGATGACAAGAGCATGGAGCATTGTGATAAGAAGTCCATGGAACATTCTGATGACCTGCATCATGGAGCTTTGCGATGACAATGGCAAGAGGCATTGTGATTAGAGGGATCTTGGAGCATTGTGATGAAAAGGGCATGGATCATTGTGATGACAAAGGCATGGAGCCTTGTCATGACAGGGTTCAAGGAGCATACTGACAACAAGTGTCAAGGAGCATTGTGATGACAAGTGTCATGGAGCACTCTGATGACAAGCGTCATGGAGCCTTGTGATAACCGGGGTCTTGGAGCATTGTGATGAAAAGTGAATGCATCATTGTGATGAAACAGGCATGGTGCCTTGTCATGACAGGGTTCAAGGAGCACCCTGACGACAAGTGTCAGGGAGCATTGTGATGAAAAGTGTATTGAGCATTGTGATGACAAAGGTCATGGAGCATTGTGATGAGAAGTCCATGGATAATTGGGATGACGAGCGTCATGGGGCTTTGTGATGACAAGTGTTATGGAACATTGTGATCACAAGGGTTTGGAGCATTGTGATGACAGAGGCCATGGAGCATTTTGATTTCATTGTGAAGAGAAAATCATGAAGCATTATGATGAAGGGCATGGTGCATTGTGATGATAGCGTTCATGGAGCACTGAGATGAAAAGTGTCATGGAGCATTGTTATGACAGGGGTCTTGGAGCATTGTGATGACAAAGGCATGGAGCATTGTGATGAGAAGGCCAAGGAGAATACTGATGACATGCGTCATGGAGTTTCGTGATGACCAGGGCATAGAGCATTTTGATTACAGGGGTCTTGGAGCATTGAGATGAAAAGGGGCATGGAGCATTGTGATTACAGGGGTAATGGAGCATTGTGATGACAAGTGAATCGAGCATTGTGATGAAAAAGGCATGGATCCTATTCATGACAGGATTCAAGGAGCATTCCGAAGACAACTGTCAGGGAGCATTGTGATGACAAGTGTATTGAGCATTGTGATGACAAAGGTCATGGAGCATTGAGATGACAAGGGCATGGAGTATTGTGATGACAGGCTTCATGGAGCGTTGTGATGACAAGTGTTATGGAACATTGTGATCACACGGGTTTGGAGCAATGCGATGACAGAGTTCATGGTTCATATTGATTTCAAGGAGCATGGATCTTTGTGATGACAAGGGCATGAAGCAATGTGATCCCAAGATGCATGGAGGATCGTGATGACAATGGTAATGGAGGAATATGATGACAAGCGCATGGAGCATTGTGATGAAAAGGCCATGTAGCGTTTTGCTGACAAAGGCATGGAGCATTGTGATGACAAGTGTCATGGAGCACTGTGATGACAAACATCACGTAGCATTGTGATTACAGGGGTCATGGAGCATTGGGATGACACGGCCAAGGATCATTGTGTTGACAAGTGTTATGGAGAATTTTGATGACAAGAGTGCCGGATCATTGTGTTGTCAGGTGTCATGGAGCGTTGTGATGACAGTGGTCATGGAGCATTGGGATGACAAGGGTCATGGAGCATTGTGATCATAAGGTCATGGAGCATTGGGTTGAAAATGTTCATGGAGTATTGTGATGAGTGTAGTCATGGAGCATTGTTATGACGGGTGTAATGGATCATTGTGATGAAAAGGGCATGGAACATAGGTCTATAAAATTTCATGGATTATTGTGATGACAGTGGGTATGGAGCATTGTGATGACAAGGGCTCGGAACACTGTGATACATGGGTCATGGAGGATTGTAATGACATGGGCATGGAGCATTGTGATGAGAAGGGCATCGAGAATTGTGATGACAAGCGTCATGGAGCTTTGTGATGACAAGGACATGGAGCAATATGATGAGACGTTTCAGGGAGCATGTGATGACAATGGCATGGAGCATTGTGATGCCAAGGGTCATGGAGCTGTGTGATAACAAATGTCATGGAGGAGTTTGATGACAAGGGCATGGTGCATTGTGATGAGAAGGGCAGGGAGCATTGTGATGACAGGTGTTATGGAACATTGTGATCTCAGGGCTCATGGAGCATTATGATGATATGGGCATGGAGCATGGTGATGACAGGTGTCATGGAACAGTGTGAGATGACAAGTGTTTTGAGCATTGTGATGACAAACATCTTGGATCATTGAGATGACAAGGGCATGGAGTAGTGTGATGACAGGCATCATGGAGCATTGTGATGAGTGTGTTATGGAACATTGTGATCACAAGGGTTTGGAGCATAGTGATGACAGAGGTCATGGATCATGTTGATTTCAAGGAGCATGGAACATTGTGATGACAAGGGCATGAAGCAATATGATCCCAAGTTTCAGGGAGGATTGTTATGACAATGGTAATGGAGTATTGTGATGAGAATCACATGGAGCACCGTGATGACAAGGTCATGTAGCATTTTGCTGACAAAGGCATGGAGCATTGTGATGACAAGTGTCATGGAACATTGTGATAACAGGGGTCATAGAGCATTAGGATGACAAGAGCATGGAACATTTTGATGAGAAGAGTCATGGAGCATTTTGATGACAAGAGCCTCAGATCATTGTGTTGTCAGGGGCCATTGAGCGTTGTGATGACAGTGGTCATGTAGGATTGGGCTGAAAATGTTCTTGGAGCATTGTGAACACAAGGGAATGGAGCATTGTGGTGACAATATCGTGGAGCATTGTGATGAGATGACCATGGAGTCTTTTGATGACAAGTCTCATGGTGCAAGCTGATGGAAAGGGGCATGGAGCATTGTGATTACAGTTGTCTTGGAGCATTGTGATGACAAGAGCATGGAACATTGTGATGAGAAGTCCATGGAACATTCTGATGACCTGCATCATGGAGCTTTGCGATGACAATGGCAAGAGGCATTGTGATTAGAGGGATCTTGGAGCATTGTGATGAAAACGGCATGGATCATTGTGATGACAAAGGCATGGAGCCTTGTCATGACAGGGTTCAAGGAGCATACTGACAACAAGTGTCAGGGAGCATTGTGATGACAAGTGTCATGGAGCACTCTGATGACAAGCGTCATGGAGCCTTGTGATAACCGGGGTCTTGGAGCATTGTGATGAAAAGTGAATGCATCATTGTGATGAAAAAGGCATGGTGCCTTGTCATGACAGGGTTCAAGGAGCACCCTGACGACAAGTGTCAGGGAGCATTGTGATGAAAAGTGTATTGAGCATTGTGATGAGAAGTCCATGGATAATTGGGATGACGAGCGTCATGGGGCGTTGTGATGACAAGTGTTATGGAACATTGTGATCACAAGGGTTTGGAGCATTGTGATGACAGAGGCCATGGAGCATTTTGATTTCATTGTGAAGAGAAAATCATGAAGCATTATGATGAAGGGCATGGTGCATTGTGATGATAGCGTTCATGGAGCACTGAGATGAAAAGTGTCATGGAGCATTGTTATGACAGGGGTCTTGGAGCATTGTGATGACAAGGGCATGGAGCATTGTGATGAGAAGGCCAAGGAGAATACTGATGACATGCGTCATGGAGTTTCGTGATGACCAGGGCATAGAGCATTTTGATTACAGGGGTCTTGGAGCATTGAGATGGAAAGGGGCATGGAGCATTGTGATTACAGGGGTAATGGAGCATTGTGATGACAAGTGAATCGAGCATTGTGATGAAAAAGGCATGGATCCTATTCATGACAGGATTCAAGGAGCATTCCGAAGACAACTGTCAGGGAGCATTGTGATGACAAGTGTATTGAGCATTGTGATGACAAAGGTCATGGAGCATTGAGATGACAAGGGCATGGAGTATTGTGATGACAGGCTTCATGGAGCGTTGTGATGACAAGTGTTATGGAACATTGTGATCACACGGGTTTGGAGCAATGCGATGACAGAGTTCATGGTTCATATTGATTTCAAGGAGCATGGATCTTTGTGATGACAAGGGCATGAAGCAATGTGATCCCAAGATGCATGGAGGATCGTGATGATAATGGTAATGGAGGAATATGATGACAAGCGCATGGAGCATTGTGATGAAAAGGCCATGTAGCGTTTTGCTGACAAAGGCATGGAGCATTGTGATGACAAGTGTCATGGAGCACTGTGATGACAAACATCACGTAGCATTGTGATTACAGGGGTCATGGAGCATTGGGATGACACGGCCAAGGATCATTGTGTTGACAAGTGTTATGGAGAATTTTGATGACAAGAGTGCCGGATCATTGTGTTGTCAGGTGTCATGGAGCGTTGTGATGACAGTGGTCATGGAGCATTGGGATGACAAGGGTCATGGAGCATTGTGATCATAAGGTCATGGAGCATTGGGTTGAAAATGTTCATGGAGTATTGTGATGAGTGTTGTCATGGAGCATTTTTATGACGGGTGTAATGCATCATTGTGATGAAAAGGGCATGGAACATAGGTCTATAAAATTTCATGGATTATTGTGATGACAGTGGGTATGGAGCATTGTGATGACAAGGGCTCGGAACACTGTGATACATGGGTCATGGAGGATTGTAATGACATGGGCATGGAGCATTGTGATGAGAAGGGCATCGAGAATTGTGATGACAAGCGTCATGGAGCTTTGTGATGACAAGGACATGGAGCAATATGATGAGACGTTTCAGGGAGCATGTGATGACAATGGCATGGAGCATTGTGATGCCAAGGGTCATGGAGCTGTGTGATAACAAATGTCATGGAGGAGTTTGATGACAAGGGCATGGTGCATTGTGATGAGAAGGGCAGGGAGCATTGTGATGACAGGTGTTATGGAACATTGTGATGTCAGGGCTCATGGAGCATTATGATGATATGGGCATGGAGCATGGTGATGACAGGTGTCATGGAACAGTGTGAGATGACAAGTGTTTTCAGCATTGTGATGACAAACATCTTGGATCATTGAGATGACAAGGGCATGGAGTAGTGTGATGACAGGCATCATGGAGCATTGTGATGAGTGTGTTATGGAACATTGTGATCACAAGGGTTTGGAGCATAGTGATGACAGAGGTCATGGATCATGTTGATTTCAAGGAGCATGGAACATTGTGATGACAAGGGCATGAAGCAATATGATCCCAAGTTTCAGGGAGGATTGTTATGACAATGGTAATGGAGTATTGTGATGAGAATCACATGGAGCACCGTGATGACAAGGTCATGTAGCATTTTGCTGACAAAGGCATGGAGCATTGTGATGACAAGTGTCATGGAACATTGTGATAACAGGGGTCATAGAGCATTAGGATGACAAGAGCATGGAGCATTTTGATGAGAAGAGTCATGGAGCATTTTGATGACAAGAGCCTCAGATCATTGTGTTGTCAGGGGCCATTGAGCGTTGTGATGACAGTGGTCATGTAGGATTGGGCTGAAAATGTTCTTGGAGCATTGTGAACACAAGGGAATGGAGCATTGTGGTGACAATATCGTGGAGAATTGTGATGAGATGACCATGGAGTCTTTTGATGACAAGTCTCATGGTGCAAGCTGATGGAAAGGGGCATGGAGCATTGTGATTACAGTTGTCTTGGAGCATTGTGATGACAAGAGCATGGAGCATTGTGATGACAAGAGCATGGAGCATTGTGATAAGAAGTCCATGGAACATTCTGATGACCTGCATCATGGAGCTTTGCGATGACAATGGCAAGAGGCATTGTGATTAGAGGGATCTTGGAGCATTGTGATGAAAAGGGCATGGATCATTGTGATGACAAAGGCATGGAGCCTTGTCATGACAGGGTTCAAGGAGCATACTGACAACAAGTGTCAGGGAGCATTGTGATGACAAGTGTCATGGAGCACTCTGATGACAAGCGTCATGGAGCCTTGTGATAACCGGGGTCTTGGAGCATTGTGATGAAAAGTGAATGCATCATTGTGATGAAACAGGCATGGTGCCTTGTCATGACAGGGTTCAAGGAGCACCCTGACGACAAGTGTCAGGGAGCATTGTGATGAAAAGTGTATTGAGCATTGTGATGACAAAGGTCATGGAGCATTGTGATGAGAAGTCCATGGATAATTGGGATGACGAGCGTCATGGGGCGTTGTGATGACAAGTGTTATGGAACATTGTGATCACAAGGGTTTGGAGCATTGTGATGACAGAGGCCATGGAGCATTTTGATTTCATTGTGAAGAGAAAATCATGAAGCATTATGATGAAGGGCATGGTGCATTGTGATGATAGCGTTCATGGAGCACTGAGATGAAAAGTGTCATGGAGCATTGTTATGACAGGGGTCTTGGAGCATTGTGATGACAAAGGCATGGAGCATTGTGATGAGAAGGCCAAGGAGAATACTGATGACATGCGTCATGGAGTTTCGTGATGACCAGGGCATAGAGCATTTTGATTACAGGGGTCTTGGAGCATTGAGATGAAAAGGGGCATGGAGCATTGTGATTACAGGGGTAATGGAGCATTGTGATGACAAGTGAATCGAGCATTGTGATGAAAAAGGCATGGATCCTATTCATGACAGGATTCAAGGAGCATTCCGAAGACAACTGTCAGGGAGCATTGTGATGACAAGTGTATTGAGCATTGTGATGACAAAGGTCATGGAGCATTGAGATGACAAGGGCATGGAGTATTGTGATGACAGGCTTCATGGAGCGTTGTGATGACAAGTGTTATGGAACATTGTGATCACACGGGTTTGGAGCAATGCGATGACAGAGTTCATGGTTCATATTGATTTCAAGGAGCATGGATCTTTGTGATGACAAGGGCATGAAGCAATGTGATCCCAAGATGCATGGAGGATCGTGATGACAATGGTAATGGAGGAATATGATGACAAGCGCATGGAGCATTGTGATGAAAAGGCCATGTAGCGTTTTGCTGACAAAGGCATGGAGCATTGTGATGACAAGTGTCATGGAGCACTGTGATGACAAACATCACGTAGCATTGTGATTACAGGGGTCATGGAGCATTGGGATGACACGGCCAAGGATCATTGTGTTGACAAGTGTTATGGAGAATTTTGATGACAAGAGTGCCGGATCATTGTGTTGTCAGGTGTCATGGAGCGTTGTGATGACAGTGGTCATGGAGCATTGGGATGACAAGGGTCATGGAGCATTGTGATCATAAGGTCATGGAGCATTGGGTTGAAAATGTTCATGGAGTATTGTGATGAGTGTTGTCATGGAGCATTTTTATGACGGGTGTAATGGATCATTGTGATGAAAAGGGCATGGAACATAGGTCTATAAAATTTCATGGATTATTGTGATGACAGTGGGTATGGAGCATTGTGATGACAAGGGCTCGGAACACTGTGATACATGGGTCATGGAGGATTGTAATGACATGGGCATGGAGCATTGTGATGAGAAGGGCATCGAGAATTGTGATGACAAGCGTCATGGAGCTTTGTGATGACAAGGACATGGAGCAATATGATGAGACGTTTCAGGGAGCATGTGATGACAATGGCATGGAGCATTGGGATGCCAAGGGTCATGGAGCTGTGTGATAACAAATGTCATGGAGGTGTTTGATGACAAGGGCATGGTGCATTGTGATGAGAAGGGCAGGGAGCATTGTGATGACAGGTGTTATGGAACATTGTGATGCCAGGGCTCATGGAGCATTATGATGATATGGGCATGGAGCATGGTGATGACAGGTGTCATGGAACAGTGTGAGATGACAAGTGTTTTGAGCATTGTGATGACAAACATCTTGGATCATTGAGATGACAAGGGCATGGAGTAGTGTGATGACAGGCATCATGGAGCATTGTGATGAGTGTGTTATGGAACATTGTGATCACAAGGGTTTGGAGCATAGTGATGACAGAGGTCATGGATCATGTTGATTTCAAGGAGCATGGAACATTGTGATGACAAGGGCATGAAGCAATATGATCCCAAGTTTCAGGGAGGATTGTTATGACAATGGTAATGGAGTATTGTGATGAGAATCACATGGAGCACCGTGATGACAAGGTCATGTAGCATTTTGCTGACAAAGGCATGGAGCATTGTGATGACAAGTGTCATGGAACATTGTGATAACAGGGGTCATAGAGCATTAGGATGACAAGAGCATGGAGCATTTTGATGAGAAGAGTCATGGAGCATTTTGATGACAAGAGCCTCAGATCATTGTGTTGTCAGGGGCCATTGAGCGTTGTGATGACAGTGGTCATGTAGGATTGGGCTGAAAATATTCTTGGAGCATTGTGAACACAAGGGAATGGAGCATTGTGGTGACAATATCGTGGAGCATTGTGATGAGATGACCATGGAGTCTTTTGATGACAAGTCTCATGGTGCAAGCTGATGGAAAGGGGCATGGAGCATTGTGATTACAGTTGTCTTGGAGCATTGTGATGACAAGAGCATGGAACATTGTGATGAGAAGTCCATGGAACATTCTGATGACCTGCATCATGGAGCTTTGCGATGACAATGGCAAGAGGCATTGTGATTAGAGGGATCTTGGAGCATTGTGATGAAAACGGCATGGATCATTGTGATGACAAAGGCATGGAGCCTTGTCATGACAGGGTTCAAGGAGCATACTGACAACAAGTGTCAGGGAGCATTGTGATGACAAGTGTCATGGAGCACTCTGATGACAAGCGTCATGGAGCCTTGTGATAACCGGGGTCTTGGAGCATTGTGATGAAAAGTGAATGCATCATTGTGATGAAAAAGGCATGGTGCCTTGTCATGACAGGGTTCAAGGAGCACCCTGACGACAAGTGTCAGGGAGCATTGTGATGAAAAGTGTATTGAGCATTGTGATGAGAAGTCCATGGATAATTGGGATGACGAGCGTCATGGGGCGTTGTGATGACAAGTGTTATGGAACATTGTGATCACAAGGGTTTGGAGCATTGTGATGACAGAGGCCATGGAGCATTTTGATTTCATTGTGAAGAGAAAATCATGAAGCATTATGATGAAGGGCATGGTGCATTGTGATGATAGCGTTCATGGAGCACTGAGATGAAAAGTGTCATGGAGCATTGTTATGACAGGGGTCTTGGAGCATTGTGATGACAAGGGCATGGAGCATTGTGATGAGAAGGCCAAGGAGAATACTGATGACATGCGTCATGGAGTTTCGTGATGACCAGGGCATAGAGCATTTTGATTACAGGGGTCTTGGAGCATTGAGATGGAAAGGGGCATGGAGCATTGTGATTACAGGGGTAATGGAGCATTGTGATGACAAGTGAATCGAGCATTGTGATGAAAAAGGCATGGATCCTATTCATGACAGGATTCAAGGAGCATTCCGAAGACAACTGTCAGGGAGCATTGTGATGACAAGTGTATTGAGCATTGTGATGACAAAGGTCATGGAGCATTGAGATGACAAGGGCATGGAGTATTGTGATGACAGGCTTCATGGAGCGTTGTGATGACAAGTGTTATGGAACATTGTGATCACACGGGTTTGGAGCAATGCGATGACAGAGTTCATGGTTCATATTGATTTCAAGGAGCATGGATCTTTGTGATGACAAGGGCATGAAGCAATGTGATCCCAAGATGCATGGAGGATCGTGATGATAATGGTAATGGAGGAATATGATGACAAGCGCATGGAGCATTGTGATGAAAAGGCCATGTAGCGTTTTGCTGACAAAGGCATGGAGCATTGTGATGACAAGTGTCATGGAGCACTGTGATGACAAACATCACGTAGCATTGTGATTACAGGGGTCATGGAGCATTGGGATGACACGGCCAAGGATCATTGTGTTGACAAGTGTTATGGAGAATTTTGATGACAAGAGTGCCGGATCATTGTGTTGTCAGGTGTCATGGAGCGTTGTGATGACAGTGGTCATGGAGCATTGGGATGACAAGGGTCATGGAGCATTGTGATCATAAGGTCATGGAGCATTGGGTTGAAAATGTTCATGGAGTATTGTGATGAGTGTTGTCATGGAGCATTTTTATGACGGGTGTAATGCATCATTGTGATGAAAAGGGCATGGAACATAGGTCTATAAAATTTCATGGATTATTGTGATGACAGTGGGTATGGAGCATTGTGATGACAAGGGCTCGGAACACTGTGATACATGGGTCATGGAGGATTGTAATGACATGGGCATGGAGCATTGTGATGAGAAGGGCATCGAGAATTGTGATGACAAGCGTCATGGAGCTTTGTGATGACAAGGACATGGAGCAATATGATGAGACGTTTCAGGGAGCATGTGATGACAATGGCATGGAGCATTGGGATGCCAAGGGTCATGGAGCTGTGTGATAACAAATGTCATGGAGGAGTTTGATGACAAGGGCATGGTGCATTGTGATGAGAAGGGCAGGGAGCATTGTGATGACAGGTGTTATGGAACATTGTGATGTCAGGGCTCATGGAGCATTATGATGATATGGGCATGGAGCATGGTGATGACAGGTGTCATGGAACAGTGTGAGATGACAAGTGTTTTCAGCATTGTGATGACAAACATCTTGGATCATTGAGATGACAAGGGCATGGAGTAGTGTGATGACAGGCATCATGGAGCATTGTGATGAGTGTGTTATGGAACATTGTGATCACAAGGGTTTGGAGCATAGTGATGACAGAGGTCATGGATCATGTTGATTTCAAGGAGCATGGAACATTGTGATGACAAGGGCATGAAGCAATATGATCCCAAGTTTCAGGGAGGATTGTTATGACAATGGTAATGGAGTATTGTGATGAGAATCACATGGAGCACCGTGATGACAAGGTCATGTAGCATTTTGCTGACAAAGGCATGGAGCATTGTGATGACAAGTGTCATGGAACATTGTGATAACAGGGGTCATAGAGCATTAGGATGACAAGAGCATGGAGCATTTTGATGAGAAGAGTCATGGAGCATTTTGATGACAAGAGCCTCAGATCATTGTGTTGTCAGGGGCCATTGAGCGTTGTGATGACAGTGGTCATGTAGGATTGGGCTGAAAATGTTCTTGGAGCATTGTGAACACAAGGGAATGGAGCATTGTGGTGACAATATCGTGGAGCATTGTGATGAGATGACCATGGAGTCTTTTGATGACAAGTCTCATGGTGCAAGCTGATGGAAAGGGGCATGGAGCATTGTGATTACAGTTGTCTTGGAGCATTGTGATGACAAGAGCATGGAGCATTGTGATGACAAGAGCATGGAGCATTGTGATAAGAAGTCCATGGAACATTCTGATGACCTGCATCATGGAGCTTTGCGATGACAATGGCAAGAGGCATTGTGATTAGAGGGATCTTGGAGCATTGTGATGAAAAGGGCATGGATCATTGTGATGACAAAGGCATGGAGCCTTGTCATGACAGGGTTCAAGGAGCATACTGACAACAAGTGTCAGGGAGCATTGTGATGACAAGTGTCATGGAGCACTCTGATGACAAGCGTCATGGAGCCTTGTGATAACCGGGGTCTTGGAGCATTGTGATGAAAAGTGAATGCATCATTGTGATGAAACAGGCATGGTGCCTTGTCATGACAGGGTTCAAGGAGCACCCTGACGACAAGTGTCAGGGAGCATTGTGATGAAAAGTGTATTGAGCATTGTGATGACAAAGGTCATGGAGCATTGTGATGAGAAGTCCATGGATAATTGGGATGACGAGCGTCATGGGGCGTTGTGATGACAAGTGTTATGGAACATTGTGATCACAAGGGTTTGGAGCATTGTGATGACAGAGGCCATGGAGCATTTTGATTTCATTGTGAAGAGAAAATCATGAAGCATTATGATGAAGGGCATGGTGCATTGTGATGATAGCGTTCATGGAGCACTGAGATGAAAAGTGTCATGGAGCATTGTTATGACAGGGGTCTTGGAGCATTGTGATGACAAAGGCATGGAGCATTGTGATGAGAAGGCCAAGGAGAATACTGATGACATGCGTCATGGAGTTTCGTGATGACCAGGGCATAGAGCATTTTGATTACAGGGGTCTTGGAGCATTGAGATGAAAAGGGGCATGGAGCATTGTGATTACAGGGGTAATGGAGCATTGTGATGACAAGTGAATCGAGCATTGTGATGAAAAAGGCATGGATCCTATTCATGACAGGATTCAAGGAGCATTCCGAAGACAACTGTCAGGGAGCATTGTGATGACAAGTGTATTGAGCATTGTGATGACAAAGGTCATGGAGCATTGAGATGACAAGGGCATGGAGTATTGTGATGACAGGCTTCATGGAGCGTTGTGATGACAAGTGTTATGGAACATTGTGATCACACGGGTTTGGAGCAATGCGATGACAGAGTTCATGGTTCATATTGATTTCAAGGAGCATGGATCTTTGTGATGACAAGGGCATGAAGCAATGTGATCCCAAGATGCATGGAGGATCGTGATGACAATGGTAATGGAGGAATATGATGACAAGCGCATGGAGCATTGTGATGAAAAGGCCATGTAGCGTTTTGCTGACAAAGGCATGGAGCATTGTGATGACAAGTGTCATGGAGCACTGTGATGACAAACATCACGTAGCATTGTGATTACAGGGGTCATGGAGCATTGGGATGACACGGCCAAGGATCATTGTGTTGACAAGTGTTATGGAGAATTTTGATGACAAGAGTGCCGGATCATTGTGTTGTCAGGTGTCATGGAGCGTTGTGATGACAGTGGTCATGGAGCATTGGGATGACAAGGGTCATGGAGCATTGTGATCATAAGGTCATGGAGCATTGGGTTGAA
The DNA here is from genome assembly GCF_025265405.1 of Mesoplodon densirostris. NCBI lineage: Eukaryota > Metazoa > Chordata > Mammalia > Artiodactyla > Ziphiidae > Mesoplodon > Mesoplodon densirostris. The sequence goes on from NC_082682.1 coordinate 7,466,796, forward strand.
AATGTTCATGGAGTATTGTGATGAGTGTTGTCATGGAGCATTGTTATGACGGGTGTAATGGATCATTGTGATGAAAAGGGCATGGAACATAGGTCTATAAAATTTCATGGATTATTGTGATGACAGTGGGTATGGAGCATTGTGATGACAAGGGCTCGGAACACTGTGATACATGGGTCATGGAGGATTGTAATGACATGGGCATGGAGCATTGTGATGAGAAGGGCATCGAGAATTGTGATGACAAGCGTCATGGAGCTTTGTGATGACAAGGACATGGAGCAATATGATGAGACGTTTCAGGGAGCATGTGATGACAATGGCATGGAGCATTGTGATGCCAAGGGTCATGGAGCTGTGTGATAACAAATGTCATGGAGGAGTTTGATGACAAGGGCATGGTGCATTGTGATGAGAAGGGCAGGGAGCATTGTGATGACAGGTGTTATGGAACATTGTGATCTCAGGGCTCATGGAGCATTATGATGATATGGGCATGGAGCATGGTGATGACAGGTGTCATGGAACAGTGTGAGATGACAAGTGTTTTGAGCATTGTGATGACAAACATCTTGGATCATTGAGATGACAAGGGCATGGAGTAGTGTGATGACAGGCATCATGGAGCATTGTGATGAGTGTGTTATGGAACATTGTGATCACAAGGGTTTGGAGCATAGTGATGACAGAGGTCATGGATCATGTTGATTTCAAGGAGCATGGAACATTGTGATGACAAGGGCATGAAGCAATATGATCCCAAGTTTCAGGGAGGATTGTTATGACAATGGTAATGGAGTATTGTGATGAGAATCACATGGAGCACCGTGATGACAAGGTCATGTAGCATTTTGCTGACAAAGGCATGGAGCATTGTGATGACAAGTGTCATGGAACATTGTGATAACAGGGGTCATAGAGCATTAGGATGACAAGAGCATGGAGCATTTTGATGAGAAGAGTCATGGAGCATTTTGATGACAAGAGCCTCAGATCATTGTGTTGTCAGGGGCCATTGAGCGTTGTGATGACAGTGGTCATGTAGGATTGGGCTGAAAATGTTCTTGGAGCATTGTGAACACAAGGGAATGGAGCATTGTGGTGACAATATCGTGGAGCATTGTGATGAGATGACCATGGAGTCTTTTGATGACAAGTCTCATGGTGCAAGCTGATGGAAAGGGGCATGGAGCATTGTGATTACAGTTGTCTTGGAGCATTGTGATGACAAGAGCATGGAACATTGTGATGAGAAGTCCATGGAACATTCTGATGACCTGCATCATGGAGCTTTGCGATGACAATGGCAAGAGGCATTGTGATTAGAGGGATCTTGGAGCATTGTGATGAAAACGGCATGGATCATTGTGATGACAAAGGCATGGAGCCTTGTCATGACAGGGTTCAAGGAGCATACTGACAACAAGTGTCAGGGAGCATTGTGATGACAAGTGTCATGGAGCACTCTGATGACAAGCGTCATGGAGCCTTGTGATAACCGGGGTCTTGGAGCATTGTGATGAAAAGTGAATGCATCATTGTGATGAAAAAGGCATGGTGCCTTGTCATGACAGGGTTCAAGGAGCACCCTGACGACAAGTGTCGGGAGCATTGTGATGAAAAGTGTATTGAGCATTGTGATGAGAAGTCCATGGATAATTGGGATGACGAGCGTCATGGGGCGTTGTGATGACAAGTGTTATGGAACATTGTGATCACAAGGGTTTGGAGCATTGTGATGACAGAGGCCATGGAGCATTTTGATTTCATTGTGAAGAGAAAATCATGAAGCATTATGATGAAGGGCATGGTGCATTGTGATGATAGCGTTCATGGAGCACTGAGATGAAAAGTGTCATGGAGCATTGTTATGACAGGGGTCTTGGAGCATTGTGATGACAAGGGCATGGAGCATTGTGATGAGAAGGCCAAGGAGAATACTGATGACATGCGTCATGGAGTTTCGTGATGACCAGGGCAGAGAGCATTTTGATTACAGGGGTCTTGGAGCATTGAGATGGAAAGGGGCATGGAGCATTGTGATTACAGGGGTAATGGAGCATTGTGATGACAAGTGAATCGAGCATTGTGATGAAAAAGGCATGGATCCTATTCATGACAGGATTCAAGGAGCATTCCGAAGACAACTGTCAGGGAGCATTGTGATGACAAGTGTATTGAGCATTGTGATGACAAAGGTCATGGAGCATTGAGATTACAAGGGCATGGAGTATTGTGATGACAGGCTTCATGGAGCGTTGTGATGACAAGTGTTATGGAACATTGTGATCACACGGGTTTGGAGCAATGCGATGACAGAGTTCATGGTTCATATTGATTTCAAGGAGCATGGATCTTTGTGATGACAAGGGCATGAAGCAATGTGATCCCAAGATGCATGGAGGATCGTGATGATAATGGTAATGGAGGAATATGATGACAAGCGCATGGAGCATTGTGATGAAAAGGCCATGTAGCGTTTTGCTGACAAAGGCATGGAGCATTGTGATGACAAGTGTCATGGAGCACTGTGATGACAAACATCACGTAGCATTGTGATTACAGGGGTCATGGAGCATTGGGATGACACGGCCAAGGATCATTGTGTTGACAAGTGTTATGGAGAATTTTGATGACAAGAGTGCCGGATCATTGTGTTGTCAGGTGTCATGGAGCGTTGTGATGACAGTGGTCATGGAGCATTGGGATGACAAGGGTCATGGAGCATTGTGATCATAAGGTCATGGAGCATTGGGTTGAAAATGTTCATGGAGTATTGTGATGAGTGTTGTCATGGAGCATTTTTATGACGGGTGTAATGGATCATTGTGATGAAAAGGGCATGGAACATAGGTCTATAAAATTTCATGGATTATTGTGATGACAGTGGGTATGGAGCATTGTGATGACAAGGGCTCGGAACACTGTGATACATGGGTCATGGAGGATTGTAATGACATGGGCATGGAGCATTGTGATGAGAAGGGCATCGAGAATTGTGATGACAAGCGTCATGGAGCTTTGTGATGACAAGGACATGGAGCAATATGATGAGACGTTTCAGGGAGCATGTGATGACAATGGCATGGAGCATTGTGATGCCAAGGGTCATGGAGCTGTGTGATAACAAATGTCATGGAGGAGTTTGATGACAAGGGCATGGTGCATTGTGATGAGATGGGCAGGGAGCATTGTGATGACAGGTGTTATGGAACATTGTGATGTCAGGGCTCATGGAGCATTATGATGATATGGGCATGGAGCATGGTGATGACAGGTGTCATGGAACAGTGTGAGATGACAAGTGTTTTGAGCATTGTGATGACAAACATCTTGGATCATTGAGATGACAAGGGCATGGAGTAGTGTGATGACAGGCATCATGGAGCATTGTGATGAGTGTGTTATGGAACATTGTGATCACAAGGGTTTGGAGCATAGTGATGACAGAGGTCATGGATCATGTTGATTTCAAGGAGCATGGAACATTGTGATGACAAGGGCATGAAGCAATATGATCCCAAGTTTCAGGGAGGATTGTTATGACAATGGTAATGGAGTATTGTGATGAGAATCACATGGAGCACCGTGATGACAAGGTCATGTAGCATTTTGCTGACAAAGGCATGGAGCATTGTGATGACAAGTGTCATGGAACATTGTGATAACAGGGGTCATAGAGCATTAGGATGACAAGAGCATGGAGCATTTTGATGAGAAGAGTCATGGAGCATTTTGATGACAAGAGCCTCAGATCATTGTGTTGTCAGGGGCCATTGAGCGTTGTGATGACAGTGGTCATGTAGGATTGGGCTGAAAATGTTCTTGGAGCATTGTGAACACAAGGGAATGGAGCATTGTGGTGACAATATCGTGGAGCATTGTGATGAGATGACCATGGAGTCTTTTGATGACAAGTCTCATGGTGCAAGCTGATGGAAAGGGGCATGGAGCATTGTGATTACAGTTGTCTTGGAGCATTGTGATGACAAGAGCATGGAGCATTGTGATGACAAGAGCATGGAGCATTGTGATAAGAAGTCCATGGAACATTCTGATGACCTGCATCATGGAGCTTTGCGATGACAATGGCAAGAGGCATTGTGATTAGAGGGATCTTGGAGCATTGTGATGAAAAGGGCATGGATCATTGTGATGACAAAGGCATGGAGCCTTGTCATGACAGGGTTCAAGGAGCATACTGACAACAAGTGTCAGGGAGCATTGTGATGACAAGTGTCATGGAGCACTCTGATGACAAGCGTCATGGAGCCTTGTGATAACCGGGGTCTTGGAGCATTGTGATGAAAAGTGAATGCATCATTGTGATGAAACAGGCATGGTGCCTTGTCATGACAGGGTTCAAGGAGCACCCTGACGACAAGTGTCAGGGAGCATTGTGATGAAAAGTGTATTGAGCATTGTGATGACAAAGGTCATGGAGCATTGTGATGAGAAGTCCATGGATAATTGGGATGACGAGCGTCATGGGGCTTTGTGATGACAAGTGTTATGGAACATTGTGATCACAAGGGTTTGGAGCATTGTGATGACAGAGGCCATGGAGCATTTTGATTTCATTGTGAAGAGAAAATCATGAAGCATTATGATGAAGGGCATGGTGCATTGTGATGATAGCGTTCATGGAGCACTGAGATGAAAAGTGTCATGGAGCATTGTTATGACAGGGGTCTTGGAGCATTGTGATGACAAAGGCATGGAGCATTGTGATGAGAAGGCCAAGGAGAATACTGATGACATGCGTCATGGAGTTTCGTGATGACCAGGGCATAGAGCATTTTGATTACAGGGGTCTTGGAGCATTGAGATGAAAAGGGGCATGTAGCATTGTGATTACAGGGGTAATGGAGCATTGTGATGACAAGTGAATCGAGCATTGTGATGAAAAAGGCATGGATCCTATTCATGACAGGATTCAAGGAGCATTCCGAAGACAACTGTCAGGGAGCATTGTGATGACAAGTGTATTGAGCATTGTGATGACAAAGGTCATGGAGCATTGAGATGACAAGGGCATGGAGTATTGTGATGACAGGCTTCATGGAGCGTTGTGATGACAAGTGTTATGGAACATTGTGATCACACGGGTTTGGAGCAATGCGATGACAGAGTTCATGGTTCATATTGATTTCAAGGAGCATGGATCTTTGTGATGACAAGGGCATGAAGCAATGTGATCCCAAGATGCATGGAGGATCGTGATGACAATGGTAATGGAGGAATATGATGACAAGCGCATGGAGCATTGTGATGAAAAGGCCATGTAGCGTTTTGCTGACAAAGGCATGGAGCATTGTGATGACAAGTGTCATGGAGCACTGTGATGACAAACATCACGTAGCATTGTGATTACAGGGGTCATGGAGCATTGGGATGACACGGCCAAGGATCATTGTGTTGACAAGTGTTATGGAGAATTTTGATGACAAGAGTGCCGGATCATTGTGTTGTCAGGTGTCATGGAGCGTTGTGATGACAGTGGTCATGGAGCATTGGGATGACAAGGGTCATGGAGCATTGTGATCATAAGGTCATGGAGCATTGGGTTGAAAATGTTCATGGAGTATTGTGATGAGTGTTGTCATGGAGCATTGTTATGACGGGTGTAATGGATCATTGTGATGAAAAGGGCATGGAACATAGGTCTATAAAATTTCATGGATTATTGTGATGACAGTGGGTATGGAGCATTGTGATGACAAGGGCTCGGAACACTGTGATACATGGGTCATGGAGGATTGTAATGACATGGGCATGGAGCATTGTGATGAGAAGGGCATCGAGAATTGTGATGACAAGCGTCATGGAGCTTTGTGATGACAAGGACATGGAGCAATATGATGAGACGTTTCAGGGAGCATGTGATGACAATGGCATGGAGCATTGTGATGCCAAGGGTCATGGAGCTGTGTGATAACAAATGTCATGGAGGAGTTTGATGACAAGGGCATGGTGCATTGTGATGAGAAGGGCAGGGAGCATTGTGATGACAGGTGTTATGGAACATTGTGATGTCAGGGCTCATGGAGCATTATGATGATATGGGCATGGAGCATGGTGATGACAGGTGTCATGGAACAGTGTGAGATGACAAGTGTTTTGAGCATTGTGATGACAAACATCTTGGATCATTGAGATGACAAGGGCATGGAGTAGTGTGATGACAGGCATCATGGAGCATTGTGATGAGTGTGTTATGGAACATTGTGATCACAAGGGTTTGGAGCATAGTGATGACAGAGGTCATGGATCATGTTGATTTCAAGGAGCATGGAACATTGTGATGACAAGGGCATGAAGCAATATGATCCCAAGTTTCAGGGAGGATTGTTATGACAATGGTAATGGAGTATTGTGATGAGAATCACATGGAGCACCGTGATGACAAGGTCATGTAGCATTTTGCTGACAAAGGCATGGAGCATTGTGATGACAAGTGTCATGGAACATTGTGATAACAGGGGTCATAGAGCATTAGGATGACAAGAGCATGGAACATTTTGATGAGAAGAGTCATGGAGCATTTTGATGACAAGAGCCTCAGATCATTGTGTTGTCAGGGGCCATTGAGCGTTGTGATGACAGTGGTCATGTAGGATTGGGCTGAAAATGTTCTTGGAGCATTGTGAACACAAGGGAATGGAGCATTGTGGTGACAATATCGTGGAGCATTGTGATGAGATGACCATGGAGTCTTTTGATGACAAGTCTCATGGTGCAAGCTGATGGAAAGGGGCATGGAGCATTGTGATTACAGTTGTCTTGGAGCATTGTGATGACAAGAGCATGGAACATTGTGATGAGAAGTCCATGGAACATTCTGATGACCTGCATCATGGAGCTTTGCGATGACAATGGCAAGAGGCATTGTGATTAGAGGGATCTTGGAGCATTGTGATGAAAACGGCATGGATCATTGTGATGACAAAGGCATGGAGCCTTGTCATGACAGGGTTCAAGGAGCATACTGACAACAAGTGTCAGGGAGCATTGTGATGACAAGTGTCATGGAGCACTCTGATGACAAGCGTCATGGAGCCTTGTGATAACCGGGGTCTTGGAGCATTGTGATGAAAAGTGAATGCATCATTGTGATGAAAAAGGCATGGTGCCTTGTCATGACAGGGTTCAAGGAGCACCCTGACGACAAGTGTCAGGGAGCATTGTGATGAAAAGTGTATTGAGCATTGTGATGAGAAGTCCATGGATAATTGGGATGACGAGCGTCATGGGGCGTTGTGATGACAAGTGTTATGGAACATTGTGATCACAAGGGTTTGGAGCATTGTGATGACAGAGGCCATGGAGCATTTTGATTTCATTGTGAAGAGAAAATCATGAAGCATTATGATGAAGGGCATGGTGCATTGTGATGATAGCGTTCATGGAGCACTGAGATGAAAAGTGTCATGGAGCATTGTTATGACAGGGGTCTTGGAGCATTGTGATGACAAGGGCATGGAGCATTGTGATGAGAAGGCCAAGGAGAATACTGATGACATGCGTCATGGAGTTTCGTGATGACCAGGGCATAGAGCATTTTGATTACAGGGGTCTTGGAGCATTGAGATGGAAAGGGGCATGGAGCATTGTGATTACAGGGGTAATGGAGCATTGTGATGACAAGTGAATCGAGCATTGTGATGAAAAAGGCATGGATCCTATTCATGACAGGATTCAAGGAGCATTCCGAAGACAACTGTCAGGGAGCATTGTGATGACAAGTGTATTGAGCATTGTGATGACAAAGGTCATGGAGCATTGAGATGACAAGGGCATGGAGTATTGTGATGACAGGCTTCATGGAGCGTTGTGATGACAAGTGTTATGGAACATTGTGATCACACGGGTTTGGAGCAATGCGATGACAGAGTTCATGGTTCATATTGATTTCAAGGAGCATGGATCTTTGTGATGACAAGGGCATGAAGCAATGTGATCCCAAGATGCATGGAGGATCGTGATGATAATGGTAATGGAGGAATATGATGACAAGCGCATGGAGCATTGTGATGAAAAGGCCATGTAGCGTTTTGCTGACAAAGGCATGGAGCATTGTGATGACAAGTGTCATGGAGCACTGTGATGACAAACATCACGTAGCATTGTGATTACAGGGGTCATGGAGCATTGGGATGACACGGCCAAGGATCATTGTGTTGACAAGTGTTATGGAGAATTTTGATGACAAGAGTGCCGGATCATTGTGTTGTCAGGTGTCATGGAGCGTTGTGATGACAGTGGTCATGGAGCATTGGGATGACAAGGGTCATGGAGCATTGTGATCATAAGGTCATGGAGCATTGGGTTGAAAATGTTCATGGAGTATTTTGATGAGTGTTGTCATGGAGCATTTTTATGACGGGTGTAATGGATCATTGTGATGAAAAGGGCATGGAACATAGGTCTATAAAATTTCATGGATTATTGTGATGACAGTGGGTATGGAGCATTGTGATGACAAGGGCTCGGAACACTGTGATACATGGGTCATGGAGGATTGTAATGACATGGGCATGGAGCATTGTGATGAGAAGGGCATCGAGAATTGTGATGACAAGCGTCATGGAGCTTTGTGATGACAAGGACATGGAGCAATATGATGAGACGTTTCAGGGAGCATGTGATGACAATGGCATGGAGCATTGGGATGCCAAGGGTCATGGAGCTGTGTGATAACAAATGTCATGGAGGAGTTTGATGACAAGGGCATGGTGCATTGTGATGAGAAGGGCAGGGAGCATTGTGATGACAGGTGTTATGGAACATTGTGATGTCAGGGCTCATGGAGCATTATGATGATATGGGCATGGAGCATGGTGATGACAGGTGTCATGGAACAGTGTGAGATGACAAGTGTTTTGAGCATTGTGATGACAAACATCTTGGATCATTGAGATGACAAGGGCATGGAGTAGTGTGATGACAGGCATCATGGAGCATTGTGATGAGTGTGTTATGGAACATTGTGATCACAAGGGTTTGGAGCATAGTGATGACAGAGGTCATGGATCATGTTGATTTCAAGGAGCATGGAACATTGTGATGACAAGGGCATGAAGCAATATGATCCCAAGTTTCAGGGAGGATTGTTATGACAATGGTAATGGAGTATTGTGATGAGAATCACATGGAGCACCGTGATGACAAGGTCATGTAGCATTTTGCTGACAAAGGCATGGAGCATTGTGATGACAAGTGTCATGGAACATTGTGATAACAGGGGTCATAGAGCATTAGGATGACAAGAGCATGGAGCATTTTGATGAGAAGAGTCATGGAGCATTTTGATGACAAGAGCCTCAGATCATTGTGTTGTCAGGGGCCATTGAGCGTTGTGATGACAGTGGTCATGTAGGATTGGGCTGAAAATATTCTTGGAGCATTGTGAACACAAGGGAATGGAGCATTGTGGTGACAATATCGTGGAGCATTGTGATGAGATGACCATGGAGTCTTTTGATGACAAGTCTCATGGTGCAAGCTGATGGAAAGGGGCATGGAGCATTGTGATTACAGTTGTCTTGGAGCATTGTGATGACAAGAGCATGGAACATTGTGATGAGAAGTCCATGGAACATTCTGATGACCTGCATCATGGAGCTTTGCGATGACAATGGCAAGAGGCATTGTGATTAGAGGGATCTTGGAGCATTGTGATGAAAACGGCATGGATCATTGTGATGACAAAGGCATGGAGCCTTGTCATGACAGGGTTCAAGGAGCATACTGACAACAAGTGTCAGGGAGCATTGTGATGACAAGTGTCATGGAGCACTCTGATGACAAGCGTCATGGAGCCTTGTGATAACCGGGGTCTTGGAGCATTGTGATGAAAAGTGAATGCATCATTGTGATGAAAAAGGCATGGTGCCTTGTCATGACAGGGTTCAAGGAGCACCCTGACGACAAGTGTCAGGGAGCATTGTGATGAAAAGTGTATTGAGCATTGTGATGAGAAGTCCATGGATAATTGGGATGACGAGCGTCATGGGGCGTTGTGATGACAAGTGTTATGGAACATTGTGATCACAAGGGTTTGGAGCATTGTGATGACAGAGGCCATGGAGCATTTTGATTTCATTGTGAAGAGAAAATCATGAAGCATTATGATGAAGGGCATGGTGCATTGTGATGATAGCGTTCATGGAGCACTGAGATGAAAAGTGTCATGGAGCATTGTTATGACAGGGGTCTTGGAGCATTGTGATGACAAGGGCATGGAGCATTGTGATGAGAAGGCCAAGGAGAATACTGATGACATGCGTCATGGAGTTTCGTGATGACCAGGGCATAGAGCATTTTGATTACAGGGGTCTTGGAGCATTGAGATGGAAAGGGGCATGGAGCATTGTGATTACAGGGGTAATGGAGCATTGTGATGACAAGTGAATCGAGCATTGTGATGAAAAAGGCATGGATCCTATTCATGACAGGATTCAAGGAGCATTCCGAAGACAACTGTCAGGGAGCATTGTGATGACAAGTGTATTGAGCATTGTGATGACAAAGGTCATGGAGCATTGAGATGACAAGGGCATGGAGTATTGTGATGACAGGCTTCATGGAGCGTTGTGATGACAAGTGTTATGGAACATTGTGATCACACGGGTTTGGAGCAATGCGATGACAGAGTTCATGGTTCATATTGATTTCAAGGAGCATGGATCTTTGTGATGACAAGGGCATGAAGCAATGTGATCCCAAGATGCATGGAGGATCGTGATGATAATGGTAATGGAGGAATATGATGACAAGCGCATGGAGCATTGTGATGAAAAGGCCATGTAGCGTTTTGCTGACAAAGGCATGGAGCATTGTGATGACAAGTGTCATGGAGCACTGTGATGACAAACATCACGTAGCATTGTGATTACAGGGGTCATGGAGCATTGGGATGACACGGCCAAGGATCATTGTGTTGACAAGTGTTATGGAGAATTTTGATGACAAGAGTGCCGGATCATTGTGTTGTCAGGTGTCATGGAGCGTTGTGATGACAGTGGTCATGGAGCATTGGGATGACAAGGGTCATGGAGCATTGTGATCATAAGGTCATGGAGCATTGGGTTGAAAATGTTCATGGAGTATTGTGATGAGTGTTGTCATGGAGCATTTTTATGACGGGTGTAATGGATCATTGTGATGAAAAGGGCATGGAACATAGGTCTATAAAATTTCATGGATTATTGTGATGACAGTGGGTATGGAGCATTGTGATGACAAGGGCTCGGAACACTGTGATACATGGGTCATGGAGGATTGTAATGACATGGGCATGGAGCATTGTGATGAGAAGGGCATCGAGAATTGTGATGACAAGCGTCATGGAGCTTTGTGATGACAAGGACATGGAGCAATATGATGAGACGTTTCAGGGAGCATGTGATGACAATGGCATGGAGCATTGGGATGCCAAGGGTCATGGAGCTGTGTGATAACAAATGTCATGGAGGAGTTTGATGACAAGGGCATGGTGCATTGTGATGAGAAGGGCAGGGAGCATTGTGATGACAGGTGTTATGGAACATTGTGATGTCAGGGCTCATGGAGCATTATGATGATATGGGCATGGAGCATGGTGATGACAGGTGTCATGGAACAGTGTGAGATGACAAGTGTTTTGAGCATTGTGATGACAAACATCTTGGATCATTGAGATGACAAGGGCATGGAGTAGTGTGATGACAGGCATCATGGAGCATTGTGATGAGTGTGTTATGGAACATTGTGATCACAAGGGTTTGGAGCATAGTGATGACAGAGGTCATGGATCATGTTGATTTCAAGGAGCATGGAACATTGTGATGACAAGGGCATGAAGCAATATGATCCCAAGTTTCAGGGAGGATTGTTATGACAATGGTAATGGAGTATTGTGATGAGAATCACATGGAGCACCGTGATGACAAGGTCATGTAGCATTTTGCTGACAAAGGCATGGAGCATTGTGATGACAAGTGTCATGGAACATTGTGATAACAGGGGTCATAGAGCATTAGGATGACAAGAGCATGGAGCATTTTGATGAGAAGAGTCATGGAGCATTTTGATGACAAGAGCCTCAGATCATTGTGTTGTCAGGGGCCATTGAGCGTTGTGATGACAGTGGTCATGTAGGATTGGGCTGAAAATATTCTTGGAGCATTGTGAACACAAGGGAATGGAGCATTGTGGTGACAATATCGTGGAGCATTGTGATGAGATGACCATGGAGTCTTTTGATGACAAGTCTCATGGTGCAAGCTGATGGAAAGGGGCATGGAGCATTGTGATTACAGTTGTCTTGGAGCATTGTGATGACAAGAGCATGGAACATTGTGATGAGAAGTCCATGGAACATTCTGATGACCTGCATCATGGAGCTTTGCGATGACAATGGCAAGAGGCATTGTGATTAGAGGGATCTTGGAGCATTGTGATGAAAACGGCATGGATCATTGTGATGACAAAGGCATGGAGCCTTGTCATGACAGGGTTCAAGGAGCATACTGACAACAAGTGTCAGGGAGCATTGTGATGACAAGTGTCATGGAGCACTCTGATGACAAGCGTCATGGAGCCTTGTGATAACCGGGGTCTTGGAGCATTGTGATGAAAAGTGAATGCATCATTGTGATGAAAAAGGCATGGTGCCTTGTCATGACAGGGTTCAAGGAGCACCCTGACGACAAGTGTCAGGGAGCATTGTGATGAAAAGTGTATTGAGCATTGTGATGAGAAGTCCATGGATAATTGGGATGACGAGCGTCATGGGGCGTTGTGATGACAAGTGTTATGGAACATTGTGATCACAAGGGTTTGGAGCATTGTGATGACAGAGGCCATGGAGCATTTTGATTTCATTGTGAAGAGAAAATCATGAAGCATTATGATGAAGGGCATGGTGCATTGTGATGATAGCGTTCATGGAGCACTGAGATGAAAAGTGTCATGGAGCATTGTTATGACAGGGGTCTTGGAGCATTGTGATGACAAGGGCATGGAGCATTGTGATGAGAAGGCCAAGGAGAATACTGATGACATGCGTCATGGAGTTTCGTGATGACCAGGGCATAGAGCATTTTGATTACAGGGGTCTTGGAGCATTGAGATGGAAAGGGGCATGGAGCATTGTGATTACAGGGGTAATGGAGCATTGTGATGACAAGTGAATCGAGCATTGTGATGAAAAAGGCATGGATCCTATTCATGACAGGATTCAAGGAGCATTCCGAAGACAACTGTCAGGGAGCATTGTGATGACAAGTGTATTGAGCATTGTGATGACAAAGGTCATGGAGCATTGAGATGACAAGGGCATGGAGTATTGTGATGACAGGCTTCATGGAGCGTTGTGATGACAAGTGTTATGGAACATTGTGATCACACGGGTTTGGAGCAATGCGATGACAGAGTTCATGGTTCATATTGATTTCAAGGAGCATGGATCTTTGTGATGACAAGGGCATGAAGCAATGTGATCCCAAGATGCATGGAGGATCGTGATGATAATGGTAATGGAGGAATATGATGACAAGCGCATGGAGCATTGTGATGAAAAGGCCATGTAGCGTTTTGCTGACAAAGGCATGGAGCATTGTGATGACAAGTGTCATGGAGCACTGTGATGACAAACATCACGTAGCATTGTGATTACAGGGGTCATGGAGCATTGGGATGACACGGCCAAGGATCATTGTGTTGACAAGTGTTATGGAGAATTTTGATGACAAGAGTGCCGGATCATTGTGTTGTCAGGTGTCATGGAGCGTTGTGATGACAGTGGTCATGGAGCATTGGGATGACAAGGGTCATGGAGCATTGTGATCATAAGGTCATGGAGCATTGGGTTGAAAATGTTCATGGAGTATTGTGATGAGTGTTGTCATGGAGCATTTTTATGACGGGTGTAATGGATCATTGTGATGAAAAGGGCATGGAACATAGGTCTATAAAATTTCATGGATTATTGTGATGACAGTGGGTATGGAGCATTGTGATGACAAGGGCTCGGAACACTGTGATACATGGGTCATGGAGGATTGTAATGACATGGGCATGGAGCAGTGTGATGAGAAGGGCATCGAGAATTGTGATGACAAGCGTCATGGAGCTTTGTGATGACAAGGACATGGAGCAATATGATGAGACGTTTCAGGGAGCATGTGATGACAATGGCATGGAGCATTGGGATGCCAAGGGTCATGGAGCTGTGTGATAACAAATGTCATGGAGGAGTTTGATGACAAGGGCATGGTGCATTGTGATGAGAAGGGCAGGGAGCATTGTGATGACAGGTGTTATGGAACATTGTGATGTCAGGGCTCATGGAGCATTATGATGATATGGGCATGGAGCATGGTGATGACAGGTGTCATGGAACAGTGTGAGATGACAAGTGTTTTGAGCATTGTGATGACAAACATCTTGGATCATTGAGATGACAAGGGCATGGAGTAGTGTGATGACAGGCATCATGGAGCATTGTGATGAGTGTGTTATGGAACATTGTGATCACAAGGGTTTGGAGCATAGTGATGACAGAGGTCATGGATCATGTTGATTTCAAGGAGCATGGAACATTGTGATGACAAGGGCATGAAGCAATATGATCCCAAGTTTCAGGGAGGATTGTTATGACAATGGTAATGGAGTATTGTGATGAGAATCACATGGAGCACCGTGATGACAAGGTCATGTAGCATTTTGCTGACAAAGGCATGGAGCATTGTGATGACAAGTGTCATGGAACATTGTGATAACAGGGGTCATAGAGCATTAGGATGACAAGAGCATGGAGCATTTTGATGAGAAGAGTCATGGAGCATTTTGATGACAAGAGCCTCAGATCATTGTGTTGTCAGGGGCCATTGAGCGTTGTGATGACAGTGGTCATGTAGGATTGGGCTGAAAATATTCTTGGAGCATTGTGAACACAAGGGAATGGAGCATTGTGGTGACAATATCGTGGAGCATTGTGATGAGATGACCATGGAGTCTTTTGATGACAAGTCTCATGGTGCAAGCTGATGGAAAGGGGCATGGAGCATTGTGATTACAGTTGTCTTGGAGCATTGTGATGACAAGAGCATGGAACATTGTGATGAGAAGTCCATGGAACATTCTGATGACCTGCATCATGGAGCTTTGCGATGACAATGGCAAGAGGCATTGTGATTAGAGGGATCTTGGAGCATTGTGATGAAAACGGCATGGATCATTGTGATGACAAAGGCATGGAGCCTTGTCATGACAGGGTTCAAGGAGCATACTGACAACAAGTGTCAGGGAGCATTGTGATGACAAGTGTCATGGAGCACTCTGATGACAAGCGTCATGGAGCCTTGTGATAACCGGGGTCTTGGAGCATTGTGATGAAAAGTGAATGCATCATTGTGATGAAAAAGGCATGGTGCCTTGTCATGACAGGGTTCAAGGAGCACCCTGACGACAAGTGTCAGGGAGCATTGTGATGAAAAGTGTATTGAGCATTGTGATGAGAAGTCCATGGATAATTGGGATGACGAGCGTCATGGGGCGTTGTGATGACAAGTGTTATGGAACATTGTGATCACAAGGGTTTGGAGCATTGTGATGACAGAGGCCATGGAGCATTTTGATTTCATTGTGAAGAGAAAATCATGAAGCATTATGATGAAGGGCATGGTGCATTGTGATGATAGCGTTCATGGAGCACTGAGATGAAAAGTGTCATGGAGCATTGTTATGACAGGGGTCTTGGAGCATTGTGATGACAAGGGCATGGAGCATTGTGATGAGAAGGCCAAGGAGAATACTGATGACATGCGTCATGGAGTTTCGTGATGACCAGGGCATAGAGCATTTTGATTACAGGGGTCTTGGAGCATTGAGATGGAAAGGGGCATGGAGCATTGTGATTACAGGGGTAATGGAGCATTGTGATGACAAGTGAATCGAGCATTGTGATGAAAAAGGCATGGATCCTATTCATGACAGGATTCAAGGAGCATTCCGAAGACAACTGTCAGGGAGCATTGTGATGACAAGTGTATTGAGCATTGTGATGACAAAGGTCATGGAGCATTGAGATGACAAGGGCATGGAGTATTGTGATGACAGGCTTCATGGAGCGTTGTGATGACAAGTGTTATGGAACATTGTGATCACACGGGTTTGGAGCAATGCGATGACAGAGTTCATGGTTCATATTGATTTCAAGGAGCATGGATCTTTGTGATGACAAGGGCATGAAGCAATGTGATCCCAAGATGCGTGGAGGATCGTGATGATAATGGTAATGGAGGAATATGATGACAAGCGCATGGAGCATTGTGATGAAAAGGCCATGTAGCGTTTTGCTGACAAAGGCATGGAGCATTGTGATGACAAGTGTCATGGAGCACTGTGATGACAAACATCACGTAGCATTGTGATTACAGGGGTCATGGAGCATTGGGATGACACGGCCAAGGATCATTGTGTTGACAAGTGTTATGGAGAATTTTGATGACAAGAGTGCCGGATCATTGTGTTGTCAGGTGTCATGGAGCGTTGTGATGACAGTGGTCATGGAGCATTGGGATCACAAGGGTCATGGAGCATTGTGATCATAAGGTCATGGAGCATTGGGTTGAAAATGTTCATGGAGTATTGTGATGAGTGTTGTCATGGAGCATTTTTATGACGGGTGTAATGGATCATTGTGATGAAAAGGGCATGGAACATAGGTCTATAAAATTTCATGGATTATTGTGATGACAGTGGGTATGGAGCATTGTGATGACAAGGGCTCGGAACACTGTGATACATGGGTCATGGAGGATTGTAATGACATGGGCATGGAGCATTGTGATGAGAAGGGCATCGAGAATTGTGATGACAAGCGTCATGGAGCTTTGTGATGACAAGGACATGGAGCAATATGATGAGACGTTTCAGGGAGCATGTGATGACAATGGCATGGAGCATTGTGATGCCAAGGGTCATGGAGCTGTGTGATAACAAATGTCATGGAGGAGTTTGATGACAAGGGCATGGTGCATTGTGATGAGAAGGGCAGGGAGCATTGTGATGACAGGTGTTATGGAACATTGTGATGTCAGGGCTCATGGAGCATTATGATGATATGGGCATGGAGCATGGTGATGACAGGTGTCATGGAACAGTGTGAGATGACAAGTGTTTTGAGCATTGTGATGACAAACATCTTGGATCATTGAGATGACAAGGGCATGGAGTAGTGTGATGACAGGCATCATGGAGCATTGTGATGAGTGTGTTATGGAACATTGTGATCACAAGGGTTTGGAGCATAGTGATGACAGAGGTCATGGATCATGTTGATTTCAAGGAGCATGGAACATTGTGATGACAAGGGCATGAAGCAATATGATCCCAAGTTTCAGGGAGGATTGTTATGACAATGGTAATGGAGTATTGTGATGAGAATCACATGGAGCACCGTGATGACAAGGTCATGTAGCATTTTGCTGACAAAGGCATGGAGCATTGTGATGACAAGTGTCATGGAACATTGTGATAACAGGGGTCATAGAGCATTAGGATGACAAGAGCATGGAGCATTTTGATGAGAAGAGTCATGGAGCATTTTGATGACAAGAGCCTCAGATCATTGTGTTGTCAGGGGCCATTGAGCGTTGTGATGACAGTGGTCATGTAGGATTGGGCTGAAAATGTTCTTGGAGCATTGTGAACACAAGGGAATGGAGCATTGTGGTGACAATATCGTGGAGCATTGTGATGAGATGACCATGGAGTCTTTTGATGACAAGTCTCATGGTGCCAGCTGATGGAAAGGGGCATGGAGCATTGTGATTACAGTTGTCTTGGAGCATTGTGATGACAAGAGCATGGAGCATTGTGATGACAAGAGCATGGAGCATTGTGATAAGAAGTCCATGGAACATTCTGATGACCTGCATCATGGAGCTTTGCGATGACAATGGCAAGAGGCATTGTGATTAGAGGGATCTTGGAGCATTGTGATGAAAAGGGCATGGATCATTGTGATGACAAAGGCATGGAGCCTTGTCATGACAGGGTTCAAGGAGCATACTGACAACAAGTGTCAGGGAGCATTGTGATGACAAGTGTCATGGAGCACTCTGATGACAAGCGTCATGGAGCCTTGTGATAACCGGGGTCTTGGAGCATTGTGATGAAAAGTGAATGCATCATTGTGATGAAACAGGCATGGTGCCTTGTCATGACAGGGTTCAAGGAGCACCCTGACGACAAGTGTCAGGGAGCATTGTGATGAAAAGTGTATTGAGCATTGTGATGACCAAGGTCATGGAGCATTGTGATGAGAAGTCCATGGATAATTGGGATGACGAGCGTCATGGGGCGTTGTGATGACAAGTGTTATGGAACATTGTGATCACAAGGGTTTGGAGCATTGTGATGACAGAGGCCATGGAGCATTTTGATTTCATTGTGAAGAGAAAATCATGAAGCATTATGATGAAGGGCATGGTGCATTGTGATGATAGCGTTCATGGAGCACTGAGATGAAAAGTGTCATGGAGCATTGTTATGACAGGGGTCTTGGAGCATTGTGATGACAAGGGCATGGAGCATTGTGATGAGAAGGCCAAGGAGAATACTGATGACATGCGTCATGGAGTTTCGTGATGACCAGGGCATAGAGCATTTTGATTACAGGGGTCTTGGAGCATTGAGATGAAAAGGGGCATGGAGCATTGTGATTACAGGGGTAATGGAGCATTGTGATGACAAGTGAATCGAGCATTGTGATGAAAAAGGCATGGATCCTATTCATGACAGGATTCAAGGAGCATTCCGAAGACAACTGTCAGGGAGCATTGTGATGACAAGTGTATTGAGCATTGTGATGACAAAGGTCATGGAGCATTGAGATGACAAGGGCATGGAGTATTGTGATGACAGGCTTCATGGAGCGTTGTGATGACAAGTGTTATGGAACATTGTGATCACACGGGTTTGGAGCAATGCGATGACAGAGTTCATGGTTCATATTGATTTCAAGGAGCATGGATCTTTGTGATGACAAGGGCATGAAGCAATGTGATCCCAAGATGCATGGAGGATCGTGATGACAATGGTAATGGAGGAATATGATGACAAGCGCATGGAGCATTGTGATGAAAAGGCCATGTAGCGTTTTGCTGACAAAGGCATGGAGCATTGTGATGACAAGTGTCATGGAGCACTGTGATGACAAACATCACGTAGCATTGTGATTACAGGGGTCATGGAGCATTGGGATGACACGGCCAAGGATCATTGTGTTGACAAGTGTTATGGAGAATTTTGATGACAAGAGTGCCGGATCATTGTGTTGTCAGGTGTCATGGAGCGTTGTGATGACAGTGGTCATGGAGCATTGGGATGACAAGGGTCATGGAGCATTGTGATCATAAGGTCATGGAGCATTGGGTTGAAAATGTTCATGGAGTATTGTGATGAGTGTTGTCATGGAGCATTTTTATGACGGGTGTAATGGATCATTGTGATGAAAAGGGCATGGAACATAGGTCTATAAAATTTCATGGATTATTGTGATGACAGTGGGTATGGAGCATTGTGATGACAAGGGCTCGGAACACTGTGATACATGGGTCATGGAGGATTGTAATGACATGGGCATGGAGCATTGTGATGAGAAGGGCATCGAGAATTGTGATGACAAGCGTCATGGAGCTTTGTGATGACAAGGACATGGAGCAATATGATGAGACGTTTCAGGGAGCATGTGATGACAATGGCATGGAGCATTGGGATGCCAAGGGTCATGGAGCTGTGTGATAACAAATGTCATGGAGGAGTTTGATGACAAGGGCATGGTGCATTGTGATGAGAAGGGCAGGGAGCATTGTGATGAAAGGTGTTATGGAACATTGTGATGTCAGGGCTCATGGAGCATTATGATGATATGGGCATGGAGCATGGTGATGACAGGTGTCATGGAACAGTGTGAGATGACAAGTGTTTTGAGCATTGTGATGACAAACATCTTGGATCATTGAGATGACAAGGGCATGGAGTAGTGTGATGACAGGCATCATGGAGCATTGTGATGAGTGTGTTATGGAACATTGTGATCACAAGGGTTTGGAGCATAGTGATGACAGAGGTCATGGATCATGTTGATTTCAAGGAGCATGGAACATTGTGATGACAAGGGCATGAAGCAATATGATCCCAAGTTTCAGGGAGGATTGTTATGACAATGGTAATGGAGTATTGTGATGAGAATCACATGGAGCACCGTGATGACAAGGTCATGTAGCATTTTGCTGACAAAGGCATGGAGCATTGTGATGACAAGTGTCATGGAACATTGTGATAACAGGGGTCATAGAGCATTAGGATGACAAGAGCATGGAGCATTTTGATGAGAAGAGTCATGGAGCATTTTGATGACAAGAGCCTCAGATCATTGTGTTGTCAGGGGCCATTGAGCGTTGTGATGACAGTGGTCATGTAGGATTGGGCTGAAAATATTCTTGGAGCATTGTGAACACAAGGGAATGGAGCATTGTGGTGACAATATCGTGGAGCATTGTGATGAGATGACCATGGAGTCTTTTGATGACAAGTCTCATGGTGCAAGCTGATGGAAAGGGGCATGGAGCATTGTGATTACAGTTGTCTTGGAGCATTGTGATGACAAGAGCATGGAACATTGTGATGAGAAGTCCATGGAACATTCTGATGACCTGCATCATGGAGCTTTGCGATGACAATGGCAAGAGGCATTGTGATTAGAGGGATCTTGGAGCATTGTGATGAAAACGGCATGGATCATTGTGATGACAAAGGCATGGAGCCTTGTCATGACAGGGTTCAAGGAGCATACTGACAACAAGTGTCAGGGAGCATTGTGATGACAAGTGTCATGGAGCACTCTGATGACAAGCGTCATGGAGCCTTGTGATAACCGGGGTCTTGGAGCATTGTGATGAAAAGTGAATGCATCATTGTGATGAAAAAGGCATGGTGCCTTGTCATGACAGGGTTCAAGGAGCACCCTGACGACAAGTGTCAGGGAGCATTGTGATGAAAAGTGTATTGAGCATTGTGATGAGAAGTCCATGGATAATTGGGATGACGAGCGTCATGGGGCGTTGTGATGACAAGTGTTATGGAACATTGTGATCACAAGGGTTTGGAGCATTGTGATGACAGAGGCCATGGAGCATTTTGATTTCATTGTGAAGAGAAAATCATGAAGCATTATGATGAAGGGCATGGTGCATTGTGATGATAGCGTTCATGGAGCACTGAGATGAAAAGTGTCATGGAGCATTGTTATGACAGGGGTCTTGGAGCATTGTGATGACAAGGGCATGGAGCATTGTGATGAGAAGGCCAAGGAGAATACTGATGACATGCGTCATGGAGTTTCGTGATGACCAGGGCATAGAGCATTTTGATTACAGGGGTCTTGGAGCATTGAGATGGAAAGGGGCATGGAGCATTGTGATTACAGGGGTAATGGAGCATTGTGATGACAAGTGAATCGAGCATTGTGATGAAAAAGGCATGGATCCTATTCATGACAGGATTCAAGGAGCATTCCGAAGACAACTGTCAGGGAGCATTGTGATGACAAGTGTATTGAGCATTGTGATGACAAAGGTCATGGAGCATTGAGATGACAAGGGCATGGAGTATTGTGATGACAGGCTTCATGGAGCGTTGTGATGACAAGTGTTATGGAACATTGTGATCACACGGGTTTGGAGCAATGCGATGACAGAGTTCATGGTTCATATTGATTTCAAGGAGCATGGATCTTTGTGATGACAAGGGCATGAAGCAATGTGATCCCAAGATGCATGGAGGATCGTGATGATAATGGTAATGGAGGAATATGATGACAAGCGCATGGAGCATTGTGATGAAAAGGCCATGTAGCGTTTTGCTGACAAAGGCATGGAGCATTGTGATGACAAGTGTCATGGAGCACTGTGATGACAAACATCACGTAGCATTGTGATTACAGGGGTCATGGAGCATTGGGATGACACGGCCAAGGATCATTGTGTTGACAAGTGTTATGGAGAATTTTGATGACAAGAGTGCCGGATCATTGTGTTGTCAGGTGTCATGGAGCGTTGTGATGACAGTGGTCATGGAGCATTGGGATCACAAGGGTCATGGAGCATTGTGATCATAAGGTCATGGAGCATTGGGTTGAAAATGTTCATGGAGTATTGTGATGAGTGTTGTCATGGAGCATTTTTATGACGGGTGTAATGGATCATTGTGATGAAAAGGGCATGGAACATAGGTCTCTAAAATTTCATGGATTATTGTGATGACAGTGGGTATGGAGCATTGTGATGACAAGGGCTCGGAACACTGTGATACATGGGTCATGGAGGATTGTAATGACATGGGCATGGAGCATTGTGATGAGAAGGGCATCGAGAATTGTGATGACAAGCGTCATGGAGCTTTGTGATGACAAGGACATGGAGCAATATGATGAGACGTTTCAGGGAGCATGTGATGACAATGGCATGGAGCATTGGGATGCCAAGGGTCATGGAGCTGTGTGATAACAAATGTCATGGAGGAGTTTGATGACAAGGGCATGGTGCATTGTGATGAGAAGGGCAGGGAGCATTGTGATGACAGGTGTTATGGAACATTGTGATGTCAGGGCTCATGGAGCATTATGATGATATGGGCATGGAGCATGGTGATGACAGGTGTCATGGAACAGTGTGAGATGACAAGTGTTTTGAGCATTGTGATGACAAACATCTTGGATCATTGAGATGACAAGGGCATGGAGTAGTGTGATGACAGGCATCATGGAGCATTGTGATGAGTGTGTTATGGAACATTGTGATCACAAGGGTTTGGAGCATAGTGATGACAGAGGTCATGGATCATGTTGATTTCAAGGAGCATGGAACATTGTGATGACAAGGGCATGAAGCAATATGATCCCAAGTTTCAGGGAGGATTGTTATGACAATGGTAATGGAGTATTGTGATGAGAATCACATGGAGCACCGTGATGACAAGGTCATGTAGCATTTTGCTGACAAAGGCATGGAGCATTGTGATGACAAGTGTCATGGAACATTGTGATAACAGGGGTCATAGAGCATTAGGATGACAAGAGCATGGAGCATTTTGATGAGAAGAGTCATGGAGCATTTTGATGACAAGAGCCTCAGATCATTGTGTTGTCAGGGGCCATTGAGCGTTGTGATGACAGTGGTCATGTAGGATTGGGCTGAAAATGTTCTTGGAGCATTGTGAACACAAGGGAATGGAGCATTGTGGTGACAATATCGTGGAGCATTGTGATGAGATGACCATGGAGTCTTTTGATGACAAGTCTCATGGTGCCAGCTGATGGAAAGGGGCATGGAGCATTGTGATTACAGTTGTCTTGGAGCATTGTGATGACAAGAGCATGGAGCATTGTGATGACAAGAGCATGGAGCATTGTGATAAGAAGTCCATGGAACATTCTGATGACCTGCATCATGGAGCTTTGCGATGACAATGGCAAGAGGCATTGTGATTAGAGGGATCTTGGAGCATTGTGATGAAAAGGGCATGGATCATTGTGATGACAAAGGCATGGAGCCTTGTCATGACAGGGTTCAAGGAGCATACTGACAACAAGTGTCAGGGAGCATTGTGATGACAAGTGTCATGGAGCACTCTGATGACAAGCGTCATGGAGCCTTGTGATAACCGGGGTCTTGGAGCATTGTGATGAAAAGTGAATGCATCATTGTGATGAAACAGGCATGGTGCCTTGTCATGACAGGGTTCAAGGAGCACCCTGACGACAAGTGTCAGGGAGCATTGTGATGAAAAGTGTATTGAGCATTGTGATGACCAAGGTCATGGAGCATTGTGATGAGAAGTCCATGGATAATTGGGATGACGAGCGTCATGGGGCGTTGTGATGACAAGTGTTATGGAACATTGTGATCACAAGGGTTTGGAGCATTGTGATGACAGAGGCCATGGAGCATTTTGATTTCATTGTGAAGAGAAAATCATGAAGCATTATGATGAAGGGCATGGTGCATTGTGATGATAGCGTTCATGGAGCACTGAGATGAAAAGTGTCATGGAGCATTGTTATGACAGGGGTCTTGGAGCATTGTGATGACAAGGGCATGGAGCATTGTGATGAGAAGGCCAAGGAGAATACTGATGACATGCGTCATGGAGTTTCGTGATGACCAGGGCATAGAGCATTTTGATTACAGGGGTCTTGGAGCATTGAGATGAAAAGGGGCATGGAGCATTGTGATTACAGGGGTAATGGAGCATTGTGATGACAAGTGAATCGAGCATTGTGATGAAAAAGGCATGGATCCTATTCATGACAGGATTCAAGGAGCATTCCGAAGACAACTGTCAGGGAGCATTGTGATGACAAGTGTATTGAGCATTGTGATGACAAAGGTCATGGAGCATTGAGATGACAAGGGCATGGAGTATTGTGATGACAGGCTTCATGGAGCGTTGTGATGACAAGTGTTATGGAACATTGTGATCACACGGGTTTGGAGCAATGCGATGACAGAGTTCATGGTTCATATTGATTTCAAGGAGCATGGATCTTTGTGATGACAAGGGCATGAAGCAATGTGATCCCAAGATGCATGGAGGATCGTGATGACAATGGTAATGGAGGAATATGATGACAAGCGCATGGAGCATTGTGATGAAAAGGCCATGTAGCGTTTTGCTGACAAAGGCATGGAGCATTGTGATGACAAGTGTCATGGAGAACTGTGATGACAAACATCACGTAGCATTGTGATTACAGGGGTCTTGGAGCATTGGGATGACACGGCCAAGGATCATTGTGTTGACAAGTGTTATGGAGAATTTTGATGACAAGAGTGCCGGATCATTGTGTTGTCAGGTGTCATGGAGCGTTGTGATGACAGTGGTCATGGAGCATTGGGATGACAAGGGTCATGGAGCATTGTGATCATAATGTCATGGAGCATTGGGTTGAAAATGTTCATGGAGTATTGTGATGAGTGTTGTCATGGAGCATTGTTATGACGGGTGTAATGGATCATTGTGATGAAAAGGGCATGGAACATAGGTCTATAAAATTTCATGGATTATTGTGATGACAGTGGGTATGGAGCATTGTGATGAGAAGGGCATCGAGAATTGTGATGACAAGCGTCATGGAGCTTTGTGATGACAAGGACATGGAGCAATATGATGAGACGTTTCAGGGAGCATGTGATGACAATGGCATGGAGCATTGTGATGCCAAGGGTCATGGAGCTGTGTGATAACAAATGTCATGGAGGAGTTTGATGACAAGGGCATGGTGCATTGTGATGAGAAGGGCAGGGAGCATTGTGATGACAGGTGTTATGGAACATTGTGATCTCAGGGCTCATGGAGCATTATGATGATATGGGCATGGAGCATGGTGATGACAGGTGTCATGGAACAGTGTGAGATGACAAGTGTATTGAACATTGTGATGACAAACATCTTGGATCATTGAGATGACAAGGGCATGGAGTAGTGTGATGACAGGCATCATGGAGCATTGTGATGAGTGTGTTATGGAACATTGTGATCACAAGGGTTTGGAGCATAGTGATGACAGAGGTCATGGATCATGTTGATTTCAAGGAGCATGGAACATTGTGATGACAAGGGCATGAAGCAATATGATCCCAAGTTTCAGGGAGGATTGTTATGACAATGGTAATGGAGTATTGTGATGAGAATCACATGGAGCACCGTGATGACAAGGTCATGTAGCATTTTGCTGACAAAGGCATGGAGCATTGTGATGACAAGTGTCATGGAACATTGTGATAACAGGGGTCATAGAGCATTAGGATGACAAGAGCATGGAACATTTTGATGAGAAGAGTCATGGAGCATTTTGATGACAAGAGCCTCAGATCATTGTGTTGTCAGGGGCCATTGAGCGTTGTGATGACAGTGGTCATGTAGGATTGGGCTGAAAATGTTCTTGGAGCATTGTGAACACAAGGGAATGGAGCATTGTGGTGACAATATCGTGGAGCATTGTGATGAGATGACCATGGAGTCTTTTGATGACAAGTCTCATGGTGCAAGCTGATGGAAAGGGGCATGGAGCATTGTGATTACAGTTGTCTTGGAGCATTGTGATGACAAGAGCATGGAACATTGTGATGAGAAGTCCATGGAACATTCTGATGACCTGCATCATGGAGCTTTGCGATGACAATGGCAAGAGGCATTGTGATTAGAGGGATCTTGGAGCATTGTGATGAAAACGGCATGGATCATTGTGATGACAAAGGCATGGAGCCTTGTCATGACAGGGTTCAAGGAGCATACTGACAACAAGTGTCAGGGAGCATTGTGATGACAAGTGTCATGGAGCACTCTGATGACAAGCGTCATGGAGCCTTGTGATAACCGGGGTCTTGGAGCATTGTGATGAAAAGTGAATGCATCATTGTGATGAAAAAGGCATGGTGCCTTGTCATGACAGGGTTCAAGGAGCACCCTGACGACAAGTGTCAGGGAGCATTGTGATGAAAAGTGTATTGAGCATTGTGATGAGAAGTCCATGGATAATTGGGATGACGAGCGTCATGGGGCGTTGTGATGACAAGTGTTATGGAACATTGTGATCACAAGGGTTTGGTGCATTGTGATGACAGAGGCCATGGAGCATTTTGATTTCATTGTGAAGAGAAAATCGTGAAGCATTATGATGAAGGGCATGGTGCATTGTGATGATAGCGTTCATGGAGCACTGAGATGAAAAGTGTCATGGAGCATTGTTATGACAGGGGTCTTGGAGCATTGTGATGAAAAGGGCATGGAGCATTGTGATGAGAAGGCCAAGGAGAATACTGATGACATGCGTCATGGAGTTTCGTGATGACCAGGGCATAGAGCATTTTGATTACAGGGGTCTTGGAGCATTGAGATGAAAAGGGGCATGGAGCATTGTGATTACAGGGGTAATGGAGCATTGTGATGACAAGTGAATCGAGCATTGTGATGAAAAAGGCATGGATCCTATTCATGACAGGATTCAAGGAGCATTCCGAAGACCACTGTCAGGGAGCATTGTGATGACAAGTGTATTGAGCATTGTGATGACAAAGGTCATGGAGCATTGAGATGACAAGGGCATGGAGTATTGTGATGACAGGCTTCATGGAGCGTTGTGATGACAAGTGTTATGGAACATTGTGATCACATGGGTTTGGAGCAATGCGATGACAGAGTTCATGGTTCATATTGATTTCAAGGAGCATGGATCTTTGTGATGACAAGGGCATGAAGCAATGTCATCCCAAGATGCATGGAGGATCGTGATGATAATGGTAATGGAGGAATATGATGACAAGCGCATGGAGCATTGTGATGAAAAGGCCATGTAGCGTTTTGCTGACAAAGGCATGGAGCATTGTGATGACAAGTGTCATGGAGCACTGTGATGACAAACATCACGTAGCATTGTGATTACAGGGGTCATGGAGCATTGGGATGACACGGCCAAGGATCATTGTGTTGGCAAGTGTTATGGAGAATTTTGATGACAAGAGTGCCGGATCATTGTGTTGTCAGGTGTCATGGAGCGTTGTGATGACAGTGGTCATGGAGCATTGGGATGACAAGGGTCATGGAGCATTGTGATCATAAGGTCATGGAGCATTGGGTTGAAAATGTTCATGGAGTATTGTGATGAGTGTTGTCATGGAGCATTTTTATGACGGGTGTAATGGATCATTGTGATGAAAAGGGCATGGAACATAGGTCTATAAAATTTCATGGATTATTGTGATGACAGTGGGTATGGAGCATTGTGATGACAAGGGCTCGGAACACTGTGATACATGGGTCATGGAGGATTGTAATGACATGGGCATGGAGCATTGTGATGAGAAGGGCATCGAGAATTGTGATGACAAGCGTCATGGAGCTTTGTGATGACAAGGACATGGAGCAATATGATGAGACGTTTCAGGGAGCATGTGATGACAATGGCATGGAGCATTGTGATGCCAAGGGTCATGGAGCTGTGTGATAACAAATGTCCTGGAGGAGTTTGATGACAAGGGCATGGTGCATTGTGATGAGAAGGGCAGGGAGCATTGTGATGAAAGGTGTTATGGAACATTGTGATGTCAGGGCTCATGGAGCATTATGATGATATGGGCATGGAGCATGGTGATGACAGGTGTCATGGAACAGTGTGAGATGACAAGTGTTTTGAGCTTTGTGATGACAAACATCTTGGATCATTGAGATGACAAGGGCATGGAGTAGTGTGATGACAGGCATCATGGAGCATTGTGATGAGTGTGTTATGGAACATTGTGATCACAAGGGTTTGGAGCATAGTGATGACAGAGGTCATGGATCATGTTGATTTCAAGGAGCATGGAACATTGTGATGACAAGGGCATGAAGCAATATGATCCCAAGTTTCAGGGAGGATTGTTATGACAATGGTAATGGAGTATTGTGATGAGAATCACATGGAGCACCGTGATGACAAGGTCATGTAGCATTTTGCTGACAAAGGCATGGAGCATTGTGATGACAAGTGTCATGGAACATTGTGATAACAGGGGTCATAGAGCATTAGGATGACAAGAGCATGGAGCATTTTGATGAGAAGAGTCATGGAGCATTTTGATGACAAGAGCCTCAGATCATTGTGTTGTCAGGGGCCATTGAGCGTTGTGATGACAGTGGTCATGTAGGATTGGGCTGAAAATGTTCTTGGAGCATTGTGAACACAAGGGAATGGAGCATTGTGGTGACAATATCGTGGAGCATTGTGATGAGATGACCATGGAGTCTTTTGATGACAAGTCTCATGGTGCAAGCTGATGGAAAGGGGCATGGAGCATTGTGATTACAGTTGTCTTGGAGCATTGTGATGACAAGAGCATGGAGCATTGTGATGACAAGAGCATGGAGCATTGTGATAAGAAGTCCATGGAACATTCTGATGACCTGCATCATGGAGCTTTGCGATGACAATGGCAAGAGGCATTGTGATTAGAGGGATCTTGGAGCATTGTGATGAAAAGGGCATGGATCATTGTGATGACAAAGGCATGGAGCCTTGTCATGACAGGGTTCAAGGAGCATACTGACAACAAGTGTCAGGGAGCATTGTGATGACAAGTGTCATGGAGCACTCTGATGACAAGCGTCATGGAGCCTTGTGATAACCGGGGTCTTGGAGCATTGTGATGAAAAGTGAATGCATCATTGTGATGAAACAGGCATGGTGCCTTGTCATGACAGGGTTCAAGGAGCACCCTGACGACAAGTGTCAGGGAGCATTGTGATGAAAAGTGTATTGAGCATTGTGATGACCAAGGTCATGGAGCATTGTGATGAGAAGTCCATGGATAATTGGGATGACGAGCGTCATGGGGCGTTGTGATGACAAGTGTTATGGAACATTGTGATCACAAGGGTTTGGAGCATTGTGATGACAGAGGCCATGGAGCATTTTGATTTCATTGTGAAAAGAAAATCATGAAGCATTATGATGAAGGGCATGGTGCATTGTGATGATAGCGTTCATGGAGCACTGAGATGAAAAGTGTCATGGAGCATTGTTATGACAGGGGTCTTGGAGCATTGTGATGACAAAGGCATGGAGCATTGTGATGAGAAGGCCAAGGAGAATACTGATGACATGCGTCATGGAGTTTCGTGATGACCAGGGCATAGAGCATTTTGATTACAGGGGTCTTGGAGCATTGAGATGAAAAGGGGCATGGAGCATTGTGATTACAGGGGTAATGGAGCATTGTGATGACAAGTGAATCGAGCATTGTGATGAAAAAGGCATGGATCCTATTCATGACAGGATTCAAGGAGCATTCCGAAGACAACTGTCAGGGAGCATTGTGATGACAAGTGTATTGAGCATTGAGATGACAAGGGCATGGAGTATTGTGATGACAGGCTTCATGGAGCGTTGTGATGACAAGTGTTATGGAACATTGTGATCACACGGGTTTGGAGCAATGCGATGACAGAGTTCATGGTTCATATTGATTTCAAGGAGCATGGATCTTTGTGATGACAAGGGCATGAAGCAATGTGATCCCAAGATGCATGGAGGATCGTGATGACAATGGTAATGGAGGAATATGATGACAAGCGCATGGAGCATTGTGATGAAAAGGCCATGTAGCGTTTTGCTGACAAAGGCATGGAGCATTGTGATGACAAGTGTCATGGAGCACTGTGATGACAAACATCACGTAGCATTGTGATTACAGGGGTCTTGGAGCATTGGGATGACACGGCCAAGGATCATTGTGTTGACAAGTGTTATGGAGAATTTTGATGACAAGAGTGCCGGATCATTGTGTTGTCAGGTGTCATGGAGCGTTGTGATGACAGTGGTCATGGAGCATTGGGATGACAAGGGTCATGGAGCATTGTGATCATAATGTCATGGAGCATTGGGTTGAAAATGTTCATGGAGTATTGTGATGAGTGTTGTCATGGAGCATTGTTATGACGGGTGTAATGGATCATTGTGATGAAAAGGGCATGGAACATAGGTCTATAAAATTTCATGGATTATTGTGATGACAGTGGGTATGGAGCATTGTGATGACAAGGGCTCGGAACACTGTGTTACATGGGTCATGGAGGATTGTAATGACATGGGCATGGAGCATTGTGATGAGAAGGGCATCGAGAATTGTGATGACAAGCGTCATGGAGCTTTGTGATGACAAGGACATGGAGCAATATGATGAGACGTTTCAGGGAGCATGTGATGACAATGGCATGGAGCATTGTGATGCCAAGGGTCATGGAGCTGTGTGATAACAAATGTCATGGAGGAGTTTGATGACAAGGGCATGGTGCATTGTGATGAGAAGGGCAGGGAGCATTGTGATGACAGGTGTTATGGAACATTGTGATGTCAGGGCTCATGGAGCATTATGATGATATGGGCATGGAGCATGGTGATGACAGGTGTCATGGAACAGTGTGAGATGACAAGTGTATTGAACATTGTGATGACAAACATCTTGGATCATTGAGATGACAAGGGCATGGAGTAGTGTGATGACAGGCATCATGGAGCATTGTGATGAGTGTGTTATGGAACATTGTGATCACAAGGGTTTGGAGCATAGTGATGACAGAGGTCATGGATCATGTTGATTTCAAGGAGCATGGAACATTGTGATGACAAGGGCATGAAGCAATATGATCCCAAGTTTCAGGGAGGATTGTTATGACAATGGTAATGGAGTATTGTGATGAGAATCACATGGAGCACCGTGATGACAAGGTCATGTAGCATTTTGCTGACAAAGGCATGGAGCATTGTGATGACAAGTGTCATGGAACATTGTGATAACAGGGGTCATAGAGCATTAGGATGACAAGAGCATGGAACATTTTCATGAGAAGAGTCATGGAGCATTTTGATGACAAGAGCCTCAGATCATTGTGTTGTCAGGGGCCATTGAGCGTTGTGATGACAGTGGTCATGTAGGATTGGGCTGAAAATGTTCTTGGAGCATTGTGAACACAAGGGAATGGAGCATTGTGGTGACAATATCGTGGAGCATTGTGATGAGATGACCATGGAGTCTTTTGATGACAAGTCTCATGGTGCAAGCTGATGGAAAGGGGCATGGAGCATTGTGATTACAGTTGTCTTGGAGCATTGTGATGACAAGAGCATGGAACATTGTGATGAGAAGTCCATGGAACATTCTGATGACCTGCATCATGGAGCTTTGCGATGACAATGGCAAGAGGCATTGTGATTAGAGGGATCTTGGAGCATTGTGATGAAAACGGCATGGATCATTGTGATGACAAAGGCATGGAGCCTTGTCATGACAGGGTTCAAGGAGCATACTGACAACAAGTGTCAGGGAGCATTGTGATGACAAGTGTCATGGAGCACTCTGATGACAAGCGTCATGGAGCCTTGTGATAACCGGGGTCTTGGAGCATTGTGATGAAAAGTGAATGCATCATTGTGATGAAAAAGGCATGGTGCCTTGTCATGACAGGGTTCAAGGAGCACCCTGACGACAAGTGTCAGGGAGCATTGTGATGAAAAGTGTATTGAGCATTGTGATGAGAAGTCCATGGATAATTGGGATGACGAGCGTCATGGGGCGTTGTGATGACAAGTGTTATGGAACATTGTGATCACAAGGGTTTGGAGCATTGTGATGACAGAGGCCATGGAGCATTTTGATTTCATTGTGAAGAGAAAATCGTGAAGCATTATGATGAAGGGCATGGTGCATTGTGATGATAGCGTTCATGGAGCACTGAGATGAAAAGTGTCATGGAGCATTGTTATGACAGGGGTCTTGGAGCATTGTGATGACAAGGGCATGGAGCATTGTGATGAGAAGGCCAAGGAGAATACTGATGACATGCGTCATGGAGTTTCGTGATGACCAGGGCATAGAGCATTTTGATTACAGGGGTCTTGGAGCATTGAGATGAAAAGGGGCATGGAGCATTGTGATTACAGGGGTAATGGAGCATTGTGATGACAAGTGAATCGAGCATTGTGATGAAAAAGGCATGGATCCTATTCATGACAGGATTCAAGGAGCATTCCGAAGACAACTGTCAGGGAGCATTGTGATGACAAGTGTATTGAGCATTGTGATGACAAAGGTCATGGAGCATTGAGATGACAAGGGCATGGAGTATTGTGATGACAGGCTTCATGGAGCGTTGTGATGACAAGTGTTATGGAACATTGTGATCACATGGGTTTGGAGCAATGCGATGACAGAGTTCATGGTTCATATTGATTTCAAGGAGCATGGATCTTTGTGATGACAAGGGCATGAAGCAATGTGATCCCAAGATGCATGGAGGATCGTGATGATAATGGTAATGGAGGAATATGATGACAAGCGCATGGAGCATTGTGATGAAAAGGCCATGTAGCGTTTTGCTGACAAAGGCATGGAGCATTGTGATGACAAGTGTCATGGAGCACTGTGATGACAAACATCACGTAGCATTGTGATTACAGGGGTCATGGAGCATTGGGATGACACGGCCAAGGATCATTGTGTTGGCAAGTGTTATGGAGAATTTTGATGACAAGAGTGCCGGATCATTGTGTTGTCAGGTGTCATGGAGCGTTGTGATGACAGTGGTCATGGAGCATTGGGATGACAAGGGTCATGGAGCATTGTGATCATAAGGTCATGGAGCATTGGGTTGAAAATGTTCATGGAGTATTGTGATGAGTGTTGTCATGGAGCATTTTTATGACGGGTGTAATGGATCATTGTGATGAAAAGGGCATGGAACATAGGTCTATAAAATTTCATGGATTATTGTGATGACAGTGGGTATGGAGCATTGTGATGACAAGGGCTCGGAACACTGTGATACATGGGTCATGGAGGATTGTAATGACATGGGCATGGAGCATTGTGATGAGAAGGGCATCGAGAATTGTGATGACAAGCGTCATGGAGCTTTGTGATGACAAGGACATGGAGCAATATGATGAGACGTTTCAGGGAGCATGTGATGACAATGGCATGGAGCATTGTGATGCCAAGGGTCATGGAGCTGTGTGATAACAAATGTCCTGGAGGAGTTTGATGACAAGGGCATGGTGCATTGTGATGAGAAGGGCAGGGAGCATTGTGATGACAGGTGTTATGGAACATTGTGATGTCAGGGCTCATGGAGCATTATGATGATATGGGCATGGAGCATGGTGATGACAGGTGTCATGGAACAGTGTGAGATGACAAGTGTTTTGAGCATTGTGATGACAAACATCTTGGATCATTGAGATGACAAGGGCATGGAGTAGTGTGATGACAGGCATCATGGAGCATTGTGATGAGTGTGTTATGGAACATTGTGATCACAAGGGTTTGGAGCATAGTGATGACAGAGGTCATGGATCATGTTGATTTCAAGGAGCATGGAACATTGTGATGACAAGGGCATGAAGCAATATGATCCCAAGTTTCAGGGAGGATTGTTATGACAATGGTAATGGAGTATTGTGATGAGAATCACATGGAGCACCGTGATGACAAGGTCATGTAGCATTTTGCTGACAAAGGCATGGAGCATTGTGATGACAAGTGTCATGGAACATTGTGATAACAGGGGTCATAGAGCATTAGGATGACAAGAGCATGGAGCATTTTGATGAGAAGAGTCATGGAGCATTTTGATGACAAGAGCCTCAGATCATTGTGTTGTCAGGGGCCATTGAGCGTTGTGATGACAGTGGTCATGTAGGATTGGGCTGAAAATGTTCTTGGAGCATTGTGAACACAAGGGAATGGAGCATTGTGGTGACAATATCGTGGAGCATTGTGATGAGATGACCATGGAGTCTTTTGATGACAAGTCTCATGGTGCAAGCTGATGGAAAGGGGCATGGAGCATTGTGATTACAGTTGTCTTGGAGCATTGTGATGACAAGAGCATGGAGCATTGTGATGACAAGAGCATGGAGCATTGTGATAAGAAGTCCATGGAACATTCTGATGACCTGCATCATGGAGCTTTGCGATGACAATGGCAAGAGGCATTGTGATTAGAGGGATCTTGGAGCATTGTGATGAAAACGGCATGGATCATTGTGATGACAAAGGCATGGAGCCTTGTCATGACAGGGTTCAAGGAGCATACTGACAACAAGTGTCAGGGAGCATTGTGATGACAAGTGTCATGGAGCACTCTGATGACAAGCGTCATGGAGCCTTGTGATAACCGGGGTCTTGGAGCATTGTGATGAAAAGTGAATGCATCATTGTGATGAAACAGGCATGGTGCCTTGTCATGACAGGGTTCAAGGAGCACCCTGACGACAAGTGTCAGGGAGCATTGTGATGAAAAGTGTATTGAGCATTGTGATGACCAAGGTCATGGAGCATTGTGATGAGAAGTCCATGGATAATTGGGATGACGAGCGTCATGGGGCGTTGTGATGACAAGTGTTATGGAACATTGTGATCACAAGGGTTTGGAGCATTGTGATGACAGAGGCCATGGAGCATTTTGATTTCATTGTGAAGAGAAAATCATGAAGCATTATGATGAAGGGCATGGTGCATTGTGATGATAGCGTTCATGGAGCACTGAGATGAAAAGTGTCATGGAGCATTGTTATGACAGGGGTCTTGGAGCATTGTGATGACAAAGGCATGGAGCATTGTGATGAGAAGGCCAAGGAGAATACTGATGACATGCGTCATGGAGTTTCGTGATGACCAGGGCATAGAGCATTTTGATTACAGGGGTCTTGGAGCATTGAGATGAAAAGGGGCATGGAGCATTGTGATTACAGGGGTAATGGAGCATTGTGATGACAAGTGAATCGAGCATTGTGATGAAAAAGGCATGGATCCTATTCATGACAGGATTCAAGGAGCATTCCGAAGACAACTGTCAGGGAGCATTGTGATGACAAGTGTATTGAGCATTGTGATGACAAAGGTCATGGAGCATTGAG
The DNA here is from genome assembly GCF_025265405.1 of Mesoplodon densirostris. Lineage (NCBI taxonomy): Eukaryota > Metazoa > Chordata > Mammalia > Artiodactyla > Ziphiidae > Mesoplodon > Mesoplodon densirostris. Next base: position 7,502,302 of record NC_082682.1, read on the forward strand.
ATGACAAGGGCATGGAGTATTGTGATGACAGGCTTCATGGAGCGTTGTGATGACAAGTGTTATGGAACATTGTGATCACACGGGTTTGGAGCAATGCGATGACAGAGTTCATGGTTCATATTGATTTCAAGGAGCATGGATCTTTGTGATGACAAGGGCATGAAGCAATGTGATCCCAAGATGCATGGAGGATCGTGATGACAATGGTAATGGAGGAATATGATGACAAGCGCATGGAGCATTGTGATGAAAAGGCCATGTAGCGTTTTGCTGACAAAGGCATGGAGCATTGTGATGACAAGTGTCATGGAGCACTGTGATGACAAACATCACGTAGCATTGTGATTACAGGGGTCTTGGAGCATTGGGATGACACGGCCAAGGATCATTGTGTTGACAAGTGTTATGGAGAATTTTGATGACAAGAGTGCCGGATCATTGTGTTGTCAGGTGTCATGGAGCGTTGTGATGACAGTGGTCATGGAGCATTGGGATGACAAGGGTCATGGAGCATTGTGATCATAATGTCATGGATCATTGGGTTGAAAATGTTCATAGAGTATTGTGATGAGTGTTGTCATGGAGCATTGTTATGACGGGTGTAATGGATCATTGTGATGAAAAGGGCATGGAACATAGGTCTCTAAAATTTCATGGATTATTGTGATGACAGTGGGTATGGAGCATTGTGATGACAAGGGCTCGGAACACTGTGATACATGGGTCATGGAGGATTGTAATGACATTGGCATGGAGCATTGTGATGAGAAGGGCATCGAGAATTGTGATGACAAGCGTCATGGAGCTTTGTGATGACAAGGACATGGAGCAATATGATGAGACGTTTCAGGGAGCATGTGATGACAATGGCATGGAGCATTGTGATGCCAAGGGTCATGGAGCTGTGTGATAACAAATGTCATGGAGGAGTTTGATGACAAGGGCATGGTGCATTGTGATGAGAAGGGCAGGGAGCATTGTGATGACAGGTGTTATGGAACATTGTGATCGCAGGGCTCATGGAGCATTATGATGATATGGGCATGGAGCATGGTGATGACAGGTGTCATGGAACAGTGTGAGATGACAAGTGTTTTGAGCATTGTGATGACAAACATCTTGGATCATTGAGATGACAAGGGCATGGAGTAGTGTGATGACAGGCATCATGGAGCATTGTGATGAGTGTGTTATGGAACATTGTGATCACAAGGGTTTGGAGCATAGTGATGACAGAGGTCATGGATCATGTTGATTTCAAGGAGCATGGAACATTGTGATGGCAAGGGCATGAAGCAATATGATCCCAAGTTTCAGGGAGGATTGTTATGACAATGGTAATGGATTATTGTGATGAGAATCACATGGAGCACCGTGATGACAAGGTCATGTAGCATTTTGCTGACAAAGGCATGGAGCATTGTGATGACAAGTGTCATGGAACATTGTGATAACAGGGGTCATAGAGCATTAGGATGACAAGAGCATGGAACATTTTGATGAGAAGAGTCATGGAGCATTTTGATGACAAGAGCCTCAGATCATTGTGTTGTCAGGGGCCATTGAGCGTTGTGATGACAGTGGTCATGTAGGATTGGGCTGAAAATGTTCTTGGAGCATTGTGAACACAAGGGAATGGAGCATTGTGGTGACAATATCGTGGAGCATTGTGATGAGATGACCATGGAGTCTTTTGATGACAAGTCTCATGGTGCAAGCTGATGGAAAGGGGCATGGAGCATTGTGATTACAGTTGTCTTGGAGCATTGTGATGACAAGAGCATGGAACATTGTGATGAGAAGTCCATGGAACATTCTGATGACCTGCATCATGGAGCTTTGCGATGACAATGGCAAGAGGCATTGTGATTAGAGGGATTTTGGAGCATTGTGATGAAAAGGGCATGGATCATTGTGATGACAAAGGCATGGAGCCTTGTCATGACAGGGTTCAAGGAGCATACTGACAACAAGTGTCAGGGAGCATTGTGATGACAAGTGTCATGGAGTACTCTGATGACAAGCGTCATGGAGCCTTGTGATAACCGGGGTCTTGGAGCATTGTGATGAAAAGTGAATGCATCATTGTGATGAAAAAGGCATGGTGCCTTGTCATGACAGGGTTCAAGGAGCACCCTGACGACAAGTGTCAGGGAGCATTGTGATGAAAAGTGTATTGAGCATTGTGATGAGAAGTCCATGGATAATTGGGATGACGAGCGTCATGGGGCGTTGTGATGACAAGTGTTATGGAACATTGTGATCACAAGGGTTTGGAGCATTGTGATGACAGAGGCCATGGAGCATTTTGATTTCATTGTGAAGAGAAAATCATGAAGCATTATGATGAAGGGCATGGTGCATTGTGATGATAGCGTTCATGGAGCACTGAGATGAAAAGTGTCATGGAGCATTGTTATGACAGGGGTCTTGGAGCATTGTGATGACAAGGGCATGGAGCATTGTGATGAGAAGGCCAAGGAGAATACTGATGACATGCGTCATGGAGTTTCGTGATGACCAGGGCATAGAGCATTTTGATTACAGGGGTCTTGGAGCATTGAGATGAAAAGGGACATGGAGCATTGTGATTACAGGGGTAATGGAGCATTGTGATGACAAGTGAATCGAGCATTGTGATGAAAAAGGCATGGATCCTATTCATGACAGGATTCAAGGAGCATTCCGAAGACAACTGTCAGGGAGCATTGTGATGACAAGTGTATTGAGCATTGTGATGACAAAGGTCATGGAGCATTGAGATGACAAGGGCATGGAGTATTGTGATGACAGGCTTCATGGAGCGTTGTGATGACAAGTGTTATGGAACATTGTGATCACACGGGTTTGGAGCAATGCGATGACAGAGTTCATGGTTCATATTGATTTCAAGGAGCATGGATCTTTGTGATGACAAGGGCATGAAGCAATGTGATCCCAAGATGCATGGAGGATCGTGATGATAATGGTAATGGAGGAATATGATGACAAGCGCATGGAGCATTGTGATGAAAAGGCCATGTAGCGTTTTGCTGACAAAGGCATGGAGCATTGTGATGACAAGTGTCATGGAGCACTGTGATGACAAACATCACGTAGCATTGTGATTACAGGGGTCATGGAGCATTGGGATGACACGGCCAAGGATCATTGTGTTGACAAGTGTTATGGAGAATTTTGATGACAAGAGTGCCGGATCATTGTGTTGTCAGGTGTCATGGAGCGTTGTGATGACAGTGGTCATGGAGCATTGGGATGACAAGGGTCATGGAGCATTGTGATCATAATGTCATGGAGCATTGGGTTGAAAATGTTCATGGAGTATTGTGATGAGTGTTGTCATGGAGCATTTTTATGACGGGTGTAATGGATCATTGTGATGAAAAGGGCATGGAACAGAGGTCTATAAAATTTCATGGATTATTGTGATGACAGTGGGTATGGAGCATTGTGATGACAAGGGCTCGGAACACTGTGATACATGGGTCATGGAGGATTGTAATGACATGGGCATGGAGCATTGTGATGAGAAGGGCATCGAGAATTGTGATGACAAGCGTCATGGAGCTTTGTGATGACAAGGACATGGAGCAATATGATGAGACGTTTCAGGGAGCATGTGATGACAATGGCATGGAGCATTGTGATGCCAAGGGTCATGGAGCTGTGTGATAACAAATGTCATGGAGGAGTTTGATGACAAGGGCATGGTGCATTGTGATGAGAAGGGCAGGGAGCATTGTGATGACAGGTGTTATGGAACATTGTGATGTCAGCGCTCATGGAGCATTATGATGATATGGGCATGGAGCATGGTGATGACAGGTGTCATGGAACAGTGTGAGATGACAAGTGTTTTGAGCATTGTGATGACAAACATCTTGGATCATTGAGATGACAAGGGCATGGAGTAGTGTGATGACAGGCATCATGGAGCATTGTGATGAGTGTGTTATGGAACATTGTGATCACAAGGGTTTGGAGCATAGTGATGACAGAGGTCATGGATCATGTTGATTTCAAGGAGCATGGAACATTGTGATGACAAGGGCATGAAGCAATATGATCCCAAGTTTCAGGGAGGATTGTTATGACAATGGTAATGGAGTATTGTGATGAGAATCACATGGAGCACCGTGATGACAAGGTCATGTAGCATTTTGCTGACAAAGGCATGGAGCATTGTGATGACAAGTGTCATGGAACATTGTGATAACAGGGGTCATAGAGCATTAGGATGACAAGAGCATGGAGCATTTTGATGAGAAGAGTCATGGAGCATTTTGATGACAAGAGCCTCAGATCATTGTGTTGTCAGGGGCCATTGAGCGTTGTGATGACAGTGGTCATGTAGGATTGGGCTGAAAATGTTCTTGGAGCATTGTGAACACAAGGGAATGGAGCATTGTGGTGACAATATCGTGGAGCATTGTGATGAGATGACCATGGAGTCTTTTGATGACAAGTCTCATGGTGCAAGCTGATGGAAAGGGGCATGGAGCATTGTGATTACAGTTGTCTTGGAGCATTGTGATGACAAGAGCATGGAGCATTGTGATGACAAGAGCATGGAGCATTGTGATAAGAAGTCCATGGAACATTCTGATGACCTGCATCATGGAGCTTTGCGATGACAATGGCAAGAGGCATTGTGATTAGAGGGATCTTGGAGCATTGTGATGAAAAGGGCATGGATCATTGTGATGACAAAGGCATGGAGCCTTGTCATGACAGGGTTCAAGGAGCATACTGACAACAAGTGTCAGGGAGCATTGTGATGACAAGTGTCATGGAGCACTCTGATGACAAGCGTCATGGAGCCTTGTGATAACCGGGGTCTTGGAGCATTGTGATGAAAAGTGAATGCATCATTGTGATGAAACAGGCATGGTGCCTTGTCATGACAGGGTTCAAGGAGCACCCTGACGACAAGTGTCAGGGAGCATTGTGATGAAAAGTGTATTGAGCATTGTGATGACAAAGGTCATGGAGCATTGTGATGAGAAGTCCATGGATAATTGGGATGACGAGCGTCATGGGGCGTTGTGATGACAAGTGTTATGGAACATTGTGATCACAAGGGTTTGGAGCATTGTGATGACAGAGGCCATGGAGCATTTTGATTTCATTGTGAAGAGAAAATCATGAAGCATTATGATGAAGGGCATGGTGCATTGTGATGATAGCGTTCATGGAGCACTGAGATGAAAAGTGTCATGGAGCATTGTTATGACAGGGGTCTTGGAGCATTGTGATGACAAAGGCATGTAGCATTGTGATGAGAAGGCCAAGGAGAATACTGATGACATGCGTCATGGAGCTTCGTGATGACCAGGGCATAGAGCATTTTGATTACAGGGGTCTTGGAGCATTGAGATGAAAAGGGGCATGGAGCATTGTGATTACAGGGGTAATGGAGCATTGTGATGACAAGTGAATCGAGCATTGTGATGAAAAAGGCATGGATCCTATTCATGACAGGATTCAAGGAGCATTCCGAAGACAACTGTCAGGGAGCATTGTGATGACAAGTGTATTGAGCATTGTGATGACAAAGGTCATGGAGCATTGAGATGACAAGGGCATGGAGTATTGTGATGACAGGCTTCATGGAGCGTTGTGATGACAAGTGTTATGGAACATTGTGATCACACTGGTTTGGAGCAATGCGATGACAGAGTTCATGGTTCATATTGATTTCAAGGATCATGGATCTTTGTGATGACAAGGGCATGAAGCAATGTGATCCCAAGATGCATGGAGGATCGTGATGACAATGGTAATGGAGGAATATGATGACAAGCGCATGGAGCATTGTGATGAAAAGGCCATGTAGCGTTTTGCTGACAAAGGCATGGAGCATTGTGATGACAAGTGTCATGGAGCACTGTGATGACAAACATCACGTAGCATTGTGATTACAGGGGTCATGGAGCATTGGGATGACACGGCCAAGGATCATTGTGTTGACAAGTGTTATGGAGAATTTTGATGACAAGAGTGCCGGATCATTGTGTTGTCAGGTGTCATGGAGCGTTGTGATGACAGTGGTCATGGAGCATTGGGATGACAAGGGTCATGGAGCATTGTGATCATAAGGTCATGGAGCATTGGGTTGAAAATGTTCATGGAGTATTGTGATGAGTGTTGTCATGGAGCATTTTTATGACGGGTGTAATGCATCATTGTGATGAAAAGGGCATGGAACATAGGTCTATAAAATTTCATGGATTATTGTGATGACAGTGGGTATGGAGCATTGTGATGACAAGGGCTCGGAACACTGTGATACATGGGTCATGGAGGATTGTAATGACATGGGCATGGAGCATTGTGATGAGAAGGGCATCGAGAATTGTGATGACAAGCGTCATGGAGCTTTGTGATGACAAGGACATGGAGCAATATGATGAGACGTTTCAGGGAGCATGTGATGACAATGGCATGGAGCATTGTGATGCCAAGGGTCATGGAGCTGTGTGATAACAAATGTCATGGAGGAGTTTGATGACAAGGGCATGGTGCATTGTGATGAGAAGGGCAGGGAGCATTGTGATGACAGGTGTTATGGAACATTGTGATGTCAGGGCTCATGGAGCATTATGATGATATGGGCATGGAGCATGGTGATGACAGGTGTCATGGAACAGTGTGAGATGACAAGTGTTTTGAGCATTGTGATGACAAACATCTTGGATCATTGAGATGACAAGGGCATGGAGTAGTGTGATGACAGGCATCATGGAGCATTGTGATGAGTGTGTTATGGAACATTGTGATCACAAGGGTTTGGAGCATAGTGATGACAGAGGTCATGGATCATGTTGATTTCAAGGAGCATGGAACATTGTGATGGCAAGGGCATGAAGCAATATGATCCCAAGTTTCAGGGAGGATTGTTATGACAATGGTAATGGAGTATTGTGATGAGAATCACATGGAGCACCGTGATGACAAGGTCATGTAGCATTTTGCTGACAAAGGCATGGAGCATTGTGATGACAAGTGTCATGGAACATTGTGATAACAGGGGTCATAGAGCATTAGGATGACAAGAGCATGGAGCATTTTGATGAGAAGAGTCATGGAGCATTTTGATGACAAGAGCCTCAGATCATTGTGTTGTCAGGGGCCATTGAGCGTTGTGATGACAGTGGTCATGTAGGATTGTGCTGAAAATGTTCTTGGAGCATTGTGAACACAAGGGAATGGAGCATTGTGGTGACAATATCGTGGAGCATTGTGATGAGATGACCATGGAGTCTTTTGATGACAAGTCTCATGGTGCAAGCTGATGGAAAGGGGCATGGAGCATTGTGATTACAGTTGTCTTGGAGCATTGTGATGACAAGAGCATGGAGCATTGTGATGACAAGAGCATGGAGCATTGTGATAAGAAGTCCATGGAACATTCTGATGACCTGCATCATGGAGCTTTGCGATGACAATGGCAAGAGGCATTGTGATTAGAGGGATCTTGGAGCATTGTGATGAAAAGGGCATGGATCATTGTGATGACAAAGGCATGGAGCCTTGTCATGACAGGGTTCAAGGAGCATACTGACAACAAGTGTCAGGGAGCATTGTGATGACAAGTGTCATGGAGCACTCTGATGACAAGCGTCATGGAGCCTTGTGATAACCGGGGTCTTGGAGCATTGTGATGAAAAGTGAATGCATCATTGTGATGAAACAGGCATGGTGCCTTGTCATGACAGGGTTCAAGGAGCACCCTGACGACAAGTGTCAGGGAGCATTGTGATGAAAAGTGTATTGAGCATTGTGATGACCAAGGTCATGGAGCATTGTGATGAGAAGTCCATGGATAATTGGGATGACGAGCGTCATGGGGCGTTGTGATGACAAGTGTTATGGAACATTGTGATCACAAGGGTTTGGAGCATTGTGATGACAGAGGCCATGGAGCATTTTGATTTCATTGTGAAGAGAAAATCATGAAGCATTATGATGAAGGGCATGGTGCATTGTGATGATAGCGTTCATGGAGCACTGAGATGAAAAGTGTCATGGAGCATTGTTATGACAGGGGTCTTGGAGCATTGTGATGACAAAGGCATGGAGCATTGTGATGAGAAGGCCAAGGAGAATACTGATGACATGCGTCATGGAGTTTCGTGATGACCAGGGCATAGAGCATTTTGATTACAGGGGTCTTGGAGCATTGAGATGAAAAGGGGCATGGAGCATTGTGATTACAGGGGTAATGGAGCATTGTGATGACAAGTGAATCGAGCATTGTGATGAAAAAGGCATGGATCCTATTCATGAGAGGATTCAAGGAGCATTCCGAAGACAACTGTCAGGGAGCATTGTGATGACAAGTGTATTGAGCATTGTGATGACAAAGGTCATGGAGCATTGAGATGACAAGGGCATGGAGTATTGTGATGACAGGCTTCATGGAGCGTTGTGATGACAAGTGTTATGGAACATTGTGATCACACGGGTTTGGAGCAATGCGATGACAGAGTTCATGGTTCATATTGATTTCAAGGAGCATGGATCTTTGTGATGACAAGGGCATGAAGCAATGTGATCCCAAGATGCGTGGAGGATCGTGATGATAATGGTAATGGAGGAATATGATGACAAGCGCATGGAGCATTGTGATGAAAAGGCCATGTAGCGTTTTGCTGACAAAGGCATGGAGCATTGTGATGACAAGTGTCATGGAGCACTGTGATGACAAACATCACGTAGCATTGTGATTACAGGGGTCATGGAGCATTGGGATGACACGGCCAAGGATCATTGTGTTGACAAGTGTTATGGAGAATTTTGATGACAAGAGTGCCGGATCATTGTGTTGTCAGGTGTCATGGAGCGTTGTGATGACAGTGGTCATGGAGCATTGGGATGACAAGGGTCATGGAGCATTGTGATCATAAGGTCATGGAGCATTGGGTTGAAAATGTTCATGGAGTATTGTGATGAGTATTGTCATGGAGCATTGTTATGACGGGTGTAATGGATCATTGTGATGAAAAGGGCATGGAACATAGGTCTATAAAATTTCATGGATTATTGTGATGACAGTGGGTATGGAGCATTGTGATGACAAGGGCTCGGAACACTGTGATACATGGGTCATGGAGGATTGTAATGACATGGGCATGGAGCATTGTGATGAGAAGGGCATCGAGAATTGTGATGACAAGCGTCATGGAGCTTTGTGATGACAAGGACATGGAGCAATATGATGAGACGTTTCAGGGAGCATGTGATGACAATGGCATGGAGCATTGTGATGCCAAGGGTCATGGAGCTGTGTGATAACAAATGTCATGGAGGAGTTTGATGACAAGGGCATGGTGCATTGTGATGAGAAGGGCAGGGAGCATTGTGATGACAGGTGTTATGGAACATTGTGATGTCAGGGCTCATGGAGCATTATGATGATATGGGCATGGAGCATGGTGATGACAGGTGTCATGGAACAGTGTGAGATGACAAGTGTTTTGAGCATTGTGATGACAAACATCTTAGATCATTGAGATGACAAGGGCATGGAGTAGTGTGATGACAGGCATCATGGAGCATTGTGATGAGTGTGTTATGGAACATTGTGATCACAAGGGTTTGGAGCATAGTGATGACAGAGGTCATGGATCATGTTGATTTCAAGGAGCATGGAACATTGTGATGACAAGGGCATGAAGCAATATGATCCCAAGTTTCAGGGAGGATTGTTATGACAATGGTAATGGAGTATTGTGATGAGAATCACATGGAGCACCGTGATGACAAGGTCATGTAGCATTTTGCTGACAAAGGCATGGAGCATTGTGATGACAAGTGTCATGGAACATTGTGATAACAGGGGTCATAGAGCATTAGGATGACAAGAGCATGGAACATTTTGATGAGAAGAGTCATGGAGCATTTTGATGACAAGAGCCTCAGATCATTGTGTTGTCAGGGGCCATTGAGCGTTGTGATGACAGTGGTCATGTAGGATTGGGCTGAAAATGTTCTTGGAGCATTGTGAACACAAGGGAATGGAGCATTGTGGTGACAATATCGTGGAGCATTGTGATGAGATGACCATGGAGTCTTTTGATGACAAGTCTCATGGTGCAAGCTGATGGAAAGGGGCATGGAGCATTGTGATTACAGTTGTCTTGGAGCATTGTGATGACAAGAGCATGGAACATTGTGATGAGAAGTCCATGGAACATTCTGATGACCTGCATCATGGAGCTTTGCGATGACAATGGCAAGAGGCATTGTGATTAGAGGGATCTTGGAGCATTGTGATGAAAAGGGCATGGATCATTGTGATGACAAAGGCATGGAGCCTTGTCATGACCGGGTTCAAGGAGCATACTGACAACAAGTGTCAGGGAGCATTGTGATGACAAGTGTCATGGAGCACTCTGATGACAAGCGTCATGGAGCCTTGTGATAACCGGGGTCTTGGAGCATTGTGATGAAAAGTGAATGCATCATTGTGATGAAAAAGGCATGGTGCCTTGTCATGACAGGGTTCAAGGAGCACCCTGACGACAAGTGTCAGGGAACATTGTGATGAAAAGTGTATTGAGCATTGTGATGAGAAGTCCATGGATAATTGGGATGATGAGCGTCATGGGGCGTTGTGATGACAAGTGTTATGGAACATTGTGATCACAAGGGTTTGGAGCATTGTGATGACAGAGGCCATGGAGCATTTTGATTTCATTGTGAAGAGAAAATCATGAAGCATTATGATGAAGGGCATGGTGCATTGTGATGATAGCGTTCATGGAGCACTGAGATGAAAAGTGTCATGGAGCATTGTTATGACAGGGGTCTTGGAGCATTGTGATGACAAGGGCATGGAGCATTGTGATGAGAAGGCCAAGGAGAATACTGATGACATGCGTCATGGAGTTTCGTGATGACCAGGGCATAGAGCATTTTGATTACAGGGGTCTTGGAGCATTGAGATGAAAAGGGACATGGAGCATTGTGATTACAGGGGTAATGGAGCATTGTGATGACAAGTGAATCGAGCATTGTGATGAAAAAGGCATGGATCCTATTCATGACAGGATTCAAGGAGCATTCCGAAGACAACTGTCAGGGAGCATTGTGATGACAAGTGTATTGAGCATTGTGATGACAAAGGTCATGGAGCATTGAGATGACAAGGGCATGGAGTATTGTGATGACAGGCTTCATGGAGCGTTGTGATGACAAGTGTTATGGAACATTGTGATCACACGGGTTTGGAGCAATGCGATGACAGAGTTCATGGTTCATATTGATTTCAAGGAGCATGGATCTTTGTGATGACAAGGGCATGAAGCAATGTGATCCCAAGATGCGTGGAGGATCGTGATGATAATGGTAATGGAGGAATATGATGACAAGCGCATGGAGCATTGTGATGAAAAGGCCATGTAGCGTTTTGCTGACAAAGGCATGGAGCATTGTGATGACAAGTGTCATGGAGCACTGTGATGACAAACATCACGTAGCATTGTGATTACAGGGGTCATGGAGCATTGGGATGACACGGCCAAGGATCATTGTGTTGACAAGTGTTATGGAGAATTTTGATGACAAGAGTGCCGGATCATTGTGTTGTCAGGTGTCATGGAGCGTTGTGATGACAGTGGTCATGGAGCATTGGGATGACAAGGGTCATGGAGCATTGTGATCATAAGGTCATGGAGCATTGGGTTGAAAATGTTCATGGAGTATTGTGATGAGTGTTGTCATGGAGCATTTTTATGACGGGTGTAATGGATCATTGTGATGAAAAGGGCATGGAACATAGGTCTATAAAATTTCATGGATTATTGTGATGACAGTGGGTATGGAGCATTGTGATGACAAGGGCTCGGAACACTGTGATACATGGGTCATGGAGGATTGTAATGACATGGGCATGGAGCATTGTGATGAGAAGGGCATTGAGAATTGTGATGACAAGCGTCATGGAGCTTTGTGATGACAAGGACATGGAGCAATATGATGAGACGTTTCAGGGAGCATGTGATGACAATGGCATGGAGCATTGTGATGCCAAGGGTCATGGAGCTGTGTGATAACAAATGTCATGGAGGAGTTTGATGACAAGGGCATGGTGCATTGTGATGAGAAGGGCAGGGAGCATTGTGATGACAGGTGTTATGGAACATTGTGATGTCAGGGCTCATGGAGCATTATGATGATATGGGCATGGAGCATGGTGATGACAGGTGTCATGGAACAGTGTGAGATGACAAGTGTTTTGAGCATTGTGATGACAAACATCTTGGATCATTGAGATGACAAGGGCATGGAGTAGTGTGATGACAGGCATCATGGAGCATTGTGATGAGTGTGTTATGGAACATTGTGATCACAAGGGTTTGGAGCATAGTGATGACAGAGGTCATGGATCATGTTGATTTCAAGGAGCATGGAACATTGTGATGACAAGGGCATGAAGCAATATGATCCCAAGTTTCAGGGAGGATTGTTATGACAATGGTAATGGAGTATTGTGATGAGAATCACATGGAGCACCGTGATGACAAGGTCATGTAGCATTTTGCTGACAAAGGCATGGAGCATTGTGATGACAAGTGTCATGGAACATTGTGATAACAGGGGTCATAGAGCATTAGGATGACAAGAGCATGGAGCATTTTGATGAGAAGAGTCATGGAGCATTTTGATGACAAGAGCCTCAGATCATTGTGTTGTCAGGGGCCATTGAGCGTTGTGATGACAGTGGTCATGTAGGATTGGGCTGAAAATGTTCTTGGAGCATTGTGAACACAAGGGAATGGAGCATTGTGGTGACAATATCGTGGAGCATTGTGATGAGATGACCATGGAGTCTTTTGATGACAAGTCTCATGGTGCCAGCTGATGGAAAGGGGCATGGAGCATTGTGATTACAGTTGTCTTGGAGCATTGTGATGACAAGAGCATGGAGCATTGTGATGACAAGAGCATGGAGCATTGTGATAAGAAGTCCATGGAACATTCTGATGACCTGCATCATGGAGCTTTGCGATGACAATGGCAAGAGGCATTGTGATTAGAGGGATCTTGGAGCATTGTGATGAAAAGGGCATGGATCATTGTGATGACAAAGGCATGGAGCCTTGTCATGACAGGGTTCAAGGAGCATACTGACAACAAGTGTCAGGGAGCATTGTGATGACAAGTGTCATGGAGCACTCTGATGACAAGCGTCATGGAGCCTTGTGATAACCGGGGTCTTGGAGCATTGTGATGAAAAGTGAATGCATCATTGTGATGAAACAGGCATGGTGCCTTGTCATGACAGGGTTCAAGGAGCACCCTGACGACAAGTGTCAGGGAGCATTGTGATGAAAAGTGTATTGAGCATTGTGATGACCAAGGTCATGGAGCATTGTGATGAGAAGTCCATGGATAATTGGGATGACGAGCGTCATGGGGCGTTGTGATGACAAGTGTTATGGAACATTGTGATCACAAGGGTTTGGAGCATTGTGATGACAGAGGCCATGGAGCATTTTGATTTCATTGTGAAGAGAAAATCATGAAGCATTATGATGAAGGGCATGGTGCATTGTGATGATAGCGTTCATGGAGCACTGAGATGAAAAGTGTCATGGAGCATTGTTATGACAGGGGTCTTGGAGCATTGTGATGACAAAGGCATGGAGCATTGTGATGAGAAGGCCAAGGAGAATACTGATGACATGCGTCATGGAGTTTCGTGATGACCAGGGCATAGAGCATTTTGATTACAGGGGTCTTGGAGCATTGAGATGAAAAGGGGCATGGAGCATTGTGATTACAGGGGTAATGGAGCATTGTGATGACAAGTGAATCGAGCATTGTGATGAAAAAGGCATGGATCCTATTCATGAGAGGATTCAAGGAGCATTCCGAAGACAACTGTCAGGGAGCATTGTGATGACAAGTGTATTGAGCATTGTGATGACAAAGGTCATGGAGCATTGAGATGACAAGGGCATGGAGTATTGTGATGACAGGCTTCATGGAGCGTTGTGATGACAAGTGTTATGGAACATTGTGATCACACGGGTTTGGAGCAATGCGATGACAGAGTTCATGGTTCATATTGATTTCAAGGAGCATGGATCTTTGTGATGACAAGGGCATGAAGCAATGTGATCCCAAGATGCGTGGAGGATCGTGATGATAATGGTAATGGAGGAATATGATGACAAGCGCATGGAGCATTGTGATGAAAAGGCCATGTAGCGTTTTGCTGACAAAGGCATGGAGCATTGTGATGACAAGTGTCATGGAGCACTGTGATGACAAACATCACGTAGCATTGTGATTACAGGGGTCATGGAGCATTGGGATGACACGGCCAAGGATCATTGTGTTGACAAGTGTTATGGAGAATTTTGATGACAAGAGTGCCGGATCATTGTGTTGTCAGGTGTCATGGAGCGTTGTGATGACAGTGGTCATGGAGCATTGGGATGACAAGGGTCATGGAGCATTGTGATCATAAGGTCATGGAGCATTGGGTTGAAAATGTTCATGGAGTATTGTGATGAGTATTGTCATGGAGCATTGTTATGACGGGTGTAATGGATCATTGTGATGAAAAGGGCATGGAACATAGGTCTATAAAATTTCATGGATTATGGTGATGACAGTGGGTATGGAGCATTGTGATGACAAGGGCTCGGAACACTGTGATACATGGGTCATGGAGGATTGTAATGACATGGGCATGGAGCATTGTGATGAGAAGGGCATCGAGAATTGTGATGACAAGCGTCATGGAGCTTTGTGATGACAAGGACATGGAGCAATATGATGAGACGTTTCAGGGAGCATGTGATGACAATGGCATGGAGCATTGTGATGCCAAGGGTCATGGAGCTGTGTGATAACAAATGTCATGGAGGAGTTTGATGACAAGGGCATGGTGCATTGTGATGAGAAGGGCAGGGAGCATTGTGATGACAGGTGTTATGGAACATTGTGATGTCAGGGCTCATGGAGCATTATGATGATATGGGCATGGAGCATGGTGATGACAGGTGTCATGGAACAGTGTGAGATGACAAGTGTTTTGAGCATTGTGATGACAAACATCTTGGATCATTGAGATGACAAGGGCATGGAGTAGTGTGATGACAGGCATCATGGAGCATTGTGATGAGTGTGTTATGGAACATTGTGATCACAAGGGTTTGGAGCATAGTGATGACAGAGGTCATGGATCATGTTGATTTTAAGGAGCATGGAACATTGTGATGACAAGGGCATGAAGCAATATGATCCCAAGTTTCAGGGAGGATTGTTATGACAATGGTAATGGAGTATTGTGATGAGAATCACATGGAGCACCGTGATGACAAGGTCATGTAGCATTTTGCTGACAAAGGCATGGAACATTGTGATGACAAGTGTCATGGAACATTGTGATAACAGGGGTCATAGAGCATTAGGATGACAAGAGCATGGAGCATTTTGATGAGAAGAGTCATGGAGCATTTTGATGACAAGAGCCTCAGATCATTGTGTTGTCAGGGGCCATTGAGCGTTGTGATGACAGTGGTCATGTAGGATTGGGCTGAAAATGTTCTTGGAGCATTGTGAACACAAGGGAATGGAGCATTGTGGTGACAATATCGTGGAGCATTGTGATGAGATGACCATGGAGTCTTTTGATGACAAGTCTCATGGCGCCAGCTGATGGAAAGGGGCATGGAGCATTGTGATTACAGTTGTCTTGGAGCATTGTGATGACAAGAGCATGGAGCATTGTGATGACAAGAGCATGGAGCATTGTGATAAGAAGTCCATGGAACATTCTGATGACCTGCATCATGGAGCTTTGCGATGACAATGGCAAGAGGCATTGTGATTAGAGGGATCTTGGAGCATTGTGATGAAAAGGGCATGGATCATTGTGATGACAAAGGCATGGAGCCTTGTCATGACAGGGTTCAAGGAGCATACTGACAACAAGTGTCAGGGAGCATTGTGATGACAAGTGTCATGGAGCACTCTGATGACAAGCGTCATGGAGCCTTGTGATAACCGGGGTCTTGGAGCATTGTGATGAAAAGTGAATGCATCATTGTGATGAAAAAGGCATGGTGCCTTGTCATGACAGGGTTCAAGGAGCACCCTGACGACAAGTGTCAGGGAACATTGTGATGAAAAGTGTATTGAGCATTGTGATGAGAAGTCCATGGATAATTGGGATGATGAGCGTCATGGGGCGTTGTGATGACAAGTGTTATGGAACCTTGTGATCACAAGGGTTTGGAGCATTGTGATGACAGAGGCCATGGAGCATTTTGATTTCATTGTGAAGAGAAAATCATGAAGCATTATGATGAAGGGCATGGTGCATTGTGATGATAGCGTTCATGGAGCACTGAGATGAAAAGTGTCATGGAGCATTGTTATGACAGGGGTCTTGGAGCATTGTGATGACAAGGGCATGGAGCATTGTGATGAGAAGGCCAAGGAGAATACTGATGACATGCGTCATGGAGTTTCGTGATGACCAGGGCATAGAGCATTTTGATTACAGGGGTCTTGGAGCATTGAGATGAAAAGGGACATGGAGCATTGTGATTACAGGGGTAATGGAGCATTGTGATGACAAGTGAATCGAGCATTGTGATGAAAAAGGCATGGATCCTATTCATGACAGGATTCAAGGAGCATTCCGAAGACAACTGTCAGGGAGCATTGTGATGACAAGTGTATTGAGCATTGTGATGACAAAGGTCATGGAGCATTGAGATGACAAGGACATGGAGTATTGTGATGACAGGCTTCATGGAGCGTTGTGATGACAAGTGTTATGGAACATTGTGATCACACGGGTTTGGAGCAATGCGATGACAGAGTTCATGGTTCATATTGATTTCAAGGAGCATGGATCTTTGTGATGACAAGGGCATGAAGCAATGTGATCACAAGATGCGTGGAGGATCGTGATGATAATGGTAATGGAGGAATATGATGACAAGCGCATGGAGCATTGTGATGAAAAGGCCATGTAGCGTTTTGCTGACAAAGGCATGGAGCATTGTGATGACAAGTGTCATGGAGCACTGTGATGACAAACATCACGTAGCATTGTGATTACAGGGGTCTTGGATCATTGGGATGACACGGCCAAGGATCATTGTGTTGACAAGTGTTATGGAGAATTTTGATGACAAGAGTGCCGGATCATTGTGTTGTCAGGTGTCATGGAGCGTTGTGATGACAGTGGTCATGGAGCATTGGGATGACAAGGGTCATGGAGCATTGTGATCATAAGGTCATGGAGCATTGGGTTGAAAATGTTCATGGAGTATTGTGATGAGTGTTGTCATGGAGCATTTTTATGACGGGTGTAATGGATCATTGTGATGAAAAGGGCATGGAACATAGGTCTATAAAATTTCATGGATTATGGTGATGACAGTGGGTATGGAGCATTGTGATGACAAGGGCTCGGAACACTGTGATACATGGGTCATGGAGGATTGTAATGACATGGGCATGGAGCATTGTGATGAGAAGGGCATCGAGAATTGTGATGACAAGCGTCATGGAGCTTTGTGATGACAAGGACATGGAGCAATATGATGAGACGTTTCAGGGAGCATGTGATGACAATGGCATGGAGCATTGTGATGCCAAGGGTCATGGAGCTGTGTGATAACAAATGTCATGGAGGAGTTTGATGACAAGGGCATGGTGCATTGTGATGAGAAGGGCAGGGAGCATTGTGATGACAGGTGTTATGGAACATTGTGATGTCAGGGCTCATGGAGCATTATGATGATATGGGCATGGAGCATGGTGATGACAGGTGTCATGGAACAGTGTGAGATGACAAGTGTTTTGAGCATTGTGATGACAAACATCTTGGATCATTGAGATGACAAGGGCATGGAGTAGTGTGATGACAGGCATCATGGAGCATTGTGATGAGTGTGTTATGGAACATTGTGATCACAAGGGTTTGGAGCATAGTGATGACAGAGGTCATGGATCATGTTGATTTCAAGGAACATGGAACATTGTGATGACAAGGGCATGAAGCAATATGATCCCAAGTTTCAGGGAGGATTGTTATGACAATGGTAATGGAGTATTGTGATGAGAATCACATGGAGCACCGTGATGACAAGGTCATGTAGCATTTTGCTGACAAAGGCATGGAACATTGTGATGACAAGTGTCATGGAACATTGTGATAACAGGGGTCATAGAGCATTAGGATGACAAGAGCATGGAGCATTTTGATGAGAAGAGTCATGGAGCATTTTGATGACAAGAGCCTCAGATCATTGTGTTGTCAGGGGCCATTGAGCGTTGTGATGACAGTGGTCATGTAGGATTGGGCTGAAAATGTTCTTGGAGCATTGTGAACACAAGGGAATGGAGCATTGTGGTGACAATATCGTGGAGCATTGTGATGAGATGACCATGGAGTCTTTTGATGACAAGTCTCATGGTGCCAGCTGATGGAAAGGGGCATGGAGCATTGTGATTACAGTTGTCTTGGAGCATTGTGATGACAAGAGCATGGAGCATTGTGATGACAAGAGCATGGAGCATTGTGATAAGAAGTCCATGGAACATTCTGATGACCTGCATCATGGAGCTTTGCGATGACAATGGCAAGAGGCATTGTGATGAGAGGGATCTTGGAGCATTGTGATGAAAAGGGCATGGATCATTGTGATGACAAAGGCATGGAGCCTTGTCATGACAGGGTTCAAGGAGCATACTGACAACAAGTGTCAGGGAGCATTGTGATGACAAGTGTCATGGAGCACTCTGATGACAAGCGTCATGGAGCCTTGTGATAACCGGGGTCTTGGAGCATTGTGATGAAAAGTGAATGCATCATTGTGATGAAACAGGCATGGTGCCTTGTCATGACAGGGTTCAAGGAGCACCCTGACGACAAGTGTCAGGGAGCATTGTGATGAAAAGTGTATTGAGCATTGTGATGAGAAGTCCATGGATAATTGGGATGACGTGCGTCATGGGGCGTTGTGATGACAAGTGTTATGGAACATTGTGATCACAAGGGTTTGGAGCATTGTGATGACAGAGGCCATGGAGCATTTTGATTTCATTGTGAAGAGAAAATCATGAAGCATTATGATGAAGGGTAGGGTGCATTGTGATGATAGCGTTCATGGAGCACTGAGATGAAAAGTGTCATGGAGCATTGTTATGACAGGGGTCTTGGAGCATTGTGATGACAAGGGCATGGAGCATTGTGATGAGAACGCCAAGGAGAATACTGATGACATGCGTCATGGAGTTTCGTGATGACCAGGGCATAGAGCATTTTGATTACAGGGGTCTTGGAGCATTGAGATGAAAAGGGACATGGAGCATTGTGATTACAGGGGTAATGGAGCATTGTGATGACAAGTGAATCGAGCATTGTGATGAAAAAGGCATGGATCCTATTCATGACAGGATTCAAGGAGCATTCCGAAGACAACTGTCAGGGAGCATTGTGATGACTAGTCTATTGAGCATAGTGATGACAAAGGTCATGGAGCACTGAGATGACAAGGGCATGGAGTATTGTGATGACAGGCTTCATGGAGCGTTGTGATGACAAGTGTTATGGAACATTGTGATCACACGGGTTTGGAGCAATGCGATGACAGAGTTCATGGTTCATATTGATTTCAAGGAGCATGGATCTTTGTGATGACTAGGGCATGAAGCAATGTGATCCCAAGATGCATGGAGGATCGTGATGATAATGGTAATGGAGGAATATGATGACAAGCGCATGGAGCATTGTGATGAAAAGGCCATGTAGCGTTTTGCTGACAAAGGCATGGAGCATTGTGATGACAAGTGTCATGGAGCACTGTGATGACAAACATCACGTAGCATTGTGATTACAGGGGTCATGGAGCATTGGGATGACACGGCCAAGGATCATTGTGTTGACAAGTGTTATGGAGAATTTTGATGACAAGAGTGCCGGATCATTGTGTTGTCAGGTGTCATGGAGCGTTGTGATGACAGTGGTCATGGAGCATTGGGATGACAAGGGTCATGGAGCATTGTGATCATAAGGTCATGGAGCATTGGGTTGAAAATGTTCATGGAGTATTGTGATGAGTGTTGTCATGGAGCATTGTTATGACGGGTGTAATGGATCATTGTGATGAAAAGGGCATGGAACATAGGTCTATAAAATTTCATGGATTATTGTGATGACAGTGGGTATGGAGCATTGTGATGACAAGGGCTCGGAACACTGTGATACATGGGTCATGGAGGATTGTAATGACATGGGCATGGAGCATTGTGATGAGAAGGGCATCGAGAATTGTGATGACAAGCGTCATGGAGCTTTGTGATGACAAGGACATAGAGCAATATGATGAGACGTTTCAGGGAGCATGTGATGACAATGGCATGGAGCATTGTGATGCCAAGGGTCATGGAGCTGTGTGATAACAAATGTCATGGAGGAGTTTGATGACAAGGGCATGGTGCATTGTGATGAGAAGGGCAGGGAGCATTGTGATGACAGGTGTTATGGAACATTGAGATCTCAGGGCTCATGGAGCATTATGATTATATGGGCATGGAGCATGGTGATGACAGGTGTCATGGAACAGTGTGAGATGACAAGTGTTTTGAGCTTTGTGATGACAAACATCTTGGATCATTGAGATGACAAGGGCATGGAGTAGTGTGATGACAGGCATCATGGAGCATTGTGATGAGTGTGTTATGGAACATTGTGATCACAAGGGTTTGGAGCATAGTGATGACAGAGGTCATGGATCATGTTGATTTCAAGGAGCATGGAACATTGTGATGACAAGGGCATGAAGCAATATGATCCCAAGTTTCAGGGAGGATTGTTATGACAATGGTAATGGAGTATTGTGATGAGAATCACATGGAGCACCGTGATGACAAGGTCATGTAGCATTTTGCTGACAAAGGCATGGAGCATTGTGATGACAAGTGTCATGGAACATTGTGATAACAGGGGTCATAGAGCTTTAGGATGACAAGAGCATGGAGCATTTTGATGAGAAGAGTCATGGAGCATTTTGATGACAAGAGCCTCAGATCATTGTGTTGTCAGGGGCCATTGAGCGTTGTGATGACAGTGGTCATGTAGGATTGTGCTGAAAATGTTCTTGGAGCATTGTGAACACAAGGGAATGGAGCATTGTGGTGACAATATCTTGGAGCATTGTGATGAGATGACCATGGAGTCTTTTGATGACAAGTCTCATGGTGCAAGCTGATGGAAAGGGGCATGGAGCATTGTGATTACAGTTGTCTTGGAGCATTGTGATGACAAGAGCATGGAGCATTGTGATGAGAAGTCCATGGAACATTCTGATGACCTGCATCATGGAGCTTTGCGATGACAATGGCAAGAGGCATTGTGATTAGAGGGATCTTGGAGCATTGTGATGAAAAGGGCATGGATCATTGTGATGACAAAGGCATGGAGCCTCGTCATGACAGGGTTCAAGGAGCATACTGACAACATGTGTCAGGGAGCATTGTGATGACAAGTGTCATGGAGCACTCTGATGACAAGCGTCATGGAGCCTTGTGATAACCGGGGTCTTGGAGCATTGTGATGAAAAGTGAATGCATCATTGTGATGAAACAGACATGGTGCCTTGTCATGACAGGGTTCTAGGAGCACCCTGACGACAAGTGTCAGGGAGCATTGTGATGAAAAGTGTATTGAGCATTGTGATGACAAAGGTCATGGAGCATTGTGATGAGAAGTCCATGGATAATTGGGATGACGAGCGTCATGGGGCGTTGTGATGACAAGTGTTATGGAACATTGTGATCACAAGGGTTTGGAGCATTGTGATGACAGAGGCCATGGAGCATTTTGATTTCATTGTGAAGAGAAAATCATGAAGCATTATGATGAAGGGCATGGTGCATTGTGATGATAGCGTTCATGGAGCACTGAGATGAAAAGTGTCATGGAGCATTGTTATGACAGGGGTCTTGGAGCATTGTGATGACAAGGGCATGGAGCATTGTGATGAGAAGGCCAAGGAGAATACTGATGACATGCGTCATGGAGTTTCGTGATGACCAGGGCATAGAGCATTTTGATTACAGGGGTCTTGGAGCATTGAGATGAAAAGGGACATGGAGCATTGTGATTACAGGGGTAATGGAGCATTGTGATGACAAAGGAATCGAGCATTGTGATGAAAAAGGCATGGATCCTATTCATGACAGGATTCAAGGAGCATTCTGAAGACAACTGTCAGGGAGCATTGTGATGACAAGTGTATTGAGCATTGTGATGACAAAGGTCATGGAGCATTTAGATGACAAGGGCATGGAGTATTGTGATGACAGGCTTCATGGAGCGTTGTGATGACAAGTGTTATGGAACATTGTGATCACACGGGTTTGGAGCAATGCGATGACAGAGTTCATGGTTCATATTGATTTCAAGGAGCATGGATCTTTGTGATGACAAGGGCATGAAGCAATGTGATCCCAAGATGCGTGGAGGATCGTGATGATAATGGTAATGGAGGAATATGATGACAAGCGCATGGAGCATTGTGATGAAAAGGCCATGTAGCGTTTTGCTGACAAAGGCATGGAGCATTGTGATGACAAGTGTCATGGAGCACTGTGATGACAAACATCACGTAGCATTGTGATTACAGGGGTCATGGAGCATTGGGATGACACGGCCAAGGATCATTGTGTTGACAAGTGTTATGGAGAATTTTGATGACAAGAGTGCCGGATCATTGTGTTGTCAGGTGTCATGGAGCGTTGTGATGACAGTGGTCATGGAGCATTGGGATGACAAGGGTCATGGAGCATTGTGATCATAAGGTCATGGAGCATTGGGTTGAAAATGTTCATGGAGTATTGTGATGAGTGTTGTCATGGAGCATTGTTATGACGGGTGTAATGGATCATTGTGATGAAAAGGGCATGGAACATAGGTCTATAAAATTTCATGGATTATTGTGATGACAGTGGGTATGGAGCATTGTGATGACAAGGGCTCGGAACACTGTGATACATGGGTCATGGAGGATTGTAATGACATGGGCATGGAGCATTGTGATGAGAAGGGCATCGAGAATTGTGATGACAAGCGTCATGGAGCTTTGTGATGACAAGGACATGGAGCAATATGATGAGACGTTTCAGGGAGCATGTGATGACAATGGCATGGAGCATTGTGATGCCAAGGGTCATGGAGCTGTGTGATAACAAATGTCATGGAGGAGTTTGATGACAAGGGCATGGTGCATTGTGATGAGAAGGGCAGGGAGCATTGTGATGACAGGTGTTATGGAACATTGTGATGTCAGGGCTCATGGAGCATTATGATGATATGGGCATGGAGCATGGTGATGACAGGTGTCATGGAACAGTGTGAGATGACAAGTGTTTTGAGCATTGTGATGACAAACATCTTGGATCATTGAGATGACAAGGGCATGGAGTAGTGTGATGACAGGCATCATGGAGCATTGTGATGAGTGTGTTATGGAACATTGTGATCACAAGGGTTTGGAGCATAGTGATGACAGAGGTCATGGATCATGTTGATTTCAAGGAGCATGGAACATTGTGATGACAAGGGCATGAAGCAATATGATCCCAAGTTTCAGGGAGGATTGTTATGACAATGGTAATGGAGTATTGTGATGAGAATCACATGGAGCACCGTGATGACAAAGTCATGTAGCATTTTGCTGACAAAGGCATGGAGCATTGTGATGACAAGTGTCATGGAACATTGTGATAACAGGGGTCATAGAGCATTAGGATGACAAGAGCATGGAGCATTTTGATGAGAAGAGTCATGGAGCATTTTGATGACAAGAGCCTCAGATCATTGTGTTGTCAGGGGCCATTGAGCGTTGTGATGACAGTGGTCATGTAGGATTGTGCTGAAAATGTTCTTGGAGCATTGTGAACACAAGGGAATGGAGCATTGTGGTGACAATATCGTGGAGCATTGTGATGAGATGACCATGGAGTCTTTTGATGACAAGTCTCATGGTGCAAGCTGATGGAAAGGGGCATGGAGCATTGTGATTACAGTTGTCTTGGAGCATTGTGATGACAAGAGCATGGAGCATTGTGATGACAAGAGCATGGAGCATTGTGATAAGAAGTCCAGGGAACATTCTGATGACCTGCATCATGGAGCTTTGCGATGACAATGGCAAGAGGCATTGTGATTAGAGGGATCTTGGAGCATTGTGATGAAAAGGGCATGGATCATTGTGATGACAAAGGCATGGAGCCTTGTCATGACAGGGTTCAAGGAGCATACTGACAACAAGTGTCAGGGAGCATTGTGATGACAAGTGTCATGGAGCACTCTGATGACAAGCGTCATGGAGCCTTGTGATAACCGGGGTCTTGGAGCATTGTGATGAAAAGTGAATGCATCATTGTGATGAAACAGGCATGGTGCCTTGTCATGACAGGGTTCAAGGAGCACCCTGACGACAAGTGTCAGGGAGCATTGTGATGAAAAGTGTATTGAGCATTGTGATGACCAAGGTCATGGAGAATTGTGATGAGAAGTCCATGGATAATTGGGATGACGAGCGTCATGGGGCGTTGTGATGACAAGTGTTATGGAACATTGTGATCACAAGGGTTTGGAGCATTGTGATGACAGAGGCCATGGAGCATTTTGATTTCATTGTGAAGAGAAAATCATGAAGCATTATGATGAAGGGCATGGTGCATTGTGATGATAGCGTTCATGGAGCACTGAGATGAAAAGTGTCATGGAGCATTGTTATGACAGGGGTCTTGGAGCATTGTGATGACAAAGGCATGGAGCATTGTGATGAGAAGGCCAAGGAGAATACTGATGACATGCGTCATGGAGTTTCGTGATGACCAGGGCATAGAGCATTTTGATTACAGGGGTCTTGGAGCATTGAGATGAAAAGGGGCATGGAGCATTGTGATTACAGGGGTAATGGAGCATTGTGATGACAAGTGAATCGAGCATTGTGATGAAAAAGGCATGGATCCTATTCATGACAGGATTCAAGGAGCATTCCGAAGACAACTGTCAGGGAGCATTGTGATGACAAGTGTATTGAGCATTGTGATGACAAAGGTCATGGAGCATTGAGATGACAAGGGCATGGAGTATTGTGATGACAGGCTTCATGGAGCGTTGTGATGACAAGTGTTATGGAACATTGTGATCACACGGGTTTGGAGCAATGCGATGACAGAGTTCATGGTTCATATTGATTTCAAGGAGCATGGATCTTTGTGATGACAAGGGCATGAAGCAATGTGATCCAAAGATGCATGGAGGATCGTGATGACAATGGTAATGGAGGAATATGATGACAAGCGCATGGAGCATTGTGATGAAAAGGCCATGTAGCGTTTTGCTGACAAAGGCATGGAGCATTGTGATGACAAGTGTCATGGAGCACTGTGATGACAAACATCACGTAGCATTGTGATTACAGGGGTCTTGGAGCATTGGGATGACACGGCCAAGGATCATTGTGTTGACAAGTGTTATGGAGAATTTTGATGACAAGAGTGCCGGATCATTGTGTTGTCAGGTGTCATGGAGCGTTGTGATGACAGTGGTCATGGAGCATTGGGATGACAAGGGTCATGGAGCATTGTGATCATAAGGTCATGGAGCATTGGGTTGAAAATGTTCATGGAGTATTGTGATGAGTGTTGTCATGGAGCATTGTTATGACGGGTGTAATGGATCATTGTGATGAAAAGGGCATGGAACATAGGTCTATAAAATTTCATGGATTATTGTGATGACAGTGGGTATGGAGCATTGTGATGACAAGGGCTCGGAACACTGTGATACATGGGTCATGGAGGATTGTAATGACATGGGCATGGAGCATTGTGATGAGAAGGGCATCGAGAATTGTGATGACAAGCGTCATGGAGCTTTGTGATGACAAGGACATGGAGCAATATGATGAGACGTTTCAGGGAGCATGTGATGACAATGGCATGGAGCATTGTGATGCCAAGGGTCATGGAGCTGTGTGATAACAAATGTCATGGAGGAGTTTGATGACAAGGGCATGGTGCATTGTGATGAGAAGGGCAGGGAGCATTGTGATGACAGGTGTTATGGAACATTGTGATGTCAGGGCTCATGGAGCATTATGATGATATGGGCATGGAGCATGGTGATGACAGGTGTCATGGAACAGTGTGAGATGACAAGTGTTTTGAGCATTGTGATGACAAACATCTTGGATCATTGAGATGACAAGGGCATGGAGTAGTGTGATGACAGGCATCATGGAGCATTGTGATGAGTGTGTTATGGAACATTGTGATCACAAGGGTTTGGAGCATAGTGATGACAGAGGTCATGGATCATGTTGATTTCAAGGAGCATGGAACATTGTGATGACAAGGGCATGAAGCAATATGATCCCAAGTTTCAGGGAGGATTGTTATGACAATGGTAATGGAGTATTGTGATGAGAATCACATGGAGCACCGTGATGACAAGATCATGTAGCATTTTGCTGACAAAGGCATGGAGCATTGTGATGACAAGTGTCATGGAACATTGTGATAACAGGGGTCATAGAGCATTAGGATGACAAGAGCATGGAACATTTTGATGAGAAGAGTCATGGAGCATTTTGATGACAAGAGCCTCAGATCATTGTGTTGTCAGGGGCCATTGAGCGTTGTGATGACAGTGGTCATGTAGGATTGGGCTGAAAATGTTCTTGGAGCATTGTGAACACAAGGGAATGGAGCATTGTGGTGACAATATCGTGGAGCATTGTGATGAGATGACCATGGAGTCTTTTGATGACAAGTCTCATGGTGCAAGCTGATGGAAAGGGGCATGGAGCATTGTGATTACAGTTGTCTTGGAGCATTGTGATGACAAGAGCATGGAACATTGTGATGAGAAGTCCATGGAACATTCTGATGACCTGCATCATGGAGCTTTGCGATGACAATGGCAAGAGGCATTGTGATTAGAGGGATCTTGGAGCATTGTGATGAAAAGGGCATGGATCATTGTGATGACAAAGGCATGGAGCCTTGTCATGACAGGGTTCAAGGAGCATACTGACAACAAGTGTCAGGGAGCATTGTGATGACAAGTGTCATGGAGCACTCTGATGACAAGCGTCATGGAGCCTTGTGATAACCGGGGTCTTGGAGCATTGTGATGAAAAGTGAATGCATCATTGTGATGAAAAAGGCATGGTGCCTTGTCATGACAGGGTTCAAGGAGCACCCTGACGACAAGTGTCAGGGAGCATTGTGATGAAAAGTGTATTGAGCATTGTGATGAGAAGTCCATGGATAATTGTGATGACGAGCGTCATGGGGCGTTGTGATGACAAGTGTTATGGAACATTGTGATCACAAGGGTTTGGAGCATTGTGATGACAGAGGCCATGGAGCATTTTGATTTCATTGTGAAGAGAAAATCATGAAGCATTATGATGAAGGGCATGGTGCATTGTGATGATAGAGTTCATGGAGCACTGAGATGAAAAGTGTCATGGAGCATTGTTATGACAGGGGTCTTGGAGCATTGTGATGACAAGGGCATGGAGCATTGTGATGAGAAGGCCAAGGAGAATACTGATGACATGCGTCATGGAGTTTCGTGATGACCAGGGCATAGAGCATTTTGATTACAGGGGTCTTGGAGCATTGAGATGAAAAGGGACATGGAGCATTGTGATTACAGGGGTAATGGAGCATTGTGATGACAAGTGAATCGAGCATTGTGATGAAAAAGGCATGGATCCTATTCATGACAGGATTCAAGGAGCATTCCGAAGACAACTGTCAGGGAGCATTGTGATGACTAGTCTATTGAGCATTGTGATGACAAAGGTCATGGAGCACTGAGATGACAAGGGCATGGAGTATTGTGATGACAGGCTTCATGGAGCGTTGTGATGACAAGTGTTATGGAACATTGTGATCACACGGGTTTGGAGCAATGCGATGACAGAGTTCATGGTTCATATTGATTTCAAGGAGCATGGATCTTTGTGATGACAAGGGCATGAAGCAATGTGATCCCAAGATGCATGGAGGATCGTGATGACAATGGTAATGGAGGAATATGATGACAAGCGCATGGAGCATTGTGATGAAAAGGCCATGTAGCGTTTTGCTGACAAAGGCATGGAGCATTGTGATGACAAGTGTCATGGAGCACTGTGATGACAAACATCACGTAGCATTGTGATTACAGGGGTCTTGGAGCATTGGGATGACACGGCCAAGGATCATTGTGTTGACAAGTGTTATGGAGAATTTTGATGACAAGAGTGCCGGATCATTGTGTTGTCAGGTGTCATGGAGCGTTGTGATGACAGTGGTCATGGAGCATTGGGATGACAAGGGTCATGGAGCATTGTGATCATAATGTCATGGAGCATTGGGTTGAAAATGTTCATGGAGTATTGTGATGAGTGTTGTCATGGAGCATTGTTATGACGGGTGTAATGGATCATTGTGATGAAAAGGGCATGGAACATAGGTCTATAAAATTTCATGGATTATTGTGATGACAGTGGGTATGGAGCATTGTGATGACAAGGGCTCGGAACACTGTGATACATGGGTCATGGAGGATTGTAATGACATGGGCATGGAGCATTGTGATGAGAAGGGCATCGAGAATTGTGATGACAAGCGTCATGGAGCTTTGTGATGACAAGGACATGGAGCAATATGATGAGACGTTTCAGGGAGCATGTGATGACAATGGCATGGAGCATTGTGATGCCAAGGGTCATGGAGCTGTGTGATAACAAATGTCATGGAGGAGTTTGATGACAAGGGCATGGTGCATTGTGATGAGAAGGGCAGGGAGCATTGTGATGACAGGTGTTATGGAACATTGTGATGTCAGGGCTCATGGAGCATTATGATGATATGGGCATGGAGCATGGTGATGACAGGTGTCATGGAACAGTGTGAGATGACAAGTGTTTTGAGCATTGTGATGACAAACATCTTGGATCATTGAGATGACAAGGGCATGGAGTAGTGTGATGACAGGCATCATGGAGCATTGTGATGAGTGTGTTATGGAACATTGTGATCACAAGGGTTTGGAGCATAGTGATGACAGAGGTCATGGATCATGTTGATTTCAAGGAGCATGGAACATTGTGATGACAAGGGCATGAAGCAATATGATCCCAAGTTTCAGGGAGGATTGTTATGACAATGGTAATGGAGTATTGTGATGAGAATCACATGGAGCACCGTGATGACAAGGTCATGTAGCATTTTGCTGACAAAGGCATGGAGCATTGTGATGACAAGTGTCATGGAACATTGTGATAACAGGGGTCATAGAGCATTAGGATGACAAGAGCATGGAACATTTTGATGAGAAGAGTCATGGAGCATTTTGATGACAAGAGCCTCAGATCATTGTGTTGTCAGGGGCCATTGAGCGTTGTGATGACAGTGGTCATGTAGGATTGGGCTGAAAATGTTCTTGGAGCATTGTGAACACAAGGGAATGGAGCATTGTGGTGACAATATCGTGGAGCATTGTGATGAGATGACCATGGAGTCTTTTGATGACAAGTCTCATGGTGCAAGCTGATGGAAAGGGGCATGGAGCATTGTGATTACAGTTGTCTTGGAGCATTGTGATGACAAGAGCATGGAACATTGTGATGAGAAGTCCATGGAACATTCTGATGACCTGCATCATGGAGCTTTGCGATGACAATGGCAAGAGGCATTGTGATTAGAGGGATCTTGGAGCATTGTGATGAAAAGGGCATGGATCATTGTGATGACAAAGGCATGGAGCCTTGTCATGACAGGGTTCAAGGAGCATACTGACAACAAGTGTCAGGGAGCATTGTGATGACAAGTGTCATGGAGCACTCTGATGACAAGCGTCATGGAGCCTTGTGATAACCGGGGTCTTGGAGCATTGTGATGAAAAGTGAATGCATCATTGTGATGAAAAAGGCATGGTGCCTTGTCATGACAGGGTTCAAGGAGCACCCTGACGACAAGTGTCAGGGAGCATTGTGATGAAAAGTGTATTGAGCATTGTGATGAGAAGTCCATGGATAATTGTGATGACGAGCGTCATGGGGCGTTGTGATGACAAGTGTTATGGAACATTGTGATCACAAGGGTTTGGAGCATTGTGATGACAGAGGCCATGGAGCATTTTGATTTCATTGTGAAGAGAATATCATGAAGCATTATGATGAAGGGCATGGTGCATTGTGATGATAGCGTTCATGGAGCACTGAGATGAAAAGTGTCATGGAGCATTGTTATGACAGGGGTCTTGGAGCATTGTGATGACAAGGGCATGGAGCATTGTGATGAGAAGGCCAAGGAGAATACTGATGACATGCGTCATGGAGTTTCGTGATGACCAGGGCATAGAGCATTTTGATTACAGGGGTCTTGGAGCATTGAGATGAAAAGGGACATGGAGCATTGTGATTACAGGGGTAATGGAGCATTGTGATGACAAGTGAATCGAGCATTGTGATGAAAAAGGCATGGATCCTATTCATGACAGGATTCAAGGAGCATTCCGAAGACAACTGTCAGGGAGCATTGTGATGACTAGTCTATTGAGCATTGTGATGACAAAGGTCATGGAGCACTGAGATGACAAGGGCATGGAGTATTGTGATGACAGGCTTCATGGAGCGTTGTGATGACAAGTGTTATGGAACATTGTGATCACACGGGTTTGGAGCAATGCGATGACAGAGTTCATGGTTCATATTGATTTCAAGGAGCATGGATCTTTGTGATGACAAGGGCATGAAGCAATGTGATCCCAAGATGCATGGAGGATCGTGATGATAATGGTAATGGAGGAATATGATGACAAGGGCATGGAGCATTGTGATGAAAAGGCCATGTAGCGTTTTGCTGACAAAGGCATGGAGCATTGTGATGACAAGTGTCATGGAGCACTGTGATGACAAACATCACGTAGCATTGTGATTACAGGGGTCATGGAGCATTGGGATGACACGGCCAAGGATCATTGTGTTGACAAGTGTTATGGAGAATTTTGATGACAAGAGTGCCGGATCATTGTGTTGTCAGGTGTCATGGAGCGTTGTGATGACAGTGGTCATGGAGCATTGGGATGACAAGGGTCATGGAGCATTGTGATCATAATGTCATGGAGCATTGTGTTGAAAATGTTCATGGAGTATTGTGATGAGTGTTGTCATGGAGCATTGTTATGACGGGTGTAATGGATCATTGTGATGAAAAGGGCATGGAACATAGGTCTATAAAATTTCATGGATTATTGTGATGACAGTGGGTATGGAGCATTGTGATGACAAGGGCTCGGAACACTGTGATACATGGGTCATGGAGGATTGTAATGACATGGGCATGGAGCATTGTGATGAGAAGGGCATCGAGAATTGTGATGACAAGCGTCATGGAGCTTTGTGATGACAAGGACATGGAGCAATATGATGAGACGTTTCAGGGAGCATGTGATGACAATGGCATGGAGCATTGGGATGCCAAGGGTCATGGAGCTGTGTGATAACAAATGTCATGGAGGAGTTTGATGACAAGGGCATGGTGCATTGTGATGAGAAGGGCAGGGAGCATTGTGATGACAGGTGTTATGGAACATTGTGATCTCAGGGCTCATGGAGCATTATGATGATATGGGCATGGAGCATGGTGATGACAGGTGTCATGGAACAGTGTGAGATGACAAGTGTTTTGAGCATTGTGATGACAAACATCTTGGATCATTGAGATGACAAGGGCATGGAGTAGTGTGATGACAGGCATCATGGAGCATTGTGATGAGTGTGTTATGGAACATTGTGATCACAAGGGTTTGGAGCATAGTGATGACAGAGGTCATGGATCATGTTGATTTCAAGGAGCATGGAACATTGTGATGACAAGGGCATGAAGCAATATGATCCCAAGTTTCAGGGAGGATTGTTATGACAATGGTAATGGAGTATTGTGATGAGAATCACATGGAGCACCGTGATGACAAGGTCATGTAGCATTTTGCTGACAAAGGCATGGAGCATTGTGATGACAAGTGTCATGGAACATTGTGATAACAGGGGTCATAGAGCATTAGGATGACAAGAGCATGGAGCATTTTGATGAGAAGAGTCATGGAGCATTTTGATGACAAGAGCCTCAGATCATTGTGTTGTCAGGGGCCATTGAGCGTTGTGATGACAGTGGTCATGTAGGATTGGGCTGAAAATGTTCTTGGAGCATTGTGAACACAAGGGAATGGAGCATTGTGGTGACAATATCGTGGAGCTTTGGATGAGATGACCATGGAGTCTTTTGATGACAAGTCTCATGGTGCAAGCTGATGGAAAGGGGCATGGAGCATTGTGATTACAGTTGTCTTGGAGCATTGTGATGACAAGAGCATGGAGCATTGTGATGACAAGAGCATGGAGCATTGTGATAAGAAGTCCATGGAACATTCTGATGACCTGCATCATGGAGCTTTGCGATGACAATGGCAAGAGGCATTGTGATTAGAGGGATCTTGGAGCATTGTGATGAAAAGGGCATGGATCATTGTGATGACAAAGGCATGGAGCCTTGTCATGACAGGTTTCAATGAGCATACTGACAACAAGTGTCAGGGAGCATTGTGATGACAAGTGTCATGGAGCACTCTGATGACAAGCGTCATGGAGCCTTGTGATAACCAGGGTCTTGGAGCATTGTGATGAAAAGTGAATGCATCATTGTGATGAAACAGGCATGGTGCCTTGTCATGACAGGGTTCAAGGAGCACCCTGACGACAAGTGTCAGGGAGCATTGTGATGAAAAGTGTATTGAGCATTGTGATGACAAAGGTCATGGAGCATTGTGATGAGAAGTCCATGGATAATTGGGATGACGAGCGTCATGGGGCTTTGTGATGACAAGTGTTATGGAACATTGTGATCACTAGGGTTTGGAGCATTGTGATGACAGAGGCCATGGAGCATTTTGATTTCATTGTGAAGAGAAAATCATGAAGCATTATGATGAAGGGCATGGTGCATTGTGATGATAGCGTTCATGGAGCACTGAGATGAAAAGTGTCATGGAGCATTGTTATGACAGGGGTCTTGGAGCATTGTGATGACAAAGGCATGGAGCATTGTGATGAGAAGGCCAAGGAGAATACTGATGACATGCGTCATGGAGTTTCGTGATGACCAGGGCATAGAGCATTTTGATTACAGGGGTCTTGGAGCATTGAGATGAAAAGGGGCATGGAGCATTGTGATTACAGGGGTAATGGAGCATTGTGATGACAAGTGAATCGAGCATTGTGATGAAAAAGGCATGGATCCTATTCATGACAGGATTCAAGGAGCATTCCGAAGACAACTGTCAGGGAGCATTGTGATGACAAGTGTATTGAGCATTGTGATGACAAAGGTCATGGAGCATTGAGATGACAAGGGCATGGAGTATTGTGATGACAGGCTTCATGGAGCGTTGTGATGACAAGTGTTATGGAACATTGTGATCACACGGGTTTGGAGCAATGCGATGACAGAGTTCATGGTTCATATTGATTTCAAGGAGCATGGATCTTTGTGATGACAAGGGCATGAAGCAATGTGATCCCAAGATGCATGGAGGATCGTGATGACAATGGTAATGGAGGAATATGATGACAAGCGCATGGAGCATTGTGATGAAAAGGCCATGTAGCGTTTTGCTGACAAAGGCATGGAGCATTGTGATGACAAGTGTCATGGAGCACTGTGATGACAAACATCACGTAGCATTGTGATTACAGGGGTCTTGGAGCATTGGGATGACACGGCCAAGGATCATTGTGTTGACAAGTGTTATGGAGAATTTTGATGACAAGAGTGCCGGATCATTGTGTTGTCAGGTGTCATGGAGCGTTGTGATGACAGTGGTCATGGAGCATTGGGATGACAAGGGTCATGGAGCATTGTGATAATAAGGTCATGGAGCATTGGGTTGAAAATGTTCATGGAGTATTGTGATGAGTGTTGTCATGGAGCATTGTTATGACGGGTGTAATGGATCATTGTGATGAAAAGGGCATGGAACATAGGTCTATAAAATTTCATGGATTATTGTGATGACAGTGGGTATGGAGCATTGTGATGACAAGGGCTCGGAACACTGTGATACATGGGTCATGGAGGATTGTAATGACATGGGCATGGAGCATTGTGATGAGAAGGGCATCGAGAATTGTGATGACAAGCGTCATGGAGCTTTGTGATGACAAGGACATGGAGCAATATGATGAGACGTTTCAGGGAGCATGTGATGACAATGGCATGGAGCATTGTGATGCCAAGGGTCATGGAGCTGTGTGATAACAAATGTCATGGAGGAGTTTGATGACAAGGGCATGGTGCATTGTGATGAGAAGGGCAGGGAGCATTGTGATGACAGGTGTTATGGAACATTGTGATGTCAGGGCTCATGGAGCATTATGATGATATGGGCATGGAGCATGGTGATGACAGGTGTCATGGAACAGTGTGAGATGACAAGTGTTTTGAGCATTGTGATGACAAACATCTTGGATCATTGAGATGACAAGGGCATGGAGTAGTGTGATGACAGGCATCATGGAGCATTGTGATGAGTGTGTTATGGAACATTGTGATCACAAGGGTTTGGAGCATAGTGATGACAGAGGTCATGGATCATGTTGATTTCAAGGAGCATGGAACATTGTGATGACAAGGGCATGAAGCAATATGATCCCAAGTTTCAGGGAGGATTGTTATGACAATGGTAATGGAGTATTGTGATGAGAATCACATGGAGCACCGTGATGACAAGGTCATGTAGCATTTTGCTGACAAAGGCATGGAGCATTGTGATGACAAGTGTCATGGAACATTGTGATAACAGGGGTCATAGAGCATTAGGATGACAAGAGCATGGAACATTTTGATGAGAAGAGTCATGGAGCATTTTGATGACAAGAGCCTCAGATCATTGTGTTGTCAGGGGCCATTGAGCGTTGTGATGACAGTGGTCATGTAGGATTGGGCTGAAAATGTTCTTGGAGCATTGTGAACACAAGGGAATGGAGCATTGTGGTGACAATATCGTGGAGCATTGTGATGAGATGACCATGGAGTCTTTTGATGACAAGTCTCATGGTGCAAGCTGATGGAAAGGGGCATGGAGCATTGTGATTACAGTTGTCTTGGAGCATTGTGATGACAAGAGCATGGAACATTGTGATGAGAAGTCCATGGAACATTCTGATGACCTGCATCATGGAGCTTTGCGATGACAATGGCAAGAGGCATTGTGATTAGAGGGATCTTGGAGCATTGTGATGAAAAGGGCATGGATCATTGTGATGACAAAGGCATGGAGCCTTGTCATGACAGGGTTCAAGGAGCATACTGACAACAAGTGTCAGGGAGCATTGTGATGACAAGTGTCATGGAGCACTCTGATGACAAGCGTCATGGAGCCTTGTGATAACCGGGGTCTTGGAGCATTGTGATGAAAAGTGAATGCATCATTGTGATGAAAAAGGCATGGTGCCTTGTCATGACAGGGTTCAAGGAGCACCCTGACGACAAGTGTCAGGGAGCATTGTAATGAAAAGTGTATTGAGCATTGTGATGAGAAGTCCATGGATAATTGTGATGACGAGCGTCATGGGGCGTTGTGATGACAAGTGTTATGGAACATTGTGATCACAAGGGTTTGGAGCATTGTGATGACAGAGGCCATGGAGCATTTTGATTTCATTGTGAAGAGAAAATCATGAAGCATTATGATGAAGGGCATGGTGCATTGTGATGATAGCGTTCATGGAGCACTGAGATGAAAAGTGTCATGGAGCATTGTTATGACAGGGGTCTTGGAGCATTGTGATGACAAGGGCATGGAGCATTGTGATGAGAAGGCCAAGGAGAATACTGATGACATGCGTCATGGAGTTTCGTGATGACCAGGGCATAGAGCATTTTGATTACAGGGGTCTTGGAGCATTGAGATGAAAAGGGACATGGAGCATTGTGATTACAGGGGTAATGGAGCATTGTGATGACAAGTGAATCGAGCATTGTGATGAAAAAGGCATGGATCCTATTCATGACAGGATTCAAGGAGCATTCCGAAGACAACTGTCAGGGAGCATTGTGATGACAAGTGTATTGAGCATTGTGATGACAAAGGTCATGGAGCATTGAGATGACAAGGGCATGGAGTATTGTGATGACAGGCTTCATGGAGCGTTGTGATGACAAGTGTTATGGAACATTGTGATCACACGGGTTTGGAGCAATGCGATGACAGAGTTCATGGTTCATATTGATTTCAAGGAGCATGGATCTTTGTGATGACAAGGGCATGAAGCAATGTGATCCCAAGATGCATGGAGGATCGTGATGATAATGGTAATGGAGGAATATGATGACAAGCGCATGGAGCATTGTGATGAAAAGGCCATGTAGCGTTTTGCTGACAAAGGCATGGAGCATTGTGATGACAAGTGTCATGGAGCACTGTGATGACAAACATCACGTAGCATTGTGATTACAGGGGTCATGGAGCATTGGGATGACACGGCCAAGGATCATTGTGTTGACAAGTGTTATGGAGAATTTTGATGACAAGAGTGCCGGATCATTGTATTGTCAGGTGTCATGGAGCGTTGTGATGACAGTGGTCATGGAGCATTGGGATGACAAGGGTCATGGAGCATTGTGATCATAATGTCATGGAGCATTGGGTTGAAAATGTTCATGGAGTATTGTGATGAGTGTTGTCATGGAGCATTGTTATGACGGGTGTAATGGATCATTGTGATGAAAAGGGCATGGAACATAGGTCTATAAAATTTCATGGATTATTGTGATGACAGTGGGTATGGAGCATTGTGATGACAAGGGCTCGGAACACTGTGATACATGGGTCATGGAGGATTGTAATGACATGGGCATGGAGCATTGTGATGAGAAGGGCATCGAGAATTGTGATGACAAGCGTCATGGAGCTTTGTGATGACAAGGACATGGAGCAATATGATGAGACGTTTCAGGGAGCATGTGATGACAATGGCATGGAGCATTGTGATGCCAAGGGTCATGGAGCTGTGTGATAACAAATGTCATGGAGGAGTTTGATGACAAGGGCATGGTGCATTGTGATGAGAAGGGCAGGGAGCATTGTGATGACAGGTGTTATGGAACATTGTGATGTCAGGGCTCATGGAGCATTATGATGATATGGGCATGGAGCATGGTGATGACAGGTGTCATGGAACAGTGTGAGATGACAAGTGTTTTGAGCATTGTGATGACAAACATCTTGGATCATTGAGATGACAAGGGCATGGAGTAGTGTGATGACAGGCATCATGGAGCATTGTGATGAGTGTGTTATGGAACATTGTGATCACAAGGGTTTGGAGCATAGTGATGACAGAGGTCATGGATCATGTTGATTTCAAGGAGCATGGAACATTGTGATGACAAGGGCATGAAGCAATATGATCCCAAGTTTCAGGGAGGATTGTTATGACAATGGTAATGGAGTATTGTGATGAGAATCACATGGAGCACCGTGATGACAAGGTCATGTAGCATTTTGCTGACAAAGGCATGGAGCATTGTGATGACAAGTGTCATGGAACATTGTGATAACAGGGGTCATAGAGCATTAGGATGACAAGAGCATGGAACATTTTGATGAGAAGAGTCATGGAGCATTTTGATGACAAGAGCCTCAGATCATTGTGTTGTCAGGGGCCATTGAGCGTTGTGATGACAGTGGTCATGTAGGATTGGGCTGAAAATGTTCTTGGAGCATTGTGAACACAAGGGAATGGAGCATTGTGGTGACAATATCGTGGAGCATTGTGATGAGATGACCATGGAGTCTTTTGATGACAAGTCTCATGGTGCAAGCTGATGGAAAGGGGCATGGAGCATTGTGATTACAGTTGTCTTGGAGCATTGTGATGACAAGAGCATGGAACATTGTGATGAGAAGTCCATGGAACATTCTGATGACCTGCATCATGGAGCTTTGCGATGACAATGGCAAGAGGCATTGTGATTAGAGGGATCTTGGAGCATTTTGATGAAAAGGGCATGGATCATTGTGATGACAAAGGCATGGAGCCTTGTCATGACAGGGTTCAAGGAGCATACTGACAACAAGTGTCAGGGAGCATTGTGATGACAAGTGTCATGGAGCACTCTGATGACAAGCGTCATGGAGCCTTGTGATAACCGGGGTCTTGGAGCATTGTGATGAAAAGTGAATGCATCATTGTGATGAAAAAGGCATGGTGCCTTGTCATGACAGGGTTCAAGGAGCACCCTGACGACAAGTGTCAGGGAGCATTGTGATGAAAAGTGTATTGAGCATTGTGATGAGAAGTCCATGGATAATTGTGATGACGAGCGTCATGGGGCGTTGTGATGACAAGTGTTATGGAACATTGTGATCACAAGGGTTTGGAGCATTGTGATGACAGAGGCCATGGAGCATTTTGATTTCATTGTGAAGAGAAAATCATGAAGCATTATGATGAAGGGCATGGTGCATTGTGATGATTGAGTTCATGGAGCACTGAGATGAAAAGTGTCATGGAGCATTGTTATGACAGGGGTCTTGGAGCATTGTGATGACAAGGGCATGGAGCATTGTGATGAGAAGGCCAAGGAGAATACTGATGACATGCGTCATGGAGTTTCGTGATGACCAGGGCATAGAGCATTTTGATTACAGGGGTCTTGGAGCATTGAGATGAAAAGGGACATGGAGCATTGTGATTACAGGGGTAATGGAGCATTGTGATGACAAGTGAATCGAGCATTGTGATGAAAAAGGCATGGATCCTATTCATGACAGGATTCAAGGAGCATTCCGAAGACAACTGTCAGGGAGCATTGTGATGACTAGTCTATTGAGCATTGTGATGACAAAGGTCATGGAGCACTGAGATGACAAGGGCATGGAGTATTGTGATGACAGGCTTCATGGAGCGTTGTGATGACAAGTGTTATGGAACATTGTGATCACACGGGTTTGGAGCAATGCGATGACAGAGTTCATGGTTCATATTGATTTCAAGGAGCATGGATCTTTGTGATGACAAGGGCATGAAGCAATGTGATCCCAAGATGCATGGAGGATCGTGATGATAATGGTAATGGAGGAATATGATGACAAGGGCATGGAGCATTGTGATGAAAAGGCCATGTAGCGTTTTGCTGACAAAGGCATGGAGCATTGTGATGACAAGTGTCATGGAGCACTGTGATGACAAACATCACGTAGCATTGTGATTACAGGGGTCATGGAGCATTGGGATGACACGGCCAAGGATCATTGTGTTGACAAGTGTTATGGAGAATTTTGATGACAAGAGTGCCGGATCATTGTGTTGTCAGGTGTCATGGAGCGTTGTGATGACAGTGGTCATGGAGCATTGGGATGACAAGGGTCATGGAGCATTGTGATCATAATGTCATGGAGCATTGTGTTGAAAATGTTCATGGAGTATTGTGATGAGTGTTGTCATGGAGCATTGTTATGACGGGTGTAATGGATCATTGTGATGAAAAGGGCATGGAACATAGGTCTATAAAATTTCATGGATTATTGTGATGACAGTGGGTATGGAGCATTGTGATGACAAGGGCTCGGAACACTGTGATACATGGGTCATGGAGGATTGTAATGACATGGGCATGGAGCATTGTGATGAGAAGGGCATCGAGAATTGTGATGACAAGCGTCATGGAGCTTTGTGATGACAAGGACATGGAGCAATATGATGAGACGTTTCAGGGAGCATGTGATGACAATGGCATGGAGCATTGGGATGCCAAGGGTCATGGAGCTGTGTGATAACAAATGTCATGGAGGAGTTTGATGACAAGGGCATGGTGCATTGTGATGAGAAGGGCAGGGAGCATTGTGATGACAGGTGTTATGGAACATTGTGATCTCAGGGCTCATGGAGCATTATGATGATATGGGCATGGAGCATGGTGATGACAGGTGTCATGGAACAGTGTGAGATGACAAGTGTTTTGAGCATTGTGATGACAAACATCTTGGATCATTGAGATGACAAGGGCATGGAGTAGTGTGATGACAGGCATCATGGAGCATTGTGATGAGTGTGTTATGGAACATTGTGATCACAAGGGTTTGGAGCATAGTGATGACAGAGGTCATGGATCATGTTGATTTCAAGGAGCATGGAACATTGTGATGACAAGGGCATGAAGCAATATGATCCCAAGTTTCAGGGAGGATTGTTATGACAATGGTAATGGAGTATTGTGATGAGAATCACATGGAGCACCGTGATGACAAGGTCATGTAGCATTTTGCTGACAAAGGCATGGAGCATTGTGATGACAAGTGTCATGGAACATTGTGATAACAGGGGTCATAGAGCATTAGGATGACAAGAGCATGGAGCATTTTGATGAGAAGAGTCATGGAGCATTTTGATGACAAGAGCCTCAGATCATTGTGTTGTCAGGGGCCATTGAGCGTTGTGATGACAGTGGTCATGTAGGATTGGGCTGAAAATGTTCTTGGAGCATTGTGAACACAAGGGAATGGAGCATTGTGGTGACAATATCGTGGAGCTTTGGATGAGATGACCATGGAGTCTTTTGATGACAAGTCTCATGGTGCAAGCTGATGGAAAGGGGCATGGAGCATTGTGATTACAGTTGTCTTGGAGCATTGTGATGACAAGAGCATGGAGCATTGTGATGACAAGAGCATGGAGCATTGTGATAAGAAGTCCATGGAACATTCTGATGACCTGCATCATGGAGCTTTGCGATGACAATGGCAAGAGGCATTGTGATTAGAGGGATCTTGGAGCATTGTGATGAAAAGGGCATGGATCATTGTGATGACAAAGGCATGGAGCCTTGTCATGACAGGTTTCAATGAGCATACTGACAACAAGTGTCAGGGAGCATTGTGATGACAAGTGTCATGGAGCACTCTGATGACAAGCGTCATGGAGCCTTGTGATAACCAGGGTCTTGGAGCATTGTGATGAAAAGTGAATGCATCATTGTGATGAAACAGGCATGGTGCCTTGTCATGACAGGGTTCAAGGAGCACCCTGACGACAAGTGTCAGGGAGCATTGTGATGAAAAGTGTATTGAGCATTGTGATGACAAAGGTCATGGAGCATTGTGATGAGAAGTCCATGGATAATTGGGATGACGAGCGTCATGGGGCTTTGTGATGACAAGTGTTATGGAACATTGTGATCACTAGGGTTTGGAGCATTGTGATGACAGAGGCCATGGAGCATTTTGATTTCATTGTGAAGAGAAAATCATGAAGCATTATGATGAAGGGCATGGTGCATTGTGATGATAGCGTTCATGGAGCACTGAGATGAAAAGTGTCATGGAGCATTGTTATGACAGGGGTCTTGGAGCATTGTGATGACAAAGGCATGGAGCATTGTGATGAGAAGGCCAAGGAGAATACTGATGACATGCGTCATGGAGTTTCGTGATGACCAGGGCATAGAGCATTTTGATTACAGGGGTCTTGGAGCATTGAGATGAAAAGGGGCATGGAGCATTGTGATTACAGGGGTAATGGAGCATTGTGATGACAAGTGAATCGAGCATTGTGATGAAAAAGGCATGGATCCTATTCATGACAGGATTCAAGGAGCATTCCGAAGACAACTGTCAGGGAGCATTGTGATGACAAGTGTATTGAGCATTGTGATGACAAAGGTCATGGAGCATTGAGATGACAAGGGCATGGAGTATTGTGATGACAGGCTTCATGGAGCGTTGTGATGACAAGTGTTATGGAACATTGTGATCACACGGGTTTGGAGCAATGCGATGACAGAGTTCATGGTTCATATTGATTTCAAGGAGCATGGATCTTTGTGATGACAAGGGCATGAAGCAATGTGATCCCAAGATGCATGGAGGATCGTGATGACAATGGTAATGGAGGAATATGATGACAAGCGCATGGAGCATTGTGATGAAAAGGCCATGTAGCGTTTTGCTGACAAAGGCATGGAGCATTGTGATGACAAGTGTCATGGAGCACTGTGATGACAAACATCACGTAGCATTGTGATTACAGGGGTCTTGGAGCATTGGGATGACACGGCCAAGGATCATTGTGTTGACAAGTGTTATGGAGAATTTTGATGACAAGAGTGCCGGATCATTGTGTTGTCAGGTGTCATGGAGCGTTGTGATGACAGTGGTCATGGAGCATTGGGATGACAAGGGTCATGGAGCATTGTGATAATAAGGTCATGGAGCATTGGGTTGAAAATGTTCATGGAGTATTGTGATGAGTGTTGTCATGGAGCATTGTTATGACGGGTGTAATGGATCATTGTGATGAAAAGGGCATGGAACATAGGTCTATAAAATTTCATGGATTATTGTGATGACAGTGGGTATGGAGCATTGTGATGACAAGGGCTCGGAACACTGTGATACATGGGTCATGGAGGATTGTAATGACATGGGCATGGAGCATTGTGATGAGAAGGGCATCGAGAATTGTGATGACAAGCGTCATGGAGCTTTGTGATGACAAGGACATGGAGCAATATGATGAGACGTTTCAGGGAGCATGTGATGACAATGGCATGGAGCATTGTGATGCCAAGGGTCATGGAGCTGTGTGATAACAAATGTCATGGAGGAGTTTGATGACAAGGGCATGGTGCATTGTGATGAGAAGGGCAGGGAGCATTGTGATGACAGGTGTTATGGAACATTGTGATGTCAGGGCTCATGGAGCATTATGATGATATGGGCATGGAGCATGGTGATGACAGGTGTCATGGAACAGTGTGAGATGACAAGTGTTTTGAGCATTGTGATGACAAACATCTTGGATCATTGAGATGACAAGGGCATGGAGTAGTGTGATGACAGGCATCATGGAGCATTGTGATGAGTGTGTTATGGAACATTGTGATCACAAGGGTTTGGAGCATAGTGATGACAGAGGTCATGGATCATGTTGATTTCAAGGAGCATGGAACATTGTGATGACAAGGGCATGAAGCAATATGATCCCAAGTTTCAGGGAGGATTGTTATGACAATGGTAATGGAGTATTGTGATGAGAATCACATGGAGCACCGTGATGACAAGGTCATGTAGCATTTTGCTGACAAAGGCATGGAGCATTGTGATGACAAGTGTCATGGAACATTGTGATAACAGGGGTCATAGAGCATTAGGATGACAAGAGCATGGAACATTTTGATGAGAAGAGTCATGGAGCATTTTGATGACAAGAGCCTCAGATCATTGTGTTGTCAGGGGCCATTGAGCGTTGTGATGACAGTGGTCATGTAGGATTGGGCTGAAAATGTTCTTGGAGCATTGTGAACACAAGGGAATGGAGCATTGTGGTGACAATATCGTGGAGCATTGTGATGAGATGACCATGGAGTCTTTTGATGACAAGTCTCATGGTGCAAGCTGATGGAAAGGGGCATGGAGCATTGTGATTACAGTTGTCTTGGAGCATTGTGATGACAAGAGCATGGAACATTGTGATGAGAAGTCCATGGAACATTCTGATGACCTGCATCATGGAGCTTTGCGATGACAATGGCAAGAGGCATTGTGATTAGAGGGATCTTGGAGCATTGTGATGAAAAGGGCATGGATCATTGTGATGACAAAGGCATGGAGCCTTGTCATGACAGGGTTCAAGGAGCATACTGACAACAAGTGTCAGGGAGCATTGTGATGACAAGTGTCATGGAGCACTCTGATGACAAGCGTCATGGAGCCTTGTGATAACCGGGGTCTTGGAGCATTGTGATGAAAAGTGAATGCATCATTGTGATGAAAAAGGCATGGTGCCTTGTCATGACAGGGTTCAAGGAGCACCCTGACGACAAGTGTCAGGGAGCATTGTAATGAAAAGTGTATTGAGCATTGTGATGAGAAGTCCATGGATAATTGTGATGACGAGCGTCATGGGGCGTTGTGATGACAAGTGTTATGGAACATTGTGATCACAAGGGTTTGGAGCATTGTGATGACAGAGGCCATGGAGCATTTTGATTTCATTGTGAAGAGAAAATCATGAAGCATTATGATGAAGG
Organism: Mesoplodon densirostris; assembly: GCF_025265405.1. NCBI lineage: Eukaryota > Metazoa > Chordata > Mammalia > Artiodactyla > Ziphiidae > Mesoplodon > Mesoplodon densirostris. Next base: position 7,546,450 of record NC_082682.1, read on the forward strand.
GCATGGTGCATTGTGATGATAGCGTTCATGGAGCACTGAGATGAAAAGTGTCATGGAGCATTGTTATGACAGGGGTCTTGGAGCATTGTGATGACAAGGGCATGGAGCATTGTGATGAGAAGGCCAAGGAGAATACTGATGACATGCGTCATGGAGTTTCGTGATGACCAGGGCATAGAGCATTTTGATTACAGGGGTCTTGGAGCATTGAGATGAAAAGGGACATGGAGCATTGTGATTACAGGGGTAATGGAGCATTGTGATGACAAGTGAATCGAGCATTGTGATGAAAAAGGCATGGATCCTATTCATGACAGGATTCAAGGAGCATTCCGAAGACAACTGTCAGGGAGCATTGTGATGACAAGTGTATTGAGCATTGTGATGACAAAGGTCATGGAGCATTGAGATGACAAGGGCATGGAGTATTGTGATGACAGGCTTCATGGAGCGTTGTGATGACAAGTGTTATGGAACATTGTGATCACACGGGTTTGGAGCAATGCGATGACAGAGTTCATGGTTCATATTGATTTCAAGGAGCATGGATCTTTGTGATGACAAGGGCATGAAGCAATGTGATCCCAAGATGCATGGAGGATCGTGATGATAATGGTAATGGAGGAATATGATGACAAGCGCATGGAGCATTGTGATGAAAAGGCCATGTAGCGTTTTGCTGACAAAGGCATGGAGCATTGTGATGACAAGTGTCATGGAGCACTGTGATGACAAACATCACGTAGCATTGTGATTACAGGGGTCATGGAGCATTGGGATGACACGGCCAAGGATCATTGTGTTGACAAGTGTTATGGAGAATTTTGATGACAAGAGTGCCGGATCATTGTATTGTCAGGTGTCATGGAGCGTTGTGATGACAGTGGTCATGGAGCATTGGGATGACAAGGGTCATGGAGCATTGTGATCATAATGTCATGGAGCATTGGGTTGAAAATGTTCATGGAGTATTGTGATGAGTGTTGTCATGGAGCATTGTTATGACGGGTGTAATGGATCATTGTGATGAAAAGGGCATGGAACATAGGTCTATAAAATTTCATGGATTATTGTGATGACAGTGGGTATGGAGCATTGTGATGACAAGGGCTCGGAACACTGTGATACATGGGTCATGGAGGATTGTAATGACATGGGCATGGAGCATTGTGATGAGAAGGGCATCGAGAATTGTGATGACAAGCGTCATGGAGCTTTGTGATGACAAGGACATGGAGCAATATGATGAGACGTTTCAGGGAGCATGTGATGACAATGGCATGGAGCATTGTGATGCCAAGGGTCATGGAGCTGTGTGATAACAAATGTCATGGAGGAGTTTGATGACAAGGGCATGGTGCATTGTGATGAGAAGGGCAGGGAGCATTGTGATGACAGGTGTTATGGAACATTGTGATGTCAGGGCTCATGGAGCATTATGATGATATGGGCATGGAGCATGGTGATGACAGGTGTCATGGAACAGTGTGAGATGACAAGTGTTTTGAGCATTGTGATGACAAACATCTTGGATCATTGAGATGACAAGGGCATGGAGTAGTGTGATGACAGGCATCATGGAGCATTGTGATGAGTGTGTTATGGAACATTGTGATCACAAGGGTTTGGAGCATAGTGATGACAGAGGTCATGGATCATGTTGATTTCAAGGAGCATGGAACATTGTGATGACAAGGGCATGAAGCAATATGATCCCAAGTTTCAGGGAGGATTGTTATGACAATGGTAATGGAGTATTGTGATGAGAATCACATGGAGCACCGTGATGACAAGGTCATGTAGCATTTTGCTGACAAAGGCATGGAGCATTGTGATGACAAGTGTCATGGAACATTGTGATAACAGGGGTCATAGAGCATTAGGATGACAAGAGCATGGAACATTTTGATGAGAAGAGTCATGGAGCATTTTGATGACAAGAGCCTCAGATCATTGTGTTGTCAGGGGCCATTGAGCGTTGTGATGACAGTGGTCATGTAGGATTGGGCTGAAAATGTTCTTGGAGCATTGTGAACACAAGGGAATGGAGCATTGTGGTGACAATATCGTGGAGCATTGTGATGAGATGACCATGGAGTCTTTTGATGACAAGTCTCATGGTGCAAGCTGATGGAAAGGGGCATGGAGCATTGTGATTACAGTTGTCTTGGAGCATTGTGATGACAAGAGCATGGAACATTGTGATGAGAAGTCCATGGAACATTCTGATGACCTGCATCATGGAGCTTTGCGATGACAATGGCAAGAGGCATTGTGATTAGAGGGATCTTGGAGCATTTTGATGAAAAGGGCATGGATCATTGTGATGACAAAGGCATGGAGCCTTGTCATGACAGGGTTCAAGGAGCATACTGACAACAAGTGTCAGGGAGCATTGTGATGACAAGTGTCATGGAGCACTCTGATGACAAGCGTCATGGAGCCTTGTGATAACCGGGGTCTTGGAGCATTGTGATGAAAAGTGAATGCATCATTGTGATGAAAAAGGCATGGTGCCTTGTCATGACAGGGTTCAAGGAGCACCCTGACGACAAGTGTCAGGGAGCATTGTGATGAAAAGTGTATTGAGCATTGTGATGAGAAGTCCATGGATAATTGTGATGACGAGCGTCATGGGGCGTTGTGATGACAAGTGTTATGGAACATTGTGATCACAAGGGTTTGGAGCATTGTGATGACAGAGGCCATGGAGCATTTTGATTTCATTGTGAAGAGAAAATCATGAAGCATTATGATGAAGGGCATGGTGCATTGTGATGATTGAGTTCATGGAGCACTGAGATGAAAAGTGTCATGGAGCATTGTTATGACAGGGGTCTTGGAGCATTGTGATGACAAGGGCATGGAGCATTGTGATGAGAAGGCCAAGGAGAATACTGATGACATGCGTCATGGAGTTTCGTGATGACCAGGGCATAGAGCATTTTGATTACAGGGGTCTTGGAGCATTGAGATGAAAAGGGACATGGAGCATTGTGATTACAGGGGTAATGGAGCATTGTGATGACAAGTGAATCGAGCATTGTGATGAAAAAGGCATGGATCCTATTCATGACAGGATTCAAGGAGCATTCCGAAGACAACTGTCAGGGAGCATTGTGATGACAAGTGTATTGAGCATTGTGATGACAAAGGTCATGGAGCATTGAGATGACAAGGGCATGGAGTATTGTGATGACAGGCTTCATGGAGCGTTGTGATGACAAGTGTTATGGAACATTGTGATCACACGGGTTTGGAGCAATGCGATGACAGAGTTCATGGTTCATATTGATTTCAAGGAGCATGGATCTTTGTGATGACAAGGGCATGAAGCAATGTGATCCCAAGATGCATGGAGGATCGTGATGATAATGGTAATGGAGGAATATGATGACAAGCGCATGGAGCATTGTGATGAAAAGGCCATGTAGCGTTTTGCTGACAAAGGCATGGAGCATTGTGATGACAAGTGTCATGGAGCACTGTGATGACAAACATCACGTAGCATTGTGATTACAGGGGTCATGGAGCATTGGGATGACACGGCCAAGGATCATTGTGTTGACAAGTGTTATGGAGAATTTTGATGACAAGAGTGCCGGATCATTGTGTTGTCAGGTGTCATGGAGCGTTGTGATGACAGTGGTCATGGAGCATTGGGATGACAAGGGTCATGGAGCATTGTGATCATAAGGTCATGGAGCATTGGGTTGAAAATGTTCATGGAGTATTGTGATGAGTGTTGTCATGGAGCATTTTTATGACGGGTGTAATGGATCATTGTGATGAAAAGGGCATGGAACATAGGTCTATAAAATTTCATGGATTATTGTGATGACAGTGGGTATGGAGCATTGTGATGACAAGGGCTCGGAACACTGTGATACATGGGTCATGGAGGATTGTAATGACATGGGCATGGAGCATTGTGATGAGAAGGGCATCGAGAATTGTGATGACAAGCGTCATGGAGCTTTGTGATGACAAGGACATGGAGCAATATGATGAGACGTTTCAGGGAGCATGTGATGACAATGGCATGGAGCATTGTGATGCCAAGGGTCATGGAGCTGTGTGATAACAAATGTCATGGAGGAGTTTGATGACAAGGGCATGGTGCATTGTGATGAGAAGGGCAGGGAGCATTGTGATGACAGGTGTTATGGAACATTGTGATGTCAGGGCTCATGGAGCATTATGATGATATGGGCATGGAGCATGGTGATGACAGGTGTCATGGAACAGTGTGAGATGACAAGTGTTTTGAGCATTGTGATGACAAACATCTTGGATCATTGAGATGACAAGGGCATGGAGTAGTGTGATGACAGGCATCATGGAGCATTGTGATGAGTGTGTTATGGAACATTGTGATCACAAGGGTTTGGAGCATAGTGATGACAGAGGTCATGGATCATGTTGATTTCAAGGAGCATGGAACATTGTGATGACAAGGGCATGAAGCAATATGATCCCAAGTTTCAGGGAGGATTGTTATGACAATGGTAATGGAGTATTGTGATGAGAATCACATGGAGCACCGTGATGACAAGGTCATGTAGCATTTTGCTGACAAAGGCATGGAGCATTGTGATGACAAGTGTCATGGAACATTGTGATAACAGGGGTCATAGAGCATTAGGATGACAAGAGCATGGAGCATTTTGATGAGAAGAGTCATGGAGCATTTTGATGACAAGAGCCTCAGATCATTGTGTTGTCAGGGGCCATTGAGCGTTGTGATGACAGTGGTCATGTAGGATTGGGCTGAAAATGTTCTTGGAGCATTGTGAACACAAGGGAATGGAGCATTGTGGTGACAATATCGTGGAGCTTTGGATGAGATGACCATGGAGTCTTTTGATGACAAGTCTCATGGTGCAAGCTGATGGAAAGGGGCATGGAGCATTGTGATTACAGTTGTCTTGGAGCATTGTGATGACAAGAGCATGGAGCATTGTGATGACAAGAGCATGGAGCATTGTGATAAGAAGTCCATGGAACATTCTGATGACCTGCATCATGGAGCTTTGCGATGACAATGGCAAGAGGCATTGTGATTAGAGGGATCTTGGAGCATTGTGATGAAAAGGGCATGGATCATTGTGATGACAAAGGCATGGAGCCTTGTCATGACAGGGTTCAAGGAGCATACTGACAACAAGTGTCAGGGAGCATTGTGATGACAAGTGTCATGGAGCACTCTGATGACAAGCGTCATGGAGCCTTGTGATAACCAGGGTCTTGGAGCATTGTGATGAAAAGTGAATGCATCATTGTGATGAAACAGGCATGGTGCCTTGTCATGACAGGGTTCAAGGAGCACCCTGACGACAAGTGTCAGGGAGCATTGTGATGAAAAGTGTATTGAGCATTGTGATGACAAAGGTCATGGAGCATTGTGATGAGAAGTCCATGGATAATTGGGATGACGAGCGTCATGGGGCTTTGTGATGACAAGTGTTATGGAACATTGTGATCATTAGGGTTTGGAGCATTGTGATGACAGAGGCCATGGAGCATTTTGATTTCATTGTGAAGAGAAAATCATGAAGCATTATGATGAAGGGCATGGTGCATTGTGATGATAGCGTTCATGGAGCACTGAGATGAAAAGTGTCATGGAGCATTGTTATGACAGGGGTCTTGGAGCATTGTGATGACAAAGGCATGGAGCATTGTGATGAGAAGGCCAAGGAGAATACTGATGACATGCGTCATGGAGTTTCGTGATGACCAGGGCATAGAGCATTTTGATTACAGGGGTCTTGGAGCATTGAGATGAAAAGGGGCATGGAGCATTGTGATTACAGGGGTAATGGAGCATTGTGATGACAAGTGAATCGAGCATTGTGATGAAAAAGGCATGGATCCTATTCATGACAGGATTCAAGGAGCATTCCGAAGACAACTGTCAGGGAGCATTGTGATGACAAGTGTATTGAGCATTGTGATGACAAAGGTCATGGAGCATTGAGATGACAAGGGCATGGAGTATTGTGATGACAGGCTTCATGGAGCGTTGTGATGACAAGTGTTATGGAACATTGTGATCACACGGGTTTGGAGCAATGCGATGACAGAGTTCATGGTTCATATTGATTTCAAGGATCATGGATCTTTGTGATGACAAGGGCATGAAGCAATGTGATCCCAAGATGCATGGAGGATCGTGATGACAATGGTAATGGAGGAATATGATGACAAGCGCATGGAGCATTGTGATGAAAAGGCCATGTAGCGTTTTGCTGACAAAGGCATGGAGCATTGTGATGACAAGTGTCATGGAGCACTGTGATGACAAACATCACGTAGCATTGTGATTACAGGGTTCTTGGAGCATTGGGATGACACGGCCAAGGATCATTGTGTTGACAAGTGTTATGGAGAATTTTGATGACAAGAGTGCCGGATCATTGTGTTGTCAGGTGTCATGGAGCGTTGTGATGACAGTGGTCATGGAGCATTGGGATGACAAGGGTCATGGAGCATTGTGATCATAAGGTCATGGAGCATTGGGTTGAAAATGTTCATGGAGTATTGTGATGAGTGTTGTCATGGAGCATTGTTATGACGGGTGTAATGGATCATTGTGATGAAAAGGGCATGGAACATAGGTCTATAAAATTTCATGGATTATTGTGATGACAGTGGGTATGGAGCATTGTGATGACAAGGGCTCGGAACACTGTGATACATGGGTCATGGAGGATTGTAATGACATGGGCATGGAGCATTGTGATGAGAAGGGCATCGAGAATTGTGATGACAAGCGTCATGGAGCTTTGTGATGACAAGGACATGGAGCAATATGATGAGACGTTTCAGGGAGCATGTGATGACAATGGCATGGAGCATTGTGATGCCAAGGGTCATGGAGCTGTGTGATAACAAATGTCATGGAGGAGTTTGATGACAAGGGCATGGTGCATTGTGATGAGAAGGGCAGGGAGCATTGTGATGACAGGTGTTATGGAACATTGTGATGTCAGGGCTCATGGAGCATTATGATGATATGGGCATGGAGCATGGTGATGACAGGTGTCATGGAACAGTGTGAGATGACAAGTGTTTTGAGCATTGTGATGACAAACATCTTGGATCATTGAGATGACAAGGGCATGGAGTAGTGTGATGACAGGCATCATGGAGCATTGTGATGAGTGTGTTATGGAACATTGTGATCACAAGGGTTTGGAGCATAGTGATGACAGAGGTCATGGATCATGTTGATTTCAAGGAGCATGGAACATTGTGATGACAAGGGCATGAAGCAATATGATCCCAAGTTTCAGGGAGGATTGTTATGACAATGGTAATGGAGTATTGTGATGAGAATCACATGGAGCACCGTGATGACTAAGGTCATGTAGCATTTTGCTGACAAAGGCATGGAGCATTGTGATGACAAGTGTCATGGAACATTGTGATAACAGGGGTCATAGAGCATTAGGATGACAAGAGCATGGAACATTTTGATGAGAAGAGTCATGGAGCATTTTGATGACAAGAGCCTCAGATCATTGTGTTGTCAGGGGCCATTGAGCGTTGTGATGACAGTGGTCATGTAGGATTGGGCTGAAAATGTTCTTGGAGCATTGTGAACACAAGGGAATGGAGCATTGTGGTGACAATATCGTGGAGCATTGTGATGAGATGACCATGGAGTCTTTTGATGACAAGTCTCATGGTGCAAGCTGATGGAAAGGGGCATGGAGCATTGTGATTACAGTTGTCTTGGAGCATTGTGATGACAAGAGCATGGAACATTGTGATGAGAAGTCCATGGAACATTCTGATGACCTGCATCATGGAGCTTTGCGATGACAATGGCAAGAGGCATTGTGATTAGAGGGATCTTGGAGCATTGTGATGAAAAGGGCATGGATCATTGTGATGACAAAGGCATGGAGCCTTGTCATGACAGGGTTCAAGGAGCATACTGACAACAAGTGTCAGGGAGCATTGTGATGACAAGTGTCATGGAGCACTCTGATGACAAGCGTCATGGAGCCTTGTGATAACCGGGGTCTTGGAGCATTGTGATGAAAAGTGAATGCATCATTGTGATGAAACAGGCATGGTGCCTTGTCATGACAGGGTTCAAGGAGCACCCTGACGACAAGTGTCAGGGAGCATTGTGATGAAAAGTGTATTGAGCATTGTGATGACAAAGGTCATGGAGCATTGTGATGAGAAGTCCATGGATAATTGGGATGATGAGCGTCATGGGGCTTTGTGATGACAAGTGTTATGGAACATTGTGATCACTAGGGTTTGGAGCATTGTGATGACAGAGGCCATGGAGCATTTTGATTTCATTGTGAAGAGAAAATCATGAAGCATTATGATGAAGGGCATGGTGCATTGTGATGATAGCGTTCATGGAGCACTGAGATGAAAAGTGTCATGGAGCATTGTTATGACAGGGGTCTTGGAGCATTGTGATGACAAAGGCATGGAGCATTGTGATGAGAAGGCCAAGGAGAATACTGATGACATGCGTCATGGAGTTTCGTGATGACCAGGGCATAGAGCATTTTGATTACAGGGGTCTTGGAGCATTGAGATGAAAAGGGGCATGGAGCATTGTGATTACAGGGGTAATGGAGCATTGTGATGACAAGTGAATCGAGCATTGTGATGAAAAAGGCATGGATCCTATTCATGACAGGATTCAAGGAGCATTCCGAAGACAACTGTCAGGGAGCATTGTGATGACAAGTGTATTGAGCATTGTGATGACAAAGGTAATGGAGCATTGAGATGACAAGGGCATGGAGTATTGTGATGACAGGCTTCATGGAGCGTTGTGATGACAAGTGTTATGGAACATTGTGATCACACGGGTTTGGAGCAATGCGATGACAGAGTTCATGGTTCATATTAATTTCAAGGAGCATGGATCTTTGTGATGACAAGGGCATGAAGCAATGTGATCCCAAGATGCATGGAGGATCGTGATGACAATTGTAATGGAGGAATATGATGACAAGCGCATGGAGCATTGTGATGAAAAGGCCATGTAGCGTTTTGCTGACAAAGGCATGGAGCATTGTGATGACAAGTGTCATGGAGCACTGTGATGCCAAACATCACGTAGCATTGTGATTACAGGGGTCTTGGAGCATTGGGATGACACGGTCAAGGATCATTGTGTTGACAAGTGTTATGGAGAATTTTGATGACAAGAGTGCTGGATCATTGTGTTGTCAGGTGTCATGGAGCGTTGTGATGACAGTGGTCATGGAGCATTGGGATGACAAGGGTCATGGAGCATTGTGATCATAAGGTCATGGAGCATTGGGTTGAAAATGTTCATGGAGTATTGTGATGAGTGTTGTCATGGAGCATTGTTATGACGGGTGTAATGGATCATTGTGATGAAAAGGGCATGGAACATAGGTCTATAAAATTTCATGGATTATTGTGATGACAGTGGGTATGGAGCATTGTGATGACAAGGGCTCGGAACACTGTGATACATGGGTCATGGAGGATTGTAATGACATGGGCATGGAGCATTGTGATGAGAAGGGCATCGAGAATTGTGATGACAAGCGTCATGGAGCTTTGTGATGACAAGGACATGGAGCAATATGATGAGACGTTTCAGGGAGCATGTGATGACAATGGCATGGAGCATTGTGATGCCAAGGGTCATGGAGCTGTGTGATAACAAATGTCATGGAGGAGTTTGATGACAAGGGCATGGTGCATTGTGATGAGAAGGGCAGGGAGCATTGTGATGACAGGTGTTATGGAACATTGTGATGTCAGGGCTCATGGAGCATTATGATGATATGGGCATGGAGCATGGTGATGACAGGTGTCATGGAACAGTGTGAGATGACAAGTGTTTTGAGCATTGTGATGACAAACATCTTGGATCATTGAGATGACAAGGGCATGGAGTAGTGTGATGACAGGCATCATGGAGCATTGTGATGAGTGTGTTATGGAACATTGTGATCACAAGGGTTTGGAGCATAGTGATGACAGAGGTCATGGATCATGTTGATTTCAAGGAGCATGGAACATTGTGATGACAAGGGCATGAAGCAATATGATCCCAAGTTTCAGGGAGGATTGTTATGACAATGGTAATGGAGTATTGTGATGAGAATCACATGGAGCACCGTGATGACAAGGTCATGTAGCATTTTGCTGACAAAGGCATGGAGCATTGTGATGACAAGTGTCATGGAACATTGTGATAACAGGGGTCATAGAGCATTAGGATGACAAGAGCATGGAACATTTTGATGAGAAGAGTCATGGAGCATTTTGATGACAAGAGCCTCAGATCATTGTGTTGTCAGGGGCCATTGAGCGTTGTGATGACAGTGGTCATGTAGGATTGGGCTGAAAATGTTCTTGGAGCATTGTGAACACAAGGGAATGGAGCATTGTGGTGACAATATCGTGGAGCATTGTGATGAGATGACCATGGAGTCTTTTGATGACAAGTCTCATGGTGCAAGCTGATGGAAAGGGGCATGGAGCATTGTGATTACAGTTGTCTTGGAGCATTGTGATGACAAGAGCATGGAACATTGTGATGAGAAGTCCATGGAACATTCTGATGACCTGCATCATGGAGCTTTGCGATGACAATGGCAAGAGGCATTGTGATTAGAGGGATCTTGGAGCATTGTGATGAAAAGGGCATGGATCATTGTGATGACAAAGGCATGGAGCCTTGTCATGACAGGGTTCAAGGAGCATACTGACAACAAGTGTCAGGGAGCATTGTGATGACAAGTGTCATGGAGCACTCTGATGACAAGCGTCATGGAGCCTTGTGATAACCGGGGTCTTGGAGCATTGTGATGAAAAGTGAATGCATCATTGTGATGAAAAAGGCATGGTGCCTTGTCATGACAGGGTTCAAGGAGCACCCTGACGACAAGTGTCAGGGAGCATTGTGATGAAAAGTGTATTGAGCATTGTGATGAGAAGTCCATGGATAATTGTGATGACGAGCGTCATGGGGCGTTGTGATGACAAGTGTTATGGAACATTGTGATCACAAGGGTTTGGAGCATTGTGATGACAGAGGCCATGGAGCATTTTGATTTCATTGTGAAGAGAAAATCATGAAGCATTATGATGAAGGGCATGGTGCATTGTGATGATAGCGTTCATGGAGCACTGAGATGAAAAGTGTCATGGAGCATTGTTATGACAGGGGTCTTGGAGCATTGTGATGACAAGGGCATGGAGCATTGTGATGAGAAGGCCAAGGAGAATACTGATGACATGCGTCATGGAGTTTCGTGATGACCAGGGCATAGAGCATTTTGATTACAGGGGTCTTGGAGCATTGAGATGAAAAGGGACATGGAGCATTGTGATTACAGGGGTAATGGAGCATTGTGATGACAAGTGAATCGAGCATTGTGATGAAAAAGGCATGGATCCTATTCATGACAGGATTCAAGGAGCATTCCGAAGACAACTGTCAGGGAGCATTGTGATGACAAGTGTATTGAGCATTGTGATGACAAAGGTCATGGAGCATTGAGATGACAAGGGCATGGAGTATTGTGATGACAGGCTTCATGGAGCGTTGTGATGACAAGTGTTATGGAACATTGTGATCACACGGGTTTGGAGCAATGCGATGACAGAGTTCATGGTTCATATTGATTTCAAGGAGCATGGATCTTTGTGATGACAAGGGCATGAAGCAATGTGATCCCAAGATGCATGGAGGATCGTGATGATAATGGTAATGGAGGAATATGATGACAAGCGCATGGAGCATTGTGATGAAAAGGCCATGTAGCGTTTTGCTGACAAAGGCATGGAGCATTGTGATGACAAGTGTCATGGAGCACTGTGATGACAAACATCACGTAGCATTGTGATTACAGGGGTCATGGAGCATTGGGATGACACGGCCAAGGATCATTGTGTTGACAAGTGTTATGGAGAATTTTGATGACAAGAGTGCCGGATCATTGTGTTGTCAGGTGTCATGGAGCGTTGTGATGACAGTGGTCATGGAGCATTGGGATGACAAGGGTCATGGAGCATTGTGATCATAATGTCATGGAGCATTGGGTTGAAAATGTTCATGGAGTATTGTGATGAGTGTTGTCATGGAGCATTGTTATGACGGGTGTAATGGATCATTGTGATGAAAAGGGCATGGAACATAGGTCTCTAAAATTTCATGGATTATTGTGATGACAGTGGGTATGGAGCATTGTGATGACAAGGGCTCGGAACACTGTGATACATGGGTCATGGAGGATTGTAATGACATGGGCATGGAGCATTGTGATGAGAAGGGCATCGAGAATTGTGATGACAAGCGTCATGGAGCTTTGTGATGACAAGGACATGGAGCAATATGATGAGACGTTTCAGGGAGCATGTGATGACAATGGCATGGAGCATTGTGATGCCAAGGGTCATGGAGCTGTGTGATAACAAATGTCATGGAGGAGTTTGATGACAAGGGCATGGTGCATTGTGATGAGAAGGGCAGGGAGCATTGTGATGACAGGTGTTATGGAACATTGTGATGTCAGGGCTCATGGAGCATTATGATGATATGGGCATGGAGCATGGTGATGACAGGTGTCATGGAACAGTGTGAGATGACAAGTGTTTTGAGCATTGTGATGACAAACATCTTGGATCATTGAGATGACAAGGGCATGGAGTAGTGTGATGACAGGCATCATGGAGCATTGTGATGAGTGTGTTATGGAACATTGTGATCACAAGGGTTTGGAGCATAGTGATGACAGAGGTCATGGATCATGTTGATTTCAAGGAGCATGGAACATTGTGATGACAAGGGCATGAAGCAATATGATCCCAAGTTTCAGGGAGGATTGTTATGACAATGGTAATGGAGTATTGTGATGAGAATCACATGGAGCACCGTGATGACAAGGTCATGTAGCATTTTGCTGACAAAGGCATGGAGCATTGTGATGACAAGTGTCATGGAACATTGTGATAACAGGGGTCATAGAGCATTAGGATGACAAGAGCATGGAACATTTTGATGAGAAGAGTCATGGAGCATTTTGATGACAAGAGCCTCAGATCATTGTGTTGTCAGGGGCCATTGAGCGTTGTGATGACAGTGGTCATGTAGGATTGGGCTGAAAATGTTCTTGGAGCATTGTGAACACAAGGGAATGGAGCATTGTGGTGACAATATCGTGGAGCATTGTGATGAGATGACCATGGAGTCTTTTGATGACAAGTCTCATGGTGCAAGCTGATGGAAAGCGGCATGGAGCATTGTGATTACAGTTGTCTTGGAGCATTGTGATGACAAGAGCATGGAACATTGTGATGAGAAGTCCATGGAACATTCTGATGACCTGCATCATGGAGCTTTGCGATGACAATGGCAAGAGGCATTGTGATTAGAGGGATCTTGGAGCATTGTGATGAAAAGGGCATGGATCATTGTGATGACAAAGGCATGGAGCCTTGTCATGACAGGGTTCAAGGAGCATACTGACAACAAGTGTCAGGGAGCATTGTGATGACAAGTGTCATGGAGCACTCTGATGACAAGCGTCATGGAGCCTTGTGATAACCGGGGTCTTGGAGCATTGTGATGAAAAGTGAATGCATCATTGTGATGAAAAAGGCATGGTGCCTTGTCATGACAGGGTTCAAGGAGCACCCTGACGACAAGTGTCAGGGAGCATTGTGATGAAAAGTGTATTGAGCATTGTGATGAGAAGTCCATGGATAATTGTGATGATGAGCGTCATGGGGCGTTGTGATGACAAGTGTTATGGAACATTGTGATCACAAGGGTTTGGAGCATTGTGATGACAGAGGCCATGGAGCATTTTGATTTCATTGTGAAGAGAAAATCATGAAGCATTATGATGAAGGGCATGGTGCATTGTGATGATAGCGTTCATGGAGCACTGAGATGAAAAGTGTCATGGAGCATTGTTATGACAGGGGTCTTGGAGCATTGTGATGACAAGGGCATGGAGCATTGTGATGAGAAGGCCAAGGAGAATACTGATGACATGCGTCATGGAGTTTCGTGATGACCAGGGCATAGAGCATTTTGATTACAGGGGTCTTGGAGCATTGAGATGAAAAGGGACATGGAGCATTGTGATTACAGGGGTAATGGAGCATTGTGATGACAAGTGAATCGAGCATTGTGATGAAAAAGGCATGGATCCTATTCATGACAGGATTCAAGGAGCATTCCGAAGACAACTGTCAGGGAGCATTGTGATGACAAGTGTATTGAGCATTGTGATGACAAAGGTCATGGAGCATTGAGATGACAAGGGCATGGAGTATTGTGATGACAGGCTTCATGGAGCGTTGTGATGACAAGTGTTATGGAACATTGTGATCACACGGGTTTGGAGCAATGCGATGACAGAGTTCATGGTTCATATTGATTTCAAGGAGCATGGATCTTTGTGATGACAAGGGCATGAAGCAATGTGATCCCAAGATGCATGGAGGATCGTGATGATAATGGTAATGGAGGAATATGATGACAAGCGCATGGAGCATTGTGATGAAAAGGCCATGTAGCGTTTTGCTGACAAAGGCATGGAGCATTGTGATGACAAGTGTCATGGAGCACTGTGATGACAAACATCACGTAGCATTGTGATTACAGGGGTCATGGAGCATTGGGATGACACGGCCAAGGATCATTGTGTTGACAAGTGTTATGGAGAATTTTGATGACAAGAGTGCCGGATCATTGTGTTGTCAGGTGTCATGGAGCGTTGTGATGACAGTGGTCATGGAGCATTGGGATGACAAGGGTCATGGAGCATTGTGATCATAATGTCATGGAGCATTGGGTTGAAAATGTTCATGGAGTATTGTGATGAGTGTTGTCATGGAGCATTGTTATGACGGGTGTAATGGATCATTGTGATGAAAAGGGCATGGAACATAGGTCTATAAAATTTCATGGATTATTGTGATGACAGTGGGTATGGAGCATTGTGATGACAAGGGCTCGGAACACTGTGATACATGGGTCATGGAGGATTGTAATGACATGGGCATGGAGCATTGTGATGAGAAGGGCATCGAGAATTGTGATGACAAGCGTCATGGAGCTTTGTGATGACAAGGACATGGAGCAATATGATGAGACGTTTCAGGGAGCATGTGATGACAATGGCATGGAGCATTGTGATGCCAAGGGTCATGGAGCTGTGTGATAACAAATGTCATGGAGGAGTTTGATGACAAGGGCATGGTGCATTGTGATGAGAAGGGCAGGGAGCATTGTGATGACAGGTGTTATGGAACATTGTGATCTCAGGGCTCATGGAGCATTATGATGATATGGGCATGGAGCATGGTGATGACAGGTGTCATGGAACAGTGTGAGATGACAAGTGTTTTGAGCATTGTGATGACAAACATCTTGGATCATTGAGATGACAAGGGCATGGAGTAGTGTGATGACAGGCATCATGGAGCATTGTGATGAGTGTGTTATGGAACATTGTGATCACAAGGGTTTGGAGCATAGTGATGACAGAGGTCATGGATCATGTTGATTTCAAGGAGCATGGAACATTGTGATGACAAGGGCATGAAGCAATATGATCCCAAGTTTCAGGGAGGATTGTTATGACAATGGTAATGGAGTATTGTGATGAGAATCACATGGAGCACCGTGATGACAAGGTCATGTAGCATTTTGCTGACAAAGGCATGGAGCATTGTGATGACAAGTGTCATGGAACATTGTGATAACAGGGGTCATAGAGCATTAGGATGACAAGAGCATGGAGCATTTTGATGAGAAGAGTCATGGAGCATTTTGATGACAAGAGCCTCAGATCATTGTGTTGTCAGGGGCCATTGAGCGTTGTGATGACAGTGGTCATGTAGGATTGGGCTGAAAATGTTCTTGGAGCATTGTGAACACAAGGGAATGGAGCATTGTGGTGACAATATCGTGGAGCATTGTGATGAGATGACCATGGAGTCTTTTGATGACAAGTCTCATGGTGCAAGCTGATGGAAAGGGGCATGGAGCATTGTGATTACAGTTGTCTTGGAGCATTGTGATGACAAGAGCATGGAACATTGTGATGAGAAGTCCATGGAACATTCTGATGACCTGCATCATGGAGCTTTGCGATGACAATGGCAAGAGGCATTGTGATTAGAGGGATCTTGGAGCATTGTGATGAAAAGGGCATGGATCATTGTGATGACAAAGGCATGGAGCCTTGTCATGACAGGGTTCAAGGAGCATACTGACAACAAGTGTCAGGGAGCATTGTGATGACAAGTGTCATGGAGCACTCTGATGACAAGCGTCATGGAGCCTTGTGATAACCGGGGTCTTGGAGCATTGTGATGAAAAGTGAATGCATCATTGTGATGAAAAAGGCATGGTGCCTTGTCATGACAGGGTTCAAGGAGCACCCTGACGACAAGTGTCAGGGAGCATTGTGATGAAAAGTGTATTGAGCATTGTGATGAGAAGTCCATGGATAATTGGGATGACGTGCGTCATGGGGCGTTGTGATGACAAGTGTTATGGAACATTGTGATCACAAGGGTTTGGAGCATTGTGATGACAGAGGCCATGGAGCATTTTGATTTCATTGTGAAGAGAAAATCATGAAGCATTATGATGAAGGGTATGGTGCATTGTGATGATAGCGTTCATGGAGCACTGAGATGAAAAGTGTCATGGAGCATTGTTATGACAGGGGTCTTGGAGCATTGTGATGACAAGGGCATGGAGCATTGTGATGAGAAGGCCAAGGAGAATACTGATGACATGCGTCATGGAGTTTCGTGATGACCAGGGCATAGAGCATTTTGATTACAGGGGTCTTGGAGCATTGAGATGAAAAGGGACATGGAGCATTGTGATTACAGGGGTAATGGAGCATTGTGATGACAAGTGAATCGAGCATTGTGATGAAAAAGGCATGGATCCTATTCATGACAGGATTCAAGGAGCATTCCGAAGACAACTGTCAGGGAGCATTGTGATGACTAGTCTATTGAGCATTGTGATGACAAAGGTCATGGAGCACTGAGATGACAAGGGCATGGAGTATTGTGATGACAGGCTTCATGGAGCGTTGTGATGACAAGTGTTATGGAACATTGTGATCACACGGGTTTGGAGCAATGCGATGACAGAGTTCATGGTTCATATTGATTTCAAGGAGCATGGATCTTTGTGATGACAAGGGCATGAAGCAATGTGATCCCAAGATGCATGGAGGATCGTGATGATAATGGTAATGGAGGAATATGATGACAAGCGCATGGAGCATTGTGATGAAAAGGCCATGTAGCGTTTTGCTGACAAAGGCATGGAGCATTGTGATGACAAGTGTCATGGAGCACTGTGATGACAAACATCACGTAGCATTGTGATTACAGGGGTCATGGAGCATTGGGATGACACGGCCAAGGATCATTGTGTTGACAAGTGTTATGGAGAATTTTGATGACAAGAGTGCCGGATCATTGTGTTGTCAGGTGTCATGGAGCGTTGTGATGACAGTGGTCATGGAGCATTGGGATGACAAGGGTCATGGAGCATTGTGATCATAATGTCATGGAGCATTGGGTTGAAAATGTTCATGGAGTATTGTGATGAGTGTTGTCATGGAGCATTGTTATGACGGGTGTAATGGATCATTGTGATGAAAAGGGCATGGAACATAGGTCTATAAAATTTCATGGATTATTGTGATGACAGTGGGTATGGAGCATTGTGATGACAAGGGCTCGGAACACTGTGATACATGGGTCATGGAGGATTGTAATGACATGGGCATGGAGCATTGTGATGAGAAGGGCATCGAGAATTGTGATGACAAGCGTCATGGAGCTTTGTGATGACAAGGACATGGAGCAATATGATGAGACGTTTCAGGGAGCATGTGATGACAATGGCATGGAGCATTGTGATGCCAAGGGTCATGGAGCTGTGTGATAACAAATGTCATGGAGGAGTTTGATGACAAGGGCATGGTGCATTGTGATGAGAAGGGCAGGGAGCATTGTGATGACAGGTGTTATGGAACATTGTGATCTCAGGGCTCATGGAGCATTATGATGATATGGGCATGGAGCATGGTGATGACAGGTGTCATGGAACAGTGTGAGATGACAAGTGTTTTGAGCATTGTGATGACAAACATCTTGGATCATTGAGATGACAAGGGCATGGAGTAGTGTGATGACAGGCATCATGGAGCATTGTGATGAGTGTGTTATGGAACATTGTGATCACAAGGGTTTGGAGCATAGTGATGACAGAGGTCATGGATCATGTTGATTTCAAGGAGCATGGAACATTGTGATGACAAGGGCATGAAGCAATATGATCCCAAGTTTCAGGGAGGATTGTTATGACAATGGTAATGGAGTATTGTGATGAGAATCACATGGAGCACCGTGATGACAAGGTCATGTAGCATTTTGCTGACAAAGGCATGGAGCATTGTGATGACAAGTGTCATGGAACATTGTGATAACAGGGGTCATAGAGCATTAGGATGACAAGAGCATGGAGCATTTTGATGAGAAGAGTCATGGAGCATTTTGATGACAAGAGCCTCAGATCATTGTGTTGTCAGGGGCCATTGAGCGTTGTGATGACAGTGGTCATGTAGGATTGTGCTGAAAATGTTCTTGGAGCATTGTGAACACAAGGGAATGGAGCATTGTGGTGACAATATCGTGGAGCATTGTGATGAGATGACCATGGAGTCTTTTGATGACAAGTCTCATGGTGCAAGCTGATGGAAAGGGGCATGGAGCATTGTGATTACAGTTGTCTTGGAGCATTGTGATGACAAGAGCATGGAGCATTGTGATGAGAAGTCCATGGAACATTCTGATGACCTGCATCATGGAGCTTTGCGATGACAATGGCAAGAGGCATTGTGATTAGAGGGATCTTGGAGCATTGTGATGAAAAGGGCATGGATCATTGTGATGACAAAGGCATGGAGCCTCGTCATGACAGGGTTCAAGGAGCATACTGACAACAAGTGTCAGGGAGCATTGTGATGACAAGTGTCATGGAGCACTCTGATGACAAGCGTCATGGAGCCTTGTGATAACCGGGGTCTTGGAGCATTGTGATGAAAAGTGAATGCATCATTGTGATGAAACAGACATGGTGCCTTGTCATGACAGGGTTCAAGGAGCACCATGACGACAAGTGTCAGGGAGCATTGTGATGAAAAGTGTATTGAGCATTGTGATGACAAAGGTCATGGAGCATTGTGATGAGAAGTCCATGGATAATTGGGATGACGAGCGTCATGGGGCGTTGTGATGACAAGTGTTATGGAACATTGTGATCACAAGGGTTTGGAGCATTGTGATGACAGAGGCCATGGAGCATTTTGATTTCATTGTGAAGAGAAAATCATGAAGCATTATGATGAAGGGCATGGTGCATTGTGATGATAGCGTTCATGGAGCACTGAGATGAAAAGTGTCATGGAGCATTGTTATGACAGGGGTCTTGGAGCATTGTGATGACAAGGGCATGGAGCATTGTGATGAGAAGGCCAAGGAGAATACTGATGACATGCGTCATGGAGTTTCGTGATGACCAGGGCATAGAGCATTTTGATTACAGGGGTCTTGGAGCATTGAGATGAAAAGGGACATGGAGCATTGTGATTACAGGGGTAATGGAGCATTGTGATGACAAGTGAATCGAGCATTGTGATGAAAAAGGCATGGATCCTATTCATGACAGGATTCAAGGAGCATTCCGAAGACAACTGTCAGGGAGCATTGTGATGACTAGTCTATTGAGCATTGTGATGACAAAGGTCATGGAGCACTGAGATGACAAGGGCATGGAGTATTGTGATGACAGGCTTCATGGAGCGTTGTGATGACAAGTGTTATGGAACATTGTGATCACACGGGTTTGGAGCAATGCGATGACAGAGTTCATGGTTCATATTGATTTCAAGGAGCATGGATCTTTGTGATGACAAGGGCATGAAGCAATGTGATCCCAAGATGCATGGAGGATCGTGATGACAATGGTAATGGAGGAATATGATGACAAGCGCATGGAGCATTGTGATGAAAAGGCCATGTAGCGTTTTGCTGACAAAGGCATGGAGCATTGTGATGACAAACATCACGTAGCATTGTGATTACAGGGGTCATGGAGCATTGGGATGACACGGCCAAGGATCATTGTGTTGACAAGTGTTATGGAGAATTTTGATGACAAGAGTGCCGGATCATTGTGTTGTCAGGTGTCATGGAGCGTTGTGATGACAGTGGTCATGGAGCATTGGGATGACAAGGGTCATGGAGCATTGTGATCATAAGGTCATGGAGCATTGGGTTGAAAATGTTCATGGAGTATTGTGATGAGTGTTGTCATGGAGCATTGTTATGACGGGTGTAATGGATCATTGTGATGAAAAGGGCATGGAACATAGGTCTATAAAATTTCATGGATTATTGTGATGACAGTGGGTATGGAGCATTGTGATGACAAGGGCTCGGAACACTGTGATACATGGGTCATGGAGGATTGTAATGACATGGGCATGGAGCATTGTGATGAGAAGGGCATCGAGAATTGTGATGACAAGCGTCATGGAGCTTTGTGATGACAAGGACATGGAGCAATATGATGAGACGTTTCAGGGAGCATGTGATGACAATGGCATGGAGCATTGTGATGCCAAGGGTCATGGAGCTGTGTGATAACAAATGTCATGGAGGAGTTTGATGACAAGGGCATGGTGCATTGTGATGAGAAAGGCAGGGAGCATTGTGATGACAGGTGTTATGGAACATTGTGATCGCAGGGCTCATGGAGCATTATGATGATATGGGCATGGAGCATGGTGATGACAGGTGTCATGGAACAGTGTGAGATGACAAGTGTTTTGAGCATTGTGATGACAAACATCTTGGATCATTGAGATGACAAGGGCATGGAGTAGTGTGATGACAGGCATCATGGAGCATTGTGATGAGTGTGTTATGGAACATTGTGATCACAAGGGTTTGGAGCATAGTGATGACAGAGGTCATGGATCATGTTGATTTCAAGGAGCATGGAACATTGTGATGACAAGGGCATGAAGCAATATGATCCCAAGTTTCAGGGAGGATTGTTATGACAATGGTAATGGAGTATTGTGATGAGAATCACATGGAGCACCGTGATGACAAGGTCATGTAGCATTTTGCTGACAAAGGCATGGAGCATTGTGATGACAAGTGTCATGGAACATTGTGATAACAGGGGTCATAGAGCATTAGGATGACAAGAGCATGGAGCATTTTGATGAGAAGAGTCATGGAGCATTTTGATGACAAGAGCCTCAGATCATTGTGTTGTCAGGGGCCATTGAGCGTTGTGATGACAGTGGTCATGTAGGATTGGGCTGAAAATGTTCTTGGAGCATTGTGAACACAAGGGAATGGAGCATTGTGGTGACAATATCGTGGAGCATTGGATGAGATGACCATGGAGTCTTTTGATGACAAGTCTCATGGTGCAAGCTGATGGAAAGGGGCATGGAGCATTGTGATTACAGTTGTCTTGGAGCATTGTGATGACAAGAGCATGGAGCATTGTGATGACAAGAGCATGGAGCATTGTGATAAGAAGTCCATGGAACATTCTGATGACCTGCATCATGGAGCTTTGCGATGACAATGGCAAGAGGCATTGTGATTAGAGGGATCTTGGAGCATTGTGATGAAAAGGGCATGGATCATTGTGATGACAAAGGCATGGAGCCTTGTCATGACAGGGTTCAAGGAGCATACTGACAACAAGTGTCAGGGAGCATTGTGATGACAAGTGTCATGGAGCACTCTGATGACAAGCGTCATGGAGCCTTGTGATAACCGGGGTCTTGGAGCATTGTGATGAAAAGTGAATGCATCATTGTGATGAAACAGGCATGGTGCCTTGTCATGACAGGGTTCAAGGAGCACCCTGACGACAAGTGTCAGGGAGCATTGTGATGAAAAGTGTATTGAGCATTGTGATGACAAAGGTCATGGAGCATTGTGATGAGAAGTCCATGGATAATTGGGATGATGAGCGTCATGGGGCTTTGTGATGACAAGTGTTATGGAACATTGTGATCACTAGGGTTTGGAGCATTGTGATGACAGAGGCCATGGAGCATTTTGATTTCATTGTGAAGAGAAAATCATGAAGCATTATGATGAAGGGCATGGTGCATTGTGATGATAGCATTCATAGAGCACTGAGATGAAAAGTGTCATGGAGCATTGTTATGACAGGGGTCTTGGAGCATTGTGATGACAAAGGCATGGAGCATTGTGATGAGAAGGCCAAGGAGAATACTGATGACATGCGTCATGGAGTTTCGTGATGACCAGGGCATAGAGCATTTTGATTACAGGGGTCTTGGAGCATTGAGATGAAAAGGGGCATGGAGCATTGTGATTACAGGGGTAATGGAGCATTGTGATGACAAGTGAATCGAGCATTGTGATGAAAAAGGCATGGATCCTATTCATGACAGGATTCAAGGAGCATTCCGAAGACAACTGTCAGGGAGCATTGTGATGACAAGTGTATTGAGCATTGTGATGACAAAGGTCATGGAGCATTGAGATGACAAGGGCATGGAGTATTGTGATGACAGGCTTCATGGAGCGTTGTGATGACAAGTGTTATGGAACATTGTGATCACACAGGTTTGGAGCAATGCGATGACAGAGTTCATGGTTCATATTGATTTCAAGGAGCATGGATCTTTGTGATGACAAGGGCATGAAGCAATGTGATCCCAAGATGCATGGAGGATCGTGATGACAATTGTAATGGAGGAATATGATGACAAGCGCATGGAGCATTGTGATGAAAAGGCCATGTAGCGTTTTGCTGACAAAGGCATGGAGCATTGTGATGACAAGTGTCATGGAGCACTGTGATGACAAACATCACGTAGCATTGTGATTACAGGGGTCTTGGAGCATTGGGATGACACGGCCAAGGATCATTGTGTTGACAAGTGTTATGGAGAATTTTGATGACAAGAGTGCCGGATCATTGTGTTGTCAGGTGTCATGGAGCGTTGTGATGACAGTGGTCATGGAGCATTGGGATGACAAGGGTCATGGAGCATTGTGATCATAAGGTCATGGAGCATTGGGTTGAAAATGTTCATGGAGTATTGTGATGAGTGTTGTCATGGAGCATTGTTATGACGGGTGTAATGGATCATTGTGATGAAAAGGGCATGGAACATAGGTCTATAAAATTTCATGGATTATTGTGATGACAGTGGGTATGGAGCATTGTGATGACAAGGGCTCGGAACACTGTGATACATGGGTCATGGAGGATTGTAATGACATGGGCATGGAGCAGTGTGATGAGAAGGGCATCGAGAATTGTGATGACAAGCGTCATGGAGCTTTGTGATGACAAGGACATGGAGCAATATGATGAGACGTTTCAGGGAGCATGTGATGACAATGGCATGGAGCATTGTGATGCCAAGGGTCATGGAGCTGTGTGATAACAAATGTCATGGAGGAGTTTGATGACAAGGGCATGGTGCATTGTGATGAGAAGGGCAGGGAGCATTGTGATGACAGGTGTTATGGAACATTGTGATGTCAGGGCTCATGGAGCATTATGATGATATGGGCATGGAGCATGGTGATGACAGGTGTCATGGAACAGTGTGAAATGACAAGTGTTTTGAGCTTTGTGATGACAAACATCTTGGATCATTGAGATGACAAGGGCATGGAGTAGTGTGATGACAGGCATCATGGAGCATTGTGATGAGTGTGTTATGGAACATTGTGATCACAAGGGTTTGGAGCATAGTGATGACAGAGGTCATGGATCATGTTGATTTCAAGGAGCATGGAACATTGTGATGACAAGGGCATGAAGCAATATGATCCCAAGTTTCAGGGAGGATTGTTATGACAATGGTAATGGAGTATTGTGATGAGAATCACATGGAGCACCGTGATGACAAGGTCATGTAGCATTTTGCTGACAAAGGCATGGAGCATTGTGATGACAAGTGTCATGGAACATTGTGATAACAGGGGTCATAGAGCATTAGGATGACAAGAGCATGGAACATTTTGATGAGAAGAGTCATGGAGCATTTTGATGACAAGAGCCTCAGATCATTGTGTTGTCAGGGGCCATTGAGCGTTGTGATGACAGTGGTCATGTAGGATTGGGCTGAAAATGTTCTTGGAGCATTGTGAACACAAGGGAATGGAGCATTGTGGTGACAATATCGTGGAGCATTGTGATGAGATGACCATGGAGTCTTTTGATGACAAGTCTCATGGTGCAAGCTGATGGAAAGGGGCATGGAGCATTGTGATTACAGTTGTCTTGGAGCATTGTGATGACAAGAGCATGGAACATTGTGATGAGAAGTCCATGGAACATTCTGATGACCTGCATCATGGAGCTTTGCGATGACAATGGCAAGAGGCATTGTGATTAGAGGGATCTTGGAGCATTGTGATGAAAAGGGCATGGATCATTGTGATGACAAAGGCATGGAGCCTTGTCATGACAGGGTTCAAGGAGCATACTGACAACAAGTGTCAGGGAGCATTGTGATGACAAGTGTCATGGAGCACTCTGATGACAAGCGTCATGGAGCCTTGTGATAACCGGGGTCTTGGAGCATTGTGATGAAAAGTGAATGCATCATTGTGATGAAAAAGGCATGGTGCCTTGTCATGACAGGGTTCAAGGAGCACCCTGACGACAAGTGTCAGGGAGCATTGTGATGAAAAGTGTATTGAGCATTGTGATGAGAAGTCCATGGATAATTGTGATGACGAGCGTCATGGGGCGTTGTGATGACAAGTGTTATGGAACATTGTGATCACAAGGGTTTGGAGCATTGTGATGACAGAGGCCATGGAGCATTTTGATTTCATTGTGAAGAGAAAATCATGAAGCATTATGATGAAGGGCATGGTGCATTGTGATGATAGCGTTCATGGAGCACTGAGATGAAAAGTGTCATGGAGCATTGTTATGACAGGGGTCTTGGAGCATTGTGATGACAAGGGCATGGAGCATTGTGATGAGAAGGCCAAGGAGAATACTGATGACATGCGTCATGGAGTTTCGTGATGACCAGGGCATAGAGCATTTTGATTACAGGGGTCTTGGAGCATTGAGATGAAAAGGGACATGGAGCATTGTGATTACAGGGGTAATGGAGCATTGTGATGACAAGTGAATCGAGCATTGTGATGAAAAAGGCATGGATCCTATTCATGACAGGATTCAAGGAGCATTCCGAAGACAACTGTCAGGGAGCATTGTGATGACAAGTGTATTGAGCATTGTGATGACAAAGGTCATGGAGCATTGAGATGACAAGGGCATGGAGTATTGTGATGACAGGCTTCATGGAGCGTTGTGATGACAAGTGTTATGGAACATTGTGATCACACGGGTTTGGAGCAATGCGATGACAGAGTTCATGGTTCATATTGATTTCAAGGAGCATGGATCTTTGTGATGACAAGGGCATGAAGCAATGTGATCCCAAGATGCATGGAGGATCGTGATGATAATGGTAATGGAGGAATATGATGACAAGCACATGGAGCATTGTGATGAAAAGGCCATGTAGCGTTTTGCTGACAAAGGCATGGAGCATTGTGATGACAAGTGTCATGGAGCACTGTGATGACAAACATCACGTAGCATTGTGATTACAGGGGTCATGGAGCATTGGGATGACACGGCCAAGGATCATTGTGTTGACAAGTGTTATGGAGAATTTTGATGACAAGAGTGCCGGATCATTGTGTTGTCAGGTGTCATGGAGCGTTGTGATGACAGTGGTCATGGAGCATTGGGATGACAAGGGTCATGGAGCATTGTGATCATAATGTCATGGAGCATTGGGTTGAAAATGTTCATGGAGTATTGTGATGAGTGTTGTCATGGAGCATTGTTATGACGGGTGTAATGGATCATTGTGATGAAAAGGGCATGGAACATAGGTCTCTAAAATTTCATGGATTATTGTGATGACAGTGGGTATGGAGCATTGTGATGACAAGGGCTCGGAACACTGTGATACATGGGTCATGGAGGATTGTAATGACATGGGCATGGAGCATTGTGATGAGAAGGGCATCGAGAATTGTGATGACAAGCGTCATGGAGCTTTGTGATGACAAGGACATGGAGCAATATGATGAGACGTTTCAGGGAGCATGTGATGACAATGGCATGGAGCATTGTGATGCCAAGGGTCATGGAGCTGTGTGATAACAAATGTCATGGAGGAGTTTGATGACAAGGGCATGGTGCATTGTGATGAGAAGGGCAGGGAGCATTGTGATGACAGGTGTTATGGAACATTGTGATCGCAGGGCTCATGGAGCATTATGATGATATGGGCATGGAGCATGGTGATGACAGGTGTCATGGAACAGTGTGAGATGACAAGTGTTTTGAGCATTGTGATGACAAACATCTTGGATCATTGAGATGACAAGGGCATGGAGTAGTGTGATGACAGGCATCATGGAGCATTGTGATGAGTGTGTTATGGAACATTGTGATCACAAGGGTTTGGAGCATAGTGATGACAGAGGTCATGGATCATGTTGATTTCAAGGAGCATGGAACATTGTGATGACAAGGGCATGAAGCAATATGATCCCAAGTTTCAGGGAGGATTGTTATGACAATGGTAATGGAGTATTGTGATGAGAATCACATGGAGCACCGTGATGACAAGGTCATGTAGCATTTTGCTGACAAAGGCATGGAGCATTGTGATGACAAGTGTCATGGAACATTGTGATAACAGGGGTCATAGAGCATTAGGATGACAAGAGCATGGAACATTTTGATGAGAAGAGTCATGGAGCATTTTGATGACAAGAGCCTCAGATCATTGTGTTGTCAGGGGCCATTGAGCGTTGTGATGACAGTGGTCATGTAGGATTGGGCTGAAAATGTTCTTGGAGCATTGTGAACACAAGGGAATGGAGCATTGTGGTGACAATATCGTGGAGCATTGTGATGAGATGACCATGGAGTCTTTTGATGACAAGTCTCATGGTGCAAGCTGATGGAAAGGGGCATGGAGCATTGTGATTACAGTTGTCTTGGAGCATTGTGATGACAAGAGCATGGAGCATTGTGATGAGAAGTCCATGGAACATTCTGATGACCTGCATCATGGAGCTTTGCGATGACAATGGCAAGAGGCATTGTGATTAGAGGGATCTTGGAGCATTGTGATGAAAAGGGCATGGATCATTGTGATGACAAAGGCATGGAGACTCGTCATGACAGGGTTCAAGGAGCATACTGACAACAAGTGTCAGGGAGCATTGTGATGACAAGTGTCATGGAGCACTCTGATGACAAGCGTCATGGAGCCTTGTGATAACCGGGGTCTTGGAGCATTGTGATGAAAAGTGAATGCATCATTGTGATGAAACAGGCATGGTGCCTTGTCATGACAGGGTTCAAGGAGCACCCTGACGACAAGTGTCAGGGAGCATTGTGATGAAATGTGTATTGAGCATTGTGATGACAAAGGTCATGGAGCATTGTGATGAGAAGTCCATGGATAATTGGGATGATGAGCGTCATGGGGCTTTGTGATGACAAGTGTTATGGAACATTGTGATCACTAGGGTTTGGAGCATTGTGATGACAGAGGCCATGGAGCATTTTGATTTCATTGTGAAGAAAAAATCATGAAGCATTATGATGAAGGGCATGGTGCATTGTGATGATAGCGTTCATGGAGCACTGAGATGAAAAGTGTCATGGAGCATTGTTATGACAGGGGTCTTGGAGCATTGTGATGACAAAGGCATGGAGCATTGTGATGAGAAGGCCAAGGAGAATACTGATGACATGCGTCATGGAGTTTCGTGATGACCAGGGCATAGAGCATTTTGATTACAGGGGTCTTGGAGCATTGAGATGAAAAGGGGCATGGAGCATTGTGATTACAGGGGTAATGGAGCATTGTGATGACAAGTGAATCGAGCATTGTGATGAAAAAGGCATGGATCCTATTCATGACAGGATTCAAGGAGCATTCCGAAGACAACTGTCAGGGAGCATTGTGATGACAAGTGTATTGAGCATTGTGATGACAAAGGTCATGGAGCATTGAGATGACAAGGGCATGGAGTATTGTGATGACAGGCTTCATGGAGCGTTGTGATGACAAGTGTTATGGAACATTGTGATCACACGGGTTTGGAGCAATGCGATGACAGAGTTCATGGTTCATATTGATTTCAAGGAGCATGGATCTTTGTGATGACAAGGGCATGAAGCAATGTGATCCCAAGATGCATGGAGGATCGTGATGACAATTGTAATGGAGGAATATGATGACAAGCGCATGGAGCATTGTGATGAAAAGGCCATGTAGCGTTTTGCTGACAAAGGCATGGAGCATTGTGATGACAAGTGTCATGGAGCACTGTGATGACAAACATCACGTAGCATTGTGATTACAGGGGTCTTGGAGCATTGGGATGACACGGCCAAGGATCATTGTGTTGACAAGTGTTATGGAGAATTTTGATGACAAGAGTGCCGGATCATTGTGTTGTCAGGTGTCATGGAGCGTTGTGATGACAGTGGTCATGGAGCATTGGGATGACAAGGGTCATGGAGCATTGTGATCATAAGGTCATGGAGCATTGGGTTGAAAATATTCATGGAGTATTGTGATGAGTGTTGTCATGGAGCATTGTTATGACGGGTGTAATGGATCATTGTGATGAAAAGGGCATGGAACATAGGTCTCTAAAATTTCATGGATTATTGTGATGACAGTGGGTATGGAGCATTGTGATGACAAGGGCTCGGAACACTGTGATACATGGGTCATGGAGGATTGTAATGACATGGGCATGGAGCATTGTGATGAGAAGGGCATCGAGAATTGTGATGACAAGCGTCATGGAGCTTTGTGATGACAAGGACATGGAGCAATATGATGAGACGTTTCAGGGAGCATGTGATGACAATGGCATGGAGCATTGTGATGCCAAGGGTCATGGAGCTGTGTGATAACAAATGTCATGGAGGAGTTTGATGACAAGGGCATGGTGCATTGTGATGAGAAGGGCAGGGAGCATTGTGATGACAGGTGTTATGGAACATTGTGATCTCAGGGCTCATGGAGCATTATGATGATATGGGCATGGAGCATGGTGATGACAGGTGTCATGGAACAGTGTGAGATGACAAGTGTTTTGAGCATTGTGATGACAAACATCTTGGATCATTGAGATGACAAGGGCATGGAGTAGTGTGATGACAGGCATCATGGAGCATTGTGATGAGTGTGTTATGGAACATTGTGATCACAAGGGTTTGGAGCATAGTGATGACAGAGGTCATGGATCATGTTGATTTCAAGGAGCATGGAACATTGTGATGACAAGGGCATGAAGCAATATGATCCCAAGTTTCAGGGAGGATTGTTATGACAATGGTAATGGAGTATTGTGATGAGAATCACATGGAGCACCGTGATGACAAGGTCATGTAGCATTTTGCTGACAAAGGCATGGAGCATTGTGATGACAAGTGTCATGGAACATTGTGATAACAGGGGTCATAGAGCATTAGGATGACAAGAGCATGGAACATTTTGATGAGAAGAGTCATGGAGCATTTTGATGACAAGAGCCTCAGATCATTGTGTTGTCAGGGGCCATTGAGCGTTGTGATGACAGTGGTCATGTAGGATTGGGCTGAAAATGTTCTTGGAGCATTGTGAACACAAGGGAATGGAGCATTGTGGTGACAATATTGTGGAGCATTGTGATGAGATGACCATGGAGTCTTTTGATGACAAGTCTCATGGTGCAAGCTGATGGAAAGGGGCATGGAGCATTGTGATTACAGTTGTCTTGGAGCATTGTGATGACAAGAGCATGGAACATTGTGATGAGAAGTCCATGGAACATTCTGATGACCTGCATCATGGAGCTTTGCGATGACAATGGCAAGAGGCATTGTGATTAGAGGGATCTTGGAGCATTGTGATGAAAAGGGCATGGATCATTGTGATGACAAAGGCATGGAGCCTTGTCATGACAGGGTTCAAGGAGCATACTGACAACAAGTGTCAGGGAGCATTGTGATGACAAGTGTCATGGAGCACTCTGATGACAAGCGTCATGGAGCCTTGTGATAACCGGGGTCTTGGAGCATTGTGATGAAAAGTGAATGCATCATTGTGATGAAAAAGGCATGGTGCCTTGTCATGACAGGGTTCAAGGAGCACCCTGACGACAAGTGTCAGGGAGCATTGTGATGAAAAGTGTATTGAGCATTGTGATGAGAAGTCCATGGATAATTGGGATGACGTGCGTCATGGGGCGTTGTGATGACAAGTGTTATGGAACATTGTGATCACAAGGGTTTGGAGCATTGTGATGACAGAGGCCATGGAGCATTTTGATTTCATTGTGAAGAGAAAATCATGAAGCATTATGATGAAGGGTATGGTGCATTGTGATGATAGCGTTCATGGAGCACTGAGATGAAAAGTGTCATGGAGCATTGTTATGACAGGGGTCTTGGAGCATTGTGATGACAAGGGCATGGAGCATTGTGATGAGAAGGCCAAGGAGAATACTGATGACATGCGTCATGGAGTTTCGTGATGACCAGGGCATAGAGCATTTTGATTACAGGGGTCTTGGAGCATTGAGATGAAAAGGGACATGGAGCATTGTGATTACAGGGGTAATGGAGCATTGTGATGACAAGTGAATCGAGCATTGTGATGAAAAAGGCATGGATCCTATTCATGACAGGATTCAAGGAGCATTCCGAAGACAACTGTCAGGGAGCATTGTGATGACTAGTCTATTGAGCATTGTGATGACAAAGGTCATGGAGCACTGAGATGACAAGGGCATGGAGTATTGTGATGACAGGCTTCATGGAGCGTTGTGATGACAAGTGTTATGGAACATTGTGATCACACGGGTTTGGAGCAATGCGATGACAGAGTTCATGGTTCATATTGATTTCAAGGAGCATGGATCTTTGTGATGACAAGGGCATGAAGCAATGTGATCCCAAGATGCATGGAGGATCGTGATGACAATGGTAATGGAGGAATATGATGACAAGCGCATGGAGCATTGTGATGAAAAGGCCATGTAGCGTTTTGCTGACAAAGGCATGGAGCATTGTGATGACAAGTGTCATGGAGCACTGTGATGACAAACATCACGTAGCATTGTGATTACAGGGGTCATGGAGCATTGGGATGACACGGCCAAGGATCATTGTGTTGACAAGTGTTATGGAGAATTTTGATGACAAGAGTGCCGGATCATTGTGTTGTCAGGTGTCATGGAGCGTTGTGATGACAGTGGTCATGGAGCATTGGGATGACAAGGGTCATGGAGCATTGTGATCATAAGGTCATGGAGCATTGGGTTGAAAATGTTCATGGAGTATTGTGATGAGTGTTGTCATGGAGCATTGTTATGACGGGTGTAATGGATCATTGTGATGAAAAGGGCATGGAACATAGGTCTCTAAAATTTCATGGATTATTGTGATGACAGTGGGTATGGAGCATTGTGATGACAAGGGCTCGGAACACTGTGATACATGGGTCATGGAGGATTGTAATGACATGGGCATGGAGCATTGTGATGAGAAGGGCATCGAGAATTGTGATGACAAGCGTCATGGAGCTTTGTGATGACAAGGACATGGAGCAATATGATGAGACGTTTCAGGGAGCATGTGATGACAATGGCATGGAGCATTGTGATGCCAAGGGTCATGGAGCTGTGTGATAACAAATGTCATGGAGGAGTTTGATGACAAGGGCATGGTGCATTGTGATGAGAAGGGCAGGGAGCATTGTGATGACAGGTGTTATGGAACATTGTGATGTCAGGGCTCATGGAGCATTATGATGATATGGGCATGGAGCATGGTGATGACAGGTGTCATGGAACAGTGTGAGATGACAAGTGTTTTGAGCATTGTGATGACAAACATCTTGGATCATTGAGATGACAAGGGCATGGAGTAGTGTGATGACAGGCATCATGGAGCATTGTGATGAGTGTGTTATGGAACATTGTGATCACAAGGGTTTGGAGCATAGTGATGACAGAGGTCATGGATCATGTTGATTTCAAGGAGCATGGAACATTGTGATGACAAGGGCATGAAGCAATATGATCCCAAGTTTCAGGGAGGATTGTTATGACAATGGTAATGGAGTATTGTGATGAGAATCACATGGAGCACCGTGATGACAAGGTCATGTAGCATTTTGCTGACAAAGGCATGGAGCATTGTGATGACAAGTGTCATGGAACATTGTGATAACAGGGGTCATAGAGCATTAGGATGACAAGAGCATGGAGCATTTTGATGAGAAGAGTCATGGAGCATTTTGATGACAAGAGCCTCAGATCATTGTGTTGTCAGGGGCCATTGAGCGTTGTGATGACAGTGGTCATGTAGGATTGGGCTGAAAATGTTCTTGGAGCATTGTGAACACAAGGGAATGGAGCATTGTGGTGACAATATCGTGGAGCATTGGATGAGATGACCATGGAGTCTTTTGATGACAAGTCTCATGGTGCAAGCTGATGGAAAGGGGCATGGAGCATTGTGATTACAGTTGTCTTGGAGCATTGTGATGACAAGAGCATGGAGCATTGTGATGACAAGAGCATGGAGCATTGTGATAAGAAGTCCATGGAACATTCTGATGACCTGCATCATGGAGCTTTGCGATGACAATGGCAAGAGGCATTGTGATTAGAGGGATCTTGGAGCATTGTGATGAAAAGGGCATGGATCATTGTGATGACAAAGGCATGGAGCCTTGTCATGACAGGGTTCAAGGAGCATACTGACAACAAGTGTCAGGGAGCATTGTGATGACAAGTGTCATGGAGCACTCTGATGACAAGCGTCATGGAGCCTTGTGATAACCAGGGTCTTGGAGCATTGTGATGAAAAGTGAATGCATCATTGTGATGAAACAGGCATGGTGCCTTGTCATGACAGGGTTCAAGGAGCACCCTGACGACAAGTGTCAGGGAGCATTGTGATGAAAAGTGTATTGAGCATTGTGATGACAAAGGTCATGGAGCATTGTGATGAGAAGTCCATGGATAATTGGGATGATGAGCGTCATGGGGCTTTGTGATGACAAGTGTTATGGAACATTGTGATCACTAGGGTTTGGAGCATTGTGATGACAGAGGCCATGGAGCATTTTGATTTCATTGTGAAGAGAAAATCATGAAGCATTATGATGAAGGGCATGGTGCATTGTGATGATAGCGTTCATGGAGCACTGAGATGAAAAGTGTCATGGAGCATTGTTATGACAGGGGTCTTGGAGCATTGTGATGACAAAGGCATGGAGCATTGTGATGAGAAGGCCAAGGAGAATACTGATGACATGCGTCATGGAGTTTCGTGATGACCAGGGCATAGAGCATTTTGATTACAGGGGTCTTGGAGCATTGAGATGAAAAGGGGCATGGAGCATTGTGATTACAGGGGTAATGGAGCATTGTGATGACAAGTGAATCGAGCATTGTGATGAAAAAGGCATGGATCCTATTCATGACAGGATTCAAGGAGCATTCCGAAGACAACTGTCAGGGAGCATTGTGATGACAAGTGTATTGAGCATTGTGATGACAAAGGTCATGGAGCATTGAGATGACAAGGGCATGGAGTATTGTGATGACAGGCTTCATGGAGCGTTGTGATGACAAGTGTTATGGAACATTGTGATCACACGGGTTTGGAGCAATGCGATGACAGAGTTCATGGTTCATATTGATTTCAAGGAGCATGGATCTTTGTGATGACAAGGGCATGAAGCAATGTGATCCCAAGATGCATGGAGGATCGTGATGACAATTGTAATGGAGGAATATGATGACAAGCGCATGGAGCATTGTGATGAAAAGGCCATGTAGCGTTTTGCTGACAAAGGCATGGAGCATTGTGATGACAAGTGTCATGGAGCACTGTGATGACAAACATCACGTAGCATTGTGATTACAGGGGTCTTGGAGCATTGGGATGACACGGCCAAGGATCATTGTGTTGACAAGTGTTATGGAGAATTTTGATGACAAGAGTGCCGGATCATTGTGTTGTCAGGTGTCATGGAGCGTTGTGATGACAGTGGTCATGGAGCATTGGGATGACAAGGGTCATGGAGCATTGTGATCATAAGGTCATGGAGCATTGGGTTGAAAATGTTCATGGAGTATTGTGATGAGTGTTGTCATGGAGCATTGTTATGACGGGTGTAATGGATCATTGTGATGAAAAGGGCATGGAACATAGGTCTATAAAATTTCATGGATTATTGTGATGACAGTGGGTATGGAGCATTGTGATGACAAGGGCTCGGAACACTGTGATACATGGGTCATGGAGGATTGTAATGACATGGGCATGGAGCAGTGTGATGAGAAGGGCATCGAGAATTGTGATGACAAGCGTCATGGAGCTTTGTGATGACAAGGACATGGAGCAATATGATGAGACGTTTCAGGGAGCATGTGATGACAATGGCATGGAGCATTGTGATGCCAAGGGTCATGGAGCTGTGTGATAACAAATGTCATGGAGGAGTTTGATGACAAGGGCATGGTGCATTGTGATGAGAAGGGCAGGGAGCATTGTGATGACAGGTGTTATGGAACATTGTGATGTCAGGGCTCATGGAGCATTATGATGATATGGGCATGGAGCATGGTGATGACAGGTGTCATGGAACAGTGTGAGATGACAAGTGTTTTGAGCATTGTGATGACAAACATCTTGGATCATTGAGATGACAAGGGCATGGAGTAGTGTGATGACAGGCATCATGGAGCATTGTGATGAGTGTGTTATGGAACATTGTGATCACAAGGGTTTGGAGCATAGTGATGACAGAGGTCATGGATCATGTTGATTTCAAGGAGCATGGAACATTGTGATGACAAGGGCATGAAGCAATATGATCCCAAGTTTCAGGGAGGATTGTTATGACAATGGTAATGGAGTATTGTGATGAGAATCACATGGAGCACCGTGATGACAAGGTCATGTAGCATTTTGCTGACAAAGGCATGGAGCATTGTGATGACAAGTGTCATGGAACATTGTGATAACAGGGGTCATAGAGCATTAGGATGACAAGAGCATGGAACATTTTGATGAGAAGAGTCATGGAGCATTTTGATGACAAGAGCCTCAGATCATTGTGTTCTCAGGGGCCATTGAGCGTTGTGATGACAGTGGTCATGTAGGATTGGGCTGAAAATGTTCTTGGAGCATTGTGAACACAAGGGAATGGAGCATTGTGGTGACAATATCGTGGAGCATTGTGATGAGATGACCATGGAGTCTTTTGATGACAAGTCTCATGGTGCAAGCTGATGGAAAGGGGCATGGAGCATTGTGATTACAGTTGTCTTGAGCATTGTGATGACAAGAGCATGGAACATTGTGATGAGAAGTCCATGGAACATTCTGATGACCTGCATCATGGAGCTTTGCGATGACAATGGCAAGAGGCATTGTGATTAGAGGGATCTTGGAGCATTGTGATGAAAAGGGCATGGATCATTGTGATGACAAAGGCATGGAGCCTTGTCATGACAGGGTTCAAGGAGCATACTGACAACAAGTGTCAGGGAGCATTGTGATGACAAGTGTCATGGAGTACTCTGATGACAAGCGTCATGGAGCCTTGTGATAACCGGGGTCTTGGAGCATTGTGATGAAAAGTGAATGCATCATTGTGATGAAAAAGGCATGGTGCCTTGTCATGACAGGGTTCAAGGAGCACCCTGACGACAAGTGTCAGGGAGCATAGTGATGAAAAGTGTATTGAGCATTGTGATGAGAAGTCCATGGATAATTGGGATGACGTGCGTCATGGGGCGTTGTGATGACAAGTGTTATGGAACATTGTGATCACAAGGGTTTGGAGCATTGTGATGACAGAGGCCATGGAGCATTTTGATTTCATTGTGAAGAGAAAATCATGAAGCATTATGATGAAGGGTATGGTGCATTGTGATGATAGCGTTCATGGAGCACTGAGATGAAAAGTGTCATGGAGCATTGTTATGACAGGGGTCTTGGAGCATTGTGATGACAAGGGCATGGAACATTGTGATGAGAAGGCCAAGGAGAATACTGATGACATGCGTCATGGAGTTTCGTGATGACCAGGGCATAGAGCATTTTGATTACAGGGGTCTTGGAGCATTGAGATGAAAAGGGACATGGAGCATTGTGATTACAGGGGTAATGGAGCATTGTGATGACAAGTGAATCGAGCATTGTGATGAAAAAGGCATGGATCCTATTCATGACAGGATTCAAGGAGCATTCCGAAGACAACTGTCAGGGAGCATTGTGATGACTAGTCTATTGAGCATTGTGATGACAAAGGTCATGGAGCACTGAGATGACAAGGGCATGGAGTATTGTGATGACAGGCTTCATGGAGCGTTGTGATGACAAGTGTTATGGAACATTGTGATCACACGGGTTTGGAGCAATGCGATGACAGAGTTCATGGTTCATATTGATTTCAAGGAGCATGGATCTTTGTGATGACAAGGGCATGAAGCAATGTGATCCCAAGATGCATGGAGGATCGTGATGATAATGGTAATGGAGGAATATGATGACAAGCGCATGGAGCATTGTGATGAAAAGGCCATGTAGCGTTTTGCTGACAAAGGCATGGAGCATTGTGATGACAAGTGTCATGGAGCACTGTGATGACAAACATCACGTAGCATTGTGATTACAGGGGTCATGGAGCATTGGGATGACATGGCCAAGGATCATTGTGTTGACAAGTGTTATGGAGAATTTTGATGACAAGAGTGCCGGATCATTGTGTTGTCAGGTGTCATGGAGCGTTGTGATGACAGTGGTCATGGAGCATTGGGATGACAAGGGTCATGGAGCATTGTGATCATAAGGTCATGGAGCATTGGGTTGAAAATGTTCATGGAGTATTGTGATGAGTGTTGTCATGGAGCATTGTTATGACGGGTGTAATGGATCATTGTGATGAAAAGGGCATGGAACATAGGTCTATAAAATTTCATGGATTATTGTGATGACAGTGGGTATGGAGCATTGTGATGACAAGGGCTCGGAACACTGTGATACATGGGTCATGGAGGATTGTAATGACATGGGCATGGAGCATTGTGATGAGAAGGGCATCGAGAATTGTGATGACAAGCGTCATGGAGCTTTGTGATGACAAGGACATGGAGCAATATGATGAGACGTTTCAGGGAGCATGTGATGACAATGGCATGGAGCATTGTGATGCCAAGGGTCATGGAGCTGTGTGATAACAAATGTCATGGAGGAGTTTGATGACAAGGGCATGGTGCATTGTGATGAGAAGGGCAGGGAGCATTGTGATGACAGGTGTTATGGAACATTGTGATCTCAGGGCTCATGGAGCATTATGATGATATGGGCATGGAGCATGGTGATGACAGGTGTCATGGAACAGTGTGAGATGACAAGTGTTTTGAGCATTGTGATGACAAACATCTTGGATCATTGAGATGACAAGGGCATGGAGTAGTGTGATGACAGGCATCATGGAGCATTGTGATGAGTGTGTTATGGAACATTGTGATCACAAGGGTTTGGAGCATAGTGATGACAGAGGTCATGGATCATGTTGATTTCAAGGAGCATGGAACATTGTGATGACAAGGGCATGAAGCAATATGATCCCAAGTTTCAGGGAGGATTGTTATGACAATGGTAATGGAGTATTGTGATGAGAATCACATGGAGCACCGTGATGACAAGGTCATGTAGCATTTTGCTGACAAAGGCATGGAGCATTGTGATGACAAGTGTCATGGAACATTGTGATAACAGGGGTCATAGAGCATTAGGATGACAAGAGCATGGAGCATTTTGATGAGAAGAGTCATGGAGCATTTTGATGACAAGAGCCTCAGATCATTGTGTTGTCAGGGGCCATTGAGCGTTGTGATGACAGTGGTCATGTAGGATTGTGCTGAAAATGTTCTTGGAGCATTGTGAACACAAGGGAATGGAGCATTGTGGTGACAATATCGTGGAGCATTGTGATGAGATGACCATGGAGTCTTTTGATGACAAGTCTCATGGTGCAAGCTGATGGAAAGGGGCATGGAGCATTGTGATTACAGTTGTCTTGGAGCATTGTGATGACAAGAGCATGGAGCATTGTGATGAGAAGTCCATGGAACATTCTGATGACCTGCATCATGGAGCTTTGCGATGACAATGGCAAGAGGCATTGTGATTAGAGGGATCTTGGAGCATTGTGATGAAAAGGGCATGGATCATTGTGATGACAAAGGCATGGAGCCTCGTCATGACAGGGTTCAAGGAGCATACTGACAACAAGTGTCAGGGAGCATTGTGATGACAAGTGTCATGGAGCACTCTGATGACAAGCGTCATGGAGCCTTGTGATAACCGGGGTCTTGGAGCATTGTGATGAAAAGTGAATGCATCATTGTGATGAAACAGACATGGTGCCTTGTCATGACAGGGTTCAAGGAGCACCCTGACGACAAGTGTCAGGGAGCATTGTGATGAAAAGTGTATTGAGCATTGTGATGACAAAGGTCATGGAGCATTGTGATGAGAAGTCCATGGATAATTGGGATGACGAGCGTCATGGGGCGTTGTGATGACAAGTGTTATGGAACATTGTGATCACAAGGGTTTGGAGCATTGTGATGACAGAGGCCATGGAGCATTTTGATTTCATTGTGAAGAGAAAATCATGAAGCATTATGATGAAGGGCATGGTGCATTGTGATGATAGCGTTCATGGAGCACTGAGATGAAAAGTGTCATGGAGCATTGTTATGACAGGGGTCTTGGAGCATTGTGATGACAAGGGCATGGAGCATTGTGATGAGAAGGCCAAGGAGAATACTGATGACATGCGTCATGGAGTTTCGTGATGACCAGGGCATAGAGCATTTTGATTACAGGGGTCTTGGAACATTGAGATGAAAAGGGACATGGAGCATTGTGATTACAGGGGTAATGGAGCATTGTGATGACAAGTGAATCGAGCATTGTGATGAAAAAGGCATGGATCCTATTCATGACAGGATTCAAGGAGCATTCCGAAGACAACTGTCAGGGAGCATTGTGATGACTAGTCTATTGAGCATTGTGATGACAAAGGTCATGGAGCACTGAGATGACAAGGGCATGGAGTATTGTGATGACAGGCTTCATGGAGCGTTGTGATGACAAGTGTTATGGAACATTGTGATCACACGGGTTTGGAGCAATGCGATGACAGAGTTCATGGTTCATATTGATTTCAAGGAGCATGGATCTTTGTGATGACAAGGGCATGAAGCAATGTGATCCCAAGATGCATGGAGGATCGTGATGACAATGGTAATGGAGGAATATGATGACAAGCGCATGGAGCATTGTGATGAAAAGGCCATGTAGCGTTTTGCTGACAAAGGCATGGAGCATTGTGATGACAAGTGTCATGGAGCACTGTGATGACAAACATCACGTAGCATTGTGATTACAGGGGTCATGGAGCATTGGGATGACACGGCCAAGGATCATTGTGTTGACAAGTGTTATGGAGAATTTTGATGACAAGAGTGCCGGATCATTGTGTTGTCAGGTGTCATGGAGCGTTGTGATGACAGTGGTCATGGAGCATTGGGATGACAAGGGTCATGGAGCATTGTGATCATAAGGTCATGGAGCATTGGGTTGAAAATGTTCATGGAGTATTGTGATGAGTGTTGTCATGGAGCATTGTTATGACGGGTGTAATGGATCATTGTGATGAAAAGGGCATGGAACATAGGTCTCTAAAATTTCATGGATTATTGTGATGACAGTGGGTATGGAGCATTGTGATGACAAGGGCTCGGAACACTGTGATACATGGGTCATGGAGGATTGTAATGACATGGGCATGGAGCATTGTGATGAGAAGGGCATCGAGAATTGTGATGACAAGCGTCATGGAGCTTTGTGATGACAAGGACATGGAGCAATATGATGAGACGTTTCAGGGAGCATGTGATGACAATGGCATGGAGCATTGTGATGCCAAGGGTCATGGAGCTGTGTGATAACAAATGTCATGGAGGAGTTTGATGACAAGGGCATGGTGCATTGTGATGAGAAGGGCAGGGAGCATTGTGATGACAGGTGTTATGGAACATTGTGATGTCAGGGCTCATGGAGCATTATGATGATATGGGCATGGAGCATGGTGATGACAGGTGTCATGGAACAGTGTGAGATGACAAGTGTTTTGAGCATTGTGATGACAAACATCTTGGATCATTGAGATGACAAGGGCATGGAGTAGTGTGATGACAGGCATCATGGAGCATTGTGATGAGTGTGTTATGGAACATTGTGATCACAAGGGTTTGGAGCATAGTGATGACAGAGGTCATGGATCATGTTGATTTCAAGGAGCATGGAACATTGTGATGACAAGGGCATGAAGCAATATGATCCCAAGTTTCAGGGAGGATTGTTATGACAATGGTAATGGAGTATTGTGATGAGAATCACATGGAGCACCGTGATGACAAGGTCATGTAGCATTTTGCTGACAAAGGCATGGAGCATTGTGATGACAAGTGTCATGGAACATTGTGATAACAGGGGTCATAGAGCATTAGGATGACAAGAGCATGGAACATTTTGATGAGAAGAGTCATGGAGCATTTTGATGACAAGAGCCTCAGATCATTGTGTTGTCAGGGGCCATTGAGCGTTGTGATGACAGTGGTCATGTAGGATTGGGCTGAAAATGTTCTTGGAGCATTGTGAACACAAGGGAATGGAGCATTGTGGTGACAATATCGTGGAGCATTGTGATGAGATGACCATGGAGTCTTTTGATGACAAGTCTCATGGTGCAAGCTGATGGAAAGGGGCATGGAGCATTGTGATTACAGTTGTCTTGGAGCATTGTGATGACAAGAGCATGGAACATTGTGATGAGAAGTCCATGGAACATTCTGATGACCTGCATCATGGAGCTTTGCGATGACAATGGCAAGAGGCATTGTGATTAGAGGGATCTTGGAGCATTGTGATGAAAAGGGCATGGATCATTGTGATGACAAAGGCATGGAGCCTTGTCATGACAGGGTTCAAGGAGCATACTGACAACAAGTGTCAGGGAGCATTGTGATGACAAGTGTCATGGAGTACTCTGATGACAAGCGTCATGGAGCCTTGTGATAACCGGGGTCTTGGAGCATTGTGATGAAAAGTGAATGCATCATTGTGATGAAAAAGGCATGGTGCCTTGTCATGACAGGGTTCAAGGAGCACCCTGACGACAAGTGTCAGGGAGCATTGTGATGAAAAGTGTATTGAGCATTGTGATGAGAAGTCCATGGATAATTGGGATGATGTGCGTCATGGGGCGTTGTGATGACAAGTGTTATGGAACATTGTGATCACAAGGGTTTGGAGCATTGTGATGACAGAGGCCATGGAGCATTTTGATTTCATTGTGAAGAGAAAATCATGAAGCATTATGATGAAGGGTATGGTGCATTGTGATGATAGCGTTCATGGAGCACTGAGATGAAAAGTGTCATGGAGCATTGTTATGACAGGGGTCTTGGAGCATTGTGATGACAAGGGCATGGAGCATTGTGATGAGAAGGCCAAGGAGAATACTGATGACATGCGTCATGGAGTTTCGTGATGACCAGGGCATAGAGCATTTTGATTACAGGGGTCTTGGAGCATTAAGATGAAAAGGGACATGGAGCATTGTGATTACAGGGGTAATGGAGCATTGTGATGACAAGTGAATCGAGCATTGTGATGAAAAAGGCATGGATCCTATTCATGACAGGATTCAAGGAGCATTCCGAAGACAACTGTCAGGGAGCATTGTGATGACTAGTCTATTGAGCATTGTGATGACAAAGGTCATGGAGCACTGAGATGACAAGGGCATGGAGTATTGTGATGACAGGCTTCATGGAGCGTTGTGATGACAAGTGTTATGGAACATTGTGATCACACG
Organism: Mesoplodon densirostris; assembly: GCF_025265405.1. NCBI lineage: Eukaryota > Metazoa > Chordata > Mammalia > Artiodactyla > Ziphiidae > Mesoplodon > Mesoplodon densirostris. The sequence goes on from NC_082682.1 coordinate 7,588,590, forward strand.
GGTTTGGAGCAATGCGATGACAGAGTTCATGGTTCATATTGATTTCAAGGAGCATGGATCTTTGTGATGACAAGGGCATGAAGCAATGTGATCCCAAGATGCATGGAGGATCGTGATGACAATGGTAATGGAGGAATATGATGACAAGCGCATGGAGCATTGTGATGAAAAGGCCATGTAGCGTTTTGCTGACAAAGGCATGGAGCATTGTGATGACAAGTGTCATGGAGCACTGTGATGACAAACATCACGTAGCATTGTGATTACAGGGGTCATGGAGCATTGGGATGACACGGCCAAGGATCATTGTGTTGACAAGTGTTATGGAGAATTTTGATGACAAGAGTGCCGGATCATTGTGTTGTCAGGTGTCATGGAGCGTTGTGATGACAGTGGTCATGGAGCATTGGGATGACAAGGGTCATGGAGCATTGTGATCATAAGGTCATGGAGCATTGGGTTGAAAATGTTCATGGAGTATTGTGATGAGTGTTGTCATGGAGCATTGTTATGACGGGTGTAATGGATCATTGTGATGAAAAGGGCATGGAACATAGGTCTCTAAAATTTCATGGATTATTGTGATGACAGTGGGTATGGAGCATTGTGATGACAAGGGCTCGGAACACTGTGATACATGGGTCATGGAGGATTGTAATGACATGGGCATGGAGCATTGTGATGAGAAGGGCATCGAGAATTGTGATGACAAGCGTCATGGAGCTTTGTGATGACAAGGACATGGAGCAATATGATGAGACGTTTCAGGGAGCATGTGATGACAATGGCATGGAGCATTGTGATGCCAAGGGTCATGGAGCTGTGTGATAACAAATGTCATGGAGGAGTTTGATGACAAGGGCATGGTGCATTGTGATGAGAAGGGCAGGGAGCATTGTGATGACAGGTGTTATGGAACATTGTGATGTCAGGGCTCATGGAGCATTATGATGATATGGGCATGGAGCATGGTGATGACAGGTGTCATGGAACAGTGTGAGATGACAAGTGTTTTGAGCATTGTGATGACAAACATCTTGGATCATTGAGATGACAAGGGCATGGAGTAGTGTGATGACAGGCATCATGGAGCATTGTGATGAGTGTGTTATGGAACATTGTGATCACAAGGGTTTGGAGCATAGTGATGACAGAGGTCATGGATCATGTTGATTTCAAGGAGCATGGAACATTGTGATGACAAGGGCATGAAGCAATATGATCCCAAGTTTCAGGGAGGATTGTTATGACAATGGTAATGGAGTATTGTGATGAGAATCACATGGAGCACCGTGATGACAAGGTCATGTAGCATTTTGCTGACAAAGGCATGGAGCATTGTGATGACAAGTGTCATGGAACATTGTGATAACAGGGGTTATAGAGCATTAGGATGACAAGAGCATGGAGCATTTTGATGAGAAGAGTCATGGAGCATTTTGATGACAAGAGCCTCAGATCATTGTGTTGTCAGGGGCCATTGAGCGTTGTGATGACAGTGGTCATGTAGGATTGGGCTGAAAATGTTCTTGGAGCATTGTGAACACAAGGGAATGGAGCATTGTGGTGACAATATCGTGGAGCATTGGATGAGATGACCATGGAGTCTTTTGATGACAAGTCTCATGGTGCAAGCTGATGGAAAGGGGCATGGAGCATTGTGATTACAGTTGTCTTGGAGCATTGTGATGACAAGAGCATGGAGCATTGTGATGACAAGAGCATGGAGCATTGTGATAAGAAGTCCATGGAACATTCTGATGACCTGCATCATGGAGCTTTGCGATGACAATGGCAAGAGGCATTGTGATTAGAGGGATCTTGGAGCATTGTGATGAAAAGGGCATGGATCATTGTGATGACAAAGGCATGGAGCCTTGTCATGACAGGGTTCAAGGAGCATACTGACAACAAGTGTCAGGGAGCATTGTGATGACAAGTGTCATGGAGCACTCTGATGACAAGCGTCATGGAGCCTTGTGATAACCAGGGTCTTGGAGCATTGTGATGAAAAGTGAATGCATCATTGTGATGAAACAGGCATGGTGCCTTGTCATGACAGGGTTCAAGGAGCACCCTGACGACAAGTGTCAGGGAGCATTGTGATGAAAAGTGTATTGAGCATTGTGATGACAAAGGTCATGGAGCATTGTGATGAGAAGTCCATGGATAATTGGGATGATGAGCGTCATGGGGCTTTGTGATGACAAGTGTTATGGAACATTGTGATCACTAGGGTTTGGAGCATTGTGATGACAGAGGCCATGGAGCATTTTGATTTCATTGTGAAGAGAAAATCATGAAGCATTATGATGAAGGGCATGGTGCATTGTGATGATAGCGTTCATGGAGCACTGAGATGAAAAGTGTCATGGAGCATTGTTATGACAGGGGTCTTGGAGCATTGTGATGACAAAGGCATGGAGCATTGTGATGAGAAGGCCAAGGAGAATACTGATGACATGCGTCATGGAGTTTCGTGATGACCAGGGCATAGAGCATTTTGATTACAGGGGTCTTGGAGCATTGAGATGAAAAGGGGCATGGAGCATTGTGATTACAGGGGTAATGGAGCATTGTGATGACAAGTGAATCGAGCATTGTGATGAAAAAGGCATGGATCCTATTCATGACAGGATTCAAGGAGCATTCCGAAGACAACTGTCAGGGAGCATTGTGATGACAAGTGTATTGAGCATTGTGATGACAAAGGTCATGGAGCATTGAGATGACAAGGGCATGGAGTATTGTGATGACAGGCTTCATGGAGCGTTGTGATGACAAGTGTTATGGAACATTGTGATCACACGGGTTTGGAGCAATGCGATGACAGAGTTCATGGTTCATATTGATTTCAAGGAGCATGGATCTTTGTGATGACAAGGGCATGAAGCAATGTGATCCCAAGATGCATGGAGGATCGTGATGATAATGGTAATGGAGGAATATGATGACAAGCGCATGGAGCATTGTGATGAGAAGGCCATGTAGCGTTTTGCTGACAAAGGCATGGAGCATTGTGATGACAAGTGTCATGGAGCACTGTGATGACAAACATCACGTAGCATTGTGATTACAGGGGTCATGGAGCATTGGGATGACACGGCCAAGGATCATTGTGTTGACAAGTGTTATGGAGAATTTTGATGACAAGAGTGCCGGATCATTGTGTTGTCAGGTGTCATGGAGCGTTGTGATGACAGTGGTCATGGAGCATTGGGATGACAAGGGTCATGGAGCATTGTGATCATAAGGTCATGGAGCATTGGGTTGAAAATGTTCATGGAGTATTGTGATGAGTGTTGTCATGGAGCATTGTTATGACGGGTGTAATGGATCATTGTGATGAAAAGGGCATGGAACATAGGTCTATAAAATTTCATGGATTATTGTGATGACAGTGGGTATGGAGCATTGTGATGACAAGGGCTCGGAACACTGTGATACATGGGTCATGGAGGATTGTAATGACATGGGCATGGAGCATTGTGATGAGAAGGGCATCGAGAATTGTGATGACAAGCGTCATGGAGCTTTGTGATGACAAGGACATGGAGCAATATGATGAGACGTTTCAGGGAGCATGTGATGACAATGGCATGGAGCATTGTGATGCCAAGGGTCATGGAGCTGTGTGATAACAAATGTCATGGAGGAGTTTGATGACAAGGGCATGGTGCATTGTGATGAGAAGGGCAGGGAGCATTGTGATGACAGGTGTTATGGAACATTGTGATCTCAGGGCTCATGGAGCATTATGATGATATGGGCATGGAGCATGGTGATGACAGGTGTCATGGAACAGTGTGAGATGACAAGTGTTTTGAGCATTGTGATGACAAACATCTTGGATCATTGAGATGACAAGGGCATGGAGTAGTGTGATGACAGGCATCATGGAGCATTGTGATGAGTGTGTTATGGAACATTGTGATCACAAGGGTTTGGAGCATAGTGATGACAGAGGTCATGGATCATGTTGATTTCAAGGAGCATGGAACATTGTGATGACAAGGGCATGAAGCAATATGATCCCAAGTTTCAGGGAGGATTGTTATGACAATGGTAATGGAGTATTGTGATGAGAATCACATGGAGCACCGTGATGACAAGGTCATGTAGCATTTTGCTGACAAAGGCATGGAGCATTGTGATGACAAGTGTCATGGAACATTGTGATAACAGGGGTCATAGAGCATTAGGATGACAAGAGCATGGAGCATTTTGATGAGAAGAGTCATGGAGCATTTTGATGACAAGAGCCTCAGATCATTGTGTTGTCAGGGGCCATTGAGCGTTGTGATGACAGTGGTCATGTAGGATTGTGCTGAAAATGTTCTTGGAGCATTGTGAACACAAGGGAATGGAGCATTGTGGTGACAATATCGTGGAGCATTGTGATGAGATGACCATGGAGTCTTTTGATGACAAGTCTCATGGTGCAAGCTGATGGAAAGGGGCATGGAGCATTGTGATTACAGTTGTCTTGGAGCATTGTGATGACAAGAGCATGGAGCATTGTGATGAGAAGTCCATGGAACATTCTGATGACCTGCATCATGGAGCTTTGCGATGACAATGGCAAGAGGCATTGTGATTAGAGGGATCTTGGAGCATTGTGATGAAAAGGGCATGGATCATTGTGATGACAAAGGCATGGAGCCTCGTCATGACAGGGTTCAAGGAGCATACTGACAACAAGTGTCAGGGAGCATTGTGATGACAAGTGTCATGGAGCACTCTGATGACAAGCGTCATGGAGCCTTGTGATAACCGGGGTCTTGGAGCATTGTGATGAAAAGTGAATGCATCATTGTGATGAAACAGACATGGTGCCTTGTCATGACAGGGTTCAAGGAGCACCCTGACGACAAGTGTCAGGGAGCATTGTGATGAAAAGTGTATTGAGCATTGTGATGACAAAGGTCATGGAGCATTGTGATGAGAAGTCCATGGATAATTGGGATGACGAGCGTCATGGGGCGTTGTGATGACAAGTGTTATGGAACATTGTGATCACAAGGGTTTGGAGCATTGTGATGACAGAGGCCATGGAGCATTTTGATTTCATTGTGAAGAGAAAATCATGAAGCATTATGATGAAGGGCATGGTGCATTGTGATGATAGCGTTCATGGAGCACTGAGATGAAAAGTGTCATGGAGCATTGTTATGACAGGGGTCTTGGAGCATTGTGATGACAAGGGCATGGAGCATTGTGATGAGAAGGCCAAGGAGAATACTGATGACATGCGTCATGGAGTTTCGTGATGACCAGGGCATAGAGCATTTTGATTACAGGGGTCTTGGAACATTGAGATGAAAAGGGACATGGAGCATTGTGATTACAGGGGTAATGGAGCATTGTGATGACAAGTGAATCGAGCATTGTGATGAAAAAGGCATGGATCCTATTCATGACAGGATTCAAGGAGCATTCCGAAGACAACTGTCAGGGAGCATTGTGATGACTAGTCTATTGAGCATTGTGATGACAAAGGTCATGGAGCACTGAGATGACAAGGGCATGGAGTATTGTGATGACAGGCTTCATGGAGCGTTGTGATGACAAGTGTTATGGAACATTGTGATCACACGGGTTTGGAGCAATGCGATGACAGAGTTCATGGTTCATATTGATTTCAAGGAGCATGGATCTTTGTGATGACAAGGGCATGAAGCAATGTGATCCCAAGATGCATGGAGGATCGTGATGACAATGGTAATGGAGGAATATGATGACAAGCGCATGGAGCATTGTGATGAAAAGGCCATGTAGCGTTTTGCTGACAAAGGCATGGAGCATTGTGATGACAAGTGTCATGGAGCACTGTGATGACAAACATCACGTAGCATTGTGATTACAGGGGTCATGGAGCATTGGGATGACACGGCCAAGGATCATTGTGTTGACAAGTGTTATGGAGAATTTTGATGACAAGAGTGCCGGATCATTGTGTTGTCAGGTGTCATGGAGCGTTGTGATGACAGTGGTCATGGAGCATTGGGATGACAAGGGTCATGGAGCATTGTGATCATAAGGTCATGGAGCATTGGGTTGAAAATGTTCATGGAGTATTGTGATGAGTGTTGTCATGGAGCATTGTTATGACGGGTGTAATGGATCATTGTGATGAAAAGGGCATGGAACATAGGTCTATAAAATTTCATGGATTATTGTGATGACAGTGGGTATGGAGCATTGTGATGACAAGGGCTCGGAACACTGTGATACATGGGTCATGGAGGATTGTAATGACATGGGCATGGAGCATTGTGATGAGAAGGGCATCGAGAATTGTGATGACAAGCGTCATGGAGCTTTGTGATGACAAGGACATGGAGCAATATGATGAGACGTTTCAGGGAGCATGTGATGACAATGGCATGGAGCATTGTGATGCCAAGGGTCATGGAGCTGTGTGATAACAAATGTCATGGAGGAGTTTGATGACAAGGGCATGGTGCATTGTGATGAGAAGGGCAGGGAGCATTGTGATGACAGGTGTTATGGAACATTGTGATGTCAGGGCTCATGGAGCATTATGATGATATGGGCATGGAGCATGGTGATGACAGGTGTCATGGAACAGTGTGAGATGACAAGTGTTTTGAGCATTGTGATGACAAACATCTTGGATCATTGAGATGACAAGGGCATGGAGTAGTGTGATGACAGGCATCATGGAGCATTGTGATGAGTGTGTTATGGAACATTGTGATCACAAGGGTTTGGAGCATAGTGATGACAGAGGTCATGGATCATGTTGATTTCAAGGAGCATGGAACATTGTGATGACAAGGGCATGAAGCAATATGATCCCAAGTTTCAGGGAGGATTGTTATGACAATGGTAATGGAGTATTGTGATGAGAATCACATGGAGCACCGTGATGACAAGGTCATGTAGCATTTTGCTGACAAAGGCATGGAGCATTGTGATGACAAGTGTCATGGAACATTGTGATAACAGGGGTCATAGAGCATTAGGATGACAAGAGCATGGAACATTTTGATGAGAAGAGTCATGGAGCATTTTGATGACAAGAGCCTCAGATCATTGTGTTGTCAGGGGCCATTGAGCGTTGTGATGACAGTGGTCATGTAGGATTGGGCTGAAAATGTTCTTGGAGCATTGTGAACACAAGGGAATGGAGCATTGTGGTGACAATATCGTGGAGCATTGTGATGAGATGACCATGGAGTCTTTTGATGACAAGTCTCATGGTGCAAGCTGATGGAAAGGGGCATGGAGCATTGTGATTACAGTTGTCTTGGAGCATTGTGATGACAAGAGCATGGAACATTGTGATGAGAAGTCCATGGAACATTCTGATGACCTGCATCATGGAGCTTTGCGATGACAATGGCAAGAGGCATTGTGATTAGAGGGATCTTGGAGCATTGTGATGAAAAGGGCATGGATCATTGTGATGACAAAGGCATGGAGCCTTGTCATGACAGGGTTCAAGGAGCATACTGACAACAAGTGTCAGGGAGCATTGTGATGACAAGTGTCATGGAGTACTCTGATGACAAGCGTCATGGAGCCTTGTGATAACCGGGGTCTTGGAGCATTGTGATGAAAAGTGAATGCATCATTGTGATGAAAAAGGCATGGTGCCTTGTCATGACAGGGTTCAAGGAGCACCCTGACGACAAGTGTCAGGGAGCATTGTGATGAAAAGTGTATTGAGCATTGTGATGAGAAGTCCATGGATAATTGGGATGATGTGCGTCATGGGGCGTTGTGATGACAAGTGTTATGGAACATTGTGATCACAAGGGTTTGGAGCATTGTGATGACAGAGGCCATGGAGCATTTTGATTTCATTGTGAAGAGAAAATCATGAAGCATTATGATGAAGGGTATGGTGCATTGTGATGATAGCGTTCATGGAGCACTGAGATGAAAAGTGTCATGGAGCATTGTTATGACAGGGGTCTTGGAGCATTGTGATGACAAGGGCATGGAGCATTGTGATGAGAAGGCCAAGGAGAATACTGATGACATGCGTCATGGAGTTTCGTGATGACCAGGGCATAGAGCATTTTGATTACAGGGGTCTTGGAGCATTGAGATGAAAAGGGACATGGAGCATTGTGATTACAGGGGTAATGGAGCATTGTGATGACAAGTGAATCGAGCATTGTGATGAAAAAGGCATGGATCCTATTCATGACAGGATTCAAGGAGCATTCCGAAGACAACTGTCAGGGAGCATTGTGATGACTAGTCTATTGAGCATTGTGATGACAAAGGTCATGGAGCACTGAGATGACAAGGGCATGGAGTATTGTGATGACAGGCTTCATGGAGCGTTGTGATGACAAGTGTTATGGAACATTGTGATCACACGGGTTTGGAGCAATGCGATGACAGAGTTCATGGTTCATATTGATTTCAAGGAGCATGGATCTTTGTGATGACAAGGGCATGAAGCAATGTGATCCCAAGATGCATGGAGGATCGTGATGACAATGGTAATGGAGGAATATGATGACAAGCGCATGGAGCATTGTGATGAAAAGGCCATGTAGCGTTTTGCTGACAAAGGCATGGAGCATTGTGATGACAAGTGTCATGGAGCACTGTGATGACAAACATCACGTAGCATTGTGATTACAGGGGTCATGGAGCATTGGGATGACACGGCCAAGGATCATTGTGTTGACAAGTGTTATGGAGAATTTTGATGACAAGAGTGCCGGATCATTGTGTTGTCAGGTGTCATGGAGCGTTGTGATGACAGTGGTCATGGAGCATTGGGATGACAAGGGTCATGGAGCATTGTGATCATAAGGTCATGGAGCATTGGGTTGAAAATGTTCATGGAGTATTGTGATGAGTGTTGTCATGGAGCATTGTTATGACGGGTGTAATGGATCATTGTGATGAAAAGGGCATGGAACATAGGTCTATAAAATTTCATGGATTATTGTGATGACAGTGGGTATGGAGCATTGTGATGACAAGGGCTCGGAACACTGTGATACATGGGTCATGGAGGATTGTAATGACATGGGCATGGAGCATTGTGATGAGAAGGGCATCGAGAATTGTGATGACAAGCGTCATGGAGCTTTGTGATGACAAGGACATGGAGCAATATGATGAGACGTTTCAGGGAGCATGTGATGACAATGGCATGGAGCATTGTGATGCCAAGGGTCATGGAGCTGTGTGATAACAAATGTCATGGAGGAGTTTGATGACAAGGGCATGGTGCATTGTGATGAGAAGGGCAGGGAGCATTGTGATGACAGGTGTTATGGAACATTGTGATCTCAGGGCTCATGGAGCATTATGATGATATGGGCATGGAGCATGGTGATGACAGGTGTCATGGAACAGTGTGAGATGACAAGTGTTTTGAGCATTGTGATGACAAACATCTTGGATCATTGAGATGACAAGGGCATGGAGTAGTGTGATGACAGGCATCATGGAGCATTGTGATGAGTGTGTTATGGAACATTGTGATCACAAGGGTTTGGAGCATAGTGATGACAGAGGTCATGGATCATGTTGATTTCAAGGAGCATGGAACATTGTGATGACAAGGGCATGAAGCAATATGATCCCAAGTTTCAGGGAGGATTGTTATGACAATGGTAATGGAGTATTGTGATGAGAATCACATGGAGCACCGTGATGACAAGGTCATGTAGCATTTTGCTGACAAAGGCATGGAGCATTGTGATGACAAGTGTCATGGAACATTGTGATAACAGGGGTCATAGAGCATTAGGATGACAAGAGCATGGAGCATTTTGATGAGAAGAGTCATGGAGCATTTTGATGACAAGAGCCTCAGATCATTGTGTTGTCAGGGGCCATTGAGCGTTGTGATGACAGTGGTCATGTAGGATTGGGCTGAAAATGTTCTTGGAGCATTGTGAACACAAGGGAATGGAGCATTGTGGTGACAATATCGTGGAGCATTGGATGAGATGACCATGGAGTCTTTTGATGACAAGTCTCATGGTGCAAGCTGATGGAAAGGGGCATGGAGCATTGTGATTACAGTTGTCTTGGAGCATTGTGATGACAAGAGCATGGAGCATTGTGATGACAAGAGCATGGAGCATTGTGATAAGAAGTCCATGGAACATTCTGATGACCTGCATCATGGAGCTTTGCGATGACAATGGCAAGAGGCATTGTGATTAGAGGGATCTTGGAGCATTGTGATGAAAAGGGCATGGATCATTGTGATGACAAAGGCATGGAGCCTTGTCATGACAGGGTTCAAGGAGCATACTGACAACAAGTGTCAGGGAGCATTGTGATGACAAGCGTCATGGAGCCTTGTGATAACCGGGGTCTTGGAGCATTGTGATGAAAAGTGAATGCTTCATTGTGATGAAACAGGCATGGTGCCTTGTCATGACAGGGTTCAAGGAGCACCCTGACGACAAGTGTCAGGGAGCATTGTGATGAAAAGTGTATTGAGCATTGTGATGACAAAGGTCATGGAGCATTGTGATGAGAAGTCCATGGATAATTGGGATGATGAGCGTCATGGGGCTTTGTGATGACAAGTGTTATGGAACATTGTGATCACTAGGGTTTGGAGCATTGTGATGACAGAGGCCATGGAGCATTTTGATTTCATTGTGAAGAGAAAATCATGAAGCATTATGATGAAGGGCATGGTGCATTGTGATGATAGCGTTCATGGAGCACTGAGATGAAAAGTGTCATGGAGCATTGTTATGACAGGGGTCTTGGAGCATTGTGATGACAAAGGCATGGAGCATTGTGATGAGAAGGCCAAGGAGAATACTGATGACATGCGTCATGGAGTTTCGTGATGACCAGGGCATAGAGCATTTTGATTACAGGGGTCTTGGAGCATTGAGATGAAAAGGGGCATGGAGCATTGTGATTACAGGGGTAATGGAGCATTGTGATGACAAGTGAATCGAGCATTGTGATGAAAAAGGCATGGATCCTATTCATGACAGGATTCAAGGAGCATTCCGAAGACAACTGTCAGGGAGCATTGTGATGACAAGTGTATTGAGCATTGTGATGACAAAGGTCATGGAGCATTGAGATGACAAGGGCATGGAGTATTGTGATGACAGGCTTCATGGAGCGTTGTGATGACAAGTGTTATGGAACATTGTGATCACACGGGTTTGGAGCAATGCGATGACAGAGTTCATGGTTCATATTGATTTCAAGGAGCATGGATCTTTGTGATGACAAGGGCATGAAGCAATGTGATCCCAAGATGCATGGAGGATCGTGATGACAATTGTAATGGAGGAATATGATGACAAGCGCATGGAGCATTGTGATGAAAAGGCCATGTAGCGTTTTGCTGACAAAGGCATGGAGCATTGTGATGACAAGTGTCATGGAGCACTGTGATGACAAACATCACGTAGCATTGTGATTACAGGGGTCTTGGAGCATTGGGATGACACGGCCAAGGATCATTGTGTTGACAAGTGTTATGGAGAATTTTGATGACAAGAGTGCCGGATCATTGTGTTGTCAGGTGTCATGGAGCGTTGTGATGACAGTGGTCATGGAGCATTGGGATGACAAGGGTCATGGAGCATTGTGATCATAAGGTCATGGAGCATTGGGTTGAAAATGTTCATGGAGTATTGTGATGAGTGTTGTCATGGAGCATTGTTATGACGGGTGTAATGGATCATTGTGATGAAAAGGGCATGGAACATAGGTCTATAAAATTTCATGGATTATTGTGATGACAGTGGGTATGGAGCATTGTGATGACAAGGGCTCGGAACACTGTGATACATGGGTCATGGAGGATTGTAATGACATGGGCATGGAGCATTGTGATGAGAAGGGCATCGAGAATTGTGATGACAAGCGTCATGGAGCTTTGTGATGACAAGGACATGGAGCAATATGATGAGACGTTTCAGGGAGCATGTGATGACAATGGCATGGAGCATTGTGATGCCAAGGGTCATGGAGCTGTGTGATAACAAATGTCATGGAGGAGTTTGATGACAAGGGCATGGTGCATTGTGATGAGAAGGGCAGGGAGCATTGTGATGACAGGTGTTATGGAACATTGTGATCTCAGGGCTCATGGAGCATTATGATGATATGGGCATGGAGCATGGTGATGGCAGGTGTCATGGAACAGTGTGAGATGACAAGTGTTTTGAGCATTGTGATGACAAACATCTTGGATCATTGAGATGACAAGGGCATGGAGTAGTGTGATGACAGGCATCATGGAGCATTGTGATGAGTGTGTTATGGAACATTGTGATCACAAGGGTTTGGAGCATAGTGATGACAGAGGTCATGGATCATGTTGATTTCAAGGAGCATGGAACATTGTGATGACAAGGGCATGAAGCAATATGATCCCAAGTTTCAGGGAGGATTGTTATGACAATGGTAATGGAGTATTGTGATGAGAATCACATGGAGCACCGTGATGACAAGGTCATGTAGCATTTTGCTGACAAAGGCATGGAGCATTGTGATGACAAGTGTCATGGAACATTGTGATAACAGGGGTCATAGAGCATTAGGATGACAAGAGCATGGAACATTTTGATGAGAAGAGTCATGGAGCATTTTGATGACAAGAGCCTCAGATCATTGTGTTGTCAGGGGCCATTGAGCGTTGTGATGACAGTGGTCATGTAGGATTGGGCTGAAAATGTTCTTGGAGCATTGTGAACACAAGGGAATGGAGCATTGTGGTGACAATATTGTGGAGCATTGTGATGAGATGACCATGGAGTCTTTTGATGACAAGTCTCATGGTGCAAGCTGATGGAAAGGGGCATGGAGCATTGTGATTACAGTTGTCTTGGAGCATTGTGATGACAAGAGCATGGAACATTGTGATGAGAAGTCCATGGAACATTCTGATGACCTGCATCATGGAGCTTTGCGATGACAATGGCAAGAGGCATTGTGATTAGAGGGATCTTGGAGCATTGTGATGAAAAGGGCATGGATCATTGTGATGACAAAGGCATGGAGCCTTGTCATGACAGGGTTCAAGGAGCATACTGACAACAAGTGTCAGGGAGCATTGTGATGACAAGTGTCATGGAGTACTCTGATGACAAGCTTCATGGAGCCTTGTGATAACCGGGGTCTTGAAGCATTGTGATGAAAAGTGAATGCATCATTGTGATGAAAAAGGCATGGTGCCTTGTCATGACAGGGTTCAAGGAGCACCCTGACGACAAGTGTCAGGGAGCATTGTGATGAAAAGTGTATTGAGCATTGTGATGAGAAGTCCATGGATAATTGGGATGACGTGCGTCATGGGGCGTTGTGATGACAAGTGTTATGGAACATTGTGATCACAAGGGTTTGGAGCATTGTGATGACAGAGGCCATGGAGCATTTTGATTTCATTGTGAAGAGAAAATCATGAAGCATTATGATGAAGGGTATGGTGCATTGTGATGATAGCGTTCATGGAGCACTGAGATGAAAAGTGTCATGGAGCATTGTTATGACAGGGGTCTTGGAGCATTGTGATGACAAGGGCATGGAGCATTGTGATGAGAAGGCCAAGGAGAATACTGATGACATGCGTCATGGAGTTTCGTGATGACCAGGGCATAGAGCATTTTGATTACAGGGGTCTTGGAGCATTGAGATGAAAAGGGACATGGAGCATTGTGATTACAGGGGTAATGGAGCATTGTGATGACAAGTGAATCGAGCATTGTGATGAAAAAGGCATGGATCCTATTCATGACAGGATTCAAGGAGCATTCCGAAGACAACTGTCAGGGAGCATTGTGATGACTAGTCTATTGAGCATTGTGATGACAAAGGTCATGGAGCACTGAGATGACAAGGGCATGGAGTATTGTGATGACAGGCTTCATGGAGCGTTGTGATGACAAGTGTTATGGAACATTGTGATCACACGGGTTTGGAGCAATGCGATGACAGAGTTCATGGTTCATATTGATTTCAAGGAGCATGGATCTTTGTGATGACAAGGGCATGAAGCAATGTGATCCCAAGATGCATGGAGGATCGTGATGATAATGGTAATGGAGGAATATGATGACAAGCGCATGGAGCATTGTGATGAAAAGGCCATGTAGCGTTTTGCTGACAAAGGCATGGAGCATTGTGATGACAAGTGTCATGGAGCACTGTGATGACAAACATCACGTAGCATTGTGATTACAGGGGTCATGGAGCATTGGGATGACACGGCCAAGGATCATTGTGTTGACAAGTGTTATGGAGAATTTTGATGACAAGAGTGCCGGATCATTGTGTTGTCAGGTGTCATGGAGCGTTGTGATGACAGTGGTCATGGAGCATTGGGATGACAAGGGTCATGGAGCATTGTGATCATAAGGTCATGGAGCATTGGGTTGAAAATGTTCATGGAGTATTGTGATGAGTGTTGTCATGGAGCATTGTTATGACGGGTGTAATGGATCATTGTGATGAAAAGGGCATGGAACATAGGTCTATAAAATTTCATGGATTATTGTGATGACAGTGGGTATGGAGCATTGTGATGACAAGGGCTCGGAACACTGTGATACATGGGTCATGGAGGATTGTAATGACATGGGCATGGAGCATTGTGATGAGAAGGGCATCGAGAATTGTGATGACAAGCGTCATGGAGCTTTGTGATGACAAGGACATGGAGCAATATGATGAGACGTTTCAGGGAGCATGTGATGACAATGGCATGGAGCATTGTGATGCCAAGGGTCATGGAGCTGTGTGATAACAAATGTCATGGAGGAGTTTGATGACAAGGGCATGGTGCATTGTGATGAGAAGGGCAGGGAGCATTGTGATGACAGGTGTTATGGAACATTTTGATCTCAGGGCTCATGGAGCATTATGATGATATGGGCATGGAGCATGGTGATGACAGGTGTCATGGAACAGTGTGAGATGACAAGTGTTTTGAGCATTGTGATGACAAACATCTTGGATCATTGAGATGACAAGGGCATGGAGTAGTGTGATGACAGGCATCATGGAGCATTGTGATGAGTGTGTTATGGAACATTGTGATCACAAGGGTTTGGAGCATAGTGATGACAGAGGTCATGGATCATGTTGATTTCAAGGAGCATGGAACATTGTGATGACAAGGGCATGAAGCAATATGATCCCAAGTTTCAGGGAGGATTGTTATGACAATGGTAATGGAGTATTGTGATGAGAATCACATGGAGCACCGTGATGACAAGGTCATGTAGCATTTTGCTGACAAAGGCATGGAGCATTGTGATGACAAGTGTCATGGAACATTGTGATAACAGGGGTCATAGAGCATTAGGATGACAAGAGCATGGAGCATTTTGATGAGAAGAGTCATGGAGCATTTTGATGACAAGAGCCTCAGATCATTGTGTTGTCAGGGGCCATTGAGCGTTGTGATGACAGTGGTCATGTAGGATTGGGCTGAAAATGTTCTTGGAGCATTGTGAACACAAGGGAATGGAGCATTGTGGTGACAATATCTTGGAGCATTGTGATGAGATGACCATGGAGTCTTTTGATGACAAGTCTCATGGTGCAAGCTGATGGAAAGGGGCATGGAGCATTGTGATTACAGTTGTCTTGGAGCATTGTGATGACAAGAGCATGGAGCATTGTGATGAGAAGTCCATGGAACATTCTGATGACCTGCATCATGGAGCTTTGCGATGACAATGGCAAGAGGCATTGTGATTAGAGGGATCTTGGAGCATTGTGATGAAAAGGGCATGGATCATTGTGATGACAAAGGCATGGAGCCTCGTCATGACAGGGTTCAAGGAGCATACTGACAACAAGTGTCAGGGAGCATTGTGATGACAAGTGTCATGGAGCACTCTGATGACAAGCGTCATGGAGCCTTGTGATAACCGGGGTCTTGGAGCATTGTGATGAAAAGTGAATGCATCATTGTGATGAAACAGACATGGTGCCTTGTCATGACAGGGTTCAAGGAGCACCCTGACGACAAGTGTCAGGGAGCATTGTGATGAAAAGTGTATTGAGCATTGTGATGACAAAGGTCATGGAGCATTGTGATGAGAAGTCCATGGATAATTGGGATGACGAGCGTCATGGGGCGTTGTGATGACAAGTGTTATGGAACATTGTGATCACAAGGGTTTGGAGCATTGTGATGACAGAGGCCATGGAGCATTTTGATTTCATTGTGAAGAGAAAATCATGAAGCATTATGATGAAGGGCATGGTGCATTGTGATGATAGCGTTCATGGAGCACTGAGATGAAAAGTGTCATGGAGCATTGTTATGACAGGGGTCTTGGAGCATTGTGATGACAAGGGCATGGAGCATTGTGATGAGAAGGCCAAGGAGAATACTGATGACATGCGTCATGGAGTTTCGTGATGACCAGGGCATAGAGCATTTTGATTACAGGGGTCTTGGAGCATTGAGATGAAAAGGGACATGGAGCATTGTGATTACAGGGGTAATGGAGCATTGTGATGACAAGTGAATCGAGCATTGTGATGAAAAAGGCATGGATCCTATTCATGACAGGATTCAAGGAGCATTCCGAAGACAACTGTCAGGGAGCATTGTGATGACAAGTCTATTGAGCATTGTGATGACAAAGGTCATGGAGCACTGAGATGACAAGGGCATGGAGTATTGTGATGACAGGCTTCAGGGAGCGTTGTGATGACAAGTGTTATGGAACATTGTGATGAGAAGTCCATGGAACATTCTGATGACCTGCATCATGGAGCTTTGCGATGACAATGGCAAGAGGCATTGTGATTAGAGGGATCTTGGAGCATTGTGATGAAAAGGGCATGGATCATTGTGATGACAAAGGCATGGAGCCTTGTCATGACAGGGTTCAAGGAGCATACTGACAACAAGTGTCAGGGAGCATTGTGATGACAAGTGTCATGGAGTACTCTGATGACAAGCGTCATGGAGCCTTGTGATAACCGGGGTCTTGGAGCATTGTGATGAAAAGTGAATGCATCATTGTGATGAAAAAGGCATGGTGCCTTGTCATGACAGGGTTCAAGGAGCACCCTGACGACAAGTGTCAGGGAGCATTGTGATGAAAAGTGTATTGAGCATTGTGATGAGAAGTCCATGGATAATTGGGATGACGTGCGTCATGGGGCGTTGTGATGACAAGTGTTATGGAACATTGTGATCACAAGGGTTTGGAGCATTGTGATGACAGAGGCCATGGAGCATTTTGATTTCATTGTGAAGAGAAAATCATGAAGCATTATGATGAAGGGTATGGTGCATTGTGATGATAGCGTTCATGGAGCACTGAGATGAAAAGTGTCATGGAGCATTGTTATGACAGGGGTCTTGGAGCATTGTGATGACAAGGGCATGGAGCATTGTGATGAGAAGGCCAAGGAGAATACTGATGACATGCGTCATGGAGTTTCGTGATGACCAGGGCATAGAGCATTTTGATTACAGGGGTCTTGGAGCATAGAGATGAAAAGGGACATGGAGCATTGTGATTACAGGGGTAATGGAGCATTGTGATGACAAGTGAATCGAGCATTGTGATGAAAAAGGCATGGATCCTATTCATGACAGGATTCAAGGAGCATTCCGAAGACAACTGTCAGGGAGCATTGTGATGACTAGTCTATTGAGCATTGTGATGACAAAGGTCATGGAGCACTGAGATGACAAGGGCATGGAGTATTGTGATGACAGGCTTCATGGAGCGTTGTGATGACAAGTGTTATGGAACATTGTGATCACACGGGTTTGGAGCAATGCGATGACAGAGTTCATGGTTCATATTGATTTCAAGGAGCATGGATCTTTGTGATGACAAGGGCATGAAGCAATGTGATCCCAAGATGCATGGAGGATCGTGATGACAATGGTAATGGAGGAATATGATGACAAGCGCATGGAGCATTGTGATGAAAAGGCCATGTAGCGTTTTGCTGACAAAGGCATGGAGCATTGTGATGACAAGTGTCATGGAGCACTGTGATGACAAACATCACGTAGCATTGTGATTACAGGGGTCATGGAGCATTGGGATGACACGGCCAAGGATCATTGTGTTGACAAGTGTTATGGAGAATTTTGATGACAAGAGTGCCGGATCATTGTGTTGTCAGGTGTCATGGAGCGTTGTGATGACAGTGGTCATGGAGCATTGGGATGACAAGGGTCATGGAGCATTGTGATCATAAGGTCATGGAGCATTGGGTTGAAAATGTTCATGGAGTATTGTGATGAGTGTTGTCATGGAGCATTGTTATGACGGGTGTAATGGATCATTGTGATGAAAAGGGCATGGAACATAGGTCTATAAAATTTCATGGATTATTGTGATGACAGTGGGTATGGAGCATTGTGATGACAAGGGCTCGGAACACTGTGATACATGGGTCATGGAGGATTGTAATGACATGGGCATGGAGCATTGTGATGAGAAGGGCATCGAGAATTGTGATGACAAGCGTCATGGAGCTTTGTGATGACAAGGACATGGAGCAATATGATGAGACGTTTCAGGGAGCATGTGATGACAATGGCATGGAGCATTGTGATGCCAAGGGTCATGGAGCTGTGTGATAACAAATGTCATGGAGGAGTTTGATGACAAGGGCATGGTGCATTGTGATGAGAAGGGCAGGGAGCATTGTGATGACAGGTGTTATGGAACATTGTGATCTCAGGGCTCATGGAGCATTATGATGATATGGGCATGGAGCATGGTGATGACAGGTGTCATGGAACAGTGTGAGATGACAAGTGTTTTGAGCATTGTGATGACAAACATCTTGGATCATTGAGATGACAAGGGCATGGAGTAGTGTGATGACAGGCATCATGGAGCATTGTGATGAGTGTGTTATGGAACATTGTGATCACAAGGGTTTGGAGCATAGTGATGACAGAGGTCATGGATCATGTTGATTTCAAGGAGCATGGAACATTGTGATGACAAGGGCATGAAGCAATATGATCCCAAGTTTCAGGGAGGATTGTTATGACAATGGTAATGGAGTATTGTGATGAGAATCACATGGAGCACCGTGATGACAAGGTCATGTAGCATTTTGCTGACAAAGGCATGGAGCATTGTGATGACAAGTGTCATGGAACATTGTGATAACAGGGGTCATAGAGCATTAGGATGACAAGAGCATGGAGCATTTTGATGAGAAGAGTCATGGAGCATTTTGATGACAAGAGCCTCAGATCATTGTGTTGTCAGGGGCCATTGAGCGTTGTGATGACAGTGGTCATGTAGGATTGGGCTGAAAATGTTCTTGGAGCATTGTGAACACAAGGGAATGGAGCATTGTGGTGACAATATCGTGGAGCATTGGATGAGATGACCATGGAGTCTTTTGATGACAAGTCTCATGGTGCAAGCTGATGGAAAGGGGCATGGAGCATTGTGATTACAGTTGTCTTGGAGCATTGTGATGACAAGAGCATGGAGCATTGTGATGACAAGAGCATGGAGCATTGTGATAAGAAGTCCATGGAACATTCTGATGACCTGCATCATGGAGCTTTGCGATGACAATGGCAAGAGGCATTGTGATTAGAGGGATCTTGGAGCATTGTGATGAAAAGGGCATGGATCATTGTGATGACAAAGGCATGGAGCCTTGTCATGACAGGGTTCAAGGAGCATACTGACAACAAGTGTCAGGGAGCATTGTGATGACAAGCGTCATGGAGCCTTGTGATAACCGGGGTCTTGGAGCATTGTGATGAAAAGTGAATGCTTCATTGTGATGAAACAGGCATGGTGCCTTGTCATGACAGGGTTCAAGGAGCACCCTGACGACAAGTGTCAGGGAGCATTGTGATGAAAAGTGTATTGAGCATTGTGATGACAAAGGTCATGGAGCATTGTGATGAGAAGTCCATGGATAATTGGGATGATGAGCGTCATGGGGCTTTGTGATGACAAGTGTTATGGAACATTGTGATCACTAGGGTTTGGAGCATTGTGATGACAGAGGCCATGGAGCATTTTGATTTCATTGTGAAGAGAAAATCATGAAGCATTATGATGAAGGGCATGGTGCATTGTGATGATAGCGTTCATGGAGCACTGAGATGAAAAGTGTCATGGAGCATTGTTATGACAGGGGTCTTGGAGCATTGTGATGACAAAGGCATGGAGCATTGTGATGAGAAGGCCAAGGAGAATACTGATGACATGCGTCATGGAGTTTCGTGATGACCAGGGCATAGAGCATTTTGATTACAGGGGTCTTGGAGCATTGAGATGAAAAGGGGCATGGAGCATTGTGATTACAGGGGTAATGGAGCATTGTGATGACAAGTGAATCGAGCATTGTGATGAAAAAGGCATGGATCCTATTCATGACAGGATTCAAGGAGCATTCCGAAGACAACTGTCAGGGAGCATTGTGATGACAAGTGTATTGAGCATTGTGATGACAAAGGTCATGGAGCATTGAGATGACAAGGGCATGGAGTATTGTGATGACAGGCTTCATGGAGCGTTGTGATGACAAGTGTTATGGAACATTGTGATCACACGGGTTTGGAGCAATGCGATGACAGAGTTCATGGTTCATATTGATTTCAAGGAGCATGGATCTTTGTGATGACAAGGGCATGAAGCAATGTGATCCCAAGATGCATGGAGGATCGTGATGACAATTGTAATGGAGGAATATGATGACAAGCGCATGGAGCATTGTGATGAAAAGGCCATGTAGCGTTTTGCTGACAAAGGCATGGAGCATTGTGATGACAAGTGTCATGGAGCACTGTGATGACAAACATCACGTAGCATTGTGATTACAGGGGTCTTGGAGCATTGGGATGACACGGCCAAGGATCATTGTGTTGACAAGTGTTATGGAGAATTTTGATGACAAGAGTGCCGGATCATTGTGTTGTCAGGTGTCATGGAGCGTTGTGATGACAGTGGTCATGGAGCATTGGGATGACAAGGGTCATGGAGCATTGTGATCATAAGGTCATGGAGCATTGGGTTGAAAATGTTCATGGAGTATTGTGATGAGTGTTGTCATGGAGCATTGTTATGACGGGTGTAATGGATCATTGTGATGAAAAGGGCATGGAACATAGGTCTATAAAATTTCATGGATTATTGTGATGACAGTGGGTATGGAGCATTGTGATGACAAGGGCTCGGAACACTGTGATACATGGGTCATGGAGGATTGTAATGACATGGGCATGGAGCATTGTGATGAGAAGGGCATCGAGAATTGTGATGACAAGCGTCATGGAGCTTTGTGATGACAAGGACATGGAGCAATATGATGAGACGTTTCAGGGAGCATGTGATGACAATGGCATGGAGCATTGTGATGCCAAGGGTCATGGAGCTGTGTGATAACAAATGTCATGGAGGAGTTTGATGACAAGGGCATGGTGCATTGTGATGAGAAGGGCAGGGAGCATTGTGATGACAGGTGTTATGGAACATTGTGATCTCAGGGCTCATGGAGCATTATGATGATATGGGCATGGAGCATGGTGATGGCAGGTGTCATGGAACAGTGTGAGATGACAAGTGTTTTGAGCATTGTGATGACAAACATCTTGGATCATTGAGATGACAAGGGCATGGAGTAGTGTGATGACAGGCATCATGGAGCATTGTGATGAGTGTGTTATGGAACATTGTGATCACAAGGGTTTGGAGCATAGTGATGACAGAGGTCATGGATCATGTTGATTTCAAGGAGCATGGAACATTGTGATGACAAGGGCATGAAGCAATATGATCCCAAGTTTCAGGGAGGATTGTTATGACAATGGTAATGGAGTATTGTGATGAGAATCACATGGAGCACCGTGATGACAAGGTCATGTAGCATTTTGCTGACAAAGGCATGGAGCATTGTGATGACAAGTGTCATGGAACATTGTGATAACAGGGGTCATAGAGCATTAGGATGACAAGAGCATGGAACATTTTGATGAGAAGAGTCATGGAGCATTTTGATGACAAGAGCCTCAGATCATTGTGTTGTCAGGGGCCATTGAGCGTTGTGATGACAGTGGTCATGTAGGATTGGGCTGAAAATGTTCTTGGAGCATTGTGAACACAAGGGAATGGAGCATTGTGGTGACAATATTGTGGAGCATTGTGATGAGATGACCATGGAGTCTTTTGATGACAAGTCTCATGGTGCAAGCTGATGGAAAGGGGCATGGAGCATTGTGATTACAGTTGTCTTGGAGCATTGTGATGACAAGAGCATGGAACATTGTGATGAGAAGTCCATGGAACATTCTGATGACCTGCATCATGGAGCTTTGCGATGACAATGGCAAGAGGCATTGTGATAAGAGGGATCTTGGAGCATTGTGATGAAAAGGGCATGGATCATTGTGATGACAAAGGCATGGAGCCTTGTCATGACAGGGTTCAAGGAGCATACTGACAACAAGTGTCAGGGAGCATTGTGATGACAAGTGTCATGGAGTACTCTGATGACAAGCTTCATGGAGCCTTGTGATAACCGGGGTCTTGAAGCATTGTGATGAAAAGTGAATGCATCATTGTGATGAAAAAGGCATGGTGCCTTGTCATGACAGGGTTCAAGGAGCACCCTGACGACAAGTGTCAGGGAGCATTGTGATGAAAAGTGTATTGAGCATTGTGATGAGAAGTCCATGGATAATTGGGATGACGTGCGTCATGGGGCGTTGTGATGACAAGTGTTATGGAACATTGTGATCACAAGGGTTTGGAGCATTGTGATGACAGAGGCCATGGAGCATTTTGATTTCATTGTGAAGAGAAAATCATGAAGCATTATGATGAAGGGTATGGTGCATTGTGATGATAGCGTTCATGGAGCACTGAGATGAAAAGTGTCATGGAGCATTGTTATGACAGGGGTCTTGGAGCATTGTGATGACAAGGGCATGGAGCATTGTGATGAGAAGGCCAAGGAGAATACTGATGACATGCGTCATGGAGTTTCGTGATGACCAGGGCATAGAGCATTTTGATTACAGGGGTCTTGGAGCATTGAGATGAAAAGGGACATGGAGCATTGTGATTACAGGGGTAATGGAGCATTGTGATGACAAGTGAATCGAGCATTGTGATGAAAAAGGCATGGATCCTATTCATGACAGGATTCAAGGAGCATTCCGAAGACAACTGTCAGGGAGCATTGTGATGACTAGTCTATTGAGCATTGTGATGACAAAGGTCATGGAGCACTGAGATGACAAGGGCATGGAGTATTGTGATGACAGGCTTCATGGAGCGTTGTGATGACAAGTGTTATGGAACATTGTGATCACACGGGTTTGGAGCAATGCGATGACAGAGTTCATGGTTCATATTGATTTCAAGGAGCATGGATCTTTGTGATGACAAGGGCATGAAGCAATGTGATCCCAAGATGCATGGAGGATCGTGATGATAATGGTAATGGAGGAATATGATGACAAGCGCATGGAGCATTGTGATGAAAAGGCCATGTAGCGTTTTGCTGACAAAGGCATGGAGCATTGTGATGACAAGTGTCATGGAGCACTGTGATGACAAACATCACGTAGCATTGTGATTACAGGGGTCATGGAGCATTGGGATGACACGGCCAAGGATCATTGTGTTGACAAGTGTTATGGAGAATTTTGATGACAAGAGTGCCGGATCATTGTGTTGTCAGGTGTCATGGAGCGTTGTGATGACAGTGGTCATGGAGCATTGGGATGACAAGGGTCATGGAGCATTGTGATCATAAGGTCATGGAGCATTGGGTTGAAAATGTTCATGGAGTATTGTGATGAGTGTTGTCATGGAGCATTGTTATGACGGGTGTAATGGATCATTGTGATGAAAAGGGCATGGAACATAGGTCTATAAAATTTCATGGATTATTGTGATGACAGTGGGTATGGAGCATTGTGATGACAAGGGCTCGGAACACTGTGATACATGGGTCATGGAGGATTGTAATGACATGGGCATGGAGCATTGTGATGAGAAGGGCATCGAGAATTGTGATGACAAGCGTCATGGAGCTTTGTGATGACAAGGACATGGAGCAATATGATGAGACGTTTCAGGGAGCATGTGATGACAATGGCATGGAGCATTGTGATGCCAAGGGTCATGGAGCTGTGTGATAACAAATGTCATGGAGGAGTTTGATGACAAGGGCATGGTGCATTGTGATGAGAAGGGCAGGGAGCATTGTGATGACAGGTGTTATGGAACATTGTGATCTCAGGGCTCATGGAGCATTATGATGATATGGGCATGGAGCATGGTGATGACAGGTGTCATGGAACAGTGTGAGATGACAAGTGTTTTGAGCATTGTGATGACAAACATCTTGGATCATTGAGATGACAAGGGCATGGAGTAGTGTGATGACAGGCATCATGGAGCATTGTGATGAGTGTGTTATGGAACATTGTGATCACAAGGGTTTGGAGCATAGTGATGACAGAGGTCATGGATCATGTTGATTTCAAGGAGCATGGAACATTGTGATGACAAGGGCATGAAGCAATATGATCCCAAGTTTCAGGGAGGATTGTTATGACAATGGTAATGGAGTATTGTGATGAGAATCACATGGAGCACCGTGATGACAAGGTCATGTAGCATTTTGCTGACAAAGGCATGGAGCATTGTGATGACAAGTGTCATGGAACATTGTGATAACAGGGGTCATAGAGCATTAGGATGACAAGAGCATGGAGCATTTTGATGAGAAGAGTCATGGAGCATTTTGATGACAAGAGCCTCAGATCATTGTGTTGTCAGGGGCCATTGAGCGTTGTGATGACAGTGGTCATGTAGGATTGGGCTGAAAATGTTCTTGGAGCATTGTGAACACAAGGGAATGGAGCATTGTGGTGACAATATCTTGGAGCATTGTGATGAGATGACCATGGAGTCTTTTGATGACAAGTCTCATGGTGCAAGCTGATGGAAAGGGGCATGGAGCATTGTGATTACAGTTGTCTTGGAGCATTGTGATGACAAGAGCATGGAGCATTGTGATGAGAAGTCCATGGAACATTCTGATGACCTGCATCATGGAGCTTTGCGATGACAATGGCAAGAGGCATTGTGATTAGAGGGATCTTGGAGCATTGTGATGAAAAGGGCATGGATCATTGTGATGACAAAGGCATGGAGCCTCGTCATGACAGGGTTCAAGGAGCATACTGACAACAAGTGTCAGGGAGCATTGTGATGACAAGTGTCATGGAGCACTCTGATGACAAGCGTCATGGAGCCTTGTGATAACCGGGGTCTTGGAGCATTGTGATGAAAAGTGAATGCATCATTGTGATGAAAAAGGCATGGTGCCTTGTCATGACAGGGTTCAAGGAGCACCCTGACGACAAGTGTCAGGGAGCATTGTGATGAAAAGTGTATTGAGCATTGTGATGACAAAGGTCATGGAGCATTGTGATGAGAAGTCCATGGATAATTGGGATGACGAGCGTCATGGGGCGTTGTGATGACAAGTGTTATGGAACATTGTGATCACAAGGGTTTGGAGCATTGTGATGACAGAGGCCATGGAGCATTTTGATTTCATTGTGAAGAGAAAATCATGAAGCATTATGATGAAGGGCATGGTGCATTGTGATGATAGCGTTCATGGAGCACTGAGATGAAAAGTGTCATGGAGCATTGTTATGACAGGGGTCTTGGAGCATTGTGATGACAAGGGCATGGAGCATTGTGATGAGAAGGCCAAGGAGAATACTGATGACATGCGTCATGGAGTTTCGTGATGACCAGGGCATAGAGCATTTTGATTACAGGGGTCTTGGAGCATTGAGATGAAAAGGGACATGGAGCATTGTGATTACAGGGGTAATGGAGCATTGTGATGACAAGTGAATCGAGCATTGTGATGAAAAAGGCATGGATCCTATTCATGACAGGATTCAAGGAGCATTCCGAAGACAACTGTCAGGGAGCATTGTGATGACAAGTCTATTGAGCATTGTGATGACAAAGGTCATGGAGCACTGAGATGACAAGGGCATGGAGTATTGTGATGACAGGCTTCAGGGAGCGTTGTGATGACAAGTGTTATGGAACATTGTGATGAGAAGTCCATGGAACATTCTGATGACCTGCATCATGGAGCTTTGCGATGACAATGGCAAGAGGCATTGTGATTAGAGGGATCTTGGAGCATTGTGATGAAAAGGGCATGGATCATTGTGATGACAAAGGCATGGAGCCTTGTCATGACAGGGTTCAAGGAGCATACTGACAACAAGTGTCAGGGAGCATTGTGATGACAAGTGTCATGGAGTACTCTGATGACAAGCGTCATGGAGCCTTGTGATAACCGGGGTCTTGGAGCATTGTGATGAAAAGTGAATGCATCATTGTGATGAAAAAGGCATGGTGCCTTGTCATGACAGGGTTCAAGGAGCACCCTGACGACAAGTGTCAGGGAGCATTGTGATGAAAAGTGTATTGAGCATTGTGATGAGAAGTCCATGGATAATTGGGATGACGTGCGTCATGGGGCGTTGTGATGACAAGTGTTATGGAACATTGTGATCACAAGGGTTTGGAGCATTGTGATGACAGAGGCCATGGAGCATTTTGATTTCATTGTGAAGAGAAAATCATGAAGCATTATGATGAAGGGTATGGTGCATTGTGATGATAGCGTTCATGGAGCACTGAGATGAAAAGTGTCATGGAGCATTGTTATGACAGGGGTCTTGGAGCATTGTGATGACAAGGGCATGGAGCATTGTGATGAGAAGGCCAAGGAGAATACTGATGACATGCGTCATGGAGTTTCGTGATGACCAGGGCATAGAGCATTTTGATTACAGGGGTCTTGGAGCATAGAGATGAAAAGGGACATGGAGCATTGTGATTACAGGGGTAATGGAGCATTGTGATGACAAGTGAATCGAGCATTGTGATGAAAAAGGCATGGATCCTATTCATGACAGGATTCAAGGAGCATTCCGAAGACAACTGTCAGGGAGCATTGTGATGACTAGTCTATTGAGCATTGTGATGACAAAGGTCATGGAGCATTGAGATGACAAGGGCATGGAGTATTGTGATGACAGGCTTCATGGAGCGTTGTGATGACAAGTGTTATGGAACATTGTGATCACACGGGTTTGGAGCAATGCGATGACAGAGTTCATGGTTCATATTGATTTCAAGGAGCATGGATCTTTGTGATGACAAGGGCATGAAGCAATGTGATCCCAAGATGCATGGAGGATCGTGATGACAATGGTAATGGAGGAATATGATGACAAGCGCATGGAGCATTGTGATGAAAAGGCCATGTAGCGTTTTGCTGACAAAGGCATGGAGCATTGTGATGACAAGTGTCATGGAGCACTGTGATGACAAACATCACGTAGCATTGTGATTACAGGGGTCATGGAGCATTGGGATGACACGGCCAAGGATCATTGTGTTGACAAGTGTTATGGAGAATTTTGATGACAAGAGTGCCGGATCATTGTGTTGTCAGGTGTCATGGAGCGTTGTGATGACAGTGGTCATGGAGCATTGGGATGACAAGGGTCATGGAGCATTGTGATCATAAGGTCATGGAGCATTGGGTTGAAAATGTTCATGGAGTATTGTGATGAGTGTTGTCATGGAGCATTGTTATGACGGGTGTAATGGATCATTGTGATGAAAAGGGCATGGAACATAGGTCTATAAAATTTCATGGATTATTGTGATGACAGTGGGTATGGAGCATTGTGATGACAAGGGCTCGGAACACTGTGATACATGGGTCATGGAGGATTGTAATGACATGGGCATGGAGCATTGTGATGAGAAGGGCATCGAGAATTGTGATGACAAGCGTCATGGAGCTTTGTGATGACAAGGACATGGAGCAATATGATGAGACGTTTCAGGGAGCATGTGATGACAATGGCATGGAGCATTGTGATGCCAAGGGTCATGGAGCTGTGTGATAACAAATGTCATGGAGGAGTTTGATGACAAGGGCATGGTGCATTGTGATGAGAAGGGCAGGGAGCATTGTGATGACAGGTGTTATGGAACATTGTGATCTCAGGGCTCATGGAGCATTATGATGATAGGGGCATGGAGCATGGTGATGACAGGTGTCATGGAACAGTGTGAGATGACAAGTGTTTTGAGCATTGTGATGACAAACATCTTGGATCATTGAGATGACAAGGGCATGGAGTAGTGTGATGACAGGCATCATGGAGCATTGTGATGAGTGTGTTATGGAACATTGTGATCACAAGGGTTTGGAGCATAGTGATGACAGAGGTCATGGATCATGTTGATTTCAAGGAGCATGGAACATTGTGATGACAAGGGCATGAAGCAATATGATCCCAAGTTTCAGGGAGGATTGTTATGACAATGGTAATGGAGTATTGTGATGAGAATCACATGGAGCACCGTGATGACAAGGTCATGTAGCATTTTGCTGACAAAGGCATGGAGCATTGTGATGACAAGTGTCATGGAACATTGTGATAACAGGGGTCATAGAGCATTAGGATGACAAGAGCATGGAGCATTTTGATGAGAAGAGTCATGGAGCATTTTGATGACAAGAGCCTCAGATCATTGTGTTGTCAGGGGCCATTGAGCGTTGTGATGACAGTGGTCATGTAGGATTGGGCTGAAAATGTTCTTGGAGCATTGTGAACACAAGGGAATGGAGCATTGTGGTGACAATATCGTGGAGAATTGTGATGAGATGACCATGGAGTCTTTTGATGACAAGTCTCATGGTGCAAGCTGATGGAAAGGGGCATGGAGCATTGTGATTACAGTTGTCTTGGAGCATTGTGATGACAAGAGGATGGAGCATTGTGATGAGAAGTCCATGGAACATTCTGATGACCTGCATCATGGAGATTTGCGATGACAATGGCAAGAGGCATTGTGATTAGAGGGATCTTGGAGCATTGTGATGAAAAGGGCATGGATCATTGTGATGACAAAGGCATGGAGCCTTGTCATGACAGGGTTCAAGGAGCATACTGACAACAAGTGTCAGGGAGCATTGTGATGACAAGTGTCATGGAGCACTCTGATGACAAGCGTCATGGAGCCTTGTGATAACCGGGGTCTTGGAGCATTGTGATGAAAAGTGAATGCATCATTGTGATGAAACAGACATGGTGCCTTGTCATGACAGGGTTCAAGGAGCACCCTGACGACAAGTGTCAGGGAGCATTGTGATGAAAAGTGTATTGAGCATTGTGATGACAAATGTCATCGAGCATTGTGATGAGAAGTCCATGGATAATTGGGATGACGAGCGTCATGGGGCGTTGTGATGACAAGTGTTATGGAACATTGTGATCACAAGGGTTTGGAGCATTGTGGTGACAGAGGCCATGGAGCATTTTGATTTCATTGTGAAGAGAAAATCATGAAGCATTATGATGAAGGGCATGGTGCATTGTGATGATAGCGTTCATGGAGCACTGAGATGAAAAGTGTCATGGAGCATTGTTATGACAGGGGTCTTGGAGCATTGTGATGACAAGGGCATGTAGCATTGTGATGAGAAGGCCAAGGAGAATACTGATGACATGCGTCATGGAGTTTCGTGATGACCAGGGCATAGAGCATTTTGATTACAGGGGTCTTGGAGCATTGAGATGAAAAGGGACATGGAGCATTGTGATTACAGGGGTAATGGAGCATTGTGATGACAAGTGAATCGAGCATTGTGATGAAAAAGGCATGGATCCTATTCATGACAGGATTCAAGGAGCATTCCGAAGACAACTGTCAGGGAGCATTGTGATGACAAGTGTATTGAGCATTGTGATGACAAAGGTCATGGAGCACTGAGATGACAAGGGCATGGAGTATTGTGATGACAGGCTTCATGGAGCGTTGTGATGACAAGTGTTATGGAACATTGTGATCACACGGGTTTGGAACAATGCGATGACAGAGTTCAAGGTTCATATTGATTTCAAGGAGCATGGATCTTTGTGATGACAAGGGCATGAAGAAATGTGATCCCAAGATGCATGGAGGATCGTGATGACAATAGTAATGGAGGAATATGATGACAAGTGCATGGAGCATTGTGATGAAAAGGCCATGTAGCGTTTTGCTGACAAAGGCATGGAGCATTGTGATGACAAGTGTCATGGAGCACTGTGATGACAAACATCACATAGCATTGTGATTACAGGGGTCATGGAGCATTGGGATGACACGGCCAAGGATCATTGTGTTGACAAGTGTTATGGAGAATTTTGATGACAAGAGTGCCGGATCATTGTGTTGTCAGGTGTCATGGAGCGTTGTGATGACAGTGGTCATGGAGCATTGGGATGACAAGGGTCATGGAGCATTGTGATCATAAGGTCATGGAGCATTGGGTTGAAAATGTTCATGGAGTATTGTGATGAGTGTTGTCATGGAGCATTGTTATGACGGGTGTAATGGATCATTGTGATGAAAAGGGCATGGAACATAGGTCTATAAAATTTCATGGATTATTGTGATGACAGTGGGTATGGAGCATTGTGATGACAAGGGCTCGGAACACTGTGATACATGGGTCATGGAGGATTGTAATGACATGGGCATGGAGCATTGTGATGAGAAGGGCATCGAGAATTGTGATGACAAGCGTCATGGAGCTTTGTGATGACAAGGACATGGAGCAATATGATGAGACGTTTCAGGGAGCATGTGATGACAATGGCATGGAGCATTGTGATGCCAAGGGTCATGGAGCTGTGTGATAACAAATGTCATGGAGGAGTTTGATGACAAGGGCATGGTGCATTGTGATGAGAAGGGCAGGGAGCATTGTGATGACAGTTGTTATGGAACATTGTGATGTCAGGGCTCATGGAGCATTATGATGATATGGGCATGGAGCATGGTGATGACAGGTGTCATGGAACAGTGTGAGATGACAAGTGTTTTGAGCATTGTGATGACAAACATCTTGGATCATTGAGATGACAAGGGCATGGAGTAGTGTGATGACAGGCATCATGGAGCATTGTGATGAGTGTGTTATGGAACATTGTGATCACAAGGGTTTGGAGCATAGTGATGACAGAGGTCATGGATCATGTTGATTTCAAGGAGCATGGAACATTGTGATGACAAGGGCATGAAGCAATATGATCCCAAGTTTCAGGGAGGATTGTTATGACAATGGTAATGGAGTATTGTGATGAGAATCACATGGAGCACCGTGATGACAAGGTCATGTAGCATTTTGCTGACAAAGGCATGGAGCATTGTGATGACAAGTGTCATGGAACATTGTGATAACAGGGGTCATAGAGCATTAGGATGACAAGAGCATGGAGCATTTTGATGAGAAGAGTCATGGAGCATTTTGATGACAAGAGCCTCAGATCATTGTGTTGTCAGGGGCCATTGAGCGTTGTGATGACAGTGGTCATGTAGGATTGTGCTGAAAATGTTCTTGGAGCATTGTGAACACAAGGGAATGGAGCATTGTGGTGACAATATCGTGGAGCATTGTGATGAGATGACCATGGAGTCTTTTGATGACAAGTCTCATGGTGCAAGCTGATGGAAAGGGGCATGGAGCATTGTGATTACAGTTGTCTTGGAGCATTGTGATGACAAGAGCATGGAGCATTGTGATGAGAAGTCCATGGAACATTCTGATGACCTGCATCATGGAGCTTTGCGATGACAATGGCAAGAGCCATTGTGATTAGAGGGATCTTGGAGCATTGTGATGAAAAGGGCA
Organism: Mesoplodon densirostris; assembly: GCF_025265405.1. NCBI lineage: Eukaryota > Metazoa > Chordata > Mammalia > Artiodactyla > Ziphiidae > Mesoplodon > Mesoplodon densirostris. Next base: position 7,620,309 of record NC_082682.1, read on the forward strand.
TGGATCATTGTGATGACAAAGGCATGGAGCCTCGTCATGACAGGGTTCAAGGAGCATACTGACAACAAGTGTCAGGGAGCATTGTGATGACAAGTGTCATGGAGCACTCTGATGACAAGCGTCATGGAGCCTTGTGATAACCGGGGTCTTGGAGCATTGTGATGAAAAGTGAATGCATCATTGTGATGAAACAGACATGGTGCCTTGTCATGACAGTGTTCAAGAAGCACCCTGACGACAAGTGTCAGGGAGCATTGTGATGAAAAGTGTATTGAGCATTGTGATGACAAAGGTCATGGAGCATTGTGATGAGAAGTCCATGGATAATTGGGATGACGAGCGTCATGGGGCGTTGTGATGACAAGTGTTATGGAACATTGTGATCACAAGGGTTTGGAGCATTGTGATGAGAAGGGCAGGGAGCATTGTGATGACAGGTGTTATGGAACATTGTGATGTCATGGCTCATGGAGCATTATGATGATAGGGGCATGGAGCATGGTGATGACAGGTGTCATGGAACAGTGTGAGATGACAAGTGTTTTGAGCATTGTGATGACAAACATCTTGGATCATTGAGATGACAAGGGCATGGAGTAGTGTGATGACAGGCATCATGGAGCATTGTGATGAGTGTGTTATGGAACATTGTGATCACAAGGGTTTGGAGCATAGTGATGACAGAGGTCATGGATCATGTTGATTTCAAGGAGCATGGAACATTGTGATGACAAGGGCATGAAGCAATATGATCCCAAGTTTCAGGGAGGATTGTTATGACAATGGTAATGGAGTATTGTGATGAGAATCACATGGAGCACCGTGATGACAAGGTCATGTAGCATTTTGCTGACAAAGGCATGGAGCATTGTGATGACAAGTGTCATGGAACATTGTGATAACAGGGGTCATAGAGCATTAGGATGACAAGAGCATGGAGCATTTTGATGAGAAGAGTCATGGAGCATTTTGATGACAAGAGCCTCAGATCATTGTGTTGTCAGGGGCCATTGAGCGTTGTGATGACAGTGGTCATGTAGGATTGTGCTGAAAATGTTCTTGGAGCATTGTGAACACAAGGGAATGGAGCATTGTGGTGACAATATCGTGGAGCATTGTGATGAGATGACCATGGAGTCTTTTGATGACAAGTCTCATGGTGCAAGCTGATGGAAAGGGGCATGGAGCATTGTGATTACAGTTGTCTTGGAGCATTGTGATGACAAGAGCATGGAGCATTGTGATGAGAAGTCCATGGAACATTCTGATGACCTGCATCATGGAGCTTTGCGATGACAATGGCAAGAGGCATTGTGATTAGAGGGATCTTGGAGCATTGTGATGAAAAGGGCATGGATCATTGTGATGACAAAGGCATGGAGCCTCGTCATGACAGGGTTCAAGGAGCATACTGACAACAAGTGTCAGGGAGCATTGTGATGACAAGTGTCATGGAGCACTCTGATGACAAGCGTCATGGAGCCTTGTGATAACCGGGGTCTTGGAGCATTGTGATGAAAAGTGAATGCATCATTGTGATGAAACAGACATGGTGCCTTGTCATGACAGGGTTCAAGAAGCACCCTGACGACAAGTGTCAGGGAGCATTGTGATGAAAAGTGTATTGAGCATTGTGATGACAAATGTCATGGAGCATTGTGATGAGAAGTCCATGGATAATTGGGATGACGAGCGTCATGGGGCGTTGTGATGACAAGTGTTATGGAACATTGTGATCACAAGGGTTTGGAGCATTGTGATGACAGAGGCCATGGAGCATTTTGATTTCATTGTGAAGAGAAAATCATGAAGCATTATGATGAAGGGCATGGTGCATTGTGATGATAGCGTTCATGGAGCACTGAGATGAAAAGTGTCATGGAGCATTGTTATGACAGGGGTCTTGGAGCATTGTGATGACAAGGGCATGGAGCATTGTGATGAGAAGGCCAAGGAGAATACTGATGACATGCGTCATGGAGTTTTGTGATGACCAGGGCATAGAGCATTTTGATTACAGGGGTCTTGGAGCATTGAGATGAAAAGGGACATGGAGCATTGTGATTACAGGGGTAATGGAGCATTGTGATGACAAGTGAATCGAGCATTGTGATGAAAAAGGCATGGATCCTATTCATGACAGGATTCAAGGAGCATTCCGAAGACAACTGTCAGGGAGCATTGTGATGACAAGTGTATTGAGCATTGTGATGACAAAGGTCATGGAGCATTGAGATGACAAGGGCATGGAGTATTGTGATGACAGGCTTCATGGAGCGTTGTGATGACAAGTGTTATGGAACATTGTGATCAAACGGGTTTGGAGCAATGCGATGACAGAGTTCATGGTTCATATTGATTTCAAGGAGCATGGATCTTTGTGATGACAAGGGCATGAAGCAATGTGATCCCAAGATGCATGGAGGATCGTGATGACAATGGTAATGGAGGAATATGATGACAAGCGCATGGAGCATTGTGATGAAAAGGCTATGTAGCGTTTTGCTGACAAAGGCATGGAGCATTGTGATGACAAGTGTCATGGAGCACTGTGATGACAAACATCACGTAGCATTGTGATTACAGGGGTCATGGAGCATTGGGATGACACGGCCAAGGATCATTGTGTTGACAAGTGTTATGGAGAATTTTGATGACAAGAGTGCCGGATCATTGTGTTGTCAGGTGTCATGGAGCGTTATGATGACAGTGGTCATGGAGCATTGGGATGACAAGGGTCATGGAGCATTGTGATCATAAGGTCATGGAGCATTGGGTTGAAAATGTTCATGGAGTATTGTGATGAGTGTTGTCATGGAGCATTGTTATGACGGGTGTAATGGATCATTGTGATGAAAAGGGCATGGAACATAGGTCTCTAAAATTTCATGGATTATTGTGATGACAGTGGGTATGGAGCATTGTGATGACAAGGGCTCGGAACACTGTGATACATGGGTCATGGAGGATTGTAATGACATGGGCATGGAGCATTGTGATGAGAAGGGCATCGAGAATTGTGATGACAAGCGTCATGGAGCTTTGTGATGACAAGGACATGGAGCAATATGATGAGACGTTTCAGGGAGCATGTGATGACAATGGCATGGAGCATTGTGATGCCAAGGGTCATGGAGCTGTGTGATAACAAATGTCATGGAGGAGTTTGATGACAAGGGCATGGTGCATTGTGATGAGAAGGGCAGGGAGCATTGTGATGACAGGTGTTATGGAACATTGTGATGTCAGGGCTCATGGAGCATTATGATGATATGGGCATGGAGCATGGTGATGACAGGTGTCATGGAACAGTGTGAGATGACAAGTGTTTTGAGCATTGTGATGACAAACATCTTGGATCATTGAGATGACAAGGGCATGGAGTAGTGTGATGACAGGCATCATGGAGCATTGTGATGAGTGTGTTATGGAACATTGTGATCACAAGGGTTTGGAGCATAGTGATGACAGAGGTCATGGATCATGTTGATTTCAAGGAGCATGGAACATTGTGATGACAAGGGCATGAAGCAATATGATCCCAAGTTTCAGGGAGGATTGTTATGACAATGGTAATGGAGTATTGTGATGAGAATCACATGGAGCACCGTGATGACAAGGTCATGTAGCATTTTGCTGACAAAGGCATGGAGCATTGTGATGACAAGTGTCATGGAACATTGTGATAACAGGGGTCATAGAGCATTAGGATGAAAAGAGCATGGAGCATTATGATGAGAAGAGTCATGGAGCATTTTGATGACAAGAGCCTCAGATCATTGTGTTGTCAGGGGCCATTGAGCGTTGTGATGACAGTGGTCATGTAGGATTGTGCTGAAAATGTTCTTGGAGCATTGTGAACACAAGGGAATGGAGCATTGTGGTGACAATATCGTGGAGCATTGTGATGAGATGACCATGGAGTCTTTTGATGACAAGTCTCATGGTGCAAGCTGATGGAAAGGGGCATGGAGCATTGTGATTACAGTTGTCTTGGAGCATTGTGATGACAAGAGCATGGAGCATTGTGATGAGAAGTCCATGGAACATTCTGATGACCTGCATCATGGAGCTTTGCGATGACAATGGCAAGAGCCATTGTGATTAGAGGGATCTTGGAGCATTGTGATGAAAAGGGCATGGATCATTGTGATGACAAAGGCATGGAGCCTCGTCATGACAGGGTTCAAGGAGCATACTGACAACAAGTGTCAGGGAGCATTGTGATGACAAGTGTCATGGAGCACTCTGATGACAAGCGTCATGGAGCCTTGTGATAACCGGGGTCTTGGAGCATTGTGATGAAAAGTGAATGCATCATTGTGATGAAACAGACATGGTGCCTTGTCATGACAGTGTTCAAGAAGCACCCTGACGACAAGTGTCAGGGAGCATTGTGATGAAAAGTGTATTGAGCATTGTGATGACAAAGGTCATGTAGCATTGTGATGAGAAGTCCATGGATAATTGGGATGACGAGCGTCATGGGGCGTTGTGATGACAAGTGTTATGGAACATTGTGATCACAAGGGTTTGGAGCATTGTGATGACAGAGGCCATGGAGCATTTTGATTTCATTGTGAAGAGAAAATCATGAAGCATTATGATGAAGGGCATGGTGCATTGTGATGATAGCGTTCATGGAGCAGTGAGATGAAAAGTGTCATGGAGCATTGTTATGACAGGGGTCTTGGAGCATTGTGATGACAAGGGCATGGAGCATTGTGATGAGAAGGCCAAGGAGAATACTGATGACATGCGTCATGGAGTTTCGTGATGACCAGGGCATAGAGCATTTTGATTACAGGGGTCTTGGAGCATTGAGATGAAAAGGGACATGGAGCATTGTGATTACAGGGGTAATGGAGCATTGTGATGACAAGTGAATCGAGCATTGTGATGAAAAAGGCATGGATCCTATTCATGACAGGATTCAAGGAGCATTCCGAAGACAACTGTCAGGGAGCATTGTGATGACAAGTCTATTGAGCATTGTGATGACAAAGGTCATGGAGCACTGAGATGACAAGGGCATGGAGTATTGTGATGACAGGCTTCATGGAGCGTTGTGATGACAAGTGTTATGGAACATTGTGATCACACGGGTTTGGAGCAATGCGATGACAGAGTTCATGGTTCATATTGATTTCAAGGAGCATGGATCTTTGTGATGACAAGGGCATGAAGCAATGTGATCCCAAGATGCATGGAGGATCGTGATGATAATGGTAATGGAGGAATATGATGACAAGCGCATGGAGCATTGTGATGAAAAGGCCATGTAGCGTTTTGCTGACAAAGGCATGGAGCATTGTGATGACAAGTGTCATGGAGCACTGTGATGACAAACATCACGTAGCATTGTGATTACAGGGGTCATGGAGCATTGGGATGACACGGCCAAGGATCATTGTGTTGACAAGTGTTATGGAGAATTTTGATGACAAGAGTGCCGGATCATTGTGTTGTCAGGTGTCATGGAGCGTTGTGATGACAGTGGTCATGGAGCATTGGGATGACAAGGGTCATGGAGCATTGTGATCATAAGGTCATGGAGCATTGGGTTGAAAATGTTCATGGAGTATTGTGATGAGTGTTGTCATGGAGCATTGTTATGACGGGTGTAATGGATCATTGTGATGAAAAGGGCATGGAACATAGGTCTATAAAATTTCATGGATTATTGTGATGACAGTGGGTATGGAGCATTGTGATGACAAGGGCTCGGAACACTGTGATACATGGGTCATGGAGGATTGTAATGACATGGGCATGGAGCATTGTGATGAGAAGGGCATCGAGAATTGTGATGACAAGCGTCATGGAGCTTTGTGATGACAAGGACATGGAGCAATATGATGAGACGTTTCAGGGAGCATGTGATGACAGTGGCATGGATCATTGTGATGCCAAGGGTCATGGAGCTGTGTGATAACAAATGTCATGGAGGAGTTTGATGACAAGGGCATGTTGCATTGTGATGAGAAGGGCAGGGAGCATTGTGATGACAGGTGTTATGGAACATTGTGATGTCAGGGCTCATGGAGCATTATGATGATATGGGCATGGAGCATGGTGATGACAGATGTCATGGAACAGTGTGAGATGACAAGTGTTTTGAGCATTGTGATGACAAACATCTTGGATCATTGAGATGACAAGGGCATGGAGTAGTGTGATGACAGGCATCATGGAGCATTGTGATGAGTGTGTTATGGAACATTGTGATCACAAGTGTTTGGAGCATAGTGATGACAGAGGTCATGGATCATGTTGATTTCAAGGAGCATGGAACATTGTGATGACAAGGGCATGAAGCAATATGATCCCAAGTTTCAGGGAGGATTGTTATGACAATGGTAATGGAGTATTGTGATGAGAATCACATGGAGCACCGTGATGACAAGGTCATGTAGCATTTTGCTGACAAAGGCATGGAGCATTGTGATGACAAGTGTCATGGAACATTGTGATAACAGGGGTCATAGAGCATTAGGATGACAAGAGCATGGAGAATTATGATGAGAAGAGTCATGGAGCATTTTGATGACAAGAGCCTCAGATCATTGTGTTGTCAGGGGCCATTGAGCGTTGTGATGACAGTGGTCATGTAGGATTGGGCTGAAAATGTTCTTGGAGCATTGTGAACACAAGGGAATGGTGCATTGTGGTGACAATATCGTGGAGCATTGTGATGAGATGACCATGGAGTCTTTTGATGACAAGTCTCATGGTGCAAGCTGATGGAAAGGGGCATGGAGCATTGTGATTACAGTTGTCTTGGAGCATTGTGATGACAAGAGCATGGAGCATTGTGATGAGAAGTCCATGGAACATTCTGATGACCTGCATCATGGAGCTTTGCGATGACAATGGCAAGAGGCATTGTGATTAGAGGGATCTTGGAGCATTGTGATGAAAAGGGCATGGATCATTGTGATGACAAAGGCATGGAGCCTCGTCATGACAGGGTTCAAGGAGCATACTGACAACAAGTGTCAGGGAGCATTGTGATGACAAGTGTCATGGAGCACTCTGATGACAAGCGTCATGGAGCCTTGTGATAACCGGGGTCTTGGAGCATTGTGATGAAAAGTGAATGCATCATTGTGATGAAACAGGCATGGTGCCTTGTCATGACAGGGTTCAAGGAGCACCCTGACGACAAGTGTCAGGGAGCATTGTGATGAAAAGTGTATTGAGCATTGTGATGACAAAGGTCATGGAGCATTGTGATGAGAAGTCCATGCATAATTGGGATGACGAGCGTCATGGGGCGTTGTGATGACAAGTGTTATGGAACATTGTGATCACAAGGGTTTGGAGCATTGTGATGACAGAGGCCATGGAGCATTTTGATTTCATTGTGAAGAGAAAATCATGAAGCATTATTATGAAGGGCATGGTTCATTGTGATGATAGTGTTCATGGAGCACTGAGATGAAAAGTGTCATGGAGCATTGTTATGACAGGGGTCTTGGAGCATTGTGATGACAAGGGCATGGATCATTGTGATGAGAAGGCCAAGGAGAATACTGATGACATGCGTCATGGAGTTTCGTGATGACCAGGGCATAGAGCATTTTGATTACAGGGGTCTTGGAGCATTGAGATGAAAAGGGGCATGGGGCATTGTCATTACAGGGGTAATGGAGCATTGTGATGACAAGTGAATCGAGCATTGTGATGAAAAAGGCATGGATCCTATTCATGACAGGATTCAAGGAGCATTCCGAAGACAACTGTCAGGGAGCATTGTGATGACAAGTCTATTGAGCATTGTGATGACAAAGGTCATGGAGCACTGAGATGACAAGGGCATGGAGTATTGTGATGACAGGCTTCATGGAGCGTTGTGATGACAAGTGTTATGGAACATTGTGATCACACGGGTTTGGAGCAATGCGATGACAGAGTTCATGGTTCATATTGATTTCAAGGAGCATGGATCTTTGTGATGACAAGGGCATGAAGCAATGTGATCCCAAGATGCATGGAGGATCGTGATGACAATGGTAATGGAGGAATATGATGACAAGCGCATGGAGCATTGTGATGAAAAGGCCATGTAGCGTTTTGCTGACAAAGGCATGGAGCATTGTGATGACAAGTGTCATGGAGCACTGTGATGACAAACATCACGTAGCATTGTGATTACAGGGGTCATGGAGCATTGGGATGACACGGCCAAGGATCATTGTCTTGACAAGTGTTATGGAGAATTTTGATGACAAGAGTTCCGGATCATTGTGTTGTCAGGTGTCATGGAGCGTTGTGATGACAGTGGTCATGGAGCATTGGGATGACAAGGGTCATGGAGCATTGTGATCATAAGGTCATGGAGCATTGGGTTGAAAATGTTCATGGAGTATTGTGATGAGTGTTGTCATGGAGCATTGTTATGACGGGTGTAATGGATCATTGTGATGAAAAGGGCATGGAACATAGGTCTATAAAATTTCATGGATTATTGTGATGACAGTGGGTATGGAGCATTGTGATGACAAGGGCTCGGAACACTGTGATACATGGGTCATGGAGGATTGTAATGACATGGGCATGGAGCAGTGTGATGAGAAGGGCATCGAGAATTGTGATGACAAGCGTCATGGAGCTTTGTGATGACAAGGACATGGAGCAATATGATGAGACGTTTCAGGGAGCATGTGATGACAATGGCATGGAGCATTGTGATGCCAAGGGTCATGGAGCTGTGTGATAACAAATGTCATGGAGGAGTTTGATGACAAGGGCATGGTGCATTGTGATGAGAAGGCCTGGGAGCATTGTGATGACAGGAGTTATGGAACATTGTGATGTCAGGGCCCATGGAGCATTATGATGATATGGGCATGGAGCATGGTGATGACAGGTGTCATGGAACAGTGTGAGATGACAAGTGTTTTGAGCATTGTGATGACAAACATCTTGGATCATTGAGATGACAAGGGCATGGAGTAGTGTGATGACAGGCATCATGGAGCATTGTGATGAGTGTGTTATCGAACATTGTGATCACAAGGGTTTGGAGCATAGTGATGACAGAGGTCATGGATCATGTTGATTTCAAAGAGCATGGAACATTGTGATGACAAGGGCATGAAGCAATATGATCCCAAGTTTCAGGGAGGATTGTTATGACAATGGTAATGGAGTATTGTGATGAGAATCACATGGAGCACCGTGATGACAAGGTCATGTAGCATTTTGCTGACAAAGGCATGGAGCATTGTGATGACAAGTGTCATGGAACATTGTGATAACAGGGGTCATAGAGCATTAGGATGGCAAGAGCATGGAAAATTTTGATGAGAAGAGTCATGGAGCATTTTGATGACAAGAGCCTCAGATCATTGTGTTGTCAGGGGCCATTGAGCGTTGTGATGACAGTGGTCATGTAGGATTGGGCTGAAAATGTTCTTGGAGCATTGTGAACACAAGGGAATGGAGCATTGTGGTGACAATATCGTGGAGCATTGTGATGAGATGACCATGGAGTCTTTTGATGACAAGTCTCATGGTGCAAGCTGATGGAAAGGGGCATGGAGCATTGTGATTACAGTTGTCTTGGAGCATTGTGATGACAAGAGGATGGAGCATTGTGATGAGAAGTCCATGGAACATTCTGATGACATGCATCATGGAGCTTTGCGATGACAATGGCAAGAGGCATTGTGATTAGAGGGATCTTGGAGCATTGTGATGAAAAGGGCATGGATCATTGTGATGACAAAGGCATGGAGCCTCGTCATGACAGGGTTCAAGGAGCATACTGACAACAAGTGTCAGGGAGCATTGTGATGACAAGTGTCATGGAGCACTCTGATGACAAGCGTCATGGAGCCTTGTGATAACCGGGGTCTTGGAGCATTGTGATGAAAAGTGAATGCATCATTTTGATGAAACAGGCATGGTGCCTTGTCATGACAGGGTTCAAGGAGCACCCTGACGACAAGTGTCAGGGAGCATTGTGATGAAAAGTGTATTGAGCATTGTGATGACAAAGGTCATGGAGCATTGTGATGAGAAGTCCATGGATAATTGGGATGACGAGCGTCATGGGGCGTTGTGATGACAAGTGTTATGGAACATTGTGATCACAAGGGTTTGGAGCATTGTGATGACAGAGGCCATGGAGCATTTTGATTTCATTGTGAAGAGAAAATCATGAAGCATTATGATGAAGGGCATGGTGCATTGTGATGATAGCGTTCATGGAGCACTGAGATGAAAAGTGTCATGGAGCATTGTTATGACAGGGGTCTTGGAGCATTGTGATGACAAGGGCATGGAGCATTGTGATGAGAAGGCCAAGGAGAATACTGATGACATGTGTCATGGAGTTTCGTGATGACCAGGGCATAGAGCATTTTGATTACAGGGGTCTTGTGGCATTGAGATGAAAAGGGACATGGAGCATTGTGATTACAGGGGTAATGGAGCATTGTGATGACAAGTGAATCGAGCATTGTGATGAAAAAGGCATGGATCCTATTCATGACAGGATTCAAGGAGCATTCCGAAGACAACTGTCAGGGAGCATTGTGATGACAAGTCTATTGAGCATTGTGATGACAAAGGTCATGGAGCACTGAGATGACAAGGGCATGGAGTATTGTGATGACAGGCTTCATGGAGCGTTGTGATGACAAGTGTTATGGAACATTGTGATCACACGGGTTTGGAGCAATGCGATGACAGAGTTCATGGTTCATATTGATTTCAAGGAGCATGGATCTTTGTGATGACAAGGGCATGAAGCAATGTGATCCCAAGATGCATGGAGGATCGTGATGACAATGGTAATGGAGGAATATGATGACAAGCGCATGGAGCATTGTGATGAAAAGGCCATGTAGCGTTTTGCTGACAAAGGCATGGAGCATTGTGATGACAAGTGTCATGGAGCACTGTGATGACAAACATCACGTAGCATTGTGATTACAGGGGTCATGGAGCATTGGGATGACACGGCCAAGGATCATTGTCTTGACAAGTGTTATGGAGAATTTTGATGACAAGAGTGCCGGATCATTGTGTTGTCAGGTGTCATGGAGAGTTGTGATGACAGTGGTCATGGAGCATTGTGATGACAAGGGTCATGGAGCATTGTGATCATAAGGTCATGGAGCATTGGGTTGAAAATATTCATGGAGTATTGTGATGAGTGTTGTCATGGAGCATTGTTATGACGGGTGTAATGGATCATTGTGATGAAAAGGGCATGGAACATAGGTCTATAAAATTTCATGGATTATTCTGATGACAGTGGGTATGGAGCATTGTGATGACAAGGGCTCGGAACACTGTGATACATGGGTCATGGAGGATTGTAATGACATGGGCATGGAGCAGTGTGATGAGAAGGGCATCGAGAATTGTGATGACAAGCGTCATGGAGCTTTGTGATGACAAGGACATGGAGCAATATGATGAGACGTTTCAGGGAGCATGTGATGACAATGGCATGGAGCATTGTGATGCCAAGGGTCATGGAGCTGTGTGATAACAAATGTCATGGAGGAGTTTGATGACAAGGGCATGGTGCATTGTGATGAGAAGGGCAGGGAGCATTGTGATGACAGGAGTTATGGAACATTGTGATGTCAGGGCCCATGGAGAATTATGATGATATGGGCATGGAGGATGGTGATGACAGGTGTCATGGAACAGTGTGAGATGACAAGTGTTTTGAGCATTGTGATGACAAACATCTTGGATCATTGAGATGACAAGGGCATGGAGTAGTGTGATGACAGGCATCATGGAGCATTGTGATGAGTGTGTTATGGAACATTGTGATCACAAGGGTTTGGAGCATAGTGATGACAGAGGTCATGGATCATGTTGATTTCAAAGAGCATGGAACATTGTGATGACAAGGGCATGAAGCAATATGATCCCAAGTTTCAGGGAGGATTGTTATGACAATGGTAATGGAGTATTGTGATGAGAATCACATGGAGCACCGTGATGACAAGGTCATGTAGCATTTTGCTGACAAAGGCATGGAGCATTGTGATGACAAGTGTCATGGAACATTGTGATAACAGGGGTCATAGAGCATTAGGATGGCAAGAGCATGGAACATTTTGATGAGAAGAGTCATGGAGCATTTTGATGACAAGAGCCTCAGATCATTGTGTTGTCAGGGGCCATTGAGCGTTGTGATGACAGTGGTCATGTAGGATTGGGCTGAAAATGTTCTTGGAGCATTGTGAACACAAGGGAATGGAGCATTGTGGTGACAATATCGTGGAGAATTGTGATGAGATGACCATGTAGTCTTTTGATGACCAGTCTCATGGTGCAAGCTGATGGAAAGGGGCATGGAGCATTGTGATTACAGTTGTCTTGGAGCATTGTGATGACAAGAGCATGGAACATTGTGATGAGAAGTCCATGGAACATTCTGATGACCTGCATCATGGAGCTTTGCGATGACAATGGCAAGAGGCATTGTGATTAGAGGGATCTTGGAGCATTGTGATGAAAAGGGCATGGATCATTGTGATGACAAAGGCATGGAGCCTTGTCATGACAGGGTTCAAGGAGCATACTGACAACAAGTGTCAGGGAGCATTGTGATGACAAGTGTCATGGAGCACTCTGATGACAAGCGTCATGGAGCCTTGTGATAACCGGGGTCTTGGAGCATTGTGATGAAAAGTGAATGCATCATTGTGATGAAACAGGCATGGTGCCTTGTCATGACAGGGTTCAAGGAGCACCCTGACGACAAGTGTCAGGGAGCATTGTGATGAAAAGTGTATTGAGCATTGTGATGACAAAGGTCATGGAGCATTGTGATGAGAAGTCCATGGATAATTGTGATGACGAGCGTCATGGGGCGTTGTGATGACAAGTGTTATGGAACATTGTGATCACAAGGGTTTGGAGCATTGTGATGACAGAGGCCATGGAGCATTTTGATTTCATTGTGAAGAGAAAATCATGAAGCATTATGATGAAGGGCATGGTGCATTGTGATGATAGCGTTCATGGAGCACTGAGATGAAAAGTGTCATGGAGCATTGTTATGACAGGGGTCTTGGAGCATTGTGATGACAAGGGCATGGAGCATTGTGATGAGAAGGCCAAGGAGAATACTGATGACATGCGTCATGGAGTTTCGTGATGACCAGGGCATAGAGCATTTTGATTACAGGGGTCTTGTGGCATTGAGATGAAAAGGGACATGGATCATAGTGATTACAGGGGTAATGGAGCATTGTGATGACAAGTGAATCGAGCATTGTGATGAAAAAGGCATGGATCCTATTCATGACAGGATTCAAGGAGCATTCCGAAGACAACTGTCAGGGAGCATTGTGATGACTAGTCTATTGAGCATTGTGATGACAAAGGTCATGGAGCACTGAGATGACAAGGGCATGGAGTATTGTGATGACAGGCTTCATGGAGCGTTGTGATGACAAGTGTTATGGAACATTGTGATCACACGGGTTTGGAGCAATGCGATGACAGAGTTCATGGTTCATATTGATTTCAAGGAGCATGGATCTTTGTGATGACAAGGGCATGAAGCAATGTGATCCCAAGATGCATGGAGGATCGTGATGACAATGGTAATGGAGGAATATGATGACAAGCGCATGGAGCATTGTGATGAAAAGGCCATGTAGCGTTTTGCTGACAAAGGCATGGAGCATTGTGATGACAAGTGTCATGGAGCACTGTGATGACAAACATCACGTAGCATTGTGATTACAGGGGTCATGGAGCATTGGGATGACACGGCCAAGGATCATTGTGTTGACAAGTGTTATGGAGAATTTTGATGACAAGAGTGCCGGATCATTGTGTTGTCAGGTGTCATGGAGCGTTGTGATGACAGTGGTCATGGAGCATTGGGATGACAAGGGTCATGGAGCATTGTGATCATAAGGTCATGGAGCATTGGGTTGAAAATATTCATGGAGTATTGTGATGAGTGTTGTCATGGAGCATTGTTATGACGGGTGTAATGGATCATTGTGATGAAAAGGGCATGGAACATAGGTCTCTAAAATTTCATGGATTATTGTGATGACAGTGGGTATGGAGCATTGTGATGACAAGGGCTCGGAACACTGTGATACATGGGTCATGGAGGATTGTAATGACATGGGCATGGAGCATTGTGATGAGAAGGGCATCGAGAATTGTGATGACAAGCGTCATGGAGCTTTGTGATGACAAGGACATGGAGCAATATGATGAGACGTTTCAGGGAGCATGTGATGACAATGGCATGGAGCATTGTGATGCCAAGGGTCATGGAGCTGTGTGATAACAAATGTCATGGAGGAGTTTGATGACAAGGGCATGGTGCATTGTGATGAGAAGGGCAGGGAGCATTGTGATGACAGGTGTTATGGAACATTGTGATCTCAGGGCTCATGGAGCATTATGATGATATGGGCATGGAGCATGGTGATGACAGGTGTCATGGAACAGTGTGAGATGACAAGTGTTTTGAGCATTGTGATGACAAACATCTTGGATCATTGAGATGACAAGGGCATGGAGTAGTGTGATGACAGGCATCATGGAGCATTGTGATGAGTGTGTTATGGAACATTGTGATCACAAGGGTTTGGAGCATAGTGATGACAGAGGTCATGGATCATGTTGATTTCAAGGAGCATGGAACATTGTGATGACAAGGGCATGAAGCAATATGATCCCAAGTTTCAGGGAGGATTGTTATGACAATGGTAATGGAGTATTGTGATGAGAATCACATGGAGCACCGTGATGACAAGGTCATGTAGCATTTTGCTGACAAAGGCATGGAGCATTGTGATGACAAGTGTCATGGAACATTGTGATAACAGGGGTCATAGAGCATTAGGATGGCAAGAGCATGGAACATTTTGATGAGAAGAGTCATGGAGCATTTTGATGACAAGAGCCTCAGATCATTGTGTTGTCAGGGGCCATTGAGCGTTGTGATGACAGTGGTCATGTAGGATTGGGCTGAAAATGTTCTTGGAGCATTGTGAACACAAGGGAATGGAGCATTGTGGTGACAATATCGTGGAGCATTGTGATGAGATGACCATGGAGTCTTTTGATGACAAGTCTCATGGTGCAAGCTGATGGAAAGGGGCATGGAGCATTGTGATTACAGTTGTCTTGGAGCATTGTGATGACAAGAGCATGGAGCATTGTGATGAGAAGTCCATGGAACTTTCTGATGACCTGCATCATGGAGCTTTGCGATGACAATGGCAAGAGGCATTGTGATTAGAGGGATCTTGGAGCATTGTGATGAAAAGGGCATGGATCATTGTGATGACAAAGGCATGGAGCCTCGTCATGACAGGGTTCAAGGAGCATACTGACAACAAGTGTCAGGGAGCATTGTGATGACAAGTGTCATGGAGCACTCTGATGACAAGCGTCATGGAGCCTTGTGATAACCGGGGTCTTGGAGCATTGTGATGAAAAGTGAATGCATCATTGTGATGAAACAGGCATGGTGCCTTGTCATGACAGGGTTCAAGGAGCACCCTGACGACAAGTGTCAGGGAGCATTGTGATGAAAAGTGTATTGAGCATTGTGATGACAAAGGTCATGGAGCATTGTGATGAGAAGTCCATGGATAATTGGGATGACGAGCGTCATGGGGCGTTGTGATGACAAGTGTTATGGAACATTGTGATCACAAGGGTTTGGAGCATTGTGATGACAGAGGCCATGGAGCATTTTGATTTCATTGTGAAGAGAAAATCATGAAGCATTATGATGAAGGGCATGGTGCATTGTGATGATAGAGTTCATGGAGCACTGAGATGAAAAGTGTCATGGAGCATTGTTATGACAGGGGTCTTGGAGCATTGTGATGACAAGGGCATGGAGCATTGTGATGAGAAGGCCAAGGAGAATACTGATGACATGCGTCATGGAGTTTCGTGATGACCAGGGCATAGAGCATTTTGATTACAGGGGTCTTGGAGCATTGAGATGAAATGAGGCATGGAGCATTGTCATTACAGGGGTAATGGAGCATTGTGATGACAAGTGAATCGAGCATTGTGATGAAAAAGGCATGGATCCTATTCATGACAGGATTCAAGGAGCATTCCGAAGACAACTGTCAGGGAGCATTGTGATGACAAGTCTATTGAGCATTGTGATGACAAAGGTCATGGAGCACTGAGATGACAAGGGCATGGAGTATTGTGATGACAGGCTTCATGGAGCGTTGTGATGACAAGTGTTATGGAACATTGTGATCACACGGGTTTGGAGCAATGCGATGACAGAGTTCATGGTTCATATTGATTTCAAGGAGCATGGATCTTTGTGATGACAAGGGCATGAAGCAATGTGATCCCAAGATGCATGGAGGATCGTGATGACAATGGTAATGGAGGAATATGATGACAAGCGCATGGAGCATTGTGATGAAAAGGCCATGTAGCGTTTTGCTGACAAAGGCATGGAGCATTGTGATGACAAGTGTCATGGAGCACTGTGATGACAAACATCACGTAGCATTGTGATTACAGGGGTCATGGAGCATTGGGATGACACGGCCAAGGATCATTGTGTTGACAAGTGTTATGGAGAATTTTGATGACAAGAGTGCCGGATCATTGTGTTGTCAGGTGTCATGGAGCGTTGTGATGACAGTGGTCATGGAGCATTGGGATGACAAGGGTCATGGAGCATTGTGATCATAAGGTCATGGAGCATTGGGTTGAAAATGTTCATGGAGTATTGTGATGAGTGTTGTCATGGAGCATTGTTATGACGGGTGTAATGGATCATTGTGATGAAAAGGGCATGGAACATAGGTCTATAAAATTTCATGGATTATTGTGATGACAGTGGGTATGGAGCATTGTGATGACAAGGGCTCGGAACACTGTGATACATGGGTCATGGAGGATTGTAATGACATGGGCATGGAGCAGTGTGATGAGAAGGGCATCGAGAATTGTGATGACAAGCGTCATGGAGCTTTGTGATGACAAGGACATGGAGCAATATGATGAGACGTTTCAGGGAGCATGTGATGACAATGGCATGGAGCATTGTGATGCCAAGGGTCATGGAGCTGTGTGATAACAAATGTCATGGAGGAGTTTGATGACAAGGGCATGTTGCATTGTGATGAGAAGGGCAGGGAGCATTGTGATGACAGGTGTTATGGAACATTGTGATGTCAGGGCTCATGGAGCATTATGATGATATGGGCATGGAGCATGGTGATGACAGATGTCATGGAACAGTGTGAGATGACAAGTGTTTTGAGCATTGTGATGACAAACATCTTGGATCATTGAGATGACAAGGGCATGGAGTAGTGTGATGACAGGCATCATGGAGCATTGTGATGAGTGTGTTATGGAACATTGTGATCACAAGTGTTTGGAGCATAGTGATGACAGAGGTCATGGATCATGTTGATTTCAAGGAGCATGGAACATTGTGATGACAAGGGCATGAAGCAATATGATCCCAAGTTTCAGGGAGGATTGTTATGACAATGGTAATGGAGTATTGTGATGAGAATCACATGGAGCACCGTGATGACAAGGTCATGTAGCATTTTGCTGACAAAGGCATGGAGCATTGTGATGACAAGTGTCATGGAACATTGTGATAACAGGGGTCATAGAGCATTAGGATGACAAGAGCATGGAGAATTATGATGAGAAGAGTCATGGAGCATTTTGATGACAAGAGCCTCAGATCATTGTGTTGTCAGGGGCCATTGAGCGTTGTGATGACAGTGGTCATGTAGGATTGGGCTGAAAATGTTCTTGGAGCATTGTGAACACAAGGGAATGGTGCATTGTGGTGACAATATCGTGGAGCATTGTGATGAGATGACCATGGAGTCTTTTGATGACAAGTCTCATGGTGCAAGCTGATGGAAAGGGGCATGGAGCATTGTGATTACAGTTGTCTTGGAGCATTGTGATGACAAGAGCATGGAGCATTGTGATGAGAAGTCCATGGAACATTCTGATGACCTGCATCATGGAGCTTTGCGATGACAATGGCAAGAGGCATTGTGATTAGAGGGATCTTGGAGCATTGTGATGAAAAGGGCATGGATCATTGTGATGACAAAGGCATGGAGCCTCGTCATGACAGGGTTCAAGGAGCATACTGACAACAAGTGTCAGGGAGCATTGTGATGACAAGTGTCATGGAGCACTCTGATGACAAGCGTCATGGAGCCTTGTGATAACCGGGGTCTTGGAGCATTGTGATGAAAAGTGAATGCATCATTGTGATGAAACAGGCATGGTGCCTTGTCATGACAGGGTTCAAGGAGCACCCTGACGACAAGTGTCAGGGAGCATTGTGATGAAAAGTGTATTGAGCATTGTGATGACAAAGGTCATGGAGCATTGTGATGAGAAGTCCATGGATAATTGGGATGACGAGCGTCATGGGGCGTTGTGATGACAAGTGTTATGGAACATTGTGATCACAAGGGTTTGGAGCATTGTGATGACAGAGGCCATGGAGCATTTTGATTTCATTGTGAAGAGAAAATCATGAAGCATTATTATGAAGGGCATGGTTCATTGTGATGATAGTGTTCATGGAGCACTGAGATGAAAAGTGTCATGGAGCATTGTTATGACAGGGGTCTTGGAGCATTGTGATGACAAGGGCATGGATCATTGTGATGAGAAGGCCAAGGAGAATACTGATGACATGCGTCATGGAGTTTCGTGATGACCAGGGCATAGAGCATTTTGATTACAGGGGTCTTGGAGCATTGAGATGAAAAGGGGCATGGGGCATTGTCATTACAGGGGTAATGGAGCATTGTGATGACAAGTGAATCGAGCATTGTGATGAAAAAGGCATGGATCCTATTCATGACAGGATTCAAGGAGCATTCCGAAGACAACTGTCAGGGAGCATTGTGATGACAAGTCTATTGAGCATTGTGATGACAAAGGTCATGGAGCACTGAGATGACAAGGGCATGGAGTATTGTGATGACAGGCTTCATGGAGCGTTGTGATGACAAGTGTTATGGAACATTGTGATCACACGGGTTTGGAGCAATGCGATGACAGAGTTCATGGTTCATATTGATTTCAAGGAGCATGGATCTTTGTGATGACAAGGGCATGAAGCAATGTGATCCCAAGATGCATGGAGGATCGTGATGACAATGGTAATGGAGGAATATGATGACAAGCGCATGGAGCATTGTGATGAAAAGGCCATGTAGCGTTTTGCTGACAAAGGCATGGAGCATTGTGATGACAAGTGTCATGGAGCACTGTGATGACAAACATCACGTAGCATTGTGATTACAGGGGTCATGGAGCATTGGGATGACACGGCCAAGGATCATTGTCTTGACAAGTGTTATGGAGAATTTTGATGACAAGAGTTCCGGATCATTGTGTTGTCAGGTGTCATGGAGCGTTGTGATGACAGTGGTCATGGAGCATTGGGATGACAAGGGTCATGGAGCATTGTGATCATAAGGTCATGGAGCATTGGGTTGAAAATGTTCATGGAGTATTGTGATGAGTGTTGTCATGGAGCATTGTTATGACGGGTGTAATGGATCATTGTGATGAAAAGGGCATGGAACATAGGTCTATAAAATTTCATGGATTATTGTGATGACAGTGGGTATGGAGCATTGTGATGACAAGGGCTCGGAACACTGTGATACATGGGTCATGGAGGATTGTAATGACATGGGCATGGAGCAGTGTGATGAGAAGGGCATCGAGAATTGTGATGACAAGCGTCATGGAGCTTTGTGATGACAAGGACATGGAGCAATATGATGAGACGTTTCAGGGAGCATGTGATGACAATGGCATGGAGCATTGTGATGCCAAGGGTCATGGAGCTGTGTGATAACAAATGTCATGGAGGAGTTTGATGACAAGGGCATGGTGCATTGTGATGAGAAGGCCTGGGAGCATTGTGATGACAGGAGTTATGGAACATTGTGATGTCAGGGCCCATGGAGCATTATGATGATATGGGCATGGAGCATGGTGATGACAGGTGTCATGGAACAGTGTGAGATGACAAGTGTTTTGAGCATTGTGATGACAAACATCTTGGATCATTGAGATGACAAGGGCATGGAGTAGTGTGATGACAGGCATCATGGAGCATTGTGATGAGTGTGTTATCGAACATTGTGATCACAAGGGTTTGGAGCATAGTGATGACAGAGGTCATGGATCATGTTGATTTCAAAGAGCATGGAACATTGTGATGACAAGGGCATGAAGCAATATGATCCCAAGTTTCAGGGAGGATTGTTATGACAATGGTAATGGAGTATTGTGATGAGAATCACATGGAGCACCGTGATGACAAGGTCATGTAGCATTTTGCTGACAAAGGCATGGAGCATTGTGATGACAAGTGTCATGGAACATTGTGATAACAGGGGTCATAGAGCATTAGGATGGCAAGAGCATGGAAAATTTTGATGAGAAGAGTCATGGAGCATTTTGATGACAAGAGCCTCAGATCATTGTGTTGTCAGGGGCCATTGAGCGTTGTGATGACAGTGGTCATGTAGGATTGGGCTGAAAATGTTCTTGGAGCATTGTGAACACAAGGGAATGGAGCATTGTGGTGACAATATCGTGGAGCATTGTGATGAGATGACCATGGAGTCTTTTGATGACAAGTCTCATGGTGCAAGCTGATGGAAAGGGGCATGGAGCATTGTGATTACAGTTGTCTTGGAGCATTGTGATGACAAGAGGATGGAGCATTGTGATGAGAAGTCCATGGAACATTCTGATGACCTGCATCATGGAGCTTTGCGATGACAATGGCAAGAGGCATTGTGATTAGAGGGATCTTGGAGCATTGTGATGAAAAGGGCATGGATCATTGTGATGACAAAGGCATGGAGCCTCGTCATGACAGGGTTCAAGGAGCATACTGACAACAAGTGTCAGGGAGCATTGTGATGACAAGTGTCATGGAGCACTCTGATGACAAGCGTCATGGAGCCTTGTGATAACCGGGGTCTTGGAGCATTGTGATGAAAAGTGAATGCATCATTTTGATGAAACAGGCATGGTGCCTTGTCATGACAGGGTTCAAGGAGCACCCTGACGACAAGTGTCAGGGAGCATTGTGATGAAAAGTGTATTGAGCATTGTGATGACAAAGGTCATGGAGCATTGTGATGAGAAGTCCATGGATAATTGGGATGACGAGCGTCATGGGGCGTTGTGATGACAAGTGTTATGGAACATTGTGATCACAAGGGTTTGGAGCATTGTGATGACAGAGGCCATGGAGCATTTTGATTTCATTGTGAAGAGAAAATCATGAAGCATTATGATGAAGGGCATGGTGCATTGTGATGATAGCGTTCATGGAGCACTGAGATGAAAAGTGTCATGGAGCATTGTTATGACAGGGGTCTTGGAGCATTGTGATGACAAGGGCATGGAGCATTGTGATGAGAAGGCCAAGGAGAATACTGATGACATGTGTCATGGAGTTTCGTGATGACCAGGGCATAGAGCATTTTGATTACAGGGGTCTTGTGGCATTGAGATGAAAAGGGACATGGAGCATTGTGATTACAGGGGTAATGGAGCATTGTGATGACAAGTGAATCGAGCATTGTGATGAAAAAGGCATGGATCCTATTCATGACAGGATTCAAGGAGCATTCCGAAGACAACTGTCAGGGAGCATTGTGATGACAAGTCTATTGAGCATTGTGATGACAAAGGTCATGGAGCACTGAGATGACAAGGGCATGGAGTATTGTGATGACAGGCTTCATGGAGCGTTGTGATGACAAGTGTTATGGAACATTGTGATCACACGGGTTTGGAGCAATGCGATGACAGAGTTCATGGTTCATATTGATTTCAAGGAGCATGGATCTTTGTGATGACAAGGGCATGAAGCAATGTGATCCCAAGATGCATGGAGGATCGTGATGACAATGGTAATGGAGGAATATGATGACAAGCGCATGGAGCATTGTGATGAAAAGGCCATGTAGCGTTTTGCTGACAAAGGCATGGAGCATTGTGATGACAAGTGTCATGGAGCACTGTGATGACAAACATCACGTAGCATTGTGATTACAGGGGTCATGGAGCATTGGGATGACACGGCCAAGGATCATTGTCTTGACAAGTGTTATGGAGAATTTTGATGACAAGAGTGCCGGATCATTGTGTTGTCAGGTGTCATGGAGAGTTGTGATGACAGTGGTCATGGAGCATTGTGATGACAAGGGTCATGGAGCATTGTGATCATAAGGTCATGGAGCATTGGGTTGAAAATATTCATGGAGTATTGTGATGAGTGTTGTCATGGAGCATTGTTATGACGGGTGTAATGGATCATTGTGATGAAAAGGGCATGGAACATAGGTCTATAAAATTTCATGGATTATTCTGATGACAGTGGGTATGGAGCATTGTGATGACAAGGGCTCGGAACACTGTGATACATGGGTCATGGAGGATTGTAATGACATGGGCATGGAGCAGTGTGATGAGAAGGGCATCGAGAATTGTGATGACAAGCGTCATGGAGCTTTGTGATGACAAGGACATGGAGCAATATGATGAGACGTTTCAGGGAGCATGTGATGACAATGGCATGGAGCATTGTGATGCCAAGGGTCATGGAGCTGTGTGATAACAAATGTCATGGAGGAGTTTGATGACAAGGGCATGGTGCATTGTGATGAGAAGGGCAGGGAGCATTGTGATGACAGGAGTTATGGAACATTGTGATGTCAGGGCCCATGGAGAATTATGATGATATGGGCATGGAGGATGGTGATGACAGGTGTCATGGAACAGTGTGAGATGACAAGTGTTTTGAGCATTGTGATGACAAACATCTTGGATCATTGAGATGACAAGGGCATGGAGTAGTGTGATGACAGGCATCATGGAGCATTGTGATGAGTGTGTTATGGAACATTGTGATCACAAGGGTTTGGAGCATAGTGATGACAGAGGTCATGGATCATGTTGATTTCAAAGAGCATGGAACATTGTGATGACAAGGGCATGAAGCAATATGATCCCAAGTTTCAGGGAGGATTGTTATGACAATGGTAATGGAGTATTGTGATGAGAATCACATGGAGCACCGTGATGACAAGGTCATGTAGCATTTTGCTGACAAAGGCATGGAGCATTGTGATGACAAGTGTCATGGAACATTGTGATAACAGGGGTCATAGAGCATTAGGATGGCAAGAGCATGGAACATTTTGATGAGAAGAGTCATGGAGCATTTTGATGACAAGAGCCTCAGATCATTGTGTTGTCAGGGGCCATTGAGCGTTGTGATGACAGTGGTCATGTAGGATTGGGCTGAAAATGTTCTTGGAGCATTGTGAACACAAGGGAATGGAGCATTGTGGTGACAATATCGTGGAGAATTGTGATGAGATGACCATGTAGTCTTTTGATGACCAGTCTCATGGTGCAAGCTGATGGAAAGGGGCATGGAGCATTGTGATTACAGTTGTCTTGGAGCATTGTGATGACAAGAGCATGGAACATTGTGATGAGAAGTCCATGGAACATTCTGATGACCTGCATCATGGAGCTTTGCGATGACAATGGCAAGAGGCATTGTGATTAGAGGGATCTTGGAGCATTGTGATGAAAAGGGCATGGATCATTGTGATGACAAAGGCATGGAGCCTTGTCATGACAGGGTTCAAGGAGCATACTGACAACAAGTGTCAGGGAGCATTGTGATGACAAGTGTCATGGAGCACTCTGATGACAAGCGTCATGGAGCCTTGTGATAACCGGGGTCTTGGAGCATTGTGATGAAAAGTGAATGCATCATTGTGATGAAACAGGCATGGTGCCTTGTCATGACAGGGTTCAAGGAGCACCCTGACGACAAGTGTCAGGGAGCATTGTGATGAAAAGTGTATTGAGCATTGTGATGACAAAGGTCATGGAGCATTGTGATGAGAAGTCCATGGATAATTGTGATGACGAGCGTCATGGGGCGTTGTGATGACAAGTGTTATGGAACATTGTGATCACAAGGGTTTGGAGCATTGTGATGACAGAGGCCATGGAGCATTTTGATTTCATTGTGAAGAGAAAATCATGAAGCATTATGATGAAGGGCATGGTGCATTGTGATGATAGCGTTCATGGAGCACTGAGATGAAAAGTGTCATGGAGCATTGTTATGACAGGGGTCTTGGAGCATTGTGATGACAAGGGCATGGAGCATTGTGATGAGAAGGCCAAGGAGAATACTGATGACATGCGTCATGGAGTTTCGTGATGACCAGGGCATAGAGCATTTTGATTACAGGGGTCTTGTGGCATTGAGATGAAAAGGGACATGGATCATAGTGATTACAGGGGTAATGGAGCATTGTGATGACAAGTGAATCGAGCATTGTGATGAAAAAGGCATGGATCCTATTCATGACAGGATTCAAGGAGCATTCCGAAGACAACTGTCAGGGAGCATTGTGATGACTAGTCTATTGAGCATTGTGATGACAAAGGTCATGGAGCACTGAGATGACAAGGGCATGGAGTATTGTGATGACAGGCTTCATGGAGCGTTGTGATGACAAGTGTTATGGAACATTGTGATCACACGGGTTTGGAGCAATGCGATGACAGAGTTCATGGTTCATATTGATTTCAAGGAGCATGGATCTTTGTGATGACAAGGGCATGAAGCAATGTGATCCCAAGATGCATGGAGGATCGTGATGACAATGGTAATGGAGGAATATGATGACAAGCGCATGGAGCATTGTGATGAAAAGGCCATGTAGCGTTTTGCTGACAAAGGCATGGAGCATTGTGATGACAAGTGTCATGGAGCACTGTGATGACAAACATCACGTAGCATTGTGATTACAGGGGTCATGGAGCATTGGGATGACACGGCCAAGGATCATTGTGTTGACAAGTGTTATGGAGAATTTTGATGACAAGAGTGCCGGATCATTGTGTTGTCAGGTGTCATGGAGCGTTGTGATGACAGTGGTCATGGAGCATTGGGATGACAAGGGTCATGGAGCATTGTGATCATAAGGTCATGGAGCATTGGGTTGAAAATATTCATGGAGTATTGTGATGAGTGTTGTCATGGAGCATTGTTATGACGGGTGTAATGGATCATTGTGATGAAAAGGGCATGGAACATAGGTCTCTAAAATTTCATGGATTATTGTGATGACAGTGGGTATGGAGCATTGTGATGACAAGGGCTCGGAACACTGTGATACATGGGTCATGGAGGATTGTAATGACATGGGCATGGAGCATTGTGATGAGAAGGGCATCGAGAATTGTGATGACAAGCGTCATGGAGCTTTGTGATGACAAGGACATGGAGCAATATGATGAGACGTTTCAGGGAGCATGTGATGACAATGGCATGGAGCATTGTGATGCCAAGGGTCATGGAGCTGTGTGATAACAAATGTCATGGAGGAGTTTGATGACAAGGGCATGGTGCATTGTGATGAGAAGGGCAGGGAGCATTGTGATGACAGGTGTTATGGAACATTGTGATCTCAGGGCTCATGGAGCATTATGATGATATGGGCATGGAGCATGGTGATGACAGGTGTCATGGAACAGTGTGAGATGACAAGTGTTTTGAGCATTGTGATGACAAACATCTTGGATCATTGAGATGACAAGGGCATGGAGTAGTGTGATGACAGGCATCATGGAGCATTGTGATGAGTGTGTTATGGAACATTGTGATCACAAGGGTTTGGAGCATAGTGATGACAGAGGTCATGGATCATGTTGATTTCAAGGAGCATGGAACATTGTGATGACAAGGGCATGAAGCAATATGATCCCAAGTTTCAGGGAGGATTGTTATGACAATGGTAATGGAGTATTGTGATGAGAATCACATGGAGCACCGTGATGACAAGGTCATGTAGCATTTTGCTGACAAAGGCATGGAGCATTGTGATGACAAGTGTCATGGAACATTGTGATAACAGGGGTCATAGAGCATTAGGATGGCAAGAGCATGGAACATTTTGATGAGAAGAGTCATGGAGCATTTTGATGACAAGAGCCTCAGATCATTGTGTTGTCAGGGGCCATTGAGCGTTGTGATGACAGTGGTCATGTAGGATTGGGCTGAAAATGTTCTTGGAGCATTGTGAACACAAGGGAATGGAGCATTGTGGTGACAATATCGTGGAGCATTGTGATGAGATGACCATGGAGTCTTTTGATGACAAGTCTCATGGTGCAAGCTGATGGAAAGGGGCATGGAGCATTGTGATTACAGTTGTCTTGGAGCATTGTGATGACAAGAGCATGGAGCATTGTGATGAGAAGTCCATGGAACTTTCTGATGACCTGCATCATGGAGCTTTGCGATGACAATGGCAAGAGGCATTGTGATTAGAGGGATCTTGGAGCATTGTGATGAAAAGGGCATGGATCATTGTGATGACAAAGGCATGGAGCCTCGTCATGACAGGGTTCAAGGAGCATACTGACAACAAGTGTCAGGGAGCATTGTGATGACAAGTGTCATGGAGCACTCTGATGACAAGCGTCATGGAGCCTTGTGATAACCGGGGTCTTGGAGCATTGTGATGAAAAGTGAATGCATCATTGTGATGAAACAGGCATGGTGCCTTGTCATGACAGGGTTCAAGGAGCACCCTGACGACAAGTGTCAGGGAGCATTGTGATGAAAAGTGTATTGAGCATTGTGATGACAAAGGTCATGGAGCATTGTGATGAGAAGTCCATGGATAATTGGGATGACGAGCGTCATGGGGCGTTGTGATGACAAGTGTTATGGAACATTGTGATCACAAGGGTTTGGAGCATTGTGATGACAGAGGCCATGGAGCATTTTGATTTCATTGTGAAGAGAAAATCATGAAGCATTATGATGAAGGGCATGGTGCATTGTGATGATAGAGTTCATGGAGCACTGAGATGAAAAGTGTCATGGAGCATTGTTATGACAGGGGTCTTGGAGCATTGTGATGACAAGGGCATGGAGCATTGTGATGAGAAGGCCAAGGAGAATACTGATGACATGCGTCATGGAGTTTCGTGATGACCAGGGCATAGAGCATTTTGATTACAGGGGTCTTGGAGCATTGAGATGAAATGAGGCATGGAGCATTGTCATTACAGGGGTAATGGAGCATTGTGATGACAAGTGAATCGAGCATTGTGATGAAAAAGGCATGGATCCTATTCATGACAGGATTCAAGGAGCATTCCGAAGACAACTGTCAGGGAGCATTGTGATGACAAGTCTATTGAGCATTGTGATGACAAAGGTCATGGAGCACTGAGATGACAAGGGCATGGAGTATTGTGATGACAGGCTTCATGGAGCGTTGTGATGACAAGTGTTATGGAACATTGTGATCACACGGGTTTGGAGCAATGCGATGACAGAGTTCATGGTTCATATTGATTTCAAGGAGCATGGATCTTTGTGATGACAAGGGCATGAAGCAATGTGATCCCAAGATGCATGGAGGATCGTGATGACAATGGTAATGGAGGAATATGATGACAAGCGCATGGAGCATTGTGATGAAAAGGCCATGTAGCGTTTTGCTGACAAAGGCATGGAGCATTGTGATGACAAGTGTCATGGAGCACTGTGATGACAAACATCACGTAGCATTGTGATTACAGGGGTCATGGAGCATTGGGATGACACGGCCAAGGATCATTGTGTTGACAAGTGTTATGGAGAATTTTGATGACAAGAGTGCCGGATCATTGTGTTGTCAGGTGTCATGGAGCGTTGTGATGACAGTGGTCATGGAGCATTGGGATGACAAGGGTCATGGAGCATTGTGATCATAAGGTCATGGAGCATTGGGTTGAAAATGTTCATGGAGTATTGTGATGAGTGTTGTCATGGAGCATTGTTATGACGGGTGTAATGGATCATTGTGATGAAAAGGGCATGGAACATAGGTCTATAAAATTTCATGGATTATTGTGATGACAGTGGGTATGGAGCATTGTGATGACAAGGGCTCGGAACACTGTGATACATGGGTCATGGAGGATTGTAATGACATGGGCATGGAGCAGTGTGATGAGAAGGGCATCGAGAATTGTGATGACAAGCGTCATGGAGCTTTGTGATGACAAGGACATGGAGCAATATGATGAGACGTTTCAGGGAGCATGTGATGACAATGGCATGGAGCATTGTGATGCCAAGGGTCATGGAGCTGTGTGATAACAAATGTCATGGAGGAGTTTGATGACAAGGGCATGGTGCATTGTGATGAGAAGGCCTGGGAGCATTGTGATGACAGGAGTTATGGAACATTGTGATGTCAGGGCCCATGGAGCATTATGATGATATGGGCATGGAGCATGGTGATGACAGGTGTCATGGAACAGTGTGAGATGACAAGTGTTTTGAGCATTGTGATGACAAACATCTTGGATCATTGAGATGACAAGGGCATGGAGTAGTGTGATGACAGGCATCATGGAGCATTGTGATGAGTGTGTTATCGAACATTGTGATCACAAGGGTTTGGAGCATAGTGATGACAGAGGTCATGGATCATGTTGATTTCAAAGAGCATGGAACATTGTGATGACAAGGGCATGAAGCAATATGATCCCAAGTTTCAGGGAGGATTGTTATGACAATGGTAATGGAGTATTGTGATGAGAATCACATGGAGCACCGTGATGACAAGGTCATGTAGCATTTTGCTGACAAAGGCATGGAGCATTGTGATGACAAGTGTCATGGAACATTGTGATAACAGGGGTCATAGAGCATTAGGATGGCAAGAGCATGGAAAATTTTGATGAGAAGAGTCATGGAGCATTTTGATGACAAGAGCGTCAGATCATTGTGTTGTCAGGGGCCATTGAGCGTTGTGATGACAGTGGTCATGTAGGATTGGGCTGAAAATGTTCTTGGAGCATTGTGAACACAAGGGAATGGAGCATTGTGGTGACAATATCGTGGAGCATTGTGATGAGATGACCATGGAGTCTTTTGATGACAAGTCTCATGGTGCAAGCTGATGGAAAGGGGCATGGAGCATTGTGATTACAGTTGTCTTGGAGCATTGTGATGACAAGAGCATGGAGCATTGTGATGAGAAGTCCATGGAACATTCTGATGACATGCATCATGGAGCTTTGCGATGACAATGGCAAGAGGCATTGTGATTAGAGGGATCTTGGAGCATTGTGATGAAAAGGGCATGGATCATTGTGATGACAAAGGCATGGAGCCTCGTCATGACAGGGTTCAAGGAGCATACTGACAACAAGTGTCAGGGAGCATTGTGATGACAAGTGTCATGGAGCACTCTGATGACAAGCGTCATGGAGCCTTGTGATAACCGGGGTCTTGGAGCATTGTGATGAAAAGTGAATGCCTCATTGTGATGAAACAGGCATGGTGCCTTGTCATGACAGGGTTCAAGGAGCACCCTGACGACAAGTGTCAGGGAGCATTGTGATGAAAAGTGTATTGAGCATTGTGATGACAAAGGTCATGGAGCATTGTGATGAGAAGTCCATGGATAATTGGGATGACGAGCGTCATGGGGCGTTGTGATGACAAGTGTTATGGAACATTGTGATCACAAGGGTTTGGAGCATTGTGATGACAGAGGCCATGGAGCATTTTGATTTCATTGTGAAGAGAAAATCATGAAGCATTATGATGAAGGGCATGGTGCATTGTGATGATAGCGTTCATGGAGCACTGAGATGAAAAGTGTCATGGAGCATTGTTATGACAGGGGTCTTGGAGCATTGTGATGACAAGGGCATGGAGCATTGTGATGAGAAGGCCAAGGAGAATACTGATGACATGTGTCATGGAGTTTCGTGATGACCAGGGCATAGAGCATTTTGATTACAGGGGTCTTGTGGCATTGAGATGAAAAGGGACATGGAGCATTGTGATTACAGGGGTAATGGAGCATTGTGATGACAAGTGAATCGAGCATTGTGATGAAAAAGGCATGGATCCTATTCATGACAGGATTCAAGGAGCATTCCGAAGACAACTGTCAGGGAGCATTGTGATGACAAGTCTATTGAGCATTGTGATGACAAAGGTCATGGAGCACTGAGATGACAAGGGCATGGAGTATTGTGATGACAGGCTTCATGGAGCGTTGTGATGACAAGTGTTATGGAACATTGTGATCACACGGGTTTGGAGCAATGCGATGACAGAGTTCATGGTTCATATTGATTTCAAGGAGCATGGATCTTTGTGATGACAAGGGCATGAAGCAATGTGATCCCAAGATGCATGGAGGATCGTGATGACAATGGTAATGGAGGAATATGATGACAAGCGCATGGAGCATTGTGATGAAAAGGCCATGTAGCGTTTTGCTGACAAAGGCATGGAGCATTGTGATGACAAGTGTCATGGAGCACTGTGATGACAAACATCACGTAGCATTGTGATTACAGGGGTCATGGAGCATTGGGATGACACGGCCAAGGATCATTGTGTTGACAAGTGTTATGGAGAATTTTGATGACAAGAGTGCCGGATCATTGTGTTGTCAGGTGTCATGGAGCGTTGTGATGACAGTGGTCATGGAGCATTGGGATGACAAGGGTCATGGAGCATTGTGATCATAAGGTCATGGAGCATTGGGTTGAAAATATTCATGGAGTATTGTGATGAGTGTTGTCATGGAGCATTGTTATGACGGGTGTAATGGATCATTGTGATGAAAAGGGCATGGAACATAGGTCTCTAAAATTTCATGGATTATTGTGATGACAGTGGGTATGGAGCATTGTGATGACAAGGGCTCGGAACACTGTGATACATGGGTCATGGAGGATTGTAATGACATGGGCATGGAGCATTGTGATGAGAAGGGCATCGAGAATTGTGATGACAAGCGTCATGGAGCTTTGTGATGACAAGGACATGGAGCAATATGATGAGACGTTTCAGGGAGCATGTGATGACAATGGCATGGAGCATTGTGATGCCAAGGGTCATGGAGCTGTGTGATAACAAATGTCATGGAGGAGTTTGATGACAAGGGCATGGTGCATTGTGATGAGAAGGGCAGGGAGCATTGTGATGACAGGTGTTATGGAACATTGTGATCTCAGGGCTCATGGAGCATTATGATGATATGGGCATGGAGCATGGTGATGACAGGTGTCATGGAACAGTGTGAGATGACAAGTGTTTTGAGCATTGTGATGACAAACATCTTGGATCATTGAGATGACAAGGGCATGGAGTAGTGTGATGACAGGCATCATGGAGCATTGTGATGAGTGTGTTATGGAACATTGTGATCACAAGGGTTTGGAGCATAGTGATGACAGAGGTCATGGATCATGTTGATTTCAAGGAGCATGGAACATTGTGATGACAAGGGCATGAAGCAATATGATCCCAAGTTTCAGGGAGGATTGTTATGACAATGGTAATGGAGTATTGTGATGAGAATCACATGGAGCACCGTGATGACAAGGTCATGTAGCATTTTGCTGACAAAGGCATGGAGCATTGTGATGACAAGTGTCATGGAACATTGTGATAACAGGGGTCATAGAGCATTAGGATGGCAAGAGCATGGAACATTTTGATGAGAAGAGTCATGGAGCATTTTGATGACAAGAGCCTCAGATCATTGTGTTGTCAGGGGCCATTGAGCGTTGTGATGACAGTGGTCATGTAGGATTGGGCTGAAAATGTTCTTGGAGCATTGTGAACACAAGGGAATGGAGCATTGTGGTGACAATATCGTGGAGCATTGTGATGAGATGACCATGGAGTCTTTTGATGACAAGTCTCATGGTGCAAGCTGATGGAAAGGGGCATGGAGCATTGTGATTACAGTTGTCTTGGAGCATTGTGATGACAAGAGCATGGAGCATTGTGATGAGAAGTCCATGGAACTTTCTGATGACCTGCATCATGGAGCTTTGCGATGACAATGGCAAGAGGCATTGTGATTAGAGGGATCTTGGAGCATTGTGATGAAAAGGGCATGGATCATTGTGATGACAAAGGCATGGAGCCTCGTCATGACAGGGTTCAAGGAGCATACTGACAACAAGTGTCAGGGAGCATTGTGATGACAAGTGTCATGGAGCACTCTGATGACAAGCGTCATGGAGCCTTGTGATAACCGGGGTCTTGGAGCATTGTGATGAAAAGTGAATGCATCATTGTGATGAAACAGGCATGGTGCCTTGTCATGACAGGGTTCAAGGAGCACCCTGACGACAAATGTCAGGGAGCATTGTGATGAAAAGTGTATTGAGCATTGTGATGACAAAGGTCATGGAGCATTGTGATGAGAAGTCCATGGATAATTGGGATGACGAGCGTCATGGGGCGTTGTGATGACAAGTGTTATGGAACATTGTGATCACAAGGGTTTGGAGCATTGTGATGACAGAGGCCATGGAGCATTTTGATTTCATTGTGAAGAGAAAATCATGAAGCATTATGATGAAGGGCATGGTGCATTGTGATGATAGTGTTCATGGAGCACTGAGATGAAAAGTGTCATGGAGCATTGTTATGACAGGGGTCTTGGAGCATTGTGATGACAAGGGCATGGAGCATTGTGATGAGAAGGCCAAGGAGAATACTGATGACATGCGTCATGGAGTTTCGTGATGACCAGGGCATAGAGCATTTTGATTACAGGGGTCTTGGAGCATTGAGATGAAATGAGGCATGGAGCATTGTCATTACAGGGGTAATGGAGCATTGTGATGACAAGTGAATCGAGCATTGTGATGAAAAAGGCATGGATCCTATTCATGACAGGATTCAAGGAGCATTCCGAAGACAACTGTCAGGGAGCATTGTGATGACAAGTGTATTGAGCATTGTGATGACAAAGGTCATGGAGCATTGAGATGACAAGGGCATGGAGTATTGTGATGACAGGCTTCATGGAGCGTTTTGATGACAAGTGTTATGGAACATTGTGATCACACGGGTTTGGAGCAATGCGATGACAGAGTTCATGGTTCATATTGATTTCAAGGAGCATGGATCTTTGTGATGACAAGGGCATGAAGCAATGTGATCCCAAGATGCATGGAGGATCGTGATGACAATGGTAATGGAGGAATATGATGACAAGCGCATGGAGCATTGTGATGAAAAGGCCATGTAGCGTTTTGCTGACAAAGGCATGGAGCATTGTGATGACAAGTGTCATGGAGCACTGTGATGACAAACATCACGTAGCATTGTGATTACAGGGGTCATGGAGCATTGGGATGACACGGCCAAGGATCATTGTGTTGACAAGTGTTATGGAGAATTTTGATGACAAGAGTGCCGGATCATTGTGTTGTCAGGTGTCATGGAGCGTTGTGATGACAGTGGTCATGGAGCATTGGGATGACAAGGGTCATGGAGCATTGTGATCATAAGGTCATGGAGCATTGGGTTGAAAATGTTCATGGAGTATTGTGATGAGTGTTGTCATGGAGCATTGTTATGACGGGTGTAATGGATCATTGTGATGAAAAGGGCATGGAACATAGGTCTATAAAATTTCATGGATTATTGTGATGACAGTGGGTATGGAGCATTGTGATGACAAGGGCTCGGAACACTGTGATACATGGGTCATGGAGGATTGTAATGACATGGGCATGGAGCATTGTGATGAGAAAGGCATCGAGAATTGTGATGACAAGCGTCATGGAGATTTGTGATGACAAGGACATGGAGCAATATGATGAGACGTTTCAGGGAGCATGTGATGACAATGGCATGGAGCATTGTGATGCCAAGGGTCATGGAGCTGTGTGATAACAAATGTCATGGAGGAGTTTGATGACAAGGGCATGGTGCATTGTGATGAGAAGGGCAGGGAGCATTGTGATGACAGGTGTTATGGAACATTGTGATGTCAGGGCTCATGGAGCATTATGATGATATGGGCATGGAGCATGGTGATGACAGGTGTCATGGAACAGTGTGAGATGACAAGTGTTTTGAGCATTGTGATGACAAACATCTTGGATCATTGAGATGACAAGGGCATGGAGTAGTGTGATGACAGGCATCATGGAGCATTGTGATGAGTGTGTTATGGAACATTGTGATCACAAGGGTTTGGAGCATAGTGATGACAGAGGTCATGGATCATGTTGATTTCAAGGAGCATGGAACATTGTGATGACAAGGGCATGAAGCAATATGATCCCAAGTTTCAGGGAGGATTGTTATGACAATGGTAATGGAGTATTGTGATGAGAATCACATGGAGCACCGTGATGACAAGGTCATGTAGCATTTTGCTGACAAAGGCATGGAGCATTGTGATGACAAGTGTCATGGAACATTGTGATAACAGGGGTCATAGAGCATTAGGATGGCAAGAGCATGGAAAATTTTGATGAGAAGAGTCATGGAGCATTTTGATGAAAGGAGCCTCAGATCATTGTGTTGTCAGGGGCCATTGAGCGTTGTGATGACAGTGGTCATGTAGGATTGGGCTGAAAATGTTCTTGGAGCATTGTGAACACAAGGGAATGGAGCATTGTGATGACAATATCGTGGAGCATTGTGATGAGATGACCATGGAGTCTTTTGATGACAAGTCTCATGGTGCAAGCTGATGGAAAGGGGCATGGAGCATTGTGATTACAGTTGTCTTGGAGCATTGTGATGACAAGAGCATGGAACATTGTGATGAGAAGTCCATGGAACATTCTGATGACCTGCATCATGGAGCTTTGCGATGACAATGGCAAGAGGCATTGTGATTAGAGGGATCTTGGAGCATTGTGATGAAAAGGGCATGGATCATTGTGATGACAAAGGCATGGAGCCTTGTTATGACAGGGTTCAAGGAGCATACTGACAACAAGTGTCAGGGAGCATTGTGATGACAAGTGTCATGGAGCACTCTGATGACAAGCGTCATGGAGCCTTGTGATAACCGGGGTCTTGGAGCATTGTGATGAAAAGTGAATGCATCATTGTGATGAAAAAGGCATGGTGCCTTGTCATGACAGGGTTCAAGGAGCACCCTGACGACAAGTGTCAGGGAGCATTGTGATGAAAAGTGTATTGAGCATTGTGATGACAAAGGTCATGGAGCATTGTGATGAGAAGTCCATGGATAATTGGGATGACGAGCGTCATGGGGCGTTGTGATGACAAGTGTTATGGAACATTGTGATCACAAGTGTTTGGAGCATTGTGATGACAGAGGCCATGGAGCATTTTGATTTCATTGTGAAGAGAAAATCATGAAGCATTATGATGAAGGGCATGGTGCATTGTGATGATAGCGTTCATGGAGCACTGAGATGAAAAGTGTCATGGAGCATTGTTATGACAGGGGTCTTGGAGCATTGTGATGACAAGGGCATGGAGCATTGTGATGAGAAGGCCAAGGAGAATACTGATGACATGCGTCATGGAGTTTCGTGATGACCAGGGCATAGAGCATTTTGATTACAGGGGTCTTGGAGCATTGAGATGAAAAGGGACATGGAGCATTGTGATTACAGGGGTAATGGAGCATTGTGATGAAAAGTGAATCGAGCATTGTGATGAAAAAGGCATGGATCCTATTCATGACAGGATTCAAGGAGCATTCCGAAGACAACTGTCAGGGAGCATTGTGATGACAAGTCTATTGAGCATT
Source organism: Mesoplodon densirostris (assembly GCF_025265405.1). Lineage (NCBI taxonomy): Eukaryota > Metazoa > Chordata > Mammalia > Artiodactyla > Ziphiidae > Mesoplodon > Mesoplodon densirostris. The sequence continues at coordinate 7,655,960 of NC_082682.1, forward strand.
GTGATGTCAAATGTCATGGAGCATTGAGATGACAAGGACATGGAGTATTGTGATGACAGGCTTCATGGAGCGTTGTGATGACAAGTGTTATGGAGCATTGTGATCACACGGGTTTGGAGCAATGCGATGACAGAGTTCATGGTTCATATTGATTTCAAGGAGCATGAATCTTTGTGATGACAAGGGCATGAAGCAATGTGATCCCAAGATGCATGGAGGATCGTGATGACAATGGTAATGGAGGAATATGATGACAAGCGCATGGAGCATTGTGATGAAAAGGCCATGTAGCGTTTTGCTGACAAAGGCATGGAGCATTGTGATGACAAGTGTCATGGAGCACTGTGATGACAAACATCACGTAGCATTGTGATTACAGGGGTCATGGAGCATTGGGATGACACGGCCAGGGATCATTGTGTTGACAAGTGTTATGGAGAATTTTGATGACAAGAGTGCCGGATCATTGTGTTGTCAGGTGTCATGGAGCGTTGTGATGACAGTGGTCATGGAGCATTGGGATGACAAGGGTCATGGAGCATTGTGATCATAAGGTCATGGAGCATTGGGTTGAAAATATTCATGGAGTATTGTGATGAGTGTTGTCATGGAGCATTGTTATGACGGGTGTAATGGATCATTGTAATGAAAAGGGCATGGAACATAGGTCTATAAAATTTCATGGATTATTGTGATGACAGTGGGTATGGAACATTGTGATGACAAGGGCTCGGAACACTGTGATACATGGGTCATGGAGGATTGTAATGACATGGGCATGGAGCATTGTGATGAGAAGGGCATCGAGAATTGTGATGACAAGCGTCATGGAGCTTTGTGATGACAAGGACATGGAGCAATATGATGAGACGTTTCAGGGAGCATGTGATGACAATGGCATGGAGCATTGTGATGCCAAGGGTCATGGAGCTGTGTGATAACAAATGTCATGGAGGAGTTTGATGACAAGGGCATGGTGCATTGTGATGAGAAGGGCAGGGAGCATTGTGATGACAGGTGTTATGGAACATTGTGATGTCAGGGCTCATGGAGCATTATGATGATATGGGCATGGAGCATGGTGATGACAGGTGTCATGGAACAGTGTGAGATGACAAGTGTTTTGAGCATTGTGATGACAAACATCTTGGATCATTGAGATGACAAGGGCATGGAGTAGTGTGATGACAGGCATCATGGAGCATTGTGATGAGTGTGTTATGGAACATTGTGATCACAAGGGTTTGGAGCATAGTGATGACAGAGGTCATGGATCATGTTGATTTCAAGGAGCATGGAACATTGTGATGACAAGGGCATGAAGCAATATGATCCCAAGTTTCAGGGAGGATTGTTATGACAATGGTAATGGAGTATTGTGATGAGAATCACATGGAGCACCGTGATGACAAGGTCATGTAGCATTTTGCTGACAAAGGCATGGAGCATTGTGATGACAAGTGTCATGGAACATTGTGATAACAGGGGTCATAGAGCATTAGGATGGCAAGAGCATGGAACATTTTGATGAGAAGAGTCATGGAGCATTTTGATGACAAGAGCCTCAGATCATTGTGTTGTCAGGGGCCATTGAGCGTTGTGATGACAGTGGTCATGTAGGATTGGGCTGAAAATGTTCTTGGAGCATTGTGAACACAAGGGAATGGAGCATTGTGGTGACAATATCGTGGAGCATTGTGATGAGATGACCATGGAGTCTTTTGATGACAAGTCTCATGGTGCAAGCTGATGGAAAGGGGCATGGAGCATTGTGATTACAGTTGTCTTGGAGCATTGTGATGACAAGAGCATGGAGCATTGTGATGAGAAGTCCATGGAAATTTCTGATGACCTGCATCATGGAGCTTTGCGATGACAATGGCAAGAGGCATTGTGATTAGAGGGATCTTGGAGCATTGTGATGAAAAGGGCATGGATCATTGTGATGACAAAGGCATGGAGCCTCGTCATGACAGGGTTCAAGGAGCATACTGACAACAAGTGTCAGGGAGCATTGTGATGACAAGTGTCATGGAGCACTCTGATGACAAGCGTCATGGAGCCTTGTGATAACCGGGGTCTTGGAGCATTGTGATGAAAAGTGAATGCATCATTGTGATGAAACAGGCATGGTGCCTTGTCATGACAGGGTTCAAGGAGCACCCTGACGACAAGTGTCAGGGAGCATTGTGATGAAAAGTGTATTGAGCATTGTGATGACAAAGGTCATGGAGCATTGTGATGAGAAGTCCATGGATAATTGGGATGACGAGCGTCATGGGGCGTTGTGATGACAAGTGTTATGGAACATTGTGATCACAAGGGTTTGGAGCATTGTGATGACAGAGGCCATGGAGCATTTTGATTTCATTGTGAAGAGAAAATCATGAAGCATTATGATGAAGGGCATGATGCATTGTGATGATAGTGTTCATGGAGCACTGAGATGAAAAGTGTCATGGAGCATTGTTATGACAGGGGTCTTGGAGCATTGTGATGACAAGGGCATGGAGCATTGTAATGAGAAGGCCAAGGAGAATACTGATGACATGCGTCATGGAGTTTCGTGATGACCAGGGCATAGAGCATTTTGATTACAGGGGTCTTGGAGCATTGACATGAAATGAGGCATGGAGCATTGTCATTACAGGGGTAATGGAGCATTGTGATGACAAGTGAATCGAGCATTGTGATGAAAAAGGCATGGATCCTATTCATGACAGGATTCAAGGAGCATTCCGAAGACAACTGTCAGGGAGCATTGTGATGACAAGTGTATTGAGCATTGTGATGACAAAGGTCATGGAGCATTGAGATGACAAGGGCATGGAGTATTGTGATGACAGGCTTCATGGAGCGTTGTGATGACAAGTGTTATGGAACATTGTGATCACACGGGTTTGGAGCAATGCGATGACAGAGTTCATGGTTCATATTGATTTCAAGGAGCATGGATCTTTGTGATGACAAGGGCATGAAGCAATGTGATCCCAAGATGCATGGAGGATCGTGATGACAATGGTAATGGAGGAATATGATGACAAGCGCATGGAGCATTGTGATGAAAAGGCCATGTAGCGTTTTGCTGACAAAGGCATGGAGCATTGTGATGACAAGTGTCATGGAGCACTGTGATGACAAACATCACGTAGCATTGTGATTACAGGGGTCATGGAGCATTGGGATGACACAGCCAAGGATCATTGTGTTGACAAGTGTTATGGAGAATTTTGATGACAAGAGTGCCGGATCATTGTGTTGTCAGGTGTCATGGAGCGTTGTGATGACAGTGGTCATGGAGCATTGGGATGACAAGGGTCATGGAGCATTGTGATCATAAGGTCATGGAGCATTGGGTTGAAAATGTTCATGGAGTATTGTGATGAGTGTTGTCATGGAGCATTGTTATGACGGGTGTAATGGATCATTGTGATGAAAAGGGCATGGAACATAGGTCTATAAAATTTCATGGATTATTGTGATGAAAGTGGGTATGGAGCATTGTGATGACAAGGGCTCGGAACACTGTGATACATGGGTCATGGAGGATTGTAATGACATGGGCATGGAGCATTGTGATGAGAAAGGCATCGAGAATTGTGATGACAAGCGTCATGGAGATTTGTGATGACAAGGACATGGAGCAATATGATGAGACGTTTCAGGGAGCATGTGATGACAATGGCATGGAGCATTGTGATGCCAAGGGTCATGGAGCTGTGTGATAACAAATGTCATGGAGGAGTTTGATGACAAGGGCATGGTGCATTGTGATGAGAAGGGCAGGGAGCATTGTGATGACAGGTGTTATGGAACATTGTGATGTCAGGGCTCATGGAGCATTATGATGATATGGGCATGGAGCATGGTGATGACAGGTGTCATGGAACAGTGTGAGATGACAAGTGTTTTGAGCATTGTGATGACAAACATCTTGGTCATTGAGATGACAAGGGCATGGAGTAGTGTGATGACAGGCATCATGGAGCATTGTGATGAGTGTGTTATGGAACATTGTGATCACAAGGGTTTGGAGCATAGTGATGACAGAGGTCATGGATCATGTTGATTTCAAGGAGCATGGAATATTGTGATGACAAGGGCATGAAGCAATATGATCCCAAGTTTCAGGGAGGATTGTTATGACAATGGTAATGGAGTATTGTGATGAGAATCACATGGAGCACCGTGATGACAAGGTCATGTAGCATTTTGCTGACAAAGGCATGGAGCATTGTGATGACAAGTGTCATGGAACATTGTGATAACAGGGGTCATAGAGCATTAGGATGGCAAGAGCATGGAAAATTTTGATGAGAAGAGTCATGGAGCATTTTGATGAAAGGAGCCTCAGATCATTGTGTTGTCAGGGGCCATTGAGCGTTGTGATGACAGTGGTCATGTAGGATTGGGCTGAAAATGTTCTTGGAGCATTGTGAACACAAGGGAATGGAGCATTGTGATGACAATATCGTGGAGCATTGTGATGAGATGACCATGGAGTCTTTTGATGACAAGTCTCATGGTGCAAGCTGATGGAAAGGGGCATGGAGCATTGTGATTACAGTTGTCTTGGAGCATTGTGATGACAAGAGCATGGAGCATTGTGATGAGAAGTCCATGGAACTTTCTGATGACCTGCATCATGGAGCTTTGCGATGACAATGGCAAGAGGCATTGTGATTAGAGGGATCTTGGAGCATTGTGATGAAAACGGCATGGATCATTGTGATGACAAAGGCATGGAGCCTCGTCATGACAGGGTTCAAGGAGCATACTGACAACAAGTGTCAGGGAGCATTGTGATGACAAGTGTCATGGAGCACTCTGATGACAAGCGTCATGGAGCCTTGTGATAACCGGGGTCTTGGAGCATTGTGATGAAAAGTGAATGCATCATTGTGATGAAACAGGCATGGTGCCTTGTCATGACAGGGTTCAAGGAGCACCCTGACGACAAGTGTCAGGGAGCATTGTGATGAAAAGTGTATTGAGCATTGTGATGACAAAGGTCATGGAGCATTGTGATGAGAAGTCCATGGATAATTGGGATGACGAGCGTCATGGGGCGTTGTGATGACAAGTGTTATGGAACATTGTGATCACAAGGGTTTGGAGCATTGTGATGACAGAGGCCATGGAGTATTTTGATTTCATTGTGAAGAGAAAATCATGAAGCATTATGATGAAGGGCATGATGCATTGTGATGATAGTGTTCATGGAGCACTGAGATGAAAAGTGTCATGGAGCATTGTTATGACAGGGGTCTTGGAGCATTGTGATGACAAGGGCATGGAGCATTGTGATGAGAAGGCCAAGGAGAATACTGATGACATGCGTCATGGAGTTTCGTGATGACCAGGGCATAGAGCATTTTGATTACAGGGGTCTTGGAGCATTGAGATGAAATGAGGCATGGAGCATTGTCATTACAGGGGTAATGGAGCATTGTGATGACAAGTGAATCGAGCATTGTGATGAAAAAGGCATGGATCCTATTCATGACAGGATTCAAGGAGCATTCCGAAGACAACTGTCAGGGAGCATTGTGATGACAAGTGTATTGAGCATTGTGATGACAAAGGTCATGGAGCATTGAGATGACAAGGGCATGGAGTATTGTGATGACAGGCTTCATGGAGCGTTGTGATGACAAGTGTTATGGAACATTGTGATCACACGGGTTTGGAGCAATGCGATGACAGAGTTCATGGTTCATATTGATTTCAAGGAGCATGGATCTTTGTGATGACAAGGGCATGAAGCAATGTGATCCCAAGATGCATGGAGGATCGTGATGACAATGGTAATGGAGGAATATGATGACAAGCGCATGGAGCATTGTGATGAAAAGGCCATGTAGCGTTTTGCTGACAAAGGCATGGAGCATTGTGATGACAAGTGTCATGGAGCACTGTGATGACAAACATCACGTAGCATTGTGATTACAGGGGTCATGGAGCATTGGGATGACACAGCCAAGGATCATTGTGTTGACAAGTGTTATGGAGAATTTTGATGACAAGAGTGCCGGATCATTGTGTTGTCAGGTGTCATGGAGCGTTGTGATGACAGTGGTCATGGAGCATTGGGATGACAAGGGTCATGGAGCATTGTGATCATAAGGTCATGGAGCATTGGGTTGAAAATGTTCATGGAGTATTGTGATGAGTGTTGTCATGGAGCATTGTTATGACGGGTGTAATGGATCATTGTGATGAAAAGGGCATGGAACATAGGTCTATAAAATTTCATGGATTATTGTGATGACAGTGGGTATGGAGCATTGTGATGACAAGGGCTCGGAACACTGTGATACATGGGTCATGGAGGATTGTAATGACATGGGCATGGAGCATTGTGATGAGAAAGGCATCGAGAATTGTGATGACAAGCGTCATGGAGATTTGTGATGACAAGGACATGGAGCAATATGATGAGACGTTTCAGGGAGCATGTGATGACAATGGCATGGAGCATTGTGATGCCAAGGGTCATGGAGCTGTGTGATAACAAATGTCATGGAGGAGTTTGATGACAAGGGCATGGTGCATTGTGATGAGAAGGGCAGGGAGCATTGTGATGACAGGTGTTATGGAACATTGTGATGTCAGGGCTCATGGAGCATTATGATGATATGGGCATGGAGCATGGTGATGACAGGTGTCATGGAACAGTGTGAGATGACAAGTGTTTTGAGCATTGTGATGACAAACATCTTGGATCATTGAGATGACAAGGGCATGGAGTAGTGTGATGACAGGCATCATGGAGCATTGTGATGAGTGTGTTATGGAACATTGTGATCACAAGGGTTTGGAGCATAGTGATGACAGAGGTCATGGATCATGTTGATTTCAAGGAGCATGGAACATTGTGATGACAAGGGCATGAAGCAATATGATCCCAAGTTTCAGGGAGGATTGTTATGACAATGGTAATGGAGTATTGTGATGAGAATCACATGGAGCACCGTGATGACAAGGTCATGTAGCATTTTGCTGACAAAGGCATGGAGCATTGTGATGACAAGTGTCATGGAACATTGTGATAACAGGGGTCATAGAGCATTAGGATGACAAGAGCATGGAGCATTTTGATGAGAAGAGTCATGGAGCATTTTGATGACAAGAGCCTCAGATCATTGTGTTGTCAGGGGCCATTGAGCGTTGTGATGACAGTGGTCATGTAGGATTGGGCTGAAAATGTTCTTGGAGCATTGTGAACACAAGGGAATGGAGCATTGTGGTGACAATATCGTGGAGCATTGTGATGAGATGACCATGGAGTCTTTTGATGACAAGTCTCATGGTGCAAGCTGATGGAAAGCGGCATGGAGCATTGTGATTACAGTTGTCTTGGAGCATTGTGATGACAAGAGCATGGAACATTGTGATGAGAAGTCCATGGAACATTCTGATGACCTGCATCATGGAGCTTTGCGATGACAATGGCAAGAGGCATTGTGATTAGAGGGATCTTGGAGCATTGTGATGAAAAGGGCATGGATCATTGTGATGACAAAGGCATGGAGCCTTGTTATGACAGGGTTCAAGGAGCATACTGACAACAAGTGTCAGGGAGCATTGTGATGACAAGTGTCATGGAGCACTCTGATGACAAGCGTCATGGAGCCTTGTGATAACCGGGGTCTTGGAGCATTGTGATGAAAAGTGAATGCATCATTGTGATGAAAAAGGCATGGTGCCTTGTCATGACAGGGTTCAAGGAGCACCCTGACGACAAGTGTCAGGGAGCATTGTGATGAAAAGTGTATTGAGCATTGTGATGACAAAGATCATGGAGCATTGTGATGAGAAGTCCATGGATAATTGGGATGACGAGCGTCATGGGGCGTTGTGATGACAAGTGTTATGGAACATTGTGATCACAAGTGTTTGGAGCATTGTGATGACAGAGGCCATGGAGCATTTTGATTTCATTGTGAAGAGAAAATCATGAAGCATTATGATGAAGGGCATGGTGCATTGTGATGATAGCGTTCATGGAGCACTGAGATGAAAAGTGTCATGGAGCATTGTTATGACAGGGGTCTTGGAGCATTGTGATGACAAGGGCATGGAGCATTGTGATGAGAAGGCCAAGGAGAATACTGATGACATGCGTCATGGAGTTTCGTGATGACCAGGGCATAGAGCATTTTGATTACAGGGGTCTTGGAGCATTGAGATGAAAAGGGACATGGAGCATTGTGATTACAGGGGTAATGGAGCATTGTGATGACAAGTGAATCGAGAATTGTGATGAAAAAGGCATGGATCCTATTCATGACAGGATTCAAGGAGCATTCCGAAGACAACTGTCAGGGAGCATTGTGATGACAAGTCTATTGAGCATTGTGATGACAAAGGTCATGGATCTCTGAGATGACAAGGGCATGGAGTATTGTGATGACAGGCTTCATGGAGCGTTGTGATGACAAGTGTTATGGAACATTGTGATCACACGGGTTTGGAGCAATGCGATGACAGAGTTCATGGTTCATATTGATTTCAAGGAGCATGGATCTTTGTGATGACAAGGGCATGAAGCAATGTGATCCCAAGATGCATGGAGGATCGTGATGACAATGGTAATGGAGGAATATGATGACAAGCGCATGGAGCATTGTGATGAAAAGGCCATGTAGCGTTTTGCTGACAAAGGCATGGAGCATTGTGATGACAAGTGTCATGGAGCACTGTGATGACAAACATCACGTAGCATTGTGATTACAGGGGTCATGGAGCATTGGGATGACACGGCCAAGGATCATTGTGTTGACAAGTGTTATGGAGAATTTTGATGACAAGAGTGCCGGATCATTGTGTTGTCAGGTGTCATGGAGCGTTGTGATGACAGTGGTCATGGAGCATTGGGATGACAAGGGTCATGGAGCATTGTGATCATAAGGTCATGGAGCATTGGGTTGAAAATGTTCATGGAGTATTGTGATGAGTGTTGTCATGGAGCATTGTTATGACGGGTGTAATGGATCATTGTGATGAAAAGGGCATGGAACATAGGTCTATAAAATTTCATGGATTATTGTGATGACAGTGGGTATGGAGCATTGTGATGACAAGGGCTCGGAACACTGTGATACATGGGTCATGGAGGATTGTAATGACATGGGCATGGAGCAGTGTGATGAGAAGGGCATCGAGAATTGTGATGACAAGCGTCATGGAGCTTTGTGATGACAAGGACATGGAGCAATATGATGAGACGTTTCAGGGAGCATGTGATGACAATGGCATGGAGCATTGTGATGCCAAGGGTCATGGAGCTGTGTGATAACAAATGTCATGGAGGAGTTTGATGACAAGGGCATGGTGCATTGTGATGAGAAGGCCAGGGAGCATTGTGATGACAGGAGTTATGGAACATTGTGATGTCAGGGCCCATGGAGCATTATGATGATATGGGCATGGAGCATGGTGATGACAGGTGTCATGGAACAGTGTGAGATGACAAGTGTTTTGAGCATTGTGATGACAAACATCTTGGATCATTGAGATGACAAGGGCATGGAGTAGTGTGATGACAGGCATCATGGAGCATTGTGATGAGTGTGTTATCGAACATTGTGATCACAAGGGTTTGGAGCATAGTGATGACAGAGGTCATGGATCATGTTGATTTCAAAGAGCATGGAACATTGTGATGACAAGGGCATGAAGCAATATGATCCCAAGTTTCAGGGAGGATTGTTATGACAATGGTAATGGAGTATTGTGATGAGAATCACATGGAGCACCGTGATGACAAGGTCATGTAGCATTTTGCTGACAAAGGCATGGAGCATTGTGATGACAAGTGTCATGGAACATTGTGATAACAGGGGTCATAGAGCATTAGGATGGCAAGAGCATGGAAAATTTTGATGAGAAGAGTCATGGAGCATTTTGATGACAAGAGCCTCAGATCATTGTGTTGTCAGGGGCCATTGAGCGTTGTGATGACAGTGGTCATGTAGGATTGGGCTGAAAATGTTCTTGGAGCATTGTGAACACAAGGGAATGGAGCATTGTGGTGACAATATCGTGGAGCATTGTGATGAGATGACCATGGAGTCTTTTGATGACAAGTCTCATGGTGCAAGCTGATGGAAAGGGGCATGGAGCATTGTGATTACAGTTGTCTTGGAGCATTGTGATGACAAGAGCATGGAGCATTGTGATGAGAAGTCCATGGAACATTCTGATGACCTGCATCATGGAGCTTTGCAATGACAATGGCAAGAGGCATTGTGATTAGAGGGATCTTGGAGCATTGTGATGAAAAGGGCATGGATCATTGTGATGACAAAGGCATGGAGCCTCGTCATGACAGGGTTCAAGGAGCATACTGACAACAAGTGTCAGGGAGCATTGTGATGACAAGTGTCATGGAGTACTCTGATGACAAGCGTCATGGAGCCTTGTGATAACCGGGGTCTTGGAGCATTGTGATGAAAAGTGAATGCATCATTGTGATGAAACAGGCATGGTGCCTTGTCATGACAGGGTTCAAGGAGCACCCTGACGACAAGTGTCAGGGAGCATTGTGATGAAAAGTGTATTGAGCATTGTGATGACAAAGGTCATGGAGCATTGTGATGAGAAGTCCATGGATAATTGGGATGACGAGCGTCATGGGGCGTTGTGATGACAAGTGTTATGGAACATTGTGATCACAAGGGTTTGGAGCATTGTGATGACAGAGGCCATGGAGCATTTTGATTTCATTGTGAAGAGAAAATCATGAAGCATTATGATGAAGGGCATGGTGCATTGTGATGATAGCGTTCATGGAGCACTGAGATGAAAAGTGTCATGGAGCATTGTTATGACAGGGGTCTTGGAGCATTGTGATGACAAGGGCATGGAGCATTGTGATGAGAAGGCCAAGGAGAATACTGATGACATGTGTCATGGAGTTTCGTGATGACCAGGGCATAGAGCATTTTGATTACAGGGGTCTTGTGGCATTGAGATGAAAAGGGACATGGAGCATTGTGATTACAGGGGTAATGGAGCATTGTGATGACAAGTGAATCGAGCATTGTGATGAAAAAGGCATGGATCCTATTCATGACAGGATTCAAGGAGCATTCCGAAGACAACTGTCAGGGAGCATTGTGATGACAAGTCTATTGAGCATTGTGATGACAAAGGTCATGGAGCACTGAGATGACAAGGGCATGGAGTATTGTGATGACAGGCTTCATGGAGCGTTGTGATGACAAGTGTTATGGAACATTGTGATCACACGGGTTTGGAGCAATGCGATGACAGAGTTCATGGTTCATATTGATTTCAAGGAGCATGGATCTTTGTGATGACAAGGGCATGAAGCAATGTGATCCCAAGATGCATGGAGGATCGTGATGACAATGGTAATGGAGGAATATGATGACAAGCGCATGGAGCATTGTGATGAAAAGGCCATGTAGCGTTTTGCTGACAAAGGCATGGAGCATTGTGATGACAAGTGTCATGGAGCACTGTGATGACAAACATCACGTAGCATTGTGATTACAGGGGTCATGGAGCATTGGGATGACACAGCCAAGGATCATTGTGTTGACAAGTGTTATGGAGAATTTTGATGACAAGAGTGCCGGATCATTGTGTTGTCAGGTGTCATGGAGCGTTGTGATGACAGTGGTCATGGAGCATTGGGATGACAAGGGTCATGGAGCATTGTGATCATAAGGTCATGGAGCATTGGGTTGAAAATGTTCATGGAGTATTGTGATGAGTGTTGTCATGGAGCATTGTTATGACGGGTGTAATGGATCATTGTGATGAAAAGGGCATGGAACATAGGTCTATAAAATTTCATGGATTATTGTGATGACAGTGGGTATGGAGCATTGTGATGACAAGGGCTCGGAACACTGTGATACATGGGTCATGGAGGATTGTAATGACATGGGCATGGAGCAGTGTGATGAGAAGGGCATCGAGAATTGTGATGACAAGCGTCATGGAGCTTTGTGATGACAAGGACATGGAGCAATATGATGAGACGTTTCAGGGAGCATGTGATGACAATGGCATGGAGCATTGTGATGCCAAGGGTCATGGAGCTGTGTGATAACAAATGTCATGGAGGAGTTTGATGACAAGGGCATGGTGCATTGTGATGAGAAGGGCAGGGAGCATTGTGATGACAGGAGTTATGGAACATTGTGATGTCAGGGCCCATGGAGCATTATGATGATATGGGCATGGAGGATGGTGATGACAGGTGTCATGGAACAGTGTGAGATGACAAGTGTTTTGAGCATTGTGATGACAAACATCTTGGATCATTGAGATGACAAGGGCATGGAGTAGTGTGATGACAGGCATCATGGAGCATTGTGATGAGTGTGTTATGGAACATTGTGATCACAAGGGTTTGGAGCATAGTGATGACAGAGGTCATGGATCATGTTGATTTCAAAGAGCATGGAACATTGTGATGACAAGGGCATGAAGCAATATGATCCCAAGTTTCAGGGAGGATTGTTATGACAATGGTAATGGAGTATTGTGATGAGAATCACATGGAGCACCGTGATGACAAGGTCATGTAGCATTTTGCTGACAAAGGCATGGAGCATTGTGATGACAAGTGTCATGGAACATTGTGATAACAGGGGTCATAGAGCATTAGGATGGCAAGAGCATGGAACATTTTGATGAGAAGAGTCATGGAGCATTTTGATGACAAGAGCCTCAGATCATTGTGTTGTCAGGGGCCATTGAGCGTTGTGATGACAGTGGTCATGTAGGATTGGGCTGAAAATGTTCTTGGAGCATTGTGAACACAAGGGAATGGAGCATTGTGGTGACAATATCGTGGAGAATTGTGATGAGATGACCATGGAGTCTTTTGATGACCAGTCTCATGGTGCAAGCTGATGGAAAGGGGCATGGAACATTGTGATTACAGTTGTCTTGGAGCATTGTGATGACAAGAGCATGGAACATTGTGATGAGAAGTCCATGGAACATTCTGATGACCTGCATCATGGAGCTTTGCGATGACAATGGCAAGAGGCATTGTGATTAGAGGGATCTTGGAGCATTGTGATGAAAAGGGCATTGATCATTGTGATGACAAAGGCATGGAGCCTTGTCATGACAGGGTTCATGGAGCATACTGACAACAAGTGTCAGGGAGCATTGTGATGACAAGTGTCATGGAGCACTCTGATGACAAGCGTCATGGAGCCTTGTGATAACCGGGGTCTTGGAGCATTGTGATGAAAAGTGAATGCATCATTGTGATGAAACAGGCATGGTGCCTTGTCATGACAGGGTTCAAGGAGCACCCTGACGACAAGTGTCAGGGAGCATTGTGATGAAAAGTGTATTGAGCATTGTGATGACAAAGGTCATGGAGCATTGTGATGAGAAGTCCATGGATAATTGGGATGATGAGCGTCATGGGGCGTTGTGATGACAAGTGTTATGGAACATTGTGATCACAAGGGTTTGGAGCATTGTGATGACAGAGGCCATGGAGCATTTTGATTTCATTGTGAAGAGAAAATCATGAAGCATTATGATGAAGGGCATGGTGCATTGTGATGATAGCGTTCATGGAGCACTGAGATGAAAAGTGTCATGGAGCATTGTTATGACAGGGGTCTTGGAGCATTGTGATGACAAGGGCATGGAGCATTGTGATGAGAAGGCCAAGGAGAATACTGATGACATGCGTCATGGAGTTTCGTGATGACCAGGGCATAGAGCATTTTGATTACAGGGGTCTTGTGGCATTGAGATGAAAAGGGACATGGAGCATTGTGATTACAGGGGTAATGGAGCATTGTGATGACAAGTGAATCGAGCATTGTGATGAAAAAGGCATGGATCCTATTCATGACAGGATTCAAGGAGCATTCCGAAGACAACTGTCAGGGAGCATTGTGATGACAAGTCTATTGAGCATTGTGATGACAAAGGTCATGGAGCACTGAGATGACAAGGGCATGGAGTATTGTGATGACAGGCTTCATGGAGCGTTGTGATGACAAGTGTTATGGAACATTGTGATCACACGGGTTTGGAGCAATGCGATGACAGAGTTCATGGTTCATATTGATTTCAAGGAGCATGGATCTTTGTGATGACAAGGGCATGAAGCAATGTGATCCCAAGATGCATGGAGGATCGTGATGACAATGGTAATGGAGGAATATGATGACAAGCGCATGGAGCATTGTGATGAAAAGGCCATGTAGCGTTTTGCTGACAAAGGCATGGAGCATTGTGATGACAAGTGTCATGGAGCACTGTGATGACAAACATCACGTAGCATTGTGATTACAGGGGTCATGGAGCATTGGGATGACACGGCCAAGGATCATTGTGTTGACAAGTGTTATGGAGAATTTTGATGACAAGAGTGCCGGATCATTGTGTTGTCAGGTGTCATGGAGCGTTGTGATGACAGTGGTCATGGAGCATTGGGATGACAAGGGTCATGGAGCATTGTGATCATAAGGTCATGGAGCATTGGGTTGAAAATATTCATGGAGTATTGTGATGAGTGTTGTCATGGAGCATTGTTATGACGGGTGTAATGGATCATTGTAATGAAAAGGACATGGAACATAGGTCTATAAAATTTCATGGATTATTGTGATGACAGTGGGTATGGAACATTGTGATGACAAGGGCTCGGAACACTGTGATACATGGGTCATGGAGGATTGTAATGACATGGGCATGGAGCATTGTGATGAGAAGGGCATCGAGAATTGTGATGACAAGCGTCATGGAGCTTTGTGATGACAAGGACATGGAGCAATATGATGAGACGTTTCAGGGAGCATGTGATGACAATGGCATGGAGCATTGTGATGCCAAGGGTCATGGAGCTGTGTGATAACAAATGTCATGGAGGAGTTTGATGACAAGGGCATGGTGCATTGTGATGAGAAGGGCAGGGAGCATTGTGATGACAGGTGTTATGGAACATTGTGATGTCAGGGCTCATGGAGCATTATGATGATATGGGCATGGAGCATGGTGATGACAGGTGTCATGGAACAGTGTGAGATGACAAGTGTTTTGAGCATTGTGATGACAAACATCTTGGATCATTGAGATGACAAGGGCATGGAGTAGTGTGATGACAGGCATCATGGAGCATTGTGATGAGTGTGTTATGGAACATTGTGATCACAAGGGTTTGGAGCATAGTGATGACAGAGGTCATGGATCATGTTGATTTCAAGGAGCATGGAACATTGTGATGACAAGGGCATGAAGCAATATGATCCCAAGTTTCAGGGAGGATTGTTATGACAATGGTAATGGAGTATTGTGATGAGAATCACATGGAGCACCGTGATGACAAGGTCATGTAGCATTTTGCTGACAAAGGCATGGAGCATTGTGATGACAAGTGTCATGGAACATTGTGATAACAGGGGTCATAGAGCATTAGGATGGCAAGAGCATGGAACATTTTGATGAGAAGAGTCATGGAGCATTTTGATGACAAGAGCCTCAGATCATTGTGTTGTCAGGGGCCATTGAGCGTTGTGATGACAGTGGTCATGTAGGATTGGGCTGAAAATGTTCTTGGAGCATTGTGAACACAAGGGAATGGAGCATTGTGGTGACAATATCGTGGAGCATTGTGATGAGATGACCATGGAGTCTTTTGATGACAAGTCTCATGGTGCAAGCTGATGGAAAGGGGCATGGAGCATTGTGATTACAGTTGTCTTGGAGCATTGTGATGACAAGAGCATGGAGCATTGTGATGAGAAGTCCATGGAACTTTCTGATGACCTGCATCATGGAGCTTTGCGATGACAATGGCAAGAGGCATTGTGATTAGAGGGATCTTGGAGCATTGTGATGAAAAGGGCATGGATCATTGTGATGACAAAGGCATGGAGCCTCGTCATGACAGGGTTCAAGGAGCATACTGACAACAAGTGTCAGGGAGCATTGTGATGACAAGTGTCATGGAGCACTCTGATGACAAGCGTCATGGAGCCTTGTGATAACCGGGGTCTTGGAGCATTGTGATGAAAAGTGAATGCATCATTGTGATGAAACAGGCATGGTGCCTTGTCATGACAGGGTTCAAGGAGCACCCTGACGACAAGTGTCAGGGAGCATTGTGATGAAAAGTGTATTGAGCATTGTGATGACAAAGGTCATGGAGCATTGTGATGAGAAGTCCATGGATAATTGGGATGACGAGCGTCATGGGGCGTTGTGATGACAAGTGTTATGGAACATTGTGATCACAAGGGTTTGGAGCATTGTGATGACAGAGGCCATGGACCATTTTGATTTCATTGTGAAGAGAAAATCATGAAGCATTATGATGAAGGGCATGGTGCATTGTGATGATAGTGTTCATGGAGCACTGAGATGAAAAGTGTCATGGAGCATTGTTATGACAGGGGTCTTGGAGCATTGTGATGACAAGGGCATGGAGCATTGTGATGAGAAGGCCAAGGAGAATACTGATGACATGCGTCATGGAGTTTCGTGATGACCAGGGCATAGAGCATTTTGATTACAGGGGTCTTGGAGCATTGAGATGAAATGAGGCATGGAGCATTGTCATTACAGGGGTAATGGAGCATTGTGATGACAAGTGAATCGAGCATTGTGATGAAAAAGGCATGGATCCTATTCATGACAGGATTCAAGGAGCATTCCGAAGACAACTGTCAGGGAGCATTGTGATGACAAGTGTATTGAGCATTGTGATGACAAAGGTCATGGAGCATTGAGATGACAAGGGCATGGAGTATTGTGATGACAGGCTTCATGGAGCGTTGTGATGACAAGTGTTATGGAACATTGTGATCACACGGGTTTGGAGCAATGCGATGACAGAGTTCATGGTTCATATTGATTTCAAGGAGCATGGATCTTTGTGATGACAAGGGCATGAAGCAATGTGATCCCAAGATGCATGGAGGATCGTGATGACAATGGTAATGGAGGAATATGATGACAAGCGCATGGAGCATTGTGATGAAAAGGCCATGTAGCGTTTTGCTGACAAAGGCATGGAGCATTGTGATGACAAGTGTCATGGAGCACTGTGATGACAAACATCACGTAGCATTGTGATTACAGGGGTCATGGAGCATTGGGATGACACGGCCAAGGATCATTGTGTTGACAAGTGTTATGGAGAATTTTGATGACAAGAGTGCCGGATCATTGTGTTGTCAGGTGTCATGGAGCGTTGTGATGACAGTGGTCATGGAGCATTGGGATGACAAGGGTCATGGAGCATTGTGATCATAAGGTCATGGAGCATTGGGTTGAAAATGTTCATGGAGTATTGTGATGAGTGTTGTCATGGAGCATTGTTATGACGGGTGTAATGGATCATTGTGATGAAAAGGGCATGGAACATAGGTCTATAAAATTTCATGGATTATTGTGATGACAGTGGGTATGGAGCATTGTGATGACAAGGGCTCGGAACACTGTGATACATGGGTCATGGAGGATTGTAATGACATGGGCATGGAGCATTGTGATGAGAAAGGCATCGAGAATTGTGATGACAAGCGTCATGGAGATTTGTGATGACAAGGACATGGAGCAATATGATGAGACGTTTCAGGGAGCATGTGATGACAATGGCATGGAGCATTGTGATGCCAAGGGTCATGGAGCTGTGTGATAACAAATGTCATGGAGGAGTTTGATGACAAGGGCATGGTGCATTGTGATGAGAAGGGCAGGGAGCATTGTGATGACAGGTGTTATGGAACATTGTGATGTCAGGGCTCATGGAGCATTATGATGATATGGGCATGGAGCATGGTGATGACAGGTGTCATGGAACAGTGTGAGATGACAAGTGTTTTGAGCATTGTGATGACAAACATCTTGGATCATTGAGATGACAAGGGCATGGAGTAGTGTGATGACAGGCATCATGGAGCATTGTGATGAGTGTGTTATGGAACATTGTGATCACAAGGGTTTGGAGCATAGTGATGACAGAGGTCATGGATCATGTTGATTTCAAGGAGCATGGAACATTGTGATGACAAGGGCATGAAGCAATATGATCCCAAGTTTCAGGGAGGATTGTTATGACAATGGTAATGGAGTATTGTGATGAGAATCACATGGAGCACCGTGATGACAAGGTCATGTAGCATTTTGCTGACAAAGGCATGGAGCATTGTGATGACAAGTGTCATGGAACATTGTGATAACAGGGGTCATAGAGCATTAGGATGGCAAGAGCATGGAAAATTTTGATGAGAAGAGTCATGGAGCATTTTGATGAAAGGAGCCTCAGATCATTGTGTTGTCAGGGGCCATTGAGCGTTGTGATGACAGTGGTCATGTAGGATTGGGCTGAAAATGTTCTTGGAACATTGTGAACACAAGGGAATGGAGCATTGTGATGACAATATCGTGGAGCATTGTGATGAGATGACCATGGAGTCTTTTGATGACAAGTCTCATGGTCCAAGCTGATGGAAAGGGGCATGGAGCATTGTGATTACAGTTGTCTTGGAGCATTGTGATGACAAGAGCATGGAACATTGTGATGAGAAGTCCATGGAACATTCTGATGACCTGCATCATGGAGCTTTGCGATGACAATGGCAAGAGGCATTGTGATTAGAGGGATCTTGGAGCATTGTGATGAAAAGGGCATGGATCATTGTGATGACAAAGGCATGGAGCCTTGTTATGACAGGGTTCAAGGAGCATACTGACAACAAGTGTCAGGGAGCATTGTGATGACAAGTGTCATGGAGCACTCTGATGACAAGCGTCATGGAGCCTTGTGATAACCGGGGTCTTGGAGCATTGTGATAAAAAGTGAATGCATCATTGTGATGAAAAAGGCATGGTGCCTTGTCATGACAGGGTTCAAGGAGCACCCTGACGACAAGTGTCAGGGAGCATTGTGATGAAAAGTGTATTGAGCATTGTGATGACAAAGGTCATGGAGCATTGTGATGAGAAGTCCATGGATAATTGGGATGACGAGCGTCATGGGGCGTTGTGATGACAAGTGTTATGGAACATTGTGATCACAAGTGTTTGGAGCATTGTGATGACAGAGGCCATGGAGCATTTTGATTTCATTGTGAAGAGAAAATCATGAAGCATTATGATGAAGGGCATGGTGCATTGTGATGATAGCGTTCATGGAGCACTGAGATGAAAAGTGTCATGGAGCATTGTTATGACAGGGGTCTTGGAGCATTGTGATGACAAGGGCATGGAGCATTGTGATGAGAAGGCCAAGGAGAATACTGATGACATGCGTCATGGAGTTTCGTGATGACCAGGGCATAGAGCATTTTGATTACAGGGGTCTTGGAGCATTGAGATGAAAAGGGACATGGAGCATTGTGATTACAGGGGTAATGGAGCATTGTGATGAAAAGTGAATCGAGCATTGTGATGAAAAAGGCATGGATCCTATTCATGACAGGATTCAAGGAGCATTCCGAAGACAACTGTCAGGGAGCATTGTGATGACAAGTCTATTGAGCATTGTGATGACAAATGTCATGGAGCATTGAGATGACAAGGACATGGAGTATTGTGATGACAGGCTTCATGGAGCGTTGTGATGACAAGTGTTATGGAGCATTGTGATCACACGGGTTTGGAGCAATGCGATGACAGAATTCATGGTTCATATTGATTTCAAGGAGCATGGATCTTTGTGATGACAAGGGCATGAAGCAATGTGATCCCAAGATGCATGGAGGATCGTGATGACAATGGTAATGGAGGAATATGATGACAAGCGCATGGAGCATTGTGATGAAAAGGCCATGTAGCGTTTTGCTGACAAAGGCATGGAGCATTGTGATGACAAGTGTCATGGAGCACTGTGATGACAAACATCACGTAGCATTGTGATTACAGGGGTCATGGAGCATTGGGATGACACGGCCAGGGATCATTGTGTTGACAAGTGTTATGGAGAATTTTGATGACAAGAGTGCCGGATCATTGTGTTGTCAGGTGTCATGGAGCGTTGTGATGACAGTGGTCATGGAGCATTGGGATGACAAGGGTCATGGAGCATTGTGATCATAAGGTCATGGAGCATTGGGTTGAAAATATTCATGGAGTATTGTGATGAGTGTTGTCATGGAGCATTGTTATGACGGGTGTAATGGATCATTGTAATGAAAAGGGCATGGAACATAGGTCTATAAAATTTCATGGATTATTGTGATGACAGTGGGTATGGAACATTGTGATGACAAGGGCTCGGAACACTGTGATACATGGGTCATGGAGGATTGTAATGACATGGGCATGGAGCATTGTGATGAGAAGGGCATCGAGAATTGTGATGACAAGCGTCATGGAGCTTTGTGATGACAAGGACATGGAGCAATATGATGAGACGTTTCAGGGAGCATGTGATGACAATGGCATGGAGCATTGGGATGCCAAGGGTCATGGAGCTGTGTGATAACAAATGTCATGGAGGAGTTTGATGACAAGGGCATGGTGCATTGTGATGAGAAGGGCAGGGAGCATTGTGATGACAGGTGTTATGGAACATTGTGATGTCAGGGCTCATGGAGCATTATGATGATATGGGCATGGAGCATGGTGATGACAGGTGTCATGGAACAGTGTGAGATGACAAGTGTTTTGAGCATTGTGATGACAAACATCTTGGATCATTGAGATGACAAGGGCATGGAGTAGTGTGATGACAGGCATCATGGAGCATTGTGATGAGTGTGTTACGGAACATTGTGATCACAAGGGTTTGGAGCATAGTGATGACAGAGGTCATGGATCATGTTGATTTCAAGGAGCATGGAACATTGTGATGACAAGGGCATGAAGCAATATGATCCCAAGTTTCAGGGAGGATTGTTATGACAATGGTAATGGAGTATTGTGATGAGAATCACATGGAGCACCGTGATGACAAGGTCATGTAGCATTTTGCTGACAAAGGCATGGAGCATTGTGATGACAAGTGTCATGGAACATTGTGATAACAGGGGTCATAGAGCATTAGGATGGCAAGAGCATGGAACATTTTGATGAGAAGAGTCATGGAGCATTTTGATGACAAGAGCCTCAGATCATTGTGTTGTCAGGGGCCATTGAGCGTTGTGATGACAGTGGTCATGTAGGATTGGGCTGAAAATGTTCTTGGAGCATTGTGAACACAAGGGAATGGAGCATTGTGGTGACAATATCGTGGAGCATTGTGATGAGATGACCATGGAGTCTTTTGATGACAAGTCTCATGGTGCAAGCTGATGGAAAGGGGCATGGAGCATTGTGATTACAGTTGTCTTGGAGCATTGTGATGACAAGAGCATGGAGCATTGTGATGAGAAGTCCATGGAACTTTCTGATGACCTGCATCATGGAGCTTTGCGATGACAATGGCAAGAGGCATTGTGATTAGAGGGATCTTGGAGCATTGTGATGAAAAGGGCATGGATCATTGTGATGACAAAGGCATGGAGCCTCGTCATGACAGGGTTCAAGGAGCATACTGACAACAAGTGTCAGGGAGCATTGTGATGACAAGTGTCATGGAGCACTGTGATGACAAGCGTCATGGAGCCTTGTGATAACCGGGGTCTTGGAGCATTGTGATGAAAAGTGAATGCATCATTGTGATGAAACAGGCATGGTGCCTTGTCATGACAGGGTTCAAGGAGCACCCTGACGACAAGTGTCAGGGAGCATTGTGATGAAAAGTGTATTGAGCATTGTGATGACAAAGGTCATGGAGCATTGTGATGAGAAGTCCATGGATAATTGGGATGACGAGCGTCATGGGGCGTTGTGATGACAAGTGTTATGGAACATTGTGATCACAAGGGTTTGGAGCATTGTGATGACAGAGGCCATGGAGCATTTTGATTTCATTGTGAAGAGAAAATCATGAAGCATTATGATGAAGGGCATGGTGCATTGTGATGATAGCGTTCATGGAGCACTGAGATGAAAAGTGTCATGGAGCATTGTTATGACAGGGGTCTTGGAGCATTGTGATGACAAGGGCATGGAGCATTGTGATGAGAAGGCCAAGGAGAATACTGATGACATGCGTCATGGAGTTTCGTGATGACCAGGGCATAGAGCATTTTGATTACAGGGGTCTTGGAGCATTGAGATGAAATGAGGCATGGAGCATTGTCATTACAGGGGTAATGGAGCATTGTGATGACAAGTGAATCGAGCATTGTGATGAAAAAGGCATGGATCCTATTCATGACAGGATTCAAGGAGCATTCCGAAGACAACTGTCAGGGAGCATTGTGATGACAAGTGTATTGAGCATTGTGATGACAAAGGTCATGGAGCATTGAGATGACAAGGGCATGGAGTATTGTGATGACAGGCTTCATGGAGCGTTGTGATGACAAGTGTTATGGAACATTGTGATCACACGGGTTTGGAGCAATGCGATGACAGAGTTCATGGTTCATATTGATTTCAAGGAGCATGGATCTTTGTGATGACAAGGGCATGAAGCAATGTGATCCCAAGATGCATGGAGGATCGTGATGACAATGGTAATGGAGGAATATGATGACAAGCGCATGGAGCATTGTGATGAAAAGGCCATGTAGCGTTTTGCTGACAAAGGCATGGAGCATTGTGATGACAAGTGTCATGGAGCACTGTGATGACAAACATCACGTAGCATTGTGATTACAGGGGTCATGGAGCATTGGGATGACACGGCCAAGGATCATTGTGTTGACAAGTGTTATGGAGAATTTTGATGACAAGAGTGCCGGATCATTGTGTTGTCAGGTGTCATGGAGCGTTGTGATGACAGTGGTCATGGAGCATTGGGATGACAAGGGTCATGGAGCATTGTGATCATAAGGTCATGGAGCATTGGGTTGAAAATGTTCATGGAGTATTGTGATGAGTGTTGTCATGGAGCATTGTTATGACGGGTGTAATGGATCATTGTGATGAAAAGGGCATGGAACATAGGTCTATAAAATTTCATGGATTATTGTGATGACAGTGGGTATGGAGCATTGTGATGACAAGGGCTCGGAACACTGTGATACATGGGTCATGGAGGATTGTAATGACATGGGCATGGAGCATTGTGATGAGAAAGGCATCGAGAATTGTGATGACAAGCGTCATGGAGATTTGTGATGACAAGGACATGGAGCAATATGATGAGACGTTTCAGGGAGCATGTGATGACAATGGCATGGAGCATTGTGATGCCAAGGGTCATGGAGCTGTGTGATAACAAATGTCATGGAGGAGTTTGATGACAAGGGCATGGTGCATTGTGATGAGAAGGGCAGGGAGCATTGTGATGACAGGTGTTATGGAACATTGTGATGTCAGGGCTCATGGAGCATTATGATGATATGGGCATGGAGCATGGTGATGACAGGTGTCATGGAACAGTGTGAGATGACAAGTGTTTTGAGCATTGTGATGACAAACATCTTGGATCATTGAGATGACAAGGGCATGGAGTAGTGTGATGACAGGCATCATGGAGCATTGTGATGAGTGTGTTATGGAACATTGTGATCACAAGGGTTTGGAGCATAGTGATGACAGAGGTCATGGATCATGTTGATTTCAAGGAGCATGGAACATTGTGATGAAAAGGGCATGAAGCAATATGATCCCAAGTTTCAGGGAGGATTGTTATGACAATGGTAATGGAGTATTGTGATGAGAATCACATGGAGCACCGTGATGACAAGGTCATGTAGCATTTTGCTGACAAAGGCATGGAGCATTGTGATGACAAGTGTCATGGAACATTGTGATAACAGGGGTCATAGAGCATTAGGATGGCAAGAGCATGGAAAATGTTGATGAGAAGATTCATGGAGCATTTTGATGACAAGAGCCTCAGATCATTGTGTTGTCAGGGGCCATTGAGCGTTGTGATGACAGTGGTCATGTAGGATTGGGGTGAAAATGTTCTTGGAGCATTGTGAACACAAGGGAATGGAGCATTGTGATGACAATATCGTGGAGCATTGTGATGAGATGACCATGGAGTCTTTTGATGACAAGTCTCATGGTGCAAGCTGATGGAAAGGGGCATGGAGCATTGTGATTACAGTTGTCTTGGAGCATTGTGATGACAAGAGCATGGAACATTGTGATGAGAAGTCCATGGAACATTCTGATGACCTGCATCATGGAGCTTTGCGATGACAATGGCAAGAGGCATTGTGATTAGAGGGATCTTGGAGCATTGTGATGAAAAGGGCATGGATCATTGTGATGACAAAGGCATGGAGCCTTGTTATGACAGGGTTCAAGGAGCATACTGACAACAAGTGTCAGGGAGCATTGTGATGACAAGTGTCATGGAGCACTCTGATGACAAGCGTCATGGAGCCTTGTGATAACCGGGGTCTTGGAGCATTGTGATGAAAAGTGAATGCATCATTGTGATGAAAAAGGCATGGTGCCTTGTCATGACAGGGTTCAAGGAGCACCCTGACGACAAGTGTCAGGGAGCATTGTGATGAAAAGTGTATTGAGCATTGTGATGACAAAGGTCATGGAGCATTGTGATGAGAAGTCCATGGATAATAGGGATGACGAGCGTCATGGGGCGTTGTGATGACAAGTGTTATGGAACATTGTGATCACAAGTGTTTGGAGCATTGTGATGACAGAGGCCATGGAGCATTTTGATTTCATTGTGAAGAGAAAATCATGAAGCATTATGATGAAGGGCATGGTGCATTGTGATGATAGCGTTCATGGAGCACTGAGATGAAAAGTGTCATGGAGCATTGTTATGACAGGGGTCTTGGAGCATTGTGATGACAAGGGCATGGAGCATTGTGATGAGAAGGCCAAGGAGAATACTGATGACATGCGTCATGGAGTTTCGTGATGACCAGGGCATAGAGCATTTTGATTACAGGGGTCTTGGAGCACTGAGATGAAAAGGGACATGGAGCATTGTGATTACAGGGGTAATGGAGCATTGTGATGAAAAGTGAATCGAGCATTGTGATGAAAAAGGCATGGATCCTATTCATGACAGGATTCAAGGAGCATTCCGAAGACAACTGTCAGGGAGCATTGTGATGACAAGTCTATTGAGCATTGTGATGACAAATGTCATGGAGCATTGAGATGACAAGGACATGGAGTATTGTGATGACAGGCTTCATGGAGCGTTGTGATGACAAGTGTTATGGAGCATTGTGATCACACGGGTTTGGAGCAATGCGATGACAGAGTTCATGGTTCATATTGATTTCAAGGAGCATGGATCTTTGTGATGACAAGGGCATGAAGCAATGTGATCCCAAGATGCATGGAGGATCGTGATGACAATGGTAATGGAGGAATATGATGACAAGCGCATGGAGCATTGTGATGAAAAGGCCATGTAGCGTTTTGCTGACAAAGGCATGGAGCATTGTGATGACAAGTGTCATGGAGCACTGTGATGACAAACATCACGTAGCATTGTGATTACAGGGGTCATGGAGCATTGGGATGACACGGCCAGGGATCATTGTGTTGACAAGTGTTATGGAGAATTTTGATGACAAGAGTGCCGGATCATTGTGTTGTCAGGTGTCATGGGGCGTTGTGATGACAGTGGTCATGGAGCATTGGGATGACAAGGGTCATGGAGCATTGTGATCATAAGGTCATGGAGCATTGGGTTGAAAATGTTCATGGAGTATTGTGATGAGTGTTGTCATGGAGCATTGTTATGACGGGTGTAATGGATCATTGTGATGAAAAGGGCATGGAACATATGTCTATAAAATTTCATGGATTATTGTGATGACAGTGGGTATGGAGCATTGTGATGACAAGGGCTCAGAACACTGTGATACATGGGTCATGGAGGATTGTAATGACATGGGCATGGAGCATTGTGATGAGAAGGGCATCGAGAATTGTGATGACAAGCGTCATGGAGCTTTGTGATGACAAGGAAATGGAGCAATATGATGAGACGTTTCAGGGAGCATGTGATGACAATGGCATGGAGCATTGTGATGCCAAGGGTCATGGAGCTGTGTGATAACAAATGTCATGGAGGAGTTTGATGACAAGGGCATGGTGCATTGTGATGAGAAGGGCAGGGAGCATTGTGATGACAGGTGTTATGGAACATTGTATTGTCAGGGCTCATGGAGCATTATGATGATATGGGCATGGAGCATGGTGATGACAGGTGTCATGGAACAGTGTGAGATGACAAGTGTTTTGAGCATTGTGATGACAAACATCTTGGATCATTGAGATGACTAGGGCATGGAGTAGTGTGATGACAGGCATCATGGAGCATTGTGATGAGTGTGTTATGGAACATTGTGATCACAAGGGTTTGGAGCATAGTGATGACAGAGGTCATGGATCATGTTGATTTCAAGGAGCATGGAACATTGTGATGACAAGGGCATGAAGCAATATGATCCCAAGTTTCAGGGAGGATTGTTATGACAATGGTAATGGAGTATTGTGATGAGAATCACATGGAGCACCGTGATGACAAGGTCATGTAGCATTTTGCTGACAAAGGCATGGAGCATTGTGATGACAAGTGTCATGGAACATTGTGATAACAGGGGTCATAGAGCATTAGGATGGCAAGAGCATGGAACATTTTGATGAGAAGAGTCATGGAGCATTTTGATGACAAGAGCCTCAGATCATTGTGTTGTCAGGGGCCATTGAGCGTTGTGATGACAGTGGTCATGTAGGATTGGGCTGAAAATGTTCTTGGAGCATTGTGAACACAACGGAATGGAGCATTGTGGTGACAATATCGTGGAACATTGTGATGAGATGACCATGGAGTCTTTTGATGACAAGTCTCATGGTGCAAGCTGATGGAAAGGGGCATGGAGCATTGTGATTACAGTTGTCTTGGAGCATTGTGATGACAACAGCATGGAGCATTGTGATGAGAAGTCCATGGAACTTTCTGATGACCTGCATCATGGAGCTTTGCGATGACAATGGCAAGAGGCATTGTGATTAGAGGGATCTTGGAGCATTGTGATGAAAAGGGCATGGATCATTGTGATGACAAAGGCATGGAGCCTCGTCATGACAGGGTTCAAGGAGCATACTGACAACAAGTGTCAGGGAGCATTGTGATGACAAGTGTCATGGAGCACTCTGATGACAAGCGTCATGGAGCCTTGTGATAACCGGGGTCTTGGAGCATTGTGATGAAAAGTGAATGCATCATTGTGATGAAACAGGCATGGTGCCTTGTTATGACAGGGTTCAAGGAGCACCCTGACGACAAGTGTCAGGGAGCATTGTGATGAAAAGTGTATTGAGCATTGTGATGACAAAGGTCATGGAGCATTGTGATGAGAAGTCCATGGATAATTGGGATGACGAGCGTCATGGGGCGTTGTGATGACAAGTGTTATGGAACATTGTGATCACAAAGGTTTGGAGCATTGTGATGACAGAGGCCATGGAGCATTTTGATTTCATTGTGAAGAGAAAATCATGAAGCATTATGATGAAGGGCATGGTGCATTGTGATGATAGCGTTCATGGAGCACTGAGATGAAAAGTGTCATGGAGCATTGTTATGACAGGGGTCTTGGAGCATTGTGATGAGAAGGGCATTTCACATTGTGATGAGAAGGCCAAGGAGAATACTGATGACATGCATCATGGAGTTTCGTGATGACCAGGACATAGAGCATTTTGATTACAGGGGTCTTGGAGCATTGAGATGAAATGGTGCATGGAGCATTGTGATTACAGGGGTAATGCAGCATTGTGATGACAAGTGAATCGAGCATTGTGATGAGAAACGCATGGATCCCATTCATGACAGGATTCAAGGAGCATTCCGAAGACAACTGTCAGGGAGCATTGTGATGACAAGTGTATTGAGCATTGTGATGACAAAGGTCATGGAGCATTGAGATGACAAGGGCATGGAGTTTTGTGATGACATGCTTCATGGAGCGTTGTGATGACAAGTGTTATGGAACATTGTGATCACACGGGTTTGGAGCAATGCAATGACAGAGTTCATGGTTCATATTGATTTCAAGGAGCATGGATCTTTTTGATGACAAGGGCATGAAGCAATGTGATCCCAAGTTTCAGGGAGGATTGTTATGACAATGGTAATGGAGTATTGTGATGAGAATCACATGGAGCACCGTGATGACAAGGTCATGTAGCATTTTGCTGACAAAGGCATGGAGCATTGTGATGACAAGTATCATGGAACATTGTGATAACAGGGGTCATAGAGCATTAGGATGACAAGAGCATGGAGCATTTTGATGAGAAGAGTCATGGAGCATTTTGATGACAAGAGCCTCAGATCATTGTGTTGTCAGGGGCCATTGAGCGTTGTGATGACAGTGGTCATGTAGGATTGGGCTGAAAATGTTCTTGGAGCATTGTGAACACAAGGGAATGGAGCATTGTGGTGACAATATCGTGGAGCATTGTGATGAGATGACCATGGAGTCTTTTGATGACAAGTCTCATGGTGCAAGCTGATGGAAAGGGGCATGGAGCATTGTGATTACAGTTGTCTTGGAGCATTGTGATGACAAGAGCATGGAGCATTGTGATGAGAAGTCCATGGAACATTCTGATGACCTGCATCATGGAGCTTTGCGATGACAATGGCAAGAGGCATTGTGATTAGAAGGATCTTGGAGCATTGTGATGAAAAGGGCATGGATCATTGTGATGACAAAGGCATGGAGCCTTGTCATGACAGGTTTCAAGGAGCATACTGACAACAAGTGTCAGGGAGCATTGTGATGACAAGTGTCATGGAGCACTCTGATGACAAGCGTCATGGAGCCTTGTGATAACCGGGGTCTTGGAGCATTGTGATGAAAAGTGAATGCATCATTGTGATGAAAAAGGCATGGTGCCTTGTCATGACAGGGTTCAAGGAGCACCCTGACGACAAGTGTCAGGGAGCATTGTG
Source organism: Mesoplodon densirostris (assembly GCF_025265405.1). Lineage (NCBI taxonomy): Eukaryota > Metazoa > Chordata > Mammalia > Artiodactyla > Ziphiidae > Mesoplodon > Mesoplodon densirostris. Next base: position 7,684,890 of record NC_082682.1, read on the forward strand.
ATGAAAAGTGTATTGAGCATTGTGATGACAAAGGTCATGGAGCATTGTGATGAGAAGTCCATGGATAATTGGGATGACGAGCGTCATGGGGCGTTGTGATGACAAGTGTTATGGAACATTGTGATCACAAGGGTTTGGAGCATTGTGATGACAGAGGCCATGGAGCATTTTGATTTCATTGTGAAGAGAAAATCATGAAGCATTATGATGAAGGGCATGGTGCATTGTGATGATAGCGTTCATGGAGCACTGAGATGAAAAGTGTCATGGAGCATTGTTATGACAGGGGTCTTGGAGCATTGTGATGACAAGGGCATGGAGCATTGTGATGAGAAGGCCAAGGAGAATACTGATGACATGCGTCATGGAGTTTCGTGATGACCAGGGCATAGAGCATTTTGATTACAGGGGTCTTGGAGCATTGAGATGAAAAGGGACATGGAGCATTGTGATTACAGGGGTAATGGAGCATTGTGATGACAAGTGAATCGAGAATTGTGATGAAAAAGGCATGGATCCTATTCATGACAGGATTCAAGGAGCATTCCGAAGACAACTGTCAGGGAGCATTGTGATGACAAGTCTATTGAGCATTGTGATGACAAAGGTCATGGAGCACTGAGATGACAAGGGCATGGATTACTGTGATGACAGGCTTCATGGAGCGTTGTGATGACAAGTGTTATGGAACATTGTGATCACACGGGTTTGGAGCAATGCGATGACAGAGTTCATGGTTCATATTGATTTCAAGGAGCATGGATCTTTGTGATGACAAGGGCATGAAGCAATGTGATCCCAAGATGCATGGAGGATCGTGATGACAATGGTAATGGAGGAATATGATGACAAGCGCATGGAGCATTGTGATGAAAAGGCCATGTAGCGTTTTGCTGACAAAGGCATGGAGCATTGTGATGACAAGTGTCATGGAGCACTGTGATGACAAACATCACGTAGCATTGTGATTACAGGGGTCATGGAGCATTGGGATGACACGGCCAAGGATCATTGTGTTGACAAGTGTTATGGAGAATTTTGATGACAAGAGTGCCGGATCATTGTGTTGTCAGGTGTCATGGAGCGTTGTGATGACAGTGGTCATGGAGCATTGGGATGACAAGGGTCATGGAGCATTGTGATCATAAGGTCATGGAGCATTGGGTTGAAAATGTTCATGGAGTATTGTGATGAGTGTTGTCATGGAGCATTGTTATGACGGGTGTAATGGATCATTGTGATGAAAAGGGCATGGAACATAGGTCTATAAAATTTCATGGATTATTGTGATGACAGTGGGTATGGAGCATTGTGATGACAAGGGCTCGGAACACTGTGATACATGGGTCATGGAGGATTGTAATGACATGGGCATGGAGCATTGTGATGAGAAGGGCATCGAGAATTGTGATGACAAGCGTCATGGAGCTTTGTGATGACAAGGACATGGAGCAATATGATGAGACGTTTCAGGGAGCATGTGATGACAATGGCATGGAGCATTGTGATGCCAAGGGTCATGGAGCTGTGTGATAACAAATGTCATGGAGGAGTTTGATGACAAGGGCATGGTGCATTGTGATGAGAAGGGCAGGGAGCATTGTGATGACAGGTGTTATGGAACATTGTGATGTCAGGGCTCATGGAGCATTATGATGATATGGGCATGGAACATGGTGATGACAGGTGTCATGGAACAGTGTGAGATGACAAGTGTTTTGAGCATTGTGATGACAAACATCTTGGATCATTGAGATGACAAGGGCATGGAGTAGTGTGATGACAGGAATCATGGAGCATTGTGATGAGTGTGTTATGGAACATTGTGATCACAAGGGTTTGGAGCATAGTGATGACAGAGGTCATGGATCATTTTGATTTCAAGGAGCATGGAACATTGTGATGACAAGGGCATGAAGCAATGTGATCCCAAGTTTCAGGGAGGATTGTTATGACAATGGTAATGGAGTATTGTGATGAGAATCACATGGAGCACCGTGATGACAAGGTCATGTAGCATTTTGCTGACAAAGGCATGGAGCATTGTGATGACAAGTGTCATGGAACATTGTGATAACAGGGGTCATAGAGCATTAGGATGACAAGAGCATGGAACATTTTGATGAGAAGAGTCATGGAGCATTTTGATGACAAGAGCCTCAGATCATTGTGTTGTCAGGGGCCATTGAGCGTTGTGATGACAGTGGTCATGTAGGATTGGACTGAAAATGTTCTTGGAGCATTGTGAACACAAGGGAATGTAGCATTGTGGTGACAATATCGTGGAGCATTGTGATGAGATGACCATGGAGTCTTTTGATGACAAGTCTCATGGTGCAAGCTGATGGAAAGGGGCATGGAGCATTGTGATTACAGTTTTCTTGGAGCATTGTGATGACAAGAGCATGGAACATTGTGATGAGATGTCCATGGAACATTCTGTTGATCTGCATCATGGAGCTTTGCGATGACAATTGCAAGTGGTATTGTTATTAGAGGGATCTTGGAGCATTGTGATGAAAATGGCATGGATCATTGTGATGACAAAGGCATGGAGCCTTGTCATGACAGGGTTCAAGGAGCATACTGACAACAAGTTTCAGGGAGCATTGTGATGACAAGTGTCATGGAGCACTCTGATGACAAGCGTCATGGAGCCTTGTGATAACCGGGGTCTTGGAGCATTGTGATGAAAAATGAATGCATCATTGTGATGAAAAAGGCATGGTGCCTTGTCATGACAGGGTTCAAGGAGCACCCTGACGACAAGTGTCAGGGAGCATTGTGATGAAAAGTGTATTGAGCATTGTGATGACCAAGGTCATGGAGAATTGTGATGAGAAGTCCATGGATAATTGGGATGACGAGCGTCATGGGGCGTTGTGATGACAAGTGTTATGGAACATTGTGATCACAAGGGTTTGGAGCATTGTGATGACAGAGGCCATGGAGCATTTTGATTTCATTGTGAAGAGAAAATCATGAAGCATTATGATGAAGGGCATGGTGCATTGTGATGATAGCGTTTATGGAGCACTGAGATGAAAAGTGTCATGGAGCATTGTTATGACAGGGGTCTTGGAGCATTGTGATGACAAGGGCATGGAGCATTGTGATGAGAAGGCCAAGGAGAATACTGATGACATGCGTCATGGAGTTTCGTGATGACCAGGGCATAGAGCATTTTGATTACAGGGGTCTTGGAGCATTGAGATGAAAAGGGACATGGAGCATTGTGATTACAGGGTTAATGGAGCATTGTGATGACAAGTGAATCGAGAATTGTGATGAAAAAGGCATGGATCCTATTCATGACAGGATTCAAGGAGCATTCCGAAGACAACTGTCAGGGAGCATTGTGATGACAAGTCTATTGAGCATTGTGATGACAAAGGTCATGGAGCACAGAGATGACAAGGGCATGGAGTATTGTGATGACAGGCTTCATGGAGCGTTGTGATGACAAGTGTTATGGAACATTGTGATCACACGGGTTTGGAGCAATGCGATGACAGAGTTCATGGTTCATATTGATTTCAAGGAGCATGGATCTTTGTGATGACAAGGGCATGAAGCAATGTGATCCCAAGATGCATGGAGGATCGTGATGATAATGGTAATGGAGGAATATGATGACAAGCGCATGGAGCATTGTGATGAAAAGGCCATGTAGCGTTTTGCTGACAAAGGCATGGAGCATTGTGATGACAAGTGTCATGGAGCACTGTGATGACAAACATCACGTAGCATTGTGATTACAGGGGTCATGGAGCATTGGGATGACACGGCCAAGGATCATTGTGTTGACAAGTGTTATGGAGAATTTTGATGACAAGAGTGCCGGATCATTGTGTTGTCAGGTGTCATGGAGCGTTGTGATGACAGTGGTCATGGAGCATTGGGATGACAAGGGTCATGGAGCATTGTGATCATAAGGTCATGGAGCATTGGGTTGAAAATGTTCATGGAATATTGTGATGAGTGTTGTCATGGAGCATTGTTATGACGGGTGTAATGGATCATTGTGATGAAAAGGGCATGGAACATAGGTCTCTAAAATTTCATGGATTATTGTGATGACAGTGGGTATGGAGCATTGTGATGACAAGGGCTCGGAACACTGTGATACATGGGTCATGGAGGATTGTAATGACATGGGCATGGAGCATTGTGATGAGAAGGGCATCGAGAATTGTGATGACAAGCGTCATGGAGCTTTGTGATGACAAGGACATGGAGCAATATGATGAGACGTTTCAGGGAGCATGTGATGACAATGGCATGGAGCATTGTGATGCCAAGGGTCATGGAGCTGTGTGATAACAAATGTCATGGAGGAGTTTGATGACAAGGGCATGGTGCATTGTGATGAGAAGGGCAGGGAGCATTGTGATGACAGGTGTTATGGAACATTGTGATGTCAGGGCTCATGGAGCATTATGATGATATGGGCATGGAGCATGGTGATGACAGGTGTCATGGAACAGTGTGAGATGACAAGTGTTTTGAGCATTGTGATGACAAACATCTTGGATCATTGAGATGACAAGGGCATGGAGTAGTGTGATGACAGGCATCATGGAGCATTGTGATGAGTGTGTTATGGAACATTGTGATCACAAGGGTTTGGAGCATAGTGATGACAGAGGTCATGGATCATGTTGATTTCAAGGAGCATGGAACATTGTGATGACAAGGGCATGAAGCAATATGATCCCAAGTTTCAGGGAGGATTGTTATGACAATGGTAATGGAGTATTGTGATGAGAATCACATGGAGCACCGTGATGACAAGGTCATGTAGCATTTTGCTGACAAAGGCATGGAGCATTGTGATGACAAGTGTCATGGAACATTGTGATAACAGGGGTCATAGAGCATTAGGATGACAAGAGCATGGAGCATTTTGATGAGAAGAGTCATGGAGCATTTTGATGACAAGAGCCTCAGATCATTGTGTTGTCAGGGGCCATTGAGCGTTGTGATGACAGTGGTCATGTAGGATTGGGCTGAAAATATTCTTGGAGCATTGTGAACACAAGGGAATGGAGCATTGTGGTGACAATATCGTGGAGCATTGTGATGAGATGACCATGGAGTCTTTTGATGACAAGTCTCATGGTGCAAGCTGATGGAAAGGGGCATGGAGCATTGTGATTACAGTTGTCTTGGAGCATTGTGATGACAAGAGCATGGAGCATTGTGATGAGAAGTCCATGGAACATTCTGATGACCTGCATCATGGAGCTTTGCGATGACAATGGCAAGAGGCATTGTGATTAGAGGGATCTTGGAGCATTGTGATGAAAAGGGCATGGATCATTGTGATGACAAAGGCATGGAGCCTTGTCATGACAGGGTTCAAGGAGCTTAATGACAACAAGTTTCAGGGAGCATTGTGATGACAAGTGTCATGGAGCACTCTGATGACAAGCGTCATGGAGCCTTGTGATAACCGGGGTCTTGGAGCATTGTGATGAAAAGTGAATGCATCATTGTGATGAAAAAGGCATGGTGCCTTGTCATGACAGGGTTCAAGGAGCACCCAGACGACAAGTGTCAGGGAGCATTGTGATGAAAAGTGTATTGAACATTGTGATGACCAAGTTCATGGAGCATTGTGATGAGAAGTCCATGGATAATTGGGATGACGAGCGTCATGGGGCGTTGTGATGACAAGTGTTATGGAACATTGTGATCACAAGGGTTTGGAGCATTGTGATGACAGAGGCCATGGAGCATTTTGATTTCATTGTGAAGAGAAAATCATGAAGCATTATGATGAAGGGCATGGTGCATTGTGATGATAGCGTTCATGGAGCACTGAGATGAAAAGTGTCATGGAGCATTGTTATGACAGGTGTCTTGGAGCATTGTGATGACAAGGGCATGGAGCATTGTGATGAGAAGGCCAAGGAGAATACTGATGACATGCGTCATGGAGTTTCGTGATGACCAGGGCATAGAGCATTTTGATTACAGGGGTCTTGGAGCATTGAGATGAAATGGGGCATGGAGCATTGTGATTACAGGGGTAATGGAGCATTGTGATGACAAGTGAATCGAGCATTGTGATGAAAAAGGCATGGATCCCATTCATGACAGGATTCAAGGAGCATTCCGAAGACAACTGTCAGGGAGCATTGTGATGACAAGTGTATTGAGCATTGTGATGACAAAGGTCATGGAGCATTGAGATGACAAGAGCATGGAGTATTGTGATGACATGCTTCATGGAGCGTTGTGATGACAAGTGTTATGGAACATTGGGATCACACGGGTTTGGAGCAATGCGATGACAGAGTTCATGGTTCATATTGATTTCAAGGAGCATGGATCTTTGTGATGACAAGGGCATGAAGCAATGTGATCCCAAGTTTCAGGGAGGATTGTTATGACAATGGTAATGGAGTATTGTGATGAGAATCACATGGAGCACCGTGATGACAAGGTCATGTAGCATTTTGCTGACAAAGGCATGGAGCATTGTGATGACAAGTGTCATGGAACATTGTGATAACAGGGGTCATAGAGCATTAGGATGACAAGAGCATGGAGCATTTTGATGAGAAGAGTCATGGAGCATTTTGATGACAAGAGCCTCAGATCATTGTGTTGTCAGGGGCCATTGAGCGTTGTGATGACAGTGGTCATGTAGGATTGGGCTGAAAATGTTCTTGGAGCATTGTGAACACAAGGGAATGGAGCATTGTGGTGAAAATATCGTGGAGCATTGTGATGAGATGACCATGGAGTCTTTTGATGACAAGTCTCATGGTGCAAGCTGATGGAAAGGGGCATGGAGCATTGTGATTACAGTTGTCTTGGAGCATTGTGATGACAAGAGCATGGAGCATTGTGATGAGAAGTCCATGCAACATTCTGATGACCTGCATCATGGAGCTTTGCGATGACAATGGCAAGAGGCATTGTGATTAGAGGGATCTTGGAGCATTGTGATGAAAAGGGCATGGATCATTGTGATGACAAAGGCATGGAGCCTTGTCATGACAGGTTTCAAGGAGCATACTGACAACAAGTGTCAGGGAGCATTGTGATGACAAGTGTCATGGAGCACTCTGATGACAAGCGTCATGGAGCCTTGTGATAACCGGGGTCTTGGAGCATTGTGATGAAAAGTGAATGCATCATTGTGATGAAAAAGGCATGGTGCCTTGTCATGACAGGGTTCAAGGAGCACCCTGACGACAAGTGTCAGGGAGCATTGTGATGAAAAGTGTATTGAGCATTGTGATGACAAAGGTCATGGAGCATTGTGATGAGAAGTCCATGGATAATTGGGATGACGAGCGTCATCGGGCGTTGTGATGACTAGTGTTATGGAACATTGTGATCACAAGGGTTTGGAGCATTGTGATGACAGAGGCCATGGAGCATTTTGATTTCATTGTGAAGAGAAAATCATGAAGCATTATGATGAAGGGCATGGTGCATTGTGATGATAGCGTTCATGGAGCACTGAGATGAAAAGTGTCATGGAGCATTGTTATGACAGGGGTCTTGGAGCATTGTGATGACAAGGGCATGGAGCATTGTGATGAGAAGGCCAAGGAGAATACTGATGACATGCGTCATGGAGTTTCGTGATGACCAGGGCATAGAGCATTTTGATTACAGGGGTCTTGGAGCATTGAGATGAAAAGGGACATGGAGCATTGTGATTACAGGGGTAATGGAGCATTGTGATGACAAGTGAATCGAGCATTGTGATGAAAAAGGCATGGATCCTATTCATGACAGGATTCAAGGAGCATTCCGAAGACAACTGTCAGGGAGCATTGTGATGACAAGTCTATTGAGCATTGTGATGACAAAGGTCATGGAGCATTGAGATGACAAAGGCATGGAGTATTGTGATGACCGGCTTCATGGAGCGTTGTGATGACAAGTGTTATGGAACATTGTGATCACACGGGTTTGGAGCAATGCGATGACAGAGTTCATGGTTCATATTGATTTCAAGGAGCATGGATCTTTGTGATGACAAGGGCATGAAGCAATGTGATCCGAAGATGCATGGAGGATCGTGATGATAATGGTAATGGAGGAATATGATGACAAGCGCATGGAGCATTGTGATGAAAAGGCCATGTAGCGTTTTGCTGACAAATGCATGGAGCATTGTGATGACAAGTGTCATGGAGCACTGTGATGACAAACATCACGTAGCATTGTGATTACAGGGGTCATGGAGCATTGGGATGACACGGCCAAGGATCATTGTGTTGACAAGTGTTATGGAGAATTTTGATGACAAGAGTGCCGGATCATTGTGTTGTCAGGTGTCATGGAGCGTTGTGATGACAGTGGTCATGGAGCATTGGGATGACAAGGGTCATGGAGCATTGTGATCATAAGGTCATGAAGCATTGGGTTGAAAATGTTCATGGAGTATTGTGATGAGTGTTGTCATGGAGCATTGTTATGACGGGTGTAATGGATCATTGTGATGAAAAGGGCATGGAACATAGGTCTATAAAATTTCATGGATTATTGTGATGACAGTGAGTATGCAGCATTGTGATGACAAGGGCTCGGAACACTGTGATACATGGGTCATGGAGGATTGTAATGACATGGGCATGGAGCATTGTGATGAGAAGGGCATCGAGAATTGTGATGACAAGCGTCATGGAGCTTTGTGATGACAAGGACATGGAGCAATATGATGAGACGTTTCAGGGAGCATGTGATGACAATGGCATGGAGCATTGTGATGCCAAGGGTCATGGAGCTGTGTGATAACAAATGTCATGGAGGAGTTTGATGACAAGGGCATGGTGCATTGTGATGAGAAGGGCAGGGAGCATTGTGATGACAGGTGTTATGGAACATTGTGATGTCAGGGCTCATGGAGCATTATGATGATATGGGCATGGAGCATGGTGATGACAGGTGTCATGGAACAGTGTGAGATGACAAGTGTTTTGAGCATTGTGATGACAAACATCTTGGATCATTGAGATGACAAGGGCATGGAGTAGTGTGATGACAGGCATCATGGAGCATTGTGATGAGTGTGTTATGGAACATTGTGATCACAAGGGTTTGGAGCATAGTGATGACAGAGGTCATGGATCATGTTGATTTCAAGGAGCATGGAACATTGTGATGACAAGGGCATGAAGCAATATGATCCCAAGTTTCAGGGAGGATTGTTATGACAATGGTAATGGAGTATTGTGATGAGAATCACATGGAGCACCGTGATGACAAGGTCATGTAGCATTTTGCTGACAAAGGCATGGAGCATTGTGATGACAAGTGTCATGGAACATTGTGATAACAGGGGTCATACAGCATTAGGATGACAAGAGCATGGAGCATTTTGATGAGAAGAGTCATGGAGCATTTTGATGACAAGAGCCACAGATCATTGTGTTGTCAGGGGCCATTGAGCGTTGTGATGACAGTGGTCATGTAGGATTGGGCTGAAAATGTTCTTGGAGCATTGTGAACACAAGGGAATGGAGCATTGTGGTGACAATATCGTGGAGCATTGTGATGAGATGACCATGGAGTCTTTTGATGACAAGTCTCATGGTGCAAGCTGATGGAAAGGGGCATGGAGCATTGTGATTACAGTTGTCTTGGAGCATTGTGATGACAAGAGCATGGAGCATTGTGATGAGAAGTCCATGCAACATTCTGATGACCTGCATCATGGAGCTTTGCGATGACAATGGCAAGAGGCATTGTGATTAGAGGGATCTTGGATCATTGTGATGAAAAGGTCATGGATCATTGTGATGACAAAGGCATGGAGCCTTGTCATGACAGGTTTCAAGGAGCATACTGACAACAAGTGTCAGGGAGCATTGTGATGACAAGTGTCATGGAGCACTCTGATGACAAGCGTCATGGAGCCTTGTGATAACCGGGGTCTTGGAGCATTGTGATGAAAAGTGAATGCATCATTGTGATGAAAAAGGCATGGTGCCTTGTCATGACAGGGTTCAAGGAGCACCCTGACGACAAGTGTCAGGGAGCATTGTGATGAAAAGTGTATTGAGCATTGTGATGACAAAGGTCATGGAGCATTGTGATGAGAAGTCCATGGATAATTGGGATGACGAGCGTCATGGGGCGTTGTGATGACAAGTGTTATGGAACATTGTGATCACAAGGGTTTGGAGCATTGTGATGACAGAGGCCATGGAGCATTTTGATTTCATTGTGAAGAGAAAATCATGAAGCATTATGATGAAGGGCATGGTGCATTGTGATGATAGCGTTCATGGAGCACTGAGATGAAAAGTGTCATGGAGCATTGTTATGACAGGGGTCTTGGAGCATTGTGATGACAAGGGCATGGAGCATTGTGATGAGAAGGCCAAGGAGAATACTGATGACATGCGTCATGGAGTTTTGTGATGACCAGGGCATAGAGCATTTTGATTACAGGGGTCTTGGAGCACTGAGATGAAAAGGGACATGGAGCATTGTGATTACAGGGGTAATGGAGCATTGTGATGACAAGTGAATCGAGCATTGTGATGAAAAAGGCATGGATCCTATTCATGACAGGATTCAAGGAGCATTCCGAAGACAACTGTCAGGGAGCATTGTGATGACAAGTGTATTGAGCATTGTGATGACAAAGGTCATGGAGCATTGAGATGACAAGGGCATGGAGTATTGTGATGACAGGCTTCATGGAGCGTTGTGATGACAAGTGTTATGGAACATTGTGATCACACGGGTTTGGAGCAATGCGATGACAGAGTTCATGGTTCATATTGATTTCAAGGAGCATGGATCTTTGTGATGACAAGGGCATGAAGCAATGTGATCCCAAGATGCATGGAGGATCGTGATGACAATGGTAATGGAGGAATATGATGACAAGCGCATGGAGCATTGTGATGAAAAGGCCATGTACCGTTTTGCTGACAAAGGCATGGAGCATTGTGATGACAAGTGTCATGGAGCACTGTGATGACAAACATCACGTAGCATTGTGATTACAGGGGTCATGGAGCATTGGGATGACACGGCCAAGGATCATTGTGTTGACAAGTGTTATGGAGAATTTTGATGACAAGAGTGCCGGATCATTGTGTTGTCAGGTGTCATGGAGCGTTGTGATGACAGTGGTCATGGAGCATTGGGATGACAAGGGTCATGGAGCATTGTGATCATAAGGTCATGGAGCATTGGGTTGAAAATGTTCATGGAGTATTATGATGAGTGTTGTCATGGAGCATTGTTATGACGGGTGTAATGGATCATTGTGATGAAAAGGGCATGGAACATAGGTCTATAATATTTCATGGATTATTGTGATGACAGTGGGTATGGAGCATTGTGATGACAAGGGCTCGGAACACTGTGATACATGGGTCATGGAGGATTGTAATGACATGGGCATGGAGCATTGTGATGAGAAGGGCATCGAGAATTGTGATGACAAGCGTCATGGAGCTTTGTGATGACAAGGACATGGAGCAATATGATGAGACGTTTCAGGGAGCATGTGATGACAATGGCATGGAGCATTGTGATGCCAAGGGTCATGGAGCTGTGTGATAACAAATGTCATGGAGGAGTTTGATGACAAGGGCATGGTGCATTGTGATGAGAAGGGCAGGGAGCATTGTGATGACAGGTGTTATGGAACATTGTGATGTCAGGGCTCATGGAGCATTATGATGATATGGGCATGGAGCATGGTGATGACAGGTGTCATGGAACAGTGTGAGATGACAAGTGTTTTGAGCATTGTGATGACAAACATCTTGGATCATTGAGATGACAAGGGCATGGAGTAGTGTGATGACAGGCATCATGGAGCATTGTGATGAGTGTGTTATGGAACATTGTGATCACAAGGGTTTGGAGCATAGTGATGACAGAGGTCATGGATCATATTGATTTCAAGGAGCATGGAACATTGTGATGACAAGGGCATGAAGAAATGTGATCCCAAGTTTCAGGGAGGATTGTTATGACAATGGTAATGGAGTATTGTGATGAGAATCACATGGAGCACCGTGATGACAAGGTCATGTAGCATTTTGCTGACAAAGGCATGGAGCATTGTGATGACAAGTGTCATGGAACATTGTGATAACAGGGGTCATAGAGCATTAGGATGACAAGAGCATGGAGCATTTTGATGAGAAGAGTCATGGAGCATTTTGATGACAAGAGCCTCAGATCATTGTGTTGTCAGGGGCCATTGAGCGTTGTGATGACAGTGGTCATGTAGGATTGGGCTGAAAATGTTCTTGGAGCATTGTGAACACAAGGGAATGGAGCATTGTGGTGACAATATCGTGGAGCATTGTGATGAGATGACCATGGAGTCTTTTGATGACAAGTCTCATGGGGCAAGCTGATGGAAAGGGGCATGGAGCATTGTGATTACAGTAGTCTTGGAGCATTGTGATGACAAGAGCATGGAACATTGTGATGAGAAGTCCATGGAACGTTCTGATGACCTGCATCATGGAGCTTTGCGATGACAATTGCAAGAGGTATTGTGATTAGAGGGATCTTGGAGCATTGTGATGAAAATGGCATGGATCATTGTGATGACAAAGGCATGGAGCCTTGTCATGACAGGGTTCAAGGAGCATACTGACAAAAAGTGTCAGGGAGCATTGTGATGACAAGTGTCATGGAGCACTCTGATGACAAGCGTCATGGAGCCTTGTGATAACCGGGGTCTTGGAGCATTGTTATGAAAAGTGAATGCATCATTGTGATGAAAAAGGCATGGTGCCTTGTCATGACAGGGTTCAAGCAGCACCCTGACGACAAGTGCCAGGGAGCATTGTGATGAAAAGCGTATTGAGCATTGTGATGACAAAGGTCATGGAGCATTGTGATGAGAAGTCCATGGATAATTGGGATGACGAGCGTCATGGGGCGTTGTGATGACAAGTGTTATGGAACATTGTGATCACAAGGGTTTGGAGCATTGTGATGACAGAGGCCATGGAGCATTTTGATTTCATTGTGAAGAGAAAATCATGAAGCATTATGATGAAGGGCATGGTGCATTGTGATGATAGCGTTCATGGAGCACTGAGATGAAAAGTGTCATGGAGCATTGTTATGACAGGGGTCTTGGAGCATTGTGATGACAAGGGCATGGAGCATTGTGATGAGAAGGCCAAGGAGAATACTGATGACATGCGTCATGGAGTTTCGTGATGACCAGGGCATAGAGCATTTTGATTACAGGGGTCTTGGAGCATTGAGATGAAAAGGGACATGGAGCATTGTGATTACAGGGGTAATGGAGCATTGTGATGACAAGTGAATCGAGCATTGTGATGAAAAAGGCATGGATCCTATTCATGACAGGATTCAAGGAGCATTCCGAAGACAACTGTCAGGGAGCATTGTGATGACAAGTCTATTGAGCATTGTGATGACAAAGGTCATGGAGCATTGAGATGACAAGGGCATGGAGTATTGTGATGACAGGCTTCATGGAGCGTTGTGATGACAAGTGTTATGGAACATTGTGATCACACGGGTTTGGAGCAATGCGATGACAGAGTTCATGGTTCATATTGATTTCAAGGAGCATGGATCTTTGTGATGACAAGGGCATGAAGCAATGTGATCCCAAGATGCATGGAGTATCGTGATGATAATGGTAATGGAGTAATATGATGACAAGCGCATGGAGCATTGTGATGAAAAGGCCATGTAGCGTTTTGCTGACAAAGGCATGGAGCATTGTGATGACAAGTGTCATGGAGCACTGTGATGACAAACATCACGTAGCATTGTGATTACAGGGGTCATGGAGCATTGGGATGACACGGCCAAGGATCATTGTGTTGACAAGTGTTATGGAGAATTTTGATGACAAGAGTGCCGGATCATTGTGTTGTCAGGTGTCATGGAGCGTTGTGATGACAGTGGTCATGGAGCATTGGGATGACAAGGGTCATGGAGCATTGTGATCATAAGGTCATGAAGCATTGGGTTGAAAATGTTCATGGAGTATTGTGATGAGTGTTGTCATGGAGCATTGTTATGACGGGTGTAATGGATCATTGTGATGAAAAGGGCATGGAACATAGGTCTATAAAATTTCATGGATTATTGTGATGACAGTGGGTATGGAGCATTGTGATGACAAGGGCTCGGAACACTGTGATACATGGGTCATGGAGGATTGTAATGACATGGGCATGGAGCATTGTGATGAGAAGGGCATCGAGAATTGTGATGACAAGCGTCATGGAGCTTTGTGATGACAAGGACATGGAGCAATTTGATGAGACGTTTCAGGGAGCATGTGATGACAATGGCATGGAGCATTGTGATGCCAAGGGTCATGGAGCTGTGTGATAACAAATGTCATGGAGGAGTTTGATGACAAGGGCATGGTGCATTGTGATGATATGGGCATGGAGCATGGTGATGACAGGTGTCATGGAACAGTGTGAGATGACAAGTGTTTTGAGCATTGTGATGACAAACATCTTGGATCATTGAGATGACAAGGGCATGGAGTAGTGTGATGACAGGCATCATGGAGCATTGTGATGAGTTTCTTATGGAATATTGTGATCACAAGGGTTTGGAGCATAGTGATGACAGAGGTCATGGATCATGTTGATTTCAAGGAGCATGGAACATTGTGATGAAAAGGGCATGAAGCAATATGATCCCAAGTTTCAGGGAGGATTGTTATGACAATGGTAATGGAGTATTGTGATGAGAATCACATGGAGCACCGTGATGACAAGGTCATGTAGCATTTTGCTGACAAAGGCATGGAGCATTGTGATGACAAGTGTCATGGAACATTGTGATAACAGGGGTCATAGAGCATTAGGATGACAAGAGCATGGAGCATTTTGATGAGAAGAGTCATGGAGCATTTTGATGACAAGAGCCTCAGATCATTGTGTTGTCAGGGGCCATTGAGCGTTGTGATGACAGTGGTCATGTAGGATTGGGCTGAAAATGTTCTTGGAGCATTGTGAACACAAGGGAATGGAGCATTGTGGTGACAATATCATGGAGCATTGTGATGAGATGACCATGGAGTCTTTTGATGACAAGTCTCATGGTGCAAGCTGATGGAAAGCGGCATGGAGCATTGTGATTACAGTTGTCTTGGAGCATTGTGATGACAAGAGCATGGAGCATTGTGATGAGAAGTCCATGGAACATTCTGATGACCTGCATCATGGAGCTTTGCGATGACAATGGCAAGAGGCATTGTGATTAGAGGGATCTTGGAGCATTGTGATGAAAAGGGCATGGATCATTGTGATGACAAAGGCATGGAGCCTTGTCATGACAGGGTTCAAGGAGATTACTGACAACAAGTGTCAGGGAGCATTGTGATGACAAGTGTCATGGAGCACTCTGATGACAAGCGTCATGGAGCCTTGTGATAACCGGGGTCTTGGAGCATTGTGATGAAAAGTGAATGCATCATTGTGATGAAAAAGGCATGGTGCCTTGTCATGACAGGGTTCAAGGAGCACCCTGACGACAAGTGTCAGGGAGCATTGTGATGAAAAGTGTATTGAGCATTGTGATGACCAAGGTCATGGAGAATTGTGATGAGAAGTCCATGGATAATTGGGATGACGAGCGTCATGGGGCGTTGTGATGACAAGTGTTATGGAACATTGTGATCACAAGGGTTTGGAGCATTGTGATGACAGAGGCCATGGAGCATTTTGATTTCATTGTGAAGAGAAAATCATGAAGCATTATGATGAAGGGCATGGTGCATTGTGATGATAGCGTTCATGGAGCACTGAGATGAAAAGTGTCATGGAGCATTGTTATGACAGGGGTCTTGGAGCATTGTGATGACAAGGGCATGGAGCATTGTGATGAGAAGGCCAAAGAGAAGACTGATGAGATGCGACATGGAGTTTCGTGATGACCAGGGCATAGAGCATTTTGATTACAGGGGTCTTGGAGCATTGAGATGAAATGGAGCATGGAGCATTGTGATTACAGGGGTAATGGAGCATTGTGATGACAAGTGAATCGAGCATTGTGATGAAAAAGGCATGGATCCTATTCATGACAGGATTCAAGGAGCATTCCGAAGACAACTGTCAGGGAGCATTGTGATGACAAGTCTATTGAGCATTGTGATGACAAAGGTCATGGAGCACTGAGATGACAAGGGCATGGAGTATTGTGATTACAGGCTTCATGGAGCGTTGTGATGACAAGTGTTATGGAACATTGTGATCACACGGGTTTGGAGCAATGCGATGACAGAGTTCATGGTTCATATTGATTTCAAGGAGCATGGATCTTTGTGATGACAAGGGCATGAAGCAATGTGATCCCAAGATGCATGGAGGATCGTGATGATAATGGTAATGGAGGAATATGATGACAAGCGCATGGAGCATTGTGATGAAAAGGCCATGTAGCGTTTTGCTGACAAATGCATGGAGCATTGTGATGACAAGTGTCATGGAGCACTGTGATGACAAACATCACGTAGCATTGTGATTACAGGGGTCATGGAGCATTGGGATGACACGGCCAAGGATCATTGTGTTGACAAGTGTTATGGAGAATTTTGATGACAAGAGTGCCGGATCATTGTGTTGTCAGGTGTCATGGAGCGTTGTGATGACAGTGGTCATGGAGCATTGGGATGACAAGGGTCATGGAGCATTGTGATCATAAGGTCATGGAGCATTGGGTTGAAAATGTTCATGGAGTATTGTGATGAGTGTTGTCATGGAGCATTGTTATGACGGGTGTAATGGATCATTGTGATGAAAAGGGCATGGAACATAGGTCTATAAAATTTCATGGATTATTGTGATGACAGTGGGTATGGAGCATTGTGATGACAAGGGCTCGGAACACTGTGATACATGGGTCATGGAGGATTGTAATGACATGGGCATGGAGCATTGTGATGAGAAGGGCATCGAGAATTGTGATGACAAGCGTCATGGAGCTTTGTGATGACAAGGACATGGAGCAATATGATGAGACGTTTCAGGGAGCATGTGATGACAATGGCATGGAGCATTGTGATGCCAAGGGTCATGGAGCTGTGTGATAACAAATGTCATGGAGGAGTTTGATGACAAGGGCATGGTGCATTGTGATGAGAAGGGCAGGGAGCATTGTGATGACAGTTGTTATGGAACATTGTGATGTCAGGGCTCATGGAGCATTGTGATGATATGGGCATGGAGCATGGTGATGACAGGTGTCATGGAACAGTGTGAGATGACAAGTGTTTTGAGCATTGTGATGACAAACATCTTGGATCATTGAGATGACAAGGGCATGGAGTAGTGTGATGACAGGCATCATGGAGCATTGTGATGAGTTTGTTATGGAATATTGTGATCACAAGGGTTTGGAGCATAGTGATGACAGAGGTCATGGATCATGTTGATTTCAAGGAGCATGGAACATTGTGATGAAAAGGGCATGAAGCAATATGATCCCAAGTTTCAGGGAGGATTGTTATGACAATGGTAATGGAGTATTGTGATGAGAATCACATGGAGCACCGTGATGACAAGGTCATGTAGCATTTTGCTGACAAAGGCATGGAGCATTTTGATGACAAGTGTCATGGAACATTGTGATAACAGGGGTCATAGAGCATTAGGATGACAAGAGCATGGAGCATTTTGATGAGAAGAGTCATGGAGCATTTTGATGACAAGAGCCTCAGATCATTGTGTTGTCAGGGGCCATTGAGCGTTGTGATGACAGTGGTCATGTAGGATTGGGCTGAAAATGTTCTTGGAGCATTGTGAACACAAGGGAATGGAGCATTGTGGTGACAATATCATGGAGCATTGTGATGAGATGACCATGGAGTCTTTTGATGACAAGTCTCATGGTGCAAGCTGATGGAAAGCGGCATGGAGCATTGTGATTACAGTTGTCTTGGAGCATTGTGATGACAAGAGCATGGAGCATTGTGATGAGAAGTCCATGGAACATTCTGATGACCTGCATCATGGAGCTTTGCGATGACAATGGCAAGAGGCATTGTGATTAGAGGGATCTTGTAGCATTGTGATGAAAAGGGCATGGATCATTGTGATGACAAAGGCATGGAGCCTTGTCATGACAGGGTTCAAGGAGCTTACTGACAACACGTGTCAGGGAGCATTGTGATGACAAGTGTCATGGAGCACTCTGATGACAAGCGTCATGGAGCCTTGTGATAACCGGGGTCTTGGAGCATTGTGATGAAAAGTGAATGCATCATTGTGATGAAAAAGGCATGGTGCCTTGTCATGACAGGGTTCAAGGAGCACCCTGACGACAAGTGTCAGGGAGCATTGTGATGAAAAGTGTATTGAGCATTGTGATGACCAAGGTCATGGAGAATTGTGATGAGAAGTCCATGGATAATTGGGATGACGAGCGTCATGGGGCGTTGTGATGACAAGTGTTATGGAACATTGTGATCACAAGGGTTTGGAGCATTGTGATGACAGAGGCCATGGAGCATTTTGATTTCATTGTGAAGAGAAAATCATGAAGCATTATGATGAAGGGCATGGTGCATTGTGATGATAGCGTTCATGGAGCACTGAGATGAAAAGTGTCATGGAGCATTGTTATGACAGGGGTCTTGGAGCATTGTGATGACAAGGGCATGGAGCATTGTGATGAGAAGGCCAAAGAGAAGACTGATGAGATGCGACATGGAGTTTCGTGATGACCAGGGCATAGAGCATTTTGATTACAGGGGTCTTGGAGCATTGAGATGAAATGGGGCATGGAGCATTGTGATTACAGGGGTAAAGGAGCATTGTGATGACAAGTGAATCGAGCATTGTGATGAAAAAGGCATGGATCCTATTCATGACAGGATTCAAGGAGCATTCCGAAGACAACTGTCAGGGAGCATTGTGATGACAAGTCTATTGAGCATTGTGATGACAAAGGTCATGGAGCACTGAGATGACAAGGGCATGGAGTATTGTGATGACAGGCTTCATGGAGCGTTGTGATGACAAGTGTTATGGAACATTGTGATCACACGGGTTTGGAGCAATGCGATGACAGAGTTCATGGTTCATATTGATTTCAAGGAGCATGGATCTTTGTGATGACAAGGGCATGAAGCAATGTGATCCCAAGATGCATGGAGGATCGTGATGATAATGGTAATGGAGGAATATGATGACAAGCGCATGGAGCATTGTGATGAAAAGGCCATGTAGCGTTTTGCTGACAAATGCATGGAGCATTGTGATGACAAGTGTCATGGAGCACTGTGATGACAAACATCACGTAGCATTGTGATTACAGGGGTCATGGAGCATTGGGATGACACGGCCAAGGATCATTGTGTTGACAAGTGTTATGGAGAATTTTGATGACAAGAGTGCCGGATCATTGTGTTGTCAGGTGTCATGGAGCGTTGTGATGACAGTGGTCATGGAGCATTGGGATGACAAGGGTCATGGAGCATTGTGATCATAAGGTCATGAAGCATTGGGTTGAAAATGTTCATGGAGTATTGTGATGAGTGTTGTCATGGAGCATTGTTATGACGGGTGTAATGGATCATTGTGATGAAAAGGGCATGGAACATAGGTCTATAAAATTTCATGGATTATTGTGATGACAGTGGGTATGGAGCATTGTGATGACAAGGGCTCGGAACACTGTGATACATGGGTCATGGAGGATTGTAATGACATGGGCATGGAGCATTGTGATGAGAAGGGCATCGAGAATTGTGATGACAAGCGTCATGGAGCTTTGTGATGACAAGGACATGGAGCAATATGATGAGACGTTTCAGGGAGCATGTGATGACAATGGCATGGAGCATTGTGATGCCAAGGGTCATGGAGCTGTGTGATAACAAATGTCATGGAGGAGTTTGATGACAAGGGCATGGTGCATTGTGATGAGAAGGGCAGGGAGCATTGTGATGACAGTTGTTATGGAACATTGTGATGTCAGGGCTCATGGAGCATTATGATGATATGGGCATGGAGCATGGTGATGACAGGTGTCATGGAACAGTGTGAGATGACAAGTGTTTTGAGCATTGTGATGACAAACATCTTGGATCATTGAGATGACAAGGGCATGGAGTAGTGTGATGACAGGCATCATGGAGCATTGTGATGAGTTTCTTATGGAATATTGTGATCACAAGGGTTTGGAGCATAGTGATGACAGAGGTCATGGATCATGTTGATTTCAAGGAGCATGGAACATTGTGATGACAAGGGCATGAAGCAATATGATCCCAAGTTTCAGGGAGGATTGTTATGACAATGGTAATGGAGTATTGTGATGAGAATCACATGGAGCACCGTGATGACAAGGTCATGTAGCATTTTGCTGACAAAGGCATGGAGCATTGTGATGACAAGTGTCATGGAACATTGTGATAACAGGGGTCATAGAGCATTAGGATGACAAGAGCATGGAACATTTTGATGAGAAGAGTCATGGAGCATTTTGATGACAAGAGCCTCAGATCATTGTGTTGTCAGGGGCCATTGAGCGTTGTGATGACAGTGGTCATGTAGGATTGGGCTGAAAATGTTCTTGGAGCATTGTGAACACAAGGGAATGGAGCATTGTGGTGACAATATCGTGGAGCATTGTGATGAGATGACCATGGAGTCTTTTGATGACAAGTCTCATGGTGCAAGCTGATGGAAAGGGGCATGGAGCATTGTGATTACAGTTGTCTTGGAGCATTGTGATGACAAGAGCATGGAGCATTGTGATGAGAAGTCCATGCAACATTCTGATGACCTGCATCATGGAGCTGTGCGATGACAATGGCAAGAGGCATTGTGATTAGAGGGATCATGGAGCATTGTGATGAAAAGGGCATGGATCATTGTGATGACAAAGGCATGGAGCCTTGTCATGACAGGTTTCAAGGAGCATACTGACAACAAGTGTCAGGGAGCATTATGATGACAAGTGTCATGGAGCACTCTGATGACAAGTGTCATGGAGCCTTGTGATAACCGGGGTCTTGGAGCATTGTGATGAAAAGTGAATGCATCATTGTGATGAAAAAGGCATGGTGCCTTGTCATGACAGGGTTCAAGGAGCACCCTGACGACAAGTGTCAGGGAGCATTGTGATGAAAAGTGTATTGAGCATTGTGATGACAAAGGTCATGGAGCATTGTGATGAGAAGTCCATGGATAATTGGGATGACGAGCGTCATGGGGCGTTGTGATGACAAGTGTTATGGAACATTGTGATCACAAGGGTTTGGAGCATTGTGATGACAGAGGCCATGGAGCATTTTGATTTCATTGTGAAGAGAAAATCATGAAGCATTATGATGAAGGGCATGGTGCATTGTGATGATAGCGTTCATTGAGCACTGAGATGAAAAGTGTCATGGAGCATTGTTATGACAGGGGTCTTGGAGCATTGTGATGACAAGGGCATGGAGCATTGTGATGAGAAGGCCAAGGAGAATACTGATGACATGCGTCATGGAGTTTCGTGATGACCAGGGCATAGAGCATTTTGATTACAGGGGTCTTGGAGCATTGAGATGAAAAGGGGCATGGAGCATTGTGATTACAGGGGTAATGGAGCATTGTGATGACAAGTGAATCGAGCATTGTTATGAAAAAGGCATGGATCCTATTCATGACAGGATTCAAGGAGCATTCCGAAGACAACTGTCAGGGAGCATTGTGATGACAAGTGTATTGAGCATTGTGATGACAAAAGTCATGGAGCAATGAGATGACAAGGGCATGGAGTATTGTGATGACAGGCTTCATGGAGCGTTGTGATGACAAGTGTTATGGAACATTGTGATCACACGGGTTTGGAGCAATGCGATGACAGAGTTCATGGTTCATATTGATTTCAAGGAGCATGGATCTTTGTGATGACAAGGGCATGAAGCAATGTGATCCCAAGATGCATGGAGGATCGTGATGACAATGGTAATGGAGGAATATGATGACAAGCGCATGGAGCATTGTGATGAAAAGGCCATGTAGCGTTTTGCTGACAAAGGCATGGAGCATTGTGATGACAAGTGTCATGGAGCACTGTGATGACAAACATCACGTAGCATTGTGATTACAGGGGTCATGGAGCATTGGGATGACACGGCCAAGGATCATTGTGTTGACAAGTGTTATGGAGAATTTTGATGACAAGAGTGCCGGATCATTGTGTTGTCAGGTGTCATGGAGCGTTGTGATGACAGTGGTCATGGAGCATTGGGATGACAAGGGTCATGGAGCATTGTGATCATAAGGTCATGGAGCATTGGGTTGAAAATGTTCATGGAGTATTGTGATGAGTGTTGTCATGGAGCATTGTTATGACGGGTGTAATGGATCATTGTGATGAAAAGGGCATGGAACATAGGTCTATAAAATTTCATGGATTATTGTGATGACAGTGGGTATGGAGCATTGTGATGACAAGGGCTCGGAACACTGTGATACATGGGTCATGGAGGATTGTAATGACATGGGCATGGAGCATTGTGATGAGAAGGGCATCGAGAATTGTGATGACAAGCGTCATGGAGCTTTGTGATGACAAGGACATGGAGCAATATGATGAGACGTTTCAGGGAGCATGTGATGACAATGGCATGGAGCATTGTGATGCCAAGGGTCATGGAGCTGTGTGATAACAAATGTCATGGAGGAGTTTGATGACAAGGGCATGGTGCATTGTGATGAGAAGGGCAGGGAGCATTGTGATGACAGGTGTTATGGAACATTGTGATGTCAGGGCTCATGGAGCATTATGATGATATGGGCATGGAGCATGGTGATGACAGGTGTCATGGAACAGTGTGAGATGACAAGTGTTTTGAGCATTGTGATGACAAACATCTTGGATCATTGAGATGACAAGGGCATGGAGTAATGTGATGACAGGCATCATGGAGCATTGTGATGAGTGTGTTATGGAACATTGTGATCACAAGGGTTTGGAGCATAGTGATGACAGAGGTCATGGATCATATTGATTTCAAGGAGCATGGAACATTGTGATGACAAGGGCATGAAGAAATGTGATTCCAAGTTTCAGGGAGGATTGTTATGACAATGGTAATGGAGTATTGTGATGAGAAACACATGGAGTACCGTGATGACAAGGTCATGTAGCATTTTGCTGACAAAGGCATGGAGCATTGTGAAGACAAGTGTCATGGAACTTTGTGATAACAGGGGTCATAGAGCATTAGGATGACAAGAGCATGGAGCATTTTGATGAGAAGAGTCATGGAGCATTTTGATGACAAGAGCCTCAGATCATTGTGTTGTCAGGGGCCATTGAGCGTTGTGATGACAGTGGTCATGTAGGATTGGGCTGAAAATGTTCTTGGAGCATTGTGAACACAAGGGAATGGAGCATTGTGGTGACAATATCGTGGAGCATTGTGATGAGATGACCATGGAGTCTTTTGATGACAAGTCTCATGGTGCAAGCTGATGGAAAGCGGCATGGAGCATTGTGATTACAGTTGTCTTGGAGCATTGTGATGACAAGAGCATGGAGCATTGTGATGAGAAGTCCATGGAACATTCTGATGACCTGCATCATGGAGCTTTGCGATGACAATGGCAAGAGGCATTGTGATTAGAGGGATCTTGGAGCATTGTGATGAAAAGGGCATGGATCATTGTGATGACAAAGGCATGGAGCCTTGTCATGACAGGGTTCAAGGAGCTTACTGACAACAAGTGTCAGGGAGCATTGTGATGACAAGTGTCATGGAGCACTCTGATGACAAGCGTCATGGAGCCTTGTGATAACCGGGGTCTTGGAGCATTGTGATGAAAAGTGAATGCATCATTGTGATGAAAAAGGCATGGTGCCTTGTCATGACAGGGTTCAAGGAGCACCCTGACGACAAGTGTCAGGGAGCATTGTGATGAAAAGTGTATTGAGCATTGTGATGACCAAGGTCATGGAGAATTGTGATGAGAAGTCCATGGATAATTGGGATGACGAGCGTCATGGGGCGTTGTGATGACAAGTGTTATGGAACATTGTGATCACAAGGGTTTGGAGCATTGTGATGACAGAGGCCATAGAGCATTTTGATTTCATTGTGAAGAGAAAATCATGAAGCATTATGATGAAGGGCATGGTGCATTGTGATGATAGCGTTCATGGAGCACTGAGATGAAAAGTGTCATGGAGCATTGTTATGACAGGGGTCTTGGAGCATTGTGATGACAAGGGCATGAAGCATTGTGATGAGAAGGCCAAAGAGAAGACTGATGAGATGCGACATGGAGTTTCGTGATGACCAGGGCATAGAGCATTTTGATTACAGGGGTCTTGGAGCATTGAGATGAAATGGGGCATGGAGCATTGTGATTACAGGGGTAATGGAGCATTGTGATGATAAGTGAATCGAGCATTGTGATGAAAAAGGAATGGATCCCATTCATGACAGGATTCAAGGAGCATTCCGAAGAGAACTGTCAGGGAGCATTGTGATGACAAGTGTATTGAGCATTGTGATGACAAAGGTCATGGAGCATTGAGATGACAAGGGCATGGAGTATTTTGATGACATGCTTCATGGAGCGTTGTGATGACAAGTGTTATGGAACATTGTGATCACACGGGTTTGGAGCAATGCGATGACAGAGTTCATGGTTCATATTGATTTCAAGGATCATGGATCTTTTTGATGACAAGGGCATGAAGCAATGTGATCCCAAGATGCATGGAGGATCGTGATGACAATGGTAATGGAGGAATATGATGACAAGCGCATGGAGCATTGTGATGAGAAGGCCATGTAGCGTTTTGCTGACAAAGGCATGGAGCATTGTGATGACAAGTGTCATGGAGCACTGTGATGACAAACATCACGTAGCATTGTGATTACAGGGGTCATGGAGCATTGGGATGACACGGCCAAGGATCATTGTGTTGACAAGTGTTATGGAGAATTTTGATGACAAGAGTGCCGGATCATTGTGTTGTCAGGTGTCATGGAGCGTTGTGATGACAGTGGTCATGGAGCATTGGGATGACAAGGGTCATGGAGCATTGTGATCATATGGTCATGGAGCATTGGGTTGAAAATGTTCATGGAGTATTGTGATGAGTGTTGTCATGGAGCATTGCTATGACGGGTGTAATGGATCATTGTGATGAAAAGGGCATGGAACATAGGTCTATAAAATTTCATGGATTATTGTGATGACAGTGGGTATGGAGCATTGTGATGACAAGGGCTCGGAACACTGTGATACATGGGTCATGGAGGATTGTAATGACATGGAAATGGAGCATTGTGATGACAAGGGCATCGAGAATTGTGATGACAAGCGTCATGGAGCTTTGTGATGACAAGGACATGGAACAATATGATGAGACCTTTCAGGGAGCATGTGATAACAATGGCATGGAGCATTGTGATGCCAAGGGTCATGGAGCTGTGTGATAACAAATGTCATGGAGGAGTTTGATGACAAGGGCATGGTGCATTGTGATGAGAAGGGCAGGGAGCATTGTGATGACAGGTGTTATGGAACATTGTGATGTCAGGGCTCATGGAGCATTATGATGATATGGGCATGGAGCATGGTGATGACAGGTGTCATGGAACAGTGTGAGATGACAAGTGTTTTGAGCATTGTGATGACAAACATCTTGGATCATTGAGATGACAAGGGCATGGAGTAGTGTGATGACAGGCATCATGGAGCATTGTGATGAGTGTGTTATGGAACATTGTGATCACAAGGGTTTGGAGCATAGTGATGACAGAGGTCATGGATCATGTTGATTTCAAGGAGCATGGAACATTGTGATGACAAGGGCATGAAGAAATGTGATCCCAAGTTTCAGGGAGGATTGTTATGACAATGGTAATGGAGTATTGTGATGAGAAACACATGGAGTACCGTGATGACAAGGTCATGTAGCATTTTGCTGACAAAGGCATGGAGCATTGTGAAGACAAGTGTCATGGAACTTTGTGATAACAGGGGTCATAGAGCATTAGGATGACAAGAGCATGGAGCATTTTGATGAGAAGAGTCATGGAGCATTTTGATGACAAGAGCCTCAGATCATTGTGTTGTCAGGGGCCATTGAGCGTTGTGATGACAGTGGTCATGTAGGATTGGGCTGAAAATGTTCTTGGAGCATTGTGAACACAAGGGAATGGAGCATTGTGGTGACAATATCGTGGAGCATTGTGATGAGATGACCATGGAGTCTTTTGATGACAAGTCTCATGGTGCAAGCTGATGGAAAGCGGCATGGAGCATTGTGATTACAGTTGTCTTGGAGCATTGTGATGACAAGAGCATGGAGCATTGTGATGAGAAGTCCATGGAACATTCTGATGACCTGCATCATGGAGCTTTGCGATGACAATGGCAAGAGGCATTGTGATTAGAGGGATCTTGGAGCATTGTGATGAAAAGGGCATGGATCATTGTGATGACAAAGGCATGGAGCCTTGTCATGACAGGGTTCAAGGAGCTTACTGACAACAAGTGTCAGGGAGCATTGTGATGACAAGTGTCATGGAGCACTCTGATGACAAGCGTCATGGAGCCTTGTGATAACCGGGGTCTTGGAGCATTGTGATGAAAAGTGAATGCATCATTGTGATGAAAAAGGCATGGTGCCTTGTCATGACAGGGTTCAAGGAGCACCCTGACGACAAGTGTCAGGGAGCATTGTGATGAAAAGTGTATTGAGCATTGTGATGACCAAGGTCATGGAGAATTGTGATGAGAAGTCCATGGATAATTGGGATGACGAGCGTCATGGGGCGTTGTGATGACAAGTGTTATGGAACATTGTGATCACAAGGGTTTGGAGCATTGTGATGACAGAGGCCATGGAGCATTTTGATTTCATTGTGAAGAGAAAATCATGAAGCATTATGATGAAGGGCATGGTGCATTGTGATGATAGCGTTCATGGAGCACTGAGATGAAAAGTGTCATGGAGCATTGTTATGACAGGGGTCTTGGAGCATTGTGATGACAAGGGCATGAAGCATTGTGATGAGAAGGCCAAAGAGAAGACTGATGAGATGCGACATGGAGTTTCGTGATGACCAGGGCATAGAGCATTTTGATTACAGGGGTCTTGGAGCATTGAGATGAAATGGGGCATGGAGCATTGTGATTACAGGGGTAATGGAGCATTGTGATGATAAGTGAATCGAGCATTGTGATGAAAAAGGAATGGATCCCATTCATGACAGGATTCAAGGAGCATTCCGAAGACAACTGTCAGGGAGCATTGTGATGACAAGTCTATTGAGCATTGTGATGACAAAGGTCATGGAGCACTGAGATGACAAGGGCATGGAGTATTGTGATGACAGGCTTCATGGAGCGTTGTGATGACAAGTGTTATGGAACATTGTGATCACACGGGTTTGGAGCAATGCGATGACAGAGTTCATGGTTCATATTGATTTCAAGGAGCATGGATCTTTGTGATGACAAGGGCATGAAGCAATGTGATCCCAAGATGCATGGAGGATCGTGATGATAATGGTAATGGAGGAATATGATGACAAGCGCATGGAGCATTGTGATGAAAAGGCCATGTAGCGTTTTGCTGACAAATGCATGGAGCATTGTGATGACAAGTGTCATGGAGCACTGTGATGACAAACATCACGTAGCATTGTGATTACAGGGGTCATGGAGCATTGGGATGACACGGCCAAGGATCATTGTGTTGACAAGTGTTATGGAGAATTTTGATGACAAGAGTGCCGGATCATTGTGTTGTCAGGTGTCATGGAGCGTTGTGATGACAGTGGTCATGGAGCATTGGGATGACAAGGGTCATGGAGCATTGTGATCATAAGGTCATGAAGCATTGGGTTGAAAATGTTCATGGAGTATTGTGATGAGTGTTGTCATGGAGCATTGTTATGACGGGTGTAATGGATCATTGTGTTGAAAAGGGCATGGAACATAAGTCTATAAAATTTCATGGATTATTGTGATGACAGTGGGTATGGAGCATTGTGATGACAAGGGCTCGGAACACTGTGATACATGGGTCATGGAGGATTGTAATGACATGGGCATGGAGCATTGTGATGAGAAGGGCATCGAGAATTGTGATGACAAGCGTCATGGAGCTTTGTGATGACAAGGACATGGAGCAATATGATGAGACGTTTCAGGGAGCATGTGATGACAATGGCATGGAGCAATGTGATGCCAAGGGTCATGGAGCTGTGTGATAACAAATGTCATGGAGGAGTTTGATGACAAGGGCATGGTGCATTGTGATGAGAAGGGCAGGGAGCATTGTGATGACAGTTGTTATGGAACATTGTGATGTCAGGGCTCATGGAGCATTATGATGATATGGGCATGGAGCATGGTGATGACAGGTGTCATGGAACAGTGTGAGATGACAAGTGTTTTGAGCATTGTGATGACAAACATCTTGGATCATTGAGATGACAAGGGCATGGAGTAGTGTGATGACAGGCATCATGGAGCATTGTGATGAGTGTGTTATGGAACATTGTGATCACACGGGTTTGGAGCAATGCGATGACAGAGTTCATGGTTCATATTGATTTCAAGGAGCATGGATCTTTGTGATGACAAGGGCATGAAGCAATGTGATCCCAAGTTTCAGGGAGGATTGTTATGACGATGGTAATGGAGTATTGTGATGAGAATCACATGGAGCACCGTGATGACAAGGTCATGTAGCATTTTGCTGACAAAGGCATGGAGCATTGTGATGACAAGTGTCATGGAACATTGTGATAACAGGGGTCATAGAGCATTAGGATGACAAGAGCATGGAGCATTTTGATGAGAAGAGTCATGGAGCATTTTGATGACAAGAGCCTCAGATCATTGTGTTGTCAGGGGCAATTGAGCGTTGTGATGACAGTGGTCATGTAGGATTGGGCTGAAAATGTTCTTGGAGCATTGTGAACACAAGGGAATGGAGCATTGTGGTGACAATATCGTGGAGCATTGTGATGAGATGACCATGGAGTCTTTTGATGACAAGTCTCATGGTGCAAGCTGATGGAAAGCGGCATGGAGCATTGTGATTACAGTTGTCTTGGAGCATTGTGATGACAAGAGCATGGAGCATTGTGATGAGAAGTCCATGGAACATTCTGATGACCTGCATCATGGAGCTTTGCGATGATAATGGCAAGAGGCATTGTGATTAGAGGGATCTTGGAGCATTGTGATGAAAAGGGCATGGATCATTGTGATGACAAAGGCATGGAGCCTTGTCATGACAGGGTTCAAGGAGCTTACTGACAACAAGTGTCAGGGAGCATTGTGATGACAAGTGTCATGGAGCACTCTGATGACAAGCGTCATGGAGTCTTGTGATAACCGGGGTCTTGGAGCATTGTGATGAAAAGTGAATGCATCATTGTGATGAAAAAGGCATGGTGCCTTGTCATGACAGGGTTCAAGGAGCACCCTGACGACAAGTGTCAGGGAGCATTGTGATGAAAAGTGTATTGAGCATTGTGATGACCAAGGTCATGGAGAATTGTGATGAGAAGTCCATGGATAATTGGGATGACGAGCGTCATGGGGCGTTGTGATGACAAGTGTTATGGAACATTGTGATCACAAGGGTTTGGAGCATTGTGATGACAGAGGCCATGGAGCATTTTGATTTCATTGTGAAGAGAAAATCATGAAGCATTATGATGAAGGGCATGGTGCATTGTGATGATAGCGTTCATGGAGCACTGAGATGAAAAGTGTCATGGAGCATTGTTATGACAGGGTTCTTGGAGCATTGTGATGACAAGGGCATGGAACATTGTGATGAGAAGGCCAAAGAGAAGACTGATGAGATGCGTCATGGAGTTTCGTGATGACCAGGGCATAGAGCATTTTGATTACAGGGGTCTTGGAGCATTGAGATGAAAAGGGGCATGGAGCATTGTGATTACAGGGGTAATGGAGCATTGTGATGACAAGTGAATCGAGCATTGTTATGAAAAAGGCATGGATCCTATTCATGACAGGATTCAAGGAGCATTCCGAAGACAACTGTCAGGGAGCATTGTGATGACAAGTGTATTGAGCATTGTGATGACAAAGGTCATGGAGCATTGAGATGACAAGTGCATGGAGTATTGTGATGACAGGCTTCATGGAGCGTTGTGATGACAAGTGTTATGGAACATTGTGATCACACGGGTTTGGAGCATTGCGATGACAGAGTTCATGGTTCATATTGATTTCAAGGAGCATGGATCTTTGTGATGACAAGGGCATGAAGCATTGTGATCCCAAGATGCATGGAGGATCGTGATGACAATGGTAATGGAGGAATATGATGACAAGCGCATGGAGCATTGTGATGAAAAGGCCATGTAGCGTTTTGCTGACAAAGGCATGGAGCATTGTGATGACAAGTGTCATGGAGCACTGTGATGACAAACATCACGTAGCATTGTGATTACAGGGGTCATGGAGCATTGGGATGACACGGCCAAGGATCATTGTGTTGACAAGTGTTATGGAGAATTTTGATGACAAGAGTGCCGGATCATTGTGTTGTCAGGTGTCATGGAGCGTTGTGATGACAGTGGTCATGGAGCATTGGGATGACAAGGGTCATGGAGCATTGTGATGACAAGGGTCATGGAGCATTGTGATCATAAGGTCATGGAGCATTGGGTTGAAAATGTTCATGGAGTATTGTGATGAGTGTTGTCATGGAGCATTGTTATGACGGGTGTAATGGATCATTGTGATGAAAAGGGCATGGAACATAGGTCTCTAAAATTTCATGGATTATTGTGATGACAGTGGGTATGGAGCATTGTGATGACAAGGGCTCGGAACACTGTGATACATGGGTCATGGAGGATTGTAATGACATGGGCATGGAGCATTGTGATGAGAAGGGCATCGATAATTGTGATGACAAGCGTCATGGAGCTTTGTGATGACAAGGACATGGAGCAATATGATGAGACGTTTCAGGGAGCATGTGATGACAATGGCATGGAGCATTGTGATGCCAAGGGTCATGGAGCTGTGTGATAACAAATGTCATGGAGGAGTTTGATGACAAGGGCATGGTGCATTGTGATGAGAAGGGCAGGGAGCATTGTGATGACAGGTGTTATGGAACATTGTGATGTCAGGGCTCATGGAGCATTATGATGATATGGGCATGGAGCATGGTGATGACAGGTGTCATGGAACAGTGTGAGATGACAAGTGTTTTGAGCATTGTGATGACAAACATCTTGGATCATTGAGATGACAAGGGCATGGAGTAGTGTGATGACAGGCATCATGGAGCATTGTGATGAGTGTGTTATGGAACATTGTGATCACAAGGGTTTGGAGCATAGTGATGACAGAGGTCATGGATCATATTGATTTCAAGGAGCATGGAACATTGTGATGACAAGGGCATGAAGAAATGTGATCCCAAGTTTCAGGGAGGATTGTTATGACAATGGTAATGGAGTATTGTGATGAGAATCACATGGAGCACCGTGATGACAAGGTCATGTAGCATTTTGCTGACAAAGGCATGGAGCATTGTGATGACAAGTGTCATGGAACATTGTGATAACAGGGGTCATAGAGCATTAGGATGACAAGAGCATGGAGCATTTTGATGAGAAGAGTCATGGAGCATTTTGATGACAAGAGCCTCAGATCATTGTGTTGTCAGGGGCCATTGAGCGTTGTGATGACAGTGGTCATGTAGGATTGGGCTGAAAATGTTCTTGGAGCATTGTGAACACAAGGGAATGGAGCATTGTGGTGACAATATCGTGGAGCATTGTGATGAGATGACCATGGAGTCTTTTGATGACAAGTCTCATGGTGCAAGCTGATGGAAAGCGGCATGGAGCATTGTGATTACAGTTGTCTTGGAGCATTGTGATGACAAGAGCATGGAGCATTGTGATGAGAAGTCCATGGAACATTCTGATGACCTGCATCATGGAGCTTTGCGATGACAATGGCAAGAGGCATTGTGATTAGAGGGATCTTGGAGCATTGTGATGAAAAGGGCATGGATCATTGTGATGACAAAGGCATGGAGCCTTGTCATGACAGGGTTCAAGGAGCTTACTGACAACAAGTGTCAGGGAGCATTGTGATGACAAGTGTCATGGAGCACTCTGATGACAAGCGTCATGGAGCCTTGTGATAACCGGGGTCTTGGAGCATTGTGATGAAAAGTGAATGCATCATTGTGATGAAAAAGGCATGGTGCCTTGTCATGACAGGGTTCAAGGAGCACCCTGACGACAAGTGTCAGGGAGCATTGTGATGAAAAGTGTATTGAGCATTGTGATGACCAAGGTCATGGAGAATTGTGATGAGAAGTCCATGGATAATTGGGATGACGAGCGTCATGGGGCGTTGTGATGACAAGTGTTATGGAACATTGTGATCACAAGGGTTTGGAGCATTGTGATGACAGAGGCCATGGAGCATTTTGATTTCATTGTGAAGAGAAAATCATGAAGCATTATGATGAAGGGCATGGTGCATTGTGATGATAGCGTTCATGGAGCACTGAGATGAAAAGTGTCATGGAGCATTGTTATGACAGGGGTCTTGGAGCATTGTGATGACAAGGGCATGAAGCATTGTGATGAGAAGGCCAAAGAGAAGACTGATGAGATGCGACATGGAGTTTCGTGATGACCAGGGCATAGAGCATTTTGATTACAGGGGTCTTGGAGCATTGAGATGAAATGGGGCATGGAGCATTGTGATTACAGGGGTAATGGAGCATTGTGATGACAAGTGAATCGAGCATTGTGATGAAAAAGGAATGGATCCCATTCATGACAGGATTCAAGGAGCATTCCGAAGACAACTGTCAGGGAGCATTGTGATGACAAGTGTATTGAGCATTGTGATGACAAAGGTCATGGAGCATTGAGATGACAAGGGCATGGAGTATTTTGATGACATGCTTCATGGAGCGTTGTGATGACAAGTGTTATGGAACATTGTGATCACACGGGTTTGGAGCAATGCGATGACAGAGTTCATGGTTCATATTGATTTCAAGGATCATGGATCTTTTTGATGACAAGGGCATGAAGCAATGTGATCCCAAGATGCATGGAGAATCGTGATGACAATGGTAATGGAGGAATATGATGACAAGAGCATGGAGCATTGTGATGAGAAGGCCATGTAGCGTTTTGCTGACAAAGGCATGGAGCATTGTGATGACAAGTGTCATGGAGCACTGTGATGACAAACATCACGTAGCATTGTGATTACAGGGGTCATGGAGCATTGGGATGACACGGCCAAGGATCATTGTGTTGACAAGTGTTATGGAGAATTTTGATGACAAGAGTGCCGGATCATTGTGTTGTCAGGTGTCATGGAGCGTTGTGATGACAGTGGTCATGGAGCATTGGGATGACAAGGGTCATGGAGCATTGTGATCATATGGTCATGGAGCATTGGGTTGAAAATGTTCATGGAGTATTGTGATGAGTGTTGTCATGGAGCATTGCTATGACGGGTGTAATGGATCATTGTGATGAAAAGGGCATGGAACATAGGTCTATAAAATTTCATGGATTATTGTGATGACAGTGGGTATGGAGCATTGTGATGACAAGGGCTCGGAACACTGTGATACATGGGTCATGGAGGATTGTAATGACATGGAAATGGAGCATTGTGATGACAAGGGCATCGAGAATTGTGATGACAAGCGTCATGGAGCTTTGTGATGACAAGGACATGGAACAATATGATGAGACGTTTCAGGGAGCATGTGATAACAATGGCATGGAGCATTGTGATGCCAAGGGTCATGGAGCTGTGTGATAACAAATGTCATGGAGGAGTTTGATGACAAGGGCATGGTGCATTGTGATGAGAAGGGCAGGGAGCATTGTGATGACAGGTGTTATGGAACATTGTGATGTCAGGGCTCATGGAGCATTATGATGATATGGGCATGGAGCATGGTGATGACAGGTGTCATGGAACAGTGTGAGATGACAAGTGTTTTGAGCATTGTGATGACAAACATCTTGGATCATTGAGATGACAAGGGCATGGAGTAGTGTGATGACAGGCATCATGGAGCATTGTGATGAGTGTGTTATGGAACATTGTGATCACAAGGGTTTGGAGCATAGTGATGACAGAGGTCATGGATCATGTTGATTTCAAGGAGCATGGAACATTGTGATGACAAGGGCATGAAGCAATATGATCCCAAGTTTCAGGGAGGATTGTTATGACAATGGTATTGGAGTATTGTGATGAGAATCACATGGAGCACCGTGATGACAAGGTCATGTAGCATTTTGCTGACAAAGGCATGGAGCATTGTGATGACAAGTGTCATGGAACATTGTGATAACAGGGGTCATAGAGCATTAGGATGACTAGAGCATGGAGCATTTTGATGAGAAGAGTCATGGAGAATTTTGATGACAAGAGCCACAGATCATTGTGTTGTCAGGGGCCATTGAGCGTTGTGATGACAGTGGTCATGTAGGATTGGGCTGAAAATGTTCTTGGAGCATTGTGAACACAAGGGAATGGAGCATTGTGGTGACAATATCGTGGAGCATTGTGATGAGATGACCATGGAGTCTTTTGATGACAAGTCTCATGGAGCAAGCTGATGGAAAGGGGCATGGAGCATTGTGATTACAGTTGTCTTGGAGCATTGTGATGACAAGAGCATGGAGCATTGTGATGAGAAGTCCATGGAACATTCTGATGACCTGCATCATGGATCTTTGCGATGACAATGGCAAGAGGCATTGTGATTAGAGGGATCTTGGAGCATTGTGATGAAAAGGGCATGGATCATTGTAATGACAAAGGCATGGAGCCTTGTCATGACAGGGTTCAAGGAGCATACTGACGACAAGTGTCAGGGAGCATTGTGATGACAAGTGTCATGGAGCACTCTGATGTCAAGCGTCATGGAACCTTTTGATAACCGGGGTCTTGGAGCATTGTGATGAAAAGTGAATGCATCATTGTGATGAAAAAGGCATGGTGCCTTGGCATGACAGGGTTCAAGGAGCACCCTGACGACAAGTGTCAGGGAGCATTGTGATGAAAAGTGTATTGAGCATTGTGATGACCAAGGTCATGGAGCATTGTGATGAGAAGTCCATGGATAATTGGGATGACGAGTGTCATGGGGCGTTGTGATGACAAGTGTTATGGAACATTGTGATCACAAGGGTTTGGAGCATTGTGATGACAGAGGCCATGGAGCATTTTGATTTCATTGTGAAGAGAAAATCATGAAGCATTATGATGAATGGCATGGTGCATTGTGATGATAGCGTTCATGGAGCACTGAGATGAAAAGTGTCATGGAGCATTGTTATGACAGGGGTCTTGGAGCATTGTGATGACAAGGGCATGGAGCATTGTGATGAGAAGGCCAAGGAGAATACTGATGACATGCGTCATGGAGTTTCGTGATGACCAGGGCATAGAGCATTTTGATTACAGGGGTCTTGGAGCATTGAGATGAAAAGGGACATGGAGCATTGTGATTACAGGGGTAATGGAGCATTGTGATGACAAGTGAATCGAGCATTGTGATGAAAAAGGCATGGATCCTATTCATGACAGGATTCAAGGAGCATTCCGAAGACAACTGTCAGGGAGCATTGTGATGACAAGTCTATTGAGCATTGTGATGACAAAGGTCATGGAGCATTGAGATGACAAGGGCATGGAGTATTGTGATGACAGGCTTCATGGAGCGTTGTGATGACAAGTGTTATGGAACATTGTGATCACACGGGTTTGGAGCAATGCGATGACAGAGTTCAGGGTTCATATTGATTTCAAGGAGCATGGATCTTTGTGATGACAAGGGCATGAAGCAATGTGATCCCAAGATGCATGGAGGATCGTGATGATAATGGTAATGGAGGAATATGATGACAAGCGCATGGAGCATTGTGATGAAAAGGCCATGTAGCGTTTTGCTGACAAATGCATGGAGCATTGTGATGACAAGTGTCATGGAGCACTGTGATGACAAACATCACGTAGCATTGTGATTACAGGGGTCATGGAGCATTGGGATGACACGGCCAAGGATCATTGTGTTGACAAGTGTTATGGAGAATTTTGATGACAAGAGTGCCGGATCATTGTGTTGTCAGGTGTCATGGAGCGTTGTGATGACAGTGGTCATGGAGCATTGGGATGACAAGGGTCATGGAGCATTGTGATCATAAGGTCATGAAGCATTGGGTTGAAAATGTTCATGGAGTATTGTGATGAGTGTTGTCATGGAGCATTGTTATGACGGGTGTAATGGATCATTGTGTTGAAAAGGGCATGGAACATAAGTCTATAAAATTTCATGGATTATTGTGATGACAGTGGGTATGGAGCATTGTGATGACAAGGGCTCGGAACACTGTGATACATGGGTCATGGAGGATTGTAATGACATGGGCATGGAGCATTGTGATGAGAAGGGCATCGAGAATTGTGATGACAAGCGTCATGGAGCTTTGTGATGACAAGGACATGGAGCAATATGATGAGACGTTTCAGGGAGCATGTGATGACAATGGCATGGAGCAATGTGATGCCAAGGGTCATGGAGCTGTGTGATAACAAATGTCATGGAGGAGTTTGATGACAAGGGCATGGTGCATTGTGATGAGAAGGGCAGGGAGCATTGTGATGACAGTTGTTATGGAACATTGTGATGTCAGGGCTCATGGAGCATTATGATGATATGGGCATGGAGCATGGTGATGACAGGTGTCATGGAACAGTGTGAGATGACAAGTGTTTTGAGCATTGTGATGACAAACATCTTGGATCATTGAGATGACAAGGGCATGGAGTAGTGTGATGACAGGCATCATGGAGCATTGTGATGAGTGTGTTATGGAACATTGTGATCACACGGGTTTGGAGCAATGCGATGACAGAGTTCATGGTTCATATTGATTTCAAGGAGCATGGATCTTTGTGATGACAAGGGCATGAAGCAATGTGATCCCAAGTTTCAGGGAGGATTGTTATGACAATGGTAATGGAGTATTGTGATGAGAATCACATGGAGCACCGTGATGACAAGGTCATGTAACATTTTGCTGACAAAGGCATGGAGCATTGTGATGACAAGTGTCATGGAACATTGTGATAACAGGGGTCATAGAGCATTAGGATGACAAGAGCATGGAGCATTTTGATGAGAAGAGTCATGGAGCATTTTGATGACAAGAGCCTCAGATCATTGTGTTGTCAGGGGCCATTGAGCGTTGTGATGACAGTGGTCATGTAGGATTGGGCTGAAAATGTTCTTGGAGCATTGTGAACACAAGGGAATGGAGCATTGTGGTGACAATATCGTGGAGCATTGTGATGAGATGACCATGGAGTCTTTTGATGACAAGTCTCATGGTGCAAGCTGATGGAAAGCGGCATGGAGCATTGTGATTACAGTTGTCTTGGAGCATTGTGATGACAAGAGCATGGAGCATTGTGATGAGAAGTCCATGGAACATTCTGATGACCTGCATCATGGAGCTTTGCGATGATAATGGCAAGAGGCATTGTGATTAGAGGGATCTTGGAGCATTGTGATGAAAAGGGCATGGATCATTGTGATGACAAAGGCATGGAGCCTTGTCATGACAGGGTTCAAGGAGCTTACTGACAACAAGTGTCAGGGAGCATTGTGATGACAAGTGTCATGGAGCACTCTGATGACAAGCGTCATGGAGTCTTGTGATAACCGGGGTCTTGGAGCATTGTGATGAAAAGTGAATGCATCATTGTGATGAAAAAGGCATGGTGCCTTGTCATGACAGGGTTCAAGGAGCACCCTGATGACAAGTGTCAGGGAGCATTGTGATGAAAAGTGTATTGAGCATTGTGATGACCAAGGTCATGGAAAATTGTGATGAGAAGTCCATGGATAATTGGGATGACGAGCGTCATGGGGCGTTGTGATGACAAGTGTTATGGAACATTGTGATCACAAGGGTTTGGAGCATTGTGATGACAGAGGCCATGGAGCATTTTGATTTCATTGTGAAGAGAAAATCATGAAGCATTATGATGAAGGGCATGGTGCATTGTGATGATAGCGTTCATGGAGCACTGAGATGAAAAGTGTCATGGAGCATTGTTATGACAGGGTTCTTGGAGCATTGTGATGACAAGGGCATGGAGCATTGTGATGAGAAGGCCAAAGAGAAGACTAATGAGATGCGTCATGGAGTTTCGTGATGACCAGGGCATAGAGCATTTTGATTACAGGGGTCTTGGAGCATTGAGATGAAATGGGTCATGGAGCATTGTGATTACAGGGGTAATGGAGCATTGTGATGACAAGTGAATCGAGCATTGTGATGAAAAAGGCCTGGATCCCATTCATGACAGGATTCAAGGAGCATTCCGAAGACAACTGTCAGGGAGCATTGTGATGACAAGTGTATTGAGCATTGTGATGACAAAGGTCATGGAGCATTGAGATGACAAGGGCATGGAGTATTTTGATGACATGCTTCATGGAGCGTTGTGATGACAAGTGTTATGGAACATTGTGATCACACGGGTTTGGAGCAATGCGATGACAGAGTTCATGGTTCATATTGATTTCAAGGAGCATGGATCTTTGTGATGACAAGGGCATGAAGCAATGTGATCCCAAGATGCATGGAGG
Source organism: Mesoplodon densirostris (assembly GCF_025265405.1). NCBI lineage: Eukaryota > Metazoa > Chordata > Mammalia > Artiodactyla > Ziphiidae > Mesoplodon > Mesoplodon densirostris. The sequence continues at coordinate 7,723,542 of NC_082682.1, forward strand.
ATCGTGATGATAATGGTAATGGAGGAATATGATGACAAGCGCATGGAGCATTGTGATGAGAAGGCCATGTAGCGTTTTGCTGACAAAGGCATGGAGCATTGTGATGACAAGTGTCATGGAGCACTGTGATGACAAACATCACGTAGCATTGTGATTACAGGGGTCATGGAGCATTGGGATGACACGGCCAAGGATCATTGTGTTGACAAGTGTTATGGAGAATTTTGATGACAAGAGTGCCGGATCATTGTGTTGTCAGGTGTCATGGAGCGTTGTGATGACAGTGGTCATGGAGCATTGGGATGACAAGGGTCATGGAGCATTGTGATCATAAGGTCATGGAGCATTGGGTTGAAAATGTTCATGGAGTATTGTGATGAGTGTTGTCATGGACCATTGTTATGACGGGTGTAATGGATCATTGTGATGAAAAGGGCATGGAACATAGGTCTATAAAATTTCATGGATTATTGTGATGACAGTGGGTATGGAGCATTGTGATGACAAGGGCTCGGAACACTGTGATACATGGGTCATGGAGGATTGTAATGACATGGGCATGGAGCATTGTGATGAGAAGGGCATCGAGAATTGTGATGACAAGCGTCATGGAGCTTTGTGATGACAAGGACATGGAAAAATATGATGAGACGTTTCAGGGAGCATGTGATGACAATGGCATGGAGCATTGTGATGCCAAGGGTCATGGAGCTGTGTGATAACAAATGTCATGGAGGAGTTTGATGACAAGGGCATGGTGCATTGTGATGAGAAGGGCAGGGAGCATTGTGATGACAGGTGTTATGGAACATTGTGATGTCAGGGCTCATGGAGCATTATGATGATATGGGCATGGAGCATGGTGATGACAGGTGTCATGGAACAGTGTGAGATGACAAGTGTTTTGAGCATTGTGATGACAAACATCTTGGATCATTGAGATGACAAGGGCATGGAGTAGTGTGATGACAGGCATCATGGAGCATTGTGATGAGTGTGTTATGGAACATTGTGATCACAAGGGTTTGGAGCATAGTGATGACAGAGGTCATGGATCATGTTGATTTCAAGGAGCATGGAACATTGTGATGACAAGGGCATGAAGCAATATGATCCCAAGTTTCAGGGAGGATTGTTATGACAATGGTAATGGAGTATTGTGATGAGAATCACATGGAGCACCGTGATGACAAGGTCATGTAGCATTTTGCTGACAAAGGCATGGAGCATTGTGATGACAAGTGTCATGGAACATTGTGATAACAGGGGTCATAGAGCATTAGGATGACAAGAGCATGGAGCATTTTGATGAGAAGAGTCATGGAGAATTTTGATGACAAGAGCCACAGATCATTGTGTTGTCAGGGGCCATTGAGCGTTGTGATGACAGTGGTCATGTAGGATTGGGCTGAAAATGTTCTTGGAGCATTGTGAACACAAGGGAATGGAACATTGTGGTGACAATATCGTGGAGCATTGTGATGAGATGACCATGGAGTCTTTTGATGACAAGTCTCATGGAGCAAGCTGATGGAAAGGTGCATGGAGCATTGTGATTACAGTTGTCTTGGAGCATTGTGATGACAAGAGCATGGAGCATTGTGATGAAAAGTCCATGGAACATTCTGATGACCTGCATCATGGAGCTTTGTGATGACAATGGCAAGAGGCATTGTGATTAGAGGGATCTTGGAGCATTGTGATGAAAGGGCATGGATCATTGTGATGACAAAGGCATGGAGCCTTGTCATGACAGGGTTCAAGGAGCATACTGACGACAAGTGTCAGGGAGCATTGTGATGACAAGTGTCATGGAGCACTCTGATGACAAGCGTCATGGAGCCTTGTGATAACCGGGGTCTTGGAGCATTGTGATGAAAAGTGAATGCATCATTGTGATGAAAAAGGCATGGTGCCTTGGCATGACAGGTTTCAAGGAGAGCCCTGACGACAAGTGTCAGGGAGCATTGTGATGAAAAGTGTATTGAACATTGTGATGACCAAGGTCATGGAGCATTGTGATGAGAAGTCCATGGATAATTGGGATGACGAGCGTCATGGGGCGTTGTGATGAAAAGTGTTATGGAACATTGGGATCCCAAGGGTTTAGAGCATTGTGATGGCAGATGTCATGGAGCATATTTAATTCATTTTTATTACAATAGCGTGAAGCAATATGATGATGGGCATGTTGCATTGTGATGATAGGATTCATGGAGCATTTAGATGAAAAGTGGCATGGAGCATTGTGATTACAGGGTTCTTGGAACATTGTGATGACAAGGGCATGGATCATTGTGATGCCAAAGGTCATGGACCTTTGTGATGACAAATGTCATGTAGCATTTTGATGACAAGGGCATGGTGCATTGTGATGAGTAGGACAGAGAGCAATGTGATGAGAGGGTCTTGGAGTAGTTGGATGAAAAGTGTCCTGGAACATTTTGATGACAGGGGTTATGGATCATTGTGATGCCAAGGGTCACCGAGCATTGTGATGAAAAGTGTCATGGTGCATTTTGATGACAGGGGTTATAGTTCATTGTGATGTCAGGGGTTATGGAGCATTGTGATGATAAGGGCCATTGAGAAGTTTGAATACAAGGTCGTGAAGCATTGTGATGACAAGCGCATGTACCTTGCTATGACAGGGGTCATGGAGCATTGCAATTACAAATGCATGGAGAATAGTGATGACAAGAGCATGTAGCATTGTGATGAGAAGTGTTTTGGAGCATTGTGATGACAAGGACGTGGAGAATTGTGATGACAAGGGACATGGAGCATTGTGAGGACCAGGGCATGGAGAACTGTGATGACAAGAATGTGGAGCATTGTAATGAGAAGTCCATGGATAATAGTGATGACGAGTGTCATGGAGCACTGTAATGGCAAGGGGCATGGAGCATTGTGAGGACAGCTCTCATGGAGCATTGTGATGACAACTGTCATGGAGCTTTCTGATGACAAGCTTGTGGAGTATTGTGATGACAATGGCATGGATCATTGTGATGGAAAGGATATGGATCATTGTGATGAAAAAGACATGGACGCTTTTCATGACAGGATTCAAGGAGCATTCCGAAGACAAGTGTCAGGGAGCATTGTGATGAAAAGTGTATTGAGCATTGTGATGACAAAGATCATGGAGCATTGTGATGAGAAGTCCATGGATAATTGGGATGACGAGCGTCATGGGGCGTTGTGATGACAAGTGTTATGGAACATTGTGATCACAAGGGTTTGGAGCATTGTGATGACAGAGGTCATGGAGCATTTTGATTTCATTGTGAAGAGAAAATCATGAAGCATTATGATGAAAGGCATGTTGCATTGTGATAATAGCGTTCATGGAGCACTGAGATGAAAAGTGTCATGGAGCATTGTTATGACAGGTGTCTTGGAGCATTGTGATGACAAGGGCATGGAGCATTGTGATGAGAAGGCCAAGGAGAATACTGATGACATGTGTCATGGAGCTTCGTGATGACAAGGGCATAGAGCATTTTGATTACAGGGGTCTTGGAGCATTGAGATGAAAAGGGACATGGAGCATTGTGATTACAGGGGTAATGGAGCATTGTGATGACAAGTGAATCGAGCATTGTGATGAAAAAGGCATGGATCCTATTCATGACAGGATTCAAGGAGCATTCCGAAGACAAGTGTCAGGGAGAATTGTGATGACAAGTGTATTGAGCATTGTGATGACAAAGTTCATGGAGCATTGAAATGACAAGGGCATGGAGTATTGTGATGACAGGCATCATGGAGCATTGTGATGACAAGTGTTATGGAACATTGTGATCACACGGGTTTGGAGCATTGCAATGACAGAGTTCATAGATCATATTGATTTCAAGGAGCATGGATCTTTGTGATGACAAAGGCATGAAGCAATGTGATCACAAGATGCATGGAGGATTGTGATGACAATGGTAATGGAGGAATATGATGACAAGCGCATGGAGCATTGTGATGAATAGGTCATGTAGTGTTTTGCTGACAAAGGCATGGAGCATTGATATGACAAGTGTCATGGAGCACTGTGATGACAAACGTCATGGAGCATTGTGATTACAGGGGTCATGGAGCATTGGGATGACACGGCCCAGGATCATTGTGTTGACAAGTGTTATGGAGAATTTTGATGACAAGAGTCCCGGATCATTGTGTTGTCAGGTGTCATGGAGCGTTGTGATGACAGTGGTCATGGAGCATTGGGATGACAAGGGTCATGGAGCATTGTGATCATAAGGTCATGGAGCATTGGGCTGAAAATGTTCATGGAGTATTGTGATGAGAGATGTCATGGAGCATTGTGATGACAAGGGAATGGAGCATTGTGATGACAATTTTCTGGAGCATTTAATGAGAAGACAATAGAGCCATTTGATGACAAGTCTCATAGAGCATTCTCACGAAAAGCGGCATGGAACATTGTGATTACTGTGGTCTTGGAGCATTGTGATGAACAGGGTATTGAGCATTGTGATGAAAAATGCATGGAGCTTTGTCATGACAGGGTTCCAAGAGCATATTGAAATCTAGTGTCAGGGACCATTGTGATGATAAGTCAATTGAGCATGGTGATGCCAAAGCTCATGGAGCATTGTGATGAGAAGACCATGGATAATTTTGATGATGAGTGTCATGGGGCATTGTGAGGTCAAGTGTTATTGAAAATTGTGATCACAAGGGAGTGGAGCCTTGTGATGACAGAGGTCATGGAGCATTTTGAGTTCATTCTGATGACAATAGCATGAAGCACTATGATGATGGGAATGGTGCATTGTGATGACAGTGTTCATGGAGAATTGAGATGAAAAGGGGCATGGAGCATTGTAGTTACAAGGGTCTTGGCGCTTTGTGAAGAGAAGGGCATGCAGCATTGTGATGAGAAGGCCATGGAGGATTCTGAAGACATGCGTCATGGAGCTTTGTGATGACAAGGGCATGGAGCATTGTGATGAGAAGACCATGGATAATGGTGATGACAAGCTTCATGGGGCGTTGTGATGAAAAGTGCTATGGAACATTGTGATCCCAAGGGTTTAGAGCATTGTGATGGCAGATGTCTTGGAGCATTTTTATTTCATTTTGATTACAATAGCGTGAAGCAATATGATGATGGGCATGTTGCATTGTGATGACAAGGTTCATGGAGCATTGAGATGAAAATGGGCATTGAGCATTGTGATGAAAGGGGTCTAGGAGCTTTGTGATGAAAGAGGTCATGGATCATTTTGATTTCCTTGTGATGACAATAGCATGAAGCTTTATGATGATGGGCATGGTCCATTGTGATGACAGGTGTAATCGAGCATTGAGATGAAAAGGGGCATGGAGCATTGTGTTTACAGGGGTATAGGAGCATTGTGATGACAAGAGCATGGAGCATTGTGATGAAAAGTGCTTGGAGCCTTTTCATGACATGTTTCAAGGTGCATTCTGATGACGAGTGTCAGGGAGCATTGTGATGACAAAGATCATGGAGCATTGTGATGACAACTGTCATGGAGCTTTCTGATGACAAGCTTGTGGAGTATTGTGATGACAATGGCATGGATCATTGTGATGGAAAGGATATGGATCATTGTGATGAAAAAGACATGGACGCTTTTCATGACAGGATTCAAGGAGCATTCCGAAGACAAGTGTCAGGGAGCATTGTGATGAAAAGTGTATTGAGCATTGTGATGACAAAGATCATGGAGCATTGTGATGAGAAGTCCATGGATAATTGGGATGACGAGCGTCATGGGGCGTTGTGATGACAAGTGTTATGGAACATTGTGATCACAAGGGTTTGGAGCATTGTGATGACAGAGGTCATGGAGCATTTTGATTTCATTGTGAAGAGAAAATCATGAAGCATTATGATGAAAGGCATGTTGCATTGTGATAATAGCGTTCATGGAGCACTGAGATGAAAAGTGTCATGGAGCATTGTTATGACAGGTGTCTTGGAGCATTGTGATGACAAGGGCATGGAGCATTGTGATGAGAAGGCCAAGGAGAATACTGATGACATGTGTCATGGAGCTTCGTGATGACAAGGGCATAGAGCATTTTGATTACAGGGGTCTTGGAGCATTGAGATGAAAAGGGACATGGAGCATTGTGATTACAGGGGTAATGGAGCATTGTGATGACAAGTGAATCGAGCATTGTGATGAAAAAGGCATGGATCCTATTCATGACAGGATTCAAGGAGCATTCCGAAGACAAGTGTCAGGGAGAATTGTGATGACAAGTGTATTGAGCATTGTGATGACAAAGTTCATGGAGCATTGAAATGACAAGGGCATGGAGTATTGTGATGACAGGCATCATGGAGCATTGTGATGACAAGTGTTATGGAACATTGTGATCACACGGGTTTGGAGCATTGCAATGACAGAGTTCATAGATCATATTGATTTCAAGGAGCATGGATCTTTGTGATGACAAGGGCATGAAGCAATGTGATCACAAGATGCATGGAGGATTGTGATGACAATGGTAATGGAGGAATATGATGACAAGCGCATGGAGCATTGTGATGAATAGGTCATGTAGTGTTTTGCTGACAAAGGCATGGAGCATTGATATGACAAGTGTCATGGAGCACTGTGATGACAAACGTCATGGAGCATTGTGATTACAGGGGTCATGGAGCATTGGGATGACACGGCCCAGGATCATTGTGTTGACAAGTGTTATGGAGAATTTTGATGACAAGAGTCCCGGATCATTGTGTTGTCAGGTGTCATGGAGCGTTGTGATGACAGTGGTCATGGAGCATTGGGATGACAAGGGTCATGGAGCATTGTGATCATAAGGTCATGGAGCATTGGGCTGAAAATGTTCATGGAGTATTGTGATGAGAGATGTCATGGAGCATTGTGATGACAAGGGAATGGAGCATTGTGATGACAATTTTCTGGAGCATTTAATGAGAAGACAATAGAGCCATTTGATGACAAGTCTCATAGAGCATTCTCACGAAAAGCGGCATGGAACATTGTGATTACTGTGGTCTTGGAGCATTGTGATGAACAGGGTATTGAGCATTGTGATGAAAAATGCATGGAGCTTTGTCATGACAGGGTTCCAAGAGCATATTGAAATCTAGTGTCAGGGACCATTGTGATGATAAGTCAATTGAGCATGGTGATGCCAAAGCTCATGGAGCATTGTGATGAGAAGACCATGGATAATTTTGATGATGAGTGTCATGGGGCATTGTGAGGTCAAGTGTTATTGAAAATTGTGATCACAAGGGAGTGGAGCCTTGTGATGACAGAGGTCATGGAGCATTTTGAGTTCATTCTGATGACAATAGCATGAAGCACTATGATGATGGGAATGGTGCATTGTGATGACAGTGTTCATGGAGAATTGAGATGAAAAGGGGCATGGAGCATTGTAGTTACAAGGGTCTTGGCGCTTTGTGAAGAGAAGGGCATGCAGCATTGTGATGAGAAGGCCATGGAGGATTCTGAAGACATGCGTCATGGAGCTTTGTGATGACAAGGGCATGGAGCATTGTGATGAGAAGACCATGGATAATGGTGATGACAAGCTTCATGGGGCGTTGTGATGAAAAGTGCTATGGAACATTGTGATCCCAAGGGTTTAGAGCATTGTGATGGCAGATGTCTTGGAGCATTTTTATTTCATTTTGATTACAATAGCGTGAAGCAATATGATGATGGGCATGTTGCATTGTGATGACAAGGTTCATGGAGCATTGAGATGAAAATGGGCATGGAGCATTGTGATGAAAGGGGTCTAGGAGCTTTGTGATGACAGAGGTCATGGATCATTTTGATTTCCTTGTGATGACAATAGCATGAAGCTTTATGATGATGGGCATGGTCCATTGTGATGACAGGTGTAATCGAGCATTGAGATGAAAAGGGGCATGGAGCATTGTGTTTACAGGGGTATAGGAGCATTGTGATGACAAGAGCATGGAGCATTGTGATGAAAAGTGCTTGGAGCCTTTTCATGACATGTTTCAAGGTGCATTCTGATGACGAGTGTCAGGGAGCATTGTGATGACAAAGATCATGGAGCACTGTGATGACAGGTGTCATGGAGCATTGTGATGAGAAAGTCATGAGCATTGGGCTGAAAATATTCATGGAGTATTGTGGTGACAGGGTTCGTGGATCCTTTTGATGGCAAGGGAATGGAGCAATGTAATGACAAGGTCCTGGAGCATTGTGATGAGAAGACCATGGAGCCTTGTGATGACAAGTCTGATGGAGCATTCTGATGAAAAGGGGCAAGGGGCATTGTGATTACAGGGCCCTGGATCATTGTAATGACAAGAGCAAGGAGCTTTGTGATGAGAAGGCCATGGAGCATTCTCATGATTTGTGTCATGGTATTTTGTGATAACAAGGGCATGGACCATTGTGATTGCAGGCGTCTTGGAGCTTTGTGATGACAAGGGTCATGGAGCCTTGTGAGGAGAAGGCCGTGGGACATTATGATGGCAGGGGTCATGGAGCATTGTTATGACGGGGGTAATGGAACATGGTGATGAAAAGGGCACGGAACATAGGTTTATAAAATTTCATGGATTATTGTGATGACAGTGGGTATGGAGTATTGTGATGACAAGGGCTCGGAACACTGTGATACATGGGTCATGGAGGATTGTAATGATATGGGCATGGAGCATTGTGATGAGAAAGGCATCGAGAATTGTGATGACAAGCGTCATGGAGCTTTGTGATGACAAGGACATGGAGCAATATGATGAGACGTTTCAGGGAGCATTGTGATGACAATGGTATGGAGCATTTTGATGCCAAGGGTCATGGAGCTGTGTGGTAAGAAATGTCATGGAGCAGTTTGATGACAAGTGCATGGTGCATTGTCATGAGAAGGGCAGGGAGCATTGTGATGACAGGTGTTATGGAACACTGTGATGTCAGGGCTCATGGAGCATTATGATGATATGGGCATGGAGCATGGTGATGACAGGTGTCATGGAACAGTGTGAGATGCCAAGTGTTTTGAGCATTGTGATGACAAACATCTTGGATCATTGAGATGACAAGGGCATGGAGTAGTGTGATGACAGGCATCATGGAGCATTGTGATGAGTGTGTTATGGAACATTGTGATCACAAGGGTTTGGAGCATAGTGATGACAGAGGTCACGGATCATTTTGATTTCAAGGAGCATGGAACATTGTGATGACAAGGGCATGAAGCAATGTGATCCCAAGTTTCAGGGAGGATTGTGATGACAATGGTAATGGAGTATTGTGACTAGAATCACATGGAGCACAGTGATGACAAGGTCATGTAGCCTTTTGCTGACAAAGGCATGGAGCATTGTGATGACAAGTGTCATGGAACATTGTGATAACAGGGGTCATAGAGCATTAGGATGACAAGAGCATGTACCATTTTGATGAGAAGAGTCATGGAGCATTTTGATGACAAGAGCCACAGATCATTGTGTTGTCAGGGGTCATTGAGCATTGTGATGACCCTGGTCATGGAGGATAGGGCTGAAAATGTTCTTGGAGCATTGTGAACACAAGGGAATGGAGCATTGTGGTGACAATATCGTGGAGCATTGTGATGAGATGACCATGGAGTCTTTTGATGACAAGTCTCATGGAGCAAGCTGATGGAAAGGGGCATGGAGCATTGTGATTACAGTTGTCTAGGAGCATTGTGATGAAAAGAGCATGGAGCATTGTGATGAGAAGTCCATGGAACATTCTGATGACCTGCATCATGGAGCTTTGTGATGACAATGTCAAGATGCATTGTGATTACAGGGGTCTTGCAGCCTTGTGATGAAAAGGGCATGGATCATTGTGATGACAAAGGCATGGAGCCTTGTCATGACAGGGTTCAAGGATCATACTGACGACAAGTGTCAGGGAGCATTGTGATGACAAGTGTCATGGAGCACTGTGATGACAAGCGTCATGAAGCCTTGTGATAACCGGTGTCTTGGAGCATTGTGATGAAAAGTGAATGCATCATTTTGATGAAAAAGGCATGGTGCCTTGTCATGATAGGGTTCAAAGAGCACCCTGACGAGAAGTGTCAGGGAGCATTGTGATGAAAAGTGTATTGAGCATTGTGATGACAAAGGTCATGGAGCATTGTGATGAGAAGTCCATGGATAATTGGAATGATGAGCGTCATGGGCTGTTGTGATGACAAGTGTTATGGAACATTGTGATCACAAGGGTTTGAGGCATAGTGATGACAGAGGTCATGGAGCATTTTGATTTCATTGTGATGACAAAATTATGAAGCATTATGATGAAGGGCATGGTGCATTGCGATGATAGCGTTCATGGAGCACTGAGATGAAAAGTGCCATGGAGCATTGTTATGACAGGGGTCTTGGAGCATTGTGATGACAAGGGCATGGAGCATTGTGATGAGAAGGCAAGGAGAATACTGATGACATGCGTCATGGAGCTTCCTGATGACAAGGGCATAGAACATTTTTATTACAGGGGTCTTGGAACATTGAGATGAAAAGGGGCATGGAGCATTGTGATTACAGGGGTAATGGAGCATTGTGATGACAAGTGAATTGAGCATTGTGATGAAAAAGGCATGGATCCTATTCATGACAGGATTCAAGGAGCATTCCAAAGACAAGTGTCAGGGAGCATTGTGATGACAAGTGTATTGAGCATTGTGATGACAAAGGTCATGGAGCATTGAGATGACAAGGGCATGGAGTATTGTGATGACAGGCATCATGGAGAGTTGTGATGACAAGACTTATGGAACATTGTGATCACACGGGTTTGGAGCATTGCGATGACAGCGTTCATGGATCATATTGATTTCAAGGAGCATGGATCTTTGTGATGACAAGCGTATGAAGCAATGTGATCCCAAGATGCAAGGAGGATTGTGATGACAATGGTAATGGAGGAATGTGATGACAAGCGCATGGAGCATTGTGATGAAAATGTCATGTAGCGTTTTGCTGACAAAGGCATGAAGCATTGTGATGACAAGTGTCATGGAGCACTGTGATGACAAACGTCACGTAGCATTGTGATTACAGGGGTCATGGAGCATTTGGATGACACGGCCCAGGATCATTGTGTTGACAAGTGTTATGGAGAATTTTGATGACAAGAGTCCCGGATCTTTGTGTTGTCAGGGGTCATGGAGCGTTGTGATGACAGTGGTCATGGAGCATTTGGATGACAAGTGTCATGGAGCATTGTGATCATAAGGTCATGGAGCATTGGGCTGAAAATGTTCATGGAGTATTGTGATGAGAGGTGTCATGGAGCATTGTGATGACAATGTCCTGGAGCATTTAATGAGAAGACCATGGAGCCATGTGATAACAAGTCTCATAGAGCATTCTCACGAAAAGCGGCATGGAGCACTGTAATTACTGTGCTCTTGGAGCATTGTGATGAACAGGGCATGGAGCATTGTGATGAAAAATGCATGGAGCCTTGTCAAGACAGTGTTCCAAGAGGATATTGACATCAAGTGTCAGGGACCATTGTGATGATACGTGAGTTGAGCATTGTGATGCCAAAGCTCATAGAGCATTGTGATGAGAAGACCATGGATAAATTTGATGACGAGCATCATGGGGTGTTGTGAGGTCAAGTGTTATGGAACATTGTGATCACAAGGGAGTGGAGCCTTGTGATGACAGAATTCATGGAGCATTTTGAGTTCATTCTGATGACAATAGAATGAAGCACTATGATGATGGGCATGGTGCATTGTGATGACAGTGTTCATGGAGAATTGAGATGAAAAGGGGCATGGAGCATTGTAATTACAAGGGTCTTGGAGCTTTGTTATTAGAAGGGCATGCAACATTGTGATGAGAAGGCCATGAAGGATTCTGATGACATGCCTCATGGAGCTTTGTGATGACAAGGGCATGGAGCATTGTGATGAGAAGACCATGGATAATGGTGATGACGAGCTTCAAGGGGCGTTGTGATGAAAAGTGTTATGGAACATTGTGATCCCAAGGGTTTAGAGCATTGTGATGGCTGATGTCTTGGAGCATTTTTATTTCATTTTGATTACAATAGCGTGAAGCAATATGATGATGGGCATGTTGCATTGTGATGACAAGGTTCATGGAGCATTGAGATGAAAAGAGGCATGGAGCATTGTGATGAAAGGGGTCTAGGAGCTTTGTGATGACAGAGGTCATGGATCATTTTGATTTCTTTGTGATGACAATAGCCTGAAGCTTTATGATGATGGGCATGGTCCATTGTGATGACAGGTGTAATCGAGCATTGAGATGAAAGGGACATGGAGCATTGTGATGAGAAGACCATGGATAATGGTGATGACGAGCGTCATGGGGCGTTGTGATGAAAAGTGTTATGGAACATTGGGATCCCAAGGGTTTAGAGCATTGTGATTGCAGATGTCATGGAGCATATTTAATTCATTTTGATTACAATAGCGTGAAGCAATATGATGATGGGCATGTTGCATTGTGATGATAGGGTTCATGGAGCATTTAGATGAAAAGTGGCATGGAGCATTGTGATTACCGGGTTCTTGGAACATTGTGATGACAAGGGCATGGAGCATTCTGATGCCAAAGGTCATGGACCTTTGTGATGACAAATGTCATGTAGCATTTTGATGACAAGGGCATGGTGCATTGTGATGAGTAAGACAGAGAGCAATGTGATGAGAGGGTCATGGAGCAGTTGGATGAAAAGTTTCCTGGAACATTTTGATGACAGGGGTTATGGAACATTGTGATGTCAAGGGTCACCGAGCATTGTGATGAAAAGTGTCATGGTGCATTTTGATGACAGGGGTTATAGTACATTGTGATGTCAGGGGTCATGGAGCAGTGTGATGATAAGGGCATGTAGCATTGTGATGACAGGGGTCATGGAACATTGTGAGGACATGGTTGAGGGAGTATTGTGATGACTAGTGATGGAACATTGTGATATCAGTGGTGAGAGAGCATTTTGATGAGAATTGCATGGAGAAATTTGATGAAAAGGTTTATGGAGCATTGTGATGACAAGCTTGTGGAGAATTGTGATGACAAGTGCATGGCATATTGTGATGACATGTGTCATGGAGCATTGTGCTGACAAGCACATGGAGCATTTTGGTGAACTATGGCATGGAGCATTGTGATGACAGAGGCATGACGAATTGGTCTGACAAGTTTCATGGATTATTGTGATGACAGTGGGCATGGCGCATTGTGATGACAAGGGCATGGAGCATTGTGAGGACAAGTTTGTGGAGTATTGTGAAGACAGGTGTCCGGGAGCATTGTGATGACATATGTTCTGGTCCATTGTGATGAGAATTGCATGGGTAATTGTGATGCCAAGTGTCATGGAGGATTGTGATGTCAAACGTAATGGAGCGTGTGATGACAAGGTCTTGGTGCATTGTGATGACAAGGGCCATTGAGAAGTTTGATGACAAGGTCGTGAAGCATTGTGATGACAAGCGCATGTACCTTGCTATGACAGAGGTCATGGAGCATTGCGATTACAAATGCATGGAGAAGAGTGATGACAAGAGCATGTAGCATTGTGATGAGAAGTGTTTTGGAGCATTGTGATGACAAGGGACATGGAGCATTGTGAGGACCAGGGCATGGAGCACTGTGATGACAAGAACGTGGAGCATTGTATTGAGAAGTCCATGGATAATAGTGATGACGAGTGTCATGGAGCACTGTAATGGCAAGGGTCATGGAGCATTGTGAGGACAGCTCTCATGGAGCATTGTGATGACAACAGTCATGGAGCTTTCTGATGACAAGCTTGTGGAGTATTGTGATGACAATGGCATGGAGCATTGTGATGGAAAGGGTATGGATCATAGTGATGAAAAAGACATGGACCCTTTTCATGACAGGATTCAAGGAGCATTCCGAAGACAGGTGTCAGGGAGCATTGTGATGAAAAGTGTATTGAGCATTGTGATGACAAAGATCGTGGAGCATTGTGATGAGAAGTCCATGGATAATTGGGATGACGAGCGTCATGGGGAGTTGTGATGACAAGTGTTATGGAACATTGTGATCACAAGGGTTTGGAGCATTGTGATGACAGAGGTCATGGAGCATTTTGATTTCATTGTGAAGAGAAAATCCTGAAGCATTATGATGAAAGGCATGGTGCATTGTGATGATAGCGTTCATGGAGCACTGAGATGAAAAGTGTCATGGAGCATTGTTATGACAGGGGTCATGGAGCATTGTGATGACAAGGGCATGGAACATTGTGATGAGAAGGCCAAGGAGAATACTGATGACATGTGTCATGGAGCTTCGTAATGACAAGGGCATAGAGCATTTTGATTACAGGGGTCTTGGAGCATTGAGATGAAAAGGGGCATGGAGCATTGTGATTACAGGGGTAATGGAGCATTGTGATGACAAGTGAATCGAGCATTGTGATGAAAAAGGCATGGATCCTATTCATGACAGGATTCAAGGAGCATTCCGAAGACAAGTGTCAGGGAGCATTGTGATGACAAGTGTATTGAGCATTGTGATGACAAAGTTCATGGAGCATTGAGATGACAAGGGCATGGAGTATTGTGATGACAGGCATCATGGAGCATTGTGATGACAAGTGTTATGGAACATTTTGATCACACGGGATTGGAGCATTGCGATGACAGAGTTCATGGATCATATTGATTTCAAGGAGCATGGATCTTTGTGATGACAAGGGCATGAAGCAATGTGATCCCAAGATGCATGGAGGATTGTGATGACAATGGTAATGGAGGAATATGATGACAAGCTCATGGAGCATTGTGATGAATAAGTCATGTAGTGTTTTGCTGACAAAGGCATGGAGCATTGTCATGACAAGTGTCATGGAGCACTGTGATGACAAACGTCATGGAGAATTGTGATTACAGGGGTCATGGAGCATTGGGATGACAAGGGTCATGGAGCATTGTGATCATAAGGTCATGGAGCATTGGGCTGAAAATGTTCATGGAGTATTGTGATGAGAGGTGTCATGGAGCATTGTGATGACAAGGGAATGGAGCATTGTGATGACAATATCTTGGAGCATTTAATTAGAAGACCATGGAGCCATTTGATGACAAGTCTCATAGAGCATTCTCACGAAAAGCGGCATGGAGCATTGTGATTACTGTGGTCTTGGAGCATTGTGATGAACAGGGTATGGAGCATTGTGATGAAAAAGGCATGGAGCCTTGTCATGACAGGGTTCAAGGAGCATACTGAAGACAAGTGTCAGGGAGCATTGTGATGACAAGTGTCATGGAGCACTGTGATGACAAGCGTCATGGAGCCTTGTGATAACCGGGGTCTTGGAGCATTGTGATGAAAAGTGAATGCATCATTGTGATGAAAAAGGCATGGTGCCTTGTCATGACAGGTTTCAAGGAGCTCCCTGACGACAAGTGTCAGGGAGCATTGTGATGAAAAGTGTATTGAGCATTGTGATGACAAAGGTCATGGAGCATTGTGATGAGAAGTCCATGGATAATTGGGATGACGAGCGTCATGGGGCGTTGTGATGACAAGTGTTATGGAACATTGTGATCACAAGGGATTGGAGCATTGTGATGACAGAGGTCATGGAGCATTGTGATTTCATTGTGAAGAGAAAATCATGAAGCATTATGATGAATGGCATGGTGCATTGTGATGATATTGTTCATGGAGCACTGAGATGAAAAGTGTCATGGAGCATTGTTATGACAGGGGTCTTGGAGCATTGTGATGACAAGGGCATGGAACATTGTGATGAGAAGGACAAGGAGAATACTGATGACATGCGTCATGGAGTTTCGTGATGACCAGGGCATAGAGCATTTTGATTACAGGGGTCTTGGAGCATTGAGATGAAAAGGGGCATGGAGCATTGTGATTACAGGGGTAATGGAGCATTGTGATGACAAGTGAATCGAGCATTGTGATGAAAAAGGCATGGATCCCATTCATGACAGGATTCAAGGAGCATTCCGAAGACAACTGTCTGGGAGCATTGTGATGACAAGTGTATTGAGCATTGCGATGACAAAGGTCATGGAGCATTGAGATGACAAGGGCATGGAGTATTGTGATGACAGGCAACATGGAGCGTTGTGATGACAAGTGTTATGGAACATTGTGATCACACGGGTTTGGAGCAATGCGATGACAGAGTTCATGGATCATATTGATTTCAAGGAGCATGGATCTTTGTGATGACAAGGGCATGAAGCAATGTGATCCCAAGATGCATGGAGGATCGTGATGACAATGGTAATGGAGGAATATGATGACAAGCACATGGAGCATTGTGATGAAAAGGTCATGTAGCGTTTTGCTGACAAAGCCATGGAGCATTGTGATGACAAGTGTCATGGAGCACTGTGATGACAAACATCACGTAGCATTGTGATTACAGGGGTCATGGAGCATTGGGATGACACGGCCAAGGATCATTGTGTTGACAAGTGTTATGGAGAATTTTGATGACAAGAGTCCCGGATCATTGTGTTGTCAGGTGTCATGGAGCGTTGTGATTACAGTGTTCATGGAGCATTGGGATGACAAGGGTCATGGAGCATTGTGATCATAAGGTCATGGAGCATTGGGCTGAAAATGTTCATGGAGTATTGTGATGAGAGGTGTCATGGAGCATTGTGATGACAAGGGAATGGAGCATTGTGATGACAATGTCCTGGAGCATTTAATGCGAAGACCATGGAGCCATTTGATGACAAGTCTCATAGAGCATTCTCACGAAAAGCGGCAAGGAGAATTGTGATTACTGTGGTCTTGGAGCATTGTGATGAAAGGGGTCTAGGAGCTTTGTGATGACAGAGGTCATGGATCATTTTGATTTCCTTGTGATGACAATAGCCTGAAGCTTTATGATGATGGGCATGGTCCATTGTGATGACAGGTGTAATCGAGCATTGAGATGAAAAGGGGCATGGAACATTGTGTTTACAGGGGTATAGGAGCATTGTGATGACAAGAGCATGGAGCATTGTGATGAAAAGTGCTTGGAGCCTTTTCATGACATGTTTCAAGGTGCATTCTGATGACGAGTGTCAGGGAGCATTGTGATGAGAAAGATCATGGAGCACTGTGATGACAGGTGTCATGGAGCATTGTGATGAGAAAGTCATGAGCATTGGGCTGAAAATATTCATGGAGTATTGTGGTGACAGGGTTCGCGGATCCTTTTGATGGCAAGGGAATGGAGCAATGTAATGACAAGGTCCTGGAGCATTGTGTTGAGAAGACCATGGAGCCTTGTGATGACAAGTCTGATGGAGCATTCTGATGAAAAGGGGCATGGGGCATTGTGATTACAGGGCCCTGGATCATTGTAATGACAAGAGCAAGGAGCTTTGTGATGAGAAGGCCATGGAGCATTCTCATGATTTGTGTCATGGTATTTTGTGATTACAAGGGCATGGACCATTGTGATTGCAGGTGTCTTGGAGCTTTGTGATGACAAGGGTCATGGAGCCTTGTGAGGAGAAGGACGTGGGACATTATGATGGCAGGGGTCATGGAGCATTGTTATGACGGGGGTAATGGAACATTGTGATGAAAAGGGCACGGAACATAGGTTTATAAAATTTCATGGATTATTGTGATGACAGTGGGTATGGAGCATTGTGATGACAAGGGCTCTGAACACTGTGATACATGGGTCATGGAGGATTGTAATGACATGGGCATGGAGCATTGTGATGAGAAGGGCATCGAGAATTCTGATGACAAGCGTCATGGAGCTATGTGATGACAAGGACACGGAGCAATATGTTGAGACGTTTTAGGGAGAATTGTGATGACAATGGCATGGAGCATTTTGATGCCAAGGGTCATGGAGCTGTGTGATAACAAATGTCATGGAGGAGTTTGATGACAAGGGCATGGTGCATTGTTATGAGAAGGGCAGGGAGCATTGTGATGACAGGTGTTATGGAACATTGTGATGTCAGGGCTCAAGGAGCATTGTGATGATATGGGCATGGAGCATGGTGATGACAGGTGTCATGGAAGAGTGTGAGATGCCAAGTGTTTTGAGCATTGTGATGACACACATCTTGGATCATTGAGAAGACAAGGGCATGGAGTAGTGTGATGACAGGCATCATGGAGCATTGTGATGAGTGTGTTATGGAACATTGTGATCACAAGGGTTTGGAGCATAGTGATGACAGAGGTCATGGATCATTTTGATTTCAAGGAGCATGGAACATTGTGATGACAAGGGCATGAAGCAATGTGATCCCAAGTTTCAGGGAGGATTGTGATGACAATGGTAATGGAGTATTGTGATGAGAATCACATGGAGCACCTTGATGACAAGGACATATAGCATTCTGCTGACAAAGGCATGGAGCATTGTGATGACAAGTGTCATGGAACATTGTGATAACAGAGGTCATAGAGCATTAGGATGACAAGAGCATGGAGCATTTTGATGAGAAGAGTCATGGAGCATTTTGATGACAAGAGCCACAGATCATTGTGTTGTCAGGGGTCATTGAGCGTTGTGATGACAGTGGTCATGGAGTATTGGGCTGAAAATGTTCTTGGAGCATTGTGAACACAAGGGAATGGAGCATTGTGGTGACAATATCGTGGAGCATTGTGATGAGATGACCATGGAGTCTTTTGATGACAAGTCTCATGGAGCAAGCTGATGGAAAGGGGCATGGAGCATTGTGATTACAGTTGTCTTGGAGCATTGTGATGACAAGAGCATGGAGCATTGTGATGAGATGTCCATGGAACATTCTGATGACCTGCATCATGGAGCTTTGTGATTACAATGTCAAGATGCATTGTGATTACAGGGGTCTTAGAGCCTTGTGATGAAAAGGGCATGGATCATTGTGATGACAAAGGCATGGAGCCTTGTCATGACAGGGTTCAAGGAGCATACTGACGACAAGTGTCATGGAGCATTGTGATGACAAGTGTCATGGAGCATTGGGATGACACGGCCAAGGATCATTGTGTTGACAAGTGTTATGGAGAATTTTGATGACAAGAGTCCCGGATCATTGTGTTGTCAGGTGTCATGGAGCGTTGTGATGACAGTGGTCATGGAGCATTGGGATGACAAGGGTCATGGAGCATTGTGATCATAAGGTCATGGAGCATTGGGCTGAAAATATTCATGGAGTATTGTGATGAGACGTGTCATGGAGCATTGTGATGACAAGGGAATGGAGCATTGTGATGACAATGTCCTGGAGCATTTAATGAGAAGACCATGGAGCCATTTGATGACAAGTCTCATAGAGCATTCTCACGAAAAGCGGCAGGGAGCATTGTGATTACTGTGGTCTTGGAGCATTGTGATGAACAGGGTATGGAGCATTGTGATGAAAAAGGCATGGAGCTTTGTCATGACAGGGTTCAAGGAGCATACTGACGACAAGTGTCAGGGAGCATTGTGATGACAAGTGTCATGGAGCACTCTGATGACAAGCGTCATGGAGCCTTGTGATAACCGGGGTCTTGGAGCATTGTGATGAAAAGTGAATGCATCATTGTGATGAAAAAGGCATGGTGCCTTGTCATGACAGGTTTCTAGGAGCACCCTGACGACAAGTGTCAGGGAGCATTGTGATGAAAAGTGTATTGAGCATTGTGATGACAAAGGTCATGGAGCATTGTGATGAGAAGTCCATGGATAATTGGGATGACGAGCGTCATGGGGCGTTGTGATGACAAGTGTTATGGAACATTGTGATCACAAGGGTTTGGAGCATTGTGATGACAGAGGTCATGGAGCATTGTGATTTCATTGTGAAGAGAAAATCATGAAGCATTATGATGAATGGCATGGTGCATTGTGATGATAGCGTTCATGGAGCACTGAGATGAAAAGTGTCATGGAGCATTGTTATGACAGGGGTCTTGGAGCATTGTGATGACAAGGGCATGGAACATTGTGATGAGAAGGACAAGGAGAATACTGATGACATGCGTCATGGAGTTTCGTGATGACCAGGGCATAGAGCATTTTGATTACAGGGGTCTTGGAGCATTGAGATGAAAAGGGGCATGGAGCATTGTGATTACAGGGGTAATGGAGCATTGTGATGACAAGTGAATCGAGCATTGTGATGAGAAAGGCATGGATCCTATTCATGACAGGATTCAAGGAGCATTCCGAAGACAACTGTCAGGGAGCATTGTGATGACAAGTGTATTGAGCATTGCGATGACAAAGGTCATGGAGCATTGAGATGACAAGGGCATGGAGTATTGTGATGACAGGCAACATGGAGCGTTGTGATGACAAGTGTTATGGAACATTGTGATCACACGGGTTTGGAGCATTGCGATGACAGAGTTCATGGATCATATTGATTTCAAGGAGCATGGATCTTTGTGATGACAAGGGCATGAAGCAATGTGATCCCAAGATGCATGGAGGATCGTGATGACAATGGTAATGGAGGAATATGATGACAAGCACATGGAGCATTGTGATGAAAAGGTCACGTAGCGTTTTGCTGACAAAGGCATGGAGCATTGTGATGACAAGTGTCATGGAGCACTGTGATGACAAACATCACGTAGCATTGTGATTACAGGGGTCATGGAGCATTGGGATGACACGGCCAAGGATCATTGTGTTGACAAGTGTTATGGAGAATTTTGATGACAAGAGTCCCGGATCATTGTGTTGTCAGGTGTCATGGAGCGTTGTGCTGACAGTGGTCATGGAGCATTGGGATGACAAGGGTCATGGAGCATTGTGATCATAAGTTAATGGAGCATTGGGCTGAAAATGTTCATGGAGTATTGTGATGAGAGGTGTCATGGAGCATTGTGATGACAACGGAATGGAGCCTTGTGATGACAATGTCCTGGAGCATTTAATGAGAAGACCATGGAGCCATTTGATGACAAGTCTCATAGAGCATTCTCACGAAAAGCGGCATGGAGCATTGTGATTACTGTGGTCTTGGAGCATTGTGATGAACAGGGTATGGAGCATTGTGATGAAAAAGGCATGGAGCTTTGTCATGACAGGGTTCCAAGAGCATATTGAAATCAAGTGTCAGGGACCATTGTGATGATAAGTGAATTGAGCATGGTGATGTCAAAGCTCATGGAGCATTGTGATGAGAAGACCATGGATAATTTTGATGACGAGTGTCATGGGGCATTGTGAGGTCAAGTGTTATGGAACATTGTGATCACAAGGGATTGGAGCCTTGTGATGACAGAGGTCATGGAGCATTTTGAGTTCATTGTGATGACAATAGCATGAAGCACTATGATGATGGGCATGGTGCATTGTGATGACAGTGTTCATGGAGAATTGAGATGAAAGGGGGCATGGAGCATTGTAGTTACAAGGGTCTTGGAGCTTTGTGAAGAGAAGGGCATGCAGCATTGTGATGAGAAGGCCATGGAGGATTCTGATGACATGCGTCATGGAGCTTTGTGATGACAAGGGCATGGAGCATTGTGATGAGAAGACCATGGATAATGGTGATGACGAGCTTCATGGGGCGTTGTGATGAAAAGTGTTATGGAACATTGTGATCCCAAGGGTTTAGAGCATTGTGATGGCAGATGTCTTGGAGCATTTTGATTTCATTTTCATTACAATAGCTTGAAGCAATATGATGATGGGCATGTTGCATTGTGATGACAAGGTTCATGAAGCATTGAGATGAAAAGGGGCATGGGGCACTGTGATCAAAGTGGTCTAGGAGCTTTGTGATGACAGAGGTCATGGATCATTTTGATTTCCTTGTGATGACAATAGCCTGAAGCTTTATGATGATGGGCATGGTCCATTGTGATGACAGGTGTAATCGAGCATTGAGATGAAAAGGGGCATGGAGCATTGTGTTTACAGGGGTATAGGAGCATTGTGATGACAAGAGCATGGAGCATTGTGATGAAAAGTGCTTGGAGCCTTTTCATGACATGTTTCAAGGTGCATTCTGATGACGAGTGTCAGGGAGCATTGTGATGACAAAGATCATGGAGCACTGTGATGACAGGTGTCATGGAGCATTGTGATGAGAAAGTCATGAGCATTGGGCTGAAAATATTCATGGAGTATTGTGGTGACAGGGTTCGCGGATCCTTTTGATGGCAAGGGAATGGAGCAATGTAATGACAAGGTCCTGGAGCATTGTGTTGAGAAGACCATGGAGCCTTGTGATGACAAGTCTGATGGAGCATTCTGATGAAAAGGGGCATGGGCCATTGTGATTACAGGGCCCTGGATCATTGTAAAGACAAGAGCAAGGAGCTTTGTGATGAGAAGGCCATGGAGCATTCTCATGATTTGTGTCATGGTATTTTGTGATTACAAGGGCATGGACCATTGTGATTGCAGGTGTCTTGGAGCTTTGTGATGACAAGGGTCATGGAGCCTTGTGAGGAGAAGGCCCTGGGACATTATGATGGCAGGGGTCATGGAGCATTGTTATGACGGGGGTAATGGAACATTGTGATGAAAAGGGCACGGAACATAGGTTTATAAAATTTCATGGATTATAGTGATGACAGTGGGTATGGAGTATTGTGATGACAAGGGCTCGGAACACTGTGATACATGGGTCATGGAGGATTGTAATGACATGGGCATGGAGCATTGTGATGAGAAGGGCATCGAGAATTGTGATGACAAGCGTCATGGATCTTTGTGATGACAAGGACATGGAGCAATATGATGAGACGTTTCAGGGAGCATGTGATGACAATGGCATGGAGCATTGTGATGCCAAGGGTCATGGAGCTGTGTGATAAGAAAAGTCATGGAGCAGTTTGATGACAAGGGCATGGTGCATTGTGATGAGAAGGGCAGGGAGCATTGTGATGACAGGTGTTATGGAACATTGTGATGTCAGGGCTCATGGAGCATTATGATGATATGGGCATTGAGCATGGTGATGACAGGTGTCATGGAAGAGTGTGAGATGCCAAGTGTTTTGAGCATTGTGATGACACACATCTTGGATCATTGAGAAGACAAGGGCATGGAGTAGTGTGATGACAGGCATCATGGAGCATTGTGATGAGTGTGTTATGGAACATTGTGATCACAAGGGTTTGGAGCATAGTGATGACAGAGGTCATGAATCATGTTGATTTCAAGGAGCATGGAACATTGTGATGACAAGGGCATGAAGCAATGTGATCCCAAGTTTCAGGGAGGATTGTGATGACAATGGTAATGGAGTATTGTGATGAGAATCACATGGAGCACCTTGATGACAAGGACATATAGCATTTTGCTGACAAAGGCATGGAGCATTGTGATGACAAGTGTCATGTAACATTGTGATAACAGGGGTCATAGAGCATTAGGATGACAAGAGCATGGACCATTTTGATGAGAAGAGTCATGGAGCATTTTGATGACAAGAGCCACAGATCATTGTGTTGTCAGGGGTCATTGAGCGTTGTGATGAGAGTGGTCATGGAGGATTGGGATGAAAATGTTCTTGGAGCATTGTGAACACAAGGGAATGGAGCATTGTGGTGACAATATCGTGGAGCATTGTGATGAGATGACCATGAAGTCTTTTGATGACAAGTCTCATGGAGCAAGCTGATGGAAAGGGGCATGGAGCATTGTGATTACAGTTGTCTTGGAGCATTGTGATGACAAGAGCATGGAGCATTGTGATGAGAAGTCCATGGAACATTCTGATGACCTGCATCATAGAGCTTTGTGATGACAATGTCAAGATGCATTGTGATTACAGGGGTCTTAGAGCCTTGTGATGAAAGGGCATGGATCATTGTGATGACAAAGGCATGGAGCCTTGTCATGACAGGGTTCAGGGAGCATACTGACGACAAGTGTCAGGGAGCATTGTGATGACAAGTGTCATGGAGCACTCTGATGACAAGCGTCATGGAGCCTTGTGATAACCGGGGTCTTGGAGCATTGTGATGAAAAGTGAATGCATCATTGTGATGAAAAAGGCATGGTGCCTTGTCATGACAGGGTTCAAGGAGCATCCTGACGACAAGTGTCAGGGAGCATTGCGATGAAAAGTGTATTGAGCATTGTGATGACAAAGGTCATGGAGCATTGTGATGAGAAGTCCATGGATAATTGGGATGACGAGCGTCATGGGGCGTTGTGATGACAAGTGTTATGGAACATTGTGATCACAAGGGTTTGGAGCATTGTGATGACAGAGGTAATGGAGCATTTTGATTTCATTGTGAAGAGAAAATCATGAAGCATTATGATGAATGGCATGGTGCATTGTGATGATAGCGTTCATGGAGCACTGTGATGACAAACATCACGTAACATTGTAATTACAGGGGTCATGGAGCATTGGGATGACGCGGCCAAGGATCATTGTGTTGACAAGTGTTATGGAGAACTTTGATGACAAGAGTGCCGGATCATTGTGTTGTCAGGTGTCATGGAGCGTTGTGCTGACAGTGGTCATGGAGCATTGGGATGACAAGGGTCTTGGAGCATTGTGATCATAAGGTCATGGAGCATTGGGCTGAAAATGTTCATGGAGTATTGTGATGAGAGGTGTCATGGAGCATTGTGATGACAAGGGAATGGAGCATTGTGATGACAATGTCCTGGAGCATTTAATGAGAAGACCATGGAGCCATGTGATAACAAGTCTCATAGAGCATTCTCACGAAAAGCGGCATGGAGCACTGTAATTACTATGGTCTTGGAGCATTGTGATGAACAGGGCATGGAGCATTGTGATGAAAAAGGCATGGAGCTTTGTCATGACAGGGTTCCAAGAGCATATTGAAATCAAGTGTCAGGGACCATTGTGATGATAAGTGAATTGAGCATGGTGATGCCAAAGCTCATGGAGCATTGTGATGAGAAGACCATGGATAATTTTGATGACGAGTGTCATGGGGCATTGTGAGGTCAAGTGTTATGGAACATTGTGATCACAAGGGATTGGAGCCTTGTGATGACAGAGGTCAGGGAGCATTTTGAGTTCATTCTGATGACAATAGCATGAAGCACTATGATGATGGGCATGGTACATTGTGATGACAGTGTTCATGGAGAATTGAGATGAAAAGCGGCATGGAGCATTGTAGTTACAGTGGTCTTGGAGCTTTGTGAAGAGAAGGGCATGCAGCATTGTGATGAGAAGGCCATGGAGGATTCTGATGACATGCGTCATGGAGCTTTGTGATGACAAGGGCATGGAGCATTGTGATGAGAAGACCATGGATAATGGTGATGACGAGCTTCATGGGGCGTTGTGATGAAAAGTGCTATGGAACATTGTGATCCCAAGGGTTTAGAGCATTGTGATGGCAGATGTCTTGGAGCATTTTGATTTCATTTTGTTTACAATAGCGTGAAGCAATATGATGATGGGCATGTTGCATTGTGATGACAAGGTTCATGGAGCATTGAGATGAAAAGGGGCATGGAGCATTGTGATCAAAGGGGTCTAGGAGCTTTGTGATGACAGAGGTCATGGATCATTTTGATTTCCTTGTGATGACAATAGCCTCAAGCTTTATGATGATGGGCATGTTATATTGTGATGACTGGTGTAATCGAGCATTGAGATGAAAAGGGGCATGGAGCATTGTGTTTACAGGGGTATAGGAGCATTGTGATGACAAGAGCATGGAGCATTGTGATGAAAAATGCATGGAGCCTTGTCAAGACAGTGTTCCAAGAGGATATTGACATCAAGTGTCAGGGACCATTGTGATGATACGTGAGTTGAGCATTGTGATGCCAAAGCTCATAGAGCATTGTGATGAGAAGATCATGGATAAATTTGATGACGAGCATCATGGGGTGTTGTGAGGTCAAGTGTTATGGAACATTGTGATCACAAGGGAGTGGAGCCTTGTGATGACAGAATTCATGGAGCATTTTGAGTTCATTCTGATGACAATAGAATGAAGCACTATGATGATGGGCATGGTGCATTGTGATGACAGTGTTCATGGAGAATTGAGATGAAAAGGGGCATGGAGCATTGTAGTTACAAGGGTCTTGGAGCTTTGTTATTAGAAGGGCATGCAACATTGTGATGAGAAGGCCATGAAGGATTCTGATGACATGCCTCATGGAGCTTTGTGATGACAAGGGCATGGAGCATTGTGATGAGAAGACCATGGATAATGGTGATGACGAGCTTCAAGGGGCGTTGTGATGAAAAGTGTTATGGAACATTGTGATCCCAAGGGTTTAGAGCATTGTGATGGCTGATGTCTTGGAGCATTTTTATTTCATTTTGATTACAATAGCGTGAAGCAATATGATGATGGGCATGTTGCATTGTGATGACAAGGTTCATGGAGCATTGAGATGAAAAGAGGCATGGAGTATTGTGATGAAAGGGGTCTAGGAGCTTTGTGATGACAGAGGTCATGGATCATTTTGATTTCTTTGTGATGACAATAGCCTGAAGCTTTATGATGATGGGCATGGTCCATTGTGATGACAGGTGTAATGGAGCATTGAGATGAAAGGGACATGGAGCATTGTGATGAGAAGACCATGGATAATGGTGATGACGAGCGTCATGGGGCGTTGTGATGAAAAGTGTTATGGAACATTGGGATCCCAAGGGTTTAGAGCATTGTGATTGCAGATGTCATGGAGCATATTTAATTCATTTTGATTACAATAGCGTGAAGCAATATGATGATGGGCATGTTGCATTGTGATGATAGGTTTCATGGAGCATTTAGATGAAAAGTGGCATGGAGCATTGTGATTACCGGGTTCTTGGAACATTGTGATGACAAGGGCATGGAGCATTCTGATGCCAAAGGTCATGGACCTTTGTGATGACAAATGTCATGTAGCATTTTGATGACAAGGGCATGGTGCATTGTGATGAGTAAGACAGAGAGCAATGTGATGAGAGGGTCATGGAGCAGTTGGATGAAAAGTTTCCTGGAACATTTTGATGACAGGGGTTATGGATCATTGTGATGTCAAGGGTCACCGAGCATTGTGATGAAAAGGGTCATGGTGCATTTTGATGACAGGGGTTATAGTACATTGTGATGTCAGGGGTCATGGAGCAGTGTGATGATAAGGGCATGTAGCATTGTGATGACAGGGGTCATGGAACATTGTGAGGACATGGTTGAGGGAGTATTGTGATGACTAGTGATGGAACATTGTGATATCAGTGGTGAGAGAGCATTTTGATGAGAATTGCATGGAGAAATTTGATGAAAAGGTTTATGGAGCATTGTGATGACAAGCTTGTGGAGAATTGTGATGACAAGTGCATGGCATATTGTGATGACATGTGTCATGGAGCATTGTGCTGACAAGCACATGGAGCATTTTGGTGAACTATGGCATGGAGCATTGTGATGACAGAGGCATGACGAATTGGTCTGACAAGTTTCATGGATTATTGTGATGACAGTGGGCATGGTGCATTGTGATGACAAGGGCATGGAGCATTGTGAGGACAAGTTTGTGGAGTATTGTGAAGACAGGTGTCCGGGAGCATTGTGATGACATATGTTCTGGTCCATTGTGATGAGAATTGCATGGGTAATTGTGATGCCAAGTGTCATGGAGTATTGTGATGTCAAACGTAATGGAGCGTGTGATGACAAGGTCTTGGTGCATTGTGATGACAAGGGCCATTGAGAAGTTTCATGACAAGGTCGTGAAGCATTGTGATGACAAGCGCATGTACCTTGCTATGACAGAGGTCATGGAGCATTGCGATTACAAATGCATGGAGAAGAGTGATGACAAGAGCATGTAGCATTGTGATGAGAAGTGTTTTGGAGCATTGTGATGACAAGGGACATGGAGCATTGTGAGGACCAGGGCATGGAGCACTGTGATGACAAGAACGTGGAGCATTGTATTGAGAAGTCCATGGATAATAGTGATGACGAGTGTCATGGAGCACTGTAATGGCAAGGGTCATGGAGCATTGTGAGGACAGCTCTCATGGAGCATTGTGATGACAACAGTCATGGAGCTTTCTGATGACAAGCTTGTGGAGTATTGTGATGACAATGGCATGGAGCATTGTGATGGAAAGGGTATGGATCATAGTGATGAAAAAGACATGGACCCTTTTCATGACAGGATTCAAGGAGCATTCCGAAGACAAGTGTCAGGGAGCATTGTGATGAAAAGTGTATTGAGCATTGTGATGACAAAGATCGTGGAGCATTGTGATGAGAAGTCCATGGATAATTGGGATGACGAGCGTCATGGGGAGTTGTGATGACAAGTGTTATGGAACATTGTGATCACAAGGGTTTGGAGCATTGTGATGACAGAGGTCATGGAGCATTTTGATTTCATTGTGAAGAGAAAATCCTGAAGCATTATGATGAAAGGCATGGTGCATTGTGATGATAGCGTTCATGGAGCACTGAGATGAAAAGTGTCAGGGAGCATTGTTATGACAGGGGTCATGGAGCATTGTGATGACAAGGGCATGGAACATTGTGATGAGAAGGCCAAGGAGAATACTGATGACATGTGTCATGGAGCTTCGTAATGACAAGGGCATAGAGCATTTTGATTACAGGGGTCTTGGAGCATTGAGATGAAAAGGGGCATGGAGCATTGTGATTACAGGGGTAATGGAGCATTGTGATGACAAGTGAATCGAGCATTGTGATGAAAAAGGCATGGATCCTATTCATGACAGGATTCAAGGAGCATTCCGAAGACAAGTGTCAGGGAGCATTGTGATGACAAGTGTATTGAGCATTGTGATGACAAAGTTCATGGAGCATTGAGATGACAAGGGCATGGAGTATTGTGATGACAGGCATCATGGAGCATTGTGATGACAAGTGTTATGGAACATTTTGATCACACGGGATTGGAGCATTGCGATGACAGAGTTCATGGATCATATTGATTTCAAGGAGCATGGATCTTTGTGATGACAAGGGCATGAAGCAATGTGATCCCAAGATGCATGGAGGATTGTGATGACAATGGTAATGGAGGAATATGATGACAAGCTCATGGAGCATTGTGATGAATAAGTCATGTAGTGTTTTGCTGACAAAGGCATGGAGCATTGTCATGACAAGTGTCATGGAGCACTGTGATGACAAACGTCATGGAGAATTGTGATTACAGGGGTCATGGAGCATTGGGATGACAAGGGTCATGGAGCATTGTGATCATAAGGTCATGGAGCATTGGGCTGAAAATGTTCATGGAGTATTGTGATGAGAGGTGTCATGGAGCATTGTGATGACAAGGGAATGGAGCATTGTGATGACAATATCTTGGAGCATTTAATTAGAAGACCATGGAGCCATTTGATGACAAGTCTCATAGAGCATTCTCACGAAAAGCGGCATGGAGCATTGTGATTACTGTGGTCTTGGAGCATTGTGATGAACAGGGTATGGAGCATTGTGATGAAAAAGGCATGGAGCCTTGTCATGACAGGGTTCAAGGAGCATACTGAAGACAAGTGTCAGGGAGCATTGTGATGACAAGTGTCATGGAGCACTCTGATGACAAGCGTCATGGAGCCTTGTGATAACCGGGGTCTTGGAGCATTGTGATGAAAAGTGAATGCATCATTGTGATGAAAAAGGCATGGTGCCTTGTCATGACAGGTTTCAAGGAGCTCCCTGACGACAAGTGTCAGGGAGCATTGTGATGAAAAGTGTATTGAGCATTGTGATGACAAAGGTCATGGAGCATTGTGATGAGAAGTCCATGGATAATTGGGATGACGAGCGTCATGGGGCGTTGTGATGACAAGTGTTATGGAACATTGTGATCACAAGGGATTCGAGCATTGTGATGACAGAGGTCATGGAGCATTGTGATTTCATTGTGAAGAGAAAATCATGAAGCATTATGATGAATGGCATGGTGCATTGTGATGATAGTGTTCATGGAGCACTGAGATGAAAAGTGTCATGGAGCATTGTTATGACAGGGGTCTTGGAGCATTGTGATGACAAGGGCATGGAACATTGTGATGAGAAGGACAAGGAGAATACTGATGACATGCGTCATGGAGTTTCGTGATGACCAGGGCATAGAGCATTTTGATTACAGGGGTCTTGGAGCATTGAGATGAAAAGGGGCATGGAGCATTGTGATTACAGGGGTAATGGAGCATTGTGATGACAAGTGAATCGAGCATTGTGATGAAAAAGGCATGGATCCCATTCATGACAGGATTCAAGGAGCATTCCGAAGACAACTGTCTGGGAGCATTGTGATGAAAAGTGTATTGAGCATTGCGATGACAAAGGTCATGGAGCATTGAGATGACAAGGGCATGGAGTATTGTGATGACAGGCAACATGGAGCGTTGTGATGACAAGTGTTATGGAACATTGTGATCACACGGGTTTGGAGCAATGCGATGACAGAGTTCATGGATCATATTGATTTCAAGGAGCATGGATCTTTGTGATGACAAGGGCATGAAGCAATGTGATCCCAAGATGCATGGAGGATCGTGATGACAATGGTAATGGAGGAATATGATGACAAGCACATGGAGCATTGTGATGAAAAGGTCATGTAGCGTTTTGCTGACAAAGCCATGGAGCATTGTGATGACAAGTGTCATGGAGCACTGTGATGACAAACATCACGTAGCATTGTGATTACAGGGGTCATGGAGCATTGGGATGACACGGCCAAGGATCATTGTGTTGACAAGTGTTATGGAGAATTTTGATGACAAGAGTCCCGGATCATTGTGTTGTCAGGTGTCATGGAGCGTTGTGATTACAGTGTTCATGGAGCATTGGGATGACAAGGGTCATGGAGCATTGTGATCATAAGGTCATGGAGCATTGGGCTGAAAATGTTCATGGAGTATTGTGATGAGAGGTGTCATGGAGCATTGTGATGACAAGGGAATGGAGCATTGTGATGACAATGTCCTGGAGCATTTAATGCGAAGACCATGGAGCCATTTGATGACAAGTCTCATAGAGCATTCTCACGAAAAGCGGCAAGGAGAATTGTGATTACTGTGGTCTTGGAGCATTGTGATGAAAGGGGTCTAGGAGCTTTGTGATGACAGAGGTCATGGATCATTTTGATTTCCTTGTGATGACAATAGCCTGAAGCTTTATGATGATGGGCATGGTCCATTGTGATGACAGGTGTAATCGAGCATTGAGATGAAAAGGGGCATGGAACATTGTGTTTACAGGGGTATAGGAGCATTGTGATGACAAGAGCATGGAGCATTGTGATGAAAAGTGCTTGGAGCCTTTTCATGACATGTTTCAAGGTGCATTCTGATGACGAGTGTCAGGGAGCATTGTGATGAGAAAGATCATGGAGCACTGTGATGACAGGTGTCATGGAGCATTGTGATGAGAAAGTCATGAGCATTGGGCTGAAAATATTCATGGAGTATTGTGGTGACAGGGTTCGCGGATCCTTTTGATGGCAAGGGAATGGAGCAATGTAATGACAAGGTCCTGGAGCATTGTGTTGAGAAGACCATGGAGCCTTGTGATGACAAGTCTGATGGAGCATTCTGATGAAAAGGGGCATGGGGCATTGTGATTACAGGGCCCTGGATCATTGTAATGACAAGAGCAAGGAGCTTTGTGATGAGAAGGCCATGGAGCATTCTCATGATTTGTGTCATGGTATTTTGTGATTACAAGGGCATGGACCATTGTGATTGCAGGCGTCTTGGAGCTTTGTGATGACAAGGGTCATGGAGCCTTGTGAGGAGAAGGACGTGGGACATTATGATGGCAGGGGTCATGGAGCATTGTTATGACGGGGGTAATGGAACATTGTGATGAAAAGGGCACGGAACATAGGTTTATAAAATTTCATGGATTATTGTGATGACAGTGGGTATGGAGCATTGTGATGACAAGGGCTCTGAACACTGTGATACATGGGTCATGGAGGATTGTAATGACATGGGCATGGATCATTGTGATGAGAAGGGCATCGAGAATTCTGATGACAAGCGTCATGGAGCTATGTGATGACAAGGACACGGAGCAATATGTTGAGACGTTTTAGGGAGAATTGTGATGACAATGGCATGGAGCATTTTGATGCCAAGGGTCATGGAGCTGTGTGATAACAAATGTCATGGAGGAGTTTGATGACAAGGGCATGGTGCATTGTTATGAGAAGGGCAGGGAGCATTGTGATGACAGGTGTTATGGAACATTGTGATGTCAGGGCTCAAGGAGCATTGTGATGATATGGGCATGGAGCATGGTGATGACAGGTGTCATGGAAGAGTGTGAGATGCCAAGTGTTTTGAGCATTGTGATGACACACATCTTGGATCATTGAGAAGACAAGGGCATGGAGTAGTGTGATGACAGGCATCATGGAGCATTGTGATGAGTGTGTTATGGAACATTGTGATCACAAGGGTTTGGAGCATAGTGATGACAGAGGTCATGGATCATTTTGATTTCAAGGAGCATGGAACATTGTGATGACAAGGGCATGAAGCAATGTGATCCCAAGTTTCAGGGAGGATTGTGATGACAATGGTAATGGAGTATTGTGATGAGAATCACATGGAGCACCTTGATGACAAGGACATATAGCATTCTGCTGACAAAGGCATGGAGCATTGTGATGACAAGTGTCATGGAACATTGTGATAACAGAGGTCATAGAGCATTAGGATGACAAGAGCATGGAGCATTTTGATGAGAAGAGTCATGGAGCATTTTGATGACAAGAGCCACAGATCATTGTGTTGTCAGGGGTCATTGAGCGTTGTGATGACAGTGGTCATGGAGTATTGGGCTGAAAATGTTCTTGGAGCATTGTGAACACAAGGGAATGGAGCATTGTGGTGACAATATCGTGGAGCATTGTGATGAGATGACCATGGAGTCTTTTGATGACAAGTCTCATGGAGCAAGCTGATGGAAAGGGGCATGGAGCATTGTGATTACAGTTGTCTTGGAGCATTGTGATGACAAGAGCATGGAGCATTGTGATGAGATGTCCATGGAACATTCTGATGACCTGCATCATGGAGCTTTGTGATTACAATGTCAAGATGCATTGTGATTACAGGGGTCTTAGAGCCTTGTGATGAAAAGGGCATGGATCATTGTGATGACAAAGGCATGGAGCCTTGTCATGACAGGGTTCAAGGAGCATACTGACGACAAGTGTCATGGAGCATTGTGATGACAAGTGTCATGGAGCATTGGGATGACACGGCCAAGGATCATTGTGTTGACAAGTGTTATGGAGAATTTTGATGACAAGAGTCCCGGATCATTGTGTTGTCAGGTGTCATGGAGCGTTGTGATGACAGTGGTCATGGAGCATTGGGATGACAAGGGTCATGGAGCATTGTGATCATAAGGTCATGGAGCATTGGGCTGAAAATATTCATGGAGTATTGTGATGAGACGTGTCATGGAGCATTGTGATGACAAGGGAATGGAGCATTGTGATGACAATGTCCTGGAGCATTTAATGAGAAGACCATGGAGCCATTTGATGACAAGTCTCATAGAGCATTCTCACGAAAAGCGGCAGGGAGCATTGTGATTACTGTGGTCTTGGAGCATTGTGATGAACAGGGTATGGAGCATTGTGATGAAAAAGGCATGGAGCTTTGTCATGACAGGGTTCAAGGAGCATACTGACGACAAGTGTCAGGGAGCATTGTGATGACAAGTGTCATGGAGCACTCTGATGAAAGCGTCATGGAGCCTTGTGATAACCGGGGTCTTGGAGCATTGTGATGAAAAGTGAATGCATCATTGTGATGAAAAAGGCATGGTGCCTTGTCATGACAGGTTTCTAGGAGCACCCTGACGACAAGTGTCAGGGAGCATTGTGATGAAAAGTGTATTGAGCATTGTGATGACAAAGGTCATGGAGCATTGTGATGAGAAGTCCATGGATAATTGGGATGACGAGCGTCATGGGGCGTTGTGATGACAAGTGTTATGGAACATTGTGATCACAAGGGTTTGGAGCATTGTGATGACAGAGGTCATGGAGCATTGTGATTTCATTGTGAAGAGAAAATCATGAAGCATTATGATGAATGGCATGGTGCATTGTGATGATAGCGTTCATGGAGCACTGAGATGAAAAGTGTCATGGAGCATTGTTATGACAGGGGTCTTGGAGCATTGTGATGACAAGGGCATGGAACATTGTGATGAGAAGGACAAGGAGAATACTGATGACATGCGTCATGGAGTTTCGTGATGACCAGGGCATAGAACATTTTGATTACAGGGGTCTTGGAGCATTGAGATGAAAAGGGGCATGGAGCATTGTGATTACAGGGGTAATGGAGCATTGTGATGACAAGTGAATCGAGCATTGTGATGAGAAAGGCATTGATCCTATTCATGACAGGATTCAAGGAGCATTCCGAAGACAACTGTCAGGGAGCATTGTGATGACAAGTGTATTGAGCATTGCGATGACAAAGGTCATGGAGCATTGAGATGACAAGGGCATGGAGTATTGTGATGACAGGCAACATGGAGCGTTGTGATGACAAGTGTTATGGAACATTGTGATCACACGGGTTTGGAGCATTGCGATGACAGAGTTCATGGATCATATTGATTTCAAGGAGCATGGATCTTTGTGATGACAAGGGCATGAAGCAATGTGATCCCAAGATGCATGGAGGATCGTGATGACAATGGTAATGGAGGAATATGATGACAAGCACATGGAGCATTGTGATGAAAAGGTCACGTAGCGTTTTGCTGACAAAGGCATGGAGCATTGTGATGACAAGTGTCATGGAGCACTGTGATGACAAACATCACGTAGCATTGTGATTACAGGGGTCATGGAGCATTGGGATGACACGGCCAAGGATCATTGTGTTGACAAGTGTTATGGAGAATTTTGATGACAAGAGTCCCGGATCATTGTGTTGTCAGGTGTCATGGAGCGTTGTGCTGACAGTGGTCATGGAGCATTGGGATGACAAGGGTCATGGAGCATTGTGATCATAAGTTAATGGAGCATTGGGCTGAAAATGTTCATGGAGTATTGTGATGAGAGGTGTCATGGAGCATTGTGATGACAACGGAATGGAGCCTTGTGATGACAATGTCCTGGAGCATTTAATGAGAAGACCATGGAGCCATTTGATGACAAGTCTCATAGAGCATTCTCACGAAAAGCGGCATGGAGCATTGTGATTACTGTGGTCTTGGAGCATTGTGATGAACAGGGTATGGAGCATTGTGATGAAAAAGGCATGGAGCTTTGTCATGACAGGGTTCCAAGAGCATATTGAAATCAAGTGTCACGGACCATTGTGATGATAAGTGAATTGAGCATGGTGATGTCAAAGCTCATGGAGCATTGTGATGAGAAGACCATGGATAATTTTGATGACGAGTGTCATGGGGCATTGTGAGGTCAAGTGTTATGGAACATTGTGATCACAAGGGATTGGAGCCTTGTGATGACAGAGGTCATGGAGCATTTTGAGTTCATTCTGATGACAATAGCATGAAGCACTATGATGATGGGCATGGTGCATTGTGATGACAGTGTTCATGGAGAATTGAGATGAAAGGGGGCATGGAGCATTGTAGTTACAAGGGTCTTGGAGCTTTGTGAAGAGAAGGGCATGCAGCATTGTGATGAGAAGGCCATGGAGGATTCTGATGACATGCGTCATGGAGCTTTGTGATGACAAGGGCATGGAGCATTGTGATGAGAAGACCATGGATAATGGTGATGACGAGCTTCATGGGGCGTTGTGATGAAAAGTGTTATGGAACATTGTGATCCCAAGGGTTTAGAGCATTGTGATGGCAGATGTCTTGGAGCATTTTGATTTCATTTTCATTACAATAGCTTGAAGCAATATGATGATGGGCATGTTGCATTGTGATGACAAGGTTCATGAAGCATTGAGATGAAAAGGGGCATGGGGCACTGTGATCAAAGTGGTCTAGGAGCTTTGTGATGACAGAGGTCATGGATCATTTTGATTTCCTTGTGATGACAATAGCCTGAAGCTTTATGATGATGGGCATGGTCCATTGTGATGACAGGTGTAATCGAGCATTGAGATGAAAAGGGGCATGGAGCATTGTGTTTACAGGGGTATAGGAGCATTGTGATGACAAGAGCATGGAGCATTGTGATGAAAAGTGCCCGGAGCATTTTCATGACATGTTTCAAGGTGCATTCTGATGACGAGTGTCAGGGAGCATTGTGATGACAAAGATCATGGAGCACTGTGATGACAGGTGTCATGGAGCATTGTGATGAGAAAGTCATGAGCATTGGGCTGAAAATATTCATGGAGTATTGTGGTGACAGGGTTCGCGGATCCTTTTGATGGCAAGGGAATGGAGCAATGTAATGACAAGGTCCTGGAGCATTGTGTTGAGAAGACCATGGAGCCTTGTGATGACAAGTCTGATGGAGCATTCTGATGAAAAGGGGCATGGGCCATTGTGATTACAGGGCCCTGGATCATTGTAAAGACAAGAGCAAGGAGCTTTGTGATGAGAAGGCCATGGAGCATTCTCATGATTTGTGTCATGGTATTTTGTGATTACAAGGGCATGGACCATTGTGATTGCAGGCATCTTGGAGCTTTGTGATGACAAGGGTCATGGAGCCTTGTGAGGAGAAGGCCGTGGGACATTATGATGGCAGGGGTCATGGAGCATTGTTATGACGGGGGTAATGGAACATTGTGATGAAAAGGGCACGGAACATAGGTTTATAAAATTTCATGGATTATAATGATGACAGTGGGTATGGAGCATTGTGATGACAAGGGCTCGGAACACTGTGATACATGGGTCATGGAGGATTGTAATGACATGGGCATGGAGCATTGTGATGAGAAGGGCATCGAGAATTGTGATGACAAGCGTCATGGATCTTTGTGATGACAAGGACATGGAGCAATATGATGAGACGTTTCAGGGAGCATGTGATGACAATGGCATGGAGCATTGTGATGCCAAGGGTCATGGAGCTGTGTGATAAGAAAAGTCATGGAGCAGTTTGATGACAAGGGCATGGTGCATTGTGATGAGAAGGGCAGGGAGCATTGTGATGACAGGTGTTATGGAACATTGTGATGTCAGGGCTCATGGAGCATTATGATGATATGGGCATTGAGCATGGTGATGACAGGTGTCATGGAAGAGTGTGAGATGCCAAGTGTTTTGAGCATTGTGATGACACACATCTTGGATCATTGAGAAGACAAGGGCATGGAGTAGTGTGATGACAGGCATCATGGAGCATTGTGATGAGTGTGTTATGGAACATTGTGATCACAAGGGTTTGGAGCATAGTGATGACAGAGGTCATGAATCATGTTGATTTCAAGGAGCATGGAACATTGTGATGACAAGGGCATGAAGCAATGTGATCCCAAGTTTCAGGGAGGATTGTGATGACAATGGTAATGGAGTATTGTGATGAGAATCACATGGAGCACCTTGATGACAAGGACATATAGCATTTTGCTGACAAAGGCATGGAGCATTGTGATGACAAGTGTCATGTAACATTGTGATAACAGGGGTCATAGAGCATTAGGATGACAAGAGCATGGACCATTTTGATGAGAAGAGTCATGGAGCATTTTGATGACAAGAGCCACAGATCATTGTGTTGTCAGGGGTCATTGAGCGTTGTGATGAGAGTGGTCATGGAGGATTGGGATGAAAATGTTCTTGGAGCATTGTGAACACAAGGGAATGGAGCATTGTGGTGACAATATCGTGGAGCATTGTGATGAGATGACCATGAAGTCTTTTGATGACAAGTCTCATGGAGCAAGCTGATGGAAAGGGGCATGGAGCATTGTGATTACAGTTGTCTTGGAGCATTGTGATGACAAGAGCATGGAGCATTGTGATGAGAAGTCCATGGAACATTCTGATGACCTGCATCATAGAGCTTTGTGATGACAATGTCAAGATGCATTGTGATTACAGGGGTCTTAGAGCCTTGTGATGAAAGGGCATGGATCATTGTGATGACAAAGGCATGGAGCCTTGTCATGACAGGGTTCAGGGAGCATACTGACGACAAGTGTCAGGGAGCATTGTGATGACAAGTGTCATGGAGCACTCTGATGACAAGCGTCATGGAGCCTTGTGATAACCGGGGTCTTGGAGCATTGTGATGAAAAGTGAATGCATCATTGTGATGAAAAAGGCATGGTGCCTTGTCATGACAGGGTTCAAGGAGCATCCTGACGACAAGTGTCAGGGAGCATTGCGATGAAAAGTGTATTGAGCATTGTGATGACAAAGGTCATGGAGCATTGTGATGAGAAGTCCATGGATAATTGGGATGACGAGCGTCATGGGGCGTTGTGATGACAAGTGTTATGGAACATTGTGATCACAAGGGTTTGGAGCATTGTGATGACAGAGGTAATGGAGCATTTTGATTTCATTGTGAAGAGAAAATCATGAAGCATTATGATGAATGGCATGGTGCATTGTGATGATAGCGTTCATGGAGCACTGTGATGACAAACATCACGTAACATTGTAATTACAGGGGTCATGGAGCATTGGGATGACCCGGCCAAGGATCATTGTGTTGACAAGTGTTATGGAGAACTTTGATGACAAGAGTGCCGGATCATTGTGTTGTCAGGTGTCATGGAGCGTTGTGCTGACAGTGGTCATGGAGCATTGGGATGACAAGGGTCTTGGAGCATTGTGATCATAAGGTCATGGAGCATTGGGCTGAAAATGTTCATGGAGTATTGTGATGAGAGGTGTCATGGAGCATTGTGATGACAAGGGAATGGAGCATTGTGATGACAATGTCCTGGAGCATTTAATGAGAAGACCATGGAGCCATGTGATAACAAGTCTCATAGAGCATTCTCACGAAAAGCGGCATGGAGCACTGTAATTACTATGGTCTTGGAGCATTGTGATGAACAGGGCATGGAGCATTGTGATGAAAAAGGCATGGAGCTTTGTCATGACAGGGTTCCAAGAGCATATTGAAATCAAGTGTCAGGGACCATTGTGATGATAAGTGAATTGAGCATGGTGATGCCAAAGCTCATGGAGCATTGTGATGAGAAGACCATGGATAATTTTGATGACGAGTGTCATGGGGCATTGTGAGGTCAAGTGTTATGGAACATTGTGATCACAAGGGATTGGAGCCTTGTGATGACAGAGGTCAGGGAGCATTTTGAGTTCATTCTGATGACAATAGCATGAAGCACTATGATGATGGGCATGGTACATTGTGATGATAGTGTTCATGGAGAATTGAGATGAAAAGCGGCATGGAGCATTGTAGTTACAGTGGTCTTGGAGCTTTGTGAAGAGAAGGGCATGCAGCATTGTGATGAGAAGGCCATGGAGGATTCTGATGACATGCGTCATGGAGCTTTGTGATGACAAGGGCATGGAGCATTGTGATGAGAAGACCATGGATAATGGTGATGACGAGCTTCATGGGGCGTTGTGATGAAAAGTGCTATGGAACATTGTGATCCCAAGGGTTTAGAGCATTGTGATGGCAGATGTCTTGGAGCATTTTGATTTCATTTTGATTACAATAGCGTGAAGCAATATGATGATGGGCATGTTGCATTGTGATGACAAGGTTCATGGAGCATTGAGATGAAAAGGGGCATGGAGCATTGTGATCAAAGGGGTCTAGGAGCTTTGTGATGACAGAGGTCATGGATCATTTTGATTTCCTTGTGATGACAATAGCCTCAAGCTTTATGATGATGGGCATGTTATATTGTGATGACAGGTGTAATCGAGCATTGAGATGAAAAGGGGCATGGAGCATTGTGTTTACAGGGGTATAGGAGCATTGTGATGACAAGAGCATGGAGCATTGTGATGAAAAGTGCTTGGAGCCTTTTCATGACATGTTTCAATGTGCATTCTGATAACGAGTGTCAGGGAGCATTGTGATGACAAAGATCATGGAGCACTGTGATGACAGGTGTCATGGAGCATTGTGATGAGAAAGTCATGAGCATTGGGCTGAAAATATTCATGGAGTATTGTGGTGACAGGGTTCGCGGATCCTTTTGATGGCAAGGGAATGGAGAAATATAATGACAAGGTCCTGGAGCATTGTGTTGAGAAGACCATGGAGCCTTGTGATGACAAGTCTGATGGAGCATTCTGATGAAAAGGGGCATGGGACATTGTGATTACAGGGCCCTGGATCATTGTAATGACAAGAGCAAGGAGCTTTGTGATGAGAAGGCCATGGAGCATTCTCATGATTTGTGTCATGGTATTTTGTGATGACAAGGCATGGACCATTGTGATTGCAGGCGTCTTGGAGCTTTGTGATGACAAGGTTCATGGAGCCTTGTGAGGAGAAGGCCGTGGGACATTATGATGGCAGGGGTCATGGAGCATTGTTATGACGGGGGTAATGGAACATTGTGATGAAAAGGGCACGGAACATAGGTTTATAAAATTTCATGGATTATTGTGATGACAGTGGGTATGGAGAATTGTGATGACAAGGGCTCGGAACACTGTGATACATGGGTCATGGAGGATTGTAATGACATGGGCATGGATCATTGTGATGAGAAGGGCATCGAGAATTGTGATGAAAAGCGTCATGGAGCTTTGTGATGACAAGGACATGGAGCAATATGTTGAGACGTTTCAGGAAGCATTGTGATGACAATGGCATGGAGCATTGTGATGCCAAGGGTCATGGAGCTGTGTGATAACAAATGTCATGGAGCAGTTTGATGACAAGGGCATGGTGCATTGTGATGAGAAGGGCAGGGAGCATTGTGATGACAGGTGTTATGGAACATTGTGATGTCAGGGCTCATGGAGCATTGTGATGATATGGGCATGGAGCATGGTGATGACAGGTGTCATGGAACAGTGTGAGATGCCAAGTGTTTTGAGCATTGTGATGACAAACATCTTGGATCATTGAGATGACAAGGGCATGGAGTAGTGTGATGACAGGCATCATGGAGCATTGTGATGAGTGTGTTATGGAACATTGTGATCACAAGGGTTTGGAGCATAGTGATGAGAGTGGTCATGGATCATTTTGATTTCAAGGAGCATGGAACATTGTGATGACAAGGGCATGAAGCAATGTGATCCCAAGTTTCAGGGAGGATTGTGATGACAATGGTAATGGAGTATTGTGATGAGAATCACATGGAGCACCGTGATGACAAGGACATATAGCATTTTGCTGACAAAGGCATGGAGCATTGTGATGACAAGTGTCATGGAACATTGTGATAACAGGGGTCATAGAGCATTAGGATGACAAGAGCATGGACCATTTGGATGAGAAGAGTCATGGAGCATTTTGATGACAAGAGCCACAGATCATTGTGGTGTCAGGGCTCATGGAGCTTTGTGATGACAAGGGCATGGAGCATTGTGATGAGAAGACCATGGATAATGGTGATGACGAGCTTCAAGGGGCGTTGTGATGAAAAGTGTTATGGAACATTGTGATCCCAAGGGTTTAGAGCATTGTGATGGCTGATGTCTTGGAGCATTTTTATTTCATTTTGATTACAATAGCGTGAAGCAATATGATGATGGGCATGTTGCATTGTGATGACAAGGTTCATGGAGCATTGAGATGAAAAGAGGCATGGAGCATTGTGATGAAAGGGGTCTAGGAGCTTTGTGATGACAGAGGTCATGGATCATTTTGATTTCTTTGTGATGACAATAGCCTGAAGCTTTATGATGATGGGCATGGTCCATTGTGATGACAGGTGTAATGGAGCATTGAGATGAAAGGGACATGGAGCATTGTGATGAGAAGACCATGGATAATGGTGATGACGAGCGTCATGGGGCGTTGTGATGAAAAGTGTTATGGAACATTGGGATCCCAAGGGTTTAGAGCATTGTGATTGCAGATGTCATGGAGCATATTTAATTCATTTTGATTACAATAGCGTGAAGCAATATGATGATGGGCATGTTGCATTGTGATGATAGGGTTCATGGAGCATTTAGATGAAAAGTGGCATGGAGCATTGTGATTACCGGGTTCTTGGAACATTGTGATGACAAGGGCATGGAGCATTCTGATGCCAAAGGTCATGGACCTTTGTGATGACAAATGTCATGTAGCATTTTGATGACAAGGGCATGGTGCATTGTGATGAGTAAGACAGAGAGCAATGTGATGAGAGGGTCATGGAGCAGTTGGATGAAAAGTTTCCTGGAACATTTTGATGACAGGGGTTATGGATCATTGTGATGTCAAGGGTCACCGAGCATTGTGATGAAAAGGGTCATGGTGCATTTTGATGACAGGGGTTATAGTACATTGTGATGTCAGGGGTCATGGAGCAGTGTGATGATAAGGGCATGTAGCATTGTGATGACAGGGGTCATGGAACATTGTGAGGACATGGTTGAGGGAGTATTGTGATGACTAGTGATGGAACATTGTGATATCAGTGGTGAGAGAGCATTTTGATGAGAATTGCATGGAGAAATTTGATGAA
Organism: Mesoplodon densirostris; assembly: GCF_025265405.1. Classification (NCBI taxonomy): domain Eukaryota; kingdom Metazoa; phylum Chordata; class Mammalia; order Artiodactyla; family Ziphiidae; genus Mesoplodon; species Mesoplodon densirostris. The sequence goes on from NC_082682.1 coordinate 7,765,977, forward strand.
AAGGTTTATGGAGCATTGTGATGACAAGCTTGTGGAGAATTGTGATGACAAGTGCATGGCATATTGTGATGACATGTGTCATGGAGCATTGTGCTGACAAGCACATGGAGCATTTTGGTGAACTATGGCATGGAGCATTGTGATGACAGAGGCATGACGAATTGGTCTGACAAGTTTCATGGATTATTGTGATGACAGTGGGCATGGCGCATTGTGATGACAAGGGCATGGAGCATTGTGAGGACAAGTTTGTGGAGTATTGTGAAGACAGGTGTCCGGGAGCATTGTGATGACATATGTTCTGGTCCATTGTGATGAGAATTGCATGGGTAATTGTGATGCCAAGTGTCATGGAGTATTGTGATGTCAAACGTAATGGAGCGTGTGATGACAAGGTCTTGGTGCATTGTGATGACAAGGGCCATTGAGAAGTTTCATGACAAGGTCGTGAAGCATTGTGATGACAAGCGCATGTACCTTGCTATGACAGAGGTCATGGAGCATTGCGATTACAAATGCATGGAGAAGAGTGATGACAAGAGCATGTAGCATTGTGATGAGAAGTGTTTTGGAGCATTGTGATGACAAGGGACATGGAGCATTGTGAGGACCAGGGCATGGAGCACTGTGATGACAAGAACGTGGAGCATTGTATTGAGAAGTCCATGGATAATAGTGATGACGAGTGTCATGGAGCACTGTAATGGCAAGGGTCATGGAGCATTGTGAGGACAGCTCTCATGGAGCATTGTGATGACAACAGTCATGGAGCTTTCTGATGACAAGCTTGTGGAGTATTGTGATGACAATGGCATGGAGCATTGTGATGGAAAGGGTATGGATCATAGTGATGAAAAAGACATGGACCCTTTTCATGACAGGATTCAAGGAGCATTCCGAAGACAGGTGTCAGGGAGCATTGTGATGAAAAGTGTATTGAGCATTGTGATGACAAAGATCGTGGAGCATTGTGATGAGAAGTCCATGGATAATTGGGATGACGAGCGTCATGGGGAGTTGTGATGACAAGTGTTATGGAACATTGTGATCACAAGGGTTTGGAGCATTGTGATGACAGAGGTCATGGAGCATTTTGATTTCATTGTGAAGAGAAAATCCTGAAGCATTATGATGAAAGGCATGGTGCATTGTGATGATAGCGTTCATGGAGCACTGAGATGAAAAGTGTCAGGGAGCATTGTTATGACAGGGGTCATGGAGCATTGTGATGACAAGGGCATGGAACATTGTGATGAGAAGGCCAAGGAGAATACTGATGACATGTGTCATGGAGCTTCGTAATGACAAGGGCATAGAGCATTTTGATTACAGGGGTCTTGGAGCATTGAGATGAAAAGGGGCATGGAGCATTGTGATTACAGGGGTAATGGAGCATTGTGATGACAAGTGAATCGAGCATTGTGATGAAAAAGGCATGGATCCTATTCATGACAGGATTCAAGGAGCATTCCGAAGACAAGTGTCAGGGATCATTGTGATGACAAGTGTATTGAGCATTGTGATGACAAAGTTCATGGAGCATTGAGATGACAAGGGCATGGAGTATTGTGATGACAGGCATCATGGAGCATTGTGATGACAAGTGTTATGGAACATTTTGATCACACGGGATTGGAGCATTGCGATGACAGAGTTCATGGATCATATTGATTTCAAGGAGCATGGATCTTTGTGATGACAAGGGCATGAAGCAATGTGATCCCAAGATGCATGGAGGATTGTGATGACAATGGTAATGGAGGAATATGATGACAAGCTCATGGAGCATTGTGATGAATAAGTCATGTAGTGTTTTGCTGACAAAGGCATGGAGCATTGTCATGACAAGTGTCATGGAGAACTGTGATGACAAACGTCATGGAGAATTGTGATTACAGGGGTCATGGAGCATTGGGATGACAAGGGTCATGGAGCATTGTGATCATAAGGTCATGGAGCATTGGGCTGAAAATGTTCATGGAGTATTGTGATGAGAGGTGTCATGGAGCATTGTGATGACAAGGGAATGGAGCATTGTGATGACAATATCTTGGAGCATTTAATTAGAAGACCATGGAGCCATTTGATGACAAGTCTCATAGAGCATTCTCACGAAAAGCGGCATGGAGCATTGTGATTACTGTGGTCTTGGAGCATTGTGATGAACAGGGTATGGAGCATTGTGATGAAAAAGGCATGGAGCCTTGTCATGACAGGGTTCAAGGAGCATACTGAAGACAAGTGTCAGGGAGCATTGTGATGACAAGTGTCATGGAGCACTCTGATGACAAGCGTCATGGAGCCTTGTGATAACCGGGGTCTTGGAGCATTGTGATGAAAAGTGAATGCATCATTGTGATGAAAAAGGCATGGTGCCTTGTCATGACAGGTTTCAAGGAGCTCCCTGACGACAAGTGTCAGGGAGCATTGTGATGAAAAGTGTATTGAGCATTGTGATGACAAAGGTCATGGAGCATTGTGATGAGAAGTCCATGGATAATTGGGATGACGAGCGTCATGGGGCGTTGTGATGACAAGTGTTATGGAACATTGTGATCACAAGGGATTGGAGCATTGTGATGACAGAGGTCATGGAGCATTGTGATTTCATTGTGAAGAGAAAATCATGAAGCATTATGATGAATGGCATGGTGCATTGTGATGATAGTGTTCATGGAGCACTGAGATGAAAAGTGTCATGGAGCATTGTTATGACAGGGGTCTTGGAGCATTGTGATGACAAGGGCATGGAACATTGTGATGAGAAGGACAAGGAGAATACTGATGACATGCGTCATGGAGTTTCGTGATGACCAGGGCATAGAGCATTTTGATTACAGGGGTCTTGGAGCATTGAGATGAAAAGGGGCATGGAGCATTGTGATTACAGGGGTAATGGAGCATTGTGATGACAAGTGAATCGAGCATTGTGATGAAAAAGGCATGGATCCCATTCATGACAGGATTCAAGGAGCATTCCGTAGACAACTGTCTGGGAGCATTGTGATGACAAGTGTATTGAGCATTGCGATGACAAAGGTCATGGAGCATTGAGATGACAAGGGCATGGAGTATTGTGATGACAGGCAACATGGAGCGTTGTGATGACAAGTGTTATGGAACATTGTGATCACACGGGTTTGGAGCAATGCGATGACAGAGTTCATGGATCATATTGATTTCAAGGAGCATGGATCTTTGTGATGACAAGGGCATGAAGCAATGTGATCCCAAGATGCATGGAGGATCGTGATGACAATGGTAATGGAGGAATATGATGACAAGCACATGGAGCATTGTGATGAAAAGGTCATGTAGCGTTTTGCTGACAAAGCCATGGAGCATTGTGATGACAAGTGTCATGGAGCACTGTGATGACAAACATCACGTAGCATTGTGATTACAGGGGTCATGGAGCATTGGGATGACACGGCCAAGGATCATTGTGTTGACAAGTGTTATGGAGAATTTTGATGACAAGAGTCCCGGATCATTGTGTTGTCAGGTGTCATGGAGCGTTGTGATTACAGTGTTCATGGAGCATTGGGATGACAAGGGTCATGGAGCATTGTGATCATAAGGTCATGGAGCATTGGGCTGAAAATGTTCATGGAGTATTGTGATGAGAGGTGTCATGGAGCATTGTGATGACAAGGGAATGGAGCATTGTGATGACAATGTCCTGGAGCATTTAATGCGAAGACCATGGAGCCATTTGATGACAAGTCTCATAGAGCATTCTCACGAAAAGCGGCAAGGAGAATTGTGATTACTGTGGTCTTGGAGCATTGTGATGAAAGGGGTCTAGGAGCTTTGTGATGACAGAGGTCATGGATCATTTTGATTTCCTTGTGATGACAATAGCCTGAAGCTTTATGATGATGGGCATGGTCCATTGTGATGACAGGTGTAATCGAGCATTGAGATGAAAAGGGGCATGGAACATTGTGTTTACAGGGGTATAGGAGCATTGTGATGACAAGAGCATGGAGCATTGTGATGAAAAGTGCTTGGAGCCTTTTCATGACATGTTTCAAGGTGCATTCTGATGACGAGTGTCAGGGAGCATTGTGATGAGAAAGATCATGGAGCACTGTGATGACAGGTGTCATGGAGCATTGTGATGAGAAAGTCATGAGCATTGGGCTGAAAATATTCATGGAGTATTGTGGTGACAGGGTTCGCGGATCCTTTTGATGGCAAGGGAATGGAGCAATGTAATGACAAGGTCCTGGAGCATTGTGTTGAGAAGACCATGGAGCCTTGTGATGACAAGTCTGATGGAGCATTCTGATGAAAAGGGGCATGGGGCATTGTGATTACAGGGCCCTGGATCATTGTAATGACAAGAGCAAGGAGCTTTGTGATGAGAAGGCCATGGAGCATTCTCATGATTTGTGTCATGGTATTTTGTGATTACAAGGGCATGGACCATTGTGATTGCAGGCGTCTTGGAGCTTTGTGATGACAAGGGTCATGGAGCCTTGTGAGGAGAAGGACGTGGGACATTATGATGGCAGGGGTCATGGAGCATTGTTATGACGGGGGTAATGGAACATTGTGATGAAAAGGGCACGGAACATAGGTTTATAAAATTTCATGGATTATTGTGATGACAGTGGGTATGGAGCATTGTGATGACAAGGGCTCTGAAAACTGTGATACATGGGTCATGGAGGATTGTAATGACATGGGCATGGAGCATTGTGATGAGAAGGGCATCGAGAATTCTGATGACAAGCGTCATGGAGCTATGTGATGACAAGGACACGGAGCAATATGTTGAGACGTTTTAGGGAGAATTGTGATGACAATGGCATGGAGCATTTTGATGCCAAGGGTCATGGAGCTGTGTGATAACAAATGTCATGGAGGAGTTTGATGACAAGGGCATGGTGCATTGTTATGAGAAGGGCAGGGAGCATTGTGATGACAGGTGTTATGGAACATTGTGATGTCAGGGCTCAAGGAGCATTGTGATGATATGGGCATGGAGCATGGTGATGACAGGTGTCATGGAAGAGTGTGAGATGCCAAGTGTTTTGAGCATTGTGATGACACACATCTTGGATCATTGAGAAGACAAGGGCATGGAGTAGTGTGATGACAGGCATCATGGAGCATTGTGATGAGTGTGTTATGGAACATTGTGATCACAAGGGTTTGGAGCATAGTGATGACAGAGGTCATGGATCATTTTGATTTCAAGGAGCATGGAACATTGTGATGACAAGGGCATGAAGCAATGTGATCCCAAGTTTCAGGGAGGATTGTGATGACAATGGTAATGGAGTATTGTGATGAGAATCACATGGAGCACCGTGATGACAGGGTCATGTAGCATTTTGCTGACAAAGGCATGGAGCATTGTGATGACAAGTGTCATGGAACATTGTGATAACAGGGGTCATAGAGCATTAGGATGACAAGAGCATGGACCATTTTGATGAGAAGAGTCATGGAGCATTTTGATGACAAGAGCCACAGATCATTGTGTTGTCAGGGGTCATTGAGCGTTGTGATGACAGTGGTCATGGAGTATTGGGCTGAAAATGTTCTTGGAGCATTGTGAACACAAGGGAATGGAGCATTGTGGTGACAATATCGTGGAGCATTGTGATGAGATGACCATGGAGTCTTTTGATGACAAGTCTCATGGAGCAAGCTGATGGAAAGGGGCATGGAGCATTGTGATTACAGTTGTCTTGGAGCATTGTGATGACAAGAGCATGGAGCATTGTGATGAGATGTCCATGGAACATTCTGATGACCTGCATCATGGAGCTTTGTGATTACAATGTCAAGATGCATTGTGATTACAGGGGTCTTAGAGCCTTGTGATGAAAAGGGCATGGATCATTGTGATGACAAAGGCATGGAGCCTTGTCATGACAGGGTTCAAGGAGCATACTGACGACAAGTGTCATGGAGCATTGTGATGACAAGTGTCATGGAGCATTGGGATGACACGGCCAAGGATCATTGTGTTGACAAGTGTTATGGAGAATTTTGATGACAAGAGTCCCGGATCATTGTGTTGTCAGGTGTCATGGAGCGTTGTGATGACAGTGGTCATGGAGCATTGGGATGACAAGGGTCATGGAGCATTGTGATCATAAGGTCATGGAGCATTGGGCTGAAAATATTCATGGAGTATTGTGATGAGACGTGTCATGGAGCATTGTGATGACAAGGGAATGGAGCATTGTGATGACAATGTCCTGGAGCATTTAATGAGAAGACCATGGAGCCATTTGATGACAAGTCTCATAGAGCATTCTCACGAAAAGCGGCAGGGAGCATTGTGATTACTGTGGTCTTGGAGCATTGTGATGAACAGGGTATGGAGCATTGTGATGAAAAAGGCATGGAGCTTTGTCATGACAGGGTTCAAGGAGCATACTGACGACAAGTGTCAGGGAGCATTGTGATGACAAGTGTCATGGAGCACTCTGATGACAAGCGTCATGGAGCCTTGTGATAACCGGGGTCTTGGAGCATTGTGATGAAAAGTGAATGCATCATTGTGATGAAAAAGGCATGGTGCCTTGTCATGACAGGTTTCTAGGAGCACCCTGACGACAAGTGTCAGGGAGCATTGTGATGAAAAGTGTATTGAGCATTGTGATGACAAAGGTCATGGAGCATTGTGATGAGAAGTCCATGGATAATTGGGATGACGAGCGTCATGGGGCGTTGTGATGACAAGTGTTATGGAACATTGTGATCACAAGGGTTTGGAGCATTGTGATGACAGAGGTCATGGAGCATTGTGATTTCATTGTGAAGAGAAAATCATGAAGCATTATGATGAATGGCATGGTGCATTGTGATGATAGCGTTCATGGAGCACTGAGATGAAAAGTGTCATGGAGCATTGTTATGACAGGGGTCTTGGAGCATTGTGATGACAAGGGCATGGAACATTGTGATGAGAAGGACAAGGAGAATACTGATGACATGCGTCATGGAGTTTCGTGATGACCAGGGCATAGAGCATTTTGATTACAGGGGTCTTGGAGCATTGAGATGAAAAGGGGCATGGAGCATTGTGATTACAGGGGTAATGGAGCATTGTGATGACAAGTGAATCGAGCATTGTGATGAGAAAGGCATTGATCCTATTCATGACAGGATTCAAGGAGCATTCCGAAGACAACTGTCAGGGAGCATTGTGATGACAAGTGTATTGAGCATTGCGATGACAAAGGTCATGGAGCATTGAGATGACAAGGGCATGGAGTATTGTGATGACAGGCAACATGGAGCGTTGTGATGACAAGTGTTATGGAACATTGTGATCACACGGGTTTGGAGCATTGCGATGACAGAGTTCATGGATCATATTGATTTCAAGGAGCATGGATCTTTGTGATGACAAGGGCATGAAGCAATGTGATCCCAAGATGCATGGAGGATCGTGATGACAATGGTAATGGAGGAATATGATGACAAGCACATGGAGCATTGTGATGAAAAGGTCACGTAGCGTTTTGCTGACAAAGGCATGGAGCATTGTGATGACAAGTGTCATGGAGCACTGTGATGACAAACATCACGTAGCATTGTGATTACAGGGGTCATGGAGCATTGGGATGACACGGCCAAGGATCATTGTGTTGACAAGTGTTATGGAGAATTTTGATGACAAGAGTCCCGGATCATTGTGTTGTCAGGTGTCATGGAGCGTTGTGCTGACAGTGGTCATGGAGCATTGGGATGACAAGGGTCATGGAGCATTGTGATCATAAGTTAATGGAGCATTGGGCTGAAAATGTTCATGGAGTATTGTGATGAGAGGTGTCATGGAGCATTGTGATGACAACGGAATGGAGCCTTGTGATGACAATGTCCTGGAGCATTTAATGAGAAGACCATGGAGCCATTTGATGACAAGTCTCATAGAGCATTCTCACGAAAAGCGGCATGGAGCATTGTGATTACTGTGCTCTTGGAGCATTGTGATGAACAGGGTATGGAGCATTGTGATGAAAAAGGCATGGAGCTTTGTCATGACAGGGTTCCAAGAGCATATTGAAATCAAGTGTCAGGGACCATTGTGATGATAAGTGAATTGAGCATGGTGATGTCAAAGCTCATGGACCATTGTGATGAGAAGACCATGGATAATTTTGATGACGAGTGTCATGGGGCATTGTGAGGTCAAGTGTTATGGAACATTGTGATCACAAGGGATTGGAGCCTTGTGATGACAGAGGTCATGGAGCATTTTGAGTTCATTCTGATGACAATAGCATGAAGCACTATGATGATGGGCATGGTGCATTGTGATGACAGTGTTCATGGAGAATTGAGATGAAAGGGGGCATGGAGCATTGTAGTTACAAGGGTCTTGGAGCTTTGTGAAGAGAAGGGCATGCAGCATTGTGATGAGAAGGCCATGGAGGATTCTGATGACATGCGTCATGGAGCTTTGTGATGACAAGGGCATGGAGCATTGTGATGAGAAGACCATGGATAATGGTGATGACGAGCTTCATGGGGCGTTGTGATGAAAAGTGTTATGGAACATTGTGATCCCAAGGGTTTAGAGCATTGTGATGGCAGATGTCTTGGAGCATTTTGATTTCATTTTCATTACAATAGCTTGAAGCAATATGATGATGGGCATGTTGCATTGTGATGACAAGGTTCATGAAGCATTGAGATGAAAAGGGGCATGGGGCACTGTGATCAAAGTGGTCTAGGAGCTTTGTGATGACAGAGGTCATGGATCATTTTGATTTCCTTGTGATGACAATAGCCTGAAGCTTTATGATGATGGGCATGGTCCATTGTGATGACAGGTGTAATCGAGCATTGAGATGAAAAGGGGCATGGAGCATTGTGTTTACAGGGGTATAGGAGCATTGTGATGACAAGAGCATGGAGCATTGTGATGAAAAGTGCTTGGAGCCTTTTCATGACATGTTTCAAGGTGCATTCTGATGACGAGTGTCAGGGAGCATTGTGATGACAAAGATCATGGAGCACTGTGATGACAGGTGTCATGGAGCATTGTGATGAGAAAGTCATGAGCATTGGGCTGAAAATATTCATGGAGTATTGTGGTGACAGGGTTCGCGGATCCTTTTGATGGCAAGGGAATGGAGCAATGTAATGACAAGGTCCTGGAGCATTGTGTTGAGAAGACCATGGAGCCTTGTGATGACAAGTCTGATGGAGCATTCTGATGAAAAGGGGCATGGGCCATTGTGATTACAGGGCCCTGGATCATTGTAAAGACAAGAGCAAGGAGCTTTGTGATGAGAAGGCCATGGAGCATTCTCATGATTTGTGTCATGGTATTTTGTGATTACAAGGGCATGGACCATTGTGATTGCAGGCATCTTGGAGCTTTGTGATGACAAGGGTCATGGAGCCTTGTGAGGAGAAGGCCGTGGGACATTATGATGGCAGGGGTCATGGAGCATTGTTATGACGGGGGTAATGGAACATTGTGATGAAAAGGGCACGGAACATAGGTTTATAAAATTTCATGGATTATAATGATGACAGTGGGTATGGAGCATTGTGATGACAAGGGCTCGGAACACTGTGATACATGGGTCATGGAGGATTGTAATGACATGGGCATGGAACATTGTGATGAGAAGGGCATCGAGAATTGTGATGACAAGCGTCATGGATCTTTGTGATGACAAGGACATGGAGCAATATGATGAGACGTTTCAGGGAGCATGTGATGACAATGGCATGGAGCATTGTGATGCCAAGGGTCATGGAGCTGTGTGATAACAAATGTCATGGAGGAGTTTGATGACAAGGGCATGGTGCATTGTGATGAGAAGGGCAGGGAGCATTGTGATGACAGGTGTTATGGAACATTGTGATGTCAGGGCTCATGGAGCATTATGATGATATGGGCATTGAGCATGGTGATGACAGGTGTCATGGAAGAGTGTGAGATGCCAAGTGTTTTGAGCATTGTGATGACACACATCTTGGATCATTGAGAAGACAAGGGCATGGAGTAGTGTGATGACAGGCATCATGGAGCATTGTGATGAGTGTGTTATGGAACATTGTGATCACAAGGGTTTGGAGCATAGTGATGACAGAGGTCATGAATCATGTTGATTTCAAGGAGCATGGAACATTGTGATGACAAGGGCATGAAGCAATGTGATCCCAAGTTTCAGGGAGGATTGTGATGACAATGGTAATGGAGTATTGTGATGAGAATCACATGGAGCACCTTGATGACAAGGACATATAGCATTTTGCTGACAAAGGCATGGAGCATTGTGATGACAAGTGTCATGTAACATTGTGATAACAGGGGTCATAGAGCATTAGGATGACAAGAGCATGGACCATTTTGATGAGAAGAGTCATGGAGCATTTTGATGACAAGAGCCACAGATCATTGTGTTGTCAGGGGTCATTGAGCGTTGTGATGAGAGTGGTCATGGAGGATTGGGATGAAAATGTTCTTGGAGCATTGTGAACACAAGGGAATGGAGCATTGTGGTGACAATATCGTGGAGCATTGTGATGAGATGACCATGAAGTCTTTTGATGACAAGTCTCATGGAGCAAGCTGATGGAAAGGGGCATGGAGCATTGTGATTACAGTTGTCTTGGAGCATTGTGATGACAAGAGCATGGAGCATTGTGATGAGAAGTCCATGGAACATTCTGATGACCTGCATCATAGAGCTTTGTGATGACAATGTCAAGATGCATTGTGATTACAGGGGTCTTAGAGCCTTGTGATGAAAGGGCATGGATCATTGTGATGACAAAGGCATGGAGCCTTGTCATGACAGGGTTCAGGGAGCATACTGACGACAAGTGTCAGGGAGCATTGTGATGACAAGTGTCATGGAGCACTGTGATGACAAGCGTCATGGAGCCTTGTGATAACCGGTGTCTTGGAGCATTGTGATGAAAAGTGAATGCATCATTGTGATGAAAAAGGCATGGTGCCTTGTCATGACAGGGTTCAAGGAGCATCCTGACGACAAGTGTCAGGGAGCATTGCGATGAAAAGTGTATTGAGCATTGTGATGACAAAGGTCATGGAGCATTGTGATGAGAAGTCCATGGATAATTGGGATGACGAGCGTCATGGGGCGTTGTGATGACAAGTGTTATGGAACATTGTGATCACAAGGGTTTGGAGCATTGTGATGACAGAGGTAATGGAGCATTTTGATTTCATTGTGAAGAGAAAATCATGAAGCATTATGATGAATGGCATGGTGCATTGTGATGATAGCGTTCATGGAGCACTGTGATGACAAACATCACGTAACATTGTAATTACAGGGGTCATGGAGCATTGGGATGACCCGGCCAAGGATCATTGTGTTGACAAGTGTTATGGAGAACTTTGATGACAAGAGTGCCGGATCATTGTGTTGTCAGGTGTCATGGAGCGTTGTGCTGACAGTGGTCATGGAGCATTGGGATGACAAGGGTCTTGGAGCATTGTGATCATAAGGTCATGGAGCATTGGGCTGAAAATGTTCATGGAGTATTGTGATGAGAGGTGTCATGGAGCATTGTGATGACAAGGGAATGGAGCATTGTGATGACAATGTCCTGGAGCATTTAATGAGAAGACCATGGAGCCATGTGATAACAAGTCTCATAGAGCATTCTCACGAAAAGCGGCATGGAGCACTGTAATTACTATGGTCTTGGAGCATTGTGATGAACAGGGCATGGAGCATTGTGATGAAAAAGGCATGGAGCTTTGTCATGACAGGGTTCCAAGAGCATATTGAAATCAAGTGTCAGGGACCATTGTGATGATAAGTGAATTGAGCATGGTGATGCCAAAGCTCATGGAGCATTGTGATGAGAAGACCATGGATAATTTTGATGACGAGTGTCATGGGGCATTGTGAGGTCAAGTGTTATGGAACATTGTGATCACAAGGGATTGGAGCCTTGTGATGACAGAGGTCAGGGAGCATTTTGAGTTCATTCTGATGACAATAGCATGAAGCACTATGATGATGGGCATGGTACATTGTGATGACAGTGTTCATGGAGAATTGAGATGAAAAGCGGCATGGAGCATTGTAGTTACAGTGGTCTTGGAGCTTTGTGAAGAGAAGGGCATGCAGCATTGTGATGAGAAGGCCATGGAGGATTCTGATGACATGCGTCATGGAGCTTTGTGATGACAAGGGCATGGAGCATTGTGATGAGAAGACCATGGATAATGGTGATGACGAGCTTCATGGGGCGTTGTGATGAAAAGTGCTATGGAACATTGTGATCCCAAGGGTTTAGAGCATTGTGATGGCAGATGTCTTGGAGCATTTTGATTTCATTTTGATTACAATAGCGTGAAGCAATATGATGATGGGCATGTTGCATTGTGATGACAAGGTTCATGGAGCATTGAGATGAAAAGGGGCATGGAGCATTGTGATCAAAGGGGTCTAGGAGCTTTGTGATGACAGAGGTCATGGATCATTTTGATTTCCTTGTGATGACAATAGCCTCAAGCTTTATGATGATGGGCATGTTATATTGTGATGACAGGTGTAATCGAGCATTGAGATGAAAAGGGGCATGGAGCATTGTGTTTACAGGGGTATAGGAGCATTGTGATGACAAGAGCATGGAGCATTGTGATGAAAAGTGCTTGGAGCCTTTTCATGACATGTTTCAATGTGCATTCTGATAACGAGTGTCAGGGAGCATTGTGATGACAAAGATCATGGAGCACTGTGATGACAGGTGTCATGGAGCATTGTGATGAGAAAGTCATGAGCATTGGGCTGAAAATATTCATGGAGTATTGTGGTGACAGGGTTCGCGTATCCTTTTGATGGCAAGGGAATGGAGAAATATAATGACAAGGTCCTGGAGCATTGTGTTGAGAAGACCATGGAGCCTTGTGATGACAAGTCTGATGGAGCATTCTGATGAAAAGGGGCATGGGACATTGTGATTACAGGGCCCTGGATCATTGTAATGACAAGAGCAAGGAGCTTTGTGATGAGAAGGCCATGGAGCATTCTCATGATTTGTGTCATGGTATTTTGTGATGACAAGGCATGGACCATTGTGATTGCAGGCGTCTTGGAGCTTTGTGATGACAAGGTTCATGGAGCCTTGTGAGGAGAAGGCCGTGGGACATTATGATGGCAGGGGTCATGGAGCATTGTTATGACGGGGGTAATGGAACATTGTGATGAAAAGGGCACGGAACATAGGTTTATAAAATTTCATGGATTATTGTGATGACAGTGGGTATGGAGAATTGTGATGACAAGGGCTCGGAACACTGTGATACATGGGTCATGGAGGATTGTAATGACATGGGCATGGATCATTGTGATGAGAAGGGCATCGAGAATTGTGATGAAAAGCGTCATGGAGCTTTGTGATGACAAGGACATGGAGCAATATGTTGAGACGTTTCAGGAAGCATTGTGATGACAATGGCATGGAGCATTGTGATGCCAAGGGTCATGGAGCTGTGTGATAACAAATGTCATGGAGCAGTTTGATGACAAGGGCATGGTGCATTGTGATGAGAAGGGCAGGGAGCATTGTGATGACAGGTGTTATGGAACATTGTGATGTCAGGGCTCATGGAGCATTGTGATGATATGGGCATGGAGCATGGTGATGACAGGTGTCATGGAACAGTGTGAGATGCCAAGTGTTTTGAGCATTGTGATGACAAACATCTTGGATCATTGAGATGACAAGGGCATGGAGTAGTGTGATGACAGGCATCATGGAGCATTGTGATGAGTGTGTTATGGAACATTGTGATCACAAGGGTTTGGAGCATAGTGATGACAGAGGTCATGGATCATTTTGATTTCAAGGAGCATGGAACATTGTGATGACAAGGGCATGAAGCAATGTGATCCCAAGTTTCAGGGAGGATTGTGATGACAATGGTAATGGAGTATTGTGATGAGAATCACATGGAGCACCGTGATGACAAGGACATATAGCATTTTGCTGACAAAGGCATGGAGCATTGTGATGACAAGTGTCATGGAACATTGTGATAACAGGGGTCATAGAGCATTAGGATGACAAGAGCATGGACCATTTGGATGAGAAGAGTCATGGAGCATTTTGATGACAAGAGCCACAGATCATTGTGTTGTCAGGGGTCATTGAGCGTTGTGATGACAGTGGTCATGGAGGATTGGGCTGAAAATGTTCTTGGAGCATTGTGAACACAAGGGAATGGAGCATTGTGGTGACAATATCGTGGAGCATTGTGATGAGATGACCATGGAGTCTTTTGATGACAAGTCTCATGGTGCAAGCTGATGGAAAGGGGCATGGAGCATTGTGATTACAGTTGTCTTGGAGCATTGTGATGACAAGAGCATGGAGCATTGTGATGAGAAGTCCATGGAACATTCTGATGACCTGCATCATGGAGCTTTGTGATGACAATGTCAAGATGCATTGTGATTACAGGGGTCTTGGAGCCTTGTGATGAAAAGGGCATGGATCATTGTGATGACAAAATCATGGAGCCTTGTCATGACAGGGTTCAAGGAGCATACTGACGACAAGTGTCAGGGAGCATTGTGATGACAAGTGTCATGGAGCACTGTGATGACAAGCGTCATGGAGCCTTGTGATAACCGGGGTCTTGGAGCATTGTGATGAAAAGTGAATGCATCATTGTGATGAAAAAGGCATGGTGCCTTGTCATGACAGGGTTCAAGGAGCACCCTGACGACAAGTGTCAGGGAGCATTGTGATGAAAAGTGTATTGAGCATTGTGATGACAAAGTTCATGGAGCATTGTGATGAGAAGTCCATGGATAATTGGGATGACGAGCGTCATGGGGCGTTGTGATGACAAGTGTTATGGAACATTGTGATCACAAGGGTTTGGAGCATTGTGATGACAGAGGTCATGGAGCATTTTGATTTCATTGTGAAGAGAAAATCATGAAGCATTATGATGAAGGGCATGGTGCATTGTGATGATAGCGTTCATGGAGCACTGAGATGAAAAGTGTCATGGAGCATTGTTATGACAGGGGTCTTGGAGCATTGTGATGACAAGGGCATGGAGCATTGTGATGAGAAGGACAAGGAGAATACTGATGACATGCGTCATGGAGTTTCGTGATGACCAGGGAATAGAGCATTTTGATTACAGGGGTCTTGGAGCATTGAGATGAAAAGGGGCATGGAGCATTGTGATTACATGGGTAATGGAGCACTGTGATGACAAGTGAATCGAGCATTGTGATGAAAAATGCATGGATACTATTCATGACAGGGTTCAAGGAGCATTCCGAAGACAACTGTCAGGGAGCATTGTGATGACAAGTGTATTGAGCATTGTGATGACAAAGGTCATGGAGCATTGATATGACAAGGGCATGGAGTATTGTGATGACAGGCATCATTGAGCGTTGTGATGACAAGTGTTATGGAACATTGTGATCACACGGGTTATGAGCAATGCGATGACAGAGTTCATGGATCTTATTGATTTCAAGGAGCATGGATCTTTGTGATGACAAGGGCATGAAGCAATGTGATCCCAAGATGCATGGAGGATCGTGATGAGAATGGTAATGGAGGAATATGATGACAAGCACATGGAGCATTGTGATGAAAAGATCATGTAGCGTTTTGCTGACAAAGGCATGGAGAATTGTGATGACAAGTGTCATGGAGCACTGTGATGACAAACATCACGTAGCATTGTGATTACAGGGATCATGGAGCATTGGGATGACACGGCCAAGGATCATTGTGTTGACAAGTGTTATGGAGAATTTTGATGACAAGAGTCCCGGATCATTGTGTTGTCAGGGGTCATGGAGCGTTGTGATGACAGTGGTCATGGAGCATTGGGATGACAAGGGTCATGGAGCATTGTGATCATAAGGTCATGGAGCTTTGGGTTGAAAATGTTCATGGAGTATTGTGATGAGAGGTGTCATGGAGCATTGTGATGACAAGGGAATGGAACATTGTGATGACAAGGGAATGGAGCATTTAATGAGAAGACCATGGAGCCATGTGATAACAAGTCTCATAGAGCATTCTCACGAAAAGCGGCATGGAGCACTGTAATTACTCTGGTCTTGGAGCATTGTGATGAACAGGGCATGGAGCATTGTGATGAAAAAGGCATGGAGGCTTGTCATGACAGTGTTCCAAGATGATATTGATATCAAGTGTCAGGGACCATTGTGATGATAAGTGAATTGAGCATTGTGATGCCAAAGCTCATAGAGCATTGTGATGAGAAGACCATGGATAAATTTGATGACGAGCATCATGGGGTGTTGTGAGGTCAAGTGTTATGGAACATTGTGATCACAAGGGAGTGGAGACTTGTGATGACAGAGGTCATGGAGCATTTTGAGTTCATTCTGATGACAATAGCATGAAGCACTATGATGATGGGCATGGTGCATTGTGATGACAGTGTTCATGGAGAATTGAGATGAAAAGGGGCATGGAGCATTGTAGTTACAAGGGTCTTGGAGCTTTGTGATTAGAAGGGCATGCAACATTGTGATGAGAAGGCCATGAAGGATTCTGATGACATGCGTCATGGAGCTTTGTGATGACAAGGGCATGGAGCATTGTGATGAGAAGACCATGGATAATGGTGATGACGAGCTTCATGGGGCGTTGTGATGAAATGTGTTATGGAACATTGTGATCCCAAGGGTTTAGAGCATTGTGATGGCTGATGTCTTGGAGCATTTTGATTTCATTTTGATTACAATAGCATGAAGCAATATGATAATGGGCATGTTGCATTGTGATGACAAGGTTCATGGAGCATTGAGATGAAAAGAGGCATGGAGCATTGTGATGAAAGGGGTCTAGGAGCTTTGTGATGACAGAGGTCATGGATCATTTTGATTTCCTTGTGATGACAATAGCCTGAAGCTTTATGATGATGGGCATGGTCCATTGTGATGACAGGTGTAATCGAGCATTGAGATGAAAAGGGGCATGGAACATTGTGTTTACAGGGGTATAGGAGCATTGTGATGACAAGAGCATGGAGCATTGTGATGAAAAGTGCTTGGAGCCTTTTCATGACATGTTTCAAGGTGCATTCTGATGACGAGTGTCAGGGAGCATTGTGATGAGAAAGATCATGGAGCACTGTGATGACAGGTGTCATGGAGCATTGTGATGAGAAAGTCATGAGCATTGGGCTGAAAATATTCATGGAGTATTGTGGTGACAGGGTTCGCGGATCCTTTTGATGGCAAGGGAATGGAGCAATGTAATGACAAGGTCCTGGAGCATTGTGTTGAGAAGACCATGGAGCCTTGTGATGACAAGTCTGATGGAGCATTCTGATGAAAAGGGGCATGGGGCATTGTGATTACAGGGCCCTGGATCATTGTAATGACAAGAGCAAGGAGCTTTGTGATGAGAAGGCCATGGAGCATTCTCATGATTTGTGTCATGGTATTTTGTGATTACAAGGGCATGGACCATTGTGATTGCAGGCGTCTTGGAGCTTTGTGATGACAAGGGTCATGGAGCCTTGTGAGGAGAAGGACGTGGGACATTATGATGGCAGGGGTCATGGAGCATTGTTATGACGGGGGTAATGGAACATTGTGATGAAAAGGGCACGGAACATAGGTTTATAAAATTTCATGGATTATTGTGATGACAGTGGGTATGGAGCATTGTGATGACAAGGGCTCTGAACACTGTGATACATGGGTCATGGAGGATTGTAATGACATGGGCATGGAGCATTGTGATGAGAAGGGCATCGAGAATTCTGATGACAAGCGTCATGGAGCTATGTGATGACAAGGACACGGAGCAATTGTTGAGACGTTTTAGGGAGAATTGTGATGACAATGGCATGGAGCATTTTGATGCCAAGGGTCATGGAGCTGTGTGATAACAAATGTCATGGAGGAGTTTGATGACAAGGGCATGGTGCATTGTTATGAGAAGGGCAGGGAGCATTGTGATGACAGGTGTTATGGAACATTGTGATGTCAGGGCTCAAGGAGCATTGTGATGATATGGGCATGGAGCATGGTGATGACAGGTGTCATGGAAGAGTGTGAGATGCCAAGTGTTTTGAGCATTGTGATGACACACATCTTGGATCATTGAGAAGACAAGGGCATGGAGTAGTGTGATGACAGGCATCATGGAGCATTGTGATGAGTGTGTTATGGAACATTGTGATCACAAGGGTTTGGAGCATAGTGATGACAGAGGTCATGGATCATTTTGATTTCAAGGAGCATGGAACATTGTGATGACAAGGGCATGAAGCAATGTGATCCCAAGTTTCAGGGAGGATTGTGATGACAATGGTAATGGAGTATTGTGATGAGAATCACATGGAGCACCTTGATGACAAGGACATATAGCATTCTGCTGACAAAGGCATGGAGCATTGTGATGACAAGTGTCATGGAACATTGTGATAACAGAGGTCATAGAGCATTAGGATGACAAGAGCATGGAGCATTTTGATGAGAAGAGTCATGGAGCATTTTGATGACAAGAGCCACAGATCATTGTGTTGTCAGGGGTCATTGAGCGTTGTGATGACAGTGGTCATGGAGTATTGGGCTGAAAATGTTCTTGGAGCATTGTGAACACAAGGGAATGGAGCATTGTGGTGACAATATCGTGGAGCATTGTGATGAGATGACCATGGAGTCTTTTGATGACAAGTCTCATGGAGCAAGCTGATGGAAAGGGGCATGGAGCATTGTGATTACAGTTGTCTTGGAGCATTGTGATGACAAGAGCATGGAGCATTGTGATGAGATGTCCATGGAACATTCTGATGACCTGCATCATGGAGCTTTGTGATTACAATGTCAAGATGCATTGTGATTACAGGGGTCTTAGAGCCTTGTGATGAAAAGGGCATGGATCATTGTGATGACAAAGGCATGGAGCCTTGTCATGACAGGGTTCAAGGAGCATACTGACGACAAGTGTCATGGAGCATTGTGATGACAAGTGTCATGGAGCATTGGGATGACACGGCCAAGGATCATTGTGTTGACAAGTGTTATGGAGAATTTTGATGACAAGAGTCCCGGATCATTGTGTTGTCAGGTGTCATGGAGCGTTGTGATGACAGTGGTCATGGAGCATTGGGATGACAAGGGTCATGGAGCATTGTGATCATAAGGTCATGGAGCATTGGGCTGAAAATATTCATGGAGTATTGTGATGAGACGTGTCATGGAGCATTGTGATGACAAGGGAATGGAGCATTGTGATGACAATGTCCTGGAGCATTTAATGAGAAGACCATGGAGCCATTTGATGACAAGTCTCATAGAGCATTCTCACGAAAAGCGGCAGGGAGCATTGTGATTACTGTGGTCTTGGAGCATTGTGATGAACAGGGTATGGAGCATTGTGATGAAAAAGGCATGGAGCTTTGTCATGACAGGGTTCAAGGAGCATACTGACGACAAGTGTCAGGGAGCATTGTGATGACAAGTGTCATGGAGCACTCTGATGACAAGCGTCATGGAGCCTTGTGATAACCGGGGTCTTGGAGCATTGTGATGAAAAGTGAATGCATCATTGTGATGAAAAAGGCATGGTGCCTTGTCATGACAGGTTTCTAGGAGCACCCTGACGACAAGTGTCAGGGAGCATTGTGATGAAAAGTGTATTGAGCATTGTGATGACAAAGGTCATGGAGCATTGTGATGAGAAGTCCATGGATAATTGGGATGACGAGCGTCATGGGGCGTTGTGATGACAAGTGTTATGGAACATTGTGATCACAAGGGTTTGGAGCATTGTGATGACAGAGGTCATGGAGCATTGTGATTTCATTGTGAAGAGAAAATCATGAAGCATTATGATGAATGGCATGGTGCATTGTGATGATAGCGTTCATGGAGCACTGAGATGAAAAGTGTCATGGAGCATTGTTATGACAGGGGTCTTGGAGCATTGTGATGACAAGGGCATGGAACATTGTGATGAGAAGGACAAGGAGAATACTGATGACATGCGTCATGGAGTTTCGTGATGACCAGGGCATAGAGCATTTTGATTACAGGGGTCTTGGAGCATTGAGATGAAAAGGGGCATGGAGCATTGTGATTACAGGGGTAATGGAGCATTGTGATGACAAGTGAATCGAGCATTGTGATGAGAAAGGCATTGATCCTATTCATGACAGGATTCAAGGAGCATTCCGAAGACAACTGTCAGGGAGCATTGTGATGACAAGTGTATTGAGCATTGCGATGACAAAGGTCATGGAGCATTGAGATGACAAGGGCATGGAGTATTGTGATGACAGGCAACATGGAGCGTTGTGATGACAAGTGTTATGGAACATTGTGATCACACGGGTTTGGAGCATTGCGATGACAGAGTTCATGGATCATATTGATTTCAAGGAGCATGGATCTTTGTGATGACAAGGGCATGAAGCAATGTGATCCCAAGATGCATGGAGGATCGTGATGACAATGGTAATGGAGGAATATGATGACAAGCACATGGAGCATTGTGATGAAAAGGTCACGTAGCGTTTTGCTGACAAAGGCATGGAGCATTGTGATGACAAGTGTCATGGAGCACTGTGATGACAAACATCACGTAGCATTGTGATTACAGGGGTCATGGAGCATTGGGATGACACGGCCAAGGATCATTGTGTTGACAAGTGTTATGGAGAATTTTGATGACAAGAGTCCCGGATCATTGTGTTGTCAGGTGTCATGGAGCGTTGTGCTGACAGTGGTCATGGAGCATTGGGATGACAAGGGTCATGGAGCATTGTGATCATAAGTTAATGGAGCATTGGGCTGAAAATGTTCATGGAGTATTGTGATGAGAGGTGTCATGGAGCATTGTGATGACAACGGAATGGAGCCTTGTGATGACAATGTCCTGGAGCATTTAATGAGAAGACCATGGAGCCATTTGATGACAAGTCTCATAGAGCATTCTCACGAAAAGCGGCATGGAGCATTGTGATTACTGTGGTCTTGGAGCATTGTGATGAACAGGGTATGGAGCATTGTGATGAAAAAGGCATGGAGCTTTGTCATGACAGGGTTCCAAGAGCATATTGAAATCAAGTGTCAGGGACCATTGTGATGATAAGTGAATTGAGCATGGTGATGTCAAAGCTCATGGAGCATTGTGATGAGAAGACCATGGATAATTTTGATGACGAGTGTCATGGGGCATTGTGAGGTCAAGTGTTATGGAACATTGTGATCACAAGGGATTGGAGCCTTGTGATGACAGAGGTCATGGAGCATTTTGAGTTCATTCTGATGACAATAGCATGAAGCACTATGATGATGGGCATGGTGCATTGTGATGACAGTGTTCATGGAGAATTGAGATGAAAGGGGGCATGGAGCATTGTAGTTACAAGGGTCTTGGAGCTTTGTGAAGAGAAGGGCATGCAGCATTGTGATGAGAAGGCCATGGAGGATTCTGATGACATGCGTCATGGAGCTTTGTGATGACAAGGGCATGGAGCATTGTGATGAGAAGACCATGGATAATGGTGATGACGAGCTTCATGGGGCGTTGTGATGAAAAGTGTTATGGAACATTGTGATCCCAAGGGTTTAGAGCATTGTGATGGCAGATGTCTTGGAGCATTTTGATTTCATTTTCATTACAATAGCTTGAAGCAATATGATGATGGGCATGTTGCATTGTGATGACAAGGTTCATGAAGCATTGAGATGAAAAGGGGCATGGGGCACTGTGATCAAAGTGGTCTAGGAGCTTTGTGATGACAGAGGTCATGGATCATTTTGATTTCCTTGTGATGACAATAGCCTGAAGCTTTATGATGATGGGCATGGTCCATTGTGATGACAGGTGTAATCGAGCATTGAGATGAAAAGGGGCATGGAGCATTGTGTTTACAGGGGTATAGGAGCATTGTGATGACAAGAGCATGGAGCATTGTGATGAAAAGTGCCCGGAGCCTTTTCATGACATGTTTCAAGGTGCATTCTGATGACGAGTGTCAGGGAGCATTGTGATGACAAAGATCATGGAGCACTGTGATGACAGGTGTCATGGAGCATTGTGATGAGAAAGTCATGAGCATTGGGCTGAAAATATTCATGGAGTATTGTGGTGACAGGGTTCGCGGATCCTTTTGATGGCAAGGGAATGGAGCAATGTAATGACAAGGTCCTGGAGCATTGTGTTGAGAAGACCATTGAGCCTTGTGATGACAAGTCTGATGGAGCATTCTGATGAAAAGGGGCATGGGCCATTGTGATTACAGGGCCCTGGATCATTGTAAAGACAAGAGCAAGGAGCTTTGTGATGAGAAGGCCATGGAGCATTCTCATGATTTGTGTCATGGTATTTTGTGATTACAAGGGCATGGACCATTGTGATTGCAGGCATCTTGGAGCTTTGTGATGACAAGGGTCATGGAGCCTTGTGAGGAGAAGGCCGTGGGACATTATGATGGCAGGGGTCATGGAGCATTGTTATGACGGGGGTAATGGAACATTGTGATGAAAAGGGCACGGAACATAGGTTTATAAAATTTCATGGATTATAATGATGACAGTGGGTATGGAGCATTGTGATGACAAGGGCTCGGAACACTGTGATACATGGGTCATGGAGGATTGTAATGACATGGGCATGGAGCATTGTGATGAGAAGGGCATCGAGAATTGTGATGACAAGCGTCATGGATCTTTGTGATGACAAGGACATGGAGCAATATGATGAGACGTTTCAGGGAGCATGTGATGACAATGGCATGGAGCATTGTGATGCCAAGGGTCATGGAGCTGTGTGATAAGAAAAGTCATGGAGCAGTTTGATGACAAGGGCATGGTGCATTGTGATGAGAAGGGCAGGGAGCATTGTGATGACAGGTGTTATGGAACATTGTGATGTCAGGGCTCATGGAGCATTATGATGATATGGGCATTGAGCATGGTGATGACAGGTGTCATGGAAGAGTGTGAGATGCCAAGTGTTTTGAGCATTGTGATGACACACATCTTGGATCATTGAGAAGACAAGGGCATGGAGTAGTGTGATGACAGGCATCATGGAGCATTGTGATGAGTGTGTTATGGAACATTGTGATCACAAGGGTTTGGAGCATAGTGATGACAGAGGTCATGAATCATGTTGATTTCAAGGAGCATGGAACATTGTGATGACAAGGGCATGAAGCAATGTGATCCCAAGTTTCAGGGAGGATTGTGATGACAATGGTAATGGAGTATTGTGATGAGAATCACATGGAGCACCTTGATGACAAGGACATATAGCATTTTGCTGACAAAGGCATGGAGCATTGTGATGACAAGTGTCATGTAACATTGTGATAACAGGGGTCATAGAGCATTAGGATGACAAGAGCATGGACCATTTTGATGAGAAGAGTCATGGAGCATTTTGATGACAAGAGCCACAGATCATTGTGTTGTCAGGGGTCATTGAGCGTTGTGATGAGAGTGGTCATGGAGGATTGGGATGAAAATGTTCTTGGAGCATTGTGAACACAAGGGAATGGAGCATTGTGGTGACAATATCGTGGAGCATTGTGATGAGATGACCATGAAGTCTTTTGATGACAAGTCTCATGGAGCAAGCTGATGGAAAAGGGCATGGAGCATTGTGATTACAGTTGTCTTGGAGCATTGTGATGACAAGAGCATGGAGCATTGTGATGAGAAGTCCATGGAACATTCTGATGAACTGCATCATAGAGCTTTGTGATGACAATGTCAAGATGCATTGTGATTACAGGGGTCTTAGAGCCTTGTGATGAAAGGGCATGGATCATTGTGATGACAAAGGCATGGAGCCTTGTCATGACAGGGTTCAGGGAGCATACTGACGACAAGTGTCAGGGAGCATTGTGATGACAAGTGTCATGGAGCACTCTGATGACAAGCGTCATGGAGCCTTGTGATAACCGGGGTCTTGGAGCATTGTGATGAAAAGTGAATGCATCATTGTGATGAAAAAGGCATGGTGCCTTGTCATGACAGGGTTCAAGGAGCATCCTGACGACAAGTGTCAGGGAGCATTGCGATGAAAAGTGTATTGAGCATTGTGATGACAAAGGTCATGGAGCATTGTGATGAGAAGTCCATGGATAATTGGGATGACGAGCGTCATGGGGCGTTGTGATGACAAGTGTTATGGAACATTGTGATCACAAGGGTTTGGAGCATTGTGATGACAGAGGTAATGGAGCATTTTGATTTCATTGTGAAGAGAAAATCATGAAGCATTATGATGAATGGCATGGTGCATTGTGATGATAGCGTTCATGGAGCACTGTGATGACAAACATCACGTAACATTGTAATTACAGGGGTCATGGAGCATTGGGATGACCCGGCCAAGGATCATTGTGTTGACAAGTGTTATGGAGAACTTTGATGACAAGAGTGCCGGATCATTGTGTTGTCAGGTGTCATGGAGCGTTGTGCTGACAGTGGTCATGGAGCATTGGGATGACAAGGGTCTTGGAGCATTGTGATCATAAGGTCATGGAGCATTGGGCTGAAAATGTTCATGGAGTATTGTGATGAGAGGTGTCATGGAGCATTGTGATGACAAGGGAATGGAGCATTGTGATGACAATGTCCTGGAGCATTTAATGAGAAGACGATGGAGCCATGTGATAACAAGTCTCATAGAGCATTCTCACGAAAAGCGGCATGGAGCACTGTAATTACTATGGTCTTGGAGCATTGTGATGAACAGGGCATGGAGCATTGTGATGAAAAAGGCATGGAGCTTTGTCATGACAGGGTTCCAAGAGCATATTGAAATCAAGTGTCAGGGACCATTGTGATGATAAGTGAATTGAGCATGGTGATGCCAAAGCTCATGGAGCATTGTGATGAGAAGACCATGGATAATTTTGATGACGAGTGTCATGGGGCATTGTGAGGTCAAGTGTTATGGAACATTGTGATCACAAGGGATTGGAGCCTTGTGATGACAGAGGTCAGGGAGCATTTTGAGTTCATTCTGATGACAATAGCATGAAGCACTATGATGATGGGCATGGTACATTGTGATGACAGTGTTCATGGAGAATTGAGATGAAAAGCGGCATGGAGCATTGTAGTTACAGTGGTCTTGGAGCTTTGTGAAGAGAAGGGCATGCAGCATTGTGATGAGAAGGCCATGGAGGATTCTGATGACATGCGTCATGGAGCTTTGTGATGACAAGGGCATGGAGCATTGTGATGAGAAGACCATGGATAATGGTGATGACGAGCTTCATGGGGCGTTGTGATGAAAAGTGCTATGGAACATTGTGATCCCAAGGGTTTAGAGCATTGTGATGGCAGATGTCTTGGAGCATTTTGATTTCATTTTGATTACAATAGCGTGAAGCAATATGATGATGGGCATGTTGCATTGTGATGACAAGGTTCATGGAGCATTGAGATGAAAAGGGGCATGGAGCATTGTGATCAAAGGGGTCTAGGAGCTTTGTGATGACAGAGGTCATGGATCATTTTGATTTCCTTGTGATGACAATAGCCTCAAGCTTTATGATGATGGGCATGTTATATTGTGATGACAGGTGTAATCGAGCATTGAGATGAAAAGGGGCATGGAGCATTGTGTTTACAGGGGTATAGGAGCATTGTGATGACAAGAGCATGGAGCATTGTGATGAAAAGTGCTTGGAGCCTTTTCATGACATGTTTCAATGTGCATTCTGATAACGAGTGTCAGGGAGCATTGTGATGACAAAGATCATGGAGCACTGTGATGACAGGTGTCATGGAACATTGTGATGAGAAAGTCATGAGCATTGGGCTGAAAATATTCATGGAGTATTGTGGTGACAGGGTTCGCGGATCCTTTTGATGGCAAGGGAATGGAGAAATATAATGACAAGGTCCTGGAGCATTGTGTTGAGAAGACCATGGAGCCATGTGATGACAAGTCTGATGGAGCATTCTGATGAAAAGGGGCATGGGACATTGTGATTACAGGGCCCTGGATCATTGTAATGACAAGAGCAAGGAGCTTTGTGATGAGAAGGCCATGGAGCATTCTCATGATTTGTGTCATGGTATTTTGTGATGACAAGGCATGGACCATTGTGATTGCAGGCGTCTTGGAGCTTTGTGATGACAAGGTTCATGGAGCCTTGTGAGGAGAAGGCCGTGGGACATTATGATGGCAGGGGTCATGGAGCATTGTTATGACGGGGGTAATGGAACATTGTGATGAAAAGGGCACGGAACATAGGTTTATAAAATTTCATGGATTATTGTGATGACAGTGGGTATGGAGAATTGTGATGACAAGGGCTCGGAACACTGTGATACATGGGTCATGGAGGATTGTAATGACATGGGCATGGATCATTGTGATGAGAAGGGCATCGAGAATTGTGATGAAAAGCGTCATGGAGCTTTGTGATGACAAGGACATGGAGCAATATGTTGAGACGTTTCAGGAAGCATTGTGATGACAATGGCATGGAGCATTGTGATGCCAAGGGTCATGGAGCTGTGTGATAACAAATGTCATGGAGCAGTTTGATGACAAGGGCATGGTGCATTGTGATGAGAAGGGCAGGGAGCATTGTGATGACAGGTGTTATGGAACATTGTGATGTCAGGGCTCATGGAGCATTGTGATGATATGGGCATGGAGCATGGTGATGACAGGTGTCATGGAACAGTGTGAGATGCCAAGTGTTTTGAGCATTGTGATGACAAACATCTTGGATCATTGAGATGACAAGGGCATGGAGTAGTGTGATGACAGGCATCATGGAGCATTGTGATGAGTGTGTTATGGAACATTGTGATCACAAGGGTTTGGAGCATAGTGATGACAGAGGTCATGGATCATTTTGATTTCAAGGAGCATGGAACATTGTGATGACAAGGGCATGAAGCAATGTGATCCCAAGTTTCAGGGAGGATTGTGATGACAATGGTAATGGAGTATTGTGATGAGAATCACATGGAGCACCGTGATGACAAGGACATATAGCATTTTGCTGACAAAGGCATGGAGCATTGTGATGACAAGTGTCATGGAACATTGTGATAACAGGGGTCATAGAGCATTAGGATGACAAGAGCATGGACCATTTGGATGAGAAGAGTCATGGAGCATTTTGATGACAAGAGCCACAGATCATTGTTGTGTCAGGGGTCATTGAGCGTTGTGATGACAGTGGTCATGGAGGATTGGGCTGAAAATGTTCTTGGAGCATTGTGAACACAAGGGAATGGAGCATTGTGGTGACAATATCGTGGAGCATTGTGATGAGATGACCATGGAGTCTTTTGATGACAAGTCTCATGGTGCAAGCTGATGGAAAGGGGCATGGAGCATTGTGATTACAGTTGTCTTGGAGCATTGTGATGACAAGAGCATGGAGCATTGTGATGAGAAGTCCATGGAACATTCTGATGACCTGCATCATGGAGCTTTGTGATGACAATGTCAAGATGCATTGTGATTACAGGGGTCTTGGAGCCTTGTGATGAAAAGGGCATGGATCATTGTGATGACAAAATCATGGAGCCTTGTCATGACAGGGTTCAAGGAGCATACTGACGACAAGTGTCAGGGAGCATTGTGATGACAAGTGTCATGGAGCACTGTGATGACAAGCGTCATGGAGCCTTGTGATAACCGGGGTCTTGGAGCATTGTGATGAAAAGTGAATGCATCATTGTGATGAAAAAGGCATGGTGCCTTGTCATGACAGGGTTCAAGGAGCACCCTGACGACAAGTGTCAGGGAGCATTGTGATGAAAAGTGTATTGAGCATTGTGATGACAAAGTTCATGGAGCATTGTGATGAGAAGTCCATGGATAATTGGGATGACGAGCGTCATGGGGCGTTGTGATGACAAGTGTTATGGAACATTGTGATCACAAGGGTTTGGAGCATTGTGATGACAGAGGTCATGGAGCATTTTGATTTCATTGTGAAGAGAAAATCATGAAGCATTATGATGAAGGGCATGGTGCATTGTGATGATAGCGTTCATGGAGCACTGAGATGAAAAGTGTCATGGAGCATTGTTATGACAGGGGTCTTGGAGCATTGTGATGACAAGGGCATGGAGCATTGTGATGAGAAGGACAAGGAGAATACTGATGACATGCGTCATGGAGTTTCGTGATGACCAGGGAATAGAGCATTTTGATTACAGGGGTCTTGGAGCATTGAGATGAAAAGGGGCATGGAGCATTGTGATTACATGGGTAATGGAGCACTGTGATGACAAGTGAATCGAGCATTGTGATGAAAAATGCATGGATACTATTCATGACAGGGTTCAAGGAGCATTCCGAAGACAACTGTCAGGGAGCATTGTGATGACAAGTGTATTGAGCATTGTGATGACAAAGGTCATGGAGCATTGATATGACAAGGGCATGGAGTATTGTGATGACAGGCATCATTGAGCGTTGTGATGACAAGTGTTATGGAACATTGTGATCACACGGGTTATGAGCAATGCGATGACAGAGTTCATGGATCTTATTGATTTCAAGGAGCATGGATCTTTGTGATGACAAGGGCATGAAGCAATGTGATCCCAAGATGCATGGAGGATCGTGATGAGAATGGTAATGGAGGAATATGATGACAAGCACATGGAGCATTGTGATGAAAAGGTCATGTAGCGTTTTGCTGACAAAGGCATGGAGAATTGTGATGACAAGTGTCATGGAGCACTGTGATGGCAAACATCACGTAGCATTGTGATTACAGGGATCATGGAGCATTGGGATGACACGGCCAAGGATCATTGTGTTGACAAGTGTTATGGAGAATTTTGATGACAAGAGTCCCGGATCATTGTGTTGTCAGGGGTCATGGAGCGTTGTGATGACAGTGGTCATGGAGCATTGGGATGACAAGGGTCATGGAGCATTGTGATCATAAGGTCATGGAGCTTTGGGTTGAAAATGTTCATGGAGTATTGTGATGAGAGGTGTCATGGAGCATTGTGATGACAAGGGAATGGAGCATTGTGATGACAAGGGAATGGAGCATTTAATGAGAAGACCATGGAGCCATGTGATAACAAGTCTCATAGAGCATTCTCACGAAAAGCGGCATGGAGCACTGTAATTACTATGGTCTTGGAGCATTGTGATGAACAGGGCATGGAGCATTGTGATGAAAAAGGCATGGAGGCTTGTCATGACAGTGTTCCAAGATGATATTGATATCAAGTGTCAGGGACCATTGTGATGATAAGTGAATTGAGCATTGTGATGCCAAAGCTCATAGAGCATTGTGATGAGAAGACCATGGATAAATTTGATGACGAGCATCATGGGGTGTTGTGAGGTCAAGTGTTATGGAACATTGTGATCACAAGGGAGTGGAGACTTGTGATGACAGAGGTCATGGAGCATTTTGAGTTCATTCTGATGACAATAGCATGAAGCACTATGATGATGGGCATGGTGCATTGTGATGACAGTGTTCATGGAGAATTGAGATGAAAAGGGGCATGGAGCATTGTAGTTACAAGGGTCTTGGAGCTTTGTGATTAGAAGGGCATGCAACATTGTGATGAGAAGGCCATGAAGGATTCTGATGACATGCGTCATGGAGCTTTGTGATGACAAGGGCATGGAGCATTGTGATGAGAAGACCATGGATAATGGTGATGACGAGCTTCATGGGGCGTTGTGATGAAAAGTGTTATGGAACATTGTGATCCCAAGGGTTTAGAGCATTGTGATGGCTGATGTCTTGGAGCATTTTGATTTCATTTTGATTACAATAGCATGAAGCAATATGATAATGGGCATGTTGCATTGTGATGACAAGGTTCATGGAGCATTGAGATGAAAAGAGGCATGGAGCATTGTGATGAAAGGGGTCTAGGAGCTTTGTGATGACAGAGGTCATGGATCATTTTGATTTCCTTGTGATGACAATAGCCTGAAGCTTTATGATGATGGGCATGGTCCATTGTGATGACAGGTGTAATGGAGCATTGAGATGAAAGGGACATGGAGCATTGTGATGAGAAGACCATGGATAATGGTGATGACGAGCGTCATCGGGCGTTGTGATGAAAAGTGTTATGGAACATTGGTATCCCAAGGATTTAGAGTATTGTGATGGCAGATGTCATGGAGCATATTTAATTCATTTTGATTACAATAGCGTGAAGCAATATGATGATGGGCATGTTGCATTGTGATGATAGGGTTCATGGAGCATTTAGATGAAAAGTGGCATGGAGCATTGTGATTACAGGGTTCTTGGAACATTGTGATGACAAGAGCATGGAGCATTCTGATGCCAAAGGTCATGGACCTTTGTGATGACAAATGTCATGTAGCATTTTGATGACAAGGGCATGGTGCATTGTGATGAGTAAGACAGAGAGCAATGTGATGAGAGGGTCATGGAGCAGTTGGATGAAAAGTTTCCTGGAACATTTTGATGACAGGGGTTATGGATCATTGTGATGTCAAGGGTCACCGAGCATTGTGATGAAAAGGGTCATGGTGCATTTTGATGACATGGGTTATAGTACATTGTGATGTCAGGGGTCATGGAGCAGTGTGATGATAAGGGCATGTAGCATTGTGATGACAGGGGTCATGGAACATTGTGATGACATGGTTGAGGGAGTATTGTGATGACTAGTGATGGAACATTGTGATATCAGTGGTGAGAGAGCATTTTGATGAGAATTGCATGGAGAAATTTGATGAAAAGGTTTATGGAGCATTGTGATGACAAGCTTGTGGAGAATTGTGATGACAAGTGCATGGCATATTGTGATGACATGTGTCATGGAGCATTGTGCTGACAAGCACATGGAGCATTTTGGTGAACAATGGCATGGAGCATTGTGATGACAGAGGCATGACGAATTGGTCTGACAAGTTTCATGGATTATTGTGATGACAGTGGGCATGGCAAATTGTGATGACAAGGGCATGGAGCATTGTGAGGACAAGTTTGTGGAGTATTGTGAAGACAGGTGTCCGGGAGCATTGTGATGACATATGATCTGGTCCATTGTGATGAGAATGGCATGGGTAATTGTGATGCCAAGTGTCATGGAGGATTGTGATGTCAAACGTAATGCAGCGTGTGATGACAAGGTCTTGGTGCATTGTGATGACAAGGGCCATTGAGAAGTTTGATGACAAGGTCGTGAAGCATTGTGATGACAAGCGCATGTACCTTGCTATGACAGAGGTCAAGGAGCATTGCGATTAAAAATGCATGGAGAAGAGTGATGACAAGAGCATGTAGCATTGGGATGAGAAGTGTTTTGGAGCATTGTGATGACAAGGCCGTGGAGAATTGTGATGACAAGGGACATGGAGCATTGTGAGGACCAGGGCATGAAGCACTGTGATGACAAGAACGTGGAGCATTGTAATGAGAAGTCCATGGATAATAGTGATGACGAGTGTCATGGAGCACTGTAATGGCAAGGGGCATGGAGCATTGTGAGGACAGCTCTCATGGAGCATTGTGATGACAACTGTCATGGAGCTTTCTGATGACAAGCTTGTGGAGTATTGTGATGACAATGGTATGGAGCATTGTGATGGAAAGGGTATGGATCATTGTGATGAAAAAGGCATGGACCCTTTTCATGAGAGGATTGAAGGAGTACTCCGAAGACAAGTGTCAGGGAGCATTGTGATGACAAAGGTCATGGAGCTTTGAGATGACAAGGGCATGGAGTATTGTGATGACAGGCATCATGGAGCGTTGTGATGACAAGTATTATGGAACATTGTGATCACACGTGTTTGGAGCATTGCGATGACATTGTTCATGGATCATATTGATTTCAAGGAGCATGGATCTTTGTGATGAAAAGGGCATGAAGCAATGTGAACCCATGATTTATGGAGGATTGTGATGACAATGGTAATGGAGGAATATGATGACAAGTGCATGGAGCATTGTGATGAAAAGGTCATGTAACGTTTTGCTGACAAAGGCATGGAGCATTGTGATGACAATTTCCTGGAGCATTTAATGAGAAGACAATGGAGCCATTTGATGACAAGTCTCATAGAGCATTCTCACAAAAAGCGGCATGGAGCATTGTGATTACTGTGGTCTTGGAGCATTGTGATGAACAGGGTATGGAGCATTGTGATGAAAAAGTCATGGAGCTTTGTCATGACAGGGTTCCAAGAGCATATTGAAATCAAGTGTCAGGGACCATTGTGATGATAAGTGAATTGAGCATGGTGATGCCAAAACTCATGGAGTATTGTGATGAGAAGACCATGGATAATTTTGATGACGAGTGTCATGGGGCGTTGTGAGGTCAAGTGTTATGGAACATTGTGATCACAAGGCATTGGAGCCTTGTGATAACAGAGGTCATGGAGCATTTTGAGTTCATTCTGATGACAATAGCATGAAGCACTATGATGATGGGCATGGTGCATTGTGATGACAGTGTTCATGGAGAATTGAGATGAAAAGGGGCATGGAACATTGTAGTTACAAGGGTCTTGGAGCTTTGTGAAGAGAAGGGCATGCAGCATTGTGATGAGAAGGCCATGGAGGATTCTGATGACATGCGTCATGGAGCTTTGTGATGACAAGGGCATGGAGCATTGTGATGAGAAGACCATGGATAATGGTGATGACGAGCTTCATGGGGCGTTGTGATGAAAAGTGCTATGGAACATTGTGATCCCAAGGGTTTAGAGCATTGTGATGGCAGATGTCTTGGAGCATTTTGATTTCATTTTGATTACAATAGCGTGAATCAATATGATGATGGGCATGTTGCATTGTGATGACAAGGTTCATGGAGCATTGAGATGAAAATGGGCATGGAGCATTGTGATCAAAGGGGTCTAGGAGCTTTGTGATGACAGAGGTCATGGATCATTTGGATTTCCTTGTGATGACAATAGCCTGAAGCTTTATGATGATGGGCATGGTCCATTGTGATGACAGGTGTAATCGAGCATTGAGATGAAAAGGGGCATGGAGCATTGTGTTTACAGGGGTATAGGAGCATTGTGATGACAAGAGCATGGAGCATTGTGATGAAAAGTGCTTGGAGCCTTTCATGACATGTTTCAAGGAGCATTCTGATGATGAGTGTCAGGGAGCATTGTGATGACAAAGATCATGGAGCACTGTGATGACAGGTGTCATGGAGCATTGTGATGAGAAAGTCATGAGCATTGGGCTGAAAATATTCATGGAGTATTGTGGTGACAGGGTTCGTGGATCCTTTTGAAGGCAAGGGAATGGAGCAATGTAATGACAAGGTCCTGGAGCATTGTGATGAGAAGACCATGGAGCCTTGTGATGACAAGTCTGATGGAGCATTCTGATGAAAAGGGGCATGGGGCATTGTGATTACAGGGCCCTGGATCATTGTAATGACAAGAGCAAGGAGCTTTGTGATGAGAAGGCCATGGAGCATTCTCATGATTTGTGTCATGGTATTTTGTGATGACAAGGGCATGGACCATTGTGATTGCAGGCGTCTTGGAGCTTTGTGATGACAAGGGTCATGGAGCCTTGTGAGGAGAAGGCCGTGGGACATTATGATGGCAGGGGTCATGGAGCATTGTTATGACGGGGGTAATGGAACATTGTGATGAAAAGAGCACGGAACATAGGTTTATAAAATTTCATGGATTATTGTGATGACAGTGGGTATGGAGCATTGTGATGACAAGGGCTCGGAACACTGTGATACATGGGTCATGGAGGATTGTAATGACATGGGCATGGAACATTGTGATGAGAAGGGCATCGAGAATTGTGATGACAAGCGTCATGTGGCTTTGTGATGACAAGGACATGGAGCAATATGTTGAGACGTTTCAGGGAGCATTGTGAGGACAATGGCATGGAGCATTGTGATGCCAAGGGTCATGGAGCTGTGTGATAACAAATGTCATGGAGCAGTTTGATGACAAGGGCATGGTGCATTGTGATGAGAAGGGAAGGGAGCATTGTGATGACAGGTGTTATGGAACATTGTGATGTCAGGGCTCATGGAGCATTGTGATGATATGGGCATGGAGCATGGTGATGACAGGTGTCATGGAACAGTGTGAGATGCCAAGTGTTTTGAGCATTGTGAGGACAAACATCTTGGATCATTGAGATGACAAGGGCATGGAGTAGTGTGATGACAGGCATCATGGAGCATTGTGATGAGTGTGTTATGGAACATTGTGATCACAAGGGTTTGGAGCATAGTGATGACAGAGGTCATGAATCATGTTGATTTCAAGGAGCATGGAACATTGTAATGACAAGGGCATGAAGCAATGTGATCCCAAGTTTCAGGGAGGATTGTGATGACAATGGTAATGGAGTATTGTGATGAGAATCACATGGAGCACCGTGATGACAAGGTCATGTAGCATTTTGCTGACAAAGGCATGGAGCATTGTGATGACAAGTGTCATGGAACATTGTGATAACAGGGGTCATAGAGCATTAGGATGACAAGAGCATGGACCATTTTGAT
Organism: Mesoplodon densirostris; assembly: GCF_025265405.1. Lineage (NCBI taxonomy): Eukaryota > Metazoa > Chordata > Mammalia > Artiodactyla > Ziphiidae > Mesoplodon > Mesoplodon densirostris. The sequence goes on from NC_082682.1 coordinate 7,800,449, forward strand.
GAGAAGAGTCATGGAGCATTTTGATGACAAGAGCCACAGATCATTGTGTTGTCAGGGGTCATTGAGCGTTGTGATGACAGTGGTCATGGAAGATTGGGCTGAAAATGTTCTTGGAGCATTGTGAACACAAGGGAATGGAGCATTGTGGTGACAATATCGTGGAGCATTGTGATGAGATGACCATGGAGTCTTTTGATGACAAGTCTCATGGAGCAAGCTGATGGAAAGGGGCATGGAGCATTGTGATTACAGTTGTCTTGGAGCATTGTGATGACAAGAGCATGGAGCATTGTGATGAGAAGTCCATGGAACATTCTGATGACCTGCATCATGGAGCTTTGTGATGACAATGTCAAGATGCATTGTGATTACAGGGGTCTTGGAGCCTTGTGATGAAAAGGGCATGGATCATTGTGATGACAAAGGCATGGAGCCTTGTCATGACAGGGTTCAAGGAGCATACTGACGACAAGTGTCAGGGAGCATTGTGATGACAAGTGTCATGGAGCACTGTGATGACAAGCGTCATGGAGCCTTGTGATAACCGGGGTCTTGGAGCATTGTGATGAAAAGTGAATGTATCATTGTGATGAATAAGGCATGGTGCCTTGTCATGATAGGGTTCAAGGAGCACCCTGACGAGAAGTGTCAGGGAGCATTGTGATGAAAAGTGTATTGAGCATTGTGATGACAAAGGTCATGGAGCATTGTGATGAGAAGTCCATGTATAATTGGAATGACGAGTGTCATGGGCTGTTGTGATGACAAGTGTTATGGAACATTGTGATCACAAGGGTTTGAGGCATAGTGATGACAGAGGTCATGGAGCATTTTGATTTCATTGTGATGACAAAATTATGAAGCATTATGATGAAGCGCATGGTGCATTGTGATGATAGCGTTCATGGAGCTCTGAGATGAAAAGTGTCATGGAGAATTGTTATGAAAGGGGTCTTGGAGCATTGTGATGACAAGGGCATGGAGCATTGTGATGAGAAGGCCAAGGAGAATACTGATGACATGCGTCATGGAGCTTCGTGATGACAAGGGCATAGAGCATTTTGATTACATGGGTCTTGGAACATTGAGATGAAAAGGGGCATGGAGCATTGTGATTACAGGGGTAATGGAGCACTGTGATGACAAGTGAATCGAGCATTGTGATGAAAAAGGCATGGATCCTATTCATGACAGGATTCAAGGAGCATTCCGAAGACAAGTGTCAGGGAGCATTGTGATGACAAGTGTATTGAGCATTGTGATGACAATGTTCATGGAGCATTGAGATGACAGGGGCATGGAGTATTGTGATGACAGGCATCATGGAGTGTTGTGATGACAAGACTTATGGAACATTGTGATCACACGGTTTTGGAGCATTGCGATGACAGAGTTCATGGATCATATTGATTTCAAGGAGCATGGATCTTTGTGATGACAAGGGCATGAAGCAATGTGATCCCAAGATGCATGGAGGATTGTGATGACAATGGTAATGGAGGAATGTGATGACAAGCGCATGGAGCATTGTGATGAAAAGGTCATGTAGCGTTTTGCTGACAAAGGCATGGAGCATTGTGATGACAAGTGTCATGGAGCACTGTGATGACAAACGTCACGTAGCATTGTGATTACAGGGGTCATGGAGCATTGGGATGACACGGCCCAGGATCATTGTTTTGACAAGTGTTATGGAGAATTTTGATGACAAGAGTCCCGGATCATTGTGTTGTCAGGGGTCATGGAGCGTTGTGATGACAGTGGTCATGGAGCATTGGGATGACAAGGGTCATGGAGCATTGTGATCATAAGGTCATGGAGCTTTGGGTTGAAAATGTTCATGGAGTATTGTGATGAGAGGTGTCATGGAGCATTGTGATGACAAGGGAATGGAGCATTGTGATGACAAGGGAATGGAGCATTTAATGAGAAGACCATGGAGCCATGTGATAACAAGTCTCATAGAGCATTCTCACGAAAAGCGGCATGGAGCACTGTAATTACTATGGTCTTGGAGCATTGTGATGAACAGGGCATGGAGCATTGTGATGAAAAAGGCATGGAGGCTTGTCATGACAGTGTTCCAAGATGATATTGATATCAAGTGTCAGGGACCATTGTGATGATAAGTGAATTGAGCATTGTGATGCCAAAGCTCATAGAGCATTGTGATGAGAAGACCATGGATAAATTTGATGACGAGCATCATGGGGTGTTGTGAGGTCAAGTGTTATGGAACATTGTGATCACAAGGGAGTGGAGACTTGTGATGACAGAGGTCATGGAGCATTTTGAGTTCATTCTGATGACAATAGCATGAAGCACTATGATGATGGGCATGGTGCATTGTGATGACAGTGTTCATGGAGAATTGAGATGAAAAGGGGCATGGAGCATTGTAGTTACAAGGGTCTTGGAGCTTTGTGATTAGAAGGGCATGCAACATTGTGATGAGAAGGCCATGAAGGATTCTGATGACATGCGTCATGGAGCTTTGTGATGACAAGGGCATGGAGCATTGTGATGAGAAGACCATGGATAATGGTGATGACGAGCTTCATGGGGCGTTGTGATGAAAAGTGTTATGGAACATTGTGATCCCAAGGGTTTAGAGCATTGTGATGGCTGATGTCTTGGAGCATTTTGATTTCATTTTGATTACAATAGCATGAAGCAATATGATAATGGGCATGTTGCATTGTGATGACAAGGTTCATGGAGCATTGAGATGAAAAGAGGCATGGAGCATTGTGATGAAAGGGGTCTAGGAGGTTTGTGATGACAGAGGTCATGGATCATTTTGATTTCTTTGTGATGACAATAGCCTGAAGCTTTATGATGATGGGCATTGTCCATTGTGATGACAGGTGTAATGGAGCATTGAGATGAAAGGGACATGGAGCATTGTTATGAGAAGACCATGGATAATGGTTATGACGAGCGTCATGGGGCGTTGTGATGAAAAGTGTTATGGAACATTGGGATCCCAAGGGTTTAGAGCATTGTGATGGCAGATGTCATGGAGCATATTTAATTCATTTTGATTACAATAGCGTGAAGCAATATGATGATGGGCATGTTGCATTGTGATGATAGGGTTCATGGAGCATTTAGATGAAAAGTGGCATGGAGCATTGTGATTACAGGGTTCTTGGAACATTGTGATGACAAGGGCATGGAGCATTCTGATGCCAAAGGTCATGGACCATTGTGATGACAAATGTCATGTAGCATTTTGATGACAAGGGCATGGTGCATTGTGATGAGTAAGACAGAGAGCAATGTGATGAGAGGGTCATGGAGCAGTTGGATGAAAAGTTTCCTGGAACATTTTGATGACAGGTGTTATGGATCATTGTGATGTCAACGGTCACCGAGCATTGTGATGAAAAGGGTCATGGTGCATTTTGATGACATGGGTTATAGTACATTGTGATGTCAGGGGTCATGGAGCAGTGTGATGATAAGGGCATGTAGCATTGTGATGACAGGGGTCATGGAACATTGTGATGACATGGTTGAGGGAGTATTGTGATGACTAGTGATGGAACATTGTGATATCAGTGGTGAGAGAGCATTTTGATGAGAATTGCATGGAGAAATTTGATGAAAAGGTTTATGGAGCATTGTGATGACAAGCTTGTGGAGAATTGTGATGACAAGTGCATGGCATATTGTGATGACATGTGTCATGGAGCATTGTGCTGACAAGCACATGGAGCATTTTGGTGAACAATGGCATGGAGCATTGTGATGACAGAGGCATGACGAATTGGTCTGACAAGTTTCATGGATTATTGTGATGACAGTGGGCATGGCAAATTGTGATGACAAGGGCATGGAGCATTGTGAGGACAAGTTTGTGGAGTATTGTGAAGACAGGTGTCCGGGAGCATTGTGATGACATATGATCTGGTCCATTGTGATGAGAATGGCATGGGTAATTGTGATGCCAAGTGTCATGGAGGATTGTGATGTCAAACGTAATGCAGCGTGTGATGACAAGGTCTTGGTGCATTGTGATGACAAGGGCCATTGAGAAGTTTGATGACAAGGTCGTGAAGCATTGTGATGACAAGCGCATGTACCTTGCTATGACAGAGGTCAAGGAGCATTGCGATTAAAAATGCATGGAGAAGAGTGATGACAAGAGCATGTAGCATTGGGATGAGAAGTGTTTTGGAGCATTGTGATGACAAGGCCGTGGAGAATTGTGATGACAAGGGACATGGAGCATTGTGAGGACCAGGGCATGAAGCACTGTGATGACAAGAACGTGGAGCATTGTAATGAGAAGTCCATGGATAATAGTGATGACGAGTGTCATGGAGCACTGTAATGGCAAGGGGCATGGAGCATTGTGAGGACAGCTCTCATGGAGCATTGTGATGACAACTGTCATGGAGCTTTCTGATGACAAGCTTGTGGAGTATTGTGATGACAATGGTATGGAGCATTGTGATGGAAAGGGTATGGATCATTGTGATGAAAAAGGCATGGACCCTTTTCATGAGAGGATTGAAGGAGTACTCCGAAGACAAGTGTCAGGGAGCATTGTGATGACAAAGGTCATGGAGCTTTGAGATGACAAGGGCATGGAGTATTGTGATGACAGGCATCATGGAGCGTTGTGATGACAAGTATTATGGAACACTGTGATCACACGTGTTTGGAGCATTGCGATGACATTGTTCATGGATCATATTGATTTCAAGGAGCATGGATCTTTGTGATGAAAAGGGCATGAAGCAATGTGAACCCATGATTTATGGAGGATTGTGATGACAATGGTAATGGAGGAATATGATGACAAGTGCATGGAGCATTGTGATGAAAAGGTCATGTAACGTTTTGCTGACAAAGGCATGGAGCATTGTGATGACAATTTCCTGGAGCATTTAATGAGAAGACAATGGAGCCATTTGATGACAAGTCTCATAGAGCATTCTCACAAAAAGCGGCATGGAGCATTGTGATTACTGTGGTCTTGGAGCATTGTGATGAACAGGGTATGGAGCATTGTGATGAAAAAGTCATGGAGCTTTGTCATGACAGGGTTCCAAGAGCATATTGAAATCAAGTGTCAGGGACCATTGTGATGATAAGTGAATTGAGCATGGTGATGCCAAAACTCATGGAGTATTGTGATGAGAAGACCATGGATAATTTTGATGACGAGTGTCATGGGGCGTTGTGAGGTCAAGTGTTATGGAACATTGTGATCACAAGGCATTGGAGCCTTGTGATAACAGAGGTCATGGAGCATTTTGAGTTCATTCTGATGACAATAGCATGAAGCACTATGATGATGGGCATGGTGCATTGTGATGACAGTGTTCATGGAGAATTGAGATGAAAAGGGGCATGGAACATTGTAGTTACAAGGGTCTTGGAGCTTTGTGAAGAGAAGGGCATGCAGCATTGTGATGAGAAGGCCATGGAGGATTCTGATGACATGCGTCATGGAGCTTTGTGATGACAAGGGCATGGAGCATTGTGATGAGAAGACCATGGATAATGGTGATGACGAGCTTCATGGGGCGTTGTGATGAAAAGTGCTATGGAACATTGTGATCCCAAGGGTTTAGAGCATTGTGATGGCAGATGTCTTGGAGCATTTTGATTTCATTTTGATTACAATAGCGTGAATCAATATGATGATGGGCATGTTGCATTGTGATGACAAGGTTCATGGAGCATTGAGATGAAAATGGGCATGGAGCATTGTGATCAAAGGGGTCTAGGAGCTTTGTGATGACAGAGGTCATGGATCATTTGGATTTCCTTGTGATGACAATAGCCTGAAGCTTTATGATGATGGGCATGGTCCATTGTGATGACAGGTGTAATCGAGCATTGAGATGAAAAGGGGCATGGAGCATTGTGTTTACAGGGGTATAGGAGCATTGTGATGACAAGAGCATGGAGCATTGTGATGAAAAGTGCTTGGAGCCTTTCATGACATGTTTCAAGGAGCATTCTGATGATGAGTGTCAGGGAGCATTGTGATGACAAAGATCATGGAGCACTGTGATGACAGGTGTCATGGAGCATTGTGATGAGAAAGTCATGAGCATTGGGCTGAAAATATTCATGGAGTATTGTGGTGACAGGGTTCGTGGATCCTTTTGAAGGCAAGGGAATGGAGCAATGTAATGACAAGGTCCTGGAGCATTGTGATGAGAAGACCATGGAGCCTTGTGATGACAAGTCTGATGGAGCATTCTGATGAAAAGGGGCATGGGGCATTGTGATTACAGGGCCCTGGATCATTGTAATGACAAGAGCAAGGAGCTTTGTGATGAGAAGGCCATGGAGCATTCTCATGATTTGTGTCATGGTATTTTGTGATGACAAGGGCATGGACCATTGTGATTGCAGGCGTCTTGGAGCTTTGTGATGACAAGGGTCATGGAGCCTTGTGAGGAGAAGGCCGTGGGACATTATGATGGCAGGGGTCATGGAGCATTGTTATGACGGGGGTAATGGAACATTGTGATGAAAAGAGCACGGAACATAGGTTTATAAAATTTCATGGATTATTGTGATGACAGTGGGTATGGAGCATTGTGATGACAAGGGCTCGGAACACTGTGATACATGGGTCATGGAGGATTGTAATGACATGGGCATGGAACATTGTGATGAGAAGGGCATCGAGAATTGTGATGACAAGCGTCATGTGGCTTTGTGATGACAAGGACATGGAGCAATATGTTGAGACGTTTCAGGGAGCATTGTGAGGACAATGGCATGGAGCATTGTGATGCCAAGGGTCATGGAGCTGTGTGATAACAAATGTCATGGAGCAGTTTGATGACAAGGGCATGGTGCATTGTGATGAGAAGGGAAGGGAGCATTGTGATGACAGGTGTTATGGAACATTGTGATGTCAGGGCTCATGGAGCATTGTGATGATATGGGCATGGAGCATGGTGATGACAGGTGTCATGGAACAGTGTGAGATGCCAAGTGTTTTGAGCATTGTGAGGACAAACATCTTGGATCATTGAGATGACAAGGGCATGGAGTAGTGTGATGACAGGCATCATGGAGCATTGTGATGAGTGTGTTATGGAACATTGTGATCACAAGGGTTTGGAGCATATTGATGACAGAGGTCATGAATCATGTTGATTTCAAGGAGCATGGAACATTGTAATGACAAGGGCATGAAGCAATGTGATCCCAAGTTTCAGGGAGGATTGTGATGACAATGGTAATGGAGTATTGTGATGAGAATCACATGGAGCACCGTGATGACAAGGTCATGTAGCATTTTGCTGACAAAGGCATGGAGCATTGTGATGACAAGTGTCATGGAACATTGTGATAACAGGGGTCATAGAGCATTAGGATGACAAGAGCATGGACCATTTTGATGAGAAGAGTCATGGAGCATTTTGATGACAAGAGCCACAGATCATTGTGTTGTCAGGGGTCATTGAGCGTTGTGATGACAGTGGTCATGGAAGATTGGGCTGAAAATGTTCTTGGAGCATTGTGAACACAAGGGAATGGAGCATTGTGGTGACAATATCGTGGAGCATTGTGATGAGATGACCATGGAGTCTTTTGATGACAAGTCTCATGGAGCAAGCTGATGGAAAGGGGCATGGAGCATTGTGATTACAGTTGTCTTGGAGCATTGTGATGACAAGAGCATGGAGCATTGTGATGAGAAGTCCATGGAACATTCTGATGACCTGCATCATGGAGCTTTGTGATGACAATGTCAAGATGCATTGTGATTACAGGGGTCTTGGAGCCTTGTGATGAAAAGGGCATGGATCATTGTGATGACAAAGGCATGGAGCCTTGTCATGACAGGGTTCAAGGAGCATACTGACGACAAGTGTCAGGGAGCATTGTGATGACAAGTGTCATGGAGCACTGTGATGACAAGCGTCATGGAGCCTTGTGATAACCGGGGTCTTGGAGCATTGTGATGAAAAGTGAATGTATCATTGTGATGAATAAGGCATGGTGCCTTGTCATGATAGGGTTCAAGGAGCACCCTGACGAGAAGTGTCAGGGAGCATTGTGATGAAAAGTGTATTGAGCATTGTGATGACAAAAGTCATGGAGCATTGTGATGAGAAGTCCATGTATAATTGGAATGACGAGTGTCATGGGCTGTTGTGATGACAAGTGTTATGGAACATTGTGATCACAAGGGTTTGAGGCATAGTGATGACAGAGGTCATGGAGCATTTTGATTTCATTGTGATGACAAAATTATGAAGCATTATGATGAAGCGCATGGTGCATTGTGATGATAGCGTTCATGGAGCTCTGAGATGAAAAGTGTCATGGAGAATTGTTATGAAAGGGGTCTTGGAGCATTGTGATGACAAGGGCATGGAGCATTGTGATGAGAAGGCCAAGGAGAATACTGATGACATGCGTCATGGAGCTTCGTGATGACAAGGGCATAGAGCATTTTGATTACATGGGTCTTGGAACATTGAGATGAAAAGGGGCATGGAGCATTGTGATTACAGGGGTAATGGAGCACTGTGATGACAAGTGAATCGAGCATTGTGATGAAAAAGGCATGGATCCTATTCATGACAGGATTCAAGGAGCATTCCGAAGACAAGTGTCAGGGAGCATTGTGATGACAAGTGTATTGAGCATTGTGATGACAATGTTCATGGAGCATTGAGATGACAGGGGCATGGAGTATTGTGATGACAGGCATCATGGAGTGTTGTGATGACAAGACTTATGGAACATTGTGATCACACGGTTTTGGAGCATTGCGATGACAGAGTTCATGGATCATATTGATTTCAAGGAGCATGGATCTTTGTGATGACAAGGGCATGAAGCAATGTGATCCCAAGATGCATGGAGGATTGTGATGACAATGGTAATGGAGGAATGTGATGACAAGCGCATGGAGCATTGTGATGAAAAGGTCATGTAGCGTTTTGCTGACAAAGGCATGGAGCATTGTGATGACAAGTGTCATGGAGCACTGTGATGACAAACGTCACGTAGCATTGTGATTACAGGGGTCATGGAGCATTGGGATGACACGGCCCAGGATCATTGTTTTGACAAGTGTTATGGAGAATTTTGATGACAAGAGTCCCGGATCATTGTGTTGTCAGGGGTCATGGAGCGTTGTGATGACAGTGGTCATGGAGCATTTGGATGACAAGTGTCATAGAGCATTGTGATCATAAGGTCATGGAGCATTGGACTGAACATGTTCATGGAGTATTGTGTTGAGAGGTGTCATGGAGCATTGTGATGACAAGGGAATGGAGCATTGTGATGACAATGTCCTGGAGCATTTAATGAGAAGACCATGGAGCCATGTGATAACAAGTCTCATAGAGCATTCTCACGAAAAGCGGCATGGAGCACTGTAATTACTGTGGTCTTGGAGCATTGTGATGAACAGGGCATGGAGCATTGTGATGAAAAAGGCATGGAGCCTTGTCATGACAGTGTTCCAAGAGGATATTGACATCAAGTGTCAGGGACCATTGTGATGACAAGTGAATTGACCATTGTGATGCCAAAGCTCATAGAGCATTGTGATGAGAAGACCATGGATAAATTTGATGACGAGCATCATGGGGTGTTGTGAGGTCAAGTGTTATGGAACATTGTGATCACAAGGGAGTGGAGCCTTGTGATGACAGAGGTCATGGAGCATTTTGAGTTCATTCTGATGACAATAGCATGAAGCACTATGATGATGGGCATGGTGCATTGTGATGACAGTGTTCATGGAGAATTGAGATGAAAAGGGGCATGGAGCATTGTAGTTACAAGGGTCTTGAAGCTTTGTGATTAGAAGGGCATGCAACATTGTGATGAGAAGGCCATGAAGGATTCTGATGACATGCGTCATGGAGCTTTGTGATGACAAGGGCATGGAGCATTTTGATGAGAAGACCATGGATAATGGTGATGACGAGTTTCATGGGGCGTTGTGATGAAAAGTGTTATGGAACATTGTGATCCCAAGGGTTTAGAGCATTGTGATGGCTGATGTCTTGGAGCATTTTGATTTCATTTTGAAAACAATAGCGTGAAGCAATATGATGATGGGCGTGTTGCATTGTGATGACAAGGTTCATGGAGCATTGAGATGAAAAGAGGCATGGAGCATTGTGATGAAAGGGGTCTAGGAGCTTTGTGATGACAGAGGTCATGGATCATTTGGATTTCCTTGTGATGACAATAGCCTGAAGCTTTATGATGATGGACATTGTCCATTGTGATGACAGGTGTAATGGAGCATTGAGATGAAAGGGACATGGAGCATTGTTATGAGAAGACCATGGATAATGGTGATGACGAGCGTCATGGGGCGTTGTGATGAAAAGTGTTATGGAACATTGGGATCCCAAGGGTTTAGAGCATTGTGATGGCAGATGTCATGGAGCATATTTAATTCATTTTGATTACAATAGCTTGAAGCAATATGATGATGGACATGTTGCATTGTGATGATAGGGTTCATGGAGCATTTAGATGAAAAGTGGCATGGAGCATTGTGATTACAGGGTTCTTGGAACATTGTGATGACAAGGGCATGGAGCATTCTGATGCCAAAGGTCATGGACCTTTGTGATGACAAATGTCATGTAGCATTTTGATGACAAGGGCATGGTGCATTGTGATGAGTAAGACAGAGAGCAATGTGATGAGAGGGTCATGGAGCAGTTGGATGAAAAGTTTCCTGGAACATTTTGATGACAGGGGTTATGGATCATTGTGATGTCAAGGGTCACCGAGCATTGTGATGAAAAGGGTCATGGTGCATTTTGATGACATGGGTTATAGTACATTGTGATGTCAGGGGTCATGGAGCAGTGTGATGATAAGGGCATGTAGCATTGTGATGACAGGGGTCATGGAACATTGTGATGACATGGTTGAGGGAGTATTGTGATGACTAGTGATGGAACATTGTGATATCAGTGGTGAGAGAGCATTTTGATGAGAATTGCATGGAGAAATTTGATGAAAAGGTTTATGGAGCATTGTGATGACAAGCTTGTGGAGAATTGTGATGACAAGTGCATGGCATATTGTGATGACATGTGTCATGGAGCATTGTGCTGACAAGCACATGGAGCATTTTGGTGAACAATGGCATGGAGCATTGTGATGACAGAGGCATGACGAATTGGTCTGACAAGTTTCATGGATTATTGTGATGACAGTGGGCATGGCGCATTGTGATGACAAGGGCATGGAGCATTGTGAGGACAAGTTTGTGGAGTATTGTGAAGACAGGTGTTTGGAAGCATTGTGATGACATATGTTCTGGTCCATTGTGATGAGAATGGCATGGGTAATTGTGATGCCAAGTGTCATGGAGGATTGTGATGTCAAACGTAATGCAGCGTGTGATGACAAGGTCTTGGTGCATTGTGATGACAAGGGCCATTGAGAAGTTTGATGACAAGGTCGTGAAGCATTGTGATGACAAGCGCATGTACCTTGCTATGACAGAGGTCAAGGAGCATTGCGATTAAAAATGCATGGAGAAGAGTGATGACAAGAGCATGTAGCATTGTGATGAGAAGTGTTTTGGAGCATTGTGATGACAAGGCCGTGGAGAATTGTGATGACAAGGGACATGGAGCATTGTGAGGACCAGGGCATGAAGCACTGTGATGACAAGAACGTGGAGCATTGTAATGAGAAGTCCATGGATAATAGTGATGACGAGTGTCATGGAGCACTGTAATGGCAAGGGGCATGGAGCATTGTGAGGACAGCTCTCATGGAGCATTGTGATGACAACTGTCATGGAGCTTTCTGATGACAAGCTTGTGGAGTATTGTGATGACAATGGAATGGAGCATTGTGATGGAAAGGGTATGGATCATTGTGATGAAAAAGGCATGGACCCTTTTCATGACAGGATTCAAGGAGTATTCCGAAGACAAGAGTCAGGGAGCATTGTGATGACAAAGGTCATGGAGCTTTGAGATGACAAGGGCATGGAGTATTGTGATGACAGGCATCATGGAGCGTTGTGATGACAAGTATTATGGAACATTGTGATCACACGTGTTTGGAGCATTGCGATGACATTGTTCATGGATCATATTGATTTCAAGGAGCATGGATCTTTGTGATGAAAAGGGCATGAAGCAATGTGAACCCATGATTTATGGAGGATTGTGATGACAATGGTAATGGAGGAATATGATGACAAGTGCATGGAGCATTGTGATGAAAAGGTCATGTAACGTTTTGCTGACAAAGGCATGGAGCATTGTGATGACAATTTCCTGGAGCATTTAATGAGAAGACAATGGAGCCATTTGATGACAAGTCTCATAGAGCATTCTCACAAAAAGCGGCATGGAGCATTGTGATTACTGTGGTCTTGGAGCATTGTGATGAACAGGGTATGGAGCATTGTGATGAAAAAGTCATGGAGCTTTGTCATGACAGGGTTCCAAGAGCATATTGAAATCAAGTGTCAGGGACCATTGTGATGATAAGTGAATTGAGCATGGTGATGCCAAAGCTCATGGAGTATTGTGATGAGAAGACCATGGATAATTTTGATGACGAGTGTCATGGGGCGTTGTGAGTTCAAGTGTTATGGAACACTGTGATCACAAGGGATTGGAGCCTTGTGATAACAGAGGTCATGGAGCATTTTGAGTTCATTCTGATGACAATAGCATGAAGCACTATGATGATGGGCATGGTGCATTGTGATGACAGTGTTCATGGAGAATTGAGATGAAAAGGGGCATGGAACATTGTAGTTACAAGGGTCTTGGAGCTTTGTGAAGAGAAGGGCATGCAGCATTGTGATGAGAAGGCCATGGAGGATTCTGATGACATGCGTCATGGAGCTTTGTGATGACAAGGGCATGGAGCATTGTGATGAGAAGACGATGGATAATGGTGATGACGAGCTTCATGGGGCGTTGTGATGAAAAGTGCTATGGAACATTGTGATCCCAAGGGTTTAGAGCATTGTGATGGCAGATGTCTTGGAGCATTTTGATTTCCTTTTGATTACAATAGCGTGAATCAATATGATGATGGGCATGTTGCATTGTGATGACAAGGTTCATGGAGCTTTGAGATGAAAATGGGCATGGAACATTGTGATCAAAGGGGTCTAGGAGCTTTGTGATGACAGAGGTCATGGATCATTTGGATTTCCTTGTGATGACAATAGCCTGAAGCTTTATGATGATGGGCATGGCCCATTGTGATGACAGGTGTAATGGAGCATTGAGATGAAAAGGGGCATGGAGCATTGTGTTTACAGGGGTATAGGAGCATTGTGATGACAAGAGCATGGAGCATTGTGATGAAAAGTGCTTGGAGCCTTTTCATGACATGTTTCAAGGAGCATTCTGATGATGAGTGTCAGGGAGCATTGTGATGACAAAGATCATGGAGCACTGTGATGACAGGTGTCATGGAGCATTGTGATGAGAAAGTCATGAGCATTGGGCTGAAAATATTCATGGAGTATTGTGGTGACAGGGTTCGTGGATCCTTTTGAAGGCAAGGGAATGGAGCAATGTAATGACAAGGTCCTGGAGCATTGTGATGAGAAGACCATGGAGCCTTGTGATGACAAGTCTGATGGAGCATTCTGATGAAAAGGGGCATGGGGCATTGTGATTACAGGGCCCTGGATCATTGTAATGACAAGAGCAAGGAGCTTTGTGATGAGAAGGCCATGGAGCATTCTCATGATTTGTGTCATGGTATTTTGTGATGACAAGGGCATGGACCATTGTGATTGCAGGCGTCTTGGAGCTTTGTGATGACAAGGGTCATGGAGCCTTGTGAGGAGAATGCCGTGGGACATTATGATGGCAGGGGTCATGGAGCATTGTTATGACGGGGGTAATGGAACATTGTGATGAAAAGGGCACGGAACATAGGTTTATAAAATTTCATGGATTATTGTGATGACAGTGGGTATGGAGCATTGTGATGACAAGGGCTCGGAACACTGTGATACATGGGTCATGGAGGATTGTAATGACATGGGCATGGAACATTGTGATGAGAAGGGCATCGAGAATTGTGATGACAAGCGTCATGTGGCTTTGTGATGACAAGGACATGGAGCAATATGTTGAGACGTTTCAGGGAGCATTGTGAGGACAATGGCATGGAGCATTGTGATGCCAAGGGTCATGGAGCTGTGTGATAACAAATGTCATGGAGCAGTTTGATGACAAGGGCATGGTGCATTGTGATGAGAAGGGAAGGGAGCATTGTGATGACAGGTGTTATGGAACATTGTGATGTCAGGGCTCATGGAGCATTGTGATGATATGGGCATGGAGCATGGTGATGACAGGTGTCATGGAACAGTGTGAGATGCCAAGTGTTTTGAGCATTGTGAGGACAAACATCTTGGATCATTGAGATGACAAGGGCATGGAGTAGTGTGATGACAGGCATCATGGAGCATTGTGATGAGTGTGTTATGGAACATTGTGATCACAAGGGTTTGGAGCATAGTGATGACAGAGGTCATGAATCATGTTGATTTCAAGGAGCATGGAACATTGTGATGACAAGGGCATGAAGCAATGTGATCCCAAGTTTCAGGGAGGATTGTGATGACAATGGTAATGGAGTATTGTGATGAGAATCACATGGAGCACCGTGATGACAAGGTCATGTAGCATTTTGCTGACAAAGGCATGGAGCATTGTGATGACAAGTGTCATGGAACATTGTGATAACAGGGGTCATAGAGCATTAGGATGACAAGAGCATGGACCATTTTGATGAGAAGAGTCATGGAGCATTTTGATGACAAGAGCCACAGATCATTGTGTTGTCAGGGGTCATTGAGCGTTGTGATGACAGTGGTCATGGAAGATTGGGCTGAAAATGTTCTTGGAGCATTGTGAACACAAGGGAATGGAGCATTGTGGTGACAATATCGTGGAGCATTGTGATGAGATGACCATGGAGTCTTTTGATGACAAGTCTCATGGAGCAAGCTGATGGAAAGGGGCATGGAGCATTGTGATTACAGTTGTCTTGGAGCATTGTGATGACAAGAGCATGGAGCATTGTGATGAGAAGTCCATGGAACATTCTGATGACCTGCATCATGGAGCTTTGTGATGACAATGTCAAGATGCATTGTGATTACAGGGGTCTTGGAGCCTTGTGATGAAAAGGGCATGGATCATTGTGATGACAAAGGCATGGAGCCTTGTCATGACAGGGTTCAAGGAGCATACTGACGACAAGTGTCAGGGAGCATTGTGATGACAAGTGTCATGGAGCACTGTGATGACAAGCGTCATGGAGCCTTGTGATAACCGGGGTCTTGGAGCATTGTGATGAAAAGTGAATGTATCATTGTGATGAAAAAGGCATGGTGCCTTGTCATGATAGGGTTCAAGGAGCACCCTGACGAGAAGTGTCAGGGAGCATTGTGATGAAAAGTGTATTGAGCATTGTGATGACAAAGTTCATGGAGCATTGTGATGAGAAGTCCATGGATAATTGGAATGACGAGTGTCATGGGCTGTTGTGATGACAAGTGTTATGGAACATTGTGATCACAAGGGTTTGAGGCATAGTGATGACAGAGGTCATGGAGCATTTTGATTTCATTGTGATGACAAAATTATGAAGCATTATGATGAAGGGCATGGTGCATTGTGATGATAGCGTTCATGGAGCTCTGAGATGAAAAGTGTCATGGAGAATTGTTATGACAGGGGTCTTGGAGCATTGTGATGACAAGGGCATGGAGCATTGTGATGAGAAGGCCAAGGAGAATACTGATGACATGCGTCATGGAGCTTCGTGATGACAAGGGCATAGAGCATTTTGATTACATGGGTCTTGGAACATTGAGATGAAATGGGGCATGGAGCATTGTGATTACAGGGGTAATGGAGCACTGTGATGACAAGTGAATCGAGCATTGTGATGAAAAAGGCATGGATCCTATTCATGACAGGATTCAAGGAGCATTCCGAAGACAAGTGTCAGGGAGCCTTGTGATGACAAGTGTATTGAGAATTGTGATGACAATGGTCATGGAGCATTGAGATGACAGGGGCATGGAGTATTGTGATGACAGGCATCATGGAGTGTTGTGATGACAAGACTTATGGAACATTGTGATCACACGGTTTTGGAGCATTGCGATGACAGAGTTCATGGATCATATTGATTTCAAGGAGCATGGATCTTTGTGATGACAAGGGCATGAAGCAATGTGATCCCAAGATGCATGGAGGATTGTGATGACAATGGTAATGGAGGAATGTGATGACAAGCGCATGGAGCATTGTGATGAAAAGGTCATGTAGCGTTTTGCTGACAAAGGCATGGAGCATTGTGATGACACGGCCCAGGATCATTGTGTTGACAAGTGTTATGGAGAATTTTGATGACAAGAGTCCCGGATCATTGTGTTGTCAGGGGTCATGGAGCGTTGTGATGACAGTGGTCATGGAGCATTTGGATGACAAGTGTCATAGAGCATTGTGATCATAAGGTCATGGAGCATTGGACTGAACATGTTCATGGAGTATTGTGTTGAGAGGTGTCATGGAGCATTGTGATGACAAGGGAATGGAGCATTGTGATGACAATGTCCTGGAGCATTTAATGAGAAGACCATGGAGCCATGTGATAACAAGTCTCATAGAGCATTCTCACGAAAAGCGGCATGGAGCACTGTAATTACTGTGGTCTTGGAGCATTGTGATGAACAGGGCATGGAGCATTGTGATGAAAAATGCATGGAGCCTTGTCATGACAGTGTTCCAAGAGGATATTGACATCAAGTGTCAGGGACCATTGTGATGACAAGTGAATTGACCATTGTGATGCCAAAGCTCATAGAGCATTGTGATGAGAAGACCATGGATAAATTTGATGACGAGCATCATGGGGTGTTGTGAGGTCAAGTGTTATGGAACATTGTGATCACAAGGGAGTGGAGCCTTGTGATGACAGAGGTCATGGAGCATTTTGAGTTCATTCTGATGACAATAGCATGAAGCACTATGATGATGGGCATGGTGCATTGTGATGACAGTGTTCATGGAGAATTGAGATGAAAAGGGGCATGGAGCATTGTAGTTACAAGGGTCTTGAAGCTTTGTGATTAGAAGGGCATGCAACATTGTGATGAGAAGGCCATGAAGGATTCTGATGACATGCGTCATGGAGCTTTGTGATGACAAGGGCATGGAGCATTTTGATGAGAAGACCATGGATAATGGTGATGACGAGTTTCATGGGGCGTTGTGATGAAAAGTGTTATGGAACATTGTGATCCCAAGGGTTTAGAGCATTGTGATGGCTGATGTCTTGGAGCATTTTGATTTCATTTTGAAAACAATAGCATGAAGCAATATGATGATGGGCGTGTTGCATTGTGATGACAAGGTTCATGGAGCATTGAGATGAAAAGAGGCATGGAGCATTGTGATGAAAGGGGTCTAGGAGATTTGTGATGACAGAGGTCATGGATCATTTGGATTTCCTTGTGATGACAATAGCCTGAAGCTTTATGATGATGGGCATTGTCCATTGTGATGACAGGTGTAATGGAGCATTGAGATGAAAGGGACATGGAGCATTGTTATGAGAATACCATGGATAATGGTGATGACGAGCGTCATGGGGCGTTGTGATGAAAAGTGTTATGGAACATTGGGATCCCAAGGGTTTAGAGCATTGTGATGGCAGATGTCATGGAGCATATTTAATTCATTTTGATTACAATAGCGTGAAGCAATATGATGATGGGCATGTTGCATTGTGATGATAGGGTTCATGGAGCATTTAGATGAAAAGTGGCATGGAGCATTGTGATTACAGGGTTCTTGGAACATTGTGATGACAAGGGCATGGAGCATTCTGATGCCAAAGGTCATGGACCTTTGTGATGACAAATGTCATGTAGCATTTTGATGACAAGGGCATGGTGCATTGTGATGAGTAAGACAGAGAGCAATGTGATGAGAGGGTCATGGAGCAGTTGGATGAAAAGTTTCCTGGAACATTTTGATGACAGGGGTTATGGATCATTGTGATGTCAAGGGTCACCGAGCATTGTGATGAAAAGGGTCATGGTGCATTTTGATGACATGGGTTATAGTACATTGTGATGTCAGGGGTCATGGAGCAGTGTGATGATAAGGGCATGTAGCATTGTGATGACAGGGGTCATGGAACATTGTGATGACATGGTTGAGGGAGTATTGTGATGACTAGTGATGGAACATTGTGATATCAGTGGTGAGAGAGCATTTTGATGAGAATTGCATGGAGAAATTTGATGAAAAGGTTTATGGAGCATTGTGATGACAAGCTTGTGGAGAATTGTGATGACAAGTGCATGGCATATTGTGATGACATGTGTCATGGAGCATTGTGCTGACAAGCACATGGAGCATTTTGGTGAACAATGGCATGGAGCATTGTGATGACAGAGGCATGACGAATTGGTCTGACAAGTTTCATGGATTATTGTGATGACAGTGGGCATGGCGAATTGTGATGACAAGGGCATGGAGCATTGTGAGGACAAGTTTGTGGAGTATTGTGAAGACAGGTGTCCGGGAGCATTGTGATGACATATGATCTGGTCCATTGTGATGAGAATGGCATGGGTAATTGTGATGCCAAGTGTCATGGAGGATTGTGATGTCAAACGTAATGCAGCGTGTGATGACAAGGTCTTGGTGCATTGTGATGACAAGGGCCATTGAGAAGTTTGATGACAAGGTCGTGAAGCATTGTGATGACAAGCGCATGTACCTTGCTATGACAGAGGTCAAGGAGCATTGCGATTACAAATGCATGGAGAAGAGTGATGACAAGAGCATGTAGCATTGTGATGAGAAGTGTTTTGGAGCATTGTGATGACAAGGCCGTGGAGAATTGTGATGACAAGGGACATGGAGCATTGTGAGGACCAGGGCATGAAGCACTGTGATGACAAGAACGTGGAGCATTGTAATGAGAAGTCCATGGATAATAGTGATGACGAGTGTCATGGAGCACTGTAATGGCAAGGGGCATGGAGCATTGTGAGGACAGCTCTCCTGGAGCATTGTGATGGCAACTGTCATGGAGCTTTCTGATGACAAGCTTGTGGAGTATTGTGATGACAATGGCATGGAGCATTGTGATGGAAAGGGTATGGATCATTGTGATGAAAAAGGCATGGACCCTTTTCATGACAGGATTCAAGGAGTATTCCGAAGACAAGAGTCAGGGAGCATTGTGATGACAAAGGTCATGGAGCTTTGAGATGACAAGGGCATGGAGTATTGTGATGACAGGCATCATGGAGCGTTGTGATGACAAGTATTATGGAACATTGTGATCACACGTGTTTGGAGCATTGCGATGACATTGTTCATGGATCATATTGATTTCAAGGAGCATGGATCTTTGTGATGAAAAGGGCATGAAGCAATGTGAACCCATGATTTATGGAGGATTGTGATGACAATGGTAATGGAGGAATATGATGACAAGTGCATGGAGCATTGTGATGAAAAGGTCATGTAACGTTTTGCTGACAAAGGCATGGAGCATTGTGATGACAATTTCCTGGAGCATTTAATGAGAAGACAATGGAGCCATTTGATGACAAGTCTCATAGAGCATTCTCACAAAAAGCGGCATGGAGCATTGTGATTACTGTGGTCTTGGAGCATTGTGATGAACAGGGTATGGAGCATTGTGATGAAAAAGTCATGGAGCTTTGTCATGACAGGGTTCCAAGAGCATATTGAAATCAAGTGTCAGGGACCATTGTGATGATAAGTGAATTGAGCATGGTGATGCCAAAGCTCATGGAGTATTGTGATGAGAAGACCATGGATAATTTTGATGACGAGTGTCATGGGGCGTTGTGAGGTCAAGTGTTATGGAACATTGTGATCACAAGGGATTGGAGCCTTGTGATAACAGAGGTCATGGAGCATTTTGAGTTCATTCTGATGACAATAGCATGAAGCACTATGATGATGGGCATGGTGCATTGTGATGACAGTGTTCATGGAGAATTGAGATGAAAAGGGGCATGGGACATTGTAGTTACAAGGGTCTTGGAGCTTTGTGAAGAGAAGGGCATGCAGCATTGTGATGAGAAGGCCATGGAGGATTCTGATGACATGCGTCATGGAGCTTTGTGATGACAAGGGCATGGAGCATTGTGATGAGAAGACCATGGATAATGGTGATGACGAGCTTCATGGGGCGTTGTGATGAAATGTGCTATGGAACATTGTGATCCCAAGGGTTTAGAGCATTGTGATGGCAGATGTCTTGGAGCATTTTGATTTCATTTTGATTACAATAGCGTGAATCAATATGATGATGGGCATGTTGCATTGTGATGACAAGGTTCATGGAGCATTGAGATGAAAATGGGCATGGAGCATTGTGATCAAAGGGGTCTAGGAGCTTTGTGATGACAGAGGTCATGGATCATTTGGATTTCCTTGTGATGACAATAGCCTGAAGCTTTATGATGATGCGCATGGTCCATTGTGATGACAGGTGTAATGGAGCATTGAGATGAAAAGGCGCATGGAGCATTGTGTTTACAGGGGTATAGGAGCATTGTGATGACAAGAGCATGGAGCATTGTGATGAAAAGTGCTTGGAGCCTTTTCATGACACGTTTCAAGGAGCATTCTGATGATGAGTGTCAGGGAGCATTGTGATGACAAAGATCATGGAGCACTGTGATGACAGGTGTCATGGAGCATTGTGATGAGAAAGTCATGAGCATTGGGCTGAAAATATTCATGGAGTATTGTGGTGACAGGGTTCGTGGATCCTTTTGAAGGCAAGGGAATGGAGCAATGTAATGACAAGGTCCTGGAGCATTGTGATGAGAAGACCATGGAGCCTTGTGATGACAAGTCTGATGGAGCATTCTGATGAAAAGGGGCATGGGGCATTGTGATTACAGGGCCCTGGATCATTGTAATGACAAGAGCAAGGAGCTTTGTGATGAGAAGGCCATGGAGCATTCTCATGATTTGTGTCATGGTATTTTGTGATGACAAGGGCATGGACCATTGTGATTGCAGGCGTCTTGGAGCTTTGTGATGACAAGGGTCATGGAGCCTTGTGAGGAGAAGGCCGTGGGACATTATGATGGCAGGGGTCATGGAGCATTGTTATGACGGGGGTAATGGAACATTGTGATGAAAAGGGCACGGAACATAGGTTTATAAAATTTCATGGATTATTGTGATGACAGTGGGTATGGAGCATTGTGATGACAAGGGCTCGGAACACTGTGATACATGGGTCATGGAGGATTGTAATGACATGGGCATGGAACATTGTGATGAGAAGGGCATCGAGAATTGTGATGACAAGCGTCATGTGGCTTTGTGATGACAAGGACATGGAGCAATATGTTGAGACGTTTCAGGGAGCATTGTGAGGACAATGGCATGGAGCATTGTGATGCCAAGGGTCATGGAGCTGTGTGATAACAAATGTCATGGAGCAGTTTGATGACAAGGGCATGGTGCATTGTGATGAGAAGGGAAGGGAGCATTGTGATGACAGGTGTTATGGAACATTGTGATGTCAGGGCTCATGGAGCATTGTGATGATATGGGCATGGAGCATGGTGATGACAGGTGTCATGGAACAGTGTGAGATGCCAAGTGTTTTGAGCATTGTGAGGACAAACATCTTGGATCATTGAGATGACAAGGGCATGGAGTAGTGTGATGACAGGCATCATGGAGCATTGTGATGAGTGTGTTATGGAACATTGTGATCACAAGGGTTTGGAGCATAGTGATGACAGAGGTCATGAATCATGTTGATTTCAAGGAGCATGGAACATTGTGATGACAAGGGCATGAAGCAATGTGATCCCAAGTTTCAGGGAGGATTGTGATGACAATGGTAATGGAGTATTGTGATGAGAATCACATGGAGCACCGTGATGACAAGGTCATGTAGCATTTTGCTGACAAAGGCATGGAGCATTGTGATGACAAGTGTCATGGAACATTGTGATAACAGGGGTCATAGAGCATTAGGATGACAAGAGCATGGACCATTTTGATGAGAAGAGTCATGGAGCATTTTGATGACAAGAGCCACAGATCATTGTGTTGTCAGGGGTCATTGAGCGTTCTGATGACAGTGGTCATGGAAGATTGGGCTGAAAATGTTCTTGGAGCATTGTGAACACAAGGGAATGGAGCATTGTGGTGACAATATCGTGGAGCATTGTGATGAGATGACCATGGAGTCTTTTGATGACAAGTCTCATGGAGCAAGCTGATGGAAAGGGGCATGGAGCATTGTGATTACAGTTGTCTTGGAGCATTGTGATGACAAGAGCATGGAGCATTGTGATGAGAAGTCCATGGAACATTCTGATGACCTGCATCATGGAGCTTTGTGATGACAATGTCAAGATGCATTGTGATTACAGGGGTCTTGGAGCCTTGTGATGAAAAGGGCATGGATCATTGTGATGACAAAGGCATGGAGCCTTGTCATGACAGGGTTCAAGGAGCATACTGACGACAAGTGTCAGGGAGCATTGTGATGACAAGTGTCATGGAGCACTGTGATGACAAGCGTCATGGAGCCTTGTGATAACCGGGGTCTTGGAGCATTGTGATGAAAAGTGAATGTATCATTGTGATGAAAAAGGCATGGTGCCTTGTCATGATAGGGTTCAAGGAGCACCCTGACGAGAAGTGTCAGGGAGCATTGTGATGAAAAGTGTATTGAGCATTGTGATGACAAAGTTCATGGAGCATTGTGATGAGAAGTCCATGGATAATTGGAATGACGAGTGTCATGGGCTGTTGTGATGACAAGTGTTATGGAACATTGTGATCACAAGGGTTTGAGGCATAGTGATGACAGAGGTCATGGAGCATTTTGATTTCATTGTGATGACAAAATTATGAAGCATTATGATGAAGGGCATGGTGCATTGTGATGATAGCGTTCATGGAGCTCTGAGATGAAAAGTGTCATGGAGAATTGTTATGACAGGGGTCTTGGAGCATTGTGATGACAAGGGCATGGAGCATTGTGATGAGAAGGCCAAGGAGAATACTGATGACATGGGTCATGGAGCTTCGTGATGACAAGGGCATAGAGCATTTTGATTACATGGGTCTTGGAACATTGAGATGAAAAGGGGCATGGAGCATTGTGATTACAGGGGTAATGGAGCACTGTGATGACAAGTGAATCGAGCATTGTGATGAAAAAGGCATGGATCCTATTCATCACAGGATTCAAGGAGCATTCCGAAGACAAGTGTCAGGGAGCATTGTGATGACAAGTGTATTGAGCATTGTGATGACAATGTTCATGGAGCATTGAGATGACAGGGGCATGGAGTATTGTGATGACAGGCATCATGGAGTGTTGTGATGACAAGACTTATGGAACATTGTGATCACACGGGTTTGGAGCATTGCGATGACAGAGTTCATGGATCATATTGATTTCAAGGAGCATGGATCTTTGTGATGACAAGGGCATGAAGCAATGTGATCCCAAGATGCATGGAGGATTGTGATGACAATGGTAATGGAGGAATGTGATGACAAGCGCATGGAGCATTGTGATGAAAAGGTCATGTAGCGTTTTGCTGACAAAGGCATGGAGCATTGTGATGACAAGTGTCATGGAGCACTGTGATGACAAACGTCACGTAGCATTGTGATTACAGGGGTCATGGAGCATTGGGATGACACGGCCCAGGATCATTGTGTTGACAAGTGTTATGGAGAATTTTGATGACAAGAGTCCCGGATCATTGTGTTGTCAGGGGTCATGGAGCGTTGTGATGACAGTGGTCATGGAGCATTTGGATGACAAGTGTCATAGAGCATTGTGATCATAAGGTCATGGAGCATTGGACTGAACATGTTCATGGAGTATTGTGTTGAGAGGTGTCATGGAGCATTGTGATGACAAGGGAATGGAGCATTGTGATGACAATGTCCTGGAGCATTTAATGAGAAGACCATGGAGCCATGTGATAACAAGTCTCATAGAGCATTCTCACGAAAAGCGGCATGGAGCACTGTAATTACTGTGGTCTTGGAGCATTGTGATGAACAGGGCATGGAGCATTGTGATGAAAAAGGCTTGGAGCCTTGTCATGACAGTGTTCCAAGAGGATATTGACATCAAGTGTCAGGGACCATTGTGATGACAAGTGAATTGACCATTGTGATGCCAAAGCTCATAGAGCATTGTGATGAGAAAACCATGGATAAATTTGATGACGAGCATCATGGGGTGTTGTGAGGTCAAGTGTTATGGAACATTGTGATCACAAGGGAGTTGAGCCTTGTGATGACAGAGGTCATGGAGCATTTTGAGTTCATTCTGATGACAATAGCATGAAGCACTATGATGATGGGCATGGTGCATTGTGATGACAGTGTTCATGGAGAATTGAGATGAAAAGGGGCATGGAGCATTGTAGTTACAAGGGTCTTGAAGCTTTGTGATTAGAAGGGCATGCAACATTGTGATGAGAAGGCCATGAAGGATTCTGATGACATGCGTCATGGAGCTTTGTGATGACAAGGGCATGGAGCATTTTGATGAGAAGACCATGGATAATGGTGATGACGAGTTTCATGGGGCGTTGTGATGAAAAGTGTTATGGAACATTGTGATCCCAAGGGTTTAGAGCATTGTGATGGCTGATGTCTTGGAGCATTTTGATTTCATTTTGAAAACAATAGCGTGAAGCAATATGATGATGGGCGTGTTGCATTGTGATGACAAGGTTCATGGAGCATTGAGATGAAAAGAGGCATGGAGCATTGTGATGAAAGGGGTCTAGGAGATTTGTGATGACAGAGGTCATGGATCATTTGGATTTCCTTGTGATGACAATAGCCTGAAGCTTTATGATGATGGGCATTGTCCATTGTGATGACAGGTGTAATGGAGCATTGAGATGAAAGGGACATGGAGCATTGTTATGAGAATACCATGGATAATGGTGATGACGAGCGTCATGGGGCGTTGTGATGAAAAGTGTTATGGAACATTGGGATCCCAAGGGTTTAGAGCATTGTGATGGCAGATGTCATGGAGCATATTTAATTCATTTTGATTACAATAGCGTGAAGCAATATGATGATGGGCATGTTGCATTGTGATGATAGGGTTCATGGAGCATTTAGATGAAAAGTGGCATGGAGCATTGTGATTACAGGGTTCTTGGAACATTGTGATGACAAGGGCATGGAGCATTCTGATGCCAAAGGTCATGGACCTTTGTGATGACAAATGTCATGTAGCATTTTGATGACAAGGGCATGGTGCATTGTGATGAGTAAGACAGAGAGCAATGTGATGAGAGGGTCATGGAGCAGTTGGATGAAAAGTTTCCTGGAACATTTTGATGACAGGGGTTATGGATCATTGTGATGTCAAGGGTCACCGAGCATTGTGATGAAAAGGGTCATGGTGCATTTTGATGACATGGGTTATAGTACATTGTGATGTCAGGGGTCATGGAGCAGTGTGATGATAAGGGCATGTAGCATTGTGATGACAGGGGTCATGGAACATTGTGATGACATGGTTGAGGGAGTATTGTGATGACTAGTGATGGAACATTGTGATATCAGTGGTGAGAGAGCATTTTGATGAGAATTGCATGGAGAAATTTGATGAAAAGGTTTATGGAGCATTGTGATGACAAGCTTGTGGAGAATTGTGATGACAAGTGCATGGCATATTGTGATGACATGTGTCATGGAGCATTGTGCTGACAAGCACATGGAGCATTTTGGTGAACAATGGCATGGAGCATTGTGATGACAGAGGCATGACGAATTGGTCTGACAAGTTTCATGGATTATTGTGATGACAGTGGGCATGGCGAATTGTGATGACAAGGGCATGGAGCATTGTGAGGACAAGTTTGTGGAGTATTGTGAAGACAGGTGTCCGGGAGCATTGTGATGACATATGATCTGGTCCATTGTGATGAGAATGGCATGGGTAATTGTGATGCCAAGTGTCATGGAGGATTGTGATGTCAAACGTAATGCAGCGTGTGATGACAAGGTCTTGGTGCATTGTGATGACAAGGGCCATTGAGAAGTTTGATGACAAGGTCGTGAAGCATTGTGATGACAAGCGCATGTACCTTGCTATGACAGAGGTCAAGGAGCATTGCGATTACAAATGCATGGAGAAGAGTGATGACAAGAGCATGTAGCATTGTGATGAGAAGTGTTTTGGAGCATTGTGATGACAAGGCCGTGGAGAATTGTGATGACAAGGGACATGGAGCATTGTGAGGACCAGGGCATGAAGCACTGTGATGACAAGAACGTGGAGCATTGTAATGAGAAGTCCATGGATAATAGTGATGACGAGTGTCATGGAGCACTGTAATGGCAAGGGGCATGGAGCATTGTGAGGACAGCTCTCCTGGAGCATTGTGATGGCAACTGTCATGGAGCTTTCTGATGACAAGCTTGTGGAGTATTGTGATGACAATGGCATGGAGCATTGTGATGGAAAGGGTATGGATCATTGTGATGAAAAAGGCATGGACCCTTTTCATGACAGGATTCAAGGAGTATTCCGAAGACAAGAGTCAGGGAGCATTGTGATGACAAAGGTCATGGAGCTTTGAGATGACAAGGGCATGGAGTATTGTGATGACAGGCATCATGGAGCGTTGTGATGACAAGTATTATGGAACATTGTGATCACACGTGTTTGGAGCATTGCGATGACATTGTTCATGGATCATATTGATTTCAAGGAGCATGGATCTTTGTGATGAAAAGGGCATGAAGCAATGTGAACCCATGATTTATGGAGGATTGTGATGACAATGGTAATGGAGGAATATGATGACAAGTGCATGGAGCATTGTGATGAAAAGGTCATGTAACGTTTTGCTGACAAATGCATGGAGCATTGTGATGACAATTTCCTGGAGCATTTAATGAGAATACAATGGAGCCATTTGATGACAAGTCTCATAGAGCATTCTCACAAAAAGCGGCATGGAGCATTGTGATTACTGTGGTCTTGGAGCATTGTGATGAACAGGGTATGGAGCATTGTGATGAAAAAGTCATGGAGCTTTGTCATGACAGGGTTCCAAGAGCATATTGAAATCAAGTGTCAGGGACCATTGTGATGATAAGTGAATTGAGCATGGTGATGCCAAAGCTCATGGAGTATTGTGATGAGAAGACCATGGGTAATTTTGATGACGAGTGTCATGGGGCGTTGTGAGGTCAAGTGTTATGGAACATTGTGATCACAAGGGATTGGAGCCTTGTGATAACAGAGGTCATGGAGCATTTTGAGTTCATTCTGATGACAATAGCATGAAGCACTATGATGATGGGCATGGTGCATTGTGATGACAGTGTTCATGGAGAATTGAGATGAAAAGGGGCATGGGACATTGTAGTTACAAGGGTCTTGGAGCTTTGTGAAGAGAAGGGCATGCAGCATTGTGATGAGAAGGCCATGGAGAATTCTGATGACATGCGTCATGGAGCTTTGTGATGACAAGGGCATGGAGCATTGTGATGAGAAGACCATGGATAATGGTGATGACGAGCTTCATGGGGCGTTGTGATGAAATGTGCTATGGAACATTGTGATCCCAAGGGTTTAGAGCATTGTGATGGCAGATGTCTTGGAGCATTTTGATTTCATTTTGATTACAATAGCGTGAATCAATATGATGATGGGCATGTTGCATTGTGATGACAAGGTTCATGGAGCATTGAGATGAAAATGGGCATGGAGCATTGTGATCAAAGGGGTCTAGGAGCTTTGTGATGACAGAGGTCATGGATCATTTGGATTTCCTTGTGATGACAATAGCCTGAAGCTTTATGATGATGCGCATGGTCCATTGTGATGACAGGTGTAATGGAGCATTGAGATGAAAAGGGGCATGGAGCATTGTGTTTACAGGGGTATAGGAGCATTGTGATGACAAGAGCATGGAGCATTGTGATGAAAAGTGCTTGGAGCCTTTTCATGACACGTTTCAAGGAGCATTCTGATGATGAGTGTCAGGGAGCATTGTGATGACAAAGATCATGGAGCACTGTGATGACAGGTGTCATGGAGCATTGTGATGAGAAAGTCATGAGCATTGGGCTGAAAATATTCATGGAGTATTGTGGTGACAGGGTTCGTGGATCCTTTTGAAGGCAAGGGAATGGAGCAATGTAATGACAAGGTCCTGGAGCATTGTGATGAGAAGACCATGGAGCCTTGTGATGACAAGTCTGATGGAGCATTCTGATGAAAAGGGGCATGGGGCATTGTGATTACAGGGCCCTGGATCATTGTAATGACAAGAGCAAGGAGCTTTGTGATGAGAAGGCCATGGAGCATTCTCATGATTTGTGTCATGGTATTTTGTGATGACAAGGGCATGGACCATTGTGATTGCAGGCGTCTTGGAGCTTTGTGATGACAAGGGTCATGGAGCCTTGTGAGGAGAAGGCCGTGGGACATTATGATGGCAGGGGTCATGGAGCATTGTTATGACGGGGGTAATGGAACATTGTGATGAAAAGGGCACGGAACATAGGTTTATAAAATTTCATGGATTATTGTGATGACAGTGGGTATGGAGCATTGTGATGACAAGGGCTCGGAACACTGTGATACATGGGTCATGGAGGATTGTAATGACATGGGCATGGAACATTGTGATGAGAAGGGCATCGAGAATTGTGATGACAAGCGTCATGTGGCTTTGTGATGACAAGGACATGGAGCAATATGTTGAGACGTTTCAGGGAGCATTGTGAGGACAATGGCATGGAGCATTGTGATGCCAAGGGTCATGGAGCTGTGTGATAACAAATGTCATGGAGCAGTTTGATGACAAGGGCATGGTGCATTGTGATGAGAAGGGAAGGGAGCATTGTGATGACAGGTGTTATGGAACATTGTGATGTCAGGGCTCATGGAGCATTGTGATGATATGGGCATGGAGCATGGTGATGACAGGTGTCATGGAACAGTGTGAGATGCCAAGTGTTTTGAGCATTGTGAGGACAAACATCTTGGATCATTGAGATGACAAGGGCATGGAGTAGTGTGATGACAGGCATCATGGAGCATTGTGATGAGTGTGTTATGGAACATTGTGATCACAAGGGTTTGGAGCATAGTGATGACAGAGGTCATGAATCATGTTGATTTCAAGGAGCATGGAACATTGTGATGACAAGGGCATGAAGCAATGTGATCCCAAGTTTCAGGGAGGATTGTGATGACAATGGTAATGGAGTATTGTGATGAGAATCACATGGAGCACCGTGATGACAAGGTCATGTAGCATTTTGCTGACAAAGGCATGGAGCATTGTGATGACAAGTGTCATGGAACATTGTGATAACAGGGGTCATAGAGCATTAGGATGACAAGAGCATGGACCATTTTGATGAGAAGAGTCATGGAGCATTTTGATGACAAGAGCCACAGATCATTGTGTTGTCAGGGGTCATTGAGCGTTCTGATGACAGTGGTCATGGAAGATTGGGCTGAAAATGTTCTTGGAGCATTGTGAACACAAGGGAATGGAGCATTGTGGTGACAATATCGTGGAGCATTGTGATGAGATGACCATGGAGTCTTTTGATGACAAGTCTCATGGAGCAAGCTGATGGAAAGGGGCATGGAGCATTGTGATTACAGTTGTCTTGGAGCATTGTGATGACAAGAGCATGGAGCATTGTGATGAGAAGTCCATGGAACATTCTGATGACCTGCATCATGGAGCTTTGTGATGACAATGTCAAGATGCATTGTGATTACAGGGGTCTTGGAGCCTTGTGATGAAAAGGGCATGGATCATTGTGATGACAAAGGCATGGAGCCTTGTCATGACAGGGTTCAAGGAGCATACTGACGACAAGTGTCAGGGAGCATTGTGATGACAAGTGTCATGGAGCACTGTGATGACAAGCGTCATGGAGCCTTGTGATAACCGGGGTCTTGGAGCATTGTGATGAAAAGTGAATGCATCATTGTGATGAAAAAGGCATGGTGCCTTGTCATGATAGGGTTCAAGGAGCACCCTGACGAGAAGTGTCAGGGAGCATTGTGATGAAAAGTGTATTGAGCATTGTGATGACAAAGTTCATGGAGCATTGTGATGAGAAGTCCATGGATAATTGGAATGACGAGTGTCATGGGCTGTTGTGATGACAAG
Organism: Mesoplodon densirostris; assembly: GCF_025265405.1. NCBI lineage: Eukaryota > Metazoa > Chordata > Mammalia > Artiodactyla > Ziphiidae > Mesoplodon > Mesoplodon densirostris. The sequence goes on from NC_082682.1 coordinate 7,830,678, forward strand.
TGTTATGGAACATTGTGATCACAAGGGTTTGAGGCATAGTGATGACAGAGGTCATGGAGCATTTTGATTTCATTGTGATGACAAAATTATGAAGCATTATGATGAAGGGCATGGTGCATTGTGATGATAGCGTTCATGGAGCTCTGAGATGAAAAGTGTCATGGAGAATTGTTATGACAGGGGTCTTGGAGCATTGTGATGACAAGGGCATGGAGCATTGTGATGAGAAGGCCAAGGAGAATACTGATGACATGCGTCATGGAGCTTCGTGATGACAAGGGCATAGAGCATTTTGATTACATGGGTCTTGGAACATTGAGATGAAAAGGGGCATGGAGCATTGTGATTACAGGGGTAATGGAGCACTGTGATGACAAGTGAATCGAGCATTGTGATGAAAAAGGCATGGATCCTATTCATGACAGGATTCAAGGAGCATTCCGAAGACAAGTGTCAGGGAGCATTGTGATGACAAGTGTATTGAGCATTGTGATGACAATGGTCATGGAGCATTGAGATGACAGGGGCATGGAGTATTGTGATGACAGGCATCATGGAGTGTTGTGATGACAAGACTTATGGAACATTGTGATCACACGGTTTTGGAGCATTGCGATGACAGAGTTCATGGATCATATTGATTTCAAGGAGCATGGATCTTTGTGATGACAAGGGCATGAAGCAATGTGATCCCAAGATGCATGGAGGATTGTGATGACAATGGTAATGGAGGAATGTGATGACAAGCGCATGGAGCATTGTGATGAAAAGGTCATGTAGCGTTTTGCTGACAAAGGCATGGAGCATTGTGATGACAAGTGTCATGGAGCACTGTGATGACAAACGTCACGTAGCATTGTGATTACAGGGGTCATGGAGCATTGGGATGACACGGCCCAGGATCATTGTGTTGACAAGTGTTATGGAGAATTTTGATGACAAGAGTCCCGGATCATTGTGTTGTCAGGGGTCATGGAGTGTTGTGATGACAGTGGTCATGGAGCATTTGGATGACAAGTGTCATAGAGCATTGTGATCATAAGGTCATGGAGCATTGGACTGAACATGTTCATGGAGTATTGTGTTGAGAGGTGTCATGGAGCATTGTGATGACAAGGGAATGGAGCATTGTGATGACAATGTCCTGGAGCATTTAATGAGAAGACCATGGAGCCATGTGATAACAAGTCTCATAGAGCATTCTCACGAAAAGCGGCATGGAGCACTGTAATTACTGTGGTCTTGGAGCATTGTGATGAACAGGGCATGGAGCATTGTGATGAAAAAGGCTTGGAGCCTTGTCATGACAGTGTTCCAAGAGGATATTGACATCAAGTGTCAGGGACCATTGTGATGACAAGTGAATTGACCATTGTGATGCCAAAGCTCATAGAGCATTGTGATGAGAAAACCATGGATAAATTTGATGACGAGCATCATGGGGTGTTGTGAGGTCAAGTGTTATGGAACATTGTGATCACAAGGGAGTTGAGCCTTGTGATGACAGAGGTCATGGAGCATTTTGAGTTCATTCTGATGACAATAGCATGAAGCACTATGATGATGGGCATGGTGCATTGTGATGACAGTGTTCATGGAGAATTGAGATGAAAAGGGGCATGGAGCATTGTAGTTACAAGGGTCTTGAAGCTTTGTGATTAGAAGGGCATGCAACATTGTGATGAGAAGGCCATGAAGGATTCTGATGACATGCGTCATGGAGCTTTGTGATGACAAGGGCATGGAGCATTTTGATGAGAAGACCATGGATAATGGTGATGACGAGTTTCATGGGGCGTTGTGATGAAAAGTGTTATGGAACATTGTGATCCCAAGGGTTTAGAGCATTGTGATGGCTGATGTCTTGGAGCATTTTGATTTCATTTTGAAAACAATAGCGTGAAGCAATATGATGATGGGCGTGTTGCATTGTGATGACAAGGTTCATGGAGCATTGAGATGAAAAGAGGCATGGAGCATTGTGATGAAAGGGGTCTAGGAGCTTTGTGATGACAGAGGTCATGGATCATTTTGATTTCCTTGTGATGACAATAGCCTGAAGCTTTATGATGATGGGCATGGTCCATTGTGATGACAGGTGTAATGGAGCATTGAGATGAAAGGGACATGGAGCATTGTGATGAGAAGACCATGGATAATGGTGATGACGAGCGTCATCGGGCGTTGTGATGAAAAGTGTTATGGAACATTGGTATCCCAAGGATTTAGAGTATTGTGATGGCAGATGTCATGGAGCATATTTAATTCATTTTGATTACAATAGCGTGAAGCAATATGATGATGGGCATGTTGCATTGTGATGATAGGGTTCATGGAGCATTTAGATGAAAAGTGGCATGGAGCATTGTGATTACAGGGTTCTTGGAACATTGTGATGACAAGAGCATGGAGCATTCTGATGCCAAAGGTCATGGACCTTTGTGATGACAAATGTCATGTAGCATTTTGATGACAAGGGCATGGTGCATTGTGATGAGTAGGACAGAGAGCAATGTGATGAGAGGGTCATGGAGCAGTTGGATGAAAAGTTTCCTGGAACATTTTGATGACAGGGGTTATGGATCATTGTGATGTCAAGGGTCACCGAGCATTGTGATGAAAAGGGTCATGGTGCATTTTGATAACAGGGGTTTTAGTACATTGTGATGTCAGGGGTCATGGAGCAGTGTGATGATAAGGGCATGTAGCATTGTGATGACAGGGGTCATGGAACATTGTGATGACATGGTTGAGGGAGTATTGTGATGACTAGTGATGGAACATTGTGATATCAGTGGTGAGAGAGCATTTTGATGAGAATTGCATGGAGAAATTTGATGAAAAGTTTTATGGAGCATTGTGATGACAAGCTTGTGGAGAATTGTGATGACAAGTGCATGGCATATTGTGATGACATGTGTCATGGAGCATTGTGCTGACAAGCACATGGAGCATTTTGGTGAACTATGGAATGGAGCATTGTGATGACAGAGGCATGACGAATTGGTCTGACAAGTTTCATGGATTATTGTGATGACAGTGGGCATGGCGAATTGTGATGACAAGGGCATGGAGCATTGTGAGGAGAAGTTTGTGGAGTATTGTGAAGACAGGTGTCCGGGAGCATTGTGATGACATATGTTCTGGTCCATTGTGATGAGAATGGCATGGGTAATTGTGATGCCAAGTGTCATGGAGGATTGTGATGTCAAACGTAATGCAGCGTGTGATGACAAGGTCTTGGTGCATTGTGATGACAAGGGCCATTGAGAAGTTTGATGACAAGCTCGTGAAGCATTGTGATGACAAGCGCATGTACCTTGCTATGACAGAGGTCAAGGAGCATTGCGATTACAAATGCATGGAGAAGAGTGATGACAAGAGCATGTAGCATTGTGATGAGAAGTGTTTTGGAGCATTGTGATGACAAGGCCGTGGAGAATTGTGATGACAAGGGACATGGAGCATTGTGAGGACCAGGGCATGGAGCACTGTGATGACAAGAACGTGGAGCATTGTAATGAGAAGTCCATGGATAATAGTGATGACGAGTGTCATGGAGCACTGTAATGGCAAGGGGCATGAAGCATTGTGAGGACAGCTCTCATGGAGCATTGTGATGACAACTGTCATGGAGCTTTCTGATGACAAGCTTGTGGAGTATTGTGATGACAATGGCATGGAGCATTGTGATGGAAAGGGTATGGATCATTGTGATGAAAAAGGCATGGACCCTTTTCATGACAGGATTCAAGGAGTATTCCGAAGACAAGAGTCAGGGAGCATTGTGATGACAAAGGTCATGGAGGATTGAGATGACAAGGGCATGGTGTATTGTGATGACAGGCATCATGGAGCGTTGTGATGACAAGTATTATGGAACATTGTGATCACACGGGTTTGGAGCATTGCGATGACATTGTTCATGGATCATATTGATTTCAAGGAGCATGGATCTTTGTGATGAAAAGGGCATGAAGCAATGTGATCCCATGATTTATGGAGGATTGTGATGACAATGGTAATGGAGGAATATGATGACAAGTGCATGGAGCATTGTGATGAAAAGGTCATGTAACGTTTTGCTGACAAAGGCATGGAGCATTGTGATGACAATTTCCTGGAGCATTTAATGAGAAGACAATGGAGCCATTTGATGACAAGTCTCATAGAGCATTCTCACGAAAAGCGGCATGCAGCATTGTGATTACTGTGGTCTTGGAGCATTGTGATGAACAGGGTATGGAGCATTGTGATGAAAAAGGCATGGAGCTTTGTCATGACAGGGTTCCAAGAGCATATTGAAATCAAGTGTCAGGGACCATTGTGGTGATAAGTGAATTGAGCATGGTGATGCCAAAGCTCATGGAGCATTTTGATGAGAAGACCATGGATAATTTTGATGACGAGTGTCATGGGGCGTTGTGAGGTCAAGTGTTATGGAACATTGTGATCACAAGGGATTGGAGCCTTGTGATGACAGAGGTCATGGAGCATTTTGAGTTCATTCTGATGACAATAGCATGAAGCACTATGATGATGGGCATGGTGCATTGTGATGACAGTGTTCATGGAGAATTGAGATGAAAATGGGCATGGAGCATTGTAGTTACAAGGGTCTTGGAGCTTTGTGAAGAGAAGGGCATGCAGCATTGTGATGAGAAGGCCATGGGGGATTCTGATGACATGCGTCATGGAGCTTTGTGATGACAAGGGCATGGAGCATTGTGATGAGAAGACCATGGATAATGGTGATGACGAGCTTCATGGGGCGTTGTGATGAAAAGTGCTATGGAACATTGTGATCCCAAGGGTTTAGAGCATTGTGATGGCAGATGTCTTGGAGCATTTTGATTTCATTTTGATTACAATAGCGTGAAGCAATATGATGATGGGCATGTTGCATTGTGATGACAAGGTTCATGGAGCATTGAGATGAAAATGGGCATGGAGCATTGTGATCAAAGGGGTCTAGGAGCTTTGTGATGACAGAGGTCATGGATCATTTGGATTTCCTTGTGATGACAATAGCCTGAAGCTTTATGATGATGGGCATGGTCCATTGTGATGACAGGTGTAATGGAGCATTGAGATGAAAAGGTGCATGGCGCATTGTGTTTACAAGGGTATAGGAGCATTTTGATGACAAGAGCATGGAGCATTGTGATGAAAAGTGCTTGGAGCCTTTTCATGATATGTTTCAAGGAGCATTCTGATGACGAGTGTCAGGGAGCATTGTGATGACAAAGATCATGGAGCACTGTGATGACAGGTGTCATGGAGCATTGTGATGAGAAAGTCATGAGCATTGGGCTGAAAATATTCATGGAGTATTGTGGTGACAGGGTTCGTGGATCCTTTTGATGGCAAGGGAATGGAGCAATGTAATGACAAGGTCCTGGAGCATTGTGATGAGAAGACCATGGAGCCTTGTAATGACAAGTCTGATGGAGCAATCTGATGAAAAGGGGCATGGGGCATTGTGATTACAGGGCCCTGGATCATTGTAATGACAAGAGCAAGGAGCTTTGCGATGAGAAGGCCATGGAGCATTCTCATGATTTGTGTCATGGTATTTTGTGATGACAAGGGCATGGACCTTTGTGATTGCAGGCGTCTTGGAGCTTTGTGATGACAAGGGTCATGGAGCCTTGTGAGGAGAAGGCCGTGGGACATTATGATGGCAGGGGTCATGGAGCATTGTTATGACGGGGGTAATGGAACCTTGTGATGAAAAGGGCACGGAACATAGGTCTACAAAATTTCATGGATTATTGCGATGACAGTGGGTATGGAGCATTGTGATGACAAGGGCTCGGAACACTGTGATACATGGGTCATGGAGGATTGTAATGACATGGGCATGGAGCATTGTGATGAGAAGGGCATCGAGAATTGTGATGACAAGCGTCATGGAGCTTTGTGATGACAAGGACATGGAGCAATATGTTGAGACGTTTCAGGGAGCATTGTGATGAAAATGGCATGGAGCATTGTGATGCCAAGGGTCATGGAGCTGTGTGATAACAAATGTCATGGAGGAGTTTGATGACAAGGGCATGGTGCATTGTGATGAGAAGGGCAGGGAGCATTGTGATGACAGGTGTTATGGAACATTGTGATGTCAGGGCTCATGAAGCATTGTGATGATATTGGCATGGAGCATGGTGATGACAGGTGTCATGGAACAGTGTGAGATGCCAAGTGTTTTGAGCATTCTGATGACAAACATCTTGGATCATTGAGATGACAAGGGCATGGAGTAGTGTGATGACAGGCATCATGGAGCATTGTGATGAGTGTGTTATGGAACATTGTGATCACAAGGGTTTGGAGCATAGTGATGACAGAGGTCATGGATCATTTTGATTTCAAGGAGCATGGAACATTGTGATGACAAGGGCATGAAGCAATGTGATCCCAAATTTCAGGGAGGATTGTGATGACAATGATAATGAAGTATTGTAATGAGAATCACATGGAGCACCGTGATGACAAGGTCATGTAGCACTTTGCTGACAAAGGCATGGAGCATTGTGATGACAAGTGTCATGGAACATTGTGATAACAGGGGTCATAGAGCATTAGGATGACAAGAGCATGGACCATTTTGATGAGAAGATTCATGGAGCATTTTGATGACAAGAGCCACAGATCATTGTGTTGTCAGGGGTCATTGAGCGTTCTGATGACAGTGGTCATGGAAGATTGGGCTGAAAATGTTCTTGGAGCATTGTGAACACAAGGGAATGGAGCATTGTGGTGACAATATCGTGGAGCATTGTGATCAGATGACCATGGAGTCTTTTGATGACAAGTCTCATGGAGCAAGCTGATGGAAAGGGGCATGGAGCATTGTGATTACAGTTGTCTTGGAGCATTGTGATGACAAGAGCATGGAGCATTGTGATGAGAAGTCCATGGAACATTCTGATGACCTGCATCATGGAGCTTTGTGATGACAATGTCAAGATGCATTGTGATTACAGGGGTCTTGGAGCCTTGTGATGAAAAGGGCATGGATCATTGTGATGACAAAGGCATGGAGCCTTGTCATGACAGGGTTCAAGGAGCATACTGACGACAAGTGTCAGGGAGCATTGTGATGACAAGTGTCATGGGGCACTGTGATGACAAGCGTCATGGAGCCTTGTGATAACCGGGGTCTTGGAGCATTGTGATGAAATGTGAATGCATCATTGTGATGAAAAAGGCATGGTGCCTTGTCATAATAGGGTTCAAGGAGCACCCTGACGAGAAGTGTCAGGGAGCATTGTGATGAAAAGTGTATTGAGCATTGTGATGACAAAGGTCATGGAGCATTGTGATTAGAAGGCCAAGGAGAATACTGATGACATGCGTCATGGAGCTTCGTGATGACAAGGGCATAGAGCATTTTGATTACATGGGTCTTGGAACATTGAGATGAAAAGGGGCATGGAGCATTGTGATTACAGGGGTAATGGAGCACTGTGATGACAAGTGAATCGAGCATTGTGATGAAAAAGGCATGGATCCTATTCATGACAGGATTCAAGGAGCATTCCGAAGACAAGTGTCAGGGAGCATTGTGATGACAAGTGTATTGAGCATTGTGATGACAAAGGTCAAGGGCATGGAGTATTGTGATGACAGGCATCATGGAGTGTTGTGATGACAAGACTTATGGAACATTGTGATCACACGGGTTTGGAGCATTGCGATGACAGAGTTCATGGATCATATTGATTTCAAGGAGCATGGATCTTTGTGATGACAAGGGCATGAAGCAATGTGATCCCAAGATGCATGGAGGATTGTGATGACAATGGTAATGGAGGAATGTGATGACAAGCGCATGGAGCATTGTGATGAAAAGGTCATGTAGCGTTTTGCTGACAAAGGCATGGAGCATTGTGATGACAAGTGTCATGGAGCACTGTGATGACAAACGTCACGTAGCATTGTGATTACAGGGGTCATGGAGCATTGGGATGACACGGCCCAGGATCATTGTGTTGACAAGTGTTATGGAGAATTTTGATGACAAGAGTCCCGGATCATTGTGTTGTCAGGGGTCATGGAGCGTTGTGATGACAGTGGTCATGGAGCATTTGGATGACAAGTGTCATGGAGCATTGTGATCATAAGGTCATGGAACATTGGGCTGAAAATGTTCATGGAGTATTGTGATGAGAGGTGTCATGGAGCATTGTGATGACAAGGGAATGGAGCATTGTGATGACAATGTCCTGGAGCATTTAATGAGAAGACCATGGAGCCATGTGATAACAAGTCTCATAGAGCATTCTCACGAAAAGCGGCATTGAGCACTGCAATTAATATGGTCTTGGAGCATTGTGATGAACAGGGCATGGAGCATTGTGATGAAAAAGGCATGGAGCCTTGTCAAGACAGTGTTCCAAGATGATATTGACATCAAGTGTCAGGGACCATTGTGATGATAAGTGAATTGAGCATTGTGATGCCAAAGCTCATAGAGCATTGTGATGAGAAGACCATGGATAAATTTGATGACGAGCATCATGGGGTGTTGTGAGGTCAAGTGTTATGGAACATTGTGATCACAAGGCAGTGGAGCCTTGTGATGACAGAGGTCATGGAGCATTTTGAGTTCATTCTGATGACAATAGCATGAAGCACTATGATGATGAGCATGGTGCATTGTGATGACAGTGTTCATTGAGAATTGAGATGAAAAGGGGCATGGAACATTGCAGTTACAAGGGTCTTGGAGCTTTGTGATGAGAAGGGCATGCAACATTGTGATGAGAAGGCCATGAAGGATTCTGATGACATGCGTCATGGAGCTTTGTGATGACAAGGACATGGAGCATTGTGATGAGAAGACCATGGATAATGGTGATGACGAGCTTCATGGGGCGTTGTGATGAAAAGTGTTATGGAACATTGTGATCCCAAGGGTTTAGAGCATTGTGATGGCTGATGTCTTGGAGCATTTTGATTTCATTTTGAAAACAATAGCGTGAAGCAATATGATGATGGGGGTGTTGCATTGTGATGACAAGGTTCATGGAGCATTGAGATGAAAAGAGGCATGGAGCATTGTGATGAAAGGGGTCTAGGAGCTTTGTGATGACAGAGGTCATGGATCATTTTGATTTCCTTGTGATGACAATAGCCTGAAGCTTTATGATGATGGGCATGGTCCATTGTGATGACAGGTGTAATGGAGCATTGAGATGAAAGGGACATGGAGCATTGTGATGAGAAGACCATGGATAATGGTGATGACGAGCGTCATGGGGCGTTGTGATGAAAAGTGTTATGGAACATTGGGATCCCAAGGATTTAGAGCATTGTGATGGCAGATGTCATGGAGCATATTTAATTCATTTTGATTACAATAGCGTGAAGCAATATGATGATGGGCATGTTGAATTGTGATGATAGGGTTCATGGAGTATTTAGATGAAAAGTGGCATGGAGCATTGTGATTACAGGGTTCTTGGAACATTGTGATGACAAGAGCATGGAGCATTGTGATGCCAAAGGTCATGGACCTTTGTGATGACAAATGTCATGTAGCATTTTGATGACAAGGGCATGGTGCATTGTGATGAGTAAGACAGAGAGCAATGTGATGAGAGGGTCATGGAGCAGTTGTATGAAAAGTTTCCTGGAACATTTTGATGACAGTGGTTATGGATCATTGTGATGTCAAGGGTCATCGAGCATTGTGATGAAAAGGGTCATGGTGCATTTTGATGACAGGGCTTATAGTACATTGTGATGTCAGGGGTCATGGAGCAGTGTGATGATAAGGGCATGTAGCATTGTGATGACAGGGGTCATGGAACATTGTGATGACATGGTTAAGGGAGTATTGTGATGACTAGTGATGGAACATTGTGATATCAGTGGTGAGAGAGCATTTTGATGAGAATTGCATGGAGAAATTTGATGAAAAGGTTTATGGAGCATTGTGATGACAAGCTTGTGGAGAATTGTGATGACAAGTGCATGGCATATTGTGATGACATGTGTCATGGAGCATTGTGCTGACAAGCACATGGAGCATTTTGGTGAACAATGGCATGGAGCATTGTGATGACAGAGGCATGACGAATTGGTCTGACAAGTTTCATGGATTATTGTGATGACAGTGGGCATGGCGAATTGTGATGACAAGGGCATGGAGCATTGTGAGGACAAGTTTGTGGAGTATTGTGAAGACAGGTGTCTGGAAGCATTGTGATGACATATGTTCTGGTCCATTGTGATGAGAATGGCATGGGTAATTGTGATGCCAAGTGTCATGGAGGATTGTGATGTCAAACGTAATGCAGCGTGTGATGACAAGGTCTTGGTGCATTGTGATGACAAGGGCCATTGAGAAGTTTGATGACAAGGTCGTGAAGCATTGTGATGACAAGCGCATGTACCTTGCTATGACAGAGGTCAAGGAGCATTGCAATTACAAATGCATGGAGAAGAGTGATGACAAGAGCATGTAGCATTGTGATGAGAAGTGTTTTGGAGCATTGTGATGACAAGGCCGTGGAGAATTGTGATGACAAGGGACATGGAGCATTGTGAGGACCAGGGCATGGAGCACTGTGATGACAAGAAAGTGGAGCATTGTAATGAGAAGTCCATGGATAATAGTGATGACGAGTGTCATGGAGCACTGTAATGGCAAGGGGCATGAAGCATTGTGAGGACAGCTCTCATGGAGCATTGTGATGACAACTGTCATGGAGCTTTCTGATGACAAGCTTGTGGAGTATTGTGATGACAATGGCATGGAGCATTGTGATGGAAAGGGTATGGATCATTGTGATGAAAAAGGCATGGACCCTTTTCATGACAGGATTCAAGGAGTATTCCGAAGACAAGAGTCAGGGAGCATTGTGATGACAAAGGTCATGGAGCATTGAGATGACAAGGGCATGGTGTATTGTGATGACAGGCAACATGGAGCATTGTGATGACAAGTATTATGGAACATTGTGATCACACGGGTTTGGAGCATTGCGATGACATTGTTCATGGATCATATTGATTTCAAGGAGCATGGATCTTTGTGATGAAAAGGGCATGAAGCAATGTGATCCCATGATTTATGGAGGATTGTGATGACAATGGTAATGGAGGAATATGATGACAAGCGCATGGAGCATTGTGATGAAAAGGTCATGTAACGTTTTGCTGACAAAGGCATGGAGCATTGTGATGACAATTTCCTGGAGCATTTAATGAGAAGACAATGGAGCCATTTGATGACAAGTCTCATAGAGCATTCTCACGAAAAGCGGCATGCAGCATTGTGGTTACTGTGGTCTTGGAGCATTGTGATGAACAGGGTATGGAGCATTGTGATGAAAAAGGCATGGAGCTTTGTCATGACAGGGTTCCAAGAGCATATTGAAATCAAGTGTCAGGGACCATTGTGGTGATAAGTGAATTGAGCATGGTGATGCCAAAGCTCATGGAGCATTGTGATGAGAAGACCATGGATAATTTTGATGACGAGTGTCATGGGGCATTGTGAGTTCAAGTGTTATGGAACATTGTGATCACAAGGGATTGGAGCCTTGTGATGACAGAGGTCATGGAGCATTTTGAGTTCATTCTGATGACAATAGCATGAAGCACTATGATGATGGGCATGGTGCATTGTGATGACAGTGTTCATGGAGAATTGAGATGAAAAGGGGCATGGAGCATTGTAGTTACAAGGGTCTTGGAGCTTTGTGAAGAGAAGGGCATGCAGCATTGTGATGAGAAGGCCATGGGGGATTCTGATGACATGCGTCATGGAGCTTTGTGATTTCAAGGGCATGGAGCATTGTGATGAGAAGACCATGGATAATGGTGATGACGAGCTTCATGGGGAGTTTTGATGAAAAGTGCTATGGAACATTGTGATCCCAAGGGTTTAGAGCATTGTGATGGCAGATGTCTTGGAGCATTTTGATTTCATTTTGATTACAATAGCATGAAGCAATATGATGATGGGCATGTTGCATTGTGATGACAAGGTTCATGGAGCATTGAGATGAAAATGGGCATGGAGCATTGTGATCAAAGGGGTCTAGGAGCTTTGTGATGACAGATGTCATGGATCATTTTGATTTCCTTGTGATGACAATAGCCTGAAGCTTTATGATGATGGGCATGGTCCATTGTGATGACAGGTGTAATCGAGCATTGAGATGAAAAGGGGCATGGAGCATTGTTTTTACAGGGGTATAGGAGCATTGTGATGACAAGAGCATGGAGCATTGTGATGAAAAGTGCTTGGAGCCTTTTCATGACACGTTTCAAGGAGCATTCTGATGACGAGTGTCAGGGAGCATTGTGATGACAAAGATCATGGAGCACTGTGATGACAGGTGTCATGGAGCATTGTGATGAGAAAGTCATGAGCATTGGGCTGAAAATATTCATGGAGTATTGTGGTGACAGGGTTCGTGGATCATTTTGATGGCAAGGGAATGGAACAATGTAATGACAAGGTCCTGGAGCATTGTGATGAGAAGACCATGGAGCCTTGTGATGACAAGTCTGATGGAGCATTCTGATGAAAAGGGGCATGGGGCATTGTGATTACAGGGCCCTGGATCATTGTAATGACAAGAGCAAGGAGCTTTGTGATGAGAAGGCCATGGAGCATTCTCATGATTTGTGTCATGGTATTTTGTGATGACAAGGGCATGGACCATTGTGATTGCAGGCGTCTTGGAGCTTTGTGATGACAAGGGTCATGGAGCCTTGTGAGGAGAAGGCCGTGGGACATTATGATGGCAGGGGTCATGGAGCATTGTTATGACGGGGGTAATGGAACCTTGTGATGAAAAGGGCACGGAATATAGGTCTATAAAATTTCATGGATTATTGGGATGACAGTGGGTATGGAGCATTGTGATGACAAGGGCTCAGAACACTGTGATACATGGGTCATGGAGGATTGTAATGATATGGGCATGGAACATTGTGATGAGAAGGGCATCGAGAATTGTGATGACAAGCGTCATGGAGCTTTGTGATGACAAGGACATGGAGCAATATGTTGAGACGTTTCAGGGAGCATTGTGATGACAATGGCATGGAGCATTGTGATGCCAAGGGTCATGGAGATGTGTGATAACAAATGTCATGGAGGAGTTTGATGACAAGGGCATGGTGCATTGTGATGAGAAGGGCAGGGAGCATTGTGATGACAGGTGTTATGGAACATTGTGATGTCAGGGCTCATGAAGCATTGTGATGATATGGGCATGGAGCATGGTGATGACAGGTGTCATGGAAGAGTGTGAGATGCCAAGTGTTTTGAGCATTGTGATGACACACATCTTGGATCATTGAGAAGACAAGGGCATGGAGTAGTGTGATGACAGGCATCATGGAGCATTGTGATGAGTGTGTTATGGAACATTGTGATCACAAGGGTTTGGAGCATAGTGATGACAGAGGTCATGAATCATGTTGATTTCAAGGAGCATGGAACATTGTGATGACAAGGGCATGAAGCAATGTGATCCCAAGTTTCAGGGAGGATTGTGATGACAATGGTAATGGAGTATTGTGATGAGAATCACATGGAGCACCGTGATGACAGGGTCATGTAGCATTTTGCTGACAAAGGCATGGAGCATTGTGATGACAAGTGTCATGGAACATTGTGATAACAGGGGTCATAGAGCATTAGGATGACAAGAGCATGGACCATTTTGATGAGAAGAGTCATGGAGCATTTTGATGACAAGAGCCACAGATCATTGTGTTGTCAGGGGTCATTGAGCGTTCTGATGACAGTGGTCATGGAAGATTGGGCTGAAAATGTTCTTGGAGCATTGTGAACACAAGGGAATGGAGCATTGTGGTGACAATATCGTGGAGCATTGTGATGAGATGACCATGGAGTCTTTTGATGACAAGTCTCATGGAGCAAGCTGATGGAAAGGGGCATGGAGCATTGTGATTACAGTTGTCTTGGAGCATTGTGATGACAAGAGCATGGAGCATTGTGATGAGAAGTCCATGGAACATTCTGATGACCTGCATCATGGAGCTTTGTGATGACAATGTCAAGATGCATTGTGATTACAGGGGTCTTGGAGCCTTGTGATGAAAAGGGCATGGATCATTGTGATGACAAGGGCATGGAGCCTTGTCATGACAGGGTTCAAGGAGCATACTGACGACAAGTGTCAGGGAGCATTGTGATGACAAGTGTCATGGAGCACTGTGATGACAAGCGTCATGGAGCCTTGTGATAACCGGGGTCTTGGAGCATTGTGATGAAAAGTGAATGCATCATTGTGATGAAAAAGGCATGGTGCCTTGTCATGATAGGGTTCAAGGAGCACCCTGACGAGAAGTGTCAGGGAGCATTGTGATGAAAAGTGTATTGAGCATTGTGATGACAAAGGTCATGGAGCATTGTGATGAGAAGTCCATGGATAATTGGAATGACGAGTGTCATGGGCTGTTGTGATGACAAGTGTTATGGAACATTGTGATCACAAGGGTTTGAGGCATAGTGATGACAGAGGTCATGGAGCATTTTGATTTCCTTGTGATGACAAAATTATGAAGCATTATGATGAAGGGCATGGTGCATTGTGATGATAGCGTTCATGGAGCTCTGAGATGAAAAGTGTCATGGAGCATTGTTATGACAGGGGTCTTGGAGCATTGTGATGACAAGGGCATGGAGCATTGTGATGAGAAGGCCAAGGAGAATACTGATGTCATGCGTCATGGAGCTTCGTGATGACAAGGGCATAGAGCATTTTGATTACATGGGTCTTGGAACATTGAGATGAAAAGGGGCATGGAGCATTGTGATTACAGGGGTAATGGAGCACTGTGATGACAAGTGAATCGAGCATTGTGATGAAAAAGGCATGGATCCTATTCATGACAGGATTCAAGGAGCATTCCGAAGACAAGTGTCAGGGAGCATTGTGATGACAAGTGTATTGAGCATTGTGATGACAAAGGTCATGGAGCATTGAGATGACAGGGGCATGGAGTATTGTGATGACAAGCATCATGGAGTGTTGTGATGACAAGACTTATGGAACATTGTGATCACACGGTTTTGGAGCATTGCGATGACAGAGTTCATGGATCATATTGATTTCAAGGAGCATGGATCTTTGTGATGACAAGGGCATGAAGCAATGTGATCCCAAGATGCATGGAGGATTGTGATGACAATGGTAATGGAGGAATGTGATGACAAGCGCATGGAGCATTGTGATGAAAAGGTCATGTACCGTTTTGCTGACAAAGGCATGGAGCATTGTGATGACAAGTGTCATGGAGCACTGTGATGACAAATGTCACGTAGCATTGTGATTACAGGGGTCATGGAGCATTGGGATGACACGGCCCAGGATCATTGTGTTGACAAGTGTTATGGAGAATTTTGATGACAAGAGTCCCGGATCATTGTGTTGTCAGGGGTCATGGAGCGTTGTGATGACAGTGGTCATGGAGCATTTGGATGACAAGTGTCATAGAGCATTGTGATCATAAGGTCATGGAGCATTGGACTGAACATGTTCATGGAGTATTGTGTTGAGAGGTGTCATGGAGCATTGTGATGACAAGGGAATGGAGCATTGTGATGACAATGTCCTGGAGCATTTAATGAGAAGACCATGGAGCCATGTGATAACAAGTCTCATAGAGCATTCTCACGAAAAGCGGCATGGAGCACTGTAATTACTGTGGTCTTGGAGCATTGTGATGAACAGGGCATGGAGCATTGTGATGAAAAAGGCATGGAGCCTTGTCATGACAGTGTTCCAAGAGGATATTGACATCAAGTGTCAGGGACCATTGTGATGACAAGTGAATTGACCATTGTGATGCCAAAGCTCATAGAGCATTGTGATGAGAAGACCATGGATAAATTTGATGACGAGCATCATGGGGTGTTGTGAGGTCAAGTGTTATGGAACATTGTGATCACAAGGGAGTGGAGCCTTGTGATGACAGAGGTCATGGAGCATTTTGAGTTCATTCTGATGACAATAGCATGAAGCACTATGATGATGGGCATGGTGCATTGTGATGACAGTGTTCATGGAGAATTGAGATGAAAAGGGGCATGGAGCATTGTAGTTACAATGGTCTTGAAGCTTTGTGATTAGAAGGGCATGCCACATTGTGATGAGAAGGCCATGAAGGATTCTGATGACATGCGTCATGGAGCTTTGTGATGACAAGGGCATGGAGCATTTTGATGAGAAGACCATGGATAATGGTGATGACGAGTTTCATGGGGCGTTGTGATGAAAAGTGTTATGGAACATTGTGATCCCAAGGGTTTAGAGCATTGTGATGGCTGATGTCTTGGAGCATTTTGATTTCATTTTGAAAACAATAGCGTGAAGCAATATGATGATGGGCGTGTTGCATTGTGATGACAAGGTTCATGGAGCATTGAGATGAAAAGAGGCATGGAGCATTGTGATGAAAGGAGTCTAGGAGCTTTGTGATGACAGAGGTCATGGATCATTTTGATTTCCTTGTGATGACAATAGCCTGAAGCTTTATGATGATGGGCATGGTCCATTGTGATGACAGGTGTAATGGAGCATTGAGATGAAAGGGACATGGAGCATTGTGATGAGAAGACCATGGATAATGGTGATGACAAGCGTCATGGGGCGTTGTGATGAAAAGTGTTATGGAACATTGGGATCCCAAGGATTTAGAGCATTGTGATGGCAGATGTCATGGAGCATATTTAATTCATTTTGATTACAATAGCGTGAAGCAATATGATGATGGGCATGTTGCATTGTGATGATAGGGTTCATGGAGCATTTAGATGAAAAGTGGCATGGAGCATTGTGATTACAGGGTTCTTGGAACATTGTGATGACAAGAGCATGGAGCATTGTGATGCCAAAGGTCATGGACCTTTGTGATGACAAATGTCATGTAGCATTTTGATGACAAGGGCATGGTGCATTGTGATGAGTAGGACAGAGAGCAATGTGATGAGAGGGTCATGGAGCAGTTGGATGAAAAGTTTCCTGGAACATTTTGATGACAGGGGTTATGGATCATTGTGATGTCAAGGGTCACCGAGCATTGTGATGAAAAGGGTCATGGTGCATTTTGATAACAGGGGTTATAGTACATTGTGATGTCAGGGGTCATGGAGCAGTGTGATGATAAGGGCATGTAGCATTGTGATGACAGGGGTCATGGAACATTGTGATGACATGGTTGAGGGAGTATTGTGATGACTAGTGATGGAACATTGTGATATCATTGGTGAGAGAGCATTTTGATGAGAATTGCATGGAGAAATTTGATGAAAAGGTTTATGGAGCATTGTGATGACAAGCTTGTGGAGAATTGTGATGACAAGTGCATGGCATATTGTGATGACATGTGTCATGGAGCATTGTGCTGACAAGCACATGGAGCATTTTGGTGAACTATGGCATGGAGCATTGTGATGACAGAGGCATGACGAATTGGTCTGACAAGTTTCATGGATTATTGTGATGACAGTGGGCATGGCGAATTGTGATGACAAGGGCATGGAGCATTGTGAGGACAAGTTTGTGGAGTATTGTGAAGACAGGTGTCTGGAAGCATTGTGATGACATATGTTCTGGTCCATTGTGATGAGAATGGCATGGGTAATTGTGATGCCAAGTGTCATGGAGGATTGTGATGTCAAACGTAATGCAGCGTGTGATGACAAGGTCTTGGTGCATTGTGATGACAAGGGCCATTGAGAAGTTTGATGAATAGGTCGTGAAGCATTGTGATGACAAGCGCATGTACCTTGCTATGACAGAGGTCAAGGAGCATTGCAATTACAAATGCATGGAGAAGAGTGATGACAAGAGCATGTAGCATTGTGATGAGAAGTGTTTTGGAGCATTGTGATGACAAGGCCGTGGAGAATTGTGATGACAAGGGACATGGAGCATTGTGAGGACCAGGGCATGGAGCACTGTGATGACAAGAACGTGGAGCATTGTAATGAGAAGTCCATGGATAATAGTGATGACGAGTGTCATGGAGCACTGTAATGGCAAGGGGCATGAAGCATTGTGAGGACAGCTCTCATGGAGCATTGTGATGACAACCGTCATGGAGCTTTCTGATGACAAGCTTGTGGAGTATTGTGATGACAATGGCATGGAGCATTGTGATGGAAAGGGTATGGATCATTGTGATGAAAAAGGCATGGACCCTTTTCATGACAGGATTCAAGGAGTATTCCGAAGACAAGAGTCAGGGAGCATTGTGATGACAAAGGTCATGGAGCATTGAGATGACAAGGGCATGGTGTATTGTGATGACAGGCATCATGGAGCGTTGTGATGACAAGTATTATGGAACATTGTGATCACACGGGTTTGGAGCATTGCGATGACATTGTTCATGGATCATATTGATTTCAAGGAGCATGGATCTTTGTGATGAAAAGGGCATGAAGCAATGTGATCCCATGATTTATGGAGGATTGTGATGACAATGGTAATGGAGGAATATGATGACAAGCGCATGGAGCATTGTGATGAAAAGGTCATGTAACGTTTTGCTGACAAAGGCATGGAGCATTGTGATGACAATTTCCTGGAGCATTTAATGAGAAGACAATGGAGCCATTTGATGACAAGTCTCATAGAGCATTCTCACGAAAAGCGGCATGCAGCATTGTGATGACTGTGGTCTTGGAGCATTGTGATGAACAGGGTATGGAGCATTGTGATGAAAAAGGCATGGAGCTTTGTCATGACAGGGTTCCAAGAGCATATTGAAATCAAGTGTCAGGGACCATTGTGGTGATAAGTGAATTGAGCATGGTGATGCCAAAGCTCATGGAGCATTGTGATGAGAAGACCATGGATAATTTTGATGACGAGTGTCATGGGGCATTGTGAGTTCAAGTGTTATGGAACATTGTGATCACAAGGGATTGGAGCCTTGTGATGACAGAGGTCATGGAGCATTTTGAGTTCATTCTGATGACAATAGCATGAAGCACTATGATGATGGGCATGGTGCATTGTGATGACAGTGTTCATGGAGAATTGAGATGAAAAGGGGCATGGAGCATTGTAGTTACAAGGGTCTTGGAGCTTTGTGAAGAGAAGGGCATGCAGCATTGAGATGAGAAGGCCATGGGGGATTCTGATGACATGCGTCATGGAGCTTTGTGATTTCAAGGGCATGGAGCATTGTGATGAGAAGACCATGGATAATGGTGATGACGAGCTTTATGGGGAGTTGTGATGAAAAGTGCTATGGAACATTGTGATCCCAAGGGTTTAGAGCATTGTGATGGCAGATGTCTTGGAGCATTTTGATTTCATTTTGATTACAATAGCGTGAAGCAATATGATGATGGGCATGTTGCATTGTGATGACAAGGTTCATGGAGCATTGAGATGAAAATGGGCATGGAGCATTGTGATCAAAGGGGTCTAGGAGCTTTGTGATGACAGATGTCATGGATCATTTTGATTTCCTTGTGATGACAATAGCCTGAAGCTTTATGATGATGGGCATGGTCCATTGTGATGACAGGTGTAATCGAGCATTGAGATGAAAAGGGGCATGGAGCATTGTTTTTACAGGGGTATAGGAGCATTGTGATGACAAGAGCATGGAGCATTGTGATGAAAAGTGCTTGGAGCCTTTTCATGACACGTTTCAAGGAGCATTCTGATGACGAGTGTCAGGGAGCATTGTGATGACAAAGATCATGGAGCACTGTGATGACAGGTGTCATGGAGCATTGTGATGAGAAAGTCATGAGCATTGGGCTGAAAATATTCATGGAGTATTGTGGTGACAGGGTTCGTGGATCCTTTTGATGGCAAGGGAATGGAACAATGTAATGACAAGGTCCTGGAGCATTGTGATGAGAAGACCATGGAGCCTTGTGATGACAAGTCTGATGGAGCATTCTGATGAAAAGGGGCATGGGGCATTGTGATTACAGGGCCCTGGATCATTGTAATGACAAGAGCAAGGAGCTTTGTGATGAGAAGGCTATGGAGCATTCTCATGATTTGTGTCATGGTATTTTGTGATGACAAGGGCATGGACCATTGTGATTGCAGGCGTCTTGGAGCTTTGTGATGACAAGGGTCATGGAGCCTTGTGAGGAGAAGGCCGTGGGACATTATGATGGCGGGGGTCATGGAGCATTGTTATGACGGGGGTAATGGAACCTTGTGATGAAAAGGGCACGGAATATAGGTCTATAAAATTTCATGGATTATTGGGATGACAGTGGGTATGGAGCATTGTGATGACAAGGGCTCAGAACACTGTGATACATGGGTCATGGAGGATTGTAATGATATGGGCATGGAACATTGTGATGAGAAGGGCATCGAGAATTGTGATGACAAGCGTCATGGAGCTTTGTGATGACAAGGACATGGAGCAATATGTTGAGACGTTTCAGGGAGCATTGTGATGACAATGGCATGGAGCATTGTGATGCCAAGGGTCATGGAGCTGTGTGATAACAAATGTCATGGAGGAGTTTGATGACAAGGGCATGGTGCATTGTGATGAGAAGGGCAGGGAGCATTGTGATGACAGGTGTTATGGAACATTGTGATGTCAGGGCTCATGAAGCATTGTGATGATATGGGCATGGAGCATGGTGATTACAGGTGTCATGGAAGAGTGTGAGATGCCAAGTGTTTTGAGCATTGTGATGACACACATCTTGGATCATTGAGAAGACAAGGGCATGGAGTAGTGTGATGACAGGCATCATGGAGCATTGTGATGAGTGTGTTATGGAACATTGTGATCACAAAGGTTTGGAGCATAGTGATGACAGAGGTCATGAATCATGTTGATTTCAAGGAGCATGGAACATTGTGATGACAAGGGCATGAAGCAATGTGATCCCAAGTTTCAGGGAGGATTGTGATGACAATGGTAATGGAGTATTGTGATGAGAATCACATGGAACACCGTGATGACAGGGTCATGTAGCATTTTGCTGACAAAGGCATGGAGCATTGTGATGACAAGTGTCATGGAACATTGTGATAACAGGGGTCATAGAGCATTAGGATGACAAGAGCATGGACCATTTTGATGAGAAGAGTCATGGAGCATTTTGATGACAAGAGCCACAGATCATTGTGTTGTCAGGGGTCATTGAGCGTTCTGATGACAGTGGTCATGGAAGATTGGGCTGAAAATGTTCTTGGAGCATTGTGAACACAAGGGAATGGAGCATTGTGGTGACAATATCGTGGAGCATTGTGATGAGATGACCATGGAGTCTTTTGATGACAAGTCTCATGGAGCAAGCTGATGGAAAGGGGCATGGAGCATTGTGATTACAGTTGTCTTGGAGCATTGTGATGACAAGAGCATGGAGCATTGTGATGAGAAGTCCATGGAACATTCTGATGACCTGCATCATGGAGCTTTGTGATGACAATGTCAAGATGCATTGTGATTACAGGGGTCTTGGAGCCTTGTGATGAAAAGGGCATGGATCATTGTGATGACAAGGGCATGGAGCCTTGTCATGACAGGGTTCAAGGAGCATACTGACGACAAGTGTCAGGGAGCATTGTGATGACAAGTGTCATGGAGCACTGTGATGACAAGCGTCATGGAGCCTTGTGATAACCGGGGTCTTGGAGCATTGTGATGAAAAGTGAATGCATCATTGTGATGAAAAAGGCATGGTGCCTTGTCATGATAGGGTTCAAGGAGCACCCTGACGAGAAGTGTCAGGGAGCATTGTGATGAAAAGTGTATTGAGCATTGTGATGACAAAGGTCATGGAGCATTGTGATGAGAAGTCCATGGATAATTGGAATGACGAGTGTCATGGGCTGTTGTGATGACAAGTGTTATGGAACATTGTGATCACAAGGGTTTGAGGCATAGTGATGACAGAGGTCATGGAGCATTTTGATTTCCTTGTGATGACAAAATTATGAAGCATTATGATGAAGGGCATGGTGCATTGTGATGATAGCGTTCATGGAGCTCTGAGATGAAAAGTGTCATGGAGCATTGTTATGACAGGGGTCTTGGAGCATTGTGATGACAAGGGCATGGAGCATTGTGATGAGAAGGCCAAGGAGAATACTGATGACATGCGTCATGGAGCTTCGTGATGACAAGGGCATAGAGCATTTTGATTACATGGGTCTTGGAACATTGAGATGAAAAGGGGCATGAAGCATTGTGATTACAGGGGTAATGGAGCACTGTGATGACAAGTGAATCGAGCATTGTGATGAAAAAGGCATGGATCCTATTCATGACAGGATTCAAGGAGCATTCCGAAGACAAGTGTCAGGGAGCATTGTGATGACAAGTGTATTGAGCATTGTGATGACAAAGGTCATGGAGCATTGAGATGACAGGGGCATGGAGTATTGTGATGACAAGCATCATGGAGTGTTGTGATGACAAGACTTATGGAACATTGTGATCACACGGTTTTGGAGCATTGCGATGACAGAGTTCATGGATCATATTGATTTCAAGGAGCATGGATCTTTGTGATGACAAGGGCATGAAGCAATGTGATCCCAAGATGCATGGAGGATTGTGATGACAATGGTAATGGAGGAATGTGATGACAAGCGCATGGAGCATTGTGATGAAAAGGTCATGTAGCGTTTTGCTGACAAAGGCATGGAGCATTGTGATGACAAGTGTCATGGAGCACTGTGATGACAAACGTCACGTAGCATTGTGATTACAGGGGTCATGGAGCATTGGGATGACACGGCCCAGGATCATTGTGTTGACAAGTGTTATGGAGAATTTTGATGACAAGAGTCCCGGATCATTGTGTTGTCAGGGGTCATGGAGCGTTGTGATGACAGTGGTCATGGAGCATTTGGATGACAAGTGTCATAGAGCATTGTGATCATAAGGTCATGGAGCATTGGACTGAACATGTTCATGGAGTATTGTGTTGAGAGGTGTCATGGAGCATTGTGATGACAAGGGAATGGAGCATTGTGATGACAATGTCCTGGAGCATTTAATGAGAAGACCATGGAGCCATGTGATAACAAGTCTCATAGAGCATTCTCACGAAAAGCGGCATGGAGCACTGTAATTACTGTGGTCTTGGAGCATTGTGATGAACAGGGCATGGAGCATTGTGATGAAAAAGGCATGGAGCCTTGTCATGACAGTGTTCCAAGAGGATATTGACATCAAGTGTCAGGGACCATTGTGATGACAAGTGAATTGACCATTGTGATGCCAAAGCTCATAGAGCATTGTGATGAGAAGACCATGGATAAATTTGATGACGAGCATCATGGGGTGTTGTGAGGTCAAGTGTTATGGAACATTGTGATCACAAGGGAGTTGAGCCTTGTGATGACAGAGGTCATGGAGCATTTTGAGTTCATTCTGATGACAATAGCATGAAGCACTATGATGATGGGCATGGTGCATTGTGATGACAGTGTTCATGGAGAATTGAGATGAAAAGGGGCATGGAGCATTGTAGTTACAAGGGTCTTGAAGCTTTGTGATTAGAAGGGCATGCAACATTGTGATGAGAAGGCCATGAAGGATTCTGATGACATGCATCATGGAGCTTTGTGATGACAAGGGCATGGAGCATTTTGATGAGAAGACCATGGATAATGGTGATGACGAGTTTCATGGGGCGTTGTGATGAAAAGTGTTATGGAACATTGTGATCCCAAGGGTTTAGAGCATTGTGATGGCTGATGTCTTGGAGCATTTTGATTTCATTTTGAAAACAATAGCGTGAAGCAATATGATGATGGGCGTGTTGCATTGTGATGACAAGGTTCATGGAGCATTGAGATGAAAAGAGGCATGGAGCATTGTGATGAAAGGAGTCTAGGAGCTTTGTGATGACAGAGGTCATGGATCATTTGGATTTCCTTGTGATGACAATAGCCTGAAGCTTTATGATGATGGGCATGGTCCATTGTGATGACAGGTGTAATGGAGCATTGAGATGAAAGGGACATGGAGCATTGTGATGAGAAGACCATGGATAATGGTGATGACGAGCGTCATCGGGCGTTGTGATGAAAAGTGTTATGGAACATTGGGATCCCAAGGATTTAGAGTATTGTGGTGGCAGATGTCATGGAGCATATTTAATTCATTTTGATTACAATAGCGTGAAGCAATATGATGATGGGCATGTTGCATTGTGATGATAGGGTTCATGGAGCATTTAGATGAAAAGTGGCATGGAGCATTGTGATTACAGGGTTCTTGGAACATTGTGATGACAAGAGCATGGAGCATTGTGATGCCAAAGGTCATGGACCTTTGTGATGACAAATGTCATGTAGCATTTTGATGACAAGGGCATGGTGCATTGTGATGAGTAGGACAGAGAGCAATGTGATGAGAGGGTCATGGAGCAGTTGGATGAAAAGTTTCCTGGAACATTTTGATGACAGGGGTTATGGATCATTGTGATGTCAAGGGTCACCGAGCATTGTGATGAAAAGGGTCATGGTGCATTTTGATGACACGGCTTATAGTACATTGTGATGTCAGGGGTCATGGAGCAGTGTGATGATAAGGGCATGTAGCATTGTGATGACAGGGGTCATGGAACATTGTGAGGACATGGTTGAGGGAGTATTGTGATGACTAGTGATGGAACATTGTGATATCAGTGGTGAGAGAGCATTTTGATGAGAATTGCATGGAGAAATTTGATGAAAAGGTTTATGGAGCATTGTGATGACAAGCTTGTGGAGAATTGTGATGACAAGTGCATGACATATTGTGATGACATGTGTCATGGAGCATTGTGCTGACAAGCACATGGAGCATTTTGGTGAACTATGGCATGGAGCATTGTGATGACAGAGGCATGACGAATTGGTCTGACAAGTTTCATGGATTATTGTGATGACAGTGGGCATGGCGAATTGTGATGACAAGGGCATGGAGCATTGTGAGGACAAGTTTGTGGAGTATTGTGAAGACAGGTGTCTGGAAGCATTGTGATGACATATGTTCTGGTCCATTGTGATGAGAATGGCATGGGTAATTGTGATGCCAAGTGTCATGGAGGATTGTGATGTCAAACGTAATGCAGCGTGTGATGACAAGGTCTTGGTGCATTGTGATGACAAGGGCCATTGAGAAGTTTGATGACAAGGTCGTGAAGCATTGTGATGACAAGCGCATGTACCTTGCTATGACAGAGGTCAAGGAGCATTGCAATTACAAATGCATGGAAAAGAGTGATGACAAGAGCATGTAGCATTGTGATGAGAAGTGTTTTGGAGCATTGTGATGACAAGGCCGTGGAGAATTGTGATGACAAGGGACAAGGAGCATTGTGAGGACCAGGGCATGGAGCACTGTGATGACAAGAACGTGGAGCATTGTAATGAGAAGTCCATGGATAATAGTGATGACGAGTGTCATGGAGCACTGTAATGGCAAGGGGCATGAAGCATTGTGAGGACAGCTCTCATGGAGCATTGTGATGACAACTGTCATGGAGCTTTCTGATGACAAGCTTGTGGAGTATTGTGATGACAATGGCATGGAGCATTGTGATGGAAAGGGTATGGATCATTGTGATGAAAAAGGCATGGACCCTTTTCATGACAGGATTCAAGGAGTATTCCGAAGACAAGAGTCAGGGAGCATTGTGATGACAAAGGTCATGGAGCATTGAGATGACAAGGGCATGGTGTATTGTGATGACAGGCATCATGGAGCGTTGTGATGACAAGTATTATGGAACATTGTGATCACACGGGTTTGGAGCATTGCGATGACATTGTTCATGGATCATATTGATTTCAAGGAGCATGGATCTTTGTGATGAAAAGGGCATGAAGCAATGTGATCCCATGATTTATGGAGGATTGTGATGACAATGGTAATGGAGGAATATGATGACAAGCGCATGGAGCATTGTGATGAAAAGGTCATGTAACGTTTTGCTGACAAAGGCATGGAGCATTGTGATGACAATTTCCTGGAGCATTTAATGAGAAGACAATGGAGCCATTTGATGACAAGTCTCATAGAGCATTCTCACGAAAAGCGGCATGCAGCATTGTGATGACTGTGGTCTTGGAGCATTGTGATGAACAGGGTATGGAGCATTGTGATGAAAAAGGCATGGAGCTTTGTCATGACAGGGTTCCAAGAGCATATTGAAATCAAGTGTCAGGGACCATTGTGGTGATAAGTGAATTGAGCATGGTGATGCCAAAGCTCATGGAGCATTATGATGAGAAGACCATGGATAATTTTGATGACGAGTGTCATGGGGCATTGTGAGTTCAAGTGTTATGGAACATTGTGATCACAAGGGATTGGAGCCTTGTGATGACAGAGGTCATGGAGCATTTTGAGTTCATTCTGATGACAATAGCATGAAGCACTATGATGATGGGCATGGTGCATTGTGATGACAGTGTTCATGGAGAATTGAGATGAAAAGGGGCATGGAGCATTGTAGTTACAAGGGTCTTGGAGCTTTGTGAAGAGAAGGGCATGCAGCATTGTGATGAGAAGGCCATGGGGGATTCTGATGACATGCGTCATGGAGCTTTGTGATTTCAAGGGCATGGAGCATTGTGATGAGAAGACCATGGATAATGGTGATGACGAGCTTCATGGGGAGTTGTGATGAAAAGTGCTATGGAACATTGTGATCCCAAGGGTTTAGAGCATTGTGATGGCAGATGTCTTGGAGCATTTTGATTTCATTTTGATTACAATAGCGTGAAGCAATATGATGATGGGCATTTTGCATTGTGATGACAAGGTTCATGGAGCATTGAGATGAAAATGGGCATGGAGCATAGTGATCAAAGGGGTCTAGGAGCTTTGTGATGACAGATGTCATGGATCATTTTGATTTCCTTGTGATGACAATAGCCTGAAGCTTTATGATGATGGGCATGGTCCATTGTGATGACAGGTGTAATCGAGCATTGAGATGAAAAGGGGCATGGAGCATTGTTTTTACAGGGGTATAGGAGCATTGTGATGACAAGAGCATGGAGCATTGTGATGAAAAGTGCTTGGAGCCTTTTCATGACACGTTTCAAGGAGCATTCTGATGACGAGTGTCAGGGAGCATTGTGATGACAAAGATCATGGAGCACTGTGATGACAGGTGTCATGGAGCATTGTGATGAGAAAGTCATGAGCATTGGGCTGAAAATATTCATGGAGTATTGTGGTGACAGGGTTCGTGGATCCTTTTGATGGCAAGGGAATGGAACAATGTAATGACAAGGTCCTGGAGCATTGTGATGAGAAGACCATGGAGCCTTGTGATGACAAGTCTGATGGAGCATTCTGATGAAAAGGGGCATGGGGCATTGTGATTACAGGGCCCTGGATCATTGTAATGACAAGAGCAAGGAGCTTTGTGATGAGAAGGCCATGGAGCATTCTCATGATTTGTGTCATGGTATTTTGTGATGACAAGGGCATGGACCATTGTGATTGCAGGCGTCTTGGAGCTTTGTGATGACAAGGGTCATGGAGCCTTGTGAGGAGAAGGCCGTGGGACATAATGATGGCAGGGGTCATGGAGCATTGTTATGACGGGGGTAATGGAACCTTGTGATGAAAAGGGCACGGAATATAGGTCTATAATATTTCATGGATTATTGGGATGACAGTGGGTATGGAGCATTGTGATGACAAGGGCTCAGAACACTGTGATACATGGGTCATGGAGGATTGTAATGATATGGGCATGGAACATTGTGATGAGAAGGGCATCGAGAATTGTGATGACAAGCGTCATGGAGCTTTGTGATGACAAGGACATGGAGCAATATGTTGAGACGTTTCAGGGAGCATTGTGATGACAATGGCATGGAGCATTGTGATGCCAAGGGTCATGGAGCTGTGTGATAACAAATGTCATGGAGGAGTTTGATGACAAGGGCATGGTGCATTGTGATGAGAAGGGCAGGGAGCATTGTGATGACAGGTGTTATGGAACATTGTGATGTCAGGGCTCATGAAGCATTGTGATGATATGGGCATGGAGCATGGTGATGACAGGTGTCATGGAAGAGTGTGAGATGCCAAGTGTTTTGAGCATTGTGATGACACACATCTTGGATCATTGAGAAGACAAGGGCATGGAGTAGTGTGATGACAGGCATCATGGAGCATTGTGATGAGTGTGTTATGGAACATTGTGATCACAAGGGTTTGGAGCATAGTGATGACAGAGGTCATGAATCATGTTGATTTCAAGGAGCATGGAACATTGTGATGACAAGGGCATGAAGCAATGTGATCCCAAGTTTCAGGGAGGATTGTGATGACAATGGTAATGGAGTATTGTGATGAGAATCACATGGAGCACCGTGATGACAGGGTCATGTAGCATTTTGCTGACAAAGGCATGGAGCATTGTGATGACAAGTGTCATGGAACATTGTGATAACAGGGGTCATAGAGCATTAGGATGACAAGAGCATGGACCATTTTGATGAGAAGAGTCATGGAGCATTTTGATGACAAGAGCCACAGATCATTGTGTTGTCAGGGGTCATTGAGCGTTCTGATGACAGTGGTCATGGAAGATTGGGCTGAAAATGTTCTTGGAGCATTGTGAACACAAGGGAATGGAGCATTGTGGTGACAATATCGTGGAGCATTGTGATGAGATGACCATGGAGTCTTTTGATGACAAGTCTCATGGAGCAAGCTGATGGAAAGGGGCATGGAGCATTGTGATTACAGTTGTCTTGGAGCATTGTGATGACAAGAGCATGGAGCATTGTGATGAGAAGTCCATGGAACATTCTGATGACCTGCATCATGGAGCTTTGTGATGACAATGTCAAGATGCATTGTGATTACAGGGGTCTTGGAGCCTTGTGATGAAAAGGGCATGGATCATTGTGATGACAAGGGCATGGAGCCTTGTCATGACAGGGTTCAAGGAGCATACTGACGACAAGTGTCAGGGAGCATTGTGATGACAAGTGTCATGGAGCACTGTGATGACAAGCGTCATGGAGCCTTGTGATAACCGGGGTCTTGGAGCATTGTGATGAAAAGTGAATGCATCATTGTGATGAAAAAGGCATGGTGCCTTGTCATGATAGGGTTCAAGGAGCACCCTGACGAGAAGTGTCAGGGAGCATTGTGATGAAAAGTGTATTGAGCATTGTGATGACAAAGGTCATGGAGCATTGTGATGAGAAGTCCATGGATAATTGGAATGACGAGTGTCATGGGCTGTTGTGATGACAAGTGTTATGGAACATTGTGATCACAAGGGTTTGAGGCATAGTGATGACAGAGGTCATGGAGCATTTTGATTTCCTTGTGATGACAAAATTATGAAGCATTATGATGAAGGGCATGGTGCATTGTGATGATAGCGTTCATGGAGCTCTGAGATGAAAAGTGTCATGGAGCATTGTTATGACAGGGGTCTTGGAGCATTGTGATGACAAGGGCATGGAGCATTGTGATGAGAAGGCCAAGGAGAATACTGATGACATGCGTCATGAAGCTTCGTGATGACAAGGGCATAGAGCATTTTGATTACATGGGTCTTGGAACATTGAGATGAAAAGGGGCATGAAGCATTGTGATTACAGGGGTAATGGAGCACTGTGATGACAAGTGAATCGAGCATTGTGATGAAAAAGGCATGGATCCTATTCATGACAGGATTCAAGGAGCATTCCGAAGACAAGTGTCAGGGAGCATTGTGATGACAAGTGTATTGAGCATTGTGATGACAAAGGTCATGGAGCATTGAGATGACAGGGGCATGGAGTATTGTGATGACAAGCATCATGGAGTGTTGTGATGACAAGACTTATGGAACATTGTGATCACACGGTTTTGGAGCATTGCAATGACAGAGTTCATGGATCATATTGATTTCAAGGAGCATGGATCTTTGTGATGACAAGGGCATGAAGCAATGTGATCCCAAGATGCATGGAGGATTGTGATGACAATGGTAATGGAGGAATGTGATGACAAGCGCATGGAGCATTGTGATGAAAAGGTCATGTAGCGTTTTGCTGACAAAGGCATGGAGCATTGTGATGACAAGTGTCATGGAGCACTGTGATGACAAACGTCACGTAGCATTGTGATTACAGGGGTCATGGAGCATTGGGATGACACGGCCCAGGATCATTGTGTTGACAAGTGTTATGGAGAATTTTGATGACAAGAGTCCCGGATCATTGTGTTGTCAGGGGTCATGGAGCGTTGTGATGACAGTGGTCATGGAGCATTTGGATGACAAGTGTCATAGAGCATTGTGATCATAAGGTCATGGAGCATTGGACTGAACATGTTCATGGAGTATTGTGTTGAGAGGTGTCATGGAGCATTGTGATGACAAGGGAATGGAGCATTGTGATGACAATGTCCTGGAGCATTTAATGAGAAGACCATGGAGCCATGTGATAACAAGTCTCATAGAGCATTCTCACGAAAAGCGGCATGGAGCACTGTAATTACTGTGGTCTTGGAGCATTGTGATGAACAGGGCATGGAGCATTGTGATGAAAAAGGCATGGAGCCTTGTCATGACAGTGTTCCAAGAGGATATTGACATCAAGTGTCAGGGACCATTGTGATGACAAGTGAATTGACCATTGTGATGCCAAAGCTCATAGAGCATTGTGATGAGAAGACCATGGATAAATTTGATGACGAGCATCATGGGGTGTTGTGAGGTCAAGTGTTATGGAACATTGTGATCACAAGGGAGTGGAGCCTTGTGATGACAGAGGTCATGGAGCATTTTGAGTTCATTCTGATGACAATAGCATGAAGCACTATGATGATGGGCATGGTGCATTGTGATGACAGTGTTCATGGAGAATTGAGATGAAAAGGGGCATGGAGCATTGTAGTTACAAGGGTCTTGAAGCTTTGTGATTAGAAGGGCATGCAACATTGTGATGAGAAGGCCATGAAGGATTCTGATGACATGCGTCATGGAGCTTTGTGATGACAAGGGCATGGAGCATTTTGATGAGAAGACCATGGATAATGGTGATGACGAGTTTCATGGGGCGTTGTGATGAAAAGTGTTATGGAACATTGTGATCCCAAGGGTTTAGAGCATTGTGATGGCTGATGTCTTGGAGCATTTTGATTTCATTTTGAAAACAATAGCGTGAAGCAATATGATGATGGGCGTGTTGCATTGTGATGACAAGGTTCATGGAGCATTGAGATGAAAAGAGCCATGGAGCATTGTGATGAAAGGGGTCTAGGAGCTTTGTGATGACAGAGGTCATGGATCATTTGGATTTCCTTGTGATGACAATAGCCTGAAGCTTTATGATGATGGACATTGTCCATTGTGATGACAGGTGTAATGGAGCATTGAGATGAAAGGGATATGGAACATTGTTATGAGAAGACCATGGATAATGGTGATGACGAGCGTCATGGGGCGTTGTGATGAAAAGTGTTATGGAACATTGGGATCCCAAGGGTTTAGAGCATTGTGATGGCAGATGTCATGGAGCATATTTAATTCATTTTGATTACAATAGCGTGAAGCAATATGATGATGGGCATGTTGCATTGTGATGATAGGGTTCATGGAGCATTTAGATGAAAAGTGGCATGGAGCATTGTGATTACAGGGTTCTTGGAACATTGTGATGACAAGGGCATGGAGCATTCTGATGCCAAAGGTCATGGACCTTTGTGATGACAAATGTCATGTAGCATTTTGATGACAAGGGCATGGTGCATTGTGATGAGTAAGACAGAGAGCAATGTGATGAGAGGGTCATGGAGCAGTTGGATGAAAAGTTTCCTGGAACATTTTGATGACAGGGGTTATGGATCATTGTGATGTCAAGGGTCACCGAGCATTGTGATGAAAAGGGTCATGGTGCATTTTGATGACATGGGTTATAGTACATTGTGATGTCAGGGGTCATGGAGCAGTGTGATGATAAGGGCATGTAGCATTGTGATGACAGGGGTCATGGAACATTGTGATGACATGGTTGAGGGAGTATTGTGATGACTAGTGATGGAACATTGTGATATCAGTGGTGAGAGAGCATTTTGATGAGAATTGCATGGAGAAATTTGATGAAAAGGTTTATGGAGCATTGTGATGACAAGCTTGTGGAGAATTGTGATGACAAGTGCATGGCATATTGTGATGACATGTGTCATGGAGCATTGTGCTGACAAGCACATGGAGCATTTTGGTGAACAATGGCATGGAGCATTGTGATGACAGAGGCATGACGAATTGGTCTGACAAGTTTCATGGATTATTGTGATGACAGTGGGCATGGCGCATTGTGATGACAAGGGCATGGAGCATTTTGAGGACAAGTTTGTCGAGTATTGTGAAGACAGGTGTCTGGAAGCATTGTGATGACATATGTTCTGGTCCATTGTGATGAGAATGGCATGGGTAATTGTGATGCCAAGTGTCATGGAGGATTGTGATGTCAAATGTAATGCAGCGTGTGATGACAAGGTCTTGGTGCATTGTGATGACAAGGGCCATTGAGAAGTTTGATGACAAGGTCGTGAAGCATTGTGATTACAAGCGCATGTACCTTGCTATGACAGAGGTCAAGGAGCATTGGGATTAAAAATGCATGGAGAAGAGTGATGACAAGAGCATGTAGCATTGTGATGAGAAGTGTTTTGGAGCATTGTGATGACAAGGCCGTGGAGAATTGTGATGACAAGGGACATGGAGCATTGTGAGGACCAGGGCATGAAGCACTGTGATGACAAGAACGTGGAGCATTGTAATGAGAAGTCCATGGATAATAGTGATGACGAGTGTCATGGAGCACTGTAATGGCAAGGGGCATGAAGCATTGTGTGGACAGCTCTCATGGAGCATTGTGATGACAACCGTCATGGAGCTTTCTGATGACAAGCTTGTGGAGTATTGTGATGACAATGGCATGGAGCATTGTGATGGAAAGGGTATGGATCATTGTGATGAAAAAGGCATGGACCCTTTTCATGACAGGATTCAAGGAGTATTCCGAAGACAAGAGTCAGGGAGCATTGTGATGACAAAGGTCATGGAGCATTGAGATGACAAGGGCATGGTGTATTGTGATGACAGGCATCATGGAGCGTTGTGATGACAAGTATTATGGAACATTGTGATCACACGGGTTTGGAGCATTGCGATGACATTGTTCATGGATCATATTGATTTCAAGGAGCATGGATCTTTGTGATGAAAAGGGCATGAAGCAATGTGATCCCATGATTTATGGAGGATTGTGATGACAATGGTAATGGAGGAATATGATGACAAGCGCATGGAGCATTGTGATGAAAAGGTCATGTAACGTTTTGCTGACAAAGGCATGGAGCATTGTGATGACAATTTCCTGGAGCATTTAATGAGAAGACAATGGAGCCATTTGATGACAAGTCTCATAGAGCATTCTCACGAAAAGCGGCATGCAGCATTGTGATTACTGTGGTCTTGGAGCATTGTGATGAACAGGGTATGGAGCATTGTGATGAAAAAGGCATGGAGCTTTGTCATGACAGGGTTCCAAGAGCATATTGAAATCAAGTGTCAGGGACCATTGTGGTGATAAGTGAATTGAGCATGGTGATGCCAAAGCTCATGGAGCATTGTGATGAGAAGACCATGGATAATTTTGATGACGAGTGTCATGGGGCATTGTGAGTTCAAGTGTTATGGAACATTGTGATCACAAGGGATTGGAGCCTTGTGATGACAGAGGTCATGGAGCATTTTGAGTTCATTCTGATGACAATAGCATGAAGCACTATGATGATGGGCATGGTGCATTGTGATGACAGTGTTCATGGAGAATTGAGATGAAAAGGGGCATGGAGCATTGTAGTTACAAGGGTCTTGGAGCTTTGTGAAGAGAAGGGCATGCAGCATTGAGATGAGAAGGCCATGGGGGATTCTGATGACATGCGTCATGGAGCTTTGTGATTTCAAGGGCATGGAGCATTGTGATGAGAAGACCATGGATAATGGTGATGACGAACTTTATGGGGAGTTGTGATGAAAAGTGCTATGGAACATTGTGATCCCAAGGGTTTAGAGCATTGTGATGGCAGATGTCTTGGAGCATTTTGATTTCATTTTGATTACAATAGCGTGAAGCAATATGATGATGGGCATGTTGCATTGTGATGACAAGGTTCATGGAGCATTGAGATGAAAATGGGCATGGAGCATTGTGATCAAAGGGGTCTAGGAGCTTTGTGATGACAGATGTCATGGATCATTTTGATTTCCTTGTGATGACAATAGCCTGAAGCTTTATGATGATGGGCATGGTCCATTGTGATGACAGGTGTAATCGAGCATTGAGATGAAAAGGGGCATGGAGCATTGTTTTTACAGGGGTATAGGAGCATTGTGATGACAAGAGCATGGAGCATTGTGATGAAAAGTGCTTGGAGCCTTTTCATGACACGTTTCAAGGAGCATTCTGATGACGAGTGTCAGGGAGCATTGTGATGACAAAGATCATGGAGCACTGTGATGACAGGTGTCATGGAGCATTGTGATGAGAAAGTCATGAGCATTGGGCTGAAAATATTCATGGAGTATTGTGGTGACAGGGTTCGTGGATCCTTTTGATGGCAAGGGAATGGAACAATGTAATGACAAGGTCCTGGAGCATTGTGATGAGAAGACCATGGAGCCTTGTGATGACAAGTCTGATGGAGCATTCTGATGAAAAGGGGCATGGGGCATTGTGATTACAGGGCCCTGGATCATTGTAATGACAAGAGCAAGGAGCTTTGTGATGAGAAGGCCATGGAGCATTCTCATGATTTGTGTCATGGTATTTTGTGATGACAAGGGCATGGACCATTGTGATTGCAGGCGTCTTGGAGCTTTGTGATGACAAGGGTCATGGAGCCTTGTGAGGAGAAGGCCGTGGGACATTATGATGGCGGGGGTCATGGAGCATTGTTATGACGGGGGTAATGGAACCTTGTGATGAAAAGGGCACGGAATATAGGTCTATAAAATTTCATGGATTATTGGGATGACAGTGGGTATGGAGCATTGTGATGACAAGGGCTCAGAACACTGTGATACATGGGTCATGGAGGATTGTAATGATATGGGCATGGAACATTGTGATGAGAAGGGCATCGAGAATTGTGATGACAAGCGTCATGGAGCTTTGTGATGACAAGGACATGGAGCAATATGTTGAGACGTTTCAGGGAGCATTGTGATGACAATGGCATGGAGCATTGTGATGCCAAGGGTCATGGAGCTGTGTGATAACAAATGTCATGGAGGAGTTTGATGACAAGGGCATGGTGCATTGTGATGAGAAGGGCAGGGAGCATTGTGATGACAGGTGTTATGGAACATTGTGATGTCAGGGCTCATGAAGCATTGTGATGATATGGGCATGGAGCATGGTGATTACAGGTGTCATGGAAGAGTGTGAGATGCCAAGTGTTTTGAGCATTGTGATGACACACATCTTGGATCATTGAGAAGACAAGGGCATGGAGTAGTGTGATGACAGGCATCATGGAGCATTGTGATGAGTGTGTTATGGAACATTGTGATCACAAAGGTTTGGAGCATAGTGATGACAGAGGTCATGAATCATGTTGATTTCAAGGAGCATGGAACATTGTGATGACAAGGGCATGAAGCAATGTGATCCCAAGTTTCAGGGAGGATTGTGATGACAATGGTAATGGAGTATTGTGATGAGAATCACATGGAGCACCGTGATGACAGGGTCATGTAGCATTTTGCTGACAAAGGCATGGAGCATTGTGATGACAAGTGTCATGGAACATTGTGATAACAGGGGTCATAGAGCATTAGGATGACAAGAGCATGGACCATTTTGATGAGAAGAGTCATGGAGCATTTTGATGACAAGAGCCACAGATCATTGTGTTGTCAGGGGTCATTGAGCGTTCTGATGACAGTGGTCATGGAAGATTGGGCTGAAAATGTTCTTGGAGCATTGTGAACACAAGGGAATGGAGCATTGTGGTGACAATATCGTGGAGCATTGTGATGAGATGACCATGGAGTCTTTTGATGACAAGTCTCATGGAGCAAGCTGATGGAAAGGGGCATGGAGCATTGTGATTACAGTTGTCTTGGAGCATTGTGATGACAAGAGCATGGAGCATTGTGATGAGAAGTCCATGGAACATTCTGATGACCTGCATCATGGAGCTTTGTGATGACAATGTCAAGATGCATTGTGATTACAGGGGTCTTGGAGCCTTGTGATGAAAAGGGCATGGATCATTGTGATGACAAGGGCATGGAGCCTTGTCATGACAGGGTTCAAGGAGCATACTGACGACAAGTGTCAGGGAGCATTGTGATGACAAGTGTCATGGAGCACTGTGATGACAAGCGTCATGGAGCCTTGTGATAACCGGGGTCTTGGAGCATTGTGATGAAAAGTGAATGCATCATTGTGATGAAAAAGGCATGGTGCCTTGTCATGATAGGGTTCAAGGAGCACCCTGACGAGAAGTGTCAGGGAGCATTGTGATGAAAAGTGTATTCAGCATTGTGATGACAAAGGTCATGGAGCATTGTGATGAGAAGTCCATGGATAATTGGAATGACGAGTGTCATGGGCTGTTGTGATGACAAGTGTTATAGAACATTGTGATCACAAGGGTTTGAGGCATAGTGATGACAGAGGTCATGGAGCATTTTGATTTCCTTGTGATGACAAAATTATGAAGCATTATGATGAAGGGCATGGTGCATTGTGATGATAGCGTTCATGGAGCTCTGAGATGAAAAGTGTCATGGAGCATTGTTATGACAGGGGTCTTGGAGCATTGTGATGACAAGGGCATGGAGCATTGTGATGAGAAGGCCAAGGAGAATACTGATGACATGCGTCATGGAGCTTCGTGTTACAAGGGCATAGAGCATTTTGATTACATGGGTCTTGGAACATTGAGATGAAAAGGGGCATGAAGCATTGTGATTACAGGGGTAATGGAGCACTGTGATGACAAGTGAATCGAGCATTGTGATGAAAAAGGCATGGATCCTATTCATGACAGGATTCAAGGAGCATTCCGAAGACAAGTGTCAGGGAGCATTGTGATGACAAGTGTATTGAGCATTGTGATGACAAAGGTCATGGAGCATTGAGATGACAGGGGCATGGAGTATTGTGATGACAAGCATCATGGAGTGTTGTGATGACAAGACTTATGGAACATTGTGATCACACGGTTTTGGAGCATTGCGATGACAGAGTTCATGGATCATATTGATTTCAAGGAGCATGGATCTTTGTGATGACAAGGGCATGAAGCAATGTGATCCCAAGATGCATGGAGGATTGTGATGACAATGGTAATGGAGGAATGTGATGACAAGCGCATGGAGCATTGTGATGAAAAGGTCATGTAGCGTTTTGCTGACAAAGGCATGGAGCATTGTGATGACAAGTGTCATGGAGCACTGTGATGACAAACGTCACGTAGCATTGTGATTACAGGGGTCATGGAGCATTGGGATGACACGGCCCAGGATCATTGTGTTGACAAGTGTTATGGAGAATTTTGATGACAAGAGTCCCGGATCATTGTGTTGTCAGGGGTCATGGAGCGTTGTGATGACAGTGGTCATGGAGCATTTGGATGACAAGTGTCATAGAGCATTGTGATCATAAGGTCATGGAGCATTGGACTGAACATGTTCATGGAGTATTGTGTTGAGAGGTGTCATGGAGCATTGTGATGACAAGGGAATGGAGCATTGTGATGACAATGTCCTGGAGCATTTAATGAGAAGACCATGGAGCCATGTGATAACAAGTCTCATAGAGCATTCTCACGAAAAGCGGCATGGAGCACTGTAATTACTGTGGTCTTGGAGCATTGTGATGAACAGGGCATGGAGCATTGTGATGAAAAAGGCATGGAGCCTTGTCATGACAGTGTTCCAAGAGGGTATTGACATCAAGTGTCAGGGACCATTGTGATGACAAGTGAATTGACCATTGTGATGCCAAAGCTCATAGAGCATTGTGTTGAGAAGACCATGGATAAATTTGATGACGAGCATCATGGGGTGTTGTGAGGTCAAGTGTTATGGAACATTGTGATCACAAGGGAGTTGAGCCTTGTGATGACAGAGGTCATGGAGCATTTTGAGTTCATTCTGATGACAATAGCATGAAGCACTATGATGATGGGCATGGTGCATTGTGATGACAGTGTTCATGGAGAATTGAGATGAAAAGGGGCATGGAGCATTGTAGTTACAAGGGTCTTGAAGCTTTGTGATTAGAAGGGCATGCAACATTGTGATGAGAAGGCCATGAAGGATTCTGATGACATGCATCATGGAGCTTTGTGATGACAAGGGCATGGAGCATTTTGATGAGAAGACCATGGATAATGGTGATGACGAGTTTCATGGGGCGTTGTGATGAAAAGTGTTATGGAACATTGTGATCCCAAGGGTTTAGAGCATTGTGATGGCTGATGTCTTGGAGCATTTTGATTTCATTTTGAAAACAATAGCGTGAAGCAATATGATGATGGGCGTGTTGCATTGTGATGACAAGGTTCATGGAGCATTGAGATGAAAAGAGGCATGGAGCATTGTGATGAAAGGAGTCTAGGAGCTTTGTGATGACAGAGGTCATGGATCATTTGGATTTCCTTGTGATGACAATAGCCTGAAGCTTTATGATGATGGGCATGGTCCATTGTGATGACAGGTGTAATGGAGCATTGAGATGAAAGGGACATGGAGCATTGTGATGAGAAGACCATGGATAATGGTGATGACGAGCGTCATCGGGCGTTGTGATGAAAAGTGTTATGGAACATTGGGATCCCAAGGATTTAGAGTATTGTGGTGGCAGATGTCATGGAGCATATTTAATTCATTTTGATTACAATAGCGTGAAGCAATATGATGATGGGCATGTTGCATTGTGATGATAGGGTTCATGGAGCATTTAGATGAAAAGTGGCATGGAGCATTGTGATTACAGGGTTCTTGGAACATTGTGATGACAAGAGCATGGAGCATTGTGATGCCAAAGGTCATGGACCTTTGTGATGACAAATGTCATGTAGCATTTTGATGACAAGGGCATGGTGCATTGTGATGAGTAGGACAGAGAGCAATGTGATGAGAGGGTCATGGAGCAGTTGGATGAAAAGTTTCCTGGAACATTTTGATGACAGGGGTTATGGATCATTGTGATGTCAAGGGTCACCGAGCATTGTGATGAAAAGGGTCATGGTGCATTTTGATGACACGGCTTATAGTACATTGTGATGTCAGGGGTCATGGAGCAGTGTGATGATAAGGGCATGTAGCATTGTGATGACAGGGGTCATGGAACATTGTGAGGACATGGTTGAGGGAGTATTGTGATGACTAGTGATGGAACATTGTGATATCAGTGGTGAGAGAGCATTTTGATGAGAATTGCATGGAGAAATTTGATGAAAAGGTTTATGGAGCATTGTGATGACAAGCTTGTGGAGAATTGTGATGACAAGTGCATGGCATATTGTGATGACATGTGTCATGGAGCATTGTGCTGACAAGCACATGGAGCATTTTGGTGAACTATGGCATGGAGCATTGTGATGACAGAGGCATGACGAATTGGTCTGACAAGTTTCATGGATTATTGTGATGACAGTGGGCATGGCGAATTGTGATGACAAGGGCATGGAGCATTGTGAGGACAAGTTTGTGGAGTATTGTGAAGACAGGTGTCTGGAAGCATTGTGATGACATATGTTCTGGTCCATTGTGATGAGAATGGCATGGGTAATTGTGATGCCAAGTGTCATGGAGGATTGTGATGTCAAACGTAATGCAGCGTGTGATGACAAGGTCTTGGTGCATTGTGATGACAAGGGCCATTGAGAAGTTTGATGACAAGGTCGTGAAGCATTGTGATGACAAGCGCATGTACCTTGCTATGACAGAGGTCAAGGAGCATTGCAATTACAAATGCATGGAGAAGAGTGATGACAAGAGCATGTAGCATTGTGATGAGAAGTGTTTTGGAGCATTGTGATGACAAGGCCGTGGAGAATTGTGATGACAAGGGACAAGGAGCATTGTGAGGACCAGGGCATGGAGCACTGTGATGACAAGAACGTGGAGCATTGTAATGAGAAGTCCATGGATAATAGTGATGACGAGTGTCATGGAGCACTGTAATGGCAAGGGGCATGAAGCATTGTGAGGACAGCTCTCATGGAGCATTGTGATGACAACTGTCATGGAGCTTTCTGATGACAAGCTTGTGGAGTATTGTGATGACAATGGCATGGAGCATTGTGATGGAAAGGGTATGGATCATTGTGATGAAAAAGGCATGGACCCTTTTCATGACAGGATTCAAGGAGTATTCCGAAGACAAGAGTCAGGGAGCATTGTGATGACAAAGGTCATGGAGCATTGAGATGACAAGGGCATGGTGTATTGTGATGACAGGCATCATGGAGCGTTGTGATGACAAGTATTATGGAACATTGTGATCACACGGGTTTGGAGCATTGCGATGACATTGTTCATGGATCATATTGATTTCAAGGAGCATGGATCTTTGTGATGAAAAGGGCATGAAGCAATGTGATCCCATGATTTATGGAGGATTGTGATGACAATGGTAATGGAGGAATATGATGACAAGCGCATGGAGCATTGTGATGAAAAGGTCATGTAACGTTTTGCTGACAAAGGCATGGAGCATTGTGATGACAATTTCCTGGAGCATTTAATGAGAAGACAATGGAGCCATTTGATGACAAGTCTCATAGAGCATTCTCACGAAAAGCGGCATGCAGCATTGTGATTACTGTGGTCTTGGAGCATTGTGATGAACAGGGTATGGAGCATTGTGATGAAAAAGGCATGGAGCTTTGTCATGACAGGGTTCCAAGAGCATATTGAAATCAAGTGTCAGGGACCATTGTGGTGATAAGTGAATTGAGCATGGTGATGCCAAAGCTCATGGAGCAT
This sequence comes from Mesoplodon densirostris, assembly GCF_025265405.1. Taxonomy (NCBI): domain Eukaryota; kingdom Metazoa; phylum Chordata; class Mammalia; order Artiodactyla; family Ziphiidae; genus Mesoplodon; species Mesoplodon densirostris. The sequence goes on from NC_082682.1 coordinate 7,871,674, forward strand.
TATGATGAGAAGACCATGGATAATTTTGATGACGAGTGTCATGGGGCATTGTGAGTTCAAGTGTTATGGAACATTGTGATCACAAGGGATTGGAGCCTTGTGATGACAGAGGTCATGGAGCATTTTGAGTTCATTCTGATGACAATAGCATGAAGCACTATGATGATGGGCATGGTGCATTGTGATGACAGTGTTCATGGAGAATTGAGATGAAAAGGGGCATGGAGCATTGTAGTTACAAGGGTCTTGGAGCTTTGTGAAGAGAAGGGCATGCAGCATTGTGATGAGAAGGCCATGGGGGATTCTGATGACATGCGTCATGGAGCTTTGTGATTTCAAGGGCATGGAGCATTGTGATGAGAAGACCATGGATAATGGTGATGACGAGCTTCATGGGGAGTTGTGATGAAAAGTGCTATGGAACATTGTGATCCCAAGGGTTTAGAGCATTGTGATGGCAGATGTCTTGGAGCATTTTGATTTCATTTTGATTACAATAGCGTGAAGCAATATGATGATGGGCATTTTGCATTGTGATGACAAGGTTCATGGAGCATTGAGATGAAAATGGGCATGGAGCATAGTGATCAAAGGGGTCTAGGAGCTTTGTGATGACAGATGTCATGGATCATTTTGATTTCCTTGTGATGACAATAGCCTGAAGCTTTATGATGATGGGCATGGTCCATTGTGATGACAGGTGTAATCGAGCATTGAGATGAAAAGGGGCATGGAGCATTGTTTTTACAGGGGTATAGGAGCATTGTGATGACAAGAGCATGGAGCATTGTGATGAAAAGTGCTTGGAGCCTTTTCATGACACGTTTCAAGGAGCATTCTGATGACGAGTGTCAGGGAGCATTGTGATGACAAAGATCATGGAGCACTGTGATGACAGGTGTCATGGAGCATTGTGATGAGAAAGTCATGAGCATTGGGCTGAAAATATTCATGGAGTATTGTGGTGACAGGGTTCGTGGATCCTTTTGATGGCAAGGGAATGGAACAATGTAATGACAAGGTCCTGGAGCATTGTGATGAGAAGACCATGGAGCCTTGTGATGACAAGTCTGATGGAGCATTCTGATGAAAAGGGGCATGGGGCATTGTGATTACAGGGCCCTGGATCATTGTAATGACAAGAGCAAGGAGCTTTGTGATGAGAAGGCCATGGAGCATTCTCATGATTTGTGTCATGGTATTTTGTGATGACAAGGGCATGGACCATTGTGATTGCAGGCGTCTTGGAGCTTTGTGATGACAAGGGTCATGGAGCCTTGTGAGGAGAAGGCCGTGGGACATAATGATGGCAGGGGTCATGGAGCATTGTTATGACGGGGGTAATGGAACCTTGTGATGAAAAGGGCACGGAATATAGGTCTATAATATTTCATGGATTATTGGGATGACAGTGGGTATGGAGCATTGTGATGACAAGGGCTCAGAACACTGTGATACATGGGTCATGGAGGATTGTAATGATATGGGCATGGAACATTGTGATGAGAAGGGCATCGAGAATTGTGATGACAAGCGTCATGGAGCTTTGTGATGACAAGGACATGGAGCAATATGTTGAGACGTTTCAGGGAGCATTGTGATGACAATGGCATGGAGCATTGTGATGCCAAGGGTCATGGAGCTGTGTGATAACAAATGTCATGGAGGAGTTTGATGACAAGGGCATGGTGCATTGTGATGAGAAGGGCAGGGAGCATTGTGATGACAGGTGTTATGGAACATTGTGATGTCAGGGCTCATGAAGCATTGTGATGATATGGGCATGGAGCATGGTGATGACAGGTGTCATGGAAGAGTGTGAGATGCCAAGTGTTTTGAGCATTGTGATGACACACATCTTGGATCATTGAGAAGACAAGGGCATGGAGTAGTGTGATGACAGGCATCATGGAGCATTGTGATGAGTGTGTTATGGAACATTGTGATCACAATGGTTTGGAGCATAGTGATGACAGAGGTCATGAATCATGTTGATTTCAAGGAGCATGGAACATTGTGATGACAAGGGCATGAAGCAATGTGATCCCAAGTTTCAGGGAGGATTGTGATGACAATGGTAATGGAGTATTGTGATGAGAATCACATGGAGCACCGTGATGACAGGGTCATGTAGCATTTTGCTGACAAAGGCATGGAGCATTGTGATGACAAGTGTCATGGAACATTGTGATAACAGGGGTCATAGAGCATTAGGATGACAAGAGCATGGACCATTTTGATGAGAAGAGTCATGGAGCATTTTGATGACAAGAGCCACAGATCATTGTGTTGTCAGGGGTCATTGAGCGTTCTGATGACAGTGGTCATGGAAGATTGGGCTGAAAATGTTCTTGGAGCATTGTGAACACAAGGGAATGGAGCATTGTGGTGACAATATCGTGGAGCATTGTGATGAGATGACCATGGAGTCTTTTGATGACAAGTCTCATGGAGCAAGCTGATGGAAAGGGGCATGGAGCATTGTGATTACAGTTGTCTTGGAGCATTGTGATGACAAGAGCATGGAGCATTGTGATGAGAAGTCCATGGAACATTCTGATGACCTGCATCATGGAGCTTTGTGATGACAATGTCAAGATGCATTGTGATTACAGGGGTCTTGGAGCCTTGTGATGAAAAGGGCATGGATCATTGTGATGACAAGGGCATGGAGCCTTGTCATGACAGGGTTCAAGGAGCATACTGACGACAAGTGTCAGGGAGCATTGTGATGACAAGTGTCATGGAGCACTGTGATGACAAGCGTCATGGAGCCTTGTGATAACCGGGGTCTTGGAGCATTGTGATGAAAAGTGAATGCATCATTGTGATGAAAAAGGCATGGTGCCTTGTCATGATAGGGTTCAAGGAGCACCCTGACGAGAAGTGTCAGGGAGCATTGTGATGAAAAGTGTATTGAGCATTGTGATGACAAAGGTCATGGAGCATTGTGATGAGAAGTCCATGGATAATTGGAATGACGAGTGTCATGGGCTGTTGTGATGACAAGTGTTATGGAACATTGTGATCACAAGGGTTTGAGGCATAGTGATGACAGAGGTCATGGAGCATTTTGATTTCCTTGTGATGACAAAATTATGAAGCATTATGATGAAGGGCATGGTGCATTGTGATGATAGCGTTCATGGAGCTCTGAGATGAAAAGTGTCATGGAGCATTGTTATGACAGGGGTCTTGGAGCATTGTGATGACAAGGGCATGGAGCATTGTGATGAGAAGGCCAAGGAGAATACTGATGACATGCGTCATGAAGCTTCGTGATGACAAGGGCATAGAGCATTTTGATTACATGGGTCTTGGAACATTGAGATGAAAAGGGGCATGAAGCATTGTGATTACAGGGGTAATGGAGCACTGTGATGACAAGTGAATCGAGCATTGTGATGAAAAAGGCATGGATCCTATTCATGACAGGATTCAAGGAGCATTCCGAAGACAAGTGTCAGGGAGCATTGTGATGACAAGTGTATTGAGCATTGTGATGACAAAGGTCATGGAGCATTGAGATGACAGGGGCATGGAGTATTGTGATGACAAGCATCATGGAGTGTTGTGATGACAAGACTTATGGAACATTGTGATCACACGGTTTTGGAGCATTGCGATGACAGAGTTCATGGATCATATTGATTTCAAGGAGCATGGATCTTTGTGATGACAAGGGCATGAAGCAATGTGATCCCAAGATGCATGGAGGATTGTGATGACAATGGTAATGGAGGAATGTGATGACAAGCGCATGGAGCATTGTGATGAAAAGGTCATGTAGCGTTTTGCTGACAAAGGCATGGAGCATTGTGATGACAAGTGTCATGGAGCACTGTGATGACAAACGTCACGTAGCATTGTGATTACAGGGGTCATGGAGCATTGGGATGACACGGCCCAGGATCATTGTGTTGACAAGTGTTATGGAGAATTTTGATGACAAGAGTCCCGGATCATTGTGTTGTCAGGGGTCATGGAGCGTTGTGATGACAGTGGTCATGGAGCATTTGGATGACAAGTGTCATAGAGCATTGTGATCATAAGGTCATGGAGCATTGGACTGAACATGTTCATGGAGTATTGTGTTGAGAGGTGTCATGGAGCATTGTGATGACAAGGGAATGGAGCATTGTGATGACAATGTCCTGGAGCATTTAATGAGAAGACCATGGAGCCATGTGATAACAAGTCTCATAGAGCATTCTCACGAAAAGCGGCATGGAGCACTGTAATTACTGTGGTCTTGGAGCATTGTGATGAACAGGGCATGGAGCATTGTGATGAAAAAGGCATGGAGCCTTGTCATGACAGTGTTCCAAGAGGATATTGACATCAAGTGTCAGGGACCATTGTGATGACAAGTGAATTGACCATTGTGATGCCAAAGCTCATAGAGCATTGTGATGAGAAGACCATGGATAAATTTGATGACGAGCATCATGGGGTGTTGTGAGGTCAAGTGTTATGGAACATTGTGATCACAAGGGAGTGGAGCCTTGTGATGACAGAGGTCATGGAGCATTTTGAGTTCATTCTGATGACAATAGCATGAAGCACTATGATGATGGGCATGGTGCATTGTGATGACAGTGTTCATGGAGAATTGAGATGAAAAGGGGCATGGAGCATTGTAGTTACAAGGGTCTTGAAGCTTTGTGATTAGAAGGGCATGCAACATTGTGATGAGAAGGCCATGAAGGATTCTGATGACATGCGTCATGGAGCTTTGTGATGACAAGGGCATGGAGCATTTTGATGAGAAGACCATGGATAATGGTGATGACGAGTTTCATGGGGCGTTGTGATGAAAAGTGTTATGGAACATTGTGATCCCAAGGGTTTAGAGCATTGTGATGGCTGATGTCTTGGAGCATTTTGATTTCATTTTGAAAACAATAGCGTGAAGCAATATGATGATGGGCGTGTTGCATTGTGATGACAAGGTTCATGGAGCATTGAGATGAAAAGAGCCATGGAGCATTGTGATGAAAGGGGTCTAGGAGCTTTGTGATGACAGAGGTCATGGATCATTTGGATTTCCTTGTGATGACAATAGCCTGAAGCTTTATGATGATGGACATTGTCCATTGTGATGACAGGTGTAATGGAGCATTGAGATGAAAGGGATATGGAACATTGTTATGAGAAGACCATGGATAATGGTGATGACGAGCGTCATGGGGCGTTGTGATGAAAAGTGTTATGGAACATTGGGATCCCAAGGGTTTAGAGCATTGTGATGGCAGATGTCATGGAGCATATTTAATTCATTTTGATTACAATAGCGTGAAGCAATATGATGATGGGCATGTTGCATTGTGATGATAGGGTTCATGGAGCATTTAGATGAAAAGTGGCATGGAGCATTGTGAGTACAGGGTTCTTGGAACATTGTGATGACAAGGGCATGGAGCATTCTGATGCCAAAGGTCATGGACCTTTGTGATGACAAATGTCATGTAGCATTTTGATGACAAGGGCATGGTGCATTGTGATGAGTAAGACAGAGAGCAATGTGATGAGAGGGTCATGGAGCAGTTGGATGAAAAGTTTCCTGGAACATTTTGATGACAGGGGTTATGGATCATTGTGATGTCAAGGGTCACCGAGCATTGTGATGAAAAGGGTCATGGTGCATTTTGATGACATGGGTTATAGTACATTGTGATGTCAGGGGTCATGGAGCAGTGTGATGATAAGGGCATGTAGCATTGTGATGACAGGGGTCATGGAACATTGTGATGACATGGTTGAGGGAGTATTGTGATGACTAGTGATGGAACATTGTGATATCAGTGGTGAGAGAGCATTTTGATGAGAATTGCATGGAGAAATTTGATGAAAAGGTTTATGGAGCATTGTGATGACAAGCTTGTGGAGAATTGTGATGACAAGTGCATGGCATATTGTGATGACATGTGTCATGGAGCATTGTGCTGACAAGCACATGGAGCATTTTGGTGAACAATGGCATGGAGCATTGTGATGACAGAGGCATGACGAATTGGTCTGACAAGTTTCATGGATTATTGTGATGACAGTGGGCATGGCGCATTGTGATGACAAGGGCATGGAGCATTTTGAGGACAAGTTTGTCGAGTATTGTGAAGACAGGTGTCTGGAAGCATTGTGATGACATATGTTCTGGTCCATTGTGATGAGAATGGCATGGGTAATTGTGATGCCAAGTGTCATGGAGGATTGTGATGTCAAATGTAATGCAGCGTGTGATGACAAGGTCTTGGTGCATTGTGATGACAAGGGCCATTGAGAAGTTTGATGACAAGGTCGTGAAGCATTGTGATTACAAGCGCATGTACCTTGCTATGACAGAGGTCAAGGAGCATTGCGATTAAAAATGCATGGAGAAGAGTGATGACAAGAGCATGTAGCATTGTGATGAGAAGTGTTTTGGAGCATTGTGATGACAAGGCCGTGGAGAATTGTGATGACAAGGGACATGGAGCATTGTGAGGACCAGGGCATGAAGCACTGTGATGACAAGAACGTGGAGCATTGTAATGAGAAGTCCATGGATAATAGTGATGACGAGTGTCATGGAGCACTGTAATGGCAAGGGGCATGGAGCATTGTGAGGACAGCTCTCATGGAGCATTGTGATGACAACTGTCATGGAGCTTTCTGATGACAAGCTTGTGGAGTATTGTGATGACAATGGCATGGAGCATTGTGATGGAAAGGGTATGGATCATTGTGATGAAAAAGGCATGGACCCTTTTCATGACAGGATTCAAGGAGTATTCCGAAGACAAGAGTCAGGGAGCATTGTGATGACAAAGGTCATGGAGCTTTGAGATGACAAGGGCATGGAGTATTGTGATGACAGGCATCATGGAGCGTTGTGATGACAAGTATTATGGAACATTGTGATCACACGTGTTTGGAGCATTGCGATGACATTGTTCATGGATCATATTGATTTCAAGGAGCATGGATCTTTGTGATGAAAAGGGCATGAAGCAATGTGAACCCATGATTTGTGGAGGATTGTGATGACAATGGTAATGGAGGAATATGATGACAAGCGCATGGAGCATTGTGATGAAAAGGTCATGTAACGTTTTGCTGACAAAGGCATGGAGCATTGTGATGACAATTTCCTGGAGCATTTAATGAGAAGACAATGGAGCCATTTGATTACAAGTCTCATAGAGCATTCTCACAAAAAGCGGCATGGAGCATTGTGATTACTGTGGTCTTGGAGCATTGTGATGAACAGGGTATGGAGCATTGTGATGAAAAAGTCATGGAGCTTTGTCATGACAGGGTTCCAAGAGCATATTGAAATCAAGTGTCAGGGACCACTGTGATGATAAGTGAATTGAGCATGGTGATGCCAAAGCTCATGGAGTATTGTGATGAGAAGACCATGGATAATTTTGATGACGAGTGTCATGGGGCGTTGTGAGGTCAAGTGTTATGGAACATTGTGATCACAAGGGATTGGAGCCTTGTGATAACAGAGGTCATGGAGCATTTTGAGTTCATTCTGATGACAATAGCATGAAGCACTATGATGATGGGCATGGTGCATTGTGATGACAGTGTTCATGGAGAATTGAGATGAAAAGGGGCATGGAACATTGTAGTTACAAGGGTCTTGGAGCTTTGTGAAGAGAAGGGCATGCAGCATTGTGATGAGAAGGCCATGGAGGATTCTGATGACATGCGTCATGGAGCTTTGTGATGACAAGGGCATGGAGCATTGTGATGAGAAGACCATGGATAATGGTGATGACGAGCTTCATGGGGCGTTGTGATGAAAAGTGCTATGGAACATTGTGATCCCAAGGGTTTAGAGCATTGTGATGGCAGATGTCTTGGAGCATTTTGATTTCATTTTGATTACAATAGCGTGAATCAATATGATGATGGGCATGTTGCATTGTGATGACAAGGTTCATGGAGCATTGAGATGAAAATGGGCATGGAACATTGTGATCAAAGGGGTCTAGGAGCTTTGTGATGACAGAGGTCATGGATCATTTGGATTTCCTTGTGATGACAATAGCCTGAAGCTTTATGATGATGGGCATGGTCCATTGTGATGACAGTTGTAATCGAGCATTGAGATGAAAAGGGGCATGGAGCATTGTGTTTACAGGGGTATAGGAGCATTGTGATGACAAGAGCATGGAGCATTGTGATGAAAAGTTCTTGGAGCCTTTTCATGACATGTTTCAAGGAGCATTCTGATGATGAGTGTCAGGGAGCATTGTGATGACAAAGATCATGGAGCACTGTGATGACAGGTGTCATGGAGCATTGTGATGAGAAAGTCATGAGCATTGGGCTGAAAATATTCATGGAGTATTGTGGTGACAGGGTTCGTGGATCCTTTTGAAGGCAAGGGAATGGAGCAATGTAATGACAAGGTCCTGGAGCATTGTGATGAGAAGACCATGGAGCCTTGTGATGACAAGTCTGATGGAGCATTCTGATGAAAAGGGGCATGGGGCATTGTGATTACAGGGCCCTGGATCATTGTAATGACAAGAGCAAGGAGCTTTGTGATGAGAAGGCCATGGAGCATTCTCATGATTTGTGTCATGGTATTTTGTGATGACAAGGGCATGGACCATTGTGATTGCAGGCGTCTTGGAGCTTTGTGATGACAAGGGTCATGGAGCCTTGTGAGGAGAAGGCCGTGGGACATTATGATGGCAGGGGTCATGGAGCATTGTTATGACGGGGGTAATGGAACCTTGTGATGAAAAGGGCACGGAATATAGGTCTATAAAATTTCATGGATTATTGGGATGACAGTGGGTATGCAGCATTGTGATGACAAGGGCTCAGAACACTGTGATACATGGGTCATGGAGGATTGTAATGATATGGGCATGGAACATTGTGATGAGAAGGGCATCGAGAATTGTGATGACAAGCGTCATGGAGCTTTGTGATGACAAGGACATGGAGCAATATGTTGAGACGTTTCAGGGAGCATTGTGATGACAATGGCATGGAGCATTGTGATGCCAAGGGTCATGGAGCTGTGTGATAACAAATGTCATGGAGGAGTTTGATGACAAGGGCATGGTGCATTGTGATGAGAAGGGCAGGGAGCATTGTGATGACAGGTGTTATGGAACATTGTGATGTCAGGGCTCATGAAGCATTGTGATGATATGGGCATGGAGCATGGTGATGACAGGTGTCATGGAAGAGTGTGAGATGCCAAGTGTTTTGAGCATTGTGATGACACACATCTTGGATCATTGAGAAGACAAGGGCATGGAGTAGTGTGATGACAGGCATCATGGAGCATTGTGATGAGTGTGTTATGGAACATTGTGATCACAAGGGTTTGGAGCATAGTGATGACAGAGGTCATGAATCATGTTGATTTCAAGGAGCATGGAACATTGTGATGACAAGGGCATGAAGCAATGTGATCCCAAGTTTCAGGGAGGATTGTGATGACAATGGTAATGGAGTATTGTGATGAGAATCACATGGAGCACCGTGATGACAGGGTCATGTAGCATTTTGCTGACAAAGGCATGGAGCATTGTGATGACAAGTGTCATGGAACATTGTGATAACAGGGGTCATAGAGCATTAGGATGACAAGAGCATGGACCATTTTGATGAGAAGAGTCATGGAGCATTTTGATGACAAGAGCCACAGATCATTGTGTTGTCAGGGGTCATTGAGCGTTCTGATGACAGTGGTCATGGAAGATTGGGCTGAAAATGTTCTTGGAGCATTGTGAACACAAGGGAATGGAGCATTGTGGTGACAATATCGTGGAGCATTGTGATCAGATGACCATGGAGTCTTTTGATGACAAGTCTCATGGAGCAAGCTGATGGAAAGGGGCATGGAGCATTGTGATTACAGTTGTCTTGGAGCATTGTGATGACAAGAGCATGGAGCATTGTGATGAGAAGTCCATGGAACATTCTGATGACCTGCATCATGGAGCTTTGTGATGACAATGTCAAGATGCATTGTGATTACAGGGGTCTTGGAGCCTTGTGATGAAAAGGGCATGGATCATTGTGATGACAAAGGCATGGAGCCTTGTCATGACAGGGTTCAAGGAGCATACTGACGACAAGTGTCAGGGAGCATTGTGATGACAAGTGTCATGGAGCACTGTGATGACAAGCGTCATGGAGCCTTGTGATAACCGGGGTCTTGGAGCATTGTGATGAAAAGTGAATGCATCATTGTGATGAAAAAGGCATGCTGCCTTGTCATGATAGGGTTCAAGGAGCACCCTGACGAGAAGTGTCAGGGAGCATTGTGATGAAAAGTGTATTGAGCATTGTGATGACAAAGGTCATGGAGCATTGTGATGAGAAGTCCATGGATAATTGGAATGACGAGTGTCATGGGCTGTTGTGATGACAAGTGTTATGGAACATTGTGATCACAAGGGTTTGAGGCATAGTGATGACAGAGGTCATGGAGCATTTTGATTTCCTTGTGATGACAAAATTATGAAGCATTATGATGAAGGGCATGGTGCATTGTGATGATAGCGTTCATGGAGCTCTGAGATGAAATGTGTCATGGAGCATTGTTATGACAGGGGTCTTGGAGCATTGTGATGACAAGGGCATGGAGCATTGTGATGAGAAGGCCAAGGAGAATACTGATGACATGCGTCATGGAGCTTCGTGATGACAAGGGCATAGAGCATTTTGATTACATGGGTCTTGGAACATTGAGATGAAAAGGGGCATGAAGCATTGTGATTACAGGGGTAATGGAGCACTGTGATGACAAGTGAATCGAGCATTGTGATGAAAAAGGCATGGATCCTATTCATGACAGGATTCAAGGAGCATTCCGAAGACAAGTGTCAGGGAGCATTGTGATGACAAGTGTATTGAGCATTGTGATGACAAAGGTCATGGAGCATTGAGATGACAGGGGCATGGAGTATTGTGATGACAAGCATCATGGAGTGTTGTGATGACAAGACTTATGGAACATTGTGATCACACGGTTTTGGAGCATTGCGATGACAGAGTTCATGGATCATATTGATTTCAAGGAGCATGGATCTTTGTGATGACAAGGGCATGAAGCAATGTGATCCCAAGATGCATGGAGGATTGTGATGACAATGGTAATGGAGGAATGTGATGACAAGCGCATGGAGCATTGTGATGAAAAGGTCATGTAGCGTTTTGCTGACAAAGGCATGGAGCATTGTGATGACAAGTGTCATGGAGCACTGTGATGACAAACGTCACGTAGCATTGTGATTACAGGGGTCATGGAGCATTGGGATGACACGGCCCAGGATCATTGTGTTGACAAGTGTTATGGAGAATTTTGATGACAAGAGTCCCGGATCATTGTGTTGTCAGGGGTCATGGAGCGTTGTGATGACAGTGGTCATGGAGCATTTGGATGACAAGTGTCATAGAGCATTGTGATCATAAGGTCATGGAGCATTGGACTGAACATGTTCATGGAGTATTGTGTTGAGAGGTGTCATGGAGCATTGTGATGACAAGGGAATGGAGAATTGTGATGACAATGTCCTGGAGCATTTAATGAGAAGACCATGGAGCCATGTGATAACAAGTCTCATAGAGCATTCTCACGAAAAGCGGCATGGAGCACTGTAATTACTGTGGTCTTGGAGCATTGTGATGAACAGGGCATGGAGCATTGTGATGAAAAAGGCATGGAGCCTTGTCATGACAGTGTTCCAAGAGGATATTGACATCAAGTGTCAGGGACCATTGTGATGACAAGTGAATTGACCATTGTGATGCCAAAGCTCATAGAGCATTGTGATGAGAAGACCATGGATAAATTTGATGACGAGCATCATGGGGTGTTGTGAGGTCAAGTGTTATGGAACATTGTGATCACAAGGGAGTGGAGCCTTGTGATGACAGAGGTCATGGAGCATTTTGAGTTCATTCTGATGACAATAGCATGAAGCACTATGATGATGGGCATGGTGCATTGTGATGACAGTGTTCATGGAGAATTGAGATGAAAAGGGGCATGGAGCATTGTAGTTACAATGGTCTTGAAGCTTTGTGATTAGAAGGGCATGCCACATTGTGATGAGAAGGCCATGAAGGATTCTGATGACATGCGTCATGGAGCTTTGTGATGACAAGGGCATGGAGCATTTTGATGAGAAGACCATGGATAATGGTGATGACGAGTTTCATGGGGCGTTGTGATGAAAAGTGTTATGGAACATTGTGATCCCAAGGGTTTAGAGCATTGTGATGGCTGATGTCTTGGAGCATTTTGATTTCATTTTGAAAACAATAGCGTGAAGCAATATGATGATGGGCGTGTTGCATTGTGATGACAAGGTTCATGGAGCATTGAGATGAAAAGAGCCATGGAGCATTGTGATGAAAGGGGTCTAGGAGCTTTGTGATGACAGAGGTCATGGATCATTTGGATTTCCTTGTGATGACAATAGCCTGAAGCTTTATGATGATGGACATTGTCCATTGTGATGACAGGTGTAATGGAGCATTGAGATGAAAGGGATATGGAACATTGTTATGAGAAGACCATGGATAATGGTGATGACGAGCGTCATGGGGCGTTGTGATGAAAAGTGTTATGGAACATTGGGATCCCAAGGGTTTAGAGCATTGTGATGGCAGATGTCATGGAGCATATTTAATTCATTTTGATTACAATAGCGTGAAGCAATATGATGATGGGCATGTTGCATTGTGATGATAGGGTTCATGGAGCATTTAGATGAAAAGTGGCATGGAGCATTGTGATTACAGGGTTCTTGGAACATTGTGATGACAAGGGCATGGAGCATTCTGATGCCAAAGGTCATGGACCTTTGTGATGACAAATGTCATGTAGCATTTTGATGACAAGGGCATGGTGCATTGTGATGAGTAAGACAGAGAGCAATGTGATGAGAGGGTCATGGAGCAGTTGGATGAAAAGTTTCCTGGAACATTTTGATGACAGGGGTTATGGATCATTGTGATGTCAAGGGTCACCGAGCATTGTGATGAAAAGGGTCATGGTGCATTTTGATGACATGGGTTATAGTACATTGTGATGTCAGGGGTCATGGAGCAGTGTGATGATAAGGGCATGTAGCATTGTGATGACAGGGGTCATGGAACATTGTGATGACATGGTTGAGGGAGTATTGTGATGACTAGTGATGGAACATTGTGATATCAGTGGTGAGAGAGCATTTTGATGAGAATTGCATGGAGAAATTTGATGAAAAGGTTTATGGAGCATTGTGATGACAAGCTTGTGGAGAATTGTGATGACAAGTGCATGGCATATTGTGATGACATGTGTCATGGAGCATTGTGCTGACAAGCACATGGAGCATTTTGGTGAACAATGGCATGGAGCATTGTGATGACAGAGGCATGACGAATTGGTCTGACAAGTTTCATGGATTATTGTGATGACAGTGGGCATGGCGCATTGTGATGACAAGGGCATGGAGCATTGTGAGGACAAGTTTGTGGAGTATTGTGAAGACAGGTGTCTGGAAGCATTGTGATGACATATGTTCTGGTCCATTGTGATGAGAATGGCATGGGTAATTGTGATGCCAAGTGTCATGGAGGATTGTGATGTCAAATGTAATGCAGCGTGTGATGACAAGGTCTTGGTGCATTGTGATGACAAGGGCCATTGAGAAGTTTGATGACAAGGTCGTGAAGCATTGTGATGACAAGCGCATGTACCTTGCTATGACAGAGGTCAAGGAGCATTGCGATTAAAAATGCATGGAGAAGAGTGATGACAAGAGCATGTAGCATTGTGATGAGAAGTGTTTTGGAGCATTGTGATGACAAGGCCGTGGAGAATTGTGATGACAAGGGACATGGAGCATTGTGAGGACCAGGGCATGAAGCACTGTGATGACAAGAACGTGGAGCATTGTAATGAGAAGTCCATGGATAATAGTGATGACGAGTGTCATGGAGCACTGTAATGGCAAGGGGCATGGAGCATTGTGAGGACAGCTCTCATGGAGCATTGTGATGACAACTGTCATGGAGCTTTCTGATGACAAGCTTGTGGAGTATTGTGATGACAATGGCATGGAGCATTGTGATGGAAAGGGTATGGATCATTGTGATGAAAAAGGCATGGACCCTTTTCATGACAGGATTCAAGGAGTATTCCGAAGACAAGAGTCAGGGAGCATTGTGATGACAAAGGTCATGGAGCTTTGAGATGACAAGGGCATGGAGAATTGTGATGACAGGCATCATGGAGCGTTGTGATGACAAGTATTATGGAACATTGTGATCACGCGTGTTTGGAGCATTGCGATGACATTGTTCATGGATCATATTGATTTCAAGGAGCATGGATCTTTGTGATGAAAAGGGCATGAAGCAATGTGAACCCATGATTTATGGAGGATTGTGATAACAATGGTAATGGAGGAATATGATGACAAGTGCATGGAGCATTGTGATGAAAAGGTCATGTAACGTTTTGCTGACAAAGGCATGGAGCATTGTGATGACAATTTCCTGGAGCATTTAATGAGAAGACAATGGAGCCATTTGATGACAAGTCTCATAGAGCATTCTCACAAAAAGCGGCATGGAGCATTGTGATTACTGTGGTCTTGGAGCATTGTGATGAACAGGGTATGGAGCATTGTGATGAAAAAGTCATGGAGCTTTGTCATGACAGGGTTCCAAGAGCATATTGAAATCAAGTGTCAGGGACCACTGTGATGATAAGTGAATTGAGCATGGTGATGCCAAAGCTCATGGAGTATTGTGATGAGAAGACCATGGATAATTTTGATGACGAGTGTCATGGGGCGTTGTGAGGTCAAGTGTTATGGAACATTGTGATCACAAGGGATTGGAGCCTTGTGATAACAGAGGTCATGGAGCATTTTGAGTTCATTCTGATGACAATAGCATGAAGCACTATGATGATGGGCATGGTGCATTGTGATGACAGTGTTCATGGAGAATTGAGATGAAAAGGGGCATGGAACATTGTAGTTACAAGGGTCTTGGAGCTTTGTGAAGAGAAGGGCATGCAGCATTGTGATGAGAAGGCCATGGAGGATTCTGATGACATGCGTCATGGAGCTTTGTGATGACAAGGGCATGGAGCATTGTGATGAGAAGACCATGGATAATGGTGATGACGAGCTTCATGGGGCGTTGTGATGAAAAGTGCTATGGAACATTGTGATCCCAAGGGTTTAGAGCATTGTGATGGCAGATGTCTTGGAGCATTTTGATTTCATTTTGATTACAATAGCGTGAATCAATATGATGATGGGCATGTTGCATTGTGATGACAAGGTTCATGGAGCATTGAGATGAAAATGGGCATGGAACATTGTGATCAAAGGAGTCTAGGAGCTTTGTGATGACAGAGGTCATGGATCATTTGGATTTCCTTGTGATGACAATAGCCTGAAGCTTTATGATGATGGGCATGGTCCATTGTGATGACAGGTGTAATCGAGCATTGAGATGAAAAGGGGCATGGAGCATTGTGTTTACAGGGGTATAGGAGCATTGTGATGACAAGAGCATGGAGCATTGTGATGAAAAGTGCTTGGAGCCTTTTCATGACATGTTTCAAGGAGCATTCTGATGATGAGTGTCAGGGAGCATTGTGATGACAAAGATCATGGAGCACTGTGATGACAGGTGTCATGGAGCATTGTGATGAGAAAGTCATGAGCATTGGGCTGAAAATATTCATGGAGTATTGTGGTGACAGGGTTCGTGGATCCTTTTGAAGGCAAGGGAAAGGAGCAATGTAATGACAAGGTCCTGGAGCATTGTGATGAGAAGACCATGGAGCCTTGTGATGACAAGTCTGATGGAGCATTCTGATGAAAAGGGGCATGGGGCATTGTGATTACAGGGCCCTGGATCATTGTAATGACAAGAGCAAGGAGCTTTGTGATGAGAAGGCCATGGAGCATTCTCATGATTTGTGTCATGGTATTTTGTGATGACAAGGGCATGGACCATTGTGATTGCAGGCGTCTTGGAGTTTTGTGATGACAAGGGTCATGGAGCCTTGTGAGGAGAAGGCCGTGGGACATTATGATGGCAGGGGTCATGGAGCATTGTTATGACGGGGGTAATGGAACATTGTGATGAAAAGGGCACGGAACATAGGTTTATAAAATTTCATGGATTATTGTGATGACAGTGGGTATGGAGCATTGTGATGACAAGGGCTCGGAACACTGTGATACATGGGTCATGGAGGATTGTAATGACATGGGCATGGAACATTGTGATGAGAAGGGCATCGAGAATTGTGATGACAAGCGTCATGTGGCTTTGTGATGACAAGGACATGGAGCAATATGTTGAGACGTTTCAGGGAGCATTGTGAGGACAATGGCATGGAGCATTGTGATGCCAAGTGTCATGGAGCTGTGTGATAACAAATGTCATGGAGCAGTTTGATGACAAGGGCATGGTGCATTGTGATGAGAAGGGAAGGGAACATTGTGATGACAGGTGTTATGGAACATTGTGATGTCAGGGCTCATGGAGCATTGTGATGATATGGGCATGGAGCATCGTGATGACAGGTGTCATGGAACAGTGTGAGATGCCAAGTGTTTTGAGCATTGTGAGCACAAACATCTTGGATCATTGAGATGACAAGGGCATGGAGTAGTGTGATGACAGGCATCATGGAGCATTGTGATCAGTGTGTTATGGAACATTGTGATCACAAGGGTTTGGAGCATAGTGATGACAGAGGTCATGAATCATGTTGATTTCAAGGAGCATGGAACATTGTGATGACAAAGGCATGAAGCAATGTGATCCCAAGTTTCAGGGAGGATTGTTATGACAATGATAATGAAGTATTGTAATGAGAATCACATGGAGCACCGTGATGACAAGGTCATGTAGCATTTTGCTGACAAAGGCATGGAGCATTGTGATGACAAGTGTCATGGAACATTGTGATAACAGGGGTCATAGAGCATTAGGATGACAAGAGCATGGACCATTTTGATGAGAAGAGTCATGGAGCATTTTGATGACAAGAGCCACAGATCATTGTGTTGTCAGTGGTCATTGAGCGTTCTGATGACAGTGGTCATGGAAGATTGGGCTGAAAATGTTCTTGGAGCATTGTGAACACAAGGGAATGGAGCATTGTGGTGACAATATCGTGGAGCATTGTGATGAGATGACCATGGAGTCTTTTGATGACAAGTCTCATGGAGCAAGCTGATGGAAAGGGGCATGGAGCATTGTGATTACAGTTGTCTTGGAGCATTGTGATGACAAGAGCATGGAGCATTGTGATGAGAAGTCCATGGAACATTCTGATGACCTGCATCATGGAGCTTTGTGATGACAATGTCAAGATGCATTGTGATTACAGGGGTCTTGGAGCCTTGTGATGAAAAGGGCATGGATCATTGTGATGACAAAGGCATGGAGCCTTGTCATGACAGGGTTCAAGGAGCATACTGACGACAAGTGTCAGGGAGCATTGTGATGACAAGTGTCATGGAGCACTGTGATGACAAGCGTCATGGAGCCTTGTGATAACCGGGGTCTTGGAGCATTGTGATGAAAAGTGAATGCATCATTGTGATGAAAAAGGCATGGTGCCTTGTCATGATAGGGTTCAAGGAGCACCCTGACTAGAAGTGTCAGGGAGCATTGTGATGAAAAGTGTATTGAGCATTGTGATGACAAAGTTCATGGAGCATTGTGATGAGAAGTCCATGGATAATTGGAATGACGAGTGTCATGGGCTGTTGTGATGACAAGTGTTATGGAACATTGTGATCACAAGGGTTTGAGGCATAGTGATGACAGAGGTCATGGAGCATTTTGATTTCATTGTGATGACAAAATTATGAAGCATTATGATGAAGGGCATGGTGCAT
This sequence comes from Mesoplodon densirostris, assembly GCF_025265405.1. Classification (NCBI taxonomy): domain Eukaryota; kingdom Metazoa; phylum Chordata; class Mammalia; order Artiodactyla; family Ziphiidae; genus Mesoplodon; species Mesoplodon densirostris. Next base: position 7,889,571 of record NC_082682.1, read on the forward strand.
TGTGATGATAGCGTTCATGGAGCTCTGAGATGAAAAGTGTCATGGAGAATTGTTATGACAGGGATCTTGGAGCATTGTGATGACAAGGGCATGGAGCATTGTGATGAGAAGGCCAAGGAGAATACTGATGACATGCGTCATGGAGCTTCGTGATGACAAGGGCATAGAGCATTTTGATTACATGGGTCTTGGAACATTGAGATGAAAAGGGGCATGGAGCATTGTGATTACAGGGGTAATGGAGCACTGTGATGACAAGTGAATCGAGCATTGTGATGAAAAAGGCATGGATCCTATTCATGACAGGATTCAAGGAGCATTCCGAAGACAAGTGTCAGGGAGCATTGTGATGACAAGTGTATTGAGCATTGTGATGACAATGGTCATGGAGCATTGAGATGACAGGGGCATGGAGTATTGTGATGACAGGCATCATGGAGTGTTGTGATGACAAGACTTATGGAACATTGTGATCACACGGTTTTGGAGCATTGCGATGACAGAGTTCATGGATCATATTGATTTCAAGGAGCATGGATATTTGTGATGACAAGGGCATGAAGCAATGTGATCCCAAGATGCATGGAGGATTGTGATGACAATGGTAATGGAGGAATGTGATGACAAGCGCATGGAGCATTGTGATGAAAAGGTCATGTAGCGTTTTGCTGACAAAGGCATGGAGCATTGTGATGACAAGTGTCATGGAGCACTGTGATGACAAACGTCACGTAGCATTGTGATAACAGGGGTCATGGAGCATTGGGATGACACGGCCCAGGATCATTGTGTTGACAAGTGTTATGGAGAATTTTGATGACAAGAGTCCCGGATCATTGTGTTGTCAGGGGTCATGGAGCGTTGTGATGACAGTGGTCATGGAGCATTTGGATGACAAGTGTCATAGAGCATTGTGATCATAAGGTCATGGAGCATTGGACTGAACATGTTCATGGAGTATTGTGTTGAGAGGTGTCATGGAGCATTGTGATGACAAGGGAATGGAGCATTGTGATGACAATGTCCTGGAGCATTTAATGAGAAGACCATGGAGCCATGTGATAACAAGTCTCATAGAGCATTCTCACGAAAAGCGGCATGGAGCACTGTAATTACTGTGGTCTTGGAGCATTGTGATGAACAGGGCATGGAGCATTGTGATGAAAAAGGCATGGAGCCTTGTCATGACAGTGTTCCAAGAGGATATTGACATCAAGTGTCAGGGACCATTGTGATGACAAGTGAATTGACCATTGTGATGCCAAAGCTCATAGAGCATTGTGATGAGAAGACCATGGATAAATTTGATGACGAGCATCATGGGGTGTTGTGAGGTCAAGTGTTATGGAACATTGTGATCACAAGGGAGTGGAGCCTTGTGATGACAGAGGTCATGGAGCATTTTGAGTTCATTCTGATGACAATAGCATGAAGCACTATGATGATGGGCATGGTGCATTGTGATGACAGTGTTCATGGAGAATTGAGATGAAAAGGGGCATGGAGCATTGTAGTTACAAGGGTCTTGAAGCTTTGTGATTAGAAGGACATGCAACATTGTGATGAGAAGGCCATGAAGGATTCTGATGACATGCGTCATGGAGCTTTGTGATGACAAGGGCATGGAGCATTTTGATGAGAAGACCATGGATAATGGTGATGACGAGTTTCATGGGGCGTTGTGATGAAAAGTGTTATGGAACATTGTGATCCCAAGGGTTTAGAGCATTGTGATGGCTGATGTCTTGGAGCATTTTGATTTCATTTTGAAAACAATAGCGTGAAGCAATATGATGATGGGAGTGTTGCATTGTGATGACAAGGTTCATGGAGCATTGAGATGAAAAGAGGCATGGAGCATTGTGATGAAAGGGGTCTAGGAGCTTTGTGATGACAGAGGTCATGGATCATTTGGATTTCCTTGTGATGACAATAGCCTGAAGCTTTATGATGATGGGCATTGTCCATTGTGATGACAGGTGTAATGGAGCATTGAGATGAAAGGGACATGGAGCATTGTGATGAGAAGACCATGGATAATGGTGATGACGAGCGTCATGGGGCGTTGTGATGAAAAGTGTTATGGAACATTGGGATCCCAAGGGTTTAGAGCATTGTGATGGCAGATGTCATGGAGCATATTTAATTCATTTTGATTACAATAGCGTGAAGCAATATGATGATGGGCATGTTGCATTGTGATGATAGGGTTCATGGAGCATTTAGATGAAAAGTGGCATGGAGCATTGTGATTACAGGGTTCTTGGAACATTGTGATGACAAGGGCATGGAGCATTCTGATGTCAAAGTCATGGACCTTTGTGATGACAAATGTCATGTAGCATTTTGATGACAAGGGCATGGTGCATTGTGATGAGTAAGACAGAGAGCAATGTGATGAGAGGGTCATGGAGCAGTTGGATGAAAAGTTTCCTGGAACATTTTGATGACAGGGGTTATGGATCATTGTGATGTCTAGGGTCATCGAGCATTGTGATGAAAAGGGTCATGGTGCATTTTGATGACAGGGCTTATAGTACATTGTGATGTCAGGGGTCATGGAGCAGTGTGATGATAAGGGCATGTAGCATTGTGATGACAGGGGTCATGGACCATTGTGATGACATGGTTGAGGGAGTATTGTGATGACTAGTGATGGAACATTGTGATATCAGTGGTGAGAGAGCATTTTGATGAGAATTGCATGGAGAAATTTGATGAAAAGTTTTATGGAGCATTGTGATGACAAGCTTGTGGAGAATTGTGATGACAAGTGCATGGCATATTGTGATGACATGTGTCATGGAGCATTGTGCTGACAAGCACATGGAGCATTTTGGTGAACAATGGCATGGAGCATTGTGATGACAGAGGCATGACGAATGGGTCTGACAAGTTTCATGGATTATTGTGATGACAGTGGGCATGGCGAATTGTGATGACAAGGGCATGGAGCATTGTGAGGACAAATTTGTGGAGTATTGTGAAGACAGGTGTCCGGGAGCATTGTGATGACATATGTTCTGGTCCATTGTGATGAGAATGGCATGGGTAATTGTGATGCCAAGTGTCATGGAGGATTGTGATGTCAAACGTAATGCAGCGTGTGATGACAAGGTCTTGGTGCATTGTGATGACAAGGGCCATTGAGAAGTTTGATGACAAGGTCGTGAAGCATTGTGATGACAAGAGCATGTATCTTGCTATGACAGAGGTCAAGGAGCATTGCGATTACAAATGCATGGAGAAGAGTGATGACAAGAGCATGTAGCATTGTGATGAGAAGTGTTTTGGAGCATTGTGACGACAAGGCCGTGGAGAATTGTGATGACAAGGGACATGGAGCATTGTGAGGACCAGGGCATGGAGCACTGTGATGACAAGAACGTGGAGCATTGTAATGAGAAGTCCATGGATAATAGTGATGACGAGTGTCATGGAGCACTGTAATGGCAAGGGGCATGGAGCATTGTGAGGACAGCTCTCATGGAGCATTGTGATGACAACTGTCATGGAGCTTTCTGATGACAAGCTTGTGGAGTATTGTGATGACAATGGCATGGAGCATTGTGATGGAAAGGGTATGGATCATTGTGATGAAAAAGGCATGGACCCTTTTCATGACAGGATTCAAGGAGTATTCTGAAGACAAGTGTCAGGGAGCATTGTGATGACAAAGGTCATGGAGCATTGAGATGACAAGGGCATGGAGTATTGTGATGACAGGCATCATGGAGCGTTGTGATGACAAGTATTATTGAACATTGTGATCACACGGGTTTGGAGCATTGTGATGACATTGTTCATGGATCATATTGATTTCAAGGAGCATGGATCTTTGTGATGAAAAGGGCATGAAGCAATGTGATCCCATGATTTATGGAGGATTGTGATGACAATGGTAATGGAGGAATATGATGACAAGCGCATGGAGCATTGTGATGAAAAGGTCATGTAACGTTTTGCTGACAAAGGCATGGAACATTGTGATGACAATTTCCTGGAGCATTTAATGAGAAGACAATGGAGCCATTTGATGACAAGTCTCATAGAGCATTCTCACGAAAAGCGGCATGGAGCATTGTGATTACTGTGGTCTTGGAGCATTGTGATGAACAGGGTATGGAGCATTGTGATGAAAAAGGCATGGAGCTTTGTCATGACAGGGTTCCAAGAGCATATTGAAATCAAGTGTCAGGGACCATTGTGATGATAAGTGAATTGAGCATGGTGATGCCAAAGCTCATGGAGCATTGTGATGAGAAGACCATGGATAATTTTGATGACGAGTGTCATGGGGCGTTGTGAGGTCAAGTGTTATGGAACATTGTGATCACAAGGGATTGGAGCCTTGTGATGACAGAGGTCATGGAGCATTTTGAGTTCATTCTGATGACAATAGCATGAAGCACTATGATGATGGGCATGGTGCATTGTGATGACAGTGTTCATGGAGAATTGAGATGAAAAGGGGCATGGAACATTGTAGTTACAAGGGTCTTGGAGCTTTGTGAAGAGAAGGGCATGCAGCATTGTGATGAGAAGGCCATGGAGGATTCTGATGACATGCGTCATGGAGCTTTGTGATGACAAGGGCATGGAGCATTGTGATGAGAAGACCATGGATAATGGTGATGACGAGCTTCAAGGGGCGTTGTGATGAAAAGTGTTATGGAACATTGTGATCCCAAGGGTTTAGAACATTGTGATGGCTGATGTCTTGGAGCATTTTGATTTCATTTTGATTACAATAGCGTGAAGCAATATGATGATGGGCGTGTTGCATTGTGATGACAAGGTTCATGGAGCATTGAGATGAAAATGGGCATGGAGCATTGTGATCAAAGGGGTCTAGGAGCTTTGTGATGACAGAGGTCATGGATCATTTGGATTTCCTTGTGATGACAATAGCCTGAAGCTTTATGATGATGGGCATGGTCCATTGTGATGACAGGTGTAATCGAGCATTGAGATGAAAAGGGGCATGGAGCATTGTGTTTACAGGGGTATAGGAGCATTGTGATGACAAGAGCATGGAGCATTGTGATGAAAAGTGCTTGGAGCCTTTTCATGACATGTTTCAAGGAGCATTCTGATGATGAGTGTCAGGGAGCATTGTGATGACAAAGATCATGGAGCACTGTGATGACAGGTGTCATGGAGCATTGTGATGAGAAAGTCATGAGCATTGGGCTGAAAATATTCATGGAGTATTGTGGTGACAGGGTTCGTGGATCCTTTTGAAGGCAAGGGAATGGAGCAATGTAATGACAAGGTCCTGGAGCATTGTGATGAGAAGACCATGGAGCCTTGTGATGACAAGTCTGATGGAGCATTCTGATGAAAAGGGGCATGGGGCATTGTGATTACAGGGCCCTGGATCATTGTAATGACAAGAGCAAGGAGCTTTGTGATGAGAAGGCCATGGAGCATTCTCATGATTTGTGTCATGGTATTTTGTGATGACAAGGGCATGGACCATTGTGATTGCAGGCGTCTTGGAGCTTTGTGATGACAAGGGTCATGGAGCCTTGTGAGGAGAAGGCCGTGGGACATTATGATGGCAGGGTTCATGGAGCATTGTTATGACGGGGGTAATGGAACCTTGTGATGAAAAGGGCACGGAATATAGGTCTATAAAATTTCATGGATTATTGGGATGACAGTGGGTATGCAGCATTGTGATGACAAGGGCTCAGAACACTGTGATACATGGGTCATGGAGGATTGTAATGATATGGGCATGGAACATTGTGATGAGAAGGGCATCGAGAATTGTGATGACAAGCGTCATGGAGCTTTGTGATGACAAGGACATGGAGCAATATGTTGAGACGTTTCAGGGAGCATTGTGATGACAATGGCATGGAGCATTGTGATGCCAAGGGTCATGGAGCTGTGTGATAACAAATGTCATGGAGGAGTTTGATGACAAGGGCATGGTGCATTGTGATGAGAAGGGCAGGGAGCATTGTGATGACAGGTGTTATGGAACATTGTGATGTCAGGGCTCATGAAGCATTGTGATGATATGGGCATGGAGCATGGTGATGACAGGTGTCATGGAAGAGTGTGAGATGCCAAGTGTTTTGAGCATTGTGATGACACACATCTTGGATCATTGAGAAGACAAGGGCATGGAGTAGTGTGATGACAGGCATCATGGAGCATTGTGATGAGTGTGTTATGGAACATTGTGATCACAAGGGTTTGGAGCATAGTGATGACAGAGGTCATGAATCATGTTGATTTCAAGGAGCATGGAACATTGTGATGACAAGGGCATGAAGCAATGTGATCCCAAGTTTCAGGGAGGATTGTGATGACAATGGTAATGGAGTATTGTGATGAGAATCACATGGAGCACCGTGATGACAGGGTCATGTAGCATTTTGCTGACAAAGGCATGGAGCATTGTGATGACAAGTGTCATGGAACATTGTGATAACAGGGGTCATAGAGCATTAGGATGACAAGAGCATGGACCATTTTGATGAGAAGAGTCATGGAGCATTTTGATGACAAGAGCCACAGATCATTGTGTTGTCAGGGGTCATTGAGCGTTCTGATGACAGTGGTCATGGAAGATTGGGCTGAAAATGTTCTTGGAGCATTGTGAACACAAGGGAATGGAGCATTGTGGTGACAATATCGTGGAGCATTGTGATGAGATGACCATGGAGTCTTTTGATGACAAGTCTCATGGAGCAAGCTGATGGAAAGGGGCATGGAGCATTGTGATTACAGTTGTCTTGGAGCATTGTGATGACAAGAGCATGGAGCATTGTGATGAGAAGTCCATGGAACATTCTGATGACCTGCATCATGGAGCTTTGTGATGACAATGTCAAGATGCATTGTGATTACAGGGGTCTTGGAGCCTTGTGATGAAAAGGGCATGGATCATTGTGATGACAAAGGCATGGAGCCTTGTCATGACAGGGTTCAAGGAGCATACTGACGACAAGTGTCAGGGAGCATTGTGATGACAAGTGTCATGGAGCACTGTGATGACAAGCGTCATGGAGCCTTGTGATAACCGGGGTCTTGGAGCATTGTGATGAAAAGTGAATGCATCATTGTGATGAAAAAGGCATGGTGCCTTGTCATGATAGGGTTCAAGGAGCACCCTGACGAGAAGTGTCAGGGAGCATTGTGATGAAAAGTGTATTGAGCATTGTGATGACAAAGGTCATGGAGCATTGTGATGAGAAGTCCATGGATAATTGGAATGACGAGTGTCATGGGCTGTTGTGATGACAAGTGTTATGGAACATTGTGATCACAAGGGTTTGAGGCATAGTGATGACAGAGGTCATGGAGCATTTTGATTTCCTTGTGATGACAAAATTATGAAGCATTATGATGAAGGGCATGGTGCATTGTGATGATAGCGTTCATGGAGCTCTGAGATGAAAAGTGTCATGGAGCATTGTTATGACAGGGGTCTTGGAGCATTGTGATGACAAGGGCATGGAGCATTGTGATGAGAAGGCCAAGGAGAATACTGATGACATGCGTCATGGAGCTTCGTGATGACAAGGGCATAGAGCATTTTGATTACATGGGTCTTGGAACATTGAGATGAAAAGGGGCATGAAGCATTGTGATTACAGGGGTAATGGAGCACTGTGATGACAAGTGAATCGAGCATTGTGATGAAAAAGGCATGGATCCTATTCATGACAGGATTAAAGGAGCATTCCGAAGACAAGTGTCAGGGAGCATTGTGATGACAAGTGTATTGAGCATTGTGATGACAAAGGTCATGGAGCATTGAGATGACAGGGGCATGGAGTATTGTGATGACAAGCATCATGGAGTGTTGTGATGACAAGACTTATGGAACATTGTGATCACACGGTTTTGGAGCATTGCGATGACAGAGTTCATGGATCATATTGATTTCAAGGAGCATGGATCTTTGTGATGACAAGGGCATGAAGCAATGTGATCCCAAGATGCATGGAGGATTGTGATGACAATGGTAATGGAGGAATGTGATGACAAGCGCATGGAGCATTGTGATGAAAAGGTCATGTAGCGTTTTGCTGACAAAGGCATGGAGCATTGTGATGACAAGTGTCATGGAGCACTGTGATGACAAACGTCACGTAGCATTGTGATTACAGGGGTCATGGAGCATTGGGATGACACGGCCCAGGATCATTGTGTTGACAAGTGTTATGGAGAATTTTGATGACAAGAGTCCCGGATCATTGTGTTGTCAGGGGTCATGGAGCGTTGTGATGACAGTGGTCATGGAGCATTTGGATGACAAGTGTCATAGAACATTGTGATCATAAGGTCATGGAGCATTGGACTGAACATGTTCATGGAGTATTGTGTTGAGAGGTGTCATGGAGCATTGTGATGACAAGGGAATGGAGCATTGTGATGACAATGTCCTGGAGCATTTAATGAGAAGACCATGGAGCCATGTGATAACAAGTCTCATAGAGCATTCTCACGAAAAGCGGCATGGAGCACTGTAATTACTGTGGTCTTGGAGCATTGTGATGAACAGGGCATGGAGCATTGTGATGAAAAAGGCATGGAGCCTTGTCATGACAGTGTTCCAAGAGGATATTGACATCAAGTGTCAGGGACCATTGTGATGACAAGTGAATTGAGCATTGTGATGCCAAAGCTCATAGAGCATTGTGATGAGAAGACCATGGATAAATTTGATGACGAGCATCATGGGGTGTTGTGAGGTCAAGTGTTATGGAACATTGTGATCACAAGGGAGTGGAGCCTTGTGATGACAGAGGTCATGGAGCATTTTGAGTTCATTCTGATGACAATAGCATGAAGCACTATGATGATGGGCATGGTGCATTGTGATGACAGTGTTCATGGAGAATTGAGATGAAAAGGGGCATGGAGCATTGTAGTTACAATGGTCTTGAAGCTTTGTGATTAGAAGGGCATGCCACATTGTGATGAGAAGGCCATGAAGGATTCTGATGACATGCGTCATGGAGCTTTGTGATGACAAGGGCATGGAGCATTTTGATGAGAAGACCATGGATAATGGTGATGACGAATTTCATGGGGCGTTGTGATGAAAAGTGTTATGGAACATTGTGATCCCAAGGGTTTAGAGCATTGTGATGGCTGATGTCTTGGAGCATTTTGATTTCATTTTGAAAACAATAGCGTGAAGCAATATGATGATGGGCGTGTTGCATTGTGATGACAAGGTTCATGGAGCATTGAGATGAAAAGAGGCATGGAGCATTGTGATGAAAGGAGTCTAGGAGCTTTGTGATGACAGAGGTCATGGATCATTTGGATTTCCTTGTGATGACAATAGCCTGAAGCTTTATGATGATGGGCATGGTCCATTGTGATGACAGGTGTAATGGAGCATTGAGATGAAAGGGACATGGAGCATTGTGATGAGAAGACCATGGATAATGGTGATGACGAGCGTCATGGGGCGTTGTGATGAAAAGTGTTATGGAACATTGGGAATCCAAGGATTTAGAGCATTGTGATGGCAGATGTCATGGAGCATATTTAATTCATTTTGATTACAATAGCGTGAAGCAATATGATGATGGGCATGTTGCATTGTGATGATAGGGTTCATGGAGCATTTAGATGAAAAGTGGCATGGAGCATTGTGATTACAGGGTTCTTGGAACATTGTGATGACAAGAGCATGGAGCATTGTGATGCCAAAGGTCATGGACCTTTGTGATGACAAATGTCATGTAGCATTTTGATGACAAGGGCATGGTGCATTGTGATGAGTAGGACAGAGAGCAATGTGATGAGAGGGTCATGGAGCAGTTGGATGAAAAGTTTCCTGGAACATTTTGATGACAGGGGTTATGGATCATTGTGATGTCAAGGGTCACCGAGCATTGTGATGAAAAGGGTCATGGTGCATTTTGATAACAGGGGTTATAGTACATTGTGATGTCAGGGGTCATGGAGCAGTGTGATGATAAGGGCATGTAGCATTGTGATGACAGGGGTCATGGAACATTGTGATGACATGGTTGAGGGAGTATTGTGATGACTAGTGATGGAACATTGTGATATCAGTGGTGAGAGAGCATTTTGATGAGAATTGCATGGAGAAATTTGATGAAAAGGTTTATGGAGCATTGTGATGACAAGCTTGTGGAGAATTGTGATGACAAGTGCATGGCATATTGTGATGACATGTGTCATGGAGCATTGTGCTGACAAGCACATGGAGCATTTTGGTGAACTATGGCATGGAGCATTGTGATGACAGAGGCATGACGAATTGGTCTGACAAGTTTCATGGATTATTGTGATGACAGTGGGCATGGCGAATTGTGATGACAAGGGCATGGAGCATTGTGAGGACAAGTTTGTGGAGTATTGTGAAGACAGGTGTCTGGAAGCATTGTGATAACATATGTTCTGGTCCATTGTGATGAGAATGGCATGGGTAATTGTGATGCCAAGTGTCATGGAGGATTGTGATGTCAAACGTAATGCAGCGTGTGATGACAAGGTCTTGGTGCATTGTGATGACAAGGGCCATTGAGAAGTTTGATGAAAAGGTCGTGAAGCATTGTGATGACAAGCGCATGTACCTTGCTATGACAGAGGTCAAGGAGCATTGCGATTAAAAATGCATGGAGAAGAGTGATGACAAGAGCATGTAGCATTGTGATGAGAAGTGTTTTGGAGCATTGTGATGACAAGGCCGTGGAGAATTGTGATGACAAGGGACATGGAGCATTGTGAGGACCAGGGCATGGAGCACTGTGATGACAAGAACGTGGAGCATTGTAATGAGAAGTCCATGGATAATAGTGATGACGAGTGTCATGGAGCACTGTAATGGCAAGGGGCATGGAGCATTGTGAGGACAGCTCTCATGGAGCATTGTGATGACAACTGTCATGGAGCTTTCTGATGACAAGCTTGTGGAGTATTGTGATGACAATGGCATGGAGCATTGTGATGGAAAGGGTATGGATCATTGTGATGAAAAAGGCATGGACCCTTTTCATGACAGGATTCAAGGAGTATTCCGAAGACAAGAGTCAGGGAGCATTGTGATGACAAAGGTCATGGAGCATTGAGATGACAAGGGCATGGTGTATTGTGATGACAGGCATCATGGAGCGTTGTGATGACAAGTATTATGGAACATTGTGATCACACGGGTTTGGAGCATTGCGATGACATTGTTCATGGATCATATTGATTTCAAGGAGCATGGATCTTTGTGATGAAAAGGGCATGAAGCAATGTGATCCCATGATTTATGGAGGATTGTGATGACAATGGTAATGGAGGAATATGATGACAAGCGCATGGAGCATTGTGATGAAAAGGTCATGTAACGTTTTGCTGACAAAGGCATGGAGCATTGTGATGACAATTTCCTGGAGCATTTAATGAGAAGACAATGGAGCCATTTGATGACAAGTCTCATAGAGCATTCTCACGAAAAGCGGCATGCAGCATTGTGATTACTGTGGTCTTGGAGCATTGTGATGAACAGGGTATGGAGCATTGTGATGAAAAAGGCATGGAGCTTTGTCATGACAGGGTTCCAAGAGCATATTGAAATCAAGTGTCAGGGACCATTGTGGTGATAAGTGAATTGAGCATGGTGATGCCAAAGCTCATGGAGCATTGTGATGAGAAGACCATGGATAATTTTGATGACGAGTGTCATGGGGCATTGTGACTTCAAGTGTTATGGAACATTGTGATCACAAGGGATTGGAGCCTTGTGATGACAGAGGTCATGGAGCATTTTGAGTTCATTCTGATGACAATAGCATGAAGCACTATGATGATGGGCATGGTGCATTGTGATGACAGTGTTCATGGAGAATTGAGATGAAAAGGGGCATGGAGCATTGTAGTTACAAGGGTCTTGGAGCTTTGTGAAGAGAAGGGCATGCAGCATTGTGATGAGAAGGCCATGGGGGATTCTGATGACATGCGTCATGGAGCTTTGTGATTTCAAGGGCATGGAGCATTGTGATGAGAAGACCATGGATAATGGTGATGACGAGCTTTATGGGGAGTTGTGATGAAAAGTGCTATGGAACATTGTGATCCCAAGGGTTTAGAGCATTGTGATGGCAGATGTCTTGGAGCATTTTGATTTCATTTTGATTACAATAGCGTGAAGCAATATGATGATGGGCATGTTGCATTGTGATGACAAGGTTCATGGAGCATTGAGATGAAAATGGGCATGGAGCATTGTGATCAAAGGGGTCTAGGAGCTTTGTGATGACAGATGTCATGGATCATTTTGATTTCCTTGTGATGACAATAGCCTGAAGCTTTATGATGATGGGCATGGTCCATTGTGATGACAGGTGTAATCGAGCATTGAGATGAAAAGGGGCATGGAGCATTGTTTTTACAGGGGTATAGGAGCATTGTGATGACAAGAGCATGGAGCATTGTGATGAAAAGTGCTTGGAGCCTTTTCATGACACGTTTCAAGGAGCATTCTGATGACGAGTGTCAGGGAGCATTGTGATGACAAAGATCATGGAGCACTGTGATGACAGGTGTCATGGAGCATTGTGATGAGAAAGTCATGAGCATTGGGCTGAAAATATTCATGGAGTATTGTGGTGACAGGGTTCGTGGATCCTTTTGATGGCAAGGGAATGGAACAATGTAATGACAAGGTCCTGGAGCATTGTGATGAGAAGACCATGGAGCCTTGTGATGACAAGTCTGATGGAGCATTCTGATGAAAAGGGGCATGGGGCATTGTGATTACAGGGCCCTGGATCATTGTAATGACAAGAGCAAGGAGCTTTGTGATGAGAAGGCCATGGAGCATTCTCATGATTTGTGTCATGGTATTTTGTGATGACAAGGGCATGGACCATTGTGATTGCAGGCGTCTTGGAGCTTTGTGATGACAAGGGTCATGGAGCCTTGTGAGGAGAAGGCCGTGGGATATTATGATGGCAGGGGTCATGGAGCATTGTTATGACGGGGGTAATGGAACCTTGTGATGAAAAGGGCACGGAATATAGGTCTATAAAATTTCATGGATTATTGGGATGACAGTGGGTATGGAGCATTGTGATGACAAGGGCTCAGAACACTGTGATACATGGGTCATGGAGGATTGTAATGATATGGGCATGGAACATTGTGATGAGAAGGGCATCGAGAATTGTGATGACAAGCGTCATGGAGCTTTGTGATGACAAGGACATGGAGCAATATGTTGAGACGTTTCAGGGAGCATTGTGATGACAATGGCATGGAGCATTGTGATGCCAAGGGTCATGGAGCTGTGTGATAACAAATGTCATGGAGGAGTTTGATGACAAGGGCATGGTGCATTGTGATGAGAAGGGCAGGGAGCATTGTGATGACAGGTGTTATGGAACATTGTGATGTCAGGGCTCATGAAGCATTGTGATGATATGGGCATGGAGCATGGTGATTACAGGTGTCATGGAAGAGTGTGAGATGCCAAGTGTTTTGAGCATTGTGATGACACACATCTTGGATCATTGAGAAGACAAGGGCATGGAGTAGTGTGATGACAGGCATCATGGAGCATTGTGATGAGTGTGTTATGGAACATTGTGATCACAAAGGTTTGGAGCATAGTGATGACAGAGGTCATGAATCATGTTGATTTCAAGGAGCATGGAACATTGTGATGACAAGGGCATGAAGCAATGTGATCCCAAGTTTCAGGGAGGATTGTGATGACAATGGTAATGGAGTATTGTGATGAGAATCACATGGAGCACCGTGATGACAGGGTCATGTAGCATTTTGCTGACAAAGGCATGGAGCATTGTGATGACAAGTGTCATGGAACATTGTGATAACAGGGGTCATAGAGCATTAGGATGACAAGAGCATGGACCATTTTGATGAGAAGAGTCATGGAGCATTTTGATGACAAGAGCCACAGATCATTGTGTTGTCAGGGGTCATTGAGCGTTCTGATGACAGTGGTCATGGAAGATTGGGCTGAAAATGTTCTTGGAGCATTGTGAACACAAGGGAATGGAGCATTGTGGTGACAATATCGTGGAGCATTGTGATGAGATGACCATGGAGTCTTTTGATGACAAGTCTCATGGAGCAAGCTGATGGAAAGGGGCATGGAGCATTGTGATTACATTTGTCTTGGAGCATTGTGATGACAAGAGCATGGAGCATTGTGATGAGAAGTCCATGGAACATTCTGATGACCTGCATCATGGAGCTTTGTGATGACAATGTCAAGATGCATTGTGATTACAGGGGTCTTGGAGCCTTGTGATGAAAAGGGCATGGATCATTGTGATGACAAGGGCATGGAGCCTTGTCATGACAGGGTTCAAGGAGCATACTGACGACAAGTGTCAGGGAGCATTGTGATGACAAGTGTCATGGAGCACTGTGATGACAAGCGTCATGGAGCCTTGTGATAACCGGGGTCTTGGAGCATTGTGATGAAAAGTGAATGCATCATTGTGATGAAAAAGGCATGGTGCCTTGTCATGATAGGGTTCAAGGAGCACCCTGACGAGAAGTGTCAGGGAGCATTGTGATGAAAAGTGTATTGAGCATTGTGATGACAAAGGTCATGGAGCATTGTGATGAGAAGTCCATGGATAATTGGAATGACGAGTGTCATGGGCTGTTGTGATGACAAGTGTTATGGAACATTGTGATCACAAGGGTTTGAGGCATAGTGATGACAGAGGTCATGGAGCATTTTGATTTCCTTGTGATGACAAAATTATGAAGCATTATGATGAAGGGCATGGTGCATTGTGATGATAGCGTTCATGGAGCTCTGAGATGAAAAGTGTCATGGAGCATTGTTATGACAGGGGTCTTGGAGCATTGTGATGACAAGGGCATGGAGCATTGTGATGAGAAGGCCAAGGAGAATACTGATGACATGCGTCATGGAGCTTCGTGATGACAAGGGCATAGAGCATTTTGATTACATGGGTCTTGGAACATTGAGATGAAAAGGGGCATGAAGCATTGTGATTACAGGGGTAATGGAGCACTGTGATGACAAGTGAATCGAGCATTGTGATGAAAAAGGCATGGATCCTATTCATGACAGGATTCAAGGAGCATTCCGAAGACAAGTGTCAGGGAGCATTGTGATGACAAGTGTATTGAGCATTGTGATGACAAAGGTCATGGAGCATTGAGATGACAGGGGCATGGAGTATTGTGATGACAAGCATCATGGAGTGTTGTGATGACAAGACTTATGGAACATTGTGATCACACGGTTTTGGAGCATTGCGATGACAGAGTTCATGGATCATATTGATTTCAAGGAGCATGGATCTTTGTGATGACAAGGGCATGAAGCAATGTGATCCCAAGATGCATGGAGGATTGTGATGACAATGGTAATGGAGGAATGTGATGACAAGCGCATGGAGCATTGTGATGAAAAGGTCATGTAGCGTTTTGCTGACAAAGGCATGGAGCATTGTGATGACAAGTGTCATGGAGCACTGTGATGACAAACGTCAGGTAGCATTGTGATTACAGGGGTCATGGAGCATTGGGATGACACGGCCCAGGATCATTGTGTTGACAAGTGTTATGGAGAATTTTGATGACAAGAGTCCCGGATCATTGTGTTGTCAGGGGTCATGGAGCGTTGTGATGACAGTGGTCATGGAGCATTTGGATGACAAGTGTCATAGAGCATTGTGATCATAAGGTCATGGAGCATTGGACTGAACATGTTCATGGAGTATTGTGTTGAGAGGTGTCATGGAGCATTGTGATGACAAGGGAATGGAGCATTGTGATGACAATGTCCTGGAGCATTTAATGAGAAGACCATGGAGCCATGTGATAACAAGTCTCATAGAGCATTCTCACGAAAAGCGGCATGGAGCACTGTAATTACTGTGGTCTTGGAGCATTGTGATGAACAGGGCATGGAGCATTGTGATGAAAAAGGCATGGAGCCTTGTCATGACAGTGTTCCAAGAGGATATTGACATCAAGTGTCAGGGACCATTGTGATGACAAGTGAATTGACCATTGTGATGCCAAAGCTCATAGAGCATTGTGATGAGAAGACCATGGATAAATTTGATGACGAGCATCATGGGGTGTTGTGAGGTCAAGTGTTATGGAACATTGTGATCACAAGGGAGTGGAGCCTTGTGATGACAGAGGTCATGGAGCATTTTGAGTTCATTCTGATGACAATAGCATGAAGCACTATGATGATGGGCATGGTGCATTGTGATGACAGTGTTCATGGAGAATTGAGATGAAAAGGGGCATGGAGCATTGTAGTTACAAGGGTCTTGAAGCTTTGTGATTAGAAGGGCATGCAACATTGTGATGAGAAGGCCATGAAGGATTCTGATGACATGCGTCATGGAGCTTTGTGATGACAAGGGCATGGAGCATTTTGATGAGAAGACCATGGATAATGGTGATGACGAGTTTCATGGGGCGTTGTGATGAAAAGTGTTATGGAACATTGTGATCCCAAGGGTTTAGAGCATTGTGATGGCTGATGTCTTGGAGCATTTTGATTTCATTTTGAAAACAATAGCGTGAAGCAATATGATGATGGGCGTGTTGCATTGTGATGACAAGGTTCATGGAGCATTGAGATGAAAAGAGCCATGGAGCATTGTGATGAAAGGGGTCTAGGAGCTTTGTGATGACAGAGGTCATGGATCATTTGGATTTCCTTGTGATGACAATAGCCTGAAGCTTTATGATGATGGACATTGTCCATTGTGATGACAGGTGTAATGGAGCATTGAGATGAAAGGGATATGGAACATTGTTATGAGAAGACCATGGATAATGGTGATGACGAGCGTCATGGGGCGTTGTGATGAAAAGTGTTATGGAACATTGGGATTCCAAGGGTTTAGAGCATTGTGATGGCAGATGTCATGGAGCATATTTAATTCATTTTGATTACAATAGCGTGAAGCAATATGATGATGGGCATGTTGCATTGTGATGATAGGGTTCATGGAGCATTTAGATGAAAAGTGGCATGGAGCATTGTGATTACAGGGTTCTTGGAACATTGTGATGACAAGGGCATGGAGCATTCTGATGCCAAAGGTCATGGACCTTTGTGATGACAAATGTCATGTAGCATTTTGATGACAAGGGCATGGTGCATTGTGATGAGTAAGACAGAGAGCAATGTGATGAGAGGGTCATGGAGCAGTTGGATGAAAAGTTTCCTGGAACATTTTGATGACAGGGGTTATGGATCATTGTGATGTCAAGGGTCACCGAGCATTGTGATGAAAAGGGTCATGGTGCATTTTGATGACATGGGTTATAGTACATTGTGATGTCAGGGGTCATGGAGCAGTGTGATGATAAGGGCATGTAGCATTGTGATGACAGGGGTCATGGAACATTGTGATGACATGGTTGAGGGAGTATTGTGATGACTAGTGATGGAACATTGTGATATCAGTGGTGAGAGAGCATTTTGATGAGAATTGCATGGAGAAATTTGATGAAAAGGTTTATGGAGCATTGTGATGACAAGCTTGTGGAGAATTGTGATGACAAGTGCATGGCATATTGTGATGACATGTGTCATGGAGCATTGTGCTGACAAGCACATGGAGCATTTTGGTGAACAATGGCATGGAGCATTGTGATGACAGAGGCATGACGAATTGGTCTGACAAGTTTCATGGATTATTGTGCTGACAGTGGGCATGGCGCATTGTGATGACAAGGGCATGGAGCATTGTGAGGACAAGTTTGTCGAGTATTGTGAAGACAGGTGTCTGGAAGCATTGTGATGACATATGTTCTGGTCCATTGTGATGAGAATGGCATGGGTAATTGTGATGCCAAGTGTCATGGAGGATTGTGATGTCAAATGTAATGCAGCGTGTGATGACAAGGTCTTGGTGCATTGTGATGACAAGGGCCATTGAGAAGTTTGATGACAAGGTCGTGAAGCATTGTGATGACAAGCGCATGTACCTTGCTATGACAGAGGTCAAGGAGCATTGCGATTAAAAATGCATGGAGAAGAGTGATGACAAGAGCATGTAGCATTGTGATGAGAAGTGTTTTGGAGCATTGTGATGACAAGGCCGTGGAGAATTGTGATGACAAGGGACATGGAGCATTGTGAGGACCAGGGCATGAAGCACTGTGATGACAAGAACGTGGAGCATTGTAATGAGAAGTCCATGGATAATAGTGATGACGAGTGTCATGGAGCACTGTAATGGCAAGGGGCATGGAGCATTGTGAGGACAGCTCTCATGGAGCATTGTGATGACAACTGTCATGGAGCTTTCTGATGACAAGCTTGTGGAGTATTGTGATGACAATGGCATGGAGCATTGTGATGGAAAGGGTATGGATCATTGTGATGAAAAAGGCATGGACCCTTTTCATGACAGGATTCAAGGAGTATTCCGAAGACAAGAGTCAGGGAGCATTGTGATGACAAAGGTCATGGAGCTTTGAGATGACAAGTGCATGGAGTATTGTGATGACAGGCATCATGGAGCGTTGTGATGACAAGTATTATGGAACATTGTGATCACACGTGTTTGGAGCATTGCGATGACATTGTTCATGGATCATATTGATTTCAAGGAGCATGGATCTTTGTGATGAAAAGGGCATGAAGCAATGTGAACCCATGATTTATGGAGGATTGTGATGACAATGGTAATGGAGGAATATGATGACAAGTGCATGGAGCATTGTGATGAAAAGGTCATGTAACATTTTGCTGACAAAGGCATGGAGCATTGTGATGACAATTTCCTGGAGCATTTAATGAGAAGACAATGGAGCCATTTGATGACAAGTCTCATAGAGCATTCTCACAAAAAGCGGCATGGAGCATTGTGATTACTGTGGTCTGGGAGCATTGTGATGAACAGGGTATGGAGCATTGTGATGAAAAAGTCATGGAGCTTTGTCATGACAGGGTTCCAAGAGCATATTGAAATCAAGTGTCAGGGACCACTCTGATGATAAGTGAATTGAGCATGGTGATGCCAAAGCTCATGGAGTATTGTGATGAGAAGACCATGGATAATTTTGATGACGAGTGTCATGGGGCGTTGTGAGGTCAAGTTTTATGGAACATTGTGATCACAATGGATTGGAGCCTTGTGATAACAGAGGTCATAGAGCATTTTGAGTTCATTCTGATGACAATAGCATGAAGCACTATGATGATGGGCATGGTTCATTGTGATGACAGTGTTCATGGAGAATTGAGATGAAAAGGGGCATGGAACATTGTAGTTACAAGGGTCTTGGAGCTTTGTGAAGAGAAGGGCATGCAGCATTGTGATGAGAAGGCCATGGAGGATTCTGATGACATGCGTCATGGAGCTTTGTGATGACAAGGGCATGGAGCATTGTGATGAGAAGACCATGGATAATGGTGATGACGAGCTTCATGGGGCGTTGTGATGAAAAGTGCTATGGAACATTGTGATCCCAAGGGTTTAGAGCATTGTGATGGCAGATGTCTTGGAGCATTTTGATTTCATTTTGATTACAATAGCGTGAATCAATATGATGATGGGCATGTTGCATTGTGATGACAAGGTTCATGGAGCATTGAGATGAAAATGGGCATGGAACATTGTGATCAAAGGGGTCTAGGAGCTTTGTGATGACAGAGGTCATGGATCATTTGGATTTCCTTGTGATGACAATAGCCTGAAGCTTTATGATGATGGGCATGGTCCATTGTGATGACAGGTGTAATCGAGCATTGAGATGAAAAGGGGCATGGAGCATTGTGTTTACAGTGGTATAGGAGCATTGTGATGACAAGAGCATGGAGCATTGTGATGAAAAGTGCTTGGAGCCTTTTCATGACATGTTTCAAGGAGCATTCTGATGATGAGTGTCAGGGAGCATTGTGATGACAAAGATCATGGAGCACTGTGATGACAGGTGTCATGGAGCATTGTGATGAGAAAGTCATGAGCATTGGGCTGAAAATATTCATGGAGTATTGTGGTGACAGGGTTCGTGGATCCTTTTGAAGGCAAGGGAATGGAGCAATGTAATGACAAGGTCCTGGAGCATTGTGATGAGAAGACCATGGAGCCTTGTGATGACAAGTCTGATGGAGCATTCTGATGAAAAGGGGCATGGGGCATTGTGATTACAGGGCCCTGGATCATTGTAATGACAAGAGCAAGGAGCTTTGTGATGAGAAGGCCATGGAGCATTCTCATGATTTGTGTCATGGTATTTTGTGATGACAAGGGCATGGACCATTGTGATTGCAGGCGTCTTGGAGCTTTGTGATGACAAGGGTCATGGAGCCTTGTGAGGAGAAGGCCGTGGGACATTATGATGGCAGGGGTCATGGAGCATTGTTATGACGGGGGTAATGGAACATTGTGATGAAAAGGGCACGGAACATAGGTTTATAAAATTTCATGGATTATTGTGATGACAGTGGGTATGGAGCATTGTGATGACAAGGGCTCGGAACACTGTGATACATGGGTCATGGAGGATTGTAATGACATGGGCATGGAACATTGTGATGAGAAGGGCATCGAGAATTGTGATGACAAGCGTCATGTGGCTTTGTGATGACAAGGACATGGAGCAATATGTTGAGACGTTTCAGGGAGCATTGTGAGGACAATGGCATGGAGCATTGTGATGCCAAGGGTCATGGAGCTGTGTGATAACAAATGTCATGGAGCAGTTTGATGACAAGGGCATGGTGCATTGTGATGAGAAGGGAAGGGAACATTGTGATGACAGGTGTTATGGAACATTGTGATGTCAGGGCTCATGGAGCATTGTGATGATATGGGCATGGAGCATGGTGATGACAGGTGTCATGGAACAGTGTGAGATGCCAAGTGTTTTGAGCATTGTGAGGACAAACATCTTGGATCATTGAGATGACAAGGGCATGGAGTAGTGTGATGACAGGCATCATGGAGCATTGTGATGAGTGTGTTATGGAACATTGTGATCACAAGGGTTTGGAGCATAGTGATGACAGAGGTCATGAATCATGTTGATTTCAAGGAGCATGGAACATTGTGATGACAAGGGCATGAAGCAATGTGATCCCAAGTTTCAGGGAGGATTGTGATGACAATGGTAAGGGAGTATTGTGATGAGAATCACATGGAGCACCGTGATGACAAGGTCATGTAGCATTTTGCTGACAAAGGCATGGAGCATTGTGATGACAAGTGTCATGGAACATTGTGATAACAGGGGTCATAGAGCATTAGGATGACAAGAGCATGGACCATTTTGATGAGAAGAGTCATGGAGCATTTTGATGACAAGAGCCACAGATCATTGTGTTGTCAGGGGTCATTGAGCGTTCTGATGACAGTGGTCATGGAAGATTGGGCTGAAAATGTTCTTGGAGCATTGTGAACACAAGGGAATGGAGCATTGTGGTGACAATATCGTGGAGCATTGTGATGAGATGACCATGGAGTCTTTTGATGACAAGTCTCATGGAGCAAGCTGATGGAAAGGGGCATGGAGCATTGTGACTACAGTTGTCTTGGAGCATTGTGATGACAAGAGCATGGAGCATTGTGATGAGAAGTCCATGGAACATTCTGATGACCTGCATCATGGAGCTTTGTGATGACAATGTCAAGATGCATTGTGATTACAGGGGTCTTGGAGCCTTGTGATGAAAAGGGCATGGATCATTGTGATGACAAAGGCATGGAGCCTTGTCATGACAGGGTTCAAGGAGCATACTGACGACAAGTGTCAGGGAGCATTGTGGTGACAAGTGTCATGGAGCACTGTGATGACAAGCGTCATGGAGCCTTGTGATAACCGGGGTCTTGGAGCATTGTGATGAAAAGTGAATGTATCATTGTGATGAAAAAGGCATGGTGCCTTGTCATGATAGGGTTCAAGGAGCACCCTGACGAGAAGTGTCAGGGAGCATTGTGATGAAAAGTGTATTGAGCATTGTGATGACAAAGTTCATGGAGCATTGTGATGAGAAGTCCATGGATAATTGGAATGACGAGTGTCATGGGCTGTTGTGATGACAAGTGTTATGGAACATTGTGATCACAAGGGTTTGAGGCATAGTGATGACAGAGGTCATGGAACATTTTGATTTCATTGTGATGACAAAATTATGAAGCATTATGATGAAGGGCATGGTGCATTGTGATGATAGCGTTCATGGAGCTCTGAGATGAAAAGTGTCATGGAGAATTGTTATGACAGGGGTCTTGGAGCATTGTGATGACAAGCGCATGGAGCATTGTGATGAGAAGGCCAAGGAGAATACTGATGACATGCGTCATGGAGCTTCGTGATGACAAGGGCATAGAGCATTTTGATTACATGGGTCTTGGAACATTGAGATGAAAAGGGGCATGGAGCATTGTGATTACAGGGGTAATGGAGCACTGTGATGACAAGTGAATCGAGCATTGTGATGAAAAAGGCATGTATCCTATTCATGACAGGATTCAAGGAGCATTCCGAAGACAAGTGTCAGGGAGCATTGTGATGACAAGTGTATTGAGCATTGTGATGACAATGGTCATGGAGCATTGAGATGACAGGGGCATGGAGTATTGTGATGACAGGCATCATGGAGTGTTGTGATGACAAGACTTATGGAACATTGTGATCACACGGTTTTGGAGCATTGCGATGACAGAGTTCATGGATCATATTGATTTCAAGGAGCATGGATCTTTGTGATGACAAGGGCATGAAGCAATGTGATCCCAAGATGCATGGAGGATTGTGATGACAATGGTAATGGAGGAATGTGATGACAAGCGCATGGAGCATTGTGATGAAAAGGTCATGTAGCGTTTTGCTGACAAAGGCATGGAGCATTGTGATGACAAGTGTCATGGAGCACTGTGATGACAAACGTCAGGTAGCATTGTGATTACAGGGGTCATGGAGCATTGGGATGACACGGCCAAGGATCATTGTGTTGACAAGTGTTATGGAGAATTTTGATGACAAGAGTCCCGGATCATTGTGTTGTCAGGGGTCATGGAGCGTTGTGATGACAGTGGTCATGGAGCATTTGGATGACAAGTGTCATAGAGCATTGTGATCATAAGGTCATGGAGCATTGGACTGAACATGTTCATGGAGTATTGTGTTGAGAGGTGCCATGGAGCATTGTGATGACAAGGGAATGGAGCATTGTGATGACAATGTCCTGGAGCATTTAATGAGAAGACCATGGAGCCATGTGAAAACAAGTCTCATAGAGCATTCTCACGAAAAGCGGCATGGAGCACTGTAATTACTGTGGTCTTGGAGCATTGTGATGAACAGGGCATGGAGCATTGTGATGAAAAAGGCATGGAGTCTTGTCATGACAGTGTTCCAAGAGGATATTGACATCAAGTGTCAGGGACCATTGTGATGACAAGTGAATTGACCATTGTGATGCCAAAGCTCATAGAGCATTGTGATGAGAAGACCATGGATAAATTTGATGACGAGCATCATGGGGTGTTGTGAGGTCAAGTGTTATGGAACATTGTGATCACAAGGGAGTGGAGCCTTGTGATGACAGAGGTCATGGAGCATTTTGAGTTCATTCTGATGACAATAGCATGAAGCACTATGATGATGGGCATGGTGCATTGTGATGACAGTGTTCATGGAGAATTGAGATGAAAAGGGGCATGGAGCATTGTAGTTACAAGGGTCTTGAAGCTTTGTGATTAGAAGGACATGCAACATTGTGATGAGAAGGCCATGAAGGATTCTGATGACATGCGTCATGGAGCTTTGTGATGACAAGGGCATGGAGCATTTTGATGAGAAGACCATGGATAATGGTGATGACGAGTTTCATGGGGTGTTGTGATGAAAAGTGTTATGGAACATTGTGATCCCAAGGGTTTAGAGCATTGTGATGGCTGATGTCTTGGAGCATTTTGATTTCATTTTGAAAACAATAGCGTGAAGCAATATGATGATGGGCGTGTTGCATTGTGATGACAAGGTTCATGGAGCATTGAGATGAAAAGAGGCATGGAGCATTGTGATGAAAGGGGTCTAGGAGCTTTGTGATGACAGAGGTCATGGATCATTTGGATTTCCTTGTGATGACAATAGCCTGAAGCTTTATGATGATGGGCATTGTCCATTGTGATGACAGGTGTAATGGAGCATTGAGATGAAAGGGACATGGAGCATTGTGATGAGAAGACCATGGATAATGGTGATGACGAGCGTCATGGGGCGTTGTGATGAAAAGTGTTATGGAACATTGGGATCCCAAGGGTTTAGAGCATTGTGATGGCAGATGTCATGGAGCATATTTAATTCATTTTGATTACAATAGCGTGAAGCAATATGATGATGGGCATGTTGCATTGTGATGATAGGGTTCATGGAGCATTTAGATGAAAAGTGGCATGGAGCATTGTGATTACAGGGTTCTTGGAACATTGTGATGACAAGGGCATGGAGCATTCTGATGTCAAAGTCATGGACCTTTGTGATGACAAATGTCATGTAGCATTTTGATGACAAGGGCATGGTGCATTGTGATGAGTAAGACAGAGAGCAATGTGATGAGAGGGTCATGGAGCAGTTGGATGAAAAGTTTCCTGGAACATTTTGATGACAGGGGTTATGGATCATTGTGATGTCTAGGGTCATCGAGCATTGTGATGAAAAGGGTCATGGTGCATTTTGATGACAGGGCTTATAGTACATTGTGATGTCAGGGGTCATGGAGCAGTGTGATGATAAGGGCATGTAGCATTGTGATGACAGGGGTCATGGACCATTGTGATGACATGGTTGAGGGAGTATTGTGATGACTAGTGATGGAACATTGTGATATCAGTGGTGAGAGAGCATTTTGATGAGAATTGCATGGAGAAATTTGATGAAAAGTTTTATGGAGCATTGTGATGACAAGCTTGTGGAGAATTGTGATGACAAGTGCATGGCATATTGTGATGACATGTGTCATGGAGCATTGTGCTGACAAGCACATGGAGCATTTTGGTGAACAATGGCATGGAGCATTGTGATGACAGAGGCATGACGAATGGGTCTGACAAGTTTCATGGATTATTGTGATGACAGTGGGCATGGCGAATTGTGATGACAAGGGCATGGAGCATTGTGAGGACAAATTTGTGGAGTATTGTGAAGACAGGTGTCCGGGAGCATTGTGATGACATATGTTCTGGTCCATTGTGATGAGAATGGCATGGGTAATTGTGATGCCAAGTGTCATGGAGGATTGTGATGTCAAACGTAATGCAGCGTGTGATGACAAGGTCTTGGTGCATTGTGATGACAAGGGCCATTGAGAAGTTTGATGACAAGCTCGTGAAGCATTGTGATGACAAGCGCATGTATCTTGCTATGACAGAGGTCAAGGAGCATTGCGATTACAAATGCATGGAGAAGAGTGATGACAAGAGCATGTAGCATTGTGATGAGAAGTGTTTTGGAGCTTTGTGATGACAAGGCCTTGGAGAATTGTGATGACAAGGGACATGGAGCATTGTGAGGACCAGGGCATGGAGCACTGTGATGACAAGAACGTGGAGCATTGTAATGAGAAGTCCATGGATAATAGTGATGACGAGTGTCATGGAGCACTGTAATGGCAAGGGGCATGGAGCATTGTGAGGACAGCTCTCATGGAGCATTGTGATGACAACTGTCATGGAGCTTTCTGATGACAAGCTTGTGGAGTATTGTGATGACAATGGCATGGAGCATTGTGATGGAAAGGGTATGGATCATTGTGATGAAAAAGGCATGGACCCTTTTCATGACAGGATTCAAGGAGTATTCTGAAGACAAGTGTCAGGGAGCATTGTGATGACAAAGGTCATGGAGCATTGAGATGACAAGGGCATGGAGTATTGTGATGACAGGCATCATGGAGCGTTGTGATGACAAGTATTATTGAACATTGTGATCACACGGGTTTGGAGCATTGTGATGACATTGTTCATGGATCATATTGATTTCAAGGAGCATGGATCTTTGTGATGAAAAGGGCATGAAGCAATGTGATCCCATGATTTATGGAGGATTGTGATGACAATGGTAATGGAGGAATATGATGACAAGCGCATGGAGCATTGTGATGAAAAGGTCATGTAACGTTTTGCTGACAAAGGCATGGAACATTGTGATGACAATTTCCTGGAGCATTTAATGAGAAGACAATGGAGCCATTTGATGACAAGTCTCATAGAGCATTCTCACGAAAAGCGGCATGGAGCATTGTGATTACTGTGGTCTTGGAGCATTGTGATGAACAGGGTATGGAGCATTGTGATGAAAAAGGCATGGAGCTTTGTCATGACAGGGTTCCAAGAGCATATTGAAATCAAGTGTCAGGGACCATTGTGATGATAAGTGAATTGAGCATGTTGATGCCAAAGCTCATGGAGCATTGTGATGAGAAGACCATGGATAATTTTGATGACGAGTGTCATGGGGCGTTGTGAGGTCAAGTGTTATGGAACATTGTGATCACAAGGGATTGGAGCCTTGTGATGACAGAGGTCATGGAGCATTTTGAGTTCATTCTGATGACAATAGCATGAAGCACTATGATGATGGGCATGGTGCATTGTGATGACAGTGTTCATGGAGAATTGAGATGAAAAGGGGCATGGAACATTGTAGTTACAAGGGTCTTGGAGTTTTGTGAAGAGAAGGGCATGCAGCATTGTGATGAGAAGGCCATGGAGGATTCTGATGACATGCGTCATGGAGCTTTGTGATGACAAGGGCATGGAGCATTGTGATGAGAAGACCATGGATAATGGTGATGACGAGCTTCAAGGGGCGTTGTGATGAAAAGTGTTATGGAACATTGTGATCCCAAGGGTTTAGAACATTGTGATGGCTGATGTCTTGGAGCATTTTGATTTCATTTTGATTACAATAGCGTGAAGCAATATGATGATGGGCGTGTTGCATTGTGATGACAAGGTTCATGGAGCATTGAGATGAAAATGGGCATGGAGCATTGTGATCAAAGGGGTCTAGGAGCTTTGTGATGACAGAGGTCATGGATCAATTTGATTTCCTTGTGATGACAATAGCCTGAAGCTTTATGATGATGGGCATGGTCCATTGTGATGACAGGTGTAATCGAGCATTGAGATGAAAAGTGGCATGGAACATTGTGTTTATAGGGGTATAGGAGCATTGTGATGACAAGAGCATGGAGCATTGTGATGAAAAGTGCTTGGAGCCTTTTCATGACATGTTTCAAGGAGCATTCTGATGACGAGTGTCAGGGAGCTTTGTGATGACAAAGATCATGGAGCACTGTGATGACAGGTGTCATGGAGCATTGTGATGAGAAAGTCATGAGCATTGGGCTGAAAATATTCATGGAGTATTGTGGTGACAGGGTTCGTGGATCCTTTTGATGGCAAGGGAATGGAACAATGTAATGACAAGGTCCTGGAGCATTGTGATGAGAAGACCATGGAGCCTTGTGATGACAAGTCTGATGGAGCATTCTGATGAAAAGGGGCATGGGGCATTGTGATTACAGGGCCCTGGATCATTGTAATGACAAGAGCAAGGAGCTTTTGATGAGAAGGCCATGGAGCATTCTCATGATTTGTGTCATGGTATTTTGTGATGACAAGGGCATGGACCATTGTGATTGCAGGCGTCTTGGAGCTTTGTGATGACAAGGGTCATGGAGCCTTGTGAGGAGAAGGCCGTGGGACATTATGATGGCAGGTGTCATGGAGCATTGTTATGACGGGGGTAATGGAACATTGTGATGAAAAGGGCACGGAACATAGGTTTATAAAATTTCATGGATTATTGTGATGACAGTGGGTATGGAGCATTGTGATGACAAGGGCTCGGAACACTGTGATACATGGGTCATGGAGGATTGTAATGACATGGGCATGGAGCATTGTGATGAGAAGGGCATCGAGATTTGTGATGACAAGCGTCATGGAGCTTTGTGATGACAAGGACATTGAGCAATATGTTGAGACGTTTCAGGGAGCATTGTGATGACAATGGCATGGAGCATTGTGATGCCAAGGGTCATGGAGCTGTGTGATAACAAATGTCATGGAGGAGTTTGATGACAAGGGCATGGTGCATTGTGATGAGAAGGGCAGGGAGCATTGTGATGACAGGTGTTATGGAACATTGTGATGTCATGGCTCATGAAGCATTGTGATGATATGAGCATGGAGCATGGTGATGACAGGTGTCAGTGAACAGTGTGAGATGCCATGTGTTTTGAGCATTGTGATGACAAACATCTTGGATCATTGAGATGACAAGGGCATGGAGTAGTGTGATGACAGGCATCATGGAGCATTGTGATGAGTGTGTTATGGAACATTGTGATCACAAGGTTTAGGAGCATAGTGATGACAGAGGTCATGGATCATTTTGATTTCAAGAAGCATGGAACATTGTGATGACAAGGGCATGAAGCAATGTGATCCCAAATTTCAGGGAGGATTGTGATGACAATGGTAATGGAGTATTGTGATGAGAATCACATGGAGCACCGTGATGACAAGGTCATGTAGCATTTTGCTGACAAAGGCATGGAGCATTGTGATGACAAGTGTCATGGAATATTGTGATAACAGAGGTCATAGAGCATTAGGATGACAAGAGCATGGACCATTTTGATGAGAAGAGTCATGGAGCATTTTGATGACAAGAGCCACAGATCATTGTGTTGTCAGGGGTCATTGAGCGTTGTGATGACAGTGATCATGGAGGATTGGGCTGAAAATGTTCTTGGAGCATTGTGAACACAAGGGAATGGAGCATTGTGGTGACAATATCGTGGAGCATTGTGATGAGATGACCATGGAGTCCTTTGATGACAAGTCTCATGGAGCAAGCTGATGGAAAGGGGCATGGAGAATTGTGATTACAGTTGTCTTGGAGCATTGTGATGACAAGAGCATGGAGCATTGTGATGAGAAGTCCATGGAACATTCTGATGACCTGCATCATGGAGCTTTGTGATGACAATGTCAAGATGCATTGTGATTACAGGGGTCTTGGAGCCTTGTGATGAAAAGGGCATGGATCATTGTGATGACAAAGGCATGGAGCCTTGTCATGACAGGGTTCAAGGAGCATACTGACAACAAGTGTCAGGGAGCATTGTGATGACAAGTGTCATGGAGCACTGTGATGACAAGCGTCATGGAGCCTTGTGATAACCTGGGTCTTGGAGCATTGTGATGAAAAGTGAATGCATCATTGTGATGAAAAAGGCATGGTGCCTTGTCATGATAGGGTTCAAGGAGCACCCTGACGAGAAGTGTCAGGGAGCATTGTGATGAAAAGTGTATTGAGCATTGTGATGACAAAGGTCATGGAGCATTGTGATGAGAAGTCCATGGATAATTGGAATGACGAGCGTCATGGGCTGTTGTGATGACAAGTGTTATGGAACATTGTGATCACAAGGGTTTGAGGCATAGTGATGACAGAGGTCATGGAGCATTTTGATTTCATTGTGATGACAAAATTATGAAGCATTATGATGAAGGGCATGGTGCATTTTGATGATAGCGTTCATGGAGCACTGAGATGAAAAGTGTCATGGAGCATTGTTATGACAGGGGTCTTGGAGCATTGTGATGACAAGGGCATGGAGCATTGTGATGAGAAGGCCAAGGAGAATACTGATGACATGCGTCATGGAGCTTCGTGATGACAAGGGCATAGAGCATTTTGATTACAGGGGTCTTGGAACATTGAGATGAAATGGGGCATGGAGCATTGTGATTACAGGGGTAATGGAGCACTGTGATGACAAGTGAATCGAGCATTGTGATGAAAAAGGCATGGATCCTATTCATGACAGGATTCAAGGAGCATTCCGAAGACAAGTGTCAGGGTGCATTGTGATGACAAGTGTATTGAGCATTGTGATGACAAACGTCATGGAGCATTGAGATGACAAGGGCATGGAGTATTGTGATGACAGGCATCATGGAGTGTTGTGATGACAAGACTTATGGAACATTGTGATCACACGGGTTTGGAGCATTGCGATGACAGAGTTCATGGATCATATTGATTTCAAGGAGCATGGATCTTTGTGATGACAAGGGCATGAAGCAATGTGATCCCAAGATGCATAGAGGATTGTGATGACAATGGTAATGGAGGAATGTGATGACAAGCGCATGGAGCATTGTGATGAAAAGGTCATGTAGCGTTTTGCTGACAAAGGCATGGAGCATTGTGATGACAAGTGTCATGGAGCACTGTGATGACAAACGTCACGTAGCATTGTGATTACAGGGGTCATGGAGCATTGGGATGACACGGCCCAGGATCATTGTGTTGACAAGTGTTATGGAGAATTTTGATGACAATAGTCCCGGATCATTGTGTTGTCAGGGGTCATGGAGCGTTGTGATGACAGTGGTCATGGAGCATTTGGATGACAAGTGTCATGGAGCATTGTGATCATAAGGTCATGGAGCATTGGGCTGAAAATGTTCATGGAGTATTGTGATGAGAGGTGTCATGGAGCATTGTGATGACAAGGGAATGGAGCATTGTGATGACAATGTCCTGGAGCATTTAATGAGAAGACCATGGAGCCATGTGATAACAAGTCTCATAGAGCATTCTCACGAAAAGCGGCATGGAGCACTGTAATTACTATGGTCTTGTAGCATTGTGATGAACAGGGCATGGAGCATTGTGATGAAAAAGGCATGGAGCCTTGTCATGACAGTGCTCCAAGAGGATATTGACATCAAGTGTCAGGGACCATTGTGATGATAAGTGAATTGAGCATTGTGATGCCAAAGCTCATAGAGCATTGTGATGAGAAGACCATGGATAAATTTGATGACGAGCATCATGGGGTGTTGTGAGGTCAAGTGTTATGGAACATTGTGATCACAAGGGAGTGGAGCCTTGTGATGACAGAGGTCATGGAGCATTTTGAGTTCATTCTGATGACAATAGCATGAAGCACTATGATGATGGGCATGGTGCATTGTGATGACAGTGTTCATGGAGAATTGAGATGAAAAGGGGCATGGATCATTGTAGTTACAAGGGTCTTGGAGCTTTGTGATGAGAAGGGCATGCAACATTGTGATGAGAAGGCCATGAAGGATTCTGATGGCATGCGTCATGGAGCTTTGTGATGACAAGGGCATGGAGCATTGTGATGAGAAGACCATGGATAATGGTGATGACGAGCTTCATGGGGCGTTGTGATGAAAAGTGTTATGGAACATTGTGATCCCAAGGGTTTAGAGCATTGTGATGGCTGATGTCTTGGAGCATTTTGATTTCATTTTGATTACAATAGCGTGAAGCAATATGATGATGGGCGTGTTGAATTGTGATGACAAGGTTCATGGAGCATTGAGATGAAAAGAGGCATGGAGCATTGTGATGAAAGGGGTCTAGGAGCTTTGTGATGACAGAGGTCATGGATCATTTTGATTTCCTTGTGATGACAATAGCCTGAAGCTTTATGATGATGGGCATGGTCCATTGTGATGACAGGTGTAATGGAGCATTGAGATGAAAGGGACATGGAGCATTGTGATGAGAAGACCATGGATAATGGTGATGACGAGCGTCATGGGGCGTTGTGATGAAAAGTGTTATGGAACATTGGGATCCCAAGGATTTAGAGCATTGTGATGGCAGATGTCATGGAGCATATTTAATTCATTTTGATTACAATAGCGTGAAGCAATATGATGATGGGCATGCTGAATTGTGATGATAGGGTTCATGGAGCATTTAGATGAAAAGTGGCATGGAGCATTGTGATTACAGGGTTCTTGGAACATTGTGATGACAAGAGCATGGAGCAATGTGATGCCAAATGTCATGGACCTTTGTGATGACAAATGTCATGTAGCAT
The DNA here is from genome assembly GCF_025265405.1 of Mesoplodon densirostris. Taxonomy (NCBI): domain Eukaryota; kingdom Metazoa; phylum Chordata; class Mammalia; order Artiodactyla; family Ziphiidae; genus Mesoplodon; species Mesoplodon densirostris. The sequence goes on from NC_082682.1 coordinate 7,921,450, forward strand.
TTTGATGACAAGGGCATGGTGCATTGTGATGAGTAGGACAGAGAGAAATGTGATGAGAGGGTCATGGAGCAGTTGTATGAAAACTTTCCTGGAACATTTTGATGACAGGGATTATGGATCATTGTGATGTCAAGGGTCATCGAGCATTGTGATGAAAAGGGTCATGGTGCATTTTGATGACAGGGCTTATAGTACATTGTGATGTCAGGGGTCATGGAGCAGTGTGATGATAAGGGCATGTAGCATTGTGATGACAGGGGTCATGGAACATTGTGATGACATGGTTGAGGGAGTATTGTGATGACTAGTGATGGAACATTGTGATATCAGTGGTGAGAGAGCATTTTGATGAGAATTGCATGGAGAAATTTGATGAAAAGGTTTATGGAGCATTGTGATGACAAGCTTGTGGAGAATTGTGATGACAAGTGCATGGCATATTGTGATGACATGTGTCATGGAGCATTGTGCTGACAAGCACATGGAGCATTTTGGTGAACAATGGCATGGAGCATTGTGATGACAGAGGCATGACGAATTGGTCTGACAAGTTTCATGGATTATTGTGATGACAGTGGGCATGGCGAATTGTGATGACAAGGGCATGGAGCATTGTGAGGACAAGTTTGTGGAGTATTGTGAAGACAGGTGTCCGGGAGCATTGTGATGACATATGTTCTGGTCCATTGTGATGAGAATGGCATGGGTAATTGTGATGCCAAGTGTCATGGAGGATTGTGATGTCAAACGTAATGCAGCATGTGATGACAAGGTCTTGGTGCATTGTGATGACAAGGGCCATTGAGAAGTTTGATGACAAGTCGTGAAGCATTGTGATGACAAGCGCATGTACCTTGCTATGACAGAGGTCAAGGAGCATTGCGATTACAAATGCATGGAGAAGAGTGATGACAAGAGCATGTAGCATTGTGATGAGAAGTGTTTTGGAGCATTGTGACGACAAGGCCGTGGAGAATTGTGATGACAAGGGACATGGAGCATTGTGAGGACCAGGGCATGGAGCACTGTGATGACAAGAACGTGGAGCATTGTAATGAGAAGTCCATGGATAATAGTGATGACGAGTGTCATGGAGCACTGTAATGGCAAGGGGCATGAAGCATTGTGAGGACAGCTCTCATGGAGCATTGTGATGACAACTGTCATGGAGCTTTCTGATGACAAGCTTGTGGAGAATTGTGATGACAATGGCATGGAGCATTGTGATGGAAAAGGTATGGATCATTGTGATGAAAAAGGCATGGACCCTTTTCATGACAGGATACAAGGAGTATTCCGAAGACAAGAGTCAGGGAGCATTGTGATGACAAAGGTCATGGAGCATTGAGATGACAAGGGCATGGTGTATTGTGATGACAGGCATCATGGAGCATTGTGATGACAAGTATTATGGAACATTGTGATCACACGGGTTTGGAGCTTTGCGATGACATTGTTCATGGATCATATTGATTTCAAGGAGCATGGATCTTTGTGATGAAAAGGGCATGAAGCAATGTGATCCCATGATTTATGGAGGATTGTGATGACAATGGTAATGGAGGAATATGATGACAAGCGCATGGAGCATTGTGATGAAAAGGTCATGTAACGTTTTGCTGACAAAGGCATGGAGCATTGTGATGACAATTTCCTGGAGCATTTAATGAGAAGACAATGGAGCCATTTGATGACAAGTCTCATAGAGCATTCTCACGAAAAGCGGCATGCAGCATTGTGATTACTGTGGTCTTGGAGCATTGTGATGAACAGGGTATGGAGCATTGTGATGAAAAAGGCATGGAGCTTTGTCATGACAGGGTTCCAAGAGCATATTGAAATCAAGTGTCAGGGACCATTGTGATGATAAGTGAATTGAGCATGGTGATGCCAAAGCTCATGGAGTATTGTGATGAGAAGACCATGGATAATTTTGATGACGAGTGTCATGGGGTGTTGTGAGGTCACGTGTTATGGAACATTGTGATCACAAGGGATTGGAGCCTTGTGATGACAGAGGTCATGGAGCATTTTGAGTTCATTCTGATGACAATAGCATGAAGCACTATGATGATGGGCATGGTGCATTGTGATGACAGTGTTCATGGAGAATTGAGATGAAGAGGGGCATGGAGCATTGTAGTTACAAGGGTCTTGGAGCTTTGTGAAGAGAAGGACATGCAGCATTGTGATGAGAAGGCCATGGAGGATTCTGATGACATGCGTCATGGAGCTTTGTGATGACAAGGGCATGGAGCATTGTGATGAGAAGACCATGGATAATGGTGATGACGAGCTTCATGGGGCGTTGTGATGAAAAGTGCTATGGAACATTGTGATCCCAAGGGTTTAGAGCATTGTGATGGCAGATGTCTTGGAGAATTTTGATTTCATTTTGATTACAATAGCGTGAAGCAATATGATGATGGGCATGTTGCATTGTGATGACAAGGTTCATGGAGCATTGAGATGAAAAGGGGCATGGAGCATTGTGATGAAAGGGGTCTAGGAGCTTTGTGATGACAGAGGTCATGGATCATTTTGATTTCATTGTGATGACAATAGCCTGAAGCTTTATGATGATGGGCATTGTCCATTGTGATGACAGGTGTAATCGAGCATTGAGATGAAAAGGGGCATGGAGCATTGTGTTTATAGGGGTATAGGAGCATTGTGATGACAAGAGCATGGAGCATTGTGATGAAAAGTGCTTGGAGCCTTTTCATGACATGTTTCAAGGAGCATTCTGATGACGAGTGTCAGGGAGCATTGTGATGACAAAGATCATGGAGCACTGTGATGACAGGTGTCATGGAGCATTGTGATGAGAAAGTCATGAGCATTGGGCTGAAAATATTCATGGAGTATTGTGGTGACAGGGTTCGTGGATCCTTTTGATGGCAAGGGAATGGAACAATGTAATGACAAGGTCCTGTAATATTGTGATGAGAAGACCATGGAGCCTTGTGATGACAAGTCTGATGGAGCATTCTGATGAAAAGGGGCATGGGGCATTGTGATTACAGGGCCCTGGATCATTGTAATGACAAGAGCAAGGAGCTTTGTGATGAGAAGGCCATGGAGCATTCTCATGATTTGTGTCATGGTATTTTGTGATGACAAGGGCATGGACCATTGTGATTGCAGGCGTCTTGGAGCTTTGTGATGACAAGGGTCATGGAGCCTTGTGAGGAGAAGGCCGTGGGACATTATGATGGCGGGGGTCATGGAGCATTTTTATGACGGGGGTAATGGAACCTTGTGATGAAAAGGGCACGGAACATAGGTCTATAAAATTTCATGGATTATTGTGATGACAGTGGGTATGGAGCATTGTGATGACAAGGGCTCGGAACACTGTGATACATGGGTCATGGAGTATTGTAATGACATGGGCATGGAGCATTGTGATGAGAAGGGCATCGAGAATTGTGATGACAAGCGTCATGGAGCTTTGTGATGACAAGGACATGGAGCAATATGTTGAGACGTTTCAGGGAGCATTGTGATGACAATGGCATGGAGCATTGTGATGCCAAGGGTCATGGAGCTGTGTGATAACAAATGTCATGGAGGAGTTTGATGATAAGGGCATAGTGCATTGTGATGAGAAGGGCAGGGAGCATTGTGATGACAGGTGTTATGGAACATTGTGATGTCAGGGCTCATGAAGCATTGTGATGATATGGGCATGGAGCATGGTGATGACAGGTGTCAGTGAACAGTGTGAGATGCCAAGTGTTTTGAGCATTGTGATGACAAACATCTTGGATCATTGAGATGACAAGGGCATGGAGTAGTGTGATGACAGGCATCATGGAGCATTGTGATGAGTGTGTTATGGAACATTGTGATCACAAGGTTTAGGAGCATAGTGATGACAGAGGTCATGGATCATTTTGATTTCAAGGAGCATGGAACATTGTGATGACAAAGGCATGAAGCAATGTGATCCCAAGTTTCAGGGAGGATTGTTATGACAATGATAATGAAGTATTGTAATGAGAATCACATGGAGCACCGTGATGACAAGGTCATGTAGCATTTTGCTGACAAAGGCATGGAGCATTGTGATGACAAGTGTCATGGAACATTGTGATAACAGGGGTCATAGAGCATTAGGATGACAAGAGCATGGACCATTTTGATGAGAAGAGTCATGGAGCATTTTGATGACAAGAGCCACAGATCATTGTGTTGTCAGGGGTCATTGAGCGTTGTGATGACAGTGGTCATGGAGGATTGGGCTGAAAATGTTCTTGGAGCATTGTGAACACAAGGGAATGGAGCATTGTGGTGACAATATCGTGGAGCATTGTGATGAGATGACCATGGAGTCTTTTGATGACAAGTCTCATGGAGCAAGCTGATGGAAAGGGGCATGGAGCATTGTGATTACAGTTGTCTTGGAGCATTGTGATGACAAGAGCATGGAGCATTTTGATGAGAAGTCCATGGAACATTCTGATGACCTGCATCATGGAGCTTTGTGATGACAATGTCAAGATGCATTGTGATTACAGGGGTCTTGGAGCCTTTTGATGAAAAGGGCATGGATCATTGTGATGACAAAGGCATGGAGCCTTGTCATGACAGGGTTCAAGGAGCATACTGACGACAAGTGTCAGGGAGCATTGTGATGACAAGTGTCATGGAGCACTGTGATGACAAGCGTCATGGAGCCTTGTGATAACCGGGGTCTTGGAGCATTGTGATGAAAAGTGAATGCATCATTGTGATGAAAAAGGCATGGTGCCTTGTCATGATAGGGTTCAAGGAGCACCCTGACGAGAAGTGTCAGGGAGCATTGTGATGAAAAGTGTATTGAGCATTGTGATGACAAAGGTCATGGAGCATTGTGATGAGAAGTCCATGGATAATTGGAATGACGGGCGTCATGGGCTGTTGTGATGACAAGTGTTATGGAACATTGTGATCACAAGGGTTTGAGGCATAGTGATGACAGAGGTCATGGAGCATTTTGATTTCATTGTGATGACAAAATTATGAAGCATTATGATGAAGGGCATGGTGCATTGTGATGATAGCGTTCATGGAGCACTGATATGAAAAGTGTCATGGAGCATTGTTATGACAGGGGTCTTGGAGCATTGTGATGACAAGGGCATGGAGCATTGTGATGAGAATACCAAGGAGAATACTGATGACATGCGTCATGGAGCTTCGTGATGACAAGGGCAAGGAACATTTTGATTACAGGGGTCTTGGAACATTGAGATGAAAAGGGGCATGGAGCATTGTGATTACAGGGGTAATGGAGCACTGTGATGACAAGTGAATCGAGCATTGTGATGAAAAAGGCATGGATCCTATTCATGACAGGATTCAAGGAGCATTCCGAAGACAAGTGTCAGGGAGCATTTGGATGACAAGTGTCATGGAGCATTGTGATCATAAGGTCATGGAGCATTGGGCTGAAAATGTTCATGGAGTATTGTGATGAGAGGTGTCATGGAGCATTGTGATGACAAGGGAATGGAGCATTGTGATGACAATGTCCTGGAGCATTTAATGAGAAGACCATGGAGCCATGTGATAACAAGTCTCATAGAGCATTCTCACGAAAAGCGGCATGGAGCACTGTAATTACTATGGTCTTGGAGCATTGTGATGAACAGGGCATGGAGCATTGTGATGAAAAAGGCATGGAGCCTTGTCATGACAGTGTTCCAAGAGGATATTAACATCAAGTGTCAGGGACCATTGTGATGATAAGTGAATTGAGCATTGTGATGCCAAAGCTCATAGAGCATTGTGATGAGAAGACCATGGATAAATTTGATGACGAGCATCATGGGGTGTTGTGAGGTCAAGTGTTATGGAACATTGTGATCACAAGGGAGTGGAGCCTTGTGATGACAGAGGTCATGGAGCATTTTGAGTTCATTCTGATGACAATAGCATGAAGCACTATGATGATGGGCATGGTGCATTGTGATGACAGTGTTCATGGAGAATTGAGATGAAAAGGGGCATGGAGCATTGTAGTTACAAGGGTCTTGGAGCTTTGTGATTAGAAGGGCATGCAACATTGTGATGAGAAGGCCATGAAGGATTCTGATGACATGCGTCATGGAGCTTTGTGATGACAAGGGCATGGAGCATTGTGATGAGAAGACCATGGATAATGGTGATGACGAGCTTCATGGGGCGTTGTGATGAAAAGTGTTATGGAACATTGTGATCCCAAGGGTTTAGAGCATTGTGATGGCTGATGTCTTGGAGCATTTTGATTTCATTTTGATTACAATAGCGTGAAGCAATATGATGATGGGCGTGTTGCATTGTGATGACAAGGTTCATGGAGCATTGAGATGAAAAGAGGCATGGAGCATTGTGATGAAAGGGGTCTAGGAGCTTTGTGATGACAGAGGTCATGGATCATTTTGATTTCCTTGTGATGACAATAGCCTGAAGCTTTATGATGATGGGCATGGTCCATTGTGATGACAGGTGTAATGGAGCATTGAGATGAAAGGGACATGGAGCATTGTGATGAGAAGACCATGGATAATGGTGATGACGAGCGTCATGGGGCGTTGTGATGAAAAGTGTTATGGAACATTGGGATCCCAAGGATTTAGAGCATTGTGATGGCAGATGTCATGGAGCATATTTAATTCATTTTGATTACAATAGCGTGAAGCAATATGATGATGGGCATGTTGAATTGTGATGATAGGGTTCATGGAGCATTTAGATTAAAAGTGGCATGGAGCATTGTGATTACAGGGTTCTTGGAACATTGTGATGACAAGAGCATGGAGCATTGTGATGCCAAAGGTCATGGACCTTTGTGATGACAAATGTCATGTAGCATTTTGATGACAAGGGCATGGTGCATTGTGATGAGTAGGACAGAGAGCAATGTGATGAGAGGTTCATGGAGCAGTTGGATGAAAAGTTTCCTGGAACATTTTGATGACAGGAGTTATGGATCATTGTGATGTCAAGGGTCACCGAGCATTGTGATGAAAAGGGTCATGGTGCATTTTGATGACAGGGCTTATAGTACATTGTGATGTCAGGGGTCATGGAGCAGTGTGATGATAAGGGCATGTAGCATTGTGATGACAGGGGTCATGGACCATTGTGATGACATGGTTGAGGGAGTATTGTGATGACTAGTGATGGAACATTGTGATATCAGTGGTGAGAGAGCATTTTGATGAGAATTGCATGGAGAAATTTGATGAAAAGTTTTATGGAGCATTGTGATGACAAGCTTGTGGAGAATTGTGATGACAAGTGCATGGCATATTGTGATGACATGTGTCATGGAGCATTGTGCTGACAAGCACATGGAGCATTTTGGTGAACAATGGCATGGAGCATTGTGATGACAGAGGCATGACGAATTGGTCTGACAAGTTTCATGGATTATTGTGATGACAGTGGGCATGGCGAATTGTGATGACAAGGGCATGGAGCATTGTGAGGACAAGTTTGTGGAGTATTGTGAAGACAGGTGTCCGGGAGCATTGTGATGACATATGTTCTGGTCCATTGTGATGAGAATGGCATGGGTAATTGTGATGCCAAGTGTCATGGAGGATTGTGATGTCAAACGTAATGCAGCGTGTGATGACAAGGTCTTGGTGCATTGTGATGACAAGGGCCATTGAGAAGTTTGATGACAAGGTCGTGAAGCATTGTAATGACAAGCGCATGTACCTTGCTATGACAGAGGTCAAGGAGCATTGCAATTACAAATGCATGGAGAAGAGTGATGACAAGAGCATGTAGCATTGTGATGAGAAGTGTTTTGGAGCATTGTGATGACAAGGCCTTGGAGAATTGTGATGACAAGGGACATGGAGCATTGTGAGGACCAGGGCATGGAGCACTGTGATGACAAGAACGTGGAGCATTGTAATGAGAAGTCCATGGATAATAGTGATGACGAGTGTCATGGAGCACTGTAATGGCAAGGGGCATGGAGCATTGTGAGGACAGCTCTCATGGAGCATTGTGATGACAACTGTCATGGAGCTTTCTGATGACAAGCTTGTGGAGTATTGTGATGACAATGGCATGGAGCATTGTGATGGAAAGGGTATGGATCATTGTGATGAAAAAGGCATGGACCCTTTTCATGACAGGATTCAAGGAGTATTCTGAAGACAAGTGTCAGGGAGCATTGTGATGACAAAGGTCATGGAGCATTGAGATGACAAGGGCATGGAGTATTGTGATGACAGGCATCATGGAGCGTTGTGATGACAAGTATTATTGAACATTGTGATCACACGGGTTTGGAGCATTGTGATGACATTGTTCATGGATCATATTGATTTCAAGGAGCATGGATCTTTGTGATGAAAAGGGCATGAAGCAATGTGATCCCATGATTTATGGAGGATTGTGATGACAATGGTAATGGAGGAATATGATGACAAGCGCATGGAGCATTGTGATGAAAAGGTCATGTAACGTTTTGCTGACAAAGGCATGGAACATTGTGATGACAATTTCCTGGAGCATTTAATGAGAAGACAATGGAGCCATTTGATGACAAGTCTCATAGAGCATTCTCACGAAAAGCGGCATGGAGCATTGTGATTACTGTGGTCTTGGAGCATTGTGATGAACAGGGTATGGAGCATTGTGATGAAAAAGGCATGGAGCTTTGTCATGACAGGGTTCCAAGAGCATATTGAAATCAAGTGTCAGGGACCATTGTGATGATAAGTGAATTGAGCATGGTGATGCCAAAGCTCATGGAGCATTGTGATGAGAAGACCATGGATAATTTTGATGACGAGTGTCATGGGGCGTTGTGAGGTCAAGTGTTATGGAACATTGTGATCACAAGGGATTGGAGCCTTGTGATGACAGAGGTCATGGAGCATTTTGAGTTCATTCTGATGACAATAGCATGAAGCACTATGATGATGGGCATGGTGCATTGTGATGACAGTGTTCATGGAGAATTGAGATGAAAAGGGGCATGGAACATTGTAGTTACAAGGGTCTTGGAGCTTTGTGAAGAGAAGGGCATGCAGCATTGTGATGAGAAGGCCATGGAGGATTCTGATGACATGCGTCATGGAGCTTTGTGATGACAAGGGCATGGAGCATTGTGATGAGAAGACCATGGATAATGGTGATGACGAGCTTCAAGGGGCGTTGTGATGAAAAGTGTTATGGAACATTGTGATCCCAAGGGTTTAGAACATTGTGATGGCTGATGTCTTGGAGCATTTTGATTTCATTTTGATTACAATAGCGTGAAGCAATATGATGATGGGCGTGTTGCATTGTGATGACAAGGTTCATGGAGCATTGAGATGAAAATGGGCATGGAGCATTGTGATCAAAGGGGTCTAGGAGCTTTGTGATGACAGAGGTCATGGATCAATTTGATTTCCTTGTGATGACAATAGCCTGAAGCTTTATGATGATGGGCATGGTCCATTGTGATGACAGGTGTAATCGAGCATTGAGATGAAAAGTGGCATGGAACATTGTGTTTATAGGGGTATAGGAGCATTGTGATGACAAGAGCATGGAGCATTGTGATGAAAAGTGCTTGGAGCCTTTTCATGACATGTTTCAAGGAGCATTCTGATGACGAGTGTCAGGGAGCTTTGTGATGACAAAGATCATGGAGCACTGTGATGACAGGTGTCATGGAGCATTGTGATGAGAAAGTCATGAGCATTGGGCTGAAAATATTCATGGAGTATTGTGGTGACAGGGTTCGTGGATCCTTTTGATGGCAAGGGAATGGAACAATGTAATGACAAGGTCCTGGAGCATTGTGATGAGAAGACCATGGAGCCTTGTGATGACAAGTCTGATGGAGCATTCTGATGAAAAGGGGCATGGGGCATTGTGATTACAGGGCCCTGGATCATTGTAATGACAAGAGCAAGGAGCTTTTGATGAGAAGGCCATGGAGCATTCTCATGATTTGTGTCATGGTATTTTGTGATGACAAGGGCATGGACCATTGTGATTGCAGGCGTCTTGGAGCTTTGTGATGACAAGGGTCATGGAGCCTTGTGAGGAGAAGGCCGTGGGACATTATGATGGCAGGTGTCATGGAGCATTGTTATGACGGGGGTAATGGAACATTGTGATGAAAAGGGCACGGAACATAGGTTTATAAAATTTCATGGATTATTGTGATGACAGTGGGTATGGAGCATTGTGATGACAAGGGCTCGGAACACTGTGATACATGGGTCATGGAGGATTGTAATGACATGGGCATGGAGCATTGTGATGAGAAGGGCATCGAGATTTGTGATGACAAGCGTCATGGAGCTTTGTGATGACAAGGACATGGAGCAATATGTTGAGACGTTTCAGGGAGCATTGTGATGACAATGGCATGGAGCATTGTGATGCCAAGGGTCATGGAGCTGTGTGATAACAAATGTCATGGAGGAGTTTGATGACAAGGGCATGGTGCATTGTGATGAGAAGGGCAGGGAGCATTGTGATGACACATGTTATGGAACATTGTGATGTCATGGCTCATGAAGCATTGTGATGATATGAGCATGGAGCATGGTGATGACAGGTGTCAGTGAACAGTGTGAGATGCCATGTGTTTTGAGCATTGTGATGACAAACATCTTGGATCATTGAGATGACAAGGGCATGGAGTAGTGTGATGACAGGCATCATGGAGCATTGTGATGAGTGTGTTATGGAACATTGTGATCACAAGGTTTAGTAGCATAGTGATGACAGAGGTCATGGATCATTTTGATTTCAAGGAGCATGGAACATTGTGATGACAAGGGCATGAAGCAATGTGATCCCAAATTTCAGGGAGGATTGTGATGACAATGGTAATGGAGTATTGTGATGAGAATCACATGGAGCACCGTGATGACAAGGTCATGTAGCATTTTGCTGAGAAAGGCATGGAGCATTGTGATTACAAGTGTCATGGAATATTGTGATAACAGAGGTCATAGAGCATTAGGATGACAAGAGCATGGACCATTTTGATGAGAAGAGTCATGGAGCATTTTGATGACAAGAGCCACAGATCATTGTGTTGTCAGGGGTCATTGAGCGTTGTGATGACAGTGATCATGGAGGATTGGGCTGAAAATGTTCTTGGAGCATTGTGAACACAAGGGAATGGAGCATTGTGGTGACAATATCGTGGAGCATTGTGATGAGATGACCATGGAGTCCTTTGATGACAAGTCTCATGGAGCAAGCTGATGGAAAGGGGCATGGAGAATTGTGATTACAGTTGTCTTGGAGCATTGTGATGACAAGAGCATGGAGCATTGTGATGAGAAGTCCATGGAACATTCTGATGACCTGCATCATGGAGCTTTGTGATGACAATGTCAAGATGCATTGTGATTACAGGGGTCTTGGAGCCTTGTGATGAAAAGGGCATGGATCATTGTGATGACAAAGGCATGGAGCCTTGTCATGACAGGGTTCAAGGAGCATACTGACAACAAGTGTCAGGGAGCATTGTGATGACAAGTGTCATGGAGCACTGTGATGACAAGCGTCATGGAGCCTTGTGATAACCGGGGTCTTGGAGCATTGTGATGAAAAGTGAATGCATCATTGTGATGAAAAAGGCATGGTGCCTTGTCATGATAGGGTTCAAGGAGCACCCTGACGAGAAGTGTCAGGGAGCATTGTGATGAAAAGTGTATTGAGCATTGTGATGACAAAGGTCATGGAGCATTGTGATGAGAAGTCCATGGATAATTGGAATGACGAGCGTCATGGGCTGTTGTGATGACAAGTGTTATGGAACATTGTGATCACAAGGGTTTGAGGCATAGTGATGACAGAGGTCATGGAGCATTTTGATTTCATTGTGATGACAAAATTATGAAGCATTATGATGAAGGGCATGGTGCATTTTGATGATAGCGTTCATGGAGCACTGAGATGAAAAGTGTCATGGAGCATTGTTATGACAGGGGTCTTGGAGCATTGTGATGACAAGGGCATGGAGCATTGTGATGAGAAGGCCAAGGAGAATACTGATGACATGCGTCATGGAGCTTCGTGATGACAAGGGCATAGAGCATTTTGATTACAGGGGTCTTGGAACATTGAGATGAAATGGGGCATGGAGCATTGTGATTACAGGGGTAATGGAGCACTGTGATGACAAGTGAATCGAGCATTGTGATGAAAAAGGCATGGATCCTATTCATGACAGGATTCAAGGAGCATTCCGAAGACAAGTGTCAGGGTGCATTGTGATGACAAGTGTATTGAGCATTGTGATGACAAACGTCATGGAGCATTGAGATGACAAGGGCATGGAGTATTGTGATGACAGGCATCATGGAGTGTTGTGATGACAAGACTTATGGAACATTGTGATCACACGGGTTTGGAGCATTGCGATGACAGAGTTCATGGATCATATTGATTTCAAGGAGCATGGATCTTTGTGATGACAAGGGCATGAAGCAATGTGATCCCAAGATGCATAGAGGATTGTGATGACAATGGTAATGGAGGAATGTGATGACAAGCGCATGGAGCATTGTGATGAAAAGGTCATGTAGCGTTTTGCTGACAAAGGCATGGAGCATTGTGATGACAAGTGTCATGGAGCACTGTGATGACAAACGTCACGTAGCATTGTGATTACAGGGGTCATGGAGCATTGGGATGACACGGCCCAGGATCATTGTGTTGACAAGTGTTATGGAGAATTTTGATGACAATAGTCCCGGATCATTGTGTTGTCAGGGGTCATGGAGCGTTGTGATGACAGTGGTCATGGAGCATTTGGATGACAAGTGTCATGGAGCATTGTGATCATAAGGTCATGGAGCATTGGGCTGAAAATGTTCATGGAGTATTGTGATGAGAGGTGTCATGGAGCATTGTGATGACAAGGGAATGGAGCATTGTGATGACAATGTCCTGGAGCATTTAATGAGAAGACCATGGAGCCATGTGATAACAAGTCTCATAGAGCATTCTCACGAAAAGCGGCATGGAGCACTGTAATTACTATGGTCTTGTAGCATTGTGATGAACAGGGCATGGAGCATTGTGATGAAAAAGGCATGGAGCCTTGTCATGACAGTGCTCCAAGAGGATATTGACATCAAGTGTCAGGGACCATTGTGATGATAAGTGAATTGAGCATTGTGATGCCAAAGCTCATAGAGCATTGTGATGAGAAGACCATGGATAAATTTGATGACGAGCATCATGGGGTGTTGTGAGGTCAAGTGTTATGGAACATTGTGATCACAAGGGAGTGGAGCCTTGTGATGACAGAGGTCATGGAGCATTTTGAGTTCATTCTGATGACAATAGCATGAAGCACTATGATGATGGGCATGGTGCATTGTGATGACAGTGTTCATGGAGAATTGAGATGAAAAGGGGCATGGATCATTGTAGTTACAAGGGTCTTGGAGCTTTGTGATGAGAAGGGCATGCAACATTGTGATGAGAAGGCCATGAAGGATTCTGATGGCATGCGTCATGGAGCTTTGTGATGACAAGGGCATGGAGCATTGTGATGAGAAGACCATGGATAATGGTGATGACGAGCTTCATGGGGCGTTGTGATGAAAAGTGTTATGGAACATTGTGATCCCAAGGGTTTAGAGCATTGTGATGGCTGATGTCTTGGAGCATTTTGATTTCATTTTGATTACAATAGCGTGAAGCAATATGATGATGGGCGTGTTGCATTGTGATGACAAGGTTCATGGAGCATTGAGATGAAAAGAGGCATGGAGCATTGTGATGAAAGGGGTCTAGGAGCTTTGTGATGACAGAGGTCATGGATCATTTTGATTTCCTTGTGATGACAATAGCCTGAAGCTTTATGATGATGGGCATGGTCCATTGTGATGACAGGTGTAATGGAGCATTGAGATGAAAGGGACATGGAGCATTGTGATGAGAAGACCATGGATAATGGTGATGACGAGCGTCATGGGGCGTTGTGATGAAAAGTGTTATGGAACATTGGGATCCCAAGGATTTAGAGCATTGTGATGGCAGATGTCATGGAGCATATTTAATTCATTTTGATTACAATAGCGTGAAGCAATATGATGATGGGCATGCTGAATTGTGATGATAGGGTTCATGGAGCATTTAGATGAAAAGTGGCATGGAGCATTGTGATTACAGGGTTCTTGGAACATTGTGATGACAAGAGCATGGAGCAATGTGATGCCAAATGTCATGGACCTTTGTGATGACAAATGTCATGTAGCATTTTGATGACAAGGGCATGGTGCATTGTGATGAGTAGGACAGAGAGAAATGTGATGAGAGGGTCATGGAGCAGTTGTATGAAAACTTTCCTGGAACATTTTGATGACAGGGATTATGGATCATTGTGATGTCAAGGGTCATCGAGCATTGTGATGAAAAGGGTCATGGTGCATTTTGATGACAGGGCTTATAGTACATTGTGATGTCAGGGGTCATGGAGCAGTGTGATGATAAGGGCATGTAGCATTGTGATGACAGGGGTCATGGAACATTGTGATGACATGGTTGAGGGAGTATTGTGATGACTAGTGATGGAACATTGTGATATCAGTGGTGAGAGAGCATTTTGATGAGAATTGCATGGAGAAATTTGATGAAAAGGTTTATGGAGCATTGTGATGACAAGCTTGTGGAGAATTGTGATGACAAGTGCATGGCATATTGTGATGACATGTGTCATGGAGCATTGTGCTGACAAGCACATGGAGCATTTTGGTGAACAATGGCATGGAGCATTGTGATGACAGAGGCATGACGAATTGGTCTGACAAGTTTCATGGATTATTGTGATGACAGTGGGCATGGCGAATTGTGATGACAAGGGCATGGAGCATTGTGAGGACAAGTTTGTGGAGTATTGTGAAGACAGGTGTCCGGGAGCATTGTGATGACATATGTTCTGGTCCATTGTGATGAGAATGGCATGGGTAATTGTGATGCCAAGTGTCATGGAGGATTGTGATGTCAAACGTAATGCAGCATGTGATGACAAGGTCTTGGTGCATTGTGATGACAAGGGCCATTGAGAAGTTTGATGACAAGTCGTGAAGCATTGTGATGACAAGCGCATGTACCTTGCTATGACAGAGGTCAAGGAGCATTGCGATTACAAATGCATGGAGAAGAGTGATGACAAGAGCATGTAGCATTGTGATGAGAAGTGTTTTGGAGCATTGTGACGACAAGGCCGTGGAGAATTGTGATGACAAGGGACATGGAGCATTGTGAGGACCAGGGCATGGAGCACTGTGATGACAAGAACGTGGAGCATTGTAATGAGAAGTCCATGGATAATAGTGATGACGAGTGTCATGGAGCACTGTAATGGCAAGGGGCATGAAGCATTGTGAGGACAGCTCTCATGGAGCATTGTGATGACAACTGTCATGGAGCTTTCTGATGACAAGCTTTTGGAGAATTGTGATGACAATGGCATGGAGCATTGTGATGGAAAGGGTATGGATCATTGTGATGAAAAAGGCATGGACCCTTTTCATGACAGGATACAAGGAGTATTCCGAAGACAAGAGTCAGGGAGCATTGTGATGACAAAGGTCATGGAGCATTGAGATGACAAGGGCATGGTGTATTGTGATGACAGGCATCATGGAGCATTGTGATGACAAGTATTATGGAACATTGTGATCTCACGGGTTTGGAGCATTGCGATGACATTGTTCATGGATCATATTGATTTCAAGGAGCATGGATCTTTGTGATGAAAAGGGCATGAAGCAATGTGATCCCATGATTTATGGAGGATTGTGATGACAATGGTAATGGAGGAATATGATGACAAGCGCATGGAGCATTGTGATGAAAAGGTCATGTAACGTTTTGCTGACAAAGGCATGGAGCATTGTGATGACAATTTCCTGGAGCATTTAATGAGAAGACAATGGAGCCATTTGATGACAAGTCTCATAGAGCATTCTCACGAAAAGCGGCATGCAGCATTGTGATTACTGTGGTCTTGGAGCATTGTGATGAACAGGGTATGGAGCATTGTGATGAAAAAGGCATGGAGCTTTGTCATGACAGGGTTCCAAGAGCATATTGAAATCAAGTGTCAGGGACCATTGTGATGATAAGTGAATTGAGCATGGTGATGCCAAAGCTCATGGAGTATTGTGATGAGAAGACCATGGATAATTTTGATGACGAGTGTCATGGGGTGTTGTGAGGTCACGTGTTATGGAACATTGTGATCACAAGGGATTGGAGCCTTGTGATGACAGAGGTCATGGAGCATTTTGAGTTCATTCTGATGACAATAGCATGAAGCACTATGATGATGGGCATGGTGCATTGTGATGACAGTGTTCATGGAGAATTGAGATGAAGAGGGGCATGGAGCATTGTAGTTACAAGGGTCTTGGAGCTTTGTGAAGAGAAGGACATGCAGCATTGTGATGAGAAGGCCATGGAGGATTCTGATGACATGCGTCATGGAGCTTTGTGATGACAAGGGCATGGAGCATTGTGATGAGAAGACCATGGATAATGGTGATGACGAGCTTCATGGGGCGTTGTGATGAAAAGTGCTATGGAACATTGTGATCCCAAGGGTTTAGAGCATTGTGATGGCAGATGTCTTGGAGAATTTTGATTTCATTTTGATTACAATAGCGTGAAGCAATATGATGATGGGCATGTTGCATTGTGATGACAAGGTTCATGGAGCATTGAGATGAAAAGGGGCATGGAGCATTGTGATGAAAGGGGTCTAGGAGCTTTGTGATGACAGAGGTCATGGATCATTTTGATTTCATTGTGATGACAATAGCCTGAAGCTTTATGATGATGGGCATGGTCCATTGTGATGACAGGTGTAATCGAGCATTGAGATGAAAAGGGGCATGGAGCATTGTGTTTATAGGGGTATAGGAGCATTGTGATGACAAGAGCATGGAGCATTGTGATGAAAAGTGCTTGGAGCCTTTTCATGACATGTTTCAAGGAGCATTCTGATGACGAGTGTCAGGGAGCATTGTGATGACAAAGATCATGGAGCACTGTGATGACAGGTGTCATGGAGCATTGTGATGAGAAAGTCATGAGCATTGGGCTGAAAATATTCATGGAGTATTGTGGTGACAGGGTTCGTGGATCCTTTTGATGGCAAGGGAATGGAACAATGTAATGACAAGGTCCTGTAATATTGTGATGAGAAGACCATGGAGCCTTGTGATGACAAGTCTGATGGAGCATTCTGATGAAAAGGGGCATGGGGCATTGTGATTACAGGGCCCTGGATCATTGTAATGACAAGAGCAAGGAGCTTTGTGATGAGAAGGCCATGGAGCATTCTCATGATTTGTGTCATGGTATTTTGTGATGACAAGGGCATGGACCATTGTGATTGCAGGCGTCTTGGAGCTTTGTGATGACAAGGGTCATGGAGCCTTGTGAGGAGAAGGCCGTGGGACATTATGATGGCGGGGGTCATGGAGCATTGTTATGACGGGGGTAATGGAACCTTGTGATGAAAAGGGCACGGAACATAGGTCTATAAAATTTCATGGATTATTGTGATGACAGTGGGTATGGAGCATTGTGATGACAAGGGCTCGGAACACTGTGATACATGGGTCATGGAGTATTGTAATGACATGGGCATGGAGCATTGTGATGAGAAGGGCATCGAGAATTGTGATGACAAGCGTCATGGAGCTTTGTGATGACAAGGACATGGAGCAATATGTTGAGACGTTTCAGGGAGCATTGTGATGACAATGGCATGGAGCATTGTGATGCCAAGGGTCATGGAGCTGTGTGATAACAAATGTCATGGAGGAGTTTGATGATAAGGGCATAGTGCATTGTGATGAGAAGGGCAGGGAGCATTGTGATGACAGGTGTTATGGAACATTGTGATGTCAGGGCTCATGAAGCATTGTGATGATATGGGCATGGAGCATGGTGATGACAGGTGTCAGTGAACAGTGTGAGATGCCAAGTGTTTTGAGCATTGTGATGACAAACATCTTGGATCATTGAGATGACAAGGGCATGGAGTAGTGTGATGACAGGCATCATGGAGCATTGTGATGAGTGTGTTATGGAACATTGTGATCACAAGGTTTAGGAGCATAGTGATGACAGAGGTCATGGATCATTTTGATTTCAAGGAGCATGGAACATTGTGATGACAAAGGCATGAAGCAATGTGATCCCAAGTTTCAGGGAGGATTGTTATGACAATGATAATGAAGTATTGTAATGAGAATCACATGGAGCACCGTGATGACAAGGTCATGTAGCATTTTGCTGACAAAGGCATGGAGCATTGTGATGACAAGTGTCATGGAACATTGTGATAACAGGGGTCATAGAGCATTAGGATGACAAGAGCATGGACCATTTTGATGAGAAGAGTCATGGAGCATTTTGATGACAAGAGCCACAGATCATTGTGTTGTCAGGGGTCATTGAGCGTTGTGATGACAGTGGTCATGGAGGATTGGGCTGAAAATGTTCTTGGAGCATTGTGAACACAAGGGAATGGAGCATTGTGGTGACAATATCGAGGAGCATTGTGATGAGATGACCATGGAGTCTTTTGATGACAAGTCTCATGGAGCAAGCTGATGGAAAGGGGCATGGAGCATTGTGATTACAGTTGTCTTGGAGCATTGTGATGACAAGAGCATGGAGCATTTTGATGAGAAGTCCATGGAACATTCTGATGACCTGCATCATGGAGCTTTGTGATGACAATGTCAAGATGCATTGTGATTACAGGGGTCTTGGAGCCTTTTGATGAAAAGGGCATGGATCATTGTGATGACAAAGGCATGGAGCCTTGTCATGACAGGGTTCAAGGAGCATACTGACGACAAGTGTCAGGGAGCATTGTGATGACAAGTGTCATGGAGCACTGTGATGACAAGCGTCATGGAGCCTTGTGATAACCGGGGTCTTGGAGCATTGTGATGAAAAGTGAATGCATCATTGTGATGAAAAAGGCATGGTGCCTTGTCATGATAGGGTTCAAGGAGCACCCTGACGAGAAGTGTCAGGGAGCATTGTGATGAAAAGTGTATTGAGCATTGTGATGACAAAGGTCATGGAGCATTGTGATGAGAAGTCCATGGATAATTGGAATGACGGGCGTCATGGGCTGTTGTGATGACAAGTGTTATGGAACATTGTGATCACAAGGGTTTGAGGCATAGTGATGACAGAGGTCATGGAGCATTTTGATTTCATTGTGATGACAAAATTATGAAGCATTATGATGAAGGGCATGGTGCATTGTGATGATAGCGTTCATGGAGCACTGATATGAAAAGTGTCATGGAGCATTGTTATGACAGGGGTCTTGGAGCATTGTGATGACAAGGGCATGGAGCATTGTGATGAGAATACCAAGGAGAATACTGATGACATGCGTCATGGAGCTTCGTGATGACAAGGGCAAGGAACATTTTGATTACAGGGGTCTTGGAACATTGAGATGAAAAGGGGCATGGAGCATTGTGATTACAGGGGTAATGGAGCACTGTGATGACAAGTGAATCGAGCATTGTGATGAAAAAGGCATGGATCCTATTCATGACAGGATTCAAGGAGCATTCCGAAGACAAGTGTCAGGGAGCATTTGGATGACAAGTGTCATGGAGCATTGTGATCATAAGGTCATGGAGCATTGGGCTGAAAATGTTCATGGAGTATTGTGATGAGAGGTGTCATGGAGCATTGTGATGACAAGGGAATGGAGCATTGTGATGACAATGTCCTGGAGCATTTAATGAGAAGACCATGGAGCCATGTGATAACAAGTCTCATAGAGCATTCTCACGAAAAGCGGCATGGAGCACTGTAATTACTATGGTCTTGGAGCATTGTGATGAACAGGGCATGGAGCATTGTGATGAAAAAGGCATGGAGCCTTGTCATGACAGTGTTCCAAGAGGATATTAACATCAAGTGTCAGGGACCATTGTGATGATAAGTGAATTGAGCATTGTGATGCCAAAGCTCATAGAGCATTGTGATGAGAAGACCATGGATAAATTTGATGACGAGCATCATGGGGTGTTGTGAGGTCAAGTGTTATGGAACATTGTGATCACAAGGGAGTGGAGCCTTGTGATGACAGAGGTCATGGAGCATTTTGAGTTCATTCTGATGACAATAGCATGAAGCACTATGATGATGGGCATGGTGCATTGTGATGACAGTGTTCATGGAGAATTGAGATGAAAAGGGGCATGGAGCATTGTAGTTACAAGGGTCTTGGAGCTTTGTGATTAGAAGGGCATGCAACATTGTGATGAGAAGGCCATGAAGGATTCTGATGACATGCGTCATGGAGCTTTGTGATGACAAGGGCATGGAGCATTGTGATGAGAAGACCATGGATAATGGTGATGACGAGCTTCATGGGGCGTTGTGATGAAAAGTGTTATGGAACATTGTGATCCCAAGGGTTTAGAGCATTGTGATGGCTGATGTCTTGGAGCATTTTGATTTCATTTTGATTACAATAGCGTGAAGCAATATGATGATGGGCGTGTTGCATTTTGATGACAAGGTTCATGGAGCATTGAGATGAAAAGAGGCATGGAGCATTGTGATGAAAGGGGTCTAGGAGCTTTGTGATGACAGAGGTCATGGATCATTTTGATTTCCTTGTGATGACAATAGCCTGAAGCTTTATGATGATGGGCATGGTCCATTGTGATGACAGGTGTAATGGAGCATTGAGATGAAAGGGACATGGAGCATTGTGATGAGAAGACCATGGATAATGGTGATGACGAGCGTCATGGGGCGTTGTGATGAAAAGTGTTATGGAACATTGGGATCCCAAGGATTTAGAGCATTGTGATGGCAGATGTCATGGAGCATATTTAATTCATTTTGATTACAATAGCGTGAAGCAATATGATGATGGGCATGTTGAATTGTGATGATAGGGTTCATGGAGCATTTAGATTAAAAGTGGCATGGAGCATTGTGATTACAGGGTTCTTGGAACATTGTGATGACAAGAGCATGGAGCATTGTGATGCCAAAGGTCATGGACCTTTGTGATGACAAATGTCATGTAGCATTTTGATGACAAGGGCATGGTGCATTGTGATGAGTAGGACAGAGAGCAATGTGATGAGAGGTTCATGGAGCAGTTGGATGAAAAGTTTCCTGGAACATTTTGATGACAGGGGTTATGGATCATTGTGATGTCAAGGGTCACCGAGCATTGTGATGAAAAGGGTCATGGTGCATTTTGATGACACGGCTTATAGTACATTGTGATGTCAGGGGTCATGGAGCAGTGTGATGATAAGGGCATGTAGCATTGTGATGACAGGGGTCATGGACCATTGTGATGACATGGTTGAGGGAGTATTGTGATGACTAGTGATGGAACATTGTGATATCAGTGGTGAGAGAGCATTTTGATGAGAATTGCATGGAGAAATTTGATGAAAAGTTTTATGGAGCATTGTGATGACAAGCTTGTGGAGAATTGTGATGACAAGTGCATGGCATATTGTGATGACATGTGTCATGGAGCATTGTGCTGACAAGCACATGGAGCATTTTGGTGAACAATGGCATGGAGCATTGTGATGACAGAGGCATGACGAATTGGTCTGACAAGTTTCATGGATTATTGTGATGACAGTGGGCATGGCGAATTGTGATGACAAGGGCATGGAGCATTGTGAGGACAAGTTTGTGGAGTATTGTGAAGACAGGTGTCCGGGAGCATTGTGATGACATATGTTCTGGTCCATTGTGATGAGAATGGCATGGGTAATTGTGATGCCAAGTGTCATGGAGGATTGTGATGTCAAACGTAATGCAGCGTGTGATGACAAGGTCTTGGTGCATTGTGATGACAAGGGCCATTGAGAAGTTTGATGACAAGGTCGTGAAGCATTGTAATGACAAGCGCATGTACCTTGCTATGACAGAGGTCAAGGAGCATTGCGATTACAAATGCATGGAGAAGAGTGATGACAAGAGCATGTAGCATTGTGATGAGAAGTGTTTTGGAGCATTGTGATGACAAGGCCTTGGAGAATTGTGATGACAAGGGACATGGAGCATTGTGAGGACCAGGGCATGGAGCACTGTGATGACAAGAACGTGGAGCATTGTAATGAGAAGTCCATGGATAATAGTGATGACGAGTGTCATGGAGCACTGTAATGGCAAGGGGCATGGAGCATTGTGAGGACAGCTCTCATGGAGCATTGTGATGACAACTGTCATGGAGCTTTCTGATGACAAGCTTGTGGAGTATTGTGATGACAATGGCATGGAGCATTGTGATGGAAAGGGTATGGATCATTGTGATGAAAAAGGCATGGACCCTTTTCATGACAGGATTCAAGGAGTATTCTGAAGACAAGTGTCAGGGAGCATTGTGATGACAAAGGTCATGGAGCATTGAGATGACAAGGGCATGGAGTATTGTGATGACAGGCATCATGGAGCGTTGTGATGACAAGTATTATTGAACATTGTGATCACACGGGTTTGGAGCATTGTGATGACATTGTTCATGGATCATATAGATTTCAAGGAGCATGGATCTTTGTGATGAAAAGGGCATGAAGCAATGTGATCCCATGATTTATGGAGGATTGTGATGACAATGGTAATGGAGGAATATGATGACAAGCGCATGGAGCATTGTGATGAAAAGGTCATGTAACGTTTTGCTGACAAAGGCATGGAACATTGTGATGACAATTTCCTGGAGCATTTAATGAGAAGACAATGGAGCCATTTGATGACAAGTCTCATAGAGCATTCTCACGAAAAGCGGCATGGAGCATTGTGATTACTGTGGTCTTGGAGCATTGTGATGAACAGGGTATGGAGCATTGTGATGAAAAAGGCATGGAGCTTTGTCATGACAGGGTTCCAAGAGCATATTGAAATCAAGTGTCAGGGACCATTGTGATGATAAGTGAATTGAGCATGTTGATGCCAAAGCTCATGGAGCATTGTGATGAGAAGACCATGGATAATTTTGATGACGAGTGTCATGGGGCGTTGTGAGGTCAAGTGTTATGGAACATTGTGATCACAAGGGATTGGAGCCTTGTGATGACAGAGGTCATGGAGCATTTTGAGTTCATTCTGATGACAATAGCATGAAGCACTATGATGATGGGCATGGTGCATTGTGATGACAGTGTTCATGGAGAATTGAGATGAAAAGGGTCATGGAACATTGTAGTTACAAGGGTCTTGGAGCTTTGTGAAGAGAAGGGCATGCAGCATTGTGATGAGAAGGCCATGGAGGATTCTGATGACATGCGTCATGGAGCTTTGTGATGACAAGGGCATGGAGCATTGTGATGAGAAGACCATGGATAATGGTGATGACGAGCTTCAAGGGGCGTTGTGATGAAAAGTGTTATGGAACATTGTGATCCCAAGGGTTTAGAACATTGTGATGGCTGATGTCTTGGAGCATTTTGATTTCATTTTGATTACAATAGCGTGAAGCAATATGATGATGGGCGTGTTGCATTGTGATGACAAGGTTCATGGAGCATTGAGATGAAAATGGGCATGGAGCATTGTGATCAAAGGGGTCTAGGAGCTTTGTGATGACAGAGGTCATGGATCAATTTGATTTCCTTGTGATGACAATAGCCTGAAGCTTTATGATGATGGGCATGGTCCATTGTGATGACAGGTGTAATCGAGCATTGAGATGAAAAGTGGCATGGAACATTGTGTTTATAGGGGTATAGGAGCATTGTGATGACAAGAGCATGGAGCATTGTGATGAAAAGTGCTTGGAGCCTTTTCATGACATGTTTCAAGGAGCATTCTGATGACGAGTGTCAGGGAGCTTTGTGATGACAAAGATCATGGAGCACTGTGATGACAGGTGTCATGGAGCATTGTGATGAGAAAGTCATGAGCATTGGGCTGAAAATATTCATGGAGTATTGTGGTGACAGGGTTCGTGGATCCTTTTGATGGCAAGGGAATGGAACAATGTAATGACAAGGTCCTGGAGCATTGTGATGAGAAGACCATGGAGCCTTGTGATGACAAGTCTGATGGAGCATTCTGATGAAAAGGGGCATGGGGCATTGTGATTACAGGGCCCTGGATCATTGTAATGACAAGAGCAAGGAGCTTTTGATGAGAAGGCCATGGAGCATTCTCATGATTTGTGTCATGGTATTTTGTGATGACAAGGGCATGGACCATTGTGATTGCAGGCGTCTTGGAGCTTTGTGATGACAAGGGTCATGGAGCCTTGTGAGGAGAAGGCCGTGGGACATTATGATGGCAGGTGTCATGGAGCATTGTTATGACGGGGGTAATGGAACATTGTGATGAAAAGGGCACGGAACATAGGTCTATAAAATTTCATGGATTATTGTGATGACAGTGGGTATGGAGCATTGTGATGACAAGGGCTCGGAACACTGTGATACATGGGTCATGGAGGATTGTAATGACATGGGCATGGAGCATTGTGATGAGAAGGGCATCGAGATTTGTGATGACAAGCGTCATGGAGCTTTGTGATGACAAGGACATGGAGCAATATGTTGAGACGTTTCAGGGAGCATTGTGATGACAATGGCATGGAGCATTGTGATGCCAAGGGTCATGGAGCTGTGTGATAACAAATGTCATGGAGGAGTTTGATGACAAGGGCATGGTGCATTGTGATGAGAAGGGCAGGGAGCATTGTGATGACAGGTGTTATGGAACATTGTGATGTCATGGCTCATGAAGCATTGTGATGATATGGGCATGGAGCATGGTGATGACAGGTGTCATTGAACAGTGTGAGATGCCAAGTGCTTTGAGCATTGTGATGACAAACATCTTGGATCATTGAAATGACAAGGGCATGGAGTAGTGTGATGACAGGCATCATGGAGCATTGTGATGAGTGTGTTATGGAACATTGTGATCACAAGGGTTTGGAGCATAGTGATGACAGAGGTCATGGATCATTTTGATTTCAAGGAGCATGGAACATTGTGATGACAAGGGCATGAAGCAATGTGATCCCAAATTTCAGGGAGGATTGTGATGACAATGGTAATGGAGTATTGTGATGAGAATCACATGGAGCACCGTGATGACAAGGTCATGTAGCATTTTGCTGACAAAGGCATGGAGCATTGTGATTACAAGTGTCATGGAACATTGTGATAACAGAGGTCATAGAGCATTAGGATGACAAGAGCATGGACCATTTTGATGAGAAGAGTCATGGAGCATTTTGATGACAAGAGCCACAGATCATTGTGTTGTCAGGGGTCATTGAGCGTTGTGATGACAGTGATCATGGAGGATTGGGCTGAAAATGTTCTTGGAGCATTGTGAACACAAGGGAATGGAGCATTGTGGTGACAATATCGTGGAGCATTGTGATGAGATGACCATGGAGTCTTTTGATGACAAGTCTCATGGAGCAAGCTGATGGAAAGGGGCATGGAGAATTGTGATTACAGTTGTCTTGGAGCATTGTGATGACAAGAGCATGGAGCATTGTGATGAGAAGTCCATGGAACATTCTGATGACCTGCATCATGGAGCTTTGTGATGACAATTTCAAGATGCATTGTGATTACAGGGGTCTTGGAGCCTTGTGATGAAAAGGGCATGGATCATTGTGATGACAAAGGCATGGAGCCTTGTCATGACAGGGTTCAAGGAGCATACTGACAACAAGTGTCAGGGAGCATTGTGATGACAAGTGTCATGGAGCACTGTGATGACAAGCGTCATGGAGCCTTGTGATAACCGGGGTCTTGGAGCATTGTGATGAAAAGTGAATGCATCATTGTGATGAAAAAGGCATGGTGCCTTGTCATGATAGGGTTCAAGGAGCACCCTGACGAGAAGTGTCAGGGAGCATTGTGATGAAAAGTGTATTGAGCATTGTGATGACAAAGGTCATGGAGCATTGTGATGAGAAGTCCATGGATAATTGGAATGACG
The DNA here is from genome assembly GCF_025265405.1 of Mesoplodon densirostris. Classification (NCBI taxonomy): domain Eukaryota; kingdom Metazoa; phylum Chordata; class Mammalia; order Artiodactyla; family Ziphiidae; genus Mesoplodon; species Mesoplodon densirostris. The sequence goes on from NC_082682.1 coordinate 7,947,406, forward strand.
AGCGTCATGGGCTGTTGTGATGACAAGTGTTATGGAACATTGTGATCACAAGGGTTTGAGGCATAGTGATGACAGAGGTCATGGAGCATTTTGATTTCATTGTGATGACAAAATTATGAAGCATTATGATGAAGGGCATGGTGCATTGTGATGATAGCGTTCATGGAGCACTGAGATGCAAAGTGTCATGGAGCATTGTTATGACAGGGGTCTTGGAGCATTGTGATGACAAGGGCATGGAGCATTGTGATGAGAAGGCCAAGGAGAATACTGATGACATGCGTCATGGAGCTTCGTGATGACAAGGGCATAGAGCATTTTGATTACAGGGGTCTTGGAACATTGAGATGAAATGGGGCATGGAGCATTGTGATTACAGGGGTAATGGAGCACTGTGATGACAAGTGAATCGAGCATTGTGATGAAAAAGGCATGGATCCTATTCATGACAGGATTCAAGGAGCATTCCGAAGACAAGTGTCAGGGTGCATTGTGATGACAAGTGTATTGATCATTGTGATGACAAACGTCATGGAGCATTGAGATGACAAGGGCATGGAGTATTGTGATGACAGGCATCATGGAGTGTTGTGATGACAAGACTTATGGAACATTGTGATCACACGGGTTTGGAGCATTGCGATGACAGAGTTCATGGATCATATTGATTTCAAGGAGCATGGATCTTTGTGATGACAAGGGCATGAAGCAATGTGATCCCAAGATGCATAGAGGATTGTGATGACAATGGTAATGGAGGAATGTGATGACAAGCGCATGGAGCATTGTGATGAAAAGGTCATGTAGCGTTTTGCTGAAAAAGGCATGGAGCATTGTGATGACAAGTGTCATGGAGCACTGTGATGACAAACGTCACGTAGCATTGTGATTACAGGGGTCATGGAGCATTGGGATGACACGGCCCAGGATCATTGTGTTGACAAGTGTTATGGAGAATTTTGATGACAATAGTCCCGGATCATTGTGTTGTCAGGGGTCATGGAGCGTTGTGATGACAGTGGTCATGGAGCATTTGGATGACAAGTGTCATGGAGCATTGTGATCATAAGGTCATGGAGCATTGGGCTGAAAATGTTCATGGAGTATTGTGATGAGAGGTGTCATGGAGCATTGTGATGACAAGGGAATGGAGCATTGTGATGACAATGTCCTGGAGCATTTAATGAGAAGACCATGGAGCCATGTGATAACAAGTCTCATAGAGCATTCTCACGAAAAGCGGCATGGAGCACTGTAATTACTATGGTCTTGTAGCATTGTGATGAACAGGGCATGGAGCATTGTGATGAAAAAGGCATGGAGCCTTGTCATGACAGTGTTCCAAGAGGATATTGACATCAAGTGTCAGGGACCATTGTGATGATAAGTGAATTGAGCATTGTGATGCCAAAGCTTATAGAGCATTGTGATGAGAAGACCATGGATAAATTTGATGACGAGCATCATGGGGTGTTGTGAGGTCAAGTGTTATGGAACATTGTGATCACAAGGGAGTGGAGCCTTGTGATGACAGAGGTCATGGAGCATTTTGAGTTCATTCTGATGACAATAGCATGAAGCACTATGATGATGGGCATGGTGCATTGTGATGACAGTGTTCATGGAGAATTGAGATGAAAAGGGGCATGGAGCATTGTAGTTACAAGGGTCTTGGAGCTTTGTGATGAGAAGGGCATGCAACATTGTGATGAGAAGGCCATGAAGGATTCTGATGGCATGCGTCATGGAGCTTTGTGATGACAAGGGCATGGAGCATTGTGATGAGAAGACCATGGATAATGGTGATGACGAGCTTCTTGGGGCGTTGTGATGAATAGTGTTATGGAACATTGTGATCCCAAGGGTTTAGAGCATTGTGATGGCTGATGTCTTGGAGCATTTTGATTTCATTTTGATTACAATAGCGTGAAGCAATATGATGATGGGCGTGTTGCATTGTGATGACAAGGTTCATGGAGCATTGAGATGAAAAGAGGCATGGAGCATTGTGATGAAAGGGGTCTAGGAGCTTTGTGATGACAGAGGTCATGGATCATTTTGATTTCCTTGTGATGACAATAGCCTGAAGCTTTATGATGATGGGCATGGTCCATTGTGATGACAGGTGTAATGGAGCATTGAGATGAAAGGGACATGGAGCATTGTGATGAGAAGACCATGGATAATGGTGATGACGAGCGTCATGGGGCGTTGTGATGAAAAGTGTTATGGAACATTGGGATCCCAAGGATTTAGAGCATTGTGATGGCAGATGTCATGGAGCATATTTAATTCATTTTGATTACAATAGCGTGAAGCAATATGATGATGGGCATGCTGAATTGTGATGATAGGGTTCATGGAGCATTTAGATGAAAAGTGGCATGGAGCATTGTGATTACAGGGTTCTTGGAACATTGTGATGACAAGAGCATGGAGCAATGTGATGCCAAATGTCATGGACCTTTGTGATGACAAATGTCATGTAGCATTTTGATGACAAGGGCATGGTGCATTGTGATGAGTAGGACAGAGAGAAATGTGATGAGAGGGTCATGGAGCAGTTGTATGAAAACTTTCCTGGAACATTTTGATGACAGGGATTATGGATCATTGTGATGTCAAGGGTCATCGAGCATTGTGATGAAAAGGGTCATGGTGCATTTTGATGACAGGGCTTATAGTACATTGTGATGTCAGGGGTCATGGAGCAGTGTGATGATAAGGGCATGTAGCATTGTGATGACAGGGGTCATGGAACATTGTGATGACATGGTTGAGGGAGTATTGTGATGACTAGTGATGGAACATTGTGATATCAGTGGTGAGAGAGCATTTTGATGAGAATTGCATGGAGAAATTTGATGAAAAGGTTTATGGAGCATTGTGATGACAAGCTTGTGGAGAATTGTGATGACAAGTGCATGGCATATTGTGATGACATGTGTCATGGAGCATTGTGCTGACAAGCACATGGAGCATTTTGGTGAACAATGGCATGGAGCATTGTGATGACAGAGGCATGACGAATTGGTCTGACAAGTTTCATGGATTATTGTGATGACAGTGGGCATGGCGAATTGTGATGACAAGGGCATGGAGCATTGTGAGGACAAGTTTGTGGAGTATTGTGAAGACAGGTGTCCGGGAGCATTGTGATGACATATGTTCTGGTCCATTGTGATGAGAATGGCATGGGTAATTGTGATGCCAAGTGTCATGGAGGATTGTGATGTCAAACGTAATGCAGCATGTGATGACAAGGTCTTGGTGCATTGTGATGACAAGGGCCATTGAGAAGTTTGATGACAAGTCGTGAAGCATTGTGATGACAAGCGCATGTACCTTGCTATGACAGAGGTCAAGGAGCATTGCGATTACAAATGCATGGAGAAGAGTGATGACAAGAGCATGTAGCATTGTGATGAGAAGTGTTTTGGAGCATTGTGACGACAAGGCCGTGGAGAATTGTGATGACAAGGGACATGGAGCATTGTGAGGACCAGGGCATGGAGCACTGTGATGACAAGAACGTGGAGCATTGTAATGAGAAGTCCATGGATAATAGTGATGACGAGTGTCATGGAGCACTGTAATGGCAAGGGGCATGAAGCATTGTGAGGACAGCTCTCATGGAGCATTGTGATGACAACTGTCATGGAGCTTTCTGATGACAAGCATTTGGAGAATTGTGATGACAATGGCATGGAGCATTGTGATGGAAAGGGTATGGATCATTGTGATGAAAAAGGCATGGACCCTTTTCATGACAGGATACAAGGAGTATTCCGAAGACAAGAGTCAGGGAGCATTGTGATGACAAAGGTCATGGAGCATTGAGATGACAAGGGCATGGTGTATTGTGATGACAGGCATCATGGAGCATTGTGATGACAAGTATTATGGAACATTGTGATCACACGGGTTTGGAGCATTGCGATGACATTGTTCATGGATCATATTGATTTCAAGGAGCATGGATCTTTGTGATGAAAAGGGCATGAAGCAATGTGATCCCATGATTTATCGAGGATTGTGATGACAATGGTAATGGAGGAATATGATGACAAGCGCATGGAGCATTGTGATGAAAAGGTCATGTAACGTTTTGCTGACAAAGGCATGGAGCATTGTGATGACAATTTCCTGGAGCATTTAATGAGAAGACAATGGAGCCATTTGATGACAAGTCTCATAGAGCATTCTCACGAAAAGCGGCATGGAGCATTGTGATTACTGTGGTCTTGGAGCATTGTGATGAACAGGGTATGGAGCATTGTGATGAAAAAGGCATGGAGCTTTGTCATGACAGGGTTCCAAGAGCATATTGAAATCAAGTGTCAGGGACCATTGTGATGATAAGTGAATTGAGCATGGTGATGCCAAAGCTCATGGAGTATTGTGATGAGAAGACCATGGATAATTTTGATGACGAGTGTCATGGGGTGTTGTGAGGTCACGTGTTATGGAACATTGTGATCACAAGGGATTGGAGCCTTGTGATGACAGAGGTCATGGAGCATTTTGAGTTCATTCTGATGACAATAGCATGAAGCACTATGATGATGGGCATGGTGCATTGTGATGACAGTGTTCATGGAGAATTGAGATGAAGAGGGGCATGGAGCATTGTAGTTACAAGGGTCTTGGAGCTTTGTGAAGAGAAGGACATGCAGCATTGTGATGAGAAGGCCATGGAGGATTCTGATGACATGCGTCATGGAGCTTTGTGATGACAAGGGCATGGAGCATTGTGATGAGAAGACCATGGATAATGGTGATGACGAGCTTCATGGGGCGTTGTGATGAAAAGTGCTATGGAACATTGTGATCCCAAGGGTTTAGAGCATTGTGATGGCAGATGTCTTGGAGAATTTTGATTTCATTTTGATTACAATAGCGTGAAGCAATATGATGATGGGCATGTTGCATTGTGATGACAAGGTTCATGGAGCATTGAGATGAAAAGGGGCATGGAGCATTGTGATGAAAGGGGTCTAGGAGCTTTGTGATGACAGAGGTCATGGATCATTTTGATTTCATTGTGATGACAATAGCCTGAAGCTTTATGATGATGGGCATGGTCCATTGTGATGACAGGTGTAATCGAGCATTGAGATGAAAAGGGGCATGGAGCATTGTGTTTATAGGGGTATAGGAGCATTGTGATGACAAGAGCATGGAGCATTGTGATGAAAAGTGCTTGGAGCCTTTTCATGACATGTTTCAAGGAGCATTCTGATGACGAGTGTCAGGGAGCATTGTGATGACAAAGATCATGGAGCACTGTGATGACAGGTGTCATGGAGCATTGTGATGAGAAAGTCATGAGCATTGGGCTGAAAATATTCATGGAGTATTGTGGTGACAGGGTTCGTGGATCCTTTTGATGGCAAGGGAATGGAACAATGTAATGACAAGGTCCTGTAATATTGTGATGAGAAGACCATGGAGCCTTGTGATGACAAGTCTGATGGAGCATTCTGATGAAAAGGGGCATGGGGCATTGTGATTACAGGGCCCTGGATCATTGTAATGACAAGAGCAAGGAGCTTTGTGATGAGAAGGCCATGGAGCATTCTCATGATTTGTGTCATGGTATTTTGTGATGACAAGGGCATGGACCATTGTGATTGCAGGCGTCTTGGAGCTTTGTGATGACAAGGGTCATGGAGCCTTGTGAGGAGAAGGCCGTGGGACATTATGATGGCGGGGGTCATGGAGCATTGTTATGACGGGGGTAATGGAACCTTGTGATGAAAAGGGCACGGAACATAGGTCTATAATATTTCATGGATTATTGTGATGACAGTGGGTATGGAGCATTGTGATGACAAGGGCTCGGAACACTGTGATACATGGGTCATGGAGGATTGTAATGACATGGGCATGGAGCATTGTGATGAGAAGGGCATCGAGAATTGTGATGACAAGCGTCATGGAGCTTTGTGATGACAAGGACATGGAGCAATATGTTGAGACGTTTCAGGGAGCATTGTGATGACAATGGCATGGAGCATTGTGATGCCAAGGGTCATGGAGCTGTGTGATAACAAATGTCATGGAGGAGTTTGATGACAAGGGCATAGTGCATTGTGATGAGAAGGGCAGGGAGCATTGTGATGACAGGTGTTATGGAACATTGTGATGTCAGGGCTCATGAAGCATTGTGATGATATGGGCATGGAGCATGGTGATGACAGGTGTCATGGAACAGTGTGAGATGCCAAGTGTTTTGAGCATTGTGATGACAAACATCTTGGATCATTGAGATGACAAGGGCATGGAGTAGTGTGATGACAGGCATCATGGAGCATTGTGATGAGTGTGTTATGGAACATTGTGATCACAAGGTTTAGGAGCATAGTGATGACAGAGGTCATGGATCATTTTGATTTCAAGGAGCATGGAACATTGTGATGACAAAGGCATGAAGCAATGTGATCCCAAGTTTCAGGGAGGATTGTTATGACAATGATAATGAAGTATTGTAATGAGAATCACATGGAGCACCGTGATGACAAGGTCATGTAGCATTTTGCTGACAAAGGCATGGAGCATTGTGATGACAAGTGTCATGGAACATTGTGATAACAGGGGTCATAGAGCATTAGGATGACAAGAGCATGGACCATTTTGATGAGAAGAGTCATGGAGCATTTTGATGACAAGAGCCACAGATCATTGTGTTGTCAGGGGTCATTGAGCGTTGTGATGACAGTGGTCATGGAGGATTGGGCTGAAAATGTTCTTGGAGAATTGTGAACACAAGGGAATGGAGCATTGTGGTGACAATATCGTGGAGCATTGTGATGAGATGACCATGGAGTCTTTTGATGACAAGTCTCATGGAGCAAGCTGATGGAAAGGGGCATGGAGCATTGTGATTACAGTTGTCTTGGAGCATTGTGATGACAAGAGCATGGAGCATTGTGATGAGAAGTCCATGGAACATTCTGATGACCTGCATCATGGAGCTTTGTGATGACAATGTCAAGATGCATTGTGATTACAGGGGTCTTGGAGCCTTTTGATGAAAAGGGCATGGATCATTGTGATGACAAAGGCATGGAGCCTTGTCATGACAGGGTTCAAGGAGCATACTGACGACAAGTGTCAGGGAGCATTGTGATGACAAGTGTCATGGAGCACTGTGATGACAAGCGTCATGGAGCCTTGTGATAACCGGGGTCTTGGAGCATTGTGATGAAAAGTGAATGCATCATTGTGATGAAAAAGGCATGGTGCCTTGTCATGATAGGGTTCAAGGAGCACCCTGACGAGAAGTGTCAGGGAGCATTGTGATGAAAAGTGTATTGAGCATTGTGATGACAAAGGTCATGGAGCATTGTGATGAGAAGTCCATGGATAATTGGAATGACGAGCGTCATGGGCTGTTGTGATGACAAGTGTTATGGAACATTGTGATCACAAGGGTTTGAGGCATAGTGATGACAGAGGTCATGGAGCATTTTGATTTCATTGTGATGACAAAATTATGAAGCATTATGATGAAGGGCATGGTGCATTGTGATGATAGCGTTCATGGAGCACTGAGATGAAAAGTGTCATGGAGCATTGTTATGACAGGGGTCTTGGAGCATTGTGATGACAAGGGCATGGAGCATTGTGATGAGAAGGCCAAGGAGAATACTGATGACATGCGTCATGGAGCTTCGTGATGACAAGGGCATAGAGCATTTTGATTACAGGGGTCTTGGAACATTGAGATGAAAAGGGGCATGGAGCATTGTGATTACAGGGGTAATGGAGCACTGTGATGACAAGTGAATCGAGCATTGTGATGAAAAAGGCATGGATCCTATTCATGACAGGATTCAAGGAGCATTTCGAAGACAAGTGTCAGGGAGCATTGTGATGACAAGTGTATTGAGCATTGTGATGACAAAGGTCATGGAGCATTGAGATGACAAGGGCATGGAGTATTGTGATGACAGGCATCATGGAGTGTTGTGATGACAAGACTTATGGAACATTGTGATCACACGGGTTTGGAGCATTGCGATAACAGAGTTCATGGATCATATTGATTTCAAAGAGCATGGATCTTTGTGATGACAAGGGCATGAAGCAATGTGATCCCAAGATGCATGGAGGATTGTGATGACAATGGTAATGGAGGAATGTGATGACAAGCGCATGGAGCATTGTGATGAAAAGGTCATGTAGCGTTTTGCTGACAAAGGCATGGAGCATTGTGATGACAAGTGTCATGGAGCACTGTGATGACAAACGTCACGTAGCATTGTGATTACAGGGGTCATGGAGCATTGGGATGACACGGCCCAGGATCATTGTGTTGACAAGTGTTATGGAGAATTTTGATGACAAGAGTCCCGGATCATTGTGTTGTCAGGGGTCATGGAGCGTTGTGATGACAGTGGTCATGGAGCATTTGGATGACAAGTGTCATGGAGCATTGTGATCATAAGGTCATGGAGCATTGGGCTGAAAATGTTCATGGAGTATTGTGATGAGAGGTGTCATGGAGCATTGTGATGACAAGGGAATGGAGCATTGTGATGACAATGTCCTGGAGCATTTAATGAGAAGACCATGGAGCCATGTGATAACAAGTCTCATAGAGCATTCTCACGAAAAGCGGCATGGAGCACTGTAATTACTATGGTCTTGGAGCATTGTGATGAACAGGGCATGGAGCATTGTGATGAAAAAGGCATGGAGCTTTGTCATGACAGGGTTCCAAGAGGATATTAACATCAAGTGTCAGGGACCATTGTGATGATAAGTGAATTGAGCATTGTGATGCCAAAGCTCATAGAGCATTGTGATGAGAAGACCATGGATAAATTTGATGACGAGCATCATGGGGTGTTGTGAGGTCAAGTGTTATGGAACATTGTGATCACAAGGGAGTGGAGCCTTGTGATGACAGAGGTCATGGAGCATTTTGAGTTCATTCTGATGACAATAGCATGAAGCACTATGATGATGGGCATGGTGCATTGTGATGACAGTGTTCATGGAGAATTGAGATGAAAAGGGGCATGGAGCATTGTAGTTACAAGGGTCTTGGAGCTTTGTGATGAGAAGGGCATGCAACATTGTGATGAGAAGGCCATGAAGGATTCTGATGACATGCGTCATGGAGCTTTGTGATGACAAGGGCATGGAGCATTGTGATGAGAAGACCATGGATAATGGTGATGACGAGCTTCATGGGGCGTTGTGATGAAAAGTGTTATGGAACATTGTGATCCCAAGGGTTTAGAGCATTGTGATGGCTGATGTCTTGGAGCATTTTGATTTCATTTTGATTACAATAGCGTGAAGCAATATGATGATGGGCGTGTTGCATTTTGATGACAAGGTTCATGGAGCATTGAGATGAAAAGAGGCATGGAGCATTGTGATGAAAGGGGTCTAGGAGCTTTGTGATGACAGAGGTCATGGATCATTTTGATTTCCTTGTGATGACAATAGCCTGAAGCTTTATGATGATGGGCATGGTCCATTGTGATGACAGGTGTAATGGAGCATTGAGATGAAAGGGACATGGAGCATTGTGATGAGAAGACCATGGATAATGGTGATGACGAGCGTCATGGGGCGTTGTGATGAAAAGTGTTATGGAACATTGGGATCCCAAGGATTTAGAGCATTGTGATGGCAGATGTCATGGAGCATATTTAATTCATTTTGATTACAATAGCGTGAAGCAATATGATCATGGGCATGCTGAATTGTGATGATAGGGTTCATGGAGCATTTAGATGAAAAGTGGCATGCAGCATTGTGATTACAGGGTTCTTGGAACATTGTGATGACAAGAGCATGGAACATTGTGATGCCAAAGGTCATGGACCTTTGTGATGACAAATGTCATGTAGCATTTTGATGACAAGGGCATGGTGCATTGTGATGAGTAGGACAGAGAGCAATGTGATGAGAGGGTCATGGAGCAGTTGTATGAAAAGTTTCCTGGAACATTTTGATGACAGGAATTATGGATCATTGTGATGTCAAGGGTCACTGAGCATTGTGATGAAAAGGGTCATGGTGCATTTTGATGACAGGGCTTATAGTACATTGTGATGTCAGGGGTCATGGAGCAGTGTGATGATAAGGGCATGTAGCATTGTGATGACAGGGGTCATGGAACATTGTGATGACATGGTTAAGGGAGTATTGTGATGACTAGTGATGGAACATTGTGATATCAGTGGTGAGAGAGCATTTTGATGAGAATTGCATGGAGAAATTTGACGAAAAGGTTTATGGAGCATTGTGATGACAAGCTTGTGGAGAATTGTGATGACAAGTGCATGGCATATTGTGATGACATGTGTCATGGAGCATTGTGCTGACAAGCACATGGAGCATTTTGGTGAACAATGGCATGGAGCATTGTGATGACAGAGGCATGACGAATTGGTCTGACAAGTTTCATGGATTATTGTGATGACAGTGGGCATGGCGAATTGTGATGACAAGGGCATGGAGCATTGTGAGGACAAGTTTGTGGAGTATTGTGAAGACAGGTGTCCGGGAGCATTGTGATGACATATGTTCTGGTCCATTGTGATGCCAAGTGTCATGGAGGATTGTGATGTCAAACGTAATGCAGCATGTGATGACAAGGTCTTGGTGCATTGTGATGACAAGGGCCATTGAGAAGTTTGATGACAAGGTCGTGAAGCATTGTGATGACAAGCGCATGTACCTTGCTATGACAGAGGTCAAGGAGCATTGCGATTAAAAATGCATGGAGAAGAGTGATGACAAGAGCATGTAGCATTGTGATGAGAAGTGTTTTGGAGCATTGTGATGACAAGGCCGTGGAGAATTGTGATGACAAGGGACATGGAGCATTGTGAGGACCAGGGCATGGAGCACTGTGATGACAAGAACGTGGAGCATTGTAATGAGAAGTCCATGGATAATAGTGATGACGAGTGTCATGGAGCACTGTAATGGCAAGGGGCATGAAGCATTGTGAGGACAGCTCTCATGGAGCATTGTGATGACAACTGTCATGGAGCTTTCTGATGACAAGCTTGTGGAGAATTGTGATGACAATGGCATGGAGCATTGTGATGGAAAGGGTATGGATCATTGTGATGAAAAAGGCATGGACCCTTTTCATGACAGGATTCAAGGAGTATTCCGAAGACAAGAGACAGGGAGCATTGTGATGACAAAGGTCATGGAGCATTGAGATGACAAGGGCATGGTGTATTGTGATGACAGGCATCATGGAGCATTGTGATGACAAGTATTATGGAACATTGTGATCACACGGGTTTGGAGCATTGCGATGACATTGTTCATGGATCATATTGATTTCAAGGAGCATGGATCTTTGTGATGAAAAGAGCATGAAGCAATGTGATCCCATGATTTATGGAGGATTGTGATGACAATGGTAATGGAGGAATATGATGACAAGCGCATGGAGCATTGTGATGAAAAGGTCATGTAACGTTTTGCTGACAAAGGCATGGAGCATTGTGATGACAATTTCCTGGAGCATTTAATGAGAAGACAATGGAGCCATTTGATGACAAGTCTCATAGAGCATTCTCAAGAAAAGCGGCATGCAGCATTGTGATTACTGTGGTCTTGGAGCATTGTGATGAACAGGGTATGGAGCATTGTGATGAAAAAGGCATGGAGCTTTGTCATGACAGGGTTCCAAAAGCATATTGAAATCAAGTGTCAGGGACCATTGTGATGATAAGTGAATTGAGCATGGTGATGCCAAAGCTCATGGAGTATTGTGATGAGAAGACCATGGATAATTTTGATGACGAGTGTCATGGGGCGTTGTGAGGTCAAGTGTTATGGAACATTGTGATCACAAGGGATTGGAGCCTTGTGATGACAGAGGTCATGGAGCATTTTGAGTTCATTCTGATGACAATAGCATGAAGCACTATGATGATGGGCATGGTGCATTGTGATGACAGTGTTCATGGAGAATTGAGATGAAAAGGGGCATGGAGCACTGTAGTTACAAGGGTCTTGGAGCTTTGTGAAGAGAAGGGCATGCAGCATTGTGATGAGAAGGCCATGGGGCATTCTGATGACATGCGTCATGGAGCTTTGTGATGAAAAGGGCATGGAGCATTGTGATGAGAAGACCATGGATAATGGTGATGACGAGCTTCATGGGGCGTTGTGATGAAAAGTGCTATGGAACATTGTGATCCCAAGGGTTTAGAGCATTGTGATGGCAGATGTCTTGGAGCATATTGATTTCATTTTGATTACAATGGCGTGAAGCAATATGATGATGGGCATGTTGCATTGTGATGACAAGGTTCATGGAGCATTGAGATGAAAAGGGGCATGGAGCATTGTGACCAAAGGGGTCTAGGAGCTTTGTGATGACAGAGGTCATGGATCGTTTTGATTTCCTTGTGATGACAATAGCCTGAAGCTTTATGATGATGGGCATGGTCCATTGTGATGACAGGTGTAATCGAGCATTGAGATGAAAAGGGGCATGGAGCATTGTGTTTACAGGGGTATAGGAGCATTGTGATGACAAGAGCATGGAGCATTGTGATGAAAAGTGCTTGGAGCCTTTTCATGACATGTTTCAAGGATCATTCTGATGACGAGTGTCAGGGAGCATTGTGATGACAAAGATCATGGAGCACTGTGATGACAGGTGTCATGGAGCATTGTGATGAGAAAGTCATCAGCATTGGGCTGAAAATATTCATGGAGTATTGTGGTGACAGGTTTCGTGGATCCTTTTGATGGCAAGGGAATGGAACAATGTAATGACAAGGTCCTGGAGCATTGTGATGAGAAGACCATGGAGCCTTGTGATGACAAGTCTGATGGAGCATTCTGATGAAAAGGGGCATGGGGCATTGTGATTACAGGGCCCTGGATCATTGTAATGACAAGAGCAAGGAGCTTTGTGATGAGAAGGCCATGGAGCATTCTCATGATTTGTGTCATGGTATTTTGTGATGACAAGGGCATGGACCATTGTGATTGCAGGCGTCTTGGAGCTTTGTGATGACAAGGGTCATGGAGCCTTGTGAGGAGAAGGCCGTGGGACATTATGATGGCAGGGGTCATGGAGCATTGTTATGACGGGGGTAATGGAACCTTGTGATGAAAAGGGCACGGAACATAGGTCTATAATATTTCATGGATTATTGTGATGACAGTGGGTATGGAGCATTGTGATGACAAGGGCTCGGAACACTGTGATACATGGGTCATGGAGGATTGTAATGACATGGGCATGGAGCATTGTGATGAGAAGGGCATCGAGAATTGTGATGACAAGCGTCATGGAGCTTTGTGATGCCAAGGACATGGAGCAATATGTTGAGACGTTTCAGGGAGCATTGTGATGACAATGGCATGGAGCATTGTGATGCCAAGGGTCATGGAGCTGTGTGATAACAAATGTCATGGAGGAGTTTGATGACAAGGGCATAGTGCATTGTGATGAGAAGGGCAGGGAGCATTGTGATGACAGGTGTTATGGAACATTGTGATGTCAGGGCTCATGAAGCATTGTGATGATATGGGCATGGAGCATGGTGATGACAGGTGTCATGGAACAGTGTGAGATGCCAAGTGTTTTGAGCATTGTGATGACAAACATCTTGGATCATTGAGATGACAAGGGCATGGAGTAGTGTGATGACAGGCATCATGGAGCATTGTGATGAGTGTGTTATGGAACATTGTGATCACAAGGGTTTGGAGCATAATGATGACAGAGGTCATGGATCATTTTGATTTCAAGGAGCATGGAACATTGTGATGACAAAGGCATGAAGCAATGTGATCCCAAGTTTCAGGGAGGATTGTTATGACAATGATAATGAAGTATTGTAATGAGAATCACATGGAGCACCGTGATGACAAGGTCATGTAGCATTTTGCTGACAAAGGCATGGAGCATTGTGATGACAAGTGTCATGGAACATTGTGATAACAGGGGTCATAGAGCATTAGGATGACAAGAGCATGGACCATTTTGATGAGAAGAGTCATGGAGCATTTTGATGACAAGAGCCACAGATCATTGTGTTGTCAGGGGTCATTGAGCGTTGTGATGACGGTGGTCATGGAGGATTGGGCTGAAAATGTTCTTGGAGCATTGTGAACACAAGGGAATGGAGCATTGTGGTGACAATATCGAGGAGCATTGTGATGAGATGACCATGGAGTCTTTTGATGACAAGTCTTATGGAGCAAGCTGATGGAAAGGGGCATGGAGCATTGTGATTACAGTTGTCTTGGAGCATTGTGATGACAAGAGCATGGAGAATTGTGATGAGAAGTCCATGGAACATTCTGATGATCTGCATCATGGAGCTTTGTGATGACAATGTCAAGATGCATTGTGATTACAGGGGTCTTGGAGCCTTTTGATGAAAAGGGCATGGATCATTGTGATGACAAAGGCATGGAGCCTTGTCATGACAGGGTTCAAGGAGCATACTGACGACAATTGTCAGGGAGCATTGTGATGACAAGTGTCATGGAGCACTGTGATGACAAGCGTCATGGAGCCTTGTGATAACCGGGGTCTTGGAGCATTGTGATGAAAAGTGAATGCATCATTGTGATGAAAAAGGCATGGTGCCTTGTCATGATAGGGTTCAAGGAGCACCCTGACGAGAAGTGTCAGGGAGCATTGTGATGAAAAGTGTATTGAGCATTGTGATGACAAAGGTCATGGAGCATTGTGATGAGAAGTCCATGGATAATTGGAATGACGAGCGTCATGGGCTGTTGTGATGACAAGTGTTATGGAACATTGTGATCACAAGGGTTTGAGGCATAGTGATGACAGAGGTCATGGAGCATTTTGATTTCATTGTGATGACAAAATTATGAAGCATTATGATGAAGGGCATGGTGCATTGTGATGATAGCGTTCATGGAGCACTGAGATGAAAAGTGTCATGGAGCATTGTTATGACAGGGGTCTTGGAGCATTGTGATGACAAGGGCATGGAGCATTGTGATGAGAAGGCCAAGGAGAATACTGATGACATGCGTCATGGAGTTTCGTGATGACCAGGGCATAGAGCATTTTGATTACAGGGGTCTTGGAACATTGAGATGAAAAGGGGCATGGAGCATTGTGATTACAGGGGTAATGGAGCACTGTGATGACAAGTGAATCGAGCATTGTGATGAAAAAGGCATGGATCCTATTCATGACAGGATTCAAGGAGCATTCCGAAGACAAGTGTCAGGGAGCATTGTGATGACAAGTGTATTGAGCATTGTGATGACAAAGGTCATGGAGCATTGAGATGACAAGGGCATGGAGTATTGTGATGACAGGCATCATGGAGTGTTGTGATGACAAGACTTATGGAACATTGTGATCACATGGGTTTGGAGCATTGCGATGACAGAGTTCATGGATCATATTGATTTCAAGGAGCATGGATCTTTGTGATGACAAGGGCATGAAGCAATGTGATCCCAAGATGCATGGAGGATTGTGATGACAATGGTAATGGAGGAATGTGATGACAAGCGCATGGAGCATTGTGATGACAAGGGCATGGAGCATTGTGATGAGAAGACCATGGATAATGGTGATGACGAGCTTCATGGGGCGTTGTGATGAAAAGTGTTATGGAACATTGTGATCCCAAGGGTTTAGAGCATTGTGATGGCTGATGTCTTGGAGCATTTTGATTTCATTTTGATTACAATAGCGTGAAGCAATATGATGATGGGCGTGTTGCATTGTGATGACAAGGTTCATGGAGCATTGAGATGAAAAGAGGCATGGAGCATTGTGATGAAAGGGGTCTAGGAGCTTTGTGATAACAGAGGTCATGGATCATTTGATTTCCTTGTGATGACAATAGCCTGAAGCTTTATGATGATGGGCATGGTCCATTGTGATGACAGGTGTAATGGAGCATTGAGATGAAAGGGACATGGAGCATTGTGATGAGAAGACCATGGATAATGGTGATGACGAGCGTCATGGGGCGTTGTGATGAAAAGTGTTATGGAACATTGGGATCCCAAGGATTTAGAGCATTGTGATGGCAGATGTCATGGAGCATATTTAATTCATTTTGATTACAATAGCGTGAAGCAATATGATCATGGGCATGCTGAATTGTGATGATAGGGTTCATGGAGCATTTAGATGAAAAGTGGCATGCAGCATTGTGATTACAGGGTTCTTGGAACATTGTGATGACAAGAGCATGGAGCA
This sequence comes from Mesoplodon densirostris, assembly GCF_025265405.1. Taxonomy (NCBI): domain Eukaryota; kingdom Metazoa; phylum Chordata; class Mammalia; order Artiodactyla; family Ziphiidae; genus Mesoplodon; species Mesoplodon densirostris. The sequence continues at coordinate 7,963,622 of NC_082682.1, forward strand.
TTGTGATGCCAAAGGTCATGGACCTTTGTGATGACAAATGTCATGTAGCATTTTGATGACAAGGGCATGGTGCATTGTGATGAGTAGGACAGAGAGCAATGTGATGAGAGGGTCATGGAGCAGTTGTATGAAAAGTTTCCTGGAACATTTTGATGACAGGAGTTATGGATCATTGTGATGTCAAGGGTCACCGAGCATTGTGATGAAAAGGGTCATGGTGCATTTTGATGACAGGGCTTATAGTACATTGTGATGTCAGGGGTCATGGAGCAGTGTGATGATAAGGGCATGTAGCATTGTGATGACAGGGGTCATGGAACATTGTGATGACATGGTTAAGGGAGTATTGTGATGACTAGTGATGGAACATTGTGATATCAGTGGTGAGAGAGCATTTTGATGAGAATTGCATGGAGAAATTTGACGAAAAGGTTTATGGAGCATTGTGATGACAAGCTTGTGGAGAATTGTGATGACAAGTGCATGGCATATTGTGATGACATGTGTCATGGAGCATTGTGCTGACAAGCACATGGAGCATTTTGGTGAACAATGGCATGGAGCATTGTGATGACAGAGGCATGACGAATTGGTCTGACAAGTTTCATGGATTATTGTGATCACAGTGGGCATGGCGAATTGTGATGACAAGGCCATGGAGCATTGTGAGGACAAGTTTGTGGAGTATTGTGAAGACAGGTGTCCGGGAGCATTGTGATGACATATGTTCTGGTCCATTGTGATGCCAAGTGTCATGGAGGATTGTGATGTCAAACGTAATGCAGCGTGTGATGACAAGGTCTTGGTGCATTGTGATGACAAGGGCCATTGAGAAGTTTGATGACAAGGTCGTGAAGCATTGTAATGACAAGCGCATGTACCTTGCTATGACAGAGGTCAAGGAGCATTGCGATTACAAATGCATGGAGAAGAGTGATGACAAGAGCATGTAGCATTGTGATGAGAAGTGTTTTGGAGCATTGTGATGACAAGGCCGTGGAGAATTGTGATGACAAGGGACATGGAGCATTGTGAGGACCAGGGCATGGAGCACTGTGATGACAAGAACGTGGAGCATTGTAATGAGAAGTCCATGGATAATAGTGATGACGAGTGTCATGGAGCACTGTAATGGCAAGGGGCATGGAGCATTGTGAGGACAGCTCTCATGGAGCATTGTGATGACAACTGTCATGGAGCTTTCTGATGACAAGCTTGTGGAGTATTGTGATGACAATGGCATGGAGCATTGTGATGGAAAGGGTATGGATCATTGTGATGAAAAAGGCATGGACCCTTTTCATGACAGGATTCAAGGAGTATTCTGAAGACAAGTGTCAGGGAGCATTGTGATGACAAAGGTCATGGAGCATTGAGATGACAAGGGCATGGAGTATTGTGATGACAGGCATCATAGAGCGTTGTGATGACAAGTATTATGGAACATTGTGATCACACGGGTTTGGAGCATTGCGATGACATTGTTCATGGATCATATTGATTTCAAGGAGCATGGATCTTTGTGATGAAAAGGGCATGAAGCAATGTGATCCCATGATTTATGGAGGATTGTGATGACAATGGTAATGGAGGAATATGATGACAAGCACATGGAGCATTGTGATGAAAAGGTCATGTAACGTTTTGCTGACAAAGGCATGGAACATTGTGATGACAATTTCCTGGAGCATTTAATGAGAAGACAATGGAGCCATTTGATGACAAGTCTCATAGAGCATTCTCACGAAAAGCGGCATGGAGCATTGTGATTACTGTGGTCTTGGAGCATTGTGATGAACAGGGTATGGAGCATTGTGATGAAAAAGGCATGGAGCTTTGTCATGACAGGGTTCCAAGAGCATATTGAAATCAAGTGTCAGGGACCATTGTGATGATAAGTGAATTGAGCATGGTGATGCCAAAGCTCATGGAGCATTGTGATGAGAAGACCATGGATAATTTTGATGACGAGTGTCATGGGGCGTTGTGAGGTCAAGTGTTATGGAACATTGTGATCACAAGGGATTGGAGCCTTGTGATGACAGAGGTCATGGAGCATTTTGAGTTCATTCTGATGACAATAGCATGAAGCACTATGATGATGGGCATGGTGCATTGTGATGACAGTGTTCATGGAGAATTGAGATGAAAAGGGGCATGGAGCACTGTAGTTACAAGGGTCTTGGAGCTTTGTGAAGAGAAGGGCATGCAGCATTGTGATGAGAAGGCCATGGGGCATTCTGATGACATGCGTCATGGAGCTTTGTGATGAAAAGGGCATGGAGCATTGTGATGAGAAGACCATGGATAATGGTGATGACGAGCTTCATGGGGCGTTGTGATGAAAAGTGCTATGGAACATTGTGATCCCAAGGGTTTAGAGCATTGTGATGGCAGATGTCTTGGAGCATATTGATTTCATTTTGATTACAATGGCGTGAAGCAATATGATGATGGGCATGTTGCATTGTGATGACAAGGTTCATGGAGCATTGAGATGAAAAGGGGCATGGAGCATTGTGACCAAAGGGGTCTAGGAGCTTTGTGATGACAGAGGTCATGGATCGTTTTGATTTCCTTGTGATGACAATAGCCTGAAGCTTTATGATGATGGGCATGGTCCATTGTGATGACAGGTTTAATCGAGCATTGAGATGAAAAGGGGCATGGAGCATTGTGTTTACAGGGGTATAGGAGCATTGTGATGACAAGAGCATGGAGCATTGTGATGAAAAGTGCTTGGAGCCTTTTCATGACATGTTTCAAGGATCATTCTGATGACGAGTGTCAGGGAGCATTGTGATGACAAAGATCATGGAGCACTGTGATGACAGGTGTCATGGAGCATTGTGATGAGAAAGTCATCAGCATTGGGCTGAAAATATTCATGGAGTATTGTGGTGACAGGTTTCGTGGATCCTTTTGATGGCAAGGGAATGGAACAATGTAATGACAAGGTCCTGGAGCATTGTGATGAGAAGACCATGGAGCCTTGTGATGACAAGTCTGATGGAACATTCTGATGAAAAGGGGCATGGGGCATTGTGATTACAGGGCCCTGGATCATTGTAATGACAAGAGCAAGGAGCTTTGTGATGAGAAGGCCATGGAGCATTCTCATGATTTGTGTCATGGTATTTTGTGATGACAAGGGCATGGACCATTGTGATTGCAGGCGTCTTGGAGCTTTGTGATGACAAGGGTCATGGAGCCTTGTGAGGAGAAGGCCGTGGGACATTATGATGGCAGGGGTCATGGAGCATTGTTATGACGGGGGTAATGGAACCTTGTGATGAAAAGGGCACGGAACATAGGTCTATAATATTTCATGGATTATTGTGATGACAGTGGGTATGGAGCATTGTGATGACAAGGGCTCGGAACACTGTGATACATGGGTCATGGAGGATTGTAATGACATGGGCATGGAGCATTGTGATGAGAAGGGCATCGAGAATTGTGATGACAAGCGTCATGGAGCTTTGTGATGCCAAGGACATGGAGCAATATGTTGAGACGTTTCAGGGAGCATTGTGATGACAATGGCATGGAGCATTGTGATGCCAAGGGTCATGGAGCTGTGTGATAACAAATGTCATGGAGGAGTTTGATGACAAGGGCATAGTGCATTGTGATGAGAAGGGCAGGGAGCATTGTGATGACAGGTGTTATGGAACATTGTGATGTCAGGGCTCATGAAGCATTGTGATGATATGGGCATGGAGCATGGTGATGACAGGTGTCATGGAACAGTGTGAGATGCCAAGTGTTTTGAGCATTGTGATGACAAACATCTTGGATCATTGAGATGACAAGGGCATGGAGTAGTGTGATGACAGGCATCATGGAGCATTGTGATGAGTGTGTTATGGAACATTGTGATCACAAGGGTTTGGAGCATAATGATGACAGAGGTCATGGATCATTTTGATTTCAAGGAGCATGGAACATTGTGATGACAAAGGCATGAAGCAATGTGATCCCAAGTTTCAGGGAGGATTGTTATGACAATGATAATGAAGTATTGTAATGAGAATCACATGGAGCACCGTGATGACAAGGTCATGTAGCATTTTGCTGACAAAGGCATGGAGCATTGTGATGACAAGTGTCATGGAACATTGTGATAACAGGGGTCATAGAGCATTAGGATGACAAGAGCATGGACCATTTTGATGAGAAGAGTCATGGAGCATTTTGATGACAAGAGCCACAGATCATTGTGTTGTCAGGGGTCATTGAGCGTTGTGATGACAGTGGTCATGGAGGATTGGGCTGAAAATGTTCTTGGAGCATTGTGAACACAAGGGAATGGAGCATTGTGGTGACAATATCGAGGAGCATTGTGATGAGATGACCATGGAGTCTTTTGATGACAAGTCTTATGGAGCAAGCTGATGGAAAGGGGCATGGAGCATTGTGATTACAGTTGTCTTGGAGCATTGTGATGACAAGAGCATGGAGAATTGTGATGAGAAGTCCATGGAACATTCTGATGATCTGCATCATGGAGCTTTGTGATGACAATGTCAAGATGCATTGTGATTACAGGGGTCTTGGAGCCTTTTGATGAAAAGGGCATGGATCATTGTGATGACAAAGGCATGGAGCCTTGTCATGACAGGGTTCAAGGAGCATACTGACGACAATTGTCAGGGAGCATTGTGATGACAAGTGTCATGGAGCACTGTGATGACAAGCGTCATGGAGCCTTGTGATAACCGGGGTCTTGGAGCATTGTGATGAAAAGTGAATGCATCATTGTGATGAAAAAGGCATGGTGCCTTGTCATGATAGGGTTCAAGGAGCACCCTGACGAGAAGTGTCAGGGAGCATTGTGATGAAAAGTGTATTGAGCATTGTGATGACAAAGGTCATGGAGCATTGTGATGAGAAGTCCATGGATAATTGGAATGACGAGCGTCATGGGCTGTTGTGATGACAAGTGTTATGGAACATTGTGATCACAAGGGTTTGAGGCATAGTGATGACAGAGGTCATGGAGCATTTTGATTTCATTGTGATGACAAAATTATGAAGCATTATGATGAAGGGCATGGTGCATTGTGATGATAGCGTTCATGGAGCACTGAGATGAAAAGTGTCATGGAGCATTGTTATGACAGGGGTCTTGGAGCATTGTGATGACAAGGGCATGGAGCATTGTGATGAGAAGGCCAAGGAGAATACTGATGACATGCGTCATGGAGTTTCGTGATGACCAGGGCATAGAGCATTTTGATTACAGGGGTCTTGGAACATTGAGATGAAAAGGGGCATGGAGCATTGTGATTACAGGGGTAATGGAGCACTGTGATGACAAGTGAATCGAGCATTGTGATGAAAAAGGCATGGATCCTATTCATGACAGGATTCAAGGAGCATTCCGAAGACAAGTGTCAGGGAGCATTGTGATGACAAGTGTATTGAGCATTGTGATGACAAAGGTCATGGAGCATTGAGATGACAAGGGCATGGAGTATTGTGATGACAGGCATCATGGAGTGTTGTGATGACAAGACTTATGGAACATTGTGATCACATGGGTTTGGAGCATTGCGATGACAGAGTTCATGGATCATATTGATTTCAAGGAGCATGGATCTTTGTGATGACAAGGGCATGAAGCAATGTGATCCCAAGATGCATGGAGGATTGTGATGACAATGGTAATGGAGGAATGTGATGACAAGCGCATGGAGCATTGTGATGACAAGGGCATGGAGCATTGTGATGAGAAGACCATGGATAATGGTGATGACGAGCTTCATGGGGCGTTGTGATGAAAAGTGTTATGGAACATTGTGATCCCAAGGGTTTAGAGCATTGTGATGGCTGATGTCTTGGAGCATTTTGATTTCATTTTGATTACAATAGCGTGAAGCAATATGATGATGGGCGTGTTGCATTGTGATGACAAGGTTCATGGAGCATTGAGATGAAAAGAGGCATGGAGCATTGTGATGAAAGGGGTCTAGGAGCTTTGTGATAACAGAGGTCATGGATCATTTGATTTCCTTGTGATGACAATAGCCTGAAGCTTTATGATGATGGGCATGGTCCATTGTGATGACAGGTGTAATGGAGCATTGAGATGAAAGGGACATGGAGCATTGTGATGAGAAGACCATGGATAATGGTGATGACGAGCGTCATGGGGCGTTGTGATGAAAAGTGTTATGGAACATTGGGATCCCAAGGATTTAGAGCATTGTGATGGCAGATGTCATGGAGCATATTTAATTCATTTTGATTACAATAGCGTGAAGCAATATGATCATGGGCATGCTGAATTGTGATGATAGGGTTCATGGAGCATTTAGATGAAAAGTGGCATGCAGCATTGTGATTACAGGGTTCTTGGAACATTGTGATGACAAGAGCATGGAGCATTGTGATGCCAAAGGTCATGGACCTTTGTGATGACAAATGTCATGTAGCATTTTGATGACAAGGGCATGGTGCATTGTGATGAGTAGGACAGAGAGCAATGTGATGAGAGGGTCATGGAGCAGTTGTATGAAAAGTTTCCTGGAACATTTTGATGACAGGAGTTATGGATCATTGTGATGTCAAGGGTCACCGAGCATTGTGATGAAAAGGGTCATGGTGCATTTTGATGACAGGGCTTATAGTACATTGTGATGTCAGGGGTCATGGAGCAGTGTGATGATAAGGGCATGTAGCATTGTGATGACAGGGGTCATGGAACATTGTGATGACATGGTTAAGGGAGTATTGTGATGACTAGTGATGGAACATTGTGATATCAGTGGTGAGAGAGCATTTTGATGAGAATTGCATGGAGAAATTTGACGAAAAGGTTTATGGAGCATTGTGATGACAAGCTTGTGGAGAATTGTGATGACAAGTGCATGGCATATTGTGATGACATGTGTCATGGAGCATTGTGCTGACAAGCACATGGAGCATTTTGGTGAACAATGGCATGGAGCATTGTGATGACAGAGGCATGACGAATTGGTCTGACAAGTTTCATGGATTATTGTGATCACAGTGGGCATGGCGAATTGTGATGACAAGGCCATGGAGCATTGTGAGGACAAGTTTGTGGAGTATTGTGAAGACAGGTGTCCGGGAGCATTGTGATGACATATGTTCTGGTCCATTGTGATGCCAAGTGTCATGGAGGATTGTGATGTCAAACGTAATGCAGCGTGTGATGACAAGGTCTTGGTGCATTGTGATGACAAGGGCCATTGAGAAGTTTGATGACAAGGTCGTGAAGCATTGTAATGACAAGCGCATGTACCTTGCTATGACAGAGGTCAAGGAGCATTGCGATTACAAATGCATGGAGAAGAGTGATGACAAGAGCATGTAGCATTGTGATGAGAAGTGTTTTGGAGCATTGTGATGACAAGGCCGTGGAGAATTGTGATGACAAGGGACATGGAGCATTGTGAGGACCAGGGCATGGAGCACTGTGATGACAAGAACGTGGAGCATTGTAATGAGAAGTCCATGGATAATAGTGATGACGAGTGTCATGGAGCACTGTAATGGCAAGGGGCATGGAGCATTGTGAGGACAGCTCTCATGGAGCATTGTGATGACAACTGTCATGGAGCTTTCTGATGACAAGCTTGTGGAGTATTGTGATGACAATGGCATGGAGCATTGTGATGGAAAGGGTATGGATCATTGTGATGAAAAAGGCATGGACCCTTTTCATGACAGGATTCAAGGAGTATTCTGAAGACAAGTGTCAGGGAGCATTGTGATGACAAAGGTCATGGAGCATTGAGATGACAAGGGCATGGAGTATTGTGATGACAGGCATCATAGAGCGTTGTGATGACAAGTATTATGGAACATTGTGATCACACGGGTTTGGAGCATTGCGATGACATTGTTCATGGATCATATTGATTTCAAGGAGCATGGATCTTTGTGATGAAAAGGGCATGAAGCAATGTGATCCCATGATTTATGGAGGATTGTGATGACAATGGTAATGGAGGAATATGATGACAAGCACATGGAGCATTGTGATGAAAAGGTCATGTAACGTTTTGCTGACAAAGGCATGGAACATTGTGATGACAATTTCCTGGAGCATTTAATGAGAAGACAATGGAGCCATTTGATGACAAGTCTCATAGAGCATTCTCACGAAAAGCGGCATGGAGCATTGTGATTACTGTGGTCTTGGAGCATTGTGATGAACAGGGTATGGAGCATTGTGATGAAAAAGGCATGGAGCTTTGTCATGACAGGGTTCCAAGAGCATATTGAAATCAAGTGTCAGGGACCATTGTGATGATAAGTGAATTGAGCATGGTGATGCCAAAGCTCATGGAGCATTGTGATGAGAAGACCATGGATAATTTTGATGACGAGTGTCATGGGGCGTTGTGAGGTCAAGTGTTATGGAACATTGTGATCACAAGGGATTGGAGCCTTGTGATGACAGAGGTCATGGAGCATTTTGAGTTCATTCTGATGACAATAGCATGAAGCACTATGATGATGGGCATGGTGCATTGTGATGACAGTGTTCATGGAGAATTGAGATGAAAAGGGGCATGGAGCACTGTAGTTACAAGGGTCTTGGAGCTTTGTGAAGAGAAGGGCATGCAGCATTGTGATGAGAAGGCCATGGGGCATTCTGATGACATGCGTCATGGAGCTTTGTGATGAAAAGGGCATGGAGCATTGTGATGAGAAGACCATGGATAATGGTGATGACGAGCTTCATGGGGCGTTGTGATGAAAAGTGCTATGGAACATTGTGATCCCAAGGGTTTAGAGCATTGTGATGGCAGATGTCTTGGAGCATATTGATTTCATTTTGATTACAATGGCGTGAAGCAATATGATGATGGGCATGTTGCATTGTGATGACAAGGTTCATGGAGCATTGAGATGAAAAGGGGCATGGAGCATTGTGACCAAAGGGGTCTAGGAGCTTTGTGATGACAGAGGTCATGGATCGTTTTGATTTCCTTGTGATGACAATAGCCTGAAGCTTTATGATGATGGGCATGGTCCATTGTGATGACAGGTTTAATCGAGCATTGAGATGAAAAGGGGCATGGAGCATTGTGTTTACAGGGGTATAGGAGCATTGTGATGACAAGAGCATGGAGCATTGTGATGAAAAGTGCTTGGAGCCTTTTCATGACATGTTTCAAGGATCATTCTGATGACGAGTGTCAGGGAGCATTGTGATGACAAAGATCATGGAGCACTGTGATGACAGGTGTCATGGAGCATTGTGATGAGAAAGTCATCAGCATTGGGCTGAAAATATTCATGGAGTATTGTGGTGACAGGTTTCGTGGATCCTTTTGATGGCAAGGGAATGGAACAATGTAATGACAAGGTCCTGGAGCATTGTGATGAGAAGACCATGGAGCCTTGTGATGACAAGTCTGATGGAACATTCTGATGAAAAGGGGCATGGGGCATTGTGATTACAGGGCCCTGGATCATTGTAATGACAAGAGCAAGGAGCTTTGTGATGAGAAGGCCATGGAGCATTCTCATGATTTGTGTCATGGTATTTTGTGATGACAAGGGCATGGACCATTGTGATTGCAGGCGTCTTGGAGCTTTGTGATGACAAGGGTCATGGAGCCTTGTGAGGAGAAGGCCGTGGGACATTATGATGGCAGGGGTCATGGAGCATTGTTATGACGGGGGTAATGGAACCTTGTGATGAAAAGGGCACGGAACATAGGTCTATAATATTTCATGGATTATTGTGATGACAGTGGGTATGGAGCATTGTGATGACAAGGGCTCGGAACACTGTGATACATGGGTCATGGAGGATTGTAATGACATGGGCATGGAGCATTGTGATGAGAAGGGCATCGAGAATTGTGATGACAAGCGTCATGGAGCTTTGTGATGCCAAGGACATGGAGCAATATGTTGAGACGTTTCAGGGAGCATTGTGATGACAATGGCATGGAGCATTGTGATGCCAAGGGTCATGGAGCTGTGTGATAACAAATGTCATGGAGGAGTTTGATGACAAGGGCATAGTGCATTGTGATGAGAAGGGCAGGGAGCATTGTGATGACAGGTGTTATGGAACATTGTGATGTCAGGGCTCATGAAGCATTGTGATGATATGGGCATGGAGCATGGTGATGACAGGTGTCATGGAACAGTGTGAGATGCCAAGTGTTTTGAGCATTGTGATGACAAACATCTTGGATCATTGAGATGACAAGGGCATGGAGTAGTGTGATGACAGGCATCATGGAGCATTGTGATGAGTGTGTTATGGAACATTGTGATCACAAGGGTTTGGAGCATAGTGATGACAGAGGTCATGGATCATTTTGATTTCAAGGAGCATGGAACATTGTGATGACAAGGGCATGAAGCAATGTGATCCCAAGTTTCAGGGAGGATTGTTATGACAATGGTAATGGAGTATTGTGATGAGAATCACATGGAGCACCGTGATGACAAGGTCATGTAGCATTTTGCTGACAAAGGCATGGAGCATTGTGATGACAAGTGTCATGGAACATTGTGATAACAGGGGTCATAGAGCATTAGGATGACAAGAGCATGGACCATTTTGATGAGAAGAGTCATGGAGCATTTTGATGACAAAAGCCACAGATCATTGTGTTGTCAGGGGTCATTGAGCGTTGTGATGACAGTGGTCATGGAGGATTGGGCTGAAAATGTTCTTGGAGCATTGTGAACACAAGGGAATGGAGCATTGTGGTGACAATATCGTGGAGCATTGTGATGAGATGGCCATGGAGTCTTTTGATGACAAGTCTCATGGAGCAAGCTGATGGAAAGGGGCATGGAGCATTGTGATTACAGTTGTCTTGGAGCATTGTGATGACAAGAGCATGGAACATTGTGATGAGAAGTCCATGGAACATTCTGATGACCTGCATCATGGAGCTTTGTGATGACAATGTCAAGATGCATTGTGACTACAGGGGTCTTGGAGCCTTGTGATAAAAAGGGCATGGATCATTGTGATGACAAAGGCATGGAGCCTTGTCATGACAGGGTTCAAGGAGCATACTGACGACATGTGTCAGGGAGCATTGTGATGACAAGTGTCATGCAGCACTGTGATGACAAGCGTCATGGAGTCTTGTGATAACCGGTGTCTTGGAGCATTGTGATGAAAAGTGAATGCATCATTGTGATGAAAAAGGCATGGTGCCTTGTCATGATAGGGTTCAAGGAGCACCCTGACGAGAAGTGTCAGGGAGCATTGTGATGAAAAATGTATTGAGCATTGTCATGACAAAGGTCATGGAGCATTGTGATGAGAAGTCCATGGATAATTGGAATGACGAGCGTCATGGGCTGTTGTGATGACAAGTGTTATGGATCATTGTGATCACAAGGGTTTGAGGCATAGTGATGACAGAGGTCATGGAGCATTTTGATTTCATTGTGATGACAAAATTATGAAGCATTATGATGAAGGGCATGGTGCATTGTGATGATAGCGTTCATGGAGCACTGAGATGAAAAGTGTCATGGAGCATTGTTATGACAGGGGTCTTGGAGCATTGTGATGACAACGGCATGGAGCATTGTGATGAGAAGGCCAAAGAGAATACTGATGACATGTGTCATGGAGCTTCGTGATGACAAGGGCATAGAGCATTTTGATTACAGTTGTCTTGGAACATTGAGATGAAAAGGGGCATGGAGCATTGTGATTACAGGGGTAATGGAGCACTGTGATGACAAGTGAATCAAGCATTGTGATGAAAAAGGCATGGATTCTATTCATGACAGGATTCAAGGAGCATTCCGAAGACAAGTGTCAGGGAGCATTGAGATGACAAGGGCATGGAGTATTGTGATGACAGGCATCATGGAGTGTTGTGATGACAAGACTTATGGAACATTGTGATCACACGGGTTTGGAGCATTGCGATGACAGAGTTCATGGATCATATTGATTTCAAGGAGCATGGATCTTTGTGATGACAAGGGCATGAAGCAATGTGATCCCAAGATGCATGGAGGATTGTGATGACAATGGTAATGGAGGAATGTGATGACAAGCGCATGGAGCATTGTGATGAAAAGGTCATGTAGCGTTTTGCTGACAAAGGCATGGAGCACTGTGATGACAAACGTCACGTAGCATTGTGATTACAGGGGTCATGGAGCATTGGGTTGACACGGCCCAGGATCATTGTGTTGACAAGTGTTATGGAGAATTTTGATGAAAAGAGTCCCGGATCATTGTGTTGTCAGGGGTCATGGAGCGTTGTGATGACTGTGGTCATGGAGCATTTGGATGACAAGTGTCATGGAGCATTGTGATCATAAGGTCATGGAGCATTGGGCTGAAAATGTTCATGGAGTATTGTGATGAGAGGTGTCATGGAGCATTGTGATGACAAGGGAATGGAGCATTGTGATGACAATGTCCTGGAGCATTTAATGAGAAGACCATGGAGCCATGTGATAACAAGTCTCATAGAGCATTCTCACGAAAAGCGGCATGGAGCACTGTAATTACTATGGTCTTGGAGCATTGTGATGAACAGGGCATGGAGCATTGTGATGAAAAAGGCATGGAGCCATGTCAAGACAGTGTTCCAAGAGGATACTGACATCAAGTGTCAGGGACCATTGTGATGATAAGTGAATTGAGCATTGTGATGCCAAAGCTCATAGAGCATCGTGATGAGAAGACCATGGATAAATTTGATGACGAGCATCATGGGGTGTTGTGAGGTCAAGTGTTATGGAACATTGTGATCACAAGGGAGTGGAGCCTTGTGATGACAGAGGTCATGGAGCATTTTGAGTTCATTCTGATGACAATAGCATGAAGCACTATGATGATGGGCATGGTGCATTGTGATGACAGTGTTCATGGAGAATTGAGATGAAAAGGGGCATGGAGCATTGTAGTTACAAGGGTCTTGGAGCTTTGTGATTAGAAGGGCATGCAGCATTGTGATGAGAAGGCCATGAAGGATTCTGATGACATGCGTCATGGAGCTTTGTGATGACAAGGGCATGGAGCATTGTGATGAGAAGACCATGGATAATGGTGATGACGAGCTTCATGGGGCGTTGTGATGAAAAGTGTTATGGAACATTGTGATCCCAAGGGTTTAGAGCATTGTGATGGCTGATGTCTTGGAGCGTTTTGATTTCATTTTGATTACAATAGCGTGAAGCAATATGATGATGGGCGTGTTGCATTGTGATGACAAGGTTCATGGAGCATTGAGATGAAAAGAGCCATGGAGCATTGTGATGAAAGGGGTCTAGGAGCTTTGTGATGACAGAGGTCATGGATCATTTTGATTTCCTTGTGATGACAATAGCCTGAAGCTTTATGATGATGGGCATGGTCCATTGTGATGACAGGTGTAATGGAGCATTGAGATGAAAGGGACATGGAGCATTGTGATGAGAAGACCATGGATAATGGTGATCACGAGCGTCATGGGGCGTTGTGATGAAAAGTGTTATGGAACATTGGGATCCCAAGGATTTAGAGCATTGTGATGGCAGATGTCATGGAGCATATTTAATTCATTTTGATTACAATAGCGTGAAGCAATATGATCATGGGCATGCTGAATTGTGATGATAGGGTTCATGGAGCATTTAGATGAAAAGTGGCATGCAGCATTGTGATTACAGGGTTCTTGGAACATTGTGATGACAAGAGCATGGAGCATTGTGATGCCAAAGGTCATGGACCTTTGTGATGACAAATGTCATGTAGCATTTTGATGACAAGGGCATGGTGCATTGTGATGAGTAGGACAGAGAGCAATGTGATGAGAGGGTCATGGAGCAGTTGTATGAAAAGTTTCCTGGAACATTTTGATGACAGGAGTTATGGATCATTGTGATGTCAAGGGTCACCGAGCATTGTGATGAAAAGGGTCATGGTGCATTTTGATGACAGGGCTTATAGTACATTGTGATGTCAGGGGTCATGGAGCAGTGTGATGATAAGGGCATGTAGCATTGTGATGACAGGGGTCATGGAACATTGTGATGACATGGTTAAGGGAGTATTGTGATGACTAGTGATGGAACATTGTGATATCAGTGGTGAGAGAGCATTTTGATGAGAATTGCATGGAGAAATTTGATGAAAAGGTTTATGGAGCATTGTGATGACAAGCTTGTGGAGAATTGTGATGACAAGTGCATGGCATATTGTGATGACATGTGTCATGGAGCATTGTGCTGACAAGCACATGGAGCATTTTGGTGAACAATGGCATGGAGCATTGTGATGACAGAGGCATGACGAATTGGTCTGACAAGTTTCATGGATTATTGTGATCACAGTGGGCATGGCGAATTGTGATGACAAGGCCATGGAGCATTGTGAGGACAAGTTTGTGGAGTATTGTGAAGACAGGTGTCCGGGAGCATTGTGATGACATATGTTCTGGTCCATTGTGATGCCAAGTGTCATGGAGGATTGTGATGTCAAACGTAATGCAGCGTGTGATGACAAGGTCTTGGTGCATTGTGATGACAAGGGCCATTGAGAAGTTTGATGACAAGGTCGTGAAGCATTGTAATGACAAGCGCATGTACCTTGCTATGACAGAGGTCAAGGAGCATTGCGATTACAAATGCATGGAGAAGAGTGATGACAAGTGCATGTAGCATTGTGATGAGAAGTGTTTTGGAGCATTGTGATGACAAGGCCGTGGAGAATTGTGATGACAAGGGACATGGAGCATTGTGAGGACCAGGGCATGGAGCACTGTGATGACAAGAACGTGGAGCATTGTAATGAGAAGTCCATGGATAATAGTGATGACGAGTGTCATGGAGCACTGTAATGGCAAGGGGCATGGAGCATTGTGAGGACAGCTCTCATGGAGCATTGTGATGACAACTGTCATGGAGCTTTCTGATGACAAGCTTGTGGAGTATTGTGATGACAATGGCATGGGGCATTGTGATGGAAAGGGTATGGATCATTGTGATGAAAAAGGCATGGACCCTTTTCATGACAGGATTCAAGGAGTATTCTGAAGACAAGTGTCAGGGAGCATTGTGATGACAAAGGTCATGGAGCATTGAGATGACAAGGGCATGGAGTATTGTGATGACAGGCATCATAGAGCGTTGTGATGACAAGTATTATGGAACATTGTGATCACACGGGTTTGGAGCATTGCGATGACATTGTTCATGGATCATATTGATTTCAAGGAGCATGGATCTTTGTGATGAAAAGGGCATGAAGCAATGTGATCCCATGATTTATGGAGGATTGTGATGACAATGGTAATGGAGGAATATGATGACAAGCGCATGGAGCATTGTGATGAAAAGGTCATGTAACGTTTTGCTGACAAAGGCATGGAACATTGTGATGACAATTTCCTGGAGCATTTAATGAGAAGACAATGGAGCCATTTGATGACAAGTCTCATAGAGCATTCTCACGAAAAGCGGCATGGAGCATTGTGATTACTGTGGTCTTGGAGCATTGTGATGAACAGGGTATGGAGCATTGTGATGAAAAAGGCATGGAGCTTTGTCATGACAGGGTTCCAAGAGCATATTGAAATCAAGTGTCAGGGACCATTGTGATGATAAGTGAATTGAGCATGGTGATGCCAAAGCTCATGGAGCATTGTGATGAGAAGACCATGGATAATTTTGATGACGAGTGTCATGGGGCGTTGTGAGGTCAAGTGTTATGGAACATTGTGATCACAAGGGATTGGAGCCTTGTGATGACAGAGGTCATGGAGCATTTTGAGTTCATTCTGATGACAATAGCATGAAGCACTATGATGATGGGAATGGTGCATTGTGATGACAGTGTTCATGGAGAATTGAGATGAAAAGGGGCATGGAACATTGTAGTTACAAGGGTCTTGGAGCTTTGTGAAGAGAAGGGCATGAAGCATTGTGATGAGAAGGCCATGGAGGATTCTGATGACATGCGTCATGGAGCTTTGTGATGACAAGGGCATGGAGCATTGTGATGAGAAGACCATAGATAATGGTGATGACGAGCTTCATGGGGCTTTGTGATGAAAAGTGCTATGGAACATTGTGATCCCAAGGGTTTAGAGCATTGTGATGGCAGATGTCTTGGAGCATTTTGATTTCATTTTGATTACAATAGCGTGAAGCAATATGATGATGGGCATGTTGCATTGTGATGACAAGGTTCATGGAGCATTGAGATGAAAATGGGCATGGATCATTGTGATCAAAGGGGTCTAGGAGCTTTGTGATGACAGAGGTCATGGATCAATTTGATTTCCTTGTGATGACAATAGCCTGAAGCTTTATGATGATGGGCATGGTCCATTGTGATGACAGGTGTAATCGAGCATTGAGAGGAAAAGTGGCATGGAACATTGTGTTTATAGGGGTATAGGAGCATTGTGATGACAAGAGCATGGAGCATTGTGATGATAAGTGCTTGGAGCCTTTTCATGACATGTTTCAAGGAGCATTCTGATGACGAGTGTCAGGGAGCATTGTGATGACAAAGATCATGGAGCACTGTGATGACAGGTGTCATGGAGCATTGTGATGAGAAAGTCATGAGCATTGGGCTGAAAATATTCATGGAGTATTGTGGTGACAGGGTTCGTGGATCCTTTTGATGGCAAGGGAATGGAGCAATGTAATGACAAGGTCCTGGAGCATTGTGATGAGAAGACCATGGAGCCTTGTGATGACAAGTCTGATGGAGCATTCTGATGAAAAGGGGCATGGGGCATTGTGATTACAGGGCCCTGGATCATTGTAATGACAAGAGCAAGGAGCTTTTGATGAGAAGGCCATGGAGCATTCTCATGATTTGTGTCATGGTATTTTGTGATGACAAGGGCATGGACCATTGTGATTGCAGGCGTCTTGGAGCTTTGTGATGACAAGGGTCATGGAGCCTTGTGAGGAGAAGGCCGTGGGACATTATGATGGCAGGGGTCATGGAGCATTGTTATGACGGGGGTAATGGAACATTGTGATGAAAAGGGCACGGAACATAGGTTTATAAAATTTCATGGATTATTGTGATGACAGTGGGTATGGAGCATTGTGATGACAAGGGCTCGGAACACTGTGATACATGGGTCATGGAGGATTGTAATGACATGGGCATGGAGCATTGTGATGAGAAGGGCATCGAGAATTGTGATGACAAGCGTCATGGAGCTTTGTGATGACAAGGACATGGAGCAATATGTTGAGACGTTTCAGGGAACATTGTGATGACAATGGCATGGAGCATTGTGATGCCAAGGGTCATGGAGCTGTGTGATAACAAATGTCATGGAGGAGTTTGATGACAAGGGCATGGTGCATTGTGATGAGAAGGGCAGGGAGCATTGTGATGACAGGTGTTATGGAACATTGTGATGTCATGGCTCATGGAGCATTGTGATGATATGGGCATGGAGCATGGTGATGACAGGTGTCATGGAACAGTGTGAGATGACAAGTGCTTTGAGCATTGTGATGACAAACATCTTGGATCATTGAAATGACAAGGGCATGGAGTAGTGTGATGACAGGCATCATGGAGCATTGTGATGAGTGTGTTATGGAACATTGTGATCACAAGGATTTGGAGCATAGTGATGACAGAGGTCATGGATCATTTTGATTTCAAGGAGCATGGAACATTGTGATGACAAGGGCATGAAGCAATGTGATCCCAAGTTTCAGGGAGGATTGTTATGACAATGGTAATGGAGTATTGTGATGAGAATCACATGGAGCACCGTGATGACAAGGTCATGTAGCATTTTGCTGACAAAGGCATGGAGCATTGTGATGACAAGTGTCATGGAACATTGTGATAACAGGGGTCATAGAGCATTAGGATGACAAGAGCATGGACCATTTTGATGAGAAGAGTCATGGAGCATTTTGATGACAAGAGCCACAGATCATTGTGTTGTCAGGGGTCATTGAGCGTTGTGATGACAGTGGTCATGGAGGATTGGGCTGAAAATGTTCTTGGAGCATTGTGAACACAAGGGAATGGAGCATTGTGGTGACAATATCGTGGAGCATTGTGATGAGATGGCCATGGAGTCTTTTGATGACAAGTCTCATGGAGCAAGCTGATGGAAACGGGCATGGAGCATTGTGATTACAGTTGTCTTGGAGCATTGTGATGACAAGAGCATGGAACATTGTGATGAGAAGTCCATGGAACATTCTGATGACCTGCATCATGGAGCTTTGTGATGACAATGTCAAGATGCATTGTGATTACAGGTGTCTTGGAGCCTTGTGATAAAAAGGGCATGGATCATTGTGATGACAAAGGCATGGAGCCTTGTCATGACAGGGTTCAAGGAGCATACTGACGACATGTGTCAGGGAGCATTGTGATGACAAGTGTCATGCAGCACTGTGATGACAAGCGTCATGGAGTCTTGTGATAACCGGTGTCTTGGAGCATTGTGATGAAAAGTGAATGCATCATTGTGATGAAAAAGGCATGGTGCCTTGTCATGATAGGGTTCAAGGAGCACCCTGACGAGAAGTGTCAGGGAGCATTGTGATGAAAAATGTATTGAGCATTGTCATGACAAAGGTCATGGAGCATTGTGATGAGAAGTCCATGGATAATTGGAATGACGAGCGTCATGGGCTGTTGTGATGACAAGTGTTATGGATCATTGTGATCACAAGGGTTTGAGGCATAGTGATGACAGAGGTCATGGAGCATTTTGATTTCATTGTGATGACAAAATTATGAAGCATTATGATGAAGGGCATGGTGCATTGTGATGATAGCGTTCATGGAGCACTGAGATGAAAAGTGTCATGGAGCATTGTTATGACAGGGGTCTTGGAGCATTGTGATGACAACGGCATGGAGCATTGTGATGAGAAGGCCAAGGAGAATACTGATGACATGTGTCATGGAGCTTCGTGATGACAAGGGCATAGAGCATTTTGATTACAGGTGTCTTGGAACATTGAGATGAAAAGGGGCATGGAGCATTGTGATTACAGGGGTAATGGAGCACTGTGATGACAAGTGAATCAAGCATTGTGATGAAAAAGGCATGGATTCTATTCATGACAGGATTCAAGGAGCATTCCGAAGACAAGTGTCAGGGAGCATTGTGATGACAAGTGTATTGAGCATTGTGATGACAAAGGTCATGGAGCATTGAGATGACAAGGGCATGGAGTATTGTGATGACAGGCATCATGGAGTGTTGTGATGACAAGACTTATGGAACATTGTGATCACACGGGTTTGGAGAATTGCGATGACAGAGTTCATGGATCATATTGATTTCAAGGAGCATGGATCTTTGTGATGACAAGGGCATGAAGCAATGTGATCCCAAGATGCATGGAGGATTGTGATGACAATGGTAATGGAGGAATGTGATGACAAGCGCATGGAGCATTGTGATGAAAAGGTCATGTAGCGTTTTGCTGACAAAGGCATGGAGCATTGTGATGACAAGTGTCATGGAGCACTGTGATGACAAACGTCATGTAGCATTGTGATTACAGGGGTCATGGAGCATTGGGATGACACGGCCCAGGATCATTGTTTTGACAAGTGTTATGGAGAATTTTGATGACAAGAGTCCCGGATCATTGTGTTGTCAGGGGTCATGGAGCGTTGTGATGACTGTGGTCATGGAGCATTTGGATGACAAGTGTCATGGAGCATTGTGATCATAAGGTCATGGAGCATTGGGCTGAAAATGTTCATGGAGTATTGTGATGAGAGGTGTCATGGAGCATTGTGATGACAAGGGAATGGAGCATTGTGATGACAATGTCCTGGAGCATTTAATAAGAAGACCATGGAGCCATGTGATAACAAGTCTCATAGAGCATTCTCACGAAAAGCGGCATGGAGCACTGTAATTACTATGGTCTTGGAGCATTGTGATGAACAGGGCATGGAGCATTGTGATGAAAAAGGCATGGAGCCATGTCAAGACAGTGTTCCAAGAGGATACAGACATCAAGTGTCAGGGACCATTGTGATGATAAGTGAATTGAGCATTGTGATGCCAAAGCTCATAGAGCATCGTGATGAGAAGACCATGGATAAATTTGATGACGAGCATCATGGGGTGTTGTGAGGTCAAGTGTTATGGAACATTGTGATCACAAGGGAGTGGAGCCTTGTGATGACAGAGGTGATGGAGCATTTTGAGTTCATTCTGATGACAATAGCATGAAGCACTATGATGATGGGCATGGTGCATTGTGATGACAGTGTTCATGGAGAATTGAGATGAAAAGGGGCATGGGGCATTGTAGTTACAAGGGTCTTGGAGCTTTGTGATTAGAAGGGCATGCAGCATTGTGATGAGAAAGCCATGAAGGATTCTGATGACATGCGTCATGGAGCTTTGTGATGACAAGGGCATGGAGCATTGTGATGAGAAGACCATGGATAATGGTGATGACGAGCTTCATGGGGCGTTGTGATGAAAAGTGTTATGGAACATTGTGATCCCAAGGGTTTAGAGCATTGTGATGGCTGATGTCTTGGAGCGTTTTGATTTCATTTTGATTACAATAGCGTGAAGCAATATGATGATGGGCGTGTTGCATTGTGATGACAAGGTTCATGGAGCATTGAGATGAAAAGAGGCATAGAGCATTGTGATGAAAGGGGTCTAGGAGCTTTGTGATGACAGAGGTCATGGATCATTTTGATTTCCTTGTGATGACAATAGCCTGAAGCTTTATGATGATGGGCATGGTCCATTGTGATGACAGGTGTAATGGAGCATTGAGATGAAAGGGACATGGAGCATTGTGATGAGAAGACCATGGATAATGGTGATGACGAGCGTCATGGGGCGTTGTGATGAAAAGTGTTATGGAACATTGGGATCCCAAGGATTTAGAGCATTGTGATGGCAGATGTCATGGAGCATATTTAATTCATTTTGATTACAATAGCGTGAAGCAATATGATGATGGGCATGTTGCATTGTGATGATAGGGTTCATGGAGCATTTAGATGAAAAGTGGCATGGAGCATTGTGATTACAGGGTTCTTGGAACATTGTGATGACAAGGGCATGGAGCATTGTGATGCCAAAGGTCATGGACCTTTGTGATGACAAATGTCATGTAGCATTTTGATGACAAGGGCATGGTGCATTGCGATGAGTAGGACAGAGAGCAATGTGATGAGAGGGTCATGGAGCAGTTGGATGAAAAGTTTCCTGGAACATTTTGATGACATGGGTTATGGATCATTGTGATGTGAATGGTCACCGAGCATTGTGATGAAAAGTGTCATGGTGCATATTGATAACAGGGGTTATAGTACATTGTGATGTCAGGGGTCATGGAGCAGTGTGATGATAAGGGCATGTAGCATTGTGATGACAGGGGTCATGGAACATTGTGATGACATGGTTGAGGGAGTATTGTGATGACTAGTGATGGAACATTGTGATATCAGTGGTGAGAGAGCATTTTGATGAGAATTGCATGGAGAAATTTGATGAAAAGGTTTATGGAGCATTGTGATGACAAGCTTGTGGAGAATTGTGATGACAAGTGCATGGCATATTGTGATGACATGTGTCATGGAGCATTGTGCTGACAAGCACATGGAGCATTTTGGTGAACAATGGCATGGAGCATTGTGATGACAGAGGCTGACGAATTGGTCTGACAAGTATCATGGATTATTGTGATGACAGTGGGCATGGCGAATTGTGATGACAAGGGCATGGAGCATTGTGAGGACAAGTTTGTGGAGTATTGTGAAGACAGGTGTCCGGGAGCATTGTGATGACATATGTTCTGGTCCATTGTGATGAGAATGCCATGGGTAATTGTGATGCCAAGTGTCATGGAGGATTGTGATGTCAAACGTAATGCAGCGTGTGATGATAAGGTCTTGGTGCATTGTGATGACAAGGTCCATTGAGAAGTTTGATGACAAGGTCGTGAAGCATTGTGATGACAAGCGCATGTACCTTGCTATGACAGAGGTCAAGGAGCATTGCGATTAAAAATGCATGGAGAAGAGTGATGACAAGAGCATGTAGCATTGTGATGAGAAGTGTTTTGGAGCATTGTGATGACAAGGCCGTGGAGAATTGTGATGACAAGGGACATGGAGCATTGTGAGGACCAGGGCATGGAGCACTGTGATGACAAGAACGTGGAGCATTGTAATGAGAAGTCCATGGATAATAGTGATGACGAGTGTCATGGAGCACTGTAATGGCAAGGGGCATGGAGCATTGTGAGGACAGCTCTCATGGAGCATTGTGATGACAACTGTCATGGAGCTTTCTGATGACAAGCTTGTGGAGTATTGTGATGACAATGGCATGGAGCATTGTGATGGAAAGGGTATGGATCATTGTGATGAAAAAGGCATGGACCCTTTTCATGACAGGATTCAAGGAGCATTTCGAAGACAAGTGTCAGGGAGCATTGTGATGACAAAGGTCATGGAGCATTGAGATGACAAGGGCATGGAGTATTGTGATGACCGGCATCATGGAGCGTTGTGATGACAAGTATTATGGAACATTGTGATCACACGGGTTTGGAGCATTGCGATGACATTGTTCATGGATCATATTGATTTCAAGGAGCACGGATCTTTGTGATGACAAGGGCATGAAGCAATGTGATCCCATGATTCATGGAGGATTGTGATGACAATGGTAATGGAGGAATATGATGACAAGCGCATGGAGCATTGTGATGAAAAGGTCATGTAACGTTTTGCTGACAAAGGCATGGAGCATTGTGATGACAAGTGTCATGGAGCACTGTGATGACAAACATCACGTAGCATTGTGATTACAGGGGTCATGGAGCATTGGGATGACACGGCCAAGGATCATTGTGTTGACAAGTGTTATGGAGAATTTTGATGACAAGAGTCCCGGATCATTGTGTTGTCAGGGGTCATGGAGCGTTGTGATGACAGTGGTCATGGAGCATTGGGATGAAAAGGGTCATGGAGCATTGGGTTGAAAATGTTCATGGAGTATTGTGATGAGAGTTGTCATGGAGCATTGTTATGACGGGTGTAATGGAACATTGTGATGAAAAGGGCACGGAACATAGGTCTATAAAATTTCATGGATTATTGGGATGACAGTGGGTATGGAGCATTGTGATGACAAGGGCTCGGAACACTGTGATACATGGGTCATGGAGGATTGTAATGACATGGGAATGGAGCATTGTGATGAGAAGGGGATCGAGAATTGTGATGACAAGCGTCATGGAGCTTTGTGATGACAAGGACATGGAGCAATATGATGAGACGTTTCAGGGAGCATTGTGATGACAATGGCATGGAGCATTGTGATGCCAAGGGTCATGGAGCTGTGTGATAACAAATGTCATGGAGGAGTTTGATGACAAGGGCATGGTGCATTTGATGAGAAGGGCAGGGAGCATTGTGATGACAGGTGTTATGGAACATTGTGATGTCAGGGCTCATGGAGCATTGTGATGATATGGGCATGGAGCATGGTGATGACAGGTGTCTTGGAACAGTGTGAGATGCCAAGTGTTTTGAACATTGTGATGACAAACATCTTGGATCATTGAGATGACAAGGGCATGGAGTAGTGTGATGACAGGCATCATGGAGCATTGTGATGAGTGTGTTAAGGAACATTGTGATCACAAGGGTTTGGAGCATAGTGATGACAGAGGTCATGGATCATGTTGATTTCAAGGAGCATGGAACATTGTGATGACAAGGGCATGAAGCAATGTGATCCCAAGTTTCAGGGAGGATTGTTATGACAATGGTAATGGAGTATTGGGATGAGAATCACATGGAGCACCGTGATGACAAGGTCATGTAGCATTTTGCTGACAAAAGCATGGAGCATTGTGATGACAAATGTCATGGAACATTGTGATAACAGAGGTCATAGAGCATTAGGATGACAAGAGCATGGACCATTTTGATGAGAAGAGTCATGGAGCATTTTGATGACAAGAGCCAAAGATCATTGTGTTGTCAGGGGTCATTGAGTGTTGTGATGACAGTGGACATGGAGGATTGGGCTGAAAATATTCTTGGAGCATTGCGAATACAACGGAATTGAGTATTGTGTTAACAATATCGTGGAGCATTGTGATGAGATGACCATGGAGTCTTTTGATGATAAGTCTCATGGAGCAAGCTGATGGAAAGGGGCATGGAGCATTGTGATTACAGTTGTCTTGGTGCATTGTGATGACAAGAGCATGGAGCATTGTGATGAGAAGTCCATGGAACATTTTGATGACCTGCATCATGGAGCTTTGTGATGACAATGTCAAGAGGCATTGTGATTACAGGGCTCTTGGAGCCTTGTGATGAAAAGGGCATGGATCATTGTGATGACAAAGGCATGGAGCCTTGTCATGACAGGGTTCAAGGAGCATACTGACGACAAGTGTCAGGGAGCATTGTGATGAGAAGTGTCATGGAGCACTGTGATGACAAGCGTCATGGAGCCTTGTGATAACCGGGATCTTGGAGCATTGTGATGAAAAGTGAATGCATCATAGTGATGAAAAAGGCACGGTGCCTTGTCATGA
This sequence comes from Mesoplodon densirostris, assembly GCF_025265405.1. Lineage (NCBI taxonomy): Eukaryota > Metazoa > Chordata > Mammalia > Artiodactyla > Ziphiidae > Mesoplodon > Mesoplodon densirostris. The sequence continues at coordinate 7,988,153 of NC_082682.1, forward strand.
CAGAGTTCAAGGAGCACCCTGACGACAAGTGTCAGGGAGCATTGTGATTAAAAGTGTATTGAGCATTGTGATGACAAAGGTCATGGAGCATTGTGATGAGAAGTCCATGGATAATTGGGATGACGAGCGTCATGGGGCGTTGTGATGACAAGTGTTATGAAACATTGTGATCACAAGCATTGTGATGACAGAGGTCATGGAGCATTTTGATTTCATTGTGAAGAGAAAATCATGAAGCATTATGATGAATGGCATGGTGCATTGTGATGATAGCGTTCATGGAGCACTGAGATGAAATGTGTCATGGAGCATTGTTATGACAGGGGTCTTGGAGCATTGTGATGACAAGGGCATGGAGCATTGTGATGAGAAGGCCAAGGAGAATATTGATGACATGCGCCATGGAGCTTCGTGATGACAAGGGCATAGAGCATTTTGATTACAGGTGTCTTGGAGCATTGAGATGAAAAGGGGCATGGAGCATTGTGATTACAGGGGTAATGGAGCATTGTGATGACAAGTGAATCGAGCATTGTTATGAAAAAGGCATAGATCCTATTCATGACAGGATTCAAGGAGCATTCCGAAGACAAGTGTCAGGGAGCATTGTGATGACAAGTGTATTGAGCATTGTGATGACAAAGGTCATGGAGCATTGAGATGACAAGGGCATGGAGTATTGTGATGACAGGCATCATGGAGCGTTGTGATGACAAGTGTTATGGAACATTGTGATCACACGGGTTTGGAGCATTGCGATGACAGAGTTCATGGATCATATTGATTTCAAGGAGCATGGATCTTTGTGATGACAAGGGCATGAAGCAATGTGATCCCAAGATACATGGAGGATTGTGATGACAATGGTAATGGAGGAATATGATGACAAGCGCATGGAGCATTGTGATGAAAAGGTCATGTAGTATTTTGCTGACAAAGGCATGGAGCATTGTGATGACAAGTGTCATGGACCACTGTGATGACAAACGTCATGGAGCATTGTGATTACAGGGGTCATGGAGCATTGGGATGACACGGCCAAGGATCATTGTGTTGACAAGTGTTATGGAGAATTTTGATGACAAGAGTCCCGGATCATTGTGTTGTCATGGGTCATGGAGCATTTTGATGACAGTGGTCATTTAGCATTGGGATGACAAGGGTCAGGGAGCATTGTGATCATAAGGTCATGGAGCATTGGGCTGAAAATGTTCATGGAGTATTGTGATGAGAGGTGTCATGGAACATTGTGATGACAAGGGAATGGAGCATTGTGATGACAATTTCCTGGAGCATTTAATGAGAAGACAATGGAGCCATTTGATGACAAGTCTCATACAGCATTCTCACGAAAAGCGGCATGGAGCATTGTGATTACTGTGGTCTTGGAGCATTGTGATGAACAGGGTATGGAGCATTGTGATGAAAAAGGCATGGAGCCTTGTAATGACAGGGTTCCAAGAGCATATTGAAGTCAAGTGTCAGGGACCATTGTGATGATAAGTGAATTGAGCATGGTGATGCCAAAGCTCATGGAGCTTTGTGATGAGAAGACCATGGATAATTTTGATGACGAGCGTCATGGGGCATTGTGAGGTCAAATGTTATGGAACATTGTGATCACAAGGGATTGGAGCCTTGTGATGACAGAGGTCATGGAGCATTTTGAGTTCATTCTGATGACAATATCATGAAGCACTATGATGATGGGCATGGTGCATTGTGATGACAGTGTTCATGGAGAATTGAGATGAAAAGGGGCATGGAACATTGTAGTTACAAGGGTCTTGGAGCTTTGTGAAGAGAAGGGCATGCAGCATTGTGATGAGAAGGCCATGGAGGATTCTGATGACATGCGTCATGGAGCTTTGTGATGACAAGGGCATGGAGCATTGTGATGAGAAGACCATGGATAATGGTGATGACGAGCTTCATGGGGCGTTGTGATGAAAAGTGTTATGGAACATTGTGATCCCAAGGGTTTAGAACATTGTGATGGCTGATGTCTTGGAGCATTTTGATTTCATTTTGATTACAATAGCGTGAAGCAATATGATGATGGGCGTGTTGCATTGTGATGACAAGGTTCATGGAGCATTGAGATGAAAAGAGCCATGGAGCATTGTGATGAAAGGGGTCTAGGAGCTTTGTGATGACAGAGGTCATGGATCATTTTGATTTCCTTGTGATGACAATAGCCTGAAGCTTTATGATGTTGGGCATGGTCCATTGTGATGACAGGTGTAATGGAGCATTGAGATGAAAGGGACATGGAGCATTGTGATGAGAAGACCATGGATAAAGGTGATGACGAGCGTCATGGGGCGTTGTGATGAAAAGTGTTATGGAACATTGGGATCCCAAGGATTTAGTGCATTGTGATGGCAGATGTCATGGAGCATATTTAATTCATTTTGATTACAATAGCGTGAGGCAATATGATGATGGGCATGTTGCATTGTGAGGATAGGGTTCATGGAGCATTTAGATGAAAAGTGGCATGGAGCATTGTGATTACAGGGTTCTTGGAACATTGTGATGTCAAGGGCATGGAGCATTGTGATGCCAAAGGTCATGGACCTTTGTGATGACAAATGTCATGTAGCATTTTGATGACAAGGGCATGGTGCATTGCGATGAGTAGGACAGAGAGCAATGTGATGAGAGGGTCATGGAGCAGTTGGATGAAAAGTTTCCTGGAACATTTTGATGACAGTGGTTATGGATCATTGTGATGTCAAGGCTCACCGAGCATTGTGATGAAAAGGGTCATGGTGCATATTGATAAAAGGGGTTATAGTACATTGTGATGTCAGGGGTCATGGAGCAGTGTGATGATAAGGGCATGTAGCATTGTGATGACAGGGGTCATGGAACATTGTGATGACATGGTTGAGGGAGTATTGGGATGACTAGTGATGGAACATTGTGATATCAGTGGTGAGAGAGCATTTTGATGAGAATTGCATGGAGAAATTTGATGAAAAGGTTTATGGAGCATTGTGATGACAAGCTTGTGGAGAATTGTGATGACAAGTGCATGGCATATTGTGATGACATGTGTCATGGAGCATTGTGCTGACAAGCACATGGAGCATTTTGGTGAACAATGGCATGGAACATTGTGATGACAGAGGCATAACAAATTGGTCTGACAAGTATCATGGATTATTGTGATGACAGTGGGCATGGCGAATTGTGATGACAAGGGCATGGAGCATTGTGAGGACAAGTTTGTGGAGTATTGTGAAGACAGGTGTCCGGGAGCATTGTGATGACATATGTTCTGGTCCATTGTGATGAGAATGCCATGGGTAATTGTGATGCCAAGTGTCATGGAGGATTGTGATGTCAAACGTAATGCAGCGTGTGATGACAAGGTCTTGGTGCATTGTGATGACAAGGGCCATTGAGAAGTTTGATGACAAGGTCGTGAAGCATTGTGATGACAAGCGCATGTACCTTGCTATGACAGAGGTCAAGGAGCATTGCGATTACAAATGCATGGAGAAGAGTGATGACAAGAGCATGTAGCATTGTGATGAGAAGTGTTTTGGAGCATTGTGATGACAAGGCCGTGGAGAATTGTGATGACAAGGGACATGGAGCATTGTGAGGACCAGGGCATGGAGCACTGTGATGACAAGAACGTGGAGCATTGTAATGAGAAGTCCATGGATAATAGTGATGACGAGTGTCATGGAGCACTGTAATGGCAAGGGGCATGGAGCATTGTGAGGACAGCTCTCATGGAGCATTGTGATGACAACTGTCATGGAGCTTTCTGATGACAAGCTTGTGGAGTATTGTGATGACAATGGCATGGAGCATTGTGATGGAAAGTGTATGGATCATTGTGATGAAAAAGGCATGGACCCTTTTCATGACAGGATTCAAGGAGCATTTCGAAGACAAGTGTCAGGGAGCATTGTGATGACAAAGGTCATGGAGCATTGAGATGACAAGGGCATGGAGTATTGTGATGACAGGCATCATGGAGCGTTGTGATGACAAGTATTATGGAACATTGTGATCACACGGGTTTGGAGCATTGCGATGACATTGTTCATGGATCATATTGATTTCAAGGAGCATGGATCTTTGTGATGACAAGGGCATGAAGCAATGTGATCCCATGATTCATGGAGGATTGTGATGACAATGGTAATGGAGGAATATGATGACAAGCGCATGGAGTATTGTGATGAAAAGGTCATGTAACGTTTTGCTGACAAAGGCATGGAGCATTGTGATGACAAGTGTCATGGAGCACTGTGATGACAAACATCACGTAGCATTGTGATTACAGGGGTCATGGAGCATTGGGATGACACGGCCAAGGATCATTGTGTTGACAAGTGTTATGGAGAATTATGATGACAAGAGTCCCGGATCATTGTGTTGTCAGGGGTCATGGAGCGTTGTGATGACAGTGGTCAAGGAGCATTGGGATGAAAAGGGTCATGGAGCATTGGGTTGAAAATGTTCATGGAGTATTGTGATGAGAGTTGTCATGGAGCATTGTTATGACGGGTGTAATGGAACATTGTGATGAAAAGGGCACGGAACATAGGTCTATAAAATTTCATGGATTATTGGGATGACAGTGGGTATGGAGCATTGTGATGACAAGGGCTCGGAACACTGTGATACATGGGTCATGGAGCTTTGTGATAACAAGGACATGGAGCAATATGATGAGACGTTTCAGGGAGCATTGTGATGACAATGGCATGGAGCATTGTGATGCCAAGGGTCATGGAGCTGTGTGATAACAAATGTCATGGAGGAGTTTGATGACAAGTGCATGGTGCATTGTGATGAGAAGGGCAGGGAGCATTGTGATGACAGGTGTTATGGAATATTGTGATGTCAGGGCTCATGGAGCATTGTGATGATATGGGCATGGAGCATGGTGATGACAGGTGTCTTGGAACAGTGTGAGATGCCAAGTGTTTTGAACATTGTGATGACAAACATCTTGGATCATTGAGATGACAAGGGCATGGAGTAGTGTGATGACAGGCATCATGGAGCATTGTGATGAGTGTGTTAAGGGACATTGTGATCACAAGGGTTTGGAGCATAGTGATGACAGAGGTCATGGATCATGTTGATTTCAAGGAGCATGGAACATTTTGATGACAATGGCATGAAGCAATGTGATCCCAAGTTTCAGGGAGGATTGTTATGACAATGGTAATGGAGTATTGGGATGAGAATCACATGGAGCACCGTGATGACAAGGTCATGTAGCATTTTGCTGACAAAAGCATGGAGCATTGTGATGACAAATGTCATGGAACATTGTGATAACAGAGGTCATAGAGCATTAGGATGACAAGAGCATGGACCATTTTGATGAGAAGAGTCATGGAGCATTTTGATGACAAGAGCCAAAGATCATTGTGTTGTCAGGGGTCATTGAGTGTTGTGATGACAGTGGTCATGGAGGATTGGGCTGAAAATGTTCTTGGAGCATTGCGAATACAAGGGAATTGAGTATTGTGGTAACAATATCGTGGAGCATTGTGATGAGATGACCATGGAGTCTTTTGATGATAAGTCTCATGGAGCAAGCTGATGGAAAGGGGCATGGAGCATTGTGATTACAGTTGTCTTGGAGCATTGTGATGACAAGAGCATGGAGCATTGTGATGACAAGAGCATGGAGCATTGTGATAAAAAGTCCATGGAACATTCTGATGACCTGCATCATGGAGCTTTCTGATGACAATGTCAAGAGGCATTGTGATTACAGGGCTCTTGGAGCCTTGTGATGAAAAGGGCATGGATCATTGTGATGACAAAGGCATGGAGCCTTGTCATGACAGGGTTCAAGGAGCATACTGACGACAAGTGTCAGGGAGCATTGTGATGACAAGTGTCATGGAGCACTCTGATGACAAGCGTCATGGAGCCTTGTGATAACCGGGATCTTGGAGCATTGTGATGAAAAGTGAATGCATCATAGTGATGAAAAAGGCACGGTGCCTTGTCATGACAGAGTTCAAGGAGCACCCTGACGACAAGTGTCAGGGAGCATTGTGATTAAAAGTGTATTGAGCATTGTGATGACAAAGGTCATGGAGCATTGTGATGAGAAGTCCATGGATAATTGGGATGACGAGCGTCATGGGGCGTTGTGATGACAAGTGTTATGAAACATTGTGATCACAAGCATTGTGATGACAGAGGTCATGGAGCATTTTGATTTCATTGTGAAGAGAAAATCATGAAGCATTATGATGAATGGCATGGTGCATTGTGATGATAGCGTTCATGGAGCACTGAGATGAAATGTGTCATGGAGCATTGTTATGACAGGGGTCTTGGAGCATTGTGATGACAAGGGCATGGAGCATTGTGATGAGAAGGCCAAGGAGAATATTGATGACATGCGCCATGGAGCTTCGTGATGACAAGGGCATAGAGCATTTTGATTACAGGTGTCTTGGAGCATTGAGATGAAAAGGGGCATGGAGCATTGTGATTACAGGGGTAATGGAGCATTGTGATGACAAGTGAATCGAGCATTGTTATGAAAAAGGCATAGATCCTATTCATGACAGGATTCAAGGAGCATTCCGAAGACAAGTGTCAGGGAGCATTGTGATGACAAGTGTATTGAGCATTGTGATGACAAAGGTCATGGAGCATTGAGATGACAAGGGCATGGAGTATTGTGATGACAGGCATCATGGAGCGTTGTGATGACAAGTGTTATGGAACATTGTGATCACACGGGTTTGGAGCATTGCGATGACAGAGTTCATGGATCATATTGATTTCAAGGAGCATGGATCTTTGTGATGACAAGGGCATGAAGCAATGTGATCCCAAGATACATGGAGGATTGTGATGACAATGGTAATGGAGGAATATGATGACAAGCGCATGGAGCATTGTGATGAAAAGGTCATGTAGTATTTTGCTGACAAAGGCATGGAGCATTGTGATGACAAGTGTCATGGACCACTGTGATGACAAACGTCATGGAGCATTGTGATTACAGGGGTCATGGAGCATTGGGATGACACGGCCAAGGATCATTGTGTTGACAAGTGTTATGGAGAATTTTGATGACAAAAGTCCCGGATCATTGTGTTGTCAGTGGTCATGGAGCATTTTGATGACAGTGGTCATTTAGCATTGGGATGACAAGAGTCATGGAGCATTGTGATCATAAGGTCATGGAGCATTGGGCTGAAAATGTTCATGGAGTATTGTGATGAGAGGTGTCATGGAGCATTGTGATGACAAGTGTCATGGACCACTGTGATGACAAACGTCATGGAGCATTGTGATTACAGGGGTCATGGAGCATTGGGATGACACGGCCAAGGATCATTGTGTTGACAAGTGTTATGGAGAATTTTGATGACAAGAGTCCCGGATCATTGTGTTGTCAGGGGTCATGGAGCATTTTGATGACAGTGGTCATTTAGCATTGGGATGACAAGAGTCATGGAGCATTGTGATCATAAGGTCATGGAGCATTGGGCTGAAAATGTTCATGGAGTATTGTGATGAGAGGTGTCATGGAGCATTGTGATGACAAGGGAATGGAGCATTGTGATGACAATTTCCTGGAGCATTTAATGAGAAGACAATGGAGCCATTTGATGACAAGTCTCATACAGCATTCTCACGAAAAGCGGCATGGAGCATTGTGATTACTGTGGTCTTGGAGCATTGTGATGAACAGGGTATGGAGCATTGTGATGAAAAAGGCATGGAGCCTTGTCATGACAGGGTTCCAAGAGCATATTGAAGTCAAGTGTCAGGGACCATTGTGATGATAAGTGAATTGAGCATGGTGATGCCAAATCTCATGGAGCATTGTGATGAGAAGACCATGGATAAATTTGATGACGAGCGTCATGGGGCATTGTGAGGTCAAATGTTATGGAACATTGTGATCACAAGGGATTGGAGCCTTGTGATGACAGAGGTCATGGAGCATTTTGAGTTCATTCTGATGACAATAGCATGAAGCACTATGATGATGGGCATGGTGCATTGTGATGACAGTGTTCATGGAGAATTGAGATGAAAAGGGGCATGGAACATTGTAGTTACAAGGGTCTTGGAGCTTTGTGAAGAGAAGGGCATGCAGCATTGTGATGAGAAGGCCATGGAGGATTCTGATGACATGCGTCATGGAGCTTTGTGATGACAAGGGCATGGAGCATTGTGATGAGAAGACCATGGATAATGGTGATGACGAGCTTCATGGGGCGTTGTGATGAAAAGTGTTATGGAACATTGTGATCTCAAGGTTTTAGAACATAGTGATGGCTGATGTCTTGGAGCATTTTGATTTCATTTTGATTACAATAGCGTGAAGCAATATGATGATGGGCGTGTTGCATTGTGATGACAAGGTTCATGGAGCATTGAGATGAAAAGAGGCATGGAGCATTGTGATGAAAGGGGTCTAGGAGCTTTGTGATGACAGAGGTCATGGATCATTTTGATTTCCTTGTGATGACAATAGCCTGAAGCTTTATGATGATGGGCATGGTCCATTGTGATGACAGGTGTAATGGAGCATTGAGATGAAAGGGACATGGAGCATTGTGATGAGAAGACCATGGATAATGGTGATGACGAGCGTCATGGGGCGTTGTGATGAAAAGTGTTATGGAACATTGGGATCCCAAGGATTTAGTGCATTGTGATGGCAGATGTCATGGAGCATATTTAATTCATTTTGATTACAATAGCGTGAAGCAATATGATGATGGGCATGTTGCATTGTGATGATAGGGTTCATGGAGCATTTAGATGAAAAGTGGCATGGAGCATTGTGATTACAGGGTTCTTGGAACATTGTGATGTCAAGGGCATGGAGCATTGTGATGCCAAATGTCATGGACCTTTGTGATGACAAATGTCATGTAGCATTTTGATGACAAGGGCATGGTGCATTGCGATGAGTAGGACAGAGAGCAATGTGATGAGAGGGTCATGGAGCAGTTGGATGAAAAGTTTCCTGGAACTTTTTGATCACAGGAGTTATGGATCATTGTGATGTCAAGGGTCACCGAGCATTGTGATGAAAAGGGTCATGGTGCATATTGATAACAGGGGTTATAGTACATTGTGATGTCAGGGGTCATGGAGCAGTGTGATGATAAGGGCATGTAGCATTGTGATGACAGGGGTCATGGAACATTGTGATGACATGGTTGAGGGAGTATTGTGATGACTAGTGATGGAACATTGTGATATCAGTGGTGAGAGAGCATTTTGATGAGAATTGCATGGAGAAATTTGATGAAAAGGTTTATGGAGCATTGTGATGACAAGCTTGTGGAGAATTGTGATGACAAGTGCATGGCATATTGTGATGACATGTGTCATGGAGCATTGTGCTGACAAGCACATGGAGCATTTTGGTGAACAATGGCATGGAGCATTGTGATGACAGAGGCATGACGAATTGGTCTGACAAGTATCATGGATTATTGTGATGACAGTGGGCATGGCGAATTGTGATGACAAGGGCATGGAGCATTGTGAGGACAAGTTTGTGGAGTATTGTGAAGACAGGTGTCCGGGAGCATTGTGATGACATATGTTCTGGTCCATTGTGATGAGAATGGCATGGGTAATTGTGATGCCAAGTGTCATGGAGGATTGTGATGTCAAACGTAATGCAGCGTGTGATGACAAGGTCTTGGTGCATTGTGATGACAAGGGCCATTGAGAAGTTTGATGACAAGGTCGTGAAGCATTGTGATGACAAGCGCATGTACCTTGCTATGACAGAGGTCAAGGAGCATTGCGATTAAAAATGCATGGAGAAGAGTGATGACAAGAGCATGTAGCATTGTGATGAGAAGTGTTTTGGAGCATTGTGATGACAAGGCCGTGGAGAATTGTGATGACAAGGGACATGGAGCATTGTGAGGACCAGGGCATGGAGCACTGTGATGACAAGAACGTGGAGCATTGTAATGAGAAGTCCATGGATAATAGTGATGACGAGTGTCATGGAGCACTGTAATGGCAAGGGGCATGGAGCATTGTGAGGACAGCTCTCATGGAGCATTGTGATGACAACTGTCATGGAGCTTTCTGATGACAAGCTTGTGGAGTATTGTGATGACAATGGCATGGAGCATTGTGATGGAAAGGGTATGGATCATTGTGATGAAAAAGGCATGGACCCTTTTCATGACAGGATTCAAGGAGCATTTCGAAGACAAGTGTCAGGGAGCATTGTGATGACAAAGGTCATGGAGCATTGAGATGACAAGGGCTTGGAGTATTGTGATGACAGGCATCATGGAGCGTTGTGATGACAAGTATTATGGAACATTGTGATCACACGGGTTTGGAGCATTGCGATGACATTGTTCATGGATCATATTGATTTCAAGGAGCACGGATATTTGTGATGACAAGGGCATGAAGCAATGTGATCCCATGATTCATGGAGGATTGTGATGACAATGGTAATGGAGGAATATGATGACAAGTGCATGGAGCATTTTGATGAAAAGGTCATGTAACGTTTTGCTGACAAAGGCATGGAGCATTGTGATGACAATTGTCATGGAGCACTGTGATGACAAACATCACGTAGCATTGTGATTACAGGGGTCATGGAGCATTGGGATGACACGGCCAAGGATCATTGTGTTGACAAGTGCTATGGAGAATTTTGATGACAAGAGTCCCGGATCATTGTGTTGTCAGGGGTCATGGAGCGTTGTGATGACAGTGGTCATGGAGCATTGGGATGAAAAGGGTCATGGAGCATTGGGTTGAAAATGTTCATGGAGTATTGTGATGAGAGTTGTCATTGAGCATTGTTATGACGGGTGTAATTGAACATTGTGATGAAAAGGGCACGGAACATAGGTCTATAAAATTTCATGGATTATTGGGATGACAGTGGGTATGGAGCATTGTGATGACAAGGGCTCGGAACACTGTGATACATGGGTCATGGAGGATTGTAATGACATGGGAATGGAGCATTGTGATGAGAAGGGCATCGAGAATTGTGATGACAAGCGTCATGGAGCTTTGTGATGACAAGGACATGGAGCAATATGATGAGACGTTTCAGGGAGCATTGTGATGACAATGGCATGGAGCATTGTGATGCCAAGGGTCATGGAGCTGTGTGATAACAAATGTCATGGAGGAGTTTGATGACAAGTGCATGGTGCATTGTGATGAGAAGGGCAGGGAGCATTGTGATGACAGGTGTTATGGAACATTGTGATGTCAGGGCTCATGGAGCATTGTGATGATATGGGCATGGAGCATGGTGATGACAGGTGTCTTGGAACAGTGTGAGATGCCAAGTGTTTTGAACATTGTGATGACAAACATCTTGGATCATTGAGATGACAAGGGCATGGAGGAGTGTGATGACAGGCATCATGGAGCATTGTGATGAGTGTGTTAAGGAACATTGTGATCACAAGGGTTTGGAGCATAGTGATGACAGAGGTCATGGATCATGTTGATTTCAAGGAGCATGGAACATTTTGATGACAAGGGCATGAAGCAATGTGATCCCAAGTTTCAGGGAGGATTGTTATGACAATGGTAATGGAGTATTGTGATGAGAATCACATGGAGCACCGTGATGACAAGGTCATGTAGCATTTTGCTGACAAAAGCATGGAGCATTGTGATGACAAATGTCATGGAACATTGTGATAACAGAGGTCATAGAGCATTAGGATGACAAGAGCATGGACCATTTTGATGAGAAGAGTCATGGAGCATTTTGATGACAAGAGCCAAAGATCATTGTGTTGTCAGGGGTCATTGAGTGTTGTGATGACAGTGGTCATGGAGGATTGTCCTGAAAATGTTCTTGGAGCATTGCGAATACAAGGGAATTGAGTATTGTGGTAACAATATCGTGGAGCATTGTGATGAGATGACCATGGAGTCTTTTGATGATAAGTCTCATGGAGCAAGCTGATGGAAAGGGGCATGGAGCATTGTGATTACAGTTGTCTTGGCGCATTGTGATGACAAGAGCATGGAGCATTGTGATGAGAAGTCCATGGAACATTTTGATGACCTGCATCATGGAGCTTTGTGATGACAATGTCAAGAGGCATTGTGATTACAGGGCTCTTGGAGCCTTGTGATGAAAAGGGCATGGATCATTGTGATGACAAAGGCATGGAGCCTTGTCATGACAGGGTTCAAGGAGCATACTGACGACAAGTGTCAGGGAGCATTGTGATGACAAGTGTCATGGAGCACTCTGATGACAAGCGTCATGGAGCCTTGTGATAACCGGGATCTTGGAGCATTGTGATGAAAAGTGAATGCATCATAGTGATGAAAAAGGCACGGTGCCTTGTCATGACAGAGTTCAAGGAGCACCCTGACGACAAGTGTCAGGGAGCATTGTGATTAAAAGTGTATTGAGCATTGTGATGACAAAGGTCATGGAGCATTGTGATGAGAAGTCCATGGATAATTGGGATGACGAGCGTCATGGGGCGTTGTGATGACAAGTGTTATGAAACATTGTGATCACAAGCATTGTGATGACAGAGGTCATGGAGCATTTTGATTTCATTGTGAAGAGAAAATCATGAAGCATTATGATGAATGGCATGGTGCATTGTGATGATAGCGTTCATGGAGCACTGAGATGAAATGTGTCATGGAGCATTGTTATGACAGGGGTCTTGGAGCATTGTGATGACAAGGGCATGGAGCATTGTGATGAGAAGGCCAAGGAGAATATTGATGACATGCGCCATGGAGCTTCGTGATGACAAGGGCATAGAGCATTTTGATTACAGGTGTCTTGGAGCATTGAGATGAAAAGGGGCATGGAGCATTGTGATTACAGGGGTAATGGAGCATTGTGATGACAAGTGAATCGAGCATTGTTATGAAAAAGGCATAGATCCTATTCATGACAGGATTCAAGGAGCATTCCGAAGACAAGTGTCAGGGAGCATTGTGATGACAAGTGTATTGAGCATTGTGATGACAAAGGTCATGGAGCATTGAGATGACAAGGGCATGGAGTATTGTGATGACAGGCATCATGGAGCGTTGTGATGACAAGTGTTATGGAACATTGTGATCACACGGGTTTGGAGCATTGCGATGACAGAGTTCATGGATCATATTGATTTCAAGGAGCATGGATCTTTGTGATGACAAGGGCATGAAGCAATGTGATCCCAAGATACATGGAGGATTGTGATGACAATGGTAATGGAGGAATATGATGACAAGCGCATGGAGCATTGTGATGAAAAGGTCATGTAGTATTTTGCTGACAAAGGCATGGAGCATTGTGATGACAAGTGTCATGGACCACTGTGATGACAAACGTCATGGAGCATTGTGATTACAGGGGTCATGGAGCATTGGGATGACACGGCCAAGGATCATTGTGTTGACAAGTGTTATGGAGAATTTTGATGACAAGAGTCCCGGATCATTGTGTTGTCAGGGGTCATGGAGCATTTTGATGACAGTGGTCATTTAGCATTGGGATGACAAGAGTCATGGAGCATTGTGATCATAAGGTCATGGAGCATTGGGCTGAAAATGTTCATGGAGTATTGTGATGAGAGGTGTCATGGAGCATTGTGATGACAAGGGAATGGAGCATTGTGATGACAATTTCCTAGAGCATTTAATGAGAAGACAATGGAGCCATTTGATGACAAGTCTCATACAGCATTCTCATTTAAAGCGGCATGGAGCATTGTGATTACTGTGGTCTTGGAGCATTGTGATGAACAGGGTATGGAGCATTGTGATGAAAAAGGCATGGAGCCTTGTCATGACAGTGTTCCAAGAGCATATTGAAGTCAAGTGTCAGGGACCATTGTGATGATAAGTGAATTGAGCATGGTGATGCCAAATCTCATGGAGCATTGTGATGAGAAGACCATGGATAATTTTGATGACGAGTGTCATGGGGCATTGTGAGGTCAAATGTTATGGAACATTGTGATCACAAGGGATTGGAGCCTTGTGATGACAGAGGTCATGGAGCATTTTGAGTTCATTCTGATGACAATAGCATGAAGCACTATGATGATGGGCATGGTGCATTGTGATGACAGTGTTCATGGAGCATTGAGATGAAAAGGGGCATGGAACATTGTAGTTACAAGGGTCTTGGAGCTTTGTGAAGAGAAGGGCATGTAGCATTGTGAAGAGAAGGCCTTGGAGGATTCTGATGACATGCGTCATGGAGCTTTGTGATGACAAGGGCATGGAGCATTGTGATGAGAAGACCATAGATAATGGTGATGACGAGCTTCATGGGGCGTTGTGATGAAAAGTGCTATGGAACATTGTGATCCCAAGGGTTTAGAGCATTGTGATGGCAGATGTCTTGGAGCATTTTTATTTCATTTTGATTACAATAGCGTGAAGGAATATGATGATGGGCATGTTGCATTGTGATGACAAGGTTCATGGAGCATTGAGATGAAAAGGGGCATGGAGCATTGTGATGAAAGGGGTCTAGGAGCTTTGTGATGACAGAGGTCATGGATCATTTTGATTTCCTTGTGATGACAATAGCCTGAAGCTTTATGAGGATGGGCATGGTCCATTGTGTTGACAGGTGTAATCGCGCATTGAGATGAAAAGGGGCATGGAGCATTGTGTTTACAGGGGTATAGGAGCATTGTGATGACAAGAGCATGGAGCATTGTGATGAAAAGTGCTTGGAGCCTTTTCATGACATGTTTCAAGGAGCATTCTGATGACGAGTGTCAGGGAGCATTGTGATGACAAAGATCATGGAGCACTGTGATGACAGGTGTCATGGAGCATTGTGATGAAAAGGTCATGAGCATTGGGCTGAAAATATTCATGGAGTATTGTGGTGACAGGGTTCGCGGATCCTTTTGATGGCAAGGAATGGAGCATTGTGATGACAAGGTCCTGGAGCATTGTGATGAGAAGACCATGGAGCCTTGTGATGACAAGTCTGATGGATCATTCTGATGAAAAGGGGCATGGGACATTGTGATTACAGGGCCCTGGATCATTGTAATGACAAGAGCAAGAAGCTTTGTGCTGAGATGGCCATGGAGCATTCTCATGATTTGTGTCATGGTATTTTGTGATGACAAGGGCATGGACCATTGTGATTGCAGGCGTCTTGGAGCATTGTGATGACAAGGGTCATGGAGCCTTGTGAGGAGAAGGCCGTGGGATATTATGATGGCAGGGGTCATGGAGCATTGTTATGACGTGGGTAATGGAACATTGTGATGAAAAGGGCACGGAACATAGGTCTATAAAATTTCATGGATTATTGTGATGACAGTGGTTATGGAGCATTGTGATGACAAGGGCTCGGAACACTGTGATACATGGGTCATGGAGGATTGTAATGACATGGGCATGGAGCATTGTGATGAGAAGGGCATCGAGAATTGTGATGACAAGCGTCATGGAGCTTTGTGATGACAAGGACATGGAGCAATATGATGAGACGTTTCAGGGAGCATTGTGATGACAATGGCATGGAGCATTGTGATGACAAGGGTCATGGAGCTGTGTGATAACAAATGTCATGGAGCAGTTTGATGACAAGGGCATGGTGCATTGTGATGAGAAGGGCAGGGAACATTGTGATGACATTTGTTATGGAACATTGTGATATCAGGGCTCATGGAGCATTGTGATGATATGGACATGTAGCATGGTGATGACAGGTGTCATGGAACAGTGTGAGATGCCAAGTGTTTTGAGCATTGTGATGACAAACATCGTGGATCATTGAGATGACAAGGGCATGGAGTAGTGTGATGACAGGCATCATGGAGCATTGTGATGAGTGTGTTATGGAACATTGTGATCACAAGGGTTTGGAGCATAGTGATGACAGAGGTCATGGATCATTTTGATTTCAAGGAGCATGGAACATTGTGATGACAAGGGCATGAAGCAATGTGATCCCAAGTTTCAGGGAGGATTGTTATGACAATGGTAATGGAGTATTGTGATGAGAATCACATGGAGCACCGTGATGACAAGGTCATGTAGCATTTTGCTGACAAAGGCATGGAGCATTGTGATGACAAGTGTCATGGAACATTGTGATAACAGGGGTCATAGAGCATTAGGATGACAAGAGCATGGACCATTTTGATGAGAAGAGTCATGGAGCATTTTGATGACAAGAGCCACAGATCATTGTGTTGTCAGGGGTCATTGAGCGTTGTGATGACAGTGGTCATGGAGGATTGGGCTGAAAATGTTCTTGGAGCATTTTGAACACAAGGAAATGGAGCATTGTGGTGACAATATCGTGGAGCATTGTGATGAGATGACCATGGAGTCTTTTGATGACAAGTCTCATGGATCAAGCTGATGGAAAGGGGAATGGAGCATTGTGATTACAGTTGTCTTGGAGCATTGTGATGACAAGAGCATGGAGCATTGTGATGAGAAGTCCATGGAACATTCTGATGACCTGCATCATGGAGCTTTGTGATGACAATGTCAAGATGCATTGTGATTACAGGGGTCTTGGAGCCTTGTGTTGAAAAGGGCATGGATCATTGTGATGACAAAGGCATGGAGCCTTGTCATGACAAGGTTCAAGGAGCATACTGACGACAAGTGTCAGGGAGCATTGTGATGACAAGTGTCATGGAGCACTCTGATGACAAGCGTCATGGAGCCTTGTGATAACCGGGATCTTGGAGCATTGTGATGAAAAGTGAATGCATCATAGTGATGAAAAAGGCACGGTGCCTTGTCATGACAGAGTTCAAGGAGCACCCTGACGACAAGTGTCAGGGAGCATTGTGATTAAAAGTGTATTGAGCATTGTGATGACAAAGGTCATGGAGCATTGTGATGAGAAGTCCATGGATAATTGGGATGACGAGCGTCATGGGGCGTTGTGATGACAAGTGTTATGAAACATTGTGATCACAAGCATTGTGATGACAGAGGTCATGGAGCATTTTGATTTCATTGTGAAGAGAAAATCATGAAGCATTATGATGAATGGCATGGTGCATTGTGATGATAGCGTTCATGGAGCACTGAGATGAAATGTGTCATGGAGCATTGTTATGACAGGGGTCTTGGAGCATTGTGATGACAAGGGCATGGAGCATTGTGATGAGAAGGCCAAGGAGAATATTGATGACATGCGCCATGGAGCTTCGTGATGACAAGGGCATAGAGCATTTTGATTACAGGTGTCTTGGAGCATTGAGATGAAAAGGGGCATGGAGCATTGTGATTACAGGGGTAATGGAGCATTGTGATGACAAGTGAATCGAGCATTTTTATGAAAAAGGCATAGATCCTATTCATGACAGGATTCAAGGAGCATTCCGAAGACAAGTGTCAGGGAGCATTGTGATGACAAGTGTATTGAGCATTGTGATGACAAAGGTCATGGAGCATTGAGATGACAAGGGCATGGAGTATTGTGATGACAGGCATCATGGAGCGTTGTGATGACAAGTGTTATGGAACATTGTGATCACACGGGTTTGGAGCATTGCGATGACAGAGTTCATGGATCATATTGATTTCAAGGAGCATGGATCTTTGTGATGACAAGGGCATGAAGCAATGTGATCCCAAGATACATGGAGGATTGTGATGACAATGGTAATGGAGGAATATGATGACAAGCGCATGGAGCATTGTGATGAAAAGGTCATGTAGTATTTTGCTGACAAAGGCATGGAGCATTGTGATGACAAGTGTCATGGACCACTGTGATGACAAACGTCATGGAGCATTGTGATTACAGGGGTCATGGAGCATTGGGATGACACGGCCAAGGATCATTGTGTTGACAAGTGTTATGGAGAATTATGATGACAAGAGTCCCGGATCATTGTGTTGTCAGGGGTCATGGAGCATTTTGATGACAATGGTCATTTAGCATTTGGATGACAAGAGTCATGGAGCATTGTGATCATAAGGTCATGGAGCATTGGGCTGAAAATGTTCATGGAGTATTGTGATGAGAGGTGTCATGGAGCATTGTGATGACAAGGGAATGGAGCCTTGTGATGACAGTTTCCTAGAGCATTTAATGAGAAGACAATGGAGCCATTTGATGACAAGTCTCATACAGCATTCTCATTTAAAGCGGCATGGAGCATTGTGATTACTGTGGTCTTGGAGCATTGTGATGAACAGGGTATGGAGCATTGTGATGAAAAAGGCATGGAGCCTTGTCATGACAGGGTTCCAAGAGCATATTGAAGTCAAGTGTCAGGGACCATTGTGATGATAAGTGAATTGAGCATGGTGATGCCAAATCTCATGGAGCATTGTGATGAGAAGACCATGGATAATTTTGATGACGAGTGTCATGGGGCATTGTGAGGTCAAATGTTATGGAACATTGTGATCACAAGGGATTGGAGCCTTGTGATGACAGAGGTCATGGAGCATTTTGAGTTCATTCTGATGACAATAGCATGAAGCACTATGATGATGGTCATGGTGCATTGTGATGACAGTGTTCATGGAGCATTGAGATGAAAAGGGGCATGGAACATTGTAGTTACAAGGGTCTTGGAGCTTTGTGAAGAGAAGGGCATGCAGCATTGTGAAGAGAAGGCCTTGGAGGATTCTGATGACATGCGTCATGGAGCTTTGTGATGACAAGGGCATGGAGCATTGTGATGAGAAGACCATAGATAATGGTGATGACGAGCTTCATGGGGCGTTGTGATGAAAAGTGCTATGGAACATTGTGATCCCAAGGGTTTAGAGCATTGTGATGGCAGATGTCTTGGAGCATTTTTATTTCATTTTGATTACAATAGCGTGAAGGAATATGATGATGGGCATGTTGCATTGTGATGACAAGGTTCATGGAGCATTGAGATGAAAAGGGGCATGGAGCATTGTGATGAAAGGGGTCTAGGAGCTTTGTGATGACAGAGGTCATGGATCATTTTGATTTCCTTGTGATGACAATAGCCTGAAGCTTTATGAGGATGGGCATGGTCCATTGTGTTGACAGGTGTAATCGCGCATTGAGATGAAAAGGGGCATGGAGCATTGTGTTTACAGGGGTATAGGAGCATTGTGATGACAAGAGCATGGAGCATTGTGATGAAAAGTGCTTGGAGCCTTTTCATGACATGTTTCAAGGAGCATTCTGATGACGAGTGTCAGGGAGCATTGTGATGACAAAGATCATGGAGCACTGTGATGACAGGTGTCATGGAGCATTGTGATGAAAAGGTCATGAGCATTGGGCTGAAAATATTCATGGAGTATTGTGGTGACAGGGTTCGCGGATCCTTTTGATGGCAAGGAATGGAGCATTGTGATGACAAGATCCTGGAGCATTGTGATGAGAAGACCATGGAGCCTTGTGATGACAAGTCTGATGGATCATTCTGATGAAAAGGGGCATGGGACATTGTGATTACAGGGCCCTGGATCATTGTAATGACAAGAGCAAGAAGCTTTGTGCTGAGATGGCCATGGAGCATTCTCATGATTTGTGTCATGGTATTTTGTGATGACAAGGGCATGGAGCATTGTGATTGCAGGCGTCTTGGAGCATTGTGATGACAAGGGTCATGGAGCCTTGTGAGGAGAAGGCCGTGGGATATTATGATGGCAGGGGTCATGGAGCATTGTTATGACGTGGGTAATGGAACATTGTGATGAAAAGGGCACGGAACATAGGTCTATAAAATTTCATGGATTATTGTGATGACAGTGGTTATGGAGCATTGTGATGACAAGGGCTCGGAACACTGTGATACATGGGTCATGGAGGATTGTAATGACATGGGCATGGAGCATTGTGATGAGAAGGGCATCGAGAATTGTGATGACAAGCGTCATGGAGCTTTGTGATGACAAGGACATGGAGCAATATGATGAGACGTTTCAGGGAGCATTGTGATGACAATGGCATGGAGCATTGTGATGACAAGGGTCATGGAGCTGTGTGATAACAAATGTCATGGAGCAGTTTGATGACAAGGGCATGGTGCATTGTGATGAGAAGGGCAGGGAACATTGTGATGACATTTGTTATGGAACATTGTGATATCAGGGCTCATGGAGCATTGTGATGATATGGACATGTAGCATGGTGATGACAGGTGTCATGGAACAGTGTGAGATGCCAAGTGTTTTGAGCATTGTGATGACAAACATCGTGGATCATTGAGATGACAAGGGCATGGAGTAGTGTGATGACAGGCATCATGGAGCATTGTGATGAGTGTGTTATGGAACATTGTGATCACAAGGGTTTGGAGCATAGTGATGACAGAGGTCATGGATCATTTTGATTTCAAGGAGCATGGAACATTGTGATGACAAGGGCATGAAGCAATGTGATCCCAAGTTTCAGGGAGGATTGTTATGACAATGGTAATGGAGTATTGTGATGAGAATCACATGGAGCACCGTGATGACAAGGTCATGTAGCATTTTGCTGACAAAGGCATGGAGCATTGTGATGACAAGTGTCATGGAACATTGTGATAACAGGGGTCATAGAGCATTAGGATGACAAGAGCATGGACCATTTTGATGAGAAGAGTCATGGAGCATTTTGATGACAAGAGCCACAGATCATTGTGTTGTCAGGGGTCATTGAGCGTTGTGATGACAGTGGTCATGGAGGATTGGGCTGAAAATGTTCTTGGAGCATTGTGAACACAAGGAAATGGAGCATTGTGGTGACAATATCGTGGAGCATTGTGATGAGATGACCATGGAGTCTTTTGATGACAAGTCTCATGGATCAAGCTGATGGAAAGGGGAATGGAACATTGTGATTACAGTTGTCTTGGAGCATTGTGATGACAAGAGCATGGAGCATTGTGATGAGAAGTCCATGGAACATTCTGATGACCTGCATCATGGAGCTTTGTGATGACAATGTCAAGATGCATTGTGATTACAGGGGTCTTGGAGCCTTGTGTTGAAAAGGGCATGGATCATTGTGATGACAAAGGCATGGAGCCTTGTCATGACAAGGTTCAAGGAGCATACTGACGACAAGTGTCAGGGAGCATTGTGATGACAAGTGTCATGGAGCACTCTGATGACAAGCGTCATGGAGCCTTGTGATAACCGGGATCTTGGAGCATTGTGATGAAAAGTGAATGCATCATAGTGATGAAAAAGGCACGGTGCCTTGTCATGACAGAGTTCAAGGAGCACCCTGACGACAAGTGTCAGGGAGCATTGTGATTAAAAGTGTATTGAGCATTGTGATGACAAAGGTCATGGAGCATTGTGATGAGAAGTCCATGGATAATTGGGATGACGAGCGTCATGGGGCGTTGTGATGACAAGTGTTATGAAACATTGTGATCACAAGCATTGTGATGACAGAGGTCATGGAGCATTTTGATTTCATTGTGAAGAGAAAATCATGAAGCATTATGATGAATGGCATGGTGCATTGTGATGATAGCGTTCATGGAGCACTGAGATGAAATGTGTCATGGAGCATTGTTATGACAGGGGTCTTGGAGCATTGTGATGACAAGGGCATGGAGCATTGTGATGAGAAGGCCAAGGAGAATATTGATGACATGCGCCATGGAGCTTCGTGATGACAAGGGCATAGAGCATTTTGATTACAGGTGTCTTGGAGCATTGAGATGAAAAGGGGCATGGAGCATTGTGATTACAGGGGTAATGGAGCATTGTGATGACAAGTGAATCGAGCATTGTTATGAAAAAGGCATAGATCCTATTCATGACAGGATTCAAGGAGCATTCCGAAGACAAGTGTCAGGGAGCATTGTGATGACAAGTGTATTGAGCATTGTGATGACAAAGGTCATGGAGCATTGAGATGACAAGGGCATGGAGTATTGTGATGACAGGCATCATGGAGCGTTGTGATGACAAGTGTTATGGAACATTGTGATCACACGGGTTTGGAGCATTGCGATGACAGAGTTCATGGATCATATTGATTTCAAGGAGCATGGATCTTTGTGATGACAAGGGCATGAAGCAATGTGATCCCAAGATACATGGAGGATTGTGATGACAATGGTAATGGAGGAATATGATGACAAGCGCATGGAGCATTGTGATGAAAAGGTCATGTAGTATTTTGCTGACAAAGGCATGGAGCATTGTGATGACAAGTGTCATGGACCACTGTGATGACAAACGTCATGGAGCATTGTGATTACAGGGGTCATGGAGCATTGGGATGACACGGCCAAGGATCATTGTGTTGACAAGTGTTATGGAGAATTTTGATGACAAGAGTCCCGGATCATTGTGTTGTCAGGGGTCATGGAGCATTTTGATGACAGTGGTCATTTAGCATTGGGATGACAAGAGTCATGGAGCATTGTGATCATAAGGTCATGGAGCATTGGGCTGAAAATGTTCATGGAGTATTGTGATGAGAGGTGTCATGGAGCATTGTGATGACAAGGGAATGGAGCATTGTGATGACAATTTCCTAGAGCATTTAATGAGAAGACAATGGAGCCATTTGATGACAAGTCTCATACAGCATTCTCATTTAAAGCGGCATGGAGCATTGTGATTACTGTGGTCTTGGAGCATTGTGATGAACAGGGTATGGAGCATTGTGATGAAAAAGGCATGGAGCCTTGTCATGACAGGGTTCCAAGAGCATATTGAAGTCAAGTGTCAGGGACCATTGTGATGATAAGTGAATTGAGCATGGTGATGCCAAATCTCATGGAGCATTGTGATGAGAAGACCATGGATAATTTTGATGACGAGTGTCATGGGGCATTGTGAGGTCAAATGTTATGGAACATTGTGATCACAAGGGATTGGAGCCTTGTGATGACAGAGGTCATGGAGCATTTTGAGTTCATTCTGATGACAATAGCATGAAGCACTATGATGATGGGCATGGTGCATTGTGATGACAGTGTTCATGGAGCATTGAGATGAAAAGGGGCATGGAACATTGTAGTTACAAGGGTCTTGGAGCTTTGTGAAGAGAAGGGCATGCAGCATTGTGAAGAGAAGGCCTTGGAGGATTCTGATGACATGCGTCATGGAGCTTTGTGATGACAAGGGCATGGAGCATTGTGATGAGAAGACCATAGATAATGGTGATGACGAGCTTCATGGGGCGTTGTGATGAAAAGTGCTATGGAACATTGTGATCCCAAGGGTTTAGAGCATTGTGATGGCAGATGTCTTGGAGCATTTTTATTTCATTTTGATTACAATAGCGTGAAGGAATATGATGATGGGCATGTTGCATTGTGATGACAAGGTTCATGGAGCATTGAGATGAAAAGGGGCATGGAGCATTGTGATGAAAGGGGTCTAGGAGCTTTGTGATGACAGAGGTCATGGATCATTTTGATTTCCTTGTGATGACAATAGCCTGAAGCTTTATGAGGATGGGCATGGTCCATTGTGTTGACAGGTGTAATCGCGCATTGAGATGAAAAGGGGCATGGAGCATTGTGTTTACAGGGGTATAGGAGCATTGTGATGACAAGAGCATGGAACATTGTGATGAAAAGTGCTTGGAGCCTTTTCATGACATGTTTTAAGGAGCATTCTGATGACGAGTGTCAGGGAGCATTGTGATGACAAAGATCATGGAGCACTGTGATGACAGGTGTCATGGAGCATTGTGATGAAAAGGTCATGAGCATTGGGCTGAAAATATTCATGGAGTATTGTGGTGACAGGGTTCGCGGATCCTTTTGATGGCAAGGAATGGAGCATTGTGATGACAAGGTCCTGGAGCATTGTGATGAGAAGACCATGGAGCCTTGTGATGACAAGTCTGATGGATCATTCTGATGAAAAGGGGCATGGGACATTGTGATTACAGGGCCCTGGATCATTGTAATGACAAGAGCAAGAAGCTTTGTGCTGAGATGGCCATGGAGCATTCTCATGATTTGTGTCATGGTATTTTGTGATGACAAGGGCATGGAGCATTGTGATTGCAGGCGTCTTGGAGCATTGTGATGACAAGGGTCATGGAGCCTTGTGAGGAGAAGGCCGTGGGATATTATGATGGCAGGGGTCATGGAGCATTGTTATGACGTGGGTAATGGAACATTGTGATGAAAAGGGCACGGAACATAGGTCTATAAAATTTCATGGATTATTGTGATGACAGTGGTTATGGAGCATTGTGATGACAAGGGCTCGGAACACTGTGATACATGGGTCATGGAGGATTGTAATGACATGGGCATGGAGCATTGTGATGAGAAGGGCATCGAGAATTGTGATGACAAGCGTCATGGAGCTTTGTGATGACAAGGACATGGAGCAATATGATGAGACGTTTCAGGGAGCATTGTGATGACAATGGCATGGAGCATTGTGATGACAAGGGTCATGGAGCTGTGTGATAACAAATGTCATGGAGCAGTTTGATGACAAGGGCATGGTGCATTGTGATGAGAAGGGCAGGGAACATTGTGATGACATTTGTTATGGAACATTGTGATATCAGGGCTCATGGAGCATTGTGATGGTATGGACATGTAGCATGGTGATGACAGGTGTCATGGAACAGTGTGAGATGCCAAGTGTTTTGAGCATTGTGATGACAAACATCGTGGATCATTGAGATGACAAGGGCATGGAGTAGTGTGATGACAGGCATCATGGAGCATTGTGATGAGTGTGTTATGGAACATTGTGATCACAAGGGTTTGGAGCATAGTGATGACAGAGGTCATGGATCATTTTGATTTCAAGGAGCATGGAACATTGTGATGACAAGGGCATGAAGCAATGTGATCCCAAGTTTCAGGGAGGATTGTTATGACAATGGTAATGGAGTATTGTGATGAGAATCACATTGAGCACCGTGATGACAAGGTCATGTAGCATTTTGCTGACAAAGGCATGGAGCATTGTGATGACAAGTGTCATGGAACATTGTGATAACAGGGGTCATAGAGCATTAGGATGACAAGAGCATGGACCATTTTGATGAGAAGAGTCATGGAGCATTTTGATGACAAGAGCCACAGATCATTGTGTTGTCAGGGGTCATTGAGCGTTGTGATGACAGTGGTCATGGAGGATTGGGCTGAAAATGTTCTTGGAGCATTGTGAACACAAGGAAATGGAGCATTGTGGTGACAATATCGTGGAGCATTGTGATGAGATGACCATGGAGTCTTTTGATGACAAGTCTCATGGATCAAGCTGATGGAAAGGGGAATGGAGCATTGTGATTACAGTTGTCTTGGAGCATTGTGATGACAAGAGCATGGAGCATTGTGATGAGAAGTCCATGGAACATTCTGATGACCTGCATCATGGAGCTTTGTGATGACAATGTCAAGATGCATTGTGATTACAGGGGTCTTGGAGCCTTGTGTTGAAAAGGGCATGGATCATTGTGATGACAAAGGCATGGAGCCTTGTCATGACAAGGTTCAAGGAGCATACTGACGACAAGTGTCAGGGAGCATTGTGATGACAAGTATCATGGAGCACTGTGATGACAAGCGTCATGGAGCCTTGTGATAACCGGGATCTTGGAGCATTGTGATGAAAAGTGAATGCATCATAGTGATGAAAAAGGCACGGTGCCTTGTCATGACAGAGTTCAAGGAGCACCCTGACGACAAGTGTCAGGGAGCATTGTGATTAAAAGTGTATTGAGCATTGTGATGACAAAGGTCATGGAGCATTGTGATGAGAAGTCCATGGATAATTGGGATGACGAGCGTCATGGGGCGTTGTGATGACAAGTGTTATGAAACATTGTGATCACAATGTTTTGAGGCATAGTGATGACAGAGGTCATGGAGCATTTTGATTTCATTGTGATGACAAAATTATGAACTATTATGATGAATGGCATGGTGCATTGTGATGATAGCGTTCATGGAGCACTGAGATGCAAAGTGTCATGGAGCATTGTTATGACAGGGGTCTTGGAGCATTGTGATGACAAGGGCATGGAGCATTGTGATGAGAAGGCCAAGGAGAATACTGATGACATGCGTCATGGAGCTTCGTGATGACAGGGGCATAGAGCATTTTGATTACAAGGGTCTTGGAACATTGAGATTAAAAGGGGCATGGAGCATTGTGATTACAGGGGTAATGGAGCATTGTGATGACAAGTGAATCGAGCATTGTGATGATAAAGGCATGGATCCTATTCATGACAGGATTCAAGGAGCATTCCGAAGACAACTGTCAGGGAGCATTGTGATGACAAGTGTATTGAGCATTGTGATGAAAAAGGTCATGGAGCATTGAGATGACAAGGGCAAGGAGTATTGTCATGACAGGCATCATGGAGTGTTGTGATGACAAGTGTTATGGAACATTGTGATCACACGGGTTTGGAACATTGCGATGACAGAGTTCATGGATCATATTGATTTCAAGGAGCATGGATCTTTGTGATGACAAGGGCATGAAGCAATGTGATCCCAAGATGCATGGAGGATTGTGATGACAATGGTAATGGAGGAATGTGATGACAAGCGCATGGAGCATTGTGATGAAAAGGTCATGTAGCGTTTTGCTGACAAAGGCATGGAGCATTGTGATGACAAGTGTCATGGACCACTGTGATGACAAACGTCACGTAGCATTGTGATTACAGAGTTCATGGAGCAATGGGATGACACGGCCCAGGATCATTGTGTTGACAAGTGTTATGGAGAATTTTGATGACAAGAGTCCCGGATCATTGTGTTGTCAGGTGTCATGGAGCGTTGTGATGACAGTGGTCATGGAGCATTTGGATGACAAGTGTCATGGAGCATTGTGATCATAAGGTCATGGAGCATTGGGCTGAATATGTTCATGGAGTATTGTGATGAGAGTTGTCATGGAGCATTGTGATGACAAGGGAATGGAGCATTGTGATGACAATGTCCTGGAGCATTTAATGAGAAGACCATGGAGCCATTTGATGACAAGTCTCATACAGCATTCTCACGAAAAGCGGCATGGAGCACTGTAATTACTATGGTCTTGGAGCATTGTGATGAACAGGGTATGGAGCATTGTGATGAAAAAGGCATGGAGCCTTGTCATGACAGGGTTCAAGGAGCACCCTGACGAGATGTGTCAGGGAGCATTGTGATGAAAAGTGTATTGAGCATTGTGATGACAAAGGTCATGGAGCATTGTGATGAAAAGAGGCATGGAGCATTGTGATGAAAGGGGTCTAGGAGCTTTGTGATGTCAGAGGTCATGGATCATTTTGATTTCCTTGTGATGACAATAGCCTGAAGCTTTATGATGTTGGGCATGGTCCATTGTGATGACAGGTGTAATGGAGCATTGAGATGAAAGAGACATGGAGCATTGTGATGAGAAGACCATGGATAATGGTGATGACGAGCGTCATGGGGCGTTGTGATGAAAAGTGTTATGGAACATTGGGATCCCAAGGATTTAGAGCATTGTGATGGCAGATGTCATGGAGCATATTTAATTCATTTTGATTACAATAGCGTGAAGTAATATGATGATGGGCATGTTGCATTGTGATGATAGGGTTCATGGAGCATTTAGATGAAAAGTGGCATGGAGCATTGTGATTACAGGGTTCTTGGAACATTGTGATGTCAAGGGCATGGAGCATTGTGATGCCAAAGGTCATGGACCTTTGTGATGACAAATGTCATGTAGCATTTTGATGACAAGGGCATGGTGCATTGTGATGAGTAGGACAGAGAGCAATGTGATGAGAGGGTCATGGAGCAGTTGGATGAAAAGTGTTCTGGAACATTTTGATGACAGTGGTTATGGATCATTGTGATGTCAAGGGTCACCGAGCATTGTGATGAAAAGGGTCATGGTGCATATTGATAACAGGGGTTATAGTACATTGTGATGTCAGGGGTCATGGAGCAGTGTGATGATAAGGGCATGTAGCATTGTGATGACAGGGGTCATGGAACATTGTGATGACATGGTTGAGGGAGTATTGGGATGACTAGTGATGGAACATTGTGATATCAGTGGTGAGAGAGCATTTTGATGAGAATTGCATGGAGAAATTTGATGAAAAGGTTTATGGAGCATTGTGATGACAAGCTTGTGGAGAATTGTGATGACAAGTGCATGGCATATTGTGATGACATGTGTCATGGAGCATTGTGCTGACAAGCACATGGAGCATTTTGGTGAACAATGGCATGGAGCATTGTGATGACAGAGGCATGGCGAATTGGTCTGACAAGTATCAAGGATTATTGTGATGACAGTGGGCATGGCGAATTGTGATGACAAGGGCATGGAGCATTGTGAGGACAAGTTTGTGAAGTATTGTGAAGATAAGTGTCTGGGAGCATTGTGATGACATATGTTCTGGTCCATTGTGATGCGAATGGCATGGGTAATTGTGATGCCAAGTGTCATGGAGGATTGTGATGTCAAACGTAATGCAGCGTGTGATGACAAGGTCTTGGTGCATTGTGATGACAAGGGCCATTGAGAAGGTTGATGACAAGGTCGTGAAGCATTGTGATGACAAGCGCATGTACCTTGCTATGACAGAGGTCAAGGAGCATTGCGATTACAAATGCATGGAGAATAGTGATGACAAGAGCATGTAGCATTGTGATGAGAAGTGTTTTGGAGCATTGTGATGACAAGGCCGTGGAGAATTGTGATGACAAGGGACATGGAGCATTGTGAGGACCAGGTCATGGAGCACTGTGATGACAAGAATGTGGAGCATTGTAATGAGAAGTCCATGGATAATAGTGATGACGAGTGTCATGGAGCACTGTAATGGCAAGGGGCATGGAGCATTGTGAGGACAGCTCTCATGGAGCATTGTGATGACAACTGTCATGGAGCTTTCTGATGACAAGCTTGTGGAGTATTGTGATGACAATGGCATGGAGCATTGTGATGGAAAGGGTATGGATCATTGTGATGAAAAAGGCATGGACCCTTTTCATGACAGGATTCAAGGAGCATTTCGATGACAAGTGTCAGGGAGCATTGTGATGACAAAGGTCATGGAGCATTGAGATGACAAGGGCATGGAGTATTGTGATGACAGGAATCATGGAGCGTTGTGATGACAAGTATTATGGAACATTGTGATCACACGGGTTTGGAGCATTGCAATGAAATTGTTCATGGATCATATTGATTTCATGGAGCACGGATCTTTGTGATGACAAGGGCATGAAGCAATGTGATCCCATGATTCATGGAGGATTGTGATGACAATGGTAATGGAAGATTATGATGACAAGCGCATGGAGTATTGTGATGAAAAGGTCATGTAACGTTTTGCTGACAAAGGCATGGAGCATTGTGATGACAAGTGTCATGGAGCACTGTGATGACAAACATCACGTAGCATTGTGATTACAGGGGTCATGGAGCATTGGGATGACACGGCCAAGGATCATTGTGTTGACAAGTGCTATGGAGAATTTTGATGACAAGAGTCCCGGATCATTGTGTTGTCAGGGGTCATGGAGCGTTGTGATGACAGTGGTCATGGAGCATTGGGATGAAAAGGGTCATGGAGCATTGGGTTGAAAATGTTCATGGAGTATTGTGATGAGAGTTGTCATGGAGCATTGTTATGACGGGTGTAATGGAACATTGTGCTGAAAAGGGCACGGAACATAGGTCTATAAAATTTCATGGATTATTGGGATGACAGTGGGTATGGAGCATTGTGATGACAAGGGTTCGGAACACTGAGATACATGGGTCATGGAGGATTGTAATGACATGGGAATGGAGCATTGTGATGAGAAGGGCATCGAGAATTGTGATGACAAGCGTCATGGAGCTTTGTGATGACAAGGACATGGAGCAATATGATGAGACGTTTCAGGGAGCATTGTGATGACAATGGCATGGAGCATTGTGATGCCAAGGGTCATGGAGCTGTGTGATAACAAATGTCATGGAGGAGTTTAATGACAAGTGCATGGTGCATTGTGATGAGAAGGGCAGGGAGCATTGTGATGACAGGTGCTATGGAACATTGTGATGTCAGGGCTCATGGAGCATTGTGATGATATGGGCATGGAGCATGGTGATGAGAGGTGTCTTGGAACAGTATGAGATGCCAAGTGTTTTGAACATTGTGATGACAAACATCTTGGATCATTGAGATGACAAGGGCATGGAGTAGTGTGATGACAGGCATCATGGAGCATTGTGATGAGTGTGTTAAGGAACATTGTGATCACAAGGGTTTGGAGCATAATGATGACAGAGGTCATGGATCATGTTGATTTCAAGGAGCATGGAACATTTTGATGACAAGGGCATGAAGCAATGTGATCCCAAGTTTCAGGGAGGATTGTTATGACAATGGTAATGGAGTATTGTGATGAGAATCACATGGAGCACCGTGATGACAAGGTCATGTAGCATTTTGCTGACAAAAGCATGGAGCATTGTGATGACAAATGTCATGGAACATTGTGATAACAGAGTTCATAGAGCATTAGGATGACAAGAGCATGGACCATTTTGATGAGAAGAGTCATGGAGCATTTTGATGACAAGAGCCAAAGATCATTGTGTTGTCAGGGGTCATTGAGTGTTGTGATGACAGTGGTCATGGAGGATTGGGCTGAAAATGTTCTTGGAGCATTGCGAATACAAGGGAATTGAGTATTGTGGTAACAATATCGTGGAGCATTGTGATGAGATGACCATGGAGTCTTTTGATGACAAGTCTCATGGAGCAAGCTGATGGAAAGGGGCATGGAACATTGTGATTACAGTTGTGTTGGCGCATTGTGATGACAAGAGCATGGAGCATTGTGATGAGAAGTCCATGGAACATTTTGATGACCTGCATCATGGAGCTTTGTGATGACAATGTCAAGAGGCATTGTGATTATAAGGGGTCTTGGAGCCTTGTGATGAAAAGGGCATGGATCATTGTGATGACAAAGGCATGGAGCCTTGTCATGACAGGGTTCAAGGAGCATACTGACGACAAGTGTCAGGGAGCATTGTGATGACAAGTGTCATGGAGCACTCTGATGACAAGCGTCATGGAGCCTTGTGATAACCGGTGTCTTGGAGCATTGTGATGAAAAGTGAATGCATCATAGTGATGATAAAGGCATGGTGCCTTGTCATGACAGAGTTCAAGGAGCACCCTGACGACAAGTGTCAGGGAGCATTGTGATTAAAAGTGTATTGAGCATTGTGATGACAAAGGTCATGGAGCATTGTGATGAGAAGTCCATGGATAATTGGGATGACGAGCGTCATGCGGCGTTGTGATGACAAGTGTTATGAAACATTGTGATCACAAGCATTGTGATGACAGAGGTCATGGAGCATTTTGATTTCATTTTGAAGAGAAAATCATGAAGCATTATGATGAATGGCATGGTGCATTGTGATGATAGCGTTCATGGAGCACTGAGATGAAATGTGTCATGGAGCATTGTTATGACAGGGGTCTTGGAGCATTGTGATGACAAGGGCATGGAGCATTGTGATGAGAAGGCCAAGGAGAATATTGATGACATGCGCCATGGAGCTTCGTGATGACAAGGGAATAGAGCATTTTGATTACAGGTGTCTTGGAGCATTGAGATGAATAGGGGCATGGAGCATTGTGATTACAGGGGTAATGGAGCATTGTGATGACAAGTGAATCGAGCATTGTTATGAAAAAGGCATAGATCCTATTCATGACAGGATTCAAGGAGCATTCCGAAGTCAAGTGTCAGGGAGCATTGTGATGACAAGTGTATTGAGCATTGTGATGACAAACGTCATGGAGCATTGAGATGACAAGGGCATGGAGTATTGTGATGACAGGCATCATGGAGCGTTGTGATGACGAGTGTTATGGAACATTGTGATCACACGGGTTTGGAGCATTGCGATGACAGAGTTCATGGATCATATTGATTTCAAGGAGCATGGATCTTTGTGATGACAAGGGCATGAAGCAATGTGATCACAAGATACATGGAGGATTGTGATGACAATGGTAATGGAGGAATATGATGACAAGCGCATGGAGCATTGTGATGAAAAGGTCATGTAGTATTTTGCTGACAAAGGCATGGAGCATTGTGATGACAAGTGTCATGGACCACTGTGATGACAAACGTCATGGAGCATTGTGATTACAGGGGTCATGGAGCATTGGGATGACACGGCCAAGGATCATTGTGTTGACAAGTGTTATGGAGAATTTTGATGACAAGAGTCCCGGATTATTGTGTTGTCAGGGGTCATGGAGCATTTTGATGACAGTGGTCATTTAGCATTGGGATGACAAGAGTCATGGAGCATTGTGATCATAAGGTCATGGAGCATTGGGCTGAAAATGTTCATGGA
This sequence comes from Mesoplodon densirostris, assembly GCF_025265405.1. Taxonomy (NCBI): domain Eukaryota; kingdom Metazoa; phylum Chordata; class Mammalia; order Artiodactyla; family Ziphiidae; genus Mesoplodon; species Mesoplodon densirostris. Next base: position 8,020,427 of record NC_082682.1, read on the forward strand.
GTATTGTGATGAGAGGTGTCATGGAGCATTGTGATGACAAGGGAATGGAGCATTGTGATGACAATTTCCTGGAGCATTTAATGAGAAGACAATGGAGCCATTTGATGACAAGTCTCATACAGCATTCTCACGAAAAGCGGCATGGAGCATTGTGATTACTGTGGTCTTGGAGCATTGTGATGAACAGGGTATGGAGCATTGTGATGAAAAAGGCATGGAGCCTTGTCATGACAGGGTTCCAAGAGCATATTGAAGTCAAGTGTCAGGGACCATTGTGATGATAAGTGAAATGAGCATGGTGATGCCAAATCTCATGGAGCATTGTGATGAGAAGACCATGGATAATTTTGATGACGAGCGTCATGGGGCATTGTGAGGTCAAATGTTATGGAACATTGTGATCACAAGGGATTGGAGCCTTGTGATGACAGAGGTCATGGAGCATTTTGAGTTCATTCTGATGACAATAGCATGAAGCACTATGATGATGGGCATGGTGCATTGTGATAACAGTGTTCATGGAGCATTGAGATGAAAAGGGGCATGGAACATTGTAGTTACAAGGGTCTTGGAGCTTTGTGAAGAGAAGGGCATGCAGCATTGTGATGAGAAGGCCTTGGAGGATTCTGATGACATGCGTCATGGAGCTTTGTGATGACAAGGGCATGGAGCATTGTGATGAGAAGACCATAGATAATGGTGATGACGAGCTTCATGGGGCGTTGTGATGAAAAGTGCTATGGAACATTGTGATCCCAAGGGTTTAGAGCATTGTGATGGAAGATGTCTTGGAGCATTTTGATTTCATTTTGATTACAATAGCGTGAAGGAATATGATGATGGGCATGTTGCATTGTGATGACAAGGTTCATGGAGCATTGAGATGAAAAGGGGCATGGAGCATTGTGATGAAAGGGGTCTAGGAGCTTTGTGATGACAGAGGTCATGGATCATTTTGATTTCCTTGTGATGACAATAGCCTGAAGATTTATGAGGATGGGCATGGTCCATTGTGTTGACAGGTGTAATCGCGCATTGAGATGAAAAGGGGCATTGAGCATTGTGTTTACAGGGGTATAGGAGCATTGTGATGACAAGAGCATGGAGCATTGTGATGAAAAGTGCTTGGAGCCTTTTCATGACATGTTTCAAGGAGCATTCTGATGACGGGTGTCAGGGAGCATTGTGATGACAAAGATCATGGAGCACTGTGATGACAGGTGTCATGGAGCATTGTGATGAGAAGGTCATGAGCATTGGGCTGAAAATATTCATGGAGTATTGTGGTGACAGGGTTCGCGGATCCTTTTGATGGCAAGGAATGGAGCATTGTGATGACAAGGTCCTGGAGCATTGTGATGAGAAGACCAGGGAGCCTTGTGATGACAAGTCTGATGGATCATTCTGATGAAAAGGGGCATGGGACATTGTGATTACAGGGCCCTGGATCATTGTAATGACAAGAGCAAGAAGCTTTGTGCTGAGATGGCCATGGAGCATTCTCATGATTTGTGTCATGGTATTTTGTGATGACAAGGGCATGGAGCATTGTGATTGCAGGCGTCTTGGAGCATTGTGATGACAAGGGTCATGGAGCCTTGTGAGGAGAAGGCCGTGGGATATTATGATGGCAGGGGTCATGGAGCATTGTTATGACGTGGGTAATGGAACATTGTGATGAAAAGGGCACGGAACATAGGTCTATAAAATTTCATGGATTATTGTGATGACAGTGGTTATGGAGCATTGTGATGACAAGGGCTCGGAACACTGTGATACATGGGTCATGGAGGATTGTAATGACATGGGCATGGAGCATTGTGATGAGAAGGGCATCGAGAATTGTGATGACAAGCGTCATGGAGCTTTGTGATGACAAGGACATGGAGCAATATGATGAGACGTTTCAGGGAGCATTGTGATGACAATGGCATGGAGCATTGTGATGACAAGGGTCATGGAACTGTGTGATAACAAATGTCATGGAGCAGTTTGATGACAAGGGCATGGTGCATTGTGATGAGAAGGGCAGGGAACATTGTGATGACATTTGTTATGGAACATTGTGATATCAGGGCTCATGGAGCATTGTGATGATATGGACATGTAGCATGGTGATGACAGGTGTCATGGAACAGTGTGAGATGCCAAGTGTTTTGAGCATTGTGATGACAAACATCGTGGATCATTGAGATGACAAGGGCATGGAGTAGTGTGATGACAGGCATCATGGAGCATTGTGATGAGTGTGTTATGGAACATTGTGATCACAAGGGTTTGGAGCATAGTGATGACAGAGGTCATGGATCATGTTGATTTCAAGGAGCATGGAACATTGTGATGACAAGGGCATGAAGCAATGTGATCCCAAGTTTCAGGGAGGATTGTTATGACAATGGTAATGGAGTATTGTGATGAGAATCACATGGAGCACCGTGATGACAAGGTCATGTAGCATTTTGCTGACAAAGGCATGGAGCATTGTGATGACAAGTGTCATGGAACATTGTGATAACAGAGGTCATAGAGCATTAGGATGACAAGAGCATGGACCATTTTGATGAGAAGAGTCATGGAGCATTTTGATGACAAGAGCCACAGATCATTGTGTTGTCAGGGGTCATTGAGCGTTGTGATGACAGTGGTCATGGAGGATTGGGCTGAAAATGTTCTTGGAGCATTGTGAACACAAGGAAATGGAGCATTGTGGTGACAATATCGTGGAGCATTGTGATGAGATGACCATGGAGTCTTTTGATGACAAGTCTCATGGATCAAGCTGATGGAAAGGGGCATGGAGCATTGTGATTACAGTTGTCTTGGAGCATTGTGATGACAAGAGCATGGAGCATTGTGATGAGAAGTCCATGGAACATTTTGATGACCTGCATCATGGAGCTTTGTGATGACAATGTCAAGAGGCATTGTGATTATAAGGGGTCTTGGAGCCTTGTGATGAAAAGGGCATGGATCATTGTGATGACAAAGGCATGGAGCCTTGTCATGACAGGGTTCAAGGAGCATACTGACGACAAGTGTCAGGGAGCATTGTGATGACAAGTGTCATGGAGCACTCTGATGACAAGCGTCATGGAGCCTTGTGATAACCGGTGTCTTGGAGCATTGTGATGAAAAGTGAATGCATCATAGTGATGATAAAGGCATGGTGCCTTGTCATGACAGAGTTCAAGGAGCACCCTGACGACAAGTGTCAGGGAGCATTGTGATGAAAAGTGTATTGAGCATTGTGATGACAAAGGTCATGGAGCATTGTGATGAGAAGTCCATGGATAATTGGGATGACGAGCGTCATGCGGCGTTGTGATGACAAGTGTTATGAAACATTGTGATCACAAGCATTGTGATGACAGAGGTCATGGAGCATTTTGATTTCATTTTGAAGAGAAAATCATGAAGCATTATGATGAATGGCATGGTGCATTGTGATGATAGCGTTCATGGAGCACTGAGATGAAATGTGTCATGGAGCATTGTTATGACAGGGGTCTTGGAGCATTGTGATGACAAGGGCATGGAGCATTGTGATGAGAAGGCCAAGGAGAATATTGATGACATGCGCCATGGAGCTTCGTGATGACAAGGGAATAGAGCATTTTGATTACAGGTGTCTTGGAGCATTGAGATGAAAAGGGGCATGGAGCATTGTGATTACAGGGGTAATGGAGCATTGTGATGACAAGTGAATCGAGCATTGTTATGAAAAAGGCATAGATCCTATTCATGACAGGATTCAAGGAGCATTCCGAAGTCAAGTGTCAGGGAGCATTGTGATGACAAGTGTATTGAGCATTGTGATGACAAACGTCATGGAGCATTGAGATGACAAGGGCATGGAGTATTGTGATGACAGGCATCATGGAGCGTTGTGATGACGAGTGTTATGGAACATTGTGATCACACGGGTTTGGAGCATTGCGATGACAGAGTTCATGGATCATATTGATTTCAAGGAGCATGGATCTTTGTGATGACAAGGGCATGAAGCAATGTGATCACAAGATACATGGAGGATTGTGATGACAATGGTAATGGAGGAATATGATGACAAGCGCATGGAGCATTGTGATGAAAAGGTCATGTAGTATTTTGCTGACAAAGGCATGGAGCATTGTGATGACAAGTGTCATGGACCACTGTGATGACAAACGTCATGGAGCATTGTGATTACAGGGGTCATGGAGCATTGGGATGACACGGCCAAGGATCATTGTGTTGACAAGTGTTATGGAGAATTTTGATGACAAGAGTCCCGGATTATTGTGTTGTCAGGGGTCATGGAGCATTTTGATGACAGTGGTCATTTAGCATTGGGATGACAAGAGTCATGGAGCATTGTGATCATAAGGTCATGGAGCATTGGGCTGAAAATGTTCATGGAGTATTGTGATGAGAGGTGTCATGGAGCATTGTGATGACAAGGGAATGGAGCATTGTGATGACAATTTCCTGGAGCATTTAATGAGAAGACAATGGAGCCATTTGATGACAAGTCTCATACAGCATTCTCACGAAAAGCGGCATGGAGCATTGTGATTACTGTGGTCTTGGAGCATTGTGATGAACAGGGTATGGAGCATTGTGATGAAAAAGGCATGGAGCCTTGTCATGACAGGGTTCCAAGAGCATATTGAAGTCAAGTGTCAGGGACCATTGTGATGATAAGTGAAATGAGCATGGTGATGCCAAATCTCATGGAGCATTGTGATGAGAAGACCATGGATAATTTTGATGACGAGCGTCATGGGGCATTGTGAGGTCAAATGTTATGGAACATTGTGATCACAAGGGATTGGAGCCTTGTGATGACAGAGGTCATGGAGCATTTTGAGTTCATTCTGATGACAATAGCATGAAGCACTATGATGATGGGCATGGTGCATTGTGATAACAGTGTTCATGGAGCATTGAGATGAAAAGGGGCATGGAACATTGTAGTTACAAGGGTCTTGGAGCTTTGTGAAGAGAAGGGCATGCAGCATTGTGATGAGAAGGCCTTGGAGGATTCTGATGACATGCGTCATGGAGCTTTGTGATGACAAGGGCATGGAGCATTGTGATGAGAAGACCATAGATAATGGTGATGACGAGCTTCATGGGGCGTTGTGATGAAAAGTGCTATGGAACATTGTGATCCCAAGGGTTTAGAGCATTGTGATGGAAGATGTCTTGGAGCATTTTGATTTCATTTTGATTACAATAGCGTGAAGGAATATGATGATGGGCATGTTGCATTGTGATGACAAGGTTCATGGAGCATTGAGATGAAAAGGGGCATGGAGCATTGTGATGAAAGGGGTCTAGGAGCTTTGTGATGACAGAGGTCATGGATCATTTTGATTTCCTTGTGATGACAATAGCCTGAAGATTTATGAGGATGGGCATGGTCCATTGTGTTGACAGGTGTAATCGCGCATTGAGATGAAAAGGGGCATTGAGCATTGTGTTTACAGGGGTATAGGAGCATTGTGATGACAAGAGCATGGAGCATTGTGATGAAAAGTGCTTGGAGCCTTTTCATGACATGTTTCAAGGAGCATTCTGATGACGGGTGTCAGGGAGCATTGTGATGACAAAGATCATGGAGCACTGTGATGACAGGTGTCATGGAGCATTGTGATGAGAAGGTCATGAGCATTGGGCTGAAAATATTCATGGAGTATTGTGGTGACAGGGTTCGCGGATCCTTTTGATGGCAAGGAATGGAGCATTGTGATGACAAGGTCCTGGAGCATTGTGATGAGAAGACCAGGGAGCCTTGTGATGACAAGTCTGATGGATCATTCTGATGAAAAGGGGCATGGGACATTGTGATTACAGGGCCCTGGATCATTGTAATGACAAGAGCAAGAAGCTTTGTGCTGAGATGGCCATGGAGCATTCTCATGATTTGTGTCATGGTATTTTGTGATGACAAGGGCATGGAGCATTGTGATTGCAGGCGTCTTGGAGCATTGTGATGACAAGGGTCATGGAGCCTTGTGAGGAGAAGGCCGTGGGATATTATGATGGCAGGGGTCATGGAGCATTGTTATGACGTGGGTAATGGAACATTGTGATGAAAAGGGCACGGAACATAGGTCTATAAAATTTCATGGATTATTGTGATGACAGTGGTTATGGAGCATTGTGATGACAAGGGCTCGGAACACTGTGATACATGGGTCATGGAGGATTGTAATGACATGGGCATGGAGCATTGTGATGAGAAGGGCATCGAGAATTGTGATGACAAGCGTCATGGAGCTTTGTGATGACAAGGACATGGAGCAATATGATGAGACGTTTCAGGGAGCATTGTGATGACAATGGCATGGAGCATTGTGATGACAAGGGTCATGGAACTGTGTGATAACAAATGTCATGGAGCAGTTTGATGACAAGGGCATGGTGCATTGTGATGAGAAGGGCAGGGAACATTGTGATGACATTTGTTATGGAACATTGTGATATCAGGGCTCATGGAGCATTGTGATGATATGGACATGTAGCATGGTGATGACAGGTGTCATGGAACAGTGTGAGATGCCAAGTGTTTTGAGCATTGTGATGACAAACATCGTGGATCATTGAGATGACAAGGGCATGGAGTAGTGTGATGACAGGCATCATGGAGCATTGTGATGAGTGTGTTATGGAACATTGTGATCACAAGGGTTTGGAGCATAGTGATGACAGAGGTCATGGATCATGTTGATTTCAAGGAGCATGGAACATTGTGATGACAAGGGCATGAAGCAATGTGATCCCAAGTTTCAGGGAGGATTGTTATGACAATGGTAATGGAGTATTGTGATGAGAATCACATGGAGCACCGTGATGACAAGGTCATGTAGCATTTTGCTGACAAAGGCATGGAGCATTGTGATGACAAGTGTCATGGAACATTGTGATAACAGAGGTCATAGAGCATTAGGATGACAAGAGCATGGACCATTTTGATGAGAAGAGTCATGGAGCATTTTGATGACAAGAGCCACAGATCATTGTGTTGTCAGGGGTCATTGAGCGTTGTGATGACAGTGGTCATGGAGGATTGGGCTGAAAATGTTCTTGGAGCATTGTGAACACAAGGAAATGGAGCATTGTGGTGACAATATCGTGGAGCATTGTGATGAGATGACCATGGAGTCTTTTGATGACAAGTCTCATGGATCAAGCTGATGGAAAGGGGCATGGAGCATTGTGATTACAGTTGTCTTGGAGCATTGTGATGACAAGAGCATGGAGCATTGTGATGAGAAGTCCATGGAACATTCTGATGACCTGCATCATGGAGCTTTGTGATGACAATGTCAAGATGCATTGTGATTACAGGGGTCTTGGAGCCTTGTGTTGAAAAGGGCATGGATCATTGTGATGACAAAGGCATGGAGCCTTGTCATGACAGGGTTCAAGGAGCATACTGACGACAAGTGTCAGGGAGCATTGTGATGACAAGTGTCATGGAGCACTGTGATGACAAGCGTCATGGAGCCTTGTGATAACCGGTGTCTTGGAGCATTGTGATGAAAAGTGAATGCATCATTGTGATGAAAAAGGCATGGTGCCTTGTCATGATAGGGTTCAAGGAGCACCCTGACGAGAAGTGTCAGGGAGCATTGTGATGAAAAGTGTATTGAGCATTGTGATGACAAAGTTCATGGAGCATTGTTGTGAGAAGTCCATGGATAATTGGGATGACGAGCGTCATGGGCTGTTGTGATGACAAGTGTTATGGAACATTGTGATCACAAGGTTTTGAGGCATAGTGATGACAGAGGTCATGGAGCATTTTGATTTCATTGTGATGACAAAATTATGAAGCATTATGATGAATGGCATGGTGCATTGTGATGATAGCGTTCATGGAGCACTGAGATGCAAAGTGTCATGGAGCATTGTTATGACAGGGGTCTTGGAGCATTGTGATGACAAGGGCATGGAGCATTGTGATGAGAAGGCCAAGGAGAATACTGATGACATGCGTCATGGAGCTTCGTGATGACAGGGGCATAGAGCATTTTGATTACAAGGGTCTTGGAACATTGAGATTAAAAGGGGCATGGAGCATTGTGATTACAGGGGTAATGGAGCATTTTGATGACAAGTGAATCGAGCATTGTGATGATAAAGGCATGGATCCTATTCATGACAGGATTCAAGGAGCATTCCGAAGACAAGTGTCAGGGAGCATTGTGATGACATGTGTATTGAGCATTGTGATGACAAAGGTCATGGAGCATTGAGATGACAAGGGCAAGGAGTATTGTGATGACAGGCATCATGGAGTGTTGTGATGACAAGTGTTATGGAACATTGTGATCACACGGGTTTGGAACATTGCGATGACAGAGTTCATGGATCATATTGATTTCAAGGAGCATGGATCTTTGTGATTACAAGGGCATGAAGCAATGTGATCCCAAGATGCATGGAGGATTTTGATGACAATGGTAATGGAGGAATGTGATGACAAGCGCATGGAGCATTGTGATGAAAAGGTCATGTAGCGTTTTGCTGACAAAGGCATGGAGCATTGTGATGACAAGTGTCATGGACCACTGTGATGACAAACGTCACGTAGCATTGTGATTACAGAGGTCATGGAGCAATGGGATGACACGGCCCAGGATCATTGTGTTGACAAGTGTTATGGAGAATTTTGATGACAAGAGTCCCGGATCATTGTGTTGTCAGGGGTCATGGAGCGTTGTGATGACAGTGGTCATGGAGCATTTGGATGACAAGTGTCATGGAGCATTGTGATCATAAGGTCATGGAGCATTGGGCTGAATATGTTCATGGAGTATTGTGATGAGAGTTGTCATGGAGCATTGTGATGACAAGGGAATGGAGCATTGTGATGACAATGTCCTGGAGCATTTAATGAGAAGACCATGGAGCCATTTGATGACAAGTCTCATACAGCATTCTTACGAAAAGCGGCATGGAGCACTGTAATTACTATGGTCTTGGAGCATTGTGATGAACAGGGTATGGAGCATTGTGATGAAAAAGGCATGGAGCCTTGTCATGACAGGGTTCAAGGAGCACCCTGACGAGATGTGTCAGGGAGCATTGTGATGAAAAGTGTATTGAGCATTGTGATGACAAAGGTCATGGAGCATTGTGATGAAAAGAGGCATGGAGCATTGTGATGAAAGGGGTCTAGGAGCTTTGTGATGTCAGAGGTCATGGATCATTTTGATTTCCTTGTGATGACAATAGCCTGAAGCTTTATGATGTTGGGCATGGTCCATTGTGATGACAGGTGTAATGGAGCATTGAGATGAAAGAGACATGGAGCATTGTGATGAGAAGACCATGGATAATGGTGATGACGAGCGTCATGGGGCGTTGTGATGAAAAGTGTTATGGAACATTGGGATCCCAAGGATTTAGAGCATTGTGATGGCAGATGTCATGGAGCATATTTAATTCATTTTGATTACAATAGCGTGAAGCAATATGATGATGGGCATGTTGCATTTTGATGATAGGGTTCATGGAGCATTTAGATGAAAAGTGGCATGGAGCATTGTGATTACAGGGTTCTTGGAACATTGTGATGACAAGGGCATGGAGCATTGTGATGCCAAAGGTCATGGACCTTTGTGATGACAAATGTCATGTAGCATTTTGATGACAAGGGCATGGTGCATTGTGATGAGTAGGACAGAGAGCAATGTGATGAGAGGGTCATGGAGCAGTTGGATGAAAAGTGTCCTGGAACATTTTGATGACAGTGGTTATGGATCATTGTGATGTCAAGGGTCACCGAGCATTGTGATGAAAAGGGTCATGGTGCATATTGATAACAGGGGTTATAGTACATTGTGATGTCAGGGGTCATGGAGCAGTGTGATGATAAGGGGATGTAGCATTGTGATGACAGGGTTCATGGAACATTGTGATGACATGGTTGAGGGAGTATTGGGATGACTAGTGATGGAACATTGTGATATCAGTGGTGAGAGAGCATTTTGATGAGAATTGCATGGAGAAATTTGATGAAAATGTTTATGGAGCATTGTGATGACAAGCTTGGGGAGAATTGTGATGACAAGTGCATGGCATATTGTGATGACATGTGTCATGGAGCATTGTGCTGACAAGCACATGGAGCATTTTGGTGAACAATGGCATGGAGCATTGTGATGACAGAGGCATGACGAATTGGTCTGACAAGTATCATGGATTATTGTGATGACAGTGGGCATGGCGAATTGTGATGACAAGGGCATGGAGCATTGTGAGGACAAGTTTGTGGAATATTGTGAAGATAAGTGTCTGGGAGCATTGTGATGACATATGTTCTGGTCCATTGTGATGCGAATGCCATGGGTAATTGTGATGCCAAGTGTCATGGAGGATTGTGATGTCAAACGTAATGCAGCGTGTGATGACAAGGTCTTGGTGCATTGTGATGACAAGGGCCATTGAGAAGTTTGATGACAAGGTCGTGAAGCATTGTGATGACAAGCGCATGTACCTTGCTATGACAGAGGTCAAGGAGCATTGCGATTAAAAATGCATGGAGAAGAGTGATGACAAGAGCATGTAGCATTGTGATGAGAAGTGTTTTGGAGCATTGTGATGACAAGGCCGTGGAGAATTGTGATGACAAGGGACATGGAGCATTGTGAGGACCAGGGCATGGAGCACTGTGATGACAAGAAAGTGGAGCATTGTAATGAGAAATCCATGGATAATAGTGATGACGAGTGTCATGGAGCACTGTAATGGCAAGGGGCATGGAGCATTGTGAGGACAGCTCTCATGGAGCATTGTGATGACAACTGTCATGGAGCTTTCTGATGACAAGCTTGTGGAGTATTGTGATGACAATGGCATGGAGCATTGTGATGGAAAGGGTATGGATCATTGTGATGAAAAAGGCATGGACCCTTTTCATGACAGGATTCAAGGAGCATTTCGATGACAAGTGTCAGGGAGCATTGTGATGACAAAGGTCATGGAGCATTGAGATGACAAGGGCATGGAGTATTGTGATGACAGGCATCATGGAGCGTTGTGATGACAAGTATTATGGAACATTGTGATCACACGGGTTTGGAGCATTGCAATGAAATTGTTCATGGATCATATTGATTTCAAGGAGCACGGATCTTTGTGATGACAAGGGCATGAAGCAATGTGATCCCATGATTCATGGAGGATTGTGATGACAATGGTAATGGAGGAATATGATGACAAGCGCATGGAGCATTGTGATGAAAAGGTCATGTAACGTTTTGCTGACAAAGGCATGGAGCATTGTGATGACAAGTGTCATGGAGCACTGTGATGACAAACATCACGTAGCATTGTGATTACAGGGGTCATGGAGCATTGGGATGACATGGCCAAGGATCATTGTGTTGACAAGTATTATGGAGAATTTTGATGACAAGAGTCCCGGATCATTGTGTTGTCAGGGGTCATGGAGCGTTGTGATGACAGTGGTCATGGAGCATTGGGATGAAAAGGTTCATGGAGCATTGGGTTGAAAATGTTCATGGAGTATTGTGATGAGAGTTGTCATGGAGCATTGTTATGACGGGTGTAATGGAACATTGTGATGAAAAGGGCACGGAACATAGGTCTATAAAATTTCATGGATTATTGGGATGACAGTAGGTATGGAGCATTGTGATGACAAGGGCTCGGAACACTGAGATACACGGGTCATGGAGGATTGTAATGACATGGGAATGGAGCATTGTGATGAGAAGGGCATCGAGAATTGTGATGACAAGCGTCATGGAGCTTTGTGATGACAAGGACATGGAGCAATATGATGAGACGTTTCAGGGAGCATTGTGATGACAATGGCATGGAGCATTGTGATGCCAAGGGTCATGGAGCTGTGTGATAACAAATGTCATGGAGGAGTTTGATGACAAGGGCATGTTGCATTGTGATGAGAAGGGCAGGGAGCATTGTGATGACAGGTGCTATGGAACATTGTGATGTCAGGGCTCATGGAGCATTGTGATGATATGGGCATGGAGCATGGTGATGACAGGTGTCTTGGAACAGTGTGAGATGACAAGTGTTTTGAACATTGTGATGACAAACATCTTGGATCATTGAGATGACAAGGGCATGGAGTAGTGTGATGACAGGCATCATGGAGCATTGTGATGAGTGTGTTAAGGAACATTGTGATCACAAGGGTTTGGAGCATAATGATGACAGAGGTCATGGATCATGTTGATTTCAAGGAGCATGGAACATTTTCATGACAAGGGCATGAAGCAATGTGATCCCAAGTTTCAGGGAGGATTGTTATGACAATGGTAATGGAGTATTGTGATGAGAATCACATGGAGCACCGTGAAGACAAGGTCATGTAGCATTTTGCTGACAAAAGCATGGAGCATTGTGATGACAAATGTCATGGAACATTGTGATAACAGAGGTCATAGAGCATTAGGATGACAAGAGCATGGACCATTTTGATGAGAAGAGTCATGGAGCATTTTGATGACAAGAGCCAAAGATCATTGTGTTGTCAGGGGTCATTGAGTGTTGTGATGACAGTGGTCATGGAGGATTGGGCTGAAAATGTTCTTGGAGCATTGCGAATACAAGGGAATTGAGTATTGTGGTAACAATATCCTGGAGCATTGTGATGAGATGACCATGTAGTCTTTTGATGACAAGTCTCATGGAGCAAGCTGATGGAAAGGGGCATGGAGCATTGTGATTACAGTTGTGTTGGCGCATTGTGATGACAAGAGCATGGAGCATTGTGATGACAAGTCCATGGAACATTTTGATGACCTGCATCATGGAGCTTTGTGATGACAATGTCAAGATGCATTGTGATTACAGGGGTCTTGGAGCCTTGTGATGAAAAGGGCATGGATCATTGTGATGACAAAGGCATGGAGCCTTGTCATGACAGGGTTCAAGGAGCACACTGACGACAAGTGTCAGGGAGCATTGTGATGACAAGTGTCATGGAGCACTCTGATGACAAGCGTCATGGAGCCTTGTGATAACCGGTGTCTTGGAGCATTGTGATGAAAAGTGAATGCATCATAGTGATGAAAAAGGCATGGTGCCTTGTCATGACAGAGTTCAAGGAGCACCCTGACGACAAGTGTCAGGGAGCATTGTGATTAAAAGTGTATTGAGCATTGTGATGACAAAGGTCATGGAGCATTGTGATGAGAAGTCCATGGATAATTGGGATGACGAGCGTCATGGGGCGTTGTGATGACAAGTGTTATGAAACATTGTGATCACAAGCATTGTGATGACAGAGGTCATGGAGCATTTTGATTTCATTGTGAAGAGAAAATCATGAAGCATTATGATGAATGGCATGGTGCATTGTGATGATAGCGTTCATGGAGCACTGAGATGAAATGTGTCATGGAGCATTGTTATGACAGGGGTCTTGGAGCATTGTGATGACAAGGGCATGGAGCATTGTGATGAGAAGGCCAAGGAGAATATTGATGACATGCGCCATGGAGCTTCGTGATGACAAGGGCATAGAGCATTTTGATTACAGGTGTCTTGGAGCATTGAGATGAAAAGGGGCATGGAGCATTGTGATTACAGGGGTAATGGAGCATTGTGATGACAAGTGAATCGAGCATTGTTATGAAAAAGGCATAGATCCTATTCATGACAGGATTCAAGGAGCATTCCGAAGACAAGTGTCAGGGAGCATTGTGATGACAAGTGTATTGAGCATTGTGATGACAAAGGTCATGGAGCATTGAGATGACAAGGGCATGGAGTATTGTGATGACAGGCATCATGGAGCGTTGTGATGACAAGTGTTATGGAACATTGTGATCACACGTGTTTGGAGCATTGCGATGACAGAGTTCATGGATCATATTGATTTCAAGGAGCATGGATCTTTGTGATGACAAGGGCATGAAGCAATGTGATCCCAAGATACATGGAGGATTGTGATGACAATGGTAATGGAGGAATATGATGACAAGCGCATGGAGCATTGTGATGAAAAGGTCATGTAGTATTTTGCTGACAAAGGCATGGAGCATTGTGATGACAAGTGTCATGGACCACTGTGATGACAAACGTCATGGAGCATTGTGATTACAGGGGTCATGGAGCATTGGGATGACACGGCCAAGGATCATTGTGTTGACAAGTGTTATGGAGAATTTTGATGACAAGAGTCCCGGATCATTGTGTTGTCAGGGGTCATGGAGCATTTTGATGACAGTGGTCATTTAGCATTGGGATGACAAGAGTCATGGAGCATTGTGATCATAAGGTCATGGAGCATTGGGCTGAAAATGTTCATGGAGTATTGTGATGAGAGGTGTCATGGAGCATTGTGATGACAAGGGAATGGAGCATTGTGATGACAATTTCCTGGAGCATTAAAAGAGAAGACAATGGAGCCATTTGATGACAAGTCTCATACAGCATTCTCACGAAAAGCGGCATGGAGCATTGTGATTACTGTGGTCTTGGAGCATTGTGATGAACAGGGTATGGAGCATTGTGATGAAAAAGGCATGGAGCCTTGTCATGACAGTGTTCCAAGAGCATATTGAAGTCAAGTGTCAGGGACCATTGTGATGATAAGTGAATTAAGCATGGTGATGCCAAAGCTCATGGAGCATTGTGATGAGAAGACCATGGATAATTTTGATGACGAGCGTCATGGGGCATTGTGAGGTCAAATGTTATGGAACATTGTGATCACAAGGGATTGGAGCCTTGTGATGACAGAGGTCATGGAGCATTTTGAGTTCATTCTGATGACAATAGCATGAAGCACTATGATGATGGGCATGGTGCATTGTGATGACAGTGTTCATGGAGCATTGAGATGAAAAGGGGCATGGAACATTGTAGTTACAAGGGTCTTGGAGCTTTGTGAAGAGAAGGGCATGCAGCATTGTGATGAGAAGGCCATGGAGGATTCTGATGACATGCGTCATGGAGCTTTGTGATGACAAGGGCATGGAGCATTGTGATGAGAAGACCATAGATAATGGTGATGACAAGCTTCATGGGGCGTTGTGATGAAAAGTGCTATGGAACATTGTGATCCCAAGGGTTTAGAGCATTGTGATGGCAGATGTCTTGGAGCATTTTGATTTCATTTTGATTACAATAGCGTGAAGCAATATGATGATGGGCATGTTGCATTGTGATGACAAGGTTCATGGAGCATTGAGATGAAAAGGGGCATGGAGCATTGTGTTTACAGGGGTATAGGAGCATTGTGATGACAACAGCATGGAGCATTGTGATGAAAAGTGCTTGGAGCCTTTTCATGACATGTTTCAAGGAGCATTCAGATGACGGGTGTCAGGGAGCATTGTGATTACAAAGATCATGGAGCACTGTGATGACAGGTGTCATGGAGCATTGTGATGAGAAGGTCATGAGCATTGGGCTGAAAATATTCATGGATTATTGTGGTGACAGGGTTCGCGGATCCTTTTGATGGCAAGGAATGGAGCATTGTGATGACAAGGTCCTGGAGCATTGTGATGAGAAGACCATGGAGCCTTGTGATGACAAGTCTCATGGAGCAAGCTGAAGGAAAGGGGCATGGAGCATTGTGATTACAGTTGTCTTGGCGCATTGTGATGACAAGAGCATGGAGCATTGTGATGAGAAGTCCATGGAACATTTTGATGACCTGCATCATGGAGCTTTGTGATGACAATGTCAAGAGGCATTGTGATTACAGGGCTCTTGGAGCCTTGTGATGAAAAGGGCATGGATCATTGTGATGACAAAGGCATGGAGCCTTGTCATGACAGGGTTCAAGGAGCATACTGACGACAAGTGTCAGGGAGCATTGTGATGAGAAGTGTCATGGAGCACTGTGATGACAAGCGTCATGGAGCCTTGTGATAACCGGGATCTTGGAGCATTGTGATGAAAAGTGAATGCATCATAGTGATGAAAAATTCACGGTGCCTTGTCATGACAGAGTTCAAGGAGCACCCTGACGACAAGTGTCAGGGAGCATTGTGATTAAAAGTGTATTGAGCATTGTGATGACAAAGGTCATGGAGCATTGTGATGAGAAGTCCATGGATAATTGGGATGACGAGCGTCATGGGGCGTTGTGATGACAAGTGTTATGAAACATTGTGATCACAAGCATTGTGATGACAGAGGTCATGGAGCATTTTGGTTTCATTGTGAAGAGAAAATCATGAAGCATTATGATGAATGGCATGGTGCATTGTGATGATAGCGTTCATGGAGCACTGAGATGAAATGTGTCATGGAGCATTGTTATGACAGGGGTCTTGGAGCATTGTGATGACAAGGGCATGGAGCATTGTGATGAGAAGGCCAAGGAGAATATTGATGACATGCGCCATGGAGCTTCGTGATGACAAGGGCATAGAGCATTTTGATTACAGGTGTCTTGGAGCATTGAGATGAAAAGGGGCATGGAGCATTGTGATTACAGGGGTAATGGAGCATTGTGATGACAAGTGAATCGAGCATTGTTATGAAAAAGGCATAGATCCTATTCATGACAGGATTCAAGGAGCATTCCGAAGACAAGTGTCAGGGAGCATTGTGATGACAAGTGTATTGAGCATTGTGATGACAAGTGTATTGAGCATTGTAATGACAAAGGTCATGGAGCATTGAGATGACAAGGGCATGGAGTATTGTGATGACAGGCATCATGGAGCGTTGTGATGACAAGTGTTATGGAACATTGTGATCACACGGGTTTGGAGCATTGCGATGACAGAGTTCATGGATCATATTGATTTCAAGGACCATGGATCTTTGTGATGACAAGGGCATGAAGCAATGTGATCCCAAGATACATGGAGGATTGTGATGACAATGGTAATGGAGGAATATGATGACAAGCGCATGGAGCATTGTGATGAAAAGGTCATGTAGTATTTTGCTGACAAAGGCATGGAGCATTGTGATGACAAGTGTCATGGACCACTGTGATGACAAACGTCATGGAGCATTGTGATTACAGGGGTCATGGAGCATTGGGATGACACGGCCAAGGATCATTTTGTTGACAAGTGTTATGGAGAATTTTGATGACAAGAGTCCCGGATCATTGTGTTGTCAGGGGTCATGGAGCATTTTGATGACAGTGGTCATTTAGCATTGGGATGACAAGGGTCATGGAGCATTGTGATCATAAGGTCATGGAGCATTGGGCTGAAAATGTTCATGGAGTATTGTGATGAGAGGTGTCATGGAGCATTGTGATGACAAGGGAATGGAGCATTGTGATGACAATTTCCTGGAGCATTTAATGAGAAGACAATGGAGCCATTTGATGACAAGTCTCATACAGCATTCTCACGAAAAGCGGCATGGAGCATTGTGATGACTGTGGTCTTGGAGCATTGTGATGAACAGGGTATGGAGCATTGTGATGAAAAAGGCATGGAGCCTTGTCAGGACAGGGTTCCAAGAGCATATTGAAGTCAAGTGTCAGGGACCATTGTGATGATAAGTGAATTGAGCATGGTGATGCCAAAGCTCATGGAGCATTGTGATGAGAAGACCATGGATAATTTTGATGACGAGCGTCATGGGGCATTGTGAGGTCAAATGTTATGGAACATTGTGATCACAAGGGATTGGAGCCTTGTGATGACAGAGGTCATGGAGCATTTTGAGTTCATTCTGATGACAATAGCATGAAGCACTATGATGATGGGCATGGTGCATTGTGATGACAGTGTTCATGGAGAATTGAGATGAAAAGGGGCATGGAACATTGTAGTTACAAGGGTCTTGGAGCTTTGTGAAGAGAAGGGCATGCAGCATTGTGATGAGAAGGCCATGGAGGATTCTGATGACATGCGTCATGGAGCTTTGTGATGACAAGGGCATGGAGCATTGTGATGAGAAGACCATGGATAATGGTGATGACGAGCTTCATGGGGCGTTGTGATGAAAAGTGTTATGGAACATTGTGATCCCAAGGGTTTAGAACATTGTGATGGCTGATGTCTTGGAGCATTTTGATTTCATTTTGATTACAATAGCGTGAAGCAATATGATGATGGGCGTGTTGCATTGT
Organism: Mesoplodon densirostris; assembly: GCF_025265405.1. NCBI lineage: Eukaryota > Metazoa > Chordata > Mammalia > Artiodactyla > Ziphiidae > Mesoplodon > Mesoplodon densirostris. The sequence continues at coordinate 8,038,476 of NC_082682.1, forward strand.
GATGACAAGGTTCATGGAGCATTGAGATGAAAAGAGCCATGGAGCATTGTGATGAAAGGGGTCTAGGAGCTTTGTGATGACAGAGGTCATGGATCATTTTGATTTCCTTGTGATGACAATAGCCTGAAGCTTTATGATGATGGGCATGGTCCATTGTGATGACAGGTGTAATGGAGCATTGAGATGAAAGGGACATGGAGCATTGTGATGAGAAGACCATGGATAAAGGTGATGACGAGCGTCATGGGGCGTTGTGATGAAAAGTGTTATGGAACATTGGGATCCCAAGGATTTAGTGCATTGTGATGGCAGATGTCATGGAGCATATTTAATTCATTTTGATTACAATAGCGTGAGGCAATATGATGATGGGCATGTTGCATTGTGAGGATAGGGTTCATGGAGCATTTAGATGAAAAGTGGCATGGAGCATTGTGATTACAGGGTTCTTGGAACATTGTGATGTCAAGGGCATGGAGCATTGTGATGCCAAAGGTCATGGACCTTTGTGATGACAAATGTCATGTAGCATTTTGATGACAAGGGCATGGTGCATTGCGATGAGTAGGACAGAGAGCAATGTGATGAGAGGGTCATGGAGCAGTTGGATGAAAAGTTTCCTGGAACATTTTGATGACAGGGGTTATGGATCATTGTGATGTCAAGGGTCACCGAGCATTGTGATGAAAAGGGTCATGGTGCATATTGATAACAGGGGTTATAGTACATTGTGATGTCAGGGGTCATGGAGCAGTGTGATGATAAGGGCATGTAGCATTGTGATGACAGGGGTCATGGAACATTGTGATGACATGGTTGAGGGAGTATTGGGATGACTAGTGATGGAACATTGTGATATCAGTGGTGAGAGAGCATTTTGATGAGAATTGCATGGAGAAATTTGATGAAAAGATTTATGGAGCATTGTGATGACAAGCTTGTGGAGAATTGTGATGACAAGTGCATGGCATATTGTGATGACATGTGTCATGGAGCATTGTGCTGACAAGCACATGGAGCATTTTGGTGAACAATGGCATGGAGCATTGTGATGACAGAGGCATGACGAATTGGTCTGACAAGTATCATGGATTATTGTGATGACAGTGGGCATGGCGAATTGTGATGACAAGGGCATGGAGCATTGTGAGGACAAGTTTGTGGAGTATTGTGAAGACAGGTGTCCGGGAGCATTGTGATGACATATGTTCTGGTCCATTGTGATGAGAATGCCATGGGTAATTGTGATGCCAAGTGTCATGGAGGATTGTGATGTCAAACGTAATGCAGCGTGTGATGACAAGGTCTTGGTGCATTGTGATGACAAGGGCCATTGAGAAGTTTGATGACAAGGTCGTGAAGCATTGTGATGACAAGCGCATGTACCTTGCTATGACAGAGGTCAAGGAGCATTGCGATTACAAATGCATGGAGAAGAGTGATGACAAGAGCATGTAGCATTGTGATGAGAAGTGTTTTGGAGCATTGTGATGACAAGGCCGTGGAGAATTGTGATGACAAGGGACATGGAGCATTGTGAGGACCAGGGCATGGAGCACTGTGATTACAAGAACGTGGAGCATTGTAATGAGAAGTCCATGGATAATAGTGATGACGAGTGTCATGGAGCACTGTAATGGCAAGGGGCATGGAGCATTGTGAGGACAGCTCTCATGGAGCATTGTGATGACAACTGTCATGGAGCTTTCTGATGACAAGCTTGTGGAGTATTGTGATGACAATGGCATGGAGCACTGTGATGGAAAGTGTATGGATCATTGTGATGAAAAAGGCATGGACCCTTTTCATGACAGGATTCAAGGAGCATTTCGAAGACAAGTGTCAGGGAGCATTGTGATGACAAAGGTCATGGAGCATTGAGATGACAAGGGCATGGAGTATTGTGATGACAGGCATCATGGAGCGTTGTGATGACAAGTATTATGGAACATTGTGATCACACGGGTTTGGAGCATTGCGATGACATTGTTCATGGATCATATTGATTTCAAGGAGCATGGATCTTTGTGATGACAAGGGCATGAAGCAATGTGATCCCATGATTCATGGAGGATTGTGATGACAATGGTAATGGAGGAATATGATGACAAGCGCATGGAGTATTGTGATGAAAAGGTCATGTAACGTTTTGCTGACAAAGGCATGGAGCATTGTGATGACAAGTGTCATGGAGCACTGTGATGACAAACATCACGTAGCATTGTGATTACAGGGGTCATGGAGCATTGGGATGACACGGCCAAGGATCATTGTGTTGACAAGTGTTATGGAGAATTTTGATGACAAGAGTCCCGGATCATTGTGTTGTCAGGGGTCATGGAGCGTTGTGATGACAGTGGTCATGGAGCATTGGGATGAAAAGGGTCATGGAGCATTGGGTTGAAAATGTTCATGGAGTATTGTGATGAGAGTTGTCATGGAGCATTGTTATGACGGGTGTAATGGAACATTGTGATGAAAAGGGCACGGAACATAGGTCTATAAAATTTCATGGATTATTGGGATGACAGTGGGTATGGAGCATTGTGATGACAAGGGCTCGGAACACTGTGATACATGGGTCATGGAGCTTTGTGATAACAAGGACATGGAGCAATATGATGAGACGTTTCAGGGAGCATTGTGATGACAATGGCATGGAGCATTGTGATGCCAAGGGTCATGGAGCTGTGTGATAACAAATGTCATGGAGGAGTTTGATGACAAGTGCATGGTGCATTGTGATGAGAAGGGCAGGGAGCATTGTGATGACAGGTGTTATGGAACATTGTGATGTCAGGGCTCATGGAGCATTGTGATGATATGGGCATGGAGCATGGTGATGACAGGTGTCTTGGAACAGTGTGAGATGCCAAGTGTTTTGAACATTGTGATGACAAACATCTTGGATCATTGAGATGACAAGGGCATGGAGTAGTGTGATGACAGGCATCATGGAGCATTGTGATGAGTGTGTTAAGGGACATTGTGATCACAAGGGTTTGGAGCATAGTGATGACAGAGGTCATGGATCATGTTGATTTCAAGGAGCATGGAACATTTTGATGACAAGGGCATGAAGCAATGTGATCCCAAGTTTCAGGGGGGATTGTTATGACAATGGTAATGGAGTATTGGGATGAGAATCACATGGAGCACCGTGATGACAAGGTCATGTAGCATTTTGCTGACAAAAGCATGGAGCATTGTGATGACAAATGTCATGGAACATTGTGATAACAGAGGTCATAGAGCATTAGGATGACAAGAGCATGGACCATTTTGATGAGAAGAGTCATGGAGCATTTTGATGACAAGAGCCAAAGATCATTGTGTTGTCAGGGGTCATTGAGTGTTGTGATGACAGTGGTCATGGAGGATTGGGCTGAAAATGTTCTTGGAGCATTGCGAATACAAGGGAATTGAGTATTGTGGTAACAATATCGTGGAGCATTGTGATGAGATGACCATGGAGTCTTTTGATGATAAGTCTCATGGAGCAAGCTGATGGAAAGGGGCATGGAGCATTGTGATTACAGTTGTCTTGGAGCATTGTGATGACAAGAGCATGGAGCATTGTGATGACAAGAGCATGGAGCATTGTGATAAGAAGTCCATGGAACATTCTGATGACCTGCATCATGGAGCTTTCTGATGACAATGTCAAGAGGCATTGTGATTACAGGGCTCTTGGAGCCTTGTGATGAAAAGGGCATGGATCATTGTGATGACAAAGGCATGGAGCCTTGTCATGACAGGGTTCAAGGAGCATACTGACGACAAGTGTCAGGGAGCATTGTGATGAGAAGTGTCATGGAGCACTGTGATGACAAGCGTCATGGAGCCTTGTGATAACCGGGATCTTGGAGCATTGTGATGAAAAGTGAATGCATCATAGTGATGAAAAAGGCACGGTGCCTTGTCATGACAGAGTTCAAGGAGCACCCTGACGACAAGTGTCAGGGAGCATTGTGATTAAAAGTGTATTGAGCATTGTGATGACAAAGGTCATGGAGCATTGTGATGAGAAGTCCATGGATAATTGGGATGACGAGCGTCATGGGGCGTTGTGATGACAAGTGTTATGAAACATTGTGATCACAAGCATTGTGATGACAGAGGTCATGGAGCATTTTGATTTCATTGTGAAGAGAAAATCATGAAGCATTATGATGAATGGCATGGTGCATTGTGATGATAGCGTTCATGGAGCACTGAGATGAAATGTGTCATGGAGCATTGTTATGACAGGGGTCTTGGAGCATTGTGATGACAAGGGCATGGAGCATTGTGATGAGAAGGCCAAGGAGAATATTGATGACATGCGCCATGGAGCTTCGTGATGACAAGGGCATAGAGCATTTTGATTACAGGTGTCTTGGAGCATTGAGATGAAAAGGGGCATGGAGCATTGTGATTACAGGGGTAATGGAGCATTGTGATGACAAGTGAATCGAGCATTGTTATGAAAAAGGCATAGATCCTATTCATGACAGGATTCAAGGAGCATTCCGAAGACAAGTGTCAGGGAGCATTGTGATGACAAGTGTATTGAGCATTGTGATGACAAAGGTCATGGAGCATTGAGATGACAAGGGCATGGAGTATTGTGATGACAGGCATCATGGAGCGTTGTGATGACAAGTGTTATGGAACATTGTGATCACACGGGTTTGGAGCATTGCGATGACAGAGTTCATGGATCATATTGATTTCAAGGAGCATGGATCTTTGTGATGACAAGGGCATGAAGCAATGTGATCCCAAGATGCATGGAGGATTGTGATGACAATGGTAATGGAGGAATGTGATGACAAGCGCATGGAGCATTGTGATGAAAAGGTCATGTAGCGTTTTGCTGACAAAGGCATGGAGCATTGTGATGACAAGTGTCATGGACCACTGTGATGACAAACGTCACGTAGCATTGTGATTACAGAGGTCATGGAGCAATGGGATGACACGGCCCAGGATCATTGTGTTGACAAGTGTTATGGAGAATTTTGATGACAAGAGTCCCGGATCATTGTGTTGTCAGGGGTCATGGAGCGTTGTGATGACAGTGGTCATGGAGCATTTGGATGACAAGTGTCATGGAGCATTGTGATCATAAGGTCATGGAGCATTGGGCTGAATATGTTCATGGAGTATTGTGATGAGAGTTGTCATGGAGCATTGTGATGACAAGGGAATGGAGCATTGTGATGACAATGTCCTGGAGCATTTAATGAGAAGACCATGGAGCCATTTGATGACAAGTCTCATACAGCATTCTCACGAAAAGCGGCATGGAGCACTGTAATTACTATGGTCTTGGAGCATTGTGATGAACAGGGTATGGAGCATTGTGATGAAAAAGGCATGGAGCCTTGTCATGACAGGGTTCAAGGAGCACCCTGACGAGATGTGTCAGGGAGCATTGTGATGAAAAGTGTATTGAGCATTGTGATGACAAAGGTCATGGAGCATTGTGATGAAAAGAGGCATGGAGCATTGTGATGAAAGGGGTCTAGGAGCTTTGTGATGTCAGAGGTCATGGATCATTTTGATTTCCTTGTGATGACAATAGCCTGAAGCTTTATGATTTTGGGCATGGTCCATTGTGATGACAGGTGTAATGGAGCATTGAGATGAAAGAGACATGGAGCATTGTGATGAGAAGACCATGGATAATGGTGATGACGAGCGTCATGGGGCGTTGTGATGAAAAGTGTTATGGAACATTGGGATCCCAAGGATTTAGAGCATTGTGATGGCAGATGTCATGGAGCATATTTAATTCATTTTGATTACAATAGCGTGAAGTAATATGATGATGGGCATGTTGCATTGTGATGATAGGGTTCATGGAGCATTTAGATGAAAAGTGGCATGGAGCATTGTGATTACAGGGTTCTTGGAACATTGTGATGACAAGGGCATGGAGCATTGTGATGCCAAAGGTCATGGACCTTTGTGATGACAAATGTCATGTAGCATTTTGATGACAAGGGCATGGTGCATTGTGATGAGTAGGACAGAGAGCAATGTGATGAGAGGGTCATGGAGCAGTTGGATGAAAAGTGTCCTGGAACATTTTGATGACAGTGGTTATGGATCATTGTGATGTCAAGGGTCACCGAGCATTGTGATGAAAAGGGTCATGGTGCATATTGATAACAGGGGTTATAGTACATTGTGATGTCAGGGGTCATGGAGCAGTGTGATGATAAGGGCATGTAGCATTGTGATGACAGGGGTCATGGAACATTGTGATGACATGGTTGAGGGAGTATTGGGATGACTAGTGATGGAACATTGTGATATCAGTGGTGAGAGAGCATTTTGATGAGAATTGCATGGAGAAATTTGATGAAAATGTTTATGGAGCATTGTGATGACAAGCTTGTGGAGAATTGTGATGACAAGTGCATGGCATATTGTGATGACATGTGTCATGGAGCATTGTGCTGACAAGCACATGGAGCATTTTGGTGAACAATGGCATGGAGCATTGTGATGACAGAGGCATGGCGAATTGGTCTGACAAGTATCAAGGATTATTGTGATGACAGTGGGCATGGCGAATTGTGATGACAAGGGCATGGAGCATTGTGAGGACAAGTTTGTGAAGTATTGTGAAGATAAGTGTCTGGGAGCATTGTGATGACATATGTTCTGGTCCATTGTGATGCGAATGGCATGGGTAATTGTGATGCCAAGTGTCATGGAGGATTGTGATGTCAAACCTAATGCAGCGTGTGATGACAAGGTCTTGGTGCATTGTGATGACAAGGGCCATTGAGAAGGTTGATGACAAGGTCGTGAAGCATTGTGATGACAAGCGCATGTACCTTGCTATGACAGAGGTCAAGGAGCATTGCGATTACAAATGCATGGAGAAGAGTGATGACAAGAGCATGTAGCATTGTGATGAGAAGTGTTTTGGAGCATTGTGATGACAAGGCCGTGGAGAATTGTGATGACAAGGGACATGGAGCATTGTGAGGACCAGGGCATGGAGCACTGTGATGACAAGAACGTGGAGCATTGTAATGAGAAGTCCATGGATAATAGTGATGACGAGTGTCATGGAGCACTGTAATGGCAAGGGGCATGGAGCATTGTGAGGACAGCTCTCATGGAGCATTGTGATGACAACTGTCATGGAGCTTTCTGATGACAAGCTTGTGGAGTATTGTGATGACAATGGCATGGAGCATTGTGATGGAAAGGGTATGGATCATTGTGATGAAAAAGGCATGGACCCTTTTCATGACAGTATTCAAGGAGCATTTCGATGACAAGTGTCAGGGAGCATTGTGATGACAAAGGTCATGGAGCATTGAGATGACAAGGGCATGGAGTATTGTGATGACAGGAATCATGGAGCGTTGTGATGACAAGTATTATGGAACATTGTGATCACACGGGTTTGGAGCATTGCAATGAAATTGTTCATGGATCATATTGATTTCATGGAGCACGGATCTTTGTGATGACAAGGGCATGAAGCAATGTGATCCCATGATTCATGGAGGATTGTGATGACAATGGTAATGGAAGATTATGATGACAAGCGCATGGAGCATTGTGATGAAAAGGTCATGTAACGTTTTGCTGACAAAGGCATGGAGCATTGTGATGACAAGTGTCATGGAGCACTGTGATGACAAACATCACGTAGCATTGTGATTACAGGGGTCATGGAGCATTGGGATGACACGGCCAAGGATCATTGTGTTGACAAGTGCTATGGAGAATTTTGATGACAAGAGTCCCGGATCATTGTGTTGTCAGGGGTCATGGAGCGTTGTGATGACAGTGGTCATGGAGCATTGGGATGAAAAGGGTCATGGAGCATTGGGTTGAAAATGTTCATGGAGTATTGTGATGAGAGTTGTCATGGAGCATTGTTATGACGGGTGTAATGGAACATTGTGATGAAAAGGGCACGGAACATAGGTCTATAAAATTTCATGGATTATTGGGATGACAGTGGGTATGGAGCATTGTGATGACAAGGGCTCGGAACACTGAGATACATGGGTCATGGAGGATTGTAATGACATGGGAATGGAGCATTGTGATGAGAAGGGCATCGAGAATTGTGATGACAAGCGTCATGGAGCTTTGTGATGACAAGGACATGGAGCAATATGATGAGACGTTTCAGGGAGCATTGTGATGACAATGGCATGGAGCATTGTGATGCCAAGGGTCATGGAGCTGTGTGATAACAAATGTCATGGAGGAGTTTAATGACAAGTGCATGGTGCATTGTGATGAGAAGGGCAGGGAGCATTGTGATGACAGGTGCTATGGAACATTGTGATGTCAGGGCTCATGGAGCATTGTGATGATATGGGCATGGAGCATGGTGATGAGAGGTGTCTTGGAACAGTGTGAGATGCCAAGTGTTTTGAACATTGTGATGACAAACATCTTGGATCATTGAGATGACAAGGGCATGGAGTAGTGTGATGACAGGCATCATGGAGCATTGTGATGAGTGTGTTAAGGAACATTGTGATCACAAGGGTTTGGAGCATAATGATGACAGAGGTCATGGATCATGTTGATTTCAAGGAGCATGGAACATTTTGATGACAAGGGCATGAAGCAATGTGATCCCAAGTTTCAGGGAGGATTGTTATGACAATGGTAATGGAGTATTGTGATGAGAATCACATGGAGCACCGTGATGACAAGGTCATGTAGCATTTTGCTGACAAAAGCATGGAGCATTGTGATGACAAATGTCATGGAACATTGTGATAACAGAGTTCATAGAGCATTAGGATGACAAGAGCATGGACCATTTTGATGAGAAGAGTCATGGAGCATTTTGATGACAAGAGCCAAAGATCATTGTGTTGTCAGGGGTCATTGAGTGTTGTGATGACAGTGGTCATGGAGGATTGGGCTGAAAATGTTCTTGGAGCATTGCGAATACAAGGGAATTGAGTATTGTGGTAACAATATCGTGGAGCATTGTGATGAGATGACCATGGAGTCTTTTGATGACAAGTCTCATGGAGCAAGCTGATGGAAAGGGGCATGGAACATTGTGATTACAGTTGTGTTGGCGCATTGTGATGACAAGAGCATGGAGCATTGTGATGAGAAGTCCATGGAACATTCTGATGACCTGCATCATGGAGCTTTGTGATGACAATGTCAAGATGCATTGTGATTACAGGGGTCTTGGAGCCTTGTGTTGAAAAGGGCATGGATCATTGTGATGACAAAGGCATGGAGCCTTGTCATGACAAGGTTCAAGGAGCATACTGACGACAAGTGTCAGGGAGCATTGTGATGACAAGTGTCATGGAGCACTCTGATGACAAGCGTCATGGAGCCTTGTGATAACCGGTGTCTTGGAGCATTGTGATGAAAAGTGAATGCATCATTGTGATGAAAAAGGCATGGTGCCTTGTCATGATAGGGTTCAAGGAGCACCCTAATGAGAAGTGTCAGGGAGCATTGTGATGAAAAGTGTATTGAGCATTGTGATGACAAAGGTCATGGAGCATTGTTGTGAGAAGTCCATGGATAATTGGGATGACGAGCGTCATGGGCTGTTGTGATGACAAGTGTTATGGAACATTGTGATCACAATGTTTTGAGGCATAGTGATGACAGAGGTCATGGAGCATTTTGATTTCATTGTGATGACAAAATTATGAAGCATTATGATGAATGGCATGGTGCATTGTGATGATAGCGTTCATGGAGCACTGAGATGAAATGTGTCATGGAGCATTGTTATGACAGGGGTCTTGGAGCATTGTGATGACAAGGGCATGGAGCATTGTGATGAGAAGGCCAAGGAGAATATTGATGACATGCGCCATGGAGCTTCGTGATGACAAGGGAATAGAGCATTTTGATTACAGGTGTCTTGGAGCATTGAGATGAATAGGGGCATGGAGCATTGTGATTACAGGGGTAATGGAGCATTGTGATGACAAGTGAATCGAGCATTGTTATGAAAAAGGCATAGATCCTATTCATGACAGGATTCAAGGAGCATTCCGAAGTCAAGTGTCAGGGAGCATTGTGATGACAAGTGTATTGAGCATTGTGATGACAAACGTCATGGAGCATTGAGATGACAAGGGCATGGAGTATTGTGATGACAGGCATCATGGAGCGTTGTGATGACGAGTGTTATGGAACATTGTGATCACAAGGGTTTGGAGCATTGCGATGACAGAGTTCATGGATCATATTGATTTCAAGGAGCATGGATCTTTGTGATGACAAGGGCATGAAGCAATGTGATCCCAAGATACATGGAGGATTGTGATGACAATGGTAATGGAGGAATATGATGACAAGCGCATGGAGCATTGTGATGAAAAGGTCATGTAGTATTTTGCTGACAAAGGCATGGAGCATTGTGATGACAAGTGTCATGGACCACTGTGATGACAAACGTCATGGAGCATTGTGATTACAGGGGTCATGGAGCATTGGGATGACACGGCCAAGGATCATTGTGTTGACAAGTGTTATGGAGAATTTTGATGACAAGAGTCCCGGATCATTGTGTTGTCAGGGGTCATGGAGCATTTTGATGACAGTGGTCATTTAGCATTGGGATGACAAGAGTCATGGAGCATTGTGATCATAAGGTCATGGAGCATTGGGCTGAAAATGTTCATGGAGTATTGTGATGAGAGGTGTCATGGAGCATTGTGATGACAAGGGAATGGAGCATTGTGATGACAATTTCCTGGAGCATTAAAAGAGAAGACAATGGAGCCATTTGATGACAAGTCTCATACAGCATTCTCACGAAAAGCGGCATGGAGCATTGTGATTACTGTGGTCTTGGAGCATTGTGATGAACAGGGTATGGAGCATTGTGATGAAAAAGGCATGGAGCCTTGTCATGACAGTGTTCCAAGAGCATATTGAAGTCAAGTGTCAGGGACCATTGTGATGATAAGTGAATTGAGCATGGTGATGCCAAAGCTCATGGAGCATTGTGATGAGAAGACCATGGATAATTTTGATGACGAGCGTCATGGGGCATTCTGAGGTCAAATGTTATGGAACATTGTGATCACAAGGGATTGGAGCCTTGTGATGACAGAGGTCATGGAGCATTTTGAGTTCATTCTGATGACAATAGCATGAAGCACTATGATGATGGGCATGGTGCATTGTGATGACAGTGTTCATGGAGCATTGAGATGAAAAGGGGCATGGAACATTGTAGTTACAAGGGTCTTGGAGCTTTGTGAAGAGAAGGGCATGCAGCATTGTGATGAGAAGGCCTTGGAGGATTCTGATGACATGCGTCATGGAGCTTTGTGATGACAAGTGCATGGAGCATTGTGATGAGAAGACCATAGATAATGGTGATGACGAGCTTCATGGGGCGTTGTGATGAAAAGTGCTATGGAACATTGTGATCCCAAGGGTTTAGAGCATTGTGATGGCAGATGTCTTGGAGCATTTTGATTTCATTTTGATTACAATAGCGTGAAGGAATATGATGATGGGCATGTTGCATTGTGATGACAAGGTTCATGGAGCATTGAGATGAAAAGGGGCATGGAGCATTGTGATGAAAGGGGTCTAGGAGCTTTGTGATGACAGAGGTCATGGATCATTTTGATTTCCTTGTGATGACAATAGCCTGAAGCTTTATGAGGATGGGCATGGTCCATTGTGTTGACAGGTGTAATCGCGCATTGAGATGAAAAGGGGCATGGAGCATTGTGTTTACAGGGGTATAGGAGCATTGTGATGACAAGAGCATGGAGCATTGTGATGAAAAGTGCTTGGAGCCTTTTCATGACATGTTTCAAGGAGCATTCTGATGACGGGTGTCAGGGAGCATTGTGATGACAAAGATCATGGAGCACTGTGATGACAGGTGTCATGGAGCATTGTGATGAGAAGGTCATGAGCATTGGGCTGAAAATATTCATGGAGTATTGTGGTGACAGTGTTCGCGGATCCTTTTGATGGCAAGGAATGGAGCATTGTGATGACAAGGTCCTGGAGCATTGTGATGAGAAGAACAGGGAGCCTTGTGATGACAAGTCTGATGGATCATTCTGATGAAAAGGGGCATGGGACATTGTGATTACAGGGCCCTGGATCATTGTAATGACAAGAGCAAGGAGCTTTGTGCTGAGATGGCCATGGAGCATTCTCATGATTTGTGTCATGGTATATTGTGATGACAAGGGCATGGAGCATTGTGATTGCAGGCGTCTTGGAGCATTGTGATGACAAGGGTCATGGAGCCTTGTGAGGAGAAGGCCGTGGGATATTATGATGGCAGGGGTCATGGAGCATTGTTATGACGTGGGTAATGGAACATTGTGATGAAAAGGGCACGGAACATAGGTCTATAAAATTTCATGGATTATTGTGATGACAGTGGTTATGGAGCATTGTGATGACAAGGGCTCGGAACACTGTGATACATGGGTCATGGAGGATTGTAATGACATGGGCATGGAGCATTGTGATGACAAGCGTCATGGAGCTTTGTGATGACAAGGACATGGAGCAATATGATGAGACGTTTCAGGGAGCATTGTGATGACAATGGCATGGAGCATTGTGATGACAAGGGTCATGGAACTGTGTGATAACAAATGTCATGGAGCAGTTTGATGACAAGGGCACGGTGCATTGTGATGAGAAGGGCAGGGAACATTGTGATGACATTTGTTATGGAACATTGTGATATCAGGGCTCATGGAGCATTGTGATGATATGGACATGTAGCATGGTGATGACAGGTGTCATGGAAGAGTGTGAGATGCCAAGTGTTTTGAGCATTGTGATGACAAACATCGTGGATCATTGAGATGACAAGGGCATGGAGTAGTGTGATGACAGGCATCATGGAGCATTGTGATGAGTGTGTTATGGAACATTGTGATCACAAGGGTTTGGAGCATAGTGATGACAGAGGTCATGGATCATGTTGATTTCAAGGAGCATGGAACATTGTGATGACAAGGGCATGAAGCAATGTGATCCCAAGTTTCAGGGAGGATTGTTATGACAATGGTAATGGAGTATTGTGATGAGAATCACATGGAGCACCGTGATGACAAGGTCATGTAGCATTTTGCTGACAAAGGCATGGAGCATTGTGATGACAAGTGTCATGGAACATTGTGATAACAGAGGTCATAGAGCATTAGGATGACAAGAGCATGGACCATTTTGATGAGAAGAGTCATGGAGCATTTTGATGACAAGAGCCACAGATCATTGTGTTGTCAGGGGTCATTGAGCGTTGTGATGACAGTGGTCATGGAGGATTGGGCTGAAAATGTTCTTAGAGCATTGTGAACACAAGGAAATGGAGCATTGTGGTGACAATATCGTGGAGCATTGTGATGAGATGACCATGGAGTCTTTTGATGACAAGTCTCATGGATCAAGCTGATGGAAAGGGGCATGGAGCATTGTGATTACAGTTGTCTTGGAGCATTGTGATGACAAGAGCATGGAGCATTGTGATGAGAAGTCCATGGAACATTCTGATGACCTGCATCATGGAGCTTTGTGATGACAATGTCAAGATGCATTGTGATTACAGGGGTCTTGGAGCCTTGTGTTGAAAAGGGCATGGATCATTGTGATGACAAAGGCATGGAGCCTTGTCATGACAGGGTTCAAGGAGCATACTGACGACAAGTGTCAGGGAGCATTGTGATGACAAGTGTCATGGAGCACTGTGATGACAAGCGTCATGGAGCCTTGTGATAACCGGTGTCTTGGAGCATTGTGATGAAAAGTGAATGCATCATTGTGATGAAAAAGGCATGGTGCCTTGTCATGAAAGGGTTCAAGGAGCACCCTGACGAGAAGTGTCAGGGAGCATTGTGATGAAAAGTGTATTGAGCATTGTGATGACAAAGTTCATGGAGCATTGTTGTGAGAAGTCCATGGATAATTGGGATGACGAGCGTCATGGGCTGTTGTGATGACAAGTGTTATGGAACATTGTGATCACAAGGTTTTGAGGCATAGTGATGACAGAGGTCATGGAGCATTTTGATTTCATTGTGATGACAAAATTATGAAGCATTATGATGAATGGCATGGTGCATTGTGATGATAGCGTTCATGGAGCACTGAGATGCAAAGTGTCATGGAGCATTGTTATGACAGGGGTCTTGGAGCATTGTGATGACAAGGGCATGGAGCATTGTGATGAGAAGGCCAAGGAGAATACTGATGACATGCGTCATGGAGCTTCGTGATGACAGGGGCATAGAGCATTTTGATTACAAGGGTCTTGGAACATTGAGATTAAAAGGGGCATGGAGCATTGTGATTACAGGGGTAATGGAACATTGTGATGACAAGTGAATCGAGCATTGTGATGATAAAGGCATGGATCCTATTCATGACAGGATTCAAGGAGCATTCCGAAGACAAGTGTCAGGGAGCATTGTGATGACATGTGTATTGAGCATTGTGATGACAAAGGTCATGGAGCATTGAGATGACAAGGGCAAGGAGTATTGTGATGACAGGCATCATGGAGTGTTGTGATGACAAGTGTTATGGAACATTGTGATCACACGGGTTTGGAACATTGCGATGACAGAGTTCATGGATCATATTGATTTCAAGGAGCATGGATCTTTGTGATTACAAGGGCATGAAGCAATGTGATCCCAAGATGCATGGAGGATTGTGATGACAATGGTAATGGAGGAATGTGATGACAAGCGCATGGAGCATTGTGATGAAAAGGTCATGTAGCGTTTTGCTGACAAAGGCATGGAGCATTGTGATGACAAGTGTCATGGACCACTGTGATGACAAACGTCACGTAGCATTGTGATTACAGAGGTCATGGAGCAATGGGATGACATGGCCCAGGATCATTGTGTTGACAAGTGTTATGGAGAATTTTGATGACAAGAGTCCCGGATCATTGTGTTGTCAGGGGTCATGGAGCGTTGTGATGACAGTGGTCATGGAGCATTTGGATGACAAGTGTCATGGAGCATTGTGATCATAAGGTCATGGAGCATTGGGCTGAATATGTTCATGGAGTATTGTGATGAGAGTTGTCATGGAGCATTGTGATGACAAGGGAATGGAGCATTGTGATGACAATGTCCTGGAGCATTTAATGAGAAGACCATGGAGCCATTTGATGACAAGTCTCATACAGCATTCTCACGAAAAGCGGCATGGAGCACTGTAATTACTATGGTCTTGGAGCATTGTGATGAACAGGGTATGGAGCATTGTGATGAAAAAGGCATGGAGCCTTGTCATGACAGGGTTCAAGGAGCACCCTGACGAGATGTGTCAGGGAGCATTGTGATGAAAAGTGTATTGAGCATTGTGATGACAAAGGTCATGGAGCATTGTGATGAAAAGAGGCATGGAGCATTGTGATGAAAGGGGTCTAGGAGCTTTGTGATGTCAGAGGTCATGGATCATTTTGATTTCCTTGTGATGACAATAGCCTGAAGCTTTATGATGTTGGGCATGGTCCATTGTGATGACAGGTGTAATGGAGCATTGAGATGAAAGAGACATGGAGCATTGTGATGAGAAGACCATGGATAATGGTGATGACGAGCGTCATGGGGCGTTGTGATGAAAAGTGTTATGGAACATTGGGATCCCAAGGATTTAGAGCATTGTGATGGCAGATGTCATGGAGCATATTTAATTCATTTTGATTACAATAGCGTGAAGCAATATGATGATGGGCATGTTGCATTTTGATGATAGGGTTCATGGAGCATTTAGATGAAAAGTGGCATGGAGCATTGTGATTACAGGGTTCTTGGAACATTGTGATGACAAGGGCATGGAGCATTGTGATGCCAAAGGTCATGGACCTTTGTGATGACAAATGTCATGTAGCATTTTGATGACAAGGGCATGGTGCATTGTGATGAGTAGGACAGAGAGCAATGTGATGAGAGGGTCATGGAGCAGTTGGATGAAAAGTGTCCTGGAACATTTTGATGACAGTGGTTATGGATCATTGTGATGTCAAGGGTCACCGAGCATTGTGATGAAAAGTGTCATGGTGCATATTGATAACAGGGGTTATAGTACATTGTGATGTCAGGGGTCATGGAGCAGTGTGATGATAAGGGGATGTAGCATTGTGATGACAGGGTTCATGGAACATTGTGATGACATGGTTGAGGGAGTATTGGGATGACTAGTGATGGAACATTGTGATATCAGTGGTGAGAGAGCATTTTAATGAGAATTGCATGGAGAAATTTGATGAAAATGTTTATGGAGCATTGTGATGACAAGCTTGTGGAGAATTGTGATGACAAGTGCATGGCATATTGTGATGACATGTGTCATGGAGCATTGTGCTGACAAGCACATGGAGCATTTTGGTGAACAATGGCATGGAGCATTGTGATGACAGAGGCATGACGAATTGGTCTGACAAGTATCATGGATTATTGTGATGACAGTGGGCATGGCGAATTGTGATGACAAGGGCATGGAGCATTGTGAGGACAAGTTTGTGGAGTATTGTGAAGATAAGTGTCTGGGAGCATTGGGATGACATATGTTCTGGTCCATTGTGATGCGAATGGCATGGGTAATTGTGATGCCAAGTGTCATGGAGGATTGTGATGTCAAACCTAATGCAGCGTGTGATGACAAGGTCTTGGTGCATTGTGATGACAAGGGCCATTGAGAAGTTTGATGACAAGGTCGTGAAGCATTGTGATGACAAGCGCATGTACCTTGCTATGACAGAGGTCAAGGAGCATTGCGATTAAAAATGCATGGAGAAGAGTGATGACAAGAGCATGTAGCATTGTGATGAGAAGTGTTTTGGAGCATTGTGATGACAAGGCCGTGGAGAATTGTGATGACAAGGGACATGGAGCATTGTGAGGACCAGGGCATGGAGCACTGTGATGACAAGAACGTGGAGCATTGTAATGAGAAGTCCATGGATAATAGTGATGACGAGTGTCATGGAGCACTGTAATGGCAAGGGGCATGGAGCATTGTGAGGACAGCTCTCATGGAGCATTGTGATGACAACTGTCATGGAGCTTTCTGATGACAAGCTTGTGGAGTATTGTGATGACAATGGCATGGAGCATTGTGATGGAAAGGGTATGGATCATTGTGATGAAAAAGGCATGGACCCTTTTCATGACAGGATTCAAGGAGCATTTCGATGACAAGTGTCAGGGAGCATTGTGATGACAAAGGTCATGGAGCATTGAGATGACAAGGGCATGGAGTATTGTGATGACAGGCATCATGGAGCGTTGTGATGACAAGTATTATGGAACATTGTGATCACACGGGTTTGGAGCATTGCAATGAAATTGTTCATGGATCATATTGATTTCAAGGAGCACGGATCTTTGTGATGACAAGGGCATGAAGCAATGTGATCCCATGATTCATGGAGGATTGTGATGACAATGGTAATGGAGGAATATGACGACAAGCGCATGGAGCATTGTGATGAAAAGGTCATGTAACGTTTTGCTGACAAAGGCATGGAGCATTGTGATGACAAGTGTCATGGAGCACTGTGATGACAAACATCACGTAGCATTGTGATTACAGGGGTCATGGAGCATTGGGATGACACGGCCAAGGATCATTGTGTTGACAAGTATTATGGAGAATTTTGATGACAAGAGTCCCGGATCATTGTGTTGTCAGGGGTCATGGAGCGTTGTGATGACAGTGGTCATGGAGCATTGGGATGAAAAGGGTCATGGAGCATTGGGTTGAAAATGTTCATGGAGTATTGTGATGAGAGTTGTCATGGAGCATTGTTATGACGGGTGTAATGGAACATTGTGATGAAAAGGGCACGGAACATAGGTCTATAAAATTTCATGGATTATTGGGATGACAGTAGGTATGGAGCATTGTGATGACAAGGGCTCGGAACACTGAGATACACGGGTCATGGAGGATTGTATAGACATGGGAATGGAGCATTGTGATGAGAAGGGCATCGAGAATTGTGATGACAAGCGTCATGGAGCTTTGTGATGACAAGGACATGGAGCAATATGATGAGACGTTTCAGGGAGCATTGTGATGACAATGGCATGGAGCATTGTGATGCCAAGGGTCATGGAGCTGTGTGATAACAAATGTCATGGAGGAGTTTGATGACAAGGGCATGTTGCATTGTGATGAGAAGGGCAGGGAGCATTGTGATGAGAGGTGCTATGGAACATTGTGATGTCAGGGCTCATGGAGCATTTTGATGATATGGGCATGGAGCATGGTGATGACAGGTGTCTTGGAACAGTGTGAGATGACAAGTGTTTTGAACATTGTGATGACAAACATCTTGGATCATTGAGATGACAAGGGCATGGAGTAGTGTGATGACAGGCATCATGGAGCATTGTGATGAGTGTGTTAAGGAACATTGTGATCACAAGGGTTTGGAGCATAATGATGACAGAGGTCATGGATCATGTTGATTTCAAGGAGCATGGAACATTTTGATGACAAGGGCATGAAGCAATGTGATCCCAAGTTTCAGGGAGGATTGTTATGACAATGGTAATGGAGTATTGTGATGAGAATCACATGGAGCACCGTGAAGACAAGGTCATGTAGCATTTTGCTGACAAAAGCATGGAGCATTGTGATGACAAATGTCATGGAACATTGTGATAACAGAGGTCATAGAGCATTAGGATGACAAGAGCATGGACCATTTTGATGAGAAGAGTCATGGAGCATTTTGATGACAAGAGCCAAAGATCATTGTGTTGTCAGGGGTCATTGAGTGTTGTGATGACAGTGGTCATGGAGGATTGGGCTGAAAATGTTCTTGGAGCATTGCGAATACAAGGGAATTGAGTATTGTGGTAACAATATCGTGGAGCATTGTGATGAGATGACCATGGAGTCTTTTGATGATAAGTCTCATGGAGCAAGCTGATGGAAAGGGGCATGGAGCATTGTGATTACAGTTGTGTTGGCGCATTGTGATGACAAGAGCATGGAGCATTGTGATGAGAAGTCCATGGAACATTTTGATGACCTGCATCATGGAGCTTTGTGATGACAATGTCAAGAGGCATTGTGATTACAGGGGTCTTGGAGCCTTGTGATGAAAAGGGCATGGATCATTGTGATGACAAAGGCATGGAGCCTTGTCATGACAGGGTTCAAGGAGCACACTGACGACAAGTGTCAGGGAGCATTGTGATGACAAGTGTCATGGAGCACTCTGATGACAAGCGTCATGGAGCCTTGTGATAACCGGTGTCTTGGAGCATTGTGATGAAAAGTGAATGCATCATAGTGATGAAAAAGGCATGGTGCCTTGTCATGACAGAGTTCAAGGAGCACCCTGACGACAAGTGTCAGGGAGCATTGTGATTAAAAGTGTATTGAGCATTGTGATGACAAAGGTCATGGAGCATTGTGATGAGAAGTCCATGGATAATTGGGATGACGAGCGTCATGGGGCGTTGTGATGACAAGTGTTATGAAACATTGTGATCACAAGCATTGTGATGACAGAGGTCATGGAGCATTTTGATTTCATTGTGAAGAGAAAATCATGAAGCATTATGATGAATGGCATGGTGCATTGTGATGATAGCGTTCATGGAGCACTGAGATGAAATGTGTCATGGAGCATTGTTATGACAGGGGTCTTGGAGCATTGTGATGACAAGGGCATGGAGCATTGTGATGAGAAGGCCAAGGAGAATATTGATGACATGCGCCATGGAGCTTCGTGATGACAAGGGCATAGAGCATTTTGATTACAGGTGTCTTGGAGCATTGAGATGAAAAGGGGCATGGAGCATTGTGATTACAGGGGTAATGGAGCATTGTGATGACAAGTGAATCGAGCATTGTTATGAAAAAGGCATAGATCCTATTCATGACAGGATTCAAGGAGCATTCCGAAGACAAGTGTCAGGGAGCATTGTGATGACAAGTGTATTGAGCATTGTGATGACAAAGGTCATGGAGCATTGAGATGACAAGGGCATGGAGTATTGTGATGACAGGCATCATGGAGCGTTGTGATGACAAGTGTTATGGAACATTGTGATCACACGGGTTTGGAGCATTGCGATGACAGAGTTCATGGATCATATTGATTTCAAGGAGCATGGATCTTTGTGATGACAAGGGCATGAAGCAATGTGATCCCAAGATACATGGAGGATTGTGATGACAATGGTAATGGAGGAATATGATGACAAGCGCATGGAGCATTGTGATGAAAAGGTCATGTAGTATTTTGCTGACAAAGGCATGGAGCATTGTGATGACAAGTGTCATGGACCACTGTGATGACAAACGTCATGGAGCATTGTGATTACAGGGGTCATGGAGCATTGGGATGACACGGCCAAGGATCATTGTGTTGACAAGTGTTATGGAGAATTTTGATGACAAGAGTCCCGGATCATTGTGTTGTCAGGGGTCATGGAGCATTTTGATGACAGTGGTCATTTAGCATTGGGATGACAAGAGTCATGGAGCATTGTGATCATAAGGTCATGGAGCATTGGGCTGAAAATGTTCATGGAGTATTGTGATGAGAGGTGTCATGGAGCATTGTGATGACAAGGGAATGGAGCATTGTGATGACAATTTCCTGGAGCATTAAAAGAGAAGACAATGGAGCCATTTGATGACAAGTCTCATACAGCATTCTCACGAAAAGCGGCATGGAGCATTGTGATTACTGTGGTCTTGGAGCATTGTGATGAACAGGGTATGGAGCATTGTGATGAAAAAGGCATGGAGCCTTGTCATGACAGTGTTCCAAGAGCATATTGAAGTCAAGTGTCAGGGACCATTGTGATGATAAGTGAATTGAGCATGGTGATGCCAAAGCTCATGGAGCATTGTGATGAGAAGACCATGGATAATTTTGATGACGAGCGTCATGGGGCATTCTGAGGTCAAATGTTATGGAACATTGTGATCACAAGGGATTGGAGCCTTGTGATGACAGAGGTCATGGAGCATTTTGAGTTCATTCTGATGACAATAGCATGAAGCACTATGATGATGGGCATGGTGCATTGTGATGACAGTGTTCATGGAGAATTGAGATGAAAAGGGGCATGGAACATTGTAGTTACAAGGGTCTTGGAGCTTTGTGAAGAGAAGGGCATGCAGCATTGTGATGAGAAGGCCATGGAGGATTCTGATGACATGCGTCATGGAGCTTTGTGATGACATGGGCATGGAGCATTGTGATGAGAAGACCATAGATAATGGTGATGACAAGCTTCATGGGGCGTTGTGATGAAAAGTGCTATGGAACATTGTGATCCCAAGGGTTTAGAGCATTGTGATGGCAGATGTCTTGGAGCATTTTGATTTCATTTTGATTACAATAGCGTGAAGCAATATGATGATGGGCATGTTGCATTGTGATGACAAGGTTCATGGAGCATTGAGATGAAAAGGGGCATGGAGCATTGTGTTTACAGGGGATAGGAGCATTGTGATGACAACAGCATGGAGCATTGTGATGAAAAGTGCTTGGAGCCTTTTCTTGACATGTTTCAAGGAGCATTCAGATGACGGGGGTCAGGGAGCATTGTGATTACAAAGATCATGGAGCACTATGATGACAGGTGTCATGGAGCATTGTGATGAGAAGGTCATGAGCATTGGGCTGAAAATATTCATGGATTATTGTGGTGACAGGGTTCGCGGATCCTTTTGATGGCAAGGAATGGAGCATTGTGATGACAAGGTCCTGGAGCATTGTGATGAGAAGACCATGGAGCCTTGTTATGACAAGTCTGATGGATCATTCTGATGAAAAGGGGCATGGGACATTGTGATTACAGGGCCCTGGATCATTGTAATGACAAGAGCAAGGAGCTTTGTGATGAGATGGCCATGGAGCATTCTCATGATTTGTGTCATGGTATTTTGTGATGACAAGGGCATGGAGCATTGTGATTGCAGGCGTCTTGGAGCATTGTGATGACAAGGGTCATGGAGCCTTGTGAGGAGAAGGCCGTGGGATATTATGATGGCAGGGGTCATGGAGCATTGTTATGACGTGGGTAATGGAACATTGTGATGAAAAGGGCACGGAACATAGGTCTATAAAATTTCATGGATTATTGTGATGACAGTGGTTATGGAGCATTGTGATGACAAGGGCTCGGAACACTGTGATACATGGGTCATGGAGGATTGTAATGACATGGGCATGGAGCATTGTGATGAGAAGGGCATCGAGAATTGTGATGACAAGCGTCATGGAGCTTTGTGATGACAAGGACATGGAGCAATATGATGAGACGTTTCAGGGAGCATTGTGATGACAATGGCATGGAGCATTGTGATGACAAGGGTCATGGAGCTGTGTGATAACAAATGTCATGGAGCAGTTTGATGACAAGGGCATGGTGCATTGTGATGAGAAGGGCAGGGAACATTGTGATGACAGGTGATATGGAACATTGTGATGTCAGGGCTCATGGAGCATTGTGATGATATGGGCATGTAGCCTGGTGATGACAGGTGTCATGGAAGAGTGTGAGATGCCAAGTGTTTTGAGCATTGTGATGACAAACATCGTGGATCATTGTGATGACAAGGGCATGGAGCATTGTGATGCCAAAGGTCATGGACCTTTGTGATGACAAATGTCATGTAGCATTTTGATGACAAGGGCATGGTGCATTGTGATGAGTAGGACAGAGAGCAATGTGATGAGAGGGTCATGGATCAGTTGGATGAAAAGTGTCCTGGAACATTTTGATGACAGTGGTT
The DNA here is from genome assembly GCF_025265405.1 of Mesoplodon densirostris. Taxonomy (NCBI): domain Eukaryota; kingdom Metazoa; phylum Chordata; class Mammalia; order Artiodactyla; family Ziphiidae; genus Mesoplodon; species Mesoplodon densirostris. Next base: position 8,061,225 of record NC_082682.1, read on the forward strand.
ATGGATCATTGTGATGTCAAGGGTCACCGAGCATTGTGATGAAAAGGGTCATGGTGCATATTGATAACAGGGGTTATAGTACATTGTGATGTCAGGGGTCATGGAGCAGTGTGATGATAAGGGCATGTAGCATTGTGATGACAGGGGTCATGGAACATTGTGATGACATGGTTGAGGGAGTATTGGGATGACTAGTGATGGAACATTGTGATATCAGTGGTGAGAGAGCATTTTGATGAGAATTGCATGGAGAAATTTGATGAAAATGTTTATGGAGCATTGTGATGACAAGCTTGTGGAGAATTGTGATGACAAGTGCATGGCATATTGTGATGACATGTGTCATGGAGCATTGTGCTGACAAGCACATGGAGCATTTTGGTGAACAATGGCATGGAGCATTGTGATGACAGAGGCATGGCGAATTGGTCTGACAAGTATCAAGGATTATTGTGATGACAGTGGGCATGGCGAATTGTGATGACAAGGGCATGGAGCATTGTGAGGACAAGTTTGTGAAGTATTGTGAAGATAAGTGTCTGGGAGCATTGTGATGACATATGTTCTGGTCCATTGTGATGCGAATGGCATGGGTAATTGTGATGCCAAGTGTCATGGAGGATTGTGATGTCAAACCTAATGCAGCGTGTGATGACAAGGTCTTGGTGCATTGTGATGACAAGGGCCATTGAGAAGGTTGATGACAAGGTCGTGAAGCATTGTGATGACAAGCGCATGTACCTTGCTATGACAGAGGTCAAGGAGCATTGCGATTACAAATGCATGGAGAAGAGTGATGACAAGAGCATGTAGCATTGTGATGAGAAGTGTTTTGGAGCATTGTGATGACAAGGCCGTGGAGAATTGTGATGACAAGGGACATGGAGCATTGTGAGGACCAGGGCATGGAGCACTGTGATGACAAGAACGTGGAGCATTGTAATGAGAAGTCCATGGATAATAGTGATGACGAGTGTCATGGAGCACTGTAATGGCAAGGGGCATGGAGCATTGTGAGGACAGCTCTCATGGAGCATTGTGATGACAACTGTCATGGAGCTTTCTGATGACAAGCTTGTGGAGTATTGTGATGACAATGGCATGGAGCATTGTGATGGAAAGGGTATGGATCATTGTGATGAAAAAGGCATGGACCCTTTTCATGACAGTATTCAAGGAGCATTTCGATGACAAGTGTCAGGGAGCATTGTGATGACAAAGGTCATGGAGCATTGAGATGACAAGGGCATGGAGTATTGTGATGACAGGAATCATGGAGCGTTGTGATGACAAGTATTATGGAACATTGTGATCACACGGGTTTGGAGCATTGCAATGAAATTGTTCATGGATCATATTGATTTCATGGAGCACGGATCTTTGTGATGACAAGGGCATGAAGCAATGTGATCCCATGATTCATGGAGGATTGTGATGACAATGGTAATGGAAGATTATGATGACAAGCGCATGGAGCATTGTGATGAAAAGGTCATGTAACGTTTTGCTGACAAAGGCATGGAGCATTGTGATGACAAGTGTCATGGAGCACTGTGATGACAAACATCACGTAGCATTGTGATTACAGGGGTCATGGAGCATTGGGATGACACGGCCAAGGATCATTGTGTTGACAAGTGCTATGGAGAATTTTGATGACAAGAGTCCCGGATCATTGTGTTGTCAGGGGTCATGGAGCGTTGTGATGACAGTGGTCATGGAGCATTGGGATGAAAAGGGTCATGGAGCATTGGGTTGAAAATGTTCATGGAGTATTGTGATGAGAGTTGTCATGGAGCATTGTTATGACGGGTGTAATGGAACATTGTGATGAAAAGGGCACGGAACATAGGTCTATAAAATTTCATGGATTATTGGGATGACAGTGGGTATGGAGGATTGTGATGACAAGGGCTCGGAACACTGAGATACATGGGTCATGGAGGATTGTAATGACATGGGAATGGAGCATTGTGATGAGAAGGGCATCGAGAATTGTGATGACAAGCGTCATGGAGCTTTGTGATGACAAGGACATGGAGCAATATGATGAGACGTTTCAGGGAGCATTGTGATGACAATGGCATGGAGCATTGTGATGCCAAGGGTCATGGAGCTGTGTGATAACAAATGTCATGGAGGAGTTTAATGACAAGTGCATGGTGCATTGTGATGAGAAGGGCAGGGAGCATTGTGATGACAGGTGCTATGGAACATTGTGATGTCAGGGCTCATGGAGCATTGTGATGATATGGGCATGGAGCATGGTGATGAGAGGTGTCTTGGAACAGTGTGAGATGCCAAGTGTTTTGAACATTGTGATGACAAACATCTTGGATCATTGAGATGACAAGGGCATGGAGTAGTGTGATGACAGGCATCATGGAGCATTGTGATGAGTGTGTTAAGGAACATTGTGATCACAAGGGTTTGGAGCATAATGATGACAGAGGTCATGGATCATGTTGATTTCAAGGAGCATGGAACATTTTGATGACAAGGGCATGAAGCAATGTGATCCCAAGTTTCAGGGAGGATTGTTATGACAATGGTAATGGAGTATTGTGATGAGAATCACATGGAGCACCGTGATGACAAGGTCATGTAGCATTTTGCTGACAAAAGCATGGAGCATTGTGATGACAAATGTCATGGAACATTGTGATAACAGAGTTCATAGAGCATTAGGATGACAAGAGCATGGACCATTTTGATGAGAAGAGTCATGGAGCATTTTGATGACAAGAGCCAAAGATCATTGTGTTGTCAGGGGTCATTGAGTGTTGTGATGACAGTGGTCATGGAGGATTGGGCTGAAAATGTTCTTGGAGCATTGCGAATACAAGGGAATTGAGTATTGTGGTAACAATATCGTGGAGCATTGTGATGAGATGACCATGGAGTCTTTTGATGACAAGTCTCATGGAGCAAGCTGATGGAAAGGGGCATGGAACATTGTGATTACAGTTGTGTTGGCGCATTGTGATGACAAGAGCATGGAGCATTGTGATGAGAAGTCCATGGAACATTCTGATGACCTGCATCATGGAGCTTTGTGATGACAATGTCAAGATGCATTGTGATTACAGGGGTCTTGGAGCCTTGTGTTGAAAAGGGCATGGATCATTGTGATGACAAAGGCATGGAGCCTTGTCATGACAAGGTTCAAGGAGCATACTGACGACAAGTGTCAGGGAGCATTGTGATGACAAGTGTCATGGAGCACTCTGATGACAAGCGTCATGGAGCCTTGTGATAACCGGTGTCTTGGAGCATTGTGATGAAAAGTGAATGCATCATTGTGATGAAAAAGGCATGGTGCCTTGTCATGATAGGGTTCAAGGAGCACCCTAATGAGAAGTGTCAGGGAGCATTGTGATGAAAAGTGTATTGAGCATTGTGATGACAAAGGTCATGGAGCATTGTTGTGAGAAGTCCATGGATAATTGGGATGACGAGCGTCATGGGCTGTTGTGATGACAAGTGTTATGGAACATTGTGATCACAATGTTTTGAGGCATAGTGATGACAGAGGTCATGGAGCATTTTGATTTCATTGTGATGACAAAATTATGAAGCATTATGATGAATGGCATGGTGCATTGTGATGATAGCGTTCATGGAGCACTGAGATGAAATGTGTCATGGAGCATTGTTATGACAGGGGTCTTGGAGCATTGTGATGACAAGGGCATGGAGCATTGTGATGAGAAGGCCAAGGAGAATATTGATGACATGCGCCATGGAGCTTCGTGATGACAAGGGAATAGAGCATTTTGATTACAGGTGTCTTGGAGCATTGAGATAAATAGGGGCATGGAGCATTGTGATTACAGGGGTAATGGAGCATTGTGATGACAAGTGAATCGAGCATTGTTATGAAAAAGGCATAGATCCTATTCATGACAGGATTCAAGGAGCATTCCGAAGTCAAGTGTCAGGGAGCATTGTGATGACAAGTGTATTGAGCATTGTGATGACAAACGTCATGGAGCATTGAGATGACAAGGGCATGGAGTATTGTGATGACAGGCATCATGGAGCGTTGTGATGACGAGTGTTATGGAACATTGTGATCACACGGGTTTGGAGCATTGCGATGACAGAGTTCATGGATCATATTGATTTCAAGGAGCATGGATCTTTGTGATGACAAGGGCATGAAGCAATGTGATCCCAAGATACATGGAGGATTGTGATGACAATGGTAATGGAGGAATATGATGACAAGCGCATGGAGCATTGTGATGAAAAGGTCATGTAGTATTTTGCTGACAAAGGCATGGAGCATTGTGATGACAAGTGTCATGGACCACTGTGATGACAAACGTCATGGAGCATTGTGATTACAGGGGTCATGGAGCATTGGGATGACACGGCCAAGGATCATTGTGTTGACAAGTGTTATGGAGAATTTTGATGACAAGAGTCCCGGATTATTGTGTTGTCAGGGGTCATGGAGCATTTTGATGACAGTGGTCATTTAGCATTGGGATGACAAGAGTCATGGAGCATTGTGATCATAAGTTCATGGAGCATTGGGCTGAAAATGTTCATGGAGTATTGTGATGAGAGGTGTCATGGAGCATTGTGATGACAAGGGAATGGAGCATTGTGATGACAATTTCCTGGAGCATTTAATGAGAAGACAATGGAGCCATTTGATGACAAGTCTCATACAGCATTCTCACGAAAAGCGGCATGGAGCATTGTGATTACTGTGGTCTTGGAGCATTGTGATGAACAGGGTATGGAGCATTGTGATGAAAAAGGCATGGAGCCTTGTCATGACAGGGTTCCAAGAGCATATTGAAGTCAAGTGTCAGGGACCATTGTGATGATAAGTGAAATGAGCATGGTGATGCCAAATCTCATGGAGCATTGTGATGAGAAGACCATGGATAATTTTGATGACGAGCGTCATGGGGCATTGTGAGGTCAAATGTTATGGAACATTGTGATCACAAGGGATTGGAGCCTTGTGATGACAGAGGTCATGGAGCATTTTGAGTTCATTCTGATGACAATAGCATGAAGCACTATGATGATGGGCATGGTGCATTGTGATGACAGTGTTCATGGAGCATTGAGATGAAAAGGGGCATGGAACATTGTAGTTACAAGGGTCTTGGAGCTTTGTGAAGAGAAGGGCATGCAGCATTGTGATGAGAAGGCCTTGGAGGATTCTGATGACATGCGTCATGGAGCTTTGTGATGACAAGTGCATGGAGCATTGTGATGAGAAGACCATAGATAATGGTGATGACGAGCTTCATGGGGCGTTGTGATGAAAAGTGCTATGGAACATTGTGATCCCAAGGGTTTAGAGCATTGTGATGGCAGATGTCTTGGAGCATTTTGATTTCATTTTGATTACAATAGCGTGAAGGAATATGATGATGGGCATGTTGCATTGTGATGACAAGGTTCATGGAGCATTGAGATGAAAAGGGGCATGGAGCATTGTGATGAAAGGGGTCTAGGAGCTTTGTGATGACAGAGGTCATGGATCATTTTGATTTCCTTGTGATGACAATAGCCTGAAGCTTTATGAGGATGGGCATGGTCCATTGTGTTGACAGGTGTAATCGCGCATTGAGATGAAAAGGGGCATGGAGCATTGTGTTTACAGGGGTATAGGAGCATTGTGATGACAAGAGCATGGAGCATTGTGATGAAAAGTGCTTGGAGCCTTTTCATGACATGTTTCAAGGAGCATTCTGATGACGGGTGTCAGGGAGCATTGTGATGACAAAGATCATGGAGCACTGTGATGACAGGTGTCATGGAGCATTGTGATGAGAAGGTCATGAGCATTGGGCTGAAAATATTCATGGAGTATTGTGGTGACAGTGTTCGCGGATCCTTTTGATGGCAAGGAATGGAGCATTGTGATGACAAGGTCCTGGAGCATTGTGATGAGAAGAACAGGGAGCCTTGTGATGACAAGTCTGATGGATCATTCTGATGAAAAGGGGCATGGGACATTGTGATTACAGGGCCCTGGATCATTGTAATGACAAGAGCAAGGAGCTTTGTGCTGAGATGGCCATGGAGCATTCTCATGATTTGTGTCATGGTATATTGTGATGACAAGGGCATGGAGCATTGTGATTGCAGGCGTCTTGGAGCATTGTGATGACAAGGGTCATGGAGCCTTGTGAGGAGAAGGCCGTGGGATATTATGATGGCAGGGGTCATGGAGCATTGTTATGACGTGGGTAATGGAACATTGTGATGAAAAGGGCACGGAACATAGGTCTATAAAATTTCATGGATTATTGTGATGACAGTGGTTATGGAGCATTGTGATGACAAGGGCTCGGAACACTGTGATACATGGGTCATGGAGGATTGTAATGACATGGGCATGGAGCATTGTGATGACAAGCGTCATGGAGCTTTGTGATGACAAGGACATGGAGCAATATGATGAGACGTTTCAGGGAGCATTGTGATGACAATGGCATGGAGCATTGTGATGACAAGGGTCATGGAACTGTGTGATAACAAATGTCATGGAGCAGTTTGATGACAAGGGCACGGTGCATTGTGATGAGAAGGGCAGGGAACATTGTGATGACATTTGTTATGGAACATTGTGATATCAGGGCTCATGGAGCATTGTGATGATATGGACATGTAGCATGGTGATGACAGGTGTCATGGAAGAGTGTGAGATGCCAAGTGTTTTGAGCATTGTGATGACAAACATCGTGGATCATTGAGATGACAAGGGCATGGAGTAGTGTGATGACAGGCATCATGGAGCATTGTGATGAGTGTGTTATGGAACATTGTGATCACAAGGGTTTGGAGCATAGTGATGACAGAGGTCATGGATCATGTTGATTTCAAGGAGCATGGAACATTGTGATGACAAGGGCATGAAGCAATGTGATCCCAAGTTTCAGGGAGGATTGTTATGACAATGGTAATGGAGTATTGTGATGAGAATCACATGGAGCACCGTGATGACAAGGTCATGTAGCATTTTGCTGACAAAGGCATGGAGCATTGTGATGACAAGTGTCATGGAACATTGTGATAACAGAGGTCATAGAGCATTAGGATGACAAGAGCATGGACCATTTTGATGAGAAGAGTCATGGAGCATTTTGATGACAAGAGCCACAGATCATTGTGTTGTCAGGGGTCATTGAGCGTTGTGATGACAGTGGTCATGGAGGATTGGGCTGAAAATGTTCTTAGAGCATTGTGAACACAAGGAAATGGAGCATTGTGGTGACAATATCGTGGAGCATTGTGATGAGATGACCATGGAGTCTTTTGATGACAAGTCTCATGGATCAAGCTGATGGAAAGGGGCATGGAGCATTGTGATTACAGTTGTCTTGGAGCATTGTGATGACAAGAGCATGGAGCATTGTGATGAGAAGTCCATGGAACATTCTGATGACCTGCATCATGGAGCTTTGTGATGACAATGTCAAGATGCATTGTGATTACAGGGGTCTTGGAGCCTTGTGTTGAAAAGGGCATGGATCATTGTGATGACAAAGGCATGGAGCCTTGTCATGACAGGGTTCAAGGAGCATACTGACGACAAGTGTCAGGGAGCATTGTGATGACAAGTGTCATGGAGCACTGTGATGACAAGCGTCATGGAGCCTTGTGATAACCGGTGTCTTGGAGCATTGTGATGAAAAGTGAATGCATCATTGTGATGAAAAAGGCATGGTGCCTTGTCATGATAGGGTTCAAGGAGCACCCTGACGAGAAGTGTCAGGGAGCATTGTGATGAAAAGTGTATTGAGCATTGTGATGACAAAGTTCATGGAGCATTGTTGTGAGAAGTCCATGGATAATTGGGATGACGAGCGTCATGGGCTGTTGTGATGACAAGTGTTATGGAACATTGTGATCACAAGGTTTTGAGGCATAGTGATGACAGAGGTCATGGAGCATTTTGATTTCATTGTGATGACAAAATTATGAAGCATTATGATGAATGGCATGGTGCATTGTGATGATAGCGTTCATGGAGCACTGAGATGCAAAGTGTCATGGAGCATTGTTATGACAGGGGTCTTGGAGCATTGTGATGACAAGGGCATGGAGCATTGTGATGAGAAGGCCAAGGAGAATACTGATGACATGCGTCATGGAGCTTCGTGATGACAGGGGCATAGAGCATTTTGATTACAAGGGTCTTGGAACATTGAGATTAAAAGGGGCATGGAGCATTGTGATTACAGGGGTAATGGAGCATTGTGATGACAAGTGAATCGAGCATTGTGATGATAAAGGCATGGATCCTATTCATGACAGGATTCAAGGAGCATTCCGAAGACAAGTGTCAGGGAGCATTGTGATGACATGTGTATTGAGCATTGTGATGACAAAGGTCATGGAGCATTGAGATGACAAGGGCAAGGAGTATTGTGATGACAGGCATCATGGAGTGTTGTGATGACAAGTGTTATGGAACATTGTGATCACACGGGTTTGGAACATTGCGATGACAGAGTTCATGGATCATATTGATTTCAAGGAGCATGGATCTTTGTGATTACAAGGGCATGAAGCAATGTGATCCCAAGATGCATGGAGGATTGTGATGACAATGGTAATGGAGGAATGTGATGACAAGCGCATGGAGCATTGTGATGAAAAGGTCATGTAGCGTTTTGCTGACAAAGGCATGGAGCATTGTGATGACAAGTGTCATGGACCACTGTGATGACAAACGTCACGTAGCATTGTGATTACAGAGGTCATGGAGCAATGGGATGACATGGCCCAGGATCATTGTGTTGACAAGTGTTATGGAGAATTTTGATGACAAGAGTCCCGGATCATTGTGTTGTCAGGGGTCATGGAGCGTTGTGATGACAGTGGTCATGGAGCATTTGGATGACAAGTGTCATGGAGCATTGTGATCATAAGGTCATGGAGCATTGGGCTGAATATGTTCATGGAGTATTGTGATGAGAGTTGTCATGGAGCATTGTGATGACAAGGGAATGGAGCATTGTGATGACAATGTCCTGGAGCATTTAATGAGAAGACCATGGAGCCATTTGATGACAAGTCTCATACAGCATTCTCACGAAAAGCGGCATGGAGCACTGTAATTACTATGGTCTTGGAGCATTGTGATGAACAGGGTATGGAGCATTGTGATGAAAAAGGCATGGAGCCTTGTCATGACAGGGTTCAAGGAGCACCCTGACGAGATGTGTCAGGGAGCATTGTGATGAAAAGTGTATTGAGCATTGTGATGACAAAGGTCATGGAGCATTGTGATGAAAAGAGGCATGGAGCATTGTGATGAAAGGGGTCTAGGAGCTTTGTGATGTCAGAGGTCATGGATCATTTTGATTTCCTTGTGATGACAATAGCCTGAAGCTTTATGATGTTGGGCATGGTCCATTGTGATGACAGGTGTAATGGAGCATTGAGATGAAAGAGACATGGAGCATTGTGATGAGAAGACCATGGATAATGGTGATGACGAGCGTCATGGGGCGTTGTGATGAAAAGTGTTATGGAACATTGGGATCCCAAGGATTTAGAGCATTGTGATGGCAGATGTCATGGAGCATATTTAATTCATTTTGATTACAATAGCGTGAAGCAATATGATGATGGGCATGTTGCATTTTGATGATAGGGTTCATGGAGCATTTAGATGAAAAGTGGCATGGAGCATTGTGATTACAGGGTTCTTGGAACATTGTGATGACAAGGGCATGGAGCATTGTGATGCCAAAGGTCATGGACCTTTGTGATGACAAATGTCATGTAGCATTTTGATGACAAGGGCATGGTGCATTGTGATGAGTAGGACTGAGAGCAATGTGATGAGAGGGTCATGGAGCAGTTGGATGAAAAGTGTCCTGGAACATTTTGATGACAGTGGTTATGGATCATTGTGATGTCAAGGGTCACCGAGCATTGTGATGAAAAGTGTCATGGTGCATATTGATAACAGGGGTTATAGTACATTGTGATGTCAGGGGTCATGGAGCAGTGTGATGATAAGGGGATGTAGCATTGTGATGACAGGGTTCATGGAACATTGTGATGACATGGTTGAGGGAGTATTGGGATGACTAGTGATGGAACATTGTGATATCAGTGGTGAGAGAGCATTTTAATGAGAATTGCATGGAGAAATTTGATGAAAATGTTTATGGAGCATTGTGATGACAAGCTTGTGGAGAATTGTGATGACAAGTGCATGGCATATTGTGATGACATGTGTCATGGAGCATTGTGCTGACAAGCACATGGAGCATTTTGGTGAACAATGGCATGGAGCATTGTGATGACAGAGGCATGACGAATTGGTCTGACAAGTATCATGGATTATTGTGATGACAGTGGGCATGGCGAATTGTGATGACAAGGGCATGGAGCATTGTGAGGACAAGTTTGTGGAGTATTGTGAAGATAAGTGTCTGGGAGCATTGGGATGACATATGTTCTGGTCCATTGTGATGCGAATGGCATGGGTAATTGTGATGCCAAGTGTCATGGAGGATTGTGATGTCAAACCTAATGCAGCGTGTGATGACAAGGTCTTGGTGCATTGTGATGACAAGGGCCATTGAGAAGTTTGATGACAAGGTCGTGAAGCATTGTGATGACAAGCGCATGTACCTTGCTATGACAGAGGTCAAGGAGCATTGCGATTAAAAATGCATGGAGAAGAGTGATGACAAGAGCATGTAGCATTGTGATGAGAAGTGTTTTGGAGCATTGTGATGACAAGGCCGTGGAGAATTGTGATGACAAGGGACATGGAGCATTGTGAGGACCAGGGCATGGAGCACTGTGATGACAAGAACGTGGAGCATTGTAATGAGAAGTCCATGGATAATAGTGATGACGAGTGTCATGGAGCACTGTAATGGCAAGGGGCATGGAGCATTGTGAGGACAGCTCTCATGGAGCATTGTGATGACAACTGTCATGGAGCTTTCTGATGACAAGCTTGTGGAGTATTGTGATGACAATGGCATGGAGCATTGTGATGGAAAGGGTATGGATCATTGTGATGAAAAAGGCATGGACCCTTTTCATGACAGGATTCAAGGAGCATTTCGATGACAAGTGTCAGGGAGCATTGTGATGACAAAGGTCATGGAGCATTGAGATGACAAGGGCATGGAGTATTGTGATGACAGGCATCATGGAGCGTTGTGATGACAAGTATTATGGAACATTGTGATCACACGGGTTTGGAGCATTGCAATGAAATTGTTCATGGATCATATTGATTTCAAGGAGCACGGATCTTTGTGATGACAAGGGCATGAAGCAATGTGATCCCATGATTCATGGAGGATTGTGATGACAATGGTAATGGAGGAATATGACGACAAGCGCATGGAGCATTGTGATGAAAAGGTCATGTAACGTTTTGCTGACAAAGGCATGGAGCATTGTGATGACAAGTGTCATGGAGCACTGTGATGACAAACATCACGTAGCATTGTGATTACAGGGGTCATGGAGCATTGGGATGACACGGCCAAGGATCATTGTGTTGACAAGTATTATGGAGAATTTTGATGACAAGAGTCCCGGATCATTGTGTTGTCAGGGGTCATGGAGCGTTGTGATGACAGTGGTCATGGAGCATTGGGATGAAAAGGTTCATGGAGCATTGGGTTGAAAATGTTCATGGAGTATTGTGATGAGAGTTGTCATGGAGCATTGTTATGACGGGTGTAATGGAACATTGTGATGAAAAGGGCACGGAACATAGGTCTATAAAATTTCATGGATTATTGGGATGACAGTAGGTATGGAGCATTGTGATGACAAGGGCTCGGAACACTGAGATACACGGGTCATGGAGGATTGTATAGACATGGGAATGGAGCATTGTGATGAGAAGGGCATCGAGAATTGTGATGACAAGCGTCATGGAGCTTTGTGATGACAAGGACATGGAGCAATATGATGAGACGTTTCAGGGAGCATTGTGATGACAATGGCATGGAGCATTGTGATGCCAAGGGTCATGGAGCTGTGTGATAACAAATGTCATGGAGGAGTTTGATGACAAGGGCATGTTGCATTGTGATGAGAAGGGCAGGGAGCATTGTGATGAGAGGTGCTATGGAACATTGTGATGTCAGGGCTCATGGAGCATTTTGATGATATGGGCATGGAGCATGGTGATGACAGGTGTCTTGGAACAGTGTGAGATGACAAGTGTTTTGAACATTGTGATGACAAACATCTTGGATCATTGAGATGACAAGGGCATGGAGTAGTGTGATGACAGGCATCATGGAGCATTGTGATGAGTGTGTTAAGGAACATTGTGATCACAAGGGTTTGGAGCATAATGATGACAGAGGTCATGGATCATGTTGATTTCAAGGAGCATGGAACATTTTGATGACAAGGGCATGAAGCAATGTGATCCCAAGTTTCAGGGAGGATTGTTATGACAATGGTAATGGAGTATTGTGATGAGAATCACATGGAGCACCGTGAAGACAAGGTCATGTAGCATTTTGCTGACAAAAGCATGGAGCATTGTGATGACAAATGTCATGGAACATTGTGATAACAGAGGTCATAGAGCATTAGGATGACAAGAGCATGGACCATTTTGATGAGAAGAGTCATGGAGCATTTTGATGACAAGAGCCAAAGATCATTGTGTTGTCAGGGGTCATTGAGTGTTGTGATGACAGTGGTCATGGAGGATTGGGCTGAAAATGTTCTTGGAGCATTGCGAATACAAGGGAATTGAGTATTGTGGTAACAATATCGTGGAGCATTGTGATGAGATGACCATGGAGTCTTTTGATGATAAGTCTCATGGAGCAAGCTGATGGAAAGGGGCATGGAGCATTGTGATTACAGTTGTGTTGGCGCATTGTGATGACAAGAGCATGGAGCATTGTGATGAGAAGTCCATGGAACATTTTGATGACCTGCATCATGGAGCTTTGTGATGACAATGTCAAGAGGCATTGTGATTACAGGGGTCTTGGAGCCTTGTGATGAAAAGGGCATGGATCATTGTGATGACAAAGGCATGGAGCCTTGTCATGACAGGGTTCAAGGAGCACACTGACGACAAGTGTCAGGGAGCATTGTGATGACAAGTGTCATGGAGCACTCTGATGACAAGCGTCATGGAGCCTTGTGATAACCGGTGTCTTGGAGCATTGTGATGAAAAGTGAATGCATCATAGTGATGAAAAAGGCACGGTGCCTTGTCATGACAGAGTTCAAGGAGCACCCTGACGACAAGTGTCAGGGAGCATTGTGATTAAAAGTGTATTGAGCATTGTGATGACAAAGGTCATGGAGCATTGTGATGAGAAGTCCATGGATAATTGGGATGACGAGCGTCATGGGGCGTTGTGATGACAAGTGTTATGAAACATTGTGATCACAAGCATTGTGATGACAGAGGTCATGGAGCATTTTGATTTCATTGTGAAGAGAAAATCATGAAGCATTATGATGAATGGCATGGTGCATTGTGATGATAGCGTTCATGGAGCACTGAGATGAAATGTGTCATGGAGCATTGTTATGACAGGGGTCTTGGAGCATTGTGATGACAAGGGCATGGAGCATTGTGATGAGAAGGCCAAGGAGAATATTGATGACATGCGCCATGGAGCTTCGTGATGACAAGGGCATAGAGCATTTTGATTACAGGTGTCTTGGAGCATTGAGATGAAAAGGGGCATGGAGCATTGTGATTACAGGGGTAATGGAGCATTGTGATGACAAGTGAATCGAGCATTGTTATGAAAAAGGCATAGATCCTATTCATGACAGGATTCAAGGAGCATTCCGAAGACAAGTGTCAGGGAGCATTGTGATGACAAGTGTATTGAGCATTGTGATGACAAAGGTCATGGAGCATTGAGATGACAAGGGCATGGAGTATTGTGATGACAGGCATCATGGAGCGTTGTGATGACAAGTGTTATGGAACATTGTGATCACACGGGTTTGGAGCATTGCGATGACAGAGTTCATGGATCATATTGATTTCAAGGAGCATGGATCTTTGTGATGACAAGGGCATGAAGCAATGTGATCCCAAGATACATGGAGGATTGTGATGACAATGGTAATGGAGGAATATGATGACAAGCGCATGGAGCATTGTGATGAAAAGGTCATGTAGTATTTTGCTGACAAAGGCATGGAGCATTGTGATGACAAGTGTCATGGACCACTGTGATGACAAACGTCATGGAGCATTGTGATTACAGGGGTCATGGAGCATTGGGATGACACGGCCAAGGATCATTGTGTTGACAAGTGTTATGGAGAATTTTGATGACAAGAGTCCCGGATCATTGTGTTGTCAGGGGTCATGGAGCATTTTGATGACAGTGGTCATTTAGCATTGGGATGACAAGAGTCATGGAGCATTGTGATCATAAGGTCATGGAGCATTGGGCTGAAAATGTTCATGGAGTATTGTGATGAGAGGTGTCATGGAGCATTGTGATGACAAGGGAATGGAGCATTGTGATGACAATTTCCTGGAGCATTAAAAGAGAAGACAATGGAGCCATTTGATGACAAGTCTCATACAGCATTCTCACGAAAAGCGGCATGGAGCATTGTGATTACTGTGGTCTTGGAGCATTGTGATGAACAGGGTATGGAGCATTGTGATGAAAAAGGCATGGAGCCTTGTCATGACAGTGTTCCAAGAGCATATTGAAGTCAAGTGTCAGGGACCATTGTGATGATAAGTGAATTGAGCATGGTGATGCCAAAGCTCATGGAGCATTGTGATGAGAAGACCATGGATAATTTTGATGACGAGCGTCATGGGGCATTCTGAGGTCAAATGTTATGGAACATTGTGATCACAAGGGATTGGAGCCTTGTGATGACAGAGGTCATGGAGCATTTTGAGTTCATTCTGATGACAATAGCATGAAGCACTATGATGATGGGCATGGTGCATTGTGATGACAGTGTTCATGGAGAATTGAGATGAAAAGGGGCATGGAACATTGTAGTTACAAGGGTCTTGGAGCTTTGTGAAGAGAAGGGCATGCAGCATTGTGATGAGAAGGCCATGGAGGATTCTGATGACATGCGTCATGGAGCTTTGTGATGACATGGGCATGGAGCATTGTGATGAGAAGACCATAGATAATGGTGATGACAAGCTTCATGGGGCGTTGTGATGAAAAGTGCTATGGAACATTGTGATCCCAAGGGTTTAGAGCATTGTGATGGCAGATGTCTTGGAGCATTTTGATTTCATTTTGATTACAATAGCGTGAAGCAATATGATGATGGGCATGTTGCATTGTGATGACAAGGTTCATGGAGCATTGAGATGAAAAGGGGCATGGAGCATTGTGTTTACAGGGGATAGGAGCATTGTGATGACAACAGCATGGAGCATTGTGATGAAAAGTGCTTGGAGCCTTTTCTTGACATGTTTCAAGGAGCATTCAGATGACGGGGGTCAGGGAGCATTGTGATTACAAAGATCATGGAGCACTATGATGACAGGTGTCATGGAGCATTGTGATGAGAAGGTCATGAGCATTGGGCTGAAAATATTCATGGATTATTGTGGTGACAGGGTTCGCGGATCCTTTTGATGGCAAGGAATGGAGCATTGTGATGACAAGGTCCTGGAGCATTGTGATGAGAAGACCATGGAGCCTTGTTATGACAAGTCTGATGGATCATTCTGATGAAAAGGGGCATGGGACATTGTGATTACAGGGCCCTGGATCATTGTAATGACAAGAGCAAGGAGCTTTGTGATGAGATGGCCATGGAGCATTCTCATGATTTGTGTCATGGTATTTTGTGATGACAAGGGCATGGAGCATTGTGATTGCAGGCGTCTTGGAGCATTGTGATGACAAGGGTCATGGAGCCTTGTGAGGAGAAGGCCGTGGGACATTATGATGGCAGGGGTCATGGAGCATTGTTATGACGTGGGTAATGGAACATTGTGATGAAAAGGGCACGGAACATAGGTCTATAAAATTTCATGGATTATTGTGATGACAGTGGTTATGGAGCATTGTGATGACAAGGGCTCGGAACACTGTGATACATGGGTCATGGAGGATTGTAATGACATGGGCATGGAGCATTGTGATGAGAAGGGCATCGAGAATTGTGATGACAAGCGTCATGGAGCTTTGTGATGACAAGGACATGGAGCAATATGATGAGACGTTTCAGGGAGCATTGTGATGACAATGGCATGGAGCATTGTGATGACAAGGGTCATGGAGCTGTGTGATAACAAATGTCATGGAGCAGTTTGATGACAAGGGCATGGTGCATTGTGATGAGAAGGGCAGGGAACATTGTGATGACAGGTGATATGGAACATTGTGATGTCAGGGCTCATGGAGCATTGTGATGATATGGGCATGTAGCCTGGTGATGACAGGTGTCATGGAAGAGTGTGAGATGCCAAGTGTTTTGAGCATTGTGATGACAAACATCGTGGATCATTGAGATGACAAGGGCATGGAGTAGTGTGATGACAGGCATCATGGAGCATTGTGATGATTGTGTTATGGAACATTGTGATCACAAGCGTTTGGAGCATAGTGATGACAGAGGTCATGGATCATTTTGATTTCAAGGAGCATGGAACATTGTGATGACAAGGGCATGAAGCAATGTGATCCCAAGTTTCAGGGAGGATTGTTATGACAATGGTAATGGAGTATTGTGATGAGAATCACATGGAGCACCGTGATGACAAGTTCATGTAGCATTTTGTTGACAAAGGCATGGAGCATTGAGATGACAAGTGTCATGGAACATTGTGATAACAGGGGTCATGGAGCATTAGGATGACAAGAGCATGGACCATTTTGATGAGAAGAGTCATGGAGCATTTTGATGACAAGAGCCACAGATCATTGTGTTGTCAGGGGTCATTGAGCGTTGTGATGACAGTGGTCATGGAGGATTGGGCTGAAAATGTTCTTGGAGCATTGTGAACACAAGGGAATGGAGCATTGTGGTGACAATATCATGGAGCATTGTGATGAGATGACCATGGAGTCTTTTGATGACAAGTCTCATGGTGCAAGCTGATGGAAAGGGGCATGGAGCATTGTGATTACAGTTGTCTTGGAGCATTGTGATGACAAGAGCATGGAGCATTGTGATGAGAAGTCCATGGAACATTCTGATGACCTGCATCATGGAGCTTTGTGATGACAATGTCAAGATGCATTGTGATTACAGGGGTCTTGGAGCCTTGTGTTGAAAAGGGCATGGATCATTGTGATGACAAAGGCATGGAGCCTTGTCATGACAGGGTTCAAGGAGCATACTGACGACAAGTGTCAGGGAGCATTGTGATGACAAGTGTCATGGAGCACTGTGATGACAAGCGTCATGGAGCCTTGTGATAACCGGTGTGTTGGAGCATTGTGATGAAAAGTGAATGCATCATTGTGATGAAAAAGGCATGGTGCCTTGTCATGATAGGGTTCAAGGAGCACCCTGACGAGAAGTGTCAGGGAGCATTGTGATGAAAAGTGTATTGAGCATTGTGATGACAAAGGTCATGGAGCATTTTGATGAGAAGTCCATGGATAATTGGGATGACGAGCGTCATGGGCTGTTGTGATGACAAGTGTTATGGAACATTGTGATCACAAGGTTTTGAGGCATAGTGATGACAGAGGTCATGGAGCATTTTGATTTCATTGTGATGACAAAATTATGAAGCATTATGATGAATGGCATGGTGCATTGTGATGATAGCGTTCATGGAGCACTGAGATGCAAAGTGTCATGGAGCATTGTTATGACAGGGGTCTTGGAGCATTGTGATGACAAGGGCATGGAGCATTGTGATGAGAAGGCCAAGGAGAATACTGATGACATGCGTCATGTAGCTTCGTGATGACAGGGGCATAGAGCCTTTTGATTACAAGGGTCTTGGAACATTGAGATGAAAAGTGGGATGGAGCATTGTGATTACAGAGGTAATGGAGCATTGTGATGACAAGTGAATCGAGCATTGTGATGAAAAAGGCATGGATCCTATTCATGACAGGATTCAAGGAGCATTCCGAAGACAAGTGTCAGGGAGCATTGTGATGACAAGTGTATTGAGCATTGTGATGACAAAGGTCATGGAGCATTGAGATGACAAGGGCATGGAGTATTGTGATGACAGGCATCATGGAGTGTTGTGATGACAAGACTTATGGAACATTGTGATCACACGGGTTTGGAGCATTGCGATGACAGAGTTCATGGATCATATTGATTTCAAGGAGCATGGATCTTTGTGATGACAAGGGCATGAAGCAATGTGATCCCAAGATGCATGGAGGATTGTGATGACAATGGTAATGGAGGAATGTGATGACAAGCGCATGGAGCATTGTGATGAAAAGGTCATGTAGCGTTTTGCTGACAAAGGCATGGAGCATTGTGATGACAAGTGTCATGGAGCACTGTGATGACAAACGTCACGTAGCATTGTGATTACAGGGGTCATGGAGCAATGGGATGACACGGCCCAGGATCATTGTGTTGACAAGTGTTATGGAGAATTTTGATGACAAGAGTCCCGGATCATTGTGTTGTCAGGCGTCATGGATCGTTGTGATGACAGTGGTCATGGAGCATTTGGATGACAAGTGTCATGGAGCATTGTGATCATAAGGTCATGGAGCATTGGGCTGAATATGTTCATGGAGTATTGTGATGAGAGTTGTCATGGAGCATTGTGATGACAAGGGAATGGAGCATTGTGATGACAATGTCCTGGAGCATTTAATGAGAAGACCATGGAGCCATGTGATAACAAGTCTCATAGAGCATTCTCACGAAAAGCAGCATTGAGCACTGTAATTACTATGGTCTTGGAGCATTGTGATGAACAGGGCATGGAGCATTGTGATGAAAAAGGCATGGAGCCATGTCAAGACAGTGTTCCAAGAGGATACTGACATCAAGTGTCAGGGACCATTGTGATGATAAGTGAATTGAGCATTGTGATGCCAAAGGTCATAGAGCATTGTGATGAGAAGACCATGGATAAATTTGATGACGAGCATCATGGGGTGTTGTGAGGTCAAGTGTTATGGAACATTGTGATCACAAGGGAGTGGAGCCTTGTGATGACAGAGGTCATGGAGCATTTTGAGTTCATTCTGATGACAATAGCATGAAGCACTATGATGATGGGCATGGTGTATTGTGATGACAGTGTTCATGGAGAATTGAGATGAAAAGGGGCATGGAGCATTGTAGTTACAAGGGTCTTGGAGCTTTGTGATTAGAAGGGCATGCAGCATTGTGATGAGAAGGCCATGAAGGATTCTGATGACATGCCTCATGGAGCTTTGTGATGACAAGGGCATGGAGCATTGTGATGAGAAGACCATGGATAATGGTGATGACGAGCTTCATGTGGCGTTGTGATCAAAAGTGTTATGGAACATTGTGATCCCAAGGGTTTAGAGCATTGTGATGGCTGATGTCTTGGAGCATTTTGATTTCATTTTGATTACAATAGCGTGAAGCAATATGATGATGGGCGTGTTGCATTGTGATGACAAGGTTCATGGAGCATTGAGATGAAAAGAGGCATGGAGCATTGTGATGAAAGGGGTCTAGGAGCTTTGTGATGACAGAGGTCATGGATCATTTTGATTTCCTTGTGATGACAATAGCCTGAAGCTTTATGATGATGGGCATGGTCCATTGTGATGACAGGTGTAATGGAGCATTGAGATGAAAGGGACATGGAGCATTGTGATGAGAAGACCATGGATAATGGTGATGACGAGCGTCATGGGGCGTTGTGATGAAAAGTGTTATGGAACATTGGGATCCCAAGGATTTAGAGCATTGTGATGGCAGATGTCATGGAGCATATTTAATTCATTTTGATTACAATAGCGTGAAGCAATATGATGATGGGCATGTTGCATTGTGATGATAGGGTTCATGGAGCATTTAGATGAAAAGTGGCATGGAGCATTGTGATTACAGGGTTCTTGGAACATTGTGATGACAAGGGCATGGAGCATTGTGATGCCAAAGGTCATGGACCTTTGTGATGACAAATGACATGTAGCATTTTGATGACAAGGGCATGGTGCATTGCGATGAGTAGGACAGAGAGCAATGTGATGAGAGGGTCATGGAGCAGTTGGATGAAAAGTTTCCTGGAACATTTTGATGACATGGGTTATGGATCATTGTGATGTCAATGGTCACCGAGCATTGTGATGAAAAGTGTCATGGTGCATATTGATAACAGGGGTTATAGTACATTGTGATGTCAGGGGTCATGGAGCAGTGTGATGATAAGGGCATGTAGCATTGTGATGACAGGGGTCATGGACCATTGTGATGACATGGTTGAGGGAGTATTGTGATGACTAGTGATGGAACATTGTGATATCAGTGGTGAGAGAGCATTTTGATGAGAATTGCATGGAGAAATTTGATGAAAATGTTTATGGAGCATTGTGATGACAAGCTTGTGGAGAATTGTGATGACAAGTGCATGGCATATTGTGATGACATGTGTCATGGAGCATTGTGCTGACAAGCACATGGAGCATTTTGGTGAACAATGGCATGGAGCATTGTGATGACAGAGGCTGACGAATTGGTCTGACAAGTATCATGGATTATTGTGATGACAGTGGGCATGGCGAATTGTGATGACAAGGGCATGGAGCATTGTGAGGACAAGTTTGTGGAGTATTGTGAAGACAGGTGTCCGGGAGCATTGTGATGACATATGTTCTGGTCCATTGTGATGAGAATGCCATGGGTAATTGTGATGCCAAGTGTCATGGAGGATTGTGATGTCAAACGTAATGCAGCGTGTGATGATAAGGTCTTGGTGCATTGTGATGACAAGGGCCATTGAGAAGTTTGATGACAAGGTCGTGAAGCATTGTGATGACAAGCGCATGTACCTTGCTATGATAGAGGTCAAGGAGCATTGCGATTACAAATGCATGGAGAAGAGTGATGACAAGAGCATGTAGCATTGTGATGAGAAGTGTTTTGGAGCATTGTGATGACAAGGCCGTGGAGAATTGTGATGACAAGGGACATGGAGCATTGTGAGGACCAGGGCATGGAGCACTGTGATGACAAGAACGTGGAGCATTGTAATGAGAAGTCCATGGATAATAGTGATGACGAGTGTCATGGAGCACTGTAATGGCAAGGGGCATGGAGCATTGTGAGGACAGCTCTCATGGAGCATTGTGATGACAACTGTCATGGAGCTTTCTGATGACAAGCTTGTGGAGTATTGTGATGACAATGGCATGGAGCATTGTGATGGAAAGGGTATGGATCATTGTGATGAAAAAGGCATGGACCCTTTTCATGACAGGATTCAAGGAGCATTTCGAAGACAAGTGTCAGGGAGCATTGTGATGACAAAGGTCATGGAGCATTGAGATGACAAGGGCATGGAGTATTGTGATGACAGGCATCATGGAGCGTTGTGATGACAAGTATTATGGAACATTGTGATCACACGGGTTTGGAGCATTGCGATGACATTGTTCATGGATCATATTGATTTCAAGGAGCACGGATCTTTGTGATGACAAGGGCATGAAGCAATGTGATCCCATGATTCATGGAGGATTGTGATGACAAGGGTAATGGAGGAATATGATGACAAGCGCATGGAGCATTGTGATGAAAAGGTCATGTAACGTTTTGCTGACAAAGGCATGGAGCATTGTGATGACAAGTGTCATGGAGCACTGTGATGACAAACATCACGTAGCATTGTGATTACAGGGGTCATGGAGCATTGGGATGACACGGCCAAGGATCATTGTGTTGACAAGTGTTATGGAGAATTTTGATGACAAGAGTCCCGGATCATTGTGTTGTCAGGGGTCTTGGAGCGTTGTGATGACAGTGGTCATGGAGCATTGGGATGAAAAGGGTCATGGAGCATTGGGTTGAAAATGTTCATGGAGTATTGTGATGAGAGTTGTCATGGAGCATTGTTATGACGGGTGTAATGGAACATTGTGATGAAAAGGGCACGGAACATAGGTCTATAAAATTTCATGGATTATTGGGATGACAGTGGGTATGGAGCATTGTGATGACAAGGGCTCGGAACACTGTGATACATGGGTCATGGAGGATTGTAATGACATGGGAATGGAGCATTGTGATGAGAAGGGGATCGAGAATTGTGATGACAAGCGTCATGGAGCTTTGTGATGACAAGGACATGGAGCAATATGATGAGACGTTTCAGGGAGCATTGTGATGACAATGGCATGGAGCATTGTGATGCAAAGGGTCATGGAGCTGTGTGATAACAAATGTCATGGAGGAGTTTGATGACAAGTGCATGGTGCATTGTGATGAGAAGGGCAGGGAGCATTGTGATGACAGGTGTTATGGAACATTGTGATGTCAGGGCTCATGGAGCATTGTGATATGGGCATGGAGCATGGTGATGACAGGTGTCTTGGAACAGTGTGAGATGCCAAGTGTTTTGAACATTGTGATGACAAACATCTTGGATCATTGAGATGACAAGGGCATGGAGTAGTGTGATGACAGGCATCATGGAGCATTGTGATGAGTGTGTTAAGGAACATTGTGATCACAAGGGTTTGGAGCATAGTGATGACAGAGGTCATGGATCATGTTGATTTCAAGGAGCATGGAACATTGTGATGACAAGGGCATGAAGCAATGTGATCCCAAGTTTCAGGGAGGATTGTTATGACAATGGTAATGGAGTATTGGGATGAGAATCACAAGGAGCACCGTGATGACAAGGTCATGTAGCATTTTGCTGACAAAAGCATGGAGCATTGTGATGACAAATGTCATGGAACATTGTGATAACAGAGGTCATAGAGCATTAGGATGACAAGAGCATGGACCATTTTGATGAGAAGAGTCATGGAGCATTTTGATGACAAGAGCCAAAGATCATTGTGTTGTCAGGGGTCATTGAGTGTTGTGATGACAGTGGACATGGAGGATTGGGCTGAAAATGTTCTTGGAGCATTGCGAATACAAGGGAATTGAGTATTGTGTTAACAATATCGTGGAGCATTGTGATGAGATGACCATGGAGTCTTTTGATGATAAGTCTCATGGAGCAAGCTGATGGAAAGGGGCATGGAGCATTGTGATTACAGTTGTCTTGGTGCATTGTGATGACAAGAGCATGGAGCATTGTGATGAGAAGTCCATGGAACATTTTGATGACCTGCATCATGGAGCTTTGTGATGACAATGTCAAGAGGCATTGTGATTACAGGGCTCTTGGAGCCTTGTGATGAAAAGGGCATGGATCATTGTGATGACAAAGGCATGGAGCCTTGTCATGACAGGGTTCAAGGAACATACTGACGACAAGTGTCAGGGAGCATTGTGATGAGAAGTGTCATGGAGCACTGTGATGACAAGCGTCATGGAGCCTTGTGATAACCGGGATCTTGGAGCATTGTGATGAAAAGTGAATGCATCATAGTGATGAAAAAGGCACGGTGCCTTGTCATGACAGAGTTCAAGGAGCACCCTGACGACAAGTGTCAGGGAGCATTGTGATTAAAAGTGTATTGAGCATTGTGATGACAAAGGTCATGGAGCATTGTGATGAGAAGTCCATGGATAATTGGGATGACGAGCGTCATGGGGCGTTGTGATGACAAGTGTTATGAAACATTGTGATCACAAACATTGTGATCACAGAGGTCATGGAGCATTTTGATTTCATTGTGAAGAGAAAATCATGAAGCATTATGATGAATGGCATGGTGCATTGTGATGATAGCGTTCATGGAGCACTGAGATGAAATGTGTCATGGAGCATTGTTATGACAGGGGTCTTGGAGCATTGTGATGACAAGGGCATGGAGCATTGTGATGAGAAGGCCAAGGAGAATATTGATGACATGCGCCATGGAGCTTCGTGATGACAAGGGCATAGAGCATTTTGATTACAGGTGTCTTGGAGCATTGAGATGAAAAGGGGCATGGAGCATTGTGATTACAGGGGTAATGGAGCATTGTGATGACAAGTGAATCGAGCATTGTTATGAAAAAGGCATAGATCCTATTCATGACAGGATTCAAGGAGCATTCCGAAGACAAGTGTCAGGGAGCATTGTGATGACAAGTGTATTGAGCATTGTGATGACAAAGGTCATGGAGCATTGAGATGACAAGGGCATGGATTATTGTGATGACAGGCATCATGGAGCGTTGTGATGACAAGTGTTATGGAACATTGTGATCACACGGGTTTGGAGCATTGCGATGACAGAGTTCATGGATCATATTGATTTCAAGGAGCATGGATCTTTGTGATGACAAGGGCATGAAGCAATGTGATCCCAAGATACATGGAGGATTGTGATGACAATGGTAATGGAGGAATATGATGACAAGCGCATGGAGCATTGTGATGAAAAGGTCATGTAGTATTTTGCTGACAAAGGCATGGAGCATTGTGATGACAAGTGTCATGGAGCACTGTGATGACAAACGTCATGGAGCATTGTGATTACAGGGGTCATGGAGCATTGGGATGACACGGCCAAGGATCATTGTGTTGACAAGTGTTATGGAGAATTTTGATGACAAGAGTCCCGGATCATTGTGTTGTCAGGGGTCATGGAGCGTTGTGATGACAGTGGTCATGGAGCATTGGGATGAAAAGGGTCATGGAGCATTGGGTTGAAAATGTTCATGGAGTATTGTGATGAGAGTTGTCATGGAGCATTGTTATGACGGGTGTAATGGAACATTGTGATGAAAAGGGCACGGAACATAGGTCTATAAAATTTCATGGATTATTGGGATGACAGTGGGTATGGAGCATTGTGATGACAAGGGCTCGGAACACTGTGATACATGGGTCATGGAGGATTGTAATGACATGGGATTGGAGCATTGTGATGAGAAGGGGATCGAGAATTGTGATGACAAGCGTCATGGAGCTTTGTGATGACAAGGACATGGAGCAATATGATGAGACGTTTCAGGGAGCATTGTGATGACAATGGCATGGAGCATTGTGATGCCAAGGGTCATGGAGCTGTGTGATAACAAATGTCATGGAGGAGTTTGATGACAAGGGCATGGTGCATTGTGATGAGAAGGGCAGGGAGCATTGTGATGACAGGTGTTATGGAACATTGTGATGTCAGGGCTCATGGAGCATTGTGATATGGGCATGGAGCATGGTGATGACAGGTGTCTTGGAACAGTGTGAGATGCCAAGTGTTTTGAACATTGTGATGACAAACATCTTGGATCATTGAGATGACAAGGGCATGGAGTAGTGTGATGACAGGCATCATGGAGCATTGTGATGAGTGTGTTAAGGAACATTGTGATCACAAGGGTTTGGAGCATAGTGATGACAGAGGTCATGGATCATGTTGATTTCAAGGAGCATGGAACATTGTGATGACAAGGGCATGAAGCAATGTGATCCCAAGTTTCAGGGAGGATTGTTATGACAATGGTAATGGAGTATTGGGATGAGAATCACATGGAGCACCGTGATGACAAGGTCATGTAGCATTTTGCTGACAAAAGCATGGAGCATTGTGATGACAAATGTCATGGAACATTGTGATAACAGAGGTCATAGACCATTAGGATGACAAGAGCATGGACCATTTTAATGAGAAGAGTCATGGAGCATTTTGATGACAAGAGCCAAAGATCATTGTGTTGTCAGGGGTCATTGAGTGTTGTGATGACAGTGGACATGGAGGATTGGGCTGAAAATGTTCTTGGAGCATTGCGAATACAAGGGAATTGAGTATTGTGTTAACAATATCGTGGAGCATTGTGATGAGATGACCATGGAGTCTTTTGATGATAAGTCTCATGGAGCAAGCTGATGGAAAGGGGCATGGAGCATTGTGATTACAGTTGTCTTGGTGCATTGTGATGACAAGAGCATGAAGCATTGTGATGAGAAGTCCATGGAACATTTTGATGACCTGCATCATGGAGCTTTGTGATGACAATGTCAAGAGGCATTGTGATTACAGGGCTCTTGGAGCCTTGTGATGAAAAGGGCATGGATCATTGTGATGACAAAGGCATGGAGCCTTGTCATGACAGGGTTCAAGGAGCATACTGACGACAAGTGTCAGGGAGCATTGTGATGAGAAGTGTCATGGAGCACTGTGATGACAAGCGTCATGGAGCCTTGTGATAACCGGGATCTTGGAGCATTGTGATGAAAAGTGAATGCATCATAGTGATGAAAATGTCACGGTGCCTTGTCATGACAGAGTTCAAGGAGCACCCTGACGACAAGTGTCAGGGAGCATTGTGATTAAAAGTGTATTGAGCATTGTGATGACAAAGGTCATGGAGCATTGTGATGAGAAGTCCATGGATAATTGGGATGACGAGCGTCATGGGGCGTTGTGATGACAAGTGTTATGAAACATTGTGATCACAAGCATTGTGATGACAGAGGTCATGGAGCATTTTGATTTCATTGTGAAGAGAAAATCATGAAGCATTATGATGAATGGCATGGTGCATTGTGATGATAGCGTTCATGGAGCACTGAGATGAAATGTGTCATGGAGCATTGTTATGACAGGGGTCTTGGAGCATTGTGATGACAAGGGCATGGAGCATTGTGATGAGAAGGCCAAGGAGAATATTGATGACATGCGCCATGGAGCTTCGTGATGACAAGGGCATAGAGCATTTTGATTACAGGTGTCTTGGAGCATTGAGATGAAAAGGGGCATGGAGCATTGTGATTACAGGGGTAATGGAGCATTGTGATGACAAGTGAATCGAGCATTGTTATGAAAAAGGCATAGATCCTATTCATGACAGGATTCAAGGAGCATTCCGAAGACAAGTGTCAGGGAGCATTGTGATGACAAGTGTATTGAGCATTGTGATGACAAAGGTCATGGAGCATTGAGATGACAAGGGCATGGAGTATTGTGATGACAGGCATCATGGAGCGTTGTGATGACAAGTGTTATGGAACATTGTGATCACACGGTTTGGAGCATTGCGATGACAGAGTTCATGGATCATATTGATTTCAAGGACCATGGATCTTTGTGATGACAAGGGCATGAAGCAATGTGATCCCAAGATACATGGAGGATTGTGATGACAATGGTAATGGAGGAATATGATGACAAGCGCATGGAGCATTGTGATGAAAAGGTCATGTAGTATTTTGCTGACAAAGGCATGGAGCATTGTGATGACAAGTGTCATGGACCACTGTGATGACAAACGTCATGGAGCATTGTGATTACAGGGGTCATGGAGCATTGGGATGACACGGCCAAGGATCATTGTGTTGACAAGTGCTATGGAGAATTTTGATGACAAGAGTCCCGGATCATTGTGTTGTCAGGGGTCATGGAGCATTTTGATGACAGTGGTCATTTAGCATTGGGATGACAATAGTCATGGAGCATTGTGATCATAAGGTCATGGAGCATTGGGCTGAAAATGTTCATGGAGTATTGTGATGAGAGGTGTCATGGAACATTGTGATGACAAGGGAATGGAGCATTGTGATGACAATTTCCTGGAGCATTTAATGAGAAGACAATGGAGCCATTTGATGACAAGTCTCATACAGCATTCTCACGAAAAGCGGCATGGAGCATTGTGATTACTGTGGTCTTGGAGCATTGTGATGAACAGGGTATGGAGCATTGTGATGAAAAAGGCATGGAGCCTTGTCATGACAGGGTTCCAAGAGCATATTGAAGTCAAGTGTCAGGGACCATTGTGATGATAAGTGAATTGAGCATGGTGATGCCAAAGCTCATGGAGCATTGTGATGAGAAGACCATGGATAATTTTGATGACGAGCGTCATGGGGCATTGTGAGGTCAAATGTTATGGAACATTGTGATCACAAGGGATTGGAGCCTTGTGATGACAGAGGTCATGGAGCATTTTGAGTTCATTCTGATGACAATAGCATGAAGCACTATGATGATGGGCATGGTGCATTGTGATGACAGTGTTCATGGAGAATTGAGATGAAAAGGGGCATGGAACATTGTAGTTACAAGGGTCTTGGAGCTTTGTGAAGAGAAGGGCATGCAGCATTGTGATGAGAAGGCCATGGAGGATTCTGATGACATGCGTCATGGAGCTTTGTGATGACAAGGGCATGGAGGATTGTGATGAGAAGACCATGGATAATGGTGATGACGAGCTTCATGGGGCGTTGTGATGAAAAGTTTTATGGAACATTGTGATCCCAAGGGTTTAGAACATTGTGATGGCTGATGTCTTGGAGCATTTTGATTTCATTTTGATTACAATAGCGTGAAGCAATATGATGATGGGCGTGTTGCATTGTGATGACAAGGTTCATGGAGCATTGAGATGAAAAGAGGCATGGAGCATTGTGATGAAAGGGGTCTAGGAGCTTTGTGATGACAGAGGTCATGGATCATTTTGATTTCCTTGTGATGACAATAGCCTGAAGCTTTATGATGATGGGCATGGTCCATTGTGATGACAGGTGTAATGGAGCATTGAGATGAAAGGGACATGGAGCATTGTGATGAGAAGACCATGGATAATGGTGATGACGAGCGTCATGGGGCGTTGTGATGAAAAGTGTTATGGAACATTGGGATCCCAAGGATTTAGAGCATTGTGATGGCAGATGTCATGGAGCATATTTAATTCATTTTGATTACAATAGCGTGAAGCAATATGATGATGGGCATGTTGCATTGTGAGGATAGGGTTCATGGAGCATTTAGATGAAAAGTGGCATGGAGCATTGTGATTACAGGGTTCTTGGAACATTGTGATGTCAAGGGCATGGAGCATTGTGATGCCAAAGGTCATGGACCTTTGTGATGACAAATGTCATGTAGCATTTTGATGACAAGGGCATGGTGCATTGCGATGAGTAGGACAGAGAGCAATGTGATGAGAGGGTCATGGAGCAGTTGGATGAAAAGTTTCCTGGAACATTTTGATGACAGGGGTTATGGATCATTGTGATGTCAAGGGTCACCGAGCATTGTGATGAAAAGGGTCATGGTGCATATTGATAACAGGGGTTATAGTACATTGTGATGTCAGGGGTCATGGAGCAGTGTGATGATAAGGGCATGTAGCATTGTGATGACAGGGGTCATGGAACATTGTGATGACATGGTTGAGGGAGTATTGGGATGACTAGTGATGGAACATTGTGATATCAGTGGTGAGAGAGCATTTTGATGAGAATTGCATGGAGAAATTTGATGAAAAGGTTTATGGAGCATTGTGATGACAAGCTTGTGGAGAATTGTGATGACAAGTGCATGGCATATTGTGATGGCATGTGTCAAGGAGCATTGTGCTGACAAGCACATGGAGCATTTTGGTGAACAATGGCATGGAGCATTGTGATGACAGAGGCATGACGAATTGGTCTGACAAGTATCATAGATTAGTGTGATGACAGTGGGCATGGCGAATTGTGATGACAAGGGCATGGAGCATTGTGAGGACAAGTTTGTGGAGTATTGTGAAGACAGGTGTCCGGGAGCATTGTGATGACATATGTTCTGGTCCATTGTGATGAGAATGCCATGGGTAATTGTGATGCCAAGTGTCATGGAGGATTGTGATGTCAAACGTAATGCAGCGTGTGATGACAAGGTCTTGGTGCATTGTGATGACAAGGGCCATTGAGAAGTTTGATGACAAGGTCGTGAAGCATTGTGATGACAAGCGCATGTACCTTGCTATGACAGAGGTCAAGGAGCATTGCGATTACAAATGCATGGAGAAGAGTGATGACAAGAGCATGTAGCATTGTGATGAGAAGTGTTTTGGAGCATTGTGATGACAAGGCCGTGGAGAATTGTGATGACAAGGGACATGGAGCATTGTGAGGACCAGGGCATGGAGCACTGTGATGACAAGAACGTGGAGCATTGTAATGAGAAGTCCATGGATAATAGTGATGACGAGTGTCATGGAGCACTGTAATGGCAAGGGGCATGGAGCATTGTGAGGACAGCTCTCATGGAGCATTGTGATGACAACTGTCATGGAGCTTTCTGATGACAAGCTTGTGGAGTATTGTGATGACAATGGCATGGAGCATTGTGATGGAAAGGGTATGGATCATTGTGATGAAAAAGTCATGGACCCTTTTCATGACAGGATTCAAGGAGCATTTCGATGACAAGTGTCAGGGAGCATTGTGATGACAAAGGTCATGGAGCATTGAGATGACAAGGGCATGGAGTATTGTGATGACAGGCATCATGGAGCGTTGTGATGACAAGTATTATGGAACATTGTGATCACACGGGTTTGGAGCATTGCAATGACATTGTTCATGGATCATATTCATTTCAAGGAGCACGGATCTTTGTGATGACAAGGGCATGAAGCAATGTGATCCCATGATTCATGGAGGATTGTGATGACAATGGTAATGGAGGAATATGATGACAAGCGCATTGAGCATTGTGATGAAAAGGTCATGTAACGTTTTGCTGACAAAGGCATGGAGCATTGTGATGACAAGTGTCATGGAGCACTGTGATGACAAACGTCACGTAGCATTGTGATTACAGGGGTCATGGAGCATTGGGATGACACGGCCAAGGATCATTGTGTTGACAAGTGCTATGGAGAATTTTGATGACAAGAGTCCCGGATCATTGTGTTGTCAGGGGTCATGGAGCGTTGAGATGACAGTGGTCATGGAGCATTGGGATGAAAAAGGTCATGGAGCATTGGGCTGAAAATGTTCATGGAGTATTGTGATGAGAGGTGTCATGGAGCATTGTGATGACAAGAAAATGGAGCATGGTGATGACAAGGTCTTGGAGCATTGTGATGAGTTGACCATGGAGACTTGTGATGACAAATATCATGGAGCCTTCTGAAGAAAAGGGGCATGGAGCATTGTGATTACGAGGGTCTTGGAGCATTGTGATGACAAGGGCATGGAGCATTGTGATGACAAGAGCATGGAGCATTGTGGTGAGAGGGCCAAGGAGCATTCTGACGACATGTGTCATGGAGCTTTGTGATGACAAGGGCATGGGGCATTGTAATTGCAGGCGTCTTGGAGCATTGAGATGACAAGTGTCACGGAGCCTTGTGATGACAAGGCCGTGGAACATTGTGATGACCGATGTCATGGAGCATTGTTATGACAGGGGTAATGGAGCATTGTGATAACAAGGGCATAGAGCATTGGTCTGAGAAGTTTCATGGATTATTGTGATGAGAGTGTGCATGCAGCATTGTGATGACAAGGGCATGGAACATTGTGATACATGGGTCATGGAGGAATGTAATGACAAGGGCATGGAGCATTGTGATGAGAAGGGCATGGAACATAGTGATGACAAGCGTCATGGAGCTTTGTGATGACAGGGGCATGGAGCAATGTGATGAGAGGGTTCATGGAGCAGTGTGATGACAGTGGCATGGAGCACTGTGGTGCCAAGGGTCATGGAGAATTGTGATGACAAAGGTCATGAAGCATACTGAGGTCAAGGGCATGGTACATTGTGATGAGAAGGGCAGGGAGCATTATGATGACAAGGTCATGTAGCATTTTGATGACAAAGGCATGGAGCATCGTGATGACAAGTGTCATGGAGCAGTGTGATGACAGGCGTCACGGTTCATTGTGATTACAGGTTTCATGGAGCATTGGGATGACAATGGTCATGGAGAATTTTGATGAGAAGCGTCCCAGATCATTGTTTTGTCAGGGGTCATGGAGGGTTGAGATGACAGTACTCATGCAGCATTGTGAGGACAGGGGTCATGGAGCATTGTGAAGATAAGGGGCATGGAGCTTTGTGATTACAGGGGTCTTGGAGCATTGTGAAGACAAGGGCATGGATCATTGTGATGAGAATATCATGGAGTATTGTGAAGGCATGTGTCAAGGAGCATTGTGATGACGTATGTGAGGGTCCATTGTGATGACAATGGCATGGAGCATTGTGATGACAAGGACATGGACCATTGTGATGCCAAGGGCCATTGAAAATTTTGAAGAAAATGTCGTGAAGCTATGTGATGACAAGCACATGGAGCTTGCTATGTAAAGGGTCATTGAGCATTGCGATGACAAGTGCATGGAGAATTGTGATCACACGATCATATAACATTATGATGAGAAGTGTTATGGAACATAGTGATGGCAGGGACGTGGAGAATTGTGATGACAATGCACATAGAGCATTGGGATGACCAGGACATGGAGCATTGTGATGGCAGGACCGTGGAGCATTGCGATGAGAAAACCATGGATAATTGTGATGACGAGTGTCTTGGAGCACTGTAATGACAAGGGGCATGTAGCATTGTGATGACAAGTGTAATGGAGCATTCTGATCACCATCTTGTGGAGTATTGTGATGACAATGGCATGGAGCATTGTGATGAAAAGGGCATGGAGCATTGTGTTGAAAACTGCATGGAGCCTTTTCATGACAGGTTTCAATGAGCATTCTGACGATAAGTGTCAGGGAGCATTGTGATGACAAGTTTATTGAACATTGTGATGCCAAAGTCATGAAGCATTGTGATGACAATGGCATGGAGCATTGTGATGCAAAGTGCTATGGAGCATTGTGATCACATGTGTTGGTAGCATTGTGATGACAGAGGTCATGGAGCACAGTGATTACAAGGACCATGGAGCATTGTGATGACAAGTGTATGGGGCAATGTGATCCCAAGTTTCATGGAGGATTGTGATGACAAGCGCATGGAGCATTGTGATGGCAAGTTCATGTAGGATTTTCCTGACAAAGGCATGGAGCATGGTGATTACAGTGGTCATTGAGCATTGGGATAACAAGGGTATGGAGCATTGGGCTTAAAATATTCATGGAGTATTGTGATGACAGGTTTCATGGAGCATATTGATGAAAAGGGAAAGGAACATTGTGATGACAAGATCCTGCAGCATTATGATGAGTAGACCAGGAGCCTTGTGATGACAAGTCTCATGGAGCATTCTGATGAAAAGGGGCATGGAGCATTGTGATTACAGGGCTCTTGGAGCATTGTGATGACAAAGGCATGGAGCATTGTGATGAGAAGTCCATGGAGCATTCTGATGACATGCGTCATGGAGTTTTGTGATGACAGGGGCATGGAGCATTGTGATTACAGGGTTCTTGGAGCCTTGTGATGAAAAGGGCATGGATCATTGTGATGAAAAAGGCATGGAGCCATGTCATGACTGGGTTCAAGGAGCATAGTGATGACAAGGGTCCGGGAGCGTTGTGATGACAACTGTATTGAGCATTAGATGACAAAGGTCAGGAGCATTGTGATGATAAAACCATGGATAATTGTGATGACGAGCGTCATAGGGCATTGTGATGACAAGTGTTATGGAACATTGTGATCACAAGGGTTTGGAGCATTGTGATGACAGAGGTCATGGAGTCTTTTGATTTCAAGAAGCGTGGAGCATCGTGATGACAAGGGCATGAAGCAATGTGGTCCCAAGTTTTATGGAGGATTGGGATGACAATGGTAAGGGAAGATTGTGAAGACAAGCGCATGGAGCATTGTGATAACAAAGTCATGTAGCATTTTGCTGACAAAGGCATGGAGCATTGTGGGGAAAATATTCAGGGAGTAATGTGATGACAGGTGTCATAGAGCATTGTGGTGATAAGGGAATGGAGCACTGTGATGACAAGGTTCTGGAGCATTGTTATGAGAAGACCATTGAGCCTTGTGATGACAAATCTCATGGAGCATTCTGATGATAATGGACATGGAACACTGTGATTACAAGGGTCTTGGAGTATTGTGATGACAAGGGCATGGAGCATTGTGATGAGAAGCCCATGGAGCTTTCTGATGACATGCATCATGGACTTTGTGATGACAAGGGCATGGAGCATTGTGATGAAAAAGGCATGGAGCCTTGTCATGACAGGTTTCAAGGAGCATACTGACGTCAAGTTTCAGGGTGCATTGTGATGACAAGTGTATTGAGCATTGTGATGACAAAGGTCATGGAGCATTTTGATGAGAAGACCATGGATAATTGGGATGATGAGCTTCATTGGGCGTTTTGATGACAAGTGTTATAGAACATTGTGATCAGAAGCGTTTGGAGCATTCTGATGAGAGAGGTCATGGAGCATTTGGATTTCATTGTGATGACAATAGCAAGAAGCATTATGATGATGTTCATGGTGCATTGTGATGAAAGGGTCCATGGAGTATTGAGATGAAAAGGGGCATGGAGCATTGTGATTACAGGGGTCTTGGATGGTGATGACATGGGCATGGAGCATTGTGATGAGAAGGCCATGGAGGATTCTGATGACATGCGTCATGGAGCTTTGTGATGACAAGAACACGGAGCATTTTGATGACAAGGGAATAGGGCATTGTGATGACAAGGACGTTGAGAATTGTTATGACAATGGACATGGAGCATTGGGATGATCAGGGCATGGAGCTTTGTGATGGCAAGACCGTGGAGCATTGTGATGCGAGGACCTTGGATAATTGTGATGACGAGTGTCTTGGAGTAGTGTAATGACAAGGGGCATGGAGCATTGTGAGGACAGGGGTCATTTAGCATTGTGATGACAAGCGTCATGGAGCATTCTGATGACCATCTTGTGGAGTATTGTGATGACAATGGCATGGAGCATTGTGATGGAAAGAGCAAGGAGCATTGTGAAGAGAAGTCCACAGATAATGGTGAAGAGGAGCGTCATGGGGCGTTGTGATGACAAGTGTCATGGAACATTGTGATCACAAGGGTTTGAAGCATTGTGATGCCAGAGGTCATGGTGCATTTTGATTTCATTGTGATGACAATAGCATGAAGCATTATGATGATGGGGATGGTGCACTGTGATGCCAGGGGTCATGGAGGATTGTGATGACAGGGGTCTAGGAGCATCGTGATGACAAGGGCAGGGAGCATTGTGCTGAGAGGGCCAAGGAGCATTCTGACGACATGTGTCATGGAGCTTTGTGATGACAAGGGCATGGGGAATTGTAATTGCAGGCGTCTTGGAGCATTGAGATGACAAGTGTCACAGAGCCTTGTGATGAAAAGGCCGTGGAACATTGTGATGACCGAGCTCATGGAGCATTGTTATGACAGGGGTAATGGAGCATTGTGATAACAAGGGCATAGAGCATTGGTCTGAGAAGTTTCATGGATTATAGTGATGAGAGTGTGCATGCAGCATTGTGATGACAAGGGCATGGAACATTGTGATACATGGGTCAGGGAGGAACGTAATGACAAGGACATGGAGCATTGTGATGAAAAGGGCATGGAACATTGTGATGACAAGCGTCATGGAGCTTTGTGATGACAGGGGCATGGAGCAATGTGATGAGAGGGTTCATGGAGCAGTGTGATGACAGTGGCATGGAGCATTGTGGTGCCAAGGGTCATGGAGATTTGTGATGACAAAGGTCATGAAGCATATTGAGGTCAAGGGCATGGTACATTGTGATGAGAAGGGCAGGGAGCATTATGATGACAAGGTCATGTAGCATTTTGATGACAAAGGCATGGAGCATCGTGATGACAAGTGTCATGGAGCACTGTGATGACAGGCGTCACGGTTCATTGTGATTACAGGTTTCATGGAGCATTGGGATGACAATGGTCATGGAGAATTTTGATGAGAAGCGTCCCGGATCATTGTTTCGTCAGGGGTCATGGAGGGTTGAGATGACAGTACTCATGCAGCATTGTGAGGACAGGGGTCATGGAGCATTGTGAAGATAAGGGGCATGGAGCTTTGTGATTACAGGGGTCTTGGAGCATTGTGAAGAAAAGGGCATGGATCAATGTGATGACAATGTCATGGAGTATTGTGAAGGCAGGTGTCAAGGAGCATTGTGATGACGTATGTCAGGGGCCATTGTGATGACAATGGCATGGAGCATTGTGATGACAAGGACATGGACCATTGTGATGCCAAGGGCCATTGAGAATTTTGAAGACACTGTCGTGAAGCACTGTGATGACAAGTACATGGAGCTTGCTATGAAAAGGGTCATTGAGCATTGCGATGACAAGTGCATGGAGAATTGTGATGACACGATCATGTAACATTATGATGAGAAGTGTCATGGAACATAGTGATGGCAGGGACGTGGAGAATTGTGATGACAATGCACATGGAGTTTTGCGATGACCAGGGCATGGAGCATTGTGATGGCAAGACCGTGGAGCATTGCGATGAGAAGACCATGGATAATTGTGATGACGAGTGTCTTGGAGCACTGTAATGACAAGGGGCATGTAGCATTGTGATGACAAGTGTAATGGAGCATTCTGATCACCATCTTGTGGAGTATTGTGATGACAATGGCATGGAGCATTGTGATGAAAATGGCATGGAGCATTGTGATGAAAACGGCATGGAGCCTTTTTATGACCGGTTTCAATGAGCATTCTGACGACAAGTGTCAGGGAGCATTGTGATGACAAGTTTATTGAGCATTGTGATGCCAAAGTCATGAAGCTTTGTGATGACAATGGCATGGGGCATTGTGATGCAAAGTGCTATGGCGCATTGTGATCACAAGTGTTGGTAGCATTGTGATGACAGAAGTCATGGAGCACAGTGATTTCAAGGACCAAGGAGCATTGTGATGACAAGTGTATGGGGCAATGTGATCCCAAGTTTCATGGAGGATTGTGATGACAAGCGCATGGAGCATTGTGATGGCAAGTTCATGTAGGATTTTCCTGACAAAGGCATGGAGCATGGTGATTACAGTGGTCATTGACCATTGGGATAACAAGGGTATGGAGCATTGGGCTTAAAATATTCATGGAGTATTGTGATGACAGGTTTCATGGAGCATATTGATGAAAAGGGAAAGGAGCCTTGTGATGACAAGATCCTGGAGCATTATGATGAGTAGACCAGGAGCCTGGTGATGACAAGTCTCATGGAGCATTCTGATGAAAAGGGGCATGGAGCATTGTGATTACAGGGCTCTTGGAGCATTGTGATGACAAAGGCATGGAGCATTGTGATGAGAAGTCCATGGAGCATTCTGATGACATGCGTCATGGAGTTTTGTGATGACAGGGGCATGGAGCATTGTGATTACAGGGTTCTTGGAGCCTTGTGATGAAAAGGGTATGGATCATTGTGATGAAAAAGGCATGGAGCCATGTCATGACTGGGTTCAAGGAGCATAGTGATGACAAGGGTCCGGGAGCGTTGTGATGACAACTGTATTGAGCATTAGATGACAAAGGTCAGGAGCATTGTGATGATAAGACCATGGATAATTGTGATGACGAGCGTCATAGGGCATTGTGATGACAAGTGTTATGGAACATTGTGATCACAAGGGTTTGGAGCATTGTGATGACAGAGGTCATGGAGCCTTTTGATTTCAAGAAGCTTGGAGCATTGTGATGACAAGGGCATGAAGCAATGTGATCCCAAGTTTTATGGAGGATTGGGATGACAATGGTAAGGGAAGATTGTGAAGACAAGCACATGGAGCATTGTGATGACAAAATCATGTAGCATTTTGCTGACAAAGGCATGGAGCATTGTGGGGAAAATATTCAGGGAGTAATGTGATGACAGGTGTCATGGGGCATTGTGGTGATAAGGGAATGGAGCACTGTGATGGCAAGGTTCTGGTGCATTGTTATGAGAAGATCATTGAGCCTTGTGATGACAAATCTCATGGAGCATTCTGATGATAATGGACATGGAACACTGTGATTACAAGGTTCTTGGAGTACTGTGATGACAAGGGCATGGAGCATTGTGATGAGAATGCCATGGAGATTTCTGATGACATGCATCATGGACTTTGTGATGACAAGGGCATGGAGCTTTGTGATGAAAAAGGCATGGAGCCTTGTCATGACAGGCTTCAAGGAATATACTGACGTCAAGTGTCAGGGAGCATTGTGATGACAAGTGTATTGAGCATTGTGATGACAAAGGTCATGGAGCATTGTGATGAGAAGACCATGGATAATTGTGATGACGAGCGTCATTGGGCGTTGTGATGACAAGTGTTATAGAACATTGTGATCACAAGCGTTGGGAGCATTCTGATGAGAGAGGTCATGGAGCATTTTGATTTCATTGTGATGACAATAGCAAGAAGCCTTATGATGATGTTCATGGTGCATTGTGATGAAAGGGTGCAGGGAGTATTGAGATGAAAAGGGGCATGGAGCATTGTGATTACAGGGGTCTTGGAGCATGGTGATGACATGGGCATGGAGCATTGTGATGAGAAGGCCATGGAGGATTCTGATGACATGCGTCATGGAGCTTTGTGATGACAAGGGCATGGAGCATTGTGATGACAAGGGAATGGGGCATTGTGATGACAAGGGCCATTGAGAATTTTGATGACAAGGTCGTGAAGCACTGTGATGACAAGTGCATGGAGCTTGCTATGACAAGCGTCATGGAGCATTGGGATGACAAGTGAATGGAGAATTGTGCTGACATGTGCATGTAACATTATAATGTGAAGTGTCATGGACCATTGTGATGACAAGGACGTTGAGAATTGTTATGACAATGCACAGGGAGCATTGGGATGATCAGGGCATGGAGCTTTGTGATGGCAAGACCGCGGAGCATTGTGATGCGAAGACCTTGGATAATTGTGATGACGAGTGTCTTGGAGTACTGTACTGACAAGGGGCATGGAGCATTGTGAGGACAGGGGTCATTTAGCATTGTGATGACAAGTGTCATGGAGCATTCTGATGACCATCTTGTGGGGTATTGTGATGACAATGGCATGGAGCATTGTGATGGAAAGGGAATGGAGCATTGTGAAGAGAAGTCCACAGATAATGGTGAAGAGGAGCGTCATGGGGTGTTGTGATGACAAGTGTCATGGAACATTGTGATGACAAGGGTTTGAAGCATTGTGATGCCAGAGGTCATGGTGCATTTTGATTTCATTGTGATGACAATAGCATGAAGCATTATGATGATGGGGATGGTGCACTGTGATGCCAGGGGTCATGGAGGATTGTGATGACAGGGGTCTAGGAGCATCGTGATGACAAGAGATTGGAGCATTGTGCTGAGAGGGCCAAGGAGCATTCTGACGACATGTGTCATGGAGCTTTGTGATGACAAGGGCATGGGCATTGTAATTGCAGGCGTCTTGGAGCATTGAGATGACAAGTGTCACGGAGCCTTGTGATGACAAGGCCGTGGAACATTGTGATGACCGAGGTCATGGAGCATTGTTATGACAGGGGTAATGGAGTATTGTGATAACAAGGGCATAGAGCATTGGTCTGAGAAGTTTCATGGATTATTGTGATGAGAGTGTGCATGCAGCATTGTGATGACAAGGGCATGGAACATTGTGATACATGGGTCAGGGAGGAATGTAATGACAAGGCCATGGAGCATTGTTATGAGAAGGGCATGGAACATTGTGATGACAAGCGTCATGGAGCTTTGTGATGACAGGGGCATGGAGCAATGTGATGAGAGGGTTCATGGAGCAGTGTGATGACAGTGGCATGGAGCACTGTGGTGCCAAGGGTCATGGAGATTTGTGATGACAAAGGTCATGAAGCATATTGAGGTCAAGGGCATGGTACATTGTGATGAGAAGGGCAGGGAGCATTATGATGACAAGGTCATGTAGCATTTTGATGACAAAGGCATGGAGCATCGTGATGACAAGTGTCATGGAGCACTGTGATGACAGGCGTCACGGTTCATTGTGATTACAGGTTTCATGGAGCATTGGGATGACAATGGTCATGGAGAATTTTGATGAGAAGCGTCCCGGATTATTGTTTTGTCAGGGGTCATGGAGGGTTG
This sequence comes from Mesoplodon densirostris, assembly GCF_025265405.1. Classification (NCBI taxonomy): domain Eukaryota; kingdom Metazoa; phylum Chordata; class Mammalia; order Artiodactyla; family Ziphiidae; genus Mesoplodon; species Mesoplodon densirostris. The sequence continues at coordinate 8,101,052 of NC_082682.1, forward strand.
AGATGACAGTACTCATGCAGCATTGTGAGGACAGGGGTCATGGAACATTGTGATGATAAGGGGCATGGAGCTTTGTGATTACAGGGTTCTTGGAGCATTGTGAAGACAAGGGCATGGATCATTGTGATGACAATGTCATGGAGTATTGTGAAGGCAGGTGTCAAGAAGCATTGTGATGACGTATGTCAGGGTCCATTGTGATGACAAGGACATGGAGCATTGTGATGCCAAGGGCCATTGAGAATTTTGAAGACAATGTCGTGAAGCACTGTAATGAAAAGCACATGGAGCTTGCTATGAAAAGGGTCATTGAGCATTGCAATGACAAGTGCATGGAGAATTGTGATGACACGATCATGTAACATTATGATGAGAGTGTCATGGAACATAGTGATGACAGGGACGAGGAGAATTGTGATGACAATGCACATGGAGCATTGGGATGACCAGGGCATGGAGCATTGTGCTGGCAAGACCGTGGAGCATTGCGATGAGAAGACCATGGATAATTGTGATGACGAGTGTCTTGGAGCACTGTAATGACAAGGGGCATGTAGCATTGTGATGACAAGTGTAATGGAGCATTCTGATCACCATCTTGTGGAGTATTGTGATGACAATGGCATGGAACATTGTGATGAAAAGGGCATGGAGCATTGTGATGAAAATGGCATGGAGCCTTTTCATGACAGGTTTCAATGAGCATTCTGACGACAAGTGTCAGGGAGCATTGTGATGACAAGTTTATTGAGCATGGTGATGCCAAAGTCATGAAGCATTGTGATGACAGTGGCATGGAGCATTGTGATGCAAAGTGCTATGGAGCATTGTGATCACAAGTGTTTGTAGCATTGTGATGACAGAGGTCATTGAGCACAGTGATTTCAAGGACCATGGAGCATTGTGATGACAAGTGTATGGGGCAATGTGATCCCAAGTTTCATGGAGGATTGTGATGACAAGCGCATGGAGCATTGTGATGGCAGGTTCATGTAGGATTTTCCTGACAAAGGCATGGAGCATGGTGATTACAGTGGTCATTGAGCATTGGGATAACAAGGGTATGGAACATTGGGCTTAAAATATTCTTGGAGTATTGTGATGACAGGTTTCATGGAGCATTGTGATGAAAAGGGAAAGGAGCATTGTGATGACAAGATCCTGGAGCATTATGATGAGTAGACCAGGAGCCTGGTGATGACAAGTCTCATGGAGCACTCTGATGAAAAGGGGCATGGAGCATTGTGATTACAGGCCTCTTGGAGCATTGTGATGACAATGGCATGGAGCATTGTGATGAGAAGTCCATGGAGCATTCTGATGACATGTGTCATGGAGTTATGTGATGACAGGGGCATGGAGCATTGTGATTACAGGGTTCTTGGAGCCTTGCGAAGAAAAGGGCATGGATCATTGTGATGAAAAAGGCATGGAGCCATGTCATGACTGGGTTCAAGGAGCATAGTGATGAAAAGGGTCCGGAAGCGTTGTGATGACAACTGTATTGAGCATTGGATGACAAAGGTCAGGAGCATTGTGATGATAAAACCATGGATAATTGTGATGACGAGCGTCATAGGGCATTGTGATGACAAGTGTTATGGAACATTGTGATCACAAGGGTTTGGAGCATGGTGATGACAGAGGTCATGGAGCCTTTTGATTTCAAGACGTGGAGCATTGTGATGACAAGGGCATGAAGCAATGTGATCCCATGTTTTATGGAGGATTGGGATGAATATGGTAAGGGAAGATTGTGAAGACAAGCGCATGGAGCATTGTGATGACAAGTCATGTAGCATTTTGCTGACAAAGGCATGGAGCATTGTGGGGAAAATATTCATGGAGTAATGTGATGACAGGTGTCATGGGGCATTGTGGTGATAAGGGAATGGAACACTGTGATGACAAGGTTCTGGAGCATTGTTATGAGAAGATCATGGAGCCTTGTGATGACAAATCTCATGGAGCATTCTGAGGATAATGGACATGGAACACTGTGATTACAAGGGTCTTGGAGTATTGTGATGACAAGGGCATGGAGCATTGTGATGAGAAGCCCATGGAGCTTTCTGATGACATGCATCATGGACTTTGTGATGACAAGGGCATGGAGCCTTGTGATGAAAAAGGCATGGAGCCTTGTCATGACAGGCTTCAAGGAGCATACTGACGTCAAGTGTCAGGGAGCATTGTGATGACAAGTGTATTGAGCATTGTGATGACAAAGGTCATGGAGCATTGTGATGAGAAGACCATGGATAATTGTGATGACGAGCGTCATTGGGCGTTGTGATGACAAGTGTTATAGAACATTGTGATCACAAGCGTTTGGAGCATTCTGATGAGAGAGGTCATGCAGCATTTTGATTTCATTGTGATGACAATAGCAAGAAGCATTATGATGATGTTCATGGTGCATTGTGATGAAAGGGTCCATGGAGTATTGAGATGAAAAGGGGCATGGAGCACTGTGATTACAGGGGTCTTGGAGCATGGTGATGACATGGGCATGGAGCATTGTGATGAGAAGTGAATGAGACATTGTGATGACATGCGTCATGGAGCTTTGTGATGACAAGGGCATGGAGCATTGTGATGACAAGGGAATGGGGCATTGTGATGACAAGGGCCATTGAGAATTTTGATGACAAGGTCGTGAAGCACTGTGATGAAAAGTGCATGGAGCTTGCTATGACAAGGGTCATGGAGCATTGCGATGACAATTGAATGGAGATTTGTGCTGACATGTGCATGTAACATTATGATGTGAAGTGTCATGGACCATTGTGATGACAAGGACGTTGAGAATTGTTATGACAATGGACCTGGAGCATTGGGATAATCAGGGCATGGAGCTTTGTGATGGCAAGACCGTGGAGCATTGTGATGCGAAGACCTTGGATCATTGTGATGACGAGTGTCTTGGAGTACTGTAATGACAAGGGGCATGGAGCATTGTGAGGACAGGGGTCATTTAGCATTGTGATGACAAGTGTCATGGAGAATTCTGATGACCATCTTGTGGAGTATTGTGATGACAATGGCATGGAGCATTGTGATGGAAAGGGCATGGAGCATTGTGAAGAGAATCCACAGATAATGGTGAAGAGGAGCGTCATGGGGCGTTGTGATGACAAGTGTCATGGAACATTGTGATCACAAGGGTTTGAAGCATTGTGATGCCAGAGGTCATGGTGCATTTTGATTTCATTGTGATGACAATAGCATGAAGCATTATGATGATGGGGATGGTGCACTGTGATGCCAGGGGTCATGGAGGATTGTGATGACAGGGGTCTAGGAGCATCGTGATGACAAGAGCATGGAGCATTGTGCTGAGAGGGCCAAGGAGCATTCTGACGACATGTGTCATGGAGCTTTGTGATGACAAGGGCATGGGGCATTGTAATTGCAGGCGTCTTGGAGCATTGAGATGACAAGTGTCACGGAGCCTTGTGATGACAAGGCCGTGGAACATTTTGATGTCCGAGGTCATGGAGCATTGATATGACAGGGGTAATGGAACATTGTGATAACAAGGGCATAGAGCATTGGTCTGAGAAGTTTCATGGATTATTGTGATGAGAGTGTGCATGCAGCATTGTGATGACAAGGGCATGGAACATTGTGATACATGGGTCATGGAGGAATGTAATGACAAGGGCATGGAGCATTGTGATGAGAAGGGCATGGAACATTGTGATGACAAGCGTCATGGAGCTTTGTGATGACAGGGGCACGGAGCAATGTGATGAGAGGGTTCATTCAGCAGTGTGATGACAGTGGCATGGAGCACTGTGGTGCCAAGTGTCATGGAGATTTGTGATGACAAAGGTCATGAAGCATATTGAGGTCAAGGGCATGGTACATTGTGATGAGAAGGGCACGGAGCATTATGATGACAAAGTCATGTAGCATTTTGATGACAAAGGCATGGAGCATCGTGATGACAAGTGTCATGGAGCACTGTGATGACAGGCGTCACGGTTCATTGTGATTACAGGTTTCATGGAGCATTGGGATGACAATGGTCATGGAGAATTTTGATGAGAAGCGTCCCGGATCATTGTTTTGTCAGGGGTCATGGAGGGTTGAGATGACAGTACTCATGCAGCATTGTGAGGACGGGGGTCATGGAGCATTGTGAAGATTAGGGGCATGGAGCTTTGTGATTACAGGGGTCTTGGAGCATTGTGAAGACAAGGGCATGGATCATTGTGATGAGAATGTCATGGAGTATTGTGAAGGCAGGTGTCAAGGAGCATTGTAATGACGTATGTCAGGGTCCATTGTGATGACAATGGCATGGAGAATTATGATGACAAGGACATGGAGCATTGTGATGCCAAGGGCCATTGAGAATTTTGAAGACAATGTCGTGAAGCACTGTGATGACAAGCACATGGAGCTTACTATGAAAAGGGTCATTGAGCATTGCGATGACAAGTGCATGGAGAATTGTGATGACACGATCATGTAACATTATGATGAGAAGTGTCATGGAACATAGTGATGACAGGGAAGAGGAGAATTGTGATGACAATGCACATGGAGCATTGGGATGACCAGGGCATGGAGCATTGTGACGGCAAGACCGTGGAACATTGCCATGAGAAGACCATGGATAATTGTGATGACGAGTGTCTTGGAGCACTGTAATGACAAGGGGCATGTAGCATTGTGATGACAAGTGTAATGGAGCATTCTGATCACCATCTTGTGGAGTATTGTGATGACAATGGCATGGAACATTGTGATGAAAAGGGCATGGAGCATTGTGATGAAAATGGCATGGAGCCTTTTCATGACAGGTTTCAATGAGCATTCTGACGACAAGTGTCAGGGAGCATTGTGATGACAAGTTTATTGAGCATGGTGATGCCAAAGTCATGAAGCATTGTGATGACAGTGGCATGGAGCATTGTGATGCAAAGTGCTATGGAGCATTGTGATCACAAGTGTTTGTAGCATTGTGATGACAGAGGTCATTGAGCACAGTGATTTCAAGGACCATGGAGCATTGTGATGACAAGTGTATGGGGCAATGTGATCCCAAGTTTCATGGAGGATTGTGACGACAAGCGCATGGAGCATTGTGATGGCAGGTTCATGTAGGATTTTCCTGACAAAGGCATGGAGCATGGTGATTACAGTGGTCATTGAGCATTGGGATAACAAGGGTATGGAACATTGGGCTTAAAATATTCTTGGAGTATTGTGATGACAGGTTTCATGGAGCATTGTGATGAAAAGGGAAAGGAGCATTGTGATGACAAGATCCTGGAGCATTATGATGAGTAGACCAGGAGCCTGGTGATGACAAGTCTCATGGAGCACTCTGATGAAAAGGGGCATGGAGCATTGTGATTACAGGGCTCTTGGAGCATTGTGATGACAATGGCATGGAGCATTGTGATGAGAAGTCCATGGAGCATTCTGATGACATGTGTCATGGATTATGTGATGACAGGGGCATGGAGCATTGTGATTACAGGGTTCTTGGAGCCTTGCGAAGAAAAGGGCATGGTTCATTTTGATGAAAAAGTCATGGAGCCATGTCATGACTGGGTTCAAGGAGCATAGTGATGACAAGGGTCCGGGAGCGTTGTGATGACAACTGTATTGAGCATTGGATGACAAAGGTCAGGAGCATTGTGATGATAAAACCATGGATAATTGTGATGACGAGCGTCATAGGGCATTGTGATGACAAGTGTTATGGAACATTGTGATCACAAGGGTTTGGAGCATGGTGATGACAGAGGTCATGGAGCCTTTTGATTTCAAGACGTGGAGCATTGTGATGACAAGGGCATGAAGCAATGTGATCCCATGTTTTATGGAGGATTGGGATGAATATGGTAAGGGAAGATTGTGAAGACAAGCGCATGGAGCATTGTGATGACAAGTCATGTAGCATTTTGCTGACAAAGGCATGGAGCATTGTGGGGAAAATATTCATGGAGTAATGTGATGACAGGTGTCATGGGGCATTGTGGTGATAAGGGAATGGAACACTGTGATGACAAGGTTCTGGAGCATTGTTATGAGAAGATCATGGAGCCTTGTGATGACAAATCTCATGGAGCATTCTGATGATAATGGACATGGAACACTGTGATTACAAGGGTCTTGGAGTATTGTGATGACAAGGGCATGGAGCATTGTGATGAGAAGCCCATGGAGCTTTCTGATGACATGCATCATGGACTTTGTGATGAAAAGGGCATGGAGCCTTGTGATGAAAAAGGCATGGAGCCTTGTCATGACAGGCTTCAAGGAGCATAGTGACGTCAAGTGTCAGGGAGCATTGTGATGACAAGTGTATTGAGCATTGTGATGACAAAGGTCATGGAGCATTGTGATGAGAAGACCATGGATAATTGTGATGACGAGCGTCATTGGGCGTTGTGATGACAAGTGTTATAGAACATTGTGATCACAAGCGTTTGGAGCATTCTGATGAGAGAGGTCATGCAGCATTTTGATTTCATTGTGATGACAATAGCAAGAAGCATTATGATGATGTTCATGGTGCATTGTGATGAAAGGGTCCATGGAGTATTGAGATGAAAAGGGGCATGGAGCATTGTGATTACAGGGGTCTTGGAGCATGGTGATGACATGGGCATGGAGCATTGTGATGAGAAGTGAATGGGACATTGTGATGACATGCGTCATGGAGCTTTGTGATGACAAGGGCATGGAGCATTGTGATGACAAGGGAATGGGGCATTGTGATGACAAGGGCTATTGAGAATTTTGATGACAAGGTCGTGAAGCACTGTGATGACAAGTGCATGGAGCTTGCTATGACAAGGGTCATGGAGCATTGTGATGACAAGTGAATGGAGAATTGTGCTGACATGTGCATGTAACATTATGATGTGAAGTGTCATGGACCATTGTGATGACAAGGACGTTGAGAATTGTTATGACAATGGACATGGAGCATTGGGTTGATCAGGGCATGGAGCTTTGTGATGGCAAGACCGTGGAGCATTGTGATGCGAAGACCTTGGATCATTGTGATGACGAGTGTCTTGGAGTACTGTAATGACAAGGGGCATAGAGCATTGTGAGGACAGGGGTCATTTAGCATTGTGATGACAAGTGTCATGGAGCATTCTGATGACCATCTTGTGGGGTATTGTGATGACAATGGCATGGAGCATTGTGATGGAAAGGGCATGGAGCATTGTGAAGAGAAGTCCACAGATAATGGTGAAGAGGAGCCTCATGGGGCGTTGTGATGACAAGTGTCATGGAACATTGTGATCACAAGGGTTTGAAGCATTGTGATGCCAGAGGTCATGGTGCATTTTGATTTCATTATGATGACAATAGCATGAAGCATTATAATGATGGGGATGGTGCACTGTGATGCCAGGGGTCATGGAGGATTGTGATGACAGGGGTCTAGGAGCATCGTGATGACATGAGCATGGATCATTGTGCTGAGAGGGCCAAGGAGCATTCTGACGACATGTGTCATGGAGCTTTGTGATGACAAGGGCTTGGGGCATTGTAATTGCAGGCGTCTTGGAGCATTGAGATGACAAGTGTCACGGAGCCTTGTGATGACAGGGCCGTGGAACTTTGTGATGACCGAGGTCATGGAGCATTGTTATGACAGGGGTAATGGAGCATTGTGATAACAAGGGCTTAGAGCATTGGTCAGAGAAGTTTCATGGATTATTGTGATGAGAGTGTGCATGCAGCATTGTGATGACAAGGGCATGGAATATTGTGATACATGGGTCATGTAGGAATGTAATGACAAGGACATAGAGCATTGTGATGAGAAGGGCATGGAACATTGTGATGACAAGCGTCATGGAGCTTTGTGATGACAGGGGCATGGAGCAATGTGATGAGAGGGTTCATGGAGCAGTGTGATGACAGTGGCATGGAGCACTGTGGTGCCAAGGGTCATGGAGATTTGTGATGACAAAGGTCATGAAGCATATTGAGGTCAAGGGCATGGTACATTGTGATGAGAAGGGCAGGGAGCATTATGATGACAAGGTCATGTAGCATTTTGATGACAAAGGCATGGAGCATCGTGATGACAAGTGTCATGGAGCACTGTAATGACAGGCGTTACAGTTCATTGTGATTACAGGTTTCATGGAGCATTGGGATGACAATGGTCATGGAGAATTTTGATGAGAAGCGTCCCAGATCATTGTTTTTTCAGGGGTCATGGCGGGTTGAGATGACAGTACTCATGCAGCATTGTGAGGACAGGGGTCATGGAACATTGTGATGATAAGGGGCAAGGAGCTTTGTGATTACAGGGTTCTTGGAGCATTGTGAAGACAAGGGCATGGATCATTGTGATGACAATGTCATGGAGTATTGTGAAGGCAGGTGTCAAGAAGCATTGTGATGACGCATGTCAGGGTCCATTGTGATGACAATGGCATGGAGCATTTTGATGACAAGGACATGGAGCATTGTGATGCCAAGGGCCATTGAGAATTTTGAAGACAATGTCGTGAAGCACTGTGATGAAAAGCACATGGAGCTTGCTATGAAAAGGGTCATTGAGCATTGCAATGACAAGTGCATGGAGAATTGTGATGACACGATCATGTAACATTATGATGAGAGTGTCATGGAACATAGTGATGACAGGGACGAGGAGAATTGTGATGACAATGCACATGGAGCATTGGGATGACCAGGGCATGGAGCATTGTGCTGGCAAGACCGTGGAGCATTGCGATGAGAAGACCATGGATAATTGTGATGACGAGTCTCTTGGAGCACTGTAATGACAAGGGACATGTAGCATTGTGATGACAAGTGTAATGGAGCATTCTGATCACCATCTTGTGGAGTATTGTGATGACAATGGCATGGAACATTGTGATGAAAAGGGCATGGAGCATTGTGATGAAAATGGCATGGAGCCTTTTCATGACAGGTTTCAATGAGCATTCTGACGACAAGTGTCAGGGAGCATTGTGATGACAAGTTTATTGAGCATGGTGATGCCAAAGTCATGAAACATTGTGATGACAATGGCATGGAGCATTGTGATGCAAAGTGCTATGGAGCATTGTGATCACAAGTGTTTGTAGCATTGTGATGACAGAGGTCATTGAGCACAGTGATTTCAAGGACCATGGAGCATTGTGATGACAAGTGTATGGGGCAATGTGATCCCAAGTTTCATGGAGGATTGTGACGACAAGCGCATGGAGCATTGTGATGGCAGGTTCATGTAGGATTTTCCTGACAAAGGCATGGAGCATGGTGATTACAGTGGTCATTGAGCATTGGGATAACAAGGGTATGGAACATTGGGCTTAAAATATTCTTGGAGTATTGTGATGACAGGTTTCATGGAGCATTGTGATGAAAAGGGAAAGGAGCATTGTGATGACAAGATCCTGGAGCATTATGATGAGTAGACCAGGAGCCTGGTGATGACAAGTCTCATGGAGCACTCTGATGAAAAGGGGCATGGAGCATTGTGATTACAGGGCTCTTGGAGCATTGTGATGACAAAGGCATGGAGCATTGTGATGAGAAGTCCATGGAGCATTCTGATGACATGTGTCATGGAGTTATGTGATGACAGGGGCATGGAGCATTGTGATTACAGGGTTCTTGGAGCCTTGCGAAGAAAAGGGCATGGATCATTGTGATGAAAAAGGCATGGAGCCATGTCATGACTGGGTTCAAGGAGCATAGTTATGACAAGGGTCCGGGAGCATTGTGATGACAACTGTATTGAGCATTGGATGACAAAGGTCAGGAGCATTGTGATGATAAAACCATGGATAATTGTGATGACGAGCGTCATAGGGCATTGTGATGACAAGTGTTATGGAACATTGAGATCACAAGGGTTTGGAGCATGGTGATGACAGAGGTCATGGAGCCTTTTGATTTCAAGACGTGGAGCATTGTGATGACAAGGGCATGAAGCAATGTGATCCCATGTTTTATGGAGGATTGGGATGAATATGGTAAGGGAAGATTGTGAAGACAAGCGCATGGAGCATTGTGATGACAAGTCATGTAGCATTTTGCTGACAAAGGCATGGAGCATTGTGGGGAAAATATTCATGGAGTAATGTGATGACAGGTGTCATGGGGCATTGTGGTGATAAGGGAATGGAACACTGTGATGACAAGGTTCTGGAGCATTGTTATGAGAAGATCATGGAGCCTTGTGATGACAAATCTCATGGAGCATTCTGATGATAATGGACATGGAACACTGTGATTACAAGGGTCTTGGAGTATTGTGATGACAAGGGCATGGAGCATTGTGATGAGAAGCCCATGGAGCTTTCTGATGACATGCATCATGGACTTTGTGATGACAAGGGCATGGAGCCTTGTGATGAAAAAGGCATGGAGCCTTGTCATGACAGGCTTCAAGGAGCATACTGACGTCAAGTGTCAGGGAGCATTGTGATGACAAGTGTATTGAGCATTGTGATGACAAAGGTCATGGAGCATTGTGATGAGAAGACCATGGATAATTGTGATGACGAGCGTCATTGGGCGTTGTGATGACAAGTGTTATAGAACATTGTGATCACAAGCGTTTGGAGCATTCTGATGAGAGAGGTCATGCAGCCTTTTGATTTCATTGTGATGACAATAGCAAGAAGCATTATGATGATGTTCATGGTGCATTGTGATGATAGGGTCCATGGAGTATTGAGATGAAAAGGGGCATGGAGCATTGTGATTACAGGGGTCTTGGAGCATGGTGATGACATGGGCATGGAGCATTGTGATGAGAAGTGAATGGGACATTGTGATGACATGCGTCATGGAGCTTTGTGATGACAAGGGCATGGAGCATTGTGATGACAAGGGAATGGGGCATTGTGATGACAAGGGCCATTGAGAATTTTGATGACAAGGTCGTGAAGCACTGTGATGAAAAGTGCATGGAGCTTGCTATGACAAGGGTCATGGAGCATTGCGATGACAATTGAATGGAGATTTGTGCTGACATGTGCATGTAACATTATGATGTGAAGTGTCATGGACCATTGTGATGACAAGGACGTTGAGAATTGTTATGACAATGGACATGGAGCATTGGGATAATCAGGGCATGGAGCTTTGTGATGGCAAGACCGTGGAGCATTGTGATGCGAAGACCTTGGATCATTGTGATGACGAGTGTCTTGGAGTACTGTAATGACAAGGGGCATGGAGCATTGTGAGGACAGGGGTCATTTAGCATTGTGATGACAAGTGTCATGGAGCATTCTGATGACCATCTTGTGGAGTATTGTTATGACAATGGCATGGAGCATTGTGATGGAAAGGGCATGGAGCATTGTGAAGAGAATCCACAGATAATGGTGAAGAGGAGCGTCATGGGGCGTTGTGATGACAAGTGTCATGGAACATTGTGATCACAAGGGTTTGAAGCATTGTGATGCCAGAGGTCATGGTGCATTTTGATTTCATTGTGATGACAATAGCATGAAGCATTATGATGATGGGGATGGTGCACTGTGATGCCAGGGGTCATGGAGGATTGTGATGACAGGGGTCTAGGAGCATCGTGATGACAAGAGCATGGAGCATTGTGCTGAGAGGGCCAAGGAGCATTCTGACGACATGTGTCATGGAGCTTTGTGATGACAAGGGCATGGGGCATTGTAATTGCAGGCGTCTTGGAGCATTGAGATGACAAGTGTCACGGAGCCTTGTGATGACAAGGCCGTGGAACATTGTGATGTCCGAGGTCATGGAGCATTGATATGACAGGGTTAATGGAACATTGTGATAACAAGGGCATAGAGCATTGGTCTGAGAAGTTTCATGGATTATTGTGATGAGAGTGTGCATGCAGCATTGTGATGATAAGGGCATGGAACATTGTGATACATGGGTCAGGGAGGAATGTAATGACAAGGGCATGGAGCATTGTGATGAGAAGGGCATGGAACATTGTGATGACAAGCGTCATGGAGCTTTGTGATGACAGGGGCACGGAGCAATGTGATGAGAGTGTTCATTCAGCAGTGTGATGACAGTGGCATAGAGCACTGTGGTGCCAAGGGTCATGGAGATTTGTGATGACAAAGGTCATGAAGCATATTGAGGTCCAGGGCATTGTACATTGTGATGAGAAGGGCAGGGAACATTATGATGACACGGTCATGTAGTATTTTGATGACAAAGGCATGGAGCATCGTGATGACAAGTGTCATGGAGCACTGTGATGACAGGCGTCACGGTTCATTGTGATTACAGGTTTCATGGAGCATTGGGATGACCATGGTCATGGAGAATTTTGATGAGAAGCGTCCGGGATCATTGTTTTGTCAGGGGTCATGGAGGGTTGAGATGACAGTACTCATGCAGCATTGTGAGGACAGGGGTCATGGAGCATTGTGAAGATAAGGGGCATGGAGCTTCTTATTACAGGGGTCTTGGAGCATTGTGAAGACAAGGGCATGGATCATTGTGATGAGAATGTCATGGAGTATTGTGAAGGCAGGTGTCAAGGAGCATTGTGATGACGTATGTCAGGGTCCATTGTGACGACAATGGCATGGAGAATTATGATGACAAGGACATGGAGCATTGTGATGCCAAGGGCCATTGAGAATTTTGAAGACAATGTCGTGAAGCACTGTGATGACAAGCACATGGAGCTTGCTATGAAAAGGGTCATTGAGCATTGCGATGACAAGTGCATGGAGAATTGTGATGACACGATCATGTAACATTATGATGAGAAGTGTCATGGAACATAGTGATGACAGGGACGAGGAGAATTGTGATGACAATGCACATGGAGCATTGCGATGACCAGGGCATGGAGCATTGTAATGGCAAGACAGTGGAACATTGCCATGAGAAGACCATGGATAATAGTGATGACGAGTGTCTTGGAGCACTCTAATGACAAGGGGCATGTAGCATTGTGATGACAAGTGTAATGGAGCATTCTGATCACCATCTTGTGGAGTATTGTGATGACAATGGCATGGAGCTTTGTGATAAAAACGGCATGAAGCCTTTTCATGACAGGTTTCAATGAGCATTCTGACGACAAGTGTCAGGGAGCATTGTGATGACAAGTTTATTGAGCATTGTGATGACAAAGGTCATGAAGCATTGTGATGACAATGGCATGGAGCATTGTGATGCAAAGTGCTATGGAGCATTGTGATCACAAGTGTTGGTAGCATTGCGATGACAGAGGTCATGGAGCACAGTGATTTCAAGTACCATGGAGCATTGTGATGACAAGTGTATGGGGCAATGTGATCCCAAGTTTCATGGAGGATTGTGATGACAAGCGCATGGAGCATTGTGATGGCAAGTTCATGTAGGATTTTCCTGACAAAGGCATGGAGCATGGTGATTACAGTGGTCATTGAGCATTGGGATAACAAGGGTATGGAGCATTGGGCTTAAAATATTCTTGGAGTATTGTGATGACAGGTTTCATGGAGCATTGTGATGAAAAGGGAAAGGAGCATTGTGATGACAAGATCCTGGAGCATTATGATGAGTAGACCAGGAGCCTGGTGATGACAAGTCTCATGGAGCATTCTGAAGAAAAGGGGCATGGAGCATTGTGATTACAGGGCTCTTGGAGCATTGTGATGACAAATGTATGGAGCATTGTGATGAGAAGTCCATGGAGCATTCTGATGACATGTAGCATGGAGTTATGTGATGACAGGGGCATGGAGCATTGTGATTACAGGGTTCTTGGAGCCTTGCGAAGAAAAGGGCATGGATCATTGTGATGAAAAAGGCATGGAGCCATGTCATGACTGGGTTCAAGGAGCATAGTGATGACAAGGGTCCGGGAGCGTTGTGATGACAACTGTATTGAGCATTGGATGACAAAGGTCAGGAGCATTGTGATGATAAAACCATGGATAATTGTGATGACGAGCGTCATAGGGCATTGTGATGACAAGTGTTATGGAACATTGTGATCACAAGGGTTTGGAGCATTGTGATGACAGAGGTCATGGAGCCTTTTGATTTCAAGAAGCGTGGAGCATCGTGATGACAAGGGCATGAAGCAATGTGATCCCAAGTTTTATGGAGGATTGGGATGACAATGGTAAGGGAAGATTGTGAAGACAAGCGCATGGAGCATTGTGATGACAAAGTCATGTAGCATTTTGTTGAAAAAGGCATGGAGCATTGTGGGGAAAATATTCAGGGAGTAATGTGATGACAGGTGTCATGGGGCATTGTGGTGATAAGGGAATGGGGCACTGTGATGACAAGGTTCTGGAGCATTGTTATAAGAAGATCAATGAGCCTTGTGATGACAAATCTCATGGAGCATTCTGATGATAATGGACATGGAACACTGTGAATACAAGGTTGTTGGAGTATTGTGATGACAAGGGCATGGAGCATTGTGATGAGAAGGCCATGGAGATTTCTGATGACATGCATCATGGACTTTGTGATGACAAGGGCATGGAGCATTGTGAGTGAAGTGTTCTTGGAGCCTTGTGATGACAAGGGCATGGAGCATTGTGATGACAAGGGAATGGGGCATTGTGATGACAAGGGCCATTGAGAATTTTGATGACAAGGTCGTGAAGCACTGTGATGACAAGTGCATGGAGCTTGCTATGACAAAGGTCATGGAGCATTGCGATGACAAGTGAATGGAGAATTGTGCTGACATGTGCATGTAACATTATGATGTGAAGTGTCATGGACCATTGTGATGATAAGGAGGTTGAGAATTGTTATGACAATGGACATGGAGCATTGGGATGATCAGGACATGGAGCTTTGTGATGGCAAGACCGTGGAGCATTGTGATGCGAAGACCTTGGATCATTGTGATGACGAGTGTCTTGGAATACTGTAATGACAAGGGGCATGGAGCATTGTGAGGACAGGGGTCATTTAGCATTGTGATGACAAGTGTCATGGAGCATTCTGATGACCATCTTGTGGGGTATTGTGATGACAATGGCATGGAGCATTGTGATGGAAAGGGCATGGAGCATTGTGAAGAGAAGTCCACAGATAATGGTGAAGAGGAGCCTCATGGGGCGTTGTGATGACAAGTGTCATGGAACATTGTGATCACAAGGGTTTGAAGCATTGTGATGCCAGAGGTCATGGTGCATTTTGATTTCATTATGATGACAATAGCATGAAGCATTATAATGATGGGGATGATGCACTGTGATGCCAGGGGTCATGGAGGATTGTGATGACAGGTGTCTAGGAGCATCGTGATGACATGAGCATGGATCATTGTGCCGAGAGGGCCAAGGAGCATTCTGACGACATGTGTCATGGAGCTTTGTGATGACAAGGGCTTGGGGCATTGTAATTGCAGGCGTCTTGGAGCATTGAGATGACAAGTGTCACGGAGCCTTGTGATGACAGGGCCGTGGAACTTTGTGATGACCGAGGTCATGGAGCATTGTTATGACAGGGGTAATGGAGCATTGTGATAACAAGGGCTTAGAGCATTGGTCAGAGAAGTTTCATGGATTATTGTGATGAGAGTGTGCATGCAGCATTGTGATGACAAGGGCATGGAATATTGTGATACATGGGTCATGTAGGAATGTAATGACAAGGACATAGAGCATTGTGATGAGAAGGGCATGGAACATTGTGATGACAAGCGTATGGAGCTTTGTGATGACAGGGGCATGGTGCAATGTGATGAGAGGGTTCATGGAGCAGTGTGATGACAGTGGCATGGAGCACTGTGGTGCCAAGGGTCATGGAGATTTGTGATGACAAAGGTCATGAAGCATATTGAGGTCAAGGGCATGGTACATTGTGATGAGAAGGGCAGGGAGCATTATGACGACAAGGTCATGTAGCATTTTGATGACAAAGGCATGGAGCATCGTGATGACAAGTGTCATGGAGCACTGTAATGACAGGCGTTACAGTTCATTGTGCTTACAGGTTTCATGGAGCATTGGGATGACAATGGTCATGGAGAATTTTGATGAGAAGCGTCCCAGATCATTGTATTTTCAGGGGTCATGGAGGGTTGAGATGACAGTACTCATGCAGCATTGTGAGGACAGGGGTCATGGAACATTGTGATGATAAGGGGCATGGAGCTTTGTGATTACAGGGTTCTTGGAGCATTGTGAAGACAATGTCATGGAGTATTGTGAAGGCAGGTGTCAAGAAGCATTGTGATGACGTATGTCAGGGTCCATTGTGATGACAATGGCATGGAGCATTGTGATGACAAGGACATGGAGCATTGTGATGCCAAGGGCCATTGAGAATTTTGAAGACAATGTCGTGAAGCACTGTGATGACAAGCACATGGAGCTTGCTATGAAAAGGGTCATTGAGCATTGCAATGACAAGTGCATGGAGAATTGTGATGACACGATCATGTAACATTATGATGAGAGTGTCATGGAACATAGTGATGACAGGGACGAGGAGAATTGTGATGACAATGCACATGGAGCATTGGGATGACCAGGGCATGGAGCATTGTGCTGGCAAGACCGTGGAGCATTGCGATGAGAAGATCATGGATAATTGTGATGACGAGTGTCTTGGAGCACTGTAATGACAATGGACATGTAGCATTGTGATGACAAGTGTAATGGAGCATTCTGATCACCATCTTGTGGAGTATTGTGATGACAATGGCACGGAACATTGTGATGAAAAGGGCATGGAGCATTGTGATGAAAATGGCATGGAGCCTTTTCATGACAGGTTTCAATGAGCATTCTGACGACAAGTGTCAGGGAGCATTGTGATGACAAGTTTATTGAGCATGGTGATGCCAAAGTCATGAAGCATTGTGATGACAATGGCATGGAGCATTGTGATGCAAAGTGCTATGGAGCATTGTGATCACAAGTGTTTGTAGCATTGTGATGACAGAGGTCATTGAGCACAGTGATTTCAAGGACCATGGAGCATTGTGATGACAAGTGTATGGGGCAATGTGATCCCAAGTTTCATGGAGGATTGTGACGACAAGCGCATGGAGCATTGTGATGGCAGGTTCATGTAGGATTTTCCTGACAAAGGCATGGAGCATGGTGATTACAGTGGTCATTGAGCATTGGGATAACAAGGGTATGGAGCATTGGGCTTAAAATATTCTTGGAGTATTGTGATGACAGGTTTCATGGAGCATTGTGATGAAAAGGGAAAGGAGCATTGTGATGACAAGATCCTGGAGCATTATGATGAGTAGACCAGGAGCCTGGTGATGACAAGTCTCATGGAGCACTCTGATGAAAAGGGGCATGGAGCATTGTGATTACAGGGCTCTTGGAGCATTGTGATGACAAAGGCATGGAGCATTGTGATGAGAAGTCCATGGAGCATTCTGATGACATGTGTCATGGAGTTATGTGATGACAGGGGCATGGAGCATTGTGATTACAGGGTTCTTGGAGCCTTGCGAAGAAAAGGGCATGGATCATTGTGATGAAAAAGGCATGGAGCCATGTCATGACTGGGTTCAAGGAGCATAGTGATGACAAGGGTCCGGGAGGGTTGTGATGACAACTGTATTGAGCATTGGATGACAAAGGTCAGGAGCATTGTGATGATAAAACCATGGATAATTGTGATGACGAGCGTCATAGGGCATTGTGATGACAAGTGTTATGGAACATTGTGATCACAAGGGTTTGGAGCATGGTGATGACAGAGGTCATGGAGCCTTTTGATTTCAAGACGTGGAGCATTGTGATGACAAGGGCATGAAGCAATGTGATCCCATGTTTTATGGAGGATTGGGATGAATATGGTAAGGGAAGATTGTGAAGACAAGCGCATGGAGCATTGTGATGACAAGTCATGTAGCATTTTGCTGACAAAGGCATGGAACATTGTGGGGAAAATATTCATGGAGTAATGTGATGACAGGTGTCATGGGGCATTGTGGTGATAAGGGAATGGAACACTGTGATGACAAGGTTCTGGAGCATTGTTATGAGAAGATCATGGAGCCTTGTGATGACAAATCTCATGGAGCATTCTGATGATAATGGACATGGAACACTGTGATTACAAGGGTCTTGGAGTATTGTGATGACAAGGGCATGGAGCATTGTGATGAGAAGCCCATGGAGCTTTCTGATGACATGCATCATGGACTTTGTGATGAAAAGGGCATGGAGCCTTGTGATGAAAAAGGCATGGAGCCTTGTCATGACAGGCTTCAAGGAGCATAGTGACGTCAAGTGTCAGGGAGCATTGTGATGACAAGTGTATTGAGCATTGTGATGACAAAGGTCATGGAGCATTGTGATGAGAAGACCATGGATAATTGTGATGACGAGCGTCATTGGGCGTTGTGATGACAAGTGTTATAGAACATTGTGATCACAAGCGTTTGGAGCATTCTGATGAGAGAGGTCATGCAGCATTTTGATTTCATTGTGATGACAATAGCAAGAAGCATTATGATGATGTTCATGGTGCATTGTGATGAAAGGGTCCATGGAGTATTGAGATGAAAAGGGGCATGGAGCATTGTGATTACAGGGGTCTTGGAGCATGGTGATGACATGGGCATGGAGCATTGTGATGAGAAGAGAATGGGACATTGTGATGACATGCGTCATGGAGCTTTGTGATGACAAGGGCATGGAGCATTGTGATGACAAGGGAATGGGGCATTGTGATGACAAGGGCCATTGAGAATTTTGATGACAAGGTCGTGAAGCACTGTGATGAAAAGTGCATGGAGCTTGCTATGATAAGGGTCATGGAGCATTGCGATGACAAGTGAATGGAGATTTGTGCTGACATGTGCATGTAACATTATGATGTGAAGTGTCATGGACCATTGTGATGACAAGGACGTTGAGAATTGTTATGACAATGGACATGGAGCATTGGGATGATCAGGGCATGGAGCTTTGTGATGGCAAGACCGTGGAGCATTGTGATGCGAAGACCTTGGATCATTGTGATGACGAGTGTCTTGGAGTACTGTAATGACAAGGGGCATGGAGCATTGTGAGGACAGGGGTCATTTAGCATTGTGATGACAAGTGTCATGGAGCATTCTGATGACCATCTTGTGGAGTATTGTGATGACAATGGCATGGAGCATTGTGATGGAAAGGGCATGGAGCATTGTGAAGAGAATCCACAGATAATGGTGAAGAGGAGCGTCATGGGGCGTTGTGATGACAAGTGCCATGGAACATTGTGATCACAAGGGTTTGAAGCATTGTGATGCCAGAGGTCATGGTGCATTTTGATTTCATTGTGATGACAATAGCATGAAGCATTATGATGATGGGGATGGTGCACTGTGATGCCAGGGGTCATGGAGGATTGTGATGACAGGGGTCTAGGAGCATCGTGATGACATGAGCATGGATCATTGTGCTGAGAGGGCCAAGGAGCATTCTGACGACATGTGTCATGGAGCTTTGTGATGACAAGGGCTTGGGGCATTGTAATTGCAGGCGTCTTGGAGCATTGAGATGACAAGTGTCACGGAGCCTTGTGATGACAGGGCCGTGGAAGTTTGTGATGACCGAGGTCATGGAGAATTGTTATGACAGGGGTAATGGAGCATTGTGATAACAAGGGCATAGAGCATTGGTCAGAGAAGTTTCATGGAATATTGTGATGAGAGTGTGCATGCAGCATTGTGATGACAAGGGCATGGAATATTGTGATACATGGGTCATGTAGGAATGTAATGACAAGGACATAGAGCATTGTGATGAGAAGGGCATGGAACATTGTGATGACAAGCGTCATGGAGCTTTGTGATGACAGGGGCATGGTGCAATGTGATGAGAGGGTTCATGGAGCAGTGTGATGACAGTGGCATGGAGCACTGTGGTGCCAAGGGTCATGGAGATTTGTGATGACAAAGGTCATGAAGCATATTGAGGTCAAGGGCATGGTACATTGTGATGAGAAGGGCACGGAGCATTATGATGACAAGGTCATGTTGCATTTTGATGACAAAGGCATGGAGCATCGTGATGACAAGTGTCATGGAGCACTGTAATGACAGGCGTTACAGTTCATTGTGATTACAGGTTTCATGGAGCATTGGGATGACAATGGTCATGGAGAATTTTGATGAGAAGCGTCCCAGATCATTGTTTTTTCAGGGGTCATGGAGGGTTGAGATGACTGTACTCATGCAGCATTGTGAGGACAGGGGTCATGGAACATTGTGATGATAAGGGGCATGGAGCTTTGTGATTACAGGGTTCTTGGAGCATTGTGAAGACAAGGGCATGGATCATTGTGATGACAATGTCATGGAGTATTGTGAAGGCAGGTGTCAAGAAGCATTGTGATGACGTATGTCAGGGTCCATTGTGATGACAATGGCATGGAGCATTGTGATGACAAGGACATGGAGCATTGTGATGCCAAGGGCCATTGAGAATTTTGAAGACAATGTCGTGAAGCACTGTGATGACAAGCACATGGAGCTTGCTATGAAAAGGGTCATTGAGCATTGCAATGACAAATGCATGGAGAATTGTGATGACACGATCATGTAACATTATGATGAGAGTGTCATGGAACATAGTGATGACAGGGACGAGGAGAATTGTGATGACAATGCACATGGAGCATTGGGATGACCAGGGCATGGAGCATTGTGCTGGCAAGACCGTGGAGCATTGCGATGAGAAGATCATGGATAATTGTGATGACGAGTGTCTTGGAGCACTGTAATGACAAGGGACATGTAGCATTGTGATGACAAGTGTAATGGAGCATTCTGATCACCATCTTGTGGAGTATTGTGATGACAATGGCATGGAACATTGTGATGAAAAGGGCATGGAGCATTGTGATGAAAATGGCATGGAGCCTTTTCATGACAGGTTTCAATGAGCATTCTGACGACAAGTGTCAGGGAGCATTGTGATGACAAGTTTATTGAGCATGGTGATGCCAAAGTCATGAAGCATTGTGATGACAATGGCATGGAGCATTGTGATGCAAAGTGCTATGGAGCATTGTGATCACAAGTGTTTGTAGCATTGTGATGACAGAGGTCATTGAGCACAGTGATTTCAAGGACCATGGAGCATTGTGATGACAAGTGTATGGGGCAATGTGATCCCAAGTTTCATGGAGGATTGTGACGACAAGCGCATGGAGCATTGTGATGGCAGGTTCATGTAGGATTTTCCTGACAAAGGCATGGAGCATGGTGATTACAGTGGTCATTGAGCATTGGGATAACAAGGGTATGGAACATTGGGCTTAAAATATTCTTGGAGTATTGTGATGACAGGTTTCATGGAGCATTGTGATGAAAAGGGAAAGGAGCATTGTGATGACAAGATCCTGGAGCATTATGATGAGTAGACCAGGAGCCTGGTGATGACAAGTCTCATGGAGCACTCTGATGAAAAGGGGCATGGAGCATTGTGATTACAGGGCTCTTGGAGCATTGTGATGACAATGGCATGGAGCATTGTGATGAGAAGTCCATGGAGCATTCTGATGACATGTGTCATGGATTATGTGATGACAGGGGCATGGAGCATTGTGATTACAGGGTTCTTGGAGCCTTGCGAAGAAAAGGGCATGGTTCATTGTGATGAAAATGTCACGGAGCCATGTCATGACTGGGTTCAAGGAGCATAGTGATGACAAGGGTCCGGGAGCGTTGTGATGACAACTGTATTGAGCATTGGATGACAAAGGTCAGGAGCATTGTGATGATAAAACCATGGATAATTGTGATGACGAGCGTCATAGGGCATTGTGATGACAAGTGTTATGGAACATTGTGATCACAAGGGTTTGGAGCATGGTGATGACAGAGGTCATGGAGCCTTTTGATTTCAAGACGTGGAGCATTGTGATGACAAGGGCATGAAGCAATGTGATCCCATGTTTTTTGGAGGATTGGGATGAATATGGTAAAGGAAGATTGTGAAGACAAGCGCATGGAGCATTGTGATGACAAGTCATGTAGCATTTTGCTGACAAAGGCATGGAGCATTGTGGGGAAAATATTCATGGAGTAATGTGATGACAGGTGTCATGGGGCATTGTGGTGATAAGGGAATGGAACACTGTGATGACAAGGTTCTGGAGCATTGTTATGAGAAGATCATGGAGCCTTGTGATGACAAATCTCATGGAGCATTCTGATGATAATGGACATGGAACACTGTGATTACAAGGGTCTTGGAGTATTGTGATGACAAGGGCATGGAGCATTGTGATGAGAAGCCCATGGAGCTTTCTGATGACATGCATCATGGACTTTGTGATGAAAAGGGCATGGAGCCTTGTGATGAAAAAGGCATGGAGCCTTGTCATGACAGGCTTCAAGGAGCATAGTGACGTCAAGGGTCAGGGAGCATTGTGATGACAAGTGTATTGAGCATTGTGATGACAAAGGTCATGGAGCATTGTGATGAGAAGACCATGGATAATTGTGATGACGAGCGTCATTGGGCGTTGTGATGACAAGTGTTATAGAACATTGTGATCACAAGCGTTTGGAGCAGTCTGATGAGAGAGGTCATGGAGCATTTTGATTTCATTGTGATGACAATAGCAAGAAGCATTATGATGATGTTCATGGTGCATTGTGATGAAAGGGTGCATGGAGTATTGAGATGAAAAGGGGCATGGAGCATTGTGATTACAGGAGTCTTGGAGCATGGTGATGACATGGGCATGGAGCATTGTGATGAGAAGGCCATGGAGGATTCTGATGACATGCGTCATGGAGCTTTGTGATGACAAGGGCATGGAGCATTGTGATGACAAGGGAATGGGGCATTGTGATGACAAGGGCCATTGAGAATTTTGATGACAAGGTCGTGAAGCACTGTGATGACAAGTGCATGGAGCTTGCTATGACAAGGGTCATGGAGCATTGTGATGACAAGTGAATGGAGAATTGTGCTGACATGTGCATGTAACATTATGATGTGAAGTGTCATGGACCATTGTGATGACAAGGACGTTGAGAATTGTTATGACAATGGACATGGAGCTTTGGGTTGATCAGGGCATGGAGCTTTGTGATGGCAAGACCGTGGAGCATTGTGATGCGAAGACCTTGGATCATTGTGATGACGAGTGTCTTGGAGTACTGTAATGACAAGGGGGATAGAGCATTGTGAGGACAGGGGTCATTTAGCATTGTGATGACAAGTGTCATGGAGCATTCTGATGACCATCTTGTGGGGTATTGTGATGACAATGGCATGGAGCATTGTGATGGAAAGGGCATGGAGCATTGTGAAGAGAAGTCCACAGATAATGGTTAATAGGAGCCTCATGGGGCGTTGTGATGACAAGTGTCATGGAACATTGTGATCACAAGGGTTTGAAGCATTGTGATGCCAGAGGTCATGGTGCATTTTGATTTCATTATGATGACAATAGCATGAAGCATTATAATGATGGGGATTGTGCACTGTGATGCCAGGGGTCATGGAGGATTGTGATGACAGGGGTCTAGGAGCATCGTGATGACATGAGCATGGATCATTGTGCTGAGAGGGCCAAGGAGCATTCTGACGACATGTGTCATGGAGCTTTGTGATGACAAGGGCTTGGGGCATTGTAATTGCAGGCGTCTTGGAGCATTGAGATGACAAGTGTCACGGAGCCTTGTGATGACAGGGCCGTGGAACTTTGTGATGACCGAGGTCATGGAGCATTGTTATGACAGGGGTAATGGAGCATTGTGATAACAAGGGCTTAGAGCATTGGTCAGAGAAATTTCATGGATTATTGTGATGAGAGTGTGCATGCAGCATTGTGATGACAAGTGCATGGAATATTGTGATACATGGGTCATGTAGGAATGTAATGACAAGGACATAGAGCATTGTGATGAGAAGGGCATGGAACATTGTGATGACAAGCGTCATGGAGCTTTGTGATGACAGGGGCATGGAGCAATGTGATGAGAGGGTTCATGGAGCAGTGTGATGACAGTGGCATGGAGCACTGTGGTGCCAAGGGTCATGGAGATTTGTGATGACAAAGGTCATGAAGCATATTGAGGTCAAGGGCATGGTACATTGTGATGAGAAGGGCAGGGAGCATTATGATGACAAGGTCATGTAGCATTTTGATGACAAAGGCATGGAGCATCGTGATGACAAGTGTCATGGAGCACTGTAATGACAGGCGTTACAGTTCATTGTGATTACAGGTTTCATGGAGCATTGGGATGACAATGGTCATGGAGAATTTTGATGAGAAGCGTCCCAGATCATTGTTTTTTCAGGGGTCATGGAGGGTTGAGATGACAGTACTCATGCAGCATTGTGAGGACAGGGGTCATGGAACATTGTGATGATAAGGGGCATGGAGCTTTGTGATTACAGGGTTCTTGGAGCATTGTGAAGACAAGGGCATGGATCATTGTGATGACAATGTCATGGAGTATTGTGAAGGCAGGTGTCAAGAAGCATTGTGATGACGTATGTCAGGGTCCATTGTGATGACAATGGCATGGAGCATTTTGATGACAAGGACATGGAGCATTGTGATGCCAAGGGCCATTGAGAATTTTGAAGACAATGTCGTGAAGCACTGTGATGAAAAGCACATGGAGCTTGCTATGAAAAGGGTCATTGAGCATTGCAATGACAAGTGCATGGAGAATTGTGATGACACGATCATGTAACATTATGATGAGAGTGTCATGGAACATAGTGATGACAGGGACGAGGAGAATTGTGATGACAATGCACATGGAGCATTGGGATGACCAGGGCATGGAGCATTGTGCTGGCAAGACCGTGGAGCATTGCGATGAGAAGACCATGGATAATTGTGATGACGAGTGTCTTGGAGCACTGTAATGACAAGGGACATGTAGTATTGTGATGACAAGTGTAATGGAGCATTCTGATCACCATCTTGTGGAGTATTATGATGACAATGGCATGGAACATTGTGATGAAAAGGGCATGGAGCATTGTGATGAAAATGGCATGGAGCCTTTTCATGACAGGTTTCAATGAGCATTCTGACGACAAGTGTCAGGGAGCATTGTGATGACAAGTTTATTGAGCATGGTGATGCCAAAGTCATGAAACATTGTGATGACAATGGCATGGAGCATTGTGATGCAAAGTGCTATGGAGCATTGTGATCACAAGTGTTTGTAGCATTGTGATGACAGAGGTCATTGAGCACAGTGATTTCAAGGACCATGGAGCATTGTGATGACAAGTGTATGGGGAAATGTGATCCCAAGTTTCATGGAGGATTGTGACGACAAGCGCATGGAGCATTGTGATGGCAGGTTCATGTAGGATTTTCCTGACAAAGGCATGGAGCATGGTGATTACAGTGGTCATTGAGCATTGGGATAACAAGGGTATGGAACATTGGGCTTAAAATATTCTTGGAGTATTGTGATGACAGGTTTCATGGAGCATTGTGATGAAAAGGGAAAGGAGCATTGTGATGACAAGATCCTGGAGCATTATGATGAGTAGACCAGGAGCCTGGTGATGACAAGTCTCATGGAGCACTCTGATGAAAAGGTGCATGGAGCATTGTGATTACAGGGCTCTTGGAGCATTGTGATGACAATGGCATGGAGCATTGTGATGAGAAGTCCATGGAGCATTCTGATGACATGTGTCATGGAGTTATGTGATGACAGGGGCATGGAGCATTGTGATTACAGGGTTCTTGGAGCCTTGCGAAGAAAAGGGCATGGATCATTGTGATGAAAAAGGCATGGAGCCATGTCATGACTGGGTTCAAGGAGCATAGTGATGACAAGGGTCCGGGAGCGTTGTGATGACAACTGTATTGAGCATTGGATGACAAAGGTCAGGAGCATTGTGATGATAAAACCATGGATAATTGTGATGACGAGCGTCATAGGGCATTGTGATGACAAGTGTTATGGAACATTGTGATCACAAGGGTTTGGAGCATGGTGATGACAGAGGTCATGGAGCCTTTTGATTTCAAGACGTGGAGCATTGTGATGACAAGGGCATGAAGCAATGTGATCCCATGTTTTATGGAGGATTGGGATGAATATGGTAAGGGAAGATTGTGAAGACAAGCGCATGGAGCATTGTGATGACAAGTCATGTAGCATTTTGCTGACAAAGGCATGGAGCATTGTGGGGAAAATATTCATGGAGTAATGTGATGACAGGTGTCATGGGGCATTGTGGTGATAAGGGAATGGAACACTGTGATGACAAGGTTCTGGAGCATTGTTATGAGAAGATCATGGAGCCTTGTGATGACAAATCTCATGGAGCATTCTGATGATAATGGACATGGAACACTGTGATTACAAGGGTCTTGGAGTATTGTGATGACAAGGACATGGAACATTGTGATGAGAAGGCCATGGAGCTTTCTGATGACATGCATCATGGACTTTGTGATGAAAAGGGCATGGAGCCTTGTGATGAAAAAGGCATGGAGCCTTGTCATGACAGGCTTCAAGGAGCATACTGACGTCAAGTGTCAGGGAGCATTGTGATGACAAGTGTATTGAGCATTGTGATGACAAAGGTCATGGAGCATTGTGATGAGAAGACCATGGATAATTGTGATGACGAGCGTCATTGGGCGTTGTGATGACAAGTGTTATAGAACATTGTGATCACAAGCGTTTGGAGCATTCTGATGAGAGAGGTCATGCAGCCTTTTGATTTCATTGTGATGACAATAGCAAGAAGCATTATGATGATGTTCATGGTGCATTGTGATGATAGGGTCCATGGAGTATTGAGATGAAAAGGGGCATGGAGCATTGTGATTACAGGGGTCTTGGAGCATGGTGATGACATGGGCATGGAGCATTGTGATGAGAAGTGAATGGGACATTGTGATGACATGCGTCATGGAGCTTTGTGATGACAAGGGCATGGAGCATTGTGATGACAAGGGAATGGGGCATTGTGATGACAAGGGCCATTGAGAATTTTGATGACAAGGTCGTGAAGCACTGTGATGAAAAGTGCATGGAGCTTGCTATGACAAGGGTCATGGAGCATTGCGATGACAATTGAATGGAGAATTGTGCTGACATGTGCATGTAACATTATGATGTGAAGTGTCATGGACCATTGTGATGACAAGGACGTTGAGAATTGTTATGACAATGGACATGGAGCATTGGGATAATCAGGGCATGGAGCTTTCTGATGGCAAGACCGTGGAGCATTGTGATGCGAAGACCTTGGATCATTGTGATGACGAGTGTCTTGGAGTACTGTAATGACAAGGGGCATGGAGCATTGTGAGGACAGGGGTCATTTAGCATTGTGATGACAAGTGTCATGGAGCATTCTGATGACCATCTTGTGGGGTATTGTTATGACAATGGCATGGAGCATTGTGATGGAAAGGGCATGGAGCATTGTGAAGAGAATCCACAGATAATGGTGAAGAGGAGCGTCATGGGGCGTTGTGATGACAAGTGTCATGGAACATTGTGATCACAAGGGTTTGAAGCATTGTGATGCCAGAGGTCATGGTGCATTTTGATTTCATTGTGATGACAATAGCATGAAGCATTATGATGATGGGGATGGTGCACTGTGATGCCAGGGGTCATGGAGGATTGTGATGACAGGGGTCTAGGAGCATCGTGATGACAAGAGCATGGAGCATTGTGCTGAGAGGGCCAAGGAGCATTCTGACGACATGTGTCATGGAGCTTTGTGATGACAAGGGCATGGGGCATTGTAATTGCAGGCGTCTTGGAGCATTGAGATGACAAGTGTCACGGAGCCTTGTGATGACAAGGCCGTGGAACATTGTGATGTCCGAGGTCATGGAGCATTGATATGACAGGGTTAATGGAACATTGTGATAACAAGGGCATAGAGCATTGGTCTGAGAAGTTTCATGGATTATTGTGATGAGAGTGTGCATGCAGCATTGTGATGACAAGGGCATGGAACATTGTGATACATGGGTCAGGGAGGAATGTAATGACAAGGGCATGGAGCATTGTGATGAGAAGGGCATGGAACATTGT
Source organism: Mesoplodon densirostris (assembly GCF_025265405.1). Taxonomy (NCBI): domain Eukaryota; kingdom Metazoa; phylum Chordata; class Mammalia; order Artiodactyla; family Ziphiidae; genus Mesoplodon; species Mesoplodon densirostris. The sequence goes on from NC_082682.1 coordinate 8,129,013, forward strand.
GATGACAAGCGTCATGGAGCTTTGTGATGACAGGGGCACGGAGCAATGTGAAGAGAGGGTTCATGGAGCAGTGTGATGACAGTGGCATAGAGCACTGTGGTGCCAAGGGTCATGGAGATTTGTGATGACAAAGGTCATGAAGCATATTGAGGTCCAGGGCATTGTACATTGTGATGAGAAGGGCAGGGAACATTATGATGACACGGTCATGTAGTATTTTGATGACAAAGGCATGGAGCATCGTGATGACAAGTGTCATGGAGCACTGTGATGACAGGCGTCACGGTTCATTGTGATTACAGGTTTCATGGAGCATTGGGATGACAATGGTCATGGAGAATTTTGATGAGAAGCGTCCCAGATCATTGTTTTGTCAGGGGTCATGGAGGGTTGAGATGACAGTACTCATGCAGCATTGTGAGGACAGGGGTCATGGAGCATTGTGAAGATAAGGGGCATGGAGCTTTGTGATTACAGGGGTCTTGGAGCATTGTGAAGACAAGGGCATGGATCATTGTGATGAGAATGTCATGGAGTATTGTGAAGGCAGGTGTCAAGGAGCATTGTGATGACGTATGTCAGGGTCCATTGTGACGACAATGGCATGGAGAATTATGATGACAAGGACATGGAGCATTGTGATGCCAAGGGCCATTGAGAATTTTGAAGACAATGTCGTGAAGCACTGTGATGACAAGCACATGGAGCTTGCTATGAAAAGGGTCATTGAGCATTGCGATGACAAGTGCATGGAGAATTGTGATGACACGATCATGTAACATTATGATGAGAAGTGTCATGGAACATAGTGATGACAGGGACGAGGAGAATTGTGATGACAATGCACATGGAGCATTGGGATGACCAGGGCATGGAGCATTGTAATGGCAAGACAGTGGAACATTGCCATGAGAAGACCATGGATAATAGTGATGACGAGTGTCTTGGAGCACTCTAATGACAAGGGGCATGTAGCATTGTGATGACAAGTGTAATGGAGCATTCTGATCACCATCTTGTGGAGTATTGTGATGACAATGGCATGGAGCTTTGTGATAAAAACGGCATGAAGCCTTTTCATGACAGGTTTCAATGAGCATTCTGACGACAAGTGTCAGGGAGCATTGTGATGACAAGTTTATTGAGCATTGTGATGACAAAGGTCATGAAGCATTGTGATGACAATGGCATGGAGCATTGTGAAGCAAAGTGCTATGGAGCATTGTGATCACAAGTGTTGGTAGCATTGCGATGACAGAGGTCATGGAGCACAGTGATTTCAAGTACCATGGAGCATTGTGATGACAAGTGTATGGGGCAATGTGATCCCAAGTTTCATGGAGGATTGTGATGACAAGCGCATGGAGCATTGTGATGGCAAGTTCATGTAGGATTTTCCTGACAAAGGCATGGAGCATGGTGATTACAGTGGTCATTGAGCATTGGGATAACAAGGGTATGGAGCATTGGGCTTAAAATATTCTTGGAGTATTGTGATGACAGGTTTCATGGAGCATTGTGATGAAAAGGGAAAGGAGCATTGTGATGACAAGATCCTGGAGCATTATGATGAGTAGACCAGGAGCCTGGTGATGACAAGTCTCATGGAGCATTCTGATGAAAAGGGGCATGGAGCATTGTGATTACAGGGCTCTTGGAGCATTGTGATGACAAAGGTATGGAGCATTGTGATGAGAAGTCCATGGAGCATTCTGATGACATGTAGCATGGAGTTATGTGATGACAGGGGCATGGAGCATTGTGATTACAGGGTTCTTGGAGCCTTGTGATGAAAAGGGCATGGATCATTGTGATGAAAAAGGCATGGAGCCATGTCATGACTGGGTTCAAGGAGCATAGTGATGACAAGGGTCCGGGAGCGTTGTGATGACAACTGTATTGAGCATTGGATGACAAAGGTCAGGAGCATTGTGATGATAAAACCATGGATAATTGTGATGACGAGCGTCATAGGGCATTGTGATGACAAGTGTTATGGAACATTGTGATCACAAAGGTTTGGAGCATTGTGATGACAGAGGTCATGGAGCCTTTTGATTTCAAGAAGCGTGGAGCATCGTGATGACAAGGGCATGAAGCAATGTGATCCCAAGTTTTATGGAGGATTGGGATGACAATGGTAAGGGAAGATTGTGAAGACAAGTGCATGGAGCATTGTGATGACAAAGTCATGTAGCATTTTGCTGAAAAAGGCATGGAGCATTGTGGGGAAAATATTCAGGGAGTAATGTGATGACAGGTGTCATGGGGCATTGTGGTGATAAGGGAATGGGGCACTGTGATGACAAGGTTCTGGAGCATTGTTATAAGAAGATCAATGAGCCTTGTGATGACAAATCTCATGGAGCATTCTGATGATAATGGACATGGAACACTGTGAATACAAGGTTGTTGGAGTATTGTGATGACAAGGGCATGGAGCATTGTGATGAGAAGGCCATGGAGATTTCTGATGACATGCATCATGGACTTTGTGATGACAAGGGCATGGAGCATTGTGAGTGAAGTGTTCTTGGAGCCTTGTGATGACAAGGGCATGGAGCATTGTGATGACAAGGGAATGGGGCATTGTGATGACAAGGGCCATTGAGAATTTTGATGACAAGGTCGTGAAGCACTGTGATGACAAGTGCATGGAGCTTGCTATGACAAAGGTCATGGAGCATTGCGATGACAAGTGAATGGAGAATTGTGCTGACATGTGCATGTAACATTATGATGTGAAGTGTCATGGACCATTGTGATGACAAGGAGGTTGAGAATTGTTATGACAATGGACATGGAGCATTGGGATGATCAGGGCATGGAGCTTTGTGATGGCAAGACCGTGGAGCATTGTGATGCGAAGACCTTGGATCATTGTGATGACGAGTGTCTTGGAATACTGTAATGACAAGGGGCATGGAGCATTGTGAGGACAGGGGTCATTTAGCATTGTGATGACAAGTGTCATGGAGCATTCTGATGACCATCTTGTGGGGTATTATGATGACAATGGCATGGAGCATTGTGATGGAAAGGGCATGGAGCATTGTGAAGAGAAGTCCACAGATAATGGTGAAGAGGAGCCTCATGGGGCGTTGTGATGACAAGTGTCATGGAACATTGTGATCACAAGGGTTTGAAGCATTGTGATGCCAGAGGTCATGGTGCATTTTGATTTCATTATGATGACAATAGCATGAAGCATTATGATGATGGGGATGGTGCACTGTGATGCCAGGGGTCATGGAGGATTGTGATGACAGGGGTCTAGGAGCATCGTGATGACATGAGCATGGATGATTGTGCTGAGAGGGCCAAGGAGCATTCTGACGACATGTGTCATGGAGCTTTGTGATGACAAGGGGTTGGGGCATTGTAATTGCAGGCGTCTTGGAGCATTGAGATGACAAGTGTCACGGAACCTTGTGATGACAGGGCCGTGGAACTTTGTGATGACCGAGGTCATGGAGCATTGTTATGACAGGGGTAATGGAGCATTGTGATAACAAGGGCATAGAGCATTGGTCAGAGAAGTTTCATGGATTATTGTGATGAGAGTGTGCATGCAGCATTGTGATGACAAGGGCATGGAATATTGTGATACATGGGTCATGTAGGAATGTAATGACAAGGACATAGAGCATTGTGATGAGAAGGGCATGGAACATTGTGATGACAAGCGTCATGGAGCTTTGTGATGACAGGGGCATGGAGCAATGTGATGAGAGGGTTCATGGAGAAGTGTGATGACAGTGGCATGGAGCACTGTGGTGCCAAGTGTCATGGAGATTTGTGATGACAAAGGTCATGAAGCATATTGAGGTCAAGGGCATGGTACATTGTGATGAGAAGGGCAGGGAGCATTATGATGACAAGGTCATGTAGCATTTTGATGACAAAGGCATGGAGCATCGTGATGACAAGTGTCATGGAGCACTGTGATGACAGGCGTTACAGTTCATTGTGATTACAGGTTTCATGGAGCATTGGGATGACAATGGTCATGGAGAATTTTGATGAGAAGCGTCCCGGATCATTGTTTTTTCAGGGGTCATGGAGGGTTGAGATGACAGTACTCATGCAGCATTGTGAGGACAGGGGTCATGGAACATTGTGATGATAAGGGGCATGGAGCTTTGTGATTACAGGTTTCTTGGAGCATTGTGAAGACAAGGGCATGGATCATTGTGATGACAATGTCATGGAGTATTGTGAAGGCAGGTGTCAAGAAGCATTGTGATGACGTATGCCAGGGTCCATTGTGATGACAATGGCATGGAGCATTGTGATGACAAGGACATGGAGCATTGTGATGCCAAGGGCCATTGAGAATTTTGAAGACAATGTCGTGAAGCACTGTGATGAAAAGCACATGGAGCTTGCTATGAAAAGGGTCATTGAGCATTGCAATGACAAGTGCATGGAGAATTGTGATGACACGATCATGTAACATTATGATGAGAGTGTCATGGAACATAGTGATGACAGGGACGAGGAGAATTGTGATGACAATGCACATGGAGCATTGGGATGACCAGGGCATGGAGCATTGTGCTGGCAAGACCGTGGAGCATTGCGATGAGAAGACCATGGATAATTGTGATGACGAGTGTCTTGGAGCACTGTAATGACAAGGGACATGTAGCATTGTGATGACAAGTGTAATGGAGCATTCTGATCACCATCTTGTGGAGTATTGTGATGACAATGGCATGGAACATTGTGATGAAAAGGGCATGGAGCATTGTGATGAAAATGGCATGGAGCCTTTTCATGACAGGTTTCAATGAGCATTCTGACGACAAGTGTCAGGGAGCATTGTGATGACAAGTTTATTGAGCATGGTGATGCCAAAGTCATGAAGCATTGTGATGACAATGGCATGGGGCATTGTGATGCAAAGTGCTATGGAGCATTGTGATCACAAGTGTTTGTAGCATTGTGATGACAGAGGTCATTGAGCACAGTGATTTCAAGGACCATGGAGCATTGTGATGACAAGTGTATGGGGCAATGTGATCCCAAGTTTCATGGAGGATTGTGATGACAAACGCATGGAGCATTGTGATGGCAGGTTCATGTAGGATTTTCCTGACAAAGGCATGGAGCATGGTGATTACAGTGGTCATTGAGCATTGGGATAACAAGGGTATGGAACATTGGGCTTAAAATATTCTTGGAGTATTGTGATGACAGGTTTCATGGAGCATTGTGATGAAAAGGGAAAGGAGCATTGTGATGACAAGATCCTGGAGCATTATGATGAGTAGACCAGGAGCCTGGTGATGACAAGTCTCATGGAGCACTCTGATGAAAAGGGGCATGGATCATTGTGATTACAGGGCTCTTGGAGCATTGTGATGACAAAGGCATGGAGCATTGTGATGAGAAGTCCATGGAGCATTCTGATGACATGTGTCATGGAGTTATGTGATGACAGGGGCATGGAGCATTGTGATTACAGGGTTCTTGGAGCCTTGCGAAGAAAAGGGCATGGATCATTGTGATGAAAAAGGCATGGAGCCATGTCATGACTGGGTTCAAGGAGCATAGTGATGACAAGGGTCCGGGAGCGTTGTGATGACAACTGTATTGAGCATTGGATGACAAAGGTCAGGAGCATTGTGATGATAAAACCATGGATAATTGTGATGACGAGCGTCATAGGGCATTGTGATGACAAGTGTTATGGAACATTGTGATCACAAGGGTTTGGAGCATGGTGATGACAGAGGTCATGGAGCCTTTTGATTTCAAGACGTGGAGCATTGTGATGACAAGGGCATGAAGCAATGTGATCCCATGTTTTATGGAGGATTGGGATGAATATGGTAAGGGAAGATTGTGAAGACAAGCGCATGGAGCATTGTGATGACAAGTCATGTAGCATTTTGCTGACAAAGGCATGGAGCATTGTGGGGAAAATATTCATGGAGTAATGTGATGACAGGTGTCATGGGGCATTGTGGTGATAAGGGAATGGAACACTGTGATGACAAGGTTCTGGAGCATTGTTATGAGAAGATCATGGAGCCTTGTGATGACAAATCTCATGGAGCATTCTGAGGATAATGGACATGGAACACTGTGATTACAAGGGTCTTGGAGTATTGTGATTACAAGGGCATGGAGCATTGTGATGAGAAGCCCATGGAGCTTTCTGATGACATGCATCATGGACTTTGTGATGAAAAGGGCATGGAGCCTTGTGATGAAAAAGGCATGGAGCCTTGTCATGACAGGCTTCAAGGAGCATAGTGACGTCAAGGGTCAGGGAGCATTGTGATGACAAGTGTATTGAGCATTGTGATGACAAAGGTCATGGAGCATTGTGATGAGAAGACCATGGATAATTGTGATGACGAGCGTCATTGGGCGTTGTGATGACAAGTGTTATAGAACATTGTGATCACAAGCGTTTGGAGCATTCTGATGAGAGAGGTCATGCAGCATTTTGATTTCATTGTGATGACAATAGCAAGAAGCATTATGATGATGTTCATGGTGCATTGTGATGAAAGGGTCCATGGAGTATTGAGATGAAAAGGGGCATGGAGCATTGTGATTACAGGGGTCTTGGAGCATGGTGATGACATGGGCATGGAGCATTGTGATGAGAAGTGAATGGGACATTGTGATGACATGCGTCATGGAGCTTTGTGATGACAAGGGCATGGAGCATTGTGATGAGAAGTGAATGAGACATTGTGATGACATGTGTCATGGAGCTTTGTGATGACAAGGGCATGGAGCATTGTGATGACAAGGGAATGGGGCATTGTGATGACAAGGGCCATTGAGAATTTTGATGACAAGGTCGTGAAGCACTGTGATGAAAAGTGCATGGAGCTTGCTATGACAAGGGTCATGGAGCATTGCGATGACAAGTGAATGGAGATTTGTGCTGACATGTGCATGTAACATTATGATGTGAAGTGTCATGGACCATTGTGATGACAAGGACGTTGAGAATTGTTATGACAATGGACATGGAGCATTGGGATGATCAGGGCATGGAGCTTTGTGATGGCAAGACCGTGGAGCATTGTGATGCAAAGACCTTGGATCATTGTGATGACGAGTGTCTTGGAGTACTGTAATGACAAGGGGCATGGAGCATTGTGAGGACAGGGGTCATTTAGCATTGTGATGACAAGTGTCATGGAGCATTCTGATGACCATCTTGTGGAGTATTGTGATGACAATGGCATGGAGCATTGTGATGGAAAGGGCATGGAGCATTGTGAAGAGAAGTCCACAGATAATGGTGAAGAGGAGCGTCATGGGGCGGTGTGATGACAAGTGTCATGGAACATTGTGATCACAAGGGTTTGAAGCATTGTGATGCCAGAGGTCATGGTGCATTTTGATTTCATTGTGATGACAATAGCATGAAGCATTATGATGATGGGGATGGTGCACTGTGATGCCAGGCGTCATGGAGGATTGTGATGACAGGTGTCTAGGAGCATCGTGATGACATGAGCATGGATCATTGTGCTGAGAGGGCCAAGGAGCATTCTGACAACATGTGTCATGGAGCTTTGTGATGACAAGGGCTTGGGGCATTGTAATTGCAGGCGTCTTGGAGCATTGAGATGACAAGTGTCACGGAGCCTTGTGATGACAGGGCCGTGGAACTTTGTGATGACCGAGGTCATGGAGAATTGTTATGACAGGGGTAATGGAGCATTGTGATAACAAGGGCATAGAGCATTGGTCAGAGAAGTTTCATGGATTATTGTGATGAGAGTGTGCATGCAGCAATGTGATGACAAGGGCATGGAATATTGTGATACATGGGTCATGTAGGAATGTAATGACAAGGACATAGAGCATTGTGATGAGAAGGGCATGGAACATTGTGATGACAAGCGTCATGGAGCTTTGTGATGACAGGGGCATGGTGCAATGTGATGAGAGGGTTCATGGAGCAGTGTGATGACATTGGCATGGAGCACTGTGGTGCCAAGGGTCATGGAGATTTGTGATGACAAAGGTCATGAAGCATATTGAGGTCAAGGGCATGGTACATTGTGATGAGAAGGGCAGGGAGCATTATGATGACAAGGTCATGTAGCATTTTGATGACAAAGGCATGGAGCATCGTGATGACAAGTGTCATGGAGCACTGTAATGACAGGCGTTACAGTTCATTGTGATTACTGGTTTCATGGAGCATTGGGATGACAATGGTCATGGAGAATTTTGATGAGAAGCGTCCCAGATCATTGTTTTTTCAGGGGTCATGGAGGGTTGAGATGACAGTACTCATGCAGCATTGTGAGGACAGGGGTCATGGAACATTGTGATGATAAGGGGCATGGAGCTTTGTGATTACAGGGTTCTTGGAGCATTGTGAAGACAAGGGCATGGATCATTGTGATGACAATGTCATGGAGTATTGTGAAGGCAGGTGTCAAGAAGCATTGTGATGACGTATGTCAGGGTCCATTGTGATGACAATGGCATGGAGCATTGTGATGACAAGGACATGGAGCATTGTGATGCCAAGGGCCATTGAGAATTTTGAAGACAATGTCGTGAAGCACTGTGATGACAAGCACATGGAGCTTGCTATGAAAAGGGTCATTGAGCATTGCAATGACAAGTGCATGGAGAATTGTGTTGACACGATCATGTAACATTATAATGAGAGTGTCATGGAACATAGTGATGACAGGGACGAAGAGAATTGTGCTGACAATGCACATGGAGCATTGGGATGACCAGGGCATGGAGAATTGTGCTGGCAAGACCGTGGAGCATTGCGATGAGAAGATCATGGATAATTGTGATGACGAGTGTCTTGGAGCACTGTAATGACAAGGGACATGTAGCATTGTGATGACAAGTGTAATGGAGCATTCTGATCACCATCTTGTGGAGTATTGTGATGACAATGGCATGGAACATTGTGATGAAAAGGGCATGGAACATTGTGATGAAAATGGCATGGAGCCTTTTCATGACAGGTTTCAATGAGCATTCTGACGACAAGTGTCAGGGAGCATTGTGATGACAAGTTTATTGAGCATGGTGATGCCAAAGTCATGAAGCATTGTGATGACAATGGCATGGAGCATTGTGATGCAAAGTGCTATGGAGCATTGTGATCACAAGTGTTTGTAGCATTGTGATGACAGAGGTCATTGAGCACAGTGATTTCAAGGACCATGGAGCATTGTGATGACAAGTGTATGGGGCAATGTGATCCCAAATTTCATGGAGGATTGTGACGACAAGCGCATGGAGCATTGTGATGGCAGGTTCATATAGGATTTTCCTGACAAAGGCATGGAGCATGGTGATTACAGTGGTCATTGAGCATTGGGATAACAAGGGTATGGAACATTTGGCTTAAAATATTCTTGGAGTATTGTGATGACAGGTTTCATGGAGCATTGTGATGACAAGATCCTGGAGCATTATGATGAGTAGACCAGGAGCCTGGTGATAACAAGTCTCATGGAGCACTCTGATGAAAAGGGGCATGGAGCATTGTGATTACAGGCCTCTTGGAGCATTGTGATGACAAAGGCATGGAGCATTGTGATGAGAAGTCCATGGAGCATTCTAATGACATGTGTCATGGAGTTATGTGATGACAGGGGCATGGAGCATTGTGATTACAGGGTTCTTGGAGCCTTGCGAAGAAAAGGGCATGGATCATTGTGATGAAAAAGTCATGGAGCCATGTCATGACTGGGTTCAAGGAGCATAGTGATGACAAGGGTCCGGGAGCGTTGTGATGACAACTGTATTGAGCATTGGATGACAAAGGTCAGGAGCATTGTGATGATAAAACCATGGATAATTGTGATGACGAGCGTCATAGGGCATTGTGATGACAAGTGTTATGGAACATTGTGATCACAAGGGTTTGGAGCATGGTGATGACAGAGGTCATGGAGCCTTTTGATTTCAAGACGTGGAGCATTGTGATGACAAGGGCATGAAGCAATGTGATCCCATGTTTTATGGAGGATTGGGATGAATATGGTAAGGGAAGATTGTGAAGACAAGCGCATGGAGCATTGTGATGACAAGTCATGTAGCATTTTGCTGACAAAGGCATGGAGCATTGTGGGGAAAATATTCATGGAGTAATGTGATGACAGGTGTCATGGGGCATTGTGGTGATAAGGGAATGGAACACTGTGATGACAAGGTTCTGGAGCATTGTTATGAGAAGATCATGGAGCCTTGTGATGACAAATCTCATGGAGCATTCTGATGATAATGGACATGGAACACTGTGATTACAAGGGTCTTGGAGTATTGTGATGACAAGGGCATGGAGCATTGTGATGAGAAGCCCATGGAGCTTTCTGATGACATGCATCATGGACTTTGTGATGACAAGGGCATGGAGCCTTGTGATGAAAAAGGCATGGAGCCTTGTCATGACAGGCTTCAAGGAGCATACTGACGTCAAGTGTCAGGGAGCATTGTGATGACAAGTGTATTGAGCATTGTGATGACAAAGGTCATGGAGCATTGTGATGAGAAGACCATGGATAATTGTGATGACGAGCGTCATTGGGCGTTGTGATGACAAGTGTTATAGAACATTGTGATCACAAGCGTTTGGAGCAGTCTGATGAGAGAGGTCATGGAGCATTTTGATTTCATTGTGATGACAATAGCAAGAAGCATTATGATGATGTTCATGGTGCATTGTGAGGAAAGGGTGCATGGAGTATTGAGATGAAAAGGGGCATGGAGCATTGTGATTACAGGGGTCTTGGAGCATGGTGATGACATGGGCATGGAGCATTGTGATGAGAAGGCCATGGAGGATTCTGATGACATGCGTCATGGAGCTTTGTGATGACAAGGGCATGGAGCATTGTGATGACAAGGGAATGGGGCATTGTGATGACAAGGGCCATTGAGAATTTTGATGACAAGGTCGTGAAGCACTGTGATGACAAGTGCATGGAGCTTGCTATGACAAGGGTCATGGAGCATTGTGATGACAAGTGAATGGAGAATTGTGCTGACATGTGCATGTAACATTATGATGTTAAGTGTCATGGACCATTGTGATGACAAGGACGTTGAGAATTGTTATGACAATGGACATGGAGCATTGGGATGATCAGGGCATGGAGCTTTGTGATGGCAAGACCGTGGAGCATTGTGATGCGAAGACCTTGGATCATTGTGATGACGAGTGTCTTGGAGTACTGTAATGACAAGGGGCATGGAGCATTGTGAGGACAGGGGTCATTTAGCATTGTGATGACAAGTGTCATGGAGCATTCTGATGACCATCTTGTGGGGTATTGTGATGACAATGGCATGGAGCATTGTGATGGAAAGGGCATGGAGCATTGTGAAGAGAAGTCCACAGATAATGGTGAAGAGGAGCCTCATGGGGCGTTGTGATGACAAGTGTCATGGAACATTGTGATCACAAGGGTTTGAAGCATTGTGATGCCAGAGGTCATGGTGCATTTTGATTTCATTATGATGACAATAGCATGAAGCATTATAATGATGGGGATGGTGCACTGTGATGCCAGGGGTCATGGAGGATTGTGATGACAGGGATCTAGGAGCATCGTGATGACATGAGCATGGATCATTGTGCTGAGAGGGCCAAGGAGCATTCTGACGACATGTGTCATGGAGCTTTGTGATGACAAGGGCTTGGGGCATTGTAATTGCAGGCGTCTTGGAGCATTGAGATGACAAGTGTCACGGAGCCTTGTGATGACAGGGCCGTGGAACTTTGTGATGACCGAGGTCATGGAGCATTGTTATGACAGGGGTAATGGAGCATTGTGATAACAAGGGCTTAGAGCATTGGTCAGAGAAGTTTCATGGATTATTGTGATGAGAGTGTGCATGCAGCATTGTGATGACAAGGGCATGGAATATTGTGATACATGGGTCATGTAGGAATGTAATGACAAGGACATAGAGCATTGTGATGAGAAGGGCATGGAACATTGTGATGACAAGCGTCATGGAGCTTTGTGATGACAGGGGCATGGTGCAATGTGATGAGAGGGTTCATGGAGCAGTGTGATGACAGTGGCATGGAGCACTGTGGTGCCAAGGGTCATGGAGATTTGTGATGACAAAGGTCATGAAGCATATTGAGGTCAAGGGCATGGTACATTGTGATGAGAAGGGCAGGGAGCATTATGATGACAAGGTCATGTAGCATTTTGATGACAAAGGCATGGAGCATCGTGATGACAAGTGTCATGGAGCACTGTGATGACAGGCGTTACAGTTCATTGTGATTACAGGTTTCATGGAGCATTGGGATGACAATGGTCATGGAGAATTTTGATGAGAAGCGTCCCGGATCATTGTTTTTTCAGGGGTCATGGAGGGTTGAGATGACAGTACTCATGCAGCATTGTGAGGACAGGGGTCATGGAACATTGTGATGATAAGGGGCATGGAGCTTTGTGATTACAGGTTTCTTGGAGCATTGTGAAGACAAGGGCATGGATCATTGTGATGACAATGTCATGGAGTATTGTGAAGGCAGGTGTCAAGAAGCATTGTGATGACGTATGCCAGGGTCCATTGTGATGACAATGGCATGGAGCATTGTGATGACAAGGACATGGAGCATTGTGATGCCAAGGGCCATTGAGAATTTTGAAGACAATGTCGTGAAGCACTGTGATGAAAAGCACATGGAGCTTGCTATGAAAAGGGTCATTGAGCATTGCAATGACAAGTGCATGGAGAATTGTGATGACACGATCATGTAACATTATGATGAGAGTGTCATGGAACATAGTGATGACAGGGACGAGGAGAATTGTGATGACAATGCACATGGAGCATTGGGATGACCAGGGCATGGAGCATTGTGCTGGCAAGACCGTGGAGCATTGCGATGAGAAGACCATGGATAATTGTGATGACGAGTGTCTTGGAGCACTGTAATGACAAGGGACATGTAGCATTGTGATGACAAGTGTAATGGAGCATTCTGATCACCATCTTGTGGAGTATTGTGATGACAATGGCATGGAACATTGTGATGAAAAGGGCATGGAGCATTGTGATGAAAATGGCATGGAGCCTTTTCATGACAGGTTTCAATGAGCATTCTGACGACAAGTGTCAGGGAGCATTGTGATGACAAGTTTATTGAGCATGGTGATGCCAAAGTCATGAAGCATTGTGATGACAATGGCATGGGGCATTGTGATGCAAAGTGCTATGGAGCATTGTGATCACAAGTGTTTGTAGCATTGTGATGACAGAGGTCATTGAGCACAGTGATTTCAAGGACCATGGAGCATTGTGATGACAAGTGTATGGGGCAATGTGATCCCAAGTTTCATGGAGGATTGTGATGACAAACGCATGGAGCATTGTGATGGCAGGTTCATGTAGGATTTTCCTGACAAAGGCATGGAGCATGGTGATTACAGTGGTCATTGAGCATTGGGATAACAAGGGTATGGAACATTGGGCTTAAAATATTCTTGGAGTATTGTGATGACAGGTTTCATGGAGCATTGTGATGAAAAGGGAAAGGAGCATTGTGATGACAAGATCCTGGAGCATTATGATGAGTAGACCAGGAGCCTGGTGATGACAAGTCTCATGGAGCACTCTGATGAAAAGGGGCATGGATCATTGTGATTACAGGGCTCTTGGAGCATTGTGATGACAAAGGCATGGAGCATTGTGATGAGAAGTCCATGGAGCATTCTGATGACATGTGTCATGGAGTTATGTGATGACAGGGGCATGGAGCATTGTGATTACAGGGTTCTTGGAGCCTTGCGAAGAAAAGGGCATGGATCATTGTGATGAAAAAGGCATGGAGCCATGTCATGACTGGGTTCAAGGAGCATAGTGATGACAAGGGTCCGGGAGCGTTGTGATGACAACTGTATTGAGCATTGGATGACAAAGGTCAGGAGCATTGTGATGATAAAACCATGGATAATTGTGATGACGAGCGTCATAGGGCATTGTGATGACAAGTGTTATGGAACATTGTGATCACAAGGGTTTGGAGCATGGTGATGACAGAGGTCATGGAGCCTTTTGATTTCAAGACGTGGAGCATTGTGATGACAAGGGCATGAAGCAATGTGATCCCATGTTTTATGGAGGATTGGGATGAATATGGTAAGGGAAGATTGTGAAGACAAGCGCATGGAGCATTGTGATGACAAGTCATGTAGCATTTTGCTGACAAAGGCATGGAGCATTGTGGGGAAAATATTCATGGAGTAATGTGATGACAGGTGTCATGGGGCATTGTGGTGATAAGGGAATGGAACACTGTGATGACAAGGTTCTGGAGCATTGTTATGAGAAGATCATGGAGCCTTGTGATGACAAATCTCATGGAGCATTCTGAGGATAATGGACATGGAACACTGTGATTACAAGGGTCTTGGAGTATTGTGATTACAAGGGCATGGAGCATTGTGATGAGAAGCCCATGGAGCTTTCTGATGACATGCATCATGGACTTTGTGATGAAAAGGGCATGGAGCCTTGTGATGAAAAAGGCATGGAGCCTTGTCATGACAGGCTTCATGGAGCATAGTGACGTCAAGGGTCAGGGAGCATTGTGATGACAAGTGTATTGAGCATTGTGATGACAAAGGTCATGGAGCATTGTGATGAGAAGACCATGGATAATTGTGATGACGAGCGTCATTGGGCGTTGTGATGACAAGTGTTATAGAACATTGTGATCACAAGCGTTTGGAGCATTCTGATGAGAGAGGTCATGCAGCATTTTGATTTCATTGTGATGACAATAGCAAGAAGCATTATGATGATGTTCATGGTGCATTGTGATGAAAGGGTCCATGGAGTATTGAGATGAAAAGGGGCATGGAGCATTGTGATTACAGGGGTCTTGGAGCATGGTGATGACATGGGCATGGAGCATTGTGATGAGAAGTGAATGGGACATTGTGATGACATGCGTCATGGAGCTTTGTGATGACAAGGGCATGGAGCATTGTGATGAGAAGTGAATGAGACATTGTGATGACATGTGTCATGGAGCTTTGTGATGACAAGGGCATGGAGCATTGTGATGACAAGGGAATGGGGCATTGTGATGACAAGGGCCATTGAGAATTTTGATGACAAGGTCGTGAAGCACTGTGATGAAAAGTGCATGGAGCTTGCTATGACAAGGGTCATGGAGCATTGCGATGACAAGTGAATGGAGATTTGTGCTGACATGTGCATGTAACATTATGATGTGAAGTGTCATGGACCATTGTGATGACAAGGACGTTGAGAATTGTTATGACAATGGACATGGAGCATTGGGATGATCAGGGCATGGAGCTTTGTGATGGCAAGACCGTGGAGCATTGTGATGCGAAGACCTTTGATCATTGTGATGACGAGTGTCTTGGAGTACTGTAATGACAAGGGGCATGGAGCATTGTGAGGACAGGGGTCATTTAGCATTGTGATGACAAGTGTCATGGAGCATTCTGATGACCATCTTGTGGAGTATTGTGATGACAATGGCATGGAGCATTGTGATGGAAAGGGCATGGAGCATTGTGAAGAGAAGTCCACAGATAATGGTGAAGAGGAGCGTCATGGGGCGGTGTGATGACAAGTGTCATGGAACATTGTGATCACAAGGGTTTGAAGCATTGTGATGCCAGAGGTCATGGTGCATTTTGATTTCATTGTGATGACAATAGCATGAAGCATTATGATGATGGGGATGGTGCACTGTGATGCCAGGCGTCATGGAGGATTGTGATGACAGGTGTCTAGGAGCATCGTGATGACATGAGCATGGATCATTGTGCTGAGAGGGCCAAGGAGCATTCTGACAACATGTGTCATGGAGCTTTGTGATGACAAGGGCTTGGGGCATTGTAATTGCAGGCGTCTTGGAGCATTGAGATGACAAGTGTCACGGAGCCTTGTGATGACAGGGCCGTGGAACTTTGTGATGACCGAGGTCATGGAGAATTGTTATGACAGGGGTAATGGAGCATTGTGATAACAAGGGCATAGAGCATTGGTCAGAGAAGTTTCATGGATTATTGTGATGAGAGTGTGCATGCAGCAATGTGATGACAAGGGCATGGAATATTGTGATACATGGGTCATGTAGGAATGTAATGACAAGGACATAGAGCATTGTGATGAGAAGGGCATGGAACATTGTGATGACAAGCGTCATGGAGCTTTGTGATGACAGGGGCATGGTGCAATGTGATGAGAGGGTTCATGGAGCAGTGTGATGACATTGGCATGGAGCACTGTGGTGCCAAGGGTCATGGAGATTTGTGATGACAAAGGTCATGAAGCATATTGAGGTCAAGGGCATGGTACATTGTGATGAGAAGGGCAGGGAGCATTATGATGACAAGGTCATGTAGCATTTTGATGACAAAGGCATGGAGCATCGTGATGACAAGTGTCATGGAGCACTGTAATGACAGGCGTTACAGTTCATTGTGATTACTGGTTTCATGGAGCATTGGGATGACAATGGTCATGGAGAATTTTGATGAGAAGCGTCCCAGATCATTGTTTTTTCAGGGGTCATGGAGGGTTGAGATGACAGTACTCATGCAGCATTGTGAGGACAGGGGTCATGGAACATTGTGATGATAAGGGGCATGGAGCTTTGTGATTACAGGGTTCTTGGAGCATTGTGAAGACAAGGGCATGGATCATTGTGATGACAATGTCATGGAGTATTGTGAAGGCAGGTGTCAAGAAGCATTGTGATGACGTATGTCAGGGTCCATTGTGATGACAATGGCATGGAGCATTGTGATGACAAGGACATGGAGCATTGTGATGCCAAGGGCCATTGAGAATTTTGAAGACAATGTCGTGAAGCACTGTGATGACAAGCACATGGAGCTTGCTATGAAAAGGGTCATTGAGCATTGCAATGACAAGTGCATGGAGAATTGTGTTGACACGATCATGTAACATTATAATGAGAGTGTCATGGAACATAGTGATGACAGGGACGAAGAGAATTGTGCTGACAATGCACATGGAGCATTGGGATGACCAGGGCATGGAGAATTGTGCTGGCAAGACCGTGGAGCATTGCGATGAGAAGATCATGGATAATTGTGATGACGAGTGTCTTGGAGCACTGTAATGACAAGGGACATGTAGCATTGTGATGACAAGTGTAATGGAGCATTCTGATCACCATCTTGTGGAGTATTGTGATGACAATGGCATGGAACATTGTGATGAAAAGGGCATGGAACATTGTGATGAAAATGGCATGGAGCCTTTTCATGACAGGTTTCAATGAGCATTCTGACGACAAGTGTCAGGGAGCATTGTGATGACAAGTTTATTGAGCATGGTGATGCCAAAGTCATGAAGCATTGTGATGACAATGGCATGGAGCATTGTGATGCAAAGTGCTATGGAGCATTGTGATCACAAGTGTTTGTAGCATTGTGATGACAGAGGTCATTGAGCACAGTGATTTCAAGGACCATGGAGCATTGTGATGACAAGTGTATGGGGCAATGTGATCCCAAATTTCATGGAGGATTGTGACGACAAGCGCATGGAGCATTGTGATGGCAGGTTCATATAGGATTTTCCTGACAAAGGCATGGAGCATGGTGATTACAGTGGTCATTGAGCATTGGGATAACAAGGGTATGGAACATTGGGCTTAAAATATTCTTGGAGTATTGTGATGACAGGTTTCATGGAGCATTGTGATGACAAGATCCTGGAGCATTATGATGAGTAGACCAGGAGCCTGGTGATAACAAGTCTCATGGAGCACTCTGATGAAAAGGGGCATGGAGCATTGTGATTACAGGCCTCTTGGAGCATTGTGATGACAAAGGCATGGAGCATTGTGATGAGAAGTCCATGGAGCATTCTAATGACATGTGTCATGGAGTTATGTGATGACAGGGGCATGGAGCATTGTGATTACAGGGTTCTTGGAGCCTTGCGAAGAAAAGGGCATGGATCATTGTGATGAAAAAGTCATGGAGCCATGTCATGACTGCGTTCAAGGAGCATAGTGATGACAAGGGTCCGGGAGCGTTGTGATGACAACTGTATTGAGCATTGGATGACAAAGGTCAGGAGCATTGTGATGATAAAACCATGGATAATTGTGATGACGAGCGTCATAGGGCATTGTGATGACAAGTGTTATGGAACATTGTGATCACAAGGGTTTGGAGCATGGTGATGACAGAGGTCATGGAGCCTTTTGATTTCAAGACGTGGAGCATTGTGATGACAAGGGCATGAAGCAATGTGATCCCATGTTTTATGGAGGATTGGGATGAATATGGTAAGGGAAGATTGTGAAGACAAGCGCATGGAGCATTGTGATGACAAGTCATGTAGCATTTTGCTGACAAAGGCATGGAGCATTGTGGGGAAAATATTCATGGAGTAATGTGATGACAGGTGTCATGGGGCATTGTGGTGATAAGGGAATGGAACACTGTGATGACAAGGTTCTGGAGCATTGTTATGAGAAGATCATGGAGCCTTGTGATGACAAATCTCATGGAGCATTCTGATGATAATGGACATGGAACACTGTGATTACAAGGGTCTTGGAGTATTGTGATGACAAGGGCATGGAGCATTGTGATGAGAAGCCCATGGAGCTTTCTGATGACATGCATCATGGACTTTGTGATGACAAGGGCATGGAGCCTTGTGATGAAAAAGGCATGGAGCCTTGTCATGACAGGCTTCAAGGAGCATACTGACGTCAAGTGTCAGGGAGCATTGTGATGACAAGTGTATTGAGCATTGTGATGACAAAGGTCATGGAGCATTGTGATGAGAAGACCATGGATAATTGTGATGACGAGCGTCATTGGGCGTTGTGATGACAAGTGTTATAGAACATTGTGATCACAAGCGTTTGGAGCAGTCTGATGAGAGAGGTCATGGAGCATTTTGATTTCATTGTGATGACAATAGCAAGAAGCATTATGATGATGTTCATGGTGCATTGTGAGGAAAGGGTGCATGGAGTATTGAGATGAAAAGGGGCATGGAGCATTGTGATTACAGGGGTCTTGGAGCATGGTGATGACATGGGCATGGAGCATTGTGATGAGAAGGCCATGGAGGATTCTGATGACATGCGTCATGGAGCTTTGTGATGACAAGGGCATGGAGCATTGTGATGACAAGGGAATGGGGCATTGTGATGACAAGGGCCATTGAGAATTTTGATGACAAGGTCGTGAAGCACTGTGATGACAAGTGCATGGAGCTTGCTATGACAAGGGTCATGGAGCATTGTGATGACAAGTGAATGGAGAATTGTGATGACATGTGCATGTAACATTATGATGTTAAGTGTCATGGACCATTGTGATGACAAGGACGTTGAGAATTGTTATGACAATGGACATGGAGCATTGGGATGATCAGGGCATGGAGCTTTGTGATGGCAAGACCGTGGAGCATTGTGATGCGAAGACCTTGGATCATTGTGATGACGAGTGTCTTGGAGTACTGTAATGACAAGGGGCATGGAGCATTGTGAGGACAGGGGTCATTTAGCATTGTGATGACAAGTGTCATGGAGCATTCTGATGACCATCTTGTGGGGTATTGTGATGACAATGGCATGGAGCATTGTGATGGAAAGGGCATGGAGCATTGTGAAGAGAAGTCCACAGATAATGGTGAAGAGGAGCCTCATGGGGCGTTGTGATGACAAGTGTCATGGAACATTGTGATCACAAGGGTTTGAAGCATTGTGATGCCAGAGGTCATGGTGCATTTTGATTTCATTATGATGACAATAGCATGAAGCATTATAATGATGGGGATGGTGCACTGTGATGCCAGGGGTCATGGAGGATTGTGATGACAGGGATCTAGGAGCATCGTGATGACATGAGCATGGATCATTGTGCTGAGAGGGCCAAGGAGCATTCTGACGACATGTGTCATGGAGCTTTGTGATGACAAGGGCTTGGGGCATTGTAATTGCAGGCGTCTTGGAGCATTGAGATGACAAGTGTCACGGAGCCTTGTGATGACAGGGCCGTGGAACTTTGTGATGACCGAGGTCATGGAGCATTGTTATGACAGGGGTAATGGAGCATTGTGATAACAAGGGCTTAGAGCATTGGTCAGAGAAGTTTCATGGATTATTGTGATGAGAGTGTGCATGCAGCATTGTGATGACAAGGGCATGGAATATTGTGATACATGGGTCATGTAGGAATGTAATGACAAGGACATAGAGCATTGTGATGAGAAGGGCATGGAACATTGTGATGACAAGCGTCATGGAGCTTTGTGATGACAGGGGCATGGTGCAATGTGATGAGAGGGTTCATGGAGCAGTGTGATGACAGTGGCATGGAGCACTGTGGTGCCAAGGGTCATGGAGATTTGTGATGACAAAGGTCATGAAGCATATTGAGGTCAAGGGCATGGTACATTGTGATGAGAAGGGCAGGGAGCATTATGATGACAAGGTCATGTAGCATTTTGATGACAAAGGCATGGAGCATCGTGATGACAAGTGTCATGGAGCACTGTAATGACAGGCGTTACAGTTCATTGTGATTACAGGTTTC
Source organism: Mesoplodon densirostris (assembly GCF_025265405.1). NCBI lineage: Eukaryota > Metazoa > Chordata > Mammalia > Artiodactyla > Ziphiidae > Mesoplodon > Mesoplodon densirostris. Next base: position 8,149,583 of record NC_082682.1, read on the forward strand.
ATGGAGCATTGGGATGACAATGGTCATGGAGAATTTTGATGAGAAGCGTCCCAGATCATTGTTTTTTCAGGGGTCATGGAGGGTTGAGATGACTGTACTCATGCAGCATTTTGAGGACAGGGGTCATGGAACATTGTGATGATAAGGGGCATGGAGCTTTGTGATTACAGGGTTCTTGGAGCATTGTGAAGACAAGGGCATGGATCATTGTGATGACAATGTCATGGAGTATTGTGAAGGCAGGTGTCAAGAAGCATTGTGATGACGTATGTCAGGGTCCATTGTGATGACAATGGCATGGAGCATTGTGATGACAAGGACATGGAGCATTGTGATGCCAAGGGCCATTGAGAATTTTGAAGACAATGTCGTGAAGCACTGTGATGAAAAGCACATGGAGCTTGCTATGAAAAGGGTCATTGAGCATTGCAATGACAAGTGCATGGAGAATTGTGATGACACGATCATGTAACATTATGATGAGAGTGTCATGGAACATAGTGATGACAGGGACGAGGAGAATTGTGATGACAATGCACATGGAGCATTGGGATGACCAGGGCATGGAGCATTGTGCTGGCAAGACAGTGGAGCATTGCGATGAGAAGACCATGGATAATTGTGATGACGAGTGTCTTGGAGCACTGTAATGACAAGGGACATGTAGCATTGTGATGACAAGTGTAATGGAGCATTCTGATCACCATCTTGTGGAGTATTGTGATGACAATGGCATGGAACATTGTGATGAAAAGGGCATGGAGCATTGTGATGAAAATGGCATGGAGCCTTTTCATGACAGGTTTCAATGAGCATTCTGACGACAAGTGTCAGGGAGCATTGTGATGACAAGTTTATTGAGCATGGTGATGCCAAAGTCATGAAGCATTGTGATGACAATGGCATGGAGCATTGTGATGCAAAGTGCTATGGAGCATTGTGATCACAAGTGTTTGTAGCATTGTGATGACAGAGGTCATTGAGCACAGTGATTTCAAGGACCATGGAGCATTGTGATGACAAGTGTATGGGGCAATGTGATCCCAAGTTTCATGGAGGATTGTGATGACAAGCGCATGGAGCATTGTGATGGCAGGTTCATGTAGGATTTTCCTGACAAAGGCATGGAGCATGGTGATTACAGTGGTCATTGAGCATTGGGATAACAAGGGTATGGAACATTGGGCTTAAAATATTCTTGGAGTATTGTGATGACAGGTTTCATGGAGCATTGTGATGAAAAGGGAAAGGAGCATTGTGATGACAAGATCCTGGAGCATTATGATGAGTAGACCAGGAGCCTGGTGATGACAAGTCTCATGGAGCACTCTGATGAAAAGGGGCATGGAGCATTGTGATTACAGGGCTCTTGGAGCATTGTGATGACAATGGCATGGAGCATTGTGATGAGAAGTCCATGGAGCATTCTGATGACATGTGTCATGGAGTTATGTGATGACAGGGGCATGGAGCATTGTGATTACAGGGTTCTTGGAGCCTTGCGAAGAAAAGGGCATGGATCATTGTGATGAAAAAGGCATGGAGCCATGTCATGACTGGGTTCAAGGAGCATAGTGATTACAAGGGTCCGGGAGCGTTGTGATGACAACTGTATTGAGCATTGGATGACAAAGGTCAGGAGCATTGTGATGATAAAACCATGGATAATTGTGATGACGAGCGTCATAGGGCATTGTGATGACAAGTGTTATGGAACATTGTGATCACAAGGGTTTGGAGCATGGTGATGACAGAGGTCATGGAGCCTTTTGATTTCAAGACGTGGAGCATTGTGATGACAAGGGCATGAAGCAATGTGATCCCATGTTTTATGGAGGATTGGGATGAATATGGTAAGGGAAGATTGTGAAGACAAGCGCATGGAGCATTGTGATGACAAGTCATGTAGCATTTTGCTGACAAAGGCATGGAGCATTGTGGGGAAAATATTCATGGAGTAATGTGATGACAGGTGTCATGGGGCATTGTGGTGATAAGGGAATGGAACACTGTGATGACAAGGTTCTGGAGCATTGTTATGAGAAGATCATGGAGCCTTGTGATGACAAATCTCATGGAGCATTCTGATGATAATGGACATGGAACACTGTGATTACAAGGGTCTTGGAGTATTGTGATGACAAGGGCATGGAGCATTGTGATGAGAAGCCCATGGAGCTTTCTGATGTCATGCATCATGGACTTTGTGATGACAAGGGCATGGAGCCTTGTGATGAAAAAGGCATGGAGCCTTGTCATGACAGGCTTCAAGGAGCATACTGACGTCAAGTGTCAGGGAGCATTGTGATGACAAGTGTATTGAGCATTGTGATGACAAAGGTCATGGAGCATTGTGATGAGAAGACCATGGATAATTGTGATGACGAGCGTCATTGGGCGTTGTGATGACAAGTGTTATAGAACATTGTGATCACAAGCGTTTGGAGCATTCTGATGAGAGAGGTCATGCAGCATTTTGATTTCATTGTGATGACAATAGCAAGAAGCATTATGATGATGTTCATGGTGCATTGTGATGAAAGGGTCCATGGAGTATTGAGATGAAAAGGGGCATGGAGCACTGTGATTACAGGGGTCTTGGAGCATGGTGATGACATGGGCATGGAGCATTGTGATGAGAAGTGAATGAGACATTGTGATGACATGTGTCATGGAGCTTTGTGATGACAAGGGCATGGAGCATTGTGATGACAAGGGAATGGGGCATTGTGATGACAAGGGCCATTGAGAATTTTGATGACAAGGTCGTGAAGCACTGTGATGACAAGTGCATGGAGCTTGCTATGACAAGGGTCATGGAGCATTGCGATGACAATTGAATGGAGAATTGTGCTGACATGTGCATGTAACATTATGATGTGAAGTGTCATGGACCATTGTGATGACAAGGACGTTGAGAATTGTTATGACAATGGACATGGAGCATTGGGATAATCAGGGCATGGAGCTTTGTGATGGCAAGACCGTGGAGCATTGTGATGCGAAGACCTTGGATCATTGTGATGACGAGTGTCTTGGAGTACTGTAATGACAAGGGGCATGGAGCATTGTGAGGACAGGGGTCATTTAGCATTGTGATGACAAGTGTCATGGAGCATTCTGATGACCATCTTTTGGGGTATTGTGATGACAATGGCATGGAGCATTGTGATGGAAAGGGCATGGAGCATTGTGAAGAGAAGTCCACAGATAATGGTGAAGAGGAGCCTCATGGGGCGTTGTGATGACAAGTGTCATGGAACATTGTGATCACAAGGGTTTGAAGCATTGTGATGCCAGAGGTCATGGTGCATTTTGATTTCATTATGATGACAATAGCATGAAGCATTATAATGATGGGGATGGTGCACTGTGATGCCAGGGGTCATGGAGGATTGTGATGACAGGGATCTAGGAGCATCGTGATGACATGAGCATGGATCATTGTGCTGAGAGGGCCAAGGAGCATTCTGACGACATGTGTCATGGAGCTTTGTGATGACAAGGGCTTGGGGCATTGTAATTGCAGGCGTCTTGGAGCATTGAGATGACAAGTGTCACGGAGCCTTGTGATGACAGGGCCGTGGAACTTTGTGATGACCGAGGTCATGGAGCATTGTTATGACAGGGGTAATGGAGCATTGTGATAACAAGGGCTTAGAGCATTGGTCAGAGAAGTTTCATGGATTATTGTGATGAGAGTGTGCATGCAGCATTGTGATGACAAGGGCATGGAATATTGTGATACATGGGTCATGTAGGAATGTAATGACAAGGACATAGAGCATTGTGATGAGAAGGGCATGGAACATTGTGATGACAAGCGTCATGGAGCTTTGTGATGACAGGGGCATGGTGCAATGTGATGAGAGGGTTCATGGAGCAGTGTGATGACAGTGGCATGGAGCACTGTGGTGCCAAGGGTCATGGAGATTTGTGATGACAAAGGTCATGAAGCATATTGAGGTCAAGGGCATGGTACATTGTGATGAGAAGGGCAGGGAGCATTATGATGACAAGGTCATGTAGCATTTTGATGACAAAGGCATGGAGCATCGTGATGACAAGTGTCATGGAGCACTGTAATGACAGGCGTTACAGTTCATTGTGATTACAGGTTTCATGGAGCATTGGGATGACAATGGTCATGGAGAATTTTGATGAGAAGCGTCCCAGATCATTGTTTTTTCAGGGGTCATGGAGGGTTGAGATGACTGTACTCATGCAGCATTTTGAGGACAGGGGTCATGGAACATTGTGATGATAAGGGGCATGGAGCTTTGTGATTACAGGGTTCTTGGAGCATTGTGAAGACAAGGGCATGGATCATTGTGATGACAATGTCATGGAGTATTGTGAAGGCAGGTGTCAAGAAGCATTGTGATGACGTATGTCAGGGTCCATTGTGATGACAATGGCATGGAGCATTGTGATGACAAGGACATGGAGCATTGTGATGCCAAGGGCCATTGAGAATTTTGAAGACAATGTCGTGAAGCACTGTGATGAAAAGCACATGGAGCTTGCTATGAAAAGGGTCATTGAGCATTGCAATGACAAGTGCATGGAGAATTGTGATGACACGATCATGTAACATTATGATGAGAGTGTCATGGAACATAGTGATGACAGGGACGAGGAGAATTGTGATGACAATGCACATGGAGCATTGGGATGACCAGGGCATGGAGCATTGTGCTGGCAAGACAGTGGAGCATTGCGATGAGAAGACCATGGATAATTGTGATGACGAGTGTCTTGGAGCACTGTAATGACAAGGGACATGTAGCATTGTGATGACAAGTGTAATGGAGCATTCTGATCACCATCTTGTGGAGTATTGTGATGACAATGGCATGGAACATTGTGATGAAAAGGGCATGGAGCATTGTGATGAAAATGGCATGGAGCCTTTTCATGACAGGTTTCAATGAGCATTCTGACGACAAGTGTCAGGGAGCATTGTGATGACAAGTTTATTGAGCATGGTGATGCCAAAGTCATGAAGCATTGTGATGACAATGGCATGGAGCATTGTGATGCAAAGTGCTATGGAGCATTGTGATCACAAGTGTTTGTAGCATTGTGATGACAGAGGTCATTGAGCACAGTGATTTCAAGGACCATGGAGCATTGTGATGACAAGTGTATGGGGCAATGTGATCCCAAGTTTCATGGAGGATTGTGATGACAAGCGCATGGAGCATTGTGATGGCAGGTTCATGTAGGATTTTCCTGACAAAGGCATGGAGCATGGTGATTACAGTGGTCATTGAGCATTGGGATAACAAGGGTATGGAACATTGGGCTTAAAATATTCTTGGAGTATTGTGATGACAGGTTTCATGGAGCATTGTGATGAAAAGGGAAAGGAGCATTGTGATGACAAGATCCTGGAGCATTATGATGAGTAGACCAGGAGCCTGGTGATGACAAGTCTCATGGAGCACTCTGATGAAAAGGGGCATGGAGCATTGTGATTACAGGGCTCTTGGAGCATTGTGATGACAATGGCATGGAGCATTGTGATGAGAAGTCCATGGAGCATTCTGATGACATGTGTCATGGAGTTATGTGATGACAGGGGCATGGAGCATTGTGATTACAGGGTTCTTGGAGCCTTGCGAAGAAAAGGGCATGGATCATTGTGATGAAAAAGGCATGGAGCCATGTCATGACTGGGTTCAAGGAGCATAGTGATTACAAGGGTCCGGGAGCGTTGTGATGACAACTGTATTGAGCATTGGATGACAAAGGTCAGGAGCATTGTGATGATAAAACCATGGATAATTGTGATGACGAGCGTCATAGGGCATTGTGATGACAAGTGTTATGGAACATTGTGATCACAAGGGTTTGGAGCATGGTGATGACAGAGGTCATGGAGCCTTTTGATTTCAAGACGTGGAGCATTGTGATGACAAGGGCATGAAGCAATGTGATCCCATGTTTTATGGAGGATTGGGATGAATATGGTAAGGGAAGATTGTGAAGACAAGCGCATGGAGCATTGTGATGACAAGTCATGTAGCATTTTGCTGACAAAGGCATGGAGCATTGTGGGGAAAATATTCATGGAGTAATGTGATGACAGGTGTCATGGGGCATTGTGGTGATAAGGGAATGGAACACTGTGATGACAAGGTTCTGGAGCATTGTTATGAGAAGATCATGGAGCCTTGTGATGACAAATCTCATGGAGCATTCTGATGATAATGGACATGGAACACTGTGATTACAAGGGTCTTGGAGTATTGTGATGACAAGGGCATGGAGCATTGTGATGAGAAGCCCATGGAGCTTTCTGATGTCATGCATCATGGACTTTGTGATGACAAGGGCATGGAGCCTTGTGATGAAAAAGGCATGGAGCCTTGTCATGACAGGCTTCAAGGAGCATACTGACGTCAAGTGTCAGGGAGCATTGTGATGACAAGTGTATTGAGCATTGTGATGACAAAGGTCATGGAGCATTGTGATGAGAAGACCATGGATAATTGTGATGACGAGCGTCATTGGGCGTTGTGATGACAAGTGTTATAGAACATTGTGATCACAAGCGTTTGGAGCATTCTGATGAGAGAGGTCATGCAGCATTTTGATTTCATTGTGATGACAATAGCAAGAAGCATTATGATGATGTTCATGGTGCATTGTGATGAAAGGGTCCATGGAGTATTGAGATGAAAAGGGGCATGGAGCACTGTGATTACAGGGGTCTTGGAGCATGGTGATGACATGGGCATGGAGCATTGTGATGAGAAGTGAATGAGACATTGTGATGACATGTGTCATGGAGCTTTGTGATGACAAGGGCATGGAGCATTGTGATGACAAGGGAATGGGGCATTGTGATGACAAGGGCCATTGAGAATTTTGATGACAAGGTCGTGAAGCACTGTGATGACAAGTGCATGGAGCTTGCTATGACAAGGGTCATGGAGCATTGCGATGACAATTGAATGGAGAATTGTGCTGACATGTGCATGTAACATTATGATGTGAAGTGTCATGGACCATTGTGATGACAAGGACGTTGAGAATTGTTATGACAATGGACATGGAGCATTGGGATAATCAGGGCATGGAGCTTTGTGATGGCAAGACCGTGGAGCATTGTGATGCGAAGACCTTGGATCATTGTGATGACGAGTGTCTTGGAGTACTGTAATGACAAGGGGCATGGAGCATTGTGAGGACAGGGGTCATTTAGCATTGTGATGACAAGTGTCATGGAGCATTCTGATGACCATCTTTTGGGGTATTGTGATGACAATGGCATGGAGCATTGTGATGGAAAGGGCATGGAGCATTGTGAAGAGAAGTCCACAGATAATGGTGAAGAGGAGCCTCATGGGGCGTTGTGATGACAAGTGTCATGGAACATTGTGATCACAAGGGTTTGAAGCATTGTGATGCCAGAGGTCATGGTGCATTTTGATTTCATTATGATGACAATAGCATGAAGCATTATAATGATGGGGATGGTGCACTGTGATGCCAGGGGTCATCGAGGATTGTGATGACAGGGATCTAGGAGCATCGTGATGACATGAGCATGGATCATTGTGCTGAGAGGGCCAAGGAGCATTCTGACGACATGTGTCATGGAGCTTTGTGATGACAAGGGCTTGGGGCATTGTAATTGCAGGCGTCTTGGAGCATTGAGATGACAAGTGTCACGGAGCCTTGTGATGACAGGGCCGTGGAACTTTGTGATGACCGAGGTCATGGAGCATTGTTATGACAGGGGTAATGGAGCATTGTGATAACAAGGGCTTAGAGCATTGGTCAGAGAAGTTTCATGGATTATTGTGATGAGAGTGTGCATGCAGCATTGTGATGACAAGGGCATGGAATATTGTGATACATGGGTCATGTAGGAATGTAATGACAAGGACATAGAGCATTGTGATGAGAAGGGCATGGAACATTGTGATGACAAGCGTCATGGAGCTTTGTGATGACAGGGGCATGGTGCAATGTGATGAGAGGGTTCATGGAGCAGTGTGATGACATTGGCATGGAGCACTGTGGTGCCAAGGGTCATGGAGATTTGTGATGACAAAGGTCATGAAGCATATTGAGGTCAAGGGCATGGTACATTGTGATGAGAAGGGCAGGGAGCATTATGATGACAAGGTCATGTAGCATTTTGATGACAAAGGCATGGAGCATCGTGATGACAAGTGTCATGGAGCACTGTAATGACAGGCGTTACAGTTCATTGTGATTACAGGTTTCATGGAGCATTGGGATGACAATGGTCATGGAGAATTTTGATGAGAAGCGTCCCAGATCATTGTTTTTTCAGGGGTCATGGAGGGTTGAGATGACTGTACTCATGCAGCATTGTGAGGACAGGGGTCATGGAACATTGTGATGATAAGGGGCATGGAGATTTGTGATTACAGGGTTCTTGGAGCATTGTGAAGACAAGGGCATGGATCATTGTGATGACAATGTCATGGAGTATTGTGAAGGCAGGTGTCAAGAAGCATTGTGATGACGTATGTCAGGGTCCATTGTGATGACAATGGCATGGAGCATTGTGATGACAAGTACATGGAGCATTGTGATGCCAAGGGCCATTGAGAATTTTGAAGACAATGTCGTGAAGCACTGTGATGAAAAGCACATGGAGCTTGCTATGAAAAGGGTCATTGAGCATTGCAATGACAAGTGCATGGAGAATTGTGATGACACGATCATGTAACATTATGATGAGAGTGTCATGGAACATAGTGATGACAGGGACGAGGAGAATTGTGATGACAATGCACATGGAGCATTGGGATGACCAGGGCATGGAGCATTGTGCTGGCAAGACCGTGGAGCATTGCGATGAGAAGACCATGGATAATTGTGATGACGAGTGTCTTGGAGCACTGTAATGACAAGGGACATGTAGCATTGTGATGACAAGTGTAATGGAGCATTCTGATCACCATCTTGTGGAGTATTGTGATGACAATGGCATGGAACATTGTGATGAAAAGGGCATGGAGCATTGTGATGAAAATGGCATGGAGCCTTTTCATGACAGGTTTCAATGAGCATTCTGACGACAAGTGTCAGGGAGCATTGTGATGACAAGTTTATTGAGCATGGTGATGCCAAAGTCATGAAGCATTGTGATGACAATGGCATGGAGCATTGTGATGCAAAGTGCTATGGAGCATTGTGATCACAAGTGTTTGTAGCATTGTGATGACAGAGGTCATTGAGCACAGTGATTTCAAGGACCATGGAGCATTGTGATGACAAGTGTATGGGGCAATGTGATCCCAAGTTTCATGGAGGATTGTGATGAGAAGCGCATGGAGCATTGTGATGGCAGGTTCATGTAGGATTTTCCTGACAAAGGCATGGAGCATGGTGATTACAGTGGTCATTGAGCATTGGGATAACAAGGGTATGGAACATTGGGCTTAAAATATTCTTGGAGTATTGTGATGACAGGTTTCATGGAGCATTGTGATGAAAAGGGAAAGGAGCATTGTGATGACAAGATCCTGGAGCATTATGATGAGTAGACCAGGAGCCTGGTGATGACAAGTCTCATGGAGCACTCTGATGAAAAGGGGCATGGAGCATTGTGATTACAGGGCTCTTGGAGCATTGTGATGACAATGGCATGGAGCATTGTGATGAGAAGTCCATGGAGCATTCTGATGACATGTGTCATGGAGTTATGTGATGACAGGGGCATGGAGCATTGTGATTACAGGGTTCTTGGAGCCTTGCGAAGAAAAGGGCATGGATCATTGTGATGAAAAAGGCATGGAGCCATGTCATGACTGGGTTCAAGGAGCATAGTGATTACAAGGGTCCGGGAGCGTTGTGATGACAACTGTATTGAGCATTGGATGACAAAGGTCAGGAGCATTGTGATGATAAAACCATGGATAATTGTGATGACGAGCGTCATAGGGCATTGTGATGACAAGTGTTATGGAACATTGTGATCACAAGGGTTTGGAGCATGGTGATGACAGAGGTCATGGAGCCTTTTGATTTCAAGACGTGGAGCATTGTGATGACAAGGGCATGAAGCAATGTGATCCCATGTTTTATGGAGGATTGGGATGAATATGGTAAGGGAAGATTGTGAAGACAAGCGCATGGAGCATTGTGATGACAAGTCATGTAGCATTTTGCTGACAAAGGCATGGAGCATTGTGGGGAAAATATTCATGGAGTAATGTGATGACAGGTGTCATGGGGCATTGTGGTGATAAGGGAATGGAACACTGTGATGACAAGGTTCTGGAGCATTGTTATGAGAAGATCATGGAGCCTTGTGATGACAAATCTCATGGAGCATTCTGATGATAATGGACATGGAACACTGTGATTACAAGGGTCTTGGAGTATTGTGATGACAAGGGCATGGAGCATTGTGATGAGAAGCCCATGGAGCTTTCTGATGACATGCATCATGGACTTTGTGATGACAAGGGCATGGAGCCTTGTGATGAAAAAGGCATGGAGCCTTGTCATGACAGGCTTCAAGGAGCATACTGACGTCAAGTGTCAGGGAGCATTGTGATGACAAGTGTATTGAGCATTGTGATGACAAAGGTCATGGAGCATTGTGATGAGAAGACCATGGATAATTGTGATGACGAGCGTCATTGGGCGTTGTGATGACAAGTGTTATAGAACATTGTGATCACAAGCGTTTGGAGCATTCTGATGAGAGAGGTCATGCAGCATTTTGATTTCATTGTGATGACAATAGCAAGAAGCATTATGATGATGTTCATGGTGCATTGTGATGAAAGGGTCCATGGAGTATTGAGATGAAAAGGGGCATGGAGCACTGTGATTACAGGGGTCTTGGAGCATGGTGATGACATGGGCATGGAGCATTGTGATGAGAAGTGAATGAGACATTGTGATGACATGCGTCATGGAGCTTTGTGATGACAAGGGCAAGGAGCATTGTGATGACAAGGGAATGGGGCATTGTGATGACAAGGGCCATTGAGAATTTTGATGACAAGGTCGTGAAGCACTGTGATGAAAAGTGCATGGAGCTTGCTATGACAAGGGTCATGGAGCATTGCGATGACAATTGAATGGAGATTTGTGCTGACATGTGCATGTAACATTATGATGTGAAGTGTCATGGACCATTGTGATGACAAGGACGTTGAGAATTGTTATGACAATGGACATGGAGCATTGGGATAATCAGGGCATGGAGCTTTGTGATGGCAAGACCGTGGAGCATTGTGATGTGAAGACCTTGGATCATTGTGATGACGAGTGTCTTGGAGTACTGTAATGACAAGGGGCATGGAGCATTGTGAGGACAGGGGTCATTTAGCATTGTGATGACAAGTGTCATGGAACATTCTGATGACCATCTTGTGGAGTATTGTGATGACAATGGCATGGAGCATTGTGATGGAAAGGGCATGGAGCATTGTGAAGAGAATCCACAGATAATGGTGAAGAGGAGCGTCATGGGGCGTTGTGATGACAAGTGTCATGGAACATTGTGATCACAAGGGTTTGAAGCATTGTGATGCCAGAGGTCATGGTGCATTTTGATTTCATTTTGATGACAATAGCCTGAAGCATTATGATGATGGGGATGGTGCACTGTGATGCCAGGGGTCATGGAGGATTGTGATGACAGGGGTCTAGGAGCATCGTGATGACAAGAGCATGGAGCATTGTGCTGAGAGGGCCAAGGAGCATTCTGACGACATGTGTCATGGAGCTTTGTGATGACAAGGGCATGGGGCATTGTAATTGCAGGCGTCTTGGAGCATTGAGATGACAAGTGTCACGGAGCCTTGTGATGACAAGGCCGTGGAACATTGTGATGTCCGAGGTCATGGAGCATTGATATGACAGGGGTAATGGAACATTGTGATAACAAGGGCATAGAGCATTGGTCTGAGAAGTTTCATGGATTATTGTGATGAGAGTGTGCATGCAGCATTGTGATGACAAGGGCATGGAACATTGTGATACATGGGTCATGGAGGAATGTAATGACAAGGGCATGGAGCATTGTGATGAGAAGGGCATGGAACATTGTGATGACAAGCGTCATGGAGCTTTGTGATGACAGGGGCACGGAGCAATGTGATGAGAGGGTTCATTCAGCAGTGTGATGACAGTGGCATGGAGCACTGTGGTGCCAAGTGTCATGGAGATTTGTGATGACAAAGGTCATGAAGCATATTGAGGTCAAGGGCATGGTACATTGTGATGAGAAGGGCACGGAGCATTATGATGACAAAGTCATGTAGCATTTTGATGACAAAGGCATGGAGCATCGTGATGACAAGTGTCATGGAGCACTGTGATGACAGGCGTCACGGTTCATTGTGATTACAGGTTTCATGGAGCATTGGGATGACAATGGTCATGGAGAATTTTGATGAGAAGCGTCCCGGATCATTGTTTTTTCAGGGGTCATGGAGGGTTGAGATGACAGTACTCATGCAGCATTGTGAGGACAGGGGTCATGGAGCATTGTGAAGATTAGGGGCATGGAGCTTTGTGATTACAGGGGTCTTGGAGCATTGTGAAGACAAGGGCATGGATCATTGTGATGAGAATGTCATGGAGTATTGTGAAGGCAGGTGTCAAGGAGCTTTGTGATGACGTATGTCAGGGTCCATTGTGATGACAATGGCATGGAGAATTATGATGACAAGGACATGGAGCATTGTGATGCCAAGGGCCATTGAGAATTTTGAAGACAATGTCGTGAAGCACTGTGATGACAAGCACATGGAGCTTACTATGAAAAGGGTCATTGAGCATTGCGATGACAAGTGCATGGAGAATTGTGATGACACGATCATGTAACATTATGATGAGAAGTGTCATGGAACATAGTGATGACAGGGAAGAGGAGAATTGTGATGACAATGCACATGGAGCATTGGGATGACCAGGGCATGGAGCATTGTGACGGCAAGACGTGGAACATTGCCATGAGAAGACCATGGATAATTGTGATGACGAGTGTCTTGGAGCACTGTAATGACAAGGGGCATGTAGCATTGTGATGACAAGTGTAATGGAGCATTCTGATCACCATCTTGTGGAGTATTGTGATGACAATGGCATGGAGATTTGTGATAAAAACGGCATGGAGCCTTTTCATGACAGGTTTCAATGAGCATTCTGACGACAAGTGTCAGGGAGCATTGTGATGACAAGTTTATTGAGCATTGTGATGACAAAGGTCATGAAGCATTGTTATGACAATGGCATGGAGCATTGTGATGCAAAGTGCTATGGAGCATTGTGATCACAAGTGTTTGTAGCATTGCGATGACAGAGGTCATGGAGCACAGTGATTTCAAGTACCATGGAGCATTGTGATGACAAGTGTATGGGGCAATGTGATCCCAAGTTTCATGGAGGATTGTGATGACAAGTGCATGGAGCATTGTGATGGCAAGTTCATGTAGGATTTTCCTGACAAAGGCATGGAGCATGGTGATTACAGTGGTCATTGAGCATTGGGATAACAAGGGTATGGAGCATTGGGCTTAAAATATTCTTGGAGTATTGTGATGACAGGTTTCATGGAGCATTGTGATGAAAAGGGAAAGGAGCATTGTGATGACAAGATCCTGGAGCATTATGATGAGTAGACCAGGAGCCTGGTGATGACAAGTCTCATGGAGCATTCTGATGAAAAGGAGCATGGAGCATTGTGATTACAGGGCTCTTGGAGCATTGTGATGACAAAGGTATGGAGCATTGTGATGAGAAGTCCATGGAGCATTCTGATGACATGTGTCATGGAGTTATGTGATGACAGGGGCATGGAGCATTGTGATTACAGGGTTCTTGGAGCCTTGCGAAGAAAAGGGCATGGATCATTGTGATGAAAAAGGCATGGAGCCATGTCATGACTGGGTTCAAGGAGCATAGTGATGACAAGGGTCCGGGAGCGTTGTGATGACAACTGTATTGAGCATTGGATGACAAAGGTCAGGAGCATTGTGATGATAAAACCATGGATAATTGTGATGACGAGCGTCATAGGGCATTGTGATGACAAGTGTTATGGAACATTGTGATCACAAGGGTTTGGAGCATGGTGATGACAGAGGTCATGGAGCCTTTTGATTTCAAGAAGCGTGGAGCATCGTGATGTCAAGGGCATGAAGCAATGTGATCCCAAGTTTTATGGAGGATTGGGATGACAATGGTAAGGGAAGATTGTGAAGACTAGCGCATGGAGCATTGTGATGACAAAGTCATGTAGCATTTTGCTGACAAAGGCATGGAGCATTGTTGGGAAAATATTCATGGAGTAATGTGATGACAGGTGTCATGGGTAATTGTGGTGATAAGGGAATGGGGCACTGTGATGACAAGGTTCTGGAGCATTGTTATGAGAAGATCATTAAGCCTTGTGATGACAAATCTCATGGAGCATTCTGATGATAATGGACATGGAACACTGTGAATACAAGGTTGTTGGAGTATTGTGATGACAAGGGCATGGAGCATTGTGATGAGAAGGCCATGGAGATTTCTGATGACATGCATCATGGACTTTGTGATGACAAGGACATGGAGCATTGTGAGTGTAGTGTTCTTGGAGCCTTGTGATGACAGGGGCATGGAGCATTGTGATGACAAGGGAATGGGGCATTGTGATGACAAGGGCCATTGAGAATTTTGATGACAAGGTCGTGAAGCACTGTGATGACAAGTGCATGGAGCTTGCTATGACAAGGGTCATGGAGCATTGCGATGACAATTGAATGGAGATTTGTGCTGACATGTGCATGTAACATTATGATGTGAAGTGTCATGGACCATTGTGATGACAAGGACGTTGAGAATTGTTATGACAATGGACATGGAGCATTGGGATGATCAGGGCATGGAGCTTTATGATGGCAAGACCGTGGAGCATTGTGATGCGAAGACCTTGGATCATTGTGATGACGAGTGTCTTGGAGTACTGTAATGACAAGGGGCATGGAGCATTGTGAGGACACGGGTAATTTAGCATTGTGATGACAAGTGTCATGGAGCATTCTGATGACCATCTTGTGGGGTATTGTGATGACAATGGCATGGAGCATTGTGATGGAAAGGGCATGGAGCATTGTGAAGAGAATCCACAGATAATGGTGAAGAGGAGCATCATGGGGCGTTGTGATGACAAGTGTCATGGAACATTGTGATCACAAGGGTTTGAAGCATTGTGATGCCAGAGGTCATGGTGCATTTTGATTTCATTGTGATGACAATAGCATGAAGCATTATGATGATGGGGATGGTGCACTGTGATGCCAGGGGTCATGGAGGATTGTGATGACAGGTGTCTAGGAGCATCGTGATGACAAGAGCATGGAGCATTGTGCTGAGAGGGCCAAGGAGCATTCTGACGACATGTGTCATGGAGCTTTGTGATGACAAGGGCATGGGGCATTGTAATTGCAGACGTCTTGGAGCATTGAGATGACAAGTGTCACGGAGCCTTGTGATGACAAGGCCTTGGAAGTTTGTGATGACCGAGGTCATGGATCATTGTTATGACAGGGGTAATGGAGCATTGTGATAACAAGGGCATAGAGCATTGGTCTGAGAAGTTTCATGGATTATTGTGATGAGAGTGTGCATGCAGCATTGTGATGACAAGGGCATGGAACATTGTGATACATGGGTCATGGAGGAATGTAATGACAAGGGCATGGAGCATTGTGATGAGAAGGGCATGGAACATTGTGATGACAAGCGTCATGGAGCTTTGTGATGACAGGGGCATGGAGCAATGTGATGAGAGGGTTCATGGAGCAGTGTGATGACAGTGGCATAGAGCACTGTGGTGCCAAGGGTCATGGAGATTTGTGATGACAAAGGTCATGAAGCATATTGAGGTCCAGGGCATTGTACATTGTGATGAGAAGGGCAGGGAACATTATGATGACAAGGTCATGTAGTATTTTGATGACAAAGGCATGGAGCATCGTGATGACAAGTGTCATGGAGCACTGTGATGACAGGCGTTACAGTTCATTGTGATTACAGGTTTCATGGAGCATTGGGATGACAATGGTCATGGAGAATTTTGATGAGAAGCGTCCGGGATCATTGTTTTGTCATGGGTCATGGAGGGTTGAGATGACAGTACTCATGCAGCATTGTGAGGACAGGGGTCATGGAGCATTGTGAAGATAAGGGGCATGGAGCTTCTTATTACAGGGGTCTTGGAACATTGTGAAGACAAGGGCATGGATCATTGTGATGAGAATGTCATGGAGTATTGTGAAGGCAGGTGTCAAGGAGCATTGTGATGACGTATGTCAGGGTCCATTGTGACGACAATGGCATGGAGAATTATGATGACAAGGACATGGAGCATTGTGATGCCAAGGGCCATTGAGAATTTTGAAGACAATGTCGTGAAGCACTGTGATGACAAGCACATGGAGCTTGCTATGAAAAGGGTCATTGAGCATTGCGATGACAAGTGCATGGAGAATTGTGATGACACGATCATGTAACATTATGATGAGAAGTGTCATGGAACATAGTGATGACAGGGACTAGGAGAATTGTGATGACAATGCACATGGAGCATTGGGATGACCAGGGAATGGAGCATTGTAATGGCAAGACAGTGGAACATTGCCATGAGAAGACCATGGATAATAGTGATGACGAGTGTCTTGGAGCACTCTAATGACAAGGGGCATGTAGCATTGTGATGACAAGTGTAATGGAGCATTCTGATCACCATCTTGTGGAGTATTGTGATGACAATGGCATGGAGCTTTGTGATAAAAACGGCATGAAGCCTTTTCATGACAGGTTTCAATGAGCATTCTGACGACAAGTGTCAGGGAGCATTGTGATGACAAGTTTATTGAGCATTGTGATGACAAAGGTCATGAAGCATTGTGATGACAATGGCATGGAGCATTGTGATGCAAAGTGCTATGGAGCATTGTGATCACAAGTGTTGGTAGCATTGTGATGACAGAGGTCATGGAGCACAGTGATTTCAAGGACCATGGAGCATTGTGATGACAAGTGTATGGGGCAATGTGATCCCAAGTTTCATGGAGGATTGTGATGACAAGCGCATGGAGCATTGTGATGGCAAGTTCATGTAGGATTTTCCTGACAAAGGCATGGAGCATGGTGATTACAGTGGTCATTGAGCATTGGGATAACAAGGGTATGGAGCATTGGGCTTAAAATATTCTTGGAGTATTGTGATGACAGGTTTCATGGAGCATTGTGATGAAAAGGGAAAGGAGCATTGTGATGACAAGATCCTGGAGCATTATGATGAGTAGACCAGGAGCCTGGTGATGACAAGTCTCATGGAGCATTCTGATGAAAAGGGGCATGGAGCATTGTGATTACAGGGCTCTTGGAGCATTGTGATGACAAAGGTATGGAGCATTGTGATGAGAAGTCCATGGAGCATTCTGATGACATGTAGCATGGAGTTATGTGATGACAGGGGCATGGAGCATTGTGATTACAGGGTTCTTGGAGCCTTGCAAAGAAAAGGGCATGGATCATTGTGATGAAAAAGGCATGGAGCCATGTCATGACTGGGTTCAAGGAGCATAGTGATGACAAGGGTCCGGGAGCGTTGTGATGACAACTGTATTGAGCATTGGATGACAAAGGTCAGGAGCATTGTGATGATAAAACCATGGATAATTGTGATGACGAGCGTCATAGGGCATTGTGATGACAAGTGTTATGGAACATTGTGATCACAAGGGTTTGGAGCATTGTGATGACAGATGTCATGGAGCCTTTTGATTTCAAGAAGCGTGGAGCATCGTGATGACAAGGGCATGAAGCAATGTGATCCCAAGTTTTATGGAGGATTGGGATGACAATGGTAAGGGAAGATTGTGAAGAAAAGCGCATGGAGCATTGTGATGACAAAGTCATGTAGCATTTTGCTGAAAAAGGCATGGAGCATTCTGGGGAAAATATTCAGGGAGTAATATGATGACAGGTGTCATGGGGCATTGTGGTGATAAGGGAATGGGGCACTGTGATGACAAGGTTCTGGAGCATTGTTATGAGAAGATCAATGAGCCTTGTGATGACAAATCTCATGGAGCATTCTGATGATAATGGACATGGAACACTGTGAATACAAGGTTGTTGGAGTATTGTGATGACAAGGGCATGGAGCATTGTGATGAGAAGGCCATGGAGATTTCTGATGACATGCATCATGGACTTTGTGATGACAAGGGCATGGAGCATTGTGAGTGAAGTGTTCTTGGAGCCTTGTGATGACAAGGGCATGGAGCATTGTGATGACAAGGGAATGGGGCATTGTGATGACAAGGGCCATTGAGAATTTTGATGACAAGGTCGTGAAGCACTGTGATGACAAGTGCATGGAGCTTGCTATGACAAAGGTCATGGAGCATTGCGATGACAAGTGAATGGAGAATTGTGCTGACATGTGCATGTAACATTATGATGTGAAGTGTCATGGACCATTGTGATGACAAGGAGGTTGAGAATTGTTATGACAATGGACATGGAGCATTGGGATGATCAGGGCATGGAGCTTTGTGATGGCAAGACCGTGGAGCATTGTGATGCGAAGACCTTGGATCATTGTGATGACGAGTGTCTTGGAATACTGTAATGACAAGGGGCATGGAGCATTGTGAGGACAGGGGTCATTTAGCATTGTGATGACAAGTGTCATGGAGCATTCTGATGACCATCTTGTGGGGTATTGTGATGACAATGGCATGGAGCATTGTGATGGAAAGGGCATGGAGCATTGTGAAGAGAAGTCCACAGATAATGGTGAAGAGGAGCCTCATGGGGCGTTGTGATGACAAGTGTCATGGAACATTGTGATCACAAGGGTTTGAAGCATTGTGATGCCAGAGGTCATGGTGCATTTTGATTTCATTATGATGACAATAGCATGAAGCATTATAATGATGGGGATGGTGCACTGTGATGCCAGGGGTCATGGAGGATTGTGATGACAGGTGTCTAGGAGCATCGTGATGACATGAGCATGGATCATTGTGCTGAGAGGGCCAAGGAGCATTCTGACGACATGTGTCATGGAGCTTTGTGATGACAAGGGGTTGGGGCATTGTAATTGCAGGCGTCTTGGAGCATTGAGATGACAAGTGTCACGGAGCCTTGTGATGACAGGGCCGTGGAACTTTGTGATGACCGAGGTCATGGAGCATTGTTATGACAGGGGTAATGGAGCATTGTGATAACAAGGGCTTAGAGCATTGGTCAGAGAAGTTTCATGGATTATTGTGATGAGAGTGTGCATGCAGCATTGTGATGACAAGGGCATGGAATATTGTGATACATGGGTCATGTAGGAATGTAATGACAAGGACATAGAGCATTGTGATGAGAAGGGCATGGAACATTGTGATGACAAGCGTCATGGAGCTTTGTGATGACAGGGGCATGGTGCAATGTGATGAGAGGGTTCATGGAGCAGTGTGATGACAGTGGCATGGAGCACTGTGGTGCCAAGGGTCATGGAGATTTGTGATGGCAAAGGTCATGAAGCATATTGAGGTCAAGGGCATGGTACATTGTGATGAGAAGGGCAGGGAGCATTATGATGACAAGGTCATGTAGCATTTTGATGACAAAGGCATGGAGCATCGTGATGACAAGTGTCATGGAGCACTGTAATGACAGGCGTTACAGTTCATTGTGCTTACAGGTTTCATGGAGCATTGGGATGACAATGGTCATGGAGAATTTTGATGAGAAGCGTACCAGATCATTGTTTTTTCAGGGGTCATGGAGGGTTGAGATGACAGTACTCATGCAGCATTGTGAGGACAGGGGTCATGGAACATTGTGATGATAAGGGGCATGGAGCTTTGTGATTACAGGGTTCTTGGAGCATTGTGAAGACAAGGGCATGGATCATTGTGATGACAATGTCATGGAGTATTGTGAAGGCAGGTGTCAAGAAGCATTGTGATGACGTATGTCAGGGTCCATTGTGATGACAATGGCATGGAGCATTGTGATGACAAGGACATGGAGCATTGTGATGCCAAGGGCCATTGAGAATTTTGAAGACAATGTCGTGAAGCACTGTGATGACAAGCACATGGAGCTTGCTATGAAAAGGGTCATTGAGCATTGCAATGACAAGTGCATGGAGAATTGTGATGACACGATCATGTAACATTATGATGAGAGTGTCATGGAACATAGTGATGACAGGGACGAGGAGAATTGTGATGACAATGCACATGGAGCATTGGGATGACCAGGGCATGGAGCATTGTGCTGGCAAGACCGTGGAGCATTGCGATGAGAAGATCATGGATAATTGTGATGACGAGTGTCTTGGAACACTGTAATGACAAGGGACATGTAGCATTGTGATGACAAGTGTAATGGAGCATTCTGATCACCATCTTGTGGAGTATTGTGATGACAATGGCATGGAACATTGTGATGAAAAGGGCATGGAGCATTGTGATGAAAATGGCATGGAGCCTTTTCATGACAGGTTTCAATGAGCATTCTGACGACAAGTGTCAGGGAGCATTGTGATGACAAGTTTATTGAGCATGGTGATGCCAAAGTCATGAAGCATTGTGATGACAATGGCATGGAGCATTGTGATGCAAAGTTCTATGGAGCATTGTGATCACAAGTGTTTGTAGCATTGTGATGACAGAGGTCATTGAGCACAGTGATTTCAAGGACCATGGAGCATTGTGATGACAAGTGTATGGGGCAATGTGATCCCAAGTTTCATGGAGGATTGTGACGACAAGCGCATGGAGCATTGTGATGGCAGGTTCATGTAGGATTTTCCTGACAAAGGCATGGAGCATGGTGATTACAGTGGTCATTGAGCATTGGGATAACAAGGGTATGGAACATTGGGCTTAAAATATTCTTGGAGTATTGTGATGACAGGTTTCATGGAGCATTGTGATGAAAAGGGAAAGGAGCATTGTGATGACAAGATCCTGGAGCATTATGATGAGTAGACCAGGAGCCTGGTGATGACAAGTCTCATGGAGCACTCTGATGAAAAGGGGCATGGAGCATTGTGATTACAGGGCTCTTGGAGCATTGTAATGACAAAGGCATGGAGCATTGTGATGAGAAGTCCATGGAGCATTCTGATGACATGTGTCATGGAGTTATGTGATGACAGGGGCATGGAGCATTGTGATTACAGGGTTCTTGGAGCCTTGCGAAGAAAAGGGCATGGATCATTGTGATGAAAAAGGCATGGAGCCATGTCATGACTGGGTTCAAGGAGCATAGTTATGACAAGGGTCCGGGAGCATTGTGATGACAACTGTATTGAGCATTGGATGACAAAGGTAAGGAGCATTGTGATGATAAAACCATGGATAATTGTGATGACGAGCGTCATAGGGCATTGTGATGACAAGTGTTATGGAACATTGTGATCACAAGGGTTTGGAGCATGGTGATGACAGAGGTCATGGAGCCTTTTGATTTCAAGACGTGGAGCATTGTGATGACAAGGGCATGAAGCAATGTGATCCCATGTTTTATGGAGGATTGGGATGAATATGGTAAGGGAAGATTGTGAAGACAAGCGCATGGAGCATTGTGATGACAAGTCATGTAGCATTTTGCTGACAAAGGCATGGAGCATTGTGGGGAAAATATTCATGGAGTAATGTGATGACAGGTGTCATGGGGCATTGTGGTGATAAGGGAATGGAACACTGTGATGACAAGGTTCTGGAGCATTGTTATGAGAAGATCATGGAGCCTTGTGATGACAAATCTCATGGAGCATTCTGATGATAATGGACATGGAACACTGTGATTACAAGGGTCTTGGAGTATTGTGATGACAAGGGCATGGAGCATTGTGATGAGAAGCCCATGGAACTTTCTGATGACATGCATCATGGACTTTGTGATGACAAGGGCATGGAGCCTTGTGATGAAAAAGGCATGGAGCCTTGTCATGACAGGCTTCAAGGAGCATACTGACGTCAAGTGTCAGGGAGCATTGTGATGACAAGTGTATTGAGCATTGTGATGACAAAGGTCATGGAGCATTGTGATGAGAAGACCATGGATAATTGTGATGACGAGCGTCATTGGGCGTTGTGATGACAAGTGTTATAGAACATTGTGATCACAAGCGTTTGGAGCAGTCTGATGAGAGAGGTCATGGAGCATTTTGATTTCATTGTGATGACAATAGCAAGAAGCATTATGATGATGTTCATGGTGCATTGTGATGAAAGGGTGCATGGAGTATTGAGATGAAAAGGGGCATGGAGCATTGTGATTACAGGGGTCTTGGAGCATGGTGATGACATGGGCATGGAGCATTGTGATGAGAAGGCCATGGAGGATTCTGATGACATGCGTCATGGAGCTTTGTGATGACAAGGGCATGGAGCATTGTGATGACAAGGGAATGGGGCATTGTGATGACAAGGGCCATTGAGAATTTTGATGACAAGGTCGTGAAGCACTGTGATGACAAGTGCATGGAGCTTGCTATGACAAGGGTCATGGAGCATTGCGATGACAAGTGAATGGAGAATTGTGCTGACATGTGCATGTAACATTATGATGCGAAGTGTCATGGACCATTGTGATGACAAGGACGTTGAGAATTGTTATGACAATGGACATGGAGCATTGGGATAATCAGGGCATGGAGCTTTGTGATGGCAAGACCGTGGAGCATTGTGATGCGAAGACCTTGGATCATTGTGATGACGAGTGTCTTGGAGTACTGTAATGACAAGGGGCATGGAGCATTGTGAGGACAGGGGTCATTTAGCATTGTGATGACAAGTGTCATGGAGCATTCTGATGACCATCTTCTGGGGTATTGTGATGACAATGGCATGGAGCATTGTGATGGAAAGGGCATGGAGCATTGTGAAGAGAAGTCCACAGATAATGGTGAAGAGGAGCGTCATGGGGCGTTGTGATGACAAGTGTCATGGAACATTGTGATCACAAGGGTTTGAAGCATTGTGATGCCAGAGGTCATGGTGCATTTTGATT
The DNA here is from genome assembly GCF_025265405.1 of Mesoplodon densirostris. Taxonomy (NCBI): domain Eukaryota; kingdom Metazoa; phylum Chordata; class Mammalia; order Artiodactyla; family Ziphiidae; genus Mesoplodon; species Mesoplodon densirostris. The sequence continues at coordinate 8,172,620 of NC_082682.1, forward strand.
TCATTATGATGACAATAGCATGAAACATTATGATGATGGGGATGGTGCACTGTGATGCCAGGGGTCATGGAGGATTGTGATGACAGGGGTCTAGGAGCATCGTGATGACATGAGCATGGATCATTGTGCTGAGAGGGCCAAGGAGCATTCTGACGACATGTGTCATGGAGCTTTGTGATGACAAGGGCTTGGGGCATTGTAATTGCAGGCGTCTTGGAGCATTGAGATGACAAGTGTCACGGAGCCTTGTGATGACAGGGCCGTGGAACTTTGTGATGACCGAGGTCATGGAGAATTGTTATGACAGGGGTAATGGAGCATTGTGATAACAAGGGCATAGAGCATTGGTCAGAGAAGTTTCATGGATTATTGTGATGAGAGTGTGCATGCAGCATTGTGATGACAAGGGCATGGAATATTGTGATACATGGGTCATGTAGGAATGTAATAACAAGGACATAGAGCATTGTGATGAGAAGGGCATGGAACATTGTGATGACAAGCGTCATGGAGCTTTGTGATGACAGGGGCATGGAGCAATGTGATGAGAGGGTTCATGGAGCAGTGTGATGACAGTGGCATGGAGCACTGTGGTGCCAAGTGTCATGGAGATTTGTGATGACAAAGGTCATGAAGCATATTGAGGTCAAGGGCATGGTACATTGTGATGAGAAGGGCAGGGAGCATTATGATGACAAGGTCATGTAGCATTTTGATGACAAAGGCATGGAGCATCGTGATGACAAGTGTCATGGAGCACTGTGATGACAGGCGTTACAGTTCATTGTGATTACAGGTTTCATAGAGCATTGGGATGACAATGGTCATGGAGAATTTTGATGAGAAGCGTCCCGGATCATTGTTTTTTCAGGGGTCATGGAGGGTTGAGATGACAGTACTCATGCAGCATTGTGAGGACAGGGGTCATGGAACATTGTGATGATAAGGGGCATGGAGCTTTGTGATTACAGGTTTCTTGGAGCATTGTGAAGACAAGGGCATGGATCATTGTGATGACAATGTCATGGAGTATTGTGAAGGCAGGTGTCAAGAAGCATTGTGATGACGTATGCCAGGGTCCATTGTGATGACAATGGCATGGAGCATTGTGATGACAAGGACATGGAGCATTGTGATGCCAAGGGCCATTGAGAATTTTGAAGACAATGTCGTGAAGCACTGTGATGAAAAGCACATGGAGCTTGCTATGAAAAGGGTCATTGAGCATTGCAATGACAAGTGCATGGAGAATTGTGATGATACGATCATGTAACATTATGATGAGAGTGTCATGGAACATAGTGATGACAGGGACGAGGAGAATTGTGATGACAATGCACATGGAGCATTGGGATGACCAGGGCATGGAGCATTGTGCTGGCAAGACCGTGGAGCATTGCGATGAGAAGACCATGGATAATTGTGATGACGAGTGTCTTGGAGCACTGTAATGACAAGGGACATGTAGCATTGTGATGACAAGTGTAATGGAGCATTCTGATCACCATCTTGTGGAGTATTGTGATGACAATGGCATGGAACATTGTGATGAAAAGGGCATGGAGCATTGTGATGAAAATGGCATGGAGCCTTTTCATGACAGGTTTCAATGAGCATTCTGACGACAAGTGTCAGGGAGCATTGTGATGACAAGTTTATTGAGCATGGTGATGCCAAAGTCATGAAGCATTGTGATGACAATGGCATGGGGCATTGTGATGCAAAGTGCTATGGAGCATTGTGATCACAAGTGTTTGTAGCATTGTGATGACAGAGGTCATTGAGCACAGTGATTTCAAGGACCATGGAGCATTGTGATGACAAGTGTATGGGGCAATGTGATCCCAAGTTTCATGGAGGATTGTGATGACAAACGCATGGAGCATTGTGATGGCAGGTTCATGTAGGATTTTCCTGACAAAGGCATGGAGCATGGTGATTACAGTGGTCATTGAGCATTGGGATAACAAGGGTATGGAACATTGGGCTTAAAATATTCTTGGAGTATTGTGATGACAGGTTTCATGGAGCATTGTGATGAAAAGGGAAAGGAGCATTGTGATGACAAGATCCTGGAGCATTATGATGAGTAGACCAGGAGCCTGGTGATGACAAGTCTCATGGAGCACTCTGATGAAAAGGGGCATGGAGCATTGTGATTACAGGGCTCTTGGAGCATTGTGATGACAAAGGCATGGAGCATTGTGATGAGAAGTCCATGGAGCATTCTGATAACATGTGTCATGGAGTTATGTGATGACAGGGGTATTGGAGCATTGTGATTACAGGGTTCTTGGAGCCTTGCGAAGAAAAGGGCATAGATCATTGTGATGAAAAAGGCATGGAGCCATGTCATGACTGGGTTCAAGGAGCATAGTGATGACAAGGGTCCGGGAGCGTTGTGATGACAACTGTATTGAGCATTGGATGACAAAGGTCAGGAGCATTGTGATGATAAAACCATGGATAATTGTGATGACGAGCGTCATAGGGCATTGTGATGACAAGTGTTATGGAACATTGTGATCACAAGGGTTTGGAGCATGGTGATGACAGAGGTCATGGAGCCTTTTGATTTCAAGACGTGGAGCATTGTGATGACAAGGGCATGAAGCAATGTGATCCCATGTTTTATGGAGGATTGGGATGAATATGGTAAGGGAAGATTGTGAAGACAAGCGCATGGAGCATTGTGATGACAAGTCATGTAGCATTTTGCTGACAAAGGCATGGAGCATTGTGGGGAAAATATTCATGGAGTAATGTGATGACATGTGTCATGGGGCATTGTGGTAATAAGGGAATGGAACACTGTGATGACAAGGTTCTGGAGCATTGTTATGAGAAGATCATGGAGCCTTGTGATGACAAATCTCATGGAGCATTCTGATGATAATGGACATGGAACACTGTGATTACAAGGGTCTTGGAGTATTGTGATGACAAGGGCATGGAGCATTGTGATGAGAAGCCCATGGAGCTTTCTGATGACATGCATCATGGACTTTGTGATGAAAAGGGCATGGAGCCTTGTGATGAAAAAGGCATGGAGCCTTGTCATGACAGGCTTCAAGGAGCATAGTGACGTCAAGTGTCAGGGAGCATTGTGATGACAAGTGTATTGAGCATTGTGATGACAAAGGTCATGGAGCATTGTGATGAGAAGACCATGGATAATTGTGATGACGAGCGTCATTGGGCGTTGTGATGACAAGTGTTATAGAACATTGTGATCACAAGCGTTTGGAGCATTCTGATGAGAGAGGTCATGCAGCATTTTGATTTCATTGTGATGACAATAGCAAGAAGCATTATGATGATGTTCATGGTGCATTGTGATGAAAGGGTCCATGGAGTATTGAGATGAAAAGGGGCATGGAGCATTGTGATTACAGGGGTCTTGGAGCATGGTGATGACATGTGCATGGAGCATTGTGATGAGAAGTGAATGGGACATTGTGATGACATGCGTCATGGAGCTTTGTGATGACAAGGGCATGGAGCATTGTGATGACAAGGGAATGGGGCATTGTGATGACAAGGGCCATTGAGAATTTTGATGACAAGGTCGTGAAGCACTGTGATGAAAAGTGCATGGAGCTTGCTATGACAAGGGTCATGGAGCATTGCGATGACAAGTGAATGGAGATTTGTGCTGACATGTGCATGTAACATTATGATGTGAAGTGTCATGGATCATTGTGATGACAAGGACGTTGAGAATTGTTATGACAATGGACATGGAGCATTGGGATGATCAGGGCATGGAGCTTTGTGATGGCAAGACCGTGGAGCATTGTGATGCGAAGACCTTGGATCATTGTGATGACGAGTGTCTTGGAGTACTGTAATGACAAGGGGCATGGAGCATTGTGAGGACAGGGGTCATTTAGCATTGTGATGACAAGTGTCATGGAGCATTCTGATGACCATCTTGTGGAGTATTGTGATGACAATGGCATGGAGCATTGTGATGGAAAGGGCATGGAGCATTGTGAAGAGAATCCACAGATAATGGTGAAGAGGAGAGTCATGGGGCGTTGTGATGACAAGTGTCATGGAACATTGTGATCACAAGGGTTTGAAGCATTGTGATGCCAGAGGTCATGGTGCATTTTGATTTCATTGTGATGACAATAGCATGAAGCATTATGATGATGGGGATGGTGCACTGTGATGCCAGGGGTCATGGAGGATTGTGATGACAGGGGTCTAGGAGCATCGTGATGACATGAGCATGGATCATTGTGCTGAGAGGGCCAAGGAGCATTCTGACGACATGTGTCATGGAGCTTTGTGATGACAAGGGCTTGGGGCATTGTAATTGCAGGCGTCTTGGAGCATTGAGATGACAAGTGTCACGGAGCCTTGTGATGACAGGGCCGTGGAACTTTGTGATGACCGAGGTCATGGAGAATTGTTATGACAGGGGTAATGGAGCATTGTGATAACAAGGGCATAGAGCATTGGTCAGAGAAGTTTCATGGATTATTGTGATGAGAGTGTGCATGCAGCATTGTGATGACAAGGGCATGGAATATTGTGATACATGGGTCATGTAGGAATGTAATGACAAGGACATAGAGCATTGTGATGAGAAGGGCATGGAACATTGTGATGACAAGCGTCATGGAGCTTTGTGATGACAGGGGCATGGTGCAATGTGATGAGAGGGTTCATGGAGCAGTGTGATGACAGTGGCATGGAGCACTGTGGTGCCAAGGGTCATGGAGATTTGTGATGACAAAGGTCATGAAGCATATTGAGGTCAAGGGCATGGTACATTGTGATGAGAAGGGCAGGGAGCATTATGATGACAAGGTCATGTAGCATTTTGATGACAAAGGCATGGAGCATCGTGATGACAAGTGTCATGGAGCACTGTAATGACAGGCGTTACAGTTCATTGTGCTTACAGGTTTCATGGAGCATTGGGATGACAATGGTCATGGAGAATTTTGATGAGAAGCGTACCAGATCATTGTTTTTTCAGGGGTCATGGAGGGTTGAGATGACAGTACTCATGCAGCATTGTGAGGACAGGGGTCATGGAACATTGTGATGATAAGGGGCATGGAGCTTTGTGATTACAGGGTTCTTGGAGCATTGTGAAGACAAGGGCATGGATCATTGTGATGACAATGTCATGGAGTATTGTGAAGGCAGGTGTCAAGAAGCATTGTGATGACGTATGTCAGGGTCCATTGTGATGACAATGGCATGGAGCATTGTGATGACAAGGACATGGAGCATTGTGATGCCAAGGGCCATTGAGAATTTTGAAGACAATGTCGTGAAGCACTGTGATGACAAGCACATGGAGCTTGCTATGAAAAGGGTCATTGAGCATTGCAATGACAAGTGCATGGAGAATTGTGATGACACGATCATGTAACATTATGATGAGAGTGTCATGGAACATAGTGATGACAGGGACGAGGAGAATTGTGATGACAATGCACATGGAGCATTGGGATGACCAGGGCATGGAGCATTGTGCTGGCAAGACCGTGGAGCATTGCGATGAGAAGATCATGGATAATTGTGATGACGAGTGTCTTGGAACACTGTAATGACAAGGGACATGTAGCATTGTGATGACAAGTGTAATGGAGCATTCTGATCACCATCTTGTGGAGTATTGTGATGACAATGGCATGGAACATTGTGATGAAAAGGGCATGGAGCATTGTGATGAAAATGGCATGGAGCCTTTTCATGACAGGTTTCAATGAGCATTCTGACGACAAGTGTCAGGGAGCATTGTGATGACAAGTTTATTGAGCATGGTGATGCCAAAGTCATGAAGCATTGTGATGACAATGGCATGGAGCATTGTGATGCAAAGTGCTATGGAGCATTGTGATCACAAGTGTTTGTAGCATTGTGATGACAGAGGTCATTGAGCACAGTGATTTCAAGGACCATGGAGCATTGTGATGACAAGTGTATGGGGCAATGTGATCCCAAGTTTCATGGAGGATTGTGACGACAAGCGCATGGAGCTTTGTGATGGCAGGTTCATGTAGGATTTTCCTGACAAAGGCATGGAGCATGGTGATTACAGTGGTCATTGAGCATTGGGATAACAAGGGTATGGAACATTGGGCTTAAAATATTCTTGGAGTATTGTGATGACAGGTTTCATGGAGCATTGTGATGAAAAGGGAAAGGAGCATTGTGATGACAAGATCCTGGAGCATTATGATGAGTAGACCAGGAGCCTGGTGATGACAAGTCTCATGGAGCACTCTGATGAAAAGGGGCATGGAGCATTGTGATTACAGGGCTCTTGGAGCATTGTGATGACAAAGGCATGGAGCATTGTGATGAGAAGTCCATGGAGCATTCTGATGACATGTGTCATGGAGTTATGTGATGACAGGGGCATGGAGCATTGTGATTACAGGGTTCTTGGAGCCTTGCGAAGAAAAGGGCATGGATCATTGTGATGAAAAAGGCATGGAGCCATGTCATGACTGGGTTCAAGGAGCATAGTTATGACAAGGGTCCGGGAGCATTGTGATGACAACTGTATTGAGCATTGGATGACAAAGGTCAGGAGCATTGTGATGATAAAACCATGGATAATTGTGATGACGAGCGTCATAGGGCATTGTGATGACAAGTGTTATGGAACATTGTGATCACAAGGGTTTGGAGCATGGTGATGACAGAGGTCATGGAGCCTTTTGATTTCAAGACGTGGAGCATTGTGATGACAAGGGCATGAAGCAATGTGATCCCATGTTTTATGGAGGATTGGGATGAATATGGTAAGGGAAGATTGTGAAGACAAGCGCATGGAGCATTGTGATGACAAGTCATGTAGCATTTTGCTGACAAAGGCATGGAGCATTGTGGGGAAAATATTCATGGAGTAATGTGATGACAGGTGTCATGGGGCATTGTGGTGATAAGGGAATGGAACACTGTGATGACAAGGTTCTGGAGCATTGTTATGAGAAGATCATGGAGCCTTGTGATGACAAATCTCATGGAGCATTCTGATGAAAATGGACATGGAACACTGTGATTACAAGGGTCTTGGAGTATTGTGATGACAAGGGCATGGAGCATTGTGATGAGAAGCCCATGGAACTTTCTGATGACATGCATCATGGACTTTGTGATGACAAGGGCATGGAGCCTTGTGATGAAAAAGGCATGGAGCCTTGTCATGACAGGCTTCAAGGAGCATACTGACGTCAAGTGTCAGGGAGCATTGTGATGACAAGTGTATTGAGCATTGTGATGACAAAGGTCATGGAGCATTGTGATGAGAAGACCATGGATAATTGTGATGACGAGCGTCATTGGGCGTTGTGATGACAAGTGTTATAGAACATTGTGATCACAAGCGTTTGGAGCAGTCTGATGAGAGAGGTCATGGAGCATTTTGATTTCATTGTGATGACAATAGCAAGAAGCATTATGATGATGTTCATGGTGCATTGTGATGAAAGGGTGCATGGAGTATTGAGATGAAAAGGGGCATGGAGCATTGTGATTACAGGGGTCTTGGAGCATGGTGATGACATGGGCATGGAGCATTGTGATGAGAAGGCCATGGAGGATTCTGATGACATGCGTCATGGAGCTTTGTGATGACAAGGGCATGGAGCATTGTGATGACAAGGGAATGGGGCATTGTGATGACAAGGGCCATTGAGAATTTTGATGACAAGGTCGTGAAGCACTGTGATGACAAGTGCATGGAGCTTGCTATGACAAGGGTCATGGAGCATTGCGATGACAAGTGAATGGAGAATTGTGCTGACATGTGCATGTAACATTATGATGCGAAGTGTCATGGACCATTGTGATGACAAGGACGTTGAGAATTGTTATGACAATGGACATGGAGCATTGGGATAATCAGGGCATGGAGCTTTGTGATGGCAAGACCGTGGAGCATTGTGATGCGAAGACCTTGGATCATTGTGATGACGAGTGTCATGGAGTACTGTAATGACAAGGGGCATGGAGCATTGTGAGGACAGGGGTCATTTAGCATTGTGATGACAAGTGTCATGGAGCATTCTGATGACCATCTTCTGGGGTATTGTGATGACAATGGCATGGAGCATTGTGATGGAAAGGGCATGGAGCATTGTGAAGAGAAGTCCACAGATAATGGTGAAGAGGAGCGTCATGGGGCGTTGTGATGACAAGTGTCATGGAACATTGTGATCACAAGGGTTTGAAGCATTGTGATGCCAGAGGTCATGGTGCATTTTGATTTCATTATGATGACAATAGCATGAAACATTATGATGATGGGGATGGTGCACTGTGATGCCAGGGGTCATGGAGGATTGTGATGACAGGGGTCTAGGAGCATCGTGATGACATGAGCATGGATCATTGTGCTGAGAGGGCCAAGGAGCATTCTGACGACATGTGTCATGGAGCTTTGTGATGACAAGGGCTTGGGGCATTGTAATTGCAGGCGTCTTGGAGCATTGAGATGACAAGTGTCACGGAGCCTTGTGATGACAGGGCCGTGGAACTTTGTGATGACCGAGGTCATGGAGAATTGTTATGACAGGGGTAATGGAGCATTGTGATAACAAGGGCATAGAGCATTGGTCAGAGAAGTTTCATGGATTATTGTGATGAGAGTGTGCATGCAGCATTGTGATGACAAGGGCATGGAATATTGTGATACATGGGTCATGTAGGAATGTAATGACAAGGACATAGAGCATTGTGATGAGAAGGGCATGGAACATTGTGATGACAAGCGTCATGGAGCTTTGTGATGACAGGGGCATGGAGCAATGTGATGAGAGGGTTCATGGAGCAGTGTGATGACAGTGGCATGGAGCACTGTGGTGCCAAGTGTCATGGAGATTTGTGATGACAAAGGTCATGAAGCATATTGAGGTCAAGGGCATGGTACATTGTGATGAGAAGGGCAGGGAGCATTATGATGACAAGGTCATGTAGCATTTTGATGACAAAGGCATGGAGCATCGTGATGACAAGTGTCATGGAGCACTGTGATGACAGGCGTTACAGTTCATTGTGATTACAGGTTTCATAGAGCATTGGGATGACAATGGTCATGGAGAATTTTGATGAGAAGCGTCCCGGATCATTGTTTTTTCAGGGGTCATGGAGGGTTGAGATGACAGTACTCATGCAGCATTGTGAGGACAGGGGTCATGGAACATTGTGATGATAAGGGGCATGGAGCTTTGTGATTACAGGTTTCTTGGAGCATTGTGAAGACAAGGGCATGGATCATTGTGATGACAATGTCATGGAGTATTGTGAAGGCAGGTGTCAAGAAGCATTGTGATGACGTATGCCAGGGTCCATTGTGATGACAATGGCATGGAGCATTGTGATGACAAGGACATGGAGCATTGTGATGCCAAGGGCCATTGAGAATTTTGAAGACAATGTCGTGAAGCACTGTGATGAAAAGCACATGGAGCTTGCTATGAAAAGGGTCATTGAGCATTGCAATGACAAGTGCATGGAGAATTGTGATGACACGATCATGTAACATTATGATGAGAGTGTCATGGAACATAGTGATGACAGGGACGAGGAGAATTGTGATGACAATGCACATGGAGCATTGGGATGACCAGGGCATGGAGCATTGTGCTGGCAAGACCGTGGAGCATTGCGATGAGAAGACCATGGATAATTGTGATGACGAGTGTCTTGGAGCACTGTAATGACAAGGGACATGTAGCATTGTGATGACAAGTGTAATGGAGCATTCTGATCACCATCTTGTGGAGTATTGTGAGGACAATGGCATGGAACATTGTGATGAAAAGGGCATGGAGCATTGTGATGAAAATGGCATGGAGCCTTTTCATGACAGGTTTCAATGAGCATTCTGACGACAAGTGTCAGGGAGCATTGTGATGACAAGTTTATTGAGCATGGTGATGCCAAAGTCATGAAGCATTGTGATGACAATGGCATGGGGCATTGTGATGCAAAGTGCTATGGAGCATTGTGATCACAAGTGTTTGTAGCATTGTGATGACAGAGGTCATTGAGCACAGTGATTTCAAGGACCATGGAGCATTGTGATGACAAGTGTATGGGGCAATGTGATCCCAAGTTTCATGGAGGATTGTGATGACAAACGCATGGAGCATTGTGATGGCAGGTTCATGTAGGATTTTCCTGACAAAGGCATGGAGCATGGTGATTACAGTGGTCATTGAGCATTGGGATAACAAGGGTATGGAACATTGGGCTTAAAATATTCTTGGAGTATTGTGATGACAGGTTTCATGGAGCATTGTGATGAAAAGGGAAAGGAGCATTGTGATGACAAGATCCTGGAGCATTATGATGAGTAGACCAGGAGCCTGGTGATGACAAGTCTCATGGAGCACTCTGATGAAAAGGGGCATGGAGCATTGTGATTACAGGGCTCTTGGAGCATTGTGATGACAAAGGCATGGAGCATTGTGATGAGAAGTCCATGGAGCATTCTGATAACATGTGTCATGGAGTTATGTGATGACAGGGGTATTGGAGCATTGTGATTACAGGGTTCTTGGAGCCTTGCGAAGAAAAGGGCATAGATCATTGTGATGAAAAAGGCATGGAGCCATGTCATGACTGGGTTCAAGGAGCATAGTGATGACAAGAGTCCGGGAGCGTTGTGATGACAACTGTATTGAGCATTGGATGACAAAGGTCAGGAGCATTGTGATGATAAAACCATGGATAATTGTGATGACGAGCGTCATAGGGCATTGTGATGACAAGTGTTATGGAACATTGTGATCACAAGGGTTTGGAGCATGGTGATGACAGAGGTCATGGAGCCTTTTGATTTCAAGACGTGGAGCATTGTGATGACAAGGGCATGAAGCAATGTGATCCCATGTTTTATGGAGGATTGGGATGAATATGGTAAGGGAAGATTGTGAAGACAAGCGCATGGAGCATTGTGATGACAAGTCATGTAGCATTTTGCTGACAAAGGCATGGAGCATTGTGGGGAAAATATTCATGGAGTAATGTGATGACAGGTGTCATGGGGCATTGTGGTAATAAGGGAATGGAACACTGTGATGACAAGGTTCTGGAGCATTGTTATGAGAAGATCATGGAGCCTTGTGATGACAAATCTCATGGAGCATTCTGATGATAATGGACATGGAACACTGTGATTACAAGGGTCTTGGAGTATTGTGATGACAAGGGCATGGAGCATTGTGATGAGAAGCCCATGGAGCTTTCTGATGACATGCATCATGGACTTTGTGATGAAAAGGGCATGGAGCCTTGTGATGAAAAAGGCATGGAGCCTTGTCATGACAGGCTTCAAGGAGCATAGTGACGTCAAGTGTCAGGGAGCATTGTGATGACAAGTGTATTGAGCATTGTGATGACAAAGGTCATGGAGCATTGTGATGAGAAGACCATGGATAATTGTGATGACGAGCGTCATTGGGCGTTGTGATGACAAGTGTTATAGAACATTGTGATCACAAGCGTTTGGAGCATTCTGATGAGAGAGGTCATGCAGCATTTTGATTTCATTGTGATGACAATAGCAAGAAGCATTATGATGATGTTCATGGTGCATTGTGATGAAAGGGTCCATGGAGTATTGAGATGAAAAGGGGCATGGAGCATTGTGATTACAGGGGTCTTGGAGCATGGTGATGACATGTGCATGGAGCATTGTGATGAGAAGTGAATGGGACATTGTGATGACATGCGTCATGGAGCTTTGTGATGACAAGGGCATGGAGCATTGTGATGACAAGGGAATGGGGCATTGTGATGACAAGGGCCATTGAGAATTTTGATGACAAGGTCGTGAAGCACTGTGATGAAAAGTGCATGGAGCTTGCTATGACAAGGGTCATGGAGCATTGCGATGACAAGTGAATGGAGATTTGTGCTGACATGTGCATGTAACATTATGATGTGAAGTGTCATGGATCATTGTGATGACAAGGACGTTGAGAATTGTTATGACAATGGACATGGAGCATTGGGATGATCAGGGCATGGAGCTTTGTGATGGCAAGACCGTGGAGCATTGTGATGCGAAGACCTTCGATCATTGTGATGACGAGTGTCTTGGAGTACTGTAATGACAAGGGGCATGGAGCATTGTGAGGACAGGGGTCATTTAGCATTGTGATGACAAGTGTCATGGAGCATTCTGATGACCATCTTGTGGAGTATTGTGATGACAATGGCATGGAGCATTGTGATGGAAAGGGCATGGAGCATTGTGAAGAGAATCCACAGATAATGGTGAAGAGGAGAGTCATGGGGCGTTGTGATGACAAGTGTCATGGAACATTGTGATCACAAGGGTTTGAAGCATTGTGATGCCAGAGGTCATGGTGCATTTTGATTTCATTGTGATGACAATAGCATGAAGCATTATGATGATGGGGATGGTGCACTGTGATGCCAGGGGTCATGGAGGATTGTGATGACAGGGGTCTAGGAGCATCGTGATGACATGAGCATGGATCATTGTGCTGAGAGGGCCAAGGAGCATTCTGACGACATGTGTCATGGAGCTTTGTGATGACAAGGGCTTGGGGCATTGTAATTGCAGGCGTCTTGGAGCATTGAGATGACAAGTGTCACGGAGCCTTGTGATGACAGGGCCGTGGAACTTTGTGATGACCGAGGTCATGGAGAATTGTTATGACAGGGGTAATGGAGCATTGTGATAACAAGGGCATAGAGCATTGGTCAGAGAAGTTTCATGGATTATTGTGATGAGAGTGTGCATGCAGCATTGTGATGACAAGGGCATGGAATATTGTGATACATGGGTCATGTAGGAATGTAATGACAAGGACATAGAGCATTGTGATGAGAAGGGCATGGAACATTGTGATGACAAGCGTCATGGAGCTTTGTGATGACAGGGGCATGGAGCAATGTGATGAGAGGGTTCATGGAGCAGTGTGATGACAGTGGCATGGAGCACTGTGGTGCCAAGTGTCATGGAGATTTGTGATGACAAAGGTCATGAAGCATATTGAGGTCAAGGGCATGGTACATTGTGATGAGAAGGGCAGGGAGCATTATGATGACAAGATCATGTAGCATTTTGATGACAAAGGCATGGAGCATCGTGATGACAAGTGTCATGGAGCACTGTGATGACAGGCGTTACAGTTCATTGTGATTACAGGTTTCATAGAGCATTGGGATGACAATGGTCATGGAGAATTTTGATGAGAAGCGTCCCGGATCATTGTTTTTTCAGGGGTCATGGAGGGTTGAGATGACAGTACTCATGCAGCATTGTGAGGACAGGGGTCATGGAACATTGTGATGATAAGGGGCATGGAGCTTTGTGATTACAGGTTTCTTGGAGCATTGTGAAGACAAGGGCATGGATCATTGTGATGACAATGTCATGGAGTATTGTGAAGGCAGGTGTCAAGAAGCATTGTGATGACGTATGCCAGGGTCCATTGTGATGACAATGGCATGGAGCATTGTGATGACAAGGACATGGAGCATTGTGATGCCAAGGGCCATTGAGAATTTTGAAGACAATGTCGTGAAGCACTGTGATGAAAAGCACATGGAGCTTGCTATGAAAAGGGTCATTGAGCATTGCAATGACAAGTGCATGGAGAATTGTGATGACACGATCATGTAACATTATGATGAGAGTGTCATGGAACATAGTGATGACAGGGACGAGGAGAATTGTGATGACAATGCACATGGAGCATTGGGATGACCAGGGCATGGAGCATTGTGCTGGCAAGACCGTGGAGCATTGCGATGAGAAGACCATGGATAATTGTGATGACGAGTGTCTTGGAGCACTGTAATGACAAGGGACATGTAGCATTGTGATGACAAGTGTAATGGAGCATTCTGATCACCATCTTGTGGAGTATTGTGAGGACAATGGCATGGAACATTGTGATGAAAAGGGCATGGAGCATTGTGATGAAAATGGCATGGAGCCTTTTCATGACAGGTTTCAATGAGCATTCTGACGACAAGTGTCAGGGAGCATTGTGATGACAAGTTTATTGAGCATGGTGATGCCAAAGTCATGAAGCATTGTGATGACAATGGCATGGAGCATTGTGATGCAAAGTGCTATGGAGCATTGTGATCACAAGTGTTTGTAGCATTGTGATGACAGAGGTCATTGAGCACAGTGATTTCAAGGACCATGGAGCATTGTGATGACAAGTGTATGGGGCAATGTGATCCCAAGTTTCATGGAGGATTGTGATGACAAGCGCATGGAGCATTGTGATGGCAGGTTCATGTAGGATTTTCCTGACAAAGGCATGGAGCATGGTGATTACAGTGGTCATTGAGCATTGGGATAACAAGGGTATGGAACATTGGGCTTAAAATATTCTTGGAGTATTGTGATGACAGGTTTCATGGAGCATTGTGATGAAAAGGGAAAGGAGCATTGTGATGACAAGATCCTGGAGCATTATGATGAGTAGACCAGGAGCCTGGTGATGACAAGTCTCATGGAGCACTCTGATGAAAAGGGGCATGGAGCATTGTGATTACAGGGCTCTTGGAGCATTGTGATGACAAAGGCATGGAGCATTGTGATGAGAAGTCCATGGAGCATTCTGATGACATGTGTCATGGAGTTATGTGATGACAGGGGCATGGAGCATTGTGATTACAGGGTTCTTGGAGCCTTGCGAAGAAAAGGGCATGGATCATTGTGATGAAAAAGGCATGGAGCCATGTCATGACTGGGTTCAAGGAGCATAGTTATGACAAGGGTCCGGGAGCATTGTGATGACAACTGTATTGAGCATTGGATGACAAAGGTCAGGAGCATTGTGATGATAAAACCATGGATAATTGTGATGACGAGCGTCATAGGGCATTGTGATGACAAGTGTTATGGAACATTGTGATCACAAGGGTTTGGAGCATGGTGATGACAGAGGTCATGGAGCCTTTTGATTTCAAGACGTGGAGCATTGTGATGACAAGGGCATGAAGCAATGTGATCCCATGTTTTATGGAGGATTGGGATGAATATGGTAAGGGAAGATTGTGAAGACAAGCGCATGGAGCATTGTGATGACAAGTCATGTAGCATTTTGCTGACAAAGGCATGGAGCATTGTGGGGAAAATATTCATGGAGTAATGTGATGACAGGTGTCATGGGGCATTGTGGTGATAAGGGAATGGAACACTGTGATGACAAGGTTATGGAGCATTGTTATGAGAAGATCATGGAGCCTTGTGATGACAAATCTCATGGAGCATTCTGATGATAATGGACATGGAACACTGTGATTACAAGGGTCTTGGAGTATTGTGATGACAAGGGCATGGAGCATTGTGATGAGAAGCCCATGGAGCTTTCTGATGACATGCATCATGGACTTTGTGATGACAAGGGCATGGAGCATTGTGATGAATAAGGCATGGAGCCTTGTCATGACAGGCTTCAAGGAGCATAGTGACGTCAAGTGTCAGGGAGCATTGTGATGACAAGTGTATTGAGCATTGTGATGACAAAGGTCATGGAGCATTGTGATGAGAAGACCATGGATAATTGTGATGACGAGCGTCATTGGGCGTTGTGATGACAAGTGTTATAGAACATTGTGATCACAAGCGTTTGGAGCAGTCTGATGAGAGAGGTCATGGAGCATTTTGATTTCATTGTGATGACAATAGCAAGAAGCATTATGATGATGTTCATGGTGCATTGTGATGAAAGGGTGCATGGAGTATTGAGATGAAAAGGGGCATGGAGCATTGTGATTACAGGGGTCTTGGAGCATGGTGATGACATGGGCATGGAGCATTGTGATGAGAAGGCCATGGAGGATTCTGATGACATGCGTCATGGAGCTTTGTGATGACAAGGGCATGGAGCATTGTGATGACAAGGGAATGGGGCATTGTGATGACAAGGGACATTGAGAATTTTGATGACAAGGTCGTGAAGCACTGTGATGACAAGTGCATGGAGCTTGCTATGACAAGGGTCATGGAGCATTGCGATGACAAGTGAATGGAGAATTGTGCTGACATGTGCATGTAACATTATGATGCGAAGTGTCATGGACCATTGTGATGACAAGGACGTTGAGAATTGTTATGACAATGGACATGGAGCATTGGGATACTCAGGGCATGGAGCTTTGTGATGGCAAGACCGTGGAGCATTGTGATGCGAAGACCTTGGATCATTGTGATGACGAGTGTCATGGAGTACTGTAATGACAAGGGGCATGGAGCATTGTGAGGACAGGGGTCATTTAGCATTGTGATGACAAGTGTCATGGAGCATTCTGATGACCATCTTGTGGGGTATTGTGATGACAATGGCATGGAGCATTGTGATGGAAAGGGCATGGAGCATTGTGAAGAGAAGTCCACAGATAATGGTGAAGAGGAGCGTCATGGGGCGTTGTGATGACAAGTGTCATGGAACATTGTGATCACAAGGGTTTGAAGCATTGTGATGCCAGAGGTCATGGTGCATTTTGATTTCATTATGATGACAATAGCATGAAGCATTATGATGATGGGGATGGTGCACTGTGATGCCAGGGGTCATGGAGGATTGTGATGACAGGGGTCTAGGAGCATCGTGATGACATGAGCATGGATCATTGTGCTGAGAGGGCCAAGGAGCATTCTGACGACATGTGTCATGGAGCTTTGTGATGACAAGGGCTTGGGGCATTGTAATTGCAGGCGTCTTGGAGCATTGAGATGACAAGTGTCACGGAGCCTTGTGATGACAGGGCCGTGGAACTTTGTGATGACCGAGGTCATGGAAAATTGTTATGACAGGGGTAATGGAGCATTGTGATAACAAGGGCTTAGAGCATTGGTCAGAGAAGTTTCATGGATTATTGTGATGAGAGTGTGCATGCAGCATTGTGATGACAAGGGCATGGAATATTGTGATACATGGGTCATGTAGGAATGTAATGACAAGGACATAGAGCATTGTGATGAGAAGGGCATGGAACATTGTGATGACAAGCGTCATGGAGCTTTGTGATGACAGTGGCATAGAGCACTGTGGTGCCAAGTGTCATGGAGATTTGTGATGACAAAGGTCATGAAGCATATTGAGGTCAAGGGCATGGTACATTGTGATGAGAAGGGCAGGGAGCATTATGATGACAAGGTCATGTAGCATTTTGATGACAAATGCATGGAGCATCGTGATGACAAGTGTCATGGAGCACTGTGATGACAGGCGTTACAGTTCATTGTGATTACAGGTTTCATAGAGCATTGGGATGACAATGGTCATGGAGAATTTTGATGAGAAGCGTCCCGGATCATTGTTTTTTCAGGGGTCATGGAGGGTTGAGATGACAGTACTCATGCAGCATTGTGAGGACAGGGGTCATGGAACATTGTGATGATAAGGGGCATGGAGCTTTGTGATTACAGGGTTCTTGGAGCATTGTGAAGACAAGGGCATGGATCATTGTGATGACAATGTCATGGAGTATTGTGAAGGCAGGTGTCAAGAAGCATTGTGATGACGTATGCCAGGGTCCATTGTGATGACAATGGCATGGAGCATTGTGATGACAAGGACATGGAGCATTGTGATGCCAAGGGCCATTGAGAATTTTGAAGACAATGTCGTGAAGCACTGTGATGAAAAGCACATGGAGCTTGCTATGAAAAGGGTCATTGAGCATTGCAATGACAAGTGCATGGAGAATTGTGATGACACGATCATGTAACATTATGATGAGAGTGTCATGGAACATAGTGATGACAGGGACGAGGAGAATTGTGATGACAATGCACATGGAGCATTGGGATGACCAGGGCATGGAGCATTGTGCTGGCAAGACCGTGGAGCATTGCGATGAGAAGACCATGGATAATTGTGATGACGAGTGTCTTGGAGCACTGTAATGACAAGGGACATGTAGCATTGTGATGACAAGTGTAATGGAGCATTCTGATCACCATCTTGTGGAGTATTGTGATGACAATGGCATGGAACATTGTGATGAAAAGGGCATGGAGCATTGTGATGAAAATGGCATGGAGCCTTTTCATGACAGGTTTCAATGAGCATTCTGACGACAAGTGTCAGGGAGCATTGTGATGACAAGTTTATTGAGCATGGTGATGCCAAAGTCATGAAGCATTGTGATGACAATGGCATGGGGCATTGTGATGCAAAGTGCTATGGAGCATTGTGATCACAAGTGTTTGTAGCATTGTGATGACAGAGGTCATTGAGCACAGTGATTTCAAGGACCATGGAGCATTGTGATGACAAGTGTATGGGGCAATGTGATCCCAAGTTTCATGGAGGATTGTGATGACAAACGCATGGAGCATTGTGATGGCAGGTTCATGTAGGATTTTCCTGACAAAGGCATGGAGCATGGTGATTACAGTGGTCATTGAGCATTGGGATAACAAGGGTATGGAACATTGGGCTTAAAATATTCTTGGAGTATTGTGATGACAGGTTTCATGGAGCATTGTGATGAAAAGGGAAAGGAGCATTGTGATGACAAGATCCTGGAGCATTATGATGAGTAGACCAGGAGCCTGGTGATGACAAGTCTCATGGAGCACTCTGATGAAAAGGGGCATGGAGCATTGTGATTACAGGGCTCTTGGAGCATTGTGATGACAAAGGCATGGAGCATTGTGATGAGAAGTCCATGGAGCATTCTGATAACATGTGTCATGGAGTTATGTGATGACAGGGGTATTGGAGCATTGTGATTACAGGGTTCTTGGAGCCTTGCGAAGAAAAGGGCATAGATCATTGTGATGAAAAAGGCATGGAGCCATGTCATGACTGGGTTCAAGGAGCATAGTGATGACAAGAGTCCGGGAGCGTTGTGATGACAACTGTATTGAGCATTGGATGACAAAGGTCAGGAGCATTGTGATGATAAAACCATGGATAATTGTGATGACGAGCGTCATAGGGCATTGTGATGACAAGTGTTATGGAACATTGTGATCACAAGGGTTTGGAGCATGGTGATGACAGAGGTCATGGAGCCTTTTGATTTCAAGACGTGGAGCATTGTGATGACAAGGGCATGAAGCAATGTGATCCCATGTTTTATGGAGGATTGGGATGAATATGGTAAGGGAAGATTGTGAAGACAAGCGCATGGAGCATTGTGATGACAAGTCATGTAGCATTTTGCTGACAAAGGCATGGAGCATTGTGGGGAAAATATTCATGGAGTAATGTGATGACAGGTGTCATGGGGCATTGTGGTGATAAGGGAATGGAACACTGTGATGACAAGGTTCTGGAGCATTGTTATGAGAAGATCATGGAGCCTTGTGATGACAAATCTCATGGAGCATTCTGATGATAATGGACATGGAACACTGTGATTACAAGGGTCTTGGAGTATTGTGATGACAAGGGCATGGAGCATTGTGATGAGAAGCCCATGGAGCTTTCTTATGACATGCATCATGGACTTTGTGATGAAAAGGGCATGGAGCCTTGTGATGAAAAAGGCATGGAGCCTTGTCATGACAGGCTTCAAGGAGCATAGTGACGTCAAGTGTCAGGGAGCATTGTGATGACAAGTGTATTGAGCATTGTGATGACAAAGGTCATGGAGCATTGTGATGAGAAGACCATGGATAATTGTGATGACGAGCGTCATTGGGCGTTGTGATGACAAGTGTTATAGAACATTGTGATCACAAGCGTTTGGAGCATTCTGATGAGAGAGGTCATGCAGCATTTTGATTTCATTGTGATGACAATAGCAAGAAGCATTATGATGATGTTCATGGTGCATTGTGATGAAAGGGTCCATGGAGTATTGAGATGAAAAGGGGCATGGAGCATTGTGATTACAGGGGTCTTGGAGCATGGTGATGACATGGGCATGGAGCATTGTGATGAGAAGTGAATGGGACATTGTGATGACATGCGTCATGGAGCTTTGTGA
Source organism: Mesoplodon densirostris (assembly GCF_025265405.1). Classification (NCBI taxonomy): domain Eukaryota; kingdom Metazoa; phylum Chordata; class Mammalia; order Artiodactyla; family Ziphiidae; genus Mesoplodon; species Mesoplodon densirostris. The sequence continues at coordinate 8,192,546 of NC_082682.1, forward strand.
TGACAAGGGCATGGAGCATTGTGATGACAAGGGAATGGGGCATTGTGATGACAAGGGCCATTGAGAATTTTGATGACAAGGTCGTGAAGCACTGTGATGAAAAGTGCATGGAGCTTGCTATGACAAGGGTCATGGAGCATTGCGATGACAAGTGAATGGAGATTTGTGCTGACATGTGCATGTAACATTACGATGTGAAGTGTCATGGATCATTGTGATGACAAGGACGTTGAGAATTGTTATGACAATGGACATGGAGCTTTGGGATGATCAGGGCATGGAGCTTTGTGATGGCAAGACCGTGGAGCATTGTGATGCGAAGACCTTGGATCATTGTGATGACGAGTGTCTTGGAGTACTGTAATGACAAGGGGCATGGAGCATTGTGAGGACAGGGGTCATTTAGCATTGTGATGACAAGTGTCATGGAGCATTCTGATGACCATCTTGTGGAGTACTGTGATGACAATGGCATGGAGCATTGTGATGGAAAGGGCATGGAGCATTGTGAAGAGAATCCACAGATAATGGTGAAGAGGAGAGTCATGGGGCGTTGTGATGACAAGTGTCATGGAACATTGTGATCACAAGGGTTTGAAGCATTGTGATGCCAGAGGTCATGGTGCATTTTGATTTCATTGTGATGACAATAGCATGAAGCATTATGATGATGGGGATGGTGCACTGTGATGCCAGGGGTCATGGAGGATTGTGATGACAGGGGTCTAGGAGCATCGTGATGACATGAGCATGGATCATTGTGCTGAGAGGGCCAAGGAGCATTCTGACGACATGTGTCATGGAGCTTTGTGATGACAAGGGCTTGGGGCATTGTAATTGCAGGCGTCTTGGAGCATTGAGATGACAAGTGTCACGGAGCCTTGTGATGACAGGGCCGTGGAACTTTGTGATGACCGAGGTCATGGAGAATTGTTATGACAGGGGTAATGGAGCATTGTGATAACAAGGGCATAGAGCATTGGTCAGAGAAGTTTCATGGATTATTGTGATGAGAGTGTGCATGCAGCATTGTGATGACAAGGGCATGGAATATTGTGATACATGGGTCATGTAGGAATGTAATGACAAGGACATAGAGCATTGTGATGAGAAGGGCATGGAACATTGTGATGACAAGCGTCATGGAGCTTTGTGATGACAGGGGCATGGAGCAATGTGATGAGAGGGTTCATGGAGCAGTGTGATGACAGTGGCATGGAGCACTGTGGTGCCAAGTGTCATGGAGATTTGTGATGACAAAGGTCATGAAGCATATTGAGGTCAAGGGCATGGTACATTGTGATGAGAAGGGCAGGGAGCATTATGATGACAAGGTCATGTAGCATTTTGATGACAAAGGCATGGAGCATCGTGATGACAAGTGTCATGGAGCACTGTGATGACAGGCGTTACAGTTCATTGTGATTACAGGTTTCATAGAGCATTGGGATGACAATGGTCATGGAGAATTTTGATGAGAAGCGTCCCGGATCATTGTTTTTTCAGGGGTCATGGAGGGTTGAGATGACAGTACTCATGCAGCATTGTGAGGACAGGGGTCATGGAACATTGTGATGATAAGGGGCATGGAGCTTTGTGATTACAGGGTTCTTGGAGCATTGTGAAGACAAGGGCATGGATCATTGTGATGACAATGTCATGGAGTATTGTGAAGGCAGGTGTCAAGAAGCATTGTGATGACGTATGCCAGGGTCCATTGTGATGACAATTGCATGGAGCATTGTGATGACAAGGACATGGAGCATTGTGATGCCAAGGGCCATTGAGAATTTTGAAGACAATGTCGTGAAGCACTGTGATGAAAAGCACATGGAGCTTGCTATGAAAAGGGTCATTGAGCATTGCAATGACAAGTGCATGGAGAATTGTGATGACACGATCATGTAACATTATGATGAGAGTGTCATGGAACATAGTGATGACAGGGACGAGGAGAATTGTGATGACAATGCACATGGAGCATTGGGATGACCAGGGCATGGAGCATTGTGCTGGCAAGACCGTGGAGCATTGCGATGAGAAGACCATGGATAATTGTGATGACGAGTGTCTTGGAGCACTGTAATGACAAGGGACATGTAGCATTGTGATGACAAGTGTAATGGAGCATTCTGATCACCATCTTGTGGAGTATTGTGATGACAATGGCATGGAACATTGTGATGAAAAGGGCATGGAGCATTGTGATGAAAATGGCATGGAGCCTTTTCATGACAGGTTTCAATGAGCATTCTGACGACAAGTGTCAGGGAGCATTGTGATGACAAGTTTATTGAGCATGGTGATGCCAAAGTCATGAAGCATTGTGATGACAATGGCATGGAGCATTGTGATGCAAAGTGCTATGGAGCATTGTGATCACAAGTGTTTGTAGCATTGTGATGACAGAGGTCATTGAGCACAGTGATTTCAAGGACCATGGAGCATTGTGATGACAAGTGTATGGGGCAATGTGATCCCAAGTTTCATGGAGGATTGTGATGACAAACGCATGGAGCATTGTGATGGCAGGTTCATGTAGGATTTTCCTGACAAAGGCATGGAGCATGGTGATTACAGTGGTCATTGAGCATTGGGATAACAAGGGTATGGAACATTGGGCTTAAAATATTCTTGGAGTATTGTGATGACAGGTTTCATGGAGCATTGTGATGAAAAGGGAAAGGAGCATTGTGATGACAAGATACTGGAGCATTATGATGAGTAGACCAGGAGCCTGGTGATGACAAGTCTCATGGAGCACTCTGATGAAAAGGGGCATGGAGCATTGTGATTACAGGGCTCTTGGAGCATTGTGATGACAAAGGCATGGAGCATTGTGATGAGAAGTCCATGGAGCATTCTGATAACATGTGTCATGGAGTTATGTGATGACAGGGGTATTGGAGCATTGTGATTACAGGGTTCTTGGAGCCTTGCGAAGAAAAGGGCATGGATCATTGTGATGAAAAAGGCATGGAGCCATGTCATGACTGGGTTCAAGGAGCATAGTGATGACAAGGGTCCGGGAGCGTTGTGATGACAACTGTATTGAGCATTGGATGACAAAGGTCAGGAGCATTGTGATGATAAAACCATGGATAATTGTGATGACGAGCGTCATAGGGCATTGTGATGACAAGTGTTATGGAACATTGTGATCACAAGGGTTTGGAGCATGGTGATGACAGAGGTCATGGAGCCTTTTGATTTCAAGACGTGGAGCATTGTGATGACAAGGGCATGAAGCAATGTGATCCCATGTTTTATGGAGGATTGGGATGAATATGGTAAGGGAAGATTGTGAAGACAAGCGCATGGAGCATTGTGATGACAAGTCATGTAGCATTTTGCTGACAAAGGCATGGAGCATTGTGGGGAAAATATTCATGGAGTAATGTGATGACAGGTGTCATGGGGCATTGTGGTGATAAGGGAATGGAACACTGTGATGACAAGGTTCTGGAGCATTGTTATGAGAAGATCATGGAGCCTTGTGATGACAAATCTCATGGAGCATTCTGATGATAATGGACATGGAACACTGTGATTACAAGGGTCTTGGAGTATTGTGATGACAAGGGCATGGAGCATTGTGATGAGAAGCCCATGGAGCTTTCTGATGACATGCATCATGGACTTTGTGATGAAAAGGGCATGGAGCCTTGTGATGAAAAAGGCATGGAGCCTTGTCATGACAGGCTTCAAGGAGCATAGTGACGTCAAGTGTCAGGGAGCATTGTGATGACAAGTGTATTGAGCATTGTGATGACAAAGGTCATGGAGCATTGTGATGAGAAGACCATGGATAATTGTGATGACGAGCGTCATTGGGCGTTGTGATGACAAGTGTTATAGAACATTGTGATCACAAGCGTTTGGAGCATTCTGATGAGAGAGGTCATGCAGCATTTTGATTTCATTGTGATGACAATAGCAAGAAGCATTATGATGATGTTCATGGTGCATTGTGATGAAAGGGTCCATGGAGTATTGAGATGAAAAGGGGCATGGAGCATTGTGATTACAGGGGTCTTGGAGCATGGTGATGACATGGGCATGGAGCATTGTGATGAGAAGTGAATGGGACATTGTGATGACATGCGTCATGGAGCTTTGTGATGACAAGGGCATGGAGCATTGTGATGACAAGGGAATGGGGCATTGTGATGACAAGGGCCATTGAGAATTTTGATGACAAGGTCGTGAAGCACTGTGATGAAAAGTGCATGGAGCTTGCTATGACAAGGGTCATGGAGCATTGCGATGACAAGTGAATGGAGATTTGTGCTGACATATGCATGTAACATTATGATGTGAAGTGTCATGGACCATTGTGATGACAAGGACGTTGAGAATTGTTATGACAATGGACATGGAGCATTGGGATGATCAGGGCATGGAGCTTTGTGATGGCAAGACCGTGGAGCATTGTGATGCGAAGACCTTGGATCATTGTGATGACGAGTGTCTTGGAGTACTGTAATGACAAGGGGCATGGAGCATTGTGAGGACAGGGTTCATTTAGCATTGTGATGACAAGTGTCATGGAGCATTCTGATGACCATCTTGTGGAGTATTGTGATGACAATGGCATGGAGCATTGTGATGGAAAGGGCATGGAGCATTGTGAAGAGAATCCACAGATAATGGTGAAGAGGAGCATCATGGGGCGTTGTGATGACAAGTGTCATGGAACATTGTGATCACAAGGGTTTGAAGCATTGTGATGCCAGAGGTCATGGTGCATTTTGATTTCATTGTGATGACAATAGCATGAAGCATTATGATGATGGGGATGGTGCACTGTGATGCCAGGGGTCATGGAGGATTGTGATGACAGGGGTCTAGGAGCATCGTGATGACATGAGCATGGATCATTGTGCTGAGAGGGCCAAGGAGCATTCTGACGACATGTGTCATGGAGCTTTGTGATGACAAGGGCTTGGGGCATTGTAATTGCAGGCGTCTTGGAGCATTGAGATGACAAGTGTCACGGAGCCTTGTGATGACAGGGCCGTGGAACTTTGTGATGACCGAGGTCATGGAGAATTGTTATGACAGGGGTAATGGAGCATTGTGATAACAAGGGCATAGAGCATTGGTCAGAGAAGTTTCATGGATTATTGTGATGAGAGTGTGCATGCAGCATTGTGATGACAAGGGCATGGAATATTGTGATACATGGGTCATGTAGGAATGTAATGACAAGGACATAGAGCATTGTGATGAGAAGGGCATGGAACATTGTGATGACAAGCGTCATGGAGCTTTGTGATGAAAGGGGCATGGTGCAATGTGATGAGAGGGTTCATGGAGCAGTGTGATGACAGTGGCATGGAGCACTGTGGTGCCAAGGGTCATGGAGATTTGTGATGACAAAGGTCATGAAGCATATTGAGGTCAAGGGCATGGTACACTGTGATGAGAAGGGCAGGGAGCATTATGATGACAAGGTCATGTTGCATTTTGATGACAAAGGCATGGAGCATCGTGATGACAAGTGTCATGGAGCACTGTAATGACAGGCGTTACAGTTCATTGTGATTACAGGTTTCATGGAGCATTGGGATGACAATGGTCATGGAGAATTTTGATGAGAAGCGTCCCAGATCATTGTTTTTTCAGGGGTCATGGAGGGTTGAGATGACAGTACTCATGCAGCATTGTGAGGACAGGGGTCATGGAACATTGTGATGATAAGGGGCATGGAGCTTTGTGATTACAGGGTTCTTGGAGCATTGTGAAGACAAGGGCATGGATCATTGTGATGACAATGTCATGGAGTATTGTGAAGGCAGGTGTCAAGAAGCACTGTGATGATGTATGTCAGGGTCCATTGTGATGACAATGGCATGGAGCATTGTGATGACAAGGACATGGAGCATTGTGATGCCAAGGGCCATTGAGAATTTTGAAGACAATGTCGTGAAGCACTGTGATGACAAGCACATGGAGCTTGCTATGAAAAGGGTCATTGAGCATTGCAATGACAAATGCATGGAGAATTGTGATGACACGATCATGTAACATTATGATGAGAGTGTCATGGAACATAGTGATGACAGGGACGAGGAGAATTGTGATGACAATGCACATGGAGCATTGGGATGACCAGGGCATGGAGCATTGTGCTGTCAAGACCGTGGAGCATTGCGATGAGAAGATCATGGATAATTGTGATGACGAGTGTCTTGGAGCACTGTAATGACAAGGGACATGTAGCATTGTGATGACAAGTGTAATGGAGCATTCTGATCACCATCTTGTGGAGTATTGTGATGACAATGGCATGGAACATTGTGATGAAAAGGGCATGGAGCATTGTGATGAAAATGGCATGGAGCCTTTTCATGACAGGTTTCAATGAGCATTCTGACGACAAGTGTCAGGGAGCATTGTGATGACAAGTTTATTGAGCATGGTGATGCCAAAGTCATGAAGCATTGTGATGACAATGGCATGGAGCATTGTGATGCAAAGTGCTATGGAGCATTGTGATCACAAGTGTTTGTAGCATTGTGATGACAGAGGTCATTGAGCACAGTGATTTCAAGGACCATGGAGCATTGTGATGACAAGTGTATGGGGCAATGTGATCCCAAGTTTCATGGAGGATTGTGATGACAAACGCATGGAGCATTGTGATGGCAGGTTCATGTAGGATTTTCCTGACAAAGGCATGGAGCATGGTGATTACAGTGGTCATTGAGCATTGGGATAACAAGGGTATGGAACATTGGGCTTAAAATATTCTTGGAGTATTGTGATGACAGGTTTCATGGAGCATTGTGATGAAAAGGGAAAGGAGCATTGTGATGACAAGATCCTGGAGCATTATGATGAGTAGACCAGGAGCCTGGTGATGACAAGTCTCATGGAGCACTCTGATGAAAAGGGGCATGGAGCATTGTGATTACAGGGCTCTTGGAGCATTGTGATGACAAAGGCATGGAGCATTGTGATGAGAAGTCCATGGAGCATTCTGATAACATGTGTCATGGAGTTATGTGATGACAGGGGTATTGGAGCATTGTGATTACAGGGTTCTTGGAGCCTTGCGAAGAAAAGGGCATGGATCATTGTGATGAAAAAGGCATGGAGCCATGTCATGACTGGGTTCAAGGAGCATAGTGATGACAAGGGTCCGGGAGCGTTGTGATGACAACTGTATTGAGCATTGGATGACAAAGGTCAGGAGCATTGTGATGATAAAACCATGGATAATTGTGATGACGAGCGTCATAGGGCATTGTGATGACAAGTGTTATGGAACATTGTGATCACAAGGGTTTGGAGCATGGTGATGACAGAGGTCATGGAGCCTTTTGATTTCAAGACGTGGAGCATTGTGATGACAAGGGCATGAAGCAATGTGATCCCATGTTTTATGGAGGATTGGGATGAATATGGTAAGGGAAGATTGTGAAGACAAGCGCATGGAGCATTGTGATGACAAGTCATGTAGCATTTTGCTGACAAAGGCATGGAGCATTGTGGGGAAAATATTCATGGAGTAATGTGATGACAGGTGTCATGGGGCATTGTGGTGATAAGGGAATGGAACACTGTGATGACAAGGTTCTGGAGCATTGTTATGAGAAGATCATGGAGCCTTGTGATGACAAATCTCATGGAGCATTCTGATGATAATGGACATGGAACACTGTGATTACAAGGGTCTTGGAGTATTGTGATGACAAGGGCATGGAGCATTGTGATGAGAAGCCCATGGAGCTTTCTGATGACATGCATCATGGACTTTGTGATGAAAAGGGCATGGAGCCTTGTGATGAAAAAGGCATGGAGCCTTGTCATGACAGGCTTCAAGGAGCATAGTGACGTCAAGTGTCAGGGAGCATTGTGATGACAAGTGTATTGAGCATTGTGATGACAAAGGTCATGGAGCATTGTGATGAGAAGACCATGGATAATTGTGATGACGAGCGTCATTGGGCGTTGTGATGACAAGTGTTATAGAACATTGTGATCACAAGCGTTTGGAGCATTCTGATGAGAGAGGTCATGCAGCATTTTGATTTCATTGTGATGACAATAGCAAGAAGCATTATGATGATGTTCATGGTGCATTGTGATGAAAGGGTCCATGGAGTATTGAGATGAAAAGGGGCATGGAGCATTGTGATTACAGGGGTCTTGGAGCATGGTGATGACATGGGCATGGAGCATTGTGATGAGAAGTGAATGGGACATTGTGATGACATGCGTCATGGAGCTTTGTGATGACAAGGGCATGGAGCATTGTGATGACAAGGGAATGGGGCATTGTGATGACAAGGGCCATTGAGAATTTTGATGACAAGGTCGTGAAGCACTGTGATGAAAAGTGCATGGAGCTTGCTATGACAAGGGTCATGGAGCATTGCGATGACAAGTGAATGGAGATTTGTGCTGACATATGCATGTAACATTATGATGTGAAGTGTCATGGACCATTGTGATGACAAGGACGTTGAGAATTGTTATGACAATGGACATGGAGCATTGGGATGATCAGGGCATGGAGCTTTGTGATGGCAAGACCGTGGAGCATTGTGATGCGAAGACCTTGGATCATTGTGATGACGAGTGTCTTGGAGTACTGTAATGACAAGGGGCATGGAGCATTGTGAGGACAGGGTTCATTTAGCATTGTGATGACAAGTGTCATGGAGCATTCTGATGACCATCTTGTGGAGTATTGTGATGACAATGGCATGGAGCATTGTGATGGAAAGGGCATGGAGCATTGTGAAGAGAATCCACAGATAATGGTGAAGAGGAGCATCATGGGGCGTTGTGATGACAAGTGTCATGGAACATTGTGATCACAAGGGTTTGAAGCATTGTGATGCCAGAGGTCATGGTGCATTTTGATTTCATTGTGATGACAATAGCATGAAGCATTATGATGATGGGGATGGTGCACTGTGATGCCAGGGGTCATGGAGGATTGTGATGACAGGGGTCTAGGAGCATCGTGATGACATGAGCATGGATCATTGTGCTGAGAGGGCCAAGGAGCATTCTGACGACATGTGTCATGGAGCTTTGTGATGACAAGGGCTTGGGGCATTGTAATTGCAGGCGTCTTGGAGCATTGAGATGACAAGTGTCACGGAGCCTTGTGATGACAGGGCCGTGGAACTTTGTGATGACCGAGGTCATGGAGAATTGTTATGACAGGGGTAATGGAGCATTGTGATAACAAGGGCATAGAGCATTGGTCAGAGAAGTTTCATGGATTATTGTGATGAGAGTGTGCATGCAGCATTGTGATGACAAGGGCATGGAATATTGTGATACATGGGTCATGTAGGAATGTAATGACAAGGACATAGAGCATTGTGATGAGAAGGGCATGGAACATTGTGATGACAAGCGTCATGGAGCTTTGTGATGAAAGGGGCATGGTGCAATGTGATGAGAGGGTTCATGGAGCAGTGTGATGACAGTGGCATGGAGCACTGTGGTGCCAAGGGTCATGGAGATTTGTGATGACAAAGGTCATGAAGCATATTGAGGTCAAGGGCATGGTACACTGTGATGAGAAGGGCAGGGAGCATTATGATGACAAGGTCATGTTGCATTTTGATGACAAAGGCATGGAGCATCGTGATGACAAGTGTCATGGAGCACTGTAATGACAGGCGTTACAGTTCATTGTGATTACAGGTTTCATGGAGCATTGGGATGACAATGGTCATGGAGAATTTTGATGAGAAGCGTCCCAGATCATTGTTTTTTCAGGGGTCATGGAGGGTTGAGATGACAGTACTCATGCAGCATTGTGAGGACAGGGGTCATGGAACATTGTGATGATAAGGGGCATGGAGCTTTGTGATTACAGGGTTCTTGGAGCATTGTGAAGACAAGGGCATGGATCATTGTGATGACAATGTCATGGAGTATTGTGAAGGCAGGTGTCAAGAAGCATTGTGATGATGTATGCCAGGGTCCATTGTGATGACAATGGCATGGAGCATTGTGATGACAAGGACATGGAGCATTGTGATGCCAAGGGCCATTGAGAATTTTGAAGACAATGTCGTGAAGCACTGTGATGACAAGCACATGGAGCTTGCTATGAAAAGGGTCATTGAGCATTGCAATGACAAATGCATGGAGAATTGTGATGACACGATCATGTAACATTATGATGAGAGTGTCATGGAACATAGTGATGACAGGGACGAGGAGAATTGTGATGACAATGCACATGGAGCATTGGGATGACCAGGGCATGGAGCATTGTGCTGTCAAGACCGTGGAGCATTGCGATGAGAAGATCATGGATAATTGTGATGACGAGTGTCTTGGAGCACTGTAATGACAAGGGACATGTAGCATTGTGAGGACAAGTGTAATGGAGCATTCTGATCACCATCTTGTGGAGTATTGTGATGACAATGGCATGGAACATTGTGATGAAAAGGGCATGGAGCATTGTGATGAAAATGGCATGGAGCCTTTTCATGACAGGTTTCAATGAGCATTCTGACGACAAGTGTCAGGGAGCATTGTGATGACAAGTTTATTGAGCATGGTGATGCCAAAGTCATGAAGCATTGTGATGACAATGGCATGGGGCATTGTGATGCAAAGTGCTATGGAGCATTGTGATCACAAGTGTTTGTAGCATTGTGATGACAGAGGTCATTGAGCACAGTGATTTCAAGGACCATGGAGCATTGTGATGACAAGTGTATGGGGCAATGTGATCCCAAGTTTCATGGAGGATTGTGATGACAAACGCATGGAGCATTGTGATGGCAGGTTCATGTAGGATTTTCCTGACAAAGGCATGGAGCATGGTGATTACAGTGGTCATTGAGCATTGGGATAACAAGGGTATGGAACATTGGGCTTAAAATATTCTTGGAGTATTGTGATGACAGGTTTCATGGAGCATTGTGATGAAAAGGGAAAGGAGCATTGTGATGACAAGATCCTGGAGCATTATGATGAGTAGACCAGGAGCCTGGTGATGACAAGTCTCATGGAGCACTCTGATGAAAAGGGGCATGGAGCATTGTGATTACAGGGCTCTTGGAGCATTGTGATGACAAAGGCATGGAGCATTGTGATGAGAAGTCCATGGAGCATTCTGATAACATGTGTCATGGAGTTATGTGATGACAGGGGTATTGGAGCATTGTGATTACAGGGTTCTTGGAGCCTTGCGAAGAAAAGGGCATAGATCATTGTGATGAAAAAGGCATGGAGCCATGTCATGACTGGGTTCAAGGAGCATAGTGATGACAAGAGTCCGGGAGCGTTGTGATGACAACTGTATTGAGCATTGGATGACAAAGGTCAGGAGCATTGTGATGATAAAACCATGGATAATTGTGATGACGAGCGTCATAGGGCATTGTGATGACAAGTGTTATGGAACATTGTGATCACAAGGGTTTGGAGCATGGTGATGACAGAGGTCATGGAGCCTTTTGATTTCAAGACGTGGAGCATTGTGATGACAAGGGCATGAAGCAATGTGATCCCATGTTTTATGGAGGATTGGGATGAATATGGTAAGGGAAGATTGTGAAGACAAGCGCATGGAGCATTGTGATGACAAGTCATGTAGCATTTTGCTGACAAAGGCATGGAGCATTGTGGGGAAAATATTCATGGAGTAATGTGATGACAGGTGTCATGGGGCATTGTGGTGATAAGGGAATGGAACACTGTGATGACAAGGTTCTGGAGCATTGTTATGAGAAGATCATGGAGCCTTGTGATGACAAATCTCATGGAGCATTCTGATGATAATGGACATGGAACACTGTGATTACAAGGGTCTTGGAGTATTGTGATGACAAGGGCATGGAGCATTGTGATGAGAAGCCCATGGAGCTTTCTGATGACATGCATCATGGACTTTGTGATGAAAAGGGCATGGAGCCTTGTGATGAAAAAGGCATGGAGCCTTGTCATGACAGGCTTCAAGGAGCATAGTGACGTCAAGTGTCAGGGAGCATTGTGATGACAAGTGTATTGAGCATTGTGATGACAAAGGTCATGGAGCATTGTGATGAGAAGACCATGGATAATTGTGATGACGAGCGTCATTGGGCGTTGTGATGACAAGTGTTATAGAACATTGTGATCACAAGCGTTTGGAGCATTCTGATGAGAGAGGTCATGCAGCATTTTGATTTCATTGTGATGACAATAGCAAGAAGCATTATGATGATGTTCATGGTGCATTGTGATGAAAGGGTCCATGGAGTATTGAGATGAAAAGGGGCATGGAGCATTGTGATTACAGGGGTCTTGGAGCATGGTGATGACATGGGCATGGAGCATTGTGATGAGAAGTGAATGGGACATTGTGATGACATGCGTCATGGAGCTTTGTGATGACAAGGGCATGGAGCATTGTGATGACAAGGGAATGGGGCATTGTGATGACAAGGGCCATTGAGAATTTTGATGACAAGGTCGTGAAGCACTGTGATGAAAAGTGCATGGAGCTTGCTATGACAAGGGTCATGGAGCATTGCGATGACAAGTGAATGGAGATTTGTGCTGACATGTGCATGTAACATTATGATGTGAAGTGTCATGGATCATTGTGATGACAAGGACGTTGAGAATTGTTATGACAATGGACATGGAGCATTGGGATGATCAGGGCATGGAGCTTTGTGATGGCAAGACCGTGGAGCATTGTGATGCGAAGACCTTGGATCATTGTGATGACGAGTGTCTTGGAGTACTGTAATGACAAGGGGCATGGAGCATTGTGAGGACAGGGGTCATTTAGCATTGTGATGACAAGTGTCATGGAGCATTCTGATGACCATCTTGTGGAGTATTGTGATGACAATGGCATGGAGCATTGTGATGGAAAGGGCATGGAGCATTGTGAAGAGAATCCACAGATAATGGTGAAGAGGAGAGTCATGGGGCGTTGTGATGACAAGTGTCATGGAACATTGTGATCACAAGGGTTTGAAGCATTGTGATGCCAGAGGTCATGGTGCATTTTGATTTCATTGTGATGACAATAGCATGAAGCATTATGATGATGGGGATGGTGCACTGTGATGCCAGGGGTCATGGAGGATTGTGATGACAGGGGTCTAGGAGCATCGTGATGACATGAGCATGGATCATTGTGCTGAGAGGGCCAAGGAGCATTCTGACGACATGTGTCATGGAGCTTTGTGATGACAAGGGCTTGGGGCATTGTAATTGCAGGCGTCTTGGAGCATTGAGATGACAAGTGTCACGGAGCCTTGTGATGACAGGGCCGTGGAACTTTGTGATGACCGAGGTCATGGAGAATTGTTATGACAGGGGTAATGGAGCATTGTGATAACAAGGGCATAGAGCATTGGTCAGAGAAGTTTCATGGATTATTGTGATGAGAGTGTGCATGCAGCATTGTGATGACAAGGGCATGGAATATTGTGATACATGGGTCATGTAGGAATGTAATGACAAGGACATAGAGCATTGTGATGAGAAGGGCATGGAACATTGTGATGACAAGCGTCATGGAGCTTTGTGATGACAGGGGCATGGAGCAATGTGATGAGAGGGTTCATGGAGCAGTGTGATGACAGTGGCATGGAGCACTGTGGTGCCAAGTGTCATGGAGATTTGTGATGACAAAGGTCATGAAGCATATTGAGGTCAAGGGCATGGTACATTGTGATGAGAAGGGCAGGGAGCATTATGATGACAAGGTCATGTAGCATTTTGATGACAAAGGCATGGAGCATCGTGATGACAAGTGTCATGGAGCACTGTGATGACAGGCGTTACAGTTCATTGTGATTACAGGTTTCATAGAGCATTGGGATGACAATGGTCATGGAGAATTTTGATGAGAAGCGTCCCGGATCATTGTTTTTTCAGGGGTCATGGAGGGTTGAGATGACAGTACTCATGCAGCATTGTGAGGACAGGGGTCATGGAACATTGTGATGATAAGGGGCATGGAGCTTTGTGATTACAGGGTTCTTGGAGCATTGTGAAGACAAGGGCATGGATCATTGTGATGACAATGTCATGGAGTATTGTGAAGGCAGGTGTCAAGAAGCATTGTGATGACGTATGCCAGGGTCCATTGTGATGACAATGGCATGGAGCATTGTGATGACAAGGACATGGAGCATTGTGATGCCAAGGGCCATTGAGAATTTTGAAGACAATGTCGTGAAGCACTGTGATGAAAAGCACATGGAGCTTGCTATGAAAAGGGTCATTGAGCATTGCAATGACAAGTGCATGGAGAATTGTGATGACACGATCATGTAACATTATGATGAGAGTGTCATGGAACATAGGGATGACAGGGACGAGGAGAATTGTGATGACAATGCACATGGAGCATTGGGATGACCAGGTCATGGAGCATTGTGCTGGCAAGACCGTGGAGCATTGCGATGAGAAGACCATGGATAATTGTGATGACGAGTGTCTTGGAGCACTGTAATGACAAGGGACATGTAGCATTGTGATGACAAGTGTAATGGAGCATTCTGATCACCATCTTGTGGAGTATTGTGATGACAATGGCATGGAACATTGTGATGAAAAGGGCATGGAGCATTGTGATGAAAATGGCATGGAGCCTTTTCATGACAGGTTTCAATGAGCATTCTGACGACAAGTGTCAGGGAGCATTGTGATGACAAGTTTATTGAGCATGGTGATGCCAAAGTCATGAAGCATTGTGATGACAATGGCATGGGGCATTGTGATGCAAAGTGCTATGGAGCATTGTGATCACAAGTGTTTGTAGCATTGTGATGACAGAGGTCATTGAGCACAGTGATTTCAAGGACCATGGAGCATTGTGATGACAAGTGTATGGGGCAATGTGATCCCAAGTTTCATGGAGGATTGTGATGACAAACGCATGGAGCATTGTGATGGCAGGTTCATGTAGGATTTTCCTGACAAAGGCATGGAGCATGGTGATTACAGTGGTCATTGAGCATTGGGATAACAAGGGTATGGAACATTGGGCTTAAAATATTCTTGGAGTATTGTGATGACAGGTTTCATGGAGCATTGTGATGAAAAGGGAAAGGAGCATTGTGATGACAAGATCCTGGAGCATTATGATGAGTAGACCAGGAGCCTGGTGATGACAAGTCTCATGGAGCACTCTGATGAAAAGGGGCATGGAGCATTGTGATTACAGGGCTCTTGGAGCATTGTGATGACAAAGGCATGGAGCATTGTGATGAGAAGTCCATGGAGCATTCTGATAACATGTGTCATGGAGTTATGTGATGACAGGGGTATTGGAGCATTGTGATTACAGGGTTCTTGGAGCCTTGCGAAGAAAAGGGCATAGATCATTGTGATGAAAAAGGCATGGAGCCATGTCATGACTGGGTTCAAGGAGCATAGTGATGACAAGAGTCCGGGAGCGTTGTGATGACAACTGTATTGAGCATTGGATGACAAAGGTCAGGAGCATTGTGATGATAAAACCATGGATAATTGTGATGACGAGCGTCATAGGGCATTGTGATGACAAGTGTTATGGAACATTGTGATCACAAGGGTTTGGAGCATGGTGATGACAGAGGTCATGGAGCCTTTTGATTTCAAGACGTGGAGCATTGTGATGACAAGGGCATGAAGCAATGTGATCCCATGTTTTATGGAGGATTGGGATGAATATGGTAAGGGAAGATTGTGAAGACAAGCGCATGGAGCATTGTGATGACAAGTCATGTAGCATTTTGCTGACAAAGGCATGGAGCATTGTGGGGAAAATATTCATGGAGTAATGTGATGACAGGTGTCATGGGGCATTGTGGTGATAAGGGAATGGAACACTGTGATGACAAGGTTCTGGAGCATTGTTATGAGAAGATCATGGAGCCTTGTGATGACAAATCTCATGGAGCATTCTGATGATAATGGACATGGAACACTGTAATTACAAGGGTCTTGGAGTATTGTGATGACAAGGGCATGGAGCATTGTGATGAGAAGCCCATGGAGCTTTCTGATGACATGCATCATGGACTTTGTGATGAAAAGGGCATGGAGCCTTGTGATGAAAAAGGCATGGAGCCTTGTCATGACAGGCTTCAAGGAGCATAGTGACGTCAAGTGTCAGGGAGCATTGTGATGACAAGTGTATTGAGCATTGTGATGACAAAGGTCATGGAGCATTGTGATGAGAAGACCATGGATAATTGTGATGACGAGCGTCATTGGGCGTTGTGATGACAAGTGTTATAGAACATTGTGATCACAAGCGTTTGGAGCATTCTGATGAGAGAGGTCATGCAGCATTTTGATTTCATTGTGATGACAATAGCAAGAAGCATTATGATGATGTTCATGGTGCATTGTGATGAAAGGGTCCATGGAGTATTGAGATGAAAAGGGGCATGGAGCATTGTGATTACAGGGGTCTTGGAGCATGGTGATGACATGGGCATGGAGCATTGTGATGAGAAGTGAATGGGACATTGTGATGACATGCGTCATGGAGCTTTGTGATGACAAGGGCATGGAGCATTGTGATGACAAGGGAATGGGGCATTGTGATGACAAGGGCCATTGAGAATTTTGATGACAAGGTCGTGAAGCACTGTGATGAAAAGTGCATGGAGCTTGCTATGACAAGGGTCATGGAGCATTGCGATGACAAGTGAATGGAGATTTGTGCTGACATGTGCATGTAACATTATGATGTGAAGTGTCATGGACCATTGTGATGACAAGGACGTTGAGAATTGTTATGACAATGGACATGGAGCATTGGGATGATCAGGGCATGGAGCTTTGTGATGGCAAGACCGTGGAGCATTGTGATGCGAAGACCTTGGATCATTGTGATGACGAGTGTCTTGGAGTACTGTAATGACAAGGGGCATGGAGCATTGTGAGGACAGGGGTCATTTAGCATTGTGATGACAAGTGTCATGGAGCATTCTGATGACCATCTTGTGGAGTATTGTGATGACAATGGCATGGAGCATTGTGATGGAAAGGGCATGGAGCATTGTGAAGAGAATCCACAGATAATGGTGAAGAGGAGCGTCATGGGGCGTTGTGATGACAAGTGTCATGGAACATTGTGATCACAAGGGTTTGAAGCATTGTGATGCCAGAGGTCATGGTGCATTTTGATTTCATTGTGATGACAATAGCATGAAGCATTATGATGATGGGGATGGTGCACTGTGATGCCAGGGGTCATGGAGGATTGTGATGACAGGGGTCTAGGAGCATCGTGATGACATGAGCATGGATCATTGTGCTGAGAGGGCCAAGGAGCATTCTGACGACATGTGTCATGGAGCTTTGTGATGACAAGGGCTTGGGGCATTGTAATTGCAGGCGTCTTGGAGCATTGAGATGACAAGTGTCACGGAGCTTTGTGATGACAGGGCCGTGGAACTTTGTGATGACCGAGGTCATGGAGAATTGTTATGACAGGGGTAATGGAGCATTGTGATAACAAGGGCATAGAGCATTGGTCAGAGAAGTTTCATGGATTATTGTGATGAGAGTGTGCATGCAGCATTGTGATGACAAGGGCATGGAATATTGTGATACATGGGTCATGTAGGAATGTAATGACAAGGACATAGAGCATTGTGATGAGAAGGGCATGGAACATTGTGATGACAAGCGTCATGGAGCTTTGTGATGACAGGGGCATGGAGCAATGTGATGAGAGGGTTCATGGAGCAGTGTGATGACAGTGGCATGGAGCACTGTGGTGCCAAGTGTCATGGAGATTTGTGATGACAAAGGTCATGAAGCATATTGAGGTCAAGGGCATGGTACATTGTGATGAGAAGGGCAGGGAGCATTATGATGACAAGGTCATGTAGCATTTTGATGACAAAGGCATGGAGCATCGTGATGACAAGTGTCATGGAGCACTGTGATGACAGGCGTTACAGTTCATTGTGATTACAGGTTTCATAGAGCATTGGGATGACAATGGTCATGGAGAATTTTGATGAGAAGCGTCCCGGATCATTGTTTTTTCAGGGGTCATGGAGGGTTGAGATGACAGTACTCATGCAGCATTGTGAGGACAGGGGTCATGGAACATTGTGATGATAAGGGGCATGGAGCTTTGTGATTACAGGGTTCTTGGAGCATTGTGAAGACAAGGGCATGGATCATTGTGATGACAATGTCATGGAGTATTGTGAAGGCAGGTGTCAAGAAGCATTGTGATGACGTATGCCAGGGTCCATTGTGATGACAATGGCATGGAGCATTGTGATGACAAGGACATGGAGCATTGTGATGCCAAGGGCCATTGAGAATTTTGAAGACAATGTCGTGAAGCACTGTGATGAAAAGCACATGGAGCTTGCTATGAAAAGGGTCATTGAGCATTGCAATGACAAGTGCATGGAGAATTGTGATGACACGATCATGTAACATTATGATGAGAGTGTCATGGAACATAGTGATGACAGGGACGAGGAGAATTGTGATGACAATGCACATGGAGCATTGGGATGACCAGGTCATGGAGCATTGTGCTGGCAAGACCGTGGAGCATTGCGATGAGAAGACCATGGATAATTGTGATGACGAGTGTCTTGGAGCACTGTAATGACAAGGGACATGTAGCATTGTGATGACAAGTGTAATGGAGCATTCTGATCACCATCTTGTGGAGTATTGTGATGACAATGGCATGGAACATTGTGATGAAAAGGGCATGGAGCATTGTGATGAAAATGGCATGGAGCCTTTTCATGACAGGTTTCAATGAGCATTCTGACGACAAGTGTCAGGGAGCATTGTGATGACAAGTTTATTGAGCATGGTGATGCCAAAGTCATGAAGCATTGTGATGACAATGGCATGGGGCATTGTGATGCAAAGTGCTATGGAGCATTGTGATCACAAGTGTTTGTAGCATTGTGATGACAGAGGTCATTGAGCACAGTGATTTCAAGGACCATGGAGCATTGTGATGACAAGTGTATGGGGCAATGTGATCCCAAGTTTCATGGAGGATTGTGATGACAAACGCATGGAGCATTGTGATGGCAGGTTCATGTAGGATTTTCCTGACAAAGGCATGGAGCATGGTGATTACAGTGGTCATTGAGCATTGGGATAACAAGGGTATGGAACATTGGGCTTAAAATATTCTTGGAGTATTGTGATGACAGGTTTCATGGAGCATTGTGATGAAAAGGGAAAGGAGCATTGTGATGACAAGATCCTGGAGCATTATGATGAGTAGACCAGGAGCCTGGTGATGACAAGTCTCATGGAGCACTCTGATGAAAAGGGGCATGGAGCATTGTGATTACAGGGCTCTTGGAGCATTGTGATGACAAAGGCATGGAGCATTGTGATGAGAAGTCCATGGAGCATTCTGATAACATGTGTCATGGAGTTATGTGATGACAGGGGTATTGGAGCATTGTGATTACAGGGTTCTTGGAGCCTTGCGAAGAAAAGGGCATAGATCATTGTGATGAAAAAGGCATGGAGCCATGTCATGACTGGGTTCAAGGAGCATAGTGATGACAAGAGTCCGGGAGCGTTGTGATGACAACTGTATTGAGCATTGGATGACAAAGGTCAGGAGCATTGTGATGATAAAACCATGGATAATTGTGATGACGAGCGTCATAGGGCATTGTGATGACAAGTGTTATGGAACATTGTGATCACAAGGGTTTGGAGCATGGTGATGACAGAGGTCATGGAGCCTTTTGATTTCAAGACGTGGAGCATTGTGATGACAAGGGCATGAAGCAATGTGATCCCATGTTTTATGGAGGATTGGGATGAATATGGTAAGGGAAGATTGTGAAGACAAGCGCATGGAGCATTGTGATGACAAGTCATGTAGCATTTTGCTGACAAAGGCATGGAGCATTGTGGGGAAAATATTCATGGAGTAATGTGATGACAGGTGTCATGGGGCATTGTGGTGATAAGGGAATGGAACACTGTGATGACAAGGTTCTGGAGCATTGTTATGAGAAGATCATGGAGCCTTGTGATGACAAATCTCATGGAGCATTCTGATGATAATGGACATGGAACACTGTGATTACAAGGGTCTTGGAGTATTGTGATGACAAGGGCATGGAGCATTGTGATGAGAAGCCCATGGAGCTTTCTGATGACATGCATCATGGACTTTGTGATGAAAAGGGCATGGAGCCTTGTGATGAAAAAGGCATGGAGCCTTGTCATGACAGGCTTCAAGGAGCATAGTGACGTCAAGTGTCAGGGAGCATTGTGATGACAAGTGTATTGAGCATTGTGATGACAAAGGTCATGGAGCATTGTGATGAGAAGACCATGGATAATTGTGATGACGAGCGTCATTGGGCGTTGTGATGACAAGTGTTATAGAACATTGTGATCACAAGCGTTTGGAGCATTCTGATGAGAGAGGTCATGCAGCATTTTGATTTCATTGTGATGACAATAGCAAGAAGCATTATGATGATGTTCATGGTGCATTGTGATGAAAGGGTCCATGGAGTATTGAGATGAAAAGGGGCATGGAGCATTGTGATTACAGGGGTCTTGGAGCATGGTGATGACATGGGCATGGAGCATTGTGATGAGAAGTGAATGGGACATTGTGATGACATGCGTCATGGAGCTTTGTGATGACAAGGGCATGGAGCATTGTGATGACAAGGGAATGGGGCATTGTGATGACAAGGGCCATTGAGAATTTTGATGACAAGGTCGTGAAGCACTGTGATGAAAAGTGCATGGAGCTTGCTATGACAAGGGTCATGGAGCATTGCGATGACAAGTGAATGGAGATTTGTGCTGACATGTGCATGTAACATTATGATGTGAAGTGTCATGGACCATTGTGATGACAAGGACGTTGAGAATTGTTATGACAATGGACATGGAGCATTGGGATGATCAGGGCATGGAGCTTTGTGATGGCAAGACCGTGGAGCATTGTGATGCGAAGACCTTGGATCATTGTGATGACGAGTGTCTTGGAGTACTGTAATGACAAGGGGCATGGAGCATTGTGAGGACAGGGGTCATTTAGCATTGTGATGACAAGTGTCATGGAGCATTCTGATGACCATCTTGTGGAGTATTGTGATGACAATGGCATGGAGCATTGTGATGGAAAGGGCATGGAGCATTGTGAAGAGAATCCACAGATAATGGTGAAGAGGAGCGTCATGGGGCGTTGTGATGACAAGTGTCATGGAACATTGTGATCACAAGGGTTTGAAGCATTGTGATGCCAGAGGTCATGGTGCATTTTGATTTCATTGTGATGACAATAGCATGAAGCATTATGATGATGGGGATGGTGCACTGTGATGCCAGGGGTCATGGAGGATTGTGATGACAGGGGTCTAGGAGCATCGTGATGACATGAGCATGGATCATTGTGCTGAGAGGGCCAAGGAGCATTCTGACGACATGTGTCATGGAGCTTTGTGATGACAAGGGCTTGGGGCATTGTAATTGCAGGCGTCTTGGAGCATTGAGATGACAAGTGTCACGGAGCCTTGTGATGACAGGGCCGTGGAACTTTGTGATGACCGAGGTCATGGAGAATTGTTATGACAGGGGTAATGGAGCATTGTGATAACAAGGGCATAGAGCATTGGTCAGAGAAGTTTCATGGATTATTGTGATGAGAGTGTGCATGCAGCATTGTGATGACAAGGGCATGGAATATTGTGATACATGGGTCATGTAGGAATGTAATGACAAGGACATAGAGCATTGTGATGAGAAGGGCATGGAACATTGTGATGACAAGCGTCATGGAGCTTTGTGATGAAAGGGGCATGGTGCAATGTGATGAGAGGGTTCATGGAGCAGTGTGATGACAGTGGCATGGAGCACTGTGGTGCCAAGGGTCATGGAGATTTGTGATGACAAAGGTCATGAAGCATATTGAGGTCAAGGGCATGGTACATTGTGATGAGAAGGGCAGGGAGCATTATGATGACAAGGTCATGTTGCATTTTGATGACAAAGGCATGGAGCATCGTGATGACAAGTGTCATGGAGCACTGTAATGACAGGCGTTACAGTTCATTGTGATTACAGGTTTCATGGAGCATTGGGATGACAATGGTCATGGAGAATTTTGATGAGAAGCGTCCCAGATCATTGTTTTTTCAGGGGTCATGGAGGGTTGAGATGACAGTACTCATGCAGCATTGTGAGGACAGGGGTCATGGAACATTGTGATGATAAGGGGCATGGAGCTTTGTGATTACAGGGTTCTTGGAGCATTGTGAAGACAAGGGCATGGATCATTGTGATGACAATGTCATGGAGTATTGTGAAGGCAGGTGTCAAGAAGCATTGTGATGATGTATGTCAGGGTCCATTGTGATGACAATGGCATGGAGCATTGTGATGACAAGGACATGGAGCATTGTGATGCCAAGGGCCATTGAGAATTTTGAAGACAATGTCGTGAAGCACTGTGATGACAAGCACATGGAGCTTGCTATGAAAAGGGTCATTGAGCATTGCAATGACAAATGCATGGAGAATTGTGATGACACGATCATGTAACATTATGATGAGAGTGTCATGGAACATAGTGATGACAGGGACGAGGAGAATTGTGATGACAATGCACATGGAGCATTGGGATGACCAGGGCATGGAGCATTGTGCTGGCAAGACCGTGGAGCATTGCGATGAGAAGATCATGGATAATTGTGATGACGAGTGTCTTGGAGCACTGTAATGACAAGGGACATGTAGCATTGTGAGGACAAGTGTAATGGAGCATTCTGATCACCATCTTGTGGAGTATTGTGATGACAATGGCATGGAACATTGTGATGAAAAGGGCATGGAGCATTGTGATGAAAATGGCATGGAGCCTTTTCATGACAGGTTTCAATGAGCATTCTGACGACAAGTGTCAGGGAGCATTGTGATGACAAGTTTATTGAGCATGGTGATGCCAAAGTCATGAAGCATTGTGATGACAATGGCATGGAGCATTGTGATGCAAAGTGCTATGGAGCATTGTGATCACAAGTGTTTGTAGCATTGTGATGACAGAGGTCATTGAGCACAGTGATTTCAAGGACCATGGAGCATTGTGATGACAAGTGTATGGGGCAATGTGATCCCAAGTTTCATGGAGGATTGTGACGACAAGCGCATGGAGCATTGTGATGGCAGGTTCATGTAGGATTTTCCTGACAAAGGCATGGAGCATGGTGATTACAGTGGTCATTGAGCATTGGGATAACAAGGGTATGGAACATTGGGCTTAAAATATTCTTGGAGTATTGTGATGACAGGTTTCATGGAGCATTGTGATGAAAAGGGAAAGGAGCATTGTGATGACAAGATCCTGGAGCATTATGATGAGTAGACCAGGAGCCTGGTGATGACAAGTCTCATGGAGCACTCTGATGAAAAGGGGCATGGAGCATTGTGATTACAGTGCTCTTGGAGCATTGTGATGACAATGGCATGGAGCATTGTGATGAGAAGTCCATGGAGCATTCTGATGACATGTGTCATGGAGTTATGTGATGACAGGGGCATGGAGCATTGTGATTACAGGGTTCTTGGAGCCTTGCGAAGAAAAGGGCATGGATCATTCTGATGAAAAAGGCATGGAGCCATGTCATGACTGGGTTCAAGGAGCATAGTGATGACAAGGGTCCGGGAGCGTTGTGATGACAACTGTATTGAGCATTGGATGACAAAGGTCAGGAGCATTGTGATGATAAAACCATGGATAATTGTGATGACGAGCGTCATAGGGCATTGTGATGACAAGTGTTATGGAACATTGTGATCACAAGGGTTTGGAGCATGGTGATGACAGAGGTCATGGAGCCTTTTGATTTCAAGACGTGGAGCATTGTGATGACAAGGGCATGAAGCAATGTGATCCCATGTTTTATGGAGGATTGGGATGAATATGGTAAGGGAAGATTGTGAAGACAAGCGCATGGAGCATTGTGATGACAAGTCATGTAGCATTTTGCTGACAAAGGCATGGAGCATTGTGGGGAAAATATTCATGGAGTAATGTGATGACAGGTGTCATGGGGCATTGTGGTGATAAGGGAATGGAACACTGTGATGACAAGGTTCTGGAGCATTGTTATGAGAAGATCATGGAGCCTTGTGATGACAAATCTCATGGAGCATTCTGATGATAATGGACATGGAACACTGTGATTACAAGGGTCTTGGAGTATTGTGATGACAAGGGCATGGAGCATTGTGATGAGAAGGCCATGGAGCTTTCTGATGACATGCATCATGGACTTTGTGATGAAAAGGGCATGGAGCCTTGTGATGAAAAAGGCATGGAGCCTTGTCATGACAGGCTTCAAGGAGCATACTGACGTCAAGTGTCAGGGAGCATTGTGATGACAAGTGTATTGAGCATTGTGATGACAAAGGTCATTGAGCATTGTGATGAGAAGACCATGGATAATTGTGATGACGAGCGTCATTGGGCGTTGTGATGACAAGTGTTATAGAACATTGTGATCACAAGCGTTTGGAGCATTCTGATGAGAGAGGTCATGCAGCATTTTGATTTCATTGTGATGACAATAGCAAGAAGCATTATGATGATGTTCATGGTGCATTGTGATGAAAGGGTCCATGGAGTATTGAGATGAAAA
Organism: Mesoplodon densirostris; assembly: GCF_025265405.1. Taxonomy (NCBI): domain Eukaryota; kingdom Metazoa; phylum Chordata; class Mammalia; order Artiodactyla; family Ziphiidae; genus Mesoplodon; species Mesoplodon densirostris. The sequence continues at coordinate 8,217,160 of NC_082682.1, forward strand.
GGGGCATGGAGCATTGTGATTACAGGGGTCTTGGAGCATGGTGATGACATGGGCATGGAGCATTGTGATGAGAAGTGAATGGGACATTGTGATGACATGCGTCATGGAGCTTTGTGATGACAAGGGCATGGAGCATTGTGATGACAAGGGAATGGGGCATTGTGATGACAAGGGCCATTGAGAATTTTGATGACAAGGTCGTGAAGCACTGTGATGAAAAGTGCATGGAGCTTGCTATGACAAGGGTCATGGAGCATTGCGATGACAATTGAATGGAGATTTGTGCTGACATGTGCATGTAACATTATGATGTGAAGTGTCATGGACCATTGTGATGACAAGGACGTTGAGAATTGTTATGACAATGGACATGGAGCATTGGGATAATCAGGGCATGGAGCTTTGTGATGGCAAGACCGTGGAGCATTGTGATGCGAAGACCTTGGATCATTGTGATGACGAGTGTCTTGGAGTACTGTAATGACAAGGGGCATGGAGCATTGTGAGGACAGGGGTCATTTAGCATTGTGATGACAAGTGTCATGGAGCATTCTGATGACCATCTTGTGGGGTATTGTGATGACAATGGCATGGAGCATTGTGATGGAAAGGGCATGGAGCATTGTGAAGAGAAGTCCACAGATAATGGTGAAGAGGAGCCTCATGGGGCGTTGTGATGACAAGTGTCATGGAACATTGTGATCACAAGGGTTTGAAGCATTGTGATGCCAGAGGTCATGTTGCATTTTGATTTCAATATGATGACAATAGCATGAAGCATTATAATGATGGGGATGGTGCACTGTGATGCCAGGGGTCATGGAGGATTGTGATGACAGGGGTCTAGGAGCATCGTGATGACATGAGCATGGATCATTGTGCTGAGAGGGCCAAGGAGCATTCTGACGACATGTGTCATGGAGCTTTGTGATGACAAGGGCTTGGGGCATTGTAATTGCAGGCGTCTTGGAGCATTGAGATGACAAGTGTCACGGAGCCTTGTGATGACAGGGCCGTGGAACTTTGTGATGACCGAGGTCATGGAGCATTGTTATGACAGGGGTAATGGAGCATTGTGATAACAAGGGCTTAGAGCATTGGTCAGAGAAGTTTCATGGATTATTGTGATGAGAGTGTGCATGCAGCATTGTGATGACAAGGGCATGGAATATTGTGATACATGGGTCATGTAGGAATGTAATGACAAGGACATAGAGCATTGTGATGAGAAGGGCATGGAACATTGTGATGACAAGCGTCATGGAGCTTTGTGATGACAGGGGCATGGAGCAATGTGATGAGAGGGTTCATGGAGCAGTGTGATGACAGTGGCATGGAGCACTGTGGTGCCAAGGGTCATGGAGATTTGTGATGACAAAGGTCATGAAGCATATTGAGGTCAAGGGCATGGTACATTGTGATGAGAAGGGCAGGGAGCATTATGATGACAAGGTCATGTAGCATTTTGATGACAAAGGCATGGAGCATCGTGATGACAAGTGTCATGGAGCACTGTGATGACAGGCGTCACGGTTCATTGTGATTACAGGTTTCATGGAGCATTGGGATGACAATGGTCATGGAGAATTTTGATGAGAAGCGTCCCGGATCATTGTTTTGTCAGGGGTCATGGAGGGTTGAGATGACAGTACTCATGCAGCATTGTGAGGACAGGGGTCATGGAACATTGTGATGATAAGGGGCATGGAGCTTTGTGATTACAGGGTTCTTGGAGCATTGTGAAGACAAGGGCATGGATCATTGTGATGACAATGTCATGGAGTATTGTGAAGGCAGGTGTCAAGAAGCATTGTGATGACGTATGTCAGGGTCCATTGTGATGACAATGGCATGGAGCATTTTGATGACAAGGACATGGAGCATTGTGATGCCAAGGGCCATTGAGAATTTTGAAGACAATGTCGTGAAGCACTGTGATGAAAAGCACATGGAGCTTGCTATGAAAAGGGTCATTGAGCATTGCAATGACAAGTGCATGGAGAATTGTGATGACACGATCATGTAACATTATGATGAGAGTGTCATGGAACATAGTGATGACAGGGACGAGGAGAATTGTGATGACAATGCACATGGAGCATTGGGATGACCAGGGCATGGAGCATTGTGCTGGCAAGACCGTGGAGCATTGCGATGAGAAGACCATGGATAATTGTGATGACGAGTGTCTTGGAGCACTGTAATGACAAGGGACATGTAGCATTGTGATGACAAGTGTAATGGAGCATTCTGATCACCATCTTGTGGAGTATTGTGATGACAATGGCATGGAACATTGTGATGAAAAGGGCATGGAGCATTGTGATGAAAATGGTATGGAGCCTTTTCATGACAGGTTTCAATGAGCATTCTGACGACAAGTGTCAGGGAGCATTGTGATGACAAGTTTATTGAGCATGGTGATGCCAAAGTCATGAAGCATTGTGATGACAATGGCATGGAGCATTGTGATGCAAAGTGCTATGGAGCATTGTGATCACAAGTGTTTGTAGCATTGTGATGACAGAGGTCATTGAGCACAGTGATTTCAAGGACCATGGAGCATTGTGATGACAAGTGTATGGGGCAATGTGATCCCAAGTTTCATGGAGGATTGTGACGACAAGCGCATGGAGCATTGTGATGGCAGGTTCATGTAGGATTTTCCTGACAAAGGCATGGAGCATGGTGATTACAGTGGTCATTGAGCATTGGGATAACAAGGGTATGGAACATTGGGCTTAAAATATTCTTGGAGTATTGTGATGACAGGTTTCATGGAGCATTGTGATGAAAAGGGAAAGGAGCATTGTGATGACAAGATCCTGGAGCATTATGATGAGTAGACCAGGAGCCTGGTGATGACAAGTCTCATGGAGCACTCTGATGAAAAGGGGCATGGAGCATTGTGATTACAGTGCTCTTGGAGCATTGTGATGACAATGGCATGGAGCATTGTGATGAGAAGTCCATGGAGCATTCTGATGACATGTGTCATGGAGTTATGTGATGACAGGGGCATGGAGCATTGTGATTACAGGGTTCTTGGAGCCTTGCGAAGAAAAGGGCATGGATCATTCTGATGAAAAAGGCATGGAGCCATGTCATGACTGGGTTCAAGGAGCATAGTGATGACAAGGGTCCGGGAGCGTTGTGATGACAACTGTATTGAGCATTGGATGACAAAGGTCAGGAGCATTGTGATGATAAAACCATGGATAATTGTGATGACGAGCGTCATAGGGCATTGTGATGACAAGTGTTATGGAACATTGTGATCACAAGGGTTTGGAGCATGGTGATGACAGAGGTCATGGAGCCTTTTGATTTCAAGACGTGGAGCATTGTGATGACAAGGGCATGAAGCAATGTGATCCCATGTTTTATGGAGGATTGGGATGAATATGGTAAGGGAAGATTGTGAAGACAAGCGCATGGAGCATTGTGATGACAAGTCATGTAGCATTTTGCTGACAAAGGCATGGAGCATTGTGGGGAAAATATTCATGGAGTAATGTGATGACAGGTGTCATGGGGCATTGTGGTGATAAGGGAATGGAACACTGTGATGACAAGGTTCTGGAGCATTGTTATGAGAAGATCATGGAGCCTTGTGATGACAAATCTCATGGAGCATTCTGATGATAATGGACATGGAACACTGTGATTACAAGGGTCTTGGAGTATTGTGATGACAAGGGCATGGAGCATTGTGATGAGAAGGCCATGGAGCTTTCTGATGACATGCATCATGGACTTTGTGATGAAAAGGGCATGGAGCCTTGTGATGAAAAAGGCATGGAGCCTTGTCATGACAGGCTTCAAGGAGCATACTGACGTCAAGTGTCAGGGAGCATTGTGATGACAAGTGTATTGAGCATTGTGATGACAAAGGTCATTGAGCATTGTGATGAGAAGACCATGGATAATTGTGATGACGAGCGTCATTGGGCGTTGTGATGACAAGTGTTATAGAACATTGTGATCACAAGCGTTTGGAGCATTCTGATGAGAGAGGTCATGCAGCATTTTGATTTCATTGTGATGACAATAGCAAGAAGCATTATGATGATGTTCATGGTGCATTGTGATGAAAGGGTCCATGGAGTATTGAGATGAAAAGGGGCATGGAGCATTGTGATTACAGGGGTCTTGGAGCATGGTGATGACATGGGCATGGAGCATTGTGATGAGAAGTGAATGGGACATTGTGATGACATGCGTCATGGAGCTTTGTGATGACAAGGGCATGGAGCATTGTGATGACAAGGGAATGGGGCATTGTGATGACAAGGGCCATTGAGAATTTTGATGACAAGGTCGTGAAGCACTGTGATGAAAAGTGCATGGAGCTTGCTATGACAAGGGTCATGGAGCATTGCGATGACAATTGAATGGAGATTTGTGCTGACATGTGCATGTAACATTATGATGTGAAGTGTCATGGACCATTGTGATGACAAGGACGTTGAGAATTGTTATGACAATGGACATGGAGCATTGGGATAATCAGGGCATGGAGCTTTGTGATGGCAAGACCGTGGAGCATTGTGATGCGAAGACCTTGGATCATTGTGATGACGAGTGTCTTGGAGTACTGTAATGACAAGGGGCATGGAGCATTGTGAGGACAGGGGTCATTTAGCATTGTGATGACAAGTGTCATGGAGCATTCTGATGACCATCTTGTGGGGTATTGTGATGACAATGGCATGGAGCATTGTGATGGAAAGGGCATGGAGCATTGTGAAGAGAAGTCCACAGATAATGGTGAAGAGGAGCCTCATGGGGCGTTGTGATGACAAGTGTCATGGAACATTGTGATCACAAGGGTTTGAAGCATTGTGATGCCAGAGGTCATGTTGCATTTTGATTTCAATATGATGACAATAGCATGAAGCATTATAATGATGGGGATGGTGCACTGTGATGCCAGGGGTCATGGAGGATTGTGATGACAGGGGTCTAGGAGCATCGTGATGACATGAGCATGGATCATTGTGCTGAGAGGGCCAAGGAGCATTCTGACGACATGTGTCATGGAGCTTTGTGATGACAAGGGCTTGGGGCATTGTAATTGCAGGCGTCTTGGAGCATTGAGATGACAAGTGTCACGGAGCCTTGTGATGACAGGGCCGTGGAACTTTGTGATGACCGAGGTCATGGAGCATTGTTATGACAGGGGTAATGGAGCATTGTGATAACAAGGGCTTAGAGCATTGGTCAGAGAAGTTTCATGGATTATTGTGATGAGAGTGTGCATGCAGCATTGTGATGACAAGGGCATGGAATATTGTGATACATGGGTCATGTAGGAATGTAATGACAAGGACATAGAGCATTGTGATGAGAAGGGCATGGAACATTGTGATGACAAGCGTCATGGAGCTTTGTGATGACAGGGGCATGGAGCAATGTGATGAGAGGGTTCATGGAGCAGTGTGATGACAGTGGCATGGAGCACTGTGGTGCCAAGGGTCATGGAGATTTGTGATGACAAAGGTCATGAAGCATATTGAGGTCAAGGGCATGGTACATTGTGATGAGAAGGGCAGGGAGCATTATGATGACAAGGTCATGTAGCATTTTGATGACAAAGGCATGGAGCATCGTGATGACAAGTGTCATGGAGCACTGTGATGACAGGCGTCACGGTTCATTGTGATTACAGGTTTCATGGAGCATTGGGATGACAATGGTCATGGAGAATTTTGATGAGAAGCGTCCCGGATCATTGTTTTGTCAGGGGTCATGGAGGGTTGAGATGACAGTACTCATGCAGCATTGTGAGGACAGGGGTCATGGAACATTGTGATGATAAGGGGCATGGAGCTTTGTGATTACAGGGTTCTTGGAGCATTGTGAAGACAAGGGCATGGATCATTGTGATGACAATGTCATGGAGTATTGTGAAGGCAGGTGTCAAGAAGCATTGTGATGACGTATGTCAGGGTCCATTGTGATGACAATGGCATGGAGCATTTTGATGACAAGGACATGGAGCATTGTGATGCCAAGGGCCATTGAGAATTTTGAAGACAATGTCGTGAAGCACTGTGATGAAAAGCACATGGAGCTTGCTATGAAAAGGGTCATTGAGCATTGCAATGACAAGTGCATGGAGAATTGTGATGACACGATCATGTAACATTATGATGAGAGTGTCATGGAACATAGTGATGACAGGGACGAGGAGAATTGTGATGACAATGCACATGGAGCATTGGGATGACCAGGGCATGGAGCATTGTGCTGGCAAGACCGTGGAGCATTGCGATGAGAAGACCATGGATAATTGTGATGACGAGTGTCTTGGAGCACTGTAATGACAAGGGACATGTAGCATTGTGATGACAAGTGTAATGGAGCATTCTGATCACCATCTTGTGGAGTATTGTGATGACAATGGCATGGAACATTGTGATGAAAAGGGCATGGAGCATTGTGATGAAAATGGCATGGAGCCTTTTCATGACAGGTTTCAATGAGCATTCTGACGACAAGTGTCAGGGAGCATTGTGATGACAAGTTTATTGAGCATGGTGATGCCAAAGTCATGAAGCATTGTGATGACAATGGCATGGAGCATTGTGATGCAAAGTGCTATGGAGCATTGTGATCACAAGTGTTTGTAGCATTGTGATGACAGAGGTCATTGAGCACAGTGATTTCAAGGACCATGGAGCATTGTGATGACAAGTGTATGGGGCAATGTGATCCCAAGTTTCATGGAGGATTGTGACGACAAGCGCATGGAGCATTGTGATGGCAGGTTCATGTAGGATTTTCCTGACAAAGGCATGGAGCATGGTGATTACAGTGGTCATTGAGCATTGGGATAACAAGGGTATGGAACATTGGGCTTAAAATATTCTTGGAGTATTGTGATGACAGGTTTCATGGAGCATTGTGATGAAAAGGGAAAGGAGCATTGTGATGACAAGATCCTGGAGCATTATGATGAGTAGACCAGGAGCCTGGTGATGACAAGTCTCATGGAGCACTCTGATGAAAAGGGGCATGGAGCATTGTGATTACAGGGCTCTTGGAGCATTGTGATGACAAAGGCATGGAGCATTGTGATGAGAAGTCCATGGAGCATTCTGATGACATGTGTCATGGAGTTATGTGATGACAGGGGCATGGAGCATTGTGATTACAGGGTTCTTGGAGCCTTGCGAAGAAAAGGGCATGGATCATTGTGATGAAAAAGGCATGGAGCCATGTCATGACTGGGTTCAAGGAGCATAGTTATGACAAGGGTCCGGGAGCATTGTGATGACAACTGTATTGAGCATTGGATGACAAAGGTCAGGAGCATTGTGATGATAAAACCATGGATAATTGTGATGACGAGCGTCATAGGGCATTGTGATGACAAGTGTTATGGAACACTGTGATCACAAGGGTTTGGAGCATGGTGATGACAGAGGTCATGGAGCCTTTTGATTTCAAGACGTGGAGCATTGTGATGACAAGGGCATGAAGCAATGTGATCCCATGTTTTATGGAGGATTGGGTTGAATATGGTAAGGGAAGATTGTGAAGACAAGCGCATGGAGCATTGTGATGACAAGTCATGTAGCATTTTGCTGACAAAGGCATAGAGCATTGTGGGGAAAATATTCATGGAGTAATGTGATGACAGGTGTCATGGGGCATTGTGGTGATAAGGGAATGGAACACTGTGATGACAAGGTTCTGGAGCATTGTTATGAGAAGATCATGGAGCCTTGTGATGACAAATCTCATGGAGCATTCTGAAGATAATGGACATGGAACACTGTGATTACAAGGTTCTTGGAGTATTGTGATGACAAGGGCATGGAGCATTGTGATGAGAAGCCCATGGAGCTTTCTGATGACATGCATCATGGACTTTGTGATGACAAGGGCATGGAGCCTTGTGATGAAAAAGGCATGGAGCCTTGTCATGACAGGCTTCAAGGAGCATACTGACGTCAAGTGTCAGGGAGCATTGTGATGACAAGTGTATTGAGCATTGTGATGACAAAGGTCATGGAGCATTGTGATGAGAAGACCATGGATAATTGTGATGACGAGCGTCATTGGGCGTTGTGATGACAAGTGTTATAGAACATTGTGATCACAAGCGTTTGGAGCAGTCTGATGAGAGAGGTCATGGAGCATTTTGATTTCATTGTGATGACAATAGCAAGAAGCATTATGATGATATTCATGGTGCATTGTGATGAAAGGGTGCATGGAGTATTGAGATGAAAAGGGGCATGGAGCATTGTGATTACAGGGGTCTTGGAGCATGGTGATGACATGGGCATGGAGCATTGTGATGAGAAGGCCATGGAGGATTCTGATGACATGCGTCATGGAGCTTTGTGATGACAAGGGCATGGAGCATTGTGATGACAAGGGAATGGGGCATTGTGATGACAAGGGCCATTGAGAATTTTGATGACAAGGTCGTGAAGCACTGTGATGACAAGTGCATGGAGCTTGCTATGACAAGGGTCATGGAGCATTGCGATGACAAGTGAATGGAGAATTGTGCTGACATGTGCATGTAACATTATGATGCGAAGTGTCATGGACCATTGTGATGACAAGGACGTTGAGAATTGTTATGACAATGGACATGGAGCATTGGGATGATCAGGGCATGGAGCTTTGTGATGGCAAGACCGTGGAGCATTGTGATGCGAAGACCTTGGATCATTGTGATGACGAGTGTCATGGAGTACTGTAATGACAAGGGGCATGGAGCATTGTGAGGACAGGGGTCATTTAGCATTGTGATGACAAGTGTCATGGAGCATTCTGATGACCATCTTGTGGGGTATTGTGATGACAATGGCATGGAGCATTGTGATGGAAAGGGCATGGAGCATTGTGAAGAGAAGTCCACAGATAATGGTGAAGAGGAGCGTCATGGGGCGTTGTGATGACAAGTGTCATGGAACATTGTGATCACAAGGGTTTGAAGCATTGTGATGCCAGAGGTCATGGTGCATTTTGATTTCATTATGATGACAATAGCATGAAGCATTATGATGATGGGGATGGTGCACTGTGATGCCAGGGGTCATGGAGGATTGTGATGACAGGGGTCTAGGAGCATCGTGATGACATGAGCATGGATCATTGTGCTGAGAGGGCCAAGGAGCATTCTGACGACATGTGTCATGGAGCTTTGTGATGATAAGGGCTTGGGGCATTGTAATTGCAGGCATCTTGGAGCATTGAGATGACAAGTGTCACGGAGCCTTGTGATGACAGGGCCGTGGAACTTTGTGATGACCGAGGTCATGGAGCATTGTTATGACAGGGGTAATGGAGCATTGTGATAACAAGGGCATAGAGCATTGGTCAGAGAAGTTTCATGGATTATTGTGATGAGAGTGTGCATGCAGCATTGTGATGACAAGGGCATGGAATATTGTGATACATGGGTCATGTAGGAATGTAATGACAAGGACATAGAACATTGTGATGAGAAGGGCATGGAACATTGTGATGACAAGCGTCATGGAGCTTTGTGATGACAGGGGCATGGAGCAATGTGATGAGAGGGTTCATGGAGCAGTGTGATGACAGTGGCATGGAGCACTGTGGTGCCAAGTGTCATGGAGATTTGTGATGACAAAGGTCATGAAGCATATTGAGGTCAAGGGCATGGTACATTGTGATGAGAAGGGCAGGGAGCATTATGATGACAAGGTCATGTAGCATTTTGATGACAAAGGCATGGAGCATCGTGATGACAAGTGTCATGGAGCACTGTGATGACAGGCGTTACAGTTCATTCTAATTACAGGTTTCATGGAGCATTGGGATGACAATGGTCATGGAGAATTTTGATGAGAAGCGTCCCGGATCATTGTTTTTTCAGGGGTCATGGAGGGTTGAGATGACAGTACTCATGCAGCATTGTGAGGACAGGGGTCATGGAACATTGTGATGATAAGGGGCATGGAGCTTTGTGATTACAGGTTTCTTGGAGCATTGTGAAGACAAGGGCATGGATCATTGTGATGACAATGTCATGGAGTATTGTGAAGGCAGGTGTCAAGAAGCATTGTGAGGACGTATGCCAGGGTCCATTGTGATGACAATGGCATGGAGCATTGTGATGACAAGAACATGGAGCATTGTGATGCCAAGGGCCATTGAGAATTTTGAAGACAATGTCGTGAAGCACTGTGATGACAAGCACATGGAGCTTGCTATGAAAAGGGTCATTGAGCATTGCAATGACAAGTGCATGGAGAATTGTGATGACACGATCATGTAACATTATGATGAGAGTGTCATGGAACATAGTGATGACAGGGACGAGGAGAATTGTGATGACAATGCACATGGAGCATTGGGATGAACAGGGCATGGAGCATTGTGCTGGCAAGACCGTGGAGCATTGCGATGAGAAGACCATGGATAATTGTGATGACGAGTGTCTTGGAGCACTGTAATGACAAGGGACATGTAGCATTGTGATGACAAGTGTAATGGAGCATTCTGATCACCATCTTGTGGAGTATTGTGATGACAATGGCATGGAACATTGTGATGAAAAGGGCATGGAGCATTGTGATGAAAATGGCATGGAGCCTTTTCATGACAGGTTTCAATGAGCATTCTGACGACAAGTGTCAGGGAGCATTGTGATGACAAGTTTATTGAGCATGGTGATGCCAAAGTCATGAAGCATTGTGATGACAATGGCATGGAGCATTGTGATGCAAAGTGCTATGGAGCATTGTGATCACAAGTGTTTGTAGCATTGTGATGACAGAGGTCATTGAGCACAGTGATTTCAAGGACCATGGAGCATTGTGATGACAAGTGTATGGGGCAATGTGATCCCAAGTTTCATGGAGGATTGTGACGACAAGCGCATGGAGCATTGTGATGGCAGGTTCATGTAGGATTTTCCTGACAAAGGCATGGAGCATGGTGATTACAGTGGTCATTGAGCATTGGGATAACAAGGGTATGGAACATTGGGCTTAAAATATTCTTGGAGTATTGTGATGACAGGTTTCATGGAGCATTGTGATGAAAAGGGAAAGGAGCATTGTGATGACAAGATCCTGGAGCATTATGATGAGTAGACCAGGAGCCTGGTGATGACAAGTCTCATGGAGCACTCTGATGAAAAGGGGCATGGAGCATTGTGATTACAGGGCTCTTGGAGCATTGTGATGACAATGGCATGGAGCATTGTGATGAGAAGTCCATGGAGCATTCTGATGACATGTGTCATGGAGTTATGTGATGACAGGGGCATGGAGCATTGTGATTACAGGGTTCTTGGAGCCTTGCGAAGAAAAGGGCATGGATCATTGTGATGAAAAAGGCATGGAGCCATGTCATGACTGGGTTCAAGGAGCATAGTGATGACAAGGGTCCGGGAGCGTTGTGATGACAACTGTATTGAGCATTGGATGACAAAGGTCAGGAGCATTGTGATGATAAAACCATGGATAATTGTGATGACGAGCATCATAGGGCATTGTGATGACAAGTGTTATGGAACATTGTGATCACAAGGGTTTGGAGCATGGTGATGACAGAGGTCATGGAGCCTTTTGATTTCAAGACGTGGAGCATTGTGATGACAAGGGCATGAAGCAATGTGATCCCATGTTTTATGGAGGATTGGGATGAATATGGTAAGGGAAGATTGTGAAGACAAGCGCATGGAGCATTGTGATGACAAGTCATGTAGCATTTTGCTGACAAAGGCATGGAGCATTGTGGGGAAAATATTCATGGAGTAATGTGATGACAGGTGTCATGGGGCATTGTGGTGATAAGGGAATGGAACACTGTGATGACAAGGTTCTGGAGCATTGTTATGAGAAGATCATGGAGCCTTGTGATGACAAATCTCATGGAGCATTCTGATGATAATGGACATGGAACACTGTGATTACAAGGGTCTTGGAGTATTGTGATGACAAGGGCATGGAGCATTGTGATGAGAAGCCCATGGAGCTTTCTGATGACATGCATCATGGACTTTGTGATGAAAAGGGCATGGAGCCTTGTGATGAAAAAGGCATGGAGCCTTGTCATGACAGGCTTCAAGGAGCATACTGACGTCAAGTGTCAGGGATTATTGTGATGACAAGTGTATTGAGCATTGTGATGACAAAGGTCATGGAGCATTGTGATGAGAAGACCATGGATAATTGTGATGACGAGCGTCATTGGGCGTTGTGATGACAAGTGTTATACAACATTGTGATCACAAGCGTTTGGAGCATTCTGATGAGAGAGGTCATGCAGCATTTTGATTTCATTGTGATGACAATAGCAAGAAGCATTATGATGATGTTCATGGTACATTGTGATGAAAGGGTCCATGGAGTATTGAGATCAAAAGGGGCATGGAGCACTGTGATTACAGGGGTCTTGGAGCATGGTGATGACATGGGCATGGAGCATTGTGATGAGAAGTGAATGGGACATTGTGATGACATGCGTCATGGAGCTTTGTGATGACAAGGGCATGGAGCATTGTGATGACAAGGGAATGGGGCATTGTGATGACAAGGGCCATTGAGAATTTTGATGACAAGGTCGTGAAGCACTGTGATGAAAAGTGCATGGAGCTTGCTATGACAAGGGTCATGGAGCATTGCGATGACAATTGAATGGAGATTTGTGCTGACATGTGCATGTAACATTATGATGTGAAGTGTCATGGACCATTGTGATGACAAGGACGTTGAGAATTGTTATGACAATGGACATGGAGCATTGGGATAATCAGGGCATGGAGCTTTGTGATGGCAAGACCGTGGAGCATTGTGATGCGAAGACCTTGGATCATTGTGATGACGAGTGTCTTGGAGTACTGTAATGACAAGGGGCATGGAGCATTGTGAGGACAGGGGTCATTTAGCATTGTGATGACAAGTGTCATTGAGCATTCTGATGACCATCTTGTGGAGTATTGTGATAACAATGGCATGGAGCATTGTGATGGAAAGGGCATGGAGCATTGTGAGGAGAATCCACAGATAATGGTGAAGAGGAGCGTCATGGGGCGTTGTGATGACAAGTGTCATGGAACATTGTGATCACAAGGGTTTGAAGCATTGTGATGCCAGAGGTCATGGTGCATTTTGATTTCATTGTGATGACAATAGCATGAAGCATTATGATGATGGGGATGGTGCACTGTGATGCCAGGGGTCATGGAGGATTGTGAGGACAGGGGTCTAGGAGCATCGTGATGACAAGAGCATGGAGCATTGTGCTGAGAGGGCCAAGGAGCATTCTGACGACATGTGTCATGGAGCTTTGTGATGACAAGGGCATGGGGCATTGTAATTGCAGGCGTCTTGGAGCATTGAGATGCCAAGTGTCACGGAGCCTTGTGATGACAAGGCCTTGGAAGTTTGTGATGACCGAGGTCATGGATCATTGTTATGACAGGGGTAACGGAGCATTGTGATAACAAGGGCATAGAGCATTGGTCTGAGAAGTTTCATGGATTATTGTGATGAGAGTGTGCATGCAGCATTGTGATGACAAGGGCATGGAACATTGTGATACATGGGTCATGGAGGAATGTAATGACAAGGGCATGGAGCATTGTGATGAGAAGGGCATGGAACATTGTGATGACAAGCGTCATGGAGCTTTGTGATGACAGGGGCATGGAGCAATGTGATGAGAGGGTTCATTCAGCAGTGTGATGACAGTGGCATGGAGCACTGTGGTGCCAAGGGTCATGGAGATTTGTGATGACAAAGGTCATGAAGCATATTGAGGTCAAGGGCATGGTACATTGTGATGAGAAGGGCACGGAGCATTATGATGACAAAGTCATGTAGCATTTTGATGACAAAGGCATGGAGCATCGTGATGACAAGTGTCATGGAGCACTGTGATGACAGGCGTCACGGTTCATTGTGATTACAGGTTTCATGGAGCATTGGGATGACAATGGTCATGGAGAATTTTGATGAGAAGCGTCCCGGATCATTGTTTTGTCAGGGGTCATGGAGGGTTGAGATGACAGTACTCATGCAGCATTGTGAGGACAGGGGTCATGGAGCATTGTGAAGATTAGGGGCATGGAGCTTTGTGATTACAGGGGTCTTGGAGCATTGTGAAGACAAGGGCATGGATCATTGTGATGAGAATGTCATGGAGTATTGTGAAGGCAGGTGTCAAGGAGCATTGTGATGACGTATGTCAGGGTCCATTGTGATGACAATGGCATGGAGAATTATGATGACAAGGACATGGAGCATTGTGATGCCAAGGGCCATTGAGAATTTTGAAGACAATGTCGTGAAGCACTGTGATGACAAGCACATGGAGCTTACTATGAAAAGGGTCATTGAGCATTGCGATGACAATTGCATGGAGAATTGTGATGACACGATCATGTAACATTATGATGAGAAGTGTCATGGAACATAGTGATGACAGGGAAGAGGAGAATTGTGATGACAATGCACATGGAGCATTGGGATGACCAGGGCATGGAGCATTGTGACGGCAAGACCGTGGAACATTGCCATGAGAAACCATGGATAATTGTGATGACGAGTGTCTTGGAGCACTGTAATGACAAGGGGCATGTAGCATTGTGATGACAAGTGTAATGGAGCATTCTGATCACCATCTTGTGGAGTATTGTGATGACAATGGCATGGAGCATTGTGATGAAAACGGCATGGAGCCTTTTCATGACAGGTTTCAATGAGCATTCTGACGACAAGTGTCAGGGAGCATTGTGATGACAAGTTTATTGAGCATTGTGATGACAAAGGTCATGAAGCATTGTTATGACAATGGCATGGAGCATTGTGATGCAAAGTGCTATGGAGCATTGTGATCACAAGTGTTGGTAGCATTGCGATGACAGAGGTCATGGAGCACAGTGATTTCAAGTACCATGGAGCATTGTGATGACAAGTGTATGGGGCAATGTGATCCCAAGTTTCATGGAGGATTGTGATGACTAGTGCATGGAGCATTGTGATGGCAAGTTCATGTAGGATTTTCCTGACAAAGGCATGGAGCATGGTGATTACAGTGGTCATTGAGCATTGGGATAACAAGGGTATGGAGCATTGGGCTTAAAATATTCTTGGAGTATTGTGATGACAGGTTTCATGGAGCATTGTGATGAAAAGGGAAAGGAGCATTGTGATGACAAGATCCTGGAGCATTATGATGAGTAGGCCAGGAGCCTGGTGATGACAAGTCTCATGGAGCATTCTGATGAAAAGGAGCATGGAGCATTGTGATTACAGGGCTCTTGGAGCATTGTGATGACAAAGGTATGGAGCATTGTGATGAGAAGTCCATGGAGCATTCTGATGACATGTGTCATGGAGTTATGTGATGACAGGGGCATGGAGCATTGTGATTACAGGGTTCTTGGAGCCTTGCGAAGAAAAGGGCATGGATCATTGTGATGAAAAAGGCATGGAGCCATGTCATGACTGGGTTCAAGGAGCATAGTGATGACAAGGGTCTGGGAGCGTTGTGATGACAACTGTATTGAGCATTGGATGACAAAGGTCAGGAGCATTGTGATGATAAAACCATGGATAATTGTGATGACGAGCATCATAGGGCATTGTGATGACAAGTGTTATGGAACATTGTGATCACAAGGGTTTGGAGCATTGTGATGACAGAGGTCATGGAGCCTTTTGATTTCAAGAAGCGTGGAGCATCGTGATGTCAAGGGCATGAAGTAATGTAATCCCAAGTTTTATGGAGGATTGGGATGACAATGGTAAGGGAAGATTGTGAAGACTAGCGCATGGAGCATTGTGATGACAAAGTCATGTAGCATTTTGCTGACAAAGGCATGGAGCATTGTTGGGAAAATATTCATGGAGTAATGTGATGACAGGTGTCATGGGGAATTGTGGTGATAAGGGAATGGGGCACTGTGATGACAAGGTTCTGGAGCATTGTTATGAGAAGATCATTGAGCCTTGTGATGACAAATCTCATGGAGCATTCTGATGATAATGGACATGGAACACTGTGAATACAAGGTTGTTGGAGTATTGTGATGACAAGGGCATGGAGCATTGTGATGAGAAGGCCATGGAGATTTCTGATGACATGCATCATGGACTTTGTGATGACAAGGACATGGAGCATTGTGAGTGTAGTGTTCTAGGAGCCTTGTGATGACAGGGGCATGGAGCATTGTGATGACAAGGGAATGGGGCATTGTGATGACAAGGGCCATTGAGAATTTTGATGACAAGGTCATGAAGCACTGTGATGACAAGTGCATGGAGCTTGCTATGACAAGGGTCATGGAGCATTGCGATGACAATTGAATGGAGATTTGTGCTGACATGTGCATGTAACATTATGATGTGAAGTGTCATGGACCATTGTGATGACAAGGACGTTGAGAATTGTTATGACAATGGACATGGAGCATTGGGATGATCAGGGCATGGAGCTTTATGATGGCAAGACCGTGGAGCATTGTGATGCGAAGACCTTGGATAATTGTGATGACGAGTGTCTTGGAGTACTGTAATGACAAGGGGCATGGAGCATTGTGAGGACACGGGTCATTTAGCATTGTGATGACAAGTGTCATGGAGCATTCTGATGACCATCTTGTGGGGTATTGTGATGACAATGGCATGGAGCATTGTGATGGAAAGGGCATGGAGCATTGTGAAGAGAATCCACAGATAATGGTGAAGAGGAGCATCATGGGGCGTTGTGATGACAAGTGTCATGGAACATTGTGATCACAAGGGTTTGAAGCATTGTGATGCCAGAGGTCATGGTGCATTTTGATTTCATTGTGATGACAATAGCATGAAGCATTATGATGATGGGGATGTTGCACTGTGATGCCAGGGGTCATGGAGGATTGTGATGACAGGGGTCTAGGAGCATCGTGATGACAAGAGCATGCAGCATTGTGCTGAGAGGGCCAAGGAGCATTCTGACGACATGTGTCATGGAGCTTTGTGATGACAAGGGCATGGGGCATTGTAATTGCAGGCGTCTTGGAGCATTGAGATGACAAGTGTCACGGAGCCTTGTGATGACAAGGCCGTGGAACATTGTGATGTCCGAGGTCATGGAGCATTGATGTGACAGGAGTAATGGAACATTGTGATAACAAGGGCATAGAGCATTGGTCTGAGAAGTTTCATGGATTATTGTGATGAGAGTGTGCATGCAGCATTGTGATGACAAGGGCAGGGAACATTGTGATACATGGGTCATGGAGGAATGTAATGACAAGGGCATGGAGCATTGTGATGAGAAGGGCATGGAACATTGTGATGACAAGCGTCATGGAGCTTTGTGATGACAGGGGCATGGAGCAATGTGATGAGAGGGTTCATGGAGCAGTGTGATGACAGTGGCATAGAGCACTGTGGTGCCAAGGGTCATGGAGATTTGTGATGACAAAGGTCATGAAGCATATTGAGGTCCAGGGCATTGTACATTGTGATGAGAAGGGCAGGGAACATTATGATGACAAGGTCATGTAGTATTTTGATGACAAAGGCATGGAGCATCGTGATGACAAGTGTCATGGAGCACTGTGATGACAGGCGTCACGGTTCATTGTGATTACAGGTTTCATGGAGCATTGGGATGACAATGGTCATGGAGAATTTTGATGAGAAGCGTCCCGGATCATTGTTTTGTCAGGGGTCATGGAGGGTTGAGATGACAGTACTCATGCAGCATTGTGAGGACAGGGGTCATGGAGCATTGTGAAGATAAGGGGCATGGAGCTTTGTGATTACAGTGGTCTTGGAGCATTGTGAAGACAAGGGCATGGATCATTGTGATGAGAATGTCATGGAGTATTGTGAAGGCAGGTGTCAAGGAGCATTGTGATGACGTATGTCAGGGTCCATTGTGACGACAATGGCATGGAGAATTATGATGACAAGGACATGGAGCATTGTGATGCCAAGGGCCATTGAGAATTTTGAAGACAATGTCGTGAAGCACTGTGATGACAAGCACATAGAGCTTGCTATGAAAAGGGTCATTGAGCATTGCGATGACAAGTGCATGGAGAATTGTGATGACACGATCATGTAACATTATGATGAGAAGTGTCATGGAACATAGTGATGACAGGGACGAGGAGAATTGTGATGACAATGCACATGGAGCATTGAGATGACCAGGGCATGGAGCATTGTAATGGCAAGACAGTGGAACATTGCCATGAGAAGACCATGGATAATAGTGATGACGAGTGTCTTGGAGCACTCTAATGACAAGGGTCATATAGCATTGTGATGACAAGTGTAATGGAGCATTCTGATCACCATCTTGTGGAGTATTGTGATGACAATGGCATGGAGCTTTGTGATAAAAACGGCATGAAGCCTTTTCATGACAGGTTTCAATGAGCATTCTGACGACAAGTGTCAGGGAGCATTGTGATGACAAGTTTATTGAGCATTGTGATGACAAAGGTCATGAAGCATTGTGATGACAATGGCATGGAGCATTGTGAGGCAAAGTGCTATGGAGCATTGTGATCACAAGTGTTGGTAGCATTGCGATGACAGAGGTCATGGAGCACAGTGATTTCAAGTACCATGGAGCATTGTGATGACAAGTGTATGGGGCAATGTGATCCCAAGTTTCATGGAGGATTGTGATGACAAGCGCATGGAGCATTGTGATGGCAAGTTCATGTAGGATTTTCCTGACAAAGGCATGGAGCATGGTGATTACAGTGGTCATTGAGCATTGGGATAACAAGGGTATGGAGCATTGGGCTTAAAATATTCTTGGAGTATTGTGATGACAGGTTTCATGGAGCATTGTGATGAAAAGGGAAAGGAGCATTGTGATGACAAGATCCTGGAGCATTATGATGAGTAGACCAGGAGCCTGGTGATGACAAGTCTCATGGAGCATTCTGATGAAAAGGGGCATGGAGCATTGTGATTACAGGGCTCTTGGAGCATTGTGATGACAAAGGTATGGAGCATTGTGATGAGAAGTCCATGGAGCATTCTGATGACATGTAGCATGGAGTTATGTGATGACAGTGGCATGGAGCATTGTGATTACAGGGTTCTTGGAGCCTTGCGAAGAAAAGGGCATGGATCATTGTGATGAAAAAGGCATGGAGCCATGTCATGACTGGGTTCAAGGAGCATAGTGATGACAAGGGTCCGGGAGCGTTGTGATGACAACTGTATTGAGCATTGGATGACAAAGGTCAGGAGCATTGTGATGATAAAACCATGGATAATTGTGATGACGAGCGTCATAGGGCATTGTGATGACAAGTGTTATGGAACATTGTGATCACAAGGGTTTGGAGCATTGTGATGACAGAGGTCATTGAGCCTTTTGATTTCAAGAAGCGTGGAGCATCGTGATGACAAGGGCATGAAGCAATGTGATCCCAAGTTTTATGGAGGATTGGGATGACAATGGTAAGGGAAGATTGTGAAGACAAGCGCATGGAGCATTGTGATGACAAAGTCATGTAGCATTTTGCTGAAAAAGGCATGGAGCATTGTGGGGAAAATATTCAGGGAGTAATGTGATGACAGGTGTCATGGGGCATTGTGGTGATAAGGGAATGAGGCACTGTGATGACAAGGTTCTGGAGCATTGTTATGAGAAGATCATTGAGCCTTGTGATGACAAATCTCATGGAGCATTCTGATGATAATGGACATGGAACACTGTGAATACAAGGTTGTTGGAGTATTGTGATGACAAGGGCATGGAGCATTGTGATGAGAAGTCCATGGATATTTCTGATGACATGCATCATGGACTTTGTGATGACAAGGGCATGGAGCATTGTGAGTGAAGTGTTCTTGGAGCCTTGTGATGACAAGGGCATGGAGCATTGTGATGACAAGGGAATGGGGCATTGTGATGACAAGGGCCATTGAGAATTTTGATGACAAGGTCGTGAAGCACTGTGATGACAAGTGCATGGAGCTTGCTATGACAAAGGTCATGGAGCATTGCGATGACAAGTGAATGGAGATTTGTGCTGACATGTGCATGTAACTTTATGATGTGAACTGTCATGGACCATTGTGATGACAAGGAGGTTGAGAATTGTTATGACAATGGACATGGAGCATTGGGATGATCAGGACATGGAGCTTTGTGATGGCAAGACCGTGGAGCATTGTGATGCGAAGACCTTGGATAATTGTGATGACGAGTGTCTTGGAGTACTCTAATGACAAGGGGCATGGAGCATTGTGAGGACAGGGGTCATTTAGCATTGTGATGACAAGTGTCATGGAGCATTCTGATGACCATCTTGTGGAGTATTGTGATGACAATGGCACGGAGCATTGTGATGGAAAGTGCATGGAGCATTGTGAAGAGAATCCACAGATAATGGTGAAGAGGAGCGTCATGGGGCGTTGTGATGACAAGTGTCATGGAACATTGTGATCACAAGGGTTTGAAGCATTGTGATGCCAGAGATCATGGTGCATTTTGATTTCATTATGATGACAATAGCATGAAGCATTATGATGATGGGGATGGTGCACTGTGATGCCAGGGGTCATGGAGGATTGTGATGACAGGGGTGTAGGAGCATCGTGATGACAAGAGCATGGAGCATTGTGCTGAGAGGGCCAAGGAGCATTCTGACGACATGTGTCATGGAGCTTTGTGATGACAAGGGCATGGGACATTGTAATTGCAGGCGTCTTGGAGCATTGAGATGACAAGTGTCACGGAGCCTTGTGATGACAAGGCCGTGGAACATTGTGATGTCCGAGGTCATGGAGCATTGATGTGACAGGGGTAATGGAACATTGTGATAACAAGGGCATAGAGCATTGGTCTGAGAAGTTTCATGGATTATTGTGATGAGAGTGTGCATGCAGCATTGTGATGACAAGGGCATGGAACATTGTGATACATGGGTCATGGAGGAATGTAATGACAAGGGCATGGAGCATTGTGATGAGAAGGGCATGGAACATTGTGATGACAAGCGTCATGGAGCTTTGTGATGACAGGGGCATGGAGCAATGTGATGAGAGTGTTCATTCAGCAGTGTGATGCCAGTGGCATGGAGCACTGTGGTGCCAAGGGTCATGGAGATTTGTGATGACAAAGGTCATGAAGCATATTGAGGTCAAGGGCATGGTACATTGTGATGAGAAGGGCACGGAGCATTATGATGACAAAGTCATGTAGCATTTTGATGACAAAGGCATGGAGCATCGTGATGACAAGTGTCATGGAGCACTGTGATGACAGGCGTCACGGTTCATTGTGATTACAGGTTTCATGGAGCATTGGGATGACAATGGTCATGGAGAATTTTGATGAGAAGCGTCCCGGATCATTGTTTTGTCAGGGGTCATGGAGGGTTGAGATGACAGTACTCATGCAGCATTGTGAGGACAGGGGTCATGGAGCATTGTGAAGATTAGGGGCATGGAGCTTTGTGATTACAGGGGTCTTGGAGCATTGTGAAGACAAGGGCATGGATCATTGTGATGAGAATGTCATGGCGTATTGTGAAGGCAGGTGTCAAGGAGCATTGTGATGACGTATGTCAGGGTCCATTGTGATGACAATGGCATGGAGAATTATGATGACAAGGACATGGAGCATTGTGATGCCAAGGGCCATTGAGAATTTTGAAGACAATGTCGTGAAGCACTGTGATGACAAGCACATGGAGCTTACTATGAAAAGGGTCATTGAGCATTGCGATGACAATTGCATGGAGAATTGTGATGACACGATCATGTAACATTATGATGAGAAGTGTCATGGAACATAGTGATGACAGGGAAGAGGAGAATTGTGATGACAATGCACATGGAGCATTGGGATGACCAGGGCATGGAGCATTGTGACGGCAAGACCGTGGAACATTGCCATGAGAAACCATGGATAATTGTGATGACGAGTGTCTTGGAGCACTGTAATGACAAGGGGCATGTAGCATTGTGATGACAAGTGTAATGGAGCATTCTGATCACCATCTTGTGGAGTATTGTGATGACAATGGCATGGAGCATTGTGATGAAAACGGCATGGAGCCTTTTCATGACAGGTTTCAATGAGCATTCTGACGACAAGTGTCAGGGAGCATTGTGATGACAAGTTTATTGAGCATTGTGATGACAAAGGTCATGAAGCATTGTTATGACAATGGCATGGAGCATTGTGATGCAAAGTGCTATGGAGCATTGTGATCACAAGTGTTGGTAGCATTGCGATGACAGAGGTCATGGAGCACAGTGATTTCAAGTACCATGGAGCATTGTGATGACAAGTGTATGGGGCAATGTGATCCCAAGTTTCATGGAGGATTGTGATGACTAGTGCATGGAGCATTGTGATGGCAAGTTCATGTAGGATTTTCCTGACAAAGGCATGGAGCATGGTGATTACAGTGGTCATTGAGCATTGCGATAACAAGGGTATGGAGCATTGGGCTTAAAATATTCTTGGAGTATTGTGATGACAGGTTTCATGGAGCATTGTGATGAAAAGGGAAAGGAGCATTGTGATGACAAGATCCTGGAGCATTATGATGAGTAGGCCAGGAGCCTGGTGATGACAAGTCTCATGGAGCATTCTGATGAAAAGGAGCATGGAGCATTGTGATTACAGGGCTCTTGGAGCATTGTGATGACAAAGGTATGGAGCATTGTGATGAGAAGTCCATGGAGCATTCTGATGACATGTGTCATGGAGTTATGTGATGACAGGGGCATGGAGCATTGTGATTACAGGGTTCTTGGAGCCTTGCGAAGAAAAGGGCATGGATCATTGTGATGAAAAAGGCATGGAGCCATGTCATGACTGGGTTCAAGGAGCATAGTGATGACAAGGGTCTGGGAGCGTTGTGATGACAACTGTATTGAGCATTGGATGACAAAGGTCAGGAGCATTGTGATGATAAAACCATGGATAATTGTGATGACGAGCATCATAGGGCATTGTGATGACAAGTGTTATGGAACATTGTGATCACAAGGGTTTGGAGCATTGTGATGACAGAGGTCATGGAGCCTTTTGATTTCAAGAAGCGTGGAGCATCGTGATGTCAAGGGCATGAAGTAATGTAATCCCAAGTTTTATGGAGGATTGGGATGACAATGGTAAGGGAAGATTGTGAAGACTAGCGCATGGAGCATTGTGATGACAAAGTCATGTAGCATTTTGCTGACAAAGGCATGGAGCATTGTTGGGAAAATATTCATGGAGTAATGTGATGACAGGTGTCATGGGGAATTGTGGTGATAAGGGAATGGGGCACTGTGATGACAAGGTTCTGGAGCATTGTTATGAGAAGATGATTGAGCCTTGTGATGACAAATCTCATGGAGCATTCTGATGATAATGGACATGGAACACTGTGAATACAAGGTTGTTGGAGTATTGTGATGACAAGGGCATGGAGCATTGTGATGAGAAGGCCATGGAGATTTCTGATGACATGCATCATGGACTTTGTGATGACAAGGACATGGAGCATTGTGAGTGTAGTGTTCTTGGAGCCTTGTGATGACAGGGGCATGGAGCATTGTGATGACAAGGGAATGGGGCATTGTGATGACAAGGGCTATTGAGAATTTTGATGACAAGGTCATGAAGCACTGTGATGACAAGTGCATGGAGCTTGCTATGACAAGGGTCATGGAGCATTGCGATGACAATTGAATGGAGATTTGTGCTGACATGTGCATGTAACATTATGATGTGAAGTGTCATGGACCATTGTGATGACAAGGACGTTGAGAATTGTTATGACAATGGACATGGAGCATTGGGATGATCAGGGCATGGAGCTTTATGATGGCAAGACCGTGGAGCATTGTGATGCGAAGACCTTGGATAATTGTGATGACGAGTGTCTTGGAGTACTGTAATGACAAGGGGCATGGAGCATTGTGAGGACACAGGTCATTTAGCATTGTGATGACAAGTGTCATGGAGCATTCTGATGACCATCTTGTGGGGTATTGTGATGACAATGGCATGGAGCATTGTGATGGAAAGGGCATGTAGCATTGTGAAGAGAATCCACAGATAATGGTGAAGAGGAGCATCATGGGGCGTTGTGATGACAAGTGTCATGGAACATTGTGATCACAAGGGTTTGAAGCATTGTGATGCCAGAGGTCATGGTGCATTTTGATTTCATTGTGATGACAATAGCATGAAGCATTATGATGATGGGGATGTTGCACTGTGATGCCAGGGGTCATGGAGGATTGTGATGACAGGGGTCTAGGAGCATCGTGATGACAAGAGCATGCAGCATTGTGCTGAGAGGGCCAAGGAGCATTCTGACGACATGTGTCATGGAGCTTTGTGATGACAAGGGCATGGGGCATTGTAATTGCAGGCGTCTTGGAGCATTGAGATGACAAGTGTCACGGAGCCTTGTGATGACAAGGCCGTGGAACATTGTGATGTCCGAGGTCATGGAGCATTGATGTGACAGGAGTAATGGAACATTGTGATAACAAGGGCATAGAGCATTGGTCTGAGAAGTTTCATGGATTATTGTGATGAGAGTGTGCATGCAGCATTGTGATGACAAGGGCATGGAACATTGTGATACATGGGTCATGGAGGAATGTAATGACAAGGGCATGGAGCATTGTGATGAGAAGGGCATGGAACATTGTGATGACAAGCGTCATGGAGCTTTGTGATGACAGGGGCATGGAGCAATGTGATGAGAGGGTTCATGGAGCAGTGTGATGACAGTGGCATAGAGCACTGTGGTGCCAAGGGTCATGGAGATTTGTGATGACAAAGGTCATGAAGCATATTGAGGTCCAGGGCATTGTACATTGTGATGAGAAGGGCAGGGAACATTATGATGACAAGGTCATGTAGTATTTTGATGACAAAGGCATGGAGCATCGTGATGACAAGTGTCATGGAGCACTGTGATGACAGGCGTTACAGTTCATTGTGATTACAGGTTTCATGGAGCATTGGGATGACAATGGTCATGGAGAATTTTTATGAGAAGCGTCCGGGATCATTGTTTTGTCAGGGGTCATGGAGGGTTGAGATGACAGTACTCATGCAGCATTGTGAGGACAGGGGTCATGGAGCATTGTGAAGATAAGGGGCATGGAGCTTTGTGATTACTGGGGTCTTGGAGCATTGTGAAGACAAGGGCATGGATCATTGTGATGAGAATGTCATGGAGTATTGTGAAGGCAGGTGTCAAGGAGCATTGTGATGACGTATGTCAGGGTCCATTGTGACGACAATGGCATGGAGAATTATGATGACAAGGACATGGAGCATTGTGATGCCAAGGGCCATTGAGAATTTTGAAGACAATGTCGTGAAGCACTGTGATGACAAGCACATAGAGCTTGCTATGAAAAGGGTCATTGAGCATTGCGATGACAAGTGCATGGAGAATTGTGATGACACGATCATGTAACATTATGATGAGAAGTGTCATGGAACATAGTGATGACAGGGACGAGGAGAATTGTGATGACAATGCACATGGAGCATTGAGATGACCAGGGCATGGAGCATTGTAATGGCAAGACAGTGGAACATTGCCATGAGAAGACCATGGATAATAGTGATGACGAGTGTCTTGGAGCACTCTAATGACAAGGGGCATGTAGCATTGTGATGACAAGTGTAATGGAGCATTCTGATCACCATCTTGTGGAGTATTGTGATGACAATGGCATGGAGCTTTGTGATAAAAACGGCATGAAGCCTTTTCATGACAGGTTTCACTGAGCATTCTGACGACAAGTGTCAGGGAGCATTGTGATGACAAGTTTATTGAGCATTGTGATGACAAAGGTCATGAAGCATTGTGATGACAATGGCATGGAGCATTGTGAGGCAAAGTGCTATGGAGCATTGTGATCACAAGTGTTGGTAGCATTGCGATGACAGAGGTCATGGACCACAGTGATTTCAAGTACCATGGAGCATTGTGATGACAAGTGTATGGGGCAATGTGATCCCAAGTTTCATGGAGGATTGTGATGACAAGCGCATGGAGCATTGTGATGGCAAGTTCATGTAGGATTTTCCTGACAAAGGCATGGAGCATGGTGATTACAGTGGTCATTGAGCATTGGGATAACAAGGGTATGGAGCATTGGGCTTAAAATATTCTTGGAGTATTGTGATGACAGGTTTCATGGAGCATTGTGATGAAAAGGGAAAGGAGCATTGTGATGACAAGATCCTGGAGCATTATGATGAGTAGACCAGGAGCCTGGTGATGACAAGTCTCATGGAGCATTCTGATGAAAAGGGGCATGGAGCATTGTGATTACAGGGCTCTTGGAGCATTGTGATGACAAAGGAATGGAGCATTGTGATGAGAAGTCCATGGAGCATTCTGATGACATGTAGCATGGAGTTATGTGATGACAGTGGCATGGAGCATTGTGATTACAGGGTTCTTGGAGCCTTGCGAAGAAAAGGGCATGGATCATTGTGATGAAAAAGGCATGGAGCCATGTCATGACTGGGTTCAAGGAGCATAGTGATGACAAGGGTCCGGGAGCGTTGTGATGACAACTGTATTGAGCATTGGATGACAAAGGTCAGGAGCATTGTGATGATAAAACCATGGATAATTGTGATGACGAGCGTCATAGGGCATTGTGATGACAAGTGTTATGGAACATTGTGATCACAAGGGTTTGGAGCATTGTGATGACAGAGGTCATTGAGCCTTTTGATTTCAAGAAGCGTGGAGCATCGTGATGACAAGGGCATGAAGCAATGTGATCCCAAGTTTTATGGAGGATTGGGATGACAATGGTAAGGGAAGATTGTGAAGACAAGCGCATGGAGCATTGTGATGACAAAGTCATGTAGCATTTTGCTGAAAAAGGCATGGAGCATTGTGGGGAAAATATTCAGGGAGTAATGTGATGACAGGTGTCATGGGGCATTGTGGTGATAAGGGAATGAGGCACTGTGATGACAAGGTTCTGGAGCATTGTTATGAGAAGATCATTGAGCCTTGTGATGACAAATCTCATGGAGCATTCTGATGATAATGGACATGGAACACTGTGAATACAAGGTTGTTGGAGTATTGTGATGACAAGGGCATGGAGCATTGTGATGAGAAGGCCATGGATATTTCTGATGACATGCATCATGGACTTTGTGATGACAAGGGCATGGAGCATTGTGAGTGAAGTGTTCTTGGAGCCTTGTGATGACAAGGGCATGGAGCATTGTGATGACAAGGGAATGGGGCATTGTGATGACAAGGGCCATTGAGAATTTTGATGACAAGGTCGTGAAGCACTGTGATGACAAGTGCATGGAGCTTGCTATGACAAAGGTCATGGAGCATTGCGATGACAAGTGAATGGAGAATTGTGCTGACATGTGCATGTAACTTTATGATGTGAACTGTCATGGACCATTGTGATGACAAGGAGGTTGAGAATTGTTATGACAATGGACATGGAGCATTGGGATGATCAGGACATGGAGCTTTGTGATGGCAAGACCGTGGAGCATTGTGATGCGAAGACCTTGGATAATTGTGATGACGAGTGTCTTGGAGTACTGTAATGACAAGGGGCATGGAGCATTGTGAGGACAGGGGTCATTTAGCATTGTGATGACAAGTGTCATGGAGCATTCTGATGACCATCTTGTGGAGTATTGTGATGACAATGGCACGGAGCATTGTGATGGAAAGTGCATGGAGCATTGTGAAGAGAATCCACAGATAATGGTGAAGAGGAGCGTCATGGGGCGTTGTGATGACAAGTGTCATGGAACATTGTGATCACAAGGGTTTGAAGCATTGTGATGCCAGAGATCATGGTGCATTTTGATTTCATTATGATGACAATAGCATGAAGCATTATGATGATGGGGATGGTGCACTGTGATGCCAGGGGTCATGGAGGATTGTGATGACAGGGGTCTAGGAGCATCGTGATGACAAGAGCATGGAGCATTGTGCTGAGAGGGCCAAGGAGCATTCTGACGACATGTGTCATGGAGCTTTGTGATGACAAGGGCATGGGACATTGTAATTGCAGGCGTCTTGGAGCATTGAGATGACAAGTGTCACGGAGCCTTGTGATGACAAGGCCGTGGAACATTGTGAAGACCGAGGTCATGGAGCATTGATGTGACAGGGGTAATGTAACATTGTGATAACAAGGGCATAGAACATTGGTCTGAGAAGTTTCATGGATTATTGTGATGAGAGTGTGCATGCAGCATTGTGATGACAAGGGCATGGAACATTGTGATACATGGGTCATGGAGGAATGTAATGACAAGGGCATGGATCATTGTGATGAGAAGGGCTTGGAACATTGTGATGACAAGCGTCATGGAGCTTTGTGATGACACGGGCATGGAGAAATGTGATGAGAGGGTTCATGGAGCTGTGTGATGACAGTGGCATAGAGCACTGTGGTGCCAAGGGTCATGGAGATTTGTAATGACAAAGGTCATGAAGCATATTGAGGTCAAGGGCATTGTACATTGTGATGAGAAGGGCAGGGAACATTATGATGACAAGGTCATGTAGCATTTTGATGATAAAGGCATGGAGCATCGTGATGACAAGTGTCATGGAGCACTGTGATGACAGGCGTTACAGTTCATTGTGATTACAGGTTTCATGGAGCATTGGGATGACAATGGTCATGGAGAATTTTGATGAGAAGCGTCCCGGATCATTGTTTTGTCAGGGGTCATGGAGGGTTGAGATGACAGTACTCATGCAGCATTGTGAGGACAGGGGTCATGGAGCATTGTGAAGATAAGGGGCATGGAGCTTTGTGATTACAGGGGTCTTGGAGCATTGTGAAGACAAGGGCATGGATCATTATGATGAGAATGTCATGGAGTATTGTGAAGGCAGGTGTCAAGGAGCATTGTGATGACGTATGTCAGGGTCCATTGTGATGACAATGGCATGGAGCATTGTGACGACAAGGACATGGAGCATTGTGATGCCAAGGGCCATTGAGAATTTTGAATACAATGTCGTGAAGCACTGTGATGACAAGCACATGGAGCTTACTATGAAAAGGGTCATTGAGCATTGCGATGACAATTGCATGGAGAATTGTGATGAAACGATCATGTAACATTATGATGAGAAGTGTCATGGAACATAGTGATGACAGGGACGAGGAGAATTTTGATGACAATGCACATGGAGCATTGGGATGACCAGGACATGGAGCATTGTGCTGGCAAGACTGTGGAGCATTGCGATGAGAAGTCCATGGATAATTGTGATGACGAGTGTCTTGGAGCACTGTAATGACAAGGGGCATGTAGCATTGTGATGACAAGTGTAATGGAGCATTCTGATCACCATCTTGTGGAGTATTGTGATGACAATGGCATGGAGCTTTGTGATAAAAATGGCATGGAGCCTTTTCATGACAGGTTTCAATGAGCATTCTGACGACAAGTGTCAGGGAGCATTGTGATGACAAGTTTATTGAGCATTGTGATGACAAAGGTCATGAAGCATTGTTATGACAATGGCATAGAGCATTGTGATGCAAAGTGCTATGGAGCATTGTGATCACAAGTGTTGGTAGCATTGCGATGACAGAGGTCATGGAGCACAGTGATTTCAAGTACCATGGAGCATTGTGATGACAAGTGTATGGGGCAATGTGATCCCAAGTTTCATGGAGGATTGTGATGACAAGCGCATGGAGCATTGTGATGGCAAGTTCATGTAGGATTTTCCTGACAAAGGTATGGAGCATGGTGATTACAGTGGTCATTGAGCATTGGGATAACAAGGGTATGGAGCATTGGGCTTAAAATATTCTTGGAGTATTGTGATGACAGGTTTCATGGAGCATTGTGATGAAAAGCAAAGGAGCATTGTGATGACAAGATCCTGGAGCATTATGATGAGTAGACCAGGAGCCTAGTGATGACAAGTCTCATGGTGCATTCTGATGAAAAGGAGCATGGAGCATTGTGATTACAGGGCTCTTGGAGCATTGTGATGACAAAGGTATGGAGCATTGTGAAGAGAAGTCCATGGAGCATTCTGATGACATGTGTCATGGAGTTATGTGATGACAGGGGCATGGAGCATTGTGATTACAGGGTTCTTGGAGCCTTGCGAAGAAAAGGGCATGGATCATTGTGATGAAAAAGGCATGGAGCCATGTCATGACTGGGTTCAAGGAGCATAGTGATGACAAGGGTCCGGGAGCGTTGTGATGACAACTGTATTGAGCATTGGATGACAAAGGTCAGGAGCATTGTGATGATAAAACCATGGATAATTGTGATGACGAGCGTCATAGGGCATTGTGATGACAAGTGTTATGGAACATTGTGATCACAAGGGTTTGGAGCATTGTGATGACAGAGGTCATGGAGCCTTTTGATTTCAAGAAGCGTGGAGCATCGTGATGACAAGGGCATGAAGCAATGTGATCCCAAGTTTTATGGAGGATTGGGATGACAATGGTAAGGGAAGATTGTGAAGACAAGCGCATGGAGCATTGTGATGACAAAGTCATGTAGCATTTTGCTGAAAAAGGCATGGAGCATTGTGGGGAAAATATTCATGGAGTAATGTGATGACAGGTGTCATGGGGCATTGTGGTGATAAGGGAATGGGGCACTGTGATGACAAGGTTCTGGAGCATCGTTATGAGAAGATCATTGAGCCTTGTGATGACAAATCTCATGGAGCATTGTTATGATAATGGACATGGAACACTATGAATACAATGTTGTTGGAGTATTGTGATGACAAGGGCATGGAGCATTGTGTTGAGAAGGCCATGGAGATTTCTGATGACATGCATCATGGACTTTGTGATGACAAGGGCATGGAGCATTGTGAGTGCAGTGTTCTTGGAGCCTTATGATGAAAAGGGCATGGATCATTGTGATGAAAAAGGCATGGAGCCATGTCATGACAGGCTTCAAGGAACATACTGATGTCAAGTGTCAGGGAGCATTGTGATGACAAGTGTATTGAGCATTGTGATGACAAAGGTCATGGAGCATTGTGATGAGAAGACCATGGATAATTGTGATGACGAGCGTCATTGGGCGTTGTGATGACAAGTGTTATAGAACATTGTGATCACTAGCGTTTGGAGCATTCTGATGAGAGAGGTCATGGAGCATTTTGATTTCATTGTGATGACAATAGCAAGAAGCATTATGATGATGTTCATGGTGCATTGTGATGATAGGGACCATTGAGTATTGAGATGAAAAGGGGCATGGAGCATTGTGATTACAGGGGTCTTGGAGCATGGTGATGACATGGGCATGGAGCATTGTGATGAGAAGGCCATGGAGGATTCTGATGACATGCGTCATGGAGCTTTGTGATGACAAGGGCATGGAGCATTGTGATGACAAGGGAATGGGGCATTGTGATGACAAGGGCCATTGAGAATTTTGATGACAAGGTCGTGAAGCACTGTGATGACAAGTGCATGGAGCTTGCTATGACAAGGGTCATGGAGCATTGCGATGACAAGTGAATGGAGAATTGTGCTGACATGTGCATGTAACTTTATGATGTGAAGTGTCATGGACCATTGTGATGACAAGGACGTTGAGAATTGTTATGACAATGGACATGGAGCATTGGGATGATCAGGGCATGGAGCTTTGTGATGGCAAGACCGTGGAGCATTGTGATGCAAAGACCTTGGATAATTGTGATGACGAGTGTCTTGGAGTACTGTAATGACAAGGGGCATGGAGCATTGTGAGGACAGGGTTCATTTAGCATTGTGATGACAAGTGTCATGGAGCATTGTGATGACCATCTTGTGGAGTATTGTGATGACAATGGCATGGAGCATTGTGATGGAAAGGGCATGGAGCATTGTGAAGAGAATCCACAGATAATGGTGAAGAGGAGCGTCATGGGGCGTTGTGATGACAAGTGTCATGGAACATTGTGATCACAAGGGTTTGAAGCATTGTGATGCCAGAGGTCTTGGTGCATTTTGATTTCATTGTGATGACGATAGCATGAAGCATTATGATGATGGGGATGGTGCACTGTGACGCCAGGGGTCATGGAGGATTGTGATGAAAGGGGTCTAGGAGCATCGTGATGAAAAGAGCATGGAGCATTGTGCTGAGAGGGCCAAGGAGCATTCTGACGACATGTGTCATGGAGCTTTGTGATGACAAGGGCATGGGGCATTGTAATTTCAGGCGTCTTGGAGCATTGAGATGACAAGTGTCACGGAGCCTTGTGATGACAAGGCCGTGGAACATTGTGATGTCCGAGGTCATGGAGCATTGATATGACAGGGTTAATGGAACATTGTGATAACAAGGGCATAGAGCATTGGTCTGAGAAGTTTCATGGATTATTGTGATGAGAGTGTGCATGCAGCATTGTGATGACAAGGGCATGGAACATTGTGATACATGGGTCATGGAGGAATGTAATGACAAGGGCATGGAGCATTGTGATGAGAAGGGCATGGAACATTGTGATGACAAGCGTCATGGAGCTTTGTGATGACAGGGGCATGGAGCAATTTGATGAGAGGGTTCATGGAGCAGTGTGATGACAGTGGCATGGAGCACTGTGGTGCCAAGGGTCATGGAGATTTGTGATGACAAAGGTCATGAAGCATATTGAGGTCAAGGGCATTGTACATTGTGATGAGAAGGGCAGGGAACATTATGATGACAAGGTCATGTAGCATTTTGATGACAAAGTCATGGAGCATCGTGATGACAAGTGTCATGGAGCACTGTGATGACAGGCCTCACGGTTCATTGTGATTTCAGGTTTCATGGAGCATTGGGATGACAATGGTCATGGAGAATTTTGATGAGAAGCGTCCCGGATCATTGTTTTGTCAGGGGTCATGGAGGGTTAAGATGACAGTACTCATGCAGCATTGTGAGGACAGGGGTCATGGAGCATTGTGAAGATAAGGGGCATGGAGCTTTGTGATTACAGGGGTCTTGGAGCATTGTGAAGACCAGGGCATGGATCATTGTGATGAGAATGTCATGGAGTATTGTGAAGGCAGGTGTCAAGGAGCATTGTGATGACGTATGTCAGGGTCCATCGTGATGACAATGGCATGGAGAATTATGATGACAAGGACATGGAGCATTGTGATGCCAAGGGCCATTGAGAATTTTGAAGACAATGTCGTGAAGCACTGTGATGACAAGCACATGGAGCTTACTATGAAAAGGGTCATTGAGCATTGCGATGAAAATTGCATGGAGAATTGTGATGACACGATCATGTAACATTATGATGAGAAGTGTCATGGAACATAGTGATGAGAGGGACGAGGAGAATTGTGATGACAATGCACATGGAACATTGGGATGACCAGGGCATGGAGCATTGTGATGGCAAGACCGTGGAGCATTGTGATGAGAAGACCATGGATAATTGTGATGACGAGTGTCTTGGAGCACTGTAATGACAAGGGACATGTAGCATTGTGATGACAAGTGTAATGGAGCATTCTGATCACCATCTTGTGGAGTATTGTGATGACAATGGCATGGAGCATTGTGATGAAAAGTGCATGGAGCATTGTTATGAAAACGGCATGGAGCCTTTTCATGACATGTTTCAATGAGCATTCTGACGACAAGTGTCAGGGAGCATTGTGATGACAAGTTTATTGAGCATTGTGATGACCAAGGTCATGAAGCATTGTGATGACAATGGCATGGAGCATTGTGATGCAAAGTGCTATGGAGCATTGTGATCACAAGTTTTGGTAGCATTGTGATGACAGAGGTTATGGAGCACAGTGATTTCAAGGATCATGGAGCATTGTGATGACAAGTGTATGGGGCAATGTGATCCCAAGTTTCATGGAGGATTGTGATGACAAGCGCATGGAGCATTGTGATGGCAAGTTCATGTAGGATTTTCCTGACAAAGGCATGGAGCATGGTGATTACAGTGGTCATTGAGCATTGGGATAACAAGGGTATGGAGAATTGGGCTTAAAATATTCATGGAGTATTGTGATGACAGGTTTCATGGAGCATATTGATGAAAAGGGAAAGGAGCATTGTGATGACAAGATCCTGGAGCATTATGATGAGTAGACCAGGAGCCTGGTGATGACAAGTCTCATGGAGCATTCTGATGAAAAGGGGCATGGAGCAGTGTGATTGCAGGGCTCTTGGAGCATTGTGATGACAAAGGCATGGAGCATTGTGATGAGAAGTCCATGGAGCATTCTGATGACATGTGTCATGGAGTTTTGTGATGACAGGGGCATGGAGCATTGTGATTACAGGGTTCTTGGAGCCTTGTGATGAAAAGGGCATGGATCATTGTGATGAAAAAGGCATGGAGCCATGTCATGACTGGGTTCAAGGAGCATAGTGATGACAAGGGTCCGGGAGCGTTGTGATGACAACTGTATTGAGCATTGGATGACAAAGGTCAGGAGCATTGTGATGATAAAACCATGGATAATTGTGATGACGAGCGTCATAGGGCATTGTGATGACAAGTGATATGGAACATTGTGATCAGAAGGGTTTGGAGCATTTTGATGACAGAGGTCATGGAGCCTTTTGATTTCAAGAAGCGTGGAGCATCGTGATGACCAGGGCATGAAGCAATGTGATCCCAAGTTTTATGGAGGATTGGGATGACAACGGTAAGGGAAGATTGTGAGGCCAAGCGCATGGAGCATAGTGATGACAAAGTCATGGAGCATTTTGCTGACAAAGGCATGGAGCATTGTGGGGAAAATATTCAGGGAGTCATGTGATGACAGGTGTCATAGATTATTGTGGTGATAAGGGAATGGAGCACTGTGATGACAAGGTTCTGGAGCATTGTTATGAGAAGACCATTGAGCCTTGTGATGACAAATCTCATGGAGCATTCTGATGATAATGGACATGGAACACTGTGATTACATGGGTCTTGGAGTATTGTGATGACAAGGGCATGGAGCATTGTGATGAGAAGCCCATGTAGCGTTCTGATGATATGCATCATGTACTTTGTGATGACAAGGGCATGGAGCATTGTGAGTGCAGTGTTCTTGGAGCGTTGTGATGAAAAGGGCATGGATCATTGTGATGAAAAAGGCATGGAGCCAAGTCATGACAGGCTTCAAGGAGCATACTGATGTCAAGAGTCAGGGAGCATTGTGATGACAAGTGTATTGAGCATTGTGATGACAAAGGTCATGGAGCATTGTGATGAGAAGACCATGGATAATTGTGATGACGAGCGTCATTGGGCGTTGTGATGACAAGTGTTATAGAACATTGTGATCACAAGCGTTGGGAGCAGTCTGATGAGAGAGGTTATGGAGCATTTTGATTTCATTGTGATGACAATAGCAAGAAGCCTTATGATGATGTTCATGGTGCATTGTGATGAAAGGGTGCATGGAGTATTGAGATGAAAAGGGGCATGGAGCATTTTGATTACAGGGGTCTTGGAGCATGTTGATGACATGGGCATGGAGCATTGTGATGACAAGGGCATGGAGCATTGTGATGACAAGGGCCATTGAGAATTTTGATGACAAGGTCGTGAAGCACTGTGATGACAAGTGCATGGAGCTTGCTATGACAAGGATCATGGAGCATTGCGATGAAAATTAAATGGAGAATTGTGCTGACATGTGCATGTAACATTATGATGTGAAGTGTCATGGACCATTGTGATGACAAGGACGTTGAGAATTGTTATGACAATGGACATGGAGCATTGGGATGATCAGGGCATGGAGCTTTGTGATGGCAAGACGGTGGAGCATTGTGATGCGAAGACCTTGGATCATTGTGATGACGAGTGTCATGGAGTACTGTAATGACAAGGGGCATGGAGCATTGTGAGGACAGGGGTCATTTAGCATTGTGATGACAAGTGTCATGGAGCATTCTGATGACCATCTTGTGGGGTATTGTGATGACAATTGCATGGAGCATTGTGAGGGAAAGGGCATGGAGCATTGTGAAGAGAAGTCCACAGATAATGGTGAAGAGGAGCGTCATGGGGCGTTGTGATGACAAGTGTCATGGAACATTGTGATCACAAGGGTTTGAAGCATTGTGATGCCAGAGGTCATGGTGCATTTTGATTTCATTATGATGACAATAGCATGAAGCATTATAATGATGGGGATGGTGCACTGTGATGCCAGGGGTCATGGAGGATTGTGATGACAGGGGTCTAGGAGCATCGTGATGACATGAGCATGGATCATTGTGCTGAGAGGGCCAAGGAGCATTCTGACGACATGTGTCATGGAGCTTTGTGATGACAAGGGCTTGGGGCATTGTAATTGCAGGCGTCTTGGAGCATTGAGATGACAAGTGTCACGGAGCCTTGTGATGACAGGGCCGTGGAACTTTGTGATGACCGAGGTCATGGAGCATTGTTATGACAGGGGTAATGGAGCATTGTGATAACAAGGGCTTAGAGCATTGGTCAGAGAAGTTTCATGGATTATTGTGATGAGAGTGTGCATGCAGCATTGTGATGACAAGGGCATGGAATATTGTGATACATGGGTCATGTAGGAATGTAATGACAAGGACATAGAGCATTGTGATGAGAAGGGCATGGAACATTGTGATGACAAGCGTCATGGAGCTTTGTGATGACAGGGGCATGGAGCAATGTGATGAGAGGGTTCATGGAGCAGTGTGATGACAGTGGCATGGAGCACTGTGGTGCCAAGGGTCATGGAGATTTGTGATGACAAAGGTCATGAAGCATATTGAGGTCAAGGGCATGGTACATTGTGATGAGAAGGGCAGGGAGCATTATGATGACAAGGTCATGTAGCATTTTGATGGCAAAGGCATGGAGCATCGTGATGACAAGTGTCATGGAGCACTGTAATGACAGGCGTTACAGTTCATTGTGATTACAGGTTTCATGGAGCATTGGGATGACAATGGTCATGGAGAATTTTGATGAGAAGCGTCCCAGATCATTGTTTTTTCAGGGGTCATGGAGGGTTGAGATGACAGTACTCATGCAGCATTGTGAGGACAGGGGTCATGGAACATTGTGATGATAAGGGGCATGGAGCTTTGTGATTACAGGGTTCTTGGAGCATTGTGAAGACAAGGGCATGGATCATTGTGATGACAATGTCATGGAGTATTGTGAAGGCAGGTGTCAAGAAGCATTGTGATGACGTATGTCAGGGTCCATTGTGATGACAATGGCATGGAGCATTGTGATGACAAGGACATGGAGCATTGTGATGCCAAGGGCCATTGAGAATTTTGAAGACAATGTCGTGAAGCACTGTGATGACAAGCACATGGAGCTTGCTATGAAAAGGGTCATTGAGCATTGCAATGACAAATGCATGGAGAATTGTGATGACACGATCATGTAACATTATGATGAGAGTGTCATGGAACATAGTGATGACAGGGACGAGGAGAATTGTGATGACAATGCACATGGAGCATTGGGATGACCAGGGCATGGAGCATTGTGCTGGCAAGACCGTGGAGCATTGCGATGAGAAGATCATGGATAATTGTGATGACGAGTGTCTTGGAGCACTGTAATGACAAGGGACATGTAGCATTGTGATGACAAGTGTAATGGAGCATTCTGATCACCATCTTGTGGAGTATTGTGATGACAATGGCATGGAACATTGTGATGAAAAGAGCATGGAGCATTGTGATGAAAATGGCATGGAGCCTTTTCATGACAGGTTTCAATGAGCATTCTGACGACAAGTGTCAGGGAGCATTGTGATGACAAGTTTATTGAGCATGGTGATGCCAAAGTCATGAAGCATTGTGATGACAATGGCATGGAGCATTGTGATGCAAAGTGCTATGGAGCATTGTGATCACAAGTGTTTGTAGCATTGTGATGACAGAGGTCATTGAGCACAGTGATTTCAAGGACCATGGAGCATTGTGATGACAAGTGTATGGGGCAATGTGATCCCAAGTTTCATGGAGGATTGTGACGACAAGCGCATGGAGCATTGTGATGGCAGGTTCATGTAGGATTTTCCTGACAAAGGCATGGAGCATGGTGATTACAGTGGTCATTGAGCATTGGGATAACAAGGGTATGGAACATTGGGCTTAAAATATTCTTGGAGTATTGTGATGACAGGTTTCATGGAGCATTGTGATGAAAAGGGAAAGGAGCATTGTGATGACAAGATCCTGGAGCATTATGATGAGTAGACCAGGAGCCTGGTGATGACAAGTCTCATGGAGCACTCTGATGAAAAGGGGCATGGAGCATTGTGATTACAGTGCTCTTGGAGCATTGTGATGACAATGGCATGGAGCATTGTGATGAGAAGTCCATGGAGCATTCTGATGACATGTGTCATGGAGTTATGTGATGACAGGGGCATGGAGCATTGTGATTACAGGGTTCTTGGAGCCTTGCGAAGAAAAGGGCATGGATCATTCTGATGAAAAAGGCATGGAGCCATGTCATGACTGGGTTCAAGGAGCATAGTGATGACAAGGGTCCGGGAGCGTTGTGATGACAACTGTATTGAGCATTGGATGACAAAGGTCAGGAGCATTGTGATGATAAAACCATGGATAATTGTGATGACGAGCGTCATAGGGCATTGTGATGACAAGTGTTATGGAACATTGTGATCACAAGGGTTTGGAGCATGGTGATGACAGAGGTCATGGAGCCTTTTGATTTCAAGACGTGGAGCATTGTGATGACAAGGGCATGAAGCAATGTGATCCCATGTTTTATGGAGGATTGGGATGAATATGGTAAGGGAAGATTGTGAAGACAAGCGCATGGAGCATTGTGATGACAAGTCATGTAGCATTTTGCTGACAAAGGCATGGAGCATTGTGGGGAAAATATTCATGGAGTAATGTGATGACAGGTGTCATGGGGCATTGTGGTGATAAGGGAATGGAACACTGTGATGACAAGGTTCTGGAGCATTGTTATGAGAAGATCATGGAGCCTTGTGATGACAAATCTCATGGAGCATTCTGATGATAATGGACATGGAACACTGTGATTACAAGGGTCTTGGAGTATTGTGATGACAAGGGCATGGAGCATTGTGATGAGAAGGCCATGGAGCTTTCTGATGACATGCATCATGGACTTTGTGATGAAAAGGGCATGGAGCCTTGTGATGAAAAAGGCATGGAGCCTTGTCATGACAGGCTTCAAGGAGCATACTGACGTCAAGTGTCAGGGAGCATTGTGATGACAAGTGTATTGAGCATTGTGATGACAAAGGTCATTGAGCATTGTGATGAGAAGACCATGGATAATTGTGATGACGAGCGTCATTGGGCGTTGTGATGACAAGTGTTATAGAACATTGTGATCACAAGCGTTTGGAGCATTCTGATGAGAGAGGTCATGCAGCATTTTGATTTCATTGTGATGACAATAGCAAGAAGCATTATGATGATGTTCATGGTGCATTGTGATGAAAGGGTCCATGGAGTATTGAGATGAAAAGGGGCATGGAGCATTGTGATTACAGGGGTCTTGGAGCATGGTGATGACATGGGCATGGAGCATTGTGATGAGAAGTGAATGGGACATTGTGATGACATGCGTCATGGAGCTTTGTGATGACAAGGGCATGGAGCATTGTGATGACAAGGGAATGGGGCATTGTGATGACAAGGGCCATTGAGAATTTTGATGACAAGGTCGTGAAGCACTGTGATGAAAAGTGCATGGAGCTTGCTATGACAAGGGTCATGGAGCATTGCGATGACAATTGAATGGAGATTTGTGCTGACATGTGCATGTAACATTATGATGTGAAGTGTCATGGACCATTGTGATGACAAGGACGTTGAGAATTGTTATGACAATGGACATGGAGCATTGGGATAATCAGGGCATGGAGCTTTGTGATGGCAAGACCGTGGAGCATTGTGATGCGAAGACCTTGGATCATTGTGATGACGAGTGTCTTGGAGTACTGTAATGACAAGGGGCATGGAGCATTGTGAGGACAGGGGTCATTTAGCATTGTGATGACAAGTGTCATGGAGCATTCTGATGACCATCTTGTGGGGTATTGTGATGACAATGGCATGGAGCATTGTGATGGAAAGGGCATGGAGCATTGTGAAGAGAAGTCCACAGATAATGGTGAAGAGGAGCCTCATGGGGCGTTGTGATGACAAGTGTCATGGAACATTGTGATCACAAGGGTTTGAAGCATTGTGATGCCAGAGGTCATGTTGCATTTTGATTTCAATATGATGACAATAGCATGAAGCATTATAATGATGGGGATGGTGCACTGTGATGCCAGGGGTCATGGAGGATTGTGATGACAGGGGTCTAGGAGCATCGTGATGACATGAGCATGGATCATTGTGCTGAGAGGGCCAAGGAGCATTCTGACGACATGTGTCATGGAGCTTTGTGATGACAAGGGCTTGGGGCATTGTAATTGCAGGCGTCTTGGAGCATTGAGATGACAAGTGTCACGGAGCCTTGTGATGACAGGGCCGTGGAACTTTGTGATGACCGAGGTCATGGAGCATTGTTATGACAGGGGTAATGGAGCATTGTGATAACAAGGGCTTAGAGCATTGGTCAGAGAAGTTTCATGGATTATTGTGATGAGAGTGTGCATGCAGCATTGTGATGACAAGGGCATGGAATATTGTGATACATGGGTCATGTAGGAATGTAATGACAAGGACATAGAGCATTGTGATGAGAAGGGCATGGAACATTGTGATGACAAGCGTCATGGAGCTTTGTGATGACAGGGGCATGGAGCAATGTGATGAGAGGGTTCATGGAGCAGTGTGATGACAGTGGCATGGAGCACTGTGGTGCCAAGGGTCATGGAGATTTGTGATGACAAAGGTCATGAAGCATATTGAGGTCAAGGGCATGGTACATTGTGATGAGAAGGGCAGGGAGCATTATGATGACAAGGTCATGTAGCATTTTGATGACAAAGGCATGGAGCATCGTGATGACAAGTGTCATGGAGCACTGTGATGACAGGCGTCACGGTTCATTGTGATTACAGGTTTCATGGAGCATTGGGATGACAATGGTCATGGAGAATTTTGATGAGAAGCGTCCCGGATCATTGTTTTGTCAGGGGTCATGGAGGGTTGAGATGACAGTACTCATGCAGCATTGTGAGGACAGGGGTCATGGAACATTGTGATGATAAGGGGCATGGAGCTTTGTGATTACAGGGTTCTTGGAGCATTGTGAAGACAAGGGCATGGATCATTGTGATGACAATGTCATGGAGTATTGTGAAGGCAGGTGTCAAGAAGCATTGTGATGACGTATGT
This sequence comes from Mesoplodon densirostris, assembly GCF_025265405.1. Lineage (NCBI taxonomy): Eukaryota > Metazoa > Chordata > Mammalia > Artiodactyla > Ziphiidae > Mesoplodon > Mesoplodon densirostris. The sequence goes on from NC_082682.1 coordinate 8,258,428, forward strand.
CAGGGTCCATTGTGATGACAATGGCATGGAGCATTTTGATGACAAGGACATGGAGCATTGTGATGCCAAGGGCCATTGAGAATTTTGAAGACAATGTCGTGAAGCACTGTGATGAAAAGCACATGGAGCTTGCTATGAAAAGGGTCATTGAGCATTGCAATGACAAGTGCATGGAGAATTGTGATGACACGATCATGTAACATTATGATGAGAGTGTCATGGAACATAGTGATGACAGGGACGAGGAGAATTGTGATGACAATGCACATGGAGCATTGGGATGACCAGGGCATGGAGCATTGTGCTGGCAAGACCGTGGAGCATTGCGATGAGAAGACCATGGATAATTGTGATGACGAGTGTCTTGGAGCACTGTAATGACAAGGGACATGTAGCATTGTGATGACAAGTGTAATGGAGCATTCTGATCACCATCTTGTGGAGTATTGTGATGACAATGGCATGGAACATTGTGATGAAAAGGGCATGGAGCATTGTGATGAAAATGGCATGGAGCCTTTTCATGACAGGTTTCAATGAGCATTCTGACGACAAGTGTCAGGGAGCATTGTGATGACAAGTTTATTGAGCATGGTGATGCCAAAGTCATGAAGCATTGTGATGACAATGGCATGGAGCATTGTGATGCAAAGTGCTATGGAGCATTGTGATCACAAGTGTTTGTAGCATTGTGATGACAGAGGTCATTGAGCACAGTGATTTCAAGGACCATGGAGCATTGTGATGACAAGTGTATGGGGCAATGTGATCCCAAGTTTCATGGAGGATTGTGACGACAAGCGCATGGAGCATTGTGATGGCAGGTTCATGTAGGATTTTCCTGACAAAGGCATGGAGCATGGTGATTACAGTGGTCATTGAGCATTGGGATAACAAGGGTATGGAACATTGGGCTTAAAATATTCTTGGAGTATTGTGATGACAGGTTTCATGGAGCATTGTGATGAAAAGGGAAAGGAGCATTGTGATGACAAGATCCTGGAGCATTATGATGAGTAGACCAGGAGCCTGGTGATGACAAGTCTCATGGAGCACTCTGATGAAAAGGGGCATGGAGCATTGTGATTACAGGGCTCTTGGAGCATTGTGATGACAATGGCATGGAGCATTGTGATGAGAAGTCCATGGAGCATTCTGATGACATGTGTCATGGAGTTATGTGATGACAGGGGCATGGAGCATTGTGATTACAGGGTTCTTGGAGCCTTGCGAAGAAAAGGGCATGGATCATTGTGATGAAAAAGGCATGGAGCCATGTCATGACTGGGTTCAAGGAGCATAGTGATGACAAGGGTCCGGGAGCGTTGTGATGACAACTGTATTGAGCATTGGATGACAAAGGTCAGGAGCATTGTGATGATAAAACCATGGATAATTGTGATGACGAGCATCATAGGGCATTGTGATGACAAGTGTTATGGAACATTGTGATCACAAGGGTTTGGAGCATGGTGATGACAGAGGTCATGGAGCCTTTTGATTTCAAGACGTGGAGCATTGTGATGACAAGGGCATGAAGCAATGTGATCCCATGTTTTATGGAGGATTGGGATGAATATGGTAAGGGAAGATTGTGAAGACAAGCGCATGGAGCATTGTGATGACAAGTCATGTAGCATTTTGCTGACAAAGGCATGGAGCATTGTGGGGAAAATATTCATGGAGTAATGTGATGACAGGTGTCATGGGGCATTGTGGTGATAAGGGAATGGAACACTGTGATGACAAGGTTCTGGAGCATTGTTATGAGAAGATCATGGAGCCTTGTGATGACAAATCTCATGGAGCATTCTGATGATAATGGACATGGAACACTGTGATTACAAGGGTCTTGGAGTATTGTGATGACAAGGGCATGGAGCATTGTGATGAGAAGCCCATGGAGCTTTCTGATGACATGCATCATGGACTTTGTGATGAAAAGGGCATGGAGCCTTGTGATGAAAAAGGCATGGAGCCTTGTCATGACAGGCTTCAAGGAGCATACTGACGTCAAGTGTCAGGGATTATTGTGATGACAAGTGTATTGAGCATTGTGATGACAAAGGTCATGGAGCATTGTGATGAGAAGACCATGGATAATTGTGATGACGAGCGTCATTGGGCGTTGTGATGACAAGTGTTATACAACATTGTGATCACAAGCGTTTGGAGCATTCTGATGAGAGAGGTCATGCAGCATTTTGATTTCATTGTGATGACAATAGCAAGAAGCATTATGATGATGTTCATGGTACATTGTGATGAAAGGGTCCATGGAGTATTGAGATCAAAAGGGGCATGGAGCACTGTGATTACAGGGGTCTTGGAGCATGGTGATGACATGGGCATGGAGCATTGTGATGAGAAGTGAATGGGACATTGTGATGACATGCGTCATGGAGCTTTGTGATGACAAGGGCATGGAGCATTGTGATGACAAGGGAATGGGGCATTGTGATGACAAGGGCCATTGAGAATTTTGATGACAAGGTCGTGAAGCACTGTGATGAAAAGTGCATGGAGCTTGCTATGACAAGGGTCATGGAGCATTGCGATGACAATTGAATGGAGATTTGTGCTGACATGTGCATGTAACATTATGATGTGAAGTGTCATGGACCATTGTGATGACAAGGACGTTGAGAATTGTTATGACAATGGACATGGAGCATTGGGATAATCAGGGCATGGAGCTTTGTGATGGCAAGACCGTGGAGCATTGTGATGCGAAGACCTTGGATCATTGTGATGACGAGTGTCTTGGAGTACTGTAATGACAAGGGGCATGGAGCATTGTGAGGACAGGGGTCATTTAGCATTGTGATGACAAGTGTCATTGAGCATTCTGATGACCATCTTGTGGAGTATTGTGATAACAATGGCATGGAGCATTGTGATGGAAAGGGCATGGAGCATTGTGAGGAGAATCCACAGATAATGGTGAAGAGGAGCGTCATGGGGCGTTGTGATGACAAGTGTCATGGAACATTGTGATCACAAGGGTTTGAAGCATTGTGATGCCAGAGGTCATGGTGCATTTTGATTTCATTGTGATGACAATAGCATGAAGCATTATGATGATGGGGATGGTGCACTGTGATGCCAGGGGTCATGGAGGATTGTGAGGACAGGGGTCTAGGAGCATCGTGATGACAAGAGCATGGAGCATTGTGCTGAGAGGGCCAAGGAGCATTCTGACGACATGTGTCATGGAGCTTTGTGATGACAAGGGCATGGGGCATTGTAATTGCAGGCGTCTTGGAGCATTGAGATGCCAAGTGTCACGGAGCCTTGTGATGACAAGGCCTTGGAAGTTTGTGATGACCGAGGTCATGGATCATTGTTATGACAGGGGTAACGGAGCATTGTGATAACAAGGGCATAGAGCATTGGTCTGAGAAGTTTCATGGATTATTGTGATGAGAGTGTGCATGCAGCATTGTGATGACAAGGGCATGGAACATTGTGATACATGGGTCATGGAGGAATGTAATGACAAGGGCATGGAGCATTGTGATGAGAAGGGCATGGAACATTGTGATGACAAGCGTCATGGAGCTTTGTGATGACAGGGGCATGGAGCAATGTGATGAGAGGGTTCATTCAGCAGTGTGATGACAGTGGCATGGAGCACTGTGGTGCCAAGGGTCATGGAGATTTGTGATGACAAAGGTCATGAAGCATATTGAGGTCAAGGGCATGGTACATTGTGATGAGAAGGGCACGGAGCATTATGATGACAAAGTCATGTAGCATTTTGATGACAAAGGCATGGAGCATCGTGATGACAAGTGTCATGGAGCACTGTGATGACAGGCGTCACGGTTCATTGTGATTACAGGTTTCATGGAGCATTGGGATGACAATGGTCATGGAGAATTTTGATGAGAAGCGTCCCGGATCATTGTTTTGTCAGGGGTCATGGAGGGTTGAGATGACAGTACTCATGCAGCATTGTGAGGACAGGGGTCATGGAGCATTGTGAAGATTAGGGGCATGGAGCTTTGTGATTACAGGGGTCTTGGAGCATTGTGAAGACAAGGGCATGGATCATTGTGATGAGAATGTCATGGAGTATTGTGAAGGCAGGTGTCAAGGAGCATTGTGATGACGTATGTCAGGGTCCATTGTGATGACAATGGCATGGAGAATTATGATGACAAGGACATGGAGCATTGTGATGCCAAGGGCCATTGAGAATTTTGAAGACAATGTCGTGAAGCACTGTGATGACAAGCACATGGAGCTTACTATGAAAAGGGTCATTGAGCATTGCGATGACAATTGCATGGAGAATTGTGATGACACGATCATGTAACATTATGATGAGAAGTGTCATGGAACATAGTGATGACAGGGAAGAGGAGAATTGTGATGACAATGCACATGGAGCATTGGGATGACCAGGGCATGGAGCATTGTGACGGCAAGACCGTGGAACATTGCCATGAGAAACCATGGATAATTGTGATGACGAGTGTCTTGGAGCACTGTAATGACAAGGGGCATGTAGCATTGTGATGACAAGTGTAATGGAGCATTCTGATCACCATCTTGTGGAGTATTGTGATGACAATGGCATGGAGCATTGTGATGAAAACGGCATGGAGCCTTTTCATGACAGGTTTCAATGAGCATTCTGACGACAAGTGTCAGGGAGCATTGTGATGACAAGTTTATTGAGCATTGTGATGACAAAGGTCATGAAGCATTGTTATGACAATGGCATGGAGCATTGTGATGCAAAGTGCTATGGAGCATTGTGATCACAAGTGTTGGTAGCATTGCGATGACAGAGGTCATGGAGCACAGTGATTTCAAGTACCATGGAGCATTGTGATGACAAGTGTATGGGGCAATGTGATCCCAAGTTTCATGGAGGATTGTGATGACTAGTGCATGGAGCATTGTGATGGCAAGTTCATGTAGGATTTTCCTGACAAAGGCATGGAGCATGGTGATTACAGTGGTCATTGAGCATTGGGATAACAAGGGTATGGAGCATTGGGCTTAAAATATTCTTGGAGTATTGTGATGACAGGTTTCATGGAGCATTGTGATGAAAAGGGAAAGGAGCATTGTGATGACAAGATCCTGGAGCATTATGATGAGTAGGCCAGGAGCCTGGTGATGACAAGTCTCATGGAGCATTCTGATGAAAAGGAGCATGGAGCATTGTGATTACAGGGCTCTTGGAGCATTGTGATGACAAAGGTATGGAGCATTGTGATGAGAAGTCCATGGAGCATTCTGATGACATGTGTCATGGAGTTATGTGATGACAGGGGCATGGAGCATTGTGATTACAGGGTTCTTGGAGCCTTGCGAAGAAAAGGGCATGGATCATTGTGATGAAAAAGGCATGGAGCCATGTCATGACTGGGTTCAAGGAGCATAGTGATGACAAGGGTCTGGGAGCGTTGTGATGACAACTGTATTGAGCATTGGATGACAAAGGTCAGGAGCATTGTGATGATAAAACCATGGATAATTGTGATGACGAGCATCATAGGGCATTGTGATGACAAGTGTTATGGAACATTGTGATCACAAGGGTTTGGAGCATTGTGATGACAGAGGTCATGGAGCCTTTTGATTTCAAGAAGCGTGGAGCATCGTGATGTCAAGGGCATGAAGTAATGTAATCCCAAGTTTTATGGAGGATTGGGATGACAATGGTAAGGGAAGATTGTGAAGACTAGCGCATGGAGCATTGTGATGACAAAGTCATGTAGCATTTTGCTGACAAAGGCATGGAGCATTGTTGGGAAAATATTCATGGAGTAATGTGATGACAGGTGTCATGGGGAATTGTGGTGATAAGGGAATGGGGCACTGTGATGACAAGGTTCTGGAGCATTGTTATGAGAAGATCATTGAGCCTTGTGATGACAAATCTCATGGAGCATTCTGATGATAATGGACATGGAACACTGTGAATACAAGGTTGTTGGAGTATTGTGATGACAAGGGCATGGAGCATTGTGATGAGAAGGCCATGGAGATTTCTGATGACATGCATCATGGACTTTGTGATGACAAGGACATGGAGCATTGTGAGTGTAGTGTTCTAGGAGCCTTGTGATGACAGGGGCATGGAGCATTGTGATGACAAGGGAATGGGGCATTGTGATGACAAGGGCCATTGAGAATTTTGATGACAAGGTCATGAAGCACTGTGATGACAAGTGCATGGAGCTTGCTATGACAAGGGTCATGGAGCATTGCGATGACAATTGAATGGAGATTTGTGCTGACATGTGCATGTAACATTATGATGTGAAGTGTCATGGACCATTGTGATGACAAGGACGTTGAGAATTGTTATGACAATGGACATGGAGCATTGGGATGATCAGGGCATGGAGCTTTATGATGGCAAGACCGTGGAGCATTGTGATGCGAAGACCTTGGATAATTGTGATGACGAGTGTCTTGGAGTACTGTAATGACAAGGGGCATGGAGCATTGTGAGGACACGGGTCATTTAGCATTGTGATGACAAGTGTCATGGAGCATTCTGATGACCATCTTGTGGGGTATTGTTATGACAATGGCATGGAGCATTGTGATGGAAAGGGCATGGAGCATTGTGAAGAGAATCCACAGATAATGGTGAAGAGGAGCATCATGGGGCGTTGTGATGACAAGTGTCATGGAACATTGTGATCACAAGGGTTTGAAGCATTGTGATGCCAGAGGTCATGGTGCATTTTGATTTCATTGTGATGACAATAGCATGAAGCATTATGATGATGGGGATGTTGCACTGTGATGCCAGGGGTCATGGAGGATTGTGATGACAGGGGTCTAGGAGCATCGTGATGACAAGAGCATGCAGCATTGTGCTGAGAGGGCCAAGGAGCATTCTGACGACATGTGTCATGGAGCTTTGTGATGACAAGGGCATGGGGCATTGTAATTGCAGGCGTCTTGGAGCATTGAGATGACAAGTGTCACGGAGCCTTGTGATGACAAGGCCGTGGAACATTGTGATGTCCGTGGTCATGGAGCATTGATGTGACAGGAGTAATGGAACATTGTGATAACAAGGGCATAGAGCATTGGTCTGAGAAGTTTCATGGATTATTGTGATGAGAGTGTGCATGCAGCATTGTGATGACAAGGGCATGGAACATTGTGATACATGGGTCATGGAGGAATGTAATGACAAGGGCATGGAGCATTGTGATGAGAAGGGCATGGAACATTGTGATGACAAGCGTCATGGAGCTTTGTGATGACAGGGGCATGGAGCAATGTGATGAGAGGGTTCATGGAGCAGTGTGATGACAGTGGCATAGAGCACTGTGGTGCCAAGGGTCATGGAGATTTGTGATGACAAAGGTCATGAAGCATATTGAGGTCCAGGGCATTGTACATTGTGATGAGAAGGGCAGGGAACATTATGATGACAAGGTCATGTAGTATTTTGATGACAAAGGCATGGAGCATCGTGATGACAAGTGTCATGAGGCACTGTGATGACAGGCGTCACGGTTCATTGTGATTACAGGTTTCATGGAGCATTGGGATGACAATGGTCATGGAGAATTTTGATGAGAAGCGTCCCGGATCATTGTTTTGTCAGGGGTCATGGAGGGTTGAGATGACAGTACTCATGCAGCATTGTGAGGACAGGGGTCATGGAGCATTGTGAAGATAAGGGGCATGGAGCTTTGTGATTACAGTGGTCTTGGAGCATTGTGAAGACAAGGGCATGGATCATTGTGATGAGAATGTCATGGAGTATTGTGAAGGCAGGTGTCAAGGAGCATTGTGATGACGTATGTCAGGGTCCATTGTGACGACAATGGCATGGAGAATTATGATGACAAGGACATGGAGCATTGTGATGCCAAGGGCCATTGAGAATTTTGAAGACAATGTCGTGAAGCACTGTGATGACAAGCACATAGAGCTTGCTATGAAAAGGGTCATTGAGCATTGCGATGACAAGTGCATGGAGAATTGTGATGACACGATCATGTAACATTATGATGAGAAGTGTCATGGAACATAGTGATGACAGGGACGAGGAGAATTGTGATGACAATGCACATGGAGCATTGAGATGACCAGGGCATGGAGCATTGTAATGGCAAGACAGTGGAACATTGCCATGAGAAGACCATGGATAATAGTGATGACGAGTGTCTTGGAGCACTCTAATGACAAGGGTCATATAGCATTGTGATGACAAGTGTAATGGAGCATTCTGATCACCATCTTGTGGAGTATTGTGATGACAATGGCATGGAGCTTTGTGATAAAAACGGCATGAAGCCTTTTCATGACAGGTTTCAATGAGCATTCTGACGACAAGTGTCAGGGAGCATTGTGATGACAAGTTTATTGAGCATTGTGATGACAAAGGTCATGAAGCATTGTGATGACAATGGCATGGAGCATTGTGAGGCAAAGTGCTATGGAGCATTGTGATCACAAGTGTTGGTAGCATTGCGATGACAGAGGTCATGGAGCACAGTGATTTCAAGTACCATGGAGCATTGTGATGACAAGTGTATGGGGCAATGTGATCCCAAGTTTCATGGAGGATTGTGATGACAAGCGCATGGAGCATTGTGATGGCAAGTTCATGTAGGATTTTCCTGACAAAGGCATGGAGCATGGTGATTACAGTGGTCATTGAGCATTGGGATAACAAGGGTATGGAGCATTGGGCTTAAAATATTCTTGGAGTATTGTGATGACAGGTTTCATGGAGCATTGTGATGAAAAGGGAAAGGAGCATTGTGATGACAAGATCCTGGAGCATTATGATGAGTAGACCAGGAGCCTGGTGATGACAAGTCTCATGGAGCATTCTGATGAAAAGGGGCATGGAGCATTGTGATTACAGGGCTCTTGGAGCATTGTGATGACAAAGGTATGGAGCATTGTGATGAGAAGTCCATGGAGCATTCTGATGACATGTAGCATGGAGTTATGTGATGACAGTGGCATGGAGCATTGTGATTACAGGGTTCTTGGAGCCTTGCGAAGAAAAGGGCATGGATCATTGTGATGAAAAAGGCATGGAGCCATGTCATGACTGGGTTCAAGGAGCATAGTGATGACAAGGGTCCGGGAGCGTTGTGATGACAACTGTATTGAGCATTGGATGACAAAGGTCAGGAGCATTGTGATGATAAAACCATGGATAATTGTGATGACGAGCGTCATAGGGCATTGTGATGACAAGTGTTATGGAACATTGTGATCACAAGGGTTTGGAGCATTGTGATGACAGAGGTCATTGAGCCTTTTGATTTCAAGAAGCGTGGAGCATCGTGATGACAAGGGCATGAAGCAATGTGATCCCAAGTTTTATGGAGGATTGGGATGACAATGGTAAGGGAAGATTGTGAAGACAAGCGCATGGAGCATTGTGATGACAAAGTCATGTAGCATTTTGCTGAAAAAGGCATGGAGCATTGTGGGGAAAATATTCAGGGAGTAATGTGATGACAGGTGTCATGGGGCATTGTGGTGATAAGGGAATGAGGCACTGTGATGACAAGGTTCTGGAGCATTGTTATGAGAAGATCATTGAGCCTTGTGATGACAAATCTCATGGAGCATTCTGATGATAATGGACATGGAACACTGTGAATACAAGGTTGTTGGAGTATTGTGATGACAAGGGCATGGAGCATTGTGATGAGAAGTCCATGGATATTTCTGATGACATGCATCATGGACTTTGTGATGACAAGGGCATGGAGCATTGTGAGTGAAGTGTTCTTGGAGCCTTGTGATGACAAGGGCATGGAGCATTGTGATGACAAGGGAATGGGGCATTGTGATGACAAGGGCCATTGAGAATTTTGATGACAAGGTCGTGAAGCACTGTGATGACAAGTGCATGGAGCTTGCTATGACAAAGGTCATGGAGCATTGCGATGACAAGTGAATGGAGATTTGTGCTGACATGTGCATGTAACTTTATGATGTGAACTGTCATGGACCATTGTGATGACAAGGAGGTTGAGAATTGTTATGACAATGGACATGGAGCATTGGGATGATCAGGACATGGAGCTTTGTGATGGCAAGACCGTGGAGCATTGTGATGCGAAGACCTTGGATAATTGTGATGACGAGTGTCTTGGAGTACTCTAATGACAAGGGGCATGGAGCATTGTGAGGACAGGGGTCATTTAGCATTGTGATGACAAGTGTCATGGAGCATTCTGATGACCATCTTGTGGAGTATTGTGATGACAATGGCACGGAGCATTGTGATGGAAAGTGCATGGAGCATTGTGAAGAGAATCCACAGATAATGGTGAAGAGGAGCGTCATGGGGCGTTGTGATGACAAGTGTCATGGAACATTGTGATCACAAGGGTTTGAAGCATTGTGATGCCAGAGATCATGGTGCATTTTGATTTCATTATGATGACAATAGCATGAAGCATTATGATGATGGGGATGGTGCACTGTGATGCCAGGGGTCATGGAGGATTGTGATGACAGGGGTGTAGGAGCATCGTGATGACAAGAGCATGGAGCATTGTGCTGAGAGGGCCAAGGAGCATTCTGACGACATGTGTCATGGAGCTTTGTGATGACAAGGGCATGGGACATTGTAATTGCAGGCGTCTTGGAGCATTGAGATGACAAGTGTCACGGAGCCTTGTGATGACAAGGCCGTGGAACATTGTGATGTCCGAGGTCATGGAGCATTGATGTGACAGGGGTAATGGAACATTGTGATAACAAGGGCATAGAGCATTGGTCTGAGAAGTTTCATGGATTATTGTGATGAGAGTGTGCATGCAGCATTGTGATGACAAGGGCATGGAACATTGTGATACATGGGTCATGGAGGAATGTAATGACAAGGGCATGGAGCATTGTGATGAGAAGGGCATGGAACATTGTGATGACAAGCGTCATGGAGCTTTGTGATGACAGGGGCATGGAGCAATGTGATGAGAGTGTTCATTCAGCAGTGTGATGCCAGTGGCATGGAGCACTGTGGTGCCAAGGGTCATGGAGATTTGTGATGACAAAGGTCATGAAGCATATTGAGGTCAAGGGCATGGTACATTGTGATGAGAAGGGCACGGAGCATTATGATGACAAAGTCATGTAGCATTTTGATGACAAAGGCATGGAGCATCGTGATGACAAGTGTCATGGAGCACTGTGATGACAGGCGTCACGGTTCATTGTGATTACAGGTTTCATGGAGCATTGGGATGACAATGGTCATGGAGAATTTTGATGAGAAGCGTCCCGGATCATTGTTTTGTCAGGGGTCATGGAGGGTTGAGATGACAGTACTCATGCAGCATTGTGAGGACAGGGGTCATGGAGCATTGTGAAGATTAGGGGCATGGAGCTTTGTGATTACAGGGGTCTTGGAGCATTGTGAAGACAAGGGCATGGATCATTGTGATGAGAATGTCATGGCGTATTGTGAAGGCAGGTGTCAAGGAGCATTGTGATGACGTATGTCAGGGTCCATTGTGATGACAATGGCATGGAGAATTATGATGACAAGGACATGGAGCATTGTGATGCCAAGGGCCATTGAGAATTTTGAAGACAATGTCGTGAAGCACTGTGATGACAAGCACATGGAGCTTACTATGAAAAGGGTCATTGAGCATTGCGATGACAATTGCATGGAGAATTGTGATGACACGATCATGTAACATTATGATGAGAAGTGTCATGGAACATAGTGATGACAGGGAAGAGGAGAATTGTGATGACAATGCACATGGAGCATTGGGATGACCAGGGCATGGAGCATTGTGACGGCAAGACCGTGGAACATTGCCATGAGAAACCATGGATAATTGTGATGACGAGTGTCTTGGAGCACTGTAATGACAAGGGGCATGTAGCATTGTGATGACAAGTGTAATGGAGCATTCTGATCACCATCTTGTGGAGTATTGTGATGACAATGGCATGGAGCATTGTGATGAAAACGGCATGGAGCCTTTTCATGACAGGTTTCAATGAGCATTCTGACGACAAGTGTCAGGGAGCATTGTGATGACAAGTTTATTGAGCATTGTGATGACAAAGGTCATGAAGCATTGTTATGACAATGGCATGGAGCATTGTGATGCAAAGTGCTATGGAGCATTGTGATCACAAGTGTTGGTAGCATTGCGATGACAGAGGTCATGGAGCACAGTGATTTCAAGTACCATGGAGCATTGTGATGACAAGTGTATGGGGCAATGTGATCCCAAGTTTCATGGAGGATTGTGATGACTAGTGCATGGAGCATTGTGATGGCAAGTTCATGTAGGATTTTCCTGACAAAGGCATGGAGCATGGTGATTACAGTGGTCATTGAGCATTGCGATAACAAGGGTATGGAGCATTGGGCTTAAAATATTCTTGGAGTATTGTGATGACAGGTTTCATGGAGCATTGTGATGAAAAGGGAAAGGAGCATTGTGATGACAAGATCCTGGAGCATTATGATGAGTAGGCCAGGAGCCTGGTGATGACAAGTCTCATGGAGCATTCTGATGAAAAGGAGCATGGAGCATTGTGATTACAGGGCTCTTGGAGCATTGTGATGACAAAGGTATGGAGCATTGTGATGAGAAGTCCATGGAGCATTCTGATGACATGTGTCATGGAGTTATGTGATGACAGGGGCATGGAGCATTGTGATTACAGGGTTCTTGGAGCCTTGCGAAGAAAAGGGCATGGATCATTGTGATGAAAAAGGCATGGAGCCATGTCATGACTGGGTTCAAGGAGCATAGTGATGACAAGGGTCTGGGAGCGTTGTGATGACAACTGTATTGAGCATTGGATGACAAAGGTCAGGAGCATTGTGATGATAAAACCATGGATAATTGTGATGACGAGCATCATAGGGCATTGTGATGACAAGTGTTATGGAACATTGTGATCACAAGGGTTTGGAGCATTGTGATGACAGAGGTCATGGAGCCTTTTGATTTCAAGAAGCGTGGAGCATCGTGATGTCAAGGGCATGAAGTAATGTAATCCCAAGTTTTATGGAGGATTGGGATGACAATGGTAAGGGAAGATTGTGAAGACTAGCGCATGGAGCATTGTGATGACAAAGTCATGTAGCATTTTGCTGACAAAGGCATGGAGCATTGTTGGGAAAATATTCATGGAGTAATGTGATGACAGGTGTCATGGGGAATTGTGGTGATAAGGGAATGGGGCACTGTGATGACAAGGTTCTGGAGCATTGTTATGAGAAGATCATTGAGCCTTGTGATGACAAATCTCATGGAGCATTCTGATGATAATGGACATGGAACACTGTGAATACAAGGTTGTTGGAGTATTGTGATGACAAGGGCATGGAGCATTGTGATGAGAAGGCCATGGAGATTTCTGATGACATGCATCATGGACTTTGTGATGACAAGGACATGGAGCATTGTGAGTGTAGTGTTCTTGGAGCCTTGTGATGACAGGGGCATGGAGCATTGTGATGACAAGGGAATGGGGCATTGTGATGACAAGGGCTATTGAGAATTTTGATGACAAGGTCATGAAGCACTGTGATGACAAGTGCATGGAGCTTGCTATGACAAGGGTCATGGAGCATTGCGATGACAATTGAATGGAGATTTGTGCTGACATGTGCATGTAACATTATGATGTGAAGTGTCATGGACCATTGTGATGACAAGGACGTTGAGAATTGTTATGACAATGGACATGGAGCATTGGGATGATCAGGGCATGGAGCTTTATGATGGCAAGACCGTGGAGCATTGTGATGCGAAGACCTTGGATAATTGTGATGACGAGTGTCTTGGAGTACTGTAATGACAAGGGGCATGGAGCATTGTGAGGACACAGGTCATTTAGCATTGTGATGACAAGTGTCATGGAGCATTCTGATGACCATCTTGTGGGGTATTGTGATGACAATGGCATGGAGCATTGTGATGGAAAGGGCATGGAGCATTGTGAAGAGAATCCACAGATAATGGTGAAGAGGAGCGTCATGGGGCGTTGTGATGACAAGTGTCATGGAACATTGTGATCACAAGGGTTTGAAGCATTGTGATGCCAGAGGTCATGGTGCATTTTGATTTCATTGTGATGACAATAGCATGAAGCATTATGATGATGGGGATGTTGCACTGTGATGCCAGGGGTCATGGAGGATTGTGATGACAGGGGTCTAGGAGCATCGTGATGACAAGAGCATGCAGCATTGTGCTGAGAGGGCCAAGGAGCATTCTGACGACATGTGTCATGGAGCTTTGTGATGACAAGGGCATGGGGCATTGTAATTGCAGGCGTCTTGGAGCATTGAGATGACAAGTGTCACGGAGCCTTGTGATGACAAGGCCGTGGAACATTGTGATGTCCGAGGTCATGGAGCATTGATGTGACAGGAGTAATGGAACATTGTGATAACAAGGGCATAGAGCATTGGTCTGAGAAGTTTCATGGATTATTGTGATGAGAGTGTGCATGCAGCATTGTGATGACAAGGGCATGGAACATTGTGATACATGGGTCATGGAGGAATGTAATGACAAGGGCATGGAGCATTGTGATGAGAAGGGCATGGAACATTGTGATGACAAGCGTCATGGAGCTTTGTGATGACAGGGGCATGGAGCAATGTGATGAGAGGGTTCATGGAGCAGTGTGATGACAGTGGCATAGAGCACTGTGGTGCCAAGGGTCATGGAGATTTGTGATGACAAAGGTCATGAAGCATATTGAGGTCCAGGGCATTGTACATTGTGATGAGAAGGGCAGGGAACATTATGATGACAAGGTCATGTAGTATTTTGATGACAAAGGCATGGAGCATCGTGATGACAAGTGTCATGGAGCACTGTGATGACAGGCGTTACAGTTCATTGTGATTACAGGTTTCATGGAGCATTGGGATGACAATGGTCATGGAGAATTTTTATGAGAAGCGTCCGGGATCATTGTTTTGTCAGGGGTCATGGAGGGTTGAGATGACAGTACTCATGCAGCATTGTGAGGACAGGGGTCATGGAGCATTGTGAAGATAAGGGGCATGGAGCTTTGTGATTACAGGGGTCTTGGAGCATTGTGAAGACAAGGGCATGGATCATTGTGATGAGAATGTCATGGAGTATTGTGAAGGCAGGTGTCAAGGAGCATTGTGATGACGTATGTCAGGGTCCATTGTGACGACAATGGCATGGAGAATTATGATGACAAGGACATGGAGCATTGTGATGCCAAGGGCCATTGAGAATTTTGAAGACAATGTCGTGAAGCACTGTGATGACAAGCACATAGAGCTTGCTATGAAAAGGGTCATTGAGCATTGCGATGACAAGTGCATGGAGAATTGTGATGACACGATCATGTAACATTATGATGAGAAGTGTCATGGAACATAGTGATGACAGGGACGAGGAGAATTGTGATGACAATGCACATGGAGCATTGAGATGACCAGGGCATGGAGCATTGTAATGGCAAGACAGTGGAACATTGCCATGAGAAGACCATGGATAATAGTGATGACGAGTGTCTTGGAGCACTCTAATGACAAGGGGCATGTAGCATTGTGATGACAAGTGTAATGGAGCATTCTGATCACCATCTTGTGGAGTATTGTGATGACAATGGCATGGAGCTTTGTGATAAAAACGGCATGAAGCCTTTTCATGACAGGTTTCACTGAGCATTCTGACGACAAGTGTCAGGGAGCATTGTGATGACAAGTTTATTGAGCATTGTGATGACAAAGGTCATGAAGCATTGTGATGACAATGGCATGGAGCATTGTGAGGCAAAGTGCTATGGAGCATTGTGATCACAAGTGTTGGTAGCATTGCGATGACAGAGGTCATGGAGCACAGTGATTTCAAGTACCATGGAGCATTGTGATGACAAGTGTATGGGGCAATGTGATCCCAAGTTTCATGGAGGATTGTGATGACAAGCGCATGGAGCATTGTGATGGCAAGTTCATGTAGGATTTTCCTGACAAAGGCATGGAGCATGGTGATTACAGTGGTCATTGAGCATTGGGATAACAAGGGTATGGAGCATTGGGCTTAAAATATTCTTGGAGTATTGTGATGACAGGTTTCATGGAGCATTGTGATGAAAAGGGAAAGGAGCATTGTGATGACAAGATCCTGGAGCATTATGATGAGTAGACCAGGAGCCTGGTGATGACAAGTCTCATGGAGCATTCTGATGAAAAGGGGCATGGAGCATTGTGATTACAGGGCTCTTGGAGCATTGTGATGACAAAGGAATGGAGCATTGTGATGAGAAGTCCATGGAGCATTCTGATGACATGTAGCATGGAGTTATGTGATGACAGTGGCATGGAGCATTGTGATTACAGGGTTCTTGGAGCCTTGCGAAGAAAAGGGCATGGATCATTGTGATGAAAAAGGCATGGAGCCATGTCATGACTGGGTTCAAGGAGCATAGTGATGACAAGGGTCCGGGAGCGTTGTGATGACAACTGTATTGAGCATTGGATGACAAAGGTCAGGAGCATTGTGATGATAAAACCATGGATAATTGTGATGACGAGCGTCATAGGGCATTGTGATGACAAGTGTTATGGAACATTGTGATCACAAGGGTTTGGAGCATTGTGATGACAGAGGTCATTGAGCCTTTTGATTTCAAGAAGCGTGGAGCATCGTGATGACAAGGGCATGAAGCAATGTGATCCCAAGTTTTATGGAGGATTGGGATGACAATGGTAAGGGAAGATTGTGAAGACAAGCGCATGGAGCATTGTGATGACAAAGTCATGTAGCATTTTGCTGAAAAAGGCATGGAGCATTGTGGGGAAAATATTCAGGGAGTAATGTGATGACAGGTGTCATGGGGCATTGTGGTGATAAGGGAATGAGGCACTGTGATGACAAGGTTCTGGAGCATTGTTATGAGAAGATCATTGAGCCTTGTGATGACAAATCTCATGGAGCATTCTGATGATAATGGACATGGAACACTGTGAATACAAGGTTGTTGGAGTATTGTGATGACAAGGGCATGGAGCATTGTGATGAGAAGGCCATGGATATTTCTGATGACATGCATCATGGACTTTGTGATGACAAGGGCATGGAGCATTGTGAGTGAAGTGTTCTTGGAGCCTTGTGATGACAAGGGCATGGAGCATTGTGATGACAAGGGAATGGGGCATTGTGATGACAAGGGCCATTGAGAATTTTGATGACAAGGTCGTGAAGCACTGTGATGACAAGTGCATGGAGCTTGCTATGACAAAGGTCATGGAGCATTGCGATGACAAGTGAATGGAGAATTGTGCTGACATGTGCATGTAACTTTATGATGTGAACTGTCATGAACCATTGTGATGACAAGGAGGTTGAGAATTGTTATGACAATGGACATGGAGCATTGGGATGATCAGGACATGGAGCTTTGTGATGGCAAGACCGTGGAGCATTGTGATGCGAAGACCTTGGATAATTGTGATGACGAGTGTCTTGGAGTACTCTAATGACAAGGGGCATGGAGCATTGTGAGGACAGGGGACATTTAGCATTGTGATGACAAGTGTCATGGAGCATTCTGATGACCATCTTGTGGAGTATTGTGATGACAATGGCACGGAGCATTGTGATGGAAAGTGCATGGAGCATTGTGAAGAGAATCCACAGATAATGGTGAAGAGGAGCGTCATGGGGCGTTGTGATGACAAGTGTCATGGAACATTGTGATCACAAGGGTTTGAAGCATTGTGATGCCAGAGATCATGGTGCATTTTGATTTCATTATGATGACAATAGCATGAAGCATTATGATGATGGGGATGGTGCACTGTGATGCCAGGGGTCATGGAGGATTGTGATGACAGGGGTCTAGGAGCATCGTGATGACAAGAGCATGGAGCATTGTGCTGAGAGGGCCAAGGAGCATTCTGACGACATGTGTCATGGAGCTTTGTGATGACAAGGGCATGGGACATTGTAATTGCAGGCGTCTTGGAGCATTGAGATGACAAGTGTCACGGAGCCTTGTGATGACAAGGCCGTGGAACATTGTGAAGACCGAGGTCATGGAGCATTGATGTGACAGGGGTAATGTAACATTGTGATAACAAGGGCATAGAACATTGGTCTGAGAAGTTTCATGGATTATTGTGATGAGAGTGTGCATGCAGCATTGTGATGACAAGGGCATGGAACATTGTGATACATGGGTCATGGAGGAATGTAATGACAAGGGCATGGATCATTGTGATGAGAAGGGCTTGGAACATTGTGATGACAAGCGTCATGGAGCTTTGTGATGACACGGGCATGGAGAAATGTGATGAGAGGGTTCATGGAGCTGTGTGATGACAGTGGCATAGAGCACTGTGGTGCCAAGGGTCATGGAGATTTGTAATGACAAAGGTCATGAAGCATATTGAGGTCAAGGGCATTGTACATTGTGATGAGAAGGGCAGGGAACATTATGATGACAAGGTCATGTAGCATTTTGATGATAAAGGCATGGAGCATCGTGATGACAAGTGTCATGGAGCACTGTGATGACAGGCGTTACAGTTCATTGTGATTACAGGTTTCATGGAGCATTGGGATGACAATGGTCATGGAGAATTTTGATGAGAAGCGTCCCGGATCATTGTTTTGTCAGGGGTCATGGAGGGTTGAGATGACAGTACTCATGCAGCATTGTGAGGACAGGGGTCATGGAGCATTGTGAAGATAAGGGGCATGGAGCTTTGTGATTACAGGGGTCTTGGAGCATTGTGAAGACAAGGGCATGGATCATTATGATGAGAATGTCATGGAGTATTGTGAAGGCAGGTGTCAAGGAGCATTGTGATGACGTATGTCAGGGTCCATTGTGATGACAATGGCATGGAGCATTGTGATGACAAGGACATGGAGCATTGTGATGCCAAGGGCCATTGAGAATTTTGAATACAATGTCGTGAAGCACTGTGATGACAAGCACATGGAGCTTACTATGAAAAGGGTCATTGAGCATTGCGATGACAATTGCATGGAGAATTGTGATGAAACGATCATGTAACATTATGATGAGAAGTGTCATGGAACATAGTGATGACAGGGACGAGGAGAATTTTGATGACAATGCACATGGAGCATTGGGATGACCAGGACATGGAGCATTGTGCTGGCAAGACTGTGGAGCATTGCGATGAGAAGTCCATGGATAATTGTGATGACGAGTGTCTTGGAGCACTGTAATGACAAGGGGCATGTAGCATTGTGATGACAAGTGTAATGGAGCATTCTGATCACCATCTTGTGGAGTATTGTGATGACAATGGCATGGAGCTTTGTGATAAAAATGGCATGGAGCCTTTTCATGACAGGTTTCAATGAGCATTCTGACGACAAGTGTCAGGGAGCATTGTGATGACAAGTTTATTGAGCATTGTGATGACAAAGGTCATGAAGCATTGTTATGACAATGGCATAGAGCATTGTGATGCAAAGTGCTATGGAGCATTGTGATCACAAGTGTTGGTAGCATTGCGATGACAGAGGTCATGGAGCACAGTGATTTCAAGTACCATGGAGCATTGTGATGACAAGTGTATGGGGCAATGTGATCCCAAGTTTCATGGAGGATTGTGATGACAAGCGCATGGAGCATTGTGATGGCAAGTTCATGTAGGATTTTCCTGACAAAGGTATGGAGCATGGTGATTACAGTGGTCATTGAGCATTGGGATAACAAGGGTATGGAGCATTGGGCTTAAAATATTCTTGGAGTATTGTGATGACAGGTTTCATGGAGCATTGTGATGAAAAGCAAAGGAGCATTGTGATGACAAGATCCTGGAGCATTATGATGAGTAGACCAGGAGCCTAGTGATGACAAGTCTCATGGTGCATTCTGATGAAAAGGAGCATGGAGCATTGTGATTACAGGGCTCTTGGAGCATTGTGATGACAAAGGTATGGAGCATTGTGAAGAGAAGTCCATGGAGCATTCTGATGACATGTGTCATGGAGTTATGTGATGACAGGGGCATGGAGCATTGTGATTACAGGGTTCTTGGAGCCTTGCGAAGAAAAGGGCATGGATCATTGTGATGAAAAAGGCATGGAGCCATGTCATGACTGGGTTCAAGGAGCATAGTGATGACAAGGGTCCGGGAGCGTTGTGATGACAACTGTATTGAGCATTGGATGACAAAGGTCAGGAGCATTGTGATGATAAAACCATGGATAATTGTGATGACGAGCGTCATAGGGCATTGTGATGACAAGTGTTATGGAACATTGTGATCACAAGGGTTTGGAGCATTGTGATGACAGAGGTCATGGAGCCTTTTGATTTCAAGAAGCGTGGAGCATCGTGATGACAAGGGCATGAAGCAATGTGATCCCAAGTTTTATGGAGGATTGGGATGACAATGGTAAGGGAAGATTGTGAAGACAAGCGCATGGAGCATTGTGATGACAAAGTCATGTAGCATTTTGCTGAAAAAGGCATGGAGCATTGTGGGGAAAATATTCATGGAGTAATGTGATGACAGGTGTCATGGGGCATTGTGGTGATAAGGGAATGGGGCACTGTGATGACAAGGTTCTGGAGCATCGTTATGAGAAGATCATTGAGCCTTGTGATGACAAATCTCATGGAGCATTGTGATGATAATGGACATGGAACACTATGAATACAATGTTGTTGGAGTATTGTGATGACAAGGGCATGGAGCATTGTGTTGAGAAGGCCATGGAGATTTCTGATGACATGCATCATGGACTTTGTGATGACAAGGGCATGGAGCATTGTGAGTGCAGTGTTCTTGGAGCCTTATGATGAAAAGGGCATGGATCATTGTGATGAAAAAGGCATGGAGCCATGTCATGACAGGCTTCAAGGAACATACTGATGTCAAGTGTCAGGGAGCATTGTGATGACAAGTGTATTGAGCATTGTGATGACAAAGGTCATGGAGCATTGTGATGAGAAGACCATGGATAATTGTGATGACGAGCGTCATTGGGCGTTGTGATGACAAGTGTTATAGAACATTGTGATCACTAGCGTTTGGAGCATTCTGATGAGAGAGGTCATGGAGCATTTTGATTTCATTGTGATGACAATAGCAAGAAGCATTATGATGATGTTCATGGTGCATTGTGATGATAGGGACCATTGAGTATTGAGATGAAAAGGGGCATGGAGCATTGTGATTACAGGGGTCTTGGAGCATGGTGATGACATGGGCATGGAGCATTGTGATGAGAAGGCCATGGAGGATTCTGATGACATGCGTCATGGAGCTTTGTGATGACAAGGGCATGGAGCATTGTGATGACAAGGGAATGGGGCATTGTGATGACAAGGGCCATTGAGAATTTTGATGACAAGGTCGTGAAGCACTGTGATGACAAGTGCATGGAGCTTGCTATGACAAGGGTCATGGAGCATTGCGATGACAAGTGAATGGAGAATTGTGCTGACATGTGCATGTAACTTTATGATGTGAAGTGTCATGGACCATTGTGATGACAAGGACGTTGAGAATTGTTATGACAATGGACATGGAGCATTGGGATGATCAGGGCATGGAGCTTTGTGATGGCAAGACCGTGGAGCATTGTGATGCAAAGACCTTGGATAATTGTGATGACGAGTGTCTTGGAGTACTGTAATGACAAGGGGCATGGAGCATTGTGAGGACAGGGTTCATTTAGCATTGTGATGACAAGTGTCATGGAGCATTGTGATGACCATCTTGTGGAGTATTGTGATGACAATGGCATGGAGCATTGTGATGGAAAGGGCATGGAGCATTGTGAAGAGAATCCACAGATAATGGTGAAGAGGAGCGTCATGGGGCGTTGTGATGACAAGTGTCATGGAACATTGTGATCACAAGGGTTTGAAGCATTGTGATGCCAGAGGTCTTGGTGCATTTTGATTTCATTGTGATGACGATAGCATGAAGCATTATGATGATGGGGATGGTGCACTGTGACTCCAGGGGTCATGGAGGATTGTGATGAAAGGGGTCTAGGAGCATCGTGATGAAAAGAGCATGGAGCATTGTGCTGAGAGGGCCAAGGAGCATTCTGACGACATGTGTCATGGAGCTTTGTGATGACAAGGGCATGGGGCATTGTAATTTCAGGCGTCTTGGAGCATTGAGATGACAAGTGTCACGGAGCCTTGTGATGACAAGGCCGTGGAACATTGTGATGTCCGAGGTCATGGAGCATTGATATGACAGGGTTAATGGAACATTGTGATAACAAGGGCATAGAGCATTGGTCTGAGAAGTTTCATGGATTATTGTGATGAGAGTGTGCATGCAGCATTGTGATGACAAGGGCATGGAACATTGTGATACATGGGTCATGGAGGAATGTAATGACAAGGGCATGGAGCATTGTGATGAGAAGGGCATGGAACATTGTGATGACAAGCGTCATGGAGCTTTGTGATGACAGGGGCATGGAGCAATTTGATGAGAGGGTTCATGGAGCAGTGTGATGACAGTGGCATGGAGCACTGTGGTGCCAAGGGTCATGGAGATTTGTGATGACAAAGGTCATGAAGCATATTGAGGTCAAGGGCATTGTACATTGTGATGAGAAGGGCAGGGAACATTATGATGACAAGGTCATGTAGCATTTTGATGACAAAGTCATGGAGCATCGTGATGACAAGTGTCATGGAGCACTGTGATGACAGGCCTCACGGTTCATTGTGATTTCAGGTTTCATGGAGCATTGGGATGACAATGGTCATGGAGAATTTTGATGAGAAGCGTCCCGGATCATTGTTTTGTCAGGGGTCATGGAGGGTTAAGATGACAGTACTCATGCAGCATTGTGAGGACAGGGGTCATGGAGCATTGTGAAGATAAGGGGCATGGAGCTTTGTGATTACAGGGGTCTTGGAGCATTGTGAAGACCAGGGCATGGATCATTGTGATGAGAATGTCATGGAGTATTGTGAAGGCAGGTGTCAAGGAGCATTGTGATGACGTATGTCAGGGTCCATCGTGATGACAATGGCATGGAGAATTATGATGACAAGGACATGGAGCATTGTGATGCCAAGGGCCATTGAGAATTTTGAAGACAATGTCGTGAAGCACTGTGATGACAAGCACATGGAGCTTACTATGAAAAGGGTCATTGAGCATTGCGATGAAAATTGCATGGAGAATTGTGATGACACGATCATGTAACATTATGATGAGAAGTGTCATGGAACATAGTGATGAGAGGGACGAGGAGAATTGTGATGACAATGCACATGGAACATTGGGATGACCAGGGCATGGAGCATTGTGATGGCAAGACCGTGGAGCATTGTGATGAGAAGACCATGGATAATTGTGATGACGAGTGTCTTGGAGCACTGTAATGACAAGGGACATGTAGCATTGTGATGACAAGTGTAATGGAGCATTCTGATCACCATCTTGTGGAGTATTGTGATGACAATGGCATGGAGCATTGTGATGAAAAGTGCATGGAGCATTGTTATGAAAACGGCATGGAGCCTTTTCATGACATGTTTCAATGAGCATTCTGACAACAAGTGTCAGGGAGCATTGTGATGACAAGTTTATTGAGCATTGTGATGACCAAGGTCATGAAGCATTGTGATGACAATGGCATGGAGCATTGTGATGCAAAGTGCTATGGAGCATTGTGATCACAAGTTTTGGTAGCATTGTGATGACAGAGGTTATGGAGCACAGTGATTTCAAGGATCATGGAGCATTGTGATGACAAGTGTATGGGGCAATGTGATCCCAAGTTTCATGGAGGATTGTGATGACAAGCGCATGGAGCATTGTGATGGCAAGTTCATGTAGGATTTTCCTGACAAAGGCATGGAGCATGGTGATTACAGTGGTCATTGAGCATTGGGATAACAAGGGTATGGAGAATTGGGCTTAAAATATTCATGGAGTATTGTGATGACAGGTTTCATGGAGCATATTGATGAAAAGGGAAAGGAGCATTGTGATGACAAGATCCTGGAGCATTATGATGAGTAGACCAGGAGCCTGGTGATGACAAGTCTCATGGAGCATTCTGATGAAAAGGGGCATGGAGCAGTGTGATTGCAGGGCTCTTGGAGCATTGTGATGACAAAGGCATGGAGCATTGTGATGAGAAGTCCATGGAGCATTCTGATGACATGTGTCATGGAGTTTTGTGATGACAGGGGCATGGAGCATTGTGATTACAGGGTTCTTGGAGCCTTGTGATGAAAAGGGCATGGATCATTGTGATGAAAAAGGCATGGAGCCATGTCATGACTGGGTTCAAGGAGCATAGTGATGACAAGGGTCCGGGAGCGTTGTGATGACAACTGTATTGAGCATTGGATGACAAAGGTCAGGAGCATTGTGATGATAAAACCATGGATAATTGTGATGACGAGCGTCATAGGGCATTGTGATGACAAGTGATATGGAACATTGTGATCAGAAGGGTTTGGAGCATTTTGATGACAGAGGTCATGGAGCCTTTTGATTTCAAGAAGCGTGGAGCATCGTGATGACCAGGGCATGAAGCAATGTGATCCCAAGTTTTATGGAGGATTGGGATGACAACGGTAAGGGAAGATTGTGAGGCCAAGCGCATGGAGCATAGTGATGACAAAGTCATGGAGCATTTTGCTGACAAAGGCATGGAGCATTGTGGGGAAAATATTCAGGGAGTCATGTGATGACAGGTGTCATAGATTATTGTGGTGATAAGGGAATGGAGCACTGTGATGACAAGGTTCTGGAGCATTGTTATGAGAAGACCATTGAGCCTTGTGATGACAAATCTCATGGAGCATTCTGATGATAATGGACATGGAACACTGTGATTACATGGGTCTTGGAGTATTGTGATGACAAGGGCATGGAGCATTGTGATGAGAAGCCCATGTAGCGTTCTGATGATATGCATCATGTACTTTGTGATGACAAGGGCATGGAGCATTGTGAGTGCAGTGTTCTTGGAGCGTTGTGATGAAAAGGGCATGGATCATTGTGATGAAAAAGGCATGGAGCCAAGTCATGACAGGCTTCAAGGAGCATACTGATGTCAAGAGTCAGGGAGCATTGTGATGACAAGTGTATTGAGCATTGTGATGACAAAGGTCATGGAGCATTGTGATGAGAAGACCATGGATAATTGTGATGACGAGCGTCATTGGGCGTTGTGATGACAAGTGTTATAGAACATTGTGATCACAAGCGTTGGGAGCAGTCTGATGAGAGAGGTTATGGAGCATTTTGATTTCATTGTGATGACAATAGCAAGAAGCCTTATGATGATGTTCATTGTGCATTGTGATGAAAGGGTGCATGGAGTATTGAGATGAAAAGGGGCATGGAGCATTTTGATTACAGGGGTCTTGGAGCATGTTGATGACATGGGCATGGAGCATTGTGATGACAAGGGCATGGAGCATTGTGATGACAAGGGCCATTGAGAATTTTGATGACAAGGTCGTGAAGCACTGTGATGACAAGTGCATGGAGCTTGCTATGACAAGGATCATGGAGCATTGCGATGAAAATTAAATGGAGAATTGTGCTGACATGTGCATGTAACATTATGATGTGAAGTGTCATGGACCATTGTGATGACAAGGACGTTGAGAATTGTTATGACAATGGACATGGAGCATTGGGATGATCAGGGCATGGAGCTTTGTGATGGCAAGACGGTGGAGCATTGTGATGCGAAGACCTTGGATCATTGTGATGACGAGTGTCATGGAGTACTGTAATGACAAGGGGCATGGAGCATTGTGAGGACAGGGGTCATTTAGCATTGTGATGACAAGTGTCATGGAGCATTCTGATGACCATCTTGTGGGGTATTGTGATGACAATTGCATGGAGCATTGTGAGGGAAAGGGCATGGAGCATTGTGAAGAGAAGTCCACAGATAATGGTGAAGAGGAGCGTCATGGGGCGTTGTGATGACAAGTGTCATGGAACATTGTGATCACAAGGGTTTGAAGCATTGTGATGCCAGAGGTCATGGTGCATTTTGATTTCATTATGATGACAATAGCATGAAGCATTATAATGATGGGGATGGTGCACTGTGATGCCAGGGGTCATGGAGGATTGTGATGACAGGGGTCTAGGAGCATCGTGATGACATGAGCATGGATCATTGTGCTGAGAGGGCCAAGGAGCATTCTGACGACATGTGTCATGGAGCTTTGTGATGACAAGGGCTTGGGGCATTGTAATTGCAGGCGTCTTGGAGCATTGAGATGACAAGTGTCACGGAGCCTTGTGATGACAGGGCCGTGGAACTTTGTGATGACCGAGGTCATGGAGCATTGTTATGACAGGGGTAATGGAGCATTGTGATAACAAGGGCTTAGAGCATTGGTCAGAGAAGTTTCATGGATTATTGTGATGAGAGTGTGCATGCAGCATTGTGATGACAAGGGCATGGAATATTGTGATACATGGGTCATGTAGGAATGTAATGACAAGGACATAGAGCATTGTGATGAGAAGGGCATGGAACATTGTGATGACAAGCGTCATGGAGCTTTGTGATGACAGGGGCATGGAGCAATGTGATGAGAGGGTTCATGGAGCAGTGTGATGACAGTGGCATGGAGCACTGTGGTGCCAAGGGTCATGGAGATTTGTGATGACAAAGGTCATGAAGCATATTGAGGTCAAGGGCATGGTACATTGTGATGAGAAGGGCAGGGAGCATTATGATGACAAGGTCATGTAGCATTTTGATGACAAAGGCATGGAGCATCGTGATGACAAGTGTCATGGAGCACTGTAATGACAGGCGTTACAGTTCATTGTGATTACAGGTTTCATGGAGCATTGGGATGACAATGGTCATGGAGAATTTTGATGAGAAGCGTCCCAGATCATTGTTTTTTCAGGGGTCATGGAGGGTTGAGATGACAGTACTCATGCAGCATTGTGAGGACAGGGGTCATGGAACATTGTGATGATAAGGGGCATGGAGCTTTGTGATTACAGGGTTCTTGGAGCATTGTGAAGACAAGGGCATGGATCATTGTGATGACAATGTCATGGAGTATTGTGAAGGCAGGTGTCAAGAAGCATTGTGATGACGTATGTCAGGGTCCATTGTGATGACAATGGCATGGAGCATTGTGATGACAAGGACATGGAGCATTGTGATGCCAAGGGCCATTGAGAATTTTGAAGACAATGTCGTGAAGCACTGTGATGAAAAGCACATGGAGCTTGCTATGAAAAGGGTCATTGAGCATTGTAATGACAAGTGCATGGAGAATAGTGATGACACGATCATGTAACATTATGATGAGAAGTGTCATGGAACATAGTGATGACAGGGACGAGGAGAATTGTGATGACAATGCACATGGAGCATTGGGATGACCAGGGCATGGAGCATTGTGCTGGCAAGACCGTGGAGCATTGCGATGAGAAGACCATGGATAATTGTGATGACGAGTGTCTTGGAGCACTGTAATGACAAGGGACATGTAGCATTGTGATGACAAGTGTAATGGAGCATTCTGATCACCATCTTGTGGAGTATTGTGATGACAATGGCATGGAACATTGTGATGAAAAGGGCATGGAGCATTGTGATGAAAACGGCATGGAGCCTTTTCATGACAGGTTTCAATGAGCATTCTGACGACAAGTGTCAGGGAGCATTGTGATGACAAGTTTATTGAGCATGGTGATGCCAAAGTCATGAAGCATTGTGATGACAATGGCATGGAGCATTGTGATGCAAAGTGCTATGGAGCATTGTGATCACAAGTGTTTGTAGCATTGTGATGACAAAGGTCATTGAGCACAGTGATTTCAAGGACCATGGAGCATTGTGATGACAAGTGTATGGGGCAATGTGATCCCAAGTTTCATGGAGGATTGTGACGACAAGCGCATGGAGCATTGTGATGGCAGGTTCATGTAGGATTTTCCTGACAAAGGCATGGAGCATGGTGATTACAGTGGTCATTGAGCATTGGGATAACAAGGGTATGGAACATTGGGCTTAAAATATTCTTGGAGTATTGTGATGACAGGTTTCATGGAGCATTGTGATGAAAAGGGAAAGGAGCATTGTGATGACAAGATCCTGGAGCATTATGATGAGTAGACCAGGAGCCTGGTGATGACAAGTCTCATGGAGCACTCTGATGAAAAGGGGCATGGAGCATTGTGATTACAGGGCTCTTGGAGCATTGTGATGACAATGGCATGGAGCATTGTGATGAGAAGTCCATGGAGCATTCTGATGACATGTGTCATGGAGTTATGTGATGACAGGGACATGGAGCATTGTGATTACAGGGTTCTTGGAGCCTTGCGAAGAAAAGGGCATGGATCATTGTGATGAAAAAGGCATGGAGCCATGTCATGACTGGGTTCAAGGAGCATAGTGATGACAAGGGTCCGGGAGCGTTGTGATGACAACTGTATTGAGCATTGGATGACAAAGGTCAGGAGCATTGTGATGATAAAACCATGGATAATTGTGATGACGAGCGTCATAGGGCATTGTGATGACAAGTGTTATGGAACATTGTGATCACAAGGGTTTGGAGCATGGTGATGACAGAGGTCATGGAGCCTTTTGATTTCAAGACGTGGAGCATTGTGATGACAAGGGCATGAAGCAATGTGATCCCATGTTTTATGGAGGATTGGGATGAATATGGTAAGGGAAGATTGTGAAGACAAGCGCATGGAGCATTGTGATGACAAGTCATGTAGCATTTTGCTGACAAAGGCATGGAGCATTGTGGGGAAAATATTCATGGAGTAATGTGATGACAGGTGTCATGGGGCATTGTGGTGATAAGGGAATGGAACACTGTGATGACAAGGTTCTGGAGCATTGTTATGAGAAGATCATGGAGCCTTGTGATGACAAATCTCATGGAGCATTCTGATGATAATGGACATGGAACACTGTGATTACAAGGTTCTTGGAGTATTGTGATGACAAGGGCATGGAGCATTGTGATGAGAAGCCCATGGAGCTTTCTGATGACATGCATCATGGACTTTGTGATGAAAAGGGCATGGAGCCTTGTGATGAAAAAGGCATGGAGCCTTGTCATGACAGGCTTCAAGGAGCATACTGACGTCAAGTGTCAGGGAGCATTGTGATGACAAGTGTATTGAGCATTGTGATGACAAAGGTCATGGAGCATTGTGATGAGAAGACCATGGATAATTGTGATGACGAGCATCATTGGGCGTTGTGATGACAAGTGTTATAGAACATTGTGATCACAAGCGTTTGGAGCATTCTGATGAGAGAGGTCATGCAGCATTTTGATTTCATTGTGATGACAATAGCAAGAAGCATTATGATGATGTTCATGGTGCATTGTGATGAAAGGGTCCATGGAGTATTGAGATGAAAAGGGGCATGGAGCACTGTGATTACAGGGGTCTTGGAGCATGGTGATGACATGGGCATGGAGCATTGTGATGAGAAGTGAATGGGACATTGTGATGACATGCGTCATGGAGCTTTGTGATGACAAGGGCATGGAGCATTGTGATGACAAGGGAATGGGGCATTGTGATGACAAGGGCCATTGAGAATTTTGATGACAAGGTCGTGAAGCACTGTGATGAAAAGTGCATGGAGCTTGCTATGACAAGGGTCATGGAGCATTGCGATGACAATTGAATGGAGATTTGTGCTGACATGTGCATGTAACATTATGATGTGAAGTGTCATGGACCATTGTGATGACAAGGACGTTGAGAATTGTTATGACAATGGACATGGAGCATTGGGATAATCAGGGCATGGAGCTTTGTGATGGCAAGACCGTGGAGCATTGTGATGCGAAGACCTTGGATCATTGTGATGAAGAGTGTCTTGGAGTACTGTAATGACAAGGGGCATGGAGCATTGTGAGGACAGGGGTCATTTAGCATTGTGATGACAAGTGGCATGGAGCATTCTGATGACCATCTTGTGGAGTATTGTGATGACAATGGCATGGAGCATTGTGATGGAAAGGGCATGGAGCATTGTGAAGAGAATCCACTGATAATGGTGAAGAGGAGCGTCATGGGGCGTTGTGATGACAAGTGTCATGGAACATTGTGATCACAAGGGTTTGAAGCATTGTGATGCCAGAGGTCATGGTGCATTTTGATTTCATTGTGATGACAATAGCATGAAGCATTATGATGATGGGGATGGTGCACTGTGATGCCAGGGGTCATGGAGGATTGTGATGACAGGGGTCTAGGAGCATCGTGATGACAAGAGCATGGAGCATTGTGCTGAGAGGGCCAAGGAGCATTCTGACGACATGTGTCATGGAGCTTTGTGATGACAAGGGCATGGGGCATTGTAATTGCAGGCGTCTTGGAGCATTGAGATGACAAGTGTCACGGAGCCTTGTGATGACACGGCCGTGGAACATTGTGATGTCCGAGGTCATGGAGCATTGATATGACAGGGTTAATGGAACATTGTGATAACAAGGGCATAGAGCATTGGTCTGAGAAGTTTCATGGATTATTGTGATGAGAGTGTGCATGCAGCATTGTGATGACAAGGGCATGGAACATTGTGATACATGGGTCATGGAGGAATGTAATGACAAGGGCATGGAGCATTGTGATGAGAAGGGCATGGAACATT
This sequence comes from Mesoplodon densirostris, assembly GCF_025265405.1. Taxonomy (NCBI): domain Eukaryota; kingdom Metazoa; phylum Chordata; class Mammalia; order Artiodactyla; family Ziphiidae; genus Mesoplodon; species Mesoplodon densirostris. Next base: position 8,289,045 of record NC_082682.1, read on the forward strand.
GTGATGACAAGCTTCATGGAGCTTTGTGATGACAGGGGCATGGAGCAATGTGATGAGAGGGTTCATTCAGCAGTGTGATGACAGTGGCATGGAGCACTGTGGTGCCAAGGGTCATGGAGATTTGTGATGACAAAGGTCATGAAGCATATTGAGGTCAAGGGCATGGTACATTGTGATGAGAAGGGCACGGAGCATTATGATGACAAAGTCATGTAGCATTTTGATGACAAAGGCATGGAGCATCGTGATGACAAGTGTCATGGAGCACTGTGATGACAGGCGTCACGGTTCATTGTGATTACAGGTTTCATGGAGCATTGGGATGACAATGGTCATGGAGAATTTTGATGAGAAGCGTCCCGGATCATTGTTTTGTCAGGGGTCATGGAGTGTTGAGATGACAGTACTCATGCAGCATTGTGAGGACAGGGGTCATGGAGCATTGTGAAGATTAGGGGCATGGAGCTTTGTGATTACAGGGGTCTTGGAGCATTGTGAAGACAAGGGCATGGATCATTGTGATGAGAATGTCATGGAGTATTGTGAAGGCAGGTGTCAAGGAGCATTGTGATGACGTATGTCAGGGTCCATTGTGATGACAATGGCATGGAGAATTATGATGACAAGGACATGGAGCATTGTGATGCCAAGGGCCATTGAGAATTTTGAAGACAATGTCGTGAAGCACTGTGATGACAAGCACATGGAGCTTACTATGAAAAGGGTCATTGAGCATTGCGATGACAATTGCATGGAGAATTGTGATGACACGATCATGTAACATTATGATGAGAAGTGTCATGGAACATAGTGATGACAGGGAAGAGGAGAATTGTGATGACAATGCACATGGAGCATTGGGATGACCAGGGCATGGAGCATTGTGACGGCAAGACCGTGGAACATTGCCATGAGAAGACCATGGATAATTGTGATGACGAGTGTCTTGGAGCACTGTAATGACAAGGGGCATGTAGCATTGTGATGACAAGTGTAATGGAGCATTCTGATCACCATCTTGTGGAGTATTGTGATGACAATGGCATGGAGATTTGTGATAAAAACGGCATGGAGACTTTTCATGACAGGTTTCAATGAGCATTCTGACGACAAGTGTAGGGAGCATTGTGATGACAAGTTTATTGAGCATTGTGATGACAAATGTCATGAAGCATTGTTATGACAATGGCATGGAGCAATGTGATGCAAAGTGCTATGGAGCATTGTGATCACAAGTGTTGGTAGCATTGCGATGACAGAGGTCATGGAGCACAGTGATTTCAAGTACCATGGAGCATTGTGATGACAAGTGTATGGGGCAATGTGATCCCAAGTTTCATGGAGGATTGTGATGACAAGTGCATGGAGCATTGTGATGGCAAGTTCATGTAGGATTTTCCTGACAAAGGCATGGAGCATGGTGATTACAGTGGTTATTGAGCATTGGGATAACAAGGGTATGGAGCATTGGGCTTAAAATATTCTTGGAGTATTGTGATGACAGGTTTCATGGAGCATTGTGATGAAAAGGGAAAGGAGCATTGTGATGACAAGATCCTGGAGCATTATGATGATTAGACCAGGAGCCTGGTGATGACAAGTCTCATGGAGCATTCTGATGAAAAGGAGCATGGAGCATTGTGATTACAGGGCTCTTGGAGCATTGTGATGACAAAGGCATGGAGCATTGTGATGAGAAGTCCATGGAGCATTCTGATGACATGTGTCATGGAGTTATGTGATGACAGGGGCATGGAGCATTGTGATAACAGGGTTCTTGGAGCCTTGCGAAGAAAAGGGCATGGATCATTGTGATTAAAAATGCATGGAGCCATGTCATGACTGGGTTCAAGGAGCATAGTGATGACAAGGGTCTGGGAGCGTTGTGATGACAACTGTATTGAGCATTGGATGACAAAGGTCAGGAGCATTGTGATGATAAAACCATGGATAATTGTGATGACGAGCGTCATAGGGCATTGTGATGACAAGTGTTATGGAACATTGTGATCACAAGGGTTTGGAGCATTGTGATGACAGAGGTCATGGAGCCTTTTGATTTCAAGAAGCATGGAGCATCGTGATGTCAAGGGCATGAAACAATGTGATCCCAAGTTTTATGGAGGATTGGGATGACAATGGTAAGGGAAGATTGTGAAGACTAGCGCATGGAGCATTGTGATGACAAAGTCATGTAGCATTTTGCTGACAAAGGCATGGAGCATTGTTGGGAAAATATTCATGGAGTAATGTGATGACAGGTGTCATGGGGAATTGTGGTGATAAGGGAATGGGGCACTGTGATGACAAGGTTCTGGAGCATTGTTATGAGAAGATCATTGAGCCTTGTGATGACAAATCTCATGGAGCATTCTGATGATAATGGACATGGAACACTGTGAATACAAGGTTGTTGGAGTATTGTGATGACAAGGGCATGGAGCATTGTGATGAGAAGGCCATGGAGATTTCTGATGACATGCATCATGGACTTTGTGATGACAAGGACATGGAGCATTGTGAGTGAAGTGTTCTTGGAGCCTTGTGATGACAGGGGCATGGAGCATTGTGATGACAATGGAATGGGGCATTGTGATGACAAGGGCCATTGAGAATTTTGATGACAAGGTCGTGAAGCACTGTGATGACAAGTGCATGGAGCTTGTTATGACAAGGGTCATGGAGCATTGCGATGACAATTGAATGGAGATTTGTGCTGACATGTGCATGTAACATTATGATGTGAAGTGTCATGGACCATTGTGATGACAAGGACGTTGAGAATTGTTATGACAATGGACATGGAGCATTTGGATGATCAGGGCATGGAGCTTTATGATGGCAAGACCGTAGAGCATTGTGATGCGAAGACCTTGGATAATTGTGATGACGAGTGTCTTGGAGTTCTGTAATGACAAGGGGCATGGAGCATTGTGAGGACACGGGTCATTTAGCATTGTGATGACAAGTGTCATGGAGCATTCTGATGACCATCTTGTGGGGTATTGTGATGACAATGGCATGGAGCATTGTGATGGAAAGGGCATGGAGCATTGTGAAGAGAATCCACAGATAATGGTGAAGAGGAGCATCATGGGGCGTTGTGATGACAAGTGTCATGGAACATTGTGATCACAAGGGTTTGAAGCATTGTGATGCCAGAGGTCATGGTGCATTTTGATTTCATTGTGATGACAATAGCATGAAGCATTATGATGATGGGGATGGTGCACTGTGATGCCAGGTGTCATGGAGGATTGTGATGACAGGGGTCTAGGAGCATCGTGATGACAAGAGCATGGAGCATTGTGCTGAGAGGGCCAAGGAGCATTCTGACGACATGTGTCATGGAGCTTTGTGATGACAAGGGCATGGGGCATTGTAATTGCAGGCGTCTTGGAGCATTGAGATGACAAGTGTCACGGAGCCTTGTGATGACAAGGCCGTGGAACATTGTGATGTCCGAGGTCATGGAGCATTGATGTGACAGGGGTAATGGAACATTGTGATAACAAGGGCTTAGAGCATTGGTCAGAGAAGTTTCATGGATTATTGTGATGAGAGTGTGCATGCAGCATTGTGATGACAAGGGCATGGAACATTGTGATACATGGGTCATGGAGGAATGTAATGACAAGGGCATGGAGGATTGTGATGAGAAGGGCATGGAACATTGTGATGACAAGCGTCATGGAGCTTTGTGATGACAGGGGCATGGAGCAATGTGATGAGAGGGTTCATGGAGCAGTGTGATGACAGTGGCATAGAGCACTGTGGTGCCAAGGGTCATGGAGATTTGTGATGACAAAGGTCATGAAGCATATTGAGGTCCAGGGCATTGTACATTGTGATGAGAAGGGCAGGGACCATTATGATGACAAAGTCATGTAGTATTTTGATGACAAAGGCATGGAGCATCGTGATGACAAGTGTCATGGAGCACTGTGATGACAGGCGTTACAGTTCATTGTGATTACAGCTTTCATGGAGCATTGGGATGACAATGGTCATGGAGAATTTTGATGAGAAGCGTCCGGGATCATTGTTTTGTCAGGGGTCATGGAGGGTTGAGATGACAGTACTCATGCAGCATTGTGAGGACAGGGGTCATGGAGCATTGTGAAGATAAGGGGCATGGAGCTTTGTGATAACAGGGGTCTTGGAGCATTGTGAAGACAAGGGCATGGATCATTGTGATGAGAATGTCATGGAGTATTGTGAAGGCAGGTGTCAAGGAGCATTGTGATGACGTATGTCAGGGTCCATTGTGATGACAATGGCATGGAGCATTGTGATGACAAGGACATGGAGCATTGTGATGCCAAGGGCCATTGAGAATTTTGAAGACAATGTCGTGAAGCACTGTGATGACAAGCGCATGGAGCTTGCTATGAAAAGGGTCATTGAGCATTGCGATGACAAGTGCATGGAGCATTGTGATGACACGATCATGTAACATTATGATGAGAAGTGTCATGGAACATAGTGATGACAGGGAAGAGGAGAATTGTGATGACAATGCACATGGAGCATTGGGATGACCAGGGCATGGAGCATTGTGACGGCAAGACCGTGGAACATTGCCATGAGAAGACCATGGATAATTGTGATGACGAGTGTCTTGGAGCACTGTAATGACAAGGGGCATGTAGCATTGTGATGACAAGTGTAATGGAGCATTCTGATCACCATCTTGTGGAGTATTGTGATGACAATGGCATGGAGATTTGTGATAAAAACGGCATGGAGACTTTTCATGACAGGTTTCAATGAGCATTCTGACGACAAGTGTAGGGAGCATTGTGATGACAAGTTTATTGAGCATTGTGATGACAAATGTCATGAAGCATTGTTATGACAATGGCATGGAGCAATGTGATGCAAAGTGCTATGGAGCATTGTGATCACAAGTGTTGGTAGCATTGCGATGACAGAGGTCATGGAGCACAGTGATTTCAAGTACCATGGAGCATTGTGATGACAAGTGTATGGGGCAATGTGATCCCAAGTTTCATGGAGGATTGTGATGACAAGTGCATGGAGCATTGTGATGGCAAGTTCATGTAGGATTTTCCTGACAAAGGCATGGAGCATGGTGATTACAGTGGTTATTGAGCATTGGGATAACAAGGGTATGGAGCATTGGGCTTAAAATATTCTTGGAGTATTGTGATGACAGGTTTCATGGAGCATTGTGATGAAAAGGGAAAGGAGCATTGTGATGACAAGATCCTGGAGCATTATGATGATTAGACCAGGAGCCTGGTGATGACAAGTCTCATGGAGCATTCTGATGAAAAGGAGCATGGAGCATTGTGATTACAGGGCTCTTGGAGCATTGTGATGACAAAGGCATGGAGCATTGTGATGAGAAGTCCATGGAGCATTCTGATGACATGTGTCATGGAGTTATGTGATGACAGGGGCATGGAGCATTGTGATAACAGGGTTCTTGGAGCCTTGCGAAGAAAAGGGCATGGATCATTGTGATTAAAAATGCATGGAGCCATGTCATGACTGGGTTCAAGGAGCATAGTGATGACAAGGGTCTGGGAGCGTTGTGATGACAACTGTATTGAGCATTGGATGACAAAGGTCAGGAGCATTGTGATGATAAAACCATGGATAATTGTGATGACGAGCGTCATAGGGCATTGTGATGACAAGTGTTATGGAACATTGTGATCACAAGGGTTTGGAGCATTGTGATGACAGAGGTCATGGAGCCTTTTGATTTCAAGAAGCATGGAGCATCGTGATGTCAAGGGCATGAAACAATGTGATCCCAAGTTTTATGGAGGATTGGGATGACAATGGTAAGGGAAGATTGTGAAGACTAGCGCATGGAGCATTGTGATGACAAAGTCATGTAGCATTTTGCTGACAAAGGCATGGAGCATTGTTGGGAAAATATTCATGGAGTAATGTGATGACAGGTGTCATGGGGAATTGTGGTGATAAGGGAATGGGGCACTGTGATGACAAGGTTCTGGAGCATTGTTATGAGAAGATCATTGAGCCTTGTGATGACAAATCTCATGGAGCATTCTGATGATAATGGACATGGAACACTGTGAATACAAGGTTGTTGGAGTATTGTGATGACAAGGGCATGGAGCATTGTGATGAGAAGGCCATGGAGATTTCTGATGACATGCATCATGGACTTTGTGATGACAAGGACATGGAGCATTGTGAGTGAAGTGTTCTTGGAGCCTTGTGATGACAGGGGCATGGAGCATTGTGATGACAATGGAATGGGGCATTGTGATGACAAGGGCCATTGAGAATTTTGATGACAAGGTCGTGAAGCACTGTGATGACAAGTGCATGGAGCTTGTTATGACAAGGGTCATGGAGCATTGCGATGACAATTGAATGGAGATTTGTGCTGACATGTGCATGTAACATTATGATGTGAAGTGTCATGGACCATTGTGATGACAAGGACGTTGAGAATTGTTATGACAATGGACATGGAGCATTTGGATGATCAGGGCATGGAGCTTTATGATGGCAAGACCGTAGAGCATTGTGATGCGAAGACCTTGGATAATTGTGATGACGAGTGTCTTGGAGTTCTGTAATGACAAGGGGCATGGAGCATTGTGAGGACACGGGTCATTTAGCATTGTGATGACAAGTGTCATGGAGCATTCTGATGACCATCTTGTGGGGTATTGTGATGACAATGGCATGGAGCATTGTGATGGAAAGGGCATGGAGCATTGTGAAGAGAATCCACAGATAATGGTGAAGAGGAGCATCATGGGGCGTTGTGATGACAAGTGTCATGGAACATTGTGATCACAAGGGTTTGAAGCATTGTGATGCCAGAGGTCATGGTGCATTTTGATTTCATTGTGATGACAATAGCATGAAGCATTATGATGATGGGGATGGTGCACTGTGATGCCAGGTGTCATGGAGGATTGTGATGACAGGGGTCTAGGAGCATCGTGATGACAAGAGCATGGAGCATTGTGCTGAGAGGGCCAAGGAGCATTCTGACGACATGTGTCATGGAGCTTTGTGATGACAAGGGCATGGGGCATTGTAATTGCAGGCGTCTTGGAGCATTGAGATGACAAGTGTCACGGAGCCTTGTGATGACAAGGCCGTGGAACATTGTGATGTCCGAGGTCATGGAGCATTGATGTGACAGGGGTAATGGAACATTGTGATAACAAGGGCTTAGAGCATTGGTCAGAGAAGTTTCATGGATTATTGTGATGAGAGTGTGCATGCAGCATTGTGATGACAAGGGCATGGAACATTGTGATACATGGGTCATGGAGGAATGTAATGACAAGGGCATGGAGGATTGTGATGAGAAGGGCATGGAACATTGTGATGACAAGCGTCATGGAGCTTTGTGATGACAGGGGCATGGAGCAATGTGATGAGAGGGTTCATGGAGCAGTGTGATGACAGTGGCATAGAGCACTGTGGTGCCAAGGGTCATGGAGATTTGTGATGACAAAGGTCATGAAGCATATTGAGGTCCAGGGCATTGTACATTGTGATGAGAAGGGCAGGGACCATTATGATGACAAAGTCATGTAGTATTTTGATGACAAAGGCATGGAGCATCGTGATGACAAGTGTCATGGAGCACTGTGATGACAGGCGTTACAGTTCATTGTGATTACAGCTTTCATGGAGCATTGGGATGACAATGGTCATGGAGAATTTTGATGAGAAGCGTCCGGGATCATTGTTTTGTCAGGGGTCATGGAGGGTTGAGATGACAGTACTCATGCAGCATTGTGAGGACAGGGGTCATGGAGCATTGTGAAGATAAGGGGCATGGAGCTTTGTGATAACAGGGGTCTTGGAGCATTGTGAAGACAAGGGCATGGATCATTGTGATGAGAATGTCATGGAGTATTGTGAAGGCAGGTGTCAAGGAGCATTGTGATGACGTATGTCAGGGTCCATTGTGATGACAATGGCATGGAGCATTGTGATGACAAGGACATGGAGCATTGTGATGCCAAGGGCCATTGAGAATTTTGAAGACAATGTCGTGAAGCACTGTGATGACAAGCGCATGGAGCTTGCTATGAAAAGGGTCATTGAGCATTGCGATGACAAGTGCATGGAGCATTGTGATGACACGATCATGTAACATTATGATGAGAAGTGTCATGGAACATAGTGATGAGAGGGACGAGGAGAATTGTGATGACAATGCACATGGAGCATTGGGATGACCAGGGCATGGAGCATTGTGATGGCAAGACCGTGGAGCATTGCGATGAGAAGACCATGGATAATTGTGATGACGAATGTCTAGGAGCACTGTAATGACAAGGGGCATGTAGCATTGTGATGACAAGTGTAATGGAGCATTCTGATCACCATCTTGTGGAGTATTGTGATGACAATGGCATGGAGCATTGTGATGAAAAGGGCATGGAGCATTGTGATGAAAACGGCATGGAGCCTTTTCATGACAGGTTTCAATGAGCATTCTGACGACAAGTGTCAGTGAGCATTGTGATGACAAGTTTATTGAGCATTGAGATGACAAAGGTCATGAAGCATTGTGATGACAATGGCATGGAGCATTGTGATGAGAAGTCCATGGAGCATTCTAATGACATGCGTCATGGAGTTTTGTGATGACAGGGGCATGGAGCATTGTGATTACAGGGTTCTTGGAGCCTTGTGATGAAAAGGGCATGGATCATTGTGATGAAAAAGGCATGGAGCCATGTCATGACTGCGTTCAAGGAGCATAGTGATGACAAGGGTTCGGGAGAGTTGTGATGACAAATGTATTGAGCATTGGATGACCATGGTAAGGAGCATTGTGATGATAAGACCATGGATAATTGTGATGACGAGCGTCATAGGGCATTGTGATGACAAGTGTTATGGAACACTGTGATCACAAGGGTTTGGAGCATTGTGATGACAGAGGTCATGGAGCCTTTTGATTTCAATTAGCGTGGAGCATTGTGATGACAAGGGCATGAAGCAATGGGATCCCAAGTTTTATGGAGGATTGGGATGACAATGGTAAGAGAAGATTGTGAAGACAAGCGCATGGAGCATTGTGATGACAAAGTCATGTAGCATTTTGCTGACAAAGGCATGGATCATTGTGGGCAATATATTCATGGAGTAATGTGATGACAGGTGTCATGGGGCATTGTGGTGATAAGGGAATGGAGCACTGTGATGACAAGGTTCTGGAGCATTGTTATGAGAAGACCATTGAGCCTTGTGATGACAAATCTCATGGAGCATTCTGATGATAATGGACATGGAACACTGTGATTACAAGGTTCTTGGAGTATTTTGATGACAAGGGCATGGAGCATTGTGATGAGAAGGCCATGGAGCTTTCTGATGACATGCATCATGGACTTTGGGATGACAAGGGCATGGAGCATTGTGATGAAAAAGGCATGGAGCCTTGTCATGACAGGCTTCAAGGAGCATACTGATGTCAAGTGTCAGGGAGCATTGTGATGACAAGTGTATTGAGCATTGTGATGACAAAGGTCATGGAGCATTGTGATGAGAAGACCATGGATAATTGTGATGACGAGCGTCATTGGGTGTTGTGATGACAAGTGTTATGGAACATTGTGATCACAAGCGTTTGGAGCATTCTGATGAGAGAGGTCATGGAGCATTTTGATTTCATTGTGATGACAATAGCAAGAAGCATTATGATGATGTTCATGATGCATTGTGATGAAAGGGTCCATTGAGTATTGAGATGAAAAGGGGCATGGAGCATTGTGATTACAGGGGTCTTGGAGCATGGTGATGACATGGGCATGGAGCATTGTGATGAGAAGGCCATGGAGGATTCTGATGAGATGCGTCATGGAGCTTTGTGAAGACAAGGGCATGGAGCATTGTGATGACAAGGGAATGGAGCATTGTGATGACAAGGGCCATTGAGAATTTTGATGACAAGGTCGTGAAGCACTGTGATGACAAGTGCATGGAGCTTGCTCTGACAAGGGTCATGGAGCATTGTGATAACAAGTGAATGGAGAATTGTGCTGACATGTGCATGTAACATGATGTGAAGTGTCATGGACCATTGTGATGACAAGGACGTTGAGAATTGTTATGACAATGGACATGGAGCATTGAGATGATCAGGGCATGGAACATTGTGATACATGGGTCATGGAGGAATGTAATGACAAGGGCATGGAGCATTGTGATGAGAAGGGCATGGAATATTGTGATGACAAGCGTCATGGAGCTTTGTGATGACAGGGGCATGGAGCAATGTGATGAGAGGGTTCATGGAGCAGTGTGATGACAGTGGCATGGAGCACTGTGGTGCAAAGGGTCATGGAGATTTGTGATGACAAAAGTCATGAAGCATATTGAGGTCAAGGGCATGATACATTGTGATGAGAAGGGCAGGGAGCATTATGATGACAAGGTCATGTAGCATTTTGATGACAAAGGCATGGAGCATCGTGATGACAAGTGTCATGGAGCACTGTGATGACAGGCGTCACGGTTCATTGTGATTACAGGTTTCATGGAGCATTGGGATGAAAATGGTCATGGAGAATTTTGATGAGAAGCCTCTCGGATCATTGTTTTGTCAGGGGTCATGGAGGGTTGAGTTGACAGTACTCATGCAGCATTGTGGGGACATGGGTCATGGAGCATTGTGAAGATAAGGGGCATGGAGCTTTGTGATTACAGGTGTCTTGGAGCATTGTGAAGACAAGGGCATGGATCATTGTGATGACAATGTCATGGAGTATTGTGAAGGCAGGTGTCAAGGAGCATTGTGATGACGTATGTCAGGGTCCATTGTGATGACAATGGCATGGAGCATTATGATGACAAGTACAGGGAGCATTGTGATGCCAAGGGCCATTGAGAATTTTGAAGACAATGTCGTGAAGCACTGTGATGACAAGCGCATGGAGCTTGCTATGAAAAGGGTCATTGAGCATTGCGATGACAAGCACATGGAGCATTGTGATGACACGATCATGTAACATTATGATGAGAAGTGTCATGGAACATAGTGATGACAGGGACGAGGAGAATTGTGATGACAATGCACATGGAGCATTGGGATGACCAGGGCATGGAGTATTGTGATGGCAAGACCGTGGAGCATTGCGATGAGAAGGCCATGCATAATTGTGAAGACGAGTGTCTTGGAGCATTGTAATGACAAGGGGCATGTAGCATTGTGATGACTAGTGTAATGGAGCATTCTGATCACCATCTTGTGGAGTATTGTGATGACAATGGCATGGAGCATTGTGATGAAAAGGGCATGGAGCATTGTGATGAAAACGGCATGGAGCCTTTTCATGACAGGTTTCAATGAGCATTCTGACGACAAGTGTCAGTGAGCATTGTGATGACAAGTTTATTGAGCATTGAGATGACAAAGGTCATGAAACATTGTGATGACAATGGCATGGAGCATTGTGATGAGAAGTCCATGGAGCATTCTAATGACATGCGTCATGGAGTTTTGTGATGACAGGGGCATGGAGCATTGTGATTACAGGGTTCTTGGAGCCTTGTGATGAAAAGGGCATGGATCATTGTGATGAAAAAGGCATGGAGCCATGTCATGACTGCGTTCAAGGAGCATAGTGATGACAAGGGTTCGGGAGAGTTGTGATGACAAATGTATTGAGCATTGGATGACCATGGTCAGGAGCATTGTGATGATAAGACCATGGATAATTGTGATGACGAGCGTCATAGGGCATTGTGATGACAAGTGTTATGGAACACTGTGATCACAAGGGTTTGGAGCATTGTGATGACAGAGGTCATGGAGCCTTTTGATTTCAATTAGCGTGGAGCATTGTGATGACAAGGGCATGAAGCAATGGGATCCCAAGTTTTATGGAGGATTGGGAAGACAATGGTAAGGGAAGATTGTGAAGACAAGCGCATGGAGCATTGTGATGACAAAGTCATGTAGCATTTTGCTGACAAAGGCATGGATCATTGTGGGCAATATATTCATGGAGTAATGTGATGACAGGTGTCATGGGGCATTGTGGTGATAAGGGAATGGAGCACTGTGATGACAAGGTTCTGGAGCATTGTTATGAGAAGATCATTGAGCCTTGTGATGACAAATCTCATGGAGCATTCTGATGATAATGGACATGGAACACTGTGATTACAAGGTTCTTGGAGTATTGTGATGACAAGGGCATGGAGCATTGTGATGAGAAGGCCATGGAGCTTTCTGATGACATGCATCATGGACTTTGTGATGACAAGGGCATGGAGCATTGTGATGAAAAAGGCATGGAGCCTTGTCATGACAGGCTTCAAGGAGCATACTGATGTCAAGTGTCAGGGAGCATTGTGATGACAAGTGTATTGAGCATTGTGATGACAAAGGTCATGGAGCATTGTGATGAGAAGACCATGGATAATTGTGATGACGAGTGTCATTGGGTGTTGTGATGACAAGTGTTATGGAACATTGTGATCACAAGCGTTTGGAGCATTCTGATGAGAGAGGTCATGGAGCATTTTGATTTCATTGTGATGACAATAGCAAGAAGCATTATGATGATGTTCATGGTGCATTGTGATGTATGGGTCCATTGAGTATTGAGATGAAAAGCGGCATGGAGCATTGTGATTACAGGGGTCTTGGAGCATGGTGATGACATGGGCATGGAGCATTGTGATGAGAAGGCCATGGAGGATTCTGATGACATGCGTCAGGGAGCTTTGTGATGACAAGGGCATGGAGCATTGTGATGACAAGGGAATGGAGCATTGTGATGACAAGGGCCATTGAGAATTTTGATGACAAGGTCGTGAAGCACTGTGATGACAAGTGCATGGAGCTTGCTCTGACAAGGGTCATGGAGCATTGTGATAACAAGTGAATGGAGAATTGTGCTGACATGTGCATGTAACATGATGTGAAGTGTCATGGACCATTGTGATGACAAGGACGTTGAGAATTGTTATGACAATGGACATGGAGCATTGAGATGATCAGGACATGGAACATTGTGATACATGGGTCATGGAGGAATGTAATGACAAGGGCATGGAGCATTGTGATGAGAAGGGCATGGAACATTGTGATGACAAGCGTCATGGAGCTTTGTGATGACAGGGGCATGGAGCAATGTGATGAGAGGGTTCATGGAGCAGTGTGATGACAGTGGCATGGAGCACTGTGGTGCAAAGGGTCATGGAGATTTGTGATGACAAAAGTCATGAAGCATATTGAGGTCAAGGGCATGATACATTGTGATGAGAAGGGCAGGGAGCATTATGATGACAAGGTCATGTAGCATTTTGATGACAAAGGCATGGAGCATCGTGATGACAAGTGTCATGGAGCACTGTGATGACAGGCGTCACGGTTCATTGTGATTACAGGTTTCATGGAGCATTGGGATGAAAATGGTCATGGAGAATTTTGATGAGAAGCCTCTCGGATCCTTGTTTTGTCAGGGGTCATGGAGGGTTGAGATGACAGTACTCATGCAGCATTGTGGGGACAGGGGTCATGGAGCATTGTGAAGATAAGGGGCATGGAGCTTTGTGATTACAGGGGTCTTGGAGCATTGTGAAGACAAGGGCATGGATCATTGTGATGACAATGTCATGGAGTATTGTGAAGGCAGGTGTCAAGGAGCATTGTGATGACGTATGTCAGGGTCCATTGTGATGACAATGGCATGGAGCATTATGATGACAAGGACAGGGAGCATTGTGATGCCAAGGGCCATTGAGAATTTTGAAGACAATGTCGTGAAGCACTGTGATGACAAGCGCATGGAGCTTGCTATGAAAAGGGTAATTGAGCATTGCGATTACAAGTGCATGGAGAATTGTGATGACACGATCATGTAACATTATGATGAGAAGTGTCATGGAACATAGTGATGACAGGGACGAGGAGAATTGTGATGACAATGCACATGGAGCATTGGGATGACCAGGGCATGGAGTATTGTGATGGCAAGACCGTGGAGCATTGCGATGAGAAGGCCATGCATAATTGTGATGACGAGTGTCTTGGAGCATTGTAATGACAAGGGGCATGTAGCATTGTGATGACTAGTGTAATGGAGCATTCTGATCACCATCTTGTGGAGTATTGTGATGACAATGGCATGGAGCATTGTGATGAAAAGGGCATGGAGCATTGTGATGAAAACGGCATGGAGCCTTTTCATGACAGGTTTCAATGAGCATTCTGACGACAAGTGTCAGTGAGCATTGTGATGACAAGTTTATTGAGCATTGAGATGACAAAGGTCATGAAACATTGTGATGACAATGGCATGGAGCATTGTGATGAGAAGTCCATGGAGCATTCTAATGACATGCGTCATGGAGTTTTGTGATGACAGGGGCATGGAGCATTGTGATTACAGGGTTCTTGGAGCCTTGTGATGAAAAGGGCATGGATCATTGTGATGAAAAAGGCATGGAGCCATGTCATGACTGCGTTCAAGGAGCATAGTGATGACAAGGGTTCGGGAGAGTTGTGATGACAAATGTATTGAGCATTGGATGACCATGGTCAGGAGCATTGTGATGATAAGACCATGGATAATTGTGATGACGAGCGTCATAGGGCATTGTGATGACAAGTGTTATGGAACACTGTGATCACAAGGGTTTGGAGCATTGTGATGACAGAGGTCATGGAGCCTTTTGATTTCAATTAGCGTGGAGCATTGTGATGACAAGGGCATGAAGCAATGGGATCCCAAGTTTTATGGAGGATTGGGAAGACAATGGTAAGGGAAGATTGTGAAGACAAGCGCATGGAGCATTGTGATGACAAAGTCATGTAGCATTTTGCTGACAAAGGCATGGATCATTGTGGGCAATATATTCATGGAGTAATGTGATGACAGGTGTCATGGGGCATTGTGGTGATAAGGGAATGGAGCACTGTGATGACAAGGTTCTGGAGCATTGTTATGAGAAGATCATTGAGCCTTGTGATGACAAATCTCATGGAGCATTCTGATGATAATGGACATGGAACACTGTGATTACAAGGTTCTTGGAGTATTGTGATGACAAGGGCATGGAGCATTGTGATGAGAAGGCCATGGAGCTTTCTGATGACATGCATCATGGACTTTGTGATGACAAGGGCATGGAGCATTGTGATGAAAAAGGCATGGAGCCTTGTCATGACAGGCTTCAAGGAGCATACTGATGTCAAGTGTCAGGGAGCATTGTGATGACAAGTGTATTGAGCATTGTGATGACAAAGGTCATGGAGCATTGTGATGAGAAGACCATGGATAATTGTGATGACGAGTGTCATTGGGTGTTGTGATGACAAGTGTTATGGAACATTGTGATCACAAGCGTTTGGAGCATTCTGATGAGAGAGGTCATGGAGCATTTTGATTTCATTGTGATGACAATAGCAAGAAGCATTATGATGATGTTCATGGTGCATTGTGATGTATGGGTCCATTGAGTATTGAGATGAAAAGGGGCATGGAGCATTGTGATTACAGGGGTCTTGGAGCATGGTGATGACATGGGCATGGAGCATTGTGATGAGAAGGCCATGGAGGATTCTGATGACATGCGTCATGGAGCTTTGTGATGACAAGGGCATGGAGCATTGTGATGACAAGGGAATGGAGCATTGTGATGACAAGGGCCATTGAGAATTTTGATGACAAGGTCGTGAAGCACTGTGATGACAAGTGCATGGAGCTTGCTCTGACAAGGGTCATGGAGCATTGTGATAACAAGTGAATGGAGAATTGTGCTGACATGTGCATGTAACATGATGTGAAGTGTCATGGACCATTGTGATGACAAGGACGTTGAGAATTGTTATGACAATGGACATGGAGCATTGAGATGATCAGGGCATGGAACATTGTGATACATGGGTCATGGAGGAATGTAATGACAAGGGCATGGAGCATTGTGATGAGAAGGGCATGGAACATTTTGATGACAAGCGTCATGGAGCTTTGTGATGACAGGGGCATGGAGCAATGTGATGAGAGGGTTCATGGAGCAGTGTGATGACAGTGGCATGGAGCACTGTGGTGCAAAGGGTCATGGAGATTTGTGATGACAAAAGTCATGAAGCATATTGAGGTCAAGGGCATGATACATTGTGATGAGAAGGGCAGGGAGCATTATGATGACAAGGTCATGTAGCATTTTGATGACAAAGGCATGGAGCATCGTGATGACAAGTGTCATGGAGCACTGTGATGACAGGCGTCACGGTTCATTGTGATTACAGGTTTCATGGAGCATTGGGATGAAAATGGTCATGGAGAATTTTGATGAGAAGCCTCTCGGATCCTTGTTTTGTCAGGGGTCATGGAGGGTTGAGATGACAGTACTCATGCAGCATTGTGGGGACAGGGGTCATGGAGCATTGTGAAGATAAGGGGCATGGAGCTTTGTGATTACAGGGGTCTTGGAGCATTGTGAAGACAAGGGCATGGATCATTGTGATGACAATGTCATGGAGTATTGTGAAGGCAGGTGTCAAGGAGCATTGTGATGACGTATGTCAGGGTCCATTGTGATGACAATGGCATGGAGCATTATGATGACAAGGACAGGGAGCATTGTGATGCCAAGGGCCATTGAGAATTTTGAAGACAATGTCGTGAAGCACTGTGATGACAAGCGCATGGAGCTTGCTATGAAAAGGGTAATTGAGCATTGCGATGACAAGTGCATGGAGAATTGTGATGACACGATCATGTAACATTATGATGAGAAGTGTCATGGAACATAGTGATGACAGGGACGAGGAGAATTGTGATGACAATGCACATGGAGCATTGGGATGACCAGGGCATGGAGTATTGTGATGGCAAGACCGTGGAGCATTGCGATGAGAAGGCCATGCATAATTGTGATGACGAGTGTCTTGGAGCATTGTAATGACAAGGGGCATGTAGCATTGTGATGACTAGTGTAATGGAGCATTCTGATCACCATCTTGTGGAGTATTGTGATGACAATGACATGGAGCATTGTGATGAAAAGGGCATGGAGCATTGTGATGAAAACGGCATGGAGCCTTTTCATGACAGGTTTCAATGAGCATTCTGACGACAAGTGTCAGGGAGCATTGTGCTGACAAAGGTCATGAAGCATTGTGATGACAATGGCATGGAGCATTGTGATGCAAAGTGCTATGGAGCATTGTGATCACAAGTGTTGGTAGCATTGTGATGACAGAGGTCATGGAGCACAGTGATTTCAAGGACCATGGAGCATTGTGATGACAAGTGTATGGGGCAATGTGATCCCAAGTTTCATGGAGGATTGTGATGAAAAGCGCATGGAGCATTGTGATGGCAAGTTCATGTAGGATTTTCCTGACAAAGGCATGGAGCATGGTGATTACAGTGGTCATTGAGCATTGGGATAACAAGGGTATGGAGCACTGGCCTTAAAATATTCATGGTGTATTGTGATGACAGGTTTCATGGAGCATATTGATGAAAAGGGAAAGGAGCATTGTGATGACAAGATCCTGGAGCATTATGATGAGTAGACCAGGAGCCTGGTTATGACAAGTCTCATGGAGCATTCTGATGAAAAGGGGCATGGAGCATTGTGATTACAGGGCTCTTGGAGCATTGTGATGACAAAGGCATGGAGCATTGTGATGAGAAGTCCATGGAGCTTTCTGATGACATGTGTCATGGAGTTTTGTGATGACAGGGGCATGGAGCATAGTGATTACAGGGTTCTTGGAGCCTTGTGATGAAAAGGGCATGGATCATTGTGATGAAAAAGGCATGGAGCCATGTCATGACTGTGTTCAAGGAGCATAGTGACGACAAGGGTCAGGGAGCGTTGTGATGACCACTGTATTGAGCATTGGATGACAAAGTTCAGGGAGCATTGTGATCAAAAGACCATGGATAATTGTGATGACGAGCGTCATAGGGCATTGTGATGACAAGTGTTATGGAACATTGTGATCACAAGGGTTTGGAGCATTGTGATGACAGTGGTTATGGAGCCTTTTGATATCAAGAGGCGTGGAGCATCGTGATGACAAGGGCATGAATCAATGTGATCCCAAGTTTTATGGAGGATTGGGATGACAATGGTAAGGGAAGATTGTGAAGACAAGCGCATGGAGCATTGTGATGACAAAGTCATGTAGCATTTTGCTGACAAAGGCATGGATCATTGTGGGCAAAATATTCATGGAGTAATGTGATGACAGGTGTCATGGGGCGTTGTGGTGATAAGGGAATGGAGAACTGTGATGACAAGGTTCTGGAGCATTGTTATGAGAAGACCATTGAGCCTTGTGATGACAAATCTCATGGAGCATTCTGATGATACTGGACATGGAACACTGTGATTACAAGGGTCTTTGAGTATTGTGATGACAAGGGCATGGAGCATTGTGATGAGAAGGCCATGGAGCTTTCTGATGACATGCATCGTGGACTTTGTGATGACAAGGGCATGGAGCATTGTGAGTGCAGTGTGCTTGGAGCGTTGTGATGAAAAGGGCATGGATCATTGTGATGAAAAAGGCATGGAGCCTTGTCATGAGAGGCTTCAAGGAGCATACTGATGTCAAGTGTCAGGGAGCATTGTGATGAGAAGTGTATTGAGCATTGTGATGACAAAGGTCATGGAGCATTGTGATGAGAAGACCATGGATAAATGTGATGACGAGCGTTATTGGGCGTTGTGATGACAAAGGTTATGGAACATTGTGATCAGAAGCGTTTGGAGCATTCTGATGAGAGAGGTCATGGAGCATTTTGATTTCATTGTGATGACCATAGCAAGAAGCATTGTGATGATGTTCATGGTGCATTGTGATGAATGGGTCCATGGAGTATTGTGAAGACAAGGGCATGGATCATTGTGATGAGAATGTCATGGAGTATTGTGAAGGCAGGTGTCAAGGAGCATTGTGATGACGTATGTCAGGGTCCATTGTGATGACAATGGCATGGAGCATTGTGATGACAAGGACATGGAGCATTGTGATGCCATGGGCCATTGAGAATTTTGAAGACAATGTCGTGAAGCACTGTGATGACAAGCGCATGGAGCTTGCTATGAAAAGGGTCATTGAGCATTGCGATGACAAGCGCATGGAGCATTGTGATGACACGATCATGTAACATTATGATGAGAAGTGTCATGGAACATAGTGATGACAGGGACGAGGAGAATTGTGATGACAATGCACATGGAGCATTGGGATGACCAGGGCATGGAGCCTTGTGATGGCAATACCGTGGAGCATTGCGATGAGAAGACCATGGATAATTGTGATGATGAATGTCTTGGAGCACTGTAATGACAAGGGGCATGTAGCATTGTGATGACAAGTGTAAAGGAGCATTCTGATCAACATCTTGTGGAGTATTGTGATGACAATGGCATGGAGCATTGTGAAGAAAAGGGCATGGAGCATTGTGATGAAAATGGCATGGAGCCTTTTCATGACAGGTTTCAATGAGCATTCTGACGACAAGTGTCAGGGAGCATTGTGATGACAAGTTTATTGAGCATTGTGATGACAAAGGTCATGAAGCATTGTGATGACAATGGCATGGAGCATTGTGATGAGAAGTCCATGGAGCATTCTAATGACATGCATCATGGAGTTTTGTGATGACAGGGGCATGGAGCATTGTGATTACAGGGTTCTTGGAGCCTTGTGATGAAAAGGGCATGGATCATTGTGATGAAAAAGGCATGGAGCCATGTCATGACTGCGTTCAAGGAGCATAGTGATGACAAGGGTTCGGGAGCGTTGTGATGACAACTGTATTGAGCATTGGATGACCATGGTCAGGAGCATTGTGATGATAAGACCATGGATAATTGTGATGATGAACATTTTAGGGCATTGTGATGACAAGTGTTATGGAACACTGTGATCACAAGGGTTTGGAGCATTGTGATGACAGAGGTCATGGAGCCTTTTGATTTCAATTAGCGTGGAGCATTGTGATGACAAGGGCATGAAGCAATGGGATCCCAAGTTTTATGGAGGATTGGGATGACAATGGTAAGGGAAGATTGTGAAGACAAGCGCATGGAGCATTGTGATGACAAAGTCATGTAGCATTTTGCTGACAAAGGCATGGAGCATTGTGGGGAAAATATTCATGGAGTAATGTGATGACAAGTGTCATGGGGAATTGTGGTGATAAGGGAATGGAGCACTGTGATGACAAGTTTCTGGAGCATTGTTATGAGAAGATCATTGAGCCTTGTGATGACAAATCTCATGGAGCATTCTGATGATAATGGACATGGAACACTGTGATTACAAGGTTCTTGGAGTATTGTGATGACAAGGGCATGGAGCATTGTGATGAGAAGGCCATGGAGCTTTCTGATGACATGCATCATGGACTTTGTGATGACAAGGGCATGGAGCATTGTGATGAAAAAGGCATGGAGCCTTGTCATGACAGGCTTCAAGGAGCATACTGATGTCAAGTGTCAGGGAGCATTGTGATGACAAGTGTATTGAGCATTGTGATGACAAAGGTCATGGAGCATTGTGATGAGAAGACCATGGATAATTGTGATGACGAGCGTCATTGGGCGTTGTGATGACAAGTGTTATAGAACATTGTGATCACAAGCGTTTGGAGCATTCTGATGAGAGAGGTCATGGAGCATTTTGATTTCATTGTGATGACAATAGCAAGAAGCATTATGATGATGTTCATGGTGCATGGTGATGACAGGGTCCATGGAGTATTGAGATGAAAAGGGGCATGGAGCATTGTGATTACAGGGGTCTTGGAGCATGGTGATGACATGGGCATGGAGCATTGTGATGAGAAGGCCATGGAGGATTCTGATGACATGCGTTATGGAGCTTTGTGATGACAAGGGCATGGAGCATTGTGATGACAAGGGAATGGGGCATTGTGATGACAAGGGCCATTGAGAATTTTGATGACAAGGTCGTGAAGCACTGTGATGACAAGTGCATGGAGCTTGCTATGACAAGGGTCATGGAGCATTGCGATGACAAGTGAATGGAGAGTTGTGCTGACATGTGCATGTAACATTATGATGTGAAGTGTCATGGACCATTGTGATGACAAGGACGTTGAGAATTGTTATGACAATGGACATGGAGCATTGGGATGATCAGGGCATGGAGCTTTGTGATGGCAAGACCGTGGAGCATTGTGATGCGAAGACCTTGGATAATTGTGATGACGAGTGTCTTGGAGTACTGTAATGACAAGGGGCATGGAACATTGTGAGGACAGGGGTCATATAGCATTGTGATGACAAGTGTCATGGAGCATTCTGATGACCATCTTGTGGAGTATTGTGATGACAATGGCATGGAGCATTGTGATGGAAAGTGCATGGGGCATTGTATTTGCAGGCGTCTTGGAGCATTGAGATGACAAGTGTCACGGAGCCTTGTGGTGACAAGGCCGTGGAACATTGTGATGACCGAGGTCATGGAGCATTGTTATGACAGGGGTAATGGAGCATTGTGATAACAAGGGCATAGAGCATTGGTCTGAGAAGTTTCATGGATTATTGTGATGAGAGTGTGCATGCAGCATTGTGATGACAAGGGCATGGAACATTGTGATACATGGGTCATGGAGGAATGTAATGACAAGGGCATGGAGCATTGTGATGAGAAGGGCATGGAGCATTGGGAGGAGGACGGCATGGAACATTGTGATGACAAGCGTCATGGAGCTTTGTGATGACAGGGGCATGGAGCAATGTGATGAGAGGGTTCATGGAGCAGTGTGATGACAGTGGCATGGAGCACTGTGGTGCAAAGGGTCATGGAGATTTGTGATGACAAAAGTCATGAAGCATATTGAGGTCAAGGGCATGGTACATTGTGATGATAAGGGCAGGGAGCATTATGATGACAAGGTCATGTAGCATTTTGATGACAAAGGCATGGAGCATCGTGATGACAAGTGTCATGGAGCACTGTGATGACAGGCGTCACGGTTCATTGTGATTACAGGTTTTCTGGAGCATTGGGATGAAAATGGTCATGGAGAATTTTGATGAGAAGCCTACCGGATCATTGTTTTGTCAGGGGTCATGGAGGGTTGAGATGACAGTACTCATGCAGCATTGTGAGGACAGGGGTCATGGAGCATTGTGAAGATAAGGGGCATGGAGCTTTGTGATTACAGGGGTCTTGGACCATTGTGAAGACAAGGGCATGGATCATTGTGATGAGAATGTCATGGAGTATTGTGAAGGCAGGTGTCAAGGAGCATTGTGATGACGTATGTCAGGGTCCATTGTGATGACAATGGCATGGAGCATTGTGATGACAAGGACATGGAGCATTGTGATGCCAAGGGCCATTGAGAATTTTGAAGACAATGTCGTGAAGCACTGTGATGACAAGCGCATGGAGCTTGCTATGAAAAGGGTCATTGAGCATTGTGATGACAAGTGCATGGAGCATTGTGATGACACGATCATGTAACATTATGATGAGAAGTGTCACGGAACATAGTGATGAGAGGGACGAGGAGAATTGTGATGACAATGCACATGGAGCATTGGGATGACCAGGGCATGGAGCATTGTGATGGCAAGACCGTGGAGCATTGCGATGAGAAGACCATGGATAATTGTGATGACGAGTGTCTTGGAGCACTGTAATGACAAGGGGCATGTAGCATTGTGATGACAAGTGTAATGGAGCATTCTGATCACCATCTTGTGGAGTATTGTGATGACAATGGCATGGAGCATTGTGATGAACAGGGCATGGAGCATTGTGATGAAAACGGCATGGAGCCTTTTCATGACAGGTTTCAATGAGCATTCTGACGACAAGTGTCAGGGAGCATTGTGATTTCAAGTTTATTGAGCATTGTGATGACAAAGGTCATGAAGCATTGTGATGACAATGGCATGGAGCATTGTGATGCAAAGTGCTATGGAGCATTGTGATCACAAGTGTTGGTAGCATTGTGATGACAGAGGTCATGGAGCACAGTGATTTCAAGGACCATGTAGCATTGTGATGACAAGTGTATGGGGCAATGTGATCCCAAGTTTCATGGAGGATTGTGATGACAAGCGCATGGAGCATTGTGATGGCAAGTTCATGTAGGATTTTCCTGACAAAGGCATGGAGCATGGTGATTACAGTGGTCATTGAGCATTGGGATAACAAGGGTATGGAGCATTGGGCTTAAAATATTCATGGAGTATTGTGATGACAGGTTTCCTGGAGCATATTGATGAAAAGGGAAAGGAGCATTGTGATGACAAGATCCTGGAGCATTATGATGAGTAGACCAGGAGCCTGGTGATGACAAGTCTCATGGAGCATTCTGATGAAAAGGGGCATGGAGCATTGTGATTACAGGGCTCTTGGAGCATTGTGATGACAAAGGCATGGAGCATTGTGATGAGAAGTCCATGGAGCATTCTGATGACATGCGTCATGGAGTTTTGTGATGACAGGTGCATGGAGCATTGTGATTACAGGGTTCTTGGAGCCTTGTGATGAAAAGGGCATGGATCATTGTGATGAAAAAGGCATGGAGCCATGTCATGACTGGGTTCAAGGAGCATAGTGATGACAAGGGTCCAGGAGCGTTGTGATGACAACTGTATTGAGCATTGGATGACAAAGGTCAGGAGCATTGTGATGATAAAACCATGGATAATTGTGATGACGAGCGTCATAGGGCATTGTGATGACAAGTGTTATGGAACATTGTGATCACAAGGGTTTGGAGCATTGTGATGACAGAGGTCATGGAGCCTTTTGATTTTAAGAAGCGTGGAGCATCGTGATGACTAGGGCATGAATCAATGTGATCCCATGTTTTATGGAGGATTGGGATGAATATGGTAAGGGAAGATTGTGAAGGCAGGCGCATGGAGCATTGTGATGACAAAGTCATGTAGCATTTTGCTGACAAAGGCATGGATCATTGTGGGCAAAATATTCATGGAGTAATGTGATGACAGGTGTCATGGGGCATTGTGGTGATAAGGGAATGGAGCACTGTGATGACAGGGTTCTGGAGCATTGTTAAGAGAAGACCATTGATCCTTGTGATGACAAATCTCATGGAGCATTCTCATGATAATGGACATGGAACACTGTGATTACAAGGTTCTTGGAGTATTGTGATGACAAGGGCATGGAGCATTGTGATGAGAAGCCCATGGAGCTTTCTGATGACATGCATCATGGACTTTGTGATGACAAGGGCATGGAGCATTGTGAGTGCAGAGTTCTTGGAGCGTTGTGATGAAAAGGGCATGGATCATTGTGATGAAAAAGGCATGGAGCCTTGTCATGACAGGCTTCAAGGAGCATACTGATGTCAAGTGTTAGGGAGCATTGTGATGACAAGTGTATTGAGCATTGTGATGACAAAGGTCATGGAGCATTGTGAGGAGAAGACCATGGATAAATGTGATGACGAGCGTTATTGGGCGTTGTGATGACAAAGGTTATGGAACATTGTGATCAGAAGCGTTTGGAGCATTCTGATGAGAGAGGTCATGGAGCATTTTGATTTCATTGTGATGACCATATCAAGAAGCATTATGATGATGTTCATGGTGCATTGTGATGAAAGGGTCCATGGAGTATTGAGATGAAAAGGGGCATGGAGCATTGTGATGACAGGGGTCTTGGAGCATGGTGATGACATGGGCATGGAGCATTGTGATGAGAACGCCATGGAGGATTCTGATGACATGCGTCATGGAGCTTTGTGATGACAAGGGCATGGAGCATTGTGATGACAAGGGAATGGGGCATTGTGATGACAAGGGCCATTGAGAATTTTGATGACAAGGTCGTGAAGCACTGTGATGACGAGTGCATGGAGCATGCTATGACAAGGGTCATGGAGCATTGTGATGACAAGTGAATGGAGAATTGTGCTGACATGTGCATGTAACATTATGATGTGAAGTGTCATGGACCATTGTGATGACAAGGACGTTGAGAATTGTTATGACAATGGACATGGAGCATGGTGTTGATCAGGGCATGGAGCTTTGTGATGGCAAGACCGTGGAGCATTGTGATGTGAAGACCTTGGATAATTGTGATGACGAGTGTCTTGGAGTACTGTAATGACAAGGGGCATAGAGCATTGTGAGGACAGGGGTCATTTAGCATTGTGATGACAAGTGTCATGGAGCATTCTGATGACCATCTTGTGGAGTATTGTGATGACAATGGCATGGAGCATTGTGATGGAAAGGGCATGGAGCATTGTGAAGAGAAGTCCACAGATAATGGTGAAGAGGAACGTCATGGGGCGTTGTGATGACAAGTGTCATGCAACTTTGTGATCACAAGGGTTTGAAGCATTGTGATTCCAGAAGTCATGGTGCATTTTGATTTCTTTGTGATGACAATAGCATGAAGCATTATGATGATGGGGATGGTGCACTGTGATGCCAGGGGTCATGGAGGATTGTGATGACAGGTGTCTAGGAGCATCATGATGACAAGAGCATGGAGCATTGTGCTGAGAGGGCCAAGGAGCATTTTGACGACATGTGTCATGGAGCTTTGTGATGACAAGGGCATGGGGCATTGTAATAGCAGGTGTCTTGGAGCATTGAGATGCCAAGTGTCACGGAGCCTTGTGATGACAAGGCCGTGGAACATTGTAATGACCGAGGGCATGGAGCATTGCTATGACAGGGGTAATGGAGCATTGTGATAACAAGGGCATAGAGCATTGGTCTGAGAAGTTTCATGGATTATTGTGATGAGAGTGTGCATGCAGCATTGTGATGACAAGGGCATGGAACATTGTGATACATGGGTCATGGAGGAATGTAATGACAAGGGCATGGAGCATTGTGATGAGAAGGGCATGGAACATTGTGATGACAAGCGTCATGGAGCTTTGTGATGACAGGGGCATGGAGCAATGTGATGAGAGGGTTCATTCAGCAGTGTGATGACAGTGGCATGGAGCACTGTGGTGCCAAGGGTCATGGAGATTTGTGATGACAAAGGTCATGAAGCATATTGAGGTCAAGGGCATGGTACATTGTGATGAGAAGGGCAGGGAGCATTATGATGACAAGGTCATGTAGCATTTTGATGACAAAGGCATGGAGCATCGTGATGACAAGTGTCATGGAGCACTGTGATGACAGGCGTCACGGTTCATTGTGATTACAGGTTTCATGGAGCATTGGGATGACAATGGTCATGGAGAATTTTGATGAGAAGCGTCCCGGATCAGTGTTTTGTCAGGGGTCATGGAGGGTTGAGATGACAGTACTCATGCAGCATTGTGAGGACAGGGGTCATGGAGCATTGTGAAGATTAGGGGCATGGAGCTTTGTGATTACAGGGGTCTTGGAGCATTGTGAAGACAAGGGCATGGATCATTGTGATGAGAATGTCATGGAGTTTTGTGAAGGCAGGTGTCAAGGAGCATTGTGATGACGTATGTCAGGGTCCATTGTGATTACAATGGCATGGAGCATTGTGATGACAAGGACATGGAGCATTGTGATGCCATGGGCCATTGAGAATTTTGAAGACAATGTCGTGAAGCACTGTGATGACAAGCGCATGGAGCTTGCTATGAAAAGGGTCATTGAGCATTGCGATGACAAGCACATGGAGCATTGTGATGACACGATCATGTAACATTATGATGAGAAGTGTCATGGAACATAGTGATGACAGGGACGAGGAGAATTGTGATGACAATGCACATGGAGCATTGGGATGACCAGGGCATGGAGCATTGTGATGGCAAGACCGTGGAGCATTGCGATGAGAAGTCCATGGATAATTGTGATGACGAATGTCTTGGAGCACTGTAATGACAAGGGGCATGTAGCATTGTGATGACAAGTGTAATGGAGCATTCTGATCACCATCTTGTGGAGTATTGTGATGACAATGGCATGGAGCATTGTGATGAAAAGGGCATGGAGCATTGTGATGAAAACGGCATGGAGCCTTTTCATGACAGGTTTCAATGAGCATTCTGACGACAAGTGTCAGGGAGCATTGTGATGACAAGTTTATTGAGCATTGTGATGACAAAGGTCATGAAGCATTGTGATGACAATGGCATGGAGCATTGTGATGAGAAGTCCATGGAGCATTCTAATGACATGCATCATGGAGTTTTGTGATGACAGGGGCATGGAGCATTGTGATTACAGGGTTCTTGGAGCCTTGTGATGAAAAGGGCATGGATCATTGTGATGAAAAAGGCATGGAGCCATGTCATGACTGCGTTCAAGGAGCATAGTGATGACAAGGGTTCGGGAGCGTTGTGATGACAACTGTATTGAGCATTGGATGACCATGGTCAGGAGCATTGTGATGATAAGACCATGGATAATTGTGATGACGAACATCATAGGGCATTGTGATGACAAGTGTTATGGAACACTGTGATCACAATGGTTTGGAGCATTGTGATGACAGAGGTCATGGAGCCTTTTGATTTCAATTAGCGTGGAGCATTGTGATGACAAGGGCATGAAGCAATGGGATCCCAAGTTTTATGGAGGATTGGGATGACAATGGTAAGGGAAGATTGTGAAGACAAGCGCATGGAGCATTGTGATGACAAAGTCATGTAGCATTTTGCTGACAAAGGCATGGAGCATTGTGGGGAAAATATTCATGGAGTAATGTGATGACAAGTGTCATGGGGAATTGTGGTGATAAGGGAATGGAGCACTGTGATGACAAGGTTCTGGAGCATTGTTATGAGAAGATCATTGAGCCTTGTGATGACAAATCTCATGGAGCATTCTGATGATAATGGACATGGAACACTGTGATTACAAGGTTCTTGGAGTATTGTGATGACAAGGGCATGGAGCATTGTGATGAGAAGGCCATGGAGCTTTCTGATGACATGCATCATGGACTTTGTGATGACAAGGGCATGGAGCATTGTGATGAAAAAGGCATGGAGCCTTGTCATGACAGGCTTCAAGGAGCATACTGATGTCAAGTGTCAGGGAGCATTGTGATGACAAGTGTATTGAGCATTGTGATGACAAAGGTCATGGAGCATTGTGATGAGAAGACCATGGATAATTGTGATGACGAGCGTCATTGGGCGTTGTGATGACAAGTGTTATAGAACATTGTGATCACAAGCGTTTGGAGAATTCTGATGAGAGAGGTCATGGAGCATTTTGATTTCATTGTGATGACTATAGCAAGAAGCATTATGATGTTGTTCATGGTGCATTGTGATGAAAGGGTCCATGGTGTTTGAGATGAAAAGGGGCATGGAGCATTGTGATGACAGGGGTCTAGGAGCATGGTGATGACATGGGCATGGAGCATTGTGATGAGAAGGCCATGGAGGATTCTGATGACATGCGTCATGGAGCTTTGTGATGACAAGGGCATGGAGCATTGTGATGACAAGGGAATGGGGCATTGTGGTGACAAGGGCCATTGAGAATTTTGATGACAAGGTCGTGAAGCACTGTGATGACAAGTGCATGGAGCTTGCTATGACAAGCGTCATGGAGCATTGCGATGACAAGTGAATGGAGAGTTGTGCTGACATGTGCATGTAACATTATGATGTGAAGTGTCATGGACCATTGTGATGACAAGGACTTTGAGAATTGTTATGACAATGGACATGGAGCATTGGGATTATCAGGGCATGGAACTTTGTGATGGCAAGACTGTGGAGCATTGTGATGCGAAGACCTTGGATAATTGTGATGACGAGTGTCTTGGAGTACTGTAATGACAAGGGGCATGGAACATTGTGAGGACAGGGGTCATTTAGCATTGTGATGACAAGTGTCATGGAGCATTCTGATGACCATCTTATGGAGTATTGTGATGACAATGGCATGGAGCATAGTGATGGAAAGGGCATGGGGCATTGTAATTGCAGGCGTCTTGGAGCATTGAGATGACAAGTGTCACGGAGCCTTGTGGTGACAAGGCCGTGTAACATTGTGATGACCGAGGTCATGGAGCATTGTTATGACAGGGGTAATGGAGCATTGTGATAACAAGGGCATAGAGCATTGGTCTGAGAAGTTTCATGGATTATTGTGATGAGAGTGTGCATGCAGCATTTTGATGACAAGGGCATGGAACATTGTGATACATGGGTCATGGAGGAATGTAATGACAAGGGCATGGAGCATTGTGATGAGAAGGGCATTGAGCATTGGGTGGAGGACGGCATGGAACATTGTGATGAAAAGCGTCATGGAGCTTTGTGATGACAGGGGCATGGAGCAATGTGATGAGAGGGTTCATGGAGCAGTGTGATGACAGTGGCATGGAGCACTGTGGTGCAAAGGGTCATGGAGATTTGTGATGACAAATGTCATGAAGCATATTGAGGTCAAGGGCATGGTACATTGTGATGAAAAGGGCAGGGAGCATTATGATGACAAGGTCATGTAGCATTTTGATGACAAAGGCATGGAGCATCGTGATGACAAGTGTCATGGAGCACTGTGATGACAGGTGTCACGGTTCATTGTGATTACAGGTTTCCTGGAGCATTGGGATGAAAATGGTCATGGAGAATTTTGATGAGAAGCCTCCCGGATCATTGTTTTGTCAGGGGTCATGGAGGGTTGAGATGACAGTACTCATGCAGCATTGTGAGGACAGGGGTCATGGAGCATTGTGAAGATAAGGGGCATGGAGCTTTGTGATTACAGGGGTCTTGGAGCATTGTGAAGACAAGGGCATGGATCATTGTGATGAGAATGTCATGGAGTATTGTGAAGGCAGGTGTCAAGGAGCATTGTGATGACGTATGTCAGGGTCCATTGTGATGACAATGGCATGGAGCATTGGGATGACAAGGACATGGAGCATTGTGATGCCAAGGGCCATTGAGAATTTTGAAGACAATGTCGTGAAGCACTGTGATGACAAGCGCATGGAGCTTGCTATGAAAAGGGTCATTGAGCATTGTGATGACAAGCGCATGGAGCATTGTGATGACACGATCATGTAACATTATGATGAGAAGTGTCATGGAACATAGTGATGACAGGGACGAGGAGAATTGTGATGACAATGCACATGGAGCATTGGGATGACCAGGGCATGGAGCATTGTGATGGCAAGACCGTGGAGCATTGCGATGAGAAGACCATGGATAATTGTGATGACGAGTGTCTTGGAGCACTGTAATGACAAGGGGCATGTAGCATTGTGATGACAAGTGTAATGGAGCATTCTGATCACCATCTTGTGGAGTATTGTGATGACAATGGCATGGAGCATTTGTGATGAAAACGGCATGGAGCATTGTGATGAAAACGGCATGGAGCCTTTTCATGACAGGTTTCAATGAGCATTCTGACGACAAGTGTCAGGGAGCATTGTGATGACAAGTTTATTGAGCATTGTGATGACAAAGGTCATGAAGCATTGTGATGACAATGGCATGGAGCATTGTGATGCAAAGTGCTATGGAGCATTGTGATCACAAGTGTTGGTAGCATTGTGATGACAGAGGTCATGGAGCACAGTGATTTCAAGGACCATGGAGCATTGTGATGACAAGTGTATGGGGCAATGTGATCCCAAGTTTCATGGAGGATTGTGATGACAAGCGCATGGAGCATTGTGATGGCAAGTTCATGTAGGATTTTCCTGACAAAGGCATGGAGCATGGTGATTACAGTGGTCATTGAGCATTGGGATAACAAGGGTATGGAGCATTGGGCTTAAAATATTCATGGAGTATTGTGATGACAGGTTTCATGGAGCATATTGATGAAAAGGGAAAGGAGCATTGTGATGACAAGATCCTGGAGCATTATGATGAGTAGACCAGGAGCCTGGTGATGACAAGTCTCATGGAGCATTCTGATGAAAAGGGGCATGGAGCATTGTGATTACAGGGCTCTTGGAGCATTGTGATGACAAAGGCATGGAGCATTGTGATGAGAAGTCCATGGAGCATTCTGATGACATGTGTCATGGAGTTTTGTGATGACAGGGGCATGGAGCATAGTGATTACAGGGTTCTTGGAGCCTTGTGATGAAAAGGGCATGGATCATTGTGATGAAAAAGGCATGGAGCCATGTCATGACTGTGTTCAAGGAGCATAGTGACGACAAGGGTCAGGGAGCGTTGTGATGACCACTGTATTGAGCATTGGATGACAAAGTTCAGGGAGCATTGTGATCAAAAGACCATGGATAATTGTGATGACAAGCGTCATAGGGCATTGTGATGACAAGTGTTATGGAACATTGTGATCACAAGGGTTTGGAGCATTGTGATGACAGTGGTTATGGAGCCTTTTGATATCAAGAGGCGTGGAGCATCGTGATGACAAGGGCATGAATCAATGTGATCCCAAGTTTTATGGAGGATTGGGATGACAATGGTAAGGGAAGATTGTGAAGACAAGCGCATGGAGCATTGTGATGACAAAGTCATGTAGCATTTTGCTGACAAAGGCATGGATCATTGTGGGCAAAATATTCATGGAGTAATGTGATGACAGGTGTCATGGGGCGTTGTGGTGATAAGGGAATGGAGAACTGTGATGACAAGATTCTGGAGCATTGTTATGAGAAGACCATTGAGCCTTGTGATGACAAATCTCATGGAGCATTCTGATGATAATGGACATGGAATACTGTGATTACAAGGGTCTTGGAGTATTGTGATGACAAGGGCATGGAGCATTGTGATGAGAAGGCCATGGAGCTTTCTGATGACATGCATCGTGGACTTTGTGATGACAAGGGCATGGAGCATTGTGAGTGCAGTGTGCTTGGAGCGTTGTGATGAAAAGGGCATGGATCATTATGATGAAAAAGGCATGGAGCCTTGTCATGACAGGCTTCAAGGAGCATACTGATGTCAAGTGTCAGGGAGCATTGTGATGAGAAGTGTATTGAGCATTGTGATGACAAAGGTCATGGAGAATTGTGAGGAGAAGACCATGGATAAATGTGATGACGAGCGTTATTGGGCGTTGTGATGACAAAGGTTATGGAACATTGTGATCAGAAGCGTTTGGAGCATTCTGATGAGAGAGGTCATGGAGCATTTTGATTTCATTGTGATGACCATAGCAAGAAGCATTATGATGATGTTCATGGTGCATTGTGATGAATGGGTCCATGGAGTATTGTGAAGACAAGGGCATGGATCATTGTGATGAGAATGTCATGGAGTATTGTGAAGGCAGGTGTCAAGGAGCATTGTGATGACGTATGTCAGGGTCCATTGTGATGACAATGGCATGGAGCATTGTGATGACAAGGACATGGAGCATTGTGATGCCATGGGCCATTGAGAATTTTGAAGACAATGTCGTGAAGCACTGTGATGACAAGCGCATGGAGCTTGCTATGAAAAGGGTCATTGAGCATTGCAATGACAAGCGCATGGAGCATTGTGATGACACGATCATGTAACATTATGATGAGAAGTGTCATGGAACATAGTGATGACAGGGACGAGGAGAATTGTGATGACAATGCACATGGAGCATTGGGATGACCAGGGCATGGAGCCTTGTGATGGCAATACCGTGGAGCATTGCGATGAGAAGACCATGCATAATTGTGATGATGAATGTCTTGGAGCACTGTAGTGACAAGGGGCATGTAGCATTGTGATGACAAGTGTAATGGAGCATTCTGATCAACATCTTGTGGAGTATTGTGATGACAATGGCATGGAGCATTGTGATGAAAAGGGCATGGAGCATTGTGATGAAAACGGCATGGGGCCTTTTCATGACAGGTTTCAATGAGCATTCTGACGACAAGTGTCAGGGAGCATTTTGATGACAAGTTTATTGAGCATTGTGATGACAAAGGTCATGAAGCATTGTGATGACAATGGCATGGAGCATTGTGATGAGAAGTCCATGGAGCATTCTAATGACATGCATCATGCAGTTTTGTGATGACAGGGGCATGGAGCATTGTGATTACAGGGTTCTTGGAGCCTTGTGATGAAAAGCGCATGGATCATTGTGATGAAAAAGGCATGGAGCCATGTCATGACTGCGTTCAAGGAGCATAGTGATGACAAGGGTTCGGGAGCGTTGTGATGACAACTGTATTGAGTATTGGATGACCATGGTCAGGAGCATTGTGATGATAAGACCATGGATAATTGTGATGACGAACATCATAGGGCATTGTGATGACAAGTGTTATGGAACACTGTGATCACAAGGGTTTGGAGCATTGTGATGACAAAGGTCATGGAGCCTTTTGATTTCAATTAGCGTGGAGCATTGTGATGACAAGGGCATGAAGCAATGGGATCCCAAGTTTTATGGAGGATTGGGATGACAATGGTAAGGGAATATTGTGAAGACAAGCGCATGGAGCATTGTGATGACAAAGTCATGTAGCATTTTGCTGACAAAGGCATGGAGCATTGTGGGGAAAATATTCATGGAGTAATGTGATGACAGGTGTCATGGGGAATTGTGGTGATAAGGGAATGGAGCACTGTGATGACAAGGTTCTGGAGCATTGTTATGAGAAGATCATTGAGCCTTGTGATGACAAATCTCATGGAGCATTCTGATGGTAATGGACATGGAACACTGTGATTACAAGGTTCTTGGAGTATTGTGATGAC
This sequence comes from Mesoplodon densirostris, assembly GCF_025265405.1. Lineage (NCBI taxonomy): Eukaryota > Metazoa > Chordata > Mammalia > Artiodactyla > Ziphiidae > Mesoplodon > Mesoplodon densirostris. Next base: position 8,322,638 of record NC_082682.1, read on the forward strand.
AAGGGCATGGAGCATTGTGATGAGAAGGCCATGGAGCTTTCTGATGACATGCATCATGGACTTTGTGATGACAAGGGCATGGAGCATTGTGATGAAAAAGGCATGGAGCCTTGTCATGACAGGCTTCAAGGAGCATACTGACGTCAAGTGTCAGGGAGCATTGTGATGACAAGTGTATTGAGCATTGTGATGACAAAGGTCATGGAGCATTGTGATGAGAAGACCATGGATAATTGTGATGACGAGCGTCATTGGGCGTTGTGATGACAAGTGTTATAGAACATTGTGATCACAAGAGTTTGGAGCATTCTGATGAGAGAGGTCATGGAGCATTTTGATTTCATTGTGATGACTATAGCAAGAAGCATTATGACGTTGTTCATGGTGCATTGTGATGAAAGGGTCCATGGTGTATTGAGATGAAAAGGGGCATGGAGCATTGTGATGACAGGGGTCTTGGAGCATGGTGATGACATGGGCATGGAGCATTGTGATGAGAAGGCCATGGAGGATTCTGATGACATGCGTCATGGAGCTTTGTGATGACAAGGGCATGGAGCATTGTGATGACAAGGGAATGGGGCATTGTGATGACAAGGGCCATTGAGAATTTTGATGACAAGGTCGTGAAGCACTGTGATGACAAGTGCATGGAGCTTGCTATGACAAGGGTCATGGAGCATTGCGATGACAAGTGAATGGAGAGTTGTGCTGACATGTGCATGTAACATTATGATGTGAAGTGTCATGGACCATTGTGATGACAAGGACGTTGAGAATTGTTATGACAATGGACATGGAGCATTGGGATGATCAGGGCATGGAGCTTTGTGATGGCAAGACCGTGGAGCATTGTGATGCGAAGACCTTGGATAATTGTGATGACGAGTGTCTTGGAGTACTGTAATGACAAGGGGCATGGAACATTGTGAGGACAGGGGTCATTTAGCATTGTGATGACAAGTGTCATGGAGCATTCTGATGACCATCTTGTGGAGTATTGTGATGACAATGGCATGGAGCATTGTGATGGAAAGGGCATGGGGCATTGTAATTGCAGGCGTCTTGGAGCATTGAGATGACAAGTGTCACGGAGCCTTGTGGTGACAAGGCCGTGGAACATTGTGATGACCGAGGTCATGGAGCATTGTTATGACAGGGGTAATGGAGCATTGTGATAACAAGGGCATAGAGCATTGGTCTGAGAAGTTTCATGGATTATTGTGATGAGAGTGTGCATGCAGCATTGTGATGACAAGGGCATGGAACATTGTGATACATGGGTCATGGAGGAATGTAATGACAAGGGCATGGAGCATTGTGATGAGAAGGGCATGGAGCATTGGGAGGAGGACGGCATGGAACATTGTGATGACAAGCGTCATGGAGCTTTGTGATGACAGGGGCATGGAGCAATGTGATGAGAGGGTTCATGGAGCAGTGTGATGACAGTGGCATGGAGCACTGTGGTGTAAAGGGTCATGGAGATTTGTGATGACAAAAGTCATGAAGCATATTGAGGTTAAGGGCATGGTACATTGTGATGATAAGGGCAGGGAGCATTATGATGACAAGGTCATGTAGCATTTTGATGACAAAGGCATGGAGCATCGTGATGACAAGTGTCATGGAGCACTGTGATGACAGGCGTCACGGTTCATTGTGATTACAGGTTTTCTGGAGCATTGGGATGAAAATGGTCATGGAGAATTTTGAATGAAAAGCCTCCCGGATCATTGTTTTGTCAGGGGTCATGGAGGGTTGAGATGACAGTACTCATGCAGCATTGTGAGGACAGGGGTCATGGAGCATTGTGAATATAAGGGGCATGGAGCTTTGTGATTACAGGGGTCTTGGATCATTGTGATGAGAATGTAATGGAGTATTGTGAAGGCAGGTGTCAAGGAGCATTGTGATGACGTATGTCAGGGTCCATTGTGATGACAATGGCATGGAGCATTGTGATGACAAGGACATGGAGCATTGTGATGCCAAGGGCCATTGAGAATTTTGAAGACAATGCCGTGAAGCACTGTGATGACAAGCGCATGGAGCTTGCTATGAAAAGGGTCATTGAGCATTGTGATGACAAGTGCATGGAGCATTCTGATGACATGATCATGTAACATTATGATGAGAAGTGTCATGGAACATAGTGATGACAGGGACGAGGAGAATTGTGATGACAATGCACATGGAGCATTGGGATGACCAGGGCATGGAGCATTGTGATGGCAAGACCGTGGAGCATTGCGATGAGAAGACCATGGATAATTGTGATGACGAGTGTCTTGGAGCACTGTAATGACAAGGGGCATGTAGCATTGTGATGACAAGTGTAATGGAGCATTCTGATCACCATCTTGTGGAGTATTGTGATGACAATGGCATGGAGCATTGTGATGAAAAGGGCATGGAGCATTGTGATGAAAACGGCATGGAGCCTTTTCATGACAGGTTTCAATGAGCATTCTGACGACAAGTGTCAGGGAGCATTGTGATGACAAGTTTATTGAGCATTGTGATGACAAAGGTCATGAAGCATTGTGATGACAATGGCATGGAGCATTGTGATGCAAAGTGCTATGGAGCATTGTGATCACAAGTGTTGGTAGCATTGTGATGACAGAGGTCATGGAGCACAGTGATTTCAAGGACCATGGAGCATTGTGATGACAAGTGTATGGGGCAATGTGATCCCAAGTTTCATGGAGGATTGTGATGACAAGCGCATGGAGCATTGTGATGGCAAGTTCATGTAGGATTTTCCTGACAAAGGCATGGAGCATGGTGATTACAGTGGTCATTGAGCATTGGGATAACAAGGGTATGGAGCATTGGGCTTAAAATATTCATGGAGTATTGTGATGACAGGTTTCATGGAGCATATTGATGAAAAGGGAAAGGAGCATTGTGATGACAAGATCCTGGAGCATTATGATGAGTAGACCAGGAGCCTGGTGATGACAAGTCTCATGGAGCATTCTGATGAAAAGGGGCATGGAGCATTGTGATTACACGGCTCTTGGAGCATTGTGATGACAAAGGCATGGAGCATTGTGATGAAAAAGGCATGGAGCCATGTCATGACTGGTTTCAAGGAGCATAGTGATGACAAGCGTCCAGGAGCGTTGTGATGACAACTGTATTGAACATTGGATGACAAATGTCAGGAGCATTGTGATGATAAAACCATGGATAATTGTGATGACGAGCGTCATAGGGCCTTGTGATGACAAGTGTTATGGAACATTGTGATCACAAGGGTTTGGAGCATTGTGATGACAGAGGTCATGGAGCCTTTTGATTTTAAGAAGCGTGGAGCATCGTGATGACTAGGGCATGAATCAATGTGATCCCTAGTTTTATGGAGGATTGGGATGACAATGGTAAGGTAAGATTGTGAAGGCAGGCGCATGGAACATTGTGATGACAAAGTCATGTAGCATTTTGCTGACAAAGGCATGGATCATTGTGGGCAAAATATTCATGGAGTAATGTGATGACAGGTGTCATGGGGGATTGTGGTGATAAGGGAATGGAGCACTGTGATGACAGGGTTCTGGAGCATTGTTAAGAGAAGACCATTGATCCTTGTGATGACAAATCTCATGGCGCATTCTCATGATAATGGACATGGAACACTGTGATTACAAGGTTCTTGGAGTATTGTGATGACAAGGGCATGGAGCATTGTGATGAGAAGCCCATGGAGCTTTCTGATGACATGCATCATGGACTTTGTGATGACAAGGGCATGGAGCATTGTGAGTGCAGAATTCTTGGAGTGTTGTGATGAAAAGGGCATGGATCATTGTGATGAAAAAGGCATGGAGCCTTGTCATGACAGGCTTCAAGGAGCATACTGATGTCAAGTGTTAGGGAGCATTGTGATGACAAGTGTATTGAGCATTGTGATGACAAAGGTCATGGAGCATTGTGATGAGAAGACCATGGATAAATGTGATGACGAGCGTTATTGGGCGTTGTGATGACAAAGGTTATGGAACATTGTGATCAGAAGCGTTTGGAGCATTCTGATGAGAGAGGTCATGGAGCATTTTGATTTCATTGTGATGACCATATCAAGAAGCATTATGATGATGTTCATGGTGCATTGTGATGAAAGGGTCCATGGAGTATTGAGATGAAAAGGGGCATGGAGCATTGTGATGACAGGGGTCTTGGAGCATGGTGATGACATGGGCATGGAGCATTGTGATGAGAACGCCATGGAGGATTCTGATGACATGCGTCATGGAGCTTTGTGATGACAAGGGCATGGAGCATTGTGATGACAAGGGAATGGGGCATTGTGATGACAAGGGCCATTGAGAATTTTGATGACAAGGTCGTGAAGCACTGTGATGACGAGTGCATGGAGCATGCTATGACAAGGGTCATGGAGCATTGTGATGACAAGTGAATGGAGAATTGTGCTGACATGTGCATGTAACATTATGATGTGAAGTGTCATGGACCATTGTGATGACAAGGACGTTGAGAATTGTTATGACAATGGACATGGAGCATGGTGTTGATCAGGGCATGGAGCTTTGTGATGGCAAGACCGTGGAGCATTGTGATGTGTAGACCTTGGATAATTGTGATGACGAGTGTCTTGGAGTACTGTAATGACAAGGGGCATAGAGCATTGTGAGGACAGGGGTCATTTAGCATTGTGATGACAAGTGTCATGGAGCATTCTGATAACCATCTTGTGGAGTATTGTGATGACAATGGCATGGAGCATTGTGATGGAAAGGGCATGGAGCATTGTGAAGAGAAGTCCACAGAATGGTGAAGAGGAGCGTCATGGGGAGTTGTGATGACAAGTGTCATGCAACTTTGTGATCACAAGGGTTTGAAGCATTGTGATTCCAGAAGTCATGGTGCATTTTGATTTCTTTGTGATGACAATAGCATGAAGCATTATGATGATGGGGATGGTGCACTGTGATGCCAGGGGTCATGGAGGATTGTGATGACAGGTGTCTAGGAGCATCATGATGACAAGAGCATGGAGCATTGTGCTGAGAGGGCCAAGGAGCATTTTGACGACATGTGTCATGGAGCTTTGTGATGACAAGGGCATGGGGCATTGTAATAGCAGGTGTCTTGGAGCATTGAGATGCCAAGTGTCACGGAGCCTTGTGATGACAAGGCCGTGGAACATTGTAATGACCGAGGTCATGGAGCATTGCTATGACAGAGGTAATGGAGCATTGTGATAACAAGGGCATAGAGCATTGGTCTGAGAAGTTTCATGGATTATTGTGATGATAGTGTGCATCCAGCATTGTGATGACAAGGGCATGGAACATTGTGATACATGGGTCATGGAGGAATGTAATGACAAGGACATGGAGCATTGTGATGAGAATGGCATGGAACATTGTGATGACAAGTGTCATGGAGTTTTGTGATGACAGGGGCATGGAGCAATGTGATGAGAGGGTTCATGGAACAGTGTGATGACAGCGGCATGGAGCACTGTGGTGCCAAGTGTCATGGAGATTTGTGATGACAAAGGTCATGAAGCATATTGAGGTCAAGGGCATGGTACATTGTGATGAGAAGGGCAGGGAGCATTATGATGACAAGGTCATGTAGCATTTTTATGACAAAGACATGGAGCATCGTGATGACAAGTGTCATGGAGCACTGTGATGACAGGCGTCACGGTTCATTGTGATTACAGGTTTCATGGAGCATTGGGATGATAATGGTCATGGAGAATTTTGATGAGAAGCGTCCCGGATCAGTGTTTTGTCAGGGGTCATGGAGGGTTGAGATGACAGTACTCATGCAGCATTGTGAGGACAGGGGTCATGGAGCATTGTGAAATTAGGGGCATGGAGCTTTGTGATTACAGGGGTCTTGGAGCATTGTGAAGACAAGGTCATGGATCATTGTGATGAAAATGTCATGGAGTATTGTGAAGGCAGGTGTCAAGGAGCATTGTGATGACGTATGTCAGGGTCCATTGTGATTACAATGGCATGGAGCATTGTGATGACAAGGACATGGAGCATTGTGATGCCATGGGCCATTGAGAATTTTGAAGACAATGTCGTGAAGCACTGTGATGACAAGCGCATGGAGCTTGCTATGAAAAGGGTCATTGAGCATTGCGATGAAAAGCGCATGGAGCATTGTGATGACACGATCATGTAACATTATGATGAGAAGTGTCATGGAACATAGTGATGACAGGGACGAGGAGAATTGTGATGACAATGCACATGGAGCATTGGGATGACCAGGGCATGGAGCATTGTGATGGCAAGACCGTGGAGCATTGCGATGAGAAGACCATGGATAATTGTGATGACGAATGTCTTGGAGCACTGTAATGACAATGGGCATGTAGCATTGTGATGACAAGTGTAATGGAGCATTCTGATCACCATCTTGTGGAGTATTGTGATGACAATGGCATGGAGCATTGTGATGAAAAGGGCATGGAGCATTGTGATGAAAACGGCATGGAGCCTTTTCATGACAGGTTTCAATGAGCATTCTGACGACAAGTGTCAGGGAGCATTGTGATGACAAGTTTATTGAGCATTGTGATGACAAAGGTCATGAAGCATTGTGATGACAATGGCATGGAGCATTGTGATGAGAAGTCCATGGAGCATTCTAATGACCTGCATCATGGAGTTTTGTGATGACAGGGGCATGGAGCATTGTGATTACAGGGTTCTTGGAGCCTTGTGATGAAAAGGGCATGGATCATTGTGATGAAAAAGGCACGGAGCCATGTCATGACTGCGTTCAAGGAGCATAGTGATGACAAGGGTTCGGGAGCGTTGTGATGACAACTGTATTGAGCATTGGATGACCATGGTCAGGAGCATTGTGATGATAAGACCATGGATAATTGTGATGACGAGCGTCATAGGGCATTGTGATGACAAGTGTTATGGAACACTGTGATCACAAGTGTTTGGAGCATTGTGATGACAGAGGTCATGGAGCCTTTTGATTTCAATTAGCGTGGAGCATTGTGATGACAAGGGCATGAAGCAATGGGATCCCAAGTTTTATGGAGGATTGGGATGACAATGGTAAGGGAAGATTGTGAAGACAAGCGCATGGAGCATTGTGATGACAAAGTCATGTAGCATTTTGCTGACAAAGGCATGGAGCATTGCGATTACAGGGGTCTTGGAGCATGGTGATGACATGGGCATGGAGCATTGTGATGAGAAGGCCATGGAGGATTCTGATGACATGCGTCATGGAGCTTTGTGATGACAAGGGCATGTAGCATTGTGATGACAAGGGAATGGGGCATTGTGATGACAAGGGCCATTGAGAATTTTGATGACAAGGTCGTGAAGCACTGTGATGACAAGTGCATGGAGCTTGCTATGACAAGCGTCATGGAGCATTGTGATGACAAGTGAATGGAGAGTTGTGCTGACATGTGCATGTAACATTATGATGTGAAGTGTCATGGACCATTGTGATGACAAGGACGTTGAGAATTGTTATGACAATGGACATGGAGCATTGTGTTGATCAGGGCATGGAGCTCTGTGATGGCAAGACCGTGGAGCATTGTGATGCGAAGACCTTGGATAATTGTGATGACGAGTGTCTTGGAGTACTGTAATGACAAGGGGCATGGAACATTGTGAGGACAGGGGTCATTTAGCATTGTGATGACAAGTGTCATGGAGCATTCTGATGACCATCTTGTGGAGTATTGTGATGACAATGGCATGGAGCATTGTGATGGAAAGGGCATGGGGCATTGTAATTGCAGGCGTCTTGGAGCATTGAGATGACAAGTGTCACGGAGCCTTGTGGTGACAAGGCCGTGGAACATTGTGATGACCGAGGTCATGGAGCATTGTTATGACAGGGGTAATGGAGCATTGTGATAACAAGGGCATAGAGCATTGGTCTGAGAAGTTTCATGGATTATTGTGATGAGAGTGTGCATGCAGCATTGTGATGACAAGGGCATGGAACATTGTGATACATGGATCATGGAGGAATGTAATGACAAGGGCATGGAGCATTGTGATGAGAAGGGCATGGAGCATTGGGAGGAGGACGGCATGGAACATTGTGATGAAAAGCGTCATGGAGCTTTGTGATGACAGGGGCATGGAGCAATGTGATGAGAGGGTTCATGGAGCAGTGTGATGACAGTGGCATGGAGCACTGTGGTGCAAAGGGTCATGGAGATTTGTGATGACAAATGTCAGGAAGCATATTGAGGTCAAGGGCATGGTACATTGTGATGAAAAGGGCAGGGAGCATTATGATGACAAGGTCATGTAGCATTTTGATGACAAAGGCATGGAGCATCGTGATGACAAGTGTCATGGAGCCCTGTGATGACAGGTGTCACGGTTCATTGTGATTACAGGTTTCCTGGAGCATTGGGATGAAAATGGTCATGGAGAATTTTGATGAGAAGCCTCCCGGATCATTGTTTTGTCAGGGGTCATGGAGGGTTGAGATGACAGTACTCATGCAGCATTGTGAGGACAGGGGTCATGGAGCATTGTGAAGATAAGGGGCATGGAGCTTTGTGATTACAGGGGTCTTGGAGCATTGTGAAGACAAGGGCATGGATCATTGTGATGAGAATGTCATGGAGTATTGTGAAGGCAGGTGTCAAGGAGCATTGTGATGACGTATGTCAGGGTCCATTGTGATGACAATGGCATGGAGCATTGTGATGACAAGGACATGGAGCATTGTGATGCCAAGGGCCATTGAGAATTTTGAAGACAATGTCGTGAAGCACTGTGATGACAAGCGCATGGAGCTTGCTATGAAAAGGGTCATTGAGCATTGTGATGACAAGTGCATGGAGCATTGTGATGACACGATCATGTAACATTATGATGAGAAGTGTCATGGAACATAGTGATGACAGGGACGAGGAGAATTGTGATGACAATGCACATAGAGCATTGGGATGACCAGGGCATGGAGCATTGTGATGGCAAGACCGTGGAGCATTGCGATGAGAAGACCATGGATAATTGTGATGACGAGTGTCTTGGAGCACTGTAATGACAAGGGGCATGTAGCATTGTGATGACAAGTGTAATGGAGCATTCTGATCACCATCTTGTGGAGTATTGTGATGACAATGGCATGGAGCATTGTGATGAAAAGGGCATGGAGCATTGTGATGAAAACGGCATGGAGCCTTTTCATGACAGGTTTCAATGAGCATTCTGACGACAAGTGTCAGGGAGCATTGTGATGACAAGTTTATTGAGCATTGTGATGACAAAGGTCATGAAGCATTGTGATGACAATGGCATGGAGCATTGTGATGAGAAGTCCATGGAGCATTCTAATGACCTGCATCATGGAGTTTTGTGATGACAGGGGCATGGAGCATTGTGATTACAGGGTTCTTGGAGCCTTGTGATGAAAAGGGCATGGATCATTGTGATGAAAAAGGCACGGAGCCATGTCATGACTGCATTCAAGGAGCATAGTGATGACAAGGGTTCGGGAGCGTTGTGATGACAACTGTATTGAGCATTGGATGACCATGGTCAGGAGCATTGTGATGATAAGACCATGGATAATTGTGATGACGAGCGTCATAGGGCATTGTGATGACAAGTGTTATGGAACACTGTGATCACAAGTGTTTGGAGCATTGTGATGACAGAGGTCATGGAGCCTTTTGATTTCAATTAGCGTGGAGCATTGTGATGACAAGGGCATGAAGCAATGGGATCCCAAGTTTTATGGAGGATTGGGATGACAATGGTAAGGGAAGATTGTGAAGACAAGCGCATGGAGCATTGTGATGACAAAGTCATGTAGCATTTTGCTGACAAAGGCATGGAGCATTGCGATTACAGGGGTCTTGGAGCATGGTGATGACATGGGCATGGAGCATTGTGATGAGAAGGCCATGGAGGATTCTGATGACATGCGTCATGGAGCTTTGTGATGACAAGGGCATGGAGCATTGTGATGACAAGGGAATGGGGCATTGTGATGACAAGGGCCATTGAGAATTTTGATGACAAGGTCGTGAAGCACTGTGATGACAAGTGCATGGAGCTTGCTATGACAAGCGTCATGGAGCATTGTGATGACAAGTGAATGGAGAGTTGTGCTGACATGTGCATGTAACATTATGATGTGAAGTGTCATGGACCATTGTGATGACAAGGACGTTGAGAATTGTTATGACAATGGACATGGAGCATTGTGTTGATCAGGGCATGGAGCTCTGTGATGGCAAGACCGTGGAGCATTGTGATGCGAAGACCTTGGATAATTGTGATGACGAGTGTCTTGGAGTACTGTAATGACAAGGGGCATGGAACATTGTGAGGACAGGGGTCATTTAGCATTGTGATGACAAGTGTCATGGAGCATTCTGATGACCATCTTGTGGAGTATTGTGATGACAATGGCATGGAGCATTGTGATGGAAAGGGCATGGGGCATTGTAATTGCAGGCGTCTTGGAGCATTGAGATGACAAGTGTCACGGAGCCTTGTGGTGACAAGGCCGTGGAACATTGTGATGACCGAGGTCATGGAGCATTGTTATGACAGGGGTAATGGAGCATTGTGATAACAAGGGCATAGAGCATTGGTCTGAGAAGTTTCATGGATTATTGTGATGAGAGTGTGCATGCAGCATTGTGATGACAAGGGCATGGAACATTGTGATACATGGATCATGGAGGAATGTAATGACAAGGGCATGGAGCATTGTGATGAGAAGGGCATGGAGCATTGGGAGGAGGACGGCATGGAACATTGTGATGAAAAGCGTCATGGAGCTTTGTGATGACAGGGGCATGGAGCAATGTGATGAGAGGGTTCATGGAGCAGTGTGATGACAGTGGCATGGAGCACTGTGGTGCAAAGGGTCATGGAGATTTGTGATGACAAATGTCAGGAAGCATATTGAGGTCAAGGGCATGGTACATTGTGATGAAAAGGGCAGGGAGCATTATGATGACAAGGTCATGTAGCATTTTGATGACAAAGGCATGGAGCATCGTGATGACAAGTGTCATGGAGCCCTGTGATGACAGGTGTCACGGTTCATTGTGATTACAGGTTTCCTGGAGCATTGGGATGAAAATGGTCATGGAGAATTTTGATGAGAAGCCTCCCGGATCATTGTTTTGTCAGGGGTCATGGAGGGTTGAGATGACAGTACTCATGCAGCATTGTGAGGACAGGGGTCATGGAGCATTGTGAAGATAAGGGGCATGGAGCTTTGTGATTACAGGGGTCTTGGAGCATTGTGAAGACAAGGGCATGGATCATTGTGATGAGAATGTCATGGAGTATTGTGAAGGCAGGTGTCAAGGAGCATTGTGATGACGTATGTCAGGGTCCATTGTGATGACAATGGCATGGAGCATTGTGATGACAAGGACATGGAGCATTGTGATGCCAAGGGCCATTGAGAATTTTGAAGACAATGTCGTGAAGCACTGTGATGACAAGCGCATGGAGCTTGCTATGAAAAGGGTCATTGAGCATTGTGATGACAAGTGCATGGAGCATTGTGATGACACGATCATGTAACATTATGATGAGAAGTGTCATGGAACATAGTGATGACAGGGACGAGGAGAATTGTGATGACAATGCACATAGAGCATTGGGATGACCAGGGCATGGAGCATTGTGATGGTAAGACCGTGGAGCATTGCGATGAGAAGACCATGGATAATTGTGATGACGAGTGTCTTGGAGCACTGTAATGACAAGGGGCATGTAGCATTGTGATGACAAGTGTAATGGAGCATTCTGATCACCATCTTGTGGAGTATTGTGATGACAATGGCATGGAGCATTGTGATGAAAATGGCATGGAGCATTGTGATGAAAACGGCATGGAGCCTTTTCATGACAGGTTTCAATGAGCATTCTGACGACAAGTGTCAGGGAGCATTGTGATGACAAGTTTATTGAGCATTGTGATGACAAAGGTCATGAAGCATTGTGATGACAATGGCATGGAGCATTGTGATGCAAAGTGCTATGGAGCATTGTGATCACAAGTGTTGGTAGCAATGTGAGGACAGAGGTCATGGAGCACAGTGATTTCAAGGACCATGGAGCATTGTGATGACAAGTGTATGGGGCAATGTGATCCCAAGTTTCATGGAGGATTGTGATGACAAGCGCATGGAGCATTGTGATGGCAAGTTCATGTAGGATTTTCCTGACAAAGGCATGGAGCATGGTGATTACAGTGGTCATTGAGCATTGGGATAACAAGGGTATGGAGCATTGGGCTTAAAATATTCATGGAGTATTGTGATGACAGGTTTCATGGAGCATATTGATGAAAAGGGAAAGGAGCATTGTGATGACAAGATCCTGGAGCATTATGATGAGTAGACCAGGAGCCTGGTGATGACAAGTCTCATGGAGCATTCTGATGAAAAGGGGCATGGAGCATTGTGATTACAGGGCTCTTGGAGCATTGTGATGACAAAGGCATGGAGCATTGTGATGAGAAGTCCATGGAGCATTCTGATGACATGTGTCATGGAGTTTTGTGATGACAGGGGCATGGAGCATAGTGATTACAGGGTTCTTGGAGCCTTGTGATGAAAAGGGCATGGATCATTGTGATGAAAAAGGCATGGAGCCATGTCATGACTGTGTTCAAGGAGCATAGTGACGACAAGGGTCAGGGAGCGTTGTGATGACCACTGTATTGAGCATTGGATGACAAAGTTCAGGGAGCATTGTGATCAAAAGACCATGGATAATTGTGATGACAAGCGTCATAGGGCATTGTGATGACAAGTGTTATGGAACATTGTGATCACAAGGGTTTGGAGCATTGTGATGACAGTGGTTATGGAGCCTTTTGATATCAAGAGGCGTGGAGCATCGTGATGACAAGGGCATGAATCAATGTGATCCCAAGTTTTATGGAGGATTGGGATGACAATGGTAAGGGAAGATTGTGAAGACAAGCGCATGGAGCATTGTGATGACAAAGTCATGTAGCATTTTGCTGACAAAGGCATGGATCATTGTGGGCAAAATATTCATGGAGTAATGTGATGACAGGTGTCATGGGGCGTTGTGGTGATAAGGGAATGGAGAACTGTGATGACAAGATTCTGGAGCATTGTTATGAGAAGACCATTGAGCCTTGTGATGACAAATCTCATGGAGCATTCTGATGATAATGGACATGGAATACTGTGATTACAAGGGTCTTGGAGTATTGTGATGACAAGGGCATGGAGCATTGTGATGAGAAGGCCATGGAGCTTTCTGATGACATGCATCGTGGACTTTGTGATGACAAGGGCATGGAGCATTGTGAGTGCAGTGTGCTTGGAGCGTTGTGATGAAAAGGGCATGGATCATTATGATGAAAAAGGCATGGAGCCTTGTCATGACAGGCTTCAAGGAGCATACTGATGTCAAGTGTCAGGGAGCATTGTGATGAGAAGTGTATTGAGCATTGTGATGACAAAGGTCATGGAGAATTGTGAGGAGAAGACCATGGATAAATGTGATGACGAGCGTTATTGGGCGTTGTGATGACAAAGGTTATGGAACATTGTGATCAGAAGCGTTTGGAGCATTCTGATGAGAGAGGTCATGGAGCATTTTGATTTCATTGTGATGACCATAGCAAGAAGCATTATGATGATGTTCATGGTGCATTGTGATGAATGGGTCCATGGAGTATTGTGAAGACAAGGGCATGGATCATTGTGATGAGAATGTCATGGAGTATTGTGAAGGCAGGTGTCAAGGAGCATTGTGATGACGTATGTCAGGGTCCATTGTGATGACAATGGCATGGAGCATTGTGATGACAAGGACATGGAGCATTGTGATGCCATGGGCCATTGAGAATTTTGAAGACAATGTCGTGAAGCACTGTGATGACAAGCGCATGGAGCTTGCTATGAAAAGGGTCATTGAGCATTGCAATGACAAGCGCATGGAGCATTGTGATGACACGATCATGTAACATTATGATGAGAAGTGTCATGGAACATAGTGATGACAGGGACGAGGAGAATTGTGATGACAATGCACATGGAGCATTGGGATGACCAGGGCATGGAGCCTTGTGATGGCAATACCGTGGAGCATTGCGATGAGAAGACCATGCATAATTGTGATGATGAATGTCTTGGAGCACTGTAGTGACAAGGGGCATGTAGCATTGTGATGACAAGTGTAATGGAGCATTCTGATCAACATCTTGTGGAGTATTGTGATGACAATGGCATGGAGCATTGTGATGAAAAGGGCATGGAGCATTGTGATGAAAACGGCATGGGGCCTTTTCATGACAGGTTTCAATGAGCATTCTGACGACAAGTGTCAGGGAGCATTTTGATGACAAGTTTATTGAGCATTGTGATGACAAAGGTCATGAAGCATTGTGATGACAATGGCATGGAGCATTGTGATGAGAAGTCCATGGAGCATTCTAATGACATGCATCATGCAGTTTTGTGATGACAGGGGCATGGAGCATTGTGATTACAGGGTTCTTGGAGCCTTGTGATGAAAAGCGCATGGATCATTGTGATGAAAAAGGCATGGAGCCATGTCATGACTGCGTTCAAGGAGCATAGTGATGACAAGGGTTCGGGAGCGTTGTGATGACAACTGTATTGAGTATTGGATGACCATGGTCAGGAGCATTGTGATGATAAGACCATGGATAATTGTGATGACGAACATCATAGGGCATTGTGATGACAAGTGTTATGGAACACTGTGATCACAAGGGTTTGGAGCATTGTGATGACAAAGGTCATGGAGCCTTTTGATTTCAATTAGCGTGGAGCATTGTGATGACAAGGGCATGAAGCAATGGGATCCCAAGTTTTATGGAGGATTGGGATGACAATGGTAAGGGAATATTGTGAAGACAAGCGCATGGAGCATTGTGATGACAAAGTCATGTAGCATTTTGCTGACAAAGGCATGGAGCATTGTGGGGAAAATATTCATGGAGTAATGTGATGACAGGTGTCATGGGGAATTGTGGTGATAAGGGAATGGAGCACTGTGATGACAAGGTTCTGGAGCATTGTTATGAGAAGATCATTGAGCCTTGTGATGACAAATCTCATGGAGCATTCTGATGGTAATGGACATGGAACACTGTGATTACAAGGTTCTTGGAGTATTGTGATGACAAGGGCATGGAGCATTGTGATGAGAAGGCCATGGAGCTTTCTGATGACATGCATCATGGACTTTGTGATGACAAGGGCATGGAGCATTGTGATGAAAAAGGCATGGAGCCTTGTCATGACAGGCTTCAAGGAGCATACTGACGTCAAGTGTCAGGGAGCATTGTGATGACAAGTGTATTGAGCATTGTGATGACAAAGGTCATGGAGCATTGTGATGAGAAGACCATGGATAATTGTGATGACGAGCGTCATTGGGCGTTGTGATGACAAGTGTTATAGAACATTGTGATCACAAGAGTTTGGAGCATTCTGATGAGAGAGGTCATGGAGCATTTTGATTTCATTGTGATGACTATAGCAAGAAGCATTATGACGTTGTTCATGGTGCATTGTGATGAAAGGGTCCATGGTGTATTGAGATGAAAAGGGGCATGGAGCATTGTGATGACAGGGGTCTTGGAGCATGGTGATGACATGGGCATGGAGCATTGTGATGAGAAGGCCATGGAGGATTCTGATGACATGCGTCATGGAGCTTTGTGATGACAAGGGCATGGAGCATTGTGATGACAAGGGAATGGGGCATTGTGATGACAAGGGCCATTGAGAATTTTGATGACAAGGTCGTGAAGCACTGTGATGACAAGTGCATGGAGCTTGCTATGACAAGGGTCATGGAGCATTGCGATGACAAGTGAATGGAGAGTTGTGCTGACATGTGCATGTAACATTATGATGTGAAGTGTCATGGACCATTGTGATGACAAGGACGTTGAGAATTGTTATGACAATGGACATGGAGCATTGGGATGATCAGGGCATGGAGCTTTGTGATGGCAAGACCGTGGAGCATTGTGATGCGAAGACCTTGGATAATTGTGATGACGAGTGTCTTGGAGTACTGTAATGACAAGGGGCATGGAACATTGTGAGGACAGGGGTCATTTAGCATTGTGATGACAAGTGTCATGGAGCATTCTGATGACCATCTTGTGGAGTATTGTGATGACAATGGCATGGAGCATTGTGATGGAAAGGGCATGGGGCATTGTAATTGCAGGCGTCTTGGAGCATTGAGATGACAAGTGTCACGGAGCCTTGTGGTGACAAGGCCGTGGAACATTGTGATGACCGAGGTCATGGAGCATTGTTATGACAGGGGTAATGGAGCATTGTGATAACAAGGGCATAGAGCATTGGTCTGAGAAGTTTCATGGATTATTGTGATGAGAGTGTGCATGCAGCATTGTGATGACAAGGGCATGGAACATTGTGATACATGGGTCATGGAGGAATGTAATGACAAGGGCATGGAGCATTGTGATGAGAAGGGCATGGAGCATTGGGAGGAGGACGGCATGGAACATTGTGATGACAAGCGTCATGGAGCTTTGTGATGACAGGGGCATGGAGCAATGTGATGAGAGGGTTCATGGAGCAGTGTGATGACAGTGGCATGGAGCACTGTGGTGTAAAGGGTCATGGAGATTTGTGATGACAAAAGTCATGAAGCATATTGAGGTTAAGGGCATGGTACATTGTGATGATAAGGGCAGGGAGCATTATGATGACAAGGTCATGTAGCATTTTGATGACAAAGGCATGGAGCATCGTGATGACAAGTGTCATGGAGCACTGTGATGACAGGCGTCACGGTTCATTGTGATTACAGGTTTTCTGGAGCATTGGGATGAAAATGGTCATGGAGAATTTTGAATGAAAAGCCTCCCGGATCATTGTTTTGTCAGGGGTCATGGAGGGTTGAGATGACAGTACTCATGCAGCATTGTGAGGACAGGGGTCATGGAGCATTGTGAATATAAGGGGCATGGAGCTTTGTGATTACAGGGGTCTTGGATCATTGTGATGAGAATGTAATGGAGTATTGTGAAGGCAGGTGTCAAGGAGCATTGTGATGACGTATGTCAGGGTCCATTGTGATGACAATGGCATGGAGCATTGTGATGACAAGGACATGGAGCATTGTGATGCCAAGGGCCATTGAGAATTTTGAAGACAATGCCGTGAAGCACTGTGATGACAAGCGCATGGAGCTTGCTATGAAAAGGGTCATTGAGCATTGTGATGACAAGTGCATGGAGCATTCTGATGACATGATCATGTAACATTATGATGAGAAGTGTCATGGAACATAGTGATGACAGGGACGAGGAGAATTGTGATGACAATGCACATGGAGCATTGGGATGACCAGGGCATGGAGCATTGTGATGGCAAGACCGTGGAGCATTGCGATGAGAAGACCATGGATAATTGTGATGACGAGTGTCTTGGAGCACTGTAATGACAAGGGGCATGTAGCATTGTGATGACAAGTGTAATGGAGCATTCTGATCACCATCTTGTGGAGTATTGTGATGACAATGGCATGGAGCATTGTGATGAAAAGGGCATGGAGCATTGTGATGAAAACGGCATGGAGCCTTTTCATGACAGGTTTCAATGAGCATTCTGACGACAAGTGTCAGGGAGCATTGTGATGACAAGTTTATTGAGCATTGTGATGACAAAGGTCATGAAGCATTGTGATGACAATGGCATGGAGCATTGTGATGCAAAGTGCTATGGAGCATTGTGATCACAAGTGTTGGTAGCATTGTGATGACAGAGGTCATGGAGCACAGTGATTTCAAGGACCATGGAGCATTGTGATGACAAGTGTATGGGGCAATGTGATCCCAAGTTTCATGGAGGATTGTGATGACAAGCGCATGGAGCATTGTGATGGCAAGTTCATGTAGGATTTTCCTGACAAAGGCATGGAGCATGGTGATTACAGTGGTCATTGAGCATTGGGATAACAAGGGTATGGAGCATTGGGCTTAAAATATTCATGGAGTATTGTGATGACAGGTTTCATGGAGCATATTGATGAAAAGGGAAAGGAGCATTGTGATGACAAGATCCTGGAGCATTATGATGAGTAGACCAGGAGCCTGGTGATGACAAGTCTCATGGAGCATTCTGATGAAAAGGGGCATGGAGCATTGTGATTACACGGCTCTTGGAGCATTGTGATGACAAAGGCATGGAGCATTGTGATGAAAAAGGCATGGAGCCATGTCATGACTGGTTTCAAGGAGCATAGTGATGACAAGCGTCCAGGAGCGTTGTGATGACAACTGTATTGAACATTGGATGACAAATGTCAGGAGCATTGTGATGATAAAACCATGGATAATTGTGATGACGAGCGTCATAGGGCCTTGTGATGACAAGTGTTATGGAACATTGTGATCACAAGGGTTTGGAGCATTGTGATGACAGAGGTCATGGAGCCTTTTGATTTTAAGAAGCGTGGAGCATCGTGATGACTAGGGCATGAATCAATGTGATCCCTAGTTTTATGGAGGATTGGGATGACAATGGTAAGGTAAGATTGTGAAGGCAGGCGCATGGAACATTGTGATGACAAAGTCATGTAGCATTTTGCTGACAAAGGCATGGATCATTGTGGGCAAAATATTCATGGAGTAATGTGATGACAGGTGTCATGGGGGATTGTGGTGATAAGGGAATGGAGCACTGTGATGACAGGGTTCTGGAGCATTGTTAAGAGAAGACCATTGATCCTTGTGATGACAAATCTCATGGCGCATTCTCATGATAATGGACATGGAACACTGTGATTACAAGGTTCTTGGAGTATTGTGATGACAAGGGCATGGAGCATTGTGATGAGAAGCCCATGGAGCTTTCTGATGACATGCATCATGGACTTTGTGATGACAAGGGCATGGAGCATTGTGAGTGCAGAATTCTTGGAGTGTTGTGATGAAAAGGGCATGGATCATTGTGATGAAAAAGGCATGGAGCCTTGTCATGACAGGCTTCAAGGAGCATACTGATGTCAAGTGTTAGGGAGCATTGTGATGACAAGTGTATTGAGCATTGTGATGACAAAGGTCATGGAGCATTGTGATGAGAAGACCATGGATAAATGTGATGACGAGCGTTATTGGGCGTTGTGATGACAAAGGTTATGGAACATTGTGATCAGAAGCGTTTGGAGCATTCTGATGAGAGAGGTCATGGAGCATTTTGATTTCATTGTGATGACCATATCAAGAAGCATTATGATGATGTTCATGGTGCATTGTGATGAAAGGGTCCATGGAGTATTGAGATGAAAAGGGGCATGGAGCATTGTGATGACAGGGGTCTTGGAGCATGGTGATGACATGGGCATGGAGCATTGTGATGAGAACGCCATGGAGGATTCTGATGACATGCGTCATGGAGCTTTGTGATGACAAGGGCATGGAGCATTGTGATGACAAGGGAATGGGGCATTGTGATGACAAGGGCCATTGAGAATTTTGATGACAAGGTCGTGAAGCACTGTGATGACGAGTGCATGGAGCATGCTATGACAAGGGTCATGGAGCATTGTGATGACAAGTGAATGGAGAATTGTGCTGACATGTGCATGTAACATTATGATGTGAAGTGTCATGGACCATTGTGATGACAAGGACGTTGAGAATTGTTATGACAATGGACATGGAGCATGGTGTTGATCAGGGCATGGAGCTTTGTGATGGCAAGACCGTGGAGCATTGTGATGTGTAGACCTTGGATAATTGTGATGACGAGTGTCTTGGAGTACTGTAATGACAAGGGGCATAGAGCATTGTGAGGACAGGGGTCATTTAGCATTGTGATGACAAGTGTCATGGAGCATTCTGATAACCATCTTGTGGAGTATTGTGATGACAATGGCATGGAGCATTGTGATGGAAAGGGCATGGAGCATTGTGAAGAGAAGTCCACAGAATGGTGAAGAGGAGCGTCATGGGGAGTTGTGATGACAAGTGTCATGCAACTTTGTGATCACAAGGGTTTGAAGCATTGTGATTCCAGAAGTCATGGTGCATTTTGATTTCTTTGTGATGACAATAGCATGAAGCATTATGATGATGGGGATGGTGCACTGTGATGCCAGGGGTCATGGAGGATTGTGATGACAGGTGTCTAGGAGCATCATGATGACAAGAGCATGGAGCATTGTGCTGAGAGGGCCAAGGAGCATTTTGACGACATGTGTCATGGAGCTTTGTGATGACAAGGGCATGGGGCATTGTAATAGCAGGTGTCTTGGAGCATTGAGATGCCAAGTGTCACGGAGCCTTGTGATGACAAGGCCGTGGAACATTGTAATGACCGAGGTCATGGAGCATTGCTATGACAGAGGTAATGGAGCATTGTGATAACAAGGGCATAGAGCATTGGTCTGAGAAGTTTCATGGATTATTGTGATGATAGTGTGCATCCAGCATTGTGATGACAAGGGCATGGAACATTGTGATACATGGGTCATGGAGGAATGTAATGACAAGGACATGGAGCATTGTGATGAGAATGGCATGGAACATTGTGATGACAAGTGTCATGGAGTTTTGTGATGACAGGGGCATGGAGCAATGTGATGAGAGGGTTCATGGAACAGTGTGATGACAGCGGCATGGAGCACTGTGGTGCCAAGTGTCATGGAGATTTGTGATGACAAAGGTCATGAAGCATATTGAGGTCAAGGGCATGGTACATTGTGATGAGAAGGGCAGGGAGCATTATGATGACAAGGTCATGTAGCATTTTTATGACAAAGACATGGAGCATCGTGATGACAAGTGTCATGGAGCACTGTGATGACAGGCGTCACGGTTCATTGTGATTACAGGTTTCATGGAGCATTGGGATGATAATGGTCATGGAGAATTTTGATGAGAAGCGTCCCGGATCAGTGTTTTGTCAGGGGTCATGGAGGGTTGAGATGACAGTACTCATGCAGCATTGTGAGGACAGGGGTCATGGAGCATTGTGAAATTAGGGGCATGGAGCTTTGTGATTACAGGGGTCTTGGAGCATTGTGAAGACAAGGTCATGGATCATTGTGATGAAAATGTCATGGAGTATTGTGAAGGCAGGTGTCAAGGAGCATTGTGATGACGTATGTCAGGGTCCATTGTGATTACAATGGCATGGAGCATTGTGATGACAAGGACATGGAGCATTGTGATGCCATGGGCCATTGAGAATTTTGAAGACAATGTCGTGAAGCACTGTGATGACAAGCGCATGGAGCTTGCTATGAAAAGGGTCATTGAGCATTGCGATGAAAAGCGCATGGAGCATTGTGATGACACGATCATGTAACATTATGATGAGAAGTGTCATGGAACATAGTGATGACAGGGACGAGGAGAATTGTGATGACAATGCACATGGAGCATTGGGATGACCAGGGCATGGAGCATTGTGATGGCAAGACCGTGGAGCATTGCGATGAGAAGACCATGGATAATTGTGATGACGAATGTCTTGGAGCACTGTAATGACAATGGGCATGTAGCATTGTGATGACAAGTGTAATGGAGCATTCTGATCACCATCTTGTGGAGTATTGTGATGACAATGGCATGGAGCATTGTGATGAAAAGGGCATGGAGCATTGTGATGAAAACGGCATGGAGCCTTTTCATGACAGGTTTCAATGAGCATTCTGACGACAAGTGTCAGGGAGCATTGTGATGACAAGTTTATTGAGCATTGTGATGACAAAGGTCATGAAGCATTGTGATGACAATGGCATGGAGCATTGTGATGAGAAGTCCATGGAGCATTCTAATGACCTGCATCATGGAGTTTTGTGATGACAGGGGCATGGAGCATTGTGATTACAGGGTTCTTGGAGCCTTGTGATGAAAAGGGCATGGATCATTGTGATGAAAAAGGCACGGAGCCATGTCATGACTGCGTTCAAGGAGCATAGTGATGACAAGGGTTCGGGAGCGTTGTGATGACAACTGTATTGAGCATTGGATGACCATGGTCAGGAGCATTGTGATGATAAGACCATGGATAATTGTGATGACGAGCGTCATAGGGCATTGTGATGACAAGTGTTATGGAACACTGTGATCACAAGTGTTTGGAGCATTGTGATGACAGAGGTCATGGAGCCTTTTGATTTCAATTAGCGTGGAGCATTGTGATGACAAGGGCATGAAGCAATGGGATCCCAAGTTTTATGGAGGATTGGGATGACAATGGTAAGGGAAGATTGTGAAGACAAGCGCATGGAGCATTGTGATGACAAAGTCATGTAGCATTTTGCTGACAAAGGCATGGAGCATTGCGATTACAGGGGTCTTGGAGCATGGTGATGACATGGGCATGGAGCATTGTGATGAGAAGGCCATGGAGGATTCTGATGACATGCGTCATGGAGCTTTGTGATGACAAGGGCATGTAGCATTGTGATGACAAGGGAATGGGGCATTGTGATGACAAGGGCCATTGAGAATTTTGATGACAAGGTCGTGAAGCACTGTGATGACAAGTGCATGGAGCTTGCTATGACAAGCGTCATGGAGCATTGTGATGACAAGTGAATGGAGAGTTGTGCTGACATGTGCATGTAACATTATGATGTGAAGTGTCATGGACCATTGTGATGACAAGGACGTTGAGAATTGTTATGACAATGGACATGGAGCATTGTGTTGATCAGGGCATGGAGCTCTGTGATGGCAAGACCGTGGAGCATTGTGATGCGAAGACCTTGGATAATTGTGATGACGAGTGTCTTGGAGTACTGTAATGACAAGGGGCATGGAACATTGTGAGGACAGGGGTCATTTAGCATTGTGATGACAAGTGTCATGGAGCATTCTGATGACCATCTTGTGGAGTATTGTGATGACAATGGCATGGAGCATTGTGATGGAAAGGGCATGGGGCATTGTAATTGCAGGCGTCTTGGAGCATTGAGATGACAAGTGTCACGGAGCCTTGTGGTGACAAGGCCGTGGAACATTGTGATGACCGAGGTCATGGAGCATTGTTATGACAGGGGTAATGGAGCATTGTGATAACAAGGGCATAGAGCATTGGTCTGAGAAGTTTCATGGATTATTGTGATGAGAGTGTGCATGCAGCATTGTGATGACAAGGGCATGGAACATTGTGATACATGGATCATGGAGGAATGTAATGACAAGGGCATGGAGCATTGTGATGAGAAGGGCATGGAGCATTGGGAGGAGGACGGCATGGAACATTGTGATGAAAAGCGTCATGGAGCTTTGTGATGACAGGGGCATGGAGCAATGTGATGAGAGGGTTCATGGAGCAGTGTGATGACAGTGGCATGGAGCACTGTGGTGCAAAGGGTCATGGAGATTTGTGATGACAAATGTCAGGAAGCATATTGAGGTCAAGGGCATGGTACATTGTGATGAAAAGGGCAGGGAGCATTATGATGACAAGGTCATGTAGCATTTTGATGACAAAGGCATGGAGCATCGTGATGACAAGTGTCATGGAGCCCTGTGATGACAGGTGTCACGGTTCATTGTGATTACAGGTTTCCTGGAGCATTGGGATGAAAATGGTCATGGAGAATTTTGATGAGAAGCCTCCCGGATCATTGTTTTGTCAGGGGTCATGGAGGGTTGAGATGACAGTACTCATGCAGCATTGTGAGGACAGGGGTCATGGAGCATTGTGAAGATAAGGGGCATGGAGCTTTGTGATTACAGGGGTCTTGGAGCATTGTGAAGACAAGGGCATGGATCATTGTGATGAGAATGTCATGGAGTATTGTGAAGGCAGGTGTCAAGGAGCATTGTGATGACGTATGTCAGGGTCCATTGTGATGACAATGGCATGGAGCATTGTGATGACAAGGACATGGAGCATTGTGATGCCAAGGGCCATTGAGAATTTTGAAGACAATGTCGTGAAGCACTGTGATGACAAGCGCATGGAGCTTGCTATGAAAAGGGTCATTGAGCATTGTGATGACAAGTGCATGGAGCATTGTGATGACACGATCATGTAACATTATGATGAGAAGTGTCATGGAACATAGTGATGACAGGGACGAGGAGAATTGTGATGACAATGCACATAGAGCATTGGGATGACCAGGGCATGGAGCATTGTGATGGCAAGACCGTGGAGCATTGCGATGAGAAGACCATGGATAATTGTGATGACGAGTGTCTTGGAGCACTGTAATGACAAGGGGCATGTAGCATTGTGATGACAAGTGTAATGGAGCATTCTGATCACCATCTTGTGGAGTATTGTGATGACAATGGCATGGAGCATTGTGATGAAAAGGGCATGGAGCATTGTGATGAAAACGGCATGGAGCCTTTTCATGACAGGTTTCAATGAGCATTCTGACGACAAGTGTCAGGGAGCATTGTGATGACAAGTTTATTGAGCATTGTGATGACAAAGGTCATGAAGCATTGTGATGACAATGGCATGGAGCATTGTGATGAGAAGTCCATGGAGCATTCTAATGACCTGCATCATGGAGTTTTGTGATGACAGGGGCATGGAGCATTGTGATTACAGGGTTCTTGGAGCCTTGTGATGAAAAGGGCATGGATCATTGTGATGAAAAAGGCACGGAGCCATGTCATGACTGCATTCAAGGAGCATAGTGATGACAAGGGTTCGGGAGCGTTGTGATGACAACTGTATTGAGCATTGGATGACCATGGTCAGGAGCATTGTGATGATAAGACCATGGATAATTGTGATGACGAGCGTCATAGGGCATTGTGATGACAAGTGTTATGGAACACTGTGATCACAAGTGTTTGGAGCATTGTGATGACAGAGGTCATGGAGCCTTTTGATTTCAATTAGCGTGGAGCATTGTGATGACAAGGGCATGAAGCAATGGGATCCCAAGTTTTATGGAGGATTGGGATGACAATGGTAAGGGAAGATTGTGAAGACAAGCGCATGGAGCATTGTGATGACAAAGTCATGTAGCATTTTGCTGACAAAGGCATGGAGCATTGCGATTACAGGGGTCTTGGAGCATGGTGATGACATGGGCATGGAGCATTGTGATGAGAAGGCCATGGAGGATTCTGATGACATGCGTCATGGAGCTTTGTGATGACAAGGGCATGGAGCATTGTGATGACAAGGGAATGGGGCATTGTGATGACAAGGGCCATTGAGAATTTTGATGACAAGGTCGTGAAGCACTGTGATGACAAGTGCATGGAGCTTGCTATGACAAGCGTCATGGAGCATTGTGATGACAAGTGAATGGAGAGTTGTGCTGACATGTGCATGTAACATTATGATGTGAAGTGTCATGGACCATTGTGATGACAAGGACGTTGAGAATTGTTATGACAATGGACATGGAGCATTGTGTTGATCAGGGCATGGAGCTCTGTGATGGCAAGACCGTGGAGCATTGTGATGCGAAGACCTTGGATAATTGTGATGACGAGTGTCTTGGAGTACTGTAATGACAAGGGGCATGGAACATTGTGAGGACAGGGGTCATTTAGCATTGTGATGACAAGTGTCATGGAGCATTCTGATGACCATCTTGTGGAGTATTGTGATGACAATGGCATGGAGCATTGTGATGGAAAGGGCATGGGGCATTGTAATTGCAGGCGTCTTGGAGCATTGAGATGACAAGTGTCACGGAGCCTTGTGGTGACAAGGCCGTGGAACATTGTGATGACCGAGGTCATGGAGCATTGTTATGACAGGGGTAATGGAGCATTGTGATAACAAGGGCATAGAGCATTGGTCTGAGAAGTTTCATGGATTATTGTGATGAGAGTGTGCATGCAGCATTGTGATGACAAGGGCATGGAACATTGTGATACATGGATCATGGAGGAATGTAATGACAAGGGCATGGAGCATTGTGATGAGAAGGGCATGGAGCATTGGGAGGAGGACGGCATGGAACATTGTGATGAAAAGCGTCATGGAGCTTTGTGATGACAGGGGCATGGAGCAATGTGATGAGAGGGTTCATGGAGCAGTGTGATGACAGTGGCATGGAGCACTGTGGTGCAAAGGGTCATGGAGATTTGTGATGACAAATGTCAGGAAGCATATTGAGGTCAAGGGCATGGTACATTGTGATGAAAAGGGCAGGGAGCATTATGATGACAAGGTCATGTAGCATTTTGATGACAAAGGCATGGAGCATCGTGATGACAAGTGTCATGGAGCCCTGTGATGACAGGTGTCACGGTTCATTGTGATTACAGGTTTCCTGGAGCATTGGGATGAAAATGGTCATGGAGAATTTTGATGAGAAGCCTCCCGGATCATTGTTTTGTCAGGGGTCATGGAGGGTTGAGATGACAGTACTCATGCAGCATTGTGAGGACAGGGGTCATGGAGCATTGTGAAGATAAGGGGCATGGAGCTTTGTGATTACAGGGGTCTTGGAGCATTGTGAAGACAAGGGCATGGATCATTGTGATGAGAATGTCATGGAGTATTGTGAAGGCAGGTGTCAAGGAGCATTGTGATGACGTATGTCAGGGTCCATTGTGATGACAATGGCATGGAGCATTGTGATGACAAGGACATGGAGCATTGTGATGCCAAGGGCCATTGAGAATTTTGAAGACAATGTCGTGAAGCACTGTGATGACAAGCGCATGGAGCTTGCTATGAAAAGGGTCATTGAGCATTGTGATGACAAGTGCATGGAGCATTGTGATGACACGATCATGTAACATTATGATGAGAAGTGTCATGGAACATAGTGATGACAGGGACGAGGAGAATTGTGATGACAATGCACATAGAGCATTGGGATGACCAGGGCATGGAGCATTGTGATGGTAAGACCGTGGAGCATTGCGATGAGAAGACCATGGATAATTGTGATGACGAGTGTCTTGGAGCACTGTAATGACAAGGGGCATGTAGCATTGTGATGACAAGTGTAATGGAGCATTCTGATCACCATCTTGTGGAGTATTGTGATGACAATGGCATGGAGCATTGTGATGAAAATGGCATGGAGCATTGTGATGAAAACGGCATGGAGCCTTTTCATGACAGGTTTCAATGAGCATTCTGACGACAAGTGTCAGGGAGCATTGTGATGACAAGTTTATTGAGCATTGTGATGACAAAGGTCATGAAGCATTGTGATGACAATGGCATGGAGCATTGTGATGCAAAGTGCTATGGAGCATTGTGATCACAAGTGTTGGTAGCAATGTGAGGACAGAGGTCATGGAGCACAGTGATTTCAAGGACCATGGAGCATTGTGATGACAAGTGTATGGGGCAATGTGATCCCAAGTTTCATGGAGGATTGTGATGACAAGCGCATGGAGCATTGTGATGGCAAGTTCATGTAGGATTTTCCTGACAAAGGCATGGAGCATGGTGATTACAGTGGTCATTGAGCATTGGGATAACAAGGGTATGGAGCATTGGGCTTAAAATATTCATGGAGTATTGTGATGACAGGTTTCATGGAG
The DNA here is from genome assembly GCF_025265405.1 of Mesoplodon densirostris. Classification (NCBI taxonomy): domain Eukaryota; kingdom Metazoa; phylum Chordata; class Mammalia; order Artiodactyla; family Ziphiidae; genus Mesoplodon; species Mesoplodon densirostris. Next base: position 8,350,121 of record NC_082682.1, read on the forward strand.
CATATTGATGAAAAGGGAAAGGAGCATTGTGATGACAAGATCCTGGAGCATTATGATGAGTAGACCAGGAGCCTGGTGATGACAAGTCTCATGGAGCATTCTGATGAAAAGGGGCATGGAGCATTGTGATTACAGGGCTCTTGGAGCATTGTGATGACAAAGGCATGGAGCATTGTGATGAGAAGTCCATGGAGCATTCTGATGACATGTGTCATGGAGTTTTGTGATGACAGGGGCATGGAGCATTGTGATTACAGGGTTCTTGGAGCCTTGTGATGAAAAGGGCATGGATCATTGTGATGAAAAAGGCATGGAGCCATGTCATGACTGGGTTCAAGGAGCATAGTGATGACAAGGGTTCAGGAGCGTTGTGATGACAACTGTATTGAGCATTGGATGACAAAGGTCAGGAGCATTGTGATGATAAAACCATGGATAATTGTGATGACGAGCGTCATAGGGCATTGTGATGACAAGTGTTATGGAACATTGTGATCACAAGGGTTTGGAGCATTGTGATGACAGAGGTCATGGAGCCTTTTGATTTTAAGGGGCGTGGATCATCGTGATGACAAGGGCATGAATCAATGTGATCCCAAGTTTTATGGAGGATTGGGTTGACAATGGTAAGGTAAGATTGTGAAGACAGGCGCATGGACCATTGTGATGACAAAGTCATGTAGCATTTTGCTGACAAAGGCATGGATCATTGTGGGCAAAATATTCATGGAGTAATGTGATGACAGGTGTCATGGGGCATTGTGGTGATAAGGGAATGGAGCACTGTGATGACAAGGTTCTGGAGCATTGTTATGAGAAGACCATTGAGCCTTGTGATGACAAATCTCATGGAGCATTCTGATGATAATGGACATGGAACACTGTGATTACAAGGGTCTTGGAGTATTGTGATGACAAGGGCATGGAGCATTGTGATGAGAAGGCCATGGAGCTTTCTGATGACATGCATCGTGGACTTTGTGATGACAAGGGCATGGAGCATTGTGAGTGCAGTGTGCTTGGAGCGTTGTGATGAAAAGGGCATGGATCATTGTGATGAAAAAGGCATGGAGCCTTGTCATGACAGGCTTCAAGGAGCATACTGATGTCAAGTGTCAGGGAGTATTGTGATGAGAAGTGTATTGAGCATTGTGATGACAAAGGTCATGGAGCATTGTGATGAGAAGACCATGGATAAATGTGATGAGGAGCGTTATTGGGCATTGTGATGACAAATGTTATGGAACATTGTGATCAGAAGCGTTTGGAGCATTCTGATGAGAGAGGTCATGGAGCATTTTGATTTCATTGTGATGACAATAGCAAGAAGCATTATGATGATGTTCATGGTGCATTGTGATGAAAGGGTGCATGGAGTATTGAGATGAAAAGGGGCATGGAGCATTGTGATGACAGGGGTCTTGGAGCATGGTGATGACATGGGCATGGATCATTGTGATGAGACGGCCATGGAGGATTCTGATGACATGCGTCATGGAGCTTTGTCATGACAGGGGCATGGAGAATTGTGATGACATGGGAATGGGGCATTGTGATAACAAGGGCCTTTGAGAATTTTGATGACAAGGTCGTGAAGCACTGTGATGACAAGTGCATGGAGCATGCTATGACAAGGGTCATGGAGCATTGCGATGACAAGTGAATGGAGAATTGTGCTGACATATGCATGTAACATTATGATGTGAAGTGTCCTGGACCATTGTGATGACAAGGACGTCGAGAATTGTTATGACAATGGACATGGAGCATTGGGATGATCAGGGCATGGAGCTTTGTGATGGCAAGACCGTGGAGCATTGTGATGCGAAGACCTTGGATAATTGTGATGACGAGTGTCTTGGAGTACTGTAATGACAAGGGGCATGGAGCATTGTGAGGACAGGGGTCATTTAGCATTGTGATGACAAGTGTCATGGAGCATTCTGATGACCATCTTGTGGAGTATTGTGATGACAATGGCATGGAGCATTGTGATGGAAAGGACATGGAGCATTGTGAAGAGAAGTCCACAGATAATGGTGAAGAGGAGCGTCATGGGGCGGTGTGATGACAAGTGTCATGGAACATTGTGATCACAAGTGTTTGAAGAATTGTGATGCCAGAGGTCATGGTGCATTTTGATTTCATTGTGATGACAATAGCATGAAACATTATGATGATGGGGATGGTGCACTGTGATGCCAGGGGTAATGGAGGATTGTGATGACGGGGGTCTAGGAGCATCGTGATGACAAGAGCATGGAGCATTGTGCTGAGAGGACCAAGGAGCATTCTGACGACATGTGTCATGGAGCTTTGTGATGACAAGGGCATGGGGCATTGTAATTGCAGGCGTCTTGGAGCATTGAGATGACAAGTGTCACGGAGCCTTGTGATGACAAGGCCTTGGAAGTTTGTGATGACCGAGGTCATGGATCATTGTTATGACAGGGGTAATGGAGCATTGTGATAACAAGGGCATAGAGCATTGGTCTGAGAAGTTTCATGGATTATTGTGATGAGAGTGTGCATGCAGCATTGTGATGACAAGGGCATGGAACATTGTGATACATGGGTCATGGAGGAATGTAATGACAAGGGCATGGAGCATTGTGATGAGAAGGGCATGGCACATTGTGATGACAAGCGTCATGGAGCTTTGTGATGACAGGGGCATGGAGCAATGTGATGAGAGGGTTCATGGAGCAGTGTGATGACAGCGGCATGGAGCACTGTGGTGCCAAGGGTCATGGAGATTTGTGATGACAAAGGTCATGAAGCATATTGAGGTCAAGGGCATGGTACATTGTGATGAGAAGGGCAGGGAGCATTATGATGACAAGGTCATGTAGCATTTTGATGACAAAGGCATGGAGCATCGTGATGACAAGTGTCATGGAGCACTGTGATGACAGGCGTCACGGTTCATTGTGATTACAGGTTTCATGGAGCATTTGGATGACAATGGTCATGGAGAATTTTGATGAGAAGCGTCCCGGATCAGTGTTTTGTCAGGGGTCATGGAGGGTTGAGATGACAGTACTCATGCAGCATTGTGAGGACAGGGGTCATGGAGCATTGTGAAGATAAGGGGCATGGAGCTTTGTGATTACAGGGGTCTTGGAGCATTGTGAAGACAAGGGCATGGATCATTGTGATGAGAATGTCATGGAGTATTGTGAAGGCAGGTGTCAAGGAGCATTGTGATGACGTATGTCAGGGTCCATTGTGATGACAATGGCATGGAGCATTGTGATGACAAGGACATGGAGCATTGTGATGCCAAGGGCCATTGAGAATTTTGAAGACAATGTCGTGAAGCACTGTGATGACAAGCGCATGGAGCTTGCTATGAAAAGGGTCATTGAGCATTGCGATGACAAGTGCATGGAGCATTGTGATGACACGATCATGTAACATTATGATGAGAAGTGTCATGGAACATAGTGATGAGAGGGACGAGGAGAATTGTGATGACAATGCACATGGAACATTGGGATGACCAGGGCATGGAGCATTGTGATGGCAAGACCGTGGAGCATTGCGATGAGAAGACCATGGATAATTGAGATGACGAATGTCTAGGAGCACTGTAATGACAAGGGGCATGTAGTATTGTGATGACAAGTGTAATGGAGCATTCTGATCACCATCTTGTGGAGTATTGTGATGACAATGGCATGGAGCATTGTGATGAAAAGGGCATGGAGCATTGTGATGAAAACGGCATGGAGACTTTTCATGACAGGTTTCAATGAGCATTCTGACGACAAGTGTCAGTGAGCATTGTGATGACAAGTTTATTGAGCATTGAGATGACAAAGGTCATGAAGCATTGTGATGACAATGGCATGGAGAATTGTGATGAGAAGTCCATGGAGCATTCTAATGACATGGGTCATGGAGTTTTGTGATGACAGGGGCATGGAGCATTGTGATTACAGGGTTCTTGGAGTCTTGTGATGAAAAGGGCATGGATCATTGTGATGAAAAAGGCATGGAGCCATGTCATGACTGCGTTCAAGGAGCATAGTGATGACAAGGGTTCGGGAGAGTTGTGATGACAAATGTATTGAGCATTGGATGACCATGGTCAGGAGCATTGTGATCAAAAGACCATGGATAATTGTGATGACGAGCGTCATAGGGCATTGTGATGACAAGTGTTATGGAACACTGTGATCACAAGGGTTTGGAGCATTGTGATGACAGAGGTCATGGAGCCTTTTGATTTCAATTAGCGTGGAGCATTGTGATGACAAGGGCATGAAGCAATGGGATCCCAAGTTTTATGGAGGATTGGGATGACAATGGTAAGGGAAGATTGTGAAGACAAGCGCATGGAGCATTGTGATGACAAAGTCATGTAGCATTTTGCTGACAAAGGCATGGATCATTGTGGGCAATATATTCATGGAGTAATGTGATGACAGGTGTCATGGGGCATTGTGGTGATAAGGGAATGGAGCACTGTGATGACAAGGTTCTGGAGCATTGTTAGGAGAAGATCATTGAGCCTTGTGATGACAAATCTCATGGAGCATTCTGATGATAATGGACATGGAACACTGTGATTACAAGGTTCTTGGAGTATTGTGATGACAAGGGCATGGAGCATTGTGATGAGAAGGCCATGGAGCTTTCTGATGACATGCATCATGGACTTTGTGATGACAAGGGCATGGAGCATTGTGATGAAAAAGGCATGGAGCCTTGTCATGACAGGCTTCAAGGAGCATAACTGATGTCAAGTGTCAGGGAGCATTGTGATGACAAGTGTATTGAGCATTGTGATGACAAAGGTCATGGAGCATTGTGATGAGAAGACCATGGATAATTGTGATGACGAGCGTCATTGGGCGTTGTGATGACAAGTGTTATAGAACATTGTGATCACAAGAGTTTGGAGCATTCTGATGAGAGAGGTCATGGAGCATTTTGATTTCATTGTGATGACTATAGCAAGAAGCATTATGACGTTGTTCATGGTGCATTGTGATGAAAGGGTCCATGGTGTATTGTGATGAAAAGGGGCATGGAGCATTGTGATGACAGGGGTCTTGGAGCATGGTGATGACATTGGCATGGAGCATTGTGATGAGAAGGCCATGGAGGATTCTGATGACATGCGTCATGGAGCTTTGTGATGACAAGGGCATGGAGCATTGTGATGACAAGGGAATGGGGCATTGTGATGACAAGGGCCATTGAGAATTTTGATGACAAGGTCGTGAAGCACTGTGATGACAAGTGCATGGAGCTTGCTATGACAAGGGTCATGGAGCATTGCGATGACAAGTGAATGGAGAGTTGTGCTGACATGTGCATGTAACATTATGATGTGAAGTGTCATGGACCATTGTGATGACAAGGACGTTGAGAATTGTTATGACAATGGACATGGAGCATTGGGATGATCAGGGCATGGAGCTTTGTGATGGCAAGACCGTGGAGCATTGTGATGCGAAGACCTTGGATAATTGTGATGACGAGTGTCTTGGAGTACTGTAATGACAAGGGGCATGGAACATTGTGAGGACAGGGGTCATTTAGCATTGTGATGACAAGTGTCATGGAGCATTCTGATGACCATCTTGTGGAGTATTGTGATGACAATGGCATGGAGCATTGTGATGGAAAGGGCATGGGGCATTGTAATTGCAGGCGTCTTGGAGCATTGAGATGACAAGTGTCACGGAGCCTTGTGGTGACAAGGCCGTGGAACATTGTGATGACCGAGGTCATGTAGCATTGTTATGACAGGGGTAATGGAGCATTGTGATAACAAGGGCATAGAGCATTGGTCTGAGAAGTTTCATGGATTATTGTGATGAGAGTGTGCATGCAGCATTGTGATGACAAGGGCATGGAACATTGTGATACATGGGTCATGGAGGAATGTAATGACAAGGGCATGGAGCATTGTGATGAGAAGGGCATGGAGCATTGGGAGGAGGACGGCATGGAACATTGTGATGACAAGCGTCATGGAGCTTTGTGATGACAGGGGCATGGAGCAATGTGATGAGAGGGTTCATGGAGCAGTGTGATGACAGTGGCATGGAGCACTGTGGTGCAAAGGGTCATGGAGATTTGTGATGACAAAAGTCATGAAGCATATGGAGGTCAAGGGCATGGTACATTGTGATGATAAGGGCAGGGAGCATTATGATGACAAGGTCATGTAGCATTTTGATGACAAAGGCATGGAGCATCGTGATGACAAGTGTCATGGAGCACTGTGATGACAGGCGTCACGGTTCATTGTGATTACAGGTTTTCTGGAGCATTGGGATGAAAATGGTCATGGAGAATTTTGATGAGAAGCCTCCCGGATCATTGTTTTGTCAGGGGTCATGGAGGGTTGAGATGACAGTACTCATGCAGCATTGTGAGGACAGGGGTCATGGAGCATTGTGAAGATAAGGGGCATGGAGCTTTGTGATTACAGGGGTCTTGGATCATTGTGATGAGAATGTCATGGAGTATTGTGAAGGCAGGTGTCAAGGAGCATTGTGATGACGTATGTCAGGGTCCATTGTGATGACAATGGCATGGAGCATTGTGATGACAAGGACATGGAGCATTGTGATGCCAAGGGCCATTGAGAATTTTGAAGACAATGCCGTGAAGCACTGTGATGACAAGCGCATGGAGCTTGCTATGAAAAGGGTCATTGAGCATTGTGATGACAAGTGTCACGGAGCCTTGTGATGACAAGGCCGTGGAACATTGTAATGACCGAGGTCATGGAGCATTGCTATGACAGGGGTAATGGAGCATTGTGATAACAAGGGCATAGAGCATTGGTCTGAGAAGTTTCATGGATTATTGTGATGATAGTGTGCATCCAGCATTGTGATGACAAGGGCATGGAACATTGTGATACATGGGTCATGGAGGAATGTAATGACAAGGACATGGAGCATTGTGATGAGAATGGCATGGAACATTGTGATGACAAGTGTCATGGAGTTTTGTGATGACAGGGGCATGGAGCAATGTGATGAGAGGGTTCATGGAGCAGTGTGATGACAGCGGCATGGAGCACTGTGGTGCCAAGTGTCATGGAGATTTGTGATGACAAAGGTCATGAAGCATATTGAGGTCAAGGGCATGGTACATTGTGATGAGAAGGGCAGGGAGCATTATGATGACAAGGTCATGTAGCATTTTTATGACAAAGACATGGAGCATCGTGATGACAAGTGTCATGGAGCACTGTGATGACAGGCGTCACGGTTCATTGTGATTACAGGTTTCATGGAGCATTGGGATGATAATGGTCATGGAGAATTTTGATGAGAAGCGTCCCGGATCAGTGTTTTGTCAGGGGTCATGGAGGGTTGAGATGACAGTACTCATGCAGCATTGTGAGGACAGGGGTCATGGAGCATTGTGAAGATTAGGGGCATGGAGCTTTGTGATTACAGGGGTCTTGGAGCATTGTGAAGACAAGGGCATGGATCATTGTGATGAGAATGTCATGGAGTATTGTGAAGGCAGGTGTCAAGGAGCATTGTGATGACGTATGTCAGGGTCCATTGTGATGACAATGGCATGGAGCATTGTGATGACAAGGACATGGAGCATTGTGATGCCATGGGCCATTGAGAATTTTGAAGACAATGTCGTGAAGCACTGTGATGACAAGCGCATGGAGCTTGCTATGAAAAGGGTCATTGAGCATTGCGATGACAAGCGCATGGAGCATTGTGATGACACGATCATGTAACATTATGATGAGAAGTGTCATGGAACATAGTGATGACAGGGACGAGGAGAATTGTGATGACAATGCACATGGAGCATTGGGATGACCAGGGCATGGAGCATTGTGATGGCAAGACCGTGGAGCATTGCGATGAGAAGACCATGGATAATTGTGATGACGAATGTCTTGGAGCACTGTAATGACAATGGGCATGTAGCATTGTGATGACAAGTGTAATGGAGCATTCTGATCACCATCTTGTGGAGTATTGTGATGACAATGGCATGGAGCATTGTGATGAAAAGGGCATGGAGCATTGTGATGAAAACGGCATGGAGCCTTTTCATGACAGGTTTCAATGAGCATTCTGACGACAAGTGTCAGGGAGCATTGTGATGACAAGTTTATTGAGCATTGTGATGACAAAGGTCATGAAGCATTGTGATGACAATGGCATGGAGCATTGTGATGAGAAGTCCATGGAGCATTCTAATGACCTGCATCATGGAGTTTTGTGATGACAGGGGCATGGAGCATTGTGATTACAGGGTTCTTGGAGCCTTGTGATGAAAAGGGCATGGATCATTGTGATGAAAAAGGCACGGAGCCATGTCATGACTGCGTTCAAGGAGCATAGTGATGACAAGGGTTCGGGAGCGTTGTGATGACAACTGTATTGAGCATTGGATGACCATGGTCAGGAGCATTGTGATGATAAGACCATGGATAATTGTGATGACGAGCGTCATAGGGCATTGTGATGACAAGTGTTATGGAACACTGTGATCACAAGTGTTTGGAGCATTGTGATGACAGAAGTCATGGAGCCTTTTGATTTCAATTAGCGTGGAGCATTGTGATGACAAGGGCATGAAGCAATGGGATCCCAAGTTTTATGGAGGATTGGGATGACAATGGTAAGGGAAGATTGTGAAGACAAGCGCATGGAGCATTGTGATGACAAAGTCATGTAGCATTTTGCTGACAAAGGCATGGAGCATTGCGATTACAGGGGTCTTGGAGCATGGTGATGACATGGGCATGGAGCATTGTGATGAGAAGGCCATGGAGGATTCTGATGACATGCGTCATGGAGCTTTGTGATGACAAGGGCATGTAGCATTGTGATGACAAGGGAATGGGGCATTGTGATGACAAGGGCCATTGAGAATTTTGATGACAAGGTCGTGAAGCACTGTGATGACAAGTGCATGGAGCTTGCTATGACAAGCGTCATGGAGCATTGTGATGACAAGTGAATGGAGAGTTGTGCTGACATGTGCATGTAACATTATGATGTGAAGTGTCATGGACCATTGTGATGACAAGGACGTTGAGAATTGTTATGACAATGGACATGGAGCATTGTGTTGATCAGGGCATGGAGCTCTGTGATGGCAAGACCGTGGAGCATTGTGATGCGAAGACCTTGGATAATTGTGATGACGAGTGTCTTGGAGTACTGTAATGACAAGGGGCATGGAACATTGTGAGGACAGGGGTCATTTAGCATTGTGATGACAAGTGTCATGGAGCATTCTGATGACCATCTTGTGGAGTATTGTGATGACAATGGCATGGAGCATTGTGATGGAAAGGGCATGGGGCATTGTAATTGCAGGCGTCTTGGAGCATTGAGATGACAAGTGTCACGGAGCCTTGTGGTGACAAGGCCGTGGAACATTGTGATGACCGAGGTCATGGAGCATTGTTATGACAGGGGTAATGGAGCATTGTGATAACAAGGGCATAGAGCATTGGTCTGAGAAGTTTCATGGATTATTGTGATGAGAGTGTTCATGCAGCATTGTGATGACAAGGGCATGGAACATTGTGATACATGGATCATGGAGGAATGTAATGACAAGGACATGGAGCATTGTGATGAGAAGGGCATGGAGCAGTGGGAGGAGGACGGCATGGAACATTGTGATGAAAAGCGTCATGGAGCTTTGTGATGACAGGGGCATGGAGCAATGTGATGAGAGGGTTCATGGAGCAGTGTGATGACAGTGGCATGGAGCACTGTGGTGCAAAGGGTCATGGAGATTTGTGATGACAAAAGTCAGGAAGCATATTGAGGTCAAGGGCATGGTACATTGTGATGAAAAGGGCAGGGAGCATTATGATGACAAGGTCATGTAGCATTTTGATGACAAAGGCATGGAGCATCGTGATGACAAGTGTCATGGAGCACTGTGAAGACAGGTGTCACGGTTCATTGTGATTACAGGTTTCCTGGAGCATTGGGATGAAAATGGTCATGGAGAATTTTGATGAGAAGCCTCCCGGATCATTGTTTTGTCAGGGGTCATGGAGGGTTGAGATGACAGTACTCATGCAGCATTGTGAGGACAGGGGTCATGGAGCATTGTGAAGATAAGGGGCATGGAGCTTTGTGATTACAGGGGTCTTGGAGCATTGTGAAGACAAGGGCATGGATCATTGTGATGAGAATGTCATGGAGTATTGTGAAGGCAGGTGTCAAGGAGCATTGTGATGACGTATGTCAGGGTCCATTGTGATGACAATGGCATGGAGCATTGTGATGACAAGGACATGGAGCATTGTGATGCCAAGGGCCATTGAGAATTTTGAAGACAATGTCGTGAAGCACTGTGATGACAAGCGCATGGAGCTTGCTATGAAAAGGGTCATTGAGCATTGTGATGACAAGTGCATGGAGCATTGTGATGACACGATCATGTAACATTATGATGAGAAGTGTCATGGAACATAGTGATGACAGGGACGAGGAGAATTGTGATGACAATGCACATGGAGCATTGGGATGACCAGGGCATGGAGCATTGTGATGGTAAGACCGTGGAGCATTGCGATGAGAAGACCATGGATAATTGTGATGACGAGTGTCTTGGAGCACTGTAATGACAAGGGGCATGTAGCATTGTGATGACAAGTGTAATGGAGCATTCTGATCACCATCTTGTGGAGTATTGTGATGACAATGGCATGGAGCATTGTGATGAAAATGGCATGGAGCATTGTGATGAAAACGGCATGGAGCCTTTTCATGACAGGTTTCAATGAGCATTCTGACGACAAGTGTCAGGGAGCATTGTGATGACAAGTTTATTGAGCATTGTGATGACAAAGGTCATGAAGCATTGTGATGACAATGGCATGGAGCATTGTGATGCAAAGTGCTATGGAGCATTGTGATCACAAGTGTTGGTAGCAATGTGAGGACAGAGGTCATGGAGCACAGTGATTTCAAGGACCATGGAGCATTGTGATGACAAGTGTATGGGGCAATGTGATCCCAAGTTTCATGGAGGATTGTGATGACAAGCGCATGGAGCATTGTGATGGCAAGTTCATGTAGGATTTTCCTGACAAAGGCATGGAGCATGGTGATTACAGTGGTCATTGAGCATTGGGATAACAAGGGTATGGAGCATTGGGCTTAAAATATTCATGGAGTATTGTGATGACAGGTTTCATGGAGCATATTGATGAAAAGGGAAAGGAGCATTGTGATGACAAGATCCTGGAGCATTATGATGAGTAGACCAGGAGCCTGGTGATGACAAGTCTCATGGAGCATTCTGATGAAAAGGGGCATGGAGCATTGTGATTACAGGGCTCTTGGAGCATTGTGATGACAAAGGCATGGAGCATTGTGATGAGAAGTCCATGGAGCATTCTGATGACATGTGTCATGGAGTTTTGTGATGACAGGGGCATGGAGCATTGTGATTACAGGGTTCTTGGAGCCTTGTGATGAAAAGGGCATGGATCATTGTGATGAAAAAGGCATGGAGCCATGTCATGACTGGGTTCAAGGAGCATAGTGATGACAAGGGTTCAGGAGCGTTGTGATGACAACTGTATTGAGCATTGGATGACAAAGGTCAGGAGCATTGTGATGATAAAACCATGGATAATTGTGATGACGAGCGTCATAGGGCATTGTGATGACAAGTGTTATGGAACATTGTGATCACAAGGGTTTGGAGCATTGTGATGACAGAGGTCATGGAGCCTTTTGATTTTAAGGGGCGTGGATCATCGTGATGACAAGGGCATGAATCAATGTGATCCCAAGTTTTATGGAGGATTGGGTTGACAATGGTAAGGTAAGATTGTGAAGACAGGCGCATGGAGCATTGTGATGACAAAGTCATGTAGCATTTTGCTGACAAAGGCATGGATCATTGTGGGCAAAATATTCATGGAGTAATGTGATGACAGGTGTCATGGGGCATTGTGGTGATAAGGGAATGGAGCACTGTGATGACAAGGTTCTGGAGCATTGTTATGAGAAGACCATTGAGCCTTGTGATGACAAATCTCATGGAGCATTCTGATGATAATGGACATGGAACACTGTGATTACAAGGGTCTTGGAGTATTGTGATGACAAGGGCATGGAGCATTGTGATGAGAAGGCCATGGAGCTTTCTGATGACATGCATCGTGGACTTTGTGATGACAAGGGCATGGAGCATTGTGAGTGCAGTGTGCTTGGAGCGTTGTGATGAAAAGGGCATGGATCATTGTGATGAAAAAGGCATGGAGCCTTGTCATGACAGGCTTCAAGGAGAATACTGATGTCAAGTGTCAGGGAGTATTGTGATGAGAAGTGTATTGAGCATTGTGATGACAAAGGTCATGGAGCATTGTGATGAGAAGACCATGGATAAATGTGATGAGGAGCGTTATTGGGCATTGTGATGACAAATGTTATGGAACATTGTGATCAGAAGCGTTTGGAGCATTCTGATGAGAGAGGTCATGGAGCATTTTGATTTCATTGTGATGACAATAGCAAGAAGCATTATGATGATGTTCATGGTGCATTGTGATGAAAGGGTGCATGGAGTATTGAGATGAAAAGGGGCATGGAGCATTGTGATGACAGGGGTCTTGGAGCATGGTGATGACATGGACATGGATCATTGTGATGAGACGGCCATGGAGGATTCTGATGACATGCGTCATGGAGCTTTGTGATGACAGGGGCATGGAGAATTGTGATGACATGGGAATGGGGCATTGTGATAACAAGGGCCTTTGAGAATTTTGATGACAAGGTCGTGAAGCACTGTGATGACAAGTGCATGGAGCATGCTATGACAAGGGTCATGGAGCATTGCGATGACAAGTGAATGGAGAATTGTGCTGACATATGCATGTAACATTATGATGTGAAGTGTCCTGGACCATTGTGATGACAAGGACGTCGAGAATTGTTATGACAATGGACATGGAGCATTGGGATGATCAGGGCATGGAGCTTTGTGATGGCAAGACCGTGGAGCATTGTGATGCGAAGACCTTGGATAATTGTGATGACGAGTGTCTTGGAGTACTGTAATGACAAGGGGCATGGAGCATTGTGAGGACAGGGGTCATTTAGCATTGTGATGACAAGTGTCATGGAGCATTCTGATGACCATCTTGTGGAGTATTGTGATGACAATGGCATGGAGCATTGTGATGGAAAGGACATGGAGCATTGTGAAGAGAAGTCCACAGATAATGGTGAAGAGGAGCGTCATGGGGCGGTGTGATGACAAGTGTCATGGAACATTGTGATCACAAGTTTTTGAAGAATTGTGATGCCAGAGGTCATGGTGCATTTTGATTTCATTGTGATGACAATAGCATGAAACATTATGATGATGGGGATGGTGCACTGTGATGCCAGGGGTAATGGAGGATTGTGATGACGGGGGTCTAGGAGCATCGTGATGACAAGAGCATGGAGCATTGTGCTGAGAGGACCAAGGAGCATTCTGACGACATGTGTCATGGAGCTTTGTGATGACAAGGGCATGGGGCATTGTAATTGCAGGCGTCTTGGAGCATTGAGATGACAAGTGTCACGGAGCCTTGTGATGACAAGGCCTTGGAAGTTTGTGATGACCGAAGTCATGGATCATTGTTATGACAGGGGTAATGGAGCATTGTGATAACAAGGGCATAGAGCATTGGTCTGAGAAGTTTCATGGATTATTGTGATGAGAGTGTGCATGCAGCATTGTGATGACAAGGGCATGGAACATTGTGATATATGGGTCATGGAGGAATGTAATGACAAGGGCATGGAGCATTGTGATGAGAAGGGCATGGAACATTGTGATGACAAGCGTCATGGAGCTTTGTGATGACAGGGGCATGGAGCAATGTGATGAGAGGGTTCATGGAGCAGTGTGATGACAGCGGCATGGAGCACTGTGGTGCCAAGGGTCATGGAGATTTGTGATGACAAAGGTCATGAAGCATATTGAGGTCAAGGGCATGGTACATTGTGATGAGAAGGGCAGGGAGCATTATGATGACAAGGTCATGTAGCATTTTGATGACAAAGGCATGGAGCATCGTGATGACAAGTGTCATGGAGCACTGTGATGACAGGCGTCACGGTTCATTGTGATTACAGGTTTCATGGAGCATTGGGATGACAATGGTCATGGAGAATTTTGATGAGAAGCGTCCCGGATCAGTGTTTTGTCAGGGGTCATGGAGGGTTGAGATGACAGTACTCATGCAGCATTGTGAGGACAGGGGTCATGGAGCATTGTGAAGATAAGGGGCATGGAGCTTTGTGATTACAGGGGTCTTGGAGCATTGTGAAGACAAGGGCATGGATCATTGTGATGAGAATGTCATGGAGTATTGTGAAGGCAGGTGTCAAGGAGCATTGTGATGACGTATGTCAGGGTCCATTGTGATGACAATGGCATGGAGCATTGTGATGACAAGGACATGGAGCATTGTGATGCCAAGGGCCATTGAGAATTTTGAAGACAATGTCGTGAAGCACTGTGATGACAAGCGCATGGAGCTTGCTATGAAAAGGGTCATTGAGCATTGCGATGACAAGTGCATGGAGCATTGTGATGACACGATCATGTAACATAATGATGAGAAGTGTCATGGAACATAGTGATGAGAGGGACGAGGAGAATTGTGATGACAATGCACATGGAACATTGGGATGACCAGGGCATGGAGCATTGTGATGGCAAGACCGTGGAGCATTGCGATGAGAAGACCATGGATAATTGTGATGACGAATGTCTAGGAGCACTGTAATGACAAGGGGCATGTAGTATTGTGATGACAAGTGTAATGAAGCATTCTGATCACCATCTTGTGGAGTATTGTGATGACAATGGCATGGAGCATTGTGATGAAAAGGGCATGGAGCATTGTGATGAAAACGGCATGGAGCCTTTTCATGACAGGTTTCAATGAGCATTCTGACGACAAGTGTCAGTGAGCATTGTGATGACAAGTTTATTGAGCATTGAGATGACAAAGGTCATGAAGCATTGTGATGACAATGGCATGGAGCATTGTGATGAGAAGTCCATGGAGCATTCTAATGACATGCGTCATGGAGTTTTGTGATGACAGGGGCATGGAGCATTGTGATTACAGGGTTCTTGGAGCCTTGTGATGAAAAGGGCATGGATCATTGTGATGAAAAAGGCATGGAGCCATGTCATGACTGCGTTCAAGGAGCATAGTGATGACAAGGGTTCGGGAGAGTTGTGATGACAAATGTATTGAGCATTGGATGACCATGGTCAGGAGCATTGTGATCAAAAGACCATGGATAATTGTGATGACGAGCATCATAGGGCATTGTGATGACAAGTGTTATGGAACACTGTGATCACAAGGGTTTGGAGCATTGTGATGACAGAGGTCATGGAGCCTTTTGATTTCAATTAGCGTGGAGCATTGTGATGACAAGGGCATGAAGCAATGGGATCCCAAGTTTTATGGAGGATTGGGATGACAATGGTAAGGGAAGATTGTGAAGACAAGCGCATGGAGCATTGTGATGACAAAGTCATGTAGCATTTTGCTGACAAAGGCATGGATCATTGTGGGCAATATATTCATGGAGTAATGTGATGACAGGTGTCATGGGGCATTGTGGTGATAAGGGAATGGAGCACTGTGATGACAAGGTTCTGGAGCATTGTTAGGAGAAGATCATTGAGCCTTGTGATGACAAATCTCATGGAGCATTCTGATGATAATGGACATGGAACACTGTGATTACAAGGTTCTTGGAGTATTGTGATGACAAGGGCATGGAGCATTGTGATGAGAAGGCCATGGAGCTTTCTGATGACATGCATCATGGACTTTGTGATGACAAGGGCATGGAGCATTGTGATGAAAAAGGCATGGAGCCTTGTCATGACAGGCTTCAAGGAGCATAACTGATGTCAAGTGTCAGGGAGCATTGTGATGACAAGTGTATTGAGCATTGTGATGACAAAGGTCATGGAGCATTGTGATGAGAAGACCATGGATAATTGTGATGACGAGCGTCATTGGGCGTTGTGATGACAAGTGTTATAGAACATTGTGATCACAAGAGTTTGGAGCATTCTGATGAGAGAGGTCATGGAGCATTTTGATTTCATTGTGATGACTATAGCAAGAAGCATTATGACGTTGTTCATGGTGCATTGTGATGAAAGTGTCCATGGTGTATTGAGATGAAAAGGGGCATGGAGCATTGTGATGACAGGGGTCTTGGAGCATGGTGATGACATGGGCATGGAGCATTGTGATGAGAAGGCCATGGAGGATTCTGATGACATGCGTCATGGAGCTTTGTGATGACAAGGGCATGGAGCATTGTGATGACAAGGGAATGGGGCATTGTGATGACAAGGGCCATTGAGAATTTTGATGACAAGGTCGTGAAGCACTGTGATGACAAGTGCATGGAGCTTGCTATGACAAGGGTCATGGAGCATTGCGATGACAAGTGAATGGAGAGTTGTGCTGACATGTGCATGTAACATTATGATGTGAAGTGTCATGGACCATTGTGATGACAAGGACGTTGAGAATTGTTATGACAATGGACATGGAGCATTGGGATGATCAGGGCATGGAGCTTTGTGATGGCAAGACCGTGGAGCATTGTGATGCGAAGACCTTGGATAATTGTGATGACGAGTGTCTTGGAGTACTGTAATGACAAGGGGCATGGAACATTGTGAGGACAGGGGTCATTTAGCATTGTGATGACAAGTGTCATGGAGCATTCTGATGACCATCTTGTGGAGTATTGTGATGACAATGGCATGGAGCATTGTGATGGAAAGGGCATGGGGCATTGTAATTGCAGGCGTCTTGGAGCATTGAGATGACAAGTGTCACGGAGCCTTGTGGTGACAAGGCCGTGGAACATTGTGATGACCGAGGTCATGGAGCATTGTTATGACAGGGGTAATGGAGCATTGTGATAACAAGGGCATAGAGCATTGGTCTGAGAAGTTTCATGGATTATTGTGATGAGAGTGTGCATGCAGCATTGTGATGACAAGGGCATGGAACATTGTGATACATGGGTCATGGAGGAATATAATGACAAGGGCATGGAGCATTGTGATGAGAAGGGCATGGAGCATTGGGAGGAGGACGGCATGGAACATTGTGATGACAAGCGTCATGGAGCTTTGTGATGACAGGGGCATGGAGCAATGTGATGAGAGGGTTCATGGAGCAGTGTGATGACAGTGGCATGGAGCACTGTGGTGCAAAGGGTCATGGAGATTTGTGATGACAAAAGTCATGAAGCATATTGAGGTCAAGGGCATGGTACATTGTGATGATAAGGGCAGGGAGCATTATGATGACAAGGTCATGTAGCATTTTGATGACAAACGCATGGAGCATCGTGATGACAAGTGTCATGGAGCACTGTGATGACAGGCGTCACGGTTCATTGTGATTACAGGTTTTCTGGAGCATTGGGATGAAAATGGTCATGGAGAATTTTGATGAGAAGCCTCCCGGATCATTGTTTTGTCAGGGGTCATGGAGGGTTGAGATGACAGTACTCATGCAGCATTGTGAGGACAGGGGTCATGGAGCATTGTGAAGATAAGGGGCATGGAGCTTTGTGATTACAGGGGTCTTGGATCATTGTGATGAGAATGTCATGGAGTATTGTGAAGGCAGGTGTCAAGGAGCAATGTGATGACGTATGTCAGGGTCCATTGTGATGACAATGGCATGGAGCATTGTGATGACAAGGACATGGAGCATTGTGATGCCAAGGGCCATTGAGAATTTTGAAGACAATGTCGTGAAGCACTGTGATGACAAGCGCATGGAGCTTGCTATGAAAAGGGTCATTGAGCATTGTGATGACAAGTGCATGGAGCATTGTGATGACACGATCATGTAACATTATGATGAGAAATGTCATGGAACATAGTGATGAGAGGGACGAGGAGAATTGTGATGACAATGCACATGGAGCATTGGGATGACCAGGGCATGGAGCATTGTGATGGCAAGACCGTGGAGCATTGCGATGAGAAGACCATGGATAATTGTGATGACGAGTGTCTTGGAGCACTGTAATGACAAGGGGCATGTAGCATTGTGATGACAAGTGTAATGGAGCATTCTGATCACCATCTTGTGGAGTATTGTGATGACAATGGCATGGAGCATTGTGATGAAAACGGCATGGAGCATTGTGATGAAAACGGCATGGAGCCTTTTCATGACAGGTTTCAATGAGCATTCTGACGACAAGTGTCAGGGAGCATTGTGATGACAAGTTTATTGAGCATTGTGATGACAAAGGTCATGAAGCATTGTGATGACAATGGCATGGAGCATTGTGATGCAAAGTGCTATGGAGCATTGTGATCACAAGTGTTGGTAGCATTGTGAGGACAGAGGTCATGGAGCACAGTGATTTCAAGGACCATGGAGCATTGTGATGACAAGTGTATGGGGCAATGTGATCCCAAGTTTCATGGAGGATTGTGATGACAAGCGCATGGAGCATTGTGATCGCAAGTTCATGTAGGATTTTCCTGACAAAGGCATGGAGCATGGTGATTACAGTGGTCATTGAGCATTGGGATAACAAGGGTATGGAGCATTGGGCTTAAAATATTCATGGAGTATTGTGATGACAGGTTTCATGGAGCATATTGATGAAAAGGGAAAGGAGCATTGTGATGACAAGATCCTGGAGCATTATGATGAGTAGACCAGGAGCCTGGTGATGACAAGTCTCATGGAGCATTCTAATGAAAAGGGGCATGGAGCATTGTGATTACAGGGCTCTTGGAGCATTGTGATGACAAAGGCATGGAGCATTGTGATGAGAAGTCCATGGAGCATTCTGATGACATGCGTCATGGAGTTTTGTGATGACAGGGGCATGGAGCATTGTGATTACAGGGTTCTTGGAGCCTTGTGATGAAAAGGGCATGGATCATTGTGATGAAAAAGGCATGGAGCCATGTCATGACTGGGTTCAAGGAGCATAGTGATGACAAGCGTCCAGGAGCGTTGTGATGACAACTGTATTGAGCATTGGATGACAAAGGTCAGGAGCATTGTGATGATAAAACCATGGATAATTGTGATGACGAGCGTCATAGGGCATTGTGATGACAAGTGTTATGGAACATTGTGATCACAAGGGTTTGGAGCATTGTGATGACAGAGGTCATGGAGCCTTTTGATTTTAAGTAGCGTGGAGCATCGTGATGAATAAGGCATGAATCAATGTGATCCCTAGTTTTATGGAGGATTGGGATGACAATGGTAAGGTAAGATTGTGAAGGCAGGCGCATAGAGCATTGTGATGACAAAGTCATGTAGCATTTTGCTGACAAAGGCATGGATCATTGTGGGCAAAATATTCATGGAGTAATGTGATGACAGGTGTCATAGGGCATTGTGGTGAAAAGGGAATGGAGCACTGTGATGACAGGGTTCTGGAGCATTGTTAAGAGAAGACCATTGATCCTTGTGATGACAAATCTCATGGAGCATTCTCATGATAATGGACATGGAACACTGTGATTACAAGGTTCTTGGAGTATTGTGATGACAAGGGCATGGAGCATTGTGATGAGAAGCCCATGGAGCTTTCTGATGACATGCATCATGGACTTTGTGATGACAAGGGCATGGAGCATTGTGAGTGCAGAGTTCTTGGAGCGTTGTGATGAAAAGGGCATGGATCATTGTGATGAAAAAGGCATGGAGCCTTGTCATGACAGGCTTCAAGGAGCATACAGATGTCAAGTGTTAGGGAGCATTGTGATGACAAGTGTATTGAGCATTGTGATGACAAAGGTCATGGAGCATTGTGATGAGAAGACCATGGATAAATGTGATGACGAGCGTTATTGGGCGTTGTGATGACAAAGGTTATGGAACATTGTGATCAGAAGCGTTTGGAGCATTCTGATGAGAGAGGTCATGGAGCATTTTGATTTCTTTGTGATGACCATATCAAGAAGCATTATGATGATGTTCATGGTGCATTGTGATGAAAGGGTCCATGGAGTATTGAGATGAAAAGGGGCATGGAGCATTGTGATGACAGGGGTCTTGGAGCATGGTGATGACATGGGCATGGAGCATTGTGATGAGAACGCCATGGAGGATTGTGATGACATGCGTCATGGAGCTTTGTGATGACAAGGGCATGGAGCATTGTGATGACAAGGGAATGGGGCATTGTGATGACAAGGGCCATTGAGAATTTTGATGACAAGGTCGTGAAGCACTGTGATGACGAGTGCATGGAGCATGCTATGACAAGGGTCATGGAGCATTGTGATGACAAGTGAATGGAGAATTGTGCTGACATGTGCATGTAACATTATGATGTGAAGTGTCATGGACCATTGTGATGACAAGGACTTTGAGAATTGTTATGACAATGGACATGGAGCATGGTGTTGATCAGGGCATGGAGCTTTGTGATGGCAAGACCGTGGAGCATTGTGATGTGAAGACCTTGGATAATTGTGATGACGAGTGTCTTGGAGTACTGTAATGACAAGGGGCAAAGAGCATTGTGAGGACAGGGGTTATTTAGCATTGTGATGACAAGTGTCATGGAGCATTCTGATGACCATCTTGTGGAGTATTGTGATGACAATGGCATGGAGCATTGTGATGGAAAGGGCATGGAGCATTGTGAAGAGAAGTCCACAGATAATGGTGAAGAGGAGCGTCATGGGGCGTTGTGATGACAAGTGTCATGCAACTTTGTGATCACAAGGGTTTGAAGCATTGTGATTCCAGAAGTCATGGTGCATTTTGATTTCTTTGTGATGACAATAGCATGAAGCATTATGATGATGGGGATGGTGCACTGTGATGCCTGGGGTCATGGAGGATTGTGATGACAGGTGTCTAGGAGCATCATGATGACAAGAGCATGGAGCATTGTGCTGAGAGGGCCAAGGAGCATTTTGACGACATGTGTCATGGAGCTTTGTGATGACAAGGGCATGGGGCATTGTAATAGCAGGTGTCTTGGAGCATTGAGATGCCAAGTGTCACGGAGCCTTGTGATGACAAGGCCGTGGAACATTGTAATGACCGAGGTCATGGAGCATTGCTATGACAGGGGTAATGGAGCATTGTGATAACAAGGGCATAGAGCATTGGTCTGAGAAGTTTCATGGATTATTGTGATGATAGTGTGCATCCAGCATTGTGATGACAAGGGCATGGAACATTGTGATACATGGGTCATGGAGGAATGTAATGACAAGGACATGGAGCATTGTGATGAGAAGGGCATGGAACATTGTGATGACAAGTGTCATGGAGTTTTGTGATGACAGGGGCATGGAGCAATGTGATGAGAGGGTTCATGGAGCAGTGTGATGACAGTGGCATGGAGCACTGTGGTGCAAAGGGTCATGGAGATTTGTGATGACAAAGGTCATGAAGCATATTGAGGTCAAGGGCATGGTACATTGTGATGAGAAGAGCAGGGAGCATTATGATGACAAGGTCATGTAGCATTTTTATGACAAAGGCATGGAGCATCGTGATGACAAGTGTCATGGAGCACTGTGATGACAGGCGTCACGGTTCATTGTGATTACAGGTTTCATGGAGCATTGGGATGATAATGGTCATGGAGAATTTTGATGAGAAGCGTCCCGGATCAGTGTTTTGTCATGGGTCATGGAGGGTTGAGATGACAGTACTCATGCAGCATTGTGAGGACAGGGGTCATGGAGCATTGTGAAGATTAGGGGCATGGAGCTTTGTGATTACAGGGGTCTTGGAGCATTGTGAAGACAAGGGCATGGATCATTGTGATGAGAATGTCATGGAGTATTGTGAAGGCAGGTGTCAAGGACCATTGTGATGACGTATGTCAGGGTCCATTGGGATGACAATGGCATGGAGCATTGTGATGACAAGGACATGGAGCATTGTGAATCCAAGGGCCATTGAGAATTTTGAAGACAATGTCGTGAAGCACTGTGATGACAAGCGCATGGAGCTTGCTATGAAAAGGGTCATTGAGCATTGTGATGAAAAGTGCATGGAGCATTGTGATGACACGATCATGTAACATTATGATGAGAAGTGTCATGGAACATAGTGATGACAGGGACGAGGAGAATTGTGATGACAATGCACATGGAGCATTGGGATGACCAGGGCATGGAGCATTGTGATGGCAAGACCGTGGAGCATTGCGATGAGAAGACCATGGATAATTGTGATGACGAATGTCTTGGAGCACTGTAATGACAAGGGGCATGTAGCATTGTGATGACAAGTGTAATGGAGCATTCTGATCACCATCTTGTGGAGTATTGTGATGACAATGGCATGGAGCATTGTGATGAAAAGGGCATGGAGCATTGTGATGAAAACGGCATGGAGCCTTTTCATGACAGGTTTCAATGAGCATTCTGACGACAAGTGTCAGGGAGCATTGTGATGACAAGTTTATTGAGCATTGTGATGACAAAGGTCATGAAGCATTGTGATGACAATGGCATGGAGCATTGTGATGAGAAGTCCATGGAGCATTCTAATGACATGCATCATGGAGTTTTGTGATGACAGGGGCATTGAGCATTGTGATTACAGGGTTCTTGGAGCCTTGTGATGAAAAGGGCATGGATCATTGTGATGAAAAAGGCATGGAGCCATGTCATGACTGCGTTCAAGGAGCATAGTGATGACAAGGGTTCGGGAGCGTTGTGATGACAACTGTATTGAGCATTGGATGACCATGGTCAGGAGCATTGTGATGATAAGACCATGGATAATTGTGATGACGAGCGTCATAGGGCATTGTGATGACAAGTGTTATGGAACACGGTGATCACAAGTGTTTGGAGCATTGTGATGACAGAGGTCATGGAGCCTTTTGATTTCAATTAGCGTGGAGCATTGTGATGACAAGGGCATGAAGCAATGGGATCCCAAGTTTTATGGAGGATTGGGATGACAATGGTAAGGGAAGATTGTGAAGACAAGTGCATGGAGCATTGTGATGACAAAGTCATGTAGCATTTTGCTGACAAAGGCATGGAGCATTGTGGGGAAAATATTCATGGAGTAATGTGATGACAGGTGTCATGGGGAATTGTGGTGATAAGGGAATGGAGCACTGTGATGACAAGGTTCTGGAGCATTGTTAGGAGAAGATCATTGAGCCTTGTGATGACAAATCTCATGGAGCATTCTGATGATAATGGACATGGAACACTGTGATTACAAGGTTCTTGGAGTATTGTGATGACAAGGGCATGGAGCATTGTGATGAGAAGGCCATGGAGCTTTCTGATGACATGCATCATGGACTTTGTGATGACAAGGGCATGGAGCATTGTGATGAAAAAGGCATGGAGCCTTGTCATGACAGGCTTCAAGGAGCATACTGATGTCAAGTGTCAGGGAGCATTGTGATGACAAGTGTATTGAGCATTGTGATGACAAAGGTCATGGAGCATTGTGATGAGAAGACCATGGATAATTGTGATGACGAGCGTCATTGGGCGTTGTGATGACAAGTGTTATAGAACATTGTGATCACAAGCGTTTGGAGCATTCTGATGAGAGAGGTCATGGAGCAT
This sequence comes from Mesoplodon densirostris, assembly GCF_025265405.1. NCBI lineage: Eukaryota > Metazoa > Chordata > Mammalia > Artiodactyla > Ziphiidae > Mesoplodon > Mesoplodon densirostris. The sequence continues at coordinate 8,373,728 of NC_082682.1, forward strand.
TTTGATTTCATTGTGATGACTATAGCAAGAAGCATTATGATGTTGTTCATGGTGCATTGTGATGAAAGGGTCCATGGTGTATTGAGATGAAAAGGGGCATGGAGCATTGTGATTACAGCGGTCTAGGAGCATGGTGATGACATGGGCATGGAGCATTGTGATGAGAAGGCCATGGAGGATTCTGATGACATGCGTCATGGAGCTTTGTGATGACAAGGGCATGGAGCATTGTGATGACAAGGGAATGGAGCATTGTGATGACAAGGGCCATTGAGAATTTTGATGACAAGGTCGAGAAGCACTGTGATGACAAGTGCATGGAGCATGCTATGACAAGCGTCATGGAGCATTGTGATGACAAGTGAATGGAGAGTTGTGCTGACATGTGCATGTAACATTATGATGTGAAGTGTCATGGACCATTGTGATGACAAGGACGTTGAGAATTGTTATGACAATGGACATGGAGCATTGTGTTGATCAGGGCATGGAGCTCTGTGATGGCAAGACCGTGGAGCATTGTGATGCGAAGACCTTGGATAATTGTGATGACGAGTGTCTTGGAGTACTGTAATGACAAGGGGCATGGAACATTGTGAGGACAGGGGTCATTTAGCATTGTGATGACAAGTGTCATGGAGCATTCTGATGACCATCTTGTGGAGTATTGTGATGACAATGGCATGGAGCATTGTGATGGAAAGGGCATGGGGCATTGTAATTGCAGGCGTCTTGGAGCATTGAGATGACAAGTGTCACGGAGCCTTGTGGTGACAAGGCCGTGGAACATTGTGATGACCGAGGTCATGGAGCATTGTTATGACAGGGGTAATGGAGCATTGTGATAACAAGGGCATAGAGCATTGGTCTGAGAAGTTTCATGGATTATTGTGATGAGAGTGTGCATGCAGCATTGTGATGACAAGGGCATGGAACATTGTGATACATGGGTCATGGAGGAATGTAATGACAAGGGCATGGAGCATTGTGATGAGAAGGGCATGGAGCATTGGGAGGAGGACGGCATGGAACATTGTGATGAAAAGCGTCATGGAGCTTTGTGATGACAGGGGCATGGAGCAATGTGATGAGAGGGTTCATGGAGCAGTGTGATGACAGTGGCATGGAGCACTGTGGTGCAAAGGGTCATGGAGATTTGTGATGACAAAAGTCATGAAGCATATTGAGGTCAAGGGCATGGTACATTGTGATGAAAAGGGCAGGGAGCATTATGATGACAAGGTCATGTAGCATTTTGATGACAAAGGCATGGAGCATCGTGATGACAAGTGTCATGGAGCACTGTGATGACAGGTGTCACGGTTCATTGTGATTACAGGTTTCCTGGAGCATTGGGATGAAAATGGTCATGGAGAATTTTGATGAGAAGCCTCCCGGATCATTGTTTTGTCAGGGGTCATGGAGGGTTGAGATGACAGTACTCATGCAGCATTGTGAGGACAGGGGTCATGGAGCATTGTGAAGATAAGGGGCATGGAGCTTTGTGATTACAGGGGTCTTGGAGCATTGTGAAGACAAGGGCATGGATCATTGTGATGAGAATGCCATGGAGTATTGTGAAGGCAGGTGTCAAGGAGCATTGTGATGACGTATGTCAGGGTCCATTGTGATGACAATGGCATGGAGCATTGTGATGACAAGGACATGGAGCATTGTGAATCCAAGGGCCATTGAGAATTTTGAAGACAATGTCGTGAAGCACTGTGATGACAAGCGCATGGAGCTTGCTATGAAAAGGGTCATTGAGCATTGTGATGAAAAGTGCATGGAGCATTGTGATGACACGATCATGTAACATTATGATGAGAAGTGTCATGGAACATAGTGATGACAGGGACGAGGAGAATTGTGATGACAATGCACATGGAGCATTGGGATGACCAGGGCATGGAGCATTGTGATGGCAAGACCGTGGAGCATTGCGATGAGAAGACCATGGATAATTGTGATGACGAATGTCTTGGAGCACTGTAATGACAAGGGGCATGTAGCATTGTGATGACAAGTGTAATGGAGCATTCTGATCACCATCTTGTGGAGTATTGTGATGACAATGGCATGGAGCATTGTGATGAAAAGGGCATGGAGCATTGTGATGAAAACGGCATGGAGCCTTTTCATGACAGGTTTCAATGAGCATTCTGACGACAAGTGTCAGGGAGCATTGTGATGACAAGTTTATTGAGCATTGTGATGACAAAGGTCATGAAGCATTGTGATGACAATGGCATGGAGCATTGTGATGAGAAGTCCATGGAGCATTCTAATGACATGCATCATGGAGTTTTGTGATGACAGGGGCATTGAGCATTGTGATTACAGGGTTCTTGGAGCCTTGTGATGAAAAGGGCATGGATCATTGTGATGAAAAAGGCATGGAGCCATGTCATGACTGCGTTCAAGGAGCATAGTGATGACAAGGGTTCGGGAGCGTTGTGATGACAACTGTATTGAGCATTGGATGACCATGGTCAGGAGCATTGTGATGATAAGACCATGGATAATTGTGATGACGAGCGTCATAGGGCATTGTGATGACAAGTGTTATGGAACACGGTGATCACAAGTGTTTGGAGCATTGTGATGACAGAGGTCATGGAGCCTTTTGATTTCAATTAGCGTGGAGCATTGTGATGACAAGGGCATGAAGCAATGGGATCCCAAGTTTTATGGAGGATTGGGATGACAATGGTAAGGGAAGATTGTGAAGACAAGTGCATGGAGCATTGTGATGACAAAGTCATGTAGCATTTTGCTGACAAAGGCATGGAGCATTGTGGGGAAAATATTCATGGAGTAATGTGATGACAGGTGTCATGGGGAATTGTGGTGATAAGGGAATGGAGCACTGTGATGACAAGGTTCTGGAGCATTGTTAGGAGAAGATCATTGAGCCTTGTGATGACAAATCTCATGGAGCATTCTGATGATAATGGACATGGAACACTGTGATTACAAGGTTCTTGGAGTATTGTGATGACAAGGGCATGGAGCATTGTGATGAGAAGGCCATGGAGCTTTCTGATGACATGCATCATGGACTTTGTGATGACAAGGGCATGGAGCATTGTGATGAAAAAGGCATGGAGCCTTGTCATGACAGGCTTCAAGGAGCATACTGATGTCAAGTGTCAGGGAGCATTGTGATGACAAGTGTATTGAGCATTGTGATGACAAAGGTCATGGAGCATTGTGATGAGAAGACCATGGATAATTGTGATGACGAGCGTCATTGGGCGTTGTGATGACAAGTGTTATAGAACATTGTGATCACAAGCGTTTGGAGCATTCTGATGAGAGAGGTCATGGAGCATTTTGATTTCATTGTGATGACTATAGCAAGAAGCATTATGATGTTGTTCATGGTGCATTGTGATGAAAGGGTCCATGGTGTATTGAGATGAAAAGGGGCATGGAGCATTGTGATTACAGCGGTCTAGGAGCATGGTGATGACATGGGCATGGAGCATTGTGATGAGAAGGCCATGGAGGATTCTGATGACATGCGTCATGGAGCTTTGTGATGACAAGGGCATGGAGCATTGTGATGACAAGGGAATGGAGCATTGTGATGACAAGGGCCATTGAGAATTTTGATGACAAGGTCGAGAAGCACTGTGATGACAAGTGCATGGAGCATGCTATGACAAGCGTCATGGAGCATTGTGATGACAAGTGAATGGAGAGTTGTGCTGACATGTGCATGTAACATTATGATGTGAAGTGTCATGGACCATTGTGATGACAAGGACGTTGAGAATTGTTATGACAATGGACATGGAGCATTGTGTTGATCAGGGCATGGAGCTCTGTGATGGCAAGACCGTGGAGCATTGTGATGCGAAGACCTTGGATAATTGTGATGACGAGTGTCTTGGAGTACTGTAATGACAAGGGGCATGGAACATTGTGAGGACAGGGGTCATTTAGCATTGTGATGACAAGTGTCATGGAGCATTCTGATGACCATCTTGTGGAGTATTGTGATGACAATGGCATGGAGCATTGTGATGGAAAGGGCATGGGGCATTGTAATTGCAGGCGTCTTGGAGCATTGAGATGACAAGTGTCACGGAGCCTTGTGGTGACAAGGCCGTGGAACATTGTGATGACCGAGGTCATGGAGCATTGTTATGACAGGGGTAATGGAGCATTGTGATAACAAGGGCATAGAGCATTGGTCTGAGAAGTTTCATGGATTATTGTGATGAGAGTGTGCATGCAGCATTGTGATGACAAGGGCATGGAACATTGTGATACATGGGTCATGGAGGAATGTAATGACAAGGGCATGGAGCATTGTGATGAGAAGGGCATGGAGCATTGGGAGGAGGACGGCATGGAACATTGTGATGACAAGCGTCATGGAGCTTTGTGATGACAGGGGCATGGAGCAATGTGATGAGAGGGTTCATGGAGCAGTGTGATGACAGTGGCATGGAGCACTGTGGTGCAAAGGGTCATGGAGATTTGTGATGACAAAAGTCATGAAGCATATTGAGGTCAAGGGCATGGTACATTGTGATGAAAAGGGCAGGGAGCATTATGATGACAAGGTCATGTAGCATTTTGATGACAAAGGCATGGAGCATCGTGATGACAAGTGTCATGGAGCACTGTGATGACAGGTGTCACGGTTCATTGTGATTACAGGTTTCCTGGAGCATTGGGATGAAAATGGTCATGGAGAATTTTGATGAGAAGCCTCCCGGATCATTGTTTTGTCAGGGGTCATGGAGGGTTGAGATGACAGTACTCATGCAGCATTGTGAGGACAGGGGTCATGGAGCATTGTGAAGATAAGGGGCATGGAGCTTTGTGATTACAGGGGTCTTGGAGCATTGTGAAGACAAGGGCATGGATCATTGTGATGAGAATGCCATGGAGTATTGTGAAGGCAGGTGTCAAGGAGCATTGTGATGACGTATGTCAGGGTCCATTGTGATGACAATGGCATGGAGCATTGTGATGACAAGGACATGGAGCATTGTGAATCCAAGGGCCATTGAGAATTTTGAAGACAATGTCGTGAAGCACTGTGATGACAAGCGCATGGAGCTTGCTATGAAAAGGGTCATTGAGCATTGTGATGAAAAGTGCATGGAGCATTGTGATGACACGATCATGTAACATTATGATGAGAAGTGTCATGGAACATAGTGATGACAGGGACGAGGAGAATTGTGATGACAATGCACATGGAGCATTGGGATGACCAGGGCATGGAGCATTGTGATGGTAAGACCGTGGAGCATTGCGATGAGAAGACCATGGATAATTGTGATGACGAGTGTCTTGGAGCACTGTAATGACAAGGGGCATGTAGCATTGTGATGACAAGTGTAATGGAGCATTCTGATCACCATCTTGTGGAGTATTGTGATGACAATGGCATGGAGCATTGTGATGAAAACGGCATGGAGCATTGTGATGAAAACGGCATGGAGCCTTTTCATGACAGGTTTCAATGAGCATTCTGACGACAAGTGTCAGGGAGCATTGTGATGACAAGTTTATTGAGCATTGTGATGACAAAGGTCATGAAGCATTGTGATGACAATGGCATGGAGCATTGTGATGCAAAGTGCTATGGAGCATTGTGATCACAAGTGTTGGTAGCATTGTGATGACAGAGGTCATGGAGCACAGTGATTTCAAGGACCATGGAGCATTGTGATGACAAGTGTATGGGGCAATGTGATCCCAAGTTTCATGGAGGATTGTGATGACAAGCGCATGGAGCATTGTGATGGCAAGTTCATGTAGGATTTTCCTGACAAAGGCATGGAGCATGGTGATTACAGTGGTCATTGAGCATTGGGATAACAAGGGTATGGAGCATTGGGCTTAAAATATTCATGGAGTATTGTGATGACAGGTTTCATGGAGCATATTGATGAAAAGAGAAAGGAGCATTGTGATGACAAGATCCTGGAGCATTATGATGAGTAGACCAGGAGCCTGGTGATGACAAGTCTCATGGAGCATTCTGATGAAAAGGGGCATGGAGCATTGTGATTACAGGGCTCTTGGAGCATTGTGATGACAAAGGCATGGAGCATTGTGATGAGAAGTCCATGGAGCATTCTGATGACATGTGTCATGGAGTTTTGTGATGACAGGGGCATGGAGCATTGTGATTACAGGGTTCTTGGAGCCTTGTGATGAAAAGGGCATGGATCATTGTGATGAAAAAGGCATGGAGCCATGTCATGACTGGGTTCAAGGAGCATAGTGATGACAAGGGTTCAGGAGCGTTGTGATGACAACTGTATTGAGCATTGGATGACAAAGGTCAGGAGCATTGTGATGATAAAACCATGGATAATTGTGATGACGAGCGTCATAGGGCATTGTGATGACAAGTGTTATGGAACATTGTGATCACAAGGGTTTGGAGCATTGTGATGACAGAGGTCATGGAGCCTTTTGATTTTAAGAGGCGTGGATCATCGTGATGACAAGGGCATGAATCAATGTGATCCAAAGTTTTATGGAGGATTGGGATGACAATGGTAAGGTAAGATTGTGAAGACAGGCGCATGGAGCATTGTGATGACAAAGTCATGTAGCATTTTGCTGACAAAGGCATGGATCATTGTGGGCAAAATATTCATGGAGTAATGTGATGACAGGTGTCATGGGGCATTGTGGTGATAAGGGAATGGAGCACTGTGATGACAAGGTTCTGGAGCATTGTTATGAGAAGACCATTGAGCCTTGTGATGACAAATCTCATGGAGCATTCTGATGATAATGGACATGGAACACTGTGATTACATGGGTCTTGGAGTATTGTGATAACAAGGGCATGGAGCATTGTGATGAAAACGGCATGGAGCCTTTTCATGACAGGTTTCAATGAGCATTCTGACGACAAGTGTCAGTGAGCATTGTGATGACAAGTTTATTGAGCATTGAGATGACAAAGGTCATGAAGCATTGTGATGACAATGGCATGGAGCATTGTGATGAGAAGTCCATGGAGCATTCTAATGACATGCATCATGGAGTTTTGTGATGACAGGGGCATTGAGCATTGTGATTACAGGGTTCTTGGAGCCTTGTGATGAAAAGGGCATGGATCATTGTGATGAAAAAGGCATGGAGCCATGTCATGACTGCGTTCAAGGAGCATAGTGATGACAAGGGTTCGGGAGAGTTGTGATGACAAATGTATTGAGCATTGGATGACCATGGTCAGGAGCATTGTGATGATAAGACCATGGATAATTGTGATGACGAGCGTCATTGGGCATTGTGATGACAAGTGTTATGGAACACTTTGATCACAAGGGTTTGGAGCATTGTGATGACAGAGGTCATGGAGCCTTTTGATTTCAATTAGCGTGGAGCATTGTGATGACAAGGGCATGAAGCAATGGGATCCCAAGTTTTATGGAGGATTGGGATGACAATGGTAAGGGAAGATTGTGAAGACAAGCGCATGGAGCATTGTGATGACAAAGTCATGTAGCATTTTGCTGACAAAGGCATGGATCATTGTGGGCAATATATTCATGGAGTAATGTGATGACAGGTGTCATGGGGCATTGTGGTGATAAGGGAATGGAGCACTGTGATGACAAGGTTCTGGAGCATTGTTAGGAGAAGATCATTGAGCCTTGTGATGACAAATCTCATGGAGCATTCTGATGATAATGGACATGGAACACTGTGATTACAAGGTTCTTGGAGTATTGTGATGACAAGGGCATGGAGCATTGTGATGAGAAGGCCATGGAGCTTTCTGATGACATGCATCATGGACTTTGTGATGACAAGGGCATGGAGCATTGTGATGAAAAAGGCATGGAGCCTTGTCATGACATGCTTCAAGGAGCATACTGATGTCAAGTGTCAGGGAGCATTGTGATGACAAGTGTATTGAGCATTGTGATGACAAAGGTAATGGAACATTGTGATGAGAAGACCATGGATAATTGTGATGACGAGCGTCATGTGCGTTGTGATGACAAGTGTTATAGAACATTGTGATCACAAGCGTTTGGAGCATTCTGATGAGAGAGGTCATGGAGCATTTTGATTTCATTGTGATGACAATAGCAAGAAGCATTATGATGATGTTCATGGTGCATTGTGATGAAAGGGTCCATGGAGTATTGAGATGAAAAGGGGCATGGAGCATTGTGATTACAGGGGTCTTGGAGCATGGTGATGACATGGGCATGGAGCATTGTGATGAGAAGGCCATGGAGGATTCTGATGACATGCGTCAGGGAGCTTTGTGAGGACAAGGGCATGGAGCATTGTGATGACAAGGGAATGGAGCATTGTGATGACAAGGGCCATTGAGAATTTTGATGACAAGGTCGTGAAGCACTGTGATGACAAGTGCATGGAGCTTGCTCTGACAAGGGTCATGGAGCATTGTGATAACAAGTGAATGGAGAATTGTGCTGACATGTGCATGTAACATGATGTGAAGTGACATGGACCATTGTGATGACAAGGACGTTGAGAATTGTTATGACAATGGACATGGAGCATTGAGATGATCAGGGCATGGAACATTGTGATACATGGGTCATGGAGGAATGTAATGACAAGGGCATGGAGCATTGTGATGAGAAGGGCATGGAACATTGTGATGACAAGCGTCATGGAGCTTTGTGATGACAGGGGCATGGAGCAATGTGATGAGAGGGTTCATGGAGCAGTGTGATGACAGTGGCATGGAGCACTGTGGTGCAAAGGGTCATGGAGATTTGTGATGACAAAAGTCATGAAGCATATTGAGGTCAAGGGCATGGTACATTGTGATGAGAAGGGCAGGGAGCATTATGATGACAAGGTCATGTAGCATTTTGATGACAAAGGCATGGAGCATCGTGATGACAAGTGTCATGGAGCACTGTGATGACAGGCGTCACGGTTCATTCTGATTACAGGTTTCATGGAGCATTGGGATGAAAATGGTCATGGAGAATTTTGATGAGAAGCCTCCCGGATCATTGTTTTGTCAGGGGTCATGGAGGGTTGAGATGACAGTACTCATGCAGCATTGTGAGGACAGGGGTCATGGAGCATTGTGAAGATAAGGGGCATGGAGCTTTGTGATTACAGGGGTCTTGGAGCATTGTGAAGACAAGGGCATGGATCATTGTGATGACAATGTCATGGAGTATTGTGAAGGCAGGTGTCAAGGAGCATTGTGATGACGTATGTCAGGGTCCATTGTGATGACAATGACATGGAGCATTATGATGACAAGGACAGGGAGCATTGTGATGCCAAGGGCCATTGAGAATTTTGAAGACAATGTCGAGAAGCACTGTGATGACAAGCGCATGGAGCTTGCTATGAAAAGGGTAATTGAGCATTGCGATGACAAGTGCATGGAGAATTGTGATGACACGATCATGTAACATTATGATGAGAAGTGTCATGGAACATAGTGATGAGAGGGACGAGGAGAATTGTGATGACAATGCACATGGAGCATTGGGATGACCAGGGCATGGAGTATTGTGATGGCAAGACCGTGGAGCATTGCGATGAGAAGGCCATGGATAATTGTGATGACGAGTGTCTTGGAGCACTGTAATGACAAGGGGCATGTAACATTGTGATGACAAGTGTAATGGAGCATTCTGATCACCATCTTGTGGAGTATTGTGATGACAATGGCATGGAGCATTGTGATGAAAACGGCATGGAGCATTGTGATGAAAACGGCATGGAGCCTTTTCATGACAGGTTTCAATGAGCATTCTGACGACAAGTGTCAGGGAGCATTGTGATGACAAAATTCATGAAGCATTGTGATGACAATGGCATGGAGCATTGTGATGAAAAGTGCTATGGAGCATTGTGATCACAAGTGTTGGTAGCATTGTGATGACAGAGGTCATGGAGCACAGTGATTTCAAGGACCATGGAGCATTGTGATGACAAGTGTATGGGGCAATGTGATCCCAAGTTTCATGGAGGATTGTGATGACAAGCGCATGGAGCATTGTGATCGCAAGTTCATGTAGGATTTTCCTGACAAAGGCATGGAGCATGGTGATTACAGTGGTCATTGAGCATTGGGATAACAAGGGTATGGAGCATTGGGCTTAAAATATTCATGGAGTATTGTGATGACAGGTTTCATGGAGCATATTGATGAAAAGGGAAAGGAGCATTGTGATGACAAGATCCTGGAGCATTATGATGAGTAGACCAGGAGCCTGGTGATGACAAGTCTCATGGAGCATTCTGATGAAAAGAGGCATGGAGCCTTGTGATTAGAGGGCTTTTGGAGCATTGTGATGACAAAGGCATGGAGCATTGTGATGAGAAGTCCATGGAGCATTCTGATGACATGTGTCATGGAGTTTTGTGATGACAGGGGCATGGAGCATAGTGATTACAGGGTTCTTGGAGCCTTGTGATGAAAAGGGCATGGATCATTGTGATGAAAAAGGCATGGAGCCATGTCATGACTGTGTTCAAGGAGCATAGTGACGACAAGGGTCAAGGAGCGTTGTGATGACAACTGTATTGAGCATTGGATGACAAAGTTCAGCGAGCATTGTGATCAAAAGACAATGGATAATTGTGATGACGAGCATCATAGGGCATTGTGATGACAAGTGTTATGGAACATTGTGATCACAAGGGTTTGGAGCATTGTGATGACAGTGGTTATGGAGCCTTTTGATATCAAGAGGCGTGGAGCATCGTGATGACAAGGGCATGAATCAATGTGATCCCAAGATTTATGGAGGATTGGGATGACAATGGTAAGGGAAGATTGTGAAGACAAGCGCATGGAGCATTGTGATGACAAAGTCATGTAGCATTTTGCTGACAAAGGCATGGATCATTGTGGGCAAAATGTTCATGGAGTAATGTGATGACAGGTGTCATGGGGCGTTGTGGTGATAAGGGAATGGAGAACTGTGATGACAAGGTTCTGGAGCATTGTTATGAGAAGACCATTGAGCCTTGTGATGACAAATCTCATGGAGCATTCTGATGAAAAGGGGCATGGAGCCTTGTGATTAGAGGGCTTTTGGAGCATTGTGATGACAATGGCATGGAGCATTGTGATGAGAAGTCCATGGAGCATTCTGATGACATGTGTCATGGAGTTTTGTGATGACAGGGGCATGGAGCATAGTGATTACAGGGTTCTTGGAGCCTTGCGAAGAAAAGGGCATGGATCATTGTGATGAAAAAGGCATGGAGCCATGTCATGACTGTGTTCAAGGTGCATAGTGACGACAAGGTTCAGGGAGCGTTGTGATGACCACTGTATTGAGCATTGGATGACAAAGTTCAGGGAGCATTGTGATCAAAAGACCATGGATAATTGTGATGACGAGCGTCATAGGGCATTGTGATGACAAGTGTTATGGAACATTGTGATCACAAGGGTTTGGAGCATTGTGATAACAGTGGTTATGGAGCCTTTTGATATCAAGAGGCGTGGAGCATCGTGATGACAAGGGCATGAAACAATGTGATGCCAAGTTTTATGGAGGATTGGGATGACAATGGTAAGGGAAGATTGTGAAGACAAGCGCATGGAGCATTGTGATGACAAAGTCATGTAGCATTTTGCTGACAAAGGCATGGATCATTGTGGGCAAAATGTTCATGGAGTAATGTGATGACAGGTGTCATGGGGCGTTGTGGTGATAAGGGAATGGAGAACTGTGATGACAAGGTTCTGGAGCATTGTTATGAGAAGACCATTGAGCCTTGTGATGACAAATCTCATGGAGCATTCTGATGATAATGGACATGGAACACTGTGATTACAAGGGTCTTGGAGTATTGTGATGACAAGGGCATGGAGCATTGTGATGAGAAGGCCACGGAGCTTTCTGATGACATGCATCGTGGACTTTGTGAAGACAAGGGCATGGAGCATTGTGAGTGCAGTGTGCTTGGAGCGTTGTGATGAAAAGGGCATGGATCATTGTGATGAAAAAGGCATGGAGCCTTGTCATGACAGGCTTCAAGGAGCATACTGATGTCAAGTGTCAGGGAGCATTGTGATGACAAGTGTATTGAGCATTGTGATGACAAAGGTCATGGAGCATTGTGATGAGAAGACGATGGATAAATGTGATGAGGAGCGTTATTGGGCGTTGTGATGACAAATGTTATGGAACATTGTGATCAGAAGCGTTTGGAGCATTCTGATCAGAGAGGTCATGGAGCATTTTGATTTTATTGTGATGACAATAGCAAGAAGCATTATGATGATGTTCATGGTGCATTGTGATGAAAGGGTGCATGGAGTATTGAGATGAAAAGGGGCATGGAGCATTGTGATGACAGGGGTCTTGGAGCATGGTGATGACATGGGCATGGATCATTGTGATGAGAAGGCCATGGAGGATTCTGATGACATGCGTCATGGAGCTTTGTGATGACAAGGGCATGGAGAATTGTGATGACATGGGAATGGGGCATTGTGATAACAAGGGCCTTTGAGAATTTTGATGACAAGGTCGTGAAGCACTGTGATGACAAGTGCATGGAGCATGCTATGACAAGGGTCATGGAGCATTGCGATGACAAGTGAATGGAGAATTGTGCTGACATATGCATGTAACATTATGATGTGAAGTGTCCTGGACCATTGTGATGACAAGGACGTTGAGAATTGTTATGACAATGGACATGGAGCATTGGGATGATCAGGGCATGGAGCTTTGTGATGGCAAGACCGTGGAGCATTGTGATGCGAAGACCTTGGATAATTGTGATGACGAGTGTCTTGGATTACTGTAATGACAAGGGGCATGGAGCATTGTGAGGACAGGGGTCATTTAGCATTGTGATGACAAGTGTCATGGAGCATTCTGATGACCTTCTTGTGGAGTATTGTGATGACAATGGCATGGAGCATTGTGATGGAAAGGGCATGGAGCATTGTGAAGAGAAGTCCACAGATAATGGTGAAGAGGAGCGTCATGGGGCGGTGTGATGACAAGTGTCATGGAACATTGTGATCACAAGTGTTTGAAGCATTGTGATGCCAGAGGTCATGGTGCATTTTGATTTCATTGTGATGAAAATAGCATGAAGCATTATGATGATGGGGATGGTGCACTGTGATTCCAGGGGTCATGGAGGATTGTGATGACGGGGGTCTAGGAGCATCGTGATGACAAGAGCATGGAGCATTGTGCTGAGAGGACCAAGGAGCATTCTGACGACATGTGTCATGGAGCTTTGTGATGACAAGGGCATGGGGCATTGTAATTGCAGGCGTCTTGGAGCATTGAGATGACAAGTGTCACGGAGCCTTGTGATGACAAGGCCTTGGAAGTTTGTGATGACCGAGGTCATGGATCATTTTTATGACAGGGGTAATGGAGCATTGTGATAACAAGGGCATAGAGCATTGGTCTGAGAAGTTTCATGGATTATTGTGATGAGAGTGTGCATGCAGCATTGTGATGACAAGGGCATGGAACATTGTGATACATGGGTCATGGAGGAATGTAATGACAAGGGCATGGAGCATTGTGATGAGAGGGTTCATGGAGCAGTGTGATGACAGTGGCATGGAGCACTGTGGTGCCAAGGATCATGGAGATTTGTGATGACAAAGGTCATGAAGCATATTGAGGTCAAGGGCATGGTACATTGTGATGAGAAGGGCAGGGAGCATTATGATGACAAAGTCATGTAGCATTTTGATGACAAAGGCATGTAGCATGGTGATGACAAGTGTCATGGAGCACTGTGATGACAGGCGTCACGGTTCATTGTGATTACATGTTTCATGGAGCATTGGGATGACAATGGTCATGGAGAATTTTGATGAGAAGCGTCCCGGATCATTGTTTTGTCAGGGGTCATGGAGGGTTGAGATGACAGTACTCATGCAGCATTGTGAGGACAGGGGTCATGGAGCATTGTGAAGATAAGGGGCATTGAGCTTTGTGATAACAGGGGTCTTGGAGCATTGTGAAGACAAGGGCATGGATCATTGTGATGAGAATGTCATGGAGTATTGTGAAGGCAGGTGTCAAGGAGCATTGTGATGACGTATGTCACGGTCCATTGTGATGACAATGGCATGGAGCATTGTGATGACAAGGACATGGAGCATTGTGATGCCAAGGGCCATTGAGAATTTTGAAGACAATGTCGTGAAGCACTGTGATGACAAGCGCATGTAGCTTGCTATGAGAAGGGTCATTGAGCATTGCGATGACAAGTGCATGGAGCATTGTGATGACACGATCATGTAACATTATGATGAGAAGTGTCATGGAACATAGTGATGAGAGGGCCGAGGAGAATTGTGATGACAATGCACATGGAGCATTGGGATGACCAGGGCATGGAGAATTGTGATGGCAAGACCGTGGAGTATAGCGATGAGAAGACCATGGATAATTGTGATGACGAATGTCTAGGAGCACTGTAATGACAAGGGGCATGTAGCATTGTGATGACAAGTGTAATGGAGCATTCTGATCACCATCTTGTGGAGTATTGTGATGACAATGGCATGGAGCATTGTGATGAAAAGGGCATGGAGCATTGTGATGAAAACGGCATGGAGCCTTTTCATGACAGGTTTCAATGAGCATTCTGACGACAAGTGTCAGGGAGCATTGTGATGACAAGTTTATTTAGCATTGAGATGACAAAGGTCATGAAGCATTGTGATGACAATGGCATGGAGCATTGTGATGAGAAGTCCATGGAGCATTCTAATGACATGCGTCATGGAGTTTTGTGATGACAGGGGCATGGAGCATTGTGATTACAGGGTTCTTGGAGCCTTGTGATGAAAAGGGCATGGATCATTGTGATGAAAAAGGCATGGAGCCATGTCATGACTGCGTTCAAGGAGCATAGTGATGACAAGGGTTCGGGAGAGTTGTGATGACAAATGTATTGAGCATTGGATGACCATGGTCAGGAGCATTGTGATGATAAGACCATGGATAATTGTGATGACGAGCGTCATAGGGCATTGTGATGACAAGTGTTATGGAACACTGTGATCACAAGGGTTTGGAGCATTGTGATGACAGAGGTCATGGAGCCTTTTGATTTCAATTAGCGTGGAGCATTGTGATGACAAGGGCATGAAGCAATGGGATCCCAAGTTTTATGGAGGATTGAGATGACAATGGTAAGGGAAGATTGTGAAGACAAGCGCATGGAGCATTGTGATGACAAAGTCATGTAGCATTTTGCTGACAAAGGCATGGATCATTGTGGGCAATATATTCATGGAGTAATGTGATGACAGGTGTCATGGGGCATTGTGGTGATAAGGGAATGGAGCACTGTGATGACAAGGTTCTGGAGCATTGTTATGAGAAGATCATTGAGCCTTGTGATGACAAATCTCATGGAGCATTCTGATGATAATGGACATGGAACACTGTGATTACAAGGTTCTTGGAGTATTGTGATGACAAGGGCATGGAGCATTGTGATGAGAAGGCCATGGAGCTTTCTGATGACATGCATCATGGACTTTGTGATGACAAGGGCATGGAGCATTGTGATGAAAAAGGCATGGAGCCTTGTCATGACAGGCTTCAAGGAGCATACTGATGTCAAGTGTCAGGGAGCATTGTGATGACAAGTGTATTGAGCATTGTGATGACAAATGTCATGGAGCATTGTGATGAGAAGACCATGGATAATTGTGATGACGAGCGTCATTGGGCGTTGTGATGACAAGTGTTATGGAACATTGTGATCACAAGCGTTTGGAGCATTCTGATGAGAGAGGTCATGGAGCATTTTGATTTCATTGTGATGACAATAGCAAGAAGCATTATGATGATGTTCATGGTGCATTGTGATGAAAGGGTCCATTGAGTATTGAGATGAAAAGGGGCATGGAGCATTGTGATTACAGGGGTCTTGGAGCATGGTGATGACATGGGCATGGAGCATTGTGATGAGAAGGCCATGGAGGATTGTGATGACATGCGTCATGGAGCTTTGTGATGACAAGGGCATGGAGCATTGTGATGACAAGGGAATGGAGCATTGTGATGACAAGGGCCATTGAGAATTTTGATGACAAGGTCGTGAAGCACTGTAATGACAGGTGCATGGAGCTTGCTCTGACAAGGGTCAATGAGCATTGTGATAACAAGTGAATGAATGAAAAAAAAAAAAAAAAAAAAAAAAAAAAACAAGTGAATGGAGAATTGTGCTGACATGTGCATGTAACATGATGTGAAGTGTCATGGACCATTGTGATGACAAGGACGTTGAGAATTGTTATGACAATGGACATGGAGCATTGAGATGATCAGGGCATGGAACATTGTGATACATGGGTCATGGAGGAATGTAATGACAAGGGCATGGAGCATTGTGATGAGAAGGGCATGGAACATTGTGATGACAAGCGTCATGGAGCTTTGTGATGACAGGGGCATGGAGCAATGTGATGAGAGGGTTCATGGAGCAGTGTGATGACAGTGGCATGGAGCACTGTGGTGCAAAGGGTCATGGAGATTTGTGATGACAAAAGTCATGAAGCATATTGAGGTCAAGGGCATGGTACATTGTGATGAGAAGGGCAGGGAGCATTATGATGACAAGGTCATGTAGCATTTTGATGACAAAGGCATGGAGCATCGTGATGACAAGTGTCATGGAGCACTGTGATGACAGGCGTCACGGTTCATTGTGATTACAGGTTTCATGGAGCATTGGGATGAAAATGGTCATGGAGAATTTTGATGAGAAGCCTCCCGGATCATTGTTTTGTCAGGGGTCATGGAGGGTTGAGATGACAGTACTCATGCAGCATTGTGGGGACAGGGGTCATGGAGCATTGTGAAGATAAGGGTCATGGAGCTTTGTGATTACAGGGGTCTTGGAGCATTGTGAAGACAAGGGCATGGATCATTGTGATGACAATGTCATGGAGTATTGTGAAGGCAGGTGTCAAGGAGCATTGTGATGACGTATGTCAGGGTCCATTGTGATGACAATGGCATGGAGCATTATGATGACAAGGACAGGGAGCATTGTGATGCCAAGGGCCATTGAGAATTTTGAAGACAATGTCGTGAAGCACTGTGATGACAAGCGCATGGAGCTTGCTATGAAAAGGGTCATTGAGCATTGCGATGACAAGTGCATGGAGAATTGTGATGACACGATCATGTAACATTATGATGAGAAGTGTCTTGGAACATAGTGATGACAGGGACCAGGAGAATTGTGATGACAATGCACATGGAGCATTGGGATGACCAGGGCATGGAGTATTGTGATGGCAAGACCGTGGAGCATTGCGATGAGAAGGCCATGCATAATTGTGATGACGAGTGTCTTGGAGCATTGTAATGACAAGGGGCATGTAGCATTGTGATGACTAGTGTAATGGAGCATTCTGATCACCATCTTGTGGAGTATTGTGATGACAATGGCATGGAGCATTGTGATGAAAAGGGCATGGAGCATTGTGATGAAAACGGCATGGAGCCTTTTCATGACAGGTTTCAATGAGCATTCTGACGACAAGTGTCAGGGAGCATTGTGATGACAAAATTCATGAAGCATTGTGATGACAATGGCATGGAGCATTGTGATGAAAAGTGCTATGGAGCATTGTGATCACAAGTGTTGGTAGCATTGTGATGACAGAGGTCATGGAGCACAGTGATTTCAAGGACCATGGAGCATTGTGATGACAAGTGTATGGGGCAATGTGATCCCAAGTTTCATGGAGGATTGTGATGACAAGCGCATGGAGCATTGTGATGGCAAGTTCATGTAGGATTTTCCTGACAAAGGCATGGAGCATGGTGATTACAGTGGTCATTGAGCATTGGGATAACAAGGGTATGGAGCATTGGGCTTAAAATATTAATGGAGTATTGTGATGACAGGTTTCATGGAGCATATTGATGAAAAGGGAAAGGAGCATTGTGATGACAAGATCCTGGAGCATTATGATGAGTAGACCAGGAGCCTGGTGATGACAAGTCTCATGGAGCATTCTGATGAAAAGGGGCATGGAGCCTTGTGATTAGAGGGCTCTTGGAGCATTGTGATGACAAAGGCATGGAGCATTGTGATGAGAAGTCCATGGAGCATTCTGATGACATGCGACATGGAGTTTTGTGATGACAGGGGCATGGAGCATTGTGATGACAGGGTTCTTGGAGCCTTGTGATGAAAAGGGCATGAATCATTGTGATGAAAAAGGCATGGAGCCATGTCATGACTGGGTTCAAGGAGCATAGTGACGACAAGGGTCAGGGAGCATTGTGATGACCACTGTATTGAGCATTGGATGACAAAGTTCAGGGAGCATTGTGATCAAAAGACCATGGATAATTGTGATGACGAGCGTCATAGGGCATTGTGATGACAAGTGTTATGGAACATTGTGATCACAAGGGTTTGGAGCATTGTGATGACAGTGGTTATGGAGCCTTTTGATGTCAAGAGGCGTGGAGCATCGTGATGACAAGGGCATGAATCAATGTGATCCCAAGTTTTATGGAGGATTGGGATGACAATGGTAAGGGAAGATTGTGAAGACAAGCGCATGGAGCATTGTGATGACAAAGTCATGTAGCATTTTGCTGACAAAGGCATGGATCATTGTGGGCAAAATATTCATGGAGTAATGTGATGACAGGTGTCATGGGGCGTTGTGGTGATAAGGGAATCGAGAACTGTGATGACAAGGTTCTGGAGAATTGTTATGAGAAGACCATTGAGCCTTGTGATGACAAATCTCATGGAGCATTCTGATGATAATGGACATGGAACACTGTGATTACAAGGTTCTTGGAGTATTGTGATGACAAGGGCATGGAGCATTGTGATGAGAAGGCCATGGAGCTTTCTGATGACATGCATCGTGGACATTGTGATGACAAGGGCATGGAGCATTGTGAGTGCAGTGTGCTTGGAGCGTTGTGATGAAAAGGGCATGGATCATTGTGATGAAAAAGGCATGGAGCCTTGTCATGACAGGCTTCAAGGAGCATACTGATGTCAAGTGTCACGGAGCATTGTGATGAGAAGTGTATTGAGCATTGTGATGACAAAGGTCATGGAGCATTGTGATGAGAAGACCATGGATAAATGTGATGACGAGCGTTATTGGGCGTTGTGATGACAAAGGTTATGGAACATTGTGATCAGAAGCGTTTGGAGCATTCTGATGAGAGAGGTCATGGAGCATTTTGATTTCATTGTGATGACCATAGCAAGAAGCATTATGATGATGTTCATGGTGCATTGTGATGAAAGGGTCCATGGAGTATTGAGATGAAAAGGGGCATGGAGCATTGTGATGACAGGGGTCTTGGAGCATGGTGATGACATGGGCATGGAGCATTGTGATGATAACGCCATGGAGGATTCTGATGACATGTGTCATGGAGCTTTGTGATGACAAGGGCATGGAGCATTGTGATGACAAGGGAATGGGGCATTGTGATGACAAGGGCCATTGAGAATTTTGATGACAAGGTCGTGAAGCACTGTGATGACGAGTGCATGGAGCATGCTATGACAAGGGTCATGGAGCATTGTGATGACAAGTGAATGGAGAATTGTGCTGACATGTGCATGTAACATTATGATGTGAAGTGTCATGGACCATTGTGATGACAAGGACGTTGAGAATTGTTATGACAATGGACATGGAGCATTATGTTGATCAGGGCATGGAGCTTTGTGATGGCAAGACCGTGGAGCATTGTGATGTGAAGACCTTGGATAATTGTGATGACGAGTGTCTTGGAGTACTGTAATGACAAGGGGCATGGAGCATTGTGAGGACAGGGGTCATTTAGCATTGTGATGACAAGTGTCATGGAGCATTCTGATGACCATCTTGTGGAGTATTGTGATGACAATGGCATGGAACATTGTGATGGAAAGGGCATGGAGCATTGTGAAGAGAAGTCCACAGATAATGGTGAAGAGGAGCGTCATGGGGCGTTGTGATGACAAGTGTCATGGAACATTGTGATCACAAGGGTTTGAAGCATTGTGATTCCAGAGGTCATGGTGCATTTTGATTTCATTGTGATGACAATAGCATGAAGCATTATGATGATGGGGATGGTGCATTGTGATGCCAGGGGTCATGGAGGATTGTGATGACAGGTGTCTAGGAGCATCATGATGACAAGAGCAGGGAGCATTGTGCTGAGAGGGCCAAGTAGTATTTTGACGACATGTGTCATGGAGCTTTGTGATGACAAGGGCATGGGGCATTGTAATAGCAGGTGTCTTGGAGCATTGTGATGCCAAGTGTCACGGAGCCTTGTGATGACAAGGCCGTGGAACATTGTAATGACCGAGGTCACGGAGCATTGCTATGACAGGGGTAATGGAGCATTGTGATAAGAAGGGCATAGAGCATTGGTCTGAAGAGTTTCATGGATTATTGTGATGAGAGTGTGCATGAAGCATTGTGATGACAAGGGCATGGAACATTGTGATACATGGGTCATGGAGGAATGTAATGACAAGGACATGGAACATTTTGATGAGAAGGGCATGGAACATTGTGATGACAAGTGTCATGGAGTTTTGTGATGACAGGGGCATGGATCAATGTGATGAGAGGGTTCATGGAGCAGTGTGATGACAGTGGCATGGAGCACTGTGGTGCCAAGGGTCATGGAGATTTGTGATGACAAAGGTCATGAAGCATATTGAGGTCAAGGGCATGGTACATTGTGATGAGAAGGGCAGGGAGCATTATGATGACAAGGTCATGTAGCATTTTGATGACAAAGGCATGGAGCATCGTGATGACAAGTGTCATGGAGCACTGTGATGACAGGCGTCACGGTTCATTGTGATTACAGGTTTCATGGAGCATTGGGATGACAATGGTCATGGAGAATTTTGATGAGAAGCGTCCCGGATCAGTGTTTTGTCAGGGGTCATGGAGGGTTGAGATGACAGTACTCATGCAGCATTGTGAGGACAAGGGTCATGGAGCATTGTGAAGATAAGGGGTATGGAGCTTTGTGATTACAGGGGTCTTGGAGCATTGTGAAGACAAGGGCATGGATCATTGTGATGAGAATGTCATGGAGTATTGTGAAGGCAGGTGTCAAGGAGCATTGTGATGACGTATATCAGGGTCCATTGTGATGACAATGGCATGGAGCATTGTGATGACAAGGACAGGGAGCATTGTGATGCCATGGGCCATTGAGAATTTTGAAGACAATGTCGTGAAGCACTGTGATGACAAGCGCATGGAGCTTGCTATGAAAAGGGTCATTGAGCATTGCGATGACAAGCGCATGGAGCATTGTGATGACACGATCATGTAACATTATGATGAGAAGTGTCATGGAACATAGTGATGACAGGGACGAGGAGAATTGTGATGACAATGCACATGGAGCATTGGGATGACCAGGGCATGGAGCCTTGTGATCGCAATACCGTGGAGCATTGCGATGAGAAGACCATGGATAATTGTGATGATGAATGTCTTGGAGCACTGTAATGACAAGGGGCATGTAGCATTGTGATGACAAGTGTAATGGAGCATTCTGATCAACATCTTGTGGAGTATTGTGATGACAATGGCATGGAGCATTGTGATGAAAAGGGCATGGAGCATTGTGATGAAAACGGCATGGAGCCTTTTCATGACAGGTTTCAATGAGCATTCTGACGACAAGTGTCAGGGAGCATTGTGAAGACAAGTTTATTGAGCATTGTGATGACAAAGGTCATGAAGCATTGTGATGACAATGGCATGGAGCATTGTGATGAGAAGTCCATGGAGCATTCTAATGACATGCATCATGGAGTTTTGTGATGACAGGTGCATGGAGCATTGTGATTACAGGGTTCTTGGAGCCTTGTGATGAAAAGGGCATGGATCATTGTGATGAAAAATGCATGGAGCCATGTCATGACTGCGTTCAAGGAGCATAGTGATGACAAGGGTTCGGGAGCGTTGTGATGACAACTGTATTGAGCATTGGATGACCATGGTCAGGAGCATTGTGATGATAAGACCATGGATAATTGTGATGACGAACGTCATAGGGCATTGTGATGACAAGTGTTATGGAACACTGTGATCACAAGTGTTTGGAGCATTGTGATGACAGAGGTCATGGAGCCTTTTGATTTCAATTAGCGTGGAGCATTGTGATGACAAGGGCATGAAGCAATGGGATCCCAAGTTTTACGGAGGATTGGGATGACAATGGTAAGGGAAGATTGTGAAGACAAGCGCATGGAGCATTGTGATGACAAAGTCATGTAGCATTTTGCTGACAAAGGCATGGAGCATTGTGGGGAAAATATTCATGGAGTAATGTGATGACAGGTGTCATTGGGAATTGTGGTGATAAGGGAATGGAGCACTGTGATGACAAGGTTCTGGAGCATTGTTATGAGAAGATCATTGAGCCTTGTGATGACAAATCTCATGGAGCATTCTGATGATAATGGACATGGAACACTGTGATTACAAGGTTCTTGGAGTATTGTGATGACAAGGGCATGGAGCATTGTGATGAGAAGGCCATGGAGCTTTCTGATGACATGCATCATGGACTTTGTGATGACAAGGGCATGGAGCATTGTGATGAAAAAGGCATGGAGCCTTGTCATGACAGGCTTCAAGGAGCATACTGATGTCAAGTGTCAGGGAGCATTGTGATGACAAGTGTATTGAGCATTGTGATGACAAAGGTCATGGAGCATTGTGATGAGAAGACCATGGATAATTGTGATGACGAGCGTCATTGGACGTTGTGATGACAAGTGTTATGGAACATTGTGATCACAAGAGTTTGGAGCATTCTGATGAGAGAGGTCATGGAGCATTTTGATTTCATTGTGATGACTATAGCAAGAAGCATTATGATGTTTTTCGTGGTGCATTGTGATGAAAGGGTCCATGGTGTATTGAGATGAAAAGGGGCATGGAGCATTGTGATGACAGGGGTCTTGGAGCATGGTGATGACATGGGCATGGAGCATTGTGATGAGAAGGCCATGGAGGATTCTGATGAGATGCGTCATGGAGCTTTGTGATGACAAGGGCATGGAGCATTGTGATGACAAGGGAATGGGGCATTGTGATGACAAGGGCCATTGAGAATTTTGATGACAAGGTCGTGAAGCACTGTTGTGACAAGTGCATGGAGCTTGCTATGACAAGTGTCATGGAGCATTGCGATGACAAGTGAATGGAGAGTTCTGCTGACATGTGCATGTAACATTATGATGTGAAGTGTCATGGACCATTGTGATGACAAGGACGTTGAGAATTGTTATGACAATGGACATGGAGCATTGGGATGATCAGGGAATGGAGCTTTGTGATGGCAAGACCGTGGAGCATTGTGATGCGAAGACCTTGGATAATTGTGATGACGAGTTTCTTGGAGTACTGTAATGACAAGGGGCATGGAACATTGTGAGGACAGGGGTCATTTAGCATTGTGATGACAAGTGTCATGGAGCATTCTGATGACCATCTTGTGGAGTATTATGATGACAATGGCATGGAGCATTGTGATGGAAAGGGCATGGGGCATTGTAATTGCAGGCGTCTTGGAGCATTGAGATGACAAGTGTCACGGAGCCTTGTGGTGACAAGGCCGTGGAACATTGTGATGACCGAGGTCATGGAGCATTGTTATGACAGGGGTAATGGAGCATTGTGATAACAAGGGCATAGAGCATTGGTCTGAGAAGTTTCATGGATTATTGTGATGAGAGTGTGCATGCAGCATTGTGATGACAAGGGCATGGAACATTGTGATACATGGGTCATGGAGGAATGTAATGACAAGGGCATGGAGCATTGTGATGAGAAGGGCATGGAGCATTGGGAGGAGGACGGCATGGAACATTGTGATGACAAGCGTCATGGAGCTTTGTTATGACAGGGGCATGGAGCAATGTGATGAGAGGGTTCATGGAGAAGTGTGATGACAGTGGCATGGAGCACTGTGGTGCAAAGGGTCATGGAGATTTGTGATGACAAAAGTCATGAAGCATATTGAGGTCAAGGGCATGGTACATTGTGATGATAAGGGCAGGGAGCATGATGATGACAAGGTCATGTAGCATTTTGATGACAAAGGCATGGAGCATCGTGATGACAAGTGTCATGGAGCACTGTGATGACAGGCGTCACGGTTCATTGTGATTACAGGTTTTCTGGAGCATTGGGATGAAAATGGTCATGGAGAATTTTGATGAGAAGCGTCCCGGATCATTGTTTTGTCAGGGGTCATGGAGGGTTGAGATGACAGTACTCATGCAGCATTGTGAGGACAGGGGTCATGGAGCATTGTGAAGATAAGGGGCATGGAGCTTTGTGATTACAGGGGTCTTGGAGCATTGTGAAGACAAGGGCATGGATCATTGTGATGAGAATGTCATGGAGTATTGTGAAGGCAGGTGTCAAGGAGCATTGTGATGACGTATGTCAGGGTCCATTGTGATGACAATGGCATGGAGCATTGTGATGACAAGGACATGGAGCATTGTGATGCCAAGGGCCATTGAGAATTTTGAAGACAATGTCGTGAAGCACTGTGATGACAAGCGCATGGAGCTTGCTATGAAAAGGGTCATTGAGCATTGTGATGACAAGTGCATGGAGCATTGTGATGACACGATCATGTAACATTATGATGAGAAGTGTCATGGAACATAGTGATGACAGGGACGAGGAGAATTGTGATGACAATGCACATGGAGCATTGGGATGACCAGGGCATGGAGCATTGTGACGGCAAGACCGTGGAGCTTTGCGATGAGAAGACCATGGATAATTGTGATGACGAGTGTCTTGGAGCACTGTAATGACAAGGGGCATGTAGCATTGTGATGACAAGTGTAATGGAGCATTCTGATCACCATCTTGTTGAGTATTGTGATGACAATGGCATGGAGCATTGTGATGAAAAGGGCATGGAGCATTGTGATGAAAACGGCATGGAGCCTTTTCATGACAGGTTTCAATGAGCATTCTGACGAAAAGTGTCAGTGAGCATTGTGATGACAAGTTTATTGAGCATTGTGATGACAAAGGTCATGAAGCATTGTGATGACAATGGCATGGAGCATTGTGATGCAAAGTGCTATGGAGCATTGTGATCACAAGTGTTGGTAGCATTGTGATGATAGAGGTCATGGAGCACAGTGATTTCAAGGACCATGGAGCATTGTGATGACAAGTGTATGGGGCAATGTGATCCCAAGTTTCATGGAGGATTGTGATGACAAGCGCATGGAGCATTGTGATGGCAAATTCATGTAGGATTTTCCTGACAAAGGCATGGAGCATGGTGATTACAGTGGTCATTGAGCATTGGGATAACAAGGGTATGGAGCATTGGGCTTAAAATATTCATGGAGTATTGTGATGACAGGTTTCATGGAGCATATTGATGAAAAGGGAAAGGAGCATTGTGATGACAAGATCCTGGAGCATTATGATGAGTAGACCAGGAGCCTGGTGATGACAAGTCTCATGGAGCATTCTGATGAAAAGGGGCATGGAGCATTGTGATTACAGGGCTCTTGGAGCATTGTGATGACAAAGGCATGGAGCATTGTGATGAGAAGTCCATGGAGCATTCTGATGACATGCGACATGGAGTTTTGTGATGACAGGGGCATGGAGCATTGTGATGACAGGGTTCTTGGAGCCTTGTGATGAAAAGGGCATGGATCATTGTGATGAAAAAGGCATGGAGCCATGTCATGACTGGGTTCAAGGAGCATAGTGATGACAATCGTCAGGGAGCGTTGTGATGACAACTGTATTGAGCATTGGATGACAAAGGTCAGGAGCATTGTGATGATAAAACCATGGATAATTGTGATGACGAGCGTCATAGGGCATTGTGATGACAAGTGTTATGGAACATTGTGATCACAAGGGTTTGGAGCATTGTGATGAGAGAGGTCATGGAGCCTTTTGCTTTTAAGAGGCGTGGAGCATCGTGATGACAAGGGCATGAATCAATGTGATCCCAAGTTTTATGGAGGATTGGGATGACAATGGTAAGGTAAGATTGTGAAGACAGGCGCATGGAGCATTGTGATGACAAAGTCATGTAGAATTTTGCTGACAAAGGCATGGATCATTGTGGGCAAAATATTCATGGAGTAATGTGATGACAGGTGTCATGGGGCATTGTGGTGATAAGGGAATGGAGCACTGTGATGACAAGGTTCTGGAGCATTGTTATGAGAAGCCATTGAGCCTTGTGATGACAAATCTCATGGAGCATTCTGATGATAATGGACATGGAACACTGTGATTACAAGGTTCTTGGAGTATTGTGATGACAAGGGCATGGAGCATTGTGATGAGAAGGCCATGGAGCTTTCTGATGACATGCATCATGGACTTTGTGATGACAAGGGCATGGAGCATTGTGAGTGCAGAGTTCTTGGAGCGTTGTGATGAAAAGGGCATGGATCATTGTGATGAAAAAGACATGGAGCCTTGTCATGACAGGCTTCAAGGAGCATACTGATGTCAAGTGTTAGGGAGCATTGTGATGACAAGTGTATTGAGCATTGTGATGACAAAGGTCATGGAGCATTGTGATGAGAAGAACATGGATAAATGTGATGAGGAGCGTTATTGGGCGTTGTGATGACAAAGGTTATGGAACATTGTGATCAGAAGCCTTTGGAGCATTCTGATGAGAGAGGTCATGGAGCATTTTGATTTCATTGTGATGACAATAGCAAGAAGCATTATGATGATGTTCATGGTGCATTGTGATGAAAGGGTCCATGGAGTATTGAGATGAAAAGGGGCATGGTGCATTGTGATGACAGGGTTCTTGGAGCATGGTGATGACATTGGCATGGAGCATTGTGATGAGAAGGCCATGGAGGATTCTGATGAGATGCGTCATGGAGCTTTGTGATGACAAGGGCATGGAGCATTGTGATGACAAGGGAATGGGGCATTGTGATGACAAGGGCCATTGAGAATTTTGATGACAAGGTCGTGAAGCACTGTGATGACGAGTGCATGGAGCATGCTATGACAAGGGTCATGGAGCATTGCGATGACAAGTGAATGGAGAATTGTGCTGACATGTGCATGTAACATTATGATGTGAAGTGTCATGGACCATTGTGATGACAAGGACGTTGAGAATTGTTATGACAATGGACATGGAGCATTGTGTTGATCAGGGCATGGAGCTCTGTGATGGCAAGACCGTGGAGCATTGTGATGTGAAGACCTTGGATCATTGTGATGACGAGTGTCTTGGAGTACTGTAATGACAAGGGGCATGGAGCATTGTGAGGACAGGGGTCATTTAGCATTGTGATGACAAGTGTCATGGAGCATTCTGATGACCATCTTGTGGAGTATTGTGATGACAATGGCATGGAGCATTGTGATGGAAAGGGCATGGAGCATTGTGAAGAGAAGTCCACAGATAATGGTGAAGAGAAGCGTCATGGGGCGTTGTGATGACAAGTGTCATGGAACATTGTGATCACAAGGGTTTGAAGCATTGTGATGCCAGAGGTCATGGTGCATTTTGATTTCATTGTGATGACAATAGCATGAAGCATTATGATGATGGGGATGGTGCACTGTGATGCCAGGGGTCATGGAGGATTTTGATGACAGGGGTCTAGGAGCATCATGATGACAAGAGCATGGAGCATTGTGCTGAGAGGGCCAAGGAGCATTTTGACGACATGTTTCATGGAGCTTTGTGATGACAAGGGCATGGGGCATTGTAATGGCAGGTGTCTTGGAGCACTGAGATGCCAAATGTCACGGAGCCTTGTGATGACAAGGCCGTGGAACATTGTGATGACCGAGGTCATGGAGCATTGCTATGACAGGGGTAATGGAGCATTGTGATAAAAAGGGCATAGAGCATTGGTCTGAGAAGTTTCATGGATTATTGTGATGATAGTGTGCATGCAGCATTGTGATGACAAGAGCATGGAACATTGTGATAAATGTGTCATGGAGGAATGTAATGACAAGGACATGGAGCATTGTGATGAGAAGGGCATGGAACATTGTGATGACAAGTGTCATGGAGTTTAGTGATGACAGGGGCATGGAGCAATGTGATGAGAGGGTTCATGGAACAGTGTGATGACAGTGGCATGGAGCACTGTGGTGCCAAGGGTCATGAAGATATGTGATGACAAAGGTCATGAAGCATATTGAGGTCAAGGGCATGGTACATTGTGATGAGAAGGGCAGGGAGCATTATGATGACAAGGTCATGTAGCATTTTGATGACAAAGGCATGGAGCATCGTGATGACAAGTGTCATGGAGCACTGTGATGACAGGCGTCACGGTTCATTGTGATTACAGGTTTCATGGAGCATTGGGATGACAATGGTCACGGAGAATTTTGATGAGAAGCGTCCCGGATCAGTGTTTTGTCAGGGGTCATGGAGGGTTGAGATGACAGTACTCATGCAGCATTGTGAGGACAGGGGTCATGGAGCATTGTGAAGATAAGGGGCATGGAGCTTTGTGATTACAGGGGTCTTGGAGCATTGTGAAGACAAGGGCATGGATCATTGTGATGAGAATGTCATGGAGTATTGTGAAGGCAGGTGTCAAGGAGCATTGTGATGACGTATGTCAGGGTCCATTGTGATGACAATGGCATGGAGCATTGTGATGACAAGGACATGGAGCATTGTGATGCCAAGGGCCATTGAGAATTTTGAAGACAATGTCGTGAAGCACTGTGATGACAAGCGCATGGAGCTTGCTATGAAAAGGGTCATTGAGCATTGCGATGACAAGTGCATGGAGCATTGTGATGACACGATCATGTAACATTATGATGAGAAGTGTCATGGAACATAGTGATGAGAGGGACGAGGAGAATTGTGATGACAATGCACATGGAGCATTGGGATGACCAGGGCATGGAGCATTGTGATGGCAAGACCGTGGAGCATTGCGATGAGAAGACCATGGATAATTGTGATGACGAATGTCTAGGAGCACTGTAATGACAAGGGGCATGTAGCATTGTGATGACAAGTGTAATGGAGCATTCTGATCACCATCTTGTGGAGTATTGTGATGACAATGGCATGGAGCATTGTGATGAAAAGGGCATGGAGCATTGTGATGAAAACGGCATGGAGCCTTTTCATGACAGGTTTCAATGAGCATTCTGACGACAAGTGTCAGTGAGCATTGTGATGACAAGTTTATTGAGCATTGAGATGACAAAGGTCATGAAGCATTGTGATGACAATGGCATGGAGCATTGTGATGAGAAGTCCATGGAGCATTCTAATGACATGCGTCATGGAGTTTTGTGATGACAGGGGCATGGAGCATTGTGATTACAGGGTTCTTGGAGCCTTGTGATGAAAAGGGCATGGATCATTGTGATGAAAAAGGCATGGAGCCATGTCATGACTGCGTTCAAGGAGCATAGTGATGACAAGGGTTCGGGAGAGTTGTGATGACAACTGTATTGAGCATTGGATGACCATGGTCAGGAGCATTGTGATGATAAGACCATGGATAATTGTGATGACGAGCGTCATAGGGCATTGTGATGACAAGTGTTATGGAACACTGTGATCACAAGGGTTTGGAGCATTGTGATGCCAGAGGTCATGGAGCCTTTTGATTTCAATTAGCGTGGAGCATTGTGATGACAAGGGCATGAAGCAATGGGATCCCAAGTTTTATGGAGGATTGGGATGACAATGGTAAGGGAAGATTGTGAAGACAAGCGCATGGAGCATTGTGATGACAAAGTCATGTAGCATTTTGCTGATAAAGGCATGGAGCATTGTGGGGAAAATATTCATGGAGTAATGTGATGACAGGTGTCATGGGGAATTGTGGTGATAAGGGAATGGAGCACTGTGATGACAAGGTTCTGGAGCATTGTTATGAGAAGATCATTGAGCCTTGTGATGACAAATCTCATGGAGCATTCTGATGATAATGGACATGGAACACTGTGATTACAAGGTTCTTGGAGTATTGTGATGACAAGGGCATGGAGCATTGTGATGAGAAGGCCATGGAGCTTTCTGATGACATGCATCATGGACTTTGTGATGACAAGGGCATGGA
The DNA here is from genome assembly GCF_025265405.1 of Mesoplodon densirostris. Lineage (NCBI taxonomy): Eukaryota > Metazoa > Chordata > Mammalia > Artiodactyla > Ziphiidae > Mesoplodon > Mesoplodon densirostris. Next base: position 8,403,818 of record NC_082682.1, read on the forward strand.
GCATTGTGATGAAAAAGGCATGGAGCCTTGTCATGACAGGCTTCAAGGAGCATACTGATGTCAAGTGTCAGGGAGCATTGTGATGACAAGTGTATTGAGCATTGTGATGACAAAGGTCATGGAGCATTGTGATGAGAAGACCATGGATAAATGTGATGAGGAGCGTTATTGGGCGTTGTGATGACAAAGGTTATGGAACATTGTGATCAGAAGCGTTTGGAGCATTCTGATGAGAGAGGTCATGGAGCATTTTGATTTCATTGTGATGACAATAGCAAGAAGCATTATGATGATGTTCATGGTGCATTGTGATGAAAGGGTCCATGGAGTATTGAGATGAAAAGGGGCATGGTGCATTGTGATGACAGGGGTCTTGGAGCATGGTGATGACATTGGCATGGAGCATTGTGATGAGAAGGCCATGGAGGATTCTGATGAGATGCGTCATGGAGCTTTGTGATGACAAGGGCATGGAGCATTGTGATGACAAGGGAATGGGGCATTGTGATGACAAGGGCCATTGAGAATTTTGATGACAAGGTCGTGAAGCACTGTGATGACGAGTGCATGGAGCATGCTATGACAAGGGTCATGGAGCATTGCGATGACAAGTGAATGGAGAATTGTGCTGACATGTGCATGTAACATTATGATGTGAAGTGTCATGGACCATTGTGATGACAAGGACGTTGAGAATTGTTATGACAATGGACATGGAGCATTGTGTTGATCAGGGCATGGAGCTCTGTGATGGCAAGACCGTGGAGCATTGTGATGTGAAGACCTTGGATAATTGTGATGACGAGTGTCTTGGAGTACTGTAATGACAAGGGGCATGGAGCATTGTGAGGACAGGGGTCATTTAGCATTGTGATGACAAGTGTCATGGAGCATTCTGATGACCATCTTGTGGAGTATTGTGATGACAATGGCATGGAGCATTGTGATGGAAAGGGCATGGAGCATTGTGAAGAGAAGTCCACAGATAATGGTGAAGAGAAGCGTCATGGGGCGTTGTGATGACAAGTGTCATGGAACATTGTGATCACAAGGGTTTGAAGCATTGTGATGCCAGAGGTCAAGGTGCATTTTGATTTCATTGTGATGACAATAGCATGAAGCATTATGATGATGGGGATGGTGCACTGTGATGCCAGGGGTCATGGAGGATTTTGATGACAGGGGTCTAGGAGCATCATGATGACAAGAGCATGGAGCATTGTGCTGAGAGCGCCAAGGAGCATTTTGACGACATGTTTCATGGAGCTTTGTGATGACAAGGGCATGGGGCATTGTAATGGCAGGTGTCTTGGAGCACTGAGATGCCAAATGTCACGGAGCCTTGTGATGACAAGGCCGTGGAACATTGTGATGACCGAGGTCATGGAGCATTGCTATGACAGGGGTAATGGAGCATTGTGATAAAAAGGGCATAGAGCATTGGTCTGAGAAGTTTCATGGATTATTGTGATGATAGTGTGCATGCAGCATTGTGATGACAAGAGCATGGAACATTGTGATAAATGTGTCATGGAGGAATGTAATGACAAGGACATGGAGCATTGTGATGAGAAGGGCATGGAACATTGTGATGACAAGTGTCATGGAGTTTAGTGATGACAGGGGCATGGAGCAATGTGATGAGAGGGTTCATGGAACAGTGTGATGACAGTGGCATGGAGCACTGTGGTGCCAAGGGTCATGAAGATATGTGATGACAAAGGTCATGAAGCATATTGAGGTCAAGGGCATGGTACATTGTGATGAGAAGGGCAGGGAGCATTATGATGACAAGGTCATGTAGCATTTTGATGACAAAGGCATGGAGCATCGTGATGACAAGTGTCATGGAGCACTGTGATGACAGGCGTCACGGTTCATTGTGATTACAGGTTTCATGGAGCATTGGGATGACAATGGTCACGGAGAATTTTGATGAGAAGCGTCCCGGATCAGTGTTTTGTCAGGGGTCATGGAGGGTTGAGATGACAGTACTCATGCAGCATTGTGAGGACAGGGGTCATGGAGCATTGTGAAGATAAGGGGCATGGAGCTTTGTGATTACAGGGGTCTTGGAGCATTGTGAAGACAAGGGCATGGATCATTGTGATGAGAATGTCATGGAGTATTGTGAAGGCAGGTGTCAAGGAGCATTGTGATGACGTATGTCAGGGTCCATTGTGATGACAATGGCATGGAGCATTGTGATGACAAGGACATGGAGCATTGTGATGCCAAGGGCCATTGAGAATTTTGAAGACAATGTCGTGAAGCACTGTGATGACAAGCGCATGGAGCTTGCTATGAAAAGGGTCATTGAGCATTGCGATGACAAGTGCATGGAGCATTGTGATGACACGATCATGTAACATTATGATGAGAAGTGTCATGGAACATAGTGATGAGAGGGACGAGGAGAATTGTGATGACAATGCACATGGAGCATTGGGATGACCAGGGCATGGAGCATTGTGATGGCAAGACCGTGGAGCATTGCGATGAGAAGACCATGGATAATTGTGATGACGAATGTCTAGGAGCACTGTAATGACAAGGGGCATGTAGCATTGTGATGACAAGTGTAATGGAGCATTCTGATCACCATCTTGTGGAGTATTGTGATGACAATGGCATGGAGCATTGTGATGAAAAGGGCATGGAGCATTGTGATGAAAACGGCATGGAGCCTTTTCATGACAGGTTTCAATGAGCATTCTGACGACAAGTGTCAGTGAGCATTGTGATGACAAGTTTATTGAGCATTGAGATGACAAAGGTCATGAAGCATTGTGATGACAATGGCATGGAGCATTGTGATGAGAAGTCCATGGAGCATTCTAATGACATGCGTCATGGAGTTTTGTGATGACAGGGGCATGGAGCATTGTGATTACAGGGTTCTTGGAGCCTTGTGATGAAAAGGGCATGGATCATTGTGATGAAAAAGGCATGGAGCCATGTCATGACTGCGTTCAAGGAGCATAGTGATGACAAGGGTTCGGGAGAGTTGTGATGACAACTGTATTGAGCATTGGATGACCATGGTCAGGAGCATTGTGATGATAAGACCATGGATAATTGTGATGACGAGCGTCATAGGGCATTGTGATGACAAGTGTTATGGAACACTGTGATCACAAGGGTTTGGAGCATTGTGATGCCAGAGGTCATGGAGCCTTTTGATTTCAATTAGCGTGGAGCATTGTGATGACAAGGGCATGAAGCAATGGGATCCCAAGTTTTATGGAGGATTGGGATGACAATGGTAAGGGAAGATTGTGAAGACAAGCGCATGGAGCATTGTGATGACAAAGTCATGTAGCATTTTGCTGATAAAGGCATGGAGCATTGTGGGGAAAATATTCATGGAGTAATGTGATGACAGGTGTCATGGGGAATTGTGGTGATAAGGGAATGGAGCACTGTGATGACAAGGTTCTGGAGCATTGTTATGAGAAGATCATTGAGCCTTGTGATGACAAATCTCATGGAGCATTCTGATGATAATGGACATGGAACACTGTGATTACAAGGTTCTTGGAGTATTGTGATGACAAAGGCATGGAGCATTGTGATGAGAAGGCCATGGAGCTTTCTGATGACATGCATCATGGACTTTGTGATGACAAGGGCATGGAGCATTGTGATGAAAAAGGCATGGAGCCTTGTCATGACAGGCTTCAAGGAGCATACTGATGTCAAGTGTCAGGGAGCATTGTGATGACAAGTGTATTGAGCATTGTGATGACAAAGGTCATGGAACATTGTGATGAGAAGACCATGGATAAATGTGATGAGGAGCGTTATTGGGCGTTGTGATGACAAAGGTTATGGAACATTGTGATCAGAAGCGTTTGGAGCATTCTGATGAGAGAGGTCATGGAGCATTTTGATTTCATTGTGATGACAATAGCAAGAAGCATTATGATGATGTTCATGGTGCATTGTGATGAAAGGGTCCATGGATTATTGAGATGAAAAGGGGCATGGTGCATTGTGATGACAGGGGTCTTGGAGCATGGTGATGACATTGGCATGGAGCATTGTGATGAGAAGGCAATGGAGGATTCTGATGAGATGCGTCATGGAGCTTTGTGATGACAAGGGCATGGAGCATTGTGATGACAAGGGAATGGGGCATTGTGATGACAAGGGCCATTGAGAATTTTGATGACAAGGTCGTGAAGCACTGTGATGACGAGTGCATGGAGCATGCTATGACAAGGGTCATGGAGCATTGCGATGACAAGTGAATGGAGAATTGTGCTGACATGTGCATGTAACATTATGATGTGAAGTGTCATGGACCATTGTGATGACAAGGACGTTGAGAATTGTTATGACAATGGACATGGAGCATTGTGTTGATCAGGGCATGGAGCTCTGTGATGGCAAGACCGTGGAGCATTGTGATGTGAAGACCTTGGATCATTGTGATGACGAGTGTCTTGGAGTACTGTAATGACAAGGGGCATGGAGCATTGTGAGGACAGGGGTCATTTAGCATTGTGATGACAAGTGTCATGGAGCATTCTGATGACCATCTTGTGGAGTATTGTGATGACAATGGCATGGAGCATTGTGATGGAAAGGGCATGGAGCATTGTGAAGAGAAGTCCACAGATAATGGTGAAGAGAAGCGTCATGGGGCGTTGTGATGACAAGTGTCATGGAACATTGTGATCACAAGGGTTTGAAGCATTGTGATGCCAGAGGTCATGGTGCATTTTGATTTCATTGTGATGACAATAGCATGAAGCATTATGATGATGGGGATGGTGCACTGTGATGCCAGGGGTCATGGAGGATTTTGATGACAGGGGTCTAGGAGCATCATGATGACAAGAACATGGAGCATTGTGCTGAGAGGGCCAAGGAGCATTTTGACGACATGTTTCATGGAGCTTTGTGATGACAAGGGCATGGGGCATTGTAATGGCAGGTGTCTTGGAGCACTGAGATGCCAAATGTCACGGAGCCTTGTGATGACAAGGCCGTGGAACATTGTGATGACCGAGGTCATGGAGCATTGCTATGACAGGGGTAATGGAGCATTGTGATAAAAAGGGCATAGAGCATTGGCCTGAGAAGTTTCATGGATTATTGTGATGATAGTGTGCATGCAGCATTGTGATGACAAGAGCATGGAACATTGTGATAAATGTGTCATGGAGGAATGTAATGACAAGGACATGGAGCATTGTGATGAGAAGGGCATGGAACATTGTGATGACAAGTGTCATGGAGTTTAGTGATGACAGGGGCATGGAGCAATGTGATGAGAGGGTTCATGGAACAGTGTGATGACAGTGGCATGGAGCACTGTGGTGCCAAGGGTCATGAAGATATGTGATGACAAAGGTCATGAAGCATATTGAGGTCAAGGGCATGGTACATTGTGATGAGAAGGGCAGGGAGCATTATGATGACAAGGTCATGTAGCATTTTGATGACAAAGGCATGGAGCATCGTGATGACAAGTGTCATGGAGCACTGTGATGACAGGCGTCACGGTTCATTGTGATTACAGGTTTCATGGAGCATTGGGATGACAATGGTCACGGAGAATTTTGATGAGAAGCGTCCCGGATCAGTGTTTTGTCAGGGGTCATGGAGGGTTGAGATGACAGTACTCATGCAGCATTGTGAGGACAGGGGTCATGGAGCATTGTGAAGATAAGGGGCATGGAGCTTTGTGATTACAGGGGTCTTGGAGCATTGTGAAGACAAGGGCATGGATCATTGTGATGAGAATGTCATGGAGTATTGTGAAGGCAGGTGTCAAGGAGCATTGTGATGACGTATGTCAGGGTCCATTGTGATGACAATGGCATGGAGCATTGTGATGACAAGGACATGGAGCATTGTGATGCCAAGGGCCATTGAGAATTTTGAAGACAATGTCGTGAAGCACTGTGATGACAAGCGCATGGAGCTTGCTATGAAAAGGGTCATTGAGCATTGCGATGACAAGTGCATGGAGCATTGTGATGACACGATCATGTAACATTATGATGAGAAGTGTCATGGAACATAGTGATGAGAGGGACGAGGAGAATTGTGATGACAATGCACATGGAGCATTGGGATGACCAGGGCATGGAGCATTGTGATGGCAAGACCGTGGAGCATTGCGATGAGAAGACCATGGATAATTGTGATGACGAATGTCTAGGAGCACTGTAATGACAAGGGGCATGTAGCATTGTGATGACAAGTGTAATGGAGCATTCTGATCACCATCTTGTGGAGTATTGTGATGACAATGGCATGGAGCATTGTGATGAAAAGGGCATGGAGCATTGTGATGAAAACGGCATGGAGCCTTTTCATGACAGGTTTCAATGAGCATTCTGACGACAAGTGTCAGTGAGCATTGTGATGACAAGTTTATTGAGCATTGAGATGACAAAGGTCATGAAGCATTGTGATGACAATGGCATGGAGCATTGTGATGAGAAGTCCATGGAGCATTCTAATGACATGCGTCATGGAGTTTTGTGATGACAGGGGCATGGAGCATTGTGATTACAGGGTTCTTGGAGCCTTGTGATGAAAAGGGCATGGATCATTGGGATGAAAAAGGCATGGAGCCATGTCATGACTGCGTTCAAGGAGCATAGTGATGACAAGGGTTCGGGAGAGTTGTGATGACAACTGTATTGAGCATTGGATGACCATGGTCAGGAGCATTGTGATGATAAGACCATGGATAATTGTGATGACGAGCGTCATAGGGCATTGTGATGACAAGTGTTATGGAACACTGTGATCACAAGGGTTTGGAGCATTGTGATGCCAGAGGTCATGGAGCCTTTTGATTTCAATTAGCGTGGAGCATTGTGATGACAAGGGCATGAAGCAATGGGATCCCAAGTTTTATGGAGGATTGGGATGACAATGGTAAGGGAAGATTGTGAAGACAAGCGCATGGAGCATTGTGATGACAAAGTCATGTAGCATTTTGCTGATAAAGGCATGGAGCATTGTGGGGAAAATATTCATGGAGTAATGTGATGACAGGTGTCATGGGGAATTGTGGTGATAAGGGAATGGAGCACTGTGATGACAAGGTTCTGGAGCATTGTTATGAGAAGATCATTGAGCCTTGTGATGACAAATCTCATGGAGCATTCTGATGATAATGGACATGGAACACTGTGATTACAAGGTTCTTGGAGTATTGTGATGACAAGGGCATGGAGCATTGTGATGAGAAGGCCATGGAGCTTTCTGATGACATGCATCATGGACTTTGTGATGACAAGGGCATGGAGCATTGTGATGAAAAAGGCATGGAGCCTTGTCATGACAGGCTTCAAGGAGCATACTGATGTCAAGTGTCAGGGAGCATTGTGATGACAAGTGTATTGAGCATTGTGATGACAAAGGTCATGGAGCATTGTGATGAGAAGACCATGGATAAATGTGATGAGGAGCGTTATTGGGCGTTGTGATGACAAAGGTTATGGAACATTGTGATCACAAGCGTTTGGAGCATTCTGATGAGAGAGGTCATGGAGCATTTTGATTTCATTGTGATGACAATAGCAAGAAGCATTATGATGATGTTCATGGTGCATTGTGATGAAAGGGTCCATGGAGTATTGAGATGAAAAGGGGCATGGTGCATTGTGATGACAGGGGTCTTGGAGCATGGTGATGACATTGGCATGGAGCATTGTGATGAGAAGGCCATGGAGGATTCTGATGAGATGCGTCATGGAGCTTTGTGATGACAAGGGCATGGAGCATTGTGATGACAAGGGAATGGGGCATTGTGATGACAAGGGCCATTGAGAATTTTGATGACAAGGTCGTGAAGCACTGTGATGACGAGTGCATGGAGCATGCTATGACAAGGGTCATGGAGCATTGCGATGACAAGTGAATGGAGAATTGTGCTGACATGTGCATGTAACATTATGATGTGAAGTGTCCTGGACCATTGTGATGACAAGGACGTTGAGAATTGTTATGACAATGGACATGGAGCATTGTGTTGATCAGGGCATGGAGCTCTGTGATGGCAAGACCGTGGAGCATTGTGATGTGAAGACCTTGGATAATTGTGATGACGAGTGTCTTGGAGTACTGTAATGACAAGGGGCATGGAGCATTGTGAGGACAGGGGTCATTTAGCATTGTGATGACAAGTGTCATGGAGCATTCTGATGACCATCTTGTGGAGTATTGTGATGACAATGGCATGGAGCATTGTGATGGAAAGGGCATGGAGCATTGTGAAGAGAAGTCCACAGATAATGGTGAAGAGGAGCGTCATGGGGCGTTGTGATGACAAGTGTCATGGAACATTGTGATCACAAGGGTTTGAAGCATTGTGATGCCAGAGGTCATGGTGCATTTTGATTTCATTGTGATGACAATAGCATGAAGCATTATGATGATGGGGATGGTGCACTGTGATGCCAGGGGTCATGGAGGATTTTGATGACAGGGGTCTAGGAGCATCATGATGACAAGAGCATGGAGCATTGTGCTGAGAGCGCCAAGGAGCATTTTGACGACATGTTTCATGGAGCTTTGTGATGACAAGGGCATGGGGCATTGTAATGGCAGGTGTCTTGGAGCATTGAGATGCCAAGTGTCACGGAGCCTTGTGATGACAAGGCCGTGGAACATTGTGATGACCGAGGTCATGGAGCATTGCTATGACAGGGGTAATGGAGCATTGTGATAAAAAGGGCATAGAGCATTGGTCTGAGAAGTTTCATGGATTATTGTGATGATAGTGTGCATGCAGCATTGTGATGACAAGGGCATGGAACATTGTGATAAATGGGTCATGGAGGAATGTAATGACAAGGACATGGAGCATTGTGATGAGAAGGGCATGGAACATTGTGATGACAAGTGTCATGGAGTTTAGTGATGACAGGGGCATGGAGCAATGTGATGAGAGGGTTCATGGAGCAGTGTGATGACAGTGGCATGGAGCACTGTGGTGCCAAGGGTCATGGAGATATGTGATGACAAAGGTCATGAAGCATATTGAGGTCAAGGGCATGGTACATTGTGATGAGAAGGGCAGGGAGCATTATGATGACAAGGTCATGTAGCATTTTGATGACAAAGGCATGGAGCATCGTGATGACAAGTGTCATGGAGCACTGTGATGACAGGCGTCACGGTTCATTGTGATTACAGGTTTCATGGAGCATTGGGATGACAATGGTCACGGAGAATTTTGATGAGAAGCGTCCCGGATCAGTGTTTTGTCAGGGGTCATGGAGGGTTGAGATGACAGTACTCATGCAGCATTGTGAGGACAGGGGTCATGGAGCATTGTGAAGATAAGGGGCATGGAGCTTTGTGATTACAGGGGTCTTGGAGCATTGTGAAGACAAGGGCATGGATCATTGTGATGAGAATGTCATGGAGTATTGTGAAGGCAGGTGTCAAGGAGCATTGTGATGACGAATGTCAGGGTCCATTGTGATGACAATGGCATGGAGCATTGTGATGACAAGGACATGGAGCATTGTGATGCCAAGGGCCATTGAGAATTTTGAAGACAATGTCGTGAAGCACTGTGATGACAAGCGCATGGAGCTTGCTATGAAAAGGGTCATTGAGCATTGCGATGACAAGTGCATGGAGCATTGTGATGACACGATCATGTAACATTATGATGAGAAGTGTCATGGAACATAGTGATGAGAGGGACGAGGAGAATTGTGATGACAATGCACATGGAGCATTGGGATGACCAGGGCATGGAGCATTGTGATGGCAAGACCGTGGAGCATTGCGATGAGAAGACCATGGATAATTGTGATGGCGAATGTCTAGGAGCACTGTAATGACAAGGGGCATGTAGCATTGTGATGACAAGTGTAATGGAGCATTCTGATCACCATCTTGTGGAGTATTGTGATGACAATGGCATGGAGCATTGTGATGAAAAGGGCATGGAGCATTGTGATGAAAACGGCATGGAGCCTTTTCATGACAGGTTTCAATGAGCATTCTGACGACAAGTGTCAGTGAGCATTGTGATGACAAGTTTATTGAGCATTGAGATGACAAAGGTCATGAAGCATTGTGATGACAATGGCATGGAGCATTGTGATGAGAAGTCCATGGAGCATTCTAATGACATGCGTCATGGAGTTTTGTGATGACAGGGGCATGGAGCATTGTGATTACAGGGTTCTTGGAGCCTTGTGATGAAAAGGGCATGGATCATTGTGATGAAAAAGGCATGGAGCCATGTCATGACTGCGTTCAAGGAGCATAGTGATGACAAGGGTTCGGGAGAGTTGTGATGACAACTGTATTGAGCATTGGATGACCATGGTCAGGAGCATTGTGATGATAAGACCATGGATAATTGTGATGACGAGCGTCATAGGGCATTGTGATGACAAGTGTTATGGAACACTGTGATCACAAGGGTTTGGAGCATTGTGATGCCAGAGGTCATGGAGCCTTTTGATTTCAATTAGCGTGGAGCATTGTGATGACAAGGGCATGAAGCAATGGGATCCCAAGTTTTATGGAGGATTGGGATGACAATGGTAAGGGAAGATTGTGAAGACAAGCGCATGGAGCATTGTGATGACAAAGTCATGTAGCATTTTGCTGATAAAGGCATGGAGCATTGTGGGGAAAATATTCATGGAGTAATGTGATGACAGGTGTCATGGGGAATTGTGGTGATAAGGGAATGGAGCACTGTGATGACAAGGTTCTGGAGCATTGTTATGAGAAGATCATTGAGCCTTGTGATGACAAATCTCATGGAGCATTCTGATGATAATGGACATGGAACACTGTGATTACAAGGTTCTTGGAGTATTGTGATGACAAGGGCATGGAGCATTGTGATGAGAAGGCCATGGAGCTTTCTGATGACATGCATCATGGACTTTGTGATGACAAGGGCATGGAGCATTGTGATGAAAAAGGCATGGAGCCTTGTCATGACAGGCTTCAAGGAGCATACTGATGTCAAGTGTCAGGGAGCATTGTGATGACAAGTGTATTGAGCATTGTGATGAGAAGACCATGGATAAATGTGATGAGGAGCGTTATTGGGCGTTGTGATGACAAAGGTTATGGAACATTGTGATCAGAAGCGTTTGGAGCATTCTGATGAGAGAGGTCATGGAGCATTTTGATTTCATTGTGATGACAATAGCAAGAAGCATTATGATGATGTTCATGGTGCATTGTGATGAAAGGGTCCATGGAGTATTGAGATGAAAAGGGGCATGGTGCATTGTGATGACAGGGGTCTTGGAGCATGGTGATGACATTGGCATGGAGCATTGTGATGAGAAGGCCATGGAGGATTCTGATGAGATGCGTCATGGAGCTTTGTGATGACAAGGGCATGGAGCATTGTGATGACAAGGGAATGGGGCATTGTGATGACAAGGGCCATTGAGAATTTTGATGACAAGGTCGTGAAGCACTGTGATGACGAGTGCATGGAGCATGCTATGACAAGGGTCATGGAGCATTGCGATGACAAGTGAATGGAGAATTGTGCTGACATGTGCATGTAACATTATGATGTGAAGTGTCATGGACCATTGTGATGACAAGGACGTTGAGAATTGTTATGACAATGGACATGGAGCATTGTGTTGATCAGGGCATGGAGCTCTGTGATGGCAAGACCGTGGAGCTTTGTGATGTGAAGACCTTGGATAATTGTGATGACGAGTGTCTTGGAGTACTGTAATGACAAGGGGCATGGAGCATTGTGAGGACAGGGGTCATTTAGCATTGTGATGACAAGTGTCATGGAGCATTCTGATGACCATCTTGTGGAGTATTGTGATGACAATGGCATGGAGCATTGTGATGGAAAGGGCATGGAGCATTGTGAAGAGAAGTCCACAGATAATGGTGAAGAGGAGCGTCATGGGGCGTTGTGATGACAAGTGTCATGGAACATTGTGATCACAAGGGTTTGAAGCATTGTGATGCCAGAGGTCAGGGTGCATTTTGATTTCATTGTGATGACAATAGCATGAAGCATTATGATGATGGGGATGGTGCACTGTGATGCCAGGGGTCATGGAGGATTTTGATGACAGGGGTCTAGGAGCATCATGATGACAAGAGCATGGAGCATTGTGCTGAGAGGGCCAAGGAGCATTTTGACGACATGTTTCATGGAGCTTTGTGATGACAAGGGCATGGGGCATTGTAATGGCAGGTGTCTTGGAGCATTGAGATGCCAAGTGTCACGGAGCCTTGTGATGACAAGGCCGTGGAACATTGTGATGACCGAGGTCATGGAGCATTGCTATGACAGGGGTAATGGAGCATTGTGATAAAAAGGGCATAGAGCATTGGTCTGAGAAGTTTCATGGATTATTGTGATGATAGTGTGCATGCAGCATTGTGATGACAAGGGCATGGAACATTGTGATAAATGGGTCATGGAGGAATGTAATGACAAGGACATGGAGCATTGTGATGAGAAGGGCATGGAACATTGTGATGACAAGTGTCATGGAGTTTAGTGATGACAGGGGCATGGAGCAATGTGATGAGAGGGTTCATGGAGCAGTGTGATGACAGTGGCATGGAGCACTGTGGTGCCAAGGGTCATGGAGATATGTGATGACAAAGGTCATGAAGCATATTGAGGTCAAGGGCATGGTACATTGTGATGAGAAGGGCAGGGAGCATTATGATGACAAGGTCATGTAGCATTTTGATGACAAAGGCATGGAGCATCGTGATGACAAGTGTCATGGAGCACTGTGATGACAGGCGTCACGGTTCATTGTGATTACAGGTTTCATGGAGCATTGGGATGACAATGGTCACGGAGAATTTTGATGAGAAGCGTCCCGGATCAGTGTTTTGTCAGGGGTCATGGAGGGTTGAGATGACAGTACTCATGCAGCATTGTGAGGACAGGGGTCATGGAGCATTGTGAAGATAAGGGGCATGGAGCTTTGTGATTACAGGGGTCTTGGAGCATTGTGAAGACAAGGGCATGGATCATTGTGATGAGAATGTCATGGAGTATTGTGAAGGCAGGTGTCAAGGAGCATTGTGATGACGTATGTCAGGGTCCATTGTGATGACAATGGCATGGAGCATTGTGATGACAAGGACATGGAGCATTGTGATGCCAAGGGCCATTGAGAATTTTGAAGACAATGTCGTGAAGCACTGTGATGACAAGCGCATGGAGCTTGCTATGAAAAGGGTCATTGAGCATTGCGATGACAAGTGCATGGAGCATTGTGATGACACGATCATGTAACATTATGATGAGAAGTGTCATGGAACATAGTGATGAGAGGGACGAGGAGAATTGTGATGACAATGCACATGGAGCATTGGGATGACCAGGGCATGGAGCATTGTGATGGCAAGACCGTGGAGCATTGCAATGAGAAGACCATGGATAATTGTGATGACGAATGTCTAGGAGCACTGTAATGACAAGGGGCATGTAGCATTGTGATGACAAGTGTAATGGAGCATTCTGATCTCCATCTTGTGGAGTATTGTGATGACAATGGCATGGAGCATTGTGATGAAAAGGGCATGGAGCATTGTGATGAAAACGGCATGGAGCCTTTTCATGACAGGTTTCAATGAGCATTCTGACGACAAGTGTCAGTGAGCATTGTGATGACAAGTTTATTGAGCATTGAGATGACAAAGGTCATGAAGCATTGTGATGACAATGGCATGGAGCATTGTGATGAGAAGTCCATGGAGCATTCTAATGACATGCGTCATGGAGTTTTGTGATGACAGGGGCATGGAGCATTGTGATTACAGGGTTCTTGGAGCCTTGTGATGAAAAGGGCATGGATCATTGTGATGAAAAAGGCATGGAGCCATGTCATGACTGCGTTCAAGGAGCATAGTGATGACAAGGGTTCGGGAGAGTTGTGATGACAACTGTATTGAGCATTGGATGACCATGGTCAGGAGCATTGTGATGATAAGACCATGGATAATTGTGATGACGAGCGTCATAGGGCATTGTGATGACAAGTGTTATGGAACACTGTGATCACAAGGGTTTGGAGCATTGTGATGCCAGAGGTCATGGAGCCTTTTGATTTCAATTAGCGTGGAGCATTGTGATGACAAGGGCATGAAGCAATGGGATCCCAAGTTTTATGGAGGATTGGGATGACAATGGTAAGGGAAGATTGTGAAGACAAGCGCATGGAGCATTGTGATGACAAAGTCATGTAGCATTTTGCTGACCAAGGCATGGAGCATTGTGGGGAAAATATTCATGGAGTAATGTGATGACAGGTGTCATGGGGAATTGTGGTGATAAGGGAATGGAGCACTGTGATGACAAGGTTCTGGAGCATTGTTATGAGAAGATCATTGAGCCTTGTGATGACAAATCTCATGGAGCATTCTGATGATAATGGACATGGAACACTGTGATTGCAAGGTTCTTGGAGTATTGTGATGACAAGGGCATGGAGCATTGTGATGAGAAGGCCATGGAGCTTTCTGATGACATGCATCATGGACTTTGTGATGACAAGGGCATGGAGCATTGTGATGAAAAAGGCATGGAGCCTTGTCATGACAGGCTTCAAGGAGCATACTGATGTCAAGTGTCAGGGAGCATTGTGATGACAAGTGTATTGAGCATTGTGATGACAAAGGTCATGGAGCATTGTGATGAGAAGACCATGGATAAATGTGATGAGGAGCGTTATTGGGCGTTGTGATGACAAAGGTTATGGAACATTGTGATCAGAAGCGTTTGGAGCATTCTGATGAGAGAAGTCATGGAGCATTTTGATTTCATTGTGATGACAATAGCAAGAAGCATTATGATGATGTTCATGGTGCATTGTGATGAAAGGGTCCATGGAGTATTGAGATGAAAAGGGGCATGGTGCATTGTGATGACAGGGGTCTTGGAGCATGGTGATGACATTGGCATGGAGCATTGTGATGAGAAGGCCATGGAGGATTCTGATGAGATGCGTCATGGAGCTTTGTGATGACAAGGGCATGGAGCATTGTGATGACAAGGGAATGGGGCATTGTGATGACAAGGGCCATTGAGAATTTTGATGACAAGGTCGTGAAGCACTGTGATGACGAGTGCATGGAGCATGCTATGACAAGGGTCATGGAGCATTGCGATGACAAGTGAATGGAGAATTGTGCTGACATGTGCATGTAACATTATGATGTGAAGTGTCATGGACCATTGTGATGACAAGGACGTTGAGAATTGTTATGACAATGGACATGGAGCATTGTGTTGATCAGGGCATGGAGCTCTGTGATGGCAAGACCGTGGAGCATTGTGATGTGAAGACCTTGGATAATTGTGATGACGAGTGTCTTGGAGTACTGTAATGACAAGGGGCATGGAGCATTGTGAGGACAGGGGTCATTTAGCATTGTGATGACAAGTGTCATGGAGCATTCTGATGACCATCTTGTGGAGTATTGTGATGACAATGGCATGGAGCATTGTGATGGAAAGGGCATGGAGCATTGTGAAGAGAAGTCCACAGATAATGGTGAAGAGGAGCGTCATGGGGCGTTGTGATGACAAGTGTCATGGAACATTGTGATCACAAGTGTTTGAAGCATTGTGATGCCAGAGGTCATGGTGCATTTTGATTTCATTGTGATGACAATAGCATGAAGCATTATGATGATGGGGATGGTGCACTGTGATGCCAGGGGTCATGGAGGATTTTGATGACAAGGGTCTAGGAGCATCATGATGACAAGAGCATGGAGCATTGTGCTGAGAGGGCCAAGGAGCATTTTGACGACACGTTTCATGGAGCTGTGTGATGACAAGGGCATGGGGCATTGTAATGGCAGGTGTCTTGGAGCATTGAGATGCCAAGTGTCACGGAGCCTTGTGATGACAAGGCCGTGGAACATTGTGATGACCGAGGTCATGGAGCATTGCTATGACAGGGGTAATGGAGCATTGTGATAAAAAGGGCATAGAGCATTGGTCTGAGAAGTTTCATGGATTACTGTGATGAGAGTGTGCATGCAGCATTGTGATGACAAGGGCATGGAACATTGTGATACATGGGTCATGGAGGAATGTAATGACAAGGGCATGGAGCATTGTGATGAGAAGGGCATGGAACATTGTGATGACAAGCGTCATGGAGCTTTGTGATGACAGGGGCATGGAGCAATGTGATGAGAAGGTTCATGGAGCAGTGTGATGACAGTGGCATGGAGCACTGTGGTGCCAAGGATCATGGAGATTTGTGATGACAAAGGTCATGAAGCATATTGAGGTCAAGGGCATGGTACATTGTGATGAGAAGGGCAGGGAGCATTATGATGACAAAGTCATGTAGCATTTTGATGACAAAGGCATGGAGCATCGTGATGACAAGTGTCATGGAGCACTGTGATGACAGGCGTCACGGTTCATTGTGATTACAGGTTTCATGGAGCATTGGGATGACAATGGTCATGGAGAATTTTGATGAGAAGCGTCCCGGATCATTGTTTTGTCAGTGGTCATGGAGGGTTGAGATGACAGTACTCATGCAGCATTGTGAGGACAGGGGTCATGGAGCATTGTGAAGATAAGGGGCATGGAGCTTTGTGATTACAGGGGTCTTGGAGCATTGTGAAGACAAGGGCATGGATCATTGTGATGAGAATGTCATGGAGTATTGTGAAGGCAGGTGTCAAGGAGCATTGTGATGACGTATGTCAGGGTCCATTGTGATGACAATGGCATGGAGCATTGTGATGACAAGGACATGGAGCATTGTGATGTCAAGGGCCATTGAGAATTTTGAAGACAATGTCGTGAAGCACTGTGATGACAAGCGCATGGAGCTTGCTATGAAAAGGGTCATTGAGCATTGCGATGACAAGTGCATGGAGAATTGTGATGACACGATCATGTAACATTATGATGAGAAGTGTCATGGAACATAGTGATGACAGGGACGAGGAGAATTGTGATGACAATGCACATGGAGCATTGGGATGACCTGGGCATGGAGCCTTGTGATCGCAATACCGTGGAGCATTGCGATGAGAAGACCATGGATAATTGTGATGATGAATGTCTTGGAGCACTGTAATGACAAGGGGCATGTAGCATTGTGATGACAAGTGTAATGGAGCATTCTGATCACCATCTTGTGGAGTATTGTGATGACAATGGCATGGAGCATTGTGATGAAAAGGGCATGGAGCATTGTGATGAAAACGGCATGGAGCCTTGTCATGACAGGCTTCAAGGAGCATACTGATGTCAAGTGTCAGGGAGCATTGTGATGACAAGTGTATTGAGCATTGTGATGACAAAGGTCATGGAGCATTGTGATGAGAAGACCATGGATAAATGTGATGAGGAGCGTTATTGGGCGTTGTGATGACAAAGGTTATGGAACATTGTGATCAGAAGCGTTTGGAGCATTCTGATGAGAGAGGTCATGGAGCATTTTGATTTCATTGTGATGACAATAGCAAGAAGCATTATGATGATGTTCATGGTGCATTGTGATGAAAGGGTCCATGGAGTATTGAGATGAAAAGGGGCATGGTGCATTGTGATGACAGGGGTCTTGGAGCATGGTGATGACATTGGCATGGAGCATTGTGATGAGAAGGCCATGGAGGATTCTGATGAGATGCGTCATGGAGCTTTGTGATGACAAGGGCATGGAGCATTGTGATGACAAGGGAATGGGGCATTGTGATGACAAGGGCCATTGAGAATTTTGATGACAAGGTCGTGAAGCACTGTGATGACGAGTGCATGGAGCATGCTATGACAAGGGTCATGGAGCATTGTGATGACAAGTGAATGGAGAATTGTGCTGACATGTGCATGTAACATTATGATGTGAAGTGTCATGGACCATTGTGATGACAAGGACGTTGAGAATTGTTATGACAATGGACATGGAGCATTGTGTTGATCAGGGCATGGAGCTCTGTGATGGCAAGACCGTGGAGCATTGTGATGTGAAGACCTTGGATAATTGTGATGACGAGTGTCTTGGAGTACTGTAATGACAAGGGGCATGGAGCATTGTGAGGACAGGGGTCATTTAGCATTGTGATGACAAGTGTCATGGAGCATTCTGATGACCATCTTGTGGAGTATTGTGATGACAATGGCATGGAGCATTGTGATGGAAAGGGCATGGAGCATTGTGAAGAGAAGTCCACAGATAATGGTGAAGAGGAGCGTCATGGGGCGTTGTGATGACAAGTGTCATGGAACATTGTGATCACAAGGGTTTGAAGCATTGTGATGCCAGAGGTCAGGGTGCATTTTGATTTCATTGTGATGACAATAGCATGAAGCATTATGATGATGGGGATGGTGCACTGTGATGCCAGGGGTCATGGAGGATTTTGATGACAGGGGTCTAGGAGCATCATGATGACAAGAGCATGGAGCATTGTGCTGAGAGCGCCAAGGAGCATTTTGACGACATGTTTCATGGAGCTTTGTGATGACAAGGGCATGGGGCATTGTAATGGCAGGTGTCTTGGAGCATTGAGATGCCAAGTGT
The DNA here is from genome assembly GCF_025265405.1 of Mesoplodon densirostris. Classification (NCBI taxonomy): domain Eukaryota; kingdom Metazoa; phylum Chordata; class Mammalia; order Artiodactyla; family Ziphiidae; genus Mesoplodon; species Mesoplodon densirostris. Next base: position 8,422,339 of record NC_082682.1, read on the forward strand.
CACGGAGCCTTGTGATGACAAGGCCGTGGAACATTGTGATGACCGAGGTCATGGAGCATTGCTATGACAGGGGTAATGGAGCATTGTGATAAAAAGGGCATAGAGCATTGGTCTGAGAAGTTTCATGGATTATTGTGATGATAGTGTGCATGCAGCATTGTGATGACAAGGGCATGGAACATTGTGATAAATGGGTCATGGAGGAATGTAATGACAAGGACATGGAGCATTGTGATGAGAAGGGCATGGAACATTGTGATGACAAGTGTCATGGAGTTTAGTGATGACAGGGGCATGGAGCAATGTGATGAGAGGGTTCATGGAGCAGTGTGATGACAGTGGCATGGAGCACTGTGGTGCCAAGGGTCATGGAGATATGTGATGACAAAGGTCATGAAGCATATTGAGGTCAAGGGCATGGTACATTGTGATGAGAAGGGCAGGGAGCATTATGATGACAAGGTCATGTAGCATTTTGATGACAAAGGCATGGAGCATCGTGATGACAAGTGTCATGGAGCACTGTGATGACAGGCGTCACGGTTCATTGTGATTACAGGTTTCATGGAGCATTGGGATGACAATGGTCACGGAGAATTTTGATGAGAAGCGTCCCGGATCAGTGTTTTGTCAGGGGTCATGGAGGGTTGAGATGACAGTACTCATGCAGCATTGTGAGGACAGGGGTCATGGAGCATTGTGAAGATAAGGGGCATGGAGCTTTGTGATTACAGGGGTCTTGGAGCATTGTGAAGACAAGGGCATGGATCATTGTGATGAGAATGTCATGGAGTATTGTGAAGGCAGGTGTCAAGGAGCATTGTGATGACGTATGTCAGGGTCCATTGTGATGACAATGGCATGGAGCATTGTGATGACAAGGACATGGAGCATTGTGATGCCAAGGGCCATTGAGAATTTTGAAGACAATGTCGTGAAGCACTGTGATGACAAGCGCATGGAGCTTGCTATGAAAAGGGTCATTGAGCATTGCGATGACAAGTGCATGGAGCATTGTGATGACACGATCATGTAACATTATGATGAGAAGTGTCATGGAACATAGTGATGAGAGGGACGAGGAGAATTGTGATGACAATGCACATGGAGCATTGGGATGACCAGGGCATGGAGCATTGTGATGGCAAGACCGTGGAGCATTGCGATGAGAAGACCATGGATAATTGTGATGACGAATGTCTAGGAGCACTGTAATGACAAGGGGCATGTAGCATTGTGATGACAAGTGTAATGGAGCATTCTGATCACCATCTTGTGGAGTATTGTGATGACAATGGCATGGAGCATTGTGATGAAAAGGGCATGGAGCATTGTGATGAAAACGGCATGGAGCCTTTTCATGACAGGTTTCAATGAGCATTCTGACGACAAGTGTCAGTGAGCATTGTGATGACAAGTTTATTGAGCATTGAGATGACAAAGGTCATGAAGCATTGTGATGACAATGGCATGGAGCATTGTGATGAGAAGTCCATGGAGCATTCTAATGACATGCGTCATGGAGTTTTGTGATGACAGGGGCATGGAGCATTGTGATTACAGGGTTCTTGGAGCCTTGTGATGAAAAGGGCATGGATCATTGTGATGAAAAAGGCATGGAGCCATGTCATGACTGCGTTCAAGGAGCATAGTGATGACAAGGGTTCGGGAGAGTTGTGATGACAACTGTATTGAGCATTGGATGACCATGGTCAGGAGCATTGTGATGATAAGACCATGGATAATTGTGATGACGAGCGTCATAGGGCATTGTGATGACAAGTGTTATGGAACACTGTGATCACAAGGGTTTGGAGCATTGTGATGCCAGAGGTCATGGAGCCTTTTGATTTCAATTAGCGTGGAGCATTGTGATGACAAGGGCATGAAGCAATGGGATCCCAAGTTTTATGGAGGATTGGGATGACAATGGTAAGGGAAGATTGTGAAGACAAGCGCATGGAGCATTGTGATGACAAAGTCATGTAGCATTTTGCTGATAAAGGCATGGAGCATTGTGGGGAAAATATTCATGGAGTAATGTGATGACAGGTGTCATGGGGAATTGTGGTGATAAGGGAATGGAGCACTGTGATGACAAGGTTCTGGAGCATTGTTATGAGAAGATCATTGAGCCTTGTGATGACAAATCTCATGGAGCATTCTGATGATAATGGACATGGAACACTGTGATTACAAGGTTCTTGGAGTATTGTGATGACAAGGGCATGGAGCATTGTGATGAGAAGGCCATGGAGCTTTCTGATGACATGCATCATGGACTTTGTGATGACAAGGGCATGGAGCATTGTGATGAAAAAGGCATGGAGCCTTGTCATGACAGGCTTCAAGGAGCATACTGATGTCAAGTGTCAGGGAGCATTGTGATGACAAGTGTATTGAGCATTGTGATGACAAAGGTCATGGAGCATTGTGATGAGAAGACCATGGATAAATGTGATGAGGAGCGTTATTGGGCGTTGTGATGACAAAGGTTATGGAACATTGTGATCAGAAGCGTTTGGAGCATTCTGATGAGAGAGGTCATGGAGCATTTTGATTTCATTGTGATGACAATAGCAAGAAGCATTATGATGATGTTCATGGTGCATTGTGATGAAAGGGTCCATGGAGTATTGAGATGAAAAGGGGCATGGTGCATTGTGATGACAGGGGTCTTGGAGCATGGTGATGACATTGGCATGGAGCATTGTGATGAGAAGGCCATGGAGGATTCTGATGAGATGCGTCATGGAGCTTTGTGATGACAAGGGCATGGAGCATTGTGATGACAAGGGAATGGGGCATTGTGATGACAAGGGCCATTGAGAATTTTGATGACAAGGTCGTGAAGCACTGTGATGACGAGTGCATGGAGCATGCTATGACAAGGGTCATGGAGCATTGCGATGACAAGTGAATGGAGAATTGTGCTGACATGTGCATGTAACATTATGATGTGAAGTGTCCTGGACCATTGTGATGACAAGGACGTTGAGAATTGTTATGACAATGGACATGGAGCATTGTGTTGATCAGGGCATGGAGCTCTGTGATGGCAAGACCGTGGAGCATTGTGATGTGAAGACCTTGGATAATTGTGATGACGAGTGTCTTGGAGTACTGTAATGACAAGGGGCATGGAGCATTGTGAGGACAGGGGTCATTTAGCATTGTGATGACAAGTGTCATGGAGCATTCTGATGACCATCTTGTGGAGTATTGTGATGACAATGGCATGGAGCATTGTGATGGAAAGGGCATGGAGCATTGTGAAGAGAAGTCCACAGATAATGGTGAAGAGGAGCGTCATGGGGCGTTGTGATGACAAGTGTCATGGAACATTGTGATCACAAGGGTTTGAAGCATTGTGATGCCAGAGGTCATGGTGCATTTTGATTTCATTGTGATGACAATAGCATGAAGCATTATGATGATGGGGATGGTGCACTGTGATGCCAGGGGTCATGGAGGATTTTGATGACAGGGGTCTAGGAGCATCATGATGACAAGAGCATGGAGCATTGTGCTGAGAGGGCCAAGGAGCATTTTGACGACATGTTTCATGGAGCTTTGTGATGACAAGGGCATGGGGCATTGTAATGGCAGGTGTCTTGGAGCATTGAGATGCCAAGTGTCACGGAGCCTTGTGATGACAAGGCCGTGGAACATTGTGATGACCGAGGTCATGGAGCATTGCTATGACAGGGGTAATGGAGCATTGTGATAAAAAGGGCATAGAGCATTGGTCTGAGAAGTTTCATGGATTATTGTGATGATAGTGTGCATGCAGCATTGTGATGACAAGGGCATGGAACTTTGTGATAAATGTGTCATGGAGGAATGTAATGACAAGGACATGGAGCATTGTGATGAGAAGGGCATGGAACATTGTGATGACAAGTGTCATGGAGTTTAGTGATGACAGGGGCATGGAGCAATGTGATGAGAGGGTTCATGGAGCAGTGTGATGACAGTGGCATGGAGCACTGTGGTGCCAAGGGTCATGGAGATATGTGATGACAAAGGTCATGAAGCATATTGAGGTCAAGGGCATGGTACATTGTGATGAGAAGGGCAGGGAGCATTATGATGACAAGGTCATGTAGCATTTTGATGACAAAGGCATGGAGCATCGTGATGACAAGTGTCATGGAGCACTGTGATGACAGGCGTCACGGTTCATTGTGATTACAGGTTTCATGGAGCATTGGGATGACAATGGTCACGGAGAATTTTGATGAGAAGCGTCCCGGATCAGTGTTTTGTCAGGGGTCATGGAGGGTTGAGATGACAGTACTCATGCAGCATTGTGAGGACAGGGGTCATGGAGCATTGTGAAGATAAGGGGCATGGAGCTTTGTGATTACAGGGGTCTTGGAGCATTGTGAAGACAAGGGCATGGATCATTGTGATGAGAATGTCATGGAGTATTGTGAAGGCAGGTGTCAAGGAGCATTGTGATGACGTATGTCAGGGTCCATTGTGATGACAATGGCATGGAGCATTGTGATGACAAGGACATGGAGCATTGTGATGCCAAGGGCCATTGAGAATTTTGAAGACAATGTCGTGAAGCACTGTGATGACAAGCGCATGGAGCTTGCTATGAAAAGGGTCATTGAGCATTGCGATGACAAGTGCATGGAGCATTGTGATGACACGATCATGTAACATTATGATGAGAAGTGTCATGGAACATAGTGATGACAGGGACGAGGAGAATTGTGATGACAATGCACATGGAGCATTGGGATGACCAGGGCATGGAGCATTGTGATGGCAAGACCGTGGAGCATTGCGATGAGAAGACCATGGATAATTGTGATGACGAATGTCTAGGAGCACTGTAATGACAAGGGGCATGTAGCATTGTGATGACAAGTGTAATGGAGCATTCTGATCACCATCTTGTGGAGTATTGTGATGACAATGGCATGGAGCATTGTGATGAAAAGGGCATGGAGCATTGTGATGAAAACGGCATGGAGCCTTTTCATGACAGGTTTCAATGAGCATTCTGACGACAAGTGTCAGTGAGCATTGTGATGACAAGTTTATTGAGCATTGAGATGACAAAGGTCATGAAGCATTGTGATGACAATGGCATGGAGCATTGTGATGAGAAGTCCATGGAGCATTCTAATGACATGCGTCATGGAGTTTTGTGATGACAGGGGCATGGAGCATTGTGATTACAGGGTTCTTGGAGCCTTGTGATGAAAAGGGCATGGATCATTGTGATGAAAAAGGCATGGAGCCATGTCATGACTGCGTTCAAGGAGCATAGTGATGACAAGGGTTCGGGAGAGTTGTGATGACAACTGTATTGAGCATTGGATGACCATGGTCAGGAGCATTGTGATGATAAGACCATGGATAATTGTGATGACGAGCGTCATAGGGCATTGTGATGACAAGTGTTATGGAACACTGTGATCACAAGGGTTTGGAGCATTGTGATGCCAGAGGTCATGGAGCCTTTTGATTTCAATTAGCGTGGAGCATTGTGATGACAAGGGCATGAAGCAATGGGATCCCAAGTTTTATGGAGGATTGGGATGACAATGGTAAGGGAAGATTGTGAAGACAAGCGCATGGAGCATTGTGATGACAAAGTCATGTAGCATTTTGCTGACCAAGGCATGGAGCATTGTGGGGAAAATATTCATGGAGTAATGTGATGACAGGTGTCATGGGGAATTGTGGTGATAAGGGAATGGAGCACTGTGATGACAAGGTTCTGGAGCATTGTTATGAGAAGATCATTGAGCCTTGTGATGACAAATCTCATGGAGCATTCTGATGATAATGGACATGGAACACTGTGATTACAAGGTTCTTGGAGTATTGTGATGACAAGGGCATGGAGCATTGTGATGAGAAGGCCATGGAGCTTTCTGATGACATGCATCATGGACTTTGTGATGACAAGGGCATGGAGCATTGTGATGAAAAAGGCATGGAGCCTTGTCATGACAGGCTTCAAGGAGCATACTGATGTCAAGTGTCAGGGAGCATTGTGATGACAAGTGTATTGAGCATTGTGATGACAAAGGTCATGGAGCATTGTGATGAGAAGACCATGGATAAATGTGATGAGGAGCGTTATTGGGCGTTGTGATGACAAAGGTTATGGAACATTGTGATCAGAAGCGTTTGGAGCATTCTGATGAGAGAAGTCATGGAGCATTTTGATTTCATTGTGATGACAATAGCAAGAAGCATTATGATGATGTTCATGGTGCATTGTGATGAAAGGGTCCATGGAGTATTGAGATGAAAAAGGGCATGGTGCATTGTGATGACAGGGGTCTTGGAGCATGGTGATGACATTGGCATGGAGCATTGTGATGAGAAGGCCATGGAGGATTCTGATGAGATGCGTCATGGAGCTTTGTGATGACAAGGGCATGGAGCATTGTGATGACAAGGGAATGGAGCATTGTGATGACAAGGGCCATTGAGAATTTTGATGACAAGGTCGTGAAGCACTGTGATGACGAGTGCATGGAGCATGCTATGACAAGGGTCATGGAGCATTGCGATGACAAGTGAATGGAGAATTGTGCTGACATGTGCATGTAACATTATGATGTGAAGTGTCATGGACCATTGTGATGACAAGGACGTTGAGAATTGTTATGACAATGGACATGGAGCATTGTGTTGATCAGGGTATGGAGCTCTGTGATGGCAAGACCGTGGAGCATTGTGATGTGAAGACCTTGGATAATTGTGATGACGAGTGTCTTGGAGTACTGTAATGACAAGGGGCATGGAGCATTGTGAGGACAGGGGTCATTTAGCATTGTGATGACAAGTGTCATGGAGCATTCTGATGACCATCTTGTGGAGTATTGTGATGACAATGGCATGGAGCATTGTGATGGAAAGGGCATGGAGCATTGTGAAGAGAAGTCCACAGATAATGGTGAAGAGGAGCGTCATGGGGCGTTGTGATGACAAGTGTCATGGAACATTGTGATCACAAGTGTTTGAAGCATTGTGATGCCAGAGGTCATGGTGCATTTTGATTTCATTGTGATGACAATAGCATGAAGCATTATGATGATGGGGATGGTGCACTGTGATGCCAGGGGTCATGGAGGATTTTGATGACAAGGGTCTAGGAGCATCATGATGACAAGAGCATGGAGCATTGTGCTGAGAGGGCCAAGGAGCATTTTGACGACATGTTTCATGGAGCTGTGTGATGACAAGGGCATGGGGCATTGTAATGGCAGGTGTCTTGGAGCATTGAGATGCCAAGTGTCACGGAGCCTTGTGATGACAAGGCCGTGGAACATTATGATGACCGAGGTCATGGAGCATTGCTATGACAGGGGTAATGGAGCATTGTGATAAAAAGGGCATAGAGCATTGGTCTGAGAAGTTTCATGGATTACTGTGATGAGAGTGTGCATGCAGCATTGTGATGACAAGGGCATGGAACATTGTGATACATGGGTCATGGAGGAATGTAATGACAAGGGCATGGAGCATTGTGATGAGAAGGGCATGGAACATTGTGATGACAAGCGTCATGGAGCTTTGTGATGACAGGGGCATGGAGCAATGTGATGAGAGGGTTCATGGAGCAGTGTGATGACAGTGGCATGGAGCACTGTGGTGCCAAGGATCATGGAGATTTGTGATGACAAAGGTCATGAAGCATATTGAGGTCAAGGGCATGGTACATTGTGATGAGAAGGGCAGGGAGCATTATGATGACAAAGTCATGTAGCATTTTGATGACAAAGGCATGGAGCATCGTGATGACAAGTGTCATGGAGCACTGTGATGACAGGCGTCACGGTTCATTGTGATTACAGGTTTCATGGAGCATTGGGATGACAATGGTCATGGAGAATTTTGATGAGAAGCGTCCCGGATCATTGTTTTGTCAGGGGTCATGGAGGGTTGAGATGACAGTACTCATGCAGCATTGTGAGGACAGGGGTCATGGAGCATTGTGAAGATAAGGGGCATGGAGCTTTGTGATTACAGGGGTCTTGGAGCATTGTGAAGACAAGGGCATGGATCATTGTGATGAGAATGTCATGGAGTATTGTGAAGGCAGGTGTAAAGGAGCATTGTGATGACGTATGTCAGGGTCCATTGTGATGACAATGGCATGGAGCATTGTGATGACAAGGACATGGAGCATTGTGATGTCAAGGGCCATTGAGAATTTTGAAGACAATGTCGTGAAGCACTGTGATGACAAGCGCATGGAGCTTGCTATGAAAAGGGTCATTGAGCATTGCGATGACAAGTGCATGGAGAATTGTGATGACACGATCATGTAACATTATGATGAGAAGTGTCATGGAACATAGTGATGACAGGGACGAGGAGAATTGTGATGACAATGCACATGGAGCATTGGGATGACCAGGGCATGGAGCCTTGTGATCGCAATACCGTGGAGCATTGCGATGAGAAGACCATGGATAATTGTGATGATGAATGTCTTGGAGCACTGTAATGACAAGGGGCATGTAGCATTGTGATGACAAGTGTAATGGAGCATTCTGATCACCATCTTGTGGAGTATTGTGATGACAATGGCATGGAGCATTGTGATGAAAAGGGCATGGAGCATTGTGATGAAAACGGCATGGAGCCTTTTCATGACAGGTTTCAATGAGCATTCTGACGACAAGTGTCAGGGAGCATTGTGATGACAAGTTTATTGAGCATTGTGATGACAAAGGTCATGAAGCATTGTGATGACAATGGCATGGAGCATTGTGATGAGAAGTCCATGGAGCATTCTAATGACATGCATCATGGAGTTTTGTGATGACAGGGGCATTGAGCATTGTGATTACAGGGTTCTTGGAGCCTTGTGATGAAAAGGGCATGGATCATTGTGATTAAAAAGGCATGGAGCCATGTCATGACTGCGTTCAAGGAGCATAGTGATGACAAGGGTTCGGGAGCGTTGTGATGACAACTGTATTGAGCATTGGATGACCATGGTCAGGAGCATTGTGATGATAAGACCATGGATAATTGTGATGACGAACGTCATAGGGCATTGTGATGACAAGTGTTATGGAACACTGTGATCACAAGGGTTTGGAGCATTGTGATGCCAGAGGTCATGGAGCCTTTTGATTTCAATTAGCGTGGAGCATGGTGATGACAAGGGCATGAAGCAATGGGATCCCAAGTTTTATGGAGGATTGGGATGACAATGGTAAGGGAAGATTGTGAAGACAAGCGCATGGAGCATTGTGATGACAAAGTCATGTAGCATTTTGCTGATAAAGGCATGGAGCATTGTGGGGAAAATATTCATGGAGTAATGTGATGACAGGTGTCATGGGGAATTGTGGTGATAAGGGAATGGAGCACTGTGATGACAAGGTTCTGGAGCATTGTTATGAGAAGATCATTGAGCCTTGTGATGACAAATCTCATGGAGCATTCTGATGATAATGGACATGGAACACTGTGATTACAAGGTTCTTGGAGTATTGTGATGACAAGGGCATGGAGCATTGTGATGAGAAGGCCATGGAGCTTTCTGATGACATGCATCATGGACTTTGTGATGACAAGGGCATGGAGCATTGTGATGAAAAAGGCATGGAGCCTTGTCATGACAGGCTTCAAGGAGCATACTGATGTCAAGTGTCAGGGAGCATTGTGATGACAAGTGTATTGAGCATTGTGATGACAAAGGTCATGGAGCATTGTGATGAGAAGACCATGGATAAATGTGATGAGGAGCGTTATTGGGCGTTGTGATGACAAAGGTTATGGAACATTGTGATCAGAAGCGTTTGGAGCATTCTGATGAGAGAGGTCATGGAGCATTTTGATTTCATTGTGATGACAATAGCAAGAAGCATTATGATGATGTTCATGGTGCATTGTGATGAAAGGGTCCATGGAGTATTGAGATGAAAAGGGGCATGGTGCATTGTGATGACAGGGGTCTTGGAGCATGGTGATGACATTGGCATGGAGCATTGTGATGAGAAGGCCATGGAGGATTCTGATGAGATGCGTCATGGAGCTTTGTGATGACAAGGGCATGGAGCATTGTGATGACAAGGGAATGGGGCATTGTGATGACAAGGGCCATTGAGAATTTTGATGACAAGGTCGTGAAGCACTGTGATGACGAGTGCATGGAGCATGCTATGACAAGGGTCATGGAGCATTGCGATGACAAGTGAATGGAGAATTGTGCTGACATGTGCATGTAACATTATGATGTGAAGTGTCCTGGACCATTGTGATGACAAGGACGTTGAGAATTGTTATGACAATGGACATGGAGCATTGTGTTGATCAGGGCATGGAGCTCTGTGATGGCAAGACCGTGGAGCATTGTGATGTGAAGACCTTGGATAATTGTGATGACGAGTGTCTTGGAGTACTGTAATGACAAGGGGCATGGAGCATTGTGAGGACAGGGGTCATTTAGCATTGTGATGACAAGTGTCATGGAGCATTCTGATGACCATCTTGTGGAGTATTGTGATGACAATGGCATGGAGCATTGTGATGGAAAGGGCATGGAGCATTGTGAAGAGAAGTCCACAGATAATGGTGAAGAGGAGCGTCATGGGGCGTTGTGATGACAAGTGTCATGGAACATTGTGATCACAAGGGTTTGAAGCATTGTGATGCCAGAGGTCATGGTGCATTTTGATTTCATTGTGATGACAATAGCATGAAGCATTATGATGATGGGGATGGTGCACTGTGATGCCAGGGGTCATGGAGGATTTTGATGACAGGGGTCTAGGAGCATCATGATGACAAGAGCAGGGAGCATTGTGCTGAGAGGGCCAAGGAGCATTTTGACGACATGTTTCATGGAGCTTTGTGATGACAAGGGCATGGGGCATTGTAATGGCAGGTGTCTTGGAGCATTGAGATGCCAAGTGTCACGGAGCCTTGTGATGACAAGGCCGTGGAACATTGTGATGACCGAGGTCATGGAGCATTGCTATGACAGGGGTAATGGAGCATTGTGATAAAAAGGGCATAGAGCATTGGTCTGAGAAGTTTCATGGATTATTGTGATGATAGTGTGCATGCAGCATTGTGATGACAAGGGCATGGAACATTGTGATAAATGTGTCATGGAGGAATGTAATGACAAGGACATGGAGCATTGTGATGAGAAGGGCATGGAACATTGTGATGACAAGTGTCATGGAGTTTAGTGATGACAGGGGCATGGAGCAATGTGATGAGAGGGTTCATGGAGCAGTGTGATGACAGTGGCATGGAGCACTGTGGTGCCAAGGGTCATGGAGATATGTGATGACAAAGGTCATGAAGCATATTGAGGTCAAGGGCATGGTACATTGTGATGAGAAGGGCAGGGAGCATTATGATGACAAGGTCATGTAGCATTTTGATGACAAAGGCATGGAGCATCGTGATGACAAGTGTCATGGAGCACTGTGATGACAGGCGTCACGGTTCATTGTGATTACAGGTTTCATGGAGCATTGGGATGACAATGGTCATGGAGAATTTTGATGAGAAGCGTCCCGGATCAGTGTTTTGTCAGGGGTCATGGAGGGTTGAGATGACAGTACTCATGCAGCATTGTGAGGACAGGGGTCATGGAGCATTGTGAAGATAAGGGGCATGGAGCTTTGTGATTACAGGGGTCTTGGAGCATTGTGAAGACAAGGGCATGGATCATTGTGATGAGAATGTCATGGAGTATTGTGAAGGCAGGTGTCAAGGAGCATTGTGATGACGTATGTCAGGGTCCATTGTGATGACAATGGCATGGAGCATTGTGATGACAAGGACATGGAGCATTGTGATGCCAAGGGCCATTGAGAATTTTGAAGACAATGTCGTGAAGCACTGTGATGACAAGCGCATGGAGCTTGCTATGAAAAGGGTCATTGAGCATTGCGATGACAAGTGCATGGAGCATTGTGATGACACGATCATGTAACATTATGATGAGAAGTGTCATGGAACATAGTGATGAGAGGGACGAGGAGAATTGTGATGACAATGCACATGGAGCATTGGGATGACCAGGGCATGGAGCATTGTGATGGCAAGACCGTGGAGCATTGCGATGAGAAGACCATGGATAATTGTGATGACGAATGTCTAGGAGCACTGTAATGACAAGGGGCATGTAGCATTGTGATGACAAGTGTAATGGAGCATTCTGATCACCATCTTGTGGAGTATTGTGATGACAATGGCATGGAGCATTGTGATGAAAAGGGCATGGAGCATTGTGATGAAAACGGCATGGAGCCTTTTCATGACAGGTTTCAATGAGCATTCTGACGACAAGTGTCAGTGAGCATTGTGATGACAAGTTTATTGAGCATTGAGATGACAAAGGTCATGAAGCATTGTGATGACAATGGCATGGAGCATTGTGATGAGAAGTCCATGGAGCATTCTAATGACATGCGTCATGGAGTTTTGTGATGACAGGGGCATGGAGCATTGTGATTACAGGGTTCTTGGAGCCTTGTGATGAAAAGGGCATGGATCATTGTGATGAAAAAGGCATGGAGCCATGTCATGACTGCGTTCAAGGAGCATAGTGATGACAAGGGTTCGGGAGAGTTGTGATGACAACTGTATTGAGCATTGGATGACCATGGTCAGGAGCATTGTGATGATAAGACCATGGATAATTGTGATGACGAGCGTCATAGGGCATTGTGATGACAAGTGTTATGGAACACTGTGATCACAAGGGTTTGGAGCATTGTGATGCCAGAGGTCATGGAGCCTTTTGATTTCAATTAGCGTGGAGCATTGTGATGACAAGGGCATGAAGCAATGGGATCCCAAGTTTTATGGAGGATTGGGATGACAATGGTAAGGGAAGATTGTGAAGACAAGCGCATGGAGCATTGTGATGACAAAGTCATGTAGCATTTTGCTGACCAAGGCATGGAGCATTGTGGGGAAAATATTCATGGAGTAATGTGATGACAGGTGTCATGGGGAATTGTGGTGATAAGGGAATGGAGCACTGTGATGACAAGGTTCTGGAGCATTGTTATGAGAAGATCATTGAGCCTTGTGATGACAAATCTCATGGAGCATTCTGATGATAATGGACATGGAACACTGTGATTACAAGGTTCTTGGAGTATTGTGATGACAAGGGCATGGAGCATTGTGATGAGAAGGCCATGGAGCTTTCTGATGACATGCATCATGGACTTTGTGATGACAAGGGCATGGAGCATTGTGATGAAAAAGGCATGGAGCCTTGTCATGACAGGCTTCAAGGAGCATACTGATGTCAAGTGTCAGGGAGCATTGTGATGACAAGTGTATTGAGCATTGTGATGACAAAGGTCATGGAGCATTGTGATGAGAAGACCATGGATAAATGTGATGAGGAGCGTTATTGGGCGTTGTGATGACAAAGGTTATGGAACATTGTGATCAGAAGCGTTTGGAGCATTCTGATGAGAGAAGTCATGGAGCATTTTGATTTCATTGTGATGACAATAGCAAGAAGCATTATGATGATGTTCATGGTGCATTGTGATGAAAGGGTCCATGGAGTATTGAGATGAAAAAGGGCATGGTGCATTGTGATGACAGGGGTCTTGGAGCATGGTGATGACATTGGCATGGAGCATTGTGATGAGAAGGCCATGGAGGATTCTGATGAGATGCGTCATGGAGCTTTGTGATGACAAGGGCATGGAGCATTGTGATGACAAGGGAATGGAGCATTGTGATGACAAGGGCCATTGAGAATTTTGATGACAAGGTCGTGAAGCACTGTGATGACGAGTGCATGGAGCATGCTATGACAAGGGTCATGGAGCATTGCGATGACAAGTGAATGGAGAATTGTGCTGACATGTGCATGTAACATTATGATGTGAAGTGTCATGGACCATTGTGATGACAAGGACGTTGAGAATTGTTATGACAATGGACATGGAGCATTGTGTTGATCAGGGTATGGAGCTCTGTGATGGCAAGACCGTGGAGCATTGTGATGTGAAGACCTTGGATAATTGTGATGACGAGTGTCTTGGAGTACTGTAATGACAAGGGGCATGGAGCATTGTGAGGACAGGGGTCATTTAGCATTGTGATGACAAGTGTCATGGAGCATTCTGATGACCATCTTGTGGAGTATTGTGATGACAATGGCATGGAGCATTGTGATGGAAAGGGCATGGAGCATTGTGAAGAGAAGTCCACAGATAATGGTGAAGAGGAGCGTCATGGGGCGTTGTGATGACAAGTGTCATGGAACATTGTGATCACAAGTGTTTGAAGCATTGTGATGCCAGAGGTCATGGTGCATTTTGATTTCATTGTGATGACAATAGCATGAAGCATTATGATGATGGGGATGGTGCACTGTGATGCCAGGGGTCATGGAGGATTTTGATGACAAGGGTCTAGGAGCATCATGATGACAAGAGCATGGAGCATTGTGCTGAGAGGGCCAAGGAGCATTTTGACGACATGTTTCATGGAGCTGTGTGATGACAAGGGCATGGGGCATTGTAATGGCAGGTGTCTTGGAGCATTGAGATGCCAAGTGTCACGGAGCCTTGTGATGACAAGGCCGTGGAACATTATGATGACCGAGGTCATGGAGCATTGCTATGACAGGGGTAATGGAGCATTGTGATAAAAAGGGCATAGAGCATTGGTCTGAGAAGTTTCATGGATTACTGTGATGAGAGTGTGCATGCAGCATTGTGATGACAAGGGCATGGAACATTGTGATACATGGGTCATGGAGGAATGTAATGACAAGGGCATGGAGCATTGTGATGAGAAGGGCATGGAACATTGTGATGACAAGCGTCATGGAGCTTTGTGATGACAGGGGCATGGAGCAATGTGATGAGAGGGTTCATGGAGCAGTGTGATGACAGTGGCATGGAGCACTGTGGTGCCAAGGATCATGGAGATTTGTGATGACAAAGGTCATGAAGCATATTGAGGTCAAGGGCATGGTACATTGTGATGAGAAGGGCAGGGAGCATTATGATGACAAAGTCATGTAGCATTTTGATGACAAAGGCATGGAGCATCGTGATGACAAGTGTCATGGAGCACTGTGATGACAGGCGTCACGGTTCATTGTGATTACAGGTTTCATGGAGCATTGGGATGACAATGGTCATGGAGAATTTTGATGAGAAGCGTCCCGGATCATTGTTTTGTCAGGGGTCATGGAGGGTTGAGATGACAGTACTCATGCAGCATTGTGAGGACAGGGGTCATGGAGCATTGTGAAGATAAGGGGCATGGAGCTTTGTGATTACAGGGGTCTTGGAGCATTGTGAAGACAAGGGCATGGATCATTGTGATGAGAATGTCATGGAGTATTGTGAAGGCAGGTGTCAAGGAGCATTGTGATGACGTATGTCAGGGTCCATTGTGATGACAATGGCATGGAGCATTGTGATGACAAGGACATGGAGCATTGTGATGTCAAGGGCCATTGAGAATTTTGAAGACAATGTCGTGAAGCACTGTGATGACAAGCGCATGGAGCTTGCTATGAAAAGGGTCATTGAGCATTGCGATGACAAGTGCATGGAGAATTGTGATGACACGATCATGTAACATTATGATGAGAAGTGTCATGGAACATAGTGATGACAGGGACGAGGAGAATTGTGATGACAATGCACATGGAGCATTGGGATGACCAGGGCATGGAGCCTTGTGATCGCAATACCGTGGAGCATTGCGATGAGAAGACCATGGATAATTGTGATGATGAATGTCTTGGAGCACTGTAATGACAAGGGGCATGTAGCATTGTGATGACAAGTGTAATGGAGCATTCTGATCACCATCTTGTGGAGTATTGTGATGACAATGGCATGGAGCATTGTGATGAAAAGGGCATGGAGCATTGTGATGAAAACGGCATGGAGCCTTTTCATGACAGGTTTCAATGAGCATTCTGACGACAAGTGTCAGGGAGCATTGTGATGACAAGTTTATTGAGCATTGTGATGACAAAGGTCATGAAGCATTGTGATGACAATGGCATGGAGCATTGTGATGAGAAGTCCATGGAGCATTCTAATGACATGCATCATGGAGTTTTGTGATGACAGGGGCATTGAGCATTGTGATTACAGGGTTCTTGGAGCCTTGTGATGAAAAGGGCATGGATCATTGTGATTAAAAAGGCATGGAGCCATGTCATGACTGCGTTCAAGGAGCATAGTGATGACAAGGGTTCGGGAGCGTTGTGATGACAACTGTATTGAGCATTGGATGACCATGGTCAGGAGCATTGTGATGATAAGACCATGGATAATTGTGATGACGAACGTCATAGGGCATTGTGATGACAAGTGTTATGGAACACTGTGATCACAAGTGTTTGGAGCATTGTGATGACAGAGGTCATGGAGCCTTTTGATTTCAATTAGCGTGGAGCATTGTGATGACAAGGGCATGAAGCAATGGGATCCCAAGTTTTACGGAGGATTGGGATGACAATGGTAAGGGAAGATTGTGAAGACAAGCGCATGGAGCATTGTGATGACAAAGTCATGTAGCATTTTGCTGACAAAGGCATGGAGCATTGTGGGGAAAATATTCATGGAGTAATGTGATGACAGGTGTCATTGGGAATTGTGGTGATAAGGGAATGGAGCACTGTGATGACAAGGTTCTGGAGCATTGTTATGAGAAGATCATTGAGCCTTGTGATGACAAATCTCATGGAGCATTCTGATGATAATGGACATGGAACACTGTGATTACAAGGTTCTTGGAGTATTGTGATGACAAGGGCATGGAGCATTGTGATGAGAAGGCCATGGAGCTTTCTGATGACATGCATCATGGACTTTGTGATGACAAGGGCATGGAGCATTGTGATGAAAAAGGCATGGAGCCTTGTCATGACAGGCTTCAAGGAGCATACTGATGTCAAGTGTCAGGGAGCATTGTGATGACAAGTGTATTGAGCATTGTGATGACAAAGGTCATGGAGCATTGTGATGAGAAGACCATGGATAATTGTGATGACGAGCGTCATTGGACGTTGTGATGACAAGTGTTATGGAACATTGTGATCACAAGAGTTTGGAGCATTCTGATGAGAGAGGTCATGGAGCATTTTGATTTCATTGTGATGACTATAGCAAGAAGCATTATGATGTTGTTCGTGGTGCATTGTGATGAAAGGGTCCATGGTGTATTGAGATGAAAAGGGGCATGGAGCATTGCGATGACAGGGGTCTTGGAGCATGGTGATGACATGGGCATGGAGCATTGTGATGAGAAGGCCATGGAGGATTCTGATGAGATGCGTCATGGAGCTTTGTGATGACAAGGGCATGGAGCATTGTGATGACAAGGGAATGGGGCATTGTGATGACAAGGGCCATTGAGAATTTTGATGACAAGGTCGTGAAGCACTGTTGTGACAAGTGCATGGAGCTTGCTATGACAAGTGTCATGGAGCATTGCGATGACAAGTGAATGGAGAGTTCTGCTGACATGTGCATGTAACATTATGATGTGAAGTGTCATGGACCATTGTGATGACAAGGACGTTGAGAATTGTTATGACAATGGACATGGAGCATTGGGATGATCAGGGCATGGAGCTTTGTGATGGCAAGACCGTGGAGCATTGTGATGCGAAGACCTTGGATAATTGTGATGACGAGTTTCTTGGAGTACTGTAATGACAAGGGGCATGGAACATTGTGAGGACAGGGGTCATTTACCATTGTGATGACAAGTGTCATGGAGCATTCTGATGACCATCTTGTGGAGTATTATGATGACAATGGCATGGAGCATTGTGATGGAAAGGGCATGGGGCATTGTAATTGCAGGCGTCTTGGAGCATTGAGATGACAAGTGTCACGGAGCCTTGTGGTGACAAGGCCGTGGAACATTGTGATGACCGAGGTCATGGAGCATTGTTATGACAGGGGTAATGGAGCATTGTGATAACAAGGGCATAGAGCATTGGTCTGAGAAGTTTCATGGATTATTGTGATGATAGTGTGCATGCAGCATTGTGATGACAAGGGCATGGAACATTGTGATACATGGGTCATGGAGGAATGTAATGACAAGGGCATGGAGCATTGTGATGAGAAGGGCATGGAGAATTGGGAGGAGGACGGCATGGAACATTGTGATGACAAGCGTCATGGAGCTTTGTGATGACAGGGGCATGGAGCAATGTGATGAGAGGGTTCATGGAGAAGTGTGATGACAGTGGCATGGAGCACTGTGGTGCAAAGGGTCATGGAGATTTGTGATGACAAATGTCATGAAGCATATTGAGGTCAAGGGCATGGTACATTGTGATGATAAGGGCAGGGAGCATTATGATGACAAGGTCATGTAGCATTTTGATGACAAAGGCATGGAGCATCGTGATGACAAGTGTCATGGAGCACTGTGATGACAGGCGTCACGGTTCATTGTGATTACAGGTTTTCTGGAGCATTGGGATGAAAATGGTCATGGAGAATTTTGATGAGAAGCGTCCCGGATCAGTGTTTTGTCAGGGGTCATGGAGGGTTGAGATGACAGTACTCATGCAGCATTGTGAGGACAGGGGTCATGGAGCATTGTGAAGATAAGGGGCATGGAGCTTTGTGATTACAGGGGTCTTGGAGCATTGTGAAGACAAGGGCATGGATCATTGTGATGAGAATGTCATGGAGTATTGTGAAGGCAGGTGTCAAGGAGCATTGTGATGACGTATGTCAGGGTCCATTGTGATGACAATGGCATGGAGCATTGTGATGACAAGGACATGGAGCATTGTGATGCCAAGGGCCATTGAGAATTTTGAAGACAATGTCGTGAAGCACTGTGATGACAAGCGCATGGAGCTTGCTATGAAAAGGGTCATTGAGCATTGCGATGACAAGTGCATGGAGCATTGTGATGACACGATCATGTAACATTATGATGAGAAGTGTCATGGAACATAGTGATGAGAGGGACGAGGAGAATTGTGATGACAATGCACATGGAGCATTGGGATGACCAGGGCATGGAGCATTGTGATGGCAAGACCGTGGAGCATTGCGATGAGAAGACCATGGATAATTGTGATGACGAATGTCTAGGAGCACTGTAATGACAAGGGGCATGTAGCATTGTGATGACAAGTGTAATGGAGCATTCTGATCACCATCTTGTGGAGTATTGTGATGACAATGGCATGGAGCATTGTGATGAAAAGGGCATGGAGCATTGTGATGAAAACGGCATGGAGCCTTTTCATGACAGGTTTCAATGAGCATTCTGACGACAAGTGTCAGTGAGCATTGTGATGACAAGTTTATTGAGCATTGAGATGACAAAGGTCATGAAGCATTGTGATGACAATGGCATGGAGCATTGTGATGAGAAGTCCATGGAGCATTCTAATGACATGCGTCATGGAGTTTTGTGATGACAGGGGCATGGAGCATTGTGATTACAGGGTTCTTGGAGCCTTGTGATGAAAAGGGCATGGATCATTGTGATGAAAAAGGCATGGAGCCATGTCATGACTGCGTTCAAGGAGCATAGTGATGACAAGGGTTCGGGAGAGTTGTGATGACAACTGTATTGAGCATTGGATGACCATGGTCAGGAGCATTGTGATGATAAGACCATGGATAATTGTGATGACGAGCGTCATAGGGCATTGTGATGACAAGTGTTATGGAACACTGTGATCACAAGGTTTTGGAGCATTGTGATGCCAGAGGTCATGGAGCCTTTTGATTTCAATTAGCGTGGAGCATTGTGATGACAAGGGCATGAAGCAATGGGATCCCAAGTTTTATGGAGGATTGGGATGACAATGGTAAGGGAAGATTGTGAAGACAAGCGCATGGAGCATTGTGATGACAAAGTCATGTAGCATTTTGCTGACCAAGGCATGGAGCATTGTGGGGAAAATATTCATGGAGTAATGTGATGACAGGTGTCATGGGGAATTGTGGTGATAAGGGAATGGAGCACTGTGATGACAAGGTTCTGGAGCATTGTTATGAGAAGATCATTGAGCCTTGTGATGACAAATCTCATGGAGCATTCTGATGATAATGGACATGGAACACTGTGATTACAAGGTTCTTGGAGTATTGTGATGACAAGGGCATGGAGCATTGTGATGAGAAGGCCATGGAGCTTTCTGATGACATGCATCATGGACTTTGTGATGACAAGGGCATGGAGCATTGTGATGAAAAAGGCATGGAGCCTTGTCATGACAGGCTTCAAGGAGCATACTGATGTCAAGTGTCAGGGAGCATTGTGATGACAAGTGTATTGAGCATTGTGATGAGAAGACCATGGATAAATGTGATGAGGAGCGTTATTGGGCGTTGTGATGACAAAGGTTATGGAACATTGTGATCAGAAGCGTTTGGAGCATTCTGATGAGAGAGGTCATGGAGCATTTTGATTTCATTGTGATGACAATAGCAAGAAGCATTATGATGATGTTCATGGTGCATTGTGATGAAAGGGTCCATGGTGTATTGAGATGAAAAGGGGCATGGTGCATTGTGATGACAGGGGTCTTGGAGCATGGTGATGACATTGGCATGGAGCATTGTGATGAGAAGGCCATGGAGGATTCTGATGAGATGCGTCATGGAGCTTTGTGATGACAAGGGCATGGAGCATTGTGATGACAAGGGAATGGGGCATTGTGATGACAAGGGCCATTGAGAATTTTGATGACAAGGTCGTGAAGCACTGTGATGACGAGTGCATGGAGCATGCTATGACAAGGGTCATGGAGCATTGCGATGACAAGTGAATGGAGAATTGTGCTGACATGTGCATGTAACATTATGATGTGAAGTGTCATGGACCATTGTGATGACAAGGACGTTGAGAATTGTTATGACAATGGACATGGAGCATTGTGTTGATCAGGGCATGGAGCTCTGTGATGGCAAGACCGTGGAGCTTTGTGATGTGAAGACCTTGGATAATTGTGATGACGAGTGTCTTGGAGTACTGTAATGACAAGGGGCATGGAGCATTGTGAGGACAGGGGTCATTTAGCATTGTGATGACAAGTGTCATGGAGCATTCTGATGACCATCTTGTGGAGTATTGTGATGACAATGGCATGGAGCATTGTGATGGAAAGGGCATGGAGCATTGTGAAGAGAAGTCCACAGATAATGGTGAAGAGGAGCGTCATGGGGCGTTGTGATGACAAGTGTCATGGAACATTGTGATCACAAGGGTTTGAAGCATTGTGATGCCAGAGGTCATGGTGCATTTTGATTTCATTGTGATGACAATAGCATGAAGCATTATGATGATGGGGATGGTGCACTGTGATGCCAGGGGTCATGGAGGATTTTGATGACAGGGGTCTAGGAGCATCATGATGACAAGAGCATGGAGCATTGTGCTGAGAGGGCCAAGGAGCATTCTGACGACATGTTTCATGGAGCTTTGTGATGACAAGGGCATGGGGCATTGTAATGGCAGGTGTCTTGGAGCATTGAGATGCCAAGTGTCACGGAGCCTTGTGATGACAAGGCCGTGGAACATTGTGATGACCGAGGTCATGGAGCATTGTTATGACAGGGGTAATGGAGCATTGTGATAAAAAGGGCATAGAGCATTGGTCTGAGAAGTTTCATGGATTATTGTGATGATAGTGTGCATGCAGCATTGTGATGACAAGGGCATGGAACATTGTGATAAATGTGTCATGGAGGAATGTAATGACAAGGACATGGAGCATTGTGATGAGAAGGGCATGGAACATTGTGATGACAAGTGTCATGGAGTTTAGTGATGACAGGGGCATGGAGCAATGTGATGAGAGGGTTCATGGAGCAGTGTGATGACAGTGGCATGGAGCACTGTGGTGCCAAGGGTCATGGAGATATGTGATGACAAAGGTCATGAAGCATATTGAGGTCAAGGGCATGGTACATTGTGATGAGAAGGGCAGGGAGCATTATGATGACAAGGTCATGTAGCATTTTGATGACAAAGGCATGGAGCATCGTGATGACAAGTGTCATGGAGCACTGTGATGACAGGCGTCACGGTTCATTGTGATTACAGGTTTCATGGAGCATTGGGATGACAATGGTCACGGAGAATTTTGATGAGAAGCGTCCCGGATCAGTGTTTTGTCAGGGGTCATGGAGGGTTGAGATGACAGTACTCATGCAGCATTGTGAGGACAGGGGTCATGGAGCATTGTGAAGATAAGGGGCATGGAGCTTTGTGATTACAGGGGTCTTGGAGCATTGTGAAGACAAGGGCATGGATCATTGTGATGAGAATGTCATGGAGTATTGTGAAGGCAGGTGTCAAGGAGCATTGTGATGACGTATGTCAGGGTCCATTGTGATGACAATGGCATGGAGCATTGTGATGACAAGGACATGGAGCATTGTGATGCCAAGGGCCATTGAGAATTTTGAAGACAATGTCGTGAAGCACTGTGATGACAAGCGCATGGAGCTTGCTATGAAAAGGGTCATTGAGCATTGCGATGACAAGTGCATGGAGCATTGTGATGACACGATCATGTAACATTATGATGAGAAGTGTCATGGAACATAGTGATGAGAGGGACGAGGAGAATTGTGATGACAATGCACATGGAGCATTGGGATGACCAGGGCATGGAGCATTGTGATGGCAAGACCGTGGAGCATTGCGATGAGAAGACCATGGATAATTGTGATGACGAATGTCTAGGAGCACTGTAATGACAAGGGGCATGTAGCATTGTGATGACAAGTGTAATGGAGCATTCTGATCACCATCTTGTGGAGTATTGTGATGACAATGGCATGGAGCATTGTGATGAAAAGGGCATGGAGCATTGTGATGAAAACGGCATGGAGCCTTTTCATGACAGGTTTCAATGAGCATTCTGACGACAAGTGTCAGTGAGCATTGTGATGACAAGTTTATTGAGCATTGAGATGACAAAGGTCATGAAGCATTGTGATGACAATGGCATGGAGCATTGTGATGAGAAGTCCATGGAGCATTCTAATGACATGCGTCATGGAGTTTTGTGATGACAGGGGCATGGAGCATTGTGATTACAGGGTTCTTGGAGCCTTGTGATGAAAAGGGCATGGATCATTGTGATGAAAAAGGCATGGAGCCATGTCATGACTGCGTTCAAGGAGCATAGTGATGACAAGGGTTCGGGAGAGTTGTGATGACAACTGTATTGAGCATTGGATGACCATGGTCAGGAGCATTGTGATGATAAGACCATGGATAATTGTGATGACGAGCGTCATAGGGCATTGTGATGACAAGTGTTATGGAACACTGTGATCACAAGGGTTTGGAGCATTGTGATGCCAGAGGTCATGGAGCCTTTTGATTTCAATTAGCGTGGAGCATTGTGATGACAAGGGCATGAAGCAATGGGATCCCAAGTTTTATGGAGGATTGGGATGACAATGGTAAGGGAAGATTGTGAAGACAAGCGCATGGAGCATTGTGATGACAAAGTCATGTAGCATTTTGCTGACCAAGGCATGGAGCATTGTGGGGAAAATATTCATGGAGTAATGTGATGACAGGTGTCATGGGGAATTGTGGTGATAAGGGAATGGAGCACTGTGATGACAAGGTTCTGGAGCATTGTTATGAGAAGATCATTGAGCCTTGTGATGACAAATCTCATGGAGCATTCTGATGATAATGGACATGGAACACTGTGATTACAAGGTTCTAGGAGTATTGTGATGACAAGGGCATGGAGCATTGTGATGAGAAGGCCATGGAGCTTTCTGATGACATGCATCATGGACTTTGTGATGACAAGGGCATGGAGCATTGTGATGAAAAAGGCATGGAGCCTTGTCATGACAGGCTTCAAGGAGCATACTGATGTCAAGTGTCAGGGAGCATTGTGATGACAAGTGTATTGAGCATTGTGATGACAAAGGTCATGGAGCATTGTGATGAGAAGACCATGGATAAATGTGATGAGGAGCGTTATTGGGCGTTGTGATGACAAAGGTTATGGAACATTGTGATCAGAAGCGTTTGGAGCATTCTGATGAGAGAAGTCATGGAGCATTTTGATTTCATTGTGATGACAATAGCAAGAAGCATTATGATGATGTTCATGGTGCATTGTGATGAAAGGGTCCATGGAGTATTGAGATGAAAAGGGGCATGGTGCATTGTGATGACAGGGGTCTTGGAGCATGGTGATGACATTGGCATGGAGCATTGTGATGAGAAGGCCATGGAGGATTCTGATGAGATGCGTCATGGAGCTTTGTGATGACAAGGGCATGGAGCATTGTGATGACAAGGGAATGGGGCATTGTGATGACAAGGGCCATTGAGAATTTTGATGACAAGGTCGTGAAGCACTGTGATGACGAGTGCATGGAGCATGCTATGACAAGGGTCATGGAGCATTGCGATGACAAGTGAATGGAGAATTGTGCTGACATGTGCATGTAACATTATGATGTGAAGTGTCATGGACCATTGTGATGACAAGGACGTTGAGAATTGTTATGACAATGGACATGGAGCATTGTGTTGATCAGGGCATGGAGCTCTGTGATGGCAAGACCGTGGAGCATTGTGATGTGAAGACCTTGGATAATTGTGATGACGAGTGTCTTGGAGTACTGTAATGACAAGGGGCATGGAGCATTGTGAGGACAGGGGTCATTTAGCATTGTGATGACAAGTGTCATGGAGCATTCTGATGACCATCTTGTGGAGTATTGTGATGACAATGGCATGGAGCATTGTGATGGAAAGGGCATGGAGCATTGTGAAGAGAAGTCCACAGATAATGGTGAAGAGGAGCGTCATGGGGCGTTGTGATGACAAGTGTCATGGAACATTGTGATCACAAGGGTTTGAAGCATTGTGATGCCAGAGGTCATGGTGCATTTTGATTTCATTGTGATGACAATAGCATGAAGCATTATGATGATGGGGATGGTGCACTGTGATGCCAGGGGTCATGGAGGATTTTGATGACAAGGGTCTAGGAGCATCATGATGACAAGAGCATGGAGCATTGTGCTGAGAGGGCCAAGGAGCATTTTGACGACATGTTTCATGGAGCTGTGTGATGACAAGGGCATGGGGCATTGTAATGGCAGGTGTCTTGGAGCATTGAGATGCCAAGTGTCACGGAGCCTTGTGATGACAAGGCCGTGGAACATTGTGATGACCGAGGTCATGGAGCATTGCTATGACAGGGGTAATGGAGCATTGTGATAAAAAGGGCATAGAGCATTGGTCTGAGAAGTTTCATGGATTACTGTGATGAGAGTGTGCATGCAGCATTGTGATGACAAGGGCATGGAACATTGTGATACATGGGTCATGGAGGAATGTAATGACAAGGGCATGGAGCATTGTGATGAGAAGGGCATGGAACATTGTGATGACAAGCGTCATGGAGCTTTGTGATGACAGGGGCATGGAGCAATGTGATGAGAGGGTTCATGGAGCAGTGTGATGACAGTGGCATGGAGCACTGTGGTGCCAAGGATCATGGAGATTTGTGATGACAAAGGTCATGAAGCATATTGAGGTCAAGGGCATGGTACATTGTGATGAGAAGGGCAGGGAGCATTATGATGACAAAGTCATGTAGCATTTTGATGACAAAGGCATGGAGCATCGTGATGACAAGTGTCATGGAGCACTGTGATGACAGGCGTCACGGTTCATTGTGATTACAGGTTTCATGGAGCATTGGGATGACAATGGTCATGGAGAATTTTGATGAGAAGCGTCCCGGATCATTGTTTTGTCAGGGGTCATGGAGGGTTGAGATGACAGTACTCATGCAGCATTGTGAGGACAGGGGTCATGGAGCATTGTGAAGATAAGGGGCATGGAGCTTTGTGATTACAGGGGTCTTGGAGCATTGTGAAGACAAGGGCATGGATCATTGTGATGAGAATATCATGGAGTATTGTGAAGGCAGGTGTCAAGGAGCATTGTGATGACGTATGTCAGGGTCCATTGTGATGACAATGGCATGGAGCATTGTGATGACAAGGACATGGAGCATTGTGATGTCAAGGGCCATTGAGAATTTTGAAGACAATGTCGTGAAGCACTGTGATGACAAGCGCATGGAGCTTGCTATGAAAAGGGTCATTGAGCATTGCGATGACAAGTGCATGGAGAATTGTGATGACACGATCATGTAACATTATGATGAGAAGTGTCATGGAACATAGTGATGACAGGGACGAGGAGAATTGTGATGACAATGCACATGGAGCATTGGGATGACCAGGGCATGGAGCCTTGTGATCGCAATACCGTGGAGCATTGCGATGAGAAGACCATGGATAATTGTGATGATGAATGTCTTGGAGCACTGTAATGACAAGGGGCATGTAGCATTGTGATGACAAGTGTAATGGAGCATTCTGATCACCATCTTGTGGAGTATTGTGATGACAATGGCATGGAGCATTGTGATGAAAAGGGCATGGAGCATTGTGATGAAAACGGCATGGAGCCTTTTCATGACAGGTTTCAATGAGCATTCTGACGACAAGTGTCAGGGAGCATTGTGATGACAAGTTTATTGAGCATTGTGATGACAAAGGTCATGAAGCATTGTGATGACAATGGCATGGAGCATTGTGATGAGAAGTCCATGGAGCATTCTAATGACATGCATCATGGAGTTTTGTGATGACAGGGGCATTGAGCATTGTGATTACAGGGTTCTTGGAGCCTTGTGATGAAAAGGGCATGGATCATTGTGATTAAAAAGGCATGGAGCCATGTCATGACTGCGTTCAAGGAGCATAGTGATGACAAGGGTTCGGGAGCGTTGTGATGACAACTGTATTGAGCATTGGATGACCATGGTCAGGAGCATTGTGATGATAAGACCATGGATAATTGTGATGACGAACGTCATAGGGCATTGTGATGACAAGTGTTATGGAACACTGTGATCACAAGTGTTTGGAGCATTGTGATGACAGAGGTCATGGAGCCTTTTGATTTCAATTAGCGTGGAGCATTGTGATGACAAGGGCATGAAGCAATGGGATCCCAAGTTTTACGGAGGATTGGGATGACAATGGTAAGGGAAGATTGTGAAGACAAGCGCATGGAGCATTGTGATGACAAAGTCATGTAGCATTTTGCTGACAAAGGCATGGAGCATTGTGGGGAAAATATTCATGGAGTAATGTGATGACAGGTGTCATTGGGAATTGTGGTGATAAGGGAATGGAGCACTGTGATGACAAGGTTCTGGAGCATTGTTATGAGAAGATCATTGAGCCTTGTGATGACAAATCTCATGGAGCATTCTGATGATAATGGACATGGAACACTGTGATTACAAGGTTCTTGGAGTATTGTGATGACAAGGGCATGGAGCATTGTGATGAGAAGGCCATGGAGCTTTCTGATGACATGCATCATGGACTTTGTGATGACAAGGGCATGGAGCATTGTGATGAAAAAGGCATGGAGCCTTGTCATGACAGGCTTCAAGGAGCATACTGATGTCAAGTGTCAGGGAGCATTGTGATGACAAGTGTATTGAGCATTGTGATGACAAAGGTCATGGAGCATTGTGATGAGAAGACCATGGATAATTGTGATGACGAGCGTCATTGGACGTTGTGATGACAAGTGTTATGGAACATTGTGATCACAAGAGTTTGGAGCATTCTGATGAGAGAGGTCATGGAGCATTTTGATTTCATTGTGATGACTATAGCAAGAAGCATTATGATGTTGTTCGTGGTGCATTGTGATGAAAGGGTCCATGGTGTATTGAGATGAAAAGGGGCATGGAGCATTGCGATGACAGGGGTCTTGGAGCATGGTGATGACATGGGCATGGAGCATTGTGATGAGAAGGCCATGGAGGATTCTGATGAGATGCGTCATGGAGCTTTGTGATGACAAGGGCATGGAGCATTGTGATGACAAGGGAATGGGGCATTGTGATGACAAGGGCCATTGAGAATTTTGATGACAAGGTCGTGAAGCACTGTTGTGACAAGTGCATGGAGCTTGCTATGACAAGTGTCATGGAGCATTGCGATGACAAGTGAATGGAGAGTTCTGCTGACATGTGCATGTAACATTATGATGTGAAGTGCCATGGACCATTGTGATGACAAGGACGTTGAGAATTGTTATGACAATGGACATGGAGCATTGGGATGATCAGGGCATGGAGCTTTGTGATGGCAAGACCGTGGAGCATTGTGATGCGAAGACCTTGGATAATTGTGATGACGAGTTTCTTGGAGTACTGTAATGACAAGGGGCATGGAACATTGTGAGGACAGGGGTCATTTAGCATTGTGATGACAAGTGTCATGGAGCATTCTGATGACCATCTTGTGGAGTATTATGATGACAATGGCATGGAGCATTGTGATGGAAAGGGCATGGGGCATTGTAATTGCAGGCGTCTTGGAGCATTGAGATGACAAGTGTCACGGAGCCTTGTGGTGACAAGGCCGTGGAACATTGTGATGACCGAGGTCATGGAGCATTGTTATGACAGGGGTAATGGAGCATTGTGATAACAAGGGCATAGAGCATTGGTCTGAGAAGTTTCATGGATTATTGTGATGAGAGTGTGCATGCAGCATTGTGATGACAAGGGCATGGAACATTGTGATACATGGGTCATGGAGGAATGTAATGACAAGGGCATGGAGCATTGTGATGAGAAGGGCATGGAGCATTGGGAGGAGGACGGCATGGAACATTGTGATGACAAGCGTCATGGAGCTTTGTGATGACAGGGGCATGGAGCAATGTGATGAGAGGGTTCATGGAGAAGTGTGATGACAGTGGCATGGAGCACTGTGGTGCAAAGGGTCATGGAGATTTGTGATGACAAAAGTCATGAAGCATATTGAGGTCAAGGGCATGGTACATTGTGATGATAAGGGCAGGGAGCATTATGATGACAAGGTCATGTAGCATTTTGATGACAAAGGCATGGAGCATCGTGATGACAAGTGTCATGGAGCACTGTGATGACAGGCGTCACGGTTCATTGTGATTACAGGTTTTCTGGAGCATTGGGATGAAAATGGTCATGGAGAATTTTGATGAGAAGCGTCCCGGATCATTCTTTTGTCAGGGGTCATGGAGGGTTGAGATGACAGTACTCATGCAGCATTGTGAGGACAGGGGTCATGGAGCATTGTGAAGATAAGGGGCATGGAGCTTTGTGATTACAGGGGTCTTGGAGCATTGTGAAGACAAGGGCATGGATCATTGTGATGAGAATGTCATGGAGTATTGTGAAGGCAGGTGTCAAGGAGCATTGTGATGACGGTATGTCAGGGTCCATTGTGATGACAATGGCATGGAGCATTGTGATGACAAGGACATGGAGCATTGTGATGCCAGGGCCATTGAGAATTTTGAAGACAATGTCGTGAAGCACTGTGATGACAAGCGCATGGAGCTTGCTATGAAAAGGGTCATTGAGCATTGCGATGACAAGTGCATGGAGCATTGTGATGACACGATCATGTAACATTATGATGAGAATGTGTCATGGAACATAGTGATGACTGGACGAGGAGAATTGTGATGACAATGCACATGGAGCATTGGGATGACCAGGGCATGGAGCATTGTGACGGCAAGACCGTGGAGCATTGCGATGAGAAGACCATGGATAATTTGATGACGAGTGTCTTGGAGCACTGTAATGACAAGGGGCATGTAGCATTGTGATGAAAAGTGTAATGGAGCATTCTGATGACCATCTTGTTGAGTATTGTGATGACAATGGCATGGAGCATTGTGATGAAAAGGGCATGGAGCATTGTGATGAAAACGGCATGGAGTCTTTTCATGACAGGTTTCAATGAGCATTCTGACGACAAGTGTCAGTGAGCATTGTGATGACAAGTTTATTGAGCATTGTGATGACAAAGGTCATGAAGCATTGTGATGACAATGGCATGGAGTATTGTGATGCAAAGTGCTATGGAGCATTGTGATCACAAGTGTTGGTAGCATTGTGATGACAGAGGTCATGGAGCACAGTGATTTCAAGGACCATGGAGCATTGTGATGACAAGTGTATGGGGCAATGTGATCCCAAGTTTCATGGAGGATTGTGATGACAAGCGCATGGAGCATTGTGATGGCAAATTCATGTAGGATTTTCCTGACAAAGGCATGGAGCATGGTGATTACAGTGGTCATTGAGCATTGGGATAACAAGGGTATGGAGCATTGGGCTTAAAATATTCATGGAGTATTGTGATGACAGGTTTCATGGAGCATATTGATGAAAAGGGAAAGAGCATTGTGATGACAAGATCCTGGAGCATTATGATGAGTAGACCAGGAGCCTGGTGATGACAAGTCTCATGGAGCATTCTGATGAAAAGGGGAATGGAGCATTGTGATTACAGGGCTCTTGGAGCATTGTGATGACAAAGGCATGGAGCATTGTGATGAGAAGTCCATGGAGCATTCTGATGACATGCG
Organism: Mesoplodon densirostris; assembly: GCF_025265405.1. Classification (NCBI taxonomy): domain Eukaryota; kingdom Metazoa; phylum Chordata; class Mammalia; order Artiodactyla; family Ziphiidae; genus Mesoplodon; species Mesoplodon densirostris. The sequence goes on from NC_082682.1 coordinate 8,452,816, forward strand.
ACATGGAGTTTTGTGATGACAGGGGCATGGAACATTGTGATGGACAGGGTTCTTGGAGCCTTGTGATGAAAAGGGCATGATCATTGTGATGAAAAGGCATGGAGCCATGTCATGACTGGGTTCAAGGAGCATAGTGGATGACAATCGTCAGGGAGCGTTGTGATGACAACTGTATTGAGCATTGGATGACAAAGGTCAGGAGCATTGTGATGATAAAACCATGGATAATTGTGATGACGAGCGTCATAGGGCATTGTGATGACAAGTGTTATGGAACATTGTGATCACAAGGGTTTTGGAGCATGTGATGAGAGAGGTCATGGAGCCTTTTGCTTTTAAGAGGCGTGGAGCATCGTGATGACAAGGGCATGAATCAATGTGATCCCAAGTTTTATGGAGGATTGGGATGACAATGGTAAGGTAAGATTGTGAAGACAGGCGCATGGAGCATTGTGATGACAAAGTCATGTAGCATTTTGCTGACAAAGGCATGGATCATTGTGGGCAAAATATTCATGGAGTAATGTGATGACAGGTGTCATGGGGCATTGTGGTGATAAGGGAATGGAGCACTGTGATGACAAGGTTCTGGAGCATTGTTATGAGAAGCCATTGAGCCTTGTGATGACAAATCTCATGGAGCATTCTGATGATAATGGACATGGAACACTGTGATTACAAGGTTCTTGGAGTATTGTGATGACAAGGGCATGGAGCATTGTGATGAGAAGGCCATGGAGCTTTCTGATGACATGCATCATGGACTTTGTGATGACAAGGGCATGGAGCATTGTGAGTGCAGAGTTCTTGGAGCGTTGTGATGAAAAGGGCATGGATCATTGTGATGAAAAAGGCATGGAGCCTTGTCATGACAGGCTTCAAGGAGCATACTGATGTCAAGTGTTAGGGAGCATTGTGATGACAAGTGTATTGAGCATTGTGATGACAAAGGTCATGGAGCATTGTGATGAGAAGACCATGGATAAATGTGATGAGGAGCGTTATTGGGCGTTGTGATGACAAAGGTTATGGAACATTGTGATCAGAAGCCTTTGGAGCATTCTGATGAGAGAGGTCATGGAGCATTTTGATTTCATTGTGATGACAATAGCAAGAAGCATTATGATGATGTTCATGGTGCATTGTGATGAAAGGGTCCATGGAGTATTGAGATGAAAAGGGGCATGGTGCATTGTGATGACAGGGGTCTTGGAGCATGGTGATGACATTGGCATGGAGCATTGTGATGAGAAGGCCCTGGAGGATTCTGATGAGATGCGTCATGGAGCTTTGTGATGACAAGGGCATGGAGCATTGTGATGACAAGGGAATGGGGCATTGTGATGACAAGGGCCATTGAGAATTTTGATGACAAGGTCGTGAAGCACTGTGATGACGAGTGCATGGAGCATGCTATGACAAGGGTCATGGAGCATTGCGATGACAAGTGAATGGAGAATTGTGCTGACATGTGCATGTAACATTATGATGTGAAGTGTCATGGACCATTGTGATGACAAGGACGTTGAGAATTGTTATGACAATGGACATGGAGCATTGTTTTGATCAGGGCATGGAGCTCTGTGATGGCAAGACCGTGGAGCATTGTGATGTGAAGACCTTGGATAATTGTGATGACGAGTGTCTTGGAGTACTGTAATGACAAGGGGCATGGAGCATTGTGAGGACAGGGGTCATTTAGCATTGTGATGACAAGTGTCATGGAGCATTCTGATGACCATCTTGTGGAGTATTGTGATGACAATGGCATGGAGCATTGTGATGGAAAGGGCATGGAGCATTGTGAAGAGAAGTCCACAGATAATGGTGAAGAGGAGCGTCATGGGGCGTTGTGATGACAAGTGTCATGGAACATTGTGATCACAAGGGTTTGAAGCATTGTGATGCCAGAGGTCATGGTGCATTTTGATTTCATTGTGATGACAATAGCATGAAGCATTATGATGATGGGGATGGTGCACTGTGATGCCAGGGGTCATGGAGGATTTTGATGACAGGGGTCTAGGAGCATCATGATGACAAGAGCATGGAGCATTGTGCTGAGAGCGCCAAGGAGCATTTTGACGACATGTTTCATGGAGCTTTGTGATGACAAGGGCATGGGGCATTGTAATGGCAGGTGTCTTGGAGCATTGAGATGCCAAGTGTCACGGAGCCTTGTGATGACAAGGCCGTGGAACATTGTGATGACCGAGGTCATGGAGCATTGCTATGACAGGGGTAATGGAGCATTGTGATAAAAAGGGCATAGAGCATTGGTCTGAGAAGTTTCATGGATTATTGTGATGATAGTGTGCATGCAGCATTGTGATGACAAGGGCATGGAACATTGTGATAAATGTGTCATGGAGGAATGTAATGACAAGGACATGGAGCATTGTGATGAGAAGGGCATGGAACATTGTGATGACAAGTGTCATGGAGTTTAGTGATGACAGGGGCATGGAGCAATGTGATGAGAGGGTTCATGGAGCAGTGTGATGACAGTGGCATGGAGCACTGTGGTGCCAAGGGTCATGGAGATATGTGATGACAAAGGTCATGAAGCATATTGAGGTCAAGGACATGGTACATTGTGATGAGAAGGGCAGGGAGCATTATGATGACAAGGTCATGTAGCATTTTGATGACAAAGGCATGGAGCATCGTGATGACAAGTGTCATGGAGCACTGTGATGACAGGCATCACGGTTCATTGTGATTACAGGTTTCATGGAGCATTGGGATGACAATGGTCACGGAGAATTTTGATGAGAAGCGTCCCGGATCAGTGTTTTGTCAGGGGTCATGGAGGGTTGAGATGACAGTACTCATGCAGCATTGTGAGGACAGGGGTCATGGAGCATTGTGAAGATAAGGGGCATGGAGCTTTGTGATTACAGGGGTCTTGGAGCATTGTGAAGACAAGGGCATTGATCATTGTGATGAGAATGTCATGGAGTATTGTGAAGGCAGGTGTCAAGGAGCATTGTGATGACGTATGTCAGGGTCCATTGTGATGACAATGGCATGGAGCATTGTGATGACAAGGACATGGAGCATTGTGATGCCAAGGGCCATTGAGAATTTTGAAGACAATGTCGTGAAGCACTGTGATGACAAGCGCATGGAGCTTGCTATGAAAAGGGTCATTGAGCATTGCGATGACAAGTGCATGGAGCATTGTGATGACACGATCATGTAACATTATGATGAGAAGTGTCATGGAACATAGTGATGAGAGGGACGAGGAGAATTGTGATGACAATGCACATGGAGCATTGGGATGACCAGGGCATGGAGCATTGTGATGGCAAGACCGTGGAGCATTGCGATGAGAAGACCATGGATAATTGTGATGACGAATGTCTAGGAGCACTGTAATGACAAGGGGCATGTAGCATTGTGATGACAAGTGTAATGGAGCATTCTGATCACCATCTTGTGGAGTATTGTGATGACAATGGCATGGAGCATTGTGATGAAAAGGGCATGGAGCATTGTGATGAAAACGGCATGGAGCCTTTTCATGACAGGTTTCAATGAGCATTCTGACGACAAGTGTCAGTGAGCATTGTGATGACAAGTTTATTGAGCATTGAGATGACAAAGGTCATGAAGCATTGTGATGACAATGGCATGGAGCATTGTGATGAGAAGTCCATGGAGCATTCTAATGACATGCGTCATGGAGTTTTGTGATGACAGGGGCATGGAGCATTGTGATTACAGGGTTCTTGGAGCCTTGTGATGAAAAGGGCATGGATCATTGTGATGAAAAAGGCATGGAGCCATGTCATGACTGCGTTCAAGGAGCATAGTGATGACAAGGGTTCGGGAGAGTTGTGATGACAACTGTATTGAGCATTGGATGACCATGGTCAGGAGCATTGTGATGATAAGACCATGGATAATTGTGATGACGAGCGTCATAGGGCATTGTGATGACAAGTGTTATGGAACACTGTGATCACAAGGGTTTGGAGCATTGTGATGCCAGAGGTCATGGAGCCTTTTGATTTCAATTAGCGTGGAGCATTGTGATGACAAGGGCATGAAGCAATGGGATCCCAAGTTTTATGGAGGATTGGGATGACAATGGTAAGGGAAGATTGTGAAGACAAGCGCATGGAGCATTGTGATGACAAAGTCATGTAGCATTTTGCTGACCAAGGCATGGAGCATTGTGGGGAAAATATTCATGGAGTAATGTGATGACAGGTGTCATGGGGAATTGTGGTGATAAGGGAATGGAGCACTGTGATGACAAGGTTCTGGAGCATTGTTATGAGAAGATCATTGAGCCTTGTGATGACAAATCTCATGGAGCATTCTGATGATAATGGACATGGAACACTGTGATTACAAGGTTCTAGGAGTATTGTGATGACAAGGGCATGGAGCATTGTGATGAGAAGGCCATGGAGCTTTCTGATGACATGCATCATGGACTTTGTGATGACAAGGGCATGGAGCATTGTGATGAAAAAGGCATGGAGCCTTGTCATGACAGGCTTCAAGGAGCATACTGATGTCAAGTGTCAGGGAGCATTGTGATGACAAGTGTATTGAGCATTGTGATGACAAAGGTCATGGAGCATTGTGATGAGAAGACCATGGATAAATGTGATGAGGAGCGTTATTGGGCGTTGTGATGACAAAGGTTATGGAACATTGTGATCAGAAGCGTTTGGAGCATTCTGATGAGAGAAGTCATGGAGCATTTTGATTTCATTGTGATGACAATAGCAAGAAGCATTATGATGATGTTCATGGTGCATTGTGATGAAAGGGTCCATGGAGTATTGAGATGAAAAGGGGCATGGTGCATTGTGATGACAGGGGTCTTGGAGCATGGTGATGACATTGGCATGGAGCATTGTGATGAGAAGGCCATGGAGGATTCTGATGAGATGCGTCATGGAGCTTTGTGATGACAAGGGCATGGAGCATTGTGATGACAAGGGAATGGGGCATTGTGATGACAAGGGCCATTGAGAATTTTGATGACAAGGTCGTGAAGCACTGTGATGACGAGTGCATGGAGCATGCTATGACAAGGGTCATGGAGCATTGCGATGACAAGTGAATGGAGAATTGTGCTGACATGTGCATGTAACATTATGATGTGAAGTGTCATGGACCATTGTGATGACAAGGACGTTGAGAATTGTTATGACAATGGACATGGAGCATTGTGTTGATCAGGGCATGGAGCTCTGTGATGGCAAGACCGTGGAGCATTGTGATGTGAAGACCTTGGATAATTGTGATGACGAGTGTCTTGGAGTACTGTAATGACAAGGGGCATGGAGCATTGTGAGGACAGGGGTCATTTAGCATTGTGATGACAAGTGTCATGGAGCATTCTGATGACCATCTTGTGGAGTATTGTGATGACAATGGCATGGAGCATTGTGATGGAAAGGGCATGGAGCATTGTGAAGAGAAGTCCACAGATAATGGTGAAGAGGAGCGTCATGGGGCGTTGTGATGACAAGTGTCATGGAACATTGTGATCACAAGGGTTTGAAGCATTGTGATGCCAGAGGTCATGGTGCATTTTGATTTCATTGTGATGACAATAGCATGAAGCATTATGATGATGGGGATGGTGCACTGTGATGCCAGGGGTCATGGAGGATTTTGATGACAAGGGTCTAGGAGCATCATGATGACAAGAGCATGGAGCATTGTGCTGAGAGGGCCAAGGAGCATTTTGACGACATGTTTCATGGAGCTGTGTGATGACAAGGGCATGGGGCATTGTAATGGCAGGTGTCTTGGAGCATTGAGATGCCAAGTGTCACGGAGCCTTGTGATGACAAGGCCGTGGAACATTGTGATGACCGAGGTCATGGAGCATTGCTATGACAGGGGTAATGGAGCATTGTGATAAAAAGGGCATAGAGCATTGGTCTGAGAAGTTTCATGGATTACTGTGATGAGAGTGTGCATGCAGCATTGTGATGACAAGGGCATGGAACATTGTGATACATGGGTCATGGAGGAATGTAATGACAAGGGCATGGAGCATTGTGATGAGAAGGGCATGGAACATTGTGATGACAAGCGTCATGGAGCTTTGTGATGACAGGGGCATGGAGCAATGTGATGAGAGGGTTCATGGAGCAGTGTGATGACAGTGGCATGGAGCACTGTGGTGCCAAGGATCATGGAGATTTGTGATGACAAAGGTCATGAAGCATATTGAGGTCAAGGGCATGGTACATTGTGATGAGAAGGGCAGGGAGCATTATGATGACAAAGTCATGTAGCATTTTGATGACAAAGGCATGGAGCATCGTGATGACAAGTGTCATGGAGCACTGTGATGACAGGCGTCACGGTTCATTGTGATTACAGGTTTCATGGAGCATTGGGATGACAATGGTCATGGAGAATTTTGATGAGAAGCGTCCCGGATCATTGTTTTGTCAGGGGTCATGGAGGGTTGAGATGACAGTACTCATGCAGCATTGTGAGGACAGGGGTCATGGAGCATTGTGAAGATAAGGGGCATGGAGCTTTGTGATTACAGGGGTCTTGGAGCATTGTGAAGACAAGGGCATGGATCATTGTGATGAGAATATCATGGAGTATTGTGAAGGCAGGTGTCAAGGAGCATTGTGATGACGTATGTCAGGGTCCATTGTGATGACAATGGCATGGAGCATTGTGATGACAAGGACATGGAGCATTGTGATGTCAAGGGCCATTGAGAATTTTGAAGACAATGTCGTGAAGCACTGTGATGACAAGCGCATGGAGCTTGCTATGAAAAGGGTCATTGAGCATTGCGATGACAAGTGCATGGAGAATTGTGATGACACGATCATGTAACATTATGATGAGAAGTGTCATGGAACATAGTGATGACAGGGACGAGGAGAATTGTGATGACAATGCACATGGAGCATTGGGATGACCAGGGCATGGAGCCTTGTGATCGCAATACCGTGGAGCATTGCGATGAGAAGACCATGGATAATTGTGATGATGAATGTCTTGGAGCACTGTAATGACAAGGGGCATGTAGCATTGTGATGACAAGTGTAATGGAGCATTCTGATCACCATCTTGTGGAGTATTGTGATGACAATGGCATGGAGCATTGTGATGAAAAGGGCATGGAGCATTGTGATGAAAACGGCATGGAGCCTTTTCATGACAGGTTTCAATGAGCATTCTGACGACAAGTGTCAGGGAGCATTGTGATGACAAGTTTATTGAGCATTGTGATGACAAAGGTCATGAAGCATTGTGATGACAATGGCATGGAGCATTGTGATGAGAAGTCCATGGAGCATTCTAATGACATGCATCATGGAGTTTTGTGATGACAGGGGCATTGAGCATTGTGATTACAGGGTTCTTGGAGCCTTGTGATGAAAAGGGCATGGATCATTGTGATTAAAAAGGCATGGAGCCATGTCATGACTGCGTTCAAGGAGCATAGTGATGACAAGGGTTCGGGAGCGTTGTGATGACAACTGTATTGAGCATTGGATGACCATGGTCAGGAGCATTGTGATGATAAGACCATGGATAATTGTGATGACGAACGTCATAGGGCATTGTGATGACAAGTGTTATGGAACACTGTGATCACAAGTGTTTGGAGCATTGTGATGACAGAGGTCATGGAGCCTTTTGATTTCAATTAGCGTGGAGCATTGTGATGACAAGGGCATGAAGCAATGGGATCCCAAGTTTTACGGAGGATTGGGATGACAATGGTAAGGGAAGATTGTGAAGACAAGCGCATGGAGCATTGTGATGACAAAGTCATGTAGCATTTTGCTGACAAAGGCATGGAGCATTGTGGGGAAAATATTCATGGAGTAATGTGATGACAGGTGTCATTGGGAATTGTGGTGATAAGGGAATGGAGCACTGTGATGACAAGGTTCTGGAGCATTGTTATGAGAAGATCATTGAGCCTTGTGATGACAAATCTCATGGAGCATTCTGATGATAATGGACATGGAACACTGTGATTACAAGGTTCTTGGAGTATTGTGATGACAAGGGCATGGAGCATTGTGATGAGAAGGCCATGGAGCTTTCTGATGACATGCATCATGGACTTTGTGATGACAAGGGCATGGAGCATTGTGATGAAAAAGGCATGGAGCCTTGTCATGACAGGCTTCAAGGAGCATACTGATGTCAAGTGTCAGGGAGCATTGTGATGACAAGTGTATTGAGCATTGTGATGACAAAGGTCATGGAGCATTGTGATGAGAAGACCATGGATAATTGTGATGACGAGCGTCATTGGACGTTGTGATGACAAGTGTTATGGAACATTGTGATCACAAGAGTTTGGAGCATTCTGATGAGAGAGGTCATGGAGCATTTTGATTTCATTGTGATGACTATAGCAAGAAGCATTATGATGTTGTTCGTGGTGCATTGTGATGAAAGGGTCCATGGTGTATTGAGATGAAAAGGGGCATGGAGCATTGCGATGACAGGGGTCTTGGAGCATGGTGATGACATGGGCATGGAGCATTGTGATGAGAAGGCCATGGAGGATTCTGATGAGATGCGTCATGGAGCTTTGTGATGACAAGGGCATGGAGCATTGTGATGACAAGGGAATGGGGCATTGTGATGACAAGGGCCATTGAGAATTTTGATGACAAGGTCGTGAAGCACTGTTGTGACAAGTGCATGGAGCTTGCTATGACAAGTGTCATGGAGCATTGCGATGACAAGTGAATGGAGAGTTCTGCTGACATGTGCATGTAACATTATGATGTGAAGTGCCATGGACCATTGTGATGACAAGGACGTTGAGAATTGTTATGACAATGGACATGGAGCATTGGGATGATCAGGGCATGGAGCTTTGTGATGGCAAGACCGTGGAGCATTGTGATGCGAAGACCTTGGATAATTGTGATGACGAGTTTCTTGGAGTACTGTAATGACAAGGGGCATGGAACATTGTGAGGACAGGGGTCATTTAGCATTGTGATGACAAGTGTCATGGAGCATTCTGATGACCATCTTGTGGAGTATTATGATGACAATGGCATGGAGCATTGTGATGGAAAGGGAATGGGGCATTGTAATTGCAGGCGTCTTGGAGCATTGAGATGACAAGTGTCACGGAGCCTTGTGGTGACAAGGCCGTGGAACATTGTGATGACCGAGGTCATGGAGCATTGTTATGACAGGGGTAATGGAGCATTGTGATAACAAGGGCATAGAGCATTGGTCTGAGAAGTTTCATGGATTATTGTGATGAGAGTGTGCATGCAGCATTGTGATGACAAGGGCATGGAACATTGTGATACATGGGTCATGGAGGAATGTAATGACAAGGGCATGGAGCATTGTGATGAGAAGGGCATGGAGCATTGGGAGGAGGACGGCATGGAACATTGTGATGACAAGCGTCATGGAGCTTTGTGATGACAGGGGCATGGAGCACTGTGATGAGAGGGTTCATGGAGAAGTGTGATGACAGTGGCATGGAGCACTGTGGTGCAAAGGGTCATGGAGATTTGTGATGACAAAAGTCATGAAGCATATTGAGGTCAAGGGCATGGTACATTGTGATGATAAGGGCAGGGAGCATTATGATGACAAGGTCATGTAGCATTTTGATGACAAAGGCATGGAGCATCGTGATGACAAGTGTCATGGAGCACTGTGATGACAGGCGTCACGGTTCATTGTGATTACAGGTTTTCTGGAGCATTGGGATGAAAATGGTCATGGAGAATTTTGATGAGAAGCGTCCCGGATCATTCTTTTGTCAGGGGTCATGGAGGGTTGAGATGACAGTACTCATGCAGCATTGTGAGGACAGGGGTCATGGAGCATTGTGAAGATAAGGGGCATGGAGCTTTGTGATTACAGGGGTCTTGGAGCATTGTGAAGACAAGGGCATGGATCATTGTGATGAGAATGTCATGGAGTATTGTGAAGGCAGGTGTCAAGGAGCATTGTGATGACGTATGTCAGGGTCCATTGTGATGACAATGGCATGGAGCATTGTGATGACAAGGACATGGAGCATTGTGATGCCAAGGGCCATTGAGAATTTTGAAGACAATGTCGTGAAGCACTGTGATGACAAGCGCATGGAGCTTGCTATGAAAAGGGTCATTGAGCATTGCGATGACAAGTGCATGGAGCATTGTGATGACACGATCATGTAACATTATGATGAGAAGTGTCATGGAACATAGTGATGACAGGGACGAGGAGAATTGTGATGACAATGCACATGGAGCATTGGGATGACCAGGGCATGGAGCATTGTGACGGCAAGACCGTGGAGCATTGCGATGAGAAGACCATGGATAATTGTGATGACGAGTGTCTTGGAGCACTGTAATGACAAGGGGCATGTAGCATTGTGATGAAAAGTGTAATGGAGCATTCTGATGACCATCTTGTTGAGTATTGTGATGACAATGGCATGGAGCATTGTGATGAAAAGGGCATGGAGCATTGTGATGAAAACGGCATGGAGTCTTTTCATGACAGGTTTCAATGAGCATTCTGACGACAAGTGTCAGTGAGCATTGTGATGACAAGTTTATTGAGCATTGTGATGACAAAGGTCATGAAGCATTGTGATGACAATGGCATGGAGTATTGTGATGCAAAGTGCTATGGAGCATTGTGATCACAAGTGTTGGTAGCATTGTGATGACAGAGGTCATGGAGCACAGTGATTTCAAGGACCATGGAGCATTGTGATGACAAGTGTATGGGGCAATGTGATCCCAAGTTTCATGGAGGATTGTGATGACAAGCGCATGGAGCATTGTGATGGCAAATTCATGTAGGATTTTCCTGACAAAGGCATGGAGCATGGTGATTACAGTGGTCATTGAGCATTGGGATAACAAGGGTATGGAGCATTGGGCTTAAAATATTCATGGAGTATTGTGATGACAGGTTTCATGGAGCATATTGATGAAAAGGGAAAGGAGCATTGTGATGACAAGATCCTGGAGCATTATGATGAGTAGACCAGGAGCCTGGTGATGACAAGTCTCATGGAGCATTCTGATGAAAAGGGGAATGGAGCATTGTGATTACAGGGCTCTTGGAGCATTGTGATGACAAAGGCATGGAGCATTGTGATGAGAAGTCCATGGAGCATTCTGATGACATGCGACATGGAGTTTTGTGATGACAGGGGCATGGAACATTGTGATGACAGGGTTCTTGGAGCCTTGTGATGAAAAGGGCATGGATCATTGTGATGAAAAAGGCATGGAGCCATGTCATGACTGGGTTCAAGGAGCATAGTGATGACAATCGTCAGGGAGCGTTGTGATGACAACTGTATTGAGCATTGGATGACAAAGGTCAGGAGCATTGTGATGATAAAACCATGGATAATTGTGATGACGAGCGTCATAGGGCATTGTGATGACAAGTGTTATGGAACATTGTGATCACAAGGGTTTGGAGCATTGTGATGAGAGAGGTCATGGAGCCTTTTGCTTTTAAGAGGCGTGGAGCATCGTGATGACAAGGGCATGAATCAATGTGATCCCAAGTTTTATGGAGGATTGGGATGACAATGGTAAGGTAAGATTGTGAAGACAGGCGCATGGAGCATTGTGATGACAAAGTCATGTAGCATTTTGCTGACAAAGGCATGGATCATTGTGGGCAAAATATTCATGGAGTAATGTGATGACAGGTGTCATGGGGCATTGTGGTGATAAGGGAATGGAGCACTGTGATGACAAGGTTCTGGAGCATTGTTATGAGAAGCCATTGAGCCTTGTGATGACAAATCTCATGGAGCATTCTGATGATAATGGACATGGAACACTGTGATTACAAGGTTCTTGGAGTATTGTGATGACAAGGGCATGGAGCATTGTGATGAGAAGGCCATGGAGCTTTCTGATGACATGCATCATGGACTTTGTGATGACAAGGGCATGGAGCATTGTGAGTGCAGAGTTCTTGGAGCGTTGTGATGAAAAGGGCATGGATCATTGTGATGAAAAAGGCATGGAGCCTTGTCATGACAGGCTTCAAGGAGCATACTGATGTCAAGTGTTAGGGAGCATTGTGATGACAAGTGTATTGAGCATTGTGATGACAAAGGTCATGGAGCATTGTGATGAGAAGACCATGGATAAATGTGATGAGGAGCGTTATTGGGCGTTGTGATGACAAAGGTTATGGAACATTGTGATCAGAAGCCTTTGGAGCATTCTGATGAGAGAGGTCATGGAGCATTTTGATTTCATTGTGATGACAATAGCAAGAAGCATTATGATGATGTTCATGGTGCATTGTGATGAAAGGGTCCATGGAGTATTGAGATGAAAAGGGGCATGGTGCATTGTGATGACAGGGGTCTTGGAGCATGGTGATGACATTGGCATGGAGCATTGTGATGAGAAGGCCATGGAGGATTCTGATGAGATGCGTCATGGAGCTTTGTGATGACAAGGGCATGGAGCATTGTGATGACAAGGGAATGGGGCATTGTGATGACAAGGGCCATTGAGAATTTTGATGACAAGGTCGTGAAGCACTGTGATGACGAGTGCATGGAGCATGCTATGACAAGGGTCATGGAGCATTGCGATGACAAGTGAATGGAGAATTGTGCTGACATGTGCATGTAACATTATGATGTGAAGTGTCATGGACCATTGTGATGACAAGGACGTTGAGAATTGTTATGACAATGGACATGGAGCATTGTGTTGATCAGGGCATGGAGCTCTGTGATGGCAAGACCGTGGAGCATTGTGATGTGAAGACCTTGGATAATTGTGATGACGAGTGTCTTGGAGTACTGTAATGACAAGGGGCATGGAGCATTGTGAGGACAGGGGTCATTTAGCATTGTGATGACAAGTGTCATGGAGCATTCTGATGACCATCTTGTGGAGTATTGTGATGACAATGGCATGGAGCATTGTGATGGAAAGGGCATGGAGCATTGTGAAGAGAAGTCCACAGATAATGGTGAAGAGGAGCGTCATGGGGCGTTGTGATGACAAGTGTCATGGAACATTGTGATCACAAGGGTTTGAAGCATTGTGATGCCAGAGGTCATGGTGCATTTTGATTTCATTGTGATGACAATAGCATGAAGCATTATGATGATGGGGATGGTGCACTGTGATGCCAGGGGTCATGGAGGATTTTGATGACAGGGGTCTAGGAGCATCATGATGACAAGAGCATGGAGCATTGTGCTGAGAGCGCCAAGGAGCATTTTGACGACATGTTTCATGGAGCTTTGTGATGACAAGGGCATGGGGCATTGTAATGGCAGGTGTCTTGGAGCATTGAGATGCCAAGTGTCACGGAGCCTTGTGATGACAAGGCCGTGGAACATTGTGATGACCGAGGTCATGGAGCATTGCTATGACAGGGGTAATGGAGCATTGTGATAAAAAGGGCATAGAGCATTGGTCTGAGAAGTTTCATGGATTATTGTGATGATAGTGTGCATGCAGCATTGTGATGACAAGGGCATGGAACATTGTGATAAATGTGTCATGGAGGAATGTAATGACAAGGACATGGAGCATTGTGATGAGAAGGGCATGGAACATTGTGATGACAAGTGTCATGGAGTTTAGTGATGACAGGGGCATGGAGCAATGTGATGAGAGGGTTCATGGAGCAGTGTGATGACAGTGGCATGGAGCACTGTGGTGCCAAGGGTCATGGAGATATGTGATGACAAAGGTCATGAAGCATATTGAGGTCAAGGACATGGTACATTGTGATGAGAAGGGCAGGGAGCATTATGATGACAAGGTCATGTAGCATTTTGATGACAAAGGCATGGAGCATCGTGATGACAAGTGTCATGGAGCACTGTGATGACAGGCATCACGGTTCATTGTGATTACAGGTTTCATGGAGCATTGGGATGACAATGGTCACGGAGAATTTTGATGAGAAGCGTCCCGGATCAGTGTTTTGTCAGGGGTCATGGAGGGTTGAGATGACAGTACTCATGCAGCATTGTGAGGACAGGGGTCATGGAGCATTGTGAAGATAAGGGGCATGGAGCTTTGTGATTACAGGGGTCTTGGAGCATTGTGAAGACAAGGGCATGGATCATTGTGATGAGAATGTCATGGAGTATTGTGAAGGCAGGTGTCAAGGAGCATTGTGATGACGTATGTCAGGGTCCATTGTGATGACAATGGCATGGAGCATTGTGATGACAAGGACATGGAGCATTGTGATGCCAAGGGCCATTGAGAATTTTGAAGACAATGTCGTGAAGCACTGTGATGACAAGCGCATGGAGCTTGCTATGAAAAGGGTCATTGAGCATTGCGATGACAAGTGCATGGAGCATTGTGATGACACGATCATGTAACATTATGATGAGAAGTGTCATGGAACATAGTGATGAGAGGGACGAGGAGAATTGTGATGACAATGCACATGGAGCATTGGGATGACCAGGGCATGGAGCATTGTGATGGCAAGACCGTGGAGCATTGCGATGAGAAGACCATGGATAATTGTGATGACGAATGTCTAGGAGCACTGTAATGACAAGGGGCATGTAGCATTGTGATGACAAGTGTAATGGAGCATTCTGATCACCATCTTGTGGAGTATTGTGATGACAATGGCATGGAGCATTGTGATGAAAAGGGCATGGAGCATTGTGATGAAAACGGCATGGAGCCTTTTCATGACAGGTTTCAATGAGCATTCTGACGACAAGTGTCAGTGAGCATTGTGATGACAAGTTTATTGAGCATTGAGATGACAAAGGTCATGAAGCATTGTGATGACAATGGCATGGAGCATTGTGATGAGAAGTCCATGGAGCATTCTAATGACATGCGTCATGGAGTTTTGTGATGACAGGGGCATGGAGCATTGTGATTACAGGGTTCTTGGAGCCTTGTGATGAAAAGGGCATGGATCATTGTGATGAAAAAGGCATGGAGCCATGTCATGACTGCGTTCAAGGAGCATAGTGATGACAAGGGTTCGGGAGAGTTGTGATGACAACTGTATTGAGCATTGGATGACCATGGTCAGGAGCATTGTGATGATAAGACCATGGATAATTGTGATGACGAGCGTCATAGGGCATTGTGATGACAAGTGTTATGGAACACTGTGATCACAAGGGTTTGGAGCATTGTGATGCCAGAGGTCATGGAGCCTTTTGATTTCAATTAGCGTGGAGCATTGTGATGACAAGGGCATGAAGCAATGGGATCCCAAGTTTTATGGAGGATTGGGATGACAATGGTAAGGGAAGATTGTGAAGACAAGCGCATGGAGCATTGTGATGACAAAGTCATGTAGCATTTTGCTGATAAAGGCATGGAGCATTGTGGGGAAAATATTCATGGAGTAATGTGATGACAGGTGTCATGGGGAATTGTGGTGATAAGGGAATGGAGCACTGTGATGACAAGGTTCTGGAGCA
Source organism: Mesoplodon densirostris (assembly GCF_025265405.1). NCBI lineage: Eukaryota > Metazoa > Chordata > Mammalia > Artiodactyla > Ziphiidae > Mesoplodon > Mesoplodon densirostris. Next base: position 8,468,246 of record NC_082682.1, read on the forward strand.
TTGTTATGAGAAGATCATTGAGCCTTGTGATGACAAATCTCATGGAGCATTCTGATGATAATGGACATGGAACACTGTGATTACAAGGTTCTTGGAGTATTGTGATGACAAGGGCATGGAGCATTGTGATGAGAAGGCCATGGAGCTTTCTGATGACATGGATCATGGACTTTGTGATGACAAGGGCATGGAGCATTGTGATGAAAAAGGCATGGAACCTTGTCATGACAGGCTTCAAGGAGCATACTGATGTCAAGTGTCAGGGAGCATTGTGATGACAAGTGTATTGAGCATTGTGATGACAAAGGTCATGGAGCATTGTGATGAGAAGACCATGGATAAATGTGATGAGGAGCGTTATTGGGCGTTGTGATGACAAAGGTTATGGAACATTGTGATCAGAAGCGTTTGGAGCATTCTGATGAGAGAGGTCATGGAGCATTTTGATTTCATTGTGATGACAATAGCAAGAAGCATTATGATGATGTTCATGGTGCATTGTGATGAAAGGGTCCATGGAGTATTGAGATGAAAAGGGGCATGGTGCATTGTGATGACAGGGGTCTTGGAGCATGGTGATGACATTGGCATGGAGCATTGTGATGAGAAGGCCATGGAGGATTCTGATGAGATGCGTCATGGAGCTTTGTGATGACAAGGGCATGGAGCATTGTGATGACAAGGGAATGGGGCATTGTGATGACAAGGGCCATTGAGAATTTTGATGACAAGGTCGTGAAGCACTGTGATGACGAGTGCATGGAGCATGCTATGACAAGGGTCATGGAGCATTGCGATGACAAGTGAATGGAGAATTGTGCTGACATGTGCATGTAACATTATGATGTGAAGTGTCATGGACCATTGTGATGACAAGGACGTTGAGAATTGTTATGACAATGGACATGGAGCATTGTGTTGATCAGGGCATGGAGCTCTGTGATGGCAAGACCGTGGAGCATTGTGATGTGAAGACCTTGGATAATTGTGATGACGAGTGTCTTGGAGTACTGTAATGACAAGGGGCATGGAGCATTGTGAGGACAGGGGTCATTTAGCATTGTGATGACAAGTGTCATGGAGCATTCTGATGACCATCTTGTGGAGTATTGTGATGACAATGGCATGGAGCATTGTGATGGAAAGGGCATGGAGCATTGTGAAGAGAAGTCCACAGATAATGGTGAAGAGGAGCGTCATGGGGCGTTGTGATGACAAGTGTCATGGAACATTGTGATCACAAGGGTTTGAAGCATTGTGATGCCAGAGGTCATGGTGCATTTTGATTTCATTGTGATGACAATAGCATGAAGCATTATGATGATGGGGATGGTGCACTGTGATGCCAGGGGTCATGGAGGATTTTGATGACAGGGGTCTAGGAGCATCATGATGACAAGATCATGGAGCATTGTGCTGAGAGGGCCAAGGAGCATTTTGACGACATGTTTCATGGAGCTTTGTGATGACAAGGGCATGGGGCATTGTAATGGCAGGTGTCTTGGAGCATTGAGATGCCAAGTGTCACGGAGCCTTGTGATGACAAGGCCGTGGAACATTGTGATGACCGAGGTCATGGAGCATTGTTATGACAGGGGTAATGGAGCATTGTGATAAAAAGGGCATAGAGCATTGGTCTGAGAAGTTTCATGGATTATTGTGATGATAGTGTGCATGCAGCATTGTGATGACAAGGGCATGGAACATTGTGATAAATGTGTCATGGAGGAATGTAATGACAAGGACATGGAGCATTGTGATGAGAAGGGCATGGAACATTGTGATGACAAGTGTCATGGAGTTTAGTGATGACAGGGGCATGGAGCAATGTGATGAGAGGGTTCATGGAACAGTGTGATGACAGTGGCATGGAGCACTGTGGTGCCAAGGGTCATGGAGATATGTGATGACAAAGGTCATGAAGCATATTGAGGTCAAGGGCATGGTACATTGTGATGAGAAGGGCAGGGAGCATTATGATGACAAGGTCATGTAGCATTTTGATGACAAAGGCATGGAGCATCGTGATGACAAGTGTAATGGAGCACTGTGATGACAGGTGTCACGGTTCATTGTGATTACAGGTTTCATGGAGAATTGGGATGACAATGGTCACGGAGAATTTTGATGAGAAGCGTCCCGGATCAGTGTTTTGTCAGGGGTCATGGAGGGTTGAGATGACAGTTCTCATGCAGCATTGTGAGGACAGGGGTCATGGAGCATTGTGAAGATAAGGGGCATGGAGCTTTGTGATTACAGGGGTCTTGGAGCCTTGTGATGAAAAGGGCATGGATCATTGTGATGAAAAAGGCATGGAGCCATGTCATGACTGCGTTCAAGGAGCATAGTGATGACAAGGGTTCGGGAGAGTTGTGATGACAACTGTATTGAGCATTGGATGACCATGGTCAGGAGCATTGTGATGATAAGACCATGGATAATTGTGATGACGAGCGTCATAGGGCATTGTGATGACAAGTGTTATGGAACTCTGTGATCACAAGGGTTTGGAGCATTGTGATGCCAGAGGTCATGGAGCCTTTTGATTTCAATTAGCGTGGAGCATTGTGATGACAAGGGCATGAATCAATGTGATCCCAAGTTTTATGGAGGATTGGGATGACAATGGTAAGGTAAGATTGTGAAGACAGGCGCATGGAGCATTGTGATGAAAAAGTCATGTAGCATTTTGCTGACAAAGGCATGGATCATTGTGGGCAAAATATTCATGGAGTAATGTGATGACAGGTGTCATGGGGAATTGTGGTGATAAGGGAATGGAACACTGTGATGACAAGGTTCTGGAGCATTGTTATGAGAAGATCATTGAGCCTTGTGATGACAAATCTCATGGAGCATTCTGATGATAATGGACATGGAACACTGTGATTACAAGGTTCTTGGAGTATTGTGATGACAAGGGCATGGAGCATTGTGATGAGAAGGCCATGGAGCTTTCTGATGACATGCATCATGGACTTTGTGATGACAAGGGCATGGAGCATTGTGAGTGCAGAGTTCTTGGAGCGTTGTGATGAAAAGGGCATGGATCATTGTGATGAAAAAGGCATGGAGCCTTGTCATGACAGGCTTCAAGGAGCATACTGATGTCAAGTGTTAGGGAGCATTGTGATGACAAGTGTATTGAGCATTGTGATGACAAAGGTCATGGAGCATTGTGATGAGAAGACCATGGATAAATGTGATGAGGAGCGTTATTGGGCGTTGTGATGACAAAGGTTATGGAACATTGTGATCAGAAGCCTTTGGAGCATTCTGATGAGAGAGGTCATGGAGCATTTTGATTTCATTGTGATGACAATAGCAAGAAGCATTATGATGATGTTCATGGTGCATTGTGATGAAAGGGTCCATGGAGTATTGAGATGAAAAGGGGCATGGTGCATTGTGATGACAGGGGTCTTGGAGCATGGTGATGACATTGGCATGGAGCATTGTGATGAGAAGGCCATGGAGGATTCTGATGAGATGCGTCATGGAGCTTTGTGATGACAAGGGCATGGAGCATTGTGATGACAAGGGAATGGGGCATTGTGATGACAAGGGCCATTGAGAATTTTGATGACAAGGTCGTGAAGCACTGTGATGACGAGTGCATGGAGCATGCTATGACAAGGGTCATGGAGCATTGCGATGACAAGTGAATGGAGAATTGTGCTGACATGTGCATGTAACATTATGATGTGAAGTGTCATGGACCATTGTGATGACAAGGACGTTGAGAATTGTTATGACAATGGACATGGAGCATTGTGTTGATCAGGGCATGGAGCTCTGTGATGGCAAGACCGTGGAGCATTGTGATGTGAAGACCTTGGATAATTGTGATGACGAGTGTCTTGGAGTACTGTAATGACAAGGGACATGGAGCATTGTGAGGACAGGGGTCATTTAGCATTGTGATGACAAGTGTCATGGAGCATTCTGATGACCATCTTGTGGAGTATTGTGATGACAATGGCATGGAGCATTGTGATGGAAAGGGCATGGAGCATTGTGAAGAGAAGTCCACAGATAATGGTGAAGAGGAGCGTCATGGGGCGTTGTGATGACAAGTGTCATGGAACATTGTGATCACAAGGGTTTGAAGCATTGTGATGCCAGAGGTCATGGTGCATTTTGATTTCATTGTGATGACAATAGCATGAAGCATTATGATGATGGGGATGGTGCACTGTGATGCCAGGGGTCATGGAGGATTTTGATGACAGGGGTCTAGGAGCATCATGATGACAAGAGCATGGAGCATTGTGCTGAGAGGGCCAAGGAGCATTTTGACGACATGTTTCATGGAGCTTTGTGATGACAAGGGCATGGGGCATTGTAATGGCAGGTGTCTTGGAGCATTGAGATGCCAAGTGTCACGGAGCCTTGTGATGACAAGGCCGTGGAACATTGTGATGACCGAGGTCATGGAGCATTGCTATGACAGGGGTAATGGAGCATTGTGATAAAAAGGGCATAGAGCATTGGTCTGAGAAGTTTCATGGATTATTGTGATGATAGTGTGCATGCAGCATTGTGATGACAAGGGCATGGAACATTGTGATAAATGGGTCATGGAGGAATGTAATGACAAGGACATGGAGCATTGTGATGAGAAGGGCATGGAACATTGTGATGACAAGTGTCATGGAGTTTAGTGATGACAGGGGCATGGAGCAATGTGATGAGAGGGTTCATGGAGCAGTGTGATGACAGTGGCATGGAGCACTGTGGTGCCAAGGGTCATGGAGATATGTGATGACAAAGGTCATGAAGCATATTGAGGTCAAGGGCATGGTACATTGTGATGAGAAGGGCAGGGAGCATTATGATGACAAGGTCATGTAGCATTTTGATGACAAAGGCATGGAGCATCGTGATGACAAGTGTCATGGAGCACTGTGATGACAGGCGTCACGGTTCATTGTGATTACAGGTTTCATGGAGCATTGGGATGACAATGGTCACGGAGAATTTTGATGAGAAGCGTCCCGGATCAGTGTTTTGTCAGGGGTCATGGAGGGTTGAGATGACAGTACTCATGCAGCATTGTGAGGACAGGGGTCATGGAGCATTGTGAAGATAAGGGGCATGGAGCTTTGTGATTACAGGGGTCTTGGAGCCTTGTGATGAAAAGGGCATGGATCATTGTGATGAAAAAGGCATGGAGCCATGTCATGACTGCGTTCAAGGAGCATAGTGATGACAAGGGTTCGGGAGAGTTGTGATGACAACTGTATTGAGCATTGGATGACCATGGTCAGGAGCATTGTGATGATAAGACCATGGATAATTGTGATGACGAGCGTCATAGGGCATTGTGATGACAAGTGTTATGGAACTCTGTGATCACAAGGGTTTGGAGCATTGTGATGCCAGAGGTCATGGAGCCTTTTGATTTCAATTAGCGTGGAGCATTGTGATGACAAGGGCATGAATCAATGTGATCCCAAGTTTTATGGAGGATTGGGATGACAATGGTAAGGTAAGATTGTGAAGACAGGCGCATGGAGCATTGTGATGACAAAGTCATGTAGCATTTTGCTGACAAAGGCATGGATCATTGTGGGCAAAATATTCATGGAGTAATGTGATGACAGGTGTCATGGGGAATTGTGGTGATAAGGGAATGGAGCACTGTGATGACAAGGTTCTGGAGCATTGTTATGAGAAGATCATTGAGCCTTGTGATGACAAATCTCATGGAGCATTCTGATGATAATGGACATGGAACACTGTGATTACAAGGTTCTTGGAGTATTGTGATGACAAGGGCATGGAGCATTGTGATGAGAAGGCCATGGAGCTTTCTGATGACATGCATCATGGACTTTGTGATGACAAGGGCATGGAGCATTGTGAGTGCAGAGTTCTTGGAGCGTTGTGATGAAAAGGGCATGGATCATTGTGATGAAAAAGGCATGGAGCCTTGTCATGACAGGCTTCAAGGAGCATACTGATGTCAAGTGTTAGGGAGCATTGTGATGACAAGTGTATTGAGCATTGTGATGACAAAGGTCATGGAGCATTGTGATGAGAAGACCATGGATAAATGTGATGAGGAGCGTTATTGGGCGTTGTGATGACAAAGGTTATGGAACATTGTGATCAGAAGCGTTTGGAGCATTCTGATGAGAGAGGTCATGGAGCATTTTGATTTCATTGTGATGACAATAGCAAGAAGCATTATGATGATGTTCATGGTGCATTGTGATGAAAGGGTCCATGGAGTATTGAGATGAAAAGGGGCATGGTACATTGTGATGACAGGGGTCTTGGAGCATGGTGATGACATTGGCATGGAGCATTGTGATGAGAAGGCCATGGAGGATTCTGATGAGATGCGTCATGGAGCTTTGTGATGACAAGGGCATGGAGCATTGTGATGACAAGGGAATGGGGCATTGTGATGACAAGGGCCATTGAGAATTTTGATGACAAGGTCGTGAAGCACTGTGATGACGAGTGCATGGAGCATGCTATGACAAGGGTCATGGAGCATTGCGATGACAAGTGAATGGAGAATTGTGCTGACATGTGCATGTAACATTATGATGTGAAGTGTCATGGACCATTGTGATGACAAGGACGTTGAGAATTGTTATGACAATGGACATGGAGCATTGTGTTGATCAGGGCATGGAGCTATGTGATGGCAAGACCGTGGAGCATTGTGATGTGAAGACCTTGGATAATTGTGATGACGAGTGTCTTGGAGTACTGTAATGACAAGGGGCATGGAGCATTGTGAGGACAGGGGTCATTTAGCATTGTGATGACAAGTGTCATGGAGCATTCTGATGACCATCTTGTGGGGTATTGTGATGACAATGGCATGGAGCATTGTGATGGAAAGGGCATGGAGCATTGTGAAGAGAAGTCCACAGATAATGGTGAAGAGGAGCCTCATGGGGCGTTGTGATGACAAGTGTCATGGAACATTTTGATCACAAGGGTTTGAAGCATTGTGATGCCAGAGGTCATGGTGCATTTTGATTTCATTGTGATGACAATAGCATGAAGCATTATGATGATGGGGATGGTGCACTGTGATGCCAGGGGTCATGGAGGATTTTGATGACAGGGGTCTAGGAGCATCATGATGACAAGAGCATGGAGCATTGTGCTGAGAGGGCCAAGGAGCATTTTGACGACATGTTTCATGGAGCTTTGTGATGACAAGGGCATGGGGCATTGTAATGGCAGGTGTCTTGGAGCATTGAGATGCCAAATGTCACGGAGCCTTGTGATGACAAGGCCGTGGAACATTGTGATGACCGAGGTCATGGAGCATTTCTATGACAGGGGTAATGGAGCATTGTGATAAAAAGGGCATAGAGCATTGGTCTGAGAAGTTTCATGGATTATTGTGATGATAGTGTGCATGCAGCATTGTGATGACAAGAGCATGGAACATTGTGATAAATGTGTCATGGAGGAATGTAATGACAAGGACATGGAGCATTGTGATGAGAAGGGCATGGAACATTGTGATGACAAGTGTCATGGAGTTTAGTGATGACAGGGGCATGGAGCAATGTGATGAGAGGGTTCATGGAACAGTGTGATGACAGTGGCATGGAGCACTGTGGTGCCAAGGGTCATGAAGATATGTGATGACAAAGGTCATGAAGCATATTGAGGTCAAGGGCATGGTACATTGTGATGAGAAGGGCAGGGAGCATTATGATGACAAGGTCATGTAGCATTTTGATGACAAAGGCATGGAGCATCGTGATGACAAGTGTCATGGAGCACTGTGATGACAGGCGTCACGGTTCATTGTGATTACAGGTTTCATGGAGCATTGGGATGACAATTGTCACGGAGAATTTTGATGAGAAGCGTCCCGGATCAGTGTTTTGTCAGGGGTCATGGAGGGTTGAGATGACAGTACTCATGCAGCATTGTGAGGACAGGGGTCATGGAGCATTGTGAAGATAAGGGGCATGGAGCTTTGTGATTACAGGGGTCTTGGAGCCTTGTGATGAAAAGGGCATGGATCATTGTGATGAAAAAGGCATGGAGCCATGTCATGACTGCGTTCAAGGAGCATAGTGATGACAAGGGTTCGGGAGAGTTGTGATGACAACTGTATTGAGCATTGGATGACCATGGTCAGGAGCATTGTGATGATAAGACCATGGATAATTGTGATGACGAGCGTCATAGGGCATTGTGATGACAAGTGTTATGGAACTCTGTGATCACAAGGGTTTGGAGCATTGTGATGCCAGAGGTCATGGAGCCTTTTGATTTCAATTAGCGTGGAGCATTGTGATGACAAGGGCATGAATCAATGTGATCCCAAGTTTTATGGAGGATTGGGATGACAATGGTAAGGTAAGATTGTGAAGACAGGCGCATGGAGCATTGTGATGACAAAGTCATGTAGCATTTTGCTGACAAAGGCATGGATCATTGTGGGCAAAATATTCATGGAGTAATGTGATGACAGGTGTCATGGGGAATTGTGGTGATAAGGGAATGGAACACTGTGATGACAAGGTTCTGGAGCATTGTTATGAGAAGATCATTGAGCCTTGTGATGACAAATCTCATGGAGCATTCTGATGATAATGGACATGGAACACTGTGATTACAAGGTTCTTGGAGTATTGTGATGACAAGGGCATGGAGCATTGTGATGAGAAGGCCATGGAGCTTTCTGATGACATGCATCATGGACTTTGTGATGACAAGGGCATGGAGCATTGTGAGTGCAGAGTTCTTGGAGCGTTGTGATGAAAAGGGCATGGATCATTGTGATGAAAAAGGCATGGAGCCTTGTCATGACAGGCTTCAAGGAGCATACTGATGTCAAGTGTTAGGGAGCATTGTGATGACAAGTGTATTGAGCATTGTGATGACAAAGGTCATGGAGCATTGTGATGAGAAGACCATGGATAAATGTGATGAGGAGCGTTATTGGGCGTTGTGATGACAAAGGTTATGGAACATTGTGATCAGAAGCCTTTGGAGCATTCTGATGAGAGAGGTCATGGAGCATTTTGATTTCATTGTGATGACAATAGCAAGAAGCATTATGATGATGTTCATGGTGCATTGTGATGAAAGGGTCCATGGAGTATTGAGATGAAAAGGGGCATGGTGCATTGTGATGACAGGGGTCTTGGAGCATGGTGATGACATTGGCATGGAGCATTGTGATGAGAAGGCCATGGAGGATTCTGATGAGATGCGTCATGGAGCTTTGTGATGACAAGGGCATGGAGCATTGTGATGACAAGGGAATGGGGCATTGTGATGACAAGGGCCATTGAGAATTTTGATGACAAGGTCGTGAAGCACTGTGATGACGAGTGCATGGAGCATGCTATGACAAGGGTCATGGAGCATTGCGATGACAAGTGAATGGAGAATTGTGCTGACATGTGCATGTAACATTATGATGTGAAGTGTCATGGACCATTGTGATGACAAGGACGTTGAGAATTGTTATGACAATGGACATGGAGCATTGTGTTGATCAGGGCATGGAGCTCTGTGATGGCAAGACCGTGGAGCATTGTGATGTGAAGACCTTGGATAATTGTGATGACGAGTGTCTTGGAGTACTGTAATGACAAGGGACATGGAGCATTGTGAGGACAGGGGTCATTTAGCATTGTGATGACAAGTGTCATGGAGCATTCTGATGACCATCTTGTGGAGTATTGTGATGACAATGGCATGGAGCATTGTGATGGAAAGGGCATGGAGCATTGTGAAGAGAAGTCCACAGATAATGGTGAAGAGGAGCGTCATGGGGCGTTGTGATGACAAGTGTCATGGAACATTGTGATCACAAGGGTTTGAAGCATTGTGATGCCAGAGGTCATGGTGCATTTTGATTTCATTGTGATGACAATAGCATGAAGCATTATGATGATGGGGATGGTGCACTGTGATGCCAGGGGTCATGGAGGATTTTGATGACAGGGGTCTAGGAGCATCATGATGACAAGAGCATGGAGCATTGTGCTGAGAGGGCCAAGGAGCATTTTGACGACATGTTTCATGGAGCTTTGTGATGACAAGGGCATGGGGCATTGTAATGGCAGGTGTCTTGGAGCATTGAGATGCCAAGTGTCACGGAGCCTTGTGATGACAAGGCCGTGGAACATTGTGATGACCGAGGTCATGGAGCATTGCTATGACAGGGGTAATGGAGCATTGTGATAAAAAGGGCATAGAGCATTGGTCTGAGAAGTTTCATGGATTATTGTGATGATAGTGTGCATGCAGCATTGTGATGACAAGGGCATGGAACATTGTGATAAATGTGTCATGGAGGAATGTAATGACAAGGACATGGAGCATTGTGATGAGAAGGGCATGGAACATTGTGATGACAAGTGTCATGGAGTTTAGTGATGACAGGGGCATGGAGCAATGTGATGAGAGGGTTCATGGAGCAGTGTGATGACAGTGGCATGGAGCACTGTGGTGCCAAGGGTCATGGAGATATGTGATGACAAAGGTCATGAAGCATATTGAGGTCAAGGGCATGGTACATTGTGATGAGAAGGGCAGGGAGCATTATGATGACAAGGTCATGTAGCATTTTGATGACAAAGGCATGGAGCATCGTGATGACAAGTGTCATGGAGCACTGTGATGACAGGCGTCACGGTTCATTGTGATTACAGGTTTCATGGAGCATTGGGATGACAATGGTCACGGAGAATTTTGATGAGAAGCGTCCCGGATCAGTGTTTTGTCAGGGGTCATGGAGGGTTGAGATGACAGTACTCATGCAGCATTGTGAGGACAGGGGTCATGGATCATTGTGAAGATAAGGGGCATGGAGCTTTGTGATTACAGGGGTCTTGGAGCCTTGTGATGAAAAGGGCATGGATCATTGTGATGAAAAAGGCATGGAGCCATGTCATGACTGCGTTCAAGGAGCATAGTGATGACAAGGGTTCGGGAGAGTTGTGATGACAACTGTATTGAGCATTGGATGACCATGGTCAGGAGCATTGTGATGATAAGACCATGTATAATTGTGATGACGAGCGTCATAGGGCATTGTGATGACAAGTGTTATGGAACACTGTGATCACAAGGGTTTGGAGCATTGTGATGCCAGAGGTCATGGAGCCTTTTGATTTCAATTAGCGTGGAGCATTGTGATGACAAGGGCATGAATCAATGTGATCCCAAATTTTATGGAGGATTGGGATGACAATGGTAAGGTAAGATTGTGAAGACAGGCGCATGGAGCATTGTGATGACAAAGTCATGTAGCATTTTGCTGACAAAGGCATGGATCATTGTGGGCAAAATATTCATGGAGTAATGTGATGACAGGTGTCATGGGGAATTGTGGTGATAAGGGAATGGAGCACTGTGATGACAAGGTTCTGGAGCATTGTTATGAGAAGATCATTGAGCCTTGTGATGACAAATCTCATGGAGCATTCTGATGATAATGGACATGGAACACTGTGATTACAAGGTTCTTGGAGTATTGTGATGACAAGGGCATGGAGCATTGTGATGAGAAGGCCATGGAGCTTTCTGATGACATGCATCATGGACTTTGTGATGACAAGGGCATGGAGCATTGTGAGTGCAGAGTTCTTGGAGCGTTGTGATGAAAAGGGCATGGATCATTGTGATGAAAAAGGCATGGAGCCTTGTCATGACAGGCTTCAAGGAGCATACTGATGTCAAGTGTTAGGGAGCATTGTGATGACAAGTGTATTGAGCATTGTGATGACAAAGGTCATGGAGCATTGTGATGAGAAGACCATGGATAAATGTGATGAGGAGCGTTATTGGGCGTTGTGATGACAAAGGTTATGGAACATTGTGATCAGAAGCCTTTGGAGCATTCTGATGAGAGAGGTCATGGAGCATTTTGATTTCATTGTGATGACAATAGCAAGAAGCATTATGATGATGTTCATGGTGCATTGTGATGAAAGGGTCCATGGAGTATTGAGATGAAAAGGGGCATGGTGCATTGTGATGACAGGGGTCTTGGAGCATGGTGATGACATTGGCATGGAGCATTGTGATGAGAAGGCCATGGAGGATTCTGATGAGATGCGTCATGGAGCTTTGTGATGACAAGGGCATGGAGCATTGTGATGACAAGGGAATGGGGCATTGTGATGACAAGGGCCATTGAGAATTTTGATGACAAGGTCGTGAAGCACTGTGATGACGAGTGCATGGAGCATGCTATGACAAGGGTCATGGAGCATTGCGATGACAAGTGAATGGAGAATTGTGCTGACATGTGCATGTAACATTATGATGTGAAGTGTCATGGACCATTGTGATGACAAGGACGTTGAGAATTGTTATGACAATGGACATGGAGCATTGTGTTGATCAGGGCATGGAGCTATGTGATGGCAAGACCGTGGAGCATTGTGATGTGAAGACCTTGGATAATTGTGATGACGAGTGTCTTGGAGTACTGTAATGACAAGGGGCATGGAGCATTGTGAGGACAGGGGTCATTTAGCATTGTGATGACAAGTGTCATGGAGCATTCTGATGACCATCTTGTGGAGTATTGTGATGACAATGGCATGGAGCATTGTGATGGAAAGGGCATGGAGCATTGTGAAGAGAAGTCCACAGATAATGGTGAAGAGAAGCGTCATGGGGCGTTGTGATGACAAGTGTCATGGAACATTGTGATCACAAGGGTTTGAAGCATTGTGATGCCAGAGGTCATGGTGCATTTTGATTTCATTGTGATGACAATAGCATGAAGCATTATGATGATGGGGATGGTGCACTGTGATGCCAGGGGTCATGGAGGATTTTGATGACAGGGGTCTAGGAGCATCATGATGACAAGAGCATGGAGCATTGTGCTGAGAGGGCCAAGGAGCATTTTGACGACATGTTTCATGGAGCTTTGTGATGACAAGGGCATGGGGCATTGTAATGGCAGGTGTCTTGGAGCATTGAGATGCCAAATGTCACGGAGCCTTGTGATGACAAGGCCGTGGAACATTGTGATGACCGAGGTCATGGAGCATTTCTATGACAGGGGTAATGGAGCATTGTGATAAAAAGGGCATAGAGCATTGGTCTGAGAAGTTTCATGGATTATTGTGATGATAGTGTGCATGCAGCATTGTGATGACAAGAGCATGGAACATTGTGATAAATGTGTCATGGAGGAATGTAATGACAAGGACATGGAGCATTGTGATGAGAAGGGCATGGAACATTGTGATGACAAGTGTCATGGAGTTTAGTGATGACAGGGGCATGGAGCAATGTGATGAGAGGGTTTATGGAACAGTGTGATGACAGTGGCATGGAGCACTGTGGTGCCAAGGGTCATGAAGATATGTGATGACAAAGGTCATGAAGCATATTGAGGTCAAGGGCATGGTACATTGTGATGAGAAGGGCAGGGAGCATTATGATGACAAGGTCATGTAGCATTTTGATGACAAAGGCATGGAGCATCGTGATGACAAGTGTCATGGAGCACTGTGATGACAGGCGTCATGGTTCATTGTGATTACAGGTTTCATGGAGCATTGGGATGACAATTGTCACGGAGAATTTTGATGAGAAGCGTCCCGGATCAGTGTTTTGTCAGGGGTCATGGAGGGTTGAGATGACAGTACTCATGCAGCATTGTGAGGACAGGGGTCATGGAGCATTGTGAAGATAAGGGGCATGGAGCTTTGTGATTACAGGGGTCTTGGAGCATTGTGAAGACAAGGGCATGGATCATTGTGATGAGAATGTCATGGAGTATTGTGAAGGCAGGTGTCAAGGAGCATTGTGATGACGTATGTCAGGGTCCATTGTGATGACAATGGCATGGAGCATTGTGATGACAAGGACATGGAGCATTGTGATGCCAAGGGCCATTGAGAATTTTGAAGACAATGTCATGAAGCACTGTGATGACAAGCGCATGGAGCTTGCTATGAAAAGGGTCATTGAGCATTGCGATGACAAGTGCATGGAGCATTGTGATGACACGATCATGTAACATTATGATGAGAAGTGTCATGGAACATAGTGATGAGAGGGACGAGGAGAATTGTGATGACAATGCACATGGAGCATTGGGATGACCAGGGCATGGAGCATTGTGATGGCAAGACCGTGGAGCATTGCGATGAGAAGACCATGGATAATTGTGATGACGAATGTCTAGGAGCACTGTAATGACAAGGGGCATGTAGCATTGTGATGACAAGTGTAATGGAGCATTCTGATCACCATCTTGTGGAGTATTGTGATGACAATGGCATGGAGCATTGTGATGAAAAGGGCATGGAGCATTGTGATGAAAACGGCATGGAGCCTTTTCATGACAGGTTTCAATGAGCATTCTGACGACAAGTGTCAGTGAGCATTGTGATGACAAGTTTATTGAGCATTGAGATGACAAAGGTCATGAAGCATTGTGATGACAATGGCATGGAGCATTGTGATGAGAAGTCCATGGAGCATTCTAATGACATGCGTCATGGAGTTTTGTGATGACAGGGGCATGGAGCATTGTGATTACAGGGTTCTTGGAGCCTTGTGATGAAAAGGGCATGGATCATTGTGATGAAAAAGGCATGGAGCCATGTCATGACTGCGTTCAAGGAGCATAGTGATGACAAGGGTTCGGGAGAGTTGTGATGACAACTGTATTGAGCATTGGATGACCATGGTCAGGAGCATTGTGATGATAAGACCATGGATAATTGTGATGACGAGCGTCATAGGGCATTGTGATGACAAGTGTTATGGAACACTGTGATCACAAGGGTTTGGAGCATTGTGATGACAGAGGTCATGGAGCCTTTTGATTTCAATTAGCGTGGAGCATTGTGATGACAAGGGCATGAAGCAATGGGATCCCAAGTTTTATGGAGGATTGGGATGACAATGGTAAGGGAAGATTGTGAAGACAAGCGCATGGAGCATTGTGATGACAAAGTCATGTAGCATTTTGCTGATAAAGGCATGGAGCATTGTGGGGAAAATATTCATGGAGTAATGTGATGACAGGTGTCATGGGGAATTGTGGTGATAAGGGAATGGAGCACTGTGATGACAAGGTTCTGGAGCATTGTTATGAGAAGATCATTGAGCCTTGTGATGACAAATCTCATGGAGCATTCTGATGATAATGGACATGGAACACTGTGATTACAAGGTTCTTGGAGTATTGTGATGACAAGGGCATGGAGCATTGTGATGAGAAGGCCATGGAGCTTTCTGATGACATGCATCATGGACTTTGTGATGACAAGGGCATGGAGCATTGTGAGTGCAGAGTTCTTGGAGCGTTGTGATGAAAAGGGCATGGATCATTGTGATGAAAAAGGCATGGAGCCTTGTCATGACAGGCTTCAAGGAGCATACTGATGTCAAGTGTTAGGGAGCATTGTGATGACAAGTGTATTGAGCATTGTGATGACAAAGGTCATGGAGCATTGTGATGAGAAGACCATGGATAAATGTGATGAGGAGCGTTATTGGGCGTTGTGATGACAAAGGTTATGGAACATTGTGATCAGAAGCCTTTGGAGCATTCTGATGAGAGAGGTCATGGAGCATTTTGATTTCATTGTGATGACAATAGCAAGAAGCATTATGATGATGTTCATGGTGCATTGTGATGAAAGGGTCCATGGAGTATTGAGATGAAAAGGGGCATGGTGCATTGTGATGACAGGGGTCTTGGAGCATGGTGATGACATTGGCATGGAGCATTGTGATGAGAAGGCCATGGAGGATTCTGATGAGATGCGTCATGGAGCTTTGTGATGACAAGGGCATGGAGCATTGTGATGACAAGGGAATGGGGCATTGTGATGACAAGGGCCATTGAGAATTTTGATGACAAGGTCGTGAAGCACTGTGATGATGAGTGCATGGAGCATGCTATGACAAGGGTCATGGAGCATTGCGATGACAAGTGAATGGAGAATTGTGCTGACATGTGCATGTAACATTATGATGTGAAGTGTCATGGACCATTGTGATGACAAGGACGTTGAGAATTGTTATGACAATGGACATGGAGCATTGTGTTGATCAGGGCATGGAGCTCTGTGATGGCAAGACCGTGGAGCATTGTGATGTGAAGACCTTGGATAATTGTGATGACGAGTGTCTTGGAGTACTGTAATGACAAGGGACATGGAGCATTGTGAGGACAGGGGTCATTTAGCATTGTGATGACAAGTGTCATGGAGCATTCTGATGACCATCTTGTGGAGTATTGTGATGACAATGGCATGGAGCATTGTGATGGAAAGGGCATGGAGCATTGTGAAGAGAAGTCCACAGATAATGGTGAAGAGGAGCGTCATGGGGCGTTGTGATGACAAGTGTCATGGAACATTGTGATCACAAGGGTTTGAAGCATTGTGATGCCAGAGGTCATGGTGCATTTTGATTTCATTGTGATGACAATAGCATGAAGCATTATGATGATGGGGATGGTGCACTGTGATGCCAGGGGTCATGGAGGATTTTGATGACAGGGGTCTAGGAGCATCATGATGACAAGAGCATGGAGCATTGTGCTGAGAGGGCCAAGGAGCATTTTGACGACATGTTTCATGGAGCTTTGTGATGACAAGGGCATGGGGCATTGTAATGGCAGGTGTCTTGGAGCATTGAGATGCCAAGTGTCACGGAGCCTTGTGATGACAAGGCCGTGGAACATTGTGATGACCGAGGTCATGGAGCATTGCTATGACAGGGGTAATGGAGCATTGTGATAAAAAGGGCATAGAGCATTGGTCTGAGAAGTTTCATGGATTATTGTGATGATAGTGTGCATGCAGCATTGTGATGACAAGGGCATGGAACATTGTGATAAATGTGTCATGGAGGAATGTAATGACAAGGACATGGAGCATTGTGATGAGAAGGGCATGGAACATTGTGATGACAAGTGTCATGGAGTTTAGTGATGACAGGGGCATGGAGCAATGTGATGAGAGGGTTCATGGAGCAGTGTGATGACAGTGGCATGGAGCACTGTGGTGCCAAGGGTCATGGAGATATGTGATGACAAAGGTCATGAAGCATATTGAGGTCAAGGGCATGGTACATTGTGATGAGAAGGGCAGGGAGCATTATGATGACAAGGTCATGTAGCATTTTGATGACAAAGGCATGGAGCATCGTGATGACAAGTGTCATGGAGCACTGTGATGACAGGCGTCACGGTTCATTGTGATTACAGGTTTCATGGAGCATTGGGATGACAATGGTCACGGAGAATTTTGATGAGAAGCGTCCCGGATCAGTGTTTTGTCAGGGGTCATGGAGGGTTGAGATGACAGTACTCATGCAGCATTGTGAGGACAGGGGTCATGGATCATTGTGAAGATAAGGGGCATGGAGCTTTGTGATTACAGGGGTCTTGGAGCCTTGTGATGAAAAGGGCATGGATCATTGTGATGAAAAAGGCATGGAGCCATGTCATGACTGCGTTCAAGGAGCATAGTGATGACAAGGGTTCGGGAGAGTTGTGATGACAACTGTATTCAGCATTGGATGACCATGGTCAGGAGCATTGTGATGATAAGACCATGTATAATTGTGATGACGAGCGTCATAGGGCATTGTGATGACAAGTGTTATGGAACACTGTGATCACAAGGGTTTGGAGCATTGTGATGCCAGAGGTCATGGAGCCTTTTGATTTCAATTAGCGTGGAGCATTGTGATGACAAGGGCATGAATCAATGTGATCCCAAATTTTATGGAGGATTGGGATGACAATGGTAAGGTAAGATTGTGAAGACAGGCGCATGGAGCATTGTGATGACAAAGTCATGTAGCATTTTGCTGACAAAGGCATGGATCATTGTGGGCAAAATATTCATGGAGTAATGTGATGACAGGTGTCATGGGGAATTGTGGTGATAAGGGAATGGAGCACTGTGATGACAAGGTTCTGGAGCATTGTTATGAGAAGATCATTGAGCCTTGTGATGACAAATCTCATGGAGCATTCTGATGATAATGGACATGGAACACTGTGATTACAAGGTTCTTGGAGTATTGTGATGACAAGGGCATGGAGCATTGTGATGAGAAGGCCATGGAGCTTTCTGATGACATGCATCATGGACTTTGTGATGACAAGGGCATGGAGCATTGTGAGTGCAGAGTTCTTGGAGCGTTGTGATGAAAAGGGCATGGATCATTGTGATGAAAAAGGCATGGAGCCTTGTCATGACAGGCTTCAAGGAGCATACTGATGTCAAGTGTTAGGGAGCATTGTGATGACAAGTGTATTGAGCATTGTGATGACAAAGGTCATGGAGCATTGTGATGAGAAGACCATGGATAAATGTGATGAGGAGCGTTATTGGGCGTTGTGATGACAAAGGTTATGGAACATTGTGATCAGAAGCCTTTGGAGCATTCTGATGAGAGAGGTCATGGAGCATTTTGATTTCATTGTGATGACAATAGCAAGAAGCATTATGATGATGTTCATGGTGCATTGTGATGAAAGGGTCCATGGAGTATTGAGATGAAAAGGGGCATGGTGCATTGTGATGACAGGGGTCTTGGAGCATGGTGATGACATTGGCATGGAGCATTGTGATGAGAAGGCCATGGAGGATTCTGATGAGATGCGTCATGGAGCTTTGTGATGACAAGGGCATGGAGCATTGTGATGACAAGGGAATGGGGCATTGTGATGACAAGGGCCATTGAGAATTTTGATGACAAGGTCGTGGAGCACTGTGATGACGAGTGCATGGAGCATGCTATGACAAGGGTCATGGAGCATTGCGATGACAAGTGAATGGAGAATTGTGCTGACATGTGCATGTAACATTATGATGTGAAGTGTCATGGACCATTGTGATGACAAGGACGTTGAGAATTGTTATGACAATGGACATGG
Source organism: Mesoplodon densirostris (assembly GCF_025265405.1). Classification (NCBI taxonomy): domain Eukaryota; kingdom Metazoa; phylum Chordata; class Mammalia; order Artiodactyla; family Ziphiidae; genus Mesoplodon; species Mesoplodon densirostris. The sequence goes on from NC_082682.1 coordinate 8,487,132, forward strand.
AGCATTGTGTTGATCAGGGCATGGAGCTATGTGATGGCAAGACCGTGGAGCATTGTGATGTGAAGACCTTGGATAATTGTGATGACGAGTGTCTTGGAGTACTGTAATGACAAGGGGCATGGAGCATTGTGAGGACAGGGGTCATTTAGCATTGTGATGACAAGTGTCATGGAGCATTCTGATGACCATCTTGTGGAGTATTGTTATGACAATGGCATGGAGCATTGTGATGGAAAGGGCATGGAGCATTGTGAAGAGAAGTCCACAGATAATGGTGAAGAGAAGCGTCATGGGGCGTTGTGATGACAAGTGTCATGGAACATTGTGATCACAAGGGTTTGAAGCATTGTGATGCCAGAGGTCATGGTGCATTTTGATTTCATTGTGATGACAATAGCATGAAGCATTATGATGATGGGGATGGTGCACTGTGATGCCAGGGGTCATGGAGGATTTTGATGACAGGGGTCTAGGAGCATCATGATGACAAGAGCATGGAGCATTGTGCTGAGAGGGCCAAGGAGCATTTTGACGACATGTTTCATGGAGCTTTGTGATGACAAGGGCATGGGGCATTGTAATGGCAGGTGTCTTGGAGCATTGAGATGCCAAATGTCACGGAGCCTTGTGATGACAAGGCCGTGGAACATTGTGATGACCGAGGTCATGGAGCATTTCTATGACAGGGGTAATGGAGCATTGTGATAAAAAGGGCATAGAGCATTGGTCTGAGAAGTTTCATGGATTATTGTGATGATAGTGTGCATGCAGCATTGTGATGACAAGAGCATGGAACATTGTGATAAATGTGTCATGGAGGAATGTAATGACAAGGACATGGAGCATTGTGATGAGAAGGGCATGGAACATTGTGATGACAAGTGTCATGGAGTTTAGTGATGACAGGGGCATGGAGCAATGTGATGAGAGGGTTTATGGAACAGTGTGATGACAGTGGCATGGAGCACTGTGGTGCCAAGGGTCATGAAGATATGTGATGACAAAGGTCATGAAGCATATTGAGGTCAAGGGCATGGTACATTGTGATGAGAAGGGCAGGGAGCATTATGATGACAAGGTCATGTAGCATTTTGATGACAAAGGCATGGAGCATCGTGATGACAAGTGTCATGGAGCACTGTGATGACAGGCGTCATGGTTCATTGTGATTACAGGTTTCATGGAGCATTGGGATGACAATTGTCACGGAGAATTTTGATGAGAAGCGTCCCGGATCAGTGTTTTGTCAGGGGTCATGGAGGGTTGAGATGACAGTACTCATGCAGCATTGTGAGGACAGGGGTCATGGAGCATTGTGAAGATAAGGGGCATGGAGCTTTGTGATTACAGGGGTCTTGGAGCATTGTGAAGACAAGGGCATGGATCATTGTGATGAGAATGTCATGGAGTATTGTGAAGGCAGGTGTCAAGGAGCATTGTGATGACGTATGTCAGGGTCCATTGTGATGACAATGGCATGGAGCATTGTGATGACAAGGACATGGAGCATTGTGATGCCAAGGGCCATTGAGAATTTTGAAGACAATGTCATGAAGCACTGTGATGACAAGCGCATGGAGCTTGCTATGAAAAGGGTCATTGAGCATTGCGATGACAAGTGCATGGAGCATTGTGATGACACGATCATGTAACATTATGATGAGAAGTGTCATGGAACATAGTGATGAGAGGGACGAGGAGAATAGTGATGACAATGCACATGGAGCATTGGGATGACCAGGGCATGGAGCATTGTGATGGCAAGACCGTGGAGCATTGCGATGAGAAGACCATGGATAATTGTGATGACGAATGTCTAGGAGCACTGTAATGACAAGGGGCATGTAGCATTGTGATGACAAGTGTAATGGAGCATTCTGATCACCATCTTGTGGAGTATTGTGATGACAATGGCATGGAGCATTGTGATGAAAAGGGCATGGAGCATTGTGATGAAAACGGCATGGAGCCTTTTCATGACAGGTTTCAATGAGCATTCTGACGACAAGTGTCAGTGAGCATTGTGATGACAAGTTTATTGAGCATTGAGATGACAAAGGTCATGAAGCATTGTGATGACAATGGCATGGAGCATTGTGATGAGAAGTCCATGGAGCATTCTAATGACATGCGTCATGGAGTTTTGTGATGACAGGGGCATGGAGCATTGTGATTACAGGGTTCTTGGAGCCTTGTGATGAAAAGGGCATGGATCATTGTGATGAAAAAGGCATGGAGCCATGTCATGACTGCGTTCAAGGAGCATAGTGATGACAAGGGTTCGGGAGAGTTGTGATGACAACTGTATTGAGCATTGGATGACCATGGTCAGGAGCATTGTGATGATAAGACCATGGATAATTGTGATGACGAGCGTCATAGGGCATTGTGATGACAAGTGTTATGGAACACTGTGATCACAAGGGTTTGGAGCATTGTGATGACAGAGGTCATGGAGCCTTTTGATTTCAATTAGCGTGGAGCATTGTGATGACAAGGGCATGAAGCAATGGGATCCCAAGTTTTATGGAGGATTGGGATGACAATGGTAAGGGAAGATTGTGAAGACAAGCGCATGGAGCATTGTGATGACAAAGTCATGTAGCATTTTGCTGATAAAGGCATGGAGCATTGTGGGGAAAATATTCATGGAGTAATGTGATGACAGGTGTCATGGGGAATTGTGGTGATAAGGGAATGGAGCACTGTGATGACAAGGTTCTGGAGCATTGTTATGAGAAGATCATTGAGCCTTGTGATGACAAATCTCATGGAGCATTCTGATGATAATGGACATGGAACACTGTGATTACAAGGTTCTTGGAGTATTGTGATGACAAGGGCATGGAGCATTGTGATGAGAAGGCCATGGAGCTTTCTGATGACATGCATCATGGACTTTGTGATGACAAGGGCATGGAGCATTGTGATGAAAAAGGCATGGAGCCTTGTCATGACAGGCTTCAAGGAGCATACTGATGTCAAGTGTCAGGGAGCATTGTGATGACAAGTGTATTGAGCATTGTGATGACAAAGGTCATGGAGCATTGTGATGAGAAGACCATGGATAAATGTGATGAGGAGCGTTATTGGGCGTTGTGATGACAAAGGTTATGGAACATTGTGATCAGAAGCGTTTGGAGCATTCTGATGAGAGAGGTCATGGAGCATTTTGATTTCATTGTGATGACAATAGCAAGAAGCATTATGATGATGTTCATGGTGCATTGTGATGAAAGGGTCCATGGAGTATTGAGATGAAAAGGGGCATGGTGCATTGTGATGACAGGGGTCTTGGAGCATGGTGATGACATTGGCATGGAGCATTGTGATGAGAAGGCCATGGAGGATTCTGATGAGATGCGTCATGGAGCTTTGTGATGACAAGGGCATGGAGCATTGTGATGACAAGGGAATGGGGCATTGTGATGACAAGGGCCATTGAGAATTTTGATGACAAGGTCGTGAAGCACTGTGATGACGAGTGCATGGAGCATGCTATGACAAGGGTCATGGAGCATTGCGATGACAAGTGAATGGAGAATTGTGCTGACATGTGCATGTAACATTATGATGTGAAGTGTCATGGACCATTGTGATGACAAGGACGTTGAGAATTGTTATGACAATGGACATGGAGCATTGTGTTGATCAGGGCATGGAGCTCTGTGATGGCAAGACCGTGGAGCATTGTGATGTGAAGACCTTGGATAATTGTGATGACGAGTGTCTTGGAGTACTGTAATGACAAGGGGCATGGAGCATTGTGAGGACAGGGGTCATTTAGCATTGTGATGACAAGTGTCATGGAGCATTCTGATGACCATCTTGTGGAGTATTGTGATGACAATGGCATGGAGCATTGTGATGGAAAGGGCATGGAGCATTGTGAAGAGAAGTCCACAGATAATGGTGAAGAGGAGCGTCATGGGGCGTTGTGATGACAAGTGTCATGGAACATTGTGATCACAAGGGTTTGAAGCATTGTGATGCCAGAGGTCAGGGTGCATTTTGATTTCATTGTGATGACAATAGCATGAAGCATTATGATGATGGGGATGGTGCACTGTGATGCCAGGGGTCATGGAGGATTTTGATGACAGGGGTCTAGGAGCATCATGATGACAAGAGCATGGAGCATTGTGCTGAGAGGGCCAAGGAGCATTTTGACGACATGTTTCATGGAGCTTTGTGATGACAAGGGCATGGGGCATTGTAATGGCAGGTGTCTTGGAGCATTGAGATGCCAAGTGTCACGGAGCCTTGTGATGACAAGGCCGTGGAACATTGTGATGACCGAGGTCATGGAGCATTGCTATGACAGGGGTAATGGAGCATTGTGATAAAAAGGGCATAGAGCATTGGTCTGAGAAGTTTCATGGATTATTGTGATGATAGTGTGCATGCAGCATTGTGATGACAAGGGCATGGAACATTGTGATAAATGTGTCATGGAGGAATGTAATGACAAGGACATGGAGCATTGTGATGAGAAGGGCATGGAACATTGTGATGACAAGTGTCATGGAGTTTAGTGATGACAGGGGCATGGAGCAATGTGATGAGAGGGTTCATGGAGCAGTGTGATGACAGTGGCATGGAGCACTGTGGTGCCAAGGGTCATGGAGATATGTGATGACAAAGGTCATGAAGCATATTGAGGTCAAGGGCATGGTACATTGTGATGAGAAGGGCAGGGAGCATTATGATGACAAGGTCATGTAGCATTTTGATGACAAAGGCATGGAGCATCGTGATGACAAGTGTCATGGAGCACTGTGATGACAGGCGTCACGGTTCATTGTGATTACAGGTTTCATGGAGCATTGGGATGACAATGGTCACGGAGAATTTTGATGAGAAGCGTCCCGGATCAGTGTTTTGTCAGGGGTCATGGAGGGTTGAGATGACAGTACTCATGCAGCATTGTGAGGACAGGGGTCATGGAGCATTGTGAAGATAAGGGGCATGGAGCTTTGTGATTACAGGGGTCTTGGAGCCTTGTGATGAAAAGGGCATGGATCATTGTGATGAAAAAGGCATGGAGCCATGTCATGACTGCGTTCAAGGAGCATAGTGATGACAAGGGTTCGGGAGAGTTGTGATGACAACTGTATTGAGCATTGGATGACCATGGTCAGGAGCATTGTGATGATAAGACCATGGATAATTGTGATGACGAGCGTCATAGGGCATTGTGATGACAAGTGTTATGGAACACTGTGATCACAAGGGTTTGGAGCATTGTGATGCCAGAGGTCATGGAGCCTTTTGATTTCAATTAGCGTGGAGCATTGTGATGACAAGGGCATGAATCAATGTGATCCCAAGTTTTATGGAGGATTGGGATGACAATGGTAAGGTAAGATTGTGAAGACAGGCGCATGGAGCATTGTGATTACAAAGTCATGTAGCATTTTGCTGACAAAGGCATGGATCATTGTGGGCAAAATATTCATGGAGTAATGTGATGACAGGTGTCATGGGGAATTGTGGTGATAAGGGAATGGAGCACTGTGATGACAAGGTTCTGGAGCATTGTTATGAGAAGATCATTGAGCCTTGAGATGACAAATCTCATGGAGCATTCTGATGATAATGGACATGGAACACTGTGATTACAAGGTTCTTGGAGTATTGTGATGACAAGGGCATGGAGCATTGTGATGAGAAGGCCATGGAGCTTTCTGATGACATGCATCATGGACTTTGTGATGACAAGGGCATGGAGCATTGTGAGTGCAGAGTTCTTGGAGCGTTGTGATGAAAAGGGCATGGATCATTGTGATGAAAAAGGCATGGAGCCTTGTCATGACAGGCTTCAAGGAGCATACTGATGTCAAGTGTCAGGGAGCATTGTGATGACAAGTGTATTGAGCATTGTGATGACAAAGGTCATGGAGCATTGTGATGAGAAGACCATGGATAAATGTGATGAGGAGCGTTATTGGGCGTTGTGATGACAAAGGTTATGGAACATTGTGATCAGAAGCGTTTGGAGCATTCTGATGAGAGAGGTCATGGAGCATTTTGATTTCATTGTGATGACAATAGCAAGAAGCATTATGATGATGTTCATGGTGCATTGTGATGAAAGGGTCCATGGAGTATTGAGATGAAAAGGGGCATGGTGCATTGTGATGACAGGGGTCTTGGAGCATGGTGATGACATTGGCATGGAGCATTGTGATGAGAAGGCCATGGAGGATTCTGATGAGATGCGTCATGGAGCTTTGTGATGACAAGGGCATGGAGCATTGTGATGACAAGGGAATGGGGCATTGTGATGACAAGGGCCATTGAGAATTTTGATGACAAGGTCGTGAAGCACTGTGATGACGAGTGCATGGAGCATGCTATGACAAGGGTCATGGAGCATTGCGATGACAAGTGAATGGAGAATTGTGCTGACATGTGCATGTAACATTATGATGTGAAGTGTCATGGACCATTGTGATGACAAGGACGTTGAGAATTGTTATGACAATGGACATGGAGCATTGTGTTGATCAGGGCATGGAGCTATGTGATGGCAAGACCGTGGAGCATTGTGATGTGAAGACCTTGGATAATTGTGATGACGAGTGTCTTGGAGTACTGTAATGACAAGGGGCATGGAGCATTGTGAGGACAGGGGTCATTTAGCATTGTGATGACAAGTGTCATGGAGCATTCTGATGACCATCTTGTGGAGTATTGTGATGACAATGGCATGGAGCATTGTGATGGAAAGGGCATGGAGCATTGTGAAGAGAAGTCCACAGATAATGGTGAAGAGAAGCGTCATGGGGCGTTGTGATGACAAGTGTCATGGAACATTGTGATCACAAGGGTTTGAAGCATTGTGATGCCAGAGGTCATGGTGCATTTTGATTTCATTGTGATGACAATAGCATGAAGCATTATGATGATGGGGATGGTGCACTGTGATGCCAGGGGTCATGGAGGATTTTGATGACAGGGGTCTAGGAGCATCATGATGACAAGAGCATGGAGCATTGTGCTGAGAGGGCCAAGGAGCATTTTGACGACATGTTTCATGGAGCTTTGTGATGACAAGGGCATGGGGCATTGTAATGGCAGGTGTCTTGGAGCATTGAGATGACAAATGTCACGGAGCCTTGTGATGACAAGGCCGTGGAACATTGTGATGACCGAGGTCATGGAGCATTTCTATGACAGGGGTAATGGAGCATTGTGATAAAAAGGGCATAGAGCATTGGTCTGAGAAGTTTCATGGATTATTGTGATGATAGTGTGCATGCAGCATTGTGATGACAAGGGCATGGAACATTGTGATAAATGTGTCATGGAGGAATGTAATGACAAGGACATGGAGCATTGTGATGAGAAGGGCATGGAACATTGTGATGACAAGTGTCATGGAGTTTAGTGATGACAGGGGCATGGAGCAATGTGATGAGAGGGTTCATGGAACAGTGTGATGACAGTGGCATGGAGCACTGTGGTGCCAAGGGTCATGAAGATATGTGATGACAAAGGTCATGAAGCATATTGAGGTCAAGGGCATGGTACATTGTGATGAGAAGGGCAGGGAGCATTATGATGACAAGGTCATGTAGCATTTTGATGACAAAGGCATGGAGCATCGTGATGACAAGTGTCATGGAGCACTGTGATGACAGGCGTCACGGTTCATTGTGATTACAGGTTTCATGGAGCATTGGGATGACAATGGTCACGGAGAATTTTGATGAGAAGCGTCCCGGATCAGTGTTTTGTCAGGGGTCATGGAGGGTTGAGATGACAGTACTCATGCAGCATTGTGAGGACAGGGGTCATGGAGCATTGTGAAGATAAGGGGCATGGAGCTTTGTGATTACAGGGGTCTTGGAGCATTGTGAAGACAAGGGCATGGATCATTGTGATGAGAATGTCATGGAGTATTGTGAAGGCAGGTGTCAAGGAGCATTGTGATGACGTATGTCAGGGTCCATTGTGATGACAATGGCATGGAGCATTGTGATGACAAGGACATGGAGCATTGTGATGCCAAGGGCCATTGAGAATTTTGAAGACAATGTCATGAAGCACTGTGATGACAAGCGCATGGAGCTTGCTATGAAAAGGGTCATTGAGCATTGCGATGACAAGTGCATGGAGCATTGTGATGACACGATCATGTAACATTATGATGAGAAGTGTCATGGAACATAGTGATGAGAGGGACGAGGAGAATTGTGATGACAATGCACATGGAGCATTGGGATGACCAGGGCATGGAGCATTGTGATGGCAAGACCGTGGAGCATTGCGATGAGAAGACCATGGATAATTGTGATGACGAATGTCTAGGAGCACTGTAATGACAAGGGGCATGTAGCATTGTGATGACAAGTGTAATGGAGCATTCTGATCACCATCTTGTGGAGTATTGTGATGACAATGGCATGGAGCATTGTGATGAAAAGGGCATGGAGCATTGTGATGAAAACGGCATGGAGCCTTTTCATGACAGGTTTCAATGAGCATTCTGACGACAAGTGTCAGTGAGCATTGTGATGACAAGTTTATTGAGCATTGAGATGACAAAGGTCATGAAGCATTGTGATGACAATGGCATGGAGCATTGTGATGAGAAGTCCATGGAGCATTCTAATGACATGCGTCATGGAGTTTTGTGATGACAGGGGCATGGAGCATTGTGATTACAGGGTTCTTGGAGCCTTGTGATGAAAAGGGCATGGATCATTGTGATGAAAAAGGCATGGAGCCATGTCATGACTGCGTTCAAGGAGCATAGTGATGACAAGGGTTCGGGAGAGTTGTGATGACAACTGTATTGAGCATTGGATGACCATGGTCAGGAGCATTGTGATGATAAGACCATGGATAATTGTGATGACGAGCGTCATAGGGCATTGTGATGACAAGTGTTATGGAACACTGTGATCACAAGGGTTTGGAGCATTGTGATGCCAGAGGTCATGGAGCCTTTTGATTTCAATTAGCGTGGAGCATTGTGATGACAAGGGCATGAAGCAATGGGATCCCAAGTTTTATGGAGGATTGGGATGACAATGGTAAGGGAAGATTGTGAAGACAAGCGCATGGAGCATTGTGATGACAAAGTCATGTAGCATTTTGCTGATAAAGGCATGGAGCATTGTGGGGAAAATATTCATGGAGTAATGTGATGACAGGTGTCATGGGGAATTGTGGTGATAAGGGAATGGAGCACTGTGATGACAAGGTTCTGGAGCATTGTTATGAGAAGATCATTGAGCCTTGTGATGACAAATCTCATGGAGCATTCTGATGATAATGGACATGGAACACTGTGATTACAAGGTTCTTGGAGTATTGTGATGACAAGGGCATGGAGCATTGTGATGAGAAGGCCATGGAGCTTTCTGATGACATGCATCATGGACTTTGTGATGACAAGGGCATGGAGCATTGTGATGAAAAAGGCATGGAGCCTTGTCATGACAGGCTTCAAGGAGCATACTGATGTCAAGTGTCAGGGAGCATTGTGATGACAAGTGTATTGAGCATTGTGATGACAAAGGTCATGGAGCATTGTGATGAGAAGACCATGGATAAATGTGATGAGGAGCGTTATTGGGCGTTGTGATGACAAAGGTTATGGAACATTGTGATCAGAAGCGTTTGGAGCATTCTGATGAGAGAGGTCATGGAGCATTTTGATTTCATTGTGATGACAATAGCAAGAAGCATTATGATGATGTTCATGGTGCATTGTGATGAAAGGGTCCATGGAGTATTGAGATGAAAAGGGGCATGGTGCATTGTGATGACAGGGGTCTTGGAGCATGGTGATGACATTGGCATGGAGCATTGTGATGAGAAGGCCATGGAGGATTCTGATGAGATGCGTCATGGAGCTTTGTGATGACAAGGGCATGGAGCATTGTGATGACAAGGGAATGGGGCATTGTGATGACAAGGGCCATTGAGAATTTTGATGACAAGGTCGTGAAGCACTGTGATGACGAGTGCATGGAGCATGCTATGACAAGGGTCATGGAGCATTGCGATGACAAGTGAATGGAGAATTGTGCTGACATGTGCATGTAACATTATGATGTGAAGTGTCATGGACCATTGTGATGACAAGGACGTTGAGAATTGTTATGACAATGGACATGGAGCATTGTGTTGATCAGGGCATGGAGCTCTGTGATGGCAAGACCGTGGAGCATTGTGATGTGAAGACCTTGGATAATTGTGATGACGAGTGTCTTGGAGTACTGTAATGACAAGGGGCATGGAGCATTGTGAGGACAGGGGTCATTTAGCATTGTGATGACAAGTGTCATGGAGCATTCTGATGACCATCTTGTGGAGTATTGTGATGACAATGGCATGGAGCATTGTGATGGAAAGGGCATGGAGCATTGTGAAGAGAAGTCCACAGATAATGGTGAAGAGGAGCGTCATGGGGCGTTGTGATGACAAGTGTCATGGAACATTGTGATCACAAGGGTTTGAAGCATTGTGATGCCAGAGGTCATGGTGCATTTTGATTTCATTGTGATGACAATAGCATGAAGCATTATGATGATGGGGATGGTGCACTGTGATGCCAGGGGTCATGGAGGATTTTGATGACAGGGGTCTAGGAGCATCATGATGACAAGAGCATGGAGCATTGTCCTGAGAGCGCCAAGGAGCATTTTGACGACATGTTTCATGGAGCTTTGTGATGACAAGGGCATGGGGCATTGTAATGGCAGGTGTCTTGGAGCATTGAGATGCCAAGTGTCACGGAGCCTTGTGATGACAAGGCCGTGGAACATTGTGATGACCGAGGTCATGGAGCATTGCTATGACAGGGGTAATGGAGCATTGTGATAAAAAGGGCATAGAGCATTGGTCTGAGAAGTTTCATGGATTATTGTGATGATAGTGTGCATGCAGCATTGTGATGACAAGGGCATGGAACATTGTGATAAATGGGTCATGGAGGAATGTAATGACAAGGGCATGGAGCATTGTGATGAGAAGGGCATGGAACATTGTGATGACAAGTGTCATGGAGTTTAGTGATGACAGGGGCATGGAGCAATGTGATGAGAGGGTTCATGGAGCAGTGTGATGACAGTGGCATGGAGCACTGTGGTGCCAAGGGTCATCGAGATATGTGATGACAAAGGTCATGAAGCATATTGAGGTCAAGGGCATGGTACATTGTGATGAGAAGGGCAGGGAGCATTATAATGACAAGGTCATGTAGCATTTTGATGACAAAGGCATGGAGCATCGTGATGACAAGTGTCATGGAGCACTGTGATGACAGGCATCACGGTTCATTGTGATTACAGGTTTCATGGAGCATTGGGATGACAATGGTCACGGAGAATTTTGATGAGAAGCGTCCCGGATCAGTGTTTTGTCAGGGGTCATGGAGGGTTGAGATGACAGTACTCATGCAGCATTGTGAGGACAGGGGTCATGGAGCATTGTGAAGATAAGGGGCATGGAGCTTTGTGATTACAGGGGTCTTGGAGCATTGTGAAGACAAGGGCATGGATCATTGTGATGAGAATGTCATGGAGTATTGTGAAGGCAGGTGTCAAGGAGCATTGTGATGACGTATGTCAGGGTCCATTGTGATGACAATGGCATGGAGCATTGTGATGACAAGGACATGGAGCATTGTGATGCCAAGGGCCATTGAGAATTTTGAAGACAATGTCGTGAAGCACTGTGATGACAAGCGCATGGAGCTTGCTATGAAAAGGGTCATTGAGCATTGCGATGACAAGTGCATGGAGCATTGTGATGACACGATCATGTAACATTATGATGAGAAGTGTCATGGAACATAGTGATGAGAGGGACGAGGAGAATTGTGATGACAATGCACATGGAGCATTGGGATGACCAGGGCATGGAGCATTGTGATGGCAAGACCGTGGAGCATTGCGATGAGAAGACCATGGATAATTGTGATGACGAATGTCTAGGAGCACTGTAATGACAAGGGGCATGTAGCATTGTGATGACAAGTGTAATGGAGCATTCTGATCACCATCTTGTGGAGTATTGTGATGACAATGGCATGGAGCATTGTGATGAAAAGGGCATGGAGCATTGTGATGATAACGGCATGGAGCCTTTTCATGACAGGTTTCAATGAGCATTCTGACGACAAGTGTCAGTGAGCATTGTGATGACAAGTTTATTGAGCATTGAGATGACAAAGGTCATGAAGCATTGTGATGACAATGGCATGGAGCATTGTGATGAGAAGTCCATGGAGCATTCTAATGACATGCGTCATGGAGTTTTGTGATGACAGGGGCATGGAGCATTGTGATTACAGGGTTCTTGGAGCCTTGTGATGAAAAGGGCATGGATCATTGTGATGAAAAAGGCATGGAGCCATGTCATGACTGCGTTCAAGGAGCATAGTGATGACAAGGGTTCGGGAGAGTTGTGATGACAACTGTATTGAGCATTGGATGACCATGGTCAGGAGCATTGTGATGATAAGACCATGGATAATTGTGATGACGAGCGTCATAGGGCATTGTGATGACAAGTGTTATGGAACACTGTGATCACAAGGGTTTGGAGCATTGTGATGCCAGAGGTCATGGAGCCTTTTGATTTCAATTAGCGTGGAGCATTGTGATGACAAGGGCATGAAGCAATGGGATCCCAAGTTTTATGGAGGATTGGGATGACAATGGTAAGGGAAGATTGTGAAGACAAGCGCATGGAGCATTGTGATGACAAAGTCATGTAGCATTTTGCTGATAAAGGCATGGAGCATTGTGGGGAAAATATTCATGGAGTAATGTGATGACAGGTGTCATGGGGAATTGTGGTGATAAGGGAATGGAGCACTGTGATGACAAGGTTCTGGAGCATTGTTATGAGAAGATCATTGAGCCTTGTGATGACAAATCTCATGGAGCATTCTGATGATAATGGACATGGAACACTGTGATTACAAGGTTCTTGGAGTATTGTGATGACAAGGGCATGGAGCATTGTGATGAGAAGGCCATGGAGCTTTCTGATGACATGCATCATGGACTTTGTGATGACAAGGGCATGGAGCATTGTGATGAAAAAGGCATGGAGCCTTGTCATGACAGGCTTCAAGGAGCATACTGATGTCAAGTGTCAGGGAGCATTGTGATGACAAGTGTATTGAGCATTGTGATGACAAAGGTCATGGAGCATTGTGATGAGAAGACCATGGATAAATGTGATGAGGAGCGTTATTGGGCGTTGTGATGACAAAGGTTATGGAACATTGTGATCAGAAGCGTTTGGAGCATTCTGATGAGAGAGGTCATGGAGCATTTTGATTTCATTGTGATGACAATAGCAAGAAGCATTATGATGATGTTCATGGTGCATTGTGATGAAAGGGTCCATGGAGTATTGAGATGAAAAGGGGCATGGTGCATTGTGATGACAGGGGTCTTGGAGCATGGTGATGACATTGGCATGGAGCATTGTGATGAGAAGGCCATGGAGGATTCTGATGAGATGCGTCATGGAGCTTTGTGATGACAAGGGCATGGAGCATTGTGATGACAAGGGAATGGGGCATTGTGATGACAAGGGCCATTGAGAATTTTGATGACAAGGTCGTGAAGCACTGTGATGACGAGTGCATGGAGCATGCTATGACAAGGGTCATGGAGCATTGCGATGACAAGTGAATGGAGAATTGTGCTGACATGTGCATGTAACATTATGATGTGAAGTGTCATGGACCATTGTGATGACAAGGACGTTGAGAATTGTTATGACAATGGACATGGAGCATTGTGTTGATCAGGGCATGGAGCTCTGTGATGGCAAGACCGTGGAGCATTGTGATGTGAAGACCTTGGATAATTGTGATGACGAGTGTCTTGGAGTACTGTAATGACAAGGGGCATGGAGCATTGTGAGGACAGGGGTCATTTAGCATTGTGATGACAAGTGTCATGGAGCATTCTGATGACCATCTTGTGGAGTATTGTGATGACAATGGCATGGAGCATTGTGATGGAAAAGGCATGGAGCATTGTGAAGAGAAGTCCACAGATAATGGTGAAGAGGAGCGTCATGGGGCGTTGTGATGACAAGTGTCATGGAACATTGTGATCACAAGGGTTTGAAGCATTGTGATGCCAGAGGTCATGGTGCATTTTGATTTCATTGTGATGACAATAGCATGAAGCATTATGATGATGGGGATGGTGCACTGTGATGCCAGGGGTCATGGAGGATTTTGATGACAGGGGTCTAGGAGCATCATGATGACAAGAGCATGGAGCATTGTCCTGAGAGCGCCAAGGAGCATTTTGACGACATGTTTCATGGAGCTTTGTGATGACAAGGGCATGGGGCATTGTAATGGCAGGTGTCTTGGAGCATTGAGATGCCAAGTGTCACGGAGCCTTGTGATGACAAGGCCGTGGAACATTGTGATGACCGAGGTCATGGAGCATTGCTATGACAGGGGTAATGGAGCATTGTGATAAAAAGGGCATAGAGCATTGGTCTGAGAAGTTTCATGGATTATTGTGATGATAGTGTGCATGCAGCATTGTGATGACAAGGGCATGGAACATTGTGATAAATGGGTCATGGAGGAATGTAATGACAAGGACATGGAGCATTGTGATGAGAAGGGCATGGAACATTGTGATGACAAGTGTCATGGAGTTTTGTGATGACAGGGGCATGGAGCAATGTGATGAGAGGGTTCATGGAGCAGTGTGATGACAGTGGCATGGAGCACTGTGGTGCCAAGGGTCATGGAGATATGTGATGACAAATGTCTTGAAGCATATTGAGGTCAAGGGCATGGTACATTGTGATGAGAAGGGCAGGGAGCATTATGATGACAAGGTCATGTAGCATTTTGATGACAAAGGCATGGAGCATCGTGATGACAAGTGTCATGGAGCACTGTGATGACAGGCGTCACGGTTCATTGTGATTACAGGTTTCATGGAGCATTGGGATGACAATGGTCACGGAGAATTTTGATGAGAAGCGTCCCGGATCAGTGTTTTGTCAGGGGTCATGGAGGGTTGAGATGACAGTACTCATGCAGCATTGTGAGGACAGGGGTCATGGAGCATTGTGAAGATAAGGGGCATGGAGCTTTGTGATTACAGGGGTCTTGGAGCATTGTGAAGACAAGGGCATGGATCATTGTGATGAGAATGTCATGGAGTATTGTGAAGGCAGGTGTCAAGGAGCATTGTGATGACGTATTTCAGGGTCCATTGTGATGACAATGGCATGGAGCATTGTGATGACAAGGACATGGAGCATTGTGATGCCAAGGGCCATTGAGAATTTTGAAGACAATGTCGTGAAGCACTGTGATGACAAGCGCATGGAGCTTGCTATGAAAAGGGTCATTGAGCATTGCGATGACAAGTGCATGGAGCATTGTGATGACACGATCATGTAACATTATGATGAGAAGTGTCATGGAACATAGTGATGAGAGGGACGAGGAGAATTGTGATGACAATGCACATGGAGCATTGGGATGACCAGGGCATGGAGCATTGTGATGGCAAGACCGTGGAGCATTGCGATGAGAAGACCATGGATAATTGTGATGACGAATGTCTAGGAGCACTGTAATGACAAGGGGCATGTAGCATTGTGATGACAAGTGTAATGGAGCATTCTGATCACCATCTTGTGGAGTATTGTGATGACAATGGCATGGAGCATTGTGATGAAAAGGGCATGGAGCATTGTGATGATAACGGCATGGAGCCTTTTCATGACAGGTTTCAATGAGCATTCTGACGACAAGTGTCAGTGAGCATTGTGATGACAAGTTTATTGAGCATTGAGATGACAAAGGTCATGAAGCATTGTGATGACAATGGCATGGAGCATTGTGATGAGAAGTCCATGGAGCATTCTAATGACATGCGTCATGGAGTTTTGTGATGACAGGGGCATGGAGCATTGTGATTACAGGGTTCTTGGAGCCTTGTGATGAAAAGGGCATGGATCATTGTGATGAAAAAGGCATGGAGCCATGTCATGACTGCGTTCAAGGAGCATAGTGATGACAAGGGTTCGGGAGAGTTGTGATGACAACTGTATTGAGCATTGGATGACCATGGTCAGGAGCATTGTGATGATAAGACCATGGATAATTGTGATGACGAGCGTCATAGGGCATTGTGATGACAAGTGTTATGGAACACTGTGATCACAAGGGTTTGGAGCATTGTGATGCCAGAGGTCATGGAGCCTTTTGATTTCAATTAGCGTGGAGCATTGTGATGACAAGGGCATGAAGCAATGGGATCCCAAGTTTTATGGAGGATTGGGATGACAATGGTAAGGGAAGATTGTGAAGACAAGCGCATGGAGCATTGTGATGACAAAGTCATGTAGCATTTTGCTGATAAAGGCATGGAGCATTGTGGGGAAAATATTCATGGAGTAATGTGATGACAGGTGTCATGGGGAATAGTGGTGATAAGGGAATGGAGCACTGTGATGACAAGGTTCTGGAGCATTGTTATGAGAAGATCATTGAGCCTTGTGATGACAAATCTCATGGAGCATTCTGATGATAATGGACATGGAACACTGTGATTACAAGGTTCTTGGAGTATTGTGATGACAAGGGCATGGAGCATTGTGATGAGAAGGCCATGGAGCTTTCTGATGACATGCATCATGGACTTTGTGATGACAAGGGCATGGAGCATTGTGATGAAAAAGGCATGGAGCCTTGTCATGACAGGCTTCAAGGAGCATACTGATGTCAAGTGTCAGGGAGCATTGTGATGACAAGTGTATTGAGCATTGTGATGACAAAGGTCATGGAGCATTGTGATGAGAAGACCATGGATAAATGTGATGAGGAGCGTTATTGGGCGTTGTGATGACAAAGGTTATGGAACATTGTGATCAGAAGCGTTTGGAGCATTCTGATGAGAGAGGTCATGGAGCATTTTGATTTCATTGTGATGACAATAGCAAGAAGCATTATGATGATGTTCATGGTGCATTGTGATGAAAGGGTCCATGGAGTATTGAGATGAAAAGGGGCATGGTGCATTGTGATGACAGGGGTCTTGGAGCATGGTGATGACATTGGCATGGAGCATTGTGATGAGAAGGCCATGGAGGATTCTGATGAGATGCGTCATGGAGCTTTGTGATGACAAGGGCATGGAGCATTGTGATGACAAGGGAATGGGGCATTGTGATGACAAGGGCCATTGAGAATTTTGATGACAAGGTCGTGAAGCACTGTGATGACGAGTGCATGGAGCATGCTATGACAAGGGTCATGGAGCATTGCGATGACAAGTGAATGGAGAATTGTGCTGACATGTGCATGTAACATTATGATGTGAAGTGTCCTGGACCATTGTGATGACAAGGACGTTGAGAATTGTTATGACAATGGACATGGAGCATTGTGTTGATCAGGGCATGGAGCTCTGTGATGGCAAGACCGTGGAGCATTGTGATGTGAAGACCTTGGATAATTGTGATGACGAGTGTCTTGGAGTACTGTAATGACAAGGGGCATGGAGCATTGTGAGGACAGGGGTCATTTAGCATTGTGATGACAAGTGTCATGGAGCATTCTGATGACCATCTTGTGGAGTATTGTGATGACAATGGCATGGAGCATTGTGATGGAAAGGGCATGGAGCATTGTGAAGAGAAGTCCACAGATAATGGTGAAGAGGAGCGTCATGGGGCGTTGTGATGACAAGTGTCATGGAACATTGTGATCACAAGGGTTTGAAGCATTGTGATGCCAGAGGTCATGGTGCATTTTGATATCATTGTGATGACAATAGCATGAAGCATTATGATGATGGGGATGGTGCACTGTGATGCCAGGGGTCATGGAGGATTTTGATGACAGGGGTCTAGGAGCATCATGATGACAAGAGCATGGAGCATTGTGCTGAGAGGGCCAAGGATCATTTTGACGACATGTTTCATGGAGCTTTGTGATGACAAGGGCATGGGGCATTGTAATGGCAGGTGTCTTGGAGCATTGAGATGCCAAGTGTCACGGAGCCTTGTGATGACAAGGCCGTGGAACATTGTGATGACCGAGGTCATGGAGCATTGCTATGACAGGGGTAATGGAGCATTGTGATAAAAAGGGCATAGAGCATTGGTCTGAGAAGTTTCATGGATTATTGTGATGATAGTGTGCATGCAGCATTGTGATGACAAGGGCATGGAACATTGTGATAAATGGGTCATGGAGGAATGTAATGACAAGGACATGGAGCATTGTGATGAGAAGGGCATGGAACATTGTGATGACAAGTGTCATGGAGTTTAGTGATGACAGGGGCATGGAGCAATGTGATGAGAGGGTTCATGGAGCAGTGTGATGACAGTGGCATGGAGCACTGTGGTGCCAAGGGTCATGGAGATATGTGATGACAAAGGTCATGAAGCATATTGAGGTCAAGGGCATGGTACATTGTGAAGAGAAGGGCAGGGAGCATTATGATGACAAGGTCATGTAGCATTTTGATGACAAAGGCATGGAGCATCGTGATGACAAGTGTCATGGAGCACTGTGATGACAGGCGTCACGGTTCATTGTGATTACAGGTTTCATGGAGAATTGGGATGACAATGGTCACGGAGAATTTTGATGAGAAGCGTCCCGGATCAGTGTTTTGTCAGGGGTCATGGAGGGTTGAGATGACAGTACTCATGCAGCATTGTGAGGACAGGGGTCATGGAGCATTGTGAAGATAAGGGGCATAGAGCTTTGTGATTACAGGGGTCTTGGAGCATTGTGAAGACAAGGGCATGGATCATTGTGATGAGAATGTCATGGAGTATTGTGAAGGCAGGTGTCAAGGAGCATTGTGATGACGTATGTCAGGGTCCATTGTGATGACAATGGCATGGAGCATTGTGATGACAAGGACATGGAGCATTGTGATGCCAAGGGCCATTGAGAATTTTGAAGACAATGTCGTGAAGCACTGTGATGACAAGCGCATGGAGCTTGCTATGAAAAGGGTCATTGAGCATTGTGATGACAAGTGCATGGAGCATTGTGATGACACGATCATGTAACATTATGACGAGAAGTGTCATGGAACATAGTGATGACAGGGACGAGGAGAATTGTGATGACAATGCACATGGAGCATTGGGATGACCAGGGCATGGAGCATTGTGATGGCAAGACCGTGGAGCATTGCGATGAGAAGACCATGGATAATTGTGATGACGAATGTCTAGGAGCACTGTAATGACAAGGGGCATGTAACATTGTGATGACAAGTGTAATGGAGCATTCTGATCACCATCTTGTGGAGTATTGTGATGACAATGGCATGGAGCATTGTGATGAAAAGGGCATGGAGCATTGTGATGAAAACGGCATGGAGCCTTTTCATGACAGGTTTCAATGAGCATTCTGACGACAAGTGTCAGTGAGCATTGTGATGACAAGTTTATTGAGCATTGAGATGACAAAGGTCATGAAGCATTGTGATGACAATGGCATGGAGCATTGTGATGAGAAGTCCATGGAGCATTCTAATGACATGTGTCATGGAGTTTTGTGATGACAGGGGCATGGAGCATTGTGATTACAGGGTTCTTGGAGCCTTGTGATGAAAAGGGCATGGATCATTGTGATGAAAAAGGCATGGAGCCATGTCATGACTGCGTTCAAGGAGCATAGTGATGACAAGGGTTCGGGAGAGTTGTGATGACAAATGTATTGAGCATTGGATGACCATGGTCAGGAGCATTGTGATCAAAAGACCATGGATAATTGTGATGATGAGCGTCATAGGGCATTGTGATGACAAGAGTTATGGAACACTGTGATCACAAGGGTTTGGAGCATTGTGATGACAGAGGTCATGGAGCCTTTTGATTTCAATTAGCGTGGAGCATTTTGATGACAAGGGCATGAAGCAATGGGATCCCAAGTTTTATGGAGGATTGGGATGACAATGGTAAGGGAAGATTGTGAAGACAAGCGCATGGAGCATTGTGATGACAAAGTCATGTAGCATTTTGCTGACAAAGGCATGGATCATTGTGGGCAATATATTCATGGAGTAATGTGATGACAGGTGTCATGGGGCATTGTGGTGATAAGGGAATGGAGCACTGTGATGACAAGGTTCTGGAGCATTGTTATGAGAAGATCATTGAGCCTTGTGATGACAAATCTCATGGAGCATTCTGATGATAATGGACATGGAACACTGTGATTACAAGGTTCTTGGAGTATTGTGATGACAAGGGCATGGAGCATTGTGATGAGAAGGCCATGAAGCTTTCTGATGACATGCATCATAGACTTTGTGATGACAAGGGCATGGAGCATTGTGATGAAAAAGGCATGGAGCCTTGTCATGACAGGCTTCAAGGAGCATACTGATGTCAAGTGTCAGGGAGCATTGTGATGACAAGTGTATTGAGCATTGTGATGACAAAGGTCATGGAGCATTGTGATGAGAAGACCATGGATAATTGTGATGACGAGCGTCATGGGCGTTGTGATGACAAGTGTTATGGAACATTGTGATCACAAGCGTTTGGAGCATTCTGATGAGAGAGGTCATGGAGCATTTTGATTTCATTGTGATGACAATAGCAAGAAGCATTATGATGATGTTCATGGTGCATTGTGATGAAAGGGTCCATGGAGTATTGAGATGAAAAGGGGCATGGAGCATTGTGATTACAGGGGTCTTGGAGCATGGTGATGGCATGGGCATGGAGCATTGTGATGAGAAAGCCATGGAGGATTCTGATGACATGCGTCAGGGAGCTTTGTGATGACAAGGGCATGGAACATTGTGATGACAAGGGAATGGAGCATTGTGATGACAAGGGCCATTGAGAATTTTGATGACAAGGTCGTGAAGCACTGTGATGACAAGTGCATGGAGCTTGCTCTGACAAGGCTCATGGAGCATTGTGATAACAAGTGAATGGAGAATTGTGCTGACATGTGCATGTAACATGATGTGAAGTGTCATGGACCATTGTGATGACAAGGACGTTGAGAATTGTTATGACAATGGACATGGAGCATTGAGATGATCAGGGCATGGAACATTGTGATACATGGGTCATGGAGGAATGTAATGACAAGGGCATAGAGCATTGTGATGAGAAGGGCATGGAACATTGTGATGACAAGCGTCATGGAGCTTTGTGATGACAGGGGCATGGAGCAATATGATGAGAGGGTTCATGGAGCAGTGTGATGACAGTGGCATGGAGCACTGTGGTGCAAAGGGTCATGGAGATTTGTGATGACAAAAGTCATGAAGCATATTGAGGTCAAGGGCATGGTACATTGTGATGATAATGGCAGGGAGCATTATGATGACAAGGTCATGTAGCATTTTGATGACAAAGGCATGGAGCATCGTGATGACAAGTGTCATGGAGCACTGTGATGACAGGCGTCACGGTTCATTGTGATTAAAGGTTTCATGGAGCATTGGGATGAAAATGGTCATGGAGAATTTTGATGAGAAGCCTCCCGGATCATTGTTTTGTCAGGGGTCATGGAGGGTTGAGATGACAGTACTCATGCATCATTGTGGGGACAGGGGTCATGGAGCATTGTGAAGATAAGGGGCATGGAGCTTTGTGATTACAGGGGTCTTGGAGCATTGTGAAGACAAGGGCATGGATCATTGTGATGAGAATGTCATGGAGTATTGTGAAGGCAGGTGTCAAGGAGCATTGTGATGACGTATGTCAGGGTCCATTGTGATGACAATGGCATGGAGCATTATGATGACAAGGACAGGGAGCATTGTGATGCCAAGGGCCATTGAGAATTTTGAAGACAATGTCGTGAAGCACTGTGATGACAAGCGCATGGAGCTTGCTATGAAAAGGGTCATTGAGCATTGCGATGACAAGTGCATGGAGAATTGTGATGACACGATCATGTAACATTATGATGAGAAGTGTCATGGAACATAGTGATGACAGGGACGAGGAGAATTGTGATGACAATGCACATGGAGCATTGGGATGACCAGGGCATGGAGTATTGTGATGGCAAGACCGTGGAGCATTGCGATGAGAAGGCCATGGATAATTGTGATGACGAGTGTCTTGGAGCACTGTAATGACAAGGGGCATGTAGCATTGTGATGACTAGTGTAATGGAGCATTCTGATCACCATCTTGTGGAGTATTGTGATGACAATGGCATGGAGCATTGTGATGAAAAGGGCATGGAGCATTGTGATGAAAATGGCATGGAGCCTTTTCATGACAGGTTTCAATGAGCATTCTGACGACAAGTGTCAGGGAGCATTGTGATGACAAAATTCATGAAGCATTGTGATGACAATGGCATGGAGCATTGTGATGAAAAGTGCTATGGAGCATTGTGATCACAAGTGTTGGTAGCATTGTGATGACAGAGGTCATGGAGCACAGTGATTTCAAGGACCATGGAGCATTGTGATGACAAGTGTATGGGGCAATGTGATCCCAAGTTTCATGGAGGATTGTGATGACAAGCGCATGGAGCATTGTGATGGCAAGTTCATGTAGGATTTTCCTGACAAAGGCATGGAGCATGGTGATTACAGTGGTCATTGAGCATTGGGATAACAAGGGTATGGAGCATTGGGCTTAAAATATTCATGGAGTATTGTGATGACAGGTTTCATGGAGCATATTGATGAAAAGGGAAAGGAGCATTGTGATGACAAGATCCTGGAGCATTATGATGAGTAGACCAGGAGCCTGGTGATGACAAGTCTCATGGAGCATTCTGATGAAAAGGGGCATGGAGCCTTGTGATTAGAGGGCTTTTGGAGCATTGTGATGACAAAGGCATGGAGCATTGTGATGAGAAGTCCATGGAGCATTCTGATGACATGTGTCATGGAGTTTTGTGATGACAGGGGCATGGAGCATAGTGATTACAGGGTCTTGGAGCCTTGTGATGAAAAGGGCATGGATCATTGTGATGAAAAAGGCATGGAGCCATGTCATGACTGTGTTCAAGGAGCATAGTGACGACAAGGGTCAGGGAGCGTTGTGATGACAACTGTATTGAGCATTGGATGACAAAGTTCAGCGAGCATTGTGATCAAAAGACCATGGATAATTGTGATGACGAGCATCATAGGGCATTGTGATGACAAGTGTTATGGAACATTGTGATCACAAGGGTTTGGAGCATTGTGATGACAGTGGTTATGGAGCCTTTTGATATCAAGAGGCCTGGAGCATCGTGATGACAAGGGCATGAATCAATGTGATCCCAAGATTTATGGAGGATTGGGATGACAATGGTAAGGGAAGATTGTGAAGACAAGCGCATGGAGCATTGTGATGACAAAGTCATGTAGCATTTTGCTGACAAAGGCATGGAGCATTGTGGGGAAAATATTCATGGAGTAATGTGATGACAGGTGTCATGGGGCATTGTGGTGATAAGGGAATGGAGCACTGTGATGACAAGGTTCTGGAGCATTGTTATGAGAAGACCATTGAGCCTTGTGATGACAAATCTCATGGAGCAATCTGATGATAATGGACATGGAACACTGTGATTACAAGGGTCTTGGAGTATTGTGATGACAAGGGCATGGAGCATTGTGATGAGAAGGCCATGGAGCTTTCTGATGACATGCATCGTGGACATTGTGATGACAAGGGCATGGAGCATTGTGAATGCAGTGTGCTTGGAGCGTTGTGATGAAAAGGGCATGGATCATTGTGATGAAAAAGGCATGGAGCCTTGTCATGACAGGCTTCAAGGAGCATACTGATGTCAAGTGTCAGGGAGCATTGTGATGAGAAGTTTATTGAGCATTGTGATGACAAAGGTCATGGAGCATTGTGATGAGAAGACCATGGATAAATGTGATGAGGAGCGTTATTGGGCGTTGTGATGACAAATGTTATGGAATATTGTGATCAGAAGCGTTTGGAGCATTCTGATGAGAGAGGTCATGGAGCATTTTGATTTCATTGTGATGACAATAGCAAGAAGCATTATGATGATGTTCATGGTGCATTGTGATGAAAGGGTCCATGGAGTATTGAGATGAAAAGGGGCATGGAGCATTGTGATGACAGGGGTCTTGGAGCATGGTGATGACATGGGCATGGATCATTGTGATGAGAAGGCCATGGAGGATTCTGATGACATGCGTCATTGAGCTTTGTGATGACAAGGGCATGGAGAATTGTGATGACATGGGAATGGGGCATTGTGATAACAAGGGCCTTTGAGAATTTTGATGACAAGGTCGTGAAGCACTGTGATGACAAGTGCATGGAGCATGCTATGACAAGGGTCATGGAGCATTGCGATGACAAGTGAATGGAGAATTGTGCTGACATATGCATGTAACATTATGATGTGAAGTGTCATGGACCATTGTGATGACAAGGACGTTGAGAATTGTTATGACAATGGACATGGAGCATTGGGATGATCAGGGCATGGAGCTTTGTGATGGCAAGACCGTGGAGCATTGTGATGCGAAGACCTTGGATAATTGTGATGACGAGTGTCTTGGATTACTGTAATGACAAGGGGCATGGAGCATTGTGAGGACAGGGGTCATTTAGCATTGTGATGACAAGTGTCATGGAGCATTCTGATGACCATCTTGTGGAGTATTGTGATGACAATGGCATGGAGCATTGTGATGGAAAGGGCATGGAGCATTGTGAAGAGAAGTCCACAGATAATGGTGAAGAGGAGCGTCATGGGGCGGTGTGATGACAAGTGTCATGGAACATTGTGATCACAAGTGTTTGAAGCATTGTGATGCCAGAGGTCATGGTGCATTTTGATTTCATTGTGATGAAAATAGCATGAAGCATTATGATGATGGGGATGGTGCACTGTGATGACAGGGCTCATGGAGGATTGTGATGACGGGGGTCTAGGAGCATCGTGATGACAAGAGCATGGAGCATTGTGCTGAGAGGGCCAAGGAGCATTCTGACGACATGTGTCATGGAGCTTTGTGATGACAAGGGCATGGGGCATTGTAATTGCATGCGTCTTGGAGCATTGAGATGACAAGTGTCACGGAGCCTTGTGATGACAAGGCCTTGGAAGTTTGTGATGACCGAGGTCATGGATCATTGTTATGGCAGGGGTAATGGAGCATTGTGATAACAAGGGCATAGAGCATTGGTCTGAGAAGTTTCATGGATTATTGTGATGAGAGTGTGCATGCAGCATTGTGATGACAAGGGCATGGAACATTGTGATACATGGGTCATGGAGGAATGTAATGACAAGGGCATGGAGCATTGTGATGAGAAGGGCATGGAACATTGTGATGACAAGCGTCATGGAGCTTTGTGATGACAGGGGCATGGAGCAATGTGATGAGAGGGTTCATGGAGCAGTGTGATGACAGTGGCATGGAGCACTGTGGTGCCAAGGATCATGGAGATTTGTGATGACAAAGGTCATGAAGCATATTGAGGTCAAGGGCATGGTACATTGTGATGAGAAGGGCAGGGAGCATTATGATGACAAAGTCATGTAGCATTTTGATGACAAAGGCATGGAGCATCGTGATGACAAGTGTCATGGAGCACTGTGATGACAGGCGTCACGGTTCATTGTGATTACAGGTTTCATGGAGCATTGGGATGACAATGGTCATGGAGAATTTTGATGAGAAGCGTCCCGGATCATTGTTTTGTCAGGGGTCATGGAGGGTTGAGATGACAGTACTCATGCAGCATTGTGAGGACAGGGGTCATGGAGCATTGTGAAGATAAGGGGCATGGAGCTTTGTGATTACAGGGGTCTTGGAGCATTGTGAAGACAAGGGCATGGATCATTGTGATGAGAATGTCATGGAGTATTGTGAAGGCAGGTGTCAAGGAGCATTGTGATGACGTATGTCAGGGTCCATTGTGATGACAATGGCATGGAGCATTGTGATGACAAGGACATGGAGCATTGTGATGCCAAGGGCCATTGAGAATTTTGAAGACAATGTCGTGAAGCACTGTGATGACAAGCGCATGGAGCTTGCTATGAAAAGGGTCATTGAGCATTGCGATGACAAGTGCATGGAGCATTGTGATGACACGATCATGTAACATTATGATGAGAAGTGTCATGGAACATAGTGATGAGAGGGACGAGGAGAATTGTGATGACAATGCACATGGAGCATTGGGATGACCAGGGCATGGAGCATTGTAATGGCAAGGCCGTGGAGCATTGCGATGAGAAGACCATGGATAATTGTGATGACGAATGTCTAGGAGCACTGTAATGACAAGGGGCATGTAGCATTGTGATGACAAGTGTAATGGAGCATTCTGATCACCATCTTGTGGAGTATTGTGATGACAATGGCATGGAGCATTGTGATGAAAAGGGCATGGAGCATTGTGATGAAAACGGCATGGAGCCTTTTCATGACAGGTTTCAATGAGCATTCTGACGACAAGTGTCAGTGAGCATTGTGATGACAAGTTTATTGAGCATTGAGATGACAAAGGTCATGAAGCATTGTGATGACAATGGCATGGAGCATTGTGATGAGAAGTCCATGGAGCATTCTAATGACATGCGTCATGGAGTTTTGTGATGACAGGGGCATGGAGCATTGTGATTACAGGGTTCTTGGAGCCTTGTGATGAAAAGGGCATGGATAATTGTGATGAAAAAGGCATGGAGCCATGTCATGACTGCGTTCAAGGAGCATAGTGATGACAAGGGTTCGGGAGAGTTGTGATGACAACTGTATTGAGCATTGGATGACCATGGTCAGGAGCATTGTGATGATAAGACCATGGATAATTGTGATGACGAGCATCATAGGGCATTGTGATGACAAGTGTTATGGAACACTGTGATCACAAGGGTTTGGAGCATTGTGATGACAGAGGTCATGGAGCCTTTTGATTTCAATTAGCGTGGAGCATTGTGATGACAAGGGCATGAAGCAATGGGATCCCAAGTTTTATGGAGGATTGGGATGACAATGGTAAGGGAAGATTGTGAAGACAAGCGCATGGAGCATTGTGATGACAAAGTCATGTAGCATTTTGCTGATAAAGGCATGGAGCATTGTGGGGAAAATATTCATGGAGTAATGTGATGACAGGTGTCATGGGGAATTGTGGTGATAAGGGAATGGAGCACTGTGATGACAAGGTTCTGGAGCATTGTTATGAGAAGATCATTGAGCCTTGTGATGACAAATCTCATGGAGCATTCTGATGATAATGGACATGGAACACTGTGATTACAAGGTTCTTGGAGTATTGTGATGACAAGGGCATGGAGCATTGTGATGAGAAGGCCATGGAGCTTTCTGATGACATGCATCATGGACTTTGTGATGACAAGGGCATGGAGCATTGTGATGAAAAAGGCATGGAGCCTTGTCATGACAGGCTTCAAGGAGCATACTGATGTCAAGTGTCAGGGAGCATTGTGATGACAAGTGTATTGAGCATTGTGATGACAAAGGTCATGGAGCATTGTGATGAGAAGACCATGGATAAATGTGATGAGGAGCGTTATTGGGCGTTGTGATGACAAAGGTTATGGAACATTGTGATCAGAAGCGTTTGGAGCATTCTGATGAGAGAGGTCATGGAGCATTTTGATTTCATTGTGATGACAATAGCAAGAAGCATTATGATGATGTTCATGGTGCATTGTGATGAAAGGGTCCATGGAGTATTGAGATGAAAAGGGGCATGGTGCATTGTGATGACAGGGGTCTTGGAGCATGGTGATGACATGGGCATGGAGCATTGTGATGAGAAGGCCATGGAGGATTCTGATGAGATGCGTCATGGAGCTTTGTGATGACAAGGGCATGGAGCATTGTGATGACAAGGGAATGGGGCATTGTGATGACAAGGGCCATTGAGAATTTTGATGACAAGGTCGTGAAGCACTGTGATGACGAGTGCATGGAGCATGCTATGACAAGGGTCATGGAGCATTGCGATGACAAGTGAATGGAGAATTGTGCTGACATGTGCATGTAACATTATGATGTGAAGTGTCATGGACCATTGTGATGACAAGGACGTTGAGAATTGTTATGACAATGGACATGGAGCATTGTGTTGATCAGGGCATGGAGCTCTGTGATGGCAAGACCGTGGAGCATTGTGATGTGAAGACCTTGGATAATTGTGATGACGAGTGTCTTGGAGTACTGTAATGACAAGGGGCATGGAGCATTGTGAGGACAGGGGCCATTTAGCATTGTGATGACAAGTGTCATGGAGCATTCTGATGACCATCTTGTGGAGTATTGTGATGACAATGGCATGGAGCATTGTGATGGAAAGGGCATGGAGCATTGTGAAGAGAAGTCCACAGATAATGGTGAAGAGGAGCGTCATGGGGCGTTGTGATGACAAGTGTCATGGAACATTGTGATCACAAGGGTTTGAAGCATTGTGATGCCAGAGGTCATGGTGCATTTTGATTTCATTGTGATGACAATAGCATGAAGCATTATGATGATGGGGATGGTGCACTGTGATGCCAGGGGTCATGGAGGATTTTGATGACAGGGGTCTAGGAGCATCATGATGACAAGAGCATGGAGCATTGTGCTGAGAGGGCCAAGGAGCATTTTGACGACATGTTTCATGGAGCTTTGTGATGACAAGGGCATGGGGCATTGTAATGGCAGGTGTCTTGGAGCATTGAGATGCCAAGTGTCACGGAGCCTTGTGATGACAAGGCCGTGGAACATTGTGATGACCGAGGTCATGGAGCATTGCTATGACAGGGGTAATGGAGCATTGTGATAAAAAGGGCATAGAGCATTGGTCTGAGAAGTTTCATGGATTATTGTGATGATAGTGTGCATGCAGCATTTTGATGACAAGGGCATGGAACATTGTGATAAATGTGTCATGGAGGAATGTAATGACAAGGACATGGAGCATTGTGATGAGAAGGACATGGAACATTGTGATGACAAGTGTCATGGAGTTTAGTGATGACAGGGGCATGGAGCAATGTGATGAGAGGGTTCATGGAGCAGTGTGATGACAGTGGCATGGAGCACTGTGGTGCCAAGGGTCATGGAGATATGTGATGACAAAGGTCATGAAGCATATTGAGGTCAAGGGCATGGTACATTGTGATGAGAAGGGCAGGGAGCATTATGATGACAAGGTCATGTAGCATTTTGATGACAAAGGCATGGAGCATCGTGATGACAAGTGTCATGGAGCACTGTGATGACAGGCGTCACGGTTCATTGTGATTACAGGTTTCATGGAGCATTGGGATGACAATGGTCACGGAGAATTTTGATGAGAAGCGTCCCGGATCAGTGTTTTGTCAGGGGTCATGGAGGGTTGAGATGACAGTACTCATGCAGCATTGTGAGGACAGGGGTCATGGAGCATTGTGAAGATAAGGGGCATGGAGCTTTGTGATTACAGGGGTCTTGGAGCATTGTGAAGACAAGGGCATGGATCATTGTGATGAGAATGTCATGGAGTATTGTGAAGGCAGGTGTCAAGGAGCATTGTGATGACGTATGTCAGGGTCCATTGTGATGACAATGGCATGGAGCATTGTGATGACAAGGACATGGAGCATTGTGATGCCAAGGGCCATTGAGAATTTTGAAGACAATGTCGTGAAGCACTGTGATGACAAGCGCATGGAGCTTGCTATGAAAAGGGTCATTGAGCATTGCGATGACAAGTGCATGGAGCATTGTGATGACACGATCATGTAACATTATGGTGAGAAGTGTCATGGAACATAGTGATGAGAGGGACGAGGAGAATTGTGATGACAATGCACATGGAGCATTGGGATGACCAGGGCATGGAGCATTGTGATGGCAAGACCGTGGAGCATTGCGATGAGAAGACCATGGATAATTGTGATGACGAATGTCTAGGAGCACTGTAATGACAAGGGGCATGTAGCATTGTGATGACAAGTGTAATGGAGCATTCTGATCACCATCTTGTGGAGTATTGTGATGACAATGGCATGGAGCATTGTGATGAAAAGGGCATGGAGCATTGTGATGAAAACGGCATGGAGCCTTTTCATGACAGGTTTCAATGAGCATTCTGACGACAAGTGTCAGTGAGCATTGTGATGACAAGTTTATTGAGCATTGAGATGACAAAGGTCATGAAGCATTGTGATGACAATGGCATGGAGCATTGTGATGAGAAGTCCATGGAGCATTCTAATGACATGCGTCATGGAGTTTTGTGATGACAGGGGCATGGAGCATTGTGATTACAGGGTTCTTGGAGCCTTGTGATGAAAAGGGCATGGATCATTGTGATGAAAAAGGCATGGAGCCATGTCATGACTGCGTTCAAGGAGCATAGTGATGACAAGGGTTCGGGAGAGTTGTGATGACAACTGTATTGAGCATTGGATGACCATGGTCAGGAGCATTGTGATGATAAGACCATGGATAATTGTGATGACGAGCGTCATAGGGCATTGTGATGACAAGTGTTATGGAACACTGTGATCACAAGGGTTTGGAGCATTGTGATGCCAGAGGTCATGGAGCCTTTTGATTTCAATTAGCGTGGAGCATTGTGATGACAAGGGCATGAAGCAATGGGATCCCAAGTTTTATGGAGGATTGGGATGACAATGGTAAGGGAAGATTGTGAAGACAAGCGCATGGAGCATTGTGATGACAAAGTCATGTAGCATTTTGCTGATAAAGGCATGGAGCATTGTGGGGAAAATATTCATGGAGTAATGTGATGACAGGTGTCATGGGGAATTGTGGTGATAAGGGAATGGAGCACTGTGATGACAAGGTTCTGGAGCATTGTTATGAGAAGATCATTGAGCCTTGTGATGACAAATCTCATGGAGCATTCTGATGATAATGGACATGGAACACTGTGATTACAAGGTTCTTGGAGTATTGTGATGACAAGGGCATGGAGCATTGTGATGAGAAGGCCATGGAGCTTTCTGATGACATGCATCATGGACTTTGTGATGACAAGGGCATGGAGCATTGTGATGAAAAAGGCATGGAGCCTTGTCATGACAGGCTTCAAGGAGCATACTGATGTCAAGTGTCAGGGAGCATTGTGATGACAAGTGTATTGAGCATTGTGATGACAAAGGTCATGGAGCATTGTGATGAGAAGACCATGGATAAATGTGATGAGGAGCGTTATTGGGCGTTGTGATGACAAAGGTTATGGAACATTGTGATCAGAAGCGTTTGGAGCATTCTGATGAGAGAGGTCATGGAGCATTTTGATTTCATTGTGATGACAATAGCAAGAAGCATTATGATGATGTTCATGGTGCATTGTGATGAAAGGGTCCATGGAGTATTGAGATGAAAAGGGGCATGGTGCATTGTGATGACAGGGGTCTTGGAGCATGGTGATGACATTGGCATGGAGCATTGT
Organism: Mesoplodon densirostris; assembly: GCF_025265405.1. Lineage (NCBI taxonomy): Eukaryota > Metazoa > Chordata > Mammalia > Artiodactyla > Ziphiidae > Mesoplodon > Mesoplodon densirostris. Next base: position 8,518,527 of record NC_082682.1, read on the forward strand.
GATGAGAAGGCCATGGAGGATTCTGATGAGATGCGTCATGGAGCTTTGTGATGACAAGGGCATGGAGCATTGTGATGACAAGGGAATGGGGCATTGTGATGACAAGGGCCATTGAGAATTTTGATGACAAGGTCGTGAAGCACTGTGATGACGAGTGCATGGAGCATGCTATGACAAGGGTCATGGAGCATTGCGATGACAAGTGAATGGAGAATTGTGCTGACATGTGCATGTAACATTATGATGTGAAGTGTCATGGACCATTGTGATGACAAGGACGTTGAGAATTGTTATGACAATGGACATGGAGCATTGTGTTGATCAGGGCATGGAGCTCTGTGATGGCAAGACCGTGGAGCATTGTGATGTGAAGACCTTGGATAATTGTGATGACGAGTGTCTTGGAGTACTGTAATGACAAGGGGCATGGAGCATTGTGAGGACAGGGGTCATTTAGCATTGTGATGACAAGTGTCATGGATCATTCTGATGACCATCTTGTGGAGTATTGTGATGACAATGGCATGGAGCATTGTGATGGAAAGGGCATGGAGCATTGTGAAGAGAAGTCCACAGATAATGGTGAAGAGGAGCGTCATGGGGCGTTGTGATGACAAGTGTCATGGAACATTGTGATCACAAGGGTTTGAAGCATTGTGATGCCAGAGGTCATGGTGCATTTTGATTTCATTGTGATGACAATAGCATGAAGCATTATGATGATGGGGAAGGTGCACTGTGATGCCAGGGGTCATGGAGGATTTTGATGACAAGGGTCTAGGAGCATCATGATGACAAGAGCATGGAGCATTGTGCTGAGAGGGCCAAGGAGCATTTTGACGACATGTTTCATGGAGCTTTGTGATGACAAGGGCATGGGGCATTGTAATGGCAGGTGTCTTGGAGCATTGAGATGCCAAGTGTCACGGAGCCTTGTGATGACAAGGCCGTGGAACATTGTGATGACCGAGGTCATGGAGCATTGCTATGACAGGGGTAATGGAGCATTGTGATAAAAAGGGCATAGAGCATTGGTCTGAGAAGTTTCATGGATTATTGTGATGATAGTGTGCATGCAGCATTGTGATGACAAGGGCATGGAACATTGTGATAAATGGGTCATGGAGGAATGTAATGACAAGGACATGGAGCATTGTGATGAGAAGGGCATGGAACATTGTGATGACAAGTGTCATGGAGTTTTGTGATGACAGGGGCATGGAGCAATGTGATAAGAGGGTTCATGGAGCAGTGTGATGACAGTGGCATGGAGCACTGTGGTGCCAAGGGTCATGGAGATATGTGATGACAAAGGTCATGAAGCATATTGAGGTCAAGGGCATGGTACATTGTGAAGAGAAGGGCAGGGAGCATTATGATGACAAGGTCATGTAGCATTTTGATGACAAAGGCATGGAGCATCGTGATGACAAGTGTCATGGAGCACTGTGATGACAGGCGTCACGGTTCATTGTGATTACAGGTTTCATGGAGCATTGGGATGACAATGGTCACGGAGAATTTTGATGAGAAGCGTCCTGGATCATTGTTTTGTCAGGGGTCATGGAGGGTTGAGATGACAGTACTCATGCAGCATTGTGAGGACAGGGGTCATGGAGCATTGTGAAGATAAGGGGCATAGAGCTTTGTGATTACAGGGGTCTTGGAGCATTGTGAAGACAAGGGCATGGATCATTGTGATGAGAATGTCATGGAGTATTGTGAAGGCAGGTGTCAAGGAGCATTGTGATGACGTATGTCAGGGTCCATTGTGATGACAATGGCATGGAGCATTGTGATGACAAGGACATGGAGCATTGTGATGCCAAGGGCCATTGAGAATTTTGAAGACAATGTCGTGAAGCACTGTGATGACAAGCGCATGGAGCTTGCTATGAAAAGGGTCATTGAGCATTGCGATGACAAGTGCATGGAGCATTGTGATGACACGATCATGTAACATTATGATGAGAAGTGTCATGGAACATAGTGATGAGAGGGACGAGGAGAATTGTGATGACAATGCACATGGAGCATTGGGATGACCAGGGCATGGAGCATTGTGATGGCAAGGCCGTGGAGCATTGCGATGAGAAGACCATGGATAATTGTGATGACGAATGTCTAGGAGCACTGTAATGACAAGGGGCATGTAGCATTGTGATGACAAGTGTAATGGAGCATTCTGATCACCATCTTGTGGAGTATTGTGATGACAATGGCATGGAGCATTGTGATGAAAAGGGCATGGAGCATTGTGATGAAAACGGCATGGAGCCTTTTCATGACAGGTTTCAATGAGCATTCTGACGACAAGTGTCAGTGAGCATTGTGATGACAAGTTTATTGAGCATTGAGATGACAAAGGTCATGAAGCATTGTGATGACAATGGCATGGAGCATTGTGATGAGAAGTCCATGGAGCATTCTAATGACATGCGTCATGGAGTTTTGTGATGACAGGGGCATGGAGCATTGTGATTACAGGGTTCTTGGAGCCTTGTGATGAAAAGGGCATGGATCATTGTGATGAAAAAGGCATGGAGCCATGTCAAGACTGCGTTCAAGGAGCATAGTGATGACAAGGGTTCGGGAGAGTTGTGATGAAAACTGTATTGAGCATTGGATGACCATGGTCAGGAGCATTGTGATGATAAGACCATGGATAATTGTGATGACGAACGTCATAGGGCATTGTGATGACAAGTGTTATGGAACACTGTGATCACAAGGGTTTGGAGCATTGTGATGACAGAGGTCATGGAGCCTTTTGATTTCAATTAGCGTGGAGCATTGTGATGACAAGGGCATGAAGCAATGGGATCCCAAGTTTTATGGAGGATTGGGATGACAATGGTAAGGGAAGATTGTGAAGACAAGCGCATGGAGCATTGTGATGACAAAGTCATGTAGCATTTTGCTGACAAAGGCATGGATCATTGTGGGCAATATATTCATGGAGTAATGTGATGACAGGTGTCATGGGGCATTGTGGTGATAAGGGAATGGAGCACTGTGATGACAAGGTTCTGGAGCATTGTTATGAGAAGATCATTGAGCCTTGTGATGACAAATCTCATGGAGCATTCTGATGATAATGGACATGGAACACTGTGATTACAAGGTTCTTGGAGTATTGTGATGACAAGGGCATGGAGCATTGTGATGAGAAGGCCATGAAGCTTTCTGATGACATGCATCATAGACTTTGTGATGACAAGGGCATGGAGCATTGTGATGAAAAAGGCATGGAGCCTTGTCATGACAGGCTTCAAGGAGCATACTGATGTCAAGTGTCAGGGAGCATTGTGATGACAAGTGTATTGAGCATTGTGATGACAAAGGTCATGGAGCATTGTGATGAGAAGACCATGGATAATTGTGATGACGAGCGTCATGGGCGTTGTGATGACAAGTGTTATGGAACATTGTGATCACAAGCGTTTGGAGCATTCTGATGAGAGAGGTCATGGAGCATTTTGATTTCATTGTGATGACAATAGCAAGAAGCATTATGATGATGTTCATGGTGCATTGTGATGAAAGGGTCCATGGAGTATTGAGATGAAAAGGGGCATGGAGCATTGTGATTACAGGGGTCTTGGAGCATGGTGATGGCATGGGCATGGAGCATTGTGATGAGAAGGCCATGGAGGATTCTGATGACATGCGTCAGGGAGCTTTGTGATGACAAGGGCATGGAGCATTGTGATGACAAGGGAATGGAGCATTGTGATGACAAGGGCCATTGAGAATTTTGATGACAAGGTCGTGAAGCACTGTGATGACAAGTGCATGGAGCTTGCTCTGACAAGGCTCATGGAGCATTGTGATAACAAGTGAATGGAGAATTGTGCTGACATGTGCATGTAACATGATGTGAAGTGTCATGGACCATTGTGATGACAAGGACGTTGAGAATTGTTATGACAATGGACATGGAGCATTGAGATGATCAGGGCATGGAACATTGTGATACATGGGTCATGGAGGAATGTAATGACAAGGGCATAGAGCATTGTGATGAGAAGGGCATGGAACATTGTGATGACAAGCGTCATGGAGCTTTGTGATGACAGGGGCATGGAGCAATATGATGAGAGGGTTCATGGAGCAGTGTGATGACAGTGGCATGGAGCACTGTGGTGCAAAGGGTCATGGAGATTTGTGATGACAAAAGTCAGGAAGCATATTGAGGTCAAGGGCATGGTACATTGTGATGATAATGGCAGGGAGCATTATGATGACAAGGTCATGTAGCATTTTGATGACAAAGGCATGGAGCATCGTGATGACAAGTGTCATGGAGCACTGTGATGACAGGCGTCACGGTTCATTGTGATTAAAGGTTTCATGGAGCATTGGGATGAAAATGGTCATGGAGAATTTTGATGAGAAGCCTCCCGGATCATTGTTTTGTCAGGGGTCATGGAGGGTTGAGATGACAGTACTCATGCATCATTGTGGGGACAGGGGTCATGGAGCATTGTGAAGATAAGGGGCATGGAGCTTTGTGATTACAGGGGTCTTGGAGCATTGTGAAGACAAGGGCATGGATCATTGTGATGACAATGTCATGGAGTATTGTGAAGGCAGGTGTCAAGGAGCATTGTGATGACGTATGTCAGGGTCCATTGTGATGACAATGGCATGGAGCATTATGATGACAAGGACAGGGAGCATTGTGATGCCAAGGGCCATTGAGAATTTTGAAGACAATGTCGTGAAGCACTGTGATGACAAGCGCATGGAGCTTGCTATGAAAAGGGTCATTGAGCATTGCGATGACAAGTGCATGGAGAATTGTGATGACACGATCATGTAACATTATGATGAGAAGTGTCATGGAACATAGTGATGACAGGGACGAGGAGAATTGTGATGACAATGCACATGGAGCATTGGGATGACCAGGGCATGGAGTATTGTGATGGCAAGACCGTGGAGCATTGCGATGAGAAGGCCATGGATAATTGTGATGACGAGTGTCTTGGAGCACTGTAATGAAAAGGGGCATGTAGCATTGTGATGACTAGTGTAATGGAGCATTCTGATCACCATCTTGTGGAGTATTGTGATGACAATGGCATGGAGCATTGTGATGAAAAGGGCATGGAGCATTGTGATGAAAACGGCATGGAGCCTTTTCATGACAGGTTTCAATGAGCATTCTGACGACAAGTGTCAGGGAGCATTGTGATGACAAAATTCATGAAGCATTGTGATGACAATGGCATGGAGCATTGTGATGAAAAGTGCTATGGAGCATTGTGATCACAAGTGTTGGTAGCATTGTGATGACGGAGGTCATGGAGCACAGTGATTTCAAGGACCATGGAGCATTGTGATGACAAGTGTATGGGGCAATGTGATCCCAAGTTTCATGGAGGATTGTGATGACAAGCGCATGGAGCATTGTGATGGCAAGTTCATGTAGGATTTTCCTGACAAAGGCATGGAGCATGGTGATTACAGTGGTCATTGAGCATTGGGATAACAAGGGTATGGAGCATTGGGCTTAAAATATTCATGGAGTATTGTGATGACAGGTTTCATGGAGCATATTGATGAAAAGGGAAAGGAGCATTGTGATGACAAGATCCTGGAGCATTATGATGAGTAGACCAGGAGCCTGGTGATGACAAGTCTCATGGAGCATTCTGATGAAAAGGGGCATGGAGCCTTGTGATTAGAGGGCTTTTGGAGCATTGTGATGACAAAGGCATGGAACATTGTGATGAGAAGTCCATGGAGCATTCTGATGACATGTGTCATGGAGTTTTGTGATGACAGGGGCATGGAGCATAGTGATTACAGGGTTCTTGGAGCCTTGTGATGAAAAGGGCATGGATCATTGTGATGAAAAAGGCATGGAGCCATGTCATGACTGTGTTCAAGGAGCATAGTGACGACAAGGGTCAGGGAGCGTTGTGATGACAACTGTATTGAGCATTGGATGACAAAGTTCAGCGAGCATTGTGATCAAAAGACCATGGATAATTGTGATGACGAGCATCATAGGGCATTGTGATGACAAGTGTTATGGAACATTGTGATCACAAGGGTTTGGAGCATTGTGATGACAGTGGTTATGGAGCCTTTTGATATCAAGAGGCGTGGAGCATCGTGATGACAAGGGCATGAATCAATGTGATCCCAAGATTTATGGAGGATTGGGATGACAATGGTAAGGGAAGATTGTGAAGACAAGCGCATGGAGCATTGTGATGACAAAGTCATGTAGCATTTTGCTGACAAAGGCATGGAGCATTGTGGGGAAAATATTCATGGAGTAATGTGATGACAGGTGTCATGGGGCATTGTGGTGATAAGGGAATGGAGCACTGTGATGACAAGGTTCTGGAGCATTGTTATGAGAAGACCATTGAGCCTTGTGATGACAAATCTCATGGAGCAATCTGATGATAATGGACATGGAACACTGTGATTACAAGGGTCTTGGAGTATTGTGATGACAAGGGCATGGAGCATTGTGATGAGAAGGCCATGGAGCTTTCTGATGACATGCATCGTGGACATTGTGATGACAAGGGCATGGAGCATTGTGAGTGCAGTGTGCTTGGAGCGTTGTGATGAAAAGGGCATGGATCATTGTGATGAAAAAGGCATGGAGCCTTGTCATGACAGGCTTCAAGGAGCATACTGATGTCAAGTGTCAGGGAGCATTGTGATGAGAAGTTTATTGAGCATTGTGATGACAAAGGTCATGGAGCATTGTGATGAGAAGACCATGGATAAATGTGATGAGGAGCGTTATTGGGCGTTGTGATGACAAATGTTATGGAACATTGTGATCAGAAGCGTTTGGAGCATTCTGATGAGAGAGGTCATGGAGCATTTTGATTTCATTGTGATGACAATAGCAAGAAGCATTATGATGATGTTCATGGTGCATTGTGATGAAAGGGTGCATGGAGTATTGAGATGAAAAGGGGCATGGAGCATTGTGATGACAGGGGTCTTGGAGCATGGTGATGACATGGGCATGGATCATTGTGATGAGAAGGCCATGGAGGATTCTGATGACATGCGTCATTGAGCTTTGTGATGACAAGGGCATGGAGAATTGTGATGACATGGGAATGGGGCATTGTGATAACAAGGGCCTTTGAGAATTTTGATGACAAGGTCGTGAAGCACTGTGATGACAAGTGCATGGAGCATGCTATGACAAGGGTCATGGAGCATTGCGATGACAAGTGAATGGAGAATTGTGCTGACATATGCATGTAACATTATGATGTGAAGTGTCCTGGACCATTGTGATGACAAGGACGTTGAGAATTGTTATGACAATGGACATGGAGCATTGGGATGATCAGGGCATGGAGCTTTGTGATGGCAAGACCGTGGAGCATTGTGATGCGAAGACCTTGGATAATTGTGATGACGAGTGTCTTGGATTACTGTAATGACAAGGGGCATGGAGCATTGTGAGGACAGGGGTCATTTAGCATTGTGATGACAAGTGTCATGGAGCATTCTGATGACCATCTTGTGGAGTATTGTGATGACAATGGCATGGAGCATTGTGATGGAAAGGGCATGGAGCATTGTGAAGAGAAGTCCACAGATAATGGTGAAGAGGAGCGTCATGGGGCGGTGTGATGACAAGTGTCATGGAACATTGTGATCACAAGTGTTTGAAGCATTGTGATGCCAGAGGTCATGGTGCATTTTGATTTCATTGTGATGAAAATAGCATGAAGCATTATGATGATGGGGATGGTGCACTGTGATGCCAGGGCTCATGGAGGATTGTGATGACGGGGGTCTAGGAGCATCGTGATGACAAGAGCATGGAGCATTGTGCTGAGAGGGCCAAGGAGCATTCTGACGACATGTGTCATGGAGCTTTGTGATGACAAGGGCATGGGGCATTGTAATTGCAGGCGTCTTGGAGCATTGAGATGACAAGTGTCACGGAGCCTTGTGATGACAAGGCCTTGGAAGTTTGTGATGACCGAGGTCATGGATCATTGTTATGACAGGGGTAATGGAGCATTGTGATAACAAGGGCATAGAGCATTGGTCAGAGAAGTTTCATGGATTATTGTGATGAGAGTGTGCATGCATCATTGTGATGACAAGGGCATGGAACATTGTGATACATGGGTCATGGAGGAATGTAATGACAAGGGCATGGAGCATTGTGATGAGAAGGGCATGGAACATTGTGATGACAAGCGTCATGGAGCTTTGTGATGACAGGGGCATGGAGCAATGTGATGAGAGGGTTCATGGAGCAGTGTGATGACAGTGGCATGGAGCACTGTGGTGCCAAGGATCATGGAGATTTGTGATGACAAAGGTCATGAAGCATATTGAGGTCAAGGGCATGGTACATTGTGATGAGAAGGGCAGGGAGCATTATGATGACAAAGTCATGTAGCATTTTGATGACAAAGGCATGGAGCATCGTGATGACAAGTGTCATGGAGCACTGTGATGACAGGCGTCACGGTTCATTGTGATTACAGGTTTCATGGAGCATTGGGATGACAATGGTCATGGAGAATTTTGATGAGAAGCGTCCCGGATCATTGTTTTGTCAGGGGTCATGGAGGGTTGAGATGACAGTACTCATGCAGCATTGTGAGGACAGGGGTCATGGAGCATTGTGAAGATAAGGGGCATGGAGCTTTGTGATTACAGGGGTCTTGGAGCATTGTGAAGACAAGGGCATGGATCATTGTGATGAGAATGTCATGGAGTATTGTGAAGGCAGGTGTCAAGGAGCATTGTGATGACGTATGTCAGGGTCCATTGTGATGACAATGGCATGGAGCATTGTGATGACAAGGACATGGAGCATTGTGATGCCAAGGGCCATTGAGAATTTTGAAGACAATGTCGTGAAGCACTGTGATGACAAGCGCATGGAGCTTGCTATGAAAAGGGTCATTGAGCATTGCGATGACAAGTGCATGGAGCATTGTGATGACACGATCATGTAACATTATGATGAGAAGTGTCATGGAACATAGTGATGAGAGGGACGAGGAGAATTGTGATGACAATGCACATGGAGCATTGGGATGACCAGGGCATGGAGCATTGTGATGGCAAGACCGTGGAGCATTGCGATGAGAAGACCATGGATAATTGTGATGACGAATGTCTAGGAGCACTGTAATGACAAGGGGCATGTAGCATTGTGATGACAAGTGTAATGGAGCATTCTGATCACCATCTTGTGGAGTATTGTGATGACAATGGCATGGAGCATTGTGATGAAAAGGGCATGGAGCATTGTGATGAAAACGGCATGGAGCCTTTTCATGACAGGTTTCAATGAGCATTCTGACGACAAGTGTCAGTGAGCATTGTGATGACAAGTTTATTGAGCATTGAGATGACAAAGGTCATGAAGCATTGTGATGACAATGGCATGGAGCATTGTGATGAGAAGTCCATGGAGCATTCTAATGACATGCGTCATGGAGTTTTGTGATGACAGGGGCATGGAGCATTGTGATTACAGGGTTCTTGGAGCCTTGTGATGAAAAGGGCATGGATCATTGTGATGAAAAAGGCATGGAGCCATGTCATGACTGCGTTCAAGGAGCATAGTGATGACAAGGGTTCGGGAGAGTTGTGATGACAAATGTATTGAGCATTGGATGACCATGGTCAGGAGCATTGTGATCAAAAGACCATGGATAATTGTGATGACGAGCGTCATAGGGCATTGTGATGACAAGTGTTATGGAACACTGTGATCACAAGGGTTTGGAGCATTGTGATGACAGAGGTCATGGAGCCTTTTGATTTCAATTAGCGTGGAGCATTGTGATGACAAGGGCATGAAGCAATGGGATCCCAAGTTTTATGGAGGATTGGGATGACAATGGTAAGGGAAGATTGTGAAGACAAGCGCATGGAGCATTGTGATGACAAAGTCATGTAGCATTTTGCTGACAAAGGCATGGATCATTGTGGGCAATATATTCATGGAGTAATGTGATGACAGGTGTCATGGGGCATTGTGGTGATAAGGGAATGGAGCACTGTGATGACAAGGTTCTGGAGCATTGTTATGAGAAGATCATTGAGCCTTGTGATGACAAATCTCATGGAGCATTCTGATGATAATGGACATGGAACACTGTGATTACAAGGTTCTTGGAGTATTGTGATGACAAGGGCATGGAGCATTGTGATGAGAAGGCCATGGAGCTTTCTGATGACATGCATCATGGACTTTGTGATGACAAGGGCATGGAGCATTGTGATGAAAAAGGCATGGAGCCTTGTCATGACAGGCTTCAAGGAGCATACTGATGTCAAGTGTCAGGGAGCATTGTGATGACAAGTGTATTGAGCATTGTGATGACAAAGGTCATGGAGCATTGTGATGAGAAGACCATGGATAATTGTGATGACGAGCGTCATGGGCGTTGTGATGACAAGTGTTATGGAACATTGTGATCACAAGCGTTTGGAGCATTCTGATGAGAGAGGTCATGGAGCATTTTGATTTCATTGTGATGACAATAGCAAGAAGCATTATGATGATGTTCATGGTGCATTGTGATGAAAGGGTCCATGGAGTATTGAGATGAAAAGGGGCATGGAGCATTGTGATTACAGGGGTCTTGGAGCATGGTGATGACATGGGCATGGAGCATTGTGATGAGAAGGCCATGGAGGATTCTGATGACATGCGTCAGGGAGCTTTGTGATGACAAGGGCATGGAGCATTGTGATGACAAGGGAATGGAGCATTGTGATGACAAGGGCCATTGAGAATTTTGATGACAAGGTCGTGAAGCACTGTGATGACAAGTGCATGGAGCTTGCTCTGACAAGGCTCATGGAGCATTGTGATAAGAAGTGAATGGAGAATTGTGCTGACATGTGCATGTAACATGATGTGAAGTGTCATGGACCATTGTGATGACAAGGACGTTGAGAATTGTTATGACAATGGACATGGAGCATTGAGATGATCAGGGCATGGAACATTGTGATACATGGGTCATGGAGGAATGTAATGACAAGGGCATAGAGCATTGTGATGAGAAGGGCATGGAACATTGTGATGACAAGCGTCATGGAGCTTTGTGATGACAGGGGCATGGAGCAATGTGATGAGAGGGTTCATGGAGCAGTGTGATGACAGTGGCATGGAGCACTGTGGTGCAAAGGGTCATGGAGATTTGTGATGACAAAAGTCAGGAAGCATATTGAGGTCAAGGGCATGGTACATTGTGATGATAAGGGCAGGGAGCATTATGATGACAAGGTCATGTAGCATTTTGATGACAAAGGCATGGAGCATCGTGATGACAAGTGTCATGGAGCACTGTGATGACAGGCGTCACGGTTCATTGTGATTACAGTTTTCATGGAGCATTGGGATGACAATGGTCACGGAGAATTTTGATGAGAAGCGTCCCGGATCAGTGTTTTGTCAGGGGTCATGGAGGGTTGAGATGACAGTACTCATGCAGCATTGTGAGGACAGGGGTCATGGAGCATTGTGAAGATAAGGGGCATGGAGCTTTGTGATTACAGGGGTCTTGGAGCATTGTGAAGACAAGGGCATGGATCATTGTGATGAGAATGTTATGGAGTATTGTGAAGGCAGGTGTCAAGGAGCATTGTGATGACGTATGTCAGGGTCCATTGTGATGACAATGGCATGGAGCATTGTGATGACAAGGACATGGAGCATTGTGATGCCAAGGGCCATTGAGAATTTTGAAGACAATGTCGTGAAGCACTGTGATGACAAGCGCATGGAGCTTGCTATGAAAAGGGTCATTGAGCATTGCGATGACAAGTGCATGGAGAATTGTGATGACACGATCATGTAACATTATGATGAGAAGTGTCATGGAACATAGTGATGAGAGGGACGAGGAGAATTGTGATGACAATGCACATGGAGCATTGGGATGACCAGGGCATGGAGCATTGTGATGGCAAGACCGTGGAGCATTGCGATGAGAAGACCATGGATAATTGTGATGACGAATGTCTAGGAGCACTGTAATGACAAGGGGCATGTAGCATTGTGATGACAAGTGTAATGGAGCATTCTGATCACCATCTTGTGGAGTATTGTGATGACAATGGCATGGAGCATTGTGATGAAAAGGGCATGGAGCATTGTGATGAAAACGGCATGGAGCCTTTTCATGACAGGTTTCAATGAGCATTCTGACGACAAGTGTCAGTGAGCATTGTGATGACAAGTTTATTGAGCATTGAGATGACAAAGGTCATGAAGCATTGTGATGACAATGGCATGGAGCATTGTGATGAGAAGTCCATGGAGCATTCTAATGACATGCGTCATGGAGTTTTGTGATGACAGGGGCATGGAGCATTGTGATTACAGGGTTCTTGGAGCCTTGTGATGAAAAGGGCATGGATCATTGTGATGAAAAAGGCATGGAGCCATGTCATGACTGCGTTCAAGGAGCATAGTGATGACAAGGGTTCGGGAGAGTTGTGATGACAACTGTATTGAGCATTGGATGACCATGGTCAGGAGCATTGTGATGATAAGACCATGGATAATTGTGATGACGAGCGTCATAGGGCATTGTGATGACAAGTGTTATGGAACACTGTGATCACAAGGGTTTGGAGCATTGTGATGCCAGAGGTCATGGAGCCTTTTGATTTCAATTAGCGTGGAGCATTGTGATGACAAGGGCATGAAGCAATGGGATCCCAAGTTTTATGGAGGATTGGGATGACAATGGTAAGGGAAGATTGTGAAGACAAGCGCATGGAGCATTGTGATGACAAAGTCATGTAGCATTTTGCTGACCAAGACATGGAGCATTGTGGGGAAAATATTCATGGAGTAATGTGATGACAGGTGTCATGGGGAATTGTGGTGATAAGGGAATGGAGCACTGTGATGACAAGGTTCTGGAGCATTGTTATGAGAAGATCATTGAGCCTTGTGATGACAAATCTCATGGAGCATTCTGATGATAATGGACATGGAACACTGTGATTACAAGGTTCTTGGAGTATTGTGATGACAAGGGCATGGAGCATTGTGATGAAAAAGGCATGGAGCCTTGTCATGACAGGCTTCAAGGAGCATACTGATGTCAAGTGTCAGGGAGCATTGTGATGACAAGTGTATTGAGCATTGTGATGACAAAGGTCATGGAGCATTGTGATGAGAAGACCATGGATAAATGTGATGAGGAGCGTTATTGGGCGTTGTGATGACAAAGGTTATGGAACATTGTGATCAGAAGCGTTTGGAGCATTCTGATGAGAGAGGTCATGGAGCATTTTGATTTCATTGTGATGACAATAGCAAGAAGCATTATGATGATGTTCATGGTGCATTGTGATGAAAGGGTCCATGGAGTATTGAGATGAAAAGGGGCATGGTGCATTGTGATGACAGGGGTCTTGGAGCATGGTGATGACATTGGCATGGAGCATTGTGATGAGAAGGCCATGGAGGATTCTGATGAGATGCGTCATGGAGCTTTGTGATGACAAGGGCATGGAGCATTGTGATGACAAGGGAATGGGGCATTGTGATGACAAGGGCCATTGAGAATTTTGATGACAAGGTCGTGAAGCACTGTGATGACGAGTGCATGGAGCATGCTATGACAAGGGTCATGGAGCATTGCGATGACAAGTGAATGGAGAATTGTGCTGACATGTGCATGTAACATTATGATGTGAAGTGTCATGGACCATTGTGATGACAAGGACGTTGAGAATTGTTATGACAATGGACATGGAGCATTGTGTTGATCAGGGCATGGAGCTCTGTGATGGCAAGACCGTGGAGCATTGTGATGTGAAGACCTTGGATAATTGTGATGACGAGTGTCTTGGAGTACTGTAATGACAAGGGGCATGGAGCATTGTGAGGACAGGGGTCATTTAGCATTGTGATGACAAGTGTCATGGAGCATTCTGATGACCATCTTGTGGAGTATTGTGATGACAATGGCATGGAGCATTGTGATGGAAAGGGCATGGAGCATTGTGAAGAGAAGTCCACAGATAATGGTGAAGAGGAGCGTCATGGGGCGTTGTGATGACAAGTGTCATGGAACATTGTGATCACAAGGGTTTGAAGCATTGTGATGCCAGAGGTCATGGTGCATTTTGATTTCATTGTGATGACAATAGCATGAAGCATTATGATGATGGGGATGGTGCACTGTGATGCCAGGGGTCATGGAGGATTTTGATGACAGGGGTCTAGGAGCATCATGATGACAAGAGCATGGAGCATTGTGCTGAGAGGGCCAAGGAGCATTTTGACGACATGTTTCATGGAGCTTTGTGATGACAAGGGCATGGGGCATTGTAATGGCAGGTGTCTTGGAGCATTGAGATGCCAAGTGTCACGGAGCCTTGTGATGACAAGGCCGTGGAACATTGTGATGACCGAGGTCATGGAGCATTGCTATGACAGGGGTAATGGAGCATTGTGATAAAAAGGGCATAGAGCATTGGTCTGAGAAGTTTCATGGATTATTGTGATGATAGTGTGCATGCAGCATTGTGATGACAAGGGCATGGAACATTGTGATAAATGTGTCATGGAGGAATGTAATGACAAGGACATGGAGCATTGTGATGAGAAGGGCATGGAACATTGTGATGACAAGTGTCATGGAGTTTAGTGATGACAGGGGCATGGAGCAATGTGATGAGAGGGTTCATGGAGCAGTGTGATGACAGTGGCATGGAGCACTGTGGTGCCAAGGGTCATGGAGATATGTGATGACAAAGGTCATGAAGCATATTGAGGTCAAGGGCATGGTACATTGTGATGAGAAGGGCAGGGAGCATTATGATGACAAGGTCATGTAGCATTTTGATGACAAAGGCATGGAGCATCGTGATGACAAGTGTCATGGAGCACTGTGATGACAGGCGTCACGGTTCATTGTGATTACAGGTTTCATGGAGCATTGGGATGACAATGGTCACGGAGAATTTTGATGAGAAGCGTCCCGGATCAGTGTTTTGTCAGGGGTCATGGAGGGTTGAGATGACAGTACTCATGCAGCATTGTGAGGACAGGGGTCATGGAGCATTGTGAAGATAAGGGGCATGGAGCTTTGTGATTACAGGGGTCTTGGAGCATTGTAAAGACAAGGGCATGGATCATTGTGATGACAATGTCATGGAGTATTGTGAAGGCAGGTGTCAAGGAGCATTGTGATGACGTATGTCAGGGTCCATTGTGATGACAATGGCATGGAGCATTGTGATGACAAGGACATGGAGCATTGTGATGCCAAGGGCCATTGAGAATTTTGAAGACAATGTCGTGAAGCACTGTGATGACAAGCGCATGGAGCTTGGTATGAAAAGGGTCATTGAGCATTGCGATGACAAGTGCATGGAGCATTGTGATGACACGATCATGTAACATTATGATGAGAAGTGTCATGGAACATAGTGATGAGAGGGACGAGGAGAATTGTGATGACAATGCACATGGAGCATTGGGATGACCAGGGCATGGAGCATTGTGATGGCAAGACCGTGGAGCATTGCGATGAGAAGACCATGGATAATTGTGATGACGAATGTCTAGGAGCACTGTAATGACAAGGGGCATGTAGCATTGTGATGACAAGTGTAATGGAGCATTCTGATCACCATCTTGTGGAGTATTGTGATGACAATGGCATGGAGCATTGTGATGAAAAGGGCATGGAGCATTGTGATGAAAACGGCATGGAGCCTTTTCATGACAGGTTTCAATGAGCATTCTGACGACAAGTGTCAGTGAGCATTGTGATGACAAGTTTATTGAGCATTGAGATGACAAAGGTCATGAAGCATTGTGATGACAATGGCATGGAGCATTGTGATGAGAAGTCCATGGAGCATTCTACTGACATGCGTCATGGAGTTTTGTGATGACAGGGGCATGGAGCATTGTGATTACAGGGTTCTTGGAGCCTTGTGATGAAAAGGGCATGGATCATTGTGATGAAAAAGGCATGGAGCCATGTCATGACTGCGTTCAAGGAGCATAGTGATGACAAGGGTTCGGGAGAGTTGTGATGACAACTGTATTGAGCATTGGATGACCATGGTCAGGAGCATTGTGATGATAAGACCATGGATAATTGTGATGACGAGCGTCATAGGGCATTGTGATGACAAGTGTTATGGAACACTGTGATCACAAGGGTTTGGAGCATTGTGATGCCAGAGGTCATGGAGCCTTTTGATTTCAATTAGCGTGGAGCATTGTGATGACAAGGGCATGAAGCAATGGGATCCCAAGTTTTATGGAGGATTGGGATGACAATGGTAAGGGAAGATTGTGAAGACAAGCGCATGGAGCATTGTGATGACAAAGTCATGTAGCATTTTGCTGACCAAGGCATGGAGCATTGTGGGGAAAATATTCATGGAGTAATGTGATGACAGGTGTCATGGGGAATTGTGGTGATAAGGGAATGGAGCACTGTGATGACAAGGTTCTGGAGCATTGTTATGAGAAGATCATTGAGCCTTGTGATGACAAATCTCATGGAGCATTCTGATGATAATGGACATGGAACACTGTGATTACAAGGTTCTTGGAGTATTGTGATGACAAGGGCATGGAGCATTGTGATGAGAAGGCCATGGAGCTTTCTGATGACATGCATCATGGACTTTGTGATGACAAGGGCATGGAGCATTGTGATGAAAAAGGCATGGAGCCTTGTCATGACAGGCTTCAAGGAGCATACTGATGTCAAGTGTCAGGGAGCATTGTGATGACAAGTGTATTGAGCATTGTGATGACAAAGGTCATGGAGCATTGTGATGAGAAGACCATGGATAAATGTGATGAGGAGCGTTATTGGGCGTTGTGATGACAAAGGTTATGGAACATTGTGATCAGAAGCGTTTGGAGCATTCTGATGAGAGAGGTCATGGAGCATTTTGATTTCATTGTGATGACAATAGCAAGAAGCATTATGATGATGTTCATGGTGCATTGTGATGAAAGGGTCCATGGAGTATTGAGATGAAAAGGGGCATGGTGCATTGTGATGACAGGGGTCTTGGAGCATGGTGATGACATTGGCATGGAGCATTGTGATGAGAAGGCCATGGAGGATTCTGATGAGATGCGTCATGGAGCTTTGTGATGACAAGGGCATGGAGCATTGTGATGACAAGGGAATGGGGCATTGTGATGACAAGGGCCATTGAGAATTTTGATGACAAGGTCGTGAAGCACTGTGATGACGAGTGCATGGAGCATGCTATGACAAGGGTCATGGAGCATTGCGATGACAAGTGAATGGAGAATTGTGCTGACATGTGCATGTAACATTATGATGTGAAGTGTCATGGACCATTGTGATGACAAGGACGTTGAGAATTGTTATGACAATGGACATGGAGCATTGTGTTGATCAGGGCATGGAGCTCTGTGATGGCAAGACCGTGGAGCATTGTGATGTGAAGACCTTGGATAATTGTGATGACGAGTGTCTTGGAGTACTGTAATGACAAGGGGCATGGAGCATTGTGAGGACAGGGGTCATTTAGCATTGTGATGACAAGTGTCATGGAGCATTCTGATGACCATCTTGTGGAGTATTGTGATGACAATGGCATGGAGCATTGTGATGGAAAGGGCATGGAGCATTGTGAAAAGAAGTCCACAGATAATGGTGAAGAGGAGCGTCATGGGGCGTTGTGATGACAAGTGTCATGGAACATTGTGATCACAAGGGTTTGAAGCATTGTGATGCCAGAGGTCATGGTGCATTTTGATTTCATTGTGATGACAATAGCATGAAGCATTATGATGATGGGGATGGTGCACTGTGATGCCAGGGGTCATGGAGGATTTTGATGACAAGGGTCTAGGAGCATCATGATGACAAGAGCATGGAGCATTGTGCTGAGAGGGCCAAGGAGCATTTTGACGACATGTTTCATGGAGCTTTGTGATGACAAGGGCATGGGGCATTGTAATGGCAGGTGTCTTGGAGCATTGAGATGCCAAGTGTCACGGAGCCTTGTGATGACAAGGCCGTGGAACATTGTGATGACCGAGGTCATGGAGCATTGCTATGACAGGGGTAATGGAGCATTGTGATAAAAAGGGCATAGAGCATTGGTCTGAGAAGTTTCATGGATTATTGTGATGATAGTGTGCATGCAGCATTGTGATGACAAGGGCATGGAACATTGTGATAAATGGGTCATGGAGGAATGTAATGACAAGGACATGGAGCATTGTGATGAGAAGGGCATGGAACATTGTGATGACAAGTGTCATGGAGTTTTGTGATGACAGGGGCATGGAGCAATGTGATGAGAGGGTTCATGGAGCAGTGTGATGACAGTGGCATGGAGCACTGTGGTGCCAAGGGTCATGGAGATATGTGATGACAAATGTCATGAAGCATATTGAGGTCAAGGGCATGGTACATTGTGATGAGAAGGGCAGGGAGCATTATGATGACAAGGTCATGTAGCATTTTGATGACAAAGGCATGGAGCATCGTGATGACAAGTGTCATGGAGCACTGTGATGACAGGCGTCACGGTTCATTGTGATTACAGGTTTCATGGAGCATTGGGATGACAATGTTCACGGAGAATTTTGATGAGAAGCGTCCCGGATCATTGTTTTGTCAGGGGTCATGGAGGGTTGAGATGACAGTACTCATGCAGCATTTTGAGGACAGGGGTCATGGAGCATTGTGAAGATAAGGGGCATAGAGCTTTGTGATTACAGGGGTCTTGGAGCATTGTGAAGACAAGGGCATGGATCATTGTGATGAGAATGTCATGGAGTATTGTGAAGGCAGGTGTCAAGGAGCATTGTGATGACGTATGTCAGGGTCCATTGTGATGACAATGGCATGGAGCATTGTGATGACAAGGACATGGAGCATTGTGATGCCAAGGGCCATTGAGAATTTTGAAGACAATGTCGTGAAGCACTGTGATGACAAGCGCATGGAGCTTGCTATGAAAAGGGTCATTGAGCATTGCGATGACAAGTGCATGGAGCATTGTGATGACACGATCATGTAACATTATGATGAGAAGTGTCATGGAACATAGTGATGAGAGGGACGAGGAGAATTGTGATGACAATGCACATGGAGCATTGGGATGACCAGGGCATGGAGCATTGTGATGGCAAGACCGTGGAGCATTGCGATGAGAAGACCATGGATAATTGTGATGACGAATGTCTAGGAGCACTGTAATGACAAGGGGCATGTAGCATTGTGATGACAAGTGTAATGGAGCATTCTGATCACCATCTTGTGGAGTATTGTGATGACAATGGCATGGAGCATTGTGATGAAAAGGGCATGGAGCATTGTGATGAAAACAGCATGGAGCCTTTTCATGACAGGTTTCAATGAGCATTCTGACGACAAGTGTCAGTGAGCATTGTGATGACAAGTTTATTGAGCATTGAGATGACAAAGGTCATGAAGCATTGTGATGACAATGGCATGGAGCATTGTGATGAGAAGTCCATGGAGCATTCTAATGACATGCGTCATGGAGTTTTGTGATGACAGGGGCGTGGAGCATTGTGATTACAGGGTTCTTGGAGCCTTGTGATGAAAAGGGCATGGATCATTGTGATGAAAAAGGCATGGAGCCATGTCATGACTGCGTTCAAGGAGCATAGTGATGACAAGGGTTCGGGAGAGTTGTGATGACAACTGTATTGAGCATTGGATGACCATGGTCAGGAGCTTTGTGATCAAAAGACCATGGATAATTGTGATGACGAGCGTCATAGGGCATTGTGATGACAAGTGTTATGGAACACTGTGATCACAAGGGTTTGGAGCATTGTGATGCCAGAGGTCATGGAGCCTTTTGATTTCAATTAGCGTGGAGCATTGTGATGACAAGGGCATGAAGCAATGGGATCCCAAGTTTTATGGAGGATTGGGATGACAATGGTAAGGGAAGATTGTGAAGACAAGCGCATGGAGCATTGTGATGACAAAGTCATGTAGCATTTTGCTGACCAAGGCATGGATCATTGTGGGCAATATATTCATGGAGTAATGTGATGACAGGTGTCATGGGGCATTGTTGTGATAAGGGAATGGAGCACTGTGATGACAAGGTTCTGGAGCATTGTTATGAGAAGATCATTGAGCCTTGTGATGACAAATCTCATGGAGCATTCTGATGATAATGGACATGGAACACTGTGATTACAAGGTTCTTGGAGTATTGTGATGACAAGGGCATGGAGCATTGTGATGAGAAGGCCATGGAGCTTTCTGATGACATGCATCATGGACTTTGTGATGACAAGGGCATGGAGCATTGTGATGAAAAAGGCATGGAGCCTTGTCATGACAGGCTTCAAGGAGCATACTGATGTCAAGTGTCAGGGAGCATTGTGATGACAAGTGTATTGAGCATTGTGATGACAAAGGTCATGGAGCATTGTGATGAGAAGACCATGGATAAATGTGATGAGGAGCGTTATTGGGCGTTGTGATGACAAAGGTTATGGAACATTGTGATCAGAAGCGTTTGGAGCATTCTGATGAGAGAGGTCATGGAGCATTTTGATTTCATTGTGATGACAATAGCAAGAAGCATTATGATGATGTTCATGGTGCATTGTGATGAAAGGGTCCATGGAGTATTGAGATGAAAAGGGGCATGGTGCATTGTGATGACAGGGGTCTTGGAGCATGGTGATGACATTGGCATGGAGCATTGTGATGAGAAGGCCATGGAGGATTCTGATGAGATGCGTCATGGAGCTTTGTGATGACAAGGGCATGGAGCATTGTGATGACAAGGGAATGGGGCATTGTGATGACAAGGGCCATTGAGAATTTTGATGACAAGGTCGTGAAGCACTGTGATGACGAGTGCATGGAGCATGCTATGACAAGGGTCATGGAGCATTGCGATGACAAGTGAATGGAGAATTGTGCTGACATGTGCATGTAACATTATGATGTGAAGTGTCATGGACCATTGTGATGACAAGGACGTTGAGAATTGTTATGACAATGGACATGGAGCATTGTGTTGATCAGGGCATGGAGCACTGTGATGGCAAGACCGTGGAGCATTGTGATGTGAAGACCTTGGATAATTGTGATGACGAGTGTCTTGGATTACTGTAATGACAAGGGGCATGGAGCATTGTGAGGACAGGGGTCATTTAGCATTGTGATGACAAGTGTCATGGAGCATTCTGATGACCATCTTGTGGAGTATTGTGATGACAATGGCATGGAGCATTGTGATGGAAAGGGCATGGAGCATTGTGAAGAGAAGTCCACAGATAATGGTGAAGAGGAGCGTCATGGGGCGTTGTGATGACAAGTGTCATGGAACATTGTGATCACAAGGGTTTGAAGCATTGTGATGCCAGAGGTCATGGTGCATTTTGATTTCATTGTGATGACAATAGCATGAAGCATTATGATGATGGGGATGGTGCACTGTGATGCCAGGGGTCATGGAGGATTTTGATGACAGGGGTCTAGGAGTATCATGATGACAAGAGCATGGAGCATTGTGCTGAGAGGGCCAAGGAGCATTTTGACGACATGTTTCATGGAGCTTTGTGATGACAAGGGCATGGGGCATTGTAATGGCAGGTGTCTTGGAGCATTGAGATGCCAAGTGTCACGGAGCCTTGTGATGACAAGGCCGTGGAACATTGTGATGACCGAGGTCATGGAGCATTGCTATGACAGGGGTAATGGAGCATTGTGATAAAAAGGGCATAGAGCATTGGTCTGAGAAGTTTCATGGATTATTGTGATGATAGTGTGCATGCAGCATTGTGATGACAAGGGCATGGAACATTGTGATAAATGTGTCATGGAGGAATGTAATGACAAGGACATGGAGCATTGTGATGAGAAGGGCATGGAACATTGTGATGACAAGTGTCATGGAGTTTAGTGATGACAGGGGCATGGAGCAATGTGATGAGAGGGTTCATGGAGCAGTGTGATGACAGTGGCATGGAGCACTGTGGTGCCAAGGGTCATGGAGATATGTGATGACAAAGGTCATGAAGCATATTGAGGTCAAGGGCATGGTACATTGTGATGAGAAGGGCAGGGAGCATTATGATGACAAGGTCATGTAGCATTTTGATGACAAAGGCATGGAGCATCGTGATGACAAGTGTCATGGAGCACTGTGATGACAGGCGTCACGGTTCATTGTGATTACAGGTTTCATGGAGCATTGGGATGACAATGGTCACGGAGAATTTTGATGAGAAGCGTCCCGGATCAGTGTTTTGTCAGGGGTCATGGAGGGTTGAGATGACAGTACTCATGCAGCATTGTGAGGACAGGGGTCATGGAGCATTGTGAAGATAAGGGGCATGGAGCTTTGTGATTACAGGGGTCTTGGAGCATTGTGAAGACAAGGGCATGGATCATTGTGATGAGAATGTCATGGAGTATTGTGAAGGCAGGTGTCAAGGAGCATTGTGATGACGTATGTCAGGGTCCATTGTGATGACAATGGCATGGAGCATTGTGATGACAAGGACATGGAGCATTGTGATGCCAAGGGCCATTGAGAATTTTGAAGACAATGTCGTGAAGCACTGTGATGACAAGCGCATGGAGCTTGCTATGAAAAGGGTCATTGAGCATTGCGATGACAAGTGCATGGAGCATTGTGATGACACGATCATGTAACATTATGATGAGAAGTGTCATGGAACATAGTGATGAGAGGGACGAGGAGAATTGTGATGACAATGCACATGGAGCATTGGGATGACCAGGGCATGGAGCATTGTGATGGCAAGACCGTGGAGCATTGCGATGAGAAGACCATGGATAATTGTGATGACGAATGTCTAGGAGCACTGTAATGACAAGGGGCATGTAGCATTGTGATGACAAGTGTAATGGAGCATTCTGATCACCATCTTGTGGAGTATTGTGATGACAATGGCATGGAGCATTGTGATGAAAAGGGCATGGAGCATTGTGATGAAAACGGCATGGAGCCTTTTCATGACAGGTTTCAATGAGCATTCTGACGACAAGTGTCAGTGAGCATTGTGATGACAAGTTTATTGAGCATTGAGATGACAAAGGTCATGAAGCATTGTGATGACAATGGCATGGAGCATTGTGATGAGAAGTCCATGGAGCATTCTAATGACATGCGTCATGGAGTTTTGTGATGACAGGGGCATGGAGCATTGTGATTACAGGGTTCTTGGAGCCTTGTGATGAAAAGGGCATGGATCATTGTGATGAAAAAGGCATGGAGCCATGTCATGACTGCGTTGAAGGAGCATAGTGATGACAAGGGTTCGGGAGAGTTGTGATGACAACTGTATTGAGCATTGGATGACCATGGTCAGGAGCATTGTGATGAAAAGACCATGGATAATTGTGATGACGAGCGTCATAGGGCATTGTGATGACAAGTGTTATGGAACACTGTGATCACAAGGGTTTGGAGCATTGTGATGACAGAGGTCATGGAGCCTTTTGATTTCAATTAGCGTGGAGCATTGTGATGACAAGGGCATGAAGCAATGGGATCCCAAGTTTTATGGAGGATTGGGATGACAATGGTAAGGGAAGATTGTGAAGACAAGCGCATGGAGCATTGTGATGACAAAGTCATGTAGCATTTTGCTGACCAAGGCATGGAGCATTGTGGGGAAAATATTCATGGAGTAATGTGATGACAGGTGTCATGGGGAATTGTGGTGATAAGGGAATGGAGCACTGTGATGACAAGGTTCTGGAGCATTGTTATGAGAAGATCATTGAGCCTTGTGATGACAAATCTCATGGAGCATTCTGATGATAATGGACATGGAACACTGTGATTACAAGGTTCTTGGAGTATTGTGATGACAAGGGCATGGAGCATTGTGATGAGAAGGCCATGGAGCTTTCTGATGACATGCATCATGGACTTTGTGATGACAAGGGCATGGAGCATTGTGATGAAAAAGGCATGGAGCCTTGTCATGACAGGCTTCAAGGAGCATACTGATGTCAAGTGTCAGGGAGCATTGTGATGACAAGTGTATTGAGCATTGTGATGACAAAGGTCATGGAGCATTGTGATGAGAAGACCATGGATAAATGTGATGAGGAGCGTTATTGGGCGTTGTGATGACAAAGGTTATGGAACATTGTGATCAGAAGCGTTTGGAGCATTCTGATGAGAGAGGTCATGGAGCATTTTGATTTCATTGTGATGACAATAGCAAGAAGCATTATGATGATGTTCATGGTGCATTGTGATGAAAGGGTCCATGGAGTATTGAGATGAAAAGGGGCATGGTGCATTGTGATGACAGGGGTCTTGGAGCATGGTGATGACATTGGCATGGAGCATTGTGATGAGAAGGCCATGGAGGATTCTGATGAGATGCGTCATGGAGCTTTGTGATGACAAGGGCATGGAGCATTGTGATGACAAGGGAATGGGGCATTGTGATGACAAGGGCCATTGAGAATTTTGATGACAAGGTCGTGAAGCACTGTGATGACGAGTGCATGGAGCATGCTATGACAAGGGTCATGGAGCATTGCGATGACAAGTGAATGGAGAATTGTGCTGACATGTGCATGTAACATTATGATGTGAAGTGTCCTGGACCATTGTGATGACAAGGACGTTGAGAATTGTTATGACAATGGACATGGAGCATTGTGTTGATCAGGGCATGGAGCTCTGTGATGGCAAGACCGTGGAGCATTGTGATGTGAAGACCTTGGATAATTGTGATGACGAGTGTCTTGGAGTACTGTAATGACAAGGGGCATGGAGCATTGTGAGGACAGGGGTCATTTAGCATTGTGATGACAAGTGTCATGGAGCATTCTGATGACCATCTTGTGGAGTATTGTGATGACAATGGCATGGAGCATTGTGATGGAAAGGGCATGGAGCATTGTGAAGAGAAGTCCACAGATAATGGTGAAGAGGAGCGTCATGGGGCGTTGTGATGACAAGTGTCATGGAACATTGTGATCACAAGGGTTTGAAGCATTGTGATGCCAGAGGTCATGGTGCATTTTGATTTCATTGTGATGACAATAGCATGAAGCATTATGATGATGGGGATGGTGCACTGTGATGCCAGGGGTCATGGAGGATTTTGATGACAGGGGTCTAGGAGCATCATGATGACAAGAGCATGGAGCATTGTGCTGAGAGGGCCAAGGAGCATTTTGACGACATGTTTCATGGAGCTTTGTGATGACAAGGGCATGGGGCATTGTAATGGCAGGTGTCTTGGAGCATTGAGATGCCAAGTGTCACGGAGCCTTGTGATGACAAGGCCGTGGAACATTGTGATGACCGAGGTCATGGAGCATTGCTATGACAGGGGTAATGGAGCATTGTGATAAAAAGGGCATAGAGCATTGGTCTGAGAAGTTTCATGGATTATTGTGATGATAGTGTGCATGCAGCATTGTGATGACAAGGGCATGGAACATTGTGATAAATGTGTCATGGAGGAATGTAATGACAAGGACATGGAGCATTGTGATGAGAAGGGCATGGAACATTGTGATGACAAGTGTCATGGAGTTTAGTGATGACAGGGGCATGGAGCAATGTGATGAGAGGGTTCATGGAGCAGTGTGATGACAGTGGCATGGAGCACTGTGGTGCCAAGGGTCATGGAGATATGTGATGACAAAGGTCATGAAGCATATTGAGGTCAAGGGCATGGTACATTGTGATGAGAAGGGCAGGGAGCATTATGATGACAAGGTCATGTAGCATTTTGATGACAAAGGCATGGAGCATCGTGATGACAAGTGTCATGGAGCACTGTGATGACAGGCGTCACGGTTCATTGTGATTACAGGTTTCATGGAGCATTGGGATGACAATGGTCACGGAGAATTTTGATGAGAAGCGTCCCGGATCAGTGTTTTGTCAGGGGTCATGGAGGGTTGAGATGACAGTACTCATGCAGCATTGTGAGGACAGGGGTCATGGAGCATTGTGAAGATAAGGGGCATGGAGCTTTGTGATTACAGGGGTCTTGGAGCATTGTGAAGACAAGGGCATGGATCATTGTGATGAGAATGTCATGGAGTATTGTGAAGGCAGGTGTCAAGGAGCATTGTGATGACGTATGTCAGGGTCCATTGTGATGACAATGGCATGGAGCATTGTGATGACAAGGACATGGAGCATTGTGATGCCAAGGGCCATTGAGAATTTTGAAGACAATGTCGTGAAGCACTGTGATGACAAGCGCATGGAGCTTGCTATGAAAAGGGTCATTGAGCATTGCGATGACAAGTGCATGGAGCATTGTGATGACACGATCATGTAACATTATGATGAGAAGTGTCATGGAACATAGTGATGAGAGGGACGAGGAGAATTGTGATGACAATGCACATGGAGCATTGGGATGACCAGGGCATGGAGCATTGTGATGGCAAGACCGTGGAGCATTGCGATGAGAAGACCATGGATAATTGTGATGACGAATGTCTAGGAGCACTGTAATGACAAGGGGCATGTAGCATTGTGATGACAAGTGTAATGGAGCATTCTGATCACCATCTTGTGGAGTATTGTGATGACAATGGCATGGAGCATTGTGATGAAAAGGGCATGGAGCATTGTGATGAAAACGGCATGGAGCCTTTTCATGACAGGTTTCAATGAGCATTCTGACGACAAGTGTCAGTGAGCATTGTGATGACAAGTTTATTGAGCATTGAGATGACAAAGGTCATGAAGCATTGTGATGACAATGGCATGGAGCATTGTGATGAGAAGTCCATGGAGCATTCTAATGACATGCGTCATGGAGTTTTGTGATGACAGGGGCATGGAGCATTGTGATTACAGGGTTCTTGGAGCCTTGTGATGAAAAGGGCATGGATCATTGTGATGAAAAAGGCATGGAGCCATGTCATGACTGCGTTCAAGGAGCATAGTGATGACAAGGGTTCGGGAGAGTTGTGATGACAACTGTATTGAGCATTGGATGACCATGGTCAGGAGCATTGTGATGATAAGACCATGGATAATTGTGATGACGAGCGTCATAGGGCATTGTGATGACAAGTGTTATGGAACACTGTGATCACAAGGGTTTGGAGCATTGTGATGCCAGAGGTCATGGAGCCTTTTGATTTCAATTAGCGTGGAGCATTGTGATGACAAGGGCATGAAGCAATGGGATCCCAAGTTTTATGGAGGATTGGGATGACAATGGTAAGGGAAGATTGTGAAGACAAGCGCATGGAGCATTGTGATGACAAAGTCATGTAGCATTTTGCTGACCAAGGCATGGAGCATTGTGGGGAAAATATTCATGGAGTAATGTGATGACAGGTGTCATGGGGAATTGTGGTGATAAGGGAATGGAGCACTGTGATGACAAGGTTCTGGAGCATTGTTATGAGAAGATCATTGAGCCTTGTGATGACAAATCTCATGGAGCATTCTGATGATAATGGACATGGAACACTGTGATTACAAGGTTCTTGGAGTATTGTGATGACAAGGGCATGGAGCATTGTGATGAGAAGGCCATGGAGCTTTCTGATGACATGCATCATGGACTTTGTGATGACAAGGGCATGGAGCATTGTGATGAAAAAGGCATGGAGCCTTGTCATGACAGGCTTCAAGGAGCATACTGATGTCAAGTGTCAGGGAGCATTGTGATGACAAGTGTATTGAGCATTGTGATGACAAAGGTCATGGAGCATTGTGATGAGAAGACCATGGATAAATGTGATGAGGAGCGTTATTGGGCGTTGTGATGACAAAGGTTATGGAACATTGTGATCAGAAGCGTTTGGAGCATTCTGATGAGAGAGGTCATGGAGCATTTTGATTTCATTGTGATGACAATAGCAAGAAGCATTATGATGATGTTCATGGTGCATTGTGATGAAAGGGTCCATGGAGTATTGAGATGAAAAGGGGCATGGTGCATTGTGATGACAGGGGTCTTGGAGCATGGTGATGACATGGGCATGGAGCATTGTGATGAGAAGGCCATGGAGGATTCTGATGAGATGCGTCATGGAGCTTTGTGATGACAAGGGCATGGAGCATTGTGATGACAAGGGAATGGGGCATTGTGATGACAAGGGCCATTGAGAATTTTGATGACAAGGTCGTGAAGCACTGTGATGACGAGTGCATGGAGCATGCTATGACAAGGGTCATGGAGCATTGCGATGACAAGTGAATGGAGAATTGTGCTGACATGTGCATGTAACATTATGATGTGAAGTGTCATGGACCATTGTGATGACAAGGACGTTGAGAATTGTTATGACAATGGACATGGAGCATTGTGTTGATCAGGGCATGGAGCACTGTGATGGCAAGACCGTGGAGCATTGTGATGTGAAGACCTTGGATAATTGTGATGACGAGTGTCTTGGAGTACTGTAATGACAAGGGGCATGGAGCATTGTGAGGACAGGGGTCATTTAGCATTGTGATGACAAGTGTCATGGAGCATTCTGATGACCATCTTGTGGAGTATTGTGATGACAATGGCATGGAGCATTGTGATGGAAGGGCATGGAGCATTGTGAAGAGAAGTCCACAGATAATGGTGAAGAGGAGCGTCATGGGGCGTTGTGATGACAAGTGTCATGGAACATTGTGATCACAAGGGTTTGAAGCATTGTGATGCCAGAGGTCATGGTGCATTTTGATTTCATTGTGATGACAATAGCATGAAGCATTATGATGATGGGGATGGTGCACTGTGATGCCAGGGGTCATGGAGGATTTTGATGACAGGGGTCTAGGAGCATCATGATGACAAGAGCATGGAGCATTGTGCTGAGAGGGCCAAGGAGCATTTTGACGACATGTTTCATGGAGCTTTGTGATGACAAGGGCATGGGGCATTGTAATGGCAGGTGTCTTGGAGCATTGAGATGCCAAGTGTCACGGAGCCTTGTGATGACAAGGCCGTGGAACATTGTGATGACCGAGGTCATGGAGCATTGCTATGACAGGGGTAATGGAGCATTGTGATAAAAAGGGCATAGAGCATTGGTCTGAGAAGTTTCATGGATTATTGTGATGATAGTGTGCATGCAGCATTGTGATGACAAGGGCATGGAACATTGTGATAAATGTGTCATGGAGGAATGTAATGACAAGGACATGGAGCATTGTGATGAGAAGGGCATGGAACATTGTGATGACAAGTGTCATGGAGTTTAGTGATGACAGGGGCATGGAGCAATGTGATGAGAGGGTTCATGGAGCAGTGTGATGACAGTGGCATGGAGCACTGTGGTGCCAAGGGTCATGGAGATATGTGATGACAAAGGTCATGAAGCATATTGAGGTCAAGGGCATGGTACATTGTGATGAGAAGGGCAGGGAGCATTATGATGACAAGGTCATGTAGCATTTTGATGACAAAGGCATGGAGCATCGTGATGACAAGTGTCATGGAGCACTGTGATGACAGGCGTCACGGTTCATTGTGATTACAGGTTTCATGGAGCATTGGGATGACAATGGTCACGGAGAATTTTGATGAGAAGCGTCCCGGATCAGTGTTTTGTCAGGGGTCATGGAGGGTTGAGATGACAGTACTCATGCAGCATTGTGAGGACAGGGGTCATGGAGCATTGTGAAGATAAGGGGCATGGAGCTTTGTGATTACAGGGGTCTTGGAGCATTGTGAAGACAAGGGCATGGATCATTGTGATGAGAATGTCATGGAGTATTGTGAAGGCAGGTGTCAAGGAGCATTGTGATGACGTATGTCAGGGTCCATTGTGATGACAATGGCATGGAGCATTGTGATGACAAGGACATGGAGCATTGTGATGCCAAGGGCCATTGAGAATTTTGAAGACAATGTCGTGAAGCACTGTGATGACAAGCGCATGGAGCTTGCTATGAAAAGGGTCATTGAGCATTGCGATGACAAGTGCATGGAGCATTGTGATGACACGATCATGTAACATTATGATGAGAAGTGTCATGGAACATAGTGATGAGAGGGACGAGGAGAATTGTGATGACAATGCACATGGAGCATTGGGATGACCAGGGCATGGAGCATTGTGATGGCAAGACCGTGGAGCATTGCGATGAGAAGACCATGGATAATTGTGATGACGAATGTCTAGGAGCACTGTAATGACAAGGGGCATGTAGCATTGTGATGACAAGTGTAATGGAGCATTCTGATCACCATCTTGTGGAGTATTGTGATGACAATGGCATGGAGCATTGTGATGAAAAGGGCATGGAGCATTGTGATGAAAACGGCATGGAGCCTTTTCATGACAGGTTTCAATGAGCATTCTGACGACAAGTGTCAGTGAGCATTGTGATGACAAGTTTATTGAGCATTGAGATGACAAAGGTCATGAAGCATTGTGATGACAATGGCATGGAGCATTGTGATGAGAAGTCCATGGAGCATTCTAATGACATGCGTCATGGAGTTTTGTGATGACAGGGGCATGGAGCATTGTGATTACAGGGTTCTTGGAGCCTTGTGATGAAAAGGGCATGGATCATTGTGATGAAAAAGGCATGGAGCCATGTCATGACTGCGTTCAAGGAGCATAGTGATGACAAGGGTCAGGGAGCGTTGTGATATCAACTGTATTGAGCATTGGATGACCATGTTCAGGAGCATTGTGATGAAAAGACCATGGATAATTGTGATGACGAGCGTCATAGGGCATTGTGATGACAAGTGTTATGGAACACTGTGATCACAAGGGTTTGGAGCATTGTGATGCCAGAGGTCATGGAGCCTTTTGATTTCAATTAGCGTGGAGCATCGTGATGACAAGGGCATGAAGCAATGGGATCCCAAGTTTTATGGAGGATTGGGATGACAATGGTAAGGGAAGATTGTGAAGACAAGCGCATGGAGCATTGTGATGACAAAGTCATGTAGCATTTTGCTGACAAAGGCATGGATCATTGTGGGCAAAATATTCATGGAGTAATGTGATGACAGGTGTCATGGGGCGTTGTGGTGATAAGGGAATGGAGCACTGTGATGACAAGGTTCTGGAGCATTGTTATGAGAAGACCATTGAGCCTTGTGATGACAAATCTCATGGAGCATTCTGATGATAATGGACATGGAACACTGTGCTTACAAGGGTCTTGGAGTATTGTGATGACAAGGGCATGGAGCATTTTGATGAGAAGGGCATGGAACATTGTGATGACAAGTGTCATGGAGTTTTGTGATGACAGGGGCATGGAGCAATGTGATGAGAGGGTTCATGGAGCAGTGTGATGACAGTGGCATGGAGCACTGTGGTGCCAAGGGTCATGGAGATTTGTGATGACAAAGGTCATGAAGCATATTGAGGTCAAGGGCATGGTACATTGTGATGAGAAGGGCAGGGAGCATTATGATGACAAGGTCATGTAGCATTTTGATGACAAAGGCATGGAGCATCGTGATGGAGCCAGTCATGACATGGCTCCATGCCTTTTTCATCACAATGATCCATGCCCTTTTCATCACAAGGCTCCAAGAACCCTGTAATCACTATGCTCCATGCCCCTGTCATCACAAAACTCCATGACACATGTCATCAGAATGCTCCATGGACTTCTCATCACAATGCTCCATGCCTTTGTCATCACAATGCTCCAAGAGCCTTCTAATCACAAGGCTCCATGCCCCTTTTCATCAGAATGCTCCATGAGACTTGTCATTACCAGGCTCCTGGTCTACTTATCATAATGCTCCAGGATCTTGTCATCACAATGCTCCTTTCCCTTTTCATCAATATGCTCCATGAAACCTGTCATCACAATACTCCATGAATATTTTAAGCCCAATGCTCCATACCCTTGTTATCCCAATGCTCAATGACCACTGTAATCACCATGCTCCATGCCTTTGTCAGGAAAATCCTACATGAACTTGCCATCACAATGCTCCATGCGCCTGTCATCACAATCCTCCATGAAACTTGGGATCACATTGCCCCATACACTTGTCATCACAATGCTCCATGGTCCTTGAAATCACTGTGCTCCATGACCACTGTCATCACAATGCTACCAACACTTGTGATCACAATGCTCCATAGCACTTTGCATCACAATGCTCCATGCCATTGTCATCACAATGCTTCATGAATTTTGTCATCACAATGCTCCCTGACACTTGTCGTCAGAATGCTCATTGAAACCTGTCATGAAAAGGCTCCATGCCATTTTCATCACAATGCTCCATGCCCTTTTCATCACAATGCTCCATGCCATTGTCATCACAATACTCCACAAGATGGTGATCAGAATGCTCCATTACACTAGTCATCACAATGCTACATGCCCCTTGTCATTACAGTGCTCCAAGACACTCGTCATCACAATTATCCATGGCCTTCTCATCGCAATGCTCCACGGTCTTGCCATCACAATACTCCATGCCCTGGTCATCCCAATGCTCCATGTGCATTGTCATCACAATTCTCCTCGTCCCTGTCATCACTATGTTCCATGACACTTCTCATCATAATGTTACATGATCGTGTCA
Source organism: Mesoplodon densirostris (assembly GCF_025265405.1). Taxonomy (NCBI): domain Eukaryota; kingdom Metazoa; phylum Chordata; class Mammalia; order Artiodactyla; family Ziphiidae; genus Mesoplodon; species Mesoplodon densirostris. Next base: position 8,551,048 of record NC_082682.1, read on the forward strand.
TCACAATTCTCCATGCACTTGTCATCGCAATGCTCAATGACCCTTTTCATAGCAAGCTCCATGCGCTTGTCATCACAGTGCTTCACGACATTGTCTTCAAAATTCTCAATGGCCCTTGGCATCACAATGCTCCCTGTCCTTGTCATCATAATGCTCCATGCCATTGTCATCACAATGGACCCTGACATACGTCATCACAATGCTCCTTGACACCTGCCTTCACAATACTCCATGACATTGTCATCACAATGATCCATGCCCTTGTCTTCACAATGCTCCAAGACACCTGTAATCACAAAGCTCCATGCCCCTTATCTTCACAATGCTCCATGACCCCTGTCCCCACAATGCTGCATGAGTACTGTCATCTCAACCCTCCATGACCCCTGACAAAACAATGATCCGGGAGGCTTCTCATCAAAATTCTCCATGACCATTTTCCCAATGCTCCATGAAACCTGTAATCACAATGAACCGTGACGCCTGTCATCACAGTGCTCCATGACACTTGTCATCACGATGCTCCATGCCTTTGTCATCAAAATGCTACATGACCTTGTCATCATAATGCTCCCTGCCCTTATCATCACAATGTACCATGCCCTTGACCTCAATATGCTTCCTGACTTTTGTCATCACAAATCTCCATGACCCTTTGCACCACAGTGCTCCATGCCACTGTCATCACACTGCTCCATGAACCCTCTCATCACATTGCTCCATGCCCCTGTCATCACAAAGCTCCATGACGCTTGTCATCACAATGTTCCATGCCCTTCTCATCACAATGCTCTATGCCCTTGTCATTACATTCCTCCATGACCCATGTATCACAATGTTCCATGCCCTGATCATCTCAATGCTCCATGTCCATTGTCATAACAATTCTCAACGTCCTTGTCATCACAATGGTCCATGACACTTCACATCATGTTACATGCACATGTCAGCACAATTCTCCATTCACTTGTTATCACAATGCTCCATGAGCCTTGTCATCACAAAGCTCCCTGACGCATGTCAGGGCAAGCTCCATGCACTTGTCATCACAGTGCTTCACGACCTTGTCATCAAAATTCTCAATGGCCCTTGTCATCACAATGCTCCATTCCCTTGTCATCACAATGCTCCATGCCCTTGTCATCACAAAGCTCCCTGACGCATGTCATCAGAATCCTCCATGGCCTTCTCATCACAATGCTCCATGCCCATGTCATCACCATGCTCCAAGACCCCTGTAATCACAATGCTCCATGCCCCTTTTCATCTCAATACTCCATGGACCCTTTCATCACAATGCACCATGAACATCATCATAATGCTTCTTGCTATTGTCATCACAATGAAATCAAAATGCTCCATGACCTCTCTCATCAGAATGCTCCAAACGCTTGTGATCACAATGTTCCATAACACTTGTCATCACAACGCCCATGACGCTCGTCATCACAATTATCCATGGTCTTCTCATCACAATGCTCCATGACCTTTGTCATCACAATGCTCAATACACTTGTCATCACAATGCTCCCTGACACTTGACATCAGTATGCTCCTTGAAGCCTGTCATGACAAGGCTCCATGCCTTTTTCATCACAATGCTCCATGCCCTTGTCATCACAAAGTCCATGATGCATGTCATCAGAAAGCTCCATGGCCTTCTCATCACAATGCTCCATGCCCTTGTCATCACAATACTCCAAGAACCTTGTAATCACAGTGTTCCATGTCCATTATCATCAGAATGCTCCATGAGATTTGTCATCACAAGGCTCAATGATCTTCTCATAACAATGCTCCAGAACCTTGTCATCACAGTGCTCCATTCCCTTATCACCACAATGCCCCATGACACATCAAGGGCATGGTACATTGTGATGACAAAGGTCATGGAGCATTGCGATGAGAAGACCATGGATAATTGTGATGACGAGTGTCTTGGAGCACTGTAATGACAAGGGGCATGTAGCATTGTGATGACAAGTGTAATGGAGCATTCTGATCACCATCTTGTAGAGTATTGTGATGACAATGGCATGGAGCATTGTGATGAAAAGGGCATGGAGCATTGTGATGAAAACGGCATGGAGCCTTTTCATGACAGGTTTCAATGAGCATTCTGACGACAAGTGTCAGGGAGCATTGTGATGACAAGTTTATTGAGCATTGTGATGCCAAAGGTCATGAAGCATTGTGGTGACAATGGCATGGAGCATTGTGATGAAAAGTGCTATGGAGCATTGTGATCACAAGTGTTGGTAGCATTGTGATGACAGAGGTCATGGAGCACAGTGATTTCAAGGACCATGGAGCATTGTGATGACAAGTGTATGTGGCAATGTGATCCCAAGTTTCATGGAGGATTGTGATGACAAGCGCATGGAGCATTGTGATGGCAAGTTCATGTAGGATTTTCCTGACAAAGGCATGGAGCATGGTGATTACAGTGGTCATTGAGCATTGGGATAACAAGGGTATGGAGCATTGGGCTTGAAATATTCATGGAGTATTATGATGACAGGTTTCATGGAGCATATTGATGAAAAGGGAAAGGAGCATTGTGATGACAAGATCCTGGAGCATTATGATGAGTAGACCAGGAGCCTGGTGATGACAAGTCTCATGGAGCATTCTGATGAAAAGGGGCATGGAGCATTGTGATTACAGGGCTCTTGGAGCATTGTGATGACAAAGGCATGGAGCATTGTGATGAGAAGTCCATGGAGCATTCTGATGACATGTGTCATGGAGTTTTGTGATGACAGGGGCATGGAGCATTGTGATTACAGGGTTCTTGGAGCCTTGTGATGAAAAGGGCATGGATCATTGTGATGAAAAAGGCATGGAGCCATGTCATGACTGGGTTCAAGGAGCATAGTGATGACAAGGGTTCAGGAGCGTTGTGATGACAACTGTATTGAGCATTGGATGACAAAGGTCAGGAGCATTGTGATGATAAAACCATGGATAATTGTGATGACGAGCGTCATAGGGCATTGTGATGACAAGTGTTATGGAACACTGTGATCACAAGGGTTTGGAGCATTGTGATGACAGAGGTCATGGAGCCTTTTGATTTCAAGAAGCGTGGAGCATTGTGATGACAAGGGCATGAAGCAATGGGATCCCAAGTTTTATGGAGGATTGGGATGACAATGGTAAGGGAAGATTGTGAAGACAAGCGCATGGAGCATTGTGATGACAAAGTCATGTAGCATTTGGCTGACAAAGGCATGAAGCATTGTGGGCAAAATATTCATGGAGTAATGTGATGACAGGTGTCATGGGGCATTGTGGTGATAAGGGAATGGAGCACTGTGATGACAAGGTTCTGGAGCATTGTTATGAGAAGACCATTGAGCCTTGTGATGACAAATCTCATGGAGCATTCTGATGATAATGGACATGGAACACTGTGATTACAAGGTTCTTGGAGTATTGTGATGACAAGGGCATGGAGCATTGTGATGAGAAGGCCATGGAGCTTTCTGATGACATGCATCATGGACTTTGTGATGACAAGGGCATGGAGCATTGTGATGAAAAAGACATGGAGCCTTGTCATGACAGGCTTCAAGGAGCATACTGATGTCAAGTGTCAGGGAGCATTGTGATGACAAGTGTATTGAGCATTGTGATAACAAAGGTCATGGAGCATTGTGATGAGAAGACCATGGATAATTGTGATGACGAGCGTCATTGGGCGTTGTGATGACAAGTGTTATGGAACATTGTGATCACAAGCGTTTGGAGCATTCTGATGAGTGAGGTCATGGAGCATTTTGATTTCATTGTGATGACAATAGCATGAAGCATTATGATGATGGGGATGGTGCACTGTGCTGCCAGGGGTCATGGAGGATTGTGATGACGGGGGTCTAGGAGCATCGTGATGACAAGAGCATGGAGCATTGTGCTGAGAGGGCCAAGGAGCCTTCTGACGACATGTGTCATGGAGCTTTGTGATGACAAGGGCATGGGGCATTGTAATTGCAGGCGTCTTGGAGCATTGAGATGACAAGTGTCACGGAGCCTTGTGATGACAAGGCCTTGGAAGTTTGTGATGACCGAGGTCATGGAGCATTGTTATGACAGGAGTAATGGAGCATTGTGATAACAAGGGCATAGAGCATTGGTCTGAGAAGTTTCATGGATTATTGTGATGAGAGTGTGCATGCAGCATTGTGATGACAAGGGCATGGAACATTGTGATACATGGGTCATGGAGGAATGTAATGACAAGGGCATGGAGCATTGTGATGAGAAGGGCATGGAACATTGTGATGACAAGCGTCATGGAGCTTTGTGATGACAGGGGCATGGAGCAATGTGATGAGAGGGTTCATGGAGCAGTGTGATGACAGTGGCATGGAGCACTGTGGTGCCAAGGATCATGGAGATTTGTGATGACAAAGGTCATGAAGCATATTGAGGTCAAGGGCATGGTACATTGTGATGAGAAGGGCAGGGAGCATTATGATGACAAGGTCATGTAGCATTTTGATGACAAGGGCATGGAGCATTGTGATGAGAAGGCCATGGAGCTTTCTGATGACATGCATCATGGACTTTGTGATGACAAGGGCATGGAGCATTGTGATGAAAAAGGCATGGAGCCTTGTCATGACAGGCTTCAAGGAGCATACTGATGTCAAGTGTCAGGGAGCATTGTGATGACAAGTGTATTGAGCATTGTGATGACAAAGGTCATGGAGCATTGTGATGAGAAGACCATGGATAATTGTGATGACGAGCGTCATGGGCGTTGTGATGACAAGTGTTATGGAACATTGTGATCACAAGCGTTTGGAGCATTCTGATGAGAGAGGTCATGGAGCATTTTGATTTCATTGTGATGACAATAGCAAGAAGCATTATGATGATGTTCATGGTGCATTGTGATGAAAGGGTCCATGGAGTATTGAGATGAAAAGGGGCATGGAGCATTGTGATTACAGGGGTCTTGGAGCATGGTGATGACATGGGCATGGAGCATTGTGATGAGAAGGCCATGGAGGATTCTGATGACATGCGTCAGGGAGCTTTGTGATGACAAGGGCATGGAGCATTGTGATGACAAGGGAATGGAGCATTGTGATGACAAGGGCCATTGAGAATTTTGATGACAAGGTCGTGAAGCACTGTGATGACAAGTGCATGGAGCTTGCTCTGACAAGGCTCATGGAGCATTGTGATAACAAGTGAATGGAGAATTGTGCTGACATGTGCATGTAACATGATGTGAAGTGTCATGGACCATTGTGATGACAAGGACGTTGAGAATTGTTATGACAATGGACATGGAGCATTGAGATGATCAGGGCATGGAACATTGTGATACATGGGTCATGGAGGAATGTAATGACAAGGGCATAGAGCATTGTGATGAGAAGGGCATGGAACATTGTGATGACAAGCGTCATGGAGCTTTGTGATGACAGGGGCATGGAGCAATGTGATGAGAGGGTTCATGGAGCAGTGTGATGACAGTGGCATGGAGCACTGTGGTGCAAAGGGTCATGGAGATTTGTGATGACAAAAGTCATGAAGCATATTGAGGTCAAGGGCATGGTACATTGTGATGATAAGGGCAGGGAGCATTATGATGACAAGGTCATGTAGCATTTTGATGACAAAGGCATGGAGCATCGTGATGACAAGTGTCATGGAGCACTGTGATGACAGGCGTCACGGTTCATTGTGATTACAGGTTTCATGGAGCATTGGGATGACAATGGTCACGGAGAATTTTGATGAGAAGCGTCCCGGATCAGTGTTTTGTCAGGGGTCATGGAGGGTTGAGATGACAGTACTCATGCAGCATTGTGAGGACAGGGGTCATGGAGCATTGTGAAGATAAGGGGCATGGAGCTTTGTGATTACAGGGGTCTTGGAGCATTGTGAAGACAAGGGCATGGATCATTGTGATGAGAATGTCATGGAGTATTGTGAAGGCAGGTGTCAAGGAGCATTGTGATGACGTATGTCAGGGTCCATTGTGATGACAATGGCATGGAGCATTGTGATGACAAGGACATGGAGCATTGTGATGCCAAGGGCCATTGAGAATTTTGAAGACAATGTCGTGAAGCACTGTGATGACAAGCGCATGGAGCTTGCTATGAAAAGGGTCATTGAGCATTGCGATGACAAGTGCATGGAGCATTGTGATGACACGATCATGTAACATTATGATGAGAAGTGTCATGGAACATAGTGATGAGAGGGACGAGGAGAATTGTGATGACAATGCACATGGAGCATTGGGATGACCAGGGCATGGAGCATTGTGATGGCAAGACCGTGGAGCATTGCGATGAGAAGACCATGGATAATTGTGATGACGAATGTCTAGGAGCACTGTAATGACAAGGGGCATGTAGCATTGTGATGACAAGTGTAATGGAGCATTCTGATCACCATCTTGTGGAGTATTGTGATGACAATGGCATGGAGCATTGTGATGAAAAGGGCATGGAGCATTGTGATGAAAACGGCATGGAGCCTTTTCATGACAGGTTTCAATGAGCATTCTGACGACAAGTGTCAGTGAGCATTGTGATGACAAGTTTATTGAGCATTGAGATGACAAAGGTCATGAAGCATTGTGATGACAATGGCATGGAGCATTGTGATGAGAAGTCCATGGAGCATTCTAATGACATGCGTCATGGAGTTTTGTGATGACAGGGGCATGGAGCATTGTGATTACAGGGTTCTTGGAGCCTTGTGATGAAAAGGGCATGGATCATTGTGATGAAAAAGGCATGGAGCCATGTCATGACTGCGTTCAAGGAGCATAGTGATGACAAGGGTTCGGGAGAGTTGTGATGACAACTGTATTGAGCATTGGATGACCATGGTCAGGAGCTTTGTGATCAAAAGACCATGGATAATTGTGATGACGAGCGTCATAGGGCATTGTGATGACAAGTGTTATGGAACACTGTGATCACAAGGGTTTGGAGCATTGTGATGCCAGAGGTCATGGAGCCTTTTGATTTCAATTAGCGTGGAGCATTGTGATGACAAGGGCATGAAGCAATGGGATCCCAAGGTTTATGGAGGATTGGGATGACAATGGTAAGGGAAGATTGTGAAGACAAGCGCATGGAGCATTGTGATGACAAAGTCATGTAGCATTTTGCTGATAAAGGCATGGAGCATTGTGGGGAAAATATTCATGGAGTAATGTGATGACAGGTGTCATGGGGAATTGTGGTGATAAGGGAATGGAGCACTGTGATGACAAGGTTCTGGAGCATTGTTATGAGAAGATCATTGAGCCTTGTGATGACAAATCTCATGGAGCATTCTGATGATAATGGACATGGAACACTGTGATTACAAGGTTCTTGGAGTATTGTGATGACAAGGGCATGGAGCATTGTGATGAGAAGGCCATGGAGCTTTCTGATGACATGCATCATGGACTTTGTGATGACAAGGGCATGGAGCATTGTGATGAAAAAGGCATGGAGCCTTGTCATGACAGGCTTCAAGGAGCATACTGATGTCAAGTGTCAGGGAGCATTGTGATGACAAGTGTATTGAGCATTGTGATGACAAAGGTCATGGAGCATTGTGATGAGAAGACCATGGATAAATGTGATGAGGAGCGTTATTGGGCGTTGTGATGACAAAGGTTATGGAACATTGTGATCAGAAGCGTTTGGAGCATTCTGATGAGAGAGGTCATGGAGCATTTTGATTTCATTGTGATGACAATAGCAAGAAGCATTATGATGATGTTCATGGTGCATTGTGATGAAAGGGTCCATGGAGTATTGAGATGAAAAGGGGCATGGTGCATTGTGATGACAGGGGTCTTGGAGCATGGTGATGACATTGGCATGGAGCATTGTGATGAGAAGGCCATGGAGGATTCTGATGAGATGCGTCATGGAGCTTTGTGATGACAAGGGCATGGAGCATTGTGATGACAAGGGAATGGGGCATTGTGATGACAAGGGCCATTGAGAATTTTGATGACAAGGTCGTGAAGCACTGTGATGACGAGTGCATGGAGCATGCTATGACAAGGGTCATGGAGCATTGCGATGACAAGTGAATGGAGAATTGTGCTGACATGTGCATGTAACATTATGATGTGAAGTGTCATGGACCATTGTGATGACAAGGACGTTGAGAATTGTTATGACAATGGACATGGAGCATTGTGTTGATCAGGGCATGGAGCACTGTGATGGCAAGACCGTGGAGCATTGTGATGTGAAGACCTTGGATAATTGTGATGACGAGTGTCTTGGAGTACTGTAATGACAAGGGGCATGGAGCATTGTGAGGACAGGGGTCATTTAGCATTGTGATGACAAGTGTCATGGAGCATTCTGATGACCATCTTGTGGAGTATTGTGATGACAATGGCATGGAGCATTGTGATGGAAAGGGCATGGAGCATTGTGAAGAGAAGTCCACAGATAATGGTGAAGAGGAGCGTCATGGGGCGTTGTGATGACAAGTGTCATGGAACATTGTGATCACAAGGGTTTGAAGCATTGTGATGCCAGAGGTCATGGTGCATTTTGATTTCATTGTGATGACAATAGCATGAAGCATTATGATGATGGGGATGGTGCACTGTGATGCCAGGGGTCATGGAGGATTTTGATGACAGGGGTCTAGGAGCATCATGATGACAAGAGCATGGAGCATTGTGCTGAGAGGGCCAAGGAGCATTTTGACGACATGTTTCATGGAGCTTTGTGATGACAAGGGCATGGGGCATTGTAATGGCAGGTGTCTTGGAGCATTGAGATGCCAAGTGTCACGGAGCCTTGTGATGACAAGGCCGTGGAACATTGTGATGACCGAGGTCATGGAGCATTGCTATGACAGGGGTAATGGAGCATTGTGATAAAAAGGGCATAGAGCATTGGTCTGAGAAGTTTCATGGATTATTGTGATGATAGTGTGCATGCAGCATTGTGATGACAAGGGCATGGAACACTGTGATAAATGTGTCATGGAGGAATGTAATGACAAGGACATGGAGCATTGTGATGAGAAGGGCATGGAACATTGTGATGACAAGTGTCATGGAGTTTAGTGATGACAGGGGCATGGAGCAATGTGATGAGAGGGTTCATGGAGCAGTGTGATGACAGTGGCATGGAGCACTGTGGTGCCAAGGGTCATGGAGATATGTGATGACAAAGGTCATGAAGCATATTGAGGTCAAGGGCATGGTACATTGTGATGAGAAGGGCAGGGAGCATTATGATGACAAGGTCATGTAGCATTTTGATGACAAAGGCATGGAGCATCGTGATGACAAGTGTCATGGAGCACTGTGATGACAGGCGTCACGGTTCATTGTGATTACAGGTTTCATGGAGCATTGGGATGACAATGGTCACGGAGAATTTTGATGAGAAGCGTCCCGGATCAGTGTTTTGTCAGGGGTCATGGAGGGTTGAGATGACAGTACTCATGCAGCATTGTGAGGACAGGGGTCATGGAGCATTGTGAAGATAAGGGGCATGGAGCTTTGTGATTACAGGGGTCTTGGAGCATTGTGAAGACAAGGGCATGGATCATTGTGATGAGAATGTCATGGAGTATTGTGAAGGCAGGTGTCAAGGAGCATTGTGATGACGTATGTCAGGGTCCATTGTGATGACAATGGCATGGAGCATTGTGATGACAAGGACATGGAGCATTGTGATGCCAAGGGCCATTGAGAATTTTGAAGACAATGTCGTGAAGCACTGTGATGACAAGCGCATGGAGCTTGCTATGAAAAGGGTCATTGAGCATTGCGATGACAAGTGCATGGAGCATTGTGATGACACGATCATGTAACATTATGATGAGAAGTGTCATGGAACATAGTGATGAGAGGGACGAGGAGAATTGTGATGACAATGCACATGGAGCATTGGGATGACCAGGGCATGGAGCATTGTGATGGCAAGGCCGTGGAGCATTGCGATGAGAAGACCATGGATAATTGTGATGACGAATGTCTAGGAGCACTGTAATGACAAGGGGCATGTAGCATTGTGATGACAAGTGTAATGGAGCATTCTGATCACCATCTTGTGGAGTATTGTGATGACAATGGCATGGAGCATTGTGATGAAAAGGGCATGGAGCATTGTGATGAAAACGGCATGGAGCCTTTTCATGACAGGTTTCAATGAGCATTCTGACGACAAGTGTCAGTGAGCATTGTGATGACAAGTTTATAGAGCATTGAGATGACAAAGGTCATGAAGCATTGTGATGACAATGGCATGGAGCATTGTGATGAGAAGTCCATGGAGCATTCTAATGACATGCGTCATGGAGTTTTGTGATGACAGGGGCATGGAGCATTGTGATTACAGGGTTCTTGGAGCCTTGTGATGAAAAGGGCATGGATCATTGTGATGAAAAAGGCATGGAGCCATGTCATGACTGCGTTCAAGGAGCATAGTGATGACAAGGGTCAGGGAGCGTTGTGATGACAACTGTATTGAGCATTGGATGACCATGTTCAGGAGCATTGTGATGAAAAGACCATGGATAATTGTGATGACGAGCGTCATAGGGCATTGTGATGACAAGTGTTATGGAACACTGTGATCACAAGGGTTTGGAGCATTGTGATGACAGAGGTCATGGAGCCTTTTGATTTCAATTAGCGTGGAGCATCGTGATGACAAGGGCATGAAGCAATGGGATCCCAAGTTTTATGGAGGATTGGGATGACAATGGTAAGGGAAGATTGTGAAGACAAGCGCATGGAGCATTGTGATGACAAAGTCATGTAGCATTTTGCTGACAAAGGCATGGATCATTGTATGCAAAATATTCATGGAGTAATGTGATGACAGGTGTCATGGGGCGTTGTGGTGATAAGGGAATGGAGCACTGTGATGACAAGGTTCTGGAGCATTGTTATGAGAAGACCATTGAGCCTTGTGAGGACAAATCTCATGGAGCATTCTGATGATAATGGACATGGAACACTGTGCTTACAAGGGTCTTGGAGTATTGTGATGACAAGGGCATGGAGCATTTTGATGAGAAGGGCATGGAACATTGTGATGACAAGTGTCATGGAGTTTTGTGATGACAGGGGCATGGAGCAATGTGATTAGAGGGTTCATGGAGCAGTGTGATGACAGTGGCATGGAGCACTGTGGTGCCAAGGGTCATGGAGATTTGTGATGACAAAGGTCATGAAGCATATTGAGGTCAAGGGCATGGTACATTGTGATGAGAAGGGCAGGGAGCATTATGATGACAAGGTCATGTAGCATTTTGATGACAAAGGCATGGAGCATCGTGATGGAGCCAGTCATGACATGGCTCCATGCCTTTTTCATCACAATGATCCATGCCCTTTTCATCACAAGGCTCCAAGAACCCTGTAATCACTATGCTCCATGCCCCTGTCATCACAAAACTCCATGACACATGTCATCAGAATGCTCCATGGACTTCTCATCACAATGCTCCATGCCTTTGTCATCACAATGCTCCAAGAGCCCTCTAATCACAAGGCTCCATGCCCCTTTTCATCAGAATGCTCCATGAGACTTGTCATTACCAGGCTCCTGGTCTACTTATCATAATGCTCCAGGATCTTGTCATCACAATGCTCCTTTCCCTTTTCATCAATATGCTCCATGAAACCTGTCATCACAATACTCCATGAATATTTTAAGCCCAATGCTCCATACCCCTGTTATCCCAATGCTCAATGACCACTGTAATCACCATGCTCCATGCCTTTGTCAGGAAAATCCTACATGAACTTGCCATCACAATGCTCCATGCGCTTGTCATCACAATCCTCCATGAAACTTGGGATCACATTGCCCCATACACTTGTCATCACAATGCTCCATGGTCCTTGAAATCACTGTGCTCCATGACCTCTGTCATCACAATGCTACCAACACTTGTGATCACAATGCTCCATAGCACTTTTCATCACAATGCTCCATGCCATTGTCATCACAATGCTTCATGAATTTTGTCATCACAATGCTCCCTGACACTTGTCATCAGAATGCTCATTGAAACCTGTCATGAAAAGGCTCCATGCCATTTTCATCACAATGCTCCATGCCCTTTTCATCACAATGCTCCATGCCATTGTCATCACAATACTCCACAAGATGGTGATCAGAATGCTCCATTACACTAGTCATCACAATGCTACATGCCCCTTGTCATTACAGTGCTCCAAGACACTCGTCATCACAATTATCCATGGCCTTCTCATCGCAATGCTCCACGGTCTTGCCATCACAATACTCCATGCCCTGGTCATCCCAATGCTCCATGTGCATTGTCATCACAATTCTCCTCGTCCCTGTCATCACTATGTTCCATGACACTTCTCATCATAATGTTACATGATCGTGTCATCACAATTCTCCATGCACTTGTCATCGCAATGCTCAATGACCCTTTTCATAGCAAGCTCCATGCGCTTGTCATCACAGTGCTTCACGACATTGTCTTCAAAATTCTCAATGGCCCTTGGCATCACAATGCTCCCTGTCCTTGTCATCATAATGCTCCATGCCATTGTCATCACAATGGACCCTGACATACGTCATCACAATGCTCCTTGACACCTGCCTTCACAATACTCCATGACATTGTCATCACAATGATCCATGCCCTTGTCTTCACAATGCTCCAAGACACCTGTAATCACAAAGCTCCATGCCCCTTATCTTCACAATGCTCCATGACCCCTGTCCCCACAATGCTGCATGAGTACTGTCATCTCAACCCTCCATGACCCCTGACAAAACAATGATCCGGGAGGCTTCTCATCAAAATTCTCCATGACCATTTTCCCAATGCTCCATGAAATCTGTAATCACAATGAACCGTGACGCCTGTCATCACAGTGCTCCATGACACTTGTCATCACGATGCTCCATGCCTTTGTCATCAAAATGCTACATGACCTTGTCATCATAATGCTCCCTGCCCTTATCATCACAATGTACCATGCCCTTGACCTCAATATGCTTCATGACTTTTGTCATCACAAATCTCCATGACCCTTTGCACCACAGTGCTCCATGCCACTGTCATCACACTGCTCCATGAACCCTCTCATCACATTGCTCCATGCCCCTGTCATCACAAAGCTCCATGACGCTTGTCATCACAATGTTCCATGCCCTTCTCATCACAATGCTCTATGCCCTTGTCATTACATTCCTCCATGACCCATGTATCACAATGTTCCATGCCCTGATCATCTCAATGCTCCATGTCCATTGTCATAACAATTCTCAACGTCCTTGTCATCACAATGGTCCATGACACTTCACATCATGTTACATGCACATGTCAGCACAATTCTCCATTCACTTGTTATCACAATGCTCCATGAGCCTTGTCATCACAAAGCTCCCTGACGCATGTCAGGGCAAGCTCCATGCACTTGTCATCACAGTGCTTCACGACCTTGTCATCAAAATTCTCAATGGCCCTTGTCATCACAATGCTCCATTCCCTTGTCATCACAATGCTCCATGCCCTTGTCATCACAAGGCTCCCTGACGCATGTCATCAGAATCCTCCATGGCCTTCTCATCACAATGCTCCATGCCCATGTCATCACCATGCTCCAAGACCCCTGTAATCACAATGCTCCATGCCCCTTTTCATCTCAATACTCCATGGACCCTTTCATCACAATGCACCATGAACATCATCATAATGCTTCTTGCTATTGTCATCACAATGAAATCAAAATGCTCCATGACCTCTCTCATCAGAATGCTCCAAACGCTTGTGATCACAATGTTCCATAACACTTGTCAGCACAACGCCCATGACGCTCGTCATCACAATTATCCATGGTCTTCTCATCACAATGCTCCATGACCTTTGTCATCACAATGCTCAATACACTTGTCATCACAATGCTCCCTGACACTTGACATCAGTATGCTCCTTGAAGCCTGTCATGACAAGGCTCCATGCCTTTTTCATCACAATGCTCCATGCCCTTGTCATCACAAAGTCCATGATGCATGTCATCAGAAAGCTCCATGGCCTTCTCATCACAATGCTCCATGCCCTTGTCATCACAATACTCCAAGAACCTTGTAATCACAGTGTTCCATGTCCATTATCATCAGAATGCTCCATGAGATTTGTCATCACAAGGCTCAATGATCTTCTCATAACAATGCTCCAGAACCTTGTCATCACAGTGCTCCATTCCCTTATCACCACAATGCCCCATGACACATCAAGGGCATGGTACATTGTGATGACAAAGGTCATGGAGCATTGCGATGAGAAGACCATGGATAATTGTGATGACGAGTGTCTTGGAGCACTGTAATGACAAGGGGCATGTAGCATTGTGATGACAAGTGTAATGGAGCATTCTGATCACCATCTTGTGGAATATTGTGATGACAATGGCATGGAGCATTGTGATGAAAAGGGCATGGAGCATTGTGATGAAAACGGCATGGAGCCTTTTCATGACAGGTTTCAATGAGCATTCTGACGACAAGTGTCAGGGAGCATTGTGATGACAAGTTTATTGAGCATTGTGATGCCAAAGGTCATGAAGCATTGTGGTGACAATGGCATGGAGCATTGTGATGAAAAGTGCTATGGAGCATTGTGATCACAAGTGTTGGTAGCATTGTGATGACAGAGGTCATGGAGCACAGTGATTTCAAGGACCATGGAGCATTGTGATGACAAGTGTATGGGGCAATGTGATCCCAAGTTTCATGGAGGATTGTGATGACAAGCGCATGGAGCATTGTGATGGCAAGTTCATGTAGGATTTTCCTGACAAAGGCATGGAGCATGGTGATTACAGTGGTCATTGAGCATTGGGATAACAAGGGTATGGAGCATTGGGCTTGAAATATTCATGGAGTATTATGATGACAGGTTTCATGGAGCATATTGATGAAAAGGGAAAGGAGCATTGTGATGACAAGATCCTGGAGCATTATGATGAGTAGACCAGGAGCCTGGTGATGACAAGTCTCATGGAGCATTCTGATGAAAAGGGGCATGGAGCATTGTGATTACAGGGCTCTTGGAGCATTGTGATGACAAAGGCATGGAGCATTGTGATGAGAAGTCCATGGAGCATTCTGATGACATGTGTCATGGCGTTTTGTGATGACAGGGGCATGGAGCATTGTGATTACAGGGTTCTTGGAGCCTTGTGATGAAAAGGGCATGGATCATTGTGATGAAAAAGGCATGGAGCCATGTCATGACTGGGTTCAAGGAGCATAGTGATGACAAGGGTTCAGGAGCGTTGTGATGACAACTGTATTGAGCATTGGATGACAAAGGTCAGGAGCATTGTGATGATAAAACCATGGATAATTGTGATGACGAGCGTCATAGGGCATTGTGATGACAAGTGTTATGGAACACTGTGATCACAAGGGTTTGGAGCATTGTGATGACAGAGGTCATGGAGCCTTTTGATTTCAAGAAGCGTGGAGCATTGTGATGACAAGGGCATGAAGCAATGGGATCCCAAGTTTTATGGAGGATTGGGATGACAATGGTAAGGGAAGATTGTGAAGACAAGCGCATGGAGCATTGTGATGACAAAGTCATGTAGCATTTTGCTGACAAAGGCATGAAGCATTGTGGGCAAAATATTCATGGAGTAATGTGATGACAGGTGTCATGGGGCATTGTGGTGATAAGGGAATGGAACACTGTGATGACAAGGTTCTGGAGCATTGTTATGAGAAGATCATGGAGCCTTGTGATGACAAATCTCATGGAGCATTCTGATGATAATGGACATGGAACACTGTGATTACAAGGTTCTTGGAGTATTGTGATGACAAGGGCATGGAGCATTGTGATGAGAAGGCCATGGAGCTTTCTGATGACATGCATCATGGACTTTGTGATGACAAGGGCATGGAGCATTGTGATGAAAAAGACATGGAGCCTTGTCATGACAGGCTTCAAGGAGCATACTGATGTCAAGTGTCAGGGAGCATTGTGATGACAAGTGTATTGAGCATTGTGATGACAAAGGTCATGGAGCATTGTGATGAGAAGACCATGGATAATTGTGATGACGAGCGTCATTGGGCGTTGTGATGACAAGTGTTATGGAACATTGTGATCACAAGCGTTTGGAGCATTCTGATGAGAGAGGTCATGGAGCATTTTGATTTCATTGTGATGACAATAGCATGAAGCATTATGATGATGGGGATGGTGCACTGTGATGCCAGGGGTCATGGAGGATTGTGATGACGGGGGTCTAGGAGCATCGTGATGACAAGAGCATGGAGCATTGTGCTGAGAGGGCCAAGGAGCATTCTGACGACATGTGTCATGGAGCTTTGTGATGACAAGGGCATGGGGCATTGTAATTGCAGGCGTCTTGGAGCATTGAGATGACAAGTGTCACGGAGCCTTGTGATGACAAGGCCTTGGAAGTTGGTGATGACCGAGGTCATGGAGCATTGTTATGACAGGAGTAATGGAGCATTGTGATAACAAGGGCATAGAGCATTGGTCTGAGAAGTTTCATGGATTATTGTGATGAGAGTGTGCATGCAGCATTGTGATGACAAGGGCATGGAACATTGTGATACATGGGTCATGGAGGAATGTAATGACAAGGGCATGGAGCATTGTGATGAGAAGGGCATGGAACATTGTGATGACAAGCGTCATGGAGCTTTGTGATGACAGGGGCATGGAGCAATGTGATGAGAGGGTTCATGGAGCAGTGTGATGACAGTGGCATGGAGCACTGTGGTGCCAAGGATCATGGAGATTTGTGATGACAAAGGTCATGAAGCATATTGAGGTCAAGGGCATGGTACATTGTGATGAGAAGGGCAGGGAGCATTATGATGACAAGGTCATGTAGCATTTTGATGACAAGGGCATGGAGCATTGTGATGAGAAGGCCATGGAGCTTTCTGATGACATGCATCATGGACTTTGTGATGACAAGGGCATGGAGCATTGTGATGAAAAAGGCATGGAGCCTTGTCATGACAGGCTTCAAGGAGCATACTGATGTCAAGTGTCAGGGAGCATTGTGATGACAAGTGTATTGAGCATTGTGATGACAAAGGTCATGGAGCATTGTGATGAGAAGACCATGGATAATTGTGATGACGAGCGTCATGGGCGTTGTGATGACAAGTGTTATGGAACATTGTGATCACAAGCGTTTGGAGCATTCTGATGAGAGAGGTCATGGAGCATTTTGATTTCATTGTGATGACAATAGCAAGAAGCATTATGATGATGTTCATGGTGCATTGTGATGAAAGGGTCCATGGAGTATTGAGATGAAAAGGGGCATGGAGCATTGTGATTACAGGGGTCTTGGAACATGGTGATGACATGGGCATGGAGCATTGTGATGAGAAGGCCATGGAGGATTCTGATGACATGCGTCAGGGAGCTTTGTGATGACAAGGGCATGGAGCATTGTGATGACAAGGGAATGGAGCATTGTGATGACAAGGGCCATTGAGAATTTTGATGACAAGGTCGTGAAGCACTGTGATGACAAGTGCATGGAGCTTGCCCTGACATGCGTCAGGGAGCTTTGTGATGACAAGGCTCATGGAGCATTGTGATAACAAGTGAATGGAGAATTGTGCTGACATGTGCATGTAACATGATGTGAAGTGTCATGGACCATTGTGATGACAAGGACGTTGAGAATTGTTATGACAATGGACATGGAGCATTGAGATGATCAGGGCATGGAACATTGTGATACATGGGTCATGGAGGAATGTAATGACAAGGGCATAGAGCATTGTGATGAGAAGGGCATGGAACATTGTGATGACAAGCGTCATGGAGCTTTGTGATGACAGGGGCATGGAGCAATGTGATGAGAGGGCCAAGGAGCATTTTGACGACATGTTTCATGGAGCTTTGTGATGACAAGGGCATGGGGCATTGTAATGGCAGGTGTCTTGGAGCATTGAGATGCCAAGTTCACGGAGCCTTGTGATGACAAGGCCGTGGAACATTGTGATGACCGAGGTCATGGAGCATTGCTATGACAGGGGTAATGGAGCATTGTGATAAAAAGGGCATAGAGCATTGGTCTGAGAAGTTTCATGGATTATTGTGATGATAGTGTGCATGCAGCATTGTGATGACAAGGGCATGGAACATTGTGATAAATGTGTCATGGAGGAATGTAATGACAAGGACATGGAGCATTGTGATGAGAAGGGCATGGAACATTGTGATGACAAGTGTCATGGAGTTTAGTGATGACAGGGGCATGGAGCAATGTGATGAGAGGGTTCATGGAGCAGTGTGATGACAGTGGCATGGAGCACTGTGGTGCCAAGGGTCATGGAGATATGTGATGACAAAGGTCATGAAGCATATTGAGGTCAAGGGCATGGTACATTGTGATGAGAAGGGCAGGGAGCATTATGATGACAAGGTCATGTAGCATTTTGATGACAAAGGCATGGAGCATCGTGATGACAAGTGTCATGGAGCACTGTGATGACAGGCGTCACGGTTCATTGTGATTACAGGTTTCATGGAGCATTGGGATGACAATGGTCACGGAGAATTTTGATGAGAAGCGTCCCGGATCAGTGTTTTGTCAGGGGTCATGGAGGGTTGAGATGACAGTACTCATGCAGCATTGTGAGGACAGGGGTCATGGAGCATTGTGAAGATAAGGGGCATGGAGCTTTGTGATTACAGGGGTCTTGGAGCATTGTGAAGACAAGGGCATGGATCATTGTGATGAGAATGTCATGGAGTATTGTGAAGGCAGGTGTCAAGGAGCATTGTGATGACGTATGTCAGGGTCCATTGTGATGACAATGGCATGGAGCATTGTGATGACAAGGACATGGAGCATTGTGATGCCAAGGGCCATTGAGAATTTTGAAGACAATGTCGTGAAGCACTGTGATGACAAGCGCATGGAGCTTGCTATGAAAAGGGTCATTGAGCATTGCGATGACAAGTGCATGGAGCATTGTGATGACACGATCATGTAACATTATGATGAGAAGTGTCATGGAACATAGTGATGAGAGGGACGAGGAGAATTGTGATGACAATGCACATGGAGCATTGGGATGACCAGGGCATGGAGCATTGTGATGGCAAGGCCGTGGAGCATTGCGATGAGAAGACCATGGATAATTGTGATGACGAATGTCTAGGAGCACTGTAATGACAAGGGGCATGTAGCATTGTGATGACAAGTGTAATGGAGCATTCTGATCACCATCTTGTGGAGTATTGTGATGACAATGGCATGGAGCATTGTGATGAAAAGGGCATGGAGCATTGTGATGAAAACGGCATGGAGCCTTTTCATGACAGGTTTCAATGAGCATTCTGACGACAAGTGTCAGTGAGCATTGTGATGACAAGTTTATAGAGCATTGAGATGACAAAGGTCATGAAGCATTGTGATGACAATGGCATGGAGCATTGTGATGAGAAGTCCATGGAGCATTCTAATGACATGCGTCATGGAGTTTTGTGATGACAGGGGCATGGAGCATTGTGATTACAGGGTTCTTGGAGCCTTGTGATGAAAAGGGCATGGATCATTGTGATGAAAAAGGCATGGAGCCATGTCATGACTGCGTTCAAGGAGCATAGTGATGACAAGGGTCAGGGAGCGTTGTGATGACAACTGTATTGAGCATTGGATGACCATGTTCAGGAGCATTGTGATGAAAAGACCATGGATAATTGTGATGACGAGCGTCATAGGGCATTGTGATGACAAGTGTTATGGAACACTGTGATCACAAGGGTTTGGAGCATTGTGATGACAGAGGTCATGGAGCCTTTTGATTTCAATTAGCGTGGAGCATCGTGATGACAAGGGCATGAAGCAATGGGATCCCAAGTTTTATGGAGGATTGGGATGACAATGGTAAGGGAAGATTGTGAAGACAAGCGCATGGAGCATTGTGATGACAAAGTCATGTAGCATTTTGCTGACAAAGGCATGGATCATTGTGGGCAAAATATTCATGGAGTAATGTGATGACAGGTGTCATGGGGCGTTGTGGTGATAAGGGAATGGAGCACTGTGATGACAAGGTTCTGGAGCATTGTTATGAGAAGACCATTGAGCCTTGTGAGGACAAATCTCATGGAGCATTCTGATGATAATGGACATGGAACACTGTGCTTACAAGGGTCTTGGAGTATTGTGATGACAAGGGCATGGAGCATTTTGATGAGAAGGGCATGGAACATTGTGATGACAAGTCTCATGGAGTTTTGTGATGACAGGGGCATGGAGCAATGTGATTAGAGGGTTCATGGAGCAGTGTGATGACAGTGGCATGGAGCACTGTGGTGCCAAGGGTCATGGAGATTTGTGATGACAAAGGTCATGAAGCATATTGAGGTCAAGGGCATGGTACATTGTGATGAGAAGGGCAGGGAGCATTATGATGACAAGGTCATGTAGCATTTTGATGACAAAGGCATGGAGCATCGTGATGGAGCCAGTCATGACATGGCTCCATGCCTTTTTCATCACAATGATCCATGCCCTTTTCATCACAAGGCTCCAAGAACCCTGTAATCACTATGCTCCATGCCCCTGTCATCACAAAACTCCATGACACATGTCATCAGAATGCTCCATGGACTTCTCATCACAATGCTCCATGCCTTTGTCATCACAATGCTCCAAGAGCCCTCTAATCACAAGGCTCCATGCCCCTTTTCATCAGAATGCTCCATGAGACTTGTCATTACCAGGCTCCTGGTCTACTTATCATAATGCTCCAGGATCTTGTCATCACAATGCTCCTTTCCCTTTTCATCAATATGCTCCATGAAACCTGTCATCACAATACTCCATGAATATTTTAAGCCCAATGCTCCATACCCCTGTTATCCCAATGCTCAATGACCACTGTAATCACCATGCTCCATGCCTTTGTCAGGAAAATCCTACATGAACTTGCCATCACAATGCTCCATGCGCTTGTCATCACAATCCTCCATGAAACTTGGGATCACATTGCCCCATACACTTGTCATCACAATGCTCCATGGTCCTTGAAATCACTGTGCTCCATGACCTCTGTCATCACAATGCTACCAACACTTGTGATCACAATGCTCCATAGCACTTTTCATCACAATGCTCCATGCCATTGTCATCACAATGCTTCATGAATTTTGTCATCACAATGCTCCCAGACACTTGTCATCAGAATGCTCATTGAAACCTGTCATGAAAAGGCTCCATGCCATTTTCATCACAATGCTCCATGCCCTTTTCATCACAATGCTCCATGCCATTGTCATCACAATACTCCACAAGATGGTGATCAGAATGCTCCATTACACTAGTCATCACAATGCTACATGCCCCTTGTCATTACAGTGCTCCAAGACACTCGTCATCACAATTATCCATGGCCTTCTCATCGCAATGCTCCACGGTCTTGCCATCACAATACTCCATGCCCTGGTCATCCCAATGCTCCATGTGCATTGTCATCACAATTCTCCTCGTCCCTGTCATCACTATGTTCCATGACACTTCTCATCATAATGTTACATGATCGTGTCATCACAATTCTCCATGCACTTGTCATCGCAATGCTCAATGACCCTTTTCATAGCAAGCTCCATGCGCTTGTCATCACAGTGCTTCACGACATTGTCTTCAAAATTCTCAATGGCCCTTGGCATCACAATGCTCCCTGTCCTTGTCATCATAATGCTCCATGCCATTGTCATCACAATGGACCCTGACATACGTCATCACAATGCTCCTTGACACCTGCCTTCACAATACTCCATGACATTGTCATCACAATGATCCATGCCCTTGTCTTCACAATGCTCCAAGACACCTGTAATCACAAAGCTCCATGCCCCTTATCTTCACAATGCTCCATGACCCCTGTCCCCACAATGCTGCATGAGTACTGTCATCTCAACCCTCCATGACCCCTGACAAAACAATGATCCGGGAGGCTTCTCATCAAAATTCTCCATGACCATTTTCCCAATGCTCCATGAAACCTGTAATCACAATGAACCGTGACGCCTGTCATCACAGTGCTCCATGACACTTGTCATCACGATGCTCCATGCCTTTGTCATCAAAATGCTACATGACCTTGTCATCATAATGCTCCCTGCCCTTATCATCACAATGTACCATGCCCTTGACCTCAATATGCTTCATGACTTTTGTCATCACAAATCTCCATGACCCTTTGCACCACAGTGCTCCATGCCACTGTCATCACACTGCTCCATGAACCCTCTCATCACATTGCTCCATGCCCCTGTCATCACAAAGCTCCATGACGCTTGTCATCACAATGTTCCATGCCCTTCTCATCACAATGCTCTATGCCCTTGTCATTACATTCCTCCATGACCCATGTATCACAATGTTCCATGCCCTGATCATCTCAATGCTCCATGTCCATTGTCATAACAATTCTCAACGTCCTTGTCATCACAATGGTCCATGACACTTCACATCATGTTACATGCACATGTCAGCACAATTCTCCATTCACTTGTTATCACAATGCTCCATGAGCCTTGTCATCACAAAGCTCCCTGACGCATGTCAGGGCAAGCTCCATGCACTTGTCATCACAGTGCTTCACGACCTTGTCATCAAAATTCTCAATGGCCCTTGTCATCACAATGCTCCATTCCCTTGTCATCACAATGCTCCATGCCCTTGTCATCACAAAGCTCCCTGACGCATGTCATCAGAATCCTCCATGGCCTTCTCATCACAATGCTCCATGCCCATGTCATCACCATGCTCCAAGACCCCTGTAATCACAATGCTCCATGCCCCTTTTCATCTCAATACTCCATGGACCCTTTCATCACAATGCACCATGAACATCATCATAATGCTTCTTGCTATTGTCATCACAATGAAATCAAAATGCTCCATGACCTCTCTCATCAGAATGCTCCAAACGCTTGTGATCACAATGTTCCATAACACTTGTCAGCACAACGCCCATGACGCTCGTCATCACAATTATCCATGGTCTTCTCATCACAATGCTCCATGACCTTTGTCATCACAATGCTCAATACACTTGTCATCACAATGCTCCCTGACACTTGACATCAGTATGCTCCTTGAAGCCTGTCATGACAAGGCTCCATGCCTTTTTCATCACAATGCTCCATGCCCTTGTCATCACAAAGTCCATGATGCATGTCATCAGAAAGCTCCATGGCCTTCTCATCACAATGCTCCATGCCCTTGTCATCACAATACTCCAAGAACCTTGTAATCACAGTGTTCCATGTCCATTATCATCAGAATGCTCCATGAGATTTGTCATCACAAGGCTCAATGATCTTCTCATAACAATGCTCCAGAACCTTGTCATCACAGTGCTCCATTCCCTTATCACCACAATGCCCCATGACACATCAAGGGCATGGTACATTGTGATGACAAAGGTCATGGAGCATTGCGATGAGAAGACCATGGATAATTGTGATGACGAGTGTCTTGGAGCACTGTAATGACAAGGGGCATGTAGCATTGTGATGACAAGTGTAATGGAGCATTCTGATCACCATCTTGTGGAATATTGTGATGACAATGGCATGGAGCATTGTGATGAAAAGGGCATGGAGCATTGTGATGAAAACGGCATGGAGCCTTTTCATGACAGGTTTCAATGAGCATTCTGACGACAAGTGTCAGGGAGCATTGTGATGACAAGTTTATTGAGCATTGTGATGCCAAAGGTCATGAAGCATTGTGGTGACAATGGCATGGAGCATTGTGATGAAAAGTGCTATGGAGCATTGTGATCACAAGTGTTGGTAGCATTGTGATGACAGAGGTCATGGAGCACAGTGATTTCAAGGACCATGGAGCATTGTGATGACAAGTGTATGGGGCAATGTGATCCCAAGTTTCATGGAGGATTGTGATGACAAGCGCATGGAGCATTGTGATGGCAAGTTCATGTAGGATTTTCCTGACAAAGGCATGGAGCATGGTGATTACAGTGGTCATTGAGCATTGGGATAACAAGGGTATGGAGCATTGGGCTTGAAATATTCATGGAGTATTATGATGACAGGTTTCATGGAGCATATTGATGAAAAGGGAAAGGAGCATTGTGATGACAAGATCCTGGAGCATTATGATGAGTAGACCAGGAGCCTGGTGATGACAAGTCTCATGGAGCATTCTGATGAAAAGGGGCATGGAGCATTGTGATTACAGGGCTCTTGGAGCATTGTGATGACAAAGGCATGGAGCATTGTGATGAGAAGTCCATGGAGCATTCTGATGACATGTGTCATGGCGTTTTGTGATGACAGGGGCATGGAGCATTGTGATTACAGGGTTCTTGGAGCCTTGTGATGAAAAGGGCATGGATCATTGTGATGAAAAAGGCATGGAGCCATGTCATGACTGGGTTCAAGGAGCATAGTGATGACAAGGGTTCAGGAGCGTTGTGATGACAACTGTATTGAGCATTGGATGACAAAGGTCAGGAGCATTGTGATGATAAAACCATGGATAATTGTGATGACGAGCGTCATAGGGCATTGTGATGACAAGTGTTATGGAACACTGTGATCACAAGGGTTTGGAGCATTGTGATGACAGAGGTCATGGAGCCTTTTGATTTCAAGAAGCGTGGAGCATTGTGATGACAAGGGCATGAAGCAATGGGATCCCAAGTTTTATGGAGGATTGGGATGACAATGGTAAGGGAAGATTGTGAAGACAAGCGCATGGAGCATTGTGATGACAAAGTCATGTAGCATTTTGCTGACAAAGGCATGAAGCATTGTGGGCAAAATATTCATGGAGTAATGTGATGACAGGTGTCATGGGGCATTGTGGTGATAAGGGAATGGAACACTGTGATGACAAGGTTCTGGAGCATTGTTATGAGAAGATCATGGAGCCTTGTGATGACAAATCTCATGGAGCATTCTGATGATAATGGACATGGAACACTGTGATTACAAGGTTCTTGGAGTATTGTGATGACAAGGGCATGGAGCATTGTGATGAGAAGGCCATGGAGCTTTCTGATGACATGCATCATGGACTTTGTGATGACAAGGGCATGGAGCATTGTGATGAAAAAGACATGGAGCCTTGTCATGACAGGCTTCAAGGAGCATACTGATGTCAAGTGTCAGGGAGCATTGTGATGACAAGTGTATTGAGCATTGTGATGACAAAGGTCATGGAGCATTGTGATGAGAAGACCATGGATAATTGTGATGACGAGCGTCATTGGGCGTTGTGATGACAAGTGTTATGGAACATTGTGATCACAAGCGTTTGGAGCATTCTGATGAGAGAGGTCATGGAGCATTTTGATTTCATTGTGATGACAATAGCATGAAGCATTATGATGATGGGGATGGTGCACTGTGATGCCAGGGGTCATGGAGGATTGTGATGACGGGGGTCTAGGAGCATCGTGATGACAAGAGCATGGAGCATTGTGCTGAGAGGGCCAAGGAGCATTCTGACGACATGTGTCATGGAGCTTTGTGATGACAAGGGCATGGGGCATTGTAATTGCAGGCGTCTTGGAGCATTGAGATGACAAGTGTCACGGAGCCTTGTGATGACAAGGCCTTGGAAGTTGGTGATGACCGAGGTCATGGAGCATTGTTATGACAGGAGTAATGGAGCATTGTGATAACAAGGGCATAGAGCATTGGTCTGAGAAGTTTCATGGATTATTGTGATGAGAGTGTGCATGCAGCATTGTGATGACAAGGGCATGGAACATTGTGATATATGGGTCATGGAGGAATGTAATGACAAGGGCATGGAGCATTGTGATGAGAAGGGCATGGAACATTGTGATGACAAGCGTCATGGAGCTTTGTGATGACAGGGGCATGGAGCAATGTGATGAGAGGGTTCATGGAGCAGTGTGATGACAGTGGCATGGAGCACTGTGGTGCCAAGGATCATGGAGATTTGTGATGACAAAGGTCATGAAGCATATTGAGGTCAAGGGCATGGTACATTGTGATGAGAAGGGCAGGGAGCATTATGATGACAAGGTCATGTAGCATTTTGATGACAAGGGCATGGAGCATTGTGATGAGAAGGCCATGGAGCTTTCTGATGACATGCATCATGGACTTTGTGATGACAAGGGCATGGAGCATTGTGATGAAAAAGGCATGGAGCCTTGTCATGACAGGCTTCAAGGAGCATACTGATGTCAAGTGTCAGGGAGCATTGTGATGACAAGTGTATTGAGCATTGTGATGACAAAGGTCATGGAGCATTGTGATGAGAAGACCATGGATAATTGTGATGACGAGCGTCATGGGCGTTGTGATGACAAGTGTTATGGAACATTGTGATCACAAGCGTTTGGAGCATTCTGATGAGAGAGGTCATGGAGCATTTTGATTTCATTGTGATGACAATAGCAAGAAGCATTATGATGATGTTCATGGTGCATTGTGATGAAAGGGTCCATGGAGTATTGAGATGAAAAGGGGCATGGAGCATTGTGATTACAGGGGTCTTGGAACATGGTGATGACATGGGCATGGAGCATTGTGATGAGAAGGCCATGGAGGATTCTGATGACATGCGTCAGGGAGCTTTGTGATGACAAGGGCATGGAGCATTGTGATGACAAGGGAATGGAGCATTGTGATGACAAGGGCCATTGAGAATTTTGATGACAAGGTCGTGAAGCACTGTGATGACAAGTGCATGGAGCTTGCCCTGACATGCGTCAGGGAGCTTTGTGATGACAAGGCTCATGGAGCATTGTGATAACAAGTGAATGGAGAATTGTGCTGACATGTGCATGTAACATGATGTGAAGTGTCATGGACCATTGTGATGACAAGGACGTTGAGAATTGTTATGACAATGGACATGGAGCATTGAGATGATCAGGGCATGGAACATTGTGATACATGGGTCATGGAGGAATGTAATGACAAGGGCATAGAGCATTGTGATGAGAAGGGCATGGAACATTGTGATGACAAGCGTCATGGAGCTTTGTGATGACAGGGGCATGGAGCAATGTGATGAGAGGGCCAAGGAGCATTTTCACGACATGTTTCATGGAGCTTTGTGATGACAAGGGCATGGGGCATTGTAATGGCAGGTGTCTTGGAGCATTGAGATGCCAAGTACACGGAGCCTTGTGATGACAAGGCCGTGGAACATTGTGATGACCGAGGTCATGGAGCATTGCTATGACAGGGGTAATGGAGCATTGTGATAAAAAGGGCATAGAGCATTGGTCTGAGAAGTTTCATGGATTATTGTGATGATAGTGTGCATGCAGCATTGTGATGACAAGGGCATGGAACATTGTGATAAATGTGTCATGGAGGAATGTAATGACAAGGACATGGAGCATTGTGATGAGAAGGGCATGGAACATTGTGATGACAAGTGTCATGGAGTTTAGTGATGACAGGGGCATGGAGCAATGTGATGAGAGGGTTCATGGAGCAGTGTGATGACAGTGGCATGGAGCACTGTGGTGCCAAGGGTCATGGAGATATGTGATGACAAAGGTCATGAAGCATATTGAGGTCAAGGGCATGGTACATTGTGATGAGAAGGGCAGGGAGCATTATGATGACAAGGTCATGTAGCATTTTGATGACAAAGGCATGGAGCATCGTGATGACAAGTGTCATGGAGCACAGTGATGACAGGCGTCACGGTTCATTGTGATTACAGGTTTCATGGAGCATTGGGATGACAATGGTCACGGAGAATTTTGATGAGAAGCGTCCCGGATCAGTGTTTTGTCAGGGGTCATGGAGGGTTGAGATGACAGTACTCATGCAGCATTGTGAGGACAGGGGTCATGGAGCATTGTGAAGATAAGGGGCATGGAGCTTTGTGATTACAGGGGTCTTGGAGCATTGTGAAGACAAGGGCATGGATCATTGTGATGAGAATGTCATGGAGTATTGTGAAGGCAGGTGTCAAGGAGCATTGTGATGACGTATGTCAGGGTCCATTGTGATGACAATGGCATGGAGCATTGTGATGACAAGGACATGGAGCATTGTGATGCCAAGGGCCATTGAGAATTTTGAAGACAATGTCGTGAAGCACTGTGATGACAAGCGCATGGAGCTTGCTATGAAAAGGGTCATTGAGCATTGCGATGACAAGTGCATGGAGCATTGTGATGACACGATCATGTAACATTATGATGAGAAGTGTCATGGAACATAGTGATGAGAGGGACGAGGAGAATTGTGATGACAATGCACATGGAGCATTGGGATGACCAGGGCATGGAGCATTGTGATGGCAAGGCCGTGGAGCATTGCGATGAGAAGACCATGGATAATTGTGATGACGAATGTCTAGGAGCACTGTAATGACAAGGGGCATGTAGCATTGTGATGACAAGTGTAATGGAGCATTCTGATCACCATCTTGTGGAGTATTGTGATGACAATGGCATGGAGCATTGTGATGAAAAGGGCATGGAGCATTGTGATGAAAACGGCATGGAGCCTTTTCATGACAGGTTTCAATGAGCATTCTGACGACAAGTGTCAGTGAGCATTGTGATGACAAGTTTATAGAGCATTGAGATGACAAAGGTCATGAAGCATTGTGATGACAATGGCATGGAGCATTGTGATGAGAAGTCCATGGAGCATTCTAATGACATGCGTCATGGAGTTTTGTGATGACAGGGGCATGGAGCATTGTGATTACAGGGTTCTTGGAGCCTTGTGATGAAAAGGGCATGGATCATTGTGATGAAAAAGGCATGGAGCCATGTCATGACTGCGTTCAAGGAGCATAGTGATGACAAGGGTCAGGGAGCGTTGTGATGACAACTGTATTGAGCATTGGATGACCATGTTCAGGAGCATTGTGATGAAAAGACCATGGATAATTGTGATGACGAGCGTCATAGGGCATTGTGATGACAAGTGTTATGGAACACTGTGATCACAAGGGTTTGGAGCATTGTGATGACAGAGGTCATGGAGCCTTTTGATTTCAATTAGCGTGGAGCATCGTGATGACAAGGGCATGAAGCAATGGGATCCCAAGTTTTATGGAGGATTGGGATGACAATGGTAAGGGAAGATTGTGAAGACAAGCACATGGAGCATTGTGATGACAAAGTCATGTAGCATTTTGCTGACAAAGGCATGGATCATTGTGGGCAAAATATTCATGGAGTAATGTGATGACAGGTGTCATGGGGCGTTGTGGTGATAAGGGAATGGAGCACTGTGATGACAAGGTTCTGGAGCATTGTTATGAGAAGACCATTGAGCCTTGTGAGGACAAATCTCATGGAGCATTCTGATGATAATGGACATGGAACACTGTGCTTACAAGGGTCTTGGAGTATTGTGATGACAAGGGCATGGAGCATTTTGATGAGAAGGGCATGGAACATTGTGATGACAAGTGTCATGGAGTTTTGTGATGACAGGGGCATGGAGCAATGTGATTAGAGGGTTCATGGAGCAGTGTGATGACAGTGGCATGGAGCACTGTGGTGCCAAGGGTCATGGAGATTTGTGATGACAAAGGTCATGAAGCATATTGAGGTCAAGGGCATGGTACATTGTGATGAGAAGGGCAGGGAGCATTATGATGACAAGGTCATGTAGCATTTTGATGACAAAGGCATGGAGCATCGTGATGGAGCCAGTCATGACATGGCTCCATGCCTTTTTCATCACAATGATCCATGCCCTTTTCATCACAAGGCTCCAAGAACCCTGTAATCACTATGCTCCATGCCCCTGTCATCACAAAACTCCATGACACATGTCATCAGAATGCTCCATGGACTTCTCATCACAATGCTCCATGCCTTTGTCATCACAATGCTCCAAGAGCCCTCTAATCACAAGGCTCCATGCCCCTTTTCATCAGAATGCTCCATGAGACTTGTCATTACCAGGCTCCTGGTCTACTTATCATAATGCTCCAGGATCTTGTCATCACAATGCTCCTTTCCCTTTTCATCAATATGCTCCATGAAACCTGTCATCACAATACTCCATGAATATTTTAAGCCCAATGCTCCATACCCCTGTTATCCCAATGCTCAATGACCACTGTAATCACCATGCTCCATGCCTTTGTCAGGAAAATCCTACATGAACTTGCCATCACAATGCTCCATGCGCTTGTCATCACAATCCTCAATGAAACTTGGGATCACATTGCCCCATACACTTGTCATCACAATGCTCCATGGTCCTTGAAATCACTGTGCTCCATGACCTCTGTCATCACAATGCTACCAACACTTGTGATCACAATGCTCCATAGCACTTTTCATCACAATGCTCCATGCCATTGTCATCACAATGCTTCATGAATTTTGTCATCACAATGCTCCCTGACACTTGTCATCAGAATGCTCATTGAAACCTGTCATGAAAAGGCTCCATGCCATTTTCATCACAATGCTCCATGCCCTTTTCATCACAATGCTCCATGCCATTGTCATCACAATACTCCACAAGATGGTGATCAGAATGCTCCATTACACTAGTCATCACAATGCTACATGCCCCTTGTCATTACAGTGCTCCAAGACACTCGTCATCACAATTATCCATGGCCTTCTCATCGCAATGCTCCACGGTCTTGCCATCACAATACTCCATGCCCTGGTCATCCCAATGCTCCATGTGCATTGTCATCACAATTCTCCTCGTCCCTGTCATCACTATGTTCCATGACACTTCTCATCATAATGTTACATGATCGTGTCATCACAATTCTCCATGCACTTGTCATCGCAATGCTCAATGACCCTTTTCATAGCAAGCTCCATGCGCTTGTCATCACAGTGCTTCACGACATTGTCTTCAAAATTCTCAATGGCCCTTGGCATCACAATGCTCCCTGTCCTTGTCATCATAATGCTCCATGCCATTGTCATCACAATGGACCCTGACATACGTCATCACAATGCTCCTTGACACCTGCCTTCACAATACTCCATGACATTGTCATCACAATGATCCATGCCCTTGTCTTCACAATGCTCCAAGACACCTGTAATCACAAAGCTCCATGCCCCTTATCTTCACAATGCTCCATGACCCCTGTCCCCACAATGCTGCATGAGTACTGTCATCTCAACCCTCCATGACCCCTGACAAAACAATGATCCGGGAGGCTTCTCATCAAAATTCTCCATGACCATTTTCCCAATGCTCCATGAAACCTGTAATCACAATGAACCGTGACGCCTGTCATCACAGTGCTCCATGACACTTGTCATCACGATGCTCCATGCCTTTGTCATCAAAATGCTACATGACCTTGTCATCATAATGCTCCCTGCCCTTATCATCACAATGTACCATGCCCTTGACCTCAATATGCTTCATGACTTTTGTCATCACAAATCTCCATGACCCTTTGCACCACAGTGCTCCATGCCACTGTCATCACACTGCTCCATGAACCCTCTCATCACATTGCTCCATGCCCCTGTCATCACAAAGCTCCATGACGCTTGTCATCACAATGTTCCATGCCCTTCTCATCACAATGCTCTATGCCCTTGTCATTACATTCCTCCATGACCCATGTATCACAATGTTCCATGCCCTGATCATCTCAATGCTCCATGTCCATTGTCATAACAATTCTCAACGTCCTTGTCATCACAATGGTCCATGACACTTCACATCATGTTACATGCACATGTCAGCACAATTCTCCATTCACTTGTTATCACAATGCTCCATGAGCCTTGTCATCACAAAGCTCCCTGACGCATGTCAGGGCAAGCTCCATGCACTTGTCATCACAGTGCTTCACGACCTTGTCATCAAAATTCTCAATGGCCCTTGTCATCACAATGCTCCATTCCCTTGTCATCACAATGCTCCATGCCCTTGTCATCACAAAGCTCCCTGACGCATGTCATCAGAATCCTCCATGGCCTTCTCATCACAATGCTCCATGCCCATGTCATCACCATGCTCCAAGACCCCTGTAATCACAATGCTCCATGCCCCTTTTCATCTCAATACTCCATGGACCCTGTCATCACAATGCACCATGAACATCATCATAATGCTTCTTGCTATTGTCATCACAATGAAATCAAAATGCTCCATGACCTCTCTCATCAGAATGCTCCAAACGCTTGTGATCACAATGTTCCATAACACTTGTCAGCACAACGCCCATGACGCTCGTCATCACAATTATCCATGGTCTTCTCATCACAATGCTCCATGACCTTTGTCATCACAATGCTCAATACACTTGTCATCACAATGCTCCCTGACACTTGACATCAGTATGCTCCTTGAAGCCTGTCATGACAAGGCTCCATGCCTTTTTCATCACAATGCTCCATGCCCTTGTCATCACAAAGTCCATGATGCATGTCATCAGAAAGCTCCATGGCCTTCTCATCACAATGCTCCATGCCCTTGTCATCACAATACTCCAAGAACCTTGTAATCACAGTGTTCCATGTCCATTATCATCAGAATGCTCCATGAGATTTGTCATCACAAGGCTCAATGATCTTCTCATAACAATGCTCCAGAACCTTGTCATCACAGTGCTCCATTCCCTTATCACCACAATGCCCCATGACACATCAAGGGCATGGTACATTGTGATGACAAAGGTCATGGAGCATTGCGATGAGAAGACCATGGATAATTGTGATGACGAGTGTCTTGGAGCACTGTAATGACAAGGGGCATGTAGCATTGTGATGACAAGTGTAATGGAGCATTCTGATCACCATCTTGTGGAATATTGTGATGACAATGGCATGGAGCATTGTGATGAAAAGGGCATGGAGCATTGTGATGAAAACGGCATGGAGCCTTTTCATGACAGGTTTCAATGAGCATTCTGACGACAAGTGTCAGGGAGCATTGTGATGACAAGTTTATTGAGCATTGTGATGCCAAAGGTCATGAAGCATTGTGGTGACAATGGCATGGAGCATTGTGATGAAAAGTGCTATGGAGCATTGTGATCACAAGTGTTGGTAGCATTGTGATGACAGAGGTCATGGAGCACAGTGATTTCAAGGACCATGGAGCATTGTGATGACAAGTGTATGGGGCAATGTGATCCCAAGTTTCATGGAGGATTGTGATGACAAGCGCATGGAGCATTGTGATGGCAAGTTCATGTAGGATTTTCCTGACAAAGGCATGGAGCATGGTGATTACAGTGGTCATTGAGCATTGGGATAACAAGGGTATGGAGCATTGGGCTTGAAATATTCATGGAGTATTATGATGACAGGTTTCATGGAGCATATTGATGAAAAGGGAAAGGAGCATTGTGATGACAAGATCCTGGAGCATTATGATGAGTAGACCAGGAGCCTGGTGATGACAAGTCTCATGGAGCATTCTGATGAAAAGGGGCATGGAGCATTGTGATTACAGGGCTCTTGGAGCATTGTGATGACAAAGGCATGGAGCATTGTGATGAGAAGTCCATGGAGCATTCTGATGACATGTGTCATGGCGTTTTGTGATGACAGGGGCATGGAGCATTGTGATTACAGGGTTCTTGGAGCCTTGTGATGAAAAGGGCATGGATCATTGTGATGAAAAAGGCATGGAGCCATGTCATGACTGGGTTCAAGGAGCATAGTGATGACAAGGGTTCAGGAGCGTTGTGATGACAACTGTATTGAGCATTGGATGACAAAGGTCAGGAGCATTGTGATGATAAAACCATGGATAATTGTGATGACGAGCGTCATAGGGCATTGTGATGACAAGTGTTATGGAACACTGTGATCACAAGGGTTTGGAGCATTGTGATGACAGAGGTCATGGAGCCTTTTGATTTCAAGAAGCGTGGAGCATTGTGATGACAAGGGCATGAAGCAATGGGATCCCAAGTTTTATGGAGGATTGGGATGACAATGGTAAGGGAAGATTGTGAAGACAAGCGCATGGAGCATTGTGATGACAAAGTCATGTAGCATTTTGCTGACAAAGGCATGAAGCATTGTGGGCAAAATATTCATGGAGTAATGTGATGACAGGTGTCATGGGGCATTGTGGTGATAAGGAAATGGAACACTGTGATGACAAGGTTCTGGAGCATTGTTATGAGAAGATCATGGAGCCTTGTGATGACAAATCTCATGGAGCATTCTGATGATAATGGACATGGAACACTGTGATTACAAGGTTCTTGGAGTATTGTGATGACAAGGGCATGGAGCATTGTGATGAGAAGGCCATGGAGCTTTCTGATGACATGCATCATGGACTTTGTGATGACAAGGGCATGGAGCATTGTGATGAAAAAGACATGGAGCCTTGTCATGACAGGCTTCAAGGAGCATACTGATGTCAAGTGTCAGGGAGCATTGTGATGACAAGTGTATTGAGCATTGTGATGACAAAGGTCATGGAGCATTGTGATGAGAAGACCATGGATAATTGTGATGACGAGCGTCATGGGCGTTGTGATGACAAGTGTTATGGAACATTGTGATCACAAGCGTTTGGAGCATTCTGATGAGAGAGGTCATGGAGCATTTTGATTTCATTGTGATGACAATAGCAAGAAGCATTATGATGATGTTCATGGTGCATTTTGATGAAAGGGTCCATGGAGTATTGAGATGAAAAGGGGCATGGAGCATTGTGATTACAGGGGTCTTGGAACATGGTGATGACATGGGCATGGAGCATTGTGATGAGAAGGCCATGGAGGATTCTGATGACATGCGTCAGGGAGCTTTGTGATGACAAGGGCATGGAGCATTGTGATGACAAGGGAATGGAGCATTGTGATGACAAGGGCCATTGAGAATTTTGATGACAAGGTCGTGAAGCACTGTGATGACAAGTGCATGGAGCTTGCCCTGACATGCGTCAGGGAGCTTTGTGATGACAAGGCTCATGGAGCATTGTGATAACAAGTGAATGGAGAATTGTGCTGACATGTGCATGTAACATGATGTGAAGTGTCATGGACCATTGTGATGACAAGGACGTTGACAATTGTTATGACAATGGACATGGAGCATTGAGATGATCAGGGCATGGAACATTGTGATACATGGGTCATGGAGGAATGTAATGACAAGGGCATAGAGCATTGTGATGAGAAGGGCATGGAACATTGTGATGACAAGCGTCATGGAGCTTTGTGATGACAGGGGCATGGAGCAATGTGATGAGAGGGCCAAGGAGCATTTTGACGACATGTTTCATGGAGCTTTGTGATGACAAGGGCATGGGGCATTGTAATGGCAGGTGTCTTGGAGCATTGAGATGCCAAGTGTCACGGAGCCTTGTGATGACAAGGCCGTGGAACATTGTGATGACCGAGGTCATGGAGCATTGCTATGACAGGGGTAATGGAGCATTGTGATAAAAAGGGCATAGAGCATTGGTCTGAGAAGTTTCATGGATTATTGTGATGATAGTGTGCATGCAGCATTGTGATGACAAGGGCATGGAACATTGTGATAAATGTGTCATGGAGGAATGTAATGACAAGGACATGGAGCATTGTGATGAGAAGGGCATGGAACATTGTGATGACAAGTGTCATGGAGTTTAGTGATGACAGGGGCATGGAGCAATGTGATGAGAGGGTTCATGGAGCAGTGTGATGACAGTGGCATGGAGCACTGTGGTGCCAAGGGTCATGGAGATATGTGATGACAAAGGTCATGAAGCATATTGAGGTCAAGGGCATGGTACATTGTGATGAGAAGGGCAGGGAGCATTATGATGACAAGGTCATGTAGCATTTTGATGACAAAGGCATGGAGCATCGTGATGACAAGTGTCATGGAGCACTGTGATGACAGGCGTCACGGTTCATTGTGATTACAGGTTTCATGGAGCATTGGGATGACAATTGTCACGGAGAATTTTGATGAGAAGCGTCCCGGATCAGTGTTTTGTCAGGGGTCATGGAGGGTTGAGATGACAGTACTCATGCAGCATTGTGAGGACAGGGGTCATGGAGCATTGTGAAGATAAGGGGCATGGAGCTTTGTGATTACAGGGGTCTTGGAGCATTGTGAAGACAAGGGCATGGATCATTGTGATGAGAATGTCATGGAGTATTGTGAAGGCAGGTGTCAAGGAGCATTGTGATGACGTATGTCAGGGTCCATTGTGATGACAATGGCATGGAGCATTGTGATGACAAGGACATGGAGCATTGTGATGCCAAGGGCCATTGAGAATTTTGAAGACAATGTCGTGAAGCACTGTGATGACAAGCGCATGGAGCTTGCTATGAAAAGGGTCATTGAGCATTGCGATGACAAGTGCATGGAGCATTGTGATGACACGATCATGTAACATTATGATGAGAAGTGTCATGGAACATAGTGATGAGAGGGACGAGGAGAATTGTGATGACAATGCACATGGAGCATTGGGATGACCAGGGCATGGAGCATTGTGATGGCAAGGCCGTGGAGCATTGCGATGAGAAGACCATGGATAATTGTGATGACGAATGTCTAGGAGCACTGTAATGACAAGGGGCATGTAGCATTGTGATGACAAGTGTAATGGAGCATTCTGATCACCATCTTGTGGAGTATTGTGATGACAATGGCATGGAGCATTGTGATGAAAAGGGCATGGAGCATTGTGATGAAAACGGCATGGAGCCTTTTCATGACAGGTTTCAATGAGCATTCTGACGACAAGTGTCAGTGAGCATTGTGATGACAAGTTTATAGAGCATTGAGATGACAAAGGTCATGAAGCATTGTGATGACAATGGCATGGAGCATTGTGATGAGAAGTCCATGGAGCATTCTAATGACATGCGTCATGGAGTTTTGTGATGACAGGGGCATGGAGCATTGTGATTACAGGGTTCTTGGAGCCTTGTGATGAAAAGGGCATGGATCATTGTGATGAAAAAGGCATGGAGCCATGTCATGACTGCGTTCAAGGAGCATAGTGATGACAAGGGTCAGGGAGCGTTGTGATGACAACTGTATTGAGCATTGGATGACCATGTTCAGGAGCATTGTGATGAAAAGACCATGGATAATTGTGATGACGAGCGTCATAGGGCATTGTGATGACAAGTGTTATGGAACACTGTGATCACAAGGGTTTGGAGCATTGTGATGACAGAGGTCATGGAGCCTTTTGATTTCAATTAGCGTGGAGCATCGTGATGACAAGGGCATGAAGCAATGGTATCCCAAGTTTTATGGAGGATTGGGATGACAATGGTAAGGGAAGATTGTGAAGACAAGCGCATGGAGCATTGTGATGACAAAGTCATGTAGCATTTTGCTGACAAAGGCATGGATCATTGTGGGCAAAATATTCATGGAGTAATGTGATGACAGGTGTCATGGGGCGTTGTGGTGATAAGGGAATGGAGCACTGTGATGACAAGGTTCTGGAGCATTGTTATGAGAAGACCATTGAGCCTTGTGAGGACAAATCTCATGGAGCATTCTGATGATAATGGACATGGAACACTGTGCTTACAAGGGTCTTGGAGTATTGTGATGACAAGGGCATGGAGCATTTTGATGAGAAGGGCATGGAACATTGTGATGACAAGTGTCATGGAGTTTTGTGATGACAGGGGCATGGAGCAATGTGATTAGAGAGTTCATGGAGCAGTGTGATGACAGTGGCATGGAGCACTGTGGTGCCAAGGGTCTGGAGATTTGTGATGACAAAGGTCATGAAGCATATTGAGGTCAAGGGCATGGTACATTGTGATGAGAAGGGCAGGGAGCATTATGATGACAAGGTCATGTAGCATTTTGATGACAAAGGCATGGAGCATCGTGATGGAGCCAGTCATGACATGGCTCCATGCCTTTTTCATCACAATGATCCATGCCCTTTTCATCACAAGGCTCCAAGAACCCTGTAATCACTATGCTCCATGCCCCTGTCATCACAAAACTCCATGACACATGTCATCAGAATGCTCCATGGACTTCTCATCACAATGCTCCATGCCTTTGTCATCACAATGCTCCAAGAGCCCTCTAATCACAAGGCTCCATGCCCCTTTTCATCAGAATGCTCCATGAGACTTGTCATTACCAGGCTCCTGGTCTACTTATCATAATGCTCCAGGATCTTGTCATCACAATGCTCCTTTCCCTTTTCATCAATATGCTCCATGAAACCTGTCATCACAATACTCCATGAATATTTTAAGCCCAATGCTCCATACCCTTGTTATCCCAATGCTCAATGACCACTGTAATCACCATGCTCCATGCCTTTGTCAGGAAAATCCTACATGAACTTGCCATCACAATGCTCCATGCGCTTGTCATCACAATCCTCCATGAAACTTGGGATCACATTGCCCCATACACTTGTCATCACAATGCTCCATGGTCCTTGAAATCACTGTGCTCCATGACCTCTGTCATCACAATGCTACCAACACTTGTGATCACAATGCTCCATAGCACTTTTCATCACAATGCTCCATGCCATTGTCATCACAATGCTTCATGAATTTTGTCATCACAATGCTCCCTGACACTTGTCGTCAGAATGCTCATTGAAACCTGTCATGAAAAGGCTCCATGCCATTTTCATCACAATGCTCCATGCCCTTTTCATCACAATGCTCCATGCCATTGTCATCACAATACTCCACAAGATGGTGATCAGAATGCTCCATTACACTAGTCATCACAATGCTACATGCCCCTTGTCATTACAGTGCTCCAAGACACTCGTCATCACAATTATCCATGGCCTTCTCATCGCAATGCTCCACGGTCTTGCCATCACAATACTCCATGCCCTGGTCATCCCAATGCTCCATGTGCATTGTCATCACAATTCTCCTCGTCCCTGTCATCACTATGTTCCATGACACTTCTCATCATAATGTTACATGATCGTGTCATCACAATTCTCCATGCACTTGTCATCGCAATGCTCAATGACCCTTTTCATAGCAAGCTCCATGCGCTTGTCATCACAGTGCTTCACGACATTGTCTTCAAAATTCTCAATGGCCCTTGGCATCACAATGCTCCCTGTCCTTGTCATCATAATGCTCCATGCCATTGTCATCACAATGGACCCTGACATACGTCATCACAATGCTCCTTGACACCTGCCTTCACAATACTCCATGACATTGTCATCACAATGATCCATGCCCTTGTCTTCACAATGCTCCAAGACACCTGTAATCACAAAGCTCCATGCCCCTTATCTTCACAATGCTCCATGACCCCTGTCCCCACAATGCTGCATGAGTACTGTCATCTCAACCCTCCATGACCCCTGACAAAACAATGATCCGGGAGGCTTCTCATCAAAATTCTCCATGACCATTTTCCCAATGCTCCATGAAACCTGTAATCACAATGAACCGTGACGCCTGTCATCACAGTGCTCCATGACACTTGTCATCACGATGCTCCATGCCTTTGTCATCAAAATGCTACATGACCTTGTCATCATAATGCTCCCTGCCCTTATCATCACAATGTACCATGCCCTTGACCTCAATGTGCTTCATGACTTTTGTCATCACAAATCTCCATGACCCTTTGCACCACAGTGCTCCATGCCACTGTCATCACACTGCTCCATGAACCCTCTCATCACATTGCTCCATGCCCCTGTCATCACAAAGCTCCATGACGCTTGTCATCACAATGTTCCATGCCCTTCTCATCACAATGCTCTATGCCCTTGTCATTACATTCCTCCATGACCCATGTATCACAATGTTCCATGCCCTGATCATCTCAATGCTCCATGTCCATTGTCATAACAATTCTCAACGTCCTTGTCATCACAATGGTCCATGACACTTCACATCATGTTACATGCACATGTCAGCACAATTCTCCATTCACTTGTTATCACAATGCTCCATGAGCCTTGTCATCACAAAGCTCCCTGACGCATGTCAGGGCAAGCTCCATGCACTTGTCATCACAGTGCTTCACGACCTTGTCATCAAAATTCTCAATGGCCCTTGTCATCACAATGCTCCATTCCCTTGTCATCACAATGCTCCATGCCCTTGTCATCACAAAGCTCCCTGACGCATGTCATCAGAATCCTCCATGGCCTTCTCATCACAATGCTCCATGCCCATGTCATCACCATGCTCCAAGACCCCTGTAATCACAATGCTCCATGCCCCTTTTCATCTCAATACTCCATGGACCCTTTCATCACAATGCACCATGAACATCATCATAATGCTTCTTGCTATTGTCATCACAATGAAATCAAAATGCTCCATGACCTCTCTCATCAGAATGCTCCAAACGCTTGTGATCACAATGTTCCATAACACTTGTCAGCACAACGCCCATGACGCTCGTCATCACAATTATCCATGGTCTTCTCATCACAATGCTCCATGACCTTTGTCATCACAATGCTCAATACACTTGTCATCACAATGCTCCCTGACACTTGACATCAGTATGCTCCTTGAAGCCTGTCATGACAAGGCTCCATGCCTTTTTCATCACAATGCTCCATGCCCTTGTCATCACAAAGTCCATGATGCATGTCATCAGAAAGCTCCATGGCCTTCTCATCACAATGCTCCATGCCCTTGTCATCACAATACTCCAAGAACCTTGTAATCACAGTGTTCCATGTCCATTATCATCAGAATGCTCCATGAGATTTGTCATCACAAGGCTCAATGATCTTCTCATAACAATGCTCCAGAACCTTGTCATCACAGTGCTCCATTCCCTTATCACCACAATGCCCCATGACACATCAAGGGCATGGTACATTGTGATGACAAAGGTCATGGAGCATTGCGATGAGAAGACCATGGATAATTGTGATGACGAGTGTCTTGGAGCACTGTAATGACAAGGGGCATGTAGCATTGTGATGACAAGTGTAATGGAGCATTCTGATCACCATCTTGTGGAGTATTGTGATGACAATGGCATGGAGCATTGTGATGAAAAGGGCATGGAGCATTGTGATGAAAACGGCATGGAGCCTTTTCATGACAGGTTTCAATGAGCATTCTGACGACAAGTGTCAGGGAGCATTGTGATGACAAGTTTATTGAGCATTGTGATGCCAAAGGTCATGAAGCATTGTGGTGACAATGGCATGGAGCATTGTGATGAAAAGTGCTATGGAGCATTGTGATCACAAGTGTTGGTAGCATTGTGATGACAGAGGTCATGGAGCACAGTGATTTCAAGGACCATGGAGCATTGTGATGACAAGTGTATGGGGCAATGTGATCCCAAGTTTCATGGAGGATTGTGATGACAAGCGCATGGAGCATTGTGATGGCAAGTTCATGTAGGATTTTCCTGACAAAGGCATGGAGCATGGTGATTACAGTGGTCATTGAGCATTGGGATAACAAGGGTATGGAGCATTGGGCTTAAAATATTCATGGAGTATTGTGATGACAGGTTTCATGGAGCATATTGATGAAAAGGGAAAGGAGCATTGTGATGACAAGATCCTGGAGCATTATGATGAGTAGACCAGGAGCCTGGTGATGACAAGTCTCATGGAGCATTCTGATGAAAAGGGGCATGGAGCATTGTGATTACAGGGCTCTTGGAGCATTGTGATGACAAAGGCATGGAGCATTGTGATGAGAAGTCCATGGAGCATTCTGATGACATGTGTCATGGAGTTTTGTGATGACAGGGGCATGGAGCATTGTGATTACAGGGTTCTTGGAGCCTTGTGATGAAAAGGGCATGGATCATTGTGATGAAAAAGGCATGGAGCCATGTCATGACTGGGTTCAAGGAGCATAGTGATGACAAGGGTTCAGGAGCGTTGTGATGACAACTGTATTGAGCATTGGATGACAAAGGTCAGGAGCATTGTGATGATAAAACCATGGATAATTGTGATGACGAGCGTCATAGGGCATTGTGATGACAAGTGTTATGGAACACTGTGATCACAAGGGTTTGGAGCATTGTGATGACAGAGGTCATGGAGCCTTTTGATTTCAAGAAGCGTGGAGCATTGTGATGACAAGGGCATGAAGCAATGGGATCCCAAGTTTTATGGAGGATTGGGATGACAATGGTAAGGGAAGATTGTGAAGACAAGCGCATGGAGCATTGTGATGACAAAGTCATGTAGCATTTTGCTGACAAAGGCATGAAGCATTGTGGGCAAAATATTCATGGAGTAATGTGATGACAGGTGTCATGGGGCATTGTGGTGATAAGGGAATGGAGCACTGTGATGACAAGGTTCTGAAGCATTGTTATGAGAAGACCATTGAGCCTTGTGATGACAAATCTCATGGAGCATTCTGATGATAATGGACATGGAACACTGTGATTACAAGGTTCTTGGAGTATTGTGATGACAAGGGCATGGAGCATTGTGATGAGAAGGCCATGGAGCTTTCTGATGACATGCATCATGGACTTTGTGATGACAAGGGCATGGAGCATTGTGATGAAAAAGACATGGAGCCTTGTCATGACAGGCTTCAAGGAGCATACTGATGTCAAGTGTCAGGGAGCATTGTGATGACAAGTGTATTGAGCATTGTGATGACAAAGGTCATGGAGCATTGTGATGAGAAGACCATGGATAATTGTGATGACGAGCGTCATTGGGCGTTGTGATGACAAGTGTTATGGAACATTGTGATCACAAGCGTTTGGAGCATTCTGATGAGAGAGGTCATGGAGCATTTTGATTTCATTGTGATGACAATAGCATGAAGCATTATGATGATGGGGATGGTGCACTGTGATGCCAGGGGTCATGGAGGATTGTGATGACGGGGGTCTAGGAGCATCGTGATGACAAGAGCATGGAGCATTGTGCTGAGAGGGCCAAGGAGCATTCTGACGACATGTGTCATGGAGCTTTGTGATGACAAGGGCATGGGGCATTGTAATTGCAGGCGTCTTGGAGCATTGAGATGACAAGTGTCACGGAGCCTTGTGATGACAAGGCCTTGGAAGTTTGTGATGACCGAGGTCATGGAGCATTGTTATGACAGGAGTAATGGAGCATTGTGATAACAAGGGCATAGAGCATTGGTCTGAGAAGTTTCATGGATTATTGTGATGAGAGTGTGCATGCAGCATTGTGATGACAAGGGCATGGAACATTGTGATATATGGGTCATGGAGGAATGTAATGACAAGGGCATGGAGCATTGTGATGAGAAGGGCATGGAACATTGTGATGACAAGCGTCATGGAGCTTTGTGATGACAGGGGCATGGAGCAATGTGATGAGAGGGTTCATGGAGCAGTGTGATGACAGTGGCATGGAGCACTGTGGTGCCAAGGATCATGGAGATTTGTGATGACAAAGGTCATGAAGCATATTGAGGTCAAGGGCATGGTACATTGTGATGAGAAGGGCAGGGAGCATTATGATGACAAGGTCATGTAGCATTTTGATGACAAGGGCATGGAGCATTGTGATGAGAAGGCCATGGAGCTTTCTGATGACATGCATCATGGACTTTGTGATGACAAGGGCATGGAGCATTGTGATGAAAAAGGCATGGAGCCTTGTCATGACAGGCTTCAAGGAGCATACTGATGTCAAGTGTCAGGGAGCATTGTGATGACAAGTGTATTGAGCATTGTGATGACAAAGGTCATGGAGCATTGTGATGAGAAGACCATGGATAATTGTGATGACGAGCGTCATGGGCGTTGTGATGACAAGTGTTATGGAACATTGTGATCACAAGCGTTTGGAGCATTCTGATGAGAGAGGTCATGGAGCATTTTGATTTCATTGTGATGACAATAGCAAGAAGCATTATGATGATGTTCATGGTGCATTGTGATGAAAGGGTCCATGGAGTATTGAGATGAAAAGGGGCATGGAGCATTGTGATTACAGGGGTCTTGGAGCATGGTGATGACATGGGCATGGAGCATTGTGATGAGAAGGCCATGGAGGATTCTGATGACATGCGTCAGGGAGCTTTGTGATGACAAGGG
The DNA here is from genome assembly GCF_025265405.1 of Mesoplodon densirostris. NCBI lineage: Eukaryota > Metazoa > Chordata > Mammalia > Artiodactyla > Ziphiidae > Mesoplodon > Mesoplodon densirostris. The sequence continues at coordinate 8,594,997 of NC_082682.1, forward strand.
CATGGAGCATTGTGATGACAAGGGAATGGAGCATTGTGATGACAAGGGCCACTGAGAATTTTGATGACAAGGTCGTGAAGCACTGTGATGACAAGTGCATGGAGCTTGCCCTGACATGCGTCAGGGAGCTTTGTGATGACAAGGCTCATGGAGCATTGTGATAACAAGTGAATGGAGAATTGTGCTGACATGTGCATGTAACATGATGTGAAGTGTCATGGACCATTGTGATGACAAGGACGTTGAGAATTGTTATGACAATGGACATGGAGCATTGAGATGATCAGGGCATGGAACATTGTGATACATGGGTCATGGAGGAATGTAATGACAAGGGCATAGAGCATTGTGATGACAGGGGCATGGAGCATTTTGATGACAAAGGCATGGAGCATCGTGATGACAAGTGTCATGGAGCACTGTGATGACAGGCGTCACGGTTCATTGTGATTACAGGTTTCATGGAGCATTGGGATGACAATGGTCACGGAGAATTTTGATGAGAAGCGTCCCGGATCAGTGTTTTGTCAGGGGTCATGGAGGGTTGAGATGACAGTACTCATGCAGCATTGTGAGGACAGGGGTCATGGAGCATTGTGAAGATAAGGGGCATGGAGCTTTGTGATTACAGGGGTCTTGGAGCATTGTGAAGACAAGGGCATGGATCATTGTGATGAGAATGTCATGGAGTATTGTGAAGGCAGGTGTCAAGGAGCATTGTGATGACGTATGTCAGGGTCCATTGTGATGACAATGGCATGGAGCATTGTGATGACAAGGACATGGAGCATTGTGATGCCAAGGGCCATTGAGAATTTTGAAGACAATGTCGTGAAGCACTGTGATGACAAGCGCATGGAGCTTGCTATGAAAAGGGTCATTGAGCATTGCGATGACAAGTGCATGGAGCATTGTGATGACACGATCATGTAACATTATGATGAGAAGTGTCATGGAACATAGTGATGAGAGGGACGAGGAGAATTGTGATGACAATGCACATGGAGCATTGGGATTACCAGGGCATGGAGCATTGTGATGGCAAGACCGTGGAGCATTGCGATGAGAAGACCATGGATAATTGTGATGACGAATGTCTAGGAGCACTGTAATGACAAGGGGCATGTAGCATTGTGATGACAAGTGTAATGGAGCATTCTGATCACCATCTTGTGGAGTATTGTGATGACAATGGCATGGAGCATTGTGATGAAAAGGGCATGGAGCATTGTGATGAAAACGGCATGGAGCCTTTTCATGACAGGTTTCAATGAGCATTCTGACGACAAGTGTCAGTGAGCATTGTGATGACAAGTTTATTGAGCATTGAGATGACAAAGGTCATGAAGCATTGTGATGACAATGGCATGGAGCATTGTGATGAGAAGTCCATGGAGCATTCTAATGACATGCGTCATGGAGTTTTGTGATGACAGGGGCATGGAGCATTGTGATTACAGGGTTCTTGGAGCCTTGTGATGAAAAGGGCATGGATCATTGTGATGAAAAAGGCATGGAGCCATGTCATGACTGCGTTCAAGGAGCATAGTGATGACAAGGGTTCGGGAGAGTTGTGATGACAACTGTATTGAGCATTGGATGACCATGGTCAGGAGCATTGTGATGATAAGACCATGGATAATTGTGATGACGAGCGTCATAGGGCATTGTGATGACAAGTGTTATGGAACACTGTGATCACAAGGGTTTGGAGCATTGTGATGACAGAGGTCATGGAGCCTTTTGATTTCAATTAGCGTGGAGCATTGTGATGACAAGGGCATGAAGCAATGGGATCCCAAGTTTTATGGAGGATTGGGATGACAATGGTAAGGGAAGATTGTGAAGACAAGCGCATGGAGCATTGTGATGACAAAGTCATGTAGCATTTTGCTGACCAAGGCATGGAGCATTGTGGGGAAAATATTCATGGAGTAATGTCATGACAGGTGTCATGGGGAATTGTGGTGATAAGGGAATGGAGCACTGTGATGACAAGGTTCTGGAGCATTGTTATGAGAAGATCATTGAGCCTTGTGATGACAAATCTCATGGAGCATTCTGATGATAATGGACATGGAACACTGTGATTACAAGGTTCTTGGAGTATTGTGATGACAAGGGCATGGAGCATTGTGATGAGAAGGCCATGGAGCTTTCTGATGACATGCATCATGGACTTTGTGATGACAAGGGCATGGAGCATTGTGATGAAAAAGGCATGGAGCCTTGTCATGACAGGCTTCAAGGAGCATACTGATGTCAAGTGTCAGGGAGCATTGTGATGACAAGTGTATTGAGCATTGTGATGACAAAGGTCATGGAGCATTGTGATGAGAAGACCATGGATAAATGTGATGAGGAGCGTTATTGGGCGTTGTGATGACAAAGGTTATGGAACATTGTGATCAGAAGCGCTTGGAGCATTCTGATGAGAGAGGTCATGGAGCATTTTGATTTCATTGTGATGACAATAGCAAGAAGCATTATGATGATGTTCATGGTGCATTGTGATGAAAGGGTCCATGGAGTATTGAGATGAAAAGGGGCATGGTGCATTGTGATGACAGGGGTCTTGGAGCATGGTGATGACATTGGCATGGAGCATTGTGATGAGAAGGCCATGGAGGATTCTGATGAGATGCGTCATGGAGCTTTGTGATGACAAGGGCATGGAGCATTGTGATGACAAGGGAATGGGGCATTGTGATGACAAGGGCCATTGAGAATTTTGATGACAAGGTCGTGAAGCACTGTGATGACGAGTGCATGGAGCATGCTATGACAAGGGTCATGGAGCATTGCGATGACAAGTGAATGGAGAATTGTGCTGACATGTGCATGTAACATTATGATGTGAAGTGTCATGGACCATTGTGATGACAAGGACGTTGAGAATTGTTATGACAATGGACATGGAGCATTGTGTTGATCAGGGCATGGAGCTCTGTGATGGCAAGACCGTGGAGCATTGTGATGTGAAGACCTTGGATAATTGTGATGACGAGTGTCTTGGAGTACTGTAATGACAAGGGGCATGGAGCATTGTGAGGACAGGGGTCATTTAGCATTGTGATGACAAGTGTCATGGAGCATTCTGATGACCATCTTGTGGAGTATTGTGATGACAATGGCATGGAGCATTGTGATGGAAAGGGCATGGAGCATTGTGAAGAGAAGTCCACAGATAATGGTGAAGAGGAGCGTCATGGGGCGTTGTGATTACAAGTGTCATGGAACATTGTGATCACAAGGGTTTGAAGCATTGTGATGCCAGAGGTCATGGTGCATTTTGATTTCATTGTGATGACAATAGCATGAAGCATTATGATGATGGGGATGGTGCACTGTGATGCCAGGGGTCATGGAGGATTTTGATGATAGGGGTCTAGGAGCATCATGATGACAAGAGCATGGAGCATTGTGCTGAGAGGGCCAAGGAGCATTTTGACGACATGTTTCATGGAGCTTTGTGATGACAAGGGCATGGGGCATTGTAATGGCAGGTGTCTTGGAGCATTGAGATGCCAAGTGTCACGGAGCCTTGTGATGACAAGGCCGTGGAACATTGTGATGACCGAGGTCATGGAGCATTGCTATGACAGGGGTAATGGAGCATTGTGATAAAAAGGGCATAGAGCATTGGTCTGAGAAGTTTCATGGATTATTGTGATGAGAGTGTGCATGCAGCATTGTGATGACAAGGGCATGGAACATTGTGATAAATGGGTCATGGAGGAATGTAATGACAAGGACATGGAGCATTGTGATGAGAAGGGCATGGAACATTGTGATGACAAGTGTCATGGAGCTTTGTGATGACAGGGGCATGGAGCAATGTGATGAGAGGGTTCATGGAGCAGTGTGATGACAGTGGCATGGAGCACTGTGGTGCCAAGGGTCATCGAGATATGTGATGACAAAGGTCATGAAGCATATTGAGGTCAAGGGCATGGTACATTGTGATGAGAAGGGCAGGGAGCATTATGATGACAAGGTCATGTAGCATTTTGATGACAAAGGCATGGAGCATCGTGATGACAAGTGTCATGGAGCACTGTGATGACAGGCGTCACGGTTCATTGTGATTACAGGTTTCATGGAGCATTGGGATGACAATGGTCACGGAGAATTTTGATGAGAAGCGTCCCGGATCAGTGTTTTGTCAGGGGTCATGGAGGGTTGAGATGACAGTACTCATGCAGCATTGTGAGGACAGGGGTCATGGAGCATTGTGAAGATAAGGGGCATGGAGCTTTGTGATTACAGGGGTCTTGGAGCATTGTGAAGACAAGGGCATGGATCATTGTGATGAGAATGTCATGGAGTATTGTGAAGGCAGGTGTCAAGGAGCATTGTGATGACGTATGTCAGGGTCCATTGTGATGACAATGGCATGGAGCATTGTGATGACAAGGACATGGAGCATTGTGATGCCAAGGGCCATTGAGAATTTTGAAGACAATGTCGTGAAGCACTGTGATGACAAGCGCATGGAGCTTGCTATGAAAAGGGTCATTGAGCATTGCGATGACAAGTGCATGGAGCATTGTGATGACACGATCATGTAACATTATGATGAGAAGTGTCATGGAACATAGTGATGAGAGGGACGAGGAGAATTGTGATGACAATGCACATGGAGCATTGGGATGACCAGGGCATGGAGCATTGTGATGGCAAGACCGTGGAGCATTGCGATGAGAAGACCATGGATAATTGTGATGACGAATGTCTAGGAGCACTGTAATGACAAGGGGCATGTAGCATTGTGATGACAAGTGTAATGGAGCATTCTGATCACCATCTTGTGGAGTATTGTGATGACAATGGCATGGAGCATTGTGATGAAAAGGGCATGGAGCATTGTGATGAAAACGGCATGGAGCCTTTTCATGACAGGTTTCAATGAGCATTCTGACGACAAGTGTCAGTGAGCATTGTGATGACAAGTTTATTGAGCATTGAGATAACAAAGGTCATGAAGCATTGTGATGACAATGGCATGGAGCATTGTGATGAGAAGTCCATGGAGCATTCTAATGACATGCGTCATGGAGTTTTGTGATGACAGGGGCATGGAGCATTGTGATTACAGGGTTCTTGGAGCCTTGTGATGAAAAGGGCATGGATCATTGTGATGAAAAAGGCATGGAGCCATGTCATGACTGCGTTCAAGGAGCATAGTGATGACAAGGGTTCGGGAGAGTTTTGATGACAACTGTATTGAGCATTGGATGACCATGGTCAGGAGCATTGTGATGATAAGACCATGGATAATTGTGATGACGAGCGTCATAGGGCATTGTGATGACAAGTGTTATGGAACACTGTGATCACAAGGGTTTGGAGCATTGTGATGCCAGAGGTCATGGAGTCTTTTGATTTCAATTAGCGTGGAGCATTGTGATGACAAGGGCATGAAGCAATGGGATCCCAAGTTTTATGGAGGATTGGGATGACAATGGTAAGGGAAGATTGTGAAGACAAGCGCATGGAGCATTGTGATGACAAAGTCATGTAGCATTTTGCTGACCAAGGCATGGAGCATTGTGGGCAAAATATTCATGGAGTAATGTGATGACAGGTGTCATGGGGCATTGTGGTGATAAGGGAATGGAGCACTGTGATGACAAGGTTCTGGAGCATTGTTATGAGAAGATCATTGATCCTTGTGATGACAAATCTCATGGAGCATTCTGATGATAATGGACATGGAACACTGTGATTACAAGGTTCTTGGAGTATTGTGATGACAAGGGCATGGAGCATTGTGATGAGAAGGCCATGAAGCTTTCTGATGACATGCATCATAGACTTTGTGATGACAATGGCATGGAGCATTGTGATGAAAAAGGCATGGAGCCTTGTCATGACAGGCTTCAAGGAGCATACTGATGTCAAGTGTCAGGGAGCATTGTGATGACAAGTGTATTGAGCATTGTGATGACAAAGGTCATGGAGCATTGTGATGAGAAGACCATGGATAATTGTGATGACGAGCGTCATGGGCGTTGTGATGACAAGTGTTATGGAAAATTGTGATCACAAGCGTTTGGAGCATTCTGATGAGAGAGGTCATGGAGCATTTTGATTTCATTGTGATGACAATAGCAAGAAGCATTATGATGATGTTCATGGTGCATTGTGATGAAAGGGTCCATGGAGTATTGAGATGAAAAGGGGCATGGAGCATTGTGATTACAGGGGTCTTGGAGCATGGTGATGGCATGGGCATGGAGCATTGTGATGAGAAAGCCATGGAGGATTCTGATGACATGCGTCAGGGAGCTTTGTGATGACAAGGGCATGGAGCATTGTGATGACAAGGGAATGGAGCATTGTGATGACAAGGGCCATTGAGAATTTTGATGACAAGGTCGTGAAGCACTGTGATGACAAGTGCATGGAGCTTGCTCTGACAAGGCTCATGGAGCATTGTGATAACAAGTGAATGGAGAATTGTGCTGACATGTGCATGTAACATGATGTGAAGTCTCATGGACCATTGTGATGACAAGGACGTTGAGAATTGTTATGACAATGGACATGGAGCATTGAGATGATCAGGGCATGGAACATTGTGATACATGGGTCATGGAGGAATGTAATGACAAGGGCATAGAGCATTGTGATGAGAAGGGCATGGAACATTGTGATGACAAGCGTCATGGAGCTTTGTGATGACAGGGGCATGGAGCAATGTGATGAGAGGGTTCATGGAGCAGTGTGATGACAGTGGCATGGAGCACTGTGGTGCAAAGGGTCATGGAGATTTGTGATGACAAAAGTCATGAAGCACATTGAGGTCAAGGGCATGGTACATTGTGATGATAAGGGCAGGGAGCATTATGATGACAAGGTCATGTAGCATTTTGATGACAAACGCATGGAGCATCGTGATGATAAGTGTCATGGAGCACTGTGATGACAGGCGTCACGGTTATTGAGATTAAAGGTTTCATGGAGCATTGGGATGAAAATGGTCATGGAGAATTTTGATGAGAAGCCTCCGGGATCATTGTTTTGTCAGGGGTCATGGAGGGTTCAGATGACAGTACTCATGCAGCATTGTGGGGACAGGGGTCATGGAGCATTGTGAAGATAAGGGGCATGGAGCTTTGTGATTACAGGGGTCTTGGAGCATTGTGAAGACAAGGGCATGGATCATTTTGATGAGAATGTCATGGAGTATTGTGAAGGCAGGTGTCAAGGAGCATTGTGATGACGTATGTCAGGGTCCATTGTGATGACAATGGCATGGAGCATTATGATGACAAGGACAGGGAGCATTGTGATGCCAAGGGCCATTGAGAATTTTGAAGACAATGTCGTGAAGCATTGTGATGACAAGCGCATGGAGCTTGCTATGAAAAGGGTCATTGAGCATTGCGATGACAAGTGCATGGAGAATTGTGATGACACGATCATGTAACATTATGATGAGAAGTGTCATGGAACATAGTGATGACAGGGACGAGGAGAATTGTGATGACAATGCACATGGAGCATTGGGATGACCAGGGCATGGAGTATTGTGATGGCAAGACCGTGGAGCATTGCGATGAGAAGGCCATGGATAATTGGGATGACGAGTGTCTTGGAGCACTGTAATGAAAAGGGGCATGTAGCATTGTGATGACTAGTGTAATGGAGCATTCTGATCACCATCTTGTGGAGTATTGTGATGACAATGGCATGGAGCATTGTGATGAAAAGGGCATGGAGCATTGTGATGAAAACGGCATGGAGCCTTTTCATGACAGGTTTCAATGAGCATTCTGACGACAAGTGTCAGGGAGCATTGTGATGACAAAATTCATGAAGCACTGTGATGACAATGGCATGGAGCATTGTGATGAAAAGTGCTATGGAGCATTGTGATCACAAGTGTTGGTAGCATTGTGATGACAGAGGTCATGGAGCACAGTGATTTCAAGGACCATGGAGCATTGTGATGACAAGTGTATGGGGCAATGTGATCCCAAGTTTCATGGAGGATTGTGATGACAAGCGCATGGAGCATTGTGATGGCAAGTTCATGTAGGATTTTCCTGACAAAGGCATGGAGCATGGTGATTACAGTGGTCATTGAGCATTGGGATAACAAGGGTATGGAGCATTGGGCTTAAAATATTCATGGAGTATTGTGATGACAGGTTTCATGGAGCATATTGATGAAAAGGGAAAGGAGCATTGTGATGACAAGATCCTGGAGCATTATGATGAGTAGACCAGGAGCCTGGTGATGACAAGTCTCATGGAGCATTCTGATGAAAAGGGGCATGGAGCCTTGTGATTAGAGGGCTCTTGGAGCATTGTGATGACAAAGGCATGGAGCATTGTGATGAGAAGTCCATGGAGCATTCTGATGACATGTGTCATGGAGTTTTGTGATGACAGGGGCATGGAGCATAGTGATTACAGGGTTTTTGGAGCCTTGTGATGAAAAGGGCATGGATCATTGTGATGAAAAAGGCATGGAGCCATGTCATGACTGTGTTCAAGGAGCATAGTGACGACAAGGGTCAGGGAGCGTTGTGATGACAACTGTATTGAGCATTGGATGACAAAGTTCAGCGAGCATTGTGATCAAAAGACCATGGATAATTGTGATGACGAGCATCATAGGGCATTGTGATGACAAGTGTTATGGAACATTGTGATCACAAGGGTTTGGAGCATTGTGATGACAGTGGTTATGGAGCCTTTTGATATCAAGTGGCGTGGAGCATCGTGATGACAAGGGCATGAATCAATGTGATCCCAAGTTTTATGGAGGATTGGGATGACAATGGTAAGGGAAGATTGTGAAGACAAGCGCATGGAGCATTGTGATGACAAAGTCATGTAGCATTTTGCTGACAAAGGCATGGAGCATTGTGGGGAAAATATTCATGGAGTAATGTGATGACAGGTGTCATGGGGCATTGTGGTGATAAGGGAATGGAGCACTGTGATGACAAGGTTCTGGAGCATTGTTATGAGAAGACCATTGAGCCTTGTGATGACAAATCTCATGGAGCATTCTGATGATAATGGACATGGAACACTGTGATTACAAGGGTCTTGGAGTATTGTGATGACAAGGGCATGGAGCATTGTGATGAGAAGGCCATGGAGCTTTCTGATGACATGCATCGTGGACTTTGTGATGACAAGGGCATGGAGAATTGTGAGTGCAGTGTTCTTGGAGCGTTGTGATGAAAAGGGCATGGATCATTGTGATGAAAAAGGCATGGAGCCTTGTCATGACAGGCTTCAAGGAGCATACTGATGTCAAGTGTCAGGGAGCATTTTGATGAGAAGTTTATTGAGCATTGTGATGACAAAGGTCATGGAGCATTGTGATGAGAAGACCATGGATAAATGTGATGAGGAGCGTTATTGGGCGTTGTGATGACAAATGTTATGGAACATTGTGATCAGAAGCGTTTGGAGCATTCTGATGAGAGAGGTCATGGAGCATTTTGATTTCATTGTGATGACAATAGCAAGAAGCATTATGATGATGTTCATGGTGCATTGTGATTAAAGGGTGCATGGAGTATTGAGATGAAAAGGGGCATGGAGCATTGTGATTACAGGGGTCCTGGAGCATGGTGATGACATGGGCATGGATCATTGTGATGAGAAGGCCATGGAGGATTCTGATGACATGCGTCATGGAGCTTTGTGATGACAAGGGCATGGAGAATTGTGATGACATGGGAATGGGGCATTGTGATAACAAGGGCCTTTGAGAATTTTGATGACAAGGTCGTGAAGCACTGTGATGACAAGTGCATGGAGCATGCTATGACAAGTGTCATGGAGCATTGCGATGACAAATGAATGGAGAATTGTGCTGACATATGCATGTAACATTATGATGTGAAGTGTCCTGGACCATTGTGATGACAAGGACGTTGAGAATTGTTATGACAATGGACATGGAGCATTGGGATGATCAGGGCATGGAGCTTTGTGATGGCAAGACCGTGGAGCATTGTGATGCGAAGACCTTGCATAATTGTGATGACGAGTGTCTTGGATTACTGTAATGACAAGGGGCATGGAGCATTGTGAGGACAGGGGTCATTTAGCATTGTGATGACAAGTGTCATGGAGCATTCTGATGACCATCTTGTGGAGTATTGTGATGACAATGGCATGGAGCATTGTGATGGAAAGGGCATGGAGCATTGTGAAGAGAAGTCCACAGATAATGGTGAAGAGGAGCGTCATGGGGCGGTGTGATGACAAGTGTCATGGAACATTGTGATCACAAGTGTTTGAAGCATTGTGATGCCAGAGGTCATGGTGCATTTTGATTTCATTGTGATGAAAATAGCATGAAGCATTATGATGATGGGGATGGTGCACTGTGATGCCAGGGGTCATGGAGGATTGTGATGACGGGGGTCTAGGAGCATCGTGATGACAAGAGCATGGAGCATTGTGCTGAGAGGACCAAGGAGCATTCTGACGACATGTGTCATGGAGCTTTGTGATGACAAGGGCATGGGGCATTGTAATTGCAGGCGTCTTGGAGCATTGAGATGACAAGTGTCACGGAGCCTTGTGATGACAAGGCCTTGGAAGTTTGTGATGACCGAGGTCATGGATCATTGTTATGACAGGGGTAATGGAGCATAGTGATAACAAGGGCATAGAGCATTGGTCTGAGAAGTTTCATGGATTATTGTGATGAGAGTGTGCATGCAGCATTGTGATGACAAGGGCATGGAACATTGTGATACATGGGTCATGGAGGAATGTAATGACAAGGGCATGGAGCATTGTGATGAGAAGGGCATGGAACATTGTGATGACAAGCGTCATGGAGCTTTGTGATGACAGGGGCATGGAGCAATGTGATGAGAGGGTTCATGGAGCAGTGTGATGACAGTGGCATGGAGCACTGTGGTGCCAAGGATCATGGAGATTTGTGATGACAAAGGTCATGAAGCATATTGAGGTCAAGGGCATGGTACATTGTGATGAGAAGGGCAGGGAGCATTATGATGACAAAGTCATGTAGCATTTTGATGACAAAGGCATGGAGCATCGTGATGACAAGTGTCATGGAGCACTGTGATGACAGGCGTCACGGTTCATTGTGATTACAGGTTTCATGGAGCATTGGGATGACAATGGTCTTGGAGAATTTTGATGAGAAGCGTCCCGGATCATTGTTTTGTCAGGGGTCATGGAGGGTTGAGATGACAGTACTCATGCAGCATTGTGAGGACAGGGGTCATGGAGCATTGTGAAGATAAGGGGCATGGAGCATTGTGATTACAGGGTTCTTGGAGCCTTGTGATGAAAAGGGCATGGATCATTGTGATGAAAAAGGCATGGAGCCATGTCATGACTGCGTTCAAGGAGCATAGTGATGACAAGGGTTCGGGAGAGTTGTGATGACAAATGTATTGAGCATTGGATGACCATGGTCAGGAGCATTGTGATCAAAAGACCATGGATAATTGTGATGACGAGCGTCATAGGGCATTGTGATGACAAGTGTTATGGAACACTGTGATCACAAGGGTTTGGAGCATTGTGATGACAGAGGTCATGGAGCCTTTTGATTTCAATTAGCGTGGAGCATTGTGATGACAATGGCATGAAGCAATGGGATCCCAAGTTTTATGGAGGATTGGGATGACAATGGTAAGGGAAGATTGTGAAGACAAGCGCATGGAGCATTGTGATGACAAAGTCATGTAGCATTTTGCTGACAAAGGCATGGATCATTGTGGGCAATATATTCATGGAGTAATGTGATGACAGGTGTCATGGGGCATTGTGGTGATAAGGGAATGGAGCACTGTGATGACAAGGTTCTGGAGCATTGTTATGAGAAGATCATTGAGCCTTGTGATGACAAATCTCATGGAGCATTCTGATGATAATGGACATGGAACACTGTGATTACAAGGTTCTTGGAGTATTGTGATGACAAGGGCATGGAGCATTGTGATGAGAAGGCCATGGAGCTTTCTGATGACATGCATCATGGACTTTGTGATGACAAGGGCATGGAGCATTGTGATGAAAAAGGCATGGAGCCTTGTCATGACAGGCTTCAAGGAGCATACTGATGTCAAGTGTCAGGGAGCATTGTGATGACAAGTGTATTGAGCATTGTGATGACAAAGGTCATGGAGCATTGTGATGAGAAGACCATGGATAATTGTGATGACGAGCGTCATGGGCGTTGTGATGACAAGTGTTATGGAACATTGTGATCACAAGCGTTTGGAGCATTCTGATGAGAGAGGTCATGGAGCATTTTGATTTCATTGTGATGACAATAGCAAGAAGCATTATGATGATGTTCATGGTGCATTGTGATGACAGGGTCCATGGAGTATTGAGATGAAAAGGGGCATGGAGCATTGTGATTACAGGGGTCTTGGAGCATGGTGATGACATGGGCATGGAGCATTGTGATGAGAAGGCCATGGAGGATTCTGATGACATGCGTCAGGGAGCTTTGTGATGACAAGGGCATGGAGCATTGTGATGACAAGGGAATGGAGCATTGTGATGACAAGGGCCATTGAGAATTTTGATGACAAGGTCGTGAAGCACTGTGATGACAAGTGCATGGAGCTTGCTCTGACAAGGCTCATGGAGCATTGTGATAACAAGTGAATGGAGAATTGTGCTGACATGTGCATGTAACATGATGTGAAGTGTCATGGACCATTGTGATGACAAGGACGTTGAGAATTGTTATGACAATGGACATGGAGCATTGAGATGATCAGGGCATGGAACATTGTGATACATGGGTCATGGAGGAATGTAATGACAAGGGCATAGAGCATTGTGATGAGAAGGGCATGGAACATTGTGATGACAAGCGTCATGGAGCTTTGTGATGACAGGGGCATGGAGCAATGTGATGAGAGGGTTCATGGAGCAGTGAGATGACAGTGCAATGGAGCACTGTGGTGCAAAGGGTCATGGAGATTTGTGATGACAAAAGTCATGAAGCATATTGAGGTCAAGGGCATGGTACATTGTGATGATAAGGGCAGGGAGCATTATGATGACAAGGTCATGTAGCATTTTGATGACAAAGGCATGGAGCATCGTGATGACAAGTGTCATGGAGCACTGTGATGACAGGCGTCACGGTTCATTGTGATTACAGGTTTCATGGAGCATTGGGATGAAAATGGTCATGGAGAATTTTGATGAGAAGCCTCCCGGATCATTGTTTTGTCAGGGGTCATGGAGGGTTGAGATGACAGTACTCATGCAGCATTGTGGGGACAGGGGTCATGGAGCATTGTGAAGATAAGGGGCATGGAGCTTTGTGATTACAGGTGTCTTGGAGCATTGTGAAGACAAGGGCATGGATCATTGTGATGACAATGTCATGGAGTATTGTGAAGGCAGGTGTCAAGGAGCATTGTGATGACGTATGTCAGGGTCCATTGTGATGACAATGGCATGGAGCATTATGATGACAAGGACAGGGAGCATTGTGATGCCAAGGGCCATTGAGAATTTTGAAGACAATGTCGTGAAGCACTGTGATGACAAGCGCATGGAGCTTGCTATGAAAAGGGTCATTGAGCATTGCGATGACAAGTGCATGGAGAATTGTGATGACACGATCATGTAACATTATGATGAGAAGTGTCATGGAACATAGTGATGACAGGGACGAGGAGAATTGTGATGACAATGCACATGGAGCATTGGGATGACCAGGGCATGGAGTATTGTGATGGCAAGACCGTGGAGCATTGCGATGAGAAGGCCATGGATAATTGTGATGACGAGTGTCTTGGAGCACTGTAATGACAAGGGGCATGTAGCATTGTGATGACTAGTGTAATGGAGCATTCTGATCACCATCTTGTGGAGTATTGTGATGACAATGGCATGGAGCATTGTGATGAAAAGGGCATGGAGCATTGTGATGAAAATGGCATGGAGCCTTTTCATGACAGGTTTCAATGAGCATTCTGACGACAAGTGTCAGGGAGCATTGTAATGACAAAATTCATGAAACATTGTGATGGCAATGGCATGGAGCATTGTGATGAAAAGTGCTATGGAGCATTGTGATCACAAGTGTTGGTAGCATTGTGATGACAGAGGTCATGGAGCACAGTGATTTCAAGGACCATGGGGCATTGTGATGACAAGTGTATGGGGCAATGTGATCCCAAGTTTCATGGAGGATTGTGATGACAAGCGCATGGAGCATTGTGATGGCAAGTTCATGTAGGATTTTCCTGACAAAGGCATGGAGCATGGTGATTACAGTGGTCATTGAGCATTGGGATAACAAGGGTATGGAGCATTGGGCTTAAAATATTCATGGAGTATTGTGATGACAGGTTTCATGGAGCATATTGATGAAAAGGGAAAGGAGCATTGTGATGACAAGATCCTGGAGAATTATGATAAGTAGACCAGGAGCCTGGTGATGACAAGTCTCATGGAGCATTCTGATGAAAAGGGGCATGGAGCCTTGTGATTAGAGGGCTCTTGGAGCATTGTGATGACAAAGGCATGGAGCATTGTGATGAGAAGTCCATGGAGCATTCTGATGACATGTGTCATGGAGTTTTGTGATGACAGGGGCATGGAGCATAGTGATTACAGGGTTCTTGGAGCCTTGTGATGAAAAGGGCATGGATCATTGTGATGAAAAAGGCATGGAGCCATGTCATGACTGTGTTCAAGGAGCATAGTGACGACAAGGGTCAGGGAGCGTTGTGATGACAACTGTATTGAGCATTGGATGACAAAGTTCAGGGAGCATTGTGATCAAAAGACCATGGATAATTGTGATGACGAGCGTCATAGGGCATTGTGATGACAAGTGTTATGTAACATTGTGATCAGAAGGGTTTGGAGCATTGTTATGACAGTGGTTATGGAGCCTTTTGATATCAAGAGGCGTGGAGCATCGTGATGACAAGGGCATGAATCAATGGGATCCCAAGTTTTATGGAGGATTGGGATGACAATGGTAAGGGAAGATTGTGAAGACAAGCGCATGGAGCATTGTGATGACAAAGTCATGTAGCATTTTGCTGACAAAGGCATGGATCATTGTGGGCAAAATATTCATGGAGTAATGTGATGACAGGTGTCATGGGGCGTTGTGGTGATAAGGGAATGGAGCACTGTGATGACAAGGTTCTGGAGCATTGTTATGAGAAGACCATTGAGCCTTGTGATGACAAATCTCGTGGAGCATTCTGATGATAATGGACATGGAACACTGTGCTTACAAGGGTCTTGGAGTATTGTGATGACAAGGGCATGGAGCATTGTGATGAGAAGGCCCTGGAGCTTTCTGATGACATGCATCGTGGACTTTGTGATGACAAGGGCATGGAGCATTGTGAGTGCAGTGTGCTTGGAGCGTTGTGATGAAAAGGGCATGGATCATTGTGATGAAAAAGGCATGGAGCCTTGTCATGACAGGCTTCAAGGAGCATACTGATGTCAGTGTCAGGGAGCATTGTGATGACAAGTGTATTGAGCATTGTGATGACAAAGGTCATGGAGCATTGTGATGAGAAGACCATGGATAAATGTTATGAGGAGCGTTATTGGGCGTTGTGATGACAAATGTTATGGAACATTGTGATCAGAAGCGTTTGGAGCATTCTGATGAGAGAGGTCATGGAGCATTTTGATTTCATTGTGATGACAATAGCAAGAAGCATTATGATGATGTTCATGGTGCATTGTGATGAAAGGGTGCATGGAGTATTGAGATGAAAAGGGGCATGGAGCATTGTGATGACAGGGGTCTTGGAGCATGGTGATGACATGGGCATGGTTCATTGTGATGAGAAGGCCATGGAGGATTCTGATGACATGCGTCATGGAGCTTTGTGATGACAAGGGCATGGAGAATTGTGATGACATGGGAATGGGGCATTGTGATAACAAGGGCCATTGAGAATTTTGATGACAAGGTCGTGAAGCACTGTGATGACAAGTGCATGGAGCATGCTATGACAAGGGTCATGGAGCATTGCGATGACAAGTGAATGGAGAATTGTGCTGACATATGCATGTAACATTATGATGTGAAGTGTCCTGGACCATTGTGATGACAAGGACGTTGAGAATTGTTATGACAATGGACATGGAGCATTGGGATGATCAGGGCATGGAGCTTTGTGATGGCAAGACCGTGGAGCATTGTGATGCGAAGACCTTGGATAATTGTGATGACGAGTGTCTTGGATTACTGTAATGACAAGGGGCATGGAGCATTGTGAGGACAGGGGTCATTTAGCATTGTGATGACAAGTGTCATGGAGCATTCTGATGACCATCTTGTGGAGTATTGTGATGACAATGGCATGGAGCATTGTGATGGAAAGGGCATGGAGCATTGTGAAGAGAAGTCCACAGATAATGGTGAAGAGGAGCGTCATGGGGCGGTGTGATGACAAGTGTCATGGAACATTGTGATCACAAGTGTTTGAAGCATTGTGATGCCAGAGGTCATGGTGCATTTTGATTTCATTGTGATGACAATAGCATGAAGCATTATGATGATGGGGATGGTGCACTGTGATGCCAGGGGTCATGGAGGATTGTGATGACGGGGGTCTAGGAGCATCGTGATGACAAGAGAATGGAGCATTGTGCTGAGAGGACCAAGGAGCATTCTGACGACATGTGTCATGGAGCTTTGTGATGACAAGGGCATGGGGCATTGTAATTGCAGGCGTCTTGGAGCATTGAGATGACAAGTGTCACGGAGCCTTGTGATGACAAGGCCTTGGAAGTTTGTGATGACCGAGGTCATGGATCATTGTTATGACAGGGGTAATGGAGCATTGTGATAACAAGGGCATAGAGCATTGGTCTGAGAAGTTTCATGGATTATTGTGATGAGAGTGTGCATGCAGCATTGTGATGACAAGGGCATGGAACATTGTGATACATGGGTCATGGAGGAATGTAATGACAAGGGCATGGAGCATTGTGATGAGAAGGGCATGGAACATTGTGATGACAAGCGTCATGGAGCTTTGTGATGACAGGGGCATGGAGCAATGTGATGAGAGGGTTCATGGAGCAGTGTGATGACAGTGGCATGGAGCACTGTGGTGCCAAGGATCATGGAGATTTGTGATGACAAAGGTCATGAAGCATATTGAGGTCAAGGGCATGGTACATTGTTATGAGAAGGGCAGGGAGCATTATGATGACAAAGTCATGTAGCATTTTGATGACAAAGGCATGGAGCATCGTGATGACAAGTGTCATGGAGCACTGTGATGACAGGCGTCACGGTTCATTGTGATTACAGGTTTCATGGAGCATTGGGATGACAATGGTCACGGAGAATTTTGATGAGAAGCGTCCCGGATCAGTGTTTTGTCAGGGGTCATGGAGGGTTGAGATGACAGTACTCATGCAGCATTGTGAGGACAGGGGTCATGGAGCATTGTGAAGATAAGGGGCATGGAGCTTTGTGATTACAGGGGTCTTGGAGCATTGTGAAGACAAGGGCATGGATCATTGTGATGAGAATGTCATGGAGTATTGTGAAGGCAGGTGTCAAGGAGCATTGTGATGACGTATGTCAGGGTCCATTGTGATGACAATGGCATGGAGCATTGTGATGACAAGGACATGGAGCATTGTGATGCCAAGGGCCATTGAGAATTTTGAAGACAATGTCGTGAAGCACTGTGATGACAAGCGCATGGAGCTTGCTATGAAAAGGGTCATTGAGCATTGCGATGACAAGTGCATGGAGCATTGTGATGACACGATCATGTAACATTATGATGAGAAGTGTCATGGAACATAGTGATGACAGGGACGAGGAGAATTGTGATGACAATGCACATGGAGCATTGGGATGACCAGGACATGGAGCATTGTGCTGGCAAGACCGTGGAGCACTGCGATGAGAAGACCATGGATAATTGTGATGACGAGTGTCTTGGAGCACTGTAATGACAAGGGGCATGTAACATTGCGATGACAAGTGTAATGGAGCATTCTGATCACCATCTTGTGGAGTATTGTGATGACAATGGCATGGAGCATTGTGATGAAAAGGGCATGGAGCATTGTGATGAAAACGGCATGGAGCCTTTTCATGACAGGTTTCAATGAGCATTCTGACGACAAGTGTCAGGGAGCATTGTGATGACAAGTTTATTGAGCATTGTGATGCCAAAGGTAATGAAGCATTGTGGTGACAATGGCATGGAGCATTGTGATGAAAAGTGCTATGGAGCATTGTGATCACAAGTGTTGGTAGCATTGTGATGACAGAGGTCATGGAGCACAGTGATTTCAAGGACCATGGAGCATTGTGATGACAAGTGTATGGGGCAATGTGATCCCAAGTTTCATGGAGGATTGTGATGACAAGCGCATGGAGCATTGTGATGGCAAGTTCATGTAGGATTTCCTGACAAAGGCATGGAGCATGGTGATTACAGTGGTCATTGAGCATTGGGATAACAAGGGTATGGAGCATTGGGCTTAAAATATTCATGGAGTATTGTGATGACAGGTTTCATGGAGCATATTGATGAAAAGGGAAAGGAGCATTGTGATGACAAGATCCTGGAGCATTATGACGATTAGACCAGGAGCCTGGTGATGACAAGTCTCATGGAGCATTCTGATGAAAAGGGGCATGGAGCATTGTGATTACAGGGCTCTTGGAGCATTGTGATGACAAAGGCATGGAGCATTGTGATGAGAAGTCCATGGAGCATTCTGATGACATGTGTCATGGAGTTTTGTGATGACAGGGGCATGGAGCATTGTGATTACAGGGTTCTTGGAGCCTTGTGATGAAAAGGGCATGGATCATTGTGATGAAAAAGGCATGGAGCCATGTCATGACTGGGTTCAAGGAGCATAGTGATGACAAGGGTTCAGGAGCGTTGTGATGACAACTGTATTGAGCATTGGATGACAAAGGTCAGGAGCATTGTGATGATAAAACCATGGATAATTGTGATGACGAGCGTCATAGGGCATTGTGATGACAAGTGTTATGGAACACTGTGATCACAAGGGTTTGGAGCATTGTGATGACAGAGGTCATGGAGCCTTTTGATTTCAAGAAGCGTGGAGCATTGTGATGACAAGGGCATGAAGCAATGGGATCCCAAGTTTTATGGAGGATTGGGATGACAATGGTAAGGGAAGATTGTGAAGACAAGCGCATGGAGCATTGTGATGACAAAGTCATGTAGCATTTTGCTGACAAAGGCATGGAGCATTGTGGGCAAAATATTCATGGAGTAATGTGATGACAGGTGTCATGGGGCATTGTGGTGATAAGGGAATGGAGCACTGTGATGACAAGGTTCTGGAGCATTGTTATGAGAAGACCATTGAGCCTTGTGATGACAAATCTCATGGAGCATTCTGATGATAATGGACATGATACACTGTGATTACAAGGTTCTTGGAGTATTGTGATGACAAGGGCATGGAACATTGTGATGAGAAGGCCATGGAGCTTTCTGATGACATGCATCATGGACTTTGTGATGACAAGGGCATGGAGCATTGTGATGAAAAAGACATGGAGCCTTGTCATGACAGGCTTCAAGGAGCATACTGATGTCAAGTGTCAGGGAGCATTGTGATGACAAGTGTATTGAGCATTGTGATGACAAAGGTCATGGAGCATTGTGATGAGAAGACCATGGATAATTGTGATGACGAGCGTCATTGGGCGTTGTGATGACAAGTGTTATGGAACATTGTGATCACAAGCGTTTGGAGCATTCTGATGAGTGAGGTCATGGAGCATTTTGATTTCATTGTGATGACAATAGCATGAAGCATTATGATGATGGGGATGGTGCACTGTGATGCCAGGGGTCATGGAGGATTGTGATGACGGGGGTCTAGGAGCATCGAGATGACAAGAACATGGAGCATTGTGCTGAGAGGGCCAAGGAGCATTCTGACGACATGTGTCATGGAGCTTTGTGATGACAAGGGCATGGGGCATTGTAATTGCAGGCGTCTTGGAGCATTGAGATGACAAGTGTCACGGAGCCTTGTGATGACAAGGCCTTGGAAGTTTGTGATGACCGAGGTCATGGAGCATTGTTATGACAGGAGTAATGGAGCATTGTGATAACAAGGGCATAGAGCATTGGTCTGAGAAGTTTCATGGATTATTGTGATGAGAGTGTGCATGCAGCATTGTGATGACAAGGGCATGGAACATTGTGATACATGGGTCATGGAGGAATGTAATGACAAGGGCATGGAGCATTGTGATGAGAAGGGCATGGAACATTGTGATGACAAGCGTCATGGAGCTTTGTGATGACAGGGCCATGGAGCAATGTGATGAGAGTGTTCATGGAGCAGTGTGATGACAGTGGCATGGAGCACTGTGGTGCCAAGGATCATGGAGATTTGTGATGACAAAGGTCATGAAGCATATTGAGGTCAAGGGCATGGTACATTGTGATGAGAAGGGCAGGGAGCATTATGATGATAAGGTCATGTAGCATTTTGCTGACAAAGGCATGGAGCATCGTGATGACAAGTGTCATGGAGCACTGTGATGACAGGCGTCACGGTTCATTGTGATTACAGGTTTCATGGAGCATTGGGATGAAAATGGTCATGGAGAATTTTGATGAGAAGCGTCCCGGATCATTGTTTTGTCAGGGGTCATGGAGGGTTGAGATGACAGTACTCATGCAGCATTGTGAGGACAGGGGTCATGGAGCATTGTGAAGATAAGGGGCATGGAGCTTTGTGATTACAGGGGTCTTGGAGCATTGTGAAGACAAGGGCATGGATCATTGTGATGAGAATGTCATGGAGTATTGTGAAGGCAGGTGTCAAGGAGCATTGTGATGACGTATGTCAGGGTCCATTGTGATGACAATGGCATGGAGCATTGTGATGACAAGGACATGGAGCATTGTGATGCCAAGGGCCATTGAGAATTTTGAAGACAATGTCGTGAAGCACTGTGATGACAAGCGCATGGAGCTTGCTATGAAAAGGGTCATTGAGCATTGCGATGACAAGTGCATGGAGAATTGTGATGACACGATCATGTAACATTATGATGAGAAGTGTCTTGGAACATAGTGATGACAGGGACGAGGAGAATTGTGATGACAATGCACATGGAGCATTGGGATGACCAGGGCATGGAGCATTGTGATGGCAAGACCGTGGAGCATTGCGATGAGAAGACCATGGATAATTGTGATGACGAATGTCTAGGAGCACTGTAATGACAAGGGGCATGTAGCATTGTGATGACAAGTGTAATGGAGCATTCTGATCACCATCTTGTGGAGTATTGTGATGACAATGGCATGGAGCATTGTGATGAAAAGGGCATGGAGCATTGTGATGAAAACGGCATGGAGCCTTTTCATGACAGGTTTCAATGAGCATTCTGACGACAAGTGTCAGTGAGCATTGTGATGACAAGTTTATTGAGCATTGAGATGACAAAGGTCATGAAGCATTGTGATGACAATGGCATGGAGCATTGTGATGAGAAGTCCATGGAGCATTCTAATGACATGCGTCATGGAGTTTTGTGATGACAGGGGCATGGAGCATTGTGATTACAGGGTTCTTGGAGCCTTGTGATGAAAAGGGCATGGATCATTGTGATGAAAAAGGCATGGAGCCATGTCATGACTGCGTTCAAGGAGCATAGTGATGACAAGGGTTCGGGAGAGTTGTGATGACAAATGTATTGAGCATTGGATGACCATGGTCAGGAGCATTGTGATCAAAAGACCATGGATAATTGTGATGACGAGCGTCATAGGGCATTGTGATGACAAGTGTTATGGAACACTGTGATCACAAGGGTTTGGAGCATTGTGATGACAGAGGTCATGGAGCCTTTTGATTTCAATTAGCGTGGAGCATTGTGATGACAAGGGCATGAAGCAATGGGATCCCAAGTTTTATGGAGGATTGGGATGACAATGGTAAGGGAAGATTGTGAAGACAAGCGCATGGAGCATTGTGATGACAAAGTCATGTAGCATTTTGCTGACAAAGGCATGGATCATTGTGGGCAATATATTCATGGAGTAATATGATGACAGGTGTCATGGGGCATTGTGGTGATAAGGGAATGGAGCACTGTGATGACAAGGTTCTGGAGCA
Organism: Mesoplodon densirostris; assembly: GCF_025265405.1. NCBI lineage: Eukaryota > Metazoa > Chordata > Mammalia > Artiodactyla > Ziphiidae > Mesoplodon > Mesoplodon densirostris. The sequence goes on from NC_082682.1 coordinate 8,617,137, forward strand.
TTGTTATGAGAAGATCATTGAGCCTTGTGATGACAAATCTCATGGAGCATTCTGATGATAATGGACATGGAACACTGTGATTACAAGGTTCTTGGAGTATTGTGATGACAAGGGCATGGAGCATTGTGATGAGAAGGCCATGGAGCTTTCTGATGACATGCATCATGGACTTTGTGATGACAAGGGCATGGAGCATTGTGATGAAAAAGGCATGGAGCCTTGTCATGACAGGCTTCAAGGAGCATACTGATGTCAAGTGTCAGGGAGCATTGTGATGACAAGTGTATTGAGCATTGTGATGACAAAGGTCATGGAGCATTGTGATGAGAAGACCATGGATAATTGTGATGACGAGCGTCATGGGCGTTGTGATGACAAGTGTTATGGAACATTGTGATCACAAGCGTTTGGAGCATTCTGATGAGAGAGGTCATGGAGCATTTTGATTTCATTGTGATGACAATAGCAAGAAGCATTATGATGATGTTCATGGTGCATTGTGATGACAGGGTCCATGGAGTATTGAGATGAAAAGGGGCATGGAGCATTGTGATTACAGGGGTCTTGGAGCATGGTGATGACATGGGCATGGAGCATTGTGATGAGAAGGCCATGGAGGATTCTGATGACATGCGTCAGGGAGCTTTGTGATGACAAGGGCATGGAGCATTGTGATGACAAGGGAATGGAGCATTGTGATGACAAGGGCCATTGAGAATTTTGATGACAAGGTCGTGAAGCACTGTGATGACAAGTGCATGGAGCTTGCTCTGACAAGGCTCATGGAGCATTGTGATAACAAGTGAATGGAGAATTGTGCTGACATGTGCATGTAACATGATGTGAAGTCTCATGGACCATTGTGATGACAAGGACGTTGAGAATTGTTATGACAATGGACATGGAGCATTGAGATGATCAGGGCATGGAACATTGTGATACATGGGTCATGGAGGAATGTAATGACAAGGGCATAGAGCATTGTGATGAGAAGGGCATGGAACATTGTGATGACAAGCGTCATGGAGCTTTGTGATGACAGGGGCATGGAGCAATGTGATGAGAGGGTTCATGGAGCAGTGTGATGACAGTGGCATGGAGCACTGTGGTGCAAAGGGTCATGGAGATTTGTGATGACAAAAGTCATGAAGCATATTGAGGTCAAGGGCATGGTACATTGTGATGATAAGGGCAGGGAGCATTATGATGACAAGGTCATGTAGCATTTTGATGACAAAGGCATGGAGCATCGTGATGACAAGTGTCATGGAGCACTGTGATGACAGGCGTCACGGTTCATTGTGATTACAGGTTTCATGGAGCATTGGGATGAAAATGGTCATGGAGAATTTTGATGAGAAGCCTCCCGGATCATTGTTTTGTCAGGGGTCATGGAGGGTTGAGATGACAGTACTCATGCAGCATTGTGGGGACAGGGGTCATGGAGCATTGTGAAGATAAGGGGCATGGAGCTTTGTGATTACAGGTGTCTTGGAGCATTGTGAAGACAAGGGCATGGATCATTGTGATGACAATGTCATGGAGTATTGTGAAGGCAGGTGTCAAGGAGCATTGTGATGACGTATGTCAGGGTCCATTGTGATGACAATGGCATGGAGCATTATGATGACAAGGACAGGGAGCATTGTGATGCCAAGGGCCATTGAGAATTTTGAAGACAATGTCGTGAAGCACTGTGGTGACAAGCGCATGGAGCTTGCTATGAAAAGGGTCATTGAGCATTGCGATGACAAGTGCATGGAGAATTGTGATGACACGATCATGTAACATTATGATGAGAAGTGTCATGGAACATAGTGATGACAGGGACGAGGAGAATTGTGATGACAATGCACATGGAGCATTAGGATGACCAGGGCATGGAGTATTGTGATGGCAAGACCGTGGAGCATTGCGATGAGAAGGCCATGGATAATTGTGATGACGAGTGTCTTGGAGCACTGTAATGACAAGGGGCATGTAGCATTGTGATGACTAGTGTAATGGAGCATTCTGATCACCATCTTGTGGAGTATTGTGATGACAATGGCATGGAGCATTGTGATGAAAAGGGCATGGAGCATTGTGATGAAAATGGCATGGAGCCTTTTCATGACAGGTTTCAATGAGCATTCTGACGACAAGTGTCAGGGAGCATTGTGATGACAAAATTCATGAAGCATTGTGATGACAATGGCATGGAGCATTGTGATGAAAAGTGCTATGGAGCATTGTGATCACAAGTGTTGGTAGCATTGTGATGACAGAGGTCATGGAGCACAGTGATTTCAAGGACCATGGGGCATTGTGATGACAAGTGTATGGGGCAATGTGATCCCAAGTTTCATGGAGGATTGTGATGACAAGCGCATGGAGCATTGTGATGGCAAGTTCATGTAGGATTTTCCTGACAAAGGCATGGAGCATGGTGATTACAGTGGTCATTGAGCATTGGGATAACAAGGGTATGGAGCATTGGGCTTAAAATATTCATGGAGTATTGTGATGACAGGTTTCATGGAGCATATTGATGAAAAGGGAAAGGAGCATTGTGATGACAAGATCCTGGAGCATTATGATAAGTAGACCAGGAGCCTGGTGATGACAAGTCTCATGGAGCATTCTGATGAAAAGGGGCATGGAGCCTTGTGATTAGAGGGCTCTTGGAGCATTGTGATGACAAAGGCATGGAGCATTGTGATGAGAAGTCCATGGAGCATTCTGATGACATGTGTCATGGAGTTTTGTGATGACAGGGGCATGGAGCATAGTGATTACAGGGTTCTTGGAGCCTTGTGATGAAAAGGGCATGGATCATTGTGATGAAAAAGGCATGGAACCATGTCATGACTGTGTTCAAGTAGCATAGTGACGACAAGGGTCAGGGAGCGTTGTGATGACAACTGTATTGAGCATTGGATGACAAAGTTCAGGGAGCATTGTGATCAAAAGACCATGGATAATTGTGATGACGAGCGTCATAGGGCATTGTGATGACAAGTGTTATGGAACATTGTGATCAGAAGGGTTTGGAGCATTGTGATGACAGTGGTTATGGAGCCTTTTGATATCAAGAGGCGTGGAGCATCGTGATGACAAGGGCATGAATCAATGTGATCCCAAGTTTTATGGAGGATTGGGATGACAATGGTAAGGGAAGATTGTGAAGACAAGCGCATGGAGCATTGTGATGACAAAGTCATGTAGCATTTTGCTGACAAAGGCATGGATCATTGTGGGCAAAATATTCATGGAGTAATGTGATGACAGGTGTCATGGGGCGTTGTGGTGATAAGGGAATGGAGCACTGTGATGACAAGGTTCTGGAGCATTGTTATGAGAAGACCATTGAGCCTTGTGATGACAAATCTCATGGAGCATTCTGATGATAATGTACATGGAACACTGTGCTTACAAGGGTCTTGGAGTATTGTGATGACAAGGGCATGGAGCATTGTGATGAGAAGGCCCTGGAGCTTTCTGATGACATGCATCGTGGACTTTGTGATGACAAGGGCATGGAGCATTGTGAGTGCAGTGTGCTTGGAGCGTTGTGATGAAAAGGGCATGGATCATTGTGATGAAAAAGGCATGGAGCCTTGTCATGACAGGCTTCAAGGAGCATACTGATGTCAAGTGTCAGGGAGCATTGTGATGAGAAGTGTATTGAGCATTGTGATGACAAAGGTCATGGAGCATTGTGATGAGAAGACCATGGGTAAATGTGATGAGGAGCGTTATTGGGCGTTGTGATGACAAATGTTATGGAACATTGTGATCAGAAGCGTTTGGAGCATTCTGATGAGAGAGGTCATGGAGCATTTTGATTTCATTGTGATGACAATAGCAAGAAGCATTATGATGATGTTCATGGTGCATTGTGATGAAAGGGTGCATGGAGTATTGAGATGAAAAGGGGCATGGAGCATTGTGATGACAGGGGTCTTGGAGCATGGTGATGACATGGGCATGGATCATTGTGATGAGAAGGCCATGGAGGATTCTGATGACATGCGTCATGGAGCTTTGTGATGACAAGGGCATGGAGAATTGTGATGACATGGGAATGGGGCATTGTGATAACAAGGGCCTTTGAGAATTTTGATGACAAGGTCGTGAAGCACTGTGATGACAAGTGCATGGAGCATGCTATGACAAGGGTCATGGAGCATTGCGATGACAAGTGAATGGAGAATTGTGCTGACATATGCATGTAACATTATGATGTGAAGTGTCCTGGACCATTGTGATGACAAGGACGTTGAGAATTGTTATGACAATGGACATGGAGCATTGGGATGATCAGGGCATGGAGCTTTGTGATGGCATGACCGTGGAGCATTGTGATGCGAAGACCTTGGATAATTGTGATGACGAGTGTCTTGGATTACTGTAATGACAAGGGGCATGGAGCATTGTGAGGACAGGGGTCATTTAGCATTGTGATGACAAGTGTCATGGAGCATTCTGATGACCATCTTGTGGAGTATTGTGATGACAATGGCATGGAGCATTGTGATGGAAAGGGCATGGAGCATTGTGAAGAGAAGTCCACAGATAATGGTGAAGAGGAGCGTCATGGGGCGGTGTGATGACAAGTGTCATGGAACATTGTGATCACAAGTGTTTGAAGCATTGTGATGCCAGAGGTCATGGTGCATTTTGATTTCATTGTGATGAAAATAGCATGAAGCATTATGATGATGGGGATGGTGCACTGTGATGCCAGGGGTCATGGAGGATTGTGATGACGGGGGTCTAGGAGCATCGTGATGACAAGAGCATGGAGCATTGTGCTGAGAGGACCAAGGAGCATTCTGACGACATGTGTCATGGAGCTTTGTGATGACAAGGGCATGGGGCATTGTAATTGCTGGCGTCTTGGAGCATTGAGATGACAAGTGTCACGGAGCCTTGTGATGACAAGGCCTTGGAAGTTTGTGATGACCGAGGTCATGGATCATTGTTATGACAGGGGTAATGGAGCATAGTGATAACAAGGGCATAGAGCATTGGTCTGAGAAGTTTCATGGATTATTGTGATGAGAGTGTGCATGCAGCATTGTGATGACAAGGGCATGGAACATTGTGATACATGGGTCATGGAGGAATGTAATGACAAGGGCATGGAGCATTGTGATGAGAAGGGCATGGAACCTTGTGATGACAAGCGTCATGGAGCTTTGTGATGACAGGGGCATGGAGCAATGTGATGAGAGGGTTCATGGAGCAGTGTGATGACAGTGGCATGGAGCACTGTGGTGCCAAGGATCATGGAGATTTGTGATGACAAAGGTCATGAAGCATATTGAGGTCAAGGGCATGGTACATTGTGATGAGAAGGGCAGGGAGCATTATGATGACAAAGTCATGTAGCATTTTGATGACAAAGGCATGGAGCATCGTGATGACAAGTGTCATGGAGCACTGTGATGACAGGCGTCACGGTTCATTGTGATTACAGGTTTCATGGAGCATTGGGATGACGATGGTCATGGAGAATTTTGATGAGAAGCGTCCTGGATCATTGTTTTGTCAGGGGTCATGGAGGGTTGAGATGACAGTACTCATGCAGCATTGTGAGGACAGGGGTCATGGAGCATTGTGAAGATAAGGGGCATGGAGCTTTGTGATTACAGGGGTCTTGGAGCATTGTGAAGACAAGGGCATGGATCATTGTGATGAGAATGTCATGGAGTATTGTGAAGGCAGGTGTCAAGGAGCATTGTGATGACGTATGTCAGGGTCCATTGTGATGACAATGGCATGGAGCATTGTGATGCCAAGGGCCATTGAGAATTTTGAAGACAATGTCGTGAAGCACTGTGATGACAAGCGCATGGAGCTTGCTATGAAAAGGGTCATTGAGCATTGCGATGACAAGTGCATGGAGAATTGTGATGACACGATCATGTAACATTATGATGAGAAGTGTCATGGAACATAGTGATGACAGGGACGAGGAGAATTGTGATGACAATGCACATGGAGCATTGGGATGACCAGGACATGGAGCATTGTGCTGGCAAGACCGTGGAGCACTGCGATGAGAAGACCATGGATAATTGTGATGACGAGTGTCTTGGAGCACTGTAATGACAAGGGGCATGTAACATTGCGATGACAAGTGTAATGGAGCATTCTGATCACCATCTTGTGGAGTATTGTGATGACAATGGCATGGAGCATTGTGATGAAAAGGGCATGGAGCATTGTGATGAAAATGGCATGGAGCCTTTTCATGACAGGTTTCAATGAGCATTCTGACGACAAGTGTCAGGGAGCATTGTGATGACAAGTTTATTGAGCATTGTGATGCCAAAGGTCATGAAGCATTGTGGTGACAATGGCATGGAGCATTGTGATGAAAAGTGCTATGGAGCATTGTGATCACAAGTGTTGGTAGCATTGTGATGACAGAGGTCATGGAGCACAGTGATTTCAAGGACCATGGAGCATTGTGATGACAAGTGTATGGGGCAATGTGATCCCAAGTTTCATGGAGGATTGTGATGACAAGCGCATGGAGCATTGTGATGGCAAGTTCATGTAGTATTTCCTGACAAAGGCATGGAGCATGGTGATTACAGTGGTCATTGAGCATTGGGATAACAAGGGTATGGAGCATTGGGCTTAAAATATTCATGGAGTATTGTGATGACAGGTTTCATGGAGCATATTGATGAAAAGGGAAAGGAGCATTGTGATGACAAGATCCTGGAGCATTATGACGATTAGACCAGGAGCCTGGTGATGACAAGTCTCATGGAGCATTCTGATGAAAAGGGGCATGGAGCATTGTGATTACAGGGCTCTTGGAGCATTGTGATGACAAAGGCATGGAGCATTGTGATGAGAAGTCCATGGAGCATTCTGATGACATGTGTCATGGAGTTTTGTGATGACAGGGGCATGGAGCATTGTGATTACAGGGTTCTTGGAGCCTTGTGATGAAAAGGGCATGGATCATTGTGATGAAAAAGGCATGGAGCCATGTCATGACTGGGTTCAAGGAGCATAGTGATGACAAGGGTTCAGGAGCGTTGTGATGACAACTGTATTGAGCATTGGATGACAAAGGTCAGGAGCATTGTGATGATAAAACCATGGATAATTGTGATGACGAGCGTCATAGGGCATTGTGATGACAAGTGTTATGGAACACTGTGATCACAAGGGTTTGGAGCATTGTGATGACAGAGGTCATGGAGCCTTTTGATTTCAAGAAGCGTGGAGCATTGTGATGACAAGGGCATGAAGCAATGGGATCCCAAGTTTTATGGAGGATTGGGATGACAATGGTAAGGGAAGATTGTGAAGACAAGCGCATGGAGCACTGTGATGACAAAGTCATGTAGCATTTTGCTGACAAAGGCATGGAGCATTGTGGGCAAAATATTCATGGAGTAATGTGATGACAGGTGTCATGGGGCATTGTGGTGATAAGGGAATGGAGCACTGTGATGACAAGGTTCTGGAGCATTGTTATGAGAAGACCATTGAGCCTTGTGATGACAAATCTCATGGAGCATTCTGATGATAATGGACATGGAACACTGTGATTACAAGGTTCTTGGAGTATTGTGATGACAAGGGCATGGAACATTGTGATGAGAAGGCCATGGAGCTTTCTGATGACATGCATCATGGACTTTGTGATGACAAGGGCATGGAGCATTGTGATGAAAAAGACATGGAGCCTTGTCATGACAGGCTTCAAGGAGCATACTGATGTCAAGTGTCAGGGAGCATTGTGATGACAAGTGTATTGAGCATTGTGATGACAAAGGTCATGGAGCATTGTGATGAGAAGACCATGGATAATTGTGATGACGAGCGTCATTGGGCGTTGTGATGACAAGTGTTATGGAACATTGTGATCACAAGCGTTTGGAGCATTCTGATGAGTGAGGTCATGGAGCAATTTGATTTCATTGTGATGACAATAGCATGAAGCATTATGATGATGGGGATGGTGCACTGTGATGCCAGGGGTCATGGAGGATTGTGATGACGGGGCTCTAGGAGCATCGAGATGACAAGAACATGGAGCATTGTGCTGAGAGGGCCAAGGAGCATTCTGACGACATGTGTCATGGAGCTTTGTGATGACAAGGGCATGGGGCATTGTAATTGCAGGCGTCTTGGAGCATTGAGATGACAAGTGTCACGGAGCCTTGTGATGACAAGGCCTTGGAAGTTTGTGATGACCGAGGTCATGGAGCATTGTTATGACAGGAGTAATGGAGCATTGTGATAACAAGGGCATAGAGCATTGGTCTGAGAAGTTTCATGGATTATTGTGATGAGAGTGTGCATGCAGCATTGTGATGACAAGGGCATGGAACATTGTGATACATGGGTCATGGAGGAATGTAATGACAAGGGCATGGAGCATTGTGATGAGAAGGGCATGGAACATTGTGATGACAAGCGTCATGGAGCTTTGTGATGACAGGGCCATTGAGCAATGTGATGAGAGGGTTCATGGAGCAGTGTGATGACAGTGGCATGGAGCACTGTGGTGCCAAGGATCATGGAGATTTGTGATGACAAAGGTCATGAAGCATATTGAGGTCAAGGGCATGGTACATTGTGATGAGAAGGGCAGGGAGCATTATGATGATAAGGTCATGTAGCATTTTGCTGACAAAGGCATGGAGCATCGTGATGACAAATGTCATGGAGCACTGTGATGACAGGCGTCACGGTTCATTGTGATTACAGGTTTCATGGAGCATTGGGATGAAAATGGTCATGGAGAATTTTAATGAGAAGCCTCCCGGATCATTGTTTTGTCAGGGGTCATGGAGGGTTGAGATGACAGTACTCATGCAGCATTGTGAGGACAGGGGTCATGGAGCATTGTGAAGATAAGGGGCATGGAGCTTTGTGATTACAGGGGTCTTGGAGCATTGTGAAGACAAGGGCATGGATCATTGTGATGACAATGTCATGGAGTATTGTGAAGGCAGGTGTCAAGGAGCATTGTGATGACGTATGTCAGGGTCCATTGTGATGACAATGGCATGGAGCATTATGATGACAAGGACAGGGAGCATTGTGATGCCAAGGGCCATTGAGAATTTTGAAGACAATGTCGTGAAGCACTGTGATGACAAGCGCATGGAGCTTGCTATGAAAAGGGTCATTGAGCATTGCGATGACAAGTGCATGGAGAATTGTGATGACACGATCATGTAACATTATGATGAGAAGTGTCTTGGAACATAGTGATGACAGGGACGAGGAGAATTGTGATGACAATGCACATGGAGCATTGGGATGACCAGGGCATGGAGCATTGTGATGGCAAGACCGTGGAGCATTGCGATGAGAAGACCATGGATAATTGTGATGACGAATGTCTAGGAGCACTGTAATGACAAGGGGCATGTAGCATTGTGATGACAAGTGTAATGGAGCATTCTGATCACCATCTTGTGGAGTATTGTGATGACAATGGCATGGAGCATTGTGATGAAAAGGGCATGGAGCATTGTGATGAAAACGGCATGGAGCCTTTTCATGACAGGTTTCAATGAGCATTCTGACGACAAGTGTCAGTGAGCATTGTGATGACAAGTTTATTGAGCATTGAGATGACAAAGGTCATGAAGCATTGTGATGACAATGGCATGGAGCATTGTGATGAGAAGTCCATGGAGCATTCTAATGACATGCGTCATGGAGTTTTGTGATGACAGGGGCATGGAGCATTGTGATTACAGGGTTCTTGGAGCCTTGTGATGAAAAGGGCATGGATCATTGTGATGAAAAAGGCATGGAGCCATGTCATGACTGCGTTCAAGGAGCATAGTGATGACAAGGGTTCGGGAGAGTTGTGATGACAAATGTATTGAGCATTGGATGACCATGGTCAGGAGCATTGTGATCAAAAGACCATGGATAATTGTGATGACGAGCGTCATAGGGCATTGTGATGACAAGTGTTATGGAACACTGTGATCACAAGGGTTTGGAGCATTGTGATGACAGAGGTCATGGAGCCTTTTGATTTCAATTAGCGTGGAGCATTGTGATGACAAGGGCATGAAGCAATGGGATCCCAAGTTTTATGGAGGATTGGGATGACAATGTTAAGGGAAGATTGTGAAGACAAGCGCATGGAGCATTGTGATGACAAAGTCATGTAGCATTTTGCTGACAAAGGCATGGAGCATTGTGGGCAAAATATTCATGGAGTAATGTGATGACAGGTGTCATGGGGCATTGTGGTGATAAGGGAATGGAGCACTGTGATGACAAGGTTCTGGAGCATTGTTATGAGAAGACCATTGAGCCTTGTGATGACAAATCTCATGGAGCATTCTGATGATAATGGACATGGAACACTGTGATTACAAGGTTCTTGGAGTATTGTGATGACAAGGGCATGGAACATTGTGATGAGAAGGCCATGGAGCTTTCTGATGACATGCATCATGGACTTTGTGATGACAAGGGCATGGAGCATTGTGATGAAAAAGACATGGAGCCTTTTCATGACAGGTTTCAATGAGCATTCTGACGACAAGTGTCAGTGAGCATTGTGATGACAAGTTTATTGAGCATTGAGATGACAAAGGTCATGGAGCATTGTGATGACAATGGCATGGAGCATTGTGATGAGAAGTCCATGGAGCATTCTGATGACATGCGTCATGGAGTTTTGTGATGACAGGGGCATGGAGCATTGTGATTACAGGGTTCTTGGAGCCTTGTGATGAAAAGGGCATGGATCATTGTGATGAAAAAGGCATGGAGCCATGTCATGACTGCGTTCAAGGAGCATAGTGATGACAAGGGTTCGGGAGAGTTGTGATGACAAATGTATTGAGCATTGGATGACCATGGTCAGGAGCATTGTGATCAAAAGACCATGGATAATTGTGATGACGAGCGTCATAGGGCATTGTGATGACAAGTGTTATGGAACACTGTGATCACAAGGGTTTGGAGCATTGTGATGACAGAGGTCATGGAGCCTTTTGATTTCAATTAGCGTGGAGCATTGTGATGACAAGGGCATGAAGCAATGGGATCCCAAGTTTTATGGAGGATTGGGATGACAATGGTAAGGGAAGATTGTGAAGACAAGCACATGGAGCATTGTGATGACAAAGTCATGTAGCATTTTGCTGACAAAGGCATGGATCATTGTGGGCAATATATTCATGGAGTAATGTGATGACAGGTGTCATGGGGCATTGTGGTGATAAGGGAATGGAGCACTGTGATGACAAGGTTCTGGAGCATTGTTATGAGAAGATCATTGAGCCTTGTGATGACAAATCTCATGGAGCATTCTGATGATAATGGACATGGAACACTGTGATTACAAGGTTCTTGGAGTATTGTGATGACAAGGGCATGGAGCATTGTGATGAGAAGGCCATGGAGCTTTCTGATGACATGCATCATGGACTTTGTGATGACAAGGGCATGGAGCATTGTGATGAAAAAGGCATGGAGCCTTGTCATGACAGGCTTCAAGGAGCATACTGATGTCAAGTGTCAGGGAGCATTGTGATGAGAAGTGTATTGAGCATTGTGATGACAAAGGTCATGGAGCATTGTGATGAGAAGACCATGGATAATTGTGATGACGAGCGTCATGGGCGTTGTGATGACAAGTGTTATGGAACATTGTGATCACAAGCGTTTGGAGCATTCTGATGAGAGAGGTCATGGAGCATTTTGATTTCATTGTGATGACAATAGCAAGAAGCATTATGATGATGTTCATGGTGCATTGTGATGACAGGGTCCATGGAGTATTGAGATGAAAAGGGGCATGGAGCATTGTGATTACAGGGGTCTTGGAGCATGGTGATGACATGGGCATGGAGCATTGTGATGAGAAGGCCATGGAGGATTCTGATGACATGCGTCAGGGAGCTTTGTGATGACAAGGGCATGGAGCATTGTGATGACAAGGGAATGGAGCATTGTGATGACAAGGGCCATTGAGAATTTTGATGACAAGGTCGTGAAGCACTGTGATGACAAGTGCATGGAGCTTGCTCTGACAAGGCTCATGGAGCATTGTGATAACAAGTGAATGGAGAATTGTGCTGACATGTGCATGTAACATGATGTGAAGTGTCATGGACCATTGTGATGACAAGGACGTTGAGAATTGTTATGACAATGGACATGGAGCATTGAGATGATCAGGGCATGGAACATTGTGATACATGGGTCATGGAGGAATGTAATGACAAGGGCATAGAGCATTGTGATGAGAAGGGCATGGAACATTGTGATGACAAGCGTCATGGAGCTTTGTGATGACAGGGGCATGGAGCAATGTGATGAGAGGGTTCATGGAGCAGTGTGATGACAGTGGCATGGAGCACTGTGGTGCAAAGGGTCATGGAGATTTGTGATGACAAAAGTCATGAAGCATATTGAGGTCAAGGGCATGGTACATTGTGATGAGAAGGGCAGGGAGCATTATGATGACAAGGTCATGTAGCATTTTGATGACAAAGGCATGGAGCATCGTGATGACAAGTGTCATGGAGCACTGTGATGACAGGCGTCACGGTTCATTGTGATTACAGGTTTCATGGAGCATTGGGATGAAAATGGTCATGGAGAATTTTGATGAGAAGCCTCCCGGATCATTGTTTTGTCAGGGGTCATGGAGGGTTGAGATGACAGTACTCATGCAGCATTGTGAGGACAGGGGTCATGGAGCATTGTGAAGATAAGGGGCATGGAGCTTTGTGATTACAGGGGTCTTGGAGCATTGTGAAGACAAGGGCATGGATCATTGTGATGACAATGTCATGGAGTATTGTGAAGGCAGGTGTCAAGGAGCATTGTGATGACGTATGTCAGGGTCCATTGTGATGACAATGGCATGGAGCATTATGATGACAAGGACAGGGAGCATTGTGATGCCAAGGGCCATTGAGAATTTTGAAGACAATGTCGTGAAGCACTGTGATGACAAGCGCATGGAGCTTGCTATGAAAAGGGTCATTGAGCATTGCGATGACAAGTGCATGGAGAATTGTGATGACACGATCATGTAACATTATGATGAGAAGTGTCATGGAACATAGTGATGACAGGGACGAGGAGAATTGTGATGACAATGCACATGGAGCATTGGGATGACCAGGGCATGGAGCATTGTGATGGCAAGACCGTGGAGCATTGCGATGAGAAGACCATGGATAATTGTGATGACGAATGTCTAGGAGCACTGTAATGACAAGGGGCATGTAGCATTGTGATGACAAGTGTAATGGAGCATTCTGATCACCATCTTGTGGAGTATTGTGATGACAATGGCATGGAGCATTGTGATGAAAAGGGCATGGAGCATTGTGATGAAAACGGCATGGAGCCTTTTCATGACAGGTTTCAATGAGCATTCTGACGACAAGTGTCAGTGAGCATTGTGATGACAAGTTTATTGAGCATTGAGATGACAAAGGTCATGAAGCATTGTGATGACAATGGCATGGAGCATTGTGATGAGAAGTCCATGGAGCATTCTAATGACATGCGTCATGGAGTTTTGTGATGACAGGGGCATGGAGCATTGTGATTACAGGGTTCTTGGAGCCTTGTGATGAAAAGGGCATGGATCATTGTGATGAAAAAGGCATGGAGCCATGTCATGACTGCGTTCAAGGAGCATAGTGATGACAAGGGTTCGGGAGAGTTGTGATGACAAATGTATTGAGCATTGGATGACCATGGTCAGGAGCATTGTGATCAAAAGACCATGGATAATTGTGATGACGAGCGTCATAGGGCATTGTGATGACAAGTGTTATGGAACACTGTGATCACAAGGGTTTGGAGCATTGTGATGACAGAGGTCATGGAGCCTTTTGATTTCAATTAGCGTGGAGCATTGTGATGACAAGGGCATGAAGCAATGGGATCCCAAGTTTTATGGAGGATTGGGATGACAATGGTAAGGGAAGATTGTGAAGACAAGCACATGGAGCATTGTGATGACAAAGTCATGTAGCATTTTGCTGACAAAGGCATGGATCATTGTGGGCAATATATTCATGGAGTAATGTGATGACAGGTGTCATGGGGCATTGTGGTGATAAGGGAATGGAGCACTGTGATGACAAGGTTCTGGAGCATTGTTATGAGAAGATCATTGAGCCTTGTGATGACAAATCTCATGGAGCATTCTGATGATAATGGACATGGAACACTGTGATTACAAGGTTCTTGGAGTATTGTGATGACAAGGGCATGGAGCATTGTGATGAGAAGGCCATGGAGCTTTCTGATGACATGCATCATGGACTTTGTGATGACAAGGGCATGGAGCATTGTGATGAAAAAGGCATGGAGCCTTGTCATGACAGGCTTCAAGGAGCATACTGATGTCAAGTGTCAGGGAGCATTGTGATGACAAGTGTATTGAGCATTGTGATGACAAAGGTCATGGAGCATTGTGATGAGAAGACCATGGATAATTGTGATGACGAGCGTCATGGGCGTTGTGATGACAAGTGTTATGGAACATTGTGATCACAAGCGTTTGGAGCATTCTGATGAGAGAGGTCATGGAGCATTTTGATTTCATTGTGATGACAATAGCAAGAAGCATTATGATGATGTTCATGGTGCATTGTGATGAAAGGGTCCATGGAGTATTGAGATGAAAAGGGGCATGGAGCATTGTGATTACAGGGGTCTTGGAGCATGGTGATGACATGGGCATGGAGCATTGTGATGAGAAGGCCATGGAGGATTCTGATGACATGCGTCAGGGAGCTTTGTGATGACAAGGGCATGGAGCATTGTGATGACAAGGGAATGGAGCATTGTGATGACAAGGGCCATTGAGAATTTTGATGACAAGGTCGTGAAGCACTGTGATGACAAGTGCATGGAGCTTGCTCTGACAAGGCTCATGGAGCATTGTGATAACAAGTGAATGGAGAATTGTGCTGACATGTGCATGTAACATGATGTGAAGTGTCATGGACCATTGTGATGACAAGGACGTTGAGAATTGTTATGACAATGGACATGGAGCATTGAGATGATCAGGGCATGGAACATTGTGATACATGGGTCATGGAGGAATGTAATGACAAGGGCATAGAGCATTGTGATGAGAAGGGCATGGAACATTGTGATGACAAGCGTCATGGAGCTTTGTGATGACAGGGGCATGGAGCAATGTGATGAGAGGGTTCATGGAGCAGTGTGATGACAGTGGCATGGAGCACTGTGGTGCAAAGGGTCATGGAGATTTGTGATGACAAAAGTCATGAAGCATATTGAGGTCAAGGGCATGGTACATTGTGATGATAAGGGCAGGGAGCATTATGATGACAAGGTCATGTAGCATTTTGATGACAAAGGCATGGAGCATCGTGATGACAAGTGTCATGGAGCACTGTGATGACAGGCGTCACGGTTCATTGTGATTACAGGTTTCATGGAGCATTGGGATGAAAATGGTCATGGAGAATTTTGATGAGAAGCCTCCCGGATCATTGTTTTGTCAGGGGTCATGGAGGGTTGAGATGACAGTACTCATGCAGCATTGTGGGGACAGGGGTCATGGAGCATTGTGATGAGAAGACCATGGATAATTGTGATGACGAGCGTCATTGGGCGTTGTGATGACAAGTGTTATGGAACATTGTGATCACAAGCGTTTGGAGCATTCTGATGAGTGAGGTCATGGAGCATTTTGATTTCATTGTGATGACAATAGCATGAAGCATTATGATGATGGGGATGGTGCACTGTGATGCCAGGGGTCATGGAGGATTGTGATGACGGGGGTCTAGGAGCATCGAGATGACAAGAACATGGAGCATTGTGCTGAGAGGGCCAAGGAGCATTCTGACGACATGTGTCATGGAGCTTTGTGATGACAAGGGCATGGGGCATTGTAATTGCAGGCGTCTTGGAGCATTGAGATGACAAGTGTCACGGAGCCTTGTGATGACAAGGCCTTGGAAGTTTGTGATGACCGAGGTCATGGAGCATTGTTATGACAGGAGTAATGGAGCATTGTGATAACAAGGGCATAGAGCATTGGTCTGAGAAGTTTCATGGATTATTGTGATGAGAGTGTGCATGCAGCATTGTGATGACAAGGGCATGGAACATTGTGATACATGGGTCATGGAGGAATGTAATGACAAGGGCATGGAGCATTGTGATGAGAAGGGCATGGAACATTGTGATGACAAGCGTCATGGAGCTTTGTGATGACAGGGCCATGGAGCAATGTGATGAGAGTGTTCATGGAGCAGTGTGATGACAGTGGCATGGAGCACTGTGGTGCCAAGGATCATGGAGATTTGTGATGACAAAGGTCATGAAGCATATTGAGGTCAAGGGCATGGTACATTGTGATGAGAAGGGCAGGGAGCATTATGATGATAAGGTCATGTAGCATTTTGCTGACAAAGGCATGGAGCATCGTGATGACAAGTGTCATGGAGCACTGTGATGACAGGCGTCACGGTTCATTGTGATTACAGGTTTCATGGAGCATTGGGATGAAAATGGTCATGGAGAATTTTGATGAGAAGCGTCCCGGATCATTGTTTTGTCAGGGGTCATGGAGGGTTGAGATGACAGTACTCATGCAGCATTGTGAGGACAGGGGTCATGGAGCATTGTGAAGATAAGGGGCATGGAGCTTTGTGATTACAGGGGTCTTGGAGCATTGTGAAGACAAGGGCATGGATCATTGTGATGAGAATGTCATGGAGTATTGTGAAGGCAGGTGTCAAGGAGCATTGTGATGACGTATGTCAGGGTCCATTGTGATGACAATGGCATGGAGCATTGTGATGACAAGGACATGGAGCATTGTGATGCCAAGGGCCATTGAGAATTTTGAAGACAATGTCGTGAAGCACTGTGATGACAAGCGCATGGAGCTTGCTATGAAAAGGGTCATTGAGCATTGCGATGACAAGTGCATGGAGAATTGTGATGACACGATCATGTAACATTATGATGAGAAGTGTCTTGGAACATAGTGATGACAGGGACGAGGAGAATTGTGATGACAATGCACATGGAGCATTGGGATGACCAGGGCATGGAGCATTGTGATGGCAAGACCGTGGAGCATTGCGATGAGAAGACCATGGATAATTGTGATGACGAATGTCTAGGAGCACTGTAATGACAAGGGGCATGTAGCATTGTGATGACAAGTGTAATGGAGCATTCTGATCACCATCTTGTGGAGTATTGTGATGACAATGGCATGGAGCATTGTGATGAAAAGGGCATGGAGCATTGTGATGAAAACGGCATGGAGCCTTTTCATGACAGGTTTCAATGAGCATTCTGACGACAAGTGTCAGTGAGCATTGTGATGACAAGTTTATTGAGCATTGAGATGACAAAGGTCATGAAGCATTGTGATGACAATGGCATGGAGCATTGTGATGAGAAGTCCATGGAGCATTCTAATGACATGCGTCATGGAGTTTTGTGATGACAGGGGCATGGAGCATTGTGATTACAGGGTTCTTGGAGCCTTGTGATGAAAAGGGCATGGATCATTGTGATGAAAAAGGCATGGAGCCATGTCATGACTGCGTTCAAGGAGCATAGTGATGACAAGGGTTCGGGAGAGTTGTGATGACAAATGTATTGAGCATTGGATGACCATGGTCAGGAGCATTGTGATCAAAAGACCATGGATAATTGTGATGACGAGCGTCATAGGGCATTGTGATGACAAGTGTTATGGAACACTGTGATCACAAGGGTTTGGAGCATTGTGATGACAGAGGTCATGGAGCCTTTTGATTTCAATTAGCGTGGAGCATTGTGATGACAAGGGCATGAAGCAATGGGATCCCAAGTTTTATGGAGGATTGGGATGACAATGGTAAGGGAAGATTGTGAAGACAAGCGCATGGAGCATTGTGATGACAAAGTCATGTAGCATTTTGCTGACAAAGGCATGGATCATTGTGGGCAATATATTCATGGAGTAATGTGATGACAGGTGTCATGGGGCATTGTGGTGATAAGGGAATGGAGCACTGTGATGACAAGGTTCTGGAGCATTGTTATGAGAAGATCATTGAGCCTTGTGATGACAAATCTCATGGAGCATTCTGATGATAATGGACATGGAACACTGTGATTACAAGGTTCTTGGAGTATTGTGATGACAAGGGCATGGAGCATTGTGATGAGAAGGCCATGGAGCTTTCTGATGACATGCATCATGGACTTTGTGATGACAAGGGCATGGAGCATTGTGATGAAAAAGGCATGGAGCCTTGTCATGACAGGCTTCAAGGAGCATACTGATGTCAAGTGTCAGGGAGCATTGTGATGAGAAGTGTATTGAGCATTGTGATGACAAAGGTCATGGAGCATTGTGATGAGAAGACCATGGATAATTGTGATGACGAGCGTCATGGGCGTTGTGATGACAAGTGTTATGGAACATTGTGATCACAAGCGTTTGGAGCATTCTGATGAGAGAGGTCATGGAGCATTTTGATTTCATTGTGATGACAATAGCAAGAAGCATTATGATGATGTTCATGGTGCATTGTGATGACAGGGTCCATGGAGTATTGAGATGAAAAGGGGCATGGAGCATTGTGATTACAGGGGTCTTGGAGCATGGTGATGACATGGGCATGGAGCATTGTGATGAGAAGGCCATGGAGGATTCTGATGACATGCGTCAGGGAGCTTTGTGATGACAAGGGCATGGAGCATTGTGATGACAAGGGAATGGAGCATTGTGATGACAAGGGCCATTGAGAATTTTGATGACAAGGTCGTGAAGCACTGTGATGACAAGTGCATGGAGCTTGCTCTGACAAGGCTCATGGAGCATTGTGATAACAAGTGAATGGAGAATTGTGCTGACATGTGCATGTAACATGATGTGAAGTCTCATGGACCATTGTGATGACAAGGACGTTGAGAATTGTTATGACAATGGACATGGAGCATTGAGATGATCAGGGCATGGAACATTGTGATACATGGGTCATGGAGGAATGTAATGACAAGGGCATAGAGCATTGTGATGAGAAGGGCATGGAACATTGTGATGACAAGCGTCATGGAGCTTTGTGATGACAGGGGCATGGAGCAATGTGATGAGAGGGTTCATGGAGCAGTGTGATGACAGTGGCATGGAGCACTGTGGTGCAAAGGGTCATGGAGATTTGTGATGACAAAAGTCATGAAGCATATTGAGGTCAAGGGCATGGTACATTGTGATGATAAGGGCAGGGAGCATTATGATGACAAGGTCATGTAGCATTTTGATGACAAAGGCATGGAGCATCGTGATGACAAGTGTCATGGAGCACTGTGATGACAGGCGTCACGGTTCATTGTGATTACAGGTTTCATGGAGCATTGGGATGAAAATGGTCATGGAGAATTTTGATGAGAAGCCTCCCGGATCATTGTTTTGTCAGGGGTCATGGAGGGTTGAGATGACAGTACTCATGCAGCATTGTGGGGACAGGGGTCATGGAGCATTGTGAAGATAAGGGGCATGGAGCTTTGTGATTACAGGTGTCTTGGAGCATTGTGAAGACAAGGGCATGGATCATTGTGATGACAATGTCATGGAGTATTGTGAAGGCAGGTGTCAAGGAGCATTGTGATGACGTATGTCAGGGTCCATTGTGATGACAATGGCATGGAGCATTATGATGACAAGGACAGGGAGCATTGTGATGCCAAGGGCCATTGAGAATTTTGAAGACAATGTCGTGAAGCACTGTGGTGACAAGCGCATGGAGCTTGCTATGAAAAGGGTCATTGAGCATTGCGATGACAAGTGCATGGAGAATTGTGATGACACGATCATGTAACATTATGATGAGAAGTGTCATGGAACATAGTGATGACAGGGACGAGGAGAATTGTGATGACAATGCACATGGAGCATTGGGATGACCAGGGCATGGAGTATTGTGATGGCAAGACCGTGGAGCATTGCGATGAGAAGGCCATGGATAATTGTGATGACGAGTGTCTTGGAGCACTGTAATGACAAGGGGCATGTAGCATTGTGATGACTAGTGTAATGGAGCATTCTGATCACCATCTTGTGGAGTATTGTGATGACAATGGCATGG
Source organism: Mesoplodon densirostris (assembly GCF_025265405.1). Taxonomy (NCBI): domain Eukaryota; kingdom Metazoa; phylum Chordata; class Mammalia; order Artiodactyla; family Ziphiidae; genus Mesoplodon; species Mesoplodon densirostris. Next base: position 8,637,245 of record NC_082682.1, read on the forward strand.
AGCATTGTGATGAAAAGGGCATGGAGCATTGTGATGAAAATGGCATGGAGCCTTTTCATGACAGGTTTCAATGAGCATTCTGACGACAAGTGTCAGGGAGCATTGTGATGACAAAATTCATGAAGCATTGTGATGACAATGGCATGGAGCATTGTGATGAAAAGTGCTATGGAGCATTGTGATCACAAGTGTTGGTAGCATTGTGATGACAGAGGTCATGGAGCACAGTGATTTCAAGGACCATGGGGCATTGTGATGACAAGTGTATGGGGCAATGTGATCCCAAGTTTCATGGAGGATTGTGATGACAAGCGCATGGAGCATTGTGATGGCAAGTTCATGTAGGATTTTCCTGACAAAGGCATGGAGCATGGTGATTACAGTGGTCATTGAGCATTGGGATAACAAGGGTATGGAGCATTGGGCTTAAAATATTCATGGAGTATTGTGATGACAGGTTTCATGGAGCATATTGATGAAAAGGGAAAGGAGCATTGTGATGACAAGATCCTGGAGCATTATGATAAGTAGACCAGGAGCCTGGTGATGACAAGTCTCATGGAGCATTCTGATGAAAAGGGGCATGGAGCCTTGTGATTAGAGGGCTCTTGGAGCATTGTGATGACAAAGGCATGGAGCATTGTGATGAGAAGTCCATGGAGCATTCTGACGACATGTGTCATGGAGTTTTGTGATGACAGGGGCATGGAGCATAGTGATTACAGGGTTCTTGGAGCCTTGTGATGAAAAGGGCATGGATCATTGTGATGAAAAAGGCATGGAACCATGTCATGACTGTGTTCAAGTAGCATAGTGACGACAAGGGTCAGGGAGCGTTGTGATGACAACTGTATTGAGCATTGGATGACAAAGTTCAGGGAGCATTGTGATCAAAAGACCATGGATAATTGTGATGACGAGCGTCATAGGGCATTGTGATGACAAGTGTTATGGAACATTGTGATCAGAAGGGTTTGGAGCATTGTGATGACAGTGGTTATGGAGCCTTTTGATATCAAGAGGCGTGGAGCATCGTGATGACAAGGGCATGAATCAATGTGATCCCAAGTTTTATGGAGGATTGGGATGACAATGGTAAGGGAAGATTGTGAAGACAAGCGCATGGAGCATTGTGATGACAAAGTCATGTAGCATTTTGCTGACAAAGGCATGGATCATTGTGGGCAAAATATTCATGGAGTAATGTGATGACAGGTGTCATGGGGCGTTGTGGTGATAAGGGAATGGAGCACTGTGATGACAAGGTTCTGGAGCATTGTTATGAGAAGACCATTGAGCCTTGTGATGACAAATCTCATGGAGCATTCTGATGATAATGTACATGGAACACTGTGCTTACAAGGGTCTTGGAGTATTGTGATGACAAGGGCATGGAGCATTGTGATGAGAAGGCCCTGGAGCTTTCTGATGACATGCATCGTGGACTTTGTGATGACAAGGGCATGGAGCATTGTGAGTGCAGTGTGCTTGGAGCGTTGTGATGAAAAGGGCATGGATCATTGTGATGAAAAAGGCATGGAGCCTTGTCATGACAGGCTTCAAGGAGCATACTGATGTCAAGTGTCCGGGAGCATTGTGATGAGAAGTGTATTGAGCATTGTGATGACAAAGGTCATGGAGCATTGTGATGAGAAGACCATGGGTAAATGTGATGAGGAGCGTTATTGGGCGTTGTGATGACAAATGTTATGGAACATTGTGATCAGAAGCGTTTGGAGCATTCTGATGAGAGAGGTCATGGAGCATTTTGATTTCATTGTGATGACAATAGCAAGAAGCATTATGATGATGTTCATGGTGCATTGTGATGAAAGGGTGCATGGAGTATTGAGATGAAAAGGGGCATGGAGCATTGTGATGACAGGGGTCTTGGAGCATGGTGATGACATGGGCATGGATCATTGTGATGAGAAGGCCATGGAGGATTCTGATGACATGCGTCATGGAGCTTTGTGATGACAAGGGCATGGAGAATTGTGATGACATGGGAATGGGGCATTGTGATAACAAGGGCCTTTGAGAATTTTGATGACAAGGTCGTGAAGCACTGTGATGACAAGTGCATGGAGCATGCTATGACAAGGGTCATGGAGCATTGCGATGACAAGTGAATGGAGAATTGTGCTGACATATGCATGTAACATTATGATGTGAAGTGTCCTGGACCATTGTGATGACAAGGACGTTGAGAATTGTTATGACAATGGACATGGAGCATTGGGATGATCAGGGCATGGAGCTTTGTGATGGCATGACCGTGGAGCATTGTGATGCGAAGACCTTGGATAATTGTGATGACGAGTGTCTTGGATTACTGTAATGACAAGGGGCATGGAGCATTGTGAGGACAGGGGTCATTTAGCATTGTGATGACAAGTGTCATGGAGCATTCTGATGACCATCTTGTGGAGTATTGTGATGACAATGGCATGGAGCATTGTGATGGAAAGGGCATGGAGCATTGTGAAGAGAAGTCCACAGATAATGGTGAAGAGGAGCGTCATGGGGCGGTGTGATGACAAGTGTCATGGAACATTGTGATCACAAGTGTTTGAAGCATTGTGATGCCAGAGGTCATGGTGCATTTTGATTTCATTGTGATGAAAATAGCATGAAGCATTATGATGATGGGGATGGTGCACTGTGATGCCAGGGGTCATGGAGGATTGTGATGACGGGGGTCTAGGAGCATCGTGATGACAAGAGCATGGAGCATTGTGCTGAGAGGACCAAGGAGCATTCTGACGACATGTGTCATGGAGCTTTGTGATGACAAGGGCATGGGGCATTGTAATTGCAGGCGTCTTGGAGCATTGAGATGACAAGTGTCACGGAGCCTTGTGATGACAAGGCCTTGGAAGTTTGTGATGACCGAGGTCATGGATCATTGTTATGACAGGGGTAATGGAGCATAGTGATAACAAGGGCATAGAGCATTGGTCTGAGAAGTTTCATGGATTATTGTGATGAGAGTGTGCATGCAGCATTGTGATGACAAGGGCATGGAACATTGTGATACATGGGTCATGGAGGAATGTAATGACAAGGGCATGGAGCATTGTGATGAGAAGGGCATGGAACATTGTGATGACAAGCGTCATGGAGCTTTGTGATGACAGGGGCATGGAGCAATGTGATGAGAGGGTTCATGGAGCAGTGTGATGACAGTGGCATGGAGCACTGTGGTGCCAAGGATCATGGAGATTTGTGATGACAAAGGTCATGAAGCATATTGAGGTCAAGGGCATGGTACATTGTGATGAGAAGGGCAGGGAGCATTATGATGACAAAGTCATGTAGCATTTTGATGACAAAGGCATGGAGCATCGTGATGACAAGTGTCATGGAGCACTGTGATGACAGGCGTCACGGTTCATTGTGATTACAGGTTTCATGGAGCATTGGGATGACAATGGTCATGGAGAATTTTGATGAGAAGCGTCCTGGATCATTGTTTTGTCAGGGGTCATGGAGGGTTGAGATGACAGTACTCATGCAGCATTGTGAGGACAGGGGTCATGGAGCATTGTGAAGATAAGGGGCATGGAGCTTTGTGATTACAGGGGTCTTGGAGCATTGTGAAGACAAGGGCATGGATCATTGTGATGAGAATGTCATGGAGTATTGTGAAGGCAGGTGTCAAGGAGCATTGTGATGACGTATGTCAGGGTCCATTGTGATGACAATGGCATGGAGCATTGTGATGCCAAGGGCCATTGAGAATTTTGAAGACAATGTCGTGAAGCACTGTGATGACAAGCGCATGGAGCTTGCTATGAAAAGGGTCATTGAGCATTGCGATGACAAGTGCATGGAGAATTGTGATGACACGATCATGTAACATTATGATGAGAAGTGTCATGGAACATAGTGATGACAGGGACGAGGAGAATTGTGATGACAATGCACATGGAGCATTGGGATGACCAGGACATGGAGCATTGTGCTGGCAAGACCGTAGAGCACTGCGATGAGAAGACCATGGATAATTGTGATGACGAGTGTCTTGGAGCACTGTAATGACAAGGGGCATGTAACATTGCGATGACAAGTGTAATGGAGCATTCTGATCACCATCTTGTGGAGTATTGTGATGACAATGGCATGGAGCATTGTGATGAAAAGGGCATGGAGCATTGTGATGAAAATGGCATGGAGCCTTTTCATGACAGGTTTCAATGAGCATTCTGACGACAAGTGTCAGGGAGCATTGTGATGACAAGTTTATTGAGCATTGTGATGCCAAAGGTCATGAAGCATTGTGGTGACAATGGCATGGAGCATTGTGATGAGAAGTCCATGGAGCATTCTGATGACATGTGTCATGGAGTTTTGTGATGACAGGGGCATGGAGCATTGTGATTACAGGGTTCTTGGAGCCTTGTGATGAAAAGGGCATGGATCATTGTGATGAAAAAGGCATGGAGCCATGTCATGACTGGGTTCAAGGAGCATAGTGATGACAAGGGTTCAGGAGCATTGTGATGACAACTGTATTGAGCATTGGATGACAAAGGTCAGGAGCATTGTGATGATAAAACCATGGATAATTGTGATGACGAGCGTCATAGGGCATTGTGATGACAAGTGTTATGGAACACTGTGATCACAAGGGTTTGGAGCATTGTGATGACAGAGGTCATGGAGCCTTTTGATTTCAAGAAGCGTGGAGCATTGTGATGACAAGGGCATGAAGCAATGGGATCCCAAGTTTTATGGAGGATTGGGATGACAATGGTAAGGGAAGATTGTGAAGACAAGCGCATGGAGCATTGTGATGACAAAGTCATGTAGCATTTTGCTGACAAAGGCATGGAGCATTGTGGGCAAAATATTCATGGAGTAATGTGATGACAGGTGTCATGGGGCATTGTGGTGATAAGGGAATGGAGCACTGTGATGACAAGGTTCTGGAGCATTGTTATGAGAAGACCATTGAGCCTTGTGATGACAAATCTCATGGAGCATTCTGATGATAATGGACATGGAACACTGTGATTACAAGGTTCTTGGAGTATTGTGATGACAAGGGCATGGAACATTGTGATGAGAAGGCCATGGAGCTTTCTGATGACATGCATCATGGACTTTGTGATGACAAGGGCATGGAGCATTGTGATGAAAAAGACATGGAGCCTTGTCATGACAGGCTTCAAGGAGCATACTGATGTCAAGTGTCAGGGAGCATTGTGATGACAAGTGTATTGAGCATTGTGATGACAAAGGTCATGGAGCATTGTGATGAGAAGACCATGGATAATTGTGATGACGAGCGTCATTGGGCGTTGTGATGACAAGTGTTATGGAACATTGTGATCACAAGCGTTTGGAGCATTCTGATGAGTGAGGTCATGGAGCAATTTGATTTCATTGTGATGACAATAGCATGAAGCATTATGATGATGGGGATGGTGCACTGTGATGCCAGGGGTCATGGAGGATTGTGATGACGGGGGTCTAGGAGCATCGAGATGAAAAGAACATGGAGCATTGTGCTGAGAGGGCCAAGGAGCATTCTGACGACATGTGTCATGGAGCTTTGTGATGACAAGGGCATGGGGCATTGTAATTGCAGGCGTCTTGGAGCATTGAGATGACAAGTGTCACGGAGCCTTGTGATGACAAGGCCTTGGAAGTTTGTGATGACCGAGGTCATGGAGCATTGTTATGACAGGAGTAATGGAGCATTGTGATAACAAGGGCATAGAGCATTGGTCTGAGAAGTTTCATGGATTATTGTGATGAGAGTGTGCATGCAGCATTGTGATGACAAGGGCATGGAACATTGTGATACATGGGTCATGGAGGAATGTAATGACAAGGGCATGGAGCATTGTGATGAGAAGGGCATGGAACATTGTGATGACAAGCGTCATGGAGCTTTGTGATGACAGGGCCATGGAGCAATGTGATGAGAGGGTTCATGGAGCAGTGTGATGACAGTGGCATGGAGCACTGTGGTGCCAAGGATCATGGAGATTTGTGATGACAAAGGTCATGAAGCATATTGAGGTCAAGGGCATGGTACATTGTGATGAGAAGGGCAGGGAGCATTATGATGATAAGGTCATGTAGCATTTTGCTGACAAAGGCATGGAGCATCGTGATGACAAGTGTCATGGAGCACTGTGATGACAGGCGTCACGGTTCATTGTGATTACAGGTTTCATGGAGCATTGGGATGAAAATGGTCATGGAGAATTTTGATGAGAAGCCTCCCGGATCATTGTTTTGTCAGGGGTCATGGAGGGTTGAGATGACAGTACTCATGCAGCATTGTGAGGACAGGGGTCATGGAGCATTGTGAAGATAAGGGGCATGGAGCTTTGTGATTACAGGGGTCTTGGAGCATTGTGAAGACAAGGGCATGGATCATTGTGATGACAATGTCATGGAGTATTGTGAAGGCAGGTGTCAAGGAGCATTGTGATGACGTATGTCAGGGTCCATTGTGATGACAATGGCATGGAGCATTATGATGACAAGGACAGGGAGCATTGTGATGCCAAGGGCCATTGAGAATTTTGAAGACAATGTCGTGAAGCACTGTGATGACAAGCGCATGGAGCTTGCTATGAAAAGGGTCATTGAGCATTGCGATGACAAGTGCATGGAGAATTGTGATGACACGATCATGTAACATTATGATGAGAAGTGTCTTGGAACATAGTGATGACAGGGACGAGGAGAATTGTGATGACAATGCACATGGAGCATTGGGATGACCAGGGCATGGAGCATTGTGATGGCAAGACCGTGGAGCATTGCGATGAGAAGACCATGGATAATTGTGATGACGAATGTCTAGGAGCACTGTAATGACAAGGGGCATGTAGCATTGTGATGACAAGTGTAATGGAGCATTCTGATCACCATCTTGTGGAGTATTGTGATGACAATGGCATGGAGCATTGTGATGAAAAGGGCATGGAGCATTGTGATGAAAACGGCATGGAGCCTTTTCATGACAGGTTTCAATGAGCATTCTGACGACAAGTGTCAGTGAGCATTGTGATGACAAGTTTATTGAGCATTGAGATGACAAAGGTCATGAAGCATTGTGATGACAATGGCATGGAGCATTGTGATGAGAAGTCCATGGAGCATTCTAATGACATGCGTCATGGAGTTTTGTGATGACAGGGGCATGGAGCATTGTGATTACAGGGTTCTTGGAGCCTTGTGATGAAAAGGGCATGGATCATTGTGATGAAAAAGGCATGGAGCCATGTCATGACTGCGTTCAAGGAGCATAGTGATGACAAGGGTTCGGGAGAGTTGTGATGACAAATGTATTGAGCATTGGATGACCATGGTCAGGAGCATTGTGATCAAAAGACCATGGATAATTGTGATGACGAGCGTCATAGGGCATTGTGATGACAAGTGTTATGGAACACTGTGATCACAAGGGTTTGGAGCATTGTGATGACAGAGGTCATGGAGCCTTTTGATTTCAATTAGCGTGGAGCATTGTGATGACAAGGGCATGAAGCAATGGGATCCCAAGTTTTATGGAGGATTGGGATGACAATGTTAAGGGAAGATTGTGAAGACAAGCGCATGGAGCATTGTGATGACAAAGTCATGTAGCATTTTGCTGACAAAGGCATGGAGCATTGTGGGCAAAATATTCATGGAGTAATGTGATGACAGGTGTCATGGGGCATTGTGGTGATAAGGGAATGGAGCACTGTGATGACAAGGTTCTGGAGCATTGTTATGAGAAGACCATTGAGCCTTGTGATGACAAATCTCATGGAGCATTCTGATGATAATGGACATGGAACACTGTGATTACAAGGTTCTTGGAGTATTGTGATGACAAGGGCATGGAACATTGTGATGAGAAGGCCATGGAGCTTTCTGATGACATGCATCATGGACTTTGTGATGACAAGGGCATGGAGCATTGTGATGAAAAAGACATGGAGCCTTTTCATGACAGGTTTCAATGAGCATTCTGACGACAAGTGTCAGTGAGCATTGTGATGACAAGTTTATTGAGCATTGAGAAGACAAAGGTCATGGAGCATTGTGATGACAATGTCATGTAGCATTTTGCTGACAAAGGCAGGATCATTGTGGGCAATATATTCATGGAGTAATGTGATGACAGGTGTCATGGGGCATTGTGGTGATAAGGGAATGGAGCACTGTGATGACAAGGTTCTGGAGCATTGTTATGAGAAGATCATTGAGCCTTGTGATGACAAATCTCATGGAGCATTCTGATGATAATGGACATGGAACACTGTGATTACAAGGTTCTTGGAGTATTGTGATGACAAGGGCATGGAGCATTGTGATGAGAAGGCCATGGAGCTTTCTGATGACATGCATCATGGACTTTGTGATGACAAGGGCATGGAGCATTGTGATGAAAAAGGCATGGAGCCTTGTCATGACAGGCTTCAAGGAGCATACTGATGTCAAGTGTCAGGGAGCATTGTGATGACAAGTGTATTGAGCATTGTGATGACAAAGGTCATGGAGCATTGTGATGAGAAGACCATGGATAATTGTGATGACGAGCGTCATGGGCGTTGTGATGACAAGTGTTATGGAACATTGTGATCACAAGCGTTTGGAGCATTCTGATGAGAGAGGTCATGGAGCATTTTGATTTCATTGTGATGACAATAGCAAGAAGCATTATGATGATGTTCATGGTGCATTGTGATGACAGGGTCCATGGAGTATTGAGATGAAAAGGGGCATGGAGCATTGTGATTACAGGGGTCTTGGAGCATGGTGATGACATGGGCATGGAGCATTGTGATGAGAAGGCCATGGAGGATTCTGATGACATGCGTCAGGGAGCTTTGTGATGACAAGGGCATGGAGCATTGTGATGACAAGGGAATGGAGCATTGTGATGACAAGGGCCATTGAGAATTTTGATGACAAGGTCGTGAAGCACTGTGATGACAAGTGCATGGAGCTTGCTCTGACAAGGCTCATGGAGCATTGTGATAACAAGTGAATGGAGAATTGTGCTGACATGTGCATGTAACATGATGTGAAGTGTCATGGACCATTGTGATGACAAGGACGTTGAGAATTGTTATGACAATGGACATGGAGCATTGAGATGATCAGGGCATGGAACATTGTGATACATGGGTCATGGAGGAATGTAATGACAAGGGCATAGAGCATTGTGATGAGAAGGGCATGGAACATTGTGATGACAAGCGTCATGGAGCTTTGTGATGACAGGGGCATGGAGCAATGTGATGAGAGGGTTCATGGAGCAGTGTGATGACAGTGGCATGGAGCACTGTGGTGCAAAGGGTCATGGAGATTTGTGATGACAAAAGTCATGAAGCATATTGAGGTCAAGGGCATGGTACATTGTGATGAGAAGGGCAGGGAGCATTATGATGACAAGGTCATGTAGCATTTTGATGACAAAGGCATGGAGCATCGTGATGACAAGTGTCATGGAGCACTGTGATGACAGGCGTCACGGTTCATTGTGATTACAGGTTTCATGGAGCATTGGGATGAAAATGGTCATGGAGAATTTTGATGAGAAGCCTCCCGGATCATTGTTTTGTCAGGGGTCATGGAGGGTTGAGATGACAGTACTCATGCAGCATTGTGAGGACAGGGGTCATGGAGCATTGTGAAGATAAGGGGCATGGAGCTTTGTGATTACAGGGGTCTTGGAGCATTGTGAAGACAAGGGCATGGATCATTGTGATGACAATGTCATGGAGTATTGTGAAGGCAGGTGTCAAGGAGCATTGTGATGACGTATGTCAGGGTCCATTGTGATGACAATGGCATGGAGCATTATGATGACAAGGACAGGGAGCATTGTGATGCCAAGGGCCATTGAGAATTTTGAAGACAATGTCGTGAAGCACTGTGATGACAAGCGCATGGAGCTTGCTATGAAAAGGGTCATTGAGCATTGCGATGACAAGTGCATGGAGAATTGTGATGACACGATCATGTAACATTATGATGAGAAGTGTCATGGAACATAGTGATGACAGGGACGAGGAGAATTGTGATGACAATGCACATGGAGCATTGGGATGACCAGGGCATGGAGCATTGTGATGGCAAGACCGTGGAGCATTGCGATGGGAAGACCATGGATAATTGTGATGACGAATGTCTAGGAGCACTGTAATGACAAGGGGCATGTAGCATTGTGATGACAAGTGTAATGGAGCATTCTGATCACCATCTTGTGGAGTATTGTGATGACAATGGCATGGAGCATTGTGATGAAAAGGGCATGGAGCATTGTGATGAAAACGGCATGGAGCCTTTTCATGACAGGTTTCAATGAGCATTCTGACGACAAGTGTCAGTGAGCATTGTGATGACAAGTTTATTGAGCATTGAGATGACAAAGGTCATGAAGCATTGTGATGACAATGGCATGGAGCATTGTGATGAGAAGTCCATGGAGCATTCTAATGACATGCGTCATGGAGTTTTGTGATGACAGGGGCATGGAGCATTGTGATTACAGGGTTCTTGGAGCCTTGTGATGAAAAGGGCATGGATCATTGTGATGAAAAAGGCATGGAGCCATGTCATGACTGCGTTCAAGGAGCATAGTGATGACAAGGGTTCGGGAGAGTTGTGATGACAAATGTATTGAGCATTGGATGACCATGGTCAGGAGCATTGTGATCAAAAGACCATGGATAATTGTGATGACGAGCGTCATAGGGCATTGTGATGACAAGTGTTATGGAACACTGTGATCACAAGGGTTTGGAGCATTGTGATGACAGAGGTCATGGAGCCTTTTGATTTCAATTAGCGTGGAGCATTGTGATGACAAGGGCATGAAGCAATGGGATCCCAAGTTTTATGGAGGATTGGGATGACAATGGTAAGGGAAGATTGTGAAGACAAGCACATGGAGCATTGTGATGACAAAGTCATGTAGCATTTTGCTGACAAAGGCATGGATCATTGTGGGCAATATATTCATGGAGTAATGTGATGACAGGTGTCATGGGGCATTGTGGTGATAAGGGAATGGAGCACTGTGATGACAAGGTTCTGGAGCATTGTTATGAGAAGATCATTGAGCCTTGTGATGACAAATCTCATGGAGCATTCTGATGATAATGGACATGGAACACTGTGATTACAAGGTTCTTGGAGTATTGTGATGACAAGGGCATGGAGCATTGTGATGAGAAGGCCATGGAGCTTTCTGATGACATGCATCATGGACTTTGTGATGACAAGGGCATGGAGCATTGTGATGAAAAAGGCATGGAGCCTTGTCATGACAGGCTTCAAGGAGCATACTGATGTCAAGTGTCAGGGAGCATTGTGATGACAAGTGTATTGAGCATTGTGATGACAAAGGTCATGGAGCATTGTGATGAGAAGACCATGGATAATTGTGATGACGAGCGTCATGGGCGTTGTGATGACAAGTGTTATGGAACATTGTGATCACAAGCGTTTGGAGCATTCTGATGAGAGAGGTCATGGAGCATTTTGATTTCATTGTGATGACAATAGCAAGAAGCATTATGATGATGTTCATGGTGCATTGTGATGAAAGGGTCCATGGAGTATTGAGATGAAAAGGGGCATGGAGCATTGTGATTACAGGGGTCTTGGAGCATGGTGATGACATGGGCATGGAGCATTGTGATGAGAAGGCCATGGAGGATTCTGATGACATGCGTCAGGGAGCTTTGTGATGACAAGGGCATGGAGCATTGTGATGACAAGGGAATGGAGCATTGTGATGACAAGGGCCATTGAGAATTTTGATGACAAGGTCGTGAAGCACTGTGATGACAAGTGCATGGAGCTTGCTCTGACAAGGCTCATGGAGCATTGTGATAACAAGTGAATGGAGAATTGTGCTGACATGTGCATGTAACATGATGTGAAGTGTCATGGACCATTGTGATGACAAGGACGTTGAGAATTGTTATGACAATGGACATGGAGCATTGAGATGATCAGGGCATGGAACATTGTGATACATGGGTCATGGAGGAATGTAATGACAAGGGCATAGAGCATTGTGATGAGAAGGGCATGGAACATTGTGATGACAAGCGTCATGGAGCTTTGTGATGACAGGGGCATGGAGCAATGTGATGAGAGGGTTCATGGAGCAGTGTGATGACAGTGGCATGGAGCACTGTGGTGCAAAGGGTCATGGAGATTTGTGATGACAAAAGTCATGAAGCATATTGAGGTCAAGGGCATGGTACATTGTGATGATAAGGGCAGGGAGCATTATGATGACAAGGTCATGTAGCATTTTGATGACAAAGGCATGGAGCATCGTGATGACAAGTGTCATGGAGCACTGTGATGACAGGCGTCACGGTTCATTGTGATTACAGGTTTCATGGAGCATTGGGATGAAAATGGTCATGGAGAATTTTGATGAGAAGCCTCCCGGATCATTGTTTTGTCAGGGGTCATGGAGGGTTGAGATGACAGTACTCATGCAGCATTGTGGGGACAGGGGTCATGGAGCATTGTGAAGATAAGGGGCATGGAGCTTTGTGATTACAGGTGTCTTGGAGCATTGTGAAGACAAGGGCATGGATCATTGTGATGGAATGTCATGGAGTATTGTGAAGGCAGGTGTCAAGGAGCATTGTGATGACGTATGTCAGGGTCCATTGTGATGACAATGGCATGGAGCATTATGATGACAAGGACAGGGAGCATTGTGATGCCAAGGGCCATTGAGAATTTTGAAGACAATGTCGTGAAGCACTGTGGTGACAAGCGCATGGAGCTTGCTATGAAAAGGGTCATTGAGCATTGCGATGACAAGTGCATGGAGAATTGTGATGACACGATCATGTAACATTATGATGAGAAGTGTCATGGAACATAGTGATGACAGGGACGAGGAGAGTTGTGATGACAATGCACATGGAGCATTGGGATGACCAGGGCATGGAGTATTGTGATGGCAAGACCGTGGAGCATTGCGATGAGAAGGCCATGGATAATTGTGATGACGAGTGTCTTGGAGCACTGTAATGACAAGGGGCATGTAGCATTGTGATGACTAGTGTAATGGAGCATTCTGATCACCATCTTGTGGAGTATTGTGATGACAATGGCATGGAGCATTGTGATGAAAAGGGCATGGAGCATTGTGATGAAAATGGCATGGAGCCTTTTCATGACAGGTTTCAATGAGCATTCTGACGACAAGTGTCAGGGAGCATTGTGATGACAAAATTCATGAAGCATTGTGATGACAATGGCATGGAGCATTGTGATGAAAAGTGCTATGGAGCATTGTGATCACAAGTGTTGGTAGCATTGTGATGACAGAGGTCATGGAGCACAGTGATTTCAAGGACCATGGAGCATTGTGATGACAAGTGTATGGGGCAATGTGATCCCAAGTTTCATGGAGGATTGTGATGACAAGCGCATGGAGCATTGTGATGGCAAGTTCATGTAGGATTTTCCTGACAAAGGCATGGAGCATGGTGATTACAGTGGTCATTGAGCATTGGGATAACAAGGGTATGGAGCATTGGGCTTAAAATATTCATGGAGTATTGTGATGACAGGTTTCATGGAGCATATTGATGAAAAGCGAAAGGAGCATTGTGATGACAAGATCCTGGAGCATTATGATAAGTAGACCAGGAGCCTGGTGATGACAAGTCTCATGGAGCATTCTGATGAAAAGGGGCATGGAGCCTTGTGATTAGAGGGCTCTTGGAGCATTGTGATGACAAAGGCATGGAGCATTGTGATGAGAAGTCCATGGAGCATTCTGATGACATGTGTCATGGAGTTTTGTGATGACAGGGGCATGGAGCATTGTGATGAGAAGGCCCTGGAGCTTTCTGATGACATGCATCGTGGACTTTGTGATGACAAGGGCATGGAGCATTGTGAGTGCAGTGTGCTTGGAGCGTTGTGATGAAAAGGGCATGGATCATTGTGATGAAAAAGGCATGGAGCCTTGTCATGACAGGCTTCAAGGAGCATACTGATGTCAAGTGTCAGGGAGCATTGTGATGAGAAGTGTATTGAGCATTGTGATGACAAAGGTCATGGAGCATTGTGATGAGAAGACCATGGGTAAATGTGATGAGGAGCGTTATTGGGCGTTGTGATGACAAATGTTATGGAACATTGTGATCAGAAGCGTTTGGAGCATTCTGATGAGAGAGGTCATGGAGCATTTTGATTTCATTGTGATGACAATAGCAAGAAGCATTATGATGATGTTCATGGTGCATTGTGATGAAAGGGTGCATGGAGTATTGAGATGAAAAGGGGCATGGAGCATTGTGATGACAGGGGTCTTGGAGCATGGTGATGACATGGGCATGGATCATTGTGATGAGAAGGCCATGGAGGATTCTGATGACATGCGTCATGGAGCTTTGTGATGACAAGGGCATGGAGAATTGTGATGACATGGGAATGGGGCATTGTGATAACAAGGGCCTTTGAGAATTTTGATGACAAGGTCGTGAAGCACTGTGATGACAAGTGCATGGAGCATGCTATGACAAGGGTCATGGAGCATTGCGATGACAAGTGAATGGAGAATTGTGCTGACATATGCATGTAACATTATGATGTGAAGTGTCCTGGACCATTGTGATGACAAGGACGTTGAGAATTGTTATGACAATGGACATGGAGCATTGGGATGATCAGGGCATGGAGCTTTGTGATGGCAAGACCGTGGAGCATTGTGATGCGAAGACCTTGGATAATTGTGATGACGAGTGTCTTGGATTACTGTAATGACAAGGGGCATGGAGCATTGTGAGGACAGGGGTCATTTAGCATTGTGATGACAAGTGTCATGGAGCATTCTGATGACCATCTTGTGGAGTATTGTGATGACAATGGCATGGAGCATTGTGATGGAAAGGGCATGGAGCATTATGAAGAGAAGTCCACAGATAATGGTGAAGAGGAGCGTCATGGGGCGGTGTGATGACAAGTGTCATGGAACATTGTGATCACAAGTGTTTGAAGCATTGTGATGCCAGAGGTCATGGTGCATTTTGATTTCATTGTGATGAAAATAGCATGAAGCATTATGATGATGGGGATGGTGCACTGTGATGCCAGGGGTCATGGAGGATTGTGATGACGGGGGTCTAGGAGCATCGTGATGACAAGAGCATGGAGCATTGTGCTGAGAGGACCAAGGAGCATTCTGACGACATGTGTCATGGAGCTTTGTGATGACAAGGGCATGGGGCATTGTAATTGCAGGCGTCTTGGAGCATTGAGATGACAAGTGTCACGGAGCCTTGTGATGACAAGGCCTTGGAAGTTTGTGATGACCGAGGTCATGGATCATTGTTATGACAGGGGTAATGGAGCATAGTGATAACAAGGGCAAAGAGCATTGGTCTGAGAAGTTTCATGGATTATTGTGATGAGAGTGTGCATGCAGCATTGTGATGACAAGGGCATGGAACATTGTGATACATGGGTCATGGAGGAATGTAATGACAAGGGCATGGAGCATTGTGATGAGAAGGGCATGGAACATTGTGATGACAAGCGTCATGGAGCTTTGTGATGACAGGGGCATGGAGCAATGTGATGAGAGGGTTCATGGAGCAGTGTGATGACAGTGGCATGGAGCACTGTGGTGCCAAGGATCATGGAGATTTGTGATGACAAAGGTCATGAAGCATATTGAGGTCAAGGGCATGGTACATTGTGATGAGAAGGGCAGGGAGCATTATGATGACAAAGTCATGTAGCATTTTGATGACAAAGGCATGGAGCATCGTGATGACAAGTGTCATGGAGCACTGTGATGACAGGCGTCACGGTTCATTGTGATTACAGGTTTCATGGAGCATTGGGATGACAATGGTCATGGAGAATTTTGATGAGAAGCGTCCTGGATCATTGTTTTGTCAGGGGTCATGGAGGGTTGAGATGACAGTACTCATGCAGCATTGTGAGGACAGGGGTCATGGAGCATTGTGAAGATAAGGGGCATGGAGCTTTGTGATTACAGGGGTCTTGGAGCATTGTGAAGACAAGGGCATGGATCATTGTGATGAGAATGTCATGGAGTATTGTGAAGGCAGGTGTCAAGGAGCATTGTGATGACGTATGTCAGGGTCCATTGTGATGACAATGGCATGGAGCATTGTGATGACAAGGACATGGAGCATTGTGATGCCAAGGGCCATTGAGAATTTTGAAGACAATGTCGTGAAGCACTGTGATGACAAGCGCATGGAGCTTGCTATGAAAAGGGTCATTGAGCATTGCGATGACAAGTGCATGGAGAATTGTGATGACACGATCATGTAACATTATGATGAGAAGTGTCATGGAACATAGTGATGACAGGGACGAGGAGAATTGTGATGACAATGCACATGGAGCATTGGGATGACCAGGACATGGAGCATTGTGCTGGCAAGACCGTGGAGCACTGCGATGAGAAGACCATGGATAATTGTGATGACGAGTGTCTTGGAGCACTGTAATGACAAGGGGCATGTAACATTGCGATGACAAGTGTAATGGAGCATTCTGATCACCATCTTGTGGAGTATTGTGATGACAATGGCATGGAGCATTGTGATGAAAAGGGCATGGAGCATTGTGATGAAAACGGCATGGAGCCTTTTCATGACAGGTTTCAATGAGCATTCTGACGACAAGTGTCAGGGAGCATTGTGATGACAAGTTTATTGAGCATTGTGATGCCAAAGGTCATGAAGCATTGTGGTGACAATGGCATGGAGCATTGTGATGAAAAGTGCTATGGAGCATTGTGATCACAAGTGTTGGTAGCATTGTGATGACAGAGGTCATGGAGCACAGTGATTTCAAGGACCATGGAGCATTGTGATGACAAGTGTATGGGGCAATGTGATCCCAAGTTTCATGGAGGATTGTGATGACAAGCGCATGGAGCATTGTGATGGCAAGTTCATGTAGTATTTCCTGACAAAGGCATGGAGCATGGTGATTACAGTGGTCATTGAGCATTGGGATAACAAGGGTATGGAGCATTGGGCTTAAAATATTCATGGAGTATTGTGATGACAGGTTTCATGGAGCATATTTATGAAAAGGGAAAGGAGCATTGTGATGACAAGATCCTGGAGCATTATGACGATTAGACCAGGAGCCTGGTGATGACAAGTCTCATGGAGCATTCTGATGAAAAGGGGCATGGAGCATTGTGATTACAGGGCTCTTGGAGCATTGTGATGACAAAGGCATGGAGCATTGTGATGAGAAGTCCATGGAGCATTCTGATGACATGTGTCATGGAGTTTTGTGATGACAGGGGCATGGAGCATTGTGATTACAGGGTTCTTGGAGCCTTGTGATGAAAAGGGCATGGATCATTGTGATGAAAAAGGCATGGAGCCATGTCATGACTGGGTTCAAGGAGCATAGTGATGACAAGGGTTCAGGAGCGTTGTGATGCCAACTGTATTGAGCATTGGATGACAAAGGTCAGGAGCATTGTGATGATAAAACCATGGATAATTGTGATGACGAGCGTCATAGGGCATTGTGATGACAAGTGTTATGGAACACTGTGATCACAAGGGTTTGCAGCATTGTGATGACAGAGGTCATGGAGCCTTTTGATTTCAAGAAGCGTGGAGCATTGTGATGACAAGGGCATGAAGCAATGGGATCCCAAGTTTTATGGAGGATTGGGATGACAATGGTAAGGGAAGATTGTGAAGACAAGCGCATGGAGCATTGTGATGACAAAGTCATGTAGCATTTTGCTGACAAAGGCATGGAGCATTGTGGGCAAAATATTCATGGAGTAATGTGATGACAGGTGTCATGGGGCATTGTGGTGATAAGGGAATGGAGCACTGTGATGACAAGGTTCTGGAGCATTGTTATGAGAAGACCATTGAGCCTTGTGATGACAAATCTCATGGAGCATTCTGATGATAATGGACATGGAACACTGTGATTACAAGGTTCTTGGAGTATTGTGATGACAAGGGCATGGAACATTGTGATGAGAAGGCCATGGAGCTTTCTGATGACATGCATCATGGACTTTGTGATGACAAGGGCATGGAGCATTGTGATGAAAAAGACATGGAGCCTTGTCATGACAGGCTTCAAGGAGCATACTGATGTCAAGTGTCAGGGAGCATTGTGATGACAAGTGTATTGAGCATTGTGATGACAAAGGTCATGGAGCATTGTGATGAGAAGACCATGGATAATTGTGATGACGAGCGTCATTGGGCGTTGTGATGACAAGTGTTATGGAACATTGTGATCACAAGCGTTTGGAGCATTCTGATGAGTGAGGTCATGGAGCAATTTGATTTCATTGTGATGACAATAGCATGAAGCATTATGATGATGGGGATGGTGCACTGTGATGCCAGGGGTCATGGAGGATTGTGATGACGGGGGTCTAGGAGCATCGAGATGACAAGAACATGGAGCATTGTGCTGAGAGGGCCAAGGAGCATTCTGACGACATGTGTCATGGAGCTTTGTGATGACAAGGGCATGGGGCATTGTAATTGCAGGCGTCTTGGAGCATTGAGATGACAAGTGTCACGGAGCCTTGTGATGACCAGGCCTTGGAAGTTTGTGATGACCGAGGTCATGGAGCATTGTTATGACAGGAGTAATGGAGCATTGTGATAACAAGGGCATAGAGCATTGGTCTGAGAAGTTTCATGGATTATTGTGATGAGAGTGTGCATGCAGCATTGTGATGACAAGGGCATGGAACATTGTGATACATGGGTCATGGAGGAATGTAATGACAAGGGCATGGAGCATTGTGATGAGAAGGGCATGGAACATTGTGATGACAAGCGTCATGGAGCTTTGTGATGACAGGGCCATGGAGCAATGTGATGAGAGGGTTCATGGAGCAGTGTGATGACAGTGGCATGGAGCACTGTGGTGCCAAGGATCATGGAGATTTGTGATGACAAAGGTCATGAAGCATATTGAGGTCAAGGGCATGGTACATTGTGATGAGAAGGGCAGGGAGCATTATGATGACAAGGTCATGTAGCATTTTGCTGACAAAGGCATGGAGCATCGTGATGACAAGTGTCATGGAGCACTGTGATGACAGGCGTCACGGTTCATTGTGATTACAGGTTTCATGGAGCATTGGGATGAAAATGGTCATGGAGAATTTTGATGAGAAGCCTCCCGGATCATTGTTTTGTCAGGGGTCATGGAGGGTTGAGATGACAGTACTCATGCAGCATTGTGAGGACAGGGGTCATGGAGCATTGTGAAGATAAGGGGCATGGAGCTTTGTGATTACAGGGGTCTTGGAGCATTGTGAAGACAAGGGCATGGATCATTGTGATGACAATGTCATGGAGTATTGTGAAGGCAGGTGTCAAGGAGCATTGTGATGACGTATGTCAGGGTCCATTGTGATGACAATGGCATGGAGCATTATGATGACAAGGACAGGGAGCATTGTGATGCCAAGGGCCATTGAGAATTTTGAAGACAATGTCGTGAAGCACTGTGATGACAAGCGCATGGAGCTTGCTATGAAAAGGGTCATTGAGCATTGCGATGACAAGTGCATGGAGAATTGTGATGACACGATCATGTAACATTATGATGAGAAGTGTCTTGGAACATAGTGATGACAGGGACGAGGAGAATTGTGATGACAATGCACATGGAGCATTGGGATGACCAGGGCATGGAGCATTGTGATGGCAAGACCGTGGAGCATTGCGATGAGAAGACCATGGATAATTGTGATGACGAATGTCTAGGAGCACTGTAATGACAAGGGGCATGTAGCATTGTGATGACAAGTGTAATGGAGCATTCTGATCACCATCTTGTGGAGTATTGTGATGACAATGGCATGGAGCATTGTGATGAAAAGGGCATGGAGCATTGTGATGAAAACGGCATGGAGCCTTTTCATGACAGGTTTCAATGAGCATTCTGACGACAAGTGTCAGTGAGCATTGTGATGACAAGTTTATTGAGCATTGAGATGACAAAGGTCATGAAGCATTGTGATGACAATGGCATGGAGCATTGTGATGAGAAGTCCATGGAGCATTCTAATGACATGCGTCATGGAGTTTTGTGATGACAGGGGCATGGAGCATTGTGATTACAGGGTTCTTGGAGCCTTGTGATGAAAAGGGCATGGATCATTGTGATGAAAAAGGCATGGAGCCATGTCATGACTGCGTTCAAGGAGCATAGTGATGACAAGGGTTCGGGAGAGTTGTGATGACAAATGTATTGAGCATTGGATGACCATGGTCAGGAGCATTGTGATCAAAAGACCATGGATAATTGTGATGACGAGCGTCATAGGGCATTGTGATGACAAGTGTTATGGAACACTGTGATCACAAGGGTTTGGAGCATTGTGATGACAGAGGTCATGGAGCCTTTTGATTTCAATTAGCGTGGAGCATTGTGATGACAAGGGCATGAAGCAATGGGATCCCAAGTTTTATGGAGGATTGGGATGACAATGGTAAGGGAAGATTGTGAAGACAAGCGCATGGAGCATTGTGATGACAAAGTCATGTAGCATTTTGCTGACAAAGGCATGGAGCATTGTGGGCAAAATATTCATGGAGTAATGTGATGACAGGTGTCATGGGGCATTGTGGTGATAAGGGAATGGAGCACTGTGATGACAAGGTTCTGGAGCATTGTTATGAGAAGACCATTGAGCCTTGTGATGACAAATCTCATGGAGCATTCTGATGATAATGGACATGGAACACTGTGATTACAAGGTTCTTGGAGTATTGTGATGACAAGGGCATGGAACATTGTGATGAGAAGGCCATGGAGCTTTCTGATGACATGCATCATGGACTTTGTGATGACAAGGGCATGGAGCATTGTGATGAAAAAGACATGGAGCCTTGTCATGACAGGCTTCAAGGAGCATACTGATGTCAAGTGTCAGGGAGCATTGTGATGACAAGTGTATTGAGCATTGTGATGACAAAGGTCATGGAGCATTGTGATGAGAAGACCATGGATAATTGTGATGACGAGCGTCATTGGGCATTGTGATGACAAGTGTTATGGAACATTGTGATCACAAGCGTTTGGAGCATTCTGATGAGTGAGGTCATGGAGCATTTTGATTTCATTGTGATGACAATAGCATGAAGCATTATGATGATGGGGATGGTGCACTGTGATGCCAGGGGTCATGGAGGATTGTGATGACGGGGGTCTAGGAGCATCGAGATGACAAGAACATGGAGCATTGTGCTGAGAGGGCCAAGGAGCATTCTGACGACATGTGTCATGGAGCTTTGTGATGACAAGTGCATGGGGCATTGTAATTGCAGGCGTCTTGGAGCATTGAGATGACAAGTGTCACGGAGCCTTGTGATGACAAGGCCTTGGAAGTTTGTGATGACCGAGGTCATGGAGCATTGTTATGACAGGAGTAATGGAGCATTGTGATAACAAGGGCATAGAGCATTGGTCTGAGAAGTTTCATGGATTATTGTGATGAGAGTGTGCATGCAGCATTGTGATGACAAGGGCATGGAACATTGTGATACATGGGTCATGGAGGAATGTAATGACAAGGGCATGGAGCATTGTGATGAGAAGGGCATGGAACATTGTGATGACAAGCGTCATGGAGCTTTGTGATGACAGGGCCATGGAGCAATGTGATGAGAGGGTTCATGGAGCAGTGTGATGACAGTGGCATGGAGCACTGTGGTGCCAAGGATCATGGAGATTTGTGATGACAAAGGTCATGAAGCATATTGAGGTCAAGGGCATGGTACATTGTGATGAGAAGGGCAGGGAGCATTATGATGATAAGGTCATGTAGCATTTTGCTGACAAAGGCATGGAGCATCGTGATGACAAGTGTCATGGAGCACTGTGATGACAGGCGTCACGGTTCATTGTGATTACAGGTTTCATGGAGCATTGGGATGAAAATGGTCATGGAGAATTTTGATGAGAAGCCTCCCGGATCATTGTTTTGTCAGGGGTCATGGAGGGTTGAGATGACAGTACTCATGCAGCATTGTGAGGACAGGGGTCATGGAGCATTGTGAAGATAAGGGGCATGGAGCTTTGTGATTACAGGGGTCTTGGAGTATTGTGAAGACTAGGGCATGGATCATTGTGATGACAATGTCATGGAGTATTGTGAAGGCAGGTGTCAAGGAGCATTGTGATGACGTATGTCAGGGTCCATTGTGATGACAATGGCATGGAGCATTATGATGACAAGGACAGGGAGCATTGTGATGCCAAGGGCCATTGAGAATTTTGAAGACAATGTCGTGAAGCACTGTGATGACAAGCGCATGGAGCTTGCTATGAAAAGGGTCATTGAGCATTGCGATGACAAGTGCATGGAGAATTGTGATGACACGATCATGTAACATTATGATGAGAAGTGTCTTGGAACATAGTGATGACAGGGACGAGGAGAATTGTGATGACAATGCACATGGAGCATTGGGATGACCAGGGCATGGAGCATTGTGATGGCAAGACCGTGGAGCATTGCGATGAGAAGACCATGGATAATTGTGATGACGAATGTCTAGGAGCACTGTAATGACAAGGGGCATGTAGCATTGTGATGACAAGTGTAATGGAGCATTCTGATCACCATCTTGTGGAGTATTGTGATGACAATGGCATGGAGCATTGTGATGAAAAGGGCATGGAGCATTGTGATGAAAACGGCATGGAGCCTTTTCATGACAGGTTTCAATGAGCATTCTGACGACAAGTGTCAGTGAGCATTGTGATGACAAGTTTATTGAGCATTGAGATGACAAAGGTCATGAAGCATTGTGATGACAATGGCATGGAGCATTGTGATGAGAAGTCCATGGAGCATTCTAATGACATGCGTCATGGAGTTTTGTGATGACAGGGGCATGGAGCATTGTGATTACAGGGTTCTTGGAGCCTTGTGATGAAAAGGGCATGGATCATTGTGATGAAAAAGGCATGGAGCCATGTCATGACTGCGTTCAAGGAGCATAGTGATGACAAGGGTTCGGGAGAGTTGTGATGACAAATGTATTGAGCATTGGATGACCATGGTCAGGAGCATTGTGATCAAAAGACCATGGATAATTGTGATGACGAGCGTCATAGGGCATTGTGATGACAAGTGTTATGGAACACTGTGATCACAAGGGTTTGGAGCATTGTGATGACAGAGGTCATGGAGCCTTTTGATTTCAATTAGCGTGGAGCATTGTGATGACAAGGGCATGAAGCAATGGGATCCCAAGTTTTATGGAGGATTGGGATGACAATGGTAAGGGAAGATTGTGAAGACAAGCGCATGGAGCATTGTGATGACAAAGTCATGTAGCATTTTGCTGACAAAGGCATGGAGCATTGTGGGGAAAATATTCATGGAGTAATGTGATGACAGGTGTCATGGGGCATTGTGGTGATAAGGGAATGGAGCACTGTGATGACAAGGTTCTGGAGCATTGTTATGAGAAGACCATTGAGCCTTGTGATGACAAATCTCATGGAGCATTCTGATGATAATGGACATGGAACACTGTGATTACAAGGTTCTTGGAGTATTGTGATGACAAGGGCATGGAACATTGTGATGAGAAGGCCATGGAGCTTTCTGATGACATGCATCATGGACTTTGTGATGACAAGGGCATGGAGCATTGTGATGAAAAAGACATGGAGCCTTGTCATGACAGGCTTCAAGGAGCATACTGATGTCAAGTGTCAGGGAGCATTGTGATGACAAGTGTATTGAGCATTGTGATGACAAAGGTCATGGAGCATTGTGATGAGAAGACCATGGATAATTGTGATGACGAGCGTCATTGGGCGTTGTGATGACAAGTGTTATGGAACATTGTGATCACAAGCGTTTGGAGCATTCTGATGAGTGAGGTCATGGAGCAATTTGATTTCATTGTGATGACAATAGCATGAAGCATTATGATGATGGGGATGGTGCACTGTGATGCCAGGGGTCATGGAGGATTGTGATGACGGGGGTCTAGGAGCATCGAGATGACAAGAACATGGAGCATTGTGCTGAGAGGGCCAAGGAGCATTCTGACGACATGTGTCATGGAGCTTTGTGATGACAAGTGCATGGGGCATTGTAATTGCAGGCGTCTTGGAGCATTGAGATGACAAGTGTCACGGAGCCTTGTGATGACAAGGCCTTGGAAGTTTGTGATGACCGAGGTCATGGAGCATTGTTATGACAGGAGTAATGGAGCATTGTGATAACAAGGGCATAGAGCATTGGTCTGAGAAGTTTCATGGATTATTGTGATGAGAGTGTGCATGCAGCATTGTGATGACAAGGGCATGGAACATTGTGATACATGGGTCATGGAGGAATGTAATGACAAGGGCATGGAACATTGTGATGAGAAGGGCATGGAACATTGTGATGACAAGCGTCATGGAGCTTTGTGATGACAGGGCCATGGAGCAATGTGATGAGAGGGTTCATGGAGCAGTGTGATGACAGTGGCATGGAGCACTGTGGTGCCAAGGATCATGGAGATTTGTGATGACAAAGGTCATGAAGCATATTGAGGTCAAGGGCATGGTACATTGTGATGAGAAGGGCAGGGAGCATTATGATGATAAGGTCATGTAGCATTTTGCTGACAAAGGCATGGAGCATCGTGATGACAAGTGTCATGGAGCACTGTGATGACAGGCGTCACGGTTCATTGTGATTACAGGTTTCATGGAGCATTGGGATGAAAATGGTCATGGAGAATTTTGATGAGAAGCCTCCCGGATCATTGTTTTGTCAGGGGTCATGGAGGGTTGAGATGACAGTACTCATGCAGCATTGTGAGGACAGGGGTCATGGAGCATTGTGAAGATAAGGGGCATGGAGCTTTGTGATTACAGGGGTCTTGGAGCATTGTGAAGACAAGGGCATGGATCATTGTGATGACAATGTCATGGAGTATTGTGAAGGCAGGTGTCAAGGAGCATTGTGATGACGTATGTCAGGGTCCATTGTGATGACAATGGCATGGAGCATTATGATGACAAGGACAGGGAGCATTGTGATGCCAAGGGCCATTGAGAATTTTGAAGACAATGTCGTGAAGCACTGTGATGACAAGCGCATGGAGCTTGCTATGAAAAGGGTCATTGAGCATTGCGATGACAAGTGCATGGAGAATTGTGATGACACGATCATGTAACATTATGATGAGAAGTGTCTTGGAACATAGTGATGACAGGGACGAGGAGAATTGTGATGACAATGCACATGGAGCATTGGGATGACCAGGGCATGGAGCATTGTGATGGCAAGACCGTGGAGCATTGCGATGAGAAGACCATGGATAATTGTGATGACGAATGTCTAGGAGCACTGTAATGACAAGGGGCATGTAGCATTGTGATGACAAGTGTAATGGAGCATTCTGATCACCATCTTGTGGAGTATTGTGATGACAATGGCATGGAGCATTGTGATGAAAAGGGCATGGAGCATTGTGATGAAAACGGCATGGAGCCTTTTCATGACAGGTTTCAATGAGCATTCTGACGACAAGTGTCAGTGAGCATTGTGATGACAAGTTTATTGAGCATTGAGATGACAAAGGTCATGAAGCATTGTGATGACAATGGCATGGAGCATTGTGATGAGAAGTCCATGGAGCATTCTAATGACATGCGTCATGGAGTTTTGTGATGACAGGGGCATGGAGCATTGTGATTACAGGGTTCTTGGAGCCTTGTGATGAAAAGGGCATGGATCATTGTGATGAAAAAGGCATGGAGCCATGTCATGACTGCGTTCAAGGAGCATAGTGATGACAAGGGTTCGGGAGAGTTGTGATGACAAATGTATTGAGCATTGGATGACCATGGTCAGGAGCATTGTGATCAAAAGACCATGGATAATTGTGATGACGAGCGTCATAGGGCATTGTGATGACAAGTGTTATGGAACACTGTGATCACAAGGGTTTGGAGCATTGTGATGACAGAGGTCATGGAGCCTTTTGATTTCAATTAGCTTTGAGCATTGTGATGACAAGGGCATGAAGCAATGGGATCCCAAGTTTTATGGAGGATTGGGATGACAATGTTAAGGGAAGATTGTGAAGACAAGCGCATGGAGCATTGTGATGACAAAGTCATGTAGCATTTTGCTGACAAAGGCATGGATCATTGTGGGCAATATATTCATGGAGTAATGTGATGACAGGTGTCATGGGGCATTGTGGTGATAAGGGAATGGAGCACTGTGATGACAAGGTTCTGGAGCATTGTTATGAGAAGATCATTGAGCCTTGTGATGACAAATCTCATGGAGCATTCTGATGATAATGGACATGGAACACTGTGATTACAAGGTTCTTGGAGTATTGTGATGACAAGGGCATGGAGCATTGTGATGAGAAGGCCATGGAGCTTTCTGATGACATGCATCATGGACTTTGTGATGACAAGGGCATGGAGCATTGTGATGAAAAAGGCATGGAGCCTTGTCATGACAGGCTTCAAGGAGCATACTGATGTCAAGTGTCAGGGAGCATTGTGATGACAAGTGTATTGAGCATTGTGATGACAAAGGTCATGGAGCATTGTGATGAGAAGACCATGGATAATTGTGATGACGAGCGTCATGGGCGTTGTGATGACAAGTGTTATGGAACATTGTGATCACAAGCGTTTGGAGCATTCTGGTGAGAGAGGTCATGGAGCATTTTGATTTCATTGTGATGACAATAGCAAGAAGCATTATGATGATGTTCATGGTGCATTGTGATGAAAGGGTCCATGGAGTATTGAGATGAAAAGGGGCATGGAGCATTGTGATTACAGGGGTCTTGGAGCATGGTGATGACATGGGCATGGAGCATTGTGATGAGAAGGCCATGGAGGATTCTGATGACATGCGTCAGGGAGCTTTGTGATGACAAGGGCATGGAGCATTGTGATGACAAGGGAATGGAGCATTGTGATGACAAGGGCCATTGAGAATTTTGATGACAAGGTCGTGAAGCACTGTGATGACAAGTGCATGGAGCTTGCTCTCACAAGGCTCATGGAGCATTGTGATAACAAGTGAATGGAGAATTGTGCTGACATGTGCATGTAACATGATGTGAAGTGTCATGGACCATTGTGATGACAAGGACGTTGAGAATTGTTATGACAATGGACATGGAGCATTGAGATGATCAGGGCATGGAACATTGTGATACATGGGTCATGGAGGAATGTAATGACAAGGGCATAGAGCATTGTGATGAGAAGGGCATGGAACATTGTGATGACAAGCGTCATGGAGCTTTGTGATGACAGGGGCATGGAGCAATGTGATGAGAGGGTTCATGGAGCAGTGTGATGACAGTGGCATGGAGCACTGTGGTGCAAAGGGTCATGGAGATTTGTGATGACAAAAGTCATGAAGCATATTGAGGTCAAGGGCATGGTACATTGTGATGATAAGGGCAGGGATCATTATGATGACAAGGTCATGTAGCATTTTGATGACAAAGGCATGGAGCATCGTGATGACAAGTGTCATGGAGCACTGTGATGACAGGCGTCACGGTTCATTGTGATTACAGGTTTCATGGAGCATTGGGATGACAATGGTCATGGAGAATTTTGATGAGAAGCGTCCCGGATCATTGTTTTGTCAGGGGTCATGGAGGGTTGAGATGACAGTACTCATGCAGCATTGTGAGGACAGGGGTCATGGAGCATTGTGAAGATAAGGGGCATGGAGCTTTGTGATTACAGGTGTCTTGGAGCATTGTGAAGACAAGGGCATGGATCATTGTGATGAGAATGTCATGGAGTATTGTGAAGGCAGGTGTCAAGGAGCATTGTGATGACGTATGTCAGGGTCCATTGTGATGACAATGGCATGGAGCATTGTGATGACAAGGACATGGAGCATTGTGATGCCAAGGGCCATTGAGAATTTTGAAGACAATGTCGTGAAGCACTGTGATGACAAGCGCATGGAGCTTGCTATGAAAAGGGTCATTGAGCATTGCGATGACAAGTGCATGGAGCATTGTGATGACACGATCATGTAACATTATGATGAGAAGTGTCATGGAACATAGTGATGAGAGGGACGAGGAGAATTGTGATGACAATGCACATGGAGCATTGGGATGACCAGGGCATGGAGCATTGTGATGGCAAGACCGTGGAGCATTGCGATGAGAAGACCATGGATAATTGTGATGACGAATGTCTAGGAGCACTGTAATGACAAGGGGCATGTAGCATTGTGATGACAAGTGTAATGGAGCATTCTGATCACCATCTTGTGGAGTATTGTGATGACAATGGCATGGAGCATTGTGATGAAAAGGGCATGGAGCATTGTGATGAAAACGGCATGGAGCCTTTTCATGACAGGTTTCAATGAGCATTCTGACGACAAGTGTCAGTGAGCATTGTGATGACAAGTTTATTGAGCATTGAGATGACAAAGGTCAGGAAGCATTGTGATGACAATGGCATGGAGCATTGTGATGAGAAGTCCATGGAGCATTCTAATGACATGCGTCATGGAGTTTTGTGATGACAGGGGCATGGAGCATTGTGATTACAGGGTTCTTGGAGCCTTGTGATGAAAAGGGCATGGATCATTGTGATGAAAAAGGCATGGAGCCATGTCATGACTGCGTTCAAGGAGCATAGTGATGACAAGGGTTCGGGAGAGTTGTGATGACAAATGTATTGAGCATTGGATGACCATGGTCAGGAGCATTGTGATCAAAAGACCATGGATAATTGTGATGACGAGCGTCATAGGGCATTGTGATGACAAGTGTTATGGAACACTGTGATCACAAGGGTTTGGAGCATTGTGATGACAGAGGTCATGGAGCCTTTTGATTTCAATTAGCGTGGAGCATTGTGATGACAAGGGCATGAAGCAATGGGATCCCAAGTTTTATGGAGGATTGGGATGACAATGGTAAGGGAAGATTGTGAAGACAAGCGCATGGAGCATTGTGATGACAAAGTCATGTAGCATTTTGCTGACAAAGGCATGGATCATTGTGGGCAATATATTCATGGAGTAATGTGATGACAGGTGTCATGGGGCATTGTGGTGATAAGGGAATGGAGCACTGTGATGACAAGGTTCTGGAGCATTGTTATGAGAAGATCATTGAGCCTTGTGATGACAAATCTCATGGAGCATTCTGATGATAATGGACATGGAACACTGTGATTACAAGGTTCTTGGAGTATTGTGATGACAAGGGCATGGAGCATTGTGATGAGAAGGCCATGGAGCTTTCTGATGACATGCATCATGGACTTTGTGATGACAAGGGCATGGAGCATTGTGATGAAAAAGGCATGGAGCCTTGTCATGACAGGCTTCAAGGAGCATACTGATGTCAAGTGTCAGGGAGCATTGTGATGACAAGTGTATTGAGCATTGTGATGACAAAGGTCATGGAGCATTGTGATGAGAAGACCATGGATAATTGTGATGACGAGCGTCATGGGCGTTGTGATGACAAGTGTTATGGAACATTGTGATCACAAGCGTTTGGAGCATTCTGATGAGAGAGGTCATGGAGCATTTTGATTTCATTGTGATGACAATAGCAAGAAGCATTATGATGATGTTCATGGTG
Organism: Mesoplodon densirostris; assembly: GCF_025265405.1. Taxonomy (NCBI): domain Eukaryota; kingdom Metazoa; phylum Chordata; class Mammalia; order Artiodactyla; family Ziphiidae; genus Mesoplodon; species Mesoplodon densirostris. Next base: position 8,666,887 of record NC_082682.1, read on the forward strand.
CATTGTGATGACAGGGTCCATGGAGTATTGAGATGAAAAGGGGCATGGAGCATTGTGATTACAGGGGTCTTGGAGCATGGTGATGACATGGGCATGGAGCATTGTGATGAGAAGGCCATGGAGGATTCTGATGACATGCGTCAGGGAGCTTTGTGATGACAAGGGCATGGAGCATTGTGATGACAAGGGAATGGAGCATTGTGATGACAAGGGCCATTGAGAATTTTGATGACAAGGTCGTGAAGCACTGTGATGACAAGTGCATGGAGCTTGCTCTGACAAGGCTCATGGAGCATTGTGATAACAAGTGAATGGAGAATTGTGCTGACATGTGCATGTAACATGATGTGAAGTGTCATGGACCATTGTGATGACAAGGACGTTGAGATTTGTTATGACAATGGACATGGAGCATTGAGATGATCAGGGCATGGAACATTGTGATACATGGGTCATGGAGGAATGTAATGACAAGGGCATAGAGCATTGTGATGAGAAGGGCATGGAACATTGTGATGACAAGCGTCATGGAGCTTTGTGATGACAGGGGCATGGAGCAATGTGATGAGAGGGTTCATGGAGCAGTGTGATGACAGTGGCATGGAGCACTGTGGTGCAAAGGGTCATGGAGATTTGTGATGACAAAAGTCATGAAGCATATTGAGGTCAAGGGCATGGTACATTGTGATGATAAGGGCAGGGAGCATTATGATGACAAGGTCATGTAGCATTTTGATGACAAAGGCATGGAGCATCGTGATGACAAGTGTCATGGAGCACTGTGATGACAGGCGTCACGGTTCATTGTGATTACAGGTTTCATGGAGCATTGGGATGAAAATGGTCATGGAGAATTTTGATGAGAAGCCTCCCGGATCATTGTTTTGTCAGGGGTCATGGAGGGTTGAGATGACAGTACTCATGCAGCATTGTGGGGACAGGGGTCATGGAGCATTGTGAAGATAAGGGGCATGGAGCTTTGTGATTACAGGTGTCTTGGAGCATTGTGAAGACAAGGGCATGGATCATTGTGATGACAATGTCATGGAGTATTGTGAAGGCAGGTGTCAAGGAGCATTGTGATGACGTATGTCAGGGTCCATTGTGATGACAATGGCATGGAGCATTATGATGACAAGGACATGGAGCATTGTGATGCCAAGGGCCATTGAGAATTTTGAAGACAATGTCGTGAAGCACTGTGATGACAAGCGCATGGAGCTTGCTATGAAAAGGGTCATTGAGCATTGCGATGACAAGTGCATGGAGAATTGTGATGACACGATCATGTAACATTATGATGAGAAGTGTCATGGAACATAGTGATGACAGGGACGAGGAGAATTGTGATGACAATGCACATGGAGCATTGGGATGACCAGGGCATGGAGTATTGTGATGGCAAGACCGTGGAGCATTGCGATGAGAAGGCCATGGATAATTGTGATGACGAGTGTCTTGGAGCACTGTAATGACAAGGGGCATGTAGCATTGTGATGACTAGTGTAATGGAGCATTCTGATCACCATCTTGTGGAGTATTGTGATGACAATGGCATGGAGCATTGTGATGAAAAGGGCATGGAGCATTGTGATGAAAACGGCATGGAGCCTTTTCATGACAGGTTTCAATGAGCATTCTGACGACAAGTGTCAGGGAGCATTGTGATGACAAAATTCATGAAGCATTGTGATGACAATGGCATGGAGCATTGTGATGAAAAGTGCTATGGAGCATTGTGATCACAAGTGTTGGTAGCATTGTGATGACAGAGGTCATGGAGCACAGTGATTTCAAGGACCATGGAGCATTGTGATGACAAGTGTATGGGGCAATGTGATCCCAAGTTTCATGGAGGATTGTGATGACAAGCGCATGGAGCATTGTGATGGCAAGTTCATGTAGGATTTTCCTGACAAAGGCATGGAGCATGGTGATTACAGTGGTCATTGAGCATTGGGATAACAAGGGTATGGAGCATTGGGCTTAAAATATTCATGGAGTATTGTGATGACAGGTTTCATGGAGCATATTGATGAAAAGGGAAAGGAGCATTGTGATGACAAGATCCTGGAGCATTATGATAAGTAGACCAGGAGCCTGGTGATGACAAGTCTCATGGAGCATTCTGATGAAAAGGGGCATGGAGCCTTGTGATTAGAGGGCTCTTGGAGCATTGTGATGACAAAGGCATGGAGCATTGTGATGAGAAGTCCATGGAGCATTCTGATGACATGTGTCATGGAGTTTTGTGATGACAGGGGCATGGAGCATAGTGATTACAGGGTTCTTGGAGCCTTGTGATGAAAAGGGCATGGATCATTGTGATGAAAAAGGCATGGAGCCATGTCATGACTGTGTTCAAGGAGCATAGTGACGACAAGGGTCAGGGAGCGTTGTGATGACAACTGTATTGAGCATTGGATGACAAAGTTCAGGGAACATTGTGATCAAAAGACCATGGATAATTGTGATGACGAGCGTCATAGGGCATTGTGATGACAAGTGTTATGGAACATTGTGATCAGAAGGGTTTGGAGCATTGTGATGACAGTGGTTATGGAGCCTTTTGATATCAAGTGGCGTGGAGCATCGTGATGACAAGGGCATGAATCAATGTGATCCCAAGTTTTATGGAGGATTGGGATGACAATGGTAAGGGAAGATTGTGAAGACAAGCGCATGGAGCATTGTGATGACAAAGTCATGTAGCATTTTGCTGACAAAGGCATGGATCATTGTGGGCAAAATATTCATGGAGTAATGTGATGACAGGTGTCATGGGGCGTTGTGGTGATAAGGGAATGGAGCACTGTGATGACAAGGTTCTGGAGCATTGTTATGAGAAGACCATTGAGCCTTGTGATGACAAATCTCATGGAGCATTCTGATGATAATGGACATGGAACACTGTGCTTACAAGGGTCTTGGAGTATTGTGATGACAAGGGCATGGAGCATTGTGATGAGAAGGCCCTGGAGCTTTCTGATGACATGCATCGTGGACTTTGTGATGACAAGGGCATGGAGCATTGTGAGTGCAGTGTGCTTGGAGCGTTGTGATGAAAAGGGCATGGATCATTGTGATGAAAAAGGCATGGAGCCTTGTCATGACAGGCTTCAAGGAGCATACTGATGTCAAGTGTCAGGGAGCATTGTGATGAGAAGTGTATTGAGCATTGTGATGACAAAGGTCATGGAGCATTGTGATGAGAAGACCATGGGTAAATGTGATGAGGAGCGTTATTGGGCGTTGTGATGACAAATGTTATGGAACATTGTGATCAGAAGCGTTTGGAGCATTCTGATGAGAGAGGTCATGGAGCATTTTGATTTCATTGTGATGACAATAGCAAGAAGCATTATGATGATGTTCATGGTGCATTGTGATGAAAGGGTGCATGGAGTATTGAGATGAAAAGGGGCATGGAGCATTGTGATGACAGGGGTCTTGGAGCATGGTGATGACATGGGCATGGATCATTGTGATGAGAAGGCCATGGAGGATTCTGATGACATGCGTCATGGAGCTTTGTGATGACAAGGGCATGGAGAATTGTGATGACATGGGAATGGGGCATTGTGATAACAAGGGCCTTTGAGAATTTTGATGACAAGGTCGTGAAGCACTGTGATGACAAGTGCATGGAGCATGCTATGACAAGGGTCATGGAGCATTGCGATGACAAGTGAATGGAGAATTGTGCTGACATATGCATGTAACATTATGATGTGAAGTGTCCTGGACCATTGTGATGACAAGGACGTTGAGAATTGTTATGACAATGGACATGGAGCATTGGGATGATCAGGGCATGGAGCTTTGTGATGGCAAGACCGTGGAGCATTGTGATGCGAAGACCTTGGATAATTGTGATGACGAGTGTCTTGGATTACTGTAATGACAAGGGGCATGGAGCATTGTGAGGACAGGGGTCATTTAGCATTGTGATGACAAGTGTCATGGAGCATTCTGATGACCATCTTGTGGAGTATTGTGATGACAATGGCATGGAGCATTGTGATGGAAAGGGCATGGAGCATTGTGAAGAGAAGTCCACAGATAATGGTGAAGAGGAGCGTCATGGGGCGGTGTGATGACAAGTGTCATGGAACATTGTGATCACAAGTGTTTGAAGCATTGTGATGCCAGAGGTCATGGTGCATTTTGATTTCATTGTGATGAAAATAGCATGAAGCATTATGATGATGGGGATGGTGCACTGTGATGCCAGGGGTCATGGAGGATTGTGATGACGGGGGTCTAGGAGCATCGTGATGACAAGAGCATGGAGCATTGTGCTGAGAGGACGAAGGAGCATTCTGACGACATGTGTCATGGAGCTTTGTGATGACAAGGGCATGGGGCATTGTAATTGCAGGCGTCTTGGAGCATTGAGATGACAAGTGTCACGGAGCCTTGTGATGACAAGGCCTTGGAAGTTTGTGATGACCGAGGTCATGGATCATTGTTATGACAGGGGTAATGGAGCATTGTGATAACAAGGGCATAGAGCATTGGTCTGAGAAGTTTCATGGATTATTGTGATGAGAGTGTGCATGCAGCATTGTGATGACAAGGGCATGGAACATTGTGATACATGGGTCATGGAGCAATGTAATGACAAGGGCATGGAGCATTGTGATGAGAAGGGCATGGAACATTGTGATGACAAGCGTCATGGAGCTTTGTGATGACAGGGGCATGGAGCAATGTGATGAGAGGGTTCATGGAGCAGTGTGATGACAGTGGCATGGAGCACTGTGGTGCCAAGGATCATGGAGATTTGTGATGACAAAGGTCATGAAGCATATTGAGGTCAAGGGCATGGTACATTGTTATGAGAAGGGCAGGGAGCATTATGATGACAAAGTCATGTAGCATTTTGATGACAAAGGCATGGAGCATCGTGATGACAAGTGTCATGGAGCACTGTGATGACAGGCGTCACGGTTCATTGTGATTACAGGTTTCATGGAGCATTGGGATGACAATGGTCATGGAGAATTTTGATGAGAAGCGTCCTGGATCATTGTTTTGTCAGGGGTCATGGAGGGTTGAGATGACAGTACTCATGCAGCATTGTGAGGACAGGGGTCATGGAGCATTGTGAAGATAAGGGGCATGGAGCTTTGTGATTACAGGGGTCTTGGAGCATTGTGAAGACAAGGGCATGGATCATTGTGATGAGAATGTCATGGAATATTGTGAAGGCAGGTGTCAAGGAGCATTGTGATGCCGTATGTCAGGGTCCATTGTGATGACAATGGCATGGAGCATTGTGATGACAAGGACATGGAGCATTGTGATGCCAAGGGCCATTGAGAATTTTGAAGACAATGTCGTGAAGCACTGTGATGACAAGCGCATGGAGCTTGCTATGAAAAGGGTCATTGAGCATTGCGATGACAAGTGCATGGAGAATTGTGATGACACGATCATGTAACATTATGATGAGAAGTGTCATGGAACATAGTGATGACAGGGACGAGGAGAATTGTGATGACAATACACATGGAGCATTGGGATGACCAGGACATGGAGCATTGTGCTGGCAAGACCGTGGAGCACTGCGATGAGAAGACCATGGATAATTGTGATGACGAGTGTCTTGGAGCACTGTAATGACAAGGGGCATGTAACATTGCGATGACAAGTGTAATGGAGCATTCTGATCACCATCTTGTGGAGTATTGTGATGACAATGTCATGGAGCATTGTGATGAAAAGGGCATGGAGCATTGTGATGAAAACGGCATGGAGCCTTTTCATGACAGGTTTCAATGAGCATTCTGACGACAAGTGTCAGGGAGCATTGTGATGACAAGTTTATTGAGCATTGTGATGCCAAAGGTCATGAAGCATTGTGGTGACAATGGCATGGAGCATTGTGATGAAAAGTGCTATGGAGCATTGTGATCACAAGTGTTGGTAGCATTGTGATGACAGAGGTCATGGAGCACAGTGATTTCAAGGACCATGGAGCATTGTGATGACAAGTGTATGGGGCAATGTGATCCCAAGTTTCATGGAGGATTGTGATGACAAGCGCATGGAGCATTGTGATGGCAAGTTCATGTAGGATTTCCTGACAAAGGCATGGAGCATGGTGATTACAGTGGTCATTGAGCATTGGGATAACAAGGGTATGGAGCATTGGGCTTAAAATATTCATGGAGTATTGTGATGACAGGTTTCATGGAGCATATTGATGAAAAGGGAAAGGAGCATTGTGATGACAAGATCCTGGAGCATTATGACGATTAGACCAGGAGCCTGGTGATGACAAGTCTCATGGAGCATTCTGATGAAAAGGGGCATGGAGCATTGTGATTACAGGGCTCTTGGAGCATTGTGATGACAAAGGCATGGAGCATTGTGATGAGAAGTCCATGGAGCATTCTGATGACATGTGTCATGGAGTTTTGTGATGACAGGGGCATGGAGCATTGTGATTACAGGGTTCTTGGAGCCTTGTGATGAAAAGGGCATGGATCATTGTGATGAAAAAGGCATGGAGCCATGTCATGACTGGGTTCAAGGAGCATAGTGATGACAAGGGTTCAGGAGCGTTGTGATGACAACTGTATTGAGCATTGGATGACAAAGGTCAGGAGCACTGTGATGATAAAACCATGGATAATTGTGATGACGAGCGTCATAGGGCATTGTGATGACAAGTGTTATGGAACACTGTGATCACAAGGGTTTGGAGCATTGTGATGACAGAGGTCATGGAGCCTTTTGATTTCAAGAAGCGTGGAGCATTGTGATGACAAGGGCATGAAGCAATGGGATCCCAAGTTTTATGGAGGATTGGGATGACAATGGTAAGGGAAGATTGTGAAGACAAGCGCATGGAGCATTGTGATGACAAAGTCATGTAGCATTTTGCTGACAAAGGCATGGAGCATTGTGGGCAAAATATTCATGGAGTAATGTGATGACAGGTGTCATGGGGCATTGTGGTGATAAGGGAATGGAGCACTGTGATGACAAGGTTCTGGAGCATTGTTATGAGAAGACCATTGAGCCTTGTGATGACAAATCTCATGGAGCATTCTGATGATAATGGACATGGAACACTGTGATTACAAGGTTCTTGGAGTATTGTGATGACAAGGGCATGGAACATTGTGATGAGAAGGCCATGGAGCTTTCTGATGACATGCATCATGGACTTTGTGATGACAAGGGCATGGAGCATTGTGATGAAAAAGACATGGAGCCTTGTCATGACAGGCTTCAAGGAGCATACTGATGTCAAGTGTCAGGGAGCATTGTGATGACAAGTGTATTGAGCATTGTGATGACAAAGGTCATGGAGCATTGTGATGAGAAGACCATGGATAATTGTGATGACGAGCGTCATTGGGCGTTGTGATGACAAGTGTTATGGAACATTGTGATCACAAGCGTTTGGAGCATTCTGATGAGTGAGGTCATGGAGCAATTTGATTTCATTGTGATGACAATAGCATGAAGCATTATGATGATGGGGATGGTGCACTGTGATGCCAGGGGTCATGGAGGATTGTGATGACGGGGGTCTAGGAGCATCGAGATGACAAGAACATGGAGCATTGTGCTGAGAGGGCCAAGGAGCATTCTGACGACATGTGTCATGGAGCTTTGTGATGACAAGGGCATGGGGCATTGTAATTGCAGGCCTCTTGGAGCATTGAGATGACAAGTGTCACGGAGCCTTGTGATGACAAGGCCTTGGAAGTTAGTGATGACCGAGGTCATGGAGCATTGTTATGACAGGAGTAATGGAGCATTGTGATAACAAGGGCATAGAGCATTGGTCTGAAAAGTTTCATGGATTATTGTGATGAGAGTGTGCATGCAGCATTGTGATGACAAGGGCATGGAACATTGTGATACATGGGTCATGGAGGAATGTAATGACAAGGGCATGGAGCATTGTGATGAGAAGGGCATGGAACATTGTGATACATGGGTCATGGAGGAATGTAATGACAAGGGCATGGAACATTGTGATGAGAAGGGCATGGAACATTGTGATGACAAGCGTCATGGAGCTTTGTGATGACAGGGCCATGGAGCAATGTGATGAGAGGGTTCATGGAGCAGTGTGATGACAGTGGCATGGAGCACTGTGGTGCCAAGGATCATGGAGATTTGTGATGACAAAGGTCATGAAGCATATTGAGGTCAAGGGCATGGTACATTGTGATGAGAAGGGCAGGGAGCATTATGATGATAAGGTCATGTAGCATTTTGCTGACAAAGGCATGGAGCATCGTGATGACAAGTGTCATGGAGCACTGTGATGACAGGCGTCACGGTTCATTGTGATTACAGGTTTCATGGAGCATTGGGATGAAAATGGTCATGGAGAATTTTGATGAGCAGCCTCCCGGATCATTGTTTTGTCAGGAGTCATGGAGGGTTGAGATGACAGTACTCATGCAGCATTGTGAGGACAGGGGTCATGGAGCATTGTGAAGATAAGGGGCATGGAGCTTTGTGATTACAGGGGTCTTGGAGCATTGTGAAGACAAGGGCATGGATCATTGTGATGACAATGTCATGGAGTATTGTGAAGGCAGGTGTCAAGGAGCATTGTGATGACGTATGTCAGGGTCCATTGTGATGACAATGGCATGGAGCATTATGATGAGAAGGACAGGGAGCATTGTGATGCCAAGGGCCATTGAGAATTTTGAAGACAATGTCGTGAAGCACTGTGATGACAAGCGCATGGAGCTTGCTATGAAAAGGGTCATTGAGCATTGCGATGACAAGTGCATGGAGAATTGTGATGACACGATCATGTAACATTATGATGAGAAGTGTCTTGGAACATAGTGATGACAGGGACGAGGAGAATTGTGATGACAATGCACATGGAGCATTGGGATGACCAGGGCATGGAGCATTGTGATGGCAAGACCGTGGAGCATTGCGATGAGAAGACCATGGATAATTGTGATGACGAATGTCTAGGAGCACTGTAATGACAAGGGGCATGTAGCATTGTGATGACAAGTGTAATGGAGCATTCTGATCACCATCTTGTGGAGTATTGTGATGACAATGGCATGGAGCATTGTGATGAAAAGGGCATGGAGCATTGTGATGAAAACGGCATGGAGCCTTTTCATGACAGGTTTCAATGAGCATTCTGACGACAAGTGTCAGTGAGCATTGTGATGACAAGTTTATTGAGCATTGAGATGACAAAGGTCATGAAGCATTGTGATGACAATGGCATGGAGCATTGTGATGAGAAGTCCATGGAGCATTCTAATGACATGCGTCATGGAGTTTTGTGATGACAGGGGCATGGAGCATTGTGATTACAGGGTTCTTGGAGCCTTGTGATGAAAAGGGCATGGATCATTGTGATGAAAAAGGCATGGAGCCATGTCATGACTGCGTTCAAGGAGCATAGTGATGACAAGGGTTCGGGAGAGTTGTGATGACAAATGTATTGAGCATTGGATGACCATGGTCAGGAGCATTGTGATCAAAAGACCATGGATAATTGTGATGACGAGCGTCATAGGGCATTGTGATGACAAGTGTTATGGAACACTGTGATCACAAGGGTTTGGAGCATTGTGATGACAGAGGTCATGGAGCCTTTTGATTTCAATTAGCGTGGAGCATTGTGATGACAAGGGCATGAAGCAATGGGATCCCAAGTTTTATGGAGGATTGGGATGACAATGGTAAGGGAAGATTGTGAAGACAAGCGCATGGAGCATTGTGATGACAAAGTCATGTAGCATTTTGCTGACAAAGGCATGGATCATTGTGGGCAATATATTCATGGAGTAATGTGATGACAGGTGTCATGGGGCATTGTGGTGATAAGGGAATGGAGCACTGTGATGACAAGGTTCTGGAGCATTGTTATGAGAAGATCATTGAGCCTTGTGATGACAAATCTCATGGAGCATTCTGATGATAATGGACATGGAACACTGTGATTACAAGGTTCTTGGAGTATTGTGATGACAAGGGCATGGAGCATTGTGATGAGAAGGCCATGGAGCTTTCTGATGACATGCATCATGGACTTTGTGATGACAAGGGCATGGAGCATTGTGATGAAAAAGGCATGGAGCCTTGTCATGACAGGCTTCAAGGAGCATACTGATGTCAAGTGTCAGGGAGCATTGTGATGACAAGTGTATTGAGCATTGTGATGACAAAGGTCATGGAGCATTGTGATGAGAAGACCATGGATAATTGTGATAACGAGCGTCATGGGCGTTGTGATGACAAGTGTTATGGAACATTGTGATCACAAGCGTTTGGAGCATTCTGATGAGAGAGGTCATGGAGCATTTTGATTTCATTGTGATGACAATAGCAAGAAGCATTATGATGATGTTCATGGTGCATTGTGATGAAAGGGTCCATGGAGTATTGAGATGAAAAGGGGCATGGAGCATTGTGATTACAGGGGTCTTGGAGCATGGTGATGACATGGGCATGGAGCATTGTGATGAGAAGGCCATGGAGGATTCTGATGACATGCGTCAGGGAGCTTTGTGATGACAAGGGCATGGAGCATTGTGATGACAAGGGAATGGAGCATTGTGATGACAAGGGCCATTGAGAATTTTGATGACAAGGTCGTGAAGCACTGTGATGACAAGTGCATGGAGCTTGCTCTGACAAGGCTCATGGAGCATTGTGATAACAAGTGAATGGAGAATTGTGCTGACATGTGCATGTAACATGATGTGAAGTGTCATGGACCATTGTGATGACAAGGACGTTGAGAATTGTTATGACAATGGACATGGAGCATTGAGATGATCAGGGCATGGAACATTGTGATACATGGGTCATGGAGGAATGTAATGACAAGGGCATAGAGCATTGTGATGAGAAGGGCATGGAACATTGTGATGACAAGCGTCATGGAGCTTTGTGATGACAGGGGCATGGAGCAATGTGATGAGAGGGTTCATGGAGCAGTGTGATGACAGTGGCATGGAGCACTGTGGTGCAAAGGGTCATGGAGATTTGTGATGACAAAAGTCATGAAGCATATTGAGGTCAAGGGCATGGTACATTGTGATGATAAGGGCAGGGAGCATTATGATGACAAGGTCATGTAGCATTTTGATGACAAAGGCATGGAGCATCGTGATGACAAGTGTCATGGAGCACTGTGATGACAGGCGTCACGGTTCATTGTGATTACAGGTTTCATGGAGCATTGGGATGAAAATGGTCATGGAGAATTTTGATGAGAAGCCTCCCGGATCATTGTTTTGTCAGGGGTCATGGAGGGTTGAGATGACAGTACTCATGCAGCATTGTGGGGACAGGGGTCATGGAGCATTGTGAAGATAAGGGGCATGGAGCTTTGTGATTACAGGTGTCTTGGAGCATTGTGAAGACAAGGGCATGGATCATTGTGATGACAATGTCATGGAGTATTGTGAAGGCAGGTGTCAAGGAGCATTGTGATGACGTATGTCAGGGTCCATTGTGATGACAATGGCATGGAGCATTATGATCACAAGGACAGGGAGCATTGTGATGCCAAGGGCCATTGAGAATTTTGAAGACAATGTCGTGAAGCACTGTGATGACAAGCGCATGGAGCTTGCTATGAAAAGGGTCATTGAGCATTGCGATGACAAGTGCATGGAGAATTTTGATGACACGATCATGTAACATTATGATGAGAAGTGTCATGGAACATAGTGATGAGAGGGACGAGGAGAATTGTGATGACAATGCACATGGAGCATTGGGATGACCAGGGCATGGAGCATTGTGATGGCAAGACCGTGGAGCATTGCGATGAGAAGACCATGGATAATTGTGATGACGAATGTCTAGGAGCACTGTAATGACAAGGGGCATGTAGCATTGTGATGACAAGTGTAATGGAGCATTCTGATCACCATCTTGTGGAGTATTGTGATGACAATGGCATGGAGCATTGTGATGAAAAGGGCATGGATCATTGTGATGAAAAAGGCATGGAGCCATGTCATGACTGCGTTCAAGGAGCATAGTGATGACAAGGGTTCGGGAGAGTTGTGATGACAAATGTATTGAGCATTGGATGACCATGGTCAGGAGCATTGTGATCAAAAGACCATGGATAATTGTGATGACGAGCGTCATAGGGCATTGTGATGACAAGTGTTATGGAACACTGTGATCACAAGGGTTTGGAGCATTGTGATGACAGAGGTCATGGAGCCTTTTGATTTCAATTAGCGTGGAGCATTGTGATGACAAGGGCATGAAGCAATGGGATCCCAAGTTTTATGGAGGATTGGGATGACAATGGTAAGGGAAGATTGTGAAGACAAGCGCATGGAGCATTGTGATGACAAAGTCATGTAGCATTTTGCTGACAAAGGCATGGATCATTGTGGGCAATATATTCATGGAGTAATGTGATGACAGGTGTCATGGGGCATTGTGGTGATAAGGGAATGGAGCACTGTGATGACAAGGTTCTGGAGCATTGTTATGAGAAGATCATTGAGCCTTGTGATGACAAATCTCATGGAGCATTCTGATGATAATGGACATGGAACACTGTGATTACAAGGTTCTTGGAGTATTGTGATGACAAGGGCATGGAGCATTGTGATGAGAAGGCCATGGAGCTTTCTGATGACATGCATCATGGACTTTGTGATGACAAGGGCATGGAGCATTGTGATGAAAAAGGCATGGAGCCTTGTCATGACAGGCTTCAAGGTGCATACTGATGTCAAGTGTCAGGGAGCATTGTGATGACAAGTGTATTGAGCATTGTGATGACAAAGGTCATGGAGCATTGTGATGAGAAGACCATGGATAATTGTGATGACGAGCGTCATGGGCGTTGTGATGACAAGTGTGATGGAACATTGTGATCACAAGCGTTTGGAGCATTCTGATGAGAGAGGTCATGGAGCATTTTGATTTCATTGTGATGACAATAGCAAGAAGCATTATGATGATGTTCATGGTGCATTGTGATGACAGGGTCCATGGAGTATTGAGATGAAAAGGGGCATGGAGCATTGTGATTACAGGGGTCTTGGAGCATGGTGATGACATGGGCATGGAGCATTGTGATGAGAAGGCCATGGAGGATTCTGATGACATGCGTCAGGGAGCTTTGTGATGACAAGGGCATGGAGCATTGTGATGACAAGGGAATGGAGCATTGTGATGACAAGGGCCATTGAGAATTTTGATGACAAGGTCGTGAAGCACTGTGATGACAAGTGCATGGAGCTTGCTCTGACAAGGCTCATGGAGCATTGTGATAACAAGTGAATGGAGAATTGTGCTGACATGTGCATGTAACATGATGTGAAGTGTCATGGACCATTGTGATGACAAGGACGTTGAGAATTGTTATGACAATGGACATGGAGCATTGAGATGATCAGGGCATGGAACATTGTGATACATGGGTCATGGAGGAATGTAATGACAAGGGCATAGAGCATTGTGATGAGAAGGGCATGGAACATTGTGATGACAAGCGTCATGGAGCTTTGTGATGACAGGGGCATGGAGCAATGTGATGAGAGGGTTCATGGAGCAGTGTGATGACAGTGGCATGGAGCACTGTGGTGCAAAGGGTCATGGAGATTTGTGATGACAAAAGTCATGAAGCATATTGAGGTCAAGGGCATGGTACATTGTGATGATAAGGGCAGGGAGCATTATGATGACAAGGTCATGTAGCATTTTGATGACAAAGGCATGGAGCATCGTGATGACAAGTGTCATGGAGCACTGTGATGACAGGCGTCACGGTTCATTGTGATTACAGGTTTCATGGAGCATTGGGATGAAAATGGTCATGGAGAATTTTGATGAGAAGCCTCCCGGATCATTGTTTTGTCAGGGGTCATGGAGGGTTGAGATGACAGTACTCATGCAGCATTGTGGGGACAGGGGTCATGGAGCATTGTGAAGATAAGGGGCATGGAGCTTTGTGATTACAGGGGTCTTGGAGCATTGTGAAGACAAGGGCATGGATCATTGTGATGACAATGTCATGGAGTATTGTGAAGGCAGGTGTCAAGGAGCATTGTGATGACGTATGTCAGGGTCCATTGTGATGACAATGGCATGGAGCATTATGATGACAAGGACAGGGAGCATTGTGATGCCAAGGGCCATTGAGAATTTTGAAGACAATGTCGTGAAGCACTGTGATGACAAGCGCATGGAGCTTGCTATGAAAAGGGTCATTGAGCATTGCGATGACAAGTGCATGGAGAATTGTGATGACACGATCATGTAACATTATGATGAGAAGTGTCTTGGAACATAGTGATGACAGGGACGAGGAGAATTGTGATGACAATGCACATGGAGCATTGGGATGACCAGGGCATGGAGTATTGTGATGGCAAGACCGTGGAGCATTGCGATGAGAAGACCATGGATAATTGTGATGACGAGTGTCTTGGAGCACTGTAATGACAAGGGGCATGTAGCATTGTGATGACTAGTGTAATGGAGCATTCTGATCACCATCTTGTGGAGTATTGTGATGACAATGGCATGGAGCATTGTGATGAAAAGGGCATGGAGCATTGTGATGAAAATGGCATGGAGCCTTTTCATGACAGGTTTCAATGAGCATTCTGACGACAAGTGTCAGGGAGCATTGTGATGACAAAATTCATGAAGCATTGTGATGACAATGGCATGGAGCATTGTGATGAAAAGTGCTATGGAGCATTGTGATCACAAGTGTTGGTAGCATTGTGATGACAGAGGTCATGGAGCACAGTGATTTCAAGGACCATGGAGCATTGTGATGACAAGTGTATGGGACAATGTGATCCCAAGTTTCATGGAGGATTGTGATGACAAGCGCATGGAGCATTGTGATGGCAAGTTCATGTAGTATTTCCTGACAAAGGCATGGAGCATGGTGATTACAGTGGTCATTGAGCATTGGGATAACAAGGGTATGGAGCATTGGGCTTAAAATATTCATGGAGTATTGTGATGACAGGTTTCATGGAGCATATTGATGAAAAGGGAAAGGAGCATTGTGATGACAAGATCCTGGAGCATTATGATAAGTAGACCAGGAGCCTGGTGATGACAAGTCTCATGGAGCATTCTGATGAAAAGGGGCATGGAGCCTTGTGATTAGAGGGCTCTTGGAGCATTGTGATGACAAAGGCATGGAGCATTGTGATGAGAAGTCCATGGAGCATTCTGATGACATGTGTCATGGAGTTTTGTGATGACAGGGGCATGGAGCATAGTGATTACAGGGTTCTTGGAGCCTTGTGATGAAAAGGGCATGGATCATTGTGATGAAAAAGGCATGGAGCCATGTCATGACTGTGTTCAAGGAGCATAGTGACGACAAGGGTCAGGGAGCGTTGTGATGACAACTGTATTGAGCATTGGATGACAAAGTTCAGGGAGCATTGTGATCAAAAGACCATGGATAATTGTGATGACGAGCGTCATAGGGCATTGTGATGACAAGTGTTATGGAACATTGTGATCAGAAGGGTTTGGAGCATTGTGATGACAGTGGTTATGGAGCCTTTTGATATCAAGAGGCGTGGAGCATCGTGATGACAAGGGCATGAATCAATGTGATCCCAAGTTTTATGGAGGATTGGGATGACAATGGTAAGGGAAGATTGTGAAGACAAGCGCATGGAGCATTGTGATGACAAAGTCATGTAGCATTTTGCTGACAAAGGCATGGATCATTGTGGGCAAAATATTCATGGAGTAATGTGATGACAGGTGTCATGGGGCGTTGTGGTGATAAGGGAATGGAGCACTGTGATGACAAGGTTCTGGAGCATTGTTATGAGAAGACCATTGAGCCTTGTGATGACAAATCTCATGGAGCATTCTGATGATAATGGACATGGAACACTGTGCTTACAAGGGTCTTGGAGTATTGTGATGACAAGGGCATGGAGCATTGTGATGAGAAGGCCCTGGAGCTTTCTGATGACATGCATCGTGGACTTTGTGATGACAAGGGCATGGAGCATTGTGAGTGCAGTGTGCTTGGAGCGTTGTGATGAAAAGGGCATGGATCATTGTGATGAAAAAGGCATGGAGCCTTGTCATGACAGGCTTCAAGGAGCATACTGATGTCAAGTGTCAGGGAGCATTGTGATGAGAAGTGTATTGAGCATTGTGATGACAAAGGTCATGGAGCATTGTGATGAGAAGACCATGGGTAAATGTGATGAGGAGCGTTATTGGGCGTTGTGATGACAAATGTTATGGAACATTGTGATCAGAAGCGTTTGGAGCATTCTGATGAGAGAGGTCATGGAGCATTTTGATTTCATTGTGATGACAATAGCAAGAAGCATTATGATGATGTTCATGGTGCATTGTGATGAAAGGGTGCATGGAGTATTGAGATGAAAAGGGGCATGGAGCATTGTGATGACAGGGGTCTTGGAGCATGGTGATGACATGGGCATGGATCATTGTGATGAGAAGGCCATGGAGGATTCTGATGACATGCGTCAGGGAGTTTTGTGATGACAAGGGCATGGAGAATTGTGATGACATGGGAATGGGGCATTGTGATAACAAGGGCCTTTGAGAATTTTGATGACAAGGTCGTGAAGCACTGTGATGACAAGTGCATGGAGCATGCTATGACAAGGGTCATGGAGCATTGCGATGACAAGTGAATGGAGAATTGTGCTGACATATGCATGTAACATTATGATGTGAAGTGTCCTGGACCATTGTGATGACAAGGACGTTGAGAATTGTTATGACAATGGACATGGAGCATTGGGATGATCAGGGCATGGAGCTTTGTGATGGCAAGACCGTGGAGCATTGTGATGCGAAGACCTTGGATAATTGTGATGACGAGTGTCTTGGATTACTGTAATGACAAGGGGCATGGAGCATTGTGAGGACAGGGGTCATTTAGCATTGTGATGACAAGTGTCATGGAGCATTCTGATGACCATCTTGTGGAGTATTGTGATGACAATGGCATGGAGCATTGTGATGGAAAGGGCATGGAGCATTGTGAAGAGAAGTCCACAGATAATGGTGAAGAGGAGCGTCATGGGGCGGTGTGATGACAAGTGTCATGGAACATTGTGATCACAAGTGTTTGAAGCATTGTGATGCCAGAGGTCATGGTGCATTTTGATTTCATTGTGATGAAAATAGCATGAAGCATTATGATGATGGGGATGGTGCACTGTGATGCCAGGGGTCATGGAGGATTGTGATGACGGGGGTCTAGGAGCATCGTGATGACAAGAGCATGGAGCATTGTGCTGAGAGGACCAAGGAGCATTCTGACGACATGTGTCATGGAGCTTTGTGATGACAAGGGCATGGGGCATTGTAATTGCAGGCGTCTTGGAGCATTGAGATGACAAGTGTCACGGAGCCTTGTGATGACAAGGCCTTGGAAGTTTGTGATGACCGAGGTCATGGATCATTGTTATGACAGGGGTAATGGAGCATAGTGATAACAAGGGCATAGAGCATTGGTCTGAGAAGTTTCATGGATTATTGTGATGAGAGTGTGCATGCAGCATTGTGATGACAAGGGCATGGAACATTGTGATACATGGGTCATGGAGGAATGTAATGACAAGGGCATGGAGCATTGTGATGAGAAGGGCATGGAACATTGTGATGACAAGCGTCATGGAGCTTTGTGATGACAGGGGCATGGAGCAATGTGATGAGAGGGTTCATGGAGCAGTGTGATGACAGTGGCATGGAGCACTGTGGTGCCAAGGATCATGGAGATTTGTGATGACAAAGGTCATGAAGCATATTGAGGTCAAGGGCATGGTACATTGTTATGAGAAGGGCAGGGAGCATTATGATGACAAAGTCATGTAGCATTTTGATGACAAAGGCATGGAGCATCGTGATGACAAGTGTCATGGAGCACTGTGATGACAGGCGTCACGGTTCATTGTGATTACAGGTTTCATGGAGCATTGGGATGACAATGGTCATGGAGAATTTTGATGAGAAGCGTCCTGGATCATTGTTTTGTCAGGGGTCATGGAGGGTTGAGATGACAGTACTCATGCAGCATTGTGAGGACAGGGGTCATGGAGCATTGTGAAGATAAGGGGCATGGAGCTTTGTGATTACAGGTGTCTTGGAGCATTGTGAAGACAAGGGCATGGATCATTGTGATGAGAATGTCATGGAGTATTGTGAAGGCAGGTGTCAAGGAGCATTGTGATGACGTATGTCAGGGTCCATTGTGATGACAATGGCATGGAGCATTGTGATGACAAGGACATGGAGCATTGTGATGCCAAGGGCCATTGAGAATTTTGAAGACAATGTCGTGAAGCACTGTGATGACAAGCGCATGGAGCTTGCTATGAAAAGGGTCATTGAGCATTGCGATGACAAGTGCATGGAGAATTGTGATGACACGATCATGTAACATTATGATGAGAAGTGTCATGGAACATAGTGATGACAGGGACGAGGAGAATTGTGATGACAATGCACATGGAGCATTGGGATGACCAGGACATGGAGCATTGTGCTGGCAAGACCGTGGAGCACTGCGATGAGAAGACCATGGATAATTGTGATGACGAGTGTCTTGGAGCACTGTAATGACAAGGGGCATGTAACATTGCGATGACAAGTGTAATGGAGCATTCTGATCACCATCTTGTGGAGTATTGTGATGACAATGGCATGGAGCATTGTGATGAAAAGGGCATGGAGCATTGTGATGAAAACGGCATGGAGCCTTTTCATGACAGGTTTCAATGAGCATTCTGACGACAAGTGTCAGGGAGCATTGTGATGACAAGTTTATTGAGCATTGTGATGCCAAAGGTCATGAAGCATTGTGGTGACAATGGCATGGAGCATTGTGATGAAAAGTGCTATGGAGCATTGTGATCACAAGTGTTGGTAGCATTGTGATGACAGAGGTCATGGAGCACAGTGATTTCAAGGACCATGGAGCATTGTGATGACAAGTGTATGGGGCAATGTGATCCCAAGTTTCATGGAGGATTGTGATGACAAGTGCATGGAGCATTGTGATGGCAAGTTCATGTAGGATTTCCTGACAAAGGCATGGAGCATGGTGATTACAGTGGTCATTGAGCATTGGGATAACAAGGGTATGGAGCATTGGGCTTAAAATATTCATGGAGTATTGTGATGACAGGTTTCATGGAGCATATTGATGAAAAGGGAAAGGAGCATTGTGATGACAAGATCCTGGAGCATTATGACGATTAGACCAGGAGCCTGGTGATGACAAGTCTCATGGAGCATTCTGATGAAAAGGGGCATGGAGCATTGTGATTAGAGGGCTCTTGGAGCATTGTGATGACAAAGGCATGGAGCATTGTGATGAGAAGTCCATGGAGCATTCTGATGACATGTGTCATGGAGTTTTGTGATGACAGGGGCATGGAGCATTGTGATTACAGGGTTCTTGGAGCCTTATGATGAAAAGGGCATGGATCATTGTGATGAAAAAGGCATGGAGCCATGTCATGACTGGGTTCAAGGAGCATAGTGATGACAAGGGTTCAGGAGCGTTGTGATGACAACTGTATTGAGCATTGGATGACAAAGGTCAGGAGCATTGTGATGATAAAACCATGGATAATTGTGATGACGAGCGTCATAGGGCATTGTGATGACAAGTGTTATGGAACACTGTGATCACAAGGGTTTGGAGCATTGTGATGACAGAGGTCATGGAGCCTTTTGATTTCAAGAAGCGTGGAGCATTGTGATGACAAGGGCATGAAGCAATGGGATCCCAAGTTTTATGGAGGATTGGGATGACAATGGTAAGGGAAGATTGTGAAGACAAGCGCATGGAGCATTGTGATGACGAAGTCATGTAGCATTTTGCTGACAAAGGCATGGAGCATTGTGGGCAAAATATTCATGGAGTAATGTGATGACAGGTGTCATGGGGCGTTGTGGTGATAAGGGAATGGAGCACTGTGATGACAAGGTTCTGGAGCATTGTTATGAGAAGACCATTGAGCCTTGTGATGACAAATCTCATGGAGCATTCTGATGATAATGGACATGGAACACTGTGCTTACAAGGGTCTTGGAGTATTGTGATGACAAGGGCATGGAGCATTGTGATGAGAAGGCCCTGGAGCTTTCTGATGACATGCATCGTGGACTTTGTGATGACAAGGGCATGGAGCATTGTGAGTGCAGTGTGCTTGGAGCGTTGTGATGAAAAGGGCATGGATCATTGTGATGAAAAAGGCATGGAGCCTTGTCATGACAGGCTTCAAGGAGCATACTGATGTCAAGTGTCAGGGAGCATTGTGATGAGAAGTGTATTGAGCATTGTGATGACAAAGGTCATGGAGCATTGTGATGAGAAGACCATGGGTAAATGTGATGAGGAGCGTTATTGGGCGTTGTGATGACAAATGTTATGGAACATTGTGATCAGAAGCGTTTGGAGCATTCTGATGAGAGAGGTCATGGAGCATTTTGATTTCATTGTGATGACAATAGCAAGAAGCATTATGATGATGTTCATGGTGCATTGTGATGAAAGGGTGCATGGAGTATTGAGATGAAAAGGGGCATGGAGCATTGTGATGACAGGGGTCTTGGAGCATGGTGATGACATGGGCATGGATCATTGTGATGAGAAGGCCATGGAGGATTCTGATGACATGCGTCAGGGAGTTTTGTGATGACAAGGGCATGGAGAATTGTGATGACATGGGAATGGGGCATTGTGATAACAAGGGCCTTTGAGAATTTTGATGACAAGGTCGTGAAGCACTGTGATGACAAGTGCATGGAGCATGCTATGACAAGGGTCATGGAGCATTGCGATGACAAGTGAATGGAGAATTGTGCTGACATATGCATGTAACATTATGATGTGAAGTGTCCTGGACCATTGTGATGACAAGGACGTTGAGAATTGTTATGACAATGGACATGGAGCATTGGGATGATCAGGGCATGGAGCTTTGTGATGGCAAGACCGTGGAGCATTGTGATGCGAAGACCTTGGATAATTGTGATGACGAGTGTCTTGGATTACTGTAATGACAAGGGGCATGGAGCATTGTGAGGACAGGGGTCATTTAGCATTGTGATGACAAGTGTCATGGAGCATTCTGATGACCATCTTGTGGAGTATTGTGATGACAATGGCATGGAGCATTGTGATGGAAAGGGCATGGAGCATTGTGAAGAGAAGTCCACAGATAATGGTGAAGAGGAGCGTCATGGGGCGGTGTGATGACAAGTGTCATGGAACATTGTGATCACAAGTGTTTGAAGCATTGTGATGCCAGAGGTCATGGTGCATTTTGATTTCATTGTGATGAAAATAGCATGAAGCATTATGATGATGGGGATGGTGCACTGTGATGCCAGGGGTCATGGAGGATTGTGATGACGGGGGTCTAGGAGCATCGTGATGACAAGAGCATGGAGCATTGTGCTGAGAGGACCAAGGAGCATTCTGACGACATGTGTCATGGAGCTTTGTGATGACAAGGGCATGGGGCATTGTAATTGCAGGCGTCTTGGAGCATTGAGATGACAAGTGTCACGGAGCCTTGTGATGACAAGGCCTTGGAAGTTTGTGATGACCGAGGTCATGGATCATTGTTATGACAGGGGTAATGGAGCATAGTGATAACAAGGGCATAGAGCATTGGTCTGAGAAGTTTCATGGATTATTGTGATGAGAGTGTGCATGCAGCATTGTGATGACAAGGGCATGGAACATTGTGATACATGGGTCATGGAGGAATGTAATGACAAGGGCATGGAGCATTGTGATGAGAAGGGCATGGAACATTGTGATGACAAGCGTCATGGAGCTTTGTGATGACAGGGGCATGGAGCAATGTGATGAGAGGGTTCATGGAGCAGTGTGATGACAGTGGCATGGAGCACTGTGGTGCCAAGGATCATGGAGATTTGTGATGACAAAGGTCATGAAGCATATTGAGGTCAAGGGCATGGTACATTGTTATGAGAAGGGCAGGGAGCATTATGATGACAAAGTCATGTAGCATTTTGATGACAAAGGCATGGAGCATCGTGATGACAAGTGTCATGGAGCACTGTGATGACAGGCGTCACGGTTCATTGTGATTACAGGTTTCATGGAGCATTGGGATGACAATGGTCATGGAGAATTTTGATGAGAAGCGTCCCGGATCATTGTTTTGTCAGGGGTCATGGAGGGTTGAGATGACAGTACTCATGCAGCATTGTGAGGACAGGGGTCATGGAGCATTGTGAAGATAAGGGGCATGGAGCTTTGTGATTACAGGGGTCTTGGAGCATTGTGAAGACAAGGGCATGGATCATTGTGATGAGAATGTCATGGAGTATTGTGAAGGCAGGTGTCAAGGAGCATTGTGATGACGTATGTCAGGGTCCATTGTGATGACAATGGCATGGAGCATTGTGATGACAAGGACATGGAGCATTGTGATGCCAAGGGCCATTGAGAATTTTGAAGACAATGTCGTGAAGCACTGTGATGACAAGCGCATGGAGCTTGCTATGAAAAGGGTCATTGAGCATTGCGATGACAAGTGCATGGAGAATTGTGATGACACGATCATGTAACATTATGATGAGAAGTGTCATGGAACATAGTGATGACAGGGACGAGGAGAATTGTGATGACAATGCACATGGAGCATTGGGATGACCAGGACATGGAGCATTGTGCTGGCAAGACCGTGGAGCACTGCGATGAGAAGACCATGGATAATTGTGATGACGAGTGTCTTGGAGCACTGTAATGACAAGGGGCATGTAACATTGCGATGACAAGTGTAATGGAGCATTCTGATCACCATCTTGTGGAGTATTGTGATGACAATGGCATGGAGCATTGTGATGAAAAGGGCATGGAGCATTGTGATGAAAACGGCATGGAGCCTTTTCATGACAGGTTTCAATGAGCATTCTGACGACAAGTGTCAGGGAGCATTGTGATGACAAGTTTATTGAGCATTGTGATGCCAAAGGTCATGAAGCATTGTGGTGACAATGGCATGGAGCATTGTGATGAAAAGTGCTATGGAGCATTGTGATCACAAGTGTTGGTAGCATTGTGATGACAGAGGTCATGGAGCACAGTGATTTCAAGGACCATGGAGCATTGTGATGACAAGTGTATGGGGCAATGTGATCCCAAGTTTCATGGAGGATTGTGATGACAAGTGCATGGAGCATTGTGATGGCAAGTTCATGTAGGATTTCCTGACAAAGGCATGGAGCATGGTGATTACAGTGGTCATTGAGCATTGGGATAACAAGGGTATGGAGCATTGGGCTTAAAATATTCATGGAGTATTGTGATGACAGGTTTCATGGAGCATATTGATGAAAAGGGAAAGGAGCATTGTGATGACAAGATCCTGGAGCATTATGACGATTAGACCAGGAGCCTGGTGATGACAAGTCTCATGGAGCATTCTGATGAAAAGGGGCATGGAGCATTGTGATTAGAGGGCTCTTGGAGCATTGTGATGACAAAGGCATGGAGCATTGTGATGAGAAGTCCATGGAGCATTCTGATGACATGTGTCATGGAGTTTTGTGATGACAGGGGCATGGAGCATTGTGATTACAGGGTTCTTGGAGCCTTATGATGAAAAGGGCATGGATCATTGTGATGAAAAAGGCATGGAGCCATGTCATGACTGGGTTCAAGGAGCATAGTGATGACAAGGGTTCAGGAGCGTTGTGATGACAACTGTATTGAGCATTGGATGACAAAGGTCAGGAGCATTGTGATGATAAAACCATGGATAATTGTGATGACGAGCGTCATAGGGCATTGTGATGACAAGTGTTATGGAACACTGTGATCACAAGGGTTTGGAGCATTGTGATGACAGAGGTCATGGAGCCTTTTGATTTCAAGAAGCGTGGAGCATTGTGATGACAAGGGCATGAAGCAATGGGATCCCAAGTTTTATGGAGGATTGGGATGACAATGGTAAGGGAAGATTGTGAAGACAAGCGCATGGAGCATTGTGATGACGAAGTCATGTAGCATTTTGCTGACAAAGGCATGGAGCATTGTGGGCAAAATATTCATGGAGTAATGTGATGACAGGTGTCATGGGGCGTTGTGGTGATAAGGGAATGGAGCACTGTGATGACAAGGTTCTGGAGCATTGTTATGAGAAGACCATTGAGCCTTGTGATGACAAATCTCATGGAGCATTCTGATGATAATGGACATGGAACACTGTGCTTACAAGGGTCTTGGAGTATTGTGATGACAAGGGCATGGAGCATTGTGATGAGAAGGCCCTGGAGCTTTCTGATGACATGCATCGTGGACTTTGTGATGACAAGGGCATGGAGCATTGTGAGTGCAGTGTGCTTGGAGCGTTGTGATGAAAAGGGCATGGATCATTGTGATGAAAAAGGCATGGAGCCTTGTCATGACAGGCTTCAAGGAGCATACTGATGTCAAGTGTCAGGGAGCATTGTGATGAGAAGTGTATTGAGCATTGTGATGACAAAGGTCATGGAGCATTGTGATGAGAAGACCATGGGTAAATGTGATGAGGAGCGTTATTGGGCGTTGTGATGACAAATGTTATGGAACATTGTGATCAGAAGCGTTTGGAGCATTCTGATGAGAGAGGTCATGGAGCATTTTGATTTCATTGTGATGACAATAGCAAGAAGCATTATGATGATGTTCATGGTGCATTGTGATGAAAGGGTGCATGGAGTATTGAGATGAAAAGGGGCATGGAGCATTGTGATGACAGGGGTCTTGGAGCATGGTGATGACATGGGCATGGATCATTGTGATGAGAAGGCCATGGAGGATTCTGATGACATGCGTCAGGGAGTTTTGTGATGACAAGGGCATGGAGAATTGTGATGACATGGGAATGGGGCATTGTGATAACAAGGGCCTTTGAGAATTTTGATGACAAGGTCGTGAAGCACTGTGATGACAAGTGCATGGAGCATGCTATGACAAGGGTCATGGAGCATTGCGATGACAAGTGAATGGAGAATTGTGCTGACATATGCATGTAACATTATGATGTGAAGTGTCCTGGACCATTGTGATGACAAGGACGTTGAGAATTGTTATGACAATGGACATGGAGCATTGGGATGATCAGGGCATGGAGCTTTGTGATGGCAAGACCGTGGAGCATTGTGATGCGAAGACCTTGGATAATTGTGATGACGAGTGTCTTGGATTACTGTAATGACAAGGGGCATGGAGCATTGTGAGGACAGGGGTCATTTAGCATTGTGATGACAAGTGTCATGGAGCATTCTGATGACCATCTTGTGGAGTATTGTGATGACAATGGCATGGAGCATTGTGATGGAAAGGGCATGGAGCATTGTGAAGAGAAGTCCACAGATAATGGTGAAGAGGAGCGTCATGGGGCGGTGTGATGACAAGTGTCATGGAACATTGTGATCACAAGTGTTTGAAGCATTGTGATGCCAGAGGTCATGGTGCATTTTGATTTCATTGTGATGAAAATAGCATGAAGCATTATGATGATGGGGATGGTGCACTGTGATGCCAGGGGTCATGGAGGATTGTGATGACGGGGGTCTAGGAGCATCGTGATGACAAGAGCATGGAGCATTGTGCTGAGAGGACCAAGGAGCATTCTGACGACATGTGTCATGGAGCTTTGTGATGACAAGGGCATGGGGCATTGTAATTGCAGGCGTCTTGGAGCATTGAGATGACAAGTGTCACGGAGCCTTGTGATGACAAGGCCTTGGAAGTTTGTGATGACCGAGGTCATGGATCATTGTTATGACAGGAGTAATGGAGCATAGTGATAACAAGGGCATAGAGCATTGGTCTGAGAAGTTTCATGGATTATTGTGATGAGAGTGTGCATGCAGCATTGTGATGACAAGGGCATGGAACATTGTGATACATGGGTCATGGAGGAATGTAATGACAAGGGCATGGAGCATTGTGATGAGAAGGGCATGGAACATTGTGATGACAAGCGTCATGGAGCTTTGTGATGACAGGGGCATGGAGCAATGTGATGAGAGGGTTCATGGAGCAGTGTGATGACAGTGGCATGGAGCACTGTGGTGCCAAGGATCATGGAGATTTGTGATGACAAAGGTCATGAAGCATATTGAGGTCAAGGGCATGGTACATTGTTATGAGAAGGGCAGGGAGCATTATGATGACAAAGTCATGTAGCATTTTGATGACAAAGGCATGGTGCATCGTGATGACAAGTGTCATGGAGCACTGTGATGACAGGCGTCACGGTTCATTGTGATTACAGGTTTCATGGAGCATTGGGATGACAATGGTCATGGAGAATTTTGATGAGAAGCGTCCTGGATCATTGTTTTGTCAGGGGTCATGGAGGGTTGAGATGACAGTACTCATGCAGCATTGTGAGGACAGGGGTCATGGAGCATTGTGAAGATAAGGGGCATGGAGCTTTGTGATTACAGGGGTCTTGGAGCATTGTGAAGACAAGGGCATGGATCATTGTGATGAGAATGTCATGGAGTATTGTGAAGGCAGGTGTCAAGGAGCATTGTGATGACGTATGTCAGGGTCCATTGTGATGACAATGGCATGGAGCATTGTGATGACAAGGACATGGAGCATTGTGATGCCAAGGGCCATTGAGAATTTTGAAGACAATGTCGTGAAGCACTGTGATGACAAGCGCATGGAGCTTGCTATGAAAAGGGTCATTGAGCATTGCGATGACAAGTGCATGGAGAATTGTGATGACACGATCATGTAACATTATGATGAGAAGTGTCATGGAACATAGTGATGACAGGGACGAGGAGAATTGTGATGACAATGCACATGGAGCATTGGGATGACCAGGACATGGAGCATTGTGCTGGCAAGACCGTGGAGCACTGCGATGAGAAGACCATGGATAATTGTGATGACGAGTGTCTTGGAGCACTGTAATGACAAGGGGCATGTAACATTGCGATGACAAGTGTAATGGAGCATTCTGATCACCATCTTGTGGAGTATTGTGATGACAATGGCATGGAGCATTGTGATGAAAACGGCATGGAGCATTGTGATGAAAACGGCATGGAGCCTTTTCATGACAGGTTTCAATGAGCATTCTGACGACAAGTGTCAGGGAGCATTGTGATGACAAGTTTATTGAGCATTGTGATGCCAAAGGTCATGAAGCATTGTGGTGACAATGGCATGGAGCATTGTGATGAAAAGTGCTATGGAGCATTGTGATCACAAGTGTTGGTAGCATTGTGATGACAGAGGTCATGGAGCACAGTGATTTCAAGGACCATGGAGCATTGTGATGACAAGTGTATGGGGCAATGTGATCCCAAGTTTCATGGAGGATTGTGATGACAAGTGCATGGAGCATTGTGATGGCAAGTTCATGTAGGATTTCCTGACAAAGGCATGGAGCATGGTGATTACAGTGGTCATTGAGCATTGGGATAACAAGGGTATGGAGCATTGGGCTTAAAATATTCATGGAGTATTGTGATGACAGGTTTCATGGAGCATATTGATGAAAAGGGAAAGGAGCATTGTGATGACAAGATCCTGGAGCATTATGACGATTAGACCAGGAGCCTGGTGATGACAAGTCTCATGGAGCATTCTGATGAAAAGGGGCATGGAGCATTGTGATTAGAGGGCTCTTGGAGCATTGTGATGACAAAGGCATGGTGCATTGTGATGAGAAGTCCATGGAGCATTCTGATGACATGTGTCATGGAGTTTTGTGATGACAGGGGCATGGAGCATTGTGATTACAGGGTTCTTGGAGCCTTGTGATGAAAAGGGCATGGATCATTGTGATGAAAAAGGCATGGAGCCATGTCATGACTGGGTTCAAGGAGCATAGTGATGACAAGGGTTCAGGAGCGTTGTGATGACAACTGTATTGAGCATTGGATGACAAAGGTCAGGAGCATTGTGATGATAAAACCATGGATAATTGTGATGACGAGAGTCATAGGGCATTGTGATGACAAGTGTTATGGAACACTGTGATCACAAGGGTTTGGAGCATTGTGATGACAGAGGTCATGGAGCCTTTTGATTTCAAGAAGCGTGGAGCATTGTGATGACAAGGGCATGAAGCAATGGGATCCCAAGTTTTATGGAGGATTGGGATGACAATGGTAAGGGAAGATTGTGAAGACAAGCGCATGGAGCATTGTGATGACAAAGTCATGTAGCATTTTGCTGACAAAGGCATGGAGCATTGTGGGCAAAATATTCATGGAGTAATGTGATGACAGGTGTCATGGGGCATTGTGGTGATAAGGGAATGGAGCACTGTGATGACAAGGTTCTGGAGCATTGTTATGAGAAGACCATTGAGCCTTGTGATGACAAATCTCATGGAGCATTCTGATGATAATGGACATGGAACACTGTGATTACAAGGTTCTTGGAGTATTGTGATGACAAGGGCATGGAACATTGTGATGAGAAGGCCATGGAGCTTTCTGATGACATGCATCATGGACTTTGTGATGACAAGGGCATGGAGCATTGTGATGAAAAAGACATGGAGCCTTGTCATGACAGGCTTCAAGGAGCATACTGATGTCAAGTGTCAGGGAGCATTGTGATGACAAGTGTATTGAGCATTGTGATGACAAAGGTCATGGAGCATTGTGATGAGAAGACCATGGATAATTGTGATGACGAGCGTCATTGGGCGTTGTGATGACAAGTGTTATGGAACATTGTGATCACAAGCGTTTGGAGCATTCTGATGAGAGAGGTCATGGAGCATTTTGATTTCATTGTGATGACAATAGCATGAAGCATTATGATGATGGGGATGGTGCACTGTGATGCCAGGGGTCATGGAGGATTGTGATGACGGGGGTCTAGGAGCATCGAGATGACAAGAACATGGAGCATTGTGCTGAGAGGGCCAAGGAGCATTCTGACGACATGTGTCATGGAGCTTTGTGATGACAAGGGCATGGGGCATTGTAATTGCAGGCGTCTTGGAGCATTGAGATGACAAGTGTCACGGAGCCTTGTGATGACAAGGCCTTGGAAGTTTGTGATGACCGAGGTCATGGAGCATTGTTATGACAGGAGTAATGGAGCATTGTGATAACAAGGGCATAGAGCATTGGTCTGAGAAGTTTCATGGATTATTGTGATGAGAGTGTGCATGCAGCATTGTGATGACAAGGGCATGGAACATTGTGATACATGGGTCATGGAGGAATGTAATGACAAGGGCATGGAGCATTGTGATGAGAAGGGCATGGAACATTGTGATGACAAGCGTCATGGAGCTTTGTGATGACAGGGCCATGGAGCAATGTGATGAGAGTGTTCATGGAGCAGTGTGATGACAGTGGCATGGAGCACTGTGGTGCCAAGGATCATGGAGATTTGTGATGACAAAGGTCATGAAGCATATTGAGGTCAAGGGCATGGTACATTGTGATGAGAAGGGCAGGGAGCATTATGATGATAAGGTCATGTAGCATTTTGCTGACAAAGGCATGGAGCATCGTGATGACAAGTGTCATGGAGCACTGTGATGACAGGCGTCACGGTTCATTGTGATTACAGGTTTCATGGAGCATTGGGATGACAATGGTCATGGAGAATTTTGATGAGAAGCGTCCCGGATCATTGTTTTGTCAGGGGTCATGGAGGGTTGAGATGACAGTACTCATGCAGCATTGTGAGGACAGGGGTCATGGAGCATTGTGAAGATAAGGGGCATGGAGCTTTGTGATTACAGGGGTCTTGGAGCATTGTGAAGACAAGGGCATGGATCATTGTGATGAGAATGTCATGGAGTATTGTGAAGGCAGGTGTCAAGGAGCATTGTGATGACGTATGTCAGGGTCCATTGTGATGACAATGGCATGGAGCATTGTGATGACAAGGACATGGAGCATTGTGATGCCAAGGGCCATTGAGAATTTTGAAGACAATGTCGTGAAGCACTGTGATGACAAGCGCATGGAGCTTGCTATGAAAAGGGTCATTGAGCATTGCGATGACAAGTGCATGGAGAATTGTGATGACACGATCATGTAACATTATGATGAGAAGTGTCATGGAACATAGTGATGACAGGGACGAGGAGAATTGTGATGACAATGCACATGGAGCATTGGGATGACCAGGACATGGAGCATTGTGCTGGCAAGACCGTGGAGCACTGCGATGAGAAGACCATGGATAATTGTGATGACGAGTGTCTTGGAGCACTGTAATGACAAGGGGCATGTAACATTGCGATGACAAGTGTAATGGAGCATTCTGATCACCATCTTGTGGAGTATTGTGATGACAATGGCATGGAGCATTGTGATGAAAAGGGCATGGAGCATTGTGATGAAAACGGCATGGAGCCTTTTCATGACAGGTTTCAATGAGCATTCTGACGACAAGTGTCAGGGAGCATTGTGATGACAAGTTTATTGAGCATTGTGATGCCAAAGGTCATGAAGCATTGTGGTGACAATGGCATGGAGCATTGTGATGAAAAGTGCTATGGAGCATTGTGATCACAAGTGTTGGTAGCATTGTGATGACAGAGGTCATGGAGCACAGTGATTTCAAGGACCATGGAGCATTGTGATGACAAGTGTATGGGGCAATGTGATCCCAAGTTTCATGGAGGATTGTGATGACAAGTGCATGGAGCATTGTGATGGCAAGTTCATGTAGGATTTCCTGACAAAGGCATGGAGCATGGTGATTACAGTGGTCATTGAGCATTGGGATAACAAGGGTATGGAGCATTGGGCTTAAAATATTCATGGAGTATTGTGATGACAGGTTTCATGGAGCATATTGATGAAAAGGGAAAGGAGCATTGTGATGACAAGATCCTGGAGCATTATGACGATTAGACCAGGAGCCTGGTGATGACAAGTCTCATGGAGCATTCTGATGAAAAGGGGCATGGAGCATTGTGATTAGAGGGCTCTTGGAGCATTGTGATGACAAAGGCATGGAGCATTGTGATGAGAAGTCCATGGAGCATTCTGATGACATGTGTCATGGAGTTTTGTGATGACAGGGGCATGGAGCATTGTGATTACAGGGTTCTTGGAGCCTTATGATGAAAAGGGCATGGATCATTGTGATGAAAAAGGCATGGAGCCATGTCATGACTGGGTTCAAGGAGCATAGTGATGACAAGGGTTCAGGAGCGTTGTGATGACAACTGTATTGAGCATTGGATGACAAAGGTCAGGAGCATTGTGATGATAAAACCATGGATAATTGTGATGACGAGCGTCATAGGGCATTGTGATGACAAGTGTTATGGAACACTGTGATCACAAGGGTTTGGAGCATTGTGATGACAGAGGTCATGGAGCCTTTTGATTTCAAGAAGCGTGGAGCATTGTGATGACAAGGGCATGAAGCAATGGGATCCCAAGTTTTATGGAGGATTGGGATGACAATGGTAAGGGAAGATTGTGAAGACAAGCGCATGGAGCATTGTGATGACGAAGTCATGTAGCATTTTGCTGACAAAGGCATGGAGCATTGTGGGCAAAATATTCATGGAGTAATGTGATGACAGGTGTCATGGGGCGTTGTGGTGATAAGGGAATGGAGCACTGTGATGACAAGGTTCTGGAGCATTGTTATGAGAAGACCATTGAGCCTTGTGATGACAAATCTCATGGAGCATTCTGATGATAATGGACATGGAACACTGTGCTTACAAGGGTCTTGGAGTATTGTGATGACAAGGGCATGGAGCATTGTGATGAGAAGGCCCTGGAGCTTTCTGATGACATGCATCGTGGACTTTGTGATGACAAGGGCATGGAGCATTGTGAGTGCAGTGTGCTTGGAGCGTTGTGATGAAAAGGGCATGGATCATTGTGATGAAAAAGGCATGGAGCCTTGTCATGACAGGCTTCAAGGAGCATACTGATGTCAAGTGTCAGGGAGCATTGTGATGAGAAGTGTATTGAGCATTGTGATGACAAAGGTCATGGAGCATTGTGATGAGAAGACCATGGGTAAATGTGATGAGGAGCGTTATTGGGCGTTGTGATGACAAATGTTATGGAACATTGTGATCAGAAGCGTTTGGAGCATTCTGATGAGAGAGGTCATGGAGCATTTTGATTTCATTGTGATGACAATAGCAAGAAGCATTATGATGATGTTCATGGTGCATTGTGATGAAAGGGTGCATGGAGTATTGAGATGAAAAGGGGCATGGAGCATTGTGATGACAGGGGTCTTGGAGCATGGTGATGACATGGGCATGGATCATTGTGATGAGAAGGCCATGGAGGATTCTGATGACATGCGTCAGGGAGTTTTGTGATGACAAGGGCATGGAGAATTGTGATGACATGGGAATGGGGCATTGTGATAACAAGGGCCTTTGAGAATTTTGATGACAAGGTCGTGAAGCACTGTGATGACAAGTGCATGGAGCATGCTATGACAAGGGTCATGGAGCATTGCGATGACAAGTGAATGGAGAATTGTGCTGACATATGCATGTAACATTATGATGTGAAGTGTCCTGGACCATTGTGATGACAAGGACGTTGAGAATTGTTATGACAATGGACATGGAGCATTGGGATGATCAGGGCATGGAGCTTTGTGATGGCAAGACCGTGGAGCATTGTGATGCGAAGACCTTGGATAATTGTGATGACGAGTGTCTTGGATTACTGTAATGACAAGGGGCATGGAGCATTGTGAGGACAGGGGTCATTTAGCATTGTGATGACAAGTGTCATGGAGCATTCTGATGACCATCTTGTGGAGTATTGTGATGACAATGGCATGGAGCATTGTGATGGAAAGGGCATGGAGCATTGTGAAGAGAAGTCCACAGATAATGGTGAAGAGGAGCGTCATGGGGCGGTGTGATGACAAGTGTCATGGAACATTGTGATCACAAGTGTTTGAAGCATTGTGATGCCAGAGGTCATGGTGCATTTTGATTTCATTGTGATGAAAATAGCATGAAGCATTATGATGATGGGGATGGTGCACTGTGATGCCAGGGGTCATGGAGGATTGTGATGACGGGGGTCTAGGAGCATCGTGATGACAAGAGCATGGAGCATTGTGCTGAGAGGACCAAGGAGCATTCTGACGACATGTGTCATGGAGCTTTGTGATGACAAGGGCATGGGGCATTGTAATTGCAGGCGTCTTGGAGCATTGAGATGACAAGTGTCACGGAGCCTTGTGATGACAAGGCCTTGGAAGTTTGTGATGACCGAGGTCATGGATCATTGTTATGACAGGAGTAATGGAGCATAGTGATAACAAGGGCATAGAGCATTGGTCTGAGAAGTTTCATGGATTATTGTGATGAGAGTGTGCATGCAGCATTGTGATGACAAGGGCATGGAACATTGTGATACATGGGTCATGGAGGAATGTAATGACAAGGGCATGGAGCATTGTGATGAGAAGGGCATGGAACATTGTGATGACAAGCGTCATGGAGCTTTGTGATGACAGGGGCATGGAGCAATGTGATGAGAGGGTTCATGGAGCAGTGTGATGACAGTGGCATGGAGCACTGTGGTGCCAAGGATCATGGAGATTTGTGATGACAAAGGTCATGAAGCATATTGAGGTCAAGGGCATGGTACATTGTTATGAGAAGGGCAGGGAGCATTATGATGACAAAGTCATGTAGCATTTTGATGACAAAGGCATGGAGCATCGTGATGACAAGTGTCATGGAGCACTGTGATGACAGGCGTCACGGTTCATTGTGATTACAGGTTTCATGGAGCATTGGGATGACAATGGTCATGGAGAATTTTGATGAGAAGCGTCCTGGATCATTGTTTTGTCAGGGGTCATGGAGGGTTGAGATGACAGTACTCATGCAGCATTGTGAGGACAGGGGTCATGGAGCATTGTGAAGATAAGGGGCATGGAGCTTTGTGATTACAGGGGTCTTGGAGCATTGTGAAGACAAGGGCATGGATCATTGTGATGAGAATGTCATGGAGTATTGTGAAGGCAGGTGTCAAGGAGCATTGTGATGACGTATGTCAGGGTCCATTGTGATGACAATGGCATGGAGCATTGTGATGACAAGGACATGGAGCATTGTGATGCCAAGGGCCATTGAGAATTTTGAAGACAATGTCGTGAAGCACTGTGATGACAAGCGCATGGAGCTTGCTATGAAAAGGGTCATTGAGCATTGCGATGACAAGTGCATGGAGAATTGTGATGACACGATCATGTAACATTATGATGAGAAGTGTCATGGAACATAGTGATGACAGGGACGAGGAGAATTGTGATGACAATGCACATGGAGCATTGGGATGACCAGGACATGGAGCATTGTGCTGGCAAGACCGTGGAGCACTGCGATGAGAAGACCATGGATAATTGTGATGACGAGTGTCTTGGAGCACTGTAATGACAAGGGGCATGTAACATTGCGATGACAAGTGTAATGGAGCATTCTGATCACCATCTTGTGGAGTATTGTGATGACAATGGCATGGAGCATTGTGATGAAAACGGCATGGAGCATTGTGATGAAAACGGCATGGAGCCTTTTCATGACAGGTTTCAATGAGCATTCTGACGACAAGTGTCAGGGAGCATTGTGATGACAAGTTTATTGAGCATTGTGATGCCAAAGGTCATGAAGCATTGTGGTGACAATGGCATGGAGCATTGTGATGAAAAGTGCTATGGAGCATTGTGATCACAAGTGTTGGTAGCATTGTGATGACAGAGGTCATGGAGCACAGTGATTTCAAGGACCATGGAGCATTGTGATGACAAGTGTATGGGGCAATGTGATCCCAAGTTTCATGGAGGATTGTGATGACAAGCGCATGGAGCATTGTGATGGCAAGTTCATGTAGGATTTCCTGACAAAGGCATGGAGCATGGTGATTACAGTGGTCATTGAGCATTGGGATAACAAGGGTATGGAGCATTGGGCTTAAAATATTCATGGAGTATTGTGATGACAGGTTTCATGGAGCATATTGATGAAAAGGGAAAGGAGCATTGTGATGACAAGATCCTGGAGCATTATGACGATTAGACCAGGAGCCTGGTGATGACAAGTCTCATGGAGCATTCTGATGAAAAGGGGCATGGAGCATTGTGATTAGAGGGCTCTTGGAGCATTGTGATGACAAAGGCATGGTGCATTGTGATGAGAAGTCCATGGAGCATTCTGATGACATGTGTCATGGAGTTTTGTGATGACAGGGGCATGGAGCATTGTGATTACAGGGTTCTTGGAGCCTTGTGATGAAAAGGGCATGGATCATTGTGATGAAAAAGGCATGGAGCCATGTCATGACTGGGTTCAAGGAGCATAGTGATGACAAGGGTTCAGGAGCGTTGTGATGACAACTGTATTGAGCATTGGATGACAAAGGTCAGGAGCATTGTGATGATAAAACCATGGATAATTGTGATGACGAGAGTCATAGGGCATTGTGATGACAAGTGTTATGGAACACTGTGATCACAAGGGTTTGGAGCATTGTGATGACAGAGGTCATGGAGCCTTTTGATTTCAAGAAGCGTGGAGCATTGTGATGACAAGGGCATGAAGCAATGGGATCCCAAGTTTTATGGAGGATTGGGATGACAATGGTAAGGGAAGATTGTGAAGACAAGCGCATGGAGCATTGTGATGACAAAGTCATGTAGCATTTTGCTGACAAAGGCATGGAGCATTGTGGGCAAAATATTCATGGAGTAATGTGATGACAGGTGTCATGGGGCATTGTGGTGATAAGGGAATGGAGCACTGTGATGACAAGGTTCTGGAGCATTGTTATGAGAAGACCATTGAGCCTTGTGATGACAAATCTCATGGAGCATTCTGATGATAATGGACATGGAACACTGTGATTACAAGGTTCTTGGAGTATTGTGATGACAAGGGCATGGAACATTGTGATGAGAAGGCCATGGAGCTTTCTGATGACATGCATCATGGACTTTGTGATGACAAGGGCATGGAGCATTGTGATGAAAAAGACATGGAGCCTTGTCATGACAGGCTTCAAGGAGCATACTGATGTCAAGTGTCAGGGAGCATTGTGATGACAAGTGTATTGAGCATTGTGATGACAAAGGTCATGGAGCATTGTGATGAGAAGACCATGGATAATTGTGATGACGAGCGTCATTGGGCGTTGTGATGACAAGTGTTATGGAACATTGTGATCACAAGCGTTTGGAGCATTCTGATGAGTGAGGTCATGGAGCAATTTGATTTCATTGTGATGACAATAGCATGAAGCATTATGATGATGGGGATGGTGCACTGTGATGCCAGGGGTCATGGAGGATTGTGATGACGGGGGTCTAGGAGCATCGAGATGACAAGAACATGGAGCATTGTGCTGAGAGGGCCAAGGAGCATTCTGACGACATGTGTCATGGAGCTTTGTGATGACAAGGGCATGGGGCATTGTAATTGCAGGCGTCTTGGAGCATTGAGATGACAAGTGTCACGGAGCCTTGTGATGACAAGGCCTTGGAAGTTTGTGATGACCGAGGTCATGGAGCATTGTTATGACAGGAGTAATGGAGCATTGTGATAACAAGGGCATAGAGCATTGGTCTGAGAAGTTTCATGGATTATTGTGATGAGAGTGTGCATGCAGCATTGTGATGACAAGGGCATGGAACATTGTGATACATGGGTCATGGAGGAATGTAATGACAAGGGCATGGAGCATTGTGATGAGAAGGGCATGGAACATTGTGATGACAAGCGTCATGGAGCTTTGTGATGACAGGGCCATGGAGCAATGTGATGAGAGTGTTCATGGAGCAGTGTGATGACAGTGGCATGGAGCACTGTGGTGCCAAGGATCATGGAGATTTGTGATGACAAAGGTCATGAAGCATATTGAGGTCAAGGGCATGGTACATTGTGATGAGAAGGGCAGGGAGCATTATGATGATAAGGTCATGTAGCATTTTGCTGACAAAGGCATGGAGCATCGTGATGACAAGTGTCATGGAGCACTGTGATGACAGGCGTCACGGTTCATTGTGATTACAGGTTTCATGGAGCATTGGGATGAAAATGGTCATGGAGAATTTTGATGAGAAGCCTCCCGGATCATTGTTTTGTCAGGGGTCATGGAGGGTTGAGATGACAGTACTCATGCAGCATTGTGAGGACAGGGGTCATGGAGCATTGTGAAGATAAGGGGCATGGAGCTTTGTGATTACAGGGGTCTTGGAGCATTGTGAAGACAAGGGCATGGATCATTGTGATGACAATGTCATGGAGTATTGTGAAGGCAGGTGTCAAGGAGCATTGTGATGACGTATGTCAGGGTCCATTGTGATGACAATGGCATGGAGCATTATGATGACAAGGACAGGGAGCATTGTGATGCCAAGGGCCATTGAGAATTTTGAAGACAATGTCGTGAAGCACTGTGATGACAAGCGCATGGAGCTTGCTATGAAAAGGGTCATTGAGCATTGCGATGACAAGTGCATGGAGAATTGTGATGACACGATCATGTAACATTATGATGAGAAGTGTCTTGGAACATAGTGATGACAGGGACGAGGAGAATTGTGATGACAATGCACATGGAGCATTGGGATGACCAGGGCATGTAGCATTGTGATGGCAAGACCGTGGAGCATTGCGATGAGAAGACCATGGATAATTGTGATGACGAATGTCTAGGAGCACTGTAATGACAAGGGGCATGTAGCATTGTGATGACAAGTGTAATGGAGCATTCTGATCACCATCTTGTGGAGTATTGTGATGACAATGGCATGGAGCATTGTGATGAAAAGGGCATGGAGCATTGTGATGAAAACGGCATGGAGCCTTTTCATGACAGGTTTCAATGAGCATTCTGACGACAAGTGTCAGTGAGCATTGTGATGACAAGTTTATTGAGCATTGAGATGACAAAGGTCATGAAGCATTGTGATGACAATGGCATGGAGCATTGTGATGAGAAGTCCATGGAGCATTCTAATGACATGCGTCATGGAGTTTTGTGATGACAGGGGCATGGAGCATTGTGATTACAGGGTTCTTGGAGCCTTGTGATGAAAAGGGCATGGATCATTGTGATGAAAAAGGCATGGAGCCATGTCATGACTGCGTTCAAGGAGCATAGTGATGACAAGGGTTCGGGAGAGTTGTGATGACAAAGGTAGTGAGCATTGGATGACCATGGTCAGGAGCATTGTGATCAAAAGACCATGGATAATTGTGATGACGAGCGTCATAGGGCATTGTGATGACAAGTGTTATGGAACACTGTGATCACAAGGGTTTGGAGCATTGTGATGACAGAGGTCATGGAGCCTTTTGATTTCAATTAGCGTGGAGCATTGTGATGACAAGGGCATGAAGCAATGGGATCCCAAGTTTTATGGAGGATTGGGATGACAATGGTAAGGGAAGATTGTGAAGACAAGCGCATGGAGCATTGTGATGACAAAGTCATGTAGCATTTTGCTGACAAAGGCATGGATCCTTGTGGGCAATATATTCATGGAGTAATGTGATGACAGGTGTCATGGGGCATTGTGGTGATAAGGGAATGGAGCACTGTGATGACAAGGTTCTGGAGCATTGTTATGAGAAGATCATTGAGCCTTGTGATGACAAATCTCATGGAGCATTCTGATGATAATGGACATGGAACACTGTGATTACAAGGTTCTTGGAGTATTGTGATGACAAGGGCATGGAGCATTGTGATGAGAAGGCCATGGAGCTTTCTGATGACATGCATCATGGACTTTGTGATGACAAGGGCATGGAGCATTGTGATGAAAAAGGCATGGAGCCTTGTCATGACAGGCTTCAAGGAGCATACTGATGTCAAGTGTCAGGGAGCATTGTGATGACAAGTGTATTGAGCATTGTGATGACAAAGGTCATGGAGCATTGTGATGAGAAGACCATGGATAATTGTGATGACGAGCGTCATGGGCGTTGTGATGACAAGTGTTATGGAACATTGTGATCACAAGCGTTTGGAGCATTCTGATGAGAGAGGTCATGGAGCATTTTGATTTCATTGTGATGACAATAGCAAGAAGCATTATGATGATGTTCATGGTGCATTGTGATGACAGGGTCCATGGAGTATTGAGATGAAAAGGGGCATGGAGCATTGTGATTACAGGGGTCTTGGAGCATGGTGATGACATGGGCATGGAGCATTGTGATTAGAAGGCCATGGAGGATTCTGATGACATGCGTCAGGGAGCTTTGTGATGACAAGGGCATGGAGCATTATGATGACAAGGGAATGGAGCATTGTGATGACAAGGGCCATTGAGAATTTTGATGACAAGGTCGTGAAGCACTGTGATGACAAGTGCATGGAGCTTGCTCTGACAAGGCTCATGGAGCATTGTGATAACAAGTGAATGGAGAATTGTGCTGACATGTGCATGTAACATGATGTGAAGTGTCATGGACCATTGTGATGACAAGGACGTTGAGAATTGTTATGACAATGGACATGGAGCATTGAGATGATCAGGGCATGGAACATTGTGATACATGGGTCATGGAGGAATGTAATGACAAGGGCATAGAGCATTGTGATGAGAAGGGCATGGAACATTGTGATGACAAGCGTCATGGAGCTTTGTGATGACAGGGGCATGGAGCAATGTGATGAGAGGGTTCATGGAGCAGTGTGATGACAGTGGCATGGAGCACTGTGGTGCAAAGGGTCATGGAGATTTGTGATGACAAAAGTCATGAAGCATATTGAGGTCAAGGGCATGGTACATTGTGATGATAAGGGCAGGGAGCATTATGATGACAAGGTCATGTAGCATTTTGATGACAAAGGCATGGAGCATCGTGATGACAAGTGTCATGGAGCACTGTGATGACAGGGGTCACGGTTCATTGTGATTACAGGTTTCATGGAGCATTGGGATGAAAATGGTCATGGAGAATTTTGATGAGAAGCGTCCCGGATCATTGTTTTGTCAGGGGTCATGGAGGGTTGAGATGACAGTACTCATGCAGCATTGTGGGGACAGGGGTCATGGAGCATTGTGAAGATAAGGGGCATGGAGCTTTGTGATTACAGGTGTCTTGGAGCATTGTGAAGACAAGGGCATGGATCATTGTGATGACAATGTCATGGAGTATTGTGAAGGCAGGTGTCAAGGAGCATTGTGATGACGTATGTCAGGGTCCATTGTGATGACAATGGCATGGAGCATTATGATGACAAGGACAGGGAGCATTGTGATGCCAAGGGCCATTGAGAATTTTGAAGACAATGTCGTGAAGCACTGTGATGACAAGCGCATGGAGCTTGCTATGAAAAGGGTCATTGAGCATTGCGATGACAAGTGCATGGAGAATTGTGATGACACGATCATGTAACATTATGATGAGAAGTGTCATGGAACATAGTGATGACAGGGACGAGGAGAATTGTGATGACAATGCACATGGAGCATTGGGATGACCAGGGCATAGAGTATTGTGATGGCAAGACCGTGGAGCATTGCGATGAGAAGGCCATGGATAATTGTGATGACGAGTGTCTTGGAGCACTGTAATGACAAGGGGCATGTAGCATTGTGATGACTAGTGTAATGGAGCATTCTGATCACCATCTTGTGGAGTATTGTGATGACAATGGCATGGAGCATTGTGATGAAAAGGGCATGGAGCATTGTGATGAAAATGGCATGGAGCCTTTTCATGACAGGTTTCAATGAGCATTCTGACGACAAGTGTCAGGGAGCATTGTGATGACAAAATTCATGAAGCATTGTGATGACAATGGCATGGAGCATTGTGATGAAAAGTGCTATGGAGCATTGTGATCACAAGTGTTGGTAGCATTGTGATGACAGAGGTCATGGAGCACAGTGATTTCAAGGACCATGGAGCATTGTGATGACAAGTGTATGGGGCAATGTGATCCCAAGTTTCATGGAGGATTGTGATGACAAGCGCATGGAGCATTGTGATGGCAAGTTCATGTAGGATTTTCCTGACAAAGGCATGGAGCATGGTGATTACAGTGGTCATTGAGCATTGGGATAACAAGGGTATGGAGCATTGGGCTTAAAATATTCATGGAGTATTGTGATGACAGGTTTCATGGAGCATATTGATGAAAAGGGAAAGGAGCATTGTGATGACAAGATCCTGGAGCATTATGATAAGTAGACCAGGAGCCTGGTGATGACAAGTCTCATGGAGCATTCTGATGAAAAGGGGCATGGAGCCTTGTGATTAGAGGGCTCTTGGAGCATTGTGATGACAAAGGCATGGAGCATTGTGATGAGAAGTCCATGGAGCATTCTGATGACATGTGTCATGGAGTTTTGTGATGACAGGGGCATGGAGCATAGTGATTACAGGGTTCTTGGAGCCTTGTGATGAAAAGGGCATGGATCATTGTGATGAAAAAGGCATGGAGCCATGTCATGACTGTGTTCAAGGAGCATAGTGACGACAAGGGTCAGGGAGCGTTGTGATGACAACTGTATTGAGCATTGGATGACAAAGTTCAGGGAGCATTGTGATCAAAAGACCATGGATAATTGTGATGACGAGCGTCATAGGGCATTGTGATGACAAGTGTTATGGAACATTGTGATCAGAAGGGTTTGGAGCATTGTGATGACAGTGGTTATGGAGCCTTTTGATATCAAGAGGCGTGGAGCATCGTGATGACAAGGGCATGAATCAATGTGATCCCAAGTTTTATGGAGGATTGGGATGACAATGGTAAGGGAAGATTGTGAAGACAAGCGCATGGAGCATTGTGATGACAAAGTCATGTAGCATTTTGCTGACAAAGGCATGGATCATTGTGGGCAAAATATTCATGGAGTAATGTGATGACAGGTGTCATGGGGCGTTGTGGTGATAAGGGAATGGAGCACTGTGATGACAAGGTTCTGGAGCATTGTTATGAGAAGACCATTGAGCCTTGTGATGACAAATCTCATGGAGCATTCTGATGATAATGGACATGGAACACTGTGCTTACAAGGGTCTTGGAGTATTGTGATGACAAGGGCATGGAGCATTGTGATGAGAAGGCCCTGGAGCTTTCTGATGACATGCATCGTGGACTTTGTGATGACAAGGGCATGGAGCATTGTGAGTGCAGTGTGCTTGGAGCGTTGTGATGAAAAGGGCATGGATCATTGTGATGAAAAAGGCATGGCGCCTTGTCATGACAGGCTTCAAGGAGCATACTGATGTCAAGTGTCAGGGAGCATTGTGATGAGAAGTGTATTGAGCATTGTGATGACAAAGGTCATGGAGCATTGTGATGAGAAGACCATGGGTAAATGTGATGAGGAGCGTGATTGGGCGTTGTGATGACAAATGTTATGGAACATTGTGATCAGAAGCGTTTGGAGCATTCTGATGAGAGAGGTCATGGAGCATTTTGATTTCATTGTGGTGACAATAGCAAGAAGCATTATGATGATGTTCATGGTGCATTGTGATGAAAGGGTGCATGGAGTATTGAGATGAAAAGGGGCATGGAGCATTGTGATGACAGGGGTCTTGGAGCATGGTGATGACATGGGCATGGATCATTGTGATGAGAAGGCCATGGAGGATTCTGATGACATGCGTCAGGGAGCTTTGTGATGACAAGGGCATGGAGAATTGTGATGACATGGGAATGGGGCATTGTGATAACAAGGGCCTTTGAGAATTTTGATGACAAGGTCGTGAAGCACTGTGATGACAAGTGCATGGAGCATGCTATGACAAGGGTCATGGAGCATTGCGATGACAAGTGAATGGAGAATTGTGCTGACATATGCATGTAACATTATGATGTGAAGTGTCCTGGACCATTGTGATGACAAGGACGTTGAGAATTGTTATGACAATGGACATGGAGCATTGGGATGATCAGGGCATGGAGCTTTGTGATGGCAAGACCGTGGAGCATTGTGATGCGAAGACCTTGGATAATTGTGATGACGAGTGTCTTGGATTACTGTAATGACAAGGGGCATGGAGCATTGTGAGGACAGGGGTCATTTAGCATTGTGATGACAAGTGTCATGG
The DNA here is from genome assembly GCF_025265405.1 of Mesoplodon densirostris. NCBI lineage: Eukaryota > Metazoa > Chordata > Mammalia > Artiodactyla > Ziphiidae > Mesoplodon > Mesoplodon densirostris. The sequence continues at coordinate 8,709,942 of NC_082682.1, forward strand.
AGCATTCTGATGACCATCTTGTGGAGTATTGTGATGACAATGGCATGGAGCATTGTGATGGAAAGGACATGGAGCATTGTGAAGAGAAGTCCACAGATAATGGTGAAGAGGAGCGTCATGGGGCGGTGTGATGACAAGTGTCATGGAACATTGTGATCACAAGTGTTTGAAGCATTGTGATGCCAGAGGTCATGGTGCATTTTGATTTCATTGTGATGAAAATAGCATGAAGCATTATGATGATGGGGATGGTGCACTGTGATGCCAGGGGTCATGGAGGATTGTGATGACGGGGGTCTAGGAGCATCGTGATGACAAGAGCATGGAGCATTGTGCTGAGAGGACCAAGGAGCATTCTGACGACATGTGTCATGGAGCTTTGTGATGACAAGGGCATGGGGCATTGTAATTGCAGGCGTCTTGGAGCATTGAGATGACAAGTGTCACGGAGCCTTGTGATGACAAGGCCTTGGAAGTTTGTGATGACCGAGGTCATGGATCATTGTTATGACAGGGGTAATGGAGCATAGTGATAACAAGGGCATAGAGCATTGGTCTGAGAAGTTTCATGGATTATTGTGATGAGAGTGTGCATGCAGCATTGTGATGACAAGGGCATGGAACATTGTGATACATGGGTCATGGAGGAATGTAATGACAAGGGCATGGAGCATTGTGATGAGAAGGGCATGGAACATTGTGATGACAAGCGTCATGGAGCTTTGTGATGACAGGGGCATGGAGCAATGTGATGAGAGGGTTCATGGAGCATTGTGATGACAGTGGCATGGAGCACTGTGGTGCCAAGGATCATGGAGATTTGTGATGACAAAGGTCATGAAGCATATTGAGGTCAAGGGCATGGTACATTGTGATGAGAAGGGCAGGGAGCATTATGATGACAAAGTCATGTAGCATTTTGATGACAAAGGCATGGAGCATCGTGATGACAAGTGTCATGGAGCACTCTGATGACAGGCGTCACGGTTCATTGTGATTACAGGTTTCATGGAGCATTGGGATGACAATGGTCATGGAGAATTTTGATGAGAAGCGTCCTGGATCATTGTTTTGTCAGGGGTCATGGAGGGTTGAGATGACAGTACTCATGCAGCATTGTGAGGACAGGGGTCGTGGAGCATTGTGAAGATAAGGGGCATGGAGCTTTGTGATTACAGGGGTCTTGGAGCATTGTGAAGACAAGGGCATGGATCATTGTGATGAGAATGTCATGGAGTATTGTGAAGGCAGGTGTCAAGGAGCATTGTGATGACGTATGTCAGGGTCCATTGTGATGACAATGGCATGGAGCATTGTGATGACAAGGACATGGAGCATTGTGATGCCAAGGGCCATTGAGAATTTTGAAGACAATGTCGTGAAGCACTGTGATGACAAGCGCATGGAGCTTGCTATGAAAAGGGTCATTGAGCATTGCGATGACAAGTGCATGGAGAATTGTGATGACACGATCATGTAACATTATGATGAGAAGTGTCATGGAACATAGTGATGACAGGGACGAGGAGAATTGTGATGACAATGCACATGGAGCATTGGGATGACCAGGACATGGAGCATTGTGCTGGCAAGACCGTGGAGCACTGCGATGAGAAGACCATGGATAATTGTGATGACGAGTGTCTTGGAGCACTGTAATGACAAGGGGCATGTAACATTGCGATGACAAGTGTAATGGAGCATTCTGATCACCATCTTGTGGAGTATTGTGATGACAATGGCATGGAGCATTGTGATGAAAACGGCATGGAGCATTGTGATGAAAACGGCATGGAGCCTTTTCATGACAGGTTTCAATGAGCATTCTGACGACAAGTGTCAGGGAGCATTGTGATGACAAGTTTATTGAGCATTGTGATGCCAAAGGTCATGAAGCATTGTGGTGACAATGGCATGGAGCATTGTGATGAAAAGTGCTATGGAGCATTGTGATCACAAGTGTTGGTAGCATTGTGATGACAGAGGTCATGGAGCACAGTGATTTCAAGGACCATGGAGCATTGTGATGACAAGTGTATGGGGCAATGTGATCCCAAGTTTCATGGAGGATTGTGATGACAAGCGCATGGAGCATTGTGATGGCAAGTTCATGTAGGATTTCCTGACAAAGGCATGGAGCATGGTGATTACAGTGGTCATTGAGCATTGGGATAACAAGGGTATGGAGCATTGGGCTTAAAATATTCATGGAGTATTGTGATGACAGGTTTCATGGAGCATATTGATGAAAAGGGAAAGGAGCATTGTGATGACAAGATCCTGGAGCATTATGACGATTAGACCAGGAGCCTGGTGATGACAAGTCTCATGGAGCATTCTGATGAAAAGGGGCATGGAGCATTGTGATTACAGGGCTCTTGGAGCATTGTGATGACAAAGGCATGGAGCATTGTGATGAGAAGTCCATGGAGCATTCTGATGACATGTGTCATGGAGTTTTGTGATGACAGGGGCATGGAGCATTGTGATTACAGGGTTCTTGGAGCCTTGTGATGAAAAGGGCATGGATCATTGTGATGAAAAAGGCATGGAGCCATGTCATGACTGGGTTCAAGGAGCATAGTGATGACAAGGGTTCAGGAGCGTTGTGATGACAACTGTATTGAGCATTGGATGACAAAGGTCAGGAGCATTGTGATGATAAAACCATGGATAATTGTGATGACGAGCGTCATAGGGCATTGTGATGACAAGTGTTATGGAACACTGTGATCACAAGGGTTTGGAGCATTGTGATGACAGAGGTCATGGAGCCTTTTGATTTCAAGAAGCGTGGAGCATTGTGATGACAAGGGCATGAAGCAATGGGATCCCAAGTTTTATGGAGGATTGGGATGACAATGGTAAGGGAAGATTGTGAAGACAAGTGCATGGAGCATTGTGATGACAAAGTCATGTAGCATTTTGCTGACAAAGGCATGGAGCATTGTGGGCAAAATATTCATGGAGTAATGTGTTGACAGGTGTCATGGGGCATTGTGGTGATAAGGGAATGGAGCACTGTGATGACAAGGTTCTGGAGCATTGTTATGAGAAGACCATTGAGCCTTGTGATGACAAATCTCATGGAGCATTCTGATGATAATGGACATGGAACACTGTGATTACAAGGTTCTTGGAGTATTGTGATGACAAGGGCATGGAACATTGTGATGAGAAGGCCATGGAGCTTTCTGATGACATGCATCATGGACTTTGTGATGACAAGGGCATGGAGCATTGTGATGAAAAAGACATGGAGCCTTGTCATGACAGGCTTCAAGGAGCATACTGATGTCAAGTGTCAGGGAGCATTGTGATGACAAGTGTATTGAGCATTGTGATGACAAAGGTCATGGAGCATTGTGATGAGAAGACCATGGATAATTGTGATGACGAGCGTCATTGGGCGTTGTGATGACAAGTGTTATGGAACATTGTGATCACAAGCGTTTGGAGCATTCTGATGAGTGAGGTCATGGAGCATTTTGATTTCATTGTGATGACAATAGCATGAAGCATTATGATGATGGGGATGGTGCACTGTGATGCCAGGGGTCATGGAGGATTGTGATGACGGGGGTCTAGGAGCATCGAGATGACAAGAACATGGAGCATTGTGCTGAGAGGGCCAAGGAGCATTCTGACGACATGTGTCATGGAGCTTTGTGATGACAAGGGCATGGGGCATTGTAATTGCAGGCGTCTTGGAGCATTGAGATGACAAGTGTCACGGAGCCTTGTGATGACAAGGCCTTGGAAGTTTGTGATGACCGAGGTCATGGAGCATTGTTATGACAGGAGTAATGGAGCATTGTGATAACAAGGGCATAGAGCATTGGTCTGAGAAGTTTCATGGATTATTGTGATGAGAGTGTGCATGCAGCATTGTGATGACAAGGGCATGGAACATTGTGATACATGGGTCATGGAGGAATGTAATGACAAGGGCATGGAGCATTGTGATGAGAAGGGCATGGAACATTGTGATGACAAGCGTCATGGAGCTTTGTGATGACAGGGCCATGGAGCAATGTGATGAGAGGGTTCATGGAGCAGTGTGATGACAGTGGCATGGAGCACTGTGGTGCCAAGGATCATGGAGATTTGTGATGACAAAGGTCATGAAGCATATTGAGGTCAAGGGCATGGTACATTGTGATGAGAAGGGCAGGGAGCATTATGATGATAAGGTCATGTAGCATTTTGCTGACAAAGGCATGGAGCATCGTGATGACAAGTGTCATGGAGCACTGTGATGACAGGCGTCACGGTTCATTGTGATTACAGGTTTCATGGAGCATTGGGATGAAAATGGTCATGGAGAATTTTGATGAGAAGCCTCCCGGATCATTGTTTTGTCAGGGGTCATGGAGGGTTGAGATGACAGTACTCATGCAGCATTGTGAGGACAGGGGTCATGGAGCATTGTGAAGATAAGGGGCATGGAGCTTTGTGATTACAGGGGTCTTGGAGCATTGTGAAGACAAGGGCATGGATCATTGTGATGACAATGTCATGGAGTATTGTGAAGGCAGGTGTCAAGGAGCATTGTGATGACGTATGTCAGGGTCCATTGTGATGACAATGGCATGGAGCATTATGATGACAAGGACAGGGAGCATTGTGATGCCAAGGGCCATTGAGAATTTTGAAGACAATGTCGTGAAGCACTGTGATGACAAGCGCATGGAGCTTGCTATGAAAAGGGTCATTGAGCATTGCGATGACAAGTGCATGGAGAATTGTGATGACACGATCATGTAACATTATGATGAGAAGTGTCTTGGAACATAGTGATGACAGGGACGAGGAGAATTGTGATGACAATGCACATGGAGCATTGGGATGACCAGGGCATGGAGCATTGTGATGGCAAGACCGTGGAGCATTGCGATGAGAAGACCATGGATAATTGTGATGACGAATGTCTAGGAGCACTGTAATGACAAGGGGCATGTAGCATTGTGATGACAAGTGTAATGGAGCATTCTGATCACCATCTTGTGGAGTATTGTGATGACAATGGCATGGAGCATTGTGATGAAAAGGGCATGGAGCATTGTGATGAAAACGGCATGGAGCCTTTTCATGACAGGTTTCAATGAGCATTCTGACGACAAGTGTCAGTGAGCATTGTGATGACAAGTTTATTGAGCATTGAGATGACAAAGGTCATGAAGCATTGTGATGACAATGGCATGGAGCATTGTGATGAGAAGTCCATGGAGCATTCTAATGACATGCGTCATGGAGTTTTGTGATGACAGGGGCATGGAGCATTGTGATTACAGGGTTCTTGGAGCCTTGTGATGAAAAGGGCATGGATCATTGTGATGAAAAAGGCATGGAGCCATGTCATGACTGCGTTCAAGGAGCATAGTGATGACAAGGGTTCGGGAGAGTTGTGATGACAAATGTATTGAGCATTGGATGACCATGGTCAGGAGCATTGTGATCAAAAGACCATGGATAATTATGATGACGAGCGTCATAGGGCATTGTGATGACAAGTGTTATGGAACACTGTGATCACAAGGGTTTGGAGCATTGTGATGACAGAGGTCATGGAGCCTTTTGATTTCAAGAAGCGTGGAGCATTGTGAGGACAAGGGCATGAAGCAATGGGATCCCAAGTTTTATGGAGGATTGGGATGACAATGGTAAGGGAAGATTGTGAAGACAAGCGCATGGAGCATTGTGATGACAAAGTCATGTAGCATTTTGCTGACAAAGGCATGGATCATTGTGGGCAATATATTCATGGAGTAATGTGATGACAGGTGTCATGGGGCATTGTGGTGATAAGGGAATGGAGCACTGTGATGACAAGGTTCTGGAGCATTGTTATGAGAAGATCATTGAGCCTTGTGATGACAAATCTCATGGAGCATTCTGATGATAATGGACATGGAACACTGTGATTACAAGGTTCTTGGAGTATTGTGATGACAAGGGCATGGAGCATTGTGATGAGAAGGCCATGGAGCTTTCTGATGACATGCATCATGGACTTTGTGATGACAAGGGCATGGAGCATTGTGATGAAAAAGACATGGAGCCTTGTCATGACAGGCTTCAAGGAGCATACTGATGTCAAGTGTCAGGGAGCATTGTGATGACAAGTGTATTGAGCATTGTGATGACAAAGGTCATGGAGCATTGTGATGAGAAGACCATGGATAATTGTGATGACGAGCGTCATGGGCGTTGTGATGACAAGTGTTATGGAACATTGTGATCACAAGCGTTTGGAGCATTCTGATGAGAGAGGTCATGGAGCATTTTGATTTCATTGTGATGACAATAGCAAGAAGCATTATGATGATGTTCATGGTGCATTGTGATGACAGGGTCCATGGAGTATTGAGATGAAAAGGGGCATGGAGCATTGTGATTACAGGGGTCTTGGAGCATGGTGATGACATGGGCATGGAGCATTGTGATGAGAAGGCCATGGAGGATTCTGATGACATGCGTCAGGGAGCTTTGTGATGACAAGGGCATGGAGCATTGTGATGACAAGGGAATGGAGCATTGTGATGACAAGGGCCATTGAGAATTTTGATGACAAGGTCGTGAAGCACTGTGATGACAAGTGCATGGAGCTTGCTCTGACAAGGCTCATGGAGCATTGTGATAACAAGTGAATGGAGAATTGTGCTGACATGTGCATGTAACATGATGTGAAGTGTCATGGACCATTGTGATGACAAGGACGTTGAGAATTGTTATGACAATGGACATGGAGCATTGAGATGATCAGGGCATGGAACATTGTGATACATGGGTCATGGAGGAATGTAATGACAAGGGCATAGAGCATTGTGATGAGAAGGGCATGGAACATTGTGATGACAAGCGTCATGGAGCTTTGTGATGACAGGGGCATGGAGCAATGTGATGAGAGGGTTCATGGAGCAGTGTGATGACAGTGGCATGGAGCACTGTGGTGCAAAGGGTCATGGAGATTTGTGATGACAAAAGTCATGAAGCATATTGAGGTCAAGGGCATGGTACATTGTGATGATAAGGGCAGGGAGCATTATGATGACAAGGTCATGTAGCATTTTGATGACAAAGGCATGGAGCATCGTGATGACAAGTGTCATGGAGCACTGTGATGACAGGCGTCACGGTTCATTGTGATTACAGGTTTCATGGAGCATTGGGATGAAAATGGTCATGGAGAATTTTGATGAGAAGCCTCCCGGATCATTGTTTTGTCAGGGGTCATGGAGGGTTGAGATGACAGTACTCATGCAGCATTGTGGGGACAGGGGTCATGGAGCATTGTGAAGATAAGGGGCATGGAGCTTTGTGATTACAGGGGTCTTGGAGCATTGTGAAGACAAGGGCATGGATCATTGTGATGACAATGTCATGGAGTATTGTGAAGGCAGGTGTCAAGGAGCATTGTGATGACGTATGTCAGGGTCCATTGTGATGACAATGGCATGGAGCATTATGATGACAAGGACAGGGAGCATTGTGATGCCAAGGGCCATTGAGAATTTTGAAGACAATGTCGTGAAGCACTGTGATGACAAGCGCATGGAGCTTGCTATGAAAAGGGTCATTGAGCATTGCGATGACAAGTGCATGGAGAATTGTGATGACACGATCATGTAACATTATGATGAGAAGTGTCTTGGAACATAGTGATGACAGGGACGAGGAGAATTGTGATGACAATGCACATGGAGCATTGGGATGACCAGGGCATGGAGTATTGTGATGGCAAGACCGTGGAGCATTGCGATGAGAAGACCATGGATAATTGTGATGACGAGTGTCTTGGAGCACTGTAATGACAAGGGGCATGTAGCATTGTGATGACTAGTGTAATGGAGCATTCTGATCACCATCTTGTGGAGTATTGTGATGACAATGGCATGGAGCATTGTGATGAAAAGGGCATGGAGCATTGTGATGAAAATGGCATGGAGCCTTTTCATGACAGGTTTCAATGAGCATTCTGACGACAAGTGTCAGGGAGCATTGTGATGACAAAATTCATGAAGCATTGTGATGACAATGGCATGGAGCATTGTGATGAAAAGTGCTATGGAGCATTGTGATCACAAGTGTTGGTAGCATTGTGATGACAGAGGTCATGGAGCACAGTGATTTCAAGGACCATGGAGCATTGTGATGACAAGTGTATGGGGCAATGTGATCCCAAGTTTCATGGAGGATTGTGATGACAAGCGCATGGAGCATTGTGATGGCAAGTTCATGTAGGATTTTCCTGACAAAGGCATGGAGCATGGTGATTACAGTGGTCATTGAGCATTGGGATAACAAGGGTATGGAGCATTGGGCTTAAAATATTCATGGAGTATTGTGATGACAGGTTTCATGGAGCATATTGATGAAAAGGGAAAGGAGCATTGTGATGACAAGATCCTGGAGCATTATGATAAGTAGACCAGGAGCCTGGTGATGACAAGTCTCATGGAGCATTCTGATGAAAAGGGGCATGGAGCCTTGTGATTAGAGGGCTCTTGGAGCATTGTGATGACAAAGGCATGGAGCATTGTGATGAGAAGTCCATGGAGCATTCTGATGACATGTGTCATGGAGTTTTGTGATGACAGGGGCATGGAGCATAGTGATTACAGGGTTCTTGGAGCCTTGTGATGAAAAGGGCATGGATCATTGTGATGAAAAAGGCATGGAGCCATGTCATGACTGTGTTCAAGGAGCATAGTGACGACAAGGGTCAGGGGGCGTTGTGATGACAACTGTATTGAGCATTGGATGACAAAGTTCAGGGAGCATTGTGATCAAAAGACCATGGATAATTGTGATGACGAGCGTCATAGGGCATTGTGATGACAAGTGTTATGGAACATTGTGATCACAAGGGTTTGGAGCATTGTGATGACAGTGGTTATGGAGCCTTTTGATATCAAGAGGCGTGAAGCATCGTGATGACAAGGGCATGAAGCAATGGGATCCCAAGTTTTATGGAGGATTGGGATGACAATGGTAAGGGAAGATTGTGAAGACAAGCGCATGGAGCATTGTGATGACAAAGTCATGTAGCATTTTGCTGACAAAGGCATGGATCATTGTGGGCAAAATATTCATGGAGTAATGTGATGACAGGTGTCATGGGGCGTTGTGGTGATAAGGGAATGGAGCACTGTGATGACAAGGTTCTGGAGCATTGTTATGAGAAGACCATTGAGCCTTGTGATGACAAATCTCATGGAGCATTCTGATGATAATGGACATGGAACACTGTGCTTACAAGGGTCTTGGAGTATTGTGATGACAAGGGCATGGAGCATTGTGATGAGAAGGCCCTGGAGCTTTCTGATGACATGCATCGTGGACTTTGTGATGACAAGGGCATGGAGCATTGTGAGTGCAGTGTGCTTGGAGCGTTGTGATGAAAAGGGCATGGATCATTGTGATGAAAAAGGCATGGAGCCTTGTCATGACAGGCTTCAAGGAGCATACTGATGTCAAGTGTCAGGGAGCATTGTGATGAGAAGTGTATTGAGCATTGTGATGACAAAGGTCATGGAGCATTGTGATGAGAAGACCATGGATAAATGTGATGAGGAGCGTGATTGGGCGTTGTGATGACAAATGTTATGGAACATTGTGATCAGAAGCGTTTGGAGCATTCTGATGAGAGAGGTCATGGAGCATTTTGATTTCATTGTGATGACAATAGCAAGAAGCATTATGATGATGTTCATGGTGCATTGTGATGAAAGGGTGCATGGAGTATTGAGATGAAAAGGGGCATGGAGCATTGTGATGACAGGGGTCTTGGAGCATGGTGATGACATGGGCATGGATCATTGTGATGAGAAGGCCATGGAGGATTCTGATGACATGCGTCATGGAGCTTTGTGATGACAAGGGCATGGAGAATTGTGATGACATGGGAATGGGGCATTGTGATAACAAGGGCCTTTGAGAATTTTGATGACAAGGTCGTGAAGCACTGTGATGACAAGTGCATGGAGCATGCTATGACAAGGGTCATGGAGCATTGCGATGACAAGTGAATGGAGAATTGTGCTGACATATGCATGTAACATTATGATGTGAAGTGTCCTGGACCATTGTGATGACAAGGACGTTGAGAATTGTTATGACAATGGACATGGAGCATTGGGATGATCAGGGCATGGAGCTTTGTGATGGCAAGACCGTGGAGCATTGTGATGCGAAGACCTTGGATAATTGTGATGACGAGTGTCTTGGATTACTGTAATGACAAGGGGCATGGAGCATTGTGAGGACAGGGGTCATTTAGCATTGTGATGACAAGTGTCATGGAGCATTCTGATGACCATCTTGTGGAGTATTGTGATGACAATGGCATGGAGCATTGTGATGGAAAGGGCATGGAGCATTGTGAAGAGAAGTCCACAGATAATGGTGAAGAGGAGCGTCATGGGGCGGTGTGATGAAAAGTGTCATGGAACATTGTGATCACAAGTGTTTGAAGCATTGTGATGCCAGAGGTCATGGTGCATTTTGATTTCATTGTGATGAAAATAGCATGAAGCATTATGATGATGGGGATGGTGCACTGTGATGCCAGGGGTCATGGAGGATTGTGATGACGGGGGTCTAGGAGCATCGTGATGACAAGAGCATGGAGCATTGTGCTGAGAGGACCAAGGAGCATTCTGACGACATGTGTCATGGAGCTTTGTGATGACAAGGGCATGGGGCATTGTAATTGCAGGCGTCTTGGAGCATTGAGATGACAAGTGTCACGGAGCCTTGTGATGACAAGGCCTTGGAAGTTTGTGATGACCGAGGTCATGGATCATTGTTATGACAGGGGTAATGGAGCATTGTGATAACAAGGGCATAGAGCATTGGTCTGAGAAGTTTCATGGATTATTGTGATGAGAGTGTGCATGCAGCATTGTGATGACAAGGGCATGGAACATTGTGATACATGGGTCATGGAGGAATGTAATGACAAGGGCATGGAGCATTGTGATGAGAAGGGCATGGAACATTGTGATGACAAGCGTCATGGAGCTTTGTGATGACAGGGGCATGGAGCAATGTGATGAGAGGGTTCATGGAGCAGTGTGATGACAGTGGCATGGAGCACTGTGGTGCCAAGGATCATGGAGATTTGTGATGACAAAGGTCATGAAGCATATTGAGGTCAAGGGCATGGTACATTGTTATGAGAAGGGCAGGGAGCATTATGATGACAAAGTCATGTAGCATTTTGATGACAAAGGCATGGAGCATCGTGATGACAAGTGTCATGGAGCACTGTGATGACAGGCGTCACGGTTCATTGTGATTACAGGTTTCATGGAGCATTGGGATGACAATGGTCATGGAGAATTTTGATGAGAAGCGTCCTGGATCATTGTTTTGTCAGGGGTCATGGAGGGTTGAGATGACAGTACTCATGCAGCATTGTGAGGACAGGGGTCATGGAGCATTGTGAAGATAAGGGGCATGGAGCTTTGTGATTACAGGGGTCTTGGAGCATTGTGAAGACAAGGGCATGGATCATTGTGATGAGAATGTCATGGAGTATTGTGAAGGCAGGTGTCAAGGAGCATTGTGATGACGTATGTCAGGGTCCATTGTGATGACAATGGCATGGAGCATTGTGATGACAAGGACATGGAGCATTGTGATGCCAAGGGCCATTGAGAATTTTGAAGACAATGTCGTGAAGCACTGTGATGACAAGCGCATGGAGCTTGCTATGAAAAGGGTCATTGAGCATTGCGATGACAAGTGCATGGAGAATTGTGATGACACGATCATGTAACATTATGATGAGAAGTGTCATGGAACATAGTGATGACAGGGACGAGGAGAATTGTGATGACAATGCACATGGAGCATTGGGATGACCAGGACATGGAGCATTGTGCTGGCAAGACCGTGGAGCACTGCGATGAGAAGACCATGGATAATTGTGATGACGAGTGTCTTGGAGCACTGTAATGACAAGGGGCATGTAACATTGCGATGACAAGTGTAATGGAGCATTCTGATCACCATCTTGTGGAGTATTGTGATGACAATGGCATGGAGCATTGTGATGAAAAGGGCATGGAGCATTGTGATGAAAACGGCATGGAGCCTTTTCATGACAGGTTTCAATGAGCATTCTGACGACAAGTGTCAGGGAGCATTGTGATGACAAGTTTATTGAGCATTGTGATGCCAAAGGTAATGAAGCATTGTGGTGACAATGGCATGGAGCATTGTGATGAAAAGTGCTATGGAGCATTGTGATCACAAGTGTTGGTAGCATTGTGATGACAGAGGTCATGGAGCACAGTGATTTCAAGGACCATGGAGCATTGTGATGACAAGTGTATGGGGCAATGTGATCCCAAGTTTCATGGAGGATTGTGATGACAAGCGCATGGAGCATTGTGATGGCAAGTTCATGTAGGATTTCCTGACAAAGGCATGGAGCATGGTGATTACAGTGGTCATTGAGCATTGGGATAACAAGGGTATGGAGCATTGGGCTTAAAATATTCATGGAGTATTGTGATGACAGGTTTCATGGAGCATATTGATGAAAAGGGAAAGGAGCATTGTGATGACAAGAACCTGGAGCATTATGACGATTAGACCAGGAGCCTGGTGATGACAAGTCTCATGGAGCATTCTGATGAAAAGGGGCATGGAGCATTGTGATTACAGGGCTCTTGGAGCATTGTGATGACAAAGGCATGGAGCATTGTGATGAGAAGTCCATGGAGCATTCTGATGACATGTGTCATGGAGTTTTGTGATGACAGGGGCATGGAGCATTGTGATTACAGGGTTCTTGGAGCCTTGTGATGAAAAGGGCATGGATCATTGTGATGAAAAAGGCATGGAGCCATGTCATGACTGGGTTCAAGGAGCATAGTGATGACAAGGGTTCAGGAGCGTTGTGATGACAACTGTATTGAGCATTGGATGACAAAGGTCAGGAGCATTGTGATGATAAAACCATGGATAATTGTGATGACAAGCGTCATAGGGCATTGTGATGACAAGTGTTATGGAACACTGTGATCACAAGGGTTTGGAGCATTGTGATGACAGAGGTCATGGAGCCTTTTGATTTCAAGAAGCGTGGAGCATTGTGATGACAAGGGCATGAAGCAATGGGATCCCAAGTTTTATGGAGGATTGGGATGACAATGGTAAGGGAAGATTGTGAAGACAAGCGCATGGAGCATTGTGATGACAAAGTCATGTAGCATTTTGCTGACAAAGGCATGGAGCATTGTGGGCAAAATATTCATGGAGTAATGTGATGACAGGTGTCATGGGGCATTGTGGTGATAAGGGAATGGAGCACTGTGATGACAAGGTTCTGGAGCATTGTTATGAGAAGACCATTGAGCCTTGTGATGACAAATCTCATGGAGCATTCTGATGATAATGGACATGGAACACTGTGATTACAAGGTTCTTGGAGTATTGTGATGACAAGGGCATGGAACATTGTGATGAGAAGGCCATGGAGCTTTCTGATGACATGCATCATGGACTTTGTGATGACAAGGGCATGGAGCATTGTGATGAAAAAGACATGGAGCCTTGTCATGACAGGCTTCAAGGAGCATACTGATGTCAAGTGTCAGGGAGCATTGTGATGAGAAGTGTATTGAGCATTGTGATGACAAAGGTCATGGAGCATTGTGATGAGAAGACCATGGATAATTGTGATGACGAGCGTCATTGGGCGTTGTGATGACAAGTGTTATGGAACATTGTGATCACAAGCGTTTGGAGCATTCTGATGAGTGAGGTCATGGAGCATTTTGATTTCATTGTGATGACAATAGCATGAAGCATTATGATGATGGGGATGGTGCACTGTGATGCCAGGGGTCATGGAGGATTGTGATGACGGGGGTCTAGGAGCATCGAGATGACAAGAGCATGGAGCATTGTGCTGAGAGGGCCAAGGAGCATTCTGACGACATGTGTCATGGAGCTTTGTGATGACAAGGGCATGGGGCATTGTAATTGCAGGCGTCTTGGAGCATTGAGATGACAAGTGTCACGGAGCCTTGTGATGACAAGGCCTTGGAAGTTTGTGATGACCGAGGTCATGGAGCATTGTTATGACAGGAGTAATGGAGCATTGTGATAACAAGGGCATAGAGCATTGGTCTGAGAAGCTTCATGGATTATTGTGATGAGAGTGTGCATGCAGCATTGTGATGACAAGGGCATGGAACATTGTGATACATGGGTCATGGAGGAATGTAATGACAAGGGCATGGAGCATTGTGATGAGAAGGGCATGGAACATTGTGATGACAAGCGTCATGGAGCTTTGTGATGACAGGGCCATGGAGCAATGTGATGAGAGGGTTCATGGAGCAGTGTGATGACAGTGGCATGGAGCACTGTGGTGCCAAGGATCATGGAGATTTGTGATGACAAAGGTCATGAAGCATATTGAGGTCAAGGGCATGGTACATTGTGATGAGAAGGGCAGGGAGCATTATGATGATAAGTTCATGTAGCATTTTGCTGACAAAGGCATGGAGCATCGTGATGACAAGTGTCATGGAGCACTGTGATGACAGGCGTCACGGTTCATTGTGATTACAGGTTTCATGGAGCATTGGGATGAAAATGGTCATGGAGAATTTTGATGAGAAGCCTCCCGGATCATTGTTTTGTCAGGGGTCATGGAGGGTTGAGATGACAGTACTCATGCAGCATTGTGAGGACAGGGGTCATGGAGCATTGTGAAGATAAGGGGCATGGAGCTTTGTGATTACAGGGGTCTTGGAGCATTGTGAAGACAAGGGCATGGATCATTGTGATGACAATGTCATGGAGTATTGTGAAGGCAGGTGTCAAGGAGCATTGTGATGACGTATGTCAGGGTCCATTGTGATGACAATGGCATGGAGCATTATGATGACAAGGACAGGGAGCATTGTGATGCCAAGGGCCATTGAGAATTTTGAAGACAATGTCGTGAAGCACTGTGATGACAAGCGCATGGAGCTTGCTATGAAAAGGGTCATTGAGCATTGCGATGACAAGTGCATGGAGAATTGTGATGACACGATCATGTAATATTATGATGAGAAGTGTCTTGGAACATAGTGATGACAGGGACGAGGAAAATTGTGATGACAATGCACATGGAGCATTGGGATGACCAGGGCATGGAGTATTGTGATGGCAAGACCGTGGAGCATTGCGATGAGAAGACCATGGATAATTGTGATGACGAGTGTCTTGGAGCACTGTAATGACAAGGGGCATGTAGCATTGTGATGACTAGTGTAATGGAGCATTCTGATCACCATCTTGTGGAGTATTGTGATGACAATGGCATGGAGCATTGTGATGAAAAGGGCATGGAGCATTGTGATGAAAACGGCATGGAGCCTTTTCATGACAGGTTTCAATGAGCATTCTGACGACAAGTGTCAGGGAGCATTGTGATGACAAAATTCATGAAGCATTGTGATGACAATGGCATGGAGCATTCTGATGCAAAGTGCTATGGAGCATTGTGATCACAAGTGTTGGTAGCATTGTGATGACAGAGGTCATGGAGCACAGTGATTTCAAGGACCATGGAGCATTGTGATGACAAGTGTATGGGGCAATGTGATCCCAAGTTTCATGGAGGATTGTGATGACAAGCGCATGGAGCATTGTGATGGCAAGTTCATGTAGGATTTTCCTGACAAAGGCATGGAGCATGGTGATTACAGTGGTCATTGAGCATTGGGATAACAAGGGTATGGAGCATTGGGCTTAAAATATTCATGGAGTATTGTGATGACAGGTTTCATGGAGCATATTGATGAAAAGGGAAAGGAGCATTGTGATGACAAGATCCTGGAGCATTATGATGAGTAGACCAGGAGCCTGGTGATGACAAGTCTCATGGAGCATTCTGATGAAAAGGGGCATGGAGCCTTGTGATTACAGGGCTCTTGGAGCATTGTGATGACAAAGGCATGGAGCATTGTGATGAGAAGTCCATGGAGCATTCTGATGACATGTGTCATGGAGTTTTGTGATGACAGGGGCATGGAGCATTGTGATTACAGGGTTCTTGGAGCCTTGTGATGAAAAGGGCATGGATCATTGTGATGAAAAAGGCATGGAGCCATGTCATGACTGTGTTCAAGGAGCATAGTGACGACAAGGGTCAGGGAGCGTTGTGATGACAACTGTATTGAGCATTGGATGACAAAGTTCAGGGAGCATTGTGATCAAAAGACCATGGATAATTGTGATGACGAGCGTCATAGGGCATTGTGATGACAAGTGTTATGGAATATTGTGATCACAAGGGTTTGGAGCATTGTGATGACAGTGGTTATGGAGCCTTTTGATACAAAGAGGCGTGGAGCATCGTGATGACAAGGGCATGAATCAATGTGATCCCAAGTTTTATGGAGGATTGGGATGACAATGGTAAGGGAAGATTGTGAAGACAAGCGCATGGAGCATTGTGATGACAAAGTCATGTAGCATTTTGCTGACAAAGGCATGGATCATTGTGGGCAAAATATTCATGGAGTAATGTGATGACAGGTGTCATGGGGCGTTGTGGTGATAAGGGAATGGAGAACTGTGATGACAAGGTTCTGGAGCATTGTTATGAGAAGACCATTGAGCCTTGTGATGACAAATCTCATGGAGCATTCTGATGATAATGGACATGGAACACTGTGATTACAAGGTTCTTGGAGTATTGTGATGACAAGGGCATGGAGCATTGTGATGAGAAGGCCCTGGAGCTTTCTGATGACATGCATCGTGGACTTTGTGATGACAAGGGCATGGAGCATTGTGAGTGCAGTGTGCTTGGAGCGTTGTGATTAAAAGGGCATGGATCATTGTGATGAAAAAGGCATGGAGCCTTGTCATGACAGGCTTCAAGGAGCATACTGATGTCAAGTGTCAGGGAGCATTGTGATGAGAAGTGTATTGAGCATTGTGATGACAAAGGTCATGGAGCATTGTGATGAGAAGACCATGGGTAAATGTGATGAGGAGCGTTATTGGGCGTTGTGATGACAAATGTTATGGAACATTGTGATCAGAAGCGTTTGGAGCATTCTGATGAGAGAGGTCATGGAGCATTTTGATTTCATTGTGATGACAATAGCAAGAAGCATTATGATGATGTTCATGGTGCATTGTGATGAAAGGGTGCATGGAGTATTGAGATGAAAAGGGGCATGGAGCATTGTGATGACAGGGGTCTTGGAGCATGGTGATGACATGGGCATGGATCATTGTGATGAGAAACCCATGGAAAATTCTGATGACATGCGTCATGGAGCTTTGTGATGACAAGGGCATGGAGAATTGTGATGACATGGGAATGGGGCATTGTGATAACAAGGGCCATTGAGAATTTTGATGACAAGGTCGTGAAGCACTGTGATGACAAGTGCATGGAGCATGCTATGACAAGGGTCATGGAGCATTGCGATGACAAGTGAATGGAGAATTGTGCTGACATATGCATGTAACATTATGATGTGAAGTGTCCTGGACCATTGTGATGACAAGGACGTTGAGAATTGTTATGACAATGGACATGGAGCATTGGGATAATCAGGGCATGGAGCTTTGTGATGGCATGACCGTGGAGCATTGTGATGCGAAGACCTTGGATAATTGTGATGACGAGTGTCTTGGATTACTGTAATGACAAGGGGCATGGAGCATTGTGAGGAGAGGGGTCATTTAGCATTGTGATGACAAGTGTCATGGAGCATTCTGATGACCATCTTGTGGAGTATTGTGATGACAATGGCATGGAGCATTGTGATGGAAAGGGCATGGAGCATTGTGAAGAGAAGTCCACAGATAATGGTGAAGAGGAGCGTCATGGGGCGGTGTGATGACAAGTGTCATGGAACATTGTGATCACAAGTGTTTGAAGCATTGTGATGCCAGAGGTCATGGTGCATTTTGATTTCATTGTGATGAAAATAGCATGAAGCATTATGATGATGGGGATGGTGCACTGTGATGCCAGGGGTCATGGAGGATTGTGATGACGGGGGTCTAGGAGCATCGTGATGACAAGAGCATGGAGCATTGTGCTGAGAGGACCAAGCAGCATTCTGACGACATGTGTCATGGAGCTTTGTGATGACAAGGGCATGGGGCATTGTAATCACAGGCGTCTTGGAGCATTGAGATGACAAGTGTCACGGAGCCTTGTGATGACAAGGCCTTGGAAGTTTGTGATGACCGAGGTCATGGATCATTGTTATGACAGGGGTAATGGAGCATTGTGATAACAAGGGCATAGAGCATTGGTCTGAAAAGTTTCATGGATTATTGTGATGAGAGTGTACATGCAGCATTTTGATGACAAGGGCATGGAACATTGTGATACATGGGTCATGGAGGAATGTAATGACAAGGGCATGGAGCATTGTGATGAGAAGGGCATGGAACATTGTGATGACAAGCGTCATGGTGCTTTGTGATGACAGGGGCATGGAGCAATGTGATGAGAGGGTTCATGGAGCAGTGTGATGACAGTGGAATGGAGCACTGTGGTGCCAAGGATCATGGATATTTGTGATGACAAAGGTCATGAAGCATATTGAGGTCAAGGGCATGGTACATTGTGATGAGAAGGGCAGGGAGCATTATGATGACAAGGTCATGTAGCATTTTGATGACAAAGGCATGGAGCATCGTGATGACAAGTGTCATGGAGCACTGTGATGACAGGCGTCACGGTTCATTGTGATTACAGGTTTCATGGAGCATTGGGATGACAATGGTCATGGAGAATTTTGATGAGAAGCGTCCCGGATCATTGTTTTGTCAGGGGTCATGGAGGGTTGAGATGACAGTACTCATGCAGCATTGTGAGGACAGGGGTCATGGAGCATTGTGAAGATAAGGGGCATGGAGCTTTGTGATTACAGGGGTCTTGGAGCATTGTGAAGACAAGGGCATGGATCATTGTGATGAGAATGTCATGGAGTATTGTGAAGGCAGGTGTCAAGGAGCATTGTGATGACGTATGTCAGGGTCCATTGTGATGACAATGTCATGGAGCATTGTGACGACAAGGACATGGAGCATTGTGATGCCAAGGGCCATTGAGAATTTTGAAGACAATGTCGTGAAGCACTGTGATGACAAGCGCATGGAGCTTGCTATGAAAAGGGTCATTGAGCATTGCGATGACAAGTGCATGGAGAATTGTGATGACACGATCATGTAACATTATGATGAGAAGTGTCATGGAACATAGTGATGACAGGGACGAGGAGAATTGTGATGACAATGCATATGGAGCATTGGGATGACCAGGACATGGAGCATTGTGCTGGCAAGACCGTGGAGCACTGCGATGAGAAGACCATGGATAATTGTGATGACGAGTGTCTTGGAGCACTGTAATGACAAGTGGCATGTAACATTGTGATGACAAATGTAATGGAGCATTCTGATCAGCATCTTCTGGAGTATTGTGATGACAATGGCATGGAGCACTGTGATGAAAAGGGCATGGAGCATTGTGATGAAAACGGCATGGAGCCTTTTCATGACAGGTTTCAATGAGCCTTCTGACGATAAGTGTCAGGGAGCATTGTGATGACAAGTTTATTGAGCATTGTGATGCCAAAGGTCATGAAGCATTGTGGTGACAATGGCATGGAGCATTGTGATGAAAAGTGCTATGGAGCATTGTGATCACAAGTGTTGGTAGCATTGTGATGACAGAGGTCATGGAGCACAGTGATTTCAAGGACCATGGAGCATTGTGATGAAAAGTGTATGGGGCAATGTGATCCCAAGTTTCATGGAGGCTTGTGATGACAAGCGCATGGAGCATTGTGATGACAAGTTCATGTAGGATTTCCTGACAAAGGCATGGAGCATGGTGATTACAGTGGTCATTGAGCATTGGGATAACAAGGGTATGGAGCATTGGGCTTAAAATTTTCATGGAGTATTGTGATGACAGGTTTCATGGAGCATATTGATGAAAAGGGAAAGGAGCATTGTGATGACAAGATCCTGGAGCATTATGATGAGTAGACCAGGAGCCTGGTGATGACAAGTCTCATGGAGCATTCTGATGAAAAGGGGCATGGAGCATTGTGAGTACAGGGCTCTTGGAGCATTGTGATGACAAAGGCATGGAGCATTGTGATGAGAAGTCCATGGAGCATTCTGATGACATGTGTCATGGAGTTTTGTGATGACAGGGGCATGGAGCATTGTGATTACAGGGTTCTTGGAGCCTTGTGATGAAAAGGGCATGGATCATTGTGATGAAAAAGGCATGGAGCCATGTCATGACTGGGTTCAAGAAGCATAGTGATGACAAGGGTTCAGGAGCGTTGTGATGACAACTGTATTGAGCATTGGATGACAAAGGTCAGGAGCATTGTGATGATAAAACCATGGATAATTGTGATGACGAGCGTCATAGGGCATTGTGATGACAAGTGTTATGGAACACTGTGATCACAAGGGTTTGGAGCATTGTGATGACAGAGGTCATGGAGCCTTTTGATTTCAATTAGCGTGGAGCATTGTGATGACAAGGGCATGAAGCAATGGGATCCCAAGTATTATAGAGGATTGGGATGACAATGGTAAGGGAAGATTGTGAAGACATGCGCATGGAGCATTGTGATGACAAAGTCATGTAGCATTTTGCTGACAAAGGCATGGAGCATTGTGGGGAAAATATTCATGGAGTAATGTGATGACAGGTGTCATGGGGCATTGTGGTGATAAGGGAATGGAGCACTGTGATGACAAGGTTCTGGAGCATTGTTATGAGAAGACCATTGAGCCTTGTGATGACAAATCTCATGGAGCATTCTGATGATAATGGACATGGAACACTGTGATTACAAGGTTCTTGGAGTATTGTGATGACAAGGGCATGGAGCATTGTGATGAGAAGGCCATGGAGCTTTCTGATGACATGCATCATGGACTTTGGGATGACAAGGGCATGGAGCATTGTGATGAAAAAGACATGGAGCCTTGTCATGACAGGCTTCAAGGAGCATACTGATGTCAAGTGTCAGGGAGCATTGTGATGACAAGTGTATTGAGCATTGTGATGACAAAGGTCATGGAGCATTGTGATGAGAAGACCATGGATAATTGTGATGACGAGCGTCATTGGGCGTTGTGATGACAAGTGTTATGGAACATTGTGATCACAAGCGTTTGGAGCATTTTGATGAGTGAGGTCATGGAGCATTTTGATTTCATTGTGATGACAATAGCATGAAGCATTATGATGATGGGGATGGTGCACTGTGATGCCAGGGGTCATGGAGGATTGTGATGACGGGGGTCTAGGAGCATCGTGATGACAAGAGCATGGAGCATTGTGCTGAGAGGGCCAAGGAGCATTCTGACGACATGTGTCATGGAGCTTTGTGATGACAAGGGCATGGGGCATTGTAATTGCAGGCGTCTTGGAGCATTGAGATGACAAGTGTCACGGAGCCTTGTGATGACAAGGCCTTGGAAGTTTGTGATGACCGAGGTCATGGAGCATTGTTATGACAGGAGTAATGGAGCATTGTGATAACAAGGGCATAGAGCATTGGTCTGAGAAGTTTCATGGATTATTGTGATGAGAGTGTGCATGCAGCATTGTGATGACAAGGGCATGGAACATTGTGATACATGGGTCATGGAGCAATGTAATGACAAGGGCATGGAGCATTGTGATGAGAAGGGCATGGAACATTGTGATGACAAGCGTCATGGAGCTTTGTGATGACAGGGCCATGGAGCAATGTGATGAGAGGGTTCATGGAGCAGTGTGATGACAGTGGCATGGAGCACTGTGGTGCCAAGGATCATGGAGATTTGTGATGACAAAGGTCATGAAGCATATTGAGGTCAAGGGCATGGTACATTGTGATGAGAAAGGCAGGGAGCATTATGATGACAAAGTCATGTAGCATTTTGATGACAAAGGCATGGAGCATCGTGATGACAAGTGTCATGGAGCACTGTGATGACAGGCATCACGGTTCATTGTGATTACAGGTTTCATGGAGCATTGGGATGACAATGGTCATGGAGAATTTTGATGAGAAGCGTCCCGGATCATTGTTTTGTCAGGGGTCATGGAGGGTTGAGATGACAGTACTCATGCAGCATTGTGAGGACAGGGGTCATGGAGCATTGTGAAGATAAGGGGCATGGAGCTTTGTGATTACAGGGGTCTTGGAGCATTTTGAAGACAAGGGCATGGATCATTGTGATGAGAATGTCATGGAGTATTGTGAAGGCAGGTGTCAAGGAGCATTGTGATGACGTATGTCAGGGTCCATTGTGATGACAATGGCATGGAGCATTGTGATGACAAGGACATGGAGCATTGTGATGCCAAGGGCCATTGAGAATTTTGAAGACAATGTCGTGAAGCACTGTGATGACAAGCGCATGGAGCTTGCTATGAAAATGGTCATTGAGCATTGCGATGACAAGTGCATGGAGAATTGTGATGACACGATCATGTAACATTATGATGAGAAGTGTCATGGAACATAGTGATGACAGGGACGAGGAGAATTGTGATGACAATACACATGGAGCATTGGGATAACCAGGACATGGAGCATTGTGCTGGCAAGACTGTGGAGCATTGCGATGAGAAGACCATGGATAATTGTGATGACGAGTGTCTTGGAGCACTGTAATGACAAGGGGCATGTAGCATTGTGATGACAAGTGTAATGGAGCATTCTGATCACCATCTTGTGGAGTATTGTGATGACAATGGCATGGAGCATTGTGATGAAAACGGCATGGAGCCTTTTCATGACAGGTTTCAATGAGCATTCTGACGACAAGTGTCAGGGAGCATTGTGATGACAAGTTTATTGAGCATTGTGATGACAAAGGTCATGAAGCATTGTGGTGACAATGGCATGGAGCATTGTGATGAAAAGTGCTATGGAGCATTGTGATCACAAGTGTTGGTAGCCTTGTGATGACAGAGGTCATGGAGCACAGTGATTTCAAGGACCATGGAGCATTGTGATGAAAAGTGTATGGGGCAATGTGATCCCAAGTTTCATGGAGGATTGTGATGACAAGCGCATGGAGCATTGTGATGGCAAGTTCATGTAGGATTTCCTGACAAAGGCATGGAGCATGGTGATTACAGTGGTCATTGAGCATTGGGATAACAAGGGTATGGAGCATTGGGCTTAAAATATTCATGGAGTATTGTGATGACAGTTTTCATGGAGCATATTGATGAAAAGGGAAAGGAGCATTGTGATGACAAGATCCTGGAGCATTATGATGAGTAGACCAGGAGCCTGGTGATGACAAGTCTCATGGAGCATTCTGATGAAAAGGGGCATGGAGCATTGTGAGTACAGGGCTCTTGGAGCATTGTGATGACAAAGGCATGGAGCATTGTGATGAGAAGTCCATGGAGCATTCTGATGACATGTGTCATGGAGTTTTGTGATGACAGGGGCATGGAGCATTGTGATTACAGGGTTCTTGGAGCCTTGTGATGAAAAGGGCATGGATCATTGTGATGAAAAAGGCATGGAGCCATGTCATGACTGGGTTCAAGGAGCATAGTGATGACAAGGGTTCAGGAGCGTTGTGATGACAACTGTATTGAGCATTGGATGACAAAGGTCAGGAGCATTGTGATGATAAAACCATGGATAATTGTGATGACGAGCGTCATAGGGCATTGTGATGACAAGTGTTATGGAACACTGTGATCACAAGGGTTTGGAGCATTGTGATGACAGAGGTCATGGAGCCTTTTGATTTCAAGAAGCGTGGAGCATTGTGATGACAAGGGCATGAAGCAATGGGATCCCAAGTTTTATGGAGGATTGGGATGACAATGGTAAGGGAAGATTGTGAAGACAAGTGCATGGAGCATTGTGATGACAAAGTCATGTAGCATTTTGCTGACAAAGGCATGGAGCATTGTGGGCAAAATATTCATGGAGTAATGTGTTGACAGGTGTCATGGGGCATTGTGGTGATAAGGGAATGGAGCACTGTGATGACAAGGTTCTGGAGCATTGTTATGAGAAGACCATTGAGCCTTGTGATGACAAATCTCATGGAGCATTCTGATGATAATGGACATGGAACACTGTGATTACAAGGTTCTTGGAGTATTGTGATGACAAGGGCATGGAACATTGTGATGAGAAGGCCATGGAGCTTTCTGATGACATGCATCATGGACTTTGTGATGACAAGGGCATGGAGCATTGTGATGAAAAAGACATGGAGCCTTGTCATGACAGGCTTCAAGGAGCATACTGATGTCAAGTGTCAGGGAGCATTGTGATGACAAGTGTATTGAGCATTGTGATGACAAAGGTCATGGAGCATTGTGATGAGAAGACCATGGATAATTGTGATGACGAGCGTCATTGGGCGTTGTGATGACAAGTGTTATGGAACATTGTGATCACAAGCGTTTGGAGCATTCTGATGAGTGAGGTCATGGAGCATTTTGATTTCATTGTGATGACAATAGCATGAAGCATTATGATGATGGGGATGGTGCACTGTGATGCCAGGGGTCATGGAGGATTGTGATGACGGGGGTCTAGGAGCATCGAGATGACAAGAACATGGAGCATTGTGCTGAGAGGGCCAAGGAGCATTCTGACGACATGTGTCATGGAGCTTTGTGATGACAAGGGCATGGGGCATTGTAATTGCAGGCGTCTTGGAGCATTGAGATGACAAGTGTCACGGAGCCTTGTGATGACAAGGCCTTGGAAGTTTGTGATGACCGAGGTCATGGAGCATTGTTATGACAGGAGTAATGGAGCATTGTGATAACAAGGGCATAGAGCATTGGTCTGAGAAGTTTCATGGATTATTGTGATGAGAGTGTGCATGCAGCATTGTGATGACAAGGGCATGGAACATTGTGATACATGGGTCATGGAGGAATGTAATGACAAGGGCATGGAGCATTGTGATGAGAAGGGCATGGAACATTGTGATGACAAGCGTCATGGAGCTTTGTGATGACAGGGCCATGGAGCAATGTGATGAGAGTGTTCATGGAGCAGTGTGATGACAGTGGCATGGAGCACTGTGGTGCCAAGGATCATGGAGATTTGTGATGACAAAGGTCATGAAGCATATTGAGGTCAAGGGCATGGTACATTGTGATGAGAAGGGCAGGGAGCATTATGATGATAAGGTCATGTAGCATTTTGCTGACAAAGGCATGGAGCATCGTGATGACAAGTGTCATGGAGCACTGTGATGACAGGCGTCACGGTTCATTGTGATTACAGGTTTCATGGAGCATTGGGATGAAAATGGTCATGGAGAATTTTGATGAGAAGCCTCCCGGATCATTGTTTTGTCAGGGGTCATGGAGGGTTGAGATGACAGTACTCATGCAGCATTGTGAGGACAGGGGTCATGGAGCATTGTGAAGATAAGGGGCATGGAGCTTTGTGATTACAGGGGTCTTGGAGCATTGTGAAGACAAGGGCATGGATCATTGTGATGACAATGTCATGGAGTATTGTGAAGGCAGGTGTCAAGGAGCATTGTGATGACGTATGTCAGGGTCCATTGTGATGACAATGGCATGGAGCATTATGATGACAAGGACAGGGAGCATTGTGATGCCAAGGGCCATTGAGAATTTTGAAGACAATGTCGTGAAGCACTGTGATGACAAGCGCATGGAGCTTGCTATGAAAAGGGTCATTGAGCATTGCGATGACAAGTGCATGGAGAATTGTGATGACACGATCATGTAACATTATGATGAGAAGTGTCTTGGAACATAGTGATGACAGGGACGAGGAGAATTGTGATGACAATGCACATGGAGCATTGGGATGACCAGGGCATGGAGCATTGTGATGGCAAGACCGTGGAGCATTGCGATGAGAAGACCATGGATAATTGTGATGACGAATGTCTAGGAGCACTGTAATGACAAGGGGCATGTAGCATTGTGATGACAAGTGTAATGGAGCATTCTGATCACCATCTTGTGGAGTATTGTGATGACAATGGCATGGAGCATTGTGATGAAAAGGGCATGGAGCATTGTGATGAAAACGGCATGGAGCCTTTTCATGACAGGTTTCAATGAGCATTCTGACGACAAGTGTCAGTGAGCATTGTGATGACAAGTTTATTGAGCATTGAGATGACAAAGGTCATGAAGCATTGTGATGACAATGGCATGGAGCATTGTGATGAGAAGTCCATGGAGCATTCTAATGACATGCGTCATGGAGTTTTGTGATGACAGGGGCATGGAGCATTGTGATTACAGGGTTCTTGGAGCCTTGTGATGAAAAGGGCATGGATCATTGTGATGAAAAAGGCATGGAGCCATGTCATGACTGCGTTCAAGGAGCATAGTGATGACAAGGGTTCGGGAGAGTTGTGATGACAAATGTATTGAGCATTGGATGACCATGGTCAGGAGCATTGTGATCAAAAGACCATGGATAATTGTGATGACGAGCGTCATAGGGCATTGTGATGACAAGTGTTATGGAACACTGTGATCACAAGGGTTTGGAGCATTGTGATGACAGAGGTCATGGAGCCTTTTGATTTCAAGAAGCGTGGAGCATTGTGAGGACAAGGGCATGAAGCAATGGGATCCCAAGTTTTATGGAGGATTGGGATGACAATGGTAAGGGAAGATTGTGAAGACAAGCGCATGGAGCATTGTGATGACAAAGTCATGTAGCATTTTGCTGACAAAGGCATGGATCATTGTGGGCAATATATTCATGGAGTAATGTGATGACAGGTGTCATGGGGCATTGTGGTGATAAGGGAATGGAGCACTGTGATGACAAGGTTCTGGAGCATTGTTATGAGAAGATCATTGAGCCTTGTGATGACAAATCTCATGGAGCATTCTGATGATAATGGACATGGAACACTGTGATTACAAGGTTCTTGGAGTATTGTGATGACAAGGGCATGGAGCATTGTGATGAGAAGGCCATGGAGCTTTCTGATGACATGCATCATGGACTTTGTGATGACAAGGGCATGGAGCATTGTGATGAAAAAGACATGGAGCCTTGTCATGACAGGCTTCAAGGAGCATACTGATGTCAAGTGTCAGGGAGCATTGTGATGACAAGTGTATTGAGCATTGTGATGACAAAGGTCATGGAGCATTGTGATGAGAAGACCATGGATAATTGTGATGACGAGCGTCATGGGCGTTGTGATGACAAGTGTTATGGAACATTGTGATCACAAGCGTTTGGAGCATTCTGATGAGAGAGGTCATGGAGCATTTTGATTTCATTGTGATGACAATAGCAAGAAGCATTATGATGATGTTCATGGTGCATTGTGATGACAGGGTCCATGGAGTATTGAGATGAAAAGGGGCATGGAGCATTGTGATTACAGGGGTCTTGGAGCATGGTGATGACATGGGCATGGAGCATTGTGATGAGAAGGCCATGGAGGATTCTGATGACATGCGTCAGGGAGCTTTGTGATGACAAGGGCATGGAGCATTGTGATGACAAGGGAATGGAGCATTGTGATGACAAGGGCCATTGAGAATTTTGATGACAAGGTCGTGAAGCACTGTGATGACAAGTGCATGGAGCTTGCTCTGACAAGGCTCATGGAGCATTGTGATAACAAGTGAATGGAGAATTGTGCTGACATGTGCATGTAACATGATGTGAAGTGTCATGGACCATTGTGATGACAAGGACGTTGAGAATTGTTATGACAATGGACATGGAGCATTGAGATGATCAGGGCATGGAACATTGTGATACATGGGTCATGGAGGAATGTAATGACAAGGGCATAGAGCATTGTGATGAGAAGGGCATGGAACATTGTGATGACAAGCGTCATGGAGCTTTGTGATGACAGGGGCATGGAGCAATGTGATGAGAGGGTTCATGGAGCAGTGTGATGACAGTGGCATGGAGCACTGTGGTGCAAAGGGTCATGGAGATTTGTGATGACAAAAGTCATGAAGCATATTGAGGTCAAGGGCATGGTACATTGTGATGATAAGGGCAGGGAGCATTATGATGACAAGGTCATGTAGCATTTTGATGACAAAGGCATGGAGCATCGTGATGACAAGTGTCATGGAGCACTGTGATGACAGGCGTCACGGTTCATTGTGATTACAGGTTTCATGGAGCATTGGGATGAAAATGGTCATGGAGAATTTTGATGAGAAGCCTCCCGGATCATTGTTTTGTCAGGGGTCATGGAGGGTTGAGATGACAGTACTCATGCAGCATTGTGGGGACAGGGGTCATGGAGCATTGTGAAGATAAGGGGCATGGAGCTTTGTGATTACAGGGGTCTTGGAGCATTGTGAAGACAAGGGCATGGATCATTGTGATGACAATGTCATGGAGTATTGTGAAGGCAGGTGTCAAGGAGCATTGTGATGACGTATGTCAGGGTCCATTGTGATGACAATGGCATGGAGCATTATGATGACAAGGACAGGGAGCATTGTGATGCCAAGGGCCATTGAGAATTTTGAAGACAATGTCGTGAAGCACTGTGATGACAAGCGCATGGAGCTTGCTATGAAAAGGGTCATTGAGCATTGCGATGACAAGTGCATGGAGAATTGTGATGACACGATCATGTAACATTATGATGAGAAGTGTCATGGAACATAGTGATGACAGGGACGAGGAGAATTGTGATGACAATGCACATGGAGCATTGGGATGACCAGGGCATGGAGTATTGTGATGGCAAGACCGTGGAGCATTGCGATGAGAAGACCATGGATAATTGTGATGACGAGTGTCTTGGAGCACTGTAATGACAAGGGGCATGTAGCATTGTGATGACTAGTGTAATGGAGCATTCTGATCACCATCTTGTGGAGTATTGTGATGACAATGGCATGGAGCATTGTGATGAAAAGGGCATGGAGCATTGTGATGAAAATGGCATGGAGCCTTTTCATGACAGGTTTCAATGAGCATTCTGACGACAAGTGTCAGGGAGCATTGTGATGACAAAATTCATGAAGCATTGTGATGACAATGGCATGGAGCATTGTGATGAAAAGTGCTATGGAGCATTGTGATCACAAGTGTTGGTAGCATTGTGATGACAGAGGTCATGGAGCACAGTGATTTCAAGGACCATGGAGCATTGTGATGACAAGTGTATGGGGCAATGTGATCCCAAGTTTCATGGAGGATTGTGATGACAAGCGCATGGAGCATTGTGATGGCAAGTTCATGTAGGATTTTCCTGACAAAGGCATGGAGCATGGTGATTACAGTGGTCATTGAGCATTGGGATAACAAGGGTATGGAGCATTGGGCTTAAAATATTCATGGAGTATTGTGATGACAGGTTTCATGGAGCATATTGATGAAAAGGGAAAGGAGCATTGTGATGACAAGATCCTGGAGCATTATGATAAGTAGACCAGGAGCCTGGTGATGACAAGTCTCATGGAGCATTCTGATGAAAAGGGGCATGGAGCCTTGTGATTAGAGGGCTCTTGGAGCATTGTGATGACAAAGGCATGGAGCATTGTGATGAGAAGTCCATGGAGCATTCTGATGACATGTGTCATGGAGTTTTGTGATGACAGGGGCATGGAGCATAGTGATTACAGGGTTCTTGGAGCCTTGTGATGAAAAGGGCATGGATCATTGTGATGAAAAAGGCATGGAGCCATGTCATGACTGTGTTCAAGGAGCATAGTGACGACAAGGGTCAGGGAGCGTTGTGATGACAACTGTATTGAGCATTGGATGACAAAGTTCAGGGAGCATTGTGATCAAAAGACCATGGATAATTGTGATGACGAGCGTCATAGGGCATTGTGATGACAAGTGTTATGGAACATTGTGATCACAAGGGTTTGGAGCATTGTGATGACAGTGGTTATGGAGCCTTTTGATATCAAGAGGCGTGGAGCATCGTGATGACAAGGGCATGAAGCAATGGGATCCCAAGTTTTATGGAGGATTGGGATGACAATGGTAAGGGAAGATTGTGAAGACAAGCGCATGGAGCATTGTGATGACAAAGTCATGTAGCATTTTGCTGACAAAGGCATGGATCATTGTGGGCAAAATATTCATGGAGTAATGTGATGACAGGTGTCATGGGGCGTTGTGGTGATAAGGGAATGGAGCACTGTGATGACAAGGTTCTGGAGCATTGTTATGAGAAGACCATTGAGCCTTGTGATGACAAATCTCATGGAGCATTCTGATGATAATGGACATGGAACACTGTGCTTACAAGGGTCTTGGAGTATTGTGATGACAAGGGCATGGAGCATTGTGATGAGAAGGCCCTGGAGCTTTCTGATGACATGCATCGTGGACTTTGTGATGACAAGGGCATGGAGCATTGTGAGTGCAGTGTGCTTGGAGCGTTGTGATGAAAAGGGCATGGATCATTGTGATGAAAAAGGCATGGAGCCTTGTCATGACAGGCTTCAAGGAGCATACTGATGTCAAGTGTCAGGGAGCATTGTGATGAGAAGTGTATTGAGCATTGTGATGACAAAGGTCATGGAGCATTGTGATGAGAAGACCATGGATAAATGTGATGAGGAGCGTGATTGGGCGTTGTGATGACAAATGTTATGGAACATTGTGATCAGAAGCGTTTGGAGCATTCTGATGAGAGAGGTCATGGAGCATTTTGATTTCATTGTGATGACAATAGCAAGAAGCATTATGATGATGTTCATGGTGCATTGTGATGAAAGGGTGCATGGAGTATTGAGATGAAAAGGGGCATGGAGCATTGTGATGACAGGGGTCTTGGAGCATGGTGATGACATGGGCATGGATCATTGTGATGAGAAGGCCATGGAGGATTCTGATGACATGCGTCATGGAGCTTTGTGATGACAAGGGCATGGAGAATTGTGATGACATGGGAATGGGGCATTGTGATAACAAGGGCCTTTGAGAATTTTGATGACAAGGTCGTGAAGCACTGTGATGACAAGTGCATGGAGCATGCTATGACAAGGGTCATGGAGCATTGCGATGACAAGTGAATGGAGAATTGTGCTGACATATGCATGTAACATTATGATGTGAAGTGTCCTGGACCATTGTGATGACAAGGACGTTGAGAATTGTTATGACAATGGACATGGAGCATTGGGATGATCAGGGCATGGAGCTTTGTGATGGCAAGACCGTGGAGCATTGTGATGCGAAGACCTTGGATAATTGTGATGACGAGTGTCTTGGATTACTGTAATGACAAGGGGCATGGAGCATTGTGAGGACAGGGGTCATTTAGCATTGTGATGACAAGTGTCATGGAGCATTCTGATGACCATCTTGTGGAGTATTGTGATGACAATGGCATGGAGCATTGTGATGGAAAGGGCATGGAGCATTGTGAAGAGAAGTCCACAGATAATGGTGAAGAGGAGCGTCATGGGGCGGTGTGATGACAAGTGTCATGGAACATTGTGATCACAAGTGTTTGAAGCATTGTGATGCCAGAGGTCATGGTGCATTTTGATTTCATTGTGATGAAAATAGCATGAAGCATTATGATGATGGGGATGGTGCACTGTGATGCCAGGGGTCATGGAGGATTGTGATGACGGGGGTCTAGGAGCATCGTGATGACAAGAGCATGGAGCATTGTGCTGAGAGGACCAAGGAGCATTCTGACGACATGTGTCATGGAGCTTTGTGATGACAAGGGCATGGGGCATTGTAATTGCAGGCGTCTTGGAGCATTGAGATGACAAGTGTCACGGAGCCTTGTGATGACAAGGCCTTGGAAGTTTGTGATGACCGAGGTCATGGATCATTGTTATGACAGGGGTAATGGAGCATAGTGATAACAAGGGCATAGAGCATTGGTCTGAGAAGTTTCATGGATTATTGTGATGAGAGTGTGCATGCAGCATTGTGATGACAAGGGCATGGAACATTGTGATACATGGGTCATGGAGGAATGTAATGACAAGGGCATGGAGCATTGTGATGAGAAGGGCATGGAACATTGTGATGACAAGCGTCATGGTGCTTTGTGATGACAGGGGCATGGAGCAATGTGATGAGAGGGTTCATGGAGCAGTGTGATGACAGTGGAATGGAGCACTGTGGTGCCAAGGATCATGGATATTTGTGATGACAAAGGTCATGAAGCATATTGAGGTCAAGGGCATGGTACATTGTGATGAGAAGGGCAGGGAGCATTATGATGACAAGGTCATGTAGCATTTTGATGACAAAGGCATGGAGCATCGTGATGACAAGTGTCATGTAGCACTGTGATGACAGGCGTCACGGTTCATTGTGATTACAGGTTTCATGGAGCATTGGGATGACAATGGTCATGGAGAATTTTGATGAGAAGCGTCCCGGATCATTGTTTTGTCAGGGGTCATGGAGGGTTGAGATGACAGTACTCATGCAGCATTGTGAGGACAGGGGTCATGGAGCATTGTGAAGATAAGGGGCATGGAGCTTTGTGATTACAGGGGTCTTGGAGCATTGTGAAGACAAGGGCATGGATCATTGTGATGAGAATGTCATGGAGTATTGTGAAGGCAGGTGTCAAGGAGCATTGTGATGACGTATGTCAGGGTCCATTGTGATGACAATGTCATGGAGCATTGTGACGACAAGGACATGGAGCATTGTGATGCCAAGGGCCATTGAGAATTTTGAAGACAATGTCGTGAAGCACTGTGATGACAAGCGCATGGAGCTTGCTATGAAAAGGGTCATTGAGCATTGCGATGACAAGTGCATGGAGAATTGTGATGACACGATCATGTAACATTATGATGAGAAGTGTCATGGAACATAGTGATGACAGGGACGAGGAGAATTGTGATGACAATGCATATGGAGCATTGGGATGACCAGGACATGGAGCATTGTGCTGGCAAGACCGTGGAGCACTGCGATGAGAAGACCATGGATAATTGTGATGACGAGTGTCTTGGAGCACTGTAATGACAAGTGGCATGTAACATTGTGATGACAAATGTAATGGAGCATTCTGATCAGCATCTTCTGGAGTATTGTGATGACAATGGCATGGAGCACTGTGATGAAAAGGGCATGGAGCATTGTGATGAAAACGGCATGGAGCCTTTTCATGACAGGTTTCAATGAGCCTTCTGACGATAAGTGTCAGGGAGCATTGTGATGACAAGTTTATTGAGCATTGTGATGCCAAAGGTCATGAAGCATTGTGGTGACAATGGCATGGAGCATTGTGATGAAAAGTGCTATGGAGCATTGTGATCACAAGTGTTGGTAGCATTGTGATGACAGAGGTCATGGAGCACAGTGATTTCAAGGACCATGGAGCATTGTGATGAAAAGTGTATGGGGCAATGTGATCCCAAGTTTCATGGAGGCTTGTGATGACAAGCGCATGGAGCATTGTGATGACAAGTTCATGTAGGATTTCCTGACAAAGGCATGGAGCATGGTGATTACAGTGGTCATTGAGCATTGGGATAACAAGGGTATGGAGCATTGGGCTTAAAATTTTCATGGAGTATTGTGATGACAGGTTTCATGGAGCATATTGATGAAAAGGGAAAGGAGCATTGTGATGACAAGATCCTGGAGCATTATGATGAGTAGACCAGGAGCCTGGTGATGACAAGTCTCATGGAGCATTCTGATGAAAAGGGGCATGGAGCATTGTGAGTACAGGGCTCTTGGAGCATTGTGATGACAAAGGCATGGAGCATTGTGATGAGAAGTCCATGGAGCATTCTGATGACATGTGTCATGGAGTTTTGTGATGACAGGGGCATGGAGCATTGTGATTACAGGGTTCTTGGAGCCTTGTGATGAAAAGGGCATGGATCATTGTGATGAAAAAGGCATGGAGCCATGTCATGACTGGGTTCAAGAAGCATAGTGATGACAAGGGTTCAGGAGCGTTGTGATGACAACTGTATTGAGCATTGGATGACAAAGGTCAGGAGCATTGTGATGATAAAACCATGGATAATTGTGATGACGAGCGTCATAGGGCATTGTGATGACAAGTGTTATGGAACACTGTGATCACAAGGGTTTGGAGCATTGTGATGACAGAGGTCATGGAGCCTTTTGATTTCAATTAGCGTGGAGCATTGTGATGACAAGGGCATGAAGCAATGGGATCCCAAGTATTATAGAGGATTGGGATGACAATGGTAAGGGAAGATTGTGAAGACATGCGCATGGAGCATTGTGATGACAAAGTCATGTAGCATTTTGCTGACAAAGGCATGGAGCATTGTGGGGAAAATATTCATGGAGTAATGTGATGACAGGTGTCATGGGGCATTGTGGTGATAAGGGAATGGAGCACTGTGATGACAAGGTTCTGGAGCATTGTTATGAGAAGACCATTGAGCCTTGTGATGACAAATCTCATGGAGCATTCTGATGATAATGGACATGGAACACTGTGATTACAAGGTTCTTGGAGTATTGTGATGACAAGGGCATGGAGCATTGTGATGAGAAGGCCATGGAGCTTTCTGATGACATGCATCATGGACTTTGGGATGACAAGGGCATGGAGCATTGTGATGAAAAAGACATGGAGCCTTGTCATGACAGGCTTCAAGGAGCATACTGATGTCAAGTGTCAGGGAGCATTGTGATGACAAGTGTATTGAGCATTGTGATGACAAAGGTCATGGAGCATTGTGATGAGAAGACCATGGATAATTGTGATGACGAGCGTCATTGGGCGTTGTGATGACAAGTGTTATGGAACATTGTGATCACAAGCGTTTGGAGCATTTTGATGAGTGAGGTCATGGAGCATTTTGATTTCATTGTGATGACAATAGCATGAAGCATTATGATGATGGGGATGGTGCACTGTGATGCCAGGGGTCATGGAGGATTGTGATGACGGGGGTCTAGGAGCATCGTGATGACAAGAGCATGGAGCATTGTGCTGAGAGGGCCAAGGAGCATTCTGACGACATGTGTCATGGAGCTTTGTGATGACAAGGGCATGGGGCATTGTAATTGCAGGCGTCTTGGAGCATTGAGATGACAAGTGTCACGGAGCCTTGTGATGACAAGGCCTTGGAAGTTTGTGATGACCGAGGTCATGGAGCATTGTTATGACAGGAGTAATGGAGCATTGTGATAACAAGGGCATAGAGCATTGGTCTGAGAAGTTTCATGGATTATTGTGATGAGAGTGTGCATGCAGCATTGTGATGACAAGGGCATGGAACATTGTGATACATGGGTCATGGAGCAATGTAATGACAAGGGCATGGAGCATTGTGATGAGAAGGGCATGGAACATTGTGATGACAAGCGTCATGGAGCTTTGTGATGACAGGGCCATGGAGCAATGTGATGAGAGGGTTCATGGAGCAGTGTGATGACAGTGGCATGGAGCACTGTGGTGCCAAGGATCATGGAGATTTGTGATGACAAAGGTCATGAAGCATATTGAGGTCAAGGGCATGGTACATTGTGATGAGAAAGGCAGGGAGCATTATGATGACAAAGTCATGTAGCATTTTGATGACAAAGGCATGGAGCATCGTGATGACAAGTGTCATGGAGCACTGTGATGACAGGCATCACGGTTCATTGTGATTACAGGTTTCATGGAGCATTGGGATGACAATGGTCATGGAGAATTTTGATGAGAAGCGTCCCGGATCATTGTTTTGTCAGGGGTCATGGAGGGTTGAGATGACAGTACTCATGCAGCATTGTGAGGACAGGGGTCATGGAGCATTGTGAAGATAAGGGGCATGGAGCTTTGTGATTACAGGGGTCTTGGAGCATTTTGAAGACAAGGGCATGGATCATTGTGATGAGAATGTCATGGAGTATTGTGAAGGCAGGTGTCAAGGAGCATTGTGATGACGTATGTCAGGGTCCATTGTGATGACAATGGCATGGAGCATTGTGATGACAAGGACATGGAGCATTGTGATGCCAAGGGCCATTGAGAATTTTGAAGACAATGTCGTGAAGCACTGTGATGACAAGCGCATGGAGCTTGCTATGAAAATGGTCATTGAGCATTGCGATGACAAGTGCATGGAGAATTGTGATGACACGATCATGTAACATTATGATGAGAAGTGTCATGGAACATAGTGATGACAGGGACGAGGAGAATTGTGATGACAATACACATGGAGCATTGGGATAACCAGGACATGGAGCATTGTGCTGGCAAGACTGTGGAGCATTGCGATGAGAAGACCATGGATAATTGTGATGACGAGTGTCTTGGAGCACTGTAATGACAAGGGGCATGTAGCATTGTGATGACAAGTGTAATGGAGCATTCTGATCACCATCTTGTGGAGTATTGTGATGACAATGGCATGGAGCATTGTGATGAAAACGGCATGGAGCCTTTTCATGACAGGTTTCAATGAGCATTCTGACGACAAGTGTCAGGGAGCATTGTGATGACAAGTTTATTGAGCATTGTGATGACAAAGGTCATGAAGCATTGTGGTGACAATGGCATGGAGCATTGTGATGAAAAGTGCTATGGAGCATTGTGATCACAAGTGTTGGTAGCCTTGTGATGACAGAGGTCATGGAGCACAGTGATTTCAAGGACCATGGAGCATTGTGATGAAAAGTGTATGGGGCAATGTGATCCCAAGTTTCATGGAGGATTGTGATGACAAGCGCATGGAGCATTGTGATGGCAAGTTCATGTAGGATTTCCTGACAAAGGCATGGAGCATGGTGATTACAGTGGTCATTGAGCATTGGGATAACAAGGGTATGGAGCATTGGGCTTAAAATATTCATGGAGTATTGTGATGACAGTTTTCATGGAGCATATTGATGAAAAGGGAAAGGAGCATTGTGATGACAAGATCCTGGAGCATTATGATGAGTAGACCAGGAGCCTGGTGATGACAAGTCTCATGGAGCATTCTGATGAAAAGGGGCATGGAGCATTGTGAGTACAGGGCTCTTGGAGCATTGTGATGACAAAGGCATGGAGCATTGTGATGAGAAGTCCATGGAGCATTCTGATGACATGTGTCATGGAGTTTTGTGATGACAGGGGCATGGAGCATTGTGATTACAGGGTTCTTGGAGCCTTGTGATGAAAAGGGCATGGATCATTGTGATGAAAAAGGCATGGAGCCATGTCATGACTGGGTTCAAGGAGCATAGTGATGACAAGGGTTCAGGAGCGTTGTGATGACAACTGTATTGAGCATTGGATGACAAAGGTCAGGAGCATTGTGATGATAAAACCATGGATAATTGTGATGACGAGCGTCATAGGGCATTGTGATGACAAGTGTTATGGAACACTGTGATCACAAGGGTTTGGAGCATTGTGATGACAGAGGTCATGGAGCCTTTTGATTTCAAGAAGCGTGGAGCATTGTGATGACAAGGGCATGAAGCAATGGGATCCCAAGTTTTATGGAGGATTGGGATGACAATGGTAAGGGAAGATTGTGAAGACAAGTGCATGGAGCATTGTGATGACAAAGTCATGTAGCATTTTGCTGACAAAGGCATGGAGCATTGTGGGCAAAATATTCATGGAGTAATGTGTTGACAGGTGTCATGGGGCATTGTGGTGATAAGGGAATGGAGCACTGTGATGACAAGGTTCTGGAGCATTGTTATGAGAAGACCATTGAGCCTTGTGATGACAAATCTCATGGAGCATTCTGATGATAATGGACATGGAACACTGTGATTACAAGGTTCTTGGAGTATTGTGATGACAAGGGCATGGAACATTGTGATGAGAAGGCCATGGAGCTTTCTGATGACATGCATCATGGACTTTGTGATGACAAGGGCATGGAGCATTGTGATGAAAAAGACATGGAGCCTTGTCATGACAGGCTTCAAGGAGCATACTGATGTCAAGTGTCAGGGAGCATTGTGATGACAAGTGTATTGAGCATTGTGATGACAAAGGTCATGGAGCATTGTGATGAGAAGACCATGGATAATTGTGATGACGAGCGTCATTGGGCGTTGTGATGACAAGTGTTATGGAACATTGTGATCACAAGCGTTTGGAGCATTCTGATGAGTGAGGTCATGGAGCATTTTGATTTCATTGTGATGACAATAGCATGAAGCATTATGATGATGGGGATGGTGCACTGTGATGCCAGGGGTCATGGAGGATTGTGATGACGGGGGTCTAGGAGCATCGAGATGACAAGAACATGGAGCATTGTGCTGAGAGGGCCAAGGAGCATTCTGACGACATGTGTCATGGAGCTTTGTGATGACAAGGGCATGGGGCATTGTAATTGCAGGCGTCTTGGAGCATTGAGATGACAAGTGTCACGGAGCCTTGTGATGACAAGGCCTTGGAAGTTTGTGATGACCGAGGTCATGGAGCATTGTTATGACAGGAGTAATGGAGCATTGTGATAACAAGGGCATAGAGCATTGGTCTGAGAAGTTTCATGGATTATTGTGATGAGAGTGTGCATGCAGCATTGTGATGACAAGGGCATGGAACATTGTGATACATGGGTCATGGAGGAATGTAATGACAAGGGCATGGAGCATTGTGATGAGAAGGGCATGGAACATTGTGATGACAAGCGTCATGGAGCTTTGTGATGACAGGGCCATGGAGCAATGTGATGAGAGTGTTCATGGAGCAGTGTGATGACAGTGGCATGGAGCACTGTGGTGCCAAGGATCATGGAGATTTGTGATGACAAAGGTCATGAAGCATATTGAGGTCAAGGGCATGGTACATTGTGATGAGAAGGGCAGGGAGCATTATGATGATAAGGTCATGTAGCATTTTGCTGACAAAGGCATGGAGCATCGTGATGACAAGTGTCATGGAGCACTGTGATGACAGGCGTCACGGTTCATTGTGATTACAGGTTTCATGGAGCATTGGGATGAAAATGGTCATGGAGAATTTTGATGAGAAGCCTCCCGGATCATTGTTTTGTCAGGGGTCATGGAGGGTTGAGATGACAGTACTCATGCAGCATTGTGAGGACAGGGGTCATGGAGCATTGTGAAGATAAGGGGCATGGAGCTTTGTGATTACAGGGGTCTTGGAGCATTGTGAAGACAAGGGCATGGATCATTGTGATGACAATGTCATGGAGTATTGTGAAGGCAGGTGTCAAGGAGCATTGTGATGACGTATGTCAGGGTCCATTGTGATGACAATGGCATGGAGCATTATGATGACAAGGACAGGGAGCATTGTGATGCCAAGGGCCATTGAGAATTTTGAAGACAATGTCGTGAAGCACTGTGATGACAAGCGCATGGAGCTTGCTATGAAAAGGGTCATTGAGCATTGCGATGACAAGTGCATGGAGAATTGTGATGACACGATCATGTAACATTATGATGAGAAGTGTCTTGGAACATAGTGATGACAGGGACGAGGAGAATTGTGATGACAATGCACATGGAGCATTGGGATGACCAGGGCATGGAGCATTGTGATGGCAAGACCGTGGAGCATTGCGATGAGAAGACCATGGATAATTGTGATGACGAATGTCTAGGAGCACTGTAATGACAAGGGGCATGTAGCATTGTGATGACAAGTGTAATGGAGCATTCTGATCACCATCTTGTGGAGTATTGTGATGACAATGGCATGGAGCATTGTGATGAAAAGGGCATGGAGCATTGTGATGAAAACGGCATGGAGCCTTTTCATGACAGGTTTCAATGAGCATTCTGACGACAAGTGTCAGTGAGCATTGTGATGACAAGTTTATTGAGCATTGAGATGACAAAGGTCATGAAGCATTGTGATGACAATGGCATGGAGCATTGTGATGAGAAGTCCATGGAGCATTCTAATGACATGCGTCATGGAGTTTTGTGATGACAGGGGCATGGAGCATTGTGATTACAGGGTTCTTGGAGCCTTGTGATGAAAAGGGCATGGATCATTGTGATGAAAAAGGCATGGAGCCATGTCATGACTGCGTTCAAGGAGCATAGTGATGACAAGGGTTCGGGAGAGTTGTGATGACAAATGTATTGAGCATTGGATGACCATGGTCAGGAGCATTGTGATCAAAAGACCATGGATAATTGTGATGACGAGCGTCATAGGGCATTGTGATGACAAGTGTTATGGAACACTGTGATCACAAGGGTTTGGAGCATTGTGATGACAGAGGTCATGGAGCCTTTTGATTTCAAGAAGCGTGGAGCATTGTGAGGACAAGGGCATGAAGCAATGGGATCCCAAGTTTTATGGAGGATTGGGATGACAATGGTAAGGGAAGATTGTGAAGACAAGCGCATGGAGCATTGTGATGACAAAGTCATGTAGCATTTTGCTGACAAAGGCATGGATCATTGTGGGCAATATATTCATGGAGTAATGTGATGACAGGTGTCATGGGGCATTGTGGTGATAAGGGAATGGAGCACTGTGATGACAAGGTTCTGGAGCATTGTTATGAGAAGATCATTGAGCCTTGTGATGACAAATCTCATGGAGCATTCTGATGATAATGGACATGGAACACTGTGATTACAAGGTTCTTGGAGTATTGTGATGACAAGGGCATGGAGCATTGTGATGAGAAGGCCATGGAGCTTTCTGATGACATGCATCATGGACTTTGTGATGACAAGGGCATGGAGCATTGTGATGAAAAAGACATGGAGCCTTGTCATGACAGGCTTCAAGGAGCATACTGATGTCAAGTGTCAGGGAGCATTGTGATGACAAGTGTATTGAGCATTGTGATGACAAAGGTCATGGAGCATTGTGATGAGAAGACCATGGATAATTGTGATGACGAGCGTCATGGGCGTTGTGATGACAAGTGTTATGGAACATTGTGATCACAAGCGTTTGGAGCATTCTGATGAGAGAGGTCATGGAGCATTTTGATTTCATTGTGATGACAATAGCAAGAAGCATTATGATGATGTTCATGGTGCATTGTGATGACAGGGTCCATGGAGTATTGAGATGAAAAGGGGCATGGAGCATTGTGATTACAGGGGTCTTGGAGCATGGTGATGACATGGGCATGGAGCATTGTGATGAGAAGGCCATGGAGGATTCTGATGACATGCGTCAGGGAGCTTTGTGATGACAAGGGCATGGAGCATTGTGATGACAAGGGAATGGAGCATTGTGATGACAAGGGCCATTGAGAATTTTGATGACAAGGTCGTGAAGCACTGTGATGACAAGTGCATGGAGCTTGCTCTGACAAGGCTCATGGAGCATTGTGATAACAAGTGAATGGAGAATTGTGCTGACATGTGCATGTAACATGATGTGAAGTGTCATGGACCATTGTGATGACAAGGACGTTGAGAATTGTTATGACAATGGACATGGAGCATTGAGATGATCAGGGCATGGAACATTGTGATACATGGGTCATGGAGGAATGTAATGACAAGGGCATAGAGCATTGTGATGAGAAGGGCATGGAACATTGTGATGACAAGCGTCATGGAGCTTTGTGATGACAGGGGCATGGAGCAATGTGATGAGAGGGTTCATGGAGCAGTGTGATGACAGTGGCATGGAGCACTGTGGTGCAAAGGGTCATGGAGATTTGTGATGACAAAAGTCATGAAGCATATTGAGGTCAAGGGCATGGTACATTGTGATGATAAGGGCAGGGAGCATTATGATGACAAGGTCATGTAGCATTTTGATGACAAAGGCATGGAGCATCGTGATGACAAGTGTCATGGAGCACTGTGATGACAGGCGTCACGGTTCATTGTGATTACAGGTTTCATGGAGCATTGGGATGAAAATGGTCATGGAGAATTTTGATGAGAAGCCTCCCGGATCATTGTTTTGTCAGGGGTCATGGAGGGTTGAGATGACAGTACTCATGCAGCATTGTGGGGACAGGGGTCATGGAGCATTGTGAAGATAAGGGGCATGGAGCTTTGTGATTACAGGGGTCTTGGAGCATTGTGAAGACAAGGGCATGGATCATTGTGATGACAATGTCATGGAGTATTGTGAAGGCAGGTGTCAAGGAGCATTGTGATGACGTATGTCAGGGTCCATTGTGATGACAATGGCATGGAGCATTATGATGACAAGGACAGGGAGCATTGTGATGCCAAGGGCCATTGAGAATTTTGAAGACAATGTCGTGAAGCACTGTGATGACAAGCGCATGGAGCTTGCTATGAAAAGGGTCATTGAGCATTGCGATGACAAGTGCATGGAGAATTGTGATGACACGATCATGTAACATTATGATGAGAAGTGTCATGGAACATAGTGATGACAGGGACGAGGAGAATTGTGATGACAATGCACATGGAGCATTGGGATGACCAGGGCATGGAGTATTGTGATGGCAAGACCGTGGAGCATTGCGATGAGAAGACCATGGATAATTGTGATGACGAGTGTCTTGGAGCACTGTAATGACAAGGGGCATGTAGCATTGTGATGACTAGTGTAATGGAGCATTCTGATCACCATCTTGTGGAGTATTGTGATGACAATGGCATGGAGCATTGTGATGAAAAGGGCATGGAGCATTGTGATGAAAATGGCATGGAGCCTTTTCATGACAGGTTTCAATGAGCATTCTGACGACAAGTGTCAGGGAGCATTGTGATGACAAAATTCATGAAGCATTGTGATGACAATGGCATGGAGCATTGTGATGAAAAGTGCTATGGAGCATTGTGATCACAAGTGTTGGTAGCATTGTGATGACAGAGGTCATGGAGCACAGTGATTTCAAGGACCATGGAGCATTGTGATGACAAGTGTATGGGGCAATGTGATCCCAAGTTTCATGGAGGATTGTGATGACAAGCGCATGGAGCATTGTGATGGCAAGTTCATGTAGGATTTTCCTGACAAAGGCATGGAGCATGGTGATTACAGTGGTCATTGAGCATTGGGATAACAAGGGTATGGAGCATTGGGCTTAAAATATTCATGGAGTATTGTGATGACAGGTTTCATGGAGCATATTGATGAAAAGGGAAAGGAGCATTGTGATGACAAGATCCTGGAGCATTATGATAAGTAGACCAGGAGCCTGGTGATGACAAGTCTCATGGAGCATTCTGATGAAAAGGGGCATGGAGCCTTGTGATTAGAGGGCTCTTGGAGCATTGTGATGACAAAGGCATGGAGCATTGTGATGAGAAGTCCATGGAGCATTCTGATGACATGTGTCATGGAGTTTTGTGATGACAGGGGCATGGAGCATAGTGATTACAGGGTTCTTGGAGCCTTGTGATGAAAAGGGCATGGATCATTGTGATGAAAAAGGCATGGAGCCATGTCATGACTGTGTTCAAGGAGCATAGTGACGACAAGGGTCAGGGAGCGTTGTGATGACAACTGTATTGAGCATTGGATGACAAAGTTCAGGGAGCATTGT
The DNA here is from genome assembly GCF_025265405.1 of Mesoplodon densirostris. Taxonomy (NCBI): domain Eukaryota; kingdom Metazoa; phylum Chordata; class Mammalia; order Artiodactyla; family Ziphiidae; genus Mesoplodon; species Mesoplodon densirostris. The sequence continues at coordinate 8,753,305 of NC_082682.1, forward strand.
GATCAAAAGACCATGGATAATTGTGATGACGAGCGTCATAGGGCATTGTGATGACAAGTGTTATGGAACATTGTGATCACAAGGGTTTGGAGCATTGTGATGACAGTGGTTATGGAGCCTTTTGATATCAAGAGGCGTGGAGCATCGTGATGACAAGGGCATGAAGCAATGGGATCCCAAGTTTTATGGAGGATTGGGATGACAATGGTAAGGGAAGATTGTGAAGACAAGCGCATGGAGCATTGTGATGACAAAGTCATGTAGCATTTTGCTGACAAAGGCATGGATCATTGTGGGCAAAATATTCATGGAGTAATGTGATGACAGGTGTCATGGGGCGTTGTGGTGATAAGGGAATGGAGCACTGTGATGACAAGGTTCTGGAGCATTGTTATGAGAAGACCATTGAGCCTTGTGATGACAAATCTCATGGAGCATTCTGATGATAATGGACATGGAACACTGTGCTTACAAGGGTCTTGGAGTATTGTGATGACAAGGGCATGGAGCATTGTGATGAGAAGGCCCTGGAGCTTTCTGATGACATGCATCGTGGACTTTGTGATGACAAGGGCATGGAGCATTGTGAGTGCAGTGTGCTTGGAGCGTTGTGATGAAAAGGGCATGGATCATTGTGATGAAAAAGGCATGGAGCCTTGTCATGACAGGCTTCAAGGAGCATACTGATGTCAAGTGTCAGGGAGCATTGTGATGAGAAGTGTATTGAGCATTGTGATGACAAAGGTCATGGAGCATTGTGATGAGAAGACCATGGATAAATGTGATGAGGAGCGTGATTGGGCGTTGTGATGACAAATGTTATGGAACATTGTGATCAGAAGCGTTTGGAGCATTCTGATGAGAGAGGTCATGGAGCATTTTGATTTCATTGTGATGACAATAGCAAGAAGCATTATGATGATGTTCATGGTGCATTGTGATGAAAGGGTGCATGGAGTATTGAGATGAAAAGGGGCATGGAGCATTGTGATGACAGGGGTCTTGGAGCATGGTGATGACATGGGCATGGATCATTGTGATGAGAAGGCCATGGAGGATTCTGATGACATGCGTCATGGAGCTTTGTGATGACAAGGGCATGGAGAATTGTGATGACATGGGAATGGGGCATTGTGATAACAAGGGCCTTTGAGAATTTTGATGACAAGGTCGTGAAGCACTGTGATGACAAGTGCATGGAGCATGCTATGACAAGGGTCATGGAGCATTGCGATGACAAGTGAATGGAGAATTGTGCTGACATATGCATGTAACATTATGATGTGAAGTGTCCTGGACCATTGTGATGACAAGGACGTTGAGAATTGTTATGACAATGGACATGGAGCATTGGGATGATCAGGGCATGGAGCTTTGTGATGGCAAGACCGTGGAGCATTGTGATGCGAAGACCTTGGATAATTGTGATGACGAGTGTCTTGGATTACTGTAATGACAAGGGGCATGGAGCATTGTGAGGACAGGGGTCATTTAGCATTGTGATGACAAGTGTCATGGAGCATTCTGATGACCATCTTGTGGAGTATTGTGATGACAATGGCATGGAGCATTGTGATGGAAAGGGCATGGAGCATTGTGAAGAGAAGTCCACAGATAATGGTGAAGAGGAGCGTCATGGGGCGGTGTGATGACAAGTGTCATGGAACATTGTGATCACAAGTGTTTGAAGCATTGTGATGCCAGAGGTCATGGTGCATTTTGATTTCATTGTGATGAAAATAGCATGAAGCATTATGATGATGGGGATGGTGCACTGTGATGCCAGGGGTCATGGAGGATTGTGATGACGGGGGTCTAGGAGCATCGTGATGACAAGAGCATGGAGCATTGTGCTGAGAGGACCAAGGAGCATTCTGACGACATGTGTCATGGAGCTTTGTGATGACAAGGGCATGGGGCATTGTAATTGCAGGCGTCTTGGAGCATTGAGATGACAAGTGTCACGGAGCCTTGTGATGACAAGGCCTTGGAAGTTTGTGATGACCGAGGTCATGGATCATTGTTATGACAGGGGTAATGGAGCATTGTGATAACAAGGGCATAGAGCATTGGTCTGAGAAGTTTCATGGATTATTGTGATGAGAGTCTGCATGCAGCATTGTGATGACAAGGGCATGGAACATTGTGATACATGGGTCATGGAGGAATGTAATGACAAGGGCATGGAGCATTGTGATGAGAAGGGCATGGAACATTGTGGTGACAAGCGTCATGGAGCTTTGTGATGACAGGGGCATGGAGCAATGTGATGAGAGGGTTCATGGAGCAGTGTGATGACAGTGGCATGGAGCACTGTGGTGCCAAGGATCATGGAGATTTGTGATGACAAAGGTCATGAAGCATATTGAGGTCAAGGGCATGGTACATTGTTATGAGAAGGGCAGGGAGCATTATGATGACAAAGTCATGTAGCATTTTGATGACAAAGGCATGGAGCATCGTGATGACAAGTGTCATGGAGCACTGTGATGACAGGCGTCACGGTTCATTGTGATTACAGGTTTCATGGAGCATTGGGATGACAATGGTCATGGAGAATTTTGATGAGAAGCGTCCTGGATCATTGTTTTGTCAGGGGTCATGGAGGGTTGAGATGACAGTACTCATGCAGCATTGTGAGGACAGGGGTCATGGAGCATTGTGAAGATAAGGGGCATGGAGCTTTGTGATTACAGGGGTCTTGGAGCATTGTGAAGACAAGGGCATGGATCATTGTGATGAGAATGTCATGGAGTATTGTGAAGGCAGGTGTCAAGGAGCATTGTGATGACGTATGTCAGGGTCCATTGTGATGACAATGGCATGGAGCATTGTGATGACAAGGACATGGAGCATTGTGATGCCAAGGGCCATTGAGAATTTTGAAGACAATGTCGTGAAGCACTGTGATGACAAGCGCATGGAGCTTGCTATGAAAAGGGTCATTGAGCATTGCGATGACAAGTGCATGGAGAATTGTGATGACACGATCATGTAACATTATGATGAGAAGTGTCATGGAACATAGTGATGACAGGGACGAGGAGAATTGTGATGACAATGCACATGGAGCATTGGGATGACCAGGACATGGAGCATTGTGCTGGCAAGACCGTGGAGCACTGCGATGAGAAGACCATGGATAATTGTGATGACGAGTGTCTTGGAGCACTGTAATGACAAGGGGCATGTAACATTGCGATGACAAGTGTAATGGAGCATTCTGATCACCATCTTGTGGAGTATTGTGATGACAATGGCATGGAGCATTTTGATGAAAAGGGCATGGAGCATTGTGATGAAAACGGCATGGAGCCTTTTCATGACAGGTTTCAATGAGCATTCTGACGACAAGTGTCAGGGAGCATTGTGATGACAAGTTTATTGAGCATTGTGATGCCAAAGGTCATGAAGCATTGTGGTGACAATGGCATGGAGCATTGTGATGAAAAGTGCTATGGAGCATTGTGATCACAAGTGTTGGTAGCATTGTGATGACAGAGGTCATGGAGCACAGTGATTTCAAGGACCATGGAGCATTGTGATGACAAGTGTATGGGGCAATGTGATCCCAAGTTTCATGGAGGATTGTGATGACAAGCGCATGGAGCATTGTGATGGCAAGTTCATGTAGGATTTCCTGACAAAGGCATGGAGCATGGTGATTACAGTGGTCATTGAGCATTGGGATAACAAGGGTATGGAGCATTGGGCTTAAAATATTCATGGAGTATTGTGATGACAGGTTTCATGGAGCATATTGATGAAAAGGGAAAGGAGCATTGTGATGACAAGAACCTGGAGCATTATGACGATTAGACCAGGAGCCTGGTGATGACAAGTCTCATGGAGCATTCTGATGAAAAGGGGCATGGAGCATTGTGATTACAGGGCTCTTGGAGCATTGTGATGACAAAGGCATGGAGCATTGTGATGAGAAGTCCATGGAGCATTCTGATGACATGTGTCATGGAGTTTTGTGATGACAGGGGCATGGAGCATTGTGATTACAGGGTTCTTGGAGCCTTGTGATGAAAAGGGCATGGATCATTGTGATGAAAAAGGCATGGAGCCATGTCATGACTGGGTTCAAGGAGCATAGTGATGACAAGGGTTCAGGAGCGTTGTGATGACAACTGTATTGAGCATTGGATGACAAAGGTCAGGAGCATTGTGATGATAAAACCATGGATAATTGTGATGACAAGCGTCATAGGGCATTGTGATGACAAGTGTTATGGAACACTGTGATCACAAGGGTTTGGAGCATTGTGATGACAGAGGTCATGGAGCCTTTTGATTTCAAGAAGCGTGGAGCATTGTGATGACAAGGGCATGAAGCAATGGGATCCCAAGTTTTATGGAGGATTGGGATGACAATGGTAAGGGAAGATTGTGAAGACAAGCGCATGGAGCATTGTGATGACAAAGTCATGTAGCATTTTGCTGACAAAGGCATGGAGCATTGTGGGCAAAATATTCATGGAGTAATGTGATGACAGGTGTCATGGGGCATTGTGGTGATAAGGGAATGGAGCACTGTGATGACAAGGTTCTGGAGCATTGTTATGAGAAGACCATTGAACCTTGTGATGACAAATCTCATGGAGCATTCTGATGATAATGGACATGGAACACTGTGATTACAAGGTTCTTGGAGTATTGTGATGACAAGGGCATGGAACATTGTGATGAGAAGGCCATGGAGCTTTCTGATGACATGCATCATGGACTTTGTGATGACAAGGGCATGGAGCATTGTGATGAAAAAGACATGGAGCCTTGTCATGACAGGCTTCAAGGAGCATACTGATGTCAAGTGTCAGGGAGCATTGTGATGAGAAGTGTATTGAGCATTGTGATGACAAAGGTCATGGAGCATTGTGATGAGAAGACCATGGATAATTGTGATGACGAGCGTCATTGGGCGTTGTGATGACAAGTGTTATGGAACATTGTGATCACAAGCGTTTGGAGCATTCTGATGAGTGAGGTCATGGAGCATTTTGATTTCATTGTGATGACAATAGCATGAAGCATTATGATGATGGGGATGGTGCACTGTGATGCCAGGGGTCATGGAGGATTGTGATGACGGGGGTCTAGGAGCATCGAGATGACAAGAGCATGGAGCATTGTGCTGAGAGGGCCAAGGAGCATTCTGACGACATGTGTCATGGAGCTTTGTGATGACAAGGGCATGGGGCATTGTAATTGCAGGCGTCTTGGAGCATTGAGATGACAAGTGTCACGGAGCCTTGTGATGACAAGGCCTTGGAAGTTTGTGATGACCGAGGTCATGGAGCATTGTTATGACAGGAGTAATGGAGCATTGTGATAACAAGGGCATAGAGCATTGGTCTGAGAAGCTTCATGGATTATTGTGATGAGAGTGTGCATGCAGCATTGTGATGACAAGGGCATGGAACATTGTGATACATGGGTCATGGAGGAATGTAATGACAAGGGCATGGAGCATTGTGATGAGAAGGGCATGGAACATTGTGATGACAAGCGTCATGGAGCTTTGTGATGACAGGGCCATGGAGCAATGTGATGAGAGGGTTCATGGAGCAGTGTGATGACAGTGGCATGGAGCACTGTGGTGCCAAGGATCATGGAGATTTGTGATGACAAAGGTCATGAAGCATATTGAGGTCAAGGGCATGGTACATTGTGATGAGAAGGGCAGGGAGCATTATGATGATAAGTTCATGTAGCATTTTGCTGACAAAGGCATGGAGCATCGTGATGACAAGTGTCATGGAGCACTGTGATGACAGGCGTCACGGTTCATTGTGATTACAGGTTTCATGGAGCATTGGGATGAAAATGGTCATGGAGAATTTTGATGAGAAGCCTCCCGGATCATTGTTTTGTCAGGGGTCATGGAGGGTTGAGATGACAGTACTCATGCAGCATTGTGAGGACAGGGGTCATGGAGCATTGTGAAGATAAGGGGCATGGAGCTTTGTGATTACAGGGGTCTTGGAGCATTGTGAAGACAAGGGCATGGATCATTGTGATGACAATGTCATGGAGTATTGTGAAGGCAGGTGTCAAGGAGCATTGTGATGACGTATGTCAGGGTCCATTGTGATGACAATGGCATGGAGCATTATGATGACAAGGACAGGGAGCATTGTGATGCCAAGGGCCATTGAGAATTTTGAAGACAATGTCGTGAAGCACTGTGATGACAAGCGCATGGAGCTTGCTATGAAAAGGGTCATTGAGCATTGCGATGACAAGTGCATGGAGAATTGTGATGACACGATCATGTAATATTATGATGAGAAGTGTCTTGGAACATAGTGATGACAGGGACGAGGAGAATTGTGATGACAATGCACATGGAGCATTGGGATGACCAGGGCATGGAGTATTGTGATGGCAAGACCGTGGAGCATTGCGATGAGAAGACCATGGATAATTGTGATGACGAGTGTCTTGGAGCACTGTAATGACAAGGGGCATGTAGCATTGTGATGACTAGTGTAATGGAGCATTCTGATCACCATCTTGTGGAGTATTGTGATGACAATGGCATGGAGCATTGTGATGAAAAGGGCATGGAGCATTGTGATGAAAACGGCATGGAGCCTTTTCATGACAGGTTTCAATGAGCATTCTGACGACAAGTGTCAGGGAGCATTGTGATGACAAAATTCATGAAGCATTGTGATGACAATGGCATGGAGCATTCTGATGCAAAGTGCTATGGAGCATTGTGATCACAAGTGTTGGTAGCATTGTGATGACAGAGGTCATGGAGCACAGTGATTTCAAGGACCATGGAGCATTGTGATGACAAGTGTATGGGGCAATGTGATCCCAAGTTTCATGGAGGATTGTGATGACAAGCGCATGGAGCATTGTGATGGCAAGTTCATGTAGGATTTTCCTGACAAAGGCATGGAGCATGGTGATTACAGTGGTCATTGAGCATTGGGATAACAAGGGTATGGAGCATTGGGCTTAAAATATTCATGGAGTATTGTGATGACAGGTTTCATGGAGCATATTGATGAAAAGGGAAAGGAGCATTGTGATGACAAGATCCTGGAGCATTATGATGAGTAGACCAGGAGCCTGGTGATGACAAGTCTCATGGAGCATTCTGATGAAAAGGGGCATGGAGCATTGTGATTACAGGGCTCTTGGAGCATTGTGATGACAAAGGCATGGAGCATTGTGATGAGAAGTCCATGGAGCATTCTGATGACATGTGTCATGGAGTTTTGTGATGACAGGGGCATGGAGCATAGTGATTACAGGGTTCTTGGAGCCTTGTGATGAAAAGGGCATGGATCATTGTGATGAAAAAGGCATGGAGCCATGTCATGACTGTGTTCAAGGAGCATAGTGACGACAAGGGTCAGGGAGCGTTGTGATGACAACTGTATTGAGCATTGGATGACAAAGTTCAGCGAGCATTGTGATCAAAAGACCATGGATAATTGTGATGACGAGCGTCATAGGGCATTGTGATGACAAGTGTTATGGAATATTGTGATCACAAGGGTTTGGAGCATTGTGATGACAGTGGTTATGGAGCCTTTTGATACAAAGAGGCGTGGAGCATCGTGATGACAAGGGCATGAATCAATGTGATCCCAAGTTTTATGGAGGATTGGGATGACAATGGTAAGGGAAGATTGTGAAGACAAGCGCATGGAGCATTGTGATGACAAAGTCATGTAGCATTTTGCTGACAAAGGCATGGATCATTGTGGGCAAAATATTCATGGAGTAATGTGATGACAGGTGTCATGGGGCGTTGTGGTGATAAGGGAATGGAGAACTGTGATGACAAGGTTCTGGAGCATTGTTATGAGAAGACCATTGAGCCTTGTGATGACAAATCTCATGGAGCATTCTGATGATAATGGACATGGAACACTGTGATTACAAAGTTCTTGGAGTATTGTGATGACAAGGGCATGGAGCATTGTGATGAGAAGGCCATGGAGCTTTCTGATGACATGCATCGTGGACTTTGTGATGACAAGGGCATGGAGCATTGTGAGTGCAGTGTGCTTGGAGCGTTGTGATTAAAAGGGCATGGATCATTGTGATGAAAAAGGCATGGAGCCTTGTCATGACAGGCTTCAAGGAGCATACTGATGTCAAGTGTCAGGGAGCATTGTGATGAGAAGTGTATTGAGCATTGTGATGACAAAGGTCATGGAGCATTGTGATGAGAAGACCATGGGTAAATGTGATGAGGAGCGTTATTGGGCGTTGTGATGACAAATGTTATGGAACATTGTGATCAGAAGCGTTTGGAGCATTCTGATGAGAGAGGTCATGGAGCATTTTGATTTCATTGTGATGACAATAGCAAGAAGCATTATGATGATGTTCATGGTGCATTGTGATGAAAGGGTGCATGGAGTATTGAGATGAAAAGGGGCATGGAGCATTGTGATGACAGGGGTCTTGGAGCATGGTGATGACATGGGCATGGATCATTGTGATGAGAAAGCCATGGAAAATTCTGATGACATGCGTCATGGAGCTTTGTGATGACAAGGGCATGGAGAATTGTGATGACATGGGAATGGGGCATTGTGATAACAAGGGCCATTGAGAATTTTGATGACAAGGTCGTGAAGCACTGTGATGACAAGTGCATGGAGCATGCTATGACAAGGGTCATGGAGCATTGCGATGACAAGTGAATGGAGAATTGTGCTGACATATGCATGTAACATTATGATGTGAAGTGTCCTGGACCATTGTGATGACAAGGACGTTGAGAATTGTTATGACAATGGACATGGAGCATTGGGATAATCAGGGCATGGAGCTTTGTGATGGCAAGACCGTGGAGCATTGTGATGCGAAGACCTTGGATAATTGTGATGATGAGTGTCTTGGATTACTGTAATGACAAGGGGCATGGAGCATTGTGAGGAGAGGGGTCATTTAGCATTGTGATGACAAGTGTCATGGAGCATTCTGATGACCATCTTGTGGAGTATTGTGATGACAATGGCATGGAGCATTGTGATGGAAAGGGCATGGAGCATTGTGAAGAGAAGTCCACAGATAATGGTGAAGAGGAGCGTCATGGGGCGGTGTGATGACAAGTGTCATGGAACATTGTGATCACAAGTGTTTGAAGCATTGTGATGCCAGAGGTCATGGTGCATTTTGATTTCATTGTGATGAAAATAGCATGAAGCATTATGATGATGGGGATGGTGCACTGTGATGCCAGGGGTCATGGAGGATTGTGATGACGGGGGTCTAGGAGCATCGTGATGACAAGAGCATGGAGCATTGTGCTGAGAGGGCCAAGGAGCATTCTGACGACATGTGTCATGGAGCTTTGTGATGACAAGGGCATGGGGCATTGTAATTGCAGGCGTCTTGGAGCATTGAGATGACAAGTGTCACGGAGCCTTGTGATGACAAGGCCTTGGAAGTTTGTGATGACCGAGGTCATGGATCATTGTTATGACAGGGGTAATGGAGCATTGTGATAACAAGGGCATAGAGCATTGGTCTGAAAAGTTTCATGGATTATTGTGATGAGAGTGTACATGCAGCATTTTGATGACAAGGGCATGGAACATTGTGATACATGGGTCATGGAGGAATGTAATGACAAGGGCATGGAGCATTGTGATGAGAAGGGCATGGAACATTGTGATGACAAGCGTCATGGTGCTTTGTGATGACAGGGGCATGGAGCAATGTGATGAGAGGGTTCATGGAGCAGTGTGATGACAGTGGAATGGAGCACTGTGGTGCCAAGGATCATGGATATTTGTGATGACAAAGGTCATGAAGCATATTGAGGTCAAGGGCATGGTACATTGTGATGAGAAGGGCAGGGAGCATTATGATGACAAGGTCATGTAGCATTTTGATGACAAAGGCATGGAGCATCGTGATGACAAGTGTCATGGAGCACTGTGATGACAGGCGTCACGGTTCATTGTGATTACAGGTTTCATGGAGCATTGGGATGACAATGGTCATGGAGAATTTTGATGAGAAGCGTCCCGGATCATTGTTTTGTCAGGGGTCATGGAGGGTTGAGATGACAGTACTCATGCAGCATTGTGAGGACAGGGGTCATGGAGCATTGTGAAGATAAGGGGCATGGAGCTTTGTGATTACAGGGGTCTTGGAGCATTGTGAAGACAAGGGCATGGATCATTGTGATGAGAATGTCATGGAGTATTGTGAAGGCAGGTGTCAAGGAGCATTGTGATGACGTATGTCAGGGTCCATTGTGATGACAATGTCATGGAGCATTGTGACGACAAGGACATGGAGCATTGTGATGCCAAGGGCCATTGAGAATTTTGAAGACAATGTCGTGAAGCACTGTGATGACAAGCGCATGGAGCTTGCTATGAAAAGGGTCATTGAGCATTGCGATGACAAGTGCATGGAGAATTGTGATGACACGATCATGTAACATTATGATGAGAAGTGTCATGGAACATAGTGATGACAGGGACGAGGAGAATTGTGATGACAATGCATATGGAGCATTGGGATGACCAGGACATGGAGCATTGTGCTGGCAAGACCGTGGAGCACTGCGATGAGAAGACCATGGATAATTGTGATGACGAGTGTCTTGGAGCACTGTAATGACAAGTGGCATGTAACATTGTGATGACAAATGTAATGGAGCATTCTGATCAGCATCTTCTGGAGTATTGTGATGACAATGGCATGGAGCACTGTGATGAAAAGGGCATGGAGCATTGTGATGAAAACGGCATGGAGCCTTTTCATGACAGGTTTCAATGAGCCTTCTGACGATAAGTGTCAGGGAGCATTGTGATGACAAGTTTATTGAGCATTGTGATGCCAAAGGTCATGAAGCATTGTGGTGACAATGGCATGGAGCATTGTGATGAAAAGTGCTATGGAGCATTGTGATCACAAGTGTTGGTAGCATTGTGATGACAGAGGTCATGGAGCACAGTGATTTCAAGGACCATGGAGCATTGTGATGAAAAGTGTATGGGGCAATGTGATCCCAAGTTTCATGGAGGCTTGTGATGACAAGCGCATGGAGCATTGTGATGACAAGTTCATGTAGGATTTCCTGACAAAGGCATGGAGCATGGTGATTACAGTGGTCATTGAGCATTGGGATAACAAGGGTATGGAGCATTGGGCTTAAAATATTCATGGAGTATTGTGATGACAGGTTTCATGGAGCATATTGATGAAAAGGGAAAGGAGCATTGTGATGACAAGATCCTGGAGCATTATGATGAGTAGACCAGGAGCCTGGTGATGACAAGTCTCATGGAGCATTCTGATGAAAAGGGGCATGGAGCATTGTGAGTACAGGGCTCTTGGAGCATTGTGATGACAAAGGCATGGAGCATTGTGATGAGAAGTCCATGGAGCATTCTGATGACATGTGTCATGGAGTTTTGTGATGACAGGGGCATGGAGCATTGTGATTACAGGGTTCTTGGAGCCTTGTGATGAAAAGGGCATGGATCATTGTGATGAAAAAGGCATGGAGCCATGTCATGACTGGGTTCAAGAAGCATAGTGATGACAAGGGTTCAGGAGCGTTGTGATGACAACTGTATTGAGCATTGGATGACAAAGGTCAGGAGCATTGTGATGATAAAACCATGGATAATTGTGATGACGAGCGTCATAGGGCATTGTGATGACAAGTGTTATGGAACACTGTGATCACAAGGGTTTGGAGCATTGTGATGACAGAGGTCATGGAGCCTTTTGATTTCAATTAGCGTGGAGCATTGTGATGACAAGGGCATGAAGCAATGGGATCCCAAGTATTATAGAGGATTGGGATGACAATGGTAAGGGAAGATTGTGAAGACATGCGCATGGAGCATTGTGATGACAAAGTCATGTAGCATTTTGCTGACAAAGGCATGGAGCATTGTGGGGAAAATATTCATGGAGTAATGTGATGACAGGTGTCATGGGGCATTGTGGTGATAAGGGAATGGAGCACTGTGATGACAAGGTTCTGGAGCATTGTTATGAGAAGACCATTGAGCCTTGTGATGACAAATCTCATGGAGCATTCTGATGATAATGGACATGGAACACTGTGATTACAAGGTTCTTGGAGTATTGTGATGACAAGGGCATGGAGCATTGTGATGAGAAGGCCATGGAGCTTTCTGATGACATGCATCATGGACTTTGGGATGACAAGGGCATGGAGCATTGTGATGAAAAAGACATGGAGCCTTGTCATGACAGGCTTCAAGGAGCATACTGATGTCAAGTGTCAGGGAGCATTGTGATGACAAGTGTATTGAGCATTGTGATGACAAAGGTCATGGAGCATTGTGATGAGAAGACCATGGATAATTGTGATGACGAGCGTCATTGGGCGTTGTGATGACAAGTGTTATGGAACATTGTGATCACAAGCGTTTGGAGCATTCTGATGAGTGAGGTCATGGAGCATTTTGATTTCATTGTGATGACAATAGCATGAAGCATTATGATGATGGGGATGGTGCACTGTGATGCCAGGGGTCATGGAGGATTGTGATGACGGGGGTCTAGGAGCATCGTGATGACAAGAGCATGGAGCATTGTGCTGAGAGGGCCAAGGAGCATTCTGACGACATGTGTCATGGAGCTTTGTGATGACAAGGGCATGGGGCATTGTAATTGCAGGCGTCTTGGAGCATTGAGATGACAAGTGTCACGGAGCCTTGTGATGACAAGGCCTTGGAAGTTTGTGATGACCGAGGTCATGGAGCATTGTTATGACAGGAGTAATGGAGCATTGTGATAACAAGGGCATAGAGCATTGGTCTGAGAAGTTTCATGGATTATTGTGATGAGAGTGTGCATGCAGCATTGTGATGACAAGGGCATGGAACATTGTGATACATGGGTCATGGAGCAATGTAATGACAAGGGCATGGAGCATTGTGATGAGAAGGGCATGGAACATTGTGATGACAAGCGTCATGGAGCTTTGTGATGACAGGGCCATGGAGCAATGTGATGAGAGGGTTCATGGAGCAGTGTGATGACAGTGGCATGGAGCACTGTGGTGCCAAGGATCATGGAGATTTGTGATGACAAAGGTCATGAAGCATATTGAGGTCAAGGGCATGGTACATTGTGATGAGAAAGGCAGGGAGCATTATGATGACAAAGTCATGTAGCATTTTGATGACAAAGGCATGGAGCATCGTGATGACAAGTGTCATGGAGCACTGTGATGACAGGCATCACGGTTCATTGTGATTACAGGTTTCATGGAGCATTGGGATGACAATGGTCATGGAGAATTTTGATGAGAAGCGTCCCGGATCATTGTTTTGTCAGGGGTCATGGAGGGTTGAGATGACAGTACTCATGCAGCATTGTGAGGACAGGGGTCATGGAGCATTGTGAAGATAAGGGGCATGGAGCTTTGTGATTACAGGGGTCTTGGAGCATTTTGAAGACAAGGGCATGGATCATTGTGATGAGAATGTCATGGAGTATTGTGAAGGCAGGTGTCAAGGAGCATTGTGATGACGTATGTCAGGGTCCATTGTGATGACAATGGCATGGAGCATTGTGATGACAAGGACATGGAGCATTGTGATGCCAAGGGCCATTGAGAATTTTGAAGACAATGTCGTGAAGCACTGTGATGACAAGCGCATGGAGCTTGCTATGAAAATGGTCATTGAGCATTGCGATGACAAGTGCATGGAGAATTGTGATGACACGATCATGTAACATTATGATGAGAAGTGTCATGGAACATAGTGATGACAGGGACGAGGAGAATTGTGATGACAATACACATGGAGCATTGGGATAACCAGGACATGGAGCATTGTGCTGGCAAGACTGTGGAGCATTGCGATGAGAAGACCATGGATAATTGTGATGACGAGTGTCTTGGAGCACTGTAATGACAAGGGGCATGTAGCATTGTGATGACAAGTGTAATGGAGCATTCTGATCACCATCTTGTGGAGTATTGTGATGACAATGGCATGGAGCATTGTGATGAAAACGGCATGGAGCCTTTTCATGACAGGTTTCAATGAGCATTCTGACGACAAGTGTCAGGGAGCATTGTGATGACAAGTTTATTGAGCATTGTGATGACAAAGGTCATGAAGCATTGTGGTGACAATGGCATGGAGCATTGTGATGAAAAGTGCTATGGAGCATTGTGATCACAAGTGTTGGTAGCCTTGTGATGACAGAGGTCATGGAGCACAGTGATTTCAAGGACCATGGAGCATTGTGATGAAAAGTGTATGGGGCAATGTGATCCCAAGTTTCATGGAGGATTGTGATGACAAGCGCATGGAGCATTGTGATGGCAAGTTCATGTAGGATTTCCTGACAAAGGCATGGAGCATGGTGATTACAGTGGTCATTGAGCATTGGGATAACAAGGGTATGGAGCATTGGGCTTAAAATATTCATGGAGTATTGTGATGACAGTTTTCATGGAGCATATTGATGAAAAGGGAAAGGAGCATTGTGATGACAAGATCCTGGAGCATTATGATGAGTAGACCAGGAGCCTGGTGATGACAAGTCTCATGGAGCATTCTGATGAAAAGGGGCATGGAGCATTGTGAGTACAGGGCTCTTGGAGCATTGTGATGACAAAGGCATGGAGCATTGTGATGAGAAGTCCATGGAGCATTCTGATGACATGTGTCATGGAGTTTTGTGATGACAGGGGCATGGAGCATTGTGATTACAGGGTTCTTGGAGCCTTGTGATGAAAAGGGCATGGATCATTGTGATGAAAAAGGCATGGAGCCATGTAATGACTGGGTTCAAGAAGCATAGTGATGACAAGGGTTCAGGAGCGTTGTGATGACAACTGTATTGAGCATTGGATGACAAAGGTCAGGAGCATTGTGATGATAAAACCATGGATAATTGTGATGACGAGCGTCATAGGGCATTGTGATGACAAGTGTTATGGAACACTGTGATCACAAGGGTTTGGAGCATTGTGATGACAGAGGTCATGGAGCCTTTTGATTTCAATTAGCGTGGAGCATTGTGATGACAAGGGCATGAAGCAATGGGATCCCAAGTATTATAGAGGATTGGGATGACAATGGTAAGGGAAGATTGTGAAGACATGCGCATGGAGCATTGTGATGACAAAGTCATGTAGCATTTTGCTGACAAAGGCATGGAGCATTGTGGGGAAAATATTCATGGAGTAATGTGATGACAGGTGTCATGGGGCATTGTGGTGATAAGGGAATGGAGCACTGTGATGACAAGGTTCTGGAGCATTGTTATGAGAAGACCATTGAGCCTTGTGATGACAAATCTCATGGAGCATTCTGATGATAATGGACATGGAACACTGTGATTACAAGGTTCTTGGAGTATTGTGATGACAAGGGCATGGAACATTGTGATGAGAAGGCCATGGAGCTTTCTGATGACATGCATCATGGACTTTGTGATGACAAGGGCATGGAGCATTGTGATGAAAAAGACATGGAGCCTTGTCATGACAGGCTTCAAGGAGCATACTGATGTCAAGTGTCAGGGAGCATTGTGATGACAAGTGTATTGAGCATTGTGATGACAAAGGTCATGGAGCATTGTGATGAGAAGACCATGGATAATTGTGATGATGAGCGTCATTGGGCGTTGTTATGACAAGTGTTATGGAACATTGTGATCACAAGCGTTTGGAGCATTCTGATGAGTGAGGTCATGGAGCATTTTGATTTCATTGTGATGACAATAGCATGAAGCATTATGATGATGGGGATGGTGCACTGTGATGCCAGGGGTCATGGAGGATTGTGATGATGGGGGTCTAGGAGCATCGTGATGACAAGAGCATGGAGCATTGTACTGAGAGGGCCAAGGAGCATTCTGACGACATGTGTCATGGAGCTTTGTGATGACAAGTGCATGGGGCATTGTAATTGCAGGCGTCTTGGAGCATTGAGATGACAAGTGTCACGGAGCCTTGTGATGACAAGGCCTTGGAAGTTTGTGATGACCGAGGTCATGGAGCATTGTTATGACAGGAGTAATGGAGCATTGTGATAACAAGGGCATAGAGCATTGGTCTGAGAAGTTTCATGGATTATTGTGATGAGAGTGTGCATGCAGCATTGTGATGACAAGGGCATGGAACATTGTGATACATGGGTCATGGAGGAATGTAATGACAAGGGCATGGAGCATTGTGATGAGAAGGGCATGGAACATTGTGATGACAAGCGTCATGGAGCTTTGCGATGACAGGGGCATGGAGCAATGTGATGAGAGGGTTCATGGAGCAGTGTGATGACAGTGGCATGGAGCACTGTGGTGCCAAGGATCATGGAGATTTGTGATGACAAAGGTCATGAAGCATATTGAGGTCAAGGGCATGGTACATTGTGATGAGAAGGGCAGGGAGCATTATGATGACAAAGTCATGTAGCATTTTGATGACAAAGGCATGGAGCATCGTGATGACAAGTGTCATGGAGCACTGTGATGACAGGCGTCACGGTTCATTGTGATTACAGGTTTCATGGAGCATTGGGATGACAATGGTCATGGAGAATTTTGATGAGAAGCGTCACGGATCATTGTTTTGTCAGGGGTCATGGAGGGTTGAGATGACAGTACTCATGCAGCATTGTGAGGACAGGGGTCATGGAGCATTGTGAAGATAAGGGGCATGGAGCTTTGTGATTACAGGTGTCTTGGAGCATTGTGAAGACAAGGGCATGGATCATTGTGATGAGAATGTCATGGAGTATTGTGAAGGCAGGTGTCAAGGAGCATTGTGATGACGTATGTCAGGGTCCATTGTGATGACAATGGCATGGAGCATTGTGATGACAAGGACATGGAGCATTGTGATGCCAAGGGCCATTGAGAATTTTGAAGACAATGTCGTGAAGCACTGTGATGACAAGCGCATGGAGCTTGCTATGAAAATGGTCATTGAACATTGCGATGACAAGTGCATGGAGAATTGTGATGACACGATCATGTAACATTATGATGAGAAATGTCATGGAACATAGTGATGACAGGGACGAGGAGAATTGTGATGACAATGCACATGGAACATTGAGATGACCAGGACATGGAGCATTGTGCTGGCAAGACTGTGGAGCATTGCGATGAGAAGACCATGGATAATTGTGATGACGAGTGTCTTGGAGCACTGTAATGACAAGGGGCATGTAGAATTGTGATGACAAGTGTAATGGAGCATTCTGATCACCATCTTGTGGAGTATTGTGATGACAATGGCATGGAGCATTGTGATGAAAAGGGCATAGAGCATTGTGATGAAAACGGCATGGAGCCTTTTCATGACAGGTTTCAATGAGCATTCTGACGACAAGTGTCAGGGAGCATTGTGATGACAAGTTTATTGAGCATTGTGATGACAAAGGTCATGAAGCATTGTGGTGACAATGGCATGGAGCATTGTGATGAAAAGTGCTATGGAGAATTGTGATCACAAGTGTTGGTAGCATTGTGATGACAGAGGTCATGGAGCACAGTGATTTCAAGGACCATGGAGCATTGTGATGACAAGTGTATGGGGCAATGTGATCCCAAGTTTCATGGAGGATTGTGATGACAAGCGCATGGAGCATTGTGATGGCAAGTTCATGTAGGATTTTCCTGACAAAGGCATGGAGCATGGTGATTACAGTGGTCATTGAGCATTGGGATAACAAGGGTATGGAGCATTGGGCTTAAAATATTCATGGAGTATTGTGATGACAGGTTTCATGGAGCATATTGATGAAAAGGGAAAGGAGCATTGTGATGACAAGATCCTGGAGCATTATGATGAGTAGACCAGGAGCCTGGTGATGACAAGTCTCATGGAGCATTCTGATGAAAAGGGGCATGGAGCATTGTGATTACAGGGCTCTTGGAGCATTGTGATGACAAAGGCATGGAGCATTGTGATGAGAAGTCCATGGAGCATTCTGATGACATGTGTCATGGAGTTTTGTGATGACAGGGGCATGGAGCATTGTGATTACAGGGTTCTTGGAGCCTTGTGATGAAAAGGGCATGGATCATTGTGATGAAAAAGGCATGGAGCCATGTCATGACTGGGTTCAAGGAGCATAGTGATGACAAGGGTTCAGGAGCGTTGTGATGACAACTGTATTGAGCATTGGATGACAAAGGTCAGGAGCATTGTGATGATAAAACCATGGATAATTGTGATGACGAGCGTCATAGGGCATTGTGATGACAAGTGTTATGGAACACTGTGATCACAAGGGTTTGGAGCATTGTGATGACAGAGGTCATGGAGCCTTTTGATTTCAAGAAGCGTGGAGCATTGTGATCACAAGGGCATGAAGCAATGGGATCCCAAGTTTTATGGAGGATTGGGATGAGAATGGTAAGGGAAGATTGTGAAGACAAGCGCATGGAGCATTGTGATGACAAAGTCATGTAGCATTTTGCTGACAAAGGCATGAAGCATTGTGGGCAAAATATTCATGGAGTAATGTGATGACAGGTGTCATGGGGCATTGTGGTGATAAGGGAATGGAGCACTGTGATGACAAGGTTCTGGAGCATTGTTATGAGAAGACCATTGAGCCTTGTGATGACAAATCTCATGGAGCATTCTGATGATAATGGACATGGAACACTGTGATTACAAGGTTCTTGGAGTATTGTGATGACAAGGGCATGGAGCATTGTGATGAGAAGGCCATGGAGCTTTCTGATGACATGCATCATGGACTTTGTGATGACAAGGGCATGGAGCATTGTGATGAAAAAGACATGGAGCCTTGTCATGACAGGCTTCAAGGAGCATACTGATGTCAAGTGTCAGGGAGCATTGTGATGACAAGTGTATTGAGCATTGTGATGACAAAGGTCATGGAGCATTGTGATGAGAAGACCATGGATAATTGTGATGACGAGCGTCATTGGGCGTTGTGATGACAAGTGTTATGGAACATTGTGATCACAAGCGTTTGGAGCATTCTGATGAGTGAGGTCATGGAGCATTTTGATTTCATTGTGATGACAATAGCATGAAGCATTATGATGATGGGGATGGTGCACTGTGATGCCAGGGGTCATGGAGGATTGTGATGACGGGGGTCTAGGAGCATCGTGATGACAAGAGCATGGAGCATTGTGCTGAGAGGGCCAAGGAGCATTCTGACGACATGTGTCATGGAGCTTTGTGATGACAAGGGCATGGGGCATTGTAATTGCAGGCGTCTTGGAGCATTGAGATGACAAGTGTCACGGAGCCTTGTGATGACAAGGCCTTGGAAGTTTGTGATGACCGAGGTCATGGAGCATTGTTATGACAGGAGTAATGGAGCATTGTGATAACAAGGGCATAGAGCATTGGTCTGAGAAGTTTCATGGATTATTGTGATGAGAGTGTGCATGCAGCATTGTGATGACAAGGGCATGGAACATTGTGATACATGGGTCATGGAGGAATGTAATGACAAGGGCATGGAGCATTGTGATGAGAAGGGCATGGAACATTGTGATGACAAGCGTCATGGAGCTTTGTGATGACAGGGGCATGGAGCAATGTGATGAGAGGGTTCATGGAGCAGTGTGATGACAGTGGCATGGAGCACTGTGGTGCCAAGGATCATGGAGATTTGTGATGACAAAGGTCATGAAGCATATTGAGGTCAAGGGCATGGTACATTGTGATGAGAAGGGCAGGGAGCATTATGATGACAAAGTCATGTAGCATTTTGATGACAAAGGCATGGAGCATCGTGATGACAAGTGTCATGGAGCACTGTGATGACAGGCATCACGGTTCATTGTGATTACAGGTTTCATGGAGCATTGGGATGACAATGGTCATGGAGAATTTTGATGAGAAGCCCCCGGATCATTGTTTTGTCAGGGGTCATGGAGGGTTGAGATGACAGTACTCATGCAGCATTGTGAGGACAGGGGTCATGGAGCATTGTGAAGATAAGGGGAATGGAGCTTTGTGATAACAGGGGTCTTGGAGCATTGTGAAGACAAGGGCATGGATCATTGTGATGACAATGTCATGGAGTATTGTGAAGGCAGGTGTCAAGGAGCATTGTGATGACGTATGTCAGGGTCCATTGTGATGACAATGGCATGGAGCATTGTGATGACAAGGACATGGAGCATTGTGATGCCAAGGGCCATTGAGAATTTTGAAGACAATGTCGTGAAGCACTGTGATGACAAGCGCATGGAGCTTGCTATGAAAATGGTCATTGAGCATTGCGATGACAAGTGCATGGAGAATTGTGATGACACGATCATGTAACATTATGATGAGAAGTGTAATGGAACATAGTGATGACAGGGACGAGGATAATTGTGATGACAATACACATGGAGCATTGGGATGACCAGGACATGGAGCATTGTGCTGGCAAGACTGTGGAGCATTGCGATGAGAAGACCATGGATAATTGTGATGACGAGTGTCTTGGAGCACTGTAATGACAAGGGGCATGTAGCATTGTGATGACAAGTGTAATGGAGCATTCTGATCACCATCTTGTGGAGTATTGTGATGACAATGGCATGGAGCATTGTGATGAAAAGGGCATGGAGCATTGTGATGAAAACGGCATGGAGCCTTTTCATGACAGGTTTCAATGAGCATTCTGACGACAAGTGTCAGGGAGCATTGTGATGACAAGTTTATTGAGCATTGTGATGACAAAGGTCATGAAGCATTGTGGTGACAATGGCATGGAGCATTGTGATGAAAAGTGCAATGGAGCATTGTGATCACAAGTGTTGGTAGCATTGTGATGACAGAGGTCATGGAGCACAGTGATTTCAAGGACCATGGAGCATTGTGATGACAAGTGTATGGGGCAATGTGATCCCAAGTTTCATGGAGGATTGTGATGACAAGAGCATGGAGCATTGTGATGGCAAGTTCATGTAGGATTTTAGTGACAAAGGCATGGAGCATGGTGATTACAGTGGTCATTGAGCATTGGGATAACAAGGGTATGGAGCATTGGGCTTAAAATATTCATGGAGTATTATGATGACAGGTTTCATGGAGCATATTGATGAAAAGGGAAAGGAGCATTGTGATGACAAGATCCTGGAGCATTATGATGAGTAGACCAGGAGCCTGGTGATGACAAGTCTCATGGAGCATTCTGATGAAAAGGGGCATGGAGCATTGTGATTACAGGGCTCTTGGAGCATTGTGATGACAAAGGCATGGAGCATTGTGATGAGAAGTCCATGGAGCATTCTGATGACATGTGTCATGGAGTTTTGTGATGACAGGGGCATGGAGCATTGTGATTACAGGGTTCTTGGAGCCTTGTGATGAAAAGGGCATGGATCATTGTGATGAAAAAGGCATGGAGCCATGTCATGACTGGGTTCAAGGAGCATAGTGATGACAAGGGTTCAGGAGCGTTGTGATGACAACTGTATTGAGCATTGGATGACAAAGGTCAGGAGCATTGTGATGATAAAACCATGGATAATTGTGATGACCAGCGTCATAGGGCATTGTGATGACAAGTGTTATGGAACACTGTGATCACAAGGGTTTGGAGCATTGTGATGACAGAGGTCATGGAGCCTTTTGATTTCAAGAAGCGTGGAGCATTGTGATGACAAGGGCATGAAGCAATGGGATCCCAAGTTTTATGGAGGATTGGGATGACAATGGTAAGGGAAGATTGTGAAGACAAGCGCATGGAGCATTGTGATGACAAAGTCATGTAGCATTTTGCTGACAAAGGCATGAAGCATTGTGGGCAAAATATTCATGGAGTAATGTGATGACAGGTGTCATGGGGCATTGTGGTGATAAGGGAATGGAGCACTGTGATGACAAGGTTCTGGAGCATTATTATGAGAAGACCATTGAGCCTTGTGATGACAAATCTCATGGAGCATTCTGATGATAATGGACATGGAACACTGTGATTACAAGGTTCTTGGAGTATTGTGATGACAAGGGCATGGAGCATTGTGATGAGAAGGCCATGGAGCTTTCTGATGACATGCATCATGGACTTTGTGATGACAAGGGCATGGAGCATTGTGATGAATAAGACATGGAGCTTTGTCATGACAGGCTTCAAGGAGCATACTGATGTCAAGTGTCAGGGAGCATTGTGATGACAAGTGTATTGAGCATTGTGATGACAAAGGTCATGGAGCATTGTGATGAGAAAACAATGGATAATTGTGATGACAAGCGTCATTGGGCGTTGTGACGACAAGTGTTATGGAACATTGTGATCACAAGCGTTTGGAGAATTCTGATGAGAGAGGTCATGGAGCATTTTGATTTCATTTTGATGACAATAGCAAGAAGCATTATGATGATGTTCATGGTGCATTGTGATGAAAGTGTCCATGGAGTATTGAGATGAAAAGGGGCATGGAGCATTGTGATTACAGGGGTCTTGGAGCATGGTGATGACATGGGCATGGAGCATTGTGATGAGAAGGCCATGGAGGATTCTGATGACATGCGTCATGGAGCTTTGTGATGACAAGGACATGGAGAATTGTGATGACATGGGAATGGGGCATTGTGATAACAAGGGCCATTGAGAATTTTGATGACAAGGTCGTGAAGCACTGTGATGACAAGTGCATGGAGAATGCTATGACAATTGTCATGGAGCATTGCGATGACAAGTGAATGGAGAATTGTGCTGACCTATGCATGTAACATTATGATGTGAAGTGTCCTGGACCATTGTGATGACAAGGACGTTGAGAATTGTTATGACAATGGACATGGAGCATTGGGATGATCAGGGCATGGAGCTTTGTGGTGGCAAGACCGTGGAGCATTGTGATGCGAAGACCTTGGATAATTGTGATGACGAGTGTCTTGGATTACTGTAATGACAAGGGGCATGGAGCATTGTGAGGACAGGGGTCATTTAGCATTGTGATGACAAGTGTCATGGAGCATTCTGATGACCATCTTGTGGAGTATTGTAATGACAATGGCATGGAGCATTGTGATGGAAAGGGCATGGAGCATTGTGAAGAGAAGTCCACAGATAATGGTGAAGAGGAGCGTCATGGGGCGGTGTGATGACAAGTATCATGGAACATTGTGATCACAAGTGTTTGAAGCATTGTGATGCCAGAGGTCATGGTGCATTTTGATTTCATTGTGATGAAAATAGCATGAAGCATTATGATGATGGGGATGGTGCACTGTGATGCCAGGTGTCATGGAGGATTGTGATGACGGGGGTCTAGGAGCATCGTGATGACAAGAGCATGGAGCATTGTGCTGAGAGGGCCAAGGAGCATTCTGACGACATGTGTCATGGAGCTTTGTGATGACAAGGGCATGGGGCATTGTAATTGCAGGCGTCTTGGAGCATTGAGATGACAAGTGTCACGGAGCCTTGTGATGACAAGGCCTTGGAAGTTTGTGATGACCGAGGTCATGGATCATTGTTATGACAGGGGTAATGGAGCATTGTGATGACAAGGGCATAGATCATTGGTCTGAGAAGTTTCATGGATTATTGTGATGAGAGTGTGCATGCAGCATTGTGATGACAAGGGCATGGAACATTGTGATACATGGGTCATGGAGGAATGTAATGACAAGGGCATGGAGCATTGTGATGAGAAGGGCATGGAACATTGTGATGACAAGCGTCATGGAGCTTTGTGATGACAGGGCCATGGAGCAATGTGATGAGAGGGTTCATGGAGCAGTGTGATGACAGTGGCATGGAGCACTGTGGTGCCAAGGATCATGGAGATTTGTGATGACAAAGGTCATGAAGCATATTGAGGTCAAGGGCATGGTACATTGTGATGAGAAGGGCAGGGAGCATTATGATGACAAAGTCATGTAGCATTTTGATGACAAAGGCATGGAGCATCGTGATGACAAGTGTCATGGAGCACTGTGATGACAGGCGTCACGGTTCATTGTGATTACAGGTTTCATGGAGCATTGGGATGACAATGGTCATGGAGAATTTTGATGAGAAGCGTCCCGGATCATTGTTTTGTCAGGGGTCATGGAGGGTTGAGATGACAGTACTCATGCAGCATTGTGAGGACAGGGGTCATGGAGCATTGTGAAGATAAGGGGCATGGAGCTTTGTGATTACAGGGGTCTTGGAGCATTGTGAAGACAAGGGCATGGATCATTGTGATGAGAATGTCATGGAGTATTGTGAAGGCAGGTGTCAAGGAACATTGTGATGACGTATGTCAGGGTCCATTGTGATGACAATGGCATGGAGCATTGTGATGACAAGGACATGGAGCATTGTGATGCCAAGGGCCATTGAGAATTTTGAAGACAATGTCGTGAAGCACTGTGATGACAAGCGCATGGAGCTTGCTATGAAAAGGGTCATTGAGCATTGCGATGACAAGTGCATGGAGAATTGTGATGACACGATCATGTAACATTATGATGAGAAGTGTCATGGAACGTAGTGATGACAGGGACGAGGAGAATTGTGATGACAATACACATGGAGCATTGGGATGACCAGGACATGGAGCATTGTGCTGGCAAGACCGTGGAGCACTGCGATGAGAAGACCATGGATAATTGTGATGACGAGTGTCTTGGAGCACTGTAATGACAAGGGGCATGTAACATTGTGATGACAAGTGTAATGGAGCATTCTGATCACCATCTTGTGGAGTATTGTGATGACAATGGCATGGAGCATTGTGATGAAAAGGGCATGGAGCATTGTGATGAAAACGGCATGGAGCCTTTTCATGACAGGTTTCAATGAGCATTCTGACGACAAGTGTCAGGGAGCATTGTGATGACAAGTTTATTGAGCATTGTGATGCCAAAGGTCATGAAGCATTGTGGTGACAATGGCATGGAGCATTGTGATGAAAAGTGCTATGGAGCATTGTGATCACAAGTGTTGGTAGCATTGTGATGACAGAGGTCATGGAGCACAGTGATTTCAAGGACCATGGAGCATTGTGATGACAAGTGTATGGGGCAATGTGATCCCAAGTTTCATGGAGGATTGTGATGACAAGCGCATGGAGCATTGTGATGGCAAGTTCATGTAGGATTTCCTGACAAAGGCATGGAGCATGGTGATTACAGTGGTCATTGAGCATTGGGATAACAAGGGTATGGAGCATTGGGCTTAAAATATTCATGGAGTATTGTGATGACAGGTTTCATGGAGCATATTGATGAAAAGGGAAAGGAGCATTGTGATGACAAGATCCTGGAGCATTATGATGAGTAGACCAGGAGCCTGGTGATGACAAGTCTCATGGAGCATTCTGATGAAAAGGGGCATGGAGCCTTGTGATTAGAGGGCTCTTGGAGCATTGTGATGACAAAGGCATGGAGCATTGTGATGAGAAGTCCATGGAGCATTCTGATGACATGTGTCATGGAGTTTTGTGATGACAGGGGCATGGAGCATTGTGATTACAGGGTTCTTGGAGCCTTGTGATGAAAAGGGCATGGATCATTGTGATGAAAAAGGCATGGAGCCATGTCATGACTGGGTTCAAGGAGCATAGTGATGACAAGGGTTCAGGAGCGTTGTGATGACAACTGTATTGAGCATTGGATGACAAAGGTCAGGAGCATTGTGATGATAAAACCATGGATAATTGTGATGACGAGCGTCATAGGGCATTGTGATGACAAGTGTTATGGAACACTGTGATCACAAGGGTTTGGAGCATTGTGATGACAGAGGTCATGGAGCCTTTTGATTTCAATTAGCGTGGAGCATTGTGATGTCAAGGGCATGAAGCAATGGGATCCCAAGTTTTATAGAGGATTGGGATGACAATGGTAAGGGAAGATTGTGAAGACAAGCGCATGGAGCATTGTGATGACAAAGTCATGTAGCATTTTGCTGACAAAGGCATGGAGCATTGTGGGGAAAATATTCATGGAGTAATGTGATGACAGGTGTCATGGGGCATTGTGGTGATAAGGGAATGGAGCACTGTGATGACAAGGTTCTGGAGCATTGTTATGAGAAGACCATTGAACCTTGTGATGACAAATCTCATGGAGCATTCTGATGATAATGGACATGGAACACTGTGATTACAAGGTTCTTGGAGTATTGTGATGACAAGGGCATGGAACATTGTGATGAGAAGGCCATGGAGCTTTCTGATGACATGCATCATGGACTTTGTGATGACAAGGGCATGGAGCATTGTGATGAAAAAGACATGGAGCCTTGTCATGACAGGCTTCAAGGAGCATACTGATGTCAAGTGTCAGGGAGCATTGTGATGACAAGTGTATTGAGCATTGTGATGACAAAGGTCATGGAGCATTGTGATGAGAAGACCATGGATAATTGTGATGACGAGCGTCATTGGGCGTTGTGATGACAAGTGTTATGGAACATTGTGATCACAAGCGTTTGGAGCATTCTGATGAGTGAGGTCATGGAGCATTTTGATTTCATTGTGATGACAATAGCATGAAGCATTATGATGATGGGGATGGTGCACTGTGATGCCAGGGGTCATGGAGGATTGTGATGACGGGGGTCTAGGAGCATCGAGATGACAAGAGCATGGAGCATTGTGCTGAGAGGGCCAAGGAGCATTCTGACGACATGTGTCATGGAGCTTTGTGATGACAAGGGCATGGGGCATTGTAATTGCAGGCGTCTTGGAGCATTGAGATGACAAGTGTCACGGAGCCTTGTGATGACAAGGCCTTGGAAGTTTGTGATGACCGAGGTCATGGAGCATTGTTATGACAGGAGTAATGGAGCATTGTGATAACAAGGGCATAGAGCATTGGTCTGAGAAGTTTCATGGATTATTGTGATGAGAGTGTGCATGCAGCATTGTGATGACAAGGGCATGGAACATTGTGATACATGGGTCATGGAGGAATGTAATGACAAGGGCATGGAGCATTGTGATGAGAAGGGCATGGAACATTGTGATGACAAGCGTCATGGAGCTTTGTGATGACAGGGGCATGGAGCAATGTGATGAGAGGGTTCATGGAGCAGTGTGATGACAGTGGCATGGAGCACTGTGGTGCCAAGGATCATGGAGATTTGTGATGACAAAGGTCATGAAGCATATTGAGGTCAAGGGCATGGTACATTGTGATGAGAAGGGCAGGGAGCATTATGATGACAAGGTCATGTAGCATTTTGCTGACAAAGGCATGGAGCATCGTGATGACAAGTGTCATGGAGCACTGTGATGACAGGCGTCACGGTTCATTGTGATTACAGGTTTCATGGAGCATTGGGATGAAAATGGTCATGGAGAATTTTGATGAGAAGCCTCCCGGATCATTGTTTTGTCAGGGGTCATGGAGGGTTGAGATGACAGTACTCATGCAACATTGTGGGGACAGGGGTCATGGAGCATTGTGAAGATAAGGGGTAATGGAGCTTTGTGATTACAGGGGTCTTGGAGCATTGTGAAGACAAGGGCATGGATCATTGTGATGACAATGTCATGGAGTATTGTGAAGGCAGGTGTCAAGGAGCATTGTGATGACGTATGTCAGGGTCCATTGTGATGACAATGGCATGGAGCATTATGATGACAAGGACAGGGAGCATTGTGATGCCAAGGGCCATTGAGAATTTTGAAGACAATGTCGTGAAGCACTGTGATGACAAGCGCATGGAGCTTGCTATGAAAAGGGTCATTGAGCATTGCGATGACAAGTGCATGGAGCATTGTGATGACACGATCATGTAACCTTATGATGAGAAGTGTCATGGAACATAGTGATGACAGGGACGAGGAGAATTGTGATGACAATGCACATGGAGCATTGGGATGACCAGGGCATGGAGTATTGTGATGGCAAGACCGTGGAGCATTGCGATGAGAAGTCCATGTATAATTGTGATGACGAGTGTCTTGGAGCACTGTAATGACAAGGGGCATGTAGCATTGTGATGACTAGTGTAATGGAGCATTCTGATCACCATCTTGTGGAGTATTGTGATGACAATGGCATGGAGCATTGTGATGAAAAGGGCATGGAGCATTGTGATGAAAACGGCATGGAGCCTTTTCATGACAGGTTTCAATGAGCATTCTGACGACAAGTGTCAGGGAGCATTGTGATGACAAAATTCCTGAAGCATTGTGATGACAATGGCATGGAGCATTGTGATGCAAAGTGCTATGGAGCATTGTGATCACAAGTGTTGGTAGCATTGTGATGACAGAGGTCATGGATCACAGTGATTTCAAGGACCATGGGGCATTGTGATGACAAGTGTATGGGGCAATGTGATCCCAAGTTTCATGGAGGATTGTGATGACAAGCGCATGGAGCATTGTGATGGCAAGTTCATGTAGGATTTCCTGACAAAGGCATGGAGCATGGTGATTACAGTGGTCATTGAGCATTGGGATAACAAGGGTATGGAGCATTGGGCTTAAAATATTCATGGAGTATTGTGATGACAGGTTTCATGGAGCATATTGATGAAAAGGGAAAGGAGCATTGTGATGACAAGATCCTGGAGCATTATGACGATTAGACCAGGAGCCTGGTGATGACAAGTCTCATGGAGCATTCTGATGAAAAGGGGCATGGAGCATTGTGATTACAGGGCTCTTGGAGCATTGTGATGACAAAGGCATGGAGCATTGTGATGAGAAGTCCATGGAGCATTCTGATGACATGTGTCATGGAGTTTTGTGATGACAGGGGCATGGAGCATTGTGATTACAGGGTTCTTGGAGCCTTGTGATGAAAAGGGCATGGATCATTGTGATGAAAAAGGCATGGAGCCATGTCATGACTGTGTTCAAGGAGCATAGTGACGACAAGGGTCAATGAGCGTTGTGATGACAACTGTATTGAGCATTGGATGACAAAGTTCAGGGAGCATTGTGATCAAAAGACCATGGATAATTGTGATGACGAGCGTCATAGGGCATTGTGATGACAAGTGTTATGGAACATTGTGATCACAAGGGTTTGGAGCATTGTGATGACAGTGGTTATGGAGCCTTTTGATATCAAGAGGCGTGGAGCATCGTGATGACAAGGGCATGAATCAATGTGATCCCAAGTTTTATGGAGGATTGGGATGACAATGGTAAGGGAAGATTGTGAAGACAAGCGCATGGAGCATTGTGATGACAAAGTCATGTAGCATTTTGCTGACAAAGGCATGGATCATTGTGGGCAAAATATTCATGGAGTAATGTGATGACAGGTGTCATGGGGCGTTGTGGTGATAAGGGAATGGAGAACTGTGATGACAAGGTTCTGGAGCATTGTTATGAGAAGACCATTGAGCCTTGTGATGACAAATCTCATGGAGCATTCTGATGATAATGGACATGGAACACTGTGATTACAAGGGTCTTGGAGTATTGTGATGACAAGGGCATGGAGCATTGTGATGAGAAGGCCATGGAGCTTTCTGATGACATGCATCGTGGACTTTGTGATGTCAAGGGAATGGAGCATTGTGAGTGCAGTGTGCTTGGAGCGTTGTGATGAAAAGGGCATGGATCATTGTGATGAAAAAGGCATGGAGCCTTGTCATGACAGGCTTCAAGGAGCATACTGATGTCAAGTGTCAGGGAGCATTGTGATGAGAAGTGTATTGAGCATTGTGATGACAAAGGTCATGGAGCATTGTGATGAGAAGACCATGGATAAATGTGATGAGGAGCGTGATTGGGCGTTGTGATGACAAATGTTATGGAACATTGTGATCAGAAGCGTTTGGAGCATTCTGATGAGAGAGGTCATGGAGCATTTTGATTTCATTGTGATGACAATAGCTAGAAGCATTATGATGATGTTCATGGTGCATTGTGATGAAAGGGTGCATGGAGTATTGAGATGAAAAGGGGCATGGAGCATTGTGATGACAGGGGTCTTGGAGCATGGTGATGACATGGGCATGGATCATTGTGATGAGAAGGCCATGGAGGATTCTGATGACATGCGTCATGGAGCTTTGTGATGACAAGGGCATGGAGAATTGTGATGACATGGGAATGGGGCATTGTGATAACAAAGGCCATTGAGAATTTTGATGACAAGGTCGTGAAGCACTGTGATGACAAGTGCATGGAGCATGCTATGACAAGGGTCATGGAGCATTGCGATGACAAGTGAATGGAGAATTGTGCTGACCTATGCATGTAACATTATGATGTGAAGTGTCCTGGACCATTGTGATGACAAGGACGTTGAGAATTGTTTTGACAATGGACATGGAGCATTGGGATGATCAGGGCATGGAGCTTTGTGATGGCAAGACCGTGGAGCATTGTGATGCGAAGACCTTGGATAATTGTGATGACGAGTGTCTTGGATTACTGTAATGACAAGGGGCATGGAGCATTGTGAGGACAGGGGTCATTTAGCATTGTGATGACAAGTGTAATGGAGCATTCTGATGACCATCTTGTGGAGTATTGTGATGACAATGGCATGGAGCATTGTGATGGAAAGGGCATGGAGCATTGTGAAGAGAAGTCCACAGATAATGGTGAAGAGGAGTGTCATGGGGCAGTGTGATGACAAGTGTCATGGAACATTGTGATCACAAGTGTTTGAAGCATTGTGATGCCAGAGGTCATGGTGCATTTTGATTTCATTGTGATGAAAATAGCATGAAGCATTATGATGATGGGGATGGTGCACTGTGATGCCAGGGGTCATGGAGGATTGTGATGACGGGGGTCTAGGAGCATCGTGATGACAAGAGCATGGAGCATTGTGCTGAGAGGGCCAAGGAGCATTCTGACGACATGTGTCATGGAGCTTTGTGATGACAAGGGCATGGGGCATTGTAATTGCAGACGTCTTGGAGCATTGAGATGACAAGTGTCACGGAGCCTTGTGATGACAAGGCCTTGGAAGTTTGTGATGACCGAGGTCATGGATCATTGTTATGACAGGGGTAATGGAGCATTGTGATAACAAGGGCATAGAGCATTGGTCTGAGAAGTTTCATGGATTATTGTGATGAGAGTGTGCATGCAGCATTGTGATGACAAGGGCATGGAACATTGTGATACATGGGTCATGGAGGAATGTAATGACAAGGGCATGGAGCATTGTGATGAGAAGGGCATGGAACATTGTGATGACAAGCGTCATGGAGCTTTGTGATGACAGGGGCATGGAGCAATGTGATGAGAGGGTTCATGGAGCAGTGTGATGACAGTGGCATGGAGCACTGTGGTGCCAAGGATCATGGAGATTTGTGATGACAAAGGTCATGAAGCATATTGAGGTCAAGGGCATGGTACATTGTGATGAGAAGGGCAGGGAGCATTATGATGACAAAGTCATGTAGCATTTTGCTGACAAAGGCATGGAGCATCGTGATGACAAGTGTCATGGAGCACTGTGATGACAGGCGTCACGGTTCATTGTGATTACAGGTTTCATGGAGCATTGGGATGACAATGGTCATGGAGAATTTTGATGAGAAGCGTCCCGGATCATTGTTTTGTCAGTGGTCATGGAGGGTTGAGATGACAGTACTCATGCAGCATTGTGAGGACAGGGGTCATGGAGCATTGTGAAGATAAGGGGCATGGAGCTTTGTGATTACAGGGGTCTTGGAGCATTGTGAAGACAAGGGCATGGATCATTGTGATGAGAATGTCATGGAGTATTGTGAAGGCAGGTGTCAAGGAGCATTGTGATGACGTATGTCAGGGTCCATTGTGATGACAATGGCATGGAGCATTGTGATGACAAGGACATGGAGCATTGTGATGCCAAGGGCCATTGAGAATTTTGAAGACAATGTCGTGAAGCACTGTGATGACAAGCGCATGGAGCTTGCTATGAAAAGGGTCATTGAGCATTGCGATGACAAGTGCATGGAGAATTGTGATGACACGATCATGTAACATTATGATGAGAAGTGTCATGGAACATAGTGATGACAGGGACGAGGAGAATTGTGATGACAATGCACATGGAGCATTGGGATGACCAGGACATGGAGCATTGTGCTGGCAAGACCGTGGAGCACTGCGATGAGAAGACCATGGATAATTGTGATGACGAGTGTCTTGGAGCACTGTAATGACAAGGGGCATGTAACATTGTGATGACAAGTGTAATGGAGCATTCTGATCACCATCTTGTGGAGTATTGTGATGACAATGGCATGGAGCATTGTGATGAAAAGGGCATGGAGCATTGTGATGAAAACGGCATGGAGCCTTTTCATGACAGGTTTCAATGAGCATTCTGATGACAACTGTCAGGGAGCATTGTGATGACAAGTTTATTGAGCATTGTGATGCCAAAGGTCATGAAGCATTGTGGTGACAATGGCATGGAGCATTGTGATGAAAAGTGCTATGGAGCATTGTGATCACAAGTGTTGGTAGCATTGTGATGACAGAGGTCATGGAGCACAGTGATTTCAAGGACCATGGAGCATTGTGATGACAAGTGTATGGGGCAATGTGATCCCAAGTTTCATGGAGGATTGTGATGACAAGCGCATGGAGCATTGTGATGGCAAGTTCATGTAGGATTTCCTGACAAAGGCATGGAGCATGGTGATTACAGTGGTCATTGAGCATTGGGATAACAAGGGTATGGAGCATTGGGCTTAAAATATTCATGGAGTATTGTGATGACAGGTTTCATGGAGCATATTGATGAAAAGGGAAAGGAGCATTGTGATGACAAGATCCTGGAGCATTATGATGAGTAGACCAGGAGCCTGGTGATGACAAGTCTCATGGAGCATTCTGATGAAAAGGGGCATGGAGCATTGTGATTACAGGGCTCTTGGAGCATTGTGATGACAAAGGCATGGAGCATTGTGATGAGAAGTCCATGGAGCATTCTGATGACATGTGTCATGGAGTTTTGTGATGACAGGGGCATGGAGCATTGTGATTACAGGGTTCTTGGAGCCTTGTGATGAAAAGGGCATGGATCATTGTGATGAAAAAGGCATGGAGCCATGTCATGACTGGGTTCAAGGAGCATAGTGATGACAAGGGTTCAGGAGCGTTGTGATGACAACTGTATTGAGCATTGGATGACAAAGGTCAGGAGCATTGTGATGATAAAACCATGGATAATTGTGATGACGAGCGTCATAGGGCATTGTGATGACAAGTGTTATGGAACACTGTGATCACAAGGGTTTGGAGCATTGTGATGACAGAGGTCATGGAGCCTTTTGATTTCAAGAAGCGTGGAGCATTGTGATGACAAGGGCATGAAGCAATGGGATCCCAAGTTTTATGGAGGATTGGGATGACAATGGTAAGGGAAGATTGTGAAGACAAGCGCATGGAGCATTGTGATGACAAAGTCATGTAGCATTTTGCTGACAAAGGCATGGAGCATTGTGGGCAAAATATTCATGGAGTAATGTGATGACAGGTGTCATGGGGCATTGTGGTGATAAGGGAATGGAGCACTGTGATGACAAGGTTCTGGAGCATTGTTATGAGAAGACCATTGAGCCTTGTGATGACAAATCTCATGGAGCATTCTGATGATAATGGACATGGAACACTGTGATTACAAGGTTCTTGGAGTATTGTGATGACAAGGGCATGGAACATTGTGATGAGAAGGCCATGGAGCTTTCTGATGACATGCATCATGGACTTTGTGATGACAAGGGCATGGAGCATTGTGATGAAAAAGACATGGAGCCTTGTCATGACAGGCTTCAAGGAGCATACTGATGTCAAGTGTCAGGGAGCATTGTGATGACAAGTGTATTGAGCATTGTGATGACAAAGGTCATGGAGCATTGTGATGAGAAGACCATGGATAATTGTGATGACGAGCGTCATTGGGCGTTGTGATGACAAGTGTTATGGAACATTGTGATCACAAGCGTTTGGAGCATTCTGATGAGAGAGGTCATGGAGCATTTTGATTTCATTGTGATGACAATAGCAAGAAGCATTATGATGATGTTCATGGTGCATTGTGATGAAAGGGTCCATGGAGTATTGAGATGAAAAGGGGCATGGAGCATTGTGATTACAGGGGTCTTGGAGCATGGTGATGACATGGGCATGGAGCATTGTGATGAGAAGGCCATGGAGGATTCTGATGACATGCGTCATGGAGCTTTGTGATGACAAGGGCATGGAGAATTGTGATGACATGGGAATGGGGCATTGTGATAACAAGGGCCATTGAGAATTTTGATGACAAGGTCGTGAAGCACTGTGATGACAAGTGCATGGAGCATGCTATGACAAGGGTCATGGAGCATTGCGATGACAAGTGAATGGAGAATTGTGCTGACATATGCATGTAACATTATGATGTGAAGTGTCCTGGACCATTGTGATGACAAGGACGTTGAGAATTGTTATGACAATGGACATGGAGCATTGGGATGATCAGGGCATGGAGCTTTGTGATGGCAAGACCGTGGAGCATTGTGATGCGAAGACCTTGGATAATTGTGATGACGAGTGTCTTGGATTACTGTAATGACAAGGGGCATGGAGCATTGTGAGGACAGGGGTCATTTAGCATTGTGATGACAAGTGTCATGGAGCATTCTGATGACCATCTTGTGGAGTATTGTGATGACATTGGCATGGAGCATTGTGATGGAAAGGGCATGGAGCATTGTGAAGAGAAGTCCACAGATAATGGTGAAGAGGAGCGTCATGGGGCGGTGTGATGACAAGTGTCATGGAACATTGTGATCACAAGTGTTTGAAGCATTGTGATGCCAGAGGTCATGGTGCATTTTGATTTCATTGTGATGAAAATAGCATGAAGCATTATGATGATGGGGATGGTGCACTGTGATGCCAGGGGTCATGGAGGATTGTGATGACGGGGGTCTAGGAGCATCGTGATGACAAGAGCATGGAGCATTGTGCTGAGAGGGCCAAGGAGCATTCTGACGACATGTGTCATGGAGCTTTGTGATGACAAGGGCATGGGGCATTGTAATTGCAGGCGTCTTGGAGCATTGAGATGACAAGTGTCACGGAGCCTTGTGATGACAAGGCCTTGGAAGTTTGTGATGACCGAGGTCATGGATCATTGTTATGACAGGGGTAATGGAGCATTGTGATAACAAGGGCATAGAGCATTGGTCTGAGAAGTTTCATGGATTATTGTGATGAGAGTGTGCATGCAGCATTGTGATGACAAGGGCATGGAACATTGTGATACATGGGTCATGGAGGAATGTAATGACAAGGGCATGGAGCATTGTGATGAGAAGGGCATGGAACATTGTGATGACAAGCGTCATGGAGCTTTGTGATGACAGGGGCATGGAGCAATGTGATGAGAGGGTTCATGGAGCAGTGTGATGACAGTGGCATGGAGCACTGTGGTGCCAAGGATCATGGAGATTTGTGATGACAAAGGTCATGAAGCATATTGAGGTCAAGGGCATGGTACATTGTGATGAGAAGGGCAGGGAGCATTATGATGACAAGGTCATGTAGCATTTTGCTGACAAAGGCATGGAGCATCGTGATGACAAGTGTCATGGAGCACTGTGATGACAGGCGTCACAGTTCATTGTGATTACAGGTTTCATGGAGCATTGGGATGAAAATTGTCATGGAGAATTTTGATGAGAAGCCTCCCGGATCATTGTTTTGTCAGGGGTCATGGAGGGTTGAGATGACAGTACTCATGCAGCATTGTGGGGACAGGGGTCATGGAGCATTGTGAAGATAAGGGGCATGGAGCTTTGTGATTACAGGGGTCTTGGAGCATTGTGAAGACAAGGGCATGGATCATTGTGATGACAATGTCATGGAGTATTGTGAAGGCAGGTGTCAAGGAGCATTGTGATGACGTATGTCAGGGTCCATTGTGATTACAATGGCATGGAGCATTATGATGACAAGGACAGGGAGCATTGTGATGCCAAGGGCCATTGAGAATTTTGAAGACAATGTCGTGAAGCACTGTGATGACAAGCGCATGGAGCTTGCTATGAAAAGGGTCATTGAGCATTGCGATGACAAGTGCATGGAGCATTGTGATGAAACGATCATGTAACGTTATGATGAGAAGTGTCATGGAACATAGTGATGACAGGGACGAGGAGAATTGTGATGACAATGCACATGGAGCATTGGGATGACCAGGGCATGGAGTATTGTGATGGCAAGACCGTGGAGCATTGCGATGAGAAGTCCATGTATAATTGTGATGACGAGTGTCTTGGAGCACTGTAATGACAAGGGGCATGTAGCATTGTGATGACTAGTGTAATGGAGCATTCTGATCACCATCTTGTGGAGTATTGTGATGACAATGGCATGGAGCATTGTGATGAAAAGGGCATGGAGCATTGTGATGAAAACGGCATGGAGCCTTTTCATGACAGG
Source organism: Mesoplodon densirostris (assembly GCF_025265405.1). Classification (NCBI taxonomy): domain Eukaryota; kingdom Metazoa; phylum Chordata; class Mammalia; order Artiodactyla; family Ziphiidae; genus Mesoplodon; species Mesoplodon densirostris. The sequence continues at coordinate 8,789,605 of NC_082682.1, forward strand.
TTTCAATGAGCATTCTGACGACAAGTGTCAGGGAGCATTGTGATGACAAAATTCCTGAAGCATTGTGATGACAATGGCATGGAGCATTGTGATGCAAAGTGCTATGGAGCATTGTGATCACAAGTGTTGGTAGCATTGTGATGACAGAGGTCATGGAGCACAGTGATTTCAAGGACCATGGAGCATTGTGATGACAAGTGTATGGGGCAATGTGATCCCAAGTTTCATGGAGGATTGTGATGACAAGCGCATGGAGCATTGTGATGGCAAGTTCATGTAGGATTTTAGTGACAAAGGCATGGAGCATGGTGATTACAGTGGTCAATGAGCATTGCGATAACAAGGGTATGGAGCATTGGGCTTAAAATATTCATGGAGTATTGTGATGACAGGTTTCATGGAGCATATTGATGAAAAGGTAAAGGAGCATTGTGATGACAAGATCCTGGAGCATTATGATGAGTAGACCAGGAGCCTGGTGATGACAAGTCTCATGGAGCATTCTGATGAAAAGGGGCATGGAGCCTTGTGATTAGAGGGCTCTTGGAGCATTGTGATGACAAAGGCATGGAGCATTGTGATGAGAAGTCCATGGAGCATTCTGATGACATGTGTCATGGAGTTTTGTGATGACAGGAGCATGGAGCATAGTGATTACAGGGTTCTTGGAGCCTTGTGATGAAAAGGGCATGGATCATTGTGATGAAAAAGGCATGGAGCCATGTCATGACTGTGTTCAAGGAGCATAGTGACGACAAGGGTCAGGGAGCGTTGTGATGACAACTGTATTGAGCATTAGATGACAAAGTTCAGGGAGCATTGTGATCAAAAGACCATGGATAATTGTGATGACGAGCGTCATAGGGCATTGTGATGACAAGTGTTATGGAACATTGTGATCACAAGGGTTTAGAGCATTGTGATGACAGTGGTTATGGAGCCTTTTGATATCAAGAGGCGTGGAGCATCGTGATGACAAGGGCATGAATCAATGTGATCCCAAGTTTTATGGAGGATTGGGATGACAATGGTAAGGGAAGATTGTGAAGACAAGCGCATGGAGCATTGTGATGACAAAGTCATGTAGCATTTTGCTGACAAAGGCATGGATCATTGTGGGCAAAATATTCATGGAGTAATGTGATGACAGGTGTCATGGGTCGTTGTGGTGATAAGGGAATGGAGAACTGTGATGACAAGGTTTTGGAGCATTGTTATGAGAAGACCATTGAGCCTTGTGATGACAAATCTCATGGAGCATTCTGATGATAATGGACATGGAACACTGTGATTACAAGGGTCTTGGAGTATTGTGATGACAAGGGCATGGAGCATTGTGATGAGAAGGCCATGGAGCTTTCTGATGACATGCATCGTGGACTTTGTGATGACAAGGGAATGGAGCATTGTGAGTGCAGTGTGCTTGGAGCGTTGTGATGAAAAGGGCATGGATCATTGTGATGAAAAAGGCATGGAGCCTTGTCATGACAGGCTTCAAGGAGCATACTGATGTCAAGTGTCAGGGAGCATTGTGATGAGAAGTGTATTGAGCATTGTGATGACAAAGGTCATGGAGCATTGTGATGAGAAGACCATGGGTAAATGTGATGAGGAGCGTTATTGGGCGTTGTGATGACAAATGTTATGGAACATTGTGATCAGAAGCGTTTGGAGCATTCTGATGAGAGAGGTCATGGAGCATTTTGATTTCATTGTGATGACAATAGCAAGAAGCATTATGATGATGTTCATGGTGCATTGTGATGAAAGGGTGCATGGAGTATTGAGATGAAAAGGGGCATGGAGCATTGTGATGACAGGGGTCTTGGAGCATGGTGATGACATGGGCATGGATCATTGTGATGAGAAGGCCATGGAGGATTCTGATGACATGCGTCAGGGAGTTTTGTGATGACAAGGGCATGGAGAATTGTGATGACATGGGAATGGGGCATTGTGATAACAAGGGCCTTTGAGAATTTTGATGACAAGGTCGTGAAGCACTGTGATGACAAGTGCATGGAGCATGCTATGACAAGGGTCATGGAGCATTGCGATGACAAGTGAATGGAGAATTGTGCTGACATATGCATGTAACATTATGATGTGAAGTGTCCTGGACCATTGTGATGACAAGGACGTTGAGAATTGTTATGACAATGGACATGGAGCATTGGGATGATCAGGGCATGGAGCTTTGTGATGGCAAGACCGTGGAGCATTGTGATGCGAAGACCTTGGATAATTGTGATGACGAGTGTCTTGGATTACTGTAATGACAAGGGGCATGGAGCATTGTGAGGACAGGGGTCATTTAACATTGTGATGACAAGTGTCATGGAGCATTCTGATGACCATCTTGTGGAGTATTGTGATGACAATGGCATGGAGCATTGTGATGGAAAGGGCATGGAGCATTGTGAAGAGAAGTCCACAGATAATGGTGAAGAGGAGCGTCATGGGGCGGTGTGATGACAAGTGTCATGGAACATTGTGATCACAAGTGTTTGAAGCATTGTGATGCCAGAGGTCATGGTGCATTTTGATTTCATTGTGATGAAAATAGCATGAAGCATTATGATGATGGGGATGGTGCACTGTGATGCCAGGGGTCATGGAGGATTGTGATGACGGGGGTCTAGGAGCATCGTGATGACAAGAGCATGGAGCATTGTGCTGAGAGGGCCAAGGAGCATTCTGACGACATGTGTCATGGAGCTTTGTGATGACAAGGGCATGGGGCATTGTAATTGCAGGCGTCTTGGAGCATTGAGATGACAAGTGTCACGGAGCCTTGTGATGACAAGGCCTTGGAAGTTTGTGATGACCGAGGTCATGGATCATTGTTATGACAGGGGTAATGGAGCATTGTGATAACAAGGGCATAGAGCATTGGTCTGAGAAGTTTCATGGATTATTGTGATGAGAGTGTGCATGCAGCATTGTGATGACAAGGGCATGGAACATTGTGATACATGGGTCATGGAGGAATGTAATGAGAAGGGCATGGAGCATTGTGATGAGAAGGGCATGGAACATTGTGATGACAAGCGTCATGGAGCTTTGTGATGACAGGGGCATGGAGCAATGTGATGAGAGGGTTCATGGAGCAGTGTGATGACAGTGGCATGGAGCACTGTGGTGCCAAGGATCATGGAGATTTGTGATGACAAAGGTCATGAAGCATATTGAGGTCAAGGGCATGGTACATTGTGATGAGAAGGGCAGGGAGCATTATGATGACAAAGTCATGTAGCATTTTGCTGACAAAGGCATGGAGCATCGTGATGACAAGTGTCATGGAGCACTGTGATGACAGGCGTCACGGTTCATTGTGATTACAGGTTTCATGGAGCATTGGGATGACAATGGTCATGGAGAATTTTGATGAGAAGCGTCCCGGATCATTGTTTTGTCAGGGGTCATGGAGGGTTGAGATGACAGTACTCATGCAGCATTGTGAGGACAGGGGTCATGGAGCATTGTGAAGATAAGGGGCATGGAGCTTTGTGATTACAGGGGTCTTGGAGCATTGTGAAGACAAGGGCATGGATCATTGTGATGAGAATGTCATGGAGTATTGTGAAGGCAGGTGTCAAGGAGCATTGTGATGACGTATGTCAGGGTCCATTGTGATGACAATGGCATGGAGCATTTTGATGACAAGGACATGGAGCATTGTGATGCCAAGGGCCATTGAGAATTTTGAAGACAATGTCGTGAAGCACTGTGATGACAAGCGCATGGAGCTTGCTATGAAAAGGGTCATTGAGCATTGCGATGACAAGTGCATGGAGAATTGTGATGACACGATCATGTAACATTATGATGAGAAGTGTCATGGAACATAGTGATGACAGGGACGAGGAGAATTGTGATGACAATGCACATGGAGCATTGGGATGACCAGGACATGGAGCATTGTGCTGGCAAGACCGTGGAGCACTGCGATGAGAAGACCATGGATAATTGTGATGACGAGTGTCTTGGAGCACTGTAATGACAAGGGGCATGTAACATTGTGATGACAAGTGTAATGGAGCATTCTGATCACCATCTTGTGGAGTATTGTGATGACAATGGCATGGAGCATTGTGATGAAAAGGGCATGGAGCATTGTGATGAAAACGGCATGGAGCCTTTTCATGACAGGTTTCAATGAGCATTCTGACGACAACTGTCAGGGAGCATTGTGATGACAAGTTTATTGAGCATTGTGATGCCAAATGTCATGAAGCATTGTGGTGACAATGGCATGGAGCATTGTGATGAAAAGTGCTATGGAGCATTGTGATCACAAGTGTTGGTAGCATTGTGATGACAGAGGTCATGGAGCACAGTGATTTCAAGGACCATGGAGCATTGTGATGACAAGTGTATGGGGCAATGTGATCCCAAGTTTCATGGAGGATTGTGATGACAAGCGCATGGAGCATTGTGATGGCAAGTTCATGTAGGATTTCCTGACAAAGGCATGGAGCATGGTGATTACAGTGGTCATTGAGCATTGGGATAACAAGGGTATGGAGCATTGGGCTTAAAATATTCATGGAGTATTGTGATGACAGGTTTCATGGAGCATATTGATGAAAAGGGAAAGGAGCATTGTGATGACAAGATCCTGGAGCATTATGATGAGTAGACCAGGAGCCTGGTGATGACAAGTCTCATGGAGCATTCTGATGAAAAGGGGCATGGAGCATTGTGATTACAGGGCTCTTGGAGCATTGTGATGACAAAGGCATGGAGCATTGTGATGAGAAGTCCATGGAGCATTCTGATGACATGTGTCATGGAGTTTTGTGATGACAGGGGCATGGAGCATTGTGATTACAGGGTTCTTGGAGCCTTGTGATGAAAAGGGCATGGATCATTGTGATGAAAAAGGCATGGAGCCATGTCATGACTGGGTTCAAGGAGCATAGTGATGACAAGGGTTCAGGAGCGTTGTGATGACAACTGTATTGAGCATTGGATGACAAAGGTCAGGAGCATTGTGATGATAAAACAATGGATAATTGTGATGACGAGCGTCATAGGGCATTGTGATGACAAGTGTTATGGAACACTGTGATCACAAGGGTTTGGAGCATTGTGATCACAGAGGTCATGGAGCCTTTTGATTTCAAGAAACGTGGAGCATTGTGATGACAAGGGCATGAAGCAATGGGATCCCAAGTTTTATGGAGGATTGGGATGACAATGGTAAGGGAAGATTGTGAAGACAAGCGCATGGAGCATTGTGATGACAAAGTCATGTAGCATTTTGCTGACAAAGGCATGGAGCATTGTGGGCAAAATATTCATGGAGTAATGTGATGACAGGTGTCATGGGGCATTGTGGTGATAAGGGAATGGAGCACTGTGATGACAAGGTTCTGGAGCATTGTTATGAGAAGACCATTGAGCCTTGTGATGACAAATCTCATGGAGCATTCTGATGATAATGGACATGGAACACTGTGATTACAAGGTTCTTGGAGTATTGTGATGACAAGGGCATGGAACATTGTGATGAGAAGGCCATGGAGCTTTCTGATGACATGCATCATGGACTTTGTGATGACAAGGGCATGGAGCATTGTGATGAAAAAGACATGGAGCCTTGTCATGACAGGCTTCAAGGAGCATACTGATGTCAAGTGTCAGGGAGCATTGTGATGACAAGTGTATTGAGCATTGTGATGACAAAGGTCATGGAGCATTGTGATGAGAAGACCATGGATAATTGTGATGACGAGCGTCATTGGGCGTTGTGATGACAAGTGTTATGGAACATTGTGATCACAAGCGTTTGGAGCATTCTGATGAGAGAGGTCATGGAGCATTTTGATTTCATTGTGATGACAATAGCAAGAAGCATTATGATGATGTTCATGGTGCATTGTGATGAAAGGGTCCATGGAGTATTGAGATGAAAAGGGGCATGGAGCATTGTGATGACAGGGGTCTTGGAGCATGGTGATGACATGGGCATGGAGCATTGTGATGAGAAGGCCATGGAGGATTCTGATGACATGCGTCATGGAGCTTTGTGATGACAAGGGCATGGAGAATTGAGATGACATGGGAATGGGGCATTGTGATAACAAGGGCCATTGAGAATTTTGATGACAAGGTCGTGAAGCACTGTGATGACAAGTGCATGGAGCATGCTATGACAAGGGTCATGGAGCATTGCGATGACAAGTGAATGGAGAATTGTGCTGACATATGCATGTAACATTATGATGTGAAGTGTCCTGGACCATTGTGATGACAAGGACGTTGAGAATTGTTATGACAATGGACATGGAGCATTGGGATGATCAGGGCATGGAGCTTTGTGATGGCAAGACCGTGGAGCATTGTGATGCGAAGACCTTGGATAATTGTGATGACGAGTGTCTTGGATTACTGTAATGACAAGGGGCATGGAGCATTGTGAGGACAGGGGTCATTTAGCATTGTGATGACAAGTGTCATGGAGCATTCTGATGACCATCTTGTGGAGTATTGTGATGACATTGGCATGGAGCATTGTGATGGAAAGGGCATGGAGCATTGTGAAGAGAAGTCCACAGATAATGGTGAAGAGGAGCGTCATGGGGCGGTGTGATGACAAGTGTCATGGAACATTGTGATCACAAGTGTTTGAAGCATTGTGATGCCAGAGGTCATGGTGCATTTTGATTTCATTGTGATGAAAATAGCATGAAGCATTATGATGATGGGGATGGTGCACTGTGATGCCAGGGGTCATGGAGGATTGTGATGACGGGGGTCTAGGAGCATCGTGATGACAAGAGCATGGAGCATTGTGCTGAGAGGGCCAAGGAGCATTCTGACGACATGTGTCATGGAGCTTTGTGATGACAAGGGCATGGGGCATTGTAATTGCAGGCGTCTTGGAGCATTGAGATGACAAGTGTCACGGAGCCTTGTGATGACAAGGCCTTGGAAGTTTGTGATGACCGAGGTCATGGAGCATTGTTATGACAGGAGTAATGGAGCATTGTGATAACAAGGGCATAGAGCATTGGTCTGAGAAGTTTCATGGATTATTGTGATGAGAGTGTGCACGCAGCATTGTGATGACAAGGGCATGGAACATTGTGATACATGGGTCATGGAGGAATGTAATGACAAGGGCATGGAGCATTGTGATGAGAAGGGCATGGAACATTGTGATGACAAGCGTCATGGAGCTTTGCGATGACAGGGGCATGGAGCAATGTGATGAGAGGGTTCATGGAGCAGTGTGATGACAGTGGCATGGAGCACTGTGGTGCCAAGGATCATGGAGATTTGTGATGACAAAGGTCATGAAGCATATTGAGGTCAAGGGCATGGTACATTGTGATGAGAAGGGCAGGGAGCATTATGATGACAAAGTCATGTAGCATTTTGCTGACAAAGGCATGGAGCATCGTGATGACAAGTGTCATGGAGCACTGTGATGACAGGCGTCACGGTTCATTGTGATTACAGGTTTCATGGAGCATTGGGATGACAATGGTCATGGAGAATTTTGATGAGAAGCCTCCCGGATCATTGTTTTGTCAGGGGTCATGGAGGGTTGAGATGACAGTACTCATGCAGCATTGTGAGGACAGGGGTCATGGAGCATTGTGAAGATAAGGGGCATGGAGCTTTGTGATTACAGGGGTCTTGGAGAATTGTGAAGACAAGGGCATGGATCATTGTGATGAGAATGTCATGGAGTATTGTGAAGGCAGGTGTCAAGGAGCATTGTGATGACGTATGTCAGGGTCCATTGTGATGACAATGGCATGGAGCATTGTGATGACAAGGACATGGAGCATTGTGATGCCAAGGGCCATTGAGAATTTTGAAGACAATGTCGTGAAGCACTGTGATGACAAGCGCATGGAGCTTGCTATGAAAAGGGTCATTGAGCATTGCGATGACAAGTGCATGGAGAATTGTGATGACACGATCATGTAACATTATGATGAGAAGTGTCATGGAACATAGTGATGACAGGGACGAGGAGAATTGTGATGACAATGCACATGGAGCATTGGGATAACCAGGACATGGAGCATTGTGCTGGCAAGACCGTGGAGCACTGCGATGAGAAGACCATGGATAATTGTGATGACGAGTGTCTTGGAGCACTGTAATGACAAGGGGCATGTAACATTGTGATGACAAGTGTAATGGAGCATTCTGATCACCATCTTGTGGAGTATTGTGATGACAATGGCATGGAGCATTGTGATGAAAAGGGCATGGAGCATTGTGATGAAAACGGCATGGAGCCTTTTCATGACAGGTTTCAATGAGCATTCTGATGACAAGTGTCAGGGAGCATTGTGATGACAAGTTTATTGAGCATTGTGATGACAAAGGTCATGAAGCATTGTGGTGACAATGGCATGGAGCATTGTGATGAAAAGTGCTATGGAGCATTGTGATCACAAGTGTTGGTAGCATTGTTATGACAGAGGTCATGGAGCACAGTGATTTCAAGGACCATGGAGCATTGTGATGACAAGTGTATGGGGCAATGTGATCCCAAGTTTCATGGAGGATTGTGATGACAAGCGCATGGAGCATTGTGATGGCAAGTTCATGTAGGATTTTCCTGACAAAGGCATGGAGCATGGTGATTACAGTGGTCATTGAGCATTGGGATAACAAGGGTATGGAGCATTGGGCTTAAAATATTCATGGAGTATTATGATGACAGGTTTCATGGAGCATATTGATGAAAAGGGAAAGGAGCATTGTGATGACAAGATCCTGGAGCATTATGATGAGTAGACCAGGAGCCTGGTGATGACAAGTCTCATGGAGCATTCTGATGAAAAGGGGCATGGAGCATTGTGATTACAGGGCTCTTGGAGCATTGTGATGACAAAGGCATGGAGCATTGTGATGAGAAGTCCATGGAGCATTCTGATGACATGTGTCATGGAGTTTTGTGATGACAGGGGCATGGAGCATTGTGATTACAGGGTTCTTGGAGCCTTGTGATGAAAAGGGCATGGATCATTGTGATGAAAAAGGCATGGAGCCATGTCATGACTGGGTTCAAGGAGCATAGTGATGACAAGGGTTCAGGAGCGTTGTGATGACAACTGTATTGAGCATTGGATGACAAAGGTCAGGAGCATTGTGATGATAAAACCATGGATAATTGTGATGACGAGCGTCATAGGGCATTGTGATGACAAGTGTTATGGAACACTGTGATCACAAGGGTTTGGAGCATTGTGATGACAGAGGTCATGGAGCCTTTTGATTTCAAGAAGCGTGGAGCATTGTGATGACAAGGGCATGAAGCAATGGGATCCCAAGTTTTATGGAGGATTGGGATGACAATGGTAAGGGAAGATTGTGAAGACAAGCGCATGGAGCATTGTGATGACAAAGTCATGTAGCATTTTGCTGACAAAGGCATGGAGCATTGTGGGCAAAATATTCATGGAGTAATGTGATGACAGGTGTCATGGGGCATTGTGGTGATAAGGGAATGGAGCACTGTGATGACAAGGTTCTGGAGCATTGTTATGAGAAGACCATTGAGCCTTGTGATGACAAATCTCATGGAGCATTCTGATGATAATGGACATGGAACACTGTGATTACAAGGTTCTTGGAGTATTGTGATGACAAGGGCATGGAACATTGTGATGAGAAGGCCATGGAGCTTTCTGATGTCATGCATCATGGACTTTGTGATGACAAGGGCATGGAGCATTGTGATGAAAAAGACATGGAGCCTTGTCATGACAGGCTTCAAGGAGCATACTGATGTCAAGTGTCAGGGAGCATTGTGATGACAAGTGTATTGAGCATTGTGATGACAAAGGTCATGGAGCATTGTGATGAGAAGACCATGGATAATTGTGATGACGAGCGTCATTGGGCGTTGTGATGACAAGTGTTATGGAACATTGTGATCACAAGCGTTTGGAGCATTCTGATGAGAGAGGTCATGGAGCATTTTGATTTCATTGTGATGACAATAGCAAGAAGCATTATGATGATGTTCATGGTGCATTGTGATGAAAGGGTCCATGGAGTATTGAGATGAAAAGGGGCATGGAGCATTGTGATGACAGGGGTCTTGGAGCATGGTGATGACATGGGCATGGAGCATTGTGATGAGAAGGCCATGGAGGATTCTGATGACATGCGTCATGGAGCTTTGTGATGACAAGGGCATGGAGAATTGTGATGACATGGGAATGGGGCATTGTGATAACAAGGGCCATTGAGAATTTTGATGACAAGGTCGTGAAGCACTGTGATGACAAGTGCATGGAGCATGCTATGACAAGGGTCATGGAGCATTGCGATGACAAGTGAATGGAGAATTGTGCTGACATATGCATGTAACATTATGATGTGAAGTGTCCTGGACCATTGTGATGACAAGGACGTTGAGAATTGTTATGACAATGGACATGGAGCATTGGGATGATCAGGGCATGGAGTTTTGTGATGGCAAGACCGTGGAGCATTGTGATGCGAAGACCTTGGATAATTGTGATGACGAGTGTCTTGGATTACTGTAATGACAAGGGGCATGGAGCATTGTGAGGACAGGGGTCATTTAGCATTGTGATGACAAGTGTCATGGAGCATTCTGATGACCATCTTGTGGAGTATTGTGATGACATTGGCATGGAGCATTGTGATGGAAAGGGCATGGAGCATTGTGAAGAGAAGTCCACAGATAATGGTGAAGAGGAGCGTCATGGGGCGGTGTGATGACAAGTGTCATGGAACATTGTGATCACAAGTGTTTGAAGCATTGTGATGCCAGAGGTCATGGTGCATTTTGATTTCATTGTGATGAAAATAGCATGAAGCATTATGATGATGGGGATGGTGCACTGTGATGCCAGGGGTCATGGAGGATTGTGATGACGGGGGTCTAGGAGCATCGTGATGACAAGAGCATGGAGCATTGTGCTGAGAGGACCAAGGAGCATTCTGACGACATGTGTCATGGAGCTTTGTGATGACAAGGGCATGGGGCATTGTAATTGCAGGCGTCTTGGAGCATTGAGATGACAAGTGTCACGGAGCCTTGTGATGACAAGGCCTTGGAAGTTTGTGATGACCGAGGTCATGGATCATTGTTATGACAGGGGTAATGAAGCATTGTGATAACAAGGGCATAGAGCATTGGTCTGAGAAGTTTCATGGATTATTGTGATGAGAGTGTGCATGCAGCATTGTGATGACAAGGGCATGGAACATTGTGATACATGGGTCATGGAGGAATGTAATGACAAGGGCATGGAGCATTGTGATGAGAAGGGCATGGAACATTGTGATGACAAGCGTCATGGAGCTTTGTGATGACAGGGGCATGGAGCAATGTGATGAGAGGGTTCATGGAGCAGTGTGATGACAGTGGCATGGAGCACTGTGTTGCCAAGGATCATGGAGATTTGTGATGACAAAGGTCATGAAGCATATTGAGGTCAAGGGCATGGTACATTGTGATGAGAAGGGCAGGGAGCATTATGATGACAAAGTCATGTAGCATTTTGATGACAAAGGCATGGAGCATCGTGATGACAAGTGTCATGGAGCACTGTGATGACAGGCGTCACGGTTCATTGTGATTACAGGTTTCATGGAGCATTGGGATGACAATGGTCATGGAGAATTTTGATGAGAAGCGTCCCGGATCATTGTTTTGTCAGGGGTCATGGAGGGTTGAGATGACAGTACTCATGCAGCATTGTGAGGACAGGGGTCATGGAGCATTGTGAAGATAAGGGGCATGGAGCTTTGTGATTACAGGGGTCTTGGAGCATTGTGAAGACAAGGGCATGGATCATTGTGATGAGAATGTCATGGAGTATTGTGAAGGCAGGTGTCAAGGAGCATTGTGATGACGTATGTCAGGGTCCATTGTGATGACAATGGCATGGAGCATTGTGATGACAAGGACATGGAGCATTGTGATGACAAGGGCCATTGAGAATTTTGAAGACAATGTCGTGAAGCACTGTGATGACAAGCGCATGGAGCTTGCTATGAAAAGGGTCATTGAGCATTGTGATGACAAGTGCATGGAGAATTGTGATGACACGATCATGTAACATTATGATGAGAAGTGTCATGGAACATAGTGATGACAGGGACGAGGAGAATTGTGATGACAATGCACATGGAGCATTGGGATGACCAGGACATGGAGCATTGTGCTGGCAAGACCGTGGAGCACTGCGATGAGAAGACCATGGATAATTGTGATGACGAGTGTCTTGGAGCACTGTAATGACAAGGGGCATGTAACATTGTGATGACAAGTGTAATGGAGCATTCTGATCACCATCTTGTGGAGTATTGTGATGACAATGGCATGGAGCATTGTGATGAAAAGGGCATGGAGCATTGTGATGAAAACGGCATGGAGCCTTTTCATGACAGGTTTCAATGAGCATTCTGACGACAACTGTCAGGGAGCATTGTGATGACAAGTTTATTGAGCATTGTGATGCCAAAGGTCATGAAGCATTGTGGTGACAATGGCATGGAGCATTGTGATGAAAAGTGCTATGGAGCATTGTGATCACAAGTGTTGGTAGCATTGTGATGACAGAGGTCATGGAGCACAGTGATTTCAAGGACCATGGAGCATTGTGATGACAAGTGTATGGGGCAATGTGATCCCAAGTTTCATGGAGGATTGTGATGACAAGCGCATGGAGCATTGTGATGGCAAGTTCATGTAGGATTTCCTGACAAAGGCATGGAGCATGGTGATTACAGTGGTCATTGAGCATTGGGATAACAAGGGTATGGAGCATTGGGCTTAAAATATTCATGGAGTATTGTGATGACAGGTTTCATGGAGCATATTGATGAAAAGGGAAAGGAGCATTGTGATGACAAGATCCTGGAGCATTATGATGAGTAGACCAGGAGCCTGGTGATGACAAGTCTCATGGAGCATTCTGATGAAAAGGGGCATGGAGCATTGTGATTACAGGGCTCTTGGAGCATTGTGATGACAAAGGCATGGAGCATTGTGATGAGAAGTCCATGGAGCATTCTGATGACATGTGTCATGGAGTTTTGTGATGACAGGGGCATGGAGCATTGTGATTACAGGGTTCTTGGAGCCTTGTGATGAAAAGGGCATGGATCATTGTGATGAAAAAGGCATGGAGCCATGTCATGACTGGGTTCAAGTAGCATAGTGATGACAAGGGTTCAGGAGCGTTGTGATGACAACTGTATTGAGCATTGGATGACAAAGGTCAGGAGCATTGTGATGATAAAACCATGGATAATTGTGATGACGAGCGTCATAGGGCATTGTGATGACAAGTGTTAGGGAACACTGTGATCACAAGGGTTTGGAGCATTGTGATGACAGAGGTCATGGAGCCTTTTGATTTCAATTAGCGTGGAGCATTGTGATGACAAGGGCATGAAGCAATGGGATCCCAAGTTTTATAGAGGATTGGGATGACAATGGTAAGGGAAGATTGTGAAGACAAGCGCATGGAGCATTGTGATGACAAAGTCATGTAGCATTTTGCTGACAAAGGCATGGAGCATTGTGGGCAAAATATTCATGGAGTAATGTGATGACAGGTGTCATGGGGCATTGTGGTGATAAGGGAATGGAGCACTGTGATGACAAGGTTCTGGAGCATTGTTATGAGAAGACCATTGAGCCTTGTGATGACAAATCTCATGGAGCATTCTGATGATAATGGACATGGAACACTGTGATTACAAGGTTCTTGGAGTATTGTGATGACAAGGGCATGGAACATTGTGATGAGAAGGCCATGGAGCTTTCTGATGACATGCATCATGGACTTTGTGATGACAAGGGCATGGAGCATTGTGATGAAAAAGACATGGAGCCTTGTCATGACAGGCTTCAAGGAGCATACTGATGTCAAGTGTCAGGGAGCATTGTGATGACAAGTGTATTGAGCATTGTGATGACAAAGGTCATGGAGCATTGTGATGAGAAGACCATGGATAATTGTGATGACGAGCGTCATTGGGCGTTGTGATGACAAGTGTTATGGAACATTGTGATCACAAGCGTTTGGAGCATTCTGATGAGAGAGGTCATGGAGCATTTTGATTTCATTGTGATGACAATAGCAAGAAGCATTATGATGATGTTCATGGTGCATTGTGATGAAAGGGTCCATGGAGTATTGAGATGAAAAGGGGCATGGAGCATTGTGATGACAGGGGTCTTGGAGCATGGTGATGACATGGGCATGGAGCATTGTGATGAGAAGGCCATGGAGGATTCTGATGACATGCGTCATGGAGCTTTGTGATGACAAGGGCATGGAGAATTGTGATGACATGGGAATGGGGCATTGTGATAACAAGGGCCATTGAGAATTTTGATGACAAGGTCGTGAAGCACTGTGATGACAAGTGCATGGAGCATGCTATGACAAGGGTCATGGAGCATTGCGATGACAAGTGAATGGAGAATTGTGCTGACATATGCATGTAACATTATGATGTGAAGTGTCCTGGACCATTGTGATGACAAGGACGTTGAGAATTGTTATGACAATGGACATGGAGCATTGGGATGATCAGGGCATGGAGCTTTGTGATGGCAAGACCGTGGAGCATTGTGATGCGAAGACCTTGGATAATTGTGATGACGAGTGTCTTGGATTACTGTAATGACAAGGGGCATGGAGCATTGTGAGGACAGGGGTCATTTAGCATTGTGATGACAAGTGTCATGGAGCATTCTGATGACCATCTTGTGGAGTATTGTGATGACATTGGCATGGAGCATTGTGATGGAAAGGGCATGGAGCATTGTGAAGAGAAGTCCACAGATAATGGTGAAGAGGAGTGTCATGGGGCGGTGTGATGACAAGTGTCATGGAACATTGTGATCACAAGTGTTTGAAGCATTGTGATGCCAGAGGTCATGGTGCATTTTGATTTCATTGTGATGAAAATAGCATGAAGCATTATGATGATGGGGATGGTGCACTGTGATGCCAGGGGTCATGGAGGATTGTGATGACGGGGGTCTAGGAGCATCGTGATGACAAGAGCATGGAGCATTGTACTGAGAGGACCAAGGAGCATTCTGACGACATGTGTCATGGAGCTTTGTGATGACAAGGGCATGGGGCATTGTAATTGCAGGCGTCTTGGAGCATTGAGATGACAAGTGTCACGGAGCCTTGTGATGACAAGGCCTTGGAAGTTTGTGATGACCGAGGTCATGGATCATTGTTATGACAGGGGTAATGAAGCATTGTGATAACAAGGGCATAGAGCATTGGTCTGAGAAGTTTCATGGATTATTGTGATGAGAGTGTGCATGCAGCATTGTGATGACAAGGGCATGGAACATTGTGATACATGGGTCATGGAGGAATGTAATGACAAGGGCATGGAGCATTGTGATGAGAAGGGCATGGAACATTGTGATGACAAGCGTCATGGAGCTTTGTGATGACAGGGGCATGGAGCAATGTGATGAGAGGGTTCATGGAGCAGTGTGATGACAGTGGCATGGAGCACTGTGTTGCCAAGGATCATGGAGATTTGTGATGACAAAGGTCATGAAGCATATTGAGGTCAAGGGCATGGTACATTGTGATGAGAAGGGCAGGGAGCATTATGATGACAAAGTCATGTAGCATTTTGATGACAAGTGTCATGGAGCACTGTGATGACAGGCGTCACGGTTCATTGTGATTACAGGTTTCATGGAGCATTGGGATGACAATGGTCATGGAGAATTTTGATGAGAAGCGTCCCGGATCATTGTTTTGTCAGGGGTCATGGAGGGTTGAGATGACAGTACTCATGCAGCATTGTGAGGACAGGGGTCATGGAGCATTGTGAAGATAAGGGGCATGGAGCTTTGTGATTACAGGGGTCTTGGAGCATTGTGAAGACAAGGGCATGGATCATTGTGATGAGAATGTCATGGAGTATTGTGAAGGCAGGTGTCAAGGAGCATTGTGATGACGTATGTCAGGGTCCATTGTGATGACAATGGCATGGAGCATTGTGATGACAAGGACATGGAGCATTGTGATGCCAAGGGCCATTGAGAATTTTGAAGACAATGTCGTGAAGCACTGTGATGACAAGCGCATGGAGCTTGCTATGAAAAGGGTCATTGAGCATTGCGATGACAAGTGCATGGAGAATTGTGATGACACGATCATGTAACATTATGATGAGAAGTGTCATGGAACATAGTGATGACAGGGACGAGGAGAATTGTGATGACAATGCACATGGAGCATTGGGATGACCAGGACATGGAGCATTGTGCTGGCAAGACCGTGGAGCACTGCGATGAGAAGACCATGGATAATTGTGATGACGAGTGTCTTGGAGCACTGTAATGACAAGGGGCATGTAACATTGCGATGACAAGTGTAATGGAGCATTCTGATCACCATCTTGTGGAGTATTGTGATGACAATGGCATGGAGCATTGTGATGAAAAGGGCATGGAGCATTGTGATGAAAACGGCATGGAGCCTTTTCATGACAGGTTTCAATGAGCATTCTGACGACAACTGTCAGGGAGCATTGTGATGACAAGTTTATTGAGCATTGTGATGCCAAAGGTCATGAAGCATTGTGGTGACAATGGCATGGAGCATTGTGATGAAAAGTGCTATGGAGCATTGTGATCACAAGTGTTGGTAGCATTGTGATGACAGAGGTCATGGAGCACAGTGATTTCAAGGACCATGGAGCATTGTGATGACAAGTGTATGGGGCAATGTGATCCCAAGTTTCATGGAGGATTGTGATGACAAGCGCATGGAGCATTGTGATGGCAAGTTCATGTAGGATTTCCTGACAAAGGCATGGAGCATGGTGATTACAGTGGTCATTGAGCATTGGGATAACAAGGGTATGGAGCATTGGGCTTAAAATATTCATGGAGTATTGTGATGACAGGTTTCATGGAGCATATTGATGAAAAGGGAAAGGAGCATTGTGATGACAAGATCCTGGAGCATTATGATGAGTAGACCAGGAGCCTGGTGATGACAAGTCTCATGGAGCATTCTGATGAAAAGGGGCATGGAGCCTTGTGATTAGAGGGCTCTTGGAGCATTGTGATGACAAAGGCATGGAGCATTGTGATGAGAAGTCCATGGAGCATTCTGATGACATGTGTCATGGAGTTTTGTGATGACAGGGGCATGGAGCATTGTGATTACAGGGTTCTTGGAGCCTTGTGATGAAAAGGGCATGGATCATTGTGATGAAAAAGGCATGGAGCCATGTCATGACTGGGTTCAAGGAGCATAGTGATGACAAGGGTTCAGGAGCGTTGTGATGACAACTGTATTGAGCATTGGATGACAAAGGTCAGGAGCATTGTGATGATAAAACCATGGATAATTGTGATGACGAGCGTCATAGGGCATTGTGATGACAAGTGTTATGGAACACTGTGATCACAAGGGTTTGGAGCATTGTGATGACAGAGGTCATGGAGCCTTTTGATTTCAAGAAGCGTGGAGCATTGTGATGACAAGGGCATGAAGCAATGGGATCCCAAGTTTTATGGAGGATTGGGATGACAATGGTAAGGGAAGATTGTGAAGACAAGCGCATGGAGCATTGTGATGACAAAGTCATGTAGCATTTTGCTGACAAAGGCATGGAGCATTGTGGGGAAAATATTCATGGAGTAATGTGATGACAGGTGTCATGGGGCATTGTGGTGATAAGGGAATGGAGCACTGTGATGACAAGGTTCTGGAGCATTGTTATGAGAAGACCATTGAGCCTTGTGATGACAAATCTCATGGAGCATTCTGATGATAATGGACATGGAACACTGTGATTACAAGGTTCTTGGAGTATTGTGATGACAAGGGCATGGAACATTGTGATGAGAAGGCCATGGAGCTTTCTGATGACATGCATCATGGACTTTGTGATGACAAGGGCATGGAGCATTGTGATGAAAAAGACATGGAGCCTTGTCATGACAGGCTTCAAGGAGCATACTGATGTCAAGTGTCAGGGAGCATTGTGATGACAAGTGTATTGAGCATTGTGATGACAAAGGTCATGGAGCATTGTGATGAGAAGACCATGGATAATTGTGATGACGAGCGTCATTGGGCGTTGTGATGACAAGTGTTATGGAACATTGTGATCACAAGCGTTTGGAGCATTCTGATGAGTGAGGTCATGGAGCATTTTGATTTCATTGTGATGACAATAGCATGAAGCATTATGATGATGGGGATGGTGCACTGTGATGCCAGGGTTCATGGAGGATTGTGATGACGGGGGTCTAGGAACATCGTGATGACAAGAGCATGGAGCATTGTGCTGAGAGGGCCAAGGAGCATTCTGACGACATGTGTCATGGAGCTTTGTGATGACAAGGGCATGGGGCATTGTAATTGCAGGCGTCTTGGAGCATTGAGATGACAAGTGTCACGGAGCCTTGTGATGACAAGGCCTTGGAAGTTTGTGATGACCGAGGTCATGGAGCATTGTTATGACAGGAGTAATGGAGCATTGTGATAACAAGGGCATAGAGCATTGGTCTGAGAAGTTTCATGGATTATTGTGATGAGATTGTGCATGCAGCATTGTGATGACAAGGGCATGGAACATTGTGATACATGGGTCATGGAGGAATGTAATGACAAGGGCATGGAGCATTGTGATGAGAAGCGCATGGAACATTGTGATGACAAGCGTCATGGAGCTTTGCGATGACAGGGGCATGGAGCAATGTGATGAGAGGGTTCATGGAGCAGTGTGATGACAGTGGCATGGAGCACTGTGGTGCCAAGGATCATGGAGATTTGTGATGACAAAGGTCATGAAGCATATTGAGGTCAAGGGCATGGTACATTGTGATGAGAAGGGCAGGGAGCATTATGATGACAAAGTCATGTAGCATTTTGATGACAAAGGCATGGAGCATCGTGATGACAAGTGTCATGGAGCACTGTGATGACAGGCGTCACGGTTCATTGTGATTACAGGTTTCATGGAGCATTGGGATGACAATGGTCATGGAGAATTTTGATGAGAAGCGTCCCGGATCATTGTTTTGTCAGGGGTCATGGAGGGTTGAGATGACAGTACTCATGCAGCATTGTGAGGACAGGGGTCATGGAGCATTGTGAAGATAAGGGGCATGGAGCTTTGTGATTACAGGGGTCTTGGAGCATTGTGAAGACAAGGGCATGGATCATTGTGATGAGAATGTCATGGAGTATTGTGAAGGCAGGTGTCAAGGAGCATTGTGATGACGTATGTCAGGGTCCATTGTGATGACAATGGCATGGAGCATTGTGATGACAAGGACATGGAGCATTGTGATGCCAAGGGCCATTGAGAATTTTGAAGACAATGTCGTGAAGCACTGTGATGACAAGCGCATGGAGCTTGCTATGAAAAGGGTCATTGAGCATTGCGATGACAAGTGCATGGAGAATTGTGATGACACGATCATGTAACATTATGATGAGAAGTGTCATGGAACATAGTGATGACAGGGACGAGGAGAATTGTGATGACAATGCACATGGAGCATTGGGATGACCAGGACATGGAGCATTGTGCTGGCAAGACTGT
The DNA here is from genome assembly GCF_025265405.1 of Mesoplodon densirostris. Taxonomy (NCBI): domain Eukaryota; kingdom Metazoa; phylum Chordata; class Mammalia; order Artiodactyla; family Ziphiidae; genus Mesoplodon; species Mesoplodon densirostris. The sequence goes on from NC_082682.1 coordinate 8,809,186, forward strand.
GGAGCATTGCGATGAGAAGACCATGGATAATTGTGATGACGAGTGTCTTGGAGCACTGTAATGACTAGGGGCATGTAGCATTGTGATGACAAGTGTAATGGAGCATTCTGATCACCATCTTGTGGAGTATTGTGATGACAATGGCATGGAGCATTGTGATGAAAAGGGCATGGAGCATTGTGATGAAAACGGCATGGAGCCTTTTCATGACAGGTTTCAATGAGCATTCTGACGACAAGTGTCAGGGAGCATTGTGATGACAAGTTTATTGAGCATTGTGATGACAAAGGTCATGAAGCATTGTGGTGACAATGGCATGGAGCATTGTGATGCAAAGTGCTATGGAGCATTGTGATCACAAGTGTTGGTAGCATTGTGATGACAGAGGTCATGGAGCACAGTGATTTCAAGGACCATGGAGCATTGTGATGACAAGTGTATGGGGCAATGTGATCCCAAGTTTCATGGAGGATTGTGATGACAAGCGCATGGAGCATTGTGATGGCAAGTTCATGTAGGATTTTCCTGACAAAGGCATGGAGCATGGTGATTACAGTGGTCATTGAGCATTGGGATAACAAGGGTATGGAGCATTGGGCTTAAAATATTCATGGAGTATTATGATGACAGGTTTCATGGAGCATATTGATGAAAAGGGAAAGGAGCATTGTGATGACAAGATCCTGGAGCATTATGATGAGTAGACCAGGAGCCTGGTGATGACAAGTCTCATGGAGCATTCTGATGAAAAGGGGCATGGAGCATTGTGATTACAGGGCTCTTGGAGCATTGTGATGACAAAGGCATGGAGCATTGTGATGAGAAGTCCATGGAGCATTCTGATGACATGTGTCATGGAGTTTTGTGATGACAGGGGCATGGAGCATTGTGATTACAGGGTTCTTGGAGCCTTGTGATGAAAGGGGCATGGATCATTGTGATGAAAAAGGCATGGAGCCATGTCATGACTGGGTTCAAGGAGCATAGTGATGACAAGGGTTCAGGAGCGTTGTGATGACAACTGTATTGAGCATTGGATGACAAAGGTCAAGAGCATTGTGATGATAAAACCATGGATAATTGTGATGACGAGCGTCATAGGGCATTGTGATGACAAGTGTTATGGAACACTGTGATCACAAGGGTTTGGAGCATTGTGATGACAGAGGTCATGGAGCCTTTTGATTTCAATTAGCGTGGAGCATTGTGATGACAAGGGCATGAAGCAATGGGAGCCCAAGTTTTATAGAGGATTGGGATGACAATGGTAAGGGAAGATTGTGAAGACAAGTGCATGGAGCATTGTGATGACAAAGTCATGTAGCATTTTGCTGACAAAGGCATGGAGCATTGTGAGCAAAATATTCATGGAGTAATGTGATGACAGGTGTCATGGGGCATTGTGGTGATAAGGGAATGGAGCACTGTGATGACAAGGTTCTGGAGCATTGTTATGAGAAGACCATTGAGCCTTGTGATGACAAATCTCATGGAGCATTCTGATGATAATGGACATGGAACACTGTGATTACAAGGTTCTTGGAGTATTGTGATGACAAGGGCATGGAACATTGTGATGAGAAGGCCATGGAGCTTTCTGATGACATGCATCATGGACTTTGTGATGACAAGGGCATGGAGCATTGTGATGAAAAAGACATGGAGCCTTGTCATGACAGGCTTCAAGGAGCATACTGATGTCAAGTGTCAGGGAGCATTGTGATGACAAGTGTATTGAGCATTGTGATGACAAAGGTCATGGAGCATTGTGATGAGAAGACCATGGATAATTGTGATGACGAGCGTCATTGGGCGTTGTGATGACAAGTGTTATGGAACATTGTGATCACAAGCGTTTGGAGCATTCTGATGAGAGAGGTCATGGAGCATTTTGATTTCATTGTGATGACAATAGCAAGAAGCATTATGATGATGTTCATGGTGCATTGTGATGAAAGGGTCCATGGAGTATTGAGATGAAAAGGGGCATGGAGCATTGTGATGACAGGGGTCTTGGAGCATGGTGATGACATGGGCATGGAGCATTGTGATGAGAAGGCCATGGAGGATTCTGATGACATGCGTCCTGGAGCTTTGTGATGACAAGGGCATGGAGAATTGTGATGACATGGGAATGGGGCATTGTGATAACAAGGGCCATTGAGAATTTTGATGACAAGGTCGTGAAGCACTGTGATGACAAGTGCATGGAGCATGCTATGACAAGGGTCATGGAGCATTGCGATGACAAGTGAATGGAGAATTGTGCTGACATATGCATGTAACATTATGATGTGAAGTGTCCTGGACCATTGTGATGACAAGGACGTTGAGAATTGTTATGACAATGGACATGGAGCATTGGGATGATCAGGGCATGGAGCTTTGTGATGGCAAGACCGTGGAGCATTGTGATGCGAAGACCTTGGATAATTGTGATGACGAGTGTCTTGGATTACTGTAATGACAAGGGGCATGGAGCATTGTGAGGACAGGGGTCATTTAGCATTGTGATGACAAGTGTCATGGAGCATTCTGATGACCATCTTGTGGAGTATTGTGATGACATTGGCATGGAGCATTGTGATGGAAAGGGCATGGAGCATTGTGAAGAGAAGTCCACAGATAATGGTGAAGAGGAGCGTCATGGGGCGGTGTGATGACAAGTGTCATGGAACATTGTGATCACAAGTGTTTGAAGCATTGTGATGCCAGAGGTCATGGTGCATTTTGATTTCATTGTGATGAAAATAGCATGAAGCATTATGATGATGGGGATGGTGCACTGTGATGCCAGGGGTCATGGAGGATTGTGATGACGGGGGTCTAGGAGCATCGTGATGACAAGAGCATGGAGCATTGTGCTGAGAGGGCCAAGGAGCATTCTGACGACATGTGTCATGGAGCTTTGTGATGACAAGGGCATGGGGCATTGTAATTGAAGGCGTCTTGGAGCATTGAGATGACAAGTGTCACGGAGCCTTGTGATGACAAGGCCTTGGAAGTTTGTGATGACCGAGGTCATGGATCATTGTTATGACAGGGGTAATGGAGCATTGTGATAACAAGGGCATAGAGCATTGGTCTGAGAAGTTTCATGGATTATTGTGATGAGAGTGTGCATGCAGCATTGTGATGACAAGGGCATGGAACATTGTGATACATGGGTCATGGAGGAATGTAATGACAAGGGCATGGAGCATTGTGATGAGAAGGGCATGGAACATTGTGATGACAAGCGTCATGGAGCTTTGTGATGACAGGGGCATGGAGCAATGTGATGAGAGGGTTCATGGAGCAGTGTGATGACAGTGGCATGGAGCACTGTGGTGCCAAGGATCATGGAGATTTGTGATGACAAAGGTCATGAAGCATATTGAGGTCAAGGGCATGGTACATGTGATGAGAAGGGCAGGGAGCATTATGATGACAAAGTCATGTAGCATTTTGATGACAAAGGCATGGAGCATTGTGATGACAAGTGTCATGGAGCACTGTGATGACAGGCGTCACGGTTCATTGTGATTACAGGTTTCATGGAGCATTGGGATGACAATGGTCATGGAGAATTTTGATGAGAAGCGTCCCGGATCATTGTTTTGTCAGGGGTCATGGAGGGTTGAGATGACAGTACTCATGCAGCATTGTGAGGACAGGGGTCATGGAGCATTGTGAAGATAAGGGGCATGGAGTTTTGTGATTACAGGGGTTTGGAGCATTGTGAAGACAAGGGCATGGATCATTGTGATGAGAATGTCATGGAGTATTGTGAAGGCAGGTGTCAAGGAGCATTGTGATGACGTATGTCAGGGTCCATTGTGATGACAATGGCATGGAGCATTGTGATGACAAGGACATGGAGCATTGTGATGCCAAGGGCCATTGAGAATTTTGAAGACAATGTCGTGAAGCACTGTGATGACAAGCGCATGGAGCTTGCTATGAAAAGGGTCATTGAGCATTGCGATGACAAGTGCATGGAGAATTGTGATGACACGATCATGTAACATTATGATGAGAAGTGTCATGGAACATAGTGATGACAGGGACGAGGAGAATTGTGATGACAATGCACATGGAGCATTGGGATGACCAGGACATGGAGCATTGTGCTGGCAAGACCGTGGAGCACTGCGATGAGAAGACCATGGATAATTGTGATGACGAGTGTCTTGGAGCACTGTAATGACAAGGGGCATGTAACATTGTGATGACAAGTGTAATGGAGCATTCTGATCACCATCTTGTGGAGTATTGTGATGACAATGGCATGGAGCATTGTGATGAAAAGGGCATGGAGCATTGTGATGAAAACGGCATGGAGCCTTTTCATGACAGGTTTCAATGAGCATTCTGACGACAACTGTCAGGGAGCATTGTGATGACAAGTTTATTGAGCATTGTGATGCCAAAGGTCATGAAGCATTGTGGTGACAATGGCATGGAGCATTGTGATGAAAAGTGCTATGGAGCATTGTGATCACAAGTGTTGGTAGCATTGTGATGACAGAGGTCATGGAGCACAGTGATTTCAAGGACCATGGAGCATTGTGATGACAAGTGTATGGGGCAATGTGATCCCAAGTTTCATGGAGGATTGTGATGACAAGCGCATGGAGCATTGTGATGGCAAGTTCATGTAGGATTTCCTGACAAAGGCATGGAGCATGGTGATTACAGTGGTCATTGAGCATTGGGATAACAAGGGTATGGAGCATTGGGCTTAAAATATTCATGGAGTATTGTGATGACAGGTTTCATGGAGCATATTGATGAAAAGGGAAAGGAGCATTGTGATGACAAGATCCTGGAGCATTATGATGAGTAGACCAGGAGCCTGGTGATGACAAGTCTCATGGAGCATTCTGATGAAAAGGGGCATGGAGCCTTGTGATTAGAGGGCTCTTGGAGCATTGTGATGACAAAGGCATGGAGCATTGTGATGAGAAGTCCATGGAGCATTCTGATGACATGTGTCATGGAGTTTTGTGATGACAGGGGCATGGAGCATTGTGATTACAGGGTTCTTGGAGCCTTGTGATGAAAAGGGCATGGATCATTGTGATGAAAAAGGCATGGAGCCATGTCATGACTGGGTTCAAGGAGCATAGTGATGACAAGGGTTCAGGAGCGTTGTGATGACAACTGTATTGAGCATTGGATGACAAAGGTCAGGAGCATTGTGATGATAAAACCATGGATAATTGTGATGACGAGCGTCATAGGGCATTGTGATGACAAGTGTTATGGAACACTGTGATCACAAGGGTTTGGAGCATTGTGATGACAGAGGTCATGGAGCCTTTTGATTTCAATTAGCGTGGAGCATTGTGATGACAAGGGCATGAAGCAATGGGATCCCAAGTTTTATAGAGGATTGGGATGACAATGGTAAGGGAAGATTGTGAAGACAAGCGCATGGAGCATTGTGATGACAAAGTCATGTAGCATTTTGCTGACAAAGGCATGGAGCATTGTGGGGAAAATATTCATGGAGTAATGTGATGACAGGTGTCATGGGGCATTGTGGTGATAAGGGAATGGAGCACTGTGATGACAAGGTTCTGGAGCATTGTTATGAGAAGACCATTGAGCCTTGTGATGACAAATCTCATGGAGCATTCTGATGATAATGGACATGGAACACTGTGATTACAAGGTTCTTGGAGTATTGTGATGACAAGGGCATGGAACATTGTGATGAGAAGGCCATGGAGCTTTCTGATGACATGCATCATGGACTTTGTGATGACAAGGGCATGGAGCATTGTGATGAAAAAGACATGGAGCCTTGTCATGATGGGCTTCAAGGAGCATACTGATGTCAAGTGTCAGGGAGCATTGTGATGACAAGTGTATTGAGCATTGTGATGACAAAGGTCATGGAGCATTGTGATGAGAAGACCATGGATAATTGTGATGACGAGCGTCATTGGGCGTTGTGATGACAAGTGTTATGGAACATTGTGATCACAAGTGTTTGGAGCATTCTGATGAGTGAGGTCATGGAGCATTTTGATTTCATTGTGATGACAATAGCATGAAGCATTATGATGATGGGGATGGTGCACTGTGATGCCAGGGGTCATGGAGGATTGTGATGACGGGGGTCTAGGAACATCGTGATGACAAGAGCATGGAGCATTGTGCTGAGAGGGCCAAGGAGCATTCTGATGACATGTGTCATGGAGCTTTGTGATGACAAGGGCATGGGGCATTGTAATTGCAGGCGTCTTGGAGCATTGAGATGACAAGTGTCACGGAGCCTTGTGATGACAAGGCCTTGGAAGTTTGTGATGACCGAGGTCATGGAGCATTGTTATGACAGGAGTAATGGAGCATTGTGATAACAAGGGCATAGAGCATTGGTCTGAGAAGTTTCATGGATTATTGTGATGAGATTGTGCATGCAGCATTGTGATGACAAGGGCATGGAACATTGTGATACATGGGTCATGGAGGAATGTAATGACAAGGGCATGGAGCATTGTGATGAGAAGCGCATGGAACATTGTGATGACAAGCGTCATGGAGCTTTGCGATGACAGGGGCATGGAGCAATGTGATGAGAGGGTTCATGGAGCAGTGTGATGACAGTGGCATGGAGCACTGTGGTGCCAAGGATCATGGAGATTTGTGATGACAAAGGTCATGAAGCATATTGAGGTCAAGGGCATGGTACATTGTGATGAGAAGGGCAGGGAGCATTATGATGACAAAGTCATGTAGCATTTTGATGACAAAGGCATGGAGCATCGTGATGACAAGTGTCATGGAGCACTGTGATGACAGGCGTCACGGTTCATTGTGATTACAGGTTTCATGGAGCATTGGGATGACAATGGTCATGGAGAATTTTGATGAGAAGCGTCCCGGATCATTGTTTTGTCAGGGGTCATGGAGGGTTGAGATGACAGTACTCATGCAGCATTGTGAGGACAGGGGTCATGGAGCATTGTGAAGATAAGGGGCATGGAGCTTTGTGATTACAGGGGTCTTGGAGCATTGTGAAGACAAGGGCATGGATCATTGTGATGAGAATGTCATGGAGTATTGTGAAGGCAGGTGTCAAGGAGCATTGTGATGACGTATGTCAGGGTCCATTGTGATGACAATGGCATGGAGCATTGTGATGACAAGGACATGGAGCATTGTGATGCCAAGGGCCATTGAGAATTTTGAAGACAATGTCGTGAAGCACTGTGATGACAAGCGCATGGAGCTTGCTATGAAAAGGGTCATTGAGCATTGCGATGACAAGTGCATGGAGAATTGTGATGACACGATCATGTAACATTATGATGAGAAGTGTCATGGAACATAGTGATGACAGGGACGAGGAGAATTGTGATGACAATGCACATGGAGCATTGGGATGACCAGGACATGGAGCATTGTGCTGGCAAGACTGTGGAGCATTGCGATGAGAAGACCATGGATAATTGTGATGACGAGTGTCTTGGAGCACTGTAATGACTAGGGGCATGTAGCATTGTGATGACAATTGTAATGGAGCATTCTGATCACCATCTTGTGGAGTATTGTGATGACAATGGCATGGAGCATTGTGATGAAAAGGGCATGGGGCATTGTGATGAAAACGGCATGGAGCCTTTTCATGACAGGTTTCAATGAGCATTCTGACGACAAGTGTCAGGGAGCATTGTGATGACAAGTTTATTGAGCATTGTGATGACAAAGGTCATGAAGCATTGTGGTGACAATGGCATGGAGCATTGTGATGCAAAGTGCTATGGAGCATTGTGATCACAAGTGTTGGTAGCATTGTGATGACAGAGGTCATGGAGCACAGTGATTTCAAGGACCATGGAGCATTGTGATGACAAGTGTATGGGGCAATGTGATCCCAAGTTTCATGGAGGATTGTGATGACAAGCGCATGGAGCATTGTGATGGCAAGTTCATGTAGGATTTTCCTGACAAAGGCATGGAGCATGGTGATTACAGTGGTCATTGAGCATTGGGATAACAAGGGTATGGAGCATTGGGCTTAAAATATTCATGGAGTATTATGATGACAGGTTTCATGGAGCATATTGATGAAAAGGGAAAGGAGCATTGTGATGACAAGATCCTGGAGCATTATGATGAGTAGACCAGGAGCCTGGTGATGACAAGTCTCATGGAGCATTCTGATGAAAAGGGGCATGGAGCATTGTGATTACAGGGCTCTTGGAGCATTGTGATGACAAAGGCATGGAGCATTGTGATGAGAAGTCCATGGAGCATTCTGATGACATGTGTCATGGAGTTTTGTGATGACAGGGGCATGGAGCATTGTGATTACAGGGTTCTTGGAGCCTTGTGATGAAAAGGGCATGGATCATTGTGATGAAAAAGGCATGGAGCCATGTCATGACTGGGTTCAAGGAGCATAGTGATGACAAGGGTTCAGGAGCGTTGTGATGACAACTGTATTGAGCATTGGATGACAAAGGTCAGGAGCATTGTGATGATAAAACCATGGATAATTGTGATGACGAGCGTCATAGGGCATTGTGATGACAAGTGTTATGGAACACTGTGATCACAAGGGTTTGGAGCATTGTGATGACAGAGGTCATGGAGCCTTTTGATTTCAAGAAGCGTGGAGCATTGTGATGACAAGGGCATGAAGCAATGGGATCCCAAGTTTTATGGAGGATTGGGATGGCAATGGTAAGGGAAGATTGTGAAGACAAGCGCATGGAGCATTGTGATGACAAAGTCATGTAGCATTTTGCTGACAAAGGCATGGAGCATTGTGGGCAAAATATTCATGGAGTAATGTGATGACAGGTGTCATGGGGCATTGTGGTGATAAGGGAATGGAGCACTGTGATGACAAGGTTCTGGAGCATTGTTATGAGAAGACCATTGAGCCTTGTGATGACAAATCTCATGGAGCATTCTGATGATAATGGACATGGAACACTGTGATTACAAGGTTCTTGGAGTATTGTGATGACAAGGGCATGGAACATTGTGATGAGAAGGCCATGGAGCTTTCTGATGACATGCATCATGGACTTTGTGATGACAAGGGCATGGAGCATTGTGATGAAAAAGACATGGAGCCTTGTCATGACAGGCTTCAAGGAGCATACTGATGTCAAGTGTCAGGGAGCATTGTGATGACAAGTGTATTGAGCATTGTGATGACAAAGGTCATGGAGCATTGTGATGAGAAGACCATGGATAATTGTGATGACGAGCGTCATTGGGCGTTGTGATGACAAGTGTTATGGAACATTGTGATCACAAGCGTTTGGAGCATTCTGATGAGAGAGGTCATGGAGCATTTTGATTTCATTGTGATGACAATAGCAAGAAGCATTATGATGATGTTCATGGTGCATTGTGATGAAAGGGTCCATGGAGTATTGAGATGAAAAGGGGCATGGAGCATTGTGATGACAGGGGTCTTGGAGCATGGTGATGACATGGGCATGGAGCATTGTGATGAGAAGGCCATGGAGGATTCTGATGACATGCGTCATGGAGCTTTGTGATGACAAGGGCATGGAGAATTGTGATGACATGGGAATGGGGCATTGTGATAACAAGGGCCATTGAGAATTTTGATGACAAGGTCGTGAAGCACTGTGATGACAAGTGCATGGAGCATGCTATGACAAGGGTCATGGAGCATTGCGATGACAAGTGAATGGAGAATTGTGCTGACATATGCATGTAACATTATGATGTGAAGTGTCCTGGACCATTGTGATGACAAGGACGTTGAGAATTGTTATGACAATGGACATGGAGCATTGGGATGATCAGGGCATGGAGCTTTGTGATGGCAAGACCGTGGAGCATTGTGATGCGAAGACCTTGGATAATTGTGATGACGAGTGTCTTGGATTACTGTAATGACAAGGGGCATGGAGCATTGTGAGGACAGGGGTCATTTAGCATTGTGATGACAAGTGTCATGGAGCATTCTGATGACCATCTTGTGGAGTATTGTGATGACATTGGCATGGAGCATTGTGATGGAAAGGGCATGGAGCATTGTGAAGAGAAGTCCACAGATAATGGTGAAGAGGAGCGTCATGGGGCGGTGTGATGACAAGTGTCATGGAACATTGTGATCACAAGTGTTTGAAGCATTGTGATGCCAGAGGTCATGGTGCATTTTGATTTCATTGTGATGAAAATAGCATGAAGCATTATGATGATGGGGATGGTGCACTGTGATGCCAGGGGTCATGGAGGATTGTGATGACGGGGGTCTAGGAGCATCGTGATGACAAGAGCATGGAGCATTGTGCTGAGAGGGCCAAGGAGCATTCTGACGACATGTGTCATGGGCTTTGTGATGACAAGGGCATGGGGCATTGTAATTGCAGGCGTCTTGGAGCATTGAGATGACAAGTGTCACGGAGCCTTGTGATGACAAGGCCTTGGAAGTTTGTGATGACCGAGGTCATGGATCATTGTTATGACAGGGGTAATGGAGCATTGTGATAACAAGGGCATAGAGCATTGGTCTGAGAAGTTTCATGGATTATTGTGATGAGAGTGTGCATGCAGCATTGTGATGACAAGGGCATGGAACATTGTGATACATGGGTCATGGAGGAATGTAATGACAAGGGCATGGAGCATTGTGATGAGAAGGGCATGGAACATTGTGATGACAAGCGTCATGGAGCTTTGTGATGACAGGGGCATGGAGCAATGTGATGAGAGGGTTCATGGAGCAGTGTGATGACAGTGGCATGGAGCACTGTGGTGCCAAGGATCATGGAGATTTGTGATGACAAAGGTCATGAAGCATATTGAGGTCAAGGGCATGGTACATTGTGATGAGAAGGGCAGGGAGCATTATGATGACAAAGTCATGTAGCATTTTGATGACAAAGGCATGGAGCATCGTGATGACAAGTGTCATGGAGCACTGTGATGACAGGCGTCACGGTTCATTGTGATTACAGGTTTCATGGAGCATTGGGATGAAAATGGTCATGGAGAATTTTGATGAGAAGCGTCCCAGATCATTGTTTTGTCAGGGGTCATGGAGGGTTGAGATGACAGTACTCATGCAGCATTGTGAGGACAGGGGTCATGGAGCATTGTGAAGATAAGGGGCATGGAGTTTTGTGATTACAGGGGTCTTGGAGCATTGTGAAGACAAGGGCATGGATCATTGTGATGAGAATGTCATGGAGTATTGTGAAGGCAGGTGTCAAGGAGCATTGTGATGACGTATGTCAGGGTCCATTGTGATGACAATGGCATGGAGCATTGTGATGACAAGGACATGGAGCATTGTGATGCCAAGGGCCATTGAGAATTTTGAAGACAATGTCGTGAAGCACTGTGATGACAAGCGCATGGAGCTTGCTATGAAAAGGGTCATTGAGCATTGCGATGACAAGTGCATGGAGAATTGTGATGACACGATCATGTAACATTATGATGAGAAGTGTCATGGAACATAGTGATGACAGGGACGAGGAGAATTGTGATGACAATGCACATGGAGCATTGGGATGACCAGGACATGGAGCATTGTGCTGGCAAGACCGTGGAGCACTGCGATGAGAAGACCATGGATAATTGTGATGACGAGTGTCTTGGAGCACTGTAATGACAAGGGGCATGTAACATTGTGATGACAAGTGTAATGGAGCATTCTGATCACCATCTTGTGGAGTATTGTGATGACAATGGCATGGAGCATTGTGATGAAAAGGGCATGGAGCATTGTGATGAAAACGGCATGGAGCCTTTTCATGACAGGTTTCAATGAGCATTCTGACGACAAGTGTCAGGGAGCATTGTGATGACAAGTTTATTGAGCATTGTGATGACAAAGGTCATGAAGCATTGTGGTGACAATGGCATGGAGCATTGTGATGCAAAGTGCTATGGAGCATTGTGATCACAAGTGTTGGTAGCATTGTGATGACAGAGGTCATGGAGCACAGTGATTTCAAGGACCATGGAGCATTGTGATGACAAGTGTATGGGGCAATGTGATCCCAAGTTTCATGGAGGATTGTGATGACAAGCGCATGGAGCATTGTGATGGCAAATTCATGTAGGATTTTCCTGACAAAGGCATGGAGCATGGTGATTACAGTGGTCATTGAGCATTGGGATAACAAGGGTATGGAGCATTGGGCTTAAAATATTCATGGAGTATTATGATGACAGGTTTCATGGAGCATATTGATGAAAAGGGAAAGGAGCATTGTGATGACAAGATCCTGGAGCATTATGATGAGTAGACCAGGAGCCTGGTGATGACAAGTCTCATGGAGCATTCTGATGAAAAGGGGCATGGAGCCTTGTGATTAGAGGGCTCTTGGAGCATTGTGATGACAAAGGCATGGAGCATTGTGATGAGAAGTCCATGGAGCATTCTGATGACATGTGTCATGGAGTTTTGTGATGACAGGGGCATGGAGCATTGTGATTACAGGGTTCTTGGAGCCTTGTGATGAAAAGGGCATGGATCATTGTGATGAAAAAGGCATGGAGCCATGTCATGACTGGGTTCAAGGAGCATAGTGATGACAAGGGTCCGGGAGCGTTGTGATGACAACTGTATTGAGCATTGGATGACAAAGGTCAGGAGCATTGTGATGATAAAACCATGGATAATTGTGATGACGAGCGTCATAGGGCATTGTGATGACAAGTGTTATGGAACACTGTGATTACAAGAGTTTGGAGCATTGTGATGACAGAGGTCATGGAGCCTTTTGATTTCAATTAGCGTGGAGCATTGTGATGACAAGGGCATGAAGCAATGGGATCCCAAATTTTATGGAGGATTGGGATGACAATGGTAAGGGAAGATTGTGAAGACAAGCGCATGGAGCATTGTGATGACAAAGTCATGTAGCATTTTGCTGACAAAGGCATGGAGCATTGTGGGCAAAATATTCATGGAGTAATGTGATGACAGGTGTCATGGGGCATTGTGGTGATAAGGGAATGGAGCACTGTGATGACAAGGTTCTGGAGCATTGTTATGAGAAGACCATTGAGCCTTGTGATGACAAATCTCATGGAGCATTCTGATGATAATGGACATGGAACACTGTGATTACAAGGTTCTTGGAGTATTGTGATGACAAGGGCATGGAACATTGTGATGAGAAGGCCATGGAGCTTTCTGATGACATGCATCATGGACTTTGTGATGACAAGGGCATGGAGCATTGTGATGAAAAAGACATGGAGCCTTGTCATGACAGGCTTCAAGGAGCATACTGATGTCAAGTGTCAGGGAGCATTGTGATGACAAGTGTATTGAGCATTGTGATGACAAAGGTCATGGAGCATTGTGATGAGAAGACCATGGATAATTGTGATGACGAGCGTCATTGGGTGTTGTGATGACAAGTGTTATGGAACATTGTGATCACAAGCGTTTGGAGCATTCTGATGAGTGAGGTCATGGAGCATTTTGATTTCATTGTGATGACAATAGCATGAAACATTATGATGATGGGGATGGTGCACTGTGATGCCAGGGGTCATGGAGGATTGTGATGACGGGGGTCTAGGAGCATCGTGATAACAAGAGCATGGAGCATTGTGCTGAGAGGGCCAAGGAGCATTCTGACGACATGTGTCATGGAGCTTTGTGATGACAAGGGCATGGGGCATTGTAATTGCAGGCGTCTTGGAGCATTGAGATGACAAGTGTCACGGAGCCTTGTGATGACAAGGCCTTGGAAGTTTGTGATGACCGAGGTCATGGAGCATTGTTATGACAGGAGTAATGGAGCATTGTGATAACAAGGGCATAGAGCATTGGTCTGAGAAGTTTCATGGATAATTGTGATGAGAGTGTGCATGCAGCATTGTGATGACAAGGGCATGGAACATTGTGATACATGGGTCATGGAGGAATGTAATGACAAGGGCATGGAGCATTGTGATGAGAAGGGCATGGAACATTGTGATGACAAGCGTCATGGAGCTTTGCGATGACAGGGGCATGGAGCAATGTGATGAGAGGGTTCATGGAGCAGTGTGATGACAGTGGCATGGAGCACTGTGGTGCCAAGGATCATGGAGATTTGTGATGACAAAGGTCATGAAGCATATTGAGGTCAAGGGCATGGTACATTGTGATGAGAAGGGCAGGGAGCATTATGATGACAAAGTCATGTAGCATTTTGATGACAAAGGCATGGAGCATCGTGATGACAAGTGTCATGGAGCACTGTGATGACAGGCGTCACGGTTCATTGTGATTACAGGTTTCATGGAGCATTGGGATGACAATGGTCATGGAGAATTTTGATGAGAAGCGTCCCGGATCATTGTTTTGTCAGGGGTCATGGAGGGTTGAGATGACAGTACTCATGCAGCATTGTGAGGACAGGGGTCATGGAGCATTGTGAAGATAAGGGGCATGGAGCTTTGTGATTACAGGGGTCTTGGAGCATTGTGAAGACAAGGGCATGGATCATTGTGATGAGAATGTCATGGAGTATTGTGAAGGCAGGTGTCAAGGAGCATTGTGATGACGTATGTCAGGGTCCATTGTGATGACAATGGCATGGAGCATTGTGATGACAAGGACATGGAGCATTGTGATGCCAAGGGCCATTGAGAATTTTGAAGACAATGTCGTGAAGCACTGTGATGACAAGCGCATGGAGCTTGCTATGAAAATGATCATTGAGCATTGCGATGACAAGTGCATGGAGAATTGTGACGACACGATCATGTAACATTATGATGAGAAGTGTCTTGGAACATAGTGATGACAGGGTCAAGGAGAATTGTGATGACAATGCACATGGAGCATTGGGATGACCAGGACATGGAGCATTGTGCTGGCAAGACTGTGGAGCATTGCGATGAGAAGACCATGGATAATTGTGATGACGAGTGTCTTGGAGCACTGTAATGACAAGGGGCATGTAGCATTGTGATGACAAGTGTAATGGAGCATTCTGATCACCATCTTGTGGAGTATTGTGATGACAATGGCATGGAGCATTGTGATGAAAAGGGCATGGAGCATTGTGATGCAAACGGCATGGAGCCTTTTCATGACAGGTTTCAATGAGCATTCTGACGACAAGTGTCAGGGAGCATTGTGATGACAAGTTTATTGAGCATTGTGATGACAAAGGTCATGAAGCATTGTGGTGACAATGGCATGGAGCATTGTGATGCAAAGTGCTATGGAGCATTGTGATCACAAGTGTTGGTAGCATTGTGATGACAGAGGTCATGGAGCACAGTGATTTCAAGGACCATGGAGCATTGTGATGACAAGTGTATGGGGCAATGTGATCCCAAGTTTCATGGAGGATTGTGATGACAAGCGCATGGAGCATTGTGATGGCAAGTTCATGTAGGATTTTCCTGACAAAGGCATGGAGCATGGTGATTACAGTGGTCATTGAGCATTGGGATAACAAGGGTATGGAGCATTGGGCTTAAAATATTCATGGAGTATTATGATGACAGGTTTCATGGAGCATATTGATGAAAAGGGAAAGGAGCATTGTGATGACAAGATCCTGGAGCATTATGATGAGTAGACCAGGAGCCTGGTGATGACAAGTCTCATGGAGCATTCTGATGAAAAGGGGCATGGAGCATTGTGATTACAGGGCTCTTGGAGCATTGTGATGACAAAGGCATGGAGCATTGTGATGAGAAGTCCATGGAGCATTCTGATGACATGTGTCATGGAGTATTGTGATGACAGGGGCATGGAGCATTGTGATTACAGGGTTCTTGGAACCTTGTGTTGAAAAGGGCATGGATCATTGTGATGAAAAAGGCATGGAGCCATGTCATGACTGGGTTCAAGGAGCATAGTGATGACAAGGGTTCAGGAGCGTTGTGATGACAACTGTATTGAGCATTGGATGACAAAGGTCAGGAGCATTGTGATGATAAAACCATGGATAATTGTGATGACGAGCGTCATAGGGCATTGTGATGACAAGTGTTATGGAACACTGTGATCACAAGGGTTTGGAGCATTGTGATGACAGAGGTCATGGAGCCTTTTGATTTCAAGAAGCGTGGAGCATTGTGATGACAAGGGCATGAAGCAATGGGATCCCAAGTTTTATGGAGGATTGGGATGACAATGGTAAGGGAAGATTGTGAAGACAAGCGCATGGAGCATTGTGATGACAAAGTCATGTAGCATTTTGCTGACAAAGGCATGGAGCATTGTGGGGAAAATATTCATGGAGTAATGTGATGACAGGTGTCATGGGGCATTGTGGTGATAAGGGAATGGAGCACTGTGATGACAAGGTTCTGGAGCATTGTTATGAGAAGACCATTGAGCCTTGTGATGACAAATCTCATGGAGCATTCTGATGATAATGGACATGGAACACTGTGATTACAAGGTTCTTGGAGTATTGTGATGACAAGGGCATGGAGCATTGTGATGAGAAGGCCATGGAGCTTTCTGATGACATGCATCATGGACTTTGTGATGACAAGGGCATGGAGCATTGTGATGAAAAAGACATGGAGCCTTGTCATGACAGGCTTCAAGGAGCATACTGATGTCAAGTGTCAGGGAGCATTGTGATGACAAGTGTATTGAGCATTGTGATGACAAAGGTCATGGAGCATTGTGATGAGAAGACCATGGATAATTGTGATGACGAGCGTCATTGGGCGTTGTGATGACAAGTGTTATGGAACATTGTGATCACAAGCGTTTGGAGCATTCTGATGAGAGAGGTCATGGAGCATTTTGATTTCATTGTGATGACAATAGCAAGAAGCATTATGATGATGTTCATGGTGCTTTGTGATGAAAGGGTCCATGGAGTATTGAGATGAAAAGGGGCATGGAGCATTGTGATTACAGGGGTCTTGGAGCATGGTGATGACATGGGCATGGAGCATTGTGATGAGAAGGCCATGGAGGATTCTGATGACATGCGTCATGGAGCTTTGTGATGACAAGGGCATGGAGAATTGTGATGACATGGGAATGGGGCATTGTGATAACAAGGGCCATTGAGAATTTTGATGACAAGGTCGTGAAGCACTGTGATGACAAGTGCATGGAGCATGCTATGACAAGGGTCATGGAGCATTGCGATGACAAGTGAATGGAGAATTGTGCTGACATATGCATGTAACATTATGATGTGAAGTGTCCTGGACCATTGTGATGACAAGGACGTTGAGAATTGTTATGACAATGGACATGGAGCATTGGGATGATCAGGGCATGGAGCTTTGTGATGGCAAGACCGTGGAGCATTGTGATGCGAAGACCTTGGATAATTGTGATGACGAGTGTCTTGGATTACTGTAATGACAAGGGGCATGGAGCATTGTGAGGACAGGGGTCATTTAGCATTGTGATGACAAGTGTCATGGAGCATTCTGATGACCATCTTGTGGAGTATTGTGATGACAATGGCATGGAGCATTGTGATGGAAAGGGCATGGAGCATTGTGAAGAGAAGTCCACAGATAATGGTGAAGAGGAGCGTCATGGGGCGGTGTGATGACAAGTGTCATGGAACATTGTGATCACAAGTGTTTGAAGCATTGTGATGCCAGAGGTCATGGTGCATTTTGATTTCATTGTGATGAAAATAGCATGAAGCATTATGATGATGGGGATGGTGCACTGTGATGCCAGGGGTCATGGAGGATTGTGATGACGGGGGTCTAGGAGCATCGTGATGACAAGAGCATGGAGCATTGTGCTGAGAGGGCCAAGGAGCATTCTGACGACATGTGTCATGGAGCTTTGTGATGACAAGGGCATGGGGCATTGTAATTGCAGGCGTCTTGGAGCATTGAGATGACAAGTGTCACGGAGCCTTGTGATGACAAGGCCTTGGAAGTTTGTGATGACCGAGGTCATGGATCATTGTTATGACAGGGGTAATGGAGCATTGTGATAACAAGGGCATAGAGCATTGGTCTGAGAAGTTTCATGGATTATTGTGATGAGAGTGTGCATGCAGCATTGTGATGACAAGGGCATGGAACATTGTGATACATGGGTCATGGAGGAATGTAATGACAAGGGCATGGAGCATTGTGATGAGAAGGGCATGGAACATTGTGATGACAAGCGTCATGGAGCTTTGTGATGACAGGGGCATGGAGCAATGTGATGAGAGGGTTCATGGAGCAGTGTGATGACAGTGGCATGGAGCACTGTGGTGCCAAGGATCATGGAGATTTGTGATGACAAAGGTCATGAAGCATATTGAGGTCAAGGGCATGGTACATTGTGATGAGAAGGGCAGGGAGCATTATGATGACAAAGTCATGTAGCATTTTGATGACAAAGGCATGGAGCATCGTGATGACAAGTGTCATGGAGCACTGTGATGACAGGCGTCACGGTTCATTGTGATTACAGGTTTCATGGAGCATTGGGATGACAATGGTCATGGAGAATTTTGATGAGAAGCGTCCCGGATCATTGTTTTGTCAGGGGTCATGGAGGGTTGAGATGACAGTACTCATGCAGCATTGTGAGGACAGGGGTCATGGAGCATTGTGAAGATAAGGGGCATGGAGCTTTGTGATTACAGGGGTCTTGGAGCATTGTGAAGACAAGGGCATGGATCATTGTGATGAGAATGTCATGGAGTATTGTGAAGGCAGGTGTCAAGGAGCATTGTGATGACGTATGTCAGGGTCCATTGTGATGACAATGGCATGGAGCATTGTGATGACAAGGACATGGAGCATTGTGATGCCAAGGGCCATTGAGAATTTTGAAGACAATGTCGTGAAGCACTGTGATGACAAGCGCATGGAGCTTGCTATGAAAAGGGTCATTGAGCATTGCGATGACAAGTGCATGGAGAATTGTGATGACACGATCATGTAACATTATGATGAGAAGTGTCATGGAACATAGTGATGACAGGGACGAGGAGAATTGTGATGACAATGCACATGGAGCATTGGGATGACCAGGACATGGAGCATTGTGCTGGCAAGACCGTGGAGCACTGCGATGAGAAGACCATGGATAATTGTGATGACGAGTGTCTTGGAGCACTGTAATGACAAGGGGCATGTAACATTGTGATGACAAGTGTAATGGAGCATTCTGATCACCATCTTGTGGAGTATTGTGATGACAATGGCATGGAGCATTGTGATGAAAAAGGCATGGAGCATTGTGATGCAAACGGCATGGAGCCTTTTCATGACAGGTTTCAATGAGCATTCTGACGACAAGTGTCAGGGAGCATTGTGATGACAAGTTTATTGAGCATTGTGATGACAAAGGTCATGAAGCATTGTGGTGACAATGGCATGGAGCATTGTGATGCAAAGTGCTATGGAGCATTGTGATCACAAGTGTTGGTAGCATTGTGATGACAGAGGTCATGGAGCACAGTGATTTCAAGGACCATGGAGCATTGTGATGACAAGTGTATGGGGCAATGTGATCCCAAGTTTCATGGAGGATTGTGATGACAAGCGCATGCAGCAATGTGATGGCAAGTTCATGTAGGATTTCCTGACAAAGGCATGGAGCATGGTGATTACAGTGGTCATTGAGCATTGGGATAACAAGGGTATGGAGCATTGGGCTTAAAATATTCATGGAGTATTGTGATGACAGGTTTAATGGAGCATATTGATGAAAAGGGAAAGGAGCATTGTGATGACAAGATCCTGGAGCATTATGATGAGTAGACCAGGAGCCTGGTGATGACAAGTCTCATGGAGCATTCTGATGAAAAGGGGCATGGAGCATTGTGATTACAGGGCTCTTGGAGCATTGTGATGACAAAGGCATGGAGCATTGTGATGAGAAGGCCATGGAGGATTCTGATGACATGTGTCATGGAGCTTTGTGATGACAAGGGCATGGAGAATTGTGATGACATGGGAATGGGGCATTGTGATAACAAGGGCCATTGAGAATTTTGATGACAAGGTCGTGAAGCACTGTGATGACAAGTGCATGGAGCATGCTATGACAAGGGTCATGGAGAATTGCGATGACAAGTGAATGGAGAATTGTGCTGACATATGCATGTAACATTATGATGTGAAGTGTCCTGGACCATTGTGATGACAAGGACGTTGAGAATTGTTATGACAATGGACATGGAGCATTGGGATGATCAGGGCATGGAGCTTTGTGATGGCAAGACCGTGGAGCATTGTGATGCGAAGACCTTGGATAATTGTGATGACGAGTGTCTGGGATTACTGTAATGACAAGGGGCATGGAGCATTGTGAGGACAGGGGTCATTTAGCATTGTGATGACAAGTGTCATGGAGCATTCTGATGACCATCTTGTGGAGCATTGGGATGACCAGGACATGGAGCATTGTGCTGGCAAGACCGTGGAGCACTGCGATGAGAAGACCATGGATAATTGTGATGACGAGTGTCTTGGAGCACTGTAATGACAAGGGGCATGTAACATTGTGATGACAAGTGTAATGGAGCATTCTGATCACCATCTTGTGGAGTATTGTGATGACAATGGCATGGAGCATTGTGATGAAAAGGGCATGGAGCATTGTGATGAAAACGGCATGGAGCCTTTTCATGACAGGTTTCAATGAGCATTCTGACGACAACTGTCAGGGAGCATTGTGATGACAAGTTTATTGAGCATTGTGATGCCAAAGGTCATGAAGCATTGTGGTGACAATGGCATGGAGCATTGTGATGAAAAGTGCTATGGAGCATTGTGATCACAAGTGTTGGTAGCATTGTGATGACAGAGGTCATGGAGCACAGTGATTTCAAGGACCATGGAGCATTGTGATGACAAGTGTATGGGGCAATGTGATCCCAAGTTTCATGGAGGATTGTGATGACAAGCGCATGGAGCATTGTGATGGCAAGTTCATGTAGGATTTTCCTGACAAAGGCATGGAGCATGGTGATTACAGTGGTCATTGAGCATTGGGATAACAAGGGTATGGAGCATTGGGCTTAAAATATTCATGGAGTATTATGATGACAGGTTTCATGGAGCATATTGATGAAAAGGGAAAGGAGCATTGTGATGACAAGATCCTGGAGCATTATGATGAGTAGACCAGGAGCCTGGTGATGACAAGTCTCATGGAGCATTCTGATGAAAAGGGGCATGGAGCATTGTGATTACAGGGCTCTTGGAGCATTGTGATGACAAAGGCATGGAGCATTGTGATGAGAAGTCCATGGAGCATTCTGATGACATGTGTCATGGAGTTTTGTGATGACAGGGGCATGGAGCATTGTGATTACAGGGTTCTTGGAGCCTTGTGATGAAAAGGGCATGGATCATTGTGATGAAAAAGGCATGGAGCCATGTCATGACTGGGTTCAAGGAGCATAGTGATGACAAGGGTTCAGGAGCGTTGTGATGACAACTGTATTGAGCATTGGATGACAAAGGTCAGGAGCATTGTGATGATAAAACCATGGATAATTGTGATGACGAGCGTCATAGGGCATTGTGATGACAAGTGTTATGGAACACTGTGATCACAAGGGTTTGGAGCATTGTGATGACAGTGGTCATGGAGCCTTTTGATTTCAAGAAGCGTGGAGCATTGTGATGACAAGGGCATGAAGCAATGGGATCCCAAGTTTTATGGAGGATTGGGATGACAATGGTAAGGGAAGATTGTGAAGACAAGCGCATGGAGCATTGTGATGACAAAGTCATGTAGCATTTTGCTGACAAAGGCATGGAGCATTGTGGGCAAAATATTCATGGAGTAATGTGATGACAGGTGTCATGGGGCATTGTGGTGATAAGGGAATGGAGCACTGTGATGACAAGGTTCTGGAGCATTGTTATGAGAAGACCATTGAGCCTTGTGATGACAAATCTCATGGAGCATTCTGATGATAATGGACATGGAACACTGTGATTACAAGGTTCTTGGAGTATTGTGATGACAAGGGCATGGAACATTGTGATGAGAAGGCCATGGAGCTTTCTGATGACATGCATCATGGACTTTGTGATGACAAGGGCATGGAGCATTGTGATGAAAAAGACATGGAGCCTTGTCATGACAGGCTTCAAGGAGCATACTGATGTCAAGTGTCAGGGAGCATTGTGATGACAAGTGTATTGAGCATTGTGATGACAAAGGTCATGGAGCATTGTGATGAGAAGACCATGGATAATTGTGATGACGAGCGTCATTGGGCGTTGTGATGACAAGTGTTATGGAACATTGTGATCACAAGCGTTTGGAGCATTCTGATGAGAGAGGTCATGGAGCATTTTGATTTCATTGTGATGACAATAGCAAGAAGCATTATGATGATGTTCATGGTGCATTGTGATGAAAGGGTCCATGGAGTATTGAGATGAAAAGGGGCATGGAGCATTGTGATGACAGGGGTCTTGGAGCATGGTGATGACATGGGCATGGAGCATTGTGATGAGAAGGCCATGGAGGATTCTGATGACATGCGTCATGGAGCTTTGTGATGACAAGGGCATGGAGAATTGTGATGACATGGGAATGGGGCATTGTGATAACAAGGGCCATTGAGAATTTTGATGACAAGGTCGTGAAGCACTGTGATGACAAGTGCATGGAGCATGCTATGACAAGGGTAATGGAGCATTGCGATGACAAGTGAATGGAGAATTGTGCTGACATATGCATGTAACATTATGATGTGAAGTGTCCTGGACCATTGTGATGACAAGGACGTTGAGAATTGTTATGACAATGGACATGGAGCATTGGGATGATCAGGGCATGGAGCTTTGTGATGGCAAGACCGTGGAGCATTGTGATGCGAAGACCTTGGATAATTGTGATGACGAGTGTCTTGGATTACTGTAATGACAAGGGGCATGGAGCATTGTGAGGACAGGGGTCATTTAGCATTGTGATGACAAGTGTCATGGAGCATTCTGATGACCATCTTGTGGAGTATTGTGATGACATTGGCATGGAGCATTGTGATGGAAAGGGCATGGAGCATTGTGAAGAGAAGTCCACAGATAATGGTGAAGAGGAGCGTCATGGGGCGGTGTGATGACAAGTGTCATGGAACATTGTGATCACAAGTGTTTGAAGCATTGTGATGCCAGAGGTCATGGTGCATTTTGATTTCATTGTGATGAAAATAGCATGAAGCATTATGATGATGGGGATGGTGCACTGTGATGCCAGGGGTCATGGAGGATTGTGATGACGGGGGTCTAGGAGCATCGTGATGACAAGAGCATGGAGCATTGTGCTGAGAGGACCAAGGAGCATTCTGACGACATGTGTCATGGAGCTTTGTGATGACAAGGGCATGGGGCATTGTAATTGCAGGCGTCTTGGAGCATTGAGATGACAAGTGTCACGGAGCCTTGTGATGACAAGGCCTTGGAAGTTTGTGATGACCGAGGTCATGGATCATTGTTATGACAGGGGTAATGGAGCATTGTGATAACAAGGGCATAGAGCATTGGTCTGAGAAGTTTCATGGATTATTGTGATGAGAGTGTGCATGCAGCATTGTGATGACAAGGGCATGGAACATTGTGATACATGGGTCATGGAGGAATGTAATGACAAGGGCATGGAGCATTGTGATGAGAAGGGCATGGAACATTGTGATGACAAGCGTCATGGAGCTTTGTGATGACAGGGGCATGGAGCAATGTGATGAGAGGGTTCATGGAGCAGTGTGATGACAGTGGCATGGAGCACTGTGGTGCCAAGGATCATGGAGATTTGTGATGACAAAGGTCATGAAGCATATTGAGGTCAAGGGCATGGTACATTGTGATAAGAAGGGCAGGGAGCATTATGATGACAAAGTCATGTAGCATTTTGATGACAAAGGCATGGAGCATCGTGATGACAAGTGTCATGGAGCACTGTGATGACAGGCGTCACGGTTCATTGTGATTACAGGTTTCATGGAGCATTGGGATGACAATGGTCATGGAGAATTTTGATGAGAAGTGTCCCGGATCATTGTTTTGTCAGGGGTCATGGAGGGTTGAGATGACAGTACTCATGCAGCATTGTGAGGACAGGGGTCATGGAGCATTGTGAAGATAAGGGGCATGGAGCTTTGTGATTACAGGGGTCTTGGAGCATTGTGAAGACAAGGGCATGGATCATTGTGATGAGAATGTCATGGAGTATTGTGAAGGCAGGTGTCAAGGAGCATTGTGATGACATATGTCAGGGTCCATTGTGATGACAATGGCATGGAGCATTGTGATGACAAGGACATGGAGCATTGTGATGCCAAGGGCCATTGAGAATTTTGAAGACAATGTCGTGAAGCACTGTGATGACAAGCGCATGGAGCTTGCTATGAAAAGGGTCATTGAGCATTGCGATGACAAGTGCATGGAGAATTGTGATGACACGATCATGTAACATTATGATGAGAAGTGTCATGGAACATAGTGATGACAGGGACGAGGAGAATTGTGATGACAATGCACATGGAGCATTGGGATGACCAGGACATGGAGCATTGTGCTGGCAAGACCGTGGAGCACTGCGATGAGAAGACCATGGATAATTGTGATGACGAGTGTCTTGGAGCACTGTAATGACAAGGGGCATGTAACATTGTGATGACAAGTGTAATGGAGCATTCTGATCACCATCTTGTGGAGTATTGTGATGACAATGGCATGGAGCATTGTGATGAAAAGGGCATGGAGCATTGTGATGCAAACGGCATGGAGCCTTTTCATGACAGGTTTCAATGAGCATTCTGACGACAAGTGTCAGGGAGCATTGTGATGACAAGTTTATTGAGCATTGTGATGACAAAGGTCATGAAGCATTGTGGTGACAATGGCATGGAGCATTGTGATGCAAAGTGCTATGGAGCATTGTGATCACAAGTGTTGGTAGCATTGTGATGACAGAGGTCATGGAGCACAGTGATTTCAAGGACCATGGAGCATTGTGATGACAAGTGTATGGGGCAATGTGATCCCAAGTTTCATGGAGGATTGTGATGACAAGCGCATGCAGCAATGTGATGGCAAGTTCATGTAGGATTTCCTGACAAAGGCATGGAGCATGGTGATTACAGTGGTCATTGAGCATTGGGATAACAAGGGTATGGAGCATTGGGCTTAAAATATTCATGGAGTATTGTGATGACAGGTTTAATGGAGCATATTGATGAAAAGGGAAAGGAGCATTGTGATGACAAGATCCTGGAGCATTATGATGAGTAGACCAGGAGCCTGGTGATGACAAGTCTCATGGAGCATTCTGATGAAAAGGGGCATGGAGCATTGTGATTACAGGGCTCTTGGAGCATTGTGATGACAAAGGCATGGAGCATTGTGATGAGAAGTCCATGGAGCATTCTGATGACATGTGTCATGGAGTTTTGTGATGACAGGGGCATGGAGCATTGTGATTACAGGGTTCTTGGAGCCTTGTGATGAAAAGGGCATGGATCATTGTGATGAAAAAGGCATGGAGCCATGTCATGACTGGGTTCAAGGAGCATAGTGATGACAAGGGTTCAGGAGCGTTGTGATGACAACTGTATTGAGCATTGGATGACAAAGGTCAGGAGCATTGTGATGATAAAATCATGGATAATTGTGATGACGAGCGTCATAGGGCATTGTGATGACAAGTGTTATGGAACACTGTGATCACAAGGGTTTGGAGCATTGTGATGACAGAGGTCATGGAGCCTTTTGATTTCAATTAGCGTGGAGCATTGTGATGACAAGGGCATGAAGCAATGGGATCCCAAGTTTTATGGAGGATTGGGATGACAATGGTAAGGGAAGATTGTGAAGACAAGCGCATGGAGCATTGTGATGACAAAGTCATGTAGCATTTTGCTGACAAAGGCATGGAGCATTGTGGGGAAAATATTCATGGAGTAATGTGATGACAGGTGTCATGGGGCATTGTGGTGATAAGGGAATGGAGCACTGTGATGACAAGGTTCTGGAGCATTGTTATGAGAAGACCATTGAGCCTTGTGATGACAAATCTCATGGAGCATTCTGATGATAATGGACATGGAACACTGTGATTACAAGGTTCTTGGAGTATTGTGATGACAAGGGCATGGAACATTGTGATGAGAAGGCCATGGAGCTTTCTGATGACATGCATCATGGACTTTGTGATGACAAGGGCATGGAGCATTGTGATGAAAAAGACATGGAGCCTTGTCATGACAGGCTTCAAGGAGCATACTGATGTCAAGTGTCAGGGAGCATTGTGATGACAAGTGTATTGAGCATTGTGATGACAAAGGTCATGGAGCATTGTGATGAGAAGACCATGGATAATTGTGATGACGAGCGTCATTGGGCGTTGTGATGACAAGTGTTATGGAACATTGTGATCACAAGCGTTTGGAGCATTCTGATGAGAGAGGTCATGGAGCATTTTGATTTCATTGTGATGACAATAGCATGAAGCATTATGATGATGGGGATGGTGCACTGTGATGCCAGGGGTCATGGAGGATTGTGATGACGGGGGTCTAGGAGCATCGTGATGACAAGAGCATGGAGCATTGTGCTGAGAGGACCAAGGAGCATTCTGACGACATGTGTCATGGAGCTTTGTGATGACAAGGGCATGGGGCATTGTAATTGCAGGCGTCTTGGAGCATTGAGATGACAAGTGTCACGGAGCCTTGTGATGACAAGGCCTTGGAAGTTTGTGATGACCGAGGTCATGGATCATTGTTATGACAGGGGTAATGGAGCATTGTGATAACAAGGGCATAGAGCATTGGTCTGAGAAGTTTCATGGATTATTGTGATGAGAGTGTGCATGCAGCATTGTGATGACAAGGGCATGGAACATTGTGATACATGGGTCATGGAGGAATGTAATGACAAGGGCATGGAGCATTGTGATGAGAAGGGCATGGAACATTGTGATGACAAGCGTCATGGAGCTTTGTGATGACAGGGGCATGGAGCAATGTGATGAGAGGGTTCATGGAGCAGTGTGATGACAGTGGCATGGAGCACTGTGGTGCCAAGGATCATGGAGATTTGTGATGACAAAGGTCATGAAGCATATTGAGGTCAAGGGCATGGTACATTGTGATAAGAAGGGCAGGGAGCATTATGATGACAAAGTCATGTAGCATTTTGATGACAAAGGCATGGAGCATCGTGATGACAAGTGTCATGGAGCACTGTGATGACAGGCGTCACGGTTCATTGTGATTACAGGTTTCATGGAGCATTGGGATGACAATGGTCATGGAGAATTTTGATGAGAAGCGTCCCGGATCATTGTTTAGTCAGGGGTCATGGAGGGTTGAGATGACAGTACTCATGCAGCATTGTGAGGACAGGGGTCATGGAGCATTGTGAAGATAAGGGGCATGGAGCTTTGTGATTACAGGGGTCTTGGAGCATTGTGAAGACAAGGGCATGGATCATTGTGATGAGAATGTCATGGAGTATTGTGAAGGCAGGTGTCAAGGAGCATTGTGATGACGTATGTCAGGGTCCATTGTGATGACAATGGCATGGAGCATTGTGATGACAAGGACATGGAGCATTGTGATGCCAAGGGCCATTGAGAATTTTGAAGACAATGTCGTGAAGCACTGTGATGACAAGCGCATGGAGCTTGCTATGAAAAGGGTCATTGAGCATTGCGATGACAAGTGCATGGAGAATTGTGATGACACGATCATGTAACATTATGATGAGAAGTGTCATGGAACATAGTGATGACAGGGACGAGGAGAATTGTGATGACAATGCACATGGAGCATTGGGATGACCAGGACATGGAGCATTGTGCTGGCAAGACCGTGGAGCACTGCGATGAGAAGACCATGGATAATTGTGATGACGAGTGTCTTGGAGCACTGTAATGACAAGGGGCATGTAACATTGTGATGACAAGTGTAATGGAGCATTCTGATCACCATCTTGTGGAGTATTGTGATGACAATGGCATGGAGCATTGTGATGAAAAGGGCATGGAGCATTGTGATGCAAACGGCATGGAGCCTTTTCATGACAGGTTTCAATGAGCATTCTGACGACAAGTGTCAGGGAGCATTGTGATGACAAGTTTATTGAGCATTGTGATGACAAAGGTCATGAAGCATTGTGGTGACAATGGCATGGAGCATTGTGATGCAAAGTGCTATGGAGCATTGTGATCACAAGTGTTGGTAGCATTGTGATGACAGAGGTCATGGAGCACAGTGATTTCAAGGACCATGGAGCATTGTGATGACAAGTGTATGGGGCAATGTGATCCCAAGTTTCATGGAGGATTGTGATGACAAGCGCATGCAGCAATGTGATGGCAAGTTCATGTAGGATTTCCTGACAAAGGCATGGAGCATGGTGATTACAGTGGTCATTGAGCATTGGGATAACAAGGGTATGGAGCATTGGGCTTAAAATATTCATGGAGTATTGTGATGACAGGTTTAATGGAGCATATTGATGAAAAGGGAAAGGAGCATTGTGATGACAAGATCCTGGAGCATTATGATGAGTAGACCAGGAGCCTGGTGATGACAAGTCTCATGGAGCATTCTGATGAAAAGGGGCATGGAGCATTGTGATTACAGGGCTCTTGGAGCATTGTGATGACAAAGGCATGGAGCATTGTGATGAGAAGTCCATGGAGCATTCTGATGACATGTGTCATGGAGTTTTGTGATGACAGGGGCATGGAGCATTGTGATTACAGGGTTCTTGGAGCCTTGTGATGAAAAGGGCATGGATCATTGTGATGAAAAAGGCATGGAGCCATGTCATGACTGGGTTCAAGGAGCATAGTGATGACAAGGGTTCAGGAGCGTTGTGATGACAACTGTATTGAGCATTGGATGACAAAGGTCAGGAGCATTGTGATGATAAAATCATGGATAATTGTGATGACGAGCGTCATAGGGCATTGTGATGACAAGTGTTATGGAACACTGTGATCACAAGGGTTTGGAGCATTGTGATGACAGAGGTCATGGAGCCTTTTGATTTCAATTAGCGTGGAGCATTGTGATGACAAGGGCATGAAGCAATGGGATCCCAAGTTTTATGGAGGATTGGGATGACAATGGTAAGGGAAGATTGTGAAGACAAGCGCATGGAGCATTGTGATGACAAAGTCATGTAGCATTTTGCTGACAAAGGCATGGAGCATTGTGGGGAAAATATTCATGGAGTAATGTGATGACAGGTGTCATGGGGCATTGTGGTGATAAGGGAATGGAGCACTGTGATGACAAGGTTCTGGAGCATTGTTATGAGAAGACCATTGAGCCTTGTGATGACAAATCTCATGTAGCATTCTGATGATAATGGACATGGAACACTGTGATTACAAGGTTCTTGGAGTATTGTGATGACAAGGGCATGGAACATTGTGATGAGAAGGCCATGGAGCTTTCTGATGACATGCATCATGGACTTTGTGATGACAAGGGCATGGAGCATTGTGATGAAAAAGACATGGAGCCTTGTCATGACAGGCTTCAAGGAGCATACTGATGTCAAGTGTCAGGGAGCATTGTGATGACAAGTGTATTGAGCATTGTGATGACAAAGGTCATGGAGCATTGTGATGAGAAGACCATGGATAATTGTGATGACGAGCGTCATTGGGCGTTGTGATGACAAGTGTTATGGAACATTGTGATCACAAGCGTTTGGAGCATTCTGATGAGAGAGGTCATGGAGCATTTTGATTTCATTGTGATGACAATAGCATGAAGCATTATGATGATGGGGATGGTGCACTGTGATGCCAGGGGTCATGGAGGATTGTGATGACGGGGGTCTAGGAGCATCGTGATGACAAGAGCATGGAGCATTGTGCTGAGAGGGCCAAGGAGCATTCTGATGACATGTGTCATGGAGCTTTGTGATGACAAGGGCATGGGGCATTGTATTTGCAGGCATCTTGGAGCATTGAGATGACAAGTGTCACGGAGCCTTGTGATGACAAGGCCTTGGAAGTTTGTGATGACCGAGGTCATGGAGCATTGTTATGACAGGAATAATTGAGCATTGTGATAACAAGGGCATAGAGCATTGGTCTGAGAAGTTTCATGGATTATTGTGATGAGAGTGTGCATGCAGCATTGTGATGACAAGGGCATGGAACATTGTGATACATGGGTCATGGAGGAATGTAATGACAAGGGCATGGAGCATTGTGATGAGAAGGGCATGGAACATTGTGATGACAAGCGTCATGGAGCTTTGTGATGACAGGGGCATGGAGCAATGTGATGAGAGGGTTCATGGAGCAGTGTGATGACAGTGGCATGGAGCACTGTGGTGCCAAGGATCATGGAGATTTGTGATGACAAAGGTCATGAAGCATATTGAGGTCAAGGGCATGGTACATTGTGATGAGAAGGGCAGGGAGCATTATGATGACAAAGTCATGTAGCATTTTGATGACAAAGGCATGGAGCATCGTGATGACAAGTGTCATGGAGCACTGTGATGACAGGCGTCACGGTTCATTGTGATTACAGGTTTCATGGAGCATTGGGATGACAATGGTCATGGAG
Organism: Mesoplodon densirostris; assembly: GCF_025265405.1. NCBI lineage: Eukaryota > Metazoa > Chordata > Mammalia > Artiodactyla > Ziphiidae > Mesoplodon > Mesoplodon densirostris. The sequence continues at coordinate 8,839,647 of NC_082682.1, forward strand.
AATTTTGATGAGAAGCGTCCCGGATCATTGTTTTGTCAGGGGTCATGGAGGGTTGAGATGACAGTACTCATGCAGCATTGTGAGGACAGGGGTCATGGAGCATTGTGAAGATAAGGGGCATGGAGTTTTGTGATTACAGGGGTCTTGGAGCATTGTGAAGACAAGGGCATGGATCATTGTGATGAGAATGTCATGGAGTATTGTGAAGGCAGGTGTCAAGGAGCATTGTGATGACGTATGTCAGGGTCCATTGTGATGACAATGGCATGGAGCATTGTGATGACAAGGACATGGAGCATTGTGATGCCAAGGGCCATTGAGAATTTTGAAGACAATGTCGTGAAGCACTGTGATGACAAGCGCATGGAGCTTGCTATGAAAATGGTCATTGAGCATTGCGATGACAAGTGCATGGAGAATTGTGATGACACGATCATGTAACATTATGATGAGAAGTGTCATGGAACATAGTGTTGACAGGGACGAGGAGAATTGTGATGACAATGCACATGGAGCATTGGGATGACCAGGACATGGAGCATTGTGCTGGCAAGACTGTGGAGCATTGCGATGAGAAGACCATGGATAATTGTGATGACGAGTGTCTTGGAGCACTGTAATGACAAGGGGCATGTAGCATTGTGATGACAAGTGTAATGGAGCATTCTGATCACCATCTTGTGGAGTATTGTGATGACAATGGCATGGAGCATTGTGATGAAAAGGGCATGGAGCATTGTGATGAAAACGGCATGGAGCCTTTTCATGCCAGGTTTCAATGAGCATTCTGACGACAACTGTCAGGGAGCATTGTGATGACAAGTTTATTGAGCATTGTGATGACAAAGGTCATGAAGCATTGTGGTGACAATGGCATGGAGCATTGTGATGAAAAGTGCTATGGAGCATTGTGATCACAAGTGTTGGTAGCATTGTGATGACAGAGGTCATGGAGCACAGTGATTTCAAGGACCATGGAGCATTGTGATGACAAGTGTATGGGGCAATGTGATCCCAAGTTTCATGGAGGATTGTGATGACAAGCGCATGGAGCATTGTGATGGCAAGTTCATGTAGGATTTCCTGACAAAGGCATGGAGCATGGTGATTACAGTGGTCATTGAGCATTGGGATAACAAGGGTATGGAGCATTGGGCTTAAAATATTCATGGAGTATTGTGATGACAGGTTCCATGGAGCATATTGATGAAAAGGGAAAGGAGCATTGTGATGACAAGATCCTGGAGCATTATGATGAGTAGACCAGGAGCCTGGTGATGACAAGTCTCATGGAGCATTCTGATGAAAAGGGGCATGGAGCATTGTGATTACAGGGCTCTTGGAGTATTGTGATGACAAAGGCATGGAGCATTGTGATGAGAAGTCCATGGAGCATTCTGATGACATGTGTCATGGAGTTTTGTGATGATAGGGGCATGGAGCATTGTGATTACAGGGTTCTTGGAGCCTTGTGATGAAAAGGGCATGGATCATTTTGATGAAAAAGGCATGGAGCCATGTCATGACTGGGTTCAAGGAGCATAGTGATGACAAGGGTTCAGGAGCGTTGTGATGACAACTGTATTGAGCATTGGATGACAAAGGTCAGGAGCATTGTGATGATAAAATCATGGATAATTGTGATGACGAGCGTCATAGGGCATTGTGATGACAAGTGTTATGGAACACTGTGATCACAAGGGTTTGGAGCATTGTGATGACAGAGGTCATGGAGCCTTTGATTTCAATTAGCGTGGAGCATTGTGATGACAAGGGCATGAAGCAATGGGATCCCAAGTTTTATGGAGGATTGGGATGACAATGGTAAGGGAAGATTGTGAAGACAAGCGCATGGAGCATTGTGATGACAAAGTCATGTAGCATTTTGCTGACAAAGGCATGGAGCATGGTGAACAAAATATTCATGGAGTAATGTGATGACAGGTATCATGGGGCATTGTGGTGATAAGGGAATGGAGCACTGTGATGACAAGGTTCTGGAGCATTGTTATGAGAAGACCATTGAGCCTTGTGATGACAAATCTCATGGAGCATTCTGATGATAATGGACATGGAACACTGTGATTACAAGGTTCTTGGAGTATTGTGATGTCAAGGGCATGGAGCATTGTGATGAGAAGGCCATGGAGCTTTCTGATGACATGCATCATGGACTTTGTGATGACAAGGGCATGGAGCATTGTGATGAAAAAGACATGGAGCCTTGTCATGACAGGCTTCAAGGAGCATACTGATGTCAAGTTTCAGGGAGCATTGTGATGACAAGTGTATTGAGCATTGTGATGACAAAGGTCATGGAGCATTGTGATGAGAAGAACATGGATAATTGTGATGACGAGCGTCATTGGGCGTTGTGATGACAAGTGTTATGGAACATTGTGATCACAAGCGTTTGGAGCATTCTGATGAGAGAGGTCATGGAGCATTTTGATTTCATTGTGATGACAATAGCAAGAAGCATTATGATGATGTTCATGGTGCATTGTGATGAAAGTGTCCATGGAGTATTGAGATGAAAAGGGGCATGGAGCATTGTGATTACAGGGGTCTTGGAGCACTGTGAAGACAAGGGCATGGATCATTGTGATGAGAATGTCATGGAGTATTGTGAAGGCAGGTGTCAAGGAGCATTGTGATGACGTATGTCAGGGTCCATTGTGATGACAATGGCATGGAGCATTGTGATGACAAGGACATGGAGCATTGTGATGCCAAGGGCCATTGAGAATTTTGAAGACAATGTCGTGAAGCACTGTGATGACAAGCGCATGGAGCTTGCTATGAAAAGTGTCATTGAGCATTGCGATGACAAGTGCATGGAGCATTGTGATGACACGATCATGTAACATTATGATGAGAAGTGTCATGGAACATAGTGATCAGAGGGACGAGGAGAAATGTGATGACAATGCACATGGAGCATTGGGAAGACCAGGGCATGGAGCATTGTGATGGCAAGACCGTGGAGCATTGCGATGAGAAGACCATGGATAATTGTGATGACGAATGTCTAGGAGCACTGTAATGACAAGGGGCATGTAGCATTGTGATGACAAGTGTAATGGAGCATTCTGATCACCATCTTGTGGAGTATTGTGATGACAATGGCATGGAGCATTGTGATGAAAAGGGCATGGAGCATTGTGATGAAAACGGCATGGAGCCTTTTTTTTTTTTTTTTTTTTTTTTTTTTTTTTTTTTTCTTTTTGCGGTATGTGGGCCTCTCACTGTTGTGGCCTCTCCCGTTGCGGAGCACAGGCTCCGGATGCGCAGGCCCAGCGGCCATGGCTCACGGGCCCAGCCGCTCCGTGGCATATGGGATCCTCCCAGACCGGGGCACGAACCCGTATCCCCTGCATCGGCAGGCGGACTCTTAACCACTTGCGCCACCAGGGAGGCCCACGGCATGGAGCCTTTTCATGACAGGTTTCAATGAGCATTCTGACGACAAGTGTCAGGGAGCATTGTGATGACAAGTTTATTGAGCATTGTGATGACAAAGGTCATGAAGCATTGTGATGACAATGGCGTGGAGCATTGTGATGAGAAGTCCATGGAGCATTCTAATGACATGCGTCATGGAGTTTTGTGATGACAGGGGCATGGAGCATTGTGATTACAGGGTTCTTGGAGCCTTGTGATGAAAAGGGCATGGATCATTTTGATGAAAAAGGCATGGAGCCATGTCATGACTGCGTTCAAGGAGCATAGTGATGACAAGGGTTCGGGAGAGTTGTGATGACAACTGTATTGAGCATTGGATGACCATGTTCAGGAGCATTGTGATGATAAGACCATGGATAATTGTGATGACCAGCGTCATAGGGCATTGTGATGACAAGTGTTATGGAACACTGTGATCACAAGGGTTTGGAACATTGTGATGACAGAGGTCATGGAGCCTTTTGATTTCAAGAAGCGTGGAGCATTGTGATGACAAGGGCATGAAGCAATGGGATCCCAAGTTTTATGGAGGATTGGGATGACAATGATAAGGGAAGATTGTGAAGACAAGCGCATGGAGCATTGTGATGACAAAGTCATGTAGCATTTTGCTGACAAAGGCATGGAGCATTGTGGGCAAAATATTCATGGAGTAATGTGATGACAGGTGTCATGGGGAATTGTGGTGATAAGGGAATGGAGCACTGTGATGACAAGGTTCTGGAGCATTGTTATGAGAAGATCATTGCGCCTTGTGATGACAAATCTCATGGAGCATTCTGATGATAATGGACATGGAACACTGTGATTACAAGGTTCTTGGAGTATTGTGATGACAAGGGCATGGAGCATTGTGATGAGAAGGCCATGGAGCTTTCTGATGACATGCATCATGGACTTTGTGATGACAAGGGCATGGAGCATTGTGATGAAAAAGGCATGGAGCCTTGTCATGACAGGCTTCAAGGAGCATACTGATGTCAAGAGTCAGGGAGCATTGTGATGACAAGTGTATTGAGCATTGTGATGACAAAGGTCATGGAGCATTGTGATGAGAAGACCATGGATAATTGTGATGACGAGCGTCATGGGCGTTGTGATGACAAGTGTTATGGAACATTGTGATCACAAGCGTTTGGAGCATTCTGATGAGAGAGGTCATGGAGCATTTTGATTTCATTGTGATGACAATAGCAAGAAGCATTATGATGATGTTCATGGTGCATTGTGATGAAAGGGTCCATGGAGTATTGAGATGAAAAGGGGCATGGAGCATTGTGATTACAGGGGTCTTGGAGCATGGTGATGACATGGGCATGGAGCATTGTGATGAGAAGGCCATGGAGGATTCTGATGACATGCGTCATGGAGCTTTGTGATGACAAGGGCATGGAGCATTGTGATGACAAGGGAATGGAGCATTGTGATGACAAGGGCTATTGAGAATTTTGATGACAAGGTCGTGAAGCACTGTGATGACAAGTGCATGGAGCTTGCTATGACAAGTGTCATGGAGCATCGTGATAACAATTGAATGGAGAATTGTGCTGACATGTGCATGTAACATGATGTGAAGTGTCATGGACCATTGTGATGACAAGGACGTTGAGAATTGTTATGACAATGGATATGGAGCATTGAGATGATCAGGGCATGGAACATTGTGATACATGGGTCATGGAGGAATGTAATGACAAGGGCATGGATCATTATGATGAGAAGGGCATGGAACATTGTGATGACAAGCGTCATGGAGCTTTGTGATGACAGGGGCATGGAGCAATGTGATGAGAGGGTTCATGGAGCAGTGTGATGACAGTGGCATGGAGCACTGTGGTGCAAAGGGTCATGGAGATTTGTGATGACAAATGTCAGGAAGCATATTGAGGTCAAGGGCATGGTACATTGTGATGATAAGGTCAGGGAGCATTATGATGACAAGGTCATGTAGCATTTTGATGACAAAGGCATGGAGCATCGTGATGACAAGTGTCATGGAGCACTGTGATGACAGGCGTCACGGTTCATTGTGATTACAGGTTTCATGGAGCATTGAGATGACAATGGTCATGGAGAATTTTGATGAGAAGCGTCCCGGATCATTGTTTTGTCAGGGGTCATGGAGGGTTGAGATGACAGTACTCATGCAGCATTGTGAGGACAGGGGTCATGGAGCATTGTGAAGATAAGGGGCATGGAGCTTTGTGATTACAGGGGTCTTGGAGCATTGTGAAGACAAGGGCATGGATCATTGTGATGAGAATGTCATGGAGTATTGTGAAGGCAGGTGTCAAGGAGCATTGTGATGACGTATGTCAGGGTCCATTGTGATGACAATGGCATGGAGCATTGTGATGACAAGGACATGGAGCATTGTGATGCCAAGGGCCATTGAGAATTTTGAAGACAATGTCGTGAAGCACTGTGATGACAAGCGCATGGAGCTTGCTATGAAAAGGGTCATTGAGCATTGCGATGACAAGTGCATGGAGAATTGTGATGACACGATCATGTAACATTATGATGAGAAGTGTCATGGAACATAGTGATGACAGGGACGAGGAGAATTGTGATGACAATGCACATGGAGCATTGGGATGACCAGGACATGGAGCATTGTGCTGGCAAGACCGTGGAGCACTGCGATGAGAAGATCATGGATAATTGTGATGACGAGTGTCTTGGAGCACTGTAATGACAAGGGGCATGTAACATTGTGATGACAAGTGTAATGGAGCATTCTGATCACCATCTTGTGGAGTATTGTGATGACAATGGCATGGAGCATTGTGATGAAAAGGGCATGGAGCATTGTGATGAAAACGGCATGGAGCCTTTTCATGACAGGTTTCAATGAGCATTCTGACGACAAGTGTCAGGGAGCATTGTGATGACAAGTTTATTGAGCATTGTGATGACAAAGGTCATGAAGCATTGTGGTGACAATGGCATGGAGCATTGTGATGAAAAGTGCTATGGAGCATTGTGATCACAAGTGTTGGTAGCATTGTGATGACAGAGGTAATGGAGCACAGTGATTTCAAGGACCATGGAGCATTGTGATGACAAGTGTATGGGGCAATGTGATCCCAAGTTTCATGGAGGATTGTGATGACAAGCGCATGGAGCATTGTGATGGCAAGTTCATGTAGGATTTTCCTGACAAAGGCATGGACCATGGTGATTACAGTGGTCATTGAGCATTGGGATAACAAGGGTATGGAGCATTGGGCTTAAAATATTCATGGAGTATTGTGATGACAGGTTTCATGGAGCATATTGATGAAAAGGGAAAGGAGCATTGTGATGACAAGATCCTGGAGCATTATGATGAGTAGACCAGGAGCCTGGTGATGACAAGTCTCATGGAGCATTCTGATGAAAAGGGGCATGGAGCATTGTGATTACAGGGCTCTTGGAGCATTGTGATGACAAAGGCATGGAGCATTGTGATGAGAAGTCCATGGAGCATTCTGATGACATGTGTCATGGAGTTTTGTGATGACAGGGGCATGGAGCATTGTGATTACAGGGTTCTTGGAGCCTTGTGATGAAAAGGGCATGGATCATTGTGATGAAAAAGGCATGGAGCCATGTCATGACTGGGTTCAAGGAGCATAGTGATGACAAGGGTTCAGGAGCGTTGTGATGACAACTGTATTGAGCATTGGATGACAAAGGTCAGGAGCATTGTGATGATAAAACCATGGATAATTGTGATGACGAGCGTCATAGGGCATTGTGATGACAAGTGTTATGGAACACTGTGATCACAAGGGTTTGGAGCATTGTGATGACAGAGGTCATGGAGCCTTTTGATTTCAAGAAGCGTGGAGCATTGTGATGACAAGGGCATGAAGCAATGGGATCCCAAGTTTTATGGAGGATTGGGATGACAATGGTAAGGGAAGATTGTGAAGACAAGCGCATGGAGCATTGTGATGACAAAGTCATGTAGCATTTTGCTGACAAAGGCATGGAGCATTGTGGGGAAAATATTCATGGAGTAATGTGATGACAGGTGTCATGGGGCATTGTGGTGATAAGGGAATGGAGCACTGTGATGACAAGGTTCTGGAGCATTGTTATGAGAAGACCATTGAGCCTTGTGATGACAAATCTCATGGAGCATTCTGATGATAATGGACATGGAACACTGTGATTACAAGGTTCTTGGAGTATTGTGATGACAAGGGCATGGAGCATTGTGATGAGAAGGCCATGGAGCTTTCTGATGACATGCATCATGGACTTTGTGATGACAAGGGCATGGAGCATTGTGATGAAAAAGACATGGAGCCTTGTCATGACAGGCTTCAAGGAGCATACTGATGTCAAGTGTCAGGGAGCATTGTGATGACAAGTGTATTGAGCATTGTGATGACAAAGGTCATGGAGCATTGTGATGAGAAGACCATGGATAATTGTGATGACGAGCGTCATTGGGCGTTGTAATGACAAGAGTTATGGAACATTGTGATCACAAGCGTTTGGAGCATTCTGATGAGAGAGGTCATGGAGCATTTTGATTTCATTGTGATGACAATAGCAAGAAGCATTATGATGATGTTCATGGTGCATTGTGATGAAAGGGTCCATGGAGTATTGAGATGTAAAGGGGCATGGAGCATTGTGATTACAGGGGTCTTGGAGCATGGTGATGACATGGGCATGGAGCATTGTGATGAGAAGGCCATGGAGGATTCTGATGACATGTGTCATGGAGCTTTGTGATGACAAGGGCATGGAGAATTGTGATGACATGGGAATGGGGCATTGTGATAACAAGGGCCATTGAGAATTTTGATGACAAGGTCGTGAAGCACTGTGATGACAAGTGCATGGAGCATGCTATGACAAGGGTCATGGAGCATTGCGATGACAAGTGAATGGAGAATTGTGCTGACATATGCATGTAACATTATGATGTGAAGTGTCCTGGACCATTGTGATGACAAGGACGTTGAGAATTGTTATGACAATGGACATGGAGCATTGGGATGATCAGGGCATGGAGCTTTGTGATGGCAAGACCGTGGAGCATTGTGATGCGAAGACCTTGGATAATTGTGATGACGAGTGTCTTGGATTACTGTAATGACAAGGGGCATGGAGCATTGTGAGGACAGGGGTCATTTAGCATTGTGATGACAAGTGTCATGGAGCATTCTGATGACCATCTTGTGGAGTATTGTGATGACATTGGCATGGAGCATTGTGATGGAAAGGGCATGGAGCATTGTGAAGAGAAGTCCACAGTTAATGGTGAAGAGGAGCGTCATGGGGCGGTGTGATGACAAGTGTCATGGAACATTGTGATCAAAAGTGTTTGAAGCATTGTGATGCCAGAGGTCATGGTGCATTTTGATTTCATTGTGATGAAAATAGCATGAAGCATTATGATGATGGGGATGGTGCACTGTGATGCCAGGGGTCATGGAGGATTGTGATGACGGGGGTCTAGGAGCATCGTGATGACAAGAGCATGGAGCATTGTGCTGAGAGGGCCAAGGAGCATTCTGACGACATGTGTCATGGAGCTTTGTGATGACAAGGGCATGGGGCATTGTAATTGCAGGCGTCTTGGAGCATTGAGATGACAAGTGTCACGGAGCCTTGTGATGACAAGGCCTTGGAAGTTTGTGATGACCGAGGTTATGGAGCATTGTTATGACAGGGGTAATGGAGCATTGTGATAACAAGGGCATAGAGCATTGGTCTGAGAAGTTTCATGGATTATTGTGATGAGAGTGTGCATGCAGCATTGTGATGACAAGGGCATGGAACATTGTGATACATGGGTCATGGAGGAATGTAATGACAAGGGCATGGAGCATTGTGATGAGAAGGGCATGGAACATTGTGATGACAAGCGTCATGGAGCTTTGCGATGACAGGGGCATGGAGCAATGTGATGAGAGGGTTCATGGAGCAGTGTGATGACAGTGGCATGGAGCACTGTGGTGCCAAGGATCATGGAGATTTGTGATGACAAAGGTCATGAAGCATATTGAGGTCAAGGGCATGGTACATTGTGATGAGAAGGGCAGGGAGCATTATGGTGACAAAGTCATGTAGCATTTTGATGACAAAGGCATGGAGCATCGTGATGACAAGTGTCATGGAGCACTGTGATGACAGGCGTCACGGTTCATTGTGATTACAGGTTTCATGGAGCATTGGGATGACAATGGTCATGGATAATTTTGATGAGAAGCGTCCCGGATCATTGTTTTGTCAGGGGTCATGGAGGGTTGAGATGACAGTACTCATGCAGCATTGTGAGGACAGGGGTCATGGAGCATTGTGAAGATAAGGGGCATGGAGCTTTGTGATTACAGGGGTCTTGGAGCATTGTGAAGACAAGGGCATGGATCATTGTGATGAGAATGTCATGGAGTATTGTGAAGGCAGGTGTCAAGGAGCATTGTGATGACGTATGTCAGGGTCCATTGTGATGACAATGGCATGGAGCATTGTGATGACAAGGACATGGAGCATTGTGATGCCAAGGGCCATTGAGAATTTTGAAGACAATGTCGTGAAGCACTGTGATGACAAGCGCATGGAGCTTGCTATGAAAATGATCATTGAGCATTGCGATGACAAGTGCATGGAGAATTGTGACGACACGATCATGTAACATTATGATGAGAAGTGTCTTGGAACATAGTGATGACAGGGTCAAGGAGAATTGTGATGACAATGCACATGGAGCATTGGGATGACCAGGACATGGAGCATTGTGCTGGCAAGACTGTGGAGCATTGCGATGAGAAGACCATGGATAATTGTGATGACGAGTGTCTTGGAGCACTGTAATGACAAGGGGCATGTAGCATTGTGATGACAAGTGTAATGGAGCATTCTGATCACCATCTTGTGGAGTATTGTGATGACAATGGCATGGAGCATTGTGATGAAAAGGGCATGGAGCATTGTGATGAAAACGGCATGGAGCCTTTTCATGACAGGTTTCAATGAGCATTCTGACGACAAGTGTCAGGGAGCATTGTGATGACAAGTTTATTGAGCATTGTGATGACAAAGGTCATGAAGCATTGTGGTGACAATGGCATGGAGCATTGTGATGCAAAGTGCTATGGAGCATTGTGATCACAAGTGTTGGTAGCATTGTGATGACAGAGGTCATGGAGCACAGTGATTTCAAGGACCATGGAGCATTGTGATGACAAGTGTATGGGGCAATGTGATCCCAAGTTTCATGGAGGATTGTGATGACAAGCGCATGGAGCATTGTGATGGCAAGTTCATGTAGGATTTTCCTGACAAAGGCATGGAGCATGGTGATTACAGTGGTCATTGAGCATTGGGATAACAAGGGTATGGAGCATTGGGCTTAAAATATTCATGGAGTATTATGATGACAGGTTTCATGGAGCATATTGATGAAAAGGGAAAGGAGCATTGTGATGACAAGATCCTGGAGCATTATGATGAGTAGACCAGGAGCCTGGTGATGACAAGTCTCATGGAGCATTCTGATGAAAAGGGGCATGGAGCATTGTGATTACAGGGCTCTTGGAGCATTGTGATGACAAAGGCATGGAGCATTGTGATGAGAAGTCCATGGAGCATTCTGATGACATGTGTCATGGAGTATTGTGATGACAGGGGCATGGAGCATTGTGATTACAGGGTTCTTGGAACCTTGTGTTGAAAAGGGCATGGATCATTGTGATGAAAAAGGCATGGAGCCATGTCATGACTGGGTTCAAGGAGCATAGTGATGACAAGGGTTCAGGAGCGTTGTGATGACAACTGTATTGAGCATTGGATGACAAAGGTCAGGAGCATTGTGATGATAAAACCATGGATAATTGTGATGACGAGCGTCATAGGGCATTGTGATGACAAGTGTTATGGAACACTGTGATCACAAGGGTTTGGAGCATTGTCATGACAGAGGTCATGGAGCCTTTTGATTTCAAGAAGCGTGGAGCATTGTGATGACAAGGGCATGAAGCAATGGGATCCCAAGATTTATGGAGGATTGGGATGACAATGGTAAGGGAAGATTGTGAAGACAAGCGCATGGAGCATTGTGATGACAAAGTCATGTAGCATTTTGCTGACAAAGGCATGGAGCATTGTGGGGAAAATATTCATGGAGTAATGTGATGACAGGTGTCATGGGGCATTGTGGTGATAAGGGAATGGAGCACTGTGATGACAAGGTTCTGGAGCATTGTTATGAGAAGACCATTGAGCCTTGTGATGACAAATCTCATGGAGCATTCTGATGATAATGGACATGGAACACTGTGATTACAAGGTTCTTGGAGTATTGTGATGACAAGGGCATGGAGCATTGTGATGAGAAGGCCATGGAGCTTTCTGATGACATGCATCATGGACTTTGTGATGACAAGGGCATGGAGCATTGTGATGAAAAAGACATGGAGCCTTGTCATGACAGGCTTCAAGGAGCATACTGATGTCAAGTGTCAGGGAGCATTGTGATGACAAGTGTATTGAGCATTGTGATGACAAAGGTCATGGAGCATTGTGATGAGAAGACCATGGATAATTGTGATGACGAGCGTCATTGGGCGTTGTGATGACAAGTGTTATGGAACATTGTGATCACAAGCGTTTGGAGCATTCTGATGAGAGAGGTCATGGAGCATTTTGATTTCATTGTGATGACAATAGCAAGAAGCATTATGATGATGTTCATGGTGCATTGTGATGAAAGGGTCCATGGAGTATTGAGATGAAAAGGGGCATGGAGCATTGTGATGACAGGGGTCTTGGAGCATGGTGATGACATGGGCATGGAGCATTGTGATGAGAAGGCCATGGAGGATTCTGATGACATGCGTCATGGAGCTTTGTGATGACAAGGGCATGGAGAATTGTGATGACATGGGAATGGGGCATTGTGATAACAAGGGCCATTGAGAATTTTGATGACAAGGTCGTGAAGCACTGTGATGACAAGTGCATGGAGCATGCTATGACAAGGGTCATGGAGCATTGCGATGACAAGTGAATGGAGAATTGTGCTGACATATGCATGTAACATTATGATGTGAAGTGTCCTGGACCATTGTGATGACAAGGACGTTGAGAATTGTTATGACAATGGACATGGAGCATTGGGATGATCAGGGCATGGAGCTTTGTGATGGCAAGACCGTGGAGCATTGTGATGCGAAGACCTTGGATAATTGTGATGACGAGTGTCTTGGATTACTGTAATGACAAGGGGCATGGAGCATTGTGAGGACAGGGGTCATTTAGCATTGTGATGACAAGTGTCATGGAGCATTCTGATGACCATCTTGTGGAGTATTGTGATGACAATGGCATGGAGCATTGTGATGGAAAGGGCATGGAGCATTGTGAAGAGAAGTCCACAGATAATGGTGAAGAGGAGCGTCATGGGGCGGTGTGATGACAAGTGTCATGGAACATTGTGATCACAAGTGTTTGAAGCATTGTGATGCCAGAGGTCATGGTGCATTTTGATTTCATTGTGATGAAAATAGCATGAAGCATTATGATGATGGGGATGGTGCACTGTGATGCCAGGGGTCATGGAGGATTGTGATGACGGGGGTCTAGGAGCATCGTGATGACAAGAGCATGGAGCATTGTGCTGAGAGGGCCAAGGAGCATTCTGACGACATGTGTCATGGAGCTTTGTGATGACAAGGGCATGGGGCATTGTAATTGCAGGCGTCTTGGAGCATTGAGATGACAAGTGTCACGGAGCCTTGTGATGACAAGGCCTTGGAAGTTTGTGATGACCGAGGTCATGGATCATTGTTATGACAGGGGTAATGGAGCATTGTGATAACAAGGGCATAGAGCATTGGTCTGAGAAGTTTCATGGATTATTGTGATGAGAGTGTGCATGCAGCATTGTGATGACAAGGGCATGGAACATTGTGATACATGGGTCATGGAGGAATGTAATGACAAGGGCATGGAGCATTGTGATGAGAAGGGCATGGAACATTGTGATGACAAGCGTCATGGAGCTTTGTGATGACAGGGGCATGGAGCAATGTGATGAGAGGGTTCATGGAGCAGTGTGATGACAGTGGCATGGAGCACTGTGGTGCCAAGGATCATGGAGATTTGTGATGACAAAGGTCATGAAGCATATTGAGGTCAAGGGCATGGTACATTGTGATGAGAAGGGCAGGGAGCATTATGATGACAAAGTCATGTAGCATTTTGATGACAAAGGCATGGAGCATCGTGATGACAAGTGTCATGGAGCACTGTGATGACAGGCGTCACGGTTCATTGTGATTACAGGTTTCATGGAGCATTGGGATGACAATGGTCATGGAGAATTTTGATGAGAAGCGTCCCGGATCATTGTTTTGTCAGGGGTCATGGAGGGTTGAGATGACAGTACTCATGCAGCATTGTGAGGACAGGGGTCATGGAGCATTGTGAAGATAAGGGGCATGGAGCTTTGTGATTACAGGGGTCTTGGAGCATTGTGAAGACAAGGGCATGGATCATTGTGATGAGAATGTCATGGAGTATTGTGAAGGCAGGTGTCAAGGAGCATTGTGATGACGTATGTCAGGGTCCATTGTGATGACAATGGCATGGAGCATTGTGATGACAAGGACATGGAGCATTGTGATGCCAAGGGCCATTGAGAATTTTGAAGACAATGTCGTGAAGCACTGTGATGACAAGCGCATGGAGCTTGCTATGAAAAGGGTCATTGAGCATTGCGATGACAAGTGCATGGAGAATTGTGATGACACGATCATGTAACATTATGATGAGAAGTGTCATGGAACATAGTGATGACAGGGACGAGGAGAATTGTGATGACAATGCACATGGAGCATTGGGATGACCAGGACATGGAGCATTGTGCTGGCAAGACCGTGGAGCACTGCGATGAGAAGACCATGGATAATTGTGATGACGAGTGTCTTGGAGCACTGTAATGACAAGGGGCATGTAACATTGTGATGACAAGTGTAATGGAGCATTCTGATCACCATCTTGTGGAGTATTGTGATGACAATGGCATGGAGCATTGTGATGAAAAGGGCATGGAGCATTGTGATGCAAACGGCATGGAGCCTTTTCATGACAGGTTTCAATGAGCATTCTGACGACAAGTGTCAGGGAGCATTGTGATGACAAGTTTATTGAGCATTGTGATGACAAAGGTCATGAAGCATTGTGGTGACAATGGAATGGAGCATTGTGATGCAAAGTGCTATGGAGCATTGTGATCACAAGTGTTGGTAGCATTGTGATGACAGAGGTCATGGAGCACAGTGATTTCAAGGACCATGGAGCATTGTGATGACAAGTGTATGGGGCAATGTGATCCCAAGTTTCATGGAGGATTGTGATGACAAGCGCATGCAGCAATGTGATGGCAAGTTCATGTAGGATTTCCTGACAAAGGCATGGAGCATGGTGATTACAGTGGTCATTGAGCATTGGGATAACAAGGGTATGGAGCATTGGGCTTAAAATATTCATGGAGTATTGTGATGACAGGTTTAATGGAGCATATTGATGAAAAGGGAAAGGAGCATTGTGATGACAAGATCCTGGAGCATTATGATGAGTAGACCAGGAGCCTGGTGATGACAAGTCTCATGGAGCATTCTGATGAAAAGGGGCATGGAGCATTGTGATTACAGGGCTCTTGGAGCATTGTGATGACAAAGGCATGGAGCATTGTGATGAGAAGGCCATGGAGGATTCTGATGACATGTGTCATGGAGCTTTGTGATGACAAGGGCATGGAGAATTGTGATGACATGGGAATGGGGCATTGTGATAACAAGGGCCATTGAGAATTTTGATGACAAGGTCGTGAAGCACTGTGATGACAAGTGCATGGAGCATGCTATGACAAGGGTCATGGAGCATTGCGATGACAAGTGAATGGAGAATTGTGCTGACATATGCATGTAACATTATGATGTGAAGTGTCCTGGACCATTGTGATGACAAGGACGTTGAGAATTGTTATGACAATGGACATGGAGCATTGGGATGATCAGGGCATGGAGCTTTGTGATGGCAAGACCGTGGAGCATTGTGATGCGAAGACCTTGGATAATTGTGATGACGAGTGTCTTGGATTACTGTAATGACAAGGGGCATGGAGCATTGTGAGGACAGGGGTCATTTAGCATTGTGATGACAAGTGTCATGGAGCATTCTGATGACCATCTTGTGGAGCATTGGGATGACCAGGACATGGAGCATTGTGCTGGCAAGACCGTGGAGCACTGCGATGAGAAGACCATGGATAATTGTGATGACGAGTGTCTTGGAGCACTGTAATGACAAGGGGCATGTAACATTGTGATGACAAGTGTAATGGAGCATTCTGATCACCATCTTGTGGAGTATTGTGATGACAATGGCATGGAGCATTGTGATGAAAAGGGCATGGAGCATTGTGATGAAAACGGCATGGAGCCTTTTCATGACAGGTTTCAATGAGCATTCTGACGACAAGTGTCAGGGAGCATTGTGATGACAAGTTTATTGAGCATTGTGATGACAAAGGTCATGAAGCATTGTGGTGACAATGGCATGGAGCATTGTGATGCAAAGTGCTATGGAGCATTGTGATCACAAGTGTTGGTAGCATTGTGATGACAGAGGTCATGGAGCACAGTGATTTCAAGGACCATGGAGCATTGTGATGACAAGTGTATGGGGCAATGTGATCCCAAGTTTCATGGAGGATTGTGATGACAAGCGCATGGAGCATTGTGATGGCAAGTTCATGTAGGATTTCCTGACAAAGGCATGGAGCATGGTGATTACAGTGGTCATTGAGCATTGGGATAACAAGGGTATGGAGCATTGGGCTTAAAATATTCATGGAGTATTGTGATGACAGGTTTAATGGAGCATATTGATGAAAAGGGAAAGGAGCATTGTGATGACAAGATCCTGGAGCATTATGATGAGTAGACCAGGAGCCTGGTGATGACAAGTCTCATGGAGCATTCTGATGAAAAGGGGCATGGAGCATTGTGATTACAGGGCTCTTGGAGCATTGTGATGACAAAGGCATGGAGCATTGTGATGAGAAGTCCATGGAGCATTCTGATGACATGTGTCATGGAGTTTTGTGATGACAGGGGCATGGAGCATTGTGATTACAGGGTTCTTGGAGCCTTGTGATGAAAAGGGCATGGATCATTGTGATGAAAAAGGCATGGAGCCATGTCATGACTGGGTTCAAGGAGCATAGTGATGACAAGGGTTCAGGAGCGTTGTGATGACAACTGTATTGAGCATTGGATGACAAAGGTCAGGAGCATTGTGATGATAAAACCATGGATAATTGTGATGACGAGCGTCATAGGGCATTGTGATGACAAGTGTTATGGAACACTGTGATCACAAGGGTTTGGAGCATTGTGATGACAGAGGTCATGGAGCCTTTTGATTTCAAGAAGCGTGGAGCATTGTGATGACAAGGGCATGAAGCAATGGGATCCCAAGTTTTATGGAGGATTGGGATGACAATGGTAAGGGAAGATTGTGAAGACAAGCGCATGGAGCATTGTGATGACAAAGTCATGTAGCATTTTGCTGACAAAGGCATGGAGCATTGTGGGCAAAATATTCATGGAGTAATGTGATGACAGGTGTCATGGGGCATTGTGGTGATAAGGGAATGGAGCACTGTGATGACAAGGTTCTGGAGCATTGTTATGAGAAGACCATTGAGCCTTGTGATGACAAATCTCATGGAGCATTCTGATGATAATGGACATGGAACACTGTGATTACAAGGTTCTTGGAGTATTGTGATGACAAGGGCATGGAACATTGTGATGAGAAGGCCATGGAGCTTTCTGATGACATGCATCATGGACTTTGTGATGACAAGGGCATGGAGCATTGTGATGAAAAAGACATGGAGCCTTGTCATGACAGGCTTCAAGGAGCATACTGATGTCAAGTGTCAGGGAGCATTGTGATGACAAGTGTATTGAGCATTGTGATGACAAAGGTCATGGAGCATTGTGATGAGAAGACCATGGATAATTGTGATGACGAGCGTCATTGGGCGTTGTGATGACAAGTGTTATGGAACATTGTGATCACAAGCGTTTGGAGCATTCTGATGAGAGAGGTCATGGAGCATTTTGATTTCATTGTGATGACAATAGCATGAAGCATTATGATGATGGGGATGGTGCACTGTGATGCCAGGGGTCATGGAGGATTGTGATGACGGGGGTCTAGGAGCATCGTGATGACAAGAGCATGGAGCATTGTGCTGAGAGGGCCAAGGAGCATTCTGATGACATGTGTCATGGAGCTTTGTGATGACAAGGGCATGGGGCATTGTAATTGCAGGCATCTTGGAGCATTGAGATGACAAGTGTCACGGAGCCTTGTGATGACAAGGCCTTGGAAGTTTGTGATGACCGAGGTCATGGAGCATTGTTATGACAGGAATAATTGAGCATTGTGATAACAAGGGCATAGAGCATTGGTCTGAGAAGTTTCATGGATTATTGTGATGAGAGTGTGCATGCAGCATTGTGATGACAAGGGCATGGAACATTGTGATACATGGGTCATGGAGGAATGTAATGACAAGGGCATGGAGCATTGTGATGAGAAGGGCATGGAACATTGTGATGACAAGCGTCATGGTGCTTTGTGATGACAGGGGCATGGAGCAATGTGATGAGAGGGTTCATGGAGCAGTGTGATGACAGTGGCATGGAGCACTGTGGTGCCAAGGATCATGGAGATTTGTGATGACAAAGGTCATGAAGCATATTGAGGTCAAGGGCATGGTACATTGTGATGAGAAGGGCAGGGAGCATTATGATGACAAAGTCATGTAGCATTTTGATGACAAAGGCATGGAGCATCGTGATGACAAGTGTCATGGAGCACTGTGATGACAGGCGTCACGGTTCATTGTGATTACAGGTTTCATGGAGCATTGGGATGACAATGGTCATGGAGAATTTTGATGAGAAGCGTCCCGGATCATTGTTTTGTCAGGGGTCATGGAGGGTTGAGATGACAGTACTCATGCAGCATTGTGAGGACAGGGGTCATGGAGCATTGTGAAGATAAGGGGCATGTAGTTTTGTGATTACAGGGGTCTTGGAGCATTGTGAAGACAAGGGCATGGATCATTGTGATGAGAATGTCATGGAGTATTGTGAAGGCAGGTGTCAAGGAGCATTGTGATGACGTATGTCAGGGTCCATTGTGATGACAATGGCATGGAGCATTGTGATGACAAGGACATGGAGCATTGTGATGCCAAGGGCCATTGAGAATTTTGAAGACAATGTCGTGAAGCACTGTGATGACAAGCGCATGGAGCTTGCTATGAAAATGGTCATTGAGCATTGCGATGACAAGTGCATGGAGAATTGTGATGACACGATCATGTAACATTATGATGAGAAGTGTCATGGAACATAGTGATGACAGGGACGAGGAGAATTGTGATGACAATGCACATGGAGCATTGGGATGACCAGGACATGGAGCATTGTGCTGGCAAGACTGTGGAGCATTGCGATGAGAAGACCATGGATAATTGTGATGACGAGTGTCTTGGAGCACTGTAATGACAAGGGGCATGTAGCATTGTGATGACAAGTGTAATGGAGCATTCTGATCACCATCTTGTGGAGTATTGTGATGACAATGGCATGGAGCATTGTGATGAAAAGGGCATGGAGCATTGTGATGAAAACGGCATGGAGCCTTTTCATGCCAGGTTTCAATGAACATTCTGACGACAACTGTCAGGGAGCATTGTGATGACAAGTTTATTGAGCATTGTGATGACAAAGGTCATGAAGCATTGTGGTGACAATGGCATGGAGCATTGTGATGAAAAGTGCTATGGAGCATTGTGATCACAAGTGTTGGTAGCATTGTGATGACAGAGGTAATGGAGCACAGTGATTTCAAGGACCATGGAGCATTGTGATGACAAGTGTATGGGGCAATGTGATCCCAAGTTTCATGGAGGATTGTGATGACAAGCGCATGGAGCATTGTGATGGCAAGTTCATGTAGGATTTCCTGACAAAGGCATGGAGCATGGTGATTACAGTGGTCATTGAGCATTGGGATAACAAGGGTATGGAGCATTGGGCTTAAAATATTCATGGAGTATTGTGATGACAGGTTCCATGGAGCATATTGATGAAAAGGGAAAGGAGCATTGTGATGACAAGATCCTGGAGCATTATGATGAGTAGACCAGGAGCCTGGTGATGACAAGTCTCATGGAGCATTCTGATGAAAAGGGGCATGGAGCATTGTGATTACAGGGCTCTTGGAGTATTGTGATGACAAAGGCATGGAGCATTGTGATGAGAAGTCCATGGAGCATTCTGATGACATGTGTCATGGAGTTTTGTGATGATAGGGGCATGGAGCATTGTGATTACAGGGTTCTTGGAGCCTTGTGATGAAAAGGGCATGGATCATTGTGATGAAAAAGGCATGGAGCCATGTCATGACTGGGTTCAAGGAGCATAGTGATGACAAGGGTTCAGGAGCATTGTGATGACAACTGTATTGAGCATTGGATGACAAAGGTCAGGAGCATTGTGATGATAAAATCATGGATAATTGTGATGACGAGCGTCATAGGGCATTGTGATGACAAGTGTTATGGAACACTGTGATCACAAGGGTTTGGAGCATTGTGATGACAGAGGTCATGGAGCCTTTTGATTTCAATTAGCGTGGAGCATTGTGATGACAAGGGCATGAAGCAATGGGATCCCAAGTTTTATGGAGGATTGGGATGACAATGGTAAGGGAAGATTGTGAAGACAAGCGCATGGAGCATTGTGATGACAAAGTCATGTAGCATTTTGCTGACAAAGGCATGGAGCATGGTGAACAAAATATTCATGGAGTAATGTGATGACAGGTGTCATGGGGCATTGTGGTGATAAGGGAATGGAGCACTGTGATGACAAGGTTCTGGAGCATTGTTATGAGAAGACCATTGAGCCTTGTGATGACAAATCTCATGGAGCATT
Source organism: Mesoplodon densirostris (assembly GCF_025265405.1). Taxonomy (NCBI): domain Eukaryota; kingdom Metazoa; phylum Chordata; class Mammalia; order Artiodactyla; family Ziphiidae; genus Mesoplodon; species Mesoplodon densirostris. Next base: position 8,860,151 of record NC_082682.1, read on the forward strand.
CTGATGATAATGGACATGGAACACTGTGATTACAAGGTTCTTGGAGTATTGTGATGACAAGGGCATGGAGCATTGTGATGAGAAGGCCATGGAGCTTTCTGATGACATGCATCATGGACTTTGTGATGACAAGGGCATGGAGCATTGTGATGAAAAAGACATGGAGCCTTGTCATGACAGGCTTCAAGGAGCATACTGATGTCAAGTGTCAGGGAGCATTGTGATGACAAGTGTATTGAGCATTGTGATGACAAAGGTCATGGAGCATTGTGATGAGAAGAACATGGATAATTGTGATGACGAGCGTCATTGGGCGTTGTGATGACAAGTGTTATGGAACATTGTGATCACAAGCGTTTGGAGCATTCTGATGAGAGAGGTCATGGAGCATTTTGATTTCATTGTGATGACAATAGCAAGAAGCATTATGATGATGTTCATGGTGCATTGTGATGAAAGTGTCCATGGAGTATTGAGATGAAAAGGGGCATGGAGCATTGTGATTACAGGGGTCTTGGAGCACTGTGAAGACAAGGGCATGGATCATTGTGATGAGAATGTCATGGAGTATTGTGAAGGCAGGTGTCAAGGAGCATTGTGATGACGTATGTCAGGGTCCATTGTGATGACAATGGCATGGAGCATTGTGATGACAAGGACATGGAGCATTGTGATGCCAAGGGCCATTGAGAATTTTGAAGACAATGTCGTGAAGCACTGTGATGACAAGCGCATGGGGCTTGCTATGAAAAGTGTCATTGAGCATTGCGATGACAAGTGCATGGAGCATTGTGATGACACGATCATGTAACATTATGATGAGAAGTGTCATGGAACATAGTGATCAGAGGGACGAGGAGAAATGTGATGACAATGCACATGGAGCATTGGGAAGACCAGGGCATGGAGCATTGTGATGGCAAGACCGTGGAGCATTGCGATGAGAAGACCATGGATAATTGTGATGACGAATGTCTAGGAGCACTGTAATGACAAGGGGCATGTAGCATTGTGATGACAAGTGTAATGGAGCATTCTGATCACCATCTTGTGGAGTATTGTGATGACAATGGCATGGAGCATTGTGATGAAAAGGGCATGGAGCATTGTGATGAAAACGGCATGGAGCCTTTTCATGACAGGTTTCAATGAGCATTCTGACGACAAGTGTCAGGGAGCATTGTGATGACAAGTTTATTGAGCATTGTGATGACAAAGGTCATGAAGCATTGTGATGACAATGGCGTGGAGCATTGTGATGAGAAGTCCATGGAGCATTCTAATGACATGCATCATGGAGTTTTGTGATGACAGGGGCATGGAGCATTGTGATTACAGGGTTCTTGGAGCCTTGTGATGAAAAGGGCATGGATCATTTTGATGAAAAAGGCATGGAGCCATGTCATGACTGCGTTCAAGGAGCATAGTGATGACAAGGGTTCGGGAGAGTTGTGATGACAACTGTATTGAGCATTGGATGACCATGTTCAGGAGCATTGTGATGATAAGACCATGGATAATTGTGATGACCAGCGTCATAGGGCATTGTGATGACAAGTGTTATGGAACACTGTGATCACAAGGGTTTGGAGCATTGTGATGACAGTGGTCATGGAGCCTTTTGATTTCAAGAAGCGTGGAGCATTGTGATGACAAGGGCATGAAGCAATGGGATCCCAAGTTTTATGGAGGATTGGGATGACAATGGTAAGGGAAGATTGTGAAGACAAGCGCATGGAGCATTGTGATGACAAAGTCATGTAGCATTTTGCTGACAAAGGCATGGAGCATTGTGGGGAAAATATTCATGGAGTAATGTGATGACAGGTGTCATGGGACATTGTGGTGATAAGGGAATGGAGCACTGTGATGACAAGGTTCTGGAGCATTGTTATGAGAAGACCATTGAGCCTTGTGATGACAAATCTCATGGAGCATTCTGATGATAATGGACATGGAACACTGTGATTACAAGGTTCTTGGAGTATTGTGATGACAAGGGCATGGAGCATTGTGATGAGAAGGCCATGGAGCTTTCTGATGACATGCATCATGGACTTTGTGATGACAAGGGCATGGAGCATTGTGATGAAAAAGACATGGAGCCTTGTCATGACAGGCTTCAAGGAGCATACTGATGTCAAGTGTCAGGGAGCATTGTGATGACAAGTGTATTGAGCATTGTGATGACAAAGGTCATGGAGCATTGTGATGAGAAGACCATGGATAATTGTGATGACGAGCGTCATTGGGCGTTGTGATGACAAGTGTTATGGAACATTGTGATCACAAGCGTTTGGAGCATTCTGATGAGAGAGGTCATGGAGCATTTTGATTTCATTGTGATGACAATAGCAAGAAGCATTATGATGATGTTCATGGTGCATTGTGATGAAAGGGTCCATGGAGTATTGAGATGAAAAGGGGCATGGAGCATTGTGATGACAGGGGTCTTGGAGCATGGTGATGACATGGGCATGGAGCATTGTGATGAGAAGGCCATGGAGGATTCTGATGACATGCGTCATGGAGCTTTGTGATGACAAGGGCATGGAGAATTGTGATGACATGGGAATGGGGCATTGTGATAACAAGGGCCATTGAGAATTTTGATGACAAGGTCGTGAAGCACTGTGATGACAAGTGCATGGAGCATGCTATGACAAGGGTCATGGAGCATTGCGATGACAAGTGAATGGAGAATTGTGCTGACATATGCATGTAACATTATGATGTGAAGTGTCCTGGACCATTGTGATGACAAGGACGTTGAGAATTGTTATGACAATGGACATGGAGCATTGGGATGATCAGGGCATAGAGCTTTGTGATGGCAAGACCGTGGAGCATTGTGATGCGAAGACCTTGGATAATTGTGATGACGAGTGTCTTGGATTACTGTAATGACAAGGGGCATGGAGCATTGTGAGGACAGGGGTCATTTAGCATTGTGATGACAAGTGTCATGGAGCATTCTGATGACCATCTTGTGGAGTATTGTGATGACAATGGCATGGAGCATTGTGATGGAAAGGGCATGGAGCATTGTGAAGAGAAGTCCACAGATAATGGTGAAGAGGAGCGTCATGGGGCGGTGTGATGACAAGTGTCATGGAACATTGTGATCACAAGTGTTTGAAGCATTGTGATGCCAGAGGTCATGGTGCATTTTGATTTCATTGTGATGAAAATAGCATGAAGCATTATGATGATGGGGATGGTGCACTGTGATGCCAGGGGTCATGGAGGATTGTGATGACGGGGGTCTAGGAGCATCGTGATGACAAGAGCATGGAGCATTGTGCTGAGAGGACCAAGGAGCATTCTGACGACATGTGTCATGGAGCTTTGTGATGACAAGGGCATGGGGCATTGTAATTGCAGGCGTCTTGGAGCATTGAGATGACAAGTGTCACGGAGCCTTGTGATGACAAGGCCTTGGAAGTTTGTGATGACCGAGGTCATGGATCATTGTTATGACAGGGGTAATGGAGCATTGTGATAACAAGGGCATAGAGCATTGGTCTGAGAAGTTTCATGGATTATTGTGATGAGAGTGTGCATGCAGCATTGTGATGACAAGGGCATGGAACATTGTGATACATGGGTCATGGAGGAATGTAATGACAAGGGCATGGAGCATTGTGATGAGAAGGGCATGGAACATTGTGATGACAAGCGTCATGGAGCTTTGTGATGACAGGGGCATGGAGCAATGTGATGAGAGGGTTCATGGAGCAGTGTGATGACAGTGGCATGGAGCACTGTGGTGCCAAGGATCATGGAGATTTGTGATGACAAAGGTCATGAAGCATATTGAGGTCAAGGGCATGGTACATTGTGATGAGAAGGGCAGGGAGCATTATGGTGACAAAGTCATGTAGCATTTTGATGACAAAGGCATGGAGCATCGTGATGACAAGTGTCATGGAGCACTGTGATGACAGGCGTCACGGTTCATTGTGATTACAGGTTTCATGGAGCATTGGGATGACAATGGTCATGGAGAATTTTGATGAGAAGCGTCCCGGATCATTGTTTTGTCAGGGGTCATGGAGGGTTGAGATGACAGTACTCATGCAGCATTGTGAGGACAGGGGTCATGGAGCATTGTGAAGATAAGGGGCATGGAGCTTTGTGATTACAGGGGTCTTGGAGCATTGTGAAGACAAGGGCATGGATCATTGTGATGAGAATGTCATGGAGTATTGTGAAGGCAGGTGTCAAGGAGCATTGTGATGACGTATGTCAGGGTCCATTGTGATGACAATGGCATGGAGCATTGTGATGACAAGGACATGGAGCATTGTGATGCCAAGGGCCATTGAGAATTTTGAAGACAATGTCGTGAAGCACTGTGATGACAAGCGCATGGAGCTTGCTATGAAAAGGGTCATTGAGCATTGCGATGACAAGTGCATGGAGAATTGTGATGACACGATCATGTAACATTATGATGAGAAGTGTCATGGAACATAGTGATGACAGGGACGAGGAGAATTGTGATGACAATGCACATGGAGCATTGGGATGACCAGGACATGGAGCATTGTGCTGGCAAGACCGTGGAGCACTGCGATGAGAAGACCATGGATAATTGTGATGACGAGTGTCTTGGAGCACTGTAATGACAAGGGGCATGTAACATTGTGATGACAAGTGTAATGGAGCATTCTGATCACCATCTTGTGGAGTATTGTGATGACAATGGCATGGAGCATTGTGATGAAAAGGGCATGGAGCATTGTGATGAAAACGGCATGGAGCCTTTTCATGACAGGTTTCAATGAGCATTCTGACGACAAGTGTCAGGGAGCATTGTGATGACAAGTTTATTGAGCATTGTGATGACAAAGGTCATGAAGCATTGTGGTGACAATGGCATGGAGCATTGTGATGCAAAGTGCTATGGAGCATTGTGATCACAAGTGTTGGTAGCATTGTGATGACAGAGGTCATGGAGCACAGTGATTTCAAGGACCATGGAGCATTGTGATGACAAGTGTATGGGGCAATGTGATCCCAAGTTTCATGGAGGATTGTGATGACAAGCGCATGGAGCATTGTGATGGCAAGTTCATGTAGGATTTCCTGACAAAGGCATGGAGCATGGTGATTACAGTGGTCATTGAGCATTGGGATAACAAGGGTATGGAGCATTGGGCTTAAAATATTCATGGAGTATTGTGATGACAGGTTTCATGGAGCATATTGATGAAAAGGGAAAGGAGCATTGTGATGACAAGATCCTGGAGCATTATGATGAGTAGACCAGGAGCCTGGTGATGACAAGTCTCATGGAGCATTCTGATGAAAAGGGGCATGGAGCATTGTGATTACAGGGCTCTTGGAGCATTGTGATGACAAAGGCATGGAGCATTGTGATGAGAAGTCCATGGAGCATTCTGATGACAATTGTCATGGAGTTTTGTGATGACAGGGGCATGGAGCATTGTGATTACAGGGTTCTTGGAGCCTTGTGATGAAAAGGGCATGGATCATTGTGATGAAAAAGGCATGGAGCCATGTCATGACTGGGTTCAAGGAGCATAGTGATGACAAGGGTTCAGGAGCGTTGTGATGACAACTGTATTGAGCATTGGATGACAAAGGTCAGGAGCATTGTGATGATAAAACCATGGATAATTGTGATGACGAGCGTCATAGGGCATTGTGATGACAAGTGTTATGGAACACTGTGATCACAAGGGTTTGGAGCATTGTGATGACAGAGGTCATGGAGCCTTTTGATTTCAAGAAGCGTGGAGCATTGTGATGACAAGGGCATGAAGCAATGGGATCCCAAGTTTTATGGAGGATTGGGATGACAATGGTAAGGGAAGATTGTGAAGACAAGCGCATGGAGCATTGTGATGACAAAGTCATGTAGCATTTTGCTGACAAAGGCATGGAGCATTGTGGGGAAAATATTCATGGAGTAATGTGATGACAGGTGTCATGGGGCATTGTGGTGATAAGGGAATGGAGCACTGTGATGACAAGGTTCTGGAGCATTGTTATGAGAAGACCATTGAGCCTTGTGATGACAAATCTCATGGAGCATTCTGATGATAATGGACATGGAACACTGTGATTACAAGGTTCTTGGAGTATTGTGATGACAAGGGCATGGAGCATTGTGATGAGAAGGCCATGGAGCTTTCTGATGACATGCATCATGGACTTTGTGATGACAAGGGCATGGAGCATTGTGATGAAAAAGACATGGAGCCTTGTCATGACAGGCTTCAAGGAGCATACTGATGTCAAGTGTCAGGGAGCATTGTGATGACAAGTGTATTGAGCATTGTGATGACAAAGGTCATGGAGCATTGTGATGAGAAGAACATGGATAATTGTGATGACGAGCGTCATTGGACGTTGTGATGACAAGTGTTATGGAACATTGTGATCACAAGCGTTTGGAGCATTCTGATGAGAGAGGTCATGGAGCATTTTGATTTCATTGTGATGACAATAGCAAGAAGCATTATGATGATGTTCATGGTGCATTGTGATGAAAGGGTCCATGGAGTATTGAGATGAAAAGGGGCATGGAGCATTGTGATTACAGGGGTCTTGGAGCATGGTGATGACATGGGCATGGAGCATTGTGATGAGAAGGCCATGGAGGATTCTGATGACATGCGTCATGGAGCTTTGTGATGACAAGGGCATGGAGAATTGTGATGACATGGGAATGGGGCATTGTGATAACAAGGGCCATTGAGAATTTTGATGACAAGGTCGTGAAGCACTGTGATGACAAGTGCATGGAGCATGCTATGACAAGGGTCATGGAGCATTGCGATGACAAGTGAATGGAGAATTGTGCTGACATATGCATGTAACATTATGATGTGAAGTGTCCTGGACCATTGTGATGACAAGGACGTTGAGAATTGTTATGACAATGGACATGGAGCATTGGGATGATCAGGGCATGGAGCTTTGTGATGGCAAGACCGTGGAGCATTGTGATGCGAAGACCTTGGATAATTGTGATGACGAGTGTCTTGGATTACTGTAATGACAAGGGGCATGGAGCATTGTGAGGACAGGGGTCATTTAGCATTGTGATGACAAGTGTCATGGAGCATTCTGATGACCATCTTGTGGAGTATTGTGATGACAATGGCATGGAGCATTGTGATGGAAAGGGCATGGAGCATTGTGAAGAGAAGTCCACAGATAATGATGAAGAGGAGCGTCATGGGGCGGTGTGATGACAAGTGTCATGGAACATTGTGATCACAAGTGTTTGAAGCATTGTGATGCCAGAGGTCATGGTGCATTTTGATTTCATTGTGATGAAAATAGCATGAAGCATTATGATGATGGGGATGGTGCACTGTGATGCCAGGGGTCATGGAGGATTGTGATGACGGGGGTCTAGGAGCATCGTGATGACAAGAGCATGGAGCATTGTGCTGAGAGGGCCAAGGAGCATTCTGACGACATGTGTCATGGAGCTTTGTGATGACAAGGGCATGGGGCATTGTAATTGCAGGCGTCTTGGAGCATTGAGATGACAAGTGTCACGGAGCCTTGTGATGACAAGGCCTTGGAAGTTTGTGATGACCGAGGTCATGGATCATTGTTATGACAGGGGTAATGGAGCATTGTGATAACAAGGGCATAGAGCATTGGTCTGAGAAGTTTCATGGATTATTGTGATGAGAGTGTGCATGCAGCATTGTGATGACAAGGGCATGGAACATTGTGATACATGGGTCATGGAGGAATGTAATGAGAAGGGCATGGAGCATTGTGATGAGAAGGGCATGGAACATTGTGATGACAAGCGTCATGGAGCTTTGTGATGACAGGGGCATGGAGCAATGTGATGAGAGGGTTCATGGAGCAGTGTGATGACAGTGGCATGGAGCACTGTGGTGCCAAGGATCATGGAGATTTGTGATGACAAAGGTCATGAAGCATATTGAGGTCAAGGGCATGGTACATTGTGATGAGAAGGGCAGGGAGCATTATGATGACAAAGTCATGTAGCATTTTGATGACAAAGGCATGGAGCATCGTGATGACAAGTGTCATGGAGCACTGTGATGACAGGCGTCACGGTTCATTGTGATTACAGGTTTCATGGAGCATTGGGATGACAATGGTCATGGAGAATTTTGATGAGAAGTGTCCCGGATCATTGTTTTGTCAGGGGTCATGGAGGGTTGAGATGACAGTACTCATGCAGCATTGTGAGGACAGGGGTCATGGAGCATTGTGAAGATAAGGGGCATGGAGCTTTGTGATTACAGGGGTCTTGGAGCATTGTGAAGACAAAGGCATGGATCATTGTGATGAGAATGTCATGGAGTATTGTGAAGGCAGGTGTCAAGGAGCATTGTGATGACGTATGTCAGGGTCCATTGTGATGACAATGTCATGGAGCATTGTGACGACAAGGACATGGAGCATTGTGATGCCAAGGGCCATTGAGAATTTTGAAGACAATGTCGTGAAGCACTGTGATGACAAGCACATGGAGCTTGCTATGAAAAGGGTCATTGAGCATTGCGATGACAAGTGCATGGAGAATTGTGATGACACGATCATGTAACATTATGATGAGAAGTGTCATGGAACATAGTGATGACAGGGACGAGGAGAATTGTGATGACAATGCACATGGAGCATTGGGATGACCAGGACATGGAGCATTGTGCTGGCAAGACCGTGGAGCACTGCGATGAGAAGACCATGGATAATTGTGATGACGAGTGTCTTGGAGCACTGTAATGACAAGGGACATGTAACATTGTGATGACAAGTGTAATGGAGCATTCTGATCACCATCTTGTGGAGTATTGTGATGACAATGGCATGGAGCATTGTGATGAAAAGGGCATGGAGCATTGTGATGAAAACGGCATGGAGCCTTTTCATGACAGGTTTCAATGAGCATTCTGACGACAAGTGTCAGGGAGCATTGTGATGACAAGTTTATTGAGCATTGTGATGACAAAGGTCATGAAGCATTGTGGTGACAATGGCATGGAGCATTGTGATGAAAAGTGCTATGGAGCATTGTGATCACAAGTGCTGGTAGCATTGTGATGACAGAGGTCATGGAGCACAGTGATTTCAAGGACCATGGAGCATTGTGATGACAAGTGTATGGGGCAATGTGATCCCAAGTTTCATGGAGGATTGTGATGACAAGCGCATGGAGCATTGTGATGGCAAGTTCATGTAGGATTTCCTGACAAAGGCATGGAGCATGGTGATTACAGTGGTCATTGAGCATTGGGATAACAAGGGTATGGAGCATTGGGCTTAAAATATTCATGGAGTATTGTGATGACAGGTTTAATGGAGCATATTGATGAAAAGGGAAAGGAGCATTGTGATGACAAGATCCTGGGGCATTATGATGAGTAGACGAGGAGCCTGGTGATGACAAGTGTCATGGAGCATTCTGATGAAAAGGGGCATGGAGCATTGTGATTACAGGGCTCTTGGAGCATTGTGATGACAAGGGCATGGAGCATTGTGATGAGAAGTCCATGGAGCATTCTGATGACATGTGTCATGGAGTTTTGTGATGACAGGGGCATGGAGCATTGTGATTACAGGGTTCTTGGAGCCTTGTGATGAAAAGGGCATGGATCATTGTGATGAAAAAGGCATGGAGCCATGTCATGACTGGGTTCAAGGAGCATAGTGATGACAAGGGTTCAGGAGCGTTGTGATGACAACTGTATTGAGCATTGGATGACAAAGGTCAGGAGCATTGTGATGATAAAACCATGGATAATTGTGATGACGAGCATCATAGGGCATTGTGATGACAAGTGTTATGGAACACTGTGATCACAAGGGTTTGGAGCATTGTGATGACAGAGGTCATGGAGCCTTTTGATTTCAAGAAGCGTGGAGCATTGTGATGACAAGGGCATGAAGCAATGGGATCCCAAGTTTTATGGAGGATTGGGATGACAATGGTAAGGGAAGATTGTGAAGACAAGCGCATGGAGCATTGTGATGACAAAGTCATGTAGCATTTTGCTGACAAAGGCATGGAGCATTGTGGGCAAAATATTCATGGAGTAATGTGATGACAGGTGTCATGGGGCATTGTGGTGATAAGGGAATGGAGCACTGTGATGACAAGGTTCTGGAGCATTGTTATGAGAAGACCATTGAGCCTTGTGATGACAAATCTCATGGAGCATTCTGATGATAATGGACATGGAACACTGTGATTACAAGGTTCTTGGAGTATTGTGATGACAAGGGCATGGAGCATTGTGATGAGAAGGCCATGGAGCTTTCTGATGACATGCATCATGGACTTTGTGATGACAAGGGCATGGAGCATTGTGATGAAAAAGACATGGAGCCTTGTCATGACAGGCTTCAAGGAGCATACTGATGTCAAGTGTCAGGGAGCATTGTGATGACAAGTGTATTGAGCATTGTGATGACAAAGGTCATGGAGCATTGTGATGAGAAGACCATGGATAATTGTGATGACGAGCGTCATTGGGCGTTGTGATGACAAGTGTTATGGAACATTGTGATCACAAGCGTTTGGAGCATTCTGATGAGAGAGGTCATGGAGCATTTTGATTTCATTGTGATGACAATAGCAAGAAGCATTATGATGATGTTCATGGTGCATTGTGATGAAAGGGTCCATGGAGTATTGAGATGAAAAGGGGCATGGAGCATTGTGATGACAGGGGTCTTGGAGCATGGTGATGACATGGGCATGGAGCATTGTGATGAGAAGGCCATGGAGGATTCTGATGACATGCGTCATGGAGCTTTGTGATGACAAGGGCATGGAGAATTGTGATGACATGGGAATGGGGCATTGTGATAACAAGGGCCATTGAGAATTTTGATGACAAGGTCGTGAAGCACTGTGATGACAAGTGCATGGAGCATGCTATGACAAGGGTCATGGAGCATTGCGATGACAAGTGAATGGAGAATTGTGCTGACATATGCATGTAACATTATGATGTGAAGTGTCCTGGACCATTGTGATGACAAGGACGTTGAGAATTGTTATGACAATGGACATGGAGCATTGGGATGATCAGGGCATGGAGCTTTGTGATGGCAAGACCGTGGAGCATTGTGATGCGAAGACCTTGGATAATTGTGATGACGAGTGTCTTGGATTACTGTAATGACAAGGGGCATGGAGCATTGTGAGGACAGGGGTCATTTAGCATTGTGATGACAAGTGTCATGGAGCATTCTGATGACCATCTTGTGGAGTATTGTGATGACATTGGCATGGAGCATTGTGATGGAAAGGGCATGGAGCATTGTGAAGAGAAGTCCACAGATAATGGTGAAGAGGAGCGTCATGGGGCGGTGTGATGACAAGTGTCATGGAACATTGTGATCACAAGTGTTTGAAGCATTGTGATGCTAGAGGTCATGGTGCATTTTGATTTCATTGTGATGAAAATAGCATGAAGCATTATGATGATGGGGATGGTGCACTGTGATGCCAGGGGTCATGGAGGATTGTGATGACGGGGGTCTAGGAGCATCGTGATGACAAGAGCATGGAGCATTGTGCTGAGAGGGCCAAGGAGCATTCTGACGACATGTGTCATGGAGCTTTGTGATGACAAGGGCATGGGGCATTGTAATTGCAGGCGTCTTGGAGCATTGAGATGACAAGTGTCACGGAGCCTTGTGATGACAAGGCCTTGGAAGTTTGTGATGACCGAGGTCATGGATCATTGTTATGACAGGGGTAATGGAGCATTGTGATAACAAGGGCATAGAGCATTGGTCTGAGAAGTTTCATGGATTATTGTGATGAGAGTGTGCATGCAGCATTGTGATGACAAGGGCATGGAACATTGTGATACATGGGTCATGGAGGAATGTAATGAGAAGGGCATGGAGCATTGTGATGAGAAGGGCATGGAACATTGTGATGACAAGCGTCATGGAGCTTTGTGATGACAGGGGCATGGAGCAATGTGATGAGAGGGTTCATGGAGCAGTGTGATGACAGTGGCATGGAGCACTGTGGTGCCAAGGATCATGGAGATTTGTGATGACAAAGGTCATGAAGCATATTGAGGTCAAGGGCATGGTACATTGTGATGAAAAGGGCAGGGAGCATTATGGTGACAAAGTCATGTAGCATTTTGATGACAAAGGCATGGAGCATCGTGATGACAAGTGTCATGGAGCACTGTGATGACAGGCGTCACGGTTCATTGTGATTACAGGTTTCATGGAGCATTGGGATGACAATGGTCATGGAGAATTTTGATGAGAAGCGTCCCGGATCATTGTTTTGTCAGGGGTCATGGAGGGTTGAGATGACAGTACTCATGCAGCATTGTGAGGACAGGGGTCATGGAGCATTGTGAAGATAAGGGGCATGGAGCTTTGTGATTACAGGGGTCTTGGAGCATTGTGAAGACAAGGGCATGGATCATTGTGATGAGAATGTCATGGAGTATTGTGAAGGCAGGTGTCAAGGAGCATTGTGATGACGTATGTCAGGGTCCATTGTGATGACAATGGCATGGAGCATTGTGATGACAAGGACATGGAGCATTGTGATGCCAAGGGCCATTGAGAATTTTGAAGACAATGTCGTGAAGCACTGTGATGACAAGTGCATGGAGCTTGCTATGAAAAGGGTCATTGAGCATTGCGATGACAAGTGCATGGAGAATTGTGATGACACGATCATGTAACATTATGATGAGAAGTGTCATGGAACATAGTGATGACAGGGACGAGGAGAATTGTGATGACAATGCACATGGAGCATTGGGATGACCAGGACATGGAGCATTGTGCTGGCAAGACCGTGGAGCACTGCGATGAGAAGACCATGGATAATTGTGATGACGAGTGTCTTGGAGCACTGTAATGACAAGGGGCATGTAACATTGTGATGACAAGTGTAATGGAGCATTCTGATCACCATCTTGTGGAGTATTGTGATGACAATGGCATGGAGCATTGTGATGAAAAGGGCATGGAGCATTGTGATGAAAACGGCATGGAGCCTTTTCATGACAGGTTTCAATGAGCATTCTGACGACAAGTGTCAGGGAGCATTGTGATGACAAGTTTATTGAGCATTGTGATGACAAAGGTCATGAAGCATTGTGGTGACAATGGCATGGAGCATTGTGATGCAAAGTGCTATGGAGCATTGTGATCACAAGTGTTGGTAGCATTGTGATGACAGAGGTCATGGAGCACAGTGATTTCAAGGACCATGGAGCATTGTGATGACAAGTGTATGGGGCAATGTGATCCCAAGTTTCATGGAGGATTGTGATGACAAGCGCATGGAGCATTGTGATGGCAAGTTCATGTAGGATTTCCTGACAAAGGCATGGAGCATGGTGATTACAGTGGTCATTGAGCATTGGGATAACAAGGGTATGGAGCATTGGGCTTAAAATATTCATGGAGTATTGTGATGACAGGTTTAATGGAGCATATTGATGAAAAGGGAAAGGAGCATTGTGATGACAAGATCCTGGAGCATTATGATGAGTAGACCAGGAGCCTGGTGATGACAAGTCTCATGGAGCATTCTGATGAAAAGGGGCATGGAGCATTGTGATTACAGGGCTCTTGGAGCATTGTGATGACAAAGGCATGGAGCATTGTGATGAGAAGTCCATGGAGCATTCTGATGACATGTGTCATGGAGTTTTGTGATGACAGGGGCATGGAGCATTGTGATTACAGGGTTCTTGGAGCCTTGTGATGAAAAGGGCATGGATCATTGTGATGAAAAAGGCATGGAGCCATGTCATGACTGGGTTCAAGGAGCATAGTGATGACAAGGGTTCAGGAGCGTTGTGATGACAACTGTATTGAGCATTGGATGACAAAGGTCAGGAGCATTGTGATGATAAAACCATGGATAATTGTGATGACGAGCGTCATAGGGCATTGTGATGACAAGTGTTATGGAACACTGTGATCACAAGGGTTTGGAGCATTGTGATGACAGAGGTCATGGAGCCTTTTGATTTCAAGAAGCGTGGAGCATTGTGATGACAAGGGCATGAAGCAATGGGATCCCAAGTTTTATGGAGGATTGGGATGACAATGGTAAGGGAAGATTGTGAAGACAAGCGCATGGAGCATTGTGATGACAAAGTCATGTAGCATTTTGCTGACAAAGGCATGGAGCATTGTGGGCAAAATATTCATGGAGTAATGTGATGACAGGTGTCATGGGGCATTGTGGTGATAAGGGAATGGAGCACTGTGATGACAAGGTTCTGGAGCATTGTTATGAGAAGACCATTGAGCCTTGTGATGACAAATCTCATGGAGCATTCTGATGATAATGGACATGGAACACTGTGATTACAAGGTTCTTGGAGTATTGTGATGACAAGGGCATGGAGCATTGTGATGAGAAGGCCATGGAGCTTTCTGATGACATGCATCATGGACTTTGTGATGACAAGGGCATGGAGCATTGTGATGAAAAAGACATGGAGCCTTGTCATGACAGGCTTCAAGGAGCATACTGATGTCAAGTGTCAGGGAGCATTGTGATGACAAGTGTATTGAGCATTGTGATGACAAAGGTCATGGAGCATTGTGATGAGAAGAACATGGATAATTGTGATGACGAGCGTCATTGGACGTTGTGATGACAAGTGTTATGGAACATTGTGATCACAAGCGTTTGGAGCATTCTGATGAGAGAGGTCATGGAGCATTTTGATTTCATTGTGATGACAATAGCAAGAAGCATTATGATGATGTTCATGGTGCATTGTGATGAAAGGGTCCATGGAGTATTGAGATGAAAAGGGGCATGGAGCATTGTGATTACAGGGGTCTTGGAGCATGGTGATGACATGGGCGTGGAGCATTGTGATGAGAAGGCCATGGAGGATTCTGATGACATGCGTCATGGAGCTTTGTGATGACAAGGGCATGGAGAATTGTGATGACATGGGAATGGGGCATTGTGATAACAAGGGCCATTGAGAATTTTGATGACAAGGTCGTGAAGCACTGTGATGACAAGTGCATGGAGCATGCTATGACAAGGGTCATGGAGCATTGCGATGACAAGTGAATGGAGAATTGTGCTGACATATGCATGTAACATTATGATGTGAAGTGTCCTGGACCATTGTGATGACAAGGACGTTGAGAATTGTTATGACAATGGACATGGAGCATTGGGATGATCAGGGCATGGAGCTTTGTGATGGCAAGACCGTGGAGCATTGTGATGCGAAGACCTTGGATAATTGTGATGACGAGTGTCTTGGATTACTGTAATGACAAGGGGCATGGAGCATTGTGAGGACAGGGGTCATTTAGCATTGTGATGACAAGTGTCATGGAGCATTCTGATGACCATCTTGTGGAGTATTGTGATGACAATGGCATGGAGCATTGTGATGGAAAGGGCATGGAGCATTGTGAAGAGAAGTCCACAGATAATGGTGAAGAGGAGCGTCATGGGGCGGTGTGATGACAAGTGTCATGGAACATTGTGATCACAAGTGTTTGAAGCATTGTGATGCCAGAGGTCATGGTGCATTTTGATTTCATTGTGATGAAAATAGCATGAAGCATTATGATGATGGGGATGGTGCACTGTGATGCCAGGGGTCATGGAGGATTGTGATGACGGGGGTCTAGGAGCATCGTGATGACAAGAGCATGGAGCTTTGTGCTGAGAGGGCCAAGGAGCATTCTGACGACATGTGTCATGGAGCTTTGTGATGACAAGGGCATGGGGCATTGTAATTGCAGGCGTCTTGGAGCATTGAGATGACAAGTGTCACGGAGCCTTGTGATGACAAGGCCTTGGAAGTTTGTGATGACCGAGGTCATGGATCATTGTTATGACAGGGGTAATGGAGCATTGTGATAACAAGGGCATAGAGCATTGGTCTGAGAAGTTTCATGGATTATTGTGATGAGAGTGTGCATGCAGCATTGTGATGACAAGGGCATGGAACATTGTGATACATGGGTCATGGAGGAATGTAATGACAAGGGCATGGAGCATTGTGATGAGAAGGGCATGGAACATTGTGATGACAAGCGTCATGGAGCTTTGTGATGACAGGGGCATGGAGCAATGTGATGAGAGGGTTCATGGAGCAGTGTGATGACAGTGGCATGGAGCACTGTGGTGCCAAGGATCATGGAGATTTGTGATGACAAAGGTCATGAAGCATATTGAGGTCAAGGGCATGGTACATTGTGATGAGAAGGGCAGGGAGCATTATGATGACAAAGTCATGTAGCATTTTGATGACAAAGGCATGGAGCATCGTGATGACAAGTGTCATGGAGCACTGTGATGACAGGCGTCACGGTTCATTGTGATTACAGGTTTCATGGAGCATTGGGATGACAATGGTCATGGAGAATTTTGATGAGAAGTGTCCCGGATCATTGTTTTGTCAGGGGTCATGGAGGGTTGAGATGACAGTACTCATGCAGCATTGTGAGGACAGGGGTCATGGAGCATTGTGAAGATAAGGGGCATGGAGCTTTGTGATTACAGGGGTCTTGGAGCATTGTGAAGACAAGGGCATGGATCATTGTGATGAGAATGTCATGGAGTATTGTGAAGGCAGGTGTCAAGGAGCATTGTGATGACGTATGTCAGGGTCCATTGTGATGACAATGGCATGGAGCATTGTGATGACAAGGACATGGAGCATTGTGATGCCAAGGGCCATTGAGAATTTTGAAGACAATGTCGTGAAGCACTGTGATGACAAGCGCATGGAGCTTGCTATGAAAAGGGTCATTGAGCATTGCGATGACAAGTGCATGGAGAATTGTGATGACACGATCATGTAACATTATGATGAGAAGTGTCATGGAACATAGTGATGACAGGGACGAGGAGAATTGTGATGACAATGCACATGGAGCATTGGGATGACCAGGACATGGAGCATTGTGCTGGCAAGACCGTGGAGCACTGCGATGAGAAGACCATGGATAATTGTGATGACGAGTGTCTTGGAGCACTGTAATGACAAGGGGCATGTAACATTGTGATGACAAGTGTAATGGAGCATTCTGATCACCATCTTGTGGAGTATTGTGATGACAATGGCATGGAGCATTGTGATGAAAAGGGCATGGAGCATTGTGATGAAAACGGCATGGAGCCTTTTCATGACAGGTTTCAATGAGCATTCTGACGACAAGTGTCAGGGAGCATTGTGATGACAAGTTTATTGAGCATTGTGATGACAAAGGTCATGAAGCATTGTGGTGACAATGGCATGGAGCATTGTGATGCAAAGTGCTATGGAGCATTGTGATCACAAGTGTTGGTAGCATTGTGATGACAGAGGTCATGGAGCACAGTGATTTCAAGGACCATGGAGCATTGTGATGACAAGTGTATGGGGCAATGTGATCCCAAGTTTCATGGAGGATTGTGATGACAAGCGCATGGAGCATTGTGATGGCAAGTTCATGTAGGATTTCCTGACAAAGGCATGGAGCATGGTGATTACAGTGGTCATTGAGCATTGGGATAACAAGGGTATGGAGCATTGGGCTTAAAATATTCATGGAGTATTGTGATGACAGGTTTCATGGAGCATATTGATGAAAAGGGAAAGGAGCATTGTGATGACAAGATCCTGGAGCATTATGATGAGTAGACCAGGAGCCTGGTGATGACAAGTCTCATGGAGCATTCTGATGAAAAGGGGCATGGAGCATTGTGATTACAGGGCTCTTGGAGCATTGTGATGACAAAGGCATGGAGCATTGTGATGAGAAGTCCATGGAGCATTCTGATGACAATTGTCATGGAGTTTTGTGATGACAGGGGCATGGAGCATTGTGATTACAGGGTTCTTGGAGCCTTGTGATGAAAAGGGCATGGATCATTGTGATGAAAAAGGCATGGAGCCATGTCATGACTGGGTTCAAGGAGCATAGTGATGACAAGGGTTCAGGAGCGTTGTGATGACAACTGTATTGAGCATTGGATGACAAAGGTCAGGAGCATTGTGATGATAAAACCATGGATAATTGTGATGACGAGCGTCATAGGGCATTGTGATGACAAGTGTTATGGAACACTGTGATCACAAGGGTTTGGAGCATTGTGATGACAGAGGTCATGGAGCCTTTTGATTTCAAGAAGCGTGGAGCATTGTGATGACAAGGGCATGAAGCAATGGGATCCCAAGTTTTATGGAGGATTGGGATGACAATGGTAAGGGAAGATTGTGAAGACAAGCGCATGGAGCATTGTGATGACAAAGTCATGTAGCATTTTGCTGACAAAGGCATGGAGCATTGTGGGGAAAATATTCATGGAGTAATGTGATGACAGGTGTCATGGGGCATTGTGGTGATAAGGGAATGGAGCACTGTGATGACAAGGTTCTGGAGCATTGTTATGAGAAGACCATTGAGCCTTGTGATGACAAATCTCATGGAGCATTCTGATGATAATGGACATGGAACACTGTGATTACAAGGTTCTTGGAGTATTGTGATGACAAGGGCATGGAGCATTGTGATGAGAAGGCCATGGAGCTTTCTGATGACATGCATCATGGACTTTGTGATGACAAGGGCATGGAGCATTGTGATGAAAAAGACATGGAGCCTTGTCATGACAGGCTTCAAGGAGCATACTGATGTCAAGTGTCAGGGAGCATTGTGATGACAAGTGTATTGAGCATTGTGATGACAAAGGTCATGGAGCATTGTGATGAGAAGAACATGGATAATTGTGATGACGAGCGTCATTGGACGTTGTGATGACAAGTGTTATGGAACATTGTGATCACAAGCGTTTGGAGCATTCTGATGAGAGAGGTCATGGAGCATTTTGATTTCATTGTGATGACAATAGCAAGAAGCATTATGATGATGTTCATGGTGCATTGTGATGAAAGGGTCCATGGAGTATTGAGATGAAAAGGGGCATGGAGCATTGTGATTACAGGGGTCTTGGAGCATGGTGATGACATGGGCATGGAGCATTGTGATGAGAAGGCCATGGAGGATTCTGATGACATGCGTCATGGAGCTTTGTGATGACAAGGGCATGGAGAATTGTGATGACATGGGAATGGGGCATTGTGATAACAAGGGCCATTGAGAATTTTGATGACAAGGTCGTGAAGCACTGTGATGACAAGTGCATGGAGCATGCTATGACAAGGGTCATGGAGCATTGCGATGACAAGTGAATGGAGAATTGTGCTGACATATGCATGTAACATTATGATGTGAAGTGTCCTGGACCATTGTGATGACAAGGACGTTGAGAATTGTTATGACAATGGACATGGAGCATTGGGATGATCAGGGCATGGAGCTTTGTGATGGCAAGACCGTGGAGCATTGTGATGCGAAGACCTTGGATAATTGTGATGACGAGTGTCTTGGATTACTGTAATGACAAGGGGCATGGAGCATTGTGAGGACAGGGGTCATTTAGCATTGTGATGACAAGTGTCATGGAGCATTCTGATGACCATCTTGTGGAGTATTGTGATGACAATGGCATGGAGCATTGTGATGGAAAGGGCATGGAGCATTGTGAAGAGAAGTCCACAGATAATGATGAAGAGGAGCGTCATGGGGCGGTGTGATGACAAGTGTCATGGAACATTGTGATCACAAGTGTTTGAAGCATTGTGATGCCAGAGGTCATGGTGCATTTTGATTTCATTGTGATGAAAATAGCATGAAGCATTATGATGATGGGGATGGTGCACTGTGATGCCAGGGGTCATGGAGGATTGTGATGACGGGGGTCTAGGAGCATCGTGATGACAAGAGCATGGAGCATTGTGCTGAGAGGGCCAAGGAGCATTCTGACGACATGTGTCATGGAGCTTTGTGATGACAAGGGCATGGGGCATTGTAATTGCAGGCGTCTTGGAGCATTGAGATGACAAGTGTCACGGAGCCTTGTGATGACAAGGCCTTGGAAGTTTGTGATGACCGAGGTCATGGATCATTGTTATGACAGGGGTAATGGAGCATTGTGATAACAAGGGCATAGAGCATTGGTCTGAGAAGTTTCATGGATTATTGTGATGAGAGTGTGCATGCAGCATTGTGATGACAAGGGCATGGAACATTGTGATACATGGGTCATGGAGGAATGTAATGAGAAGGGCATGGAGCATTGTGATGAGAAGGGCATGGAACATTGTGATGACAAGCGTCATGGAGCTTTGTGATGACAGGCGCATGGAGCAATGTGATGAGAGGGTTCATGGAGCAGTGTGATGACAGTGGCATGGAGCACTGTGGTGCCAAGGATCATGGAGATTTGTGATGACAAAGGTCATGAAGCATATTGAGGTCAAGGGCATGGTACATTGTGATGAGAAGGGCAGGGAGCATTATGATGACAAAGTCATGTAGCATTTTGATGACAAAGGCATGGAGCATCGTGATGACAAGTGTCATGGAGCACTGTGATGACAGGCGTCACGGTTCATTGTGATTACAGGTTTCATGGAGCATTGGGATGACAATGGTCATGGAGAATTTTGATGAGAAGTGTCCCGGATCATTGTTTTGTCAGGGGTCATGGAGGGTTGAGATGACAGTACTCATGCAGCATTGTGAGGACAGGGGTCATGGAGCATTGTGAAGATAAGGGGCATGGAGCTTTGTGATTACAGGGGTCTTGGAGCATTGTGAAGACAAAGGCATGGATCATTGTGATGAGAATGTCATGGAGTATTGTGAAGGCAGGTGTCAAGGAGCATTGTGATGACGTATGTCAGGGTCCATTGTGATGACAATGTCATGGAGCATTGTGACGACAAGGACATGGAGCATTGTGATGCCAAGGGCCATTGAGAATTTTGAAGACAATGTCGTGAAGCACTGTGATGACAAGCACATGGAGCTTGCTATGAAAAGGGTCATTGAGCATTGCGATGACAAGTGCATGGAGAATTGTGATGACACGATCATGTAACATTATGATGAGAAGTGTCATGGAACATAGTGATGACAGGGACGAGGAGAATTGTGATGACAATGCACATGGAGCATTGGGATGACCAGGACATGGAGCATTGTGCTGGCAAGACCGTGGAGCACTGCGATGAGAAGACCATGGATAATTGTGATGACGAGTGTCTTGGAGCACTGTAATGACAAGGGACATGTAACATTGTGATGACAAGTGTAATGGAGCATTCTGATCACCATCTTGTGGAGTATTGTGATGACAATGGCATGGAGCATTGTGATGAAAAGGGCATGGAGCATTGTGATGAAAACGGCATGGAGCCTTTTCATGACAGGTTTCAATGAGCATTCTGACGACAAGTGTCAGGGAGCATTGTGATGACAAGTTTATTGAGCATTGTGATGACAAAGGTCATGAAGCATTGTGGTGACAATGGCATGGAGCATTGTGATGAAAAGTGCTATGGAGCATTGTGATCACAAGTGCTGGTAGCATTGTGATGACAGAGGTCATGGAGCACAGTGATTTCAAGGACCATGGAGCATTGTGATGACAAGTGTATGGGGCAATGTGATCCCAAGTTTCATGGAGGATTGTGATGACAAGCGCATGGAGCATTGTGATGGCAAGTTCATGTAGGATTTCCTGACAAAGGCATGGAGCATGGTGATTACAGTGGTCATTGAGCATTGGGATAACAAGGGTATGGAGCATTGGGCTTAAAATATTCATGGAGTATTGTGATGACAGGTTTAATGGAGCATATTGATGAAAAGGGAAAGGAGCATTGTGATGACAAGATCCTGGGGCATTATGATGAGTAGACCAGGAGCCTGGTGATGACAAGTGTCATGGAGCATTCTGATGAAAAGGGGCATGGAGCATTGTGATTACAGGGCTCTTGGAGCATTGTGATGACAAGGGCATGGAGCATTGTGATGAGAAGTCCATGGAGCATTCTGATGACATGTGTCATGGAGTTTTGTGATGACAGGGGCATGGAGCATTGTGATTACAGGGTTCTTGGAGCCTTGTGATGAAAAGGGCATGGATCATTGTGATGAAAAAGGCATGGAGCCATGTCATGACTGGGTTCAAGGAGCATAGTGATGACAAGGGTTCAGGAGCGTTGTGATGACAACTGTATTGAGCATTGGATGACAAAGGTCAGGAGCATTGTGATGATAAAACCATGGATAATTGTGATGACGAGCATCATAGGGCATTGTGATGACAAGTGTTATGGAACACTGTGATCACAAGGGTTTGGAGCATTGTGATGACAGAGGTCATGGAGCCTTTTGATTTCAAGAAGCGTGGAGCATTGTGATGACAAGGGCATGAAGCAATGGGATCCCAAGTTTTATGGAGGATTGGGATGACAATGGTAAGGGAAGATTGTGAAGACAAGCGCATGGAGCATTGTGATGACAAAGTCATGTAGCATTTTGCTGACAAAGGCATGGAGCATTGTGGGGAAAATATTCATGGAGTAATGTGATGACAGGTGTCATGGGGCATTGTGGTGATAAGGGAATGGAGCACTGTGATGACAAGGTTCTGGAGCATTGTTATGAGAAGACCATTGAGCCTTGTGATGACAAATCTCATGGAGCATTCTGATGATAATGGACATGGAACACTGTGATTACAAGGTTCTTGGAGTATTGTGATGACAAGGGCATGGAGCATTGTGATGAGAAGGCCATGGAGCTTTCTGATGACATGCATCATGGACTTTGTGATGACAAGGGCATGGAGCATTGTGATGAAAAAGACATGGAGCCTTGTCATGACAGGCTTCAAGGAGCATACTGATGTCAAGTGTCAGGGAGCATTGTGATGACAAGTGTATTGAGCATTGTGATGACAAAGGTCATGGAGCATTGTGATGAGAAGACCATGGATAATTGTGATGACGAGCGTCATTGGGCGTTGTGATGACAAGTGTTATGGAACATTGTGATCACAAGCGTTTGGAGCATTCTGATGAGAGAGGTCATGGAGCATTTTGATTTCATTGTGATGACAATAGCAAGAAGCATTATGATGATGTTCATGGTGCATTGTGATGAAAGGGTCCATGGAGTATTGAGATGAAAAGGGGCATGGAGCATTGTGATTACAGGGGTCTTGGAGCATGGTGATGACATGGGCATGGAGCATTGTGATGAGAAGGCCATGGAGGATTCTGATGACATGCGTCATGGAGCTTTGTGATGACAAGGGCATGGAGAATTGTGATGACATGGGAATGGGGCATTGTGATAACAAGGGCCATTGAGAATTTTGATGACAAGGTCGTGAAGCACTGTGATGACAAGTGCATGGAGCATGCTATGACAAGGGTCATGGAGCATTGCGATGACAAGTGAATGGAGAATTGTGCTGACATATGCATGTAACATTATGATGTGAAGTGTCCTGGACCATTGTGATGACAAGGACGTTGAGAATTGTTATGACAATGGACATGGAGCATTGGGATGATCAGGGCATGGAGCTTTGTGATGGCAAGACCGTGGAGCATTGTGATGCGAAGACCTTGGATAATTGTGATGACGAGTGTCTTGGATTACTGTAATGACAAGGGGCATGGAGCATTGTGAGGACAGGGGTCATTTAGCATTGTGATGACAAGTGTCATGGAGCATTCTGATGACCATCTTGTGGAGTATTGTGATGACATTGGCATGGAGCATTGTGATGGAAAGGGCATGGAGCATTGTGAAGAGAAGTCCACAGATAATGGTGAAGAGGAGCGTCATGGGGCGGTGTGATGACAAGTGTCATGGAACATTGTGATCACAAGTGTTTGAAGCATTGTGATGCTAGAGGTCATGGTGCATTTTGATTTCATTGTGATGAAAATAGCATGAAGCATTATGATGATGGGGATGGTGCACTGTGATGCCAGGGGTCATGGAGGATTGTGATGACGGGGGTCTAGGAGCATCGTGATGACAAGAGCATGGAGCATTGTGCTGAGAGGGCCAAGGAGCATTCTGACGACATGTGTCATGGAGCTTTGTGATGACAAGGGCATGGGGCATTGTAATTGCAGGCGTCTTGGAGCATTGAGATGACAAGTGTCACGGAGCCTTGTGATGACAAGGCCTTGGAAGTTTGTGATGACCGAGGTCATGGATCATTGTTATGACAGGGGTAATGGAGCATTGTGATAACAAGGGCATAGAGCATTGGTCTGAGAAGTTTCATGGATTATTGTGATGAGAGTGTGCATGCAGCATTGTGATGACAAGGGCATGGAACATTGTGATACATGGGTCATGGAGGAATGTAATGACAAGGGCATGGAGCATTGTGATGAGAAGGGCATGGAACATTGTGATGACAAGCGTCATGGCGCTTTGTGATGACAGGGGCATGGAGCAATGTGATGAGAGGGTCATGGAGCAGTGTGATGACAGTGGCATGG
The DNA here is from genome assembly GCF_025265405.1 of Mesoplodon densirostris. Taxonomy (NCBI): domain Eukaryota; kingdom Metazoa; phylum Chordata; class Mammalia; order Artiodactyla; family Ziphiidae; genus Mesoplodon; species Mesoplodon densirostris. The sequence goes on from NC_082682.1 coordinate 8,884,540, forward strand.
AGCACTGTGGTGCCAAGGATCATGGAGATTTGTGATGACAAAGGTCATGAAGCATATTGAGGTCAAGGGCATGGTACATTGTGATGAGAAGGGCAGGGAGCATTATGATGACAAAGTCATGTAGCATTTTGATGACAAAGGCATGGAGCATCGTGATGACAAGTGTCATGGAGCACTGTGATGAAAGGCGTCACGGTTCATTGTGATTACAGGTTTCATGGAGCATTGGGATGACAATGGTCATGGAGAATTTTGATGAGAAGCTTCCCGGATCATTGTTTTGTCAGGGGTCATGGAGGGTTGAGATGACAGTACTCATGCAGCATTGTGAGGACAGGGGTCATGGAGCATTGTGAAGATAAGGGGCATGGAGCTTTGTGATTACAGGGGTCTTGGAGCATTGTGAAGACAAGGGCATGGATCATTGTGATGAGAATGTCATGGAGTATTGTGAAGGCAGGTGTCAAGGAGCATTGTGATGACGTATGTGAGGGTCCATTGTGATGACAATGGCATGGAGCATTGTGATGACAAGGACATGGAGCATTGTGATGCCAAGGGCCATTGAGAATTTTGAAGACAATGTCGTGAAGCACTGTGATGACAAGCGCATGGAGCTTGCTATGAAAAGGGTCATTGAGCATTGCGATGACAAGTGCATGGAGAATTGTGATGACACGATCATGTAACATTATGATGAGAAGTGTCATGGAACATAGTGATGACAGGGACGAGGAGAATTGTGATGACAATGCACATGGAGCATTGGGATGACCAGGACATGGAGCATTGTGCTGGCAAGACCGTGGAGCACTGCGATGAGAAGACCATGGGTAATTGTGATGACGAGTGTCTTGGAGCACTGTAATGACAAGGGGCATGTAACATTGTGATGACAAGTGTAATGGAGCATTCTGATCACCATCTTGTGGAGTATTGTGATGACAATGGCATGGAGCATTGTGATGAAAAGGGCATGGAGCATTGTGATGAAAACGGCATGGAGCCTTTTCATGACAGGTTTCAATGAGCATTCTGACGACAAGTGTCAGGGAGCATTGTGATGACAAGTTTATTGAGCATTGTGATGACAAAAGTCATGAAGCATTGTGGTGACAATGGCATGGAACATTGTGATGCAAAGTGCTATGGAGCATTGTGATCACAAGTGTTGGTAGCATTGTGATGACAGAGGTAATAGATCACAGTGATTTCAAGGACCATGGAGCATTGTGATGACAAGTGTATGGGGCAATGTGATCCCAAGTTTCATGGAGGATTGTGATGACAAGCGCATGGAGCATTGTGATGGCAAGTTCATGTAGGATTTCCTGACAAAGGCATGGAGCATGGTGATTACAGTGGTCATTGAGCATTGGGATAACAAGGGTATGGAGCATTGGGCTTAAAATATTCATGGAGTATTGTGATGACAGGTTTCATGGAGCATATTGATGAAAAGGGAAAGGAGCATTGTGATGACAAGATCCTGGAGCATTATGATGAGTAGACCAGGAGCCTGGTGATGACAAGTCTCATGGAGCATTCTGATGAAAAGGGGCATGGAGCATTGTGATTACAGGGCTCTTGGAGCATTGTGATGACAAAGGCATGGAGCATTGTGATGAGAAGTCCATGGAGCATTCTGATGACAATTGTCATGGAGTTTTGTGATGACAGGGGCATGGAGCATTGTGATTACAGGGTTCTTGGAGCCTTGTGATGAAAAGGGCATGGATCATTGTGATGAAAAAGGCATGGAGCCATGTCATGACTGGGTTCAAGGAGCATAGTGATGACAAGGGTTCAGGAGCGTTGTGATGACAACTGTATTGAGCATTGGATGACAAAGGTCAGGAGCATTGTGATGATAAAACCATGGATAATTGTGATGACGAGCGTCATAGGGCATTGTGATGACAAGTGTTATGGAACACTGTGATCACAAGGGTTTGGAGCATTGTGATGACAGAGGTCATGGAGCCTTTTGATTTCAAGAAGCGTGGAGCATTGTGATGACAAGGGCATGAAGCAATGGGATCCCAAGTTTTATGGAGGATTGGGATGACAATGGTAAGGGAAGATTGTGAAGACAAGCGCATGGAGCATTGTGATGACAAAGTCATGTAGCATTTTGCTGACAAAGGCATGGAGCATTGTGGGGAAAATATTCATGGAGTAATGTGATGACAGGTGTCATGGGGCATTGTGGTGATAAGGGAATGGAGCACTGTGATGACAAGGTTCTGGAGCATTGTTATGAGAAGACCATTGAGCCTTGTGATGACAAATCTCATGGAGCATTCTGATGATAATGGACATGGAACACTGTGATTACAAGGTTCTTGGAGTATTGTGATGACAAGGGCATGGAGCATTGTGATGAGAAGGCCATGGAGCTTTCTGATGACATGCATCATGGACTTTGTGATGACAAGGGCATGGAGCATTGTGATGAAAAAGACATGGAGCCTTGTCATGACAGGCTTCAAGGAGCATACTGATGTCAAGTGTCAGGGAGCATTGTGATGACAAGTGTATTGAGCATTGTGATGACAAAGGTCATGGAGCATTGTGATGAGAAGAACATGGATAATTGTGATGACGAGCGTCATTGGACGTTGTGATGACAAGTGTTATGGAACATTGTGATCACAAGCGTTTGGAGCATTCTGATGAGAGAGGTCATGGAGCATTTTGATTTCATTGTGATGACAATAGCAAGAAGCATTATGATGATGTTCATGGTGCATTGTGATGAAAGGGTCCATGGAGTATTGAGATGAAAAGGGGCATGGAGCATTGTGATTACAGGGGTCTTGGAGCATGGTGATGACATGGGCATGGAGCATTGTGATGAGAAGGCCATGGAGGATTCTGATGACATGCGTCATGGAGCTTTGTGATGACAAGGGCATGGAGAATTGTGATGACATGGGAATGGGGCATTGTGATAACAAGGGCCATTGAGAATTTTGATGACAAGGTCGTGAAGCACTGTGATGACAAGTGCATGGAGCATGCTATGACAAGGGTCATGGAGCATTGCGATGACAAGTGAATGGAGAATTGTGCTGACATATGCATGTAACATTATGATGTGAAGTGTCCTGGACCATTGTGATGACAAGGACGTTGAGAATTGTTATGACAATGGACATGGAGCATTGGGATGATCAGGGCATGGAGCTTTGTGATGGCAAGACCGTGGAGCATTGTGATGCGAAGACCTTGGATAATTGTGATGACGAGTGTCTTGGATTACTGTAATGACAAGGGGCATGGAGCATTGTGAGGACAGGGGTCATTTAGCATTGTGATGACAAGTGTCATGGAGCATTCTGATGACCATCTTGTGGAGTATTGTGATGACAATGGCATGGAGCATTGTGATGGAAAGGGCATGGAGCATTGTGAAGAGAAGTCCACAGATAATGGTGAAGAGGAGCGTCATGGGGCGGTGTGATGACAAGTGTCATGGAACATTGTGATCACAAGTGTTTGAAGCATTGTGATGCCAGAGGTCATGGTGCATTTTGATTTCATTGTGATGAAAATAGCATGAAGCATTATGATGATGGGGATGGTGCACTGTGATGCCAGGGGTCATGGAGGATTGTGATGACGGGGGTCTAGGAGCATCGTGATGACAAGAGCATGGAGCATTGTGCTGAGAGGGCCAAGGAGCATTCTGACGACATGTGTCATGGAGCTTTGTGATGACAAGGGCATGGGGCATTGTAATTGCAGGCGTCTTGGAGCATTGAGATGACAAGTGTCACGGAGCCTTGTGATGACAAGGCCTTGGAAGTTTGTGATGACCGAGGTCATGGATCATTGTTATGACAGGGGTAATGGAGCATTGTGATAACAAGGGCATAGAGCATTGGTCTGAGAAGTTTCATGGATTATTGTGATGAGAGTGTGCATGCAGCATTGTGATGACAAGGGCATGGAACATTGTGATACATGGGTCATGGAGGAATGTAATGAGAAGGGCATGGAGCATTGTGATGAGAAGGGCATGGAACATTGTGATGACAAGCGTCATGGAGCTTTGTGATGACAGGGGCATGGAGCAATGTGATGAGAGGGTTCATGGAGCAGTGTGATGACAGTGGCATGGAGCACTGTGGTGCCAAGGATCATGGAGATTTGTGATGACAAAGGTCATGAAGCATATTGAGGTCAAGGGCATGGTACATTGTGATGAGAAGGGCAGGGAGCATTATGATGACAAAGTCATGTAGCATTTTGATGACAAAGGCATGGAGCATCGTGATGACAAGTGTCATGGAGCACTGTGATGACAGGCGTCACGGTTCATTGTGATTACAGGTTTCATGGAGCATTGGGATGACAATGGTCATGGAGAATTTTGATGAGAAGTGTCCCGGATCATTGTTTTGTCAGGGGTCATGGAGGGTTGAGATGACAGTACTCATGCAGCATTGTGAGGACAGGGGTCATGGAGCATTGTGAAGATAAGGGGCATGGAGCTTTGTGATTACAGGGGTCTTGGAGCATTGTGAAGACAAAGGCATGGATCATTGTGATGAGAATGTCATGGAGTATTGTGAAGGCAGGTGTCAAGGAGCATTGTGATGACGTATGTCAGGGTCCATTGTGATGACAATGTCATGGAGCATTGTGACGACAAGGACATGGAGCATTGTGATGCCAAGGGCCATTGAGAATTTTGAAGACAATGTCGTGAAGCACTGTGATGACAAGCACATGGAGCTTGCTATGAAAAGGGTCATTGAGCATTGCGATGACAAGTGCATGGAGAATTGTGATGACACGATCATGTAACATTATGATGAGAAGTGTCATGGAACATAGTGATGACAGGGACGAGGAGAATTGTGATGACAATGCACATGGAGCATTGGGATGACCAGGACATGGAGCATTGTGCTGGCAAGACCGTGGAGCACTGCGATGAGAAGACCATGGATAATTGTGATGACGAGTGTCTTGGAGCACTGTAATGACAAGGGACATGTAACATTGTGATGACAAGTGTAATGGAGCATTCTGATCACCATCTTGTGGAGTATTGTGATGACAATGGCATGGAGCATTGTGATGAAAACGGCATGGAGCATTGTGATGAAAACGGCATGGAGCCTTTTCATGACAGGTTTCAATGAGCATTCTGACGACAAGTGTCAGGGAGCATTGTGATGACAAGTTTATTGAGCATTGTGATGACAAAGGTCATGAAGCATTGTGGTGACAATGGCATGGAGCATTGTGATGAAAAGTGCTATGGAGCATTGTGATCACAAGTGCTGGTAGCATTGTGATGACAGAGGTCATGGAGCACAGTGATTTCAAGGACCATGGAGCATTGTGATGACAAGTGTATGGGGCAATGTGATCCCAAGTTTCATGGAGGATTGTGATGACAAGCGCATGGAGCATTGTGATGGCAAGTTCATGTAGGATTTCCTGACAAAGGCATGGAGCATGGTGATTACAGTGGTCATTGAGCATTGGGATAACAAGGGTATGGAGCATTGGGCTTAAAATATTCATGGAGTATTGTGATGACAGGTTTAATGGAGCATATTGATGAAAAGGGAAAGGAGCATTGTGATGACAAGATCCTGGAGCATTATGATGAGTAGACCAGGAGCCTGGTGATGACAAGTGTCATGGAGCATTCTGATGAAAAGGGGCATGGAGCATTGTGATTACAGGGCTCTTGGAGCATTGTGATGACAAGGGCATGGAGCATTGTGATGAGAAGTCCATGGAGCATTCTGATGACATGTGTCATGGAGTTTTGTGATGACAGGGGCATGGAGCATTGTGATTACAGGGTTCTTGGAGCCTTGTGATGAAAAGGGCATGGATCATTGTGATGAAAAAGGCATGGAGCCATGTCATGACTGGGTTCAAGGAGCATAGTGATGACAAGGGTTCAGGAGCGTTGTGATGACAACTGTATTGAGCATTGGATGACAAAGGTCAGGAGCATTGTGATGATAAAACCATGGATAATTGTGATGACGAGCATCATAGGGCATTGTGATGACAAGTGTTATGGAACCCTGTGATCACAAGGGTTTGGAGCATTGTGATGACAGAGGTCATGGAGCCTTTTGATTTCAAGAAGCGTGGAGCATTGTGATGACAAGGGCATGAAGCAATGGGATCCCAAGTTTTATGGAGGATTGGGATGACAATGGTAAGGGAAGATTGTGAAGACAAGCGCATGGAGCATTGTGATGACAAAGTCATGTAGCATTTTGCTGACAAAGGCATGGAGCATTGTGGGGAAAATATTCATGGAGTAATGTGATGACAGGTGTCATGGGGCATTGTGGTGATAAGGGAATGGAGCACTGTGATGACAAGGTTCTGGAGCATTGTTATGAGAAGACCATTGAGCCTTGTGATGACAAATCTCATGGAGCATTCTGATGATAATGGACATGGAACACTGTGATTACAAGGTTCTTGGAGTATTGTGATGACAAGGGCATGGAGCATTGTGATGAGAAGGCCATGGAGCTTTCTGATGACATGCATCATGGACTTTGTGATGACATGGCATGGAGCATTGTGATGAAAAAGACATGGAGCCTTGTCATGACAGGCTTCAAGGAGCATACTGATGTCAAGTGTCAGGGAGCATTGTGATGACAAGTGTATTGAGCATTGTGATGACAAAGGTCATGGAGCATTGTGATGAGAAGACCATGGATAATTGTGATGACGAGCGTCATTGGGCGTTGTGATGACAAGTGTTATGGAACATTGTGATCACAAGCGTTTGGAGCATTCTGATGAGAGAGGTCATGGAGCATTTTGATTTCATTGTGATGACAATAGCAAGAAGCATTATGATGATGTTCATGGTGCATTGTGATGAAAGGGTCCATGGAGTATTGAGATGAAAAGGGGCATGGAGCATTGTGATTACAGGGGTCTTGGAGCATGGTGATGACATGGGCATGGAGCATTGTGATGAGAAGGCCATGGAGGATTCTGATGACATGCGTCATGGAGCTTTGTGATGACAAGGGCATGGAGAATTGTGATGACATGGGAATGGGGCATTGTGATAACAAGGGCCATTGAGAATTTTGATGACAAGGTCGTGAAGCACTGTGATGACAAGTGCATGGAGCATGCTATGACAAGGGTCATGGAGCATTGCGATGACAAGTGAATGGAGAATTGTGCTGACATATGCATGTAACATTATGATGTGAAGTGTCCTGGACCATTGTGATGACAAGGACGTTGAGAATTGTTATGACAATGGACATGGAGCATTGGGATGATCAGGGCATGGAGCTTTGTGATGGCAAGACCGTGGAGCATTGTGATGCGAAGACCTTGGATAATTGTGATGACGAGTGTCTTGGATTACTGTAATGACAAGGGGCATGGAGCATTGTGAGGACAGGGGTCATTTAGCATTGTGATGACAAGTGTCATGGAGCATTCTGATGACCATCTTGTGGAGTATTGTGATGACATTGGCATGGAGCATTGTGATGGAAAGGGCATGGAGCATTGTGAAGAGAAGTCCACAGATAATGGTGAAGAGGAGCGTCATGGGGCGGTGTGATGACAAGTGTCATGGAACATTGTGATCACAAGTGTTTGAAGCATTGTGATGCTAGAGGTCATGGTGCATTTTGATTTCATTGTGATGAAAATAGCATGAAGCATTATGATGATGGGGATGGTGCACTGTGATGCCAGGGGTCATGGAGGATTGTGATGACGGGGGTCTAGGAGCATCGTGATGACAAGAGCATGGAGCATTGTGCTGAGAGGGCCAAGGAGCATTCTGACGACATGTGTCATGGAGCTTTGTGATGACAAGGGCATGGGGCATTGTAATTGCAGGCGTCTTGGAGCATTGAGATGACAAGTGTCACGGAGCCTTGTGATGACAAGGCCTTGGAAGTTTGTGATGACCGAGGTCATGGATCATTGTTATGACAGGGGTAATGGAGCATTGTGATAACAAGGGCATAGAGCATTGGTCTGAGAAGTTTCATGGATTATTGTGATGAGAGTGTGCATGCAGCATTGTGATGACAAGGGCATGGAACATTGTGATACATGGGTCATGGAGGAATGTAATGAGAAGGGCATGGAGCATTGTGATGAGAAGGGCATGGAACATTGTGATGACAAGCGTCATGGCGCTTTGTGATGACAGGGGCATGGAGCAATGTGATGAGAGGGTCATGGAGCAGTGTGATGACAGTGGCATGGAGCACTGTGGTGCCAAGGATCATGGAGATTTGTGATGACAAAGGTCATGAAGCATATTGAGGTCAAGGGCATGGTACATTGTGGTGAGAAGGGCAGGGAGCATTATGATGACAAAGTCATGTAGCATTTTGATGACAAAGGCATGGAGCATCGTGATGACAAGTGTCATGGAGCACTGTGATGAAAGGCGTCACGGTTCATTGTGATTACAGGTTTCATGGAGCATTGGGATGACAATGGTCATGGAGAATTTTGATGAGAAGCTTCCCGGATCATTGTTTTGTCAGGGGTCATGGAGGGTTGAGATGACAGTACTCATGCAGCATTGTGAGGACAGGGGTCATGGAGCATTGTGAAGATAAGGGGCATGGAGCTTTGTGATTACAGGGGTCTTGGAGCATTGTGAAGACAAGGGCATGGATCATTGTGATGAGAATGTCATGGAGTATTGTGAAGGCAGGTGTCAAGGAGCATTGTGATGACGTATGTGAGGGTCCATTGTGATGACAATGGCATGGAGCATTGTGATGACAAGGACATGGAGCATTGTGATGCCAAGGGCCATTGAGAATTTTGAAGACAATGTCGTGAAGCACTGTGATGACAAGCGCATGGAGCTTGCTATGAAAAGGGTCATTGAGCATTGCGATGACAAGTGCATGGAGAATTGTGATGACACGATCATGTAACATTATGATGAGAAGTGTCATGGAACATAGTGATGACAGGGACGAGGAGAATTGTGATGACAATGCACATGGAGCATTGGGATGACCAGGACATGGAGCATTGTGCTGGCAAGACCGTGGAGCACTGCGATGAGAAGACCATGGGTAATTGTGATGACGAGTGTCTTGGAGCACTGTAATGACAAGGGGCATGTAACATTGTGATGACAAGTGTAATGGAGCATTCTGATCACCATCTTGTGGAGTATTGTGATGACAATGGCATGGAGCATTGTGATGAAAAGGGCATGGAGCATTGTGATGAAAACGGCATGGAGCCTTTTCATGACAGGTTTCAATGAGCATTCTGACGACAAGTGTCAGGGAGCATTGTGATGACAAGTTTATTGAGCATTGTGATGACAAAAGTCATGAAGCATTGTGGTGACAATGGCATGGAACATTGTGATGCAAAGTGCTATGGAGCATTGTGATCACAAGTGTTGGTAGCATTGTGATGACAGAGGTAATAGATCACAGTGATTTCAAGGACCATGGAGCATTGTGATGACAAGTGTATGGGGCAATGTGATCCCAAGTTTCATGGAGGATTGTGATGACAAGCGCATGGAGCATTGTGATGGCAAGTTCATGTAGGATTTCCTGACAAAGGCATGGAGCATGGTGATTACAGTGGTCATTGAGCATTGGGATAACAAGGGTATGGAGCATTGGGCTTAAAATATTCATGGAGTATTGTGATGACAGGTTTAATGGAGCATATTGATGAAAAGGGAAAGGAGCATTGTGATGACAAGATCCTGGAGCATTATGATGAGTAGACCAGGAGCCTGGTGATGACAAGTCTCATGGAGCATTCTGATGAAAAGGGGCATGGAGCATTGTGATTACAGGGCTCTTGGAGCATTGTGATGACAAAGGCATGGAGCATTGTGATGAGAAGTCCATGGAGCATTCTGATGACATGTGTCATGGAGTTTTGTGATGACAGGGGCATGGAGCATTGTGATTACAGGGTTCTTGGAGCCTTGTGATGAAAAGGGCATGGATCATTGTGATGAAAAAGGCATGGAGCCATGTCATGACTGGGTTCAAGGAGCATAGTGATGACAAGGGTTCAGGAGCGTTGTGATGACAACTGTATTGAGCATTGGATGACAACGGTCAGGAGCATTGTGATGATAAAACCATGGATAATTGTGATGACGAGCGTCATAGGGCATTGTGATGACAAGTGTTATGGAACACTGTGATCACAAGGGTTTGGAGCATTGTGATGACAGAGGTCATGGAGCCTTTTGATTTCAAGAAGCGTGGAGCACTGTGATGACAAGGGCATGAAGCAATGGGATCCCAATTTTTATGGAGGATTGGGATGACAATGGTAAGGGAAGATTGTGAAGACAAGCGCATGGAGCATTGTGATGACAAAGTCATGTAGCATTTTGCTGACAAAGGCATGGAGCATTGTGGGCAAAATATTCATGGAGTAATGTGATGACAGGTGTCATGGGGCATTGTGGTGATAAGGGAATGGAGCACTGTGATGACAAGGTTCTGGAGCATTGTTATGAGAAGACCATTGAGCCTTGTGATGACAAATCTCATGGAGCATTCTGATGATAATGGACATGGAACACTGTGATTACAAGGTTCTTGGAGTATTGTGATGACAAGGGCATGGAGCATTGTGATGAGAAGGCCATGGAGCTTTCTGATGACATGCATCATGGACTTTGTGATGACAAGGGCATGGAGCATTGTGATGAAAAAGACATGGAGCCTTGTCATGACAGGTTTCAAGGAGCATACTGATGTCAAGTGTCAGGGAGCATTCTGATGACAAGTGTATTGAGCATTGTGATGACAAAGGTCATGGAGCATTGTGATGAGAAGAACATGGAAAATTGTGATGACGAGCGTCATTGGACGTTGTGATGACAAGTGTTATGGAACATTGTGATCACAAGCGTTTGGAGCATTCTGATGAGAGAGGTCATGGAGCATTTTGATTTCATTGTGATGACAATAGCAAGAAGCATTATGATGATGTTCATGGTGCATTGTGATGAAAGGGTCCATGGAGTATTGAGATGAAAAGGGGCATGGAGCATTGTGATTACAGGGGTCTTGGAGCATGGTGATGACATGGGCATGGAGCATTGTGATGAGAAGGCCATGGAGGATTCTGATGACATGCGTCATGGAGCTTTGTGATGACAAGGGCATGGAGAATTGTGATGACATGGGAATGGGGCATTGTGATAACAAGGGCCATTGAGAATTTTGATGACAAGGTCGTGAAGCACTGTGATGACAAGTGCATGGAGCATGCTATGACAAGGGTCATGGAGCATTGCGATGACAAGTGAATGGAGAATTGTGCTGACATATGCATGTAACATTATGATGTGAAGTGTCCTGGACCATTGTGATGACAAGGACGTTGAGAATTGTTATGACAATGGACATGGAGCATTGGGATGATCAGGGCATGGAGCTTTGTGATGGCAAGACCGTGGAGCATTGTGATGCGAAGACCTTGGATAATTGTGATGACGAGTGTCTTGGATTACTGTAATGACAAGGGGCATGGAGCATTGTGAGGACAGGGGTCATTTAGCATTGTGATGACAAGTGTCATGGAGCATTCTGATGACCATCTTGTGGAGTATTGTGATGACATTGGCATGGAGCATTGTGATGGAAAGGGCATGGAGCATTGTGAAGAGAAGTCCACAGATAATGGTGAAGAGGAGCGTCATGGGGCGGTGTGATGACAAGTGTCATGGAACATTGTGATCAAAAGTGTTTGAAGCATTGTGATGCCAGAGGTCATGGTGCATTTTGATTTCATTGTGATGAAAATAGCATGAAGCATTATGATGATGGGGATGGTGCACTGTGATGCCAGGGGTCATGGAGGATTGTGATGACGGGGGTCTAGGAGCATCGTGATGACAAGAGCATGGAGCATTGTGCTGAGAGGGCCAAGGAGCATTCTGACGACATGTGTCATGGAGCTTTGTGATGACAAGGGCATGGGGCATTGTAATTGCAGGCGTCTTGGAGCATTGAGATGACAAGTGTCACGGAGCCTTGTGATGACAAGGCCTTGGAAGTTTGTGATGACCGAGGTTATGGAGCATTGTTATGACAGGGGTAATGGAGCATTGTGATAACAAGGGCATAGAGCATTGGTATGAGAAGTTTCATGGATTATTGTGATGAGAGTGTGCATGCAGCATTGTGATGACAAGGGCATGGAACATTGTGATACATGGGTCATGGAGGAATGTAATGACAAGGGCATGGAGCATTGTGATGAGAAGGGCATGGAACATTGTGATGACAAGCGTCATGGAGCTTTGTGATGACAGGGGCATGGAGCAATGTGATGAGAGGGTTCATGGAGCAGTGTGATGACAGTGGCATGGAGCACTGTGGTGCCAAGGATCATGGAGATTTGTGATGACAAAGGTCATGAAGCATATTGAGGTCAAGGGCATGGTACATTGTGATGAAAAGGGCAGGGAGCATTATGGTGACAAAGTCATGTAGCATTTTGATGACAAAGGCATGGAGCATCGTGATGACAAGTGTCATGGAGCACTGTCATGACAGGCGTCACGGTTCATTGTGATTACAGGTTTCATGGAGCATTGGGATGACAATGGTCATGGAGAATTTTGATGAGAAGCGTCCCGGATCATTGTTTTGTCAGGGGTCATGGAGGGTTGAGATGACAGTACTCATGCAGCATTGTGAGGACAGGGGTCATGGAGCATTGTGAAGATAAGGGGCATGGAGCTTTGTGATTACAGGGGTCTTGGAGCATTGTGAAGACAAGGGCATGGATCATTGTGATGAGAATGTCATGGAGTATTGTGAAGGCAGGTGTCAAGGAGCATTGTGATGACGTATGTCAGGGTCCATTGTGATGACAATGGCATGGAGCATTGTGATGACAAGGACATGGAGCATTGTGATGCCAAGGGCCATTGAGAATTTTGAAGACAATGTCGTGAAGCACTGTGATGACAAGTGCATGGAGCTTGCTATGAAAAGGGTCATTGAGCATTGCGATGACAAGTGCATGGAGAATTGTGATGACACGATCATGTAACATTATGATGAGAAGTGTCATGGAACATAGTGATGACAGGGACGAGGAGAATTGTGATGACAATGCACATGGAGCATTGGGATGACCAGGACATGGAGCATTGTGCTGGCAAGACCGTGGAGCACTGCGATGAGAAGACCATGGATAATTGTGATGACGAGTGTCTTGGAGCACTGTAATGACAAGGGGCATGTAACATTGTGATGACAAGTGTAATGGAGCATTCTGATCACCATCTTGTGGAGTATTGTGATGACAATGGCATGGAGCATTGTGATGAAAAGGGCATGGAGCATTGTGATGAAAACGGCATGGAGCCTTTTCATGACAGGTTTCAATGAGCATTCTGACGACAAGTGTCAGGGAGCATTGTGATGACAAGTTTATTGAGCATTGTGATGACAAAGGTCATGAAGCATTGTGGTGACAATGGCATGGAGCATTGTGATGCAAAGTGCTATGGAGCATTGTGATCACAAGTGTTGGTAGCATTGTGATGACAGAGGTAATGGAGCACAGTGATTTCAAGGACCATGGAGCATTGTGATGACAAGTGTATGGGGCAATGTGATCCCAAGTTTCATGGAGGATTGTGATGACAAGCGCATGGAGCATTGTGATGGCAAGTTCATGTAGGATTTCCTGACAAAGGCATGGAGCATGGTGATTACAGTGGTCATTGAGCATTGGGATAACAAGGGTATGGAGCATTGGGCTTAAAATATTCATGGAGTATTGTGATGACAGGTTTAATGGAGCATATTGATGAAAAGGGAAAGGAGCATTGTGATGACAAGATCCTGGAGCATTATGATGAGTAGACCAGGAGCCTGGTGATGACAAGTCTCATGGAGCATTCTGATGAAAAGGGGCATGGAGCATTGTGATTACAGGGCTCTTGGAGCATTGTGATGACAAAGGCATGGAGCATTGTGATGAGAAGTCCATGGAGCATTCTGATGACATGTGTCATGGAGTTTTGTGATGACAGGGGCATGGAGCATTGTGATTACAGGGTTCTTGGAGCCTTGTGATGAAAAGGGCATGGATCATTGTGATGAAAAAGGCATGGAGCCATGTCATGACTGGGTTCAAGGAGCATAGTGATGACAAGGGTTCAGGAGCGTTGTGATGACAACTGTATTGAGCATTGGATGACAAAGGTCAGGAGCATTGTGATGATAAAACCATGGATAATTGTGATGACGAGCGTCATAGGGCATTGTGATGACAAGTGTTATGGAACACTGTGATCACAAGGGTTTGGAGCATTGTGATGACAGAGGTCATGGAGCCTTTTGATTTCAAGAAGCGTGGAGCATTGTGATGACAAGGGCATGAAGCAATGGGATCCCAAGTTTTATGGAGGATTGGGATGACAATGGTAAGGGAAGATTGTGAAGACAAGCGCATGGAGCATTGTGATGACAAAGTCATGTAGCATTTTGCTGACAAAGGCATGGAGCATTGTGGGGAAAATATTCATGGAGTAATGTGATGACAGGTGTCATGGGGCATTGTGGTGATAAGGGAATGGAGCACTGTGATGACAAGGTTCTGGAGCATTGTTATGAGAAGACCATTGAGCCTTGTGATGACAAATCTCATGGAGCATTCTGATGATAATGGACATGGAACACTGTGATTACAAGGTTCTTGGAGTATTGTGATGACAAGGGCATGGAGCATTGTGATGAGAAGGCCATGGAGCTTTCTGATGACATGCATCATGGACTTTGTGATGACAAGGGCATGGAGCATTGTGATGAAAAAGACATGGAGCCTTGTCATGACAGGCTTCAAGGAGCATACTGATGTCAAGTGTCAGGGAGCATTGTGATGACAAGTGTATTGAGCATTGTGATGACAAAGGTCATGGAGCATTGTGATGAGAAGACCATGGATAATTGTGATGACGAGCGTCATTGGGCGTTGTGATGACAAGTGTTATGGAACATTGTGATCACAAGCGTTTGGAGCATTCTGATGAGAGAGGTCATGGAGCATTTTGATTTCATTGTGATGACAATAGCAAGAAGCATTATGATGATGTTCATGGTGCATTGTGATGAAAGGGTCCATGGAGTATTGAGATGAAAAGGGGCATGGAGCATTGTGATGACAGGGGTCTTGGAGCATGGTGATGACATGGGCATGGAGCATTGTGATGAGAAGGCCATGGAGGATTCTGATGACATGCGTCATGGAGCTTTGTGATGACAAGGGCATGGAGAATTGTGATGACATGGGAATGGGGCATTGTGATAACAAGGGCCATTGAGAATTTTGATGACAAGGTCGTGAAGCACTGTGATGACAAGTGCATGGAGCATGCTATGACAAGGGTCATGGAGCATTGCGATGACAAGTGAATGGAGAATTGTGCTGACATATGCATGTAACATTATGATGTGAAGTGTCCTGGACCATTGTGATGACAAGGACGTTGAGAATTGTTATGACAATGGACATGGAGCATTGGGATGATCAGGGCATGGAGCTTTGTGATGGCAAGACCGTGGAGCATTGTGATGCGAAGACCTTGGATAATTGTGATGACGAGTGTCTTGGATTACTGTAATGACAAGGGGCATGGAGCATTGTGAGGACAGGGGTCATTTAGCATTGTGATGACAAGTGTCATGGAGCATTCTGATGACCATCTTGTGGAGTATTGTGATGACATTGGCATGGAGCATTGTGATGGAAAGGGCATGGAGCATTGTGAAGAGAAGTCCACAGATAATGGTGAAGAGGAGCGTCATGGGGCGGTGTGATGACAAGTGTCATGGAACATTGTGATCACAAGTGTTTGAAGCATTGTGATGCTAGAGGTCATGGTGCATTTTGATTTCATTGTGATGAAAATAGCATGAAGCATTATGATGATGGGGATGGTGCACTGTGATGCCAGGGGTCATGGAGGATTGTGATGACGGGGGTCTAGGAGCATCGTGATGACAAGAGCATGGAGCATTGTGCTGAGAGGGCCAAGGAGCATTCTGACGACATGTGTCATGGAGCTTTGTGATGACAAGGGCATGGGGCATTGTAATTGCAGGCGTCTTGGAGCATTGAGATGACAAGTGTCACGGAGCCTTGTGATGACAAGGCCTTGGAAGTTTGTGATGACCGAGGTCATGGATCATTGTTATGACAGGGGTAATGGAGCATTGTGATAACAAGGGCATAGAGCATTGGTCTGAGAAGTTTCATGGATTATTGTGATGAGAGTGTGCATGCAGCATTGTGATGACAAGGGCATGGAACATTGTGATACATGGGTCATGGAGGAATGTAATGACAAGGGCATGGAGCATTGTGATGAGAAGGGCATGGAACATTGTGATGACAAGCGTCATGGCGCTTTGTGATGACAGGGGCATGGAGCAATGTGATGAGAGGGTCATGGAGCAGTGTGATGACAGTGGCATGGAGCACTGTGGTGCCAAGGATCATGGAGATTTGTGATGACAAAGGTCATGAAGCATATTGAGGTCAAGGGCATGGTACATTGTGATGAGAAGGGCAGGGAGCATTATGATGACAAAGTCATGTAGCATTTTGATGACAAAGGCATGGAGCATCGTGATGACAAGTGTCATGGAGCACTGTGATGAAAGGCGTCACGGTTCATTGTGATTACAGGTTTCATGGAGCATTGGGATGACAATGGTCATGGAGAATTTTGATGAGAAGCTTCCCGGATCATTGTTTTGTCAGGGGTCATGGAGGGTTGAGATGACAGTACTCATGCAGCATTGTGAGGACAGGGGTCATGGAGCATTGTGAAGATAGGGGGCATGGAGCTTTGTGATTACAGGGGTCTTGGAGCATTGTGAAGACAAGGGCATGGATCATTGTGATGAGAATGTCATGGAGTATTGTGAAGGCAGGTGTCAAGGAGCATTGTGATGACGTATGTCAGGGTCCATTGTGATGACAATGGCATGGAGCATTGTGATGACAAGGACATGGAGCATTGTGATGCCAAGGGCCATTGAGAATTTTGAAGACAATGTCGTGAAGCACTGTGATGACAAGCGCATGGAGCTTGCTATGAAAAGGGTCATTGAGCATTGCGATGACAAGTGCATGGAGAATTGTGATGACACGATCATGTAACATTATGATGAGAAGTGTCATGGAACATAGTGATGACAGGGACGAGGAGAATTGTGATGACAATGCACATGGAGCATTGGGATGACCAGGACATGGAGCATTGTGCTGGCAAGACCGTGGAGCACTGCGATGAGAAGACCATGGGTAATTGTGATGACGAGTGTCTTGGAGCACTGTAATGACAAGGGGCATGTAACATTGTGATGACAAGTGTAATGGAGCATTCTGATCACCATCTTGTGGAGTATTGTGATGACAATGGCATGGAGCATTGTGATGAAAAGGGCATGGAGCATTGTGATGAAAACGGCATGGAGCCTTTTCATGACAGGTTTCAATGAGCATTCTGACGACAAGTGGCAGGGAGCATTGTGATGACAAGTTTATTGAGCATTGTGATGACAAAGGTCATGAAGCCTTTTGGTGACAATGGCATGGAACATTGTGATGCAAAGTGCTATGGACCATTGTGATCACAAGTGCTGGTAGCATTGTGATGACAGAGGTCATGGAGCACAGTGATTTCAAGGACCATGGAGCATTGTGATGACAAGTGTATGGGGCAATGTGATCCCAAGTTTCATGGAGGATTGTGATGACAAGCGCATGGAGCATTGTGATGGCAAGTTCATGTAGGATTTCCTGACAAAGGCATGGAGCATGGTGATTACAGTGGTCATTGAGCATTGGGATAACAAGGGTATGGAGCATTGGGCTTAAAATATTCATGGAGTATTGTGATGACAGGTTTCATGGAGCATATTGATGAAAAGGGAAAGGAGCATTGTGATGACAAGATCCTGGAGCATTATGATGAGTAGACCAGGAGCCTGGTGATGACAAGTCTCATGGAGCATTCTGATGAAAAGGGGCATGGAGCATTGTGATTACAGGGCTCTTGGAGCATTGTGATGACAAAGGCATGGAGCATTGTGATGAGAAGTCCATGGAGCATTCTGATGACATGTGTCATGGAGTTTTGTGATGACAGGGGCATGGAGCATTGTGATTACAGGGTTCTTGGAGCCTTGTGATGAAAAGGGCATGGATCATTGTGATGAAAAAGGCATGGAGCCATGTCATGATTGGGTTCAAGGAGCATAGTGATGACAAGGGTGCAGGAGCGTTGTGATGACAACTGTATTGAGCATTCGATGACAAAGGTCAGGAGCATTGTGATGATAAAACCATGGATAATTGTGATGACGAGCGTCATAGGGCATTGTGATGACAAGTGTTATGGAACACTGTGATCACAAGGGTTTGGAGCATTGTGATGACAGAGGTCATGGAGCCTTTTGATTTCAAGAAGCGTGGAGCATTGTGATGACAAGGGCATGAAGCAATGGGATCCCAAGTTTTATGGAGGATTGGGATGACAATGGTAAGGGAAGATTGTGAAGACAAGCGCATGGAGCATTGTGATGACAAAGTCATGTAGCATTTTGCTGACAAAGGCATGGAGCATTGTGGGGAAAATATTCATGGAGTAATGTGATGACAGGTGTCATGGGGCATTGTGGTGATAAGGGAATGGAGCACTGTGATGACAAGGTTCTGGAGCATTGTTATGAGAAGACCATTGAGCCTTGTGATGACAAATCTCATGGAGCATTCTGATGATAATGGACATGGAACACTGTGATTACAAGGTTCTTGGAGTATTGTGATGACAAGGGCATGGAACATTGTGATGAGAAGGCCATGGAGCTTTCTGATGACATGCATCATGGACTTTGTGATGACAAGGGCATGGAGCATTGTGATGAAAAATACATGGAGCCTTGTCATGACAGGCTTCAAGGAGCATACTGATGTCAAGTGTCAGGGAGCATTGTGATGACAAGTGTATTGAGCATTGTGATGGCAAAGGTCATGGAGCATTGTGATGAGAAGACCATGGATAATTGTGATGACGAGCGTCATTGGGCGTTGTGATGACAAGTGTTATGGAACATTGTGATCACAAGCGTTTGGAGCATTCTGATGAGAGAGGTCATGGAGCATTTTGATTTCATTGTAATGACAATAGCATGAAGCATTATGATGATGGGGATGGTGCACTGTGATGCCAGGGGTCATGGAGGATTGTGATGACGGGGGTCTAGGAGCATCGTGATGACAAGAGCATGGAGCATTGTGCTGAGAGGGCCAAGGAGCATTCTGACGACATGTGTCATGGAGCTTTGTGATGACAAGGGCATGGGGCATTGTAATTGTAGGCATCTTGGAGCATTGAGATGACAAGTGTCACGGAGCCTTGTGATGACAAGGCCTTGGAAGTTTGTGATGACCGAGGTCATGTATCATTGTTATGACAGGAGTAATGGAGCATTGTGATAACAAGGGCATAGAGCATTGGTCTGAGAAGTTTCATGGATTATTGTGATGAGAGTGTGCATGCAGCATTGTGATGACAAGGGCATGGAACATTGTGATACATGGGTCATGGAGGAATGTAATGACAAGGGCATGGAGCATTGTGATGAGAAGGGCATGGAACATTGTGATGACAAGCGTCATGGAGCTTTGTGATGACAGGGGCATGGAGCAATGTGATGAGAGGGTTCATGGAGCAGTGTGATGACAGTGGCATGGAGCACTGTGGTGCCAAGGATCATGGAGATTTGTGATGACAAAGGTCATGAAGCATATTGAGGTCAAGGGCATGGTACATTGTGATGAGAAGGGCAGGGAGCATTATGATGACAAAGTCATGTAGCATTTTGATGACAAAGGCATGGAGCATCGTGATGACAAGTGTCATGGAGCACTGTGATGACAGGCGTCACGGTTCATTGTGATTACAGGTTTCATGGAGCATTGGGATGACAATGGTCATGGAGAATTTTGATGAGAAGCGTCCCGGATCATTGTTTTGTCAGGGGTCATGGAGGGTTGAGATGACAGTACTCATGCAGCATTGTGAGGACAGGGGTCATGGAGCATTGTGAAGATAAGGGGCATGGAGCTTTGTGATTACAGGGGTCTTGGAGCATTGTGAAGACAAGGGCATGGATCATTGTGATGAGAATGTCATGGAGTATTGTGAAGGCAGGTGTCAAGGAGCATTGTGATGACGTATGTCAGGGTCCATTGTGATGACAATGGCATGGAGCATTGTGATGACAAGGACATGGAGCATTGTGATGCCAAGGGCCATTGAGAATTTTGAAGACAATGTCGTGAAGCACTGTGATGACAAGCGCATGGAGCTTGCTATGAAAATGGTCATTGAGCATTGCGATGACAAGTGCATGGAGAATTGTGATGACACGATCATGTAACATTATGATGAGAAGTGTCATGGAACATAGTGATGACAGGGACGAGGAGAATTGTGATGAAAATGCACATGGAGCATTGGGATGACCAGGACATGGAGCATTGTGCTGGCAAGACTGTGGAGCATTGCGATGAGAAGACCATGGATAATTGTGATGACGAGTGTCTTGGAGCACTGTAATGACAAGGGGCATGTAGCATTGTGATGACAAGTGTAATGGAGCATTCTGATCACCATCTTGTGGAGTATTGTGATGACAATGGCATGGAGCATTGTGATGAAAAGGGCATGGAGCATTGTGATGAAAACGGCATGGAGCCTTTTCATGACAGGTTTCAATGAGCATTCTGACGACAAGTGTCAGGGAGCATTGTGATGACAAAATTCATGAAGCATTGTGATGACAATGGCATGGAGCATTGTGATGCAAAGTGCTATGGAGCATTGTGATCACAAGTGTTGGTAGCATTGTGATGACAGAGGTCATGGAGCACAGTGATTTCAAGGACCATGGAGCATTGTGATGACAAGTGTATGGGGCAATGTGATCCCAAGTTTCATGGAGGATTGTGATGACAAGCGCATGGAGCATTGTGATGGCAAGTTCATATAGGATTTCCTGACAAAGGCATGGAGCATGGTGATTACAGTGGTCATTGAGCATTGGGATAACAAGGGTATGGAGCATTGGGCTTAAAATATTCATGGAGTATTGTGATGACAGGTTTCATGGAGCATATTGATGAAAAGGGAAAGGAGCATTGTGATGACAAGATCCTGGAGCATTATGATGAGTAGACCAGGAGCCTGGTGATGACAAGTCTCATGGAGCATTCTGATGAAAAGGGGCATGGAGCATTGTGATTACAGGGCTCTTGGAGCATTGTGATGACAAAGGCATGGAGCATTGTGATGAGAAGTCCATGGAGCATTCTGATGACATGTGTCATGGAGTTTTGTGATGACAGGGGCATGGAGCATTGTGATTACAGGGTTCTTGGAGCCTTGTGATGAAAAGGGCATGGATCATTGTGATGAAAAAGGCATGGAGCCATGTCATGACTGGGTTCAAGGAGCATAGTGATGACAAGGGTTCAGGAGCGTTGTGATGACAACTGTATTGAGCATTGGATGACAAAGGTCAGGAGCATTGTGATGATAAAACCATGGATAATTGTGATGACGAGCGTCATAGGGCATTGTGATGACAAGTGTTATGGAACACTGTGATCACAAGGGTTTGGAGCATTGTGATGACAGAGGTCATGGAGCCTTTTGATTTCAAGAAGCGTGGAGCATTGTGATGACAAGGGCATGAAGCAATGGGATCCCAAGTTTTATGGAGGATTGGGATGACAATGGTAAGGGAAGATTGTGAAGACAAGCGCATGGAGCATTGTGATGACAAAGTCATGTAGCATTTTGCTGACAAAGGCATGGAGCATTGTGGGGAAAATATTCATGGAGTAATGTGATGACAGGTGTCATGGGGCATTGTGGTGATAAGGGAATGGAGCACTGTGATGACAAGGTTCTGGAGCATTGATATGAGAAGACCATTGAGCCTTGTGATGACAAATCTCATGGAGCATTCTGATGATAATGGACATGGAACACTGTGATTACAAGGTTCTTGGAGTATTGTGATGACAAGGGCATGGAACATTGTGATGAGAAGGCCATGGAGCTTTCTGATGACATGCATCATGGACTTTGTGATGACAAGGGCATGGAGCATTGTGATGAAAAATACATGGAGCCTTGTCATGACAGGCTTCAAGGAGCATACTGATGTCAAGTGTCAGGGAGCATTGTGATGACAAGTGTATTGAGCATTGTGATGACAAAGGTCATGGAGCATTGTGATGAGAAGACCATGGATAATTGTGATGACGAGCGTCATTGGGCGTTGTGATGACAAGTGTTATGGAACATTGTGATCACAAGCGTTTGGAGCATTCTGATGAGAGAGGTCATGGAGCATTTTGATTTCATTGTAATGACAATAGCATGAAGCATTATGATGATGGGGATGGTGCACTGTGATGCCAGGGGTCATGGAGGATTGTGATGACGGGGGTCTAGGAGCATCGTGATGACAAGAGCATGGAGCATTGTGCTGAGAGGGCCAAGGAGCATTCTGACGACATGTGTCATGGAGCTTTGTGATGACAAGGGCATGGGGCATTGTAATTGCAGGCATCTTGGAGCATTGAGATGACAAGTGTCACGGAGCCTTGTGATGACAAGGCCTTGGAAGTTTGTGATGACCGAGGTCATGGATCATTGTTATGACAGGAGTAATGGAGCATTGTGATAACAAGGGCATAGAGCATTGGTCTGAGAAGTTTCATGGATTATTGTGATGAGAGTGTGCATGCAGCATTGTGATGACAAGGGCATGGAACATTGTGATACATGGGTCATGGAGGAATGTAATGACAAGGGCATGGAGCATTGTGATGAGAAGGGCATGGAACATTGTGATGACAAGCGTCATGGAGCTTTGTGATGACAGGGGCATGGAGCAATGTGATGAGAGGGTTCATGGAGCAGTGTGATGACAGTGGCATGGAGCACTGTGGTGCCAAGGATCATGGAGATTTGTGATGACAAAGGTCATGAAGCATATTGAGGTCAAGGGCATGGTACATTGTGATGAGAAGGGCAGGGAGCATTATGATGACAAAGTCATGTAGCATTTTGATGACAAAGGCATGGAGCATCGTGATGACAAGTGTCATGGAGCACTGTGATGAAAGGCGTCACGGTTCATTGTGATTACAGGTTTCATGGAGCATTGGGATGACAATGGTCATGGAGAATTTTGATGAGAAGCGTCCCGGATCATTGTTTTGTCAGGGGTCATGGAGGGTTGAGATGACAGTACTCATGCAGCATTGTGAGGACAGGGGTCATGGAGCATTGTGAAGATAAGGGGCATGGAGCTTTGTGATTACAGGGGTCTTGGAGCATTGTGAAGACAAGGGCATGGATCATTGTGATGAGAATGTCATGGAGTATTGTGAAGGCAGGTGTCAAGGAGCATTGTGATGACGTATGTCAGGGTCCATTGTGATGACAATGGCATGGAGCATTGTGATGACAAGGACATGGAGCATTGTGATGCCAAGGGCCATTGAGAATTTTGAAGACAATGTCGTGAAGCACTGTGATGACAAGCGCATGGAGCTTGCTATGAAAAGGGTCATTGAGCATTGCGATGACAAGTGCATGGAGAATTGTGATGACACGATCATGTAACATTATGATGAGAAGTGTCATGGAACATAGTGATGACAGGGACGAGGAGAATTGTGATGACAATGCACATGGAGCATTGGGATGACCAGGACATGGAGCATTGTGCTGGCAAGACTGTGGAGCATTGCGATGAGAAGACCATGGATAATTGTGATGACGAGTGTCTTGGAGCACTGTAATGACAAGGGGCATGTAGCATTGTGATGACAAGTGTAATGGAGCATTCTGATCACCATCTTGTGGAGTATTGTGATGACAATGGCATGGAGCATTGTGATGAAAAGGGCATGGAGCATTGTGATGAAAACGGCATGGAGCCTTTTCATGACAGGTTTCAATGAGCATTCTGACGACAAGTGTCAGGGAGCATTGTGATGACAAGTTTATTGAGCATTGTGATGACAAAGGTCATGAAGCATTGTGGTGACAATGGCATGGAGCATTGTGATGCAAAGTGCTATGGAGCATTGTGATCACAAGTGTTGGTAGCATTGTGATGACAGAGGTCATGGAGCACAGTGATTTCAAGGACCATGGAGCATTGTGATGACAAGTGTATGGGGCAATGTGATCCCAAGTTTCATGGAGGATTGTGATGACAAGCGCATGGAGCATTGTGATGGCAAGTTCATGTAGGATTTTCCTGACAAAGGCATGGAGCATGGTGATTACAGTGGTCATTGAGCATTGGGATAACAAGGGTATGGAGCATTGGGCTTAAAATATTCATGGAGTATTGTGATGACAGGTTTCATGGAGCATATTGATGAAAAGGGAAAGGAGCATTGTGATGACAAGATCCTGGAGCATTATGATGAGTAGACCAGGAGCCTGGTGATGACAAGTCTCATGGAGCATTCTGATGAAAAGGGGCATGGAGCATTGTGATTACAGGGCTCTTGGAGCATTGTGATGACAAAGGCATGGAGCATTGTGATGAGAAGTCCATGGAGCATTCTGATGACATGTGTCATGGAGTTTTGTGATGACAGGGGCATGGAGCATTGTGATTACAGGGTTCTTGGAGCCTTGTGATGAAAAGGGCATGGATCATTGTGATGAAAAAGGCATGGAGCCATGTCATGACTGGGTTCAAGGAGCATAGTGATGACAAGGGTTCAGGAGCGTTGTGATGACAACTGTATTGAGCATTGGATGACAAAGGTCAGGAGCATTGTGATGATAAAACCATGGATAATTGTGATGACGAGCGTCATAGGGCATTGTGATGACAAGTGTTATGGAACACTGTGATCACAAGGGTTTGGAGCATTGTGATGACAGAGGTCATGGAACCTTTTGATTTCAAGAAGCGTGGAGCATTGTGATGACAAGGGCATGAAGCAATGGGATCCCTAGTTTTATGGAGGATTGGGATGACAATGGTAAGGGAAGATTGTGAAGACAAGCGCATGGAGCATTGTGATGACAAAGTCATGTAGCATTTTGCTGACAAAGGCATGGAGCATTGTGAGCAAAATATTCATGGAGTAATGTGATGACAGGTGTCATGGGGCATTGTGGTGATAAGGGAATGGAGCACTGTGATGACAAGGTTCTGGAGCATTGTTATGAGAAGACCATTGAGCCTTGTGATGACAAATCTCATGGAGCATTCTGATGATAATGGACATGGAACACTGTGATTACAAGGTTCTTGGAGTATTGTGATGACAAGGGCATGGAGCATTGTGATGAGAAGGCCATGGAGCTTTCTGATGACATGCATCATGGACTTTGTGATGACAAGGGCATGGAGCATTGTGAGTGCAGTGTTCTTGGAGCCTTGTGATGAAAAGGGCATGGATCATTGTGATGAAAAAGGCATGGAGCCATGTCATGATGGGCTTCAAGGAGCATACTGATGTCAAGTGTCAGGAAGCATTGTGATGACAAGTGTATTGAGCATTGTGATGACAAAGGTCATGGAGCATTGTGATGAGAAGACCATGGATAATTGTGATGACGAGCGTCATTGGGCGTTGTGATGACAAGTGTTATGGAACATTGTGATCACAAGCGTTTGGAGCATTCTGATGAGAGAGGTCATGGAGCATTTTGATTTCATTGTGATGACAATAGCAAGAAGCATTATGATGATGTTCATGGTGCATTGTGATGAAAGTGTCCATGGAGTATTGAGATGAAAAGGGGCATGGAGCATTGTGATTACAGGGGTCTTGGAGCATTGTGAAGACAAGGGCATGGATCATTGTGATGAGAATGTCATGGAGTATTGTGAAGGCAGGTGTCAAGGAGCATTGTGATGACATATGTCATGGTCCATTGTGATGACAATGGCATGGAGCATTGTGATGACAAGGACATGGAGCATTGTGATGCCAAGGGCCATTGAGAATTTTGAAGACAATGTCATGAAGCACTGTGATGACAAGCGCATGGAGCTTGCTATGAAAAGGGTCATTGAGCATTGCGATGACAAGTGCATGGAGCATTGTGATGACACGATCATGTAACATTATGATGAGAAGTGTCATGGAACTTAGTGATCAGAGGGACGAGGAGAATTGTGATGACAATGCACATGGAGCATTGGGATGACCAGGGCATGGAGCATTGTGATGGCAAGACCGTGGAGCATTGCGATGAGAAGACCATGGATAATTGTGATGACGAATGTCTAGGAGCACTGTAATGACAAGGGGCATGTAGCATTGTGATGACAAGAGTAATGGAGCATTCTGATCACCATCTTGTGGAGTATTGTGATGACAATGGCATGGAGCATTGTGATGAAAAGGGCATGGAGCATTGTGATGAAAACGGCATGGAGCCTTTTCATGACAGGTTTCAATGAGCATTCTGACGACAAGTGTCAGGGAGCATTGTGATGACAAGTTTATTGAGCATTGAGATGACAAAGGTCATGAAGCATTGTGATGACAATGGCGTGGAGCATTGTGATCAGAAGTCCATGGAGCATTCTAATGACATGCGTCATGGAGTTTTGTGATGACAGGGGCATGGAGCATTATGATTACAGGGTTCTTGGAGCCTTGTGATGAAAAGGGCATGCATCATTGTGATGAAAAAGGCATGGAGCCATGTCATGACTGCGTTCAAGGAGCATAGTGATGACAAGGGTTCGGGAGAGTTGTGATGACAACTGTATTGAGCATTGGATGACCATGTTCAGGAGCATTGTGATGATAAGACCATGGATAATTGTGATGACGAGCGTCATAGGGCATTGTGATGACAAGTGTTATGGAACACTGTGATCACAAGGGTTTGGAGCATTGTGATGACAGAGGTCATGGAGCCTTTTGATTTCAATTAGCGTGGAGCATTGTGATGACAAGGGCATGAAGCAATGGGATCCCAAGTTTTATGGAGGATTGGGATGACAATGGTAAGGGAAGATTGTGAAGACCAGCGCATGGAGCATTGTGATGACAAAGTCATGTAGCATTTTGCTGACAAAGGCATGGAGCATTGTGGGGAAAATATTCATGGAGTAATGTGATGACAGGTGTCATGGGGAATTGTGGTGATAAGGGAATGGAGCACTGTGATGACAAGGTTCTGGAGCATTGTTATGAGAAGATCATTGAGCCTTGTGATGACAAATCTCATGGAGCATTCTGAGGATAATGGACATGGAACACTGTGATTACAAGGTTCTTGGAGTATTGTGATGACAAGGGCATGGAGCATTGTGATGAGAAGGCCATGGAGCTTTCTGATGACATGCATCATGGACTTTGTGATGACAAGGGCATGGAGCATTGTGATGAAAAAGTCATGGAGCCTTGTCATGAAAGGCTTCAAGGAGCATACTGATGTCAAGTGTCAGGGAGCATTGTGATGACAAGTGTATTGAGCATTGTGATGACAAAGTTCATGGAGCATTGTGATGAGAAGACCATGGATAATTGTGATGACGAGCGTCATGGGCGTTGTGATGACAAGTGTTATGGAACATTGTGATCACAAGCGTTTGGAGCATTCTGATGAGAGAGGTCATGGAGCATTTTGATTTCATTGTGATGACAATAGCAAGAAGCATTATGATGATGTTCATGGTGCATTGTGATGAAAGGGTCCATGGAGTATTGAGATGAAAAGGGGCATGGAGCATTGTGATTACAGGGGTCTTGGAGCATGGTGATGACATGGGCATGGAGCATTGTGATGAGAAGGCCATGGAGGATTCTGATGACATGCGTCAGGGAGCTTTGTGATGACAAGGGCATGGAGCATTGTGATGACAAGGGAATGGAGCATTGTGATGACAAGGGCCATTGAGAATTTTGATGACAAGGTCGTGAAGCACTGTGATGACAAGTGCATGGAGCTTGCTATGACAAGTGTCATGGAGCATTGTGATAACAATTGAATGGAGAATTGTGCTGACATGTGCATGTAACATGATGTGAAGTGTCATGGACCATTGTGATGACAAGGACGTTGAGAATTGTTATGACAATGGACATGGAGCATTGAGATGATCAGGGCATGGAACATTGTGATACATGGGTCATGGAGGAATGTAATGACAAGGGCATGGATCATTGTGATTAGAAGGGCATGGAACATTGTGATGACAAGCGTCATGGAGCTTTGTGATGACAGGGGCATGGAGCAATGTGATGAGAGTGTTCATGGAGCAGTGTGATGACAGTGGCATGGAGCACTGTGGTGCAAACGGTCATGGAGATTTGTGATGACAAAAGTCATGAAGCATATTGAGGTCAAGGGCATGGTAAATTGTGATGATAAGGGCAGGGAGCATTATGATGACAAGGTCATGTAGCATTTTGATGACAAAGGCATGGATCATCGTGATGACAAGTGTCATGGAGCACTGTGATGACAGGCGTCACGGTTCATTGTGATTACAGGTTTCATGGAGCATTGGGATGAAAATGGTCATGGAGAATTTTGATGAGAAGCCTCCCGGATCATTGTTTTGTCAGGGGTCATGGAGGGTTGAGATGACAGTACTCATGCAGCATTGTGGGGACAAGGGTCATGGAACATTGTGAAGATAAGGGGCATGGAGCTTTGTGATTACAGGGGTCTTGGAGCATTGTGAAGACAAGGGCATGGATCATTGTGATGAGAATGTCATGGAGTATTGTGAAGGCAGGTGTCAAGGAGCATTGTGATGACGTATGTCAGGGTCCATTGTGATGACAATGGCATGGAGAATTATGATGACAAGGACAGGGAGCATTGTGATGCCAAGGGCCATTGAGAATTTTGAAGACAATGTCGTGAAGCACTGTGATGACAAGCGCATGGAGCTTGCTATGAAAAGGGTCATTGAGCATTGCGATGACTAGTGCATGGAGAATTGTGATGACACGATCATGTAACATTATGATGAGAAGTGTCATGGAACATAGTGATGACAGGGACGAGGAGAATTGTGATGACAATGCACATGGAGCATTGGGATGACCAGGGCATGGAGTATTGTGCTGGCAAGACCGTGGAGCATTGCGATGAGAAGGCCATGGATAATTGTGATGACGAGTGTCTTGGAGCACTGTAATGACAAGGGGCATGTAGCTTTGTGATGACTAGTGTAATGGAGCATTCTGATCACCATCTTGTGGAGTATTGTGATGACAATGGCATGGAGCATTGTGATGAAAAGGGCATGGAGCATTGTGATGAAAACGGCATGGAGCCTTTTCATGACAGGTTTCAATGAGCATTCTGACGACAAGTGTCAGGGAGCATTGTGATGACAAAATTCATGAAGCATTGTGATGACAATGGCATGGAGCATTGTGATGCAAAGTGCTATGGAGCATTGTGATCACAAGTGTTGGTAGCATTGTGATGACAGAGGTCATGGAGCACAGTGATTTCAAGGACCATGGAGCATTGTGATGACAAGTGTATGGGGCAATGTGATCCCAAGTTTCATGGAGGATTGTGATGACAAGCGCATGGAGCATTGTGATGGCAAGTTCATGTAGAATTTTCCTGACAAAGGCATGGAGCATGGTGATTACAGTGGTCAATGAGCATTGGGATAACAAGGGTATGGAGCATTGGACTTAAAATATTCATGGAGTATTGTGATGACAGGTTTCATGGAGCATATTGATGAAAAGGGAAAGGAGCATTGTGATGACAAGATCCTGGAGCATTATGATGAGTAGACCAGGAGCCTGGTGATGACAAGTCTCATGGAGCATTCTGATGAAAAGGGGCATGGAGCATTGTGATTAGAGGGCTCTTGGAGCATTGTGATGACAAAGGCATGGAGCATTGTGATGAGAAGTCCATGGAGCATTCTGATGACATGTGTCATGGAGTTTGGTGATGACAGGGGCATGGAGCATAGTGATTACAGGGTTCTTGGAGCCTTGTGATGAAAAGGGCATGGATCATTGTGATGAAAAAGGCATGGAGCCATGTCATGACTGTGTTCAAGGAGCATAGTGACGACAAGGGTCAGGGAGCGTTTTGATGACAACTGTATTGAGCATTGGATGACAAAGTTCAGGGAGCATTGTGATCAAAAGACCATGGATAATTGTGATGACGAGCGTCATAGGGCATTGTGATGACAAGTGTTATGGAACATTGTGATCACAAGGGTTTGGAGCATTGTGATGACAGTGGTTATGGAGCCTTTTGATATCAAGAGGCGTGGAGCATCGTGATGACAAGGGCATGAATCAATGTGATCCCCAGTTTTATGGAGGATTGGGATGACAATGGTAAGGGAAGATTGTGAAGACAAGCGCATGGAGCATTGTGATGACAAAGTCATGTAGCATTTTGCTGACAAAGGCATGGATCATTGTGGGCAAAATATTCATGGAGTAATGTGATGACAGGTGTCATGGGGCGTTGTGGTGATAAGGGAATGGAGAACTGTGATGACAAGGTTCTGGAGCATTGTTATGAGAAGACCATTGAGCCTTGTGATGACAAATCTCATGGAGCATTCTGATGATAATGGACATGGAACACTGTGATTACAAGGGTCTTGGAGTATTGTGATGATAAGGGCATGGAGCATTGTGATGAGAAGGCCATGGAACTTTCTGATGACATGCATCGTGGACTTTGTGATGACAGAGGCATGGAGCATTGTGAGTGCAGTGTGCTTGGAGCGTTGTGATGAAATGGGCATGGATCATTGTGATGAAAAAGGCATGGAGCCTTGTCATGACAGGCTTCAAGGAGCATACTGATGTCAAGTGTCAGGGAGCATTGTGATGACAAGTGTATTGAGCATTGTGATGACAAAGGTCATGGAGCATTGTGATGAGAAGACCATGGATAAATGTGATGACGAGCGTTATTGGGCGTTGTGATGACAAATGTTATGGAACATTGTGATCAGAAGCGTTTGGAGCATTCTGATGAGAGAGGTCATGGAGCATTTTGATTTCATTGTGATGACAATAGCAAGAAGCATTATGATGATGTTCATGGTGCATTGTGATGAAAGGGTGCATGGAGTATTGAGATGAAAAGGGGCATGGAGCATTGTGATGACAGGGGTCTTGGAGCATGGTGATGACATGGGCATGGATCATTGTGATGAGAAGGCC
Source organism: Mesoplodon densirostris (assembly GCF_025265405.1). NCBI lineage: Eukaryota > Metazoa > Chordata > Mammalia > Artiodactyla > Ziphiidae > Mesoplodon > Mesoplodon densirostris. The sequence goes on from NC_082682.1 coordinate 8,915,827, forward strand.
ATGGAGGATTCTGATGACATGCGTCATGGAGCTTTGTGATGACAAGGGCATGGAGAATTGTGATGACATGGGAATGGGGCATTGTGATAACAAGGGCCATTGAGAATTTTGATGACAAGGTCGTGAAGCACTGTGATGACAAGTGCATGGAGCATGCTATGACAAGGGTCATGGAGCATTGCGATGACAAGTGAATGGAGAATTGTGCTGACATATGCATGTAACATTATGATGTGAAGTGTCCTGGACCATTGTGATGACAAGGACGTTGAGAATTGTTATGACAATGGACATGGAGCATTGGGATGATCAGGGCATGGAGCTTTGTGATGGCAAGACCGTGGAGCATTGTGATGCGAAGACCTTGGATAATTGTGATGACGAGTGTCTTGGATTACTGTAATGACAAGGGGCATGGAGCATTGTGAGGACAGGGGTCATTTAGCATTGTGATGACAAGTGTCATGGAGCATTCTGATGACCATCTTGTGGAGTATTGTGATGACAATGGCATGGAGCATTGTGATGGAAAGGGCATGGAGCATTGTGAAGAGAAGTCCACAGATAATGGTGAAGAGGAGCGTCATGGGGCGGTGTGATGACAAGTGTCATGGAACATTGTGATCACAAGTGTTTGAAGCATTGTGATGCCAGAGGTCATGGTGCATTTTGATTTCATTGTGATGAAAATAGCATGAAGCATTATGATGATGGGGATGGTGCACTGTGATGCCAGGGGTCATGGAGGATTGTGATGACGGGGGTCTAGGAGCATCGTGATGACAAGAGCATGGAGCATTGTGCTGAGAGGGCCAAGGAGCATTCTGACGACATGTGTCATGGAGCTTTGTGATGACAAGGGCATGGGGCATTGTAATTGCAGGCGTCTTGGAGCATTGTGATGACAAGTGTCACGGAGCCTTGTGATGACAAGGCCTTGGAAGTTTGTGATGACCGAGGTCATGGATCATTGTTATGACAGGGGTAATGGAGCATTGTGATAACAAGGGCATAGAGCATTGGTCTGAGAAGTTTCATGGATTATTGTGATGAGAGTGTGCATGCAGCATTGTGATGACAAGGGCATGGAACATTGTGATACATGGGTCATGGAGGAATGTAATGACAAGGGCATGGATCATTGTGATGAGAAGGGCATGGAACATTGTGATGACAAGCGTCATGGAGCTTTGTGATGACAGGGGCATGGAGCAATGTGATGAGAGGGTTCATGGAGCAGTGTGATGACAGTGGCATGGAGCACTGTGGTGCCAAGGATCATGGAGATTTGTGATGACAAAGGTCATGAAGCATATTGAGGTCAAGGGCATGGTACATTGTGATGAGAAGGGCAGGGAGCATTATGATGACAAAGTCATGTAGCATTTTGATGACAAAGGCATGGAGCATCGTGATGACAAGTGTCATGGAGCACTGTGATGACAGGCGTCACGGTTCATTGTGATTACAGGTTTCATGGAGCATTGGGATGACAATGGTCATGGAGAATTTTGATGAGAAGCCTCCCGGATCATTGTTTTGTCAGGGGTCATGGAGGGTTGAGATGACAGTACTCATGCAGCATTGTGAGGACAGGGGTCATGGAGCATTGTGAAGATAAGGGGCATGGAGCTTTGTGATTACAGGGGTCTTGGAGCATTGTGATGACAAGGGCATGGAACATTGTGATGAGAAGGCCATGGAGCTTTCTGATGACATGTATCATGGACTTTGTGATGACAAGGGCATGGAGCATTGTGATGAAAAAGACATGGAGCCTTGTCATGACAGGCTTCAAGGAGCATACTGATGTCAAGTGTCAGGGAGCATTGTGATGACAAGTGTATTGAGCATTGTGATGACAAAGGTCATGGAGCATTGTGATGAGAAGACCATGGATAATTGTGATGACGAGCGTCATTGGGCGTTGTGATGACAAGTGTTATGGAACATTGTGATCACAAGCGTTTGGAGCATTCTGATGAGAGAGGTCATGGAGCATTTTGATTTCATTGTGATGACAATAGCAAGAAGCATTATGATGATGTTCATGGTGCATTGTGATGAAAGGGTCCATGGAGTATTGAGATGAAAAGGGGCATGGAGCATTGTGATGACAGGGGTCTTGGAGCATGGTGATGACATGGGCATGGAGCATTGTGATGAGAAGGCCATGGAGGATTCTGATGACATGCGTCAGGGAGCTTTGTGATGACAAGGGCATGGAGCATTGTGATGACAAGGGAATGGAGCATTGTGATGACAAGGGCCATTGAGAATTTTGATGAAAAGGTCGTGAAGCACTGTGATGACAAGTGCATGGAGCTTGCTATGACAAGTGTCATGGAGCATTGTGATAACAATTGAATGGAGAATTGTGCTGACATGTGCATGTAACATGATGTGAAGTGTCCTGGACCATTGTGATGACAAGGACGTTGAGAATTGTTATGACAATGGACATGGAGCATTGAGATGATCAGGGCATGGAACATTGTGATACATGGGTCATGGAGGAATGTAATGACAAGGGCATAGATCATTGTGATGAGAAGGGCATGGAACATTGTGATGACAAGCGTCATGGAGCTTTGTGATGACAGGGGCATGGAGCAATGTGATGAGAGGGTTCATGGAGCAGTGTGATGACAGTGGCATGGAGCACTGTGGTGCAAAGGGTCATGGAGATTTGTGATGACAAAGTCATGAAGCATATTGAGGTCAAGGGCATGGTACATTGTGATGATAAGGGCAGGGAGCATTATGATGACAAGGTCATGTAGCATTTTGATGACAAAGGCATGGAGCATTGTGATGACAAGTGTCATGGAGCACTGTGATGACAGGCGTCACGGTTCATTGTGATTACAGGTTTCATGGAGCATTGGGATGACAATGGTCATGGAGAATTTTGATGAGAAGCGTCCCGGATCATTGTTTTGTCAGGGGTCATGGAGGGTTGAGATGACAGTACTCATGCAGCATTGTGAGGACAGGGGTCATGGAGCATTGTGAAGATAAGGGGCTTGGAGCTTTGTGATTACAGGGGTCTTGGAGCATTGTGAAGACAAGGGCATGGATCATTGTGATGAGAATGTCATGGAGTATTGTGAAGGCAGGTGTCAAGGAGCATTGTGATGACGTATGTCAGGGTCCATTGTGATGACAATGGCATGGAGCATTGTGATGACAAGGACATGGAGCATTGTGATGCCAAGGGCCATTGAGAATTTTGAAGACAATGTCGTGAAGCACTGTGATGACAAGCGCATGGAGCTTGCTATGAAAAGGGTCATTGAGCATTGCGATGACAAGTGCATGGAGAATTGTGATGACACGATCATGTAACATTATGATGAGAAGTGTCATGGAACATAGTGATGACAGGGACGAGGAGAATTGTGATGACAATGCACATGGAGCATTGGGATGACCAGGACATGGAGCATTGTGCTGGCAAGACCGTGGAGCACTGCGATGAGAAGACCATGGATAATTGTGATGACGAGTGTCTTGGAGCACTGTAATGACAAGGGGCATGTAACATTGTGATGACAAGTGTAATGGAGCATTCTGATCACCATCTTGTGGAGTATTGTGATGACAATGGCATGGAGCATTGTGATGAAAAGGGCATGGAGCATTGTGATGAAAACGGCATGGAGCCTTTTCATGACAGGTTTCAATGAGCATTCTGACGACAAGTGTCAGGGAGCATTGTGATGACAAGTTTATTGAGCATTGTGATGACAAAGGTCATGAAGCATTGTGGTGACAATGGCATGGAGCATTGTGATGCAAAGTGCTATGGAGCATTGTGATCACAAGTGTTGGTAGCATTGTGATGACAGAGGTCATGGAGCACAGTGATTTCAAGGACCATGGAGCATTGTGATGACAAGTGTATGGGGCAATGTGATCCCAAGTTTCATGGAGGATTGTGATGACAAGCGCATGGAGCATTGTGATGGCAAGTTCATGTAGGATTTTCCTGACAAAGGCATGGAGCATGGTGATTACAGTGGTCATTGAGCATTGGGATAACAAGGGTATGGAGCATTGGGCTTAAAATATTCATGGAGTATTATGATGACAGGTTTCATGGAGCATATTGATGAAAAGGGAAAGGAGCATTGTGATGACAAGATCCTGGAGCATTATGATGAGTAGACCAGGAGCCTGGTGATGACAAGTCTCATGGAGCATTCTGATGAAAAGGGGCATGGAGCATTGTGATTACAGGGCTCTTGGAGCATTGTGATGACAAAGGCATGGAGCATTGTGATGAGAAGTCCATGGAGCATTCTGATGACATGTGTCATGGAGTTTTGTGATGACAGGGGCATGGAGCATTGTGATTACAGGGTTCTTGGAGCCTTGTGATGAAAAGGGCATGGATCATTGTGATGAAAAAGGCATGGAGCCATGTCATGACTGGGTTCAAGGAGCATAGTGATGACAAGGGTTCAGGAGCGTTGTGATGACAACTGTATTGAGCATTGGATGACAAAGGTCAGGAGCATTGTGATGATAAAACCATGGATAATTGTGATGACGAGCGTCATAGGGCATTGTGATGACAAGTGTTATGGAACACTGTGATCACAAGGGTTTGGAGCATTGTGATGACAGAGGTCATGGAGCCTTTTGATTTCAAGAAGCGTGGAGCATTGTGATGACAAGGGCATGAAGCAATGGGATCCCAAGTTTTATGGAGGATTGGGATGACAATGGTAAGGGAAGATTGTGAAGACAAGCGCATGGAGCATTGTGATGACAAAGTCATGTAGCATTTTGCTGACAAAGGCATGGAGCATTGTGAGAAAAATATTCATGGAGTAATGTGATGACAGGTGTCATGGGGCATTGTGGTGATAAGGGAATGGAGCACTGTGATGACAAGGTTCTGGAGCATTTTTATGAGAAGACCATTGAGCCTTGTGATGACAAATCTCATGGAGCATTCTGATGATAATGGACATGGAACACTGTGATTACAAGGTTCTTGGAGTATTGTGATGACAAGGGCATGGAGCATTGTGATGAGAAGGCCATGGAGCTTTCTGATGAAATGCATCATGGACTTTGTGATGACAAGGCCATGGAGCATTGTGATGAAAAAGACATGGAGCCTTGTCATGACAGGCTTCAAGGAGCATACTGATGTCAAGTGTCAGGGAGCATTGTGATGACAAGTGTATTGAGCATTGTGATGACAAAGGTCATGGAGCATTGTGAAGAGAAGTCCACAGATAATGGTGAAGAGGAGCGTCATGGGGCGGTGTGATGACAAGTGTCATGGAACATAGTGATCACAAGTGTTTGAAACATTGTGATGCCAGAGGTCATGGTGCATTTTGATTTCATTGTGATGAAAATAGCATGAAGCATTATGATGATGGGGATGGTGCACTGTGATGCCAGGGGTCATGGAGGATTGTGATGACGGGGGTCTAGGAGCATCGTGATGACAAGAGCATGGATCATTGTGCAGAGAGGGCCAAGGAGCATTCTGACGACATGTGTCATGGAGCTTTTTGATGACAAGGGCATGGGGCATTGTAATTGCAGGCGTCTTGGAGCATTGAGATGACAAGTGTCATGGAGCCTTGTGATGACAAGGCCTTGGAAGTTTGTGATGACCGAGGTCATGGATCATTGTTATGACAGGGGTAATGGAGCATTGTGATAACAAGGGCATAGAGCATTGGTCTGAGAAGTTTCATGGATTATTGTGATGAGAGTGTGCATGCAGCATTGTGATGACAAGGGCATGGAACATTGTGATACATGGGTCATGGAGGAATGTAATGACAAGGGCATGGAGCATTGTGATGAGAAGGGCATGGAACATTGTGATGATAAGCGTCATGGAGCTTTGTGATGACAGGGGCATGGAGCAATGTGATGAGAGCGTTCATGGAGCAGTGTGATGACAGTGGCATGGAGCACTGTGGTGCCAAGGATCATGGAGATTTGTGATGACAAAGGTCATGAAGCATATTGAGGTCAAGGGCATGGTACATTGTGATGAGAAGGGCAGGGAGCATTATGATGACAAAGTCATGTAGCATTTTGATGACAAAGGCATGGAGCATCGTGATGACAAGTGTCATGGAGCACTGTGATGACAGGCGTCACGGTTCATTGAGATTACAGGTTTCATGGAGCATTGGGATGACAATGGTCATGGAGAATTTTGATGAGAAGCGTCCCGGATCATTGTTTTGGCAGGGGTCATGGAGGGTTGAGATGACAGTACTCATGCAGCATTGTGAGGACAGGGGTCATGGAGCATTGTGAAGATAAGGGGCATGGAGCTTTGTGATTACAGGGGTCTTGGAGCATTGTGAAGACAAGGGCATGGATCATTGTGATGAGAATGTCATGGAGTATTGTGAAGGCAGGTGTCAAGGAGCATTGTGATGACGTATGTCAGGGTCCATTGTGATGACAATGGCATGGAGCATTGTGATGACAAGGACATGGAGCATTGTGATGCCAAGGGCCATTGAGAATTTTGAAGACAATGTCGTGAAGCACTGTGATGACAAGCGCATGGAGCTTGCTATGAAAAGGGTCATTGAGCATTGCGATGACAAGTGCATGGAGAATTGTGATGACACGATCATGTAACATTATGATGAGAAGTGTCATGGAACATAGTGATGACAGGGACGAGGAGAATTGTGATGACAATGCACATGGAGCATTGGGATGACCAGGACATGGAGCATTGTGCTGGCAAGACCGTGGAGCACTGCGATGAGAAGACCATGGATAATTGTGATGACGAGTGTCTTGGAGCACTGTAATGACAAGGGGCATGTAACATTGTGATGACAAGTGTAATGGAGCATTCTGATCACCATCTTGTGGAGTATTGTGATGACAATGGCATGGAGCATTGTGATGAAAAGGGCATGGAGAATTGTGATGAAAACGGCATGGAGCCTTTTCATGACAGGTTTCAATGAGCATTCTGACGACAAGTGTCAGGGAGCATTGTGATGACAAGTTTATTGAGCATTGTGATGACAAAGGTCATGAAGCATTGTGGTGACAATGGCATGGAGCATTGTGATGCAAAGTGCTATGGAGCATTGTGATCACAAGTGTTGGTAGCATTGTGATGACAGAGGTCATGGAGCACAGTGATTTCAAGGACCATGGAGCATTGTGATGACAAGTGTATGGGACAATGTGATCCCAAGTTTCATGGAGGATTGTGATGACAAGCGCATGGAGCATTGTGATGGCAAGTTCATGTAGGATTTCCTGACAAAGGCATGGAGCATGGTGATTACAGTGGTCATTGAGCATTGGGATAACAAGGGTATGGAGCATTGGGCTTAAAATATTCATGGAGTATTGTGATGACAGGTTTCATGGAGCATATTGATGAAAAGGGAAAGGAGCATTGTGATGACAAGATCCTGGAGCATTATGATGAGTAGACCAGGAGCCTGGTGATGACAAGTCTCATGGAGCATTCTGATGAAAAGGGGCATGGAGCATTATGATTACAGGGCTCTTGGAGCATTGTGATGACAAAGGCATGGAGCATTGTGATGAGAAGTCCATGGAGCATTCTGATGACATGTGTCATGGAGTTTTGTGATGACAGGGGCATGGAGCATGGTGATTACAGGGTTCTTGGAGCCTTGTGATGAAAAGGGCATGGATCATTGTGATGAAAAAGGCATGGAGCCATGTCATGACTGGGTTCAAGGAGCATAGTGATGACAAGGGTTCAGGAGCGTTGTGATGACAACTGTATTGAGCATTGGATGACAAAGGTCAGGAACATTGTGATGATAAAACCATGGATAATTGTGATGACGAGCGTCATAGGGCATTGTGATGACAAGTGTTATGGAACACTGTGATCACAAGGGTTTGGAGCATTGTGATGACAGAGGTCATGGAGCCTTTTGATTTCAAGAAGCGTGGAGCATTGTGATGACAAGGGCATGAAGCAATGGGATCCCAAGTTTTATGGAGGATTGGGATGACAATGGTAAGGGAAGATTGTGAAGACAAGCGCATGGAGCATTGTGATGACAAAGTCATGTAGCATTTTGCTGACAAAGGCATGGAGCATTGTGGGCAAAATATTCATGGAGTAATGTGATGACAGGTGTCATGGGGCATTGTGGTGATAAGGGAATGGAACACTGTGATGACAAGGTTCTGGAGCATTGTTATGAGAAGACCATTGAGCCTTGTGATGACAAATCTCATGGAGCATTCTGATGATAATGGACATGGAACACTGTGATTACAAGGTTCTTGGAGTATTGTGATGACAAGGGCATGGAGCATTGTGATGAGAAGGCCATGGAGCTTTCTGATGACATGCATCATGGACTTTGTGATGACAAGGGCATGGAGCATTGTGATGAAAAAGACATGGAGCCTTGTCATGACAGGCTTCAAGGAGCATACTGATGTCAAGTGTCAGGGAGCATTGTGATGACAAGTGTATTGAGCATTGTGATGACAAAGGTCATGGAGCATTGTGATGAGAAGACCATGGATAATTGTGATGACGAGCGTCATTGGGCGTTGTGATGACAAGTGTTATGGAACATTGTGATCACAAGAGTTTGGAGCATTCTGATGAGAGAGGTCATGGAGCATTTTGATTTCATTGTGATGACAATAGCATGAAGCATTATGATGATGGGGATGGTGCACTGTGATGCCAGGGGTCATGGAGGATTGTGATGACGGGGGTCTAGGAGCATCGTGATGACAAGAGCTTGGAGCATTGTGCTGAGAGGGCCAAGGAGCATTCTGACGACATGTGTCATGGAGCTTTGTGATGACAAGGGCATGGGGCATTGTAATTGCAGGCGTCTTGGAGCATTGAGATGACGAGTGTCACGGAGCCTTGTGATGACAAGGCCTTGGAAGTTTGTGATGACCGAGGTCATGGAGCATTGTTATGACAGGAGTAATGGAGCATTGTGATAACAAGGGCATAGAGCATTGGTCTGAGAAGTTTCATGGATTATTGTGATGAGAGTGTGCATGCAGCATTGTGATGACAAGGGCATGGAACATTGTGATACATGGGTCATGGAGGAATGTAATGACAAGGGCATGGAGCATTGTGATGAGAAGGGCATGGAACATTGTGATGACAAGTGTCATGGAGATTTGTGATGACAGGGACATGGAGCAATGTGATGAGAGGGTTCATGGAGCAGTGTGATGACAGTGGCATGGAGCACTGTGGTGCCAAGGATCATGGAGATTTGTGATGACAAAGGTCATGAAGCATATTGAGGTCAAGGGCATGGTACATTGTGATGAGAAGGCAGGGAGCATTATGATGACAAAGTCATGTAGCATTTTGATGACAAAGGCATGGAGCATCGTGATGACAAGTGTCATGGAGCACTGTGATGACAGGCGTCACGGTTCATTGTGATTACAGGTTTCATGGAGCATTGGGATGACAATGGTCATGGAGAATTTTGATGAGAAGCGTCCCGGATCATTGTTTTGTCAGGGGTCATGGAGGGTTGAGATGACAGTACTCATGCAGCATTGTGAGGACAGGGGTCATGGAGCTTTGTGAAGATAAGGGGCTTGGAGCTTTGTGATGAGAATGTCATGGAGTATTGTGAAGGCAGGTGTCAAGGAGCATTGTGATGACGTATGTCAGGGTCCATTGTGATGACAATGGCATGGAGCATTGTGATGACAAGGACATGGAGCATTGTGATGCCAAGGGCCATTGAGAATTTTGAAGACAATGTCGTGAAGCACTGTGATGACAAGCGCATGGAGCTTGCTATGAAAAGGGTCATTGAGCATTGCGATGACAAGTGCATGGAGAATTGTGATGACACGATCATGTAACATTATGATGAGAAGTGTCATGGAACATAGTGATGACAGGGACGAGGAGAATTGTGATGAAAATGCACATGGAGCATTGGGATGACCAGGACATGGAGCATTGTGCTGGCAAGACTGTGGAGCATTGCGATGAGAAGACCATGGATAATTGTGATGACGAGTGTCTTGGAGCACTGTAATGACAAGGGGCATGTAGCATTGTGATGACAAGTGTAATGGAGCATTCTGATCCCCATCTTGTGGAGTATTGTGATGACAATGGCATGGAGCATTGTGATGAAAAGGGCATGGAGCATTGTGATGAAAACGGCATGGAGCCTTTTCATGACAGGTTTCAATGAGCATTCTGACGACAAGTGTCAGGGAGCATTGTGATGACAAGTTTATTGAGCATTGTGATGACAAAGGTCATGAAGCATTGTGGTGACAATGGCATGGAGCATTGTGATGCAAAGTGCTATGGAGCATTGTGATCACAAGTGTTGGTAGCCTTGTGATGACAGAGGTAATGGAGCACAGTGATTTCAAGGACCATGGAGCATTGTGATGACAAGTGTATGGGGCAATGTGATCCCAAGTTTCATGGAGGATTGTGATGACAAGCGCATGGAGCATTGTGATGGCAAGTTCATGTAGGATTTCCTGACAAAGGCATGGAGCATGGTGATTACAGTGGTCATTGAGCATTGGGATAACAAGGGTATGGAGCATTGGGCTTAAAATATTCATGGAGTATTGTGATGACAGGTTTCATGGAGCATATTGATGAAAAGGGAAAGGAGCATTGTGATGACAAGATCCTGGAGCATTATGATGAGTAGACCAGGAGCCTGGTGATGACAAGTCTCATGGAGCATTCTGATGAAAAGGGGCATGGAGCATTGTGATTACAGGGCTCTTGGAGTATTGTGATGACAAAGCCATGGAGCATTGTGATGAGAAGTCCATGGAGCATTCTGATGACATGTGTCATGGAGTTTTGTGATGACAGGGGCATGGAGCATTGTGATTACAGGGTTCTTGGAGCCTTGTGATGAAAAGGGCATGGATCATTGTGATGAAAAAGGCATGGAGCCATGTCATGACTGGGTTCAAGGAGCATAGTGATGACAAGGGTTCAGGAGCGTTGTGATGACAACTGTATTGAGCATTGGATGACAAAGGTCAGGAGCATTGTGATGATAAAATCATGGATAATTGTGATGACGAGCGTCATAGGGCATTGTGATGACAAGTGTTATGGAACACTGTGATCACAAGGGTTTGGAGCATTGTGATGACAGAGGTCATGGAGCCTTTTGATTTCAATTAGCGTGGAGCATTGTGATGACAAGGGCATGAAGCAATGGGATCCCAAGTTTTATGGAGGATTGTGATGACAATGGTAAGGGAAGATTGTGAAGACAAGCGCATGGAGCATTGTGATGACAAAGTCATGTAGCATTTTGCTGACAAAGGCATGGAGCATTGTGAGCAAAATATTCATGGAGTAATGTGATGACAGGTGTCATGGGGCATTGTGGTGATAAGGGAATGGAGCACTGTGATGACAAGGTTCTGGAGCATTTTTATGAGAAGACCATTGAGCCTTGTGATGACAAATCTCATGGAGCATTCTGATGATAATGGACATGGAACACTGTGATTACAAGGTTCTTGGAGTATTGTGATGACAAGGGCATGGAGCATTGTGATGAGAAGGCCATGGAGCTTTCTGATGACATGCATCATGGACTTTGTGATGACAAGGGCATGGAGCATTGTGATGAAAAAGACATGGAGCCTTGTCATGACAGGCTTCAAGGAGCATACTGATGTCAAGTGTCAGGGAGCATTGTGATGACAAGTGTATTGAGCATTGTGATGACAAAGGTCATGGAGCATTGTGATGAGAAGACCATGGATAATTGTGATGACGAGCGTCATTGGGCGTTGTGATGACAAGTGTTATGGAACATTGTGATCACAAGCGTTTGGAGCATTCTGATGAGAGAGGTCATGGAGCATTTTGATTTCATTGTGATGACAATAGCAAGAAGCATTATGATGATGTTCATGGTGCATTGTGATGAAAGTGTCCATGGAGTATTGAGATGAAAAGGGGCATGGAGCATTGTGATTACAGGGGTCTTGGAGCATTGTGAAGACAAGGGCATGGATCATTGTGATGAGAATGTCATGGAGTATTGTGAAGGCAGGTGTCAAGGAGCATTGTGATGACGTATGTCAGGGTCCATTGTGATGACAATGGCATGGAGCATTGTGATGACAAGGACATGGAGCATTGTGATGCCAAGGGCCATTGAGAATTTTGAAGACAATGTCGTGAAGCACTGTGATGACAAGCGCATGGAGCTTGCTATGAAAAGGGTCATTGAGCATTGCGATGACAAGTGCATGGAGCATTGTGATGACACGATCATGTAACATTATGATGAGAAGTGTCATGGAACATAGTGATCAGAGGGACGAGGAGAATTGTGATGACAATGCACATGGAGCATTGGGATGACCAGGGCATGGAGCATTGTGATGGCAAAACCGTGGAGCATTGCGATGAGAAGACCATGGATAATTGTGATGACGAATGTCTAGGACCACTGTAATGACAAGGGGCATGTAGCATTGTGATGACAAGTGTAATGGAGCATTCTGATCACCATCTTGTGGAGTATTGTGATGACAATGGCATGGAGCATTGTGATGAAAAGGGCATGGAGCATTGTGATGAAAACGGCATGGAGCCTTTTCATGACAGGTTTCAATGAGCATTCTGACGACAAGTGTCAGGGAGCATTGTGATGACAAGTTTATTGAGCATTGTGATGACAAAGGTCATGAAGCATTGTGATGACAATGGCGTGGAGCATTGTGATGAGAAGTCCATGGAGCATTCTACTGACATGCGTCATGGAGTTTTGTGATGACAGGGGCATGGAGCATTGTGATTACAGGGTTCTTGGAGCCTTGTGATGAAAAGGGCATGGATCATTGTGATGAAAAAGGCATGGAGCCATGTCATGACTGCGTTCAAGGAGCATAGTGATGACAAGGGTTCGGGAGAGTTGTGATGACAACTGTATTGAGCATTGGATGACCATGTTCAGGAGCATTGTGATGATAAGACCATGGATAATTGTGATGACCAGCGTCATAGGGCATTGTGATGACAAGTGTTATGGAACACTGTGATCACAAGGGTTTGGAGCATTGTGATGACAGAGGTCATGGAGCCTTTTGATTTCAATTAGCGTGGAGCATTGTGATGACAAGGGCATGAAGCAATGGGATCCCAAGTTTTATGGAGGATTGGGATGACAATGATAAGGGAAGATTGTGAAGACAAGCGCATGGAGCATTGTGATGACAAAGTCATGTAGCATTTTGCTGACAAAGGCATGGAGCATTGTGGGGAAAATATTCATGGAGTAATGTGATGACAGGTGTCATGGGGAATTGTGGTGATAAGGGAATGGAGCACTGTGATGACAAGGTTCTGGAGCATTGTTATGAGAAGATCATTGAGCCTTGTGATGACAAATCTCATGGAGCATTCTGATGATAATGGACATGGAACACTGTGATTACAAGGTTCTTGGAGTATTGTGATGACAAGGGCATGGAGCATTGTGATGACAAGGCCATGGAGCTTTCTGATGACATGCATCATGGACTTTGTGATGACAAGGGCATGGAGCATTGTGATGAAAAAGGCATGGAGCCTTGTCATGACAGGCTTCAAGGAGCATACTGATGTCAAGTGTCAGGGAGCATTGTGATGACAAGTGTATTGAGCATTGTGATGACAAAGGTCATGGAGCATTGTGATGAGAAGACCATGGATAATTGTGATGACGAGCGTCATGGGCGTTGTGATGACAAGTGTTATGGAACATTGTGATCACAAGCGTTTGGAGCATTCTGATGAGAGAGGTCATGGAGCATTTTGATTTCATTGTGATGACAATAGCAAGAAGCATTATGATGATGTTCATGGTGCATTGTGATGAAAGGGTCCATGGAGTATTGAGATGAAAAGGGGCATGGAGCATTGTGATTACAGGGGTCTTGGAGCATGGTGATGACATGGGCATGGAGCATTGTGATGAGAAGGCCATGGAGGATTCTGTTGACATGCGTCAGGGAGCTTTGTGATGACAAGGGCATGGAGCATTGTGATGACAAGGGAATGGAGCATTGTGATGACAAGGGCCATTGAGAATTTTGATGAAAAGGTCGTGAAGCACTGTGATGACAAGTGCATGGAGCTTGCTATGACAAGTGTCATGGAGCATTGTGATAACAATTGAATGGAGAATTGTGCTGACATGTGCATGTAACATGATGTGAAGTGTCCTGGACCATTGTGATGACAAGGACGTTGAGAATTGTTATGACAATGGACATGGAGCATTGAGATGATCAGGGCATGGAACATTGTGATACATGGGTCATGGAGGAATGTAATGACAAGGGCATAGATCATTGTGATGAGAAGGGCATGGAACATTGTGATGACAAGCGTCATGGAGCTTTGTGATGACAGGGGCATGGAGCAATGTGATGAGAGGGTTCATGGAGCAGTGTGATGACAGTGGCATGGAGCACTGTGGTGCAAAGGGTCATGGAGATTTGTGATGACAAAAGTCATGAAGCATATTGAGGTCAAGGGCATGTTACATTGTGATGATAAGGGCAGGGAGCATTATGATGACAAGGTCATGTAGCATTTTGATGACAAAGGCATGGAGCATTGTGATGACAAGTGTCATGGAGCACTGTGATGACAGGCGTCACGGTTCATTGTGATTACAGGTTTCATGGAGCATTGGGATGACAATGGTCATGGAGAATTTTGATGAGAAGCGTCCCGGATCATTGTTTTGTCAGGGGTCATGGAGGGTTGAGATGACAGTACTCATGCAGCATTGTGAGGACAGGGGTCATGGAGCATTGTGAAGATAAGGGGCTTGGAGCTTTGTGATTACAGGGGTCTTGGAGCATTGTGAAGACAAGGGCATGGATCATTGTGATGAGAATGTCATGGAGTATTGTGAAGGCAGGTGTCAAGGAGCATTGTGATGACGTATGTCAGGGTCCATTGTGATGACAATGGCATGGAGCATTGTGATGACAAGGACATGGAGCATTGTGATGCCAAGGGCCATTGAGAATTTTGAAGACAATGTCGTGAAGCACTGTGATGACAAGCGCATGGAGCTTGCTATGAAAAGGGTCATTGAGCATTGCGATGACAAGTGCATGGAGAATTGTGATGACACGATCATGTAACATTATGATGAGAAGTGTCATGGAACATAGTGATGACAGGGACGAGGAGAATTGTGATGACAATGCACATGGAGCATTGGGATTACCAGGACATGGAGCATTGTGCTGGCAAGACCATGGAGCACTGCGATGAGAAGATCATGGATAATTGTGATGACGAGTGTCTTGGAGCACTGTAATGACAAGGGGCATGTAACATTGTGATGACAAGTGTAATGGAGCATTCTGATCACCATCTTGTGGAGTATTGTGATGACAATGGCATGGAGCATTGTGATGAAAAGGGCATGGAGCATTGTGATGAAAACGGCATGGAGCCTTTTCATGACAGGTTTCAATGAGCATTCTGACGACAAGTGTCAGGGAGCATTGTGATGACAAGTTTATTGAGCATTGTGATGACAAAGGTCATGAAGCATTGTGGTGACAATGGCATGGAGCATTGTGATGCAAAGTGCTATGGAGCATTGTGATCACAAGTGTTGGTAGCATTGTGATGACAGAGGTCATGGAGCACAGTGATTTCAAGGACCATGGAGCATTGTGATGACAAGTGTATGGGGCAATGTGATCCCAAGTTTCATGGAGGATTGTGATGACAAGCGCATGGAGCATTGTGATGGCAAGTTCATGTAGGATTTCCTGACAAAGGCATGGAGCATGGTGATTACAGTGGTCATTGAGCATTGGGATAACAAGGGTATGGAGCATTGGGCTTAAAATATTCATGGAGTATTGTGATGACAGGTTTAATGGAGCATATTGATGAAAAGGGAAAGGAGCATTGTGATGACAAGATCCTGGAGCATTATGATGAGTAGACCAGGAGCCTGGTGATGACAAGTCTCATGGAGCATTCTGATGAAAAGGGGCATGGAGCATTGTGATTACAGGGCTCTTGGAGCATTGTGATGACAAAGGCATGGAGCATTGTGATGAGAAGTCCATGGAGCATTCTGATGACATGTGTCATGGAGTTTTGTGATGACAGGGGCATGGAGCATTGTGATTACAGGGTTCTTGGAGCCTTGTGATGAAAAGGGCATGGATCATTGTGATGAAAAAGGCATGGAGCCATGTCATGACTGGGTTCAAGGAGCATAGTGATGACAAGGGTTCAGGAGCGTTGTGATGACAACTGTATTGAGCATTGGATGACAAAGGTCAGGAGCATTGTGATGATAAAACCATGGATAATTGTGATGACGAGCGTCATAGGGCATTGTGATGACAAGTGTTATGGAACACTGTGATCACAAGGGTTTAGAGCATGGTGATGACAGAGGTCATGGAGCCTTTTGATTTCTAGAAGCGTGGAGCATTGTGATGACAAGGGCATGAAGAAATGGGATCCCAAGTTTTATGGAGGATTGGGATGACAATGGTAAGGGAAGATTGTGAAGACAAGCGCATGGAGCATTGTGATGACAAAGTCACGTAGCATTTTGCTGACAAAGGCATGGAGCATTGTGAGCAAAATATTCATGGAGTAATGTGATGACAGGTGTCATGGGGCATTGTGGTGATAAGGGAATTGAGCACTGTGATGACAAGGTTCTGGAGCATTGTTATGAGAAGACCATTGAGCCTTGTGATGACAAATCTCATGGAGCATTCTGATGATAATGGACATGGAACACTGTGATTACAAGGTTCTTGGAGTATTGTGATGACAAGGGCATGGAGCATTGTGATGAGAAGGCCATGGAGCTTTCTGATGACATGCATCATGGACTTTGTGATGACAAGGGCATGGAGCATTGTGATGAAAAAGACATGGAGCCTTGTCATGACAGGCTTCAAGGAGCATACTGATGTCAAGTGTCAGGGAGCATTGTGATGACAAGTGTATTGAGCATTGTGATGACAAAGGTCATGGAGCATTGTGATGAGAAGACCATGGATAATTGTGATGACGAGCGTCATTGGGCGTTGTGATGACAAGTGTTATGGAACATTGTGATCACAAGCGTTTGGAGCATTCTGATGAGAGAGGTCATGGAGCATTTTGATTTCATTGTGATGACAATAGCAAGAAGCATTATGATGATGTTCATGGTGCATTGTGATGAAAGGGTCCATGAAGTATGGAGATGAAAAGGGGCATGGAGCATTGTGATTACAGGGGTCTTGGAGCATGGTGATGACATGGGCATGGAGCATTGTGATGAGAAGGCCATGGAGGATTCTGATGACATGCGTCATGGAGCTTTGTGATGACAAGGGCATGGAGAATTGTGATGACATGGGAATGGGGCATTGTGATAACAAGGGCCATTGAGAATTTTGATGACAAGGTCGTGAAGCACTGTGATGACAAGTGCATGGAGCATGCTATGACAAGGGTCATGGAGCATTACGATGACAAGTGAATGGAGAATTGTGCTGACATATTCATGTAACATTATGATGTGAAGTGTCCTGGACCATTGGGATGACAAAGACGTTGAGAATTGTTATGACAATGGACATGGAGCATTGGGATGATCAGGGCATGGAGCTTTGTGATGGCAAGACCGTGGAGCATTGTGATGCGAAGACCTTGGATAATTGTGATGACGAGTGTCTTGGATTACTGTAATGACAAGGGGCATGGAGCATTGTGAGGACAGGGGTCATTTAGCATTGTGATGACAAGTGTCATGGAGCATTCTGATGACCATCTTGTGGAGTATTGTGATGACATTGGCATGGAGCATTGTGATGGAAAGGGCATGGAGCATTGTGAAGAGAAGTCCACAGATAATGGTGAAGAGGAGCGTCATGGGGCGGTGTGATGACAAGTGTCATGGAACATTGTAATCACAAGTGTTTGAAGCATTGTGATGCCAGAGGTCATGGTGCATTTTGATTTCATTGTGATGAAAATAGCATGAAGCATTATGATGATGGGGATGGTGCACTGTGATGCCAGGGGTCATGGAGGATTGTGATGACGGGGGTCTAGGAGCATCGTGATGACAAGAGCATGGAGCATTTTGCTGAGAGGGCCAAGGAGCATTCTGACGACATGTGTCATGGAGCTTTGTGATGACAAGGGCATGGGGCATTGTAATTGCAGGCGTCTTGGAGCATTGAGATGACAAGTGTCACGGAGCCTTGTGATGACAAGGCCTTGGAAGTTTGTGATGACCGAGGTCATGGATCATTGTTATGACAGGGGTAATGGAGCATTGTGATAACAAGGGCATAGAGCATTGGTCTGAGAAGTTTCATGGATTATTGTGATGAGAGTGTGCATGCAGCATTGTGATGACAAGGGCATGGAACATTGTGATACATGGGTCATGGAGGAATGTAATGACAAGGGCATGGAGCATTGTGATGAGAAGGGCATGGAACATTGTGATGACAAGCGTCATGGAGCTTTGCGATGACAGGGGCATGGAGCAATGTGATGAGAGGGTTCATGGAGCAGTGTGATGACAGTGGCATGGAGCACTGTGGTGCCAAGGATCATGGAGATTTGTGATGACAAAGGTCATGAAGCATATTGAGGTCAAGGGCATGGTACATTGTGATGAGAAGGGCAGGGAGCATTATGATGACAAAATCATGTAGCATTTTGATGACAAAGGCATGGAGCATCGTGATGACAAGTGTCATGGAGCACTGTGATGACAGGCGTCACGGTTCATTGTGATTACAGGTTTCATGGAGCATTGGGATGACAATGGTCATGGAGAATTTTGATGAGAAGCGTCCCGGATCATTGTTTTGTCAGGGGTCATGGAGGGTTGAGATGACAGTACTCATGCAGCATTGTGAGGACAGGAGTCATGGAGCATTGTGAAGATAAGAGGCATGGAGCTTTGTGATTACAGGGGTCTTGGAGCATTGTGAAGACAAGGGCATGGATCATTGTGATGAGAATGTCATGGAGTATTGTGAAGGCAGGTGTCAAGGAGCATTGTGATGACGTATGTCAGGGTCCATTGTGATGACAATGGCATGGAGCATTGTGATGACAAGGACATGGAGCATTGTGATGCCAAGGGCCATTGAGAATTTTGAAGACAATGTCGTGAAGCACTGTGATGACAAGCGCATGGAGCTTGCTATGAAAAGGGTCATTGAGCATTGCGATGACAAGTGCATGGAGAATTGTGATGACACGATCATGTAACATTATGATGAGAAGTGTCATGGAACATAGTGATGACAGGGACGAGGAGAATTGTGATGACAATGCACATGGAGCATTGGGATGACCAGGACATGGAGCATTGTGCTGGCAAGACCGTGGAGCACTGCGATGAGAAGACCATGGATAATTGTGATGACGAGTGTCTTGGAGCACTGTAATGACAAGGGACATGTAACATTGTGATGACAAGTGTAATGGAGCATTCTGATCACCATCTTGTGGAGTATTGTGATGACAATGGCATGGAGCATTGTGATGAAAAGGGCATGGAGCATTGTGATGAAAACGGCATGGAGCCTTTTCATGACAGGTTTCAATGAGCATTCTGACGACAAGTGTCAGGGAGCATTGTGATGACAAGTTTATTGAGCATTGTGATGACAAAGGTCATGAAGCATTGTGGTGACAATGGCATGGAGCATTGTGATGCAAAGTGCTATGGAGCATTGTGATCACAAGTGTTGGTAGCATTGTGATGACAGAGGTAATGGAGCACAGTGATTTCAAGGACCATGGAGCATTGTGATGACAAGTGTATGGGGCAATGTGATCCCAAGTTTCATGGAGGATTGTGATGACAAGCGCATGGAGCATTGTGATGACAAGTTCATGTAGGATTTCCTGACAAAGGCATGGAGCATGGTGATTACAGTGGTAATTGAGCATTGGGATAACAATGGTATGGAGCATTGGGCTTAAAATATTCATGGAGAATTGTGATGACAGGTTTAATGGAGCATATTGATGAAAAGGGAAAGGAGCATTGTGATGACAAGATCCTGGAGCATTATGATGAGTAGATCAGGAGCCTGGTGATGACAAGTCTCATGGAGCATTCTGATGAAAAGGGGCATGGAGCATTGTGATTACAGGGCTCTTGGAGCATTGTGATGACAAAGGCATGGAGCATTGTGATGAGAAGTCCATGGAGCATTGTGATGACATGTGTCATGGAGTTTTGTGATGACAGGGGCATGGAGCATTGTGATTACAGGGTTCTTGGAGCCTTGTGATGAAAAGGGCATGGATCATTGTGATGAAAAAGGCATGGAGCCATGTCATGACTGGGTTCAAGGAGCATAGTGATGACAAGGGTTCAGGAGCGTTTTGATGACAACTGTATTGAGCATTGTGATGACAAAGGTCATGGAGCATTGTGATGAGAAGACCATGGATAATTGTGATGACGAGCGTCATGGGCGTTGTGATGACAAGTGTTATGGAACATTGTGATCACAAGCGTTTGGAGCATTCTGATGAGAGAGGTCATGGAGCATTTTGATTTCATTGTGATGACAATAGCAAGAAGCATTATGATGATGTTCATGGTGCATTGTGATGAAAGAGTCCATGGAGTATTGAGATGAAAAGGGGCATGGAGCATTGTGATTACAGGGGTCTTGGAGCATGGTGATGACATGGGCATGGAGCATTGTGATGAGAAGGCCATGGAGGATTCTGATGACATGCGTCAGGGAGCTTTGTGATGACAAGGGCATGGAGAATTGTGATGACATGGGAATGGGGCATTGTGATAACAAGGGCCATTGAGAATTTTGATGACAAGGTCGTGAAGCACTGTGATGACAAGTGCATGGAGCATGCTATGACAAGGGTCATGGAGCATTGCGATGACAAGTGAATGGAGAATTGTGCTGACATATGCATGTAACATTATGATGTGAAGTGTCCTGGACCATTGTGATGACAAGGACGTTGAGAATTGTTATGACAATGGACATGGAGCATTGGGATGATCAGGGCATGGAGCTTTGTGATGGCAAGACCGTGGAGCATTGTGATGCGAAGACCTTGGATAATTGTGATGACGAGTGTCTTGGATTACTGTAATGACAAGGGGCATGGAGCATTGTGAGGACAGGGGTCATTTAGCATTGTGATGACAAGTGTCATGGAGCATTCTGATGACCATCTTGTGGAGTATTGTGATGACAATGGCATGGAGCATTTTGATGGAAAGGGCATGGAGCATTGTGAAGAGAAGTCCACAGATAATGGTGAAGAGGAGCGTCATGGGGCGGTGTGATGACAAGTGTCATGGAACATTGTGATCACAAGTGTTTGAAGCATTGTGATGCCCGAGGTCATGGTGCATTTTGATTTCATTGTGATGAAAATAGCATGAAGCATTATGATGATGGGGATGGTGCACTGTGATGCCAGGGGTCATGGAGGATTGTGATGACGGGGGTCTAGGAGCATCGTGATGACAAGGGCATGGAGCATTGTGCTGAGAGGGCCAAGGAGCATTCTGACGACATGTGTCATGGAGCTTTGTGATGACAAGGGCATGGGGCATTGTAATTGCAGGCGTCTTGGAGCATTGAGATGACAAGTGTCACAGAGCCTTGTGATGACAAGGCCTTGGAAGTTTGTGATGACCGAGGTCATGGATCATTGTTATGACAGGGGTAATGGAGCATTGTGATAACAAGGGCATAGAGCATTGGTCTGAGAAGTTTCATGGATTATTGTGATGAGAGTGTGCATGCAGCATTGTGATGACAAGGGCATGGAACATTGTGATACATGGGTCATGGAGGAATGTAATGACAAGGGCATGGAGCATTGTGATGAGAAGGGCATGGAACATTGTGATGACAAGCGTCATGGAGCTTTGTGATGACAGGGGCATGGAGCAATGTGATGAGAGGGTTCATGGAGCAGTGTAATGACAGTGGCATGGAGCACTGTGGTGCCAAGGATCATGGAGATTTGTGATGACAAAGGTCATGAAGCATATTGAGGTCAAGGGCATGGTACATTGTGATGAGAAGGGCAGGGAGCATTATGATGACAAAGTCATGTAGCATTTTGATGACAAAGGCATGGAGCATCGTGATGACAAGTGTCATGGAGCACTGTGATGACAGGCGTCACGGTTCATTGTGATTACAGGTTTCATGGAGCATTGGGATGACAATGGTCATGGAGAATTTTGATGAGAAGCGTCCCGGATCATTGTTTTGTCAGGGGTCATGGAGGGTTGAGATGACAGTACTCATGCAGCATTGTGAGGACAGGGGTCATGGAGCATTGTGAAGATAAGGGGCATGGAGCTTTGTGATTACAGGGGTCTTGGAGCATTGTGAAGACAAGGGCATGGATCATTGTGATGAGAATGTCATGGAGTATTGTGAAGGCAGGTGTCAAGGAGCATTGTGATGACGTATGTCAGGGTCCATTGTGATGACAATGGCATGGAGCATTGTGACGACAAGGACATGGAGCATTGTGATGCCAAGGGCCATTGAGAATTTTGAAGACAATGTCGTGAAGCACTGTGATGACAAGCACATGGAGCTTGCTATGAAAAGGGTCTTTGAGCATTGCGATGACAAGTGCATGGAGAATTGTGATGACACGATCATGTAACATTATGATGAGAAGTGTCATGGAACATAGTGATGACAGGGACGAGGAGAATTGTGATGACAATGCACATGGAGCATTGGGATGACCAGGACATGGAGCATTGTGCTGGCAAGACCGTGGAGCACTGCTATGAGAAGACCATGGATAATTGTGATGACGAGTGTCTTGGAGCACTGTAATGACAAGGGACATGTAACATTGTGATGACAAGTGTAATGGAGCATTCTGATCACCATCTTGTGGAGTATTGTGATGACAATGGCATGGAGCATTGTGATGAAAAGGGCATGGAGCATTGTGATGAAAACGGCATGGAGCCTTTTCATGACAGGTTTCAATGAGCATTCTGACGACAAGTGTCAGGGAGCATTGTGATGACAAGTTTATTGAGCATTGTGATGACAAAGGTCATGAAGCATTGTGGTGACAATGGCATGGAGCATTGTGATGAAAAGTGCTATGGAGCATTGTGATCACAAGTGTTGGTAGCATTGTGATGACAGAGGTAATGGAGCACAGTGATTTCAAGGACCATGGAGCATTGTGATGACAAGTGTATGGGGCAATGTGATCCCAAGTTTCATGGAGGATTGTGATGACAAGCGCATGGAGCATTGTGATGGCAAGTTCATGTAGGATTTCCTGACAAAGGCATGGAGCATGGTGATTACAGTGGTCATTGAGCATTGGGATAACAAGGGTATGGAGCATTGGGCTTAAAATATTCATGGAGTATTGTGATGACAGGTTTCATGGAGCATATTGATGAAAAGGGAAAGGAGCATTGTGATGACAAGATCCTGGAGCATTATGATGAGTAGACCAGGAGCCTGGTGATGACAAGTCTCATGGAGCATTCTGATGAAAAGGGGCATGGAGCATTGTGATTACAGGGCTCTTGGAGCATTGTGATGACAAAGGCATGGAGCATTGTGATGAGAAGTCCATGGAGCATTCTGATGACATGTGTCATGGAGTTTTGTGATGACAGGGGCATGGAGCATTGTGATTACAGGGTTCTTGGAGCCTTGTGATGAAAAGGGCATGGATCATTGTGATGAAAAAGGCATGGAGCCATGTCATGACTGGGTTCAAGGAGCATAGTGATGACAAGGGTTCAGGAACGTTGTGATGACAACTGTATTGAGCATTGGATGACAAAGGTCAGGAGCATTGTGATGATAAAACCATGGATAATTGTGATGACGAGCGTCATAGGGCATTGTGATGACAAGTGTTATGGAACACTGTGATCACAAGGGTTTGGAGCATTGTGATGACAGAGGTCATGGAGCCTTTTGATTTCAAGAAGCGTGGAGCATTGTGATGACAAGGGCATGAAGCAATGGGATCCCAAGTTTTATGGAGGATTGGGATGACAATGGTAAGGGAAGATTGTGAAGACAAGCGCATGGAGCATTGTGATGACAAAGTCATGTAGCATTTTGCTGACAAAGGCATGGAGCATTGTGGGGAAAATATTCATGGAGTAATGTGATGACAGGTGTCATGGGGCATTGTGGTGATAAGGGAATGGAGCACTGTGATGACAAGGTTCTGGAGCATTGTTATGAGAAGACCATTGAGCCTTGTGATGACAAATCTCATGGAGCATTCTGATGATAATGGACATGGAACACTGTGATTACAAGGTTCTTGGAGTATTGTGATGACAAGGGCATGGAGCATTGTGATGAGAAGGCCATGGAGCTTTCTGATGACATGCATCATGGACTTTGTGATGACAAGGGCATGGAGCATTGTGATGAAAAAGACATGGAGCCTTGTCATGACAGGCTTCAAGGAGCATACTGATGTCAAGTGTCAGGGAGCATTGTGATGACAAGTGTATTGAGCATTGTGATGACAAAGGTCATGGAGCATTGTGATGAGAAGACCATGGATAATTGTGATGACGAGCGTCATTGGACGTTGTGATGACAAGTGTTATGGAACATTGTGATCACAAGCGTTTGGAGCATTCTGATGAGAGAGGTCATGGAGCATTTTGATTTCATTGTGATGACAATAGCAAGAAGCATTATGATGATGTTCATGGTGCATTGTGATGAAAGGGTCCATGGATTATTGAGATGAAAAGGGGCATGGAGCATTGTGATTACAGAGGTCTTGGAGCATGGTGATGACATGGGCATGGAGCATTGTGATGAGAAGGCCATAGAGGATTCTGATGACATGCGTCATGGAGCTTTGTGATGACAAGGGCATGGAGAATTGTGATAACATGGGAATGGGGCATTGTGATAACAAGGGCCATTGAGAATTTTGATGACAAGGTCGTGAAGCACTGTGATGACAAGTGCATGGAGCATGCTATGACAAGGGTCATGGAGCATTGCGATGACAAGTGAATGGAGAATTGTGCTGACATATGCATGTAACATTATGATGTGAAGTGTCCTGGACCATTGTGATGACAAGGACGTTGAGAATTGTTATGACAATGGACATGGAGCATTGAGATGATCAGGGCATGGAACATTGTGATACATGGGTCATGGAGGAATGTAATGACAAGGGCATGGATCATTGTGATGAGAAGGGCATGGAACATTGTGATGACAAGCGTCATGGAGCTTTGTGATGACAGGGGCATGGAGCAATGTGATGAGAGGGTTCATGGAGCAGTGTTATGACAGTGGCATGGAGCACTCTGGTGCAAAGGGTCATGGAGATTTGTGATGACAAAAGTCATGAAGCATATTGAGGTCAAGGGCCTGGTACATTGTGATGATAAGGGCAGGGAGCATTATGATGACAAGGTCATGTAGCATTTTGATGACAAAGGCATGGAGCATCGTGATGACAAGTGTCATGGAGCACTGTGATGACAGGCGTCACGGTTCATTGTGATTACAGGTTTCATGGAGCATTGGGATGACAATGGTCATGGAGAATTTTGATGAGAAGCGTCCCGGATCATTGTTTTGTCAGGGGTCATGGAGGGTTGAGATGACAGTACTCATGCAGCATTGTGAGGACAGGGGTCATGGAGCATTGTGAAGATAAGGGGCATGGAGCTTTGTGATTACAGGGGTCTTGGAGCATTGTGAAGACAAGGGCATGGATCATTGTGATGAGAATGTCATGGAGTATTGTGAAGGCAGGTGTCAAGGAGCATTGTGATGACGTATGTCAGGGTCCATTGTGATGACAATGGCATGGAGCATTGTGATGACAAGGACATGGAGCATTGTGATGCCAAGGGCCATTGAGAATTTTGAAGACAATGTCGTGAAGCACTGTGATGACAAGCGCATGGAGCTTGCTATGAAAAGGGTCATTGAGCATTGCGATGACAAGTGCATGGAGAATTGTGATGACACGATCATGTAACATTATGATGAGAAGTGTCATGGAACATAGTGATGACAGGGACGAGGAGAATTGTGATGACAATGCACATGGAGCATTGGGATGACCAGGACATGGAGCATTGTGCTGGCAAGACCGTGGAGCACTGCGATGAGAAGATCATGGATAATTGTGATGACGAGTGCCTTGGAGCACTGTAATGACAAGGGGCATGTAACATTGTGATGACAAGTGTAATGGAGCATTCTGATCACCATCTTGTGGAGTATTGTGATGACAATGGCATGGAGCATTGTGATGACAAGGACATGGAGCATTGTGATGAAAACGGCATGGAGCCTTTTCATGACAGGTTTCAATGAGCATTCTGACGACAAGTGTCAGGGAGCATTGTGATGACAAGTTTATTGAGCATTGTGATGACAAAGGTCATGAAGCATTGTGGTGACAATGGCATGGAGCATTGTGATGAAAAGTGCTATGGAGCATTGTGATCACAAGTGTTGGTAGCATTGTGATGACAGAGGTCATGGAGCACAGTGATTTCAAGGACCATGGAGCATTGTGATGACAAGTGTATGGGGCAATGTGATCCCAAGTTTCATGGAGGATTGTGATGACAAGCGCATGGAGCATTGTGATGGCAAGTTCATGTAGGATTTTCCTGACAAAGGCATGGAGCATGGTGATTACAGTGGTCATTGAGCATTGGGATAACAAGGGTATGGAGCATTGGGCTTAAAATATTCATGGAGTATTGTGATGACAGGTTTCATGGAGCATATTGATGAAAAGGGAAAGGAGCATTGTGATGACAAGATCCTGGAGCATTATGATGAGTAGACCAGGAGCCTGGTGATGACAAGTCTCATGGAGCATTCTGATGAAGAGGGGCATGGAGCATTGTGATTAGAGGGCTCTTGGAGCATTGTGATGACAAAGGCATGGAGCATTGTGATGAGAAGTCCATGGAGCATTCTGATGACATGTGTCATGGAGTTTTGTGATGACAGGGGCATGGAGCATAGTGATTACAGGGTTCTTGGAGCCTTGTGATGAAAAGGGCATGGATCATTGTGATGAAAAAGGCATGGAGCCATGTCATGACTGTGTTCAAGGAGCATAGTGACGACAAGGGTCAGGGAGCGTTGTGATGACAACTGTATTGAGCATTGGATGACAAAGTTCAGGGAGCATTGTGATCAAAGACCATGGATAATTGTGATGACGAGCGTCATAGGTCATTGTGATGACAAGTGTTATGGAACATTGTGATCACAAGGGTTTGGAGCATTGTGATGACAGTGGTTATGGAGCCTTTTGATATCAAGAGGCGTGGAGCATCGTGATGACAAGGGCATGAATCAATGTGATCCCCAGTTTTATGGAGGATTGGGATGACAATGGTAAGGGAAGATTGTGAAGACAAGCGCATGGAGCATTGTGATGACAAAGTCATGTAGCATTTTGCTGACAAAGGCATGGATCATTGTGGGCAAAATATTCATGGAGTAATGTGATGACAGGTGTCATGGGGCGTTGTGGTGATAAGGGAATGGAGAACTGTGATGACAAGGTTCTGGAGCATTGTTATGAGCAGACCATTGAGCCTTGTGATGACAAATCTCATGGAGCATTCTGATGATAATGGACATGGAACACTGTGATTACAAGGGTCTTGGAGTATTGTGATGATAAGGGCATGGAGCATTGTGATGAGAAGGCCATGGAGCTTTCTGATGACATGCATCGTGGACTTTGTGATGACAAAGGCATGGAGCATTGTGAGTGCAGTGTGCTTGGAGCGTTGTGATGAAAAGGGCATGGATCATTGTGATGAAAAAGGCATGGAGCCTTGTCATGACAGGCTTCAAGGAGCATACTGATGTCAAGTGTCAGGGAGCATTGTGATGACAAGTGTATTGAGCATTGTGATGACAAAGGTCATGGAGCATTGTGATGAGAAGACCATGGATAAATGTGATGATGAGCGTTATTGGGCGTTGTGATGACAAATGTTATGGAACATTGTGATCAGAAGCGTTTGGAGCATTCTGATGAGAGAGGTCATGGAGCATTTTGATTTCATTGTGATGACAATAGCAAGAAGCATTATGATGATGTTCATGGTGCATTGTGATGAAAGGGTGCATGGAGTATTGAGATGAAAAGGGGCATGGAGCATTGTGATGACAGGGGTCTTGGAGCATGGTGATGACATGGGCATGGAGCATTGTGATGAGAAGGCCATGGAGGATTCTGATGACATGCGTCATGGAGCTTTGTGATGACAAGGGCATGGAGAATTGTGATGACATGGGAATGGGGCATTGTGATAACAAGGGCCATTGAGAATTTTGATGACAAGGTCGTGAAGCACTGTGATGACAAGTGCATGGAGCATGCTATGACAAGAGTCATGGAGCATTGCGATGACAAGTGAATGGAGAATTGTGCTGACATATGCATGTAACATTATGATGTGAAGTGTCCTGGACCATTGTGATGACAAGGACGTTGAGAATTGTTATGACAATGGACATGGAGCATTGGGATGATCAGGGCATGGAGCTTTGTGATGGCAAGACCGTGGAGCATTGTGATGCGAAGACCTTGGATAATTGTGATGACGAGTGTCTTGGATTACTGTAATGACAAGGGGCATGGAGCATTGTGAGGACAGGGGTCATTTAGCAATGTGATGACAAGTGTCATGGAGCATTCTGATGACCATCTTGTGGAGTATTGTGATGACAATGGCATGGAGCATTGTGATGGAAAGGGCATGGAGCATTGTGAAGAGAAGTCCACAGATAATGGTGAAGAGGAGAGTCATGGGGCGGTGTGATGACAAGTGTCATGGAACATTGTGATCACAAGTGTTTGAAGCATTGTGATGCCAGAGGTCATGGTGCATTTTGATTTCATTGTGATGAAAATAGCATGAAGCATTATGATGATGGGGATGGTGCACTGTGATGCCAGGGGTCATGGAGGATTGTGATGACGGGGGTCTAGGAGCATCGTGATGACAAGAGCATGGAGCATTGTGCTGAGAGGGCCAAGGAGCATTCTGACGACATGTGTCATGGAGCTTTGTGATGACAAGGGCATGGGGCATTGTAATTGCAGGCGTCTTGGAGCATTGAGATGACAAGTGTCACGGAGCCTTGTGATGACAAGGCCTTGGAAGTTTGTGATGACCGAGGTCATGGATCATTGTTATGACAGGGGTAATGGAGCATTGTGATAACAAGGGCATAGAGCATTGGTCTGAGAAGTTTCATGGATTATTGTGATAAGAGTGTGCATGCAGCATTGTGATGACAAGGGCATGGAACATTGTGATACATGGGTCATGGAGGAATGTAATGACAAGGGCATGGAGCATTGTGATGAGAAGGGCATGGAACATTGTGATGACCAGCGTCATGGAGCTTTGTGATGACAGGGGCATGGAGCAATGTGATGAGAGGGTTCATGGAGCAGTGTGATGACAGTAGCATGGAGCACTGTGGTGCCAAGGATCATGGAGATTTGTGATGACAATGGTCATGAAGCATATTGAGGTCAAGGGCATGGTACATTGTGATGAGAAGGGTAGGGAGCATTATGATGACAAAGGCATGGAGCATCGTGATGACAAGTGTCATGGAGCACTGTGATGACAGGCGTCACGGTTCATTGTGATTACAGGTTTCATGGAGCATTGGGATGACAATGGTCATGGAGAATTTTGATGAGAAGCCTCCCGGATCATTGTTTTGTCAGGGGTCATGGAGGGTTGAGATGACAGTACTCATGCAGCATTGTGAGGACAGGGGTCATGGAGCATTGTGAAGATAAGGGGCATGGAGCTTTGTGATTACAGGGTTCTTGGAGCATTGTGAAGACAAGGGCATGGATCATTGTGATGAGAATGTCATGGAGTATTGTGAAGGCAGGTGTCAAGGAGCATTGTGATGACGTATGTCAGGGTCCATTGTGATGACAATGGCATGGAGCATTGTGATGACAAGGACATGGAGCATTGTGATGCCAAGGGCCATTGAGAATTTTGAAGACAATGTCGTGAAGCACTGTGATGACAAGCGCATGGAGCTTGCTATGAAAAGGGTCATTGAGCATTGCGATGACAAGTGCATGGAGAATTGTGATGACACGATCATGTAACATTATGATGAGAAGTGTCATGGAACATAGTGATGACAGGGACGAGGAGAATTGTGATGACAATGCACATGGAGCATTGGGATGACCAGGACATGGAGCATTGTGCTGGCAAGACTGTGGAGCATTGCGATGAGAAGACCATGGATAATTGTGATGACGAGTGTCTTGGAGCACTGTAATGACAAGGGGCATGTAGCATTGTGATGACAAGTGTAATGGAGCATTCTGATCACCATCTTGTGGAGTATTGTGATGACAATGGCATGGAGCATTGTGATGAAAAGGGCATGGAGCATTGTGATGAAAACGGCATGGAGCCTTTTCATGACAGGTTTCAATGAGCATTCTGACGACAAGTGTCAGGGAGCATTGTGATGACAAGTTTATTGAGCATTGTGATGACAAAGGTCATGAAGCATTGTGGTGACAATGGCATGGAGCATTGTGATGCAAAGTGCTATGGAGCATTGTGATCACAAGTGTTGGTAGCATTGTGATGACAGAGGTCATGGAGCACAGTGATTTCAAGGACCATGAAGCATTGTGATGACAAGTGTATGGGGCAATGTGATCCCAAGTTTCATGGAGGATTGTGATGACAAGCGCATGGAGCATTGTGATGGCAAGTTCATGTAGGATTTCCTGACAAAGGCATGGAGCATGGTGATTACAGTGGTCATTGAGCATTGGGATAACAAGGGTATGGAGCATTGGGCTTAAAATATTCATGGAGTATTGTGATGACAGGTTTCATGGAGCATATTGATGAAAAGGGAAAGGAGCATTGTGATGACAAGTTCCTGGAGCATTATGATGAGTAGACCAGGAGCCTGGTGATGACAAGTCTCATGGAGCATACTGATGAAAAGGGGCATGGAGCATTGTGATTACAGGGCTCTTGGAGCATTGTGATGACAAAGGCATGGAGCATTGTGATGAGAAGTCCATGGAGCATTCTGATGACATGTGTCATGGAGTTTTGTGATGACAGGGGCATGGAGCATTGTGATTACAGGGTTCTTGGAGCCTTGTGATGAAAAGTGCATGGATCATTGTGATGAAAAAGGCATGGAGACATGTCATGACTGGGTTCAAGGAGCATAGTGATGACAAGGGTTCAGGAGCGTTGTGATGACAACTGTATTGAGCATTGGATGACAAAGGTCAGGAGCATTGTGATGATAAAACCATGGATAATTGTGATGACGAGCGTCATAGGGCATTGTGATGACAAGTGTTATGGAACACTGTGATCACAAGGGTTTGGAGCATTGTGATGACAGAGGTCATGGAGCCTTTTGATTTCAATTAGCGTGGAGCATTGTGATGACAAGGGCATGAAGCAATGGGATCCCAAGTTTTATGGAGGATTGGGATGACAATGGTAAGGGAAGATTGTGAAGACAAGCGCATGGAGCATTGTGATGACAAAGTCATGTAGCATTTTGCTGACAAAGGCATGGAGCATTGTGGGCAAAATATTCATGGAGTAATGTGATGACAGCTGTCATGGGGCATTGTGGTGATAAGGGAATGGAGTACTGTGATGACAATGTTCTGGAGCATTGTTATGAGAAGACCATTGAGCCTTGTGATGACAAATCTCATGGAGCATTCTGATGATAATGGACATGGAACACTGTGATTACAAGGTTCTTGGAGTATTGTGATGACAAGGGCATGGAACATTGTGATGAGAAGGCCATGGAGCTTTCTGATGACATGCATCATGGACTTTGTGATGACAAGGGCATGGAGCATTGTGATGAAAAAGACATGGAGCCTTGTCATGACAGGCTTCAAGGAGCATACTGATGTCAAGTGTCAGGGAGCATTGTGATGACAAGTGTATTGAGCATTGTGATGACAAAGGTCATGGAGCATTGTGATGAGAAGACCATGGATAATTGTGATGCTGAGCGTCATAGGGCATTGTGATGACAAGTGTTATGGAACATTGTGATCACAAGCGTTTGGAGCATTCTGATGAGAGAGGTCATGGAGCATTTTGATTTCATTGTGATGACAATAGCATGAAGCATTATGATGATGGGGATGGTACACTGTGATGCCAGGGGTCATGGAGGATTGTGATGACGGGCGTCTAGGAGCATCGTGCTGACAAGAGCATGGAGCATTGTGCTGAGAGGGCCAAGGAGCATTCTGACGACATGTGTCATGGAGCTTTGTGATGACAAGGGCATGGGGCATTGTAATTGCAGGCGTCTTGGAGCATTGAGATGACAAGTGTCACGGAGCCTTGTGATGACAAGGCCTTGGAAGTTTGTGATGACCGAGGTCATGGAGCATTGTTATGACAGGGGTAATGGAGCATTGTGATAACAAGGGCATAGAGCATTGGTCTGAGATGTTTCATGGATTATTGTGATGAGTGTGTGCATGCAGCATTGTGATGACAAGGGCATGGAACATTGTGATACACGGGTCATGGAGGAATGTAATGACAAGGGCATGGAGCATTGTGATGAGAAGGGCATGGAACATTGTGATGACAAGCGTCATGGAGCTTTGTGATGACAGGGGCATGGAACAATGTGATGAGAGGGTTCATGGAGCAGTGTGATGACAGTGGCATGGAGCACTGTGGTGCCAAGGATCATGGAGATTTGTGATGACAAAGGTCATGAAGCATATTGAGGTCAAGGGCATGGTACATTGTGATGAGAAGGGCAGGGAGCATTATGATGACAAAATCATGTAGCATTTTGATGACAAAGGCATGGAGCATCGTGATGACAAGTGTCATGGAGCACTGTGATGACAGGCGTCACGGTTCATTGTGATTACAGGTTTCATGGAGCATTGGGATGACAATGGTCATGGAGAATTTTGATGAGAAGCCTCCCGGATCATTGTTTTGTCAGGGGTCATGGAGGGTTGAGATGACAGTACTCATGCAGCATTGTGAGGACAGGGGTCATGGAGCATTGTGAAGATAAGGGGCATGGAGCTTTGTGATTACAGGGGTCTTGGAGCATTGTGAAGACAAGGGCATGGATCATTGTGATGAGAATGTCATGGAGTATTGTGAAGGCAGGTGTCAAGGAGCATTGTGATGACGTATGTCAGGGTCCATTGTGATGACAATGGCATGGAGCATTGTGATGACAAGGACATGGAGCATTGTGATGCCAAGGGCCATTGAGAATTTTGAAGACAATGTCGTGAAGCACTGTGATGACAAGCGCATGGAGCTTGCTATGAAAAGGGTCATTGAGCATTGCGATGACAAGTGCATGGAGAATTGTGATGACACGATCATGTAACATTATGATGAGAAGTGTCATGGAACATAGTGATGACAGGGACGAGGAGAATTGTGATGACAATGCACATGGAGCATTCGGATGACCAGGACATGGAGCATTGTGCTGGCAAGACTGTGGAGCATTGCGATGAGAAGACCATGGATAATTGTGATGACGAGTGTCTTGGAGCACTGTAATGACAAGGGGCATGTAGCATTGTGATGACAAGTGTAATGGAGCATTCTGATCACCATCTTGTGGAGTATTGTGATGACAATGGCATGGAGCATTGTGATGAAAAGGGCATGGAGCATTGTGATGAAAACGGCATGGAGCCTTTTCATGACAGGTTTCAATGAGCATTCTGACGACAAGTGTCAGGGAGCATTGTGATGACAAGTTTATTGAGCATTGTGATGACAAAGGTCATGAAGCATTGTGGTGACAATGGCATGGAGCATTGTGATGCAAAGTGCTATGGAGCATTGTGATCACAAGTGTTGGTAGCATTGTGATGACAGAGGTCATGGAGCACAGTGATTTCAAGGACCATGGAGCATTGTGATGACAAGTGTATGGGGCAATGTGATCCCAAGTTTCATGGAGGATTGTGATGACAAGCGCATGGAGCATTGTGATGGCAAGTTCATGTAGGATTTTCCTGACAAAGGCATGGAGCATGGTGATTACAGTGGTCATTGAGCATTGGGATAACAAGGGTATGGAGCATTGGGCTTAAAATATTCTTGGAGTATTATGATGACAGCTTTCATGGAGCATATTGATGAAAAGGGAAAGGAGCATTGTGATGACAAAATCCTGGAGCATTATGATGAGTAGACCAGGAGCCTGGTGATGACAAGTCTCATGGAGCATTCTGATGAAAAGGGGCATGGAGCATTGTGATTACAGGGCTCTTGGAGCATTGTGATGACAAAGGCATGGAGCATTGTGATGAGAAGTCCATGGAGCATTCTGATGACATGTGTCATGGAGTTTTGTGATGACAGGGGCAAGGAGCATTGTGATTACAGGGTTCTTGGAGCCTTGTGATGAAAAGGGCATGGATCATTGTGATGAAAAAGGCATGGAGCCATGTCATGACTGGGTTCAAGGAGCATAGTGATGACAAGGGTTCAGGAACGTTGTGATGACAACTGTATTGAGCATTGGATGAAAAAGGTCAGGAGCATTGTGATGATAAAACCATGGATAATTGTGATGACGAGCGTCATTGGGCATTGTGATGACAAGTGTTATGGAACACTGTGATCACAAGGGTTTGGAGCATTGTGATGACATAGGTCATGGAGCCTTTTGATTTCAATTAGCGTGGAGCATTGTGATGACAAGGGCATGAAGCAATGGGATCCCAAGTTTTATGGAGGATTGGGATGACAATGGTAAGGGAAGATTGTGAAGACAAGCGCATGGAGCATTGTGATGACAAAGTCATGTAGCATTTTGCTGACAAAGGCATGGAGCATTGTGGGGAAAATATTCATGGAGTAATGTGATGACAGGTGTCATGGGGCATTGTGGTGATAAGGGAATGGAGCACTGTGATGACAAGGTTCTGGAGCATTGTTATGAGAAGACCATTGAGCCTTGTGATGACAAATCTCATGGAGCATTCTGATGATAATGGACATGGAACACTGTGATTACAAGGTTCTTGGAGTATTGTGATGACAAGGGCATGGAACATTGTGATGAGAAGGCCATGGAGCTTTCTGATGACATGCGTCATGGACTTTGTGATGACAAGGGCATGGAGCATTGTGATGAAAAAGACATGGAGCCTTGTCATGACAGGCTTCAAGGAGCATACTGATGTCAAGTGTCAGGGAGCATTGTGATGACAAGTGTATTGAGCATTGTGATGACAAAGGTCATGGAGCATTGTGATGAGAAGACCATGGATAATTGTGATGACGAGCGTCATTGGGCGTTGTGATGACAAGTGTTATGGAACATTGTGATCACAAGCGTTTGGAGCATTCTGATGAGAGAGGTCATGGAGCATTTTGATTTCATTGTGATGACAATAGCATGAAGCATTATGATGATGGGGATGGTGCACTGTGATGCCAGGGGTCATGGAGGATTGTGATGACGGGGGTCTAGGAGCATCGTGATGACAAGAGCATGGAGCATTGTGCTGAGAGGGCCAAGGAGCATTCTGACGACATGTGTCATGGAGCTTTGTGATGACAAGGGCATGGGGCATTGTAATTGCAGGCGTCTTGGAGCATTGAGATGACAAGTGTCACGGAGCCTTGTGATGACAAGGCCTTGGAAGTTTGTGATGCCGAGGTCATGGAGCATTGTTATGACAGGGGTAATGGAGCATTGTGATAACAAGGGCATAGAGCATTGGTCTGAGAAGTTTCATGGATTATTGTGATGAGAGTGTGCATGCAGCATTGTGATGACAAGGGCATGGAACATTGTGATACACGGGTCATGGAGGAATGTAATGACAAGGGCATGGAGCATTGTGATGAGAAGGGCATGGAACATTGTGATGACAAGCGTCATGGAGCTTTGTGATGACAGGGGCATGGAACAATGTGATGAGAGGGTTCATGGAGCAGTGTGATGACAGTGGCATGGAGCACTGTGGTGCCAAGGATCATGGAGATTTGTGATGACAAAGGTCATGAAGCATATTGAGGTCAAGGGCATGGTACATTGTGATGAGAAGGGCAGGGAGCATTATGATGACAAAATCATGTAGCATTTTGATGACAAAGGCATGGAGCATCGTGATGACAAGTGTCATGGAGCACTGTGATGACAGGCGTCACGGTTCATTGTGATTACAGGTTTCATGGAGCATTGGGATGACAATGGTCATGGAGAATTTTGATGAGAAGCCTCCCGGATCATTGTTTTGTCAGGGGTCATGGAGGGTTGAGATGACAGTACTCATGCAGCATTGTGAGGACAGGGGTCATGGAGCATTGTGAAGATAAGGGGCATGGAGCTTTGTGATTACAGGGGTCTTGGAGCATTGTGAAGACAAGGGCATGGATCATTGTGATGAGAATGTCATGGAGTATTGTGAAGGCAGGTGTCAAGGAGCATTGTGATGACGTATGTCAGGGTCCATTGTGATGACAATGGCATGGAGCATTGTGATGACAAGGACATGGAGCATTGTGATGCCAAGGGCCATTGAGAATTTTGAAGACAATGTCGTGAAGCACTGTGATGACAAGCGCATGGAGCTTGCTATGAAAAGGGTCATTGAGCATTGCGATGACAAGTGCATGGAGAATTGTGATGACACGATCATGTAACATTATGATGAGAAGTGTCATGGAACATAGTGATGACAGGGACGAGGAGAATTGTGATGACAATGCACATGGAGCATTCGGATGACCAGGACATGGAGCATTGTGCTGGCAAGACTGTGGAGCATTGCGATGAGAAGACCATGGATAATTGTGATGACGAGTGTCTTGGAGCACTGTAATGACAAGGGGCATGTAGCATTGTGATGACAAGTGTAATGGAGCATTCTGATCACCATCTTGTGGAGTATTGTGATGACAATGGCATGGAGCATTGTGATGAAAAGGGCATGGAGCATTGTGATGAAAACGGCATGGAGCCTTTTCATGACAGGTTTCAATGAGCATTCTGACGACAAGTGTCAGGGAGCATTGTGATGACAAGTTTATTGAGCATTGTGATGACAAAGGTCATGAAGCATTGTGGTGACAATGGCATGGAGCATTGTGATGCAAAGTGCTATGGAGCATTGTGATCACAAGTGTTGGTAGCATTGTGATGACAGAGGTCATGGAGCACAGTGATTTCAAGGACCATGGAGCATTGTGATGACAAGTGTATGGGGCAATGTGATCCCAAGTTTCATGGAGGATTGTGATGACAAGCGCATGGAGCATTGTGATGGCAAGTTCATGTAGGATTTTCCTGACAAAGGCATGGAGCATGGTGATTACAGTGGTCATTGAGCATTGGGATAACAAGGGTATGGAGCATTGGGCTTAAAATATTCTTGGAGTATTATGATGACAGCTTTCATGGAGCATATTGATGAAAAGGGAAAGGAGCATTGTGATGACAAAATCCTGGAGCATTATGATGAGTAGACCAGGAGCCTGGTGATGACAAGTCTCATGGAGCATTCTGATGAAAAGGGGCATGGAGCATTGTGATTACAGGGCTCTTGGAGCATTGTGATGACAAAGGCATGGAGCATTGTGATGAGAAGTCCATGG
The DNA here is from genome assembly GCF_025265405.1 of Mesoplodon densirostris. Taxonomy (NCBI): domain Eukaryota; kingdom Metazoa; phylum Chordata; class Mammalia; order Artiodactyla; family Ziphiidae; genus Mesoplodon; species Mesoplodon densirostris. Next base: position 8,953,569 of record NC_082682.1, read on the forward strand.
AGCATTCTGATGACATGTGTCATGGAGTTTTGTGATGACAGGGGCAAGGAGCATTGTGATTACAGGGTTCTTGGAGCCTTGTGATGAAAAGGGCATGGATCATTGTGATGAAAAAGGCATGGAGCCATGTCATGACTGGGTTCAAGGAGCATAGTGATGACAAGGGTTCAGGAGCGTTGTGATGACAACTGTATTGAGCATTGGATGAAAAAGGTCAGGAGCATTGTGATGATAAAACCATGGATAATTGTGATGACGAGCGTCATTGGGCATTGTGATGACAAGTGTTATGGAACACTGTGATCACAAGGGTTTGGAGCATTGTGATGACATAGGTCATGGAGCCTTTTGATTTCAATTAGCGTGGAGCATTGTGATGACAAGGGCATGAAGCAATGGGATCCCAAGTTTTATGGAGTATTGGGATGACAATGGTAAGGGAAGATTGTGAAGACAAGCGCATGGAGCATTGTGATGACAAAGTCATGTAGCATTTTGCTGACAAAGGCATGGAGCATTGTGGGGAAAATATTCATGGAGTAATGTGATGACAGGTGTCATGGGGCATTGTGGTGATAAGGGAATGGAGCACTGTGATGACAAGGTTCTGGAGCATTGTTATGAGAAGACCATTGAGCCTTGTGATGACAAATCTCATGGAGCATTCTGATGATAATGGACATGGAACACTGTGATTACAAGGTTCTTGGAGTATTGTGATGACAAGGGCATGGAACATTGTGATGAGAAGGCCATGGAGCTTTCTGATGACATGCGTCATGGACTTTGTGATGACAAGGGCATGGAGCATTGTGATGAAAAAGACATGGAGCCTTGTCATGACAGGCTTCAAGGAGCATACTGATGTCAAGTGTCAGGGAGCATTGTGATGACAAGTGTATTGAGCATTGTGATGACAAAGGTCATGGAGCATTGTGATGAGAAGACCATGGATAATTGTGATGACGAGCGTCATTGGGCGTTGTGATGACAAGTGTTATGGAATATTGTGATCACAAGCGTTTGGAGCATTCTGATGAGAGAGGTCATGGAGCATTTTGATTTCATTGTGATGACAATAGCATGAAGCATTATGATGATGGGGATGGTGCACTGTGATGCCAGGGGTCATGGAGGATTGTGATGACGGGGGTCTAGGAGCATCGTGATGACAAGAGCATGGAGCATTGTGCTGAGAGGGCCAAGGAGCATTCTGACGACATGTGTCATGGAGCTTTGTGATGACAAGGGCATGGGGCATTGTAATTGCAGGCGTCTTGGAGCATTGAGATGACAAGTGTCACGGAGCCTTGTGATGACAAGGCCTTGGAAGTTTGTGATGACCGAGGTCATGGATCATTGTTATGACAGGGGTAACGGAGCATTGTGATAACAAGGGCATAGAGCATTGGTCTGAGAAGTTTCATGGATTTTTGTGATGAGAGTGTGCATGCAGCATTGTGATGACAAGGGCATGGAACATTGTGATACATGGGTCATGGAGGAATGTAATGACAAGGGCATGGAGCATTGTGATGAGAAGGGCATGGAACATTGTGATGACAAGCGTCATGGAGCTTTGTGATGACAGGGGCATGGAGCAATGTGATGAGAGGGTTCATGGAGCAGTGTGATGACAGTGGCATGGAGCACTGTGGTGCCAAGGATCATGGAGATTTGTGATGACAAAGGTCATGAAGCATATTGAGGTCAAGGGCATGGTACATTGTGATGAGAAGGGCAGGGAGCATTATGAGGACAAAATCATGTAGCATTTTGATGACAAAGGCATGGAGCATCGTGATGACAAGTGTCATGGAGCACTGTGATGACAGGCGTCACGGTTCATTGTGATTACAGGTTTCATGGAGCATTGGGATGACAATGGTCATGGAGAATTTTGATGAGAAGCCTCCCGGATCATTGTTTTGTCAGGGGTCATGGAGGGTTGAGATGACAGTACTCATGCAGCATTGTGAGGACAGGGGTCATGGAGCATTGTGAAGATAAGGGGCATGGAGCTTTGTGATTACAGGGGTCTTGGAGCATTGTGAAGACAAGGGCATGGATCATTGTGATGAGAATGTCATGGAGTATTGTGAAGGCAGGTGTCAAGGAGCATTGTGATGACGTATGTCAGGGTCCATTGTGATGACAATGGCATGGAGCATTGTGATGACAAGGACATGGAGCATTGTGATGCCAAGGGCCATTGAGAATTTTGAAGACAATGTCGTGAAGCACTGTGATGACAAGCGCATGGAGCTTGCTATGAAAAGGGTCATTGAGCATTGCGATGACAAGTGCATGGAGAATTGTGATGACACGATCATGTAACATTATGATGAGAAGTGTCATGGAACATAGTGATGACAGGGACGAGGAGAATTGTGATGACAATGCACATGGAGCATTCGGATGACCAGGACATGGAGCATTGTGCTGGCAAGACTGTGGAGCATTGCGATGAGAAGACCATGGATAATTGTGATGACGAGTGTCTTGGAGCACTGTAATGACAAGGGGCATGTAGCATTGTGATGACAAGTGTAATGGAGCATTCTGATCACCATCTTGTGGAGTATTGTGATGACAATGGCATGGAGCATTGTGATGAAAAGGGCATGGAGCATTGTGATGAAAACGGCATGGAGCCTTTTCATGACAGGTTTCAATGAGCATTCTGACGACAAGTGTCAGGGAGCATTGTGATGACAAGTTTATTGAGCATTGTGATGACAAAGGTCATGAAGCATTGTGGTGACAATGGCATGGAGCATTGTGATGCAAAGTGCTATGGAGCATTGTGATCACAAGTGTTGGTAGCATTGTGATGACAGAGGTCATGGAGCACAGTGATTTCAAGGACCATGGAGCATTGTGATGACAAGTGTATGGGGCAATGTGATCCCAAGTTTCATGGAGGATTGTGATGACAAGCGCATGGAGCATTGTGATGGCAAGTTCATGTAGGATTTTCCTGACAAAGGCATGGAGCATGGTGATTACAGTGGTCATTGAGCATTGGGATAACAAGGGTATGGAGCATTGGGCTTAAAATATTCATGGAGTATTATGATGACAGGTTTCATGGAGCATATTGATGAAAAGGGAAAGGAACATTGTGATGACAAGATCCTGGAGCATTATGATGAGTAGACCAAGAGCCTGGTGATGACAAGTCTCATGGAGCATTCTGATGAAAAGGGGCATGGAGCATTGTGATTACAGGGCTCTTGGAGCATTGTGATGACAAAGGCATGGAGCATTGTGATGAGAAGTCCATGGAGCATTCTGATGACATGTGTCATGGAGTTTTGTGATGACAGGGGCATGGAGCATTGTGATTACAGGGTTCTTGGAGCCTTGTGATGAAAAGGGCATGGATCATTGTGATGAAAAAGGCATGGAGCCATGTCATGACTGGGTTCAAGGAGCATAGTGATGACAAGGGTTCAGGAACGTTGTGATGACAACTGTATTGAGCATTGGATGACAAAGGTCAGGAGCATTGTGATGATAAAACCATGGATAATTGTGATGACGAGCGTCATAGGGCATTGTGATGACAAGTGTTATGGAACACTGTGATCACAAGGGTTTGGAGCATTGTGATGACAGAGGTCATGGAGCCTTTTGATTTCAAGAAGCGTGGAGCATTGTGATGACAAGGGCATGAAGCAATGGGATCCCAAGTTTTATGGAGGATTGGGATGACAATGGTAAGGGAAGATTGTGAAGACAAGCGCATGGAGCATTGTGATGACAAAGTCATGTAGCATTTTGCTGACAAAGGCATGGAGCATTGTGTGGAAAATATTCATGGAGTAATGTGATGACAGGTGTCATGGGGCATTGTGGTGATAAGGGAATGGAGCACTGTGATGACAAGGTTCTGGAGCATTGTTATGAGAAGACCATTGAGCCTTGTGATGACAAATCTCATGGAGCATTCTGATGATAATGGACATGGAACACTGTGATTACAAGGTTCTTGGAGTATTGTGATGACAAGGGCATGGAACATTGTGATGAGAAGGCCATGGAGCTTTCTGATGAATTGCATCATGGACTTTGTGATGACAAGGGCATGGAGCATTGTGATGAAAAAGACATGGAGCCTTGTCATGACAGGCTTCAAGGAGCATACTGATGTCAAGTGTCAGGGAGCATTGTGATGACAAGTGTATTGAGCATTGTGATGACAAAGGTCATGGAGCATTGTGATGAGAAGACCATGGATAACTGTGATGACAAGCGTCATTGGGCGTTGTGATGACAAGTGTTATGGAACATTGTGATCACAAGCGTTTGGAGCATTCTGATGAGAGAGGTCATGGAGCATTTTGATTTCATTGTGATGACAATAGCATGAAGCATTATGATGATGGGGATGGTGCACTGTGATGCCAGGGGTCATGGAGATTGTGATGACGGGGCTCTAGGAACATCGTGATGACAAGAGCATGGAGCATTGTGCTGAGAGGGCCAAGGAGCATTCTGACGACATATGTCATGGAGCTTTGTGATGACAAGGGCATGGGGCATTTTAATTGCAGGGGTCTTGGAGCATTGAGATGACAAGTGTCACGGAGCCTTGTGATGACAAGGCCTTGGAAGTTTGTGATGACCGAGGTCATGGAGCATTGTTATGACAGGAGTAATGGAGCATTGTGATAACAAGGGCATAGAGCATTGGTCTGAGAAGTTTCATGGATTATTGTGATGAGAGTGTGCATGCAGCATTGTGATGACAAGGGCATGGAACATTGTGATACATGGGTCATGGAGGAATGTAATGACAAGGGCATGGAGCATTGTGATGAGAAGGGCATGGAACATTGTGATGACAAGCGTCATGGAGCTTTGTGATGACAGGGGCATGGAGCAATGTGATGAGAGGGTTCATGGAGCAGTGTGATGACAGTGGCATGGAGCACTGTGGTGCCAAGGATCATGGAGATTTGTGATGACAAAGGTCATGAAGCATATTGAGGTCAAGGGCATGGTACATTGTGATGAGAAGGCAGGGAGCATTATGATGACAAAGTCATGTAGCATTTTGATGACAAAGGCATGGAGCATCGTGATGACAAGTGTCATGGAGCACTGTGATGACAGGCGTCACGGTTCATTGTGATTACAGGTTTCATGGAGCATTGGGATGACAATGGTCATGGAGAATTTTGATGAGAAGCGTCCCGGATCATTGTTTTGTCAGGGGTCATGGAGGGTTGAGATGACAGTACTCATGCAGCCTTGTGAGGACTGGGGTCATGGAGCATTGTGAAGACAAGGGCATGGATCATTGTGATGAGAATGTCATGGAGTATTGTGAAGGCAGGTGTCAAGGAGCATTGTGATGACGTATGTCAGGGTCCATTGTGATGACAATGGCATGGAGCATTGTGATGACAAGGACATGGAGCATTGTGATGCCAAGGGCCATTGAGAGTTTTGAAGACAATGTCGTGAAGCACTGTGATGACAAGCGCATGGAGCTTGCTATGAAAAGGGTCATTGAGCATTGCGATGACAAGTGCATGGAGAATTGTGATGACACGATCATGTAACATTATGATGAGAAGTGTCATGGAACATAGTGATGACAGGGACGAGGAGAATTGTGATGACAATGCACATGGAGCATTGGGATGACCAGGACATGGAGCATTGTGCTGGCAAGACTGTGGAGCATTGCGATGAGAAGACCATGGATAATTGTGATGACGAGTGTCTTGGAGCACTGTAATGACAAGGAGCATGTAGCATTGTGATGACAAGTGTAATGGAGCATTCTGATCACCATCTTGTGGAGTATTGTGATGACAATGGCATGGAGCATTGTGATGAAAAGGGCATGGAGCATTGTGATGAAAACGGCATGGAGCCTTTTCATGACAGGTTTCAATGAGCATTCTGACGACAAGTGTCAGGGAGCATTGTGATGACAAGTTTATTGAGCATTGTGATGACAAAGGTCATGAAGCATTGTGGTGACAATGGCATGGAGCATTGTGATGCAAAGTGCTATGGAGCATTGTGATCACAAGTGTTGGTAGCATTGTGATGACAGAGGTCATGGAGCACAGTGATTTCAAGGACCATGGAGCATTGTGATGACAAGTGTATGGGGCAATGTGATCCCAAGTTTCATGGAGGATTGTGATGACAAGCGCATGGAGCATTGTGATGGCAAGTTCATGTAGGATTTTCCTGACAAAGGCATGGAGCATGGTGATTACAGTGGTCATTGAGCATTGGGATAACAAGGGTATGGAGCATTGGGCTTAAAATATTCATGGAGTATTATGATGACAGGTTTCATGGAGCATATTGATGTAAAGGGAAAGGAGCATTGTGATGACAAGATCCTGGAGCATTATGATGAGTAGACCAGGAGCCTGGTGATGACAAGTCTCATGGAGCATTCTGATGAAAAGGGGCATGGAGCATTGTGATTACAGGGCTCTTGGAGCATTGTGATGACAAAGGCATGGAGCATTGTGATGAGAAGTCCATGGAGCATTCTGATGACATGTGTCATGGAGTTTTGTGATGACAGGGGCATGGAGCATTGTGATTACAGGGTTCTTGGAGCCTTGTGATGAAAAGGGCATGGATCATTGTGATGAAAAAGGCATGGAGCCATGTCATGACTGGGTTCAAGGAGCATAGTGATGACAAGGGTTCAGGAGCGTTGTGATGACAACTGTATTGAGCATTGGATGACAAAGGTCAGGAGCATTGTGATGATAAAACCATGGATAATTGTGATGACGAGCGTCATTGGGCATTGTGATGACAAGTGTTATGGAACACTGTGATCACAAGGGTTTGGAGCATTGTGATGACATAGGTCATGGAGCCTTTTGATTTCAATTAGCGTGGAGCATTGTGATGACAAGGGCATGAAGCAATGGGATCCCAAGTTTTATGGAGGATTGGGATGACAATGGTAAGGGAAGCTTGTGAAGACAAGCGCATGGAGCATTGTGATGACAAAGTCATGTAGCATTTTGCTGACAAAGGCATGGAGCATTGTGAGCAAAATATTCATGGAGTAATTTGATGACAGGTGTCATGGGGCATTGTGGTGATAAGGGAATGGAGCACTGTGATGACAAGGTTCTGGAGCATTGTTATGAGAAGACCATTGAGCCTTGTGATGACAAATCTCATGGAGCATTCTGATGATAATGGACATGGAACACTGTGATTACAAGGTTCTTGGAGTATTGTGATGACAAGGGCATGGAACATTGTGATGAGAAGGCCATGGAGCTTTCTGATGACATGCATCATGGACTTTGTGATGACAAGGGCATGGAGCATTGTGATGAAAAAGACATGGAGCCTTGTCATGACAGGCTTCAAGGAGCATACTGATGTCAAGTGTCAGGGAGCATTGTGATGACAAGTGTATTGAGCATTGTGATGACAAAGGTCATGGAGCATTGTGATGAGAAGACCATGGATAATTGTGATGACGAGCGTCATTGGGCGTTGTGATGACAAGTGTTATGGAACATTGTGATCACAAGCGTTTGGAGCATTCTGATGAGAGAGGTCATGGAGCATTTTGATTTCATTGTGATGACAATAGCAAGAAGCATTATGATGATGTTCATGGTGCATTGTGATGAAAGGGTCCATGGAGTATTGAGATGAAAAGGGGCATGGAGCATTGTGATTACAGGGGTCAGGGAGCATTGTGATGACAAGTGTATTGAGCATTGTGCTGACAAAGGTCATGGAGCATTGTGAAGAGAAGTCCACAGATAATGGTGAAGAGGAGCGTCATAGGGCGGTGTGATGACAAGTGTCATGGAACATTGTGATCACAAGTGTTTGAAGCATTGTGATGCCAGAGGTCATGGTGCATTTTGATTTCATTGTGATGAAAATAGCATGAAGCATTATGATGATGGGGATGGTGCACTGTGATGCCAGGGGTCATGGAGGATTGTGATGACGGGGGTCTAGGAGCATGGTGATGACAAGAGCATGGTTCATTGTGCTGAGAGGGCCAAGGAGCATTCTGACGACATGTGTCATGGAGCTTTTTGATGACAAGGGCATGGGGCATTGTAATTGCAGGCGTCTTGGAGCATTGAGATGACAAGTGTCACGGAGCCTTGTGATGACAAGGCCTTGGAAGTTTGTGATGACCGAGGTCATGGATCATTGTTATGACAGGGGTAATGGAGCATTGTGATAACAAGGGCATAGAGCATTGGTCTGAGAAGTTTCATGGATTATTGTGATGAGAGTGTGCATGCAGCATTGTGATGACAAGGGCATGGAACATTGTGATACATGGGTCATGGAGGAATGTAATGACAAGGGCATGGAGCATTGTGATGAGAAGGGCATGGAACATTGTGATGACAAGCGTCATGGAGCTTTGTGATGACAGGGGCATGGAGCAATGTGATGAGAGGGTTCATGGAGCAGTGTGATGACAGTGGCATGGAGCACTGTGGTGCCAAGGATCATGGAGATTTGTGATGACAAAGGTCATGAAGCATATTGAGGTCAAGGGCATGGTACATTGTGATGAGAAGGGCAGGGAGCATTATGATGACAAAGTCATGTAGCATTTTGATGACAAAGGCATGGAGCATCGTGATGACAAGTGTCATGGAGCACTGTGATGACAGGCGTCACGGTTCATTGAGATTACATGTTTCATGGAGCTTTGGGATGACAATGGTCATGGAGAATTTTGATGAGAAGCGTCCCGGATCATTGTTTTGTCAGGGGTCATGGAGGGTTGAGATGACAGTACTCATGCAGCATTGTGAGGACAGGGGTCATGGAGCATTGTGAAGATAAGGGGCATGGAGCTTTGTGATTACAGGGGTCTTGGAGCATTGTGAAGACAAGGGCATGGATCATTGTGATGAGAATGTCATGGAGTATTGTGAAGGCAGGTGTCAAGGAGCATTGTGATGACGTATGTCAGGGTCCATTGTGATGACAATGGCATGGAGCATTGTGATGACAAGGACATGGAGCATTGTGATGCCAAGGGCCATTGAGAATTTTGAAGACAATGTCGTGAAGCACTGTGATGACAAGCGCATGGAGCTTGCTATGAAAAGGGTCATTGAGCATTGCGATGACAAGTGCATGGAGAATTGTGATGACACGATCATGTAACATTATGATGAGAAGTGTCATGGAACATAGTGATGACAGGGACGAGGAGAATTGTGATGACAATGCACATGGAGCATTGGGATGACCAGGACATGGAGCATTGTGCTGGCAAGACCGTGGAGCACTGTGATGAGAAGACCATGGATAATTGTGATGACGAGTGTCTTGGAGCACTGTAATGACAAGGGGCATGTAACATTGTGATGACAAGTGTAATGGAGCATTCTGATCACCATCTTGTGGAGTATTGTGATGACAATGGCATGGAGCATTGTGATGAAAAGGGCATGGAGCATTGTGATGAAAACGGCATGGAGCCTTTTCATGACAGGTTTCAATGAGCATTCTGACGACAAGTGTCAGGGAGCATTGTGATGACAAGTTTATTGAGCATTGTGATGACAAAGGTCATGAAGCATTGTGGTGACAATGGCATGGAGCATTGTGATGCAAAGTGCTATGGAGCATTGTGATCACAAGTGTTGGTAGCATTGTGATGACAGAGGTCATGGAGCACAGTGATTTCAAGGACCATGGAGCATTGTGATGACAAGTGTATGGGTCAATGTGATCCCAAGTTTCATGGAGGATTGTGATGACAAGCGCATGGAGCATTGTGATGGCAAGTTCATGTAGGATTTCCTGACAAAGGCATGGAGCATGGTGATTACAGTGGTCATTGAGCATTGGGATAACAAGGGTATGGAGCATTGGGCTTAAAATATTCATGGAGTATTGTGATGACAGGTTTCATGGAGCATATTGATGAAAAGGGAAAGGAGCATTGTGATGACAAGATCCTGGAGCATTATGATGAGTAGACCAGGAGCCTGGTGATGACAAGTCTCATGGAGCATTCTGATGAAAAGGGGCATGGAGCATTGTGATTACAGGGCTCTTGGAGCATTGTGATGACAAAGGCATGGAGCATTGTGATGAGAAGTCCATGGAGCATTCTGATGACATGTGTCATGGAGTTTTGTGATGACAGGGGCATGGAGCATTGTGATTACAGGGTTCTTGGAGCCTTGTGATGAAAAGGGCATGGATCATTGTGATGAAAAAGGCATGGAGCCATGTCATGACTGGGTTCAAGGAGCATAGTGATGACAAGGGTTCAGGAGCGTTGTGATGACAACTGTATTGAGCATTGGATGACAAAGGTCAGGAGCATTGTGATGATAAAACCATGGATAATTGTGATGACGAGCGTCATAGGGCATTGTGATGACAAGTGTTATGGAACACTGTGATCACAAGGGTTTGGAGCATTGTGATGACAGAGGTCATGGAGCCTTTTGATTTCAAGAAGCGTGGAGCATTGTGATGACAAGGGCATGAAGCAATGGGATCCCAAGTTTTATGGAGGATTGGGATGACAATGGTAAGGGAAGCTTGTGAAGACAAGCGCATGGAGCATTGTGATGACAAAGTCATGTAGCATTTTGCTGACAAAGGCATGGAGCATTGTGGGCAAAATATTCATGGAGTAATGTGATGACAGGTGTCATGGGGCATTGTGGTGATAAGGGAATGGAACACTGTGATGACAAGGTTCTGGAGCATTGTTATGAGAAGACCATTGAGCCTTGTGATGACAAATCTCATGGAGCATTCTGATGATAATGGACATGGAACACTGTGATTACAAGGTTCTTGGAGTATTGTGATGACAAGGGCATGGAGCATTGTGATGAGAAGGCCATGGAGCTTTCTGATGACATGCATCATGGACTTTGTGATGACAAGGGCATGGAGCATTGTGATGAAAAAGACATGGAGCCTTGTCATGACAGGCTTCAAGGAGCATACTGATGTCAAGTGTCAGGGAGCATTGTGATGACAAGTGTATTGAGCATTGTGATGACAAAAGTCATGGAGCATTGTGATGAGAAGACCATGGATAATTGTGATGACGAGCGTCATTGGGTGTTGTGATGACAAGTGTTATGGAACATTGTGATCACAAGAGTTTGGAGCATTCTGATGAGAGAGGTCATGGAGCATTTTGATTTCATTGTGATGACAATAGCATGAAGCATTATGATGATGGGGATGGTGCACTGTGATGCCAGGGGTCATGGAGGATTGTGATGACGGGGGTGTAGGAGCATCGTGATGACAAGAGCTTGGAGCATTGTGCTGAGAGGGCCAAGGAGCATTCTGACGACATGTGTCATGGAGCTTTGTGATGACAAGGGCATGGGGCATTGTAATTGCAGGCGTCTTGGAGCATTGAGATGACAAGTGTCACGGAGCCTTGTGATGACAAGGACTTGGAAGTTTGTGATGACCGAGGTCATGGAGCATTGTTATGACAGGAGTAATGGAGCATTGTGATAACAAGGGCATAGAGCATTGGTTGAGAAGTTTCATGGATTATTGTGATGAGAGTGTGCATGCAGCATTGTGATGACAAGGGCATGGAACATTGTGATACATGGGTCATGGAGGAATGTAATGACAAGGGCATGGAGCATTGTGATGAGAAGGGCATGGAACATTGTGATGACAAGCGTCATGGAGCTTTGTGATGACAGGGGCATGGAGCAATGTGATGAGAGGGTTCATGGAGCAGTGTGATGACAGTGGCATGGAGCACTGTGGTGCCAAGGATCATGGAGATTTGTGATGACAAAGGTCATGAAGCATATTGAGGTCAAGGGCATGGTACATTGTGATGAGAAGGCAGGGAGCATTATGATGACAAAGTCATGTAGCATTTTGATGACAAAGGCATGGAGCATCGTGATGACAAGTGTCATGGAGCACTGTGATGACAGGCGTCACGGTTCATTGTGATTACAGGTTTCATGGAGCATTGGGATGACAATGGTCATGGAGAATTTTGATGAGAAGCGTCCCGGATCATTGTTTTGTCAGGGGTCATGGAGGGTTGAGATGACAGTACTCATGCAGCATTGTGAGGACAGGGGTCATGGAGCATTGTGAAGACAAGGGCATGGATCATTGTGATGAGAATGTCATGGAGTATTGTGAAGGCAGGTGTCAAGGAGCATTGTGATGACGTATGTCAGGGTCCATTGTGATGACAATGGCATGGAGCATTGTGATGACAAGGACATGGAGCATTGTGATGCCAAGGGCCATTGAGAATTTTGAAGACAATGTCGTGAAGCACTGTGATGACAAGCGCATGGAGCTTGCTATGAAAAGGGTCATTGAGCATTGCGATGACAAGTGCATGGAGAATTGTGATGACACGATCATGTAACATTATGATGAGAAGTGTCATGGAACATAGTGATGACAGGGACGAGGAGAATTGTGATGACAATGCACATGGAGCATTGGGATGACCAGGACATGGAGCATTGTGCTGGCAAGACTGTGGAGCATTGCGATGAGAAGACCATGGATAATTGTGATGACGAGTGTCTTGGAGCACTGTAATGACAAGGGGCATGTAGCATTGTGATGACAAGTGTAATGGAGCATTCTGATCACCATCTTGTGGAGTATTGTGATGACAATGGCATGGAGCATTGTGATGAAAAGGGCATGGAGCATTGTGATGAAAACGGCATGGAGCCTTTTCATGACAGGTTTCAATGAGCATTCTGACGACAAGTGTCAGGGAGCATTGTGATGACAAGTTTATTGAGCATTGTGATGACAAAGGTCATGAAGCATTGTGGTGACAATGGCATGGAGCATTGTGATGAAAAGTGCTATGGAGCATTGTGATCACAAGTGTTGGTAGCATTGTGATGACAGAGGTCATGGAGCACAGTGATTTCAAGGACCATGGAGCATTGTGATGACAAGTGTATGGGTCAATGTGATCCCAAGTTTCATGGAGGATTGTGATGACAAGCGCATGGAGCATTGTGATGGCAAGTTCATGTAGGATTTTCCTGACAAAGGCATGGAGCATGGTGATTACAGTGGTCATTGAGCATTGGGATAACAAGGGTATGGAGCATTGGGCTTAAAATATTCATGGAGTATTATGATGACAGGTTTCATGGAGCATATTGATGAAAAGGGAAAGGAGCATTGTGATGACAAGATCCTGGAGCATTATGATGAGTAGACCAGGAGCCTGGTGATGACAAGTCTCATGGAGCATTCTGATGAAAAGGGGCATGGAGCATTGTGATTACAGGGCTCTTGGAGCATTGTGATGACAAAGGCATGGAGCATTGTGATGAGAAGTCCATGGAGCATTCTGATGACATGTGTCATGGAGTTTTGTGATGACAGGGGCATGGAGCATTGTGATTACAGGGTTCTTGGAGCCTTGTGATGAAAAGGGCATGGATCATTGTGATGAAAAAGTCATGGAGCCATGTCATGACTGGGTTCAAGGAGCATAGTGATGACAAGGGTTCAGGAGCGTTGTGATGACAACTGTATTGAGCATTGGATGACAAAGGTCAGGAGCATTGTGATGATAAAACCATGGATAATTGTGATGACGAGCGTCATAGGGCATTGTGATGACAAGTGTTATGGAACACTGTGATCACAAGGGTTTGGAGCATTGTGATGACAGAGGTCATGGAGCCTTTTGATTTCAAGAAGCGTGGAGCATTGTGATGACAAGGGCATGAAGCAATGGGATCCCAAGTTTTATGGAGGATTGGGATGACAATGGTAAGGGAAGATTGTGAAGACAAGCGCATGGAGCATTGTGATGACAAAGTCATGTAGCATTTTGCTGACAAAGGCATGGAGCATTGTGGGGAAAATATTCATGGAGTAATGTGATGACAGGTGTCATGGGGCATTGTGGTGATAAGGGAATGGAACACAGTGATGACAAGGTTCTGGAGCATTGTTATGAGAAGACCATTGAGCCTTGTGATGACAAATCTCATGGAGCATTCTGATGATAATGGACATGGAACACTGTGATTACAAGGTTCTTGGAGTATTGTGATGACAAGGGCATGGAGCATTGTGATGAGAAGGCCATGGAGCTTTCTGATGACATGCATCATGGACTTTGTGATGACAAGGGCATGGAGCATTGTGATGAAAAAGACATGGAGCCTGTCATGACAGGCTTCAAGGAGCATACTGATGTCAAGTGTCAGGGAGCATTGTGATGACAAGTGTATTGAGCATTGTGATGACAAAAGTCATGGAGCATTGTGATGAGAAGACCATGGATAATTGTGATGACGAGCGTCATTGGGCGTTGTGATGACAAGTGTTATGGAACATTGTGATCACAAGAGTTTGGAGCATTCTGATGAGAGAGGTCATGGAGCATTTTGATTTCATTGTGATGACAATAGCATGAAGCATTATGATGATGGGGATGGTGCACTGTGATGTCAGGGGTCATGGAGGATTGTGATGATGGGGGTGTAGGAGCATCGTGATGACAAGAGCTTGGAGCATTGTGCTGAGAGGGCCAAGGAGCATTCTGACGACATGTGTCATGGAGCTTTGTGATGACAAGGGCATGGGGCATTGTAATTGCAGGCGTCTTGGAGCATTGAGATGACAAGTGTCACGGAGCCTTGTGATGACAAGGCCTTGGAAGTTTGTGATGACCGAGGTCATGGAGCATTGTTATGACAGGAGTAATGGAGCATTGTGATAACAAGGGCATAGAGCATTGGTTGAGAAGTTTCATGGATTATTGTGATGAGAGTGTGCATGCAGCATTGTGATGACAAGGGCATGGAACATTGTGATACATGGGTCATGGAGGAATGTAATGACAAGGGCATGGAGCATTGTGATGAGAAGGGCATGGAACATTGTGATGACAAGCGTCATGGAGCTTTGTGATGACAGGGGCATGGAGCAATGTGATGAGAGGGTTCATGGAGCAGTGTGATGACAGTGGCATGGAGCACTGTGGTGCCAAGGATCATGGAGATTTGTGATGACAAAGGTCATGAAGCATATTGAGGTCAAGGACATGGTACATTGTGATGAGAAGGCAGGGAGCATTATGATGACAAAGTCATGTAGCATTTTGATGACAAAGGCATGGAGCATCGTGATGACAAGTGTCATGGAGCACTGTGATGACAGGCATCACGGTTCATTGTGATTACAGGTTTCATGGAGCATTGGGATGACAATGGTCATGGAGAATTTTGATGAGAAGCGTCCCGGATCATTGTTTTGTCAGGGGTCATGGAGGGTTGAGATGACAGTACTCATGCAGCATTGTGAGGACAGGGGTCATGGAGCATTGTGAAGACAAGGGCATGGATCATTGTGATGAGAATGTCATGGAGTATTGTGAAGGCAGGTGTCAAGGAGCATTGTGATGACGTATGTCAGGGTCCATTGTGATGACAATGGCATGGAGCATTGTGATGACAAGGACATGGAGCATTGTGATGCCAAGGGCCATTGAGAATTTTGAAGACAATGTCGTGAAGCACTGTGATGACAAGCGCATGGAGCTTGCTATGAAAAGGGTCATTGAGCATTGCGATGACAAGTGCATGGAGAATTGTGATGACACGATCATGTAACATTATGATGAGAAGTGTCATGGAACATAGTGATGACAGGGACGAGGAGAATTGTGATGACAATGCACATGGAGCATTGGGATGACCAGGACATGGAGCATTGTGCTGGCAAGACTGTGGAGCATTGCGATGAGAAGACCATGGATAATTGTGATGACGAGTGTCTTGGAGCACTGTAATGACAAGGGGCATGTAGCATTGTGATGACAAGTGTAATGGAGCATTCTGATCCCCATCTTGTGGAGTATTGTGATGACAATGGCATGGAGCATTGTGATGAAAAGGGCATGGAACATTGTGATGAAAACGGCATGGAGCCTTTTCATGACAGGTTTCAATGAGCATTCTGACGACAAGTGTCAGGGAGCATTGTGATGACAAGTTTATTGAGCATTGTGATGACAAAGGTCATGAAGCATTGTGGTGACAATGGCATGGAGCATTGTGATGCAAAGTGCTATGGAGCATTGTGATCACAAGTGTTGGTAGCATTGTGATGACAGAGGTCATGGAGCACAGTGATTTCAAGGACCATGGAGCATTGTGATGACAAGTGTATGGGGCAATGTGATCCCAAGTTTCATGGAGGATTGTGATGACAAGCGCATGGAGCATTGTGATGGCAAGTTCATGTAGGATTTTCCTGACAAAGGCATGGAGCATGGTGATTACAGTGGTCATTGAGCATTGGGATAACAAGGGTATGGAGCATTGGGCTTAAAATATTCATGGAGTATTATGATGACAGGTTTCATGGAGCATATTGATGAAAAGGGAAAGGAGCATTGTGATGACAAGATCCTGGAGCATTATGATGAGTAGACCAGGAGCCTGGTGATGACAAGTCTCATGGAGCATTCTGATGAAAAGGGGCATGGAGCATTGTGATTACAGGGCTCTTGGAGCATTGTGATGACAAAGGCATGGAGCATTGTGATGAGAAGTCCATGGAGCATTCTGATGACATGTGTCATGGAGTTTTGTGATGACAGGGGCATGGAGCATTGTGATTACAGGGTTCTTGGAGCCTTGTGATGAAAAGGGCATGGATCATTGTGATGAAAAAGGCATGGAGCCATGTCATGACTGGGTTCAAGGAGCATAGTGATGACAAGGGTTCAGGAGCGTTGTGATGACAACTGTATTGAGCATTGGATGACAAAGGTCAGGAGCATTGTGATGATAAAACCATGGATAATTGTGATGACGAGCGTCATAGGGCATTGTGATGACAAGTGTTATGGAACACTGTGATCACAAGGGTTTGGAGCATTGTGATGACAGAGGTCATGGAGCCTTTTGATTTCAAGAAGCGTGGAGCATTGTGATGACAAGGGCATGAAGCAATGGGATCCCAAGTTTTATGGAGGATTGGGATGACAATGGTAAGGGAAGATTGTGAAGACAAGCGCATGGAGCATTGTGATGACAAAGTCATGTAGCATTTTGCTGACAAAGGCATGGAGCATTGTGGGGAAAATATTCATGGAGTAATGTGATGACAGGTGTCATGGGGCATTGTGGTGATAAGGGAATGGAGCACTGTGATGACAAGGTTCTGGAGCATTGTTATGAGAAGACCATTGAGCCTTGTGATGACAAATCTCATGGAGCATTCTGATGATAATGGACATGGAACACTGTGATTACAAGGTTCTTGGAGTATTGTGATGACAAGGGCATGGAGCATTGTGATGAGAAGGCCTTGGAGCTTTCTGATGACATGCATCATGGACTTTGTGATGACAAGGGCATGGAGCATTGTGATGAAAAAGACATGGAGCCTTGTCATGACAGGCTTCAAGGAGCATACTGATGTCAAGTGTCAGGGAGCATTGTGATGACAAGTGTATTGAGCATTGTGATGACAAAAGTCATGGAGCATTGTGATGAGAAGACCATGGATAATTGTGATGACGAGCGTCATTGGGCGTTGTGATGACAAGTGTTATGGAACATTGTGATCACAAGAGTTTGGAGCATTCTGATGAGAGAGGTCATGGAGCATTTAGATTTCATTGTGATGACAATAGCATGAAGCATTATGATGATGGGGATGGTGCACTGTGATGCCAGGGGTCATGGAGGATTGTGATGACGGGAGTGTAGGAGCATCGTGATGACAAGAGCTTGGAGCATTGTGCTGAGAGGGCCAAGGAGCATTCTGACGACATGTGTCATGGAGCTTTGTGATGACAAGGGCATGGGGCATTGTAATTGCAGGCGTCTTGGAGCATTGAGATGACAAGTGTCACGGAGCCTTGTGATGACAAGGCCTTGGAAGTTTGTGATGACCGAGGTCATGGAGCATTGTTATGACAGGAGTAATGGAGCATTGTGATAACAAGGGCATAGAGCATTGGTTGAGAAGTTTCATGGATTATTGTGATGAGAGTGTGCATGCAGCATTGTGATGACAAGGGCATGGAACATTGTGATACATGGGTCATGGAGGAATGTAATGACAAGGGCATGGAGCATTGTGATGAGAAGGGCATGGAACATTGTGATGACAAGCGTCATGGAGCTTTGTGATGACAGGGGCATGGAGCAATGTGATGAGAGGGTTCATGGAGCAGTGTGATGACAGTGGCATGGAGCACTGTGGTGCCAAGGATCATGGAGATTTGTGATGACAAAGGTCATGAAGCATATTGAGGTCAAGGGCATGGTACATTGTGATGAGAAGGCAGGGAGCATTATGATGACAAAGTCATGTAGCATTTTGATGACAAAGGCATGGAGCATCGTGATGACAAGTGTCATGGAGCACTGTGATGACAGGCGTCACGGTTCATTGTGATTACAGGTTTCATGGAGCATTGGGATGACAATGGTCATGGAGAATTTTGATGAGAAGCGTCCCGGATCATTGTTTTGTCAGGGGTCATGGAGGGTTGAGATGACAGTACTCATGCAGCATTGTGAGGACAGGGGTCATGGAGCATTGTGAAGACAAGGGCATGGATCATTGTGATGAGAATGTCATGGAGTATTGTGAAGGCAGGTGTCAAGGAGCATTGTGATGACGTATGTCAGGGTCCATTGTGATGACAATGGCATGGAGCATTGTGATGACAAGGACATGGAGCATTGTGATGCCAAGGGCCATTGAGAATTTTGAAGACAATGTCGTGAAGCACTGTGATGACAAGCGCATGGAGCTTGCTATGAAAATGGTCATTGAGCATTGCGATGACAAGTGCATGGAGAATTGTGATGACACGATCATGTAACATTATGATGAGAAGTGTCATGGAACATAGTGATGACAGGGACGAGGAGAATTGTGATGACAATGCACATGGAGCATTGGGATGACCAGGACATGGAGCATTGTGCTGGCAAGACTGTGGAGCATTGCGATGAGAAGACCATGAATAATTGTGATGACGAGTGTCTTGGAGCACTGTAATGACAAGGGGCATGTAGCATTGTGATGACAAGTGTAATGGAGCATTCTGATCACCATCTTGTGGAGTATTGTGATGACAATGGCATGGAGCATTGTGATGAAAAGGGCATGGAACATTGTGATGAAAACGGCATGGAGCCTTTTCATGACAGGTTTCAATGAGCATTCTGACGACAAGTGTCAGGGAGCATTGTGATGACAAGTTTATTGAGCATTGTGATGACAAAGGTCATGAAGCATTGTGGTGACAATGGCATGGAGCATTGTGATGCAAAGTGCTATGGAGCATTGTGATCACAAGTGTTGGTAGCATTGTGATGACAGAGGTCATGGAGCACAGTGATTTCAAGGACCATGGAGCATTGTGATGACAAGTGTATGGGGCAATGTGATCCCAAGTTTCATGGAGGATTGTGATGACAAGCGCATGGAGCATTGTGATGGCAAGTTCATGTAGGATTTTCCTGACAAAGGCATGGAGCATGGTGATTACAGTGGTCATTGAGCATTGGGATAACAAGGGTATGGAGCATTGGGCTTAAAATATTCATGGAGTATTATGATGACAGGTTTCATGGAGCATATTGATGAAAAGGGAAAGGAGCATTGTGATGACAAGATCCTGAAGCATTATGATGAGTAGACCAGGAGCCTGGTGATGACAAGTCTCATGGAGCATTCTGATGAAAAGGGGCATGGAGCATTGTGATTACAGGGCTCTTGGAGCATTGTGATGACAAAGGCATGGAGCATTGTGATGAGAAGTCCATGGAGCATTCTGATGACATGTGTCATGGAGTTTTGTGATGACAGGGGCATGGAGCATTGTGATTACAGGGTTCTTGGAGCCTTGTGATGAAAAGGGCATGGATCATTGTGATGAAAAAGGCATGGAGCCATGTCATGACTGGGTTCAAGGAGCATAGTGATGACAAGGGTTCAGGAGCGTTGTGATGACAACTGTATTGAGCATTGGATGACAAAGGTCAGGAGCATTGTGATGATAAAACCATGGATAATTGTGATGACGAGCGTCATAGGGCATTGTGATGACAAGTGTTATGGAACACTGTGATCACAAGGGTTTGGAGCATTGTGATGACAGAGGTCATGGAGCCTTTTGATTTCAAGAAGCGTGGAGCATTGTGATGACAAGGGCATGAAGCAATGGGATCCCAAGTTTTATGGAGGATTGGGATGACAATGGTAAGGGAAGATTGTGAAGACAAGCGCATGGAGCATTGTGATGACAAAGTCATGTAGCATTTTGCTGACAAAGGCATGGAGCATTGTGGGGAAAATATTCATGGAGTAATGTGATGACAGGTGTCATGGGGCATTGTGGTGATAAGGGAATGGAGCACTGTGATGACAAGGTTCTGGAGCATTGTTATGAGAAGACCATTGAGCCTTGTGATGACAAATCTCATGGAGCATTCTGATGATAATGGACATGGAACACTGTGATTACAAGGTTCTTGGAGTATTGTGATGACAAGGGCATGGAGCATTGTGATGAGAAGGCCTTGGAGCTTTCTGATGACATGCATCATGGACTTTGTGATGACAAGGGCATGGAGCATTGTGATGAAAAAGACATGGAGCCTTGTCATGACAGGCTTCAAGGAGCATACTGATGTCAAGTGTCAGGGAGCATTGTGATGACAAGTGTATTGAGCATTGTGATGACAAAGGTCATGGAGCATTGTGATGAGAAGACCATGGATAATTGTGATGATGAGCGTCATTGGGCGTTGTGATGACAAGTGTTATGGAACATTGTGATCACAAGCGTTTGGAGCATTCTGATGAGAGAGGTCATGGAGCATTTTGATTTCATTGTGATGACAATAGCAAGAAGCATTATGATGATGTTCATGGTGCATTGTGATGAAAGGGTCCATGGAGTATTGAGATGAAAAGGGGCATGGAGCATTGTGATTACAGGGGTCAGGGAGCATTGTGATGACAAGTGTATTGAGCATTGTGATGACAAAGGTCATGGAGCATTGTGAAGAGAAGTCCACAGATAATGGTGAAGAGGAGCGTCATGGGGCGGTGTGATGACAAGTGTCATGGAACATTGTGATCACAAGTGTTTGAAGCATTGTGATGCCAGAGGTCATGGTGCATTTTGATTTCATTGTGATGAAAATAGCATGAAGCATTATGATGATGGGGATGGTGCACTGTGATGCCAGGGGTCATGGAGGATTGTGATGACGGGGGTCTAGGAGCATCGTGATGACAAGAGCATGGTTCATTGTGCTGAGAGGGCCAAGGAGCATTCTGACGACATGTGTCATGGAGCTTTTTGATGACAAGGGCATGGGGCATTGTAATTGCAGGCGTCTTGGAGCATTGAGATGACAAGTGTCACGGAGCCTTGTGATGACAAGGCCTTGGAAGTTTGTGATGACCGAGGTCATGGATCATTGTTATGACAGGGGTAATGGAGCATTGTGATAACAAGGGCATAGAGCATTGGTCTGAGAAGTTTCATGGATTATTGTGATGAGAGTGTGCATGCAGCATTGTGATGACAAGGGCATGGAACATTGTGATACATGGGTCATGGAGGAATGTAATGACAAGGGCATGGAGCATTGTGATGAGAAGGGCATGGAACATTGTGATGACAAGCGTCATGGAGCTTTGTGATGACAGGGGCATGGAGCAATGTGATGAGAGGGTTCATGGAGCAGTGTGATGACAGTGGCATGGAGCACTGTGGTGCCAAGGATCATGGAGATTTGTGATGACAAAGGTCATGAAGCATATTGAGGTCAAGGGCATGGTACATTGTGATGAGAAGGGCAGGGAGCATTATGATGACAAAGTCATGTAGCATTTTGATGACAAAGGCATGGAGCATCGTGATGACAAGTGTCATGGAGCACTGTGATGACAGGCGTCACGGTTCATTGAGATTACAGGTTTCATGGAGCATTGGGATGACAATGGTCATGGAGAATTTTGATGAGAAGCGTCCCGGATCATTGTTTTGTCAGGGGTCATGGAGGGTTGAGATGACAGTACTCATGCAGCATTGTGAGGACAGGGGTCATGGAGCATTGTGAAGATAAGGTGCATGGAGCTTTGTGATTACAGGGGTCTTGGAACATTGTGAAGACAAGGGCATGGATCATTGTGATGAGAATGTCATGGAGTATTGTGAAGGCAGGTGTCAAGGAGCATTGTGATGACGTATGTCAGGGTCCATTGTGATGACAATGGCATGGAGCATTGTGATGACAAGGACATGGAGCATTGTGATGCCAAGGGCCATTGAGAATTTTGAAGACAATGTCGTGAAGCACTGTGATGACAAGCGCATGGAGCTTGCTATGAAAAGGGTCATTGAGCATTGCGATGACAAGTGCATGGAGAATTGTGATGACACGATCATGTAACATTATGATGAGAAGTGT
Source organism: Mesoplodon densirostris (assembly GCF_025265405.1). NCBI lineage: Eukaryota > Metazoa > Chordata > Mammalia > Artiodactyla > Ziphiidae > Mesoplodon > Mesoplodon densirostris. The sequence continues at coordinate 8,976,050 of NC_082682.1, forward strand.
CATGGAACATAGTGATGACAGGGACGAGGAGAATTGTGATGACAATGCACATGGAGCATTGGGATGACCAGGACATGGAGCATTGTGCTGGCAAGACCGTGGAGCACTGCGATGAGAAGACCATGGATAATTGTGATGACGAGTGTCTTGGAGCACTGTAATGACAAGGGGCATGTAACATTGTGATGACAAGTGTAATGGAGCATTCTGATCACCATCTTGTGGAGTATTGTGATGACAATGGCATGGAGCATTGTGATGAAAAGGGCATGGAGCATTGTGATGAAAACGGCATGGAGCCTTTTCATGACAGGTTACAATGAGCATTCTGACGACAAGTGTCAGGGAGCATTGTGATGACAAGTTTATTGAGCATTGTGATGACAAAGGTCATGAAGCATTGTGGTGACAATGGCATGGAGCATTGTGATGCAAAGTGCTATGGAGCATTGTGATCACAAGTGTTGGTAGCATTGTGATGACAGAGGTCATGGAGCACAGTGATTTCAAGGACCATGGAGCATTGTGATGACAAGTGTATGGGGCAATGTGATCCCAAGTTTCATGGAGGATTGTGATGACAAGCGCATGGAGCATTGTGATGGCAAGTTCATGTAGGATTTCCTGACAAAGGCATGGAGCATGGTGATTACAGTGGTCATTGAGCATTGGGATAACAAGGGTATGGAGCATTGGGCTTAAAATATTCATGGAGTATTGTGATGACAGGTTTCATGGAGCATATTGATGAAAAGGGAAAGGAGCATTGTGATGACAAGATCCTGGAGCATTATGATGAGTAGACCAGGAGCCTGGTGATGACAAGTCTCATGGAGCATTCTGATGAAAAGGGGCATGGAGCATTGTGATTACAGGGCTCTTGGAGCATTGTGATGACAAAGGCATGGAGCATTGTGATGAGAAGTCCATGGAGCATTCTGATGACATGTGTCATGGAGTTTTGTGATGACAGGGGCATGGAGCATTGTGATTACAGGGTTCTTGGAGCCTTGTGATGAAAAGGGCATGGATCATTGTGATGAAAAAGGCATGGAGCCATGTCATGACTGGGTTCAAGGAGCATAGTGATGACAAGGGTTCAGGAGCGTTGTGATGACAACTGTATTGAGCATTGGATGACAAAGGTCAGGAGCATTGTGATGATAAAACCATGGATAATTGTGATGACGAGCGTCATAGGGCATTGTGATGACAAGTGTTATGGAACACTGTGATCACAAGGGTTTGGAGCATTGTGATGACAGAGGTCATGGAGCCTTTTGATTTCAATTAGCGTGGAGCATTGTGATGACAAGGGCATGAAGCAATGGGATCCCAAGTTTTATGGAGGATTGGGATGACAATGGTAAGGTAAGATTGTGAAGACAAGCGCATGGAGCATTGTGATGACAAAGTCATGTAGCATTTTGCTGACAAAGGCATGGAGCATTGTGGGCAAAATATTCATGGAGTAATGTGATGACAGGTGTCATGGGGCATTGTGGTGATAAGGGAATGGAGCACTGTCATGACAAGGTTCTGGAGCATTGTTATGAGAAGACCATTGAGCCTTGTGATGACAAATCTCATGGAGCATTCTGATGATAATGGACATGGAACACTGTGATTACAAGGTTCTTGGAGTATTGTGATGACAAGGGCATGGAGCATTGTGATGAGAAGGCCATGGAGCTTTCTGATGACATGCATCATGGACTTTGTGATGACAAGGGCATGGAGCATTGTGATGAAAAAGACATGGAGCCTTGTCATGACAGGCTTCAAGGAGCATACTGATGTCAAGTGTCAGGGAGCATTGTGATGACAAGTGTATTGAGCATTGTGATGACAAAAGTCATGGAGCATTGTGATGAGAAGACCATGGATAATTGTGATGACGAGCGTCATTGGGCGTTGTGATGACAAGTGTTATGGAACATTGTGATCACAAGAGTTTGGAGCATTCTGATGAGAGAGGTCATGGAGCATTTAGATTTCATTGTGATGACAATAGCATGAAGCATTATGATGATGGGGATGGTGCACTGTGATGCCAGGGGTCATGGAGGATTGTGATGACGGGAGTGTAGGAGCATCGTGATGACAAGAGCTTGGAGCATTGTGCTGAGAGGGCCAAGGAGCATTCTGACGACATGTGTCATGGAGCTTTGTGATGACAAGGGCATGGGGCATTGTAATTGCAGGCGTCTTGGAGCATTGAGATGACAAGTGTCACGGAGCCTTGTGATGACAAGGCCTTGGAAGTTTGTGATGACCGAGGTCATGGAGCATTGTTATGACAGGAGTAATGGAGCATTGTGATAACAAGGGCATAGAGCATTGGTTGAGAAGTTTCATGGATTATTGTGATGAGAGTGTGCATGCAGCATTGTGATGACAAGGGCATGGAACATTGTGATACATGGGTCATGGAGGAATGTAATGACAAGGGCATGGAGCATTGTGATGAGAAGGGCATGGAACATTGTGATGACAAGCGTCATGGAGCTTTGTGATGACAGGGGCATGGAGCAATGTGATGAGAGGGTTCATGGAGCAGTGTGATGACAGTGGCATGGAGCACTGTGGTGCCAAGGATCATGGAGATTTGTGATGACAAAGGTCATGAAGCATATTGAGGTCAAGGGCATGGTACATTGTGATGAGAAGGCAGGGAGCATTATGATGACAAAGTCATGTAGCATTTTGATGACAAAGGCATGGAGCATCGTGATGACAAGTGTCATGGAGCACTGTGATGACAGGCGTCACGGTTCATTGTGATTACAGGTTTCATGGAGCATTGGGATGACAATGGTCATGGAGAATTTTGATGAGAAGCGTCCCGGATCATTGTTTTGTCAGGGGTCATGGAGGGTTGAGATGACAGTACTCATGCAGCATTGTGAGGACAGGGGTCATGGAGCATTGTGAAGACAAGGGCATGGATCATTGTGATGAGAATGTCATGGAGTATTGTGAAGGCAGGTGTCAAGGAGCATTGTGATGACGTATGTCAGGGTCCATTGTGATGACAATGGCATGGAGCATTGTGATGACAAGGACATGGAGCATTGTGATGCCAAGGGCCATTGAGAATTTTGAAGACAATGTCGTGAAGCACTGTGATGACAAGCGCATGGAGCTTGCTATGAAAATGGTCATTGAGCATTGCGATGACAAGTGCATGGAGAATTGTGATGACACGATCATGTAACATTATGATGAGAAGTGTCATGGAACATAGTGATGACAGGGACGAGGAGAATTGTGATGACAATGCACATGGAGCATTGGGATGACCAGGACATGGAGCATTGTGCTGGCAAGACTGTGGAGCATTGCGATGAGAAGACCATGAATAATTGTGATGACGAGTGTCTTGGAGCACTGTAATGACAAGGGGCATGTAGCATTGTGATGACAAGTGTAATGGAGCATTCTGATCACCATCTTGTGGAGTATTGTGATGACAATGGCATGGAGCATTGTGATGAAAAGGGCATGGAACATTGTGATGAAAACGGCATGGAGCCTTTTCATGACAGGTTTCAATGAGCATTCTGACGACAAGTGTCAGGGAGCATTGTGATGACAAGTTTATTGAGCATTGTGATGACAAAGGTCATGAAGCATTGTGGTGACAATGGCATGGAGCATTGTGATGCAAAGTGCTATGGAGCATTGTGATCACAAGTGTTGGTAGCATTGTGATGACAGAGGTCATGGAGCACAGTGATTTCAAGGACCATGGAGCATTGTGATGACAAGTGTATGGGGCAATGTGATCCCAAGTTTCATGGAGGATTGTGATGACAAGCGCATGGAGCATTGTGATGGCAAGTTCATGTAGGATTTTCCTGACAAAGGCATGGAGCATGGTGATTACAGTGGTCATTGAGCATTGGGATAACAAGGGTATGGAGCATTGGGCTTAAAATATTCATGGAGTATTATGATGACAGGTTTCATGGAGCATATTGATGAAAAGGGAAAGGAGCATTGTGATGACAAGATCCTGGAGCATTATGATGAGTAGACCAGGAGCCTGGTGATGACAAGTCTCATGGAGCATTCTGATGAAAAGGGGCATGGAGCATTGTGATTACAGGGCTCTTGGAGCATTGTGATGACAAAGGCATGGAGCATTGTGATGAGAAGTCCATGGAGCATTCTGATGACATGTGTCATGGAGTTTTGTGATGACAGGGGCATGGAGCATTGTGATTACAGGGTTCTTGGAGCCTTGTGATGAAAAGGGCATGGATCATTGTGATGAAAAAGGCATGGAGCCATGTCATGACTGGGTTCAAGGAGCATAGTGATGACAAGGGTTCAGGAGCGTTGTGATGACAACTGTATTGAGCATTGGATGACAAAGGTCAGGAGCATTGTGATGATAAAACCATGGATAATTGTGATGACGAGCGTCATAGGGCATTGTGATGACAAGTGTTATGGAACACTGTGATCACAAGGGTTTGGAGCATTGTGATGACAGAGGTCATGGAGCCTTTTGATTTCAAGAAGCGTGGAGCATTGTGATGACAAGGGCATGAAGCAATGGGATCCCAAGTTTTATGGAGGATTGGGATGACAATGGTAAGGGAAGATTGTGAAGACAAGCGCATGGAGCATTGTGATGACAAAGTCATGTAGCATTTTGCTGACAAAGGCATGGAGCATTGTGGGGAAAATATTCATGGAGTAATGTGATGACAGGTGTCATGGGGCATTGTGGTGATAAGGGAATGGAGCACTGTGATGACAAGGTTCTGGAGCATTGTTATGAGAAGACCATTGAGCCTTGTGATGACAAATCTCATGGAGCATTCTGATGATAATGGACATGGAACACTGTGATTACAAGGTTCTTGGAGTATTGTGATGACAAGGGCATGGAGCATTGTGATGAGAAGGCCTTGGAGCTTTCTGATGACATGCATCATGGACTTTGTGATGACAAGGGCATGGAGCATTGTGATGAAAAAGACATGGAGCCTTGTCATGACAGGCTTCAAGGAGCATACTGATGTCAAGTGTCAGGGAGCATTGTGATGACAAGTGTATTGAGCATTGTGATGACAAAGGTCATGGAGCATTGTGATGAGAAGACCATGGATAATTGTGATGATGAGCGTCATTGGGCGTTGTGATGACAAGTGTTATGGAACATTGTGATCACAAGCGTTTGGAGCATTCTGATGAGAGAGGTCATGGAGCATTTTGATTTCATTGTGATGACAATAGCAAGAAGCATTATGATGATGTTCATGGTGCATTGTGATGAAAGGGTCCATGGAGTATTGAGATGAAAAGGGGCATGGAGCATTGTGATTACAGGGGTCAGGGAGCATTGTGATGACAAGTGTATTGAGCATTGTGATGACAAAGGTCATGGAGCATTGTGAAGAGAAGTCCACAGATAATGGTGAAGAGGAGCGTCATGGGGCGGTGTGATGACAAGTGTCATGGAACATTGTGATCACAAGTGTTTGAAGCATTGTGATGCCAGAGGTCATGGTGCATTTTGATTTCATTGTGATGAAAATAGCATGAAGCATTATGATGATGGGGATGGTGCACTGTGATGCCAGGGGTCATGGAGGATTGTGATGACGGGGGTCTAGGAGCATCGTGATGACAAGAGCATGGTTCATTGTGCTGAGAGGGCCAAGGAGCATTCTGACGACATGTGTCATGGAGCTTTTTGATGACAAGGGCATGGGGCATTGTAATTGCAGGCGTCTTGGAGCATTGAGATGACAAGTGTCACGGAGCCTTGTGATGACAAGGCCTTGGAAGTTTGTGATGACCGAGGTCATGGATCATTGTTATGACAGGGGTAATGGAGCATTGTGATAACAAGGGCATAGAGCATTGGTCTGAGAAGTTTCATGGATTATTGTGATGAGAGTGTGCATGCAGCATTGTGATGACAAGGGCATGGAACATTGTGATACATGGGTCATGGAGGAATGTAATGACAAGGGCATGGAGCATTGTGATGAGAAGGGCATGGAACATTGTGATGACAAGCGTCATGGAGCTTTGTGATGACAGGGGCATGGAGCAATGTGATGAGAGGGTTCATGGAGCAGTGTGATGACAGTGGCATGGAGCACTGTGGTGCCAAGGATCATGGAGATTTGTGATGACAAAGGTCATGAAGCATATTGAGGTCAAGGGCATGGTACATTGTGATGAGAAGGGCAGGGAGCATTATGATGACAAAGTCATGTAGCATTTTGATGACAAAGGCATGGAGCATCGTGATGACAAGTGTCATGGAGCACTGTGATGACAGGCGTCACGGTTCATTGAGATTACAGGTTTCATGGAGCATTGGGATGACAATGGTCATGGAGAATTTTGATGAGAAGCGTCCCGGATCATTGTTTTGTCAGGGGTCATGGAGGGTTGAGATGACAGTACTCATGCAGCATTGTGAGGACAGGGGTCATGGAGCATTGTGAAGATAAGGTGCATGGAGCTTTGTGATTACAGGGGTCTTGGAACATTGTGAAGACAAGGGCATGGATCATTGTGATGAGAATGTCATGGAGTATTGTGAAGGCAGGTGTCAAGGAGCATTGTGATGACGTATGTCAGGGTCCATTGTGATGACAATGGCATGGAGCATTGTGATGACAAGGACATGGAGCATTGTGATGCCAAGGGCCATTGAGAATTTTGAAGACAATGTCGTGAAGCACTGTGATGACAAGCGCATGGAGCTTGCTATGAAAAGGGTCATTGAGCATTGCGATGACAAGTGCATGGAGAATTGTGATGACACGATCATGTAACATTATGATGAGAAGTGTCATGGAACATAGTGATGACAGGGACGAGGAGAATTGTGATGACAATGCACATGGAGCATTGGGATGACCAGGACATGGAGCATTGTGCTGGCAAGACCGTGGAGCACTGCGATGAGAAGACCATGGATAATTGTGATGACGAGTGTCTTGGAGCACTGTAATGACAAGGGGCATGTAACATTGTGATGACAAGTGTAATGGAGCATTCTGATCACCATCTTGTGGAGTATTGTGATGACAATGGCATGGAGCATTGTGATGAAAAGGGCATGGAGCATTGTGATGAAAACGGCATGGAGCCTTTTCATGACAGGTTACAATGAGCATTCTGACGACAAGTGTCAGGGAGCATTGTGATGACAAGTTTATTGAGCATTGTGATGACAAAGGTCATGAAGCATTGTGGTGACAATGGCATGGAGCATTGTGATGCAAAGTGCTATGGAGCATTGTGATCACAAGTGTTGGTAGCATTGTGATGACAGAGGTCATGGAGCACAGTGATTTCAAGGACCATGGAGCATTGTGATGACAAGTGTATGGGGCAATGTGATCCCAAGTTTCATGGAGGATTGTGATGACAAGCGCATGGAGCATTGTGATGGCAAGTTCATGTAGGATTTCCTGACAAAGGCATGGAGCATGGTGATTACAGTGGTCATTGAGCATTGGGATAACAAGGGTATGGAGCATTGGGCTTAAAATATTCATGGAGTATTGTGATGACAGGTTTCATGGAGCATATTGATGAAAAGGGAAAGGAGCATTGTGATGACAAGATCCTGGAGCATTATGATGAGTAGACCAGGAGCCTGGTGATGACAAGTCTCATGGAGCATTCTGATGAAAAGGGGCATGGAGCATTGTGATTACAGGGCTCTTGGAGCATTGTGATGACAAAGGCATGGAGCATTGTGATGAGAAGTCCATGGAGCATTCTGATGACATGTGTCATGGAGTTTTGTGATGACAGGGGCATGGAGCATTGTGATTACAGGGTTCTTGGAGCCTTGTGATGAAAAGGGCATGGATCATTGTGATGAAAAAGGCATGGAGCCATGTCATGACTGGGTTCAAGGAGCATAGTGATGACAAGGGTTCAGGAGCGTTGTGATGACAACTGTATTGAGCATTGGATGACAAAGGTCAGGAGCATTGTGATGATAAAACCATGGATAATTGTGATGACGAGCGTCATAGGGCATTGTGATGACAAGTGTTATGGAACACTGTGATCACAAGGGTTTGGAGCATTGTGATGACAGAGGTCATGGAGCCTTTTGATTTCAATTAGCGTGGAGCATTGTGATGACAAGGGCATGAAGCAATGGGATCCCAAGTTTTATGGAGGATTGGGATGACAATGGTAAGGTAAGATTGTGAAGACAAGCGCATGGAGCATTGTGATGACAAAGTCATGTAGCATTTTGCTGACAAAGGCATGGAGCATTGTGGGCAAAATATTCATGGAGTAATGTGATGACAGGTGTCATGGGGCATTGTGGTGATAAGGGAATGGAGCACTGTCATGACAAGGTTCTGGAGCATTGTTATGAGAAGACCATTGAGCCTTGTGATGACAAATCTCATGGAGCATTCTGATGATAATGGACATGGAACACTGTGATTACAAGGTTCTTGGAGTATTGTGATGACAAGGGCATGGAGCATTGTGATGAGAAGGCCATGGAGCTTTCTGATGACATGCATCATGGACTTTGTGATGACAAGGGCATGGAGCATTGTGATGAAAAAGACATGGAGCCTTGTCATGACAGGCTTCAAGGAGCATACTGATGTCAAGTGTCAGGGAGCATTGTGATGACAAGTGTATTGAGCATTGTGATGACAAAAGTCATGGAGCATTGTGATGAGAAGACCATGGATAATTGTGATGACGAGCGTCATTGGGCGTTGTGATGACAAGTGTTATGGAACATTGTGATCACAAGAGTTTGGAGCATTCTGATGAGAGAGGTCATGGAGCATTTTGATTTCATTGTGATGACAATAGCATGAAGCATTATGATGATGGGGATGGTGCACTGTGATGCCAGGGGTCATGGAGGATTGTGATGACGGGGGTGTAGGAGCATCGTGATGACAAGTGCTTGGAGCATTGTGCTGAGAGGGCCAAGGAGCATTCTGACGACATGTGTCATGGAGCTTTGTGATGACAAGGGCATGGGGCATTGTAATTGCAGGCGTCTTGGAGCATTGAGATGACAAGTGTCACGGAGCCTTGTGATGACAAGGCCTTGGAAGTTTGTGATGACCGAGGTCATGGAGCATTGTTATGACAGGAGTAATGGAGCATTGTGATAACAAGGGCATAGAGCATTGGTTGAGAAGTTTCATGGATTATTGTGATGAGAGTGTGCATGCAGCATTGTGATGACAAGGGCATGGAACATTGTGATACATGGGTCATGGAGGAATGTAATGACAAGGGCATGGAGCATTGTGATGAGAAGGGCATGGAACATTGTGATGACAAGCGTCATGGAGCTTTGTGATGACAGGGGCATGGAGCAATGTGATGAGAGGGTTCATGGAGCAGTGTGATGACAGTGGCATGGAGCACTGTGGTGCCAAGGATCATGGAGATTTGTGATGACAAAGGTCATGAAGCATATTGAGGTCAAGGGCATGGTACATTGTGATGAGAAGGCAGGGAGCATTATGATGACAAAGTCATGTAGCATTTTGATGACAAAGGCATGGAGCATCGTGATGACAAGTGTCATGGAGCACTGTGATGACAGGCGTCACGGTTCATTGTGATTACAGGTTTCATGGAGCATTGGGATGACAATGGTCATGGAGAATTTTGATGAGAAGCGTCCCGGATCATTGTTTTGTCAGGGGTCATGGAGGGTTGAGATGACAGTACTCATGCAGCATTGTGAGGACAGGGGTCATGGAGCATTGTGAAGACAAGGGCATGGATCATTGTGATGAGAATGTCATGGAGTATTGTGAAGGCAGGTGTCAAGGAGCATTGTGATGACGTATGTCAGGGTCCATTGTGATGACAATGGCATGGAGCATTGTGATGACAAGGACATGGAGCATTGTGATGCCAAGGGCCATTGAGAATTTTGAAGACAATGTCGTGAAGCACTGTGATGACAAGCGCATGGAGCTTGCTATGAAAATGGTCATTGAGCATTGCGATGACAAGTGCATGGAGAATTGTGATGACACGATCATGTAACATTATGATGAGAAGTGTCATGGAACATAGTGATGACAGGGACGAGGAGAATTGTGATGACAATGCACATGGAGCATTGGGATGACCAGGACATGGAGCATTGTGCTGGCAAGACTGTGGAGCATTGCGATGAGAAGACCATGGATAATTGTGATGACGAGTGTCTTGGAGCACTGTAATGACAAGGGGCATGTAGCATTGTGATGACAAGTGTAATGGAGCATTCTGATCCCCATCTTGTGGAGTATTGTGATGACAATGGCATGGAGCATTGTGATGAAAAGGGCATGGAACATTGTGATGAAAACGGCATGGAGCCTTTTCATGACAGGTTTCAATGAGCATTCTGACGACAAGTGTCAGGGAGCATTGTGATGACAAGTTTATTGAGCATTGTGATGACAAAGGTCATGAAGCATTGTGGTGACAATGGCATGGAGCATTGTGATGCAAAGTGCTATGGAGCATTGTGATCACAAGTGTTGGTAGCATTGTGATGACAGAGGTCATGGAGCACAGTGATTTCAAGGACCATGGAGCATTGTGATGACAAGTGTATGGGGCAATGTGATCCCAAGTTTCATGGAGGATTGTGATGACAAGCGCATGGAGCATTGTGATGGCAAGTTCATGTAGGATTTTCCTGACAAAGGCATGGAGCATGGTGATTACAGTGGTCATTGAGCATTGGGATAACAAGGGTATGGAGCATTGGGCTTAAAATATTCATGGAGTATTATGATGACAGGTTTCATGGAGCATATTGATGAAAAGGGAAAGGAGCATTGTGATGACAAGATCCTGGAGCATTATGATGAGTAGACCAGGAGCCTGGTGATGACAAGTCTCATGGAGCATTCTGATGAAAAGGGGCATGGAGCATTGTGATTACAGGGCTCTTGGAGCATTGTGATGACAAAGGCATGGAGCATTGTGATGAGAAGTCCATGGAGCATTCTGATGACATGTGTCATGGAGTTTTGTGATGACAGGGGCATGGAGCATTGTGATTACAGGGTTCTTGGAGCCTTGTGATGAAAAGGGCATGGATCATTGTGATGAAAAAGGCATGGAGCCATGTCATGACTGGGTTCAAGGAGCATAGTGATGACAAGGGTTCAGGAGCGTTGTGATGACAACTGTATTGAGCATTGGATGACAAAGGTCAGGAGCATTGTGATGATAAAACCATGGATAATTGTGATGACGAGCGTCATAGGGCATTGTGATGACAAGTGTTATGGAACACTGTGATCACAAGGGTTTGGAGCATTGTGATGACAGAGGTCATGGAGCCTTTTGATTTCAATTAGCGTGGAGCATTGTGATGACAAGGGCATGAAGCAATGGGATCCCAAGTTTTATGGAGGATTGGGATGACAATGGTAAGGGAAGATTGTGAAGACAAGCGCATGGAGCATTGTGATGACAAAGTCATGTAGCATTTTGCTGACAAAGGCATGGAGCATTGTGGGCAAAATATTCATGGAGTAATGTGATGACAGGTGTCATGGGGCATTGTGGTGATAAGGGAATGGAGCACTGTGATGACAAGGTTCTGGAGCATTGTTATGAGAAGACCATTGAGCCTTGTGATGACAAATCTCATGGAGCATTCTGATGATAATGGACATGGAACACTGTGATTACAAGGTTCTTGGAGTATTGTGATGACAAGGGCATGGAGCATTGTGATGAGAAGGCCATGGAGCTTTCTGATGACATGCATCATGGACTTTGTGATGACAAGGGCATGGAGCATTGTGATGAAAAAGACATGGAGCCTTGTCATGACAGGCTTCAAGGAGCATACTGATGTCAAGTGTCAGGGAGCATTGTGATGACAAGTGTATTGAGCATTGTGATGACAAAAGTCATGGAGCATTGTGATGAGAAGACCATGGATAATTGTGATGACGAGCGTCATTGGGCGTTGTGATGACAAGTGTTATGGAACATTGTGATCACAAGAGTTTGGAGCATTCTGATGAGAGAGGTCATGGAGCATTTTGATTTCATTGTGATGACAATAGCATGAAGCATTATGATGATGGGGATGGTGCACTGTGATGCCAGGGGTCATGGAGGATTGTGATGACGGGGGTGTAGGAGCATCGTGATGACAAGAGCTTGGAGCATTGTGCTGAGAGGGCCAAGGAGCATTCTGACGACATGTGTCATGGAGCTTTGTGATGACAAGGGCATGGGGCATTGTAATTGCAGGCGTCTTGGAGCATTGAGATGACAAGTGTCACGGAGCCTTGTGATGACAAGGCCTTGGAAGTTTGTGATGACCGAGGTCATGGAGCATTGTTATGACAGGAGTAATGGAGCATTGTGATAACAAGGGCATAGAGCATTGGTTGAGAAGTTTCATGGATTATTGTGATGAGAGTGTGCATGCAGCATTGTGATGACAAGGGCATGGAACATTGTGATACATGGGTCATGGAGGAATGTAATGACAAGGGCATGGAGCATTGTGATGAGAAGGGCATGGAACATTGTGATGACAAGCGTCATGGAGCTTTGTGATGACAGGGGCATGGAGCAATGTGATGAGAGGGTTCATGGAGCAGTGTGATGACAGTGGCATGGAGCACTGTGGTGCCAAGGATCATGGAGATTTGTGATGACAAAGGTCATGAAGCATATTGAGGTCAAGGGCATGGTACATTGTGATGAGAAGGCAGGGAGCATTATGATGACAAAGTCATGTAGCATTTTGATGACAAAGGCATGGAGCATCGTGATGACAAGTGTCATGGAGCACTGTGATGACAGGCGTCACGGTTCATTGTGATTACAGGTTTCATGGAGCATTGGGATGACAATGGTCATGGAGAATTTTGATGAGAAGCGTCCCGGATCATTGTTTTGTCAGGGGTCATGGAGGGTTGAGATGACAGTACTCATGCAGCATTGTGAGGACAGGGGTCATGGAGCATTGTGAAGACAAGGGCATGGATCATTGTGATGAGAATGTCATGGAGTATTGTGAAGGCAGGTGTCAAGGAGCATTGTGATGACGTATGTCAGGGTCCATTGTGATGACAATGGCATGGAGCATTGTGATGACAAGGACATGGAGCATTGTGATGCCAAGGGCCATTGAGAATTTTGAAGACAATGTCGTGAAGCACTGTGATGACAAGCGCATGGAGCTTGCTATGAAAATGGTCATTGAGCATTGCGATGACAAGTGCATGGAGAATTGTGATGACACGATCATGTAACATTATGATGAGAAGTGTCATGGAACATAGTGATGACAGGGACGAGGAGAATTGTGATGACAATGCACATGGAGCATTGGGATGACCAGGACATGGAGCATTGTGCTGGCAAGACTGTGGAGCATTGCGATGAGAAGACCATGGATAATTGTGATGACGAGTGTCTTGGAGCACTGTAATGACAAGGGGCATGTAGCATTGTGATGACAAGTGTAATGGAGCATTCTGATCCCCATCTTGTGGAGTATTGTGATGACAATGGCATGGAGCATTGTGATGAAAAGGGCATGGAACATTGTGATGAAAACGGCATGGAGCCTTTTCATGACAGGTTTCAATGAGCATTCTGACGACAAGTGTCAGGGAGCATTGTGATGACAAGTTTATTGAGCATTGTGATGACAAAGTTCATGAAGCATTGTGGTGACAATGGCATGGAGCATTGTGATGCAAAGTGCTATGGAGCATTGTGATCACAAGTGTTGGTAGCATTGTGATGACAGAGGTCATGGAGCACAGTGATTTCAAGGACCATGGAGCATTGTGATGACAAGTGTATGGGGCAATGTGATCCCAAGTTTCATGGAGGATTGTGATGACAAGCGCATGGAGCATTGTGATGGCAAGTTCATGTAGGATTTTCCTGACAAAGGCATGGAGCATGGTGATTACAGTGGTCATTGAGCATTGGGATAACAAGGGTATGGAGCATTGGGCTTAAAATATTCATGGAGTATTATGATGACAGGTTTCATGGAGCATATTGATGAAAAGGGAAAGGAGCATTGTGATGACAAGATCCTGGAGCATTATGATGAGTAGACCAGGAGCCTGGTGATGACAAGTCTCATGGAGCATTCTGATGAAAAGGGGCATGGAGCATTGTGATTACAGGGCTCTTGGAGCATTGTGATGACAAAGGCATGGAGCATTGTGATGAGAAGTCCATGGAGCATTCTGATGACATGTGTCATGGAGTTTTGTGATGACAGGGGCATGGAGCATTGTGATTACAGGGTTCTTGGAGCCTTGTGATGAAAAGGGCATGGATCATTGTGATGAAAAAGGCATGGAGCCATGTCATGACTGGGTTCAAGGAGCATAGTGATGACAAGGGTTCAGGAGCGTTGTGATGACAACTGTATTGAGCATTGGATGACAAAGGTCAGGAGCATTGTGATGATAAAACCATGGATAATTGTGATGACGAGCGTCATAGGGCATTGTGATGACAAGTGTTATGGAACACTGTGATCACAAGGGTTTGGAGCATTGTGATGACAGAGGTCATGGAGCCTTTTGATTTCAAGAAGCGTGGAGCATTGTGATGACAAGGGCATGAAGCAATGGGATCCCAAGTTTTATGGAGGATTGGGATGACAATGGTAAGGGAAGATTGTGAAGACAAGCGCATGGAGCATTGTGATGACAAAGTCATGTAGCATTTTGCTGACAAAGGCATGGAGCATTGTGGGGAAAATATTCATGGAGTAATGTGATGACAGGTGTCATGGGGCATTGTGGTGATAAGGGAATGGAGCACTGTGATGACAAGGTTCTGGAGCATTGTTATGAGAAGACCATTGAGCCTTGTGATGACAAATCTCATGGAGCATTCTGATGATAATGGACATGGAACACTGTGATTACAAGGTTCTTGGAGTATTGTGATGACAAGGGCATGGAGCATTGTGATGAGAAGGCCTTGGAGCTTTCTGATGACATGCATCATGGACTTTGTGATGACAAGGGCATGGAGCATTGTGATGAAAAAGACATGGAGCCTTGTCATGACAGGCTTCAAGGAGCATACTGATGTCAAGTGTCAGGGAGCATTGTGATGACAAGTGTATTGAGCATTGTGATGACAAAGGTCATGGAGCATTGTGATGAGAAGACCATGGCTAATTGTGATGACGAGCGTCATTGGGCGTTGTGATGACAAGTGTTATGGAACATTGTGATCACAAGCGTTTGGAGCATTCTGATGAGAGAGGTCATGGAGCATTTTGATTTCATTGTGATGACAATAGCATGAAGCATTATGATGATGGGGATGGTGCACTGTGATGCCAGGGGTCATGGAGGATTGTGATGACGGGGGTCTAGGAGCATCGTGATGACAAGAGCATGGAGCATTGTGCTGAGAGGGCCAAGGAGCATTCTGACGACATGTGTCATGGAGCTTTGTGATGACAAGGGCATGGGGCATTGTAATTGCAGGCGTCTTGGAGCATTGAGATGACAAGTGTCACGGAGCCTTGTGATGACAAGGCCTTGGAAGTTTGTGATGACCGAGGTCATGGATCATTGTTATGACAGGGGTAACGGAGCATTGTGATAACAAGGGCATAGAGCATTGGTCTGAGAAGTTTCATGGATTATTGTGATGAGAGTGTGCATGCAGCATTGTGATGACAAGGGCATGGAACATTGTGATACATGGGTCATGGAGGAATGTAATGACAAGGGCATGGAGCATTGTGATGAGAAGGGCATGGAACATTGTGATGACAAGCGTCATGGAGCTTTGTGATGACAGGGGCATGGAGCAATGTGATGAGAGGGTTCATGGAGCAGTGTGATGACAGTGGCATGGAGCACTGTGGTGCCAAGGATCATGGAGATTTGTGATGACAAAGGTCATGAAGCATATTGAGGTCAAGGGCATGGTACATTGTGATGAGAAGGGCAGGGAGCATTATGATGACAAAATCATGTAGCATTTTGATGACAAAGGCATGGAGCATCGTGATGACAAGTGTCATGGAGCACTGTGATGACAGGCGTCACGGTTCATTGTGATTACAGGTTTCATGGAGCATTGGGATGACAATGGTCATGGAGAATTTTGATGAGAAGCGTCCCGGATCATTGTTTTGTCAGGGGTCATGGAGGGTTGAGATGACAGTACTCATGCAGCATTGTGAGGACAGGGGTCATGGAGCATTGTGAAGATAAGGGGCATGGAGCTTTGTGATTACAGGGGTCTTGGAGCATTGTGAAGACAAGGGCATGGATCATTGTGATGAGAATGTCATGGAGTATTGTGAAGGCAGGTGTCAAGGAGCATTGTGATGACGTATGTCAGGGTCCATTGTGATGACAATGGCATGGAGCATTGTGATGACAAGGACATGGAGCATTGTGATGCCAAGGGCCATTGAGAATTTTGAAGACAATGTCGTGAAGCACTGTGATGACAAGCGCATGGAGCTTGCTATGAAAAGGGTCATTGAGCATTGCGATGACAAGTGCATGGAGAATTGTGATGACACGATCATGTAACATTATGATGAGAAGTGTCATGGAACATAGTGATGACAGGGACGAGGAGAATTGTGATGACAATGCACATGGAGCATTGGGATGACCAGGACATGGAGCATTGTGCTGGCAAGACTGTGGAGCATTGTGATGAGAAGACCATGGATAATTGTGATGACGAGTGTCTTGGAGCACTGTAATGACAAGGGGCATGTAGCATTGTGATGACAAGTGTAATGGAGCATTCTGATCACCATCTTGTGGAGTATTGTGATGACAATGGCATGGAGCATTGTGATGAAAAGGGCATGGAGCATTGTGATGAAAACGGCATGGAGCCTTTTCATGACAGGTTTCAATGAGCATTCTGACGACAAGTGTCAGGGAGCATTGTGATGACAAGTTTATTGAGCATTGTGATGACAAAGGTCATGAAGCATTGTGGTGACAATGGCATGGAGCATTGTGATGCAAAGTGCTATGGAGCATTGTGATCACAAGTGTTGGTAGCATTGTGATGACAGAGGTCATGGAGCACAGTGATTTCAAGGACCATGGAGCATTGTGATGACAAGTGTATGGGGCAATGTGATCCCAAGTTTCATGGAGGATTGTGATGACAAGCGCATGGAGCATTGTGATGGCAAGTTCATGTAGGATTTTCCTGACAAAGGCATGGAGCATGGTGATTACAGTGGTCATTGAGCATTGGGATAACAAGGGTATGGAGCATTGGGCTTAAAATATTCATGGAGTATTATGATGACAGGTTTCATGGAGCATATTGATGAAAAGGGAAAGGAGCATTGTGATGACAAGATCCTGGAGCATTATGATGAGTAGACCAGGAGCCTGGTGTTGACAAGTCTCATGGAGCATTCTGATGAAAAGGGGCATGGAGCATTGTGATTACAGGGCTCTTGGAGCATTGTGATGACAAAGGCATGGAGCATTGTGATGAGAAGTCCATGGAGCATTCTGATGACATGTGTCATGGAGTTTTGTGATGACAGGGGCATGGAGCATTGTGATTACAGGGTTCTTGGAGCCTTGTGATGAAAAGGGCATGGATCATTGTGATGAAAAAAGCATGGAGCCATGTCATGACTGGGTTCAAGGAGCATAGTGATGACAAGGGTTCAGGAGCGTTGTGATGACAACTGTATTGAGCATTGGATGACAAAGGTCAGGAGCATTGTGATGATAAAACCATGGATAATTGTGATGACGAGCGTCATAGGGCATTGTGATGACAAGTGTTATGGAACACTGTGATCACAAGGGTTTGGAGCATTGTGATGACAGAGGTCATGGAGCCTTTTGATTTCAAGAAGCGTGGAGCATTGTGATGACAAGGGCATGAAGCAATGGGATCCCAAGTTTTATGGAGGATTGGGATGACAATGGTAAGGGAAGATTGTGAAGACAAGCGCATGGAGCATTGTGATGACAAAGTCATGTAGCATTTTGCTGACAAAGGCATGGAGCATTGTGGGCAAAATATTCATGGAGTAATGTGATGACAGGTGTCATGGGGCATTGTGGTGATAAGGGAATGGAGCACTGTGATGACAAGGTTCTGGAGCATTGTTATGAGAAGACCATTGAGCCTTGTGATGACAAATCTCATGGAGCATTCTGATGATAATGGACATGGAACACTGTGATTACAAGGTTCTTGGAGTATTGTGATGACAAGGGCATGGAGCATTGTGATGAGAAGGCCTTGGAGCTTTCTGATGACATGCATCATGGACTTTGTGATGACAAGGGCATGGAGCATTGTGATGAAAAAGACATGGAGCCTTGTCATGACAGGCTTCAAGGAGCATACTGATGTCAAGTGTCAGGGAGCATTGTGATGACAAGTGTATTGAGCATTGTGATGACAAAGGTCATGGAGCATTGTGATGAGAAGACCATGGATAATTGTGATGACGAGCGTCATTGGGCGTTGTGATGACAAGTGTTATGGAACATTGTGATCACAAGCGTTTGGAGCATTCTGATGAGAGAGGTCATGGAGCATTTTGATTTCATTGAGATGACAATAGCATGAAGCATTATGATGATGGGGATGGTGCACTGTGATGCCAGGGGTCATGGAGGATTGTGATGACGGGGGTCTAGGAGCATCGTGATGACAAGAGCATGGAGCATTGTGCTGAGAGGGCCAAGGAGCATTCTGACGACATGTGTCATGGAGCTTTGTGATGACAAGGGCATGGGGCATTGTAATTGCAGGCGTCTTGGAGCATTGAGATGACAAGTGTCACGGAGCCTTGTGATGACAAGGCCTTGGAAGTTTGTGATGACCGAGGTCATGGATCATTGTTATGACAGGGGTAACGGAGCATTGTGATAACAAGGGCATAGAGCATTGGTCTGAGAAGTTTCATGGATTATTGTGATGAGAGTGTGCATGCAGCATTGTGATGACAAGGGCATGGAACATTGTGATACATGGGTCATGGAGGAATGTAATGACAAGGGCATGGAGCATTGTGATGAGAAGGGCATGGAACATTGTGATGACAAGCGTCATGGAGCTTTGTGATGACAGGGGCATGGAGCAATGTGATGAGAGGGTTCATGGAGCAGTGTGATGACAGTGGCATGGAGCACTGTGGTGCCAAGGATCATGGAGATTTGTGATGACAAAGGTCATGAAGCATATTGAGGTCAAGGGCATGGTACATTGTGATGAGAAGGGCAGGGAGCATTATGATGACAAAGTCATGTAGCATTTTGATGACAAAGGCATGGAGCATCGTGATGACAAGTGTCATGGAGCACTGTGATGACAGGCGTCACGGTTCATTGTGATTACAGGTTTCATGGAGCATTGGGATGACAATGGTCATGGAGAATTTTGATGAGAAGCGTCCCGGATCATTGTTTTGTCAGGGGTCATGGAGGGTTGAGATGACAGTACTCATGCAGCATTGTGAGGACAGGGGTCATGGAGCATTGTGAAGATAAGGGGCATGGAGCTTTGTGATTACAGGGGTCTTGGAGCATTGTGAAGACAAGGGCATGGATCATTGTGATGAGAATGTCATGGAGTATTGTGAAGGCAGGTGTCAAGGAGCATTGTGATGACGTATGTCAGGGTCCATTGTGATGACAATGGCATGGAGCATTGTGATGACAAGGACATGGAGCATTGTGATGCCAAGGGCCATTGAGAATTTTGAAGACAATGTCGTGAAGCACTGTGATGACAAGCGCATGGAGCTTGCTATGAAAAGGGTCATTGAGCATAGCAATGACAAGTGCATGGAGAATTGTGATGACACGATCATGTAACATTATGATGAGAAGTGTCATGGAACATAGTGATGACAGGGACGAGGAGAATTGTGATGACAATGCACATGGAGCATTGGGATGACCAGGACATGGAGCATTGTGCTGGCAAGACTGTGGAGCATTGCGATGAGAAGACCATGGATAATTGTGATGACGAGTGTCTTGGAGCACTGTAATGACAAGGGGCATGTAGCATTGTGATGACAAGTGTAATGGAGCATTCTGATCCCCATCTTGTGGAGTATTGTGATGACAATGGCATGGAGCATTGTGATGAAAAGGGCATGGAGCATTGTGATGAAAACGGCATGGAGCCTTTTCATGACAGGTTTCAATGAGCATTCTGACGACAAGTGTCAGGGAGCATTGTGATGACAAGTTTATTGAGCATTGTGATGACAAAGGTCATGAAGCATTGTGGTGACAATGGCATGGAGCATTGTGATGCAAAGTGCTATGGAGCATTGTGATCACAAGTGTTGGTAGCATTGTGATGACAGAGGTCATGGAGCACAGTGATTTCAAGGACCATGGAGCATTGTGATGACAAGTGTATGGGGCAATGTGATCCCAAGTTTCATGGAGGATTGTGATGACAAGCGCATGGAGCATTGTGATGGCAAGTTCATGTAGGATTTTCCTGACAAAGGCATGGAGCATGGTGATTACAGTGGTCATTGAGCATTGGGATAACAAGGGTATGGAGCATTGGGCTTAAAATATTCATGGAGTATTATGATGACAGGTTTCATGGAGCATATTGATGAAAAGGGAAAGGAGCATTGTGATGACAAGATCCTGGAGCATTATGATGAGTAGACCAGGAGCCTGGTGATGACAAGTCTCATGGAGCATTCTGATGAAAAGGGGCATGGAGCATTGTGATTACAGGGCTCTTGGAGCATTGTGATGACAAAGGCATGGAGCATTGTGATGAGAAGTCCATGGAGCATTCTGATGACATGTGTCATGGAGTTTTGTGATGACAGGGGCATGGAGCATTGTGATTACAGGGTTCTTGGAGCCTTGTGATGAAAAGGGCATGGATCATTGTGATGAAAAAGGCATGGAGCCATGTCATGACTGGGTTCAAGGAGCATAGTGATGACAAGGGTTCAGGAGCGTTGTGATGACAACTGTATTGAGCATTGGATGACAAAGGTCAGGAGCATTGTGATGATAAAACCATGGATAATTGTGATGACGAGCGTCATAGGGCATTGTGATGACAAGTGTTATGGAACACTGTGATCACAAGGGTTTGGAGCATTGTGATGACATAGGTCATGGAGCCTTTTGATTTCAAGAAGCGTGGAGCATTGTGATGACAAGGGCATGAAGCAATGGGATCCCAAGTTTTATGGAGGATTGGGATGACAATGGTAAGGGAAGATTGTGAAGACAAGCGCATGGAGCATTGTGATGACAAAGTCATGTAGCATTTTGCTGACAAAGGCATGGAGCATTGTGGGGAAAATATTCATGGAGTAATGTGATGACAGGTGTCATGGGGCATTGTGGTGATAAGGGAATGGAGCACTGTGATGACAAGGTTCTGGAGCATTGTTATGAGAAGACCATTGAGCCTTGTGATGACAAATCTCATGGAGCATTCTGATGATAATGGACATGGAACACTGTGATTACAAGGTTCTTGGAGTATTGTGATGACAAGGGCATGGAGCATTGTGATGAGAAGGCCTTGGAGCTTTCTGATGACATGCATCATGGACTTTGTGATGACAAGGGCATGGAGCATTGTGATGAAAAAGACATGGAGCCTTGTCATGACAGGCTTCAAGGAGCATACTGATGTCAAGTGTCAGGGAGCATTGTGATGACAAGTGTATTGAGCATTGTGATGACAAAGGTCATGGAGCATTGTGATGAGAAGACCATGGATAATTGTGATGATGAGCGTCATTGGGCGTTGTGATGACAAGTGTTATGGAACATTGTGATCACAAGCGTTTGGAGCATTCTGATGAGAGAGGTCATGGAGCATTTTGATTTCATTGTGATGACAATAGCAAGAAGCATTATGATGATGTTCATGGTGCATTGTGATGAAAGGGTCCATGGAGTATTGAGATGAAAAGGGGCATGGAGCATTGTGATGACAGGGGTCTTGGAGCATGGTGATGACATGGGCATGGAGCATTGTGATGAGAAGGCCATGGAGGATTCTGATGACATGCGTCAGGGAGCTTTGTGATGACAAGGGCATGGAGCATTGTGATGACAAGGGAATGGAGCATTGTGATGACAAGGGCCATTGAGAATTTTGATGACAAGGTCGTGAAGCACTGTGATGACAAGTGCATGGAGCTTGCTATGACAAGGTCATGGAGCATTGTGATAACAAGTGAATGGAGAATTGTGCTGACATGTGCATGTAACATGATGTGAAGTGTCATGGACCATTGTGATGACAAGGACGTTGAGAATTGTTATGACAATGGACATGGAGCATTGCGATGATCAGGGCATGGAGCTTTGTGATGGCAAGACCGTGGAGCATTGTGATGCGAAGACCCTGGATAATTGTGATGACGAGTGTCTTGGAGTACTGTAATGACAAGGGGCATGGAGCATTGTGAGGACAGGGGTCATTTAGCATTGTGATGACAAGTGTCATGGAGCATTCTGATGACCATCTTGTGGAGTATTGTGATGACAATGGCATGGAGCATTGTGATGGAAAGGGCATGGAGCATTGTGAAGAGAAGTCCACAGATAATGGTGAAGAGGAGCGTCATGGGGCGTTGTGATGACAAGTGTCATGGAACATTGTGATCACAAGGGTTTGAAGCATTGGGATGCCAGAGGTCATGGTGCATTTTGATTTCATTGTGATGACAATAGCATGAAGCATTATGATGATAGGGATGGTGCACTGTGATGCCAGGGGTCATGGAGGATTGTGATGACGGGGGTCTAGGAGCATCGTGATGACAAGAGCATGGAGCATTGTGCTGAGAGGACCAAGGAGCATTCTGATGACATGTGTCATGGAGCTATGTGATGACAAGGGCATGGGGCATTGTAATTGCAGGCGTCTTGGAGCATTGAGATGACAAGTGTCACGGAGCCTTGTGATGACAAGGCCTTGGATGTTTGTGATGACCGAGGTCATGGATCATTGTTATGACAGGGTTAATGGAGCATTGTGATAACAAGAGCATAGAGCATTGGTCTGAGAAGTTTCATGGATTATTGTGATGAGAGTGTGCATGCAGCATTGTGATGACAAGGGCATGGAACATTGTGATACATGGGTCATGGAGGAATGTAATGACAAGGGCATGGAGCATTGTGATGAGAAGGGCATGGAACATTGTGATGACAAGCGTCATGGAGCTTTGTGATGACAGGGGCATGGAGCAATGTGATGAGAGGGTTCATGGAGCAGTGTGATGACAGTGGCATGGAGCACTGTGGTGCCAAGGATCATGGAGATTTGTGATGACAAAGGTCATGAAGCATATTGAGGTCAAGGGCATGGTACATTGTGATGAGAAGGGCAGGGAGCATTATGATGACAAAGTCATGTAGCATTTTGATGACAAAGGCATGGAGCATCGTGATGACAAGTGTCATGGAGCACTGTGATGACAGGCGTCACGGTTCATTGTGATTACAGGTTTCATGGAGCATTGGGATGACAATGGTCATGGAGAATTTTGATGAGAAGCGTCCCGGATCATTGTTTTGTCAGGGGTCATGGAGGGTTGAGATGACAGTACTCATGCAGCATTGTGAGGACAGGGGTCATGGAGCATTGTGAAGATAAGGGGCATGGAGCTTTGTGATTACAGGGGTCTTGGAGCATTGTGAAGACAAGGGCATGGATCATTGTGATGAGAATGTCATGGAGTATTGTGAAGGCAGGTGTCAAGGAGCATTGTGATGACGTATGTCAGGGTCCATTGTGATGACAATGGCATGGAGCATTGTGATGACAAGGACATGGAGCATTGTGATGCCAAGGGCCATTGAGAATTTTGAAGACAATGTCGTGAAGCACTGTGATGACAAGCGCATGGAGCTTGCTATGAAAAGGGTCATTGAGCATTGCGTTGACAAGTGCATGGAGAATTGTGATGACACGATCATGTAACATTATGATGAGAAGTGTCATGGAACATAGTGATGACAGGGACGAGGAGAATTGTGATAACAATGCACATGGAGCATTGGGATGACCAGGACATGGAGCATTGTGCTGGCAAGACCGTGGAGCACTGCGATGAGAAGACCATGGATAATTGTGATGACGAGTGTCTTGGAGCACTGTAATGACAAGGGGCATGTAACATTGTGATGACAAGTGTAATGGAGCATTCTGATCACCATCTTGTGGAGTATTGTGATGACAATGGCATGGAGCATTGTGATGAAAAGGGCATGGAGCATTGTGTTGAAAACGGCATGGAGCCTTTTCATGACAGGTTTCAATGAGCATTCTGACGACAAGTGTCAGGGAGCATTGTGATGACAAGTTTATTGAGCATTGTGATGACAAAGGTCATGAAGCATTGTGGTGACAATGGCATGGAGCATTGTGATGCAAAGTGCTATGGAGCATTGTGATCACAAGTGTTGGTAGCATTGTGATGACAGAGGTCATGGAGCACAGTGATTTCAAGGACCATGGAGCATTGTGATGACAAGTGTATGGGGCAATGTGATCCCAAGTTTCATGGAGGATTGTGATGACAAGCGCATGGAGCATTGTGATGGCAAGTTCATGTAGGATTTCCTGACAAAGGCATGGAGCATGGTGATTACAGTGGTCATTGAGCATTGGGATAACAAGGGTATGGAGCATTGGGCTTAAAATATTCATGGAGTATTGTGATGACAGGTTTCATGGAGCATATTGATGAAAAGGGAAAGGAGCATTGTGATGACAAGATCCTGGAGCATTATGATGAGTAGACCAGGAGCCTGGTGATGACAAGTCTCATGGAGCATTCTGATGAAAAGGGGCATGGAGCATTGTGATTACAGGGCTCTTGGAGCATTGTGATGACAAAGGCATGGAGCATTGTGATGAGAAGTCCATGGAGCATTCTGATGACATGTGTCATGGAGTTTTGTGATGACAGGGGCATGGAGCATTGTGATTACAGGGTTCTTGGAGCCTTGTGATGAAAAGGGCATGGATCATTGTGATGAAAAAGGCATGGAGCCATGTCATGACTGGGTTCAAGGAGCATAGTGATGACAAGGGTTCAAGAGCGTTGTGATGACAACTGTATTGAGCATTGGATGACAAAGGTCAGGAGCATTGTGATGATAAAACCATGGATAATTGTGATGACGAGCGTCATTGGGCATTGTGATGACAAGTGTTATGGAACACTGTGATCACAAGGGTTTGGAGCATTGTGATGACATAGGTCATGGAGCCTTTTGATTTCAATTAGCGTGGAGCATTGTGATGACAAGGGCATGAAGCAATGGGATCCCAAGTTTTATGGAGGATTGGGATGACAATGGTAAGGGAAGATTGTGAAGACAAGCGCATGGAGCATTGTGATAACAAAGTCATGTAGCATTTTGCTGACAAAGGCATGGAGCATTGTGGGGAAAATATTCATGGAGTAATGTGATGACAGGTGTCATGGGGCATTGTGGTGATAAGGGAATGGAGCACTGTGATGACAAGGTTCTGGAGCATTGTTATGAGAAGACCATTGAGCCTTGTGATGACAAATCTCATGGAGCATTCTGATGATAATGGACATGGAACACTGTGATTACAAGGTTCTTGGAGTATTGTGATGACAAGGGCATGGAACATTGTGATGAGAAGGCCATGGAGCTTTCTGATGACATGCATCATGGACTTTGTGATGACAAGGGCATGGAGCATTGTGATGAAAAAGACATGGAGCCTTGTCATGACAGGCTTCAAGGAGCATACTGATGTCAAGTGTCAGGGAGCATTGTGATGACAAGTGTATTGAGCATTGTGATGACAAAGGTCATGGAGCATTGTGATGAGAAGACCATGGATAATTGTGATGACGAGCGTCATAGGGCGTTGTGATGACAAGTGTTATGGAACATTGTGATCACAAGCGTTTGGAGCATTCTGATGAGAGAGGTCATGGAGCATTTTGATTTCATTGTGATGACAATATCATGAAGCATTATGATGATGGGGATGGTGCACTGTGATGCCAGGGGTCATGGAGGATTGTGATGACGGGGGTCTAGGAGCATCGTGATGACAAGAGCATGGAGCATTGTGCTGAGAGGGCCAAGGAGCATTCTGACGACATGTGTCATGGAGCTTTGTGATGACAAGGGCATGGGGCATTGTAATTGCAGGCGTCTTGGAGCATTGAGATGACAAGTGTCACGGAGCCTTGTGATGACAAGGCCTTGGAAGTTTGTGATGACCGAGGTCATGGATCATTGTTATGACAGGGGTAACGGAGCATTGTGATAACAAGGGCATAGAGCATTGGTCTGAGAAGTTTCATGGATTATTGTGATGAGAGTGTGCATGCAGCATTGTGATGACAAGGGCATGGAACATTGTGATACATGGGTCATGGAGGAATGTAATGACAAGGGCATGGAGCATTGTGATGAGAAGGGCATGGAACATTGTGATGACAAGCGTCATGGAGCTTTGTGATGACAGGGGCATGGAGCAATGTGATGAGAGGGTTCATGGAGCAGTGTGATGACAGTGGCATGGAGCACTGTGGTGCCAAGGATCATGGAGATTTGTGATGACAAAGGTCATGAAGCATATTGAGGTCAAGGGCATGGTACATTGTGATGAGAAGGGCAGGGAGCATTATGATGACAAAGTCATGTAGCATTTTGATGACAAAGGCATGGAGCATCGTGATGACAAGTGTCATGGAGCACTGTGATGACAGGCGTCACGGTTCATTGTGATTACAGGTTTCATGGAGCATTGGGATGACAATGGTCATGGAGAATTTTGATGAGAAGCGTCCCGGATCATTGTTTTGTCAGGGGTCATGGAGGGTTGAGATGACAGTACTCATGCAGCATTGTGAGGACAGGGGTCATGGAGCATTGTGAAGATAAGGGGCATGGAGCTTTGTGATTACAGGGGTCTTGGAGCATTGTGAAGACAAGGGCATGGATCATTGTGATGAGAATGTCATGGAGTATTGTGAAGGCAGGTGTCAAGGAGCATTGTGATGACGTATGTCAGGGTCCATTGTGATGACAATGGCATGGAGCATTGTGATGACAAGGACATGGAGCATTGTGATGCCAAGGGCCATTGAGAATTTTGAAGACAATGTCGTGAAGCACTGTGATGACAAGCGCATGGAGCTTGCTATGAAAAGGGTCATTGAGCATTGCGTTGACAAGTGCATGGAGAATTGTGATGACACGATCATGTAACATTATGATGAGAAGTGTCATGGAACATAGTGATGACAGGGACGAGGAGAATTGTGATGACAATGCACATGGAGCATTGGGATGACCAGGACATGGAGCATTGTGCTGGCAAGACCGTGGAGCACTGCGATGAGAAGACCATGGATAATTGTGATGACGAGTGTCTTGGAGCACTGTAATGACAAGGGGCATGTAACATTGTGATGACAAGTGTAATGGAGCATTCTGATCACCATCTTGTGGAGTATTGTGATGACAATGGCATGGAGCATTGTGATGAAAAGGGCATGGAGCATTGTGTTGAAAACGGCATGGAGCCTTTTCATGACAGGTTTCAATGAGCATTCTGACGACAAGTGTCAGGGAGCATTGTGATGACAAGTTTATTGAGCATTGTGATGACAAAGGTCATGAAGCATTGTGGTGACAATGGCATGGAGCATTGTGATGCAAAGTGCTATGGAGCATTGTGATCACAAGTGTTGGTAGCATTGTGATGACAGAGGTCATGGAGCACAGTGATTTCAAGGACCATGGAGCATTGTGATGACAAGTGTATGGGGCAATGTGATCCCAAGTTTCATGGAGGATTGTGATGACAAGCGCATGGAGCATTGTGATGGCAAGTTCATGTAGGATTTCCTGACAAAGGCATGGAGCATGGTGATTACAGTGGTCATTGAGCATTGGGATAACAAGGGTATGGAGCATTGGGCTTAAAATATTCATGGAGTATTGTGATGACAGGTTTCATGGAGCATATTGATGAAAAGGGAAAGGAGCATTGTGATGACAAGATCCTGGAGCATTATGATGAGTAGACCAGGAGCCTGGTGATGACAAGTCTCATGGAGCATTCTGATGAAAAGGGGCATGGAGCATTGTGATTACAGGGCTCTTGGAGCATTGTGATGACAAAGGCATGGAGCATTGTGATGAGAAGTCCATGGAGCATTCTGATGACATGTGTCATGGAGTTTTGTGATGACAGGGGCATGGAGCATTGTGATTACAGGGTTCTTGGAGCCTTGTGATGAAAAGGGCATGGATCATTGTGATGAAAAAGGCATGGAGCCATGTCATGACTGGGTTCAAGGAGCATAGTGATGACAAGGGTTCAGGAGCGTTGTGATGACAACTGTATTGAGCATTGGATGACAAAGGTCAGGAGCATTGTGATGATAAAACCATGGATAATTGTGATGACGAGCGTCATTGGGCATTGTGATGACAAGTGTTATGGAACACTGTGATCACAAGGGTTTGGAGCATTGTGATGACATAGGTCATGGAGCCTTTTGATTTCAATTAGCGTGGAGCATTGTGATGACAAGGGCATGAAGCAATGGGATCCCAAGTTTTATGGAGGATTGGGATGACAATGGTAAGGGAAGATTGTGAAGACAAGCGCATGGAGCATTGTGATAACAAAGTCATGTAGCATTTTGCTGACAAAGGCATGGAGCATTGTGGGGAAAATATTCATGGAGTAATGTGATGACAGGTGTCATGGGGCATTGTGGTGATAAGGGAATGGAGCACTGTGATGACAAGGTTCTGGAGCATTGTTATGAGAAGACCATTGAGCCTTGTGATGACAAATCTCATGGAGCATTCTGATGATAATGGACATGGAACACTGTGATTACAAGGTTCTTGGAGTATTGTGATGACAAGGGCATGGAACATTGTGATGAGAAGGCCATGGAGCTTTCTGATGACATGCATCATGGACTTTGTGATGACAAGGGCATGGAGCATTGTGATGAAAAAGACATGGAGCCTTGTCATGACAGGCTTCAAGGAGCATACTGATGTCAAGTGTCAGGGAGCATTGTGATGACAAGTGTATTGAGCATTGTGATGACAAAGGTCATGGAGCATTGTGATGAGAAGACCATGGATAATTGTGATGACGAGCGTCATAGGGCGTTGTGATGACAAGTGTTATGGAACATTGTGATCACAAGCGTTTGGAGCATTCTGATGAGAGAGGTCATGGAGCATTTTGATTTCATTGTGATGACAATATCATGAAGCATTATGATGATGGGGATGGTGCACTGTGATGCCAGGGGTCATGGAGGATTGTGATGACGGGGGTCTAGGAGCATCGTGATGACAAGAGCATGGAGCATTGTGCTGAGAGGGCCAAGGAGCATTCTGACGACATGTGTCATGGAGCTTTGTGATGACAAGGGCATGGGGCATTGTAATTGCAGGCGTCTTGGAGCATTGAGATGACAAGTGTCACGGAGCCTTGTGATGACAAGGCCTTGGAAGTTTGTGATGACCGAGGTCATGGATCATTGTTATGACAGGGGTAACAGAGCATTGTGATAACAAGGGCATAGAGCATTGGTCTGAGAAGTTTCATGGATTATTGTGATGAGAGTGTGCATGCAGCATTGTGATGACAAGGGCATGGAACATTGTGATACATGGGTCATGGAGGAATGTAATGACAAGGGCATGGAGCATTGTGATGAGAAGGGCATGGAACATTGTGATGACAAGCGTCATGGAGCTTTGTGATGACAGGGGCATGGAGCAATGTGATGAGAGGGTTCATGGAGCAGTGTGATGACAGTGGCATGGAGCACTGTGGTGCCAAGGATCATGGAGATTTGTGATGACAAAGGTCATGAAGCATATTGAGGTCAAGGGCATGGTACATTGTGATGAGAAGGGCAGGGAGCATTATGATGACAAAATCATGTAGCATTTTGATGACAAAGGCATGGAGCATCGTGATGACAAGTGTCATGGAGCACTGTGATGACAGGCGTCACGGTTCATTGTGATTACAAGTTTCATGGAGCATTGGGATGACAATGGTCATGGAGAATTTTGATGAGAAGCGTCCCGGATCATTGTTTTGTCAGGGGTCATGGAGGGTTGAGATGACAGTACTCATGCAGCATTGTGAGGACAGGGGTCATGGAGCATTGTGAAGATAAGGGGCATGGAGCTTTGTGATTACAGGGGTCTTGGAGCATTGTGAAGACAAGGGCATGGATCATTGTGATGAGAATGTCATGGAGTATTGTGAAGGCAGGTGTCAAGGAGCATTGTGATGACGTATGTCAGGGTCCATTGTGATGACAATGGCATGGAGCATTGTGATGACAAGGACATGGAGCATTGTGATGCCAAGGGCCATTGAGAATTTTGAAGACAATGTCGTGAAGCACTCTGATGACAAGCGCATGGAGCTTGCTATGAAAAGGGTCATTGAGCATTGCGATGACAAGTGCATGGAGAATTGTGATGACACGATCATGTAACATTATGATGAGAAGTGTCATGGAACATAGTGATGACAGGGACGAGGAGAATTGTGATGACAATGCACATGGAGCATTGGGATGACCAGGACATGGAGCATTGTGCTGGGAAGACTGTGGAGCATTGCGATGAGAAGACCATGGATAATTGTGATGACGAGTGTCTTGGAGCACTGTAATGACAAGGGGCATGTAGCATTGTGATGACAAGTGTAATGGAGCATTCTGATCACCATCTTGTGGAGTATTGTGATGACAATGGCATGGAGCATTGTGATGAAAAGGGCATGGAGCATTGTGATGAAAACGGCATGGAGCCTTTTCATGACAGGTTTCAATGAGCATTCTGACGACAAGTGTCAGGGAGCATTGTGATGACAAGTTTATTGAGCATTGTGATGACAAAGGTCATGAAGCATTGTGGTGACAATGGCATGGAGCATTGTGATGCAAAGTGCTATGGAGCATTGTGATCACAAGTGTTGGTAGCATTGTGATGACAGAGGTCATGGAGCACAGTGATTTCAAGGACCATGGAGCATTGTGATGACAAGTGTATGGGGCAATGTGATCCCAAGTTTCATGGAGGATTGTGATGACAAGCGCATGGAGCATTGTGATGGCAAGTTCATGTAGGA
The DNA here is from genome assembly GCF_025265405.1 of Mesoplodon densirostris. Taxonomy (NCBI): domain Eukaryota; kingdom Metazoa; phylum Chordata; class Mammalia; order Artiodactyla; family Ziphiidae; genus Mesoplodon; species Mesoplodon densirostris. Next base: position 9,007,241 of record NC_082682.1, read on the forward strand.
TTTTCCTGACAAAGGCATGGAGCATGGTGATTACAGTGGTCATTGAGCATTGGGATAACAAGGGTATGGAGCATTGGGCTTAAAATATTCATGGAGTATTATGATGACAGGTTTCATGGAGCATATTGATGAAAAGGGAAAGGAGCATTGTGATGACAAGATCCTGGAGCATTATGATGAGTAGACCAGGAGCCTGGTGATGACAAGTCTCATGGAGCATTCTGATGAAAAGGGGCATGGAGCATTGTGATTACAGGGCTCTTGGAGCATTGTGATGACAAAGGCATGGAGCATTGTGATGAGAAGTCCATGGAGCATTCTGATGACATGTGTCATGGAGTTTTGTGATGACAGGGGCATGGAGCATTGTGATTACAGGGTTCTTGGAGCCTTGTGATGAAAAGGGCATGGATCATTGTGATGAAAACGGCATGGAGCCATGTCATGACTGGGTTCAAGGAGCATAGTGATGACAAGGGTTCAGGAGCGTTGTGATGACAACTGTATTGAGCATTGGATGACAAAGGTCAGGAGCATTGTGATGATAAAACCATGGATAATTGTGATGACGAGCGTCAAAGGGCATTGTGATGACAAGTGTTATGGAACACTGTGATCACAAGGGTTTGGAGCATTGTGATGACATAGGTCATGGAGCCTTTTGATTTCAAGAAGCGTGGAGCATTGTGATGACAAGGGCATGAAGCAATGGGATCCCAAGTTTTATGGAGGATTGGGATGACAATGGTAAGGGAAGATTGTGAAGACAAGCGCATGGAGCATTGTGATGACAAAGTCATGTAGCATTTTGCTGACAAAGGCATGGAGCATTGTGGGGAAAATATTCATGGAGTAATGTGATGACAGGTGTCATGGGGCATTGTGGTGATAAGGGAATGGAGCACTGTGATGACAAGGTTCTGGAGCATTGTTATGAGAAGACCATTGAGCCTTGTGATGACAAATCTCATGGAGCATTCTGATGATAATGGACATGGAACACTGTGATTACAAGGTTCTTGGAGTATTGTGATGACAAGGGCATGGAACATTGTGATGAGAAGGCCTTGGAGCTTTCTGATGACATGCATCATGGACTTTGTGATGACAAGGGCATGGAGCATTGTGATGAAAAAGACATGGAGCCTTGTCATGACAGGCTTCAAGGAGCATACTGATGTCAAGTGTCAGGGAGCATTGTGATGACAAGTGTATTGAGCATTGTGATGACAAAGGTCATGGAGCATTGTGATGAGAAGACCATGGATAATTGTGATGACGAGCGTCATAGGGCGTTGTGATGACAAGTGTTATGGAACATTGTGATCACAAGCGTTTGGAGCATTCTGATGAGAGAGGTCATGGAGCATTTTGATTTCATTGTGATGACAATATCATGAAGCATTATGATGATGGGGATGGTGCACTGTGATGCCAGGGGTCATGGAGGATTGTGATGACGGGGGTCTAGGAGCATCGTGATGACAAGAGCATGGAGCATTGTGCTGAGAGGGCCAAGGAGCATTCTGACGACATGTGTCATGGAGCTTTGTGATGACAAGGGCATGGGGCATTGTAATTGCAGGCGTCTTGGAGCATTGAGATGACAAGTGTCACGGAGCCTTGTGATGACAAGGCCTTGGAAGTTTGTGATGACCGAGGTCATGGATCATTGTTATGACAGGGGTAACGGAGCATTGTGATAACAAGGGCATAGAGCATTGGTCTGAGAAGTTTCATGGATTATTGTGATGAGAGTGTGCATGCAGCATTGTGATGACAAGGGCATGGAACATTGTGATACATGGGTCATGGAGGAATGTAATGACAAGGGCATGGAGCATTGTGATGAGAAGGGCATGGAACATTGTGATGACAAGCGTCATGGAGCTTTGTGATGACAGGGGCATGGAGCAATGTGATGAGAGGGTTCATGGAGCAGTGTGATGACAGTGGCATGGAGCACTGTGGTGCCAAGGATCATGGAGATTTGTGATGACAAAGGTCATGAAGCATATTGAGGTCAAGGGCATGATACATTGTGATGAGAAGGGCAGGGAGCATTATGATGACAAAATCATGTAGCATTTTGATGACAAAGGCATGGAGCATCGTGATGACAAGTGTCATGGAGCACTGTGATGACAGGCGTCACGGTTCATTGTGATTACAGGTTTCATGGAGCATTGGGATGACAATGGTCATGGAGAATTTTGATGAGAAGCGTCCCGGATCATTGTTTTGTCAGGGGTCATGGAGGGTTGAGATGACAGTACTCATGCAGCATTGTGAGGACAGGGGTCATGGAGCATTGTGAAGATAAGGGGCATGGAGCTTTGTGATTACAGGGGTCTTGGAGCATTGTGAAGACAAGGGCATGGATCATTGTGATGAGAATGTCATGGAGTATTGTGAAGGCAGGTGTCAAGGAGCATTGTGATGACGTATGTCAGGGTCCATTGTGATGACAATGGCATGGAGCATTGTGATGACAAGGACATGGAGCATTGTGATGCCAAGGGCCATTGAGAATTTTGAAGACAATGTCGTGAAGCACTCTGATGACAAGCGCATGGAGCTTGCTATGAAAAGGGTCATTGAGCATTGCGATGACAAGTGCATGGAGAATTGTGATGACACGATCATGTAACATTATGATGAGAAGTGTCATGGAACATAGTGATGACAGGGACGAGGAGAATTGTGATGACAATGCACATGGAGCATTGGGATGACCAGGACATGGAGCATTGTGCTGGCAAGACTGTGGAGCATTGCGATGAGAAGACCATGGATAATTGTGATGACGAGTGTCTTGGAGCACTGTAATGACAAGGGGCATGTAGCATTGTGATGACAAGTGTAATGGAGCATTCTGATCACCATCTTGTGGAGTATTGTGATGACAATGGCATGGAGCATTGTGATGAAAAGGGCATGGAGCATTGTGATGAAAACGGCATGGAGCCTTTTCATGACAGGTTTCAATGAGCATTCTGACGACAAGTGTCAGGGAGCATTGTGATGACAAGTTTATTGAGCATTGTGATGACAAAGGTCATGAAGCATTGTGGTGACAATGGCATGGAGCATTGTGATGAAAAGTGCTATGGAGCATTGTGATCACAAGTGTTGGTAGCATTGTGATGACAGAGGTCATGGAGCACAGTGATTTCAAGGACCATGGAGCATTGTGATGACAAGTGTATGGGGCAATGTGATCCCAAGTTTCATGGAGGATTGTGATGACAAGCGCATGGAGCATTGTGATGGCAAGTTCATGTAGGATTTTCCTGACAAAGGCATGGAGCATGGTGATTACAGTGGTCATTGAGCATTGGGATAACAAGGGTATGGAGCATTGGGCTTAAAATATTCATGGAGTATTATGATGACAGGTTTCATGGAGCATATTGATGAAAAGGGAAAGGAGCATTGTGATGACAAGATCCTGGAGCATTATGATGAGTAGACCAGGAGCCTGGTGATGACAAGTCTCATGGAGCATTCTGATGAAAAGGGGCATGGAGCATTGTGATTACAGGGCTCTTGGAGCATTGTGATGACAAAGGCATGGAGCATTGTGATGAGAAGTCCATGGAGCATTCTGATGACATGTGTCATGGAGTTTTGTGATGACAGGGGCATGGAGCATTGTGATGACAGGGTTCTTGGAGCCTTGTGATGAAAAGGGCATGGATCATTGTGATGAAAAAGGCATGGAGCCATGTCATGACTGGGTTCAAGGAGCATAGTGATGACAAGGGTTCAGGAGCGTTGTGATGACAACTGTATTGAGCATTGGATGACAAAGGTCAGGAGCATTGTGATGATAAAACCATGGATAATTGTGATGACGAGCGTCATAGGGCATTGTGATGACAAGTGTTATGGAACACTGTGATCACAAGGGTTTGGAGCATTGTGATGACATAGGTCATGGAGCCTTTTGATTTCAAGAAGCGTGGAGCATTGTGATGACAAGGGCATGAAGCAATGGGATCCCAAGTTTTATGGAGGATTGGGATGACAATGGTAAGGGAAGATTGTGAAGACAAGCGCATGGAGCATTGTGATGACAAAGTCATGTAGCATTTTGCTGACAAAGGCATGGAGCATTGTGGGGAAAATATTCATGGAGTAATGTGATGACAGGTGTCATGGGGCATTGTGGTGATAAGGGAATGGAGCACTGTGATGACAAGGTTCTGGAGCATTGTTATGAGAAGACCATTGAGCCTTGTGATGACAAATCTCATGGAGCATTCTGATGATAATGGACATGGAACACTGTGATTACAAGGTTCTTGGAGTATTGTGATGACAAGGGCATGGAGCATTGTGATGAGAAGGCCTTGGAGCTTTCTGATGACATGCATCATGGACTTTGTGATGACAAGGGCATGGAGCATTGTGATGAAAAAGACATGGAGCCTTGTCATGACAGGCTTCAAGGAGCATACTGATGTCAAGTGTCAGGGAGCATTGTGATGACAAGTGTATTGAGCATTGTGATGACAAAGGTCATGGAGCATTGTGATGAGAAGACCATGGATAATTGTGATGATGAGCGTCATTGGGCGTTGTGATGACAAGTGTTATGGAACATTGTGATCACAAGCGTTTGGAGCATTCTGATGAGAGAGGTCATGGAGCATTTTGATTTCATTGTGATGACAATAGCAAGAAGCATTATGATGATGTTCATGGTGCATTGTGATGAAAGGGTCCATGGAGTATTGAGATGAAAAGGGGCATGGAGCATTGTGATGACAGGGGTCTTGGAGCATGGTGATGACATGGGCATGGAGCATTGTGATGAGAAGGCCATGGAGGATTCTGATGACATGCGTCAGGGAGCTTTGTGATGACAAGGGCATGGAGCATTGTGATGACAAGGGAATGGAGCATTGTGATGACAAGGGCCATTGAGAATTTTGATGACAAGGTCGTGAAGCACTGTGATGACAAGTGCATGGAGCTTGCTATGACAAGGTCATGGAGCATTGTGATAACAAGTGAATGGAGAATTGTGCTGACATGTGCATGTAACATGATGTGAAGTGTCATGGACCATTGTGATGACAAGGACGTTGAGAATTGTTATGACAATGGACATGGAGCATTGCGATGATCAGGGCATGGAGCTTTGTGATGGCAAGACCGTGGAGCATTGTGATGCGAAGACCCTGGATAATTGTGATGACGAGTGTCTTGGAGTACTGTAATGACAAGGGGCATGGAGCATTGTGAGGACAGGGGTCATTTAGCATTGTGATGACAAGTGTCATGGAGCATTCTGATGACCATCTTGTGGAGTATTGTGATGACAATGGCATGGAGCATTGTGATGGAAAGGGCATGGAGCATTGTGAAGAGAAGTCCACAGATAATGGTGAAGAGGAGCGTCATGGGGCGTTGTGATGACAAGTGTCATGGAACATGGTGATCACAAGGGTTTGAAGCATTGGGATGCCAGAGGTCATGGTGCATTTTGATTTCATTGTGATGACAATAGCATGAAGCATTATGATGATAGGGATGGTGCACTGTGATGCCAGGGGTCATGGAGGATTGTGATGACGGGGGTCTAGGAGCATCGTGATGACAAGAGCATGGAGCATTGTGCTGAGAGGACCAAGGAGCATTCTGATGACATGTGTCATGGAGCTATGTGATGACAAGGGCATGGGGCATTGTAATTGCAGGCGTCTTGGAGCATTGAGATGACAAGTGTCACGGAGCCTTGTGATGACAAGGCCTTGGAAGTTTGTGATGACCGAGGTCATGGATCATTGTTATGACAGGGGTAATGGAGCATTGTGATAACAAGGGCATAGAGCATTGGTCTGAGAAGTTTCATGGATTATTGTGATGAGAGTGTGCATGCAGCATTGTGATGACAAGGGCATGGAACATTGTGATACATGGGTCATGGAGGAATGTAATGACAAGGGCATGGAGCATTGTGATGAGAAGGGCATGGAACATTGTGATGACAAGCGTCATGGAGCTTTGTGATGACAGGGGCATGGAGCAATGTGATGAGAGGGTTCATGGAGCAGTGTGATGACAGTGGCATGGAGCACTGTGGTGCCAAGGATCATGGAGATTTGTGATGACAAAGGTCATGAAGCATATTGAGGTCAAGGGCATGGTACATTGTGATGAGAAGGGCAGGGAGCATTATGATGACAAAGTCATGTAGCATTTTGATGACAAAGGCATGGAGCATCGTGATGACAAGTGTCATGGAGCACTGTGATGACAGGCGTCACGGTTCATTGTGATTACAGGTTTCATGGAGCATTGGGATGACAATGGTCATGGAGAATTTTGATGAGAAGCGTCCCGGATCATTGTTTTGTCAGGGGTCATGGAGGGTTGAGATGACAGTACTCATGCAGCATTGTGAGGACAGGGGTCATGGAGCATTGTGAAGATAAGGGGCATGGAGCTTTGTGATTACAGGGGTCTTGGAGCATTGTGAAGACAAGGGCATGGATCATTGTGATGAGAATGTCATGGAGTATTGTGAAGGCAGGTGTCAAGGAGCATTGTGATGACGTATGTCAGGGTCCATTGTGATGACAATGGCATGGAGCATTGTGATGACAAGGACATGGAGCATTGTGATGCCAACGGCCATTGAGAATTTTGAAGACAATGTCGTGAAGCACTGTGATGACAAGCGCATGGAGCTTGCTATGAAAAGGGTCATTGAGCATTGCGTTGACAAGTGCATGGAGAATTGTGATGACACGATCATGTAACATTATGATGAGAAGTGTCATGGAACATAGTGATGACAGGGACGAGGAGAATTGTGATGACAATGCACATGGAGCATTGGGATGACCAGGACATGGAGCATTGTGCTGGCAAGACCGTGGAGCACTGCGATGAGAAGACCATGGATAATTGTGATGACGAGTGTCTTGGAGCACTGTAATGACAAGGGGCATGTAACATTGTGATGACAAGTGTAATGGAGCATTCTGATCACCATCTTGTGGAGTATTGTGATGACAATGGCATGGAGCATTGTGATGAAAAGGGCATGGAGCATTGTGTTGAAAACGGCATGGAGCCTTTTCATGACAGGTTTCAATGAGCATTCTGACGACAAGTGTCAGGGAGCATTGTGATGACAAGTTTATTGAGCATTGTGATGCCAAAGGTCATGAAGCATTGTGGTGACAATGGCATGGAGCATTGTGATGCAAAGTGCTATGGAGCATTGTGATCACAAGTGTTGGTAGCATTGTGATGACAGAGGTCATGGAGCACAGTGATTTCAAGGACCATGGAGCATTGTGATGACAAGTGTATGGGGCAATGTGATCCCAAGTTTCATGGAGGATTGTGATGACAAGCGCATGGAGCATTGTGATGGCAAGTTCATGTAGGATTTCCTGACAAAGGCATGGAGCATGGTGATTACAGTGGTCATTGAGCATTGGGATAACAAGGGTATGGAGCATTGGGCTTAAAATATTCATGGAGTATTGTGATGACAGGTTTCATGGAGCATATTGATGAAAAGGGAAAGGAGCATTGTGATGACAAGATCCTGGAGCATTATGATGAGTAGACCAGGAGCCTGGTGATGACAAGTCTCATGGAGCATTCTGATGAAAAGGGGCATGGAGCATTGTGATTACAGGGCTCTTGGAGCATTGTGATGACAAAGGCATGGAGCATTGTGATGAGAAGTCCATGGAGCATTCTGATGACATGTGTCATGGAGTTTTGTGATGACAGGGGCATGGAGCATTGTGATTACAGGGTTCTTGGAGCCTTGTGATGAAAAGGGCATGGATCATTGTGATGAAAAAGGCATGGAGCCATGTCATGACTGGGTTCAAGGAGCATAGTGATGACAAGGGTTCAGGAGCGTTGTGATGACAACTGTATTGAGCATTGGATGACAAAGGTCAGGAGCATTGTGATGATAAAACCATGGATAATTGTGATGACGAGCGTCATTGGGCATTGTGATGACAAGTGTTATGGAACACTGTGATCACAAGGGTTTGGAGCATTGTGATGACATAGGTCATGGAGCCTTTTGATTTCAATTAGCGTGGAGCATTGTGATGACAAGGGCATGAAGCAATGGGATCCCAAGTTTTATGGAGGATTGGGATGACAATGGTAAGGGAAGATTGTGAAGACAAGCGCATGGAGCATTGTGATAACAAAGTCATGTAGCATTTTGCTGACAAAGGCATGGAGCATTGTGGGGAAAATATTCATGGAGTAATGTGATGACAGGTGTCATGGGGCATTGTGGTGATAAGGGAATGGAGCACTGTGATGACAAGGTTCTGGAGCATTGTTATGAGAAGACCATTGAGCCTTGTGATGACAAATCTCATGGAGCATTCTGATGATAATGGACATGGAACACTGTGATTACAAGGTTCTTGGAGTATTGTGATGACAAGGGCATGGAACATTGTGATGAGAAGGCCATGGAGCTTTCTGATGACATGCATCATGGACTTTGTGATGACAAGGGCATGGAGCATTGTGATGAAAAAGACATGGAGCCTTGTCATGACAGGCTTCAAGGAGCATACTGATGTCAAGTGTCAGGGAGCATTGTGATGACAAGTGTATTGAGCATTGTGATGACAAAGGTCATGGAGCATTGTGATGAGAAGACCATGGATAATTGTGATGACGAGCGTCATAGGGCGTTGTGATGACAAGTGTTATGGAACATTGTGATCACAAGCGTTTGGAGCATTCTGATGAGAGAGGTCATGGAGCATTTTGATTTCATTGTGATGACAATATCATGAAGCATTATGATGATGGGGATGGTGCACTGTGATGCCAGGGGTCATGGAGGATTGTGATGACGGGGGTCTAGGAGCATCGTGATGACAAGAGCATGGAGCATTGTGCTGAGAGGGCCAAGGAGCATTCTGACGACATGTGTCATGGAGCTTTGTGATGACAAGGGCATGGGGCATTGTAATTGCAGGCGTCTTGGAGCATTGAGATGACAAGTGTCACGGAGCCTTGTGATGACAAGGCCTTGGAAGTTTGTGATGACCGAGGTCATGGATCATTGTTATGACAGGGGTAACAGAGCATTGTGATAACAAGGGCATAGAGCATTGGTCTGAGAAGTTTCATGGATTATTGTGATGAGAGTGTGCATGCAGCATTGTGATGACAAGGGCATGGAACATTGTGATACATGGGTCATGGAGGAATGTAATGACAAGGGCATGGAGCATTGTGATGAGAAGGGCATGGAACATTGTGATGACAAGCGTCATGGAGCTTTGTGATGACAGGGGCATGGAGCAATGTGATGAGAGGGTTCATGGAGCAGTGTGATGACAGTGGCATGGAGCACTGTGGTGCCAAGGATCATGGAGATTTGTGATGACAAAGGTCATGAAGCATATTGAGGTCAAGGGCATGGTACATTGTGATGAGAAGGGCAGGGAGCATTATGATGACAAAATCATGTAGCATTTTGATGACAAAGGCATGGAGCATCGTGATGACAAGTGTCATGGAGCACTGTGATGACAGGCGTCACGGTTCATTGTGATTACAAGTTTCATGGAGCATTGGGATGACAATGGTCATGGAGAATTTTGATGAGAAGCGTCCCGGATCATTGTTTTGTCAGGGGTCATGGAGGGTTGAGATGACAGTACTCATGCAGCATTGTGAGGACAGGGGTCATGGAGCATTGTGAAGATAAGGGGCATGGAGCTTTGTGATTACAGGGGTCTTGGAGCATTGTGAAGACAAGGGCATGGATCATTGTGATGAGAATGTCATGGAGTATTGTGAAGGCAGGTGTCAAGGAGCATTGTGATGACGTATGTCAGGGTCCATTGTGATGACAATGGCATGGAGCATTGTGATGACAAGGACATGGAGCATTGTGATGCCAAGGGCCATTGAGAATTTTGAAGACAATGTCGTGAAGCACTCTGATGACAAGCGCATGGAGCTTGCTATGAAAAGGGTCATTGAGCATTGCGATGACAAGTGCATGGAGAATTGTGATGACACGATCATGTAACATTATGATGAGAAGTGTCATGGAACATAGTGATGACAGGGACGAGGAGAATTGTGATGACAATGCACATGGAGCATTGGGATGACCAGGACATGGAGCATTGTGCTGGGAAGACTGTGGAGCATTGCGATGAGAAGACCATGGATAATTGTGATGACGAGTGTCTTGGAGCACTGTAATGACAAGGGGCATGTAGCATTGTGATGACAAGTGTAATGGAGCATTCTGATCACCATCTTGTGGAGTATTGTGATGACAATGGCATGGAGCATTGTGATGAAAAGGGCATGGAGCATTGTGATGAAAACGGCATGGAGCCTTTTCATGACAGGTTTCAATGAGCATTCTGACGACAAGTGTCAGGGAGCATTGTGATGACAAGTTTATTGAGCATTGTGATGACAAAGGTCATGAAGCATTGTGGTGACAATGGCATGGAGCATTGTGATGCAAAGTGCTATGGAGCATTGTGATCACAAGTGTTGGTAGCATTGTGATGACAGAGGTCATGGAGCACAGTGATTTCAAGGACCATGGAGCATTGTGATGACAAGTGTATGGGGCAATGTGATCCCAAGTTTCATGGAGGATTGTGATGACAAGCGCATGGAGCATTGTGATGGCAAGTTCATGTAGGATTTTCCTGACAAAGGCATGGAGCATGGTGATTACAGTGGTCATTGAGCATTGGGATAACAAGGGTATGGAGCATTGGGCTTAAAATATTCATGGAGTATTATGATGACAGGTTTCATGGAGCATATTGATGAAAAGGGAAAGGAGCATTGTGATGACAAGATCCTGGAGCATTATGATGAGTAGACCAGGAGCCTGGTGATGACAAGTCTCATGGAGCATTCTGATGAAAAGGGGCATGGAGCATTGTGATTACAGGGCTCTTGGAGCATTGTGATGACAAAGGCATGGAGCATTGTGATGAGAAGTCCATGGAGCATTCTGATGACATGTGTCATGGAGTTTTGTGATGACAGGGGCATGGAGCATTGTGATTACAGGGTTCTTGGAGCCTTGTGATGAAAAGGGCATGGATCATTGTGATGAAAACGGCATGGAGCCATGTCATGACTGGGTTCAAGGAGCATAGTGATGACAAGGGTTCAGGAGCGTTGTGATGACAACTGTATTGAGCATTGGATGACAAAGGTCAGGAGCATTGTGATGATAAAACCATGGATAATTGTGATGACGAGCGTCAAAGGGCATTGTGATGACAAGTGTTATGGAACACTGTGATCACAAGGGTTTGGAGCATTGTGATGACATAGGTCATGGAGCCTTTTGATTTCAAGAAGCGTGGAGCATTGTGATGACAAGGGCATGAAGCAATGGGATCCCAAGTTTTATGGAGGATTGGGATGACAATGGTAAGGGAAGATTGTGAAGACAAGCGCATGGAGCATTGTGATGACAAAGTCATGTAGCATTTTGCTGACAAAGGCATGGAGCATTGTGGGGAAAATATTCATGGAGTAATGTGATGACAGGTGTCATGGGGCATTGTGGTGATAAGGGAATGGAGCACTGTGATGACAAGGTTCTGGAGCATTGTTATGAGAAGACCATTGAGCCTTGTGATGACAAATCTCATGGAGCATTCTGATGATAATGGACATGGAACACTGTGATTACAAGGTTCTTGGAGTATTGTGATGACAAGGGCATGGAACATTGTGATGAGAAGGCCTTGGAGCTTTCTGATGACATGCATCATGGACTTTGTGATGACAAGGGCATGGAGCATTGTGATGAAAAAGACATGGAGCCTTGTCATGACAGGCTTCAAGGAGCATACTGATGTCAAGTGTCAGGGAGCATTGTGATGACAAGTGTATTGAGCATTGTGATGACAAAGGTCATGGAGCATTGTGATGAGAAGACCATGGATAATTGTGATGACGAGCGTCATAGGGTGTTGTGATGACAAGTGTTATGGAACATTGTGATCACAAGCGTTTGGAGCATTCTGATGAGAGAGGTCATGGAGCATTTTGATTTCATTGTGATGACAATATCATGAAGCATTATGATGATGGGGATGGTGCACTGTGATGCCAGGGGTCATGGAGGATTGTGATGACGGGGGTCTAGGAGCATCGTGATGACAAGAGCATGGAGCATTGTGCTGAGAGGGCCAAGGAGCATTCTGACGACATGTGTCATGGAGCTTTGTGATGACAAGGGCATGGGGCATTGTAATTGCAGGCGTCTTGGAGCATTGAGATGACAAGTGTCACGGAGCCTTGTGATGACAAGGCCTTGGAAGTTTGTGATGACCGAGGTCATGGATCATTGTTATGACAGGGGTAACGGAGCATTGTGATAACAAGGGCATAGAGCATTGGTCTGAGAAGTTTCATGGATTATTGTGATGAGAGTGTGCATGCAGCATTGTGATGACAAGGGCATGGAACATTGTGATACATGGGTCATGGAGGAATGTAATGACAAGGGCATGGAGCATTGTGATGAGAAGGGCATGGAACATTGTGATGACAAGCGTCATGGAGCTTTGTGATGACAGGGGCATGGAGCAATGTGATGAGAGGGTTCATGGAGCAGTGTGATGACAGTGGCATGGAGCACTGTGGTGCCAAGGATCATGGAGATTTGTGATGACAAAGGTCATGAAGCATATTGAGGTCAAGGGCATGGTACATTGTGATGAGAAGGGCAGGGAGCATTATGATGACAAAATCATGTAGCATTTTGATGACAAAGGCATGGAGCATCGTGATGACAAGTGTCATGGAGCACTGTGATGACAGGCGTCACGGTTCATTGTGATTACAGGTTTCATGGAGCATTGGGATGACAATGGTCATGGAGAATTTTGATGAGAAGCGTCCCGGATCATTGTTTTGTCAGGGGTCATGGAGGGTTGAGATGACAGTACTCATGCAGCATTGTGAGGACAGGGGTCATGGAGCATTGTGAAGATAAGGGGCATGGAGCTTTGTGATTACAGGGGTCTTGGAGCATTGTGAAGACAAGGGCATGGATCATTGTGATGAGAATGTCATGGAGTATTGTGAAGGCAGGTGTCAAGGAGCATTGTGATGACGTATGTCAGGGTCCATTGTGATGACAATGGCATGGAGCATTGTGATGACAAGGACATGGAGCATTGTGATGCCAAGGGCCATTGAGAATTTTGAAGACAATGTCGTGAAGCACTGTGATGACAAGCGCATGGAGCTTGCTATGAAAAGGGTCATTGAGCATTGCGATGACAAGTGCATGGAGAATTGTGATGACACGATCATGTAACATTATGATGAGAAGTGTCATGGAACATAGTGATGACAGGGACGAGGAGAATTGTGATGACAATGCACATGGAGCATTGGGATGACCAGGACATGGAGCATTGTGCTGGCAAGACTGTGGAGCATTGCGATGAGAAGACCATGGATAATTGTGATGACGAGTGTCTTGGAGCACTGTAATGACAAGGGGCATGTAGCATTGTGATGACAAGTGTAATGGAGCATTCTGATCACCATCTTGTGGAGTATTGTGATGACAATGGCATGGAGCATTGTGATGAAAACGGCATGTAGCCTTTTCATGACAGGTTTCAATGAGCATTCTGACGACAAGTGTCAGGGAGCATTGTGATGACAAGTTTATTGAGCATTGTGATGACAAAGGTCATGACGCATTGTGGTGACAATGGCATGGAGCATTGTGATGAAAAGTGCTATGGAGCATTGTGATCACAAGTGTTGGTAGCATTGTGATGACAGAGGTCATGGAGCACAGTGATTTCAAGGACCATGGAGCATTGTGATGACAAGTGTATGGGGCAATGTGATCCCAAGTTTCATGGAGGATTGTGATGACAAGCGCATGGAGCATTGTGATGGCAAGTTCATGTAGGATTTTCCTGACAAAGGCATGGAGCATGGTGATTACAGTGGTCATTGAGCATTGGGATAACAAGGGTATGGAGCATTGGGCTTAAAATATTCATGGAGTATTATGATGACAGGTTTCATGGAGCATATTGATGAAAAGGGAAAGGAGCATTGTGATGACAACATCCTGGAGCATTATGATGAGTAGACCAGGAGCCTGGTGATGACAAGTCTCATGGAGCATTCTGATGAAAAGGGGCATGGAGCATTGTGATTACAGGGCTCTTGGAGCATTGTGATGACAAAGGCATGGAGCATTGTGATGAGAAGTCCATGGAGCATTCTGATGACATGTGTCATGGAGTTTTGTGATGACAGGGGCATGGAGCATTGTGATTACAGGGTTCTTGGAGCCTTGTGATGAAAAGGGCATGGATCATTGTGATGAAAAAGGCATGGAGCCATGTCATGACTGGGTTCAAGGAGCATAGTGATGACAAGGGTTCAGGAGCGTTGTGATGACAACTGTATTGAGCATTGGATGACAAAGGTCAGGAGCATTGTGATGATAAAACCATGGATAATTGTGATGATGAGCGTCATAGGGCATTGTGATGACAAGTGTTATGGAACACTGTGATCACAAGGGTTTGGAGCATTGTGATGACAGAGGTCATGGAGCCTTTTGATTTCAAGAAGCGTGGAGCATTGTGATGACAAGGGCATGAAGCAATGGGATCCCAAGTTTTATGGAGGATTGGGATGACAATGGTAAGGGAAGATTGTGAAGACAAGCGCATGGAGCATTGTGATGACAAAGTCATGTAGCATTTTGCTGACAAAGGCATGGAGCATTGTGTGGAAAATATTCATGGAGTAATGTGATGACAGGTGTCATGGGGCATTGTGGTGATAAGGGAATGGAGCACTGTGATGACAAGGTTCTGGAGCATTGTTATGAGAAGACCATTGAGCCTTGTGATGACAAATCTCATGGAGCATTCTGATGATAATGGACATGGAACACTGTGATTACAAGGTTCTTGGAGTATTGTGATGACAAGGGCATGGAGCATTGTGATGAGAAGGCCTTGGAGCTTTCTGATGACATGCATCATGGACTTTGTGATGACAAGGGCATGGAGCATTGTGATGAAAAAGACATGGAGCCTTGTCATGACAGGCTTCAAGGAGCATACTGATGTCAAGTGTCAGGGAGCATTGTGATGACAAGTGTATTGAGCATTGTGATGACAAAGGTCATGGAGCATTGTGATGAGAAGACCATGGATAATTGTGATGACGAGCGTCATTGGGCGTTGTGATGACAAGTGTTATGGAACATTGTGATCACAAGCGTTTGGAGCATTCTGATGAGAGAGGTCATGGAGCATTTTGATTTCATTGTGATGACAATAGCAAGAAGCATTATGATGATGTTCATGGTGCATTGTGATGAAAGGGTCCATGGAGTATTGAGATGAAAAGGGGCATGGAGCATTGTGATTACAGGGGTCTTGGAGCATGGTGATGACATGGGCATGGAGCATTGTGATGAGAAGGCCATGGAGGATTCTGCTGACATGCGTCCTGGAGCTTTGTGATGACAAGGGCATGGAGAATTGTGATGACATGGTAATGGGGCATTGTGATAACAAGGGCCATTGAGAATTTTGATGACAAGGTCGTGAAGCACTGTGATGACAAGTGCATGGAGCATGCTATGACAAGGGTCATGGAGCATTGCGATGACAAGTGAATGGAGAATTGTGCTGACATATGCATGTAACATTATGATGTGAAGTGTCCTGGACCATTGTGATGACAAGGACGTTGAGAATTGTTATGACAATGGACATGGAGCATTGGGATGATCAGGGCATGGAGCTTTGTGATGGCAAGACCGTGGAGCATTGTGATGCGAAGACCTTGGATAATTGTGATGACGAGTGTCTTGGATTACTGTAATGACAAGGGGCATGGAGCATTGTGAGGACAGGGGTCATTTAGCATTGTGATGACAAGTGTCATGGAGCATTCTGATGACCATCTTGTGGAGTATTGTGATGACAATGGCATGGAGCATTGTGATGGAAAGGGCATGGAGCATTGTGAAGAGAAGTCCACAGATAATGGTGAAGAGGAGCGTCATGGGGCGGTGTGATGACAAGTGTCATGGAACATTGTGATCACAAGTGTTTGAAGCATTGTGATGCCAGAGGTCATGGTGCATTTTGATTTCATTGTGATGAAAATAGCATGAAGCATTATGATGATGGGGATGGTGCACTGTGATGCCAGGGGTCATGGAGGATTGTGATGACGGGGGTCTAGGAGCATCGTGATGACAAGAGCATGGAGCATTGTGCTGAGAGGGCCAAGGAGCATTCTGACGACATGTGTCATGGAGCTTTGTGATGACAAGGGCATGGGGCATTGTAATTGCAGGCGTCTTGGAGCATTGAGATGACAAGTGTCACGGAGCCTTGTGATGACAAGGCCTTGGAAGTTTGTGATGACCGAGGTCATTGATCATTGTTATGACAGGGGTAACGGAGCATTGTGATAACAAGGGCATAGAGCATTGGTCTGAGAAGTTTCATGGATTATTGTGATGAGAGTGTGCATGCAGCATTGTGATGACAAGGGCATGGAACATTGTGATACATGGGTCATGGAGGAATGTAATGACAAGGGCATGGAGCATTGTGATGAGAAGGGCATGGAACATTGTGATGACAAGCGTCATGGAGCTTTGTGATGACAGGGGCATGGAGCAATGTGATGAGAGGTTTCATGGAGCAGTGTGATGACAGTGGCATGGAGCACTGTGGTGCCAAGGATCATGGAGATTTGTGATGACAAAGGTCATGAAGCATATTGAGGTCAAGGGCATGGTACATTGTGATGAGAAGGGCAGGGAGCATTATGATGACAAAGTCATGTAGCATTTTGATGACAAAGGCATGGAGCATCGTGATGACAAGTGTCATGGAGCACTGTGATGACAGGCATCACGGTTCATTGAGATTACAGGTTTCATGGAGCATTGGGATGACAAAGGTCATGGAGAATTTTGATGAGAAGCGTCCCGGATCATTGTTTTGTCAGGGGTCATGGAGGGTTGAGATGACAGTAATCATGCAGCATTGTGAGGACAGGGGTCATGGAGCATTGTGAAGATAAGGGGATGGGGCTTTGTGATTACAGGGGTCTTGGAGCATTGTGAAGACAAGGGCATGGATCATTGTGATGAGAATGTCATGGAGTATTGTGAAGGCAGGTGTCAAGGAGCATTGTGATGACGTATGTCAGGGTCCATTGTGATGACAATGGCATGGAGCATTGTGATGACAAGGACATGGAGCATTGTGATGCCAAGGGCCATTGAGAATTTTGAAGACAATGTCGTGAAGCACTGTGATGACAAGCGCATGGAGCTTGCTATGAAAAGGGTCATTGAGCATTGCGATGACAAGTGCATGGAGAATTGTGATGACACGATCATGTAACATTATGATGAGAAGTGTCATGGAACATAGTGATGACAGGGACGAGGAGAATTGTGATGACAATGCACATGGAGCATTGGGATGACCAGGACATGAAGCATTGTGCTGGCAAGACCGTGGAGCACTGCGATGAGAAGACCATGGATAATTGTGATGACGAGTGTCTTGGAGCACTGTAATGACAAGGGGCATGTAACATTGTGATGACAAGTGTAATGGAGCATTCTGATCACCATCTTGTGGAGTATTGTGATGACAATGGCATGGAGCACTGTGATGAAAAGGGCATGGAGCATTGTGATGAAAACGGCATGGAGCCTTTTCATGACAGTTTTCAATGAGCATTCTGACGACAAGTGTCAGGGAGCATTGTGATGACAAGTTTATTGAGCATTGTGATGCCAAAGGTCATGAAGCATTGTGGTGACAATGGCATGGAGCATTGTGATGAAAAGTGCTATGGAGCATTGTGATCACAAGTGTTGGTAGCATTGTGATGACAGAGGTCATGGAGCACAGTGATTTCAAGGACCATGGAGCATTGTGATGACAAGTGTATGGGGCAATGTGATCCCAAGTTTCATGGAGGATTGTGATGACAAGCGCATGGAGCATTGTGATGGCAAGTTCATGTAGGATTTCCTGACAAAGGCATGGAGCATGGTGATTACAGTGGTCATTGAGCATTGGGATAACAAGGGTATGGAGCATTGGGCTTAAAATATTCATGGAGTATTGTGATGACAGGTTTCATGGAGCATATTGATGAAAAGGGAAAGGAGCATTGTGATGACAAGTTCCTGGAGCATTATGATGAGTAGACCAGGAGCCTGGTGATGACAAGTCTCATGGAGCATTCTGATGAAAAGGGGCATGGAGCATTGTGATTACAGGGCTCTTGGAGCATTGTGATGACAAAGGCATGGAGCATTGTGATGAGAAGTCCATGGAGCATTCTGATGACATGTGTCATGGAGTTTTGTGATGACAGGGGCATGGAGCATTGTGATTACAGGGTTCTTGGAGCCTTGTGATGAAAAAGGCATGGATCATTGTGATGAAAAAGGCATGGAGCCATGTCATGACTGGGTTCAAGGAGCATAGTGATGACAAGGGTTCAGGAGCGTTGTGATGACAACTGTATTGAGCATTGGATGACAAAGGTCAGGAGCATTGTGATGATAAAACCATGGATAATTGTGATGACGAGCGTCATAGGGCATTGTGATGACAAGTGTTATGGAACACTGTGATCACAAGGGTTTGGAGCATTGTGATGACAGAGGTCATGGAGCCTTTTGATTTCAAGAAGCGTGGAGCATTGTGATGACAAGGGCATGAAGCAATGGGATCCCAAGTTTTATGGAGGATTGGGATGACAATGGTAAGGGAAGATTGTGAAGACAAGCGCATGGAGCATTGTGATGACAAAGTCATGTAGCATTTTGCTGACAAAGGCATGGAGCATTGTGGGGAAAATATTCATGGAGTAATGTGATGACAGGTGTCATGGGGCATTGTGGTGATAAGGGAATGGAGCACTGTGATGACAAGGTTCTGGAGCATTGTTATGAGAAGACCATTGAGCCTTGTGATGACAAATCTCATGGAGCATTCTGATGATAATGGACATGGAACACTGTGATTACAAGGTTCTTGGAGTATTGTGATGACAAGGGCATGGAACATTGTGATGAGAAGGCCATGGAGCTTTCTGATGACATGCATCATGGACTTTGTGATGACAAGGGCATGGAGCATTGTGATGAAAAAGACATGGAGCCTTGTCATGACAGGCTTCAAGGAGCATACTGATGTCAAGTGTCAGGGAGCATTGTGATGACAAGTGTATTGAGCATTGTGATGACAAAGGTCATGGAGCATTCTGATGAGAAGACCATGGATAATTGTGATGACGAGCGTCATTGGGCGTTGTGATGACAAGTGTTATGGAACACTGTGATCACAAGCGTTTGGAGCATTCTGATGAGAGAGGTCATGGAGCATTTTGATTTCATTGTGATGACAATAGCAAGAAGCATTATGATGATGTTCATGGTGCATTGTGATGAAAGGGTCCATGGAGTATTGAGATGAAAAGGGGCATGGAGCATTGTGATTACAGGGGTCAGGGAGCATTGTGATGACAAGTGTATTGAGCATTGTGATGACAAAGGTCATGGAGCATTGTGTAGAGAAGTCCACAGATAATGGTGAAGAGGAGCGTCATGGGGCGGTGTGATGACAAGTGTCATGGAACATTGTGATCACAAGTGTTTGAAGCATTGTGATGCCAGAGGTCATGGTGCATTTTGATTTCATTGTGATGAAAATAGCATGAAGCATTATGATGATGGGGATGGTGCACTGTGATGCCAGGGGTCATGGAGGATTGTGATGACGGGGGTCTAGGAGCATCGTGGTGACAAGAGCATGGATCATTGTGCTGAGAGGGCCAAGGAGCATTCTGACGACATGTGTCATGGAGCTTTGTGATGACAAGGGCATGGGGCATTGTAATTGCAGGCGTCTTGGAGCATTGAGATGACAAGTGTCACGGAGCCTTGTGATGACAAGGCCTTGGAAGTTTGTGATGACCGAGGTCATGGATCATTGTTATGACAGGGGTAATGGAGCATTGTGATAACAAGGGCATAGAGCATTGGTCTGAGAAGTTTCATGGATTATTGTGATGAGAGTGTGCATGCAGCATTGTGATGACAAGGGCATGGAACATTGTGATACATGGGTCATGGAGGAATGTAATGACAAGGGCATGGAGCATTGTGATGAGAAGGGCATGGAACATTGTGATGACAAGCGTCATGGAGCTTTGTGATGACAGGGGCATGGAGCAATGTGATGAGAGGGTTCATGGAGCAGTGTGATGACAGTGGCATGGAACACTGTGGTGCCAAGGATCATGGAGATTTGTGATGACAAAGGTCATGAAGCATATTGAGGTCAAGGGCATGGTACATTGTGATGAGAAGGGCAGGGAGCATTATGATGACAAAGTCATGTAGCATTTTGATGACAAAGGCATGGAGCATCGTGATGACAAGTGTCATGGAGCACTGTGATGACAGGCATCACGGTTCATTGAGATTACAGGTTTCATGGAGCATTGGGATGACAAAGGTCATGGAGAATTTTGATGAGAAGCGTCCCGGATCATTGTTTTGTCAGGGGTCATGGAGGGTTGAGATGACAGTAATCATGCAGCATTGTGAGGACAGGGGTCATGGAGCATTGTGAAGATAAGGGGATGGGGCTTTGTGATTACAGGGGTCTTGGAGCATTGTGAAGACAAGGGCATGGATCATTGTGATGAGAATGTCATGGAGTATTGTGAAGGCAGGTGTCAAGGAGCATTGTGATGACGTATGTCAGGGTCCATTGTGATGACAATGGCATGGAGCATTGTGATGACAAGGACATGGAGCATTGTGATGCCAAGGGCCATTGAGAATTTTGAAGACAATGTCGTGAAGCACTGTGATGACAAGCGCATGGAGCTTGCTATGAAAAGGGTCATTGAGCATTGCGATGACAAGTGCATGGAGAATTGTGATGACACGATCATGTAACATTATGATGAGAAGTGTCATGGAACATAGTGATGACAGGGACGAGGAGAATTGTGATGACAATGCACATGGAGCATTGGGATGACCAGGACATGAAGCATTGTGCTGGCAAGACCGTGGAGCACTGCGATGAGAAGACCATGGATAATTGTGATGACGAGTGTCTTGGAGCACTGTAATGACAAGGGGCATGTAACATTGTGATGACAAGTGTAATGGAGCATTCTGATCACCATCTTGTGGAGTATTGTGATGACAATGGCATGGAGCACTGTGATGAAAAGGGCATGGAGCATTGTGATGAAAACGGCATGGAGCCTTTTCATGACAGTTTTCAATGAGCATTCTGACGACAAGTGTCAGGGAGCATTGTGATGACAAGTTTATTGAGCATTGTGATGCCAAAGGTCATGAAGCATTGTGGTGACAATGGCATGGAGCATTGTGATGAAAAGTGCTATGGAGCATTGTGATCACAAGTGTTGGTAGCATTGTGATGACAGAGGTCATGGAGCACAGTGATTTCAAGGACCATGGAGCATTGTGATGACAAGTGTATGGGGCAATGTGATCCCAAGTTTCATGGAGGATTGTGATGACAAGCGCATGGAGCATTGTGATGGCAAGTTCATGTAGGATTTCCTGACAAAGGCATGGAGCATGGTGATTACAGTGGTCATTGAGCATTGGGATAACAAGGGTATGGAGCATTGGGCTTAAAATATTCATGGAGTATTGTGATGACAGGTTTCATGGAGCATATTGATGAAAAGGGAAAGGAGCATTGTGATGACAAGTTCCTGGAGCATTATGATGAGTAGACCAGGAGCCTGGTGATGACAAGTCTCATGGAGCATTCTGATGAAAAGGGGCATGGAGCATTGTGATTACAGGGCTCTTGGAGCATTGTGATGACAAAGGCATGGAGCATTGTGATGAGAAGTCCATGGAGCATTCTGATGACATGTGTCATGGAGTTTTGTGATGACAGGGGCATGGAGCATTGTGATTACAGGGTTCTTGGAGCCTTGTGATGAAAAAGGCATGGATCATTGTGATGAAAAAGGCATGGAGCCATGTCATGACTGGGTTCAAGGAGCATAGTGATGACAAGGGTTCAGGAGCGTTGTGATGACAACTGTATTGAGCATTGGATGACAAAGGTCAGGAGCATTGTGATGATAAAACCATGGATAATTGTGATGACGAGCGTCATAGGGCATTGTGATGACAAGTGTTATGGAACACTGTGATCACAAGGGTTTGGAGCATTGTGATGACAGAGGTCATGGAGCCTTTTGATTTCAAGAAGCGTGGAGCATTGTGATGACAAGGGCATGAAGCAATGGGATCCCAAGTTTTATGGAGGATTGGGATGACAATGGTAAGGGAAGATTGTGAAGACAAGCGCATGGAGCATTGTGATGACAAAGTCATGTAGCATTTTGCTGACAAAGGCATGGAGCATTGTGGGGAAAATATTCATGGAGTAATGTGATGACAGGTGTCATGGGGCATTGTGGTGATAAGGGAATGGAGCACTGTGATGACAAGGTTCTGGAGCATTGTTATGAGAAGACCATTGAGCCTTGTGATGACAAATCTCATGGAGCATTCTGATGATAATGGACATGGAACACTGTGATTACAAGGTTCTTGGAGTATTGTGATGACAAGGGCATGGAACATTGTGATGAGAAGGCCATGGAGCTTTCTGATGACATGCATCATGGACTTTGTGATGACAAGGGCATGGAGCATTGTGATGAAAAAGACATGGAGCCTTGTCATGACAGGCTTCAAGGAGCATACTGATGTCAAGTGTCAGGGAGCATTGTGATGACAAGTGTATTGAGCATTGTGATGACAAAGGTCATGGAGCATTCTGATGAGAAGACCATGGATAATTGTGATGACGAGCGTCATTGGGCGTTGTGATGACAAGTGTTATGGAACACTGTGATCACAAGCGTTTGGAGCATTCTGATGAGAGAGGTCATGGAGCATTTTGATTTCATTGTGATGACAATAGCAAGAAGCATTATGATGATGTTCATGGTGCATTGTGATGAAAGGGTCCATGGAGTATTGAGATGAAAAGGGGCATGGAGCATTGTGATTACAGGGGTCAGGGAGCATTGTGATGACAAGTGTATTGAGCATTGTGATGACAAAGGTCATGGAGCATTGTGTAGAGAAGTCCACAGATAATGGTGAAGAGGAGCGTCATGGGGCGGTGTGATGACAAGTGTCATGGAACATTGTGATCACAAGTGTTTGAAGCATTGTGATGCCAGAGGTCATGGTGCATTTTGATTTCATTGTGATGAAAATAGCATGAAGCATTATGATGATGGGGATGGTGCACTGTGATGCCAGGGGTCATGGAGGATTGTGATGACGGGGGTCTAGGAGCATCGTGGTGACAAGAGCATGGATCATTGTGCTGAGAGGGCCAAGGAGCATTCTGACGACATGTGTCATGGAGCTTTGTGATGACAAGGGCATGGGGCATTGTAATTGCAGGCGTCTTGGAGCATTGAGATGACAAGTGTCACGGAGCCTTGTGATGACAAGGCCTTGGAAGTTTGTGATGACCGAGGTCATGGATCATTGTTATGACAGGGGTAATGGAGCATTGTGATAACAAGGGCATAGAGCATTGGTCTGAGAAGTTTCATGGATTATTGTGATGAGAGTGTGCATGCAGCATTGTGATGACAAGGGCATGGAACATTGTGATACATGGGTCATGGAGGAATGTAATGACAAGGGCATGGAGCATTGTGATGAGAAGGGCATGGAACATTGTGATGACAAGCGTCATGGAGCTTTGTGATGACAGGGGCATGGAGCAATGTGATGAGAGGGTTCATGGAGCAGTGTGATGACAGTGGCATGGAACACTGTGGTGCCAAGGATCATGGAGATTTGTGATGACAAAGGTCATGAAGCATATTGAGGTCAAGGGCATGGTACATTGTGATGAGAAGGGCAGGGAGCATTATGATGACAAAGTCATGTAGCATTTTGATGACAAAGGCATGGAGCATCGTGATGACAAGTGTCATGGAGCACTGTGATGACAGGCGTCACGGTTCATTGAGATTACAGGTTTCATGGAGCATTGGGATGACAATGGTCATGGAGAATTTTGATGAGAAGCGTCCCGGATCATTGTTTTGTCAGGGGTCATGGAGGGTTGAGATGACAGTACTCATGCAGCATTGTGAGGACAGGGGTCATGGAGCATTGTGAAGATAAGGGGCATGGAGCTTTGTGATTACAGGGGTCTTGGAGCATTGTGAAGACAAGGGCATGGATCATTGTGATGAGAATGTCATGGAGTATTGTGAAGGCAGGTGTCAAGGAGCATTGTGATGACGTATGTCAGGGTCCATTGTGATGACAATGGCATGGAGCATTGTGATGACAAGGACATGGAGCATTGTGATGCCAAGGGCCATTGAGAATTTTGAAGACAATGTCGTGAAGCACTGTGATGACAAGCGCATGGAGCTTGCTATGAAAAGGGTCATTGAGCATTGCGATGACAAGTGCATGGAGAATTGTGATGACACGATCATGTAACATTATGATGAGAAGTGTCATGGAACATAGTGATGACAGGGACGAGGAGAATTGTGATGACAATGCACATGGAGCATTGGGATGACCAGGACATGGAGCATTGTGCTGGCAAGACCGTGGAGCACTGCGATGAGAAGACCATGGATAATTGTGATGACGAGTGTCTTGGAGCACTGTAATGACAAGGGGCATTTAACATTGTGATGACAAGAGTAATGGAGCATTCTGATCACCATCTTGTGGAGTATTGTGATGACAATGGCATGGAGCATTGTGATGAAAAGGGCATGGAGCATTGTGATGAAAACGGCATGGAGCCTTTTCATGACAGGTTTCAATGAGCATTCTGACGACAAGTGTCAGGGAGCATTGTGATGACAAGTTTATTGAGCATTGTGATGACAAAGGTCATGACGCATTGTGGTGACAATGGCATGGAGCATTGTGATGAAAAGTGCTATGGAGCATTGTGATCACAAGTGTTGGTAGCATTGTGATGACAGAGGTCATGGAGCACAGTGATTTCAAGGACCATGGAGCATTGTGATGACAAGTGTATGGGGCAATGTGATCCCAAGTTTCATGGAGGATTGTGATGACAAGCGCATGGAGCATTGTGATGGCAAGTTCATGTAGGATTTTCCTGACAAAGGCATGGAGCATGGTGATTACAGTGGTCATTGAGCATTGGGATAACAAGGGTATGGAGCATTGGGCTTAAAATATTCATGGAGTATTATGATGACAGGTTTCATGGAGCATATTGATGAAAAGGGAAAGGAGCATTGTGATGACAAGATCCTGGAGCATTATGATGAGTAGACCAGGAGCCTGGTGATGACAAGTCTCATGGAGCATTCTGATGAAAAGGGACATGGAGCATTGTGTTTACAGGGCTCTTGGAGCATTGTGATGACAAAGGCATGGAGCATTGTGATGAGAAGTCCATGGAGCATTCTGATGACATGTGTCATGGAGTTTTGTGATGACAGGGGCATGGAGCATTGTGATTACAGGGTTCTTGGAGCCTTGTGATGAAAAGGGCATGGATCATTGTGATGAAAAAGGCATGGAGCCATGTCATGACTGGGTTCAAGGAGCATAGTGATGACAAGGGTTCAGGAGCGTTGTGATGACAACTGTATTGAGCATTGGATGACAAAGGTCAGGAGCATTGTGATGATAAAACCATGGATAATTGTGATGATGAGCGTCATAAGGCATTGTGATGACAAGTGTTATGGAACACTGTGATCACAAGGGTTTGGAGCATTGTGATGACAGAGGTCATGGAGCCTTTTGATTTCAAGAAGCGTGGAGCATTGTGATGACAAGGGCATGAAGCAATGGGATCCCAAGTTTTATGGAGGATTGGGATGACAATGGTAAGGGAAGATTGTGAAGACAAGCGCATGGAGCATTGTGATGACAAAGTCATGTAGCATTTTGCTGACAAAGGCATGGAGCATTGTGTGGAAAATATTCATGGAGTAATGTGATGACAGGTGTCATGGGGCATTGTGGTGATAAGGGAATGGAGCACTGTGATGACAAGGTTCTGGAGCATTGTTATGAGAAGACCATTGAGCCTTGTGATGACAAATCTCATGGAGCATTCTGATGATAATGGACATGGAACACTGTGATTACAAGGTTCTTGGAGTATTGTGATGACAAGGGCATGGAGCATTGTGATGAGAAGGCCTTGGAGCTTTCTGATGACATGCATCATGGACTTTGTGATGACAAGGGCATGGAGCATTGTGATGAAAAAGACATGGAGCCTTGTCATGACAGGCTTCAAGGAGCATACTGATGTCAAGTGTCAGGGAGCATTGTGATGACAAGTGTATTGAGCATTGTGATGACAAAGGTCATGGAGCATTGTGATGAGAAGACCATGGATAATTGTGATGACGAGCGTCATTGGGCGTTGTGATGACAAGTGTTATGGAACATTGTGATCACAAGCGTTTGGAGCATTCTGATGAGAGAGGTCATGGAGCATTTTGATTTCATTGTGATGACAATAGCAAGAAGCATTATGATGATGTTCATGGTGCATTGTGATGAAAGGGTCCATGGAGTATTGAGATGAAAAGGGGCATGGAGCATTGTGATTACAGGGGTCTTGGAGCATGGTGATGACATGGGCATGGAGCATTGTGATGAGAAGGCCATGGAGGATTCTGCTGACATGCGTCCTGGAGCTTTGTGATGACAAGGGCATGGAGAATTGTGATGACATGGGAATGGGGCATTGTGATAACAAGGGCCATTGAGAATTTTGATGACAAGGTCGTGAAGCACTGTGATGACAAGTGCATGGAGCATGCTATGACAAGGGTCATGGAGCATTGCGATGACAAGTGAATGGAGAATTGTGCTGACATATGCATGTAACATTATGATGTGAAGTGTCCTGGACCATTGTGATGACAAGGACGTTGAGAATTGTTATGACAATGGACATGGAGCATTGGGATGATCAGGGCATGGAGCTTTGTGATGGCAAGACCGTGGAGCATTGTGATGCGAAGACCTTGGATAATTGTGATGACGAGTGTCTTGGATTACTGTAATGACAAGGGGCATGGAGCATTGTGAGGACAGGGGTCATTTAGCATTGTGATGACAAGTGTCATGGAGCATTCTGATGACCATCTTGTGGAGTATTGTGATGACAATGGCATGGAGCATTGTGATGGAAAGGGCATGGAGCATTGTGAAGAGAAGTCCACAGATAATGGTGAAGAGGAGCGTCATGGGGCGGTGTGATGACAAGTGTCATGGAACATTGTGATCACAAGTGTTTGAAGCATTGTGATGCCAGAGGTCATGGTGCATTTTGATTTCATTGTGATGAAAATAGCATGAAGCATTATGATGATGGGGATGGTGCACTGTGATGCCAGGGGTCATGGAGGATTGTGATTACAGGGGTCTAGGAGCATCGTGATGACAAGAGCATGGAGCATTGTGCTGAGAGGGCCAAGGAGCATTCTGACGACATGTGTCATGGAGCTTTGTGATGACAAGGGCATGGGGCATTGTAATTGCAGGCGTCTTGGAGCATTGAGATGACAAGTGTCACGGAGCCTTGTGATGACAAGGCCTTGGAAGTTTGTGATGACCGAGGTCATGGATCATTGTTATGACAGGGGTAACGGAGCATTGTGATAACAAGGGCATAGAGCATTGGTCTGAGAAGTTTCATGGATTATTGTGATGAGAGTGTGCATGCAGCATTGTGATGACAAGGGCATGGAACATTGTGATACATGGGTCATGGAGGAATGTAATGACAAGGGCATGGAGCATTGTGATGAGAAGGGCATGGAACATTGTGATGACAAGCGTCATGGAGCTTTGTGATGACAGGGGCATGGAGCAATGTGATGAGAGGTTTCATGGAGCAGTGTGATGACAGTGGCATGGAGCACTGTGGTGCCAAGGATCATGGAGATTTGTGATGACAAAGGTCATGAAGCATATTGAGGTCAAGGGCATGGTACATTGTGATGAGAAGGGCAGGGAGCATTATGATGACAAAGTCATGTAGCATTTTGATGACAAAGGCATGGAGCATCGTGATGACAAGTGTCATGGAGCACTGTGATGACAGGCGTCACGGTTCATTGAGATTACAGGTTTCATGGAGCATTGGGATGACAAAGGTCATGGAGAATTTTGATGAGAAGCGACCCGGATCATTGTTTTGTCAGGGGTCATGGAGGGTTGAGATGACAGTAATCATGCAGCATTGTGAGGACAGGGGTCATGGAGCATTGTGAAGATAAGGGGATGGGGCTTTGTGATTACAGGGGTCTTGGAGCATTGTGAAGACAAGGGCATGGATCATTGTGATGAGAATGTCATGGAGTATTGTGAAGGCAGGTGTCAAGGAGCATTGTGATGACGTATGTCAGGGTCCATTGTGATGACAATGGCATGGAGCATTGTGATGACAAGGACATGGAGCATTGTGATGCCAAGGGCCATTGAGAATTTTGAAGACAATGTCGTGAAGCACTGTGATGACAAGCGCATGGAGCTTGCTATGAAAAGGGTCATTGAGCATTGCGATGACAAGTGCATGGAGAATTGTGATGACACGATCATGTAACATTATGATGAGAAGTGTCATGGAACATAGTGATGACAGGGACGAGGAGAATTGTGATGACAATGCACATGGAGCATTGGGATGACCAGGACATGAAGCATTGTGCTGGCAAGACCGTGGAGAACTGCGATGAGAAGACCATGGATAATTGTGATGACGAGTGTCTTGGAGCACTGTAATGACAAGGGGCATGTAACATTGTGATGACAAGTGTAATGGAGCATTCTGATCACCATCTTGTGGAGTATTGTGATGACAATGGCATGGAGCACTGTGATGAAAAGGGCATGGAGCATTGTGATGAAAACGGCATGGAGCCTTTTCATGACAGTTTTCAATGAGCATTCTGACGACAAGTGTCAGGGAGCATTGTGATGACAAGTTTATTGAGCATTGTGATGCCAAAGGTCATGAAGCATTGTGGTGACAATGGCATGGAGCATTGTGATGAAAAGTGCTATGGAGCATTGTGATCACAAGTGTTGGTAGCATTGTGATGACAGAGGTCATGGAGCACAGTGATTTCAAGGACCATGGAGCATTGTGATGACAAGTGTATGGGGCAATGTGATCCCAAGTTTCATGGAGGATTGTGATGACAAGCGCATGGAGCATTGTGATGGCAAGTTCATGTAGGATTTCCTGACAAAGGCATGGAGCATGGTGATTACAGTGGTCATTGAGCATTGGGATAACAAGGGTATGGAGCATTGGGCTTAAAATATTCATGGAGTATTGTGATGACAGGTTTCATGGAGCATATTGATGAAAAGGGAAAGGAGCATTGTGATGACAAGTTCCTGGAGCATTATGATGAGTAGACCAGGAGCCTGGTGATGACAAGTCTCATGGAGCATTCTGATGAAAAGGGGCATGGAGCATTGTGATTACAGGGCTCTTGGAGCATTGTGATGACAAAGGCATGGAGCATTGTGATGAGAAGTACATGGAGCATTCTGATGACATGTGTCATGGAGTTTTGTGATGACAGGGGCATGGAGCATTGTGATTACAGGGTTCTTGGAGCCTTGTGATGAAAAAGGCATGGATCATTGTGATGAAAAAGGCATGGAGCCATGTCATGACTGGGTTCAAGGAGCATAGTGATGACAAGGGTTCAGGAGCGTTGTGATGACAACTGTATTGAGCATTGGATGACAAAGGTCAGGAGCATTGTGATGATAAAACCATGGATAATTGTGATGACGAGCGTCATAGGGCATTGTGATGACAAGTGTTATGGAACACTGTGATCACAAGGGTTTGGAGCATTGTGATGACAGAGGTCATGGAGCCTTTTGATTTCAAGAAGCGTGGAGCATTGTAATGACAAGGGCATGAAGCAATGGGATCCCAAGTTTTATGGAGGATTGGGATGACAATGGTAAGGGAAGATTGTGAAGACAAGCGCATGGAGCATTGTGATGACAAAGTCATGTAGCATTTTGCTGACAAAGGCATGGAGCATTGTGGGGAAAATATTCATGGAGTAATGTGATGACAGGTGTCATGGGGCATTGTGGTGATAAGGGAATGGAGCACTGTGATGACAAGGTTCTGGAGCATTGTTATGAGAAGACCATTGAGCCTTGTGATGACAAATCTCATGGAGCATTCTGATGATAATGGACATGGAACACTGTGATTACAAGGTTCTTGGAGTATTGTGATGACAAGGGCATGGAACATTGTGATGAGAAGGCCATGGAGCTTTCTGATGACATGCATCATGGACTTTGTGATGACAAGGGCATGGAGCATTGTGATGAAAAAGACATGGAGCCTTGTCATGACAGGCTTCAAGGAGCATACTGATGTCAAGTGTCAGGGAGCATTGTGATGACAAGTGTATTGAGCATTGTGATGACAAAGGTCATGGAGCATTGTGATGAGAAGACCATGGATAATTGTGATGACGAGCGTCATTGGGCGTTGTGATGACAAGTGTTATGGAACATTGTGATCACAAGCGTTTGGAGCATTCTGATGAGAGAGGTCATGGAGCATTTTGATTTCATTGTGATGACAATAGCAAGAAGCATTATGATGATGTTCATGGTGCATTGTGATGAAAGGGTCCATGGAGTATTGAGATGAAAAGGGGCATGGAGCATTGTGATTACAGGTGTCAGGGAGCATTGTGATGACAAGTGTATTGAGCATTGTGATGACAAAGGTCATGGAGC
The DNA here is from genome assembly GCF_025265405.1 of Mesoplodon densirostris. Lineage (NCBI taxonomy): Eukaryota > Metazoa > Chordata > Mammalia > Artiodactyla > Ziphiidae > Mesoplodon > Mesoplodon densirostris. Next base: position 9,038,184 of record NC_082682.1, read on the forward strand.
ATTGTGTAGAGAAGTCCACAGATAATGGTGAAGAGGAGCGTCATGGGGCGGTGTGATGACAAGTGTCATGGAACATTGTGATCACAAGTGTTTGAAGCATTGTGATGCCAGAGGTCATGGTGCATTTTGATTTCATTGTGATGAAAATAGCATGAAGCATTATGATGATGGGGATGGTGCACTGTGATGCCAGGGGTCATGGAGGATTGTGATGACGGGGGTCTAGGAGCATCGTGATGACAAGAGCATGGAGCATTGTGCTGAGAGGGCCAAGGAGCATTCTGACGACATGTGTCATGGAGCTTTTTGATGACAAGGGCATGGGGCATTGTAATTGCAGGCGTCTTGGAGCATTGAGATGACAAGTGTCACGGAGCCTTGTGATGACAAGGCCTTGGAAGTTTGTGATGACCGAGGTCATGGATCATTGTTATGACAGGGGTAACGGAGCATTGTGATAACAAGGGCATAGAGCATTGGTCTGAGAAGTTTCATGGATTATTGTGATGAGAGTGTGCATGCAGCATTGTGATGACCAGGGCATGGAACATTGTGATACATGGGTCATGGAGGAATGTAATGACAAGGGCATGGAGCATTGTGATGAGAAGGGCATGGAACATTGTGATGACAAGTGTCATGGAGCTTTGTGATGACAGGGGCATGGAGCAATGTGATGAGAGGGTTCATGGAGCAGTGTGATGACAGTGGCATGGAGCACTGTGGTGCCAAGGATCATGGAGATTTGTGATGACAAAGGTCATGAAGCATATTGAGGTCAAGGGCATGGTACATTGTGTTGAGAAGGGCAGGGAGCATTATGATGACAAAATCATGTAGCATTTTGATGACAAAGGCATGGAGCATCGTGATGACAATTGTCATGGAGCACTGTGATGACAGGCGTCACGGTTCATTGTGATTACAGGTTTCATGGAGCATTGGGATGACAATGGTCATGGAGAATTTTGATGAGAAGCGTCCCGGATCATTGTTTTGTCAGGGGTCATGGAGGGTTGAGATGACAGTACTCATGCAGCATTGTGAGGACAGGGGTCATGGAGCATTGTGAAGATAAGGGGCATGGAGCTTTGTGATTACAGGGGTCTTGGAGCATTGTGAAGACAAGGGCATGGATCATTGTGATGAGAATGTCATGGAGTATTGTGAAGGCAGGTGTCAAGGAGCATTGTGATGACGTATGTCAGGGTCCATTGTGATGACAATGGCATGGAGCATTGTGATGACAAGGACATGGAGCATTGTGATGCCAAGGGCCATTGAGAATTTTGAAGACAATGTCGTGAAGCACTGTGATGACAAGCGCATGGAGCTTGCTATGAAAAGGGTCATTGAGCATTGCGATGACAAGTGCATGGAGAATTGTGATGACACGATCATGTAACATTATGATGAGAAGTGTCATGGAACATAGTGATGACAGGGACGAGGAGAATTGTGATGACAATGCACATGGAGCATTGGGATGACCAGGACATGGAGCATTGTGCTGGCAAGACTGTGGAGCATTGCGATGAGAAGACCATGGATAATTGTGATGACGAGTGTCTTGGAGCACTGTAATGACAAGGGGCATGTAGCATTGTGATGACAAGTGTAATGGAGCATTCTGATCACCATCTTGTGGAGTATTGTGATGACAATGGCATGGAGCATTGTGATGAAAAGGGCATGGAGCATTGTGATGAAAACGGCATGGAGCCTTTTCATGACAGGTTTCAATGAGCATTCTGACGACAAGTGTCAGGGAGCATTGTGATGACAAGTTTATTGAGCATTGTGATGACAAAGGTCATGAAGCATTGTGGTGACAATGGCATGGAGCATTGTGATGCAAAGTGCTATGGAGCATTGTGATCACAAGTGTTGGTAGCATTGTGATGACAGAGGTCATGGAGCACAGTGATTTCAAGGACCATGGAGCATTGTGATGACAAGTGTATGGGGCAATGTGATCCCAAGTTTCATGGAGGATTGTGATGACAAGCGCATGGAGCATTGTGATGGCAAGTTCATGTAGGATTTTCCTGACAAAGGCATGGAGCATGGTGATTACAGTGGTCATTGAGCATTGGGATAACAAGGGTATGGAGCATTGGGCTTAAAATATTCATGGAGTATTATGATGACAGGTTTCGTGGAGCATATTGATGAAAAGGGAAAGGAGCATTGTGATGACAAGATCCTGGAGCATTATGATGAGTAGACCAGGAGCCTGGTGATGACAAGTCTCATGGAGCATTCTGATGAAAAGGGGCATGGAGCATTGTGATTACAGGGCTCTTGGAGCATTGTGATGACAAAGGCATGGAGCATTGTGATGAGAAGTCCATGGAGCATTCTGATGACATGTGTCATGGAGTTTTGTGATGACAGGGGCATGGAGCATTGTGATTACAGGGTTCTTGGAGCCTTGTGATGAAAAGGGCATGGATCATTGTGATGAAAAAGGCATGGAGCCATGTCATGACTGGGTTCAAGGAGCATAGTGATGACAAGGGTTCAGGAGCGTTGTGATGACAACTGTATTGAGCATTGGATGACAAAGGTCAGGAGCATTGTGATGATAAAACCATGGATAATTGTGATGACGAGCGTCATAGGGCATTGTGATGACAAGTGTTATGGAACACTGTGATCACAAGGGTTTGGAGCATTGTGATGACAGAGGTCATGGAGCCTTTTGATTTCAAGAAGCGTGGAGCATTGTGATGACAAGGGCATGAAGCAATGGGATCCCAAGTTTTATGGAGGATTGGGATGACAATGGTAAGGGAAGATTGTGAAGACAAGCGCATGGAACATTGTGATGACAAAGTCATGTAGCATTTTGCTGACAAAGGCATGAAGCATTGTGTGGAAAATATTCATGGAGTAATGTGATGACAGGTGTCATGGGGCATTGTGGTGATAAGGGAATGGAGCACTGTGATGACAAGGTTCTGGAGCATTGTTATGAGAAGACCATTGAGCCTTGTGATGACAAATCTCATGGAGCATTCTGATGATAATGGACATGGAACACTGTGATTACAAGGTTCTTGGAGTATTGTGATGACAAGGGCATGGAGCATTGTGATGAAAAAGACATGGAGCCTTGTCATGACAGGCTTCAAGGAGCATACTGATGTCAAGTGTCAGGGAGCATTGTGATGACAAGTGTATTGAGCATTGTGATGACAAAGGTCATGGAGCATTGTGATGAGAAGACCATGGATAATTGTGATGACGAGCGTCATTGGGCGTTGTGATGACAAGTGTTATGGAACATTGTGATCACAAGCGTTTGGAGCATTCTGATGAGAGAGGTCATGGAGCATTTTGATTTCATTGTGATGACAATAGCAAGAAGCATTATGATGATGTTCATGGTGCATTGTGATGAAAGGGTCCATGGAGTATTGAGATGAAAAGGGGCATGGAGCATTGTGATGACAGGGGTCTTGGAGCATGGTGATGACATGGGCATGGAGCATTGTGATGAGAAGGCCATGGAGGATTCTGATGACATGCGTCAGGGAGCTTTGTGATGACAAGGGCATGGAGCATTGTGATGACAAGGGAATGGAGCATTGTGATGACAAGGGCCATTGAGAATTTTGATGACAAGGTCGTGAAGCACTGTGATGACAAGTGCATGGAGCTTGCTATGACAAGGTCATGGAGCATTGTGATAACAAGTGAATGGAGAATTGTGCTGACATGTGCATGTAACATGATGTGAAGTGTCATGGTCCATTGTGATGACAAGGACGTTGAGAATTGTTATGACAATGGACATGGAGCATTGGGATGATCAGGGCATGGAGCTTTGTGATGGCAAGACCGTGGAGCATTGTGATGCGAAGACCCTGGATAATTGTGATGACGAGTGTCTTGGAGTACTGTAATGACAAGGGGCATGGAGCATTGTGAGGACAGGGGTCATTTAGCATTGTGATGACAAGTGTCATGGAGCATTCTGATGACCATCTTGTGGAGTATTGTGATGACAATGGCATGGAGCATTGTGATGGAAAGGGCATGGAGCATTGTGAAGAGAAGTCCACAGATAATGGTGAAGAGGAGCGTCATGGGGCGTTGTGATGACAAGTGTCATGGAACATTGTGATCACAAGGGTTTGAAGCATTGGGATGCCAGAGGTCATGGTGCATTTTGATTTCATTGTGATGACAATAGCATGAAGCATTATGATGATATGGATGGTGCACTGTGATGCCAGGGGTCATGGAGGATTGTGATGACGGGGGTCTAGGAGCATCGTGATGACAAGAGCATGGAGCATTGTGCTGAGAGGACCAAGGAGCATTCTGATGACATGTGTCATGGAGCTTTGTGATGACAAGGGCATGGGGCATTGTAATTGCAGGCGTCTTGGAGCATTGAGATGACAAGTGTCACGGAGCCTTGTGATGACAAGGCCTTGGAAGTTTGTGATGACCGAGGTCATGGATCATTGTTATGACAGGGGTAATGGAGCATTGTGATAACAAGGGCATAGAGCATTGGTCTGAGAAGTTTCATGGATTATTGTGATGAGAGTGTGCATGCAGCATTGTGATGACAAGGGCATGGAACATTGTGATACATGGGTCATGGAGGAATGTAATGACAAGGGCATGGAGCATTGTGATGAGAAGGGCATGGAACATTGTGATGACAAGCGTCATGGAGCTTTGTGATGACAGGGGCATGGAGCAATGTGATGAGAGGGTTCATGGAGCAGTGTGATGACAGTGGCATGGAGCACTGTGGTGCCAAGGATCATGGAGATTTGTGATGACAAAGGTCATGAAGCATATTGAGGTCAAGGGCATGGTACATTGTGATGAGAAGGGCAGGGAGCATTATGATGACAAAGTCATGTAGCATTTTGATGACAAAGGCATGGAGCATCGTGATGACAAGTGTCATGGAGCACTGTGATGACAGGCGTCACGGTTCATTGTGATTACAGGTTTCATGGAGCATTGGGATGACAATGGTCATGGAGAATTTTGATGAGAAGCGTCCCGGATCATTGTTTTGTCAGGGGTCATGGAGGGTTGAGATGACAGTACTCATGCAGCATTGTGAGGACAGGGGTCATGGAGCATTGTGAAGATAAGGGGCATGGAGCTTTGTGATTACAGGGGTCTTGGAGCATTGTGAAGACAAGGGCATGGATCATTGTGATGAGAATGTCATGGAGTATTGTGAAGGCAGGTGTCAAGGAGCATTGTGATGACGTATGTCAGGGTCCATTGTGATGACAATGGCATGGAGCATTGTGATGACAAGGACATGGAGCATTGTGATGCCAAGGGCCATTGAGAATTTTGAAGACAATGTCGTGAAGCACTGTGATGACAAGCGCATGGAGCTTGCTATGAAAAGGGTCATTGAGCATTGCGATGACAAGTGCATGGAGAATTGTGATGACACGATCATGTAACATTATGATGAGAAGTGTCATGGAACATAGTGATGACAGGGACGAGGAGAATTGTGATGACAATGCACATGGAGCATTGGGATGACCAGGACATGGAGCATTGTGCTGGCAAGACCGTGGAGCACTGCGATGAGAAGACCATGGATAATTGTGATGACGAGTGTCTTGGAGCACTGTAATGACAAGGGGCATGTAACATTGTGATGACAAGTGTAATGGAGCATTCTGATCACCATCTTGTGGAGTATTGTGATGACAATGGCATGGAGCACTGTGATGAAAAGGGCATGGAGCATTGTGATGAAAACGGCATGGAGCCTTTTCATGACAGGTTTCAATGAGCATTCTGACGACAAGTGTCAGGGAGCATTGTGATGACAAGTTTATTGAGCATTGTGATGACAAAGGTCATGAAGCATTGTGGTGACAATGGCATGGAGCATTGTGATGCAAAGTGCTATGGAGCATTGTGATCACAAGTGTTGGTAGCATTGTGATGACAGAGGTCATGGAGCACAGTGATTTCAAGGACCATGGAGCATTGTGATGACAAGTGTATGGGGCAATGTGATCCCAAGTTTCATGGAGGATTGTGATGACAAGCGCATGGAGCATTGTGATGGCAAGTTCATGTAGGATTTCCTGACAAAGGCATGGAGCATGGTGATTACAGTGGTCATTGAGCATTGGGATAACAAGGGTATGGAGCATTGGGCTTAAAATATTCATGGAGTATTGTGATGACAGGTTTCATGGAGCATATTGATGAAAAGGGAAAGGAGCATTGTGATGACAAGATCCTGGAGCATTATGATGAGTAGACCAGGAGCCTGGTGATGACAAGTCTCATGGAGCATTCTGATGAAAAGGGGCATGGAGCATTGTGATTACATGGCTCTTGGAGCATTGTGATGACAAAAGCATGGAGCATTGTGATGAGAAGTCCATGGAGCATTCTGATGACATGTGTCATGGAGTTTTGTGATGACAGGGGCATGGAGCATTGTGATTACAGGGTTCTTGGAGCCTTGTGATGAAAAGGGCATGGATCATTGTGATGAAAAAGGCATGGAGCCATGTCATGACTGGGTTCAAGGAGCATAGTGATGACAAGGGTTCAGGAGCGTTGTGATGACAACTGTATTGAGCATTGGATGACAAAGGTCAGGAGCATTGTGATGATAAAACCATGGATAATTGTGATGATGAGAGTCATAGGGCATTGTGATGACAAGTGTTATGGAACACTGTGATCACAAGGGTTTGGAGCATTGTGATGACAGAGGTCATGGAGCCTTTTGATTTCAAGAAGCGTGGAGCATTGTGATGACAAGGGCATGAAGCAATGGGATCCCAAGTTTTATGGAGGATTGGGATGACAATGGTAAGGGAAGATTGTGAAGACAAGCGCATGGAGCATTGTGATGACAAAGTCATGTAGCATTTTGCTGACAAAGGCATGGAGCATTGTGTGGAAAATATTCATGGAGTAATGTAATGACAGGTGTCATGGGGCATTGTGGTGATAAGGGAATGGAGCACTGTGATGACAAGGTTCTGGAGCATTGTTATGAGAAGACCATTGAGCCTTGTGATGACAAATCTCATGGAACATTCTGATGATAATGGACATGGAACACTGTGATTACAAGGTTCTTGGAGTATTGTGATGACAAGGGCATGGAGCATTGTGATGAGAAGGCCTTGGAGCTTTCTGATGACATGCATCATGGACTTTGTGATGACAAGGGCATGGAGCATTGTGATGAAAAAGACATGGAGCCTTGTCATGACAGGCTTCAAGGAGCATACTGATGTCAAGTGTCAGGGAGCATTGTGATGACAAGTGTATTGAGCATTGTGATGACAAAGGTCATGGAGCATTGTGATGAGAAGACCATGGATAATTGTGATGACGAGCGTCATTGGGCGTTTTGATGACAAGTGTTATGGAACATTGTGATCACAAGCGTTTGGAGCATTCTGATGAGAGAGGTCATGGAGCATTTTGATTTCATTGTGATGACAATAGCAAGAAGCATTATGATGATGTTCATGGTGCATTGTGATGAAAGGGTCCATGGAGTATTGAGATGAAAAGGGGCATGGAGCATTGTGATTACAGGGGTCTTGGAGCATGGTGATGACATGGGCATGGAGCATTGTGATGAGAAGGCCATGGAGGATTCTGCTGACATGCGTCCTGGAGCTTTGTGATGACAAGGGCATGGAGAATTGTGATGACATGGGAATGGGGCATTGTGATAACAAGGGCCATTGAGAATTTTGATGACAAGGTCGTGAAGCACTGTGATGACAAGTGCATGGAGCATGCTATGACAAGGGTCATGGAGCATTGCGATGACAAGTGAATGGAGAATTGTGCTGACATATGCATGTAACATTATGATGTGAAGTGTCCTGGACCATTGTGATGACAAGGACGTTGAGAATTGTTATGACAATGGACATGGAGCATTGGGATGATCAGGGCATGGAGCTTTGTGATGGCAAGACCGTGGAGCATTGTGATGCGAAGACCTTGGATAATTGTGATGACGAGTGTCTTGGATTACTGTAATGACAAGGGGCATGGAGCATTGTGAGGACAGGGGTCATTTAGCATTGTGATGACAAGTGTCATGGAGCATTCTGATGACCATCTTGTGGAGTATTGTGATGACAATGGCATGGAGCATTGTGATGGAAAGGGCATGGAGCATTGTGAAGAGAAGTCCACAGATAATGGTGAAGAGGAGCGTCATGGGGCGGTGTGATGACAAGTGTCATGGAACATTGTGATCACAAGTGTTTGAAGCATTGTGATGCCAGAGGTCATGGTGCATTTTGATTTCATTGTGATGAAAATAGCATGAAGCATTATGATGATGGGGATGGTGCACTGTGATGCCAGGGGTCATGGAGGATTGTGATGACGGGGGTCTAGGAGCATCGTGATGACAAGAGCATGGAGCATTGTGCTGAGAGGGCCAAGGAGCATTCTGACGACATGTGTCATGGAGCTTTGTGATGACAAGGGCATGGGGCATTGTAATTGCAGGCGTCTTGGAGCATTGAGATGACAAGTGTCACGGAGCCTTGTGATGACAAGGCCTTGGAAGTTTGTGATGACCGAGGTCATTGATCATTGTTATGACAGGGGTAACGGAGCATTGTGATAACAAGGGCATAGAGCATTGGTCTGAGAAGTTTCATGGATTATTGTGATGAGAGTGTGCATGCAGCATTGTGATGACAAGGGCATGGAACATTGTGATACATGGGTCATGGAGGAATGTAATGACAAGGGCATGGAGCATTGTGATGAGAAGGGCATGGAACATTGTGATGACAAGCGTCATGGAGCTTTGTGATGACAGGGGCATGGAGCAATGTGATGAGAGGGTTCATGGAGCAGTGTGATGACAGTGGCATGGAGCACTGTGGTGCCAAGGATCATGGAGATTTGTGATGACAAAGGTCATGAAGCATATTGAGGTCAAGGGCATGGTACATTGTGATGAGAAGGGCAGGGAGCATTATGATGACAAAGTCATGTAGCATTTTGATGACAAAGGCATGGAGCATCGTGATGACAAGTGTCATGGAGCACTGTGATGACAGGCGTCACGGTTCATTGAGATTACAGGTTTCATGGAGCATTGGGATGACAAAGGTCATGGAGAATTTTGATGAGAAGCGTCCCGGATCATTGTTTTGTCAGGGGTCATGGAGGGTTGAGATGACAGTACTCATGCAGCATTGTGAGGACAGGGGTCATGGAGCATTGTGAAGATGAGGGGATGGGGCTTTGTGATTACAGGGGTCTTGGAGCATTGTGAAGACAAGGGCATGGATCATTGTGATGAGAATGTCATGGAGTATTGTGAAGGCAGGTGTCAAGGAGCATTGTGATGACGTATGTCAGGGTCCATTGTGATGACAATGGCATGGAGCATTGTGATGACAAGGACATGGAGCATTGTGATGCCAAGGGCCATTGAGAATTTTGAAGACAATGTCGTGAAGCACTGTGATGACAAGCGCATGGAGCTTGCTATGAAAAGGGTCATTGAGCATTGCGATGACAAGTGCATGGAGAATTGTGATGACACGATCATGTAACATTATGATGAGAAGTGTCATGGAACATAGTGATGACAGGGACGAGGAGAATTGTGATGACAATGCACATGGAGCATTGGGATGACCAGGACATGAAGCATTGTGCTGGCAAGACCGTGGAGCACTGCGATGAGAAGACCATGGATAATTGTGATGACGAGTGTCTTGGAGCACTGTAATGACAAGGGGCATGTAACATTGTGATGACAAGTGTAATGGAGCATTCTGATCACCATCTTGTGGAGTATTGTGATGACAATGGCATGGAGCACTGTGATGAAAAGGGCATGGAGCATTGTGATGAAAACGGCATGGAGCCTTTTCATGACAGGTTTCAATGAGCATTCTGACGACAAGTGTCAGGGAGCATTGTGATGACAAGTTTATTGAGCATTGTGATGCCAAAGGTCATGAAGCATTGTGGTGACAATGGCATGGAGCATTGTGATGAAAAGTGCTATGGAGCATTGTGATCACAAGTGTTGGTAGCATTGTGATGACAGAGGTCATGGAGCACAGTGATTTCAAGGACCATGGAGCATTGTGATGACAAGTGTATGGGGCAATGTGATCCCAAGTTTCATGGAGGATTGTGATGACAAGCGCATGGAGCATTGTGATGGCAAGTTCATGTAGGATTTCCTGACAAAGGCATGGAGCATGGTGATTACAGTGGTCATTGAGCATTGGGATAACAAGGGTATGGAGCATTGGGCTTAAAATATTCATGGAGTATTGTGATGACAGGTTTCATGGAGCATATTGATGAAAAGGGAAAGGAGCATTGTGATGACAAGATCCTGGAGCATTATGATGAGTAGACCAGGAGCCTGGTGATGACAAGTCTCATGGAGCATTCTGATGAAAAGGGGCATGGAGCATTGTGATTACAGGGCTCTTGGAGCATTGTGATGACAAAGGCATGGAGCATTGTGATGAGAAGTCCATGGAGCATTCTGATGACATGTGTCATGGAGTTTTGTGATGACAGGGGCATGGAGCATTGTGATTACAGGGTTCTTGGAGCCTTGTGATGAAAAAGGCATGGATCATTGTGATGAAAAAGGCATGGAGCCATGTCATGACTGGGTTCAAGGAGCATAGTGATGACAAGGGTTCAGGAGCGTTGTGATGACAACTGTATTGAGCATTGGATGACAAAGGTCAGGAGCATTGTGATGATAAAACCATGGATAATTGTGATGACGAGCGTCATAGGGCATTGTGATGACAAGTGTTATGGAACACTGTGATCACAAGGGTTTGGAGCATTGTGATGACAGAGGTCATGGAGCCTTTTGATTTCAAAAAGCGTGGAGCATTGTGATGACAAGGGCATGAAGCAATGGCATCCCAAGTTTTATGGAGGATTGGGATGACAATGGTAAGGGAAGATTGTGAAGACAAGCGCATGGAGCATTGTGATTACAAAGTCATGTAGCATTTTGCTGACAAAGGCATGGAGCATTGTGGGGAAAATATTCATGGAGTAATGTGATAACAGGTGTCATGGGGCATTGTGGTGATAAGGGAATGGAGCACTGTGATGACAAGGTTCTGGAGCATTGTTATGAGAAGACCATTGAGCCTTGTGATGACAAATCTCATGGAGCATTCTGATGATAATGGACATGGAACACTGTGATTACAAGGTTCTTGGAGTATTGTGATGACAAGGGCATGGAACATTGTGATGAGAAGGCCATGGAGCTTTCTGATGACATGCATCATGGACTTTGTGATGACAAGGGCATGGAGCATTGTGATGAAAAAGACATGGAGCCTTGTCATGACAGGCTTCAAGGAGCATACTGATGTCAAGTGTCAGGGAGCATTGTGATGACAAGTGTATTGAGCATTGTGATGACAAGGGTCATGGAGCATTGTGATGAGAAGACCATGGATAATTGTGATGACGAGCGTCATTGGGCGTTGTGATGACAAGTGTTATGGAACATTGTGATCACAAGCGTTTGGAGCATTCTGATGAGAGAGGTCATGGAGCATTTTGATTTCATTGTGATGACAATAGCAAGAAGCATTATGATGATGTTCATGGTGCATTGTGATGAAAGGGTCCATGGAGTATTGAGATGAAAAGGGGCATGGAGCATTGTGATTACAGGGGTCAGGGAGCATTGTGATGACAAGTGTATTGAGCATTGTGATGACAAAGGTCATGGAGCATTGTGAAGAGAAGTCCACAGATAATGGTGAAGAGGAGCGTCATGGGGCGGTGTGATGACAAGTGTCATGGAACATTGTGATCACAAGTGTTTGAAGCATTGTGATGCCAGAGGTCATGGTGCATTTTGATTTCATTGTGATGAAAATAGCATGAAGCATTATGATGATGGGGATGGTGCACTGTGATGCCAGGGGTCATGGAGGATTGTGATGACGGGGGTCTAGGAGCATCGTGGTGACAAGAGCATGGATCATTGTGCTGAGAGGGCCAAGGAGCATTCTGACGACATGTGTCATGGAGCTTTTTGATGACAAGGGCATGGGGCATTGTAATTGCAGGCGTCTTGGAGCATTGAGATGACAAGTGTCACGGAGCCTTGTGATGACAAGGCCTTGGAAGTTTGTGATGACCGAGGTCATGGATCATTGTTATGACAGGGGTAATGGAGCATTGTGATAACAAGGGCATAGAGCATTGGTCTGAGAAGTTTCATGGATTATTGTGATGAGAGTGTGCATGCAGCATTGTGATGACAAGGGCATGGAACATTGTGATACATGGGTCATGGAGGAATGTAATGACAAGGGCATGGAGCATTGTGATGAGAAGGGCATGGAACATTGTGATGACAAGCGTCATGGAGCTTTGTGATGACAGGGGCATGGAGCAATGTGATGAGAGGGTTCATGGAGCAGTGTGATGACAGTGGCATGGAGCACTGTGGTGCCAAGGATCATGGAGATTTGTGATGACAAAGGTCATGAAGCATATTGAGGTCAAGGGCATGGTACATTGTGATGAGAAGGGCAGGGAGCATTATGATGACAAAGTCATGTAGCATTTTGATGACAAAGGCATGGAGCATCGTGATGACAAGTGTCATGGAGCACTGTGATGACAGGCGTCACGGTTCATTGAGATTACAGGTTTCATGGAGCATTGGGATGACAATGGTCATGGAGAATTTTGATGAGAAGCGTCCCGGATCATTGTTTTGTCAGGGGTCATGGAGGGTTGAGATGACAGTACTCATGCAGCATTGTGAGGACAGGGGTCATGGAGCATTGTGAAGATAAGGGGCATGGAGCTTTGTGATTACAGGGGTCTTGGAGCATTGTGAAGACAAGGGCATGGATCATTGTGATGAGAATGTCATGGAGTATTGTGAAGGCAGGTGTCAAGGAGCATTGTGATGACGTATGTCAGGGTCCATTGTGATGACAATGGCATGGAGCATTGTGATGACAAGGACATGGAGCATTGTGATGCCAAGGGCCATTGAGAATTTTGAAGACAATGTCGTGAAGCACTGTGATGACAAGCGCATGGAGCTTGCTATGAAAAGGGTCATTGAGCATTGCGATGACAAGTGCATGGAGAATTGTGATGACACGATCATGTAACATTATGATGAGAAGTGTCATGGAACATAGTGATGACAGGGACGAGGAGAATTGTGATGACAATGCACATGGAGCATTGGGATGACCAGGACATGGAGCATTGTGCTGGCAAGACCGTGGAGCACTGCGATGAGAAGACCATGGATAATTGTGATGACGAGTGTCTTGGAGCACTGTAATGACAAGGGGCATTTAACATTGTGATGACAAGTGTAATGGAGCATTCTGATCACCATCTTGTGGAGTATTGTGATGACAATGGCATGGAGCATTGTGATGAAAAGGGCATGGAGCATTGTGATGAAAACGGCATGGAGCCTTTTCATGACAGGTTTCAATGAGCATTCTGACGACAAGTGTCAGGGAGCATTGTGATGACAAGTTTATTGAGCATTGTGATGACAAAGGTCATGAAGCATTGTGGTGACAATGGCATGGAGCATTGTGATGCAAAGTGCTATGGAGCATTGTGATCACAAGTGTTGGTAGCATTGTGATGACAGAGGTCATGGAGCACAGTGATTTCAAGGACCATGGAGCATTGTGATGACAAGTGTATGGGGCAATGTGATCCCAAGTTTCATGGAGGATTGTGATGACAAGCGCATGGAGCATTGTGATGGCAAGTTCATGTAGGATTTTCCTGACAAAGGCATGGAGCATGGTGATTACAGTGGTCATTGAGCATTGGGATAACAAGGGTATGGAGCATTGGGCTTAAAATATTCATGGAGTATTATGATGACAGGTTTCATGGAGCATATTGATGAAAAGGGAAAGGAGCATTGTGATGACAAGATCCTGGAGCATTATGATGAGTAGACCAGGAGCCTGGTGATGACAAGTCTCATGGAGCATTCTGATGAAAAGGGGCATGGAGCATTGTGATTACAGGGCTCTTGGAGCATTGTGATGACAAAGGCATGGAGCATTGTGATGAGAAGTCCATGGAGCATTCTGATGACATGTGTCATGGAGTTTTGTGATGACAGGGGCATGGAGCATTGTGATTACAGGGTTCTTGGAGCCTTGTGATGAAAAGGGCATGGATCATTGTGATGAAAAAGGCATGGAGCCATGTCATGACTGGGTTCAAGGAGCATAGTGATGACAAGGGTTCAGGAGCGTTGTGATGACAACTGTATTGAGCATTGGATGACAAAGGTCAGGAGCATTGTGATGATAAAACCATGGATAATTGTGATGACGAGCGTCATAGGGCATTGTGATGACAAGTGTTATGGAACACTGTGATCACAAGGGTTTGGAGCATTGTGATGACAGAGGTCATGGAGCCTTTTGATTTCAAGAAGCGTGGAGCATTGTGATGACAAGGGCATGAAGCAATGGGATCCCAAGTTTTATGGAGGATTGGGATGACAATGGTAAGGGAAGATTGTGAAGACAAGCGCATGGAGCATTGTGATGACAAAGTCATGTAGCATTTTGCTGACAAAGGCATGGAGCATTGTGGGGAAAATATTCATGGAGTAATGTGATGACAGGTGTCATGGGGCATTGTGGTGATAAGGGAATGGAGCACTGTGATGACAAGGTTCTGGAGCATTGTTATGAGAAGACCATTGAGCCTTGTGATGACAAATCTCATGGAGCATTCTGATGATAATGGACATGGAACACTGTGATTACAAGGTTCTTGGAGTATTGTGATGACAAGGGCATGGAGCATTGTGATGAGAAGGCCTTGGAGCTTTCTGATGACATGCATCATGGACTTTGTGATGACAAGGGCATGGAGCATTGTGATGAAAAAGACATGGAGCCTTGTCATGACAGGCTTCAAGGAGCATACTGATGTCAAGTGTCAGGGAGCATTGTGATGACAAGTGTATTGAGCATTGTGATGACAAAGGTCATGGAGCATTGTGATGAGAAGACCATGGATAATTGTGATGACGAGCGTCATTGGGCGTTGTGATGACAAGTGTTATGGAACATTGTGATCACAAGCGTTTGGATCATTCTGATGAGAGAGGTCATGGAGCATTTTGATTTCATTGAGATGACAATAGCATGAAGCATTATGATGATGGGGATGGTGCACTGTGATGCCAGGGGTCATGGAGGATTGTGATGACGGGGGTCTAGGAGCATCGTGATGACAAGAGCATGGAGCATTGTGCTGAGAGGGCCAAGGAGCATTCTGACGACATGTGTCATGGAGCTTTGTGATGACAAGGGCATGGGGCATTGTAATTGCAGGCGTCTTGGAGCATTGAGATGACAAGTGTCACGGAGCCTTGTGATGACAAGGCCTTGGAAGTTTGTGATGACCGAGGTCATGGATCATTGTTATGACAGGGGTAACGGAGCATTGTGATAACAAGGGCATAGAGCATTGGTCTGAGAAGTTTCATGGATTATTGTGATGAGAGTGTGCATGCAGCATTGTGATGACAAGGGCATGGAACATTGTGATACATGGGTCATGGAGGAATGTAATGACAAGGGCATGGAGCATTGTGATGAGAAGGGCATGGAACATTGTGATGACAAGCGTCATGGAGCTTTGTGATGACAGGGGCATGGAGCAATGTGATGAGAGGGTTCATGGAGCAGTGTGATGACAGTGGCATGGAGCACTGTGGTGCCAAGGATCATGGAGATTTGTGATGACAAAGGTCATGAAGCATATTGAGGTCAAGGGCATGGTACATTGTGATGAGAAGGGCAGGGAGCATTATGATGACAAAATCATGTAGCATTTTGATGGCAAAGGCATGGAGCATCGTGATGACAAGTGTCATGGAGCACTGTGATGACAGGCGTCACGGTTCATTGTGATTACAGGTTTCATGGAGCATTGGGATGACAATGGTCATGGAGAATTTTGATGAGAAGCGTCCCGGATCATTGTTTTGTCAGGGGTCATGGAGGGTTGAGATGACAGTACTCATGCAGCATTGTGAGGACAGGGGTCATGGAGCATTGTGAAGATAAGGGGCATGGAGCTTTGTGATTACAGGGGTCTTGGAGCATTGTGAAGACAAGGGCATGGATCATTGTGATGAGAATGTCATGGAGTATTGTGAAGGCAGGTGTCAAGGAGCATTGTGATGACGTATGTCAGGGTCCATTGTGATGACAATGGCATGGAGCATTGTGATGACAAGGACATGGAGCATTGTGATGCCAAGGGCCATTGAGAATTTTGAAGACAATGTCGTGAAGCACTGTGATGACAAGCGCATGGAGCTTGCTATGAAAAGGGTCATTGAGCATTGCGATGACAAGTGCATGGAGAATTGTGATGACACGATCATGTAACATTATGATGAGAAGTGTCATGGAACATAGTGATGACAGGGACGAGGAGAATTGTGATGACAATGCACATGGAGCATTGGGATGACCAGGACATGGAGCATTGTGCTGGCAAGACCGTGGAGCATTGTGATGAGAAGACCATGGATAATTGTGATGACGAGTGTCTTGGAGCACTGTAATGACAAGGGGCATGTAGCATTGTGATGACAAGTGTAATGGAGCATTCTGATCACCATCTTGTGGAGTATTGTGATGACAATGGCATGGAGCATTGTGATGAAAAGGGCATGGAGCATTGTGATGAAAACGGCATGGAGCCTTTTCATGACAGGTTTCAATGAGCATACTGACGACAAGTGTCAGGGAGCATTGTGATGACAAGTTTATTGAGCATTGTGATGACAAAGGTCATGAAGCATTGTGGTGACAATGGCATGGAGCATTGTGATGCAAAGTGCTATGGAGCATTGTGATCACAAGTGTTGGTAGCATTGTGATGACAGAGGTCATGGAGCACAGTGATTTCAAGGACCATGGAGCATTGTGATGACAAGTGTATGGGGCAATGTGATCCCAAGTTTCATGGAGGATTGTGATGACAAGCGCATGGAGCATTGTGATGGCAAGTTCATGTAGGATTTTCCTGACAAAGGCATGGAGCATGGTGATTACAGTGGTCATTGAGCATTGGGATAACAAGGGTATGGAGCATTGGGCTTAAAATATTCATGGAGTATTATGATGACAGGTTTCATGGAGCATATTGATGAAAAGGGAAAGGAGCATTGTGATGACAACATCCTGGAGCATTATGATGAGTAGACCAGGAGCCTGGTGATGACAAGTCTCATGGAGCATTCTGATGAAAAGGGGCATGGAGCATTGTGATTACAGGGCTCTTGGAGCATTGTGATGACAAAGGCATGGAGCATTGTGATGAGAAGTCCATGGAGCATTCTGATGACATGTGTCATGGAGTTTTGTGATGACAGGGGCATGGAGCATTGTGATTACAGGGTTCTTGGAGCCTTGTGATGAAAAGGGCATGGATCATTGTGATGAAAAAGGCATGGAGCCATGTCATGACTGGGTTCAAGGAGCATAGTGATGACAAGGGTTCAGGAGCGTTGTGATGACAACTGTATTGAGCATTGGATGACAAAGGTCAGGAGCATTGTGATGATAAAACCATGGATAATTGTGATGACGAGCGTCATAGGGCATTGTGATGACAAGTGTTATGGAACACTGTGATCACAAGGGTTTGGAGCATTGTGATGACAGAGGTCATGGAGCCTTTTGATTTCAAGAAGCGTGGAGCATTGTGATGACAAGGGCATGAAGCAATGGGATCCCAAGTTTTATGGAGGATTGGGATGACAATGGTAAGGGAAGATTGTGAAGACAAGCGCATGGAGCATTGTGATGACAAAGTCATGTAGCATTTTGCTGACAAAGGCATGGAGCATTGTGGGGAAAATATTCATGGAGTAATGTGATGACAGGTGTCATGGGGCATTGTGGTGATAAGGGAATGGAGCACTGTGATGACAAGGTTCTGGAGCATTGTTATGAGAAGACCATTGAGCCTTGTGATGACAAATCTCATGGAGCATTCTGATGATAATGGACATGGAACACTGTGATTACAAGGTTCTTGGAGTATTGTGATGACAAGGGAATGGAGCATTGTGATGAGAAGGCCTTGGAGCTTTCTGATGACATGCATCATGGACTTTGTGATGACAAGGGCATGGAGCATTGTGATGAAAAAGACATGGAGCCTTGTCATGACAGGCTTCAAGGAGCATACTGATGTCAAGTGTCAGGGAGCATTGTGATGACAAGTGTATTGAGCATTGTGATGACAAAGGTCATGGAGCATTGTGATGAGAAGACCATGGATAATTGTGATGACGAGCGTCATTGGGCGTTGTGATGACAAGTGTTATGGAACATTGTGATCACAAGCGTTTGGAGCATTCTGATGAGAGAGGTCATGGAGCATTTTGATTTCATTGAGATGACAATAGCATGAAGCATTATGATGATGGGGATGGTGCACTGTGATGCCAGGGGTCATGGAGGATTGTGATGACGGGGGTCTAGGAGCATCGTGATGACAAGAGCATGGAGCATTGTGCTGAGAGGGCCAAGGAGCATTCTGACGACATGTGTCATGGAGCTTTGTGATGACAAGGGCATGGGGCATTGTAATTGCAGGCGTCTTGGAGCATTGAGATGACAAGTGTCACGGAGCCTTGTGATGACAAGGCCTTGGAAGTTTGTGATGACCGAGGTCATGGATCATTGTTATGACAGCGGTAACGGAGCATTGTGATAACAAGGGCATAGAGCATTGGTCTGAGAAGTTTCATGGATTATTGTGATGAGAGTGTGCATGCAGCATTGTGATGACAAGGGCATGGAACATTGTGATACATGGGTCATGGAGGAATGTAATGACAAGGGCATGGAGCATTGTGATGAGAAGGGCATGGAACATTGTGATGACAAGCGTCATGGAGCTTTGTGATGACAGGGGCATGGAGCAATGTGATGAGAGGGTTCATGGAGCAGTGTGATGACAGTGGCATGGAGCACTGTGGTGCCAAGGATCATGGAGATTTGTGATGACAAAGGTCATGAAGCATATTGAGGTCAAGGGCATGGTACATTGTGATGAGAAGGGCAGGGAGCATTATGATGACAAAGTCATGTAGCATTTTGATGACAAAGGCATGGAGCATCGTGATGACAAGTGTCATGGAGCACTGTGATGACAGGCGTCACGGTTCATTGTGATTACAGGTTTCATGGAGCATTGGGATGACAATGGTCATGGAGAATTTTGATGAGAAGCGTCCCGGATCATTGTTTTGTCAGGGGTCATGGAGGGTTGAGATGACAGTACTCATGCAGCATTGTGAGGACAGGGGTCATGGAGCATTGTGAAGATAAGGGGCATGGAGCTTTGTGATTACAGGGGTCTTGGAGCATTGTGAAGACAAGGGCATGGATCATTGTGATGAGAATGTCATGGAGTATTGTGAAGGCAGGTGTCAAGGAGCATTGTGATGACGTATGTCAGGGTCCATTGTGATGACAATGGCATGGAGCATTGTGATGACAAGGACATGGAGCATTGTGATGCCAAGGGCCATTGAGAATTTTGAAGACAATGTCGTGAAGCACTGTGATGACAAGCGCATGGAGCTTGCTATGAAAAGGGTCATTGAGCATAGCAATGACAAGTGCATGGAGAATTGTGATGACACGATCATGTAACATTATGATGAGAAGTGTCATGGAACATAGTGATGACAGGGACGAGGAGAATTGTGATGACAATGCACATGGAGCATTGGGATGACCAGGACATGGAGCATTGTGCTGGCAAGACTGTGGAGCATTGCGATGAGAAGACCATGGATAATTGTGATGACGAGTGTCTTGGAGCACTGTAATGACAAGGGGCATGTAGCATTGTGATGACAAGTGTAATGGAGCATTCTGATCACCATCTTGTGGAGTATTGTGATGACAATGGCATGGAGCATTGTGATGAAAAGGGCATGGAGCATTGTGATGAAAACGGCATGGAGCCTTTTCATGACAGGTTTCAATGAGCATTCTGACGACAAGTGTCAGGGAGCATTGTGATGACAAGTTTATTGAGCATTGTGATGACAAAGGTCATGAAGCATTGTGGTGACAATGGCATGGAGCATTGTGATGAAAAGTGCTATGGAGCATTGTGATCACAAGTGTTGGTAGCATTGTGATGACAGAGGTCATGGAGCACAGTGATTTCAAGGACCATGGAGCATTGTGATGACAAGTGTATGGGGCAATGTGATCCCAAGTTTCATGGAGGATTGTGATGACAAGCGCATGGAGCATTGTGATGGCAAGTTCATGTAGGATTTTCCTGACAAAGGCATGGAGCATGGTGATTACAGTGGTCATTGAGCATTGGGATAACAAGGGTATGGAGCATTGGGCTTAAAATATTCATGGAGTATTATGATGACAGGTTTCATGGAGCATATTGATGAAAAGGGAAAGGAGCATTGTGATGACAAGATCCTGGAGCATTATGATGAGTAGACCAGGAGCCTGGTGATGACAAGTCTCATGGAGCATTCTGATGAAAAGGGGCATGGAGCATTGTGATTACAGGGCTCTTGGAGCATTGTGATGACAAAGGCATGGAGCATTGTGATGAGAAGTCCATGGAGCATTCTGATGACATGTGTCATGGAGTTTTGTGATGACAGGGGCATGGAGCATTGTGATTACAGGGTTCTTGGAGCCTTGTGATGAAAAGGGCATGGATCATTGTGATGAAAAAGGCATGGAGCCATGTCATGACTGGGTTCAAGGAGCATAGTGATGACAAGGGTTCAGGAGCGTTGTGATGACAACTGTATTGAGCATTGGATGACAAAGGTCAGGAGCATTGTGATGATAAAACCATGGATAATTGTGATGACGAGCGTCATAGGGCATTGTGATGACAAGTGTTATGGAACACTGTGATCACAAGGGTTTGGAGCATTGTGATGACATAGGTCATGGAGCCTTTTGATTTCAAGAAGCGTGGAGCATTGTGATGACAAGGGCATGAAGCAATGGGATCCCAAGTTTTATGGAGGATTGGGATGACAATGGTAAGGGAAGATTGTGAAGACAAGCGCATGGAGCATTGTGATGACAAAGTCATGTAGCATTTTGCTGACAAAGGCATGGAGCATTGTGGGGAAAATATTCATGGAGTAATGTGATGACAGGTGTCATGGGGCATTGTGGTGATAAGGGAATGGAGCACTGTGATGACAAGGTTCTGGAGCATTGTTATGAGAAGACCATTGAGCCTTGTGATGACAAATCTCATGGAGCATTCTGATGATAATGGACATGGAACACTGTGATTACAAGGTTCTTGGAGTATTGTGATGACAAGGGCATGGAGCATTGTGATGAGAAGGCCTTGGAGCTTTCTGATGACATGCATCATGGACTTTGTGATGACAAGGGCATGGAGCATTGTGATGAAAAAGACATGGAGCCTTGTCATGACAGGCTTCAAGGAGCATACTGATGTCAAGTGTCAGGGAGCATTGTGATGACAAGTGTATTGAGCATTGTGATGACAAAAGTCATGGAGCATTGTGATGAGAAGACCATGGATAATTGTGATGATGAGCGTCATTGGGCGTTGTGATGACAAGTGTTATGGAACATTGTGATCACAAGCGTTTGGAGCATTCTGATGAGAGAGGTCATGGAGCATTTTGATTTCATTGTGATGACAATAGCAAGAAGCATTATGATGATGTTCATGGTGCATTGTGATGAAAGGGTCCATGGAGTATTGAGATGAAAAGGGGCATGGAGCATTGTGATGACAGGGGTCTTGGAGCATGGTGATGACATGGGCATGGAGCATTGTGATGAGAAGGCCATGGAGGATTCTGATGACATGCGTCAGGGAGCTTTGTGATGACAAGGGCATGGAGCATTGTGATGACAAGGGAATGGAGCATTGTGATGACAAGGGCCATTGAGAATTTTGATGACAAGGTCGTGAAGCACTGTGATGACAAGTGCATGGAGCTTGCTATGACAAGGTCATGGAGCATTGTGATAACAAGTGAATGGAGAATTGTGCTGACATGTGCATGTAACATGATGTGAAGTGTCATGGTCCATTGTGATGACAAGGACGTTGAGAATTGTTATGACAATGGACATGGAGCATTGCGATGATCAGGGCATGGAGCTTTGTGATGGCAAGACCGTGGAGCATTGTGATGCGAAGACCCTGGATAATTGTGATGACGAGTGTCTTGGAGTACTGTAATGACAAGGGGCATGGAGCATTGTGAGGACAGGGGTCATTTAGCATTGTGATGACAAGTGTCATGGAGCATTCTGATGACCATCTTGTGGAGTATTGTGATGACAATGGCATGGAGCATTGTGATGGAAAGGGCATGGAGCATTGTGAAGAGAAGTCCACAGATAATGGTGAAGAGGAGCGTCATGGGGCGTTGTGATGACAAGTGTCATGGAACATTGTGATCACAAGGGTTTGAAGCATTGGGATGCCAGAGGTCATGGTGCATTTTGATTTCATTGTGATGACAATAGCATGAAGCATTATGATGATAGGGATGGTGCACTGTGATGCCAGGGGTCATGGAGGATTGTGATGACGGGGGTCTAGGAGCATCGTGATGACAAGAGCATGGAGCATTGTGCTGAGAGGACCAAGGAGCATTCTGATGACATGTGTCATGGAGCTATGTGATGACAAGGGCATGGGGCATTGTAATTGCAGGCGTCTTGGAGCATTGAGATGACAAGTGTCACGGAGCCTTGTGATGACAAGGCCTTGGATGTTTGTGATGACCGAGGTCATGGATCATTGTTATGACAGGGGTAATGGAGCATTGTGATAACAAGGGCATAGAGCATTGGTCTGAGAAGTTTCATGGATTATTGTGATGAGAGTGTGCATGCAGCATTGTGATGACAAGGGCATGGAACATTGTGATACATGGGTCATGGAGGAATGTAATGACAAGGGCATGGAGCATTGTGATGAGAAGGGCATGGAACATTGTGATGACAAGCGTCATGGAGCTTTGTGATGACAGGGGTATGGAGCAATGTGATGAGAGGGTTCATGGAGCAGTGTGATGACAGTGGCATGGAGCACTGTGGTGCCAAGGATCATGGAGATTTGTGATGACAAAGGTCATGAAGCATATTGAGGTCAAGGGCATGGTACATTGTGATGAGAAGGGCAGGGAGCATTATGATGACAAAGTCATGTAGCATTTTGATGACAAAGGCATGGAGCATCGTGATGACAAGTGTCATGGAGCACTGTGATGACAGGCGTCACGGTTCATTGTGATTACAGGTTTCATGGAGCATTGGGATGACAATGGTCATGGAGAATTTTGATGAGAAGCGTCCCGGATCATTGTTTTGTCAGGGGTCATGGAGGGTTGAGATGACAGTACTCATGCAGCATTGTGAGGACAGGGGTCATGGAGCATTGTGAAGATAAGGGGCATGGAGCTTTGTGATTACAGGGGTCTTGGAGCATTGTGAAGACAAGGGCATGGATCATTGTGATGAGAATGTCATGGAGTATTGTGAAGGCAGGTGTCAAGGAGCATTGTGATGACGTATGTCAGGGTCCATTGTGATGACAATGGCATGGAGCATTGTGATGACAAGGACATGGAGCATTGTGATGCCAAGGGCCATTGAGAATTTTGAAGACAATGTCGTGAAGCACTGTGATGACAAGCGCATGGAGCTTGCTATGAAAAGGGTCATTGAGCATTGCGTTGACAAGTGCATGGAGAATTGTGATGACACGATCATGTAACATTATGATGAGAAGTGTCATGGAACATAGTGATGACAGGGACGAGGAGAATTGTGATAACAATGCACATGGAGCATTGGGATGACCAGGACATGGAGCATTGTGCTGGCAAGACCGTGGAGCACTGCGATGAGAAGACCATGGATAATTGTGATGACGAGTGTCTTGGAGCACTGTAATGACAAGGGGCATGTAACATTGTGATGACAAGTGTAATGGAGCATTCTGATCACCATCTTGTGGAGTATTGTGATGACAATGGCATGGAGCATTGTGATGAAAAGGGCATGGAGCATTGTGTTGAAAACGGCATGGAGCCTTTTCATGACAGGTTTCAATGAGCATTCTGACGACAAGTGTCAGGGAGCATTGTGATGACAAGTTTATTGAGCATTGTGATGACAAAGGTCATGAAGCATTGTGGTGACAATGGCATGGAGCATTGTGATGCAAAGTGCTATGGAGCATTGTGATCACAAGTGTTGGTAGCATTGTGATGACAGAGGTCATGGAGCACAGTGATTTCAAGGACCATGGAGCATTGTGATGACAAGTGTATGGGGCAATGTGATCCCAAGTTTCATGGAGGATTGTGATGACAAGCGCATGGAGCATTGTGATGGCAAGTTCATGTAGGATTTCCTGACAAAGGCATGGAGCATGGTGATTACAGTGGTCATTGAGCATTGGGATAACAAGGGTATGGAGCATTGGGCTTAAAATATTCATGGAGTATTGTGATGACAGGTTTCATGGAGCATATTGATGAAAAGGGAAAGGAGCATTGTGATGACAAGATCCTGGAGCATTATGATGAGTAGACCAGGAGCCTGGTGATGACAAGTCTCATGGAGCATTCTGATGAAAAGGGGCATGGAGCATTGTGATTACAGGGCTCTTGGAGCATTGTGATGACAAAGGCATGGAGCATTGTGATGAGAAGTCCATGGAGCATTCTGATGACATGTGTCATGGAGTTTTGTGATGACAGGGGCATGGAGCATTGTGATTACAGGGTTCTTGGAGCCTTGTGATGAAAAGGGCATGGATCATTGTGATGAAAAAGGCATGGAGCCATGTCATGACTGGGTTCAAGGAGCATAGTGATGACAAGGGTTCAGGAGCGTTGTGATGACAACTGTATTGAGCATTGGATGACAAAGGTCAGGAGCATTGTGATGATAAAACCATGGATAATTGTGATGACGAGCGTCATTGGGCATTGTGATGACAAGTGTTATGGAACACTGTAATCACAAGGGTTTGGAGCATTGTGATGACATAGGTCATGGAGCCTTTTGATTTCAATTAGCGTGGAGCATTGTGATGACAAGGGCATGAAGCAATGGGATCCCAAGTTTTATGGAGGATTGGGATGACAATGGTAAGGGAAGATTGTGAAGACAAGCGCATGGAGCATTGTGATAACAAAGTCATGTAGCATTTTGCTGACAAAGGCATGGAGCATTGTGGGGAAAATATTCATGGAGTAATGTGATGACAGGTGTCATGGGGCATTGTGGTGATAAGGGAATGGAGCACTGTGATGACAAGGTTCTGGAGCATTGTTATGAGAAGACCATTGAGCCTTGTGATGACAAATCTCATGGAGCATTCTGATGATAATGGACATGGAACACTGTGATTACAAGGTTCTTGGAGTATTGTGATGACAAGGGCATGGAACATTGTGATGAGAAGGCCATGGAGCTTTCTGATGACATGCATCATGGACTTTGTGATGACAAGGGCATGGAGCATTGTGATGAAAAAGACATGGAGCCTTGTCATGACAGGCTTCAAGGAGCATACTGATGTCAAGTGTCAGGGAGCATTGTGATGACAAGTGTATTGAGCATTGTGATGACAAAGGTCATGGAGCATTGTGATGAGAAGACCATGGATAATTGTGATGACGAGCGTCATAGGGCGTTGTGATGACAAGTGTTATGGAACATTGTGATCACAAGCGTTTGGAGCATTCTGATGAGAGAGGTCATGGAGCATTTTGATTTCATTGAGATGACAATAGCATGAAGCATTATGATGATGGGGATGGTGCACTGTGATGCCAGGGGTCATGGAGGATTGTGATGACGGGGGTCTAGGAGCATCGTGATGACAAGAGCATGGAGCATTGTGCTGAGAGGGCCAAGGAGCATTCTGACGACATGTGTCATGGAGCTTTGTGATGACAAGGGCATGGGGCATTGTAATTGCAGGCGTCTTGGAGCATTGAGATGACAAGTGTCACGGAGCCTTGTGATGACAAGGCCTTGGAAGTTTGTGATGACCGAGGTCATGGATCATTGTTATGACAGGGGTAACGGAGCATTGTGATAACAAGGGCATAGAGCATTGGTCTGAGAAGTTTCATGGATTATTGTGATGAGAGTGTGCATGCAGCATTGTGATGACAAGGGCATGGAACATTGTGATACATGGGTCATGGAGGAATGTAATGACAAGGGCATGGAGCATTGTGATGAGAAGGGCATGGAACATTGTGATGACAAGCGTCATGGAGCTTTGTGATGACAGGGGCATGGAGCAATGTGATGAGAGGGTTCATGGAGCAGTGTGATGACAGTGGCATGGAGCACTGTGGTGCCAAGGATCATGGAGATTTGTGATGACAAAGGTCATGAAGCATATTGAGGTCAAGGGCATGGTACATTGTGATGAGAAGGGCAGGGAGCATTATGATGACAAAGTCATGTAGCATTTTGATGACAAAGGCATGGAGCATCGTGATGACAAGTGTCATGGAGCACTGTGATGACAGGCGTCACGGTTCATTGTGATTACAGGTTTCATGGAGCATTGGGATGACAATGGTCATGGAGAATTTTGATGAGAAGCGTCCCGGATCATTGTTTTGTCAGGGGTCATGGAGGGTTGAGATGACAGTACTCATGCAGCATTGTGAGGACAGGGATCATGGAGCATTGTGAAGATAAGGGGCATGGAGCTTTGTGATTACAGGGGTCTTGGAGCATTGTGAAGACAAGGGCATGGATCATTGTGATGAGAATGTCATGGAGTATTGTGAAGGCAGGTGTCAAGGAGCATTGTGATGACGTATGTCAGGGTCCATTGTGATGACAATGGCATGGAGCATTGTGATGACAAGGACATGGAGCATTGTGATGCCAAGGGCCATTGAGAATTTTGAAGACAATGTCGTGAAGCACTGTGATGACAAGCGCATGGAGCTTGCTATGAAAAGGGTCATTGAGCATTGCGTTGACAAGTGCATGGAGAATTGTGATGACACGATCATGTAACATTATGATGAGAAGTGTCATGGAACATAGTGATGACAGGGACGAGGAGAATTGTGATGACAATGCACATGGAGCATTGGGATGACCAGGACATGGAGCATTGTGCTGGCAAGACCGTGGAGCACTGCGATGAGAAGACCATGGATAATTGTGATGACGAGTGTCTTGGAGCACTGTAATGACAAGGGGCATGTAACATTGTGATGACAAGTGTAATGGAGCATTCTGATCACCATCTTGTGGAGTATTGTGATGACAATGGCATGGAGCATTGTGATGAAAAGGGCATGGAGCATTGTGTTGAAAACGGCATGGAGCCTTTTCATGACAGGTTTCAATGAGCATTCTGACGACAAGTGTCAGGGAGCATTGTGATGACAAGTTTATTGAGCATTGTGATGACAAAGGTCATGAAGCATTGTGGTGACAATGGCATGGAGCATTGTGATGCAAAGTGCTATGGAGCATTGTGATCACAAGTGTTGGTAGCATTGTGATGACAGAGGTCATGGAGCACAGTGATTTCAAGGACCATGGAGCATTGTGATGACAAGTGTATGGGGCAATGTGATCCCAAGTTTCATGGAGGATTGTGATGACAAGCGCATGGAGCATTGTGATGGCAAGTTCATGTAGGATTTCCTGACAAAAGCATGGAGCATGGTGATTACAGTGGTCATTGAGCATTGGGATAACAAGGGTATGGAGCATTGGGCTTAAAATATTCATGGAGTATTGTGATGACAGGTTTCATGGAGCATATTGATGAAAAGGGAAAGGAGCATTGTGATGACAAGATCCTGGAGCATTATGATGAGTAGACCAGGAGCCTGGTGATGACAAGTCTCATGGAGCATTCTGATGAAAAGGGGCATGGAGCATTGTGATTACAGGGCTCTTGGAGCATTGTGATGACAAAGGCATGGAGCATTGTGATGAGAAGTCCATGGAGCATTCTGATGACATGTGTCATGGAGTTTTGTGATGACAGGGGCATGGAGCATTGTGATTACAGGGTTCTTGGAGACTTGTGATGAAAAGGGCATGGATCATTGTGATGAAAAAGGCATGGAGCCATGTCATGACTGGGTTCAAGGAGCATAGTGATGACAAGGGTTCAGGAGCGTTGTGATGACAACTGTATTGAGCATTGGATGACAAAGGTCAGGAGCATTGTGATGATAAAACCATGGATAATTGTGATGACGAGCGTCATTGGGCATTGTGATGACAAGTGTTATGGAACACTGTGATCACAAGGGTTTGAAGCTTTGTGATGACATAGGTCATGGAGCCTTTTGATTTCAATTAGCGTGGAGCATTGTGATGACAAGGGCATGAAGCAATGGGATCCCAAGTTTTATGGAGGATTGGGATGACAATGGTAAGGGAAGATTGTGAAGACAAGCGCATGGAGCATTGTGATAACAAAGTCATGTAGCATTTTGCTGACAAAGGCATGGAGCATTGTGGGGAAAATATTCATGGAGTAATGTGATGACAGGTGTCATGGGGCATTGTGGTGATAAGGGAATGGAGCACTGTGATGACAAGGTTCTGGAGCATTGTTATGAGAAGACCATTGAGCCTTGTGATGACAAATCTCATGGAGCATTCTGATGATAATGGACATGGAACACTGTGATTACAAGGTTCTTGGAGTATTGTGATGACAAGGGCATGGAACATTGTGATGAGAAGGCCTTGGAGCTTTCTGATGACATGCATCATGGACTTTGTGATGACAAGGGCATGGAGCATTGTGATGAAAAAGACATGGAGCCTTGTCATGACAGGCTTCAAGGAGCATACTGATGTCAAGTGTCAGGGAGCATTGTGATGACAAGTGTATTGAGCATTGTGATGACAAAGGTCATGGAGCATTGTGATGAGAAGACCATGGATAATTGTGATGACGAGCGTCATAGGGCGTTGTGATGACAAGTGTTATGGAACATTGTGATCACAAGCGTTTGGAGCATTCTGATGAGAGAGGTCATGGAGCATTTTGATTTCATTGTGATGACAATATCATGAAGCATTATGATGATGGGGATGGTGCACTGTGATGCCAGGGGTCATGGAGGATTGTGATGACGGGGGTCTAGGAGCATCGTGATGACAAGAGCATGGAGCATTGTGCTGAGAGGGCCAAGGAGCATTCTGACGACATGTGTCATGGAGCTTTGTGATGACAAGGGCATGGGGCATTGTAATTGCAGGCGTCTTGGAGCATTGAGATGACAAGTGTCACGGAGCCTTGTGATGACAAGGCCTTGGAAGTTTGTGATGACCGAGGTCATGGATCATTGTTATGACAGGGGTAACGGAGCATTGTGATAACAAGGGCATAGAGCATTGGTCTGAGAAGTTTCATGGATTATTGTGATGAGAGTGTGCATGCAGCATTGTGATGACAAGGGCATGGAACATTGTGATACATGGGTCATGGAGGAATGTAATGACAAGGGCATGGAGCATTGTGATGAGAAGGGCATGGAACATTGTGATGACAAGCGTCATGGAGCTTTGTGATGACAGGGGCATGGAGCAATGTGATGAGAGGGTTCATGGAGCAGTGTGATGACAGTGGCATGGAGCACTGTGGTGCCAAGGATCATGGAGATTTGTGATGACAAAGGTCATGAAGCATATTGAGGTCAAGGGCATGGTACATTGTGATGAGAAGGGCAGGGAGCATTATGATGACAAAATCATGTAGCATTTTGATGACAAAGGCATGGAGCATCGTGATGACAAGTGTCATGGAGCACTGTGATGACAGGCGTCACGGTTCATTGTGATTACAGGTTTCATGGAGCATTGGGATGACAATGGTCATGGAGAATTTTGATGAGAAGCGTCCCGGATCATTGTTTTGTCAGGGGTCATGGAGGGTTGAGATGACAGTACTCATGCAGCATTGTGAGGACAGGGGTCATGGAGCATTGTGAAGATAAGGGGCATGGAGCTTTGTGATTACAGGGGTCTTGGAGCATTGTGAAGACAAGGGCATGGATCATTGTGATGAGAATGTCATGGAGTATTGTGAAGGCAGGTGTCAAGGAGCATTGTGATGACGTATGTCAGGGTCCATTGTGATGACAATGGCATGGAGCATTGTGATGACAAGGACATGGAGCATTGTGATGCCAAGGGCCATTGAGAATTTTGAAGACAATGTCGTGAAGCACTCTGATGACAAGCGCATGGAGCTTGCTATGAAAAGGGTCATTGAGCATTGCGATGACAAGTGCATGGAGAATTGTGATGACACGATCATGTAACATTATGATGAGAAGTGTCATGGAACATAGTGATGACAGGGACGAGGAGAATTGTGATGACAATGCACATGGAGCATTGGGATGACCAGGACATGGAGCATTGTGCTGGGAAGACTGTGGAGCATTGCGATGAGAAGACCATGGATAATTGTGATGACGAGTGTCTTGGAGCACTGTAATGACAAGGGGCATGTAGCATTGTGATGACAAGTGTAATGGAGCATTCTGATCACCATCTTGTGGAGTATTGTGATGACAATGGCATGGAGCATTGTGATGAAAAGGGCATGGAGCATTGTGATGAAAACGGCATGGAGCCTTTTCATGACAGGTTTCAATGAGCATTCTGACGACAAGTGTCAGGGAGCATTGTGATGACAAGTTTATTGAGCATTGTGATGACAAAGGTCATGAAGCATTGTGGTGACAATGGCATGGAGCATTGTGATGCAAAGTGCTATGGAGCATTGTGATCACAAGTGTTGGTAGCATTGTGATGACAGAGGTCATGGAGCACAGTGATTTCAAGGACCATGGAGCATTGTGATGACAAGTGTATGGGGCAATGTGATCCCAAGTTTCATGGAGGATTGTGATGACAAGCGCATGGAGCATTGTGATGGCAAGTTCATGTAGGATTTTCCTGACAAAGGCATGGAGCATGGTGATTACAGTGGTCATTGAGCATTGGGATAACAAGGGTATGGAGCATTGGGCTTAAAATATTCATGGAGTATTATGATGACAGGTTTCATGGAGCATATTGATGAAAAGGGAAAGGAGCATTGTGATGACAAGATCCTGGAGCATTATGATGAGTAGACCAGGAGCCTGGTGATGACAAGTCTCATGGAGCATTCTGATGAAAAGGGGCATGGAGCATTGTGATTACAGGGCTCTTGGAGCATTGTGATGACAAAGGCATGGAGCATTGTGATGAGAAGTCCATGGAGCATTCTGATGACATGTGTCATGGAGTTTTGTGATGACAGGGGCATGGAGCATTGTGATTACAGGGTTCTTGGAGCCTTGTGATGAAAAGGGCATGGATCATTGTGATGAAAAAGGCATGGAGCCATGTCATGACTGGGTTCAAGGAGCATAGTGATGACAAGGGTTCAGGAGCGTTGTGATGACAACTGTATTGAGCATTGGATGACAAAGGTCAGGAGCATTGTGATGATAAAACCATGGATAATTGTGATGACGAGCGTCATAGGGCATTGTGATGACAAGTGTTATGGAACACTGTGATCACAAGGGTTTGGAGCATTGTGATGACATAGGTCATGGAGCCTTTTGATTTCAAGAAGCGTGGAGCATTGTGATGACAAGGGCATGAAGCAATGGGATCCCAAGTTTTATGGAGGATTGGGATGACAATGGTAAGGGAAGATTGTGAAGACAAGCGCATGGAGCATTGTGATGACAAAGTCATGTAGCATTTTGCTGACAAAGGCATGGAGCATTGTGGGGAAAATATTCATGGAGTAATGTGATGACAGGTGTCATGGGGCATTGTGGTGATAAGGGAATGGAGCACTGTGATGACAAGGTTCTGGAGCATTGTTATGAGAAGACCATTGAGCCTTGTGATGACAAATCTCATGGAGCATTCTGATGATAATGGACATGGAACACTGTGATTACAAGGTTCTTGGAGTATTGTGATGACAAGGGCATGGAACATTGTGATGAGAAGGCCTTGGAGCTTTCTGATGACATGCATCATGGACTTTGTGATGACAAGGGCATGGAGCATTGTGATGAAAAAGACATGGAGCCTTGTCATGACAGGCTTCAAGGAGCATACTGATGTCAAGTGTCAGGGAGCATTGTGATGACAAGTGTATTGAGCATTGTGATGACAAAGGTCATGGAGCATTGTGATGAGAAGACCATGGATAATTGTGATGACGAGCGTCATAGGGCGTTGTGATGACAAGTGTTATGGAACATTGTGATCACAAGCGTTTGGAGCATTCTGATGAGAGAGGTCATGGAGCATTTTGATTTCATTGTGATGACAATATCATGAAGCATTATGATGATGGGGATGGTGCACTGTGATGCCAGGGGTCATGGAGGATTGTGATGACGGGGGTCTAGGAGCATCGTGATGACAAGAGCATGGAGCATTGTGCTGAGAGGGCCAAGGAGCATTCTGACGACATGTGTCATGGAGCTTTGTGATGACAAGGGCATGGGGCATTGTAATTGCAGGCGTCTTGGAGCATTGAGATGACAAGTGTCACGGAGCCTTGTGATGACAAGGCCTTGGAAGTTTGTGATGACCGAGGTCATGGATCATTGTTATGACAGGGGTAACGGAGCATTGTGATAACAAGGGCATAGAGCATTGGTCTGAGAAGTTTCATGGATTATTGTGATGAGAGTGTGCATGCAGCATTGTGATGACAAGGGCATGGAACATTGTGATACATGGGTCATGGAGGAATGTAATGACAAGGGCATGGAGCATTGTGATGAGAAGGGCATGGAACATTGTGATGACAAGCGTCATGGAGCTTTGTGATGACAGGGGCATGGAGCAATGTGATGAGAGGGTTCATGGAGCAGTGTGATGACAGTGGCATGGAGCACTGTGGTGCCAAGGATCATGGAGATTTGTGATGACAAAGGTCATGAAGCATATTGAGGTCAAGGGCATGATACATTGTGATGAGAAGGGCAGGGAGCATTATGATGACAAAATCATGTAGCATTTTGATGACAAAGGCATGGAGCATCGTGATGACAAGTGTCATGGAGCACTGTGATGACAGGCGTCACGGTTCATTGTGATTACAGGTTTCATGGAGCATTGGGATGACAATGGTCATGGAGAATTTTGATGAGAAGCGTCCCGGATCATTGTTTTGTCAGGGGTCATGGAGGGTTGAGATGACAGTACTCATGCAGCATTGTGAGGACAGGGGTCATGGAGCATTGTGAAGATAAGGGGCATGGAGCTTTGTGATTACAGGGGTCTTGGAGCATTGTGAAGACAAGGGCATGGATCATTGTGATGAGAATGTCATGGAGTATTGTGAAGGCAGGTGTCAAGGAGCATTGTGATGACGTATGTCAGGGTCCATTGTGATGACAATGGCATGGAGCATTGTGATGACAAGGACATGGAGCATTGTGATGCCAAGGGCCATTGAGAATTTTGAAGACAATGTCGTGAAGCACTCTGATGACAAGCGCATGGAGCTTGCTATGAAAAGGGTCATTGAGCATTGCGATGACAAGTGCATGGAGAATTGTGATGACACGATCATGTAACATTATGATGAGAAGTGTCATGGAACATAGTGATGACAGGGACGAGGAGAATTGTGATGACAATGCACATGGAGCATTGGGATGACCAGGACATGGAGCATTGTGCTGGCAAGACTGTGGAGCATTGCGATGAGAAGACCATGGATAATTGTGATGACGAGTGTCTTGGAGCACTGTAATGACAAGGGGCATGTAGCATTGTGATGACAAGTGTAATGGAGCATTCTGATCACCATCTTGTGGAGTATTGTGATGACAATGGCATGGAGCATTGTGATGAAAAGGGCATGGAGCATTGTGATGAAAACGGCATGGAGCCTTTTCATGACAGGTTTCAATGAGCATTCTGACGACAAGTGTCAGGGAGCATTGTGATGACAAGTTTATTGAGCATTGTGATGACAAAGGTCATGAAGCATTGTGGTGACAATGGCATGGAGCATTGTGATGAAAAGTGCTATGGAGCATTGTGATCACAAGTGTTGGTAGCATTGTGATGACAGAGGTCATGGAGCACAGTGATTTCAAGGACCATGGAGCATTGTGATGACAAGTGTATGGGGCAATGTGATCCCAAGTTTCATGGAGGATTGTGATGACAAGCGCATGGAGCATTGTGATGGCAAGTTCATGTAGGATTTTCCTGACAAAGGCATGGAGCATGGTGATTACAGTGGTCATTGAGCATTGGGATAACAAGGGTATGGAGCATTGGGCTTAAAATATTCATGGAGTATTATGATGACAGGTTTCATGGAGCATATTGATGAAAAGGGAAAGGAGCATTGTGATGACAAGATCCTGGAGCATTATGATGAGTAGACCAGGAGCCTGGTGATGACAAGTCTCATGGAGCATTCTGATGAAAAGGGGCATGGAGCATTGTGATTACAGGGCTCTTGGAGCATTGTGATGACAAAGGCATGGAGCATTGTGATGAGAAGTCCATGGAGCATTCTGATGACATGTGTCATGGAGTTTTGTGATGACAGGGGCATGGAGCATTGTGATTACAGGGTTCTTGGAGCCTTGTGATGAAAAGGGCATGGATCATTGTGATGAAAAAGGCATGGAGCCATGTCATGACTGGGTTCAAGGAGCATAGTGATGACAAGGGTTCAGGAGCGTTGTGATGACAACTGTATTGAGCATTGGATGACAAAGGTCAGGAGCATTGTGATGATAAAACCATGGATAATTGTGATGACGAGCGTCATAGGGCATTGTGATGACAAGTGTTATGGAACACTGTGATCACAAGGGTTTGGAGCATTGTGATGACATAGGTCATGGAGCCTTTTGATTTCAAGAAGCGTGGAGCATTGTGATGACAAGGGCATGAAGCAATGGGATCCCAAGTTTTATGGAGGATTGGGATGACAATGGTAAGGGAAGATTGTGAAGACAAGCGCATGGAGCATTGTGATGACAAAGTCATGTAGCATTTTGCTGACAAAGGCATGGAGCATTGTGGGGAAAATATTCATGGAGTAATGTGATGACAGGTGTCATGGGGCATTGTGGTGATAAGGGAATGGAGCACTGTGATGACAAGGTTCTGGAGCATTGTTATGAGAAGACCATTGAGCCTTGTGATGACAAATCTCATGGAGCATTCTGATGATAATGGACATGGAACACTGTGATTACAAGGTTCTTGGAGTATTGTGATGACAAGGGCATGGAGCATTGTGATGAGAAGGCCTTGGAGCTTTCTGATGACATGCATCATGGACTTTGTGATGACAAGGGCATGGAGCATTGTGATGAAAAAGACATGGAGCCTTGTCATGACAGGCTTCAAGGAGCATACTGATGTCAAGTGTCAGGGAGCATTGTGATGACAAGTGTATTGAGCATTGTGATGACAAAGGTCATGGAGCATTGTGATGAGAAGACCATGGATAATTGTGATGATGAGCGTCATTGGGCGTTGTGATGACAAGTGTTATGGAACATTGTGATCACAAGCGTTTGGAGCATTCTGATGAGAGAGGTCATGGAGCATTTTGATTTCATTGTGATGACAATAGCAAGAAGCATTATGATGATGTTCATGGTGCATTGTGATGAAAGGGTCCATGGAGTATTGAGATGAAAAGGGGCATGGAGCATTGTGATGACAGGGGTCTTGGAGCATGGTGATGACATGGGCATGGAGCATTGTGATGAGAAGGCCATGGAGGATTCTGATGACATGCGTCAGGGAGCTTTGTGATGACAAGGGCATGGAGCATTGTGATGACAAGGGAATGGAGCATTGTGATGACAAGGGCCATTGAGAATTTTGATGACAAGGTCGTGAAGCACTGTGATGACAAGTGCATGGAGCTTGCTATGACAAGGTCATGGAGCATTGTGATAACAAGTGAATGGAGAATTGTGCTGACATGTGCATGTAACATGATGTGAAGTGTCATGGTCCATTGTGATGACAAGGACGTTGAGAATTGTTATGACAATGGACATGGAGCATTGCGATGATCAGGGCATGGAGCTTTGTGATGGCAAGACCGTGGAGCATTGTGATGCGAAGACCCTGGATAATTGTGATGACGAGTGTCTTGGAGTACTGTAATGACAAGGGGCATGGAGCATTGTGAGGACAGGGGTCATTTAGCATTGTGATGACAAGTGTCATGGAGCATTCTGATGACCATCTTGTGGAGTATTGTGATGACAATGGCATGGAGCATTGTGATGGAAAGGGCATGGAGCATTGTGAAGAGAAGTCCACAGATAATGGTGATGAGGAGCGTCATGGGGCGTTGTGATGACAAGTGTCATGGAACATTGTGATCACAAGGGTTTGAAGCATTGGGATGCCAGAGGTCATGGTGCATTTTGATTTCATTGTGATGACAATAGCATGAAGCATTATGATGATAGGGATGGTGCACTGTGATGCCAGGGGTCATGGAGGATTGTGATGACGGGGGTCTAGGAGCATCGTGATGACAAGAGCATGGAGCATTGTGCTGAGAGGACCAAGGAGCATTCTGATGACATGTGTCATGGAGCTATGTGATGACAAGGGCATGGGGCATTGTAATTGCAGGCGTCTTGGAGCATTGAGATGACAAGTGTCACGGAGCCTTGTGATGACAAGGCCTTGGATGTTTGTGATGACCGAGGTCATGGATCATTGTTATGACAGGCGTAATGGAGCATTGTGATAACAAGGGCATAGAGCATTGGTCTGAGAAGTTTCATGGATTATTGTGATGAGAGTGTGCATGCAGCATTGTGATGACAAGGGCATGGAACATTGTGATACATGGGTCATGGAGGAATGTAATGACAAGGGCATGGAGCATTGTGATGAGAAGGGCATGGAACATTGTGATGACAAGCGTCATGGAGCTTTGTGATGACAGGGGCATGGAGCAATGTGATGAGAGGGTTCATGGAGCAGTGTGATGACAGTGGCATGGAGCACTGTGGTGCCAAGGATCATGGAGATTTGTGATGACAAAGGTCATGAAGCATATTGAGGTCAAGGGCATGGTACATTGTGATGAGAAGGGCAGGGAGCATTATGATGACAAAGTCATGTAGCATTTTGATGACAAAGGCATGGAGCATCGTGATGACAAGTGTCATGGAGCACTGTGATGACAGGCGTCA
Organism: Mesoplodon densirostris; assembly: GCF_025265405.1. NCBI lineage: Eukaryota > Metazoa > Chordata > Mammalia > Artiodactyla > Ziphiidae > Mesoplodon > Mesoplodon densirostris. The sequence goes on from NC_082682.1 coordinate 9,075,544, forward strand.
CGGTTCATTGTGATTACAGGTTTCATGGAGCATTGGGATGACAATGGTCATGGAGAATTTTGATGAGAAGCGTCCCGGATCATTGTTTTGTCAGGGGTCATGGAGGGTTGAGATGACAGTACTCATGCAGCATTGTGAGGACAGGGGTCATGGAGCATTGTGAAGATAAGGGGCATGGAGCTTTGTGATTACAGGGGTCTTGGAGCATTGTGAAGACAAGGGCATGGATCATTGTGATGAGAATGTCATGGAGTATTGTGAAGGCAGGTGTCAAGGAGCATTGTGATGACGTATGTCAGGGTCCATTGTGATGACAATGGCATGGAGCATTGTGATGACAAGGACATGGAGCATTGTGATGCCAAGGGCCATTGAGAATTTTGAAGACAATGTCGTGAAGCACTGTGATGACAAGCGCATGGAGCTTGCTATGAAAAGGGTCATTGAGCATTGCGTTGACAAGTGCATGGAGAATTGTGATGACACGATCATGTAACATTATGATGAGAAGTGTCATGGAACATAGTGATGACAGGGACGAGGAGAATTGTGATGACAATGCACATGGAGCATTGGGATGACCAGGACATGGAGCATTGTGCTGGCAAGACCGTGGAGCACTGCGATGAGAAGACCATGGATAATTGTGATGACGAGTGTCTTGGAGCACTGTAATGACAAGGGGCATGTAACATTGTGATGACAAGTGTAATGGAGCATTCTGATCACCATCTTGTGGAGTATTGTGATGACAATGGCATGGAGCATTGTGATGAAAAGGGCATGGAGCATTGTGTTGAAAACGGCATGGAGCCTTTTCATGACAGGTTTCAATGAGCATTCTGACGACAAGTGTCAGGGAGCATTGTGATGACAAGTTTATTGAGCATTGTGATGACAAAGGTCATGAAGCATTGTGGTGACAATGGCATGGAGCATTGTGATGCAAAGTGCTATGGAGCATTGTGATCACAAGTGTTGGTAGCATTGTGATGACAGAGGTCATGGAGCACAGTGATTTCAAGGACCATGGAGCATTGTGATGACAAGTGTATGGGGCAATGTGATCCCAAGTTTCATGGAGGATTGTGATGACAAGCGCATGGAGCATTGTGATGGCAAGTTCATGTAGGATTTCCTGACAAAAGCATGGAGCATGGTGATTACAGTGGTCATTGAGCATTGGGATAACAAGGGTATGGAGCATTGGGCTTAAAATATTCATGGAGTATTGTGATGACAGGTTTCATGGAGCATATTGATGAAAAGGGAAAGGAGCATTGTGATGACAAGATCCTGGAGCATTATGATGAGTAGACCAGGAGCCTGGTGATGACAAGTCTCATGGAGCATTCTGATGAAAAGGGGCATGGAGCATTGTGATTACAGGGCTCTTGGAGCATTGTGATGACAAAGGCATGGAGCATTGTGATGAGAAGTCCATGGAGCATTCTGATGACATGTGTCATGGAGTTTTGTGATGACAGGGGCATGGAGCATTGTGATTACAGGGTTCTTGGAGACTTGTGATGAAAAGGGCATGGATCATTGTGATGAAAAAGGCATGGAGCCATGTCATGACTGGGTTCAAGGAGCATAGTGATGACAAGGGTTCAGGAGCGTTGTGATGACAACTGTATTGAGCATTGGATGACAAAGGTCAGGAGCATTGTGATGATAAAACCATGGATAATTGTGATGACGAGCGTCATTGGGCATTGTGATGACAAGTGTTATGGAACACTGTGATCACAAGGGTTTGAAGCATTGTGATGACATAGGTCATGGAGCCTTTTGATTTCAATTAGCGTGGAGCATTGTGATGACAAGGGCATGAAGCAATGGGATCCCAAGTTTTATGGAGGATTGGGATGACAATGGTAAGGGAAGATTGTGAAGACAAGCGCATGGAGCATTGTGATAACAAAGTCATGTAGCATTTTGCTGACAAAGGCATGGAGCATTGTGGGGAAAATATTCATGGAGTAATGTGATGACAGGTGTCATGGGGCATTGTGGTGATAAGGGAATGGAGCACTGTGATGACAAGGTTCTGGAGCATTGTTATGAGAAGACCATTGAGCCTTGTGATGACAAATCTCATGGAGCATTCTGATGATAATGGACATGGAACACTGTGATTACAAGGTTCTTGGAGTATTGTGATGACAAGGGCATGGAACATTGTGATGAGAAGGCCATGGAGCTTTCTGATGACATGCATCATGGACTTTGTGATGACAAGGGCATGGAGCATTGTGATGAAAAAGACATGGAGCCTTGTCATGACAGGCTTCAAGGAGCATACTGATGTCAAGTGTCAGGGAGCATTGTGATGACAAGTGTATTGAGCATTGTGATGACAAAGGTCATGGAGCATTGTGATGAGAAGACCATGGATAATTGTGATGACGAGCGTCATAGGGCGTTGTGATGACAAGTGTTATGGAACATTGTGATCACAAGCGTTTGGAGCATTCTGATGAGAGAGGTCATGGAGCATTTTGATTTCATTGTGATGACAATATCATGAAGCATTATGATGATGGGGATGGTGCACTGTGATGCCAGGGGTCATGGAGGATTGTGATGACGGGGGTCTAGGAGCATCGTGATGACAAGAGCATGGAGCATTGTGCTGAGAGGGCCAAGGAGCATTCTGACGACATGTGTCATGGAGCTTTGTGATGACAAGGGCATGGGGCATTGTAATTGCAGGCGTCTTGGAGCATTGAGATGACAAGTGTCACGGAGCCTTGTGATGACAAGGCCTTGGAAGTTTGTGATGACCGAGGTCATGGATCATTGTTATGACAGGGGTAACGGAGCATTGTGATAACAAGGGCATAGAGCATTGGTCTGAGAAGTTTCATGGATTATTGTGATGAGAGTGTGCATGCAGCATTGTGATGACAAGGGCATGGAACATTGTGATACATGGGTCATGGAGGAATGTAATGACAAGGGCATGGAGCATTGTGATGAGAAGGGCATGGAACATTGTGATGACAAGCGTCATGGAGCTTTGTGATGACAGGGGCATGGAGCAATGTGATGAGAGGGTTCATGGAGCAGTGTGATGACAGTGGCATGGAGCACTGTGGTGCCAAGGATCATGGAGATTTGTGATGACAAAGGTCATGAAGCATATTGAGGTCAAGGGCATGGTACATTGTGATGAGAAGGGCAGGGAGCATTATGATGACAAAATCATGTAGCATTTTGATGACAAAGGCATGGAGCATCGTGATGACAAGTGTCATGGAGCACTGTGATGACAGGCGTCACGGTTCATTGTGATTACAGGTTTCATGGAGCATTGGGATGACAATGGTCATGGAGAATTTTGATGAGAAGCGTCCCGGATCATTGTTTTGTCAGGGGTCATGGAGGGTTGAGATGACAGTACTCATGCAGCATTGTGAGGACAGGGGTCATGGAGCATTGTGAAGATAAGGGGCATGGAGCTTTGTGATTACAGGGGTCTTGGAGCATTGTGAAGACAAGGGCATGGATCATTGTGATGAGAATGTCATGGAGTATTGTGAAGGCAGGTGTCAAGGAGCATTGTGATGACGTATGTCAGGGTCCATTGTGATGACAATGGCATGGAGCATTGTGATGACAAGGACATGGAGCATTGTGATGCCAAGGGCCATTGAGAATTTTGAAGACAATGTCGTGAAGCACTCTGATGACAAGCGCATGGAGCTTGCTATGAAAAGGGTCATTGAGCATTGCGATGACAAGTGCATGGAGAATTGTGATGACACGATCATGTAACATTATGATGAGAAGTGTCATGGAACATAGTGATGACAGGGACGAGGAGAATTGTGATGACAATGCACATGGAGCATTGGGATGACCAGGACATGGAGCATTGTGCTGGGAAGACTGTGGAGCATTGCGATGAGAAGACCATGGATAATTGTGATGACGAGTGTCTTGGAGCACTGTAATGACAAGGGGCATGTAGCATTGTGATGACAAGTGTAATGGAGCATTCTGATCACCATCTTGTGGAGTATTGTGATGACAATGGCATGGAGCATTGTGATGAAAAGGGCATGGAGCATTGTGATGAAAACGGCATGGAGCCTTTTCATGACAGGTTTCAATGAGCATTCTGACGACAAGTGTCAGGGAGCATTGTGATGACAAGTTTATTGAGCATTGTGATGACAAAGGTCATGAAGCATTATGGTGACAATGGCATGGAGCATTGTGATGCAAAGTGCTATGGAGCATTGTGATCACAAGTGTTGGTAGCATTGTGATGACAGAGGTCATGGAGCACAGTGATTTCAAGGACCATGGAGCATTGTGATGACAAGTGTATGGGGCAATGTGATCCCAAGTTTCATGGAGGATTGTGATGACAAGCGCATGGAGCATTGTGATGGCAAGTTCATGTAGGATTTTCCTGACAAAGGCATGGAGCATGGTGATTACAGTGGTCATTGAGCATTGGGATAACAAGGGTATGGAGCATTGGGCTTAAAATATTCATGGAGTATTATGATGACAGGTTTCATGGAGCATATTGATGAAAAGGGAAAGGAGCATTGTGATGACAAGATCCTGGAGCATTATGATGAGTAGACCAGGAGCCTGGTGATGACAAGTCTCATGGAGCATTCTGATGAAAAGGGGCATGGAGCATTGTGATTACAGGGCTCTTGGAGCATTGTGATGACAAAGGCATGGAGCATTGTGATGAGAAGTCCATGGAGCATTCTGATGACATGTGTCATGGAGTTTTGTGATGACAGGGGCATGGAGCATTGTGATTACAGGGTTCTTGGAGCCTTGTGATGAAAAGGGCATGGATCATTGTGATGAAAAAGGCATGGAGCCATGTCATGACTGGGTTCAAGGAGCATAGTGATGACAAGGGTTCAGGAGCGTTGTGATGACAACTGTATTGAGCATTGGATGACAAAGGTCAGGAGCATTGTGATGATAAAACCATGGATAATTGTGATGACGAGCGTCATAGGGCATTGTGATGACAAGTGTTATGGAACACTGTGATCACAAGGGTTTGGAGCATTGTGATGACATAGGTCATGGAGCCTTTTGATTTCAAGAAGCGTGGAGCATTGTGATGACAAGGGCATGAAGCAATGGGATCCCAAGTTTTATGGAGGATTGGGATGACAATGGTAAGGGAAGATTGTGAAGACAAGCGCATGGAGCATTGTGATGACAAAGTCATGTAGCATTTTGCTGACAAAGGCATGGAGCATTGTGGGGAAAATATTCATGGAGTAATGTGATGACAGGTGTCATGGGGCATTGTGGTGATAAGGGAATGGAGCACTGTGATGACAAGGTTCTGGAGCATTGTTATGAGAAGACCATTGAGCCTTGTGATGACAAATCTCATGGAGCATTCTGATGATAATGGACATGGAACACTGTGATTACAAGGTTCTTGGAGTATTGTGATGACAAGGGCATGGAACATTGTGATGAGAAGGCCTTGGAGCTTTCTGATGACATGCATCATGGACTTTGTGATGACAAGGGCATGGAGCATTGTGATGAAAAAGACATGGAGCCTTGTCATGACAGGCTTCAAGGAGCATACTGATGTCAAGTGTCAGGGAGCATTGTGATGACAAGTGTATTGAGCATTGTGATGACAAAGGTCATGGAGCATTGTGATGAGAAGACCATGGATAATTGTGATGACGAGCGTCATAGGGCGTTGTGATGACAAGTGTTATGGAACATTGTGATCACAAGCGTTTGGAGCATTCTGATGAGAGAGGTCATGGAGCATTTTGATTTCATTGTGATGACAATATCATGAAGCATTATGATGATGGGGATGGTGCACTGTGATGCCAGGGGTCATGGAGGATTGTGATGACGGGGGTCTAGGAGCATCGTGATGACAAGAGCATGGAGCATTGTGCTGAGAGGGCCAAGGAGCATTCTGACGACATGTGTCATGGAGCTTTGTGATGACAAGGGCATGGGGCATTGTAATTGCAGGCGTCTTGGAGCATTGAGATGACAAGTGTCACGGAGCCTTGTGATGACAAGGCCTTGGAAGTTTGTGATGACCGAGGTCATGGATCATTGTTATGACAGGGGTAACGGAGCATTGTGATAACAAGGGCATAGAGCATTGGTCTGAGAAGTTTCATGGATTATTGTGATGAGAGTGTGCATGCAGCATTGTGATGACAAGGGCATGGAACATTGTGATACATGGGTCATGGAGGAATGTAATGACAAGGGCATGGAGCATTGTGATGAGAAGGGCATGGAACATTGTGATGACAAGCGTCATGGAGCTTTGTGATGACAGGGGCATGGAGCAATGTGATGAGAGGGTTCATGGAGCAGTGTGATGACAGTGGCATGGAGCACTGTGGTGCCAAGGATCATGGAGATTTGTGATGACAAAGGTCATGAAGCATATTGAGGTCAAGGGCATGATACATTGTGATGAGAAGGGCAGGGAGCATTATGATGACAAAATCATGTAGCATTTTGATGACAAAGGCATGGAGCATCGTGATGACAAGTGTCATGGAGCACTGTGATGACAGGCGTCACGGTTCATTGTGATTACAGGTTTCATGGAGCATTGGGATGACAATGGTCATGGAGAATTTTGATGAGAAGCGTCCCGGATCATTGTTTTGTCAGGGGTCATGGAGGGTTGAGATGACAGTACTCATGCAGCATTGTGAGGACAGGGGTCATGGAGCATTGTGAAGATAAGGGGCATGGAGCTTTGTGATTACAGGGGTCTTGGAGCATTGTGAAGACAAGGGCATGGATCATTGTGATGAGAATGTCATGGAGTATTGTGAAGGCAGGTGTCAAGGAGCATTGTGATGACGTATGTCAGGGTCCATTGTGATGACAATGGCATGGAGCATTGTGATGACAAGGACATGGAGCATTGTGATGCCAAGGGCCATTGAGAATTTTGAAGACAATGTCGTGAAGCACTCTGATGACAAGCGCATGGAGCTTGCTATGAAAAGGGTCATTGAGCATTGCGATGACAAGTGCATGGAGAATTGTGATGACACGATCATGTAACATTATGATGAGAAGTGTCATGGAACATAGTGATGACAGGGACGAGGAGAATTGTGATGACAATGCACATGGAGCATTGGGATGACCAGGACATGGAGCATTGTGCTGGCAAGACTGTGGAGCATTGCGATGAGAAGACCATGGATAATTGTGATGACGAGTGTCTTGGAGCACTGTAATGACAAGGGGCATGTAGCATTGTGATGACAAGTGTAATGGAGCATTCTGATCACCATCTTGTGGAGTATTGTGATGACAATGGCATGGAGCATTGTGATGAAAAGGGCATGGAGCATTGTGATGAAAACGGCATGGAGCCTTTTCATGACAGGTTTCAATGAGCATTCTGACGACAAGTGTCAGGGAGCATTGTGATGACAAGTTTATTGAGCATTGTGATGACAAAGGTCATGAAGCATTGTGGTGACAATGGCATGGAGCATTGTGATGAAAAGTGCTATGGAGCATTGTGATCACAAGTGTTGGTAGCATTGTGATGACAGAGGTCATGGAGCACAGTGATTTCAAGGACCATGGAGCATTGTGATGACAAGTGTATGGGGCAATGTGATCCCAAGTTTCATGGAGGATTGTGATGACAAGCGCATGGAGCATTGTGATGGCAAGTTCATGTAGGATTTTCCTGACAAAGGCATGGAGCATGGTGATTACAGTGGTCATTGAGCATTGGGATAACAAGGGTATGGAGCATTGGGCTTAAAATATTCATGGAGTATTATGATGACAGGTTTCATGGAGCATATTGATGAAAAGGGAAAGGAGCATTGTGATGACAAGATCCTGGAGCATTATGATGAGTAGACCAGGAGCCTGGTGATGACAAGTCTCATGGAGCATTCTGATGAAAAGGGGCATGGAGCATTGTGATTACAGGGCTCTTGGAGCATTGTGATGACAAAGGCATGGAGCATTGTGATGAGAAGTCCATGGAGCATTCTGATGACATGTGTCATGGAGTTTTGTGATGACAGGGGCATGGAGCATTGTGATTACAGGGTTCTTGGAGCCTTGTGATGAAAAGGGCATGGATCATTGTGATGAAAAAGGCATGGAGCCATGTCATGACTGGGTTCAAGGAGCATAGTGATGACAAGGGTTCAGGAGCGTTGTGATGACAACTGTATTGAGCATTGGATGACAAAGGTCAGGAGCATTGTGATGATAAAACCATGGATAATTGTGATGATGAGCGTCATAGGGCATTGTGATGACAAGTGTTATGGAACACTGTGATCACAAGGGTTTGGAGCATTGTGATGACATAGGTCATGGAGCCTTTTGATTTCAAGAAGCGTGGAGCATTGTGATGACAAGGGCATGAAGCAATGGGATCCCAAGTTTTATGGAGGATTGGGATGACAATGGTAAGGGAAGATTGTGAAGACAAGCGCATGGAGCATTGTGATGACAAAGTCATGTAGCATTTTGCTGACAAAGGCATGGAGCATTGTGGGGAAAATATTCATGGAGTAATGTGATGACAGGTGTCATGGGGCATTGTGGTGATAAGGGAATGGAGCACTGTGATGACAAGGTTCTGGAGCATTGTTATGAGAAGACCATTGAGCCTTGTGATGACAAATCTCATGGAGCATTCTGATGATAATGGACATGGAACACTGTGATTACAAGGTTCTTGGAGTATTGTGATGACAAGGGCATGGAGCATTGTGATGAGAAGGCCTTGGAGCTTTCTGATGACATGCATCATGGACTTTGTGATGACAAGGGCATGGAGCATTGTGATGAAAAAGACATGGAGCCTTGTCATGACAGGCTTCAAGGAGCATACTGATGTCAAGTGTCAGGGAGCATTGTGATGACAAGTGTATTGAGCATTGTGATGACAAAGGTCATGGAGCATTGTGATGAGAAGACCATGGATAATTGTGATGATGAGCGTCATTGGGCGTTGTGATGACAAGTGTTATGGAACATTGTGATCACAAGCGTTTGGAGCATTCTGATGAGAGAGGTCATGGAGCATTTTGATTTCATTGTGATGACAATAGCAAGAAGCATTATGATGATGTTCATGGTGCATTGTGATGAAAGGGTCCATGGAGTATTGAGATGAAAAGGGGCATGGAGCATTGTGATGACAGGGGTCTTGGAGCATGGTGATGACATGGGCATGGAGCATTGTGATGAGAAGGCCATGGAGGATTCTGATGACATGCGTCAGGGAGCTTTGTGATGACAAGGGCATGGAGCATTGTGATGACAAGGGAATGGAGCATTGTGATGACAAGGGCCATTGAGAATTTTGATGACAAGGTCGTGAAGCACTGTGATGACAAGTGCATGGAGCTTGCTATGACAAGGTCATGGAGCATTGTGATAACAAGTGAATGGAGAATTGTGCTGACATGTGCATGTAACATGATGTGAAGTGTCATGGACCATTGTGATGACAAGGACGTTGAGAATTGTTATGACAATGGACATGGAGCATTGCGATGATCAGGGCATGGAGCTTTGTGATGGCAAGACCGTGGAGCATTGTGATGCGAAGACCCTGGATAATTGTGATGACGAGTGTCTTGGAGTACTGTAATGACAAGGGGCATGGAGCATTGTGAGGACAGGGGTCATTTAGCATTGTGATGACAAGTGTCATGGAGCATTCTGATGACCATCTTGTGGAGTATTGTGATGACAATGGCATGGAGCATTGTGATGGAAAGGGCATGGAGCATTGTGAAGAGAAGTCCACAGATAATGGTGAAGAGGAGCGTCATGGGGCGTTGTGATGACAAGTGTCATGGAACATTGTGATCACAAGGGTTTGAAGCATTGGGATGCCAGAGGTCATGGTGCATTTTAATTTCATTGTGATGACAATAGCATGAAGCATTATGATGATAGGGATGGTGCACTGTGATGCCAGGGGTCATGGAGGATTGTGATGACGGGGGTCTAGGAGCATCGTGATGACAAGAGCATGGAGCATTGTGCTGAGAGGACCAAGGAGCATTCTGATGACATGTGTCATGGAGCTATGTGATGACAAGGGCATGGGGCATTGTAATTGCAGGCGTCTTGGAGCATTGAGATGACAAGTGTCACGGAGCCTTGTGATGACAAGGCCTTGGAAGTTTGTGATGACCGAGGTCATGGATCATTGTTATGACAGGGGTAATGGAGCATTGTGATAACAAGGGCATAGAGCATTGGTCTGAGAAGTTTCATGGATTATTGTGATGAGAGTGTGCATGCAGCATTGTGATGACAAGGGCATGGAACATTGTGATACATGGGTCATGGAGGAATGTAATGACAGGGGCATGGAGCATTGTGATGAGAAGGGCATGGAACATTGTGATGACAAGCGTCATGGAGCTTTGTGATGACAGGGGCATGGAGCAATGTGATGAGAGGGTTCATGGAGCAGTGTGATGACAGTGGCATGGAGCACTGTGGTGCCAAGGATCATGGAGATTTGTGATGACAAAGGTCATGAAGCATATTGAGGTCAAGGGCATGGTACATTGTGATGAGAAGGGCAGGGAGCATTATGATGACAAAGTCATGTAGCATTTTGATGACAAAGGCATGGAGCATCGTGATGACAAGTGTCATGGAGCACTGTGATGACAGGCGTCACGGTTCATTGTGATTACAGGTTTCATGGAGCATTGGGATGACAATGGTCATGGAGAATTTTGATGAGAAGCGTCCCGGATCATTGTTTTGTCAGGGGTCATGGAGGGTTGAGATGACAGTACTCATGCAGCATTGTGAGGACAGGGGTCATGGAGCATTGTGAAGATAAGGGGCATGGAGCTTTGTGATTACAGGGGTCTTGGAGCATTGTGAAGACAAGGGCATGGATCATTGTGATGAGAATGTCATGGAGTATTGTGAAGGCAGGTGTCAAGGAGCATTGTGATGACGTATGTCAGGGTCCATTGTGATGACAATGGCATGGAGCATTGTGATGACAAGGACATGGAGCATTGTGATGCCAAGGGCCATTGAGAATTTTGAAGACAATGTCGTGAAGCACTGTGATGACAAGCGCATGGAGCTTGCTATGAAAAGGGTCATTGAGCATTGCAATGACAAGTGCATGGAGAATTTTGATGACACGATCATGTAACATTATGATGAGAAGTGTCATGGAACATAGTGATGACAGGGACGAGGAGAATTGTGATGACAATGCACATGGAGCATTGGGATGACCAGGACATGGAGCATTGTGCTGGCAAGACCGTGGAGCACTGCGATGAGAAGACCATGGATAATTGTGATGACGAGTGTCTTGGAGCACTGTAATGACAAGGGGCATGTAACATTGTGATGACAAGTGTAATGGAGCATTCTGATCACCATCTTGTGGAGTATTGTGATGACAATGGCATGGAGCATTGTGATGAAAAGGGCATGGAGCATTGTGTTGAAAACGGCATGGAGCCTTTTCATGACAGGTTTCAATGAGCATTCTGACGACAAGTGTCAGGGAGCATTGTGATGACAAGTTTATTGAGCATTGTGATGCCAAAGGTCATGAAGCATTGTGGTGACAATGGCATGGAGCATTGTGATGCAAAGTGCTATGGAGCATTGTGATCACAAGTGTTGGTAGCATTGTGATGACAGAGGTCATGGAGCACAGTGATTTCAAGGACCATGGAGCATTGTGATGACAAGTGTATGGGGCAATGTGATCCCAAGTTTCATGGAGGATTGTGATGACAAGCGCATGGAGCATTGTGATGGCAAGTTCATGTAGGATTTCCTGACAAAGGCATGGAGCATGGTGATTACAGTGGTCATTGAGCATTGGGATAACAAGGGTATGGAGCATTGGGCTTAAAATATTCATGGAGTATTGTGATGACAGGTTTCATGGAGCATATTGATGAAAAGGGAAAGGAGCATTGTGATGACAAGATCCTGGAGCATTATGATGAGTAGACCAGGAGCCTGGTGATGACAAGTCTCATGGAGCATTCTGATGAAAAGGGGCATGGAGCATTGTGATTACAGGGCTCTTGGAGCATTGTGATGACAAAGGCATGGAGCATTGTGATGAGAAGTCCATGGAGCATTCTGATGACATGTGTCATGGAGTTTTGTGATGACAGGGGCATGGAGCATTGTGATTACAGGGTTCTTGGAGCCTTGTGATGAAAAGGGCATGGATCATTGTGATGAAAAAGGCATGGAGCCATGTCATGACTGGGTTCAAGGAGCATAGTGATGACAAGGGTTCAGGAGCGTTGTGATGACAACTGTATTGAGCATTGGATGACAAAGGTCAGGAGCATTGTGATGATAAAACCATGGATAATTGTGATGACGAGCGTCATTGGGCATTGTGATGACAAGTGTTATGGAACACTGTGATCACAATGGTTTGGAGCATTGTGATGACATAGGTCATGGAGCCTTTTGATTTCAATTAGCGTGGAGCATTGTGATGACAAGGGCATGAAGCAATGGGATCCCAAGTTTTATGGAGGATTGGGATGACAATGGTAAGGGAAGATTGTGAAGACAAGCGCATGGAGCATTGTGATAACAAAGTCATGTAGCATTTTGCTGACAAAGGCATGGAGCATTGTGGGGAAAATATTCATGGAGTAATGTGATGACAGGTGTCATGGGGCATTGTGGTGATAAGGGAATGGAGCACTGTGATGACAAGGTTCTGGAGCATTGTTATGAGAAGACCATTGAGCCTTGTGATGACAAATCTCATGGAGCATTCTGATGATAATGGACATGGAACACTGTGATTACAAGGTTCTTGGAGTATTGTGATGACAAGGGCATGGAACATTGTGATGAGAAGGCCATGGAGCTTTCTGATGACATGCATCATGGACTTTGTGATGACAAGGGCATGGAGCATTGTGATGAAAAAGACATGGAGCCTTGTCATGACAGGCTTCAAGGAGCATACTGATGTCAAGTGTCAGGGAGCATTGTGATGACAAGTGTATTGAGCATTGTGATGACAAAGGTCATGGAGCATTGTGATGAGAAGACCATGGATAATTGTGATGACGAGCGTCATAGGGCGTTGTGATGACAAGTGTTATGGAACATTGTGATCACAAGCGTTTGGAGCATTCTGATGAGAGAGGTCATGGAGCATTTTGATTTCATTGTGATGACAATATCATGAAGCATTATGATGATGGGGATGGTGCACTGTGATGCCAGGGGTCATGGAGGATTGTGATGACGGGGGTCTAGGAGCATCGTGATGACAAGAGCATGGAGCATTGTGCTGAGAGGGCCAAGGAGCATTCTGACGACATGTGTCATGGAGCTTTGTGATGACAAGGGCATGGGGCATTGTAATTGCAGGCGTCTTGGAGCATTGAGATGACAAGTGTCACGGAGCCTTGTGATGACAAGGCCTTGGAAGTTTGTGATGACCGAGGTCATGGATCATTGTTATGACAGGGGTAACGGAGCATTGTGATAACAAGGGCATAGAGCATTGGTCTGAGAAGTTTCATGGATTTTTGTGATGAGAGTGTGCATGCAGCATTGTGATGACAAGGGCATGGAACATTGTGATACATGGGTCATGGAGGAATGTAATGACAAGGGCATGGAGCATTGTGATGAGAAGGGCATGGAACATTGTGATGACAAGCGTCATGGAGCTTTGTGATGACAGGGGCATGGAGCAATGTGATGAGAGGGTTCATGGAGCAGTGTGATGACAGTGGCATGGAGCACTGTGGTGCCAAGGATCATGGAGATTTGTGATGACAAAGGTCATGAAGCATATTGAGGTCAAGGGCATGGTACATTGTGATGAGAAGGGCAGGGAGCATTATGATGACAAAATCATGTAGCATTTTGATGACAAAGGCATGGAGCATCGTGATGACAAGTGTCATGGAGCACTGTGATGACAGGCGTCACGGTTCATTGTGATTACAGGTTTCATGGAGCATTGGGATGACAATGGTCATGGAGAATTTTGATGAGAAGCGTCCCGGATCATTGTTTTGTCAGGGGTCATGGAGGGTTGAGATGACAGTACTCATGCAGCATTGTGAGGACAGGGGTCATGGAGCATTGTGAAGATAAGGGGCATGGAGCTTTGTGATTACAGGGGTCTTGGAGCATTGTGAAGACAAGGGCATGGATCATTGTGATGAGAATGTCATGGAGTATTGTGAAGGCAGGTGTCAAGGAGCATTGTGATGACGTATGTCAGGGTCCATTGTGATGACAATGGCATGGAGCATTGTGATGACAAGGACATGGAGCATTGTGATGCCAAGGGCCATTGAGAATTTTGAAGACAATGTCGTGAAGCACTGTGATGACAAGCGCATGGAGCTTGCTATGAAAAGGGTCATTGAGCATTGCGATGACAAGTGCATGGAGAATTGTGATGACACGATCATGTAACATTATGATGAGAAGTGTCATGGAACATAGTGATGACAGGGACGAGGAGAATTGTGATGACAATGCACATGGAGCATTGGGATGACCAGGACATGGAGCATTGTGCTGGCAAGACTGTGGAGCATTGCGATGAGAAGACCATGGATAATTGTGATGACGAGTGTCTTGGAGCACTGTAATGACAAGGGGCATGTAGCATTGTGATGACAAGTGTAATGGAGCATTCTGATCACCATCTTGTGGAGTATTGTGATGACAATGGCATGGAGCATTGTGATGAAAACGGCATGGAGCCTTTTCATGACAGGTTTCAATGAGCATTCTGACGACAAGTGTCAGGGAGCATTGTGATGACAAGTTTATTGAGCATTGTGATGACAAAGGTCATGACGCATTGTGGTGACAATGGCATGGAGCATTGTGATGAAAAGTGCTATGGAGCATTGTGATCACAAGTGTTGGTAGCATTGTGATGACAGAGGTCATGGAGCACAGTGATTTCAAGGACCATGGAGCATTGTGATGACAAGTGTATGGGGCAATGTGATCCCAAGTTTCATGGAGGATTGTGATGACAAGCGCATGGAGCATTGTGATGGCAAGTTCATGTAGGATTTTCCTGACAAAGGCATGGAGCATGGTGATTACAGTGGTCATTGAGCATTGGGATAACAAGGGTATGGAGCATTGGGCTTAAAATATTCATGGAGTATTATGATGACAGGTTTCATGGAGCATATTGATGAAAAGGGAAAGGAGCATTGTGATGACAACATCCTGGAGCATTATGATGAGTAGACCAGGAGCCTGGTGATGACAAGTCTCATGGAGCATTCTGATGAAAAGGGGCATGGAGCATTGTGATTACAGGGCTCTTGGAGCATTGTGATGACAAAGGCATGGAGCATTGTGATGAGAAGTCCATGGAGCATTCTGATGACATGTGTCATGGAGTTTTGTGATGACAGGGGCATGGAGCATTGTGATTACAGGGTTCTTGGAGCCTTGTGATGAAAAGGGCATGGATCATTGTGATGAAAAAGGCATGGAGCCATGTCATGACTGGGTTCAAGGAGCATAGTGATGACAAGGGTTCAGGAGCGTTGTGATGACAACTGTATTGAGCATTGGATGACAAAGGTCAGGAGCATTGTGATGATAAAACCATGGATAATTGTGATGATGAGCGTCATAGGGCATTGTGATGACAAGTGTTATGGAACACTGTGATCACAAGGGTTTGGAGCATTGTGATGACAGAGGTCATGGAGCCTTTTGATTTCAAGAAGCGTGGAGCATTGTGATGACAAGGGCATGAAGCAATGGGATCCCAAGTTTTATGGAGGATTGGGATGACAATGGTAAGGGAAGATTGTGAAGACAAGCGCATGGAGCATTGTGATGACAAAGTCATGTAGCATTTTGCTGACAAAGGCATGGAGCATTGTGGGCAAAATATTCATGGAGTAATGTGATGACAGGTGTCATGGGGCATTGTGGTGATAAGGGAATGGAGCACTGTGATGACAAGGTTCTGGAGCATTGTTATGAGAAGACCATTGAGCCTTGTGATGACAAATCTCATGGAGCATTCTGATGATAATGGACATGGAACACTGTGATTACAAGGTTCTTGGAGTATTGTGATGACAAGGGCATGGAGCATTGTGATGAGAAGGCCTTGGAGCTTTCTGATGACATGCATCATGGACTTTGTGATGACAAGGGCATGGAGCATTGTGATGAAAAAGACATGGAGCCTTGTCATGACAGGCTTCAAGGAGCATACTGATGTCAAGTGTCAGGGAGCATTGTGATGACAAGTGTATTGAGCATTGTGATGACAAAGGTCATGGAGCATTGTGATGAGAAGACCATGGATAATTGTGATGACGAGCGTCATTGGGCGTTGTGATGACAAGTGTTATGGAACATTGTGATCACAAGCGTTTGGAGCATTCTGATGAGAGAGGTCATGGAGCATTTTGATTTCATTGTGATGACAATAGCAAGAAGCATTATGATGATGTTCATGGTGCATTGTGATGAAAGGGTCCATGGAGTATTGAGATGAAAAGGGGCATGGAGCATTGTGATTACAGGGGTCTTGGAGCATGGTGATGACATGGGCATGGAGCATTGTGATGAGAAGGCCATGGAGGATTCTGCTGACATGCGTCCTGGAGCTTTGTGATGACAAGGGCATGGAGAATTGTGATGACATGGGAATGGGGCATTGTGATAACAAGGGCCATTGAGAATTTTGATGACAAGGTCGTGAAGCACTGTGATGACAAGTGCATGGAGCATGCTATGACAAGGGTCATGGAGCATTGCGATGACAAGTGAATGGAGAATTTTGCTGACATATGCATGTAACATTATGATGTGAAGTGTCCTGGACCATTGTGATGACAAGGACGTTGAGAATTGTTATGACAATGGACATGGAGCATTGGGATGATCAGGGCATGGAGCTTTGTGATGGCAAGACCGTGGAGCATTGTGATGCGAAGACCTTGGATAATTGTGATGACGAGTGTCTTGGATTACTGTAATGACAAGGGGCATGGAGCATTGTGAGGACAGGGGTCATTTAGCATTGTGATGACAAGTGTCATGGAGCATTCTGATGACCATCTTGTGGAGTATTGTGATGACAATGGCATGGAGCATTGTGATGGAAAGGGCATGGAGCATTGTGAAGAGAAGTCCACAGATAATGGTGAAGAGGAGCGTCATGGGGCGGTGTGATGACAAGTGTCATGGAACATTGTGATCACAAGTGTTTGAAGCATTGTGATGCCAGAGGTCATGGTGCATTTTGATTTCATTGTGATGAAAATAGCATGAAGCATTATGATGATGGGGATGGTGCACTGTGATGCCAGGGGTCATGGAGGATTGTGATGACGGGGGTCTAGGAGCATCGTAATGACAAGAGCATGGAGCATTGTGCTGAGAGGGCCAAGGAGCATTCTGACGACATGTGTCATGGAGCTTTGTGATGACAAGGGCATGGGGCATTGTAATTGCAGGCGTCTTGGAGCATTGAGATGACAAGTGTCACGGAGCCTTGTGATGACAAGGCCTTGGAAGTTTGTGATGACCGAGGTCATGGATCATTGTTATGACAGGGGTAACGGAGCATTGTGATAACAAGGGCATAGAGCATTGGTCTGAGAAGTTTCATGGATTATTGTGATGAGAGTGTGCATGCAGCATTGTGATGACAAGGGCATGGAACATTGTGATACATGGGTCATGGAGGAATGTAATGACAAGGGCATGGAGCATTGTGATGAGAAGGGCATGGAACATTGTGATGACAAGCGTCATGGAGCTTTGTGATGACAGGGGCATGGAGCAATGTGATGAGAGGGTTCATGGAGCAGTGTGATGACAGTGGCATGGAGCATTGTGGTGCCAAGGATCATGGAGATTTGTGATGACAAAGGTCATGAAGCATATTGAGGTCAAGGGCATGGTACATTGTGATGAGAAGGGCAGGGAGCATTATGATGACAAAGTCATGTAGCATTTTGATGACAAAGGCATGGAGCATCGTGATGACAAGTGTCATGGAGCACTGTGATGACAGGCGTCACGGTTCATTGTGATTACAGGTTTCATGGAGCATTGGGATGACAATGGTCATGGAGAATTTTGATGAGAAGCGTCCCGGATCATTGTTTTGTCAGGGGTCATGGAGGGTTGAGATGAAAGTACTCATGCAGCATTGTGAGGACAGGGGTCATGGAGCATTGTGAAGATAAGGGGCATGGAGCTTGGTGATTACAGGGGTCTTGGAGCATTGTGAAGACAAGGGCATGGATCATTGTGATGAGAATGTCATGGAGTATTGTGAAGGCAGGTGTCAAGGAGCATTGTGATGACGTATGTCAGGGTCCATTGTGATGACAATGGCATGGAGCATTGTGATGACAAGGACATGGAGCATTGTGATGCCAAGGGCCATTGAGAATTTTGAAGACAATGTCGTGAAGCACTGTGATGACAAGCTCATGGAGCTTGCTATGAAAAGGGTCATTGAGCATTGCGATGACAAGTGCATGGAGAATTGTGATGACACGATCATGTAACATTATGATGAGAAGTGTCATGGAACATAGTGATGACAGGGACGAGGAGAATTGTGATGACAATGCACATGGAGCATTGGGATGACCAGGACATGGAGCATTGTGCTGGCAAGACCGTGGAGCACTGCGATGAGAAGACCATGGATAATTGTGATGACGAGTGTCTTGGAGCACTGTAATGACAAGGGGCATGTAACATTGTGATGACAAGTGTAATGGAGCATTCTGATCACCATCTTGTGGAGTATTGTGATGACAATGGCATGGAGCACTGTGATGAAAAGGGCATGGAGCATTGTGATGAAAACGGCATGGAGCCTTTTCATGACAGGTTTCAATGAGCATTCTGACGACAAGTGTCAGGGAGCATTGTGATGACAAGTTTATTGAGCATTGTGATGCCAAAGGTCATGAAGCATTGTGGTGACAATGGCATGGAGCATTGTGATGAAAAGTGCTATGGAGCATTGTGATCACAAGTGTTGGTAGCATTGTGATGACAGAGGTCATGGAGCACAGTGATTTCAAGGACCATGGAGCATTGTGATGACAAGTGTATGGGGCAATGTGATCCCAAGTTTCATGGAGGATTGTGATGACAAGCGCATGGAGCATTGTGATGGCAAGTTCATGTAGGATTTCCTGACAAAGGCATGGAGCATGGTGATTACAGTGGTCATTGAGCATTGGGATAACAAGGGTATGGAGCATTGGGCTTAAAATATTCATGGAGTATTGTGATGACAGGTTTCATGGAGCATATTGATGAAAAGGGAAAGGAGCATTGTGATGACAAGATCCTGGAGCATTATGATGAGTAGACCAGGAGCCTGGTGATGACAAGTCTCATGGAGCATTCTGATGAAAAGGGGCATGGAGCATTGTGATTACAGGGCTCTTGGAGCATTGTGATGACAAAGGCATGGAGCATTGTGATGAGAAGTCCATGGAGCATTCTGATGACATGTGTCATGGAGTTTTGTGATGACAGGGGCATGGAGCATTGTGATTACAGGGTTCTTGGAGCCTTGTGATGAAAAGGGCATGGATCATTGTGATGAAAAAGGCATGGAGCCATGTCATGACTGGGTTCAAGGAGCATAGTGATGACAAGGGTTCAGGAGCGTTGTGATGACAACTGTATTGAGCATTGGATGACAAAGGTCAGGAGCATTGTGATGATAAAACCATGGATAATTGTGATGACGAGCGTCATAGGGCGTTGTGATGACAAGTGTTATGGAACACTGTGATCAAAAGGGTTTGGAGCATTGTGATGACAGAGGTCATGGAGCCTATTGATTTCAATTAGCGTGGAGCATTGTGATGACAAGGGCATGAAGCAATGGGATCCCAAGTTTTATGGAGGATTGGGATGACAATGGTAAGGGAAGATTGTGAAGACAAGCGCATGGAGCATTGTGATGACAAAGTCATGTAGCATTTTGCTGACAAAGGCATGGAGCATTGTGGGCAAAATATTCATGGAGTAATGTGATGACAGGTGTCATGGGGCATTGTGGTGATAAGGGAATGGAGCACTGTGATGACAAGGTTCTGGAGCATTGTTATGAGAAGACCATTGAGCCTTGTGATGACAAATCTCATGGAGCATTCTGATGATAATGGACATGGAACACTGTGATTACAAGGTTCTTGGAGTATTGTGATGACAAGGGCATGGAACATTGTGATGAGAAGGCCATGGAGCTTTCTGATGACATGCATCATGGACTTTGTGATGACAAGGGCATGGAGCATTGTGATGAAAAAGACATGGAGCCTTGTCATGACAGGCTTCAAGGAGCATACTGATGTCAAGTGTCAGGGAGCATTGTGATGACAAGTGTATTGAGCATTGTGATGACAAAGGTCATGGAGCATTGTGATGAGAAGACCATGGATAATTGTGATGACGAGCGTCATTGGGCGTTGTGATGACAAGTGTTATGGAACATTGTGATCACAAGCGTTTGGAGCATTCTGATGAGAGAGGTCATGGAGCATTTTGATTTCATTGTGATGACAATAGCAAGAAGCATTATGATGATGTTCATGGTGCATTGTGATGAAAGGGTCCATGGAGTATTGAGATGAAAAGGGGCATGGAGCATTGTGATTACAGGGGTCAGGGAGCATTGTGATGACAAGTGTATTGAGCATTGTGATGACAAAGGTCATGGAGCATTGTGTAGAGAAGTCCACAGATAATGGTGAAGAGGAGCGTCATGGGGCGGTGTGATGACAAGTGTCATGGAACATTGTGATCACA
Source organism: Mesoplodon densirostris (assembly GCF_025265405.1). Lineage (NCBI taxonomy): Eukaryota > Metazoa > Chordata > Mammalia > Artiodactyla > Ziphiidae > Mesoplodon > Mesoplodon densirostris. The sequence continues at coordinate 9,096,400 of NC_082682.1, forward strand.
AGTGTTTGAAGCATTGTGATGCCAGAGGTCATGGTGCATTTCGATTTCATTGTGATGAAAATAGCATGAAGCATTATGATGATGGGGATGGTGCACTGTGATGCCAGGGGTCATGGAGGATTGTGATGACGGGGGTCTAGGAGCATCGTGATGACAAGAGCATGGAGCATTGTGCTGAGAGGGCCAAGGAGCATTCTGACGACATGTGTCATGGAGCTTTTTGATGACAAGGGCATGGGGCATTGTAATTGCAGGCGTCTTGGAGCATTGAGATGACAAGTGTCACGGAGCCTTGTGATGACAAGGCCTTGGAAGTTTGTGATGACCGAGGTCATGGATCATTGTTATGACAGGGGTAACGGAGCATTGTGATAACAAGGGCATAGAGCATTGGTCTGAGAAGTTTCATGGATTATTGTGATGAGAGTGTGCATGCAGCATTGTGATGACAAGGGCATGGAACATTGTGATACATGGGTCATGGAGGAATGTAATGACAAGGGCATGGAGCATTGTGATGAGAAGGGCATGGAACATTGTGATGACAAGCGTCATGGAGCTTTGTGATGACAGGGGCATGGAGCAATGTGATGAGAGGGTTCATGGAGCAGTGTGATGACAGTGGCATGGAGCACTGTGGTGCCAAGGATCATGGAGATTTGTGATGACAAAGGTCATGAAGCATATTGAGGTCAAGGGCATGGTACATTGTGTTGAGAAGGGCAGGGAGCATTATGATGACAAAATCATGTAGCATTTTGATGACAAAGGCATGGAGCATCGTGATGACAATTGTCATGGAGCACTGTGATGACAGGCGTCACGGTTCATTGTGATTACAGGTTTCATGGAGCATTGGGATGACAATGGTCATGGAGAATTTTGATGAGAAGCGTCCCGGATCATTGTTTTGTCAGGGGTCATGGAGGGTTGAGATGACAGTACTCATGCAGCATTGTGAGGACAGGGGTCATGGAGCATTGTGAAGATAAGGGGCATGGAGCTTTGTGATTACAGGGGTCTTGGAGCATTGTGAAGACAAGGGCATGGATCATTGTGATGAGAATGTCATGGAGTATTGTGAAGGCAGGTGTCAAGGAGCATTGTGATGACGTATGTCAGGGTCCATTGTGATGACAATGGCATGGAGCATTGTGATGACAAGGACATGGAGCATTGTGATGCCAAGGGCCATTGAGAATTTTGAAGACAATGTCGTGAAGCACTGTGATGACAAGCGCATGGAGCTTGCTATGAAAAGGGTCATTGAGCATTGCGATGACAAGTGCATGGAGAATTGTGATGACACGATCATGTAACATTATGATGAGAAGTGTCATGGAACATAGTGATGACAGGGACGAGGAGAATTGTGATGACAATGCACATGGAGCATTGGGATGACCAGGACATGGAGCATTGTGCTGGCAAGACTGTGGAGCATTGCGATGAGAAGACCATGGATAATTGTGATGACGAGTGTCTTGGAGCACTGTAATGACAAGGGGCATGTAGCATTGTGATGACAAGTGTAATGGAGCATTCTGATCACCATCTTGTGGAGTATTGTGATGACAATGGCATGGAGCATTGTGATGAAAAGGGCATGGAGCATTGTGATGAAAACGGCATGGAGCCTTTTCATGACAGGTTTCAATGAGCATTCTGACGACAAGTGTCAGGGAGCATTGTGATGACAAGTTTATTGAGCATTGTGATGACAAAGGTCATGAAGCATTGTGGTGACAATGGCATGGAGCATTGTGATGCAAAGTGCTATGGAGCATTGTGATCACAAGTGTTGGTAGCATTGTGATGACAGAGGTCATGGAGCACAGTGATTTCAAGGACCATGGAGCATTGTGATGACAAGTGTATGGGGCAATGTGATCCCAAGTTTCATGGAGGATTGTGATGACAAGCGCATGGAGCATTGTGATGGCAAGTTCATGTAGGATTTTCCTGACAAAGGCATGGAGCATGGTGATTACAGTGGTCATTGAGCATTGGGATAACAAGGGTATGGAGCATTGGGCTTAAAATATTCATGGAGTATTATGATGACAGGTTTCGTGGAGCATATTGATGAAAAGGGAAAGGAGCATTGTGATGACAAGATCCTGGAGCATTATGATGAGTAGACCAGGAGCCTGGTGATGACAAGTCTCATGGAGCATTCTGATGAAAAGGGGCATGGAGCATTGTGATTACAGGGCTCTTGGAGCATTGTGATGACAAAGGCATGGAGCATTGTGATGAGAAGTCCATGGAGCATTCTGATGACATGTGTCATGGAGTTTTGTGATGACAGGGGCATGGAGCATTGTGATTACAGGGTTCTTGGAGCCTTGTGATGAAAAGGGCATGGATCATTGTGATGAAAAAGGCATGGAGCCATGTCATGACTGGGTTCAAGGAGCATAGTGATGACAAGGGTTCAGGAGCGTTGTGATGACAACTGTATTGAGCATTGGATGACAAAGGTCAGGAGCATTGTGATGATAAAACCATGGATAATTGTGATGACGAGCGTCATAGGGCATTGTGATGACAAGTGTTATGGAACACTGTGATCACAAGGGTTTGGAGCATTGTGATGACATAGGTCATGGAGCCTTTTGATTTCAAGAAGCGTGGAGCATTGTGATGACAAGGGCATGAAGCAATGGGATCCCAAGTTTTATGGAGGATTGGGATGACAATGGTAAGGGAAGATTGTGAAGACAAGCGCATGGAGCATTGTGATGACAAAGTCATGTAGCATTTTGCTGACAAAGGCATGGAGCATTGTGGGGAAAATATTCATGGAGTAATGTGATGACAGGTGTCATGGGGCATTGTGGTGATAAGGGAATGGAGCACTGTGATGACAAGGTTCTGGAGCATTGTTATGAGAAGACCATTGAGCCTTGTGATGACAAATCTCATGGAGCATTCTGATGATAATGGACATGGAACACTGTGATTACAAGGTTCTTGGAGTATTGTGATGACAAGGGCATGGAGCATTGTGATGAGAAGGCCTTGGAGCTTTCTGATGACATGCATCATGGACTTTGTGATGACAAGGGCATGGAGCATTGTGATGAAAAAGACATGGAGCCTTGTCATGACAGGCTTCAAGGAGCATACTGATGTCAAGTGTCAGGGAGCATTGTGATGACAAGTGTATTGAGCATTGTGATGACAAAGGTCATGGAGCATTGTGATGAGAAGACCATGGATAATTGTGATGATGAGCGTCATTGGGCGTTGTGATGACAAGTGTTATGGAACATTGTGATCACAAGCGTTTGGAGCATTCTGATGAGAGAGGTCATGGAGCATTTTGATTTCATTGTGATGACAATAGCAAGAAGCATTATGATGATGTTCATGGTGCATTGTGATGAAAGGGTCCATGGAGTATTGAGATGAAAAGGGGCATGGAGCATTGTGATGACAGGGGTCTTGGAGCATGGTGATGACATGGGCATGGAGCATTGTGATGAGAAGGCCATGGAGGATTCTGATGACATGCGTCAGGGAGCTTTGTGATGACAAGGGCATGGAGCATTGTGATGACAAGGGAATGGAGCATTGTGATGACAAGGGCCATTGAGAATTTTGATGACAAGGTCGTGAAGCACTGTGATGACAAGTGCATGGAGCTTGCTATGACAAGGTCATGGAGCATTGTGATAACAAGTGAATGGAGAATTGTGCTGACATGTGCATGTAACATGATGTGAAGTGTCATGGACCATTGTGATGACAAGGACGTTGAGAATTGTTATGACAATGGACATGGAGCATTGCGATGATCAGGGCATGGAGCTTTGTGATGGCAAGACCGTGGAGCATTGTGATGCGAAGACCCTGGATAATTGTGATGACGAGTGTCTTGGAGTACTGTAATGACAAGGGGCATGGAGCATTGTGAGGACAGGGGTCATTTAGCATTGTGATGACAAGTGTCATGGAGCATTCTGATGACCATCTTGTGGAGTATTGTGATGACAATGGCATGGAGCATTGTGATGGAAAGGGCATGGAGCATTGTGAAGAGAAGTCCACAGATAATGGTGAAGAGGAGCGTCATGGGGCGTTGTGATGACAAGTGTCATGGAACATTGTGATCACAAGGGTTTGAAGCATTGGGATGCCAGAGGTCATGGTGCATTTTGATTTCATTGTGATGACAATAGCATGAAGCATTATGATGATAGGGATGGTGCACTGTGATGCCAGGGGTCATGGAGGATTGTGATGACGGGGGTCTAGGAGCATCGTGATGACAAGAGCATGGAGCATTGTGCTGAGAGGACCAAGGAGCATTCTGATGACATGTGTCATGGAGCTATGTGATGACAAGGGCATGGGGCATTGTAATTGCAGGCGTCTTGGAGCATTGAGATGACAAGTGTCACGGAGCCTTGTGATGACAAGGCCTTGGAAGTTTGTGATGACCGAGGTCATGGATCATTGTTATGACAGGGGTAATGGAGCATTGTGATAACAAGGGCATAGAGCATTGGTCTGAGAAGTTTCATGGATTATTGTGATGAGAGTGTGCATGCAGCATTGTGATGACAAGGGCATGGAACATTGTGATACATGGGTCATGGAGGAATGTAATGACAGGGGCATGGAGCATTGTGATGAGAAGGGCATGGAACATTGTGATGACAAGCGTCATGGAGCTTTGTGATGACAGGGGCATGGAGCAATGTGATGAGAGGGTTCATGGAGCAGTGTGATGACAGTGGCATGGAGCACTGTGGTGCCAAGGATCATGGAGATTTGTGATGACAAAGGTCATGAAGCATATTGAGGTCAAGGGCATGGTACATTGTGATGAGAAGGGCAGGGAGCATTATGATGACAAAGTCATGTAGCATTTTGATGACAAAGGCATGGAGCATCGTGATGACAAGTGTCATGGAGCACTGTGATGACAGGCGTCACGGTTCATTGTGATTACAGGTTTCATGGAGCATTGGGATGACAATGGTCATGGAGAATTTTGATGAGAAGCGTCCCGGATCATTGTTTTGTCAGGGGTCATGGAGGGTTGAGATGACAGTACTCATGCAGCATTGTGAGGACAGGGGTCATGGAGCATTGTGAAGATAAGGGGCATGGAGCTTTGTGATTACAGGGGTCTTGGAGCATTGTGAAGACAAGGGCATGGATCATTGTGATGAGAATGTCATGGAGTATTGTGAAGGCAGGTGTCAAGGAGCATTGTGATGACGTATGTCAGGGTCCATTGTGATGACAATGGCATGGAGCATTGTGATGACAAGGACATGGAGCATTGTGATGCCAAGGGCCATTGAGAATTTTGAAGACAATGTCGTGAAGCACTGTGATGACAAGCGCATGGAGCTTGCTATGAAAAGGGTCATTGAGCATTGCAATGACAAGTGCATGGAGAATTGTGATGACACGATCATGTAACATTATGATGAGAAGTGTCATGGAACATAGTGATGACAGGGACGAGGAGAATTGTGATGACAATGCACATGGAGCATTGGGATGACCAGGACATGGAGCATTGTGCTGGCAAGACCGTGGAGCACTGCGATGAGAAGACCATGGATAATTGTGATGACGAGTGTCTTGGAGCACTGTAATGACAAGGGGCATGTAACATTGTGATGACAAGTGTAATGGAGCATTCTGATCACCATCTTGTGGAGTATTGTGATGACAATGGCATGGAGCATTGTGATGAAAAGGGCATGGAGCATTGTGTTGAAAACGGCATGGAGCCTTTTCATGACAGGTTTCAATGAGCATTCTGACGACAAGTGTCAGGGAGCATTGTGATGACAAGTTTATTGAGCATTGTGATGCCAAAGGTCATGAAGCATTGTGGTGACAATGGCATGGAGCATTGTGATGCAAAGTGCTATGGAGCATTGTGATCACAAGTGTTGGTAGCATTGTGATGACAGAGGTCATGGAGCACAGTGATTTCAAGGACCATGGAGCATTGTGATGACAAGTGTATGGGGCAATGTGATCCCAAGTTTCATGGAGGATTGTGATGACAAGCGCATGGAGCATTGTGATGGCAAGTTCATGTAGGATTTCCTGACAAAGGCATGGAGCATGGTGATTACAGTGGTCATTGAGCATTGGGATAACAAGGGTATGGAGCATTGGGCTTAAAATATTCATGGAGTATTGTGATGACAGGTTTCATGGAGCATATTGATGAAAAGGGAAAGGAGCATTGTGATGACAAGATCCTGGAGCATTATGATGAGTAGACCAGGAGCCTGGTGATGACAAGTCTCATGGAGCATTCTGATGAAAAGGGGCATGGAGCATTGTGATTACAGGGCTCTTGGAGCATTGTGATGACAAAGGCATGGAGCATTGTGATGAGAAGTCCATGGAGCATTCTGATGACATGTGTCATGGAGTTTTGTGATGACAGGGGCATGGAGCATTGTGATTACAGGGTTCTTGGAGCCTTGTGATGAAAAGGGCATGGATCATTGTGATGAAAAAGGCATGGAGCCATGTCATGACTGGGTTCAAGGAGCATAGTGATGACAAGGGTTCAGGAGCGTTGTGATGACAACTGTATTGAGCATTGGATGACAAAGGTCAGGAGCATTGTGATGATAAAACCATGGATAATTGTGATGACGAGCGTCATTGGGCATTGTGATGACAAGTGTTATGGAACACTGTGATCACAAGGGTTTGGAGCATTGTGATGACATAGGTCATGGAGCCTTTTGATTTCAATTAGCGTGGAGCATTGTGATGACAAGGGCATGAAGCAATGGGATCCCAAGTTTTATGGAGGATTGGGATGACAATGGTAAGGGAAGATTGTGAAGACAAGCGCATGGAACATTGTGATAACAAAGTCATGTAGCATTTTGCTGACAAAGGCATGGAGCATTGTGGGGAAAATATTCATGGAGTAATGTGATGACAGGTGTCATGGGGCATTGTGGTGATAAGGGAATGGAGCACTGTGATGACAAGGTTCTGGAGCATTGTTATGAGAAGACCATTGAGCCTTGTGATGACAAATCTCATGGAGCATTCTGATGATAATGGACATGGAACACTGTGATTACAAGGTTCTTGGAGTATTGTGATGACAAGGGCATGGAACATTGTGATGAGAAGGCCATGGAGCTTTCTGATGACATGCATCATGGACTTTGTGATGACAAGGGCATGGAGCATTGTGATGAAAAAGACATGGAGCCTTGTCATGACAGGCTTCAAGGAGCATACTGATGTCAAGTGTCAGGGAGCATTGTGATGACAAGTGTATTGAGCATTGTGATGACAAAGGTCATGGAGCATTGTGATGAGAAGACCATGGATAATTGTGATGACGAGCGTCATAGGGCGTTGTGATGACAAGTGTTATGGAACATTGTGATCACAAGCGTTTGGAGCATTCTGATGAGAGAGGTCATGGAGCATTTTGATTTCATTGTGATGACAATATCATGAAGCATTATGATGATGGGGATGGTGCACTGTGATGCCAGGGGTCATGGAGGATTGTGATGACGGGGGTCTAGGAGCATCGTGATGACAAGAGCATGGAGCATTGTGCTGAGAGGGCCAAGGAGCATTCTGACGACATGTGTCATGGAGCTTTGTGATGACAAGGGCATGGGGCATTGTAATTGCAGGCGTCTTGGAGCATTGAGATGACAAGTGTCACGGAGCCTTGTGATGACAAGGCCTTGGAAGTTTGTGATGACCGAGGTCATGGATCATTGTTATGACAGGGGTAACGGAGCATTGTGATAACAAGGGCATAGAGCATTGGTCTGAGAAGTTTCATGGATTTTTGTGATGAGAGTGTGCATGCAGCATTGTGATGACAAGGGCATGGAACATTGTGATACATGGGTCATGGAGGAATGTAATGACAAGGGCATGGAGCATTGTGATGAGAAGGGCATGGAACATTGTGATGACAAGCGTCATGGAGCTTTGTGATGACAGGGGCATGGAGCAATGTGATGAGAGGGTTCATGGAGCAGTGTGATGACAGTGGCATGGAGCACTGTGGTGCCAAGGATCATGGAGATTTGTGATGACAAAGGTCATGAAGCATATTGAGGTCAAGGGCATGGTACATTGTGATGAGAAGGGCAGGGAGCATTATGATGACAAAATCATGTAGCATTTTGATGACAAAGGCATGGAGCATCGTGATGACAAGTGTCATGGAGCACTGTGATGACAGGCGTCACGGTTCATTGTGATTACAGGTTTCATGGAGCATTGGGATGACAATGGTCATGGAGAATTTTGATGAGAAGCGTCCCGGATCATTGTTTTGTCAGGGGTCATGGAGGGTTGAGATGACAGTACTCATGCAGCATTGTGAGGACAGGGGTCATGGAGCATTGTGAAGATAAGGGGCATGGAGCTTTGTGATTACAGGGGTCTTGGAGCATTGTGAAGACAAGGGCATGGATCATTGTGATGAGAATGTCATGGAGTATTGTGAAGGCAGGTGTCAAGGAGCATTGTGATGACGTATGTCAGGGTCCATTGTGATGACAATGGCATGGAGCATTGTGATGACAAGGACATGGAGCATTGTGATGCCAAGGGCCATTGAGAATTTTGAAGACAATGTCGTGAAGCACTGTGATGACAAGCGCATGGAGCTTGCTATGAAAAGGGTCATTGAGCATTGCGATGACAAGTGCATGGAGAATTGTGATGACACGATCATGTAACATTATGATGAGAAGTGTCATGGAACATAGTGATGACAGGGACGAGGAGAATTGTGATGACAATGCACATGGAGCATTGGGATGACCAGGACATGGAGCATTGTGCTGGCAAGACTGTGGAGCATTGCGATGAGAAGACCATGGATAATTGTGATGACGAGTGTCTTGGAGCACTGTAATGACAAGGGGCATGTAGCATTGTGATGACAAGTGTAATGGAGCATTCTGATCACCATCTTGTGGAGTATTGTGATGACAATGGCATGGAGCATTGTGATGAAAACGGCATGGAGCCTTTTCATGACAGGTTTCAATGAGCATTCTGACGACAAGTGTCAGGGAGCATTGTGATGACAAGTTTATTGAGCATTGTGATGACAAAGGTCATGACGCATTGTGGTGACAATGGCATGGAGCATTGTGATGAAAAGTGCTATGGAGCATTGTGATCACAAGTGTTGGTAGCATTGTGATGACAGAGGTCATGGAGCACAGTGATTTCAAGGACCATGGAGCATTGTGATGACAAGTGTATGGGGCAATGTGATCCCAAGTTTCATGGAGGATTGTGATGACAAGCGCATGGAGCATTGTGATGGCAAGTTCATGTAGGATTTTCCTGACAAAGGCATGGAGCATGGTGATTACAGTGGTCATTGAGCATTGGGATAACAAGGGTATGGAGCATTGGGCTTAAAATATTCATGGAGTATTATGATGACAGGTTTCATGGAGCATATTGATGAAAAGGGAAAGGAGCATTGTGATGACAACATCCTGGAGCATTATGATGAGTAGACCAGGAGCCTGGTGATGACAAGTCTCATGGAGCATTCTGATGAAAAGGGGCATGGAGCATTGTGATTACAGGGCTCTTGGAGCATTGTGATGACAAAGGCATGGAGCATTGTGATGAGAAGTCCATGGAGCATTCTGATGACATGTGTCATGGAGTTTTGTGATGACAGGGGCATGGAGCATTGTGATTACAGGGTTCTTGGAGCCTTGTGATGAAAAGGGCATGGATCATTGTGATGAAAAAGGCATGGAGCCATGTCATGACTGGGTTCAAGGAGCATAGTGATGACAAGGGTTCAGGAGCGTTGTGATGACAACTGTATTGAGCATTGGATGACAAAGGTCAGGAGCATTGTGATGATAAAACCATGGATAATTGTGATGATGAGCGTCATAGGGCATTGTGATGACAAGTGTTATGGAACACTGTGATCACAAGGGTTTGGAGCATTGTGATGACAGAGGTCATGGAGCCTTTTGATTTCAAGAAGCGTGGAGCATTGTGATGACAAGGGCATGAAGCAATGGGATCCCAAGTTTTATGGAGGATTGGGATGACAATGGTAAGGGAAGATTGTGAAGACAAGCGCATGGAGCATTGTGATGACAAAGTCATGTAGCATTTTGCTGACAAAGGCATGGAGCATTGTGGGCAAAATATTCATGGAGTAATGTGATGACAGGTGTCATGGGGCATTGTGGTGATAAGGGAATGGAGCACTGTGATGACAAGGTTCTGGAGCATTGTTATGAGAAGACCATTGAGCCTTGTGATGACAAATCTCATGGAGCATTCTGATGATAATGGACATGGAACACTGTGATTACAAGGTTCTTGGAGTATTGTGATGACAAGGGCATGGAGCATTGTGATGAGAAGGCCTTGGAGCTTTCTGATGACATGCATCATGGACTTTGTGATGACAAGGGCATGGAGCATTGTGATGAAAAAGACATGGAGCCTTGTCATGACAGGCTTCAAGGAGCATACTGATGTCAAGTGTCAGGGAGCATTGTGATGACAAGTGTATTGAGCATTGTGATGACAAAGGTCATGGAGCATTGTGATGAGAAGACCATGGATAATTGTGATGACGAGCGTCATTGGGCGTTGTGATGACAAGTGTTATGGAACATTGTGATCACAAGCGTTTGGAGCATTCTGATGAGAGAGGTCATGGAGCATTTTGATTTCATTGTGATGACAATAGCAAGAAGCATTATGATGATGTTCATGGTGCATTGTGATGAAAGGGTCCATGGAGTATTGAGATGAAAAGGGGCATGGAGCATTGTGATTACAGGGGTCTTGGAGCATGGTGATGACATGGGCATGGAGCATTGTGATGAGAAGGCCATGGAGGATTCTGCTGACATGCGTCCTGGAGCTTTGTGATGACAAGGGCATGGAGAATTGTGATGACATGGGAATGGGGCATTGTGATAACAAGGGCCATTGAGAATTTTGATGACAAGGTCGTGAAGCACTGTGATGACAAGTGCATGGAGCATGCTATGACAAGGGTCATGGAGCATTGCGATGACAAGTGAATGGAGAATTTTGCTGACATATGCATGTAACATTATGATGTGAAGTGTCCTGGACCATTGTGATGACAAGGACGTTGAGAATTGTTATGACAATGGACATGGAGCATTGGGATGATCAGGGCATGGAGCTTTGTGATGGCAAGACCGTGGAGCATTGTGATGCGAAGACCTTGGATAATTGTGATGACGAGTGTCTTGGATTACTGTAATGACAAGGGGCATGGAGCATTGTGAGGACAGGGGTCATTTAGCATTGTGATGACAAGTGTCATGGAGCATTCTGATGACCATCTTGTGGAGTATTGTGATGACAATGGCATGGAGCATTGTGATGGAAAGGGCATGGAGCATTGTGAAGAGAAGTCCACAGATAATGGTGAAGAGGAGCGTCATGGGGCGGTGTGATGACAAGTGTCATGGAACATTGTGATCACAAGTGTTTGAAGCATTGTGATGCCAGAGGTCATGGTGCATTTTGATTTCATTGTGATGAAAATAGCATGAAGCATTATGATGATGGGGATGGTGCACTGTGATGCCAGGGGTCATGGAGGATTGTGATGACGGGGGTCTAGGAGCATCGTAATGACAAGAGCATGGAGCATTGTGCTGAGAGGGCCAAGGAGCATTCTGACGACATGTGTCATGGAGCTTTGTGATGACAAGGGCATGGGGCATTGTAATTGCAGGCGTCTTGGAGCATTGAGATGACAAGTGTCACGGAGCCTTGTGATGACAAGGCCTTGGAAGTTTGTGATGACCGAGGTCATGGATCATTGTTATGACAGGGGTAACGGAGCATTGTGATAACAAGGGCATAGAGCATTGGTCTGAGAAGTTTCATGGATTATTGTGATGAGAGTGTGCATGCAGCATTGTGATGACAAGGGCATGGAACATTGTGATACATGGGTCATGGAGGAATGTAATGACAAGGGCATGGAGCATTGTGATGAGAAGGGCATGGAACATTGTGATGACAAGCGTCATGGAGCTTTGTGATGACAGGGGCATGGAGCAATGTGATGAGAGGGTTCATGGAGCAGTGTGATGACAGTGGCATGGAGCATTGTGGTGCCAAGGATCATGGAGATTTGTGATGACAAAGGTCATGAAGCATATTGAGGTCAAGGGCATGGTACATTGTGATGAGAAGGGCAGGGAGCATTATGATGACAAAGTCATGTAGCATTTTGATGACAAAGGCATGGAGCATCGTGATGACAAGTGTCATGGAGCACTGTGATGACAGGCGTCACGGTTCATTGTGATTACAGGTTTCATGGAGCATTGGGATGACAATGGTCATGGAGAATTTTGATGAGAAGCGTCCCGGATCATTGTTTTGTCAGGGGTCATGGAGGGTTGAGATGAAAGTACTCATGCAGCATTGTGAGGACAGGGGTCATGGAGCATTGTGAAGATAAGGGGCATGGAGCTTGGTGATTACAGGGGTCTTGGAGCATTGTGAAGACAAGGGCATGGATCATTGTGATGAGAATGTCATGGAGTATTGTGAAGGCAGGTGTCAAGGAGCATTGTGATGACGTATGTCAGGGTCCATTGTGATGACAATGGCATGGAGCATTGTGATGACAAGGACATGGAGCATTGTGATGCCAAGGGCCATTGAGAATTTTGAAGACAATGTCGTGAAGCACTGTGATGACAAGCTCATGGAGCTTGCTATGAAAAGGGTCATTGAGCATTGCGATGACAAGTGCATGGAGAATTGTGATGACACGATCATGTAACATTATGATGAGAAGTGTCATGGAACATAGTGATGACAGGGACGAGGAGAATTGTGATGACAATGCACATGGAGCATTGGGATGACCAGGACATGGAGCATTGTGCTGGCAAGACCGTGGAGCACTGCGATGAGAAGACCATGGATAATTGTGATGACGAGTGTCTTGGAGCACTGTAATGACAAGGGGCATGTAACATTGTGATGACAAGTGTAATGGAGCATTCTGATCACCATCTTGTGGAGTATTGTGATGACAATGGCATGGAGCACTGTGATGAAAAGGGCATGGAGCATTGTGATGAAAACGGCATGGAGCCTTTTCATGACAGGTTTCAATGAGCATTCTGACGACAAGTGTCAGGGAGCATTGTGATGACAAGTTTATTGAGCATTGTGATGCCAAAGGTCATGAAGCATTGTGGTGACAATGGCATGGAGCATTGTGATGAAAAGTGCTATGGAGCATTGTGATCACAAGTGTTGGTAGCATTGTGATGACAGAGGTCATGGAGCACAGTGATTTCAAGGACCATGGAGCATTGTGATGACAAGTGTATGGGGCAATGTGATCCCAAGTTTCATGGAGGATTGTGATGACAAGCGCATGGAGCATTGTGATGGCAAGTTCATGTAGGATTTCCTGACAAAGGCATGGAGCATGGTGATTACAGTGGTCATTGAGCATTGGGATAACAAGGGTATGGAGCATTGGGCTTAAAATATTCATGGAGTATTGTGATGACAGGTTTCATGGAGCATATTGATGAAAAGGGAAAGGAGCATTGTGATGACAAGATCCTGGAGCATTATGATGAGTAGACCAGGAGCCTGGTGATGACAAGTCTCATGGAGCATTCTGATGAAAAGGGGCATGGAGCATTGTGATTACAGGGCTCTTGGAGCATTGTGATGACAAAGGCATGGAGCATTGTGATGAGAAGTCCATGGAGCATTCTGATGACATGTGTCATGGAGTTTTGTGATGACAGGGGCATGGAGCATTGTGATTACAGGGTTCTTGGAGCCTTGTGATGAAAAGGGCATGGATCATTGTGATGAAAAAGGCATGGAGCCATGTCATGACTGGGTTCAAGGAGCATAGTGATGACAAGGGTTCAGGAGCGTTGTGATGACAACTGTATTGAGCATTGGATGACAAAGGTCAGGAGCATTGTGATGATAAAACCATGGATAATTGTGATGACGAGCGTCATAGGGCGTTGTGATGACAAGTGTTATGGAACACTGTGATCAAAAGGGTTTGGAGCATTGTGATGACAGAGGTCATGGAGCCTATTGATTTCAATTAGCGTGGAGCATTGTGATGACAAGGGCATGAAGCAATGGGATCCCAAGTTTTATGGAGGATTGGGATGACAATGGTAAGGGAAGATTGTGAAGACAAGCGCATGGAGCATTGTGATGACAAAGTCATGTAGCATTTTGCTGACAAAGGCATGGAGCATTGTGGGCAAAATATTCATGGAGTAATGTGATGACAGGTGTCATGGGGCATTGTGGTGATAAGGGAATGGAGCACTGTGATGACAAGGTTCTGGAGCATTGTTATGAGAAGACCATTGAGCCTTGTGATGACAAATCTCATGGAGCATTCTGATGATAATGGACATGGAACACTGTGATTACAAGGTTCTTGGAGTATTGTGATGACAAGGGCATGGAACATTGTGATGAGAAGGCCATGGAGCTTTCTGATGACATGCATCATGGACTTTGTGATGACAAGGGCATGGAGCATTGTGATGAAAAAGACATGGAGCCTTGTCATGACAGGCTTCAAGGAGCATACTGATGTCAAGTGTCAGGGAGCATTGTGATGACAAGTGTATTGAGCATTGTGATGACAAAGGTCATGGAGCATTGTGATGAGAAGACCATGGATAATTGTGATGACGAGCGTCATTGGGCGTTGTGATGACAAGTGTTATGGAACATTGTGATCACAAGCGTTTGGAGCATTCTGATGAGAGAGGTCATGGAGCATTTTGATTTCATTGTGATGACAATAGCAAGAAGCATTATGATGATGTTCATGGTGCATTGTGATGAAAGGGTCCATGGAGTATTGAGATGAAAAGGGGCATGGAGCATTGTGATTACAGGGGTCAGGGAGCATTGTGATGACAAGTGTATTGAGCATTGTGATGACAAAGGTCATGGAGCATTGTGTAGAGAAGTCCACAGATAATGGTGAAGAGGAGCGTCATGGGGCGGTGTGATGACAAGTGTCATGGAACATTGTGATCACAAGTGTTTGAAGCATTGTGATGCCAGAGGTCATGGTGCATTTCGATTTCATTGTGATGAAAATAGCATGAAGCATTATGATGATGGGGATGGTGCACTGTGATGCCAGGGGTCATGGAGGATTGTGATGACGGGGGTCTAGGAGCATCGTGATGACAAGAGCATGGAGCATTGTGCTGAGAGGGCCAAGGAGCATTCTGACGACATGTGTCATGGAGCTTTTTGATGACAAGGGCATGGGGCATTGTAATTGCAGGCGTCTTGGAGCATTGAGATGACAAGTGTCACGGAGCCTTGTGATGACAAGGCCTTGGAAGTTTGTGATGACCGAGGTCATGGATCATTGTTATGACAGGGGTAACGGAGCATTGTGATAACAAGGGCATAGAGCATTGGTCTGAGAAGTTTCATGGATTATTGTGATGAGAGTGTGCATGCAGCATTGTGATGACAAGGGCATGGAACATTGTGATACATGGGTCATGGAGGAATGTAATGACAAGGGCATGGAGCATTGTGATGAGAAGGGCATGGAACATTGTGATGACAAGCGTCATGGAGCTTTGTGATGACAGGGGCATGGAGCAATGTGATGAGAGGGTTCATGGAGCAGTGTGATGACAGTGGCATGGAGCACTGTGGTGCCAAGGATCATGGAGATTTGTGATGACAAAGGTCATGAAGCATATTGAGGTCAAGGGCATGGTACATTGTGTTGAGAAGGGCAGGGAGCATTATGATGACAAAATCATGTAGCATTTTGATGACAAAGGCATGGAGCATCGTGATGACAATTGTCATGGAGCACTGTGATGACAGGCGTCACGGTTCATTGTGATTACAGGTTTCATGGAGCATTGGGATGACAATGGTCATGGAGAATTTTGATGAGAAGCGTCCCGGATCATTGTTTTGTCAGGGGTCATGGAGGGTTGAGATGACAGTACTCATGCAGCATTGTGAGGACAGGGGTCATGGAGCATTGTGAAGATAAGGGGCATGGAGCTTTGTGATTACAGGGGTCTTGGAGCATTGTGAAGACAAGGGCATGGATCATTGTGATGAGAATGTCATGGAGTATTGTGAAGGCAGGTGTCAAGGAGCATTGTGATGACGTATGTCAGGGTCCATTGTGATGACAATGGCATGGAGCATTGTGATGACAAGGACATGGAGCATTGTGATGCCAAGGGCCATTGAGAATTTTGAAGACAATGTCGTGAAGCACTGTGATGACAAGCGCATGGAGCTTGCTATGAAAAGGGTCATTGAGCATTGCGATGACAAGTGCATGGAGAATTGTGATGACACGATCATGTAACATTATGATGAGAAGTGTCATGGAACATAGTGATGACAGGGACGAGGAGAATTGTGATGACAATGCACATGGAGCATTGGGATGACCAGGACATGGAGCATTGTGCTGGCAAGACTGTGGAGCATTGCGATGAGAAGACCATGGATAATTGTGATGACGAGTGTCTTGGAGCACTGTAATGACAAGGGGCATGTAGCATTGTGATGACAAGTGTAATGGAGCATTCTGATCACCATCTTGTGGAGTATTGTGATGACAATGGCATGGAGCATTGTGATGAAAAGGGCATGGAGCATTGTGATGAAAACGGCATGGAGCCTTTTCATGACAGGTTTCAATGAGCATTCTGACGACAAGTGTCAGGGAGCATTGTGATGACAAGTTTATTGAGCATTGTGATGACAAAGGTCATGAAGCATTGTGGTGACAATGGCATGGAGCATTGTGATGCAAAGTGCTATGGAGCATTGTGATCACAAGTGTTGGTAGCATTGTGATGACAGAGGTCATGGAGCACAGTGATTTCAAGGACCATGGAGCATTGTGATGACAAGTGTATGGGGCAATGTGATCCCAAGTTTCATGGAGGATTGTGATGACAAGCGCATGGAGCATTGTGATGGCAAGTTCATGTAGGATTTTCCTGACAAAGGCATGGAGCATGGTGATTACAGTGGTCATTGAGCATTGGGATAACAAGGGTATGGAGCATTGGGCTTAAAATATTCATGGAGTATTATGATGACAGGTTTCGTGGAGCATATTGATGAAAAGGGAAAGGAGCATTGTGATGACAAGATCCTGGAGCATTATGATGAGTAGACCAGGAGCCTGGTGATGACAAGTCTCATGGAGCATTCTGATGAAAAGGGGCATGGAGCATTGTGATTACAGGGCTCTTGGAGCATTGTGATGACAAAGGCATGGAGCATTGTGATGAGAAGTCCATGGAGCATTCTGATGACATGTGTCATGGAGTTTTGTGATGACAGGGGCATGGAGCATTGTGATTACAGGGTTCTTGGAGCCTTGTGATGAAAAGGGCATGGATCATTGTGATGAAAAAGGCATGGAGCCATGTCATGACTGGGTTCAAGGAGCATAGTGATGACAAGGGTTCAGGAGCGTTGTGATGACAACTGTATTGAGCATTGGATGACAAAGGTCAGGAGCATTGTGATGATAAAACCATGGATAATTGTGATGACGAGCGTCATAGGGCATTGTGATGACAAGTGTTATGGAACACTGTGATCACAAGGGTTTGGAGCATTGTGATGACAGAGGTCATGGAGCCTTTTGATTTCAAGAAGCGTGGAGCATTGTGATGACAAGGGCATGAAGCAATGGGATCCCAAGTTTTATGGAGGATTGGGATGACAATGGTAAGGGAAGATTGTGAAGACAAGCGCATGGAACATTGTGATGACAAAGTCATGTAGCATTTTGCTGACAAAGGCATGGAGCATTGTGTGGAAAATATTCATGGAGTAATGTGATGACAGGTGTCATGGGGCATTGTGGTGATAAGGGAATGGAGCACTGTGATGACAAGGTTCTGGAGCATTGTTATGAGAAGACCATTGAGCCTTGTGATGACAAATCTCATGGAGCATTCTGATGATAATGGACATGGAACACTGTGATTACAAGGTTCTTGGAGTATTGTGATGACAAGGGCATGGAGCATTGTGATGAAAAAGACATGGAGCCTTGTCATGACAGGCTTCAAGGAGCATACTGATGTCAAGTGTCAGGGAGCATTGTGATGACAAGTGTATTGAGCATTGTGATGACAAAAGTCATGGAGCATTGTGATGAGAAGACCATGGATAATTGTGATGACGAGCGTCATTGGGCGTTGTGATGACAAGTGTTATGGAACATTGTGATCACAAGCGTTTGGAGCATTCTGATGAGAGAGGTCATGGAGCATTTTGATTTCATTGTGATGACAATAGCAAGAAGCATTATGATGATGTTCATGGTGCATTGTGATGAAAGGGTCCATGGAGTATTGAGATGAAAAGGGGCATGGAGCATTGTGATGACAGGGGTCTTGGAGCATGGTGATGACATGGGCATGGAGCATTGTGATGAGAAGGTCATGGCGGATTCTGATGACATGCGTCAGGGAGCTTTGTGATGACAAGGGCATGGAGCATTGTGATGACAAGGGAATGGAGCATTGTGATGACAAGGGCCATTGAGAATTTTGATGACAAGGTCGTGAAGCACTGTGATGACAAGTGCATGGAGCTTGCTATGACAAGGTCATGGAGCATTGTGATAACAAGTGAATGGAGAATTGTGCTGACATGTGCATGTAACATGATGTGAAGTGTCATGGTCCATTGTGATGACAAGGACGTTGAGAATTGTTATGACAATGGACATGGAGCATTGGGATGATCAGGGCATGGAGCTTTGTGATGGCAAGACCGTGGAGCATTGTGATGCGAAGACCCTGGATAATTGTGATGACGAGTGTCTTGGAGTACTGTAATGACAAGGGGCATGGAGCATTGTGAGGACAGGGGTCATTTAGCATTGTGATGACAAGTGTCATGGAGCATTCTGATGACCATCTTGTGGAGTATTGTGATGACAATGGCATGGAGCATTGTGATGGAAAGGGCATGGAGCATTGTGAAGAGAAGTCCACAGATAATGGTGAAGAGGAGCGTCATGGGGCGTTGTGATGACAAGTGTCATGGAACATTGTGATCACAAGGGTTTGAAGCATTGGGATGCCAGAGGTCATGGTGCATTTTGATTTCATTGTGATGACAATAGCATGAAGCATTATGATGATATGGATGGTGCACTGTGATGCCAGGGGTCATGGAGGATTGTGATGACGGGGGTCTAGGAGCATCGTGATGACAAGAGCATGGAGCATTGTGCTGAGAGGACCAAGGAGCATTCTGATGACATGTGTCATGGAGCTTTGTGATGACAAGGGCATGGGGCATTGTAATTGCAGGCGTCTTGGAGCATTGAGATGACAAGTGTCACGGAGCCTTGTGATGACAAGGCCTTGGAAGTTTGTGATGACCGAGGTCATGGATCATTGTTATGACAGGGGTAATGGAGCATTGTGATAACAAGGGCATAGAGCATTGGTCTGAGAAGTTTCATGGATTATTGTGATGAGAGTGTGCATGCAGCATTGTGATGACAAGGGCATGGAACATTGTGATACATGGGTCATGGAGGAATGTAATGACAAGGGCATGGAGCATTGTGATGAGAAGGGCATGGAACATTGTGATGACAAGCGTCATGGAGCTTTGTGATGACAGGGGCATGGAGCAATGTGATGAGAGGGTTCATGGAGCAGTGTGATGACAGTGGCATGGAGCACTGTGGTGCCAAGGATCATGGAGATTTGTGATGACAAAGGTCATGAAGCATATTGAGGTCAAGGGCATGGTACATTGTGATGAGAAGGGCAGGGAGCATTATGATGACAAAGTCATGTAGCATTTTGATGACAAAGGCATGGAGCATCGTGATGACAAGTGTCATGGAGCACTGTGATGACAGGCGTCACGGTTCATTGTGATTACAGGTTTCATGGAGCATTGGGATGACAATGGTAATGGAGAATTTTGATGAGAAGCGTCCCGGATCATTGTTTTGTCAGGGGTCATGGAGGGTTGAGATGACAGTACTCATGCAGCATTGTGAGGACAGGGGTCATGGAGCATTGTGAAGATAAGGGGCATGGAGCTTTGTGATTACAGGGGTCTTGGAGCATTGTGAAGACAAGGGCATGGATCATTGTGATGAGAATGTCATGGAGTATTGTGAAGGCAGGTGTCAAGGAGCATTGTGATGACGTATGTCAGGGTCCATTGTGATGACAATGGCATGGAGCATTGTGATGACAAGGACATGGAGCATTGTGATGCCAAGGGCCATTGAGAATTTTGAAGACAATGTCGTGAAGCACTGTGATGACAAGCGCATGGAGCTTGCTATGAAAAGGGTCATTGAGCATTGCGATGAAAAGTGCATGGAGAATTGTGATGACACGATCATGTAACATTATGATGAGAAGTGTCATGGAACATAGTGATGACAGGGACGAGGAGAATTGTGATGACAATGCACATGGAGCATTGGGATGACCAGGACATGGAGCATTGTGCTGGCAAGACCGTGGAGCACTGCGATGAGAAGACCATGGATAATTGTGATGACGAGTGTCTTGGAGCACTGTAATGACAAGGGGTATGTAACATTGTGATGACAAGTGTAATGGAGCATTCTGATCACCATCTTGTGGAGTATTGTGATGACAATGGCATGGAGCACTGTGATGAAAAGGGCATGGAGCATTGTGATGAAAACGGCATGGAGCCTTTTCATGACAGGTTTCAATGAGCATTCTGACGACAAGTGTCAGGGAGCATTGTGATGACAAGTTTATTGAGCATTGTGATGACAAAGGTCATGAAGCATTGTGGTGACAATGGCATGGAGCATTGTGATGCAAAGTGCTATGGAGCATTGTGATCACAAGTGTTGGTAGCATTGTGATGACAGAGGTCATGGAGCACAGTGATTTCAAGGACCATGGAGCATTGTGATGACAAGTGTATGGGGCAATGTGATCCCAAGTTTCATGGAGGATTGTGATGACAAGCGCATGGAGCATTGTGATGGCAAGTTCATGTAGGATTTCCTGACAAAGGCATGGAGCATGGTGATTACAGTGGTCATTGAGCATTGGGATAACAAGGGTATGGAGCATTGGGCTTAAAATATTCATGGAGTATTGTGATGACAGGTTTCATGGAGCATATTGATGAAAAGGGAAAGGAGCATTGTGATGACAAGATCCTGGAGCATTATGATGAGTAGACCAGGAGCCTGGTGATGACAAGTCTCATGGAGCATTCTGATGAAAAGGGGCATGGAGCATTGTGATTACAGGGCTCTTGGAGCATTGTGATGACAAAAGCATGGAGCATTGTGATGAGAAGTCCATGGAGCATTCTGATGACATGTGTCATGGAGTTTTGTGATGACAGGGGCATGGAGCATTGTGATTACAGGGTTCTTGGAGCCTTGTGATGAAAAGGGCATGGATCATTGTGATGAAAAAGGCATGGAGCCATGTCATGACTGGGTTCAAGGAGCATAGTGATGACAAGGGTTCAGGAGCGTTGTGATGACAACTGTATTGAGCATTGGATGACAAAGGTCAGGAGCATTGTGATGATAAAACCATGGATAATTGTGATGATGAGAGTCATAGGGCATTGTGATGACAAGTGTTATGGAACACTGTGATCACAAGGGTTTGGAGCATTGTGATGACAGAGGTCATGGAGCCTTTTGATTTCAAGAAGCGTGGAGCATTGTGATGACAAGGGCATGAAGCAATGGGATCCCAAGTTTTATGGAGGATTGGGATGACAATGGTAAGGGAAGATTGTGAAGACAAGCGCATGGAGCATTGTGATGACAAAGTCATGTAGCATTTTGCTGACAAAGGCATGGAGCATTGTGTGGAAAATATTCATGGAGTAATGTGATGACAGGTGTCATGGGGCATTGTGGTGATAAGGGAATGGAGCACTGTGATGACAAGGTTCTGGAGCATTGTTATGAGAAGACCATTGAGCCTTGTGATGACAAATCTCATGGAACATTCTGATGATAATGGACATGGAACACTGTGATTACAAGGTTCTTGGAGTATTGTGATGACAAGGGCATGGAGCATTGTGATGAGAAGGCCTTGGAGCTTTCTGATGACATGCATCATGGACTTTGTGATGACAAGGGCATGGAGCATTGTGATGAAAAAGACATGGAGCCTTGTCATGACAGGCTTCAAGGAGCATACTGATGTCAAGTGTCAGGGAGCATTGTGATGACAAGTGTATTGAGCATTGTGATGACAAAGGTCATGGAGCATTGTGATGAGAAGACCATGGATAATTGTGATGACGAGCGTCATTGGGCGTTTTGATGACAAGTGTTATGGAACATTGTGATCACAAGCGTTTGGAGCATTCTGATGAGAGAGGTCATGGAGCATTTTGATTTCATTGTGATGACAATAGCAAGAAGCATTATGATGATGTTCATGGTGCATTGTGATGAAAGGGTCCATGGAGTATTGAGATGAAAAGGGGCATGGAGCATTGTGATTACAGGGGTCTTGGAGCATGGTGATGACATGGGCATGGAGCATTGTGATGAGAAGGCCATGGAGGATTCTGCTGACATGCGTCCTGGAGCTTTGTGATGACAAGGGCATGGAGAATTGTGATGACATGGGAATGGGGCATTGTGATAACAAGGGCCATTGAGAATTTTGATGACAAGGTCGTGAAGCACTGTGATGACAAGTGCATGGAGCATGCTATGACAAGGCTCATGGAGCATTGCGATGACAAGTGAATGGAGAATTGTGCTGACATATGCATGTAACATTATGATGTGAAGTGTCCTGGACCATTGTGATGACAAGGACGTTGAGAATTGTTATGACAATGGACATGGAGCATTGGGATGATCAGGGCATGGAGCTTTGTGATGGCAAGACCGTGGAGCATTGTGATGCGAAGACCTTGGATAATTGTGATGACGAGTGTCTTGGATTACTGTAATGACAAGGGGCATGGAGCATTGTGAGGACAGGGGTCATTTAGCATTGTGATGACAAGTGTCATGGAGCATTCTGATGACCATCTTGTGGAGTATTGTGATGACAATGGCATGGAGCATTGTGATGGAAAGGGCATGGAGCATTGTGAAGAGAAGTCCACAGATAATGGTGAAGAGGAGCGTCATGGGGCGGTGTGATGACAAGTGTCATGGAACATTGTGATCACAAGTGTTTGAAGCATTGTGATGCCAGAGGTCATGGTGCATTTTGATTTCATTGTGATGAAAATAGCATGAAGCATTATGATGATGGGGATGGTGCACTGTGATGCCAGGGGTCATGGAGGATTGTGATGACGGGGGTCTAGGAGCATCGTGATGACAAGAGCATGGAGCATTGTGCTGAGAGGGCCAAGGAGCATTCTGACGACATGTGTCATGGAGCTTTGTGATGACAAGGGCATGGGGCATTGTAATTGCAGGCGTCTTGGAGCATTGAGATGACAAGTGTCACGGAGCCTTGTGATGACAAGGCCTTGGAAGTTTGTGATGACCGAGGTCATTGATCATTGTTATTACAGGGGTAACGGAGCATTGTGATAACAAGGGCATAGAGCATTGGTCTGAGAAGTTTCATGGATTATTGTGATGAGAGTGTGCATGCAGCATTGTGATGACAAGGGCATGGAACATTGTGATACATGGGTCATGGAGGAATGTAATGACAAGGGCATGGAGCATTGTGATGAGAAGGGCATGGAACATTGTGATGACAAGCGTCATGGAGCTTTGTGATGACAGGGGCATGGAGCAATGTGATGAGAGGGTTCATAGAGCAGTGTGATGACAGTGGCATGGAGCACTGTGGTGCCAAGGATCATGGAGATTTGTGATGACAAAGGTCATGAAGCATATTGAGGTCAAGGGCATGGTACATTGTGATGAGAAGGGCAGGGAGCATTATGATGACAAAGTCATGTAGCATTTTGATGACAAAGGCATGGAGCATCGTGATGACAAGTGTCATGGAGCACTGTGATGACAGGCGTCACGGTTCATTGAGATTACAGGTTTCATGGAGCATTGGGATGACAAAGGTCATGGAGAATTTTGATGAGAAGCGTCCCGGATCATTGTTTTGTCAGGGGTCATGGAGGGTTGAGATGACAGTACTCATGCAGCATTGTGAGGACAGGGGTCATGGAGCATTGTGAAGATGAGGGGATGGGGCTTTGTGATTACAGGGGTCTTGGAGCATTGTGAAGACAAGGGCATGGATCATTGTGATGAGAATGTCATGGAGTATTGTGAAGGCAGGTGTCAAGGAGCATTGTGATGACGTATGTCAGGGTCCATTGTGATGACAATGGCATGGAGCATTGTGATGACAAGGACATGGAGCATTGTGATGCCAAGGGCCATTGAGAATTTTGAAGACAATGTCGTGAAGCACTGTGATGACAAGCGCATGGAGCTTGCTATGAAAAGGGTCATTGAGCATTGCGATGACAAGTGCATGGAGAATTGTGATGACACGATCATGTAACATTATGATGAGAAGTGTCATGGAACATAGTGATGACAGGGACGAGGAGAATTGTGATGACAATGCACATGGAGCATTGGGATGACCAGGACATGAAGCATTGTGCTGGCAAGACCGTGGAGCACTGCGATGAGAAGACCATGGATAATTGTGATGACGAGTGTCTTGGAGCACTGTAATGACAAGGGGCATGTAACATTGTGATGACAAGTGTAATGGAGCATTCTGATCACCATCTTGTGGAGTATTGTGATGACAATGGCATGGAGCACTGTGATGAAAAGGGCATGGAGCATTGTGATGAAAACGGCATGGAGCCTTTTCATGACAGGTTTCAATGAGCATTCTGACGACAAGTGTCAGGGAGCATTGTGATGACAAGTTTATTGAGCATTGTGATGCCAAAGGTCATGAAGCATTGTGGTGACAATGGCATGGAGCATTGTGATGAAAAGTGCTATGGAGCATTGTGATCACAAGTGTTGGTAGCATTGTGATGACAGAGGTCATGGAGCACAGTGATTTCAAGGACCATGGAGCATTGTGATGACAAGTGTATGGGGCAATGTGATCCCAAGTTTCATGGAGGATTGTGATGACAAGCGCATGGAGCATTGTGATGGCAAGTTCATGTAGGATTTCCTGACAAAGGCATGGAGCATGGTGATTACAGTGGTCATTGAGCATTGGGATAACAAGGGTATGGAGCATTGGGCTTAAAATATTCATGGAGTATTGTGATGACAGGTTTCATGGAGCATATTGATGAAAAGGGAAAGGAGCATTGTGATGACAAGATCCTGGAGCATTATGATGAGTAGACCAGGAGCCTGGTGATGACAAGTCTCATGGAGCATTCTGATGAAAAGGGGCATGGAGCATTGTGATTACAGGGCTCTTGGAGCATTGTGATGACAAAGGCATGGAGCATTGTGATGAGAAGTCCATGGAGCATTCTGATGACATGTGTCATGGAGTTTTGTGATGACAGGGGCATGGAGCATTGTGATTACAGGGTTCTTGGAGCCTTGTGATGAAAAAGGCATGGATCATTGTGATGAAAAAGGCATGGAGCCATGTCATGACTGGGTTCAAGGAGCATAGTGATGACAAGGGTTCAGGAGCGTTGTGATGACAACTGTATTGAGCATTGGATGACAAAGGTCAGGAGCATTGTGATGATAAAACCATGGATAATTGTGATGACGAGCGTCATAGGGCATTGTGATGACAAGTGTTATGGAACACTGTGATCACAAGGGTTTGGAGCATTGTGATGACAGAGGTCATGGAGCCTTTTGATTTCAAGAAGCGTGGAGCATTGTGATGACAAGGGCATGAAGCAATGGGATCCCAAGTTTTATGGAGGATTGGGATGACAATGGTAAGGGAAGATTGTGAAGACAAGCGCATGGAGCATTGTGATTACAAAGTCATGTAGCATTTTGCTGACAAAGGCATGGAGCATTGTGGGGAAAATATTCATGGAGTAATGTGATAACAGGTGTCATGGGGCATTGTGGTGATAAGGGAATGGAGCACTGTGATGACAAGGTTCTGGAGCATTGTTATGAGAAGACCATTGAGCCTTGTGATGACAAATCTCATGGAGCATTCTGATGATAATGGACATGGAACACTGTGATTACAAGGTTCTTGGAGTATTGTGATGACAAGGGCATGGAACATTGTGATGAGAAGGCCATGGAGCTTTCTGATGACATGCATCATGGACTTTGTGATGACAAGGGCATGGAGCATTGTGATGAAAAAGACATGGAGCCTTGTCATGACAGGCTTCAAGGAGCATACTGATGTCAAGTGTCAGGGAGCATTGTGATGACAAGTGTATTGAGCATTGTGATGACAAGGGTCATGGAGCATTGTGATGAGAAGACCATGGATAATTGTGATGACGAGCGTCATTGGGCGTTGTGATGACAAGTGTTATGGAACATTGTGATCACAAGCGTTTGGAGCATTCTGATGAGAGAGGTCATGGAGCATTTTGATTTCATTGTGATGACAATAGCAAGAAGCATTATGATGATGTTCATGGTGCATTGTGATGAAAGGGTCCATGGAGTATTGAGATGAAAAGGGGCATGGAGCATTGTGATGACAGGGGTCTTGGAGCATGGTGATGACATGGGCATGGAGCATTGTGATGAGAAGGCCATGGAGGATTCTGATTACATGCGTCAGGGAGCTTTGTGATGACAAGGGCATGGAGCATTGTGATGACAAGGGAATGGAGCATTGTGATGACAAGGGCCATTGAGAATTTTGATGACAAGGTCGTGAAGCACTGTGATGACAAGTGCATGGAGCTTGCTATGACAAGGTCATGGAGCATTGTGATAACAAGTGAATGGAGAATTGTGCTGACATGTGCATGTAACATGATGTGAAGTGTCATGGTCCATTGTGATGACAAGGACGTTGAGAATTGTTATGACAATGGACATGGAGCATTGGGATGATCAGGGCATGGAGCTTTGTGATGGCAAGACCGTGGAGCATTGTGATGCGAAGACCCTGGATAATTGTGATGACGAGTGTCTTGGAGTACTGTAATGACAAGGGGCATGGAGCATTGTGAGGACAGGGGTCATTTAGCATTGTGATGACAAGTGTCATGGAGCATTCTGATGACCATCTTGTGGAGTATTGTGATGACAATGGCATGGAGCATTGTGATGGAAAGGGCATGGAGCATTGTGAAGAGAAGTCCACAGATAATGGTGAAGAGGAGCGTCATGGGGCGTTGTGATGACAAGTGTCATGGAACATTGTGATCACAAGGGTTTGAAGCATTGGGATGCCAGAGGTCATGGTGCATTTTGATTTCATTGTGATGACAATAGCATGAAGCATTATGATGATATGGATGGTGCACTGTGATGCCAGGGGTCATGGAGGATTGTGATGACGGGGGTCTAGGAGCATCGTGATGACAAGAGCATGGAGCATTGTGCTGAGAGGACCAAGGAGCATTCTGATGACATGTGTCATGGAGCTTTGTGATGACAAGGGCATGGGGCATTGTAATTGCAGGCGTCTTGGAGCATTGAGATGACAAGTGTCACGGAGCCTTGTGATGACAAGGCCTTGGAAGTTTGTGATGACCGAGGTCATGGATCATTGTTATGACAGGGGTAATGGAGCATTGTGATAACAAGGGCATAGAGCATTGGTCTGAGAAGTTTCATGGATTATTGTGATGAGAGTGTGCATGCAGCATTGTGATGACAAGGGCATGGAACATTGTGATACATGGGTCATGGAGGAATGTAATGACAAGGGCATGGAGCATTGTGATGAGAAGGGCATGGAACATTGTGATGACAAGCGTCATGGAGCTTTGTGATGACAGGGGCATGGAGCAATGTGATGAGAGGGTTCATGGAGCAGTGTGATGACAGTGGCATGGAGCACTGTGGTGCCAAGGATCATGGAGATTTGTGATGACAAAGGTCATGAAGCATATTGAGGTCAAGGGCATGGTACATTGTGATGAGAAGGGCAGGGAGCATTATGATGACAAAGTCATGTAGCATTTTGATGACAAAGGCATGGAGCATCGTGATGACAAGTGTCATGGAGCACTGTGATGACAGGCGTCACGGTTCATTGTGATTACAGGTTTCATGGAGCATTGGGATGACAATGGTCATGGAGAATTTTGATGAGAAGCGTCCCGGATCATTGTTTTGTCAGGGGTCATGGAGGGTTGAGATGACAGTACTCATGCAGCATTGTGAGGACAGGGGTCATGGAGCATTGTGAAGATAAGGGGCATGGAGCTTTGTGATTACAGGGGTCTTGGAGCATTGTGAAGACAAGGGCATGGATCATTGTGATGAGAATGTCATGGAGTATTGTGAAGGCAGGTGTCAAGGAGCATTGTGATGACGTATGTCAGGGTCCATTGTGATGACAATGGCATGGAGCATTGTGATGACAAGGACATGGAGCATTGTGATGCCAAGGGCCATTGAGAATTTTGAAGACAATGTCGTGAAGCACTGTGATGACAAGCGCATGGAGCTTGCTATGAAAAGGGTCATTGAGCATTGCGATGACAAGTGCATGGAGAATTGTGATGACACGATCATGTAACATTATGATGAGAAGTGTCATGGAACATAGTGATGACAGGGACGAGGAGAATTGTGATGACAATGCACATGGAGCATTGGGATGACCAGGACATGGAGCATTGTGCTGGCAAGACCGTGGAGCACTGCGATGAGAAGACCATGGATAATTGTGATGACGAGTGTCTTGGAGCACTGTAATGACAACGGGCATGTAACATTGTGATGACAAGTGTAATGGAGCATTCTGATCACCATCTTGTGGAGTATTGTGATGACAATGGCATGGAGCACTGTGATGAAAAGGGCATGGAGCATTGTGATGAAAACGGCATGGAGCCTTTTCATGACAGGTTTCAATGAGCATTCTGACGACAAGTGTCAGGGAGCATTGTGATGACAAGTTTATTGAGCATTGTGATGACAAAGGTCATGAAGCATTGTGGTGACAATGGCATGGAGCATTGTGATGCAAAGTGCTATGGAGCATTGTGATCACAAGTGTTGGTAGCATTGTGATGACAGAGGTCATGGAGCACAGTGATTTCAAGGACCATGGAGCATTGTGATGACAAGTGTATGGGGCAATGTGATCCCAAGTTTCATGGAGGATTGTGATGACAAGCGCATGGAGCATTGTGATGGCAAGTTCATGTAGGATTTCCTGACAAAGGCATGGAGCATGGTGATTACAGTGGTCATTGAGCATTGGGATAACAAGGGTATGGAGCATTGGGCTTAAAATATTCATGGAGTATTGTGATGACAGGTTTCATGGAGCATATTGATGAAAAGGGAAAGGAGCATTGTGATGACAAGATCCTGGAGCATTATGATGAGTAGACCAGGAGCCTGGTGATGACAAGTCTCATGGAGCATTCTGATGAAAAGGGGCATGGAGCATTGTGATTACAGGGCTCTTGGAGCATTGTGATGACAAAAGCATGGAGCATTGTGATGAGAAGTCCATGGAGCATTCTGATGACATGTGTCATGGAGTTTTGTGATGACAGGGGCATGGAGCATTGTGATTACAGGGTTCTTGGAGCCTTGTGATGAAAAGGGCATGGATCATTGTGATGAAAAAGGCATGGAGCCATGTCATGACTGGGTTCAAGGAGCATAGTGATGACAAGGGTTCAGGAGCGTTGTGATGACAACTGTATTGAGCATTGGATGACAAAGGTCAGGAGCATTGTGATGATAAAACCATGGATAATTGTGATGATGAGAGTCATAGGGCATTGTGATGACAAGTGTTATGGAACACTGTGATCACAAGGGTTTGGAGCATTGTGATGACAGAGGTCATGGAGCCTTTTGATTTCAAGAAGCGTGGAGCATTGTGATGACAAGGGCATGAAGCAATGGGATCCCAAGTTTTATGGAGGATTGGGATGACAATGGTAAGGGAAGATTGTGAAGACAAGCGCATGGAGCATTGTGATGACAAAGTCATGTAGCATTTTGCTGACAAAGGCATGGAGCATTGTGTGGAAAATATTCATGGAGTAATGTAATGACAGGTGTCATGGGGCATTGTGGTGATAAGGGAATGGAGCACTGTGATGACAAGGTTCTGGAGCATTGTTATGAGAAGACCATTGAGCCTTGTGATGACAAATCTCATGGAACATTCTGATGATAATGGACATGGAACACTGTGATTACAAGGTTCTTGGAGTATTGTGATGACAAGGGCATGGAGCATTGTGATGAGAAGGCCTTGGAGCTTTCTGATGACATGCATCATGGACTTTGTGATGACAAGGGCATGGAGCATTGTGATGAAAAAGACATGGAGCCTTGTCATGACAGGCTTCAAGGAGCATACTGATGTCAAGTGTCAGGGAGCATTGTGATGACAAGTGTATTGAGCATTGTGATGACAAAGGTCATGGAGCATTGTGATGAGAAGACCATGGATAATTGTGATGACGAGCGTCATTGGGCGTTTTGATGACAAGTGTTATGGAACATTGTGATCACAAGCGTTTGGAGCATTCTGATGAGAGAGGTCATGGAGCATTTTGATTTCATTGTGATGACAATAGCAAGAAGCATTATGATGATGTTCATGGTGCATTGTGATGAAAGGGTCCATGGAGTATTGAGATGAAAAGGGGCATGGAGCATTGTGATTACAGGGGTCTTGGAGCATGGTGATGACATGGGCATGGAGCATTGTGATGAGAAGGCCATGGAGGATTCTGCTGACATGCGTCCTGGAGCTTTGTGATGACAAGGGCATGGAGAATTGTGATGACATGGGAATGGGGCATTGTGATAACAAGGGCCATTGAGAATTTTGATGACAAGGTCGTGAAGCACTGTGATGACAAGTGCATGGAGCATGCTATGACAAGGGTCATGGAGCATTGCGATGACAAGTGAATGGAGAATTTTGCTGACATATGCATGTAACATTATGATGTGAAGTGTCCTGGACCATTGTGATGACAAGGACGTTGAGAATTGTTATGACAATGGACATGGAGCATTGGGATGATCAGGGCATGGAGCTTTGTGATGGCAAGACCGTGGAGCATTGTGATGCGAAGACCTTGGATAATTGTGATGACGAGTGTCTTGGATTACTGTAATGACAAGGGGCATGGAGCATTGTGAGGACAGGGGTCATTTAGCATTGTGATGACAAGTGTCATGGAGCATTCTGATGACCATCTTGTGGAGTATTGTGATGACAATGGCATGGAGCATTGTGATGGAAAGGGCATGGAGCATTGTGAAGAGAAGTCCACAGATAATGGTGAAGAGGAGCGTCATGGGGCGGTGTGATGACAAGTGTCATGGAACATTGTGATCACAAGTGTTTGAAGCATTGTGATGCCAGAGGTCATGGTGCATTTTGATTTCATTGTGATGAAAATAGCATGAAGCATTATGATGATGGGGATGGTGCACTGTGATGCCAGGGGTCATGGAGGATTGTGATGACGGGGGTCTAGGAGCATCGTGATGACAAGAGCATGGAGCATTGTGCTGAGAGGGCCAAGGAGCATTCTGACGACATGTGTCATGGAGCTTTGTGATGACAAGGGCATGGGGCATTGTAATTGCAGGCGTCTTGGAGCATTGAGATGACAAGTGTCACGGAGCCTTGTGATGACAAGGCCTTGGAAGTTTGTGATGACCGAGGTCATTGATCATTGTTATGACAGGGGTAACGGAGCATTGTGATAACAAGGGCATAGAGCATTGGTCTGAGAAGTTTCATGGATTATTGTGATGAGAGTGTGCATGCAGCATTGTGATGACAAGGGCATGGAACATTGTGATACATGGGTCATGGAGGAATGTAATGACAAGGGCATGGAGCATTGTGATGAGAAGGGCATGGAACATTGTGATGACAAGCGTCATGGAGCTTTGTGATGACAGGGGCATGGAGCAATGTGATGAGAGGGTTCATGGAGCAGTGTGATGACAGTGGCATGGAGCACTGTGGTGCCAAGGATCATGGAGATTTGTGATGACAAAGGTCATGAAGCATATTGAGGTCAAGGGCATGGTACATTGTGATGAGAAGGGCAGGGAGCATTATGATGACAAAGTCATGTAGCATTTTGATGACAAAGGCATGGAGCATCGTGATGACAAGTGTCATGGAGCACTGTGATGACAGGCGTCACGGTTCATTGAGATTACAGGTTTCATGGAGCATTGGGATGACAAAGGTCATGGAGAATTTTGATGAGAAGCGTCCCGGATCATTGTTTTGTCAGGGGTCATGGAGGGTTGAGATGACAGTACTCATGCAGCATTGTGAGGACAGGGGTCATGGAGCATTGTGAAGATGAGGGGATGGGGCTTTGTGATTACAGGGGTCTTGGAGCATTGTGAAGACAAGGGCATGGATCATTGTGATGAGAATGTCATGGAGTATTGTGAAGGCAGGTGTCAAGGAGCATTGTGATGACGTATGTCAGGGTCCATTGTGATGACAATGGCATGGAGCATTGTGATGACAAGGACATGGAGCATTGTGATGCCAAGGGCCATTGAGAATTTTGAAGACAATGTCGTGAAGCACTGTGATGACAAGCGCATGGAGCTTGCTATGAAAAGGGTCATTGAGCATTGCGATGACAAGTGCATGGAGAATTGTGATGACACGATCATGTAACATTATGATGAGAAGTGTCATGGAACATAGTGATGACAGGGACGAGGAGAATTGTGATGACAATGCACATGGAGCATTGGGATGACCAGGACATGAAGCATTGTGCTGGCAAGACCGTGGAGCACTGCGATGAGAAGACCATGGATAATTGTGATGACGAGTGTCTTGGAGCACTGTAATGACAAGGGGCATGTAACATTGTGATGACAAGTGTAATGGAGCATTCTGATCACCATCTTGTGGAGTATTGTGATGACAATGGCATGGAGCACTGTGATGAAAAGGGCATGGAGCATTGTGATGAAAACGGCATGGAGCCTTTTCATGACAGGTTTCAATGAGCATTCTGACGACAAGTGTCAGGGAGCATTGTGATGACAAGTTTATTGAGCATTGTGATGCCAAAGGTCATGAAGCATTGTGGTGACAATGGCATGGAGCATTGTGATGAAAAGTGCTATGGAGCATTGTGATCACAAGTGTTGGTAGCATTGTGATGACAGAGGTCATGGAGCACAGTGATTTCAAGGACCATGGAGCATTGTGATGACAAGTGTATGGGGCAATGTGATCCCAAGTTTCATGGAGGATTGTGATGACAAGCGCATGGAGCATTGTGATGGCAAGTTCATGTAGGATTTTCCTGACAAAGGCATGGAGCATGGTGATTACAGTGGTCATTGAGCATTGGGATAACAAGGGTATGGAGCATTGGGCTTAAAATATTCATGGAGTATTATGATGACAGGTTTCGTGGAGCATATTGATGAAAAGGGAAAGGAGCATTGTGATGACAAGATCCTGGAGCATTATGATGAGTAGACCAGGAGCCTGGTGATGACAAGTCTCATGGAGCATTCTGATGAAAAGGGGCATGGAGCATTGTGATTACAGGGCTCTTGGAGCATTGTGATGACAAAGGCATGGAGCATTGTGATGAGAAGTCCATGGAGCATTCTGATGACATGTGTCATGGAGTTTTGTGATGACAGGGGCATGGAGCATTGTGATTACAGGGTTCTTGGAGCCTTGTGATGAAAAGGGCATGGATCATTGTGATGAAAAAGGCATGGAGCCATGTCATGACTGGGTTCAAGGAGCATAGTGATGACAAGGGTTCAGGAGCGTTGTGATGACAACTGTATTGAGCATTGGATGACAAAGGTCAGGAGCATTGTGATGATAAAACCATGGATAATTGTGATGACGAGCGTCATAGGGCATTGTGATGACAAGTGTTATGGAACACTGTGATCACAAGGGTTTGGAGCATTGTGATGACAGAGGTCATGGAGCCTTTTGATTTCAAGAAGCGTGGAGCATTGTGATGACAAGGGCATGAAGCAATGGGATCCCAAGTTTTATGGAGGATTGGGATGACAATGGTAAGGGAAGATTGTGAAGACAAGCGCATGGAACATTGTGATGACAAAGTCATGTAGCATTTTGCTGACAAAGGCATGGAGCATTGTGTGGAAAATATTCATGGAGTAATGTGATGACAGGTGTCATGGGGCATTGTGGTGATAAGGGAATGGAGCACTGTGATGACAAGGTTCTGGAGCATTGTTATGAGAAGACCATTGAGCCTTGTGATGACAAATCTCATGGAGCATTCTGATGATAATGGACATGGAACACTGTGATTACAAGGTTCTTGGAGTATTGTGATGACAAGGGCATGGAGCATTGTGATGAAAAAGACATGGAGCCTTGTCATGACAGGCTTCAAGGAGCATACTGATGTCAAGTGTCAGGGAGCATTGTGATGACAAGTGTATTGAGCATTGTGATGACAAAAGTCATGGAGCATTGTGATGAGAAGACCATGGATAATTGTGATGACGAGCGTCATTGGGCGTTGTGATGACAAGTGTTATGGAACATTGTGATCACAAGCGTTTGGAGCATTCTGATGAGAGAGGTCATGGAGCATTTTGATTTCATTGTGATGACAATAGCAAGAAGCATTATGATGATGTTCATGGTGCATTGTGATGAAAGGGTCCATGGAGTATTGAGATGAAAAGGGGCATGGAGCATTGTGATGACAGGGGTCTTGGAGCATGGTGATGACATGGGCATGGAGCATTGTGATGAGAAGGTCATGGCGGATTCTGATGACATGCGTCAGGGAGCTTTGTGATGACAAGGGCATGGAGCATTGTGATGACAAGGGAATGGAGCATTGTGATGACAAGGGCCATTGAGAATTTTGATGACAAGGTCGTGAAGCACTGTGATGACAAGTGCATGGAGCTTGCTATGACAAGGTCATGGAGCATTGTGATAACAAGTGAATGGAGAATTGTGCTGACATGTGCATGTAACATGATGTGAAGTGTCATGGTCCATTGTGATGACAAGGACGTTGAGAATTGTTATGACAATGGACATGGAGCATTGGGATGATCAGGGCATGGAGCTTTGTGATGGCAAGACCGTGGAGCATTGTGATGCGAAGACCCTGGATAATTGTGATGACGAGTGTCTTGGAGTACTGTAATGACAAGGGGCATGGAGCATTGTGAGGACAGGGGTCATTTAGCATTGTGATGACAAGTGTCATGGAGCATTCTGATGACCATCTTGTGGAGTATTGTGATGACAATGGCATGGAGCATTGTGATGGAAAGGGCATGGAGCATTGTGAAGAGAAGTCCACAGATAATGGTGAAGAGGAGCGTCATGGGGCGTTGTGATGACAAGTGTCATGGAACATTGTGATCACAAGGGTTTGAAGCATTGGGATGCCAGAGGTCATGGTGCATTTTGATTTCATTGTGATGACAATAGCATGAAGCATTATGATGATATGGATGGTGCACTGTGATGCCAGGGGTCATGGAGGATTGTGATGACGGGGGTCTAGGAGCATCGTGATGACAAGAGCATGGAGCATTGTGCTGAGAGGACCAAGGAGCATTCTGATGACATGTGTCATGGAGCTTTGTGATGACAAGGGCATGGGGCATTGTAATTGCAGGCGTCTTGGAGCATTGAGATGACAAGTGTCACGGAGCCTTGTGATGACAAGGCCTTGGAAGTTTGTGATGACCGAGGTCATGGATCATTGTTATGACAGGGGTAATGGAGCATTGTGATAACAAGGGCATAGAGCATTGGTCTGAGAAGTTTCATGGATTATTGTGATGAGAGTGTGCATGCAGCATTGTGATGACAAGGGCATGGAACATTGTGATACATGGGTCATGGAGGAATGTAATGACAAGGGCATGGAGCATTGTGATGAGAAGGGCATGGAACATTGTGATGACAAGCGTCATGGAGCTTTGTGATGACAGGGGCATGGAGCAATGTGATGAGAGGGTTCATGGAGCAGTGTGATGACAGTGGCATGGAGCACTGTGGTGCCAAGGATCATGGAGATTTGTGATGACAAAGGTCATGAAGCATATTGAGGTCAAGGGCATGGTACATTGTGATGAGAAGGGCAGGGAGCATTATGATGACAAAGTCATGTAGCATTTTGATGACAAAGGCATGGAGCATCGTGATGACAAGTGTCATGGAGCACTGTGATGACAGGCGTCACGGTTCATTGTGATTACAGGTTTCATGGAGCATTGGGATGACAATGGTAATGGAGAATTTTGATGAGAAGCGTCCCGGATCATTGTTTTGTCAGGGGTCATGGAGGGTTGAGATGACAGTACTCATGCAGCATTGTGAGGACAGGGGTCATGGAGCATTGTGAAGATAAGGGGCATGGAGCTTTGTGATTACAGGGGTCTTGGAGCATTGTGAAGACAAGGGCATGGATCATTGTGATGAGAATGTCATGGAGTATTGTGAAGGCAGGTGTCAAGGAGCATTGTGATGACGTATGTCAGGGTCCATTGTGATGACAATGGCATGGAGCATTGTGATGACAAGGACATGGAGCATTGTGATGCCAAGGGCCATTGAGAATTTTGAAGACAATGTCGTGAAGCACTGTGATGACAAGCGCATGGAGCTTGCTATGAAAAGGGTCATTGAGCATTGCGATGACAAGTGCATGGAGAATTGTGATGACACGATCATGTAACATTATGATGAGAAGTGTCATGGAACATAGTGATGACAGGGACGAGGAGAATTGTGATGACAATGCACATGGAGCATTGGGATGACCAGGACATGGAGCATTGTGCTGGCAAGACCGTGGAGCACTGCGATGAGAAGACCATGGATAATTGTGATGACGAGTGTCTTGGAGCACTGTAATGACAAGGGGTATGTAACATTGTGATGACAAGTGTAATGGAGCATTCTGATCACCATCTTGTGGAGTATTGTGATGACAATGGCATGGAGCACTGTGATGAAAAGGGCATGGAGCATTGTGATGAAAACGGCATGGAGCCTTTTCATGACAGGTTTCAATGAGCATTCTGACGACAAGTGTCAGGGAGCATTGTGATGACAAGTTTATTGAGCATTGTGATGACAAAGGTCATGAAGCATTGTGGTGACAATGGCATGGAGCATTGTGATGCAAAGTGCTATGGAGCATTGTGATCACAAGTGTTGGTAGCATTGTGATGACAGAGGTCATGGAGCACAGTGATTTCAAGGACCATGGAGCATTGTGATGACAAGTGTATGGGGCAATGTGATCCCAAGTTTCATGGAGGATTGTGATGACAAGCGCATGGAGCATTGTGATGGCAAGTTCATGTAGGATTTCCTGACAAAGGCATGGAGCATGGTGATTACAGTGGTCATTGAGCATTGGGATAACAAGGGTATGGAGCATTGGGCTTAAAATATTCATGGAGTATTGTGATGACAGGTTTCATGGAGCATATTGATGAAAAGGGAAAGGAGCATTGTGATGACAAGATCCTGGAGCATTATGATGAGTAGACCAGGAGCCTGGTGATGACAAGTCTCATGGAGCATTCTGATGAAAAGGGGCATGGAGCATTGTGATTACAGGGCTCTTGGAGCATTGTGATGACAAAAGCATGGAGCATTGTGATGAGAAGTCCATGGAGCATTCTGATGACATGTGTCATGGAGTTTTGTGATGACAGGGGCATGGAGCATTGTGATTACAGGGTTCTTGGAGCCTTGTGATGAAAAGGGCATGGATCATTGTGATGAAAAAGGCATGGAGCCATGTCATGACTGGGTTCAAGGAGCATAGTGATGACAAGGGTTCAGGAGCGTTGTGATGACAACTGTATTGAGCATTGGATGACAAAGGTCAGGAGCATTGTGATGATAAAACCATGGATAATTGTGATGATGAGAGTCATAGGGCATTGTGATGACAAGTGTTATGGAACACTGTGATCACAAGGGTTTGGAGCATTGTGATGACAGAGGTCATGGAGCCTTTTGATTTCAAGAAGCGTGGAGCATTGTGATGACAAGGGCATGAAGCAATGGGATCCCAAGTTTTATGGAGGATTGGGATGACAATGGTAAGGGAAGATTGTGAAGACAAGCGCATGGAGCATTGTGATGACAAAGTCATGTAGCATTTTGCTGACAAAGGCATGGAGCATTGTGTGGAAAATATTCATGGAGTAATGTAATGACAGGTGTCATGGGGCATTGTGGTGATAAGGGAATGGAGCACTGTGATGACAAGGTTCTGGAGCATTGTTATGAGAAGACCATTGAGCCTTGTGATGACAAATCTCATGGAACATTCTGATGATAATGGACATGGAACACTGTGATTACAAGGTTCTTGGAGTATTGTGATGACAAGGGCATGGAGCATTGTGATGAGAAGGCCTTGGAGCTTTCTGATGACATGCATCATGGACTTTGTGATGACAAGGGCATGGAGCATTGTGATGAAAAAGACATGGAGCCTTGTCATGACAGGCTTCAAGGAGCATACTGATGTCAAGTGTCAGGGAGCATTGTGATGACAAGTGTATTGAGCATTGTGATGACAAAGGTCATGGAGCATTGTGATGAGAAGACCATGGATAATTGTGATGACGAGCGTCATTGGGCGTTTTGATGACAAGTGTTATGGAACATTGTGATCACAAGCGTTTGGAGCATTCTGATGAGAGAGGTCATGGAGCATTTTGATTTCATTGTGATGACAATAGCAAGAAGCATTATGATGATGTTCATGGTGCATTGTGATGAAAGGGTCCATGGAGTATTGAGATGAAAAGGGGCATGGAGCATTGTGATTACAGGGGTCTTGGAGCATGGTGATGACATGGGCATGGAGCATTGTGATGAGAAGGCCATGGAGGATTCTGCTGACATGCGTCCTGGAGCTTTGTGATGACAAGGGCATGGAGAATTGTGATGACATGGGAATGGGGCATTGTGATAACAAGGGCCATTGAGAATTTTGATGACAAGGTCGTGAAGCACTGTGATGACAAGTGCATGGAGCATGCTATGACAAGGCTCATGGAGCATTGCGATGACAAGTGAATGGAGAATTGTGCTGACATATGCATGTAACATTATGATGTGAAGTGTCCTGGACCATTGTGATGACAAGGACGTTGAGAATTGTTATGACAATGGACATGGAGCATTGGGATGATCAGGGCATGGAGCTTTGTGATGGCAAGACCGTGGAGCATTGTGATGCGAAGACCTTGGATAATTGTGATGACGAGTGTCTTGGATTACTGTAATGACAAGGGGCATGGAGCATTGTGAGGACAGGGGTCATTTAGCATTGTGATGACAAGTGTCATGGAGCATTCTGATGACCATCTTGTGGAGTATTGTGATGACAATGGCATGGAGCATTGTGATGGAAAGGGCATGGAGCATTGTGAAGAGAAGTCCACAGATAATGGTGAAGAGGAGCGTCATGGGGCGGTGTGATGACAAGTGTCATGGAACATTGTGATCACAAGTGTTTGAAGCATTGTGATGCCAGAGGTCATGGTGCATTTTGATTTCATTGTGATGAAAATAGCATGAAGCATTATGATGATGGGGATGGTGCACTGTGATGCCAGGGGTCATGGAGGATTGTGATGACGGGGGTCTAGGAGCATCGTGATGACAAGAGCATGGAGCATTGTGCTGAGAGGGCCAAGGAGCATTCTGACGACATGTGTCATGGAGCTTTGTGATGACAAGGGCATGGGGCATTGTAATTGCAGGCGTCTTGGAGCATTGAGATGACAAGTGTCACGGAGCCTTGTGATGACAAGGCCTTGGAAGTTTGTGATGACCGAGGTCATTGATCATTGTTATTACAGGGGTAACGGAGCATTGTGATAACAAGGGCATAGAGCATTGGTCTGAGAAGTTTCATGGATTATTGTGATGAGAGTGTGCATGCAGCATTGTGATGACAAGGGCATGGAACATTGTGATACATGGGTCATGGAGGAATGTAATGACAAGGGCATGGAGCATTGTGATGAGAAGGGCATGGAACATTGTGATGACAAGCGTCATGGAGCTTTGTGATGACAGGGGCATGGAGCAATGTGATGAGAGGGTTCATAGAGCAGTGTGATGACAGTGGCATGGAGCACTGTGGTGCCAAGGATCATGGAGATTTGTGATGACAAAGGTCATGAAGCATATTGAGGTCAAGGGCATGGTACATTGTGATGAGAAGGGCAGGGAGCATTATGATGACAAAGTCATGTAGCATTTTGATGACAAAGGCATGGAGCATCGTGATGACAAGTGTCATGGAGCACTGTGATGACAGGCGTCACGGTTCATTGAGATTACAGGTTTCATGGAGCATTGGGATGACAAAGGTCATGGAGAATTTTGATGAGAAGCGTCCCGGATCATTGTTTTGTCAGGGGTCATGGAGGGTTGAGATGACAGTACTCATGCAGCATTGTGAGGACAGGGGTCATGGAGCATTGTGAAGATGAGGGGATGGGGCTTTGTGATTACAGGGGTCTTGGAGCATTGTGAAGACAAGGGCATGGATCATTGTGATGAGAATGTCATGGAGTATTGTGAAGGCAGGTGTCAAGGAGCATTGTGATGACGTATGTCAGGGTCCATTGTGATGACAATGGCATGGAGCATTGTGATGACAAGGACATGGAGCATTGTGATGCCAAGGGCCATTGAGAATTTTGAAGACAATGTCGTGAAGCACTGTGATGACAAGCGCATCGAGCTTGCTATGAAAAGGGTCATTGAGCATTGCGATGACAAGTGCATGGAGAATTGTGATGACACGATCATGTAACATTATGATGAGAAGTGTCATGGAACATAGTGATGACAGGGACGAGGAGAATTGTGATGACAATGCACATGGAGCATTGGGATGACCAGGACATGAAGCATTGTGCTGGCAAGACCGTGGAGCACTGCGATGAGAAGACCATGGATAATTGTGATGACGAGTGTCTTGGAGCACTGTAATGACAAGGGGCATGTAACATTGTGATGACAAGTGTAATGGAGCATTCTGATCACCATCTTGTGGAGTATTGTGATGACAATGGCATGGAGCACTGTGATGAAAAGGGCATGGAGCATTGTGATGAAAACGGCATGGAGCCTTTTCATGACAGGTTTCAATGAGCATTCTGACGACAAGTGTCAGGGAGCATTGTGATGACAAGTTTATTGAGCATTGTGATGCCAAAGGTCATGAAGCATTGTGGTGACAATGGCATGGAGCATTGTGATGAAAAGTGCTATGGAGCATTGTGATCACAAGTGTTGGTAGCATTGTGATGACAGAGGTCATGGAGCACAGTGATTTCAAGGACCATGGAGCATTGTGATGACAAGTGTATGGGGCAATGTGATCCCAAGTTTCATGGAGGATTGTGATGACAAGCGCATGGAGCATTGTGATGGCAAGTTCATGTAGGATTTCCTGACAAAGGCATGGAGCATGGTGATTACAGTGGTCATTGAGCATTGGGATAACAAGGGTATGGAGCATTGGGCTTAAAATATTCATGGAGTATTGTGATGACAGGTTTCATGGAGCATATTGATGAAAAGGGAAAGGAGCATTGTGATGACAAGATCCTGGAGCATTATGATGAGTAGACCAGGAGCCTGGTGATGACAAGTCTCATGGAGCATTCTGATGAAAAGGGGCATGGAGCATTGTGATTACAGGGCTCTTGGAGCATTGTGATGACAAAGGCATGGAGCATTGTGATGAGAAGTCCATGGAGCATTCTGATGACATGTGTCATGGAGTTTTGTGATGACAGGGGCATGGAGCATTGTGATTACAGGGTTCTTGGAGCCTTGTGATGAAAAAGGCATGGATCATTGTGATGAAAAAGGCATGGAGCCATGTCATGACTGGGTTCAAGGAGCATAGTGATGACAAGG
This sequence comes from Mesoplodon densirostris, assembly GCF_025265405.1. NCBI lineage: Eukaryota > Metazoa > Chordata > Mammalia > Artiodactyla > Ziphiidae > Mesoplodon > Mesoplodon densirostris. The sequence goes on from NC_082682.1 coordinate 9,138,537, forward strand.
GTTCAGGAGCGTTGTGATGACAACTGTATTGAGCATTGGATGACAAAGGTCAGGAGCATTGTGATGATAAAACCATGGATAATTGTGATGACGAGCGTCATAGGGCATTGTGATGACAAGTGTTATGGAACACTGTGATCACAAGGGTTTGGAGCATTGTGATGACAGAGGTCATGGAGCCTTTTGATTTCAAGAAGCGTGGAGCATTGTGATGACAAGGGCATGAAGCAATGGGATCCCAAGTTTTATGGAGGATTGGGATGACAATGGTAAGGGAAGATTGTGAAGACAAGCGCATGGAGCATTGTGATTACAAAGTCATGTAGCATTTTGCTGACAAAGGCATGGAGCATTGTGGGGAAAATATTCATGGAGTAATGTGATAACAGGTGTCATGGGGCATTGTGGTGATAAGGGAATGGAGCACTGTGATGACAAGGTTCTGGAGCATTGTTATGAGAAGACCATTGAGCCTTGTGATGACAAATCTCATGGAGCATTCTGATGATAATGGACATGGAACACTGTGATTACAAGGTTCTTGGAGTATTGTGATGACAAGGGCATGGAACATTGTGATGAGAAGGCCATGGAGCTTTCTGATGACATGCATCATGGACTTTGTGATGACAAGGGCATGGAGCATTGTGATGAAAAAGACATGGAGCCTTGTCATGACAGGCTTCAAGGAGCATACTGATGTCAAGTGTCAGGGAGCATTGTGATGACAAGTGTATTGAGCATTGTGATGACAAGGGTCATGGAGCATTGTGATGAGAAGACCATGGATAATTGTGATGACGAGCGTCATTGGGCGTTGTGATGACAAGTGTTATGGAACATTGTGATCACAAGCGTTTGGAGCATTCTGATGAGAGAGGTCATGGAGCATTTTGATTTCATTGTGATGACAATAGCAAGAAGCATTATGATGATGTTCATGGTGCATTGTGATGAAAGGGTCCATGGAGTATTGAGATGAAAAGGGGCATGGAGCATTGTGATGACAGGGGTCTTGGAGCATGGTGATGACATGGGCATGGAGCATTGTGATGAGAAGGCCATGGAGGATTCTGATTACATGCGTCAGGGAGCTTTGTGATGACAAGGGCATGGAGCATTGTGATGACAAGGGAATGGAGCATTGTGATGACAAGGGCCATTGAGAATTTTGATGACAAGGTCGTGAAGCACTGTGATGACAAGTGCATGGAGCTTGCTATGACAAGGTCATGGAGCATTGTGATAACAAGTGAATGGAGAATTGTGCTGACATGTGCATGTAACATGATGTGAAGTGTCATGGTCCATTGTGATGACAAGGACGTTGAGAATTGTTATGACAATGGACATGGAGCATTGGGATGATCAGGGCATGGAGCTTTGTGATGGCAAGACCGTGGAGCATTGTGATGCGAAGACCCTGGATAATTGTGATGACGAGTGTCTTGGAGTACTGTAATGACAAGGGGCATGGAGCATTGTGAGGACAGGGGTCATTTAGCATTGTGATGACAAGTGTCATGGAGCATTCTGATGACCATCTTGTGGAGTATTGTGATGACAATGGCATGGAGCATTGTGATGGAAAGGGCATGGAGCATTGTGAAGAGAAGTCCACAGATAATGGTGAAGAGGAGCGTCATGGGGCGTTGTGATGACAAGTGTCATGGAACATTGTGATCACAAGGGTTTGAAGCATTGGGATGCCAGAGGTCATGGTGCATTTTGATTTCATTGTGATGACAATAGCATGAAGCATTATGATGATATGGATGGTGCACTGTGATGCCAGGGGTCATGGAGGATTGTGATGACGGGGGTCTAGGAGCATCGTGATGACAAGAGCATGGAGCATTGTGCTGAGAGGACCAAGGAGCATTCTGATGACATGTGTCATGGAGCTTTGTGATGACAAGGGCATGGGGCATTGTAATTGCAGGCGTCTTGGAGCATTGAGATGACAAGTGTCACGGAGCCTTGTGATGACAAGGCCTTGGAAGTTTGTGATGACCGAGGTCATGGATCATTGTTATGACAGGGGTAATGGAGCATTGTGATAACAAGGGCATAGAGCATTGGTCTGAGAAGTTTCATGGATTATTGTGATGAGAGTGTGCATGCAGCATTGTGATGACAAGGGCATGGAACATTGTGATACATGGGTCATGGAGGAATGTAATGACAAGGGCATGGAGCATTGTGATGAGAAGGGCATGGAACATTGTGATGACAAGCGTCATGGAGCTTTGTGATGACAGGGGCATGGAGCAATGTGATGAGAGGGTTCATGGAGCAGTGTGATGACAGTGGCATGGAGCACTGTGGTGCCAAGGATCATGGAGATTTGTGATGACAAAGGTCATGAAGCATATTGAGGTCAAGGGCATGGTACATTGTGATGAGAAGGGCAGGGAGCATTATGATGACAAAGTCATGTAGCATTTTGATGACAAAGGCATGGAGCATCGTGATGACAAGTGTCATGGAGCACTGTGATGACAGGCGTCACGGTTCATTGTGATTACAGGTTTCATGGAGCATTGGGATGACAATGGTCATGGAGAATTTTGATGAGAAGCGTCCCGGATCATTGTTTTGTCAGGGGTCATGGAGGGTTGAGATGACAGTACTCATGCAGCATTGTGAGGACAGGGGTCATGGAGCATTGTGAAGATAAGGGGCATGGAGCTTTGTGATTACAGGGGTCTTGGAGCATTGTGAAGACAAGGGCATGGATCATTGTGATGAGAATGTCATGGAGTATTGTGAAGGCAGGTGTCAAGGAGCATTGTGATGACGTATGTCAGGGTCCATTGTGATGACAATGGCATGGAGCATTGTGATGACAAGGACATGGAGCATTGTGATGCCAAGGGCCATTGAGAATTTTGAAGACAATGTCGTGAAGCACTGTGATGACAAGCGCATGGAGCTTGCTATGAAAAGGGTCATTGAGCATTGCGATGACAAGTGCATGGAGAATTGTGATGACACGATCATGTAACATTATGATGAGAAGTGTCATGGAACATAGTGATGACAGGGACGAGGAGAATTGTGATGACAATGCACATGGAGCATTGGGATGACCAGGACATGGAGCATTGTGCTGGCAAGACCGTGGAGCACTGCGATGAGAAGACCATGGATAATTGTGATGACGAGTGTCTTGGAGCACTGTAATGACAACGGGCATGTAACATTGTGATGACAAGTGTAATGGAGCATTCTGATCACCATCTTGTGGAGTATTGTGATGACAATGGCATGGAGCACTGTGATGAAAAGGGCATGGAGCATTGTGATGAAAACGGCATGGAGCCTTTTCATGACAGGTTTCAATGAGCATTCTGACGACAAGTGTCAGGGAGCATTGTGATGACAAGTTTATTGAGCATTGTGATGACAAAGGTCATGAAGCATTGTGGTGACAATGGCATGGAGCATTGTGATGCAAAGTGCTATGGAGCATTGTGATCACAAGTGTTGGTAGCATTGTGATGACAGAGGTCATGGAGCACAGTGATTTCAAGGACCATGGAGCATTGTGATGACAAGTGTATGGGGCAATGTGATCCCAAGTTTCATGGAGGATTGTGATGACAAGCGCATGGAGCATTGTGATGGCAAGTTCATGTAGGATTTCCTGACAAAGGCATGGAGCATGGTGATTACAGTGGTCATTGAGCATTGGGATAACAAGGGTATGGAGCATTGGGCTTAAAATATTCATGGAGTATTGTGATGACAGGTTTCATGGAGCATATTGATGAAAAGGGAAAGGAGCATTGTGATGACAAGATCCTGGAGCATTATGATGAGTAGACCAGGAGCCTGGTGATGACAAGTCTCATGGAGCATTCTGATGAAAAGGGGCATGGAGCATTGTGATTACAGGGCTCTTGGAGCATTGTGATGACAAAAGCATGGAGCATTGTGATGAGAAGTCCATGGAGCATTCTGATGACATGTGTCATGGAGTTTTGTGATGACAGGGGCATGGAGCATTGTGATTACAGGGTTCTTGGAGCCTTGTGATGAAAAGGGCATGGATCATTGTGATGAAAAAGGCATGGAGCCATGTCATGACTGGGTTCAAGGAGCATAGTGATGACAAGGGTTCAGGAGCGTTGTGATGACAACTGTATTGAGCATTGGATGACAAAGGTCAGGAGCATTGTGATGATAAAACCATGGATAATTGTGATGATGAGAGTCATAGGGCATTGTGATGACAAGTGTTATGGAACACTGTGATCACAAGGGTTTGGAGCATTGTGATGACAGAGGTCATGGAGCCTTTTGATTTCAAGAAGCGTGGAGCATTGTGATGACAAGGGCATGAAGCAATGGGATCCCAAGTTTTATGGAGGATTGGGATGACAATGGTAAGGGAAGATTGTGAAGACAAGCGCATGGAGCATTGTGATGACAAAGTCATGTAGCATTTTGCTGACAAAGGCATGGAGCATTGTGTGGAAAATATTCATGGAGTAATGTAATGACAGGTGTCATGGGGCATTGTGGTGATAAGGGAATGGAGCACTGTGATGACAAGGTTCTGGAGCATTGTTATGAGAAGACCATTGAGCCTTGTGATGACAAATCTCATGGAACATTCTGATGATAATGGACATGGAACACTGTGATTACAAGGTTCTTGGAGTATTGTGATGACAAGGGCATGGAGCATTGTGATGAGAAGGCCTTGGAGCTTTCTGATGACATGCATCATGGACTTTGTGATGACAAGGGCATGGAGCATTGTGATGAAAAAGACATGGAGCCTTGTCATGACAGGCTTCAAGGAGCATACTGATGTCAAGTGTCAGGGAGCATTGTGATGACAAGTGTATTGAGCATTGTGATGACAAAGGTCATGGAGCATTGTGATGAGAAGACCATGGATAATTGTGATGACGAGCGTCATTGGGCGTTTTGATGACAAGTGTTATGGAACATTGTGATCACAAGCGTTTGGAGCATTCTGATGAGAGAGGTCATGGAGCATTTTGATTTCATTGTGATGACAATAGCAAGAAGCATTATGATGATGTTCATGGTGCATTGTGATGAAAGGGTCCATGGAGTATTGAGATGAAAAGGGGCATGGAGCATTGTGATTACAGGGGTCTTGGAGCATGGTGATGACATGGGCATGGAGCATTGTGATGAGAAGGCCATGGAGGATTCTGCTGACATGCGTCCTGGAGCTTTGTGATGACAAGGGCATGGAGAATTGTGATGACATGGGAATGGGGCATTGTGATAACAAGGGCCATTGAGAATTTTGATGACAAGGTCGTGAAGCACTGTGATGACAAGTGCATGGAGCATGCTATGACAAGGCTCATGGAGCATTGCGATGACAAGTGAATGGAGAATTGTGCTGACATATGCATGTAACATTATGATGTGAAGTGTCCTGGACCATTGTGATGACAAGGACGTTGAGAATTGTTATGACAATGGACATGGAGCATTGGGATGATCAGGGCATGGAGCTTTGTGATGGCAAGACCGTGGAGCATTGTGATGCGAAGACCTTGGATAATTGTGATGACGAGTGTCTTGGATTACTGTAATGACAAGGGGCATGGAGCATTGTGAGGACAGGGGTCATTTAGCATTGTGATGACAAGTGTCATGGAGCATTCTGATGACCATCTTGTGGAGTATTGTGATGACAATGGCATGGAGCATTGTGATGGAAAGGGCATGGAGCATTGTGAAGAGAAGTCCACAGATAATGGTGAAGAGGAGCGTCATGGGGCGGTGTGATGACAAGTGTCATGGAACATTGTGATCACAAGTGTTTGAAGCATTGTGATGCCAGAGGTCATGGTGCATTTTGATTTCATTGTGATGAAAATAGCATGAAGCATTATGATGATGGGGATGGTGCACTGTGATGCCAGGGGTCATGGAGGATTGTGATGACGGGGGTCTAGGAGCATCGTGATGACAAGAGCATGGAGCATTGTGCTGAGAGGGCCAAGGAGCATTCTGACGACATGTGTCATGGAGCTTTGTGATGACAAGGGCATGGGGCATTGTAATTGCAGGCGTCTTGGAGCATTGAGATGACAAGTGTCACGGAGCCTTGTGATGACAAGGCCTTGGAAGTTTGTGATGACCGAGGTCATTGATCATTGTTATTACAGGGGTAACGGAGCATTGTGATAACAAGGGCATAGAGCATTGGTCTGAGAAGTTTCATGGATTATTGTGATGAGAGTGTGCATGCAGCATTGTGATGACAAGGGCATGGAACATTGTGATACATGGGTCATGGAGGAATGTAATGACAAGGGCATGGAGCATTGTGATGAGAAGGGCATGGAACATTGTGATGACAAGCGTCATGGAGCTTTGTGATGACAGGGGCATGGAGCAATGTGATGAGAGGGTTCATAGAGCAGTGTGATGACAGTGGCATGGAGCACTGTGGTGCCAAGGATCATGGAGATTTGTGATGACAAAGGTCATGAAGCATATTGAGGTCAAGGGCATGGTACATTGTGATGAGAAGGGCAGGGAGCATTATGATGACAAAGTCATGTAGCATTTTGATGACAAAGGCATGGAGCATCGTGATGACAAGTGTCATGGAGCACTGTGATGACAGGCGTCACGGTTCATTGAGATTACAGGTTTCATGGAGCATTGGGATGACAAAGGTCATGGAGAATTTTGATGAGAAGCGTCCCGGATCATTGTTTTGTCAGGGGTCATGGAGGGTTGAGATGACAGTACTCATGCAGCATTGTGAGGACAGGGGTCATGGAGCATTGTGAAGATGAGGGGATGGGGCTTTGTGATTACAGGGGTCTTGGAGCATTGTGAAGACAAGGGCATGGATCATTGTGATGAGAATGTCATGGAGTATTGTGAAGGCAGGTGTCAAGGAGCATTGTGATGACGTATGTCAGGGTCCATTGTGATGACAATGGCATGGAGCATTGTGATGACAAGGACATGGAGCATTGTGATGCCAAGGGCCATTGAGAATTTTGAAGACAATGTCGTGAAGCACTGTGATGACAAGCGCATGGAGCTTGCTATGAAAAGGGTCATTGAGCATTGCGATGACAAGTGCATGGAGAATTGTGATGACACGATCATGTAACATTATGATGAGAAGTGTCATGGAACATAGTGATGACAGGGACGAGGAGAATTGTGATGACAATGCACATGGAGCATTGGGATGACCAGGACATGAAGCATTGTGCTGGCAAGACCGTGGAGCACTGCGATGAGAAGACCATGGATAATTGTGATGACGAGTGTCTTGGAGCACTGTAATGACAAGGGGCATGTAACATTGTGATGACAAGTGTAATGGAGCATTCTGATCACCATCTTGTGGAGTATTGTGATGACAATGGCATGGAGCACTGTGATGAAAAGGGCATGGAGCATTGTGATGAAAACGGCATGGAGCCTTTTCATGACAGGTTTCAATGAGCATTCTGACGACAAGTGTCAGGGAGCATTGTGATGACAAGTTTATTGAGCATTGTGATGCCAAAGGTCATGAAGCATTGTGGTGACAATGGCATGGAGCATTGTGATGAAAAGTGCTATGGAGCATTGTGATCACAAGTGTTGGTAGCATTGTGATGACAGAGGTCATGGAGCACAGTGATTTCAAGGACCATGGAGCATTGTGATGACAAGTGTATGGGGCAATGTGATCCCAAGTTTCATGGAGGATTGTGATGACAAGCGCATGGAGCATTGTGATGGCAAGTTCATGTAGGATTTCCTGACAAAGGCATGGAGCATGGTGATTACAGTGGTCATTGAGCATTGGGATAACAAGGGTATGGAGCATTGGGCTTAAAATATTCATGGAGTATTGTGATGACAGGTTTCATGGAGCATATTGATGAAAAGGGAAAGGAGCATTGTGATGACAAGATCCTGGAGCATTATGATGAGTAGACCAGGAGCCTGGTGATGACAAGTCTCATGGAGCATTCTGATGAAAAGGGGCATGGAGCATTGTGATTACAGGGCTCTTGGAGCATTGTGATGACAAAGGCATGGAGCATTGTGATGAGAAGTCCATGGAGCATTCTGATGACATGTGTCATGGAGTTTTGTGATGACAGGGGCATGGAGCATTGTGATTACAGGGTTCTTGGAGCCTTGTGATGAAAAAGGCATGGATCATTGTGATGAAAAAGGCATGGAGCCATGTCATGACTGGGTTCAAGGAGCATAGTGATGACAAGGGTTCAGGAGCGTTGTGATGACAACTGTATTGAGCATTGGATGACAAAGGTCAGGAGCATTGTGATGATAAAACCATGGATAATTGTGATGACGAGCGTCATAGGGCATTGTGATGACAAGTGTTATGGAACACTGTGATCACAAGGGTTTGGAGCATTGTGATGACAGAGGTCATGGAGCCTTTTGATTTCAAGAAGCGTGGAGCATTGTGATGACAAGGGCATGAAGCAATGGGATCCCAAGTTTTATGGAGGATTGGGATGACAATGGTAAGGGAAGATTGTGAAGACAAGCGCATGGAGCATTGTGATTACAAAGTCATGTAGCATTTTGCTGACAAAGGCATGGAGCATTGTGGGGAAAATATTCATGGAGTAATGTGATAACAGGTGTCATGGGGCATTGTGGTGATAAGGGAATGGAGCACTGTGATGACAAGGTTCTGGAGCATTGTTATGAGAAGACCATTGAGCCTTGTGATGACAAATCTCATGGAGCATTCTGATGATAATGGACATGGAACACTGTGATTACAAGGTTCTTGGAGTATTGTGATGACAAGGGCATGGAACATTGTGATGAGAAGGCCATGGAGCTTTCTGATGACATGCATCATGGACTTTGTGATGACAAGGGCATGGAGCATTGTGATGAAAAAGACATGGAGCCTTGTCATGACAGGCTTCAAGGAGCATACTGATGTCAAGTGTCAGGGAGCATTGTGATGACAAGTGTATTGAGCATTGTGATGACAAGGGTCATGGAGCATTGTGATGAGAAGACCATGGATAATTGTGATGACGAGCGTCATTGGGCGTTGTGATGACAAGTGTTATGGAACATTGTGATCACAAGCGTTTGGAGCATTCTGATGAGAGAGGTCATGGAGCATTTTGATTTCATTGTGATGACAATAGCAAGAAGCATTATGATGATGTTCATGGTGCATTGTGATGAAAGGGTCCATGGAGTATTGAGATGAAAAGGGGCATGGAGCATTGTGATGACAGGGGTCTTGGAGCATGGTGATGACATGGGCATGGAGCATTGTGATGAGAAGGCCATGGAGGATTCTGATGACATGCGTCAGGGAGCTTTGTGATGACAAGGGCATGGAGCATTGTGATGACAAGGGAATGGAGCATTGTGATGACAAGGGCCATTGAGAATTTTGATGACAAGGTCGTGAAGCACTGTGATGACAAGTGCATGGAGCTTGCTATGACAAGGTCATGGAGCATTGTGATAACAAGTGAATGGAGAATTGTGCTGACATGTGCATGTAACATGATGTGAAGTGTCATGGACCATTGTGATGACAAGGACGTTGAGAATTGTTATGACAATGGACATGGAGCATTGGGATGATCAGGGCATGGAGCTTTGTGATGGCAAGACCGTGGAGCATTGTGATGCGAAGACCCTGGATAATTGTGATGACGAGTGTCTTGGAGTACTGTAATGACAAGGGGCATGGAGCATTGTGAGGACAGGGGTCATTTAGCATTGTGATGACAAGTGTCATGGAGCATTCTGATGACCATCTTGTGGAGTATTGTGATGACAATGGCATGGAGCATTGTGATGGAAAGGGCATGGAGCATTGTGAAGAGAAGTCCACAGATAATGGTGAAGAGGAGCGTCATGGGGCGTTGTGATGACAAGTGTCATGGAACATTGTGATCACAAGGGTTTGAAGCATTGGGATGCCAGAGGTCATGGTGCATTTTGATTTCATTGTGATGACAATAGCATGAAGCATTATGATGATAGGGATGGTGCACTGTGATGCCAGGGGTCATGGAGGATTGTGATGACGGGGGTCTAGGAGCATCGTGATGACAAGAGCATGGAGCATTGTGCTGAGAGGACCAAGGAGCATTCTGATGACATGTGTCATGGAGCTTTGTGATGACAAGGGCATGGGGCATTGTAATTGCAGGCGTCTTGGAGCATTGAGATGACAAGTGTCACGGAGCCTTGTGATGACAAGGCCTTGGAAGTTTGTGATGACCGAGGTCATGGATCATTGTTATGACAGGGGTAATGGAGCATTGTGATAACAAGGGCATAGAGCATTGGTCTGAGAAATTTCATGGATTATTGTGATGAGAGTGTGCATGCAGCATTGTGATGACAAGGGCATGGAACATTGTGATACATGGGTCATGGAGGAATGTAATGACAAGGGCATGGAGCATTGTGATGAGAAGGGCATGGAACATTGTGATGACAAGCGTCATGGAGCTTTGTGATGACAGGGGCATGGAGCAATGTGATGAGAGGGTTCATGGAGCAGTGTGATGACAGTGGCATGGAGCACTGTGGTGCCAAGGATCATGGAGATTTGTGATGACAAAGGTCATGAAGCATATTGAGGTCAAGGGCATGGTACATTGTGATGAGAAGGGCAGGGAGCATTATGATGACAAAGTCATGTAGCATTTTGATGACAAAGGCATGGAGCATCGTGATGACAAGTGTCATGGAGCACTGTGATGACAGGCGTCACGGTTCATTGTGATTACAGGTTTCATGGAGCATTGGGATGACAATGGTCATGGAGAATTTTGATGAGAAGCGTCCCGGATCATTGTTTTGTCAGGGGTCATGGAGGGTTGAGATGACAGTACTCATGCAGCATTGTGAGGACAGGGGTCATGGAGCATTGTGAAGATAAGGGGCATGGAGCTTTGTGATTACAGGGGTCTTGGAGCATTGTGAAGACAAGGGCATGGATCATTGTGATGAGAATGTCATGGAGTATTGTGAAGGCAGGTGTCAAGGAGCATTGTGATGACGTATGTCAGGGTCCATTGTGATGACAATGGCATGGAGCATTGTGATGACAAGGACATGGAGCATTGTGATGCCAAGGGCCATTGAGAATTTTGAAGACAATGTCGTGAAGCACTGTGATGACAAGCGCATGGAGCTTGCTATGAAAAGGGTCATTGAGCATTGCGATGACAAGTGCATGGAGAATTGTGATGACACGATCATGTAACATTATGATGAGAAGTGTCATGGAACATAGTGATGACAGGGACGAGGAGAATTGTGATGACAATGCACATGGAGCATTGGGATGACCAGGACATGGAGCATTGTGCTGGCAAGACCGTGGAGCACTGCGATGAGAAGACCATGGCTATTTGTGATGACGAGTGTCTTGGAGCACTGTAATGACAAGGGGCATGTAACATTGTGATGACAAGTGTAATGGAGCATTCTGATCACCATCTTGTGGAGTATTGTGATGACAATGGCATGGAGCATTGTGATGAAAAGGGCATGGAGCATTGTGATGAAAACGGCATGGAGCCTTTTCATGACAGGTTTCAATGAGCATTCTGACGACAACTGTCAGGGAGCATTGTGATGACAAGTTTATTGAGCATTGTGATGCCAAAAGTCATGAAGCATTGTGGTGACAATGGCATGGAGCATTGTGATGAAAAGTGCTATGGAGCATTGTGATCACAAGTGTTGGTAGCATTGTGATGACAGAGGTCATGGAGCACAGTGATTTCAAGGACCATGGAGCATTGTGATGACAAGTGTATGGGGCAATGTGATCCCAAGTTTCATGGAGGATTGTGATGACAAGCGCATGGAGCATTGTGATGGCAAGTTCATGTAGGATTTCCTGACAAAGGCATGGAGCATGGTGATTACAGTGGTCATTGAGCATTGGGATAACAAGGGTATGGAGCATTGGGCTTAAAATATTCATGGAGTATTGTGATGACAGGTTTCATGGAGCATATTGATGAAAAGGGAAAGGAGCATTGTGATGACAAGATCCTGGAGCATTATGATGAGTAGACCAGGAGCCTGGTGATGACAAGTCTCATGGAGCATTCTGATGAAAAGGGGCATGGAGCATTGTGATTACAGGGCTCTTGGAGCATTGTGATGACAAAGGCATGGAGCATTGTGATGAGAAGTCCATGGAGCATTCTGATGACATGTGTCATGGAGTTTTGTGATGACAGGGGCATGGAGCATTGTGATTACAGGGTTCTTGGAGCCTTGTGATGAAAAGGGCATGGATCATTGTGATGAAAAAGGCATGGAGCCATGTCATGACTGGGTTCAAGGAGCATAGTGATGACAAGGGTTCAGGAGCGTTGTGATGACAACTGTATTGAGCATTGGATGACAAAGGTCAGGAGCATTGTGATGATAAAACCATGGATAATTGTGATGACGAGCGTCATTGGGCATTGTGATGACAAGTGTTATGGAACACTGTGATCACAAGGGTTTGGAGCATTGTGATGACATAGGTCATGGAGCCTTTTGATTTCAATTAGCGTGGAGCATTGTGATGACAAGGGCATGAAGCAATGGGATCCCAAGTTTTATGGAGGATTGGGATGACAATGGTAAGGGAAGATTGTGAAGACAAGCGCATGGAGCATTGTGATGACAAAGTCATGTAGCATTTTGCTGACAAAGGCATGGAGCATTGTGGGGAAAATATTCATGGAGTAATGTGATGACAGGTGTCATGGGGCATTGTGGTGATAAGGGAATGGAGCACTGTGATGACAAGGTTCTGGAGCATTGTTATGAGAAGACCATTGAGCCTTGTGATGACAAATCTCATGGAGCATTCTGATGATAATGGACATGGAACACTGTGATTACAAGGTTCTTGGAGTATTGTGATGACAAGGGCATGGAACATTGTGATGAGAAGGCCATGGAGCTTTCTGATGACATGCATCATGGACTTTGTGATGACAAGGGCATGGAGCATTGTGATGAAAAAGACATGGAGCCTTGTCATGACAGGCTTCAAGGAGCATACTGATGTCAAGTGTCAGGGAGCATTGTGATGACAAGTGTATTGAGCATTGTGATGACAAAGGTCATGGAGCATTGTGATGAGAAGACCATGGATAATTGTGATGACGAGCGTCATTGGGCGTTGTGATGACAAGTGTTATGGAACATTGTGATCACAAGCGTTTGGAGCATTCTGATGAGAGAGGTCATGGAGCATTTTGATTTCATTGTGATGACAATAGCAAGAAGCATTATGATGATGTTCATGGTGCATTGTGATGAAAGGGTCCATGGAGTATTGAGATGAAAAGGGGCATGGAGCATTGTGATGACAGGGGTCTTGGAGCATGGTGATGACATGGGCATGGAGCATTGTGATGAGAAGGCCATGGAGGATTCTGATGACATGCGTCAGGGAGCTTTGTGATGACAAGGGCATGGAGCATTGTGATGACAAGGGAATGGAGCATTGTGATGACAAGGGCCATTGAGAATTTTGATGACAAGGTCGTGAAGCACTGTGATGACAAGTGCATGGAGCTTGCTATGACAAGGTCATGGAGCATTGTGATAACAAGTGAATGGAGAATTGTGCTGACATGTGCATGTAACATGATGTGAAGTGTCATGGACCATTGTGATGACAAGGACGTTGAGAATTGTTATGACAATGGACATGGAGCATTGGGATGATCAGGGCATGGAGCTTTGTGATGGCAAGACCGTGGAGCATTGTGATGCGAAGACCCTGGATAATTGTGATGACGAGTGTCTTGGAGTACTGTAATGACAAGGGGCATGGAGCATTGTGAGGACAGGGGTCATTTAGCATTGTGATGACAAGTGTCATGGAGCATTCTGATGACCATCTTGTGGAGTATTGTGATGACAATGGCATGGAGCATTGTGATGGAAAGGGCATGGAGCATTGTGAAGAGAAGTCCACAGATAATGGTGAAGAGGAGCGTCATGGGGCGTTGTGATGACAAGTGTCATGGAACATTGTGATCACAAGGGTTTGAAGCATTGGGATGCCAGAGGTCATGGTGCATTTTGATTTCATTGTGATGACAATAGCATGAAGCATTATGATGATAGGGATGGTGCACTGTGATGCCAGGGGTCATGGAGGATTGTGATGACGGGGGTCTAGGAGCATCGTGATGACAAGAGCATGGAGCATTGTGCTGAGAGGACCAAGGAGCATTCTGATGACATGTGTCATGGAGCTTTGTGATGACAAGGGCATGGGGCATTGTAATTGCAGGCGTCTTGGAACATTGAGATGACAAGTGTCACGGAGCCTTGTGATGACAAGGCCTTGGAAGTTTGTGATGACCGAGGTCATGGATCATTGTTATGACAGGGGTAATGGAGCATTGTGATAACAAGGGCATAGAGCATTGGTCTGAGAAGTTTCATGGATTATTGTGATGAGAGTGTGCATGCAGCATTGTGATGACAAGGGCATGGAACATTGTGATACATGGGTCATGGAGGAATGTAATGACAAGGGCATGGAGCATTGTGATGAGAAGGGCATGGAACATTGTGATGACAAGCGTCATGGAGCTTTGTGATGACAGGGGCATGGAGCAATGTGATGAGAGGGTTCATGGAGCAGTGTGATGACAGTGGCATGGAGCACTGTGGTGCCAAGGATCATGGAGATTTGTGATGACAAAGGTCATGAAGCATATTGAGGTCAAGGGCATGGTACATTGTGATGAGAAGGGCAGGGAGCATTATGATGACAAAGTCATGTAGCATTTTGATGACAAAGGCATGGAGCATCGTGATGACAAGTGTCATGGAGCACTGTGATGACAGGCGTCACGGTTCATTGTGATTACAGGTTTCATGGAGCATTGGGATGACAATGGTCATGGAGAATTTTGATGAGAAGCGTCCCGGATCATTGTTTTGTCAGGGGTCATGGAGGGTTGAGATGACAGTACTCATGCAGCATTGTGAGGACAGGGGTCATGGAGCATTGTGAAGATAAGGGGCATGGAGCTTTGTGATTACAGGGGTCTTGGAGCATTGTGAAGACAAGGGCATGGATCATTGTGATGAGAATGTCATGGAGTATTGTGAAGGCAGGTGTCAAGGAGCATTGTGATGACGTATGTCAGGGTCCATTGTGATGACAATGGCATGGAGCATTGTGATGACAAGGACATGGAGCATTGTGATGCCAAGGGCCATTGAGAATTTTGAAGACAATGTCGTGAAGCACTGTGATGACAAGCGCATGGAGCTTGCTATGAAAAGGGTCATTGAGCATTGCAATGACAAGTGCATGGAGAATTGTGATGACACGATCATGTAACATTATGATGAGAAGTGTCATGGAACATAGTGATGACAGGGACGAGGAGAATTGTGATGACAATGCACATGGAGCATTGGGATGACCAGGACATGGAGCATTGTGCTGGCAAGACCGTGGAGCACTGCGATGAGAAGACCATGGATAATTGTGATGACGAGTGTCTTGGAGCACTGTAATGACAAGGGGCATGTAACATTGTGATGACAAGTGTAATGGAGCATTCTGATCACCATCTTGTGGAGTATTGTGATGACAATGGCATGGAGCATTGTGATGAAAAGGGCATGGAGCATTGTGATGAAAACGGCATGGAGCCTTTTCATGACAGGTTTCAATGAGCATTCTGACGACAACTGTCAGGGAGCATTGTGATGACAAGTTTATTGAGCATTGTGATGCCAAAGGTCATGAAGCATTGTGGTGACAATGGCATGGAGCATTGTGATGAAAAGTACTATGGAGCATTGTGATCACAAGTGTTGGTAGCATTGTGATGACAGAGGTCATGGAGCACAGTGATTTCAAGGACCATGGAGCATTGTGATGACAAGTGTATGGGGCAATGTGATCCCAAGTTTCATGGAGGATTGTGATGACAAGCGCATGGAGCATTGTGATGGCAAGTTCATGTAGGATTTCCTGACAAAGGCATGGAGCATGGTGATTACAGTGGTCATTGAGCATTGGGATAACAAGGGTATGGAGCATTGGGCTTAAAATATTCATGGAGTATTGTGATGACAGGTTTCATGGAGCATATTGATGAAAAGGGAAAGGAGCATTGTGATGACAAGATCCTGGAGCATTATGATGAGTAGACCAGGAGCCTGGTGATGACAAGTCTCATGGAGCATTCTGATGAAAAGGGGCATGGAGCATTGTGATTACAGGGCTCTTGGAGCATTGTGATGACAAAGGCATGGAGCATTGTGATGAGAAGTCCATGGAGCATTCTGATGACATGTGTCATGGAGTTTTGTGATGACAGGGGCATGGAGCATTGTGATTACAGGGTTCTTGGAGCCTTGTGATGAAAAGGGCATGGATCATTGTGATGAAAAAGGCATGGAGCCATGTCATGACTGGGTTCAAGGAGCATAGTGATGACAAGGGTTCAGGAGCGTTGTGATGACAACTGTATTGAGCATTGGATGACAAAGGTCAGGAGCATTGTGATGATAAAACCATGGATAATTGTGATGACGAGCGTCATTGGGCATTGTGATGACAAGTGTTATGGAACACTGTGATCACAAGGGTTTGGAGCATTGTGATGACATAGGTCATGGAGCCTTTTGATTTCAATTAGCGTGGAGCATTGTGATGACAAGGGCATGAAGCAATGGGATCCCAAGTTTTATGGAGGATTGGGATGACAATGGTAAGGGAAGATTGTGAAGACAAGCGCATGGAGCATTGTGATGACAAAGTCATGTAGCATTTTGCTGACAAAGGCATGGAGCATTGTGGGGAAAATATTCATGGAGTAATGTGATGACAGGTGTCATGGGGCATTGTGGTGATAAGGGAATGTAGCACTGTGATGACAAGGTTCTGGAGCATTGTTATGAGAAGACCATTGAGCCTTGTGATGACAAATCTCATGGAGCATTCTGATGATAATGGACATGGAACACTGTGATTACAAGGTTCTTGGAGTATTGTGATGACAAGGGCATGGAACATTGTGATGAGAAGGCCATGGAGCTTTCTGATGACATGCATCATGGACTTTGTGATGACAAGGGCATGGAGCATTGTGATGAAAAAGACATGGAGCCTTGTCATGACAGGCTTCAAGGAGCATACTGATGTCAAGTGTCAGGGAGCATTGTGATGACAAGTGTATTAAGCATTGTGATGACAAAGGTCATGGAGCATTGTGATGAGAAGAGCATGGATAATTGTGATGACGAGCGTCATAGGGCGTTGTGATGACAAGTGTTATGGAACATTGTGATCACAAGCGTTTGGAGCATTCTGATGAGAGAGGTCATGGAGCATTTTGATTTCATTGAGATGACAATAGCATGAAGCATTATGATGATGGGGATGGTGCACTGTGATGCCAGGGGTCATGGAGGATTGTGATGACGGGGGTCTAGGAGCATCGTGATGACAAGAGCATGGAGCATTGTGCTGAGAGGGCCAAGGAGCATTCTGACGACATGTGTCATGGAGCTTTGTGATGACAAGGGCATGGGGCATTGTAATTGCAGGCGTCTTGGAGCATTGAGATGAAAAGTGTCACGGAACCTTGTGATGACAAGGCCTTGGAAGTTTGTGATGACCGAGGTCATGGATCATTGTTATGACAGGGGTAACGGAGCATTGTGATAACAAGGGCATAGAGCATTGGTCTGAGAAGTTTCATGGATTATTGTGATGAGAGTGTGCATGCAGCATTGTGATGACAAGGGCATGGAACATTGTGATACATGGGTCATGGAGGAATGTAATGACAAGGGCATGGAGCATTGTGATGAGAAGGGCATGGAACATTGTGATGACAAGCGTCATGGAGCTTTGTGATGACAGGGGCATGGAGCAATGTGATGAGAGGGTTCATGGAGCAGTGTGATGACAGTGGCATGGAGCACTGTGGTGCCAAGGATCATGGAGATTTGTGATGACAAAGGTCATGAAGCATATTGAGGTCAAGGGCATGGTACATTGTGATGAGAAGGGCAGGGAGCATTATGATGACAAAATCATGTAGCATTTTGATGACAAAGGCATGGAGCATCGTGATGACAAGTGTCATGGAGCACTGTGATGACAGGCGTCACGGTTCATTGTGATTACAGGTTTCATGGAGCATTGGGATGACAAAGGTCATGGAGAATTTTGATGAGAAGCGTCCCGGATCATTGTTTTGTCAGGGGTCATGGAGGGTTGAGATGACAGTACTCATGCAGCATTGTGAGGACAGGGTCATGGAGCATTGTGAAGATAAGGGGCATGGAGCTTTGTGATTACAGGGGTCTTGGAGCATTGTGAAGACAAGGGCATGGATCATTGTGATGAGAATGTCATGGAGTATTGTGAAGGCAGGTGTCAAGGAGCATTGTGATGACGTATGTCAGGGTCCATTGTGATGACAATGGCATGGAGCATTGTGATGACAAGGACATGGAGCATTGTGATGCCAAGGGCCATTGAGAATTTTGAAGACAATGTCGTGAAGCACTGTGATGACAAGCGCATGGAGCTTGCTATGAAAAGGGTCATTGAGCATTGCGATGACAAGTGCATGGAGAATTGTGATGACACGATCATGTAACATTATGATGAGAAGTGTCATGGAACATAGTGATGACAGGGACGAGGAGAATTGTGATGACAATGCACATGGAGCATTGGGATGACCAGGACATGGAGCATTGTGCTGGCAAGACCGTGGAGCACTGCGATGAGAAGACCATGGATAATTGTGATGACGAGTGTCTTGGAGCACTGTAATGACAAGGGGCATGTAACATTGTGATGACAAGTGTAATGGAGCATTCTGATCACCATCTTGTGGAGTATTGTGATGACAATGGCATGGAGCATTGTGATGAAAAGGGCATGGAGCATTGTGATGAAAACGACATGGAGCCTTTTCATGACAGGTTTCAATGAGCATTCTGACGACAAGTGTCAGGGAGCATTGTGATGACAAGTTTATTGAGCATTGTGATGACAAAGGTCATGAAGCATTGTGGTGACAATGGCATGGAGCATTGTGATGCAAAGTGCTATGGAGCATTGTGATCACAAGTGTTGGTAGCATTGTGATGACAGAGGTCATGGAGCACAGTGATTTCAAGGACCATGGAGCATTGTGATGACAAGTGTATGGGGCAATGTGATCCCAGGTTTCATGGAGGATTGTGATGACAAGCGCATGGAGCATTGTGATGGCAAGTTCATGTAGGATTTCCTGACAAAGGCATGGAGCATGGTGATTACAGTGGTCATTGAGCATTGGGATAACAAGGGTATGGAGCATTGGGCTTAAAATATTCATGGAGTATTGTGATGACAGGTTTCATGGAGCATATTGATGAAAAGGGAAAGGAGCATTGTGATGACAAGATCCTGGAGCATTATGATGAGTAGACCAGGAGCCTGGTGATGACAAGTCTCATGGAGCATTCTGATGAAAAGGGGCATGGAGCATTGTGATTACAGGGCTCTTGGAGCATTGTGATGACAAAGGCATGGAGCATTGTGATGAGAAGTCCATGGAGCATTCTGATGACATGTGTCATGGAGTTTTGTGATGACAGGGGCATGGAGCATTGTGATTACAGGGTTCTTGGAGCCTTGTGATGAAAAGGGCATGGATCATTGTGATGAAAAAGGCATGGAGCCATGTCATGACTGGGTTCAAGGAGCATAGTGATGACAAGGGTTCAGGAGCGTTGTGATGACAACTGTATTGAGCATTGGATGACAAAGGTCAGGAGCATTGTGATGATAAAACCATGGATAATTGTGATGACGAGCGTCATTGGGCATTGTGATGACAAGTGTTATGGAACACTGTGATCACAAGGGTTTGGAGCATTGTGATGACATAGGTCATGGAGCCTTTTGATTTCAATTAGCGTGGAGCATTGTGATGACAAGGGCATGAAGCAATGGGATCCCAAGTTTTATGGAGGATTGGGATGACAATGGTAAGGGAAGATTGTGAAGACAAGCGCATGGAGCATTGTGATGACAAAGTCATGTAGCATTTTGCTGACAAAGGCATGGAGCATTGTGGGGAAAATATTCATGGAGTAATGTGATGACAGGTGTCATGGGGCATTGTGGTGATAAGGGAATGGAGCACTGTGATGACAAGGTTCTGGAGCATTGTTATGAGAAGACCATTGAGCCTTGTGATGACAAATCTCATGGAGCATTCTGATGATAATGGACATGGAACACTGTGATTACAAGGTTCTTGGAGTATTGTGATGACAAGGGCATGGAACATTGTGATGAGAAGGCCATGGAGCTTTCTGATGACATGCATCATGGACTTTGTGATGACAAGGGCATGGAGCATTGTGATGAAAAAGACATGGAGCCTTGTCATGACAGGCTTCAAGGAGCATACTGATGTCAAGTGTCAGGGAGCATTGTGATGACAAGTGTATTAAGCATTGTGATGACAAAGGTCATGGAGCATTGTGATGAGAAGAGCATGGATAATTGTGATGACGAGCGTCATAGGGCGTTGTGATGACAAGTGTTATGGAACATTGTGATCACAAGCGTTTGGAGCATTCTGATGAGAGAGGTCATGGAGCATTTTGATTTCATTGTGATGACAATAGCATGAAGCATTATGATGATGGGGATGGTGCACTGTGATGCCAGGGGTCATGGAGGATTGTGATGACGGGGGTCTAGGAGCATCGTGATGACAAGAGCATGGAGCATTGTGCTGAGAGGGCCAAGGAGCATTCTGACGACATGTGTCATGGAGCTTTGTGATGACAAGGGCATGGGGCATTGTAATTGCAGGCGTCTTGGAGCATTGAGATGACAAGTGTCACGGAGCCTTGTGATGACAAGGCCTTGGAAGTTTGTGATGACCGAGGTCATGGATCATTGTTATGACAGGGGTAACGGAGCATTGTGATAACAAGGGCATAGAGCATTGGTCTGAGAAGTTTCATGGATTATTGTGATGAGAGTGTGCATGCAGCATTGTGATGACAAGGGCATGGAACATTGTGATACATGGGTCATGGAGGAATGTAATGACAAGGGCATGGAGCATTGTGATGAGAAGGGCATGGAACATTGTGATGACAAGCGTCATGGAGCTTTGTGATGACAGGGGCATGGAGCAATGTGATGAGAGGGTTCATGGAGCAGTGTGATGACAGTGGCATGGAGCACTGTGGTGCCAAGGATCATGGAGATTTGTGATGACAAAGGTCATGAAGCATATTGAGGTCAAGGGCATGGTACATTGTGATGAGAAGGGCAGGGAGCATTATGATGACAAAATCATGTAGCATTTTGATGGCAAAGGCATGGAGCATCGTGATGACAAGTGTCATGGAGCACTGTGATGACAGGCGTCACGGTTCATTGTGATTACAGGTTTCATGGAGCATTGGGATGACAATGGTCATGGAGAATTTTGATGAGAAGCGTCCCGGATCATTGTTTTGTCAGGGGTCATGGAGGGTTGAGATGACAGTACTCATGCAGCATTGTGAGGACAGGGGTCATGGAGCATTGTGAAGATAAGGGGCATGGAGCTTTGTGATTACAGGGGTCTTGGAGCATTGTGAAGACAAGGGCATGGATCATTGTGATGAGAATGTCATGGAGTATTGTGAAGGCAGGTGTCAAGGAGCATTGTGATGACGTATGTCAGGGTCCATTGTGATGACAATGGCATGGAGCATTGTGATGACAAGGACATGGAGCATTGTGATGACAAGGGCCATTGAGAATTTTGAAGACAATGTCGTGAAGCACTGTGATGACAAGCGCATGGAGCTTGCTATGAAAAGTGTCATTGAGCATTGCGATGACAAGTGCATGGAGAATTGTGATGACACGATCATGTAACATTATGATGAGAAGTGTCATGGAACATAGTGATGACAGGGACGAGGAGAATTGTGATGACAATGCACATGGAGCATTGGGATGACCAGGACATGGAGCATTGTGCTGGCAAGACTGTGGAGCATTGCGATGAGAAGACCATGGATAATTGTGATGACGAGTGTCTTGGAGCACTGTAATGACAAGGGGCATGTAGCATTGTGATGACAAGTGTAATGGAGCATTCTGATCACCATCTTGTGGAGTATTGTGATGACAATGGCATGGAGCATTGTGATGAAAAGGGCATGGAGCATTGTGATGAAAACGGCATGGAGCCTTTTCATGACAGGTTTCAATGAGCATTCTGACGACAAGTGTCAGGGAGCATTGTGATGACAAGTTTATTGAGCATTGTGATGCCAAAGGTCATGAAGCATTGTGGTGACAATGGCATGGAGCATTGTGATGCAAAGTGCTATGGAGCATTGTGATCACAAGTGTTGGTAGCATTGTGATGACAGAGGTCATGGAGCACAGTGATTTCAAGGACCATGGAGCATTGTGATGACAAGTGTATGGGGCAATGTGATCCCAAGTTTCATGGAGGATTGTGATGACAAGCGCATGGAGCATTGTGATGGCAAGTTCATGTAGGATTTTCCTGACAAAGGCATGGAGCATGGTGATTACAGTGGTCATTGAGCATTGGGATAACAAGGGTATGGAGCATTGGGCTTAAAATATTCATGGAGTATTATGATGACAGGTTTCATGGAGCATATTGATGAAAAGGGAAAGGAGCATTGTGATGACAAGATCCTGGAGCATTATGATGAGTAGACCAGGAGCCTGGTGATGACAAGTCTCATGGAGCATTCTGATGAAAAGGGGCATGGAGCATTGTGATTACAGGGCTCTTGGAGCATTGTGATGACAAAGGCATGGAGCATTGTGATGAGAAGTCCATGGAGCATTCTGATGACATGTGTCATGGAGTTTTGTGATGACAGGGGCATGGAGCATTGTGATTACAGGGTTCTTGGAGCCTTGTGATGAAAAGGGCATGGATCATTGTGATGAAAAAGGCATGGAGCCATGTCATGACTGGGTTCAAGGAGCATAGTGATGACAAGGGTTCAGGAGCGTTGTGATGACAACTGTATTGAGCATTGGATGACAAAGGTCAGGAGCATTGTGATGATAAAACCATGGATAATTGTGATGACGAGCGTCATAGGGCATTGTGATGACAAGTGTTATGGAACACTGTGATCACAAGGGTTTGGAGCATTGTGATGACAGAGGTCATGGAGCCTTTTGATTTCAAGAAGCGTGGAGCATTGTGATGACAAGGGCATGAAGCAATGGGATCCCAAGTTTTATGGAGGATTGGGATGACAATGGTAAGGGAAGATTGTGAAGACAAGCGCATGGAGCATTGTGATGACAAAGTCATGTAGCATTTTGCTGACAAAGGCATGGAGCATTGTGGGGAAAATATTCATGGAGTAATGTGATGACAGGTGTCATGGGGCATTGTGGTGATAAGGGAATGGAGCACTGTGATGACAAGGTTCTGGAGCATTGTTATGAGAAGACCATTGAGCCTTGTGATGACAAATCTCATGGAGCATTCTGATGATAATGGACATGGAACACTGTGATTACAAGGTTCTTGGAGTATTGTGATGACAAGGGCATGGAGCATTGTGATGAGAAGGCCATGGAGCTTTCTGATGACATGCATCATGGACTTTGTGATGACAAGGGCATGGAGCATTGTGATGAAAAAGACATGGAGCCTTGTCATGACAGGCTTCAAGGAGCATACTGATGTCAAGTGTCAGGGAGCATTGTGATGACAAGTGTATTGAGCATTGTGATGACAAAGGTCATGGAGCATTGTGATGAGAAGACCATGGATAATTGTGATGACGAGCGTCATTGGGCGTTGTGATGACAAGTGTTATGGAACATTGTGATCACAAGCGTTTGGAGCATTCTGATGAGAGAGGTCATGGAGCATTTTGATTTCATTGTGATGACAATAGCAAGAAGCATTATGATGATGTTCATGGTGCATTGTGATGAAAGGGTCCATGGAGTATTGAGATGAAAAGGGGCATGGAGCATTGTGATTACAGGGGTCTTGGAGCATGGTGATGACATGGGCATGGAGCATTGTGATGAGAAGGCCATGGAGGATTCTGCTGACATGCGTCCTGGAGCTTTGTGATGACAAGGGCATGGAGAATTGTGATGACATGGGAATGGGGCATTGTGATAACAAGGGCCATTGAGAATTTTGATGACAAGGTCGTGAAGCACTGTGATGACAAGTGCATGGAGCATGCTATGACAAGGGTCATGGAGCATTGCGATGACAAGTGAATGGAGAATTGTGCTGACATATGCATGTAACATTATGATGTGAAGTGTCCTGGACCATTGTGATGACAAGGACGTTGAGAATTGTTATGACAATGGACATGGAGCATTGGGATGATCAGGGCATGGAGCTTTGTGATGGCAAGACCGTGGAGCATTGTGATGCGAAGACCTTGGATAATTGTGATGACGAGTGTCTTGGATTACTGTAATGACAAGGGGCATGGAGCATTGTGAGGACAGGGGTCATTTAGCATTGTGATGACAAGTGTCATGGAGCATTCTGATGACCATCTTGTGGAGTATTGTGATGACAATGGCATGGAGCATTGTGATGGAAAGGGCATGGAGCATTGTGAAGAGAAGTCCACAGATAATGGTGAAGAGGAGCGTCATGGGGCGGTGTGATGACAAGTGTCATGGAACATTGTGATCACAAGTGTTTGAAGCATTGTGATGCCAGAGGTCATGGTGCATTTTGATTTCATTGTGATGAAAATAGCATGAAGCATTATGATGATGGGGATGGTGCACTGTGATGCCAGGGGTCATGGAGGATTGTGATGACGGGGGTCTAGGAGCATCGTGATGACAAGAGCATGGAGCATTGTGCTGAGAGGGCCAAGGAGCATTCTGACGACATGTGTCATGGAGCTTTGTGATGACAAGGGCATGGGGCATTGTAATTGCAGGCGTCTTGGAGCATTGAGATGACAAGTGTCACGGAGCCTTGTGATGACAAGGCCTTGGAAGTTTGTGATGACCGAGGTCATGGATCATTGTTATGACAGGGGTAACGGAGCATTGTGATAACAAGGGCATAGAGCATTGGTCTGAGAAGTTTCATGGATTATTGTGATGAGAGTGTGCATGCAGCATTGTGATGACAAGGGCATGGAACATTGTGATACATGGGTCATGGAGGAATGTAATGACAAGGGCATGGAGCATTGTGATGAGAAGGGCATGGAACATTGTGATGACAAGCGTCATGGAGCTTTGTGATGACAGGGGCATGGAGCAATGTGATGAGAGGGTTCATGGAGCAGTGTGATGACAGTGGCATGGAGCACTGTGATGACAGGCGTCATGGTTCATTGAGATTACAGGTTTCATGGAGCATTGGGATGACAAAGGTCATGGAGAATTTTGATGAGAAGCGTCCCGGATCATTGTTTTGTCAGGGGTCATGGAGGGTTGAGATGACAGTACTCATGCAGCATTGTGAGGACAGGGGTCATGGAGCATTGCGAAGATAAGGGGCATGGGGCTTTGTGATTACAGGAGTCTTGGAGCATTGTGAAGACAAGGGCATGGATCATTGTGATGAGAATGTCATGGTGTATTGTGAAGGCAGGTGTCAAGGAGCATTGTGATGACGTATGTCAGGGTCCATTGTGATGACAATGGCATAGAGCATTGTGATGACAAGGACATGGAGCATTGTGATGCCAAGGGCCATTGAGAATTTTGAAGACAATGTCGTGAAGCACTGTGATGACAAGCGCATGGAGCTTGCTATGAAAAGGGTCATTGAGCATAGCAATGACAAGTGCATGGAGAATTGTGATGACACGATCATGTAACATTATGATGAGAAGTGTCATGGAACATAGTGATGACAGGGACGAGGAGAATTGTGATGACAATGCACATGGAGCATTGGGATGACCAGGACATGAAGCATTTTGCTGGCAAGACCGTGGAGCACTGCGATGAGAAGACCATGGATAATTGTGATGACGAGTGTCTTGGAGCACTGTAATGACAAGGGGCATGTAACATTGTGATGACAAGTGTAATGGAGCATTCTGATCACCATCTTGTGGAGTATTGTGATGACAATGGCATGGAGCACTGTGATGAAAAGGGCATGGAGCATTGTGATGAAAACGGCATGGAGCCTTTTCATGACAGGTTTCAATGAGCATTCTGACGACAAGTGTCAGGGAGCATTGTGATGACAAGTTTA
The DNA here is from genome assembly GCF_025265405.1 of Mesoplodon densirostris. Lineage (NCBI taxonomy): Eukaryota > Metazoa > Chordata > Mammalia > Artiodactyla > Ziphiidae > Mesoplodon > Mesoplodon densirostris. The sequence continues at coordinate 9,164,828 of NC_082682.1, forward strand.
TTGATCATTGTGATGCCAAAGGTCATGAAGCATTGTGGTGACAATGGCATGGAGCATTGTGATGAAAAGTGCTATGGAGCATTGTGATCACAAGTGTTGGTAGCATTGTGATGACAGAGGTCATGGAGCACAGTGATTTCAAGGACCATGGAGCATTGTGATGACAAGTGTATGGGGCAATGTGATCCCAAGTTTCATGGAGGATTGTGATGACAAGCGCATGGAGCATTGTGATGGCAAGTTCATGTAGGATTTCCTGACAAAGGCATGGAGCATGGTGATTACAGTGGTCATTGAGCATTGGGATAACAAGGGTATGGAGCATTGGGCTTAAAATATTCATGGAGTATTGTGATGACAGGTTTCATGGAGCATATTGATGAAAAGGGAAAGGAGCATTGTGATGACAAGATCCTGGAGCATTATGATGAGTAGACCAGGAGCCTGGTGATGACAAGTCTCATGGAGCATTCTGATGAAAAGGGGCATGGAGCATTGTGATTACAGGGCTCTTGGAGCATTGTGATGACAAAGGCATGGAGCATTGTGATGAGAAGTCCATGGAGCATTCTGATGACATGTGTCATGGAGTTTTGTGATGACAGGGGCATGGAGCATTGTGATTACAGGGTTCTTGGAGCCTTGTGATGAAAAGGGCATGGATCATTGTGATGAAAAAGGCATGGAGCCATGTCATGACTGGGTTCAAGGAGCATAGTGATGACAAGGGTTAAGGAGCGTTGTGATGACAACTGTATTGAGCATTGGATGACAAAGGTCAGGAGCATTGTGATGATAAAACCATGGATAATTGTGATGACGAGCGTCATAGGGCATTGTGATGACAAGTGTTATGGAACACTGTGATCACAAGGGTTTGGAGCATTGTGATGACAGAGGTCATGGAGCCTTTTGATTTCAAGAAGCGTGGAGCATTGTGATGACAAGGGCATGAAGCAATGGGATCCCAAGTTTTATGGAGGATTGGGATGACAATGGTAAGGGAAGATTGTGAAGACAAGCGCATGGAGCATTGTGATGACAAAGTCATGTAGCATTTTGCTGACAAAGGCATGGAGCATTGTGGGGAAAATATTCATGGAGTAATGTGATGACAGGTGTCATGGGGCATTGTGGTGATAAGGGAATGGAGCACTGTGATGACAAGGTTCTGGAGCATTGTTATGAGAAGACCATTGAGCCTTGTGATGACAAATCTCATGGAGCATTCTGATGATAATGGACATGGAACACTGTGATTACAAGGTTCTTGGAGTATTGTGATGACAAGGGCATGGAGCATTGTGATGAGAAGGCCTTGGAGCTTTCTGATGACATGCATCATGGACTTTGTGATGACAAGGGCATGGAGCATTGTGATGAAAAAGACATGGAGCCTTGTCATGACAGGCTTCAAGGAGCATACTGATGTCAAGTGTCAGGGAGCATTGTGATGACAAGTGTATTGAGCATTGTGATGACAAAGGTCATGGAGCATTGTGATGAGAAGACCATGGATAATTGTGATGACGAGCGTCATTGGGCGTTGTGATGACAAGTGTTATGGAACATTGTGATCACAAGCGTTTGGAGCATTCTGATGAGAGAGGTCATGGAGCATTTAGATTTCATTGTGATGACAATAGCATGAAGCATTATGATGATGGGGATGGTGCACTGTGATGCCAGGGGTCATGGAGGATTGTGATGACGGGGGTCTAGGAGCATCGTGATGACAAGAGCATGGAGCATTGTGCTGAGAGGGCCAAGGAGCATTCTGACGACATGTGTCATGGAGCTTTGTGATGACAAGGGCATGGGGCATTGTAATTGCAGGCGTCTTGGAGCATTGAGATGACAAGTGTCACGGAGCCTTGTGATGACAAGGCCTTGGAAGTTTGTGATGACCGAAGTCATGGAGCATTGTTATGACAGGAGTAATGGAGCATTGTGATAACAAGGGCATAGAGCATTGGTCTGAGAAGTTTCATGGATTATTGTGATGAGAGTGTGCATGCAGCATTGTGATGACAAGGGCATGGAACATTGTGATACATGGGTCATGGAGGAATGTAATGACAAGGGCATGGAGCATTGTGATGAGAAGGGCATGGAACATTGTGATGACAAGCGTCATGGAGCTTTGTGATGACAGGGGCATGGAGCAATGTGATGAGAGGGTTCATGGAGCAGTGTGATGACAGTGGCATGGAGCACTGTGGTGCCAAGGATCATGGAGATTTGTGATGACAAAGGTCATGAAGCATATTGAGGTCAAGGGCATGGTACATTGTGATGAGAAGGGCAGGGAGCATTATGATGACAAAGTCATGTAGCATTTTGATGACAAAGGCATGGAGCATCGTGATGACAAGTGTCATGGAGCACTGTGATGAAAGGCGTCACGGTTCATTGTGATTACAGGTTTCATGGAGCATTGGGATGACAATGGTCATGGAGAATTTTGATGAGAAGCGTCCCGGATCATTGTTTTGTCAGGGGTCATGGAGGGTTGAGATGACAGTACTCATGCAGCATTGTGAGGACAGGGGTCATGGAGCATTGTGAAGATAAGGGGCATGGAGCTTTGTGATTACAGGGGTCTTGGAGCATTGTGAAGACAAGGGCATGGATCATTGTGATGAGAATGTCATGGAGTATTGTGAAGGCAGGTGTCAAGGAGCATTGTGATGACGTATGTCAGGGTCCATTGTGATGACAATGGCATGGAGCATTGTGATGACAAGGACATGGAGCATTGTGATGCCAAGGGCCATTGAGAATTTTGAAGACAATGTCGTGAAGCACTGTGATGACAAGCGCATGGAGCTTGCTATGAAAAGGGTCATTGAGCATTGCGATGACAAGTGCATGGAGAATTGTGATGACACGATCATGTAACATTATGATGAGAAGTGTCATGGAACATAGTGATGACAGGGACGAGGAGAATTGTGATGACAATGCACATGGAGCATTGGGATGACCAGGACATGGAGCATTGTGCTGGCAAGACCGTGGAGCACTGCGATGAGAAGACCATGGATAATTGTGATGACGAGTGTCTTGGAGCACTGTAATGACAAGGGGCATGTAACATTGTGATGACAAGTGTAATGGAGCATTCTGATCACCATCTTGTGGAGTATTGTGATGACAATGGCATGGAGCATTGTGATGAAAAGGGCATGGAGCATTGTGATGAAAACGGCATGGAGCCTTTTCATGACAGGTTTCAATGAGCATTCTGACGACAAGTGTCAGGGAGCATTGTGATGACAAGTTTATTGAGCATTGTGATGACAAAGGTCATGAAGCATTGTGGTGACAATGGCATGGAGCATTGTGATGAAAAGTGCTATGGAGCATTGTGATCACAAGTGTTGGTAGCATTGTGATGACAGAGGTCATGGAGCACAGTGATTTCAAGGACCATGGAGCATTGTGATGACAAGTGTATGGGGCAATGTGATCCCAAGTTTCATGGAGGATTGTGATGACAAGCGCATGGAGCATTGTGATGGCAAGTTCATGTAGGATTTCCTGACAAAGGCATGGAGCATGGTGATTACAGTGGTCATTGAGCATTGGGATAACAAGGGTATGGAGCATTGGGCTTAAAATATTCATGGAGTATTGTGATGACAGGTTTCATGGAGCATATTGATGAAAAGGGAAAGGAGCATTGTGATGACAAGATCCTGGAGCATTATGATGAGTAGACCAGGAGCCTGGTGATGACAAGTCTCATGGAGCATTCTGATGAAAAGGGGCATGGAGCATTGTGATTACAGGGCTCTTGGAGCATTGTGATGACAAAGGCATGGAGCATTGTGATGAGAAGTCCATGGAGCATTCTGATGACATGTGTCATGGAGTTTTGTGATGACAGGGGCATGGAGCATTGTGATTACAGGGTTCTTGGAGCCTTGTGATGAAAAGGGCATGGATCATTGTGATGAAAAAGGCATGGAGCCATGTCATGACTGGGTTCAAGGAGCATAGTGATGACAAGGGTTCAGGAGCGTTGTGATGACAACTGTATTGAGCATTGGATGACAAAGGTCAGGAGCATTGTGATGATAAAACCATGGATAGGGCCTCCCTGGTGGCGCAGTGGTTGAGAGTCCGCCTGCCGATGCAGGGGATACGGGTTCGTGCCCCGATCTGGGAGGATCCCATATGCCGCGGAGCGGCTGGGCCCGTGAGCCATGGCCGCTGGGCCTGCGCATCCGGAGCCTGTGCTCCGCAACGGGAGAGGCCACGACAGTGAGAGGCCCGCATACAGCAAAAAGAAAAAAAAAAAAAAAAAAAAAACATGGATAATTGTGATGACGAGCGTCATAGGGCATTGTGATGACAAGTGTTATGGAACACTGTGATCACAAGGGTTTGGAGCATTGTGATGACAGAGGTCATGGAGCCTTTTGATTTCAATTAGCGTGGAGCATTGTGATGACAAGGGCATGAAGCAATGGCATCCCAAGTTTTATGGAGGATTGGGATGACAATGGTAAGGGAAGATTGTGAAGACAAGCGCATGGAGCATTGTGATGACAAAGTCATGTAGCATTTTGCTGACAAAGGCATGGAGCATTGTGGGGAAAATATTCATGGAGTAATGTGATGACAGGTGTCATGGGGCATTGTGGTGATAAGGGAATGGAGCACTGTGATGACAAGGTTCTGGAGCATTGTTATGAGAAGACCATTGAGCCTTGTGATGACAAATCTCATGGAGCATTCTGATGATAATGGACATGGAACACTGTGATTACAAGGTTCTTGGAGTATTGTGATGACAAGGGCATGGAACATTGTGATTAGAAGGCCATGGAGCTTTCTGATGACATGCATCATGGACTTTGTGATGACAAGGGCATGGAGCATTGTGATGAAAAAGACATGGAGCCTTGTCATGACAGGCTTCAAGGAGCATACTGATGTCAAGTGTCAGGGAGCATTGTGATGACAAGTGTATTGAGCATTGTGATGACAAAGGTCATGGAGCATTGTGATGAGAAGACCATGGATAATTGTGATGACGAGCGTCATTGGGCGTTGTGATGACAAGTGTTATGGAACATTGTGATCACAAGCGTTTGGAGCATTCTGATGAGAGAGGTCATGGAGCATTTAGATTTCATTGTGATGACAATAGCATGAAGCATTATGATGATGGGGATGGTGCACTGTGATGCCAGGGGTCATGGAGGATTGTGATGACGGGGGTCTAGGAGCATCGTGATGACAAGAGCATGGAGCATTGTGCTGAGAGGGCCAAGGAGCATTCTGACGACATGTGTCATGGAGCTTTGTGATGACAAGGGCATGGGGCATTGTAATTGCAGGCGTCTTGGAGCATTGAGATGACAAGTGTCACGGAGCCTTGTGATGACAAGGCCTTGGAAGTTTGTGATGACCGAAGTCATGGAGCATTGTTATGACAGGAGTAATGGAGCATTGTGATAACAAGGGCATAGAGCATTGGTCTGAGAAGTTTCATGGATTATTGTGATGAGAGTGTGCATGCAGCATTGTGATGACAAGGGCATGGAACATTGTGATACATGGGTCATGGAGGAATGTAATGACAAGGGCATGGAGCATTGTGATGAGAAGGGCATGGAACATTGTGATGACAAGCGTCATGGAGCTTTGTGATGACAGGGGCATGGAGCAATGTGATGAGAGGGTTCATGGAGCAGTGTGATGACAGTGGCATGGAGCACTGTGGTGCCAAGGATCATGGAGATTTGTGATGACAAAGGTCATGAAGCATATTGAGGTCAAGGGCATGGTACATTGTGATGAGAAGGGCAGGGAGCATTATGATGACAAAGTCATGTAGCATTTTGATGACAAAGGCATGGAGCATCGTGATGACAAGTGTCATGGAGCACTGTGATGAAAGGCGTCACGGTTCATTGTGATTACAGGTTTCATGGAGCATTGGGATGACAATGGTCATGGAGAATTTTGATGAGAAGCGTCCCGGATCATTGTTTTGTCAGGGGTCATGGAGGGTTGAGATGACAGTACTCATGCAGCATTGTGAGGACAGGGGTCATGGAGCATTGTGAAGATAAGGGGCATGGAGCTTTGTGATTACAGGGGTCTTGGAGCATTGTGAAGACAAGGGCATGGATCATTGTGATGAGAATGTCATGGAGTATTGTGAAGGCAGGTGTCAAGGAGCATTGTGATGACGTATGTCAGGGTCCATTGTGATGACAATGGCATGGAGCATTGTGATGACAAGGACATGGAGCATTGTGATGCCAAGGGCCATTGAGAATTTTGAAGACAATGTCGTGAAGCACTGTGATGACAAGCGCATGGAGCTTGCTATGAAAAGGGTCATTGAGCATTGCGATGACAAGTGCATGGAGAATTGTGATGACACGATCATGTAACATTATGATGAGAAGTGTCATGGAACATAGTGATGACAGGGACGAGGAGAATTGTGATGACAATGCACATGGAGCATTGGGATGACCAGGACATGGAGCATTGTGCTGGCAAGACCGTGGAGCACTGCGATGAGAAGACCATGGATAATTGTGATGACGAGTGTCTTGGAGCACTGTAATGACAAGGGGCATGTAACATTGTGATGACAAGTGTAATGGAGCATTCTGATCACCATCTTGTGGAGTATTGTGATGACAATGGCATGGAGCATTGTGATGAAAAGGGCATGGAGCATTGTGATGAAAACGGCATGGAGCCTTTTCATGACAGGTTTCAATGAGCATTCTGACGACAAGTGTCAGGGAGCATTGTGATGACAAGTTTATTGAGCATTGTGATGACAAAGGTCATGAAGCATTGTGGTGACAATGGCATGGAGCATTGTGATGAAAAGTGCTATGGAGCATTGTGATCACAAGTGTTGGTAGCATTGTGATGACAGAGGTCATGGAGCACAGTGATTTCAAGGACCATGGAGCATTGTGATGACAAGTGTATGGGGCAATGTGATCCCAAGTTTCATGGAGGATTGTGATGACAAGCGCATGGAGCATTGTGATGGCAAGTTCATGTAGGATTTCCTGACAAAGGCATGGAGCATGGTGATTACAGTGGTCATTGAGCATTGGGATAACAAGGGTATGGAGCATTGGGCTTAAAATATTCATGGAGTATTGTGATGACAGGTTTCATGGAGCATATTGATGAAAAGGGAAAGGAGCATTGTGATGACAAGATCCTGGAGCATTATGATGAGTAGACCAGGAGCCTGGTGATGACAAGTCTCATGGAGCATTCTGATGAAAAGGGGCATGGAGCATTGTGATTACAGGGCTCTTGGAGCATTGTGATGACAAAGGCATGGAGCATTGTGATGAGAAGTCCATGGAGCATTCTGATGACATGTGTCATGGAGTTTTGTGATGACAGGGGCATGGAGCATTGTGATTACAGGGTTCTTGGAGCCTTGTGATGAAAAGGGCATGGATCATTGTGATGAAAAAGGCATGGAGCCATGTCATGACTGGGTTCAAGGAGCATAGTGATGACAAGGGTTCAGGAGCGTTGTGATGACAACTGTATTGAGCATTGGATGACAAAGGTCAGGAGCATTGTGATGATAAAACCATGGATAATTGTGATGACGAGCGTCATTGGGCATTGTGATGACAAGTGTTATGGAACACTGTGATCACAAGGGTTTGGAGCATTGTGATGACATAGGTCATGGAGCCTTTTGATTTCAATTAGCGTGGAGCATTGTGATGACAAGGGCATGAAGCAATGGGATCCCAAGTTTTATGGAGGATTGGGATGACAATGGTAAGGGAAGATTGTGAAGACAAGCGCATGGAGCATTGTGATGACAAAGTCATGTAGCATTTTGCTGACAAAGGCATGGAGCATTGTGGGGAAAATATTCATGGAGTAATGTGATGACAGGTGTCATGGGGCATTGTGGTGATAAGGGAATGGAGCACTGTGATGACAAGGTTCTGGAGCATTGTTATGAGAAGACCATTGAGCCTTGTGATGACAAATCTCATGGAGCATTCTGATGATAATGGACATGGAACACTGTGATTACAAGGTTCTTGGAGTATTGTGATGACAAGGGCATGGAACATTGTGATGAGAAGGCCATGGAGCTTTCTGATGACATGCATCATGGACTTTGTGATGACAAGGGCATGGAGCATTGTGATGAAAAAGACATGGAGCCTTGTCATGACAGGCTTCAAGGAGCATACTGATGTCAAGTGTCAGGGAGCATTGTGATGACAAGTGTATTAAACATTGTGATGACAAAGGTCATGGAGCATTGTGATGAGAAGAGCATGGATAATTGTGATGACGAGCGTCATAGGGCGTTGTGATGACAAGTGTTATGGAACATTGTGATCACAAGCGTTTGGAGCATTCTGATGAGAGAGGTCATGGAGCATTTAGATTTCATTGTGATGACAATAGCATGAAGCATTATGATGATGGGGATGGTGCACTGTGATGCCAGGGGTCATGGAGGATTGTGATGACGGGGGTCTAGGAGCATCGTGATGACAAGAGCATGGAGCATTGTGCTGAGAGGGCCAAGGAGCATTCTGACGACATGTGTCATGGAGCTTTGTGATGACAAGGGCATGGGGCATTGTAATTGCAGGCGTCTTGGAGCATTGAGATGACAAGTGTCACGGAGCCTTGTGATGACAAGGCCTTGGAAGTTTGTGATGACCGAGGTCATGGATCATTGTTATGACAGGGGTAACGGAGCATTGTGATAACAAGGGCATAGAGCATTGGTCTGAGAAGTTTCATGGATTATTGTGATGAGAGTGTGCATGCAGCATTGTGATGACAAGGGCATGGAACATTGTGATACATGGGTCATGGAGGAATGTAATGACAAGGGCATGGAGCATTGTGATGAGAAGGGCATGGAACATTGTGATGACAAGCGTCATGGAGCTTTGTGATGACAGGGGCATGGAGCAATGTGATGAGAGGGTTCATGGAGCAGTGTGATGACAGTGGCATGGAGCACTGTGGTGCCAAGGATCATGGAGATTTGTGATGACAAAGGTCATGAAGCATATTGAGGTCAAGGGCATGGTACATTGTGATGAGAAGGGCAGGGAGCATTATGATGACAAAATCATGTAGCATTTTGATGACAAAGGCATGGAGCATCGTGATGACAAGTGTCATGGAGCACTGTGATGACAGGCGTCACGGTTCATTGTGATTACAGGTTTCATGGAGCATTGGGATGACAATGGTCATGGAGAATTTTGATGAGAAGCGTCCCGGATCATTGTTTTGTCAGGGGTCATGGAGGGTTGAGATGACAGTTCTCATGCAGCATTGTGAGGACAGGGGTCATGGAGCATTGTGAAGATAAGGGGCATGGAGCTTTGTGATTACAGGGGTCTTGGAGCATTGTGAAGACAAGGGCATGGATCATTGTGATGAGAATGTCATGGAGTATTGTGAAGGCAGGTGTCAAGGAGCATTGTGATGACGTATGTCAGGGTCCATTGTGATGACAATGGCATGGAGCATTGTGATGACAAGGACATGGAGCATTGTGATGCCAAGGGCCATTGAGAATTTTGAAGACAATGTCGTGAAGCACTGTGATGACAAGCGCATGGAGCTTGCTATGAAAAGGGTCATTGAGCATTGCGATGACAAGTGCATGGAGAATTGTGATGACACGATCATGTAACATTATGATGAGAAGTGTCATGGAACATAGTGATGACAAGGACGAGGAGAATTGTGATGACAATGCACATGGAGCATTGGGATGACCAGGACATGGAGCATTGTGCTGGCAAGACTGTGGAGCATTGCGATGAGAAGACCATGGATAATTGTGATGACGAGTGTCTTGGAGCACTGTAATGACAAGGGGCATGTAGCATTGTGATGACAAGTGTAATGGAGCATTCTGATCACCATCTTGTGGAGTATTGTGATGACAATGGCATGGAGCATTGTGATGAAAAGGGCATGGAGCATTGTGATGAAAACGGCATGGAGCCTTTTCATGACAGGTTTCAATGAGCATTCTGACGACAAGTGTCAGGGAGCATTGTGATGACAAGTTTATTGAGCATTGTGATGACAAAGGTCATGAAGCATTGTGGTGACAATGGCATGGAGCATTGTGATGCAAAGTGCTATGGAGCATTGTGATCACAAGTGTTGGTAGCATTGTGATGACAGAGGTCATGGAGCACAGTGATTTCAAGGACCATGGAGCATTGTGATGACAAGTGTATGGGGCAATGTGATCCCAAGTTTCATGGAGGATTGTGATGACAAGCGCATGGAGCATTGTGATGGCAAGTTCATGTAGGATTTTCCTGACAAAGGCATGGAGCATGGTGATTACAGTGGTCATTGAGCATTGGGATAACAAGGGTATGGAGCATTGTGCTTAAAATATTCATGGAGTATTATGATGACAGGTTTCGTGGAGCATATTGATGAAAAGGGAAAGGAGCATTGTGATGACAAGATCCTGGAGCATTATGATGAGTAGACCAGGAGCCTGGTGATGACAAGTCTCATGGAGCATTCTGATGAAAAGGGGCATGGAGCATTGTGATTACAGGGCTCTTGGAGCATTGTGATGACAAAGGCATGGAGCATTGTGATGAGAAGTCCATGGAGCATTCTGATGACATGTGTCATGGAGTTTTGTGATGACAGGGGCATGGAGCATTGTGATTACAGGGTTCTTGGAGCCTTGTGATGAAAAGGGCATGGATCATTGTGATGAAAAAGGCATGGAGCCATGTCATGACTGGGTTCAAGGAGCATAGTGATGACAAGGGTTCAGGAGCGTTGTGATGACAACTGTATTGAGCATTGGATGACAAAGGTCAGGAGCATTGTGATGATAAAACCATGGATAATTGTGATGACGAGCGTCATAGGGCATTGTGATGACAAGTGTTATGGAACACTGTGATCACAAGGGTTTGGAGCATTGTGATGACAGAGGTCATGGAGCCTTTTGATTTCAAGAAGCGTGGAGCATTGTGATGACAAGGGCATGAAGCAATGGGATCCCAAGTTTTATGGAGGATTGGGATGACAATGGTAAGGGAAGATTGTGAAGACAAGCGCATGGAGCATTGTGATGACAAAGTCATGTAGCATTTTGCTGACAAAGGCATGGAGCATTGTGGGCAAAATATTCATGGAGTAATGTGATGACAGGTGTCATGGGGCATTGTGGTGATAAGGGAATGGAGCACTGTGATGACAAGGTTCTGGAGCATTGTTATGAGAAGACCATTGAGCCTTGTGATGACAAATCTCATGGAGCATTCTGATGATAATGGGCATGGAACACTGTGATTACAAGGTTCTTGGAGTATTGTGATGACAAGGGCATGGAGCATTGTGATGAGAAGGCCTTGGAGCTTTCTGATGACATGCATCATGGACTTTGTGATGACAAGGGCATGGAGCATTGTGATGAAAAAGACATGGAGCCTTGTCATGACAGGCTTCAAGGAGCATACTGATGTCAAGTGTCAGGGAGCATTGTGATGACAAGTGTATTGAGCATTGTGATGACAAAGGTCATGGAGCATTGTGATGAGAAGACCATGGATAAATGTGATGAGGAGCGTTATTGGGCGTTGTGATGACAAAGGTTATGGAACATTGTGATCAGAAGCGTTTGGAGCATTCTGATGAGAGAGGTCATGGAGCATTTTGATTTCATTGTGATGACAATAGCAAGAAGCATTATGATGATGTTCATGGTGCATTGTGATGAAAGGGTCCATGGAGTATTGAGATGAAAAGGGGCATGGTGCATTGTGATGACAGGGGTCTTGGAGCATGGTGATGACATTGGCATGGAGCATTGTGATGAGAAGGCCATGGAGGATTCTGATGAGATGCGTCATGGAGCTTTGTGATGACAAGGGCATGGAGCATTGTGATGACAAGGGAATGGGGCATTGTGATGACAAGGGCCATTGAGAATTTTGATGACAAGGTCGTGAAGCACTGTGATGACGAGTGCATGGAGCATGCTATGACAAGGGTCATGGAGCATTGCGATGACAAGTGAATGGAGAATTGTGCTGACATGTGCATGTAACATTATGATGTGAAGTGTCATGGACCATTGTGATGACAAGGACGTTGAGAATTCTTATGACAATGGACATGGAGCATTGTGTTGATCAGGGCATGGAGCACTGTGATGGCAAGACCGTGGAGCATTGTGATGTGAAGACCTTGGATAATTGTGATGACGAGTGTCTTGGAGTACTGTAATGACAAGGGGCATGGAGCATTGTGAGGACAGGGGTCATTTAGCATTGTGATGACAAGTGTCATGGAGCATTCTGATGACCATCTTGTGGAGTATTGTGATGACAATGGCATGGAGCATTGTGATGGAAAGGGCATGGAGCATTGTGAAGAGAAGTCCTCAGATAATGGTGAAGAGGAGCGTCATGGGGCGTTGTGATGACAAGTGTCATGGAACATTGTGATCACAAGGGTTTGAAGCATTGTGATGCCAGAGGTCATGGTGCATTTTGATTTCATTGTGATGACAATAGCATGAAGCATTATGATGATGGGGATGGTACACTGTGATGCCAGCGGTCATGGAGGATTGTGATGACAGGGGTCTAGGAGCATCGTGATGACAAGAGCATGGAGCATTGTGCTGAGAGGGCCAAGGAGCATTTTGACGACATGTTTCATGGAGCTTTGTGCTGACAAGGGCATGGGGCATTGTAATGGCAGGTGTCTTGGAGCATTGAGATGCCAAGTGTCACGGAGCCTTGTGATGACAAGGCCGTGGAACATTGTGATGACCGAGGTCATGGAGCATTGCTATGACAGGGGTAACGGAGCATTGTGATAACAAGGGCATAGAGCATTGGTCTGAGAAGTTTCATGGATTATTGTGATGAGAGTGTGCATGCAGCATTGTGATGACAAGGGCATGGAACATTGTGATACATGGGTCATGGAGGAATGTAATGACAAGGGCATGGAGCATTGTGATGAGAAGGGCATGGAACATTGTGATGACAAGCGTCATGGAGCTTTGTGATGACAGGGGCATGGAGCAATGTGATGAGAGTGTTCATGGAGCAGTGTGATGACAGTGGCATGGAGCACTGTGGTGCCAAGGATCATGGAGATTTGTGATGACAAAGGTCATGAAGCATATTGAGGTCAAGGGCATGGTACATTGTGATGAGAAGGGCAGGGAGCATTATGATGACAAAATCATGTAGCATTTTGATGACAAAGGCATGGAGCATCGTGATGACAAGTGTCATGGAGCACTGTGATGACAGGCGTCACGGTTCATTGTGATTACAGGTTTCATGGAGCATTGGGATGACAATGGTCATGGAGAATTTTGATGAGAAGCGTCCCGGATCATTGTTTTGTCAGGGGTCATGGAGGGTTGAGATGACAGTTCTCATGCAGCATTGTGAGGACAGGGGTCATGGAGCATTGTGAAGATAAGGGGCATGGAGCTTTGTGATTACAGGGGTCTTGGAGCATTGTGAAGACAAGGGCATGGATCATTGTGATGAGAATGTCATGGAGTATTGTGAAGGCAGGTGTCAAGGAGCATTGTGATGACGTATGTCAGGGTCCATTGTGATGACAATGGCATGGAGCATTGTGATGACAAGGACATGGAGCATTGTGATGCCAAGGGCCATTGAGAATTTTGAAGACAATGTCGTGAAGCACTGTGATGACAAGCGCATGGAGCTTGCTATGAAAAGGGTCATTGAGCATTGCGATGACAAGTGCATGGAGAATTGTGATGACACGATCATGTAACATTATGATGAGAAGTGTCATGGAACATAGTGATGACAAGGACGAGGAGAATTGTGATGACAATGCACATGGAGCATTGGGATGACCAGGACATGGAGCATTGTGCTGGCAAGACTGTGGAGCATTGCGATGAGAAGACCATGGATAATTGTGATGACGAGTGTCTTGGAGCACTGTAATGACAAGGGGCATGTAACATTGTGATGACAAGTGTAATGGAGCATTCTGATCACCATCTTGTGGAGTATTGTGATGACAATGGCATGGAGCATTGTGATGAAAAGGGCATGGAGCATTGTGATGAAAACGGCATGGAGCCTTTTCATGACAGGTTTCAATGAGCATTCTGACGACAAGTGTCAGGGAGCATTGTGATGACAAGTTTATTGAGCATTGTGATGACAAAGTTCATGAAGCATTGTGGTGACAATGGCATGGAGCATTGTGATGCAAAGTGCTATGGAGCATTGTGATCACAAGTGTTGGTAGCATTGTGATGACAGAGGTCATGGAGCACAGTGATTTCAAGGACCATGGAGCATTGTGATGACAAGTGTATGGGGCAATGTGATCCCAAGTTTCATGGAGGATTGTGATGACAAGCACATGGAGCATTGTGATGGCAAGTTCATGTAGGATTTTCCTGACAAAGGCATGGAGCATGGTGATTACAGTGGTCATTGAGCATTGGGATAACAAGGGTATGGAGCATTGTGCTTAAAATATTCATGGAGTATTATGATGACAGGTTTCGTGGAGCATATTGATGAAAAGGGAAAGGAGCATTGTGATGACAAGATCCTGGAGCATTATGATGAGTAGACCAGGAGCCTGGTGATGACAAGTCTCATGGAGCTTTCTGATGAAAAGGGGCATGGAGCATTGTGATTACAGGGCTCTTGGAGCATTGTGATGACAAAGGCATGGAGCATTGTGATGAGAAGTCCATGGAGCATTCTGATGACATGTGTCATGGAGTTTTGTGATGACAGGGGCATGGAGCATTGTGATTACAGGGTTCTTGGAGCCTTGTGATGAAAAGGGCATGGATCATTGTGATGAAAAAGGCATGGAGCCATGTCATGACTGGGTTCAAGGAGCATAGTGATGACAAGGGTTCAGGAGCGTTGTGATGACAACTGTATTGAGCATTGGATGACAAAGGTCAGGAGCATTGTGATGATAAAACCATGGATAATTGTGATGACGAGCGTCATAGGGCATTGTGATGACAAGTGTTATGGAACACTGTGATCACAAGGGTTTGGAGCATTGTGATGACAGAGGTCATGGAGCCTTTTGATTTCAAGAAGCGTGGAGCATTGTGATGACAAGGGCATGAAGCAATGGGATCCCAAGTTTTATGGAGGATTGGGATGACAATGGTAAGGGAAGATTGTGAAGACAAGCGCATGGAGCATTGTGATGACAAAGTCATGTAGCATTTTGCTGACAAAGGCATGGAGCATTGTGGGGAAAATATTCATGGAGTAATGTGATGACAGGTGTCATGGGGCATTGTGGTGATAAGGGAATGGAGCACTGTGATGACAAGGTTCTGGAGCATTGTTATGAGAAGACCATTGAGCCTTGTGATGACAAATCTCATGGAGCATTCTGATGATAATGGACATGGAACACTGTGATTACAAGGTTCTTGGAGTATTGTGATGACAAGGGCATGGAGCATTGTGATGAGAAGGCCTTGGAGCTTTCTGATGACATGCATCATGGACTTTGTGATGACAAGGGCATGGAGCATTGTGATGAAAAAGACATGGAGCCTTGTCATGACAGGCTTCAAGGAGCATACTGATGTCAAGTGTCAGGGAGCATTGTGATGACAAGTGTATTGAGCATTGTGATGACAAAGGTCATGGAGCATTGTGATGAGAAGACCATGGATAATTGTGATGACGAGCGTCATTGGGCGTTGTGATGACAAGTGTTATGGAACATTGTGATCACAAGCGTTTGGAGCATTCTGATGAGAGAGGTCATGGAGCATTTTGATTTCATTGTGATGACAATAGCAAGAAGCATTATGATGATGTTCATGGTGCATTGTGATGAAAGGGTCCATGGAGTATTGAGATGAAAAGGGGCATGGAGCATTGTGATGACAGGGGTCTTGGAGCATGGTGATGACATGGGCATGGAGCATTGTGATGAGAAGGCCATGGAGGATTCTGATGACATGCGTCAGGGAGCTTTGTGATGACAAGGGCATGGAGCATTGTGATGACAAGGGAATGGAGCATTGTGATGACAAGGGCCATTGAGAATTTTGATGACAAGGTCGTGAAGCACTGTGATGACAAGTGCATGGAGCTTGCTATGACAAGGTCATGGAGCATTGTGATAACAAGTGAATGGAGAATTGTGCTGACATGTGCATGTAACATGATGTGAAGTGTCCTGGACCATTGTGATGACAAGGACGTTGAGAATTGTTATGACAATGGACATGGAGCATTGGGATGATCAGGGCATGGAGCTTTGTGATGGCAAGACCGTGGAGCATTGTGATGCGAAGACCCTGGATAATTGTGATGACGAGTGTCTTGGAGTACTGTAATGACAAGGGGCATGGAGCATTGTGAGGACAGGGGTCATTTAGCATTGTGATGACAAGTGTCATGGAGCATTCTGATGACCATCTTGTGGAGTATTGTGATGACAATGGCATGGAGCATTGTGATGGAAAGGGCATGGAGCATTGTGAAGAGAAGTAAACAGATAATGGTGAAGAGGAGCGTCATGGGGCGTTGTGATGACAAGTGTCATGGAACATTGTGATCACAAGGGTTTGAAGCATTGGGATGCCAGAGGTCATGGTGCATTTTGATTTCATTGTGATGACAATAGCATGAAGCATTATGATGATAGGGATGGTGCACTGTGATGCCAGGGGTCATGGAGGATTGTGATGACGGGGGTCTAGGAGCATCGTGATGACAAGAGCATGGAGCATTGTGCTGAGAGGACCAAGGAGCATTCTGATGACATGTGTCATGGAGCTTTGTGATGACAAGGGCATGGGGCATTGTAATTGCAGGCGTCTTGGAGCATTGAGATGACAAGTGTCACGGAGCCTTGTGATGACAAGGCCTTGGAAGTTTGTGATGACCGAGGTCATGGATCATTGTTATGACAGGGGTAATGGAGCATTGTGATAACAAGGGCATAGAGCATTGGTCTGAGAAGTTTCATGGATTATTGTGATGAGAGTGTGCATGCAGCATTGTGATGACAAGGGCATGGAACATTGTGATACATGGGTCATGGAGGAATGTAATGACAAGGGCATGGAGCATTGTGATGAGAAGGGCATGGAACATTGTGATGACAAGCGTCATGGAGCTTTGTGATGACAGGGGCATGGAGCAATGTGATGAGAGGGTTCATGGAGCAGTGTGATGACAGTGGCATGGAGCACTGTGGTGCCAAGGATCATGGAGATTTGTGATGACAAAGGTCATGAAGCATATTGAGGTCAAGGGCATGGTACATTGTGATGAGAAGGGCAGGGAGCATTGTGATGACAAAATAATGTAGCATTTTGATGGCAAAGGCATGGAGCATCGTGATGACAAGTGTCATGGAGCACTGTGATGACAGGCGTCACGGTTCATTGTGATTACAGGTTTCATGGAGCATTGGGATGACAATGGTCATGGAGAATTTTGATGAGAAGCGTCCCGGATCATTGTTTTGTCAGGGGTCATGGAGGGTTGAGATGACAGTACTCATGCAGCATTGTGAGGACAGGGGTCATGGAGCATTGTGAAGATAAGGGGCATGGAGCTTTGTGATTACAGGGGTCTTGGAGCATTGTGAAGACAAGGGCATGGATCATTGTGATGAGAATGTCATGGAGTATTGTGAAGGCAGGTGTCAAGGAGCATTGTGATGACGTATGTCAGGGTCCATTGTGATGACAATGGCATGGAGCATTGTGATGACAAGGACATGGAGCATTGTGATGCCAAGGGCCATTGAGAATTTTGAAGACAATGTCGTGAAGCACTGTGATGACAAGCGCATGGAGCTTGCTATGAAAAGGGTCATTGAGCATAGCAATGACAAGTGCATGGAGAATTGTGATGACACGATCATGTAACATTATGATGAGAAGTGTCATGGAACATAGTGATGACAGGGACGAGGAGAATTGTGATGACAATGCACATGGAGCATTGGGATGACCAGGACATGGAGCATTGTGCTGGCAAGACTGTGGAGCATTGCGATGAGAAGACCATGGATAATTGTGATGACGAGTGTCTTGGAGCACTGTAATGACAAGGGGCATGTAGCATTGAGATGACAAGTGTAATGGAGCATTCTGATCACCATCTTGTGGAGTATTGTGATGACAATGGCATGGAGCATTGTGATGAAAAGGGCATGGAGCATTGTGATGAAAACGGCATGGAGCCTTTTCATGACAGGTTTCAATGAGCATTCTGACGACAAGTGTCAGGGAGCATTGTGATGACAAGTTTATTGAGCATTGTGATGACAAAGGTCATGAAGCATTGTGGTGACAATGGCATGGAGCATTGTGATGAAAAGTGCTATGGAGCATTGTGATCACAAGTGTTGGTAGCATTGTGATGACAGAGGTCATGGAGCACAGTGATTTCAAGGACCATGGAGCATTGTGATGACAAGTGTATGGGGCAATGTGATCCCAAGTTTCATGGAGGATTGTGATGACAAGCGCATGGAGCATTGTGATGGCAAGTTCATGTAGGATTTTCCTGACAAAGGCATGGAGCATGGTGATTACAGTGGTCATTGAGCATTGGGATAACAAGGGTATGGAGCATTGGGCTTAAAATATTCATGGAGTATTATGATGACAGGTTTCATGGAGCATATTGATGAAAAGGGAAAGGAGCATTGTGATGACAAGATCCTGGAGCATTATGATGAGTAGACCAGGAGCCTGGTGATGACAAGTCTCATGGAGCATTCTGATGAAAAGGGGCATGGAGCATTGTGATTACAGGGCTCTTGGAGCATTGTGATGACAAAGGCATGGAGCATTGTGATGAGAAGTCCATGGAGCATTCTGATGACATGTGTCATGGAGTTTTGTGATGACAGGGGCATGGAGCATTGTGATGACAGGGTTCTTGGAGCCTTGTGATGAAAAGGGCATGGATCATTGTGATGAAAAAGGCATGGAGCCATGTCATGACTGGGTTCAAGGAGCATAGTGATGACAAGGGTTCAGGAGCGTTGTGATGACAACTGTATTGAGCATTGGATGACAAAGGTCAGGAGCATTGTGATGATAAAACCATGGATAATTGTGATGACGAGCGTCATAGGGCATTGTGATGACAAGTGTTATGGAACACTGTGATCACAAGGGTTTGGAGCATTGTGATGACAGAGGTCATGGAGCCTTTTGATTTCAAGAAGCGTGGAGCATTGTGATGACAAGGGCATGAAGCAATGGGATCCCAAGTTTTATGGAGGATTGGGATGACAATGGTAAGGGAAGATTGTGAAGACAAGCGCATGGAGCATTGTGATGACAAAGTCATGTAGCATTTTGCTGACAAAGGCATGGAGCATTGTGGGCAAAATATTCATGGAGTAATGTGATGACAGGTGTCATGGGGCATTGTGGTGATAAGGGAATGGAGCACTGTGATGACAAGGTTCTGGAGCATTGTTATGAGAAGACCATTGAGCCTTGTGATGACAAATCTCATGGAGCATTCTGATGATAATGGACATGGAACACTGTGATTACAAGGTTCTTGGAGTATTGTGATGACAAGGGCATGGAGCATTGTGATGAGAAGGCCATGGAGCTTTCGGATGACATGCATCATGGACTTTGTGATGACAAGGGCATGGAGCATTGTGATGAAAAAGACATGGAGCCTTGTCATGACAGGCTTCAAGGAGCATACTGATGTCAAGTGTCAGGGAGCATTGTGATGACAAGTGTATTGAGCATTGTGATGACAAAGGTCATGGAGCATTGTGATGAGAAGACCATGGATAATTGTGATGACGAGCGTCATTGGGCGTTGTGATGACAAGTGTTATGGAACATTGTGATCACAAGCGTTTGGAGCATTCTGATGAGAGAGGTCATGGAGCATTTTGATTTCATTGTGATGACAATAGCAAGAAGCATTATGATGATGTTCATGGTGCATTGTGATGAAAGGGTCCATGGAGTATTGAGATGAAAAGGGGCATGGAGCATTGTGATTACAGGGGTCTTGGAGCATGGTGATGACATGGGCATGGAGCATTGTGATGAGAAGGCCATGGAGGATTCTGCTGACATGCGTCCTGGAGCTTTGTGATGACAAGGGCATGGAGAATTGTGATGACATGGGAATGGGGCATTGTGATAACAAGGGCCATTGAGAATTTTGATGACAAGGTCGTGAAGCACTGTGATGACAAGTGCATGGAGCATGCTATGACAAGGGTCATGGAGCATTGCGATGACAAGTGAATGGAGAATTGTGCTGACATATGCATGTAACATTATGATGTGAAGTGTCCTGGACCATTGTGATGACAAGGACGTTGAGAATTGTTATGACAATGGACATGGAGCATTGGGATGATCAGGGCATGGAGCTTTGTGATGGCAAGACCGTGGAGCATTGTGATGCGAAGACCTTGGATAATTGTGATGACGAGTGTCTTGGATTACTGTAATGACAAGGGGCATGGAGCATTGTGAGGACAGGGGTCATTTAGCATTGTGATGACAAGTGTCATGGAGCATTCTGATGACCATCTTGTGGAGTATTGTGATGACAATGGCATGGAGCATTGTGATGGAAAGGGCATGGAGCATTGTGAAGAGAAGTCCACAGATAATGGTGAAGAGGAGCGTCATGGGGCGGTGTGATGACAAGTGTCATGGAACATTGTGATCACAAGTGTTTGAAGCATTGTGATGCCAGAGGTCATGGTGCATTTTGATTTCATTGTGATGAAAATAGCATGAAGCATTATGATGATGGGGATGGTGCACTGTGATGCCAGGGGTCATGGAGGATTGTGATGACGGGGGTCTAGGAGCATCGTGATGACAAGAGCATGGAGCATTGTGCTGAGAGGGCCAAGGAGCATTCTGACGACATGTGTCATGGAGCTTTGTGATGACAAGGGCATGGGGCATTGTAATTGCAGGCGTCTTGGAGCATTGAGATGACAAGTGTCACGGAGCCTTGTGATGACAAGGCCTTGGAAGTTTGTGATGACCGAGGTCATGGATCATTGTTATGACAGGGGTAATGGAGCATTGTGATAACAAGGGCATAGAGCATTGGTCTGAGAAGTTTCATGGATTATTGTGATGAGAGTGTGCATGCAGCATTGTGATGACAAGGGCATGGAACATTGTGATACATGGGTCATGGAGGAATGTAATGACAAGGGCATGGAGCATTGTGATGAGAAGGGCATGGAACATTGTGATGACAAGCGTCATGGAGCTTTGTGATGACAGGGGCATGGAGCAATGTGATGAGAGGGTTCATGGAGCAGTGTGATGACAGTGGCATGGAGCACTGTGGTGCCAAGGATCATGGAGATTTGTGATGACACATGTCATGAAGCATATTGAGGTCAAGGGCATGGTACATTGTGATGAGAAGGGCAGGGAGCATTATGATGACAAAGTCATGTAGCATTTTGATGACAAAGGCATGGAGCATCGTGATGACAAGTGTCATGGAGCACTGTGATGACAGGCGTCACGGTTCATTGTGATTACAGGTTTCATGGAGCATTGGGATGACAAAGGTCATGGAGAATTTTGATGAGAAGCGTCCCGGATCATTGTTTTGTCAGGGGTCATGGAGGGTTGAGATGACAGTACTCATGCAGCATTGTGAGGACAGGGTCATGGAGCATTGTGAAGATAAGGGGCATGGAGCTTTGTGATTACAGGGGTCTTGGAGCATTGTGAAGACAAGGGCATGGATCATTGTGATGAGAATGTCATGGAGTATTGTGAAGGCAGGTGTCAAGGAGCATTGTGATGACGTATGTCAGGGTCCATTGTGATGACAATGGCATGGAGCATTGTGATGACAAGGACATGGAGCATTGTGATGCCAAGGGCCATTGAGAATTTTGAAGACAATGTCGTGAAGCACTGTGATGACAAGCGCATGGAGCTTGCTATGAAAAGGGTCATTGAGCATTGCGATGACAAGTGCATGGAGAATTGTGATGACACGATCATGTAACATTATGATGAGAAGTGTCATGGAACATAGTGATGACAGGGACGAGGAGAATTGTGATGACAATGCACATGGAGCATTGGGATGACCAGGACATGGAGCATTGTGCTGGCAAGACCGTGGAGCACTGCGATGAGAAGACCATGGATAATTGTGATGACGAGTGTCTTGGAGCACTGTAATGACAAGGGGCATGTAACATTGTGATGACAAGTGTAATGGAGCATTCTGATCACCATCTTGTGGAGTATTGTGATGACAATGGCATGGAGCATTGTGATGAAAAGGGCATGGAGCATTGTGATGAAAACGACATGGAGCCTTTTCATGACAGGTTTCAATGAGCATTCTGACGACAAGTGTCAGGGAGCATTGTGATGACAAGTTTATTGAGCATTGTGATGACAAAGGTCATGAAGCATTGTGGTGACAATGGCATGGAGCATTGTGATGCAAAGTGCTATGGAGCATTGTGATCACAAGTGTTGGTAGCATTGTGATGACAGAGGTCATGGAGCACAGTGATTTCAAGGACCATGGAGCATTGTGATGACAAGTGTATGGGGCAATGTGATCCCAGGTTTCATGGAGGATTGTGATGACAAGCGCATGGAGCATTGTGATGGCAAGTTCATGTAGGATTTCCTGACAAAGGCATGGAGCATGGTGATTACAGTGGTCATTGAGCATTGGGATAACAAGGGTATGGAGCATTGGGCTTAAAATATTCATGGAGTATTGTGATGACAGGTTTCATGGAGCATATTGATGAAAAGGGAAAGGAGCATTGTGATGACAAGATCCTGGAGCATTATGATGAGTAGACCAGGAGCCTGGTGATGACAAGTCTCATGGAGCATTCTGATGAAAAGGGGCATGGAGCATTGTGATTACAGGGCTCTTGGAGCATTGTGATGACAAAGGCATGGAGCATTGTGATGAGAAGTCCATGGAGCATTCTGATGACATGTGTCATGGAGTTTTGTGATGACAGGGGCATGGAGCATTGTGATTACAGGGTTCTTGGAGCCTTGTGATGAAAAGGGCATGGATCATTGTGATGAAAAAGGCATGGAGCCATGTCATGACTGGGTTCAAGGAGCATAGTGATGACAAGGGTTCAGGAGCGTTGTGATGACAACTGTATTGAGCATTGGATGACAAAGGTCAGGAGCATTGTGATGATAAAACCATGGATAATTGTGATGACGAGCGTCATTGGGCATTGTGATGACAAGTGTTATGGAACACTGTGATCACAAGGGTTTGGAGCATTGTGATGACATAGGTCATGGAGCCTTTTGATTTCAATTAGCGTGGAGCATTGTGATGACAAGGGCATGAAGCAATGGGATCCCAAGTTTTATGGAGGATTGGGATGACAATGGTAAGGGAAGATTGTGAAGACAAGCGCATGGAGCATTGTGATGACAAAGTCATGTAGCATTTTGCTGACAAAGGCATGGAGCATTGTGGGCAAAATATTCATGGAGTAATGTGATGACAGGTGTCATGGGGCATTGTGGTGATAAGGGAATGGAGCACTGTGATGACAAGGTTCTGGAGCATTGTTATGAGAAGACCATTGAGCCTTGTGATGACAAATCTCATGGAGCATTCTGATGATAATGGACATGGAACACTGTGATTACAAGGTTCTTGGAGTATTGTGATGACAAGGGCATGGAACATTGTGATGAGAAGGCCATGGAGCTTTCTGATGACATGCATCATGGACTTTGTGATGACAAGGGCATGGAGCATTGTGATGAAAAAGACATGGAGCCTTGTCATGACAGGCTTCAAGGAGCATACTGATGTCAAGTGTCAGGGAGCATTGTGATGACAAGTGTATTAAGCATTGTGATGACAAAGGTCATGGAGCATTGTGATGAGAAGAGCATGGATAATTGTGATGACGAGCGTCATAGGGCGTTGTGATGACAAGTGTTATGGAACATTGTGATCACAAGCGTTTGGAGCATTCTGATGAGAGAGGTCATGGAGCATTTTGATTTCATTGTGATGACAATAGCATGAAGCATTATGATGATGGGGATGGTGCACTGTGATGCCAGGGGTCATGGAGGATTGTGATGACGGGGGTCTAGGAGCATCGTGATGACAAGAGCATGGAGCATTGTGCTGAGAGGGCCAAGGAGCATTCTGACGACATGTGTCATGGAGCTTTGTGATGACAAGGGCATGGGGCATTGTAATTGCAGGCGTCTTGGAGCATTGAGATGACAAGTGTCACGGAGCCTTGTGATGACAAGGCCTTGGAAGTTTGTGATGACCGAGGTCATGGATCATTGTTATGACAGGGGTAACGGAGCATTGTGATAACAAGGGCATAGAGCATTGGTCTGAGAAGTTTCATGGATTATTGTGATGAGAGTGTGCATGCAGCATTGTGATGACAAGGGCATGGAACATTGTGATACATGGGTCATGGAGGAATGTAATGACAAGGGCATGGAGCATTGTGATGAGAAGGGCATGGAACATTGTGATGACAAGCGTCATGGAGCTTTGTGATGACAGGGGCATGGAGCAATGTGATGAGAGGGTTCATGGAGCAGTGTGATGACAGTGGCATGGAGCACTGTGGTGCCAAGGATCATGGAGATTTGTGATGACAAAGGTCATGAAGCATATTGAGGTCAAGGGCATGGTACATTGTGATGAGAAGGGCAGGGAGCATTATGATGACAAAATCATGTAGCATTTTGATGGCAAAGGCATGGAGCATCGTGATGACAAGTGTCATGGAGCACTGTGATGACAGGCGTCACGGTTCATTGTGATTACAGGTTTCATGGAGCATTGGGATGACAATGGTCATGGAGAATTTTGATGAGAAGCGTCCCGGATCATTGTTTTGTCAGGGGTCATGGAGGGTTGAGATGACAGTACTCATGCAGCATTGTGAGGACAGGGGTCATGGAGCATTGTGAAGATAAGGGGCATGGAGCTTTGTGATTACAGGGGTCTTGGAGCATTGTGAAGACAAGGGCATGGATCATTGTGATGAGAATGTCATGGAGTATTGTGAAGGCAGGTGTCAAGGAGCATTGTGATGACATATGTCAGGGTCCATTGTGATGACAATGGCATGGAGCATTGTGATGACAAGGACATGGAGCATTGTGATGACAAGGGCCTTTGAGAATTTTGAAGACAATGTCGTGAAGCACTGTGATGACAAGCGCATGGAGCTTGCTATGAAAAGGGTCATTGAGCATTGCGATGACAAGTGCATGGAGAATTGTGATGACACGATCATGTAACATTATGATGAGAAGTGTCATGGAACATAGTGATGACAGGGACGAGGAGAATTGTGATGACAATGCACATGGAGCATTGGGATGACCAGGACATGGAGCATTGTGCTGGCAAGACTGTGGAGCATTGCGATGAGAAGACCATGGATAATTGTGATGACGAGTGTCTTGGAGCACTGTAATGACAAGGGGCATGTAGCATTGTGATGACAAGTGTAATGGAGCATTCTGATCACCATCTTGTGGAGTATTGTGATGACAATGGCATGGAGCATTGTGATGAAAAGGGCATGGAGCATTGTGATGAAAACGGCATGGAGCCTTTTCATGACAGGTTTCAATGAGCATTCTGACGACAAGTGTCAGGGAGCATTGTGATGACAAGTTTATTGAGCATTGTGATGACAAAGGTCATGAAGCATTGTGGTGACAATGGCATGGAGCATTGTGATGCAAAGTGCTATGGAGCATTGTGATCACAAGTGTTGGTAGCATTGTGATGACAGAGGTCATGGAGCACAGTGATTTCAAGGACCATGGAGCATTGTGATGACAAGTGTATGGGGCAATGTGATCCCAAGTTTCATGGAGGATTGTGATGACAAGCGCATGGAGCATTGTGATGGCAAGTTCATGTAGGATTTTCCTGACAAAGGCATGGAGCATGGTGATTACAGTGGTCATTGAGCATTGGGATAACAAGGGTATGGAGCATTGGGCTTAAAATATTCATGGAGTATTATGATGACAGGTTTCATGGAGCATATTGATGAAAAGGGAAAGGAGCATTGTGATGACAAGATCCTGGAGCATTATGATGAGTAGACCAGGAGCCTGGTGATGACAAGTCTCATGGAGCATTCTGATGAAAAGGGGCATGGAGCATTGTGATTACAGGGCTCTTGGAGCATTGTGATGACAAAGGCATGGAGCATTGTGATGAGAAGTCCATGGAGCATTCTGATGACATGTGTCATGGAGTTTTGTGATGACAGGGGCATGGAGCATTGTGATTACAGGGTTCTTGGAGCCTTGTGATGAAAAGGGCATGGATCATTGTGATGAAAAAGGCATGGAGCCATGTCATGACTGGGTTCAAGGAGCATAGTGATGAAAAGGGTTCAGGAGCGTTGTGATGACAACTGTATTGAGCATTGGATGACAAAGGTCAGGAGCATTGTGATGATAAAACCATGGATAATTGTGATGACGAGCGTCATAGGGCATTGTGATGACAAGTGTTATGGAACACTGTGATCACAAGGGTTTGGAGCATTGTGATGACAGAGGTCATGGAGCCTTTTGATTTCAAGAAGCGTGGAGCATTGTGATGACAAGGGCATGAAGCAATGGGATCCCAAGTTTTATGGAGGATTGGGATGACAATGGTAAGGGAAGATTGTGAAGACAAGCGCATGGAGCATTGTGATGACAAAGTCATGTAGCATTTTGCTGACAAAGGCATGGAGCATTGTGGGGAAAATATTCATGGAGTAATGTGATGACAGGTGTCATGGGGCATTGTGGTGATAAGGGAATGGAGCACTGTGATGACAAGGTTCTGGAGCATTGTTATGAGAAGACCATTGAGCCTTGTGATGACAAATCTCATGGAGCATTCTGATGATAATGGACATGGAACACTGTGATTACAAGGTTCTTGGAGTATTGTGATGACAAGGGCATGGAGCATTGTGATGAGAAGGCCATGGAGCTTTCTGATGACATGCATCATGGACTTTGTGATGACAAGGGCATGGAGCATTGTGATGAAAAAGACATGGAGCCTTGTCATGACAGGCTTCAAGGAGCATACTGATGTCAAGTGTCAGGGAGCATTGTGATGACAAGTGTATTGAGCATTGTGATGACAAAGGTCATGGAGCATTGTGATGAGAAGACCATGGATAATTGTGATGACGAGCGTCATAGGGCGTTGTGATGACAAGTGTTATGGAACATTGTGATCACAAGCGTTTGGAGCATTCTGATGAGAGAGGTCATGGAGCATTTTGATTTCATTGTGATGACAATAGCAAGAAGCATTATGATGATGTTCATGGTGCATTGTGATGAAAGGGTCCATGGAGTATTGAGATGAAAAGGGGCATGGAGCATTGTGATTACAGGGGTCTTGGAGCATGGTGATGACATGGGCATGGAGCATTGTGATGAGAAGGCCATGGAGGATTCTGCTGACATGCGTCCTGGAGCTTTGTGATGACAAGGGCATGGAGAATTGTGATGACATGGGAATGGGGCATTGTGATAACAAGGGCCATTGAGAATTTTGATGACAAGGTCGTGAAGCACTGTGATGACAAGTGCATGGAGCATGCTATGACAAGGGTCATGGAGCATTGCGATGACAAGTGAATGGAGAATTGTGCTGACATATGCATGTAACATTATGATGTGAAGTGTCCTGGACCATTGTGATGACAAGGACGTTGAGAATTGTTATGACAATGGACATGGAGCATTGGGATGATCAGGGCATGGAGCTTTGTGATGGCAAGACCGTGGAGCATTGTGATGCGAAGACCTTGGATAATTGTGATGATGAGTGTCTTGGATTACTGTAATGACAAGGGGCATGGAGCATTGTGAGGACAGGGGTCATTTAGCATTGTGATGACAAGTGTCATGGAGCATTCTGATGACCATCTTGTGGAGTATTGTGATGACAATGGCATGGAGCATTGTGATGGAAAGGGCATGGAGCATTGTGAAGAGAAGTCCACAGATAATGGTGAAGAGGAGCGTCATGGGGCGGTGTGATGACAAGTGTCATGGAACATTGTGATCACAAGTGTTTGAAGCATTGTGATGCCAGAGGTCATGGTGCATTTTGATTTCATTGTGATGAAAATAGCATGAAGCATTATGATGATGGGGATGGTGCACTGTGATGCCAGGGGTCATGGAGGATTGTGATGACGGGGGTCTAGGAGCATCGTGATGACAAGAGCATGGAGCATTGTGCTGAGAGGGCCAAGGAGCATTCTGACGACATGTGTCATGGAGCTTTGTGATGACAAGGGCATGGGGCATTGTAATTGCAGGCGTCTTGGAGCATTGAGATGACAAGTGTCACGGAGCCTTGTGATGACAAGGCCTTGGAAGTTTGTGATGACCGAGGTCATGGATCATTGTTATGACAGGGGTAACGGAGCATTGTGATAACAAGGGCATAGAGCATTGGTCTGAGAAGTTTCATGGATTATTGTGATGAGAGTGTGCATGCAGCATTGTGATGACAAGGGCATGGAACATTGTGATACATGGGTCATGGAGGAATGTAATGACAAGGGCATGGAGCATTGTGATGAGAAGGGCATGGAACATTGTGATGACAAGCGTCATGGAGCTTTGTGATGACAGGGGCATGGAGCAATGTGATGAGAGGTTTCATGGAGCAGTGTGATGACAGTGGCATGGAGCACTGTGGTGCCAAGGATCATGGAGATTTGTGATGACAAAGGTCATGAAGCATATTGAGGTCAAGGGCATGGTACATTGTGATGAGAAGGGCAGGGAGCATTATGATGACAAAGTCATGTAGCATTTTGATGACAAAGGCATGGAGCATCGTGATGACAAGTGTCATGGAGCACTGTGATGACAGGCGTCATGGTTCATTGAGATTACAGGTTTCATGGAGCATTGGGATGACAAAGGTCATGGAGAATTTTGATGAGAAGCGTCCCGGATCATTGTTTTGTCAGGGGTCATGGAGGGTTGAGATGACAGTACTCATGCAGCATTGTGAGGACAGGGGTCATGGAGCATTGCGAAGATAAGGGGCATGGGGCTTTGTGATTACAGGGGTCTTGGAGCATTGTGAAGACAAGGGCATGGATCATTGTGATGAGAATGTCATGGTGTATTGTGAAGGCAGGTGTCAAGGAGCATTGTGATGACGTATGTCAGGGTCCATTGTGATGACAATGGCATAGAGCATTGTGATGACAAGGACATGGAGCATTGTGATGCCAAGGGCCATTGAGAATTTTGAAGACAATGTCGTGAAGCACTGTGATGACAAGCGCATGGAGCTTGCTATGAAAAGGGTCATTGAGCATAGCAATGACAAGTGCATGGAGAATTGTGATGACACGATCATGTAACATTATGATGAGAAGTGTCATGAAACATAGTGATGACAGGGACGAGGAGAATTGTGATGACAATGCACATGGAGCATTGGGATGACCAGGACATGAAGCATTTTGCTGGCAAGACCGTGGAGCACTGCGATGAGAAGACCATGGATAATTGTGATGACGAGTGTCTTGGAGCACTGTAATGACAAGGGGCATGTAACATTGTGATGACAAGTGTAATGGAGCATTCTGATCACCATCTTGTGGAGTATTGTGATGACAATGGCATGGAGCACTGTGATGAAAAGGGCATGGAGCATTGTGATGAAAACGGCATGGAGCCTTTTCATGACAGGTTTCAATGAGCATTCTGACGACAAGTGTCAGGGAGCATTGTGATGACAAGTTTATTGATCATTGTGATGCCAAAGGTCATGAAGCATTGTGGTGACAATGGCATGGAGCATTGTGATGAAAAGTGCTATGGAGCATTGTGATCACAAGTGTTGGTAGCATTGTGATGACAGAGGTCATGGAGCACAGTGATTTCAAGGACCATGGAGCATTGTGATGACAAGTGTATGGGGCAATGTGATCCCAAGTTTCATGGAGGATTGTGATGACAAGCGCATGGAGCATTGTGATGGCAAGTTAATGTAGGATTTCCTGACAAAGGCATGGAGCATGGTGATTACAGTGGTCATTGAGCATTGGGATAACAAGGGTATGGAGCATTGGGCTTAAAATATTCATGGAGTATTGTGATGACAGGTTTCATGGAGCATATTGATGAAAAGGGAAAGGAGCATTGTGATGACAAGATCCTGGAGCATTATGATGAGTAGACCAGGAGCCTGGTGATGACAAGTCTCATGGAGCATTCTGATGAAAAGGGGCATGGAGCATTGTGATTACAGGGCTCTTGGAGCATTGTGATGACAAAGGCATGGAGCATTGTGATGAGAAGTCCATGGAGCATTCTGATGACATGTGTCATGGAGTTTTGTGATGACAGGGGCATGGAGCATTGTGATTACAGGGTTCTTGGAGCCTTGTGATGAAAAGGGCATGGATCATTGTGATGAAAAAGGCATGGAGCCATGTCATGACTGGGTTCAAGGAGCATAGTGATGACAAGGGTTCAGGAGCGTTGTGATGACAACTGTATTGAGCATTGGATGACAAAGGTCAGGAGCATTGTGATGATAAAACCATGGATAGGGCCTCCCTGGTGGCGCAGTGGTTGAGAGTCCGCCTGCCGATGCAGGGGATACGGGTTCGTGCCCCGATCTGGGAGGATCCCATATGCCGCGGAGCGGCTGGGCCCGTGAGCCATGGCCGCTGGGCCTGCGCATCCGGAGCCTGTGCTCCGCAACGGGAGAGGCCACGACAGTGAGAGGCCCGCATACAGCAAAAAGAAAAAAAAAAAAAAAAAAAAAACATGGATAATTGTGATGACGAGCGTCATAGGGCATTGTGATGACAAGTGTTATGGAACACTGTGATCACAAGGGTTTGGAGCATTGTGATGACAGAGGTCATGGAGCCTTTTGATTTCAATTAGCGTGGAGCATTGTGATGACAAGGGCATGAAGCAATGGCATCCCAAGTTTTATGGAGGATTGGGATGACAATGGTAAGGGAAGATTGTGAAGACAAGCGCATGGAGCATTGTGATGACAAAGTCATGTAGCATTTTGCTGACAAAGGCATGGAGCATTGTGGGGAAAATATTCATGGAGTAATGTGATGACAGGTGTCATGGGGCATTGTGGTGATAAGGGAATGGAGCACTGTGATGACAAGGTTCTGGAGCATTGTTATGAGAAGACCATTGAGCCTTGTGATGACAAATCTCATGGAGCATTCTGATGATAATGGACATGGAACACTGTGATTACAAGGTTCTTGGAGTATTGTGATGACAAGGGCATGGAACATTGTGATTAGAAGGCCATGGAGCTTTCTGATGACATGCATCATGGACTTTGTGATGACAAGGGCATGGAGCATTGTGATGAAAAAGACATGGAGCCTTGTCATGACAGGCTTCAAGGAGCATACTGATGTCAAGTGTCAGGGAGCATTGTGATGACAAGTGTATTGAGCATTGTGATGACAAAGGTCATGGAGCATTGTGATGAGAAGACCATGGATAATTGTGATGACGAGCGTCATTGGGCGTTGTGATGACAAGTGTTATGGAACATTGTGATCACAAGCGTTTGGAGCATTCTGATGAGAGAGGTCATGGAGCATTTAGATTTCATTGTGATGACAATAGCATGAAGCATTATGATGATGGGGATGGTGCACTGTGATGCCAGGGGTCATGGAGGATTGTGATGACGGGGGTCTAGGAGCATCGTGATGACAAGAGCATGGAGCATTGTGCTGAGAGGGCCAAGGAGCATTCTGACGACATGTGTCATGGAGCTTTGTGATGACAAGGGCATGGGGCATTGTAATTGCAGGCGTCTTGGAGCATTGAGATGACAAGTGTCACGGAGCCTTGTGATGACAAGGCCTTGGAAGTTTGTGATGACCGAAGTCATGGAGCATTGTTATGACAGGAGTAATGGAGCATTGTGATAACAAGGGCATAGAGCATTGGTCTGAGAAGTTTCATGGATTATTGTGATGAGAGTGTGCATGCAGCATTGTGATGACAAGGGCATGGAACATTGTGATACATGGGTCATGG
Organism: Mesoplodon densirostris; assembly: GCF_025265405.1. Lineage (NCBI taxonomy): Eukaryota > Metazoa > Chordata > Mammalia > Artiodactyla > Ziphiidae > Mesoplodon > Mesoplodon densirostris. The sequence continues at coordinate 9,197,001 of NC_082682.1, forward strand.
AGGAATGTAATGACAAGGGCATGGAGCATTGTGATGAGAAGGGCATGGAACATTGTGATGACAAGCGTCATGGAGCTTTGTGATGACAGGGGCATGGAGCAATGTGATGAGAGGGTTCATGGAGCAGTGTGATGACAGTGGCATGGAGCACTGTGGTGCCAAGGATCATGGAGATTTGTGATGACAAAGGTCATGAAGCATATTGAGGTCAAGGGCATGGTACATTGTGATGAGAAGGGCAGGGAGCATTATGATGACAAAGTCATGTAGCATTTTGATGACAAAGGCATGGAGCATCGTGATGACAAGTGTCATGGAGCACTGTGATGACAGGCGTCACGGTTCATTGTGATTACAGGTTTCATGGAGCTTTGGGATGACAATGGTCATGGAGAATTTTGATGAGAAGCGTCCCGGATCATTGTTTTGTCAGGGGTCATGGAGGGTTGAGATGACAGTACTCATGCAGCATTGTGAGGACAGGGGTCATGGAGCATTGTGAAGATAAGGGGCATGGAGCTTTGTGATTACAGGGGTCTTGGAGCATTGTGAAGACAAGGGCATGGATCATTGTGATGAGAATGTCATGGAGTATTGTGAAGGCAGGTGTCAAGGAGCATTGTGATGACGTATGTCAGGGTCCATTGTGATGACAATGGCATGGAGCATTGTGATGACAAGGACATGGAGCATTGTGATGCCAAGGGCCATTGAGAATTTTGAAGACAATGTCGTGAAGCACTGTGATGACAAGCGCATGGAGCTTGCTATGAAAAGGGTCATTGAGCATTGCGATGACAAGTGCATGGAGAATTGTGATGACACGATCATGTAACATTATGATGAGAAGTGTCATGGAACATAGTGATGACAGGGACGAGGAGAATTGTGATGACAATGCACATGGAGCATTGGGATGACCAGGACATGGAGCATTGTGCTGGCAAGACCGTGGAGCACTGCGATGAGAAGACCATGGATAATTGTGATGACGAGTGTCTTGGAGCACTGTAATGACAAGGGGCATGTAACATTGTGATGACAAGTGTAATGGAGCATTCTGATCACCATCTTGTGGAGTATTGTGATGACAATGGCATGGAGCATTGTGATGAAAAGGGCATGGAGCATTGTGATGAAAACGGCATGGAGCCTTTTCATGACAGGTTTCAATGAGCATTCTGACGACAAGTGTCAGGGAGCATTGTGATGACAAGTTTATTGAGCATTGTGATGACAAAGGTCATGAAGCATTGTGGTGACAATGGCATGGAGCATTGTGATGAAAAGTGCTATGGAGCATTGTGATCACAAGTGTTGGTAGCATTGTGATGACAGAGGTCATGGAGCACAGTGATTTCAAGGACCATGGAGCATTGTGATGACAAGTGTATGGGGCAATGTGATCCCAAGTTTCATGGAGGATTGTGATGACAAGCGCATGGAGCATTGTGATGGCAAGTTCATGTAGGATTTCCTGACAAAGGCATGGAGCATGGTGATTACAGTGGTCATTGAGCATTGGGATAACAAGGGTATGGAGCATTGGGCTTAAAATATTCATGGAGTATTGTGATGACAGGTTTCATGGAGCATATTGATGAAAAGGGAAAGGAGCATTGTGATGACAAGATCCTGGAGCATTATGATGAGTAGACCAGGAGCCTGGTGATGACAAGTCTCATGGAGCATTCTGATGAAAAGGGGCATGGAGCATTGTGATTACAGGGCTCTTGGAGCATTGTGATGACAAAGGCATGGAGCATTGTGATGAGAAGTCCATGGAGCATTCTGATGACATGTGTCATGGAGTTTTGTGATGACAGGGGCATGGAGCATTGTGATTACAGGGTTCTTGGAGCCTTGTGATGAAAAGGGCATGGATCATTGTGATGAAAAAGGCATGGAGCCATGTCATGACTGGGTTCAAGGAGCATAGTGATGACAAGGGTTCAGGAGCGTTGTGATGACAACTGTATTGAGCATTGGATGACAAAGGTCAGGAGCATTGTGATGATAAAACCATGGATAATTGTGATGACGAGCGTCATTGGGCATTGTGATGACAAGTGTTATGGAACACTGTGATCACAAGGGTTTGGAGCATTGTGATGACAGAGGTCATGGAGCCTTTTGATTTCAATTAGCGTGGAGCATTGTGATGACAAGGGCATGAAGCAATGGCATCCCAAGTTTTATGGAGGATTGGGATGACAATGGTAAGGGAAGATTGTGAAGACAAGCGCATGGAGCATTGTGATGACAAAGTCATGTAGCATTTTGCTGACAAAGGCATGGAGCATTGTGGGGAAAATATTCATGGAGTAATGTGATGACAGGTGTCATGGGGCATTGTGGTGATAAGGGAATGGAGCACTGTGATGACAAGGTTCTGGAGCATTGTTATGAGAAGACCATTGAGCCTTGTGATGACAAATCTCATGGAGCATTCTGATGATAATGGACATGGAACACTGTGATTACAAGGTTCTTGGAGTATTGTGATGACAAGGGCATGGAACATTGTGATGAGAAGGCCATGGAGCTTTCTGATGACATGCATCATGGACTTTGTGATGACAAGGGCATGGAGCATTGTGATGAAAAAGACATGGAGCCTTGTCATGACAGGCTTCAAGGAGCATACTGATGTCAAGTGTCAGGGAGCATTGTGATGACAAGTGTATTAAGCATTGTGATGACAAAGGTCATGGAGCATTGTGATGAGAAGAGCATGGATAATTGTGATGACGAGCGTCATAGGGCGTTGTGATGACAAGTGTTATGGAACATTGTGATCACAAGCGTTTGGAGCATTCTGATGAGAGAGGTCATGGAGCATTTAGATTTCATTGTGATGACAATAGCATGAAGCATTATGATGATGGGGATGGTGCACTGTGATGCCAGGGGTCATGGAGGATTGTGATGACGGGGGTCTAGGAGCATCGTGATGACAAGAGCATGGAGCATTGTGCTGAGAGGGCCAAGGAGCATTCTGACGACATGTGTCATGGAGCTTTGTGATGACAAGGGCATGGGGCATTGTAATTGCAGGCGTCTTGGAGCATTGAGATGACAAGTGTCACGGAGCCTTGTGATGACAAGGCCTTGGAAGTTTGTGATGACCGAGGTCATGGATCATTGTTATGACAGGGGTAACGGAGCATTGTGATAACAAGGGCATAGAGCATTGGTCTGAGAAGTTTCATGGATTATTGTGATGAGAGTGTGCATGCAGCATTGTGATGACAAGGGCATGGAACATTGTGATACATGGGTCATGGAGGAATGTAATGACAAGGGCATGGAGCATTGTGATGAGAAGGGCATGGAACATTGTGATGACAAGCGTCATGGAGCTTTGTGATGACAGGGGCATGGAGCAATGTGATGAGAGGGTTCATGGAGCAGTGTGATGACAGTGGCATGGAGCACTGTGGTGCCAAGGATCATGGAGATTTGTGATGACAAAGGTCATGAAGCATATTGAGGTCAAGGGCATGGTACATTGTGATGAGAAGGTCAGGGAGCATTATGATGACAAAATCATGTAGCATTTTGATGACAAAGGCATGGAGCATCGTGATGACAAGTGTCATGGAGCACTGTGATGACAGGCGTCACGGTTCATTGTGATTACAGGTTTCATGGAGCATTGGGATGACAATGGTCATGGAGAATTTTGATGAGAAGCGTCCCGGATCATTGTTTTGTCAGGGGTCATGGAGGGTTGAGATGACAGTTCTCATGCAGCATTGTGAGGACAGGGGTCATGGAGCATTGTGAAGATAAGGGGCATGGAGCTTTGTGATTACAGGGGTCTTGGAGCATTGTGAAGACAAGGGCATGGATCATTGTGATGAGAATGTCATGGAGTATTGTGAAGGCAGGTGTCAAGGAGCATTGTGATGACGTATGTCAGGGTCCATTGTGATGACAATGGCATGGAGCATTGTGATGACAAGGACATGGAGCATTGTGATGCCAAGGGCCATTGAGAATTTTGAAGACAATGTCGTGAAGCACTGTGATGACAAGCGCATGGAGCTTGCTATGAAAAGGGTCATTGAGCATTGCGATGACAAGTGCATGGAGAATTGTGATGACACGATCATGTAACATTATGATGAGAAGTGTCATGGAACATAGTGATGACAAGGACGAGGAGAATTGTGATGACAATGCACATGGAGCATTGGGATGACCAGGACATGGAGCATTGTGCTGGCAATACTGTGGAGCATTGCGATGAGAAGACCATGGATAATTGTGATGACGAGTGTCTTGGAGCACTGTAATGACAAGGGGCATGTAGCATTGTGATGACAAGTGTAATGGAGCATTCTGATCACCATCTTGTGGAGTATTGTGATGACAATGGCATGGAGCATTGTGATGAAAAGGGCATGGAGCATTGTGATGAAAACGGCATGGAGCCTTTTCATGACAGGTTTCAATGAGCATTCTGACGACAAGTGTCAGGGAGCATTGTGATGACAAGTTTATTGAGCATTGTGATGACAAAGGTCATGAAGCATTGTGGTGACAATGGCATGGAGCATTGTGATGCAAAGTGCTATGGAGCATTGTGATCACAAGTGTTGGTAGCATTGTGATGACAGAGGTCATGGAGCACAGTGATTTCAAGGACCATGGAGCATTGTGATGACAAGTGTATGGGGCAATGTGATCCCAAGTTTCATGGAGGATTGTGATGACAAGCGCATGGAGCATTGTGATGGCAAGTTCATGTAGGATTTTCCTGACAAAGGCATGGAGCATGGTGATTACAGTGGTCATTGAGCATTGGGATAACAAGGGTATGGAGCATTGTGCTTAAAATATTCATGGAGTATTATGATGACAGGTTTCGTGGAGCATATTGATGAAAAGGGAAAGGAGCATTGTGATGACAAGATCCTGGAGCATTATGATGAGTAGACCAGGAGCCTGGTGATGACAAGTCTCATGGAGCATTCTGATGAAAAGGGGCATGGAGCATTGTGATTACAGGGCTCTTGGAGCATTGTGATGACAAAGGCATGGAGCATTGTGATGAGAAGTCCATGGAGCATTCTGATGACATGTGTCATGGAGTTTTGTGATGACAGGGGCATGGAGCATTGTGATTACAGGGTTCTTGGAGCCTTGTGATGAAAAGGGCATGGATCATTGTGATGAAAAAGGCATGGAGCCATGTCATGACTGGGTTCAAGGAGCATAGTGATGACAAGGGTTCAGGAGCGTTGTGATGACAACTGTATTGAGCATTGGATGACAAAGGTCAGGAGCATTGTGATGATAAAACCATGGATAATTGTGATGACGAGCGTCATAGGGCATTGTGATGACAAGTGTTATGGAACACTGTGATCACAAGGGTTTGGAGCATTGTGATGACAGAGGTCATGGAGCCTTTTGATTTCAAGAAGCGTGGAGCATTGTGATGACAAGGGCATGAAGCAATGGGATCCCAAGTTTTATGGAGGATTGGGATGACAATGGTAAGGGAAGATTGTGAAGACAAGCGCATGGAGCATTGTGATGACAAAGTCATGTAGCATTTTGCTGACAAAGGCATGGAGCATTGTGGGCAAAATATTCATGGAGTAATGTGATGACAGGTGTCATGGGGCATTGTGGTGATAAGGGAATGGAGCACTGTGATGACAAGGTTCTGGAGCATTGTTATGAGAAGACCATTGAGCCTTGTGATGACAAATCTCATGGAGCATTCTGATGATAATGGGCATGGAACACTGTGATTACAAGGTTCTTGGAGTATTGTGATGACAAGGGCATGGAGCATTGTGATGAGAAGGCCTTGGAGCTTTCTGATGACATGCATCATGGACTTTGTGATGACAAGGGCATGGAGCATTGTGATGAAAAAGACATGGAGCCTTGTCATGACAGGCTTCAAGGAGCATACTGATGTCAAGTGTCAGGGAGCATTGTGATGACAAGTGTATTGAGCATTGTGATGACAAAGGTCATGGAGCATTGTGATGAGAAGACCATGGATAAATGTGATGAGGAGCTTATTGGGCGTTGTGATGACAAAGGTTATGGAACATTGTGATCAGAAGCGTTTGGAGCATTCTGATGAGAGAGGTCATGGAGCATTTTGATTTCATTGTGATGACAATAGCAAGAAGCATTATGATGATGTTCATGGTGCATTGTGATGAAAGGGTCCATGGAGTATTGAGATGAAAAGGGGCATGGTGCATTGTGATGACAGGGGTCTTGGAGCATGGTGATGACATTGGCATGGAGCATTGTGATGAGAAGGCCATGGAGGATTCTGATGAGATGCGTCATGGAGCTTTGTGATGACAAGGGCATGGAGCATTGTGATGACAAGGGAATGGGGCATTGTGATGACAAGGGCCATTGAGAATTTTGATGACAAGGTCGTGAAGCACTGTGATGACGAGTGCATGGAGCATGCTATGACAAGGGTCATGGAGCATTGCGATGACAAGTGAATGGAGAATTGTGCTGACATGTGCATGTAACATTATGATGTGAAGTGTCATGGACCATTGTGATGACAAGGACGTTGAGAATTGTTATGACAATGGACATGGAGCATTGTGTTGATCAGGGCATGGAGCACTGTGATGGCAAGACCGTGGAGCATTGTGATGTGAAGACCTTGGATAATTGTGATGACGAGTGTCTTGAAGTACTGTAATGACAAGGGGCATGGAGCATTGTGAGGACAGGGGTCATTTAGCATTGTGATGACAAGTGTCATGGAGCATTCTGATGACCATCTTGTGGAGTATTGTGATGACAATGGCATGGAGCATTGTGATGGAAAGGGCATGGAGCATTGTGAAGAGAAGTCCTCAGATAATGGTGAAGAGGAGCGTCATGGGGCGTTGTGATGACAAGTGTCATGGAACATTGTGATCACAAGGGTTTGAAGCATTGTGATGCCAGAGGTCATGGTGCATTTTGATTTCATTGTGATGACAATAGCATGAAGCATTATGATGATGGGGATGGTACACTGTGATGCCAGCGGTCATGGAGGATTGTGATGACAGGGGTCTAGGAGCATCGTGATGACAAGAGCATGGAGCATTGTGCTGAGAGGGCCAAGGAGCATTTTGACGACATGTTTCATGGAGCTTTGTGCTGACAAGGGCATGGGGCATTGTAATGGCAGGTGTCTTGGAGCATTGAGATGCCAAGTGTCACGGAGCCTTGTGATGACAAGGCCGTGGAACATTGTGATGACCGAGGTCATGGAGCATTGCTATGACAGGGGTAACGGAGCATTGTGATAACAAGGGCATAGAGCATTGGTCTGAGAAGTTTCATGGATTATTGTGATGAGAGTGTGCATGCAGCATTGTGATGACAAGGGCATGGAACATTGTGATACATGGGTCATGGAGGAATGTAATGACAAGGGCATGGAGCATTGTGATGAGAAGGGCATGGAACATTGTGATGACAAGCGTCATGGAGCTTTGTGATGACAGGGGCATGGAGCAATGTGATGAGAGGGTTCATGGAGCAGTGTGATGACAGTGGCATGGAGCACTGTGGTGCCAAGGATCATGGAGATTTGTGATGACAAAGGTCATGAAGCATATTGAGGTCAAGGGCATGGTACATTGTGATGAGAAGGGCAGGGAGCATTATGATGACAAAGTCATGTAGCATTTTGATGACAAAGGCATGGAGCATCGTGATGACAAGTGTCATGGAGCACTGTGATGACAGGCGTCACGGTTCATTGTGATTACAGGTTTCATGGAGCATTGGGATGACAATGGTCATGGAGAATTTTGATGAGAAGCGTCCCGGATCATTGTTTTGTCAGGGGTCATGGAGGGTTGAGATGACAGTTCTCATGCAGCATTGTGAGGACAGGGGTCATGGAGCATTGTGAAGATAAGGGGCATGGAGCTTTGTGATTACAGGGGTCTTGGAGCATTGTGAAGACAAGGGCATGGATCATTGTGATGAGAATGTCATGGAGTATTGTGAAGGCAGGTGTCAAGGAGCATTGTGATGACGTATGTCAGGGTCCATTGTGATGACAATGGCATGGAGCATTGTGATGACAAGGACATGGAGCATTGTGATGCCAAGGGCCATTGAGAATTTTGAAGACAATGTCGTGAAGCACTGTGATGACAAGCGCATGGAGCTTGCTATGAAAAGGGTCATTGAGCATTGCGATGACAAGTGCATGGAGAATTGTGATGACACGATCATGTAACATTATGATGAGAAGTGTCATGGAACATAGTGATGACAAGGACGAGGAGAATTGTGATGACAATGCACATGGAGCATTGGGATGACCAGGACATGGAGCATTGTGCTGGCAAGACTGTGGAGCATTGCGATGAGAAGACCATGGATAATTGTGATGACGAGTGTCTTGGAGCACTGTAATGACAAGGGGCATGTAGCATTGTGATGACAAGTGTAATGGAGCATTCTGATCACCATCTTGTGGAGTATTGTGATGACAATGGCATGGAGCATTGTGATGAAAAGGGCATGGAGCATTGTGATGAAAACGGCATGGAGCCTTTTCATGACAGGTTTCAATGAGCATTCTGACGACAAGTGTCAGGGAGCATTGTGATGACAAGTTTATTGAGCATTGTGATGACAAAGGTCATGAAGCATTGTGGTGACAATGGCATGGAGCATTGTGATGCAAAGTGCTATGGAGCATTGTGATCACAAGTGTTGGTAGCATTGTGATGACAGAGGTCATGGAGCACAGTGATATCAAGGACCATGGAGCATTGTGATGACAAGTGTATGGGGCAATGTGATCCCAAGTTTCATGGAGGATTGTGATGACAAGCACATGGAGCATTGTGATGGCAAGTTCATGTAGGATTTTCCTGACAAAGGCATGGAGCATGGTGATTACAGTGGTCATTGAGCATTGGGATAACAAGGGTATGGAGCATTGTGCTTAAAATATTCATGGAGTATTATGATGACAGGTTTCGTGGAGCATATTGATGAAAAGGGAAAGGAGCATTGTGATGACAAGATCCTGGAGCATTATGATGAGTAGACCAGGAGCCTGGTGATGACAAGTCTCATGGAGCTTTCTGATGAAAAGGGGCATGGAGCATTGTGATTACAGGGCTCTTGGAGCATTGTGATGACAAAGGCATGGAGCATTGTGATGAGAAGTCCATGGAGCATTCTGATGACATGTGTCATGGAGTTTTGTGATGACAGGGGCATGGAGCATTGTGATTACAGGGTTCTTGGAGCCTTGTGATGAAAAGGGCATGGATCATTGTGATGAAAAAGGCATGGAGCCATGTCATGACTGGGTTCAAGGAGCATAGTGATGACAAGGGTTCAGGAGCGTTGTGATGACAACTGTATTGAGCATTGGATGACAAAGGTCAGGAGCATTGTGATGATAAAACCATGGATAATTGTGATGACGAGCGTCATAGGGCATTGTGATGACAAGTGTTATGGAACACTGTGATCACAAGGGTTTGGAGCATTGTGATGACAGAGGTCATGGAGCCTTTTGATTTCAAGAAGCGTGGAGCATTGTGATGACAAGGGCATGAAGCAATGGGATCCCAAGTTTTATGGAGGATTGGGATGACAATGGTAAGGGAAGATTGTGAAGACAAGCGCATGGAGCATTGTGATGACAAAGTCATGTAGCATTTTGCTGACAAAGGCATGGAGCATTGTGGGGAAAATATTCATGGAGTAATGTGATGACAGGTGTCATGGGGCATTGTGGTGATAAGGGAATGGAGCACTGTGATGACAAGGTTCTGGAGCATTGTTATGAGAAGACCATTGAGCCTTGTGATGACAAATCTCATGGAGCATTCTGATGATAATGGACATGGAACACTGTGATTACAAGGTTCTTGGAGTATTGTGATGACAAGGGCATGGAGCATTGTGATGAGAAGGCCTTGGAGCTTTCTGATGACATGCATCATGGACTTTGTGATGACAAGGGCATGGAGCATTGTGATGAAAAAGACATGGAGCCTTGTCATGACAGGCTTCAAGGAGCATACTGATGTCAAGTGTCAGGGAGCATTGTGATGACAAGTGTATTGAGCATTGTGATGACAAAGGTCATGGAGCATTGTGATGAGAAGACCATGGATAATTGTGATGACGAGCGTCATTGGGCGTTGTGATGACAAGTGTTATGGAACATTGTGATCACAAGCGTTTGGAGCATTCTGATGAGAGAGGTCATGGAGCATTTTGATTTCATTGTGATGACAATAGCAAGAAGCATTATGATGATGTTCATGGTGCATTGTGATGAAAGGGTCCATGGAGTATTGAGATGAAAAGGGGCATGGAGCATTGTGATGACAGGGGTCTTGGAGCATGGTGATGACATGGGCATGGAGCATTGTGATGAGAAGGCCATGGAGGATTCTGATGACATGCGTCAGGGAGCTTTGTGATGACAAGGGCATGGAGCATTGTGATGACAAGGGAATGGAGCATTGTGATGACAAGGGCCATTGAGAATTTTGATGACAAGGTCGTGAAGCACTGTGATGACAAGTGCATGGAGCTTGCTATGACAAGGTCATGGAGCATTGTGATAACAAGTGAATGGAGAATTGTGCTGACATGTGCATGTAACATGATGTGAAGTGTCCTGGACCATTGTGATGACAAGGACGTTGAGAATTGTTATGACAATGGACATGGAGCATTGGGATGATCAGGGCATGGAGCTTTGTGATGGCAAGACCGTGGAGCATTGTGATGCGAAGACCCTGGATAATTGTGATGACGAGTGTCTTGGAGTACTGTAATGACAAGGGGCATGGAGCATTGTGAGGACAGGGGTCATTTAGCATTGTGATGACAAGTGTCATGGAGCATTCTGATGACCATCTTGTGGAGTATTGTGATGACAATGGCATGGAGCATTGTGATGGAAAGGGCATGGAGCATTGTGAAGAGAAGTAAACAGATAATGGTGAAGAGGAGCGTCATGGGGCGTTGTGATGACAAGTGTCATGGAACATTGTGATCACAAGGGTTTGAAGCATTGGGATGCCAGAGGTCATGGTGCATTTTGATTTCATTGTGATGACAATAGCATGAAGCATTATGATGATAGGGATGGTGCACTGTGATGCCAGGGGTCATGGAGGATTGTGATGACGGGGGTCTAGGAGCATCGTGATGACAAGAGCATGGAGCATTGTGCTGAGAGGACCAAGGAGCATTCTGATGACATGTGTCATGGAGCTTTGTGATGACAAGGGCATGGGGCATTGTAATTGCAGGCGTCTTGGAGCATTGAGATGACAAGTGTCACGGAGCCTTGTGATGACAAGGCCTTGGAAGTTTGTGATGACCGAGGTCATGGATCATTGTTATGACAGGGGTAATGGAGCATTGTGATAACAAGGGCATAGAGCATTGGTCTGAGAAGTTTCATGGATTATTGTGATGAGAGTGTGCATGCAGCATTGTGATGACAAGGGCATGGAACATTGTGATACATGGGTCATGGAGGAATGTAATGACAAGGGCATGGAGCATTGTGATGAGAAGGGCATGGAACATTGTGATGACAAGCGTCATGGAGCTTTGTGATGACAGGGGCATGGAGCAATGTGATGAGAGGTTTCATGGAGCAGTGTGATGACAGTGGCATGGAGCACTGTGGTGCCAAGGATCATGGAGATTTGTGATGACAAAGGTCATGAAGCATATTGAGGTCAAGGGCATGGTACATTGTGATGAGAAGGGCAGGGAGCATTATGATGACAAAGTCATGTAGCATTTTGATGACAAAGGCATGGAGCATCGTGATGACAAGTGTCATGGAGCACTGTGATGACAGGCGTCACGGTTCATTGTGATTACAGGTTTCATGGAGCATTGGGATGACAATGGTCATGGAGAATTTTGATGAGAAGCGTCCCGGATCATTGTTTTGTCAGGGGTCATGGAGGGTTGAGATGACAGTACTCATGCAGCATTGTGAGGACAGGGGTCATGGAGCATTGTGAAGATAAGGGGCATGGAGCTTTGTGATTACAGGGGTCTTGGAGCATTGTGAAGACAAGGGCATGGATCATTGTGATGACAATGTCATGGAGTATTGTGAAGGCAGGTGTCAAGGAGCATTGTGATGACGTATGTCAGGGTCCATTGTGATGACAATGGCATGGAGCATTGTGATGACAAGGACATGGAGCATTGTGATGCCAAGGGCCATTGAGAATTTTGAAGACAATGTCGTGAAGCACTGTGATGACAAGCGCATGGAGCTTGCTATGAAAAGGGTCATTGAGCATTGCGATGACAAGTGCATGGAGAATTGTGATGACACGATCATGTAACATTATGATGAGAAGTGTCATGGAACATAGTGATGACAGGGACGAGGAGAATTGTGATGACAATGCACATGGAGCATTGGGATGACCAGGACATGGAGCATTGTGCTGGCAAGACCGTGGAGCACTGCGATGAGAAGACCATGGATAATTGTGATGACGAGTGTCTTGGAGCACTGTAATGACAAGGGGCATGTAACATTGTGATGACAAGTGTAATGGAGCATTCTGATCACCATCTTGTGGAGTATTGTGATGACAATGGCATGGAGCATTGTGATGAAAAGGGCATGGAGCATTGTGATGAAAACGGCATGGAGCCTTTTCATGACAGGTTTCAATGAGCATTCTGACGACAAGTGTCAGGGAGCATTGTGATGACAAGTTTATTGAGCATTGTGATGACAAAGGTCATGAAGCATTGTGGTGACAATGGCATGGAGCATTGTGATGCAAAGTGCTATGGAGCATTGTGATCACAAGTGTTGGTAGCATTGTGATGACAGAGGTCATGGAGCACAGTGATTTCAAGGACCATGGAGCATTGTGATGACAAGTGTATGGGGCAATGTGATCCCAGGTTTCATGGAGGATTGTGATGACAAGCGCATGGAGCATTGTGATGGCAAGTTCATGTAGGATTTCCTGACAAAGGCATGGAGCATGGTGATTACAGTGGTCATTGAGCATTGGGATAACAAGGGTATGGAGCATTGGGCTTAAAATATTCATGGAGTATTGTGATGACAGGTTTCATGGAGCATATTGATGAAAAGGGAAAGGAGCATTGTGATGACAAGATCCTGGAGCATTATGATGAGTAGACCAGGAGCCTGGTGATGACAAGTCTCATGGAGCATTCTGATGAAAAGGGGCATGGAGCATTGTGATTACAGGGCTCTTGGAGCATTGTGATGACAAAGGCATGGAGCATTGTGATGAGAAGTCCATGGAGCATTCTGATGACATGTGTCATGGAGTTTTGTGATGACAGGGGCATGGAGCATTGTGATTACAGGGTTCTTGGAGCCTTGTGATGAAAAGGGCATGGATCATTGTGATGAAAAAGGCATGGAGCCATGTCATGACTGGGTTCAAGGAGCATAGTGATGACAAGGGTTCAGGAGCGTTGTGATGACAACTGTATTGAGCATTGGATGACAAAGGTCAGGAGCATTGTGATGATAAAACCATGGATAATTGTGATGACGAGCGTCATTGGGCATTGTGATGACAAGTGTTATGGAACACTGTGATCACAAGGGTTTGGAGCATTGTGATGACATAGGTCATGGAGCCTTTTGATTTCAATTAGCGTGGAGCATTGTGATGACAAGGGCATGAAGCAATGGGATCCCAAGTTTTATGGAGGATTGGGATGACAATGGTAAGGGAAGATTGTGAAGACAAGCGCATGGAGCATTGTGATGACAAAGTCATGTAGCATTTTGCTGACAAAGGCATGGAGCATTGTGGGGAAAATATTCATGGAGTAATGTGATGACAGGTGTCATGGGGCATTGTGGTGATAAGGGAATGGAGCACTGTGATGACAAGGTTCTGGAGCATTGTTATGAGAAGACCATTGAGCCTTGTGATGACAAATCTCATGGAGCATTCTGATGATAATGGACATGGAACACTGTGATTACAAGGTTCTTGGAGTATTGTGATGACAAGGGCATGGAACATTGTGATGAGAAGGCCATGGAGCTTTCTGATGACATGCATCATGGACTTTGTGATGACAAGGGCATGGAGCATTGTGATGAAAAAGACATGGAGCCTTGTCATGACAGGCTTCAAGGAGCATACTGATGTCAAGTGTCAGGGAGCATTGTGATGACAAGTGTATTAAGCATTGTGATGACAAAGGTCATGGAGCATTGTGATGAGAAGAGCATGGATAATTGTGATGACGAGCGTTATAGGGCGTTGTGATGACAAGTGTTATGGAACATTGTGATCACAAGCGTTTGGAGCATTCTGATGAGAGAGGTCATGGAGCATTTAGATTTCATTGTGATGACAATAGTATGAAGCATTATGATGATGGGGATGGTGCACTGTGATGCCAGGGGTCATGGAGGATTGTGATGACGGGGGTCTAGGAGCATCGTGATGACAAGAGCATGGAGCATTGTGCTGAGAGGGCCAAGGAGCATTCTGACGACATGTGTCATGGAGCTTTGTGATGACAAGGGCATGGGGCATTGTAATTGCAGGCGTCTTGGAGCATTGAGATGACAAGTGTCACGGAGCCTTGTGATGACAAGGCCTTGGAAGTTTGTGATGACCGAGGTCATGGATCATTGTTATGACAGGGGTAACGGAGCATTGTGATAACAAGGGCATAGAGCATTGGTCTGAGAAGTTTCATGGATTATTGTGATGAGAGTGTGCATGCAGCATTGTGATGACAAGGGCATGGAACATTGTGATACATGGGTCATGGAGGAATGTAATGACAAGGGCATGGAGCATTGTGATGAGAAGGGCATGGAACATTGTGATGACAAGCGTCATGGAGCTTTGTGATGACAGGGGCATGGAGCAATGTGATGAGAGGGTTCATGGAGCAGTGTGATGACAGTGGCATGGAGCACTGTGGTGCCAAGGATCATGGAGATTTGTGATGACAAAGGTCATGAAGCATATTGAGGTCAAGGGCATGGTACATTGTGATGAGAAGGGCAGGGAGCATTATGATGACAAAATCATGTAGCATTTTGATGACAAAGGCATGGAGCATCGTGATGACAAGTGTCATGGAGCACTGTGATGACAGGCGTCACGGTTCATTGTGATTACAGGTTTCATGGAGCATTGGGATGACAATGGTCATGGAGAATTTTGATGAGAAGCGTCCCGGATCATTGTTTTGTCAGGGGTCATGGAGGGTTGAGATGACAGTTCTCATGCAGCATTGTGAGGACAGGGGTCATGGAGCATTGTGAAGATAAGGGGCATGGAGCTTTGTGATTACAGGGGTCTTGGAGCATTGTGAAGACAAGGGCATGGATCATTGTGATGAGAATGTCATGGAGTATTGTGAAGGCAGGTGTCAAGGAGCATTGTGATGACGTATGTCAGGGTCCATTGTGATGACAATGGCATGGAGCATTGTGATGACAAGGACATGGAGCATTGTGATGCCAAGGGCCATTGAGAATTTTGAAGACAATGTCGTGAAGCACTGTGATGACAAGCGCATGGAGCTTGCTATGAAAAGGGTCATTGAGCATTGCGATGACAAGTGCATGGAGAATTGTGATGACACGATCATGTAACATTATGATGAGAAGTGTCATGGAACATAGTGATGACAAGGACGAGGAGAATTGTGATGACAATGCACATGGAGCATTGGGATGACCAGGACATGGAGCATTGTGCTGGCAATACTGTGGAGCATTGCGATGAGAAGACCATGGATAATTGTGATGACGAGTGTCTTGGAGCACTGTAATGACAAGGGGCATGTAGCATTGTGATGACAAGTGTAATGGAGCATTCTGATCACCATCTTGTGGAGTATTGTGATGACAATGGCATGGAGCATTGTGATGAAAAGGGCATGGAGCATTGTGATGAAAACGGCATGGAGCCTTTTCATGACAGGTTTCAATGAGCATTCTGACGACAAGTGTCAGGGAGCATTGTGATGACAAGTTTATTGAGCATTGTGATGACAAAGGTCATGAAGCATTGTGGTGACAATGGCATGGAGCATTGTGATGCAAAGTGCTATGGAGCATTGTGATCACAAGTGTTGGTAGCATTGTGATGACAGAGGTCATGGAGCACAGTGATTTCAAGGACCATGGAGCATTGTGATGACAAGTGTATGGGGCAATGTGATCCCAAGTTTCATGGAGGATTGTGATGACAAGCGCATGGAGCATTGTGATGGCAAGTTCATGTAGGATTTTCCTGACAAAGGCATGGAGCATGGTGATTACAGTGGTCATTGAGCATTGGGATAACAAGGGTATGGAGCATTGTGCTTAAAATATTCATGGAGTATTATGATGACAGGTTTCGTGGAGCATATTGATGAAAAGGGAAAGGAGCATTGTGATGACAAGATCCTGGAGCATTATGATGAGTAGACCAGGAGCCTGGTGATGACAAGTCTCATGGAGCATTCTGATGAAAAGGGGCATGGAGCATTGTGATTACAGGGCTCTTGGAGCATTGTGATGACAAAGGCATGGAGCATTGTGATGAGAAGTCCATGGAGCATTCTGATGACATGTGTCATGGAGTTTTGTGATGACAGGGGCATGGAGCATTGTGATTACAGGGTTCTTGGAGCCTTGTGATGAAAAGGGCATGGATCATTGTGATGAAAAAGGCATGGAGCCATGTCATGACTGGGTTCAAGGAGCATAGTGATGACAAGGGTTCAGGAGCGTTGTGATGACAACTGTATTGAGCATTGGATGACAAAGGTCAGGAGCATTGTGATGATAAAACCATGGATAATTGTGATGACGAGCGTCATAGGGCATTGTGATGACAAGTGTTATGGAACACTGTGATCACAAGGGTTTGGAGCATTGTGATGACAGAGGTCATGGAGCCTTTTGATTTCAAGAAGCGTGGAGCATTGTGATGACAAGGGCATGAAGCAATGGGATCCCAAGTTTTATGGAGGATTGGGATGACAATGGTAAGGGAAGATTGTGAAGACAAGCGCATGGAGCATTGTGATGACAAAGTCATGTAGCATTTTGCTGACAAAGGCATGGAGCATTGTGGGCAAAATATTCATGGAGTAATGTGATGACAGGTGTCATGGGGCATTGTGGTGATAAGGGAATGGAGCACTGTGATGACAAGGTTCTGGAGCATTGTTATGAGAAGACCATTGAGCCTTGTGATGACAAATCTCATGGAGCATTCTGATGATAATGGGCATGGAACACTGTGATTACAAGGTTCTTGGAGTATTGTGATGACAAGGGCATGGAGCATTGTGATGAGAAGGCCTTGGAGCTTTCTGATGACATGCATCATGGACTTTGTGATGACAAGGGCATGGAGCATTGTGATGAAAAAGACATGGAGCCTTGTCATGACAGGCTTCAAGGAGCATACTGATGTCAAGTGTCAGGGAGCATTGTGATGACAAGTGTATTGAGCATTGTGATGACAAAGGTCATGGAGCATTGTGATGAGAAGACCATGGATAAATGTGATGAGGAGCTTATTGGGCGTTGTGATGACAAAGGTTATGGAACATTGTGATCAGAAGCGTTTGGAGCATTCTGATGAGAGAGGTCATGGAGCATTTTGATTTCATTGTGATGACAATAGCAAGAAGCATTATGATGATGTTCATGGTGCATTGTGATGAAAGGGTCCATGGAGTATTGAGATGAAAAGGGGCATGGTGCATTGTGATGACAGGGGTCTTGGAGCATGGTGATGACATTGGCATGGAGCATTGTGATGAGAAGGCCATGGAGGATTCTGATGAGATGCGTCATGGAGCTTTGTGATGACAAGGGCATGGAGCATTGTGATGACAAGGGAATGGGGCATTGTGATGACAAGGGCCATTGAGAATTTTGATGACAAGGTCGTGAAGCACTGTGATGACGAGTGCATGGAGCATGCTATGACAAGGGTCATGGAGCATTGCGATGACAAGTGAATGGAGAATTGTGCTGACATGTGCATGTAACATTATGATGTGAAGTGTCATGGACCATTGTGATGACAAGGACGTTGAGAATTGTTATGACAATGGACATGGAGCATTGTGTTGATCAGGGCATGGAGCACTGTGATGGCAAGACCGTGGAGCATTGTGATGTGAAGACCTTGGATAATTGTGATGACGAGTGTCTTGGAGTACTGTAATGACAAGGGGCATGGAGCATTGTGAGGACAGGGGTCATTTAGCATTGTGATGACAAGTGTCATGGAGCATTCTGATGACCATCTTGTGGAGTATTGTGATGACAATGGCATGGAGCATTGTGATGGAAAGGGCATGGAGCATTGTGAAGAGAAGTCCTCAGATAATGGTGAAGAGGAGCGTCATGGGGCGTTGTGATGACAAGTGTCATGGAACATTGTGATAACAAGGGTTTGAAGCATTGTGATGCCAGAGGTCATGGTGCATTTTGATTTCATTGTGATGACAATAGCATGAAGCATTATGATGATGGGGATGGTACACTGTGATGCCAGCGGTCATGGAGGATTGTGATGACAGGGGTCTAGGAGCATCGTGATGACAAGAGCATGGAGCATTGTGCTGAGAGGGCCAAGGAGCATTTTGACGACATGTTTCATGGAGCTTTGTGCTGACAAGGGCATGGGGCATTGTAATGGCAGGTGTCTTGGAGCATTGAGATGCCAAGTGTCACGGAGCCTTGTGATGACAAGGCCGTGGAACATTGTGATGACCGAGGTCATGGAGCATTGCTATGACAGGGGTAACGGAGCATTGTGATAACAAGGGCATAGAGCATTGGTCTGAGAAGTTTCATGGATTATTGTGATGAGAGTGTGCATGCAGCATTGTGATGACAAGGGCATGGAACATTGTGATACATGGGTCATGGAGGAATGTAATGACAAGGGCATGGAGCATTGTGATGAGAAGGGCATGGAACATTGTGATGACAAGCGTCATGGAGCTTTGTGATGACAGGGGCATGGAGCAATGTGATGAGAGGGTTCATGGAGCAGTGTGATGACAGTGGCATGGAGCACTGTGGTGCCAAGGATCATGGAGATTTGTGATGACAAAGGTCATGAAGCATATTGAGGTCAAGGGCATGGTACATTGTGATGAGAAGGGCAGGGAGCATTATGATGACAAAGTCATGTAGCATTTTGATGACAAAGGCATGGAGCATCGTGATGACAAGTGTCATGGAGCACTGTGATGACAGGCGTCACGGTTCATTGTGATTACAGGTTTCATGGAGCATTGGGATGACAATGGTCATGGAGAATTTTGATGAGAAGCGTCCCGGATCATTGTTTTGTCAGGGGTCATGGAGGGTTGAGATGACAGTTCTCATGCAGCATTGTGAGGACAGGGGTCATGGAGCATTGTGAAGATAAGGGGCATGGAGCTTTGTGATTACAGGGGTCTTGGAGCATTGTGAAGACAAGGGCATGGATCATTGTGATGAGAATGTCATGGAGTATTGTGAAGGCAGGTGTCAAGGAGCATTGTGATGACGTATGTCAGGGTCCATTGTGATGACAATGGCATGGAGCATTGTGATGACAAGGACATGGAGCATTGTGATGCCAAGGGCCATTGAGAATTTTGAAGACAATGTCGTGAAGCACTGTGATGACAAGCGCATGGAGCTTGCTATGAAAAGGGTCATTGAGCATTGCGATGACAAGTGCATGGAGAATTGTGATGACACGATCATGTAACATTATGATGAGAAGTGTCATGGAACATAGTGATGACAAGGACGAGGAGAATTGTGATGACAATGCACATGGAGCATTGGGATGACCAGGACATGGAGCATTGTGCTGGCAAGACTGTGGAGCATTGCGATGAGAAGACCATGGATAATTGTGATGACGAGTGTCTTGGAGCACTGTAATGACAAGGGGCATGTAGCATTGTGATGACAAGTGTAATGGAGCATTCTGATCACCATCTTGTGGAGTATTGTGATGACAATGGCATGGAGCATTGTGATGAAAAGGGCATGGAGCATTGTGATGAAAACGGCATGGAGCCTTTTCATGACAGGTTTCAATGAGCATTCTGACGACAAGTGTCAGGGAGCATTGTGATGACAAGTTTATTGAGCATTGTGATGACAAAGGTCATGAAGCATTGTGGTGACAATGGCATGGAGCATTGTGATGCAAAGTGCTATGGAGCATTGTGATCACAAGTGTTGGTAGCATTGTGATGACAGAGGTCATGGAGCACAGTGATATCAAGGACCATGGAGCATTGTGATGACAAGTGTATGGGGCAATGTGATCCCAAGTTTCATGGAGGATTGTGATGACAAGCACATGGAGCATTGTGATGGCAAGTTCATGTAGGATTTTCCTGACAAAGGCATGGAGCATGGTGATTACAGTGGTCATTGAGCATTGGGATAACAAGGGTATGGAGCATTGTGCTTAAAATATTCATGGAGTATTATGATGACAGGTTTCGTGGAGCATATTGATGAAAAGGGAAAGGAGCATTGTGATGACAAGATCCTGGAGCATTATGATGAGTAGACCAGGAGCCTGGTGATGACAAGTCTCATGGAGCTTTCTGATGAAAAGGGGCATGGAGCATTGTGATTACAGGGCTCTTGGAGCATTGTGATGACAAAGGCATGGAGCATTGTGATGAGAAGTCCATGGAGCATTCTGATGACATGTGTCATGGAGTTTTGTGATGACAGGGGCATGGAGCATTGTGATTACAGGGTTCTTGGAGCCTTGTGATGAAAAGGGCATGGATCATTGTGATGAAAAAGGCATGGAGCCATGTCATGACTGGGTTCAAGGAGCATAGTGATGACAAGGGTTCAGGAGCGTTGTGATGACAACTGTATTGAGCATTGGATGACAAAGGTCAGGAGCATTGTGATGATAAAACCATGGATAATTGTGATGACGAGCGTCATAGGGCATTGTGATGACAAGTGTTATGGAACACTGTGATCACAAGGGTTTGGAGCATTGTGATGACAGAGGTCATGGAGCCTTTTGATTTCAAGAAGCGTGGAGCATTGTGATGACAAGGGCATGAAGCAATGGGATCCCAAGTTTTATGGAGGATTGGGATGACAATGGTAAGGGAAGATTGTGAAGACAAGCGCATGGAGCATTGTGATGACAAAGTCATGTAGCATTTTGCTGACAAAGGCATGGAGCATTGTGGGGAAAATATTCATGGAGTAATGTGATGACAGGTGTCATGGGGCATTGTGGTGATAAGGGAATGGAGCACTGTGATGACAAGGTTCTGGAGCATTGTTATGAGAAGACCATTGAGCCTTGTGATGACAAATCTCATGGAGCATTCTGATGATAATGGACATGGAACACTGTGATTACAAGGTTCTTGGAGTATTGTGATGACAAGGGCATGGAGCATTGTGATGAGAAGGCCTTGGAGCTTTCTGATGACATGCATCATGGACTTTGTGATGACAAGGGCATGGAGCATTGTGATGAAAAAGACATGGAGCCTTGTCATGACAGGCTTCAAGGAGCATACTGATGTCAAGTGTCAGGGAGCATTGTGATGACAAGTGTATTGAGCATTGTGATGACAAAGGTCATGGAGCATTGTGATGAGAAGACCATGGATAATTGTGATGACGAGCGTCATTGGGCGTTGTGATGACAAGTGTTATGGAACATTGTGATCACAAGCGTTTGGAGCATTCTGATGAGAGAGGTCATGGAGCATTTTGATTTCATTGTGATGACAATAGCAAGAAGCATTATGATGATGTTCATGGTGCATTGTGATGAAAGGGTCCATGGAGTATTGAGATGAAAAGGGGCATGGAGCATTGTGATGACAGGGGTCTTGGAGCATGGTGATGACATGGGCATGGAGCATTGTGATGAGAAGGCCATGGAGGATTCTGATGACATGCGTCAGGGAGCTTTGTGATGACAAGGGCATGGAGCATTGTTATGACAAGGGAATGGAGCATTGTGATGACAAGGGCCATTGAGAATTTTGATGACAAGGTCGTGAAGCACTGTGATGACAAGTGCATGGAGCTTGCTATGACAAGGTCATGGAGCATTGTGATAACAAGTGAATGGAGAATTGTGCTGACATGTGCATGTAACATGATGTGAAGTGTCCTGGACCATTGTGATGACAAGGACGTTGAGAATTGTTATGACAATGGACATGGAGCATTGGGATGATCAGGGCATGGAGCTTTGTGATGGCAAGACCGTGGAGCATTGTGATGCGAAGACCCTGGATAATTGTGATGACGAGTGTCTTGGAGTACTGTAATGACAAGGGGCATGGAGCATTGTGAGGACAGGGGTCATTTAGCATTGTGATGACAAGTGTCATGGAGCATTCTGATGACCATCTTGTGGAGTATTGTGATGACAATGGCATGGAGCATTGTGATGGAAAGGGCATGGAGCATTGTGAAGAGAAGTAAACAGATAATGGTGAAGAGGAGCGTCATGGGGCGTTGTGATGACAAGTGTCATGGAACATTGTGATCACAAGGGTTTGAAGCATTGGGATGCCAGAGGTCATGGTGCATTTTGATTTCATTGTGATGACAATAGCATGAAGCATTATGATGATAGGGATGGTGCACTGTGATGCCAGGGGTCATGGAGGATTGTGATGACGGGGGTCTAGGAGCATCGTGATGACAAGAGCATGGAGCATTGTGCTGAGAGGACCAAGGAGCATTCTGATGACATGTGTCATGGAGCTTTGTGATGACAAGGGCATGGGGCATTGTAATTGCAGGCGTCTTGGAGCATTGAGATGACAAGTGTCACGGAGCCTTGTGATGACAAGGCCTTGGAAGTTTGTGATGACCGAGGTCATGGATCATTGTTATGACAGGGGTAATGGAGCATTGTGATAACAAGGGCATAGAGCATTGGTCTGAGAAGTTTCATGGATTATTGTGATGAGAGTGTGCATGCAGCATTGTGATGACAAGGGCATGGAACATTGTGATACATGGGTCATGGAGGAATGTAATGACAAGGGCATGGAGCATTGTGATGAGAAGGGCATGGAACATTGTGATGACAAGCGTCATGGAGCTTTGTGATGACAGGGGCATGGAGCAATGTGATGAGAGGTTTCATGGAGCAGTGTGATGACAGTGGCATGGAGCACTGTGGTGCCAAGGATCATGGAGATTTGTGATGACAAAGGTCATGAAGCATATTGAGGTCAAGGGCATGGTACATTGTGATGAGAAGGGCAGGGAGCATTATGATGACAAAGTCATGTAGCATTTTGATGACAAAGGCATGGAGCATCGTGATGACAAGTGTCATGGAGCACTGTGATGACAGGCATCACGGTTCATTGTGATTACAGGTTTCATGGAGCATTGGGATGACAAAGGTCATGGAGAATTTTGATGAGAAGCGTCCCGGATCATTGTTTTGTCAGGGGTCATGGAGGGTTGAGATGACAGTACTCATGCAGCATTGTGAGGACAGGGGTCATGGAGCATTGTGAAGATAAGGGGCATGGAGCTTTGTGATTACAGGGGTCTTGGAGCATTGTGAAGACAAGGGCATGGATCATTGTGATGAGAATGTCATGGAGTATTGTGAAGGCAGGTGTCAAGGAGCATTGTGATGACGTATGTCAGGGTCCATTGTGATGACAATGGCATGGAGCATTGTGATGACAAGGACATGGAGCATTGTGATGACAAGGGCCATTGAGAATTTTGAAGACAATGTCGTGAAGCACTGTGATGACAAGCGCATGGAGCTTGCTATGAAAAGGGTCATTGAGCATTGCGATGACAAGTGCATGGAGAATTGTGATGACACGATCATGTAACATTATGATGAGAAGTGTCATGGAACATAGTGATGACAGGGACGAGGAGAATTGTGATGACAATGCACATGGAGCATTGGGATGACCAGGACATGGAGCATTGTGCTGGCAAGACCGTGGAGCACTGCGATGAGAAGACCATGGATAATTGTGATGACGAGTGTCTTGGAGCACTGTAATGACAAGGGGCATGTAACATTGTGATGACAAGTGTAATGGAGCATTCTGATCACCATCTTGTGGAGTATTGTGATGACAATGGCATGGAGCATTGTGATGAAAAGGGCATGGAGCATTGTGATGAAAACGGCATGGAGCCTTTTCATGACGGTTTCAATGAGCATTCTGACGACAAGTGTCAGGGAGCATTGTGATGACAAGTTTATTGAGCATTGTGATGACAAAGGTCATGAAGCATTGTGGTGACAATGGCATGGAGCATTGTGATGCAAAGTGCTATGGAGCATTGTGATCACAAGTGTTGGTAGCATTGTGATGACAGAGGTCATGGAGCACAGTGATTTCAAGGACCATGGAGCATTGTGATGACAAGTGTATGGGGCAATGTGATCCCAGGTTTCATGGAGGATTGTGATGACAAGCGCATGGAGCATTGTGATGGCAAGTTCATGTAGGATTTCCTGACAAAGGCATGGAGCATGGTGATTACAGTGGTCATTGAGCATTGGGATAACAAGGGTATGGAGCATTGGGCTTAAAATATTCATGGAGTATTGTGATGACAGGTTTCATGGAGCATATTGATGAAAAGGGAAAGGAGCATTGTGATGACAAGATCCTGGAGCATTATGATGAGTAGACCAGGAGCCTGGTGATGACAAGTCTCATGGAGCATTCTGATGAAAAGGGGCATGGAGCATTGTGATTACAGGGCTCTTGGAGCATTGTGATGACAAAGGCATGGAGCATTGTGATGAGAAGTCCATGGAGCATTCTGATGACATGTGTCATGGAGTTTTGTGATGACAGGGGCATGGAGCATTGTGATTACAGGGTTCTTGGAGCCTTGTGATGAAAAGGGCATGGATCATTGTGATGAAAAAGGCATGGAGCCATGTCATGACTGGGTTCAAGGAGCATAGTGATGACAAGGGTTCAGGAGCGTTGTGATGACAACTGTATTGAGCATTGGATGACAAAGGTCAGGAGCATTGTGATGATAAAACCATGGATAATTGTGATGACGAGCGTCATTGGGCATTGTGATGACAAGTGTTATGGAACACTGTGATCACAAGGGTTTGGAGCATTGTGATGACATAGGTCATGGAGCCTTTTGATTTCAATTAGCGTGGAGCATTGTGATGACAAGGGCATGAAGCAATGGGATCCCAAGTTTTATGGAGGATTGGGATGACAATGGTAAGGGAAGATTGTGAAGACAAGCGCATGGAGCATTGTGATGACAAAGTCATGTAGCATTTTGCTGACAAAGGCATGGAGCATTGTGGGGAAAATATTCATGGAGTAATGTGATAACAGGTGTCATGGGGCATTGTGGTGATAAGGGAATGGAGCACTGTGATGACAAGGTTCTGGAGCATTGTTATGAGAAGACCATTGAGCCTTGTGATGACAAATCTCATGGAGCATTCTGATGATAATGGACATGGAACACTGTGATTACAAGGTTCTTGGAGTATTGTGATGACAAGGGCATGGAACATTGTGATGAGAAGGCCATGGAGCTTTCTGATGACATGCATCATGGACTTTGTGATGACAAGGGCATGGAGCATTGTGATGAAAAAGACATGGAGCCTTGTCATGACAGGCTTCAAGGAGCATACTGATGTCAAGTGTCAGGGAGCATTGTGATGACAAGTGTATTAAGCATAGTGATGACAAAGGTCATGGAGCATTGTGATGAGAAGACCATGGATAATTGTGATGACGAGCGTCATAGGGCGTTGTGATGACAAGTGTTATGGAACATTGTGATCACAAGCGTTTGGAGCATTCTGATGAGAGAGGTCATGGAGCATTTTGATTTCATTGTGATGACAATAGCATGAAGCATTATGATGATGGGGATGGTGCACTGTGATGCCAGGGGTCATGGAGGATTGTGATGACGGGGGTCTAGGAGCATCGTGATGACAAGAGCATGGAGCATTGTGCTGAGAGGGCCAAGGAGCATTCTGACGACATGTGTCATGGAGCTTTGTGATGACAAGGGCATGGGGCATTGTAATTGCAGGCGTCTTGGAGCATTGAGATGACAAGTGTCACGGAGCCTTGTGATGACAAGGCCTTGGAAGTTTGTGATGACCGAGGTCATGGATCATTGTTATGACAGGGGTAACGGAGCATTGTGATAACAAGGGCATAGAGCATTGGTCTGAGAAGTTTCATGGATTATTGTGATGAGAGTGTGCATGCAGCATTGTGATGACAAGGGCATGGAACATTGTGATACATGGGTCATGGAGGAATGTAATGACAAGGGCATGGAGCATTGTGATGAGAAGGGCATGGAACATTGTGATGACAAGCGTCATGGAGCTTTGTGATGACAGGGGCATGGAGCAATGTGATGAGAGGGTTCATGGAGCAGTGTGATGACAGTGGCATGGAGCACTGTGGTGCCAAGGATCATGGAGATTTGTGATGACAAAGGTCATGAAGCATATTGAGGTCAAGGGCATGGTACATTGTGATGAGAAGGGCAGGGAGCATTGTGATGACAAAATAATGTAGCATTTTGATGGCAAAGGCATGGAGCATCGTGATGACAAGTGTCATGGAGCACTGTGATGACAGGCGTCACGGTTCATTGTGATTACAGGTTTCATGGAGCTTTGGGATGACAATGGTCATGGAGAATTTTGATGAGAAGCGTCCCGGATCATTGTTTTGTCAGGGGTCATGGAGGGTTGAGATGACAGTACTCATGCAGCATTGTGAGGACAGGGGTCATGGAGCATTGTGAAGATAAGGGGCATGGAGCTTTGTGATTACAGGGGTCTTGGAGCATTGTGAAGACAAGGGCATGGATCATTGTGATGAGAATGTCATGGAGTATTGTGAAGGCAGGTGTCAAGGAGCATTGTGATGACGTATGTCAGGGTCCATTGTGATGACAATGGCATGGAGCATTGTGATGACAAGGACATGGAGCATTGTGATGCCAAGGGCCATTGAGAATTTTGAAGACAATGTCGTGAAGCACTGTGATGACAAGCGCATGGAGCTTGCTATGAAAAGGGTCATTGAGCATAGCAATGACAAGTGCATGGAGAATTGTGATGACACGATCATGTAACATTATGATGAGAAGTGTCATGGAACATAGTGATGACAGGGACGAGGAGAATTGTGATGACAATGCACATGGAGCATTGGGATGACCAGGACATGGAGCATTGTGCTGGCAAGACTGTGGAGCATTGCGATGAGAAGACCATGGATAATTGTGATGACGAGTGTCTTGGAGCACTGTAATGACAAGGGGCATGTAGCATTGTGATGACAAGTGTAATGGAGCATTCTGATCCCCATCTTGTGGAGTATTGTGATGACAATGGCATGGAGCATTGTGATGAAAAGGGCATGGAGCATTGTGATGAAAACGGCATGGAGCCTTTTCATGACAGGTTTCAATGAGCATTCTGACGACAAGTGTCAGGGAGCATTGTGATGACAAGTTTATTGAGCATTGTGATGACAAAGGTCATGAAGCATTGTGGTGACAATGGCATGGAGCATTGTGATGAAAAGTGCTATGGAGCATTGTGATCACAAGTGTTGGTAGCATTGTGATGACAGAGGTCATGGAGCACAGTGATTTCAAGGACCATGGAGCATTGTGATGACAAGTGTATGGGGCAATGTGATCCCAAGTTTCATGGAGGATTGTGATGACAAGCGCATGGAGCATTGTGATGGCAAGTTCATGTAGGATTTTCCTGACAAAGGCATGGAGCATGGTGATTACAGTGGTCATTGAGCATTGGGATAACAAGGGTATGGAGCATTGGGCTTAAAATATTCATGGAGTATTATGATGACAGGTTTCATGGAGCATATTGATGAAAAGGGAAAGGAGCATTGTGATGACAAGATCCTGGAGCATTATGATGAGTAGACCAGGAGCCTGGTGATGACAAGTCTCATGGAGCATTCTGATGAAAAGGGGCATGGAGCATTGTGATTACAGGGCTCTTGGAGCATTGTGATGACAAAGGCATGGAGCATTGTGATGAGAAGTCCATGGAGCATTCTGATGACATGTGTCATGGAGTTTTGTGATGACAGGGGCATGGAGCATTGTGATGACAGGGTTCTTGGAGCCTTGTGATGAAAAGGGCATGGATCATTGTGATGAAAAAGGCATGGAGCCATGTCATGACTGGGTTCAAGGAGCATAGTGATGACAAGGGTTCAGGAGCGTTGTGATGACAACTGTATTGAGCATTGGATGACAAAGGTCAGGAGCATTGTGATGATAAAACCATGGATAATTGTGATGACGAGCGTCATAGGGCATTGTGATGACAAGTGTTATGGAACACTGTGATCACAAGGGTTTGGAGCATTGTGATGACAGAGGTCATGGAGCCTTTTGATTTCAAGAAGCGTGGAGCATTGTGATGACAAGGGCATGAAGCAATGGGATCCCAAGTTTTATGGAGGATTGGGATGACAATGGTAAGGGAAGATTGTGAAGACAAGCGCATGGAGCATTGTGATGACAAAGTCATGTAGCATTTTGCTGACAAAGGCATGGAGCATTGTGGGGAAAATATTCATGGAGTAATGTGATGACAGGTGTCATGGGGCATTGTGGTGATAAGGGAATGGAGCACTGTGATGACAAGGTTCTGGAGCATTGTTATGAGAAGACCATTGAGCCTTGTGATGACAAATCTCATGGAGCATTCTGATGATAATGGACATGGAACACTGTGATTACAAGGTTCTTGGAGTATTGTGATGACAAGGGCATCGAGCATTGTGATGAGAAGGCCATGGAGCTTTCGGATGACATGCATCATGGACTTTGTGATGACAAGGGCATGGAGCATTGTGATGAAAAAGACATGGAGCCTTGTCATGACAGGCTTCAAGGAGCATACTGATGTCAAGTGTCAGGGAGCATTGTGATGACAAGTGTATTGAGCATTGTGATGACAAAGGTCATGGAGCATTGTGATGAGAAGACCATGGATAATTGTGATGACGAGCGTCATTGGGCGTTGTGATGACAAGTGTTATGGAACATTGTGATCACAAGCGTTTGGAGCATTCTGATGAGAGAGGTCATGGAGCATTTTGATTTCATTGTGATGACAATAGCAAGAAGCATTATGATGATGTTCATGGTGCATTGTGATGAAAGGGTCCATGGAGTATTGAGATGAAAAGGGGCATGGAGCATTGTGATTACAGGGGTCTTGGAGCATGGTGATGACATGGGCATGGAGCATTGTGATGAGAAGGCCATGGAGGATTCTGCTGACATGCGTCCTGGAGCTTTGTGATGACAAGGGCATGGAGAATTGTGATGACATGGGAATGGGGCATTGTGATAACAAGGGCCATTGAGAATTTTGATGACAAGGTCGTGAAGCACTGTGATGACAAGTGCATGGAGCATGCTATGACAAGGGTCATGGAGCATTGCGATGACAAGTGAATGGAGAATTGTGCTGACATATGCATGTAACATTATGATGTGAAGTGTCATGGACCATTGTGATGACAAGGACGTTGAGAATAGTTATGACAATGGACATGGAGCATTGGGATGATCAGGGCATGGAGCTTTGTGATGGCAAGACCGTGGAGCATTGTGATGCGAAGACCTTGGATAATTGTGATGACGAGTGTCTTGGATTACTGTAATGAAAAGGGGCATGGAGCATTGTGAGGACAGGGGTCATTTAGCATTGTGATGACAAGTGTCATGGAGCATTCTGATGACCATCTTGTGGAGTATTGTGATGACAATGGCATGGAGCATTGTGATGGAAAGGGCATGGAGCATTGTGAAGAGAAGTCCACAGATAATGGTGAAGAGGAGCGTCATGGGGCGGTGTGATGACAAGTGTCATGGAACATTGTGATCACAAGTGTTTGAAGCATTGTGATGCCAGAGGTCATGGTGCATTTTGATTTCATTGTGATGAAAATAGCATGAAGCATTATGATGATGGGGATGGTGCACTGTGATGCCAGGGGTCATGGAGGATTGTGATGACGGGGGTCTAGGAGCATCGTGATGACAAGAGCATGGAGCATTGTGCTGAGAGGGCCAAGGAGCATTCTGACGACATGTGTCATGGAGCTTTGTGATGACAAGGGCATGGGGCATTGTAATTGCAGGCGTCTTGGAGCATTGAGATGACAAGTGTCACGGAGCCTTGTGATGACAAGGCCTTGGAAGTTTGTGATGACTGAGGTCATGGATCATTGTTATGACAGGGGTAACGGAGCATTGTGATAACAAGGGCATAGAGCATTGGTCTGAGAAGTTTAATGGATTATTGTGATGAGAGTGTGCATGCAGCATTGTGATGACAAGGGCATGGAACATTGTGATACATGGGTCATGGAGGAATGTAATGACAAGGGCATGGAGCATTGTGATGAGAAGGGCATGGAACATTGTGATGACAAGCGTCATGGAGCTTTGTGATGACAGGGGCATGGAGCAATGTGATGAGAGGTTTCATGGAGCAGTGTGATGACAGTGGCATGGAGCACTGTGGTGCCAAGGATCATGGAGATTTGTGATGACAAAGGTCATGAAGCATATTGAGGTCAAGGGCATGGTACATTGTGATGAGAAGGGCAGGGAGCATTATGATGACAAAGTCATGTAGCATTTTGATGACAAAGGCATGGAGCATCGTGATGACAAGTGTCATGGAGCACTGTGATGACAGGCGTCACGGTTCATTGAGATTACAGGTTTCATGGAGCATTGGGATGACAAAGGTCATGGAGAATTTTGATGAGAAGCGTCCCGGATCATTGTTTTGTCAGGGGTCATGGAGGGTTGAGATGACAGTACTCATGCAGCATTGTGAGGACAGGGGTCATGGAGCATTGCGAAGATAAGGGGCATGGGGCTTTGTGATTACAGGGGTCTTGGAGCATTGTGAAGACAAGGGCATGGATCATTGTGATGAGAATGTCATGGAGTATTGTGAAGGCAGGTGTCAAGGAGCATTGTGATGACGTATGTCAGGGTCCATTGTGATGACAATGGCATAGAGCATTGTGATGACAAGGACATGGAGCATTGTGATGCCAAGGGCCATTGAGAATTTTGAAGACAATGTCGTGAAGCACTGTGATGACAAGCGCATGGAGCTTGCTATGAAAAGGGTCATTGAGCATAGCAATGACAAGTGCATGGAGAATTGTGATGACACGATCATGTAACATTATGATGAGAAGTGTCATGGAACATAGTGATGACAGGGACGAGGAGAATTGTGATGACAATGCACATGGAGCATTGGGATGACCAGGACATGGAGCATTGTGCTGGCAAGACTGTGGAGCATTGCGATGAGAAGACCATGGATAATTGTGATGATGAGTGTCTTGGAGCACTGTAATGACAAGGGGCATGTAGCATTGTGATGACAAGTGTAATGGAGCATTCTGATCACCATCTTGTGGAGTATTGTGATGACAATGGCATGGAGCATTGTGATGAAAAGGGCATGGAGCATTGTGATGAAAACGGCATGGAGCCTTTTCATGACAGGTTTCAATGAGCATTCTGACGACAAGTGTCAGGGAGCATTGTGATGACAAGTTTATTGAGCATTGTGATGACAAAGGTCATGAAGCATTGTGGTGACAATGGCATGGAGCATTGTGATGAAAAGTGCTATGGAGCATTGTGATCACAAGTGTTGGTAGCATTGTGATGACAGAGGTCATGGAGCACAGTGATTTCAAGGACCATGGAGCATTGTGATGACAAGTGTATGGGGCAATGTGATCCCAAGTTTCATGGAGGATTGTGATGACAAGCGCATGGAGCATTGTGATGGCAAGTTCATGTAGGATTTTCCTGACAAAGGCATGGAGCATGGTGATTACAGTGGTCATTGAGCATTGGGATAACAAGGGTATGGAGCATTGGGCTTAAAATATTCATGGAGTATTATGATGACAGTTTTCATGGAGCATATTGATGAAAAGGGAAAGGAGCATTGTGATGACAAGATCCTGGAGCATTATGATGAGTAGACCAGGAGCCTGGTGATGACAAGTCTCATGGAGCATTCTGATGAAAAGGGGCATGGAGCATTGTGATTACAGGGCTCTTGGAGCATTGTGATGACAAAGGCATGGAGCATTGTGATGAGAAGTCCATGGAGCATTCTGATGACATGTGTCATGGAGTTTTGTGATGACAGGGGCATGGAGCATTGTGATTACAGGGTTCTTGGAGCCTTGTGATGAAAAGGGCATGGATCATTGTGATGAAAAAGGCATGGAGCCATGTCATGACTGGGTTCAAGGAGCATAGTGATGACAAGGGTTCAGGAGCGTTGTGATGACAACTGTATTGAGCATTGGATGACAAAGGTCAGGAGCATTGTGATGATAAAACCATGGATAATTGTGATGACGAGCGTCATAGGGCATTGTGATGACAAGTGTTATGGAACACTGTGATCACAAGGGTTTGGAGCATTGTGATGACAGAGGTCATGGAGCCTTTTGATTTCAAGAAGCGTGGAGCATTGTGATGACAAGGGCATGAAGCAATGGGATCCCAAGTTTTATGGAGGATTGGGATGACAATGGTAAGGGAAGATTGTGAAGACAAGCGCATGGAGCATTGTGATGACAAAGTCATGTAGCATTTTGCTGACAAAGGCATGGAGCATTGTGGGGAAAATATTCATGGAGTAATGTGATGACAGGTGTCATGGGGCATTGTGGTGATAAGGGAATGGAGCACTGTGATGACAAGGTTCTGGAGCATTGTTATGAGAAGACCATTGAGCCTTGTGATGACAAATCTCATGGAGCATTCTGATGATAATGGACATGGAACACTGTGATTACAAGGTTCTTGGAGTATTGTGATGACAAGGGCATGGAGCATTGTGATGAGAAGGCCATGGAGCTTTCGGATGACATGCATCATGGACTTTGTGATGACAAGGGCATGGAGCATTGTGATGAAAAAGACATGGAGCCTTGTCATGACAGGCTTCAAGGAGCATACTGATGTCAAGTGTCAGGGAGCATTGTGATGACAAGTGTATTGAGCATTGTGATGACAAAGGTCATGGAGCATTGTGATGAGAAGACCATGGATAATTGTGATGACGAGCGTCATTGGGCGTTGTGATGACAAGTGTTATGGAACATTGTGATCACAAGCGTTTGGAGCATTCTGATGAGAGAGGTCATGGAGCATTTTGATTTCATTGTGATGACAATAGCAAGAAGCATTATGATGATGTTCATGGTGCATTGTGATGAAAGGGTCCATGGAGTATTGAGATGAAAAGGGGCATGGAGCATTGTGATTACAGGGGTCTTGGAGCATGGTGATGACATGGGCATGGAGCATTGTGATGAGAAGGCCATGGAGGATTCTGATGACATGCGTCATGGAGCTTTGTGATGACAAGGGCATGGAGAATTGTGATGACATGGGAATGGGGCATTGTGATAACAAGGGCCATTGAGAATTTTGATGACAAGGTCGTGAAGCACTGTGATGACAAGTGCATGGAGCATGCTATGACAAGGGTCATGGAGCATTGCGATGACAAGTGAATGGAGAATTGTGCTGACATATGCATGTAACATTATGATGTGAAGTGTCCTGGACCATTGTGATGACAAGGACGTTGAGAATTGTTATGACAATGGACATGGAGCATTGGGATGATCAGGGCATGGAGCTTTGTGATGGCAAGACCGTGGAGCATTGTGATGCGAAGACCTTGGATAATTGTGATGACGAGTGTCTTGGATTACTGTAATGACAAGGGGCATTGAGCATTGTGAGGACAGGGGTCATTTAGCATTGTGATGACAAGTGTCATGGAGCATTCTGATGACCATCTTGTGGAGTATTGTGATGACAATGGCA
The DNA here is from genome assembly GCF_025265405.1 of Mesoplodon densirostris. NCBI lineage: Eukaryota > Metazoa > Chordata > Mammalia > Artiodactyla > Ziphiidae > Mesoplodon > Mesoplodon densirostris. The sequence goes on from NC_082682.1 coordinate 9,231,013, forward strand.
TGGAGCATTGTGATGGAAAGGGCATGGAGCATTGTGAAGAGAAGTCCACAGATAATGGTGAAGAGGAGCGTCATGGGGCGGTGTGATGACAAGTGTCATGGAACATTGTGATCACAAGTGTTTGAAGCATTGTGATGCCAGAGGTCATGGTGCATTTTGATTTCATTGTGATGAAAATAGCATGAAGCATTATGATGATGGGGATGGTGCACTGTGATGCCAGGGGTCATGGAGGATTGTGATGACGGGGGTCTAGGAGCATCGTGATGACAAGAGCATGGAGCATTGTGCTGAGAGGGCCAAGGAGCATTCTGACGACATGTGTCATGGAGCTTTGTGATGACAAGGGCATGGGGCATTGTAATTGCAGGCGTCTTGGAGCATTGAGATGACAAGTGTCACGGAGCCTTGTGATGACAAGGCCTTGGAAGTTTGTGATGATCGAGGTCATGGATCATTGTTATGACAGGGGTAACGGAGCATTGTGATAACAAGGGCATAGAGCATTGGTCTGAGAAGTTTCATGGATTATTGTGATGAGAGTGTGCATGCAGCATTGTGATGACAAGGGCATGGAACATTGTGATACATGGGTCATGGAGGAATGTAATGACAAGGGCATGGAGCATTGTGATGAGAAGGGCATGGAACATTGTGATGACAAGCGTCATGGAGCTTTGTGATGACAGGGGCATGGAGCAATGTGATGAGAGGTTTCATGGAGCAGTGTGATGACAGTGGCATGGAGCACTGTGGTGCCAAGGATCATGGAGATTTGTGATGACAAAGGTCATGAAGCATATTGAGGTCAAGGGCATGGTACATTGTGATGAGAAGGGCAGGGAGCATTATGATGACAAAGTCATGTAGCATTTTGATGACAAAGGCATGGAGCATCGTGATGACAAGTGTCATGGAGCACTGTGATGACAGGCGTCACGGTTCATTGAGATTACAGGTTTCATGGAGCATTGGGATGACAAAGGTCATGGAGAATTTTGATGAGAAGCGTCCCGGATCATTGTTTTGTCAGGGGTCATGGAGGGTTGAGATGACAGTACTCATGCAGCATTGTGAGGACAGGGGTCATGGAGCATTGCGAAGATAAGGGGCATGGGGCTTTGTGATTACAGGGGTCTTGGAGCATTGTGAAGACAAGGGCATGGATCATTGTGATGAGAATGTCATGGAGTATTGTGAAGGCAGGTGTCAAGGAGCATTGTGATGACGTATGTCAGGGTCCATTGTGATGACAATGGCATAGAGCATTGTGATGACAAGGACATGGAGCATTGTGATGCCAAGGGCCATTGAGAATTTTGAAGACAATGTCGTGAAGCACTGTGATGACAAGCGCATGGAGCTTGCTATGAAAAGGGTCATTGAGCATAGCAATGACAAGTGCATGGAGAATTGTGATGACAAGATCATGTAACATTATGATGAGAAGTGTCATGGAACATAGTGATGACAGGGACGAGGAGAATTGTGATGACAATGCACATGGAGCATTGGGATGACCAGGACATGAAGCATTTTGCTGGCAAGACCGTGGAGCACTGCGATGAGAAGACCATGGATAATTGTGATGACGAGTGTCTTGGAGCACTGTAATGACAAGGGGCATGTAACATTGTGATGACAAGTGTAATGGAGCATTCTGATCACCATCTTGTGGAGTATTGTGATGACAATGGCATGGAGCACTGTGATGAAAAGGGCATGGAGCATTGTGATGAAAACGGCATGGAGCCTTTTCATGACAGGTTTCAATGAGCATTCTGACGACAAGTGTCAGGGAGCATTGTGATGACAAGTTTATTGATCATTGTGATGCCAAAGGTCATGAAGCATTGTGGTGACAATGGCATGGAGCATTGTGATGAAAAGTGCTATGGAGCATTGTGATCACAAGTGTTGGTAGCATTGTGATGACAGAGGTCATGGAGCACAGTGATTTCAAGGACCATGGAGCATTGTGATGACAAGTGTATGGGGCAATGTGATCCCAAGTTTCATGGAGGATTGTGATGACAAGCGCATGGAGCATTGTGATGGCAAGTTCATGTAGGATTTCCTGACAAAGGCATGGAGCATGGTGATTACAGTGGTCATTGAGCATTGGGATAACAAGGGTATGGAGCATTGGGCTTAAAATATTCATGGAGTATTGTGATGACAGGTTTCATGGAGCATATTGATGAAAAGGGAAAGGAGCATTGTGATGACAAGATCCTGGAGCATTATGATGAGTAGACCAGGAGCCTGGTGATGACAAGTCTCATGGAGCATTCTGATGAAAAGGGGCATGGAGCATTGTGATTACAGGGCTCTTGGAGCATTGTGATGACAAAGGCATGGAGCATTGTGATGAGAAGTCCATGGAGCATTCTGATGACATGTGTCATGGAGTTTTGTGATGACAGGGGCATGGAGCATTGTGATTACAGGGTTCTTGGAGCCTTGTGATGAAAAGGGCATGGATCATTGTGATGAAAAAGGCATGGAGCCATGTCATGACTGGGTTCAAGGAGCATAGTGATGACAAGGGTTCAGGAGCGTTGTGATGACAACTGTATTGAGCATTGGATGACAAAGGTCAGGAGCATTGTGATGATAAAACCATGGATAGGGCCTCCCTGGTGGCGCAGTGGTTGAGAGTCCGCCTGCCGATGCAGGGGATACGGGTTCGTGCCCCGATCTGGGAGGATCCCATATGCCGCGGAGTGGCTGGGCCCGTGAGCCATGGCCGCTGGGCCTGCGCATCCGGAGCCTGTGCTCCGCAACGGGAGAGGCCACGACAGTGAGAGGCCCGCATACAGCAAAAAGAAAAAAAAAAAAAAAACCATGGATAATTGTGATGACGAGCGTCATAGGGCATTGTGATGACAAGTGTTATGGAACACTGTGATCACAAGGGTTTGGAGCATTGTGATGACAGAGGTCATGGAGCCTTTTGATTTCAATTAGCGTGGAGCATTGTGATGACAAGGGCATGAAGCAATGGCATCCCAAGTTTTATGGAGGATTGGGATGACAATGGTAAGGGAAGATTGTGAAGACAAGCGCATGGAGCATTGTGATGACAAAGTCATGTAGCATTTTGCTGACAAAGGCATGGAGCATTGTGGGGAAAATATTCATGGAGTAATGTGATGACAGGTGTCATGGGGCATTGTGGTGATAAGGGAATGGAGCACTGTGATGACAAGGTTCTGGAGCATTGTTATGAGAAGACCATTGAGCCTTGTGATGACAAATCTCATGGAGCATTCTGATGATAATGGACATGGAACACTGTGATTACAAGGTTCTTGGAGTATTGTGATGACAAGGGCATGAAACATTGTGATTAGAAGGCCATGGAGCTTTCTGATGACATGCATCATGGACTTTGTGATGACAAGGGCATGGAGCATTGTGATGAAAAAGACATGGAGCCTTGTCATGACAGGCTTCAAGGAGCATACTGATGTCAAGTGTCAGGGAGCATTGTGATGACAAGTGTATTGAGCATTGTGATGACAAAGGTCATGGAGCATTGTGATGAGAAGACCATGGATAATTGTGATGACGAGCGTCATTGGGCGTTGTGATGACAAGTGTTATGGAACATTGTGATCACAAGCGTTTGGAGCATTCTGATGAGAGAGGTCATGGAGCATTTAGATTTCATTGTGATGACAATAGCATGAAGCATTATGATGATGGGGATGGTGCACTGTGATGCCAGTGGTCATGGAGGATTGTGATGACGGGGGTCTAGGAGCATCGTGATGACAAGAGCATGGAGCATTGTGCTGAGAGGGCCAAGGAGCATTCTGACGACATGTGTCATGGAGCTTTGTGATGACAAGGGCATGGGGCATTGTAATTGCAGGCGTCTTGGAGCATTGAGATGACAAGTGTCACGGAGCCTTGTGATGACAAGGCCTTGGAAGTTTGTGATGACCGAGGTCATGGAGCATTGTTATGACAGGAGTAATGGAGCATTGTGATAACAAGGGCATAGAGCATTGGTCTGAGAAGTTTCATGGATTATTGTGATGAGAGTGTGCATGCAGCATTGTGATGACAAGGGCATGGAACATTGTGATACATGGGTCATGGAGGAATGTAATGACAAGGGCATGGAGCATTGTGATGAGAAGGGCATGGAACATTGTGATGACAAGCGTCATGGAGCTTTGCGATGACAGGGGCATGGAGCAATGTGATGAGAGGGTTCATGGAGCAGTGTGATGACAGTGGCATGGAGCACTGTGGTGCCAAGGATCATGGAGATTTGTGATGACAAAGGTCATGAAGCATATTGAGGTCAAGGGCATGGTACATTGTGATGAGAAGGGCAGGGAGCATTATGATGACAAAGTCATGTAGCATTTTGATGACAAAGGAATGGAGCATCGTGATGACAAGTGTCATGGAGCACTGTGATGACAGGCGTCACGGTTCATTGTGATTACAGGTTTCATGGAGCATTGGGATGACAATGGTCATGGAGAATTTTGATGAGAAGCGTCCCGGATCATTGTTTTGTCAGGGGTCATGGAGGGTTGAGATGACAGTACTCATGCAGCATTGTGAGGACAGGGGTCATGGAGCATTGTGAAGATAAGGGGCATGGAGCTTTGTGATTACAGGGGTCTTGGAGCATTGTGAAGACAAGGGCATGGATCATTGTGATGAGAATGTCATGGAGTATTGTGAAGGCAGGTGTCAAGGAGCATTGTGATGACGTATGTCAGGGTCCATTGTGATGACAATGGCATGGAGCATTGTGATGACAAGGACATGGAGCATTGTGATGCCAAGGGCCATTGAGAATTTTGAAGACAATGTCGTGAAGCACTGTGATGACAAGCGCATGGAGCTTGCTATGAAAAGGGTCATTGAGCATTGCGATGACAAGTGCATGGAGAATTGTGATGACACGATCATGTAACATTATGATGAGAAGTGTCATGGAACATAGTGATGACAGGGACGAGGAGAATTGTGATGACAATGCACATGGAGCATTGGGAACACCAGGACATGGAGCATAGTGCTGGCAAGACTGTGGAGCATTGCGATGAGAAGACCATGAATAATTGTGATGACGAGTGTCTTGGAGCACTGTAATGACAAGGGGCATGTAGCAATCTGATGACAAGTGTAATGGAGCATTCTGATCACCATCTTGTGGAGTATTGTGATGACAATGGCATGGAGCATTGTGATGAACAGGGCATGGAGCATTGTGATGAAAACGGCATGGAGCCTTTTCATGACAGGTTTCAATGAGCATTCTGACGACAAGTGTCAGGGAGCATTGTGATGACAAGTTTATTGAGCATTGTGATGACAAAGGTCATGAAGCATTGTGGTGACAATGGCATGGAGCATTGTGATGAAAAGTGCTATGGAGCAATGTGATCACAAGTGTTGGTAGCATTGTGATGACAGAGGTCATGGAGCACAGTGATTTCAAGGACCATGGAGCATTGTGATGACAAGTGTATGGGGCAATGTGATCCCAAGTTTCATGGAGGATTGTGATGACAAGCGCATGGAGCATTGTGATGGCAAGTTCATGTAGGATTTTCCTGACAAAGGCATGGAGCATGGTGATTACAGTGGTCATTGAGCATTGGGATAACAAGGGTATGGAGCATTGGGCTTAAAATATTCATGGAGTATTATGATGACAGGTTTCATGGAGCATATTGATGAAAAGGGAAAGGAGCATTGTGATGACAAGATCCTGGAGCATTATGATGAGTAGACCAGGAGCCTGGTGATGACAAGTCTCATGGAGCATTCTGATGAAAAGGGGCATGGAGCATTGTGATTACAGGGCTCTTGGAGCATTGTGATGACAAAGGCATGGAGCATTGTGATGAGAAGTCCATGGAGCATTCTGATGACATGTGTCATGGAGTTTTGTGATGACAGGGGCATGGAGCATTGTGATTACAGGGTTCTTGGAGCCTTGTGATGAAAAGGGCATGGATCATTGTGATGAAAAAGGCATGGAGCCATGTCATGACTGGGTTCAAGGAGCATAGTGATGACAAGGGTTCAGGAGCGTTGTGATGACAACTGTATTGAGCATTGGATGACAAAGGTCAGGAGCATTGTGATGATAAAACCATGGATAATTGTGATGACGAGCGTCATAGGGCATTGTGATGACAAGTGTTATGGAACACTGTGATCACAAGGGTTTGGAGCATTGTGATGACAGAGGTCATGGAGCCTTTTGATTTCAAGAAGCGTGGAGCATTGTGATGACAAGGGCATGAAGCAATGGGATCCCAAGTTTTATGGAGGATTGGGATGACAATGGTAAGGGAAGATTGTGAAGACAAGCGCATGGAGCATTGTGATGACAAAGTCATGTAGCATTTTGCTGACAAAGGCATGGAGCATTGTGAGCAAAATATTCATGGAGTAATGTGATGACAGGTGTCATGGGGCATTGTGGTGATAAGGGAATGGAGCACTGTGATGACAAGGTTCTGGAGCATTGTTATGAGAAGACCATTGAGCCTTGTGATGACAAATCTCATGGAGCATTCTGATGATAATGGACATGGAACACTGTGATTACAAGGTTCTTGGAGTATTGTGATGACAAGGGCATGGAACATTGTGATGAGAAGGCCATGGAGCTTTCTGATGACATGCATCATGGACTTTGTGATGACAAGGGCATGGAGCATTGTGATGAAAAAGACATGGAGCCTTGTCATGACAGGCTTCAAGGAGCATACTGATGTCAAGTGTCAGGGAGCATTGTGATGACAAGTGTATTGAGCATTGTGATGACAAAGGTCATGGAGCATTGTGATGAGAAGACCATGGATAATTGTGATGACGAGCGTCATTGGGCGTTGTGATGACAAGAGTTATGGAACATTGTGATCACAAGAGTTTGGAGTATTCTGATGAGAGAGGTCATGGAGCATTTTGATTTCATTGTGATGACAATAGCATGAAGCATTATGATGATGGGGATGGTGCACTGTGATGCCAGGGGTCATGGAGGATTGTGATGACGGGGGTCTAGGAGCATCGTGATGACAAGAGCATGGAGCATTGTGCTGAGAGGGCCAAGGAGCATTCTGACGACATGTGTCATGGAGCTTTGTGATGACAAGGGCATGGGGCATTGTAATTGCAGGCGTCTTGGAGCATTGAGATGACAAGTGTCACGGAGCCTTGTGATGACAAGGCCTTGGAAGTTTGTGATGACCGAGGTCATGGATCATTGTTATGACAGGGGTAATGGAGCATTGTGATAACAAGGGCATAGAGCATTGGTCTGAGAAGTTTCATGGATTATTGTGATGAGAGTGTGCATGCAGCATTGTGATGACAAGGGCATGGAACATTGTGATACATGGGTCATGGAGGAATGTAATGACAAGGGCATGGAGCATTGTGATGAGAAGGGCATGGAACATTGTGATGACAAGTGACATGGAGCACTGTGATGACAGGTGTCACGGTTCATTGTGATTACAGGTTTCATGGAGCATTGGGATGACAATGGTCATGGAGAATTTTGATGAGAAGTGTCCCGGATCATTGTTTTGTCAGGGGTCATGGAGGGTTGAGATGACAGTACTCATGCAGCATTGTGAGGACAGGGGTCATGGAGCATTGTGAAGACAAGGGCATGGATCATTGTGATGAGAATGTCATGGAGTATTGTGAAGGCAGGTGTCAAGGAGCATTGTGATGACGTATGTCAGGGTCCATTGTGATGACAATGGCATGGAGCATTGTGATGACAAGGACATGGAGCATTGTGATGCCAAGGGCCATTGAGAATTTTGAAGACAATGTCGTGAAGCACTGTGATGACAAGCGCATGGAGCTTGCTATGAAAAGGGTCATTGAGCATTGCGATGACAAGTGCATGGAGAATTGTGATGACACGATCATGTAACATTATGATGAGAAGTGTCATGGAACATAGTGATGACAGGGACGAGGAGAATTGTGATGACAATGCACATGGAGCATTGGGATGACCAGGACATGGAGCATTGTGCTGGCAAGACTGTGGAGCATTGCGATGAGAAGACCATGGATAATTGTGATGACGAGTGTCTTGGAGCACTGTAATGACAAGGGGCATGTAGCATTGTGATGACAAGTGTAATGGAGCATTCTGATCACCATCTTGTGGAGTATTGTGATGACAATGGCATGGAGCATTGTGATGAAAAGGGCATGGAGCATTGTGATGAAAACGGCATGGAGCCTTTTCATGACAGGTTTCAATGAGCATTCTGACGACAAGTGTCAGGGAGCATTGTGATGACAAGTTTATTGAGCATTGTGATGACAAAGGTCATGAAGCATTGTGGTGACAATGGCATGGAGCATTGTGATGAAAAGTGCTATGGAGCAATGTGATCACAAGTGTTGGTAGCATTGTGATGACAGAGGTCATGGAGCACAGTGATTTCAAGGACCATGGAGCATTGTGATGACAAGTGTATGGGGCAATGTGATCCCAAGTTTCATGGAGGATTGTGATGACAAGCGCATGGAGCATTGTGATGGCAAGTTCATGTAGGATTTTCCTGACAAAGGCATGGAGCATGGTGATTACAGTGGTCATTGAGCATTGGGATAACAAGGGTATGGAGCATTGGGCTTAAAATATTCATGGAGTATTATGATGACAGGTTTCATGGAGCATATTGATGAAAAGGGAAAGGAGCATTGTGATGACAAGATGCTGGAGCATTATGATGAGTAGACCAGGAGCCTGGTGATGACAAGTCTCATGGAGCATTCTGATGAAAAGGGGCATGGAGCATTGTGATTACAGGGCTCTTGGAGCATTGTGATGACAAAGGCATGGAGCATTGTGATGAGAAGTCCATGGAGCATTCTGATGACATGTGTCATGGAGTTTTGTGATGACAGGGGCATGGAGCATTGTGATTACAGGGTTCTTGGAGCCTTGTGATGAAAAGGGCATGGATCATTGTGATGAAAAAGGCATGGAGCCATGTCATGACTGGGTTCAAGGAGCATAGTGATGACAAGGGTTCAGGAGCGTTGTGATGACAACTGTATTGAGCATTGGATGACAAAGGTCAGGAGCATTGTGATGATAAAACCATGGATAATTGTGATGACGAGCGTCATAGGGCATTGTGATGACAAGTGTTATGGAACACTGTGATCACAAGGGTTTGGAGCATTGTGATGACAGAGGTCATGGAGCCTTTTGATTTCAAGAAGCGTGGAGCATTGTGATGACAAGGGCATGAAGCAATGGGATCCCAAGTTTTATGGAGGATTGGGATGACAATGGTAAGGGAAGATTGTGAAGACAAGCGCATGGAGCATTGTGATGACAAAGTCATGTAGCATTTTGCTGACAAAGGCATGGAGCATTGTGAGCAAAATATTCATGGAGTAATGTGATGACAGGTGTCATGGGGCATTGTGGTGATAAGGGAATGGAGCACTGTGATGACAAGGTTCTGGAGCATTGTTATGAGAAGACCATTGAGCCTTGTGATGACAAATCTCATGGAGCATTCTGATGATAATGGACATGGAACACTGTGATTACAAGGTTCTTGGAGTATTGTGATGACAAGGGCATGGAACATTGTGATGAGAAGGCCATGGAGCTTTCTGATGACATGCATCATGGACTTTGTGATGACAAGGGCATGGAGCATTGTGATGAAAAAGACATGGAGCCTTGTCATGACAGGCTTCAAGGAGCATACTGATGTCAAGTGTCAGGGAGCATTGTGATGACAAGTGTATTGAGCATTGTGATGACAAAGGTCATGGAGCATTGTGATGAGAAGACCATGGATAATTGTGATGACGAGCGTCATTGGGCGTTGTGATGACAAGAGTTATGGAACATTGTGATCACAAGAGTTTGGAGCATTCTGATGAGAGAGGTCATGGAGCATTTTGATTTCATTGTGATGACAATAGCATGAAGCATTATGATGATGGGGATGGTGCACTGTGATGCCAGGGGTCATGGCGGATTGTGATGACGGGGGTCTAGGAGCATCGTGATGACAAGAGCATGGAGCATTGTGCTGAGAGGGCCAAGGAGCATTCTGACGACATGTGTCATGGAGCTTTGTGATGACAAGGGCATGGGGCATTGTAATTGCAGGCGTCTTGGAGCATTGAGATGACAAGTGTCACGGAGCCTTGTGATGACAAGGCCTTGGAAGTTTGTGATGACCGAGGTCATGGATCATTGTTATGACAGGGGTAATGGAGCATTGTGATAACAAGGGCATAGAGCATTGGTCTGAGAAGTTTCATGGATTATTGTGATGAGAGTGTGCATGCAGCATTGTGATGACAAGGGCATAGAACATTGTGATACATGGGTCATGGAGGAATGTAATGACAAGGGCATGGAGCATTGTGATGAGAAGGGCATGGAATATTGTGATGACAAGTGACATGGAGCACTGTGATGACAGGTGTCACGGTTCATTGTGATTACAGGTTTCATGGAGCATTGGGATGACAATGGTCATGGAGAATTTTGATGAGAAGTGTCCCGGATCATTGTTTTGTCAGGGGTCATGGAGGGTTGAGATGACAGTACTCATGCAGCATTGTGAGGACAGGGGTCATGGAGCATTGTGAAGACAAGGGCATGGATCATTGTGATGAGAATGTCATGGAGTATTGTGAAGGCAGGTGTCAAGGAGCATTGTGATGACGTATGTCATGGTCCATTGTGATGACAATGGCATGGAGCATTGTGATGACAAGGACATGGAGCATTGTGATGCCAAGGGCCATTGAGAATTTTGAAGACAATGTCGTGAAGCACTGTGATGACAAGCGCATGGAGCTTGCTATGAAAATGGTCATTGAGCATTGCGATGACAAGTGCATGGAGAATTGTGATAACACGATCATGTAACATTATGATGAGAAGTGTCATGGAACATAGTGATGACAGGGACGAGGAGAATTGTGATGACAATGCACATGGAGCATTGGGATGACCAGGACATGGAGCATTGTGCTGGCAAGACTGTGGAGCATTGCGATGAGAAGACCATGGATAATTGTGATGACGTGTGTCTTGGAGCACTGTAATGACAAGGGGCATGTAGCATTGTGATGACAAGTGTAATGGAGCATTCTGATCACCATCTTGTGGAGGATTGTGATGACAATGGCATGGAGCATTGTGATGAAAAGGGCATGGAGCATTGTGATGAAAACGGCATGGAGCCTTTTCATGACAGGTTTCAATGAGCATTCTGACGACAAGTGTCAGGGAGCATTGTGATGACAAGTTTATTGAGCATTGTGATGACAAAGGTCATGAAGCATTGTGGTGACAATGGCATGGAGCATTGTGATGAAAAGTGCTATGGAGCATTGTGATCACAAGTGTTGGTAGCATTGTGATGACAGAGGTCATGGAGCACAGTGATTTCAAGGACCATGGAGCATTGTGATGACAAGTGTATGGGGCAATGTGATCCCAAGTTTCATGGAGGATTGTGATGACAAGCGCATGGAGCATTGTGATGGCAAGTTCATGTAGGATTTTCCTGACAAAGGCATGGAGCATGGTGATTACAGTGGTCATTGAGCATTGGGATAACAAGGGTATGGAGCATTGGGCTTAAAATATTCATGGAGTATTATGATGACAGGTTTCATGGAGCATATTGATGAAAAGGGAAAGGAGCATTGTGATGACAAGATCCTGGAGCATTATGATGAGTAGACCAGGAGCCTGGTGATGACAAGTCTCATGGAGCATTCTGATGAAAAGGGGCATGGAGCATTGTGATTACAGGGCTCTTGGAGCATTGTGATGACAAAGGCATGGAGCATTGTGATGAGAAGTCCATGGAGCATTCTGATGACATGTGTCATGGAGTTTTGTGATGACAGGGTCATGGAGCATTGTGATTACAGGGTTCTTGGAGCCTTGTGATGAAAAGGGCATGGATCATTGTGATGAAAAAGGCATGGAGCCATGTCATGACTGGGTTCAAGGAGCATAGTGATGACAAGGGTTCAGGAGCGTTGTGATGACAACTGTATTGAGCATTGGATGACAAAGGTCAGGAGCATTGTGATGATAAAACCATGGATAATTGTGATGACGAGCGTCATAGGGCATTGTGATGACAAGTGTTATGGAACACTGTGATCACAAGGGTTTGGAGCATTGTGATGACAGAGGTCATGGAGCCTTTTGATTTCAAGAAGCGTGGAGCATTGTGATGACAAGGGCATGAAGCAATGGGATCCCAAGTTTTATGGAGGATTGGGATGACAATGGTAAGGGAAGATTGTGAAGACAAGCGCATGGAGCATTGTGATGACAAAGTCATGTAGCATTTTGCTGACAAAGGCATGGAGCATTGTGAGCAAAATATTCATGGAGTAATGTGATGACAGGTGTCATGGGGCATTGTGGTGATAAGGGAATGGAGCACTGTGATGACAAGGTTCTGGAGCATTGTTATGAGAAGACCATTGAGCCTTGTGATGACAAATCTCATGGAGCATTCTGATGATAATGGACATGGAACACTGTGATTACAAGGTTCTTGGAGTATTGTGATGACAAGGGCATCGAGCATTGTGATGAGAAGGCCATGAAGCTTTCGGATGACATGCATCATGGACTTTGTGATGACAAGGGCATGGAGCATTGTGATGAAAAAGACATGGAGCCTTGTCATGACAGGCTTCAAGGAGCATACTGATGTCAAGTGTCAGGGAGCATTGTGATGACAAGTGTATTGAGCATTGTGATGACAAAGGTCATGGAGCATTGTGATGAGAAGACCATGGATAATTGTGATGACGAGCGTCATTGGGCGTTGTGATGACAAGTGTTATGGAACATTGTGATCACAAGCGTTTGGAGCATTCTGATGAGAGAGGTCATGGAGCATTTTGATTTCATTGTGATGACAATAGCAAGAAGCATTATGATGATGTTCATGGTGCATTGTGATGAAAGGGTCCATGGAGTATTGAGATGAAAAGGGGCATGGAGCATTGTGATTACAGGGGTCTTGGAGCATGGTGATGACATGGGCATGGAGCATTGTGATGAGAAGGCCATGGAGGATTCTGATGACATGCGTCAGGGAGCTTTGTGATGACAAGGGCATGGAGCATGGTGATGACAAGGGAATGGAGCATTGTGATGACAAGGGCCATTGAGAATTTTGATGACAAGGTCGTGAAGCACTGTGATGACAAGTGCATGGAGCTTGCTATGACAAGGTCATGGAGCATTGTGATAACAAGTGAATGGAGAATTGTGCTGACATGTGCATGTAACATGATGTGAAGTGTCATGGACCATTTTGATGACAAGGAGGTTGAGAATTGTTATGACAATGGACATGGAGCATTGGGATGATCAGGGCATGGAGCTTTGTGATGGCAAGACCGTGGAACATTGTGATGCAAAGACCCTGGATAATTGTGATGACGAGTGTCTTGGAGTACTGAAATGACAAGGGGCATGGAGCATTGTGAGGACAGGTGTCATTTAGCATTGTGATGACAAGTGTCATGGAGCATTCTGATGACCATCTGGTGGAGTATTGTGATGACAATGGCATGGAGCATTGTGATGGAAAGGGCATGGAGCATTGTGAAGAGAAGTCCACAGATAATGGTGAAGAGGAGCGTCATGGGGCGGTGTGATGACAAGTGTCATGGAACATTGTGATCACAAGTGTTTGAAGCATTGTGATGCCAGAGGTCATGGTGCATTTTGATTTCATTGTGATGACAATAGCATGAAGCATTATGATGATGGGGATGGTGCACTGTGATGCCAGGGGTCATGGAGGATTGTGAGGACAGGGGTCTAGGAGCATCGTGCTGACAAGAGCATGGAGCATAGTGCTGAGAGGGCCAAGGAGCATTCTGACGACATGTGTCATGGAGCTTTGTGATGACAAGGGCATGGGGCATTGTAATTGCAGGCGTCTTGGAGCATTGAGATGACAAGTGTCACGGAGCCTTGTGATGACAAGGCCTTGGAAGTTTGTGATGACCGAGGTCATGGATCATTGTTATGACAGGGGTAATGGAGCATTGTGATAACAAGGGCATAGAGCATTGGTCTGAGAAGTTTCATGGATTATTGTGATGAGAGTGTGCATGCAGCATTGTGATGACAAGGGCATGGAACATTGTGATACATGGGTCATGGAGGAATGTAATGACAAGGGCATGGAGCATTGTGATGAGAAGGGCATGGAACATTGTGATGACAAGCGTCATGGAGCTTTGTGATGACAGGGGCATGGAGCAATGTGATGAGAGTGTTCATGGAGCAGTGTGATGACAGTGGCATGGAGCACTGTGGTGCCAAGGATCATGGAGATTTGTGATGACAAAGGTCATGAAGCATATTGAGGTCAAGGGCATGGTACATTGTGATGAGAAGGGCAGGGAGCATTATGATGACAAAGTCATGTAGCATTTTGATGACAAAGGCATGGAGCATCGTGATGACAAGTGTCATGGAGCACTGTGATGACAGGCGTCACGGTTCATTGTGATTACAGGTTTCATGGAGCATTGGGATGACAATGGTCATGGAGAATTTTGATGAGAAGCGTCCCGGATCATTGTTTTGTCAGGGGTCATGGAGGGTTGAGATGACAGTACTCATGCAGCATTGTGAGGACAGGGGTCATGGAGCATTGTGAAGATAAGGGGCATGGAGCTTTGTGATTACAGGGGTCTTGGAGCATTGTGAAGACAAGGGCATGGATCATTGTGATGAGAATGTCATGGAGTATTGTGAAGGCAGGTGAGAAGGAGCATTGTGATGACGTATGTCAGGGTCCATTGTGATGACAATGGCATGGAGCATTGTGATGACAAGGACATGGAGCATTGTGATGCCAAGGGCCATTGAGAATTTTGAAGACAATGTCGTGAAGCACTGTGATGACAAGCGCATGGAGCTTGCTATGAAAAGGGTCATTGAGCATTGCGATGACAAGTGCATGGAGAATTGTGATGACACGATCATGTAACATTATGATGAGAAGTGTCATGGAACATAGTGATGACAGGGACGAGGAGAATTGTGATGACAATGCACATGGAGCATTGGGATGACCAGGACATGGAGCATTGTGCTGGCAAGTCTGTGGAGCATTGCGATGAGAAGACCATGGATAATTGTGATGACGAGTGTCTTGGAGCACTGTAATGACAAGGGGCATGTAGCATTGTGATGACAAGTGTAATGGAGCATTCTGATCACCATCTTGTGGAGTATTGTGATGACAATGGCATGGAGCATTGTGATGAAAAGGGCATGGAGCATTGTGATGAAAACGGCATGGAGCCTTTTCATGACAGGTTTCAATGAGCATTCTGACGACAAGTGTCAGGGAGCATTGTGATGACAAGTTTATTGAGCATTGTGATGACAAAGGTCATGAAGCATTGTGGTGACAATGGCATGGAGCATTGTGATGAAAAGTGCTATGGAGCAATGTGATCACAAGTGTTGGTAGCATTGTGATGACAGAGGTCATGGAGCACAGTGATTTCAAGGACCATGGAGCATTGTGATGACAAGTGTATGGGGCAATGTGATCCCAAGTTTCATGGAGGATTGTGATGACAAGCGCATGGAGCATTGTGATGGCAAGTTCATGTAGGATTTTCCTGACAAAGGCATGGAGCATGGTGATTACAGTGGTCATTGAGCATTGGGATAACAAGGGTATGGAGCATTGGGCTTAAAATATTCATGGAGTATTATGATGACAGGTTTCATGGAGCATATTGATGAAAAGGGAAAGGAGCATTGTGATGACAAGATCCTGGAGCATTATGATGAGTAGACCAGGAGCCTGGTGATGACAAGTCTCATGGAGCATTCTGATGAAAAGGGGCATGGAGCATTGTGATTACAGGGCTCTTGGAGCATTGTGATGACAAAAGCATGGAGCATTGTGATGAAGTCCATGGAGCATTCTGATGACATGTGTCATGGAGTTTTGTGATGACAGGGGCATGGAGCATTGTGATTACAGGGTTCTTGGAGCCTTGTGATGAAAAGGGCATGGATCATTGTGATGAAAAAGGCATGGAGCCATGTCATGACTGGGTTCAAGGAGCATAGTGATGACAAGGGTTCAGGAGCGTTGTGATGACAACTGTATTGAGCATTAGATGACAAAGGTCAGGAGCATTGTGATGATAAAACCATGGATAATTGTGATGACGAGCGTCATAGGGCATTGTGATGACAAGTGTTATGGAACACTGTGATCACAAGGGTTTGGAGCATTGTGATGACAGAGGTCATGGAGCCTTTTGATTTCAATTAGCGTGGAGCATTGTGATGACAAGGGCATGAAGCAATGGGATCCCAAGTTTTATGGAGGATTGGGATGACAATGGTAAGGGAAGATTGTGAAGACAAGCGCATGGAGCATTGTGATGACAAAGTCATGTAGCATTTTGCTGACAAAGGCATGGAGCATTGTGGGCAAAATATTCATGGAGTAATGTGATGACAGGTGTCATGGGGCATTGTGGTGATAAGGGAATGGAGCACTGTGATGACAAGGTTCTGGAGCATTGTTATGAGAAGACCATTGAGCCTTGTGATGACAAATCTCATGGAGCATTCTGATGATAATGGACATGGAACACTGTGATTACAAGGTTCTTGGAGTATTGTGATGACAAGGGCATGGAGCATTGTGATGAGAAGGCCATGGAGCTTTCGGATGACATGCATCATGGACTTTGTGATGACAAGGGCATGGAGCATTGTGATGAAAAAGACATGGAGCCTTGTCATGACAGGCTTCAAGGAGCATACTGATGTCAAGTGTCAGGGAGCATTGTGATGACAAGTGTATTGAGCATTGTGATGACAAAGGTCATGGAGCATTGTGATGAGAAGACCATGGATAATTGTGATGACGAGCGTCATTGGGCGTTGTGATGACAAGTGTTATGGAACATTGTGATCACAAGCGTTTGGAGCATTCTGATGAGAGAGGTCATGGAGCATTTTAATTTCATTGTGATGACAATAGCATGAAGCATTATGATGATGGGGATGGTGCACTGTGATGCCAGGGGTCATGGAGGATTGTGATGACGGGTGTCTAGGAGCATCGTGATGACAAGAGCATGGAGCATTGTGCTGAGAGGGCCAAGGAGCATTCTGACGACATGTGTCATGGAGCTTTGTGATGACAAGGGCATGGGGCATTGTAATTGCAGGCGTCTTGGAGCATTGAGATGACAAGTGTCACGGAGCCTTGTGATGACAAGGCCTTGGAAGTTTGTGATGATCGAGGTCATGGAGCATTGTTATGACAGGAGTAATGGAGCATTGTGATAACAAGGGCATAGAGCATTGGTCTGAGAAGTTTCATGGATTATTGTGATGAGAGTGTGCATGCAGCATTGTGATGACAAGGGCATGGAACATTGTGATACATGGGTCATGGAGGAATGTAATGACAAGGGCATGGAGCATTGTGATGAGAAGGGCATGGAACATTGTGATGACAAGCGTCATGGAGCTTTGTGATGACAGGGGCATGGAGCAATGTGATGAGAGTGTTCATGGAGCAGTGTGATGACAGTGGCATGGAGCACTGTGGTGCCAAGGATCATGGAGATTTGTGATGACAAAGGTCATGAAGCATATTGAGGTCAAGGGCATGGTACATTGTGATGCGAAGGGCAGGGAGCATTATGATGACAAAGTCATGTAGCATTTTGATGACAAAGGCATGGAGCATCGTGATGACAAGTGTCATGGAGCACTGTGATGACAGGCGTCACGGTTCATTGTGATTACAGGTTTCATGGAGCATTGGGATGACAATGGTCATGGAGAATTTTGATGAGAAGCGTCCCGGATCATTGTTTTGTCAGGGGTCATGGAGGGTTGAGATGACAGTACTCATGCAGCATTGTGAGGACAGGGGTCATGGAGCATTGTGAAGATAAGGGGCATGGAGCTTTGTGATTACAGGGGTCTTGGAGCACTGTGAAGACAAGGGCATGGATCATTGTGATGAGAATGTCATGGAGTATTGTGAAGGCAGGTGTCAAGGAGCATTGTGATGACGTATGTCAGGGTCCATTGTGATGACAATGGCATGGAGCATTGTGATGACAAGGACATGGAGCATTGTGATGCCAAGGGCCATTGAGAATTTTGAAGACAATGTCGTGAAGCACTGTGATGACAAGCGCATGGAGCTTGCTATGAAAAGGGTCATTGAGCATTGCGATGACAAGTGCATGGAGAATTGTGATGACACGATCATGTAACATTATGATGAGAAGTGTCATGGAACATAGTGATGACAGGGACGAGGAGAATTGTGATGACAATGCACATGGAGCATTGGGATGACCAGGACATGGAGCATTGTGCTGGCAAGACTGTGGAGCATTGCGATGAGAAGACCATGGATAATTGTGATGACGAGTGTCTTGGAGCACTGTAATGACAAGGGGCATGTAGCATTGTGATGACAAGTGTAATGGAGCATTCTGATCACCATCTTGTGGAGTATTGTGATGACAATGGCATGGAGCACTGTGATGAAAAGGGCATGGAGCATTGTGATGAAAACGGCATGGAGCCTTTTCATGACAGGTTTCAATGAGCATTCTGACGACAAGTGTCAGGGAGCATTGTGATGACAAGTTTATTGAGCATTGTGATGACAAAGGTCATGAAGCATTGTGGTGACAATGGCATGGAGCATTGTGATGAAAAGTGCTATGGAGCATTGTGATCACAAGTGTTGGTAGCATTGTGATGACAGAGGTCATGGAGCACAGTGATTTCAAGGACCATGGAGCATTGTGATGACAAGTGTATGGGGCAATGTGATCCCAAGTTTCATGGAGGATTGTGATGACAAGCGCATGGAGCATTGTGATGGCAAGTTCATGTAGGATTTTCCTGACAAAGGCATGGAGCATGGTGATTACAGTGGTCATTGAGCATTGGGATAACAAGGGTATGGAGCATTGGGCTTAAAATATTCATGGAGTATTATGATGACAGGTTTCATGGAGCATATTGATGAAAAGGGAAAGGAGCATTGTGATGACAAGATCCTGGAGCATTATGATGAGTAGACCAGGAGCCTGGTGATGACAAGTCTCATGGAGCATTCTGATGAAAAGGGGCATGGAGCATTGTGATTACAGGGCTCTTGGAGCATTGTGATGACAAAAGCATGGAGCATTGTGATGAGAAGTCCATGGAGCATTCTGATGACATGTGTCATGGAGTTTTGTGATGACAGGGGCATGGAGCATTGTGATTACAGGGTTCTTGGAGCCTTGTGATGAAAAGGGCATGGATCATTGTGATGAAAAAGGCATGGAGCCATGTCATGACTGGGTTCAAGGAGCATAGTGATGACAAGGGTTCAGGAGCGTTGTGATGACAACTGTATTGAGCATTGGATGACAAAGGTCAGGAGCATTGTGATGATAAAACCATGGATAATTGTGATGACGAGCGTCATAGGGCATTGTGATGACAAGTGTTATGGAACACTGTGATCACAAGGGTTTGGAGCATTGTGATGACAGAGGTCATGGAGCCTTTTGATTTCAAGAAGCGTGGAGCATTGTGATGACAAGGGCATGAAGCAATGGGATCCCAAGTTTTATGGAGGATTGGGATGACAATGGTAAGGGAAGATTGTGAAGACAAGCGCATGGAGCATTGTGATGACAAAGTCATGTAGCATTTTGCTGACAAAGGCATGGAGCATTGTGAGCAAAATATTCATGGAGTAATGTGATGACAGGTGTCATGGGGCATTGTGGTGATAAGGGAATGGAGCACTGTGATGACAAGGTTCTGGAGCATTGTTATGAGAAGACCATTGAGCCTTGTGATGACAAATCTCATGGAGCATTCTGATGATAATGGACATGGAACACTGTGATTACAAGGTTCTTGGAGTATTGTGATGACAAGGGCATCGAGCATTGTGATGAGAAGGCCATGAAGCTTTCTGATGACATGCATCATGGACTTTGTGATGACAAGGGCATGGAGCATTGTGATGAAAAAGACATGGAGCCTTGTCATGACAGGCTTCAAGGAGCATACTGATGTCAAGTGTCAGGGAGCATTGTGATGACAAGTGTATTGAGCATTGTGATGACAAAGGTCATGGAGCATTGTGATGAGAAGACCATGGATAATTGTGATGACGAGCGTCATTGGGCGTTGTGATGACAAGTGTTATGGAACATTGTGATCACAAGCGTTTGGAGCATTCTGATGAGAGAGGTCATGGAGCATTTTGATTTCATTGTGATGACAATAGCAAGAAGCATTATGATGATGTTCATGGTGCATTGTGATGAAAGGGTCCATGGAGTATTGAGATGAAAAGGGGCATGGAGCATTGTGATGACAGGGGTCTTGGAGCATGGTGATGACATGGGCATGGAGCATTGTGATGAGAAGGCCATGGAGGATTCTGATGACATGCGTCATGGAGCTTTGTGATGACAAGGGCATGGAGAATTGTGATGACATGGGAATGGGGCATTGTGATAACAAGGGCCTTTGAGAATTTTGATGACAAGGTCGTGAAGCACTGTGATGACAAGTGCATGGAGCATGCTATGACAAGGGTCATGGAGCATTGCAATGACAAGTGAATGGAGAATTGTGCTGACATATGCATGTAACATTATGATGTGAAGTGTCCTGGACCATTGTGATGACAAGGACGTTGAGAATTGTTATGACAATGGACATGGAGCATTGGGATGATCAGGGCATGGAGCTTTGTGATGGCAAGACCGTGGAGCTTTGTGATGCGAAGACCTTGGATAATTGTGATGACGAGTGTCTTGGATTACTGTAATGACAAGGGGCATGGAGCATTGTGAGGACAGGGGTCATTTAGCATTGTGATGACAAGTGTCATGGAGCATTCTGATGACCATCTTGTGGAGTATTGTGATGACAATGGCATGGAGCATTGTGATGGAAAGGGCATGGAGCATTGTGAAGAGAAGTCCACAGATAATGGTGAAGAGGAGCGTCATGGGGCGGTGTGATGACAAGTGTCATGGAACATTGTGATCACAAGTGTTTGAAGCATTGTGATGCCAGAGGTCATGGTGCATTTTGATTTCATTGTGATGAAAATAGCATGAAGCATTATGATGATGGGGATGGTGCACTGTGATGCCAGGGGTCATGGAGGATTGTGATGACGGGGGTCTAGGAGCATCGTGATGACAAGAGCATGGAGCATTGTGCTGAGAGGGCCAAGGAGCATTCTGACGACATGTGTCATGGAGCTTTGTGATGACAAGGGCATGGGGCATTGTAATTGCAGGCGTCTTGGAGCATTGAGATGACAAGTGTCACGGAGCCTTGTGATGACAAGGCCTTGGAAGTTTGTGATGACCGAGGTCATGGAGCATTGTTATGACAGGGGTAACGGAGCATTGTGATAACAAGGGCATAGAGCATTGGTCTGAGAAGTTTCATGGATTATTGTGATGAGAGTGTGCATGCAGCATTGTGATGACAAGGGCATGGAACATTGTGATACATGGGTCATGGAGGAATGTAATGACAAGGGCATGGAGCATTGTGATGAGAAGGGCATGGAACATTGTGATGACAAGCGTCATGGAGCTTTGCGATGACAGGGGCATGGAGCCATGTGATGAGAGGGTTCATGGAGCAGTGTGATGACAGTGGCATGGAGCACTGTGGTGCCAAGGATCATGGAGATTTGTGATGACAAATGTCATGAAGCATATTGAGGTCAAGGGCATGGTACATTGTGATGAGTAGGGCAGGGAGCATTATGATGACAAAATCATGTAGCATTTTGATGACAAAGGCATGGAGCATCGTGATGACAAGTGTCATGGAGCACTGTGATGACAGGCGTCACGGTTCATTGTGATTACAGGTTTCATGGAGCATTGGGATGACAATGGTCATGGAGAATTTTGATGAGAAGCCTCCCGGATCATTGTTTTGTCAGGGGTCATGGAGGGTTGAGATGACAGTACTCATGCAGCATTGTGAGGACAGGGGTCATGGAGCATTGTGAAGATAAGGGGCATGGAGCTTTGTGATTACAGGGGTCTTGGAGCATTGTGAAGACAAGGGCATGGATCATTGTGATGAGAATGTCATGGAGTATTGTGAAGGCAGGTGTCAAGGAGCATTGTGATGACGTATGTCAGGGTCCATTGTGATGACAATGGCATGGAGCATTGTGATGACAAGGACATGGAGCATTGTGATGCCAAGGGCCATTGAGAATTTTGAAGACAATGTCGTGAAGCACTGTGATGACAAGCGCATGGAGCTTGCTATGAAAAGGGTCATTGAGCATTGCGATGACAAGTGCATGGAGAATTGTGATGACACGATCATGTAACATTATGATGAGAAGTGTCATGGAACATAGTGATGACAGGGACGAGGAGAATTGTGATGACAATGCACATGGAGCATTGGGATGACCAGGACATGGAGCATTGTGCTGGCAAGACCGTGGAGCACTGCGATGAGAAGACCATGGATAATTGTGATGACGAGTGTCTTGGAGCACTGTAATGAAAAGGGGCATGTAGCATTGTGATGACAAGTGTAATGGAGCATTCTGATCAGCATCTTGTGGAGTATTGTGATGACAATGGCATGGAGCACTGTGATGAAAAGGGCATGGAGCATTGTGATGAAAACGGCATGGAGCCTTTTCATGACAGGTTTCAATGAGCATTCTGACGACAAGTGTCAGGGAGCATTGTGATGACAAGCTTATTGAGCATTGTGATGACAAAGGTCATGAAGCATTGTGGTGACAATGGCATGGAGCATTGTGATGAAAAGTGCTATGGAGCAATGTGATCACAAGTGTTGGTAGCATTGTGATGACAGAGGTCATGGAGAACAGTGATTTCTAGGACCATGGAGCATTGTGATGACAAGTGTATGGGGCAATGTGATCCCAAGTTTCATGGAGGATTGTGATGACAAGCGCATGGAGCATTGTGATGGCAAGTTCATGTAGGATTTTCCTGACAAAGGCATGGAGCATGGTGATTACAGTGGTCATTGAGCATTGGGATAACAAGGGTATGGAGCATTGGGCTTAAAATATTCATGGAGTATTATGATGACAGGTTTCATGGAGCATATTGATGAAAAGGGAAAGGAGCATTGTGATGACAAGATCCTGGAGCATTATGATGAGTAGACCAGGAGCCTGGTGATGACAAGTCTCATGGAGCATTCTGATGAAAAGGGGCATGGAGCATTGTGATTACAGGGCTCTTGGAGCATTGTGATGACAAAGGCATGGAGCATTGTGATGAGAAGTCCATGGAGCATTCTGATGACATGTGTCATGGAGTTTTGTGATGACAGGGGCATGGAGCATTGTGATTACAGGGTTCTTGGAGCCTTGTGATGAAAAGGGCATGGATCATTGTGATGAAAAAGGCATGGAGCCATGTCATGACTGGGTTCAAGGAGCATAGTGATGACAAGGGTTCAGGAGCGTTGTGATGACAACTGTATTGAGCATTGGATGACAAAGGTCAGGAGCATTGTGATGATAAAACCATGGATAATTGTGATGACGAGCGTCATAGGGCATTGTGATGACAAGTGTTATGGAACACTGTGATCACAAGGGTTTGGAGCATTGTGATGACAGAGGTCATGGAGCCTTTTGATTTCAATTAGCGTGGAGCATTGTGATGACAAGGGCATGAAGCAATGGGATCCCAAGTTTTATGGAGGATTGGGATGACAATGGTAAGGGAAGATTGTGAAGACAAGTGCGTGGAGCATTGTGATGACAAAGTCATGTAGCATTTTGCTGACAAAGGCATGGAGCATTGTGGGGAAAATATTCATGGAGTAATGTGATGACAGGTGTCATGGGGCATTGTGGTGATAAGGGAATGGAGCACTGTGATGACAAGGTTCTGGAGCATTGTTATGAGAAGACCATTGAGCCTTGTGATGACAAATCTCATGGAGCATTCTGATGATAATGGACATGGAACACTGTGATTACAAGGTTCTTGGAGTATTGTGATGACAAGGGCATCGAGCATTGTGATGAGAAGGCCATGAAGCTTTCTGATGACATGCATCATGGACTTTGTGATGACAAGGGCATGGAGCATTGTGATGAAAAAGACATGGAGCCTTGTCATGACAGGCTTCAAGGAGCATACTGATGTCAAGTGTCAGGGAGCATTGTGATGACAAGTGTATTGAGCATTGTGATGACAAAGGTCATGGAGCATTGTGATGAGAAGACCATGGATAATTGTGATGACGAGCGTCATTGGGCGTTGTGATGACAAGTGTTATGGAACATTGTGATCACAAGCGTTTGGAGCATTCTGATGAGAGAGGTCATGGAGCATTTTGATTTCATTGTGATGACAATAGCAAGAAGCATTATGATGATGTTCATGGTGCATTGTGATGAAAGGGTCCATGGAGTATTGAGATGAAAAGGGGCATGGAGCATTGTGATTACAGGGGTCTTGGAGCATGGTGATGACATGGGCATGGAGCATTGTGATGAGAAGGCCATGGAGGATTCTGATGACATGCGTCATGGAGCTTTGTGATGACAAGGGCATGGAGAATTGTGATGACATGGGAATGGGGCATTGTGATAACAAGGGCCTTTGAGAATTTTGATGACAAGGTCGTGAAGCACTGTGATGACAAGTGCATGGAGCATGCTATGACAAGGGTCATGGAGCATTGCAATGACAAGTGAATGGAGAATTGTGCTGACATATGCATGTAACATTATGATGTGAAGTGTCCTGGACCATTGTGATGACAAGGACGTTGAGAATTGTTATGACAATGGACATGGAGCATTGGGATGATCAGGGCATGGAGCTTTGTGATGGCAAGACCGTGGAGCTTTGTGATGCGAAGACCTTGGATAATTGTGATGACGAGTGTCTTGGATTACTGTAATGACAAGGGGCATGGAGCATTGTGAGGACAGGGGTCATTTAGCATTGTGATGACAAGTGTCATGGAGCATTCTGATGACCATCTTGTGGAGTATTGTGATGACAATGGCATGGAGCATTGTGATGGAAAGGGCATGGAGCATTGTGAAGAGAAGTCCACAGATAATGGTGAAGAGGAGCGTCATGGGGCGGTGTGATGACAAGTGTCATGGAACATTGTGATCACAAGTGTTTGAAGCATTGTGATGCCAGAGGTCATGGTGCATTTTGATTTCATTGTGATGAAAATAGCATGAAGCATTATGATGATGGGGATGGTGCACTGTGATGCCAGGGGTCATGGAGGATTGTGATGACGGGGGTCTAGGAGCATCGTGATGACAAGAGCATGGAGCATTGTGCTGAGAGGGCCAAGGAGCATTCTGACGACATGTGTCATGGAGCTTTGTGATGACAAGGGCATGGGGCATTGTAATTGCAGGCGTCTTGGAGCATTGAGATGACAAGTGTCACGGAGCCTTGTGATGACAAGGCCTTGGAAGTTTGTGATGACCGAGGTCATGGAGCATTGTTATGACAGGGGTAACGGAGCATTGTGATAACAAGGGCATAGAGCATTGGTCTGAGAAGTTTCATGGATTATTGTGATGAGAGTGTGCATGCAGCATTGTGATGACAAGGGCATGGAACATTGTGATACATGGGTCATGGAGGAATGTAATGACAAGGGCATGGAGCATTGTGATGAGAAGGGCATGGAACATTGTGATGACAAGCGTCATGGAGCTTTGCGATGACAGGGGCATGGAGCCATGTGATGAGAGGGTTCATGGAGCAGTGTGATGACAGTGGCATGGAGCACTGTGGTGCCAAGGATCATGGAGATTTGTGATGACAAATGTCATGAAGCATATTGAGGTCAAGGGCATGGTACATTGTGATGAGTAGGGCAGGGAGCATTATGATGACAAAATCATGTAGCATTTTGATGACAAAGGCATGGAGCATCGTGATGACAAGTGTCATGGAGCACTGTGATGACAGGCGTCACGGTTCATTGTGATTACAGGTTTCATGGAGCATTGGGATGACAATGGTCATGGAGAATTTTGATGAGAAGCCTCCCGGATCATTGTTTTGTCAGGGGTCATGGAGGGTTGAGATGACAGTACTCATGCAGCATTGTGAGGACAGGGGTCATGGAGCATTGTGAAGATAAGGGGCATGGAGCTTTGTGATTACAGGGGTCTTGGAGCATTGTGAAGACAAGGGCATGGATCATTGTGATGAGAATGTCATGGAGTATTGTGAAGGCAGGTGTCAAGGAGCATTGTGATGACGTATGTCAGGGTCCATTGTGATGACAATGGCATGGAGCATTGTGATGACAAGGACATGGAGCATTGTGATGCCAAGGGCCATTGAGAATTTTGAAGACAATGTTGTGAAGCACTGTGATGACAAGCGCATGGAGCTTGCTATGAAAAGGGTCATTGAGCATTGCGATGACAAGTGCATGGAGAATTGTGATGACACGATCATGTAACATTATGATGAGAAGTGTCATGGAACATAGTGATGACAGGGACGAGGAGAATTGTGATGACAATGCACATGGAGCATTGGGATGACCAGGACATGGAGCATTGTGCTGGCAAGACTGTGGAGCATTGCGATTAGAAGACCATGGATAATTGTGATGACGAGTGTCTTGGAGCACTGTAATGACAAGGGGCATGTAGCAATCTGATGACAAGTGTAATGGAGCATTCTGATCACCATCTTGTGGAGGATTGTGATGACAATGGCATGGAGCATTGTGATGAACAGGGCATGGAGCATTGTGATGAAAACGGCATGGAGCCTTTTCATGACAGGTTTCAATGAGCATTCTGACGACAAGTGTCAGGGAGCATTGTGATGACAAGTTTATTGAGCATTGTGATGACAAAGGTCATGAAGAATTGTGGTGACAATGGCATGGAGCATTGTGATGAAAAGTGCTATGGAGCAATGTGATCACAAGTGTTGGTAGCATTGTGATGACAGAGGTCATGGAGCACAGTGATTTCTAGGACCATGGAGCATTGTGATGACAAGTGTATGGGGCAATGTGATCCCAAGTTTCATGGAGGATTGTGATGACAAGCGCATGGAGCATTGTGATGGCAAGTTCATGTAGGATTTTCCTGACAAAGGCATGGAGCATGGTGATTACAGTGGTCATTGAGCATTGGGATAACAAGGGTATGGAGCATTGGGCTTAAAATATTCATGGAGTATTATGATGACAGGTTTCATGGAGCATATTGATGAAAAGGGAAAGGAGCATTGTGATGACAAGATCCTGGAGCATTATGATGAGTAGACCAGGAGCCTGGTGATGACAAGTCTCATGGAGCATTCTGATGAAAAGGTGCATGGAGCATTGTGATTACAGGGCTCTTGGAGCATTGTGATGACAAAAGCATGGAGCATTGTGATGAGAAGTCCATGGAGCATTCTGATGACATGTGTCATGGAGTTTTGTGATGACAGGGGCATGGAGCATTGTGATTACAGGGTTCTTGGAGCCTTGTGATGAAAAGGGCATGGATCATTGTGATGAAAAAGGCATGGAGCCATGTCATGACTGGGTTCAAGGAGCATAGTGATGACAAGGGTTCAGGAGCGTTGTGATGACAACTGTATTGAGCATTGGATGACAAAGGTCAGGAGCATTGTGATGATAAAACCATGGATAATTGTGATGACGAGCGTCATAGGGCATTGTGATGACAAGTGTTATGGAACACTGTGATCACAAGGGTTTGGAGCATTGTGATGACAGAGGTCATGGAGCCTTTTGATTTCAAGAAGCGTGGAGCATTGTGATGACAAGGGCATGAAGCAATGGGATCCCAAGTTTTATGGAGGATTGGGATGACAATGGTAAGGGAAGATTGTGAAGACAAGCGCAAGGAGCATTGTGATGACAAAGTCATGTAGCATTTTGCTGACAAAGGCATGGAGCATTGTGGGGAAAATATTCATGGAGTAATGTGATGACAGGTGTCATGGGGCATTGTGGTGATAAGGGAATGGAGCACTGTGATGACAAGGTTCTGGAGCATTGTTATGAGAAGACCATTGAGCCTTGTGATGACAAATCTCATGGAGCATTCTGATGATAATGGACATGGAAAACTGTGATTACAAGGTTCTTGGAGTATTGTGATGACAAGGGCATGGAGCATTGTGATGAGAAGGCCATGGAGCTTTCTGATGACATGCATCATGGACTTTGTGATGACAAGGGCATGGAGCATTGTGATGAAAAAGACATGGAGCCTTGTCATGACAGGCTTCAAGGAGCATACTGATGTCAAGTGTCAGGGAGCATTGTGATGACAAGTGTATTGAGCATTGTGATGACAAAGGTCATGGAGCATTGTGATGAGAAGACCATGGATAATTGTGATGACGAGCGTCATTGGGCGTTGTGATGACAAGTGTTATGGAACATTGTGATCACAAGCGTTTGGAGCATTCTGATGAGAGAGGTCATGGAGCATTTTGATTTCATTGTGATGACAATAGCATGAAGCATTATGATGATGGGGATGATGCACTGTGATGCCAGGGGTCATGGAGGATTGTGATGACGGGGGTCTAGGAGCATCGTGATGACAAGAGCATGGAGCATTGTGCTGAGAGGGCCAAGGAGCATTCTGACGACATGTGTCATGGAGCTTTGTGATGACAAGGGCATGGGGCATTGTAATTGCAGGCGTCTTGGAGCATTGAGATGACAAGTGTCACGCAGCCTTGTGATGACAAGGCCTTGGAAGTTTGTGATGACCGAGGTCATGGAGCATTGTTATGACAGGAGTAATGGAGCATTGTGATAACAAGGGCATAGAGCATTGGTCTGAGAAGTTTCATGGATTATTGTGATGAGAGTGTGCATGCAGCATTGTGATGACAAGGGCATGGAACATTGTGATACATGGGTCATGGAGGAATGTAATGACAAGGGCATGGAGCATTGTGATGAGAAGGGCATGGAACATTGGGATGACACGTGTCATGGAGCACTGTGATGACAGGCGTCACGGTTCATTTTGATTACAGGTTTCATGGAGCATTGGGATGACAATGGTCATGGAGAATTTTGATGAGAAGTGTCCCGGATCATTGTTTTGTCAGGGGTCATGGAGGGTTGAGGTGACAGTACTCATGCAGCATTGTGAGGACAGGGGTCATGGAGCATTGTGAAGATAAGGGGCATGGAGCTTTGTGATTACAGGGGTCATGGAGCATTGTGAAGACAAGGGCATGGATCATTGTGATGAGAATGTCATGGAGTATTGTGAAGGCAGGTGTCAAGGAGCATTGTGATGACGTATGTCAGGGTCCATTGTGATGACAATGGCATGGAGCATTGTGATGAAAAGGACATGGAGCATTGTGATGCCAAGGGCCATTGAGAATTTTGAAGACAATGTCGTGAAGCACTGTGATGACAAGCGCATGGAGCTTGCTATGAAAAGGGTCATTGAGCATTGCGATGACAAGTGCATGGAGAATTGTGATGACACGATCATGTAACATTATGATGAGAAGTGTCATGGAACATAGTGATGACAGGGACGAGGAGAATTGTGATGACAATGCACATGGAGCATTGGGATGACCAGGACATGGAGCATTGTGCTGGCAAGACTGTGGAGCATTGCGATGAGAAGACCATGGATAATTGTGATGACGAGTGTCTTGGAGCACTGTAATGACAAGGGGCATGTAGCATTGTGATGACAAGTGTAATGGAGCATTCTGATCACCATCTTGTGGAGTATTGTGATGACAATGGCAAGGAGCATTGTGATGAAAAGGGCATGGAGCATTGTGATGAAAACGGCATGGAGCCTTTTCATGACAGGTTTCAATGAGCATTCTGACGACAAGTGTCAGGGAGCATTGTGATGACAAGTTTATTGAGCATTGTGATGACAAAGGTCATGAAGCATTGTGGTGACAATGGCATGGAGCATTGTGATGACAAGTGTATGGGGCAATGTGATCCCAAGTTTCTTGGAGGATTGTGATGACAAGCGCATGGAGCATTGTGATGGCAAGTTCATGTTGGATTTTCCTGACAAAGGCATGGAGCATGGTGATTACAGTGGTCATTGAGCATTGGGATAACAAGGGTATGGAGCATTGGGCTTAAAATATTCATGGAGTATTATGATGACAGGTTTCATGGAGCATATTGATGAAAAGGGAAAGGAGCATTGTGATGACAAGATCCTGGAGCATTATGATGAGTAGACCAGGAGCCTGGTGATGACAAGTCTCATGGAGCATTCTGATGAAAAGGGGCATGGAGCATTGTGATTACAGGGCTCTTGGAGCATTGTGATGACAAAGGCATGGAGCATTGTGATGAGAAGTCCATGGAGCATTCTGATGACATGTGTCATGGAGTTTTGTGATGACAGGGGCATGGAGCATTGTGATTACAGGGTTCTTGGAGCCTTGTGATGAAAAGGGCATGGATCATTGTGATGAAAAAGGCATGGAGCCATGTCATGACTGGGTTCGAGGAGCATAGTGATGACAAGGGTTCAGGAGCGTTGTGATGACAACTGTATTGAGCATTGGATGACAAAGGTCAGGAGCATTGTGATGATAAAACCATGGATAATTGTGATGACGAGCGTCATAGGGCATTGTGATGACAAGTGTTATGGAACACTGTGATCACAAGGATTTGGAGCATTGTGATGACAGAGGTAATGGAGCCATTTGATTTCAAGAAGCGTGGAGCATTGTGATGACAAGGGCATGAAGCAATGGGATCCCAAGTTTTATGGAGGATTGGGATGACAATGGTAAGGGAAGATTATGAAGACAAGCGCATGGAGCATTGTGATGACAAAGTCATGTAGCATTTTGCTGACAAAGGCATGGAGCATTGTGAGCAAAATATTCATGGAGTAATGTGATGACAGGTGTCATGGGGCATTGTGGTGATAAGGGAATGGAGCACTGTGATGACAAGGTTCTGGAGCATTGTTATGAGAAGACCATTGAGCCTTGTGATGACAAATCTCATGGAGCATTCTGATGATAATGGACAAGGAACACTGTGATTACAAGCTTCTTGGAGTATTGTGATGACAAGGGCATCGAGCATTGTGATGAGAAGGC
The DNA here is from genome assembly GCF_025265405.1 of Mesoplodon densirostris. Classification (NCBI taxonomy): domain Eukaryota; kingdom Metazoa; phylum Chordata; class Mammalia; order Artiodactyla; family Ziphiidae; genus Mesoplodon; species Mesoplodon densirostris. Next base: position 9,262,258 of record NC_082682.1, read on the forward strand.
CATGAAGCTTTCTGATGACATGCATCATGGACTTTGTGATGACAAGGGCATGGAGCATTGTGATGAAAAAGACATGGAGCCTTGTCATGACAGGCTTCAAGGAGCATACTGATGTCAAGTGTCAGGGAGCATTGTGATGACAAGTGTATTGAACATTGTGATGACAAAGGTCATGGAGCATTGTGATGAGAAGACCATGGATAATTGTGATGACGAGCGTCATTGGGCGTTGTGATGACAAGTGTTATGGAACATTGTGATCACAAGCGTTTGGAGCATTCTGATGAGAGAGGTCATGGAGCATTTTGATTTCATTGTGATGACAATAGCAAGAAGCATTATGATGATGTTCATGGTGCATTGTGATGAAAGGGTCCATGGAGTATTGAGATGAAAAGGGGCATGGAGCATTGTGATTACAGGGGTCTTGGAGCATGGTGATGACATGGGCATGGAGCATTGTGATGAGAAGGCCATGGAGGATTCTGATGATATGCGTCATGGAGCTTTGTGATGACAAGGGCATGGAGCATTGTGATGACAAGGGAATGGAGCATTGTGATGACAAGGGCCATTGAGAATTTTGATGACAAGGTCGTGAAGCACTGTGATGACAAGTGCATGGAGCTTGCTATGACAAGGTCATGGAGCATTGTGATAACAAGTGAATGGAGAATTGTGCTGACATGTGCATGTAACATGATGTGAAGTGTCATGGACCATTGTGATGACAAGGACGTTGAGAATTGTTATGACAATGGACATGGAGCATTGGGATGATCAGGGCATGGAGCTTTGTGATGGCAAGACCGTGGAACATTGTGATGTGAAGACCTTGGATAATTGTGATGACGAGTGTCTTGGAGTACTGTAATGACAAGGGGCATGGAGCATTGTGAGGACAGGGGTCATTTAGCATTGTGATGACAAGTGTCATGGAGCATTCTGATGACCATCTTGTGGAGTATTGTGATGACAATGGCATGAAGCATTGTGATGGAAAGGGCATGGAGCATTGTGAAGAGAAGTCCACAGATAATGGTGAAGAGGAGCGTCATGGGGCGTTGTGATGACAAGTGTCATGGAACATTGTGATCACAAGTGTTTGAAGCATTGTGATGCCAGAGGTCATGGTGCATTTTGATTTCATTGTGATGACAATAGCATGAAGCATTATGATGATGGGGATGGTGCACTTTGATGCCAGGTGTCATGGAGGATTGTGAGGACAGGTGTCTAGGAGCATCGTGCTGACAAGAGCATGGAGCATAGTGCTGAGAGGGCCAAGGAGCATTCTGACGACATGTGTCATGGAGCTTTGTGATGACAAGGGCATGGGGCATTGTAATTGCAGGCGTCTTGGAGCATTGAGATGACAAGTGTCACGGAGCCTTGTGATGACAAGACCTTGGAAGTTTGTGATGACCGAGGTCATGGATCATTGTTATGACAGGGGTAATGGAGCATTGTGATAACAAGGGCATAGAGCATTGGTCTGAGAAGTTTCATGGATTATTGTGATGAGAGTGTGCATGCAGCATTGTGATGACAAGGGCATGGAACATTGTGATACATGGGTCATGGAGGAATGTAATGACAAGGGCATGGAGCATTGTGATGAGAAGGGCATGGAACATTGTGATGACAAGCGTCATGGAGCTTTGTGATGACAGGGGCATGGAGCAATGTGATGAGAGGGTTCATGGAGCAGTGTGATGACAGTGGCATGGAGCACTGTGGTGCCAAGTATCATGGAGATTTGTGATGACAAAGGTCATGAAGCATATTGAGGTCAAGGGCATGGTACATTGTGATGAGAAGGGCAGGGAGCATTATGATGACAAAGTCATTTAGCATTTTGATGACAAAGGCATGGAGCATCGTGATGACAAGTGTCATGGAGCACTGTGATGACAGGCGTCACGGTTCATTGAGATTACAGGTTTCATGGAGCATTGGGATGACAATGGTCATGGAGAATTTTGATGAGAAGCGTCCCAGATCATTGTTTTGTCAGGGGTCATGGAGGGTTGAGATGACAGTACTCATGCAGCATTGTGAGGACAGGGGTCATGGAGCATTGTGAAGATAAGGGGCATGGAGCTTTGTGATTACAGGGGTCTTGGAGCATTGTGAAGACAAGGGCATGGATCATTGTGATGAGAATGTCATGGAGTATTGTGAAGGCAGGTGTCAAGGAGCATTGTGATGACGTATGTCAGGGTCCATTGTGATGACAATGGCATGGAGCATTGTGATGACAAGGACATGGAGCATTGTGATGCCAAGGGCCATTGAGAATTTTGAAGACAATGTCGTGAAGCACTGTGATGACAAGCGCATGGAGCTTGCTATGAAAAGGGTCATTGAGCATTGCGATGACAAGTGCATGGAGAATTGTGATGACACGATCATGTAACATTATGATGAGAAGTGTCATGGAACATAGTGATGACAGGGACGAGGAGAATTGTGATGACAATGCACATGGAGCATTGGGATGACCAGGACATGGAGCATTGTGCTGGCAAGACTGTGGAGCATTGCGATGAGAAGACCATGGATAATTGTGATGACGAGTGTCTTGGAGCACTGTAATGACAAGGGGCATGTAGCAATCTGATGACAAGTGTAATGGAGCATTCTGATCACCATCTTGTGGAGTATTGTGATGACAATGGCATGGAGCATTGTGATGAACAGGGCATGGAGCATTGTGATGAAAACGGCATGGAGCCTTTTCATGACAGGTTTCAATGAGCATTCTGACGACAAGTGTCAGGGAGCATTGTGATGACAAGTTTATTGAGCATTGTGATGACAAAGGTCATGAAGCATTGTGGTGACAATGGCATGGAGCATTGTGATGAAAAGTGCTATGGAGCATTGTGATCACAAGTGTTGGTAGCATTGTGATGACAGAGGTCATGGAGCACAGTGATTTCAAGGACCATGGAGCATTGTGATGACAAGTGTATGGGGCAATGTGATCCCAAGTTTCATGGAGGATTGTGATGACAAGCGCATGGAGCATTGTGATGGCAAGTTCATGTAGGATTTCCTGACAAAGGCATGGAGCATGGTGATTACAGTGGTCATTGAGCATTGGGATAACAAAGGTATGGAGCATTGGGCTTAAAATATTCATGGAGTATTGTGATGACAGGTTTCATGGAGCATATTGATGAAAAGGGAAAGGAGCATTGTGATGACAAGATCCTGGAGCATTATGATGAGTAGACCAGGAGCCTGGTGATGACAAGTCTCATGGAGCATTCTGATGAAAAGGGGCATGGAGCATTGTGATTACAGGGCTCTTGGAGCATTGTGATGACAAAGGCATGGAGCATTGTGATGAGAAGTCCATGGAGCATTCTGATGACATGTGTCATGGAGTTTTGTGATGACAGGGGCATGGAGCATTGTGATTACAGGGTTCTTGGAGCCTTGTGATGAAAAGGGCATGGATCATTGTGATGAAAAAGGCATGGAGCCATGTCATGACTGGGTTCAAGGAGCATAGTGATGACAAGGGTTCAGGAGCGTTGTGATGACAACTGTATTGAGCATTGGATGACAAAGGTCAGGAGCATTGTGATGATAAAACCATGGATAATTGTGATGATGAGCGTCATAGGGCATTGTGATGACAACTGTTATGGAACAATGTGATCACAAGGGTTTGGAGCATTGTGATGACAGAGGTCATGGAGCCTTTTGATTTCAAGAAGCGTGGAGCATTGTGATGACAAGGGCATGAAGCAATGGGATCCCAAGTTTTTTGGAGGATTGGGATGACAATGGTAAGGGAAGATTGTGAAGACAAGCGCATGGAGCATTGTGATGACAAAGTCATGTAGCATTTTGCTGACAAAGGCATGGAGCATTGTGGGGAAAATATTCATGGATTAATGTGATAACAGGTGTCATGGGGCATTGTGGTGATAAGGGAATGGAGCACTGTGATGACAAGGTTCTGGAGCATTGTTATGAGAAGACCATTGAGCCTTGTGATGACAAATCTCATGGAGCATTCTGATGATAATGGACATGGAACACTGTGATTACAAGGTTCTTGGAGTATTGTGATGACAAGGGCATGGAACATTGTGATGAGAAGGCCATGGAGCTTTCTGATGACATGCATCATGGACTTTGTGATGACAAGGGCATGGAGCATTGTGATGAAAAAGACATGGAGCCTTGTCATGACAGGCTTCAAGGAGCATACTGATGTCAAGTGTCAGGGAGCATTGTGATGACAAGTGTATTGAGCATTGTGATGACAAAGGTCATGGAGCATTGTGATGAGAAGACCATGGATAATTGTGATGACGAGCGTCATTGGGCGTTGTGATGACAAGTGTTATGGAACATTGTGATCACAAGCGTTTGGAGCATTCTGATGAGAGAGGTCATGGAGCATTTTGATTTCATTGTGATGACAATAGCATGAAGCATTATGATGATGGGGATGGTGCACTGTGATGCCAGGGGTCATGGAGGATTGTGATGACGGTGGTCTAGGAGCATCGTGATGACAAGAGCATGGAGCATTGTGCTGAGAGGGCCAAGGAGCATTCTGACGACACGTGTCATGGAGCTTTGTGATGACAAGGGCATGGGGCATTGTAATTGCAGGCGTCTTGGAGCATTGAGATGACAAGTGTCACGGAGCCTTGTGATGACAAGGCCTTGGAAGTTTGTGATGATCGAGGTCATGGAGCATTGTTATGAAAGGAGTAATGGAGCATTGTGATAACAAGGGCATAGAGCATTGGTCTGAGAAGTTTCATGGATTATTGTGATGAGAGTGTGCATGCAGCATTGTGATGACAAGGGCATGGAACATTGTGATACATGGGTCATGGAGGAATGTAATGACAAGGGCATGGAACATTGTGATGACAAGCGTCATGGAGCTTTGTGATGACAGGGGCATGGAGCAATGTGATGAGAGTGTTCATGGAGCAGTGTGATGACAGTGGCATGGAGCACTGTGGTGCCAAGGATCATGGAGATTTGTGATGACAAAGGTCATGAAGCATATTGAGGTCAAGGGCATGGTACATTGTGATGAGAAGGGCAGGGAGCATTATGATGACAAAGTCATGTAGCATTTTGATGACAAAGGCATGGAGCATCGTGATGACAAGTGTCATGGAGCACTGTGATGACAGGCGTCACGGTTCATTGTGATTACAGGTTTCATGGAGCATTGGGATGACAATGGTCATGGAGAATTTTGATGAGAAGCGTCCCGGATCATTGTTTTGTCAGGGGTCATGGAGGGTTGAGATGACAGTACTCATGCAGCATTGTGAGGACAGGGGTCATGGAGCATTGTGAAGATAAGGGGCATGGAGCTTTGTGATTACAGGTGTCTTGGAGCATTGTGAAGACAAGGGCATGGATCATTGTGATGAGAATGTCATGGAGTATTGTGAAGGCAGGTGTCAAGGAGCATTGTGATGACGTATGTCAGGGTCCATTGTGATGACAATGGCATGGAGCATTGTGATGACAAGGACATGGAGCATTGTGATGCCAAGGGCCATTGAGAATTTTGAAGACAATGTCGTGAAGCACTGTGATGACAAGCGCATGGAGCTTGCTATGAAAAGGGTCATTGAGCATTGCGATGACAAGTGCATGGAGAATTGTGATGACACGATCATGTAACATTATGATGAGAAGTGTCATGGAACATAGTGATGACAGGGACGAGGAGAATTGTGATGACAATGCACATGGAGCATTGGGATGACCAGGACATGGAGCATTGTGCTGGCAAGACTGTGGAGCATTGCGATGAGAAGACCATGGATAATTGTGATGACGAGTGTCTTGGAGCACTGTAATGACAAGGGGCATGTAGCATTGTGATGACAAGTGTAATGGAGCATTCTGATCACCATCTTGTGGAGTATTGTGATGACAATGGCATGGAGCATTGTGATGAACAGGGCATGGAGCATTGTGATGAAAACGGCATGGAGCCTTTTCATGACAGGTTTCAATGAGCATTCTGACGACAAGTGTCAGGGAGCATTGTGATGACAAGTTTATTGAGCATTGTGATGACAAAGGTCATGAAGCATTGTGGTGACAATGGCATGGAGCATTGTGATGAAAAGTGCTATGGAGCAATGTGATCACAAGTGTTGGTAGCATTGTGATGACAGAGGTCATGGAGCACAGTGATTTCAAGGACCATGGAGCATTGTGATGACAAGTGTATGGGGCAATGTGATCCCAAGTTTCATGGAGGATTGTGATGACAAGCGCATGGAGCATTGTGATGGCAAGTTCATGTAGGATTTTCCTGACAAAGGCATGGAGCATGGTGATTACAGTGGTCATTGAGCATTGGGATAACAAGGGTATGGAGCATTGGGCTTAAAATATTCATGGAGTATTATGATGACAGGTTTCATGGAGCATATTGATGAAAAGGGAAAGGAGCATTGTGATGACAAGATCCTGGAGCATTATGATGAGTAGACCAGGAGCCTGGTGATGACAAGTCTCATGGAGCATTCTGATGAAAAGGTGCATGGAGCATTGTGATTACAGGGCTCTTGGAGCATTGTGATGACAAAAGCATGGAGCATTGTGATGAGAAGTCCATGGAGCATTCTGATGACATGTGTCATGGAGTTTTGTGATGACAGGGGCATGGAGCATTGTGATTACAGGGTTCTTGGAGCCTTGTGATGAAAAGGGCATGGATCATTGTGATGAAAAAGGCATGGAGCCATGTCATGACTGGGTTCAAGGAGCATAGTGATGACAAGGGTTCAGGAGCGTTGTGATGACAACTGTATTGAGCATTGGATGACAAAGGTCAGGAGCATTGTGATGATAAAACCATGGATAATTGTGATGACGAGCGTCATAGGGCATTGTGATGACAAGTGTTATGGAACACTGTGATCACAAGGGTTTGGAGCATTGTGATGACAGAGGTCATGGAGCCTTTTGATTTCAAGAAGCGTGGAGCATTGTGATGACAAGGGCATGAAGCAATGGGATCCCAAGTTTTATGGAGGATTGGGATGACAATGGTAAGGGAAGATTGTGAAGACAAGCACATGGAGCATTGTGATGACAAAGTCATGTAGCATTTTGCTGACAAAGGCATGGAGCATTGTGGGCAAAATATTCATGGAGTAATGTGATGACAGGTGTCATGGGGCATTGTGGTGATAAGGGAATGGAGCACTGTGATGACAAGGTTCTGGAGCATTGTTATGAGAAGACCATTGAGCCTTGTGATGACAAATCTCATGGAGCATTCTGATGATAATGGACATGGAACACTGTGATTACAAGGTTCTTGGAGTATTGTGATGACAAGGGCATGGAGCATTGTGATGAGAAGGCCATGGAGCTTTCTGATGACATGCATCATGGACTTTGTGATGACAAGGGCATGGAGCATTGTGATGAAAAAGACATGGAGCCTTGTCATGACAGGCTTCAAGGAGCATACTGATGTCAAGTGTCAGGGAGCATTGTGATGACAAGTGTATTGAGCATTGTGATGACAAAGGTCATGGAGCATTGTGATGAGAAGACCATGGATAATTGTGATGACGAGCGTCATTGGGCGTTGTGATGACAAGTGTTATGGAACATTTTGATCACAAGCGTTTGGAGCATTCTGATGAGAGAGGTCATGGAGCATTTTGATTTCATTGTGATGACAATAGCAAGAAGCATTATGATGATGTTCATGGTGCATTGTGATGAAAGGGTCCATGGAGTATTGAGATGAAAAGGGGCATGGAGCATTGTGATTACAGGGGTCTTGGAGCATGGTGATGACATGGGCATGGAGCATTGTGATGAGAAGGCCATGGAGGATTCTGATGACATGCGTCCTGGAGCTTTGTGATGACAAGGGCATGGAGAATTGTGATGACATGGGAATGGGGCATTGTGATAACAAGGGCCATTGAGAATTTTGATGACAAGGTCGTGAAGCACTGTGATGACAAGTGCATGGAGCATGCTATGACAAGGGTCCTGGAGCATTGCAATGACAAGTGAATGGAGAATTGTGCTGACATATGCATGTAACATTATGATGTGAAGTGTCCTGGACCATTGTGATGACAAGGACGTTGAGAATTGTTATGACAATGGACATGGAGCATTGGGATGATCAGGGCATGGAGCTTTGTGATGGCAAGACCGTGGAGCTTTGTGATGCGAAGACCTTGGATAATTGTGATGACGAGTGTCTTGGATTACTCTAATGACAAGGGGCATGGAGCATTGTGAGGACAGGGGTCATTTAGCATTGTGATGACAAGTGTCATGGAGCATTCTGATGACCATCTTGTGGAGTATTGTGATGACAATGGCATGGAGCATTGTGATGGAAAGGGCATGGAGCATTGTGAAGAGAAGTCCACAGATAATGGTGAAGAGGAGCGTCATGGGGCGGTGTGATGACAAGTGTCATGGAACATTGTGATCACAAGTGTTTGAAGCATTGTGATGCCAGAGGTCATGGTGCATTTTGATTTCATTGTGATGAAAATAGCATGAAGCATTATGATGATGGGGATGGTGCACTGTGATGCCAGGGGTCATGGAGGATTGTGATGACGTGGGTCTAGGAGCATCGTGATGACAAGAGCATGGAGCATTGTGCTGAGAGGGCCAAGGAGCATTCTGACGACATGTGTCATGGAGCTTTGTGATGACAAGGGCATGGGGCATTGTAATTGCAGGCGTCTTGGAGCATTGAGATGACAAGTGTCACGGAGCCTTGTGATGACAAGGCCTTGGAAGTTTGTGATGACCGAGGTCATGGATCATTGTTATGACAGAGGTAACGGAGCATTGTGATAACAAGGGCATAGAGCATTGGTCTGAGAAGTTTCATGGATTATTGTGATGAGAGTGTGCATGCAGCATTATGATGACAAGGGCATGGAACATTGTGATACATGGGTCATGGACGAATGTAATGACAAGGGCATGGAGCATTGTGATGAGAAGGGCATGGAATATTGTGATGACAAGCGTCATGGAGCTTTGCGATGACAGGGGCATGGAGCAATGTGATGAGAGGGTTCATGGAGCAGTGTGATGACAGTGGCATGGAGCACTGTGGTGCCAAGGATCATGGAGATTTGTGATGACAAAGGTCATGAAGCATATTGAGGTCAAGGGCATGGTACATTGTGATGAGAAGGGCAGGGAGCATTATGATGACAAAGTCATGTAGCATTTTGCTGACAAAGGCATGGAGCATTGTGGGCAAAATATTCATGGAGTAATGTGATGACAGGTGTCATGGGGCATTGTGGTGATAAGGGAATGGAGCACTGTGATGACAAGGTTCTGGAGCATTGTTATGAGAAGACCATTGAGCCTTGTGATGACAAATCTCATGGAGCATTCTGATGATAATGGACATGGAACACTGTGATTACAAGGTTCTTGGAGTATTGTGATGACAAGGGCATGGAGCATTGTGATGAGAAGGCCATGGAGCTTTCTGATGACATGCATCATGGACTTTGTGATGACAAGGGCATGGAGCATTGTGATGAAAAAGACATGGAGCCTTGTCATGACAGGCTTCAAGGAGCATACTGATGTCAAGTGTCAGGGAGCATTGTGATGACAAGTGTATTGAGCATTGTGATGACAAAGGTCATGGAGCATTGTGATGAGAAGACCATGGATAATTGTGATGACGAGCGTCATTGGGCGTTGTGATGACAAGTGTTATGGAACATTGTGATCACAAGCGTTTGGAGCATTCTGATGAGAGAGGTCATGGAGCATTTTGATTTCATTGTGATGACAATAGCAAGAAGCATTATGATGATGTTCATGGTGCATTGTGATGAAAGGGTCCATGGAGTATTGAGATGAAAAGGGGCATGGAGCATTGTGATTACAGGGGTCTTGGAGCATGGTGATGACATGGGCATGGAGCATTGTGATGAGAAGGCCATGGAGGATTCTGATGACATGCGTCATGGAGCTTTGTGATGACAAGGGCATGGAGAATTGTGATGACATGGGAATGGGGCATTGTGATAACAAGGGCCATTGAGAATTTTGATGACAAGGTCGTGAAGCACTGTGATGACAAGTGCATGGAGCATGCTATGACAAGGGTCATGGAGCATTGCAATGACAAGTGAATGGAGAATTGTGCTGACATATGCATGTAACATTATGATGTGAAGTGTCCTGGACCATTGTGATGACAAGGACGTTGAGAATTGTTATGACAATGGACATGGAGCATTGGGATGATCAGGGCATGGAGCTTTGTGATGGCAAGACCGTGGAGCTTTGTGATGCGAAGACCTTGGATAATTGTGATGACGAGTGTCTTGGATTACTCTAATGAAAAGGGGCATGGAGCATTGTGAGGACAGGGGTCATTTAGCATTGTGATGACAAGTGTCATGGAGCATTCTGATGACCATCTTGTGGAGTATTGTGATGACAATGGCATGGAGCATTGTGATGGAAAGGGCATGGAGCATTGTGAAGAGTAGTCCACAGATAATGGTGAAGAGGAGTGTCATGGGGCGGTGCGATGACAAGTGTCATGGAACATTGTGATCACAAGTGTTTGAAGCATTGTGATGCCAGAGGTCATGGTGCATTTTGATTTCATTGTGATGAAAATAGCATGAAGCATTATGATGATGGGGATGGTGCACTGTGATGCCAGGGGTCATGGAGGATTGTGATGACGGGGGTCTAGGAGCATCGTGATGACAAGAGCATGGAGCATTGTGCTGAGAGGGCCAAGGAGCATTCTGACGACATGTGTCATGGAGCTTTGTGATGACAAGGGCATGGGGCATTGTAATTGCAGGCGTCTTGGAGCATTGAGATGACAAGTGTCACGGAGCCTTGTGATGACAAGGCCTTGGAAGTTTGTGATGACCGAGGTCATGGATCATTGTTATGACAGGGGTAACGGAGCATTGTGATAACAAGGGCATAGAGCATTGGTCTGAGAAGTTTCATGGATTATTGTGATGAGAGTGTGCATGCAGCATTGTGATGACAAGGGCATGGAACATTGTGATACATGGGTCATGGAGGAATGTAATGACAAGGGCATGGAGCATTGTGATGAGAAGGGCATGGAACATTGTGATGACAAGCGTCATGGAGCTTTGCGATGACAGGGGCATGGAGCAATGTGATGAGAGGGTTCATGGAGCAGTGTGATGACAGTGGCATGGAGCACTGTGGTGCCAAGGATCATGGAGATTTGTGATGACAAAGGTCATGAAGCATATTGAGGTCAAGGGCATGGTACATTGTGTTGAGAAGGGCAGGGAGCATTATGATGACAAAGTCATGTAGCATTTTGATGACAAAGGCATGGAGCATCGTGATGACAAGTGTCATGGAGCACTGTGATGACAGGCGTCACGGTTCATTGTGATTACAGGTTTCATGGAGCATTGGGATGACAATGGTCATGGAGAATTTTGATGAGAAGCCTCCCGGATCATTGTTTTGTCAGGGGTCATGGAGGGTTGAGATGACAGTACTCATGCAGCATTGTGAGGACAGGGGTCATGGAGCATTGTGAAGATAAGGGGCATGGAGCTTTGTGATTACAGGGGTCTTGGAGCATTGTGAAGACAAGGGCATGGATCATTGTGATGAGAATGTCATGGAGTATTGTGAAGGCAGGTGTCAAGGAGCATTGTGATGACGTATGTCAGGGTCCATTGTGATGACAATGGCATGGAGCATTGTGATGACAAGGACATGGAGCATTGTGATGCCAAGGGCCATTGAGAATTTTGAAGACAATGTCGTGAAGCACTGTGATGACAAGCGCATGGAGCTTGCTATGAAAAGGGTCATTGAGCATTGCGATGACAAGTGCATGGAGAATTGTGATGACACGATCATGTAACATTATGATGAGAAGTGTCATGGAACATAGTGATGACAGGGACGAGGAGAATTGTGATGACAATGCACATGGAGCATTGGGATGACCAGGACATGGAGCATTGTGCTGGCAAGACCGTGGAGCACTGCGATGAGAAGACCATGGATAATTGTGATGACGAGTGTCTTGGAGCACAGTAATGAAAAGGGGCATGTAGCATTGTGATGACAAGTGTAATGGAGCATTCTGATCAGCATCTTGTGGAGTATTGTGATGACAATGGCATGGAGCACTGTGATGAAAAGGGCATGGAGCATTGTGATGAAAACGGCATGGAGCCTTTTCATGACAGGTTTCAATGAGCATTCTGACGACAAGTGTCAGGGAGCATTGTGATGACAAGTTTATTGAGCATTGTGATGACAAAGGTCATGAATCATTGTGGTGACAATGGCATGGAGCATTGTGATGAAAAGTGCTATGGAGCAATGTGATCACAAGTGTTGGTAGCATTGTGATGACAGAGGTCATGGAGCACAGTGATTTCTAGGACCATGGAGCATTGTGATGACAAGTGTATGGGGCAATGTGATCCCAAGTTTCATGGAGGATTGTGATGACAAGCGCATGGAGCATTGTGATGGCAAGTTCATGTAGGATTTTCCTGACAAAGGCATGGAGCATGGTGATTACAGTGGTCATTGAGCATTGGGATAACAAGGGTATGGAGCATTGGGCTTAAAATATTCATGGAGTATTATGATGACAGGTTTCATGGAGCATATTGATGAAAAGGGAAAGGAGCATTGTGATGACAAGATCCTGGAGCATTATGATGAGTAGACCAGGAGCCTGGTGATGACAAGTCTCATGGAGCATTCTGATGAAAAGGGGCATGGAGCATTGTGATTACAGGGCTCTTGGAGCATTGTGATGACAAAAGCATGGAGCATTGTGATGAGAAGTCCATGGAGCATTCTGATGACATGTGTCATGGAGTTTTGTGATGACAGGGGCATGGAGCATTGTGATTACAGGGTTCTTGGAGCCTTGTGATGAAAAGGGCATGGATCATTGTGATGAAAAAGGCATGGAGCCATGTCATGACTGGGTTCAAGGAGCATAGTGATGACAAGGGTTCAGGAGCGTTGTGATGACAACTGTATTGAGCATTGGATGACAAAGGTCAGGAGCATTGTGATGATAAAACCATGGATAATTGTGATGACGAGCGTCATAGGGCATTGTGATGACAAGTGTTATGGAACACTGTGATCACAAGGGTTTGGAGCATTGTGATGACAGAGGTCATGGAGCCTTTTGATTTCAAGAAGCGTGGAGCATTGTGATGACAAGGGCATGAAGCAATGGGATCCCAAGTTTTATGGAGGATTGGGATGACAATGGTAAGGGAAGATTGTGAAGACAAGCGCAAGGAGCATTGTGATGACAAAGTCATGTAGCATTTTGCTGACAAAGGCATGGAGCATTGTGTGGAAAATATTCATGGAGTAATGTGATGACAGGTGTCATGGGGCATTGTGGTGATAAGGGAATGGAGCACTGTGATGACAAGGTTCTGGAGCATTGTTATGAGAAGACCATTGAGCCTTGTGATGACAAATCTCATGGAGCATTCTGATGATAATGGACATGGAACACTGTGATTACAAGGTTCTTGGAGTATTGTGATGACAAGGGCATGGAGCATTGTGATGAGAAGGCCATGGAGCTTTCTGATGACATGCATCATGGACTTTGTGATGACAAGGGCATGGAGCATTGTGATGAAAAAGACATGGAGCCTTGTCATGACAGGCTTCAAGGAGCATACTGATGTCAAGTGTCAGGGAGCATTGTGATGACAAGTGTATTGAGCATTGTGATGACAAAGGTCATGGAGCATTGTGATGAGAAGACCATGGATAATTGTGATGACGAGCGTCATTGGGCGTTGTGATGACAAGTGTTATGGAACATTGTGATCACAAGCGTTTGGAGCATTCTGATGAGAGAGGTCATGGAGCATTTTGATTTCATTGTGATGACAATAGCAAGAAGCATTATGATGATGTTCATGGTGCATTGTGATGAAAGGGTCCATGGAGTATTGAGATGAAAAGGGGCATGGAGCATTGTGATTACAGGGGTCTTGGAGCATGGTGATGACATGGGCATGGAGCATTGTGATGAGAAGGCCATGGAGGATTCTGATGACATGCGTCATGGAGCTTTGTGATGACAAGGGCATGGAGAATTGTGATGACATGGGAATGGGGCATTGTGATAACAAGGGCCATTGAGAATTTTGATGACAAGGTCGTGAAGCACTGTGATGACAAGTGCATGGAGCATGCTATGACAAGGGTCATGGAGCATTGCAATGACAAGTGAATGGAGAATTGTGCTGACATATGCATGTAACATTATGATGTGAAGTGTCCTGGACCATTGTGATGACAAGGACGTTGAGAATTGTTATGACAATGGACATGGAGCATTGGGATGATCAGGGCATGGAGCTTTGTGATGGCAAGACCGTGGAGCTTTGTGATGCGAAGACCTTGGATAATTGTGATGACGAGTGTCTTGGATTACTGTAATGACAAGGGGCATGGAGCATTGTGAGGACAGGGGTCATTTAGCATTGTGATGACAAGTGTCATGGAGCATTCTGATGACCATCTTGTGGAGTATTGTGATGACAATGGCATGGAGCATTGTGATGGAAAGGGCATGGAGCATTGTGAAGAGAAGTCCACAGATAATGGTGAAGAGGAGCGTCATGGGGCGGTGTGATGACAAGTGTCATGGAACATTGTGATCACAAGTGTTTGAAGCATTGTGATGCCAGAGGTCATGGTGCATTTTGATTTCATTGTGATGAAAATAGCATGAAGCATTATGATGATGGGGATGGTGCACTGTGATGCCAGGGGTCATGGAGGATTGTGATGACGGGGGTCTAGGAGCATCGTGATGACAAGAGCATGGAGCATTGTGCTGAGAGGGCCAAGGAGCATTCTGACGACATGTGTCTTGGAGCTTTGTGATGACAAGGGCATGGGGCATTGTAATTGCAGGCGTCTTGGAGCATTGAGATGACAAGTGTCACGGAGCCTTGTGATGACAAGGCCTTGGAAGTTTGTGATGACCGAGGTCATGGATCATTGTTATGACAGGGGTAACGGAGCATTGTGATAACAAGGGCATAGAGCATTGGTCTGAGAAGTTTCATGGATTATTGTGATGAGAGTGTGCATGCAGCATTGTGATGACAAGGGCATGGAACATTGTGATACATGGGTCATGGAGGAATGTAATGACAAGGGCATGGAGCATTGTGATGAGAAGGGCATGGAACATTGTGATGACAAGCGTCATGGAGCTTTGCGATGACAGGGGCATGGAGCAATGTGATGAGAGGGTTCATGGAGCAGTGTGATGACAGTGGCATGGAGCACTGTGGTGCCAAGGATCATGGAGATTTGTGATGACAAAGGTCATGAAGCATATTGAGGTCAAGGGCATGGTACATTGTGATGAGAAGGGCAGGGAGCATTATGATGACAAAGTCATGTAGCATTTTGATGACAAAGGCATGGAGCATCGTGATGACAAGTGTCATGGAGCACTGTGATGACAGGCGTCACGGTTCATTGTGATTACAAGTTTCATGGAGCATTGGGATGACAATGGTCATGGAGAATTTTGATGAGAAGCATCCCGGATCATTGTTTTGTCAGGGGTCATGGAGGGTTGAGATGACAGTACTCATGCAGCATTGTGAGGACAGGGGTCATGGAGCATTGTGAAGATAAGGGGCATGGAGCTTTGTGATTACAGGGGTCTTGGAGCATTGTGAAGACAAAGGCATGGATCATTGTGATGAGAATGTCATGGAGTATTGTGAAGGCAGGTGTCAAGGAGCATTGTGATGACGTATGTCAGGGTCCATTGTGATGACAATGGCATGGAGCATTGTGGTGACAAGGACATGGAGCATTGTGATGCCAAGGGCCATTGAGAATTTTGAAGACAATGTCGTGAAGCACTGTGATGACAAGCGCATGGAGCTTGCTATGAAAAGGGTCATTGAGCATTGCGATGACAAGTGCATGGAGAATTGTGATGACACGATCATGTAACATTATGATGAGAAGTGTCATGGAACATAGTGATGACAGGGACGAGGAGAATTGTGATGACAATGCACATGGAGCATTGGGATGACCAGGACATGGAGCATTGTGCTGGCAAGACCGTGGAGCACTGCGATGAGAAGACCATGGATAATTGTGATGACGAGTGTCTTGGAGCACTGTATTGAAAAGGGGCATGTAGCATTGTGATGACAAGTGTAATGGAGCATTCTGATCAGCATCTTGTGGAGTATTGTGATGACAATGGCATGGAGCATTGTGATGAAAAGGGCATGGAGCATTGTGATGAAAACGGCATGGAGCCTTTTCATGACAGGTTTCAATGAGCATTCTGACGACAAGTGTCAGGGAGCATTGTGATGACAAGTTTATTGAGCATTGTGATGACAAAGGTCATGAAGCATTGTGGTGACAATGGCATGGAGCATTGTGATGAAAAGTGCTATGGAGCAATGTGATCACAAGTGTTGGTAGCATTGTGATGACAGAGGTCATGGAGCACAGTGATTTCTAGGACCATGGAGCATTGTGATGACAAGTGTATGGGGCAATGTGATCCCAAGTTTCATGGAGGATTGTGATGACAAGCGCATGGAGCATTGTGATGGCAAGTTCATGTAGGATTTTCCTGACAAAGGCATGGAGCATGGTGATTACAGTGGTCATTGAGCATTGGGATAACAAGGGTATGGAGCATTGGGCTTAAAATATTCATGGAGTATTATGATGACAGGTTTCATGGAGCATATTGATGAAAAGGGAAAGGAGCATTGTGATGACAAGATCCTGGAGCATTATGATGAGTAGACCAGGAGCCTGGTGATGACAAGTCTCATGGAGCATTCTGATGAAAAGGGGCATGGAGCATTGTGATTACAGGGCTCTTGGAGCATTGTGATGACAAAAGCATGGAGCATTGTGATGAGAAGTCCATGGAGCATTCTGATGACATGTGTCATGGAGTTTTGTGATGACAGGGGCATGGAGCATTGTGATTACAGGGTTCTTGGAGCCTTGTGATGAAAAGGGCATGGATCATTGTGATGAAAAAGGCATGGAGCCATGTCATGACTGGGTTCAAGGAGCATAGTGATGACAAGGGTTCAGGAGCGTTGTGATGACAACTGTATTGAGCATTGGATGACAAAGGTCAGGAGCATTGTGATGATAAAACCATGGATAATTGTGATGACGAGCGTCATAGGGCATTGTGATGACAAGTGTTATGGAACACTGTGATCACAAGGGTTTGGAGCATTGTGATGACAGAGGTCATGGAGCCTTTTGATTTCAAGAAGCGTGGAGCATTGTGATGACAAGGGCATGAAGCAATGGGATCCCAAGTTTTATGGAGGATTGGGATGACAATGGTAAGGGAAGATTGTGAAGACAAGCGCATGGAGCATTGTGATGACAAAGTCATGTAGCATTTTGCTGACAAAGGCATGGAGCATTGTGGGCAAAATATTCATGGAGTAATGTGATGACAGGTGTCATGGGGCATTGTGGTGATAAGGGAATGGAGCACTGTGATGACAAGGTTCTGGAGCATTGTTATGAGAAGACCATTGAGCCTTGTGATGACAAATCTCATGGAGCATTCTGATGATAATGGGCATGGAACACTGTGATTACAAGGTTCTTGGAGTATTGTGATGACAAGGGCATGGAGCATTGTGATGAGAAGGCCTTGGAGCTTTCTGATGACATGCATCATGGACTTTGTGATGACAAGGGCATGGAGCATTGTGATGAAAAAGACATGGAGCCTTGTCATGACAGGCTTCAAGGAGCATACTGATGTCAAGTGTCAGGGAGCATTGTGATGACAAGTGTATTGAGCATTGTGATGACAAAGGTCATGGAGCATTGTGATGAGAAGACCATGGATAATTGTGATGACGAGCGTCATTGGGCGTTGTGATGACAAGTGTTATGGAACATTGTGATCACAAGCGTTTGGAGCATTCTGATGAGAGAGGTCATGGAGCATTTTGATTTCATTGTGATGACAATAGCATGAAGCATTATGATGATGGGGATGGTGCACTGTGATGCCAGGGGTCATGGAGGATTGTGATGACGGGGGTCTAGGAGCATCGTGATGACAAGAGCATGGAGCATTGTGCTGAGAGTGCCAAGGAGCATTCTGACGACATGTGTCATGGAGCTTTGTGATGACAAGGGCATGGGGCATTGTAATTGCAGGCGTCTTGGAGCATTGAGATGACAAGTGTCACGGAGCCTTGTGATGACAAGGCCTTGGAAGTTTGTGATGATCGAGCTCATGGAGCATTGTTATGACAGGAGTAATGGAGCATTGTGATAACAAGGGCATAGAGCATTGGTCTGAGAAGTTTCATGGATTATTGTGATGAGAGTGTGCATGCAGCATTGTGATGACAAGGGCATGGAACATTGTGATACATGGGTCATGGAGGAATGTAATGACAAGGGCATGGAGCATTGTGATGAGAAGGGCATGGAACATTGTGATGACAAGCGTCATGGAGCTTTGTGATGACAGGGGCATGGAGCAATGTGATGAGAGGGTTCATGGAGCAGTGTGATGACAGTGGCATGGAGCACTGTGGTGCCAAGGATCATGGAGATTTGTGATGACAAAGGTCATGAAGCATATTGAGGTCAAGGGCATGGTACATTGTGATGAGAAGGGCAGGGAGCATTATGATGACAAAGTCATGTAGCATTTTGATGACAAAGGCATGGAGCATCGTGATGACAAGTGTCATGGAGCACTGTGATGACAGGCGTCACGGTTCATTGTGATTACAGGTTTCATGGAGCATTGGGATGACAATGGTCATGGAGAATTTTGATGAGAAGCGTCCCGGATCATTGTTTTGTCAGGGGTCATGGAGGGTTGAGATGACAGTACTCATGCAGCATTGTGAGGACAGGGGTCATGGAGCATTGTGAAGATAAGGGGCATGGAGCTTTGTGATTACAGGGGTCTTGGAGCATTGTGAAGACAAGGGCATGGATCATTGTGATGAGAATGTCATGGAGTATTGTGAAGGCAGGTGTCAAGGAGCATTGTGATGACGTATGTCAGGGTACATTGTGATGACAATGGCATGGAGCATTGTGATGACAAGGACATGGAGCATTGTGATGCCAAGGGCCATTGAGAATTTTGAAGACAATGTCGTGAAGCACTGTGATGACAAGCGCATGGAGCTTGCTATGAAAAGGGTCATTGAGCATTGCGATGACAAGTGCATGGAGAATTGTGATGACACGATCATGTAACATTATGATGAGAAGTGTCATGGAACATAGTGATGACAGGGACGAGGAGAATTGTGATGACAATGCACATGGAGCATTGGGATGACCAGGACATGGAGCATTGTGCTGGCAAGACCGTGGAGCACTGCGATGAGAAGACCATGGATAATTGTGATGACGAGTGTCTTGGAGCACTGTAATGACAAGGGGCATGTAGCAATCTGATGACAAGTGTAATGGAGCATTCTGATCACCATCTTGTGGAGTATTGTGATGACAATGGCATGGAACATTGTGATGAACAGGGCATGGAGCATTGTGATGAAAACGGCATGGAGCCTTTTCATGACAGGTTTCAATGAGCATTCTGACGACAAGTGTCAGGGAGCATTGTGATGACAAGTTTATTGAGCATTGTGATGACAAAGGTCATGAAGCATTGTGGTGACAATGGCATGGAGCATTGTGATGAAAAGTGCTATGGAGCAATGTGATCACAAGTGTTGGTAGCATTGTGATGACAGAGGTCATGGAGCACAGTGATTTCTAGGACCATGGAGCATTGTGATGACAAGTGTATGGGGCAATGTGATCCCAAGTTTCATGGAGGATTGTGATGACAAGCGCATGGAGCATTGTGATGGCAAGTTCATGTAGGATTTTCCTGACAAAGGCATGGAGCATGGTGATTACAGTGGTCATTGAGCATTGGGATAACAAGGGTATGGAGCATTGGGCTTAAAATATTCATGGAGTATTATGATGACAGGTTTCATGGAGCATATTGATGAAAAGGGAAAGGAGCATTGTGATGACAAGATCCTGGAGCATTATGATGAGTAGACCAGGAGCCTGGTGATGACAAGTCTCATGGAGCATTCTGATGAAAAGGGGCATGGAGCATTGTGATTACAGGGCTCTTGGAGCATTGTGATGACAAAAGCATGGAGCATTGTGATGAGAAGTCCATGGAGCATTCTGATGACATGTGTCATGGAGTTTTGTGATGACAGGGGCATGGAGCATTGTGATTACAGGGTTCTTGGAGCCTTGTGATGAAAAGGGCATGGATCATTGTGATGAAAAAGGCATGGAGCCATGTCATGACTGGGTTCAAGGAGCATAGTGATGACAAGGGTTCAGGAGCGTTGTGATGACAACTGTATTGAGCATTGGATGACAAAGGTCAGGAGCATTGTGATGATAAAACCATGGATAATTGTGATGACGAGCGTCATAGGGCATTGTGATGACAAGTGTTATGGAACACTGTGATCACAAGGGTTTGGAGCATTGTGATGACAGAGGTCATGGAGTCTTTTGATTTCAAGAAGCGTGGAGCATTGTGATGACAAGGGCATGAAGCAATGGGATCCCAAGTTTTATGGAGGATTGGGATGACAATGGTAAGGGAAGATTGTGAAGACAAGCGCAAGAAGCATTGTGATGACAAAGTCATGTAGCATTTTGCTGACAAAGGCATGGAGCATTGTGGGGAAAATATTCATGGAGTAATGTGATGACAGGTGTCATGGGGCATTGTGGTGATAAGGGAATGGAGCACTGTGATGACAAGGTTCTGGAGCATTGTTATGAGAAGATCGTTGAGCCTTGTGATGACAAATCTCATGGAGCATTCTGATGATAATGGACATGGAACACTGTGATTACAAGGTTCTTGGAGTATTGTGATGACAAGGACATGGAACATTGTGATGAGAAGGCCATGGAGCTTTCTGATGACATGCATCATGGACTTTGTGATGACAAGGGCATGGAGCATTGTGATGAAAAAGACATGGAGCCTTGTCATGACAGGCTTCAAGGAGCATACTGATGTCAAGTGTCAGGGAGCATTGTGATGACAAGTGTATTGAGCATTGTGATGACAAAGGTCATGGAGCATTGTGATGAGAAGACCATGGATAATTGTGATGACGAGCGTCATTGGGCGTTGTGATGACAAGTGTTATGGAACATTGTGATCACAAGCGTTTGGAGCATTCTGATGAGAGAGGTCATGGAGCATTTTGATTTCATTGTGATGACAATAGCAAGAAGCATTATGATGATGTTCATGGTGCATTGTGATGAAAGGGTCCATGGAGTATTGAGATGAAAAGGGGCATGGAGCATTGTGATTACAGGGGTCTTGGAGCATGGTGATGACATGGGCATGGATCATTGTGATGAGAAGGCCATGGAGAATTCTGATGACATGCGTCTTGGAGCTTTGTGATGACAAGGGCATGGAGAATTGTGATGACATGGGAATGGGGCATTGTGATAACAAGGGCCATTGAGAATTTTGATGACAAGGTCGTGAAGCACTGTGATGACAAGTGCATGGAGCATGCTATGACAAGGGTCATGGAGCATTGCAATGACAAGTGAATGGATAATTGTGCTGACATATGCATGTAACATTATGATGTGAAGTGTCCTGGACCATTGTGATGACAAGGACGTTGATAATTGTTATGACAATGGACATGGAGCATTGGGATGATCAGGGCATGGAGCTTTGTGATGGCAAGACCGTGGAGCTTTGTGATGCGAAGACCTTGGATAATTGTGATGACGAGTGTCTTGGATTACTGTAATGACAAGGGGCATGGAGCATTGTGAGGACAGGGGTCATTTAGCATTGTGATGACAAGTGTCATGGAGCATTCTGATGACCATCTTGTGGGGTATTGTGATGACAATGGCATGGAGCATTGTGATGGAAAGGGCATGGAGCATTGTGAAGAGAAGTCCACAGATAATGGTGAAGAGGAGCGTCATGGGGCGGTGTGATGACAAGTGTCATGGAACATTGTGATCACAAGTGTTTGAAGCATTGTGATGCCAGAGGTCATGGTGCATTTTGATTTCATTGTGATGAAAATAGCATGAAGCATTATGATGATGGGGATGGTGCACTGTGATGCCAGGGGTCATGGAGGATTGTGATGACGGGTGTCTAGGAGCATCGTGATGACAAGCGCATGGAGCATTGTGCTGAGAGGGCCAAGGAGCATTCTGACGACATGTGTCATGGAGCTTTGTGATGACAAGGGCATGGGGCATTGTAATTGCAGGCGTCTTGGAGCATTGAGATGACAAGTGTCACGGAGCCTTGTGATGACAAGGTCTTGGAAGTTTGTGATGACCGAGGTCATGGAGCATTGCTATGACAGGGGTAACGGAGCATTGTGATAACAAGGGCATAGAGCATTGGTCTGAGAAGTTTCATGGATTATTGTGATGAGAGTGTGCATGCAGCATTGTGATGACAAGGGCATGGAACATTGTGATACATGGGTCATGGAGGAATGTAATGACAAGGGCATGGAGCATTGTGATGAGAAGGGCATGGAACATTGTGATGACAAGCGTCATGGAGCTTTGTGATGACAGGGGCATGGAGCAATGTGATGAGAGGGTTCATGGAGCAGTGTGATGACAGTGGCATGGAGCACTGTGGTGCCAAGGATCATGGAGATTTGTGATGACAAAGGTCATGAAGCATATTGAGGTCAAGGGCATGGTACATTGTGATGAGAAGGGCAGGGAGCATTATGATGACAAAGTCATGTAGCATTTTGATGACAAAGGCATGGAGCATCGTGATGACAAGTGTCATGGAGCACTGTGATGACAGGCGTCACGGTTCATTGTGATTACAGGTTTCATGGAGCATTGGGATGACAATGGTCATGGAGAATTTTGATGAGAAGCGTCCCGGATCATTGTTTTGTCAGGGGTCATGGAGGGTTGAGATGACAGTACTCATGCAGCATTGTGAGGACAGGGGTCATGGAGCATTGTGAAGATAAGGGGCATGGAGCTTTGTGATTACAGGGGTCTTGGAGCATTGTGAAGACAAGGGCATGGATCATTGTGATGAGAATGTCATGGAGTATTGTGAAGGCAGGTGTCAAGGAGCATTGTGATGACGTATGTCAGGGTCCATTGTGATGACAATGGCATGGAGCATTGTGATGACAAGGACATGGAGCATTGTGATGCCAAGGGCCATTGAGAATTTTGAAGACAATGTCGTGAAGCACTGTGATGACAAGCGCATGGAGCTTGCTATGAAAAGGGTCATTGAGCATTGCGATGACAAGTGCATGGAGAATTGTGATGACACGATCATGTAACATTATGATGAGAAGTGTCATGGAACATAGTGATGACAGGGACGAGGAGAATTGTGATGACAATGCACATGGAGCATTGGGATGACCAGGACATGGAGCATTGTGCTGGCAAGACTGTGGAGCATTGCGATGAGAAGACCATGGATAATTGTGATGACGAGTGTCTTGGAGCACTGTAATGACAAGGGGCATGTAGCAATCTGATGACAAGTGTAATGTAGCATTCTGATCAGCATCTTGTGGAGTATTGTGATGACAATGGCATGGAGCATTGTGATGAAAAGGGCATGGAGCATTGTGATGAAAACGGCATGGAGCCTTTTCATGACAGGTTTCAATGAGCATTCTGACGACAAGTGTCAGGGAGCATTGTGATGACAAGTTTATTGAGCATTGTGATGACAAAGGTCATGGAGCATTGTGATGCAAAGTGCTATGGAGCAATGTGATCACAAGTGTTGGTAGCATTGTGATGACAGAGGTCATGGAGCACAGTGATTTCTAGGACCATGGAGCATTGTGATGACAAGTGTATGGGGCAATGTGATCCCAAGTTTCATGGAGGATTGTGATGACAAGCGCATGGAGCATTGTGATGGCAAGTTCATGTAGGATTTTCCTGACAAAGGCATGGAGCATGGTGATTACAGTGGTCATTGAGCATTGGGATAACAAGGGTATGGAGCATTGGGCTTAAAATATTCATGGAGTATTGTGATGACAGGTTTCATGGAGCATATTGATGAAAAGGGAAAGGAGCATTGTGATGACAAGATCCTGGAGCATTATGATGAGTAGACCAGGAGCCTGGTGATGACAAGTCTCATGGAGCATTCTGATGAAAAGGGGCATGGAGCATTGTGATTACAGGGCTCTTGGAGCATTGTGATGACAAAGGCATGGAGCATTGTGATGAGAAGTCCATGGAGCATTCTGATGACATGTGTCCTGGAGTTTTGTGATGACAGGGTCATGGAGCATTGTGATTACAGGGTTCTTGGAGCCTTGTGATGAAAAGGGCATGGATCATTGTGATGAAAAAGGCATGGAGCCATGTCATGACTGGGTTCAAGGAGCATAGTGATGACAAGGGTTCAGGAGCGTTGTGATGACAACTGTATTGAGCATTGGATGACAAAGGTCAGGAGCATTGTGATGATAAAACCATGGATAATTGTGATGACGAGCGTCATAGGGCATTGTGATGACAAGTGTTATGGAACACTGTGATCACAAGGGTTTGGAGCATTGTGATGAGAGAGGTCATGGAGCCTTTTGATTTCAAGAAGCGTGGAGCATTGTGATGACAAGGGCATGAAGCAATGGGATCCCAAGTTTTATGGAGGATTGGGATGACAATGGTAAGGGAAGATTGTGAAGACAAGCGCAAGGAGCATTGTGATGACAAAGTCATGTAGCATTTTGCTGACAAAGGCATGGAGCATTGTGGGGAAAATATTCATGGAGTAATGTGATGACAGGTGTCATGGGGCATTGTGGTGATAAGGGAATGGAGCACTGTGATGACAAGGTTCTGGAGCATTGTTATGAGAAGACCATTGAGCCTTGTGATGACAAATCTCATGGAGCATTCTGATGATAATGGACATGGAACACTGTGATTACAAGGTTCTTGGAGTATTGTGATGACAAGGGCATGGAGCATTGTGATGAGAAGGCCATGGAGCTTTCTGATGACATGCATCATGGACTTTGTGATGACAAGGGCATGGAGCATTGTGATGAAAAAGACATGGAGCCTTGTCATGACAGGCTTCAAGGAGCATACTGATGTCAAGTGTCAGGGAGCATTGTGATGACAAGTGTATTGAGCATTGTGATGACAAAGGTCATGGAGCATTGTGATGAGAAGACCATGGATAATTGTGATGACGAGCGTCATTGGGCGTTGTGATGACAAGTGTTATGGAACATTGTGATCACAAGCGTTTGGAGCATTCTGATGAGAGAGGTCATGGAGCATTTTGATTTCATTGTGATGACAATAGCAAGAAGCATTATGATGATGTTCATGGTGCATTGTGATGAAAGGGTCCATGGAGTATTGAGATGAAAAGGGGCATGGAGCATTGTGATTACAGGGGTCTTGGAGCATGGTGATGACATGGGCATGGAGCATTGTGATGAGAAGGCCATGGAGGATTCTGATGACATGCGTCATGGAGCTTTGTGATGACAAGGGCATGGAGAATTGTGATGACATGGGAATGGGGCATTGTGATAACAAGGGCCATTGAGAATTTTGATGACAAGGTCGTGAAGCACTGTGATGACAAGTGCATGGAGCATGCTATGACAAGGGTCATGGAGCATTGCAATGACAAGTGAATGGAGAATTGTGCTGACATATGCATGTAACATTATGATGTGAAGTGTCCTGGACCATTGTGATGACAAGGACGTTGAGAATTGTTATGACAATGGACATGGAGCATTGGGATGATCAGGGCATGGAGCTTTGTGATGGCAAGACCGTGGAGCTTTGTGATGCGAAGACCTTGGATAATTGTGATGACGAGTGTCTTGGATTACTGTAATGACAAGGGGCATGGAGCATTGTGAGGACAGGGGTCATTTAGCATTGTGATGACAAGTGTCATGGAGCATTCTGATGACCATCTTGTGGAGTATTGTGATGACAATGGCATGGAGCATTGTGATGGAAAGGGCATGGAGCATTGTGAAGAGAAGTCCACAGATAATGGTGAAGAGGAGCGTCATGGGGCGGTGTGATGACAAGTGTCATGGAACATTGTGATCACAAGGGTTTGAAGCATTGTGATGCCAGAGGTCATGGTGCATTTTGATTTCATTGTGATGAAAATAGCATGAAGCATTATGATGATGGGGATGGTGCACTGTGATGCCAGGGGTCATGGAGGATTGTGATGACGGGGGTCTAGGAGCATCGTGATGACAAGAGCATGGAGCATTGTGCTGAGAGGGCCAAGGAGCATTCTGACGACATGTGTCATGGAGCTTTGTGATGACAAGGGCATGGGGCATTGTAATTGCAGGCGTCTTGGAGTATTGAGATGACAAGTGTCACGGAGCCTTGTGATGACAAGGCCTTGGAAGTTTGTGATGACCGAGGTCATGGATCATTGTTATGACAGGGGTAACGGAGCATTGTGATAACAAGGGCATAGAGCATTGGTCTGAGAAGTTTCATGGATTATTGTGATGAGAGTGTGCATGCAGCATTGTGATGACAAGGGCATGGAACATTGTGATACATGGGTCATGGAGGAATGTAATGACAAGGGCATGGAGCATTGTGATGAGAAGGGCATGGAACATTGTGATGACAAGCGTCATGGAGCTTTGCGATGACAGGGGCATGGAGCAATGTGATGAGAGGGTTCATGGAGCAGTGTGATGACAGTGGCATGGAGCACTGTGGTGCCAAGGATCATGGAGATTTGTGATGACAAACGTCATGAAGCATATTGAGGTCAAGGGCATGGTACATTGTGATGAGAAGGGCAGGGAGCATTATGATGACAAAATCATGTAGCATTTTGATGACAAAGGCATGGAGCATCGTGATGACAAGTGTCATGGAGCACTGTGATGACAGGCGTCACGGTTCATTGTGATTACAGGTTTCATGGAGCATTGGGATGACAATGGTCATGGAGAATTTTGATGAGAAGCCTCCCGGATCATTGTTTTGTCAGGGGTCATGGAGGGTTGAGATGACAGTACTCATGCAGCATTGTGAGGACAGGGGTCATGGAGCATTGTGAAGATAAGGGGCATGGAGCTTTGTGATTACAGGGGTCTTGGAGCATTGTGAAGACAAGGGCATGGATCATTGTGATGAGAATGTCATGGAGTATTGTGAAGGCAGGTGTCAAGGAGCATTGTGATGACGTATGTCAGGGTCCATTGTGATGACAATGGCATGGAGCATTGTGATGACAAGGACATGGAGCATTGTGATGCCAAGGGCCATTGAGAATTTTGAAGACAATGTCGTGAAGCACTGTGATGACAAGCGCATGGAGCTTGCTATGAAAAGGGTCATTGAGCATTGCGATGACAAGTGCATGGAGAATTGTGATGACACGATCATGTAACATTATGATGAGAAGTGTCATGGAACATAGTGATGACAGGGACGAGGAGAATTGTGATGACAATGCACATGGAGCATTGGGATGACTAGGACATGGAGCATTGTGCTGGCAAGACCGTGGAGCACTGCGATGAGAAGACCATGGATAATTGTGATGACGAGTGTCTTGGAGCACTGTAATGAAAAGGGGCATGTAGCATTGTGATGACAAGTGTAATGGAGCATTCTGATCACCATCTTGTGGAGTATTGTGATGACAATGGCATGGAGCACTGTGATGAAAAGGGCATGGAGCATTGTGATGAAAACGGCATGGAGCCTTTTCATGACAGGTTTCAATGAGCATTCTGACGACAAGTGTCAGGGAGCATTGTGATGACAAGTTTATTGAGCATTGTGATGACAAAGGTCATGAAGCATTGTGGTGACAATGGCATGGAGCATTGTGATGAAAAGTGCTATGGAGCAATTTGATCACAAGTGTTGGTAGCATTGTGATGACAGAGGTCATGGAGCACAGTGATTTCTAGGACCATGGAGCATTGTGATGACAAGTGTATGGGGCAATGTGATCCCAAGTTTCATGGAGGATTGTGATGACAAGCGCATGGAGCATTGTGATGGCAAGTTCATGTAGGATTTTCCTGACAAAGGCATGGAGCATGGTGATTACAGTGGTCATTGAGCATTGGGATAACAAGGGTATGGAGCATTGGGCTTAAAATATTCATGGAGTATTGTGATGACGGTTTTCATGGAGCATATTGATGAAAAGGGAAAGGAGCATTGTGATGACAAGATCCTGGAGCATTATGATGAGTAGACCAGGAGCCTGGTGATGACAAGTCTCATGGAGCATTCTGATGAAAAGGGGCATGGAGCATTGTGATTACAGGGCTCTTGGAGCATTGTGATGACAAAGGCATGGAGCATTGTGATGAGAAGTCCATGGAGCATTCTGATGACATGTGTCATGGAGTTTTGTGATGACAGGGGCATGGAGCATTGTGATTACAGGGTTCTTGGAGCCTTGTGATGAAAAGGGCATGGATCATTGTGATGAAAAAGGCATGGAGCCATGTCATGACTGGGTTCAAGGAGCATAGTGATGACAAGGGTTCAGGAGCGTTGTGATGACAACTGTATTGAGCATTGGATGACAAAGGTCAGGAGCATTGTGATGATAAAACCATGGATAATTGTGATGACGAGCGTCATAGGGCATTGTGATGACAAGTGTTATGGAACACTGTGATCACAAGGGTTTGGAGCATTGTGATGACAGAGGTCATGGAGCCTTTTGATTTCAAGAAGCGTGGAGCATTGTGATGACAAGGGCATGAAGCAATGGGATCCCAAGTTTTATGGAGGATTGGGATGACAATGGTAAGGGAAGATTGTGAAGACAAGCGCAAGGAGCATTGTGATGACAAAGTCATGTAGCATTTTGCTGACAAAGGCATGGAGCATTGTGGGGAAAATATTCATGGAGTAATGTGATGACAGGTGTCATGGGGCATTGTGGTGATAAGGGAATGGAGCACTGTGATGACAAGGTTCTGGAGCATTGTTATGAGAAGACCATTGAGCCTTGTGATGACAAATCTCATGGAGCATTCTGATGATAATGGACATGGAACACTGTGATTACAAGGTTCTTGGAGTATTGTGATGACAAGGGCATGGAGCATTGTGATGAGAAGGCCATGGAGCTTTCTGATGACATGCATCATGGACTTTGTGATGACAAGGGCATGGAGCATTGTGATGAAAAAGACATGGAGCCTTGTCATGACAGGCTTCAAGGAGCATACTGATGTCAAGTGTCAGGGAGCATTGTGATGACAAGTGTATTGAGCATTGTGATGACAAAGGTCATGGAGCATTGTGATGAGAAGACCATGGATAATTGTGATGACGAGCGTCATTGGGCGTTGTGATGACAAGTGTTATGGAACATTGTGATCACAAGCGTTTGGAGCATTCTGATGAGAGAGGTCATGGAGCATTTTGATTTCATTGTGATGACAATAGCAAGAAGCATTATGATGATGTTCATGGTGCATTGTGATGAAAGGGTCCATGGAGTATTGAGATGAAAAGGGGCATGGAGCATTGTGATTACAGGGGTCTTGGAGCATGGTGATGACATGGGCATGGAGCATTGTGATGAGAAGGCCATGGAGGATTCTGATGACATGCGTCATGGAGCTTTGTGATGACAAGGGCATGGAGAATTGTGATGACATGGGAATGGGGCATTGTGATAACAAGGGCCATTGAGAATTTTGATGACAAGGTCGTGAAGCACTGTGATGACGAGTGCATGGAGCATGCTATGACAAGGGTCATGGAGCATTGCAATGACAAGTGAATGGAGAATTGTGCTGACATATGCATGTAACATTATGATGTGAAGTGTCCTGGACCATTGTGATGACAAGGACGTTGAGAATTGTTATGACAATGGACATGGAGCATTGGGATGATCAGGGCATGGAGCTTTGTGATGGCAAGACCGTGGAGCTTTGTGATGCGAAGACCTTGGATAATTGTGATGACGAGTGTCTTGGATTACTGTAATGACAAGGGGCATGGAGCATTGTGAGGACAGGGGTCATTTAGCATTGTGATGACAAGTGTCATGGAGCATTCTGATGACCATCTTGTGGAGTATTGTGATGACAATGGCATGGAGCATTGTGATGGAAAGGGCATGGAGCATTGTGAAGAGAAGTCCACAGATAATGGTGAAGAGGAGCGTCATGGGGCGGTGTGATGACAAGTGTCATGGAACATTGTGATCACAAGGGTTTGAAGCATTGTGATGCCAGAGGTCATGGTGCATTTTGATTTCATTGTGATGAAAATAGCATGAAGCATTATGATGATGGGGATGGTGCACTGTGATGCCAGGGGTCATGGAGGATTGTGATGACGGGGGTCTAGGAGCATCGTGATGACAAGCGCATGGAGCATTGTGCTGAGAGGGCCAAGGAGCATTCTGACGACATGTGTCATGGAGCTTTGTGATGACAAGGGCATGGGGCATTGTAATTGCAGGCGTCTTGGAGTATTGAGATGACAAGTGTCACGGAGCCTTGTGATGACAAGGCCTTGGAAGTTTGTGATGACCGAGGTCATGGATCATTGTTATGACAGGGGTAACGGAGCATTGTGATAACAAGGGCATAGAGCATTGGTCTGAGAAGTTTCATGGATTATTGTGATGAGAGTGTGCATGCAGCATTGTGATGACAAGGGCATGGAACATTGTGATACATGGGTCATGGAGGAATGTAATGACAAGGGCATGGAGCATTGTGATGAGAAGGGCATGGAACATTGTGATGACAAGCGTCATGGAGCTTTGCGATGACAGGGGCATGGAGCAATGTGATGAGAGGGTTCATGGAGCAGTGTGATGACAGTGGCATGGAGCACTGTGGTGCCAAGGATCATGGAGATTTGTGATGACAAACGTCATGAAGCATATTGAGGTCAAGGGCATGGTACATTGTGATGAGAAGGGCAGGGAGCATTATGATGACAAAATCATGTAGCATTTTGATGACAAAGGCATGGAGCATCGTGATGACAAGTGTCATGGAGCACTGTGATGACAGGCGTCACGGTTCATTGTGATTACAGGTTTCATGGAGCATTGGGATGACAATGGTCATGGAGAATTTTGATGAGAAGCCTCCCGGATCATTGTTTTGTCAGGGGTCATGGAGGGTTGAGATGACAGTACTCATGCAGCATTGTGAGGACAGGGGTCATGGAGCATTGTGAAGATAAGGGGCATGGAGCTTTGTGATTACAGGGGTCTTGGAGCATTGTGAAGACAAGGGCATGGATCATTGTGATGAGAATGTCATGGAGTATTGTGAAGGCAGGTGTCAAGGAGCATTGTGATGACGTATGTCAGGGTCCATTGTGATGACAATGGCATGGAGCATTGTGATGACAAGGACATGGAGCATTGTGATGCCAAGGGCCATTGAGAATTTTGAAGACAATGTCGTGAAGCACTGTGATGACAAGCGCATGGAGCTTGCTATGAAAAGGGTCATTGAGCATTGCGATGACAAGTGCATGGAGAATTGTGATGACACGATCATGTAACATTATGATGAGAAGTGTCATGGAACATAGTGATGACAGGGACGAGGAGAATTGTGATGACAATGCACATGGAGCATTGGGATGACTAGGACATGGAGCATTGTGCTGGCAAGACCGTGGAGCACTGCGATGAGAAGACCATGGATAATTGTGATGACGAGTGTCTTGGAGCACTGTAATGAAAAGGGGCATGTAGCATTGTGATGACAAGTGTAATGGAGCATTCTGATCACCATCTTGTGGAGTATTGTGATGACAATGGCATGGAGCACTGTGATGAAAAGGGCATGGAGCATTGTGATGAAAACGGCATGGAGCCTTTTCATGACAGGTTTCAATGAGCATTCTGACGACAAGTGTCAGGGAGCATTGTGATGACAAGTTTATTGAGCATTGTGATGACAAAGGTCATGAAGCATTGTGGTGACAATGGCATGGAGCATTGTGATGAAAAGTGCTATGGAGCAATTTGATCACAAGTGTTGGTAGCATTGTGATGACAGAGGTCATGGAGCACAGTGATTTCTAGGACCATGGAGCATTGTGATGACAAGTGTATGGGGCAATGTGATCCCAAGTTTCATGGAGGATTGTGATGACAAGCGCATGGAGCATTGTGATGGCAAGTTCATGTAGGATTTTCCTGACAAAGGCATGGAGCATGGTGATTACAGTGGTCATTGAGCATTGGGATAACAAGGGTATGGAGCATTGGGCTTAAAATATTCATGGAGTATTGTGATGACGGTTTTCATGGAGCATATTGATGAAAAGGGAAAGGAGCATTGTGATGACAAGATCCTGGAGCATTATGATGAGTAGACCAGGAGCCTGGTGATGACAAGTCTCATGGAGCATTCTGATGAAAAGGGGCATGGAGCATTGTGATTACAGGGCTCTTGGAGCATTGTGATGACAAAGGCATGGAGCATTGTGATGAGAAGTCCATGGAGCATTCTGATGACATGTGTCATGGAGTTTTGTGATGACAGGGGCATGGAGCATTGTGATTACAGGGTTCTTGGAGCCTTGTGATGAAAAGGGCATGGATCATTGTGATGAAAAAGGCATGGAGCCATGTCATGACTGGGTTCAAGGAGCATAGTGATGACAAGGGTTCAGGAGCGTTGTGATGACAACTGTATTGAGCATTGGATGACAAAGGTCAGGAGCATTGTGATGATAAAACCATGGATAATTGTGATGACGAGCGTCATAGGGCATTGTGATGACAAGTGTTATGGAACACTGTGATCACAAGGGTTTGGAGCATTGTGATGACAGAGGTCATGGAGCCTTTTGATTTCAAGAAGCGTGGAGCATTGTGATGACAAGGGCATGAAGCAATGGGATCCCAAGTTTTATGGAGGATTGGGATGACAATGGTAAGGGAAGATTGTGAAGACAAGCGCAAGGAGCATTGTGATGACAAAGTCATGTAGCATTTTGCTGACAAAGGCATGGAGCATTGTGGGGAAAATATTCATGGAGTAATGTGATGACAGGTGTCATGGGGCATTGTGGTGATAAGGGAATGGAGCACTGTGATGACAAGGTTCTGGAGCATTGTTATGAGAAGACCATTGAGCCTTGTGATGACAAATCTCATGGAGCATTCTGATGATAATGGACATGGAACACTGTGATTACAAGGTTCTTGGAGTATTGTGATGACAAGGGCATGGAGCATTGTGATGAGAAGGCCATGGAGCTTTCTGATGACATGCATCATGGACTTTGTGATGACAAGGGCATGGAGCATTGTGATGAAAAAGACATGGAGCCTTGTCATGACAGGCTTCAAGGAGCATACTGATGTCAAGTGTCAGGGAGCATTGTGATGACAAGTGTATTGAGCATTGTGATGACAAAGGTCATGGAGCATTGTGATGAGAAGACCATGGATAATTGTGATGACGAGCGTCATTGGGCGTTGTGATGACAAGTGTTATGGAACATTGTGATCACAAGCGTTTGGAGCATTCTGATGAGAGAGGTCATGGAGCATTTTGATTTCATTGTGATGACAATAGCAAGAAGCATTATGATGATGTTCATGGTGCATTGTGATGAAAGGGTCCATGGAGTATTGAGATGAAAAGGGGCATGGAGCATTGTGATTACAGGGGTCTTGGAGCATGGTGATGACATGGGCATGGAGCATTGTGATGAGAAGGCCATGGAGGATTCTGATGACATGCGTCATGGAGCTTTGTGATGACAAGGGCATGGAGAATTGTGATGACATGGGAATGGGGCATTGTGATAACAAGGGCCATTGAGAATTTTGATGACAAGGTCGTGAAGCACTGTGATGACGAGTGCATGGAGCATGCTATGACAAGGGTCATGGAGCATTGCAATGACAAGTGAATGGAGAATTGTGCTGACATATGCATGTAACATTATGATGTGAAGTGTCCTGGACCATTGTGATGACAAGGACGTTGAGAATTGTTATGACAATGGACATGGAGCATTGGGATGATCAGGGCATGGAGCTTTGTGATGGCAAGACCGTGGAGCTTTGTGATGCGAAGACCTTGGATAATTGTGATGACGAGTGTCTTGGATTACTGTAATGACAAGGGGCATGGAGCATTGTGAGGACAGGGGTCATTTAGCATTGTGATGACAAGTGTCATGGAGCATTCTGATGACCATCTTGTGGAGTATTGTGATGACAATGGCATGGAGCATTGTGATGGAAAGGGCATGGAGCATTGTGAAGAGAAGTCCACAGATAATGGTGAAGAGGAGCGTCATGGGGCGGTGTGATGACAAGTGTCATGGAACATTGTGATCACAAGGGTTTGAAGCATTGTGATGCCAGAGGTCATGGTGCATTTTGATTTCATTGTGATGAAAATAGCATGAAGCATTATGATGATGGGGATGGTGCACTGTGATGCCAGGGGTCATGGCGGATTGTGATGACGGTGGTCTAGGAGCATCGTGATGACAAGAGCATGGAGCATTGTGCTGAGAGGGCCAAGGAGCATTCTGACGACATGTGTCATGGAGCTTTGTGATGACAAGGGCATGGGGCATTGTAATTGCAGGCGTCTTGGAGTATTGAGATGACAAGTGTCACGGAGCCTTGTGATGACAAGGCCTTGGAAGTTTGTGATGACCGAGGTCATGGATCATTGTTATGACAGGGGTAACGGAGCATTGTGATAACAAGGGCATAGAGCATTGGTCTGAGAAGTTTCATGGATTATTGTGATGAGAGTGTGCATGCAGCATTGTGATGACAAGGGCATGGAACATTGTGATACATGGGTCATGGAGGAATGTAATGACAAGGGCATGGAGCATTGTGATGAGAAGGGCATGGAACATTGTGATGACAAGCGTCATGGAGCTTTGCGATGACAGGGGCATGGAGCAATGTGATGAGAGGGTTCATGGAGCAGTGTGATGACAGTGGCATGGAGCACTGTGGTGCCAAGGATCATGGAGATTTGTGATGACAAACGTCATGAAGCATATTGAGGTCAAGGGCATGGTACATTGTGATGAGAAGGGCAGGGAGCATTATGATGACAAAATCATGTAGCATTTTGATGACAAAGGCATGGAGCATCGTGATGACAAGTGTCATGGAGCACTGTGATGACAGGCGTCACGGTTCATTGTGATTACAGGTTTCATGGAGCATTGGGATGACAATGGTCATGGAGAATTTTGATGAGAAGCCTCCCGGATCATTGTTTTGTCAGGGGTCATGGAGGGTTGAGATGACAGTACTCATGCAGCATTGTGAGGACAGGGGTCATGGAGCATTGTGAAGATAAGGGGCATGGAGCTTTGTGATTACAGGGGTCTTGGAGCATTGTGAAGACAAGGGCATGGATCATTGTGATGAGAATGTCATGGAGTATTGTGAAGGCAGGTGTCAAGGAGCATTGTGATGACGTATGTCAGGGTCCATTGTGATGACAATGGCATGGAGCATTGTGATGACAAGGACATGGAGCATTGTGATGCCAAGGGCCATTGAGAATTTTGAAGACAATGT
The DNA here is from genome assembly GCF_025265405.1 of Mesoplodon densirostris. Taxonomy (NCBI): domain Eukaryota; kingdom Metazoa; phylum Chordata; class Mammalia; order Artiodactyla; family Ziphiidae; genus Mesoplodon; species Mesoplodon densirostris. Next base: position 9,297,983 of record NC_082682.1, read on the forward strand.
CGTGAAGCACTGTGATGACAAGCGCATGGAGCTTGCTATGAAAAGGGTCATTGAGCATTGCGATGACAAGTGCATGGAGAATTGTGATGACACGATCATGTAACATTATGATGAGAAGTGTCATGGAACATAGTGATGACAGGGACGAGGAGAATTGTGATGACAATGCACATGGAGCATTGGGATGACTAGGACATGGAGCATTGTGCTGGCAAGACCGTGGAGCACTGCGATGAGAAGACCATGGATAATTGTGATGACGAGTGTCTTGGAGCACTGTAATGAAAAGGGGCATGTAGCATTGTGATGACAAGTGTAATGGAGCATTCTGATCACCATCTTGTGGAGTATTGTGATGACAATGGCATGGAGCACTGTGATGAAAAGGGCATGGAGCATTGTGATGAAAACGGCATGGAGCCTTTTCATGACAGGTTTCAATGAGCATTCTGACGACAAGTGTCAGGGAGCATTGTGATGACAAGTTTATTGAGCATTGTGATGACAAAGGTCATGAAGCATTGTGGTGACAATGGCATGGAGCATTGTGATGAAAAGTGCTATGGAGCAATTTGATCACAAGTGTTGGTAGCATTGTGATGACAGAGGTCATGGAGCACAGTGATTTCTAGGACCATGGAGCATTGTGATGACAAGTGTATGGGGCAATGTGATCCCAAGTTTCATGGAGGATTGTGATGACAAGCGCATGGAGCATTGTGATGGCAAGTTCATGTAGGATTTTCCTGACAAAGGCATGGAGCATGGTGATTACAGTGGTCATTGAGCATTGGGATAACAAGGGTATGGAGCATTGGGCTTAAAATATTCATGGAGTATTGTGATGACGGTTTTCATGGAGCATATTGATGAAAAGGGAAAGGAGCATTGTGATGACAAGATCCTGGAGCATTATGATGAGTAGACCAGGAGCCTGGTGATGACAAGTCTCATGGAGCATTCTGATGAAAAGGGGCATGGAGCATTGTGATTACAGGGCTCTTGGAGCATTGTGATGACAAAGGCATGGAGCATTGTGATGAGAAGTCCATGGAGCATTCTGATGACATGTGTCATGGAGTTTTGTGATGACAGGGGCATGGAGCATTGTGATTACAGGGTTCTTGGAGCCTTGTGATGAAAAGGGCATGGATCATTGTGATGAAAAAGGCATGGAGCCATGTCATGACTGGGTTCAAGGAGCATAGTGATGACAAGGGTTCAGGAGCGTTGTGATGACAACTGTATTGAGCATTGGATGACAAAGGTCAGGAGCATTGTGATGATAAAACCATGGATAATTGTGATGACGAGCGTCATAGGGCATTGTGATGACAAGTGTTATGGAACACTGTGATCACAAGGGTTTGGAGCATTGTGATGACAGAGGTCATGGAGCCTTTTGATTTCAAGAAGCGTGGAGCATTGTGATGACAAGGGCATGAAGCAATGGGATCCCAAGTTTTATGGAGGATTGGGATGACAATGGTAAGGGAAGATTGTGAAGACAAGCGCAAGGAGCATTGTGATGACAAAGTCATGTAGCATTTTGCTGACAAAGGCATGGAGCATTGTGGGGAAAATATTCATGGAGTAATGTGATGACAGGTGTCATGGGGCATTGTGGTGATAAGGGAATGGAGCACTGTGATGACAAGGTTCTGGAGCATTGTTATGAGAAGACCATTGAGCCTTGTGATGACAAATCTCATGGAGCATTCTGATGATAATGGACATGGAACACTGTGATTACAAGGTTCTTGGAGTATTGTGATGACAAGGGCATGGAGCATTGTGATGAGAAGGCCATGGAGCTTTCTGATGACATGCATCATGGACTTTGTGATGACAAGGGCATGGAGCATTGTGATGAAAAAGACATGGAGCCTTGTCATGACAGGCTTCAAGGAGCATACTGATGTCAAGTGTCAGGGAGCATTGTGATGACAAGTGTATTGAGCATTGTGATGACAAAGGTCATGGAGCATTGTGATGAGAAGACCATGGATAATTGTGATGACGAGCGTCATTGGGCGTTGTGATGACAAGTGTTATGGAACATTGTGATCACAAGCGTTTGGAGCATTCTGATGAGAGAGGTCATGGAGCATTTTGATTTCATTGTGATGACAATAGCAAGAAGCATTATGATGATGTTCATGGTGCATTGTGATGAAAGGGTCCATGGAGTATTGAGATGAAAAGGGGCATGGAGCATTGTGATTACAGGGGTCTTGGAGCATGGTGATGACATGGGCATGGAGCATTGTGATGAGAAGGCCATGGAGGATTCTGATGACATGCGTCATGGAGCTTTGTGATGACAAGGGCATGGAGAATTGTGATGACATGGGAATGGGGCATTGTGATAACAAGGGCCATTGAGAATTTTGATGACAAGGTCGTGAAGCACTGTGATGACAAGTGCATGGAGCATGCTATGACAAGGGTCATGGAGCATTGCAATGACAAGTGAATGGAGAATTGTGCTGACATATGCATGTAACATTATGATGTGAAGTGTCCTGGACCATTGTGATGACAAGGACGTTGAGAATTGTTATGACAATGGACATGGAGCATTGGGATGATCAGGGCATGGAGCTTTGTGATGGCAAGACCGTGGAGCTTTGTGATGCGAAGACCTTGGATAATTGTGATGACGAGTGTCTTGGATTACTGTAATGACAAGGGGCATGGAGCATTGTGAGGACAGGGGTCATTTAGCATTGTGATGACAAGTGTCATGGAGCATTCTGATGACCATCTTGTGGAGTATTGTGATGACAATGGCATGGAGCATTGTGATGGAAAGGGCATGGAGCATTGTGAAGAGAAGTCCACAGATAATGGTGAAGAGGAGCGTCATGGGGCGGTGTGATGACAAGTGTCATGGAACATTGTGATCACAAGGGTTTGAAGCATTGTGATGCCAGAGGTCATGGTGCATTTTGATTTCATTGTGATGAAAATAGCATGAAGCATTATGATGATGGGGATGGTGCACTGTGATGCCAGGGGTCATGGAGGATTGTGATGACGGGGGTCTAGGAGCATCGTGATGACAAGAGCATGGAGCATTGTGCTGAGAGGGCCAAGGAGCATTCTGACGACATGTGTCATGGAGCTTTGTGATGACAAGGGCATGGGGCATTGTAATTGCAGGCGTCTTGGAGTATTGAGATGACAAGTGTCACGGAGCCTTGTGATGACAAGGCCTTGGAAGTTTGTGATGACCGAGGTCATGGATCATTGTTATGACAGGGGTAACGGAGCATTGTGATAACAAGGGCATAGAGCATTGGTCTGAGAAGTTTCATGGATTATTGTGATGAGAGTGTGCATGCAGCATTGTGATGACAAGGGCATGGAACATTGTGATACATGGGTCATGGAGGAATGTAATGACAAGGGCATGGAGCATTGTGATGAGAAGGGCATGGAACATTGTGATGACAAGCGTCATGGAGCTTTGCGATGACAGGGGCATGGAGCAATGTGATGAGAGGGTTCATGGAGCAGTGTGATGACAGTGGCATGGAGCACTGTGGTGCCAAGGATCATGGAGATTTGTGATGACAAACGTCATGAAGCATATTGAGGTCAAGGGCATGGTACATTGTGATGAGAAGGGCAGGGAGCATTATGATGACAAAATCATGTAGCATTTTGATGACAAAGGCATGGAGCATCGTGATGACAAGTGTCATGGAGCACTGTGATGACAGGCGTCACGGTTCATTGTGATTACAGGTTTCATGGAGCATTGGGATGACAATGGTCATGGAGAATTTTGATGAGAAGCCTCCCGGATCATTGTTTTGTCAGGGGTCATGGAGGGTTGAGATGACAGTACTCATGCAGCATTGTGAGGACAGGGGTCATGGAGCATTGTGAAGATAAGGGGCATGGAGCTTTGTGATTACAGGGGTCTTGGAGCATTGTGAAGACAAGGGCATGGATCATTGTGATGAGAATGTCATGGAGTATTGTGAAGGCAGGTGTCAAGGAGCATTGTGATGACGTATGTCAGGGTCCATTGTGATGACAATGGCATGGAGCATTGTGATGACAAGGACATGGAGCATTGTGATGCCAAGGGCCATTGAGAATTTTGAAGACAATGTCGTGAAGCACTGTGATGACAAGCGCATGGAGCTTGCTATGAAAAGGGTCATTGAGCATTGCGATGACAAGTGCATGGAGAATTGTGATGACACGATCATGTAACATTATGATGAGAAGTGTCATGGAACATAGTGATGACAGGGACGAGGAGAATTGTGATGACAATGCACATGGAGCATTGGGATGACTAGGACATGGAGCATTGTGCTGGCAAGACCGTGGAGCACTGCGATGAGAAGACCATGGATAATTGTGATGACGAGTGTCTTGGAGCACTGTAATGAAAAGGGGCATGTAGCATTGTGATGACAAGTGTAATGGAGCATTCTGATCACCATCTTGTGGAGTATTGTGATGACAATGGCATGGAGCACTGTGATGAAAAGGGCATGGAGCATTGTGATGAAAACGGCATGGAGCCTTTTCATGACAGGTTTCAATGAGCATTCTGACGACAAGTGTCAGGGAGCATTGTGATGACAAGTTTATTGAGCATTGTGATGACAAAGGTCATGAAGCATTGTGGTGACAATGGCATGGAGCATTGTGATGAAAAGTGCTATGGAGCAATTTGATCACAAGTGTTGGTAGCATTGTGATGACAGAGGTCATGGAGCACAGTGATTTCTAGGACCATGGAGCATTGTGATGACAAGTGTATGGGGCAATGTGATCCCAAGTTTCATGGAGGATTGTGATGACAAGCGCATGGAGCATTGTGATGGCAAGTTCATGTAGGATTTTCCTGACAAAGGCATGGAGCATGGTGATTACAGTGGTCATTGAGCATTGGGATAACAAGGGTATGGAGCATTGGGCTTAAAATATTCATGGAGTATTGTGATGACGGTTTTCATGGAGCATATTGATGAAAAGGGAAAGGAGCATTGTGATGACAAGATCCTGGAGCATTATGATGAGTAGACCAGGAGCCTGGTGATGACAAGTCTCATGGAGCATTCTGATGAAAAGGGGCATGGAGCATTGTGATTACAGGGCTCTTGGAGCATTGTGATGACAAAGGCATGGAGCATTGTGATGAGAAGTCCATGGAGCATTCTGATGACATGTGTCATGGAGTTTTGTGATGACAGGGGCATGGAGCATTGTGATTACAGGGTTCTTGGAGCCTTGTGATGAAAAGGGCATGGATCATTGTGATGAAAAAGGCATGGAGCCATGTCATGACTGGGTTCAAGGAGCATAGTGATGACAAGGGTTCAGGAGCGTTGTGATGACAACTGTATTGAGCATTGGATGACAAAGGTCAGGAGCATTGTGATGATAAAACCATGGATAATTGTGATGACGAGCGTCATAGGGCATTGTGATGACAAGTGTTATGGAACACTGTGATCACAAGGGTTTGGAGCATTGTGATGACAGAGGTCATGGAGCCTTTTGATTTCAAGAAGCGTGGAGCATTGTGATGACAAGGGCATGAAGCAATGGGATCCCAAGTTTTATGGAGGATTGGGATGACAATGGTAAGGGAAGATTGTGAAGACAAGCGCAAGGAGCATTGTGATGACAAAGTCATGTAGCATTTTGCTGACAAAGGCATGGAGCATTGTGTGGAAAATATTCATGGAGTAATGTGATGACAGGTGTCATGGGGCATTGTGGTGATAAGGGAATGGAGCACTGTGATGACAAGGTTCTGGAGCATTGTTATGAGAAGACCATTGAGCCTTGTGATGACAAATCTCATGGAGCATTCTGATGATAATGGACATGGAACACTGTGATTACAAGGTTCTTGGAGTATTGTGATGACAAGGGCATGGAGCATTGTGATGAGAAGGCCATGGAGCTTTCTGATGACATGCATCATGGACTTTGTGATGACAAGGGCATGGAGCATTGTGATGAAAAAGACATGGAGCCTTGTCATGACAGGCTTCAAGGAGCATACTGATGTCAAGTGTCAGGGAGCATTGTGATGACAAGTGTATTGAGCATTGTGATGACAAAGGTCATGGAGCATTGTGATGAGAAGACCATGGATAATTGTGATGACGAGCGTCATTGGGCGTTGTGATGACAAGTGTTATGGAACATTGTGATCACAAGCGTTTGGAGCATTCTGATGAGAGAGGTCATGGAGCATTTTGATTTCATTGTGATGACAATAGCAAGAAGCATTATGATGATGTTCATGGTGCATTGTGATGAAAGGGTCCATGGAGTATTGAGATGAAAAGGGGCATGGAGCATTGTGATTACAGGGGTCTTGGAGCATGGTGATGACATGGGCATGGAGCATTGTGATGAGAAGGCCATGGAGGATTCTGATGACATGCGTCATGGAGCTTTGTGATGACAAGGGCATGGAGAATTGTGATGACATGGGAATGGGGCATTGTGATAACAAGGGCCATTGAGAATTTTGATGACAAGGTCGTGAAGCACTGTGATGACAAGTGCATGGAGCATGCTATGACAAGGGTCATGGAGCATTGCAATGACAAGTGAATGGAGAATTGTGCTGACATATGCATGTAACATTATGATGTGAAGTGTCCTGGACCATTGTGATGACAAGGACGTTGAGAATTGTTATGACAATGGACATGGAGCATTGGGATGATCAGGGCATGGAGCTTTGTGATGGCAAGACCGTGGAGCTTTGTGATGCGAAGACCTTGGATAATTGTGATGACGAGTGTCTTGGATTACTGTAATGACAAGGGGCATGGAGCATTGTGAGGACAGGGGTCATTTAGCATTGTGATGACAAGTGTCATGGAGCATTCTGATGACCATCTTGTGGAGTATTGTGATGACAATGGCATGGAGCATTGTGATGGAAAGGGCATGGAGCATTGTGAAGAGAAGTCCACAGATAATGGTGAAGAGGAGCGTCATGGGGCGGTGTGATGACAAGTGTCATGGAACATTGTGATCACAAGGGTTTGAAGCATTGTGATGCCAGAGGTCATGGTGCATTTTGATTTCATTGTGATGAAAATAGCATGAAGCATTATGATGATGGGGATGGTGCACTGTGATGCCAGGGGTCATGGCGGATTGTGATGACGGGGGTCTAGGAGCATCGTGATGACAAGAGCATGGAGCATTGTGCTGAGAGGGCCAAGGAGCATTCTGACGACATGTGTCATGGAGCTTTGTGATGACAAGGGCATGGGGCATTGTAATTGCAGGCGTCTTGGAGTATTGAGATGACAAGTGTCACGGAGCCTTGTGATGACAAGGCCTTGGAAGTTTGTGATGACCGAGGTCATGGATCATTGTTATGACAGGGGTAACGGAGCATTGTGATAACAAGGGCATAGAGCATTGGTCTGAGAAGTTTCATGGATTATTGTGATGAGAGTGTGCATGCAGCATTGTGATGACAAGGGCATGGAACATTGTGATACATGGGTCATGGAGGAATGTAATGACAAGGGCATGGAGCATTGTGATGAGAAGGGCATGGAACATTGTGATGACAAGCGTCATGGAGCTTTGCGATGACAGGGGCATGGAGCAATGTGATGAGAGGGTTCATGGAGCAGTGTGATGACAGTGGCATGGAGCACTGTGGTGCCAAGGATCATGGAGATTTGTGATGACAAACGTCATGAAGCATATTGAGGTCAAGGGCATGGTACATTGTGATGAGAAGGGCAGGGAGCATTATGATGACAAAATCATGTAGCATTTTGATGACAAAGGCATGGAGCATCGTGATGACAAGTGTCATGGAGCACTGTGATGACAGGCGTCACGGTTCATTGTGATTACAGGTTTCATGGAGCATTGGGATGACAATGGTCATGGAGAATTTTGATGAGAAGCGTCCCGGATCATTGTTTTGTCAGGGGTCATGGAGGGTTGAGATGACAGTACTCATGCAGCATTGTGAGGACAGGGGTCATGGAGCATTGTGAAGATAAGGGGCATGGAGCTTTGTGATTACAGGGGTCTTGGAGCATTGTGAAGACAAGGGCATGGATCATTGTGATGAGAATGTCATGGAGTATTGTGAAGGCAGGTGTCAAGGAGCATTGTGATGACGTATGTCAGGGTCCATTGTGATGACAATGGCATGGAGCATTGTGATGACAAGGACATGGAGCATTGTGATGCCAAGGGCCATTGAGAATTTTGAAGACAATGTCGTGAAGCACTGTGATGACAAGCGCATGGAGCTTGCTATGAAAAGGGTCATTGAGCATTGCGATGACAAGTGCATGGAGAATTGTGATGACACGATCATGTAACATTATGATGAGAAGTGTCATGGAACATAGTGATGACAGGGACGAGGAGAATTGTGATGACAATGCACATGGAGCATTGGGATGACCAGGACATGGAGCATTGTGCTGGCAAGACCGTGGAGCACTGCGATGAGAAGACCATGGATAATTGTGATGACGAGTGTCTTGGAGCACTGTAATGAAAAGGGGCATGTAGCATTGTGATGACAAGTGTAATGGAGCATTCTGATCAGCATCTTGTGGAGTATTGTGATGACAATGGCATGGAGCACTGTGATGAAAAGGGCATGGAGCATTGTGATGAAAACGGCATGGAGCCTTTTCATGACAGGTTTCAATGAGCATTCTGACGACAAGTGTCAGGGAGCATTGTGATGACAAGTTTATTGAGCATTGTGATGACAAAGGTCATGAAGCATTGTGGTGACAATGGCATGGAGCATTGTGATGAAAAGTGCTATGGAGCATTGTGATCACAAGTGTTGGTAGCATTGTGATGACAGAGGTCATGGAGCACAGTGATTTCTAGGACCATGGAGCATTGTGATGACAAGTGTATGGGGCAATGTGATCCCAAGTTTCATGGAGGATTGTGATGACAAGCGCATGGAGCATTGTGATGGCAAGTTCATGTAGGATTTTCCTGACAAAGGCATGGAGCATGGTGATTACAGTGGTCATTGAGCATTGGGATAACAAGGGTATGGAGCATTGGGCTTAAAATATTCATGGAGTATTGTGATGACGGTTTTCATGGAGCATATTGATGAAAAGGGAAAGGAGCATTGTGATGACAAGATCCTGGAGCATTATGATGAGTAGACCAGGAGCCTGGTGATGACAAGTCTCATGGAGCATTCTGATGAAAAGGGGCATGGAGCATTGTGATTACAGGGCTCTTGGAGCATTGTGATGACAAAGGCATGGAGCATTGTGATGAGAAGTCCATGGAGCATTCTGATGACATGTGTCATGGAGTTTTGTGATGACAGGGGCATGGAGCATTGTGATTACAGGGTTCTTGGAGCCTTGTGATGAAAAGGGCATGGATCATTGTGATGAAAAAGGCATGGAGCCATGTCATGACTGGGTTCAAGGAGCATAGTGATGACAAGGGTTCAGGAGCGTTGTGATGACAACTGTATTGAGCATTGGATGACAAAGGTCAGGAGCATTGTGATGATAAAACCATGGATAATTGTGATGACGAGCGTCATAGGGCATTGTGATGACAAGTGTTATGGAACACTGTGATCACAAGGGTTTGGAGCATTGTGATGACAGAGGTCATGGAGCCTTTTGATTTCAAGAAGCGTGGAGCATTGTGATGACAAGGGCATGAAGCAATGGGATCCCAAGTTTTATGGAGGATTGGGATGACAATGGTAAGGGAAGATTGTGAAGACAAGCGCAAGGAGCATTGTGATGACAAAGTCATGTAGCATTTTGCTGACAAAGGCATGGAGCATTGTGGGGAAAATATTCATGGAGTAATGTGATGACAGGTGTCATGGGGCATTGTGGTGATAAGGGAATGGAGCACTGTGATGACAAGGTTCTGGAGCATTGTTATGAGAAGACCATTGAGCCTTGTGATGACAAATCTCATGGAGCATTCTGATGATAATGGACATGGAACACTGTGATTACAAGGTTCTTGGAGTATTGTGATGACAAGGGCATGGAGCATTGTGATGAGAAGGCCATGGAGCTTTCTGATGACATGCATCATGGACTTTGTGATGACAAGGGCATGGAGCATTGTGATGAAAAAGACATGGAGCCTTGTCATGACAGGCTTCAAGGAGCATACTGATGTCAAGTGTCAGGGAGCATTGTGATGACAAGTGTATTGAGCATTGTGATGACAAAGGTCATGGAGCATTGTGATGAGAAGACCATGGATAATTGTGATGACGAGCGTCATTGGGCGTTGTGATGACAAGTGTTATGGAACATTGTGATCACAAGCGTTTGGAGCATTCTGATGAGAGAGGTCATGGAGCATTTTGATTTCATTGTGATGACAATAGCAAGAAGCATTATGATGATGTTCATGGTGCATTGTGATGAAAGGGTCCATGGAGTATTGAGATGAAAAGGGGCATGGAGCATTGTGATTACAGGGGTCTTGGAGCATGGTGATGACATGGGCATGGAGCATTGTGATGAGAAGGCCATGGAGGATTCTGATGACATGCGTCATGGAGCTTTGTGATGACAAGGGCATGGAGAATTGTGATGACATGGGAATGGGGCATTGTGATAACAAGGGCCATTGAGAATTTTGATGACAAGGTCGTGAAGCACTGTGATGACAAGTGCATGGAGCATGCTATGACAAGGGTCATGGAGCATTGCAATGACAAGTGAATGGAGAATTGTGCTGACATATGCATGTAACATTATGATGTGAAGTGTCCTGGACCATTGTGATGACAAGGACGTTGAGAATTGTTATGACAATGGACATGGAGCATTGGGATGATCAGGGCATGGAGCTTTGTGATGGCAAGACCGTGGAGCTTTGTGATGCGAAGACCTTGGATAATTGTGATGACGAGTGTCTTGGATTACTGTAATGACAAGGGGCATGGAGCATTGTGAGGACAGGGGTCATTTAGCATTGTGATGACAAGTGTCATGGAGCATTCTGATGACCATCTTGTGGAGTATTGTGATGACAATGGCATGGAGCATTGTGATGGAAAGGGCATGGAGCATTGTGAAGAGAAGTCCACAGATAATGGTGAAGAGGAGCGTCATGGGGCGGTGTGATGACAAGTGTCATGGAACATTGTGATCACAAGGGTTTGAAGCATTGTGATGCCAGAGGTCATGGTGCATTTTGATTTCATTGTGATGAAAATAGCATGAAGCATTATGATGATGGGGATGGTGCACTGTGATGCCAGGGGTCATGGAGGATTGTGATGACGGGGGTCTAGGAGCATCGTGATGACAAGAGCATGGAGCATTGTGCTGAGAGGGCCAAGGAGCATTCTGACGACATGTGTCATGGAGCTTTGTGATGACAAGGGCATGGGGCATTGTAATTGCAGGCGTCTTGGAGTATTGATATAACAAGTGTCACGGAGCCTTGTGATGACAAGGCCTTGGAAGTTTGTGATGACCGAGGTCATGGATCATTGTTATGACAGGGGTAACGGAGCATTGTGATAACAAGGGCATAGAGCATTGGTCTGAGAAGTTTCATGGATTATTGTGATGAGAGTGTGCATGCAGCATTGTGATGACAAGGGCATGGAACATTGTGATACATGGGTCATGGAGGAATGTAATGACAAGGGCATGGAGCATTGTGATGAGAAGGGCATGGAACATTGTGATGACAAGCGTCATGGAGCTTTGCGATGACAGGGGCATGGAGCAATGTGATGAGAGGGTTCATGGAGCAGTGTGATGACAGTGGCATGGAGCACTGTGGTGCCAAGGATCATGGAGATTTGTGATGACAAACGTCATGAAGCATATTGAGGTCAAGGGCATGGTACATTGTGATGAGAAGGGCAGGGAGCATTATGATGACAAAATCATGTAGCATTTTGATGACAAAGGCATGGAGCATCGTGATGACAAGTGTCATGGAGCACTGTGATGACAGGCGTCACGGTTCATTGTGATTACAGGTTTCATGGAGCATTGGGATGACAATGGTCATGGAGAATTTTGTTGAGAAGCCTCCCGGATCATTGTTTTGTCAGGGGTCATGGAGGGTTGAGATGACAGTACTCATGCAGCATTGTGAGGACAGGGGTCATGGAGCATTGTGAAGATAAGGGGCATGGAGCTTTGTGATTACAGGGGTCTTGGAGCATTGTGAAGACAAGGGCATGGATCATTGTGATGAGAATGTCATGGAGTATTGTGAAGGCAGGTGTCAAGGAGCATTGTGATGACGTATGTCAGGGTCCATTGTGATGACAATGGCATGGAGCATTGTGATGACAAGGACATGGAGCATTGTGATGCCAAGGGCCATTGAGAATTTTGAAGACAATGTCGTGAAGCACTGTGATGACAAGCGCATGGAGCTTGCTATGAAAAGGGTCATTGAGCATTGCGATGACAAGTGCATGGAGAATTGTGATGACACGATCATGTAACATTATGATGAGAAGTGTCATGGAACATAGTGATGACAGGGACGAGGAGAATTGTGATGACAATGCACATGGAGCATTGGGATGACCAGGACATGGAGCATTGTGCTGGCAAGACCGTGGAGCACTGCGATGAGAAGACCATGGATAATTGTGATGACGAGTGTCTTGGAGCACTGTAATGAAAAGGGGCATGTAGCATTGTGATGACAAGTGTAATGGAGCATTCTGATCAGCATCTTGTGGAGTATTGTGATGACAATGGCATGGAGCACTGTGATGAAAAGGGTATGGAGCATTGTGATGAAAACGGCATGGAGCCTTTTCATGACAGGTTTCAATGAGCATTCTGACGACAAGTGTCAGGGAGCATTGTGATGACATGTTTATTGAGCATTGTGATGACAAAGGTCATGAAGCATTGTGGTGACAATGGCATGGAGCATTGTGATGAAAAGTGCTATGGAGCAATGTGATCACAAGTGTTGGTAGCATTGTGATGACAGAGGTCATGGAGCACAGTGATTTCTAGGACCATGGAGCATTGTGATGACAAGTGTATGGGGCAATGTGATCCCAAGTTTCATGGAGGATTGTGATGACAAGCGCATGGAGCATTGTGATGGCAAGTTCATGTAGGATTTTCCTGACAAAGGCATGGAGCATGGTGATTACAGTGGTCATTGAGCATTGGGATAACAAGGGTATGGAGCATTGGGCTTAAAATATTCATGGAGTATTATGATGACAGGTTTCATGGAGCATATTGATGAAAAGGGAAAGGAGCATTGTGATGACAAGATCCTGGAGCATTATGATGAGTAGACCAGGAGCCTGGTGATGACAAGTCTCATGGAGCATTCTGATGAAAAGGGGCATGGAGCATTGTGATTACAGGGCTCTTGGAGCATTGTGATGACAAAGGCATGGAGCATTGTGATGAGAAGTCCATGGAGCATTCTGATGACATGTGTCATGGAGTTTTGTGATGACAGGGGCATGGAGCATTGTGATTACAGGGTTCTTGGAGCCTTGTGATGAAAAGGGCATGGATCATTGTGATGAAAAAGGCATGGAGCCATGTCATGACTGGGTTCAAGGAGCATAGTGATGACAAGGGTTCAGGAGCGTTGTGATGACAACTGTATTGAGCATTGGATGACAAAGGTCAGGAGCATTGTGATGATAAAACCATGGATAATTGTGATGACGAGCGTCATAGGGCATTGTGATGACAAGTGTTATGGAACACTGTGATCACAAGGGTTTGGAGCATTGTGATGACAGAGGTCATGGAGCCTTTTGATTTCAAGAAGCGTGGAGCATTGTGATGACAAGGGCATGAAGCAATGGGATCCCAAGTTTTATGGAGGATTGGGATGACAATGGTAAGGGAAGATTGTGAAGACAAGCGCATGGAGCATTGTGATGACAAAGTCATGTAGCATTTTGCTGACAAAGGCATGGAGCATTGTGGGGAAAATATTCATGGAGTAATGTGATGACAGGTGTCATGGGGCATTGTGGTGATAAGGGAATGGAGCACTGTGATGACAAGGTTCTGGAGCATTGTTATGAGAAGACCATTGAGCCTTGTGATGACAAATCTCATGGAGCATTCTGATGATAATGGACATGGAACACTGTGATTACAAGGTTCTTGGAGTATTGTGATGACAAGGACATGGAACATTGTGATGAGAAGGCCATGGAGCTTTCTGATGACATGCATCATGGACTTTGTGATGACAAGGGCATGGAGCATTGTGATGAAAAAGACATGGAGCCTTGTCATGACAGGCTTCAAGGAGCATACTGATGTCAAGTGTCAGGGAGCATTGTGATGACAAGTGTATTGAGCATTGTGATGACAAAGGTCATGGAGCATTGTGATGAGAAGACCATGGATAATTGTGATGACGAGCGTCATTGGGCGTTGTGATGACAAGTGTTATGGAACATTGTGATCACAAGCGTTTGGAGCATTCTGATGAGAGAGGTCATGGAGCATTTTGATTTCATTGTGATGACAATAGCATGAAGCATTATGATGATGGGGATGGTGCACTGTGATGCCAGGGGTCATGTTGGATTGTGATGACGGGGGTCTAGGAGCATCGTGATGACAAGAGCATGGAGCATTGTGCTGAGAGGGCCAAGGAGCATTCTGACGACATGTGTCATGGAGCTTTGTGATGACAAGGGCATGGGGCATTGTAATTGCAGGCGTCTTGGAGCATTGAGATGACAAGTGTCACGGAGCCTTGTGATGACAAGGCCTTGGAAGTTTGTGATGACCGAGGTCATGGATCATTGTTATGACAGGGGTAATGGAGCATTGTGATAACAAGGGCATAGAGCATTGGTCTGAGAAGTTTCATGGATTATTGTGATGAGAGTGTGCATGCAGCATTGTGATGACAAGGGCATGGAACATTGTGATACATGGGTCATGGAGGAATGTAATGACAAGGGCATGGAGCATTGTGATGAGAAGGGCATGGAACATTGTGATGACAAGCGTCATGGAGCTTTGTGATGACAGGGGCATGGAGCAATGTGATGAGAGGGTTCATGGAGCAGTGTGATGACAGTGGCATGGAGCACTGTGGTGCCAAGGATCATGGAGATTTGTGATGACAAAGGTCATGAAGCATATTGAGGTCAAGGGCATGGTATATTGTGATGAGAAGGGCAGGGAGCATTATGATGACAAAGTCATGTAGCATTTTGATGACAAAGGCATGGAGCATCGTGATGACAAGTGTCATGGAGCACTGTGTTGACAGGCGTCACGGTTCATTGTGATTACAGGTTTCAAGGAGCATTGGGATGACAATGGTCATGGAGAATTTTGATGAGAAGCATCCCGGATCATTGTTTTGTCAGGGGTCATGGAGGGTTGAGATGACAGTACTCATGCAGCATTGTGAGGACAGGGGTCATGGAGCATTGTGAAGATAAGGGGCATGGAGCTTTGTGATTACAGGGGTCTTGGAGCATTGTGAAGACAAGGGCATGGATCATTGTGATGAGAATGTCATGGAGTATTGTGAAGGCAGGTGTCAAGGAGCATTGTGATGACGTATGTCAGGGTCCATTGTGATGACAATGGCATGGAGCATTGTGATGACAAGGACATGGAGCATTGTGATGCCAAGGGCCATTGAGAATTTTGAAGACAATGTCGTGAAGCACTGTGATGACAAGCGCATGGAGCTTGCTATGAAAAGGGTCATTGAGCATTGCGATGACAAGTGCATGGAGAATTGTGATGACACGATCATGTAACATTATGATGAGAAGTGTCATGGAACATAGTGATGACAGGGACGAGGAGAATTGTGATGACAATGCACATGGAGCATTGGGATGACCAGGACATGGAGCATTGTGCTGGCAAGACCGTGGAGCACTGCGATGAGAAGACCATGGATAATTGTGATGACGAGTGTCTTGGAGCACTGTAATGAAAAGGGGCATGTAGCATTGTGATGACAAGTGTAATGGAGCATTCTGATCAGCATCTTGTGGAGTATTGTGATGACAATGGCATGGAGCACTGTGATGAAAAGGGCATGGAGCATTGTGATGAAAACGGCATGGAGCCTTTTCATGACAGGTTTCAATGAGCATTCTGACGACAAGTGTCAGGGAGCATTGTGATGACAAGTTTATTGAGCATTGTGATGACAAAGGTCATGAAGCATTGTGGTGACAATGGCATGGAGCATTGTGATGAAAAGTGCTATGGAGCAATGTGATCACAAGTGTTGGTAGCATTGTGATGACAGAGGTCATGGAGCACAGTGATTTCTAGGACCATGGAGCATTGTGATGACAAGTGTATGGGGCAATGTGATCCCAAGTTTCATGGAGGATTGTGATGACAAGCGCATGGAGCATTGTGATGGCAAGTTCATGTAGGATTTTCCTGACAAAGGCATGGAGCATGGTGATTACAGTGGTCATTGAGCATTGGGATAACAAGGGTATGGAGCATTGGGCTTAAAATATTCATGGAGTATTGTGATGACGGTTTTCATGGAGCATATTGATGAAAAGGGAAAGGAGCATTGTGATGACAAGATCCTGGAGCATTATGATGAGTAGACCAGGAGCCTGGTGATGACAAGTCTCATGGAGCATTCTGATGAAAAGGGGCATGGAGCATTGTGATTACAGGGCTCTTGGAGCATTGTGATGACAAAGGCATGGAGCATTGTGATGAGAAGTCCATGGAGCATTCTGATGACATGTGTCATGGAGTTTTGTGATGACAGGGGCATGGAGCATTGTGATTACAGGGTTCTTGGAGCCTTGTGATGAAAAGGGCATGGATCATTGTGATGAAAAAGGCATGGAGCCATGTCATGACTGGGTTCAAGGAGCATAGTGATGACAAGGGTTCAGGAGCGTTGTGATGACAACTGTATTGAGCATTGGATGACAAAGGTCAGGAGCATTGTGATGATAAAACCATGGATAATTGTGATGACGAGCGTCATAGGGCATTGTGATGACAAGTGTTATGGAACACTGTGATCACAAGGGTTTGGAGCATTGTGATGACAGAGGTCATGGAGCCTTTTGATTTCAAGAAGCGTGGAGCATTGTGATGACAAGGGCATGAAGCAATGGGATCCCAAGTTTTATGGAGGATTGGGATGACAATGGTAAGGGAAGATTGTGAAGACAAGCGCAAGGAGCATTGTGATGACAAAGTCATGTAGCATTTTGCTGACAAAGGCATGGAGCATTGTGGGGAAAATATTCATGGAGTAATGTGATGACAGGTGTCATGGGGCATTGTGGTGATAAGGGAATGGAGCACTGTGATGACAAGGTTCTGGAGCATTGTTATGAGAAGACCATTGAGCCTTGTGATGACAAATCTCATGGAGCATTCTGATGATAATGGACATGGAACACTGTGATTACAAGGTTCTTGGAGTATTGTGATGACAAGGGCATGGAGCATTGTGATGAGAAGGCCATGGAGCTTTCTGATGACATGCATCATGGACTTTGTGATGACAAGGGCATGGAGCATTGTGATGAAAAAGACATGGAGCCTTGTCATGACAGGCTTCAAGGAGCATACTGATGTCAAGTGTCAGGGAGCATTGTGATGACAAGTGTATTGAGCATTGTGATGACAAAGGTCATGGAGCATTGTGATGAGAAGACCATGGATAATTGTGATGACGAGCGTCATTGGGCGTTGTGATGACAAGTGTTATGGAACATTGTGATCACAAGCGTTTGGAGCATTCTGATGAGAGAGGTCATGGAGCATTTTGATTTCATTGTGATGACAATAGCAAGAAGCATTATGATGATGTTCATGGTGCATTGTGATGAAAGGGTCCATGGAGTATTGAGATGAAAAGGGGCATGGAGCATTGTGATTACAGGGGTCTTGGAGCATGGTGATGACATGGGCATGGAGCATTGTGATGAGAAGGCCATGGAGGATTCTGATGACATGCGTCATGGAGCTTTGTGATGACAAGGGCATGGAGAATTGTGATGACATGGGAATGGGGCATTGTGATAACAAGGGCCATTGAGAATTTTGATGACAAGGTCGTGAAGCACTGTGATGACAAGTGCATGGAGCATGCTATGACAAGGGTCATGGAGCATTGCAATGACAAGTGAATGGAGAATTGTGCTGACATATGCATGTAACATTATGATGTGAAGTGTCCTGGACCATTGTGATGACAAGGACGTTGAGAATTGTTATGACAATGGACATGGAGCATTGGGATGATCAGGGCATGGAGCTTTGTGATGGCAAGACCGTGGAGCTTTGTGATGCGAAGACCTTGGATAATTGTGATGACGAGTGTCTTGGATTACTGTAATGACAAGGGGCATGGAGCATTGTGAGGACAGGGGTCATTTAGCATTGTGATGACAAGTGTCATGGAGCATTCTGATGACCATCTTGTGGAGTATTGTGATGACAATGGCATGGAGCATTGTGATGGAAAGGGCATGGAGCATTGTGAAGAGAAGTCCACAGATAATGGTGAAGAGGAGCGTCATGGGGCGGTGTGATGACAAGTGTCATGGAACATTGTGATCACAAGGGTTTGAAGCATTGTGATGCCAGAGGTCATGGTGCATTTTGATTTCATTGTGATGAAAATAGCATGAAGCATTATGATGATGGGGATGGTGCACTGTGATGCCAGGGGTCATGGAGGATTGTGATGACGGGGGTCTAGGAGCATCGTGATGACAAGAGCATGGAGCATTGTGCTGAGAGGGCCAAGGAGCATTCTGACGACATGTGTCATGGAGCTTTGTGATGACAAGGGCATGGGGCATTGTAATTGCAGGCGTCTTGGAGTATTGATATAACAAATGTCACGGAGCCTTGTGATGACAAGGCCTTGGAAGTTTGTGATGACCGAGGTCATGGATCATTGTTATGACAGGGGTAACGGAGCATTGTGATAACAAGGGCATAGAGCATTGGTCTGAGAAGTTTCATGGATTATTGTGATGAGAGTGTGCATGCAGCATTGTGATGACAAGGGCATGGAACATTGTGATACATGGGTCATGGAGGAATGTAATGACAAGGGCATGGAGCATTGTGATGAGAAGGGCATGGAACATTGTGATGACAAGCGTCATGGAGCTTTGCGATGACAGGGGCATGGAGCAATGTGATGAGAGGGTTCATGGAGCAGTGTGATGACAGTGGCATGGAGCACTGTGGTGCCAAGGATCATGGAGATTTGTGATGACAAACGTCATGAAGCATATTGAGGTCAAGGGCATGGTACATTGTGATGAGAAGGGCAGGGAGCATTATGATGACAAAATCATGTAGCATTTTGATGACAAAGGCATGGAGCATCGTGATGACAAGTGTCATGGAGCACTGTGATGACAGGCGTCACGGTTCATTGTGATTACAGGTTTCATGGAGCATTGGGATGACAATGGTCATGGAGAATTTTGATGAGAAGCCTCCCGGATCATTGTTTTGTCAGGGGTCATGGAGGGTTGAGATGACAGTACTCATGCAGCATTGTGAGGACAGGGGTCATGGAGCATTGTGAAGATAAGGGGCATGGAGCTTTGTGATTACAGGGGTCTTGGAGCATTGTGAAGACAAGGGCATGGATCATTGTGATGAGAATGTCATGGAGTATTGTGAAGGCAGGTGTCAAGGAGCATTGTGATGACGTATGTCAGGGTCCATTGTGATGACAATGGCATGGAGCATTGTGATGACAAGGACATGGAGCATTGTGATGCCAAGGGCCATTGAGAATTTTGAAGACAATGTCGTGAAGCACTGTGATGACAAGCGCATGGAGCTTGCTATGAAAAGGGTCATTGAGCATTGCGATGACAAGTGCATGGAGAATTGTGATGACACGATCATGTAACATTATGATGAGAAGTGTCATGGAACATAGTGATGACAGGGACGAGGAGAATTGTGATGACAATGCACATGGAGCATTGGGATGACCAGGACATGGAGCATTGTGCTGGCAAGACCGTGGAGCACTGCGATGAGAAGACCATGGATAATTGTGATGAAGAGTGTCTTGGAGCACTGTAATGAAAAGGGGCATGTAGCATTGTGATGACAAGTGTAATGGAGCATTCTGATCAGCATCTTGTGGAGTATTGTGATGACAATGGCATGGAGCACTGTGATGAAAAGGGCATGGAGCATTGTGATGAAAACGGCATGGAGCCTTTTCATGACAGGTTTCAATGAGCATTCTGACGACAAGTGTCAGGGAGCATTGTGATGACAAGTTTATTGAGCATTGTGATGACAAAGGTCATGAAGCATTGTGGTGACAATGGCATGGAGCATTGTGATGAAAAGTGCTATGGAGCAATGTGATCACAAGTGTTGGTAGCATTGTGATGACAGAGGTCATGGAGCAACGTGATTTCTAGGACCATGGAGCATTGTGATGACAAGTGTATGGGGCAATGTGATCCCAAGTTTCATGGAGGATTGTGATGACAAGCGCATGGAGCATTGTGATGGCAAGTTCATGTAGGATTTTCCTGACAAAGGCATGGAGCATGGTGATTACAGTGGTCATTGAGCATTGGGATAACAAGGGTATGGAGCATTGGGCTTAAAATATTCATGGAGTATTATGATGACAGGTTTCATGGAGCATATTGATGAAAAGGGAAAGGAGCATTGTGATGACAAGATCCTGGAGCATTATGATGAGTAGACCAGGAGCCTGGTGATGACAAGTCTCATGGAGCATTCTGATGAAAAGGGGCATGGAGCATTGTGATTACAGGGCTCTTGGAGCATTGTGATGACAAAGGCATGGAGCATTGTGATGAGAAGTCCATGGAGCATTCTGATGACATGTGTCATGGAGTTTTGTGATGACAGGAGCATGGAGCATTGTGATTACAGGGTTCTTGGAGCCTTGTGATGAAAAGGGCATGGATCATTGTGATGAAAAAGGCATGGAGCCATGTCATGACTGGGTTCAAGGAGCATAGTGATGACAAGGGTTCAGGAGCGTTGTGATGACAACTGTATTGAGCATTGGATGACAAAGGTCAGGAGCATTGTGATGATAAAACCATGGATAATTGTGATGACGAGCGTCATAGGGCATTGTGATGACAAGTGTTATGGAACACTGTGATCACAAGGGTTTGGAGCATTGTGATGACAGAGGTCATGGAGCCTTTTGATTTCAAGAAGCGTGGAGCATTGTGATGACAAGGGCATGAAGCAATGGGATCCCAAGTTTTATGGAGGATTGGGATGACAATGGTAAGGGAAGATTGTGAAGACAAGCGCATGGAGCATTGTGATGACAAAGTCATGTAGCATTTTGCTGACAAAGGCATGGAGCATTGTGGGGAAAATATTCATGGAGTAATGTGATGACAGGTGTCATGGGGCATTGTGGTGATAAGGGAATGGAGCACTGTGATGACAAGGTTCTGGAGCATTGTTATGAGAAGACCATTGAGCCTTGTGATGACAAATCTCATGGAGCATTCTGATGATAATGGACATGGAACACTGTGATTACAAGGTTCTTGGAGTATTGTGATGACAAGGACATGGAACATTGTGATGAGAAGGCCATGGAGCTTTCTGATGACATGCATCATGGACTTTGTGATGACAAGGGCATGGAGCATTGTGATGAAAAAGACATGGAGCCTTGTCATGACAGGCTTCAAGGAGCATACTGATGTCAAGTGTCAGGGAGCATTGTGATGACAAGTGTATTGAGCATTGTGATGACAAAGGTCATGGAGCATTGTGATGAGAAGACCATGGATAATTGTGATGACGAGCGTCATTGGGCGTTGTGATGACAAGTGTTATGGAACATTGTGATCACAAGCGTTTGGAGCATTCTGATGAGAGAGGTCATGGAGCATTTTGATTTCATTGTGATGACAATAGCATGAAGCATTATGATGATGGGGATGGTGCACTGTGATGCCAGGGGTCATGTTGGATTGTGATGACGGGTGTCTAGGAGCATCGTGATGACAAGAGCATGGAGCATTGTGCTGAGAGGGCCAAGGAGCATTCTGACGACATGTGTCATGGAGCTTTGTGATGACAAGGGCATGGGGCATTGTAATTGCAGGCGTCTTGGAGCATTGAGATGACAAGTGTCACGGAGCCTTGTGATGACAAGGCCTTGGAAGTTTGTGATGACCGAGGTCATGGAGCATTGTTATGACAGGGGTAATGGAGCATTGTGATAACAAGGGCATAGAGCATTGGTCTGAGAAGTTTCATGGATTATTGTGATGAGAGTGTGCATGCAGCATTGTGATGACAAGGGCATGGAACATTGTGATACATGGGTCATGGAGGAATGTAATGACAAGGGCATGGAGCATTGTGATGAGAAGGGCATGGAACATTGTGATGACAAGCGTCATGGAGCTTTGTGATGACAGGGGCATGGAGCAATGTGATGAGAGGGTTCATGGAGCAGTGTGATGACAGTGGCATGGAGCACTGTGGTGCCAAGGATCATGGAGATTTGTGATGACAAAGGTCATGAAGCATATTGAGGTCAAGGGCATGGTACATTGTGATGAGAAGGGCAGGGAGCATTATGATGACAAAGTCATGTAGCATTTTGATGACAAAGGCATGGAGCATCGTGATGACAAGTGTCATGGAGCACTGTGTTGACAGGCGTCACGGTTCATTGTGATTACAGGTTTCAAGGAGCATTGGGATGACAATGGTCATGGAGAATTTTGATGAGAAGCATCCCGGATCATTGTTTTGTCAGGGGTCATGGAGGGTTGAGATGACAGTACTCATGCAGCATTGTGAGGACAGGGGTCATGGAGCATTGTGAAGATAAGGGGCATGGAGCTTTGTGATTACAGGGGTCTTGGAGCATTGTGAAGACAAGGGCATGGATCATTGTGATGAGAATGTCATGGAGTATTGTGAAGGCAGGTTTCAAGGAGCATTGTGATGACGTATGTCAGGGTCCATTGTGATGACAATGGCATGGAGCATTGTGATGACAAGGACATGGAGCATTGTGATGCCAAGGGCCATTGAGAATTTTGAAGACAATGTCGTGAAGCACTGTGATGACAAGCGCATGGAGCTTGCTATGAAAAGGGTCATTGAACATTGCGATGACAAGTGCATGGAGAATTGTGATGACACGATCATGTAACATTATGATGAGAAGTGTCATGGAACATAGTGATGACAGGGACGAGGAGAATTGTGATGACAATGCACATGGAGCATTGGGATGACCAGGACATGGAGCATTGTGCTGGCAAGACCGTGGAGCACTGCGATGAGAAGACCATGGATAATTGTGATGACGAGTGTCTTGGAGCACTGTAATGAAAAGGGGCATGTAGCATTGTGATGACAAGTGTAATGGAGCATTCTGATCAGCATCTTGTGGAGTATTGTGATGACAATGGCATGGAGCACTGTGATGAAAAGGGCATGGAGCATTGTGATGAAAACGGCATGGAGCCTTTTCATGACAGGTTTCAATGAGCATTCTGACGACAAGTGTCAGGGAGCATTGTGATGACAAGTTTATTGAGCATTGTGATGACAAAGGTCATGAAGCTTTGTGGTGACAATGGCATGGAGCATTGTGATGAAAAGTGCTATGGAGCATTGTGATCACAAGTGTTGGTAGCATTGTGATGACAGAGGTCATGGAACACAGTGATTTCAAGGACCATGGAGCATTGTGATGACAAGTGTATGGGGCAATGTGATCCCAAGTTTCATGGAGGATTGTGATGACAAGCGCATGGAGCATTGTGATGGCAAGTTCATGTAGGATTTTCCTGACAAAGGCATGGAGCATGGTGATTACAGTGGTCATTGAGCATTCGGATAACAAGGGTATGGAACATTGGGCTTAAAATATTCATGGAGTATTATGATGACAGGTTTCATGGAGCATATTGATGAAAAGGGAAAGGAGCATTGTGATGACAAGATCCTGGAGCATTATGATGAGTAGACCAGGAGCCTGGTGATGACAAGTCTCATGGAGCATTCTGATGAAAAGGGGCATGGAGCATTGTGATTACAGGGCTCTTGGAGCATTGTGATGACAAAAGCATGGAGCTTTGTGATGAGAAGTCCATGGAGCATTCTGATGACATGTGTCCTGGAGTTTTGTGATGACAGGGGCATGGAGCATTGTGATTACAGGGTTCTTGGAGCCTTGTGATGAAAAGGGCATTGATCATTGTGATGAAAAAGGCATGGAGCCATGTCATGACTGGGTTCAAGGAGCATAGTGATGACAAGGGTTCAGGAGCGTTGTGATGACAACTGTATTGAGCATTGGATGACAAAGGTCAGGAGCATTGTGATGATAAAACCATGGATAATTGTGATGACGAGCGTCATAGGGCATTGTGATGACAAGTGTTATGGAACACTGTGATCACAAGGGTTTGGAGCATTGTGATGACAGAGGTCATGGAGCCTTTTGATTTCAAGAAGTGTGGAGCATTGTGATGACAAGGGCATGAAGCAATGGGATCCCAAGTTTTATGGAGGATTGGGATGACAATGGTAAGGGAAGATTGTGAAGACAAGCGCATGGAGCATTGTGATGACAAAGTCATGTAGCATTTTGCTGACAAAGGCATGGAGCATTGTGGGGAAATATTCATGGAGTAATGTGATGACAGGTGTCATGGGGCATTGTGGTGATAAGGGAATGGATCACTGTGATGACAAGGTTCTGGAGCATTGTTATGAGAAGACCATTGAGCCTTGTGATGACAAATCTCATGGAGCATTCTGATGATAATGGACATGGAACACTGTGATTACAAGGTTCTTGGAGTATTGTGATGACAAGGGCATGGAGCATTGTGATGAGAAGGCCATGGAGCTTTCTGATGACATGCATCATGGACTTTGTGATGACAAGGGCATGGAGCATTGTGATGAAAAAGACATGGAGCCTTGTCATGACAGGCTTCAAGGAGCATACTGATGTCAAGTGTCAGGGAGCATTGTGATGACAAGTGTATTGAGCATTGTGATGACAAAGGTCATGGAGCATTGTGATGAGAAGACCATGGATAATTGTGATGACGAGCGTCATTGGGCGTTGTGATGACAAGTGTTATGGAACATTGTGATCACAAGCGTTTGGAGCATTCTGATGAGAGAGGTCATGGAGCATTTTGATTTCATTGTGATGACAATAGCAAGAAGCATTATGATGATGTTCATGGTGCATTGTGATGAAAGGGTCCATGGAGTATTGAGATGAAAAGGGGCATGGAGCATTGTGATTACAGGGGTCTTGGAGCATGGTGATGACATGGGCATGGAGCATTGTGATGAGAAGGCCATGGAGGATTCTGATGACATGCGTCATGGAGCTTTGTGATGACAAGGGCATGGAGAATTGTGATGACATGGGAATGGGGCATTGTGATAACAAGGGCCATTGAGAATTTTGATGACAAGGTCGTGAAGCACTGTGATGACAAGTGCATGTAGCATGCTATGACAAGGGTCATGGAGCATTGCAATGACAAGTGAATGGAGAATTGTGCTGACATATGCATGTAACATTATGATGTGAAGTGTCCTGGGCCATTGTGATGACAAGGACGTTGAGAATTGTTATGACAATGGACATGGAGCATTGGGATGATCAGGGCATGGAGCTTTGTGATGGCAAGACCGTGGAGCTTTGTGATGCGAAGACCTTGGATAATTGTGATGACGAGTGTCTTGGATTACTGTAATGACAAGGGGCATGGAGCATTGTGAGGACAGGGGTCAGTTAGCATTGTGATGACAAGTGTCATGGAGCATTCTGATGACCATCTTGTGGGGTATTGTGATGACAATGGCATGGAGCATTGTGATGGAAAGGGCATGGAGCATTGTGAAGAGAAGTCCACAGATAATGGTGAAGAGGAGCGTCATGGGGCGGTGTGATGACAAGTGTCATGGAACATTGTGATCACAAGTGTTTGAAGCATTGTGATGCCAGAGGTCATGGTGCATTTTGATTTCATTGTGATGAAAATAGCATGAAGCATTATGATGATGGGGATGGTGCACTGTGATGCCAGGGGTCATGGAGGATTGTGATGACGGGGGTCTAGGAGCATCGTGATGACAAGAGCATGGAGCATTGTGCTGAGAGGGCCAAGGAGCATTCTGACGACATGTGTCATGGAGCTTTGTGATGACAAGGGCATGGGGCATTGTAATTGCAGGCGTCTTGGAGCATTGAGATG
The DNA here is from genome assembly GCF_025265405.1 of Mesoplodon densirostris. NCBI lineage: Eukaryota > Metazoa > Chordata > Mammalia > Artiodactyla > Ziphiidae > Mesoplodon > Mesoplodon densirostris. The sequence goes on from NC_082682.1 coordinate 9,324,252, forward strand.
ACAAGTGTCACGGAGCCTTGTGATGACAAGGCCTTGGAAGTTTGTGATGACCGAGGTCATGGATCATTGTTATGACAGGGGTAACGGAGCATTGTGATAACAAGGGCATAGAGCATTGGTCTGAGAAGTTTCATGGATTATTGTGATGAGAGTGTGCATGCAGCATTGTGATGACAAGGGCATGGAACATTGTGATACATGGGTCATGGAGGAATGTAATGACAAGGGCATGGAGCATTGTGATGAGAAGTGCATGGAACATTGTGATGACAAGCGTCATGGAGCTTTGTGATGACAGGGGCATGGAGCAATGTGATGAGAGGGTTCATGGAGCAGTGTGATGACAGTGGCATGGAGCACCGTGGTGCCAAGGATCATGGAGATTTGTGATGACAAAGGTCATGAAGCATATTGAGGTCAAGGGCATGGTACATTGTGATGAGAAGGGCAGAGAGCATTATGATGACAAAGTCATGTAGCATTTTGATGACAAAGGCATGGAGCATCGTGATGACAAGTGTCATGGAGCACTGTGATGACAGGCGTCACGGTTCATTGTGATTACAGGTTTCATGGAGCATTGGGATGACAATGGTCATGGAGAATTTTGATGAGAAGCCTCCCGGATCATTGTTTTGTCAGGGGTCATGGAGGGTTGAGATGACAGTACTCATGCAGCTTTGTGAGGACAGGGGTCATGGAGCATTGTGAAGATAAGGGGCATGGAGCTTTGTGATTACAGGGGTCTTGGAGCATTGTGAAGACAAGGGCATGGATCATTGTGATGAGAATGTCATGGAGTATTGTGAAGGCAGGTGTCAAGGAGCATTGTGATGACGTATGTCAGGGTCCATTGTGATGACAATGGCATGGAGCATTGTGATGACAAGGACATGGAGCATTGTGATGCCAAGAGCCATTGAGAGTTTTGAAGACAATGTCGTGAAGCACTGTGATGACAAGCGCATGGAGCTTGCTATGAAAAGGGTCATTGAGCATTGCGATGACAAGTGCATGGAGAATTGTGATGACACGATCATGTAACATTATGATGAGAAGTGTCATGGAACATAGTGATGACAGGGACGAGGAGAATTGTGATGACAATGCACATGGAGCATTGGGATGACCAGGACATGGAGCATTGTGCTGGCAAGACTGTGGAGCATTGCGATGAGAAGACCATGGATAATTGTGATGACGAGTGTCTTGGAGCACTGTAATGACAAGGGGCATGTAGCAATCTGATGACAAGTGTAATGGAGCATTCTGATCACCATATTGTGGAGTATTGTGATGACAATGGCATGGAGCATTGTGATGAAAAGGGCATGGAGCATTGTGATGAAAATGGCATGGAGCCTTTTCATGACAGGTTTCAATGAGCATTCTGACGACAAGTGTCAGGGAGCATTGTGATGACAAGTTTATTGAGCATTGTGATGCCAAAGGTCATGAAGCATTGTGGTGACAATGGCATGGAGCATTGTGATGAAAAGTGCTATGGAGCAATGTGATCACAAGTGTTGGTAGCATTGTGATGACAGAGGTCATGGAGCACAGTGATTTCAAGGACCATGGAGCATTGTGATGACAAGTGTATGGGGCAATGTGATCCCAAGTTTCATGGAGGATTGTGATGACAAGCGCATGGAGCATTGTGTTGGCAAGTTCATGTAGGATTTTCCTGACAAAGGCATGGAGAATGGTGATTACAGTGGTCATTGAGCATTGGGATAACAAGGGTATGGAGCATTGGGCTTAAAATATTCATGGAGTATTATGATGACAGGTTTCATGGAGCATATTGATGAAAAGGGAAAGGAGCATTGTGATGACAAGATCCTGGAGCATTATGATGAGTAGACCAGGAGCCTGGTGATGACAAGTCTCTTGGAGCATTCTGATGAAAAGGGGCATGGAGCATTGTGATTACAGGGCTCTTGGAGCATTGTGATGACAAAAGCATGGAGCATTGTGATGAGAAGTCCATGGAGCATTCTGATGACATGTGTCATGGAGTTTTGTGATGACAGGGGCATGGAGCATTGTGATTACAGGGTTCTTGGAGCCTTGTGATGAAAAGGGCATGGATCATTGTGATGAAAAAGGCATGGAGCCATGTCATGACTGGGTTCAAGGAGCATAGTGATGACAAGGGTTCAGGAGCGTTGTGATGACAACTGTATTGAGCATTGGATGACAAAGGTCAGGAGCATTGTGATGATAAAACCATGGATAATTGTGATGACGAGGGTCATAGGGCATTGTGATGACAAGTGTTATGGAACACTGTGATCACAAGGGTTTGGAGCATTGTGATGAGAGAGGTCATGGAGCCTTTTGATTTCAAGAAGCGTGGAGCATTGTGATGACAAGGGCATGAAGCAATGGGATCCCAAGTTTTATGGAGGATTGGGATGACAATGGTAAGGGAAGATTGTGAAGACAAGCGCAAGGAGCATTGTGATGACAAAGTCATGTAGCATTTTGCTGACAGGCATGGAGCATTGTGTGGAAAATATTCATGGAGTAATGTGATGACAGGTGTCATGGGGCATTGTGGTGATAAGGGAATGGAGCACTGTGATGACAAGGTTCTGGAGCATTGTTATGAGAAGACCATTGAGCCTTGTGATGACAAATCTCATGGAGCATTCTGATGATAATGGACATGGAACACTGTGATTACAAGGTTCTTGGAGTATTGTGATGACAAGGACATGGAGCATTGTGATGAGAAGGCCATGGAGCTTTCTGATGACATGCATCATGGACTTTGTGATGACAAGGGCATGGAGCATTGTGATGAAAAAGACATGGAGCCTTGTCATGACAGGCTTCAAGGAGCATACTGATGTCAAGTGTCAGGGAGCATTGTGATGACAAGTGTATTGAGCATTGTGATGACAAAGGTCATGGAGCATTGTGATGAGAAGACCATGGATAATTGTGATGACGAGCGTCATTGGGCGTTGTGATGACAAGTGTTATGGAACATTGTGATCACAAGCGTTTGGAGCATTCTGATGAGAGAGGTCATGGAGCATTTTGATTTCATTGTGATGACAATAGCAAGAAGCATTATGATGATGTTCATGGTGCATTGTGATGAAAGGGTCCATGGAGTATTGAGATGAAAAGGGGCATGGAGCATTGTGATTACAGGGGTCTTGGAGCATGGTGATGACATGGGCATGGAGCATTGTGATGAGAAGGCCATGGAGGATTCTGATGACATGCGTCATGGAGCTTTGTGATGACAAGGGCATGGAGAATTGTGATGACATGGGAATGGGGCATTGTGATAACAAGGGCCATTGAGAATTTTGATGACAAGGTCGTGAAGCACTGTGATGACAAGTGCATGGAGCATGCTATGACAAGGGTCATGGAGCATTGCAATGACAAGTGAATGGAGAATTGTGCTGACATATGCATGTAACATTATGATGTGAAGTGTCCTGGACCATTGTGATGACAAGGACGTTGAGAATTGTTATGACAATGGACATGGAGCATTGGGATGATCAGGGCATGGAGCTTTGTGATGGCAAGACCGTGGAGCTTTGTGATGTGAAGACCTTGGATAATTGTGATGACGAGTGTCTTGGATTACTGTAATGACAAGGGGCATGGAGCATTGTGAGGACAGGGGTCATTTAGCATTGTGATGACAAGTGTCATGGAGCATTCTGATGACCATCTTGTGGAGTATTGTGATGACAATGGCATGGAGCATTGTGATGGAAAGGGCATGGAGCATTGTGAAGAGAAGTCCACAGATAATGGTGAAGAGGAGCGTAATGGGGCGGTGTGATGACAAGTGTCATGGAACATTGTGATCACAAGTGTTTGAAGCATTGTGATGCCAGAGGTCATGGTGCATTTTGATTTCATTGTGATGAAAATAGCATGAAGCATTATGATGATGGGGATGGTGCACTGTGATGCCAGGGGTCATGGAGGATTGTGATGACGGGGGTCTAGGAGCATCGTGATGACAAGAGCATGGAGCATTGTGCTGAGAGGGCCAAGGAGCATTCTGACGACATGTGTCATGGAGCTTTGTGATGACAAGGGCATGGGGCATTGTAATTGCAGGCGTCTTGGAGTATTGAGATGACAAGTGTCACGGAGCCTTGTGATGACAAGGCCTTGGAAGTTTGTGATGACCGAGGTCATGGATCATTGTTATGACAGGGGTAACGGAGAATTGTGATAACAAGGGCATAGAGCATTGGTCTGAGAAGTTTCATGGATTATTGTGATGAGAGTGTGCATGCAGCATTGTGATGACAAGGGCATGGAACATTGTGATACATGGGTCATGGAGGAATGTAATGACAAGGGCATGGAGCATTGTGATGAGAAGGGCATGGAACATTGTGATGACAAGCGTCATGGAGCTTTGTGATGACAGGGTCATGGAGCAATGTGATGAGAGGGTTCATGGAGCAGTGTGATGACAGTGGCATGGAGCACTGTGGTGCCAAGGATCATGGAGATTTGTGATGACAAAGGTCATGAAGCATATTGAGGTCAAGGGCATGGTACATTGTGATGAGAAGGGCAGGGAGCATTATGATGACAAAGTCATGTAGCATTTTGATGACAAAGGCATGGAGCATCGTGATGACAAGTGTCATGGAGCACTGTGATGACAGGCGTCACGGTTCATTGTGATTACAGGTTTCATGGAGCATTGGGATGACAATGGTCATGGAGAATTTTGATGAGAAGCCTCCCGGATCATTGTTTTGTCAGGGGTCATGGAGGGTTGAGATGACAGTACTCATGCAGCATTGTGAGGACAGGGGTCATGGAGCATTGTGAAGATAAGGGGCATGGAGCTTTGTGATTACAGGGGTCTTGGAGCATTGTGAAGACAAGGGCATGGATCATTGTGATGAGAATGTCATGGAGTATTGTGAAGGCAGGTGTCAAGGAGCATTGTGATGACGTATGTCAGGGTCCATTGTGATGACCATGGCTTGGAGCATTGTGATGACAAGGACATGGAGCATTGTGATGCCAAGGGCCATTGAGAATTTTGAAGACAATGTCGTGAAGCACTGTGATGACAAGCGCATGGAGCTTGCTATGAAAAGGGTCATTGAGCATTGCGATGACAAGTGCATGGAGAATTGTGATGACACGATCATGTAACATTATGATGAGAAGTGTCATGGAACATAGTGATGACAGGGACGAGGAGAATTGTGATGACAATGCACATGGAGCATTGGGATGACCAGGACATGGAGCATTGTGCTGGCAAGACCGTGGAGCACTGCGATGAGAAGCCCATGGATAATTGTGATGACGAGTGTCTTGGAGCACTGTAATGAAAAGGGGCATGTAGCATTGTGATGACAAGTGTAATGGAGCATTCTGATCACCATCTTGTGGAGTATTGTGATGACAATGGCATGGAGCACTGTGATGAAAAGGGCATGGAGCATTGTGATGAAAACGGCATGGAGCCTTTTCATGACAGGTTTCAATGAGCATTCTGACGACAAGTGTCAGGGAGCATTGTGATGACATGTTTATTGAGCATTGTGATGACAAAGGTCATGAAGCATTGTGGTGACAATGGCATGGAGCATTGTGATGAAAAGTGCTATGGAGCAATGTGATCACAAGTGTTGGTAGCATTGTGATGACAGAGGTCATGGAGCACAGTGATTTCTAGGACCATGGAGTATTGTGATGACAAGTGTATGGGGCAATGTGATACCAAGTTTCATGGAGGATTGTGATGACAAGCGCATGGAGCATGGTGATGGCAAATTCATGTAGGATTTTCCTGACAAAGGCATGGAGCATGGTGATTACAGTGGTCATTGAGCATTGGGATAACAAGGGTATGGAGCATTGGGCTTAAAATATTCATGGAGTATTATGATGACAGGTTTCATGGAGCATATTGATGAAAAGGGAAAGGAGCATTGTGATGACAAGATCCTGGAGCATTATGATGAGTAGACCAGGAGCCTGGTGATGACAAGTCTCATGGAGCATTCTGATGAAAAGGGGCATGGAGCATTGTGATTACAGGGCTCTTGGAGCATTGTGATGACAAAAGCATGGAGCATTGTGATGAGAAGTCCATGGAGCATTCTGATGACATGTGTCATGGAGTTTTGTGATGACAGGGGCATGGAGCATTGTGATTACAGGGTTCTTGGAGCCTTGTGATGAAAAGGGCATGGATCATTGTGATGAAAAAGGCATGGAGCCATGTCATGACTGGGTTCAAGGAGCATAGTGATGACAAGGGTTCAGGAGCGTTGTGATGACAACTGTATTGAGCATTGGATGACAAAGGTCAGGAGCATTGTGATGATAAAACCATGGATAATTGTGATGACGAGCGTCATTGGGCATTGTGATGACAAGTGTTATGGAACACTGTGATCACAAGGGTTTGGAGCATTGTGATGAGAGAGGTCATGGAGCCTTTTGATTTCAAGAAGCGTGGAGCATTGTGATGACAAGGGCATGAAGCAATGGGATCCCAAGTTTTATGGAGGATTGGGATGACAATGGTAAGGGAAGATTGTGAAGACAAGCGCAAGGAGCATTGTGATGACAAAGTCATGTAGCATTTTGCTGACAGGCATGGAGCATTGTGTGGAAAATATTCATGGAGTAATGTGATGACAGGTGTCATGGGGCATTGTGGTGATAAGGGAATGGAGCACTGTGATGACAAGGTTCTGGAGCATTGTTATGAGAAGACCATTGAGCCTTGTGATGACAAATCTCATGGAGCATTCTGATGATAATGGACATGGAACACTGTGATTACAAGGTTATTGGAGTATTGTGATGACAAGGACATGGAGCATTGTGATGAGAAGGCCATGGAGCTTTCTGATGACATGCATCATGGACTTTGTGATGACAAGGGCATGGAGCATTGTGATGAAAAAGACATGGAGCCTTGTCATGACAGGCTTCAAGGAGCATACTGATGTCAAGTGTCAGGGAGCATTGTGATGACAAGTGTATTGAGCATTGTGATGACAAAGGTCATGGAGCATTGTGATGAGAAGACCATGGATAATTGTGATGACGAGCGTCATTGGGCGTTGTGATGACAAGTGTTATGGAACATTGTGATCACAAGCGTTTGGAGCATTCTGATGAGAGAGGTCATGGAGCATTTTGATTTCATTGTGATGACAATAGCAAGAAGCATTATGATGATGTTCATGGTGCATTGTGATGAAAGGGTCCATGGAGTATTGAGATGAAAAGGGGCATGGAGCATTGTGATTACAGGGGTCTTGGAGCATGGTGATGACATGGGCATGGAGCATTGTGATGAGAAGGCCATGGAGGATTCTGATGACATGCGTCATGGAGCTTTGTGATGACAAGGGCATGGAGAATTGTGATGACATGGGAATGGGGCATTGTGATAACAAGGGCCATTGAGAATTTTGATGACAAGGTCGTGAAGCACTGTGATGACAAGTGCATGGAGCATGCTATGACAAGGGTCATGGAGCATTGCAATGACAAGTGAATGGAGAATTGTGCTGACATATGCATGTAACATTATGATGTGAAGTGTCCTGGACCATTGTGATGACAAGGACGTTGAGAATTGTTATGACAATGGACATGGAGCATTGGGATGATCAGGGCATGGAGCTTTGTGATGGCAAGACCGTGGAGCTTTGTGATGCGAAGACCTTGGATAATTGTGATGACGAGTGTCTTGGATTACTGTAATGACAAGGGGCATGGAGCATTGTGAGGACAGGGGTCATTTAGCATTGTGATGACAAGTGTCATGGAGCATTCTGATGACCATCTTGTGGAGTATTGTGATGACAATGGCATGGAGCATTGTGATGGAAAGGGCATGGAGCATTGTGAAGAGAAGTCCACAGATAATGGTGAAGAGGAGCGTCATGGGGCGGTGTGATGACAAGTGTCATGGAACATTGTGATCACAAGGGTTTGAAGCATTGTGATGCCAGAGGTCATGGTGCATTTTGATTTCATTGTGATGAAAATAGCATGAAGCATTATGATGATGGGGATGGTGCACTGTGATGCCAGGGGTCATGGAGGATTGTGATGACGGGGGTCTAGGAGCATCGTGATGACAAGAGCATGGAGCATTGTGCTGAGAGGGCCAAGGAGCATTCTGACGACATGTGTCATGGAGCTTTGTGATGACAAGGGCATGGGGCATTGTAATTGCAGGCGTCTTGGAGTATTGAGATGACAAGTGTCACGGAGCCTTGTGATGACAAGGCCTTGGAAGTTTGTGATGACCGAGGTCATGGATCATTGTTATGACAGGGGTAACGGAGAATTGTGATAACAAGGGCATAGAGCATTGGTCTGAGAAGTTTCATGGATTATTGTGATGAGAGTGTGCATGCAGCATTGTGATGACAAGGGCATGGAACATTGTGATACATGGGTCATGGAGGAATGTAATGACAAGGGCATGGAGCATTGTGATGAGAAGGGCATGGAACATTGTGATGACAAGCGTCATGGAGCTTTGTGATGACAGGGTCATGGAGCAATGTGATGAGAGGGTTCATGGAGCAGTGTGATGACAGTGGCATGGAGCACTGTGGTGCCAAGGATCATGGAGATTTGTGATGACAAAGGTCATGAAGCATATTGAGGTCAAGGGCATGGTACATTGTGATGAGAAGGGCAGGGAGCATTATGATGACAAAGTCATGTAGCATTTTGATGACAAAGGCATGGAGCATCGTGATGACAAGTGTCATGGAGCACTGTGATGACAGGCGTCACGGTTCATTGTGATTACAGGTTTCATGGAGCATTGGGATGACAATGGTCATGGAGAATTTTGATGAGAAGCCTCCCGGATCATTGTTTTGTCAGGGGTCATGGAGGGTTGAGATGACAGTACTCATGCAGCATTGTGAGGACAGGGGTCATGGAGCATTGTGAAGATAAGGGGCATGGAGCTTTGTGATTACAGGGGTCTTGGAGCATTGTGAAGACAAGGGCATGGATCATTGTGATGAGAATGTCATGGAGTATTGTGAAGGCAGGTGTCAAGGAGCATTGTGATGACGTATGTCAGGGTCCATTGTGATGACAATGGCATGGAGCATTGTGATGAGAAGGACATGGAGCATTGTGATGCCAAGGGCCATTGAGAATTTTGAAGACAATGTCGTGAAGCACTGTGATGACAAGCGCATGGAGCTTGCTATGAAAAGGGTCATTGAGCATTGCGATGACAAGTGCATGGAGAATTGTGATGACACGATCATGTAACATTATGATGAGAAGTGTCATGGAACATAGTGATGACAGGGACGAGGAGAATTGTGATGACAATGCACATGGAGCATTGGGATGACCAGGACATGGAGCATTGTGCTGGCAAGACCGTGGAGCACTGCGATGAGAAGACCATGGATAATTGTGATGACGAGTGTCTTGGAGCACTGTAATGAAAAGGGGCATGTAGCATTGTGATGACAAGTGTAATGGAGCATTCTGATCACCATCTTGTGGAGTATTGTGATGACAATGGCATGGAGCACTGTGATGAAAAGGGCATGGAGCATTGTGATGAAAACGGCATGGAGCCTTTTCATGACAGGTTTCAATGAGCATTCTGACGACAAGTGTCAGGGAGCATTGTGATGACATGTTTATTGAGCATTGTGATGACAAAGGTCATGAAGCATTGTGGTGACAATGGCATGGAGCATTGTGATGAAAAGTGCTATGGAGCAATGTGATCACAAGTGTTGGTAGCATTGTGATGACAGAGGTCATGGAGCACAGTGATTTCTAGGACCATGGAGTATTGTGATGACAAGTGTATGGGGCAATGTGATACCAAGTTTCATGGAGGATTGTGATGACAAGCGCATGGAGCATGGTGATGGCAAATTCATGTAGGATTTTCCTGACAAAGGCATGGAGCATGGTGATTACAGTGGTCATTGAGCATTGGGATAACAAGGGTATGGAGCATTGGGCTTAAAATATTCATGGAGTATTATGATGACAGGTTTCATGGAGCATATTGATGAAAAGGGAAAGGAGCATTGTGATGACAAGATCCTGGAGCATTATGATGAGTAGACCAGGAGCCTGGTGATGACAAGTCTCATGGAGCATTCTGATGAAAAGGGGCATGGAGCATTGTGATTACAGGGCTCTTGGAGCATTGTGATGACAAAGGCATGGAGCATTGTGATGAGAAGTCCATGGAGCATTCTGATGACATGTGTCATGGAGTTTTGTGATGACAGGGGCATGGAGCATTGTGATGACAGGGTTCTTGGAGCCTTGTGATGAAAAGGGCATGGATCATTGTGATGAAAAAGGCATGGAGCCATGTCATGACTGGGTTCAAGGAGCATAGTGATGACAAGGGTTCAGGAGCGTTGTGATGACAACTGTATTGAGCATTGGATGACAAAGGTCAGGAGCATTGTGATGATAAAACCATGGATAATTGTGATGACGAGCGTCATAGGGCATTGTGATGACAAGTGTTATGGAACACTGTGATCACAAGGGTTTGGAGCATTGTGATGACAGAGGTCATGGAGCCTTTTGATTTCAAGAAGCGTGGAGCATTGTGATGACAAGGGCATGAAGCAATGGGATCCCAAGTTTTATGGAGGATTGGGATGACAATGGTAAGGGAAGATTGTGAAGACAAGCGCATGGAGCATTGTGATGACAAAGTCATGTAGCATTTTGCTGACAAAGGCATGGAGCATTGTGGGCAAAATATTCATGGAGTAATGTGATGACAGGTGTCATGGGGCATTGTGGTGATAAGGGAATGGAGCACTGTGATGACAAGGTTCTGGAGCATTGTTAGGAGAAGACCATTGAGCCTTGTGATGACAAATCTCATGGAGCATTCTGATGATAATGGACATGGAACACTGTGATTACAAGGTTCTTGGAGTATTGTGATGACAAGGGCATGGAGCATTGTGATGAGAAGGCCATGGAGCTTTCTGATGACATGCATCATGGACTTTGTGATGACAAGGGCATGGAGCATTGTGATGAAAAAGACATGGAGCCTTGTCATGACAGGCTTCAAGGAGCATACTGATGTCAAGTGTCAGGGAGCATTGTGATGACAAGTGTATTGAGCATTGTGATGACAAAGGTCATGGAGCATTGTGATGAGAAGACCATGGATAATTGTGATGACGAGCGTCATTGGGCGTTGTGATGACAAGTGTTATGGAACATTGTGATCACAAGCGTTTGGAGCATTCTGATGAGAGAGGTCATGGAGCATTTTGATTTCATTGTGATGACAATAGCAAGAAGCATTATGATGATGTTCATGGTGCATTGTGATGAAAGGGTCCATGGAGTATTGAGATGAAAAGGGGCATGGAGCATTGTGATTACAGGGGTCTTGGAGCATGGTGATGACATGGGCATGGAGCATTGTGATGAGAAGGCCATGGAGGATTCTGATGACATGCGTCATGGAGCTTTGTGATGACAAGGGCATGGAGAATTGTGATGACATGGGAATGGGGCATTGTGATAACAAGGGCCATTGAGAATTTTGATGACAAGGTCGTGAAGCACTGTGATGACAAGTGCATGGAGCATGCTATGACAAGGGTCATGGAGCATTGCAATGACAAGTGAATGGAGAATTGTGCTGACATATGCATGTAACATTATGATGTGAAGTGTCCTGGGCCATTGTGATGACAAGGACGTTGAGAATTGTTATGACAATGGACATGGAGCATTGGGATGATCAGGGCATGGAGCTTTGTGATGGCAACACCGTGGAGCTTTGTGATGCGAAGACCTTGGATAATTGTGATGACGAGTGTCTTGGATTACTGTAATGACAAGGGGCATGGAGCATTGTGAGGACAGGGGTCAGTTAGCATTGTGATGACAAGTGTCATGGAGCATTCTGATGACCATCTTGTGGAGTATTGTGATGACAATGGCATGGAGCATTGTGATGGAAAGGGCATGGAGCATTGTGAAGAGAAGTCCACAGATAATGGTGAAGAGGAGCGTCATGGGGCGGTGTGATGACAAGTGTCATGGAACATTGTGATCACAAGGGTTTGAAGCATTGTGATGCCAGAGGTCATGGTGCATTTTGATTTCATTGTGATGAAAATAGCATGAAGCATTATGATGATGGGGATGGTGCACTGTGATGCCAGGGGTCATGGAGGATTGTGATGACGGGGGTCTAGGAGCATCGTGATGACAAGGCATGGAGCATTGTGCTGAGAGGGCCAAGGAGCATTCTGACGACATGTGTCATGGAGCTTTGTGATGACAAGGGCATGGGGCATTGTAATTGCAGGCGTCTTGGAGCATTGAGATGACAAGTGTCACGGAGCCTTGTGATGACAAGGCCTTGGAAGTTTGTGATGACCGAGGTCATGGATCATTGTTATGACAGGGGTAACGGAGCATTGTGATAACAAGGGCATAGAGCATTGGTCTGAGAAGTTTCATGGATTATTGTGATGAGAGTGTGCATGCAGCATTGTGATGACAAGGGCATGGAACATTGTGATACATGGGTCATGGAGGAATGTAATGACAAGGGCATGGAGCATTGTGATGAGAAGGGCATGGAACATTGTGATGACAAGCGTCATGGAGCTTTGCGATGACAGGGGCATGGAGCAATGTGATAAGAGGGTTCATGGAGCAGTGTGATGACAGTGGCATGGAGCACTGTGGTGCCAAGGATCATGGAGATTTGTGATGACAAACGTCATGAAGCATATTGAGGTCAAGGGCATGGTACATTGTGATGAGAAGGGCAGGGAGCATTATGATGACAAAATCATGTAGCATTTTGATGACAAAGGCATGGAGCATCGTGATGACAAGTGTCATGGAGCACTGTGATGACAGGCGTCACGGTTCATTGTGATTACAGGTTTCATGGAGCATTGGGATGACAATGGTCATGGAGAATTTTGATGAGAAGCCTCCCGGATCATTGTTTTGTCAGGGGTCATGGAGGGTTGAGATGACAGTACTCATGCAGCATTGTGAGGACAGGGGTCATGGAGCATTGTGAAGATAAGGGGCATGGAGCTTTGTGATTACAGGGGTCTTGGAGCATTGTGAAGACAAGGGCATGGATCATTGTGATGAGAATGTCATGGAGTATTGTGAAGGCAGGTGTCAAGGAGCATTGTGATGACGTATGTCAGGGTCCATTGTGATGACAATGGCATGGAGCATTGTGATGACAAGGACATGGAGCATTGTGATGCCAAGGGCCATTGAGAATTTTGAAGACAATGTCGTGAAGCACTGTGATGACAAGCGCATGGAGCTTGCTATGAAAAGGGTCATTGAGCATTGCGATGACAAGTGCATGGAGAATTGTGATGACACGATCATGTAACATTATGATGAGAAGTGTCATGGAACATAGTGATGACAGGGACGAGGAGAATTGTGATGACAATGCACATGGAGCATTGGGATGACCAGGACATGGAGCATTGTGCTGGCAAGACTGTGGAGCATTGCGATGAGAAGACCATGGATAATTGTGATGACGAGTGTCTTGGAGCACTGTAATGACAAGGGGCATGTAGCATTGTGATGACAAGTGTAATGGAGCATTCTGATCCCCATCTTGTGGAGTATTGTGATGACAATGGCATGGAGCATTGTGATGAAAAGGGCATGGAGCATTGTGGTGAAAACGGCATGGAGCCTTTTCATGACAGGTTTCAATGAGCATTCTGACGACAAGTGTCAGGGAGCATTGTGATGACAAGTTTATTGAGCATTGTGATGACAAAGGTCATGAAGCTTTGTGGTGACAATGGCATGGAGCATTGTGATGCAAAGTGCTATGGAGCATTGTGATCACAAGTGTTGGTAGCATTGTGATGACAGAGGTCATGGAGCACAGTGATTTCAAGGACCATGGAGCATTGTGATGACAAGTGTATGGGGCAATGTGATCCCAAGTTTCATGGAGGATTGTGATGACAAGCGCATGGAGCATTGTGATGGCAAGTTCATGTAGGATTTCCTGACCAAGGCATGGAGCATGGTGATTACAGTGGTCATTGAGCATTGGGATAACAAGGGTATGGAGCATTGGGCTTAAAATATTCATGGAGTATTGTGATGACGGTTTTCATGGAGCATATTGATGAAAAGGGAAAGGAGCATTGTGATGACAAGATCCTGGAGCATTATGATGAGTAGACCAGGAGCCTGGTGATGACAAGTCTCATGGAGCATTCTGATGAAAAGGGGCATGGAGCATTGTGATTACAGGGCTCTTGGAGCATTGTGATGACAAAGGCATGGAGCATTGTGATGAGAAGTCCATGGAGCATTCTGATGACATGTGTCATGGAGTTTTGTGATGACAGGGGCATGGAGCATTGTGATTACAGGGTTCTTGGAGCCTTGTGATGAAAAGGGCATGGATCATTGTGATGAAAAAGGCATGGAGCCATGTCATGACTGGGTTCAAGGAGCATAGTGATGACAAGGGTTCAGGAGCGTTGTGATGACAACTGTATTGAGCATTGGATGACAAAGGTCAGGAGCATTGTGATGATAAAACCATGGATAATTGTGATGACGAGCGTCATAGGGCATTGTGATGACAAGTGTTATGGAACACTGTGATCACAAGGGTTTGGAGCATTGTGATGACAGAGGTCATGGAGCCTTTTGATTTCAAGAAGCGTGGAGCATTGTGATGACAAGGGCATGAAGCAATGGGATCCCAAGTTTTATGGAGGATTGGGATGACAATGGTAAGGGAAGATTGTGAAGACAAGCGCATGGAGCATTGTGATGACAAAGTCATGTAGCATTTTGCTGACAAAGGCATGGAGCATTGTGGGGAAAATATTCATGGAGTAATGTGATGACAGGTGTCATGGGGCATTGTGGTGATAAGGGAATGGAGCACTGTGATGACAAGGTTCTGGAGCATTGTTATGAGAAGACCATTGAGCCTTGTGATGACAAATCTCATGGAGCATTCTGATGATAATGGACATGGAACACTGTGATTACAAGGTTCTTGGAGTATTGTGATGACAAGGGCATGGAACATTGTGATGAGAAGGCCATGGAGCTTTCTGATGACATGCATCATGGACTTTGTGATGACAAGGGCATGGAGCATTGTGATGAAAAAGACATGGAGCCTTGTCATGACAGGCTTCAAGGAGCATACTGATGTCAAGTGTCAGGGAGCATTGTGATGACAAGTGTATTGAGCATTGTGATGACAAAGGTCATGGAGCATTGTGATGAGAAGACCATGGATAATTGTGATGACGAGCGTCATTGGGCGTTGTGATGACAAGTGTTATGGAACATTGTGATCACAAGCGTTTGGAGCATTCTGATGAGAGAGGTCATGGAGCATTTTGATTTCATTGTGATGACAATAGCATGAAGCATTATGATGATGGGGATGGTGCACTGTGATGCCAGGGGTCATGGAGGATTGTGATGACGGGGGTCTACGAGCATCTTGATGACAAGAGCATGGAGCATTGTGCTGAGAGGGCCAAGGAGCATTCTGACGACATGTGTCATGGAGCTTTGTGATGACAAGGGCATGGGGCATTGTAATTGCAGGCGTCTTGGAGCATTGAGATGACAAGTGTCACGGAGCCTTGTGATGACAAGGCCTTGGAAGTTTGTGATGACCGAGGTCATGGAGCATTGTTATGACAGGGGTAATGGAGCATTGTGATAACAAGGGCATAGAGCATTGGTCTGAGAAGTTTCATGGATTATTGTGATGAGAGTGTGCATGCAGCATTGTGATGACAAGGGCATGGAACATTGTGATACATGGGTCATGGAGGAATGTAATGACAAGGGCATGGAGCATTGTGATGAGAAGGGCATGGAACATTGTGGTGACAAGCGTCATGGAGCTTTGTGATGACAGGGGCATGGAGCAATGTGATGAGAGGGTTCATGGAGCAGTGTGATGACAGTGGCATGGAGCACTGTGGTGCCAAGGATCATGGAGATTTGTGATGACAAAGGTCATGAAGCATATTGAGGTCAAGGGCATGGTACATTGTGATGAGAAGGGCAGGGAGCATTATGATGACAAAGTCATGTAGCATTTTGATGACAAAGGCATGGAGCATCGTGATGACAAGTGTCATGGAGCACTGTGATGACAGGCGTCACGGTTCATTGTGATTACAGGTTTCATGGAGCATTGGGATGACAATGGTCATGGAGAATTTTGATGAGAAGCCTCCCGGATCATTGTTTTGTCAGGGGTCATGGAGGGTTGAGATGACAGTACTCATGCAGCATTGTGAGGACAGGGGTCATGGAGCATTGTGAAGACAAGGGCATGGATCATTGTGATGAGAATGTCATGGAGTATTGTGAAGGCAGGTGTCAAGGAGCATTGTGATGACTTATGTCAGGGTCCATTGTGATGACAATGGCATGGAGCATTGTGATGACAAGGACATGGAGCATTGTGATGCCAAGGGCCATTGAGAATTTTGAAGACAATGTCGAGAAGCACTGTGATGACAAGCGCATGGAGCTTGCTATGAAAAGGGTCATTGAGCATTGCGATGACAAGTGCATGGAGAATTGTGATGACACGATCATGTAACATTATGATGAGAAGTGTCATGGAACATAGTGATGACAGGGACGAGGAGAATTGTGATGACAATGCACATGGAGCATTGGGATGACCAGGACATGGAGCATTGTGCTGGCAAGACTGTGGAGCATTGCGATGAGAAGACCATGGATAATTGTGATGACGAGTGTCTGGGAGCACTGTAATGACAAGGGGCATGTAGCATTGTGATGACAAGTGTAATGGAGCATTCTGATCACCATCTTGTGGAGTATTGTGATGACAATGGCATGGTGCATTGTGATGAAAAGGGCATGGAGCATTGTGATGAAAAGGGCATGGAGCCTTTTCATGACAGGTTTCAATGAGCATTCTGACGACAAGTGTCAGGGAGCATTGTGATGACAAGTTTATTGAGCATTGTGATGACAAAGGTCATGAAGCATTGTGGTGACAATGGCATGGAGCATTGTGTTGCAAAGTGCTATGGAGCATTGTGATCACAAGTGTTGGTAGCATTGTGATGACAGAGGTCATGGAGCACAGTGATTTCAAGGACCATGGAGCATTGTGATGACAAGTGTATGGGGCAATGTGATCCCAAGTTTCATGGAGGATTGTGATGACAAGCGCATGGAGCATTGTGATGGCAAGTTCATGTAGGATTTTCCTGACAAAGGCATGGAGCATGGTGATTACAGTGGTCATTGAGCATTGGGATAACAAGGGTATGGAGCATTGGGCTTAAAATATTCATGGAGTATTATGATGACAGGTTTCATGGAGCATATTGATGAAAAGGGAAAGGAGCATTGTGATGACAAGATCCTGGAGCATTATGATGAGTAGAGCAAGAGCCTGGTGATGACAAGTCTCATGGAGCATTCTGATGAAAAGGGGCATGGAGCATTGTGA
This sequence comes from Mesoplodon densirostris, assembly GCF_025265405.1. Lineage (NCBI taxonomy): Eukaryota > Metazoa > Chordata > Mammalia > Artiodactyla > Ziphiidae > Mesoplodon > Mesoplodon densirostris. The sequence goes on from NC_082682.1 coordinate 9,341,797, forward strand.
TTACAGGGCTCTTGGAGCATTGTGATGACAAAGGCATGGAGCATTGTGATGAGAAGTCCATGGAGCATTCTGATGACATGTGTCATGGAGTTTTGTGATGACAGGGGCATGGAGCATTGTGATTACAGGGTTCTTGGAGCCTTGTGATGAAAAGGGCATGGATCATTGTGATGAAAAAGGCATGGAGCCATGTCATGACTGGGTTCAAGGAGCATAGTGATGACAAGGGTTCAGGAGCATTGTGATGACAACTGTATTGAGCATTGGATGACAAAGGTCAGGAGCATTGTGATGATAAAACCATGGATAATTGTGATGACGAGCGTCATTGGGCATTGTGATGACAAGTGTTATGGAACACTGTGATCACAAGGGTTTGTAACATTGTGATGACATAGGTCATGGAGCCTTTTGATTTCAATTAGCGTGGAGCATTGTGATGACAAGGGCATGAAGCAATGGGATCCCAAATTTTATGGAGGATTGGGATGACAATGGTAAGGGAAGATTGTGAAGACAAGCGCATGGAGCATTGTGATGACAAAGTCATGTAGCATTTTGCTGACAAAGGCATGGAGCATTGTGGGGAAAATATTCATGGAGTAATGTGATGACAGGTGTCATGGGGCATTGTGGTGATAAGGGAATGGAGCACTGTGATGACAAGGTTCTGGAGCATTGTTATGAGAAGACCATTGAGCCTTGTGATGACAAATCTCATGGAGCATTCTGATGATAATGGACATGGAACACTGTGATTACAAGGTTCTTGGAGTATTGTGATGACAAGGGCATGGAGCATTGTGATGAGAAGGCCTTGGAGCTTTCTGATGACATGCATCATGGACTTTGTGATGACAAGGGCATGGAGCATTGTGATGAAAAAGACATGGAGCCTTGTCATGACAGGCTTCAAGGAGCATACTGATGTCAAGTGTCAGGGAGCATTGTGATGACAAGTGTATTGAGCATTGTGATGACAAAGGTCATGGAGCATTGTGATGAGAAGACCATGGATAATTGTGATGACGAGCGTCATTGGGCGTTGTGATGACAAGTGTTATGGAACATTGTGATCACAAGCGTTTGGAGCATTCTGATGAGAGAGGTCATGGAGCATTTTGATTTCATTGTGATGACAATAGCAAGAAGCATTATGATGATGTTCATGGTGCATTGTGATGAAAGGGTCCATGGAGTATTGAGATGAAAAGGGGCATGGAGCATTGTGATGACAGGGGTCTTGGAGCATGGTGATGACATGGGCATGGAGCATTGTGATGAGAAGGCCATGGAGGATTCTGATGACATGCGTCAGGGAGCTTTGTGATGACAAGGGCCATTGAGAATTTTGATGACAAGGTCGTGAAGCACTGTGATGACAAGTGCATGGAGCTTGCTATGACAAGGTCATGGAGCATTGTGATAACAAGTGAATGGAGAATTGTGCTGACATGTGCATGTAACATGATGTGAAGTGTCATGGAACATTGTGATGACAAGGACGTTGAGAATTGTTATGACAATGGACATGGAGCATTGCGATGATCAGGGCATGGAGTTTTGTGATGGCAAGACCGTGGAGCATTGTGATGCGAAGACCCTGGATAATTGTGATGACGAGTGTCTTGGAGTACTGTAATGACAAGGGGCATGGAGCATTGTGAGGACAGGGATCATTTAGCATTGTGATGACAAGTGTCATGGAGCATTCTGATGACCATCTTGTGGAGTATTGTGATGACAATGGCATGGAGCATTGTGATGGAAAGGGCATGGAGCATTGTGAAGAGAAGTCCACAGATAATGGTGAAGAGGAGCGTCATGGGGCATTCTGATGACAAGTGTCATGGAACATTGTGATCACAAGTGTTTGAAGCATTGTGATGCCAGAGGTCATGGTGCATTTTGATTTCATTGTGATGACAATAGCATGAAGCATTATGATGATGGGGATGGTGCACTGTGATGCCAGGGGTCATGGAGGATTGTGAGGACAGGGGTCTAGGAGCATCGTGATGACAAGAGCATGGAGCATTGTGCTGAGAGGGCCAAGGAGCATTCTGACGACATGTGTCATGGAGCTTTGTGATGACAAGGGCATGGGGCATTGTAATTGCAGGCGTCTTGGAGCATTGAGATGACAAGTGTCACGGAGCCTTGTGATGACAAGGCCTTGGAAGTTTGTGATGACCGAGGTCATGGAGCATTGTTATGACAGGAGTAATGGAGCATTGTGATAACAAGGGCATAGAGCATTGGTCTGAGAAGTTTCATGGATTATTGTGATGAGAGTGTGCATGCAGCATTGTGATGACAAGGGCATGGAACATTGTGATACATGGGTCATGGAGGAATGTAATGACAAGGGCATGGAGCATTGTGATGAGAAGGGCATGGAACATTGTGATGACAAGCGTCATGGAGCTTTGTGATGACAGGGGCATGGAGCAATGTGATGAGAGTGTTCATGGAGCAGTGTGATGACAGTGGCATGGAGCACTGTGGTGCCAAGGATCATGGAGATTTGTGATGACAAAGGTCATGAAGCATATTGAGGTCAAGGGCATGGTACATTGTGATGAGAAGGGCAGGGAGCATTATGATGACAAAGTCATGTAGCATTTTGATGACAAAGGCATGGAGCATCGTGATGACAAGTGTCATGGAGCACTGTGATGACAGGCGTCACGGTTCATTGTGATTACAGGTTTCATGGAGCATTGGGATGACAATGGTCATGGAGAATTTTGATGAGAAGCGTCCCGGATCATTGTTTTGTCAGGGGTCATGGAGGGTTGAGATGACAGTACTCATGCAGCATTGTGAGGACAGGGGTCATGGAGCATTGTGAAGATAAGGGGCATGGAGCTTTGTGATTACAGGGGTCTTGGAGCATTGTGAAGACAAGGACATGGATCGTTGTGATGAGAATGTCATGGAGTATTGTGAAGGCAGGTGTCAAGGAGCATTGTGATGACGTATGTCAGGGTCCATTGTGATGACAATGGCATGGAGCATTGTGATGACAAGGACATGGAGCATTGTGATGCCAAGGGCCATTGAGAATTTTGAAGACAATGTCGTGAAGCACTGTGATGACAAGCGCATGGAGCTTGCTATGAAAAGGGTCATTGAACATTGCGATGACAAGTGCATGGAGAATTGTGATGACACGATCATGTAACATTATGATGAGAAGTGTCATGGAACATAGTGATGACAGGGACGAGGAGAATTGTGATGACAATGCACATGGAGCATTGGGATGACCAGGACATGGAGCATAGTGCTTGCAAGACTGTGGAGCATTGCGATGAGAAGACCATGGATAATTGTGATGACGAGTGTCTTGGAGCACTGTAATGACAAGGGGCATGTAGCATTGTGATGACAAGTGTAATGGAGCATTCTGATCACCATCTTGTGGAGTATTGTGATGACAATGGCATGGAGCATTGCGATGAAAAGGGCATGGAGCATTGTGATGAAAACGGCATGGAGCCTTTTCATGACAGGTTTCAATGAGCATTCTGACGACAAGTGTCAGGGAGCATTGTGATGACAAGTTTATTGAGCATTGTGATGACAAAGGTCATGAAGCATTGTGGTGACAATGGCATGGAGCATTGTGATGAAAAGTGCTATGGAGCATTGTGATCACAAGTGTTGGTAGCATTGTGATGACAGAGGTCATGGAGCACAGTGATTTCAAGGACCATGGAGCATTGTGATGACAAGTGTATGGGGCAATGTGATCCCAAGTTTCATGGAGGATTGTGATGACAAGCGCATGGAGCATTGTGATGGCAAGTTCATGTAGGATTTCCTGACCAAGGCATGGAGCATGGTGATTACAGTGGTCATTGAGCATTGGGATAACAAGGGTATGGAGCATTGGGCTTAAAATATTCATGGAGTATTGTGATGACGGGTTTCATGGAGCATATTGATGAAAAGGGAAAGGAGCATTGTGATGACAAGATCCTGGAGCATTATGATGAGTAGACCAGGAGCCTGGTGATGACAAGTCTCATGGAGCATTCTGATGAAAAGGGGCATGGAGCATTGTGATTACAGGGCTCTTGGAGCATTGTGATGACAAAGGCATGGAGCATTGTGATGAGAAGTCCATGGAGCATTCTGATGACATGTGTCATGGAGTTTTGTGATGACAGGGGCATGGAGCATTGTGATTACAGGGTTCTTGGAGCCTTGTGATGAAAAGGGCATGGATCATTGTGATGAAAAAGGCATGGAGCCATGTCATGACTGGGTTCAAGGAGCATAGTGATGACAAGGGTTCAGGAGCGTTGTGATGACAACTGTATTGAGCATTGGATGACAAAGGTCAGGAGCATTGTGATGATAAAACCATGGATAATTGTGATGACGAGCGTCATAGGGCATTGTGATGACAAGTGTTATGGAACACTGTGATCACAAGGGTTTGGAGCATTGTGATGACAGAGGTCATGGAGCCTTTTGATTTCAAGAAGCGTGGAGCATTGTGATGACAAGGGCATGAAGCAATGGGATCCCAAGTTTTATGGAGGATTGGGATGACAATGGTAAGGGAAGATTGTGAAGACAAGCGCATGGAGCATTGTGATGACAAAGTCATGTAGCATTTTGCTGACAAAGGCATGGAGCATTGTGGGGAAAATATTCATGGAGTAATGTGATGACAGGTGTCATGGGGCATTGTGGTGATAAGGGAATGGAGCACTGTGATGACAAGGTTCTGGAGCATTGTTATGAGAAGACCATTGAGCCTTGTGATGACAAATCTCATGGAGCATTCTGATGATAATGGACATGGAACACTGTGATTACAAGGTTCTTGGAGTATTGTGATGACAAGGGCATGGAACATTGTGATGAGAAGGCCATGGAGCTTTCTGATGACATGCATCATGGACTTTGTGATGACAAGGGCATGGAGCATTGTGATGAAAAAGACATGGAGCCTTGTCATGACAGGCTTCAAGGAGCATACTGATGTCAAGTGTCAGGGAGCATTGTGATGACAAGTGTATTGAGCATTGTGATGACAAAGGTCATGGAGCATTGTGATGAGAAGACCATGGATAATTGTGATGACGAGCGTCATTGGGCGTTGTGATGACAAGTGTTATGGAACATTGTGATCACAAGCGTTTGGAGCATTCTGATGAGAGAGGTCATGGAGCATTTTGATTTCATTGTGATGACAATAGCATGAAGCATTATGATGATGGGGATGGTGCACTGTGATGCCAGGGGTCATGGAGGATTGTGATGACGGGGGTCTACGAGCATCTTGATGACAAGAGCATGGAGCATTGTGCTGAGAGGGCCAAGGAGCATTCTGACGACATGTGTCATGGAGCTTTGTGATGACAAGGGCATGGGGCATTGTAATTGCAGGCGTCTTGGAGCATTGAGATGACAAGTGTCACGGAGCCTTGTGATGACAAGGCCTTGGAAGTTTGTGATGACCGAGGTCATGGAGCATTGTTATGACAGGGGTAATGGAGCATTGTGATAACAAGGGCATAGAGCATTGGTCTGAGAAGTTTCATGGATTATTGTGATGAGAGTGTGCATGCAGCATTGTGATGACAAGGGCATGGAACATTGTGATACATGGGTCATGGAGGAATGTAATGACAAGGGCATGGAGCATTGTGATGAGAAGGGCATGGAACATTGTGGTGACAAGCGTCATGGAGCTTTGTGATGACAGGGGCATGGAGCAATGTGATGAGAGGGTTCATGGAGCAGTGTGATGACAGTGGCATGGAGCACTGTGGTGCCAAGGATCATGGAGATTTGTGATGACAAAGGTCATGAAGCATATTGAGGTCAAGGGCATGGTACATTGTGATGAGAAGGGCAGGGAGCATTATGATGACAAAGTCATGTAGCATTTTGATGACAAAGGCATGGAGCATCGTGATGACAAGTGTCATGGAGCACTGTGATGACAGGCGTCACGGTTCATTGTGATTACAGGTTTCATGGAGCATTGGGATGACAATGGTCATGGAGAATTTTGATGAGAAGCCTCCCGGATCATTGTTTTGTCAGGGGTCATGGAGGGTTGAGATGACAGTACTCATGCAGCATTGTGAGGACAGGGGTCATGGAGCATTGTGAAGACAAGGGCATGGATCATTGTGATGAGAATGTCATGGAGTATTGTGAAGGCAGGTGTCAAGGAGCATTGTGATGACTTATGTCAGGGTCCATTGTGATGACAATGGCATGGAGCATTGTGATGACAAGGACATGGAGCATTGTGATGCCAAGGGCCATTGAGAATTTTGAAGACAATGTCGAGAAGCACTGTGATGACAAGCGCATGGAGCTTGCTATGAAAAGGGTCATTGAGCATTGCGATGACAAGTGCATGGAGAATTGTGATGACACGATCATGTAACATTATGATGAGAAGTGTCATGGAACATAGTGATGACAGGGACGAGGAGAATTGTGATGACAATGCACATGGAGCATTGGGATGACCAGGACATGGAGCATTGTGCTGGCAAGACTGTGGAGCATTGCGATGAGAAGACCATGGATAATTGTGATGACGAGTGTCTGGGAGCACTGTAATGACAAGGGGCATGTAGCATTGTGATGACAAGTGTAATGGAGCATTCTGATCACCATCTTGTGGAGTATTGTGATGACAATGGCATGGTGCATTGTGATGAAAAGGGCATGGAGCATTGTGATGAAAAGGGCATGGAGCCTTTTCATGACAGGTTTCAATGAGCATTCTGACGACAAGTGTCAGGGAGCATTGTGATGACAAGTTTATTGAGCATTGTGATGACAAAGGTCATGAAGCATTGTGGTGACAATGGCATGGAGCATTGTGTTGCAAAGTGCTATGGAGCATTGTGATCACAAGTGTTGGTAGCATTGTGATGACAGAGGTCATGGAGCACAGTGATTTCAAGGACCATGGAGCATTGTGATGACAAGTGTATGGGGCAATGTGATCCCAAGTTTCATGGAGGATTGTGATGACAAGCGCATGGAGCATTGTGATGGCAAGTTCATGTAGGATTTTCCTGACAAAGGCATGGAGCATGGTGATTACAGTGGTCATTGAGCATTGGGATAACAAGGGTATGGAGCATTGGGCTTAAAATATTCATGGAGTATTATGATGACAGGTTTCATGGAGCATATTGATGAAAAGGGAAAGGAGCATTGTGATGACAAGATCCTGGAGCATTATGATGAGTAGAGCAAGAGCCTGGTGATGACAAGTCTCATGGAGCATTCTGATGAAAAGGGGCATGGAGCATTGTGATTACAGGGCTCTTGGAGCATTGTGATGACAAAGGCATGGAGCATTGTGATGAGAAGTCCATGGAGCATTCTGATGACATGTGTCATGGAGTTTTGTGATGACAGGGGCATGGAGCATTGTGATTACAGGGTTCTTGGAGCCTTGTGATGAAAAGGGCATGGATCATTGTGATGAAAAAGGCATGGAGCCATGTCATGACTGGGTTCAAGGAGCATAGTGATGACAAGGGTTCAGGAGCATTGTGATGACAACTGTATTGAGCATTGGATGACAAAGGTCAGGAGCATTGTGATGATAAAACCATGGATAATTGTGATGACGAGCGTCATTGGGCATTGTGATGACAAGTGTTATGGAACACTGTGATCACAAGGGTTTGTAACATTGTGATGACATAGGTCATGGAGCCTTTTGATTTCAATTAGCGTGGAGCATTGTGATGACAAGGGCATGAAGCAATGGGATCCCAAATTTTATGGAGGATTGGGATGACAATGGTAAGGGAAGATTGTGAAGACAAGCGCATGGAGCATTGTGATGACAAAGTCATGTAGCATTTTGCTGACAAAGGCATGGAGCATTGTGGGGAAAATATTCATGGAGTAATGTGATGACAGGTGTCATGGGGCATTGTGGTGATAAGGGAATGGAGCACTGTGATGACAAGGTTCTGGAGCATTGTTATGAGAAGACCATTGAGCCTTGTGATGACAAATCTCATGGAGCATTCTGATGATAATGGACATGGAACACTGTGATTACAAGGTTCTTGGAGTATTGTGATGACAAGGGCATGGAGCATTGTGATGAGAAGGCCTTGGAGCTTTCTGATGACATGCATCATGGACTTTGTGATGACAAGGGCATGGAGCATTGTGATGAAAAAGACATGGAGCCTTGTCATGACAGGCTTCAAGGAGCATACTGATGTCAAGTGTCAGGGAGCATTGTGATGACAAGTGTATTGAGCATTGTGATGACAAAGGTCATGGAGCATTGTGATGAGAAGACCATGGATAATTGTGATGACGAGCGTCATTGGGCGTTGTGATGACAAGTGTTATGGAACATTGTGATCACAAGCGTTTGGAGCATTCTGATGAGAGAGGTCATGGAGCATTTTGATTTCATTGTGATGACAATAGCAAGAAGCATTATGATGATGTTCATGGTGCATTGTGATGAAAGGGTCCATGGAGTATTGAGATGAAAAGGGGCATGGAGCATTGTGATGACAGGGGTCTTGGAGCATGGTGATGACATGGGCATGGAGCATTGTGATGAGAAGGCCATGGAGGATTCTGATGACATGCGTCAGGGAGCTTTGTGATGACAAGGGCCATTGAGAATTTTGATGACAAGGTCGTGAAGCACTGTGATGACAAGTGCATGGAGCTTGCTATGACAAGGTCATGGAGCATTGTGATAACAAGTGAATGGAGAATTGTGCTGACATGTGCATGTAACATGATGTGAAGTGTCATGGAACATTGTGATGACAAGGACGTTGAGAATTGTTATGACAATGGACATGGAGCATTGCGATGATCAGGGCATGGAGTTTTGTGATGGCAAGACCGTGGAGCATTGTGATGCGAAGACCCTGGATAATTGTGATGACGAGTGTCTTGGAGTACTGTAATGACAAGGGGCATGGAGCATTGTGAGGACAGGGATCATTTAGCATTGTGATGACAAGTGTCATGGAGCATTCTGATGACCATCTTGTGGAGTATTGTGATGACAATGGCATGGAGCATTGTGATGGAAAGGGCATGGAGCATTGTGAAGAGAAGTCCACAGATAATGGTGAAGAGGAGCGTCATGGGGCATTCTGATGACAAGTGTCATGGAACATTGTGATCACAAGTGTTTGAAGCATTGTGATGCCAGAGGTCATGGTGCATTTTGATTTCATTGTGATGACAATAGCATGAAGCATTATGATGATGGGGATGGTGCACTGTGATGCCAGGGGTCATGGAGGATTGTGAGGACAGGGGTCTAGGAGCATCGTGATGACAAGAGCATGGAGCATTGTGCTGAGAGGGCCAAGGAGCATTCTGACGACATGTGTCATGGAGCTTTGTGATGACAAGGGCATGGGGCATTGTAATTGCAGGCGTCTTGGAGCATTGAGATGACAAGTGTCACGGAGCCTTGTGATGACAAGGCCTTGGAAGTTTGTGATGACCGAGGTCATGGAGCATTGTTATGACAGGAGTAATGGAGCATTGTGATAACAAGGGCATAGAGCATTGGTCTGAGAAGTTTCATGGATTATTGTGATGAGAGTGTGCATGCAGCATTGTGATGACAAGGGCATGGAACATTGTGATACATGGGTCATGGAGGAATGTAATGACAAGGGCATGGAGCATTGTGATGAGAAGGGCATGGAACATTGTGATGACAAGCGTCATGGAGCTTTGTGATGACAGGGGCATGGAGCAATGTGATGAGAGTGTTCATGGAGCAGTGTGATGACAGTGGCATGGAGCACTGTGGTGCCAAGGATCATGGAGATTTGTGATGACAAAGGTCATGAAGCATATTGAGGTCAAGGGCATGGTACATTGTGATGAGAAGGGCAGGGAGCATTATGATGACAAAGTCATGTAGCATTTTGATGACAAAGGCATGGAGCATCGTGATGACAAGTGTCATGGAGCACTGTGATGACAGGCGTCACGGTTCATTGTGATTACAGGTTTCATGGAGCATTGGGATGACAATGGTCATGGAGAATTTTGATGAGAAGCGTCCCGGATCATTGTTTTGTCAGGGGTCATGGAGGGTTGAGATGACAGTACTCATGCAGCATTGTGAGGACAGGGGTCATGGAGCATTGTGAAGATAAGGGGCATGGAGCTTTGTGATTACAGGGGTCTTGGAGCATTGTGAAGACAAGGACATGGATCGTTGTGATGAGAATGTCATGGAGTATTGTGAAGGCAGGTGTCAAGGAGCATTGTGATGACGTATGTCAGGGTCCATTGTGATGACAATGGCATGGAGCATTGTGATGACAAGGACATGGAGCATTGTGATGCCAAGGGCCATTGAGAATTTTGAAGACAATGTCGTGAAGCACTGTGATGACAAGCGCATGGAGCTTGCTATGAAAAGGGTCATTGAACATTGCGATGACAAGTGCATGGAGAATTGTGATGACACGATCATGTAACATTATGATGAGAAGTGTCATGGAACATAGTGATGACAGGGACGAGGAGAATTGTGATGACAATGCACATGGAGCATTGGGATGACCAGGACATGGAGCATAGTGCTTGCAAGACTGTGGAGCATTGCGATGAGAAGACCATGGATAATTGTGATGACGAGTGTCTTGGAGCACTGTAATGACAAGGGGCATGTAGCATTGTGATGACAAGTGTAATGGAGCATTCTGATCACCATCTTGTGGAGTATTGTGATGACAATGGCATGGAGCATTGCGATGAAAAGGGCATGGAGCATTGTGATGAAAACGGCATGGAGCCTTTTCATGACAGGTTTCAATGAGCATTCTGACGACAAGTGTCAGGGAGCATTGTGATGACAAGTTTATTGAGCATTGTGATGACAAAGGTCATGAAGCATTGTGGTGACAATGGCATGGAGCATTGTGATGAAAAGTGCTATGGAGCATTGTGATCACAAGTGTTGGTAGCATTGTGATGACAGAGGTCATGGAGCACAGTGATTTCAAGGACCATGGAGCATTGTGATGACAAGTGTATGGGGCAATGTGATCCCAAGTTTCATGGAGGATTGTGATGACAAGCGCATGGAGCATTGTGATGGCAAGTTCATGTAGGATTTCCTGACAAAGGCATGGAGCATGGTGATTACAGTGGTCATTGAGCATTGGGATAACAAGGGTATGGAGCATTGGGCTTAAAATATTCATGGAGTATTGTGATGACAGGTTTCATGGAGCATATTGATGAAAAGGGAAAGGAGCATTGTGATGACAAGATCCTGGAGCATTATGATGAGTAGACCAGGAGCCTGGTGATGACAAGTCTCATGGAGCATTCTGATGAAAAGGGGCATGGAGCATTGTGATTACAGGGCTCTTGGAGCATTGTGATGACAAAGGCATGGAGCATTGTGATGAGAAGTCCATGGAGCATTCTGATGACATGTGTCATGGAGTTTTGTGATGACAGGGGCATGGAGCATTGTGATTACAGGGTTCTTGGAGCCTTGTGATGAAAAGGGCATGGATCATTGTGATGAAAAAGGCATGGAGCCATGTCATGACTGGGTTCAAGGAGCATAGTGATGACAAGGGTTCAGGAGCGTTGTGATGACAACTGTATTGAGCATTGGATGACAAAGGTCAGGAGCATTGTGATGATAAAACCATGGATAATTGTGATGACGAGCGTCATAGGGCATTGTGATGACAAGTGTTATGGAACATTGTGATCACAAGGGTTTGGAGCATTGTGATGACAGAGGTCATGGAGCCTTTTGATTTCAATTAGCGTGGAGCATTGTGATGACAAGGGCATGAAGCAATGGGATCCCAAGTTTTATGGAGGATTGGGATGACAATGGTAAGGGAAGATTGTGAAGACAAGCGCATGGAGCATTGTGATGACAAAGTCATGTAGCATATTGCTGACAAAGGCATGGAGCATTGTGGGGAAAATATTCATGGAGTAATGTGATGACAGGTGTCATGGGGCATTGTGGTGATAAGGGAATGGAGCACTGTAATGACAAGGTTCTGGAGCATTGTTATGAGAAGACCATTGAGCCTTGTGATGACAAATCTCATGGAGCATTCTGATGATAATGGACATGGAACACTGTGATTACAAGGTTCTTGGAGTATTGTGATGACAAGGGCATGGAACATTGTGATGAGAAGGCCATGGAGCTTTCTGATGACATGCATCATGGACTTTGTGATGACAAGGGCATGGAGCATTGTGATGAAAAAGACATGGAGCCTTGTCATGACAGGCTTCAAGGAGCATACAGATGTCAAGTGTCAGGGAGCATTGTGATGACAAGTGTATTGAGCATTGTGATGACAAAGGTCATGGAGCATTGTGATGAGAAGACCATGGATAATTGTGATGACGAGCGTCATTGGGCGTTGTGATGACAAGTGTTATGGAACATTGTGATCACAAGCATTTGGAGCATTCTGATGAGAGATGTCATAGAGCATTTTGATTTCATTGTGATGACAATAGCATGAAGCATTATGATGATGGGGATGGTGCACTGTGATGCCAGGGGTCATGGAGGATTGTGATGACGGGGGTCTAGGAGCATCGTGATGACAAGAGCATGGAGCATTGTGCTGAGAGTGCCAAGGAGCATTCTGACGACATGTGTCATGGAGCTTTGTGATGACAAGGGCATGGGGCATTGTAATTGCAGGCGTCTTGGAGCATTGAGATGACAAGTGTCACGGAGCCTTGTGATGACAAGGCCTTGGACGTTTGTGATGATCGAGGTCATGGAGCATTGTTATGACAGGAGTAATGGAGCATTGTGATAACAAGGGCATAGAGCATTGGTCTGAGAAGTTTCATGGATTATTGTGATGAGAGTGTGCATGCAGCATTGTGATGACAAGGGCATGGAACATTGTGATACATGGGTCATGGAGGAATGTAATGACAAGGGCATGGAGCATTGTGATGAGAAGGGCATGGAACATTGTGATGACAAGTGTCATGGAGCTTTGTGATGACAGGGGCATGGAGCAATGTGATGAGAGGGTTCATGGAGCAGTGTGATGACAGTGGCATGGAGCACTGTGGTGCCAAGGATCATGGAGATTTGTGATGACAAAGGTCATGAAGCATATTGAGGTCAAGGGCATGGTACATTGTGATGATAAGGGCAGGGAGCATTATGATGACAAGGTCATGTAGCATTTTGATGACAAAGGCATGGAGCATCGTGATGACAAGTGTCATGGAGCACTGTGATGACAGGCGTCACGGTTCATTGTGATTACAGGTTTCATGGAGCATTGGGATGACAATGGTCATGGAGAATTTTGATGAGAAGCCTCCCGGATCATTGTTTTGTCAGGGGTCATGGAGGGTTGAGATGACAGTACTCATGCAGCATTGTGAGGACAGGGGTCATGGAGCATTGTGAAGATAAGGGGCATGGAGCTTTGTGATTACAGGGGTCTTGGAGCATTGTGAAGACAAGGGCATGGATCATTGTGATGAGAATGTCATGGAGTATTGTGAAGGCAGGTTTCAAGGAGCATTGTGATGACGTATGTCAGGGTCCATTGTGATGACAATGGCATGGAGCATTGTGATGACAAGGATATGGAGCATTGTGATGCCAAGGGCCATGGAGAATTTTGAAGACAATGTCGTGAAGCACTGTGATGACAAGCGCATGGAGCTTGCTATGAAAAGGGTCATTGAGCATTGCGATGACAAGTGCATGGAGAATTGTGATGACACGATCATGTAACATTATGATGAGAAGTGTCATGGAACATGGTGATGACAGGGACGAGGAGAATTGTGATGACAATGCACATGGAGCATTGGGATGACCAGGACATGGAGCATAGTGCTGGCAAGACTGTGGAGCATTGCGATGAGAAGACCATGGATAATTGTGATGACGAGTGTCTTGGAGCACTGTAATGACAAGGGGCATGTAGCATTGTGATGACAAGTGTAATGGAGCATTCTGATCACCATCTTGTGGAGTATTGTGATGACAATGGCATGGAGCATTGTGATGAAAACGGCATGGAGCATTGTGATGAAAACGGCATGGAGCCTTTTCATGACAGGTTTCAATGAGCATTCTGACGACAAGTGTCAGGGAGCATTGTGATGACAAGTTTATTGAGCATTGTGATGACAAAGGTCATGAAGCATTGTGGTGACAATGGCATGGAGCATTGTGATGCAAAGTGTTATGGAGCATTGTGATCACAAGTGTTGGTAGCATTGTGATGACAGAGGTCATGGAGCACAGTGATTTCAAGGACCATGGAGCATTGTGATGACAAGTGTATGGGGCAATGTGATCCCAAGTTTCATGGAGGATTGTGATGACAAGCGCATGGAGCATTGTGATGGCAAGTTCATGTAGGATTTTCCTGACAAAGGCATGGAGCATGGTGATTACAGTGGTCATTGAGCATTGGGATAACAAGTGTATGGAGCATTGGGCTTAAAATATTCATGGAGTATTATGATGACAGGTTTCATGGAGCATATTGATGAAAAGGGAAAGGAGCATTGTGATGACAAGATCCTGGAGCATTATGATGAGTAGACCAAGAGCCTGGTGATGACAAGTCTCATGGAGCATTCTGATGAAAAGGGGCATGGAGCATTGTGATTACAGGGCTCTTGGAGCATTGTGATGACAAAGGCATGGAGCATTGTGATGAGAAGTCCATGGAGCATTCTGATGACATGTGTCATGGAGTTTTGTGATGACAGGGGCATGGAGCATTGTGATTACAGGGTTCTTGGAGCCTTGTGATGAAAAGGGCATGGATCATTGTGATGAAAAAGGCATGGAGCCATGTCATGACTGGGTTCAAGGAGCATAGTGATGACAAGGGTTCAGGAGCGTTGTGATGACAACTGTATTGAGCATTGGATGACAAAGGTCAGGAGCATTGTGATGATAAAACCATGGATAATTGTGATGACGAGCGTCATAGGGCATTGTGATGACAAGTGTTATGGAACACTGTGATCACAAGGGTTTGGAGCATTGTGATGACAGAGGTCATGGAGCCTTTTGATTTCAAGAAGCGTGGAGCATTGTGATGACAAGGGCATGAAGCAATGGGATCCCAAGTTTTATGGAGGATTGGGATGACAATGGTAAGGGAAGATTGTGAAGACAAGCGCATGGAGCATTGTGATGACAAAGTCATGTAGCATTTTGCTGACAAAGGCATGGAGCATTGTGGGCAAAATATTCATGGAGTAATGTGATGACAGGTGTCATGGGGCATTGTGGTGATAAGGGAATGGAGCACTGTGATGACAAGGTTCTGGAGCATTGTTATGAGAAGACCATTGAGCCTTGTGATGACAAATCTCATGGAGCATTCTGATGATAATGGACATGGAACACTGTGATTACAAGGTTCTTGGAGTATTGTGATGACAAGGGCAAGGAGCATTGTGATGAGAAGGCCATGGAGCTTTCTGATAACATGCATCATGGACTTTGTGATGACAAGGGCATGGAGCATTGTGATGAAAAAGACATGGAGCCTTGTCATGACAGGCTTCAAGGAGCATACTGATGTCAAGTGTCAGGGAGCATTGTGATGACAAGTGTATTGAGCATTGTGATGACAAAGGTCATGGAGCATTGTGATGAGAAGACCATGGATAATTGTGATGACGAGCGTCATTGGGCGTTGTGATGACAAGTGTTATGGAACATTGTGATCACAAGCGTTTGGAGCATTCTGATGAGAGAGGTCATGGAGCATTTTGATTTCATTGTGATGACAATAGCAAGAAGCATTATGATGATGTTCATGGTGCATTGTGATGAAAGGGTCCATGGAGTATTGAGATGAAAAGGGGCATGGAGCATTGTGATGACAGGGGTCTTGGAGCATGGTGATGACATGGGCATGGAGCATTGTGATGAGAAGGCCATGGAGGATTCTGATGACATGCGTCAGGGAGATTTGTGATGACAAGGGCCATTGAGAATTTTGATGACAAGGTCGTGAAGCACTGTGATGACAAGTGCATGGAGCTTGCTATGACAAGGTCATGGAGCATTGTGATAACAAGTGAATGGAGAATTGTGCTGACATGTGCATGTAACATGATGTGAAGTGTCATGGAACATTGTGATGACAAGGACGTTGAGAATTGTTATGACAATGGACATGGAACATTGCGATGATCAGGGCATGGAGTTTTGTGATGGCAAGACCGTGGAGCATTGTGATGCGAAGACCCTGGATAATTGTGATGACGAGTGTCTTGGAGTACTGTAATGACAAGGGGCATGGAGCATTGTGAGGACAGGGATCATTTAGCATTGTGATGACAAGTGTCATGGAGCATTCTGATGACCATCTTGTGGAGTATTGTGATGACAATGGCATGGAGCATTGTGATGGAAAGGGCATGGAGCATTGTGAAGAGAAGTCCACAGATAATGGTGAAGAGGAGCGTCATGGGGCATTCTGATGACAAGTGTCATGGAACATTGTGATCACAAGTGTTTGAAGCATTGTGATGCCAGAGGTCATGGTGCATTTTGATTTCATTGTGATGACAATAGCATGAAGCATTATGATGATGGGGATGGTGCACTGTGATGCCAGGGGTCATGGAGGATTGTGAGGACAGGGGTCTAGGAGCATCGTGATGACAAGAGCATGGAGCATTGTGCTGAGAGGGCCAAGGAGCATTCTGACGACATGTGTCATGGAGCTTTGTGATGACAAGGGCATGGGGCATTGTAATTGCAGGCGTCTTGGAGCATTGAGATGACAAGTGTCACGGAGCCTTGTGATGACAAGGCCTTGGAAGTTTGTGATGACCGAGGTCATGGAGCATTGTTATGACAGGAGTAATGGAGCATTGTGATAACAAGGGCATAGAGCATTGGTCTGAGAAGTTTCATGGATTATTGTGATGAGAGTGTGCATGCAGCATTGTGATGACAAGGGCATGGAACATTGTGATACATGGGTCATGGAGGAATGTAATGACAAGGGCATGGAGCATTGTGATGAGAAGGGCATGGAACATTGTGATGACAAGCGTCATGGAGCTTTGTGATGACAGGGGCATGGAGCAATGTGATGAGAGGGTTCATGGAGCAGTGTGATGACAGTGGCATGGAGCACTGTGGTGCCAAGGATCATGGAGATTTGTGATGACAAAGGTCATGAAGCATATTGAGGTCAAGGGCATGGTACATTGTGATGAGAAGGGCAGGGAGCATTATGATGACAAAGTCATGTAGCATTTTGATGACAAAGGCATGGAGCATCGTGATGACAAGTGTCATGGAGCACTGTGATGACAGGCGTCACGGTTCATTGTGATTACAGGTTTCATGGAGCATTGGGATGACAATGGTCATGGAGAATTTTGATGAGAAGCGTCCCGGATCATTGTTTTGTCAGGGGTCATGGAGGGTTGAGATGACAGTACTCATGCAGCATTGTGAGGACAGGGGTCATGGAGCATTGTGAAGATAAGGGGCATGGAGCTTTGTGATTACAGGGGTCTTGGAGCATTGTGAAGACAAGGACATGGATCGTTGTGATGAGAATGTCATGGAGTATTGTGAAGGCAGGTGTCAAGGAGCATTGTGATGACGTATGTCAGGGTCCATTGTGATGACAATGGCATGGAGCATTGTGATGACAAGGACATGGAGCATTGTGATGCCAAGGGCCATTGAGAATTTTGAAGACAATGTCGTGAAGCACTGTGATGACAAGCGCATGGAGCTTGCTATGAAAAGGGTCATTGAACATTGCGATGACAAGTGCATGGAGAATTGTGATGACACGATCATGTAACATTATGATGAGAAGTGTCATGGAACATAGTGATGACAGGGACGAGGAGAATTGTGATGACAATGCACATGGAGCATTGGGATGACCAGGACATGGAGCATTGTGCTGGCAAGACCGTGGAGCACTGCGATGAGAAGACCATGGATAATTGTGATGACGAGTGTCTTGGAGCACTGTAATGAAAAGGGGCATGTAGCATTGTGATGACAAGTGTAATGGAGCATTCTGATCACCATCTTGTGGAGTATTGTGATGACAATGGCATGGAGCATTGCGATGAAAAGGGCATGGAGCATTGTGATGAAAACGGCATGGAGCCTTTTCATGACAGGTTTCAATGAGCATTCTGACGACAAGTGTCAGGGAGCATTGTGATGACAAGTTTATTGAGCATTGTGATGCCAAAGGTCATGAAGCATTGTGGTGACAATGGCATGGAGCATTGTGATGAAAAGTGCTATGGAGCATTGTGATCACAAGTGTTGGTAGCATTGTGATGACAGAGGTCATGGAGCACAGTGATTTCAAGGACCATGGAGCATTGTGATGACAAGTGTATGGGGCAATGTGATCCCAAGTTTCATGGAGGATTGTGATGACAAGCGCATGGAGCATTGTGATGGCAAGTTCATGTAGGATTTCCTGACAAAGGCATGGAGCATGGTGATTACAGTGGTCATTGAGCATTGGGATAACAAGGGTATGGAGCATTGGGCTTAAAATATTCATGGAGTATTGTGATGACAGGTTTCATGGAGCATATTGATGAAAAGGGAAAGGAGCATTGTGATGACAAGATCCTGTTGCATTATGATGAGTAGACAAGGAGCCTGGTGATGACAAGTCTCATGGAGCATTCTGATGAAAAGGGGCATGGAGCATTGTGATTACAGGGCTCTTGGAGCATTGTGATGACAAAGGCATGGAGCATTGTGATGAGAAGTCCATGGAGCATTCTGATGACATGTGTCATGGAGTTTTGTGATGACAGGGGCATGGAGCATTGTGATTACAGGGTTCTTGGAGCCTTGTGATGAAAAGGGCATGGATCATTGTGATGAAAAAGGCATGGAGCCATGTCATGACTGGGTTCAAGGAGCATAGTGATGACAAGGGTTCAGGAGCGTTGTGATGACAACTGTATTGAGCATTGGATGACAAAGGTCAGGAGCATTGTGATGATAAAACCATGGATAATTCTGATGACGAGCGTCATAGGTCATTGTGATGACAAGTGTTATGGAACATTGTGATCACAAGGGTTTGGAGCATTGTGATGACAGAGGTCATGGAGCCTTTTGATTTCAATTAGCGTGGAGCATTGTGATGACAAGGGCATGAAGCAATGGGATCCCAAGTTTTATGGAGGATTGGGATGACAATGGTAAGGGAAGATTGTGAAGACAAGCGCATGGAGCATTGTGATGACAAAGTCATGTAGCATTTTGCTGACAAAGGCATGGAGCATTGTGGGGAAAATATTCATGGAGTAATGTGATGACAGGTGTCATGGGGCATTGTGGTGATAAGGGAATGGAGCACTGTAATGACAAGGTTCTGGAGCATTGTTATGAGAAGACCATTGAGCCTTGTGATGACAAATCTCATGGAGCATTCTGATGATAATGGACATGGAACACTGTGATTACAAGGTTCTTGGAGTATTGTGATGACAAGGGCATGGAACATTGTGATGAGAAGGCCATGGAGCTTTCTGATGACATGCATCATGGACTTTGTGATGACAAGGGCATGGAGCATTGTGATGAAAAAGACATGGAGCCTTGTCATGACAGGCTTCAAGGAGCATACAGATGTCAAGTGTCAGGGAGCATTGTGATGACAAGTGTATTGAGCATTGTGATGACAAAGGTCATGGAGCATTGTGATGAGAAGACCATGGATAATTGTGATGACGAGCGTCATTGGGCGTTGTGATGACAAGTGTTATGGAACATTGTGATCACAAGCATTTGGAGCATTCTGATGAGAGATGTCATAGAGCATTTTGATTTCATTGTGATGACAATAGCATGAAGCATTATGATGATGGGGATGGTGCACTGTGATGCCAGGGGTCATGGAGGATTGTGATGACGGGGGTCTAGGAGCATCGTGATGACAAGAGCATGGAGCATTGTGCTGAGAGTGCCAAGGAGCATTCTGACGACATGTGTCATGGAGCTTTGTGATGACAAGGGCATGGGGCATTGTAATTGCAGGCGTCTTGGAGCATTGAGATGACAAGTGTCACGGAGCCTTGTGATGACAAGGCCTTGGACGTTTGTGATGATCGAGGTCATGGAGCATTGTTATGACAGGAGTAATGGAGCATTGTGATAACAAGGGCATAGAGCATTGGTCTGAGAAGTTTCATGGATTATTGTGATGAGAGTGTGCATGCAGCATTGTGATGACAAGGGCATGGAACATTGTGATACATGGGTCATGGAGGAATGTAATGACAAGGGCATGGAGCATTGTGATGAGAAGGGCATGGAACATTGTGATGACAAGTGTCATGGAGCTTTGTGATGACAGGGGCATGGAGCAATGTGATGAGAGGGTTCATGGAGCAGTGTGATGACAGTGGCATGGAGCACTGTGGTGCCAAGGATCATGGAGATTTGTGATGACAAAGGTCATGAAGCATATTGAGGTCAAGGGCATGGTACATTGTGATGATAAGGGCAGGGAGCATTATGATGACAAGGTCATGTAGCATTTTGATGACAAAGGCATGGAGCATCGTGATGACAAGTGTCATGGAGCACTGTGATGACAGGCGTCACGGTTCATTGTGATTACAGGTTTCATGGAGCATTGGGATGACAATGGTCATGGAGAATTTTGATGAGAAGCCTCCCGGATCATTGTTTTGTCAGGGGTCATGGAGGGTTGAGATGACAGTACTCATGCAGCATTGTGAGGACAGGGGTCATGGAGCATTGTGAAGATAAGGGGCATGGAGCTTTGTGATTACAGGGGTCTTGGAGCATTGTGAAGACAAGGGCATGGATCATTGTGATGAGAATGTCATGGAGTATTGTGAAGGCAGGTTTCAAGGAGCATTGTGATGACGTATGTCAGGGTCCATTGTGATGACAATGGCATGGAGCATTGTGATGACAAGGATATGGAGCATTGTGATGCCAAGGGCCATGGAGAATTTTGAAGACAATGTCGTGAAGCACTGTGATGACAAGCGCATGGAGCTTGCTATGAAAAGGGTCATTGAGCATTGCGATGACAAGTGCATGGAGAATTGTGATGACACGATCATGTAACATTATGATGAGAAGTGTCATGGAACATGGTGATGACAGGGACGAGGAGAATTGTGATGACAATGCACATGGAGCATTGGGATGACCAGGACATGGAGCATAGTGCTGGCAAGACTGTGGAGCATTGCGATGAGAAGACCATGGATAATTGTGATGACGAGTGTCTTGGAGCACTGTAATGACAAGGGGCATGTAGCATTGTGATGACAAGTGTAATGGAGCATTCTGATCACCATCTTGTGGAGTATTGTGATGACAATGGCATGGAGCATTGTGATGAAAACGGCATGGAGCATTGTGATGAAAACGGCATGGAGCCTTTTCATGACAGGTTTCAATGAGCATTCTGACGACAAGTGTCAGGGAGCATTGTGATGACAAGTTTATTGAGCATTGTGATGACAAAGGTCATGAAGCATTGTGGTGACAATGGCATGGAGCATTGTGATGCAAAGTGTTATGGAGCATTGTGATCACAAGTGTTGGTAGCATTGTGATGACAGAGGTCATGGAGCACAGTGATTTCAAGGACCATGGAGCATTGTGATGACAAGTGTATGGGGCAATGTGATCCCAAGTTTCATGGAGGATTGTGATGACAAGCGCATGGAGCATTGTGATGGCAAGTTCATGTAGGATTTTCCTGACAAAGGCATGGAGCATGGTGATTACAGTGGTCATTGAGCATTGGGATAACAAGTGTATGGAGCATTGGGCTTAAAATATTCATGGAGTATTATGATGACAGGTTTCATGGAGCATATTGATGAAAAGGGAAAGGAGCATTGTGATGACAAGATCCTGGAGCATTATGATGAGTAGACCAAGAGCCTGGTGATGACAAGTCTCATGGAGCATTCTGATGAAAAGGGGCATGGAGCATTGTGATTACAGGGCTCTTGGAGCATTGTGATGACAAAGGCATGGAGCATTGTGATGAGAAGTCCATGGAGCATTCTGATGACATGTGTCATGGAGTTTTGTGATGACAGGGGCATGGAGCATTGTGATTACAGGGTTCTTGGAGCCTTGTGATGAAAAGGGCATGGATCATTGTGATGAAAAAGGCATGGAGCCATGTCATGACTGGGTTCAAGGAGCATAGTGATGACAAGGGTTCAGGAGCGTTGTGATGACAACTGTATTGAGCATTGGATGACAAAGGTCAGGAGCATTGTGATGATAAAACCATGGATAATTGTGATGACGAGCGTCATAGGGCATTGTGATGACAAGTGTTATGGAACACTGTGATCACAAGGGTTTGGAGCATTGTGATGACAGAGGTCATGGAGCCTTTTGATTTCAAGAAGCGTGGAGCATTGTGATGACAAGGGCATGAAGCAATGGGATCCCAAGTTTTATGGAGGATTGGGATGACAATGGTAAGGGAAGATTGTGAAGACAAGCGCATGGAGCATTGTGATGACAAAGTCATGTAGCATTTTGCTGACAAAGGCATGGAGCATTGTGGGCAAAATATTCATGGAGTAATGTGATGACAGGTGTCATGGGGCATTGTGGTGATAAGGGAATGGAGCACTGTGATGACAAGGTTCTGGAGCATTGTTATGAGAAGACCATTGAGCCTTGTGATGACAAATCTCATGGAGCATTCTGATGATAATGGACATGGAACACTGTGATTACAAGGTTCTTGGAGTATTGTGATGACAAGGGCAAGGAGCATTGTGATGAGAAGGCCATGGAGCTTTCTGATAACATGCATCATGGACTTTGTGATGACAAGGGCATGGAGCATTGTGATGAAAAAGACATGGAGCCTTGTCATGACAGGCTTCAAGGAGCATACTGATGTCAAGTGTCAGGGAGCATTGTGATGACAAGTGTATTGAGCATTGTGATGACAAAGGTCATGGAGCATTGTGATGAGAAGACCATGGATAATTGTGATGACGAGCGTCATTGGGCGTTGTGATGACAAGTGTTATGGAACATTGTGATCACAAGCGTTTGGAGCATTCTGATGAGAGAGGTCATGGAGCATTTTGATTTCATTGTGATGACAATAGCAAGAAGCATTATGATGATGTTCATGGTGCATTGTGATGAAAGGGTCCATGGAGTATTGAGATGAAAAGGGGCATGGAGCATTGTGATGACAGGGGTCTTGGAGCATGGTGATGACATGGGCATGGAGCATTGTGATGAGAAGGCCATGGAGGATTCTGATGACATGCGTCAGGGAGATTTGTGATGACAAGGGCCATTGAGAATTTTGATGACAAGGTCGTGAAGCACTGTGATGACAAGTGCATGGAGCTTGCTATGACAAGGTCATGGAGCATTGTGATAACAAGTGAATGGAGAATTGTGCTGACATGTGCATGTAACATGATGTGAAGTGTCATGGAACATTGTGATGACAAGGACGTTGAGAATTGTTATGACAATGGACATGGAACATTGCGATGATCAGGGCATGGAGTTTTGTGATGGCAAGACCGTGGAGCATTGTGATGCGAAGACCCTGGATAATTGTGATGACGAGTGTCTTGGAGTACTGTAATGACAAGGGGCATGGAGCATTGTGAGGACAGGGATCATTTAGCATTGTGATGACAAGTGTCATGGAGCATTCTGATGACCATCTTGTGGAGTATTGTGATGACAATGGCATGGAGCATTGTGATGGAAAGGGCATGGAGCATTGTGAAGAGAAGTCCACAGATAATGGTGAAGAGGAGCGTCATGGGGCATTCTGATGACAAGTGTCATGGAACATTGTGATCACAAGTGTTTGAAGCATTGTGATGCCAGAGGTCATGGTGCATTTTGATTTCATTGTGATGACAATAGCATGAAGCATTATGATGATGGGGATGGTGCACTGTGATGCCAGGGGTCATGGAGGATTGTGAGGACAGGGGTCTAGGAGCATCGTGATGACAAGAGCATGGAGCATTGTGCTGAGAGGGCCAAGGAGCATTCTGACGACATGTGTCATGGAGCTTTGTGATGACAAGGGCATGGGGCATTGTAATTGCAGGCGTCTTGGAGCATTGAGATGACAAGTGTCACGGAGCCTTGTGATGACAAGGCCTTGGAAGTTTGTGATGACCGAGGTCATGGAGCATTGTTATGACAGGAGTAATGGAGCATTGTGATAACAAGGGCATAGAGCATTGGTCTGAGAAGTTTCATGGATTATTGTGATGAGAGTGTGCATGCAGCATTGTGATGACAAGGGCATGGAACATTGTGATACATGGGTCATGGAGGAATGTAATGACAAGGGCATGGAGCATTGTGATGAGAAGGGCATGGAACATTGTGATGACAAGCGTCATGGAGCTTTGTGATGACAGGGGCATGGAGCAATGTGATGAGAGGGTTCATGGAGCAGTGTGATGACAGTGGCATGGAGCACTGTGGTGCCAAGGATCATGGAGATTTGTGATGACAAAGGTCATGAAGCATATTGAGGTCAAGGGCATGGTACATTGTGATGAGAAGGGCAGGGAGCATTATGATGACAAAGTCATGTAGCATTTTGATGACAAAGGCATGGAGCATCGTGATGACAAGTGTCATGGAGCACTGTGATGACAGGCGTCACGGTTCATTGTGATTACAGGTTTCATGGAGCATTGGGATGACAATGGTCATGGAGAATTTTGATGAGAAGCGTCCCGGATCATTGTTTTGTCAGGGGTCATGGAGGGTTGAGATGACAGTACTCATGCAGCATTGTGAGGACAGGGGTCATGGAGCATTGTGAAGATAAGGGGCATGGAGCTTTGTGATTACAGGGGTCTTGGAGCATTGTGAAGACAAGGACATGGATCGTTGTGATGAGAATGTCATGGAGTATTGTGAAGGCAGGTGTCAAGGAGCATTGTGATGACGTATGTCAGGGTCCATTGTGATGACAATGGCATGGAGCATTGTGATGACAAGGACATGGAGCATTGTGATGCCAAGGGCCATTGAGAATTTTGAAGACAATGTCGTGAAGCACTGTGATGACAAGCGCATGGAGCTTGCTATGAAAAGGGTCATTGAACATTGCGATGACAAGTGCATGGAGAATTGTGATGACACGATCATGTAACATTATGATGAGAAGTGTCATGGAACATAGTGATGACAGGGACGAGGAGAATTGTGATGACAATGCACATGGAGCATTGGGATGACCAGGACATGGAGCATTGTGCTGGCAAGACCGTGGAGCACTGCGATGAGAAGACCATGGATAATTGTGATGACGAGTGTCTTGGAGCACTGTAATGAAAAGGGGCATGTAGCATTGTGATGACAAGTGTAATGGAGCATTCTGATCACCATCTTGTGGAGTATTGTGATGACAATGGCATGGAGCATTGCGATGAAAAGGGCATGGAGCATTGTGATGAAAACGGCATGGAGCCTTTTCATGACAGGTTTCAATGAGCATTCTGACGACAAGTGTCAGGGAGCATTGTGATGACAAGTTTATTGAGCATTGTGATGCCAAAGGTCATGAAGCATTGTGGTGACAATGGCATGGAGCATTGTGATGAAAAGTGCTATGGAGCATTGTGATCACAAGTGTTGGTAGCATTGTGATGACAGAGGTCATGGAGCACAGTGATTTCAAGGACCATGGAGCATTGTGATGACAAGTGTATGGGGCAATGTGATCCCAAGTTTCATGGAGGATTGTGATGACAAGCGCATGGAGCATTGTGATGGCAAGTTCATGTAGGATTTCCTGACAAAGGCATGGAGCATGGTGATTACAGTGGTCATTGAGCATTGGGATAACAAGGGTATGGAGCATTGGGCTTAAAATATTCATGGAGTATTGTGATGACAGGTTTCATGGAGCATATTGATGAAAAGGGAAAGGAGCATTGTGATGACAAGATCCTGTTGCATTATGATGAGTAGACAAGGAGCCTGGTGATGACAAGTCTCATGGAGCATTCTGATGAAAAGGGGCATGGAGCATTGTGATTACAGGGCTCTTGGAGCATTGTGATGACAAAGGCATGGAGCATTGTGATGAGAAGTCCATGGAGCATTCTGATGACATGTGTCATGGAGTTTTGTGATGACAGGGGCATGGAGCATTGTGATTACAGGGTTCTTGGAGCCTTGTGATGAAAAGGGCATGGATCATTGTGATGAAAAAGGCATGGAGCCATGTCATGACTGGGTTCAAGGAGCATAGTGATGACAAGGGTTCAGGAGCGTTGTGATGACAACTGTATTGAGCATTGGATGACAAAGGTCAGGAGCATTGTGATGATAAAACCATGGATAATTCTGATGACGAGCGTCATAGGTCATTGTGATGACAAGTGTTATGGAACATTGTGATCACAAGGGTTTGGAGCATTGTGATGACAGAGGTCATGGAGCCTTTTGATTTCAATTAGCGTGGAGCATTGTGATGACAAGGGCATGAAGCAATGGGATCCCAAGTTTTATGGAGGATTGGGATGACAATGGTAAGGGAAGATTGTGAAGACAAGCGCATGGAGCATTGTGATGACAAAGTCATGTAGCATTTTGCTGACAAAGGCATGGAGCATTGTGGGGAAAATATTCATGGAGTAATGTGATGACAGGTGTCATGGGGCATTGTGGTGATAAGGGAATGGAGCACTGTAATGACAAGGTTCTGGAGCATTGTTATGAGAAGACCATTGAGCCTTGTGATGACAAATCTCATGGAGCATTCTGATGATAATGGACATGGAACACTGTGATTACAAGGTTCTTGGAGTATTGTGATGACAAGGGCATGGAACATTGTGATGAGAAGGCCATGGAGCTTTCTGATGACATGCATCATGGACTTTGTGATGACAAGGGCATGGAGCATTGTGATGAAAAAGACATGGAGCCTTGTCATGACAGGCTTCAAGGAGCATACAGATGTCAAGTGTCAGGGAGCATTGTGATGACAAGTGTATTGAGCATTGTGATGACAAAGGTCATGGAGCATTGTGATGAGAAGACCATGGATAATTGTGATGACGAGCGTCATTGGGCGTTGTGATGACAAGTGTTATGGAACATTGTGATCACAAGCATTTGGAGCATTCTGATGAGAGATGTCATAGAGCATTTTGATTTCATTGTGATGACAATAGCATGAAGCATTATGATGATGGGGATGGTGCACTGTGATGCCAGGGGTCATGGAGGATTGTGATGACGGGGGTCTAGGAGCATCGTGATGACAAGAGCATGGAGCATTGTGCTGAGAGTGCCAAGGAGCATTCTGACGACATGTGTCATGGAGCTTTGTGATGACAAGGGCATGGGGCATTGTAATTGCAGGCGTCTTGGAGCATTGAGATGACAAGTGTCACGGAGCCTTGTGATGACAAGGCCTTGGACGTTTGTGATGATCGAGGTCATGGAGCATTGTTATGACAGGAGTAATGGAGCATTGTGATAACAAGGGCATAGAGCATTGGTCTGAGAAGTTTCATGGATTATTGTGATGAGAGTGTGCATGCAGCATTGTGATGACAAGGGCATGGAACATTGTGATACATGGGTCATGGAGGAATGTAATGACAAGGGCATGGAGCATTGTGATGAGAAGGGCATGGAACATTGTGATGACAAGTGTCATGGAGCTTTGTGATGACAGGGGCATGGAGCAATGTGATGAGAGGGTTCATGGAGCAGTGTGATGACAGTGGCATGGAGCACTGTGGTGCCAAGGATCATGGAGATTTGTGATGACAAAGGTCATGAAGCATATTGAGGTCAAGGGCATGGTAAATTGTGATGATAAGGGCAGGGAGCATTATGATGACAAGGTCATGTAGCATTTTGATGACAAAGGCATGGAGCATCGTGATGACAAGTGTCATGGAGCACTGTGATGACAGGCGTCACGGTTCATTGTGATTACAGGTTTCATGGAGCATTGGGATGACAATGGTCATGGAGAATTTTGATGAGAAGCCTCCCGGATCATTGTTTTGTCAGGGGTCATGGAGGGTTGAGATGACAGTACTCATGCAGCATTGTGAGGACAGGGGTCATGGAGCATTGTGAAGATAAGGGGCATGGAGCTTTGTGATTACAGGGGTCTTGGAGCATTGTGAAGACAAGGGCATGGATCATTGTGATGAGAATGTCATGGAGTATTGTGAAGGCAGGTTTCAAGGAGCATTGTGATGACGTATGTCAGGGTCCATTGTGATGACAATGGCATGGAGCATTGTGATGACAAGGACATGGAGCATTGTGATGCCAAGGGCCATGGAGAATTTTGAAGACAATGTCGTGAAGCACTGTGATGACAAGCGCATGGAGCTTGCTATGAAAAGGGTCATTGAGCATTGCGATGACAAGTGCATGGAGAATTGTGATGACACGATCATGTAACATTATGATGAGAAGTGTCATGGAACATGGTGATGACAGGGACGAGGAGAATTGTGATGACAATGCACATGGAGCATTGGGATGACCAGGACATGGAGCATAGTGCTGGCAAGACTGTGGAGCATTGCGATGAGAAGACCATGGATAATTGTGATGACGAGTGTCTTGGAGCACTGTAATGACAAGGGGCATGTAGCATTGTGATGACAAGTGTAATGGAGCATTCTGATCACCATCTTGTGGAGTATTGTGATGACAATGGCATGGAGCATTGTGATGAAAACGGCATGGAGCATTGTGATGAAAACGGCATGGAGCCTTTTCATGACAGGTTTCAATGAGCATTCTGACGACAAGTGTCAGGGAGCATTGTGATGACAAGTTTATTGAGCATTGTGATGACAAAGGTCATGAAGCATTGTGGTGACAATGGCATGGAGCATTGTGATGCAAAGTGTTATGGAGCATTGTGATCACAAGTGTTGGTAGCATTGTGATGACAGAGGTCATGGAGCACAGTGATTTCAAGGACCATGGAGCATTGTGATGACAAGTGTATGGGGCAATGTGATCCCAAGTTTCATGGAGGATTGTGATGACAAGCGCATGGAGCATTGTGATGGCAAGTTCATGTAGGATTTTCCTGACAAAGGCATGGAGCATGGTGATTACAGTGGTCATTGAGCATTGGGATAACAAGTGTATGGAGCATTGGGCTTAAAATATTCATGGAGTATTATGATGACAGGTTTCATGGAGCATATTGATGAAAAGGGAAAGGAGCATTGTGATGACAAGATCCTGGAGCATTATGATGAGTAGACCAAGAGCCTGGTGATGACAAGTCTCATGGAGCATTCTGATGAAAAGGGGCATGGAGCATTGTGATTACAGGGCTCTTGGAGCATTGTGATGACAAAGGCATGGAGCATTGTGATGAGAAGTCCATGGAGCATTCTGATGACATGTGTCATGGAGTTTTGTGATGACAGGGGCATGGAGCATTGTGATTACAGGGTTCTTGGAGCCTTGTGATGAAAAGGGCATGGATCATTGTGATGAAAAAGGCATGGAGCCATGTCATGACTGGGTTCAAGGAGCATAGTGATGACAAGGGTTCAGGAGCGTTGTGATGACAACTGTATTGAGCATTGGATGACAAAGGTCAGGAGCATTGTGATGATAAAACCATGGATAATTGTGATGACGAGCGTCATAGGGCATTGTGATGACAAGTGTTATGGAACACTGTGATCACAAGGGTTTGGAGCATTGTGATGACAGAGGTCATGGAGCCTTTTGATTTCAAGAAGCGTGGAGCATTGTGATGACAAGGGCATGAAGCAATGGGATCCCAAGTTTTATGGAGGATTGGGATGACAATGGTAAGGGAAGATTGTGAAGACAAGCGCATGGAGCATTGTGATGACAAAGTCATGTAGCATTTTGCTGACAAAGGCATGGAGCATTGTGGGCAAAATATTCATGGAGTAATGTGATGACAGGTGTCATGGGGCATTGTGGTGATAAGGGAATGGAGCACTGTGATGACAAGGTTCTGGAGCATTGTTATGAGAAGACCATTGAGCCTTGTGATGACAAATCTCATGGAGCATTCTGATGATAATGGACATGGAACACTGTGATTACAAGGTTCTTGGAGTATTGTGATGACAAGGGCAAGGAGCATTGTGATGAGAAGGCCATGGAGCTTTCTGATGACATGCATCATGGACTTTGTGATGACAAGGGCATGGAGCATTGTGATGAAAAAGACATGGAGCCTTGTCATGACAGGCTTCAAGGAGCATACTGATGTCAAGTGTCAGGGAGCATTGTGATGACAAGTGTATTGAGCATTGTGATGACAAAGGTCATGGAGCATTGTGATGAGAAGACCATGGATAATTGTGATGACGAGCGTCATTGGGCGTTGTGATGACAAGTGTTATGGAACATTGTGATCACAAGCGTTTGGAGCATTCTGATGAGAGAGGTCATGGAGCATTTTGATTTCATTGTGATGACAATAGCAAGAAGCATTATGATGATGTTCATGGTGCATTGTGATGAAAGGGTCCATGGAGTATTGAGATGAAAAGGGGCATGGAGCATTGTGATGACAGGGGTCTTGGAGCATGGTGATGACATGGGCATGGAGCATTGTGATGAGAAGGCCATGGAGGATTCTGATGACATGCGTCAGGGAGCTTTGTGATGACAAGGGCCATTGAGAATTTTGATGACAAGGTCGTGAAGCACTGTGATGACAAGTGCATGGAGCTTGCTATGACAAGGTCATGGAGCATTGTGATAACAAGTGAATGGAGAATTGTGCTGACATGTGCATGTAACATGATGTGAAGTGTCATGGAACATTGTGATGACAAGGACGTTGAGAATTGTTATGACAATGGACATGGAGCATTGCGATGATCAGGGCATGGAGTTTTGTGATGGCAAGACCGTGGAGCATTGTGATGCGAAGACCCTGGATAATTGTGATGACGAGTGTCTTGGAGTACTGTAATGACAAGGGGCATGGAGCATTGTGAGGACAGGGATCATTTAGCATTGTGATGACAAGTGTCATGGAGCATTCTGATGACCATCTTGTGGAGTATTGTGATGACAATGGCATGGAGCATTGTGATGGAAAGGGCATGGAGCATTGTGAAGAGAAGTCCACAGATAATGGTGAAGAGGAGCGTCATGGGGCATTCTGATGACAAGTGTCATGGAACATTGTGATCACAAGTGTTTGAAGCATTGTGATGCCAGAGGTCATGGTGCATTTTGATTTCATTGTGATGACAATAGCATGAAGCATTATGATGATGGGGATGGTGCACTGTGATGCCAGGGGTCATGGAGGATTGTGAGGACAGGGGTCTAGGAGCATCGTGATGACAAGAGCATGGAGCATTGTGCTGAGAGGGCCAAGGAGCATTCTGACGACATGTGTCATGGAGCTTTGTGATGACAAGGGCATGGGGCATTGTAATTGCAGGCGTCTTGGAGCATTGAGATGACAAGTGTCACGGAGCCTTGTGATGACAAGGCCTTGGAAGTTTGTGATGACCGAGGTCATGGAGCATTGTTATGACAGGAGTAATGGAGCATTGTGATAACAAGGGCATAGAGCATTGGTCTGAGAAGTTTCATGGATTATTGTGATGAGAGTGTGCATGCAGCATTGTGATGACAAGGGCATGGAACATTGTGATACATGGGTCATGGAGGAATGTAATGACAAGGGCATGGAGCATTGTGATGAGAAGGGCATGGAACATTGTGATGACAAGCGTCATGGAGCTTTGTGATGACAGGGGCATGGAGCAATGTGATGAGAGTGTTCATGGAGCAGTGTGATGACAGTGGCATGGAGCACTGTGGTGCCAAGGATCATGGAGATTTGTGATGACAAAGGTCATGAAGCATATTGAGGTCAAGGGCATGGTACATTGTGATGAGAAGGGCAGGGAGCATTATGATGACAAAGTCATGTAGCATTTTGATGACAAAGGCATGGAGCATCGTGATGACAAGTGTCATGGAGCACTGTGATGACAGGCGTCACGGTTCATTGTGATTACAGGTTTCATGGAGCATTGGGATGACAATGGTCATGGAGAATTTTGATGAGAAGCGTCCCGGATCATTGTTTTGTCAGGGGTCATGGAGGGTTGAGATGACAGTACTCATGCAGCATTGTGAGGACAGGGGTCATGGAGCATTGTGAAGATAAGGGGCATGGAGCTTTGTGATTACAGGGGTCTTGGAGCATTGTGAAGACAAGGACATGGATCGTTGTGATGAGAATGTCATGGAGTATTGTGAAGGCAGGTGTCAAGGAGCATTGTGATGACGTATGTCAGGGTCCATTGTGATGACAATGGCATGGAGCATTGTGATGACAAGGACATGGAGCATTGTGATGCCAAGGGCCATTGAGAATTTTGAAGACAATGTCGTGAAGCACTGTGATGACAAGCGCATGGAGCTTGCTATGAAAAGGGTCATTGAACATTGCGATGACAAGTGCATGGAGAATTGTGATGACACGATCATGTAACATTATGATGAGAAGTGTCATGGAACATAGTGATGACAGGGACGAGGAGAATTGTGATGACAATGCACATGGAGCATTGGGATGACCAGGACATGGAGCATAGTGCTGGCAAGACTGTGGAGCATTGCGATGAGAAGACCATGGATAATTGTGATGACGAGTGTCTTGGAGCACTGTAATGACAAGGGGCATGTAGCATTGTGATGACAAGTGTAATGGAGCATTCTGATCACCATCTTGTGGAGTATTGTGATGACAATGGCATGGAGCATTGCGATGAAAAGGGCATGGAGCATTGTGATGAAAACGGCATGGAGCCTTTTCATGACAGGTTTCAATGAGCATTCTGACGACAAGTGTCAGGGAGCATTGTGATGACAAGTTTATTGAGCATTGTGATGACAAAGGTCATGAAGCATTGTGGTGACAATGGCATGGAGCATTGTGATGAAAAGTGCTATGGAGCATTGTGATCACAAGTGTTGGTAGCATTGTGATGACAGAGGTCATGGAGCACAGTGATTTCAAGGACCATGGAGCATTGTGATGACAAGTGTATGGGGCAATGTGATCCCAAGTTTCATGGAGGATTGTGATGACAAGCGCATGGAGCATTGTGATGGCAAGTTCATGTAGGATTTCCTGACAAAGGCATGGAGCATGGTGATTACAGTGGTCATTGAGCATTGGGATAACAAGGGTATGGAGCATTGGGCTTAAAATATTCATGGAGTATTGTGATGACAGGTTTCATGGAGCATATTGATGAAAAGGGAAAGGAGCATTGTGATGACAAGATCCTGGAGCATTATGATGAGTAGACCAGGAGCCTGGTGATGACAAGTCTCATGGAGCATTCTGATGAAAAGGGGCATGGAGCATTGTGATTACAGGGCTCTTGGAGCATTGTGATGACAAAGGCATGGAGCATTGTGATGAGAAGTCCATGGAGCATTCTGATGACATGTGTCATGGAGTTTTGTGATGACAGGGGCATGGAGCATTGTGATTACAGGGTTCTTGGAGCCTTGTGATGAAAAGGGCATGGATCATTGTGATGAAAAAGGCATGGAGCCATGTCATGACTGGGTTCAAGGAGCATAGTGATGACAAGGGTTCAGGAGCGTTGTGATGACAACTGTATTGAGCATTGGATGACAAAGGTCAGGAGCATTGTGATGATAAAACCATGGATAATTGTGATGACGAGCGTCATAGGGCATTGTGATGACAAGTGTTATGGAACATTGTGATCACAAGGGTTTGGAGCATTGTGATGACAGAGGTCATGGAGCCTTTTGATTTCAATTAGCGTGGAGCATTGTGATGACAAGGGCATGAAGCAATGGGATCCCAAGTTTTATGGAGGATTGGGATGACAATGGTAAGGGAAGATTGTGAAGACAAGCGCATGGAGCATTGTGATGACAAAGTCATGTAGCATATTGCTGACAAAGGCATGGAGCATTGTGGGGAAAATATTCATGGAGTAATGTGATGACAGGTGTCATGGGGCATTGTGGTGATAAGGGAATGGAGCACTGTAATGACAAGGTTCTGGAGCATTGTTATGAGAAGACCATTGAGCCTTGTGATGACAAATCTCATGGAGCATTCTGATGATAATGGACATGGAACACTGTGATTACAAGGTTCTTGGAGTATTGTGATGACAAGGGCATGGAACATTGTGATGAGAAGGCCATGGAGCTTTCTGATGACATGCATCATGGACTTTGTGATGACAAGGGCATGGAGCATTGTGATGAAAAAGACATGGAGCCTTGTCATGACAGGCTTCAAGGAGCATACAGATGTCAAGTGTCAGGGAGCATTGTGATGACAAGTGTATTGAGCATTGTGATGACAAAGGTCATGGAGCATTGTGATGAGAAGACCATGGATAATTGTGATGACGAGCGTCATTGGGCGTTGTGATGACAAGTGTTATGGAACATTGTGATCACAAGCATTTGGAGCATTCTGATGAGAGATGTCATAGAGCATTTTGATTTCATTGTGATGACAATAGCATGAAGCATTATGATGATGGGGATGGTGCACTGTGATGCCAGGGGTCATGGAGGATTGTGATGACGGGGGTCTAGGAGCATCGTGATGACAAGAGCATGGAGCATTGTGCTGAGAGTGCCAAGGAGCATTCTGACGACATGTGTCATGGAGCTTTGTGATGACAAGGGCATGGGGCATTGTAATTGCAGGCGTCTTGGAGCATTGAGATGACAAGTGTCACGGAGCCTTGTGATGACAAGGCCTTGGACGTTTGTGATGATCGAGGTCATGGAGCATTGTTATGACAGGAGTAATGGAGCATTGTGATAACAAGGGCATAGAGCATTGGTCTGAGAAGTTTCATGGATTATTGTGATGAGAGTGTGCATGCAGCATTGTGATGACAAGGGCATGGAACATTGTGATACATGGGTCATGGAGGAATGTAATGACAAGGGCATGGAGCATTGTGATGAGAAGGGCATGGAACATTGTGATGACAAGTGTCATGGAGCTTTGTGATGACAGGGGCATGGAGCAATGTGATGAGAGGGTTCATGGAGCAGTGTGATGACAGTGGCATGGAGCACTGTGGTGCCAAGGATCATGGAGATTTGTGATGACAAAGGTCATGAAGCATATTGAGGTCAAGGGCATGGTACATTGTGATGATAAGGGCAGGGAGCATTATGATGACAAGGTCATGTAGCATTTTGATGACAAAGGCATGGAGCATCGTGATGACAAGTGTCATGGAGCACTGTGATGACAGGCGTCACGGTTCATTGTGATTACAGGTTTCATGGAGCATTGGGATGACAATGGTCATGGAGAATTTTGATGAGAAGCCTCCCGGATCATTGTTTTGTCAGGGGTCATGGAGGGTTGAGATGACAGTACTCATGCAGCATTGTGAGGACAGGGGTCATGGAGCATTGTGAAGATAAGGGGCATGGAGCTTTGTGATTACAGGGGTCTTGGAGCATTGTGAAGACAAGGGCATGGATCATTGTGATGAGAATGTCATGGAGTATTGTGAAGGCAGGTTTCAAGGAGCATTGTGATGACGTATGTCAGGGTCCATT
This sequence comes from Mesoplodon densirostris, assembly GCF_025265405.1. Taxonomy (NCBI): domain Eukaryota; kingdom Metazoa; phylum Chordata; class Mammalia; order Artiodactyla; family Ziphiidae; genus Mesoplodon; species Mesoplodon densirostris. The sequence goes on from NC_082682.1 coordinate 9,377,480, forward strand.
GTGATGACAATGGCATGGAGCATTGTGATGACAAGGATATGGAGCATTGTGATGCCAAGGGCCATGGAGAATTTTGAAGACAATGTCGTGAAGCACTGTGATGACAAGCGCATGGAGCTTGCTATGAAAAGGGTCATTGAGCATTGCGATGACAAGTGCATGGAGAATTGTGATGACACGATCATGTAACATTATGATGAGAAGTGTCATGGAACATGGTGATGACAGGGACGAGGAGAATTGTGATGACAATGCACATGGAGCATTGGGATGACCAGGACATGGAGCATAGTGCTGGCAAGACTGTGGAGCATTGCGATGAGAAGACCATGGATAATTGTGATGACGAGTGTCTTGGAGCACTGTAATGACAAGGGGCATGTAGCATTGTGATGACAAGTGTAATGGAGCATTCTGATCACCATCTTGTGGAGTATTGTGATGACAATGGCATGGAGCATTGTGATGAAAACGGCATGGAGCATTGTGATGAAAACGGCATGGAGCCTTTTCATGACAGGTTTCAATGAGCATTCTGACGACAAGTGTCAGGGAGCATTGTGATGACAAGTTTATTGAGCATTGTGATGACAAAGGTCATGAAGCATTGTGGTGACAATGGCATGGAGCATTGTGATGCAAAGTGTTATGGAGCATTGTGATCACAAGTGTTGGTAGCATTGTGATGACAGAGGTCATGGAGCACAGTGATTTCAAGGACCATGGAGCATTGTGATGACAAGTGTATGGGGCAATGTGATCCCAAGTTTCATGGAGGATTGTGATGACAAGCGCATGGAGCATTGTGATGGCAAGTTCATGTAGGATTTTCCTGACAAAGGCATGGAGCATGGTGATTACAGTGGTCATTGAGCATTGGGATAACAAGTGTATGGAGCATTGGGCTTAAAATATTCATGGAGTATTATGATGACAGGTTTCATGGAGCATATTGATGAAAAGGGAAAGGAGCATTGTGATGACAAGATCCTGGAGCATTATGATGAGTAGACCAAGAGCCTGGTGATGACAAGTCTCATGGAGCATTCTGATGAAAAGGGGCATGGAGCATTGTGATTACAGGGCTCTTGGAGCATTGTGATGACAAAGGCATGGAGCATTGTGATGAGAAGTCCATGGAGCATTCTGATGACATGTGTCATGGAGTTTTGTGATGACAGGGGCATGGAGCATTGTGATTACAGGGTTCTTGGAGCCTTGTGATGAAAAGGGCATGGATCATTGTGATGAAAAAGGCATGGAGCCATGTCATGACTGGGTTCAAGGAGCATAGTGATGACAAGGGTTCAGGAGCGTTGTGATGACAACTGTATTGAGCATTGGATGACAAAGGTCAGGAGCATTGTGATGATAAAACCATGGATAATTGTGATGACGAGCGTCATAGGGCATTGTGATGACAAGTGTTATGGAACACTGTGATCACAAGGGTTTGGAGCATTGTGATGACAGAGGTCATGGAGCCTTTTGATTTCAAGAAGCGTGGAGCATTGTGATGACAAGGGCATGAAGCAATGGGATCCCAAGTTTTATGGAGGATTGGGATGACAATGGTAAGGGAAGATTGTGAAGACAAGCGCATGGAGCATTGTGATGACAAAGTCATGTAGCATTTTGCTGACAAAGGCATGGAGCATTGTGGGCAAAATATTCATGGAGTAATGTGATGACAGGTGTCATGGGGCATTGTGGTGATAAGGGAATGGAGCACTGTGATGACAAGGTTCTGGAGCATTGTTATGAGAAGACCATTGAGCCTTGTGATGACAAATCTCATGGAGCATTCTGATGATAATGGACATGGAACACTGTGATTACAAGGTTCTTGGAGTATTGTGATGACAAGGGCAAGGAGCATTGTGATGAGAAGGCCATGGAGCTTTCTGATAACATGCATCATGGACTTTGTGATGACAAGGGCATGGAGCATTGTGATGAAAAAGACATGGAGCCTTGTCATGACAGGCTTCAAGGAGCATACTGATGTCAAGTGTCAGGGAGCATTGTGATGACAAGTGTATTGAGCATTGTGATGACAAAGGTCATGGAGCATTGTGATGAGAAGACCATGGATAATTGTGATGACGAGCGTCATTGGGCGTTGTGATGACAAGTGTTATGGAACATTGTGATCACAAGCGTTTGGAGCATTCTGATGAGAGAGGTCATGGAGCATTTTGATTTCATTGTGATGACAATAGCAAGAAGCATTATGATGATGTTCATGGTGCATTGTGATGAAAGGGTCCATGGAGTATTGAGATGAAAAGGGGCATGGAGCATTGTGATGACAGGGGTCTTGGAGCATGGTGATGACATGGGCATGGAGCATTGTGATGAGAAGGCCATGGAGGATTCTGATGACATGCGTCAGGGAGATTTGTGATGACAAGGGCCATTGAGAATTTTGATGACAAGGTCGTGAAGCACTGTGATGACAAGTGCATGGAGCTTGCTATGACAAGGTCATGGAGCATTGTGATAACAAGTGAATGGAGAATTGTGCTGACATGTGCATGTAACATGATGTGAAGTGTCATGGAACATTGTGATGACAAGGACGTTGAGAATTGTTATGACAATGGACATGGAACATTGCGATGATCAGGGCATGGAGTTTTGTGATGGCAAGACCGTGGAGCATTGTGATGCGAAGACCCTGGATAATTGTGATGACGAGTGTCTTGGAGTACTGTAATGACAAGGGGCATGGAGCATTGTGAGGACAGGGATCATTTAGCATTGTGATGACAAGTGTCATGGAGCATTCTGATGACCATCTTGTGGAGTATTGTGATGACAATGGCATGGAGCATTGTGATGGAAAGGGCATGGAGCATTGTGAAGAGAAGTCCACAGATAATGGTGAAGAGGAGCGTCATGGGGCATTCTGATGACAAGTGTCATGGAACATTGTGATCACAAGTGTTTGAAGCATTGTGATGCCAGAGGTCATGGTGCATTTTGATTTCATTGTGATGACAATAGCATGAAGCATTATGATGATGGGGATGGTGCACTGTGATGCCAGGGGTCATGGAGGATTGTGAGGACAGGGGTCTAGGAGCATCGTGATGACAAGAGCATGGAGCATTGTGCTGAGAGGGCCAAGGAGCATTCTGACGACATGTGTCATGGAGCTTTGTGATGACAAGGGCATGGGGCATTGTAATTGCAGGCGTCTTGGAGCATTGAGATGACAAGTGTCACGGAGCCTTGTGATGACAAGGCCTTGGAAGTTTGTGATGACCGAGGTCATGGAGCATTGTTATGACAGGAGTAATGGAGCATTGTGATAACAAGGGCATAGAGCATTGGTCTGAGAAGTTTCATGGATTATTGTGATGAGAGTGTGCATGCAGCATTGTGATGACAAGGGCATGGAACATTGTGATACATGGGTCATGGAGGAATGTAATGACAAGGGCATGGAGCATTGTGATGAGAAGGGCATGGAACATTGTGATGACAAGCGTCATGGAGCTTTGTGATGACAGGGGCATGGAGCAATGTGATGAGAGGGTTCATGGAGCAGTGTGATGACAGTGGCATGGAGCACTGTGGTGCCAAGGATCATGGAGATTTGTGATGACAAAGGTCATGAAGCATATTGAGGTCAAGGGCATGGTACATTGTGATGAGAAGGGCAGGGAGCATTATGATGACAAAGTCATGTAGCATTTTGATGACAAAGGCATGGAGCATCGTGATGACAAGTGTCATGGAGCACTGTGATGACAGGCGTCACGGTTCATTGTGATTACAGGTTTCATGGAGCATTGGGATGACAATGGTCATGGAGAATTTTGATGAGAAGCGTCCCGGATCATTGTTTTGTCAGGGGTCATGGAGGGTTGAGATGACAGTACTCATGCAGCATTGTGAGGACAGGGGTCATGGAGCATTGTGAAGATAAGGGGCATGGAGCTTTGTGATTACAGGGGTCTTGGAGCATTGTGAAGACAAGGACATGGATCGTTGTGATGAGAATGTCATGGAGTATTGTGAAGGCAGGTGTCAAGGAGCATTGTGATGACGTATGTCAGGGTCCATTGTGATGACAATGGCATGGAGCATTGTGATGACAAGGACATGGAGCATTGTGATGCCAAGGGCCATTGAGAATTTTGAAGACAATGTCGTGAAGCACTGTGATGACAAGCGCATGGAGCTTGCTATGAAAAGGGTCATTGAACATTGCGATGACAAGTGCATGGAGAATTGTGATGACACGATCATGTAACATTATGATGAGAAGTGTCATGGAACATAGTGATGACAGGGACGAGGAGAATTGTGATGACAATGCACATGGAGCATTGGGATGACCAGGACATGGAGCATTGTGCTGGCAAGACCGTGGAGCACTGCGATGAGAAGACCATGGATAATTGTGATGACGAGTGTCTTGGAGCACTGTAATGAAAAGGGGCATGTAGCATTGTGATGACAAGTGTAATGGAGCATTCTGATCACCATCTTGTGGAGTATTGTGATGACAATGGCATGGAGCATTGCGATGAAAAGGGCATGGAGCATTGTGATGAAAACGGCATGGAGCCTTTTCATGACAGGTTTCAATGAGCATTCTGACGACAAGTGTCAGGGAGCATTGTGATGACAAGTTTATTGAGCATTGTGATGCCAAAGGTCATGAAGCATTGTGGTGACAATGGCATGGAGCATTGTGATGAAAAGTGCTATGGAGCATTGTGATCACAAGTGTTGGTAGCATTGTGATGACAGAGGTCATGGAGCACAGTGATTTCAAGGACCATGGAGCATTGTGATGACAAGTGTATGGGGCAATGTGATCCCAAGTTTCATGGAGGATTGTGATGACAAGCGCATGGAGCATTGTGATGGCAAGTTCATGTAGGATTTCCTGACAAAGGCATGGAGCATGGTGATTACAGTGGTCATTGAGCATTGGGATAACAAGGGTATGGAGCATTGGGCTTAAAATATTCATGGAGTATTGTGATGACAGGTTTCATGGAGCATATTGATGAAAAGGGAAAGGAGCATTGTGATGACAAGATCCTGTTGCATTATGATGAGTAGACAAGGAGCCTGGTGATGACAAGTCTCATGGAGCATTCTGATGAAAAGGGGCATGGAGCATTGTGATTACAGGGCTCTTGGAGCATTGTGATGACAAAGTCATGGAGCATTGTGATGAGAAGTCCATGGAGCATTCTGATGACATGTGTCATGGAGTTTTGTGATGACAGGGGCATGGAGCATTGTGATTACAGGGTTCTTGGAGCCTTGTGATGAAAAGGGCATGGATCATTGTGATGAAAAAGGCATGGAGCCATGTCATGACTGGGTTCAAGGAGCATAGTGATGACAAGGGTTCAGGAGCGTTGTGATGACAACTGTATTGAGCATTGGATGACAAAGGTCAGGAGCATTGTGATGATAAAACCATGGATAATTCTGATGACGAGCGTCATAGGTCATTGTGATGACAAGTGTTATGGAACATTGTGATCACAAGGGTTTGGAGCATTGTGATGACAGAGGTCATGGAGCCTTTTGATTTCAATTAGCGTGGAGCATTGTGATGACAAGGGCATGAAGCAATGGGATCCCAAGTTTTATGGAGGATTGGGATGACAATGGTAAGGGAAGATTGTGAAGACAAGCGCATGGAGCATTGTGATGACAAAGTCATGTAGCATTTTGCTGACAAAGGCATGGAGCATTGTGGGGAAAATATTCATGGAGTAATGTGATGACAGGTGTCATGGGGCATTGTGGTGATAAGGGAATGGAGCACTGTAATGACAAGGTTCTGGAGCATTGTTATGAGAAGACCATTGAGCCTTGTGATGACAAATCTCATGGAGCATTCTGATGATAATGGACATGGAACACTGTGATTACAAGGTTCTTGGAGTATTGTGATGACAAGGGCATGGAACATTGTGATGAGAAGGCCATGGAGCTTTCTGATGACATGCATCATGGACTTTGTGATGACAAGGGCATGGAGCATTGTGATGAAAAAGACATGGAGCCTTGTCATGACAGGCTTCAAGGAGCATACAGATGTCAAGTGTCAGGGAGCATTGTGATGACAAGTGTATTGAGCATTGTGATGACAAAGGTCATGGAGCATTGTGATGAGAAGACCATGGATAATTGTGATGACGAGCGTCATTGGGCGTTGTGATGACAAGTGTTATGGAACATTGTGATCACAAGCATTTGGAGCATTCTGATGAGAGATGTCATAGAGCATTTTGATTTCATTGTGATGACAATAGCATGAAGCATTATGATGATGGGGATGGTGCACTGTGATGCCAGGGGTCATGGAGGATTGTGATGACGGGGGTCTAGGAGCATCGTGATGACAAGAGCATGGAGCATTGTGCTGAGAGTGCCAAGGAGCATTCTGACGACATGTGTCATGGAGCTTTGTGATGACAAGGGCATGGGGCATTGTAATTGCAGGCGTCTTGGAGCATTGAGATGACAAGTGTCACGGAGCCTTGTGATGACAAGGCCTTGGACGTTTGTGATGATCGAGGTCATGGAGCATTGTTATGACAGGAGTAATGGAGCATTGTGATAACAAGGGCATAGAGCATTGGTCTGAGAAGTTTCATGGATTATTGTGATGAGAGTGTGCATGCAGCATTGTGATGACAAGGGCATGGAACATTGTGATACATGGGTCATGGAGGAATGTAATGACAAGGGCATGGAGCATTGTGATGAGAAGGGCATGGAACATTGTGATGACAAGTGTCATGGAGCTTTGTGATGACAGGGGCATGGAGCAATGTGATGAGAGGGTTCATGGAGCAGTGTGATGACAGTGGCATGGAGCACTGTGGTGCCAAGGATCATGGAGATTTGTGATGACAAAGGTCATGAAGCATATTGAGGTCAAGGGCATGGTAAATTGTGATGATAAGGGCAGGGAGCATTATGATGACAAGGTCATGTAGCATTTTGATGACAAAGGCATGGAGCATCGTGATGACAAGTGTCATGGAGCACTGTGATGACAGGCGTCACGGTTCATTGTGATTACAGGTTTCATGGAGCATTGGGATGACAATGGTCATGGAGAATTTTGATGAGAAGCCTCCCGGATCATTGTTTTGTCAGGGGTCATGGAGGGTTGAGATGACAGTACTCATGCAGCATTGTGAGGACAGGGGTCATGGAGCATTGTGAAGATAAGGGGCATGGAGCTTTGTGATTACAGGGGTCTTGGAGCATTGTGAAGACAAGGGCATGGATCATTGTGATGAGAATGTCATGGAGTATTGTGAAGGCAGGTTTCAAGGAGCATTGTGATGACGTATGTCAGGGTCCATTGTGATGACAATGGCATGGAGCATTGTGATGACAAGGACATGGAGCATTGTGATGCCAAGGGCCATGGAGAATTTTGAAGACAATGTCGTGAAGCACTGTGATGACAAGCGCATGGAGCTTGCTATGAAAAGGGTCATTGAGCATTGCGATGACAAGTGCATGGAGAATTGTGATGACACGATCATGTAACATTATGATGAGAAGTGTCATGGAACATGGTGATGACAGGGACGAGGAGAATTGTGATGACAATGCACATGGAGCATTGGGATGACCAGGACATGGAGCATAGTGCTGGCAAGACTGTGGAGCATTGCGATGAGAAGACCATGGATAATTGTGATGACGAGTGTCTTGGAGCACTGTAATGACAAGGGGCATGTAGCATTGTGATGACAAGTGTAATGGAGCATTCTGATCACCATCTTGTGGAGTATTGTGATGACAATGGCATGGAGCATTGTGATGAAAACGGCATGGAGCATTGTGATGAAAACGGCATGGAGCCTTTTCATGACAGGTTTCAATGAGCATTCTGACGACAAGTGTCAGGGAGCATTGTGATGACAAGTTTATTGAGCATTGTGATGACAAAGGTCATGAAGCATTGTGGTGACAATGGCATGGAGCATTGTGATGCAAAGTGTTATGGAGCATTGTGATCACAAGTGTTGGTAGCATTGTGATGACAGAGGTCATGGAGCACAGTGATTTCAAGGACCATGGAGCATTGTGATGACAAGTGTATGGGGCAATGTGATCCCAAGTTTCATGGAGGATTGTGATGACAAGCGCATGGAGCATTGTGATGGCAAGTTCATGTAGGATTTTCCTGACAAAGGCATGGAGCATGGTGATTACAGTGGTCATTGAGCATTGGGATAACAAGTGTATGGAGCATTGGGCTTAAAATATTCATGGAGTATTATGATGACAGGTTTCATGGAGCATATTGATGAAAAGGGAAAGGAGCATTGTGATGACAAGATCCTGGAGCATTATGATGAGTAGACCAAGAGCCTGGTGATGACAAGTCTCATGGAGCATTCTGATGAAAAGGGGCATGGAGCATTGTGATTACAGGGCTCTTGGAGCATTGTGATGACAAAGGCATGGAGCATTGTGATGAGAAGTCCATGGAGCATTCTGATGACATGTGTCATGGAGTTTTGTGATGACAGGGGCATGGAGCATTGTGATTACAGGGTTCTTGGAGCCTTGTGATGAAAAGGGCATGGATCATTGTGATGAAAAAGGCATGGAGCCATGTCATGACTGGGTTCAAGGAGCATAGTGATGACAAGGGTTCAGGAGCGTTGTGATGACAACTGTATTGAGCATTGGATGACAAAGGTCAGGAGCATTGTGATGATAAAACCATGGATAATTGTGATGACGAGCGTCATAGGGCATTGTGATGACAAGTGTTATGGAACACTGTGATCACAAGGGTTTGGAGCATTGTGATGACAGAGGTCATGGAGCCTTTTGATTTCAAGAAGCGTGGAGCATTGTGATGACAAGGGCATGAAGCAATGGGATCCCAAGTTTTATGGAGGATTGGGATGACAATGGTAAGGGAAGATTGTGAAGACAAGCGCATGGAGCATTGTGATGACAAAGTCATGTAGCATTTTGCTGACAAAGGCATGGAGCATTGTGGGCAAAATATTCATGGAGTAATGTGATGACAGGTGTCATGGGGCATTGTGGTGATAAGGGAATGGAGCACTGTGATGACAAGGTTCTGGAGCATTGTTATGAGAAGACCATTGAGCCTTGTGATGACAAATCTCATGGAGCATTCTGATGATAATGGACATGGAACACTGTGATTACAAGGTTCTTGGAGTATTGTGATGACAAGGGCAAGGAGCATTGTGATGAGAAGGCCATGGAGCTTTCTGATGACATGCATCATGGACTTTGTGATGACAAGGGCATGGAGAATTGTGATGAAAAAGACATGGAGCCTTGTCATGACAGGCTTCAAGGAGCATACTGATGTCAAGTGTCAGGGAGCATTGTGATGACAAGTGTATTGAGCATTGTGATGACAAAGGTCATGGAGCATTGTGATGAGAAGACCATGGATAATTGTGATGACGAGCGTCATTGGGCGTTGTGATGACAAGTGTTATGGAACATTGTGATCACAAGCGTTTGGAGCATTCTGATGAGAGAGGTCATGGAGCATTTTGATTTCATTGTGATGACAATAGCAAGAAGCATTATGATGATGTTCATGGTGCATTGTGATGAAAGGGTCCATGGAGTATTGAGATGAAAAGGGGCATGGAGCATTGTGATGACAGGGGTCTTGGAGCATGGTGATGACATGGGCATGGAGCATTGTGATGAGAAGGCCATGGAGGATTCTGATGACATGCGTCAGGGAGCTTTGTGATGACAAGGGCCATTGAGAATTTTGATGACAAGGTCGTGAAGCACTGTGATGACAAGTGCATGGAGCTTGCTATGACAAGGTCATGGAGCATTGTGATAACAAGTGAATGGAGAATTGTGCTGACATGTGCATGTAACATGATGTGAAGTGTCATGGAACATTGTGATGACAAGGACGTTGAGAATTGTTATGACAATGGACATGGAGCATTGCGATGATCAGGGCATGGAGTTTTGTGATGGCAAGACCGTGGAGCATTGTGATGCGAAGACCCTGGATAATTGTGATGACGAGTGTCTTGGAGTACTGTAATGACAAGGGGCATGGAGCATTGTGAGGACAGGGATCATTTAGCATTGTGATGACAAGTGTCATGGAGCATTCTGATGACCATCTTGTGGAGTATTGTGATGACAATGGCATGGAGCATTGTGATGGAAAGGGCATGGAGCATTGTGAAGAGAAGTCCACAGATAATGGTGAAGAGGAGCGTCATGGGGCATTCTGATGACAAGTGTCATGGAACATTGTGATCACAAGTGTTTGAAGCATTGTGATGCCAGAGGTCATGGTGCATTTTGATTTCATTGTGATGACAATAGCATGAAGCATTATGATGATGGGGATGGTGCACTGTGATGCCAGGGGTCATGGAGGATTGTGAGGACAGGGGTCTAGGAGCATCGTGATGACAAGAGCATGGAGCATTGTGCTGAGAGGGCCAAGGAGCATTCTGACGACATGTGTCATGGAGCTTTGTGATGACAAGGGCATGGGGCATTGTAATTGCAGGCGTCTTGGAGCATTGAGATGACAAGTGTCACGGAGCCTTGTGATGACAAGGCCTTGGAAGTTTGTGATGACCGAGGTCATGGAGCATTGTTATGACAGGAGTAATGGAGCATTGTGATAACAAGGGCATAGAGCATTGGTCTGAGAAGTTTCATGGATTATTGTGATGAGAGTGTGCATGCAGCATTGTGATGACAAGGGCATGGAACATTGTGATACATGGGTCATGGAGGAATGTAATGACAAGGGCATGGAGCATTGTGATGAGAAGGGCATGGAACATTGTGATGACAAGCGTCATGGAGCTTTGTGATGACAGGGGCATGGAGCAATGTGATGAGAGGGTTCATGGAGCAGTGTGATGACAGTGGCATGGAGCACTGTGGTGCCAAGGATCATGGAGATTTGTGATGACAAAGGTCATGAAGCATATTGAGGTCAAGGGCATGGTACATTGTGATGAGAAGGGCAGGGAGCATTATGATGACAAAGTCATGTAGCATTTTGATGACAAAGGCATGGAGCATCGTGATGACAAGTGTCATGGAGCACTGTGATGACAGGCGTCACGGTTCATTGTGATTACAGGTTTCATGGAGCATTGGGATGACAATGGTCATGGAGAATTTTGATGAGAAGCGTCCCGGATCATTGTTTTGTCAGGGGTCATGGAGGGTTGAGATGACAGTACTCATGCAGCATTGTGAGGACAGGGGTCATGGAGCATTGTGAAGATAAGGGGCATGGAGCTTTGTGATTACAGGGGTCTTGGAGCATTGTGAAGACAAGGACATGGATCGTTGTGATGAGAATGTCATGGAGTATTGTGAAGGCAGGTGTCAAGGAGCATTGTGATGACGTATGTCAGGGTCCATTGTGATGACAATGGCATGGAGCATTGTGATGACAAGGACATGGAGCATTGTGATGCCAAGGGCCATTGAGAATTTTGAAGACAATGTCGTGAAGCACTGTGATGACAAGCGCATGGAGCTTGCTATGAAAAGGGTCATTGAACATTGCGATGACAAGTGCATGGAGAATTGTGATGACACGATCATGTAACATTATGATGAGAAGTGTCATGGAACATAGTGATGACAGGGACGAGGAGAATTGTGATGACAATGCACATGGAGCATTGGGATGACCAGGACATGGAGCATTGTGCTGGCAAGACCGTGGAGCACTGCGATGAGAAGACCATGGATAATTGTGATGACGAGTGTCTTGGAGCACTGTAATGAAAAGGGGCATGTAGCATTGTGATGACAAGTGTAATGGAGCATTCTGATCACCATCTTGTGGAGTATTGTGATGACAATGGCATGGAGCATTGCGATGAAAAGGGCATGGAGCATTGTGATGAAAACTGCATGGAGCCTTTTCATGACAGGTTTCAATGAGCATTCTGACGACAAGTGTCAGGGAGCATTGTGATGACAAGTTTATTGAGCATTGTGATGACAAAGGTCATGAAGCATTGTGGTGACAATGGCATGGAGCATTGTGATGAAAAGTGCTATGGAGCATTGTGATCACAAGTGTTGGTAGCATTGTGATGACAGAGGTCATGGAGCACAGTGATTTCAAGGACCATGGAGCATTGTGATGACAAGTGTATGGGGCAATGTGATCCCAAGTTTCATGGAGGATTGTGATGACAAGCGCATGGAGCATTGTGATGGCAAGTTCATGTAGGATTTCCTGACAAAGGCATGGAGCATGGTGATTACAGTGGTCATTGAGCATTGGGATAACAAGGGTATGGAGCATTGGGCTTAAAATATTCATGGAGTATTGTGATGACAGGTTTCATGGAGCATATTGATGAAAAGGGAAAGGAGCATTGTGATGACAAGATCCTGGAGCATTATGATGAGTAGACCAGGAGCCTGGTGATGACAAGTCTCATGGAGCATTCTGATGAAAAGGGGCATGGAGCATTGTGATTACAGGGCTCTTGGAGCATTGTGATGACAAAGGCATGGAGCATTGTGATGAGAAGTCCATGGAGCATTCTGATGACATGTGTCATGGAGTTTTGTGATGACAGGGGCATGGAGCATTGTGATTACAGGGTTCTTGGAGCCTTGTGATGAAAAGGGCATGGATCATTGTGATGAAAAAGGCATGGAGCCATGTCATGACTGGGTTCAAGGAGCATAGTGATGACAAGGGTTCAGGAGCGTTGTGATGACAACTGTATTGAGCATTGGATGACAAAGGTCAGGAGCATTGTGATGATAAAACCATGGATAATTCTGATGACGAGCGTCATAGGTCATTGTGATGACAAGTGTTATGGAACATTGTGATCACAAGGGTTTGGAGCATTGTGATGACAGAGGTCATGGAGCCTTTTGATTTCAATTAGCGTGGAGCATTGTGATGACAAGGACATGAAGCAATGGGATCCCAAGTTTTATGGAGGATTGGGATGACAATGGTAAGGGAAGATTGTGAAGACAAGCGCATGGAGCATTGTGATGACAAAGTCATGTAGCATTTTGCTGACAAAGGCATGGAGCATTGTGGGGAAAATATTCATGGAGTAATGTGATGACAGGTGTCATGGGGCATTGTGGTGATAAGGGAATGGAGCACTGTAATGACAAGGTTCTGGAGCATTGTTATGAGAAGACCATTGAGCCTTGTGATGACAAATCTCATGGAGCATTCTGATGATAATGGACATGGAACACTGTGATTACAAGGTTCTTGGAGTATTGTGATGACAAGGGCATGGAACATTGTGATGAGAAGGCCATGGAGCTTTCTGATGACATGCATCATGGACTTTGTGATGACAAGGGGATGGAGCATTGTGATGAAAAAGACATGGAGCCTTGTCATGACAGGCTTCAAGGAGCATACAGATGTCAAGTGTCAGGGAGCATTGTGATGACAAGTGTATTGAGCATTGTGATGACAAAGGTCATGGAGCATTGTGATGAGAAGACCATGGATAATTGTGATGACGAGCGTCATTGGGCGTTGTGATGACAAGTGTTATGGAACATTGTGATCACAAGCGTTTGGAGCATTCTGATGAGAGATGTCATAGAGCATTTTGATTTCATTGTGATGACAATAGCATGAAGCATTATGATGATGGGGATGGTGCACTGTGATGCCAGGGGTCATGGAGGATTGTGATGACGGGGGTCTAGGAGCATCGTGATGACAAGAGCATGGAGCATTGTGCTGAGAGTGCCAAGGAGCATTCTGACGACATGTGTCATGGAGCTTTGTGATGACAAGGGCATGGGGCATTGTAATTGCAGGCGTCTTGGAGCATTGAGATGACAAGTGTCACGGAGCCTTGTGATGACAAGGCCTTGGACGTTTGTGATGATCGAGGTCATGGAGCATTGTTATGACAGGAGTAATGGAGCATTGTGATAACAAGGGCATAGAGCATTGGTCTGAGAAGTTTCATGGATTATTGTGATGAGAGTGTGCATGCAGCATTGTGATGACAAGGGCATGGAACATTGTGATACATGGGTCATGGAGGAATGTAATGACAAGGGCATGGAGCATTGTGATGAGAAGGGCATGGAACATTGTGATGACAAGTGTCATGGAGCTTTGTGATGACAGGGGCATGGAGCAATGTGATGAGAGGGTTCATGGAGCAGTGTGATGACAGTGGCATGGAGCACTGTGGTGCCAAGGATCATGGAGATTTGTGATGACAAAGGTCATGAAGCATATTGAGGTCAAGGGCATGGTACATTGTGATGATAAGGGCAGGGAGCATTATGATGACAAGGTCATGTAGCATTTTGATGACAAAGGCATGGAGCATCGTGATGACAAGTGTCATGGAGCACTGTGATGACAGGCGTCACGGTTCATTGTGATTACAGGTTTCATGGAGCATTGGGATGACAATGGTCATGGAGAATTTTGATGAGAAGCCTCCCGGATCATTGTTTTGTCAGGGGTCATGGAGGGTTGAGATGACAGTACTCATGCAGCATTGTGAGGACAGGGGTCATGGAGCATTGTGAAGATAAGGGGCATGGAGCTTTGTGATTACAGGGGTCTTGGAGCATTGTGAAGACAAGGGCATGGATCATTGTGATGAGAATGTCATGGAGTATTGTGAAGGCAGGTTTCAAGGAGCATTGTGATGACGTATGTCAGGGTCCATTGTGATGACAATGGCATGGAGCATTGTGATGACAAGGACATGGAGCATTGTGATGCCAAGGGCCATGGAGAATTTTGAAGACAATGTCGTGAAGCACTGTGATGACAAGCGCATGGAGCTTGCTATGAAAAGGGTCATTGAGCATTGCGATGACAAGTGCATGGAGAATTGTGATGACACGATCATGTAACATTATGATGAGAAGTGTCATGGAACATGGTGATGACAGGGACGAGGAGAATTGTGATGACAATGCACATGGAGCATTGGGATGACCAGGACATGGAGCATAGTGCTGGCAAGACTGTGGAGCATTGCGATGAGAAGACCATGGATAATTGTGATGACGAGTGTCTTGGAGCACTGTAATGACAAGGGGCATGTAGCATTGTGATGACAAGTGTAATGGAGCATTCTGATCACCATCTTGTGGAGTATTGTGATGACAATGGCATGGAGCATTGTGATGAAAACGGCATGGAGCATTGTGATGAAAACGGCATGGAGCCTTTTCATGACAGGTTTCAATGAGCATTCTGACGACAAGTGTCAGGGAGCATTGTGATGACAAGTTTATTGAGCATTGTGATGACAAAGGTCATGAAGCATTGTGGTGACAATGGCATGGAGCATTGTGATGCAAAGTGTTATGGAGCATTGTGATCACAAGTGTTGGTAGCATTGTGATGACAGAGGTCATGGAGCACAGTGATTTCAAGGACCATGGAGCATTGTGATGACAAGTGTATGGGGCAATGTGATCCCAAGTTTCATGGAGGATTGTGATGACAAGCGCATGGAGCATTGTGATGGCAAGTTCATGTAGGATTTTCCTGACAAAGGCATGGAGCATGGTGATTACAGTGGTCATTGAGCATTGGGATAACAAGTGTATGGAGCATTGGGCTTAAAATATTCATGGAGTATTATGATGACAGGTTTCATGGAGCATATTGATGAAAAGGGAAAGGAGCATTGTGATGACAAGATCCTGGAGCATTATGATGAGTAGACCAAGAGCCTGGTGATGACAAGTCTCATGGAGCATTCTGATGAAAAGGGGCATGGAGCATTGTGATTACAGGGCTCTTGGAGCATTGTGATGACAAAGGCATGGAGCATTGTGATGAGAAGTCCATGGAGCATTCTGATGACATGTGTCATGGAGTTTTGTGATGACAGGGGCATGGAGCATTGTGATTACAGGGTTCTTGGAGCCTTGTGATGAAAAGGGCATGGATCATTGTGATGAAAAAGGCATGGAGCCATGTCATGACTGGGTTCAAGGAGCATAGTGATGACAAGGGTTCAGGAGCGTTGTGATGACAACTGTATTGAGCATTGGATGACAAAGGTCAGGAGCATTGTGATGATAAAACCATGGATAATTGTGATGACGAGCGTCATAGGGCATTGTGATGACAAGTGTTATGGAACACTGTGATCACAAGGGTTTGGAGCATTGTGATGACAGAGGTCATGGAGCCTTTTGATTTCAAGAAGCGTGGAGCATTGTGATGACAAGGGCATGAAGCAATGGGATCCCAAGTTTTATGGAGGATTGGGATGACAATGGTAAGGGAAGATTGTGAAGACAAGCGCATGGAGCATTGTGATGACAAAGTCATGTAGCATTTTGCTGACAAAGGCATGGAGCATTGTGGGGAAAATATTCATGGAGTAATGTGATGACAGGTGTCATGGGGCATTGTGGTGATAAGGGAATGGAGCACTGTGATGACAAGGTTCTGGAGCATTGTTATGAGAAGACCATTGAGCCTTGTGATGACAAATCTCATGGAGCATTCTGATGATAATGGACATGGAACACTGTGATTACAAGGTTCTTGGAGTATTGTGATGACAAGGGCAAGGAGCATTGTGATGAGAAGGCCATGGAGCTTTCTGATGACATGCATCATGGACTTTGTGATGACAAGGGCATGGAGCATTGTGATGAAAAAGACATGGAGCCTTGTCATGACAGGCTTCAAGGAGCATACTGATGTCAAGTGTCAGGGAGCATTGTGATGACAAGTGTATTGAGCATTGTGATGACAAAGGTCATGGAGCATTGTGATGAGAAGACCATGGATAATTGTGATGACGAGCGTCATTGGGCGTTGTGATGACAAGTGTTATGGAACATTGTGATCACAAGCGTTTGGAGCATTCTGATGAGAGAGGTCATGGAGCATTTTGATTTCATTGTGATGACAATAGCAAGAAGCATTATGATGATGTTCATGGTGCATTGTGATGAAAGGGTCCATGGAGTATTGAGATGAAAAGGGGCATGGAGCATTGTGATGACAGGGGTCTTGGAGCATGGTGATGACATGGGCATGGAGCATTGTGATGAGAAGGCCATGGAGGATTCTGATGACATGCGTCAGGGAGCTTTGTGATGACAAGGGCATGGAACATTGTGATGACAAGGGAATGGAGCATTGTGATGACAAGGGCCATTGAGAATTTTGATGACAAGGTCGTGAAGCACTGTGATGACAAGTCCATGGAGCTTGCTATGACAAGGTCATGGAGCATTGTGATAACAAGTGAATGGAGAATTGTGCTGACATGTGCATATAACATGATGTGAAGTGTCATGGACCATTGTGATGACAAGGACGTTGAGAATTGTTATGACAATGGACATGGAGCATTGCGATGATCAGGGCATGGAGCTTTGTGATGGCAAAACAGTGGAGCATTGTGATGCGAAGACCCTGGATAATTGTGATGACGAGTGTCTTGGAGTACTGTAATGACAAGGGGCATGGAGCATTGTGAGGACAGGGGTCATTTAGCATTGTGATGACAAGTGTCATGGAGCATTCTGATGAACATCTTGTGGAGTATTGTGATGACAATGGCATGGAGCATTGTGATGGAAAGGGCATGGAGCATTGTGAAGAGAAGTCCACAGATAATGGTGAAGAGGAGCGTCATGGGGCGTTGTGATGACAAGTGTCATGGAACATTGTGATCACAAGTGTTTGAAGCATTGTGATGCCAGAGGTCATGGTGCATTTTGATTTCATTGTGATGACAATAGCATGAAGCATTATGATGATGGGGATGGTGCACTGTGATGCCAGGGGTCATGGAGGATTGTGAGGACAGGGGTCTAGGAGCATCGTGATGACAAGAGCATGGAGCATTGTGCTGAGAGGGCCAAGGAGCATTCTGACGACATGTGTCATGGAGCTTTGTGATGACAAGGGCATGGGGCATTGTAATTGCAGGCGTCTTGGAGCATTGAGATGACAAGTGTCACGGAGCCTTGTGATGACAAGGCCTTGGAAGTTTGTGATGACCGAGGTCATGGAGCATTGTTATGACAGGAGTAATGGAGCATTGTGATAACAAGGGCATAGAGCATTGGTCTGAGAAGTTTCATGGATTATTGTGATGAGAGTGTGCATGCAGCATTGTGATGACAAGGGCATGGAACATTGTGATACATGGGTCATGGAGGAATGTAATGACAAGGGCATGGAGCATTGTGATGAGAAGGGCATGGAACATTGTGATGACAAGCGTCATGGAGCTTTGTGATGACAGGGGCATGGAGCAATGTGATGAGAGGGTTCATGGAGCAGTGTGATGACAGTGGCATGGAGCACTGTGGTGCCAAGGATCATGGAGATTTGTGATGACAAAGGTCATGAAGCATATTGAGGTCAAGGGCATGGTACATTGTGATGAGAAGGGCAGGGAGCATTATGATGACAAAGTCATGTAGCATTTTGATGACAAAGGCATGGAGCATCGTGATGACAAGTGTCATGGAGCACTGTGATGACAGGCGTCACGGTTCATTGTGATTACAGGTTTCATGGAGCATTGGGATGACAATGGTCATGGAGAATTTTGATGAGAAGCGTCCAGGATCATTGTTTTGTCAGGGGTCATGGAGGGTTGAGATGACAGTACTCATGCAGCATTGTGAGGACAGGGGTCATGGAGCATTGTGAAGATAAGGGGCATGGAGCTTTGTGATTATAGGGATCTTGGAGCATTGTGAAGACAAGGGCATGGATCATTGTGATGAGAATGTCATGGAGTATTGTGAAGGCAGGTGTCAAGGAGCATTGTGATGACGTATGTCAGGGTCCATTGTGATGACAATGGCATGGAGCATTGTGATGAGAAGGACATGGAGCATTGTGATGCCAAGGGCCATTGAGAATTTTGAAGACAATGTCGTGAAGCACTGTGATGACAAGCGCATGGAGCTTGCTATGAAAAGGGTCATTGAGCATTGCGATGACAAGTGCATGGAGAATTGTGATGACACGATCATGTAACATTATGATGAGAAGTGTCATGGAACATAGTGATGACAGGGACGAGGAGAATTGTGATGACAATGCACATGGAGCATTGGGATGACCAGGACATGGAGCATTGTGCTGGCAAGACCGTGGAGCACTGCGATGAGAAGACCATGGATAATTGTGATGACGAGTGTCTTGGAGCACTGTAATGAAAATGGGCATGTAGCATTGTGATGACAAGTGTAATGGAGCATTCTGATCACCATCTTGTGGAGTATTGTGATGACAATGGCATGGAGCACTGTGATGAAAAGGGCATGGAGCATTGTGATGAAAACGGCATGGAGCCTTTTCATGACAGGTTTCAATGAGCATTCTGACGACAAGTGTCAGGGAGCATTGTGATGACAAGTTTATTGAGCATTGTGATGACAAAGGTCATGAAGCATTGTGGTGACAATGGCATGGAGCATTGTGATGAAAAGTGCTATGGAGCATTGTGATCACAAGTGTTGGTAGCATTGTGATGACAGAGGTCATGGAGCACAGTGATTTCAAGGACCATGGAGCATTGTGATGACAAGTGTATGGGGCAATGTGATCCCAAGTTTCATGGAGGATTGTGATGACAAGCGCATGGAGCATTGTGATGGCAAGTTCATGTAGGATTTCCTGACAAAGGCATGGAGCATGGTGATTACAGTGGTCATTGAGCATTGGGATAACAAGGGTATGGAGCATTGGGCTTAAAATATTCATGGAGTATTGTGATGACAGGTTTCATGGAGCATATTGATGAAAAGGGAAAGGAGCATTGTGATGACAAGATCCTGGAGCATTATGATGAGTAGACCAGGAGCCTGGTGATGACAAGTCTCATGGAGCATTCTGATGAAAAGGGGCATGGAGCATTGTGATTACAGGGCTC
Organism: Mesoplodon densirostris; assembly: GCF_025265405.1. NCBI lineage: Eukaryota > Metazoa > Chordata > Mammalia > Artiodactyla > Ziphiidae > Mesoplodon > Mesoplodon densirostris. The sequence goes on from NC_082682.1 coordinate 9,397,414, forward strand.
TTGGAGCATTGTGATGACAAAGGCATGGAGCATTGTGATGAGAAGTCCATGGAGCATTCTGATGACATGTGTCATGGAGTTTTGTGATGACAGGGGCATGGAGCATTGTGATTACAGGGTTCTTGGAGCCTTGTGATGAAAAGGGCATGGATCATTGTGATGAAAAAGGCATGGAGCCATGTCATGACTGGGTTCAAGGAGCATAGTGATGACAAGGGTTCAGGAGCGTTGTGATGACAACTGTATTGAGCATTGGATGACAAAGGTCAGGAGCATTGTGATGATAAAACCATGGATAATTGTGATGACGAGCGTCATAGGGCATTGTGATGACAAGTGTTATGGAACATTGTGATCACAAGGGTTTGGAGCATTGTGATGACAGAGGTCATGGAGCCTTTTGATTTCAATTAGCGTGGAGCATTGTGATGACAAGGGCATGAAGCAATGGGATCCCAAGTTTTATGGAGGATTGGGATGACAATGGTAAGGGAAGATTGTGAAGACAAGCGCATGGAGCATTGTGATGACAAAGTCATGTAGCATTTTGCTGACAAAGGCATGGAGCATTGTGGGGAAAATATTCATGGAGTAATGTGATGACAGGTGTCATGGGGCATTGTGGTGATAAGGGAATGGAGCACTGTGATGACAAGGTTCTGGAGCATTGTTATGAGAAGACCATTGAGCCTTGTGATGACAAATCTCATGGAGCATTCTGATGATAATGGACATGGAACACTGTGATTACAAGGTTCTTGGAGTATTGTGATGACAAGGGCATGGAACATTGTGATGAGAAGGCCATGGAGCTTTCTGATGACATGCATCATGGACTTTGTGATGACAACGGCATGGAGCATTGTGATGAAAAAGAAATGGAGCCTTGTCATGACAGGCTTCAAGGAGCATACAGATGTCAAGTGTCAGGGAGCATTGTGATGACAAGTGTATTGAGCATTGTGATGACAAAGGTCATGGAGCATTGTGATGAGAAGACCATGGATAATTGTCATGACGAGCGTCATTGGGCGTTGTGATGACAAGTGTTATGGAACATTGTGATCACAAGCGTTTGGAGCATTCTGATGAGAGAGGTCATGGAGCATTTTGATTTCATTGTGATGACAATAGCATGAAGCATTATGATGATGGGGATGGTGCACTGTGATGCCAGGGGTCATGGAGGATTGTGATGACGGGGGTCTAGGAGCATCGTGATGACAAGAGCATGGAGCATTGTGCTGAGAGTGCCAAGGAGCATTCTGACGACATGTGTCATGGATCTTTGTGATGACAAGGGCATGGGGCATTGTAATTGCAGGCGTCTTGGAGCATTGAGATGACAAGTGTCACGGAGCCTTGTGATGACAAGGCCTTGGAAGTTTGTGATGATCGAGGTCATGGAGCATTGTTATGACAGGAATAATGGAGCATTGTGATAACAAGGGCATAGAGCATTGGTCTGAGAAGTTTCATGGATTATTGTGATGAGAGTGTGCATGCAGCATTGTGATGACAAGGGCATGGAACATTGTGATACATGGGTCATGGAGGAATGTAATGACAAGGGCATGGAGCATTGTGATGAGAAGGGCATGGAACATTGTGATGACAAGTGTCATGGAGCTTTGTGATGACAGGGTCATGGAGCAATGTGATGAGAGGGTTCATGGAGCAGTGTGATGACAGTGGCATGGAGCACTGTGGTGCCAAGGATCATGGAGATTTGTGATGACAAAGGTCATGAAGCATATTGAGGTCAAGGGCATGGTACATTGTGATGAGAAGGGCAGGGAGCATTATGATGACAAAGTCATGTAGCATTTTGATGACAAAGGCATGGAGCATCGTGATGACAAGTGTCATGGAGCACTGTGATGACAGGCGTCACGGTTCATTGTGATTACAGGTTTCATGGAGCATTGGGATGACAATGGTCATGGAGAATTTTGATGAGAAGCCTCCCGGATCATTGTTTTGTCAGGGGTCATGGAGGGTTGAGATGACAGTACTCATGCAGCATTGTGAGGACAGGGGTCATGGAGCATTGTGAAGATAAGGGGCATGGAGCTTTGTGATTACAGGGGTCTTGGAGCATTGTGAAGACAAGGGCATGGATCATTGTGATGAGAATGTCATGGAGTATTGTGAAGGCAGGTGTCAAGGAGCATTGTGATGACGTATGTCAGGGTCCATTGTGATGACAATGGCATGGAGCATTGTGATGACAAGGACATGGAGCATTGTGATGCCAAGGGCCATTGAGAATTTTGAAGACAATGTCGTGAAGCACTGTGATGACAAGCGCATGGAGCTTGCTATGAAAAGGGTCATTGAGCATTGCGATGACAAGTGCATGGAGAATTGTGATGACACGATCATGTAACATTATGATGAGAAGTGTCATGGAACATAGTGATGACAGGGACGAGGAGAATTGTGATGACAATGCACATGGAGCATTGGGATGACCAGGACATGGAGCATTGTGCTGGCAAGACCGTGGAGCACTGCGATGAGAAGACCATGGATAATTGTGATGACGAGTGTCTTGGAGCACTGTAATGAAAAGGGGCATGTAGCATTGTGATGACAAGTGTAATGGAGCATTCTGATCAGCATCTTGTGGAGTATTGTGATGACAATGGCATGGAGCACTGTGATGAAAAGGGCATGGAGCATTGTGATGAAAACGGCATGGAGCCTTTTCATGACAGGTTTCAATGAGCAATCTGACGACAAGTGTCAGGGAGCATTGTGATGACAAGTTTATTGAGCATTGTGATGCCAAAGGTCATGAAGCATTGTGGTGACAATGGCATGGAGCATTGTGATGAAAAGTGCTATGGAGCATTGTGATCACAAGTGCTGGTAGCATTGTGATGACAGAGGTCATGGAGCACAGTGATTTCAAGGACCATGGAGCATTGTGATGACAAGTCTATGGGGCAATGTGATCCCAAGTTTCATGGAGGATTGTGATGACAAGCGCATGGAGCATTGTGATGGCAAGTTCATGTAGGATTTTCCTGACAAAGGCATGGAGCATGGTGATTACAGTGGTCATTGAGCATTGGGATAACAAGGGTATGGAGCATTGGGCTTAAAATATTCATGGAGTATTGTGATGACAGGTTTCATGGAGCATATTGATGAAAAGGGAAAGGAGCATTGTGATGACAAGATCCTGGAGCATTAAGATGAGTATACCAGGAGCCTGGTGATGACAAGTCTCATGGAGAATTCTGATGAAAAGGGGCATGGAGCATTGTAATTAGAGGGCTCTTGGAGCATTGTGATGACAAAGGCATGGAGCATTGTGATGAGAAGTCCATGGAGCATTCTGATGACATGTGTCATGGAGTTTTGTGATGACAGGGGCATGGAGCATAGCGATTACAGGGTTCTTGGAGCCTTGTGATGAAAAGGGCATGGATCATTGTGATGAAAAAGGCATGGAGCCATGTCATGACTGTGTTCAAGGAGCATAGTGACGACAAGGGTCAGGGAGCGTTGTGATGACAACTGTATTGAGCATTGGATGACAAAGTTCAGGGAGCATTGTGATCAAAAGACCATGGATAATTGTGATGACGAGCGTCATAGGGCATTTTGATGACAAGTGTTATGGAACATTGTGATCACAAGGGTTTGGAGCATTGTGATGACAGTGGTTATGGAGCCTTTTGATATCAAGAGGCGTGGAGCATCGTGATGACAAGGGCATGAATCAATGTGATCCCAAGTTTTATGGAGGATTGGGATGACAATGGTAAGGGAAGATTGTGAAGACAAGCGCATGGAGCATTGTGATGACAAAGTCATGTAGCATTTTGCTGACAAAGGCATGGATCATTGTGGGCAAAATATTCATGGAGTAATGTGATGACAGGTGTCATGGGGCGTTGTGGTGATAAGGGAATGGAGAACTGTGATGACAAGGTTCTGGAGCATTGTTATGAGAAGACCATTGAGCCTTGTGATGACAAATCTCATGGAGCATTCTGATGATAATGGACATGGAACACTGTGATTACAAGGGTCTTGGAGTATTGTGATGACAAGGGCATGGAGCATTGTGATGAGAAGGCCATGGAGCTTTCTGATGACATGCATCGTGGACTATGTGATGACAAGGGCATGGAGCATTGTGAGTGCAGTGTGCTTGGAGCGTTGTGATGAAAAGGGCATGGATCATTGTGATGAAAAAGGCATGGAGCCTTGTCATGACAGGCTTCAAGGAGCATACTGATGTCAAGTGTCAGGGAGCATTGTGATGACAAGTGTATTGAGCATTGTGATGACAAAGGTCATGGAGCATTGTGATGAGAAGACCATGGATAAATGTGATGAGGAGCGTTATTGGGCTTTGTGATGACAAATGTTATGGAACATTGTGATCAGAAGCGTTTGGAGCATTCTGATGAGAGAGGTCATGGAGCATTTTGATTTCATTGTGATGACAATAGCAAGAAGCATTATGATGATGTTCATGGTGCATTGTGATGAAAGGGTGCATGGAGTATTGAGATGAAAAGGGGCATCGAGCATTGTGATGACAGGGGTCTTGGAGCATGGTGATGACATGGGCATGGATCATTGTGATGAGAAGGCCATGGAGGATTCTGATGACATGCGTCATGGAGCTTTGTGATGACAAGGGCATGGAGAATTGTGATGACATGGGAATGGGGCATTGTGATAACAAGGGCCATTGAGAATTTTGATGACAAGGTCGTGAAGCACTGTGATGACAAGTGCATGGAGCATGCTATGACAAGGGTCATGGAGCATTGCGATGACAAGTGAATGGAGAATTGTGCTGACATATGCATGTAACATTATGATGTGAAGTGTCCTGGACCATTGTGATGACAAGGACGTTGAGAATTGTTATGACAATGGACATGGAGCATTGGGATGATCAGGGCATGGAGCTTTGTGATGGCAAGACCGTGGAGCATTGTGATGCGAAGACCTTGGATAATTGTGATGACGAGTGTCTTGGATTACTGTAATGACAAGGGGCATGTAGCATTGTGATGACAAGTGTAATGGAGCATTCTGATCACCATCTTGTGGAGTATTGTGATGACAATGGCATGGAGCATTGTGATGAAAACGGCATGGAGCCTTTTCATGACAGGTTTCAATGAGCATTCTGACGACAAGTGTCAGGGAGCATTGTGATGACAAGTTTATTGAGCATTGTGATGACAAAGGTCATGAAGCATTGTGGTGACAATGGCATGGAGCATTGTGATGCAAAGTGCTATGGAGCATTGTGATCACAAGTGTTGGTAGCATTGTGATGACAGAGGTCATGGAGCACAGTGATTTCAAGGACCATGGAGCATTGTGATGACAAGTGTATGGGGCAATGTGATCCCAAGTTTCATGGAGGATTGTGATGACAAGCGCATGGAGCATTGTGATGGCAAGTTCATGTAGGATTTTCCTGACAAAGGCATGGAGCATGGTGATTACAGTGGTCATTGAGCATTGGGATAACAAGGGTATGGAGCATTGGGCTTAAAATATTCATGGAGTATTATGATGACAGGTTTCATGGAGCATATTGATGAAAAGGGAAAGGAACATTGTGATGACAAGATCCTGGAGCATTATGATGAGTAGACCAAGAGCCTGGTGATGACAAGTCTCATGGAGCATTCTGATGAAAAGGGGCATGGAGCATTGTGATTACAGGGCTCTTGGAGCATTGTGATGACAAAGGCATGGAGCATTGTGATGAGAAGTCCATGGAGCATTCTGATGACATGTGTCATGGAGTTTTGTGATGACAGGGGCATGGAGCATTGTGATTACAGGGTTCTTGGAGCCTTGTGATGAAAAGGGCATGGATCATTGTGATGAAAAAGGCATGGAGCCATGTCATGACTGGGTTCAAGGAGCATAGTGATGACAAGGGTTCAGGAACGTTGTGATGACAACTGTATTGAGCATTGGATGACAAAGGTCAGGAGCATTGTGATGATAAAACCATGGATAATTGTGATGACGAGCGTCATAGGGCATTGTGATGACAAGTGTTATGGAACACTGTGATCACAAGGGTTTGGAGCATTGTGATGACAGAGGTCATGGAGCCTTTTGATTTCAAGAAGCGTGGAGCATTGTGATGACAAGGGCATGAAGCAATGGGATCCCAAGTTTTATGGAGGATTGGGATGACAATGGTAAGGGAAGATTGTGAAGACAAGCGCATGGAGCATTGTGATGACAAAGTCATGTAGCATTTTGCTGACAAAGGCATGGAGCATTGTGTGGAAAATATTCATGGAGTAATGTGATGACAGGTGTCATGGGGCATTGTGGTGATAAGGGAATGGAGCACTGTGATGACAAGGTTCTGGAGCATTGTTATGAGAAGACCATTGAGCCTTGTGATGACAAATCTCATGGAGCATTCTGATGATAATGGACATGGAACACTGTGATTACAAGGTTCTTGGAGTATTGTGATGACAAGGGCATGGAGCATTGTGATGAGAAGGCCATGGAGCTTTCTGATGACATGCATCATGGACTTTGTGATGACAAGGGCATGGAGCATTGTGATGAAAAAGACATGGAGCCTTGTCATGACAGGCTTCAAGGAGCATACTGATGTCAAGTGTCAGGGAGCATTGTGATGACAAGTGTATTGAGCATTGTGATGACAAAGGTCATGGAGCATTGTGATGAGAAGACCATGGATAATTGTGATGACGAGCGTCATTGGGCGTTGTGATGACAAGTGTTATGGAACATTGTGATCACAAGCGTTTGGAGCATTCTGATGAGAGAGGTCATGGAGCATTTTGATTTCATTGTGATGACAATAGCATGAAGCATTATGATGATGGGGATGGTGCACTGTGATGCCAGGGGTCATGGAGGATTGTGATGACGGGGATCTAGGAGCATCGTGATGACAAGAGCATGGAGCATTGTGCTGAGAGGGCCAAGGAGCATTCTGACGACATGTGTCATGGAGCTTTGTGATGACAAGGGCATGGGGCATTGTAATTGCAGGCGTCTTGGAGCATTGAGATGACAAGTGTCACGGAGCCTTGTGATGACAAGGCCTTGGAAGTTTGTGATGACCGAGGTCATGGAGCATTGTTATGACAGGAGTAATGGAGCATTGTGATAACAAGGGCATAGAGCATTGGTCTGAGAAGTTTCATGGATTATTGTGATGAGAGTGTGCATGCAGCATTGTGATGACAAGGGCATGGAACATTGTGATACATGGGTCATGGAGGAATGTAATGACAAGGGCATGGAGCATTGTGATGAGAAGTGCATGGAACATTGTGATGACAAGCGTCATGGAGCTTTGTGATGACAGGTGCATGGAGCAATGTGATGAGAGGGTTCATGGAGCAGTGTGATGACAGTGGCATGGAGCACTGTGGTGCCAAGGATCATGGAGATTTGTGATGACACATGTCATGAAGCATATTGAGGTCAAGGGCATGGTACATTGTGATGAGAAGGGCAGGGAGCATTATGATGACAAAGTCATGTAGCATTTTGATGACAAAGGCATGGAGCATCGTGATGACAAGTGTCATGGAGCACTGTCATGACAGGCGTCACGGTTCATTGAGATTACAGGTTTCATGGAGCATTGGGATGACAATGGTCATGGAGAATTTTGATGAGAAGCGTCCCGGATCATTGTTTTGTCAGGGGTCATGGAGGGTTGAGATGACAGTACTCATGCAGCATTGTGAGGACAGGGGTCATGGAGCATTGTGAAGACAAGGGCATGGATCATTGTGATGAGAATGTCATGGAGTATTGTGAAGGCAGGTGTCAAGGAGCATTGTGATGACGTATGTCAGGGTCCATTGTGATGACAATGGCATGGAGCATTGTGATGACAAGGACATGGAGCTTTGTGATGCCAAGGGCCATTGAGAATTTTGAAGACAATGTCGTGAAGCACTGTGATGACAAGCGCATGGAGCTTGCTATGAAAAGGGTCATTGAGCATTGCGATGACAAGTGCATGGAGAATTGTGATGACACGATCATGTAACATTATGATGAGAAGTGTCATGGAACATAGTGATGACAGGGACGAGGAGAATTGTGATGACAATGCACATGGAGCATTGGGATGACAAGGACATGGAGCATAGTGCTGGCAAGACTGTGGAGCATTGCGATGAGAAGACCATGGATAATTGTGATGACGAGTGTCTTGGAGCACTGTAATGACAAGGGGCATGTAGCATTGTGATGACAAGTGTAATGGAGCATTCTGATCACCATCTTGTGGAGTATTGTGATGACAATGGCATGGAGCATTGTGATGAAAAGGGCATGGAGCATTGTGATGAAAACGGCATGGAGCCTTTTCATGACAGGTTTCAATGAGCATTCTGATGACAAGTGTCAGGGAGCATTGTGATGACAAGTTTATTGAGCATTGTGATGACAAAGGTCATGAAGCATTGTGGTGACAATGGCATGGAGCATTGTGATGCAAAGTGCTATGGAGCATTGTGATCACAAGTGTTGGTAGCATTGTGATGACAGAGGTCATGGAGCACAGTGATTTCAAGGACCATGGAGCATTGTGATGACAAGTGTATGGGGCAATGTGATCCCAAGTTTCATGGAGGATTGTGATGACAAGCGCATGGAGCATTGTGATGGCAAGTTCATGTAGGATTTTCCTGACAAAGGCATGGAGCATGGTGATTACAGTGGTCATTGAGCATTGGGATAACAAGGGTATGGAGCATTGGGCTTAAAATATTCATGGAGTATTATGATGACAGGTTTCATGGAGCATATTGATGAAAAGGGAAAGGAGCATTGTGATGACAAGATCCTGGAGCATTATGATGAGTAGACCAAGAGCCTGGTGATGACAAGTCTCATGGAGCATTCTGATGAAAAGGGGCATGGAGCATTGTGATTACAGGGCTCTTGGAGCATTGTGATGACAAAGGCATGGAGCATTGTGATGAGAAGTCCATGGAGCATTCTGATGACATGTGTCATGGAGTTTTGTGATGACAGGGGCATGGAGCATTGTGATGACAGGGTTCTTGGAGCCTTGTGATGAAAAGGGCATGGATCATTGTGATGAAAAAGGCATGGAGCCATGTCATGACTGGGTTCAAGGAGCATAGTGATGACAAGGGTTCAGGAGCGTTGTGATGACAACTGTATTGAGCATTGGATGACAAAGGTCAGGAGCATTGTGATGATAAAACCATGGATAATTGTGATGACGAGCGTCATAGGGCATTGTGATGACAAGTGTTATGGAACACTGTGATCACAAGGGTTTGGAGCATTGTGATGACAGAGGTCATGGAGCCTTTTGATTTCAAGAAGCGTGGAGCATTGTGATGACAAGGGCATGAAGCAATGGGATCCCAAGTTTTATGGAGGATTGGGATGACAATGGTAAGGGAAGATTGTGAAGACAAGCGCATGGAGCATTGTGATGACAAAGTCATGTAGCATTTTGCTGACAAAGGCATGGAGCATTGTGGGGAAAATATTCATGGAGTAATGTGATGACAGGTGTCATGGGGCATTGTGGTGATAAGGGAATGGAGCACTGTGATGACAAGGTTCTGGAGCATTGTTATGAGAAGACCATTGAGCCTTGTGATGACAAATCTCATGGAGCATTCTGATGATAATGGACATGGAACACTGTGATTACAAGGTTCTTGGAGTATTGTGATGACAAGGGCATGGAACATTGTGATGAGAAGGCCATGGAGCTTTCTGATGAATTGCATCATGGACTTTGTGATGACAAGGGCATGGAGCATTGTGATGAAAAAGACATGGAGCCTTGTCATGACAGGCTTCAAGGAGCATACTGATGTCAAGTGTCAGGGAGCATTGTGATGACAAGTGTATTGAGCATTGTGATGACAAAGGTCATGGAGCATTGTGATGAGAAGACCATGGATAATTGTGATGACGAGCGTCATTGGGCGTTGTGATGACAAGTGTTATGGAACATTGTGATCACAAGTGTTTGGAGCATTCTGATGAGAGAGGTCATGGAGCATTTTGATTTCATTGTGATGACAATAGCAAGAAGCATTATGATGATGTTCATGGTGCATTGTGAGGAAAGGGTCCATGGAGTATTGAGATGAAAAGGGGCATGGAGCATTGTGATGACAGGGGTCTTGGAGCATGGTGATGACATGGGCATGGAGCATTGTGATGAGAAGGCCATGGAGGATTCTGATGACATGCGTCAGGGAGCTTTGTGATGACAAGGGCATGGAGCATTGTGATGACAAGGGAATGGAGCATTGTGATGACAAGGGCCATTGAGAATTTTGATGACAAGGTCGTGAAGCACTGTGATGACAAGTGCATGGAGCTTGCTATGACAAGGTAATGGAGCATTGTGATAACAAGTGAATGGAGAATTGTGCTGACATGTGCATATAACATGATGTGAAGTGTCATGGACCATTGTGATGACAAGGACGTTGAGAATTGTTATGACAATGGACATGGAGCATTGCGATGATCAGGGCATGGAGCTTTGTGATGGCAAGACCGTGGAGCATTGTGATGCGAAGACCCTGGATAATTGTGATGACGAGTGTCTTGGAGTACTGTAATGACAAGGGGCATGGAGCATTGTGAGGACAGGGGTCATTTAGCATTGTGATGACAAGTGTCATGGAGCATTCTGATGACCATCTTGTGGAGTATTGTGATGACAATGGCATGGAGCATTGTGATGGAAAGGGCATGGAGCATTGTGAAGAGAAGTCCACAGATAATGGTGAAGAGGAGCGTCATGGGGCGGTGTGATGACAAGTGTCATAGAACATTGTGATCACAAGTGTTTGAAGCATTGTGATGCCAGAGGTCATGGTGCATTTTGATTTCATTGTGATGAAAATACCATGAAGCATTATGATGATGGGGATGGTGCACTGTGATGCCAGGGGTCATGGAGGATTGTGATGACGGGGGTCTAGGAGCATCGTGATGACAAGAGCATGGAGCATTGTGCTGAGAGGACCAAGGAGCATTCTGACGACATGTGTCATGGAGCTTTGTGATGACAAGGGCATGGGGCATTGTAATTGCAGGCGTCTTGGAGCATTGAGATGACAAGTGTCACGGAGCCTTGTGATGACAAGGCCTTGGAAGTTTGTGATGATCGAGGTCATGGAGCATTGTTATGACAGGAGTAATGGAGCATTGTGATAACAAGGGCATAGAGCATTGGTCTGAGAAGTTTCATGGATTATTGTGATGAGAGTGTGCATGCAGCATTGTGATGACAAGGGCATGGAACATTGTGATACATGGGTCATGGAGGAATGTAATGACAAGGGCATGGAGCATTGTGATGAGAAGGACATGGAACATTGTGATGACAAGTGTCATGGAGCTTTGTGATGACAGGGTCATGGAGCAATGTGATGAGAGGGTTCATGGAGCAGTGTGATGACAGTGGCATGGAGCACTGTGGTGCCAAGGATCATGGAGATTTGTGATGACAAAGGTCATGAAGCATATTGAGGCCAAGGGCATGGTACATTGTGATGAGAAGGGCAGGGAGCATTATGATGACAAAGTCATGTAGCATTTTGATGACAAAGGCATGGAGCATCGTGATGACAAGTGTCATGGAGCACTGTGATGACAGGCGTCACGGTTCATTGTGATTACAGGTTTCATGGAGCATTGGGATGACAATGGTCATGGAGAATTTTGATGAGAAGCCTCCCGGATCATTGTTTTGTCAGGGGTCATGGAGGGTTGAGATGACAGTACTCATGCAGCATTGTGAGGACAGGGGTCATGGAGCATTGTGAAGATAAGGGGCATGGAGCTTTGTGATTACAGGGGTCTTGGAGCATTGTGAAGACAAGGGCATGGATCACTGTGATGAGAATGTCATGGAGTATTGTGAAGGCAGGTGTCAAGGAGCATTGTGATGACGTATGTCAGGGTCCATTGTGATGACAATGGCATGGAGCATTGTGATGACAAGGACATGGAGCATTGTGATGCCAAGGGCCATTGAGAATTTTGAAGACAATGTCGTGAAGCACTGTGATGACAAGCGCATGGAGCTTGCTATGAAAAGGGACATTGAGCATTGCGATGACAAGTGCATGGAGAATTGTGATGACACGATCATGTAACATTATGATGAGAAGTGTCATGGAACATAGTGATGACAGGGACGAGGAGAATTGTGATGACAATGCACATGGAGCATTGGGATGACCAGGACATGGAGCATAGTGCTGGCAAGACTGTGGAGCATTGCGATGAGAAGACCATGGATAATTGTGATGACGAGTGTCTTGGAGCACTGTAATGACAAGGGGCATGTAGCATTGTGATGACAAGTGTAATGGAGCATTCTGATCACCATCTTGTGGAGTATTGTGATGACAATGGCATGGAGCATTGTGATGAAAAGGGCATGGAGCATTGTGATGAAAACGGCATGGAGCCTTTTCATGACAGGTTTCAATGAGCATTCTGACGACAAGTGTCAGGGAGCATTGTGATGACAAGTTTATTGAGCATTGTGATGCCAAAGGTCATGAAGCATTGTGGTGACAATGGCATGGAGCATTGTGATGAAAAGTGCTATGGAGCATTGTGATCACAAGTGTTGGTAGCATTGTGATGACAGAGGTCATGGAGCACAGTGATTTCAAGGACCATGGAGCATTGTGATGACAAGTGTATGGGGCAATGTGATCCCAAGTTTCATGGAGGATTGTGATGACAAGCGCATGGAGCATTGTGATGGCAAGTTCATGTAGGATTTTCCTGACAAAGGCATGGAGCATGGTGATTACAGTGGTCATTGAGCATTGGGATAACAAGGGTATGGAGCATTGGGCTTAAAATATTCATGGAGTATTGTGATGACAGGTTTCATGGAGCATATTGATGAAAAGGGAAAGGAGCATTGTGATGACATGATCCTGGAGCATTAAGATGAGTAGACCAGGAGCCTGGTGATGACAAGTCTCATGGAGCATTCTGATGAAAAGGGGCATGGAGCATTGTGATTACAGGACTCTTGGAGCATTGTGATGACAAAGGCATGGAGCATTGTGATGAGAAGTCCATGGAGCATTCTGATGACATGTGTCATGGAGTTTTGTGATGACAGGGGCATGGAGCATTGTGATTACAGGGTTCTTGGAGCCTTGTGATGAAAGGGCATGGATCATTGTGATGAAAAAGGCATGGAGCCATGTCATGACTGGGTTCAAGGAGCATAGTGATGACAAGGGTTCAGGAACGTTGTGATGACAACTGTATTGAGCATTGGATGACAAAGGTCAGGAGCATTGTGATGATAAAACCATGGATAATTGTGATGACGAGCGTCATAGGGCATTGTGATGACAAGTGTTATGGAACACTGTGATCACAAGGGTTTGGAGCATTGTGATGACAGAGGTCATGGAGCCTTTTGATTTCAAGAAGCGTGGAGCATTGTGATGACAAGGGCATGAAGCAATGGGATCCCAAGTTTTATGGAGGATTGGGATGACAATGGTAAGGGAAGATTGTGAAGACAAGCGCATGGAGCATTGTGATGACAAAGTCATGTAGCATTTTGCTGACAAAGGCATGGAGCATTGTGTGGAAAATATTCATGGAGTAATGTGATGACAGGTGTCATGGGGCATTGTGGTGATAAGGGAATGGAGCACTGTGATGACAAGGTTCTGGAGCATTGTTATGAGAAGACCATTGAGCCTTGTGATGACAAATCTCATGGAGCATTCTGATGATAATGGACATGGAACACTGTGATTACAAGGTTCTTGGAGTATTGTGATGACAAGGGCATGGAACATTGTGATGAGAAGGCCATGGAGCTTTCTGATGAATTGCATCATGGACTTTGTGATGACAAGGGCATGGAGCATTGTGATGAAAAAGACATGGAGCCTTGTCATGACAGGCTTCAAGGAGCATACTGATGTCAAGTGTCAGGGAGCATTGTGATGACAAGTGTATTGAGCATTGTGATGACAAAGGTCATGGAGCATTGTGATGAGAAGACCATGGATAATTGTGATGACGAGCGTCATTGGGCGTTGTGATGACAAGTGTTATGGAACATTGTGATCACAAGCGTTTGGAGCATTCTGATGAGAGAGGTCATGGAGCATTTTGATTTCATTGTGATGACAATAGCATGAAGCATTATGATGATGGGGATGGTGCACTGTGATGCCAGGGGTCATGGAGGATTGTGATGACGGGGATCTAGGAGCATCGTGATGACAAGAGCATGGAGCATTGTGCTGAGAGGGCCAAGGAGCATTCTGACGACATGTGTCATGGAGCTTTGTGATGACAAGGGCATGGGGCATTGTAATTGCAGGCGTCTTGGAGCATTGAGATGACAAGTGTCACGGAGCCTTGTGATGACAAGGCCTTGGAAGTTTGTGATGACCGAGGTCATGGAGCATTGTTATGACAGGAGTAATGGAGCATTGTGATAACAAGGGCATAGAGCATTGGTCTGAGAAGTTTCATGGATTATTGTGATGAGAGTGTGCATGCAGCATTGTGATGACAAGGGCATGGAACATTGTGATACATGGGTCATGGAGGAATGTAATGACAAGGGCATGGAGCATTGTGATGAGAAGTGCATGGAACATTGTGATGACAAGCGTCATGGAGCTTTGTGATGACAGGGGCATGGAGCAATGTGATGAGAGGGTTCATGGAGCAGTGTGATGACAGTGGCATGGAGCACTGTGGTGCCAAGGATCATGGAGATTTGTGATGACACATGTCATGAAGCATATTGAGGTCAAGGGCATGGTACATTGTGATGAGAAGGGCAGGGAGCATTATGATGACAAAGTCATGTAGCATTTTGATGACAAAGGCATGGAGCATCGTGATGACAAGTGTCATGGAGCACTGTCATGACAGGCGTCACGGTTCATTGAGATTACAGGTTTCATGGAGCATTGGGATGACAATGGTCATGGAGAATTTTGATGAGAAGCGTCCCGGATCATTGTTTTGTCAGGGGTCATGGAGGGTTGAGATGACAGTACTCATGCAGCATTGTGAGGACAGGGGTCATGGAGCATTGTGAAGACAAGGGCATGGATCATTGTGATGAGAATGTCATGGAGTATTGTGAAGGCAGGTGTCAAGGAGCATTGTGATGACGTATGTCAGGGTCCATTGTGATGACAATGGCATGGAGCATTGTGATGACAAGGACATGGAGCATTGTGATGCCAAGGGCCATTGAGAATTTTGAAGACAATGTCGTGAAGCACTGTGATGACAAGCGCATGGAGCTTGCTATGAAAAGGGTCATTGAGCATTGCGATGACAAGTGCATGGAGAATTGTGATGACACGATCATGTAACATTATGATGAGAAGTGTCATGGAACATAGTGATGACAGGGACGAGGAGAATTGTGATGACAATGCACATGGAGCATTGGGATGACCAGGACATGGAGCATAGTGCTGGCAAGACTGTGGAGCATTGCGATGAGAAGACCATGGATAATTGTGATGACGAGTGTCTTGGAGCACTGTAATGACAAGGGGCATGTAGCATTGTGATGACAAGTGTAATGGAGCATTCTGATCACCATCTTGTGGAGTATTGTGATGACAATGGCATGGAGCATTGTGATGAAAATGGCATGGAGCATTGTGATGAAAACGGCATGGAGCCTTTTCATGACAGGTTTCAATGAGCATTCTGACGACAAGTGTCAGGGAGCATTGTGATGACAAGTTTATTGAGCATTGTGATGACAAAGGTCATGAAGCATTGTGGTGACAATGGCATGGAGCATTGTGATGAAAAGTGCTATGGAGCATTGTGATCACAAGTGTTGGTAGCATTGTGATGACAGAGGTCATGGAGCACAGTGATTTCAAGGACCATGGAGCATTGTGATGACAAGTGTATGGGGCAATGTGATCCCAAGTTTCATGGAGGATTGTGATGACAAGCGCATGGAGCATTGTGATGGCAAGTTCATGTAGGATTTCCTGACAAAGGCATGGAGCATGGTGATTACAGTGGTCATTGAGCATTGGGATAACAAGGGTATGGAGCATTGGGCTTAAAATATTCATGGAGTATTGTGATGACAGGTTTCATGGAGCATATTGATGAAAAGGGAAAGGAGCATTGTGATGACAAGATCCTGGAGCATTATGATGAGTAGACCAGGAGCCTGGTGATGACAAGTCTCATGGAGCATTCTGATGAAAAGGGGCATGGAGCATTGTGATTACAGGGCTCTTGGAGCATTGTGATGACAAAGGCATGGAGCATTGTGATGAGAAGTCCATGGAGCATTCTGATGACATGTGTCATGGAGTTTTGTGATGACAGGGGCATGGAGCATTGTGATTACAGGGTTCTTGGAGCCTTGTGATGAAAAGGGCATGGATCATTGTGATGAAAAAGGCATGGAGCCATGTCATGACTGGGTTCAAGGAGCATAGTGATGACAAGGGTTCAGGAGCGTTGTGATGACAACTGTATTGAGCATTGGATGACAAAGGTCAGGAGCATTGTGATGATAAAACCATGGATAATTGTGATGACGAGCGTCATAGGGCATTGTGATGACAAGTGTTATGGAACATTGTGATCACAAGGGTTTGGAGCATTGTGATGACAGAGGTCATGGAGCCTTTTGATTTCAATTAGCGTGGAGCATTGTGATGACAAGGGCATGAAGCAATGGGATCCCAAGTTTTATGGAGGATTGGGATGACAATGGTAAGGGAAGATTGTGAAGACAAGCGCATGGAGCATTGTGATGACAAAGTCATGTAGCATTTTGCTGACAAAGGCATGGAGCATTGTGGGGAAAATATTCATGGAGTAATGTGATGACAGGTGTCATGGGGCATTGTGGTGATAAGGGAATGGAGCACTGTGATGACAAGGTTCTGGAGCATTGTTATGAGAAGACCATTGAGCCTTGTGATGACAAATCTCATGGAGCATTCTGATGATAATGGACATGGAACACTGTGATTACAAGGTTCTTGGAGTATTGTGATGACAAGGGCATGGAACATTGTGATGAGAAGGCCATGGAGCTTTCTGATGACATGCATCATGGACTTTGTGATGACAACGGCATGGAGCATTGTGATGAAAAAGAAATGGAGCCTTGTCATGACAGGCTTCAAGGAGCATACAGATGTCAAGTGTCAGGGAGCATTGTGATGACAAGTGTATTGAGCATTGTGATGACAAAGGTCATGGAGCATTGTGATGAGAAGACCATGGATAATTGTCATGACGAGCGTCATTGGGCGTTGTGATGACAAGTGTTATGGAACATTGTGATCACAAGCGTTTGGAGCATTCTGATGAGAGAGGTCATGGAGCATTTTGATTTCATTGTGATGACAATAGCATGAAGCATTATGATGATGGGGATGGTGCACTGTGATGCCAGGGGTCATGGAGGATTGTGATGACGGGGGTCTAGGAGCATCGTGATGACAAGAGCATGGAGCATTGTGCTGAGAGTGCCAAGGAGCATTCTGACGACATGTGTCATGGATCTTTGTGATGACAAGGGCATGGGGCATTGTAATTGCAGGCGTCTTGGAGCATTGAGATGACAAGTGTCACGGAGCCTTGTGATGACAAGGCCTTGGAAGTTTGTGATGATCGAGGTCATGGAGCATTGTTATGACAGGAATAATGGAGCATTGTGATAACAAGGGCATAGAGCATTGGTCTGAGAAGTTTCATGGATTATTGTGATGAGAGTGTGCATGCAGCATTGTGATGACAAGGGCATGGAACATTGTGATACATGGGTCATGGAGGAATGTAATGACAAGGGCATGGAGCATTGTGATGAGAAGGGCATGGAACATTGTGATGACAAGTGTCATGGAGCTTTGTGATGACAGGGTCATGGAGCAATGTGATGAGAGGGTTCATGGAGCAGTGTGATGACAGTGGCATGGAGCACTGTGGTGCCAAGGATCATGGAGATTTGTGATGACAAAGGTCATGAAGCATATTGAGGTCAAGGGCATGGTACATTGTGATGAGAAGGGCAGGGAGCATTATGATGACAAAGTCATGTAGCATTTTGATGACAAAGGCATGGAGCATCGTGATGACAAGTGTCATGGAGCACTGTGATGACAGGCGTCACGGTTCATTGTGATTACAGGTTTCATGGAGCATTGGGATGACAATGGTCATGGAGAATTTTGATGAGAAGCCTCCCGGATCATTGTTTTGTCAGGGGTCATGGAGGGTTGAGATGACAGTACTCATGCAGCATTGTGAGGACAGGGGTCATGGAGCATTGTGAAGATAAGGGGCATGGAGCTTTGTGATTACAGGGGTCTTGGAGCATTGTGAAGACAAGGGCATGGATCATTGTGATGAGAATGTCATGGAGTATTGTGAAGGCAGGTGTCAAGGAGCATTGTGATGACGTATGTCAGGGTCCATTGTGATGACAATGGCATGGAGCATTGTGATGAGAAGGACATGGAGCATTGTGATGCCAAGGGCCATTGAGAATTTTGAAGACAATGTCGTGAAGCACTGTGATGACAAGCGCATGGAGCTTGCTATGAAAAGGGTCATTGAGCATTGCGATGACAAGTGCATGGAGAATTGTGATGACACGATCATGTAACATTATGATGAGAAGTGTCATGGAACATAGTGATGACAGGGACGAGGAGAATTGTGATGACAATGCACATGGAGCATTGGGATGACCAGGACATGGAGCATTGTGCTGGCAAGACCGTGGAGCACTGCGATGAGAAGACCATGGATAATTGTGATGACGAGTGTCTTGGAGCACTGTAATGAAAAGGGGCATGTAGCATTGTGATGACAAGTGTAATGGAGCATTCTGATCAGCATCTTGTGGAGTATTGTGATGACAATGGCATGGAGCACTGTGATGAAAAGGGCATGGAGCATTGTGATGAAAACGGCATGGAGCCTTTTCATGACAGGTTTCAATGAGCAATCTGACGACAAGTGTCAGGGAGCATTGTGATGACAAGTTTATTGAGCATTGTGATGCCAAAGGTCATGAAGCATTGTGGTGACAATGGCATGGAGCATTGTGATGAAAAGTGCTATGGAGCATTGTGATCACAAGTGCTGGTAGCATTGTGATGACAGAGGTCATGGAGCACAGTGATTTCAAGGACCATGGAGCATTGTGATGACAAGTGTATGGGGCAATGTGATCCCAAGTTTCATGGAGGATTGTGATGACAAGCGCATGGAGCATTGTGATGGCAAGTTCATGTAGGATTTTCCTGACAAAGGCATGGAGCATGGTGATTACAGTGGTCATTGAGCATTGGGATAACAAGGGTATGGAGCATTGGGCTTAAAATATTCATGGAGTATTGTGATGACAGGTTTCATGGAGCATATTGATGAAAAGGGAAAGGAGCATTGTGATGACAAGATCCTGGAGCATTAAGATGAGTATACCAGGAGCCTGGTGATGACAAGTCTCATGGAGAATTCTGATGAAAAGGGGCATGGAGCATTGTAATTAGAGGGCTCTTGGAGCATTGTGATGACAAAGGCATGGAGCATTGTGATGAGAAGTCCATGGAGCATTCTGATGACATGTGTCATGGAGTTTTGTGATGACAGGGGCATGGAGCATAGTGATTACAGGGTTCTTGGAGCCTTGTGATGAAAAGGGCATGGATCATTGTGATGAAAAAGGCATGGAGCCATGTCATGACTGTGTTCAAGGAGCATAGTGACGACAAGGGTCAGGGAGCGTTGTGATGACAACTGTATTGAGCATTGGATGACAAAGTTCAGGGAGCATTGTGATCAAAAGACCATGGATAATTGTGATGACGAGCGTCATAGGGCATTTTGATGACAAGTGTTATGGAACATTGTGATCACAAGGGTTTGGAGCATTGTGATGACAGTGGTTATGGAGCCTTTTGATATCAAGAGGCGTGGAGCATCGTGATGACAAGGGCATGAATCAATGTGATCCCAAGTTTTATGGAGGATTGGGATGACAATGGTAAGGGAAGATTGTGAAGACAAGCGCATGGAGCATTGTGATGACAAAGTCATGTAGCATTTTGCTGACAAAGGCATGGATCATTGTGGGCAAAATATTCATGGAGTAATGTGATGACAGGTGTCATGGGGCGTTGTGGTGATAAGGGAATGGAGAACTGTGATGACAAGGTTCTGGAGCATTGTTATGAGAAGACCATTGAGCCTTGTGATGACAAATCTCATGGAGCATTCTGATGATAATGGACATGGAACACTGTGATTACAAGGGTCTTGGAGTATTGTGATGACAAGGGCATGGAGCATTGTGATGAGAAGGCCATGGAGCTTTCTGATGACATGCATCGTGGACTATGTGATGACAAGGGCATGGAGCATTGTGAGTGCAGTGTGCTTGGAGCGTTGTGATGAAAAGGGCATGGATCATTGTGATGAAAAAGGCATGGAGCCTTGTCATGACAGGCTTCAAGGAGCATACTGATGTCAAGTGTCAGGGAGCATTGTGATGACAAGTGTATTGAGCATTGTGATGACAAAGGTCATGGAGCATTGTGATGAGAAGACCATGGATAAATGTGATGAGGAGCGTTATTGGGCTTTGTGATGACAAATGTTATGGAACATTGTGATCAGAAGCGTTTGGAGCATTCTGATGAGAGAGGTCATGGAGCATTTTGATTTCATTGTGATGACAATAGCAAGAAGCATTATGATGATGTTCATGGTGCATTGTGATGAAAGGGTGCATGGAGTATTGAGATGAAAAGGGGCATCGAGCATTGTGATGACAGGGGTCTTGGAGCATGGTGATGACATGGGCATGGATCATTGTGATGAGAAGGCCATGGAGGATTCTGATGACATGCGTCATGGAGCTTTGTGATGACAAGGGCATGGAGAATTGTGATGACATGGGAATGGGGCATTGTGATAACAAGGGCCATTGAGAATTTTGATGACAAGGTCGTGAAGCACTGTGATGACAAGTGCATGGAGCATGCTATGACAAGGGTCATGGAGCATTGCGATGACAAGTGAATGGAGAATTGTGCTGACATATGCATGTAACATTATGATGTGAAGTGTCCTGGACCATTGTGATGACAAGGACGTTGAGAATTGTTATGACAATGGACATGGAGCATTGGGATGATCAGGGCATGGAGCTTTGTGATGGCAAGACCGTGGAGCATTGTGATGCGAAGACCTTGGATAATTGTGATGACGAGTGTCTTGGATTACTGTAATGACAAGGGGCATGTAGCATTGTGATGACAAGTGTAATGGAGCATTCTGATCACCATCTTGTGGAGTATTGTGATGACAATGGCATGGAGCATTGTGATGAAAACGGCATGGAGCCTTTTCATGACAGGTTTCAATGAGCATTCTGACGACAAGTGTCAGGGAGCATTGTGATGACAAGTTTATTGAGCATTGTGATGACAAAGGTCATGAAGCATTGTGGTGACAATGGCATGGAGCATTGTGATGCAAAGTGCTATGGAGCATTGTGATCACAAGTGTTGGTAGCATTGTGATGACAGAGGTCATGGAGCACAGTGATTTCAAGGACCATGGAGCATTGTGATGACAAGTGTATGGGGCAATGTGATCCCAAGTTTCATGGAGGATTGTGATGACAAGCGCATGGAGCATTGTGATGGCAAGTTCATGTAGGATTTTCCTGACAAAGGCATGGAGCATGGTGATTACAGTGGTCATTGAGCATTGGGATAACAAGGGTATGGAGCATTGGGCTTAAAATATTCATGGAGTATTATGATGACAGGTTTCATGGAGCATATTGATGAAAAGGGAAAGGAACATTGTGATGACAAGATCCTGGAGCATTATGATGAGTAGACCAAGAGCCTGGTGATGACAAGTCTCATGGAGCATTCTGATGAAAAGGGGCATGGAGCATTGTGATTACAGGGCTCTTGGAGCATTGTGATGACAAAGGCATGGAGCATTGTGATGAGAAGTCCATGGAGCATTCTGATGACATGTGTCATGGAGTTTTGTGATGACAGGGGCATGGAGCATTGTGATTACAGGGTTCTTGGAGCCTTGTGATGAAAAGGGCATGGATCATTGTGATGAAAAAGGCATGGAGCCATGTCATGACTGGGTTCAAGGAGCATAGTGATGACAAGGGTTCAGGAACGTTGTGATGACAACTGTATTGAGCATTGGATGACAAAGGTCAGGAGCATTGTGATGATAAAACCATGGATAATTGTGATGACGAGCGTCATAGGGCATTGTGATGACAAGTGTTATGGAACACTGTGATCACAAGGGTTTGGAGCATTGTGATGACAGAGGTCATGGAGCCTTTTGATTTCAAGAAGCGTGGAGCATTGTGATGACAAGGGCATGAAGCAATGGGATCCCAAGTTTTATGGAGGATTGGGATGACAATGGTAAGGGAAGATTGTGAAGACAAGCGCATGGAGCATTGTGATGACAAAGTCATGTAGCATTTTGCTGACAAAGGCATGGAGCATTGTGTGGAAAATATTCATGGAGTAATGTGATGACAGGTGTCATGGGGCATTGTGGTGATAAGGGAATGGAGCACTGTGATGACAAGGTTCTGGAGCATTGTTATGAGAAGACCATTGAGCCTTGTGATGACAAATCTCATGGAGCATTCTGATGATAATGGACATGGAACACTGTGATTACAAGGTTCTTGGAGTATTGTGATGACAAGGGCATGGAACATTGTGATGAGAAGGCCATGGAGCTTTCTGATGACATGCATCATGGACTTTGTGATGACAAGGGCATGGAGCATTGTGATGAAAAAGACATGGAGCCTTGTCATGACAGGCTTCAAGGAGCATACTGATGTCAAGTGTCAGGGAGCATTGTGATGACAAGTGTATTGAGCATTGTGATGACAAAGGTCATGGAGCATTGTGATGAGAAGACCATGGATAATTGTGATGACGAGCGTCATTGGGCGTTGTGATGACAAGTGTTATGGAACATTGTGATCACAAGCGTTTGGAGCATTCTGATGAGAGAGGTCATGGAGCATTTTGATTTCATTGTGATGACAATAGCATGAAGCATTATGATGATGGGGATGGTGCACTGTGATGCCAGGGGTCATGGAGGATTGTGATGACGGGGATCTAGGAGCATCGTGATGACAAGAGCATGGAGCATTGTGCTGAGAGGGCCAAGGAGCATTCTGACGACATGTGTCATGGAGCTTTGTGATGACAAGGGCATGGGGCATTGTAATTGCAGGCGTCTTGGAGCATTGAGATGACAAGTGTCACGGAGCCTTGTGATGACAAGGCCTTGGAAGTTTGTGATGACCGAGGTCATGGAGCATTGTTATGACAGGAGTAATGGAGCATTGTGATAACAAGGGCATAGAGCATTGGTCTGAGAAGTTTCATGGATTATTGTGATGAGAGTGTGCATGCAGCATTGTGATGACAAGGGCATGGAACATTGTGATACATGGGTCATGGAGGAATGTAATGACAAGGGCATGGAGCATTGTGATGAGAAGTGCATGGAACATTGTGATGACAAGCGTCATGGAGCTTTGTGATGACAGGGGCATGGAGCAATGTGATGAGAGGGTTCATGGAGCAGTGTGATGACAGTGGCATGGAGCACTGTGGTGCCAAGGATCATGGAGATTTGTGATGACACATGTCATGAAGCATATTGAGGTCAAGGGCATGGTACATTGTGATGAGAAGGGCAGGGAGCATTATGATGACAAAGTCATGTAGCATTTTGATGACAAAGGCATGGAGCATCGTGATGACAAGTGTCATGGAGCACTGTCATGACAGGCGTCACGGTTCATTGAGATTACAGGTTTCATGGAGCATTGGGATGACAATGGTCATGGAGAATTTTGATGAGAAGCGTCCCGGATCATTGTTTTGTCAGGGGTCATGGAGGGTTGAGATGACAGTACTCATGCAGCATTGTGAGGACAGGGGTCATGGAGCATTGTGAAGACAAGGGCATGGATCATTGTGATGAGAATGTCATGGAGTATTGTGAAGGCAGGTGTCAAGGAGCATTGTGATGACGTATGTCAGGGTCCATTGTGATGACAATGGCATGGAGCATTGTGATGACAAGGACATGGAGCTTTGTGATGCCAAGGGCCATTGAGAATTTTGAAGACAATGTCGTGAAGCACTGTGATGACAAGCGCATGGAGCTTGCTATGAAAAGGGTCATTGAGCATTGCGATGACAAGTGCATGGAGAATTGTGATGACACGATCATGTAACATTATGATGAGAAGTGTCATGGAACATAGTGATGACAGGGACGAGGAGAATTGTGATGACAATGCACATGGAGCATTGGGATGACAAGGACATGGAGCATAGTGCTGGCAAGACTGTGGAGCATTGCGATGAGAAGACCATGGATAATTGTGATGACGAGTGTCTTGGAGCACTGTAATGACAAGGGGCATGTAGCATTGTGATGACAAGTGTAATGGAGCATTCTGATCACCATCTTGTGGAGTATTGTGATGACAATGGCATGGAGCATTGTGATGAAAAGGGCATGGAGCATTGTGATGAAAACGGCATGGAGCCTTTTCATGACAGGTTTCAATGAGCATTCTGATGACAAGTGTCAGGGAGCATTGTGATGACAAGTTTATTGAGCATTGTGATGACAAAGGTCATGAAGCATTGTGGTGACAATGGCATGGAGCATTGTGATGCAAAGTGCTATGGAGCATTGTGATCACAAGTGTTGGTAGCATTGTGATGACAGAGGTCATGGAGCACAGTGATTTCAAGGACCATGGAGCATTGTGATGACAAGTGTATGGGGCAATGTGATCCCAAGTTTCATGGAGGATTGTGATGACAAGCGCATGGAGCATTGTGATGGCAAGTTCATGTAGGATTTTCCTGACAAAGGCATGGAGCATGGTGATTACAGTGGTCATTGAGCATTGGGATAACAAGGGTATGGAGCATTGGGCTTAAAATATTCATGGAGTATTATGATGACAGGTTTCATGGAGCATATTGATGAAAAGGGAAAGGAGCATTGTGATGACAAGATCCTGGAGCATTATGATGAGTAGACCAAGAGCCTGGTGATGACAAGTCTCATGGAGCATTCTGATGAAAAGGGGCATGGAGCATTGTGATTACAGGGCTCTTGGAGCATTGTGATGACAAAGGCATGGAGCATTGTGATGAGAAGTCCATGGAGCATTCTGATGACATGTGTCATGGAGTTTTGTGATGACAGGGGCATGGAGCATTGTGATGACAGGGTTCTTGGAGCCTTGTGATGAAAAG
Organism: Mesoplodon densirostris; assembly: GCF_025265405.1. Classification (NCBI taxonomy): domain Eukaryota; kingdom Metazoa; phylum Chordata; class Mammalia; order Artiodactyla; family Ziphiidae; genus Mesoplodon; species Mesoplodon densirostris. The sequence continues at coordinate 9,422,826 of NC_082682.1, forward strand.
GGCATGGATCATTGTGATGAAAAAGGCATGGAGCCATGTCATGACTGGGTTCAAGGAGCATAGTGATGACAAGGGTTCAGGAGCGTTGTGATGACAACTGTATTGAGCATTGGATGACAAAGGTCAGGAGCATTGTGATGATAAAACCATGGATAATTGTGATGACGAGCGTCATAGGGCATTGTGATGACAAGTGTTATGGAACACTGTGATCACAAGGGTTTGGAGCATTGTGATGACAGAGGTCATGGAGCCTTTTGATTTCAAGAAGCGTGGAGCATTGTGATGACAAGGGCATGAAGCAATGGGATCCCAAGTTTTATGGAGGATTGGGATGACAATGGTAAGGGAAGATTGTGAAGACAAGCGCATGGAGCATTGTGATGACAAAGTCATGTAGCATTTTGCTGACAAAGGCATGGAGCATTGTGGGGAAAATATTCATGGAGTAATGTGATGACAGGTGTCATGGGGCATTGTGGTGATAAGGGAATGGAGCACTGTGATGACAAGGTTCTGGAGCATTGTTAGGAGAAGACCATTGAGCCTTGTGATGACAAATCTCATGGAGCATTCTGATGATAATGGACATGGAACACTGTGATTACAAGGTTCTTGGAGTATTGTGATGACAAGGGCATGGAACATTGTGATGAGAAGGCCATGGAGCTTTCTGATGAATTGCATCATGGACTTTGTGATGACAAGGGCATGGAGCATTGTGATGAAAAAGACATGGAGCCTTGTCATGACAGGCTTCAAGGAGCATACTGATGTCAAGTGTCAGGGAGCATTGTGATGACAAGTGTATTGAGCATTGTGATGACAAAGGTCATGGAGCATTGTGATGAGAAGACCATGGATAATTGTGATGACGAGCGTCATTGGGCGTTGTGATGACAAGTGTTATGGAACATTGTGATCACAAGTGTTTGGAGCATTCTGATGAGAGAGGTCATGGAGCATTTTGATTTCATTGTGATGACAATAGCAACAAGCATTATGATGATGTTCATGGTGCATTGTGAGGAAAGGGTCCATGGAGTATTGAGATGAAAAGGGGCATGGAGCATTGTGATGACAGGGGTCTTGGAGCATGGTGATGACATGGGCATGGAGCATTGTGATGAGAAGGCCATGGAGGATTCTGATGACATGCGTCAGGGAGCTTTGTGATGACAAGGGCATGGAGCATTGTGATGACAAGGGAATGGAGCATTGTGATGACAAGGGCCATTGAGAATTTTGATGACAAGGTCGTGAAGCACTGTGATGACAAGTGCATGGAGCTTGCTATGACAAGGTAATGGAGCATTGTGATAACAAGTGAATGGAGAATTGTGCTGACATGTGCATATAACATGATGTGAAGTGTCATGGACCATTGTGATGACAAGGACGTTGAGAATTGTTATGACAATGGACATGGAGCATTGCGATGATCAGGGCATGGAGCTTTGTGATGGCAAGACCGTGGAGCATTGTGATGCGAAGACCCTGGATAATTGTGATGACGAGTGTCTTGGAGTACTGTAATGACAAGGGGCATGGAGCATTGTGAGGACAGGGGTCATTTAGCATTGTGATGACAAGTGTCATGGAGCATTCTGATGACCATCTTGTGGAGTATTGTGATGACAATGGCATGGAGCATTGTGATGGAAAGGGCATGGAGCATTGTGAAGAGAAGTCCACAGATAATGGTGAAGAGGAGCGTCATGGGGCGGTGTGATGACAAGTGTCATAGAACATTGTGATCACAAGTGTTTGAAGCATTGTGATGCCAGAGGTCATGGTGCATTTTGATTTCATTGTGATGAAAATACCATGAAGCATTATGATGATGGGGATGGTGCACTGTGATGCCAGGGGTCATGGAGGATTGTGATGACGGGGGTCTAGGAGCATCGTGATGACAAGAGCATGGAGCATTGTGCTGAGAGGACCAAGGAGCATTCTGACGACATGTGTCATGGAGCTTTGTGATGACAAGGGCATGGGGCATTGTAATTGCAGGCGTCTTGGAGCATTGAGATGACAAGTGTCACGGAGCCTTGTGATGACAAGGCCTTGGAAGTTTGTGATGATCGAGGTCATGGAGCATTGTTATGACAGGAGTAATGGAGCATTGTGATAACAAGGGCATAGAGCATTGGTCTGAGAAGTTTCATGGATTATTGTGATGAGAGTGTGCATGCAGCATTGTGATGACAAGGGCATGGAACATTGTGATACATGGGTCATGGAGGAATGTAATGACAAGGGCATGGAGCATTGTGATGAGAAGGACATGGAACATTGTGATGACAAGTGTCATGGAGCTTTGTGATGACAGGGTCATGGAGCAATGTGATGAGAGGGTTCATGGAGCAGTGTGATGACAGTGGCATGGAGCACTGTGGTGCCAAGGATCATGGAGATTTGTGATGACAAAGGTCATGAAGCATATTGAGGCCAAGGGCATGGTACATTGTGATGAGAAGGGCAGGGAGCATTATGATGACAAAGTCATGTAGCATTTTGATGACAAAGGCATGGAGCATCGTGATGACAAGTGTCATGGAGCACTGTGATGACAGGCGTCACGGTTCATTGTGATTACAGGTTTCATGGAGCATTGGGATGACAATGGTCATGGAGAATTTTGATGAGAAGCCTCCCGGATCATTGTTTTGTCAGGGGTCATGGAGGGTTGAGATGACAGTACTCATGCAGCATTGTGAGGACAGGGGTCATGGAGCATTGTGAAGATAAGGGGCATGGAGCTTTGTGATTACAGGGGTCTTGGAGCATTGTGAAGACAAGGGCATGGATCACTGTGATGAGAATGTCATGGAGTATTGTGAAGGCAGGTGTCAAGGAGCATTGTGATGACGTATGTCAGGGTCCATTGTGATGACAATGGCATGGAGCATTGTGATGACAAGGACATGGAGCATTGTGATGCCAAGGGCCATTGAGAATTTTGAAGACAATGTCGTGAAGCACTGTGATGACAAGCGCATGGAGCTTGCTATGAAAAGGGACATTGAGCATTGCGATGACAAGTGCATGGAGAATTGTGATGACACGATCATGTAACATTATGATGAGAAGTGTCATGGAACATAGTGATGACAGGGACGAGGAGAATTGTGATGACAATGCACATGGAGCATTGGGATGACCAGGACATGGAGCATAGTGCTGGCAAGACTGTGGAGCATTGCGATGAGAAGACCATGGATAATTGTGATGACGAGTGTCTTGGAGCACTGTAATGACAAGGGGCATGTAGCATTGTGATGACAAGTGTAATGGAGCATTCTGATCACCATCTTGTGGAGTATTGTGATGACAATGGCATGGAGCATTGTGATGAAAAGGGCATGGAGCATTGTGATGAAAACGGCATGGAGCCTTTTCATGACAGGTTTCAATGAGCATTCTGACGACAAGTGTCAGGGAGCATTGTGATGACAAGTTTATTGAGCATTGTGATGCCAAAGGTCATGAAGCATTGTGGTGACAATGGCATGGAGCATTGTGATGAAAAGTGCTATGGAGCATTGTGATCACAAGTGTTGGTAGCATTGTGATGACAGAGGTCATGGAGCACAGTGATTTCAAGGACCATGGAGCATTGTGATGACAAGTGTATGGGGCAATGTGATCCCAAGTTTCATGGAGGATTGTGATGACAAGCGCATGGAGCATTGTGATGGCAAGTTCATGTAGGATTTTCCTGACAAAGGCATGGAGCATGGTGATTACAGTGGTCATTGAGCATTGGGATAACAAGGGTATGGAGCATTGGGCTTAAAATATTCATGGAGTATTGTGATGACAGGTTTCATGGAGCATATTGATGAAAAGGGAAAGGAGCATTGTGATGACATGATCCTGGAGCATTAAGATGAGTAGACCAGGAGCCTGGTGATGACAAGTCTCATGGAGCATTCTGATGAAAAGGGGCATGGAGCATTGTGATTACAGGACTCTTGGAGCATTGTGATGACAAAGGCATGGAGCATTGTGATGAGAAGTCCATGGAGCATTCTGATGACATGTGTCATGGAGTTTTGTGATGACAGGGGCATGGAGCATTGTGATTACAGGGTTCTTGGAGCCTTGTGATGAAAAGGGCATGGATCATTGTGATGAAAAAGGCATGGAGCCATGTCATGACTGGGTTCAAGGAGCATAGTGATGACAAGGGTTCAGGAACGTTGTGATGACAACTGTATTGAGCATTGGATGACAAAGGTCAGGAGCATTGTGATGATAAAACCATGGATAATTGTGATGACGAGCGTCATAGGGCATTGTGATGACAAGTGTTATGGAACACTGTGATCACAAGGGTTTGGAGCATTGTGATGACAGAGGTCATGGAGCCTTTTGATTTCAAGAAGCGTGGAGCATTGTGATGACAAGGGCATGAAGCAATGGGATCCCAAGTTTTATGGAGGATTGGGATGACAATGGTAAGGGAAGATTGTGAAGACAAGCGCATGGAGCATTGTGATGACAAAGTCATGTAGCATTTTGCTGACAAAGGCATGGAGCATTGTGTGGAAAATATTCATGGAGTAATGTGATGACAGGTGTCATGGGGCATTGTGGTGATAAGGGAATGGAGCACTGTGATGACAAGGTTCTGGAGCATTGTTATGAGAAGACCATTGAGCCTTGTGATGACAAATCTCATGGAGCATTCTGATGATAATGGACATGGAACACTGTGATTACAAGGTTCTTGGAGTATTGTGATGACAAGGGCATGGAACATTGTGATGAGAAGGCCATGGAGCTTTCTGATGACATGCATCATGGACTTTGTGATGACAAGGGCATGGAGCATTGTGATGAAAAAGACATGGAGCCTTGTCATGACAGGCTTCAAGGAGCATACTGATGTCAAGTGTCAGGGAGCATTGTGATGACAAGTGTATTGAGCATTGTGATGACAAAGGTCATGGAGCATTGTGATGAGAAGACCATGGATAATTGTGATGACGAGCGTCATTGGGCGTTGTGATGACAAGTGTTATGGAACATTGTGATCACAAGCGTTTGGAGCATTCTGATGAGAGAGGTCATGGAGCATTTTGATTTCATTGTGATGACAATAGCATGAAGCATTATGATGATGGGGATGGTGCACTGTGATGCCAGGGGTCATGGAGGATTGTGATGACGGGGATCTAGGAGCATCGTGATGACAAGAGCATGGAGCATTGTGCTGAGAGGGCCAAGGAGCATTCTGACGACATGTGTCATGGAGCTTTGTGATGACAAGGGCATGGGGCATTGTAATTGCAGGCGTCTTGGAGCATTGAGATGACAAGTGTCACGGAGCCTTGTGATGACAAGGCCTTGGAAGTTTGTGATGACCGAGGTCATGGAGCATTGTTATGACAGGAGTAATGGAGCATTGTGATAACAAGGGCATAGAGCATTGGTCTGAGAAGTTTCATGGATTATTGTGATGAGAGTGTGCATGCAGCATTGTGATGACAAGGGCATGGAACATTGTGATACATGGGTCATGGAGGAATGTAATGACAAGGGCATGGAGCATTGTGATGAGAAGTGCATGGAACATTGTGATGACAAGCGTCATGGAGCTTTGTGATGACAGGGGCATGGAGCAATGTGATGAGAGGGTTCATGGAGCAGTGTGATGACAGTGGCATGGAGCACTGTGGTGCCAAGGATCATGGAGATTTGTGATGACACATGTCATGAAGCATATTGAGGTCAAGGGCATGGTACATTGTGATGAGAAGGGCAGGGAGCATTATGATGACAAAGTCATGTAGCATTTTGATGACAAAGGCATGGAGCATCGTGATGACAAGTGTCATGGAGCACTGTCATGACAGGCGTCACGGTTCATTGAGATTACAGGTTTCATGGAGCATTGGGATGACAATGGTCATGGAGAATTTTGATGAGAAGCGTCCCGGATCATTGTTTTGTCAGGGGTCATGGAGGGTTGAGATGACAGTACTCATGCAGCATTGTGAGGACAGGGGTCATGGAGCATTGTGAAGACAAGGGCATGGATCATTGTGATGAGAATGTCATGGAGTATTGTGAAGGCAGGTGTCAAGGAGCATTGTGATGACGTATGTCAGGGTCCATTGTGATGACAATGGCATGGAGCATTGTGATGACAAGGACATGGAGCATTGTGATGCCAAGGGCCATTGAGAATTTTGAAGACAATGTCGTGAAGCACTGTGATGACAAGCGCATGGAGCTTGCTATGAAAAGGGTCATTGAGCATTGCGATGACAAGTGCATGGAGAATTGTGATGACACGATCATGTAACATTATGATGAGAAGTGTCATGGAACATAGTGATGACAGGGACGAGGAGAATTGTGATGACAATGCACATGGAGCATTGGGATGACCAGGACATGGAGCATAGTGCTGGCAAGACTGTGGAGCATTGCGATGAGAAGACCATGGATAATTGTGATGACGAGTGTCTTGGAGCACTGTAATGACAAGGGGCATGTAGCATTGTGATGACAAGTGTAATGGAGCATTCTGATCACCATCTTGTGGAGTATTGTGATGACAATGGCATGGAGCATTGTGATGAAAAGGGCATGGAGCATTGTGATGAAAACGGCATGGAGCCTTTTCATGACAGGTTTCAATGAGCATTCTGATGACAAGTGTCAGGGAGCATTGTGATGACAAGTTTATTGAGCATTGTGATGACAAAGGTCATGAAGCATTGTGGTGACAATGGCATGGAGCATTGTGATGCAAAGTGCTATGGAGCATTGTGATCACAAGTGTTGGTAGCATTGTGATGACAGAGGTCATGGAGCACAGTGATTTCAAGGACCATGGAGCATTGTGATGACAAGTGTATGGGGCAATGTGATCCCAAGTTTCATGGAGGATTGTGATGACAAGCGCATGGAGCATTGTGATGGCAAGTTCATGTAGGATTTTCCTGACAAAGGCATGGAGCATGGTGATTACAGTGGTCATTGAGCATTGGGATAACAAGGGTATGGAGCATTGGGCTTAAAATATTCATGGAGTATTATGATGACAGGTTTCATGGAGCATATTGATGAAAAGGGAAAGGAGCATTGTGATGACAAGATCCTGGAGCATTATGATGAGTAGACCAAGAGCCTGGTGATGACAAGTCTCATGGAGCATTCTGATGAAAAGGGGCATGGAGCATTGTGATTACAGGGCTCTTGGAGCATTGTGATGACAAAGGCATGGAGCATTGTGATGAGAAGTCCATGGAGCATTCTGATGACATGTGTCATGGAGTTTTGTGATGACAGGGGCATGGAGCATTGTGATGACAGGGTTCTTGGAGCCTTGTGATGAAAAGGGCATGGATCATTGTGATGAAAAAGGCATGGAGCCATGTCATGACTGGGTTCAAGGAGCATAGTGATGACAAGGGTTCAGGAGCGTTGTGATGACAACTGTATTGAGCATTGGATGACAAAGGTCAGGAGCATTGTGATGATAAAACCATGGATAATTGTGATGACGAGCGTCATAGGGCATTGTGATGACAAGTGTTATGGAACACTGTGATCACAAGGGTTTGGAGCATTGTGATGACAGAGGTCATGGAGCCTTTTGATTTCAAGAAGCGTGGAGCATTGTGATGACAAGGGCATGAAGCAATGGGATCCCAAGTTTTATGGAGGATTGGGATGACAATGGTAAGGGAAGATTGTGAAGACAAGCGCATGGAGCATTGTGATGACAAAGTCATGTAGCATTTTGCTGACAAAGGCATGGAGCATTGTGTGGAAAATATTCATGGAGTAATGTGATGACAGGTGTCATGGGGCATTGTGGTGATAAGGGAATGGAGCACTGTGATGACAAGGTTCTGGAGCATTGTTATGAGAAGACCATTGAGCCTTGTGATGACAAATCTCATGGAGCATTCTGATGATAATGGACATGGAACACTGTGATTACAAGGTTCTTGGAGTATTGTGATGACAAGGGCATGGAACATTGTGATGAGAAGGCCATGGAGCTTTCTGATGAATTGCATCATGGACTTTGTGATGACAAGGGCATGGAGCATTGTGATGAAAAAGACATGGAGCCTTGTCATGACAGGCTTCAAGGAGCATACTGATGTCAAGTGTCAGGGAGCATTGTGATGACAAGTGTATTGAGCATTGTGATGACAAAGGTCATGGAGCATTGTGATGAGAAGACCATGGATAATTGTGATGACGAGCGTCATTGGGCGTTGTGATGACAAGTGTTATGGAACATTGTGATCACAAGTGTTTGGAGCATTCTGATGAGAGAGGTCATGGAGCATTTTGATTTCATTGTGATGACAATAGCAAGAAGCATTATGATGATGTTCATGGTGCATTGTGATGAAAGGGTCCATGGAGTATTGAGATGAAAAGGGGCATGGAGCATTGTGATGACAGGGGTCTTGGAGCATGGTGATGACATGGGCATGGAGCATTGTGATGAGAAGGCCATGGAGGATTCTGATGACATGCGTCAGGGAGCTTTGTGATGACAAGGGCATGGAGCATTGTGATGACAAGGGAATGGAGCATTGTGATGACAAGGGCCATTGAGAATTTTGATGACAAGGTCGTGAAGCACTGTGATGACAAGTGCATGGAGCTTGCTATGACAAGGTAATGGAGCATTGTGATAACAAGTGAATGGAGAATTGTGCTGACATGTGCATATAACATGATGTGAAGTGTCATGGACCATTGTGATGACAAGGACGTTGAGAATTGTTATGACAATGGACATGGAGCATTGCGATGATCAGGGCATGGAGCTTTGTGATGGCAAGACCGTGGAGCATTGTGATGCGAAGACCCTGGATAATTGTGATGACGAGTGTCTTGGAGTACTGTAATGACAAGGGGCATGGAGCATTGTGAGGACAGGGGTCATTTAGCATTGTGATGACAAGTGTCATGGAGCATTCTGATGACCATCTTGTGGAGTATTGTGATGACAATGGCATGGAGCATTGTGATGGAAAGGGCATGGAGCATTGTGAAGAGAAGTCCACAGATAATGGTGAAGAGGAGCGTCATGGGGCGGTGTGATGACAAGTGTCATAGAACATTGTGATCACAAGTGTTTGAAGCATTGTGATGCCAGAGGTCATGGTGCATTTTGATTTCATTGTGATGAAAATACCATGAAGCATTATGATGATGGGGATGGTGCACTGTGATGCCAGGGGTCATGGAGGATTGTGATGACGGGGGTCTAGGAGCATCGTGATGACAAGAGCATGGAGCATTGTGCTGAGAGGACCAAGGAGCATTCTGACGACATGTGTCATGGAGCTTTGTGATGACAAGGGCATGGGGCATTGTAATTGCAGGCGTCTTGGAGCATTGAGATGACAAGTGTCACGGAGCCTTGTGATGACAAGGCCTTGGAAGTTTGTGATGATCGAGGTCATGGAGCATTGTTATGACAGGAGTAATGGAGCATTGTGATAACAAGGGCATAGAGCATTGGTCTGAGAAGTTTCATGGATTATTGTGATGAGAGTGTGCATGCAGCATTGTGATGACAAGGGCATGGAACATTGTGATACATGGGTCATGGAGGAATGTAATGACAAGGGCATGGAGCATTGTGATGAGAAGGACATGGAACATTGTGATGACAAGTGTCATGGAGCTTTGTGATGACAGGGTCATGGAGCAATGTGATGAGAGGGTTCATGGAGCAGTGTGATGACAGTGGCATGGAGCACTGTGGTGCCAAGGATCATGGAGATTTGTGATGACAAAGGTCATGAAGCATATTGAGGCCAAGGGCATGGTACATTGTGATGAGAAGGGCAGGGAGCATTATGATGACAAAGTCATGTAGCATTTTGATGACAAAGGCATGGAGCATCGTGATGACAAGTGTCATGGAGCACTGTGATGACAGGCGTCACGGTTCATTGTGATTACAGGTTTCATGGAGCATTGGGATGACAATGGTCATGGAGAATTTTGATGAGAAGCGTCCCGGATCATTGTTTTGTCAGGGGTCATGGAAGGTTGAGATGACAGTACTCATGCAGCATTGTGAGGACAGGGGTCATGGAGCATTGTGAAGATAAGGGGCATGGAGCTTTGTGATTACAGGGGTCTTGGAGCATTGTGAAGACAAAGGCATGGATCACTGTGATGAGAATGTCATGGAGTATTGTGAAGGCAGGTGTCAAGGAGCATTGTGATGACGTATGTCAGGGTCCATTGTGATGACAATGGCATGGAGCATTGTGATGACAAGGACATGGAGCATTGTGATGCCAAGGGCCATTGAGAATTTTGAAGACAATGTCGTGAAGCACTGTGATGACAAGCGCATGGAGCTTGCTATGAAAAGGGACATTGAGCATTGCGATGACAAGTGCATGGAGAATTGTGATGACACGATCATGTAACATTATGATGAGAAGTGTCATGGAACATAGTGATGACAGGGACGAGGAGAATTGTGATGACAATGCACATGGAGCATTGGGATGACCAGGACATGGAGCATAGTGCTGGCAAGACTGTGGAGCATTGCGATGAGAAGACCATGGATAATTGTGATGACGAGTGTCTTGGAGCACTGTAATGACAAGGGGCATGTAGCATTGTGATGACAAGTGTAATGGAGCATTCTGATCACCATCTTGTGGAGTATTGTGATGACAATGGCATGGAGCATTGTGATGAAAAGGGCATGGAGCATTGTGATGAAAACGGCATGGAGCCTTTTCATGACAGGTTTCAATGAGCATTCTGACGACAAGTGTCAGGGAGCATTGTGATGACAAGTTTATTGAGCATTGTGATGCCAAAGGTCATGAAGCATTGTGGTGACAATGGCATGGAGCATTGTGATGAAAAGTGCTATGGAGCATTGTGATCACAAGTGTTGGTAGCATTGTGATGACAGAGGTCATGGAGCACAGTGATTTCAAGGACCATGGAGCATTGTGATGACAAGTGTATGGGGCAATGTGATCCCAAGTTTCATGGAGGATTGTGATGACAAGCGCATGGAGCATTGTGATGGCAAGTTCATGTAGGATTTTCCTGACAAAGGCATGGAGCATGGTGATTACAGTGGTCATTGAGCATTGGGATAACAAGGGTATGGAGCATTGGGCTTAAAATATTCATGGAGTATTGTGATGACAGGTTTCATGGAGCATATTGATGAAAAGGGAAAGGAGCATTGTGATGACATGATCCTGGAGCATTAAGATGAGTAGACCAGGAGCCTGGTGATGACAAGTCTCATGGAGCATTCTGATGAAAAGGGGCATGGAGCATTGTGATTACAGGACTCTTGGAGCATTGTGATGACAAAGGCATGGAGCATTGTGATGAGAAGTCCATGGAGCATTCTGATGACATGTGTCATGGAGTTTTGTGATGACAGGGGCATGGAGCATAGTGATTACAGGGTTCTTGGAGCCTTGTGATGAAAAGGGCATGGATCATTGTGATGAAAAAGGCATGGAGCCATGTCATGACTGTGTTCAAGGAGCATAGTGACGACAAGGGTCAGGGAGCGTTGTGATGACAACTGTATTGAGCATTGGATGACAAAGTTCAGGGAGCATTGTGATCAAAAGACCATGGATAATTGTGATGACGAGCGTCATAGGGCATTTTGATGACAAGTGTTATGGAACATTGTGATCACAAGGGTTTGGAGCATTGTGATGACAGTGGTTATGGAGCCTTTTGATATCAAGAGGCGTGGAGCATCGTGATGACAAGGGCATGAATCAATGTGATCCCAAGTTTTATGGAGGATTGGGATGACAATGGTAAGGGAAGATTGTGAAGACAAGCGCATGGAGCATTGTGATGACAAAGTCATGTAGCATTTTGCTGACAAAGGCATGGATCATTGTGGGCAAAATATTCATGGAGTAATGTGATGACAGGTGTCATGGGGCGTTGTGGTGATAAGGGAATGGAGCACTGTGATGACAAGGTTCTGGAGCATTGTTATGAGAAGACCATTGAGCCTTGTGATGACAAATCTCATGGAGCATTCTGATGATAATGGACATGGAACACTGTGATTACAAGGGTCTTGGAGTATTGTGATGACAAGGGCATGGAGCATTGTGATGAGAAGGCCATGGAGCTTTCTGATGACATGCATCGTGGACATTGTGATGACAAGGGCATGGAGCATTGTGAGTGCAGTGTGCTTGGAGCGTTGTGATGAAAAGGGCATGGATCATTGTGATGAAAAAGGCATGGAGCCTTGTCATGACAGGCTTCAAGGAGCATACTGATGTCAAGTATCAGGGAGCATTGTGATGACAAGTGTATTGAGCATTGTGATGACAAAGGTCATGGAGCATTGTGATGAGAAGACCATGGATAAATGTGATGACGAGCGTTATTGGGCGTTGTGATGACAAATGTTATGGAACATTGTGATCAGAAGCGTTTGGAGCATTCTGATAAGAGAGGTCATGGAGCATTTTGATTTCATTGTGATGACAATAGCAAGAAGCATTATGATGATGTTCATAGTGCATTGTGATGAAAGGGTGCATGGAGTATTGAGATGAAAAGGGGCATGGAGCATTGTGATGACAGGGGTCTTGGAGCATGGTGATGACATGGGCATGGATCATTGTGATGAGAAGGCCATGGAGGATTCTGATGACATGCGTCATGGAGCTTTGTGATGACAAGGGCATGGAGAATTGTGATGACATGGGAATGGGGCATTGTGATAACATGGGCCATTGAGAATTTTGATGACAAGGTCGTGAAGCACTGTGATGACAAGTGCATGGAGCATGCTATGACAAGGGTCATGGAGCATTGCGATGACAAGTGAATGGAGAATTGTGCTGACATATGCATGTAACATTATGATGTGAAGTGTCCTGGAACATTGTGATGACAAGGACGTTGAGAATTGTTATGACAATGGACATGGAGCATTGGGATGATCAGGGCATGGAGCTTTGTGATGGCAAGACCGTGGAGCATTTTGATGCGAAGACCTTGGATAATTGTGATGACGAGTGTCTTGGATTACTGTAATGACAAGGGGCATGGAGCATTGTGAGGACAGGGGTCATTTAGTATTGTGATGACAAGTGTCATGGAGCATTCTGATGACCATCTTGTGGAGTATTGTGATGACAATGGCATGGAGCATTGTGATGGAAAGGGCATGGAGCATTGTGAAGAGAAGTCCACAGATAATGGTGAAGAGGAGCGTCATGGGGCGGTGTGATGACAAGTGTCATAGAACATTGTGATCACAAGTGTTTGAAGGATTGTGATGCCAGAGGTCATGGTGCATTTTGATTTCATTGTGATGAAAATAGCATGAAGCATTATGATGATGGGGATGGTGCACTGTGATGCCAGGGGTCATGGAGGATTGTGATGACGGTGGTCTAGGAGCATCGTGATGACAAGAGCATGGAGCATTGTGCTGAGAGGGCCAAGGAGCATTCTGACGACATGTGTCATGGAGCTTTGTGATGACAAGGGCATGGGGCATTGTAATTGCAGGCGTCTTGGAGCATTGAGATGACAAGTGTCACGGAGCCTTGTGATGACAAGGCCTTGGAAGTTTGTGATGACCGAGGTCATGGATCATTGTTATGACAGGGGTAATGGAGCATTGTGATAACAAGGGCATAGAGCATTGGTCTGAGAAGTTTCATGGATTATTGTGATGAGAGTGTGCATGCAGCATTGTGATGACAAGGGCATGGAACATTGTGATACATGGGTCATGGAGGAATGTAATGACAAGGGCATGGAGCATTGTGATGAGAAGGGCATGGAACATTGTGATGACAAGCGTCATGGAGCTTTGTGATGACAGGGGCATGGAGCAATGTGATGAGAGGGTTCATGGAGCAGTGTGATGACAGTGGCATGGAGCACTGTGGTGCCAAGGATCATGGAGATTTGTGATGACAAAGGTCATGAAGCATATTGAGGTCAAGGGCATGGTACATTGTGATGAGAAGGGCAGGGAGCATTATGATGACAAAGTCATGTAGCATTTTGATGACAAAGGCATGGAGCATCGTGATGACAAGTGTCATGGAGCACTGTGATGACAGGCGTCACGGTTCATTGTGATTACAGGTTTCATGGAGCATTGGGATGACAATGGTCATGGAGAATTTTGATGAGAAGCGTCCCGGATCATTGTTTTGTCAGGGGTCATGGAGGGTTGAGATGACAGTACTCATGCAGCATTGTGAGGACAGGGGTCATGGAGCATTGTGAAGATAAGGGGCATGGAGCTTTGTGATTACAGGGGTCTTGGAGCATTGTGAAGACAAGGGCATGGATCATTGTGATGAGAATGTCATGGAGTATTGTGAAGGCAGGTGTCAAGGAGCATTGTGATGACGTATGTCAGGGTCCATTGTGATGACAATGGCATGGAGCATTGTGATGACAAGGACATGGAGCATTGTGATGCCAAGGGCCATTGAGAATTTTGAAGACAATGTCGTGAAGCACTGTGATGACAAGCGCATGGAGCTTGCTATGAAAAGGGTCATTGAGCATTGCGATGACAAGTGCATGGAGAATTGTGATGACACGATCATGTAACATTATGATGAGAAGTGTCATGGAACATAGTGATGACAGGGACGAGGAGAATTGTGATGACAATGCACATGGAGCATTGGGATGACCAGGACATGGAGCATTGTGCTGGCAAGACCGTGGAGCACTGCGATGAGAAGACCACGGATAATTGTGATGACGACTGTCTTGGAGCACTGTAATGACAAGGGGCATGTAACATTGTGTTGACAAGTGTAATGGAGCATTCTGATCACCATCTTGTGGAGTATTGTGATGACAATGGCATGGAGCATTGTGATGAAAAGGGCATGGAGCATTGTGATGAAAACGGCATGGAGCCTTTTCATGACAGGTTTCAATGAGCATTCTGACGACAAGTGTCAGGGAGCATTGTGATGACAAGTTTATTGAGCATTGTGATGCCAAAGGTCATGAAGCATTGTGGTGACAATGGCATGGAGCATTGTGATGAAAAGTGCTATGGAGCATTGTGATCACAAGTGTTGGTAGCATTGTGATGACAGAGGTCATGGAGCACAGTGATTTCAAGGACCATGGAGCATTGTGATGACAAGTGTATGGGGCAATGTGATCCCAAGTTTCATGGAGGATTGTGATGACAAGCGCATGGAGCATTGTGATGGCAAGTTCATGTAGGATTTCCTGACAAAGGCATGGAGCATGGTGATTACAGTGGTCATTGAGCATTGGGATAACAAGGGTATGGAGCATTGGGCTTAAAATATTCATGGAGTATTGTGATGACAGGTTTCATGGAGCATATTGATGAAAAGGGAAAGGAGCATTGTGATGACAAGATCCTGGAGCATTATGATGAGTAGACCAGGAGCCTGGTGATGACAAGTCTCATGGAGCATTCTGATGAAAAGGGGCATGGAGCATTGTGATTACAGGGCTCTTGGAGCATTGTGATGACAAAGGCATGGAGCATTGTGATGAGAAGTCCATGGAGCATTCTGATGACATGTGTCATGGAGTTTTGTGATGACAGGGGCATGGAGCATAGTGATTACAGGGTTCTTGGAGCCTTGTGATGAAAAGGGCATGGATCATTGTGATGAAAAAGGCATGGAGCCATGTCATGACTGGGTTCAAGGAGCATAGTGATGACAAGGGTTCAGGAGCGTTGTGATGACAACTGTATTGAGCATTGGATGACAAAGGTCAGGAGCATTGTGATGATAAAACCATGGATAATTGTGATGACGAGCGTCATAGGGCATTGTGATGACAAGTGTTATGGAACACTGTGATCACAAGGGTTTGGAGCATTGTGATGACAGAGGTCATGGAGCCTTTTGATTTCAATTAGCGTGGAGCATTGTGATGACAAGGGCATGAAGCAATGGGATCCCAAGTTTTATGGAGGATTGGGATGACAATGGTAAGGGAAGATTGTGAAGACAAGCGCATGGAGCATTGTGATGACAAAGTCATGTAGCATTTTGCTGACAAAGGCATGGAGCATTGTGGGGAAAATATTCATGGAGTAATGTGATGACAGGTGTCATGGGGCATTGTGGTGATAAGGGAATGGAGCACTGTGATGACAAGGTTCTGGAGCATTGTTATGAGAAGACCATTGAGCCTTGTGATGACAAATCTCATGGAGCATTCTGATGATAATGGACATGGAACACTGTGATTACAAGGTTCTTGGAGTATTGTGATGACAAGGGCATGGAGCATTGTGATGAGAAGGCCATGGAGCTTTCTGATGACATGCATCATGGACTTTGTGATGACAAGGGCATGGAGCATTGTGATGAAAAAGACATGGAGCCTGGTCATGACAGGCTTCAAGGAGCATACTGATGTCAAGTGTCAGGGAGCATTGTGATGACAAGTGTATTGAGCATTGTGATGACAAAGGTCATGGAGCATTGTGATGAGAAGACCATGGATAATTGTGATGACGAGCGTCATTGGGCGTTGTGATGACAAGTGTTATGGAACATTGTGATCACAAGCGTTTGGAGCATTCTGATGAGAGAGGTCATGGAGCATTTTGATTTCATTGTGATGACAATAGCATGAAGCATTATGATGATGGGGATGGTGCACTGTGATGCCAGGGGTCATGGAGGATTGTGATGACGGGGGTCTAGGAGCATCGTGATGACAAGAGCATGGAGCATTGTGCTGAGAGTGCCAAGGAGCATTCTGACGACATGTGTCATGGAGCTTTGTGATGACAAGGGCATGGGGCATTGTAATTGCAGGCGTCTTGGAGCATTGAGATGACAAGTGTCACGGAGCCTTGTGATGACAAGGCATTGGAAGTTTGTGATGATCGAGGTCATGGAGCATTGTTATGACAGGAGTAATGGAGCATTGTGATAACAAGGGCATAGAGCATTGGTCTGAGAAGTTTCATGGATTATTGTGATGAGAGTGTGCATGCAGCATTGTGATGACAAGGGCATGGAACATTGTGATACATGGGTCATGGAGGAATGTAATGACAAGGGCATGGAGCATTGTGATGAGAAGGGCATGGAACATTGTGATGACAAGCGTCATGGAGCATTGTGATGACAGGGGCATGGAGCATTGTGATTACAGGGTTCTTGGATCCTTGTGATGAAAAGGGCATGGATCATTGTGATGAAAAAGGCATGGAGCCATGTCATGACTGGGTTCAAGGAGCATAGTGATGACAAGGGTTCAGGAGCGTTGTGATGACAACTGTATTGAGCATTGGATGACAAAGGTCAGGAGCATTGTGATGATAAAACCATGGATAATTGTGATGACGAGCGTCATAGGGCATTGTGATGACAAGTGTTATGGAACACTGTGATCACAAGGGTTTGGAGCATTGTGAAGACAGAGGTCATGGAGCCTTTTGATTTCAAGAAGCGTGGAGCATTGTGATGACAAGGGCATGAAGCAATGGGATCCCAAGTTTTATGGAGGATTGGGATGACAATGGTAAGGGAAGATTGTGAAGACAATCGCAAGGAGCATTGTGATGACAAAGTCATGTAGCATTTTGCTGACAAAGGCATGGAGCATTGTGGGGAAAATATTCATGGAGTAATGTGATGACAGGTGTCATGGGGCATTGTGGTGATAAGGGAATGGAGCACTGTGATGACAAGGTTCTGGAGCATTGTTATGAGAAGACCATTGAGCCTTGTGATGACAAATCTCATGGAGCATTCTGATGATAATGGACATGGAACACTGTGATTACAAGGTTCTTGGAGTATTGTGATGACAAGGGCATGGAGCATTGTGATGAGAAGGCCATGGAGCTTTCTGATGACATGCATCATGGACTTTGTGATGACAAGGGCATGGAGCATTGTGATGAAAAAGACATGGAGCCTTGTCATGACAGGCTTCAAGGAGCATACTGATGTCAAGTGTCAGGGAGCATTGTGATGACAAGTGTATTGAGCATTGTGATGACAAAGGTCATGGAGCATTGTGATGAGAAGACCATGGATAATTGTGATGACGAGCGTCATTGGGCGTTGTGATGACAAGTGTTATGGAACATTGTGATCACAAGCGTTTGGAGCATTCTGATGAGAGAGGTCATGGAGCATTTTGATTTCATTGTGATGACAATAGCATGAAGCATTATGATGATGGGGATGGTGCACTGTGATGCCAGGGGTCATGGAGGATTGTGATGACGGGGGTCTAGGAACATCGTGATGACAAGAGCATGGAGCATTGTGCTGAGAGTGCCAAGGAGCATTCTGACGACATGTGTCATGGAGCTTTGTGATGACAAGGGCATGGGGCATTGTAATTGCAGGCGTCTTGGAGCATTGAGATGACAAGTGTCACGGAGCCTTGTGATGACAAGGCATTGGAAGTTTGTGATGATCGAGGTCATGGAGCATTGTTATGACAGGAGTAATGGAGCATTGTGATAACAAGGGCATAGAGCATTGGTCTGAGAAGTTTCATGGATTATTGTGATGAGAGTGTGCATGCAGCATTGTGATGACAAGGGCATGGAACATTGTGATACATGGGTCATGGAGGAATGTAATGACAAGGGCATGGAGCATTGTGATGAGAAGGGCATGGAACATTGTGATGACAAGCGTCATGGAGCATTGTGATGACAGGGGCATGGAGCATTGTGATTACAGGGTTCTTGGATCCTTGTGATGAAAAGGGCATGGATCATTGTGATGAAAAAGGCATGGAGCCATGTCATGACTGGGTTCAAGGAGCATAGTGATGACAAGGGTTCAGGAGCGTTGTGATGACAACTGTATTGAGCATTGGATGACAAAGGTCAGGAGCATTGTGATGATAAAACCATGGATAATTGTGATGACGAGCGTCATAGGGCATTGTGATGACAAGTGTTATGGAACACTGTGATCACAAGGGTTTGGAGCATTGTGATGACAGAGGTCATGGAGCCTTTTGATTTCAAGAAGCGTGGAGCATTGTGATGACAAGGGCATGAAGCAATGGGATCCCAAGTTTTATGGAGGATTGGGATGACAATGGTAAGGGAAGATTGTGAAGACAATCGCAAGGAGCATTGTGATGACAAAGTCATGTAGCATTTTGCTGACAAAGGCATGGAGCATTGTGGGGAAAATATTCATGGAGTAATGTGATGACAGGTGTCATGGGGCATTGTGGTGATAAGGGAATGGAGCACTGTGATGACAAGGTTCTGGAGCATTGTTATGAGAAGACCATTGAGCCTTGTGATGACAAATCTCATGGAGCATTCTGATGATAATGGACATGGAACACTGTGATTACAAGGTTCTTGGAGTATTGTGATGACAAGGGCATGGAGCATTGTGATGAGAAGGCCATGGAGCTTTCTGATGACATGCATCATGGACTTTGTGATGACAAGGGCATGGAGCATTGTGATGAAAAAGACATGGAGCCTTGTCATGACAGGCTTCAAGGAGCATACTGATGTCAAGTGTCAGGGAGCATTGTGATGACAAGTGTATTGAGCATTGTGATGACAAAGGTCATGGAGCATTGTGATGAGAAGACCATGGATAATTGTGATGACGAGCGTCATTGGGCGTTGTGATGACAAGTGTTATGGAACATTGTGATCACAAGCGTTTGGAGCATTCTGATGAGAGAGGTCATGGAGCATTTTGATTTCATTGTGATGACAATAGCAAGAAGAATTATGATGATGTTCATGGTGCATTGTGATGAAAGGGTCCATGGAGTATTGAGTTGAAAAGGGGCATGGAGCATTGTAATTACAGTGGTCTTGGAGCATGGTGATGACATGGGCATGGAGCATTGTGATGAGAAGGCCATGGAGGATTCTGATGACATGCGTCATGGAGCTTTGTGATGACAAGGGCATGGAGAATTGTGATGACATGGGAATGGGGCATTGTGATAACAAGGGCCATTGAGAATTTTGATGACAAGGTCGTGAAGCACTGTGATGACAAGTGCATGGAGCATGCTATGACAAGGGTCATGGAGCATTGCGATGACAAGTGAATGGAGAATTGTGCTGACATATGCATGTAACATTATGATGTGAAGTGTCCTGGACCATTGTGATGACAAGGACGTTGAGAATTGTTATGACAATGGACATGGAGCATTGGGATGATCAGGGCATGGAGCTTTGTGATGGCAAGACCGTGGAGCATTGTGATGCGAAGACCTTGGATAATTGTGATGACGAGTGTCTTGGATTACTGTAATGACAAGGGGCATGGAGCATTGTGAGGATAGGGGTCATTTAGTATTGTGATGACAAGTGTCATGGAGCATTCTGATGACCATCTTGTGGAGTATTGTGATGACAATGGCATGGAGCATTGTGATGGAAAGGGCATGGAGCATTGTGAAGAGAAGTCCACAGATAATGGTGAAGAGGAGCGTCATGGGGCGGTGTGATGACAAGTGTCATAGAACATTGTGATCACAAGTGTTTGAAGCATTGTGATGCCAGAGGTCATGGTGCATTTTGATTTCATTGTGATGACAATAGCATGAAGCATTATGATGATGGGGATGGTGCACTGTGATGCCAGGGGTCATGGAGGATTGTGAGGACAGGGTTCTAGGAGCATCGTGATGACAAGAGCATGGAGCATTGTGCTGAGAGGGCCAAGGAGCATTCTGACGACATGTGTCATGGAGCTTTGTGATGACAAGGGCATGGGGCATTGTAATTGCAGGCGTCTTGGAGCATTGAGATGACAAGTGTCACGGAGCCTTGTGATGACAAGGCCTTGGAAGTTTGTGATGACCGAGGTCATGGATCATTGTTATGACAGGGGTAACGGAGCATTGTGATAACAAGGGCATAGAGCATTGGTCTGAGAAGTTTCATGGATTATTGTGATGAGAGTGTGCATGCAGCATTGTGATGACAAGGGCATGGAACATTGTGATACATGGGTCATGGAGGAATGTAATGACAAGGGCATGGAGCATTGTGATGAGAAGGGCATGGAACATTGTGATGACAAGCGTCATGGAGCTTTGTGATGACAGGGGCATGGAGCAATGTGATGAGAGGGTTCATGGAGCAGTGTGATGACAGTGGCATGGAGCACTGTGGTGCCAAGGATCATGGAGATTTGTGATGACAAAGGTCATGAAGCATATTGAGGTCAAGGGCATGGTACATTGTGATGAGAAGGGCAGGGAGCATTATGATGACAAAGTCATGTAGCATTTTGATGACAAAGGCATGGAGCATCGTGATGACAAGTGTCATGGAGCACTGTGATGACAGGCGTCACGGTTCATTGTGATTACAGGTTTCATGGAGCATTGGGATGACAATGGTCATGGAGAATTTTGATGAGAAGCGTCCCGGATCATTGTTTTGTCAGGGGTCATGGAGGGTTGAGATGACAGTACTCATGCAGCATTGTGAGGACAGGGGTCATGGAGCATTGTGAAGATAAGGGGCATGGAGCTTTGTGATTACAGGGGTCTTGGAGCATTGTGAAGACAAGGGCATGGATCATTGTGATGAGAATGTCATGGAGTATTGTGAAGGCAGGTGTCAAGGAGCATTGTGATGACGTATGTCAGGGTCCATTGTGATGACAATGGCATGGAGCATTGTGATGACAAGGACATGGAGCATTGTGATGCCAAGGGCCATTGAGAATTTTGAAGACAATGTCGTGAAGCACTGTGATGACAAGCGCATGGAGCTTGCTATGAAAAGGGTCATTGAGCATTGCGATGACAAGTGCATGGAGAATTGTGATGACACGATCATGTAACATTATGATGAGAAGTGTCATGGAACATAGTGATGACAGGGACGAGGAGAATTGTGATGACAATGCACATGGAGCATTGGGATGACCAGGACATGGAGCAATGTGCTGGCAAGACCGTGGAGCACTGCGATGAGAAGACCATGGATAATTGTGATGACGACTGTCTTGGAGCACTGTAATGACAAGGGGCATGTAACATTGTGTTGACAAGTGTAATGGAGCATTCTGATCACCATCTTGTGGAGTATTGTGATGACAATGGCATGGAGCATTGTGATGAAAAGGGCATGGAGCATTGTGATGAAAACGGCATGGAGCCTTTTCATGACAGGTTTCAATGAGCATTCTGACGACAAGTGTCAGGGAGCATTGTGATGACAAGTTTATTGAGCATTGTGATGCCAAAGGTCATGAAGCATTGTGGTGACATTGGCATGGAGCATTGTGATGAAAAGTGCTATGGAGCATTGTGATCACAAGTGTTGGTAGCATTGTGATGACAGAGGTCATGGAGCACAGTGATTTCAAGGACCATGGAGCATTGTGATGACAAGTGTATGGGGCAATGTGATCCCAAGTTTCATGGAGGATTGTGATGACAAGCGCATGGAGCATTGTGATGGCAAGTTCATGTAGGATTTTCCTGACAAAGGCATGGAGCATGGTGATTACAGTGGTCATTGAGCATTGGGATAACAAGGGTATGGAGCATTGGGCTTAAAATATTCATGGAGTATTGTGATGACAGGTTTCATGGAGCATATTGATGAAAAGGGAAAGGAGCATTGTGATGACAAGATCCTGGAGCATTATGATGAGTAGACCAGGAGCCTGGTGATGACAAGTCTCATGGAGCATTCTGATGAAAAGGGGCATGGAGCATTGTGATTACAGGGCTCCTGGAGCATTGTGATGACAAAGGCATGGAGCATTGTGATGAGAAGTCCATGGAGCATTCTGATGACATGTGTCATGGAGTTTTGTGATGATAGGGGCATGGAGCATTGTGATGACAGGGTTCTTGGAGCCTTGTGATGAAAAGGGCATGGATCATTGTGATGAAAAAGGCATGGAGCCATGTCATGACTGGGTTCAAGGAGCATAGTGATGACAAGGGTTCAGGAGCGTTGTGATGACAACTGTATTGAGCATTGGATGACAAAGGTCAGGAGCATTGTGATGATAAAACCATGGATAATTGTGATGACGAGCGTCATAGGGCATTGTGATGACAAGTGTTATGGAACACTGTGATCACAAGGGTTTGGAGCATTGTGATGACAGAGGTCATGGAGCCTTTTGATTTCAAGAAGCGTGGAGCATTGTGATGACAAGGGCATGAAGCAATGGGATCCCAAGTTTTATGGAGGATTGGGATGACAATGGTAAGGGAAGATTGTGAAGACAAGCGCATGGAGCATTGTGATGACAAAGTCATGTAGCATTTTGCTGACAAAGGCATGGAGCATTGTGGGCAAAATATTCATGGAGTAATGTGATGACAGGTGTCATGGGGCATTGTGGTGATAAGGGAATGGAGCACTGTGATGACAAGGTTCTGGAGCATTGTTAGGAGAAGACCATTGAGCCTTGTGATGACAAATCTCATGGAGCATTCTGATGATAATGGACATGGAACACTGTGATTACAAGGTTCTTGGAGTATTGTGATGACAAGGGCATGGAGCATTGTGATGAGAAGGCCATGGAGCTTTCTGATGACATGCATCATGGACTTTGTGATGACAAGGGCATGGAGCATTGTGATGAAAAAGACATGGAGCCTTGTCATGACAGGCTTCAAGGAGCATACTGATGTCAAGTGTCAGGGAGCATTGTGATGACAAGTGTATTGAGCATTGTGATGACAAAGGTCATGGAGCATTGTGATGAGAAGACCATGGATAATTGTGATGACGAGCGTCATTGGGCGTTGTGATGACAAGTGTTATGGAACATTGTGATCACAAGCGTTTGGAGCATTCTGATGAGAGAGGTCATGGAGCATTTTGATTTCATTGTGATGACAATAGCAAGAAGCATTATGATGATGTTCATGGTGCATTGTGATGAAAGGGTCCATGGAGTATTGAGTTGAAAAGGGGCATGGAGCATTGTGATTACAGGGGTCTTGGAGCATGGTGATGACATGGGCATGGAGCATTGTGATGAGAAGGCCATGGAGGATTCTGATGACATGCGTCCTGGAGCTTTGTGATGACAAGGGCATGGAGAATTGTGATGACATGGGAATGGGGCATTGTGATAACAAGGGCCATTGAGAATTTTGATGACAAGGTCGTGAAGCACTGTGATGACAAGTGCATGGAGCATGCTATGACAAGGGTCATCGAGCATTGCGATGACAAGTGAATGGAGAATTGTGCTGACATATGCATGTAACATTATGATGTGAAGTGTCCTGGACCATTGTGATGACAAGGACGTTGAGAATTGTTATGACAATGGACATGGAGCATTGGGATGATCAGGGCATGGAGCTTTGTGATGGCAAGACCGTGGAGCATTGTGATGCGAAGACCTTGGATAATTGTGATGACGAGTGTCTTGGATTACTGTAATGACAAGGGGCATGGAGCATTGTGAGGACAGGGGTCATTTAGCATTGTGATGACAAGTGTCATGGAGCATTCTGATGACCATCTTGTGGAGTATTGTGATGACAATGGCATGGAGCATTGTGATGGAAAGGGCATGGAGCATTGTGAAGAGAAGTCCAGAGATAATGTTGAAGAGGAGCGTCATGGGGCGGTGTGATGACAAGTGTCATGGAACATTGTGATCACAAGTGTTTGAAGCATTGTGATGCCAGAGGTCATGGTGCATTTTGATTTCATTGTGATGAAAATAGCATGAAGCATTATGATGATGGGGATGGTGCACTGTGATGCCAGGGGTCATGGAGGAATGTGATGACGGGTGTCTAGGAGCATCGTGATGACAAGAGCATGGAGCATTGTGCTGAGAGGGCCAAGGAGCATTCTGACGACATGTGTCATGGAGCTTTGTGATGACAAGGGCATGGGGCATTGTAATTGCAGGCGTCTTGGAGCATTGAGATGACAAGTGTCACGGAGCCTTGTGATGACAAGGCCTTGGAAGTTTGTGATGACCGAGGTCATGGATCATTGTTATGACAGGGGTAATGGAGCATTGTGATAACAAGGGCATAGAGCATTGGTCTGAGAAGTTTCATGGACTATTGTGATGAGAGTGTGCATGCAGCATTGTGATGACAAGGGCATGGAACATTGTGATACATGGGTCATGGAGGAATGTAATGACAAGGGCATGGAGCATTGTGATGAGAAGGGCATGGAACATTGTGATGACAAGCGTCATGGAGCTTTGTGATGACAGGGGCATGGAGCAATGTGATGAGAGGGTTCATGGAGCAGTGTGATGACAGTGGCATGGAGCACTGTGGTGCCAAGGATCATGGAGATTTGTGATGACAAAGGTCATGAAGCATATTGAGGTCAAGGGCATGGTACATTGTGATGAGAAGGGCAGGGAGCATTATGATGACAAAGTCATGTAGCATTTTGATGACAAAGGCATGGAGCATCGTGATGACAAGTGTCATGGAGCACTGTGATGACAGGCGTCACGGTTCATTGTGATTACAGGTTTCATGGAGCATTGGGATGACAATGGTCATGGAGAATTTTGATGAGAAGCGTCCCGGATCATTGTTTTGTCAGGGGTCATGGAGGGTTGAGATGACAGTACTCATGCAGCATTGTGAGGACAGGGGTCATGGAGCATTGTGAAGATAAGGGGCATGGAGCTTTGTGATTACAGGGGTCTTGGAGCATTGTGAAGACAAGGGCATGGATCATTGTGATGAGAATGTCATGGAGTATTGTGAAGGCAGGTGTCAAGGAGCATTGTGATGACGTATGTCAGGGTCCATTGTGATGACAATGGCATGGAGCATTGTGATGACAAGAACATGGAGCATTGTGATTCCAAGGGCCATTGAGAATTTTGAAGACAATGTCGTGAAGCACTGTGATGACAAGTGCATGGAGCTTGCTATGAAAAGGGTCATTGAGCATTGCGATGACAAGTGCATGGAGAATTGTGATGACACGATCATGTAACATTATGATGAGAAGTGTCATGGAACATAGTGATGACAGGGACGAGGAGAATTGTGATGACAATGCACATGGAGCATTGGGATGACCAGGACATGGAGCATTGTGCTGGCAAGACTGTGGAGCATTGCGATGAGAAGACCATGGATAATTGTGATGATGAGTGTCTTGGAGCACTGTAATGACAAGGGGCATGTAGCAATCTGATGACAAGTGTAATGGAGCATTCTGATCACCATCTTGTGGAGTATTGTGATGACAATGGCATGGAGCATTGTGATGAAAAGGGCATGGAGCATTGTGATGAAAACGGCATGGAGCCTTTTCATGACAGGTTTCAATGAGCATTCTGACGACAAGTGTCAGGGAGCATTGTGATGACAAGTTTATTGAACATTGTGATGACAAAGGTCATGAAGCACTGTGGTGACAATGGCATGGAGCATTGTGATGCAAAGTGCTATGGAGCATTGTGATCACAAGTGTTGGTAGCATTGTGATGACAGAGGTCATGGAGCACAGTGATTTCAAGGACCATGGAGCATTGTGATGACAAGTGTATGGGGCAATGTGATCCCAAGTTTCATGGAGGATTGTGATGACAAGCGCATGGAGCATTGTGATGGCAAGTTCATGTAGGATTTTCCTGACAAAGGCATGGAGCATGGTGATTACAGTGGTCATTGAGCATTGGGATAACAAGGGTATGGAGCATTGGGCTTAAAATATTCATGGAGTATTATGATGACAGGTTTCATGGAGCATATTGATGAAAAGGGAAAGGAGCATTGTGATGACAAGATCCTGGAGCATTATGATGAGTAGACCAGGAGCCTGGTGATGACAAGTCTCATGGAGCATTCTGATGAAAAGGGGCATGGAGCATTTTGATTACAGGGCTCTTGGAGCATTGTGATGACAAAGGCATGGAGCATTGTGATGAGAAGTCCATGGAGCATTCTGATGACATGTGTCATGGAGTTTTGTGATGACAGGGGCATGGAGCATTGTGATGACAGGGTTCTTGGAGCCTTGTGATGAAAAGGGCATGGATCATTGTGATGAAAAAGGCATGGAGCCATGTCATGACTGGGTTCAAGGAGCATAGTGATGACAAGGGTTCAGGAGCGTTGTGATGACAACTGTATTGAGCATTGGATGACAAAGGTCAGGAGCATTGTGATGATAAAACCATGGATAATTGTGATGACGAGCGTCATAGGGCATTGTGATGACAAGTGTTATGGAACACTGTGATCACAAGGGTTTGGAGCATTGTGATGACAGAGGTCATGGAGCCTTTTGATTTCAAGAAGCGTGGAGCATTGTGATGACAAGGGCATGAAGCAATGGGATCCCAAGTTTTATGGAGGATTGGGATGACAATGGTAAGGGAAGATTGTGAAGACAAGCGCATGGAGCATTGTGATGACAAAGTCATGTAGCATTTTGCTGACAAAGGCATGGAGCATTGTGGGCAAAATATTCATGGAGTAATGTGATGACAGGTGTCATGGGGCATTGTGGTGATAAGGGAATGGAGCACTGTGATGACAAGGTTCTGGAGCATTGTTATGAGAAGACCATTGAGCCTTGTGATGACAAATCTCATGGAGCATTCTGATGATAATGGACATGGAACACTGTGATTACAAGGTTCTTGGAGTATTGTGATGACAAGGGCAAGGAGCATTGTGATGAGAAGGCCATGGAGCTTTCTGATGACATGCATCATGGACTTTGTGATGACAAGGGCTTGGACCATTGTGATGAAAAAGACATGGAGCCTTGTCATGACAGGCTTCAAGGAGCATACTGATGTCAAGTGTCAGGGAGCATTGTGATGACAAGTGTATTGAGCATTGTGATGACAAAGGTCATGGAGCATTGTGATGAGAAGACCATGGATAATTGTGATGACGAGCGTCATTGGGCGTTGTGATGACAAGTGTTATGGAACATTGTGATCACAAGCGTTTGGAGCATTCTGATGAGAGAGGTCATGGAGCATTTTGATTTCATTGTGATGACAATAGCAAGAAGCATTATGATGATGTTCATGGTGCATTGTGATGAAAGTGTCCATGGTGTATTGAGATGAAAAGGGGCATGGAGCTTTGTGATTACAGGGGTCTTGGAGCATTGTGAAGACAAGGGCATGGATCATTGTGATGAGAATGTCATGGAGTATTGTGAAGGCAGGTGTCAAGGAGCATTGTGATGACGTATGTCAGGGTCCATTGTGATGACAATGGCATGGAGCATTGTGATGACAAGGACATGGAGCATTGTGATGCCAAGGGCCATTGAGAATTTTGAAGACAATGTCGTGAAGCACTGTGATGACAAGCGCATGGAGCTTGCTATGAAAAAGGTCATTGAGCATTGCGATGACAAGTGCATGGAGCATTGTGATGACACGATCATGTAACATTATGATGAGAAGTGTCATGGAACATAGTGATGAGAGGGACGAGGAGAATTGTGATGACAATGCACATGGAGCATTGGGATGACCAAGGCATGGAGCATTGTGATGGCAAGACCGTGGAGCATTGCGATGAGAAGACCATGGATAATTGTGATGACGAATGTCTAGGAGCACTGTAATGACAAGGGGCATGTAGCATTGTGATGACAAGTGTAATGGAGCATTCTGATCACCATCTTGTGGAGTATTGTGATGACAATGGCATGGAGCATTGTGATGAAAAGGGCATGGAGCATTGTGATGAAAACGGCATGGAGCCTTTTCATGACAGGTTTCAATGAGCATTCTGACGACAAGTGTCAGGGAGCATTGTGATGACAAGTTTATTGAGCATTGAGATGACAAAGGTCATGAAGCATTGTGATGACAATGGCATGGAGCATTGTGATGAGAAGTCCATGGAGCATTCTAATGACATGCGTCAATGAGTTTTGTGATGACAGGGGCATGGAGCATTGTGATTACAGGGTTCTTGGAGCCTTGTGATGAAAAGGGCATGGATCATTGTGATGAAAAAGGCATGGAGCCATGTCATGTCTGCGTTCAAGGAGCATAGTGATGACAAGGGTTCGGGAGAGTTGTGATGACAACTGTATTGAGCATTGGATGACCATGTTCAGGAGCATTGTGATGATAAGACCATGGATAATTGTGATGACGAGCGTCATAGGGCATTGTGATGACAAGTGTTATGGAACACTGTGATCACAAGGGTTTGGAGCATTGTGATGACAGAGGTCATGGAGCCTTTTGATTTCAATTAGCGTGGAACATTGTGATGACAAGGGCATGAAGCAATGGGATCCCAAGTTTTATGGAGGATTGGGATGACAATGGTAAGGGAAGATTGTGAAGACAAGCGCATGGAGCATTGTGATGACAAAGTCATGTAGCATTTTGCTGACAAAGGCATGGAGCATTGTGGGGAAAATATTCATGGAGTAATGTGATGACAGGTGTCATGGGGAATTGTGGTGATAAGGGAATGGAGCACTGTGATGAGAAGGGCATGGAACATTGTGATGACAAGCGTCATGGAGCTTTGTGATGACAGGGGCATGGAGCAATGTGATGAGAGGGTTCATGGAGCAGTGTGATGACAGTGGCATGGAGCACTGTGGTGCCAAGGATCATGGAGATTTGTGATGACAAATGTCATGAAGCATATTGAGGTCAAGGGCATGGTACATTGTGATGAGAAGGGCAGGGAGCATTATGATGACAAAGTCATGTAGCATTTTGATGACAAAGGCATGGAGCATCGTGATGACAAGTGTCATGGAGCACTGTGATGACAGGCGTCACGGTTCATTGTGATTACAGGTTTCATGGAGCATTGGGATGACAATGGTCATGGAGAATTTTGATGAGAAGCGTCCCGGATCATTGTTTTGTCAGGGGTCATGGAGGGTTGAGATGACAGTACTCATGCAGCATTGTGAGGACAGGGGTCATGGAGCATTGTGAAGATAAGGGGCATGGAGCTTTGTGATTACAGGGGTCTTGGAGCATTGTGAAGACAAGGGCATGGATCATTGTGATGAGAATGTCATGGAGTATTGTGAAGGCAGGTGTCAAGGAGCATTGTGATGACGTATGTCAGGGTCCATTGTGATGACAATGGCATGGAGCATTGTGATGACAAGGACATGGAGCATTGTGATGCCAAGGGCCATTGAGAATTTTGAAGACAATGTCGTGAAGCACTGTGATGACAAGCGCATGGAGCTTGCTATGAAAAGGGTCATTGAGCATTGCGATGACAAGTGCATGGAGAATTGTGATGACACGATCATGTAACATTATGATGAGAAGTGTCATGGAACATAGTGATGACAGGGACGAGGAGAATTGTGATGACAATGCACATGGAGCATTGGGATGACCAGGACATGGAGCATTGTGCTGGCAAGACCGTGGAGCACTGCGATGAGAAGACCATGGATAATTGTGATGACGAGTGTCTTGGAGCACTGTAATGACAAGGGGCATGTAACATTGTGATGACAAGTGTAATGGAGCATTCTGATCACCATCTTGTGGAGTATTGTGATGACAATGGCATGGAGCACTGTGATGAAAAGGGCATGGAGCATTGTGATGAAAACGGCATGGAGCCTTTTCATGACAGGTTTCAATGAGCATTCTGACGACAAGTGTCAGGGAGCATTGTGATGACAAGTTTATTGAGCATTGTGATGACAAAGTCATGTAGCATTTTGCTGACAAAGGCATGGAGCATTGTGGGGAAAATATTCATGGAGTAATGTGATGACAGGTGTCATGGGGCATTGTGGTGATAAGGGAATGGAGCACTGTGATGACAAGGTTCTGGAGCATTGTTATGAGAAGACCATTGAGCCTTGTGATGACAAATCTCATGGAGCATTCTGATGATAATGGACATGGAACACTGTGATTACAAGGTTCTTGGAGTATTGTGATGACAAGGGCATGGAGCATTGTGATGAGAAGGCCATGGAGCTTTCTGATGACATGCATCATGGACTTTGTGATGACAAGGGCATGGAGCATTGTGATGAAAAAGACATGGAGCCTTGTCATGACAGGCTTCAAGGAGCATACTGATGTCAAGTGTCAGGGAGCATTGTGATGACAAGTGTATTGAGCATTGTGATGACAAAGGTCATGGAGCATTGTGATGAGAAGACCATGGATAATTGTGATGACGAGCGTCATTGGGCGTTGTGATGACAAGTGTTATGGAACATTGTGATCACAAGCGTTTGGAGCATTCTGATGAGAGAGGTCATGGAGCATTTTGATTTCATTGTGATGACAATAGCATGAAGCATTATGATGATGGGGATGGTGCACTGTGATGCCAGGGGTCATGGAGGATTGTGATGACGGGGGTCTAGGAACATCGTGATGACAAGAGCATGGAGCATTGTGCTGAGAGTGCCAAGGAGCATTCTGACGACATGTGTCATGGAGCTTTGTGATGACAAGGGCATGGGGCATTGTAATTGCAGGCGTCTTGGAGCATTGAGATGACAAGTGTCACGGAGCCTTGTGATGACAAGGCATTGGAAGTTTGTGATGATCGAGGTCATGGAGCATTGTTATGACAGGAGTAATGGAGCATTGTGATAACAAGGGCATAGAGCATTGGTCTGAGAAGTTTCATGGATTATTGTGATGAGAGTGTGCATGCAGCATTGTGATGACAAGGGCATGGAACATTGTGATACATGGGTCATGGAGGAATGTAATGACAAGGGCATGGAGCATTGTGATGAGAAGGGCATGGAACATTGTGATGACAAGCGTCATGGAGCATTGTGATGACAGGGGCATGGAGCATTGTGATTACAGGGTTCTTGGATCCTTGTGATGAAAAGGGCATGGATCATTGTGATGAAAAAGGCATGGAGCCATGTCATGACTGGGTTCAAGGAGCATAGTGATGACAAGGGTTCAGGAGCGTTGTGATGACAACTGTATTGAGCATTGGATGACAAAGGTCAGGAGCATTGTGATGATAAAACCATGGATAATTGTGATGACGAGCGTCATAGGGCATTGTGATGACAAGTGTTATGGAACACTGTGATCACAAGGGTTTGGAGCATTGTGATGACAGAGGTCATGGAGCCTTTTGATTTCAAGAAGCGTGGAGCATTGTGATGACAAGGGCATGAAGCAATGGGATCCCAAGTTTTATGGAGGATTGGGATGACAATGGTAAGGGAAGATTGTGAAGACAATCGCAAGGAGCATTGTGATGACAAAGTCATGTAGCATTTTGCTGACAAAGGCATGGAGCATTGTGGGGAAAATATTCATGGAGTAATGTGATGACAGGTGTCATGGGGCATTGTGGTGATAAGGGAATGGAGCACTGTGATGACAAGGTTCTGGAGCATTGTTATGAGAAGACCATTGAGCCTTGTGATGACAAATCTCATGGAGCATTCTGATGATAATGGACATGGAACACTGTGATTACAAGGTTCTTGGAGTATTGTGATGACAAGGGCATGGAGCATTGTGATGAGAAGGCCATGGAGCTTTCTGATGACATGCATCATGGACTTTGTGATGACAAGGGCATGGAGCATTGTGATGAAAAAGACATGGAGCCTTGTCATGACAGGCTTCAAGGAGCATACTGATGTCAAGTGTCAGGGAGCATTGTGATGACAAGTGTATTGAGCATTGTGATGACAAAGGTCATGGAGCATTGTGATGAGAAGACCATGGATAATTGTGATGACGAGCGTCATTGGGCGTTGTGATGACAAGTGTTATGGAACATTGTGATCACAAGCGTTTGGAGCATTCTGATGAGAGAGGTCATGGAGCATTTTGATTTCATTGTGATGACAATAGCAAGAAGAATTATGATGATGTTCATGGTGCATTGTGATGAAAGGGTCCATGGAGTATTGAGTTGAAAAGGGGCATGGAGCATTGTAATTACAGTGGTCTTGGAGCATGGTGATGACATGGGCATGGAGCATTGTGATGAGAAGGCCATGGAGGATTCTGATGACATGCGTCATGGAGCTTTGTGATGACAAGGGCATGGAGAATTGTGATGACATGGGAATGGGGCATTGTGATAACAAGGGCCATTGAGAATTTTGATGACAAGGTCGTGAAGCACTGTGATGACAAGTGCATGGAGCATGCTATGACAAGGGTCATGGAGCATTGCGATGACAAGTGAATGGAGAATTGTGCTGACATATGCATGTAACATTATGATGTGAAGTGTCCTGGACCATTGTGATGACAAGGACGTTGAGAATTGTTATGACAATGGACATGGAGCATTGGGATGATCAGGGCATGGAGCTTTGTGATGGCAAGACCGTGGAGCATTGTGATGCGAAGACCTTGGATAATTATGATGACGAGTGTCTTGGATTACTGTAATGACAAGGGGCATGGAGCATTGTGAGGATAGGGGTCATTTAGTATTGTGATGACAAGTGTCATGGAGCATTCTGATGACCATCTTGTGGAGTATTGTGATGACAATGGCATGGAGCATTGTGATGGAAAGGGCATGGAGCATTGTGAAGAGAAGTCCACAGATAATGGTGAAGAGGAGCGTCATGGGGCGGTGTGATGACAAGTGTCATAGAACATTGTGATCACAAGTGTTTGAAGCATTGTGATGCCAGAGGTCATGGTGCATTTTGATTTCATTGTGATGACAATAGCATGAAGCATTATGATGATGGGGATGGTGCACTGTGATGCCAGGGGTCATGGAGGATTGTGAGGACAGGGTTCTAGGAGCATCGTGATGACAAGAGCATGGAGCATTGTGCTGAGAGGGCCAAGGAGCATTCTGACGACATGTGTCATGGAGCTTTGTGATGACAAGGGCATGGGGCATTGTAATTGCAGGCGTCTTGGAGCATTGAGATGACAAGTGTCACGGAGCCTTGTGATGACAAGGCCTTGGAAGTTTGTGATGACCGAGGTCATGGATCATTGTTATGACAGGGGTAACGGAGCATTGTGATAACAAGGGCATAGAGCATTGGTCTGAGAAGTTTCATGGATTATTGTGATGAGAGTGTGCATGCAGCATTGTGATGACAAGGGCATGGAACATTGTGATACATGGGTCATGGAGGAATGTAATGACAAGGGCATGGAGCATTGTGATGAGAAGGGCATGGAACATTGTGATGACAAGCGTCATGGAGCTTTGTGATGACAGGGGCATGGAGCAATGTGATGAGAGGGTTCATGGAGCAGTGTGATGACAGTGGCATGGAGCACTGTGGTGCCAAGGATCATGGAGATTTGTGATGACAAAGGTCATGAAGCATATTGAGGTCAAGGGCATGGTACATTGTGATGAGAAGGGCAGGGAGCATTATGATGACAAAGTCATGTAGCATTTTGATGACAAAGGCATGGAGCATCGTGATGACAAGTGTCATGGAGCACTGTGATGACAGGCGTCACGGTTCATTGTGATTACAGGTTTCATGGAGCATTGGGATGACAATGGTCATGGAGAATTTTGATGAGAAGCGTCCCGGATCATTGTTTTGTCAGGGGTCATGGAGGGTTGAGATGACAGTACTCATGCAGCATTGTGAGGACAGGGGTCATGGAGCATTGTGAAGATAAGGGGCATGGAGCTTTGTGATTACAGGGGTCTTGGAGCATTGTGAAGACAAGGGCATGGATCATTGTGATGAGAATGTCATGGAGTATTGTGAAGGCAGGTGTCAAGGAGCATTGTGATGACGTATGTCAGGGTCCATTGTGATGACAATGGCATGGAGCATTGTGATGACAAGGACATGGAGCATTGTGATGCCAAGGGCCATTGAGAATTTTGAAGACAATGTCGTGAAGCACTGTGATGACAAGCGCATGGAGCTTGCTATGAAAAGGGTCATTGAGCATTGCGATGACAAGTGCATGGAGAATTGTGATGACACGATCATGTAACATTATGATGAGAAGTGTCATGGAACATAGTGATGACAGGGACGAGGAGAATTGTGATGACAATGCACATGGAGCATTGGGATGACCAGGACATGGAGCAATGTGCTGGCAAGACCGTGGAGCACTGCGATGAGAAGACCATGGATAATTGTGATGACGACTGTCTTGGAGCACTGTAATGACAAGGGGCATGTAACATTGTGTTGACAAGTGTAATGGAGCATTCTGATCACCATCTTGTGGAGTATTGTGATGACAATGGCATGGAGCATTGTGATGAAAAGGGCATGGAGCATTGTGATGAAAACGGCATGGAGCCTTTTCATGACAGGTTTCAATGAGCATTCTGACGACAAGTGTCAGGGAGCATTGTGATGACAAGTTTATTGAGCATTGTGATGCCAAAGGTCATGAAGCATTGTGGTGACATTGGCATGGAGCATTGTGATGAAAAGTGCTATGGAGCATTGTGATCACAAGTGTTGGTAGCATTGTGATGACAGAGGTCATGGAGCACAGTGATTTCAAGGACCATGGAGCATTGTGATGACAAGTGTATGGGGCAATGTGATCCCAAGTTTCATGGAGGATTGTGATGACAAGCGCATGGAGCATTGTGATGGCAAGTTCATGTAGGATTTTCCTGACAAAGGCATGGAGCATGGTGATTACAGTGGTCATTGAGCATTGGGATAACAAGGGTATGGAGCATTGGGCTTAAAATATTCATGGAGTATTGTGATGACAGGTTTCATGGAGCATATTGATGAAAAGGGAAAGGAGCATTGTGATGACAAGATCCTGGAGCATTATGATGAGTAGACCAGGAGCCTGGTGATGACAAGTCTCATGGAGCATTCTGATGAAAAGGGGCATGGAGCATTGTGATTACAGGGCTCCTGGAGCATTGTGATGACAAAGGCATGGAGCATTGTGATGAGAAGTCCATGGAGCATTCTGATGACATGTGTCATGGAGTTTTGTGATGATAGGGGCATGGAGCATTGTGATGACAGGGTTCTTGGAGCCTTGTGATGAAAAGGGCATGGATCATTGTGATGAAAAAGGCATGGAGCCATGTCATGACTGGGTTCAAGGAGCATAGTGATGACAAGGGTTCAGGAGCGTTGTGATGACAACTGTATTGAGCATTGGATGACAAAGGTCAGGAGCATTGTGATGATAAAACCATGGATAATTGTGATGACGAGCGTCATAGGGCATTGTGATGACAAGTGTTATGGAACACTGTGATCACAAGGGTTTGGAGCATTGTGATGACAGAGGTCATGGAGCCTTTTGATTTCAAGAAGCGTGGAGCATTGTGATGACAAGGGCATGAAGCAATGGGATCCCAAGTTTTATGGAGGATTGGGATGACAATGGTAAGGGAAGATTGTGAAGACAAGCGCATGGAGCATTGTGATGACAAAGTCATGTAGCATTTTGCTGACAAAGGCATGGAGCATTGTGGGCAAAATATTCATGGAGTAATGTGATGACAGGTGTCATGGGGCATTGTGGTGATAAGGGAATGGAGCACTGTGATGACAAGGTTCTGGAGCATTGTTAGGAGAAGACCATTGAGCCTTGTGATGACAAATCTCATGGAGCATTCTGATGATAATGGACATGGAACACTGTGATTACAAGGTTCTTGGAGTATTGTGATGACAAGGGCATGGAGCATTGTGATGAGAAGGCCATGGAGCTTTCTGATGACATGCATCATGGACTTTGTGATGACAAGGGCATGGAGCATTGTGATGAAAAAGACATGGAGCCTTGTCATGACAGGCTTCAAGGAGCATACTGATGTCAAGTGTCAGGGAGCATTGTGATGACAAGTGTATTGAGCATTGTGATGACAAAGGTCATGGAGCATTGTGATGAGAAGACCATGGATAATTGTGATGACGAGCGTCATTGGGCGTTGTGATGACAAGTGTTATGGAACATTGTGATCACAAGCGTTTGGAGCATTCTGATGAGAGAGGTCATGGAGCATTTTGATTTCATTGTGATGACAATAGCAAGAAGCATTATGATGATGTTCATGGTGCATTGTGATGAAAGGGTCCATGGAGTATTGAGTTGAAAAGGGGCATGGAGCATTGTGATTACAGGGGTCTTGGAGCATGGTGATGACATGGGCATGGAGCATTGTGATGAGAAGGCCATGGAGGATTCTGATGACATGCGTCCTGGAGCTTTGTGATGACAAGGGCATGGAGAATTGTGATGACATGGGAATGGGGCATTGTGATAACAAGGGCCATTGAGAATTTTGATGACAAGGTCGTGAAGCACTGTGATGACAAGTGCATGGAGCATGCTATGACAAGGGTCATGGAGCATTGCGATGACAAGTGAATGGAGAATTGTGCTGACATATGCATGTAACATTATGATGTGAAGTGTCCTGGACCATTGTGATGACAAGGACGTTGAGAATTGTTATGACAATGGACATGGAGCATTGGGATGATCAGGGCATGGAGCTTTGTGATGGCAAGACCGTGGAGCATTGTGATGCGAAGACCTTGGATAATTGTGATGACGAGTGTCTTGGATTACTGTAATGACAAGGGGCATGGAGCATTGTGAGGACAGGGGTCATTTAGCATTGTGATGACAAGTGTCATGGAGCATTCTGATGACCATCTTGTGGAGTATTGTGATGACAATGGCATGGAGCATTGTGATGGAAAGGGCATGGAGCATTGTGAAGAGAAGTCCAGAGATAATGTTGAAGAGGAGCGTCATGGGGCGGTGTGATGACAAGTGTCATGGAACATTGTGATCACAAGTGTTTGAAGCATTGTGATGCCAGAGGTCATGGTGCATTTTGATTTCATTGTGATGAAAATAGCATGAAGCATTATGATGATGGGGATGGTGCACTGTGATGCCAGGGGTCATGGAGGAATGTGATGACGGGTGTCTAGGAGCATCGTGATGACAAGAGCATGGAGCATTGTGCTGAGAGGGCCAAGGAGCATTCTGACGACATGTGTCATGGAGCTTTGTGATGACAAGGGCATGGGGCATTGTAATTGCAGGCGTCTTGGAGCATTGAGATGACAAGTGTCACGGAGCCTTGTGATGACAAGGCCTTGGAAGTTTGTGATGACCGAGGTCATGGATCATTGTTATGACAGGGGTAATGGAGCATTGTGATAACAAGGGCATAGAGCATTGGTCTGAGAAGTTTCATGGACTATTGTGATGAGAGTGTGCATGCAGCATTGTGATGACAAGGGCATGGAACATTGTGATACATGGGTCATGGAGGAATGTAATGACAAGGGCATGGAGCATTGTGATGAGAAGGGCATGGAACATTGTGATGACAAGCGTCATGGAGCTTTGTGATGACAGGGGCATGGAGCAATGTGATGAGAGGGTTCATGGAGCAGTGTGATGACAGTGGCATGGAGCACTGTGGTGCCAAGGATCATGGAGATTTGTGATGACAAATGTCATGAAGCATATTGAGGTCAAGGGCATGGTACATTGTGATGAGAAGGGCAGGGAGCATTATGATGACAAAGTCATGTAGCATTTTGATGACAAAGGCATGGAGCATCGTGATGACAAGTGTCATGGAGCACTGTGATGACAGGCGTCACGGTTCATTGTGATTACAGGTTTCATGGAGCATTGGGATGACAATGGTCATGGAGAATTTTGATGAGAAGCGTCCCGGATCATTGTTTTGTCAGGGGTCATGGAGGGTTGAGATGACAGTACTCATGCAGCATTGTGAGGACAGGGGTCATGGAGCATTGTGAAGATAAGGGGCATGGAGCTTTGTGATTACAGGGGTCTTGGAGCATTGTGAAGACAAGGGCATGGATCATTGTGATGAGAATGTCATGGAGTATTGTGAAGGCAGGTGTCAAGGAGCATTGTGATGACGTATGTCAGGGTCCATTGTGATGACAATGGCATGGAGCATTGTGATGACAAGAACATGGAGCATTGTGATTCCAAGGGCCATTGAGAATTTTGAAGACAATGTCGTGAAGCACTGTGATGACAAGTGCATGGAGCTTGCTATGAAAAGGGTCATTGAGCATTGCGATGACAAGTGCATGGAGAATTGTGATGACACGATCATGTAACATTATGATGAGAAGTGTCATGGAACATAGTGATGACAGGGACGAGGAGAATTGTGATGACAATGCACATGGAGCATTGGGATGACCAGGACATGGAGCATTGTGCTGGCAAGACTGTGGAGCATTGCGATGAGAAGACCATGGATAATTGTGATGATGAGTGTCTTGGAGCACTGTAATGACAAGGGGCATGTAGCAATCTGATGACAAGTGTAATGGAGCATTCTGATCACCATCTTGTGGAGTATTGTGATGACAATGGCATGGAGCATTGTGATGAAAAGGGCATGGAGCATTGTGATGAAAACGGCATGGAGCCTTTTCATGACAGGTTTCAATGAGCATTCTGACGACAAGTGTCAGGGAGCATTGTGATGACAAGTTTATTGAACATTGTGATGACAAAGGTCATGAAGCACTGTGGTGACAATGGCATGGAGCATTGTGATGCAAAGTGCTATGGAGCATTGTGATCACAAGTGTTGGTAGCATTGTGATGACAGAGGTCATGGAGCACAGTGATTTCAAGGACCATGGAGCATTGTGATGACAAGTGTATGGGGCAATGTGATCCCAAGTTTCATGGAGGATTGTGATGACAAGCGCATGGAGCATTGTGATGGCAAGTTCATGTAGGATTTTCCTGACAAAGGCATGGAGCATGGTGATTACAGTGGTCATTGAGCATTGGGATAACAAGGGTATGGAGCATTGGGCTTAAAATATTCATGGAGTATTATGATGACAGGTTTCATGGAGCATATTGATGAAAAGGGAAAGGAGCATTGTGATGACAAGATCCTGGAGCATTATGATGAGTAGACCAGGAGCCTGGTGATGACAAGTCTCATGGAGCATTCTGATGAAAAGGGGCATGGAGCATTTTGATTACAGGGCTCTTGGAGCATTGTGATGACAAAGGCATGGAGCATTGTGATGAGAAGTCCATGGAGCATTCTGATGACATGTGTCATGGAGTTTTGTGATGACAGGGGCATGGAGCATTGTGATGACAGGGTTCTTGGAGCCTTGTGATGAAAAGGGCATGGATCATTGTGATGAAAAAGGCATGGAGCCATGTCATGACTGGGTTCAAGGAGCATAGTGATGACAAGGGTTCAGGAGCGTTGTGATGACAACTGTATTGAGCATTGGATGACAAAGGTCAGGAGCATTGTGATGATAAAACCATGGATAATTGTGATGACGAGCGTCATAGGGCATTGTGATGACAAGTGTTATGGAACACTGTGATCACAAGGGTTTGGAGCATTGTGATGACAGAGGTCATGGAGCCTTTTGATTTCAAGAAGCGTGGAGCATTGTGATGACAAGGGCATGAAGCAATGGGATCCCAAGTTTTATGGAGGATTGGGATGACAATGGTAAGGGAAGATTGTGAAGACAAGCGCATGGAGCATTGTGATGACAAAGTCATGTAGCATTTTGCTGACAAAGGCATGGAGCATTGTGGGCAAAATATTCATGGAGTAATGTGATGACAGGTGTCATGGGGCATTGTGGTGATAAGGGAATGGAGCACTGTGATGACAAGGTTCTGGAGCATTGTTATGAGAAGACCATTGAGCCTTGTGATGACAAATCTCATGGAGCATTCTGATGATAATGGACATGGAACACTGTGATTACAAGGTTCTTGGAGTATTGTGATGACAAGGGCAAGGAGCATTGTGATGAGAAGGCCATGGAGCTTTCTGATGACATGCATCATGGACTTTGTGATGACAAGGGCTTGGACCATTGTGATGAAAAAGACATGGAGCCTTGTCATGACAGGCTTCAAGGAGCATACTGATGTCAAGTGTCAGGGAGCATTGTGATGACAAGTGTATTGAGCATTGTGATGACAAAGGTCATGGAGCATTGTGATGAGAAGACCATGGATAATTGTGATGACGAGCGTCATTGGGCGTTGTGATGACAAGTGTTATGGAACATTGTGATCACAAGCGTTTGGAGCATTCTGATGAGAGAGGTCATGGAGCATTTTGATTTCATTGTGATGACAATAGCAAGAAGCATTATGATGATGTTCATGGTGCATTGTGATGAAAGTGTCCATGGTGTATTGAGATGAAAAGGGGCATGGAGCTTTGTGATTACAGGGGTCTTGGAGCATTGTGAAGACAAGGGCATGGATCATTGTGATGAGAATGTCATGGAGTATTGTGAAGGCAGGTGTCAAGGAGCATTGTGATGACGTATGTCAGGGTCCATTGTGATGACAATGGCATGGAGCATTGTGATGACAAGGACATGGAGCATTGTGATGCCAAGGGCCATTGAGAATTTTGAAGACAATGTCGTGAAGCACTGTGATGACAAGCGCATGGAGCTTGCTATGAAAAAGGTCATTGAGCATTGCGATGACAAGTGCATGGAGCATTGTGATGACACGATCATGTAACATTATGATGAGAAGTGTCATGGAACATAGTGATGAGAGGGACGAGGAGAATTGTGATGACAATGCACATGGAGCATTGGGATGACCAAGGCATGGAGCATTGTGATGGCAAGACCGTGGAGCATTGCGATGAGAAGACCATGGATAATTGTGATGACGAATGTCTAGGAGCACTGTAATGACAAGGGGCATGTAGCATTGTGATGACAAGTGTAATGGAGCATTCTGATCACCATCTTGTGGAGTATTGTGATGACAATGGCATGGAGCATTGTGATGAAAAGGGCATGGAGCATTGTGATGAAAACGGCATGGAGCCTTTTCATGACAGGTTTCAATGAGCATTCTGACGACAAGTGTCAGGGAGCATTGTGATGACAAGTTTATTGAGCATTGAGATGACAAAGGTCATGAAGCATTGTGATGACAATGGCATGGAGCATTGTGATGAGAAGTCCATGGAGCATTCTAATGACATGCGTCAATGAGTTTTGTGATGACAGGGGCATGGAGCATTGTGATTACAGGGTTCTTGGAGCCTTGTGATGAAAAGGGCATGGATCATTGTGATGAAAAAGGCATGGAGCCATGTCATGTCTGCGTTCAAGGAGCATAGTGATGACAAGGGTTCGGGAGAGTTGTGATGACAACTGTATTGAGCATTGGATGACCATGTTCAGGAGCATTGTGATGATAAGACCATGGATAATTGTGATGACGAGCGTCATAGGGCATTGTGATGACAAGTGTTATGGAACACTGTGATCACAAGGGTTTGGAGCATTGTGATGACAGAGGTCATGGAGCCTTTTGATTTCAATTAGCGTGGAACATTGTGATGACAAGGGCATGAAGCAATGGGATCCCAAGTTTTATGGAGGATTGGGATGACAATGGTAAGGGAAGATTGTGAAGACAAGCGCATGGAGCATTGTGATGACAAAGTCATGTAGCATTTTGCTGACAAAGGCATGGAGCATTGTGGGGAAAATATTCATGGAGTAATGTGATGACAGGTGTCATGGGGAATTGTGGTGATAAGGGAATGGAGCACTGTGATGAGAAGGGCATGGAACATTGTGATGACAAGCGTCATGGAGCTTTGTGATGACAGGGGCATGGAGCAATGTGATGAGAGGGTTCATGGAGCAGTGTGATGACAGTGGCATGGAGCACTGTGGTGCCAAGGATCATGGAGATTTGTGATGACAAATGTCATGAAGCATATTGAGGTCAAGGGCATGGTACATTGTGATGAGAAGGGCAGGGAGCATTATGATGACAAAGTCATGTAGCATTTTGATGACAAAGGCATGGAGCATCGTGATGACAAGTGTCATGGAGCACTGTGATGACAGGCGTCACGGTTCATTGTGATTACAGGTTTCATGGAGCATTGGGATGACAATGGTCATGGAGAATTTTGATGAGAAGCGTCCCGGATCATTGTTTTGTCAGGGGTCATGGAGGGTTGAGATGACAGTACTCATGCAGCATTGTGAGGACAGGGGTCATGGAGCATTGTGAAGATAAGGGGCATGGAGCTTTGTGATTACAGGGGTCTTGGAGCATTGTGAAGACAAGGGCATGGATCATTGTGATGAGAATGTCATGGAGTATTGTGAAGGCAGGTGTCAAGGAGCATTGTGATGACGTATGTCAGGGTCCATTGTGATGACAATGGCATGGAGCATTGTGATGACAAGGACATGGAGCATTGTGATGCCAAGGGCCATTGAGAATTTTGAAGACAATGTCGTGAAGCACTGTGATGACAAGCGCATGGAGCTTGCTATGAAAAGGGTCATTGAGCATTGCGATGACAAGTGCATGGAGAATTGTGATGACACGATCATGTAACATTATGATGAGAAGTGTCATGGAACATAGTGATGACAGGGACGAGGAGAATTGTGATGACAATGCACATGGAGCATTGGGATGACCAGGACATGGAGCATTGTGCTGGCAAGACCGTGGAGCACTGCGATGAGAAGACCATGGATAATTGTGATGACGAGTGTCTTGGAGCACTGTAATGACAAGGGGCATGTAACATTGTGATGACAAGTGTAATGGAGCATTCTGATCACCATCTTGTGGAGTATTGTGATGACAATGGCATGGAGCACTGTGATGAAAAGGGCATGGAGCATTGTGATGAAAACGGCATGGAGCCTTTTCATGACAGGTTTCAATGAGCATTCTGACGACAAGTGTCAGGGAGTATTGTGATGACAAGTTTATTGAGCATTGTGATGACAAAGTCATGTAGCATTTTGCTGACAAAGGCATGGAGCATTGTGGGGAAAATATTCATGGAGTAATGTGATGACAGGTGTCATGGGGCATTGTGGTGATAAGGGAATGGAGCACTGTGATGACAAGGTTCTGGAGCATTGTTATGAGAAGACCATTGAGCCTTGTGATGACAAATCTCATGGAGCATTCTGATGATAATGGACATGGAACACTGTGATTACAAGGTTCTTGGAGTATTGTGATGACAAGGGCATGGAGCATTGTGATGAGAAGGCC
The DNA here is from genome assembly GCF_025265405.1 of Mesoplodon densirostris. Taxonomy (NCBI): domain Eukaryota; kingdom Metazoa; phylum Chordata; class Mammalia; order Artiodactyla; family Ziphiidae; genus Mesoplodon; species Mesoplodon densirostris. Next base: position 9,466,829 of record NC_082682.1, read on the forward strand.
ATGGAGCTTTCTGATGACATGCATCATGGACTTTGTGATGACAAGGGCATGGAGCATTGTGATGAAAAAGACATGGAGCCTTGTCATGACAGGCTTCAAGGAGCATACTGATGTCAAGTGTCAGGGAGCATTGTGATGACAAGTGTATTGAGCATTGTGATGACAAAGGTCATGGAGCATTGTGATGAGAAGACCATGGATAATTGTGATGACGAGCGTCATTGGGCGTTGTGATGACAAGTGTTATGGAACATTGTGATCACAAGCGTTTGGAGCATTCTGATGAGAGAGGTCATGGAGCATTTTGATTTCATTGTGATGACAATAGCATGAAGCATTATGATGATGGGGATGGTGCACTGTGATGCCAGGGGTCATGGAGGATTGTGATGACGGGGGTCTAGGAGCATCGTGATGACAAGAGCATGGAGCATTGTGCTGAGAGTGCCTAGGAGCATTCTGACGACATGTGTCATGGAGCTTTGTGATGACAAGGGCATGGGGCATTGTAATTGCAGGCGTCTTGGAGCATTGAGATGACAAGTGTCACGGAGCCTTGTGATGACAAGGCCTTGGAAGTTTGTGATGACCGAGGTCATGGAGCATTGTTATGACAGGAGTAATGGAGCATTGTGATAACAAGGGCATAGAGCATTGGTCTGAGAAGTTTCATGGATTATTGTGATGAGAGTGTGCATGCAGCATTGTGATGACAAGGGCATGGAACATTGTGATACATGGGTCATGGAGGAATGTAATGACAAGGGCATGGAGCATTGTGATGAGAAGGGCATGGAACATTGTGATGACAAGCGTCATGGAGCATTGTGATGACAGGGGCATGGAGCATTGTGATTACAGGGTTCTTGGATCCTTGTGATGAAAAGGGCATGGATCATTGTGATGAAAAAGGCATGGAGCCATGTCATGACTGGGTTCAAGGAGCATAGTGATGACAAGGGTTCAGGAGCGTTGTGATGACAACTGTATTGAGCATTGGATGACAAAGGTCAGGAGCATTGTGATGATAAAACCATGGATAATTGTGATGACGAGCGTCATAGGGCATTGTGATGACAAGTGTTATGGAACACTGTGATCACAAGGGTTTGGAGCATTGTGATGACAGAGGTCATGGAGCCTTTTGATTTCAAGAAGCGTGGAGCATTGTGATGACAAGGGCATGAAGCAATGGGATCCCAAGTTTTATGGAGGATTGGGATGACAATGGTAAGGGAAGATTGTGAAGACAAGCGCAAGGAGCATTGTGATGACAAAGTCATGTAGCATTTTGCTGACAAAGGCATGGAGCATTGTGGGGAAAATATTCATGGAGTAATGTGATGACAGGTGTCATGGGGCATTGTGGTGATAAGGGAATGGAGCACTGTGATGACAAGGTTCTGGAGCATTGTTAGGAGAAGACCATTGAGCCTTGTGATGACAAATCTCATGGAGCATTCTGATGATAATGGACATGGAACACTGTGATTACAAGGTTCTTGGAGTATTGTGATGACAAGGGCATGGAGCATTGTGATGAGAAGGCCATGGAGCTTTCTGATGACATGCATCATGGACTTTGTGATGACAAGGGCATGGAGCATTGTGATGAAAAAGACATGGAGCCTTGTCATGACAGGCTTCAAGGAGCATACTGATGTCAAGTGTCAGGGAGCATTGTGATGACAAGTGTATTGAGCATTGTGATGACAAAGGTCATGGAGCATTGTGATGAGAAGACCATGGATAATTGTGATGACGAGCGTCATTGGGCGTTGTGATGACAAGTGTTATGGAACATTGTGATCACAAGCGTTTGGAGCATTCTGATGAGAGAGGTCATGGAGCATTTTGATTTCATTGTGATGACAATAGCAAGAAGAATTATGATGATGTTCATGGTGCATTGTGATGAAAGGGTCCATGGAGTATTGAGTTGAAAAGGGGCATGGAGCATTGTAATTACAGGGGTCTTGGAGCATGGTGATGACATGGGCATGGAGCATTGTGATGAGAAGGCCATGGAGGATTCTGATGACATGCGTCATGGAGCTTTGTGATGACAAGGGCATGGAGAATTGTGATGACATGGGAATGGGGCATTGTGATAACAAGGGCCATTGAGAATTTTGATGACAAGGTCGTGAAGCACTGTGATGACAAGTGCATGGAGCATGCTATGACAAGGGTCATGGAGCATTGCGATGACAAGTGAATGGAGAATTGTGCTGACATATGCATGTAACATTATGATGTGAAGTGTCCTGGACCATTGTGATGACAAGGACGTTGAGAATTGTTATGACAATGGACATGGAGCATTGGGATGATCAGGGCATGGAGCTTTGTGATGGCAAGACCGTGGAGCATTGTGATGCGAAGACCTTGGATAATTGTGATGACGAGTGTCTTGGATTACTGTAATGACAAGGGGCATGGAGCATTGTGAGGATAGGGGTCATTTAGTATTGTGATGACAAGTGTCATGGAGCATTCTGATGACCATCTTGTGGAGTATTGTGATGACAATGGCATGGAGCATTGTGATGGAAAGGGCATGGAGCATTGTGAAGAGAAGTCCAGAGATAATGGTGAAGAGGAGCGTCATGGGGCGGTGTGATGACAAGTGTCATAGAACATTGTGATCACAAGTGTTTGAAGCATTGTGATGCCAGAGGTCATGGTGCATTTTGATTTCATTGTGATGACAATAGCATGAAGCATTATGATGATGGGGATGGTGCACTGTGATGCCAGGGGTCATGGAGGATTGTGAGGACAGGGGTCTAGGAGCATCGTGATGACAAGAGCATGGAGCATTGTGCTGAGAGGGCCAAGGAGCATTCTGACGACATGTGTCATGGAGCTTTGTGATGACAAGGGCATGGGGCATTGTAATTGCAGGCGTCTTGGAGCATTGAGATGACAAGTGTCACGGAGCCTTGTGATGACAAGGCCTTGGAAGTTTGTGATGACCGAGGTCATGGATCATTGTTATGACAGGGGTAACGGAGCATTGTGATAACAAGGGCATAGAGCATTGGTCTGAGAAGTTTCATGGATTATTGTGATGAGAGTGTGCATGCAGCATTGTGATGACAAGGGCATGGAACATTGTGATACATGGGTCATGGAGGAATGTAATGACAAGGGCATGGAGCATTGTGATGAGAAGGGCATGGAACATTGTGATGACAAGCGTCATGGAGCTTTGTGATGACAGGGGCATGGAGCAATGTGATGAGAGGGTTCATGGAGCAGTGTGATGACAGTGGCATGGAGCACTGTGGTGCCAAGGATCATGGAGATTTGTGATGACAAAGGTCATGAAGCATATTGAGGTCAAGGGCATGGTACATTGTGATGAGAAGGGCAGGGAGCATTATGATGACAAAGTCATGTAGCATTTTGATGACAAAGGCATGGAGCATCGTGATGACAAGTGTCATGGAGCACTGTGATGACAGGCGTCACGGTTCATTGTGATTACAGGTTTCATGGAGCATTGGGATGACAATGGTCATGGAGAATTTTGATGAGAAGCGTCCCGGATCATTGTTTTGTCAGGGGTCATGGAGGGTTGAGATGACAGTACTCATGCAGCATTGTGAGGACAGGGGTCATGGAGCATTGTGAAGATAAGGGGCATGGAGCTTTGTGATTACAGGGGTCTTGGAGCATTGTGAAGACAAGGGCATGGATCATTGTGATGAGAATGTCATGGAGTATTGTGAAGGCAGGTGTCAAGGAGCATTGTGATGACGTATGTCAGGGTCCATTGTGATGACAATGGCATGGAGCATTGTGATGACAAGGACATGGAGCATTGTGATGCCAAGGGCCATTGAGAATTTTGAAGACAATGTCGTGAAGCACTGTGATGACAAGCGCATGGAGCTTGCTATGAAAAGGGTCATTGAGCATTGCGATGACAAGTGCATGGAGCATTGTGATGACACGATCATGTAACATTATGATGAGAAGTGTCATGGAACATAGTGATGACAGGGACGAGGAGAATTGTGATGACAATGCACATGGAGCATTGGGATGACCAGGACATGGAGCATTGTGCTGGCAAGACCGTGGAGCACTGCGATGAGAAGACCATGGATAATTGTGATGACGACTGTCTTGGAGCACTGTAATGACAAGGGGCATGTAACATTGTGTTGACAAGTGTAATGGAGCATTCTGATCACCATCTTGTGGAGTATTGTGATGACAATGGCATGGAGCATTGTGATGAAAAGGGCATGGAGCATTGTGATGAAAACGGCATGGAGCCTTTTCATGACAGGTTTCAATGAGCATTCTGACGACAAGTGTCAGGGAGCATTGTGATGACAAGTTTATTGAGCATTGTGATGCCAAAGGTCATGAAGCATTGTGGTGACATTGGCATGGAGCATTGTGATGAAAAGTGCTATGGAGCATTGTGATCACAAGTGTTGGTAGCATTGTGATGACAGAGGTCATGGAGCACAGTGATTTCAAGGACCATGGAGCATTGTGATGACAAGTGTATGGGGCAATGTGATCCCAAGTTTCATGGAGGATTGTGATGACAAGCGCATGGAGCATTGTGATGGCAAGTTCATGTAGGATTTTCCTGACAAAGGCATGGAGCATGGTGATTACAGTGGTCATTGAGCATTGGGATAACAAGGGTATGGAGCATTGGGCTTAAAATATTCATGGAGTATTGTGATGACAGGTTTCATGGAGCATATTGATGAAAAGGGAAAGGAGCATTGTGATGACAAGATCCTGGAGCATTATGATGAGTAGACCAGGAGCCTGGTGATGACAAGTCTCATGGAGCATTCTGATGAAAAGGGGCATGGAGCATTGTGATTACAGGGCTCCTGGAGCATTGTGATGACAAAGGCATGGAGCATTGTGATGAGAAGTCCATGGAGCATTCTGATGACATGTGTCATGGAGTTTTGTGATGACAGGGGCATGGAGCATTGTGATGACAGGGTTCTTGGAGCCTTGTGATGAAAAGGGCATGGATCATTGTGATGAAAAAGGCATGGAGCCATGTCATGACTGGGTTCAAGGAGCATAGTGATGACAAGGGTTCAGGAGCGTTGTGATGACAACTGTATTGAGCATTGGATGACAAAGGTCAGGAGCATTGTGATGATAAAACCATGGATAATTGTGATGACGAGCGTCATAGGGCATTGTGATGACAAGTGTTATGGAACACTGTGATCACAAGGGTTTGGAGCATTGTGATGACAGAGGTCATGGAGCCTTTTGATTTCAAGAAGCGTGGAGCATTGTGATGACAAGGGCATGAAGCAATGGGATCCCAAGTTTTATGGAGGATTGGGATGACAATGGTAAGGGAAGATTGTGAAGACAAGCGCATGGAGCATTGTGATGACAAAGTCATGTAGCATTTTGCTGACAAAGGCATGGAGCATTGTGGGCAAAATATTCATGGAGTAATGTGATGACAGGTGTCATGGGGCATTGTGGTGATAAGGGAATGGAGCACTGTGATGACAAGGTTCTGGAGCATTGTTAGGAGAAGACCATTGAGCCTTGTGATGACAAATCTCATGGAGCATTCTGATGATAATGGACATGGAACACTGTGATTACAAGGTTCTTGGAGTATTGTGATGACAAGGGCATGGAGCATTGTGATGAGAAGGCCATGGAGCTTTCTGATGACATGCATCATGGACTTTGTGATGACAAGGGCTTGGACCATTGTGATGAAAAAGACATGGAGCCTTGTCATGACAGGCTTCCAGGAGCATACTGATGTCAAGTGTCAGGGAGCATTGTGATGACAAGTGTATTGAGCATTGTGATGACAAAGGTCATGGAGCATTGTGATGAGAAGACCATGGATAATTGTGATGACGAGCGTCATTGGGCGTTGTGATGACAAGTGTTATGGAACATTGTGATCACAAGCGTTTGGAGCATTCTGATGAGAGAGGTCATGGAGCATTTTGATTTCATTGTGATGACAATAGCAAGAAGCATTATGATGATGTTCATGGTGCATTGTGATGAAAGTGTCCATGGAGTATTGAGATGAAAAGGGGCATGGAGCTTTGTGATTACAGGGGTCTTGGAGCATTGTGAAGACAAGGGCATGGATCATTGTGATGAGAATGTCATGGAGTATTGTGAAGGCAGGTGTCAAGGAGCATTGTGATGACGTATGTCAGGGTCCATTGTGATGACAATGGCATGGAGCATTGTGATGACAAGGACATGGAGCATTGTGATGCCAAGGGCCATTGAGAATTTTGAAGACAATGTCGTGAAGCACTGTGATGACAAGCGCATGGAGCTTGCTATGAAAAAGGTCATTGAGCATTGCGATGACAAGTGCATGGAGCATTGTGATGACACGATCATGTAACATTATGATGAGAAGTGTCATGGAACATAGTGATGAGAGGGACGAGGAGAATTGTGATGACAATGCACATGGAGCATTGGGATGACCAAGGCATGGAGCATTGTGATGGCAAGACCGTGGAGCATTGCGATGAGAAGACCATGGATAATTGTGATGACGAATGTCTAGGAGCACTGTAATGACAAGGGGCATGTAGCATTGTGATGACAAGTGTAATGGAGCATTCTGATCACCATCTTGTGGAGTATTGTGATGACAATGGCATGGAGCATTGTGATGAAAAGGGCATGGAGCATTGTGATGAAAACGGCATGGAGCCTTTTCATGACAGGTTTCAATGAGCATTCTGACGACAAGTGTCAGGGAGCATTGTGATGACAAGTTTATTGAGCATTGAGATGACAAAGGTCATGAAGCATTGTGATGACAATGGCATGGAGCATTGTGATGAGAAGTCCATGGAGCATTCTAATGACATGCGTCAATGAGTTTTGTGATGACAGGGGCATGGAGCATTGTGATTACAGGGTTCTTGGAGCCTTGTGATGAAAAGGGCATGGATCATTGTGATGAAAAAGGCATGGAGCCATGTCATGTCTGCGTTCAAGGAGCATAGTGATGACAAGGGTTCGGGAGAGTTGTGATGACAACTGTATTGAGCATTGGATGACCATGTTCAGGAGCATTGTGATGATAAGACCATGGATAATTGTGATGACGAGCGTCATAGGGCATTGTGATGACAAGTGTTATGGAACACTGTGATCACAAGGGTTTGGAGCATTGTGATGACAGAGGTCATGGAGCCTTTTGATTTCAATTAGCGTGGAACATTGTGATGACAAGGGCATGAAGCAATGGGATCCCAAGTTTTATGGAGGATTGGGATGACAATGGTAAGGGAAGATTGTGAAGACAAGCGCATGGAGCATTGTGATGACAAAGTCATGTAGCATTTTGCTGACAAAGGCATGGAGCATTGTGGGGAAAATATTCATGGAGTAATGTGATGACAGGTGTCATGGGGAATTGTGGTGATAAGGGAATGGAGCACTGTGATGAGAAGGGCATGGAACATTGTGATGACAAGCGTCATGGAGCTTTGTGATGACAGGGGCATGGAGCAATGTGATGAGAGGGTTCATGGAGCAGTGTGATGACAGTGGCATGGAGCACTGTGGTGCCAAGGATCATGGAGATTTGTGATGACAAATGTCATGAAGCATATTGAGGTCAAGGGCATGGTACATTGTGATGAGAAGGGCAGGGAGCATTATGATGACAAAGTCATGTAGCATTTTGATGACAAAGGCATGGAGCATCGTGATGACAAGTGTCATGGAGCACTGTGATGACAGGCGTCACGGTTCATTGTGATTACAGGTTTCATGGAGCATTGGGATGACAATGGTCATGGAGAATTTTGATGAGAAGCGTCCCGGATCATTGTTTTGTCAGGGGTCATGGAGGGTTGAGATGACAGTACTCATGCAGCATTGTGAGGACAGGGGTCATGGAGCATTGTGAAGATAAGGGGCATGGAGCTTTGTGATTACAGGGGTCTTGGAGCATTGTGAAGACAAGGGCATGGATCATTGTGATGAGAATGTCATGGAGTATTGTGAAGGCAGGTGTCAAGGAGCATTGTGATGACGTATGTCAGGGTCCATTGTGATGACAATGGCATGGAGCATTGTGATGACAAGGACATGGAGCATTGTGATGCCAAGGGCCATTGAGAATTTTGAAGACAATGTCGTGAAGCACTGTGATGACAAGCGCATGGAGCTTGCTATGAAAAGGGTCATTGAGCATTGCGATGACAAGTGCATGGAGAATTGTGATGACACGATCATGTAACATTATGATGAGAAGTGTCATGGAACATAGTGATGACAGGGACGAGGAGAATTGTGATGACAATGCACATGGAGCATTGGGATGACCAGGACATGGAGCATTGTGCTGGCAAGACCGTGGAGCACTGCGATGAGAAGACCATGGATAATTGTGATGACGAGTGTCTTGGAGCACTGTAATGACAAGGGGCATGTAACATTGTGATGACAAGTGTAATGGAGCATTCTGATCACCATCTTGTGGAGTATTGTGATGACAATGGCATGGAGCACTGTGATGAAAAGGGCATGGAGCATTGTGATGAAAACGGCATGGAGCCTTTTCATGACAGGTTTCAATGAGCATTCTGACGACAAGTGTCAGGGAGCATTGTGATGACAAGTTTATTGAGCATTGTGATGACAAAGTCATGTAGCATTTTGCTGACAAAGGCATGGAGCATTGTGGGGAAAATATTCATGGAGTAATGTGATGACAGGTGTCATGGGGCATTGTGGTGATAAGGGAATGGAGCACTGTGATGACAAGGTTCTGGAGCATTGTTATGAGAAGACCATTGAGCCTTGTGATGACAAATCTCATGGAGCATTCTGATGATAATGGACATGGAACACTGTGATTACAAGGTTCTTGGAGTATTGTGATGACAAGGGCATGGAGCATTGTGATGAGAAGGCCATGGAGCTTTCTGATGACATGCATCATGGACTTTGTGATGACAAGGGCATGGAGCATTGTGATGAAAAAGACATGGAGCCTTGTCATGACAGGCTTCAAGGAGCATACTGATGTCAAGTGTCAGGGAGCATTGTGATGACAAGTGTATTGAGCATTGTGATGACAAAGGTCATGGAGCATTGTGATGAGAAGACCATGGATAATTGTGATGACGAGCGTCATTGGGCGTTGTGATGACAAGTGTTATGGAACATTGTGATCACAAGCGTTTGGAGCATTCTGATGAGAGAGGTCATGGAGCATTTTGATTTCATTGTGATGACAATAGCATGAAGCATTATGATGATGGGGATGGTGCACTGTGATGCCAGGGGTCATGGAGGATTGTGATGACGGGGGTCTAGGAGCATCGTGATGACAAGAGCATGGAGCATTGTGCTGAGAGTGCCTAGGAGCATTCTGACGACATGTGTCATGGAGCTTTGTGATGACAAGGGCATGGGGCATTGTAATTGCAGGCGTCTTGGAGCATTGAGATGACAAGTGTCACGGAGCCTTGTGATGACAAGGCATTGGAAGTTTGTGATGATCGAGGTCATGGAGCATTGTTATGACAGGAGTAATGGAGCATTGTGATAACAAGGGCATAGAGCATTGGTCTGAGAAGTTTCATGGATTATTGTGATGAGAGTGTGCATGCAGCATTGTGATGACAAGGGCATGGAACATTGTGATACATGGGTCATGGAGGAATGTAATGACAAGGGCATGGAGCATTGTGATGAGAAGGGCATGGAACATTGTGATGACAAGCGTCATGGAGCATTGTGATGACAGGGGCATGGAGCATTGTGATTACAGGGTTCTTGGATCCTTGTGATGAAAAGGGCATGGATCATTGTGATGAAAAAGGCATGGAGCCATGTCATGACTGGGTTCAAGGAGCATAGTGATGACAAGGGTTCAGGAGCGTTGTGATGACAACTGTATTGAGCATTGGATGACAAAGGTCAGGAGCATTGTGATGATAAAACCATGGATAATTGTGATGACGAGCGTCATAGGGCATTGTGATGACAAGTGTTATGGAACACTGTGATCACAAGGGTTTGGAGCATTGTGATGACAGAGGTCATGGAGCCTTTTGATTTCAAGAAGCGTGGAGCATTGTGATGACAAGGGCATGAAGCAATGGGATCCCAAGTTTTATGGAGGATTGGGATGACAATGGTAAGGGAAGATTGTGAAGACAAGCGCAAGGAGCATTGTGATGACAAAGTCATGTAGCATTTTGCTGACAAAGGCATGGAGCATTGTGGGGAAAATATTCATGGAGTAATGTGATGACAGGTGTCATGGGGCATTGTGGTGATAAGGGAATGGAGCACTGTGATGACAAGGTTCTGGAGCATTGTTAGGAGAAGACCATTGAGCCTTGTGATGACAAATCTCATGGAGCATTCTGATGATAATGGACATGGAACACTGTGATTACAAGGTTCTTGGAGTATTGTGATGACAAGGGCATGGAGCATTGTGATGAGAAGGCCATGGAGCTTTCTGATGACATGCATCATGGACTTTGTGATGACAAGGGCATGGAGCATTGTGATGAAAAAGACATGGAGCCTTGTCATGACAGGCTTCAAGGAGCATACTGATGTCAAGTGTCAGGGAGCATTGTGATGACAAGTGTATTGAGCATTGTGATGACAAAGGTCATGGAGCATTGTGATGAGAAGACCATGGATAATTGTGATGACGAGCGTCATTGGGCGTTGTGATGACAAGTGTTATGGAACATTGTGATCACAAGCGTTTGGAGCATTCTGATGAGAGAGGTCATGGAGCATTTTGATTTCATTGTGATGACAATAGCAAGAAGAATTATGATGATGTTCATGGTGCATTGTGATGAAAGGGTCCATGGAGTATTGAGTTGAAAAGGGGCATGGAGCATTGTAATTACAGGGGTCTTGGAGCATGGTGATGACATGGGCATGGAGCATTGTGATGAGAAGGCCATGGAGGATTCTGATGACATGCGTCATGGAGCTTTGTGATGACAAGGGCATGGAGAATTGTGATGACATGGGAATGGGGCATTGTGATAACAAGGGCCATTGAGAATTTTGATGACAAGGTCGTGAAGCACTGTGATGACAAGTGCATGGAGCATGCTATGACAAGGGTCATGGAGCATTGCGATGACAAGTGAATGGAGAATTGTGCTGACATATGCATGTAACATTATGATGTGAAGTGTCCTGGACCATTGTGATGACAAGGACGTTGAGAATTGTTATGACAATGGACATGGAGCATTGGGATGATCAGGGCATGGAGCTTTGTGATGGCAAGACCGTGGAGCATTGTGATGCGAAGACCTTGGATAATTGTGATGACGAGTGTCTTGGATTACTGTAATGACAAGGGGCATGGAGCATTGTGAGGATAGGGGTCATTTAGTATTGTGATGACAAGTGTCATGGAGCATTCTGATGACCATCTTGTGGAGTATTGTGATGACAATGGCATGGAGCATTGTGATGGAAAGGGCATGGAGCATTGTGAAGAGAAGTCCAGAGATAATGGTGAAGAGGAGCGTCATGGGGCGGTGTGATGACAAGTGTCATAGAACATTGTGATCACAAGTGTTTGAAGCATTGTGATGCCAGAGGTCATGGTGCATTTTGATTTCATTGTGATGACAATAGCATGAAGCATTATGATGATGGGGATGGTGCACTGTGATGCCAGGGGTCATGGAGGATTGTGAGGACAGGGGTCTAGGAGCATCGTGATGACAAGAGCATGGAGCATTGTGCTGAGAGGGCCAAGGAGCATTCTGACGACATGTGTCATGGAGCTTTGTGATGACAAGGGCATGGGGCATTGTAATTGCAGGCGTCTTGGAGCATTGAGATGACAAGTGTCACGGAGCCTTGTGATGACAAGGCCTTGGAAGTTTGTGATGACCGAGGTCATGGATCATTGTTATGACAGGGGTAACGGAGCATTGTGATAACAAGGGCATAGAGCATTGGTCTGAGAAGTTTCATGGATTATTGTGATGAGAGTGTGCATGCAGCATTGTGATGACAAGGGCATGGAACATTGTGATACATGGGTCATGGAGGAATGTAATGACAAGGGCATGGAGCATTGTGATGAGAAGGGCATGGAACATTGTGATGACAAGCGTCATGGAGCTTTGTGATGACAGGGGCATGGAGCAATGTGATGAGAGGGTTCATGGAGCAGTGTGATGACAGTGGCATGGAGCACTGTGGTGCCAAGGATCATGGAGATTTGTGATGACAAAGGTCATGAAGCATATTGAGGTCAAGGGCATGGTACATTGTGATGAGAAGGGCAGGGAGCATTATGATGACAAAGTCATGTAGCATTTTGATGACAAAGGCATGGAGCATCGTGATGACAAGTGTCATGGAGCACTGTGATGACAGGCGTCACGGTTCATTGTGATTACAGGTTTCATGGAGCATTGGGATGACAATGGTCATGGAGAATTTTGATGAGAAGCGTCCCGGATCATTGTTTTGTCAGGGGTCATGGAGGGTTGAGATGACAGTACTCATGCAGCATTGTGAGGACAGGGGTCATGGAGCATTGTGAAGATAAGGGGCATGGAGCTTTGTGATTACAGGGGTCTTGGAGCATTGTGAAGACAAGGGCATGGATCATTGTGATGAGAATGTCATGGAGTATTGTGAAGGCAGGTGTCAAGGAGCATTGTGATGACGTATGTCAGGGTCCATTGTGATGACAATGGCATGGAGCATTGTGATGACAAGGACATGGAGCATTGTGATGCCAAGGGCCATTGAGAATTTTGAAGACAATGTCGTGAAGCACTGTGATGACAAGCGCATGGAGCTTGCTATGAAAAGGGTCATTGAGCATTGCGATGACAAGTGCATGGAGAATTGTGATGACACGATCATGTAACATTATGATGAGAAGTGTCATGGAACATAGTGATGACAGGGACGAGGAGAATTGTGATGACAATGCACATGGAGCATTGGGATGACCAGGACATGGAGCATTGTGCTGGCAAGACCGTGGAGCACTGCGATGAGAAGACCATGGATAATTGTGATGACGATTGTCTTGGAGCACTGTAATGACAAGGGGCATGTAACATTGTGTTGACAAGTGTAATGGAGCATTCTGATCACCATCTTGTGGAGTATTGTGATGACAATGGCATGGAGCATTGTGATGAAAAGGGCATGGAGCATTGTGATGAAAACGGCATGGAGCCTTTTCATGACAGGTTTCAATGAGCATTCTGACGACAAGTGTCAGGGAGCATTGTGATGACAAGTTTATTGAGCATTGTGATGCCAAAGGTCATGAAGCATTGTGGTGACAATGGCATGGAGCATTGTGATGAAAAGTGCTATGGAGCATTGTGATCACAAGTGTTGGTAGCATTGTGATGACAGAGGTCATGGAGCACAGTGATTTCAAGGACCATGGAGCATTGTGATGACAAGTGTATGGGGCAATGTGATCCCAAGTTTCATGGAGGATTGTGATGACAAGCGCATGGAGCATTGTGATGGCAAGTTCATGTAGGATTTTCCTGACAAAGGCATGGAGCATGGTGATTACAGTGGTCATTGAGCATTGGGATAACAAGGGTATGGAGCATTGGGCTTAAAATATTCATGGAGTATTGTGATGACAGGTTTCATGGAGCATATTGATGAAAAGGGAAAGGAGCATTGTGATGACAAGATCCTGGAGCATTATGATGAGTAGACCAGGAGCCTGGTGATGACAACTCTCATGGAGCATTCTGATGAAAAGGGGCATGGAGCCTTGTGATTACAGGGCTCTTGGAGCATTGTGATGACAAAGGCATGGAGCATTGTGATGAGAAGTCCATGGAGCATTCTGATGACATGTGTCATGGAGTTTTGTGATGACAGGGGCATGGAGCATTGTGATGACAGTGTTCTTGGAGCCTTGTGATGAAAAGGGCATGGATCATTGTGATGAAAAAGGCATGGAGCCATGTCATGACTGGGTTCAAGGAGCATAGTGATGACAAGGGTTCAGGAGCGTTGTGATGACAACTGTATTGAGCATTGGATGACAAAGGTCAGGAGCATTGTGATGATAAAACCATGGATAATTGTGATGACGAGCGTCATAGGGCATTGTGATGACAAGTGTTATGGAACACTGTGATCACAAGGGTTTGGAGCATTGTGATGACAGAGGTCATGGAGCCTTTTGATTTCAAGAAGCGTGGAGCATTGTGATGACAAGGGCATGAAGCAATGGGATCCCAAGTTTTATGGAGGATTGGGATGACAATGGTAAGGGAAGATTGTGAAGACAAGCGCATGGAGCATTGTGATGACAAAGTCATGTAGCATTTTGCTGACAAAGGCATGGAGCATTGTGGGCAAAATATTCATGGAGTAATGTGATGACAGGTGTCATGGGGCATTGTGGTGATAAGGGAATGGAGCACTGTGATGACAAGGTTCTGGAGCATTGTTAGGAGAAGACCATTGAGCCTTGTGATGACAAATCTCATGGAGCATTCTGATGATAATGGACATGGAACACTGTGATTACAAGGTTCTTGGAGTATTGTGATGACAAGGGCATGGAGCATTGTGATGAGAAGGCAATGGAGCTTTCTGATGACATGCATCATGGACTTTGTGATGACAAGGGCATGGAGCATTGTGATGAAAAAGACATGGAGCCTTGTCATGACAGGCTTCAAGGAGCATACTGATGTCAAGTGTCAGGGAGCATTGTGATGACAAGTGTATTAAGCATTGTGATGACAAAGGTCATGGAGCATTGTGATGAGAAGACCATGGATAATTGTGATGACGAGCGTCATTGGGCGTTGTGATGACAAGTGTTATGGAACATTGTGATCACAAGCGTTTGGAGCATTCTGATGAGAGAGGTCATGGAGCATTTTGATTTCATTGTGATGACAATAGCAAGAAGCATTATGATGATGTTCATGGTGCATTGTGATGAAAGGGTCCATGGAGTATTGAGTTGAAAAGGGGCATGGAGCATTGTGATTACAGGGGTCTTGGAGCATGGTGATGACATGGGCATGGAGCATTGTGATGAGAAGGCCATGGAGGATTCTGATGACATGCGTCCTGGAGCTTTGTGATGACAAGGGCATGGAGAATTGTGATGACATGGGAATGGGGCATTGTGATAACAAGGGCCATTGAGAATTTTGATGACAAGGTCGTGAAGCACTGTGATGACAAGTGCATGGAGCATGCTATGACAAGTGTCATGGAGCATTGCGATGACAAGTGAATGGAGAATTTTGCTGACATATGCATGTAACATTATGATGTGAAGTGTCCTGGACCATTGTGATGACAAGGACGTTGAGAATTGTTATGACAATGGACATGGAGCATTGGGATGATCAGGGCATGGAGCTTTGTGATGGCAAGACCGTGGAGCATTGTGATGCGAAGACCTTGGATAATTGTGATGACGAGTGTCTTGGATTACTGTAATGACAAGGGGCATGGAGCATTGTGAGGACAGGGGTCATTTAGCATTGTGATGACAAGTGTCATGGAGCATTCTGATGACCATCTTGTGGAGTATTGTGATGACAATGGCATGGAGCATTGTGATGGAAAGGGCATGGAGCATTGTGAAGAGAAGTCCAGAGATAATGTTGAAGAGGAGCGTCATGGGGCGGTGTGATGACAAGTGTCATGGAACATTGTGATCACAAGTGTTTGAAGCATTGTGATGCCAGAGGTCATGGTGCATTTTGATTTCATTGTGATGAAAATAGCATGAAGCATTATGATGATGGGGATGGTGCACTGTGATGCCAGGGGTCATGGAGGATTGTGATGACGGGGGTCTAGGAGCATCGTGATGACAAGAGCATGGAGCATTGTGCTGAGAGGGCCAAGGAGCATTCTGACGACATGTGTCATGGAGCTTTGTGATGACAAGGGCATGGGGCATTGTAATTGCAGGCGTCTTGGAGCATTGAGATGACAAGTGTCACGGAGCCTTGTGATGACAAGGCCTTGGAAGTTTGTGATGACCGAGGTCATGGATCATTTTTATGACAGGGGTAATGGAGCATTGTGATAACAAGGGCATAGAGCATTGGTCTGAGAAGTTTCATGGATTATTGTGATGAGAGTGTGCATGCAGCATTGTGATGACAAGGGCATGGAACATTGTGATACATGGGTCATGGAGGAATGTAATGACAAGGGCATGGAGCATTGTGATGAGAAGGGCATGGAACATTGTGATGACAAGCGTCATGGAGCTTTGTGATGACAGGGGCATGGAGCAATGTGATGAGAGGGTTCATGGAGCAGTGTGATGACAGTGGCATGGAGCACTGTGGTGCCAAGGATCATGGAGATTTGTGATGACAAAGGTCATGAAGCATATTGAGGTCAAGGGCATGGTACATTGTGATGAGAAGGGCAGGGAGCATTATGATGACAAAGTCATGTAGCATTTTGATGACAAAGGCATGGAGCATCGTGATGACAAGTGTCATGGAGCACTGTGATGACAGGCGTCACGGTTCATTGTGATTACAGGTTTCATGGAGCATTGGGATGACAATGGTCATGGAGAATTTTGATGAGAAGCGTCCCGGATCATTGTTTTGTCAGGGGTCATGGAGGGTTGAGATGACAGTACTCATGCAGCATTGTGAGGACAGGGGTCATGGAGCATTGTGAAGATAAGGGGCATGGAGCTTTGTGATTACAGGGGTCTTGGAGCATTGTGAAGACAAGGGCATGGATCATTGTGATGAGAATGTCATGGAGTATTGTGAAGGCAGGTGTCAAGGAGCATTGTGATGACGTATGTCAGGGTCCATTGTGATGACAATGGCATGGAGCATTGTGATGACAAGGACATGGAGCATTGTGATGCCAAGGGCCATTGAGAATTTTGAAGACAATGTCGTGAAGCACTGTGATGACAAGCGCATGGAGCTTGCTATGAAAAGGGTCATTGAGCATTGCGATGACAAGTGCATGGAGAATTGTGATGACACGATCATGTAACATTATGATGAGAAGTGTCATGGAACATAGTGATGACAGGGACGAGGAGAATTGTGATGACAATGCACATGGAGCATTGGGATGACCAGGACATGGAGCATTGTGCTGGCAAGACTGTGGAGCATTGCGATGAGAAGACCATGGATAATTGTGATGATGAGTGTCTTGGAGCACTGTAATGACAAGGGGCATGTAGCAATCTGATGACAAGTGTAATGGAGCATTCTGATCACCATCTTGTGGAGTATTGTGATGACAATGGCATGGAGCATTGTGATGAAAAGGGCATGGAGCATTGTGATGAAAACGGCATGGAGCCTTTTCATGACAGGTTTCAATGAGCATTCTGACGACAAGTGTCAGGGAGCATTGTGATGACAAGTTTATTGAACATTGTGATGACAAAGGTCATGAAGCACTGTGGTGACAATGGCATGGAGCATTGTGATGCAAAGTGCTATGGAGCATTGTGATCACAAGTGTTGGTAGCATTGTGATGACAGAGGTCATGGAGCACAGTGATTTCAAGGACCATGGAGCATTGTGATGACAAGTGTATGGGGCAATGTGATCCCAAGTTTCATGGAGGATTGTGATGACAAGCGCATGGAGCATTGTGATGGCAAGTTCATGTAGGATTTTCCTGACAAAGGCATGGAGCATGGTGATTACAGTGGTCATTGAGCATTGGGATAACAAGGGTATGGAGCATTGGGCTTAAAATATTCATGGAGTATTATGATGACAGGTTTCGTGGAGCATATTGATGAAAAGGGAAAGGAGCATTGTGATGACAAGATCCTGGAGCATTATGATGAGTAGACCAGGAGCCTGGTGATGACAAGTCTCATGGAGCATTCTGATGAAAAGGGGCATGGAGGATTTTGATTACAGGGCTCTTGGAGCATTGTGATGACAAAGGCATGGAGCATTGTGATGAGAAGTCCATGGAGCATTCTGATGACATGTGTCATGGAGTTTTGTGATGACAGGGGCATGGAGCATTGTGATTACAGGGTTCTTGGAGCCTTGTGATGAAAAGGGCATGGATCATTGTGATGAAAAAGGCATGGAGCCATGTCATGACTGGGTTCAAGGAGCATAGTGATGACAAGGGTTCAGGAGCGTTGTGATGACAACTGTATTGAGCATTGGATGACAAAGGTCAGGAGCATTGTGATGATAAAACCATGGATAATTGTGATGACGAGCGTCATAGGGCATTGTGATGACAAGTGTTATGGAACACTGTGATCACAAGGGTTTGGAGCATTGTGATGACAGAGGTCATGGAGCCTTTTGATTTCAAGAAGCGTGGAGCATTGTGATGACAAGGGCATGAAGCAATGGGATCCCAAGTTTTATGGAGGATTGGGATGACAATGGTAAGGGAAGATTGTGAAGACAAGCGCATGGAGCATTGTGATGACAAAGTCATGTAGCATTTTGCTGACAAAGGCATGGAGCATTGTGGGCAAAATATTCATGGAGTAATGTGATGACAGGTGTCATGGGGCATTGTGGTGATAAGGGAATGGAGCACTGTGATGACAAGGTTCTGGAGCATTGTTATGAGAAGACCATTGAGCCTTGTGATGACAAATCTCATGGAGCATTCTGATGATAATGGACATGGAACACTGTGATTACAAGGTTCTTGGAGTATTGTGATGACAAGGGCATGGAGCATTGTGATGAGAAGGCCATGGAGCTTTCTGATGACATGCATCATGGACTTTGTGATGACAAGGGCTTGGACCATTGTGATGAAAAAGACATGGAGCCTTGTCATGACAGGCTTCAAGGAGCATACTGATGTCAAGTGTCAGGGAGCATTGTGATGACAAGTGTATTGAGCATTGTGATGACAAAGGTCATGGAGCATTGTGATGAGAAGACCATGGATAATTGTGATGACGAGCGTCATTGGGCGTTGTGATGACAAGTGTTATGGAACATTGTGATCACAAGCGTTTGGAGCATTCTGATGAGAGAGGTCATGGAGCATTTTGATTTCATTGTGATGACAATAGCAAGAAGCATTATGATGATGTTCATGGTGCATTGTGATGAAAGTGTCCATGGAGTATTGAGATGAAAAGGGGCATGGAGCTTTGTGATTACAGGGGTCTTGGAGCATTGTGAAGACAAGGGCATGGATCATTGTGATGAGAATGTCATGGAGTATTGTGAAGGCAGGTGTCAAGGAGCATTGTGATGACGTATGTCAGGGTCCATTGTGATGACAATGGCATGGAGCATTGTGATGACAAGGACATGGAGCATTGTGATGCCAAGGGCCATTGAGAATTTTGAAGACAATGTCGTGAAGCACTGTGATGACAAGCGCATGGAGCTTGCTATGAAAAAGGTCATTGAGCATTGCGATGACAAGTGCATGGAGCATTGTGATGACACGATCATGTAACATTATGATGAGAAGTGTCATGGAACATAGTGATGAGAGGGACGAGGAGAATTGTGATGACAATGCACATGGAGCATTGGGATGACCAAGGCATGGAGCATTGTGATGGCAAGACCGTGGAGCATTGCGATGAGAAGACCATGGATAATTGTGATGACGAATGTCTAGGAGCACTGTAATGACAAGGGGCATGTAGCATTGTGATGACAAGTGTAATGGAGCATTCTGATCACCATCTTGTGGAGTATTGTGATGACAATGGCATGGAGCATTGTGATGAAAAGGGCATGGAGCATTGTGATGAAAACGGCATGGAGCCTTTTCATGACAGGTTTCAATGAGCATTCTGACGACAAGTGTCAGGGAGCATTGTGATGACAAGTTTATTGAGCATTGAGATGACAAAGGTCATGAAGCATTGTGATGACAATGGCATGGAGCATTGTGATGAGAAGTCCATGGAGCATTCTAATGACATGCGTCAATGAGTTTTGTGATGACAGGGGCATGGAGCATTGTGATTACAGGGTTCTTGGAGCCTTGTGATGAAAAGGGCATGGATCATTGTGATGAAAAAGGCATGGAGCCATGTCATGTCTGGGTTCAAGGAGCATAGTGATGACAAGGGTTCGGGAGAGTTGTGATGACAACTGTATTGAGCATTGGATGACCATGTTCAGGAGCATTGTGATGATAAGACCATGGATAATTGTGATGACAAGCGTCATAGGGCATTGTGATGACAAGTGTTATGGAACACTGTGATCACAAGGGTTTGGAGCATTGTGATGACAGAGGTCATGGAGCCTTTTGATTTCAATTAGCGTGGAACATTGTGATGACAAGGGCATGAAGCAATGGGATCCCAAGTTTTATGGAGGATTGGGATGACAATGGTAAGGGAAGATTGTGAAGACAAGCGCATGGAGCATTGTGATGACAAAGTCATGTAGCATTTTGCTGACAAAGGCATGGAGCATTGTGGGGAAAATATTCATGGAGTAATGTGATGACAGGTGTCATGGGGAATTGTGGTGATAAGGGAATGGAGCACTGTGATGAGAAGGGCATGGAACATTGTGATGACAAGCGTCATGGAGCTTTGTGATGACAGGGGCATGGAGCAATGTGATGAGAGGGTTCATGGAGCAGTGTGATGACAGTGGCATGGAGCACTGTGGTGCCAAGGATCATGGAGATTTGTGATGACAAAGGTCATGAAGCATATTGAGGTCAAGGGCATGGTACATTGTGATGAGAAGGGCAGGGAGCATTATGATGACAAAGTCATGTAGCATTTTGATGACAAAGGCATGGAGCATCGTGATGACAAGTGTCATGGAGCACTGTGATGACAGGCGTCACGGTTCATTGTGATTACAGGTTTCATGGAGCATTGGGATGACAATGGTCATGGAGAATTTTGATGAGAAGCGTCCCGGATCATTGTTTTGTCAGGGGTCATGGAGGGTTGAGATGACAGTACTCATGCAGCATTGTGAGGACAGGGGTCATGGAGCATTGTGAAGATAAGGGGCATGGAGCTTTGTGATTACAGGGGTCTTGGAGCATTGTGAAGACAAGGGCATGGATCATTGTGATGAGAATGTCATGGAGTATTGTGAAGGCAGGTGTCAAGGAGCATTGTGATGACGTATGTCAGGGTCCATTGTGATGACAATGGCATGGAGCATTGTGATGACAAGGACATGGAGCATTGTGATGCCAAGGGCCATTGAGAGTTTTGAAGACAATGTCGTGAAGCACTGTGATGACAAGCGCATGGAGCTTGCTATGAAAAGGGTCATTGAGCATTGCGATGACAAGTGCATGGAGAATTGTGATGACACGATCATGTAACATTATGATGAGAAGTGTCATGGAACATAGTGATGACAGGGACGAGGAGAATTGTGATGACAATGCACATGGAGCATTGGGATGACCAGGACATGGAGCATTGTGCTGGCAAGACCGTGGAGCACTGCGATGAGAAGACCATGGATAATTGTGATGACGAGTGTCTTGGAGCACTGTAATGACAAGGGGCATGTAACATTGTGATGACAAGTGTAATGGAGCATTCTGATCACCATCTTGTGGAGTATTGTGATGACAATGGCATGGAGCACTGTGATGAAAAGGGCATGGAGCATTGTGATGAAAACGGCATGGAGCCTTTTCATGACAGGTTTCAATGAGCATTCTGACGACAAGTGTCAGGGAGCATTGTGATGACAAGTTTATTGAGCATTGTGATGACAAAGTCATGTAGCATTTTGCTGACAAAGGCATGGAGCATTGTGGGGAAAATATTCATGGAGTAATGTGATGACAGGTGTCATGGGGCATTGTGGTGATAAGGGAATGGAGCACTGTGATGACAAGGTTCTGGAGCATTGTTATGAGAAGACCATTGAGCCTTGTGATGACAAATCTCATGGAGCATTCTGATGATAATGGACATGGAACACTGTGATTACAAGGTTCTTGGAGTATTGTGATGACAAGGGCATGGAGCATTGTGATGAGAAGGCCATGGAGCTTTCTGATGACATGCATCATGGACTTTGTGATGACAAGGGCATGGAGCATTGTGATGAAAAAGACATGGAGCCTTGTCATGACAGGCATCAAGGAGCATACTGATGTCAAGTGTCAGGGAGCATTGTGATGACAAGTGTATTGAGCATTGTGATGACAAAGGTCATGGAGCATTGTGATGAGAAGACCATGGATAATTGTGATGACGAGCGTCATTGGGCGTTGTGATGACAAGTGTTATGGAACATTGTGATCACAAGCGTTTGGAGCATTCTGATGAGAGAGGTCATGGAGCATTTTGATTTCATTGTGATGACAATAGCAAGAAGAATTATGATGATGTTCATGGTGCATTGTGATGAAAGGGTCCATGGAGTATTGAGTTGAAAAGGGGCATGGAGCATTGTAATTACAGGGGTCTTGGAGCATGGTGATGACATGGGCATGGAGCATTGTGATGAGAAGGCCATGGAGGATTCTGATGACATGCGTCATGGAGCTTTGTGATGACAAGGGCATGGAGAATTGTGATGACATGGGAATGGGGCATTGTGATAACAAGGGCCATTGAGAATTTTGATGACAAGGTCGTGAAGCACTGTGATGACAAGTGCATGGAGCATGCTATGACAAGGGTCATGGAGCATTGCGATGACAAGTGAATGGAGAATTGTGCTGACATATGCATGTAACATTATGATGTGAAGTGTCCTGGACCATTGTGATGACAAGGACGTTGAGAATTGTTATGACAATGGACATGGAGCATTGGGATGATCAGGGCATGGAGCTTTGTGATGGCAAGACCGTGGAGCATTGTGATGCGAAGACCTTGGATAATTGTGATGACGAGTGTCTTGGATTACTGTAATGACAAGGGGCATGGAGCATTGTGAGGACAGGGGTCATTTAGTATTGTGATGACAAGTGTCATGGAGCATTCTGATGACCATCTTGTGGAGTATTGTGATGACAATGGCATGGAGCATTGTGATGGAAAGGGCATGGAGCATTGTGAAGAGAAGTCCAGAGATAATGGTGAAGAGGAGCGTCATGGGGCGGTGTGATGACAAGTGTCATAGAACATTGTGATCACAAGTGTTTGAAGCATTGTGATGCCAGAGGTCATGGTGCATTTTGATTTCATTGTGATGACAATAGCATGAAGCATTATGATGATGGGGATGGTGCACTGTGATGCCAGGGGTCATGGAGGATTGTGAGGACAGGGGTCTAGGAGCATCGTGATGACAAGAGCATGGAGCATTGTGCTGAGAGGGCCAAGGAGCATTCTGACGACATGTGTCATGGAGCTTTGTGATGACAAGGGCATGGGGCATTGTAATTGCAGGCGTCTTGGAGCATTGAGATGACAAGTGTCACGGAGCCTTGTGATGACAAGGCCTTGGAAGTTTGTGATGACCGAGGTCATGGATCATTGTTATGACAGGGGTAACGGAGCATTGTGATAACAAGGGCATAGAGCATTGGTCTGAGAAGTTTCATGGATTATTGTGATGAGAGTGTGCATGCAGCATTGTGATGACAAGGGCATGGAACATTGTGATACATGGGTCATGGAGGAATGTAATGACAAGGGCATGGAGCATTGTGATGAGAAGGGCATGGAACATTGTGATGACAAGCGTCATGGAGCTTTGTGATGACAGGGGCATGGAGCAATGTGATGAGAGGGTTCATGGAGCAGTGTGATGACAGTGGCATGGAGCACTGTGGTGCCAAGGATCATGGAGATTTGTGATGACAAAGGTCATGAAGCATATTGAGGTCAAGGGCATGGTACATTGTGATGAGAAGGGCAGGGAGCATTATGATGACAAAGTCATGTAGCATTTTGATGACAAAGGCATGGAGCATCGTGATGACAAGTGTCATGGAGCACTGTGATGACAGGCGTCACGGTTCATTGTGATTACAGGTTTCATGGAGCATTGGGATGACAATGGTCATGGAGAATTTTGATGAGAAGCGTCCCGGATCATTGTTTTGTCAGGGGTCATGGAGGGTTGAGATGACAGTACTCATGCAGCATTGTGAGGACAGGGGTCATGGAGCATTGTGAAGATAAGGGGCATGGAGCTTTGTGATTACAGGGGTCTTGGAGCATTGTGAAGACAAGGGCATGGATCATTGTGATGAGAATGTCATGGAGTATTGTGAAGGCAGGTGTCAAGGAGCATTGTGATGACGTATGTCAGGGTCCATTGTGATGACAATGGCATGGAGCATTGTGATGACAAGGACATGGAGCATTGTGATGCCAAGGGCCATTGAGAATTTTGAAGACAATGTCGTGAAGCACTGTGATGACAAGCGCATGGAGCTTGCTATGAAAAGGGTCATTGAGCATTGCGATGACAAGTGCATGGAGAATTGTGATGACACGATCATGTAACATTATGATGAGAAGTGTCATGGAACATAGTGATGACAGGGACGAGGAGAATTGTGATGACAATGCACATGGAGCATTGGGATGACCAGGACATGGAGCATTGTGCTGGCAAGACCGTGGAGCACTGCGATGAGAAGACCATGGATAATTGTGATGACGAGTGTCTTGGAGCACTGTAATGACAAGGGGCATGTAACATTGTGTTGACAAGTGTAATGGAGCATTCTGATCACCATCTTGTGGAGTATTGTGATGACAATGGCATGGAGCATTGTGATGAAAAGGGCATGGAGCATTGTGATGAAAACGGCATGGAGCCTTTTCATGACAGGTTTCAATGAGCATTCTGACGACAAGTGTCAGGGAGCATTGTGATGACAAGTTTATTGAGCATTGTGATGCCAAAGGTCATGAAGCATTGTGGTGACAATGGCATGGAGCATTGTGATGAAAAGTGCTATGGAGCATTGTGATCACAAGTGTTGGTAGCATTGTGATGACAGAGGTCATGGAGCACAGTGATTTCAAGGACCATGGAGCATTGTGATGACAAGTGTATGGGGCAATGTGATCCCAAGTTTCATGGAGGATTGTGATGACAAGCGCATGGAGCATTGTGATGGCAAGTTCATGTAGGATTTCCTGACAAAGGCATGGAGCATGGTGATTACAGTGGTCATTGAGCATTGGGATAACAAGGGTA
The DNA here is from genome assembly GCF_025265405.1 of Mesoplodon densirostris. Taxonomy (NCBI): domain Eukaryota; kingdom Metazoa; phylum Chordata; class Mammalia; order Artiodactyla; family Ziphiidae; genus Mesoplodon; species Mesoplodon densirostris. The sequence goes on from NC_082682.1 coordinate 9,491,957, forward strand.
TGGAGCATTGGGCTTAAAATATTCATGGAGTATTGTGATGACAGGTTTCATGGAGCATATTGATGAAAAGGGAAAGGAGCATTGTGATGACAAGATCCTGGAGCATTATGATGAGTAGACCAGGAGCCTGGTGATGACAAGTCTCATGGAGCATTCTGATGAAAAGGGGCATGGAGCATTGTGATTACAGGGCTCTTGGAGCATTGTGATGACAAAGGCATGGAGCATTGTGATGAGAAGTCCATGGAGCATTCTGATGACATGTGTCATGGAGTTTTGTGATGACAGGGGCATGGAGCATTGTGATTACAGGGTTCTTGGAGCCTTGTGATGAAAAGGGCATGGATCATTGTGATGAAAAAGGCATGGAGCCATGTCATGACTGGGTTCAAGGAGCATAGTGATGACAAGGGTTCAGGAGCGTTGTGATGACAACTGTATTGAGCATTGGATGACAAAGGTCAGGAGCATTGTGATGATAAAACCATGGATAATTGTGATGACGAGCGTCATAGGGCATTGTGATGACAAGTGTTATGGAACACTGTGATCACAAGGGTTTGGAGCATTGTGATGACAGAGGTCATGGAGCCTTTTGATTTCAAGAAGCGTGGAGCATTGTGATGACAAGGGCATGAAGCAATGGGATCCCAAGTTTTATGGAGGATTGGGATGACAATGGTAAGGGAAGATTGTGAAGACAAGCGCATGGAGCATTGTGATGACAAAGTCATGTAGCATTTTGCTGACAAAGGCATGGAGCATTGTGGGCAAAATATTCATGGAGTAATGTGATGACAGGTGTCATGGGGCATTGTGGTGATAAGGGAATGGAGCACTGTGATGACAAGGTTCTGGAGCATTGTTAGGAGAAGACCATTGAGCCTTGTGATGACAAATCTCATGGAGCATTCTGATGATAATGGACATGGAACACTGTGATTACAAGGTTCTTGGAGTATTGTGATGACAAGGGCATGGAGCATTGTGATGAGAAGGCCATGGAGCTTTCTGATGACATGCATCATGGACTTTGTGATGACAAGGGCATGGAGCATTGTGATGAAAAAGACATGGAGCCTTGTCATGACAGGCTTCAAGGAGCATACTGATGTCAAGTGTCAGGGAGCATTGTGATGACAAGTGTATTGAGCATTGTGATGACAAAGGTCATGGAGCATTGTGATGAGAAGACCATGGATAATTGTGATGACGATCGTCATTGGGCGTTGTGATGACAAGTGTTATGGAACATTGTGATCACAAGCGTTTGGAGCATTCTGATGAGAGAGGTCATGGAGCATTTTGATTTCATTGTGATGACAATAGCAAGAAGCATTATGATGATGTTCATGGTGCATTTTGATGAAAGGGTCCATGGAGTATTGAGATGAAAAGGGGCATGGAGCATTGTGATTACAGGGGTCTTGGAGCATGGTGATGACATGGGCATGGAGCATTGTGATGAGAAGGCCATGGAGGATTCTGATGACATGCGTCCTGGAGCTTTGTGATGACAAGGGCATGGAGAATTGTGATAACATGGGAATGGGGCATTGTGATAACAAGGGCCATTGAGAATTTTGATGACAAGGTCGTGAAGCACTGTGATGACAAGTGCATGGAGCATGCTATGACAAGGGTCATGGAGCATTGCGATGACAAGTGAATGGAGAATTGTGCTGACATATGCATGTAACATTATGATGTGAAGTGTCCTGGACCATTGTGATGACAAGGACGTTGAGAATTGTTATGACAATGGACATGGAGCATTGGGATGATCAGGGCATGGAGCTTTGTGATGGCAAGACCGTGGAGCATTGTGATGCGAAGACCTTGGATAATTGTGATGACGAGTGTCTTGGATTACTGTAATGACAAGGGGCATGGAGCATTGTGAGGACAGGGGTCATTTAGCATTGTGATGACAAGTGTCATGGAGCATTCTGATGACCATCTTGTGGAGTATTGTGATGACAATGGCATGGAGCATTGTGATGGAAAGGGCATGGAGCATTGTGAAGAGAAGTCCAGAGATAATGTTGAAGAGGAGCGTCATGGGGCGGTGTGATGACAAGTGTCATGGAACATTGTGATCACAAGTGTTTGAAGCATTGTGATGCCAGAGGTCATGGTGCATTTTGATTTCATTGTGATGAAAATAGCATGAAGCATTATGATGATGGGGATGGTGCACTGTGATGCCAGGGGTCATGGAGGATTGTGATGACGGGTGTCTAGGAGCATCGTGATGACAAGAGCATGGAGCATTGTGCTGAGAGGGCCAAGGAGCATTCTGACGACATGTGTCATGGAGCTTTGTGATGACAAGGGCATGGGGCATTGTAATTGCAGGCGTCTTGGAGCATTGAGATGACAAGTGTCACGGAGCCTTGTGATGACAAGGCCTTGGAAGTTTGTGATGACCGAGGTCATGGATCATTGTTATGACAGGGGTAATGGAGCATTGTGATAACAAGGGCATAGAGCATTGGTCTGAGAAGTTTCATGGATTATTGTGATGAGAGTGTGCATGCAGCATTGTGATGACAAGGGCATGGAACATTGTGATACATGGGTCATGGAGGAATGTAATGACAAGGGCATGGAGCATTGTGATGAGAAGGGCATGGAACATTGTGATGACAAGCGTCAAGGAGCTTTGTGATGACAGGGGCATGGAGCAATGTGATGAGAGGGTTCATGGAGCAGTGTGATGACAGTGGCATGGAGCACTGTGGTGCCAAGGATCATGGAGATTTGTGATGACAAAGGTCATGAAGCATATTGAGGTCAAGGGCATGGTACATTGTGATGAGAAGGGCAGGGAGCATTATGATGACAAAGTCATGTAGCATTTTGATGACAAAGGCATGGAGCATCGTGATGACAAGTGTCATGGAGCACTGTGATGACAGGCGTCACGGTTCATTGTGATTACAGGTTTCATGGAGCATTGGGATGACAATGGTCATGGAGAATTTTGATGAGAAGCGTCCCGGATCATTGTTTTGTCAGGGGTCATGGAGGGTTGAGATGACAGTACTCATGCAGCATTGTGAGGACAGGGGTCATGGAGCATTGTGAAGATAAGGGGCATGGAGCTTTGTGATTACAGGGGTCTTGGAGCATTGTGAAGACAAGGGCATGGATCATTGTGATGAGAATGTCATGGAGTATTGTGAAGGCAGGTGTCAAGGAGCATTGTGATGACGTATGTCAGGGTCCATTGTGATGACAATGGCATGGAGCATTGTGATGACAAGAACATGGAGCATTGTGATGCCAAGGGCCATTGAGAATTTTGAAGACAATGTCGTGAAGCACTGTGATGACAAGCGCATGGAGCTTGCTATGAAAAGGGTCATTGAGCATTGCGATGACAAGTGCATGGAGAATTGTGATGACACGATCATGTAACATTATGATGAGAAGTGTCATGGAACATAGTGATGAGAGGGACGAGGAGAATTGTGATGACAATGCACATGGAGCATTGGGATGACCAGGACATGGAGCATTGTGCTGGCAAGACTGTGGAGCATTGCGATGAGAAGACCATGGATAATTGTGATGATGAGTGTCTTGGAGCACTGTAATGACAAGGGGCATGTAGCAATCTGATGACAAGTGTAATGGAGCATTCTGATCACCATCTTGTGGAGTATTGTGATGACAATGGCATGGAGCATTGTGATGAAAAGGGCATGGAGCATTGTGATGAAAACGGCATGGAGCCTTTTCATGACAGGTTTCAATGAGCATTCTGACGACAAGTGTCAGGGAGCATTGTGATGACAAGTTTATTGAACATTGTGATGACAAAGGTCATGAAGCACTGTGGTGACAATGGCATGGAGCATTGTGATGCAAAGTGCTATGGAGCATTGTGATCACAAGTGTTGGTAGCATTGTGATGACAGAGGTCATGGAGCACAGTGATTTCAAGGACCATGGAGCATTGTGATGACAAGTGTATGGGGCAATGTGATCCCAAGTTTCATGGAGGATTGTGATGACAAGCGCATGGAGCATTGTGATGGCAAGTTCATGTAGGATTTTCCTGACAAAGGCATGGAGCATGGTGATTACAGTGGTCATTGAGCATTGGGATAACAAGGGTATGGAGCATTGGGCTTAAAATATTCATGGAGTATTATGATGACAGGTTTCATGGAGCATATTGATGAAAAGGGAAAGGAGCATTGTGATGACAAGATCCTGGAGCATTATGATGAGTAGACCAGGAGCCTGGTGATGACAAGTCTCATGGAGCATTCTGATGAAAAGGGGCATGGAGCATTTTGATTACAGGGCTCTTGGAGCATTGTGATGACAAAGGCATGGAGCATTGTGATGAGAAGTCCATGGAGCATTCTGATGACATGTGTCATGGAGTTTTGTGATGACAGGGGCATGGAGCATTGTGATGACAGGGTTCTTGGAGCCTTGTGATGAAAAGGGCATGGATCATTGTGATGAAAAAGGCATGGAGCCATGTCATGACTGGGTTCAAGGAGCATAGTGATGACAAGGGTTCAGGAGCGTTGTGATGACAACTGTATTGAGCATTGGATGACAAAGGTCAGGAGCATTGTGATGATAAAACCATGGATAATTGTGATGACGAGCGTCATAGGGCATTGTGATGACAAGTGTTATGGAACACTGTGATCACAAGGGTTTGGAGCATTGTGATGACAGAGGTCATGGAGCCTTTTGATTTCAAGAAGCGTGGAGCATTGTGATGACAAGGGCATGAAGCAATGGGATCCCAAGTTTTATGGAGGATTGGGATGACAATGGTAAGGGAAGATTGTGAAGACAAGCGCATGGAGCATTGTGATGACAAAGTCATGTAGCATTTTGCTGACAAAGGCATGGAGCATTGTGGGCAAAATATTCATGGAGTAATGTGATGACAGGTGTCATGGGGCATTGTGGTGATAAGGGAATGGAGCACTGTGATGACAAGGTTCTGGAGCATTGTTAGGAGAAGACCATTGAGCCTTGTGATGACAAATCTCATGGAGCATTCTGATGATAATGGACATGGAACACTGTGATTACAAGGTTCTTGGAGTATTGTGATGACAAGGGCATGGAGCATTGTGATGAGAAGGCCATGGAGCTTTCTGATGACATGCATCATGGACTTTGTGATGACAAGGGCTTGGACCATTGTGATGAAAAAGACATGGAGCCTTGTCATGACAGGCTTCAAGGAGCATACTGATGTCAAGTGTCAGGGAGCATTGTGATGACAAGTGTATTGAGCATTGTGATGACAAAGGTCATGGAGCATTGTGATGAGAAGACCATGGATAATTGTGATGACGAGCGTCATTGGGCGTTGTGATGACAAGTGTTATGTAACATTGTGATCACAAGCGTTTGGAGCATTCTGATGAGAGAGGTCATGGAGCATTTTGATTTCATTGTGATGACAATAGCAAGAAGCATTATGATGATGTTCATGGTGCATTGTGATGAAAGTGTCCATGGAGTATTGAGATGAAAAGGGGCATGGAGCTTTGTGATTACAGGGGTCTTGGAGCATTGTGAAGACAAGGGCATGGATCATTGTGATGAGAATGTCATGGAGTATTGTGAAGGCAGGTGTCAAGGAGCATTGTGATGACGTATGTCAGGGTCCATTGTGATGACAATGGCATGGAGCATTGTGATGACAAGGACATGGAGCATTGTGATGCCAAGGGCCATTGAGAATTTTGAAGACAATGTCGTGAAGCACTGTGATGACAAGCGCATGGAGCTTGCTATGAAAAGGGTCATTGAGCATTGCGATGACAAGTGCATGGAGCATTGTGATGACACGATCATGTAACATTATGATGAGAAGTGTCATGGAACATAGTGATGAGAGGGACGAGGAGAATTGTGATGACAATGCACATGGAGCATTGGGATGACCAAGGCATGGAGCATTGTGATGGCAAGACCGTGGAGCATTGCGATGAGAAGACCATGGATAATTGTGATGACGAATGTCTAGGAGCACTGTAATGACAAGGGGCATGTAGCATTGTGATGACAAGTGTAATGGAGCATTCTGATCACCATCTTGTGGAGTATTGTGATGACAATGGCATGGAGCATTGTGATGAAAAGGGCATGGAGCATTGTGATGAAAACGGCATGGAGCCTTTTCATGACAGGTTTCAATGAGCATTCTGACGACAAGTGTCAGGGAGCATTGTGATGACAAGTTTATTGAGCATTGAGATGACAAAGGTCATGAAGCATTGTGATGACAATGGCATGGAGCATTGTGATGAGAAGTCCATGGAGCATTCTAATGACATGCGTCAATGAGTTTTGTGATGACAGGGGCATGGAGCATTGTGATTACAGGGTTCTTGGAGCCTTGTGATGAAAAGGGCATGGATCATTGTGATGAAAAAGGCATGGAGCCATGTCATGTCTGCGTTCAAGGAGCATAGTGATGACAAGGGTTCGGGAGAGTTGTGATGACAACTGTATTGAGCATTGGATGACCATGTTCAGGAGCATTGTGATGATAAGACCATGGATAATTGTGATGACGAGCGTCATAGGGCATTGTGATGACAAGTGTTATGGAACACTGTGATCACAAGGGTTTGGAGCATTGTGATGACAGAGGTCATGGAGCCTTTTGATTTCAATTAGCGTGGAACATTGTGATGACAAGGGCATGAAGCAATGGGATCCCAAGTTTTATGGAGGATTGGGATGACAATGGTAAGGGAAGATTGTGAAGACAAGCGCATGGAGCATTGTGATGACAAAGTCATGTAGCATTTTGCTGAGAAAGGCATGGAGCATTGTGGGGAAAATATTCATGGAGTAATGTGATGACAGGTGTCATGGGGAATTGTGGTGATAAGGGAATGGAGCACTGTGATGAGAAGGGCATGGAACATTGTGATGACAAGCGTCATGGAGCTTTGTGATGACAGGGGCATGGAGCAATGTGATGAGAGGGTTCATGGAGCAGTGTGATGACAGTGGCATGGAGCACTGTGGTGCCAAGGATCATGGAGATTTGTGATGACAAATGTCATGAAGCATATTGAGGTCAAGGGCATGGTACATTGTGATGAGAAGGGCAGGGAGCATTATGATGACAAAGTCATGTAGCATTTTGATGACAAAGGCATGGAGCATCGTGATGACAAGTGTCATGGAGCACTGTGATGACAGGCGTCACGGTTCATTGTGATTACAGGTTTCATGGAGCATTGGGATGACAATGGTCATGGAGAATTTTGATGAGAAGCGTCCCGGATCATTGTTTTGTCAGGGGTCATGGAGGGTTGAGATGACAGTACTCATGCAGCATTGTGAGGACAGGGGTCATGGAGCATTGTGAAGATAAGGGGCATGGAGCTTTGTGATTACAGGGGTCTTGGAGCATTGTGAAGACAAGGGCATGGATCATTGTGATGAGAATGTCATGGAGTATTGTGAAGGCAGGTGTCAAGGAGCATTGTGATGACGTATGTCAGGGTCCATTGTGATGACAATGGCATGGAGCATTGTGATGACAAGGACATGGAGCATTGTGATGCCAAGGGCCATTGAGAATTTTGAAGACAATGTCGTGAAGCACTGTGATGACAAGCGCATGGAGCTTGCTATGAAAAGGGTCATTGAGCATTGCGATGACAAGTGCATGGAGAATTGTGAAGACACGATCATGTAACATTATGATGAGAAGTGTCATGGAACATAGTGATGACAGGGACGAGGAGAATTGTGATGACAATGCACATGGAGCATTGGGATGACCAGGACATGGAGCATTGTGCTGGCAAGACCGTGGAGCACTGCGATGAGAAGACCATGGATAATTGTGATGACGAGTGTCTTGGAGCACTGTAATGACAAGGGGCATGTAACATTGTGATGACAAGTGTAATGGAGCATTCTGATCACCATCTTGTGGAGTATTGTGATGACAATTGCATGGAGCATTGTGATGAAAAGGGCATGGAGCATTGTGATGAAAACGGCATGGAGCCTTTTCATGACAGGTTTCAATGAGCATTCTGACGACAAGTGTCAGGGAGCATTGTGATGACAAGTTTATTGAGCATTGTGATGACAAAGGTCATGAAGCATTGTGGTGACAATGGCATGGAGCATTGTGATGCAAAGTGCTATGGAGCATTGTGATCACAAGTGTTGGTAGCATTGTGATGACAGAGGTCATGGAGCACAGTGATTTCAAGGACCATGGAGCATTGTGATGACAAGTGTATGGGGCAATGTGATCCCAAGTTTCATGGAGGATTGTGATGACAAGCGCATGGAGCATTGTGATGGCAAGTTCATGTAGGATTTCCTGACAAAGGCATGGAGCATGGTGATTACAGTGGTCATTGAGCATTGGGATAACAAGGGTATGGAGCACTGGGCTTAAAATATTCATGGAGTATTGTGATGACAGGTTTCATGGAGCATATTGATGAAAAGGGAAAGAAGCATTGTGATGACAAGATCCTGGAGCATTATGATGAGTAGACCAGGAGCCTGGTGATGACAAGTCTCATGGAGCATTCTGATGAAAAGGGGCATGGAGCATTGTGATTACAGGGCTCTTGGAGCATTGTGATGACAAAGGCATGGAGCATTGTGATGAGAAGTCCATGGAGCATTCTGATGACATGTGTCATGGAGTTTTGTGATGACAGGGGCATGGAGCATTGTGATGACAGGGTTCTTGGAGCCTTATGATGAAAAGGGCATGGATCATTGTGATGAAAAAGGCATGGAGCCATGTCATGACTGGGTTCAAGGAGCATAGTGATGACAAGGGTTCAGGAGCGTTGTGATGACAACTGTATTGAGCATTGGATGACAAAGGTCAGGAGCATTGTGATGATAAAACCATGGATAATTGTGATGACGAGCGTCATAGGGCATTGTGATGACAAGTGTTATGGAACACTGTGATCACAAGGGTTTGGAGCATTGTGATGACAGAGGTCATGGAGCCTTTTGATTTCAAGAAGCGTGGAGCATTGTGATGACAAGGGCATGAAGCAATGGGATCCCAAGTTTTATGGAGGATTGGGATGACAATGGTAAGGGAAGATTGTGAAGACAAGCGCATGGAGCATTGTGATGACAAAGTCATGTAGCATTTTGCTGACAAAGGCATGGAGCATTGTGGGCAAAATATTCATGGAGTAATGTGATGACAGGTGTCATGGGGCATTGTGGTGATAAGGGAATGGAGCACTGTGATGACAAGGTTCTGGAGCATTGTTAGGAGAAGACCATTGAGCCTTGTGATGACAAATCTCATGGAGCATTCTGATGATAATGGACATGGAACACTGTGATTACAAGGTTCTTGGAGTATTGTGATGACAAGGGCATGGAGCATTGTGATGAGAAGGCCATGGAGCTTTCTGATGACATGCATCATGGACTTTGTGATGACAAGGGCATGGAGCATTGTGATGAAAAAGACATGGAGCCTTGTCATGACAGGCTTCAAGGAGCATACTGATGTCAAGTGTCAGGGAGCATTGTGATGACAAGTGTATTGAGCATTGTGATGACAAAGGTCATGGAGCATTGTGATGAGAAGACCATGGATAATTGTGATGACGATCGTCATTGGGCGTTGTGATGACAAGTGTTATGGAACATTGTGATCACAAGCGTTTGGAGCATTCTGATGAGAGAGGTCATGGAGCATTTTGATTTCATTGTGATGACAATAGCAAGAAGCATTATGATGATGTTCATGGTGCATTTTGATGAAAGGGTCCATGGAGTATTGAGATGAAAAGGGGCATGGAGCATTGTGATTACAGGGGTCTTGGAGCATGGTGATGACATGGGCATGGAGCATTGTAATGAGAAGGCCATGGAGGATTCTGATGACATGCGTCCTGGAGCTTTGTGATGACAAGGGCATGGAGAATTGTGATAACATGGGAATGGGGCATTGTGATAACAAGGGCCATTGAGAATTTTGATGACAAGGTCGTGAAGCACTGTGATGACAAGTGCATGGAGCATGCTATGACAAGGGTCATGGAGCATTGCGATGACAAGTGAATGGAGAATTGTGCTGACATATGCATGTAACATTATGATGTGAAGTGTCCTGGACCATTGTGATGACAAGGACGTTGAGAATTGTTATGACAATGGACATGGAGCATTGGGATGATCAGGGCATGGAGCTTTGTGATGGCAAGACCGTGGAGCATTGTGATGCGAAGACCTTGGATAATTGTGATGACGAGTGTCTTGGATTACTGTAATGACAAGGGGCATGGAGCATTGTGAGGACAGGGGTCATTTAGCATTGTGATGACAAGTGTCATGGAGCATTCTGATGACCATCTTGTGGAGTATTGTGATGACAATGGCATGGAGCATTGTGATGGAAAGGGCATGGAGCATTGTGAAGAGAAGTCCAGAGATAATGTTGAAGAGGAGCGTCATGGGGCGGTGTGATGACAAGTGTCATGGAACATTGTGATCACAAGTGTTTGAAGCATTGTGATGCCAGAGGTCATGGTGCATTTTGATTTCATTGTGATGAAAATAGCATGAAGCATTATGATGATGGGGATGGTGCACTGTGATGCCAGGGGTCATGGAGGATTGTGATGACGGGTGTCTAGGAGCATCGTGATGACAAGAGCATGGAGCATTGTGCTGAGAGGGCCAAGGAGCATTCTGACGACATGTGTCATGGAGCTTTGTGATGACAAGGGCATGGGGCATTGTAATTGCAGGCGTCTTGGAGCATTGAGATGACAAGTGTCACGGAGCCTTGTGATGACAAGGCCTTGGAAGTTTGTGATGACCGAGGTCATGGATCATTGTTATGACAGGGGTAATGGAGCATTGTGATAACAAGGGCATAGAGCATTGGTCTGAGAAGTTTCATGGATTATTGTGATGAGAGTGTGCATGCAGAATTGTGATGACAAGGGCATGGAACATTGTGATACATGGGTCATGGAGGAATGTAATGACAAGGGCATGGAGCATTGTGATGAGAAGGGCATGGAACATTGTGATGACAAGCGTCAAGGAGCTTTGTGATGACAGGGGCATGGAGCAATGTGATGAGAGGGTTCATGGAGCAGTGTGATGACAGTGGCATGGAGCACTGTGGTGCCAAGGATCATGGAGATTTGTGATGACAAAGGTCATGAAGCATATTGAGTTCAAGGGCATGGTACATTGTGATGAGAAGGGCAGGGAGCATTATGATGACAAAGTCATGTAGCATTTTGATGACAAAGGCATGGAGCATCGTGATGACAAGTGTCATGGAGCACTGTGATGACAGGCGTCACGGTTCATTGTGATTACAGGTTTCATGGAGCATTGGGATGACAATGGTCATGGAGAATTTTGATGAGAAGCGTCCCGGATCATTGTTTTGTCAGGGGTCATGGAGGGTTGAGATGACAGTACTCATGCAGCATTGTGAGGACAGGGGTCATGGAGCATTGTGAAGATAAGGGGCATGGAGCTTTGTGATTACAGGGGTCTTGGAGCATTGTGAAGACAAGGGCATGGATCATTGTGATGAGAATGTCATGGAGTATTGTGAAGGCAGGTGTCAAGGAGCATTGTGATGACGTATGTCAGGGTCCATTGTGATGACAATGGCATGGAGCATTGTGATGACAAGAACATGGAGCATTGTGATGCCAAGGGCCATTGAGAATTTTGAAGACAATGTCGTGAAGCACTGTGATGACAAGCGCATGGAGCTTGCTATGAAAAGGGTCATTGAGCATTGCGATGACAAGTGCATGGAGAATTGTGATGACACGATCATGTAACATTATGATGAGAAGTGTCATGGAACATAGTGATGAGAGGGACGAGGAGAATTGTGATGACAATGCACATGGAGCATTGGGATGACCAGGACATGGAGCATTGTGCTGGCAAGACTGTGGAGCATTGCGATGAGAAGACCATGGATAATTGTGATGATGAGTGTCTTGGAGCACTGTAATGACAAGGGGCATGTAGCAATCTGATGACAAGTGTAATGGAGCATTCTGATCACCATCTTGTGGAGTATTGTGATGACAATGGCATGGAGCATTGTGATGAAAAGGGCATGGAGCATTGTGATGAAAACGGCATGGAGCCTTTTCATGACAGGTTTCAATGAGCATTCTGACGACAAGTGTCAGGGAGCATTGTGATGACAAGTTTATTGAACATTGTGATGACAAAGGTCATGAAGCACTGTGGTGACAATGGCATGGAGCATTGTGATGCAAAGTGCTATGGAGCATTGTGATCACAAGTGTTGGTAGCATTGTGATGACAGAGGTCATGGAGCACAGTGATTTCAAGGACCATGGAGCATTGTGATGACAAGTGTATGGGGCAATGTGATCCCAAGTTTCATGGAGGATTGTGATGACAAGCGCATGGAGCATTGTGATGGCAAGTTCATGTAGGATTTTCCTGACAAAGGCATGGAGCATGGTGATTACAGTGGTCATTGAGCATTGGGATAACAAGGGTATGGAGCATTGGGCTTAAAATATTCATGGAGTATTATGATGACAGGTTTCATGGAGCATATTGATGAAAAGGGAAAGGAGCATTGTGATGACAAGATCCTGGAGCATTATGATGAGTAGACCAGGAGCCTGGTGATGACAAGTCTCATGGAGCATTCTGATGAAAAGGGGCATGGAGCATTTTGATTACAGGGCTCTTGGAGCATTGTGATGACAAAGGCATGGAGCATTGTGATGAGAAGTCCATGGAGCATTCTGATGACATGTGTCATGGAGTTTTGTGATGACAGGGGCATGGAGCATTGTGATGACAGGGTTCTTGGAGCCTTGTGATGAAAAGGGCATGGATCATTGTGATGAAAAAGGCATGGAGCCATGTCATGACTGGGTTCAAGGAGCATAGTGATGACAAGGGTTCAGGAGCGTTGTGATGACAACTGTATTGAGCATTGGATGACAAAGGTCAGGAGCATTGTGATGATAAAACCATGGATAATTGTGATGACGAGCGTCATAGGGCATTGTGATGACAAGTGTTATGGAACACTGTGATCACAAGGGTTTGGAGCATTGTGATGACAGAGGTCATGGAGCCTTTTGATTTCAAGAAGCGTGGAGCATTGTGATGACAAGGGCATGAAGCAATGGGATCCCAAGTTTTATGGAGGATTGGGATGACAATGGTAAGGGAAGATTGTGAAGACAAGCGCATGGAGCATTGTGATGACAAAGTCATGTAGCATTTTGCTGACAAAGGCATGGAGCATTGTGGGCAAAATATTCATGGAGTAATGTGATGACAGGTGTCATGGGGCATTGTGGTGATAAGGGAATGGAGCACTGTGATGACAAGGTTCTGGAGCATTGTTAGGAGAAGACCATTGAGCCTTGTGATGACAAATCTCATGGAGCATTCTGATGATAATGGACATGGAACACTGTGATTACAAGGTTCTTGGAGTATTGTGATGACAAGGGCATGGAGCATTGTGATGAGAAGGCCATGGAGCTTTCTGATGACATGCATCATGGACTTTGTGATGACAAGGGCTTGGACCATTGTGATGAAAAAGACATGGAGCCTTGTCATGACAGGCTTCAAGGAGCATACTGATGTCAAGTGTCAGGGAGCATTGTGATGACAAGTGTATTGAGCATTGTGATGACAAAGGTCATGGAGCATTGTGATGAGAAGACCATGGATAATTGTGATGACGAGCGTCATTGGGCGTTGTGATGACAAGTGTTATGGAACATTGTGATCACAAGCGTTTGGAGCATTCTGATGAGAGAGGTCATGGAGCATTTTGATTTCATTGTGATGACAATAGCAAGAAGCATTATGATGATGTTCATGGTGCATTGTGATGAAAGTGTCCATGGAGTATTGAGATGAAAAGGGGCATGGAGCTTTGTGATTACAGGGGTCTTGGAGCATTGTGAAGACAAGGGCATGGATCATTGTGATGAGAATGTCATGGAGTATTGTGAAGGCAGGTGTCAAGGAGCATTGTGATGACGTATGTCAGGGTCCATTGTGATGACAATGGCATGGAGCATTGTGATGACAAGGACATGGAGCATTGTGATGCCAAGGGCCATTGAGAATTTTGAAGACAATGTCGTGAAGCACTGTGATGACAAGCGCATGGAGCTTGCTATGAAAAGGGTCATTGAGCATTGCGATGACAAGTGCATGGAGCATTGTGATGACACGATCATGTAACATTATGATGAGAAGTGTCATGGAACATAGTGATGAGAGGGACGAGGAGAATTGTGATGACAATGCACATGGAGCATTGGGATGACCAAGGCATGGAGCATTGTGATGGCAAGACCGTGGAGCATTGCGATGAGAAGACCATGGATAATTGTGATGACGAATGTCTAGGAGCACTGTAATGACAAGGGGCATGTAGCATTGTGATGACAAGTGTAATGGAGCATTCTGATCACCATCTTGTGGAGTATTGTGATGACAATGGCATGGAGCATTGTGATGAAAAGGGCATGGAGCATTGTGATGAAAACGGCATGGAGCCTTTTCATGACAGGTTTCAATGAGCATTCTGACGACAAGTGTCAGGGAGCATTGTGATGACAAGTTTATTGAGCATTGAGATGACAAAGGTCATGAAGCATTGTGATGACAATGGCATGGAGCATTGTGATGAGAAGTCCATGGAGCATTCTAATGACATGCGTCAATGAGTTTTGTGATGACAGGGGCATGGAGCATTGTGATTACAGGGTTCTTGGAGCCTTGTGATGAAAAGGGCATGGATCATTGTGATGAAAAAGGCATGGAGCCATGTCATGTCTGCGTTCAAGGAGCATAGTGATGACAAGGGTTCGGGAGAGTTGTGATGACAACTGTATTGAGCATTGGATGACCATGTTCAGGAGCATTGTGATGATAAGACCATGGATAATTGTGATGACGAGCGTCATAGGGCATTGTGATGACAAGTGTTATGGAACACTGTGATCACAAGGGTTTGGAGCATTGTGATGACAGAGGTCATGGAGCCTTTTGATTTCAATTAGCGTGGAACATTGTGATGACAAGGGCATGAAGCAATGGGATCCCAAGTTTTATGGAGGATTGGGATGACAATGGTAAGGGAAGATTGTGAAGACAAGCGCATGGAGCATTGTGATGACAAAGTCATGTAGCATTTTGCTGAGAAAGGCATGGAGCATTGTGGGGAAAATATTCATGGAGTAATGTGATGACAGGTGTCATGGGGAATTGTGGTGATAAGGGAATGGAGCACTGTGATGAGAAGGGCATGGAACATTGTGATGACAAGCGTCATGGAGCTTTGTGATGACAGGGGCATGGAGCAATGTGATGAGAGGGTTCATGGAGCAGTGTGATGACAGTGGCATGGAGCACTGTGGTGCCAAGGATCATGGAGATTTGTGATGACAAATGTCATGAAGCATATTGAGGTCAAGGGCATGGTACATTGTGATGAGAAGGGCAGGGAGCATTATGATGACAAAGTCATGTAGCATTTTGATGACAAAGGCATGGAGCATCGTGATGACAAGTGTCATGGAGCACTGTGATGACAGGCGTCACGGTTCATTGTGATTACAGGTTTCATGGAGCATTGGGATGACAATGGTCATGGAGAATTTTGATGAGAAGCGTCCCGGATCATTGTTTTGTCAGGGGTCATGGAGGGTTGAGATGACAGTACTCATGCAGCATTGTGAGGACAGGGGTCATGGAGCATTGTGAAGATAAGGGGCATGGAGCTTTGTGATTACAGGGGTCTTGGAGCATTGTGAAGACAAGGGCATGGATCATTGTGATGAGAATGTCATGGAGTATTGTGAAGGCAGGTGTCAAGGAGCATTGTGATGACGTATGTCAGGGTCCATTGTGATGACAATGGCATGGAGCATTGTGATGACAAGGACATGGAGCATTGTGATGCCAAGGGCCATTGAGAATTTTGAAGACAATGTCGTGAAGCACTGTGATGACAAGCGCATGGAGCTTGCTATGAAAAGGGTCATTGAGCATTGCGATGACAAGTGCATGGAGAATTGTGAAGACACGATCATGTAACATTATGATGAGAAGTGTCATGGAACATAGTGATGACAGGGACGAGGAGAATTGTGATGACAATGCACATGGAGCATTGGGATGACCAGGACATGGAGCATTGTGCTGGCAAGACCGTGGAGCACTGCGATGAGAAGACCATGGATAATTGTGATGACGAGTGTCTTGGAGCACTGTAATGACAAGGGGCATGTAACATTGTGATGACAAGTGTAATGGAGCATTCTGATCACCATCTTGTGGAGTATTGTGATGACAATTGCATGGAGCATTGTGATGAAAAGGGCATGGAGCATTGTGATGAAAACGGCATGGAGCCTTTTCATGACAGGTTTCAATGAGCATTCTGACGACAAGTGTCAGGGAGCATTGTGATGACAAGTTTATTGAGCATTGTGATGACAAAGGTCATGAAGCATTGTGGTGACAATGGCATGGAGCATTGTGATGCAAAGTGCTATGGAGCATTGTGATCACAAGTGTTGGTAGCATTGTGATGACAGAGGTCATGGAGCACAGTGATTTCAAGGACCATGGAGCATTGTGATGACAAGTGTATGGGGCAATGTGATCCCAAGTTTCATGGAGGATTGTGATGACAAGCGCATGGAGCATTGTGATGGCAAGTTCATGTAGGATTTCCTGACAAAGGCATGGAGCATGGTGATTACAGTGGTCATTGAGCATTGGGATAAAAAGGGTATGGAGCATTGGGCTTAAAATATTCATGGAGTATTGTGATGACAGGTTTCATGGAGCATATTGATGAAAAGGGAAAGGAGCATTGTGATGACAAGATCCTGGAGCATTATGATGAGTAGACCAGGAGCCTGGTGATGACAAGTCTCATGGAGCATTCTGATGAAAAGGGGCATGGAGCATTGTGATTACAGGGCTCTTGGAGCATTGTGATGACAAAGGCATGGAGCATTGTGATGAGAAGTCCATGGAGCATTCTGATGACATGTGTCATGGAGTTTTGTGATGACAGGGGCATGGAGCATTGTGATGACAGGGTTCTTGGAGCCTTGTGATGAAAAGGGCATAGATCATTGTGATGAAAAAGGCATGGAGCCATGTCATGACTGGGTTCAAGGAGCATAGTGATGACAAGGGTTCAGGAGCGTTGTGATGACAACTGTATTGAGCATTGGATGACAAAGGTCAGGAGCATTGTGATGATAAAACCATGGATAATTGTGATGACGAGCGTCATAGGGCATTGTGATGACAAGTGTTATGGAACACTGTGATCACAAGGGTTTGGAGCATTGTGATGACAGAGGTCATGGAGCCTTTTGATTTCAAGAAGCGTGGAGCATTGTGATGACAAGGGCATGAAGCAATGGGATCCCAAGTTTTATGGAGGATTGGGATGACAATGGTAAGGGAAGATTGTGAAGACAAGCGTATGGAGCATTGTGATGACAAAGTCATGTAGCATTTTGCTGACAAAGGCATGGAGCATTGTGGGCAAAATATTCATGGAGTAATGTGATGACAGGTGTCATGGGGCATTGTGGTGATAAGGGAATGGAGCACTGTGATGACAAGGTTCTGGAGCATTGTTAGGAGAAGACCATTGAGCCTTGTGATGACAAATCTCATGGAGCATTCTGATGATAATGGACATGGAACACTGTGATTACAAGGTTCTTGGAGTATTGTGATGACAAGGGCATGGAGCATTGTGATGAGAAGGCCATGGAGCTTTCTGATGACATGCATCATGGACTTTGTGATGACAAGGGCATGGAGCATTGTGATGAAAAAGACATGGAGCCTTGTCATGACAGGCTTCAAGGAGCATACTGATGTCAAGTGTCAGGGAGCATTGTGATGACAAGTGTATTGAGCATTGTGATGACAAAGGTCATGGAGCATTGTGATGAGAAGACCATGGATAATTGTGATGACGAGCGTCATTGGGCGTTGTGATGACAAGTGTTATGGAACATTGTGATCACAAGCGTTTGGAGCATTCTGAGGAGAGAGGTCATGGAGCATTTTGATTTCATTGTGATGACAATAGCAAGAAGCATTATGATGATGTTCATGGTGCATTGTGATGAAAGGGTCCATGGAGTATTGAGATGAAAAGGGGCATGGAGCATTGTGATGACAGGGGTCTTGGAGCATGGTGATGACATGGGCATGGAGCATTGTGATGAGAAGGCCATGGAGGATTCTGATGACATGCGTCAGGGAGCTTTGTGATGACAAGGGCATGGAGCATTGTGATGACAAGGGAATGGAGCATTGTGATGACAAGGGCCATTGAGAATTTTGATGACAAGGTCGTGAAGCACTGTGATGACAAGTGCATGGAGCTTGCTATGACAAGGTCATGGAGCATTGTGATAACAAGTGAATGGAGAATTGTGCTGACATGTGCATGTAACATGATGTGAAGTGTCATGGACCATTGTGATGACAAGGACATTGAGAATTGTTATGACAATGGACATGGAGCACTGGGATGATCAGGGCATGGAGCTTTGTGATGGCAAGACCGTGGAGCATTGTGATGCGAAGACCCTGGATAATTGTGATGACGAGTGTCTTGGAGTACTGTAATGACAAGGGGCATGGAGCATTGTGAGGACAGGGGTCATTTAGCATTGTGATGACAAGTGTCATGGAGCATTCTGATCACCATCTTGTGGAGTATTGTGATGACAATGGCATGGAGCATTGTGATGAAAAGGGCATGGAGCATTGTGATGAAAACGGCATGGAGCCTTTTCATGACAGGTTTCAATGAGCATTCTGACGACAAGTGTCAGGGAGCATTG
This sequence comes from Mesoplodon densirostris, assembly GCF_025265405.1. Classification (NCBI taxonomy): domain Eukaryota; kingdom Metazoa; phylum Chordata; class Mammalia; order Artiodactyla; family Ziphiidae; genus Mesoplodon; species Mesoplodon densirostris. The sequence goes on from NC_082682.1 coordinate 9,510,877, forward strand.
TGATGACAAGTTTATTGAGCATTGAGATGACAAAGGTCATGAAGCATTGTGATGACAATGGCATGGAGCATTGTGATGAGAAGTCCATGGAGCATTCTAATGACATGCGTCAATGAGTTTTGTGATGACAGGGGCATGGAGCATTGTGATTACAGGGTTCTTGGAGCCTTGTGATGAAAAGGGCATGGATCATTGTGATGAAAAAGTCATGGAGCCATGTCATGTCTGCGTTCAAGGAGCATAGTGATGACAAGGGTTCGGGAGAGTTGTGATGACAACTGTATTGAGCATTGGATGACCATGTTCAGGAGCATTGTGATGATAAGACCATGGATAATTGTGATGACGAGCGTCATAGGGCATTGTGATGACAAGTGTTATGGAACACTGTGATCACAAGGGTTTGGAGCATTGTGATGACAGAGGTCATGGAGCCTTTTGATTTCAATTAGCGTGGAACATTGTGATGACAAGGGCATGAAGCAATGGGATCCCAAGTTTTATGGAGGATTGGGATGACAATGGTAAGGGAAGATTGTGAAGACAAGCGCATGGAGCATTGTGATGACAAAGTCATGTAGCATTTTGCTGAGAAAGGCATGGAGCATTGTGGGGAAAATATTCATGGAGTAATGTGATGACAGGTGTCATGGGGAATTGTGGTGATAAGGGAATGGAGCACTGTGATGAGAAGGGCATGGAACATTGTGATGACAAGCGTCATGGAGCTTTGTGATGACAGGGGCATGGAGCAATGTGATGAGAGGGTTCATGGAGCAGTGTGATGACAGTGGCATGGAGCACTGTGGTGCCAAGGATCATGGAGATTTGTGATGACAAAGGTCATGAAGCATATTGAGGTCAAGGGCATGGTACATTGTGATGAGAAGGGCAGGGAGCATTATGATGACAAAGTCATGTAGCATTTTGATGACAAAGGCATGGAGCATCGTGATGACAAGTGTCATGGAGCACTGTGATGACAGGCGTCACGGTTCATTGTGATTACAGGTTTCATGGAGCATTGGGATGACAATGGTCATGGAGAATTTTGATGAGAAGCGTCCCGGATCATTGTTTTGTCAGGGGTCATGGAGGGTTGAGATGACAGTACTCATGCAGCATTGTGAGGACAGGGGTCATGGAGCATTGTGAAGATAAGGGGCATGGAGCTTTGTGATTACAGGGGTCTTGGAGCATTGTGAAGACAAGGGCATGGATCATTGTGATGAGAATGTCATGGAGTATTGTGAAGGCAGGTGTCAAGGAGCATTGTGATGACGTATGTCAGGGTCCATTGTGATGACAATGGCATGGAGCATTGTGATGACAAGGACATGGAGCATTGTGATGCCAAGGGCCATTGAGAATTTTGAAGACAATGTCGTGAAGCACTGTGATGACAAGCGCATGGAGCTTGCTATGAAAAGGGTCATTGAGCATTGCGATGACAAGTGCATGGAGAATTGTGATGACACGATCATGTAACATTATGATGAGAAGTGTCATGGAACATAGTGATGACAGGGACGAGGAGAATTGTGATGACAATGCACATGGAGCATTGGGATGACCAGGACATGGAGCATTGTGCTGGCAAGACCGTGGAGCACTGCGATGAGAAGACCATGGATAATTGTGATGACGAGTGTCTTGGAGCACTGTAATGACAAGGGGCATGTAACATTGTGATGACAAGTGTAATGGAGCATTCTGATCACCATCTTGTGGAGTATTGTGATGACAATGGCATGGAGCACTGTGATGAAAAGGGCATGGAGCATTGTGATGAAAACGGCATGGAGCCTTTTCATGACAGGTTTCAATGAGCATTCTGACGACAAGTGTCAGGGAGCATTGTGATGACAAGTTTATTGAGCATTGTGATGCCAAAGGTCATGAAGCATTGTGGTGACAATGGCATGGAGCATTGTGATGAAAAGTGCTATGGAGCATTGTGATCACAAGTGTTGGTAGCATTGTGATGACAGAGGTCATGGAGCACAGTGATTTCAAGGACCATGGAGCATTGTGATGACAAGTGTATGGGGCAATGTGATCCCAAGTTTCATGGAGGATTGTGATGACAAGCGCATGGAGCATTGTGATGGCAAGTTCATGTAGGATTTCCTGACAAAGGCATGGAGCATGGTGATTACAGTGGTCATTGAGCATTGGGATAACAAGGGTATGGAGCATTGGGCTTAAAATATTCATGGAGTATTGTGATGACAGGTTTCATGGAGCATATTGATGAAAAGGGAAAGGAGCATTGTGATGACAAGATCCTGGAGCATTATGATGAGTAGACCAGGAGCCTGGTGATGACAAGTCTCATGGAGCATTCTGATGAAAAGGGGCATGGAGCATTGTGATTACAGGGCTCTTGGAGCATTGTGATGACAAAGGCATGGAGCATTGTGATGAGAAGTCCATGGAGCATTCTGATGACATGTGTCATGGAGTTTTGTGATGACAGGGGCATGGAGCATTGTGATTACAGGGTTCTTGGAGCCTTGTGATGAAAAGGGCATGGATCATTGTGATGAAAAAGGCATGGAGCCATGTCATGACTGGGTTCAAGGAGCATAGTGATGACAAGGGTTCAGGAGCGTTGTGATGACAACTGTATTGAGCATTGGATGACAAAGGTCAGGAGCATTGTGATGATAAAACCATGGATAATTGTGATGACGAGCGTCATAGGGCATTGTGATGACAAGTGTTATGGAACACTGTGATCACAAGGGTTTGGAGCATTGTGATGACAGAGGTCATGGAGCCTTTTGATTTCAAGAAGCGTGGAGCATTGTGATGACAAGGGCATGAAGCAATGGGATCCCAAGTTTTATGGAGGATTGGGATGACAATGGTAAGGGAAGATTGTGAAGACAAGCGCATGGAGCATTGTGATGACAAAGTCATGTAGCATTTTGCTGACAAAGGCATGGAGCATTGTGGGCAAAATATTCATGGAGTAATGTGATGACAGGTGTCATGGGGCATTGTGGTGATAAGGGAATGGAGCACTGTGATGACAAGGTTCTGGAGCATTGTTAGGAGAAGACCATTGAGCCTTGTGATGACAAATCTCATGGAGCATTCTGATGATAATGGACATGGAACACTGTGATTACAAGGTTCTTGGAGTATTGTGATGACAAGGGCATGGAGCATTGTGATGAGAAGGCCATGGAGCTTTCTGATGACATGCATCATGGACTTTGTGATGACAAGGGCATGGAGCATTGTGATGAAAAAGACATGGAGCCTTGTCATGACAGGCTTCAAGGAGCATACTGATGTCAAGTGTCAGGGAGCATTGTGATGACAAGTGTATTGAGCATTGTGATGACAAAGGTCATGGAGCATTGTGATGAGAAGACCATGGATAATTGTGATGACGAGCGTCATTGGGCGTTGTGATGACAAGTGTTATGGAACATTGTGATCACAAGCGTTTGGAGCATTCTGATGAGAGAGGTCATGGAGCATTTTGATTTCATTGTGATGACAATAGCAAGAAGAATTATGATGATGTTCATGGTGCATTGTGATGAAAGGGTCCATGGAGTATTGAGTTGAAAAGGGGCATGGAGCATTGTGATTACAGGGGTCTTGGAGCATGGTGATGACATGGGCATGGAGCATTGTGATGAGAAGGCCATGGAGGATTCTGATGACATGCGTCCTGGAGCTTTGTGATGACAAGGGCATGGAGAATTGTGATGACATGGGAATGGGGCATTGTGATAACAAGGGCCATTGAGAATTTTGATGACAAGGTCGTGAAGCACTGTGATGACAAGTGCATGGAGCATGCTATGACAAGGGTCATGGAGCATTGCGATGACAAGTGAATGGAGAATTGTGCTGACATATGCATGTAACATTATGATGTGAAGTGTCCTGGACCATTGTGATGACAAGGACGTTGAGAATTGTTATGACAATGGACATGGAGCATTGGGATGATCAGGGCATGGAGCTTTGTGATGGCAAGACCGTGGAGCATTGTGATGCGAAGACCTTGGATAATTGTGATGACGAGTGTCTTGGATTACTGTAATGACAAGGGGCATGGAGCATTGTGAGGACAGGGGTCATTTAGCATTGTGATGACAAGTGTCATGGAGCATTCTGATGACCATCTTGTGGAGTATTGTGATGACAATGGCATGGAGCATTGTGATGGAAAGGGCATGGAGCATTGTGAAGAGAAGTCTAGAGATAATGTTGAAGAGGAGCGTCATGGGGCGGTGTGATGACAAGTGTCATGGAACATTGTGATCACAAGTGTTTGAAGCATTGTGATGCCAGAGGTCATGGTGCATTTTGATTTCATTGTGATGAAAATAGCATGAAGCATTATGATGATGGGGATGGTGCACTGTGATGCCAGGGGTCATGGAGGATTGTGATGACGGGGGTCTAGGAGGATCGTGATGACAAGAGCATGGAGCATTGTGCTGAGAGGGCCAAGGAGCATTCTGACGACATGTGTCATGGAGCTTTGTGATGACAAGGGCATGGGGCATTGTAATTGCAGGCGTCTTGGAGCATTGAGATGACAAGTGTCACGGAGCCTTGTGATGACAAGGCCTTGGAAGTTTGTGATGACCGAGGTCATGGATCATTTTTATGACAGGGGTAATGGAGCATTGTGATAACAAGGGCATAGAGCATTGGTCTGAGAAGTTTCATGGATTATTGTGATGAGAGTGTGCATGCAGCATTGTGATGACAAGGGCATGGAACATTGTGATACATGGGTCATGGAGGAATGTAATGACAAGGGCATGGAGCATTGTGATGAGAAGGGAATGGAACATTGTGATGACAAGCGTCAAGGAGCTTTGTGATGACAGGGGCATGGAGCAATGTGATGAGAGGGTTCATGGAGCAGTGTGATGACAGTGGCATGGAGCACTGTGGTGCCAAGGATCATGGAGATTTGTGATGACAAAGGTCATGAAGCATATTGAGGTCAAGGGCATGGTACATTGTGATGAGAAGGGCAGGGAGCATTATGATGACAAAGTCATGTAGCATTTTGATGACAAAGGCATGGAGCATCGTGATGACAAGTGTCATGGAGCACTGTGATGACAGGCGTCACGGTTCATTGTGATTACAGGTTTCATGGAGCATTGGGATGACAATGGTCATGGAGAATTTTGATGAGAAGCGTCCCGGATCATTGTTTTGTCATGGGTCATGGAGGGTTGAGATGACAGTACTCATGCAGCATTGTGAGGACAGGGGTCATGGAGCATTGTGAAGATAAGGGGCATGGAGCTTTGTGATTACAGGGGTCTTGGAGCATTGTGAAGACAAGGGCATGGATCATTGTGATGAGAATGTCATGGAGTATTGTGAAGGCAGGTGTCAAGGAGCATTGTGATGACGTATGTCAGGGTCCATTGTGATGACAATGGCATGGAGCATTGTGATGACAAGAACATGGAGCATTGTGATGCCAAGGGCCATTGAGAATTTTGAAGACAATGTCGTGAAGCACTGTGATGACAAGCGCATGGAGCTTGCTATGAAAAGGGTCATTGAGCATTGCGATGACAAGTGCATGGAGAATTGTGATGACACGATCATGTAACATTATGATGAGAAGTGTCATGGAACATAGTGATGAGAGGGACGAGGAGAATTGTGATGACAATGCACATGGAGCATTGGGATGACCAGGACATGGAGCATTGTGCTGGCAAGACTGTGGAGCATTGCGATGAGAAGACCATGGATAATTGTGATGATGAGTGTCTTGGAGCACTGTAATGACAAGGGGCATGTAGCAATCTGATGACAAGTGTAATGGAGCATTCTGATCACCATCTTGTGGAGTATTGTGATGACAATGGCATGGAGCATTGTGATGAAAAGGGCATGGAGCATTGTGATGAAAACGGCATGGAGCCTTTTCATGACAGGTTTCAATGAGCATTCTGACGACAAGTGTCAGGGAGCATTGTGATGACAAGTTTATTGAACATTGTGATGACAAAGGTCATGAAGCACTGTGGTGACAATGGCATGGAGCATTGTGATGCAAAGTGCTATGGAGCATTGTGATCACAAGTGTTGGTAGCATTGTGATGACAGAGGTCATGGAGCACAGTGATTTCAAGGACCATGGAGCATTGTGATGACAAGTGTATGGGGCAATGTGATCCCAAGTTTCATGGAGGATTGTGATGACAAGCGCATGGAGCATTGTGATGGCAAGTTCATGTAGGATTTTCCTGACAAAGGCATGGAGCATGGTGATTACAGTGGTCATTGAGCATTGGGATAACAAGGGTATGGAGCATTGGGCTTAAAATATTCATGGAGTATTATGATGACAGGTTTCATGGAGCATATTGATGAAAAGGGAAAGGAGCATTGTGATGACAAGATCCTGGAGCATTATGATGAGTAGACCAGGAGCCTGGTGATGACAAGTCTCATGGAGCATTCTGATGAAAAGGGGCATGGAGCATTTTGATTACAGGGCTCTTGGAGCATTGTGATGACAAAGGCATGGAGCATTGTGATGAGAAGTCCATGGAGCATTCTGATGACATGTGTCATGGAGTTTTGTGATGACAGGGGCATGGAGCATTGTGATGACAGGGTTCTTGGAGCCTTGTGATGAAAAGGGCATGGATCATTGTGATGAAAAAGGCATGGAGCCATGTCATGACTGGGTTCAAGGAGCATAGTGATGACAAGGGTTCAGGAGCGTTGTGATGACAACTGTATTGAGCATTGGATGACAAAGGTCAGGAGCATTGTGATGATAAAACCATGGATAATTGTGATGACGAGCGTCATAGGGCATTGTGATGACAAGTGTTATGGAACACTGTGATCACAAGGGTTTGGAGCATTGTGATGACAGAGGTCATGGAGCCTTTTGATTTCAAGAAGCGTGGAGCATTGTGATGACAAGGGCATGAAGCAATGGGATCCCAAGTTTTATGGAGGATTGGGATGACAATGGTAAGGGAAGATTGTGAAGACAAGCGCATGGAGCATTGTGATGACAAAGTCATGTAGCATTTTGCTGACAAAGGCATGGAGCATTGTGGGCAAAATATTCATGGAGTAATGTGATGACAGGTGTCATGGGGCATTGTGGTGATAAGGGAATGGAGCACTGTGATGACAAGGTTCTGGAGCATTGTTATGAGAAGACCATTGAGCCTTGTGATGACAAATCTCATGGAGCATTCTGATGATAATGGACATGGAACACTGTGATTACAAGGTTCTTGGAGTATTGTGATGACAAGGGCATGGAGCATTGTGATGAGAAGGCCATGGAGCTTTCTGATGACATGCATCATGGACTTTGTGATGACAAGGGCTTGGACCATTGTGATGAAAAAGACATGGAGCCTTGTCATGACAGGCTTCAAGGAGCATACTGATGTCAAGTGTCAGGGAGCATTGTGATGACAAGTGTATTGAGCATTGTGATGACAAAGGTCATGGAGCATTGTGATGAGAAGACCATGGATAATTGTGATGACGAGCGTCATTGGGCGTTGTGATGACAAGTGTTATGGAACATTGTGATCACAAGCGTTTGGAGCATTCTGATGAGAGAGGTCATGGAGCATTTTGATTTCATTGTGATGACAATAGCAAGAAGCATTATGATGATGTTCATGGTGCATTGTGATGAAAGTGTCCATGGAGTATTGAGATGAAAAGGGGCATGGAGCTTTGTGATTACAGGGGTCTTGGAGCATTGTGAAGACAAGGGCATGGATCATTGTGATGAGAATGTCATGGAGTATTGTGAAGGCAGGTGTCAAGGAGCATTGTGATGACGTATGTCAGGGTCCATTGTGATGACAATGGCATGGAGCATTGTGATGACAAGGACATGGAGCATTGTGATGCCAAGGGCCATTGAGAATTTTGAAGACAATGTCGTGAAGCACTGTGATGACAAGCGCATGGAGCTTACTATGAAAAGGGTCATTGAGCATTGCGATGACAAGTGCATGGAGCATTGTGATGACACGATCATGTAACATTATGATGAGAAGTGTCATGGAACATAGTGATGAGAGGGACGAGGAGAATTGTGATGACAATGCACATGGAGCATTGGGATGACCAAGGCATGGAGCATTGCGATGGCAAGACCGTGGAGCATTGCGATGAGAAGACCATGGATAATTGTGATGACGAATGTCTAGGAGCACTGTAATGACAAGGGGCATGTAGCATTGTGATGACAAGTGTAATGGAGCATTCTGATCACCATCTTGTGGAGTATTGTGATGACAATGGCATGGAGCATTGTGATGAAAAGGGCATGGAGCATTGTGATGAAAACGGCATGGAGCCTTTTCATGACAGGTTTCAATGAGCATTCTGACGACAAGTGTCAGGGAGCATTGTGATGACAAGTTTATTGAGCATTGAGATGACAAAGGTCATGAAGCATTGTGATGACAATGGCATGGAGCATTGTGATGAGAAGTCCATGGAGCATTCTAATGACATGCGTCAATGAGTTTTGTGATGACAGGGGCATGGAGCATTGTGATTACAGGGTTCTTGGAGCCTTGTGATGAAAAGGGCATGGATCATTGTGATGAAAAAGGCATGGAGCCATGTCATGTCTGCGTTCAAGGAGCATAGTGATGACAAGGGTTCGGGAGAGTTGTGATGACAACTGTATTGAGCATTGGATGACCATGTTCAGGAGCATTGTGATGATAAGACCATGGATAATTGTGATGACGAGCGTCATAGGGCATTGTGATGACAAGTGTTATGGAACACTGTGATCAGAAGGGTTTGGAGCATTGTGATGACAGAGGTCATGGAGCCTTTTGATTTCAATTAGCGTGGAACATTGTGATGACAAGGGCATGAAGCAATGGGATCCCAAGTTTTATGGAGGATTGGGATGACAATGGTAAGGGAAGATTGTGAAGACAAGCGCATGGAGCATTGTGATGACAAAGTCATGTAGCATTTTGCTGACAAAGGCATGGAGCATTGTGGGGAAAATATTCATGGAGTAATGTGATGACAGGTGTCATGGGGAATTGTGGTGATAAGGGAATGGAGCACTGTGATGAGAAGGGCATGGAACATTGTGATGACAAGCGTCATGGAGCTTTGTGATGACAGGGGCATGGAGCAATGTGATGAGAGGGTTCATGGAGCAGTGTGATGACAGTGGCATGGAGCACTGTGGTGCCAAGGATCATGGAGATTTGTGATGACAAATGTCATGAAGCATATTGAGGTCAAGGGCATGGTACATTGTGATGAGAAGGGCAGGGAGCATTATGATGACAAAGTCATGTAGCATTTTGATGACAAAGGCATGGAGCATCGTGATGACAAGTGTCATGGAGCACTGTGATGACAGGCGTCACGGTTCATTGTGATTACAGGTTTCATGGAGCATTGGGATGACAATGGTCATGGAGAATTTTGATGAGAAGCGTCCCGGATCATTGTTTTGTCAGGGGTCATGGAGGGTTGAGATGACAGTACTCATGCAGCATTGTGAGGACAGGGGTCATGGAGCATTGTGAAGATAAGGGGCATGGAGCTTTGTGATTACAGGGGTCTTGGAGCATTGTGAAGACAAGGGCATGGATCATTGTGATGAGAATGTCATGGAGTATTGTGAAGGCAGGTGTCAAGGAGCATTGTGATGACGTATGTCAGGGTCCATTGTGATGACAATGGCATGGAGCATTGTGATGACAAGGACATGGAGCATTGTGATGCCAAGGGCCATTGAGAATTTTGAAGACAATGTCGTGAAGCACTGTGATGACAAGCGCATGGAGCTTGCTATGAAAAGGGTCATTGAGCATTGCGATGACAAGTGCATGGAGAATTGTGATGACACGATCATGTAACATTATGATGAGAAGTGTCATGGAACATAGTGATGACAGGGACGAGGAGAATTGTGATGACAATGCACATGGAGCATTGGGATGACCAGGACATGGAGCATTGTGCTGGCAAGACCGTGGAGCACTGCGATGAGAAGACCATGGATAATTGTGATGACGAGTGTCTTGGAGCACTGTAATGACAAGGGGCATGTAACATTGTGATGACAAGTGTAATGGAGCATTCTGATCACCATCTTGTGGAGTATTGTGATGACAATTGCATGGAGCATTGTGATGAAAAGGGCATGGAGCATTGTGATGAAAACGGCATGGAGCCTTTTCATGACAGGTTTCAATGAGCATTCTGACGACAAGTGTCAGGGAGCATTGTGATGACAAGTTTATTGAGCATTGTGATGACAAAGGTCATGAAGCATTGTGGTGACAATGGCATGGAGCATTGTGATGCAAAGTGCTATGGAGCATTGTGATCACAAGTGTTGGTAGCATTGTGATGACAGAGGTCATGGAGCACAGTGATTTCAAGGACCATGGAGCATTGTGATGACAAGTGTATGGGGCAATGTGATCCCAAGTTTCATGGAGGATTGTGATGACAAGCGCATGGAGCATTGTGATGGCAAGTTCATGTAGGATTTCCTGACAAAGGCATGGAGCATGGTGATTACAGTGGTCATTGAGCATTGGGATAACAAGGGTATGGAGCATTGGGCTTAAAATATTCATGGAGTATTGTGATGACAGGTTTCATGGAGCATATTGATGAAAAGGGAAAGGAGCATTGTGATGACAAGATCCTGGAGCATTATGATGAGTAGACCAGGAGCCTGGTGATGACAAGTCTCATGGAGCATTCTGATGAAAAGGGGCATGGAGCATTGTGATTACAGGGCTCTTGGAGCATTGTGATGACAAAGGCATGGAGCATTGTGATGAGAAGTCCATGGAGCATTCTGATGACATGTGTCATGGAGTTTTGTGATGACAGGGGCATGGAGCATTGTGATGACAGGGTTCTTGGAGCCTTGTGATGAAAAGGGCATGGATCATTGTGATGAAAAAGGCATGGAGCCATGTCATGACTGGGTTCAAGGAGCATAGTGATGACAAGGGTTCAGGAGCGTTGTGATGACAACTGTATTGAGCATTGGATGACAAAGGTCAGGAGCATTGTGATGATAAAACCATGGATAATTGTGATGACGAGCGTCATAGGGCATTGTGATGACAAGTGTTATGGAACACTGTGATCACAAGGGTTTGGAGCATTGTGATGACAGAGGTCATGGAGCCTTTTGATTTCAAGAAGCGTGGAGCATTGTGATGACAAGGGCATGAAGCAATGGGATCCCAAGTTTTATGGAGGATTGGGATGACAATGGTAAGGGAAGATTGTGAAGACAAGCGCATGGAGCATTGTGATGACAAAGTCATGTAGCATTTTGCTGACAAAGGCATGGAGCATTGTGGGCAAAATATTCATGGAGTAATGTGATGACAGGTGTCATGGGGCATTGTGGTGATAAGGGAATGGAGCACTGTGATGACAAGGTTCTGGAGCATTGTTAGGAGAAGACCATTGAGCCTTGTGATGACAAATCTCATGGAGCATTCTGATGATAATGGACATGGAACACTGTGATTACAAGGTTCTTGGAGTATTGTGATGACAAGGGCATGGAGCATTGTGATGAGAAGGCCATGGAGCTTTCTGATGACATGCATCATGGACTTTGTGATGACAAGGGCATGGAGCATTGTGATGAAAAAGACATGGAGCCTTGTCATGACAGGCTTCAAGGAGCATACTGATGTCAAGTGTCAGGGAGCATTGTGATGACAAGTGTATTGAGCATTGTGATGACAAAGGTCATGGAGCATTGTGATGAGAAGACCATGGATAATTGTGATGACGAGCGTCATTGGGCGTTGTGATGACAAGTGTTATGGAACATTGTGATCACAAGCGTTTGGAGCATTCTGATGAGAGAGGTCATGGAGCATTTTGATTTCATTGTGATGACAATAGCAAGAAGCATTATGATGATGTTCATGGTGCATTGTGATGAAAGGGTCCATGGAGTATTGAGTTGAAAAGGGGCATGGAGCATTGTGATTACAGGGGTCTTGGAGCATGGTGATGACATGGGCATGGAGCATTGTGATGAGAAGGCCATGGAGGATTCTGATGACATGCGTCCTGGAGCTTTGTGATGACAAGGGCATGGAGAATTGTGATGACATGGGAATGGGGCATTGTGATAACAAGGGCCATTGAGAATTTTGATGACAAGGTCGTGAAGCACTGTGATGACAAGTGCATGGAGCATGCTATGACAAGGGTCATGGAGCATTGCGATGACAAGTGAATGGAGAATTGTGCTGACATATGCATGTAACATTATGATGTGAAGTGTCCTGGACCATTGTGATGACAAGGACGTTGAGAATTGTTATGACAATGGACATGGAGCATTGGGATGATCAGGGCATGGAGCTTTGTGATGGCAAGACCGTGGAGCATTGTGATGCGAAGACCTTGGATAATTGTGATGACGAGTGTCTTGGATTACTGTAATGACAAGGGGCATGGAGCATTGTGAGGACAGGGGTCATTTAGCATTGTGATGACAAGTGTCATGGAGCATTCTGATGACCATCTTGTGGAGTATTGTGATGACAATGGCATGGAGCATTGTGATGGAAAGGGCATGGAGCATTGTGAAGAGAAGTCCAGAGATAATGTTGAAGAGGAGCGTCATGGGGCGGTGTGATGACAAGTGTCATGGAACATTGTGATCACAAGTGTTTGAAGCATTGTGATGCCAGAGGTCATGGTGCATTTTGATTTCATTGTGATGAAAATAGCATGAAGCATTATGATGATGGGGATGGTGCACTGTGATGCCAGGGGTCATGGAGGATTGTGATGACGGGTGTCTAGGAGCATCGTGATGACAAGAGCATGGAGCATTGTGCTGAGAGGGCCAAGGAGCATTCTGACGACATGTGTCATGGAGCTTTGTGATGACAAGGGCATGGGGCATTGTAATTGCAGGCGTCTTGGAGCATTGAGATGACAAGTGTCACGGAGCCTTGTGATGACAAGGCCTTGGAAGTTTGTGATGACCGAGGTCATGGATCATTGTTATGACAGGGGTAATGGAGCATTGTGATAACAAGGGCATAGAGCATTGGTCTGAGAAGTTTCATGGATTATTGTGATGAGAGTGTGCATGCAGCATTGTGATGACAAGGGCATGGAACATTGTGATACATGGGTCATGGAGGAATGTAATGACAAGGGCATGGAGCATTGTGATGAGAAGGGCATGGAACATTGTGATGACAAGCGTCATGGAGCTTTGTGATGACAGGGGCATGGAGCAATGTGATGAGAGGGTTCATGGAGCAGTGTGATGACAGTGGCATGGAGCACTGTGGTGCCAAGGATCATGGAGATTTGTGATGACAAAGGTCATGAAGCATATTGAGGTCAAGGGCATGGTACATTGTGATGAGAAGGGCAGGGAGCATTATGATGACAAAGTCATGTAGCATTTTGATGACAAAGGCATGGAGCATCGTGATGACAAGTGTCATGGAGCACTGTGATGACAGGCGTCACGGTTCATTGTGATTACAGGTTTCATGGAGCATTGGGATGACAATGGTCATGGAGAATTTTGATGAGAAGCGTCCCGGATCATTGTTTTGTCAGGGGTCATGGAGGGTTGAGATGACAGTACTCATGCAGCATTGTGAGGACAGGGGTCATGGAGCATTGTGAAGATAAGGGGCATGGAGCTTTGTGATTACAGGGGTCTTGGAGCATTGTGAAGACAAGGGCATGGATCATTGTGATGAGAATGTCATGGAGTATTGTGAAGGCAGGTGTCAAGGAGCATTGTGATGACGTATGTCAGGGTCCATTGTGATGACAATGGCATGGAGCATTGTGATGACAAGAACATGGAGCATTGTGATGCCAAGGGCCATTGAGAATTTTGAAGACAATGTCGTGAAGCACTGTGATGACAAGCGCATGGAGCTTGCTATGAAAAGGGTCATTGAGCATTGCGATGACAAGTGCATGGAGAATTGTGATGACACGATCATGTAACATTATGATGAGAAGTGTCATGGAACATAGTGATGACAGGGACGAGGAGAATTGTGATGACAATGGCATGGAACATTGTGATGAAAAGGGCATGGAGCATTGTGATGAAAACGGCATGGAGCCTTTTCATGACAGGTTTCAATGAGCATTCTGACGACAAGTGTCAGGGAGCATTGTGATGACAAGTTTATTGAACATTGTGATGACAAAGGTCATGAAGCACTGTGGTGACAATGGCATGGAGCATTGTGATGCAAAGTGCTATGGAGCATTGTGATCACAAGTGTTGGTAGCATTGTGATGACAGAGGTCATGGAGCACAGTGATTTCAAGGACCATGGAGCATTGTGATGACAAGTGTATGGGGCAATGTGATCCCAAGTTTCATGGAGGATTGTGATGACAAGCGCATGGAGCATTGTGATGGCAAGTTCATGTAGGATTTTCCTGACAAAGGCATGGAGCATGGTGATTACAGTGGTCATTGAGCATTGGGATAACAAGGGTATGGAGCATTGGGCTTAAAATATTCATGGAGTATTATGATGACAGGTTTCATGGAGCATATTGATGAAAAGGGAAAGGAGCATTGTGATGACAAGATCCTGGAGCATTATGATGAGTAGACCAGGAGCCTGGTGATGACAAGTCTCATGGAGCATTCTGATGAAAAGGGGCATGGAGCATTTTGATTACAGGGCTCTTGGAGCATTGTGATGACAAAGGCATGGAGCATTGTGATGAGAAGTCCATGGAGCATTCTGATGACATGTGTCATGGAGTTTTGTGATGACAGGGGCATGGAGCATTGTGATGACAGGGTTCTTGGAGCCTTGTGATGAAAAGGGCATGGATCATTGTGATGAAAAAGGCATGGAGCCATGTCATGACTGGGTTCAAGGAGCATAGTGATGACAAGGGTTCAGGAGCGTTGTGATGACAACTGTATTGAGCATTGGATGACAAAGGTCAGGAGCATTGTGATGATAAAACCATGGATAATTGTGATGACGAGCGTCATAGGGCATTGTGATGACAAGTGTTATGGAACACTGTGATCACAAGGGTTTGGAGCATTGTGATGACAGAGGTCATGGAGCCTTTTGATTTCAAGAAGCGTGGAGCATTGTGATGACAAGGGCATGAAGCAATGGGATCCCAAGTTTTATGGAGGATTGGGATGACAATGGTAAGGGAAGATTGTGAAGACAAGCGCATGGAGCATTGTGATGACAAAGTCATGTAGCATTTTGCTGACAAAGGCATGGAGCATTGTGGGCAAAATATTCATGGAGTAATGTGATGACAGGTGTCATGGGGCATTGTGGTGATAAGGGAATGGAGCACTGTGATGACAAGGTTCTGGAGCATTGTTATGAGAAGACCATTGAGCCTTGTGATGACAAATCTCATGGAGCATTCTGATGATAATGGACATGGAACACTGTGATTACAAGGTTCTTGGAGTATTGTGATGACAAGGGCATGGAGCATTGTGATGAGAAGGCCATGGAGCTTTCTGATGACATGCATCATGGACTTTGTGATGACAAGGGCTTGGACCATTGTGATGAAAAAGACATGGAGCCTTGTCATGACAGGCTTCAAGGAGCATACTGATGTCAAGTGTCAGGGAGCATTGTGATGACAAGTGTATTGAGCATTGTGATGACAAAAGTCATGGAGCATTGTGATGAGAAGACCATGGATAATTGTGATGACGAGCGTCATTGGGCGTTGTGATGACAAGTGTTATGGAACATTGTGATCACAAGCGTTTGGAGCATTCTGATGAGAGAGGTCATGGAGCATTTTGATTTCATTGTGATGACAATAGCAAGAAGCATTATGATGATGTTCATGGTGCATTGTGATGAAAGTGTCCATGGAGTATTGAGATGAAAAGGGGCATGGAGCTTTGTGATTACAGGGGTCTTGGAGCATTGTGAAGACAAGGGCATGGATCATTGTGATGAGAATGTCATGGAGTATTGTGAAGGCAGGTGTCAAGGAGCATTGTGATGACGTATGTCAGGGTCCATTGTGATGACAATGGCATGGAGCATTGTGATGACAAGGACATGGAGCATTGTGATGCCAAGGGCCATTGAGAATTTTGAAGACAATGTCGTGAAACACTGTGATGACAAGCGCATGGAGCTTGCTATGAAAAGGGTCATTGAGCATTGCGATGACAAGTGCATGGAGCATTGTGATGACACGATCATGTAACATTATGATGAGAAGTGTCATGGAACATAGTGATGAGAGGGACGAGGAGAATTGTGATGACAATGCACATGGAGCATTGGGATGACCAAGGCATGGAGCATTGTGATGGCAAGACCGTGGAGCATTGCGATGAGAAGACCATGGATAATTGTGATGACGAATGTCTAGGAGCACTGTAATGACAAGGGGCATGTAGCATTGTGATGACAAGTGTAATGGAGCATTCTGATCACCATCTTGTGGAGTATTGTGATGACAATGGCATGGAGCATTGTGATGAAAAGGGCATGGAGCATTGTGATGAAAACGGCATGGAGCCTTTTCATGACAGGTTTCAATGAGCATTCTGACGACAAGTGTCAGGGAGCATTGTGATGACAAGTTTATTGAGCATTGAGATGACAAAGGTCATGAAGCATTGTGATGACAATGGCATGGAGCATTGTGATGAGAAGTCCATGGAGCATTCTAATGACATGCGTCAATGAGTTTTGTGATGACAGGGGCATGGAGCATTGTGATTACAGGGTTCTTGGAGCCTTGTGATGAAAAGGGCATGGATCATTGTGATGAAAAAGGCATGGAGCCATGTCATGTCTGCGTTCAAGGAGCATAGTGATGACAAGGGTTCGGGAGAGTTGTGATGACAACTGTATTGAGCATTGGATGACCATGTTCAGGAGCATTGTGATGATAAGACCATGGATAATTGTGATGACGAGCGTCATAGGGCATTGTGATGACAAGTGTTATGGAACACTGTGATCACAAGGGTTTGGAGCATTGTGATGACAGAGGTCATGGAGCCTTTTGATTTCAATTAGCGTGGAACATTGTGATGACAAGGGCATGAAGCAATGGGATCCCAAGTTTTATGGAGGATTGGGATGACAATGGTAAGGGAAGATTGTGAAGACAAGCGCATGGAGCATTGTGATGACAAAGTCATGTAGCATTTTGCTGAGAAAGGCATGGAGCATTGTGGGGAAAATATTCATGGAGTAATGTGATGACAGGTGTCATGGGGAATTGTGGTGATAAGGGAATGGAGCACTGTGATGAGAAGGGCATGGAACATTGTGATGACAAGCGTCATGGAGCTTTGTGATGACAGGGGCATGGAGCAATGTGATGAGAGGGTTCATGGAGCAGTGTGATGACAGTGGCATGGAGCACTGTGGTGCCAAGGATCATGGAGATTTGTGATGACAAATGTCATGAAGCATATTGAGGTCAAGGGCATGGTACATTGTGATGAGAAGGGCAGGGAGCATTATGATGACAAAGTCATGTAGCATTTTGATGACAAAGGCATGGAGCATCGTGATGACAAGTGTCATGGAGCACTGTGATGACAGGCGTCACGGTTCATTGTGATTACAGGTTTCATGGAGCATTGGGATGACAATGGTCATGGAGAATTTTGATGAGAAGCGTCCCGGATCATTGTTTTGTCAGGGGTCATGGAGGGTTGAGATGACAGTACTCATGCAGCATTGTGAGGACAGGGGTCATGGAGCATTGTGAAGATAAGGGGCATGGAGCTTTGTGATTACAGGGGTCTTGGAGCATTGTGAAGACAAGGGCATGGATCATTGTGATGAGAATGTCATGGAGTATTGTGAAGGCAGGTGTCAAGGAGCATTGTGATGACGTATGTCAGGGTCCATTGTGATGACAATGGCATGGAGCATTGTGATGACAAGGACATGGAGCATTGTGATGCCAAGGGCCATTGAGAATTTTGAAGACAATGTCGTGAAGCACTGTGATGACAAGCGCATGGAGCTTGCTATGAAAAGGGTCATTGAGCATTGCGATGACAAGTGCATGGAGAATTGTGATGACACGATCATGTAACATTATGATGAGAAGTGTCATGGAACATAGTGATGACAGGGACGAGGAGAATTGTGATGACAATGCACATGGAGCATTGGGATGACCAGGACATGGAGCATTGTGCTGGCAAGACCGTGGAGCACTGCGATGAGAAGACCATGGATAATTGTGATGACGAGTGTCTTGGAGCACTGTAATGACAAGGGGCATGTAACATTGTGATGACAAGTGTAATGGAGCATTCTGATCACCATCTTGTGGAGTATTGTGATGACAATTGCATGGAGCATTGTGATGAAAAGGGCATGGAGCATTGTGATGAAAACAGCATGGAGCCTTTTCATGACAGGTTTCAATGAGCATTCTGACGACAAGTGTCAGGGAGCATTGTGATGACAAGTTTATTGAGCATTGTGATGACAAAGGTCATGAAGCATTGTGGTGACAATGGCATGGAGCATTGTGATGAAAAGTGCTATGGAGCATTGTGATCACAAGTGTTGGTAGCATTGTGATGACAGAGGTCATGGAGCACAGTGATTTCAAGGACCATGGAGCATTGTGATGACAAGTGTATGGGGCAATGTGATCCCAAGTTTCATGGAGGATTGTGATGACAAGCGCATGGAGCATTGTGATGGCAAGTTCATGTAGGATTTCCTGACAAAGGCATGGAGCATGGTGATTACAGTGGTCATTGAGCATTGGGATAAAAAGGGTATGGAGCATTGGGCTTAAAATATTCATGGAGTATTGTGATGACAGGTTTCATGGAGCATATTGATGAAAAGGGAAAGGAGCATTGTGATGACAAGATCCTGGAGCATTATGATGAGTAGACCAGGAGCCTGGTGATGACAAGTCTCATGGAGCATTCTGATGAAAAGGGGCATGGAGCATTGTGATTACAGGGCTCTTGGAGCATTGTGATGACAAAGGCATGGAGCATTGTGATGAGAAGTCCATGGAGCATTCTGATGACATGTGTCATGGAGTTTTGTGATGACAGGGGCATGGAGCATTGTGATGACAGGGTTCTTGGAGCCTTGTGATGAAAAGGGCATGGATCATTGTGATGAAAAAGGCATGGAGCCATGTCATGACTGGGTTCAAGGAGCATAGTGATGACAAGGGTTCAGGAGCGTTGTGATGACAACTGTATTGAGCATTGGATGACAAAGGTCAGGAGCATTGTGATGATAAAACCATGGATAATTGTGATGACGAGCGTCATAGGGCATTGTGATGACAAGTGTTATGGAACACTGTGATCACAAGGGTTTGGAGCATTGTGATGACAGAGGTCATGGAGCCTTTTGATTTCAAGAAGCGTGGAGCATTGTGATGACAAGGGCATGAAGCAATGGGATCCCAAGTTTTATGGAGGATTGGGATGACAATGGTAAGGGAAGATTGTGAAGACAAGCGTATGGAGCATTGTGATGACAAAGTCATGTAGCATTTTGCTGACAAAGGCATGGAGCATTGTGGGCAAAATATTCATGGAGTAATGTGATGACAGGTGTCATGGGGCATTGTGGTGATAAGGGAATGGAGCACTGTGATGACAAGGTTCTGGAGCATTGTTAGGAGAAGACCATTGAGCCTTGTGATGACAAATCTCATGGAGCATTCTGATGATAATGGACATGGAACACTGTGATTACAAGGTTCTTGGAGTATTGTGATGACAAGGGCATGGAGCATTGTGATGAGAAGGCCATGGAGCTTTCTGATGACATGCATCATGGACTTTGTGATGACAAGGGCATGGAGCATTGTGATGAAAAAGACATGGAGCCTTGTCATGACAGGCTTCAAGGAGCATACTGATGTCAAGTGTCAGGGAGCATTGTGATGACAAGTGTATTGAGCATTGTGATGACAAAGGTCATGGAGCATTGTGATGAGAAGACCATGGATAATTGTGATGACGAGCGTCATTGGGCATTGTGATGACAAGTGTTATGGAACATTGTGATCACAAGCGTTTGGAGCATTCTGATGAGAGAGGTCATGGAGCATTTTGATTTCATTGTGATGACAATAGCAAGAAGCATTATGATGATGTTCATGGTGCATTGTGATGAAAGGGTCCATGGAGTATTGAGATGAAAAGGGGCATGGAGCATTGTGATGACAGGGGTCTTGGAGCATGGTGATGACATGGGCATGGAGCATTGTGATGAGAAGGCCATGGAGGATTCTGATGACATGCGTCAGGGAGCTTTGTGATGACAAGGGCATGGAGCATTGTGATGACAAGGGAATGGAGCATTGTGATGACAAGGGCCATTGAGAATTTTGATGACAAGGTCGTGAAGCACTGTGATGACAAGTGCATGGAGCTTGCTATGACAAGGTCATGGAGCATTGTGATAACAAGTGAATGGAGAATTGTGCTGACATGTGCATGTAACATGATGTGAAGTGTCATGGACCATTGTGATGACAAGGACGTTGAGAATTGTTATGACAATGGACATGGAGCATTGGGATGATCAGGGCATGGAGCTTTGTGATGGCAAGACCGTGGAGCATTGTGATGCGAAGACCCTGGATAATTGTGATGACGAGTGTCTTGGAGTACTGTAATGACAAGGGGCATGGAGCATTGTGAGGACAGGGGTCATTTAGCATTGTGATGACAAGTGTCATGGAGCATTCTGATGACCATCTTGTGGAGTATTGTGATGACAATGGCATGGAGCATTGTGATGAAAAGGGCATGGAGCATTGTGATGAAAACGGCATGGAGCCTTTTCATGACAGGTTTCAATGAGCATTCTGACGACAAGTGTCAGGGAGCATTGTGATGACAAGTTTATTGAGCATTGAGATGACAAAGGTCATGAAGCATTGTGATGACAATGGCATGGAGCATTGTGATGAGAAGTCCATGGAGCATTCTAATGACATGCGTCAATGAGTTTTGTGATGACAGGGGCATGGAGCATTGTGATTACAGGGTTCTTGGAGCCTTGTGATGAAAAGGGCATGGATCATTGTGATGAAAAAGGCATGGAGCCATGTCATGTCTGCGTTCAAGGAGCATAGTGATGACAAGGGTTCGGGAGAGTTGTGATGACAACTGTATTGAGCATTGGATGACCATGTTCAGGAGCATTGTGATGATAAGACCATGGATAATTGTGATGACGAGCGTCATAGGGCATTGTGATGACAAGTGTTATGGAACACTGTGATCACAAGGGTTTGGAGCATTGTGATGACAGAGGTCATGGAGCCTTTTGATTTCAATTAGCGTGGAACATTGTGATGACAAGGGCATGAAGCAATGGGATCCCAAGTTTTATGGAGGATTAGGATGACAATGGTAAGGGAAGATTGTGAAGACAAGCGCATGGAGCATTGTGATGACAAAGTCATGTAGCATTTTGCTGACAAAGGCATGGAGCATTGTGGGGAAAATATTCATGGAGTAATGTGATGACAGGTGTCATGGGGAATTGTGGTGATAAGGGAATGGAGCACTGTGATGAGAAGGGCATGGAACATTGTGATGACAAGCGTCATGGAGCTTTGTGATGACAGGGGCATGGAGCAATGTGATGAGAGGGTTCATGGAGCAGTGTGATGACAGTGGCATGGAGCACTGTGGTGCCAAGGATCATGGAGATTTGTGATGACAAAGGTCATGAAGCATATTGAGGTCAAGGGCATGGTACATTGTGATGAGAAGGGCAGGGAGCATTATGATGACAAAGTCATGTAGCATTTTGATGACAAAGGCATGGAGCATCGTGATGACAAGTGTCATGGAGCACTGTGATGACAGGCGTCACGGTTCATTGTGATTACAGGTTTCATGGAGCATTGGGATGACAATGGTCATGGAGAATTTTGATGAGAAGCGTCCCGGATCATTGTTTTGTCAGGGGTCATGGAGGGTTGAGATGACAGTACTCATGCAGCATTGTGAGGACAGGGGTCATGGAGCATTGTGAAGATAAGGGGCATGGAGCTTTGTGATTACAGGGGTCTTGGAGCATTGTGAAGACAAGGGCATGGATCATTGTGATGAGAATGTCATGGAGTATTGTGAAGGCAGGTGTCAAGGAGCATTGTGATGACGTATGTCAGGGTCCATTGTGATGACAATGGCATGGAGCATTGTGATGACAAGGACATGGAGCATTGTGATGCCAAGGGCCATTGAGAATTTTGAAGACAATGTCGTGAAGCACTGTGATGACAAGCGCATGGAGCTTGCTATGAAAAGGGTCATTGAGCATTGCGATGACAAGTGCATGGAGAATTGTGATGACACGATCATGTAACATTATGATGAGAAGTGTCATGGAACATAGTGATGACAGGGACGAGGAGAATTGTGATGACAATGCACATGGAGCATTGGGATGACCAGGACATGGAGCATTGTGCTGGCAAGACCGTGGAGCACTGCGATGAGAAGACCATGGATAATTGTGATGACGAGTGTCTTGGAGCACTGTAATGACAAGGGGCATGTAACATTGTGATGACAAGTGTAATGGAGCATTCTGATCACCATCTTGTGGAGTATTGTGATGACAATGGCATGGAGCACTGTGATGAAAAGGGCATGGAGCATTGTGATGAAAACGGCATGGAGCCTTTTCATGACAGGTTTCAATGAGCATTCTGACGACAAGTGTCAGGGAGCATTGTGATGACAAGTTTATTGAGCATTGTGATGCCAAAGGTCATGAAGCATTGTGGTGACAATGGCATGGAGCATTGTGATGAAAAGTGCTATGGAGCATTGTGATCACAAGTGTTGGTAGCATTGTGATGACAGAGGTCATGGAGCACAGTGATTTCAAGGACCATGGAGCATTGTGATGACAAGTGTATGGGGCAATGTGATCCCAAGTTTCATGGAGGATTGTGATGACAAGCGCATGGAGCATTGTGATGGCAAGTTCATGTAGGATTTCCTGACAAAGGCATGGAGCATGGTGATTACAGTGGTCATTGAGCATTGGGATAACAAGGGTATGGAGCATTGGGCTTAAAATATTCATGGAGTATTGTGATGACAGGTTTCATGGAGCATATTGATGAAAAGGGAAAGGAGCATTGTGATGACAAGATCCTGGAGCATTATGATGAGTAGACCAGGAGCCTGGTGATGACAAGTCTCATGGAGCATTCTGATGAAAAGGGGCATGGAGCATTGTGATTACAGGGCTCTTGGAGCATTGTGATGACAAAGGCATGGAGCATTGTGATGAGAAGTCCATGGAGCATTCTGATGACATGTGTCATGGAGTTTTGTGATGACAGGGGCATGGAGCATTGTGATTACAGGGTTCTTGGAGCCTTGTGATGAAAAGGGCATGGATCATTGTGATGAAAAAGGCATGGAGCCATGTCATGACTGGGTTCAAGGAGCATAGTGATGACAAGGGTTCAGGAGCGTTGTGATGACAACTGTATTGAGCATTGGATGACAAAGGTCAGGAGCATTGTGATGATAAAACCATGGATAATTGTGATGACGAGCGTCATAGGGCATTGTGATGACAAGTGTTATGGAACACTGTGATCACAAGGGTTTGGAGCATTGTGATGACAGAGGTCATGGAGCCTTTTGATTTCAAGAAGCGTGGAGCATTGTGATGACAAGGGCATGAAGCAATGGGATCCCAAGTTTTATGGAGGATTGGGATGACAATGGTAAGGGAAGATTGTGAAGACAAGCGTATGGAGCATTGTGATGACAAAGTCATGTAGCATTTTGCTGACAAAGGCATGGAGCATTGTGGGCAAAATATTCATGGAGTAATGTGATGACAGGTGTCATGGGGCATTGTGGTGATAAGGGAATGGAGCACTGTGATGACAAGGTTCTGGAGCATTGTTATGAGAAGACCATTGAGCCTTGTGATGACAAATCTCATGGAGCATTCTGATGATAATGGACATGGAACACTGTGATTACAAGGTTCTTGGAGTATTGTGATGACAAGGGCATGGAGCATTGTGATGAGAAGGCCATGGAGCTTTCTGATGACATGCATCATGGACTTTGTGATGACAAGGGCATGGAGCATTGTGATGAAAAAGACATGGAGCCTTGTCATGACAGGCTTCAAGGAGCATACTGATGTCAAGTGTCAGGGAGCATTGTGATGACAAGTGTATTGAGCATTGTGATGACAAAGGTCATGGAGCATTGTGATGAGAAGACCATGGATAATTGTGATGACGAGCGTCATTGGGCGTTGTGATGACAAGTGTTATGGAACATTGTGATCACAAGCGTTTGGAGCATTCTGATGAGAGAGGTCATGGAGCATTTTTATTTCATTGTGATGACAATAGCATGAAGCATTATGATGATGAGGATGGTGCACTGTGATGCCAGGGGTCATGGAGGATTGTGATGACGGGGGTCTAGGAGCATCGTGATGACAAGAGCATGGAGCATTGTGCTGAGAGGGCCAAGGAGCATTCTGACGACATGTGTCATGGAGCTTTGTGATGACAAGGGCATGGGGCATTGTAATTGCAGGCGTCTTGGAGCATTGAGATGACAAGTGTCACGGAGCCTTGTGATGACAAGGCCTTGGAAGTTTGTGATGACCGAGGTCATGGAGCATTGTTATGACAGGAGTAATGGAGCATTGTGATAACAAGGGCATAGAGCATTGGTCTGAGAAGTTTCATGGATTATTGTGATGAGAGTGTGCTTGCAGCATTGTGATGACAAGGGCATGGAACATTGTGATACATGGGTCATGGAGGAATGTAATGACAAGGGCATGGACCATTGTGATGAGAAGGGCATGGAACATTGTGATGACAAGCGTCATGGAGCTTTGCGATGACAGGGGCATGGAGCAATGTGATGAGAGGGTTCATGGAGCAGTGTGATGACAGTGGCATGGAGCACTGTGGTGCCAAGGATCATGGAGATTTGTGATGACAAAGGTCATGAAGCATATTGAGGTCAAGGGCATGGTACATTGTGATGAGAAGGGCAGGGAGCATTATGATGACAAAGTCATGTAGCATTTTGATGACAAAGGCATGGAGCATCGTGATGACAAGTGTCATGGAGCACTGTGATGACAGGCGTCACGGTTCATTGTGATTACAGGTTTCATGGAGCATTGGGATGACAATGGTCATGGAGAATTTTGATGAGAAGCGTCCCAGATCATTGTTTTGTCAGGGGTCATGGAGGGTTGAGATGACAGTACTCATGCAGCATTGTGAGGACAGGGGACATGGAGCATGGTGAAGACAAGGGCATGGATCATTGTGATGAGAATGTCATGGAGTATTGTGAAGGCAGGTGTCAAGGAGCATTGTGATGACGTATGTCAGGGTCCATTGTGATGACAATGGCATGGAGCATTGTGATGACAAGGACATGGAGCATTGTGATGCCAAGGGCCATTGAGAATTTTGAAGACAATGTCGTGAAGCACTGTGATGACAAGCGCATGGAGATTGCTATGAAAAGGGTCATTGAGCATTGCGATGACAAGTGCATGGAGAATTGTGATGACACGATCATGTAACATTATGATGAGAAGTGTCATGGAACATAGTGATGACAGGGACGAGGAGAATTGTGATGACAATGCACATGGAGCATTGGGATGACCAGGACATGGATCATTGTGCTGGCAAGACTGTGGAGCATTGTGATGAGAAGACCATGGATATTTGTGATGACGAATGTCTTGGAGCACTGTAATGACAAGGGGCATGTAGCATTGTGATGACAAGTGTAATGGAGCATTCTGATCACCATCTTGTGGAGTATTGTGATGACAATGGCATGGAGCATTGTGATGAAAAGGGCATGGAGCATTGTGATGAAAACGGCATGGAGCCTTTTCATGACAGGTTTCAATGAGCATTCTGACGACAAGTGTCAGGGACCATTGTGATGACAAGTTTATTGAGCATTGTGATGCCAAAGGTCATGAAGCATTGTGGTGACAATGGCATGGAGCATTGTGATGAAAAGTGCTATGGAGCATTGTGATCACAAGTGTTGGTAGCATTGTGATGACAGAGGTCATGGAGCACAGTGATTTCAAGGACCATGGAGCATTGTGATGACAAGTGTATGGGGCAATGTGATCCCAAGTTTCATGGAGGATTGTGATGACAAGCGCATGGAGCATTGTGATGGCAAGTTCATGTAGGATTTTCCTGACAAAGGCATGGAGCATGGTGATTACAGTGGTCATTGAGCATTGGGATAACAAGGGTATGGAGCATTGGGCTTAAAATATTCATGGAGTATTATGATGACAGGTTTCATGGAGCATATTGATGAAAAGGGAAAGGAGCATTGTGATGACAAGATCCTGGAGCATTATGATGAGTAGACCAGGAGCCTGGTGATGACAAGTCTCATGGAGCATTCTGATGAAAAGGGGCATGGAGCATTGTGATTACAGGGCTCTTGGAGCATTGTGATGACAAAGGCATGGAGCATTGTGATGAGAAGTCCATGGAGCATTCTGATGACATGTGTCATGGAGTTTTGTGATGACAGGGGCATGGAGCATTGTGATTACAGGGTTCTTGGAGCCTTGTGATGAAAAGGGCATGGATCATTGTGATGAAAAAGGCATGGAGCCATGTCATGACTGGGTTCAAGGAGCATAGTGATGACAAGGGTTCAGGAGTATTGTGATGACAACTGTAATGAGCATTGGATGACAAAGGTCAGGAGCATTGTGATGATAAAACCATGGATAATTGTGATGACGAGCGTCATAGGGCATTGTGATGACAAGTGTTATGGAACACTGTGATCACAAGGGTTTGGAGCATTGTGATGAGAGAGGTCATGGAGCCTTTTGATTTCAAGAAGCGTGGAGCATTGTGATGACAAGGGCATGAAGCAATGGGATCCCAAGTTTTATGGAGGATTGGGATGACAATGGTAAGGGAAGATTGTGAAGACAAGCGCATGGAGCATTGTGATGACAAAGTCATGTAGCATTTTGCTGACAAAGGCATGGAGCATTGTGGGGAAAATATTCATGGAGTAATGTGATGACAGGTGTCATGGGGCATTGTGGTGATAAGGGAATGGAGCACTGTGATGACAAGGTTCTGGAGCATTGTTATGAGAAGACCATTGAGCCTTGTGATGACAAATCTCATGGAGCATTCTGATGATAATGGACATGGAACACTGATTACAAGGTTCTTGGAGTATTGTGATGACAAGGGCATGGAGCATTGTGATGAGAAGGCCATGGAGCTTTCTGATGACATGCATCATGGACTTTGTGATGACAAGGGCATGGAGCATTGTGATGAAAAAGACATGGAGCCTTGTCATGACAGGCTTCAAGGAGCATACTGATGTCAAGTGTCAGGGAGCATTGTGATGACAAGTGTATTGAGCATTGTGATGACAAAGGTCATGGAGCATTGTGATGAGAAGACCATGGATAATTGTGATGACGAGCGTCATTGGGCGTTGTGATGACAGGTGTTATGGAACATTGTGATCACAAGCGTTTGGAGCATTCTGATGAGAGAGGTCATGGAGCATTTTGATTTCATTGTGATGACAATAGCAAGAAGCATTATGATGATGTTCATGGTGCATTGTGATGAAAGGGTCCATGGAGTATTGAGATGAAAAGGGGCATGGAGCATTGTGATTACAGGGGTCTTGGAGCATGGTGATGACATGGGCATGGAGCATTGTGATGAGAAGGCCATGGAGGATTCTGATGACATGCGTCATGGAGCTTTGTGATGACAAGGGCATGGAGAATTGTGATGACATGGGAATGGGGCATTGTGATAACAAGGGCCATTGAGAATTTTGATGACAAGGTCGTGAAGCACTGTGATGACAAGTGCATGGAGCATGCTATGACAAGGGTCATGGAGCATTGCGATGACAAGTGAATGGAGAATTGTGCTGACATATGCATGTAACATTATGATGTGAAGTGTCCTGGACCATTGTGATGACAAGGACGTTGAGAATTGTTATGACAATGGACATGGAGCATTGGGATGATCAGGGCATGGAGCTTTGTGATGGCATGACCGTGGAGCTTTGTGATGCGAAGACCTTGGATAATTGTGATGACGAGTGTCTTGGATTACTGTAATGACAAGGGGCATGGAGCATTGTGAGGACAGGGGTCATTTAGCATTGTGATGACAAGTGTCATGGAGCATTCTGATGACCATCTTGTGGAGTATTGTGATGACAATGGCATGGAGCATTGTGATGGAAAGGGCATGGAGCATTGTGAAGAGAAGTCCACAGATAATGGTGAAGAGGAGCGTCATGGGGCGGTGTGATGACAAGTGTCATGGAACATTGTGATCACAAGTGTTTGAAGCATTATGATGCCAGAGGTCATGGTGCATTTTGATTTCATTGTGATGACAATAGCATGAAGCATTATGATGATGGGGATGGTGCACTGTGATGCCAGGGGTCATGGAGGATTGTGAGGACAGGGGTCTAGGAGCATCGTGATGACAAGAGCATGGAGCATTGTGCTGAGAGGGCCAAGGAGCATTCTGACGACATGTGTCATGGAGCTTTGTGATGACAAGGGCATGGGGCATTGTAATTGCAGGCGTCTTGGAGCATTGAGATGACAAGTGTCACGGAGCCTTGTGATGACAAGGCCTTGGAAGTTTGTGATGACCGAGGTCATGGATCATTGTTATGACAGGGGTAACGGAGCATTGTGATAACAAGGGCATAGAGCATTGGTCTGAGAAGTTTCATGGATTATTGTGATGAGAGTGTGCATGCAGCATTGTGATGACAAGGGCATGGAACTTTGTGATACATGGGTCATGGAGGAATGTAATGACAAGGGCATGGAGCATTGTGATGAGAAGGGCATGGAACATTGTGATGACAAGCGTCATGGAGCTTTGTGATGACAGGGGCATGGAGCAATGTGATGAGAGGGTTCATGGAGCAGTGTGATGACAGTGGCATGGAGCACTGTGGTGCCAAGGATCATGGAGATTTGTGATGACAAAGGTCATGAAGCATATTGAGGTCAAGGGCATGGTACATTGTGATGAGAAGGGCAGGGAGCATTATGATGACAAAGTCATGTAGCATTTTGATGACAAAGGCATGGAGCATCGTGATGACAAGTGTCATGGAGCACTGTGATGACAGGCGTCACGGTTCATTGTGATTACAGGTTTCATGGAGCATTGGGATGACAATGGTCATGGAGAATTTTGATGAGAAGCGTCCCGGATCATTGTTTTGTCAGGGGTCATGGAGGGTTGAGATGACAGTACTCATGCAGCATTGTGAGGACAGGGGTCATGGAGCATTGTGAAGATAAGGGGCATGGAGCTTTGTGATTACACGGGTCTTGGAGCATTGTGAAGACAAGGGCATGGATCATTGTGATGAGAATGTCATGGAGTATTGTGAAGGCAGGTGTCAAGGAGCATTGTGATGACGTATGTCAGGGTCCATTGTGATGACAATGGCATGGAGCATTGTGATGACAAGGACATGGAGCATTGTGATGCCAAGGGCCATTGAGAATTTTGAAGACAATGTCGTGAAGCACTGTGATGACAAGCGCATGGAGCTTGCTATGAAAAGGGTCATTGAGCATTGCGATGACAAGTGCATGGAGAATTGTGATGACACGATCATGTAACATTATGATGAGAAGTGTCATGGAACATAGTGATGACAGGGACGAGGAGAATTGTGATGACAATGCACATGGAGCATTGGGATGACCAGGACATGGAGCATTGTGCTGGCAAGACCGTGGAGCACTGCGATGAGAAGACCATGGATAATTGTGATGACGAGTGTCTTGGAGCACTGTAATGACAAGGGGCATGTAACATTGTGATGACAAGTGTAATGGAGCATTCTGATCACCATCTTGTGGAGTATTGTGATGACAATGGCATGGAGCACTGTGATGAAAAGGGCATGGAGCATTGTGATGAAAACGGCATGGAGCCTTTTCATGACAGGTTTCAATGAGCATTCTGACGACAAGTGTCAGGGAGCATTGTGATGACAAGTTTATTGAGCATTGTGATGCCAAAGGTCATGAAGCATTGTGGTGACAATGGCATGGAGCATTGTGATGAAAAGTGCTATGGAGCATTGTGATCACAAGTGTTGGTAGCATTGTGATGACAGAGGTCATGGAGCACAGTGATTTCAAGGACCATGGAGCATTGTGATGACAAGTGTATGGGGCAATGTGATCCCAAGTTTCATGGAGGATTGTGATGACAAGCGCATGGAGCATTGTGATGGCAAGTTCATGTAGGATTTCCTGACAAAGGCATGGAGCATGGTGATTACAGTGGTCATTGAGCATTGGGATAACAAGGGTATGGAGCATTGGGCTTAAAATATTCATGGAGTATTGTGATGACAGGTTTCATGGAGCATATTGATGAAAAGGGAAAGGAGCATTGTGATGACAAGATCCTGGAGCATTATGATGAGTAGACCAGGAGCCTGGTGATGACAAGTCTCATGGAGCATTCTGATGAAAAGGGGCATGGAGCATTGTGATTAGAGGGTTCTTGGAGCATTGTGATGACAAAGGCATGGAGCATTGTGATGAGAAGTCCATGGAGCATTCTGATGACATGTGTCATGGAGTTTTGTGATGACAGGGGCATGGAGCATTGTGATTATAGGGTTCTTGGAGCCTTGTGATGAAAAGGGCATGGATCATTGTGATGAAAAAGGCATGGAGCCATGTCATGACTGGGTTCAAGGAGCATAGTGATGACAAGGGTTCAGGAGCGTTGTGATGACAACTGTATTGAGCATTGGATGACAAAGGTCAGGAGCATTGTGATGATAAAACCATGGATAATTGTGATGACGAGCGTCATAGGGCATTGTGATGACAAGTGTTATGGAACACTGTGATCACAAGGGTTTGGAGCATTGTGATGACAGAGGTCATGGAGCCTTTTGATTTCAAGAAGCGTGGAGCATTGTGATGACAAGGGCATGAAGCAATGGGATCCCAAGTTTTAAGGAGGATTGGGATGACAATGGTAAGGGAAGATTGTGAAGACAAGCGCATGGAGCATTGTGATGACAAAGTCATGTAGCATTTTGCTGACAAAGGCATGGAGCATTGTGGGCAAAATATTCATGGAGTAATGTGATGACAGGTGTCATGGGGCATTGTGGTGATAAGGGAATGGAGCACTGTGATGACAAGGTTCTGGAGCATTGTTATGAGAAGACCATTGAGCCTTGTGATGACAAATCTCATGGAGCATTCTGATGATAATGGACATGGAACACTGTGATTACAAGGTTCTTGGAGTATTGTGATGACAAGGGCATGGAACATTGTGATGAGAAGGCCATGGAGCTTTCTGATGACATGCATCATGGACTTTGTGATGACAAGGGCATGGAGCATTGTGATGAAAAAGACATGGAGCCTTGTCATGACAGGCTTCAAGGAGCATACTGATGTCAAGTGTCAGGGAACATTGTGATGACAAGTGTATTGAGCATTGTGATGACAAAGGTCATGGAGCATTGTGATGAGAAGACAATGGATAATTGTGATGACGAGCGTCATTGGGCGTTGTGATGACAAGTGTTATGGAACATTGTGATCACAAGCGTTTGGAGCATTCTGATGAGAGAGGTCATGGAGCATTTTGATTTCATTGTGATGACAATAGCATGAAGCATTATGATGATGGGGATGGTGCACTGTGATGCCAGGGGTCATGGAGGATTGTGAGGACAGGGGTCTAGGAGCATCGTGATGACAAGAGCATGGAGCATTGTGCTGAGAGGGCCAAGGAGCATTCTGACGACATGTGTCATGGAGCTTTGTGATGACAAGGGCATGGGGCATTGTAATTGCAGGCGTCTTGGAGCATTGAGATGACAAGTGTCACGGAGCCTTGTGATGACAAGGCCTTGGAAGTTTGTGATGACCGAGGTCATGGATCATTGTTATGACAGGGGTAACGGAGCATTGTGATAACAAGGGCATAGAGCATTGGTCTGAGAAGTTTCATGGATTATTGTGATGAGAGTGTGCATGCAGCATTGTGATGACAAGGGCATGGAACATTGTGATACATGGGTCATGGAGGAATGTAATGACAAGGGCATGGAGCATTGTGATGAGAAGGGCATGGAACATTGTGATGACAAGCGTCATGGAGCTTTGTGATGACAGGGGCATGGAGCAATGTGATGAGAGGGTTCATGGAGCAGTGTGATGACAGTGGCATGGAGCACTGTGGTGCCAAGGATCATGGAGATTTGTGATGACAAAGGTCATGAAGCATATTGAGGTCAAGGGCATGGTACATTGTGATGAGAAGGGCAGGGAGCATTATGATGACAAAGTCATGTAGCATTTTGATGACAAAGGCATGGAGCATCGTGATGACAAGTGTCATGGAGCACTGTGATGACAGGCGTCACGGTTCATTGTGATTACAGGTTTCATGGAGCATTGGGATGACAATGGTCATGGAGAATTTTGATGAGAAGCGTCCCGGATCATTGTTTTGTCAGGGGTCATGGAGGGTTGAGATGACAGTACTCATGCAGCATTGTGAGGACAGGGGTCATGGAGCATTGTGAAGATAATGGGCATGGAGCTTTGTGATTACACGGGTCTTGGAGCATTGTGAAGACAAGGGCATGGATCATTGTGATGAGAATGTCATGGAGTATTGTGAAGGCAGGTGTCAAGGAGCATTGTGATGACGTATGTCAGGGTCCATTGTGATGACAATGGCATGGAGCATTGTGATGACAATGACATGGAGCATTGTGATGCCAAGGGCCATTGAGAATTTTGAAGACAATGTCGTGAAGCACTGTGATGACAAGCGCATGGAGCTTGCTATGAAAAGGGTCATTGAGCATTGCGATGACAAGTGCATGGAGAATTGTGATGACACGATCATGTAACATTATGATGAGAAGTGTCATGGAACATAGTGATGACAGGGACGAGGAGAATTGTGATGACAATGCACATGGAGCATTGGGATGACCAGGACATGGAGCATTGTGCTGGCAAGACCGTGGAGCACTGCGATGAGAAGACCATGGATAATTGTGATGACGAGTGTCTTGGAGCACTGTAATGACAAGGGGCATGTAACATTGTGATGACAAGTGTAATGGAGCATTCTGATCACCATCTTGTGGAGTATTGTGATGACAATGGCATGGAGCACTGTGATGAAAAGGGCATGGAGCATTGTGATGAAAACGACATGGAGCCTTTTCATGACAGGTTTCAATGAGCATTCTGACGACAAGTGTCAGGGAGCATTGTGATGACAAGTTTATTGAGCATTGTGATGCCAAAGGTCATGAAGCATTGTGGTGACAATGACATGGAGCATTGTGATGAAAAGTGCTATGGAGCATTGTGATCACAAGTGTTGGTAGCATTGTGATGACAGAGGTCATGGAGCACAGTGATTTCAAGGACCATGGAGCATTGTGATGACAAGTGTATGGGGCAATGTGATCCCAAGTTTCATGGAGGATTGTGATGACAAGCGCATGGAGCATTGTGATGGCAAGTTCATGTAGGATTTCCTGACAAAGGCATGGAGCATGTTGATTACAGTGGTCATTGAGCATTGGGATAACAAGGGTATGGAGCATTGGGCTTAAAATATTCATGGAGTATTGTGATGACAGGTTTCATGGAGCATATTGATGAAAAGGGAAAGGAGCATTGTGATGACAAGATCCTGGAGCATTATGATGAGTAGACCAGGAGCCTGGTGATGACAAGTCTCATGGAGCATTCTGATGAAAAGGGGCATGGAGCATTGTGATTAGAGGGCTCTTGGAGCATTGTGATGACAAAGGCATGGAGCATTGTGATGAGAAGTCCATGGAGCATTCTGATGACATGTGTCATGGAGTTTTGTGATGACAGGGGCATGGAGCATTGTGATGACAGGGTTCTTGGAGCCTTGTGATGAAAAGAGCATGGATCATTGTGATGAAAAAGGCATGGAGCCATGTCATGACTGGGTTCAAGGAGCATAGTGATGACAAGGGTTCAGGAGCGTTGTGATGACAACTGTATTGAGCATTGGATGACAAAGGTCAGGAGCATTGTGATGATAAAACCATGGATAATTGTGATGACGAGCGTCATAGGGCATTGTGATGACAAGTGTTATGGAACACTGTGATCACAAGGGTTTGGAGCATTGTGATGACAGAGGTCATGGAGCCTTTTGATTTCAATTAGCGTGGAGCATTGTGATGACAAGGGCATGAAGCAATGGGATCCCAAGTTTTATGGAGGATTGGGATGACAATGGTAAGGGAAGATTGTGAAGACAAGCGCATGGAGCATTGTGATGACAAAGTCATGTAGCATTTTGCTGACAAAGGCATGGAGCATTGTGGGCAAAATATTCATGGAGTAATGTGATGACAGGTGTCATGGGGCATTGTGGTGATAAGGGAATGGAGCACTGTGATGACAAGGTTCTGGAGCATTGTTATGAGAAGACCATTGAGCCTTGTGATGACAAATCTCATGGAGCATTCTGATGATAATGGACATGGAACACTGTGATTACAAGGTTCTTGGTGTATTGTGATGACAAGGGCATGGAACATTGTGATGAGAAGGCCATGGAGCTTTCTGATGACATGTATCATGGACTTTGTGATGACAAGGGCATGGAGCATTGTGATGAAAAAGACATGGAGCCTTGTCATGACAGGCTTCAAGGAGCATACTGATGTCAAGTGTCAGGGAGCATTGTGATGACAAGTGTATTGAGCATTGTGATGACAAAGGTCATGGAGCATTGTGATGAGAAGACCATGGATAATTGTGATGATGAGCGTCATTGGGCGTTGTGATGACAAGTGTTATGGAACATTGTGATCACAAGCGTTTGGAGCATTCTGATGAGAGAGGTCATGGAGCATTTTGATTTCATTGTGATGACAATAGCATGAAGCATTATGATGATGGGGATGGTGCACTGTGATGCCAGGGGTCATGGAGGATTGTGATGACGGGGGTCTAGGAGCATCGTGATGACAAGAGCATGGAGCATTGTGCTGAGAGGGCCAAGGAGCATTCTGACGACATGTGTCATGGAGCTTTGTGATGACAAGGGCATGGGGCATTGTAATTGCAGGCGTCATGGAGCATTGAGATGACAAGTGTCACGGAGCCTTGTGATGACAAGGCCTTGGACGTTTGTGATGACCGAGGTCATGGAGCATTGTTATGACAGGAGTAATGGAGCATTGTGATAACAAGGGCATAGAGCATTGGTCTGAGAAGTTTCATGGATTATTGTGATGAGAGTGTGCATGCAGCATTGTGATGACAAGGGCATGGAACATTGTGATACATGGGTCATGGAGGAATGTAATGACAAGGGCATGGAGCATTGTGATGAGAAGGGCATGGAACATTGTGATGACAAGCGTCATGGAGCTTTGTGATGACAGGGGCATGGAGCAATGTGATGAGAGGGTTCATGGAGCAGTGTGATGACAGTGGCATGGAGCACTGTGGTGCCAAGGATCATGGAGATTTGTGATGACAAAGGTCATGAAGCATATTGAGGTCAAGGGCATGGTACATTGTGATGAGAAGGGCAGGGAGCATTATGATGACAAAGTCATGTAGCATTTTGATGACAAAGGCATGGAGCATCGTGATGACAAGTGTCATGGAGCACTGTGATGACAGGCGTCACGGTTCATTGTGATTACAAGTTTCATGGAGCATTGGGATGACAATGGTCATGGAGAATTTTGATGAGAAGCATCCCGGATCATTGTTTTGTCAGGGGTCATGGAGGGTTGAGATGACAGTACTCATGCAGCATTGTGAGGACAGGGGTCATGGAGCATTGTGAAGACAAGGGCATGGATCATTGTAATGAGAATGTCATGGAGTATTGTGAAGGCAGGTGTCAAGGAGCATTGTGATGACGTATGTCAGGGTCCATTGTGATGACAATGGCATGGAGCATTGTGATGACAAGGACATGGAGCATTGTGATGCCAAGGGCCATTGAGAATTTTGAAGACAATGTCGTGAAGCACTGTGATGACAAGCGCATGGAGCTTGCTATGAAAAGGGTCATTGAGCATTGCGATGACAAGTGCATGGAGAATTGTGATGACACGATCATGTAACATTATGATGAGAAGTGTCATGGAACATAGTGATGACAGGGACGAGTAGAATTGTGATGACAATGCACATGGAGCATTGGGATGACCAGGACATGGATCATTGTGCTGGCAAGACTGTGGAGCATTGCGATGAGAAGACCATGGATATTTGTGATGACGAGTGTCTTGGAGCACTGTAATGACAAGGGGCATGTAGCATTGTGATGACAAGTGTAATGGAGCATTCTGATCACCATCTTGTGGAGTATTGTGATGACAATGGCATGGAGCATTGTGATGAAAAGGGCATGGAGCATTGTGATGAAAACGGCATGGAGCCTTTTCATGACAGGTTTCAATGAGCATTCTGACGACAAGTGTCAGGGACCATTGTGATGACAAGTTTATTGAGCATTGTGATGCCAAAGGTCATGAAGCATTGTGGTGACAATGGCATGGAGCATTGTGATGAAAAGTGCTATGGAGCATTGTGATCACAAGTGTTGGTAGCATTGTGATGACAGAGGTCATGGAGCACAGTGATTTCAAGGACCATGGAGCATTGTGATGACAAGTGTATGGGGCAATGTGATCCCAAGTTTCATGGAGGATTGTGATGACAAGCGCATGGAGCATTGTGATGGCAAGTTCATGTAGGATTTTCCTGACAAAGGCATGGAGCATGGTGATTACAGTGGTCATTGAGCATTGGGATAACAAGGGTATGGAGCATTGGGCTTAAAATATGGAGTATTATGATGACAGGTTTCATGGAGCATATTGATGAAAAGGGAAAGGAGCATTGTGATGACAAGATCCTGGAGCATTATGATGAGTAGACCAGGAGCCTGGTGATGACAAGTCTCATGGAGCATTCTGATGAAAAGGGGCATGGAGCATTGTGATTACAGGGCTCTTGGAGCATTGTGATGACAAAGGCATGGAGCATTGTGATGAGAAGTCCATGGAGCATTCTGATGACATGTGTCATGGAGTTTTGTGATGACAGGGGCATGGAGCATTGTGATTACAGGGTTCTTGGAGCCTTGTGATGAAAAGGGCATGGATCATTGTGATGAAAAAGGCATGGAGCCATGTCATGACTGGGTTCAAGGAGCATAGTGATGACAAGGGTTCAGGAGCATTGTGATGACAACTGTAATGAGCATTGGATGACAAAGGTCAGGAGCATTGTGATGATAAAACCATGGATAATTGTGATGACGAGCGTCATAGGGCATTGTTATGACAAGTGTTATGGAACACTGTGATCACAAGGGTTTGGAGCATTGTGATGACAGAGGTCATGGAGCCTTTTGATTTCAAGAAGCGTGGAGCATTGTGATGACAAGGGCATGAAGCAATGGGATCCCAAGTTTTATGGAGGATTGGGATGACAATGGTAAGGGAAGATTGTGAAGACAAGCGCATGGAGCATTGTGATGACAAAGTCATGTAGCATTTTGCTGACAAAGGCATGGAGCATTGTGGGGAAAATATTCATGGAGTAATGTGATGACAGGTGTCATGGGGCATTGTGGTGATAAGGGAATGGAGCACTGTGATGACAAGGTTCTGGAGCATTGTTATGAGAAGACCATTGAGCCTTGTGATGACAAATCTCATGGAGCATTCTGATGATAATGGACATGGAACACTGTGATTACAAGGTTCTTGGAGTATTGTGATGACAAGGGCATGGAGCATTGTGATGAGAAGGCCATGGAGCTTTCTGATGACATGCATCATGGACTTTGTGATGACAAGGGCATGGAGCATTGTGATGAAAAAGACATGGAGCCTTGTCATGACAGGCTTCAAGGAGCATACTGATGTCAAGTGTCAGGGAGCATTGTGATGACAAGTGTATTGAGCATTGTGATGACAAAGGTCATGGAGCATTGTGATGAGAAGACCATGGATAATTGTGATGACGAGCGTCATTGGGCGTTGTGATGACAGGTGTTATGGAACATTGTGATCACAAGCGTTTGGAGCATTCTGATGAGAGAGGTCATGGAGCATTTTGATTTCATTGTGATGACAATAGCAAGAAGCATTATGATGATGTTCATGGTGCATTGTGATGAAAGGGTCCATGGAGTATTGAGATGAAAAGGGGCATGGAGCATTGTGATTACAGGGGTCTTGGAGCATGGTGATGACATGGGCATGGAGCATTGTGATGAGAAGGCCATGGAGGATTCTGATGACATGCGTCATGGAGCTTTGTGATGACAAGGGCATGGAGAATTGTGATGACATGGGAATGGGGCATTGTGATAACAAGGGCCATTGAGAATTTTGATGACAAGGTCGTGAAGCACTGTGATGACAAGTGCATGGAGCATGCTATGACAAGGGTCATGGAGCATTGCGATGACAAGTGAATGGAGAATTGTGCTGACATATGCATGTAACATTATGATGTGAAGTGTCCTGGACCATTGTGATGACAAGGACGTTGAGAATTGTTATGACAATGGACATGGAGCATTGGGATGATCAGGGCATGGAGCTTTGTGATGGCATGACCGTGGAGCTTTGTGATGCGAAGACCTTGGATAATTGTGATGACGAGTGTCTTGGATTACTGTAATGACAAGGGGCATGGAGCATTGTGAGGACAGGGGTCATTTAGCATTGTGATGACAAGTGTCATGGAGCATTCTGATGACCATCTTGTGGAGTATTGTGATGACAATGGCATGGAGCATTGTGATGGAAAGGGCATGGAGCATTGTGAAGAGAAGTCCACAGATAATGGTGAAGAGGAGCGTCATGGGGCGGTGTGATGACAAGTGTCATGGAACATTGTGATCACAAGTGTTTGAAGCATTGTGATGCCAGAGGTCATGGTGCATTTTGATTTCATTGTGATGAAAATACCATGAAGCATTATGATGATGGGGATGGTGCACTGTGATGCCAGGGGTCATGGAAGATTGTGATGACGGGGGTCTAGGAGCATCGTAATGACAAGAGCATGGAGCATTGTGCTGAGAGGGCCAAGGAGCATTCTGACGACATGTGTCATGGAGCTTTGTGATGACAAGGGCATGGGGCATTGTAATTGCAGGCGTCTTGGAGCATTGAGATGACAAGTGTCACGGAGCCTTGTGATGACAAGGCCTTGGAAGTTTGTGATGACCGAGGTCATGGATCATTGTTATGACAGGGGTAACGGAGCATTGTGATAACAAGGGCATAGAGCATTGGTCTGAGAAGTTTCATGGATTATTGTGATGAGAGTGTGCATGCAGCATTGTGATGACAAGGGCATGGAACATTGTGATACATGGGTCATGGAGGAATGTAATGACAAGGGCATGGAGCATTGTGATGAGAAGGGCATGGAACATTGTGATGACAAGCGTCATGGAGCTTTGTGATGACAGGGGCATGGAGCAATGTGATGAGAGGGTTCATGGAGCAGTGTGATGACAGTGGCATGGAGCACTGTGGTGCCAAGGATCATGGAGATTTGTGATGACAAAGGTCATGAAGCATATTGAGGTCAAGGGCATGGTACATTGTGATGAGAAGGGCAGGGAGCATTATGATGACAAAGTCATGTAGCATTTTGATGACAAAGGCATGGAGCATCGTGATGACAAGTGTCATGGAGCACTGTGATGACAGGCGTCACGGTTCATTGTGATTACAGGTTTCATGGAGCATTGGGATGACAATGGTCATGGAGAATTTTGATGAGAAGCATCCCGGATCATTGTTTTGTCAGGGGTCATGGAGGGTTGAGATGACAGTACTCATGCAGCATTGTGAGGACAGGGGTCATGGAGCATTGTGAAGACAAGGGCATGGATCATTGTGATGAGAATGTCATGGAGTATTGTGAAGGCAGGTGTCAAGGAGCATTGTGATGACGTATGTCAGGGTCCATTGTGATGACAATGGCATGGAGCATTGTGATGACAATGACATGGAGCATTGTGATGCCAAGGGCCATTGAGAATTTTGAAGACAATGTCGTGAAGCACTGTGATGACAAGCGCATGGAGCTTGCTATGAAAAGGGTCATTGAGCATTGCGATGACAAGTGCATGGAGAATTGTGATGACACGATCATGTAACATTATGATGAGAAGTGTCATGGAACATAGTGATGACAGGGACGAGGAGAATTGTGATGACAATGCACATGGAGCATTGGGATGACCAGGACATGGAGCATTGTGCTGGCAAGACCGTGGAGCACTGCGATGAGAAGACCATGGATAATTGTGATGACGAGTGTCTTGGAGCACTGTAATGACAAGGGGCATGTAACATTGTGATGACAAGTGTAATGGAGCATTCTGATCACCATCTTGTGGAGTATTGTGATGACAATGGCATGGAGCACTGTGATGAAAAGGGCATGGAGCATTGTGATGAAAACGGCATGGAGCCTTTTCATGACAGGTTTCAATGAGCATTCTGACGACAAGTGTCAGGGAGCATTGTGATGACAAGTTTATTGAGCATTGTGATGCCAAAGGTCATGAAGCATTGTGGTGACAATGGCATGGAGCATTGTGATGAAAAGTGCTATGGAGCATTGTGATCACAAGTGTTGGTAGCATTGTGATGACAGAGGTCATGGAGCACAGTGATTTCAAGGACCATGGAGCATTGTGATGACAAGTGTATGGGGCAATGTGATCCCAAGTTTCATGGAGGATTGTGATGACAAGCGCATGGAGCATTGTGATGGCAAGTTCATGTAGGATTTCCTGACAAAGGCATGGAGCATGGTGATTACAGTGGTCATTGAGCATTGGGATAACAAGGGTATGGAGCATTGGGCTTAAAATATTCATGGAGTATTATGATGACAGGTTTCATGGAGCATATTGATGAAAAGGGAAAGGAGCATTGTGATGACAAGATCCTGGAGCATTATGATGAGTAGACCAGGAGCCTGGTGATGACAAGTCTCATGGAGCATTCTGATGAAAAGGGGCATGGAGCATTGTGATTACAGGGCTCTTGGAGCATTGTGATGACAAAGGCATGGAGCATTGTGATGAGAAGTCCATGGAGCATTCTGATGACATGTGTCATGGAGTTTTGTGATGACAGGGGCATGGAGCATTGTGATTACAGGGTTCTTGGAGCCTTGTGATGAAAAGGGCATGGATCATTGTGATGAAAAAGGCATGGAGCCATGTCATGACTGGGTTCAAGGAGCATAGTGATGACAAGGGTTCAGGAGCGTTGTGATGACAACTGTATTGAGCATTGGATGACAAAGGTCAGGAGCATTGTGATGATAAAACCATGGATAATTGTGATGACGAGCGTCATAGGGCATTGTGATGACAAGTGTTATGGAACACTGTGATCACAAGGGTTTGGAGCATTGTGATGAC
Source organism: Mesoplodon densirostris (assembly GCF_025265405.1). Classification (NCBI taxonomy): domain Eukaryota; kingdom Metazoa; phylum Chordata; class Mammalia; order Artiodactyla; family Ziphiidae; genus Mesoplodon; species Mesoplodon densirostris. Next base: position 9,552,520 of record NC_082682.1, read on the forward strand.
AGAGGTCATGGAGCCTTTTGATTTCAATTAGCGTGGAGCATTGTGATGACAAGGGCATGAAGCAATGGGATCCCAAGTTTTATGGAGGATTGGGATGACAATGGTAAGGGAAGATTGTGAAGACAAGCGCATGGAGCATTGTGATGACAAAGTCATGTAGCATTTTGCTGACAAAGGCATGGAGCATTGTGGGCAAAATATTCATGGAGTAATGTGATGACAGGTGTCATGGGGCATTGTGGTGATAAGGGAATGGAGCACTGTGATGACAAGGTTCTGGAGCATTGTTATGAGAAGACCATTGAGCCTTGTGATGACAAATCTCATGGAGCATTCTGATGATAATGGACATGGAACACTGTGATTACAAGGTTCTTGGAGTATTGTGATGACAAGGGCATGGAACATTGTGATGAGAAGGCCATGGAGCTTTCTGATGACATGCATCATGGACTTTGTGATGACAAGGGCATGGAGCATTGTGATGAAAAAGACATGGAGCCTTGTCATGACAGGCTTCAAGGAGCATACTGATGTCAAGTGTCAGGGAGCATTGTGATGACAAGTGTATTGAGCATTGTGATGACAAAGGTCATGGAGCATTGTGATGAGAAGACCATGGATAATTGTGATGATGAGCGTCATTGGGCGTTGTGATGACAAGTGTTATGGAACATTGTGATCACAAGCGTTTGGAGCATTCTGATGAGAGAGGTCATGGAGCATTTTTATTTCATTGTGATGACAATAGCATGAAGCATTATGATGATGGGGATGGTGCACTGTGATGCCAGGGGTCATGGAGGATTGTGATGACGGGGGTCTAGGAGCATCGTGATGACAAGAGCATGGAGCATTGTGCTGAGAGGGCCAAGGAGCATTCTGACGACATGTGTCATGGAGCTTTGTGATGACAAGGGCATGGGGCATTGTAATTGCAGGCGTCTTGGAGCATTGAGATGACAAGTGTCACGGAGCCTTGTGATGACAAGGCCTTGGAAGTTTGTGATGACCGAGGTCATGGAGCATTGTTATGACAGGAGTAATGGAGCATTGTGATAACAAGGGCATAGAGCATTGGTCTGAGAAGTTTCATGGATTATTGTGATGAGAGTGTGCATGCAGCATTGTGATGACAAGGGCATGGAACATTGTGATACATGGGTCATGGAGGAATGTAATGACAAGGGCATGGAGCATTGTGATGAGAAGGGCATGGAACATTGTGATGACAAGCGTCATGGAGCTTTGTGATGACAGGGGCATGGAGCAATGTGATGAGAGGGTTCATGGAGCAGTGTGATGACAGTGGCATGGAGCACTGTGGTGCCAAGGATCATGGAGATTTGTGATGACAAAGGTCATGAAGCATATTGAGGTCAAGGGCATGGTACATTGTGATGAGAAGGGCAGGGAGCATTATGATGACAAAGTCATGTAGCATTTTGATGACAAAGGCATGGAGCATCGTGATGACAAGTGTCATGGAGCACTGTGATGACAGGCATCACGGTTCATTGTGATTACAGGTTTCATGGAGCATTGGGATGACAATGGTCATGGAGAATTTTGATGAGAAGCATCCCGGATCATTGTTTTGTCAGGGGTCATGGAGGGTTGAGATGACAGTACTCATGCAGCATTGTGAGGACAGGGGTCATGGAGCATTGTGAAGACAAGGGCATGGATCATTGTGATGAGAATGTCATGGAGTATTGTGAAGGCAGGTGTCAAGGAGCATTGTGATGACGTATGTCAGGGTCCATTGTGATGACAATGGCATGGAGCATTGTGATGACAAGGACATGGAGCATTGTGATGCCAAGGGCCATTGAGAATTTTGAAGACAATGTCGTGAAGCACTGTGATGACAAGCGCATGGAGCTTGCTATGAAAAGGGTCATTGAGCATTGCGATGACAAGTGCATGGAGAATTGTGATGACACGATCATGTAACATTATGATGAGAAGTGTCATGGAACATAGTGATGACAGGGACGAGGAGAATTGTGATGACAATGCACATGGAGCATTGGGATGACCAGGACATGGATCATTGTGCTGGCAAGACTGTGGAGCATTGCGATGAGAAGACCATGGATATTTGTGATGACGAGTGTCTTGGAGCACTGTAATGACAAGGGGCATGTAGCATTGTGATGACAAGTGTAATGGAGCATTCTGATCACCATCTTGTGGAGTATTGTGATGACAATGGCATGGAGCATTGTGATGAAAAGGGCATGGAGCATTGTGATGAAAACGGCATGGAGCCTTTTCATGACAGGTTTCAATGAGCATTCTGACGACAAGTGTCAGGGACCATTGTGATGACAAGTTTATTGAGCATTGTGATGACAAAGTTCATGAAGCATTGTGGTGACAATGGCATGGAGCATTGTGATGAAAAGTGCTATGGAGCATTGTGATCACAAGTGTTGGTAGCATTGTGATGACAGAGGTCATGGAGCACAGTGATTTCAAGGACCATGGAGCATTGTGATGACAAGTGTATGGGGCAATGTGATCCCAAGTTTCATGGAGGATTGTGATGACAAGCGCATGGAGCATTGTGATGGCAAGTTCATGTAGGATTTTCCTGACAAAGGCATGGAGCATGGTGATTACAGTGGTCATTGAGCATTGGGATAACAAGGGTATGGAGCATTGGGCTTAAAATATTCATGGAGTATTATGATGACAGGTTTCATGGAGCATATTGATGAAAAGGGAAAGGAGCATTGTGATGACAAGATCCTGGAGCATTATGATGAGTAGACCAGGAGCCTGGTGATGACAAGTCTCATGGAGCATTCTGATGAAAAGGGGCATGGAGCATTGTGATTACAGGGCTCTTGGAGCATTGTGATGACAAAGGCATGGAGCATTGTGATGAGAAGTCCATGGAGCATTCTGATGACATGTGTCATGGAGTTTTGTGATGACAGGGGCATGGAGCATTGTGATTACAGGGTTCTTGGAGCCTTGTGATGAAAAGGGCATGGATCATTGTGATGAAAAAGGCATGGAGCCATGTCATGACTGGGTTCAAGGAGCATAGTGATGACAAGGATTCAGGAGCATTGTGATGACAACTGTAATGAGCATTGGATGACAAAGGTCAGGAGCATTGTGATGATAAAACCATGGATAATTGTGATGACGAGCGTCATAGGGCATTGTGATGACAAGTGTTATGGAACACTGTGATCACAAGGGTTTGGAGCATTGTGATGACAGAGGTCATGGAGCCTTTTGATTTCAAGAAGCGTGGAGCATTGTGATGACAAGGGCATGAAGCAATGGGATCCCAAGTTTTATGGAGGATTGGGATGACAATGGTAAGGGAAGATTGTGAAGACAAGCGCATGGAGCATTGTGATGACAAAGTCATGTAGCATTTTGCTGACAAAGGCATGGAGCATTGTGGGGAAAATATTCATGGAGTAATGTGATGACAGGTGTCATGGGGCATTGTGGTGATAAGGGAATGGAGCACTGTGATGACAAGGTTCTGGAGCATTGTTATGAGAAGACCATTGAGCCTTGTGATGACAAATCTCATGGAGCATTCTGATGATAATGGACATGGAACACTGTGATTACAAGGTTCTTGGAGTATTGTGATGACAAGGGCATGGAGCATTGTGATGAGAAGGCCATGGAGCTTTCTGATGACATGCATCATGGACTTTGTGATGACAAGGGCATGGAGCATTGTGATGAAAAAGACATGGAGCCTTGTCATGACAGGCTTCAAGGAGCATACTGATGTCAAGTGTCAGGGAGCATTGTGATGACAAGTGTATTGAGCATTGTGATGACAAAGGTCATGGAGCATTGTGATGAGAAGACCATGGATAATTGTGATGATGAGCGTCATTGGGCGTTGTGATGACAAGTGTTATGGAACATTGTGATCACAAGCGTTTGGAGCATTCTGATGAGAGAGGTCATGGAGCATTTTTATTTCATTGTGATGACAATAGCATGAAGCATTATGATGATGGGGATGGTGCACTGTGATGCCAGGGGTCATGGAGGATTGTGATGACGGGGGTCTAGGAGCATCGTGATGACAAGAGCATGGAGCATTGTGCTGAGAGGGCCAAGGAGCATTCTGACGACATGTGTCATGGAGCTTTGTGATGACAAGGGCATGGGGCATTGTAATTGCAGGCGTCTTGGAGCATTGAGATGACAAGTGTCACGGAGCCTTGTGATGACAAGGCCTTGGAAGTTTGTGATGACCGAGGTCATGGAGCATTGTTATGACAGGAGTAATGGAGCATTGTGATAACAAGGGCATAGAGCATTGGTCTGAGAAGTTTCATGGATTATTGTGATGAGAGTGTGCATGCAGCATTGTGATGACAAGGGCATGGAACATTGTGATACATGGGTCATGGAGGAATGTAATGACAAGGGCATGGAGCATTGTGATGAGAAGGGCATGGAACATTGTGATGACAAGCGTCATGGAGCTTTGTGATGACAGGGGCATGGAGCAATGTGATGAGAGGGTTCATGGAGCAGTGTGATGACAGTGGCATGGAGCACTGTGGTGCCAAGGATCATGGAGATTTGTGATGACAAAGGTCATGAAGCATATTGAGGTCAAGGGCATGGTACATTGTGATGAGAAGGGCAGGGAGCATTATGATGACAAAGTCATGTAGCATTTTGATGACAAAGGCATGGAGCATCGTGATGACAAGTGTCATGGAGCACTGTGATGACAGGCGTCACGGTTCATTGTGATTACAGGTTTCATGGAGCATTGGGATGACAATGGTCATGGAGAATTTTGATGAGAAGCATCCCGGATCATTGTTTTGTCAGGGGTCATGGAGGGTTGAGATGACAGTACTCATGCAGCATTGTGAGGACAGGGGTCATGGAGCATTGTGAAGACAAGGGCATGGATCATTGTGATGAGAATGTCATGGAGTATTGTGGAGGCAGGTGTCAAGGAGCATTGTGATGACGTATGTCAGGGTCCATTGTGATGACAATGGCATGGAGCATTGTGATGACAAGGACATGGAGCATTGTGATGCCAAGGGCCATTGAGAATTTTGAAGACAATGTCGTGAAGCACTGTGATGACAAGCGCATGGAGCTTGCTATGAAAAGGGTCATTGAGCATTGCGATGACAAGTGCATGGAGAATTGTGATGACACGATCATGTAACATTATGATGAGAAGTGTCATGGAACATAGTGATGACAGGGACGAGGAGAATTGTGATGACAATGCACATGGAGCATTGGGATGACCAGGACATGGATCATTGTGCTGGCAAGACTGTGGAGCATTGCGATGAGAAGACCATGGATATTTGTGATGACGAGTGTCTTGGAGCACTGTAATGACAAGGGGCATGTAGCATTGTGATGACAAGTGTAATGGAGCATTCTGATCACCATCTTGTGGAGTATTGTGATGACAATGGCATGGAGCATTGTGATGAAAAGGGCATGGAGCATTGTGATGAAAACGGCATGGAGCCTTTTCATGACAGGTTTCAATGAGCATTCTGACGACAAGTGTCAGGGACCATTGTGATGACAAGTTTATTGAGCATTGTGATGCCAAAGGTCATGAAGCATTGTGGTGACAATGGCATGGAGCATTGTGATGAAAAGTGCTATGGAGCATTGTGATCACAAGTGTTGGTAGCATTGTGATGACAGAGGTCATGGAGCACAGTGATTTCAAGGACCATGGAGCATTGTGATGACAAGTGTATGGGGCAATGTGATCCCAAGTTTCATGGAGGATTGTGATGACAAGCGCATGGAGCATTGTGATGGCAAGTTCATGTAGGATTTTCCTGACAAAGGCATGGAGCATGGTGATTACAGTGGTCATTGAGCATTGGGATAACAAGGGTATGGAGCATTGGGCTTAAAATATGGAGTATTATGATGACAGGTTTCATGGAGCATATTGATGAAAAGGGAAAGGAGCATTGTGATGACAAGATCCTGGAGCATTATGATGAGTAGACCAGGAGCCTGGTGATGACAAGTCTCATGGAGCATTCTGATGAAAAGGGGCATGGAGCATTGTGATTACAGGGCTCTTGGAGCATTGTGATGACAAAGGCATGGAGCATTGTGATGAGAAGTCCATGGAGCATTCTGATGACATGTGTCATGGAGTTTTGTGATGACAGGGGCATGGAGCATTGTGATTACAGGGTTCTTGGAGCCTTGTGATGAAAAGGGCATGGATCATTGTGATGAAAAAGGCATGGAGCCATGTCATGACTGGGTTCAAGGAGCATAGTGATGACAAGGGTTCAGGAGCATTGTGATGACAACTGTAATGAGCATTGGATGACAAAGGTCAGGAGCATTGTGATGATAAAACCATGGATAATTGTGATGACGAGCGTCATAGGGCATTGTTATGACAAGTGTTATGGAACACTGTGATCACAAGGGTTTGGAGCATTGTGATGACAGAGGTCATGGAGCCTTTTGATTTCAAGAAGCGTGGAGCATTGTGATGACAAGGGCATGAAGCAATGGGATCCCAAGTTTTATGGAGGATTGGGATGACAATGGTAAGGGAAGATTGTGAAGACAAGCGCATGGAGCATTGTGATGACAAAGTCATGTAGCATTTTGCTGACAAAGGCATGGAGCATTGTGGGGAAAATATTCATGGAGTAATGTGATGACAGGTGTCATGGGGCATTGTGGTGATAAGGGAATGGAGCACTGTGATGACAAGGTTCTGGAGCATTGTTATGAGAAGACCATTGAGCCTTGTGATGACAAATCTCATGGAGCATTCTGATGATAATGGACATGGAACACTGTGATTACAAGGTTCTTGGAGTATTGTGATGACAAGGGCATGGAGCATTGTGATGAGAAGGCCATGGAGCTTTCTGATGACATGCATCATGGACTTTGTGATGACAAGGGCATGGAGCATTGTGATGAAAAAGACATGGAGCCTTGTCATGACAGGCTTCAAGGAGCATACTGATGTCAAGTGTCAGGGAGCATTGTGATGACAAGTGTATTGAGCATTGTGATGACAAAGGTCATGGAGCATTGTGATGAGAAGACCATGGATAATTGTGATGACGAGCGTCATTGGGCGTTGTGATGACAGGTGTTATGGAACATTGTGATCACAAGCGTTTGGAGCATTCTGATGAGAGAGGTCATGGAGCATTTTGATTTCATTGTGATGACAATAGCAAGAAGCATTATGATGATGTTCATGGTGCATTGTGATGAAAGGGTCCATGGAGTATTGAGATGAAAAGGGGCATGGAGCATTGTGATTACAGGGGTCTTGGAGCATGGTGATGACATGGGCATGGAGCATTGTGATGAGAAGGCCATGGAGGATTCTGATGACATGCGTCATGGAGCTTTGTGATGACAAGGGCATGGAGAATTGTGATGACATGGGAATGGGGCATTGTGATAACAAGGGCCATTGAGAATTTTGATGACAAGGTCGTGAAGCACTGTGATGACAAGTGCATGGAGCATGCTATGACAAGGGTCATGGAGCATTGCGATGACAAGTGAATGGAGAATTGTGCTGACATATGCATGTAACATTATGATGTGAAGTGTCCTGGACCATTGTGATGACAAGGACGTTGAGAATTGTTATGACAATGGACATGGAGCATTGGGATGATCAGGGCATGGAGCTTTGTGATGGCATGACCGTGGAGCTTTGTGATGCGAAGACCTTGGATAATTGTGATGACGAGTGTCTTGGATTACTGTAATGACAAGGGGCATGGAGCATTGTGAGGACAGGGGTCATTTAGCATTGTGATGACAAGTGTCATGGAGCATTCTGATGACCATCTTGTGGAGTATTGTGATGACAATGGCATGGAGCATTGTGATGGAAAGGGCATGGAGCATTGTGAAGAGAAGTCCACAGATAATGGTGAAGAGGAGCGTCATGGGGCGGTGTGATGACAAGTGTCATGGAACATTGTGATCACAAGTGTTTGAAGCATTGTGATGCCAGAGGTCATGGTGCATTTTGATTTCATTGTGATGAAAATACCATGAAGCATTATGATGATGGGGATGGTGCACTGTGATGCCAGGGGTCATGGAAGATTGTGATGACGGGGGTCTAGGAGCATCGTAATGACAAGAGCATGGAGCATTGTGCTGAGAGGGCCAAGGAGCATTCTGACGACATGTGTCATGGAGCTTTGTGATGACAAGGGCATGGGGCATTGTAATTGCAGGCGTCTTGGAGCATTGAGATGACAAGTGTCACGGAGCCTTGTGATGACAAGGCCTTGGAAGTTTGTGATGACCGAGGTCATGGATCATTGTTATGACAGGGGTAACGGAGCATTGTGATAACAAGGGCATAGAGCATTGGTCTGAGAAGTTTCATGGATTATTGTGATGAGAGTGTGCATGCAGCATTGTGATGACAAGGGCATGGAACATTGTGATACATGGGTCATGGAGGAATGTAATGACAAGGGCATGGAGCATTGTGATGAGAAGGGCATGGAACATTGTGATGACAAGCGTCATGGAGCTTTGTGATGACAGGGGCATGGAGCAATGTGATGAGAGGGTTCATGGAGCAGTGTGATGACAGTGGCATGGAGCACTGTGGTGCCAAGGATCATGGAGATTTGTGATGACAAAGGTCATGAAGCATATTGAGGTCAAGGGCATGGTACATTGTGATGAGAAGGGCAGGGAGCATTATGATGACAAAGTCATGTAGCATTTTGATGACAAAGGCATGGAGCATCGTGATGACAAGTGTCATGGAGCACTGTGATGACAGGCGTCACGGTTCATTGTGATTACAGGTTTCATGGAGCATTGGGATGACAATGGTCATGGAGAATTTTGATGAGAAGCATCCCGGATCATTGTTTTGTCAGGGGTCATGGAGGGTTGAGATGACAGTACTCATGCAGCATTGTGAGGACAGGGGTCATGGAGCATTGTGAAGACAAGGGCATGGATCATTGTGATGAGAATGTCATGGAGTATTGTGAAGGCAGGTGTCAAGGAGCATTGTGATGACGTATGTCAGGGTCCATTGTGATGACAATGGCATGGAGCATTGTGATGACAATGACATGGAGCATTGTGATGCCAAGGGCCATTGAGAATTTTGAAGACAATGTCGTGAAGCACTGTGATGACAAGCGCATGGAGCTTGCTATGAAAAGGGTCATTGAGCATTGCGATGACAAGTGCATGGAGAATTGTGATGACACGATCATGTAACATTATGATGAGAAGTGTCATGGAACATAGTGATGACAGGGACGAGGAGAATTGTGATGACAATGCACATGGAGCATTGGGATGACCAGGACATGGAGCATTGTGCTGGCAAGACCGTGGAGCACTGCGATGAGAAGACCATGGATAATTGTGATGACGAGTGTCTTGGAGCACTGTAATGACAAGGGGCATGTAACATTGTGATGACAAGTGTAATGGAGCATTCTGATCACCATCTTGTGGAGTATTGTGATGACAATGGCATGGAGCACTGTGATGAAAAGGGCATGGAGCATTGTGATGAAAACGGCATGGAGCCTTTTCATGACAGGTTTCAATGAGCATTCTGACGACAAGTGTCAGGGAGCATTGTGATGACAAGTTTATTGAGCATTGTGATGCCAAAGGTCATGAAGCATTGTGGTGACAATGGCATGGAGCATTGTGATGAAAAGTGCTATGGAGCATTGTGATCACAAGTGTTGGTAGCATTGTGATGACAGAGGTCATGGAGCACAGTGATTTCAAGGACCATGGAGCATTGTGATGACAAGTGTATGGGGCAATGTGATCCCAAGTTTCATGGAGGATTGTGATGACAAGCGCATGGAGCATTGTGATGGCAAGTTCATGTAGGATTTCCTGACAAAGGCATGGAGCATGGTGATTACAGTGGTCATTGAGCATTGGGATAACAAGGGTATGGAGCATTGGGCTTAAAATATTCATGGAGTATTGTGATGACAGGTTTCATGGAGCATATTGATGAAAAGGGAAAGGAGCATTGTGATGACAAGATCCTGGAGCATTATGATGAGTAGACCAGGAGCCTGGTGATGACAAGTCTCATGGAGCATTCTGATGAAAAGGGGCATGGAGCATTGTGATTACAGGGCTCTTGGAGCATTGTGATGACAAAGGCATGGAGCATTGTGATGAGAAGTCCATGGAGCATTCTGATGACATGTGTCATGGAGTTTTGTGATGACAGGGGCATGGAGCATTGTGATTACAGGGTTCTTGGAGCCTTGTGATGAAAAGGGCATGGATCATTGTGATGAAAAAGGCATGGAGCCATGTCATGACTGGGTTCAAGGAGCATAGTGATGACAAGGGTTCAGGAGCGTTGTGATGACAACTGTATTGAGCATTGGATGACAAAGGTCAGGAGCATTGTGATGATAAAACCATGGATAATTGTGATGACGAGCGTCATAGGGCATTGTGATGACAAGTGTTATGGAACACTGTGATCACAAGGGTTTGGAGCATTGTGATGACAGAGGTCATGGAGCCTTTTGATTTCAATTAGCGTGGAGCATTGTGATGACAAGGGCATGAAGCAATGGGATCCCAAGTTTTATGGAGGATTGGGATGACAATGGTAAGGGAAGATTGTGAAGACAAGCGCATGGAGCATTGTGATGACAAAGTCATGTAGCATTTTGCTGACAAAGGCATGGAGCATTGTGGGCAAAATATTCATGGAGTAATGTGATGACAGGTGTCATGGGGCATTGTGGTGATAAGGGAATGGAGCACTGTGATGACAAGGTTCTGGAGCATTGTTATGAGAAGACCATTGAGCCTTGTGATGACAAATCTCATGGAGCATTCTGATGATAATGGACATGGAACACTGTGATTACAAGGTTCTTGGAGTATTGTGATGACAAGGGCATGGAACATTGTGATGAGAAGGCCATGGAGCTTTCTGATGACATGCATCATGGACTTTGTGATGACAAGGGCATGGAGCATTGTGATGAAAAAGACATGGAGCCTTGTCATGACAGGCTTCAAGGAGCATACTGATGTCAAGTGTCAGGGAGCATTGTGATGACAAGTGTATTGAGCATTGTGATGACAAAGGTCATGGAGCATTGTGATGAGAAGACCATGGATAATTGTGATGATGAGCGTCATTGGGCGTTGTGATGACAAGTGTTATGGAACATTGTGATCACAAGCGTTTGGAGCATTCTGATGAGAGAGGTCATGGAGCATTTTTATTTCATTGTGATGACAATAGCATGAAGCATTATGATGATGGGGATGGTGCACTGTGATGCCAGGGGTCATGGAGGATTGTGATGACGGGGGTCTAGGAGCATCGTGATGACAAGAGCATGGAGCATTGTGCTGAGAGGGCCAAGGAGCATTCTGACGACATGTGTCATGGAGCTTTGTGATGACAAGGGCATGGGGCATTGTAATTGCAGGCGTCTTGGAGCATTGAGATGACAAGTGTCACGGAGCCTTGTGATGACAAGGCCTTGGAAGTTTGTGATGACCGAGGTCATGGAGCATTGTTATGACAGGAGTAATGGAGCATTGTGATAACAAGGGCATAGAGCATTGGTCTGAGAAGTTTCATGGATTATTGTGATGAGAGTGTGCATGCAGCATTGTGATGACAAGGGCATGGAACATTGTGATACATGGGTCATGGAGGAATGTAATGACAAGGGCATGGAGCATTGTGATGAGAAGGGCATGGAACATTGTGATGACAAGCGTCATGGAGCTTTGTGATGACAGGGGCATGGAGCAATGTGATGAGAGGGTTCATGGAGCAGTGTGATGACAGTGGCATGGAGCACTGTGGTGCCAAGGATCATGGAGATTTGTGATGACAAAGGTCATGAAGCATATTGAGGTCAAGGGCATGGTACATTGTGATGAGAAGGGCAGGGAGCATTATGATGACAAAGTCATGTAGCATTTTGATGACAAAGGCATGGAGCATCGTGATGACAAGTGTCATGGAGCACTGTGATGACAGGCATCACGGTTCATTGTGATTACAGGTTTCATGGAGCATTGGGATGACAATGGTCATGGAGAATTTTGATGAGAAGCATCCCGGATCATTGTTTTGTCAGGGGTCATGGAGGGTTGAGATGACAGTACTCATGCAGCATTGTGAGGACAGGGGTCATGGAGCATTGTGAAGACAAGGGCATGGATCATTGTGATGAGAATGTCATGGAGTATTGTGAAGGCAGGTGTCAAGGAGCATTGTGATGACGTATGTCAGGGTCCATTGTGATGACAATGGCATGGAGCATTGTGATGACAAGGACATGGAGCATTGTGATGCCAAGGGCCATTGAGAATTTTGAAGACAATGTCGTGAAGCACTGTGATGACAAGCGCATGGAGCTTGCTATGAAAAGGGTCATTGAGCATTGCGATGACAAGTGCATGGAGAATTGTGATGACACGATCATGTAACATTATGATGAGAAGTGTCATGGAACATAGTGATGACAGGGACGAGGAGAATTGTGATGACAATGCACATGGAGCATTGGGATGACCAGGACATGGATCATTGTGCTGGCAAGACTGTGGAGCATTGCGATGAGAAGACCATGGATATTTGTGATGACGAGTGTCTTGGAGCACTGTAATGACAAGGGGCATGTAGCATTGTGATGACAAGTGTAATGGAGCATTCTGATCACCATCTTGTGGAGTATTGTGATGACAATGGCATGGAGCATTGTGATGAAAAGGGCATGGAGCATTGTGATGAAAACGGCATGGAGCCTTTTCATGACAGGTTTCAATGAGCATTCTGACGACAAGTGTCAGGGACCATTGTGATGACAAGTTTATTGAGCATTGTGATGACAAAGTTCATGAAGCATTGTGGTGACAATGGCATGGAGCATTGTGATGAAAAGTGCTATGGAGCATTGTGATCACAAGTGTTGGTAGCATTGTGATGACAGAGGTCATGGAGCACAGTGATTTCAAGGACCATGGAGCATTGTGATGACAAGTGTATGGGGCAATGTGATCCCAAGTTTCATGGAGGATTGTGATGACAAGCGCATGGAGCATTGTGATGGCAAGTTCATGTAGGATTTTCCTGACAAAGGCATGGAGCATGGTGATTACAGTGGTCATTGAGCATTGGGATAACAAGGGTATGGAGCATTGGGCTTAAAATATTCATGGAGTATTATGATGACAGGTTTCATGGAGCATATTGATGAAAAGGGAAAGGAGCATTGTGATGACAAGATCCTGGAGCATTATGATGAGTAGACCAGGAGCCTGGTGATGACAAGTCTCATGGAGCATTCTGATGAAAAGGGGCATGGAGCATTGTGATTACAGGGCTCTTGGAGCATTGTGATGACAAAGGCATGGAGCATTGTGATGAGAAGTCCATGGAGCATTCTGATGACATGTGTCATGGAGTTTTGTGATGACAGGGGCATGGAGCATTGTGATTACAGGGTTCTTGGAGCCTTGTGATGAAAAGGGCATGGATCATTGTGATGAAAAAGGCATGGAGCCATGTCATGACTGGGTTCAAGGAGCATAGTGATGACAAGGATTCAGGAGCATTGTGATGACAACTGTAATGAGCATTGGATGACAAAGGTCAGGAGCATTGTGATGATAAAACCATGGATAATTGTGATGACGAGCGTCATAGGGCATTGTGATGACAAGTGTTATGGAACACTGTGATCACAAGGGTTTGGAGCATTGTGATGACAGAGGTCATGGAGCCTTTTGATTTCAAGAAGCGTGGAGCATTGTGATGACAAGGGCATGAAGCAATGGGATCCCAAGTTTTATGGAGGATTGGGATGACAATGGTAAGGGAAGATTGTGAAGACAAGCGCATGGAGCATTGTGATGACAAAGTCATGTAGCATTTTGCTGACAAAGGCATGGAGCATTGTGGGGAAAATATTCATGGAGTAATGTGATGACAGGTGTCATGGGGCATTGTGGTGATAAGGGAATGGAGCACTGTGATGACAAGGTTCTGGAGCATTGTTATGAGAAGACCATTGAGCCTTGTGATGACAAATCTCATGGAGCATTCTGATGATAATGGACATGGAACACTGTGATTACAAGGTTCTTGGAGTATTGTGATGACAAGGGCATGGAGCATTGTGATGAGAAGGCCATGGAGCTTTCTGATGACATGCATCATGGACTTTGTGATGACAAGGGCATGGAGCATTGTGATGAAAAAGACATGGAGCCTTGTCATGACAGGCTTCAAGGAGCATACTGATGTCAAGTGTCAGGGAGCATTGTGATGACAAGTGTATTGAGCATTGTGATGACAAAGGTCATGGAGCATTGTGATGAGAAGACCATGGATAATTGTGATGATGAGCGTCATTGGGCGTTGTGATGACAAGTGTTATGGAACATTGTGATCACAAGCGTTTGGAGCATTCTGATGAGAGAGGTCATGGAGCATTTTTATTTCATTGTGATGACAATAGCATGAAGCATTATGATGATGGGGATGGTGCACTGTGATGCCAGGGGTCATGGAGGATTGTGATGACGGGGGTCTAGGAGCATCGTGATGACAAGAGCATGGAGCATTGTGCTGAGAGGGCCAAGGAGCATTCTGACGACATGTGTCATGGAGCTTTGTGATGACAAGGGCATGGGGCATTGTAATTGCAGGCGTCTTGGAGCATTGAGATGACAAGTGTCACGGAGCCTTGTGATGACAAGGCCTTGGAAGTTTGTGATGACCGAGGTCATGGAGCATTGTTATGACAGGAGTAATGGAGCATTGTGATAACAAGGGCATAGAGCATTGGTCTGAGAAGTTTCATGGATTATTGTGATGAGAGTGTGCATGCAGCATTGTGATGACAAGGGCATGGAACATTGTGATACATGGGTCATGGAGGAATGTAATGACAAGGGCATGGAGCATTGTGATGAGAAGGGCATGGAACATTGTGATGACAAGCGTCATGGAGCTTTGTGATGACAGGGGCATGGAGCAATGTGATGAGAGGGTTCATGGAGCAGTGTGATGACAGTGGCATGGAGCACTGTGGTGCCAAGGATCATGGAGATTTGTGATGACAAAGGTCATGAAGCATATTGAGGTCAAGGGCATGGTACATTGTGATGAGAAGGGCAGGGAGCATTATGATGACAAAGTCATGTAGCATTTTGATGACAAAGGCATGGAGCATCGTGATGACAAGTGTCATGGAGCACTGTGATGACAGGCGTCACGGTTCATTGTGATTACAGGTTTCATGGAGCATTGGGATGACAATGGTCATGGAGAATTTTGATGAGAAGCATCCCGGATCATTGTTTTGTCAGGGGTCATGGAGGGTTGAGATGACAGTACTCATGCAGCATTGTGAGGACAGGGGTCATGGAGCATTGTGAAGACAAGGGCATGGATCATTGTGATGAGAATGTCATGGAGTATTGTGGAGGCAGGTGTCAAGGAGCATTGTGATGACGTATGTCAGGGTCCATTGTGATGACAATGGCATGGAGCATTGTGATGACAAGGACATGGAGCATTGTGATGCCAAGGGCCATTGAGAATTTTGAAGACAATGTCGTGAAGCACTGTGATGACAAGCGCATGGAGCTTGCTATGAAAAGGGTCATTGAGCATTGCGATGACAAGTGCATGGAGAATTGTGATGACACGATCATGTAACATTATGATGAGAAGTGTCATGGAACATAGTGATGACAGGGACGAGGAGAATTGTGATGACAATGCACATGGAGCATTGGGATGACCAGGACATGGATCATTGTGCTGGCAAGACTGTGGAGCATTGCGATGAGAAGACCATGGATATTTGTGATGACGAGTGTCTTGGAGCACTGTAATGACAAGGGGCATGTAGCATTGTGATGACAAGTGTAATGGAGCATTCTGATCACCATCTTGTGGAGTATTGTGATGACAATGGCATGGAGCATTGTGATGAAAAGGGCATGGAGCATTGTGATGAAAACGGCATGGAGCCTTTTCATGACAGGTTTCAATGAGCATTCTGACGACAAGTGTCAGGGACCATTGTGATGACAAGTTTATTGAGCATTGTGATGACAAAGGTCATGAAGCATTGTGGTGACAATGGCATGGAGCATTGTGATGAAAAGTGCTATGGAGCATTGTGATCACAAGTGTTGGTAGCATTGTGATGACAGAGGTCATGGAGCACAGTGATTTCAAGGACCATGGAGCATTGTGATGACAAGTGTATGGGGCAATGTGATCCCAAGTTTCATGGAGGATTGTGATGACAAGCGCATGGAGCATTGTGATGGCAAGTTCATGTAGGATTTTCCTGACAAAGGCATGGAGCATGGTGATTACAGTGGTCATTGAGCATTGGGATAACAAGGGTATGGAGCATTGGGCTTAAAATATTCATGGAGTATTATGATGACAGGTTTCATGGAGCATATTGATGAAAAGGGAAAGGAGCATTGTGATGACAAGATCCTGGAGCATTATGATGAGTAGACCAGGAGCCTGGTGCTGACAAGTCTCATGGAGCATTCTGATGAAAAGGGGCATGGAGCATTGTGATTACAGGGCTCTTGGAGCATTGTGATGACAAAGGCATGGAGCATTGTGATGAGAAGTCCATGGAGCATTCTGATGACATGTGTCATGGAGTTTTGTGATGACAGGGGCATGGAGCATTGTGATTACAGGGTTCTTGGAGCCTTGTGATGAAAAGGGCATGGATCATTGTGATGAAAAAGGCATGGAGCCATGTCATGACTGGGTTCAAGGAGCATAGTGATGACAAGGGTTCAGGAGCATTGTGATGACAACTGTAATGAGCATTGGATGACAAAGGTCAGGAGCATTGTGATGATAAAACCATGGATAATTGTGATGACGAGCGTCATAGGGCATTGTGATGACAAGTGTTATGGAACACTGTGATCACAAGGGTTTGGAGCATTGTGATGACAGAGGTCATGGAGCCTTTTGATTTCAAGAAGCGTGGAGCATTGTGATGACAAGGGCATGAAGCAATGGGATCCCAAGTTTTATGGAGGATTGGGATGACAATGGTAAGGGAAGATTGTGAAGACAAGCGCATGGAGCATTGTGATGACAAAGTCATGTAGCATTTTGCTGACAAAGGCATGGAGCATTGTGGGGAAAATATTCATGGAGTAATGTGATGACAGGTGTCATGGGGCATTGTGGTGATAAGGGAATGGAGCACTGTGATGACAAGGTTCTGGAGCATTGTTATGAGAAGACCATTGAGCCTTGTGATGACAAATCTCATGGAGCATTCTGATGATAATGGACATGGAACACTGTGATTACAAGGTTCTTGGAGTATTGTGATGACAAGGGCATGGAGCATTGTGATGAGAAGGCCATGGAGCTTTCTGATGACATGCATCATGGACTTTGTGATGACAAGGGCATGGAGCATTGTGATGAAAAAGACATGGAGCCTTGTCATGACAGGCTTCAAGGAGCATACTGATGTCAATGTCAGGGAGCATTGTGATGACAAGTGTATTGAGCATTGTGATGACAAAGGTCATGGAGCATTGTGATGAGAAGACCATGGATAATTGTGATGACGAGCGTCATTGGGCGTTGTGATGACAAGTGTTATGGAACATTGTGATCACAAGCGTTTGGAGCATTCTGATGAGAGAGGTCATGGAGCATTTTGATTTCATTGTGATGACAATAGCAAGAAGCATTATGATGATGTTCATGGTGCATTGTGATGAAAGGTTCCATGGAGTATTGAGATGAAAAGGGGCATGGAGCATTGTGATTACAGGGGTCTTGGAGCATGGTGATGACATGGGCATGGAGCATTGTGATGAGAAGGCCATGGAGGATTCTGATGACATGCGTCATGGAGCTTTGTGATGACAAGGGCATGGAGCATTGTGATGACATGGGAATGGGGCATTGTGATAACAAGGGCCATTGAGAATTTTGATGACAAGGTCGTGAAGCACTGTGATGACAAGTGCATGGAGCATGCTATGACAAGGGTCATGGAGCATTGCGATGACAAGTGAATGGAGAATTGTGCTGACATATGCATGTAACATTATGATGTGAAGTTTCCTGGACCATTGTGATGACAAGGACGTTGAGAATTGTTATGACAATGGACATGGAGCATTGGGATGATCAGGGCATGGAGCTTTGTGATGGTATGACCGTGGAGCTTTGTGATGCGAAGACCTTGGATAATTGTGATGACGAGTGTCTTGGATTACTGTAATGACAAGGGGCATGGAGCATTGTGAGGACAGGGGTCATTTAGCATTGTGATGACAAGTGTCATGGAGCATTCTGATGACCATCTTGTGGAGTATTGTGATGACAATGGCATGGAGCATTGTGATGGAAAGGGCATGGAGCATTGTGAAGAGAAGTCCACAGATAATGGTGAAGAGGGGCGTCATGGGGCGGTGTGATGACAAGTGTCATGGAACATTGTGATCACAAGTGTTTGAAGCATTGTGATGCCAGAGGTCATGGTGCATTTTGATTTCATTGTGATGACAATAGCATGAAGCATTATGATGATGGGGATGGTGCACTGTGATGCCAGGGGTCATGGAGGATTGTGAGGACAGGGGTCTAGGAGCATCGTGATGACAAGAGCATGGAGCATTGTGCTGAGAGGGCCAAGGAGCATTCTGACGACATGTGTCATGGAGCTTTGTGATGACAAGGGCATGGGACATTGTAATTGCAGGCGTCTTGGAGCATTGAGATGACAAGTGTCACGGAGCCTTGTGATGACAAGGCCTTGGAAGTTTGTGATGACCGAGGTCATGGATCATTGCTATGACAGGGGTAACGGAGCATTGTGATAACAAGGGCATAGAGCATTGGTCTGAGAAGTTTCATGGATTATTGTGATGAGAGTGTGCATGCAGCATTGTGATGACAAGGGCATGGAACATTGTGATACATGGGTCATGGAGGAATGTAATGACAAGGGCATGGAGCATTGTGATGAGAAGGGCATGGAACATTGTGATGACAAGCGTCATGGAGCTTTGTGATGACAGGGGCATGGAGCAATGTGATGAGAGGGTTCATGGAGCAGTGTGATGACAGTGGCATGGAGCACTGTGGTGCCAAGGATCATGGAGATTTGTGATGACAAAGGTCATGAAGCATATTGAGGTCAAGGGCATGGTACATTGTGATGAGAAGGGCAGGGAGCATTATGATGACAAAGTCATGTAGCATTTTGATGACAAAGGCATGGAGCATCGTGATGACAAGTGTCATGGAGCACTGTGATGACAGGCGTCACGGTTCATTGTGATTACAGGTTTCATGGAGCATTGGGATGACAATGGTCATGGAGAATTTTGATGAGAAGCGTCCCGGATCATTGTTTTGTCAGGGGTCATGGAGGGTTGAGATGACAGTACTCATGCAGCATTGTGAGGACAGGGGTCATGGAGCATTGTGAAGATAAGGGGCATGGAGCTTTGTGATTACAGGGGTCTTGGAGCATTGTGAAGACAAGGGCATGGATCATTGTGATGAGAATGTCATGGAGTATTGTGAAGGCAGGTGTCAAGGAGCATTGTGATGACGTATGTCAGGGTCCATTGTGATGACAATGGCATGGAGCATTGTGATGACAATGACATGGAGCATTGTGATGCCAAGGGCCATTGAGAATTTTGAAGACAATGTCGTGAAGCACTGTGATGACAAGCGCATGGAGCTTGCTATGAAAAGGGTCATTGAGCATTGCGATGACAAGTGCATGGAGAATTGTGATGACACGATCATGTAACATTATGATGAGAAGTGTCATGGAACATAGTGATGACAGGGACGAGGAGAATTGTGATGACAATGCACATGGAGCATTGGGATGACCAGGACATGGAGCATTGTGCTGGCAAGACCGTGGAGCACTGCGATGAGAAGACCATGGATAATTGTGATGACGAGTGTCTTGGAGCACTGTAATGACAAGGGGCATGTAACATTGTGATGACAAGTGTAATGGAGCATTCTGATCACCATCTTGTGGAGTATTGTGATGACAATGGCATGGAGCACTGTGATGAAAAGGGCATGGAGCATTGTGATGAAAACGGCATGGAGCCTTTTCATGACAGGTTTCAATGAGCATTCTGACGACAAGTGTCAGGGAGCATTGTGATGCCAAAGGTCATGAAGCATTGTGGTGACAATGGCATGGAGCATTGTGATGAAAAGTGCTATGGAACATTGTGATCACAAGTGTTGGTAGCATTGTGATGACAGAGGTCATGGAGCACAGTGATTTCAAAGACCATGGAGCATTGTGATGACAAGTGTATGGGGCAATGTGATCCCAAGTTTCATGGAGGATTGTGATGACAAGCGCATGGAGCATTGTGATGGCAAGTTCATGTAGGATTTCCTGACAAAGGCATGGAGCATGGTGATTACAGTGGTCATTGAGCATTGGGATAACAAGGGTATGGAGCATTGGGCTTAAAATATTCATGGAGTATTGTGATGACAGGTTTCATGGAGCATATTGATGAAAAGGGAATGGAGCATTGTGATGACAAGATCCTGGAGCATTATGATGAGTAGACCAGGAGCCTGGTGATGACAAGTCTCATGGAGCATTCTGATGAAAAGGGGCATGGAGCATTGTGATTACAGGGCTCTTGGAGCATTGTGATGACAAAGGCATGGAGCATTGTGATGAGAAGTCCATGGAGCATTCTGATGACATGTGTCATGGAGTTTTGTGATGACAGGGGCATGGAGCATTGTGATTACAGGGTTCTTGGAGCCTTGTGATGAAAAGGGCATGGATCATTGTGATGAAAAAGGCATGGAGCCATGTCATGACTGGGTTCAAGGAGCATAGTGATGACAAGGGTTCAGGAGCGTTGTGATGACAACTGTATTGAGCATTGGATGACAAAGGTCAGGAGCATTGTGATGATAAAACCATGGATAATTGTGATGACGAGCGTCATAGGGCATTGTGATGACAAGTGTTATGGAACACTGTGATCACAAGGGTTTGGAGCATTGTGATGACAGAGGTCATGGAGCCTTTTGATTTCAATTAGCGTGGAGCATTGTGATGACAAGGGCATGAAGCAATGGGATCCCAAGTTTTATGGAGGATTGGGATGACAATGGTAAGGGAAGATTGTGAAGACAAGTGCATGGAGCATTGTGATGACAAAGTCATGTAGCATTTTGCTGACAAAGGCATGGAGCATTGTGGGCAAAATATTCATGGAGTAATGTGATGACAGCTGTCATGGGGCATTGTGGTGATAAGGGAATGGAGCACTGTGATGCTAAGGTTCTGGAGCATTGTTATGAGAAGACCATTGAGCCTTGTGATGACAAATCTCATGGAGCATTCTGATGATAATGGACATGGAACACTGTGATTACAAGGTTCTTGGAGTATTGTGATGACAAGGGGATGGAACATTGTGATGAGAAGGCCATGGAGCTTTCTGATGACATGCATCATGGACTTTGTGATGACAAGGGCATGGAGCATTGTGATGAAAAAGACATGGAGCCTTGTCATGACAGGCTTCAAGGAGCATACTGATGTCAAGTGTCAGGGAGCATTGTGATGACAAGTGGATTGAGCATTGTGATGACAAAGGTCATGGAGCATTGTGATGAGAAGACCATGGATAATTGTGATGATGAGCGTCATTGGGCGTTGTGATGACAAGTGTTATGCAACATTGTGATCACAAGCGTTTGGAGCATTCTGATGAGAGAGGTCATGGAGCATTTTGATTTCATTGTGATGACAATAGCATGAAGCATTATGATGATGGGGATGGTGCACTGTGATGCCAGGGGTCATGGAGGATTGTGATGACGGGGGTCTAGGAGCATCGTGATGACAAGAGCATGGAGCATTGTGCTGAGAGGGCCAAGGAGCATTCTGACGACATGTGTCATGGAGCTTTGTGATGACAAGGGCATGGGGCATTGTAATTGCAGGCGTCATGGAGCATTGAGATGACAAGTGTCACGGAGCCTTGTGATGACAAGGCCTTGGAAGTTTGTGATGACCGAGGTCATGGAGCATTGTTATGACAGGAGTAATGGAGCATTGTGATAACAAGGGCATAGAGCATTGGTCTGAGAAGTTTCATGGATTATTGTGATGAGAGTGTGCATGCAGCATTGTGATGACAAGGGCATGGAACATTGTGATACATGGGTCATGGAGGAATGTAATGACAAGGGCATGGAGCATTGTGATGAGAAGGGCATGGAACATTGTGATGACAAGCGTCATGGAGCTTTGTGATGACAGGGGCATGGAGCAATGTGATGAGAGGGTTCATGGAGCAGTGTGATGACAGTGGCATGGAGCACTGTGGTGCCAAGGATCATGGAGATTTGTGATGACAAAGGTCATGAAGCATATTGAGGTCAAGGGCATGGTACATTGTGATGAGAAGGGCAGGGAGCATTATGATGACAAAGTCATGTAGCATTTTGATGACAAAGGCATGGAGCATCGTGATGACAAGTGTCATGGAGCACTGTGATGACAGGCGTCACGGTTCATTGTGATTACAGGTTTCATGGAGCATTGGGATGACAATGGTCATGGAGAATTTTGATGAGAAGCCTCCCGGATCATTGTTTTGTCAGGGGTCATGGAGGGTTGAGATGACAGTACTCATGCAGCATTGTGAGGACAGGGGTCATGGAGCATTGTGAAGATAAGGGGCATGGAGCTTTGTGATTACAGGGGTCTTGGAGCATTGTGAAGACAAGGGCATGGATCATTGTGATGAGAATGTCATGGAGTATTGTGAAGGCAGGTGTCAAGGAGCATTGTGATGACGTATGTCAGGGTCCATTGTGATGACAATGGCATGGAGCATTGTGATGACAAGGACATGGAGCATTGTGATGCCAAGGGCCATTGAGAATTTTGAAGACAATGTCGTGAAGCACTGTGATGACAAGCGCATGGAGCTTGCTATGAAAAGGGTCATTGAGCATTGCGATGACAAGTGCATGGAGAATTGTGATGACACGATCATGTAACATTATGATGAGAAGTGTCATGGAACATAGTGATGACAGGGACGAGGAGAATTGTGATGACAATGCACATGGAGCATTGGGATGACCAGGACATGGAGCATTGTGCTGGCAAGACCGTGGAGCACTGCGATGAGAAGACCATGGATAATTGTGATGACGAGTGTCTTGGAGCACTGTAATGACAAGGGGCATGTAACATTGTGATGACAAGTGTAATGGAGCATTCTGATCACCATCTTGTGGAGTATTGTGATGACAATGGCATGGAGCATTGTGATGAAAAGGGCATGGAGCATTGTGATGAAAACGGCATGGAGCCTTTTCATGACAGGTTTCAATGAGCATTCTGACGACAAGTGTCAGGGAGCATTGTGATGACAAGTTTATTGAGCATTGTGATGACAAAGGTCATGAAGCATTGTGGTGACAATGGCATGGAGCATTGTGATGCAAAGTGCTATGGAGCATTGTGATCACAAGTGTTGGTAGCATTGTGATGACAGAGGTCATGGAGCACAGTGATTTCAAGGACCATGGAGCATTGTGATGACAAGTGTATGGGGCAATGTGATCCCAAGTTTCATGGAGGATTGTGATGACAAGCGCATGGAGCATTGTGATGGCAAGTTCATGTAGGATTTCCTGACAAAGGCATGGAGCATGGTGATTACAGTGGTCATTGAGCATTGGGATAACAAGGGTATGGAGCATTGGGCTTAAAATATTCATGGAGTATTGTGATGACAGGTTTCATGGAGCATATTGATGAAAAGGGAAAGGAGCATTGTGATGACAAGATCCTGGAGCATTATGATGAGTAGACCAGGAGCCTGGTGATGACAAGTCTCATGGAGCATTCTGATGAAAAGGGGCATGGAGCATTGTGATTACAGGGCTCTTGGAGCATTGTGATGACAAAGGCATGGAGCATTGTGATGAGAAGTCCATGGAGCATTCTGATGACATGTGTCATGGAGTTTTGTGATGACAGGGGCATGGAGCATTGTGATTACAGGGTTCTTGGAGCCTTGTGATGAAAAGGGCATGGATCATTGTGATGAAAAAGGCATGGAGCCATGTCATGACTGGGTTCAAGGAGCATAGTGATGACAAGGGTTCAGGAGCGTTGTGATGACAACTGTATTGAGCATTGGATGACAAAGGTCAGGAGCATTGTGATGATAAAACCATGGATAATTGTGATGACGAGCGTCATTGGGCATTGTGATGACAAGTGTTATGGAACACTGTGATCACAAGGGTTTGGAGCATTGTGATGACATAGGTCATGGAGCCTTTTGATTTCAATTAGCGTGGAGCATTGTGATGACAAGGGCATGAAGCAATGGGATCCCAAGTTTTATGGAGGATTGGGATGACAATGGTAAGGGAAGATTGTGAAGACAAGCGCATGGAGCATTGTGATGACAAAGTCATGTAGCATTTTGCTGACAAAGGCATGGAGCATTGTGGGGAAAATATTCATGGAGTAATGTGATGACAGGTGTCATGGGGCATTGTGGTGATAAGGGAATGTAGCACTGTGATGACAAGGTTCTGGAGCATTGTTATGAGAAGACCATTGAGCCTTGTGATGACAAATCTCATGGAGCATTCTGATGATAATGGACATGGAACACTGTGATTACAAGGTTCTTGGAGTATTGTGATGACAAGGGCATGGAACATTGTGATGAGAAGGCCATGGAGCTTTCTGATGACATGCATCATGGACTTTGTGATGACAAGGGCATGGAGCATTGTGATGAAAAAGACATGGAGCCTTGTCATGACAGGCTTCAAGGAGCATACTGATGTCAAGTGTCAGGGAGCATTGTGATGACAAGTGTATTGAGCATTGTGATGACAAAGGTCATGGAGCATTGTGATGAGAAGACCATGGATAATTGTGATGACGAGCGTCATTGGGCGTTGTGATGACAAGTGTTATGGAACATTGTGATCACAAGCGTTTGGAGCATTCTGATGAGAGAGGTCATGGAGCATTTTGATTTCATTGTGATGACAATAGCATGAAGCATTATGATGATGGGGATGGTGCACTGTGATGCCAGGGGTCATGGAGGATTGTGATGACGGGGGTCTAGGAGCATCGTGATGACAAGAGCATGGAGCATTGTGCTGAGAGGGCCAAGGAGCATTCTGACGACATGTGTCATGGAGCTTTGTGATGACAAGGGCATGGGGCATTGTAATTGCAGGCGTCTTGGAGCATTGAGATGACAAGTGTCACGGAGCCTTGTGATGACAAGGCCTTGGAAGTTTGTGATGACCGAGGTCATGGATCATTGTTATGACAGGGGTAACGGAGCATTGTGATAACAAGGGCATAGAGCATTGGTCTGAGAAGTTTCATGGATTATTGTGATGAGAGTGTGCATGCAGCATTGTGATGACAAGGGCATGGAACATTGTGATACATGGGTCATGGAGGAATGTAATGACAAGGGCATGGAGCATTGTGATGAGAAGGGCATGGAACATTGTGATGACAAGCGTCATGGAGCTTTGTGATGACAGGGGCATGGAGCAATGTGATGAGAGGGTTCATGGAGCAGTGTGATGACAGTGGCATGGAGCACTGTGGTGCCAAGGATCATGGAGATTTGTGATGACAAAGGTCATGAAGCATATTGAGGTCAAGGGCATGGTACATTGTGATGAGAAGGGCAGGGAGCATTATGATGACAAAGTCATGTAGCATTTTGATGACAAAGGCATGGAGCATCGTGATGACAAGTGTCATGGAGCACTGTGATGACAGGCGTCACGGTTCATTGAGATTACAGGTTTCATGGAGCATTGGGATGACAATGGTCATGGAGAATTTTGATGAGAAGCGTCCCGGATCATTGTTTTGTCAGGGGTCATGGAGGGTTGAGATGACAGTACTCATGCAGCATTGTGAGGACAGGGGTCATGGAGCATTGTGAAGACAAGGGCATGGATCATTGTGATGAGAATGTCATGGAGTATTGTGAAGGCAGGTGTCAAGGAGCATTGTGATGACGTATGTCAGGGTCCATTGTGATGACAATGGCATGGAGCATTGTGATGACAAGGACATGGAGCATTGTGATGCCAAGGGCCATTGAGAATTTTGAAGACAATGTCGTGAAGCACTGTGATGACAAGCGCATGGAGCTTGCTATGAAAAGGGTCATTGAGCATTGCGATGACAAGTGCATGGAGAATTGTGATGACACGATCATGTAACATTATGATGAGAAGTGTCATGGAACATAGTGATGACAGGGACGAGGAGAATTGTGATGACAATGCACATGGAGCATTGGGATGACCAGGACATGGATCATTGTGCTGGCAAGACTGTGGAGCATTGCGATGAGAAGACCATGGATATTTGTGATGACGAGTGTCTTGGAGCACTGTAATGACAAGGGGCATGTAGCATTGTGATGACAAGTGTAATGGAGCATTCTGATCACCATCTTGTGGAGTATTGTGATGACAATGGCATGGAGCATTGTGATGAAAAGGGCATGGAGCATTGTGATGAAAACGGCATGGAGCCTTTTCATGACAGGTTTCAATGAGCATTCTGACGACAAGTGTCAGGGACCATTGTGATGACAAGTTTATTGAGCATTGTGATGCCAAAGGTCATGAAGCATTGTGGTGACAATGGCATGGAGCATTGTGATGAAAAGTGCTATGGAGCATTGTGATCACAAGTGTTGGTAGCATTGTGATGACAGAGGTCATGGAGCACAGTGATTTCAAGGACCATGGAGCATTGTGATGACAAGTATATGGGGCAATGTGATCCCAAGTTTCATGGAGGATTGTGATGACAAGCGCATGGAGCATTGTGATGGCAAGTTCATGTAAGATTTTCCTGACAAAGGCATGGAGCATGGTGATTACAGTGGTCATTGAGCATTGGGATAACAAGGGTATGGAGCATTGGGCTTAAAATATTCATGGAGTATTATGATGACAGGTTTCATGGAGCATATTGATGAAAAGGGAAAGGAGCATTGTGATGACAAGATCCTGGAGCATTATGATGAGTAGACCAGGAGCCTGGTGCTGACAAGTCTCATGGAGCATTCTGATGAAAAGGGGCATGGAGCATTGTGATTACAGGGCTCTTGGAGCATTGTGATGACAAAGGCATGGAGCATTGTGATGAGAAGTCCATGGAGCATTCTGATGACATGTGTCATGGAGTTTTGTGATGACAGGGGCATGGAGCATTGTGATTACAGGGTTCTTGGAGCCTTGTGATGAAAAGGGCATGGATCATTGTGATGAAAAAGGCATGGAGCCATGTCATGACTGGGTTCAAGGAGCATAGTGATGACAAGGGTTCAGGAGCATTGTGATGACAACTGTAATGAGCATTGGATGACAAAGGTCAGGAGCATTGTGATGATAAAACCATGGATAATTGTGATGACGAGCGTCATAGGGCATTGTGATGACAAGTGTTATGGAACACTGTGATCACAAGGGTTTGGAGCATTGTGATGACAGAGGTCATGGAGCCTTTTGATTTCAAGAAGCGTGGAGCATTGTGATGACAAGGGCATGAAGCAATGGGATCCCAAGTTTTATGGAGGATTGGGATGACAATGGTAAGGGAAGATTGTGAAGACAAGCGCATGGAGCATTGTGATGACAAAGTCATGTAGCATTTTGCTGACAAAGGCATGGAGCATTGTGGGGAAAATATTCATGGAGTAATGTGATGACAGGTGTCATGGGGCATTGTGGTGATAAGGGAATGGAGCACTGTGATGACAAGGTTCTGGAGCATTGTTATGAGAAGACCATTGAGCCTTGTGATGACAAATCTCATGGAGCATTCTGATGATAATGGACATGGAACACTGTGATTACAAGGTTCTTGGAGTATTGTGATGACAAGGGCAAGGAGCATTGTGATGAGAAGGCCATGGAGCTTTCTGATGACATGCATCATGGACTTTGTGATGACAAGGGCATGGAGCATTGTGATGAAAAAGACATGGAGCCTTGTCATGACAGGCTTCAAG
Organism: Mesoplodon densirostris; assembly: GCF_025265405.1. Lineage (NCBI taxonomy): Eukaryota > Metazoa > Chordata > Mammalia > Artiodactyla > Ziphiidae > Mesoplodon > Mesoplodon densirostris. The sequence continues at coordinate 9,580,693 of NC_082682.1, forward strand.
GAGCATACTGATGTCAAGTGTCAGGGAGCATTGTGATGACAAGTGTATTGAGCATTGTGATGACAAAGGTCATGGAGCATTGTGATGAGAAGACCATGGATAATTGTGATGACGAGCGTCATTGGGCGTTGTGATGACAAGTGTTATGGAACATTGTGATCACAAGCGTTTGGAGCATTCTGATGAGAGAGGTCATGGAGCATTTTGATTTCATTGTGATGACAATAGCAAGAAGCATTATGATGATGTTCATGGTGCATTGTGATGAAAGGTTCCATGGAGTATTGAGATGAAAAGGGGCATGGAGCATTGTGATTACAGGGGTCTTGGAGCATGGTGATGACATGGGCATGGAGCATTGTGATGAGAAGGCCATGGAGGATTCTGATGACATGCGTCATGGAGCTTTGTGATGACAAGGGCATGGAGCATTGTGATGACATGGGAATGGGGCATTGTGATAACAAGGGCCATTGAGAATTTTGATGACAAGGTCGTGAAGCACTGTGATGACAAGTGCATGGAGCATGCTATGACAAGGGTCATGGAGCATTGCGATGACAAGTGAATGGAGAATTGTGCTGACATATGCATGTAACATTATGATGTGAAGTGTCCTGGACCATTGTGATGACAAGGACGTTGAGAATTGTTATGACAATGGACATGGAGCATTGGGATGATCAGGGCATGGAGCTTTGTGATGGCATGACCGTGGAGCTTTGTGATGCGAAGACCTTGGATAATTGTGATGACGAGTGTCTTGGATTACTGTAATGACAAGGGGCATGGAGCATTGTGAGGACAGGGGTCATTTAGCATTGTGATGACAAGTGTCATGGAGCATTCTGATGACCATCTTGTGGAGTATTGTGATGACAATGGCATGGAGCATTGTGATGGAAAGGGCATGGAGCATTGTGAAGAGAAGTCCACAGATAATGGTGAAGAGGGGCGTCATGGGGCGGTGTGATGACAAGTGTCATGGAACATTGTGATCACAAGTGTTTGAAGCATTGTGATGCCAGAGGTCATGGTGCATTTTGATTTCATTGTGATGACAATAGCATGAAGCATTATGATGATGGGGATGGTGCACTGTGATGCCAGGGGTCATGGAGGATTGTGATGACGGGGGTCTAGGAGCATCGTGATGACAAGAGCATGGAGCATTGTGCTGAGAGGGCCAAGGAGCATTCTGACGACATGTGTCATGGAGCTTTGTGATGACAAGGGCATGGGGCATTGTAATTGCAGGCGTCTTGGAGCATTGAGATGACAAGTGTCACGGAGCCTTGTGATGACAAGGCCTTGGAAGTTTGTGATGACCGAGGTCATGGATCATTGTTATGACAGGAGTAATGGAGCATTGTGATAACAAGGGCATAGAGCATTGGTCTGAGAAGTTTCATGGATTATTGTGATGAGAGTGTGCATGCAGCATTGTGATGACAAGGGCATGGAACATTGTGATACATGGGTCATGGAGGAATGTAATGACAAGGGCATGGAGCATTGTGATGAGAAGGGCATGGAACATTGTGATGACAAGCGTCATGGAGCTTTGTGATGACAGGGGCATGGAGCAATGTGATGAGAGGGTTCATGGAGCAGTGTGATGACAGTGGCATGGAGCACTGTGGTGCCAAGGATCATGGAGATTTGTGATGACAAAGGTCATGAAGCATATTGAGGTCAAGGGCATGGTACATTGTGATGAGAAGGGCAGGGAGCATTATGATGACAAAGTCATGTAGCATTTTGATGACAAAGGCATGGAGCATCGTGATGACAAGTGTCATGGAGCACTGTGATGACAGGCGTCACGGTTCATTGTGATTACAGGTTTCATGGAGCATTGGGATGACAATGGTCATGGAGAATTTTGATGAGAAGCGTCCCGGATCATTGTTTGGTCAGGGGTCATGGAGGGTTGAGATGACAGTACTCATGCAGCATTGTGAGGACAGGGGTCATGGAGCATTGTGAAGATAAGGGGCATGGAGCTTTGTGATTACAGGGGTCTTGGAGCATTGTGAAGACAAGGGCATGGATCATTGTGATGAGAATGTCATGGAGTATTGTGAAGGCAGGTGTCAAGGAGCATTGTGATGACGTATGTCAGGGTCCATTGTGATGACAATGGCATGGAGCATTGTGATGACAAGGACATGGAGCATTGTGATGCCAAGGGCCATTGAGAGTTTTGAAGACAATGTCGTGAAGCACTGTGATGACAAGCGCATGGAGCTTGCTATGAAAAGGGTCATTGAGCATTGCGATGACAAGTGCATGGAGAATTGTGATGACACGATCATGTAACATTATGATGAGAAGTGTCATGGAACATAGTGATGACAGGGACGAGGAGAATTGTGATGACAATGCACATGGAGCATTGGGATGACCAGGACATGGAGCATTGTGCTGGCAAGACCGTGGAGCACTGCGATGAGAAGACCATGGATAATTGTGATGACGAGTGTCTTGGAGCACTGTAATGACAAGGGGCATGTAACATTGTGATGACAAGTGTAATGGAGCATTCTGATCACCATCTTGTGGAGTATTGTGATGACAATGGCATGGAGCACTGTGATGAAAAGGGCATGGAGCATTGTGATGAAAACGGCATGGAGCCTTTTCATGACAGGTTTCAATGAGCATTCTGACGACAAGTGTCAGGGAGCATTGTGATGACAAGTTTATTGAGCATTGTGATGCCAAAGGTCATGAAGCATTGTGGTGACAATGGCATGGAGCATTGTGATGAAAAGTGCTATGGAGCATTGTGATCACAAGTGTTGGTAGCATTGTGATGACAGAGGTCATGGAGCACAGTGATTTCAAGGACCATGGAGCATTGTGATGACAAGTGTATGGGGCAATGTGATCCCAAGTTTCATGGAGGATTGTGATGACAAGCGCATGGAGCATTGTGATGGCAAGTTCATGTAGGATTTCCTGACAAAGGCATGGAGCATGGTGATTACAGTGGTCATTGAGCATTGGGATAACAAGGGTATGGAGCATTGGGCTTAAAATATTCATGGAGTATTGTGATGACAGGTTTCATGGAGCATATTGATGAAAAGGGAAAGGAGCATTGTGATGACAAGATCCTGGAGCATTATGATGAGTAGACCAGGAGCCTGGTGATGACAAGTCTCATGGAGCATTCTGATGAAAAGGGGCATGGAGCATTGTGATTACAGGGCTCTTGGAGCATTGTGATGACAAAGGCATGGAGCATTGTGATGAGAAGTCCATGGAGCATTCTGATGACATGTGTCATGGAGTTTTGTGATGACAGGGGCATGGAGCATTGTGATTACAGGGTTCTTGGAGCCTTGTGATGAAAAGGGCATGGATCATTGTGATGAAAAAGGCATGGAGCCATGTCATGACTGGGTTCAAGGAGCATAGTGATGACAAGGGTTCAGGAGCGTTGTGATGACAACTGTATTGAGCATTGGATGACAAAGGTCAGGAGCATTGTGATGATAAAACCATGGATAATTGTGATGACGAGCGTCATAGGGCATTGTGATGACAAGTGTTATGGAACACTGTGATCAAAAGGGTTTGGAGCATTGTGATGACAGAGGTCATGGAGCCTTTTGATTTCAAGAAGCGTGGAGCATTGTGATGACAAGGGCATGAAGCAATGGGATCCCAAGTTTTATGGAGGATTGGGATGACAATGGTAAGGGAAGATTGTGAAGACAAGCGCATGGAGCATTGTGATGACAAAGTCATGTAGCATTTTGCTGACAAAGGCATGGAGCATTGTGGGGAAAATATTCATGGAGTAATGTGATGACAGGTGTCATGGGGCATTGTGATAAGGGAATGGAGCACTGTGATGACAAGGTTCTGGAGCATTGTTATGAGAAGACCATTGAGCCTTGTGATGACAAATCTCATGGAGCATTCTGATGATAATGGACATGGAACACTGTGATTACAAGGTTCTTGGAGTATTGTGATGACAAGGGCATGGAGCATTGTGATGAGAAGGCCATGGAGCTTTCTGATGACATGCATCATGGACTTTGTGATGACAAGGGCATGGAGCATTGTGATGAAAAAGACATGGAGCCTTGTCATGACAGGCTTCAAGGAGCATACTGATGTCAAATGTCAGGGAGCATTGTGATGACAAGTGTATTGAGCATTGTGATGACAAAGGTCATGGAGCATTGTGATGAGAAGACCATGGATAATTGTGATGACGAGCGTCATTGGGCGTTGTGATGACAAGTGTTATGGAACATTGTGATCACAAGCGTTTGGAGCATTCTGATGAGAGAGGTCATGGATCATTTTGATTTCATTGTGATGACAATAGCAAGAAGCATTATGATGATGTTCATGGTGCATTGTGATGAAAGGGTCCATGGAGTATTGAGATGAAAAGGGGCATGGAGCATTGTGATTACAGGGGTCTTGGAGCATGGTGATGACATGGGCATGGAGCATTGTGATGAGAAGGCCATGGAGGATTCTGATGACATGCGTCATGGAGCTTTGTGATGACAAGGGCATGGAGAATTGTGATGACATGGGAATGGGGCATTGTGATAACAAGGGCCATTGAGAATTTTGATGACAAGGTCGTGAAGCACTGTGATGACAAGTGCATGGAGCATGCTATGACAAGGGTCATGGAGCATTGCGATGACAAGTGAATGGAGAATTGTGCTGACATATGCATGTAACATGATGTGAAGTGTCCTGGACCATTGTGATGACAAGGACGTTGAGAATTGTTATGACAATGGACATGGAGCATTGGGATGATCAGGGCATGGAGCTTTGTGATGGCAAGACCGTGGAGCATTGTGATGCGAAGACCTTGGATAATTGTGATGACGAGTGTCTTGGATTACTGTAATGACAAGGGGCATGGAGCATTGTGAGGACAGGGGTCATTTAGCATTGTGATGACAAGTGTCATGGAGCATTCTGATGACCATCTTGTGGAGTATTGTGATGACAATGGCATGGAGCATTGTGATGGAAAGGGCATGGAGCATTGTGAAGAGAAGTCCACAGATAATGGTGAAGAGGAGCCTCATGGGGCGGTGTGATGACAAGTGTCATGGAACATTGTGATCATAAGTGTTTGAAGCATTGTGATGCCAGAGGTCATGGTGCATTTTGATTTCATTGTGATGACAATAGCATGAAGCATTATGATGATGGGGATGGTGCACTGTGATGCCAGGGGTCATGGAGGATTGTGATGACGGGGGTCTACGAGCATCGTAATGACAAGAGCATGGAGCATTGTGCTGAGAGGGCCAAGGAGCATTCTGACGACATGTGTCATGGAGATTTGTGATGACAAGGGCATGGGGCATTGTAATTGCAGGCGTCTTGGAGCATTGAGATGACAAGTGTCACGGAGCCTTGTGATGACAAGGCCTTGGAAGTTTGTGATGACCGAGGTCATGGATCATTGTTATGACAGGGGTAACGGAGCATTGTGATAACAAGGGCATAGAGCATTGGTCTGAGAAGTTTCATGGATTATTGTGATGAGAGTGTGCATGCAGCATTGTGATGACAAGGGCATGGAACATTGTGATACATGGGTCATGGAGGAATGTAATGACAAGGGCATGGAGCATTGTGATGAGAAGGGCATGGAACATTGTGATGACAAGCGTCATGGAGCTTTGTGATGACAGGGGCATGGAGCAATGTGATGAGAGGGTTCATGGAGCAGTGTGATGACAGTGGCATGGAGCACTGTGGTGCCAAGGATCATGGAGATTTGTGATGACAAAGGTCATGAAGCATATTGAGGTCAAGGGCATGGTACATTGTGATGAGAAGGGCAGGGAGCATTATGATGACAAAGTCATGTAGCATTTTGATGACAAAGGCATGGAGCATCGTGATGACAAGTGTCATGGAGCACTGTGATGACAGGCGTCACGGTTCATTGTGATTACAGGTTTCATGGAGCATTGGGATGACAATGGTCATGGAGAATTTTGATGAGAAGCGTCCCGGATCATTGTTTTGTCAGGGGTCATGGAGGGTTGAGATGACAGTATTCATGCAGCATTGTGAGGACAGGGGTCATGGAGCATTGTGAAGATAAGGGGCATGGAGCTTTGTGATTACAGGGGTCTTGGAGCATTGTGAAGACAAGGGCATGGATCATTGTGATGAGAATGTCATGGAGTATTGTGAAGGCAGGTGTCAAGGAGCATTGTGATGACGTATGTCAGGGTCCATTGTGATGACAATGGCATGGAGCATTGTGATGACAAGGACATGGAGCATTGTGATGCCAAGGGCCATTGAGAATTTTGAAGACAATGTCGTGAAGCACTGTGATGACAAGCGCATGGAGCTTGCTATGAAAAGGGTCATTGAGCATTGCGATGACAAGTGCATGGAGAATTGTGATGACACGATCATGTAACATTATGATGAGAAGTGTCATGGAACATAGTGATGACAGGGACGAGGAGAATTGTGATGACAATGCACATGGAGCATTGGGATGACCAGGACATGGAGCATTGTGCTGGCAAGACCGTGGAGCACTGCGATGAGAAGACCATGGATAATTGTGATGACGAGTGTCTTGGAGCACTGTAATGACAAGGGGCATGTAACATTGTGATGACAAGTGTAATGGAGCATTCTGATCACCATCTTGTGGAGTATTGTGATGACAATGGCATGGAGCACTGTGATGAAAAGGGCATGGAGCATTGTGATGAAAACGGCATGGAGCCTTTTCATGACAGGTTTCAATGAGCATTCTGACGACAAGTGTCAGGGAGCATTGTGATGACAAGTTTATTGAGCATTGTGATGCCAAAGGTCATGAAGCATTGTGGTGACAATGGCATGGAGCATTGTGATGAAAAGTGCTATGGAGCATTGTGATCACAAGTGTTGGTAGCATTGTGATGACAGAGGTCATGGAGCACAGTGATTTCAAGGACCATGGAGCATTGTGATGACAAGTGTATGGGGCAATGTGATCCCAAGTTTCATGGAGGATTGTGATGACAAGCGCATGGAGCATTGTGATGGCAAGTTCATGTAGGATTTCCTGACAAAGGCATGGAGCATGGTGATTACAGTGGTCATTGAGCATTGGGATAACAAGGGTATGGAGCATTGGGCTTAAAATATTCATGGAGTATTGTGATGACAGGTTTCATGGAGCATATTGATGAAAAGGGAAAGGAGCATTGTGATGACAAGATCCTGGAGCATTATGATGAGTAGACCAGGAGCCTGGTGATGACAAGTCTCATGGAGCATTCTGATGAAAAGGGGCATGGAGCATTGTGATTACAGGGCTCTTGGAGCATTGTGATGACAAAGGCATGGAGCATTGTGATGAGAAGTCCATGGAGCATTCTGATGACATGTGTCATGGAGTTTTGTGATGACAGGGGCATGGAGCATTGTGATTACAGGGTTCTTGGAGCCTTGTGATGAAAAGGGCATGGATCATTGTGATGAAAAAGGCATGGAGCCATGTCATGACTGGGTTCAAGGAGCATAGTGATGACAAGGGTTCAGGAGCGTTGTGATGACAACTGTATTGAGCATTGGATGACAAAGGTCAGGAGCATTGTGATGATAAAACCATGGATAATTGTGATGACGAGCGTCATAGGGCATTGTGATGACAAGTGTTATGGAACACTGTGATCAAAAGGGTTTGGAGCATTGTGATGACAGAGGTCATGGAGCCTTTTGATTTCAAGAAGCGTGGAGCATTGTGATGACAAGGGCATGAAGCAATGGGATCCCAAGTTTTATGGAGGATTGGGATGACAATGGTAAGGGAAGATTGTGAAGACAAGCGCATGGAGCATTGTGATGACAAAGTCATGTAGCATTTTGCTGACAAAGGCATGGAGCATTGTGGGGAAAATATTCATGGAGTAATGTGATGACAGGTGTCATGGGGCATTGTGATAAGGGAATGGAGCACTGTGATGACAAGGTTCTGGAGCATTGTTATGAGAAGACCATTGAGCCTTGTGATGACAAATCTCATGGAGCATTCTGATGATAATGGACATGGAACACTGTGATTACAAGGTTCTTGGAGTATTGTGATGACAAGGGCATGGAGCATTGTGATGAGAAGGCCATGGAGCTTTCTGATGACATGCATCATGGACTTTGTGATGACAAGGGCATGGAGCATTGTGATGAAAAAGACATGGAGCCTTGTCATGACAGGCTTCAAGGAGCATACTGATGTCAAATGTCAGGGAGCATTGTGATGACAAGTGTATTGAGCATTGTGATGACAAAGGTCATGGAGCATTGTGATGAGAAGACCATGGATAATTGTGATGACGAGCGTCATTGGGCGTTGTGATGACAAGTGTTATGGAACATTGTGATCACAAGCGTTTGGAGCATTCTGATGAGAGAGGTCATGGATCATTTTGATTTCATTGTGATGACAATAGCAAGAAGCATTATGATGATGTTCATGGTGCATTGTGATGAAAGGGTCCATGGAGTATTGAGATGAAAAGGGGCATGGAGCATTGTGATTACAGGGGTCTTGGAGCATGGTGATGACATGGGCATGGAGCATTGTGATGAGAAGGCCATGGAGGATTCTGATGACATGCGTCATGGAGCTTTGTGATGACAAGGGCATGGAGAATTGTGATGACATGGGAATGGGGCATTGTGATAACAAGGGCCATTGAGAATTTTGATGACAAGGTCGTGAAGCACTGTGATGACAAGTGCATGGAGCATGCTATGACAAGGGTCATGGAGCATTGCGATGACAAGTGAATGGAGAATTGTGCTGACATATGCATGTAACATGATGTGAAGTGTCCTGGACCATTGTGATGACAAGGACGTTGAGAATTGTTATGACAATGGACATGGAGCATTGGGATGATCAGGGCATGGAGCTTTGTGATGGCAAGACCGTGGAGCATTGTGATGCGAAGACCTTGGATAATTGTGATGACGAGTGTCTTGGATTACTGTAATGACAAGGGGCATGGAGCATTGTGAGGACAGGGGTCATTTAGCATTGTGATGACAAGTGTCATGGAGCATTCTGATGACCATCTTGTGGAGTATTGTGATGACAATGGCATGGAGCATTGTGATGGAAAGGGCATGGAGCATTGTGAAGAGAAGTCCACAGATAATGGTGAAGAGGAGCCTCATGGGGCGGTGTGATGACAAGTGTCATGGAACATTGTGATCATAAGTGTTTGAAGCATTGTGATGCCAGAGGTCATGGTGCATTTTGATTTCATTGTGATGACAATAGCATGAAGCATTATGATGATGGGGATGGTGCACTGTGATGCCAGGGGTCATGGAGGATTGTGATGACGGGGGTCTACGAGCATCGTAATGACAAGAGCATGGAGCATTGTGCTGAGAGGGCCAAGGAGCATTCTGACGACATGTGTCATGGAGATTTGTGATGACAAGGGCATGGGGCATTGTAATTGCAGGCGTCTTGGAGCATTGAGATGACAAGTGTCACGGAGCCTTGTGATGACAAGGCCTTGGAAGTTTGTGATGACCGAGGTCATGGATCATTGTTATGACAGGGGTAACGGAGCATTGTGATAACAAGGGCATAGAGCATTGGTCTGAGAAGTTTCATGGATTATTGTGATGAGAGTGTGCATGCAGCATTGTGATGACAAGGGCATGGAACATTGTGATACATGGGTCATGGAGGAATGTAATGACAAGGGCATGGAGCATTGTGATGAGAAGGGCATGGAACATTGTGATGACAAGCGTCATGGAGCTTTGTGATGACAGGGGCATGGAGCAATGTGATGAGAGGGTTCATGGAGCAGTGTGATGACAGTGGCATGGAGCACTGTGGTGCCAAGGATCATGGAGATTTGTGATGACAAAGGTCATGAAGCATATTGAGGTCAAGGGCATGGTACATTGTGATGAGAAGGGCAGGGAGCATTATGATGACAAAGTCATGTAGCATTTTGATGACAAAGGCATGGAGCATCGTGATGACAAGTGTCATGGAGCACTGTGATGACAGGCGTCACGGTTCATTGTGATTACAGGTTTCATGGAGCATTGGGATGACAATGGTCATGGAGAATTTTGATGAGAAGCGTCCCGGATCATTGTTTTGTCAGGGGTCATGGAGGGTTGAGATGACAGTATTCATGCAGCATTGTGAGGACAGGGGTCATGGAGCATTGTGAAGATAAGGGGCATGGAGCTTTGTGATTACAGGGGTCTTGGAGCATTGTGAAGACAAGGGCATGGATCATTGTGATGAGAATGTCATGGAGTATTGTGAAGGCAGGTGTCAAGGAGCATTGTGATGACGTATGTCAGGGTCCATTGTGATGACAATGGCATGGAGCATTGTGATGACAAGGACATGGAGCATTGTGATGCCAAGGGCCATTGAGAATTTTGAAGACAATGTCGTGAAGCACTGTGATGACAAGCGCATGGAGCTTGCTATGAAAAGGGTCATTGAGCATTGCGATGACAAGTGCATGGAGAATTGTGATGACACGATCATGTAACATTATGATGAGAAGTGTCATGGAACATAGTGATGACAGGGACGAGGAGAATTGTGATGACAATGCACATGGAGCATTGGGATGACCAGGACATGGAGCATTGTGCTGGCAAGACCGTGGAGCACTGCGATGAGAAGACCATGGATAATTGTGATGACGAGTGTCTTGGAGCACTGTAATGACAAGGGGCATGTAACATTGTGATGACAAGTGTAATGGAGCATTCTGATCACCATCTTGTGGAGTATTGTGATGACAATGGCATGGAGCACTGTGATGAAAAGGGCATGGAGCATTGTGATGAAAACGGCATGGAGCCTTTTCATGACAGGTTTCAATGAGCATTCTGACGACAAGTGTCAGGGAGCATTGTGATGACAAGTTTATTGAGCATTGTGATGCCAAAGGTCATGAAGCATTGTGGTGACAATGGCATGGAGCATTGTGATGAAAAGTGCTATGGAGCATTGTGATCACAAGTGTTGGTAGCATTGTGATGACAGAGGTCATGGAGCACAGTGATTTCAAGGACCATGGAGCATTGTGATGACAAGTGTATGGGGCAATGTGATCCCAAGTTTCATGGAGGATTGTGATGACAAGCGCATGGAGCATTGTGATGGCAAGTTCATGTAGGATTTCCTGACAAAGGCATGGAGCATGGTGATTACAGTGGTCATTGAGCATTGGGATAACAAGGGTATGGAGCATTGGGCTTAAAATATTCATGGAGTATTGTGATGACAGGTTTCATGGAGCATATTGATGAAAAGGGAAAGGAGCATTGTGATGACAAGATCCTGGAGCATTATGATGAGTAGACCAGGAGCCTGGTGATGACAAGTCTCATGGAGCATTCTGATGAAAAGGGGCATGGAGCATTGTGATTACAGGGCTCTTGGAGCATTGTGATGACAAAGGCATGGAGCATTGTGATGAGAAGTCCATGGAGCATTCTGATGACATGTGTCATGGAGTTTTGTGATGACAGGGGCATGGAGCATTGTGATTACAGGGTTCTTGGAGCCTTGTGATGAAAAGGGCATGGATCATTGTGATGAAAAAGGCATGGAGCCATGTCATGACTGGGTTCAAGGAGCATAGTGATGACAAGGGTTCAGGAGCGTTGTGATGACAACTGTATTGAGCATTGGATGACAAAGGTCAGGAGCATTGTGATGATAAAACCATGGATAATTGTGATGACGAGCGTCATAGGGCATTGTGATGACAAGTGTTATGGAACACTGTGATCACAAGGGTTTGGAGCATTGTGATGACAGAGGTCATGGAGCCTTTTGATTTCAAGAAGCGTGGAGCATTGTGATGACAAGGGCATGAAGCAATGGGATCCCAAGTTTTATGGAGGATTGGGATGACAATGGTAAGGGAAGATTGTGAAGACAAGCGCATGGAGCATTGTGATGACAAAGTCATGTAGCATTTTGCTGACAAAGGCATGGAGCATTGTGGGGAAAATATTCATGGAGTAATGTGATGACAGGTGTCATGGGGCATTGTGGTGATAAGGGAATGGAGCACTGTGATGACAAGGTTCTGGAGCATTGTTATGAGAAGACCATTGAGCCTTGTGATGACAAATCTCATGGAGCATTCTGATGATAATGGACATGGAACACTGTGATTACAAGGTTCTTGGAGTATTGTGATGACAAGGGCATGGAGCATTGTGATGAGAAGGCCATGGAGCTTTCTGATGACATGCATCATGGACTTTGTGATGACAAGGGCATGGAGCATTGTGATGAAAAAGACATGGAGCCTTGTCATGACAGGCTTCAAGGAGCATACTGATGTCAAGTGTCAGGGAGCATTGTGATGACAAGTGTATTGAGCATTGTGATGACAAAGGTCATAGAGCATTGTGATGAGAAGACCATGGATAATTGTGATGACGAGCGTCATTGGGCGTTGTGATGACAAGTGTTATGGAACATTGTGATCACAAGCGTTTGGAGCATTCTGATGAGAGAGGTCATGGAGCATTTTGATTTCATTGTGATGACAATAGCAAGAAGCATTATGATGATGTTCATGGTGCATTGTGATGAAAGGGTCCATGGAGTATTGAGATGAAAAGGGGCATGGAGCATTGTGATTACAGGGGTCTTGGAGCATGGTGATGACATGGGCATGGAGCATTGTGATGAGAAGGCCATGGAGGATTCTGATGACATGCGTCATGGAGCTTTGTGATGACAAGGGCATGGAGAATTGTGATGACATGGGAATGGGGCATTGTGATAACAAGGGCCATTGAGAATTTTGATGACAAGGTCGTGAAGCACTGTGATGACAAGTGCATGGAGCATGCTATGACAAGGGTCATGGAGCATTGCGATGACAAGTGAATGGAGAATTGTGCTGACATATGCATGTAACATGATGTGAAGTGTCCTGGACCATTGTGATGACAAGGACGTTGAGAATTGTTATGACAATGGACATGGAGCATTGGGATGATCAGGGCATGGAGCTTTGTGATGGCATGACCGTGGAGCTTTGTGATGCGAAGACCTTGGATAATTGTGATGACGAGTGTCTTGGATTACTGTAATGACAAGGGGCATGGAGCATTGTGAGGACAGGGGTCATTTAGCATTGTGATGACAAGTGTCATGGAGCATTCTGATGACCATCTTGTGGAGTATTGTGATGACAATGGCATGGAGCATTGTGATGGAAAGGGCATGGAGCATTGTGAAGAGAAGTCCACAGATAATGGTGAAGAGGGGCGTCATGGGGCGGTGTGATGACAAGTGTCATGGAACATTGTGATCACAAGTGTTTGAAGCATTGTGATGCCAGAGGTCATGGTGCATTTTGATTTCATTGTGATGACAATAGCATGAAGCATTATGATGATGGGGATGGTGCACTGTGATGCCAGGGGTCATGGAGGATTGTGATGACGGGGGTCTAGGAGCATCGTGATGACAAGAGCATGGAGCATTGTGCTGAGAGGGCCAAGGAGCATTCTGACGACATGTGTCATGGAGCTTTGTGATGACAAGGGCATGGGGCATTGTAATTGCAGGCGTCTTGGAGCATTGAGATGACAAGTGTCACGGAGCCTTGTGATGACAAGGCCTTGGAAGTTTGTGATGACCGAGGTCATGGATCATTGTTATGACAGGGGTAACGGAGCATTGTGATAACAAGGGCATAGAGCATTGGTCTGAGAAGTTTCATGGATTATTGTGATGAGAGTGTGCATGCAGCATTGTGATGACAAGGGCATGGAACATTGTGATACATGGGTCATGGAGGAATGTAATGACAAGGGCATGGAGCATTGTGATGAGAAGGGCATGGAACATTGTGATGACAAGCGTCATGGAGCTTTGTGATGACAGGGGCATGGAGCAATGTGATGAGAGGGTTCATGGAGCAGTGTGATGACAGTGGCATGGAGCACTGTGGTGCCAAGGAACATGGAGATTTGTGATGACAAAGGTCATGAAGCATATTGAGGTCAAGGGCATGGTACATTGTGATGAGAAGGGCAGGGAGCATTATGATGACAAACTCATGTAGCATTTTGATGACAAAGGCATGGAGCATCGTGATGACAAGTGTCATGGAGCACTGTGATGACAGGCGTCACGGTTCATTGTGATTACAGGTTTCATGGAGCATTGGGATGACAATGGTCATGGAGAATTTTGATGAGAAGCGTCCCGGATCATTGTTTTGTCAGGGGTCATGGAGGGTTGAGATGACAGTACTCATGCAGCATTGTGAGGACAGGGGTCATGGAGCATTGTGAAGATAAGGGGCATGGAGCTTTGTGATTACAGGGGTCTTGGAGCATTGTGAAGACAAGGGCATGGATCATTGTGATGAGAATGTCATGGAGTATTGTGAAGGCAGGTGTCAAGGAGCATTGTGATGACGTATGTCAGGGTCCATTGTGATGACAATGGCATGGAGCATTGTGATGACAAGGACATGGAGCATTGTGATGACAAGGGCCATTGAGAATTTTGAAGACAATGTCGTGAAGCACTGTGATGACAAGCGCATGGAGCTTGCTATGAAAAGGGTCATTGAGCATTGCGATGACAAGTGCATGGAGAATTGTGATGACACGATCATGTAACATTATGATGAGAAGTGTCATGGAACATAGTGATGACAGGGACGAGGAGAATTGTGATGACAATGCACATGGAGCATTGGGATGACCAGGACATGGAGCATTGTGCTGGCAAGACCGTGGAGCACTGCGATGAGAAGACCATGGATAATTGTGATGACGAGTGTCTTGGAGCACTGTAATGACAAGGGGCATGTAACATTGTGATGACAAGTGTAATGGAGCATTCTGATCACCATCTTGTGGAGTATTGTGATGACAATGGCATGGAGCACTGTGATGAAAAGGGCATGGAGCATTGTGATGAAAACGGCATGGAGCCTTTTCATGACAGGTTTCAATGAGCATTCTGACGACAAGTGTCAGGGAGCATTGTGATGACAAGTTTATTGAGCATTGTGATGCCAAAGGTCATGAAGCATTGTGGTGACAATGGCATGGAGCATTGTGATGAAAAGTGCTATGGAGCATTGTGATCACAAGTGTTGGTAGCATTGTGATGACAGAGGTCATGGAGCACAGTGATTTCAAGGACCATGGAGCATTGTGATGACAAGTGTATGGGGCAATGTGATCCCAAGTTTCATGGAGGATTGTGATGACAAGCGCATGGAGCATTGTGATGGCAAGTTCATGTAGGATTTCCTGACAAAGGCATGGAGCATGGTGATTACAGTGGTCATTGAGCATTGGGATAACAAGGGTATGGAGCATTGGGCTTAAAATATTCATGGAGTATTGTGATGACAGGTTTCATGGAGCATATTGATGAAAAGGGAAAGGAGCATTGTGATGACAAGATCCTGGAGCATTATGATGAGTAGACCAGGAGCCTGGTGATGACAAGTCTCATGGAGCATTCTGATGAAAAGGGGCATGGAGCATTGTGATTACAGGGCTCTTGGAGCATTGTGATGACAAAGGCATGGAGCATTGTGATGAGAAGTCCATGGAGCATTCTGATGACATGTGTCATGGAGTTTTGTGATGACAGGGGCATGGAGCATTGTGATTACAGGGTTCTTGGAGCCTTGTGATGAAAAGGGCATGGATCATTGTGATGAAAAAGGCATGGAGCCATGTCATGACTGGGTTCAAGGAGCATAGTGATGACAAGGGTTCAGGAGCGTTGTGATGACAACTGTATTGAGCATTGGATGACAAAGGTCAGGAGCATTGTGATGATAAAACCATGGATAATTGTGATGACGAGCGTCATAGGGCATTGTGATGACAAGTGTTATGGAACACTGTGATCAAAAGGGTTTGGAGCATTGTGATGACAGAGGTCATGGAGCCTTTTGATTTCAAGAAGCGTGGAGCATTGTGATGACAAGGGCATGAAGCAATGGGATCCCAAGTTTTATGGAGGATTGGGATGACAATGGTAAGGGAAGATTGTGAAGACAAGCGCATGGAGCATTGTGATGACAAAGTCATGTAGCATTTTGCTGACAAAGGCATGGAGCATTGTGGGGAAAATATTCATGGAGTAATGTGATGACAGGTGTCATGGGGCATTGTGGTGATAAGGGAATGGAGCACTGTGATGACAAGGTTCTGGAGCATTGTTATGAGAAGACCATTGAGCCTTGTGATGACAAATCTCATGGAGCATTCTGATGATAATGGACATGGAACACTGTGATTACAAGGTTCTTGGAGTATTGTGATGACAAGGGCATGGAGCATTGTGATGAGAAGGCCATGGAGCTTTCTGATGACATGCATCATGGACTTTGTGATGACAAGGGCATGGAGCATTGTGATGAAAAAGACATGGAGCCTTGTCATGACAGGCTTCAAGGAGCATACTGATGTCAAATGTCAGGGAGCATTGTGATGACAAGTGTATTGAGCATTGTGATGACAAAGGTCATGGAGCATTGTGATGAGAAGACCATGGATAATTGTGATGACGAGCGTCATTGGGCGTTGTGATGACAAGTGTTATGGAACATTGTGATCACAAGCGTTTGGAGCATTCTGATGAGAGAGGTCATGGATCATTTTGATTTCATTGTGATGACAATAGCAAGAAGCATTATGATGATGTTCATGGTGCATTGTGATGAAAGGGTCCATGGAGTATTGAGATGAAAAGGGGCATGGAGCATTGTGATTACAGGGGTCTTGGAGCATGGTGATGACATGGGCATGGAGCATTGTGATGAGAAGGCCATGGAGGATTCTGATGACATGCGTCATGGAGCTTTGTGATGACAAGGGCATGGAGAATTGTGATGACATGGGAATGGGGCATTGTGATAACAAGGGCCATTGAGAATTTTGATGACAAGGTCGTGAAGCACTGTGATGACAAGTGCATGGAGCATGCTATGACAAGGGTCATGGAGCATTGCGATGACAAGTGAATGGAGAATTGTGCTGACATATGCATGTAACATGATGTGAAGTGTCCTGGACCATTGTGATGACAAGGACGTTGAGAATTGTTATGACAATGGACATGGAGCATTGGGATGATCAGGGCATGGAGCTTTGTGATGGCAAGACCGTGGAGCATTGTGATGCGAAGACCTTGGATAATTGTGATGACGAGTGTCTTGGATTACTGTAATGACAAGGGGCATGGAGCATTGTGAGGACAGGGGTCATTTAGCATTGTGATGACAAGTGTCATGGAGCATTCTGATGACCATCTTGTGGAGTATTGTGATGACAATGGCATGGAGCATTGTGATGGAAAGGGCATGGAGCATTGTGAAGAGAAGTCCACAGATAATGGTGAAGAGGAGCCTCATGGGGCGGTGTGATGACAAGTGTCATGGAACATTGTGATCATAAGTGTTTGAAGCATTGTGATGCCAGAGGTCATGGTGCATTTTGATTTCATTGTGATGAAAATAGCATGAAGCATTATGATGATGGGGATGGTGCACTGTGATGCCAGGGGTCATGGAGGATTGTGATGACGGGGGTCTACGAGCATCGTAATGACAAGAGCATGGAGCATTGTGCTGAGAGGGCCAAGGAGCATTCTGACGACATGTGTCATGGAGATTTGTGATGACAAGGGCATGGGGCATTGTAATTGCAGGCGTCTTGGAGCATTGAGATGACAAGTGTCACGGAGCCTTGTGATGACAAGGCCTTGGAAGTTTGTGATGACCGAGGTCATGGATCATTGTTATGACAGGGGTAACGGAGCATTGTGATAACAAGGGCATAGAGCATTGGTCTGAGAAGTTTCATGGATTATTGTGATGAGAGTGTGCATGCAGCATTGTGATGACAAGGGCATGGAACATTGTGATACATGGGTCATGGAGGAATGTAATGACAAGGGCATGGAGCATTGTGATGAGAAGGGCATGGAACATTGTGATGACAAGCGTCATGGAGCTTTGTGATGACAGGGGCATGGAGCAATGTGATGAGAGGGTTCATGGAGCAGTGTGATGACAGTGGCATGGAGCACTGTGGTGCCAAGGATCATGGAGATTTGTGATGACAAAGGTCATGAAGCATATTGAGGTCAAGGGCATGGTACATTGTGATGAGAAGGGCAGGGAGCATTATGATGACAAACTCATGTAGCATTTTGATGACAAAGGCATGGAGCATCGTGATGACAAGTGTCATGGAGCACTGTGATGACAGGCGTCACGGTTCATTGTGATTACAGGTTTCATGGAGCATTGGGATGACAATGGTCATGGAGAATTTTGATGAGAAGCGTCCCGGATCATTGTTTTGTCAGGGGTCATGGAGGGTTGAGATGACAGTATTCATGCAGCATTGTGAGGACAGGGGTCATGGAGCATTGTGAAGATAAGGGGCATGGAGCTTTGTGATTACAGGGGTCTTGGAGCATTGTGAAGACAAGGGCATGGATCATTGTGATGAGAATGTCATGGAGTATTGTGAAGGCAGGTGTCAAGGAGCATTGTGATGACGTATGTCAGGGTCCATTGTGATGACAATGGCATGGAGCATTGTGATGACAAGGACATGGAGCATTGTGATGCCAAGGGCCATTGAGAGTTTTGAAGACAATGTCGTGAAGCACTGTGATGACAAGCGCATGGAGCTTGCTATGAAAAGGGTCATTGAGCATTGCGATGACAAGTGCATGGAGAATTGTGATGACACGATCATGTAACATTATGATGAGAAGTGTCATGGAACATAGTGATGACAGGGACGAGGAGAATTGTGATGACAATGCACATGGAGCATTGGGATGACCAGGACATGGAGCATTGTGCTGGCAAGACCGTGGAGCACTGCGATGAGAAGACCATGGATAATTGTGATGACGAGTGTCTTGGAGCACTGTAATGACAAGGGGCATGTAACATTGTGATGACAAGTGTAATGGAGCATTCTGATCACCATCTTGTGGAGTATTGTGATGACAATGGCATGGAGCACTGTGATGAAAAGGGCATGGAGCATTGTGATGAAAACGGCATGGAGCCTTTTCATGACAGGTTTCAATGAGCATTCTGACGACAAGTGTCAGGGAGCATTGTGATGACAAGTTTATTGAGCATTGTGATGCCAAAGGTCATGAAGCATTGTGGTGACAATGGCATGGAGCATTGTGATGAAAAGTGCTATGGAGCATTGTGATCACAAGTGTTGGTAGCATTGTGATGACAGAGGTCATGGAGCACAGTGATTTCAAGGACCATGGAGCATTGTGATGACAAGTGTATGGGGCAATGTGATCCCAAGTTTCATGGAGGATTGTGATGACAAGCGCATGGAGCATTGTGATGGCAAGTTCATGTAGGATTTCCTGACAAAGGCATGGAGCATGGTGATTACAGTGGTCATTGAGCATTGGGATAACAAGGGTATGGAGCATTGGGCTTAAAATATTCATGGAGTATTGTGATGACAGGTTTCATGGAGCATATTGATGAAAAGGGAAAGGAGCATTGTGATGACAAGATCCTGGAGCATTATGATGAGTAGACCAGGAGCCTGGTGATGACAAGTCTCATGGAGCATTCTGATGAAAAGGGGCATGGAGCATTGTGATTACAGGGCTCTTGGAGCATTGTGATGACAAAGGCATGGAGCATTGTGATGAGAAGTCCATGGAGCATTCTGATGACATGTGTCATGGAGTTTTGTGATGACAGGGGCATGGAGCATTGTGATTACAGGGTTCTTGGAGCCTTGTGATGAAAAGGGCATGGATCATTGTGATGAAAAAGGCATGGAGCCATGTCATGACTGGGTTCAAGGAGCATAGTGATGACAAGGGTTCAGGAGCGTTGTGATGACAACTGTATTGAGCATTGGATGACAAAGGTCAGGAGCATTGTGATGATAAAACCATGGATAATTGTGATGACGAGCGTCATAGGGCATTGTGATGACAAGTGTTATGGAACACTGTGATCACAAGGGTTTGGAGCATTGTGATGACAGAGGTCATGGAGCCTTTTGATTTCAAGAAGCGTGGAGCATTGTGATGACAAGGGCATGAAGCAATGGGATCCCAAGTTTTATGGAGGATTGGGATGACAATGGTAAGGGAAGATTGTGAAGACAAGCGCATGGAGCATTGTGATGACAAAGTCATGTAGCATTTTGCTGACAAAGGCATGGAGCATTGTGGGGAAAATATTCATGGAGTAATGTGATGACAGGTGTCATGGGGCATTGTGGTGATAAGGGAATGGAGCACTGTGATGACAAGGTTCTGGAGCATTGTTATGAGAAGACCATTGAGCCTTGTGATGACAAATCTCATGGAGCATTCTGATGATAATGGACATGGAACACTGTGATTACAAGGTTCTTGGAGTATTGTGATGACAAGGGCATGGAGCATTGTGATGAGAAGGCCATGGAGCTTTCTGATGACATGCATCATGGACTTTGTGATGACAAGGGCATGGAGCATTGTGATGAAAAAGACATGGAGCCTTGTCATGACAGGCTTCAAGGAGCATACTGATGTCAAGTGTCAGGGAGCATTGTGATGACAAGTGTATTGAGCATTGTGATGACAAAGGTCATGGAGCATTGTGATGAGAAGACCATGGATAATTGTGATGACGAGCGTCATTGGGCGTTGTGATGACAAGTGTTATGGAACATTGTGATCACAAGCGTTTGGAGCATTCTGATGAGAGAGGTCATGGAGCATTTTGATTTCATTGTGATGACAATAGCAAGAAGCATTATGATGATGTTCATGGTGCATTGTGATGAAAGGGTCCATGGAGTATTGAGATGAAAAGGGGCATGGAGCATTGTGATTACAGGGGTCTTGGAGCATGGTGATGACATGGGCATGGAGCATTGTGATGAGAAGGCCATGGAGGATTCTGATGACATGCGTCATGGAGCTTTGTGATGACAAGGGCATGGAGAATTGTGATGACATGGGAATGGGGCATTGTGATAACAAGGGCCATTGAGAATTTTGATGACAAGGTCGTGAAGCACTGTGATGACAAGTGCATGGAGCATGCTATGACAAGGGTCATGGAGCATTGCGATGACAAGTGAATGGAGAATTGTGCTGACATATGCATGTAACATGATGTGAAGTGTCCTGGACCATTGTGATGACAAGGACGTTGAGAATTGTTATGACAATGGACATGGAGCATTGGGATGATCAGGGCATGGAGCTTTGTGATGGCAAGACCGTGGAGCATTGTGATGCGAAGACCTTGGATAATTGTGATGACGAGTGTCTTGGATTACTGTAATGACAAGGGGCATGGAGCATTGTGAGGACAGGGGTCATTTAGCATTGTGATGACAAGTGTCATGGAGCATTCTGATGACCATCTTGTGGAGTATTGTGATGACAATGGCATGGAGCATTGTGATGGAAAGGGCATGGAGCATTGTGAAGAGAAGTCCACAGATAATGGTGAAGAGGAGCCTCATGGGGCGGTGTGATGACAAGTGTCATGGAACATTGTGATCATAAGTGTTTGAAGCATTGTGATGCCAGAGGTCATGGTGCATTTTGATTTCATTGTGATGAAAATAGCATGAAGCATTATGATGA
The DNA here is from genome assembly GCF_025265405.1 of Mesoplodon densirostris. NCBI lineage: Eukaryota > Metazoa > Chordata > Mammalia > Artiodactyla > Ziphiidae > Mesoplodon > Mesoplodon densirostris. The sequence continues at coordinate 9,602,387 of NC_082682.1, forward strand.
TGGGGATGGTGCACTGTGATGCCAGGGGTCATGGAGGATTGTGATGACGGGGGTCTACGAGCATCGTAATGACAAGAGCATGGAGCATTGTGCTGAGAGGGCCAAGGAGCATTCTGACGACATGTGTCATGGAGCTTTGTGATGACAAGGGCATGGGGCATTGTAATTGCAGGCGTCTTGGAGCATTGAGATGACAAGTGTCACGGAGCCTTGTGATGACAAGGCCTTGGAAGTTTGTGATGACCGAGGTCATGGATCATTGTTATGACAGGGGTAACGGAGCATTGTGATAACAAGGGCATAGAGCATTGGTCTGAGAAGTTTCATGGATTATTGTGATGAGAGTGTGCATGCAGCATTGTGATGACAAGGGCATGGAACATTGTGATACATGGGTCATGGAGGAATGTAATGACAAGGGCATGGAGCATTGTGATGAGAAGGGCATGGAACATTGTGATGACAAGCGTCATGGAGCTTTGTGATGACAGGGGCATGGAGCAATGTGATGAGAGGGTTCATGGAGCAGTGTGATGACAGTGGCATGGAGCACTGTGGTGCCAAGGATCATGGAGATTTGTGATGACAAAGGTCATGAAGCATATTGAGGTCAAGGGCATGGTACATTGTGATGAGAAGGGCAGGGAGCATTATGATGACAAAGTCATGTAGCATTTTGATGACAAAGGCATGGAGCATCGTGATGACAAGTGTCATGGAGCACTATGATGACAGGCATCACGGTTCATTGTGATTACAGGTTTCATGGAGCATTGGGATGACAATGGTCATGGAGAATTTTGATGAGAAGCGTCCCGGATCATTGTTTTGTCAGGGGTCATGGAGGGTTGAGATGACAGTACTCATGCAGCATTGTGAGGACAGGGGTCATGGAGCATTGTGAAGATAAGGGGCATGGAGCTTTGTGATTACAGGGGTCTTGGAGCATTGTGAAGACAAGGGCATGGATCATTGTGATGAGAATGTCATGGAGTATTGTGAAGGCAGGTGTCAAGGAGCATTGTGATGACGTATGTCAGGGTCCATTGTGATGACAATGGCATGGAGCATTGTGATGACAAGGACATGGAGCATTGTGATGCCAAGGGCCATTGAGAATTTTGAAGACAATGTCGTGAAGCACTGTGATGACAAGCGCATGGAGCTTGCTATGAAAAGGGTCATTGAGCATTGCGATGACAAGTGCATGGAGAATTGTGATGACACGATCATGTAACATTATGATGAGAAGTGTCATGGAACATAGTGATGACAGGGACGAGGAGAATTGTGATGACAATGCACATGGAGCATTGGGATGACCAGGACATGGAGCATTGTGCTGGCAAGACCGTGGAGCACTGCGATGAGAAGACCATGGATAATTGTGATGACGAGTGTCTTGGAGCACTGTAATGACAAGGGGCATGTAACATTGTGATGACAAGTGTAATGGAGCATTCTGATCACCATCTTGTGGAGTATTGTGATGACAATGGCATGGAGCACTGTGATGAAAAGGGCATGGAGCATTGTGATGAAAACGGCATGGAGCCTTTTCATGACAGGTTTCAATGAGCATTCTGACGACAAGTGTCAGGGAGCATTGTGATGACAAGTTTATTGAGCATTGTGATGCCAAAGGTCATGAAGCATTGTGGTGACAATGGCATGGAGCATTGTGATGAAAAGTGCTATGGAGCATTGTGATCACAAGTGTTGGTAGCATTGTGATGACAGAGGTCATGGAGCACAGTGATTTCAAGGACCATGGAGCATTGTGATGACAAGTGTATGGGGCAATGTGATCCCAAGTTTCATGGAGGATTGTGATGACAAGCGCATGGAGCATTGTGATGGCAAGTTCATGTAGGATTTCCTGACAAAGGCATGGAGCATGGTGATTACAGTGGTCATTGAGCATTGGGATAACAAGGGTATGGAGCATTGGGCTTAAAATATTCATGGAGTATTGTGATGACAGGTTTCATGGAGCATATTGATGAAAAGGGAAAGGAGCATTGTGATGACAAGATCCTGGAGCATTATGATGAGTAGACCAGGAGCCTGGTGATGACAAGTCTCATGGAGCATTCTGATGAAAAGGGGCATGGAGCATTGTGATTACAGGGCTCTTGGAGCATTGTGATGACAAAGGCATGGAGCATTGTGATGAGAAGTCCATGGAGCATTCTGATGACATGTGTCATGGAGTTTTGTGATGACAGGGGCATGGAGCATTGTGATTACAGGGTTCTTGGAGCCTTGTGATGAAAAGGGCATGGATCATTGTGATGAAAAAGGCATGGAGCCATGTCATGACTGGGTTCAAGGAGCATAGTGATGACAAGGGTTCAGGAGCGTTGTGATGACAACTGTATTGAGCATTGGATGACAAAGGTCAGGAGCATTGTGATGATAAAACCATGGATAATTGTGATGACGAGCGTCATAGGGCATTGTGATGACAAGTGTTATGGAACACTGTGATCAAAAGGGTTTGGAGCATTGTGATGACAGAGGTCATGGAGCCTTTTGATTTCAAGAAGCGTGGAGCATTGTGATGACAAGGGCATGAAGCAATGGTATCCCAAGTTTTATGGAGGATTGGGATGACAATGGTAAGGGAAGATTGTGAAGACAAGCGCATGGAGCATTGTGATGACAAAGTCATGTAGCATTTTGCTGACAAAGGCATGGAGCATTGTGGGGAAAATATTCATGGAGTAATGTGATGACAGGTGTCATGGGGCATTGTGGTGATAAGGGAATGGAGCACTGTGATGACAAGGTTCTGGAGCATTGTTATGAGAAGACCATTGAGCCTTGTGATGACAAATCTCATGGAGCATTCTGATGATAATGGACATGGAACACTGTGATTACAAGGTTCTTGGAGTATTGTGATGACAAGGGCATGGAACATTGTGATGAGAAGGCCATGGAGCTTTCTGATGACATGCATCATGGACTTTGTGATGACAAGGGCATGGAGCATTGTGATGAAAAAGACATGGAGCCTTGTCATGACAGGCTTCAAGGAGCATACTGATGTCAAGTGTCAGGGAGCATTGTGATGACAAGTGTATTGAGCATTGTGATGACAAAGGTCATGGAGCATTGTGATGAGAAGACCATGGATAATTGTGATGACGAGCGTCATTGGGCGTTGTGATGACAAGTGTTATGGAACATTGTGATCACAAGCATTTGGAGCATTCTGATGAGAGAGGTCATGGAGCATTTTTATTTCATTGTGATGACAATAGCATGAAGCATTATGATGATGGGGATGGTGCACTGTGATGCCAGGGGTCATGGAGGATTGTGATGACGGGGGTCTAGGAGCATCGTGATGACAAGAGCATGGAGCATTGTGCTGAGAGGGCCAAGGAGCATTCTGACGACATGTGTCATGGAGCTTTGTGATGACAAGGGCATGGGGCATTGTAATTGCAGGCGTCTTGGAGCATTGAGATGACAAGTGTCACGGAGCCTTGTGATGACAAGGCCTTGGAAGTTTGTGATGACCGAGGTCATGGAGCATTGTTATGACAGGAGTAATGGAGCATTGTGATAACAAGGGCATAGAGCATTGGTCTGAGAAGTTTCATGGATTATTGTGATGAGAGTGTGCATGCAGCATTGTGATGACAAGGGCATGGAACATTGTGATACATGGGTCATGGAGGAATGTAATGACAAGGGCATGGAGCATTGTGATGAGAAGGGCATGGAACATTGTGATGACAAGCGTCATGGAGCTTTGTGATGACAGGGGCATGGAGCAATGTGATGAGAGGGTTCATGGAGCAGTGTGATGACAGTGGCATGGAGCACTGTGGTGCCAAGGATCATGGAGATTTGTGATGACAAAGGTCATGAAGCATATTGAGGTCAAGGGCATGGTACATTGTGATGAGAAGGGCAGGGAGCATTATGATGACAAATTCATGTAGCATTTTGATGACAAAGGCATGGAGCATCGTGATGACAAGTGTCATGGAGCACTGTGATGACAGGCGTCACGGTTCATTGTGATTACAGGTTTCATGGAGCATTGGGATGACAATGGTAATGGAGAATTTTGATGAGAAGCGTCCCGGATCATTGTTTTGTCAGGGGTCATGGAGGGTTGAGATGACAGTACTCATGCAGCATTGTGAGGACAGGGGTCATGGAGCATTGTGAAGATAAGGGGCATGGAGCTTTGTGATTACAGGGGTCTTGGAGCATTGTGAAGACAAGGGCATGGATCATTGTGATGAGAATGTCATGGAGTATTGTGAAGGCAGGTGTCAAGGAGCATTGTGATGACGTATGTCAGGGTCCATTGTGATGACAATGGCATGGAGCATTGTGATGACAAGGACATGGAGCATTGTGATGCCAAGGGCCATTGAGAGTTTTGAAGACAATGTCGTGAAGCACTGTGATGACAAGCGCATGGAGCTTGCTATGAAAAGGGTCATTGAGCATTGCGATGACAAGTGCATGGAGAATTGTGATGACACGATCATGTAACATTATGATGAGAAGTGTCATGGAACATAGTGATGACAGGGACGAGGAGAATTGTGATGACAATGCACATGGAGCATTGGGATGACCAGGACATGGAGCATTGTGCTGGCAAGACCGTGGAGCACTGCGATGAGAAGAACATGGATAATTGTGATGACGAGTGTCTTGGAGCACTGTAATGACAAGGGGCATGTAACATTGTGATGACAAGTGTAATGGAGCATTCTGATCACCATCTTGTGGAGTATTGTGATGACAATGGCATGGAGCACTGTGATGAAATGGGCATGGAGCATTGTGATGAAAACGGCATGGAGCCTTTTCATGACAGGTTTCAATGAGCATTCTGACGACAAGTGTCAGGGAGCATTGTGATGACAAGTTTATTGAGCATTGTGATGCCAAAGGTCATGAAGCATTGTGGTGACAATGGCATGGAGCATTGTGATGAAAAGTGCTATGGAGCATTGTGATCACAAGTGTTGGTAGCATTGTGATGACAGAGGTCATGGAGCACAGTGATTTCAAGGACCATGGAGCATTGTGATGACAAGTGTATGGGGCAATGTGATCCCAAGTTTCATGGAGGATTGTGATGACAAGCGCATGGAGCATTGTGATGGCAAGTTCATGTAGGATTTCCTGACAAAGGCATGGAGCATGGTGATTACAGTGGTCATTGAGCATTGGGATAACAAGGGTATGGAGCATTGGGCTTAAAATATTCATGGAGTATTGTGATGACAGGTTTCATGGAGCATATTGATGAAAAGGGAAAGGAGCATTGTGATGACAAGATCCTGGAGCATTATGATGAGTAGACCAGGAGCCTGGTGATGACAAGTCTCATGGAGCATTCTGATGAAAAGGGGCATGGAGCATTGTGATTACAGGGCTCTTGGAGCATTGTGATGACAAAGGCATGGAGCATTGTGATGAGAAGTCCATGGAGCATTCTGATGACATGTGTCATGGAGTTTTGTGATGACAGGGGCATGGAGCATTGTGATTACAGGGTTCTTGGAGCCTTGTGATGAAAAGGGCATGGATCATTGTGATGAAAAAGGCATGGAGCCATGTCATGACTGGGTTCAAGGAGCATAGTGATGACAAGGGTTCAGGAGCGTTGTGATGACAACTGTATTGAGCATTGGATGACAAAGGTCAGGAGCATTGTGATGATAAAACCACGGATAATTGTGATGACGAGCGTCATAGGGCATTGTGATGACAAGTGTTATGGAACACTGTGATCACAAGGGTTTGGAGCATTGTGATGACAGAGGTCATGGAGCCTTTTGATTTCAAGAAGCGTGGAGCATTGTGATGACAAGGGCATGAAGCAATGGGATCCCAAGTTTTATGGAGGATTGGGATGACAATGGTAAGGGAAGATTGTGAAGACAAGCGCATGGAGCATTGTGATGACAAAGTCATGTAGCATTTTGCTGACAAAGGCATGGAGCATTGTGGGGAAAATATTCATGGAGTAATGTGATGACAGGTGTCATGGGGCATTGTGGTGATAAGGGAATGGAGCACTGTGATGACAAGGTTCTGGAGCATTGTTATGAGAAGACCATTGAGCCTTGTGATGACAAATCTCATGGAGCATTCTGATGATAATGGACATGGAACACTGTGATTACAAGGTTCTTGGAGTATTGTGATGACAAGGGCATGGAGCATTGTGATGAGAAGGCCATGGAGCTTTCTGATGACATGCATCATGGACTTTGTGATGACAAGGGCATGGAGCATTGTGATGAAAAAGACATGGAGCCTTGTCATGACAGGCTTCAAGGAGCATACTGATGTCAAGTGTCAGGGAGCATTGTGATGACAAGTGTATTGAGCATTGTGATGACAAAGGTCATGGAGCATTGTGATGAGAAGACCATGGATAATTGTGATGACGAGCGTCATTGGGCGTTGTGATGACAAGTGTTATGGAACATTGTGATCACAAGCGTTTGGAGCATTCTGATGAGAGAGGTCATGGAGCATTTTGATTTCATTGTGATGACAATAGCAAGAAGCATTATGATGATGTTCATGGTGCATTGTGATGAAAGGGTCCATGGAGTATTGAGATGAAAAGGGGCATGGAGCATTGTGATTACAGGGGTCTTGGAGCATGGTGATGACATGGGCATGGAGCATTGTGATGAGAAGGCCATGGAGGATTCTGATGACATGCGTCATGGAGCTTTGTGATGACAAGGGCATGGAGAATTGTGATGACATGGGAATGGGGCATTGTGATAACAAGGGCCATTGAGAATTTTGATGACAAGGTCGTGAAGCACTGTGATGACAAGTGCATGGAGCATGCTATGACAAGGGTCATGGAGCATTGCGATGACAAGTGAATGGAGAATTGTGCTGACATATGCATCTAACATGATGTGAAGTGTCCTGGACCATTGTGATGACAAGGACGTTGAGAATTGTTATGACAATGGACATGGAGCATTGGGATGATCAGGGCATGGAGCTTTGTGATGGCAAGACCGTGGAGCATTGTGATGCGAAGACCTTGGATAATTGTGATGACGAGTGTCTTGGATTACTGTAATGACAAGGGGCATGGAGCATTGTGAGGACAGGGGTCATTTAGCATTGTGATGACAAGTGTCATGGAGCATTCTGATGACCATCTTGTGGAGTATTGTGATGACAATGGCATGGAGCATTGTGATGGAAAGGGCATGGAGCATTGTGAAGAGAAGTCCACAGATAATGGTGAAGAGGAGCCTCATGGGGTGGTGTGATGACAAGTGTCATGGAACATTGTGATCATAAGTGTTTGAAGCATTGTGATGCCAGAGGTCATGGTGCATTTTGATTTCATTGTGATGAAAATAGCATGAAGCATTATGATGATGGGGATGGTGCACTGTGATGCCAGGGGTCATGGAGGATTGTGATGACGGGGGTCTAGGAGCATCGTAATGACAAGAGCATGGAGCATTGTGCTGAGAGGGCCAAGGAGCATTCTGACGACATGTGTCATGGAGCTTTGTGATGACAAGGGCATGGGGCATTGTAATTGCAGGCGTCTTGGAGCATTGAGATGACAAGTGTCACGGAGCCTTGTGATGACAAGGCCTTGGAAGTTTGTGATGACCGAGGTCATGGATCATTGTTATGACAGGGGTAACGGAGCATTGTGATAACAAGGGCATAGAGCATTGGTCTGAGAAGTTTCATGGATTATTGTGATGAGAGTGTGCATGCAGCATTGTGATGACAAGGGCATGGAACATTGTGATACATGGGTCATGGAGGAATGTAATGACAAGGGCATGGAGCATTGTGATGAGAAGGGCATGGAACATTGTGATGACAAGCGTCATGGAGCTTTGTGATGACAGGGGCATGGAGCAATGTGATGAGAGGGTTCATGGAGCAGTGTGATGACAGTGGCATGGAGCACTGTGGTGCCAAGGATCATGGAGATTTGTGATGACAAAGGTCATGAAGCATATTGAGGTCAAGGGCATGGTACATTGTGATGAGAAGGGCAGGGAGCATTATGATGACAAAGTCATGTAGCATTTTGATGACAAAGGCATGGAGCATCGTGATGACAAGTGTCATGGAGCACTGTGATGACAGGCGTCACGGTTCATTGTGATTACAGGTTTCATGGAGCATTGGGATGACAATGGTCATGGAGAATTTTGATGAGAAGCGTCCCGGATCATTGTTTGGTCAGGGGTCATGGAGGGTTGAGATGACAGTACTCATGCAGCATTGTGAGGACAGGGGTCATGGAGCATTGTGAAGATAAGGGGCATGGAGCTTTGTGATTACAGGGGTCTTGGAGCATTGTGAAGACAAGGGCATGGATCATTGTGATGAGAATGTCATGGAGTATTGTGAAGGCAGGTGTCAAGGAGCATTGTGATGACGTATGTCAGGGTCCATTGTGATGACAATGGCATGGAGCATTGTGATGACAAGGACATGGAGCATTGTGATGCCAAGGGCCATTGAGAGTTTTGAAGACAATGTCGTGAAGCACTGTGATGACAAGCGCATGGAGCTTGCTATGAAAAGGGTCATTGAGCATTGCGATGACAAGTGCATGGAGAATTGTGATGACACGATCATGTAACATTATGATGAGAAGTGTCATGGAACATAGTGATGACAGGGACGAGGAGAATTGTGATGACAATGCACATGGAGCATTGGGATGACCAGGACATGGAGCATTGTGCTGGCAAGACCGTGGAGCACTGCGATGAGAAGACCATGGATAATTGTGATGACGAGTGTCTTGGAGCACTGTAATGACAAGGGGCATGTAACATTGTGATGACAAGTGTAATGGAGCATTCTGATCACCATCTTGTGGAGTATTGTGATGACAATGGCATGGAGCACTGTGATGAAATGGGCATGGAGCATTGTGATGAAAACGGCATGGAGCCTTTTCATGACAGGTTTCAATGAGCATTCTGACGACAAGTGTCAGGGAGCATTGTGATGACAAGTTTATTGAGCATTGTGATGCCAAAGGTCATGAAGCATTGTGGTGACAATGGCATGGAGCATTGTGATGAAAAGTGCTATGGAGCATTGTGATCACAAGTGTTGGTAGCATTGTGATGACAGAGGTCATGGAGCACAGTGATTTCAAGGACCATGGAGCATTGTGATGACAAGTGTATGGGGCAATGTGATCCCAAGTTTCATGGAGGATTGTGATGACAAGCGCATGGAGCATTGTGATGGCAAGTTCATGTAGGATTTCCTGACAAAGGCATGGAGCATGGTGATTACAGTGGTCATTGAGCATTGGGATAACAAGGGTATGGAGCATTGGGCTTAAAATATTCATGGAGTATTGTGATGACAGGTTTCATGGAGCATATTGATGAAAAGGGAAAGGAGCATTGTGATGACAAGATCCTGGAGCATTATGATGAGTAGACCAGGAGCCTGGTGATGACAAGTCTCATGGAGCATTCTGATGAAAAGGGGCATGGAGCATTGTGATTACAGGGCTCTTGGAGCATTGTGATGACAAAGGCATGGAGCATTGTGATGAGAAGTCCATGGAGCATTCTGATGACATGTGTCATGGAGTTTTGTGATGACAGGGGCATGGAGCATTGTGATTACAGGGTTCTTGGAGCCTTGTGATGAAAAGGGCATGGATCATTGTGATGAAAAAGGCATGGAGCCATGTCATGACTGGGTTCAAGGAGCATAGTGATGACAAGGGTTCAGGAGCGTTGTGATGACAACTGTATTGAGCATTGGATGACAAAGGTCAGGAGCATTGTGATGATAAAACCATGGATAATTGTGATGACGAGCGTCATAGGGCATTGTGATGACAAGTGTTATGGAACACTGTGATCAAAAGGGTTTGGAGCATTGTGATGACAGAGGTCATGGAGCCTTTTGATTTCAAGAAGCGTGGAGCATTGTGATGACAAGGGCATGAAGCAATGGGATCCCAAGTTTTATGGAGGATTGGGATGACAATGGTAAGGGAAGATTGTGAAGACAAGCGCATGGAGCATTGTGATGACAAAGTCATGTAGCATTTTGCTGACAAAGGCATGGAGCATTGTGGGGAAAATATTCATGGAGTAATGTGATGACAGGTGTCATGGGGCATTGTGGTGATAAGGGAATGGAGCACTGTGATGACAAGGTTCTGGAGCATTGTTATGAGAAGTCCATTGAGCCTTGTGATGACAAATCTCATGGAGCATTCTGATGATAATGGACATGGAACACTGTGATTACAAGGTTCTTGGAGTATTGTGATGACAAGGGCATGGAGCATTGTGATGAGAAGGCCATGGAGCTTTCTGATGACATGCATCATGGACTTTGTGATGACAAGGGCATGGAGCATTGTGATGAAAAAGACATGGAGCCTTGTCATGACAGGCTTCAAGGAGCATACTGATGTCAAGTGTCAGGGAGCATTGTGATGACAAGTGTATTGAGCATTGTGATGACAAAGGTCATGGAGCATTGTGATGAGAAGACCATGGATAATTGTGATGACGAGCGTCATTGGGCGTTGTGATGACAAGTGTTATGGAACATTGTGATCACAAGCGTTTGGAGCATTCTGATGAGAGAGGTCATGGAGCATTTTGATTTCATTGTGATGACAATAGCAAGAAGCATTATGATGATGTTCATGGTGCATTGTGATGAAAGGGTCCATGGAGTATTGAGATAAAAAGGGGCATGGAGCATTGTGATTACAGGGGTCTTGGAGCATGGTGATGACATGGGCATGGAGCATTGTGATGAGAAGGCCATGGAGGATTCTGATGACATGCGTCATGGAGCTTTGTGATGACAAGGGCATGGAGAATTGTGATGACATGGGAATGGGGCATTGTGATAACAAGGGCCATTGAGAATTTTGATGACAAGGTCGTGAAGCACTGTGATGACAAGTGCATGGAGCATGCTATGACAAGGGTCATGGAGCATTGCGATGACAAGTGAATGGAGAATTGTGCTGACATATGCATGTAACATGATGTGAAGTGTCCTGGACCATTGTGATGACAAGGACGTTGAGAATTGTTATGACAATGGACATGGAGCATTGGGATGATCAGGGCATGGAGCTTTGTGATGGCAAGACCGTGGAGCATTGTGATGCGAAGACCTTGGATAATTGTGATGACGAGTGTCTTGGATTACTGTAATGACAAGGGGCATGGAGCATTGTGAGGACAGGGGTCATTTAGCATTGTGATGACAAGTGTCATGGAGCATTCTGATGACCATCTTGTGGAGTATTGTGATGACAATGGCATGGAGCATTGTGATGGAAAGGGCATGGAGCATTGTGAAGAGAAGTCCACAGATAATGGTGAAGAGGAGCCTCATGGGGCGGTGTGATGACAAGTGTCATGGAACATTGTGATCATAAGTGTTTGAAGCATTGTGATGCCAGAGGTCATGGTGCATTTTGATTTCATTGTGATGAAAATAGCATGAAGCATTATGATGATGGGGATGGTGCACTGTGATGCCAGGGGTCATGGAGGATTGTGATGACGGGGGTCTAGGAGCATCGTAATGACAAGAGCATGGAGCATTGTGCTGAGAGGGCCAAGGAGCATTCTGACGACATGTGTCATGGAGCTTTGTGATGACAAGGGCATGGGGCATTGTAATTGCAGGCGTCTTGGAGCATTGAGATGACAAGTATCACGGAGCCTTGTGATGACAAGGCCTTGGAAGTTTGTGATGACCGAGGTCATGGATCATTGTTATGACAGGGGTAACGGAGCATTGTGATAACAAGGGCATAGAGCATTGGTCTGAGAAGTTTCATGGATTATTGTGATGAGAGTGTGCATGCAGCATTGTGATGACAAGGGCATGGAACATTGTGATACATGGGTCATGGAGGAATGTAATGACAAGGGCATGGAGCATTGTGATGAGAAGGGCATGGAACATTGTGATGACAAGCGTCATGGAGCTTTGTGATGACAGGGGCATGGAGCAATGTGATGAGAGGGTTCATGGAGCAGTGTGATGACAGTGGCATGGAGCACTGTGGTGCCAAGGATCATGGAGATTTGTGATGACAAAGGTCATGAAGCATATTGAGGTCAAGGGCATGGTACATTGTGATGAGAAGGGCAGGGAGCATTATGATGACAAAGTCATGTAGCATTTTGATGACAAAGGCATGGAGCATCGTGATGACAAGTGTCATGGAGCACTGTGATGACAGGCGTCACGGTTCATTGTGATTACAGGTTTCATGGAGCATTGGGATGACAATGGTCATGGAGAATTTTGATGAGAAGCGTCCCGGATCTTTGTTTTGTCAGGGGTCATGGAGGGTTGAGATGACAGTACTCATGCAGCATTGTGAGGACAGGGGTCATGGAGCATTGTGAAGATAAGGGGCATGGAGCTTTGTGATTACAGGGGTCTTGGAGCATTGTGAAGACAAGGGCATGGATCATTGTGATGAGAATGTCATGGAGTATTGTGAAGGCAGGTGTCAAGGAGCATTGTGATGACGTATGTCAGGGTCCATTGTGATGACAATGGCATGGAGCATTGTGATGACAATGACATGGAGCATTGTGATGCCAAGGGCCATTGAGAATTTTGAAGACAATGTCGTGAAGCACTGTGATGACAAGCGCATGGAGCTTGCTATGAAAAGGGTCATTGAGCATTGCGATGACAAGTGCATGGAGAATTGTGATGACACGATCATGTAACATTATGATGAGAAGTGTCATGGAACATAGTGATGACAGGGACGAGGAGAATTGTGATGACAATGCACATGGAGCATTGGGATGACCAGGACATGGAGCATTGTGCTGGCAAGACCGTGGAGCACTGCGATGAGAAGACCATGGATAATTGTGATGACGAGTGTCTTGGAGCACTGTAATGACAAGGGGCATGTAACATTTTGATGACAAGTTTAATGGAGCATTCTGATCACCATCTTGTGGAGTATTGTGATGACAATGGCATGGAGCACTGTGATGAAAAGGGCATGGAGCATTGTGATGAAAACGGCATGGAGCCTTTTCATGACAGATTTCAATGAGCATTCTGACGACAAGTGTCAGGGAGCATTGTGATGACAAGTTTATTGAGCATTGTGATGCCAAAGGTCATGAAGCATTGTGGTGACAATGGCATGGAGCATTGTGATGAAAAGTGCTATGGAGCATTGTGATCACAAGTGTTGGTAGCATTGTGATGACAGAGGTCATGGAGCACAGTGATTTCAAGGACCATGGAGCATTGTGATGACAAGTGTATGGGGCAATGTGATCCCAAGTTTCATGGAGGATTGTGATGACAAGCGCATGGAGCATTGTGATGGCAAGTTCATGTAGGATTTCCTGACAAAGGCATGGAGCATGGTGATTACAGTGGTCATTGAGCATTGGGATAACAAGGGTATGGAGCATTGGGCTTAAAATATTCATGGAGTATTGTGATGACAGGTTTCATGGAGCATATTGATGAAAAGGGAAAGGAGCATTGTGATGACAAGATCCTGGAGCATTATGATGAGTAGACCAGGAGCCTGGTGATGACAAGTCTCATGGAGCATTCTGATGAAAAGGGGCATGGAGCATTGTGATTACAGGGCTCTTGGAGCATTGTGATGACAAAGGCATGGAGCATTGTGATGAGAAGTCCATGGAGCATTCTGATGACATGTGTCATGGAGTTTTGTGATGACAGGGGCATGGAGCATTGTGATTACAGGGTTCTTGGAGCCTTGTGATGAAAAGGGCATGGATCATTGTGATGAAAAAGGCATGGAGCCATGTCATGACTGGGTTCAAGGAGCATAGTGATGACAAGGGTTCAGGAGCGTTGTGATGACAACTGTATTGAGCATTGGATGACAAAGGTCAGGAGCATTGTGATGATAAAACCATGGATAATTGTGATGACGAGCGTCATAGGGCATTGTGATGACAAGTGTTATGGAACACTGTGATCACAAGGGTTTGGAGCATTGTGATGACAGAGGTCATGGAGCCTTTTGATTTCAATTAGCGTGGAGCATTGTGATGACAAGGGCATGAAGCAATGGGATCCCAAGTTTTATGGAGGATTGGGATGACAATGGTAAGGGAAGATTGTGAAGACAAGCGCATGGAGCATTGTGATGACAAAGTCATGTAGCATTTTGCTGACAAAGGCATGGAGCATTGTGGGCAAAATATTCATGGAGTAATGTGATGACAGGTGTCATGGGGCATTGTGGTGATAAGGGAATGGAGCACTGTGATGACAAGGTTCTGGAGCATTGTTATGAGAAGACCATTGAGCCTTGTGATGACAAATCTCATGGAGCATTCTGATGATAATGGACATGGAACACTGTGATTACAAGGTTCTTGGAGTATTGTGATGACAAGGGCATGGAACATTGTGATGAGAAGGCCATGGAGCTTTCTGATGACATGCATCATGGACTTTGTGATGACAAGGGCATGGAGCATTGTGATGAAAAAGACATGGAGCCTTGTCATGACAGGCTTCAAGGAGCATACTGATGTCAAGTGTCAGGGAGCATTGTGATGACAAGTGTATTGAGCATTGTGATGACAAAGGTCATGGAGCATTGTGATGAGAAGACCATGGATAATTGTGATGACGAGCGTCATTGGGCGTTGTGATGACAAGTGTTATGGAACATTGTGATCACAAGCATTTGGAGCATTCTGATGAGAGAGGTCATGGAGCATTTTGATTTCATTGTGATGACAATAGCATGAAGCATTATGATGATGGGGATGGTGCACTGTGATGCCAGGGGTCATGGAGGATTGTGATGACGGGGGTCTAGGAGCATCGTGATGACAAGAGCATGGAGCATTGTGCTGAGAGGGCCAAGGAGCATTCTGACGACATGTGTCATGGAGCTTTGTGATGACAAGGGCATGGGGCATTGTAATTGCAGGCGTCTTGGAGCATTGAGATGACAAGTGTCACGGAGCCTTGTGATGACAAGGCCTTGGAAGTTTGTGATGACCGAGGTCATGGAGCATTGTTATGACAGGAGTAATGGAGCATTGTGATAACAAGGGCATAGAGCATTGGTCTGAGAAGTTTCATGGATTATTGTGATGAGAGTGTGCATGCAGCATTGTGATGACAAGGGCATGGAACATTGTGATACATGGGTCATGGAGGAATGTAATGACAAGGGCATGGAGCATTGTGATGAGAAGGGCATGGAACATTGTGATGACAAGCGTCATGGAGCTTTGTGATGACAGGGGCATGGAGCAATGTGATGAGAGGGTTCATGGAGCAGTGTGATGACAGTGGCATGGAGCACTGTGGTGCCAAGGATCATGGAGATTTGTGATGACAAAGGTCATGAAGCATATTGAGGTCAAGGGCATGGTACATTGTGATGAGAAGGGCAGGGAGCATTATGATGACAAAGTCATGTAGCATTTTGATGACAAAGGCATGGAGCATCGTGATGACAAGTGTCATGGAGCACTGTGATGACAGGCGTCACGGTTCATTGTGATTACAGGTTTCATGGAGCATTGGGATGACAATGGTAATGGAGAATTTTGATGAGAAGCGTCCCGGATCATTGTTTTGTCAGGGGTCATGGAGGGTTGAGATGACAGTACTCATGCAGCATTGTGAGGACAGGGGTCATGGAGCATTGTGAAGATAAGGGGCATGGAGCTTTGTGATTACAGGGGTCTTGGAGCATTGTGAAGACAAGGGCATGGATCATTGTGATGAGAATGTCATGGAGTATTGTGAAGGCAGGTGTCAAGGAGCATTGTGATGACGTATGTCAGGGTCCATTGTGATGACAATGGCATGGAGCATTGTGATGACAAGGACATGGAGCATTGTGATGCCAAGGGCCATTGAGAGTTTTGAAGACAATGTCGTGAAGCACTGTGATGACAAGCGCATGGAGCTTGCTATGAAAAGGGTCATTGAGCATTGCGATGACAAGTGCATGGAGAATTGTGATGACACGATCATGTAACATTATGATGAGAAGTGTCATGGAACATAGTGATGACAGGGACGAGGAGAATTGTGATGACAATGCACATGGAGCATTGGGATGACCAGGACATGGAGCATTGTGCTGGCAAGACCGTGGAGCACTGCGATGAGAAGACCATGGATAATTGTGATGACGAGTGTCTTGGAGCACTGTAATGACAAGGGGCATGTAACATTGTGATGACAAGTGTAATGGAGCATTCTGATCACCATCTTGTGGAGTATTGTGATGACAATGGCATGGAGCACTGTGATGAAATGGGCATGGAGCATTGTGATGAAAACGGCATGGAGCCTTTTCATGACAGGTTTCAATGAGCATTCTGACGACAAGTGTCAGGGAGCATTGTGATGACAAGTTTATTGAGCATTGTGATGCCAAAGGTCATGAAGCATTGTGGTGACAATGGCATGGAGCATTGTGATGAAAAGTGCTATGGAGCATTGTGATCACAAGTGTTGGTAGCATTGTGATGACAGAGGTCATGGAGCACAGTGATTTCAAGGACCATGGAGCATTGTGATGACAAGTGTATGGGGCAATGTGATCCCAAGTTTCATGGAGGATTGTGATGACAAGCGCATGGAGCATTGTGATGGCAAGTTCATGTAGGATTTCCTGACAAAGGCATGGAGCATGGTGATTACAGTGGTCATTGAGCATTGGGATAACAAGGGTATGGAGCATTGGGCTTAAAATATTCATGGAGTATTGTGATGACAGGTTTCATGGAGCATATTGATGAAAAGGGAAAGGAGCATTGTGATGACAAGATCCTGGAGCATTATGATGAGTAGACCAGGAGCCTGGTGATGACAAGTCTCATGGAGCATTCTGATGAAAAGGGGCATGGAGCATTGTGATTACAGGGCTCTTGGAGCATTGTGATGACAAAGGCATGGAGCATTGTGATGAGAAGTCCATGGAGCATTCTGATGACATGTGTCATGGAGTTTTGTGATGACAGGGGCATGGAGCATTGTGATTACAGGGTTCTTGGAGCCTTGTGATGAAAAGGGCATGGATCATTGTGATGAAAAAGGCATGGAGCCATGTCATGACTGGGTTCAAGGAGCATAGTGATGACAAGGGTTCAGGAGCGTTGTGATGACAACTGTATTGAGCATTGGATGACAAAGGTCAGGAGCATTGTGATGATAAAACCACGGATAATTGTGATGACGAGCGTCATAGGGCATTGTGATGACAAGTGTTATGGAACACTGTGATCACAAGGGTTTGGAGCATTGTGATGACAGAGGTCATGGAGCCTTTTGATTTCAAGAAGCGTGGAGCATTGTGATGACAAGGGCATGAAGCAATGGGATCCCAAGTTTTATGGAGGATTGGGATGACAATGGTAAGGGAAGATTGTGAAGACAAGCGCATGGAGCATTGTGATGACAAAGTCATGTAGCATTTTGCTGACAAAGACATGGAGCATTGTGGGGAAAATATTCATGGAGTAATGTGATGACAGGTGTCATGGGGCATTGTGGTGATAAGGGAATGGAGCACTGTGATGACAAGGTTCTGGAGCATTGTTATGAGAAGACCATTGAGCCTTGTGATGACAAATCTCATGGAGCATTCTGATGATAATGGACATGGAACACTGTGATTACAAGGTTCTTGGAGTATTGTGATGACAAGGGCATGGAGCATTGTGATGAGAAGGCCATGGAGCTTTCTGATGACATGCATCATGGACTTTGTGATGACAAGGGCATGGAGCATTGTGATGAAAAAGACATGGAGCCTTGTCATGACAGGCTTCAAGGAGCATACTGATGTCAAGTGTCAGGGAGCATTGTGATGACAAGTGTATTGAGCATTGTGATGACAAAGGTCATGGAGCATTGTGATGAGAAGACCATGGATAATTGTGATGACGAGCGTCATTGGGCGTTGTGATGACAAGTGTTATGGAACATTGTGATCACAAGCGTTTGGAGCATTCTGATGAGAGAGGTCATGGAGCATTTTGATTTCATTGTGATGACAATAGCAAGAAGCATTATGATGATGTTCATGGTGCATTGTGATGAAAGGGTCCATGGAGTATTGAGATAAAAAGGGGCATGGAGCATTGTGATTACAGGGGTCTTGGAGCATGGTGATGACATGGGCATGGAGCATTGTGATGAGAAGGCCATGGAGGATTCTGATGACATGCGTCATGGAGCTTTGTGATGACAAGGGCATGGAGAATTGTGATGACATGGGAATGGGGCATTGTGATAACAAGGGCCATTGAGAATTTTGATGACAAGGTCGTGAAGCACTGTGATGACAAGTGCATGGAGCATGCTATGACAAGGGTCATGGAGCATTGCGATGACAAGTGAATGGAGAATTGTGCTGACATATGCATGTAACATGATGTGAAGTGTCCTGGACCATTGTGATGACAAGGACGTTGAGAATTGTTATGACAATGGACATGGAGCATTGGGATGATCAGGGCATGGAGCTTTGTGATGGCAAGACCGTGGAGCATTGTGATGCGAAGACCTTGGATAATTGTGATGACGAGTGTCTTGGATTACTGTAATGACAAGGGGCATGGAGCATTGTGAGGACAGGGGTCATTTAGCATTGTGATGACAAGTGTCATGGAGCATTCTGATGACCATCTTGTGGAGTATTGTGATGACAATGGCATGGAGCATTGTGATGGAAAGGGCATGGAGCATTGTGAAGAGAAGTCCACAGATAATGGTGAAGAGGAGCCTCATGGGGCGGTGTGATGACAAGTGTCATGGAACATTGTGATCATAAGTGTTTGAAGCATTGTGATGCCAGAGGTCATGTTGCATTTTGATTTCATTGTGATGAAAATAGCATGAAGCATTATGATGATGGGGATGGTGCACTGTGATGCCAGGGGTCATGGAGGATTGTGATGACGGGGGTCTAGGAGCATCGTAATGACAAGAGCATGGAGCATTGTGCTGAGAGGGCCAAGGAGCATTCTGACGACATGTGTCATGGAGCTTTGTGATGACAAGGGCATGGGGCATTGTAATTGCAGGCGTCTTGGAGCATTGAGATGACAAGTGTCACGGAGCCTTGTGATGACAAGGCCTTGGAAGTTTGTGATGACCGAGGTCATGGATCATTGTTATGACAGGGGTAACGGAGCATTGTGATAACAAGGGCATAGAGCATTGGTCTGAGAAGTTTCATGGATTATTGTGATGAGAGTGTGCATGCAGCATTGTGATGACAAGGGCATGGAACATTGTGATACATGGGTCATGGAGGAATGTAATGACAAGGGCATGGAGCATTGTGATGAGAAGGGCATGGAACATTGTGATGACAAGCGTCATGGAGCTTTGTGATGACAGGGGCATGGAGCAATGTGATGAGAGGGTTCATGGAGCAGTGTGATGACAGTGGCATGGAGCACTGTGGTGCCAAGGATCATGGAGATTTGTGATGACAAAGGTCATGAAGCATATTGAGGTCAAGGGCATGGTACATTGTGATGAGAAGGGCAGGGAGCATTATGATGACAAAGTCATGTAGCATTTTGATGACAAAGGCATGGAGCATCGTGATGACAAGTGTCATGGAGCACTGTGATGACAGGCGTCACGGTTCATTGTGATTACAGGTTTCATGGAGCATTGGGATGACAATGGTCATGGAGAATTTTGATGAGAAGCGTCCCGGATCATTGTTTTGTCAGGGGTCATGGAGGGTTGAGATGAAAGTACTCATGCAGCATTGTGAGGACAGGGGTCATGGAGCATTGTGAAGATAAGGGGCATGGAGCTTTGTGATTACAGGGGTCTTGGAGCATTGTGAAGACAAGGGCATGGATCATTGTGATGAGAATGTCATGGAGTATTGTGAAGGCAGGTGTCAAGGAGCATTGTGATGACGTATGTCAGGGTCCATTGTGATGACAATGGCATGGAGCATTGTGATGACAATGACATGGAGCATTGTGATGCCAAGGGCCATTGAGAATTTTGAAGACAATGTCGTGAAGCACTGTGATGACAAGCGCATGGAGCTTGCTATGAAAAGGGTCACTGAGCATTGCGATGACAAGTGCATGGAGAATTGTGATGACACGATCATGTAACATTATGATGAGAAGTGTCATGGAACATAGTGATGACAGGGACGAGGAGAATTGTGATGACAATGCACATGGAGCATTGGGATGACCAGGACATGGAGCATTGTGCTGGCAAGACCGTGGAGCACTGCGATGAGAAGACCATGGATAATTGTGATGACGAGTGTCTTGGAGCACTGTAATGACAAGGGGCATGTAACATTGTGATGACAAGTGTAATGGAGCATTCTGATCACCATCTTGTGGAGTATTGTGATGACAATGGCATGGAGCACTGTGATGAAAAGGGCATGGAGCATTGTGATGAAAACGGCATGGAGCCTTTTCATGACAGGTTTCAATGAGCATTCTGACGACAAGTGTCAGGGAGCATTGTGATGACAAGTTTATTGAGCATTGTGATGACAAAGGTCATGAAGCATTGTGGTGACAATGGCATGGAGCATTGTGATGAAAAGTGCTATGGAGCATTGTGATCACAAGTGTTGGTAGCATTGTGATGACAGAGGTCATGGAGCACAGTGATTTCAAGGACCATGGAGCATTGTGATGACAAGTGTATGGGGCAATGTGATCCCAAGTTTCATGGAGGATTGTGATGACAAGCGCATGGAGCATTGTGATGGCAAGTTCATGTAGGATTTCCTGACAAAGGCATGGAGCATGGTGATTACAGTGGTCATTGAGCATTGGGATAACAAGGGTATGGAGCATTGGGCTTAAAATATTCATGGAGTATTGTGATGACAGGTTTCATGGAGCATATTGATGAAAAGGGAAAGGAGCATTGTGATGACAAGATCCTGGAGCATTATGATGAGTAGACCAGGAGCCTGGTGATGACAAGTCTCATGGAGCATTCTGATGAAAAGGGGCATGGAGCATTGTGATTACAGGGCTCTTGGAGCATTGTGATGACAAAGGCATGGAGCATTGTGATGAGAAGTCCATGGAGCATTCTGATGACATGTGTCATGGAGTTTTGTGATGACAGGGGCATGGAGCATTGTGATTACAGGGTTCTTGGAGCCTTGTGATGAAAAGGGCATGGATCATTGTGATGAAAAAGGCATGGAGCCATGTCATGACTGGGTTCAAGGAGCATAGTGATGACAAGGGTTCAGGAGCGTTGTGATGACAACTGTATTGAGCATTGGATGACAAAGGTCAGGAGCATTGTGATGATAAAACCATGGATAATTGTGATGACGAGCGTCATAGGGCATTGTGATGACAAGTGTTATGGAACACTGTGATCACAAGGGTTTGGAGCATTGTGATGACAGAGGTCATGGAGCCTTTTGATTTCAATTAGCATGGAGCATTGTGATGACAAGGGCATGAAGCAATGGGATCCCAAGTTTTATGGAGGATTGGGATGACAATGGTAAGGGAAGATTGTGAAGACAAGCGCATGGAGCATTGTGATGACAAAGTCATGTAGCATTTTGCTGACAAAGGCATGGAGTATTGTGGGCAAAATATTCATGGAGTAATGTGATGACAGGTGTCATGGGGCATTGTGGTGATAAGGGAATGGAGCACTGTGATGACAAGGTTCTGGAGCATTGTTATGAGAAGACCATTGAGCCTTGTGATGACAAATCTCATGGAGCATTCTGATGATAATGGACATGGAACACTGTGATTACAAGGTTCTTGGAGTATTGTGATGACAAGGGCATGGAACATTGTGATGAGAAGGCCATGGAGCTTTCTGATGACATGCATCATGGACTTTGTGATGACAAGGGCATGGAGCATTGTGATGAAAAAGACATGGAGCCTTGTCATGACAGGCTTCAAGGAGCATACTGATGTCAAGTGTCAGGGAGCATTGTGATGACAAGTGTATTGAGCATTGTGATGACAAAGGTCATGGAGCATTGTGATGAGAAGACCATGGATAATTGTGATGACGAGCGTCATTGGGCGTTGTGATGACAAGTGTTATGGAACATTGTTATCACAAGCGTTTGGAGCATTCTGATGAGAGAGGTCATGGAGCATTTTGATTTCATTGTGATGACAATAGCATGAAGCATTATGATGATGGGGATGGTGCACTGTGATGCCAGGGGTCATGGAGGATTGTGATGACGGGGGTCTAGGAGCATCGTGATGACAAGAGCATGGAGCATTGTGCTGAGAGGGCCAAGGAGCATTCTGACGACATGTGTCATGGAGCTTTGTGATGACAAGGGCATGGGGCATTGTAATTGCAGGCGTCTTGGAGCATTGAGATGACAAGTGTCACGGAGCCTTGTGATGACAAGGCCTTGGAAGTTTGTGATGACCGAGGTCATGGAGCATTGTTATGACAGGAGTAATGGAGCATTGTGATAACAAGGGCATAGAGCATTGGTCTGAGAAGTTTCATGGATTATTGTGATGAGAGTGTGCATGCAGCATTGTGATGACAAGGGCATGGAACATTGTGATACATGGGTCATGGAGGAATGTAATGACAAGGGCATGGAGCATTGTGATGAGAAGGGCATGGAACATTGTGATGACAAGCGTCATGGAGCTTTGTGATGACAGGGGCATGGAGCAATGTGATGAGAGGGTTCATGGAGCAGTGTGATGACAGTGGCATGGAGCACTGTGGTGCCAAGGATCATGGAGATTTGTGATGACAAAGGTCATGAAGCATATTGAGGTCAAGGGCATGGTACATTGTGATGAGAAGGGCAGGGAGCATTATGATGACAAAGTCATGTAGCATTTTGATGACAAAGGCATGGAGCATCGTGATGACAAGTGTCATGGAGCACTGTGATGACAGGCGTCACGGTTCATTGTGATTACAGGTTTCATGGAGCATTGGGATGACAATGGTCATGGAGAATTTTGATGAGAAGCGTCCCGGATCATTGTTTTGTCAGGGGTCATGGAGGGTAGAGATGACAGTACTCATGCAGCATTGTGAGGACAGGGGTCATGGAGCATTGTGAAGACAAGGGCATGGATCATTGTGATGAGAATGTCATGGAGTATTGTGAAGGCAGGTGTCAAGGAGCATTGTGATGACGTATGTCAGGGTCCATTGTGATGACAATGGCATGGAGCATTGTGATGACAAGGACATGGAGCATTGTGATGCCAAGGGCCATTGAGAATTTTGAAGACAATGTCGTGAAGCACTGTGATGACAAGCGCATGGAGCTTGCTATGAAAAGGGTCATTGAGCATTGCGATGACAAGTGCATGGAGAATTGTGATGACACGATCATGTAACATTATGATGAGAAGTGTCATGGAACATAGTGATGACAGGGACGAGGAGAATTGTGATGACAATGCACATGGAGCATTGGGATGACCAGGACATGGATCATTGTGCTGGCAAGACTGTGGAGCATTGCGATGAGAAGACCATGGATATTTGTGATGACGAGTGTCTTGGAGCACTGTAATGACAAGGGGCATGTAGCATTGTGATGACAAGTGTAATGGAGCATTCTGATCACCATCTTGTGGAGTATTGTGATGACAATGGCATGGAGCATTGTGATGAAAAGGGCATGGAGCATTGTGATGAAAACGGCATGGAGCCTTTTCATGACAGGTTTCAATGAGCATTCTGACGACAAGTGTCAGGGAGCATTGTGATGACAAGTTTATTGAGCATTGTGATGACAAAGGTCATGAAGCATTGTGGTGACAATGGCATGGAGCATTGTGATGAAAAGTGCTATGGAGCATTGTGATCACAAGTGTTGGTAGCATTGTGATGACAGAGGTCATGGAGCACAGTGATTTCAAGGACCATGGAGCATTGTGATGACAAGTGTATGAGGCAATGTGATCCCAAGTTTCATGGAGGATTGTGATGACAAGCGCATGGAGCATTGTGATGGCAAGTTCATGTAGGATTTCCTGACAAAGGCATGGAGCATGGTGATTACAGTGGTCATTGAGCATTGGGATAACAAGGGTATGGAGCATTGGGCTTAAAATATTCATGGAGTATTGTGATGACAGGTTTCATGGAGCATATTGATGAAAAGGGAAAGGAGCATTGTGATGACAAGATCCTGGAGCATTATGATGAGTAGACCAGGAGCCTGGTGATGACAAGTCTCATGGAGCATTCTGATGAAAAGGGGCATGGAGCATTGTGATTACAGGGCTCTTGGAGCATTGTGATGACAAAGGCATGGAGCATTGTGATGAGAAGTCCATGGAGCATTCTGATGACATGTGTCATGGAGTTTTGTGATGACAGGGGCATGGAGCATTGTGATTACAGGGTTCTTGGAGCCTTGTGATGAAAAGGGCATGGATCATTGTGATGAAAAAGGCATGGAGCCATGTCATGACTGGGTTCAAGGAGCATAGTGATGACAAGGGTTCAGGAGCGTTGTGATGACAACTGTATTGAGCATTGGATGACAAAGGTCAGGAGCATTGTGATGATAAAACCACGGATAATTGTGATGACGAGCGTCATAGGGCATTGTGATGACAAGTGTTATGGAACACTGTGATCACAAGGGTTTGGAGCATTGTGATGACAGAGGTCATGGAGCCTTTTGATTTCAATTAGCGTGGAGCATTGTGATGACAAGGGCATGAAGCAATGGGATCCCAAGTTTTATGGAGGATTGGGATGACAATGGTAAGGGAAGATTGTGAAGACAAGCGCATGGAGCATTGTGATGACAAAGTCATGTAGCATTTTGCTGACAAAGGCATGGAGCATTGTGGGGAAAATATTCATAGAGTAATGTGATGACAGGTGTCATGGGGCATTGTGGTGATAAGGGAATGGAGCACTGTGATGACAAGGTTCTGGAGCATTGTTATGAGAAGACCATTGAGCCTTGTGATGACAAATCTCATGGAGCATTCTGATGATAATGGACATGGAACACTGTGATTACAAGGTTCTTGGAGTATTGTGATGACAAGGGCATGGAGCATTGTGATGAGAAGGCCATGGAGCTTTCTGATGACATGCATCATGGACTTTGTGATGACAAGGGCATGGAGCATTGTGATGAAAAAGACATGGAGCCTTGTCATGACAGGCTTCAAGGAGCATACTGATGTCAAGTGTCAGGGAGCATTGTGATGACAAGTGTATTGAGCATTGTGATGACAAAGGTCATGGAGCATTGTGATGAGAAGACCATGGATAATTGTGATGACGAGCGTCATTGGGCGTTGTGATGACAAGTGTTATGGAACATTGTGATCACAAGCGTTTGGAGCATTCTGATGAGAGAGGTCATGGAGCATTTTGATTTCATTGTGATGACAATAGCAAGAAGCATTATGATGATGTTCATGGTGCATTGTGATGAAAGGGTCCATGGAGTATTGAGATGAAAAGGGGCATGGAGCATTGTGATTACAGGGGTCTTGGAGCATGGTGATGACATGGGCATGGAGCATTGTGATGAGAAGGCCATGGAGGATTCTGATGACATGCGTCATGGAGCTTTGTGATGACAAGGGCATGGAGCATTGTGATGAGAAGTCCATGGAGCATTCTGATGACATGTGTCATGGAGTTTTGTGATGACAGGGGCATGGAGCATTGTGATTACAGGGTTCTTGGAGCCTTGTGATGAAAAGGGCATGGATCATTGTGATGAAAAAGGCATGGAGCCATGTCATGACTGGGTTCAAGGAGCATAGTGATGACAAGGGTTCAGGAGCGTTGTGATGACAACTGTATTGAGCATTGGATGACAAAGGTCAGGAGCATTGTGATGATAAAACCATGGATAATTGTGATGACGAGCGTCATAGGGCATTGTGATGACAAGTGTTATGGAACACTGTGATCACAAGGGTTTGGAGCATTGTGATGACAGAGGTCATGGAGCCTTTTGATTTCAATTAGCGTGGAGCATTGTGATGACAAGGGCATGAAGCAATGGGATCCCAAGTTTTATGGAGGATTGGGATGACAATGGTAAGGGAAGATTGTGAAGACAAGCGCATGGAGCATTGTGATGACAAAGTCATGTAGCATTTTGCTGACAAAGGCATGGAGCATTGTGGGCAAAATATTCATGGAGTAATGTGATGACAGGTGTCATGGGGCATTGTGGTGATAAGGGAATGGAGCACTGTGATGACAAGGTTCTGGAGCATTGTTATGAGAAGACCATTGAGCCTTGTGATGACAAATCTCATGGAGCATTCTGATGATAATGGACATGGAACACTGTGATTACAAGGTTCTTGGAGTATTGTGATGACAAGGGCATGGAACATTGTGATGAGAAGGCCATGGAGCTTTCTGATGACATGCATCATGGACTTTGTGATGACAAGGGCATGGAGCATTGTGATGAAAAAGACATGGAGCCTTGTCATGACAGGCTTCAAGGAGCATACTGATGTCAAGTGTCAGGGAGCATTGTGATGACAAGTGTATTGAGCATTGTGATGACAAAGGTCATGGAGCATTGTGATGAGAAGACCATGGATAATTGTGATGACGAGCGTCATTGGGCGTTGTGATGACAAGTGTTATGGAACATTGTGATCACAAGCGTTTGGAGCATTCTGATGAGAGAGGTCATGGAGCATTTTGATTTCATTGTGATGACAATAGCATGAAGCATTATGATGATGGGGATGGTGCACTGTGATGCCAGGGGTCATGGAGGATTGTGATGACGGGGGTCTAGGAGCATCGTGATGACAAGAGCATGGAGCATTGTGCTGAGAGGGCCAAGGAGCATTCTGACGACATGTGTCATGGAGCTTTGTGATGACAAGGGCATGGGGCATTGTAATTGCAGGCGTCTTGGAGCATTGAGATGACAAGTGTCACGGAGCCTTGTGATGACAAGGCCTTGGAAGTTTGTGATGACCGAGGTCATGGAGCATTGTTATGACAGGAGTAATGGAGCATTGTGATAACAAGGGCATAGAGCATTGGTCTGAGAAGTTTCATGGATTATTGTGATGAGAGTGTGCATGCAGCATTGTGATGACAAGGGCATGGAACATTGTGATACATGGGTCATGGAGGAATGTAATGACAAGGGCATGGAGCATTGTGATGAGAAGGGCATGGAACATTGTGATGACAAGCGTCATGGAGCTTTGTGATGACAGGGGCATGGAGCAATGTGATGAGAGGGTTCATGGAGCAGTGTGATGACAGTGGCATGGAGCACTGTGGTGCCAAGGATCATGGAGATTTGTGATGACAAAGGTCATGAAGCATATTGAGGTCAAGGGCATGGTACATTGTGATGAGAAGGGCAGGGAGCATTATGATGACAAAGTCATGTAGCATTTTGATGACAAAGGCATGGAGCATCGTGATGACAAGTGTCATGGAGCACTGTGATGACAGGCGTCACGGTTCATTGTGATTACAGGTTTCATGGAGCATTGGGATGACAATGGTCATGGAGAATTTTGATGAGAAGCGTCCCGGATCATTGTTTTGTCAGGGGTCATGGAGGGTAGAGATGACAGTACTCATGCAGCATTGTGAGGACAGGGGTCATGGAGCATTGTGAAGACAAGGGCATGGATCATTGTGATGAGAATGTCATGGAGTATTGTGAAGGCAGGTGTCAAGGAGCATTGTGATGACGTATGTCAGGGTCCATTGTGATGACAATGGCATGGAGCATTGTGATGACAAGGACATGGAGCATTGTGATGCCAAGGGCCATTGAGAATTTTGAAGACAATGTCGTGAAGCACTGTGATGACAAGCGCATGGAGCTTGCTATGAAAAGGGTCATTGAGCATTGCGATGACAAGTGCATGGAGAATTGTGATGACACGATCATGTAACATTATGATGAGAAGTGTCATGGAACATAGTGATGACAGGGACGAGGAGAATTGTGATGACAATGCACATGGAGCATTGGGATGACCAGGACATGGATCATTGTGCTGGCAAGACTGTGGAGCATTGCGATGAGAAGACCATGGATATTTGTGATGACGAGTGTCTTGGAGCACTGTAATGACAAGGGGCATGTAGCATTGTGATGACAAGTGTAATGGAGCATTCTGATCACCATCTTGTGGAGTATTGTGATGACAATGGCATGGAGCATTGTGATGAAAAGGGCATGGAGCATTGTGATGAAAACGGCATGGAGCCTTTTCATGACAGGTTTCAATGAGCATTCTGACGACAAGTGTCAGGGAGCATTGTGATGACAAGTTTATTGAGCATTGTGATGACAAAGGTCATGAAGCATTGTGGTGACAATGGCATGGAGCATTGTGATGAAAAGTGCTATGGAGCATTGTGATCACAAGTGTTGGTAGCATTGTGATGACAGAGGTCATGGAGCACAGTGATTTCAAGGACCATGGAGCATTGTGATGACAAGTGTATGGGGCAATGTGATCCCAAGTTTCATGGAGGATTGTGATGACAAGCGCATGGAGCATTGTGATGGCAAGTTCATGTAGGATTTCCTGACAAAGGCATGGAGCATGGTGATTACAGTGGTCATTGAGCATTGGGATAACAAGGGTATGGAGCATTGGGCTTAAAATATTCATGGAGTATTGTGATGACAGGTTTCATGGAGCATATTGATGAAAAGGGAAAGGAGCATTGTGATGACAAGATCCTGGAGCATTATGATGAGTAGACCAGGAGCCTGGTGATGACAAGTCTCATGGAGCATTCTGATGAAAAGGGGCATGGAGCATTGTGATTACAGGGCTCTTGGAGCATTGTGATGACAAAGGCATGGAGCATTGTGATGAGAAGTCCATGGAGCATTCTGATGACATGTGTCATGGAGTTTTGTGATGACAGGGGCATGGAGCATTGTGATTACAGGGTTCTTGGAGCCTTGTGATGAAAAGGGCATGGATCATTGTGATGAAAAAGGCATGGAGCCATGTCATGACTGGGTTCAAGGAGCATAGTGATGACAAGGGTTCAGGAGCGTTGTGATGACAACTGTATTGAGCATTGGATGACAAAGGTCAGGAGCATTGTGATGATAAAACCACGGATAATTGTGATGACGAGCGTCATAGGGCATTGTGATGACAAGTGTTATGGAACACTGTGATCACAAGGGTTTGGAGCATTGTGATGACAGAGGTCATGGAGCCTTTTGATTTCAAGAAGCGTGGAGCATTGTGATGACAAGGGCATGAAGCAATGGGATCCCAAGTTTTATGGAGGATTGGGATGACAATGGTAAGGGAAGATTGTGAAGACAAGCGCATGGAGCATTGTGATGACAAAGTCATGTAGCATTTTGCTGACAAAGGCATGGAGCATTGTGGGGAAAATATTCATGGAGTAATGTGATGACAGGTGTCATGGGGCATTGTGGTGATAAGGGAATGGAGCACTGTGATGACAAGGTTCTGGAGCATTGTTATGAGAAGACCATTGAGCCTTGTGATGACAAATCTCATGGAGCATTCTGATGATAATGGACATGGAACACTGTGATTACAAGGTTCTTGGAGTATTGTGATGACAAGGGCATGGAGCATTGTGATGAGAAGGCCATGGAGCTTTCTGATGACATGCATCATGGACTTTGTGATGACAAGGGCATGGAGCATTGTGATGAAAAAGACATGGAGCCTTGTCATGACAGGCTTCAAGGAGCATACTGATGTCAAGTGTCAGGGAGCATTGTGATGACAAGTGTATTGAGCATTGTGATGACAAAGGTCATGGAGCATTGTGATGAGAAGACCATGGATAATTGTGATGACGAGCGTCATTGGGCGTTGTGATGACAAGTGTTATGGAACATTGTGATCACAAGCGTTTGGAGCATTCTGATGAGAGAGGTCATGGAGCATTTTGATTTCATTGTGATGACAATAGCAAGAAGCATTATGATGATGTTCATGGTGCATTGTGATGAAAGGGTCCATGGAGTATTGAGATGAAAAGGGGCATGGAGCATTGTGATTACAGGGGTCTTGGAGCATGGTGATGACATGGGCATGGAGCATTGTGATGAGAAGGCCATGGAGGATTCTGATGACATGCGTCATGGAGCTTTGTGATGACAAGGGCATGGAGCATTGTGATGACATGGGAATGGGTCATTGTGATAACAAGGGCCATTGAGAATTTTGATGACAAGGTCATGAAGCACTGTGATGACAAGTGCATGGAGCATGCTATGACAAGGGTCATGGAGCATTGCGATGACAAGTGAATGGAGAATTGTGCTGACATATGCATGTAATATTATGATGTGAAGTGTCCTGGACCATAGTGATGACAAGGACGTTGAGAATTGTTATGACAATGGACATGGAGCATTGGGATGATCAGGGCATGGAGCTTTGTGATGGCATGACCGTGGAGCTTTGTGATGCGAAGACCTTGGATAATTGTGATGACGAGTGTCTTGGATTACTGTAATGACAAGGGGCATGGAGCATTGTGAGGACAGGGGTCATTTAGCATTGTGATGACAAGTGTCATGGAGCATTCTGATGACCATCTTGTGGAGTATTGTGATGACAATGGCATGGGGCATTGTGATGGAAAGGGCATGGAGCATTGTGAAGAGAAGTCCACAGATAATGGTGAAGAGGAGCGTCATGGGGCGTTGTGATGACAAGTGTCATGGAACATTGTGATCACAAGTGTTTGAAGCATTGTGATGCCAGAGGTCATGGTGCATTTTGATTTCATTGTGATGACAATAGCATGAAGCATTATGATGATGGGGATGGTGCACTGTGATGCCAGGGGTCATGGAGGATTGTGAGGACAGGTGTCTAGGAGCATTGTGATGACAAGAGCATGGAGCATTGTGCTGAGAGGGCCAAGGAGCATTCTGACGACATGTGTCATGGAGCTTTGTGATGACAAGGGCATGGGGCATTGTAATTGCAGGCGTCTTGGAGCATTGAGATGACAAGTGTCACGGAGCCTTGTGATGACAAGGCCTTGGAAGTTTGTGATGACCGAGGTCATGGATCATTGTTATGACAGGGGTAACGGAGCATTGTGATAACAAGGGCATAGAGCATTGGTCTGAGAAGTTTCATGGATTATTGTGATGAGAGTGTGCATGCAGCATTGTGATGACAAGGGCATGGAACATTGTGATACATGGGTCATGGAGGAATGTAATGACAAGGGCATGGAGCATTGTGATGAGAAGGGCATGGAACATTGTGATGACAAGCGTCATGGAGCTTTGTGATGACAGGGGCATGGAGCAATGTGATGAGAGGGTTCATGGAGCAGTGTGATGACAGTGGCATGGAGCACTGTGGTGCCAAGGATCATGGAGATTTGTGATGACAAAGGTCATGAAGCATATTGAGGTCAAGGGCATGGTACATTGTGATGAGAAGGGCAG
Organism: Mesoplodon densirostris; assembly: GCF_025265405.1. Lineage (NCBI taxonomy): Eukaryota > Metazoa > Chordata > Mammalia > Artiodactyla > Ziphiidae > Mesoplodon > Mesoplodon densirostris. The sequence continues at coordinate 9,633,879 of NC_082682.1, forward strand.
GGAGCATTATGATGACAAAGTCATGTAGCATTTTGATGACAAAGGCATGGAGCATCGTGATGACAAGTGTCATGGAGCACTGTGATGACAGGCGTCACGGTTCATTGTGATTACAGGTTTCATGGAGCATTGGGATGACAATGGTCATGGAGAATTTTGATGAGAAGCGTCCCGGATCATTGTTTTGTCAGGGGTCATGGAGGGTTGAGATGACAGTACTCATGCAGCATTGTGAGGACAGGGGTCATGGAGCATTGTGAAGATAAGGGGCATGGAGCTTTGTGATTACAGGGGTCTTGGAGCATTGTGAAGACAAGGGCATGGATCATTGTGATGAGAATGTCATGGAGTATTGTGAAGGCAGGTGTCAAGGAGCATTGTGATGACGTATGTCAGGGTCCATTGTGATGACAATGGCATGGAGCATTGTGATGACAATGACATGGAGCATTGTGATGCCAAGGGCCATTGAGAATTTTGAAGACAATGTCGTGAAGCACTGTGATGACAAGCGCATGGAGCTTGCTATGAAAAGGGTCATTGAGCATTGCGATGACAAGTGCATGGAGAATTGTGATGACACGATCATGTAACATTATGATGAGAAGTGTCATGGAACATAGTGATGACAGGGACGAGGAGAATTGTGATGACAATGCACATGGAGCATTGGGATGACCAGGACATGGAGCATTGTGCTGGCAAGACCGTGGAGCACTGCGATGAGAAGACCATGGATAATTGTGATGACGAGTGTCTTGGAGCACTGTAATGACAAGGGGCATGTAACATTGTGATGACAAGTGTAATGGAGCATTCTGATCACCATCTTGTGGAGTATTGTGATGACAATGGCATGGAGCACTGTGATGAAAAGGGCATGGAGCATTGTGATGAAAACGGCATGGAGCCTTTTCATGACAGGTTTCAATGAGCATTCTGACGACAAGTGTCAGGGAGCATTGTGATGACAAGTTTATTGAGCATTGTGATGCCAAAGGTCATGAAGCATTGTGGTGACAATGGCATGGAGCATTGTGATGAAAAGTGCTATGGAGCATTGTGATCACAAGTGTTGGTAGCATTGTGATGACAGAGGTCATGGAGCACAGTGATTTCAAGGACCATGGAGCATTGTGATGACAAGTGTATGGGGCAATGTGATCCCAAGTTTCATGGAGGATTGTGATGACAAGCGCATGGAGCATTGTGATGGCAAGTTCATGTAGGATTTCCTGACAAAGGCATGGAGCATGGTGATTACAGTGGTCATTGAGCATTGGGATAACAAGGGTATGGAGCATTGGGCTTAAAATATTCATGGAGTATTGTGATGACAGGTTTCATGGAGCATATTGATGAAAAGGGAAAGGAGCATTGTGATGACAAGATCCTGGAGCATTATGATGAGTAGACCAGGAGCCTGGTGATGACAAGTCTCATGGAGCATTCTGATGAAAAGGGGCATGGAGCATTGTGATTACAGGGCTCTTGGAGCATTGTGATGACAAAGGCATGGAGCATTGTGATGAGAAGTCCATGGAGCATTCTGATGACATGTGTCATGGAGTTTTGTGATGACAGGGGCATGGAGCATTGTGATTACAGGGTTCTTGGAGCCTTGTGATGAAAAGGGCATGGATCATTGTGATGAAAAAGGCATGGAGCCATGTCATGACTGGGTTCAAGGAGCATAGTGATGACAAGGGTTCAGGAGCGTTGTGATGACAACTGTATTGAGCATTGGATGACAAAGGTCAGGAGCATTGTGATGATAAAACCATGGATAATTGTGATGACGAGCGTCATAGGGCATTGTGATGACAAGTGTTATGGAACACTGTGATCAAAAGGGTTTGGAGCATTGTGATGACAGAGGTCATGGAGCCTTTTGATTTCAAGAAGCGTGGAGCATTGTGATGACAAGGGCATGAAGCAATGGGATCCCAAGTTTTATGGAGGATTGGGATGACAATGGTAAGGGAAGATTGTGAAGACAAGCGCATGGAGCATTGTGATGACAAAGTCATGTAGCATTTTGCTGACAAAGGCATGGAGCATTGTGGGCAAAATATTCATGGAGTAATGTGATGACAGGTGTCATGGGGCATTGTGGTGATAAGGGAATGGAGCACTGTGATGACAAGGTTCTGGAGCATTGTTATGAGAAGACCATTGAGCCTTGTGATGACAAATCTCATGGAGCATTCTGATGATAATGGACATGGAACACTGTGATTACAAGGTTCTTGGAGTATTGTGATGACAAGGGCATGGAACATTGTGATGAGAAGGCCATGGAGCTTTCTGATGACATGCATCATGGACTTTGTGATGACAAGGGCATGGAGCATTGTGATGAAAAAGACATGGAGCCTTGTCATGACAGGCTTCAAGGAGCATACTGATGTCAAGTGTCAGGGAGCATTGTGATGACAAGTGTATTGAGCATTGTGATGACAAAGGTCATGGAGCATTGTGATGAGAAGACCATGGATAATTGTGATGACGAGCGTCATTGGGCGTTGTGATGACAAGTGTTATGGAACATTGTGATCACAAGCGTTTGGAGCATTCTGATGAGAGAGGTCATGGAGCATTTTGATTTCATTGTGATGACAATAGCATGAAGCATTATGATGATGGGGATGGTGCACTGTGATGCCAGGGGTCATGGAGGATTGTGATGACGGGGGTCTAGGAGCATCGTGATGACAAGAGCATGGAGCATTGTGCTGAGAGGGCCAAGGAGCATTCTGACGACATGTGTCATGGAGCTTTGTGATGACAAGGGCATGGGGCATTGTAATTGCAGGCGTCTTGGAGCATTGAGATGACAAGTGTCACGGAGCCTTGTGATGACAAGGCCTTGGAAGTTTGTGATGACCGAGGTCATGGAGCATTGTTATGACAGGAGTAATGGAGCATTGTGATAACAAGGGCATAGAGCATTGGTCTGAGAAGTTTCATGGATTATTGTGATGAGAGTGTGCATGCAGCATTGTGATGACAAGGGCATGGAACATTGTGATACATGGGTCATGGAGGAATGTAATGACAAGGGCATGGAGCATTGTGATGAGAAGGGCATGGAACATTGTGATGACAAGCGTCATGGAGCTTTGTGATGACAGGGGCATGGAGCAATGTGATGAGAGGGTTCATGGAGCAGTGTGATGACAGTGGCATGGAGCACTGTGGTGCCAAGGATCATGGAGATTTGTGATGACAAAGGTCATGAAGCATATTGAGGTCAAGGGCATGGTACATTGTGATGAGAAGGGCAGGGAGCATTATGATGACAAAGTCATGTAGCATTTTGATGACAAAGGCATGGAGCATCGTGATGACAAGTGTCATGGAGCACTGTGATGACAGGCGTCACGGTTCATTGTGATTACAGGTTTCATGGAGCATTGGGATGACAATGGTCATGGAGAATTTTGATGAGAAGCGTCCCGGATCATTGTTTTGTCAGGGGTCATGGAGGGTTGAGATGACAGTACTCATGCAGCATTGTGAGGACAGGGGTCATGGAGCATTGTGAAGATAAGGGGCATGGAGCTTTGTGATTACAGGGGTCTTGGAGCATTGTGAAGACAAGGGCATGGATCATTGTGATGAGAATGTCATGGAGTATTGTGAAGGCAGGTGTCAAGGAGCATTGTGATGACGTATGTCAGGGTCCATTGTGATGACAATGGCATGGAGCATTGTGATGACAAGGACATGGAGCATTGTGATGCCAAGGGCCATTGAGAGTTTTGAAGACAATGTCGTGAAGCACTGTGATGACAAGCGCATGGAGCTTGCTATGAAAAGGGTCATTGAGCATTGCGATGACAAGTGCATGGAGAATTGTGATGACACGATCATGTAACATTATGATGAGAAGTGTCATGGAACATAGTGATGACAGGGACGAGGAGAATTGTGATGACAATGCACATGGAGCATTGGGATGACCAGGACATGGAGCATTGTGCTGGCAAGACCGTGGAGCACTGTGATGAGAAGACCATGGATAATTGTGATGACGAGTGTCTTGGAGCACTGTAATGACAAGGGGCATGTAACATTGTGATGACAAGTGTAATGGAGCATTCTGATGACCATCTTGTGGACTATTGTGATGACAATGGCATGGAGCACTGTGATGAAATGGGCATGGAGCATTGTGATGAAAACGGCATGGAGCCTTTTCATGACAGGTTTCAATGAGCATTCTGACGACAAGTGTCAGGGAGCATTGTGATGACAAGTTTATTGAGCATTGTGATGCCAAAGGTCATGAAGCATTGTGGTGACAATGGCATGGAGCATTGTGATGAAAAGTGCTATGGAGCATTGTGATCACAAGTGTTGGTAGCATTGTGATGACAGAGGTCATGGAGCACAGTGATTTCAAGGACCATGGAGCATTGTGATGACAAGTGTATGGGGCAATGTGATCCCAAGTTTCATGGAGGATTGTGATGACAAGCGCATGGAGCATTGTGATGGCAAGTTCATGTAGGATTTCCTGACAAAGGCATGGAGCATGGTGATTACAGTGGTCATTGAGCATTGGGATAACAAGGGTATGGAGCATTGGGCTTAAAATATTCATGGAGTATTGTGATGACAGGTTTCATGGAGCATATTGATGAAAAGGGAAAGGAGCATTGTGATGACAAGATCCTGGAGCATTATGATGAGTAGACCAGGAGCCTGGTGATGACAAGTCTCATGGAGCATTCTGATGAAAAGGGGCATGGAGCATTGTGATTACAGGGCTCTTGGAGCATTGTGATGACAAAGGCATGGAGCATTGTGATGAGAAGTCCATGGAGCATTCTGATGACATGTGTCATGGAGTTTTGTGATGACAGGGGCATGGAGCATTGTGATTACAGGGTTCTTGGAGCCTTGTGATGAAAAGGGCATGGATCATTGTGATGAAAAAGGCATGGAGCCATGTCATGACTGGGTTCAAGGAGCATAGTGATGACAAGGGTTCAGGAGCGTTGTGATGACAACTGTATTGAGCATTGGATGACAAAGGTCAGGAGCATTGTGATGATAAAACCACGGATAATTGTGATGACGAGCGTCATAGGGCATTGTGATGACAAGTGTTATGGAACACTGTGATCACAAGGGTTTGGAGCATTGTGATGACAGAGGTCATGGAGCCTTTTGATTTCAAGAAGTGTGCAGCATTGTGATGACAAGGGCATGAAGCAATGGGATCCCAAGTTTTATGGAGGATTGGGATGACAATGGTAAGGGAAGATTGTGAAGACAAGCGCATGGAGCATTGTGATGACAAAGTCATGTAGCATTTTGCTGACAAATGCATGGAGCATTGTGGGCAAAATATTCATGGAGTAATGTGATGACAGGTGTCATGGGGCATTGTGGTGATAAGGGAATGGAGCACTGTGATGACAAGGTTCTGGAGCATTGTTATGAGAAGACCATTGAGCCTTGTGATGACAAATCTCATGGAGCATTCTGATGATAATGGACATGGAACACTGTGATTACAAGGTTCTTGGAGTATTGTGATGACAAGGGCATGGAGCATTGTGATGAGAAGGCCATGGAGCTTTCTGATGACATGCATCATGGACTTTGTGATGACAAGGGCATGGAGCATTGTGATGAAAAAGACATGGAGCCTTGTCATGACAGGCTTCAAGGAGCATACTGATGTCAAGTGTCAGGGAGCATTGTGATGACAAGTGTATTGAGCATTGTGATGACAAAGGTCATGGAGCATTGTGATGAGAAGACCATGGATAATTGTGATGACGAGCGTCATTGGGCGTGGTGATGACAAGGACGTTGAGAATTGTTATGACAATGGACATGGAGCATTGGGATGATCAGGGCATGGAGCTTTGTGATGGCAAGACCGTGGAGCATTGTGATGCGAAGACCCTGGATAATTTTGATGACGAGTGTCTTGGAGTAATGTAATGACAAGGGGCATGGAGCATTGTGAGGACAGGGTTCATTTAGCATTGTGATGACAAGTGTCATGGAGCATTCTGATGACCATCTTGTGGAGTATTGTGATGACAATGGCATGGAGCATTGTGATGGAAAGGGCATGGAGCATTGTGAAGAGAAGTCCACAGATAATGGTGAAGAGGAGCGTCATGGGGCGTTGTGATGACAAGTGTCATGGAACATTGTGATCACAAGTGTTTGAAGCATTGTGATGCCAGAGGTCATGGTGCATTTTGATTTCATTGTGATGACAATAGCATGAAGCATTATGATGATGGGGATGGTGCACTGTGATGCCAGGGGTCATGGAGGATTGTGAGGACAGGGGTCTAGGAGCATCGTGATGACAAGAGCATGGAGCATAGTGCTGAGAGGGCCAAGGAGCATTCTGACGACATGTGTCATGGAGCTTTGTGATGACAAGGGCATGGGGCATTGTAATTGCAGGCGTCTTGGAGCATTGAGATGACAAGTGTCACGGAGCCTTGTGATGACAAGGCCTTGGAAGTTTGTGATGACCGAGGTCATGGATCATTGTTATGACAGGGGTAACGGAGCATTGTGATAACAAGGGCATAGAGCATTGGTCTGAGAAGTTTCATGGATTATTGTGATGAGAGTGTGCATGCAGCATTGTGATGACAAGGGCATGGAACATTGTGATACATGGGTCATGGAGGAATGTAATGACAAGGGCATGGAGCATTGTGATGAGAAGGGCATGGAACATTGTGATGACAAGCGTCATGGAGCTTTGTGATGACAGGGGCATGGAGCAATGTGATGAGAGGGTTCATGGAGCAGTGTGATGACAGTGGCATGGAGCACTGTGGTGCCAAGGATCATGGAGATTTGTGATGACAAAGGTCATGAAGCATATTGAGGTCAAGGGCATGGTACATTGTGATGAGAAGGGCAGGGAGCATTATGATGACAAAGTCATGTAGCATTTTGATGACAAAGGCATGGAGCATCGTGATGACAAGTGTCATGGAGCACTGTGATGACAGGCGTCACGGTTCATTGTGATTACAGGTTTCATGGAGCATTGGGATGACAATGGTCATGGAGAATTTTGATGAGAAGCGTCCCGGATCATTGTTTTGTCAGGGGTCATGGAGGGTTGAGATGACAGTACTCATGCAGCATTGTGAGGACAGGGGTCATGGAGCATTGTGAAGATAAGGGGCATGGAGCTTTGTGATTACAGGGGTCTTGGAGCATTGTGAAGACAAGGGCATGGATCATTGTGATGAGAATGTCATGGAGTATTGTGAAGGCAGGTGTCAAGGAGCATTGTGATGACGTATGTCAGGGTCCATTGTGATGACAATGGCATGGAGCATTGTGATGACAAGGACATGGAGCATTGTGATGCCAAGGGCCATTGAGAGTTTTGAAGACAATTTCGTGAAGCACTGTGATGACAAGCGCATGGAGCTTGCTATGAAAAGGGTCATTGAGCATTGCGATGACAAGTGCATGGAGAATTGTGATGACACGATCATGTAACATTATGATGAGAAGTGTCATGGAACATAGTGATGACAGGGACGAGGAGAATTGTGATGACAATGCACATGGAGTATTGGGATGACCAGGACATGGAGCATTGTGCTGGCAAGACCGTGGAGCACTGCGATGAGAAGACCATGGATAATTGTGATGACGAGTGTCTTGGAGCACTGTAATGACAAGGGGCATGTAACATTGTGATGACAAGTGTAATGGAGCATTCTGATCACCATCTTGTGGAGTATTGTGATGACAATGGCATGGAGCACTGTGATGAAAAGGGCATGGAGCATTGTGATGAAAACGGCATGGAGCCTTTTCATGACAGGTTTCAATGAGCATTCTGACGACAAGTGTCAGGGAGCATTGTGATGACAAGTTTATTGAGCATTGTGATGCCAAAGGTCATGAAGCATTGTGGTGACAATGGCATGGAGCATTGTGATGAAAAGTGCTATGGAGCATTGTGATCACAAGTGTTGGTAGCATTGTGATGACAGAGGTCATGGAACACAGTGATTTCAAGGACCATGGAGCATTGTGATGACAAGTGTATGGGGCAATGTGATCCCAAGTTTCATGGAGGATTGTGATGACAAGCGCATGGAGCATTGTGATGGCAAGTTCATGTAGGATTTTCCTGACAAAGGCATGGAGCATGGTGATTACAGTGGTCATTGAGCATTGGGATAACAAGGGTATGGAGCATTGGGCTTAAAATATTCATGGAGTATTGTGATGACAGGTTTCATGGAGCATATTGATGAAAAGGGAAAGGAGCATTGTGATGACAAGATCCTGGAGCATTATGATGAGTAGACCAGGAGCCTGGTGATGACAAGTCTCATGGAGCATTCTGATGAAAAGGGGCATGGAGCATTGTGATTACAGGGCTCTTGGAGCATTGTGATGACAAAGGCATGGAGCATTGTGATGAGAAGTCCATGGAGCATTCTGATGACATGTGTCATGGAGTTTTGTGATGACAGGGGCATGGAGCATTGTGATTACAGGGTTCTTGGAGCCTTGTGATGAAAAGGGCATGGATCATTGTGATGAAAAAGGCATGGAGCCATGTCATGACTGGGTTCAAGGAGCATAGTGATGACAAGGGTTCAGGAGCGTTGTGATGACAACTGTATTGAGCATTGGATGACAAAGGTCAGGAGCATTGTGATGATAAAACCATGGATAATTGTGATGACGAGCGTCATAGGGCATTGTGATGACAAGTGTTATGGAACACTGTGATCACAAGGGTTTGGAGCATTGTGATGACAGAGGTCATGGAGCCTTTTGATTTCAAGAAGCGTGGAGCATTGTGATGACAAGGGCATGAAGCAATGGGATCCCAAGTTTTATGGAGGATTGGGATGACAATGGTAAGGGAAGATTGTGAAGACAAGCGCATGGAGCATTGTGATGACAAAGTCATGTAGCATTTTGCTGACAAAGGCATGGAGCATTGTGGGGAAAATATTCATGGAGTAATGTGATGACAGGTGTCATGGGGCATTGTGGTGATAAGGGAATGGAGCACTGTGATGACAAGGTTCTGGAGCATTGTTATGAGAAGACCATTGAGCCTTGTGATGACAAATCTCATGGAGCATTCTGATGATAATGGACATGGAACACTGTGATTACAAGGTTCTTGGAGTATTGTGATGACAAGGGCATGGAACATTGTGATGAGAAGGCCATGGAGCTTTCTGATGACATGCATCATGGACTTTGTGATGACAAGGGCATGGAGCATTGTGATGAAAAAGACATGGAGCCTTGTCATGACAGGCTTCAAGGAGCATACTGATGTCAAGTGTCAGGGAGCATTGTGATGACAAGTGTATTGAGCATTGTGATGACAAAGGTCATGGAGCATTGTGATGAGAAGACCATGGATAATTGTGATGACGAGCGTCATTGGGCGTTGTGATGACAAGTGTTATGGAACATTGTGATCACAAGCGTTTGGAGCATTCTGATGAGAGAGGTCATGGAGCATTTTGATTTCATTGTGATGACAATAGCATGAAGCATTATGATGATGGGGATGGTGCACTGTGATGCCAGGGGTCATGGAGGATTGTGATGACGGGGGTCTAGGAGCATCGTGATGACAAGAGCATGGAGCATTGTGCTGAGAAGGCCAAGGAGCATTCTGACGACATGTGTCATGGAGCTTTGTGATGACAAGGGCATGGGGCATTGTAATTGCAGGCGTCTTGGAGCATTGAGATGACAAGTGTCACGGAGCCTTGTGATGACAAGGCCTTGGAAGTTTGTGATGATCGAGGTCATGGAGCATTGTTATGACAGGAGTAATGGAGCATTGTGATAACAAGGGCATAGAGCATTGGTCTGAGAAGTTTCATGGATTATTGTGATGAGAGTGTGCATGCAGCATTGTGATGACAAGGGCATGGAACATTGTGATACATGGGTCATGGAGGAATGTAATGACAAGGGCATGGAGCATTGTGATGAGAAGGGCATGGAACATTGTGATGACAAGCGTCATGGAGCTTTGCGATGACAGGGGCATGGAGCAATGTGATGAGAGGGTTCATGGAGCAGTGTGATGACAGTGGCATGGAGCACTGTGGTGCCAAGGATCATGGAGATTTGTGATGACAGAGGTCATGAAGCATATTGAGGTCAAGGGCATGGTACATTGTGATGAGAAGGGCAGGGAGCATTATGATGACAAAGTCATGTAGCATTTTGATGACAAAGGCATGGAGCATCGTGATGACAAGTGTCATGGAGCACTGTGATGACAGGCGTCACGGTTCATTGTGATTACAGGTTTCATGGAGCATTGGGATGACAATGGTCATGGAGAATTTTGATGAGAAGCGTCCCGGATCATTGTTTTGTCAGGGGTCATGGAGGGTTGAGATGACAGTACTCATGCAGCATTGTGAGGACAGGGGTCATGGAGCATTGTGAAGATAAGGGGCATGGAGCTTTGTGATTACAGGGGTCTTGGAGCATTGTGAAGACAAGGGCATGGATCATTGTGATGAGAATGTCATGGAGTATTGTGAAGGCAGGTGTCAAGGAGCATTGTGATGACGTATGTCAGGGTCCATTGTGATGACAATGGCATGGAGCATTGTGATGACAATGACATGGAGCATTGTGATGCCAAGGGCCATTGAGAATTTTGAAGACAATGTCGTGAAGCACTGTGATGACAAGCGCATGGAGCTTGCTATGAAAAGGGTCATTGAGCATTGCGATGACAAGTGCATGGAGAATTGTGATGACACGATCATGTAACATTATGATGAGAAGTGTCATGGAACATAGTGATGACAGGGACGAGGAGAATTGTGATGACAATGCACATGGAGCATTGGGATGACCAGGACATGGAGCATTGTGCTGGCAAGACCGTGGAGCACTGCGATGAGAAGACCATGGATAATTGTGATGACGAGTGTCTTGGAGCACTGTAATGACAAGGGGCATGTAACATTGTGATGACAAGTGTAATGGAGCATTCTGATCACCATCTTGTGGAGTATTGTGATGACAATGGCATGGAGCACTGTGATGAAAAGGGCATGGAGCATTGTGATGAAAACGGCATGGAGCCTTTTCATGACAGGTTTCAATGAGCATTCTGACGACAAGTGTCAGGGAGCATTGTGATGACAAGTTTATTGAGCATTGTGATGCCAAAGGTCATGAAGCATTGTGGTGACAATGGCATGGAGCATTGTGATGAAAAGTGCTATGGAGCATTGTGATCACAAGTGTTGGTAGCATTGTGATGACAGAGGTCATGGAGCACAGTGATTTCAAGGACCATGGAGCATTGTGATGACAAGTGTATGGGGCAATGTGATCCCAAGTTTCATGGAGGATTGTGATGACAAGCGCATGGAGCATTGTGATGGCAAGTTCATGTAGGATTTCCTGACAAAGGCATGGAGCATGGTGATTACAGTGGTCATTGAGCATTGGGATAACAAGGGTATGGAGCATTGGGCTTAAAATATTCATGGAGTATTGTGATGACAGGTTTCATGGAGCATATTGATGAAAAGGGAAAGGAGCATTGTGATGACAAGATCCTGGAGCATTATGATGAGTAGACCAGGAGCCTGGTGATGACAAGTCTCATGGAGCATTCTGATGAAAAGGGGCATGGAGCATTGTGATTACAGGGCTCTTGGAGCATTGTGATGACAAAGGCATGGAGCATTGTGATGAGAAGTCCATGGAGCATTCTGATGACATGTGTCATGGAGTTTTGTGATGACAGGGGCATGGAGCATTGTGATTACAGGGTTCTTGGAGCCTTGTGATGAAAAGGGCATGGATCATTGTGATGAAAAAGGCATGGAGCCATGTCATGACTGGGTTCAAGGAGCATAGTGATGACAAGGGTTCAGGAGCGTTGTGATGACAACTGTATTGAGCATTGGATGACAAAGGTCAGGAGCATTGTGATGATAAAACCATGGATAATTGTGATGACGAGCGTCATAGGGCATTGTGATGACAAGTGTTATGGAACACTGTGATCACAAGGGTTTGGAGCATTGTGATGACAGAGGTCATGGAGCCTTTTGATTTCAATTAGCGTGGAGCATTGTGATGACAAGGGCATGAAGCAATGGGATCCCAAGTTTTATGGAGGATTGGGATGACAATGGTAAGGGAAGATTGTGAAGACAAGCGCATGGAGCATTGTGATGACAAAGTCATGTAGCATTTTGCTGACAAAGGCATGGAGCATTGTGGGCAAAATATTCATGGAGTAATGTGATGACAGGTGTCATGGGGCATTGTGGTGATAAGGGAATGGAGCACTGTGATGACAAGGTTCTGGAGCATTGTTATGAGAAGACCATTGAGCCTCGTGATGACAAATCTCATGGAGCATTCTGATGATAATGGACATGGAACACTGTGATTACAAGGTTCTTGGAGTATTGTGATGACAAGGGCATGGAACATTGTGATGAGAAGGCCATGGAGCTTTCTGATGACATGCATCATGGACTTTGTGATGACAAGGGCATGGAGCATTGTGATGAAAAAGACATGGAGCCTTGTCATGACAGGCTTCAAGGAGCATACAGATGTCAAGTGTCAGGGAGCATTGTGATGACAAGTGTATTGAGCATTGTGATGACAAAGGTCATGGAGCATTGTGATGAGAAGACCATGGATAATTGTGATGACGAGCGTCATTGGGCGTTGTGATGACAAGTGTTATGGAACATTGTGATCACAAGCGTTTGGAGCATTCTGATGAGAGAGGTCATGGAGCATTTTGATTTCATTGTGATGACAATAGCATGAAGCATTATGATGATGGGGATGGTGCACTGTGATGCCAGGGGTCATGGAGGATTGTGATGACGGGGGTCTAGGAGCATCGTGATGACAAGAGCATGGAGCATTGTGCTGAGAGGGCCAAGGAGCATTCTGACGACATGTGTCATGGAGCTTTGTGATGACAAGGGCATGGGGCATTGTAATTGCAGGCGTCTTGGAGCATTGAGATGACAAGTGTCACGGAGCCTTGTGATGACAAGGCCTTGGAAGTTTGTGATGACCGAGGTCATGGAGCATTGTTATGACAGGAGTAATGGAGCATTGTGATAACAAGGGCATAGAGCATTGGTCTGAGAAATTTCATGGATTATTGTGATGAGAGTGTGCATGCAGCATTGTGATGACAAGGGCATGGAACATTGTGATACATGGGTCATGGAGGAATGTAATGACAAGGGCATGGAGCATTGTGATGAGAAGGGCATGGAACATTGTGATGACAAGCGTCATGGAGCTTTGTGATGACAGGGGCATGGAGCAATGTGATGAGAGGGTTCATGGAGCAGTGTGATGACAGTGGCATGGAGCACTGTGGTGCCAAGGAACATGGAGATTTGTGATGACAAAGGTCATGAAGCATATTGAGGTCAAGGGCATGGTACATTGTGATGAGAAGGGCAGGGAGCATTATGATGACAAAGTCATGTAGCATTTTGATGACAAAGGCATGGAGCATCGTGATGACAAGTGTCATGGAGCACTGTGATGACAGGCGTCACGGTTTATTGTGATTACAGGTTTCATGGAGCATTGGGATGACAATGGTCATGGAGAATTTTGATGAGAAGCGTCCCGGATCATTGTTTTGTCAGGGGTCATGGAGGGTTGAGATGACAGTACTCATGCAGCATTGTGAGGACAGGGGTCATGGAGCATTGTGAAGACAAGGGCATGGATCATTGTGATGAGAATGTCATGGAGTATTGTGAAGGCAGGTGTCAAGGAGCATTGTGATGACGTATGTCAGGGTCCATTGTGATGACAATGGCATGGAGCATTGTGATGACAAGGACATGGAGCATTGTGATGCCAAGGGCCATTGAGAATTTTGAAGACAATGTCGTGAAGCACTGTGATGACAAGCGCATGGAGCTTGCTATGAAAAGGGTCATTGAGCATTGCGATGACAAGTGCATGGAGAATTGTGATGACACGATCATGTAACATTATGATGAGAAGTGTCATGGAACATAGTGATGACAGGGACGAGGAGAATTGTGATGACAATGCACATGGAGCATTGGGATGACCAGGACATGGATCATTGTGCTGGCAAGACTGTGGAGCATTGCGATGAGAAGACCATGGATATTTGTGATGACGAGTGTCTTGGAGCACTGTAATGACAAGGGGCATGTAGCATTGTGATGACAAGTGTAATGGAGCATTCTGATCACCATCTTGTGGAGTATTGTGATGACAATGGCATGGAGCATTGTGATGAAAAGGGCATGGAGCATTGTGATGAAAACGGCATGGAGCCTTTTCATGACAGGTTTCAATGAGCATTCTGACGACAAGTGTCAGGGAGCATTGTGATGACAAGTTTATTGAGCATTGTGATGACAAAGGTCATGAAGCATTGTGGTGACAATGGCATGGAGCATTGTGATGAAAAGTGCTATGGAGCATTGTGATCACAAGTGTTGGTAGCATTGTGATGACAGAGGTCATGGAGCACAGTGATTTCAAGGACCATGGAGCATTGTGATGACAAGTGTATGGGGCAATGTGATCCCAAGTTTCATGGAGGATTGTGATGACAAGCGCATGGAGCATTGTGATGGCAAGTTCATGTAGGATTTTCCTGACAAAGGCATGGAGCATGGTGATTACAGTGGTCATTGAGCATTGGGATAACAAGGGTATGGAGCATTGGGCTTAAAATATTCATGGAGTATTATGAGGACAGGTTTCATGGAGCATATTGATGAAAAGGGAAAGGAGCATTGTGATGACAAGATCCTGGAGCATTATGATGAGTAGACCAGGAGCCTGGTGATGACAAGTCTCATGGAGCATTCTGATGAAAAGGGGCATGGAGCATTGTGATTACAGGGCTCTTGGAGCATTGTGATGACAAAGGCATGGAGCATTGTGATGAGAAGTCCATGGAGCATTCTGATGACATGTGTCATGGAGTTTTGTGATGACAGGGGCATGGAGCATTGTGATTACAGGGTTCTTGGAGCCTTGTGATGAAAAGGGCATGGATCATTGTGATGAAAAAGGCATGGAGCCATGTCATGACTGGGTTCAAGGAGCATAGTGATGACAAGGGTTCAGGAGCGTTGTGATGACAACTGTATTGAGCATTGGATGACAAAGGTCAGGAGCATTGTGATGATAAAACCATGGATAATTGTGATGACGAGCGTCATAGGGCATTGTGATGACAAGTGTTATGGAACACTGTGATCACAAGGGTTTGGAGCATTGTGATGACAGAGGTCATGGAGCCTTTTGATTTCAAGAAGCGTGGAGCATTGTGATGACAAGGGCATGAAGCAATGGGATCCCAAGTTTTATGGAGGATTGGGATGACAATGGTAAGGGAAGATTGTGAAGACAAGCGCATGGAGCATTGTGATGACAAAGTCATGTAGCATTTTGCTGACAAAGGCATGGAGCATTGTGGGCAAAATATTCATGGAGTAATGTGATGACAGGTGTCATGGGGCATTGTGGTGATAAGGGAATGGAGCACTGTGATGACAAGGTTCTGGAGCATTGTTATGAGAAGACCATTGAGCCTCGTGATGACAAATCTCATGGAGCATTCTGATGATAATGGACATGGAACACTGTGATTACAAGGTTCTTGGAGTATTGTGATGACAAGGGCATGGAACATTGTGATGAGAAGGCCATGGAGCTTTCTGATGACATGCATCATGGACTTTGTGATGACAAGGGCATGGAGCATTGTGATGAAAAAGACATGGAGCCTTGTCATGACAGGCTTCAAGGAGCATACTGATGTCAAGTGTCAGGGAGCATTGTGATGACAAGTGTATTGAGCATTGTGATGACAAAGGTCATGGAGCATTGTGATGAGAAGACCATGGATAATTGTGATGACGAGCGTCATTGGGCGTTGTGATGACAAGTGTTATGGAACATTGTGATCACAAGCGTTTGGAGCATTCTGATGAGAGAGGTCATGGAGCATTTTGATTTCATTGTGATGACAATAGCATGAAGCATTATGATGATGGGGATGGTGCACTGTGATGCCAGGGGTCATGGAGGATTGTGATGACGGGGGTCTAGGAGCATCGTGATGACAAGAGCATGGAGCATTGTGCTGAGAGGGCCAAGGAGCATTCTGACGACATGTGTCATGGAGCTTTGTGATGACAAGGGCATGGGGCATTGTAATTGCAGGCGTCTTGGAGCATTGAGATGACAAGTGTCACGGAGCCTTGTGATGACAAGGCCTTGGAAGTTTGTGATGACCGAGGTCATGGAGCATTGTTATGACAGGAGTAATGGAGCATTGTGATAACAAGGGCATAGAGCATTGGTCTGAGAAGTTTCATGGATTATTGTGATGAGAGTGTGCATGCAGCATTGTGATGACAAGGGCATGGAACATTGTGATACATGGGTCATGGAGGAATGTAATGACAAGGGCATGGAGCATTGTGATGAGAAGGGCATGGAACATTGTGATGACAAGCGTCATGGAGCTTTGTGATGACAGGGGCATGGAGCAATGTGATGAGAGGGTTCATGGAGCAGTGTGATGACAGTGGCATGGAGCACTGTGGTGCCAAGGATCATGGAGATTTGTGATGACAAAGGTCATGAAGCATATTGAGGTCAAGGGCATGGTACATTGTGATGAGAAGGGCAGGGAGCATTATGATGACAAAGTCATGTAGCATTTTGATGACAAAGGCATGGAGCATCGTGATGACAAGTGTCATGGAGCACTGTGATGACAGGCGTCACGGTTCATTGTGATTACAGGTTTCATGGAGCATTGGGATGACAATGGTCATGGAGAATTTTGATGAGAAGCGTCCCGGATCATTGTTTTGTCAGGGGTCATGGAGGGTTGAGATGACAGTACTCATGCAGCATTGTGAGGACAGGGGTCATGGAGCATTGTGAAGATAAGGGGCATGGAGCTTTGTGATTACAGGGGTCTTGGAGCATTGTGAAGACAAGGGCATGGATCATTGTGATGAGAATGTCATGGAGTATTGTGAAGGCAGGTGTCAAGGAGCATTGTGATGACGTATGTCAGGGTCCATTGTGATGACAATGGCATGGAGCATTGTGATGACAAGGACATGGAGCATTGTGATGCCAAGGGCCATTGAGAGTTTTGAAGACAATGTCGTGAAGCACTGTGATGACAAGCGCATGGAGCTTGCTATGAAAAGGGTCATTGAGCATTGCGATGACAAGTGCATGGAGAATTGTGATGACACGATCATGTAACATTATGATGAGAAGTGTCATGGAACATAGTGATGACAGGGACGAGGAGAATTGTGATGACAATGCACATGGAGCATTGGGATGACCAGGACATGGAGCATTGTGCTGGCAAGACCGTGGAGCACTGCAATGAGAAGACCATGGATAATTGTGATGACGAGTGTCTTGGAGCACTGTAATGACAAGGGGCATGTAACATTGTGATGACAAGTGTAATGGAGCATTCTGATGACCATCTTGTGGACTATTGTGATGACAATGGCATGGAGCACTGTGATGAACAAGGCATGGAGCATTGTGATGAAAACGGCATGGAGCCTTTTCATGACAGGTTTCAATGAGCATTCTGACGACAAGTGTCAGGGAGCATTGTGATGACAAGTTTATTGAGCATTGTGATGCCAAAGGTCATGAAGCATTGTGGTGACAATGGCATGGAGCATTGTGATGAAAAGTGCTATGGAGCATTGTGATCACAAGTGTTGGTAGCATTGTGATGACAGAGGTCATGGAGCACAGTGATTTCAAGGACCATGGAGCATTGTGATGACAAGTGTATGGGGCAATGTGATCCCAAGTTTCATGGAGGATTGTGATGACAAGCGCATGGAGCATTGTGATGGCAAGTTCATGTAGGATTTCCTGACAAAGGCATGGAGCATGGTGATTACAGTGGTCATTGAGCATTGGGATAACAAGGGTATGGAGCATTGGGCTTAAAATATTCATGGAGTATTGTGATGACAGGTTTCATGGAGCATATTGATGAAAAGGGAAAGGAGCATTGTGATGACAAGATCCTGGAGCATTATGATGAGTAGACCAGGAGCCTGGTGATGACAAGTCTCATGGAGCATTCTGATGAAAAGGGGCATGGAGCATTGTGATTACAGGGCTCTTGGAGCATTGTGATGACAAAGGCATGGAGCATTGTGATGAGAAGTCCATGGAGCATTCTGATGACATGTGTCATGGAGTTTTGTGATGACAGGGGCATGGAGCATTGTGATTACAGGGTTCTTGGAGCCTTGTGATGAAAAGGGCATGGATCATTGTGATGAAAAAGGCATGGAGCCATGTCATGACTGGGTTCAAGGAGCATAGTGATGACAAGGGTTCAGGAGCGTTGTGATGACAACTGTATTGAGCATTGGATGACAAAGGTCAGGAGCATTGTGATGATAAAACCACGGATAATTGTGATGACGAGCATCATAGGGCATTGTGATGACAAGTGTTATGGAACACTGTGATCACAAGGGTTTGGAGCATTGTGATGACAGAGGTCATGGAGCCTTTTGATTTCAAGAAGCGTGGAGCATTGTGATGACAAGGGCATGAAGCAATGGGATCCCAAGTTTTATGGAGGATTGGGATGACAATTGTAAGGGAAGATTGTGAAGACAAGCGCATGGAGCATTGTGATGACAAAGTCATGTAGCATTTTGCTGACAAAGGCATGGAACATTGTGGGGAAAATATTCATGGAGTAATGTGATGACAGGTGTCATGGGGCATTGTGGTGATAAGGGAATGGAGCACTGTGATGACAAGGTTCTGGAGCATTGTTATGAGAAGACCATTGAGCCTTGTGATGACAAATCTCATGGAGCATTCTGATGATAATGGACATGGAACACTGTGATTACAAGGTTCTTGGAGTATTGTGATGACAAGGGCATGGAGCATTGTGATGAGAAGGCCATGGAGCTTTCTGATGACATGCATCATGGACTTTGTGATGACAAGGGCATGGAGCATTGTGATGAAAAAGACATGGAGCCTTGTCATGACAGGCTTCAAGGAGCATACTGATGTCAAGTGTCAGGGAGCATTGTGATGACAAGTGTATTGAGCATTGTGATGACAAAGGTCATGGAGCATTGTGATGAGAAGACCATGGATAATTGTGATGACGAGCGTCATTGGGCGTTGTGATGACAAGTGTTATGGAACATTGTGATCACAAGCGTTTGGAGCATTCTGATGAGAGAGGTCATGGAGCATTTTGATTTCATTGTGATGACAATAGCAAGAAGCATTATGATGATGTTCATGGTGCATTGTGATGAAAGGGTCCATGGAGTATTGAGATGAAAAGGGGCATGGAGCATTGTGATTACAGGGGTCTTGGAGCATGGTGATGACATGGGCATGGA
Source organism: Mesoplodon densirostris (assembly GCF_025265405.1). Classification (NCBI taxonomy): domain Eukaryota; kingdom Metazoa; phylum Chordata; class Mammalia; order Artiodactyla; family Ziphiidae; genus Mesoplodon; species Mesoplodon densirostris. The sequence continues at coordinate 9,653,360 of NC_082682.1, forward strand.
GCATTGTGATGAGAAGGCCATGGAGGATTCTGATGACATGCGTCATGGAGCTTTGTGATGACAAGGGCATGGAGAATTGTGATGACATGGGAATGGGGCATTGTGATAACAAGGGCCATTGAGAATTTTGATGACAAGGTCGTGAAGCACTGTGATGACAAGTGCATGGAGCATGCTATGACAAGGGTCATGGAGCATTGCGATGACAAGTGAATGGAGAATTGTGCTGACATATGCATGTAACATGATGTGAAGTGTCCTGGACCATTGTGATGACAAGGACGTTGAGAATTGTTATGACAATGGACATGGAGCATTGGGATGATCAGGGCATGGAGCTTTGTGATGGCAAGACCGTGGAGCATTGTGATGCGAAGACCTTGGATAATTGTGATGACGAGTGTCTTGTATTACTGTAATGACAAGGGGCATGGAGCATTGTGAGGACAGGGGTCATTTAGCATTGTGATGACAAGTGTCATGGAGCATTCTGATGACCATCTTGTGGAGTATTGTGATGACAATGGCATGGAGCATTGTGATGGAAAGGGCATGGAGCATTGTGAAGAGAAGTCCACAGATAATGGTGAAGAGGAGCCTCATGGGGCGGTGTGATGACAAGTGTCATGGAACATTGTGATCATAAGTGTTTGAAGCATTGTGATGCCAGAGGTCATGGTGCATTTTGATTTCATTGTGATGAAAATAGCATGAAGCATTATGATGATGGGGATGGTGCACTGTGATGCCAGGGGTCATGGAGGATTGTGATGACGGGGGTCTAGGAGCATCGTAATGACAAGAGCATGGAGCATTGTGCTGAGAGGGCCAAGGAGCATTCTGACGACATGTGTCATGGAGCTTTGTGATGACAAGGGCATGGGGCATTGTAATTGCAGGCGTCTTGGAGCATTGAGATGACAAGTGTCACGGAGCCTTGTGATGACAAGGCCTTGGAAGTTTGTGATGACCGAGGTCATGGATCATTGTTATGACAGGGGTAACGGAGCATTGTGATAACAAGGGCATAGAGCATTGGTCTGAGAAGTTTCATGGATTATTGTGATGAGAGTGTGCATGCAGCATTGTGATGACAAGGGCATGGAACATTGTGATACATGGGTCATGGAGGAATGTAATGACAAGGGCATGGAGCATTGTGATGAGAAGGGCATGGAACATTGTGATGACAAGCGTCATGGAGCTTTGTGATGACAGGGGCATGGAGCAATGTGATGAGAGGGTTCATGGAGCAGTGTGATGACAGTGGCATGGAGCACTGTGGTGCCAAGGATCATGGAGATTTGTGATGACAAAGGTCATGAAGCATATTGAGGTCAAGGGCATGGTACATTGTGATGAGAAGGGCAGGGAGCATTATGATGACAAAGTCATGTAGCATTTTGATGACAAAGGCATGGAGCATCGTGATGACAAGTGTCATGGAGCACTGTGATGACAGGCGTCACGGTTCATTGTGATTACAGGTTTCATGGAGCATTGGGATGACAATGGTCATGGAGAATTTTGATGAGAAGCGTCCCGGATCATTGTTTTGTCAGGGGTCATGGAGGGTTGAGATGAAAGTACTCATGCAGCATTGTGAGGACAGGGGTCATGGAGCATTGTGAAGATAAGGGGCATGGAGCTTTGTGATTACAGGGGTCTTGGAGCATTGTGAAGACAAGGGCATGGATCATTGTGATGAGAATGTCATGGAGTATTGTGAAGGCAGGTGTCAAGGAGCATTGTGATGACGTATGTCAGGGTCCATTGTGATGACAATGGCATGGAGCATTGTGATGACAATGACATGGAGCATTGTGATGCCAAGGGCCATTGAGAATTTTGAAGACAATGTCGTGAAGCACTGTGATGACAAGCGCATGGAGCTTGCTATGAAAAGGGTCACTGAGCATTGCGATGACAAGTGCATGGAGAATTGTGATGACACGATCATGTAACATTATGATGAGAAGTGTCATGGAACATAGTGATGACAGGGACGAGGAGAATTGTGATGACAATGCACATGGAGCATTGGGATGACCAGGACATGGAGCATTGTGCTGGCAAGACCGTGGAGCACTGCGATGAGAAGACCATGGATAATTGTGATGACGAGTGTCTTGGAGCACTGTAATGACAAGGGGCATGTAACATTGTGATGACAAGTGTAATGGAGCATTCTGATCACCATCTTGTGGAGTATTGTGATGACAATGGCATGGAGCACTGTGATGAAAAGGGCATGGAGCATTGTGATGAAAACGGCATGGAGCCTTTTCATGACAGGTTTCAATGAGCATTCTGACGACAAGTGTCAGGGAGCATTGTGATGACAAGTTTATTGAGCATTGTGATGCCAAAGGTCATGAAGCATTGTGGTGACAATGGCATGGAGCATTGTGATGAAAAGTGCTATGGAGCATTGTGATCACAAGTGTTGGTAGCATTGTGATGACAGAGGTCATGGAGCACAGTGATTTCAAGGACCATGGAGCATTGTGATGACAAGTGTATGGGGCAATGTGATCCCAAGTTTCATGGAGGATTGTGATGACAAGCGCATGGAGCATTGTGATGGCAAGTTCATGTAGGATTTCCTGACAAAGGCATGGAGCATGGTGATTACAGTGGTCATTGAGCATTGGGATAACAAGGGTATGGAGCATTGGGCTTAAAATATTCATGGAGTATTGTGATGACAGGTTTCATGGAGCATATTGATGAAAAGGGAAAGGAGCATTGTGATGACAAGATCCTGGAGCATTATGATGAGTAGACCAGGAGCCTGGTGATGACAAGTCTCATGGAGCATTCTGATGAAAAGGGGCATGGAGCATTGTGATTACAGGGCTCTTGGAGCATTGTGATGACAAAGGCATGGAGCATTGTGATGAGAAGTCCATGGAGCATTCTGATGACATGTGTCATGGAGTTTTGTGATGACAGGGGCATGGAGCATTGTGATTACAGGGTTCTTGGAGCCTTGTGATGAAAAGGGCATGGATCATTGTGATGAAAAAGGCATGGAGCCATGTCATGACTGGGTTCAAGGAGCATAGTGATGACAAGGGTTCAGGAGCGTTGTGATGACAACTGTATTGAGCATTGGATGACAAAGGTCAGGAGCATTGTGATGATAAAACCATGGATAATTGTGATGACGAGCGTCATAGGGCATTGTGATGACAAGTGTTATGGAACACTGTGATCACAAGGGTTTGGAGCATTGTGATGACAGAGGTCATGGAGCCTTTTGATTTCAATTAGCGTGGAGCATTGTGATGACAAGGGCATGAAGCAATGGGATCCCAAGTTTTATGGAGGATTGGGATGACAATGGTAAGGGAAGATTGTGAAGACAAGCGCATGGAGCATTGTGATGACAAAGTCATGTAGCATTTTGCTGACAAAGGCATGGAGTATTGTGGGCAAAATATTCATGGAGTAATGTGATGACAGGTGTCATGGGGCATTGTGGTGATAAGGGAATGGAGCACTGTGATGACAAGGTTCTGGAGCATTGTTATGAGAAGACCATTGAGCCTTGTGATGACAAATCTCATGGAGCATTCTGATGATAATGGACATGGAACACTGTGATTACAAGGTTCTTGGAGTATTGTGATGACAAGGGCATGGAACATTGTGATGAGAAGGCCATGGAGCTTTCTGATGACATGCATCATGGACTTTGTGATGACAAGGGCATGGAGCATTGTGATGAAAAAGACATGGAGCCTTGTCATGACAGGCTTCAAGGAGCATACTGATGTCAAGTGTCAGGGAGCATTGTGATGACAAGTGTATTGAGCATTGTGATGACAAAGGTCATGGAGCATTGTGATGAGAAGACCATGGATAATTGTGATGACGAGCGTCATTGGGCGTTGTGATGACAAGTGTTATGGAACATTGTTATCACAAGCGTTTGGAGCATTCTGATGAGAGAGGTCATGGAGCATTTTGATTTCATTGTGATGACAATAGCATGAAGCATTATGATGATGGGGATGGTGCACTGTGATGCCAGGGGTCATGGAGGATTGTGATGACGGGGGTCTAGGAGCATCGTGATGACAAGAGCATGGAGCATTGTGCTGAGAGGGCCAAGGAGCATTCTGACGACATGTGTCATGGAGCTTTGTGATGACAAGGGCATGGGGCATTGTAATTGCAGGCGTCTTGGAGCATTGAGATGACAAGTGTCACGGAGCCTTGTGATGACAAGGCCTTGGAAGTTTGTGATGACCGAGGTCATGGAGCATTGTTATGACAGGAGTAATGGAGCATTGTGATAACAAGGGCATAGAGCATTGGTCTGAGAAGTTTCATGGATTATTGTGATGAGAGTGTGCATGCAGCATTGTGATGACAAGGGCATGGAACATTGTGATACATGGGTCATGGAGGAATGTAATGACAAGGGCATGGAGCATTGTGATGAGAAGGGCATGGAACATTGTGATGACAAGCGTCATGGAGCTTTGTGATGACAGGGGCATGGAGCAATGTGATGAGAGGGTTCATGGAGCAGTGTGATGACAGTGGCATGGAGCACTGTGGTGCCAAGGATCATGGAGATTTGTGATGACAAAGGTCATGAAGCATATTGAGGTCAAGGGCATGGTACATTGTGATGAGAAGGGCAGGGAGCATTATGATGACAAAGTCATGTAGCATTTTGATGACAAAGGCATGGAGCATCGTGATGACAAGTGTCATGGAGCACTGTGATGACAGGCGTCACGGTTCATTGTGATTACAGGTTTCATGGAGCATTGGGATGACAATGGTCATGGAGAATTTTGATGAGAAGCGTCCCGGATCATTGTTTTGTCAGGGGTCATGGAGGGTAGAGATGACAGTACTCATGCAGCATTGTGAGGACAGGGGTCATGGAGCATTGTGAAGACAAGGGCATGGATCATTGTGATGAGAATGTCATGGAGTATTGTGAAGGCAGGTGTCAAGGAGCATTGTGATGACGTATGTCAGGGTCCATTGTGATGACAATGGCATGGAGCATTGTGATGACAAGGACATGGAGCATTGTGATGCCAAGGGCCATTGAGAATTTTGAAGACAATGTCGTGAAGCACTGTGATGACAAGCGCATGGAGCTTGCTATGAAAAGGGTCATTGAGCATTGCGATGACAAGTGCATGGAGAATTGTGATGACACGATCATGTAACATTATGATGAGAAGTGTCATGGAACATAGTGATGACAGGGACGAGGAGAATTGTGATGACAATGCACATGGAGCATTGGGATGACCAGGACATGGATCATTGTGCTGGCAAGACTGTGGAGCATTGCGATGAGAAGACCATGGATATTTGTGATGACGAGTGTCTTGGAGCACTGTAATGACAAGGGGCATGTAGCATTGTGATGACAAGTGTAATGGAGCATTCTGATCACCATCTTGTGGAGTATTGTGATGACAATGGCATGGAGCATTGTGATGAAAAGGGCATGGAGCATTGTGATGAAAACGGCATGGAGCCTTTTCATGACAGGTTTCAATGAGCATTCTGACGACAAGTGTCAGGGAGCATTGTGATGACAAGTTTATTGAGCATTGTGATGACAAAGGTCATGAAGCATTGTGGTGACAATGGCATGGAGCATTGTGATGAAAAGTGCTATGGAGCATTGTGATCACAAGTGTTGGTAGCATTGTGATGACAGAGGTCATGGAGCACAGTGATTTCAAGGACCATGGAGCATTGTGATGACAAGTGTATGAGGCAATGTGATCCCAAGTTTCATGGAGGATTGTGATGACAAGCGCATGGAGCATTGTGATGGCAAGTTCATGTAGGATTTCCTGACAAAGGCATGGAGCATGGTGATTACAGTGGTCATTGAGCATTGGGATAACAAGGGTATGGAGCATTGGGCTTAAAATATTCATGGAGTATTGTGATGACAGGTTTCATGGAGCATATTGATGAAAAGGGAAAGGAGCATTGTGATGACAAGATCCTGGAGCATTATGATGAGTAGACCAGGAGCCTGGTGATGACAAGTCTCATGGAGCATTCTGATGAAAAGGGGCATGGAGCATTGTGATTACAGGGCTCTTGGAGCATTGTGATGACAAAGGCATGGAGCATTGTGATGAGAAGTCCATGGAGCATTCTGATGACATGTGTCATGGAGTTTTGTGATGACAGGGGCATGGAGCATTGTGATTACAGGGTTCTTGGAGCCTTGTGATGAAAAGGGCATGGATCATTGTGATGAAAAAGGCATGGAGCCATGTCATGACTGGGTTCAAGGAGCATAGTGATGACAAGGGTTCAGGAGCGTTGTGATGACAACTGTATTGAGCATTGGATGACAAAGGTCAGGAGCATTGTGATGATAAAACCACGGATAATTGTGATGACGAGCGTCATAGGGCATTGTGATGACAAGTGTTATGGAACACTGTGATCACAAGGGTTTGGAGCATTGTGATGACAGAGGTCATGGAGCCTTTTGATTTCAATTAGCGTGGAGCATTGTGATGACAAGGGCATGAAGCAATGGGATCCCAAGTTTTATGGAGGATTGGGATGACAATGGTAAGGGAAGATTGTGAAGACAAGCGCATGGAGCATTGTGATGACAAAGTCATGTAGCATTTTGCTGACAAAGGCATGGAGCATTGTGGGGAAAATATTCATAGAGTAATGTGATGACAGGTGTCATGGGGCATTGTGGTGATAAGGGAATGGAGCACTGTGATGACAAGGTTCTGGAGCATTGTTATGAGAAGACCATTGAGCCTTGTGATGACAAATCTCATGGAGCATTCTGATGATAATGGACATGGAACACTGTGATTACAAGGTTCTTGGAGTATTGTGATGACAAGGGCATGGAGCATTGTGATGAGAAGGCCATGGAGCTTTCTGATGACATGCATCATGGACTTTGTGATGACAAGGGCATGGAGCATTGTGATGAAAAAGACATGGAGCCTTGTCATGACAGGCTTCAAGGAGCATACTGATGTCAAGTGTCAGGGAGCATTGTGATGACAAGTGTATTGAGCATTGTGATGACAAAGGTCATGGAGCATTGTGATGAGAAGACCATGGATAATTGTGATGACGAGCGTCATTGGGCGTTGTGATGACAAGTGTTATGGAACATTGTGATCACAAGCGTTTGGAGCATTCTGATGAGAGAGGTCATGGAGCATTTTGATTTCATTGTGATGACAATAGCAAGAAGCATTATGATGATGTTCATGGTGCATTGTGATGAAAGGGTCCATGGAGTATTGAGATGAAAAGGGGCATGGAGCATTGTGATTACAGGGGTCTTGGAGCATGGTGATGACATGGGCATGGAGCATTGTGATGAGAAGGCCATGGAGGATTCTGATGACATGCGTCATGGAGCTTTGTGATGACAAGGGCATGGAGCATTGTGATGAGAAGTCCATGGAGCATTCTGATGACATGTGTCATGGAGTTTTGTGATGACAGGGGCATGGAGCATTGTGATTACAGGGTTCTTGGAGCCTTGTGATGAAAAGGGCATGGATCATTGTGATGAAAAAGGCATGGAGCCATGTCATGACTGGGTTCAAGGAGCATAGTGATGACAAGGGTTCAGGAGCGTTGTGATGACAACTGTATTGAGCATTGGATGACAAAGGTCAGGAGCATTGTGATGATAAAACCATGGATAATTGTGATGACGAGCGTCATAGGGCATTGTGATGACAAGTGTTATGGAACACTGTGATCACAAGGGTTTGGAGCATTGTGATGACAGAGGTCATGGAGCCTTTTGATTTCAATTAGCGTGGAGCATTGTGATGACAAGGGCATGAAGCAATGGGATCCCAAGTTTTATGGAGGATTGGGATGACAATGGTAAGGGAAGATTGTGAAGACAAGCGCATGGAGCATTGTGATGACAAAGTCATGTAGCATTTTGCTGACAAAGGCATGGAGTATTGTGGGCAAAATATTCATGGAGTAATGTGATGACAGGTGTCATGGGGCATTGTGGTGATAAGGGAATGGAGCACTGTGATGACAAGGTTCTGGAGCATTGTTATGAGAAGACCATTGAGCCTTGTGATGACAAATCTCATGGAGCATTCTGATGATAATGGACATGGAACACTGTGATTACAAGGTTCTTGGAGTATTGTGATGACAAGGGCATGGAACATTGTGATGAGAAGGCCATGGAGCTTTCTGATGACATGCATCATGGACTTTGTGATGACAAGGGCATGGAGCATTGTGATGAAAAAGACATGGAGCCTTGTCATGACAGGCTTCAAGGAGCATACTGATGTCAAGTGTCAGGGAGCATTGTGATGACAAGTGTATTGAGCATTGTGATGACAAAGGTCATGGAGCATTGTGATGAGAAGACCATGGATAATTGTGATGACGAGCGTCATTGGGCGTTGTGATGACAAGTGTTATGGAACATTGTTATCACAAGCGTTTGGAGCATTCTGATGAGAGAGGTCATGGAGCATTTTGATTTCATTGTGATGACAATAGCATGAAGCATTATGATGATGGGGATGGTGCACTGTGATGCCAGGGGTCATGGAGGATTGTGATGACGGGGGTCTAGGAGCATCGTGATGACAAGAGCATGGAGCATTGTGCTGAGAGGGCCAAGGAGCATTCTGACGACATGTGTCATGGAGCTTTGTGATGACAAGGGCATGGGGCATTGTAATTGCAGGCGTCTTGGAGCATTGAGATGACAAGTGTCACGGAGCCTTGTGATGACAAGGCCTTGGAAGTTTGTGATGACCGAGGTCATGGAGCATTGTTATGACAGGAGTAATGGAGCATTGTGATAACAAGGGCATAGAGCATTGGTCTGAGAAGTTTCATGGATTATTGTGATGAGAGTGTGCATGCAGCATTGTGATGACAAGGGCATGGAACATTGTGATACATGGGTCATGGAGGAATGTAATGACAAGGGCATGGAGCATTGTGATGAGAAGGGCATGGAACATTGTGATGACAAGCGTCATGGAGCTTTGTGATGACAGGGGCATGGAGCAATGTGATGAGAGGGTTCATGGAGCAGTGTGATGACAGTGGCATGGAGCACTGTGGTGCCAAGGATCATGGAGATTTGTGATGACAAAGGTCATGAAGCATATTGAGGTCAAGGGCATGGTACATTGTGATGAGAAGGGCAGGGAGCATTATGATGACAAAGTCATGTAGCATTTTGATGACAAAGGCATGGAGCATCGTGATGACAAGTGTCATGGAGCACTGTGATGACAGGCGTCACGGTTCATTGTGATTACAGGTTTCATGGAGCATTGGGATGACAATGGTCATGGAGAATTTTGATGAGAAGCGTCCCGGATCATTGTTTTGTCAGGGGTCATGGAGGGTAGAGATGACAGTACTCATGCAGCATTGTGAGGACAGGGGTCATGGAGCATTGTGAAGACAAGGGCATGGATCATTGTGATGAGAATGTCATGGAGTATTGTGAAGGCAGGTGTCAAGGAGCATTGTGATGACGTATGTCAGGGTCCATTGTGATGACAATGGCATGGAGCATTGTGATGACAAGGACATGGAGCATTGTGATGCCAAGGGCCATTGAGAATTTTGAAGACAATGTCGTGAAGCACTGTGATGACAAGCGCATGGAGCTTGCTATGAAAAGGGTCATTGAGCATTGCGATGACAAGTGCATGGAGAATTGTGATGACACGATCATGTAACATTATGATGAGAAGTGTCATGGAACATAGTGATGACAGGGACGAGGAGAATTGTGATGACAATGCACATGGAGCATTGGGATGACCAGGACATGGATCATTGTGCTGGCAAGACTGTGGAGCATTGCGATGAGAAGACCATGGATATTTGTGATGACGAGTGTCTTGGAGCACTGTAATGACAAGGGGCATGTAGCATTGTGATGACAAGTGTAATGGAGCATTCTGATCACCATCTTGTGGAGTATTGTGATGACAATGGCATGGAGCATTGTGATGAAAAGGGCATGGAGCATTGTGATGAAAACGGCATGGAGCCTTTTCATGACAGGTTTCAATGAGCATTCTGACGACAAGTGTCAGGGAGCATTGTGATGACAAGTTTATTGAGCATTGTGATGCCAAAGGTCATGAAGCATTGTGGTGACAATGGCATGGAGCATTGTGATGAAAAGTGCTATGGAGCATTGTGATCACAAGTGTTGGTAGCATTGTGATGACAGAGGTCATGGAGCACAGTGATTTCAAGGACCATGGAGCATTGTGATGACAAGTGTATGGGGCAATGTGATCCCAAGTTTCATGGAGGATTGTGATGACAAGCGCATGGAGCATTGTGATGGCAAGTTCATGTAGGATTTCCTGACAAAGGCATGGAGCATGGTGATTACAGTGGTCATTGAGCATTGGGATAACAAGGGTATGGAGCATTGGGCTTAAAATATTCATGGAGTATTGTGATGACAGGTTTCATGGAGCATATTGATGAAAAGGGAAAGGAGCATTGTGATGACAAGATCCTGGAGCATTATGATGAGTAGACCAGGAGCCTGGTGATGACAAGTCTCATGGAGCATTCTGATGAAAAGGGGCATGGAGCATTGTGATTACAGGGCTCTTGGAGCATTGTGATGACAAAGGCATGGAGCATTGTGATGAGAAGTCCATGGAGCATTCTGATGACATGTGTCATGGAGTTTTGTGATGACAGGGGCATGGAGCATTGTGATTACAGGGTTCTTGGAGCCTTGTGATGAAAAGGGCATGGATCATTGTGATGAAAAAGGCATGGAGCCATGTCATGACTGGGTTCAAGGAGCATAGTGATGACAAGGGTTCAGGAGCGTTGTGATGACAACTGTATTGAGCATTGGATGACAAAGGTCAGGAGCATTGTGATGATAAAACCACGGATAATTGTGATGACGAGCGTCATAGGGCATTGTGATGACAAGTGTTATGGAACACTGTGATCACAAGGGTTTGGAGCATTGTGATGACAGAGGTCATGGAGCCTTTTGATTTCAAGAAGCGTGGAGCATTGTGATGACAAGGGCATGAAGCAATGGGATCCCAAGTTTTATGGAGGATTGGGATGACAATGGTAAGGGAAGATTGTGAAGACAAGCGCATGGAGCATTGTGATGACAAAGTCATGTAGCATTTTGCTGACAAAGGCATGGAGCATTGTGGGGAAAATATTCATGGAGTAATGTGATGACAGGTGTCATGGGGCATTGTGGTGATAAGGGAATGGAGCACTGTGATGACAAGGTTCTGGAGCATTGTTATGAGAAGACCATTGAGCCTTGTGATGACAAATCTCATGGAGCATTCTGATGATAATGGACATGGAACACTGTGATTACAAGGTTCTTGGAGTATTGTGATGACAAGGGCATGGAGCATTGTGATGAGAAGGCCATGGAGCTTTCTGATGACATGCATCATGGACTTTGTGATGACAAGGGCATGGAGCATTGTGATGAAAAAGACATGGAGCCTTGTCATGACAGGCTTCAAGGAGCATACTGATGTCAAGTGTCAGGGAGCATTGTGATGACAAGTGTATTGAGCATTGTGATGACAAAGGTCATGGAGCATTGTGATGAGAAGACCATGGATAATTGTGATGACGAGCGTCATTGGGCGTTGTGATGACAAGTGTTATGGAACATTGTGATCACAAGCGTTTGGAGCATTCTGATGAGAGAGGTCATGGAGCATTTTGATTTCATTGTGATGACAATAGCAAGAAGCATTATGATGATGTTCATGGTGCATTGTGATGAAAGGGTCCATGGAGTATTGAGATGAAAAGGGGCATGGAGCATTGTGATTACAGGGGTCTTGGAGCATGGTGATGACATGGGCATGGAGCATTGTGATGAGAAGGCCATGGAGGATTCTGATGACATGCGTCATGGAGCTTTGTGATGACAAGGGCATGGAGCATTGTGATGACATGGGAATGGGGCATTGTGATAACAAGGGCCATTGAGAATTTTGATGACAAGGTCATGAAGCACTGTGATGACAAGTGCATGGAGCATGCTATGACAAGGGTCATGGAGCATTGCGATGACAAGTGAATGGAGAATTGTGCTGACATATGCATGTAATATTATGATGTGAAGTGTCCTGGACCATTGTGATGACAAGGACGTTGAGAATTGTTATGACAATGGACATGGAGCATTGGGATGATCAGGGCATGGAGCTTTGTGATGGCATGACCGTGGAGCTTTGTGATGCGAAGACCTTGGATAATTGTGATGACGAGTGTCTTGGATTACTGTAATGACAAGGGGCATGGAGCATTGTGAGGACAGGGGTCATTTAGCATTGTGATGACAAGTGTCATGGAGCATTCTGATGACCATCTTGTGGAGTATTGTGATGACAATGGCATGGGGCATTGTGATGGAAAGGGCATGGAGCATTGTGAAGAGAAGTCCACAGATAATGGTGAAGAGGAGCGTCATGGGGCGGTGTGATGACAAGTGTCATGGAACATTGTGATCACAAGTGTTTGAAGCATTGTGATGCCAGAGGTCATGGTGCATTTTGATTTCATTGTGATGACAATAGCATGAAGCATTATGATGATGGGGATGGTGCACTGTGATGCCAGGGGTCATGGAGGATTGTGAGGACAGGTGTCTAGGAGCATTGTGATGACAAGAGCATGGAGCATTGTGCTGAGAGGGCCAAGGAGCATTCTGACGACATGTGTCATGGAGCTTTGTGATGACAAGGGCATGGGGCATTGTAATTGCAGGCGTCTTGGAGCATTGAGATGACAAGTGTCACAAAGCCTTGTGATGACAAGGCCTTGGAAGTTTGTGATGACCGAGGTCATGGATCATTGTTATGACAGGGGTAACGGTGCATTGTGATAACAAGGGCATAGAGCATTGGTCTGAGAAGTTTCATGGATTATTGTGATGAGAGTGTGCATGCAGCATTGTGATGACAAGGGCATGGAACATTGTGATACATGGGTCATGGAGGAATGTAATGACAAGGGCATGGAGCATTGTGATGAGAAGGGCATGGAACATTGTGATGACAAGCGTCATGGAGCTTTGTGATGACAGGGGCATGGAGCAATGTGATGAGAGGGTTCATGGAGCAGTGTGATGACAGTGGCATGGAGCACTGTGGTGCCAAGGATCATGGAGATTTGTGATGACAAAGGTCATGAAGCATATTGAGGTCAAGGGCATGGTACATTGTGATGAGAAGGGCAGGGAGCATTATGATGACAAAGTCATGTAGCATTTTGATGACAAAGGCATGGAGCATCGTGATGACAAGTGTCATGGAGCACTGTGATGACAGGCGTCACGGTTCATTGTGATTACAGGTTTCATGGAGCATTGGGATGACAATGGTCATGGAGAATTTTGATGAGAAGCGTCCCGGATCATTGTTTTGTCAGGGGTCATGGAGGGTTGAGATGACAGTACTCATGCAGCATTGTGAGGACAGGGGTCATGGAGCATTGTGAAGATAAGGGGCATGGAGCTTTGTGATTACAGGGGTCTTGGAGCATTGTGAAGACAAGGGCATGGATCATTGTGATGAGAATGTCATGGAGTATTGTGAAGGCAGGTGTCAAGGAGCATTGTGATGACGTATGTCAGGGTCCATTGTGATGACAATGGCATGGAGCATTGTGATGACAATGACATGGAGCATTGTGATGCCAAGGGCCATTGAGAATTTTGAAGACAATGTCGTGAAGCACTGTGATGACAAGCGCATGGAGCTTGCTATGAAAAGGGTCATTGAGCATTGCGATGACAAGTGCATGGAGAATTGTGATGACACGATCATGTAACATTATGATGAGAAGTGTCATGGAACATAGTGATGACAGGGATGAGGAGAATTGTGATGACAATGCACATGGAGCATTGGGATGACCAGGACATGGAGCATTGTGCTGGCAAGACCGTGGAGCACTGCGATGAGAAGACCATGGATAATTGTGATGACGAGTGTCTTGGAGCACTGTAATGACAAGGGGCATGTAACATTGTGATGACAAGTGTAATGGAGCATTCTGATCACCATCTTGTGGAGTATTGTGATGACAATGGCATGGAGCACTGTGATGAAAAGGGCATGGAGCATTGTGATGAAAACGGCATGGAGCCTTTTCATGACAGGTTTCAATGAGCATTCTGACGACAAGTGTCAGGGAGCATTGTGATGACAAGTTTATTGAGCATTGTGATGCCAAAGGTCATGAAGCATTGTGGTGACAATGGCATGGAGCATTGTGATGAAAAGTGCTATGGAGCATTGTGATCACAAGTGTTGGTAGCATTGTGATGACAGAGGTCATGGAGCACAGTGATTTCAAGGACCATGGAGCATTGTGATGACAAGTGTATGGGGCAATGTGATCCCAAGTTTCATGGAGGATTGTGATGACAAGCGCATGGAGCATTGTGATGGCAAGTTCATGTAGGATTTCCTGACAAAGGCATGGAGCATGGTGATTACAGTGGTCATTGAGCATTGGGATAACAAGGGTATGGAGCATTGGGCTTAAAATATTCATGGAGTATTGTGATGACAGGTTTCATGGAGCATATTGATGAAAAGGGAAAGGAGCATTGTGATGACAAGATCCTGGAGCATTATGATGAGTAGACCAGGAGCCTGGTGATGACAAGTCTCATGGAGCATTCTGATGAAAAGGGGCATGGAGCATTGTGATTACAGGGCTCTTGGAGCATTGTGATGACAAAGGCATGGAGCATTGTGATGAGAAGTCCATGGAGCATTCTGATGACATGTGTCATGGAGTTTTGTGATGACAGGGGCATGGAGCATTGTGATTACAGGGTTCTTGGAGCCTTGTGATGAAAAGGGCATGGATCATTGTGATGAAAAAGGCATGGAGCCATGTCATGACTGGGTTCAAGGAGCATAGTGATGACAAGGGTTCAGGAGCGTTGTGATGACAACTGTATTGAGCATTGGATGACAAAGGTCAGGAGCATTGTGATGATAAAACCATGGATAATTGTGATGACGAGCGTCATAGGGCATTGTGATGACAAGTGTTATGGAACACTGTGATCACAAGGGTTTGGAGCATTGTGATGACAGAGGTCATGGAGCCTTTTGATTTCAATTAGCGTGGAGCATTGTGATGACAAGGGCATGAAGCAATGGGATCCCAAGTTTTATGGAGGATTGGGATGACAATGGTAAGGGAAGATTGTGAAGACAAGCGCATGGAGCATTGTGATGACAAAGTCATGTAGCATTTTGCTGACAAAGGCATGGAGCATTGTGGGCAAAATATTCATGGAGTAATGTGATGACAGGTGTCATGGGGCATTGTGGTGATAAGGGAATGGAGCACTGTGATGACAAGGTTCTGGAGCATTGTTATGAGAAGACCATTGAGCCTTGTGATGACAAATCTCATGGAGCATTCTGATGATAATGGACATGGAACACTGTGATTACAAGGTTCTTGGAGTATTGTGATGACAAGGGCATGGAACATTGTGATGAGAAGGCCATGGAGCTTTCTGATGACATGCATCATGGACTTTGTGATGACAAGGGCATGGAGCATTGTGATGAAAAAGACATGGAGCCTTGTCATGACAGGCTTCAAGGAGCATACTGATGTCAAGTGTCAGGGAGCATTGTGATGACAAGTGTATTGAGCATTGTGATGACAAAGGTCATGGAGCATTGTGATGAGAAGACCATGGATAATTGTGATGACGAGCGTCATTGGGCGTTGTGATGACAAGTGTTATGGAACATTGTGATCACAAGCATTTGGAGCATTCTGATGAGAGAGGTCATGGAGCATTTTGATTTCATTGTGATGACAATAGCATGAAGCATTATGATGATGGGGATGGTGCACTGTGATGCCAGGGGTCATGGAGGATTGTGATGACGGGGGTCTAGGAGCATCGTGATGACAAGAGCATGGAGCATTGTGCTGAGAGGGCCAAGGAGCATTCTGACGACATGTGTCATGGAGCTTTGTGATGACAAGGGCATGGGGCATTGTAATTGCAGGCGTCTTGGAGCATTGAGATGACAAGTGTCACGGAGCCTTGTGATGACAAGGCCTTGGAAGTTTGTGATGACCGAGGTCATGGAGCATTGTTATGACAGGAGTAATGGAGCATTGTGATAACAAGGGCATAGAGCATTGGTCTGAGAAGTTTCATGGATTATTGTGATGAGAGTGTGCATGCAGCATTGTGATGACAAGGGCATGGAACATTGTGATACATGGGTCATGGAGGAATGTAATGACAAGGGCATGGAGCATTGTGATGAGAAGGGCATGGAACATTGTGATGACAAGCGTCATGGAGCTTTGTGATGACAGGGGCATGGAGCAATGTGATGAGAGGGTTCATGGAGCAGTGTGATGACAGTGGCATGGAGCACTGTGGTGCCAAGGATCATGGAGATTTGTGATGACAAAGGTCATGAAGCATATTGAGGTCAAGGGCATGGTACATTGTGATGAGAAGGGCAGGGAGCATTATGATGACAAAGTCATGTAGCATTTTGATGACAAAGGCATGGAGCATCGTGATGACAAGTGTCATGGAGCACTGTGATGACAGGCGTCACGGTTCATTGTGATTACAGGTTTCATGGAGCATTGGGATGACAATGGTCATGGAGAATTTTGATGAGAAGCGTCCCGGATCATTGTTTTGTCAGGGGTCATGGAGGGTAGAGATGACAGTACTCATGCAGCATTGTGAGGACAGGGGTCATGGAGCATTGTGAAGACAAGGGCATGGATCATTGTGATGAGAATGTCATGGAGTATTGTGAAGGCAGGTGTCAAGGAGCATTGTGATGACGTATGTCAGGGTCCATTGTGATGACAATGGCATGGAGCATTGTGATGACAAGGACATGGAGCATTGTGATGCCAAGGGCCATTGAGAATTTTGAAGACAATGTCGTGAAGCACTGTGATGACAAGCGCATGGAGCTTGCTATGAAAAGGGTCATTGAGCATTGCGATGACAAGTGCATGGAGAATTGTGATGACACGATCATGTAACATTATGATGAGAAGTGTCATGGAACATAGTGATGACAGGGACGAGGAGAATTGTGATGACAATGCACATGGAGCATTGGGATGACCAGGACATGGATCATTGTGCTGGCAAGACTGTGGAGCATTGCGATGAGAAGACCATGGATATTTGTGATGACGAGTGTCTTGGAGCACTGTAATGACAAGGGGCATGTAGCATTGTGATGACAAGTGTAATGGAGCATTCTGATCACCATCTTGTGGAGTATTGTGATGACAATGGCATGGAGCATTGTGATGAAAAGGGCATGGAGCATTGTGATGAAAACGGCATGGAGCCTTTTCATGACAGGTTTCAATGAGCATTCTGACGACAAGTGTCAGGGAGCATTGTGATGACAAGTTTATTGAGCATTGTGATGACAAAGGTCATGAAGCATTGTGGTGACAATGGCATGGAGCATTGTGATGAAAAGTGCTATGGAGCATTGTGATCACAAGTGTTGGTAGCATTGTGATGACAGAGGTCATGGAGCACAGTGATTTCAAGGACCATGGAGCATTGTGATGACAAGTGTATGGGGCAATGTGATCCCAAGTTTCATGGAGGATTGTGATGACAAGCGCATGGAGCATTGTGATGGCAAGTTCATGTAGGATTTCCTGACAAAGGCATGGAGCATGGTGATTACAGTGGTCATTGAGCATTGGGATAACAAGGGTATGGAGCATTGGGCTTAAAATATTCATGGAGTATTGTGATGACAGGTTTCATGGAGCATATTGATGAAAAGGGAAAGGAGCATTGTGATGACAAGATCCTGGAGCATTATGATGAGTAGACCAGGAGCCTGGTGATGACAAGTCTCATGGAGCATTCTGATGAAAAGGGGCATGGAGCATTGTGATTACAGGGCTCTTGGAGCATTGTGATGACAAAGGCATGGAGCATTGTGATGAGAAGTCCATGGAGCATTCTGATGACATGTGTCATGGAGTTTTGTGATGACAGGGGCATGGAGCATTGTGATTACAGGGTTCTTGGAGCCTTGTGATGAAAAGGGCATGGATCATTGTGATGAAAAAGGCATGGAGCCATGTCATGACTGGGTTCAAGGAGCATAGTGATGACAAGGGTTCAGGAGCGTTGTGATGACAACTGTATTGAGCATTGGATGACAAAGGTCAGGAGCATTGTGATGATAAAACCACGGATAATTGTGATGACGAGCGTCATAGGGCATTGTGATGACAAGTGTTATGGAACACTGTGATCACAAGGGTTTGGAGCATTGTGATGACAGAGGTCATGGAGCCTTTTGATTTCAAGAAGCGTGGAGCATTGTGATGACAAGGGCATGAAGCAATGGGATCCCAAGTTTTATGGAGGATTGGGATGACAATGGTAAGGGAAGATTGTGAAGACAAGCGCATGGAGCATTGTGATGACAAAGTCATGTAGCATTTTGCTGACAAAGGCATGGAGCATTGTGGGGAAAATATTCATGGAGTAATGTGATGACAGGTGTCATGGGGCATTGTGGTGATAAGGGAATGGAGCACTGTGATGACAAGGTTCTGGAGCATTGTTATGAGAAGACCATTGAGCCTTGTGATGACAAATCTCATGGAGCATTCTGATGATAATGGACATGGAACACTGTGATTACAAGGTTCTTGGAGTATTGTGATGACAAGGGCATGGAGCATTGTGATGAGAAGGCCATGGAGCTTTCTGATGACATGCATCATGGACTTTGTGATGACAAGGGCATGGAGCATTGTGATGAAAAAGACATGGAGCCTTGTCATGACAGGCTTCAAGGAGCATACTGATGTCAAGTGTCAGGGAGCATTGTGATGACAAGTGTATTGAGCATTGTGATGACAAAGGTCATGGAGCATTGTGATGAGAAGACCATGGATAATTGTGATGACGAGCGTCATTGGGCGTTGTGATGACAAGTGTTATGGAACATTGTGATCACAAGCGTTTGGAGCATTCTGATGAGAGAGGTCATGGAGCATTTTGATTTCATTGTGATGACAATAGCAAGAAGCATTATGATGATGTTCATGGTGCATTGTGATGAAAGGGTCCATGGAGTATTGAGATGAAAAGGGGCATGGAGCATTGTGATTACAGGGGTCTTGGAGCATGGTGATGACATGGGCATGGAGCATTGTGATGAGAAGGCCATGGAGGATTCTGATGACATGCGTCATGGAGCTTTGTGATGACAAGGGCATGGAGCATTGTGATGACATGGGAATGGGTCATTGTGATAACAAGGGCCATTGAGAATTTTGATGACAAGGTCATGAAGCACTGTGATGACAAGTGCATGGAGCATGCTATGACAAGGGTCATGGAGCATTGCGATGACAAGTGAATGGAGAATTGTGCTGACATATGCATGTAATATTATGATGTGAAGTGTCCTGGACCATAGTGATGACAAGGACGTTGAGAATTGTTATGACAATGGACATGGAGCATTGGGATGATCAGGGCATGGAGCTTTGTGATGGCATGACCGTGGAGCTTTGTGATGCGAAGACCTTGGATAATTGTGATGACGAGTGTCTTGGATTACTGTAATGACAAGGGGCATGGAGCATTGTGAGGACAGGAGTCATTTAGCATTGTGATGACAAGTGTCATGGAGCATTCTGATGACCATCTTGTGGAGTATTGTGATGACAATGGCATGGGGCATTGTGATGGAAAGGGCATGGAGCATTGTGAAGAGAAGTCCACAGATAATGGTGAAGAGGAGCGTCATGGGGCGGTGTGATGACAAGTGTCATGGAACATTGTGATCACAAGTGTTTGAAGCATTGTGATGCCAGAGGTCATGGTGCATTTTGATTTCATTGTGATGACAATAGCATGAAGCATTATGATGATGGGGATGGTGCACTGTGATGCCAGGGGTCATGGAGGATTGTGAGGACAGGTGTCTAGGAGCATTGTGATGACAAGAGCATGGAGCATTGTGCTGAGAGGGCCAAGGAGCATTCTGACGACATGTGTCATGGAGCTTTGTGATGACAAGGGCATGGGGCATTGTAATTGCAGGCGTCTTGGAGCATTGAGATGACAAGTGTCACGGAGCCTTGTGATGACAAGGCCTTGGAAGTTTGTGATGACCGAGGTCATGGATCATTGTTATGACAGGGGTAACGGAGCATTGTGATAACAAGGGCATAGAGCATTGGTCTGAGAAGTTTCATGGATTATTGTGATGAGAGTGTGCATGCAGCATTGTGATGACAAGGGCATGGAACATTGTGATACATGGGTCATGGAGGAATGTAATGACAAGGGCATGGAGCATTGTGATGAGAAGGGCATGGAACATTGTGATGACAAGCGTCATGGAGCTTTGTGATGACAGGGGCATGGAGCAATGTGATGAGAGGGTTCATGGAGCAGTGTGATGACAGTGGCATGGAGCACTGTGGTGCCAAGGATCATGGAGATTTGTGATGACAAAGGTCATGAAGCATATTGAGGTCAAGGGCATGGTACATTGTGATGAGAAGGGCAGGGAGCATTATGATGACAAAGTCATGTAGCATTTTGATGACAAAGGCATGGAGCATCGTGATGACAAGTGTCATGGAGCACTGTGATGACAGGCGTCACGGTTCATTGTGATTACAGGTTTCATGGAGCATTGGGATGACAATGGTCATGGAGAATTTTGATGAGAAGCGTCCCGGATCATTGTTTTGTCAGGGGTCATGGAGGGTTGAGATGACAGTACTCATGCAGCATTGTGAGGACAGGGGTCATGGAGCATTGTGAAGATAAGGGGCATGGAGCTTTGTGATTACAGGGGTCTTGGAGCATTGTGAAGACAAGGGCATGGATCATTGTGATGAGAATGTCATGGAGTATTGTGAAGGCAGGTGTCAAGGAGCATTGTGATGACGTATGTCAGGGTCCATTGTGATGACAATGGCATGGAGCATTGTGATGACAATGACATGGAGCATTGTGATGCCAAGGGCCATTGAGAATTTTGAAGACAATGTCGTGAAGCACTGTGATGACAAGCGCATGGAGCTTGCTATGAAAAGGGTCATTGAGCATTGCGATGACAAGTGCATGGAGAATTGTGATGACACGATCATGTAACATTATGATGAGAAGTGTCATGGAACATAGTGATGACAGGGACGAGGAGAATTGTGATGACAATGCACATGGAGCATTGGGATGACCAGGACATGGAGCATTGTGCTGGCAAGACCGTGGAGCACTGCGATGAGAAGACCATGGATAATTGTGATGACGAGTGTCTTGGAGCACTGTAATGACAAGGGGCATGTAACATTGTGATGACAAGTGTAATGGAGCATTCTGATCACCATCTTGTGGAGTATTGTGATGACAATGGCATGGAGCACTGTGATGAAAAGGGCATGGAGCATTGTGATGAAAACGGCATGGAGCCTTTTCATGACAGGTTTCAATGAGCATTCTGACGACAAGTGTCAGGGAGCATTGTGATGACAAATTTATTGAGCATTGTGATGCCAAAGGTCATGAAGCATTGTGGTGACAATGGCATGGAGCATTGTGATGAAAAGTGCTATGGAGCATTGTGATCACAAGTGTTGGTAGCATTGTGATGACAGAGGTCATGGAGCACAGTGATTTCAAGGACCATGGAGCATTGTGATGACAAGTGTATGGGGCAATGTGATCCCAAGTTTCATGGAGGATTGTGATGACAAGCGCATGGAGCATTGTGATGGCAAGTTCATGTAGGATTTCCTGACAAAGGCATGGAGCATGGTGATTACAGTGGTCATTGAGCATTGGGATAACAAGGGTATGGAGCATTGGGCTTAAAATATTCATGGAGTATTGTGATGACAGGTTTCATGGAGCATATTGATGAAAAGGGAAAGGAGCATTGTGATGACAAGATCCTGGAGCATTATGATGAGTAGACCAGGAGCCTGGTGATGACAAGTCTCATGGAGCATTCTGATGAAAAGGGGCATGGAGCATTGTGATTACAGGGCTCTTGGAGCATTGTGATGACAAAGGCATGGAGCATTGTGATGAGAAGTCCATGGAGCATTCTGATGACATGTGTCATGGAGTTTTGTGATGACAGGGGCATGGAGCATTGTGATTACAGGGTTCTTGGAGCCTTGTGATGAAAAGGGCATGGATCATTGTGATGAAAAAGGCATGGAGCCATGTCATGACTGGGTTCAAGGAGCATAGTGATGACAAGGGTTCAGGAGCGTTGTGATGACAACTGTATTGAGCATTGGATGACAAAGGTCAGGAGCATTGTGATGATAAAACCACGGATAATTGTGATGACGAGCGTCATAGGGCATTGTGATGACAAGTGTTATGGAACACTGTGATCACAAGGGTTTGGAGCATTGTGATGACAGAGGTCATGGAGCCTTTTGATTTCAAGAAGCGTGGAGCATTGTGATGACAAGGGCATGAAGCAATGGGATCCCAAGTTTTATGGAGGATTGGGATGACAATGGTAAGGGAAGATTGTGAAGACAAGCGCATGGAGCATTGTGATGACAAAGTCATGTAGCATTTTGCTGACAAAGGCATGGAGCATTGTGGGGAAAATATTCATGGAGTAATGTGATGACAGGTGTCATGGGGCATTGTGGTGATAAGGGAATGGAGCACTGTGATGACAAGGTTCTGGAGCATTGTTATGAGAAGACCATTGAGCCTTGTGATGACAAATCTCATGGAGCATTCTGATGATAATGGACATGGAACACTGTGATTACAAGGTTCTTGGAGTATTGTGATGACAAGGGCATGGAGCATTGTGATGAGAAGGCCATGGAGCTTTCTGATGACATGCATCATGGACTTTGTGATGACAAGGGCATGGAGCATTGTGATGAAAAAGACATGGAGCCTTGTCATGACAGGCTTCAAGGAGCATACTGATGTCAAGTGTCAGGGAGCATTGTGATGACAAGTGTATTGAGCATTGTGATGACAAAGGTCATGGAGCATTGTGATGAGAAGACCATGGATAATTGTGATGACGAGCGTCATTGGGCGTTGTGATGACAAGTGTTATGGAACATTGTGATCACAAGCGTTTGGAGCATTCTGATGAGAGAGGTCATGGAGCATTTTGATTTCATTGTGATGACAATAGCAAGAAGCATTATGATGATGTTCATGGTGCATTGTGATGAAAGGGTCCATGGAGTATTGAGATGAAAAGGGGCATGGAGCATTGTGATTACAGGGGTCTTGGAGCATGGTGATGACATGGGCATGGAGCATTGTGATGAGAAGGCCATGGAGGATTCTGATGACATGCGTCATGGAGCTTTGTGATGACAAGGGCATGGAGCATTGTGATGACATGGGAATGGGTCATTGTGATAACAAGGGCCATTGAGAATTTTGATGACAAGGTCATGAAGCACTGTGATGACAAGTGCATGGAGCATGCTATGACAAGGGTCATGGAGCATTGCGATGACAAGTGAATGGAGAATTGTGCTGACATATGCATGTAATATTATGATGTGAAGTGTCCTGGACCATAGTGATGACAAGGACGTTGAGAATTGTTATGACAATGGACATGGAGCATTGGGATGATCAGGGCATGGAGCTTTGTGATGGCATGACCGTGGAGCTTTGTGATGCGAAGACCTTGGATAATTGTGATGACGAGTGTCTTGGATTACTGTAATGACAAGGGGCATGGAGCATTGTGAGGACAGGAGTCATTTAGCATTGTGATGACAAGTGTCATGGAGCATTCTGATGACCATCTTGTGGAGTATTGTGATGACAATGGCATGGGGCATTGTGATGGAAAGGGCATGGAGCATTGTGAAGAGAAGTCCACAGATAATGGTGAAGAGGAGCGTCATGGGGCGGTGTGATGACAAGTGTCATGGAACATTGTGATCACAAGTGTTTGAAGCATTGTGATGCCAGAGGTCATGGTGCATTTTGATTTCATTGTGATGACAATAGCATGAAGCATTATGATGATGGGGATGGTGCACTGTGATGCCAGGGGTCATGGAGGATTGTGAGGACAGGTGTCTAGGAGCATTGTGATGACAAGAGCATGGAGCATTGTGCTGAGAGGGCCAAGGAGCATTCTGACGACATGTGTCATGGAGCTTTGTGATGACAAGGGCATGGGGCATTGTAATTGCAGGCGTCTTGGAGCATTGAGATGACAAGTGTCACGGAGCCTTGTGATGACAAGGCCTTGGAAGTTTGTGATGACCGAGGTCATGGATCATTGTTATGACAGGGGTAACGGAGCATTGTGATAACAAGGGCATAGAGCATTGGTCTGAGAAGTTTCATGGATTATTGTGATGAGAGTGTGCATGCAGCATTGTGATGACAAGGGCATGGAACATTGTGATACATGGGTCATGGAGGAATGTAATGACAAGGGCATGGAGCATTGTGATGAGAAGGGCATGGAACATTGTGATGACAAGCGTCATGGAGCTTTGTGATGACAGGGGCATGGAGCAATGTGATGAGAGGGTTCATGGAGCAGTGTGATGACAGTGGCATGGAGCACTGTGGTGCCAAGGATCATGGAGATTTGTGATGACAAAGGTCATGAAGCATATTGAGGTCAAGGGCATGGTACATTGTGATGAGAAGGGCAGGGAGCATTATGATGACAAAGTCATGTAGCATTTTGATGACAAAGGCATGGAGCATCGTGATGACAAGTGTCATGGAGCACTGTGATGACAGGCGTCACGGTTCATTGTGATTACAGGTTTCATGGAGCATTGGGATGACAATGGTCATGGAGAATTTTGATGAGAAGCGTCCCGGATCATTGTTTTGTCAGGGGTCATGGAGGGTTGAGATGACAGTACTCATGCAGCATTGTGAGGACAGGGGTCATGGAGCATTGTGAAGATAAGGGGCATGGAGCTTTGTGATTACAGGGGTCTTGGAGCATTGTGAAGACAAGGGCATGGATCATTGTGATGAGAATGTCATGGAGTATTGTGAAGGCAGGTGTCAAGGAGCATTGTGATGACGTATGTCAGGGTCCATTGTGATGACAATGGCATGGAGCATTGTGATGACAATGACATGGAGCATTGTGATGCCAAGGGCCATTGAGAATTTTGAAGACAATGTCGTGAAGCACTGTGATGACAAGCGCATGGAGCTTGCTATGAAAAGGGTCATTGAGCATTGCGATGACAAGTGCATGGAGAATTGTGATGACACGATCATGTAACATTATGATGAGAAGTGTCATGGAACATAGTGATGACAGGGACGAGGAGAATTGTGATGACAATGCACATGGAGCATTGGGATGACCAGGACATGGAGCATTGTGCTGGCAAGACCGTGGAGCACTGCGATGAGAAGACCATGGATAATTGTGATGACGAGTGTCTTGGAGCACTGTAATGACAAGGGGCATGTAACATTGTGATGACAAGTGTAATGGAGCATTCTGATCACCATCTTGTGGAGTATTGTGATGACAATGGCATGGAGCACTGTGATGAAAAGGGCATGGAGCATTGTGATGAAAACGGCATGGAGCCTTTTCATGACAGGTTTCAATGAGCATTCTGACGACAAGTGTCAGGGAGCATTGTGATGACAAATTTATTGAGCATTGTGATGCCAAAGGTCATGAAGCATTGTGGTGACAATGGCATGGAGCATTGTGATGAAAAGTGCTATGGAGCATTGTGATCACAAGTGTTGGTAGCATTGTGATGACAGAGGTCATGGAGCACAGTGATTTCAAGGACCATGGAGCATTGTGATGACAAGTGTATGGGGCAATGTGATCCCAAGTTTCATGGAGGATTGTGATGACAAGCGCATGGAGCATTGTGATGGCAAGTTCATGTAGGATTTCCTGACAAAGGCATGGAGCATGGTGATTACAGTGGTCATTGAGCATTGGGATAACAAGGGTATGGAGCATTGGGCTTAAAATATTCATGGAGTATTGTGATGACAGGTTTCATGGAGCATATTGATGAAAAGGGAAAGGAGCATTGTGATGACAAGATCCTGGAGCATTATGATGAGTAGACCAGGAGCCTGGTGATGACAAGTCTCATGGAGCATTCTGATGAAAAGGGGCATGGAGCATTGTGATTACAGGGCTCTTGGAGCATTGTGATGACAAAGGCATGGAGCATTGTGATGAGAAGTCCATGGAGCATTCTGATGACATGTGTCATGGAGTTTTGTGATGACAGGGGCATGGAGCATTGTGATTACAGGGTTCTTGGAGCCTTGTGATGAAAAGGGCATGGATCATTGTGATGAAAAAGGCATGGAGCCATGTCATGACTGGGTTCAAGGAGCATAGTGATGACAAGGGTTCAGGAGCGTTGTGATGACAACTGTATTGAGCATTGGATGACAAAGGTCAGGAGCATTGTGATGATAAAACCATGGATAATTGTGATGACGAGCGTCATAGGGCATTGTGATGACAAGTGTTATGGAACACTGTGATCACAAGGGTTTGGAGCATTGTGATGACAGAGGTCATGGAGCCTTTTGATTTCAATTAGCGTGGAGCATTGTGATGACAAGGGCATGAAGCAATGGGATCCCAAGTTTTATGGAGGATTGGGATGACAATGGTAAGGGAAGATTGTGAAGACAAGCGCATGGAGCATTGTGATGACAAAGTCATGTAGCATTTTGCTGACAAAGGCATGGAGCATTGTGGGCAAAATATTCATGGAGTAATGTGATGACAGGTGTCATGGGGCATTGTGGTGATAAGGGAATGGAGCACTGTGATGACAAGGTTCTGGAGCATTGTTATGAGAAGACCATTGAGCCTTGTGATGACAAATCTCATGGAGCATTCTGATGATAATGGACATGGAACACTGTGATTACAAGGTTCTTGGAGTATTGTGATGACAAGGGCATGGAACATTGTGATGAGAAGGCCATGGAGCTTTCTGATGACATGCATCATGGACTTTGTGATGACAAGGGCATGGAGCATTGTGATGAAAAAGACATGGAGCCTTGTCATGACAGGCTTCAAGGAGCATACTGATGTCAAGTGTCAGGGAGCATTGTGATGACAAGTGTATTGAGCATTGTGATGACAAAGGTCATGGAGCATTGTGATGAGAAGACCATGGATAATTGTGATGACGAGCGTCATTGGGCGTTGTGATGACAAGTGTTATGGAACATTGTGATCACAAGCGTTTGGAGCATTCTGATGAGAGAGGTCATGGAGCATTTTGATTTCATTGTGATGACAATAGCATGAAGCATTATGATGATGGGGATGGTGCACTGTGATGCCAGGGGTCATGGAGGATTGTGATGACGGGGGTCTAGGAGCATCGTGATGACAAGAGCATGGAGCATTGTGCTGAGAGGGCCAAGGAGCATTCTGACGACATGTGTCATGGAGCTTTGTGATGACAAGGGCATGGGGCATTGTAATTGCAGGCGTCTTGGAGCATTGAGATGACAAGTGTCACGGAGCCTTGTGATGACAAGGCCTTGGAAGTTTGTGATGACCGAGGTCATGGAGCATTGTTATGACAGGAGTAATGGAGCATTGTGATAACAAGGGCATAGAGCATTGGTCTGAGAAGTTTCATGGATTATTGTGATGAGAGTGTGCATGCAGCATTGTGATGACAAGGGCATGGAACATTGTGATACATGGGTCATGGAGGAATGTAATGACAAGGGCATGGAGCATTGTGATGAGAAGGGCATGGAACATTGTGATGACAAGCGTCATGGAGCTTTGTGATGACAGGGGCATGGAGCAATGTGATGAGAGGGTTCATGGAGCAGTGTGATGACAGTGGCATGGAGCACTGTGGTGCCAAGGATCATGGAGATTTGTGATGACAAAGGTCATGAAGCATATTGAGGTCAAGGGCATGGTACATTGTGATGAGAAGGGCAGGGAGCATTATGATGACAAAGTCATGTAGCATTTTGATGACAAAGGCATGGAGCATCGTGATGACAAGTGTCATGGAGCACTGTGATGACAGGCGTCACGGTTCATTGTGATTACAGGTTTCATGGAGCATTGGGATGACAATGGTCATGGAGAATTTTGATGAGAAGCGTCCCGGATCATTGTTTTGTCAGGGGTCATGGAGGGTTGAGATGACAGTACTCATGCAGCATTGTGAGGACAGGGGTCATGGAGCATTGTGAAGATAAGGGGCATGGAGCTTTGTGATTACAGGGGTCTTGGAGCATTGTGAAGACAAGGGCATGGATCATTGTGATGAGAATGTCATGGAGTATTGTGAAGGCAGGTGTCAAGGAGCATTGTGATGACGTATGTCAGGGTCCATTGTGATGACAATGGCATGGAGCATTGTGATGACAAGGACATGGAGCATTGTGATGCCAAGGGCCATTGAGAGTTTTGAAGACAATGTCGTGAAGCACTGTGATGACAAGCGCATGGAGCTTGCTATGAAAAGGGTCATTGAGCATTGCGATGACAAGTGCATGGAGAATTGTGATGACACGATCATGTAACATTATGATGAGAAGTGTCATGGAACATAGTGATGACAGGGACGAGGAGAATTGTGATGACAATGCACATGGAGCATTGGGATGACCAGGACATGGAGCATTGTGCTGGCAAGACCGTGGAGCACTGTGATGAGAAGACCATGGATAATTGTGATGACGAGTGTCTTGGAGCACTGTAATGACAAGGGGCATGTAACATTGTGATGACAAGTGTAATGGAGCATTCTGATGACCATCTTGTGGACTATTGTGATGACAATGGCATGGAGCACTGTGATGAAATGGGCATGGAGCATTGTGATGAAAACGGCATGGAGCCTTTTCATGACAGGTTTCAATGAGCATTCTGACGACAAGTGTCAGGGAGCATTGTGATGACAAGTTTATTGAGCATTGTGATGCCAAAGGTCATGAAGCATTGTGGTGACAATGGCATGGAGCATTGTGATGAAAAGTGCTATGGAGCATTGTGATCACAAGTGTTGGTAGCATTGTGATGACAGAGGTCATGGAGCACAGTGATTTCAAGGACCATGGAGCATTGTGATGACAAGTGTATGGGGCAATGTGATCCCAAGTTTCATGGAGGATTGTGATGACAAGCGCATGGAGCATTGTGATGGCAAGTTCATGTAGGATTTCCTGACAAAGGCATGGAGCATGGTGATTACAGTGGTCATTGAGCATTGGGATAACAAGGGTATGGAGCATTGGGCTTAAAATATTCATGGAGTATTGTGATGACAGGTTTCATGGAGCATATTGATGAAAAGGGAAAGGAGCATTGTGATGACAAGATCCTGGAGCATTATGATGAGTAGACCAGGAGCCTGGTGATGACAAGTCTCATGGAGCATTCTGATGAAAAGGGGCATGGAGCATTGTGATTACAGGGCTCTTGGAGCATTGTGATGACAAAGGCATGGAGCATTGTGATGAGAAGTCCATGGAGCATTCTGATGACATGTGTCATGGAGTTTTGTGATGACAGGGGCATGGAGCATTGTGATTACAGGGTTCTTGGAGCCTTGTGATGAAAAGGGCATGGATCATTGTGATGAAAAAGGCATGGAGCCATGTCATGACTGGGTTCAAGGAGCATAGTGATGACAAGGGTTCAGGAGCGTTGTGATGACAACTGTATTGAGCATTGGATGACAAAGGTCAGGAGCATTGTGATGATAAAACCACGGATAATTGTGATGACGAGCGTCATAGGGCATTGTGATGACAAGTGTTATGGAACACTGTGATCACAAGGGTTTGGAGCATTGTGATGACAGAGGTCATGGAGCCTTTTGATTTCAAGAAGTGTGCAGCATTGTGATGACAAGGGCATGAAGCAATGGGATCCCAAGTTTTATGGAGGATTGGGATGACAATGGTAAGGGAAGATTGTGAAGACAAGCGCATGGAGCATTGTGATGACAAAGTCATGTAGCATTTTGCTGACAAAGGCATGGAGCATTGTGGGCAAAATATTCATGGAGTAATGTGATGACAGGTGTCATGGGGCATTGTGGTGATAAGGGAATGGAGCACTGTGATGACAAGGTTCTGGAGCATTGTTATGAGAAGACCATTGAGCCTTGTGATGACAAATCTCATGGAGCATTCTGATGATAATGGACATGGAACACTGTGATTACAAGGTTCTTGGAGTATTGTGATGACAAGGGCATGGAGCATTGTGATGAGAAGGCCATGGAGCTTTCTGATGACATGCATCATGGACTTTGTGATGACAAGGGCATGGAGCATTGTGATGAAAAAGACATGGAGCCTTGTCATGACAGGCTTCAAGGAGCATACTGATGTCAAGTGTCAGGGAGCATTGTGATGACAAGTGTATTGAGCATTGTGATGACAAAGGTCATGGAGCATTGTGATGAGAAGACCATGGATAATTGTGATGACGAGCGTCATTGGGCGTGGTGATGACAAGGACGTTGAGAATTGTTATGACAATGGACATGGAGCATTGGGATGATCAGGGCATGGAGCTTTGTGATGGCAAGACCGTGGAGCATTGTGATGCGAAGACCCTGGATAATTTTGATGACGAGTGTCTTGGAGTAATGTAATGACAAGGGGCATGGAGCATTGTGAGGACAGGGTTCATTTAGCATTGTGATGACAAGTGTCATGGAGCATTCTGATGACCATCTTGTGGAGTATTGTGATGACAATGGCATGGAGCATTGTGATGGAAAGGGCATGGAGCATTGTGAAGAGAAGTCCACAGATAATGGTGAAGAGGAGCGTCATGGGGCGTTGTGATGACAAGTGTCATGGAACATTGTGATCACAAGTGTTTGAAGCATTGTGATGCCAGAGGTCATGGTGCATTTTGATTTCATTGTGATGACAATAGCATGAAGCATTATGATGATGGGGATGGTGCACTGTGATGCCAGGGGTCATGGAGGATTGTGAGGACAGGGGTCTAGGAGCATCGTGATGACAAGAGCATGGAGCATAGTGCTGAGAGGGCCAAGGAGCATTCTGACGACATGTGTCATGGAGCTTTGTGATGACAAGGGCATGGGGCATTGTAATTGCAGGCGTCTTGGAGCATTGAGATGACAAGTGTCACGGAGCCTTGTGATGACAAGGCCTTGGAAGTTTGTGATGACCGAGGTCATGGATCATTGTTATGACAGGGGTAACGGAGCATTGTGATAACAAGGGCATAGAGCATTGGTCTGAGAAGTTTCATGGATTATTGTGATGAGAGTGTGCATGCAGCATTGTGATGACAAGGGCATGGAACATTGTGATACATGGGTCATGGAGGAATGTAATGACAAGGGCATGGAGCATTGTGATGAGAAGGGCATGGAACATTGTGATGACAAGCGTCATGGAGCTTTGTGATGACAGGGGCATGGAGCAATGTGATGAGAGGGTTCATGGAGCAGTGTGATGACAGTGGCATGGAGCACTGTGGTGCCAAGGATCATGGAGATTTGTGATGACAAAGGTCATGAAGCATATTGAGGTCAAGGGCATGGTACATTGTGATGAGAAGGGCAGGGAGCATTATGATGACAAAGTCATGTAGCATTTTGATGACAAAGGCATGGAGCATCGTGATGACAAGTGTCATGGAGCACTGTGATGACAGGCGTCACGGTTCATTGTGATTACAGGTTTCATGGAGCATTGGGATGACAATGGTCATGGAGAATTTTGATGAGAAGCGTCCCGGATCATTGTTTTGTCAGGGGTCATGGAGGGTTGAGATGACAGTACTCATGCAGCATTGTGAGGACAGGGGTCATGGAGCATTGTGAAGATAAGGGGCATGGAGCTTTGTGATTACAGGGGTCTTGGAGCATTGTGAAGACAAGGGCATGGATCATTGTGATGAGAATGTCATGGAGTATTGTGAAGGCAGGTGTCAAGGAGCATTGTGATGACGTATGTCAGGGTCCATTGTGATGACAATGGCATGGAGCATTGTGATGACAAGGACATGGAGCATTGTGATGCCAAGGGCCATTGAGAGTTTTGAAGACAATTTCGTGAAGCACTGTGATGACAAGCGCATGGAGCTTGCTATGAAAAGGGTCATTGAGCATTGCGATGACAAGTGCATGGAGAATTGTGATGACACGATCATGTAACATTATGATGAGAAGTGTCATGGAACATAGTGATGACAGGGACGAGGAGAATTGTGATGACAATGCACATGGAGCATTGGGATGACCAGGACATGGAGCATTGTGCTGGCAAGACCGTGGAGCACTGCGATGAGAAGACCATGGATAATTGTGATGACGAGTGTCTTGGAGCACTGTAATGACAAGGGGCATGTAACATTGTGATGACAAGTGTAATGGAGCATTCTGATCACCATCTTGTGGAGTATTGTGATGACAATGGCATGGAGCACTGTGATGAAAAGGGCATGGAGCATTGTGATGAAAACGGCATGGAGCCTTTTCATGACAGGTTTCAATGAGCATTCTGACGACAAGTGTCAGGGAGCATTGTGATGACAAGTTTATTGAGCATTGTGATGCCAAAGGTCATGAAGCATTGTGGTGACAATGGCATGGAGCATTGTGATGAAAAGTGCTATGGAGCATTGTGATCACAAGTGTTGGTAGCATTGTGATGACAGAGGTCATGGAACACAGTGATTTCAAGGACCATGGAGCATTGTGATGACAAGTGTATGGGGCAATGTGATCCCAAGTTTCATGGAGGATTGTGATGACAAGCGCATGGAGCATTGTGATGGCAAGTTCATGTAGGATTTTCCTG
This sequence comes from Mesoplodon densirostris, assembly GCF_025265405.1. Lineage (NCBI taxonomy): Eukaryota > Metazoa > Chordata > Mammalia > Artiodactyla > Ziphiidae > Mesoplodon > Mesoplodon densirostris. The sequence goes on from NC_082682.1 coordinate 9,686,280, forward strand.
ACAAAGGCATGGAGCATGGTGATTACAGTGGTCATTGAGCATTGGGATAACAAGGGTATGGAGCATTGGGCTTAAAATATTCATGGAGTATTGTGATGACAGGTTTCATGGAGCATATTGATGAAAAGGGAAAGGAGCATTGTGATGACAAGATCCTGGAGCATTATGATGAGTAGACCAGGAGCCTGGTGATGACAAGTCTCATGGAGCATTCTGATGAAAAGGGGCATGGAGCATTGTGATTACAGGGCTCTTGGAGCATTGTGATGACAAAGGCATGGAGCATTGTGATGAGAAGTCCATGGAGCATTCTGATGACATGTGTCATGGAGTTTTGTGATGACAGGGGCATGGAGCATTGTGATTACAGGGTTCTTGGAGCCTTGTGATGAAAAGGGCATGGATCATTGTGATGAAAAAGGCATGGAGCCATGTCATGACTGGGTTCAAGGAGCATAGTGATGACAAGGGTTCAGGAGCGTTGTGATGACAACTGTATTGAGCATTGGATGACAAAGGTCAGGAGCATTGTGATGATAAAACCATGGATAATTGTGATGACGAGCGTCATAGGGCATTGTGATGACAAGTGTTATGGAACACTGTGATCACAAGGGTTTGGAGCATTGTGATGACAGAGGTCATGGAGCCTTTTGATTTCAATTAGCGTGGAGCATTGTGATGACAAGGGCATGAAGCAATGGGATCCCAAGTTTTATGGAGGATTGGGATGACAATGGTAAGGGAAGATTGTGAAGACAAGCGCATGGAGCATTGTGATGACAAAGTCATGTAGCATTTTGCTGACAAAGGCATGGAGCATTGTGGGGAAAATATTCATGGAGTAATGTGATGACAGGTGTCATGGGGCATTGTGGTGATAAGGGAATGGAGCACTGTGATGACAAGGTTCTGGAGCATTGTTATGAGAAGACCATTGAGCCTTGTGATGACAAATCTCATGGAGCATTCTGATGATAATGGACATGGAACACTGTGATTACAAGGTTCTTGGAGTATTGTGATGACAAGGGCATGGAACATTGTGATGAGAAGGCCATGGAGCTTTCTGATGACATGCATCATGGACTTTGTGATGACAAGGGCATGGAGCATTGTGATGAAAAAGACATGGAGCCTTGTCATGACAGGCTTCAAGGAGCATACTGATGTCAAGTGTCAGGGAGCATTGTGATGACAAGTGTATTGAGCATTGTGATGACAAAGGTCATGGAGCATTGTGATGAGAAGACCATGGATAATTGTGATGACGAGCGTCATTGGGCGTTGTGATGACAAGTGTTATGGAACATTGTGATCACAAGCGTTTGGAGCATTCTGATGAGAGAGGTCATGGAGCATTTTGATTTCATTGTGATGACAATAGCATGAAGCATTATGATGATGGGGATGGTGCACTGTGATGCCAGGGGTCATGGAGGATTGTGATGACGGGGGTCTAGGAGCATCGTGATGACAAGAGCATGGAGCATTGTGCTGAGAAGGCCAAGGAGCATTCTGACGACATGTGTCATGGAGCTTTGTGATGACAAGGGCATGGGGCATTGTAATTGCAGGCGTCTTGGAGCATTGAGATGACAAGTGTCACGGAGCCTTGTGATGACAAGGCCTTGGAAGTTTGTGATGATCGAGGTCATGGAGCATTGTTATGACAGGAGTAATGGAGCATTGTGATAACAAGGGCATAGAGCATTGGTCTGAGAAGTTTCATGGATTATTGTGATGAGAGTGTGCATGCAGCATTGTGATGACAAGGGCATGGAACATTGTGATACATGGGTCATGGAGGAATGTAATGACAAGGGCATGGAGCATTGTGATGAGAAGGGCATGGAACATTGTGATGACAAGCGTCATGGAGCTTTGCGATGACAGGGGCATGGAGCAATGTGATGAGAGGGTTCATGGAGCAGTGTGATGACAGTGGCATGGAGCACTGTGGTGCCAAGGATCATGGAGATTTGTGATGACAGAGGTCATGAAGCATATTGAGGTCAAGGGCATGGTACATTGTGATGAGAAGGGCAGGGAGCATTATGATGACAAACTCATGTAGCATTTTGATGACAAAGGCATGGAGCATCGTGATGACAAGTGTCATGGAGCACTGTGATGACAGGCGTCACGGTTCATTGTGATTACAGGTTTCATGGAGCATTGGGATGACAATGGTCATGGAGAATTTTGATGAGAAGCGTCCCGGATCATTGTTTTGTCAGGGGTCATGGAGGGTTGAGATGACAGTACTCATGCAGCATTGTGAGGACAGGGGTCATGGAGCATTGTGAAGATAAGGGGCATGGAGCTTTGTGATTACAGGGGTCTTGGAGCATTGTGAAGACAAGGGCATGGATCATTGTGATGAGAATGTCATGGAGTATTGTGAAGGCAGGTGTCAAGGAGCATTGTGATGACGTATGTCAGGGTCCATTGTGATGACAATGGCATGGAGCATTGTGATGACAATGACATGGAGCATTGTGATGCCAAGGGCCATTGAGAATTTTGAAGACAATGTCGTGAAGCACTGTGATGACAAGCGCATGGAGCTTGCTATGAAAAGGGTCATTGAGCATTGCGATGACAAGTGCATGGAGAATTGTGATGACACGATCATGTAACATTATGATGAGAAGTGTCATGGAACATAGTGATGACAGGGACGAGGAGAATTGTGATGACAATGCACATGGAGCATTGGGATGACCAGGACATGGAGCATTGTGCTGGCAAGACCGTGGAGCACTGCGATGAGAAGACCATGGATAATTGTGATGACGAGTGTCTTGGAGCACTGTAATGACAAGGGGCATGTAACATTGTGATGACAAGTGTAATGGAGCATTCTGATCACCATCTTGTGGAGTATTGTGATGACAATGGCATGGAGCACTGTGATGAAAAGGGCATGGAGCATTGTGATGAAAACGGCATGGAGCCTTTTCATGACAGGTTTCAATGAGCATTCTGACGACAAGTGTCAGGGAGCATTGTGATGACAAGTTTATTGAGCATTGTGATGCCAAAGGTCATGAAGCATTGTGGTGACAATGGCATGGAGCATTGTGATGAAAAGTGCTATGGAGCATTGTGATCACAAGTGTTGGTAGCATTGTGATGACAGAGGTCATGGAGCACAGTGATTTCAAGGACCATGGAGCATTGTGATGACAAGTGTATGGGGCAATGTGATCCCAAGTTTCATGGAGGATTGTGATGACAAGCGCATGGAGCATTGTGATGGCAAGTTCATGTAGGATTTCCTGACAAAGGCATGGAGCATGGTGATTACAGTGGTCATTGAGCATTGGGATAACAAGGGTATGGAGCATTGGGCTTAAAATATTCATGGAGTATTGTGATGACAGGTTTCATGGAGCATATTGATGAAAAGGGAAAGGAGCATTGTGATGACAAGATCCTGGAGCATTATGATGAGTAGACCAGGAGCCTGGTGATGACAAGTCTCATGGAGCATTCTGATGAAAAGGGGCATGGAGCATTGTGATTACAGGGCTCTTGGAGCATTGTGATGACAAAGGCATGGAGCATTGTGATGAGAAGTCCATGGAGCATTCTGATGACATGTGTCATGGAGTTTTGTGATGACAGGGGCATGGAGCATTGTGATTACAGGGTTCTTGGAGCCTTGTGATGAAAAGGGCATGGATCATTGTGATGAAAAAGGCATGGAGCCATGTCATGACTGGGTTCAAGGAGCATAGTGATGACAAGGGTTCAGGAGCGTTGTGATGACAACTGTATTGAGCATTGGATGACAAAGGTCAGGAGCATTGTGATGATAAAACCATGGATAATTGTGATGACGAGCGTCATAGGGCATTGTGATGACAAGTGTTATGGAACACTGTGATCACAAGGGTTTGGAGCATTGTGATGACAGAGGTCATGGAGCCTTTTGATTTCAATTAGCGTGGAGCATTGTGATGACAAGGGCATGAAGCAATGGGATCCCAAGTTTTATGGAGGATTGGGATGACAATGGTAAGGGAAGATTGTGAAGACAAGCGCATGGAGCATTGTGATGACAAAGTCATGTAGCATTTTGCTGACAAAGGCATGGAGCATTGTGGGCAAAATATTCATGGAGTAATGTGATGACAGGTGTCATGGGGCATTGTGGTGATAAGGGAATGGAGCACTGTGATGACAAGGTTCTGGAGCATTGTTATGAGAAGACCATTGAGCCTCGTGATGACAAATCTCATGGAGCATTCTGATGATAATGGACATGGAACACTGTGATTACAAGGTTCTTGGAGTATTGTGATGACAAGGGCATGGAACATTGTGATGAGAAGGCCATGGAGCTTTCTGATGACATGCATCATGGACTTTGTGATGACAAGGGCATGGAGCATTGTGATGAAAAAGACATGGAGCCTTGTCATGACAGGCTTCAAGGAGCATACAGATGTCAAGTGTCAGGGAGCATTGTGATGACAAGTGTATTGAGCATTGTGATGACAAAGGTCATGGAGCATTGTGATGAGAAGACCATGGATAATTGTGATGACGAGCGTCATTGGGCGTTGTGATGACAAGTGTTATGGAACATTGTGATCACAAGCGTTTGGAGCATTCTGATGAGAGAGGTCATGGAGCATTTTGATTTCATTGTGATGACAATAGCATGAAGCATTATGATGATGGGGATGGTGCACTGTGATGCCAGGGGTCATGGAGGATTGTGATGACGGGGGTCTAGGAGCATCGTGATGACAAGAGCATGGAGCATTGTGCTGAGAGGGCCAAGGAGCATTCTGACGACATGTGTCATGGAGCTTTGTGATGACAAGGGCATGGGGCATTGTAATTGCAGGCGTCTTGGAGCATTGAGATGACAAGTGTCACGGAGCCTTGTGATGACAAGGCCTTGGAAGTTTGTGATGACCGAGGTCATGGAGCATTGTTATGACAGGAGTAATGGAGCATTGTGATAACAAGGGCATAGAGCATTGGTCTGAGAAATTTCATGGATTATTGTGATGAGAGTGTGCATGCAGCATTGTGATGACAAGGGCATGGAACATTGTGATACATGGGTCATGGAGGAATGTAATGACAAGGGCATGGAGCATTGTGATGAGAAGGGCATGGAACATTGTGATGACAAGCGTCATGGAGCTTTGTGATGACAGGGGCATGGAGCAATGTGATGAGAGGGTTCATGGAGCAGTGTGATGACAGTGGCATGGAGCACTGTGGTGCCAAGGAACATGGAGATTTGTGATGACAAAGGTCATGAAGCATATTGAGGTCAAGGGCATGGTACATTGTGATGAGAAGGGCAGGGAGCATTATGATGACAAAGTCATGTAGCATTTTGATGACAAAGGCATGGAGCATCGTGATGACAAGTGTCATGGAGCACTGTGATGACAGGCGTCACGGTTTATTGTGATTACAGGTTTCATGGAGCATTGGGATGACAATGGTCATGGAGAATTTTGATGAGAAGCGTCCCGGATCATTGTTTTGTCAGGGGTCATGGAGGGTTGAGATGACAGTACTCATGCAGCATTGTGAGGACAGGGGTCATGGAGCATTGTGAAGACAAGGGCATGGATCATTGTGATGAGAATGTCATGGAGTATTGTGAAGGCAGGTGTCAAGGAGCATTGTGATGACGTATGTCAGGGTCCATTGTGATGACAATGGCATGGAGCATTGTGATGACAAGGACATGGAGCATTGTGATGCCAAGGGCCATTGAGAATTTTGAAGACAATGTCGTGAAGCACTGTGATGACAAGCGCATGGAGCTTGCTATGAAAAGGGTCATTGAGCATTGCGATGACAAGTGCATGGAGAATTGTGATGACACGATCATGTAACATTATGATGAGAAGTGTCATGGAACATAGTGATGACAGGGACGAGGAGAATTGTGATGACAATGCACATGGAGCATTGGGATGACCAGGACATGGATCATTGTGCTGGCAAGACTGTGGAGCATTGCGATGAGAAGACCATGGATATTTGTGATGACGAGTGTCTTGGAGCACTGTAATGACAAGGGGCATGTAGCATTGTGATGACAAGTGTAATGGAGCATTCTGATCACCATCTTGTGGAGTATTGTGATGACAATGGCATGGAGCATTGTGATGAAAAGGGCATGGAGCATTGTGATGAAAACGGCATGGAGCCTTTTCATGACAGGTTTCAATGAGCATTCTGACGACAAGTGTCAGGGAGCATTGTGATGACAAGTTTATTGAGCATTGTGATGACAAAGGTCATGAAGCATTGTGGTGACAATGGCATGGAGCATTGTGATGAAAAGTGCTATGGAGCATTGTGATCACAAGTGTTGGTAGCATTGTGATGACAGAGGTCATGGAGCACAGTGATTTCAAGGACCATGGAGCATTGTGATGACAAGTGTATGGGGCAATGTGATCCCAAGTTTCATGGAGGATTGTGATGACAAGCGCATGGAGCATTGTGATGGCAAGTTCATGTAGGATTTTCCTGACAAAGGCATGGAGCATGGTGATTACAGTGGTCATTGAGCATTGGGATAACAAGGGTATGGAGCATTGGGCTTAAAATATTCATGGAGTATTATGAGGACAGGTTTCATGGAGCATATTGATGAAAAGGGAAAGGAGCATTGTGATGACAAGATCCTGGAGCATTATGATGAGTAGACCAGGAGCCTGGTGATGACAAGTCTCATGGAGCATTCTGATGAAAAGGGGCATGGAGCATTGTGATTACAGGGCTCTTGGAGCATTGTGATGACAAAGGCATGGAGCATTGTGATGAGAAGTCCATGGAGCATTCTGATGACATGTGTCATGGAGTTTTGTGATGACAGGGGCATGGAGCATTGTGATTACAGGGTTCTTGGAGCCTTGTGATGAAAAGGGCATGGATCATTGTGATGAAAAAGGCATGGAGCCATGTCATGACTGGGTTCAAGGAGCATAGTGATGACAAGGGTTCAGGAGCGTTGTGATGACAACTGTATTGAGCATTGGATGACAAAGGTCAGGAGCATTGTGATGATAAAACCATGGATAATTGTGATGACGAGCGTCATAGGGCATTGTGATGACAAGTGTTATGGAACACTGTGATCACAAGGGTTTGGAGCATTGTGATGACAGAGGTCATGGAGCCTTTTGATTTCAAGAAGCGTGGAGCATTGTGATGACAAGGGCATGAAGCAATGGGATCCCAAGTTTTATGGAGGATTGGGATGACAATGGTAAGGGAAGATTGTGAAGACAAGCGCATGGAGCATTGTGATGACAAAGTCATGTAGCATTTTGCTGACAAAGGCATGGAGCATTGTGGGCAAAATATTCATGGAGTAATGTGATGACAGGTGTCATGGGGCATTGTGGTGATAAGGGAATGGAGCACTGTGATGACAAGGTTCTGGAGCATTGTTATGAGAAGACCATTGAGCCTCGTGATGACAAATCTCATGGAGCATTCTGATGATAATGGACATGGAACACTGTGATTACAAGGTTCTTGGAGTATTGTGATGACAAGGGCATGGAACATTGTGATGAGAAGGCCATGGAGCTTTCTGATGACATGCATCATGGACTTTGTGATGACAAGGGCATGGAGCATTGTGATGAAAAAGACATGGAGCCTTGTCATGACAGGCTTCAAGGAGCATACTGATGTCAAGTGTCAGGGAGCATTGTGATGACAAGTGTATTGAGCATTGTGATGACAAAGGTCATGGAGCATTGTGATGAGAAGACCATGGATAATTGTGATGACGAGCGTCATTGGGCGTTGTGATGACAAGTGTTATGGAACATTGTGATCACAAGCGTTTGGAGCATTCTGATGAGAGAGGTCATGGAGCATTTTGATTTCATTGTGATGACAATAGCATGAAGCATTATGATGATGGGGATGGTGCACTGTGATGCCAGGGGTCATGGAGGATTGTGATGACGGGGGTCTAGGAGCATCGTGATGACAAGAGCATGGAGCATTGTGCTGAGAGGGCCAAGGAGCATTCTGACGACATGTGTCATGGAGCTTTGTGATGACAAGGGCATGGGGCATTGTAATTGCAGGCGTCTTGGAGCATTGAGATGACAAGTGTCACGGAGCCTTGTGATGACAAGGCCTTGGAAGTTTGTGATGACCGAGGTCATGGAGCATTGTTATGACAGGAGTAATGGAGCATTGTGATAACAAGGGCATAGAGCATTGGTCTGAGAAGTTTCATGGATTATTGTGATGAGAGTGTGCATGCAGCATTGTGATGACAAGGGCATGGAACATTGTGATACATGGGTCATGGAGGAATGTAATGACAAGGGCATGGAGCATTGTGATGAGAAGGGCATGGAACATTGTGATGACAAGCGTCATGGAGCTTTGTGATGACAGGGGCATGGAGCAATGTGATGAGAGGGTTCATGGAGCAGTGTGATGACAGTGGCATGGAGCACTGTGGTGCCAAGGATCATGGAGATTTGTGATGACAAAGGTCATGAAGCATATTGAGGTCAAGGGCATGGTACATTGTGATGAGAAGGGCAGGGAGCATTATGATGACAAAGTCATGTAGCATTTTGATGACAAAGGCATGGAGCATCGTGATGACAAGTGTCATGGAGCACTGTGATGACAGGCGTCACGGTTCATTGTGATTACAGGTTTCATGGAGCATTGGGATGACAATGGTCATGGAGAATTTTGATGAGAAGCGTCCCGGATCATTGTTTTGTCAGGGGTCATGGAGGGTTGAGATGACAGTACTCATGCAGCATTGTGAGGACAGGGGTCATGGAGCATTGTGAAGATAAGGGGCATGGAGCTTTGTGATTACAGGGGTCTTGGAGCATTGTGAAGACAAGGGCATGGATCATTGTGATGAGAATGTCATGGAGTATTGTGAAGGCAGGTGTCAAGGAGCATTGTGATGACGTATGTCAGGGTCCATTGTGATGACAATGGCATGGAGCATTGTGATGACAAGGACATGGAGCATTGTGATGCCAAGGGCCATTGAGAGTTTTGAAGACAATGTCGTGAAGCACTGTGATGACAAGCGCATGGAGCTTGCTATGAAAAGGGTCATTGAGCATTGCGATGACAAGTGCATGGAGAATTGTGATGACACGATCATGTAACATTATGATGAGAAGTGTCATGGAACATAGTGATGACAGGGACGAGGAGAATTGTGATGACAATGCACATGGAGCATTGGGATGACCAGGACATGGAGCATTGTGCTGGCAAGACCGTGGAGCACTGCAATGAGAAGACCATGGATAATTGTGATGACGAGTGTCTTGGAGCACTGTAATGACAAGGGGCATGTAACATTGTGATGACAAGTGTAATGGAGCATTCTGATGACCATCTTGTGGACTATTGTGATGACAATGGCATGGAGCACTGTGATGAACAAGGCATGGAGCATTGTGATGAAAACGGCATGGAGCCTTTTCATGACAGGTTTCAATGAGCATTCTGACGACAAGTGTCAGGGAGCATTGTGATGACAAGTTTATTGAGCATTGTGATGCCAAAGGTCATGAAGCATTGTGGTGACAATGGCATGGAGCATTGTGATGAAAAGTGCTATGGAGCATTGTGATCACAAGTGTTGGTAGCATTGTGATGACAGAGGTCATGGAGCACAGTGATTTCAAGGACCATGGAGCATTGTGATGACAAGTGTATGGGGCAATGTGATCCCAAGTTTCATGGAGGATTGTGATGACAAGCGCATGGAGCATTGTGATGGCAAGTTCATGTAGGATTTCCTGACAAAGGCATGGAGCATGGTGATTACAGTGGTCATTGAGCATTGGGATAACAAGGGTATGGAGCATTGGGCTTAAAATATTCATGGAGTATTGTGATGACAGGTTTCATGGAGCATATTGATGAAAAGGGAAAGGAGCATTGTGATGACAAGATCCTGGAGCATTATGATGAGTAGACCAGGAGCCTGGTGATGACAAGTCTCATGGAGCATTCTGATGAAAAGGGGCATGGAGCATTGTGATTACAGGGCTCTTGGAGCATTGTGATGACAAAGGCATGGAGCATTGTGATGAGAAGTCCATGGAGCATTCTGATGACATGTGTCATGGAGTTTTGTGATGACAGGGGCATGGAGCATTGTGATTACAGGGTTCTTGGAGCCTTGTGATGAAAAGGGCATGGATCATTGTGATGAAAAAGGCATGGAGCCATGTCATGACTGGGTTCAAGGAGCATAGTGATGACAAGGGTTCAGGAGCGTTGTGATGACAACTGTATTGAGCATTGGATGACAAAGGTCAGGAGCATTGTGATGATAAAACCACGGATAATTGTGATGACGAGCATCATAGGGCATTGTGATGACAAGTGTTATGGAACACTGTGATCACAAGGGTTTGGAGCATTGTGATGACAGAGGTCATGGAGCCTTTTGATTTCAAGAAGCGTGGAGCATTGTGATGACAAGGGCATGAAGCAATGGGATCCCAAGTTTTATGGAGGATTGGGATGACAATGGTAAGGGAAGATTGTGAAGACAAGCGCATGGAGCATTGTGATGACAAAGTCATGTAGCATTTTGCTGACAAAGGCATGGAACATTGTGGGGAAAATATTCATGGAGTAATGTGATGACAGGTGTCATGGGGCATTGTGGTGATAAGGGAATGGAGCACTGTGATGACAAGGTTCTGGAGCATTGTTATGAGAAGACCATTGAGCCTTGTGATGACAAATCTCATGGAGCATTCTGATGATAATGGACATGGAACACTGTGATTACAAGGTTCTTGGAGTATTGTGATGACAAGGGCATGGAGCATTGTGATGAGAAGGCCATGGAGCTTTCTGATGACATGCATCATGGACTTTGTGATGACAAGGGCATGGAGCATTGTGATGAAAAAGACATGGAGCCTTGTCATGACAGGCTTCAAGGAGCATACTGATGTCAAGTGTCAGGGAGCATTGTGATGACAAGTGTATTGAGCATTGTGATGACAAAGGTCATGGAGCATTGTGATGAGAAGACCATGGATAATTGTGATGACGAGCGTCATTGGGCGTTGTGATGACAAGTGTTATGGAACATTGTGATCACAAGCGTTTGGAGCATTCTGATGAGAGAGGTCATGGAGCATTTTGATTTCATTGTGATGACAATAGCAAGAAGCATTATGATGATGTTCATGGTGCATTGTGATGAAAGGGTCCATGGAGTATTGAGATGAAAAGGGGCATGGAGCATTGTGATTACAGGGGTCTTGGAGCATGGTGATGACATGGGCATGGAGCATTGTGATGAGAAGGCCATGGAGGATTCTGATGACATGCGTCATGGAGCTTTGTGATGACAAGGGCATGGAGAATTGTGATGACATGGGAATGGGGCATTGTGATAACAAGGGCCATTGAGAATTTTGATGACAAGGTCGTGAAGCACTGTGATGACAAGTGCATGGAGCATGCTATGACAAGGGTCATGGAGCATTGCGATGACAAGTGAATGGAGAATTGTGCTGACATATGCATGTAACATGATGTGAAGTGTCCTGGACCATTGTGATGACAAGGACGTTGAGAATTGTTATGACAATGGACATGGAGCATTGGGATGATCAGGGCATGGAGCTTTGTGATGGCAAGACCGTGGAGCATTGTGATGCGAAGACCTTGGATAATTGTGATGACGAGTGTCTTGGATTACTGTAATGACAAGGGGCATGGAGCATTGTGAGGACAGGGGTCATTTAGCATTGTGATGACAAGTGTCATGGAGCATTCTGATGACCATCTTGTGGAGTATTGTGATGACAATGGCATGGAGCATTGTGATGGAAAGGGCATGGAGCATTGTGAAGAGAAGTCCACAGATAATGGTGAAGAGGAGCCTCATGGGGCGGTGTGATGACAAGTGTCATGGAACATTGTGATCATAAGTGTTTGAAGCATTGTGATGCCAGAGGTCATGGTGCATTTTGATTTCATTGTGATGAAAATAGCATGAAGCATTATGATGATGGGGATGGTGCACTGTGATGCCAGGGGTCATGGAGGATTGTGATGACGGGGGTCTAGGAGCATCGTAATGACAAGAGCATGGAGCATTGTGCTGAGAGGGCCAAGGAGCATTCTGACGACATGTGTCATGGAGCTTTGTGATGACAAGGGCATGGGGCATTGTAATTGCAGGCGTCTTGGAGCATTGAGATGACAAGTGTCACGGAGCCTTGTGATGACAAGGCCTTGGAAGTTTGTGATGACCGAGGTCATGGATCATTGTTATGACAGGGGTAACGGAGCATTGTGATAACAAGGGCATAGAGCATTGGTCTGAGAAGTTTCATGGATTATTGTGATGAGAGTGTGCATGCAGCATTGTGATGACAAGGGCATGGAACATTGTGATACATGGGTCATGGAGGAATGTAATGACAAGGGCATGGAGCATTGTGATGAGAAGGGCATGGAACATTGTGATGACAAGCGTCATGGAGCTTTGTGATGACAGGGGCATGGAGCAATGTGATGAGAGGGTTCATGGAGCAGTGTGATGACAGTGGCATGGAGCACTGTGGTGCCAAGGATCATGGAGATTTGTGATGACAAAGGTCATGAAGCATATTGAGGTCAAGGGCATGGTACATTGTGATGAGAAGGGCAGGGAGCATTATGATGACAAAGTCATGTAGCATTTTGATGACAAAGGCATGGAGCATCGTGATGACAAGTGTCATGGAGCACTGTGATGACAGGCGTCACGGTTCATTGTGATTACAGGTTTCATGGAGCATTGGGATGACAATGGTCATGGAGAATTTTGATGAGAAGCGTCCCGGATCATTGTTTTGTCAGGGGTCATGGAGGGTTGAGATGACAGTACTCATGCAGCATTGTGAGGACAGGGGTCATGGAGCATTGTGAAGATAAGGGGCATGGAGCTTTGTGATTACAGGGGTCTTGGAGCATTGTGAAGACAAGGGCATGGATCATTGTGATGAGAATGTCATGGAGTATTGTGAAGGCAGGTGTCAAGGAGCATTGTGATGACGTATGTCAGGGTCCATTGTGATGACAATGGCATGGAGCATTGTGATGACAATGACATGGAGCATTGTGATGCCAAGGGCCATTGAGAATTTTGAAGACAATGTCGTGAAGCACTGTGATGACAAGCGCATGGAGCTTGCTATGAAAAGGGTCATTGAGCATTGCGATGACAAGTGCATGGAGAATTGTGATGACACGATCATGTAACATTATGATGAGAAGTGTCATGGAACATAGTGATGACAGGGACGAGGAGAATTGTGATGACAATGCACATGGAGCATTGGGATGACCAGGACATGGAGCATTGTGCTGGCAAGACCGTGGAGCACTGCGATGAGAAGACCATGGATAATTGTGATGACGAGTGTCTTGGAGCACTGTAATGACAAGGGGCATGTAACATTGTGATGACAAGTGTAATGGAGCATTCTGATCACCATCTTGTGGAGTATTGTGATGACAATGGCATGGAGCACTGTGATGAAAAGGGCATGGAGCATTGTGATGAAAACGGCATGGAGCCTTTTCATGACAGGTTTCAATGAGCATTCTGACGACAAGTGTCAGGGAGCATTGTGATGACAAGTTTATTGAGCATTGTGATGCCAAAGGTCATGAAGCATTGTGGTGACAATGGCATGGAGCATTGTGATGAAAAGTGCTATGGAGCATTGTGATCACAAGTGTTGGTAGCATTGTGATGACAGAGGTCATGGAGCACAGTGATTTCAAGGACCATGGAGCATTGTGATGACAAGTGTATGGGGCAATGTGATCCCAAGTTTCATGGAGGATTGTGATGACAAGCGCATGGAGCATTGTGATGGCAAGTTCATGTAGGATTTCCTGACAAAGGCATGGAGCATGGTGATTACAGTGGTCATTGAGCATTGGGATAACAAGGGTATGGAGCATTGGGCTTAAAATATTCATGGAGTATTGTGATGACAGGTTTCATGGAGCATATTGATGAAAAGGGAAAGGAGCATTGTGATGACAAGATCCTGGAGCATTATGATGAGTAGACCAGGAGCCTGGTGATGACAAGTCTCATGGAGCATTCTGATGAAAAGGGGCATGGAGCATTGTGATTACAGGGCTCTTGGAGCATTGTGATGACAAAGGCATGGAGCATTGTGATGAGAAGTCCATGGAGCATTCTGATGACATGTGTCATGGAGTTTTGTGATGACAGGGGCATGGAGCATTGTGATTACAGGGTTCTTGGAGCCTTGTGATGAAAAGGGCATGGATCATTGTGATGAAAAAGGCATGGAGCCATGTCATGACTGGGTTCAAGGAGCATAGTGATGACAAGGGTTCAGGAGCGTTGTGATGACAACTGTATTGAGCATTGGATGACAAAGGTCAGGAGCATTGTGATGATAAAACCATGGATAATTGTGATGACGAGCGTCATAGGGCATTGTGATGACAAGTGTTATGGAACACTGTGATCACAAGGGTTTGGAGCATTGTGATGACAGAGGTCATGGAGCCTTTTGATTTCAAGAAGCGTGGAGCATTGTGATGACAAGGGCATGAAGCAATGGGATCCCAAGTTTTATGGAGGATTGGGATGACAATGGTAAGGGAAGATTGTGAAGACAAGCGCATGGAGCATTGTGATGACAAAGTCATGTAGCATTTTGCTGACAAAGGCATGGAGCATTGTGGGCAAAATATTCATGGAGTAATGTGATGACAGGTGTCATGGGGCATTGTGGTGATAAGGGAATGGAGCACTGTGATGACAAGGTTCTGGAGCATTGTTAGGAGAAGACCATTGAGCCTTGTGATGACAAATCTCATGGAGCATTCTGATGATAATGGACATGGAACACTGTGATTACAAGGTTCTTGGAGTATTGTGATGACAAGGGCATGGAACATTGTGATGAGAAGGCCATGGAGCTTTCTGATGACATGCATCATGGACTTTGTGATGACAAGGGCATGGAGCATTGTGATGAAAAAGACATGGAGCCTTGTCATGACAGGCTTCAAGGAGCATACTGATGTCAAGTGTCAGGGAGCATTGTGATGACAAGTGTATTGAGCATTGTGATGACAAAGGTCATGGAGCATTGTGATGAGAAGACCATGGATAATTGTGATGACGAGCGTCATTGGGCGTTGTGATGACAAGTGTTATGGAACATTGTGATCACAAGCGTTTGGAGCATTCTGATGAGAGAGGTCATGGAGCATTTTGATTTCATTGTGATGACAATAGCATGAAGCATTATGATGATGGGGATGGTGCACTGTGATGCCAGGGGTCATGGAGGATTGTGATGATGGGGGTCTAGGAGCATCGTGATGACAAGAGCATGGAGCATTGTGCTGAGAGGGCCAAGGAGCATTCTGACGACATGTGTCATGGAGCTTTGTGATGACAAGGGCATGGGGCATTGTAATTGCAGGCGTCTTGGAGCATTGAGATGACAAGTGTCACGGAGCCTTGTGATGACAAGGCCTTGGAAGTTTGTGATGACCGAGGTCATGGAGCATTGTTATGACAGGAGTAATGGAGCATTGTGATAACAAGGGCATAGAGCATTGGTCTGAGAAGTTTCATGGATTATTGTGATGAGAGTGTGCATGCAGCATTGTGATGACAAGGGCATGGAACATTGTGATACATGGGTCATGGAGGAATGTAATGACAAGGGCATGGAGCATTGTGATGAGAAGGGCATGGAACATTGTGATGACAAGCGTCATGGAGCTTTGTGATGACAGGGGCATGGAGCAATGTGATGAGAGGGTTCATGGAGCAGTGTGATGACAGTGGCATGGAGCACTGTGGTGCCAAGGATCATGGAGATTTGTGATGACAAAGGTCATGAAGCATATTGAGGTCAAGGGCATGGTACATTGTGATGAGAAGGGCAGGGAGCATTATGATGACAAAGTCATGTAGCATTTTGATGACAAAGGCATGGAGCATCGTGATGACAAGTGTCATGGAGCACTGTGATGACAGGCGTCACGGTTCATTGTGATTACAGGTTTCATGGAGCATTGGGATGACAATGGTCATGGAGAATTTTGATGAGAAGCGTCCCGGATCATTGTTTTGTCAGGGGTCATGGAGGGTTGAGATGACAGTACTCATGCAGCATTGTGAGGACAGGGGTCATGGAGCATTGTGAAGATAAGGGGCATGGAGCTTTGTGATTACAGGGGTCTTGGAGCATTGTGAAGACAAGGGCATGGATCATTGTGATGAGAATGTCATGGAGTATTGTGAAGGCAGGTGTCAAGGAGCATTGTGATGACGTATGTCAGGGTCCATTGTGATGACAATGGCATGGAGCATTGTGATGACAAGGACATGGAGCATTGTGATGCCAAGGGCCATTGAGAGTTTTGAAGACAATGTCGTGAAGCACTGTGATGACAAGCGCATGGAGCTTGCTATGAAAAGGGTCATTGAGCATTGCGATGACAAGTGCATGGAGAATTGTGATGACACGATCATGTAACATTATGATGAGAAGTGTCATGGAACATAGTGATGACAGGGACGAGGAGAATTGTGATGACAATGCACATGGAGCATTGGGATGACCAGGACATGGATCATTGTGCTGGCAAGACTGTGGAGCATTGCGATGAGAAGACCATGGATATTTGTGATGACGAGTGTCTTGGAGCACTGTAATGACAAGGGGCATGTAGCATTGTGATGACAAGTGTAATGGAGCATTCTGATCACCATCTTGTGGAGTATTGTGATGACAATGGCATGGAGCATTGTGATGAAAAGGGCATGGAGCATTGTGATGAAAACGGCATGGAGCCTTTTCATGACAGGTTTCAATGAGCATTCTGACGACAAGTGTCAGGGAGCATTGTGATGACAAGTTTATTGAGCATTGTGATGCCAAAGGTCATGAAGCATTGTGGTGACAATGGCATGGAGCATTGTGATGAAAAGTGCTATGGAGCAATGTGATCACAAGTGTTGTTAGCATTGTGATGACAGAGGTCATGGAGCACAGTGATTTCAAGGACCATGGAGCATTGTGATGACAAGTGTATGGGGCAATGTGATCCCAAGTTTCATGGAGGATTGTGATGACAAGCGCATGGAGCATTGTGATGGCAAGTTCATGTAGGATTTTCCTGACAAATGCATGGAGCATGGTGATTACAGTGGTCATTGAGCATTGGGATAACAAGGGTATGGAGCATTGGGCTTAAAATATTCATGGAGTATTGTGATGACAGGTTTCATGGAGCATATTGATGAAAAGGGAAAGGAGCATTGTGATGACAAGATCCTGGAGCATTATGATGAGTAGACCAGGAGCCTGGTGATGACAAGTCTCATGGAGCATTCTGATGAAAAGGGGCATGGAGCATTGTGATTACAGGGCTCTTGGAGCATTGTGATGACAAAGGCATGGAGCATTGTGATGAGAAGTCCATGGAGCATTCTGATGACATGTGTCATGGAGTTTTGTGATGACAGGGGCATGGAGCATTGTGATTACAGGGTTCTTGGAGCCTTGTGATGAAAAGGGCATGGATCATTGTGATGAAAAAGGCATGGAGCCATGTCATGACTGGGTTCAAGGAGCATAGTGATGACAAGGGTTCAGGAGCATTGTGATGACAACTGTAATGAGCATTGGATGACAAAGGTCAGGAGCATTGTGATGATAAAACCATGGATAATTGTGATGACGAGCGTCATAGGGCATTTTGATGACAAGTGTTATGGAACACTGTGATCACAAGGGTTTGGAGCATTGTGATGACAGAGGTCATGGAGCCTTTTGATTTCAAGAAGCGTGGAGCATTGTGATGACAAGGGCATGAAGCAATGGGATCCCAAGTTTTATGGAGGATTGGGATGACAATGGTAAGGGAAGATTGTGAAGACAAGCGCATGGAGCATTGTGATGACAAAGTCATGTAGCATTTTGCTGACAAAGGCATGGAGCATTGTGGGGAAAATATTCATGGAGTAATGTGATGACAGGTGTCATGGGGCATTGTGGTGATAAGGGAATGGAGCACTGTGATGACAAGGTTCTGGAGCATTGTTATGAGAAGACCATTGAGCCTTGTGATGACAAATCTCATGGAGCATTCTGATGATAATGGACATGGAACACTGTGATTACAAGGTTCTTGGAGTATTGTGATGACAAGGGCATGGAGCATTGTGATGAGAAGGCCATGGAGCTTTCTGATGACATGCATCATGGACTTTGTGATGACAAGGGCATGGAGCATTGTGATGAAAAAGACATGGAGCCTGGTCATGACAGGCTTCAAGGAGCATACTGATGTCAAGTGTCAGGGAGCATTGTGATGACAAGTGTATTGAGCATTGTGATGACAAAGGTCATGGAGCATTGTGATGAGAAGACCATGGATAATTGTGATGACGAGCGTCATTGGGCGTTGTGATGACAAGTGTTATGGAACATTGTGATCACAAGCGTTTGGAGCATTCTGATGAGAGAGGTCATGGAGCATTTTGATTTCATTGTGATGACAATAGCAAGAAGCATTATGATGATGTTCATGGTGCATTGTGATGAAAGGGTCCATGGAGTATTGAGATGAAAAGGGGCATGGAGCATTGTGATTACAGGGGTCTTGGAGCATGGTGATGACATGGGCATGGAGCATTGTGATGAGAAGGCCATGGAGGATTCTGATGACATGCGTCATGGAGCTTTGTGATGACAAGGGCATGGAGAATTGTGATGACATGGGAATGGGGCATTGTGATAACAAGGGCCATTGAGAATTTTGATGACAAGGTCGTGAAGCACTGTGATGACAAGTGCATGGAGCATGCTATGACAAGGGTCATGGAGCATTGCGATGACAAGTGAATGGAGAATTGTGCTGACATATGCATGTAACATTATGATGTGAAGTGTCCAGGACCATTGTGATGACAAGGACGTTGAGAATTGTTATGACAATGGACATGGAGCATTGGGATGATCAGGGCATGGAGCTTTGTGATGGCATGACCGTGGAGCTTTGTGATGCGAAGACCTTGGATAATTGTGATGACGAGTGTCTTGGATTACTGTAATGACACGGGGCATGGAGCATTGTGAGGACAGGGGTCATTTAGCATTGTGATGACAAGTGTCATGGAGCATTCTGATGACCATCTTGTGGAGTATTGTGATGACAATGGCATGGAGCATTGTGATGGAAAGGGCATGGAGCATTGTGAAGAGAAGTCCACAGATAATGGTGAAGAGGGGCGTCATGGGGCGGTGTGATGACAAGTGTAATGGAACATTGTGATCACAAGTGTTTGAAGCATTGTGATGCCAGAGTTCATGGTGCATTTTGATTTCATTGTGATGACAATAGCATGAAGCATTATGATGATGGGGATGGTGCACTGTGATGCCAGGGGTCATGGAGGATTGTGAGGACAGGGGTCTAGGAGCATCGTGATGACAAGAGCATGGAGCATTGTGCTGAGAGGGCCAAGGAGCATTCTGACGACATGTGTCATGGAGCTTTGTGATGACAAGGGCATGGGGCATTGTAATTGCAGGCGTCTTGGAGCATTGAGATGACAAGTGTCACGGAGCCTTGTGATGACAAGGCCTTGGAAGTTTGTGATGACCGAGGTCATGGATCATTGTTATGACAGGGGTAACGGAGCATTGTGATAACAAGGGCATAGAGCATTGGTCTGAGAAGTTTCATGGATTATTGTGATGAGAGTGTGCATGCAGCATTGTGATGACAAGGGCATGGAACATTGTGATACATGGGTCATGGAGGAATGTAATGACAAGGGCATGGAGCATTGTGATGAGAAGGGCATGGAACATTGTGATGACAAGCGTCATGGAGCTTTGTGATGACAGGGGCATGGAGCAATGTGATGAGAGGGTTCATGGAGCAGTGTGATGACAGTGGCATGGAGCACTGTGGTGCCAAGGATCATGGAGATTTGTGATGACAAAGGTCATGAAGCATATTGAGGTCAAGGGCATGGTACATTGTGATGAGAAGGGCAGGGAGCATTATGATGACAAAGTCATGTAGCATTTTGATGACAAAGGCATGGAGCATCGTGATGACAAGTGTCATGGAGCACTGTGATGACAGGCGTCACGGTTCATTGTGATTACAGGTTTCATGGAGCATTGGGATGACAATGGTCATGGAGAATTTTGATGAGAAGCGTCCCGGATCATTGTTTTGTCAGGGGTCATGGAGGGTTGAGATGACAGTACTCATGCAGCATTGTGAGGACAGGGGTCATGGAGCATTGTGAAGATAAGGGGCATGGAGCTTTGTGATTACAGGGGTCTTGGAGCATTGTGAAGACAAGGGCATGGATCATTGTGATGAGAATGTCATGGAGTATTGTGAAGGCAGGTGTCAAGGAGCATTGTGATGACGTATGTCAGGGTCCATTGTGATGACAATGGCATGGAGCATTGTGATGACAATGACATGGAGCATTGTGATGCCAAGGGCCATTGAGAATTTTGAAGACAATGTCGTGAAGCACTGTGATGACAAGCGCATGGAGCTTGCTATGAAAAGGGTCATTGAGCATTGCGATGACAAGTGCATGGAGAATTGTGATGACACGATCATGTAACATTATGATGAGAAGTGTCATGGAACATAGTGATGACAGGGACGAGGAGAATTGTGATGACAATGCACATGGAGCATTGGGATGACCAGGACATGGAGCATTGTGCTGGCAAGACCGTGGAGCACTGCGATGAGAAGACCATGGATAATTGTGATGACGAGTGTCTTGGAGCACTGTAATGACAAGGGGCATGTAACATTGTGATGACAAGTGTAATGGAGCATTCTGATCACCATCTTGTGGAGTATTGTGATGACAATGGCATGGAGCATTGTGATGAAAAGGGCATGGAGCATTGTGATGAAAACGGCATGGAGCCTTTTCATGACAGGTTTCAATGAGCATTCTGACGACAAGTGTCAGGGAGCATTGTGATGACAAGTTTATTGAGCATTGTGATGCCAAAGGTCATGAAGCATTGTGGTGACAATGGCATGGAGCATTGTGATGAAAAGTGCTATGGAACATTGTGATCACAAGTGTTGGTAGCATTGTGATGACAGAGGTCATGGAGCACAGTGATTTCAAAGACCATGGAGCATTGTGATGACAAGTGTATGGGGAAATGTGATCCCAAGTTTCATGGAGGATTGTGATGACAAGCGCATGGAGCATTGTGATGGCAAGTTCATGTAGGATTTCCTGACAAAGGCATGGAGCATGGTGATTACAGTGGTCATTGAGCATTGGGATAACAAGGGTATGGAGCATTGGGCTTAAAATATTCATGGAGTATTGTGATGACAGGTTTCATGGAGCATATTGATGAAAAGGGAAAGGAGCATTGTGATGACAAGATCCTGGAGCATTATGATGAGTAGACCAGGAGCCTGGTGATGACAAGTCTCATGGAGCATTCTGATGAAAAGGGGCATGGAGCATTGTGATTACAGGGCTCTTGGAGCATTGTGATGACAAAGGCATGGAGCATTGTGATGAGAAGTCCATGGAGCATTCTGATGACATGTGTCATGGAGTTTTGTGATGACAGGGGCATGGAGCATTGTGATTACAGGGTTCTTGGAGCCTTGTGATGAAAAGGGCATGGATCATTGTGATGAAAAAGGCATGGAGCCATGTCATGACTGGGTTCAAGGAGCATAGTGATGACAAGGGTTCAGGAGCGTTGTGATGACAACTGTATTGAGCATTGGATGACAAAGGTCAGGAGCATTGTGATGATAAAACCATGGATAATTGTGATGACGAGCGTCATAGGGCATTGTGATGACAAGTGTTATGGAACACTGTGATCACAAGGGTTTGGAGCATTGTGATGACAGAGGTCATGGAGCCTTTTGATTTCAAGAAGCGTGGAGCATTGTGATGACAAGGGCATGAAGCAATGGGATCCCAAGTTTTATGGAGGATTGGGATGACAATGGTAAGGGAAGATTGTGAAGACAAGCGCATGGAGCATTGTGATGACAAAGTCATGTAGCATTTTGCTGACAAAGGCATGGAGCATTGTGGGGAAAATATTCATGGAGTAATGTGATGACAGGTGTCATGGGGCATTGTGGTGATAAGGGAATGGAGCACTGTGATGACAAGGTTCTGGAGCATTGTTATGAGAAGACCATTGAGCCTTGTGATGACAAATCTCATGGAGCATTCTGATGATAATGGACATGGAACACTGTGATTACAAGGTTCTTGGAGTATTGTGATGACAAGGGCATGGAGCATTGTGATGAGAAGGCCATGGAGCTTTCTGATGACATGCATCATGGACTTTGTGATGACAAGGGCATGGAGCATTGTGATGAAAAAGACATGGAGCCTTGTCATGACAGGCTTCAAGGAGCATACTGATGTCAAGTGTCAGGGAGCATTGTGATGACAAGTGTATTGAGCATTGTGATGACAAAGGTCATGGAGCATTGTGATGAGAAGACCATGGATAATTGTGATGATGAGCGTCATTGGGCGTTGTGATGACAAGTGTTATGGAACATTGTGATCACAAGCGTTTGGAGCATTCTGATGAGAGAGGTCATGGAGCATTTTGATTTCATTGTGATGACAATAGCAAGAAGCATTATGATGATGTTCATGGTGCATTGTGATGAAAGGGTCCATGGAGTATTGAGATGAAAAGGGGCATGGAGCATTGTGATTACAGGGGTCTTGGAGCATGGTGATGACATGGGCATGGAGCATTGTGATGAGAAGGCCATGGAGGATTCTGATGACATGCGTCATGGAGCTTTGTGATGACAAGGGCATGGAGCATTGTGATGACATGGGAATGGGGCATTGTGATAACAAGGGCCATTGAGAATTTTGATGACAAGGTCGTGAAGCACTGTGATGACAAGTGCATGGAGCATGCTATGACAAGGGTCATGGAGCATTGCGATGACAAGTGAATGGAGAATTGTGCTGACATATGCATGTAACATTATGATGTGAAGTGTCCTGGACCATTGTGATGACAAGGACGTTGAGAATTGTTATGACAATGGACATGGAGCATTGGGATGATCAGGGCATGGAGCTTTGTGATGGCATGACCGTGGAGCTTTGTGATGCGAAGACCTTGGATAATTGTGATGACGAGTGTCTTGTATTACTGTAATGACAAGGGGCATGGAGCATTGTGAGGACAGGGGTCATTTAGCATTGTGATGACAAGTGTCATGGAGCATTCTGATGACCATCTTGTGGAGTATTGTGATGACAATGGCATGGAGCATTGTGATGGAAAGGGCATGGAGCATTGTGAAGAGAAGTCCACAGATAATGGTGAAGAGGGGCGTCATGGGGCGGTGTGATGACAAGTGTCATGGAACATTGTGATCACAAGTGTTTGAAGCATTGTGATGCCAGAGGTCATGGTGCATTTTGATTTCATTGTGATGACAATAGCATGAAGCATTATGATGATGGGGATGGTGCACTGTGATGCCAGGGGTCATGGAGGATTGTGAGGACAGGGGTCTAGGAGCATCGTGATGACAAGAGCATGGAGCATTGTGCTGAGAGGGCCAAGGAGCATTCTGACGACATGTGTCATGGAGCTTTGTGATGACAAGGGCATGGGGCATTGTAATTGCAGGCGTCTTGGAGCATTGAGATGACAAGTGTCACGGAGCCTTGTGATGACAAGGCCTTGGAAGTTTGTGATGACCGAGGTCATGGATCATTGTTATGACAGGGGTAACGGAGCATTGTGATAACAAGGGCATAGAGCATTGGTCTGAGAAGTTTCATGGATTATTGTGATGAGAGTGTGCATGCAGCATTGTGATGACAAGGGCATGGAACATTGTGATACATGGGTCATGGAGGAATGTAATGACAAGGGCATGGAGCATTGTGATGAGAAGGGCATGGAACATTGTGATGACAAGCGTCATGGAGCTTTGTGATGACAGGGGCATGGAGCAATGTGATGAGAGGGTTCATGGAGCAGTGTGATGACAGTGGCATGGAGCACTGTGGTGCCAAGGATCATGGAGATTTGTGATGAAAAAGGTCATGAAGCATATTGAGGTCAAGGGCATGGTACATTGTGATGAGAAGGGCAGGGAGCATTATGATGACAAAGTCATGTAGCATTTTGATGACAAAGGCATGGAGCATCGTGATGACAAGTGTCATGGAGCACTGTGATGACAGGCGTCACGGTTCATTGTGATTACAGGTTTCATGGAGCATTGGGATGACAATGGTCATGGAGAATTTTGATGAGAAGCGTCCTGGATCATTGTTTTGTCAGGGGTCATGGAGGGTTGAGATGACAGTACTCATGCAGCATTGTGAGGACAGGGGTCATGGAGCATTGTGAAGATAAGGGGCATGGAGCTTTGTGATTACAGGGGTCTTGGAGCATTGTGAAGACAAGGGCATGGATCATTGTGATGAGAATGTCATGGAGTATTGTGAAGGCAGGTGTCAAGGAGCATTGTGATGACGTATGTCAGGGTCCATGGTGATGACAATGGCATGGAGCATTGTGATGACAATGACATGGAGCATTGTGATGCCAAGGGCCATTGAGAATTTTGAAGACAATGTCGTGAAGCACTGTGATGACAAGCGCATGGAGCTTGCTATGAAAAGGGTCATTGAGCATTGCGATGACAAGTGCATGGAGAATTGTGATGACACGATCATGTAACATTATGATGAGAAGTGTCATGGAACATAGTGATGACAGGGACGAGGAGAATTGTGATGACAATGCACATGGAGCATTGGGATGACCAGGACATGGAGCATTGTGCTGGCAAGACCGTGGAGCACTGCGATGAGAAGACCATGGATAATTGTGATGACGAGTGTCTTGGAGCACTGTAATGACAAGGGGCATGTAACATTGTGATGACAAGTGTAATGGAGCATTCTGATCACCATCTTGTGGAGTATTGTGATGACAATGGCATGGAGCACTGTGATGAAAAGGGCATGGAGCATTGTGATGAAAACGGCATGGAGCCTTTTCATGACAGGTTTCAATGAGCATTCTGACGACAAGTGTCAGGGAGCATTGTGATGACAAGTTTATTGAGCATTGTGATGCCAAAGGTCATGAAGCATTGTGGTGACAATGGCATGGAGCATTGTGATGAAAAGTGCTATGGAACATTGTGATCACAAGTGTTGGTAGCATTGTGATGACAGAGGTCATGGAGCACAGTGATTTCAAGGACCATGGAGCATTGTGATGACAAGTGTATGGGGCAATGTGATCCCAAGTTTCATGGAGGATTGTGATGACAAGCGCATGGAGCATTGTGATGGCAAGTTCATGTAGGATTTCCTGACAAAGGCATGGAGCATGGTGATTACAGTGGTCATTGAGCATTGGGATAACAAGGGTATGGAGCATTGGGCTTAAAATATTCATGGAGTATTGTGATGACAGGTTTCATGGAGCATATTGATGAAAAGGGAAAGGAGCATTGTGATGACAAGATCCTGGAGCATTATGATGAGTAGACCAGGAGCCTGGTGATGACAAGTCTCATGGAGCATTCTGATGAAAAGGGGCATGGAGCATTGTGATTACAGGGCTCTTGGAGCATTGTGATGACAAAGGCATGGAGCATTGTGATGAGAAGTCCATGGAGCATTCTGATGACATGTGTCATGGAGTTTTGTGATGACAGGGGCATGGAGCATTGTGATTACAGGGTTCTTGGAGCCTTGTGATGAAAAGGGCATGGATCATTGTGATGAAAAAGGCATGGAGCCATGTCATGACTGGGTTCAAGGAGCATAGTGATGACAAGGGTTCAGGAGCGTTGTGATGACAACTGTATTGAGCATTGGATGACAAAGGTCAGGAGCATTGTGATGATAAAACCATGGATAATTGTGATGACGAGCGTCATAGGGCATTGTGATGACAAGTGTTATGGAACACTGTGATCACAAGGGTTTGGAGCATTGTGATGACAGAGGTCATGGAGCCTTTTGATTTCAATTAGCGTGGAGCACTGTGATGACAAAGGCATGAAGCAATGGGATCCCAAGTTTTATGGAGGATTGGGATGACAATGGTAAGGGAAGATTGTGAAGACAAGCGCATGGAGCATTGTGATGACAAAGTCATGTAGCATTTTGCTGACAAAGGCATGGAGCATTGTGGGCAAAATATTCATGGAGTAATGTGATGACAGGTGTCATGGGGCATTGTGGTGATAAGGGAATGGAGCACTGTGATGACAATGTTCTGGAGCATTGTTAGGAGAAGACCATTGAGCCTTGTGATGACAAATCTCATGGAGCATTCTGATGATAATGGACATGGAACACTGTGATTACAAGGTTCTTGGAGTATTGTGATGACAAGGGCATGGAACATTGTGATGAGAAGGCCATGGAGCTTTCTGATGACATGCATCATGGACTTTGTGATGACAAGGGCATGGAGCATTGTGATGAAAAAGACATGGAGCCTTGTCATGACAGGCTTCAAGGAGCATACTGATGTCAAGTGTCAGGGAGCATTGTGATGACAAGTGTATTGAGCATTGTGATGACAAAGGTCATGGAGCATTGTGATGAGAAGACCATGGATAATTGTGATGACGAGCGTCATTGGGCGTTGTGATGACAAGTGTTATGCAACATTGTGATCACAAGCGTTTGGAGCATTCTGATGAGAGAGGTCATGGAGCATTTTGATTTCATTGTGATGACAATAGCATGAAGCATTATGATGATGGGGATGGTGCACTGTGATGCCAGGGGTCATGGAGGATTGTGATGACGGGGGTCTAGGAGCATCGTGATGACAAGAGCATGGAGCATTGTGCTGAGAAGGCCAAGGAGCATTCTGACGACATGTGTCATGGAGCTTTGTGATGACAAGGGCATGGGGCATTGTAATTGCAGGCGTCTTGGAGCATTGAGATGACAAGTGTCACGGAGCCTTGTGATGACAAGGCCTTGGAAGTTTGTGATGATCGAGGTCATGGAGCATTGTTATGACAGGAGTAATGGAGCATTGTGATAACAAGGGCATAGAGCATTGGTCTGAGAAGTTTCATGGATTATTGTGATGAGAGTGTGCATGCAGCATTGTGATGACAAGGGCATGGAACATTGTGATACATGGGTCATGGAGGAATGTAATGACAAGGGCATGGAGCATTGTGATGAGAAGGGCATGGAACATTGTGATGACAAGCGTCATGGAGCTTTGCGATGACAGGGGCATGGAGCAATGTGATGAGAAGGTTCATGGAGCAGTGTGATGACAGTGGCATGGAGCACTGTGGTGCCAAGGATCATGGAGATTTGTGATGACAGAGGTCATGAAGCATATTGAGGTCAAGGGCATGGTACATTGTGATGAGAAGGGCAGGGAGCATTATGATGACAAACTCATGTAGCATTTTGATGACAAAGGCATGGAGCATCGTGATGACAAGTGTCATGGAGCACTGTGATGACAGGCGTCACGGTTCATTGTGATTACAGGTTTCATGGAGCATTGGGATGACAATGGTCATGGAGAATTTTGATGAGAAGCGTCCCGGATCATTGTTTTGTCAGGGGTCATGGAGGGTTGAGATGACAGTACTCATGCAGAATTGTGAGGACAGGGGTCATGGAGCATTGTGAAGATAAGGGGCATGGAGCTTTGTGATTACAGGGGTCTTGGAGCATTGTGAAGACAAGGGCATGGATCATTGTGATGAGAATGTCATGGAGTATTGTGAAGGCAGGTGTCAAGGAGCATTGTGATGACGTATGTCAGGGTCCATTGTGATGACAATGGCATGGAGCATTGTGATGACAATGACATGGAGCATTGTGATGCCAAGAGCCATTGAGAATTTTGAAGACAATGTCGTGAAGCACTGTGATGACAAGCGCATGGAGCTTGCTATGAAAAGGGTCATTGAGCATTGCGATGACAAGTGCATGGAGAATTTTGATGACACGATCATGTAACATTATGATGAGAAGTGTCATGGAACATAGTGATGACAGGGACGAGGAGAATTGTGATGACAATGCACATGGAGCATTGGGATGACCAGGACATGGAGCATTGTGCTGGCAAGACCGTGGAGCACTGCGATGAGAAGACCATGGATAATTGTGATGACGAGTGTCTTGGAGCACTGTAATGACAAGGGGCATGTAACATTGTGATGACAAGTGTAATGGAGCATTCTGATCACCATCTTGTGGAGTATTGTGATGACAATGGCATGGAGCACTGTGATGAAAAGGGCATGGAGCATTGTGATGAAAACGGCATGGAGCCTTTTCATGACAGGTTTCAATGAGCATTCTGACGACAAGTGTCAGGGAGCATTGTGATGACAAGTTTATTGAGCATTGTGATGCCAAAGGTCATGAAGCATTGTGGTGACAATGGCATGGAGCATTGTGATGAAAAGTGCTATGGAGCATTGTGATCACAAGTGTTGGTAGCATTGTGATGACAGAGGTCATGGAGCACAGTGATTTCAAGGACCATGGAGCATTGTGATGACAAGTGTATGGGGCAATGTGATCCCAAGTTTCATGGAGGATTGTGATGACAAGCGCATGGAGCATTGTGATGGCAAGTTCATGTAGGATTTCCTGACAAAGGCATGGAGCATGGTGATTACAGTGGTCATTGAGCATTGGGATAACAAGGGTATGGAGCATTGGGCTTAAAATATTCATGGAGTATTGTGATGACAGGTTTCATGGAGCATATTGATGAAAAGGGAAAGGAGCATTGTGATGACAAGATCCTGGAGCATTATGATGAGTAGACCAGGAGCCTGGTGATGACAAGTCTCATGGAGCATTCTGATGAAAAGGGGCATGGAGCATTGTGATTACAGGGCTCTTGGAGCATTGTGATGACAAAGGCATGGAGCATTGTGATGAGAAGTCCATGGAGCATTCTGATGACATGTGTCATGGAGTTTTGTGATGACAGGGGCATGGAGCATTGTGATTACAGGGTTCTTGGAGCCTTGTGATGAAAAGGGCATGGATCATTGTGATGAAAAAGGCATGGAGCCATGTCATGACTGGGTTCAAGGAGCATAGTGATGACAAGGGTTCAGGAGCGTTGTGATGACAACTGTAATGAGCATTGGATGACAAAGGTCAGGAGCATTGTGATGATAAAACCATGGATAATTGTGATGACGAGCGTCATAGGGCATTGTGATGACAAGTGTTATGGAACACTGTGATCACAAGGGTTTGGAGCATTGTGATGACAGAGGTCATGGAGCCTTTTGATTTCAAGAAGCGTGGAGCATTGTGATGACAAGGGCATGAAGCAATGGGATCCCAAGTTTTATGGAGGATTGGGATGACAATGGTAAGGGAAGATTGTGAAGACAAGCGCATGGAGCATTGTGATGACAAAGTCATGTAGCATTTTGCTGACAAAGGCATGGAGCATTGTGGGGAAAATATTCATGGAGTAATGTGATGACAGGTGTCATGGGGCATTGTGGTGATAAGGGAATGGAGCACTGTGATGATAAGGTTCTGGAGCATTGTTATGAGAAGACCATTGAGCCTTGTGATGACAAATCTCATGGAGCATTCTGATGATAATGGACATGGAACACTGTGATTACAAGGTTCTTGGAGTATTGTGATGACAAGGGCATGGAACATTGTGATGAGAAGGCCATGGAGCTTTCTGATGACATGCATCATGGACTTTGTGATGACAAGGGCATGGAGCATTGTGATGAAAAAGACATGGAGCCTTGTCATGACAGGCTTCAAGGAGCATACTGATGTCAAGTGTCAGGGAGCATTGTGATGACAAGTGTATTGAGCATTGTGATGACAAAGGTCATGGAGCATTGTGATGAGAAGACCATGGATAATTGTGATGACGAGCGTCATTGGGCGTTGTGATGACAAGTGTTATGCAACATTGTGATCACAAGCGTTTGGAGCATTCTGATGAGAGAGGTCATGGAGCATTTTGATTTCATTGTGATGACAATAGCATGAAGCATTATGATGATGGGGATGGTGCACTGTGATGCCAGGGGTCATGGAGGATTGTGATGACGGGGGTCTAGGAGCATCGTGATGACAAGAGCATGGAGCATTGTGCTGAGAGGGCCAAGGAGCATTCTGACGACATGTGTCATGGAGCTTTGTGATGACAAGGGCATGGGGCATTGTAATTGCAGGCGTCTTGGAGCATTGAGATGACAAGTGTCACGGAGCCTTGTGATGACAAGGCCTTGGAAGTTTGTGATGACCGAGGTCATGGAGCATTGTTATGACAGGAGTAATGGAGCATTGTGATAACAAGGGCATAGAGCATTGGTCTGAGAAGTTTCATGGATTATTGTGATGAGAGTGTGCATGCAGCATTGTGATGACAAGGGCATGGAACATTGTGATACATGGGTCATGGAGGAATGTAATGACAAGGGCATGGAGCATTGTGATGAGAAGGGCATGGAACATTGTGATGACAAGCGTCATGGAGCTTTGTGATGACAGGGGCATGGAGCAATGTGATGAGAGGGTTCATGGAGCAGTGTGATGACAGTGGCATGGAGCACTGTGGTGCCAAGGATCATGGAGATTTGTGATGACAAAGGTCATGAAGCATATTGAGGTCAAGGGCATGGTACATTGTGATGAGAAGGGCAGGGAGCATTATGATGACAAAGTCATGTAGCATTTTGATGACAAAGGCATGGAGCATCGTGATGACAAGTGTCATGGAGCACTGTGATGACAGGCGTCACGGTTCATTGTGATTACAGGTTTCATGGAGCATTGGGATGACAATGGTCATGGAGAATTTTGATGAGAAGCATCCCGGATCATTGTTTTGTCAGGGGTCATGGAGGGTTGAGATGACAGTACTCATGCAGCATTGTGAGGACAGGGGTCATGGAGCATTGTGAAGACAAGGGCATGGATCATTGTGATGAGAATGTCATGGAGTATTGTGAAGGCAGGTGTCAAGGAGCATTGTGATGACGTATGTCAGGGTCCATTGTGATGACAATGGCATGGAGCATTGTGATGACAAGGACATGGAGCATTGTGATGCCAAGGGCCATTGAGAATTTTGAAGACAATGTCGTGAAGCACTGTGATGACAAGCGCATGGAGCTTGCTATGAAAAGGGTCATTGAGCATTGCGATGACAAGTGCATGGAGAATTGTGATGACACGATCATGTAACATTATGATGAGAAGTGTCATGGAACATAGTGATGACAGGGACGAGGAGAATTGTGATGACAATGCACATGGAGCATTGGGATGACCAGGACATGGATCATTGTGCTGGCAAGACTGTGGAGCATTGCGATGAGAAGACCATGGCTATTTGTGATGACGAGTGTCTTGGAGCACTGTAATGACAAGGGGCATGTAGCATTGTGATGACAAGTGTAATGGAGCATTCTGATCACCATCTTGTGGAGTATTGTGATGACAATGGCATGGAGCATTGTGATGAAAAGGGCATGGAGCATTGTGATGAAAACGGCATGGAGCCTTTTCATGACAGGTTTCAATGAGCATTCTGACGACAAGTGTCAGGGACCATTGTGATGACAAGTTTATTGAGCATTGTGATGACAAAGGTCATGAAGCATTGTGGTGACAATGGCATGGAGCATTGTGATGAAAAGTGCTATGGAGCATTGTGATCACAAGTGTTGGTAGCATTGTGATGACAGAGGTCATGGAGCACAGTGATTTCAAGGACCATGGAGCATTGTGATGACAAGTGTATGGGGCAATGTGATCCCAAGTTTCATGGAGGATTGTGATGACAAGCGCATGGAGCATTGTGATGGCAAGTTCATGTAGGATTTTCCGGACAAAGGCATGGAGCATGGTGATTACAGTGGTCATTGAGCATTGGGATAACAAGGGTATGGAGCATTGGGCTTAAAATATTCATGGAGTATTATGATGACAGGTTTCATGGAGCATATTGATGAAAAGGGAAAGGAGCATTGTGATGACAAGATCCTGGAGCATTATGATGAGTAGACCAGGAGCCTGGTGATGACAAGTCTCATGGAGCATTCTGATGAAAAGGGGCATGGAGCATTGTGTTTACAGGGCTCTTGGAGCATTGTGATGACAAAGGCATGGAGCATTGTGATGAGAAGTCCATGGAGCATTCTGATGACATGTGTCATGGAGTTTTGTGATGACAGGGGCATGGAGCATTGTGATTACAGGGTTCTTGGAGCCTTGTGATGAAAAGGGCATGGATCATTGTGATGAAAAAGGCATGGAGCCATGTCATGACTGGGTTCAAGGAGCATAGTGATGACAAGGGTTCAGGAGCATTGTGATGACAACTGTAATGAGCATTGGATGACAAAGGTCAGGAGCATTGTGATGATAAAACCATGGATAATTGTGATGACGAGCGTCATAGGGCATTGTGATGACAAGTGTTATGGAACACTGTGATCACAAGGGTTTGGAGCATTGTGATGACAGAGGTCATGGAGCCTTTTGATTTCAAGAAGCGTGGAGCATTGTGATGACAAGGGCATGAAGCAATGGGATCCCAAGTTTTATGGAGGATTGGGATGACAATGGTAAGGGAAGATTGTGAAGACAAGCGCATGGAGCATTGTGATGACAAAGTCATGTAGCATTTTGCTGACAAAGGCATGGAGCATTGTGGGGAAAATATTCATGGAGTAATGTGATGACAGGTGTCATGGGGCATTGTGGTGATAAGGGAATGGAGCACTGTGATGACAAGGTTCTGGAGCATTGTTATGAGAAGACCATTGAGCCTCGTGATGACAAATCTCATGGAGCATTCTGATGACAATCGACATGGAACACTGTGATTACAAGGTTCTTGGAGTATTGTGATGACAAGGGCATGGAGCATTGTGATGAGAAGGCCATGGAGCTTTCTGATGACATGCATCATGGACTTTGTGATGACAAGGGCATGGAGCATTGTGATGAAAAAGACATGGAGCCTTGTCATGACAGGCTTCAAGGAGCATACTGATGTCAAGTGTCAGGGAGCATTGTGATGACAAGTGTATTGAGCATTGTGATGACAAAGGTCATGGAGCATTGTGATGAGAAGACCATGGATAATTGTGATGACGAGCGTCATTGGGCGTTGTGATGACAAGTGTTATGGAACATTGTGATCACAAGCGTTTGGAGCTTTCTGATGAGAGAGGTCATGGAGCATTTTG
The DNA here is from genome assembly GCF_025265405.1 of Mesoplodon densirostris. NCBI lineage: Eukaryota > Metazoa > Chordata > Mammalia > Artiodactyla > Ziphiidae > Mesoplodon > Mesoplodon densirostris. The sequence goes on from NC_082682.1 coordinate 9,719,646, forward strand.
ATTTCATTGTGATGACAATAGCAAGAAGCATTATGATGATGTTCATGGTGCATTGTGATGAAAGGGTCCATGGAGTATTGAGATGAAAAGGGGCATGGAGCATTGTGATTACAGGGGTCTTGGAGCATGGTGATGACATGGGCATGGAGCATTGTGATGAGAAGGCCATGGAGGATTCTGATGACATGCGTCATGGAGCTTTGTGATGACAAGGGCATGGAGCATTGTGATGACATGGGAATGGGGCATTGTGATAACAAGGGCCATTGAGAATTTTGATGACAAGGTCGTGAAGCACTGTGATGACAAGTGCATGGAGCATGCTATGACAAGGGTCATGGAGCATTGCGATGACAAGTGAATGGAGAATTGTGCTGACATATGCATGTAACATTATGATGTGAAGTGTCCAGGACCATTGTGATGACAAGGACGTTGAGAATTGTTATGACAATGGACATGGAGCATTGGGATGATCAGGGCATGGAGCTTTGTGATGGCATGACCGTGGAGCTTTGTGATGCGAAGACCTTGGATAATTGTGATGACGAGTGTCTTGGATTACTGTAATGACAAGGGGCATGGAGCATTGTGAGGACAGGGGTCATTTAGCATTGTGATGACAAGTGTCATGGAGCATTCTGATGACCATCTTGTGGAGTATTGTGATGACAATGGCATGGAGCATTGTGATGGAAAGGGCATGGAGCATTGTGAAGAGAAGTCCACAGATAATGGTGAAGAGGGGCGTCATGGGGCGGTGTGATGACAAGTGTCATGGAACATTGTGATCACAAGTGTTTGAAGCATTGTGATGCCAGAGGTCATGGTGCATTTTGATTTCATTGTGATGACAATAGCATGAAGCATTATGATGATGGGGATGGTGCACTGTGATGCCAGGGGTCATGGAGGATTGTGAGGACAGGGGTCTAGGAGCATCGTGATGACAAGAGCATGGAGCATTGTGCTGAGAGGGCCAAGGAGCATTCTGACGACATGTGTCATGGAGCTTTGTGATGACAAGGGCATGGGGCATTGTAATTGCAGGCGTCTTGGAGCATTGAGATGACAAGTGTCACGGAGCCTTGTGATGACAAGGCCTTGGAAGTTTGTGATGACCGAGGTCATGGATCATTGTTATGACAGGGGTAACGGAGCATTGTGATAACAAGGGCATAGAGCATTGGTCTGAGAAGTTTCATGGATTATTGTGATGAGAGTGTGCATGCAGCATTGTGATGACAAGGGCATGGAACATTGTGATACATGGGTCATGGAGGAATGTAATGACAAGGGCATGGAGCATTGTGATGAGAAGGGCATGGAACATTGTGATGACAAGCGTCATGGAGCTTTGTGATGACAGGGGCATGGAGCAATGTGATGAGAGGGTTCATGGAGCAGTGTGATGACAGTGGCATGGAGCACTGTGGTGCCAAGGATCATGGAGATTTGTGATGACAAAGGTCATGAAGCATATTGAGGTCAAGGGCATGGTACATTGTGATGAGAAGGGCAGGGAGCATTATGATGACAAAGTCATGTAGCATTTTGATGACAAAGGCATGGAGCATCGTGATGACAAGTGTCATGGAGCACTGTGATGACAGGCGTCACGGTTCATTGTGATTACAGGTTTCATGGAGCATTGGGATGACAATGGTCATGGAGAATTTTGATGAGAAGCGTCCCGGATCATTGTTTTGTCAGGGGTCATGGAGGGTTGAGATGACAGTACTCATGCAGCATTGTGAGGACAGGGGTCATGGAGCATTGTGAAGATAAGGGGCATGGAGCTTTGTGATTACAGGGGTCTTGGAGCATTGTGAAGACAAGGGCATGGATCATTGTGATGAGAATGTCATGGAGTATTGTGAAGGCAGGTGTCAAGGAGCATTGTGATGACGTATGTCAGGGTCCATTGTGATGACAATGGCATGGAGCATTGGATGACAATGACATGGAGCATTGTGATGCCAAGGGCCATTGAGAATTTTGAAGACAATGTCGTGAAGCACTGTGATGACAAGCGCATGGAGCTTGCTATGAAAAGGGTCATTGAGCATTGCAATGACAAGTGCATGGAGAATTGTGATGACACGATCATGTAACATTATGATGAGAAGTGTCATGGAACATAGTGATGACAGGGACGAGGAGAATTGTGATGACAATGCACATGGAGCATTGGGATGACCAGGACATGGAGCATTGTGCTGGCAAGACCGTGGAGCACTGCGATGAGAAGACCATGGATAATTGTGATGACGAGTGTCTTGGAGCACTGTAATGACAAGGGGCATGTAACATTGTGATGACAAGTGTAATGGAGCATTCTGATCACCATCTTGTGGAGTATTGTGATGACAATGGCATGGAGCACTGTGATGAAAAGGGCATGGAGCATTGTGATGAAAACGGCATGGAGCCTTTTCATGACAGGTTTCAATGAGCATTCTGACGACAAGTGTCAGGGAGCATTGTGATGCCAAAGGTCATGAAGCATTGTGGTGACAATGGCATGGAGCATTGTGATGAAAAGTGCTATGGAACATTGTGATCACAAGTGTTGGTAGCATTGTGATGACAGAGGTCATGGAGCACAGTGATTTCAAAGACCATGGAGCATTGTGATGACAAGTGTATGGGGCAATGTGATCCCAAGTTTCATGGAGGATTGTGATGACAAGCGCATGGAGCATTGTGATGGCAAGTTCATGTAGGATTTCCTGACAAAGGCATGGAGCATGGTGATTACAGTGGTCATTGAGCATTGGGATAACAAGGGTATGGAGCATTGGGCTTAAAATATTCATGGAGTATTGTGATGACAGGTTTCATGGAGCATATTGATGAAAAGGGAAAGGAGCATTGTGATGACAAGATCCTGGAGCATTATGATGAGTAGACCAGGAGCCTGGTGATGACAAGTCTCATGGAGCATTCTGATGAAAAGGGGCATGGAGCATTGTGATTACAGGGCTCTTGGAGCATTGTGATGACAAAGGCATGGAGCATTGTGATGAGAAGTCCATGGAGCATTCTGATGACATGTGTCATGGAGTTTTGTGATGACAGGGGCATGGAGCATTGTGATTACAGGGTTCTTGGAGCCTTGTGATGAAAAGGGCATGGATCATTGTGATGAAAAAGGCATGGAGCCATGTCATGACTGGGTTCAAGGAGCATAGTGATGACAAGGGTTCAGGAGCGTTGTGATGACAACTGTATTGAGCATTGGATGACAAAGGTCAGGAGCATTGTGATGATAAAACCATGGATAATTGTGATGACGAGCGTCATAGGGCATTGTGATGACAAGTGTTATGGAACACTGTGATCACAAGGGTTTGGAGCATTGTGATGACAGAGGTCATGGAGCCTTTTGATTTCAAGAAGCGTGGAGCATTGTGATGACAAGGGCATGAAGCAATGGGATCCCAAGTTTTATGGAGGATTGGGATGACAATTGTAAGGGAAGATTGTGAAGACAAGCGCATGGAGCATTGTGATGACAAAGTCATGTAGCATTTTGCTGACAAAGGCATGGAACATTGTGGGGAAAATATTCATGGAGTAATGTGATGACAGGTGTCATGGGGCATTGTGGTGATAAGGGAATGGAGCACTGTGATGACAAGGTTCTGGAGCATTGTTATGAGAAGACCATTGAGCCTTGTGATGACAAATCTCATGGAGCATTCTGATGATAATGGACATGGAACACTGTGATTACAAGGTTCTTGGAGTATTGTGATGACAAGGGCATGGAACATTGTGATGAGAAGGCCATGGAGCTTTCTGATGACATGCATCATGGACTTTGTGATGACAAGGGCATGGAGCATTGTGATGAAAAAGACATGGAGCCTTGTCATGACAGGCTTCAAGGAGCATACTGATGTCAAGTGTCAGGGAGCATTGTGATGACAAGTGTATTGAGCATTGTGATGACAAAGGTCATGGAGCATTGTGATGAGAAGACCATGGATAATTGTGATGACGAGCGTCATTGGGCGTTGTGATGACAAGTGTTATGCAACATTGTGATCACAAGCGTTTGGAGCATTCTGATGAGAGAGGTCATGGAGCATTTTGATTTCATTGTGATGACAATAGCATGAAGCATTATGATGATGGGGATGGTGCACTGTGATGCCAGGGGTCATGGAGGATTGTGATGACGGGGGTCTAGGAGCATCGTGATGACAAGAGCATGGAGCATTGTGCTGAGAGGGCCAAGGAGCATTCTGACGACATGTGTCATGGAGCTTTGTGATGACAAGGGCATGGGGCATTGTAATTGCAGGCGTCTTGGAGCATTGAGATGACAAGTGTCACGGAGCCTTGTGATGACAAGGCCTTGGAAGTTTGTGATGACCGAGGTCATGGAGCATTGTTATGACAGGAGTAATGGAGCATTGTGATAACAAGGGCATAGAGCATTGGTCTGAGAAGTTTCATGGATTATTGTGATGAGAGTGTGCATGCAGCATTGTGATGACAAGGGCATGGAACATTGTGATACATGGGTCATGGAGGAATGTAATGACAAGGGCATGGAGCATTGTGATGAGAAGGGCATGGAACATTGTGATGACAAGCGTCATGGAGCTTTGTGATGACAGGGGCATGGAGCAATGTGATGAGAGGGTTCATGGAGCAGTGTGATGACAGTGGCATGGAGCACTGTGGTGCCAAGGATCATGGAGATTTGTGATGACAAAGGTCTTGAAGCATATTGAGGTCAAGGGCATGGTACATTGTGATGAGAAGGGCAGGGAGCATTATGATGACAAAGTCATGTAGCATTTTGATGACAAAGGCATGGAGCATCGTGATGACAAGTGTCATGGAGCACTGTGATGACAGGCATCACGGTTCATTGTGATTACAGGTTTCATGGAGCATTGGGATGACAATGGTCATGGAGAATTTTGATGAGAAGCATCCCGGATCATTGTTTTGTCAGGGGTCATGGAGGGTTGAGATGACAGTACTCATGCAGCATTGTGAGGACAGGGGTCATGGAGCATTGTGAAGACAAGGGCATGGATCATTGTGATGAGAATGTCATGGAGTATTGTGAAGGCAGGTGTCAAGGAGCATTGTGATGACGTATGTCAGGGTCCATTGTGATGACAATGGCATGGAGCATTGTGATGACAAGGACATGGAGCATTGTGATGCCAAGGGCCATTGAGAATTTTGAAGACAATGTCGTGAAGCACTGTGATGACAAGCGCATGGAGCTTGCTATGAAAAGGGTCATTGAGCATTGCGATGACAAGTGCATGGAGAATTGTGATGACACGATCATGTAACATTATGATGAGAAGTGTCATGGAACATAGTGATGACAGGGACGAGGAGAATTGTGATGACAATGCACATGGAGCATTGGGATGACCAGGACATGGATCATTGTGCTGGCAAGACTGTGGAGCATTGCGATGAGAAGACCATGGCTATTTGTGATGACGAGTGTCTTGGAGCACTGTAATGACAAGGGGCATGTAGCATTGTGATGACAAGTGTAATGGAGCATTCTGATCACCATCTTGTGGAGTATTGTGATGACAATGGCATGGAGCATTGTGATGAAAAGGGCATGGAGCATTGTGATGAAAACGGCATGGAGCCTTTTCATGACAGGTTTCAATGAGCATTCTGACGACAAGTGTCAGGGACCATTGTGATGACAAGTTTATTGAGCATTGTGATGCCAAAGGTCATGAAGCATTGTGGTGACAATGGCATGGAGCATTGTGATGAAAAGTGCTATGGAGCATTGTGATCACAAGTGTTGGTAGCATTGTGATGACAGAGGTCATGGAGCACAGTGATTTCAAGGACCATGGAGCATTGTGATGACAAGTGTATGGGGCAATGTGATCCCAAGTTTCATGGAGGATTGTGATGACAAGCGCATGGAGCATTGTGATGGCAAGTTCATGTAGGATTTTCCTGACAAAGGCATGGAGCATGGTGATTACAGTGGTCATTGAGCATTGGGATAACAAGGGTATGGAGCATTGGGCTTAAAATATTCATGGAGTATTATGATGACAGGTTTCATGGAGCATATTGATGAAAAGGGAAAGGAGCATTGTGATGACAAGATCCTGGAGCATTATGATGAGTAGACCAGGAGCCTGGTGATGACAAGTCTCATGGAGCATTCTGATGAAAAGGGGCATGGAGCATTGTGTTTACAGGGCTCTTGGAGCATTGTGATGACAAAGGCATGGAGCATTGTGATGAGAAGTCCATGGAGCATTCTGATGACATGTGTCATGGAGTTTTGTGATGACAGGGGCATGGAGCATTGTGATTACAGGGTTCTTGGAGCCTTGTGATGAAAAGGGCATGGATCATTGTGATGAAAAAGGCATGGAGCCATGTCATGACTGGGTTCAAGGAGCATAGTGATGACAAGGGTTCAGGAGCATTGTGATGACAACTGTAATGAGCATTGGATGACAAAGGTCAGGAGCATTGTGATGATAAAACCATGGATAATCGTGATGACGAGCGTCATAGGGCATTGTGATGACAAGTGTTATGGAACACTGTGATCACAAGGGTTTGGAGCATTGTGATGACAGAGGTCATGGAGCCTTTTGATTTCAAGAAGCGTGGAGCATTGTGATGACAAGGGCATGAAGCAATGGGATCCCAAGTTTTATGGAGGATTGGGATGACAATGGTAAGGGAAGATTGTGAAGACAAGCGCATGGAGCATTGTGATGACAAAGTCATGTAGCATTTTGCTGACAAAGGCATGGAGCATTGTGGGGAAAATATTCATGGAGTAATGTGATGACAGGTGTCATGGGGCATTGTGGTGATAAGGGAATGGAGCACTGTGATGACAAGGTTCTGGAGCATTGTTATGAGAAGACCATTGAGCCTCGTGATGACAAATCTCATGGAGCATTCTGATGATAATGGACATGGAACACTGTGATTACAAGGTTCTTGGAGTATTGTGATGACAAGGGCATGGAGCATTGTGATGAGAAGGCCATGGAGCTTTCTGATGACATGCATCATGGACTTTGTGATGACAAGGGCATGGAGCATTGTGATGAAAAAGACATGGAGCCTTGTCATGACAGGCTTCAAGGAGCATACTGATGTCAAGTGTCAGGGAGCATTGTGATGACAAGTGTATTGAGCATTGTGATGACAAAGGTCATGGAGCATTGTGATGAGAAGACCATGGATAATTGTGATGACGAGCGTCATTGGGCGTTGTGATGACAAGTGTTATGGAACATTGTGATCACAAGCGTTTGGAGCTTTCTGATGAGAGAGGTCATGGAGCATTTTGATTTCATTGTGATGACAATAGCAAGAAGCATTATGATGATGTTCATGGTGCATTGTGATGAAAGGGTCCATGGAGTATTGAGATGAAAAGGGGCATGGAGCATTGTGATTACAGGGGTCTTGGAGCATGGTGATGACATGGGCATGGAGCATTGTGATGAGAAGGCCATGGAGGATTCTGATGACATGCGTCATGGAGCTTTGTGATGACAAGGGCATGGAGCATTGTGATGACATGGGAATGGGGCATTGTGATAACAAGGGCCATTGAGAATTTTGATGACAAGGTCGTGAAGCACTGTGATGACAAGTGCATGGAGCATGCTATGACAAGGGTCATGGAGCATTGCGATGACAAGTGAATGGAGAATTGTGCTGACATATGCATGTAACATTATGATGTGAAGTGTCCAGGACCATTGTGATGACAAGGACGTTGAGAATTGTTATGACAATGGACATGGAGCATTGGGATGATCAGGGCATGGAGCTTTGTGATGGCATGACCGTGGAGCTTTGTGATGCGAAGACCTTGGATAATTGTGATGACGAGTGTCTTGGATTACTGTAATGACAAGGGGCATGGAGCATTGTGAGGACAGGGGTCATTTAGCATTGTGATGACAAGTGTCATGGAGCATTCTGATGACCATCTTGTGGAGTATTGTGATGACAATGGCATGGAGCATTGTGATGGAAAGGGCATGGAGCATTGTGAAGAGAAGTCCACAGATAATGGTGAAGAGGGGCGTCATGGGGCGGTGTGATGACAAGTGTCATGGAACATTGTGATCACAAGTGTTTGAAGCATTGTGATGCCAGAGGTCATGGTGCATTTTGATTTCATTGTGATGACAATAGCATGAAGCATTATGATGATGGGGATGGTACACTGTGATGCCAGGGGTCATGGAGGATTGTGAGGACAGGGGTCTAGGAGCATCGTGATGACAAGAGCATGGAGCATTGTGCTGAGAGGGCCAAGGAGCATTCTGACGACATGTGTCATGGAGCTTTGTGATGACAAGGGCATGGGGCATTGTAATTGCAGGCGTCTTGGAGCATTGAGATGACAAGTGTCACGGAGCCTTGTGATGACAAGGCCTTGGAAGTTTGTGATGACCGAGGTCATGGATCATTGTTATGACAGGGGTAACGGAGCATTGTGATAACAAGGGCATAGAGCATTGGTCTGAGAAGTTTCATGGATTATTGTGATGAGAGTGTGCATGCAGCATTGTGATGACAAGGGCATGGAACATTGTGATACATGGGTCATGGAGGAATGTAATGACAAGGGCATGGAGCATTGTGATGAGAAGGGCATGGAACATTGTGATGACAAGCGTCATGGAGCTTTGTGATGACAGGGGCATGGAGCAATGTGATGAGAGGGTTCATGGAGCAGTGTGATGACAGTGGCATGGAGCACTGTGGTGCCAAGGATCATGGAGATTTGTGATGACAAAGGTCATGAAGCATATTGAGGTCAAGGGCATGGTACATTGTGATGAGAAGGGCAGGGAGCATTATGATGACAAAGTCATGTAGCATTTTGATGACAAAGGCATGGAGCATCGTGATGACAAGTGTCATGGAGCACTGTGATGACAGGCGTCACGGTTCATTGTGATTACAGGTTTCATGGAGCATTGGGATGACAATGGTCATGGAGAATTTTGATGAGAAGCGTCCCGGATCATTGTTTTGTCAGGGGTCATGGAGGGTTAAGATGACAGTACTCATGCAGCATTGTGAGGATAGGGGTCATGGAGCATTGTGAAGATAAGGGGCATGGAGCTTTGTGATTACAGGGGTCTTGGAGCATTGTGAAGACAAGGGCATGGATCATTGTGATGAGAATGTCATGGAGTATTGTGAAGGCAGGTGTCAAGGAGCATTGTGATGACGTATGTCAGGGTCCATTGTGATGACAATGGCATGGAGCATTGGATGACAATGACATGGAGCATTGTGATGCCAAGGGCCATTGAGAATTTTGAAGACAATGTCGTGAAGCACTGTGATGACAAGCGCATGGAGCTTGCTATGAAAAGGGTCATTGAGCATTGCAATGACAAGTGCATGGAGAATTGTGATGACACGATCATGTAACATTATGATGAGAAGTGTCATGGAACATAGTGATGACAGGGACGAGGAGAATTGTGATGACAATGCACATGGAGCATTGGGATGACCAGGACATGGAGCATTGTGCTGGCAAGACCGTGGAGCACTGCGATGAGAAGACCATGGATAATTGTGATGACGAGTGTCTTGGAGCACTGTAATGACCAGGGGCATGTAACATTGTGATGACAAGTGTAATGGAGCATTCTGATCACCATCTTGTGGAGTATTGTGATGACAATGGCATGGAGCACTGTGATGAAAAGGGCATGGAGCATTGTGATGAAAACGGCATGGAGCCTTTTCATGACAGGTTTCAATGAGCATTCTGACGACAAGTGTCAGGGAGCATTGTGATGCCAAAGGTCATGAAGCATTGTGGTGACAATGGCATGGAGCATTGTGATGAAAAGTGCTATGGAACATTGTGATCACAAGTGTTGGTAGCATTGTGATGACAGAGGTCATGGAGCACAGTGATTTCAAAGACCATGGAGCATTGTGATGACAAGTGTATGGGGCAATGTGATCCCAAGTTTCATGGAGGATTGTGATGACAAGCGCATGGAGCATTGTGATGGCAAGTTCATGTAGGATTTCCTGACAAAGGCATGGAGCATGGTGATTACAGTGGTCATTGAGCATTGGGATAACAAGGGTATGGAGCATTGGGCTTAAAATATTCATGGAGTATTGTGATGACAGGTTTCATGGAGCATATTGATGAAAAGGGAAAGGAGCATTGTGATGACAAGATCCTGGAGCATTATGATGAGTAGACCAGGAGCCTGGTGATGACAAGTCTCATGGAGCATTCTGATGAAAAGGGGCATGGAGCATTGTGATTACAGGGCTCTTGGAGCATTGTGATGACAAAGGCATGGAGCATTGTGATGAGAAGTCCATGGAGCATTCTGATGACATGTGTCATGGAGTTTTGTGATGACAGGGGCATGGAGCATTGTGATTACAGGGTTCTTGGAGCCTTGTGATGAAAAGGGCATGGATCATTGTGATGAAAAAGGCATGGAGCCATGTCATGACTGGGTTCAAGGAGCATAGTGATGACAAGGGTTCAGGAGCGTTGTGATGACAACTGTATTGAGCATTGGATGACAAAGGTCAGGAGCATTGTGATGATAAAACCATGGATAATTGTGATGACGAGCGTCATAGGGCATTGTGATGACAAGTGTTATGGAACACTGTGATCACAAGGGTTTGGAGCATTGTGATGACAGAGGTCATGGAGCCTTTTGATTTCAATTAGCGTGGAGCATTGTGATGACAAGGGCATGAAGCAATGGGATCCCAAGTTTTATGGAGGATTGGGATGACAATGGTAAGGGAAGATTGTGAAGACAAGCGCATGGAGCATTGTGATGACAAAGTCATGTAGCATTTTGCTGACAAAGGCATGGAGCATTGTGGGCAAAATATTCATGGAGTAATGTGATGACAGGTGTCATGGGGCATTGTGGTGATAAGGGAATGGAGCACTGTGATGACAAGGTTCTGGAGCATTGTTATGAGAAGACCATTGAGCCTTGTGATGACAAATCTCATGGAGCATTCTGATGATAATGGACATGGAACACTGTGATTACAAGGTTCTTGGAGTATTGTGATGACAAGGGCATGGAACATTGTGATGAGAAGGCCATGGAGCTTTCTGATGACATGCATCATGGACTTTGTGATGACAAGGGCATGGAGCATTGTGATGAAAAAGACATGGAGCCTTGTCATGACAGGCTTCAAGGAGCATACTGATGTCAAGTGTCAGGGAGCATTGTGATGACAAGTGTATTGAGCATTGTGATGACAAAGGTCATGGAGCATTGTGATGAGAAGACCATGGATAATTGTGATGACGAGCGTCATTGGGCGTTGTGATGACAAGTGTTATGGAACATTGTGATCACAAGCGTTTGGAGCATTCTGATGAGAGAGGTCATGGAGCATTTTGATTTCATTGTGATGACAATAGCATGAAGCATTATGATGATGGGGATGGTGCACTGTGATGCCAGGGGTCATGGAGGATTGTGATGACGGGGGTCTAGGAGCATCGTGATGACAAGAGCATGGAGCATTGTGCTGAGAGGGCCAAGGAGCATTCTGACGACATGTGTCATGGAGCTTTGTGATGACAAGGGCATGGGGCATTGTAATTGCAGGCGTCTTGGAGCATTGAGATGACAAGTGTCACGGAGCCTTGTGATGACAAGGCCTTGGAAGTTTGTGATGACCGAGGTCATGGAGCATTGTTATGACAGGAGTAATGGAGCATTGTGATAACAAGGGCATAGAGCATTGGTCTGAGAAGTTTCATGGATTATTGTGATGAGAGTGTGCATGCAGCATTGTGATGACAAGGGCATGGAACATTGTGATACATGGGTCATGGAGGAATGTAATGACAAGGGCATGGAGCATTGTGATGAGAAGGGCATGGAACATTGTGATGACAAGCGTCATGGAGCTTTGTGATGACAGGGGCATGGAGCAATGTGATGAGAGGGTTCATGGAGCAGTGTGATGACAGTGGCATGGAGCACTGTGGTGCCAAGGAACATGGAGATTTGTGATGACAAAGGTCATGAAGCATATTGAGGTCAAGGGCATGGTACATTGTGATGAGAAGGGCAGGGAGCATTATGATGACAAAGTCATGTAGCATTTTGATGACAAAGGCATGGAGCATCGTGATGACAAGTGTCATGGAGCACTGTGATGACAGGCGTCACGGTTCATTGTGATTACAGGTTTCATGGAGCATTGGGATGACAATGGTCATGGAGAATTTTGATGAGAAGCGTCCCGGATCATTGTTTTGTCAGGGGTCATGGAGGGTTGAGATGACAGTACTCATGCAGCATTGTGAGGACAGGGGTCATGGAGCATTGTGAAGATAAGGGGCATGGAGCTTTGTGATTACAGGGGTCTTGGAGCATTGTGAAGACAAGGGCATGGATCATTGTGATGAGAATGTCATGGAGTATTGTGAAGGCAGGTGTCAAGGAGCATTGTGATGACGTATGTCAGGGTCCATTGTGATGACAATGGCATGGAGCATTGTGATGACAAGGACATGGAGCATTGTGATGCCAAGGGCCATTGAGAGTTTTGAAGACAATGTCGTGAAGCACTGTGATGACAAGCGCATGGAGCTTGCTATGAAAAGGGTCATTGAGCATTGCGATGACAAGTGCATGGAGAATTGTGATGACACGATCATGTAACATTATGATGAGAAGTGTCATGGAACATAGTGATGACAGGGACGAGGAGAATTGTGATGACAATGCACATGGAGCATTGGGATGACCAGGACATGGAGCATTGTGCTGGCAAGACCGTGGAGCACTGCGATGAGAAGACCATGGATAATTGTGATGACGAGTGTCTTGGAGCACTGTAATGACAAGGCGCATGTAACATTGTGATGACAAGTGTAATGGAGCATTCTGATCACCATCTTGTGGAGTATTGTGATGACAATGGCATGGAGCACTGTGATGAAAAGGGCATGGAGCATTGTGATGAAAACGGCATGGAGCCTTTTCATGACAGGTTTCAATGAGCATTCTGACGACAAGTGTCAGGGAGCATTGTGATGACAAGTTTATTGAGCATTGTGATGCCAAAGGTCATGAAGCATTGTGGTGACAATGGCATGGAGCATTGTGATGAAAAGTGCTATGGAGCATTGTGATCACAAGTGTTGGTAGCATTGTGATGACAGAGGTCATGGAGCACAGTGATTTCAAGGACCATGGAGCATTGTGATGACAAGTGTATGGGGCAATGTGATCCCAAGTTTCATGGAGGATTGTGATGACAAGCGCATGGAGCATTGTGATGGCAAGTTCATGTAGGATTTCCTGACAAAGGCATGGAGCATGGTGATTACAGTGGTCATTGAGCATTGGGATAACAAGGGTATGGAGCATTGGGCTTAAAATATTCATGGAGTATTGTGATGACAGGTTTCATGGAGCATATTGATGAAAAGGGAAAGGAGCATTGTGATGACAAGATCCTGGAGCATTATGATGAGTAGACCAGGAGCCTGGTGATGACAAGTCTCATGGAGCATTCTGATGAAAAGGGGCATGGAGCATTGTGATTACAGGGCTCTTGGAGCATTGTGATGACAAAGGCATGGAGCATTGTGATGAGAAGTCCATGGAGCATTCTGATGACATGTGTCATGGAGTTTTGTGATGACAGGGGCATGGAGCATAGTGATTACAGGGTTCTTGGAGCCTTGTGATGAAAAGGGCATGGATCATTGTGATGAAAAAGGCATGGAGCCATGTCATGACTGGGTTCAAGGAGCATAGTGATGACAAGGGTTCAGGAGCGTTGTGATGACAACTGTATTGAGCATTGGATGACAAAGGTCAGGAGCATTGTGATGATAAAACCATGGATAATTGTGATGACGAGCGTCATAGGGCATTGTGATGACAAGTGTTATGGAACACTGTGATCAAAAGGGTTTGGAGCATTGTGATGACAGAGGTCATGGAGCCTTTTGATTTCAAGAAGCGTGGAGCATTGTGATGACAAGGGCATGAAGCAATGGGATCCCAAGTTTTATGGAGGATTGGGATGACAATGGTAAGGGAAGATTGTGAAGACAAGCGCATGGAGCATTGTGATGACAAAGTCATGTAGCATTTTGCTGACAAAGGCATGGAGCATTGTGGGCAAAATATTCATGGAGTAATGTGATGACAGGTGTCATGGGGCATTGTGGTGATAAGGGAATGGAGCACTGTGATGACAAGGTTCTGGAGCATTGTTATGAGAAGACCATTGAGCCTTGTGATGACAAATCTCATGGAGCATTCTGATGATAATGGACATGGAACACTGTGATTACAAGGTTCTTGGAGGATTGTGATGACAAGGGCATGGAGCATTGTGATGAGAAGGCCATGGAGCTTTCTGATGACATGCATCATGGCCTTTGTGATGACAAGGGCATGGAGCATTGTGATGAAAAAGACATGGAGCCTTGTCATGACAGGCTTCAAGGAGCATACTGATGTCAAGTGTCAGGGAGCATTGTGATGACAAGTGTATTGAGCATTGTGATGACAAAGGTCATGGAGCATTGTGATGAGAAGACCATGGATAATTGTGATGACGAGCGTCATTGGGCGTTGTGATGACAAGTGTTATGGAACATTGTGATCACAAGCGTTTGGAGCATTTTGATGAGAGAGATCATGGAGCATTTTGATTTCATTGTGATGACAATAGCAAGAAGCATTATGATGATGTTCATGGTGCATTGTGATGAAAGGGTCCATGGAGTATTGAGATGAAAAGGGGCATGGAGCATTGTGATTACAGGGGTCTTGGAGCATTGTGATGACATGGGCATGGAGCATTGTGATGAGAAGGCCATGGAGGATTCTGATGACATGCGTCATGGAGCTTTGTGATGACAAGGGCATGGAGAATTGTGATGACATGGGAATGGGGCATTGTGATAACAAGGGCCATTGAGAATTTTGATGACAAGGTCGTGAAGCACTGTGATGACAAGTGCATGGAGCATGCTATGACAAGGGTCATGGAGCATTGCGATGACAAGTGAATGGAGAATTGTGCTGACATATGCATCTAACATGATGTGAAGTGTCCTGGACCATTGTGATGACAAGGACGTTGAGAATTGTTATGACAATGGACATGGAGCATTGGGATGATCAGGGCATGGAGCTTTGTGATGGCAAGACCGTGGAGCATTGTGATGCGAAGACCTTGGATAATTGTGATGACGAGTGTCTTGGATTACTGTAATGACAAGGGGCATGGAGCATTGTGAGGACAGGGGTCATTTAGCATTGTGATGACAAGTGTCATGGAGCATTCTGATGACCATCTTGTGGAGTATTGTGATGACAATGGCATGGAGCATTGTGATGGAAAGGGCATGGAGCATTGTGAAGAGAAGTCCACAGATAATGGTGAAGAGGAGCCTCATGGGGCGGTGTGATGACAAGTGTCATGGAACATTGTGATCATAAGTGTTTGAAGCATTGTGATGCCAGAGGTCATGGTGCATTTTGATTTCATTGTGATGAAAATAGCATGAAGCATTATGATGATGGGGATGGTGCACTGTGATGCCAGGGGTCATGGAGGATTGTGATGACGGGGGTCTAGGAGCATCGTAATGACAAGAGCATGGAGCATTGTGCTGAGAGGGCCAAGGAGCATTCTGACGACATGTGTCATGGAGCTTTGTGATGACAAGGGCATGGGGCATTGTAATTGCAGGCGTCTTGGAGCATTGAGATGACAAGTGTCACGGAGCCTTGTGATGACAAGGCCTTGGAAGTTTGTGATGACCGAGGTCATGGATCATTGTTATGACAGGGGTAACGGAGCATTGTGATAACAAGGGCATAGAGCATTGGTCTGAGAAGTTTCATGGATTATTGTGATGAGAGTGTGCATGCAGCATTGTGATGACAAGGGCATGGAACATTGTGATACATGGGTCATGGAGGAATGTAATGACAAGGGCATGGAGCATTGTGATGAGAAGGGCATGGAACATTGTGATGACAAGCGTCATGGAGCTTTGTGATGACAGGGGCATGGAGCAATGTGATGAGAGGGTTCATGGAGCAGTGTGATGACAGTGGCATGGAGCACTGTGGTGCCAAGGATCATGGAGATTTGTGATGACAAAGGTCATGAAGCATATTGAGGTCAAGGGCATGGTACATTGTGATGAGAAGGGCAGGGAGCATTATGATGACAAAGTCATGTAGCATTTTGATGACAAAGGCATGGAGCATCGTGATGACAAGTGTCATGGAGCACTGTGATGACAGGCGTCACGGTTCATTGTGATTACAGGTTTCATGGAGCATTGGGATGACAATGGTCATGGAGAATTTTGATGAGAAGCGTCCCGGATCATTGTTTTGTCAGGGGTCATGGAGGGTTGAGATGACAGTATTCATGCAGCATTGTGAGGACAGGGGTCATGGAGCATTGTGAAGATAAGGGGCATGGAGCTTTGTGATTACAGGGGTCTTGGAGCATTGTGAAGACAAGGGCATGGATCATTGTGATGAGAATGTCATGGAGTATTGTGAAGGCAGGTGTCAAGGAGCATTGTGATGACGTATGTCAGGGTCCATTGTGATGACAATGGCATGGAGCATTGTGATGACAATGACATGGAGCATTGTGATGCCAAGGGCCATTGAGAATTTTGAAGACAATGTCGTGAAGCACTGTGATGACAAGCGCATGGAGCTTGCTATGAAAAGGGTCATTGAGCATTGCGATGACAAGTGCATGGAGAATTGTGATGACACGATCATGTAACATTATGATGAGAAGTGTCATGGAACATAGTGATGACAGGGACGAGGAGAATTGTGATGACAATGCACATGGAGCATTGGGATGACCAGGACATGGAGCATTGTGCTGGCAAGACCGTGGAGCACTGTGATGAGAAGACCATGGATAATTGTGATGACGAGTGTCTTGGAGCACTGTAATGACAAGGGGCATGTAACATTGTGATGACAAGTGTAATGGAGCATTCTGATCACCATCTTGTGGAGTATTGTGATGACAATGGCATGGAGCACTGTGATGAAAAGGGCATGGAGCATTGTGATGAAAACGGCATGGAGCCTTTTCATGACAGGTTTCAATGAGCATTCTGACGACAAGTGTCAGGGAGCATTGTGATGACAAGTTTATTGAGCATTGTGATGCCAAAGGTCATGAATCATTGTGGTGACAATGGCATGGAGCATTGTGATGAAAAGTGCTATGGAACATTGTGATCACAAGTGTTGGTAGCATTGTGATGACAGAGGTCATGGAGCACAGTGATTTCAAAGACCATGGAGCATTGTGATGACAAGTGTATGGGGCAATGTGATCCCAAGTTTCATGGAGGATTTTGATGACAAGCGCATGGAGCATTGTGATGGCAAGTTCATGTAGGATTTCCTGACAAAGGCATGGAGCATGGTGATTACAGTGGTCATTGAGCATTGGGATAACAAGGGTATGGAGCATTGGGCTTAAAATATTCATGGAGTATTGTGATGACAGGTTTCATGGAGCATATTGATGAAAAGGGAAAGGAGCATTGTGATGACAAGATCCTGGAGCATTATGATGAGTAGACCAGGAGCCTGGTGATGACAAGTCTCATGGAGCATTCTGATGAAAAGGGGCATGGAGCATTGTGATTACAGGGCTCTTGGAGCATTGTGATGACAAAGGCATGGAGCATTGTGATGAGAAGTCCATGGAGCATTCTGATGACATGTGTCATGGAGTTTTGTGATGACAGGGGCATGGAGCATTGTGATTACAGGGTTCTTGGAGCCTTGTGATGAAAAGGGCATGGATCATTGTGATGAAAAAGGCATGGAGCCATGTCATGACTGGGTTCAAGGAGCATAGTGATGACAAGGGTTCAGGAGCGTTGTGATGACAACTGTATTGAGCATTGGATGACAAAGGTCAGGAGCATTGTGATGATAAAACCATGGATAATTGTGATGACGAGCGTCATAGGGCATTGTGATGACAAGTGTTATGGAACACTGTGATCAAAAGGGTTTGGAGCATTGTGATGACAGAGGTCATGGAGCCTTTTGATTTCAATTAGCGTGGAGCATTGTGATGACAAGGGCATGAAGCAATGGGATCCCAAGTTTTATGGAGGATTGGGATGACAATGGTAAGGGAAGATTGTGAAGACAAGCGCATGGAGCATTGTGATGACAAAGTCATGTAGCATTTTGCTGACAAAGGCATGGAGCATTGTGGGGAAAATATTCATGGAGTAATGTGATGACAGGTGTCATGGGGCATTGTGGTGATAAGGGAATGGAGCACTGTGATGACAAGGTTCTGGAGCATTGTTATGAGAAGACCATTGAGCCTCGTGATGACAAATCTCATGGAGCATTCTGATGATAATGGACATGGAACACTGTGATTACAAGGTTCTTGGAGTATTGTGATGACAAGGGCATGGAGCATTGTGATGAGAAGGCCATGGAGCTTTCTGATGACATGCATCATGGACTTTGTGATGACAAGGGCATGGAGCATTGTGATGAAAAAGACATGGAGCCTTGTCATGACAGGCTTCAAGGAGCATACTGATGTCAAGTGTCAGGGAGCATTGTGATGACAAGTGTATTGAGCATTGTGATGACAAAGGTCATGGAGCATTGTGATGAGAAGACCATGGATAATTGTGATGACGAGCGTCATTGGGCGTTGTGATGACAAGTGTTATGGAACATTGTGATCACAAGCGTTTGGAGCTTTCTGATGAGAGAGGTCATGGAGCATTTTGATTTCATTGTGATGACAATAGCAAGAAGCATTATGATGATGTTCATGGTGCATTGTGATGAAAGGGTCCATGGAGTATTGAGATGAAAAGGGGCATGGAGCATTGTGATTACAGGGGTCTTGGAGCATGGTGATGACATGGGCATGGAGCATTGTGATGAGAAGGCCATGGAGGATTCTGATGACATGCGTCATGGAGCTTTGTGATGACAAGGGCATGGAGCATTGTGATGACATGGGAATGGGGCATTGTGATAACAAGGGCCATTGAGAATTTTGATGACAAGGTCGTGAAGCACTGTGATGACAAGTGCATGGAGCATGCTATGACAAGGGTCATGGAGCATTGCGATGACAAGTGAATGGAGAATTGTGCTGACATATGCATGTAACATTATGATGTGAAGTGTCCAGGACCATTGTGATGACAAGGACGTTGAGAATTGTTATGACAATGGACATGGAGCATTGGGATGATCAGGGCATGGAGCTTTGTGATGGCATGACCGTGGAGCTTTGTGATGCGAAGACCTTGGATAATTGTGATGACGAGTGTCTTGGATTACTGTAATGACAAGGGGCATGGAGCATTGTGAGGACAGGGGTCATTTAGCATTGTGATGACAAGTGTCATGGAGCATTCTGATGACCATCTTGTGGAGTATTGTGATGACAATGGCATGGAGCATTGTGATGGAAAGGGCATGGAGCATTGTGAAGAGAAGTCCACAGATAATGGTGAAGAGGGGCGTCATGGTGCGGTGTGATGACAAGTGTCATGGAACATTGTGATCACAAGTGTTTGAAGCATTGTGATGCCAGAGGTCATGGTGCATTTTGATTTCATTGTGATGACAATAGCATGAAGCATTATGATGATGGGGATGGTGCACTGTGATGCCAGGGGTCATGGAGGATTGTGAGGACAGGGGTCTAGGAGCATCGTGATGACAAGAGCATGGAGCATTGTGCTGAGAGGGCCAAGGAGCATTCTGACGACATGTGTCATGGAGCTTTGTGATGACAAGGGCATGGGGCATTGTAATTGCAGGCGTCTTGGAGCATTGAGATGACAAGTGTCACGGAGCCTTGTGATGACAAGGCCTTGGAAGTTTGTGATGACCGAGGTCATGGATCATTGTTATGACAGGGGTAACGGAGCATTGTGATAACAAGGGCATAGAGCATTGGTCTGAGAAGTTTCATGGATTATTGTGATGAGAGTGTGCATGCAGCATTGTGATGACAAGGGCATGGAACATTGTGATACATGGGTCATGGAGGAATGTAATGACAAGGGCATGGAGCATTGTGATGAGAAGGGCATGGAACATTGTGATGACAAGCGTCATGGAGCTTTGTGATGACAGGGGCATGGAGCAATGTGATGAGAGGGTTCATGGAGCAGTGTGATGACAGTGGCATGGAGCACTGTGGTGCCAAGGATCATGGAGATTTGTGATGACAAAGGTCATGAAGCATATTGAGGTCAAGGGCATGGTACATTGTGATGAGAAGGGCAGGGAGCATTATGATGACAAAGTCATGTAGCATTTTGATGACAAAGGCATGGAGCATCGTGATGACAAGTGTCATGGAGCACTGTGATGACAGGCGTCACGGTTCATTGTGATTACAGGTTTCATGGAGCATTGGGATGACAATGGTCATGGAGAATTTTGATGAGAAGCGTCCCGGATCATTGTTTTGTCAGGGGTCATGGAGGGTTGAGATGACAGTACTCATGCAGCATTGTGAGGACAGGGGTCATGGAGCATTGTGAAGATAAGGGGCATGGAGCTTTGTGATTACAGGGGTCTTGGAGCATTGTGAAGACAAGGGCATGGATCATTGTGATGAGAATGTCATGGAGTATTGTGAAGGCAGGTGTCAAGGAGCATTGTGATGACGTATGTCAGGGTCCATTGTGATGACAATGGCATGGAGCATTGGATGACAATGACATGGAGCATTGTGATGCCAAGGGCCATTGAGAATTTTGAAGACAATGTCGTGAAGCACTGTGATGACAAGCGCATGGAGCTTGCTATGAAAAGGGTCATTGAGCATTGCAATGACAAGTGCATGGAGAATTGTGATGACACGATCATGTAACATTATGATGAGAAGTGTCATGGAACATAGTGATGACAGGGACGAGGAGAATTGTGATGACAATGCACATGGAGCATTGGGATGACCAGGACATGGAGCATTGTGCTGGCAAGACCGTGGAGCACTGCGATGAGAAGACCATGGATAATTGTGATGACGAGTGTCTTGGAGCACTGTAATGACAAGGGGCATGTAACATTGTGATGACAAGTGTAATGGAGCATTCTGATCACCATCTTGTGGAGTATTGTGATGACAATGGCATGGAGCACTGTGATGAAAAGGGCATGGAGCATTGTGATGAAAACGGCATGGAGCCTTTTCATGACAGGTTTCAAAGAGCATTCTGACGACAAGTGTCAGGGAGCATTGTGATGCCAAAGGTCATGAAGCATTGTGGTGACAATGGCATGGAGCATTGTGATGAAAAGTGCTATGGAACATTGTGATCACAAGTGTTGGTAGCATTGTGATGACAGAGGTCATGGAGCACAGTGATTTCAAAGACCATGGAGCATTGTGATGACAAGTGTATGGGGCAATGTGATCCCAAGTTTCATGGAGGATTGTGATGACAAGCGCATGGAGCATTGTGATGGCAAGTTCATGTAGGATTTCCTGACAAAGGCATGGAGCATGGTGATTACAGTGGTCATTGAGCATTGGGATAACAAGGGTATGGAGCATTGGGCTTAAAATATTCATGGAGTATTGTGATGACAGGTTTCATGGAGCATATTGATGAAAAGGGAAAGGAGCATTGTGATGACAAGATCCTGGAGCATTATGATGAGTAGACCAGGAGCCTGGTGATGACAAGTCTCATGGAGCATTCTGATGAAAAGGGGCATGGAGCATTGTGATTACAGGGCTCTTGGAGCATTGTGATGACAAAGGCATGGAGCATTGTGATGAGAAGTCCATGGAGCATTCTGATGACATGTGTCATGGAGTTTTGTGATGACAGGGGCATGGAGCATTGTGATTACAGGGTTCTTGGAGCCTTGTGATGAAAAGGGCATGGATCATTGTGATGAAAAAGGCATGGAGCCATGTCATGACTGGGTTCAAGGAGCATAGTGATGACAAGGGTTCAGGAGCGTTGTGATGACAACTGTATTGAGCATTGGATGACAAAGGTCAGGAGCATTGTGATGATAAAACCATGGATAATTGTGATGACGAGCGTCATAGGGCATTGTGATGACAAGTGTTATGGAACACTGTGATCACAAGGGTTTGGAGCATTGTGATGACAGAGGTCATGGAGCCTTTTGATTTCAATTAGCGTGGAGCATTGTGATGACAAGGGCATGAAGCAATGGGATCCCAAGTTTTATGGAGGATTGGGATGACAATGGTAAGGGAAGATTGTGAAGACAAGCGCATGGAGCATTGTGATGACAAAGTCATGTAGCATTTTGCTGACAAAGGCATGGAGCATTGTGGGCAAAATATTCATGGAGTAATGTGATGACAGGTGTCATGGGGCATTGTGGTGATAAGGGAATGGAGCACTGTGATGACAAGGTTCTGGAGCATTGTTATGAGAAGACCATTGAGCCTTGTGATGACAAATCTCATGGAGCATTCTGATGATAATGGACATGGAACACTGTGATTACAAGGTTCTTGGAGTATTGTGATGACAAGGGCATGGAACATTGTGATGAGAAGGCCATGGAGCTTTCTGATGACATGCATCATGGACTTTGTGATGACAAGGGCATGGAGCATTGTGATGAAAAAGACATGGAGCCTTGTCATGACAGGCTTCAAGGAGCATACTGATGTCAAGTGTCAGGGAGCATTGTGATGACAAGTGTATTGAGCATTGTGATGACAAAGGTCATGGAGCATTGTGATGAGAAGACCATGGATAATTGTGATGACGAGCGTCATTGGGCGTTGTGATGACAAGTGTTATGCAACATTGTGATCACAAGCGTTTGGAGCATTCTGATGAGAGAGGTCATGGAGCATTTTGATTTCATTGTGATGACAATAGCATGAAGCATTATGATGATGGGGATGGTGCACTGTGATGCCAGGGGTCATGGAGGATTGTGATGACGGGGGTCTAGGAGCATCGTGATGACAAGAGCATGGAGCATTGTGCTGAGAGGGCCAAGGAGCATTCTGACGACATGTGTCATGGAGCTTTGTGATGACAAGGGCATGGGGCATTGTAATTGCAGGCGTCTTGGAGCATTGAGATGACAAGTGTCACGGAGCCTTGTGATGACAAGGCCTTGGAAGTTTGTGATGACCGAGGTCATGGAGCATTGTTATGACAGGAGTAATGGAGCATTGTGATAACAAGGGCATAGAGCATTGGTCTGAGAAGTTTCATGGATTATTGTGATGAGAGTGTGCATGCAGCATTGTGATGACAAGGGCATGGAACATTGTGATACATGGGTCATGGAGGAATGTAATGACAAGGGCATGGAGCATTGTGATGAGAAGGGCATGGAACATTGTGATGACAAGCGTCATGGAGCTTTGTGATGACAGGGGCATGGAGCAATGTGATGAGAGGGTTCATGGAGCAGTGTGATGACAGTGGCATGGAGCACTGTGGTGCCAAGGAACATGGAGATTTGTGATGACAAAGGTCATGAAGCATATTGAGGTCAAGGGCATGGTACATTGTGATGAGAAGGGCAGGGAGCATTATGATGACAAAGTCATGTAGCATTTTGATGACAAAGGCATGGAGCATCGTGATGACAAGTGTCATGGAGCACTGTGATGACAGGCGTCACGGTTCATTGTGATTACAGGTTTCATGGAGCATTGGGATGACAATGGTCATGGAGAATTTTGATGAGAAGCGTCCCGGATCATTGTTTTGTCAGGGGTCATGGAGGGTTGAGATGACAGTACTCATGCAGCATTGTGAGGACAGGGGTCATGGAGCATTGTGAAGATAAGGGGCATGGAGCTTTGTGATTACAGGGGTCTTGGAGCATTGTGAAGACAAGGGCATGGATCATTGTGATGAGAATGTCATGGAGTATTGTGAAGGCAGGTGTCAAGGAGCATTGTGATGACGTATGTCAGGGTCCATTGTGATGACAATGGCATGGAGCATTGTGATGACAAGGACATGGAGCATTGTGATGCCAAGGGCCATTGAGAGTTTTGAAGACAATGTCGTGAAGCACTGTGATGACAAGCGCATGGAGCTTGCTATGAAAAGGGTCATTGAGCATTGCGATGACAAGTGCATGGAGAATTGTGATGACACGATCATGTAACATTATGATGAGAAGTGTCATGGAACATAGTGATGACAGGGACGAGGAGAATTGTGATGACAATGCACATGGAGCATTGGGATGACCAGGACATGGAGCATTGTGCTGGCAAGACCGTGGAGCACTGCGATGAGAAGACCATGGATAATTGTGATGACGAGTGTCTTGGAGCACTGTAATGACAAGGCGCATGTAACATTGTGATGACAAGTGTAATGGAGCATTCTGATCACCATCTTGTGGAGTATTGTGATGACAATGGCATGGAGCACTGTGATGAAAAGGGCATGGAGCATTGTGATGAAAACGGCATGGAGCCTTTTCATGACAGGTTTCAATGAGCATTCTGACGACAAGTGTCAGGGAGCATTGTGATGACAAGTTTATTGAGCATTGTGATGCCAAAGGTCATGAAGCATTGTGGTGACAATGGCATGGAGCATTGTGATGAAAAGTGCTATGGAGCATTGTGATCACAAGTGTTGGTAGCATTGTGATGACAGAGGTCATGGAGCACAGTGATTTCAAGGACCATGGAGCATTGTGATGACAAGTGTATGGGGCAATGTGATCCCAAGTTTCATGGAGGATTGTGATGACAAGCGCATGGAGCATTGTGATGGCAAGTTCATGTAGGATTTCCTGACAAAGGCATGGAGCATGGTGATTACAGTGGTCATTGAGCATTGGGATAACAAGGGTATGGAGCATTGGGCTTAAAATATTCATGGAGTATTGTGATGACAGGTTTCATGGAGCATATTGATGAAAAGGGAAAGGAGCATTGTGATGACAAGATCCTGGAGCATTATGATGAGTAGACCAGGAGCCTGGTGATGACAAGTCTCATGGAGCATTCTGATGAAAAGGGGCATGGAGCATTGTGATTACAGGGCTCTTGGAGCATTGTGATGACAAAGGCATGGAGCATTGTGATGAGAAGTCCATGGAGCATTCTGATGACATGTGTCATGGAGTTTTGTGATGACAGGGGCATGGAGCATAGTGATTACAGGGTTCTTGGAGCCTTGTGATGAAAAGGGCATGGATCATTGTGATGAAAAAGGCATGGAGCCATGTCATGACTGGGTTCAAGGAGCATAGTGATGACAAGGGTTCAGGAGCGTTGTGATGACAACTGTATTGAGCATTGGATGACAAAGGTCAGGAGCATTGTGATGATAAAACCATGGATAATTGTGATGACGAGCGTCATAGGGCATTGTGATGACAAGTGTTATGGAACACTGTGATCAAAAGGGTTTGGAGCATTGTGATGACAGAGGTCATGGAGCCTTTTGATTTCAAGAAGCGTGGAGCATTGTGATGACAAGGGCATGAAGCAATGGGATCCCAAGTTTTATGGAGGATTGGGATGACAATGGTAAGGGAAGATTGTGAAGACAAGCGCATGGAGCATTGTGATGACAAAGTCATGTAGCATTTTGCTGACAAAGGCATGGAGCATTGTGGGCAAAATATTCATGGAGTAATGTGATGACAGGTGTCATGGGGCATTGTGGTGATAAGGGAATGGAGCACTGTGATGACAAGGTTCTGGAGCATTGTTATGA
Source organism: Mesoplodon densirostris (assembly GCF_025265405.1). Classification (NCBI taxonomy): domain Eukaryota; kingdom Metazoa; phylum Chordata; class Mammalia; order Artiodactyla; family Ziphiidae; genus Mesoplodon; species Mesoplodon densirostris. The sequence goes on from NC_082682.1 coordinate 9,745,447, forward strand.
GAAGACCATTGAGCCTTGTGATGACAAATCTCATGGAGCATTCTGATGATAATGGACATGGAACACTGTGATTACAAGGTTCTTGGAGGATTGTGATGACAAGGGCATGGAGCATTGTGATGAGAAGGCCATGGAGCTTTCTGATGACATGCATCATGGCCTTTGTGATGACAAGGGCATGGAGCATTGTGATGAAAAAGACATGGAGCCTTGTCATGACAGGCTTCAAGGAGCATACTGATGTCAAGTGTCAGGGAGCATTGTGATGACAAGTGTATTGAGCATTGTGATGACAAAGGTCATGGAGCATTGTGATGAGAAGACCATGGATAATTGTGATGACGAGCGTCATTGGGCGTTGTGATGACAAGTGTTATGGAACATTGTGATCACAAGCGTTTGGAGCATTTTGATGAGAGAGATCATGGAGCATTTTGATTTCATTGTGATGACAATAGCAAGAAGCATTATGATGATGTTCATGGTGCATTGTGATGAAAGGGTCCATGGAGTATTGAGATGAAAAGGGGCATGGAGCATTGTGATTACAGGGGTCTTGGAGCATTGTGATGACATGGGCATGGAGCATTGTGATGAGAAGGCCATGGAGGATTCTGATGACATGCGTCATGGAGCTTTGTGATGACAAGGGCATGGAGAATTGTGATGACATGGGAATGGGGCATTGTGATAACAAGGGCCATTGAGAATTTTGATGACAAGGTCGTGAAGCACTGTGATGACAAGTGCATGGAGCATGCTATGACAAGGGTCATGGAGCATTGCGATGACAAGTGAATGGAGAATTGTGCTGACATATGCATCTAACATGATGTGAAGTGTCCTGGACCATTGTGATGACAAGGACGTTGAGAATTGTTATGACAATGGACATGGAGCATTGGGATGATCAGGGCATGGAGCTTTGTGATGGCAAGACCGTGGAGCATTGTGATGCGAAGACCTTGGATAATTGTGATGACGAGTGTCTTGGATTACTGTAATGACAAGGGGCATGGAGCATTGTGAGGACAGGGGTCATTTAGCATTGTGATGACAAGTGTCATGGAGCATTCTGATGACCATCTTGTGGAGTATTGTGATGACAATGGCATGGAGCATTGTGATGGAAAGGGCATGGAGCATTGTGAAGAGAAGTCCACAGATAATGGTGAAGAGGAGCCTCATGGGGCGGTGTGATGACAAGTGTCATGGAACATTGTGATCATAAGTGTTTGAAGCATTGTGATGCCAGAGGTCATGGTGCATTTTGATTTCATTGTGATGAAAATAGCATGAAGCATTATGATGATGGGGATGGTGCACTGTGATGCCAGGGGTCATGGAGGATTGTGATGACGGGGGTCTAGGAGCATCGTAATGACAAGAGCATGGAGCATTGTGCTGAGAGGGCCAAGGAGCATTCTGACGACATGTGTCATGGAGCTTTGTGATGACAAGGGCATGGGGCATTGTAATTGCAGGCGTCTTGGAGCATTGAGATGACAAGTGTCACGGAGCCTTGTGATGACAAGGCCTTGGAAGTTTGTGATGACCGAGGTCATGGATCATTGTTATGACAGGGGTAACGGAGCATTGTGATAACAAGGGCATAGAGCATTGGTCTGAGAAGTTTCATGGATTATTGTGATGAGAGTGTGCATGCAGCATTGTGATGACAAGGGCATGGAACATTGTGATACATGGGTCATGGAGGAATGTAATGACAAGGGCATGGAGCATTGTGATGAGAAGGGCATGGAACATTGTGATGACAAGCGTCATGGAGCTTTGTGATGACAGGGGCATGGAGCAATGTGATGAGAGGGTTCATGGAGCAGTGTGATGACAGTGGCATGGAGCACTGTGGTGCCAAGGATCATGGAGATTTGTGATGACAAAGGTCATGAAGCATATTGAGGTCAAGGGCATGGTACATTGTGATGAGAAGGGCAGGGAGCATTATGATGACAAAGTCATGTAGCATTTTGATGACAAAGGCATGGAGCATCGTGATGACAAGTGTCATGGAGCACTGTGATGACAGGCGTCACGGTTCATTGTGATTACAGGTTTCATGGAGCATTGGGATGACAATGGTCATGGAGAATTTTGATGAGAAGCATCCCGGATCATTGTTTTGTCAGGGGTCATGGAGGGTTGAGATGACAGTACTCATGCAGCATTGTGAGGACAGGGGTCATGGAGCATTGTGAAGACAAGGGCATGGATCATTGTGATGAGAATGTCATGGAGTATTGTGGAGGCAGGTGTCAAGGAGCATTGTGATGACGTATGTCAGGGTCCATTGTGATGACAATGGCATGGAGCATTGTGATGACAAGGACATGGAGCATTGTGATGCCAAGGGCCATTGAGAATTTTGAAGACAATGTCGTGAAGCACTGTGATGACAAGCGCATGGAGCTTGCTATGAAAAGGGTCATTGAGCATTGCGATGACAAGTGCATGGAGAATTGTGATGACACGATCATGTAACATTATGATGAGAAGTGTCATGGAACATAGTGATGACAGGGACGAGGAGAATTGTGATGACAATGCACATGGAGCATTGGGATGACCAGGACATGGATCATTGTGCTGGCAAGACTGTGGAGCATTGCGATGAGAAGACCATGGATATTTGTGATGACGAGTGTCTTGGAGCACTGTAATGACAAGGGGCATGTAGCATTGTGATGACAAGTGTAATGGAGCATTCTGATCACCATCTTGTGGAGTATTGTGATGACAATGGCATGGAGCATTGTGATGAAAAGGGCATGGAGCATTGTGATGAAAACGGCATGGAGCCTTTTCATGACAGGTTTCAATGAGCATTCTGACGACAAGTGTCAGGGACCATTGTGATGACAAGTTTATTGAGCATTGTGATGCCAAAGGTCATGAAGCATTGTGGTGACAATGGCATGGAGCATTGTGATGAAAAGTGCTATGGAGCATTGTGATCACAAGTGTTGGTAGCATTGTGATGACAGAGGTCATGGAGCACAGTGATTTCAAGGACCATGGAGCATTGTGATGACAAGTGTATGGGGCAATGTGATCCCAAGTTTCATGGAGGATTGTGATGACAAGCGCATGGAGCATTGTGATGGCAAGTTCATGTAGGATTTTCCTGACAAAGGCATGGAGCATGGTGATTACAGTGGTCATTGAGCATTGGGATAACAAGGGTATGGAGCATTGGGCTTAAAATATGGAGTATTATGATGACAGGTTTCATGGAGCATATTGATGAAAAGGGAAAGGAGCATTGTGATGACAAGATCCTGGAGCATTATGATGAGTAGACCAGGAGCCTGGTGATGACAAGTCTCATGGAGCATTCTGATGAAAAGGGGCATGGAGCATTGTGATTACAGGGCTCTTGGAGCATTGTGATGACAAAGGCATGGAGCATTGTGATGAGAAGTCCATGGAGCATTCTGATGACATGTGTCATGGAGTTTTGTGATGACAGGGGCATGGAGCATTGTGATTACAGGGTTCTTGGAGCCTTGTGATGAAAAGGGCATGGATCATTGTGATGAAAAAGGCATGGAGCCATGTCATGACTGGGTTCAAGGAGCATAGTGATGACAAGGGTTCAGGAGCATTGTGATGACAACTGTAATGAGCATTGGATGACAAAGGTCAGGAGCATTGTGATGATAAAACCATGGATAATTGTGATGACGAGCGTCATAGGGCATTGTTATGACAAGTGTTATGGAACACTGTGATCACAAGGGTTTGGAGCATTGTGATGACAGAGGTCATGGAGCCTTTTGATTTCAAGAAGCGTGGAGCATTGTGATGACAAGGGCATGAAGCAATGGGATCCCAAGTTTTATGGAGGATTGGGATGACAATGGTAAGGGAAGATTGTGAAGACAAGCGCATGGAGCATTGTGATGACAAAGTCATGTAGCATTTTGCTGACAAAGGCATGGAGCATTGTGGGGAAAATATTCATGGAGTAATGTGATGACAGGTGTCATGGGGCATTGTGGTGATAAGGGAATGGAGCACTGTGATGACAAGGTTCTGGAGCATTGTTATGAGAAGACCATTGAGCCTTGTGATGACAAATCTCATGGAGCATTCTGATGATAATGGACATGGAACACTGTGATTACAAGGTTCTTGGAGTATTGTGATGACAAGGGCATGGAGCATTGTGATGAGAAGGCCATGGAGCTTTCTGATGACATGCATCATGGACTTTGTGATGACAAGGGCATGGAGCATTGTGATGAAAAAGACATGGAGCCTTGTCATGACAGGCTTCAAGGAGCATACTGATGTCAAGTGTCAGGGAGCATTGTGATGACAAGTGTATTGAGCATTGTGATGACAAAGGTCATGGAGCATTGTGATGAGAAGACCATGGATAATTGTGATGACGAGCGTCATTGGGCGTTGTGATGACAAGTGTTATGGAACATTGTGATCACAAGCGTTTGGAGCATTCTGATGAGAGAGGTCATGGAGCATTTTGATTTCATTGTGATGACAATAGCATGAAGCATTATGATGATGGGGATGGTGCACTGTGATGCCAGGGGTCATGGAGGATTGTGATGACGGGGGTCTAGGAGCATCGTGATGACAAGAGCATGGAGCATTGTGCTGAGAGGGCCAAGGAGCATTCTGACGACATGTGTCATGGAGCTTTGTGATGACAAGGGCATGGGGCATTGTAATTGCAGGCGTCTTGGAGCATTGAGATGACAAGTGTCACGGAGCCTTGTGATGACAAGGCCTTGGAAGTTTGTGATGACCGAGGTCATGGAGCATTGTTATGACAGGAGTAATGGAGCATTGTGATAACAAGGGCATAGAGCATTGGTCTGAGAAGTTTCATGGATTATTGTGATGAGAGTGTGCATGCAGCATTGTGATGACAAGGGCATGGAACATTGTGATACATGGGTCATGGAGGAATGTAATGACAAGGGCATGGAGCATTGTGATGAGAAGGGCATGGAACATTGTGATGACAAGCGTCATGGAGCTTTGTGATGACAGGGGCATGGAGCAATGTGATGAGAGGGTTCATGGAACAGTGTGATGACAGTGGCATGGAGCACTGTGGTGCCAAGGATCATGGAGATTTGTGATGACAAAGGTCATGAAGCATATTGAGGTCAAGGGCATGGTACATTGTGATGAGAAGGGCAGGGAGCATTATGATGACAAAGTCATGTAGCATTTTGATGACAAAGGCATGGAGCATCGTGATGACAAGTGTCATGGAGCACTGTGATGACAGGCGTCACGGTTCATTGTGATTACAGGTTTCATGGAGCATTGGGATGACAATGGTCATGGAGAATTTTGATGAGAAGCGTCCCGGATCATTGTTTTGTCAGGGGTCATGGAGGGTAGAGATGACAGTACTCATGCAGCATTGTGAGGACAGGGGTCATGGAGCATTGTGAAGACAAGGGCATGGATCATTGTGATGAGAATGTCATGGAGTATTGTGAAGGCAGGTGTCAAGGAGCATTGTGATGACGTATGTCAGGGTCCATTGTGATGACAATGGCATGGAGCATTCTGATGACAAGGACATGGAGCATTGTGATGCCAAGGGCCATTGAGAATTTTGAAGACAATGTCGTGAAGCACTGTGATGACAAGCGCATGGAGCTTGCTATGAAAAGGGTCATTGAGCATTGCGATGACAAGTGCATGGAGAATTGTGATGACACGATCATGTAACATTATGATGAGAAGTGTCATGGAACATAGTGATGACAGGGACGAGGAGAATTGTGATGACAATGCACATGGAGCATTGGGAAAACCAGGACATGGATCATTGTGCTGGCAAGACTGTGGAGCATTGCGATGAGAAGACCATGGCTATTTGTGATGACGAGTGTCTTGGAGCACTGTAATGACAAGGGGCATGTAGCATTGTGATGACAAGTGTAATGGAGCATTCTGATCACCATCTTGTGGAGTATTGTGATGACAATGGCATGGAGCATTGTGATGAAAAGGGCATGGAGCATTGTGATGAAAACGGCATGGAGCCTTTTCATGACAGGTTTCAATGAGCATTCTGACGACAAGTGTCAGGGACCATTGTGATGACAAGTTTATTGAGCATTGTGATGACAAAGGTCATGAAGCATTGTGGTGACAATGGCATGGAGCATTGTGATGAAAAGTGCTATGGAGCATTGTGATCACAAGTGTCGGTAGCATTGTGATGACAGAGGTCATGGAGCACAGTGATTTCAAGGACCATGGAGCATTGTGATGACAAGTGTATGGGGCAATGTGATCCCAAGTTTCATGGAGGATTGTGATGACAAGCGCATGGAGCATTGTGATGGCAAGTTCATGTAGGATTTTCCTGACAAAGGCATGGAGCATGGTGATTACAGTGGTCATTGAGCATTGGGATAACAAGGGTATGGAGCATTGGGCTTAAAATATTCATGGAGTATTATGATGACAGGTTTCATGGAGCATATTGATGAAAAGGGAAAGGAGCATTGTGATGACAAGATCCTGGAGCATTATGATGAGTAGACCAGGAGCCTGGTGATGACAAGTCTCATGGAGCATTCTGATGAAAAGGGGCATGGAGCATTGTGTTTACAGGGCTCTTGGAGCATTGTGATGACAAAGGCATGGAGCATTGTGATGAGAAGTCCATGGAGCATTCTGATGACATGTGTCATGGAGTTTTGTGATGACAGGGGCATGGAGCATTGTGATTACAGGGTTCTTGGAGCCTTGTGATGAAAAGGGCATGGATCATTGTGATGAAAAAGGCATGGAGCCATGTCATGACTGGGTTCAAGGAGCATAGTGATGACAAGGGTTCAGGAGCATTGTGATGACAACTGTAATGAGCATTGGATGACAAAGGTCAGGAGCATTGTGATGATAAAACCATGGATAATTGTGATGACGAGCGTCATAGGGCATTGTGATGACAAGTGTTATGGAACACTGTGATCACAAGGGTTTGGAGCATTGTGATGACAGAGGTCATGGAGCCTTTTGATTTCAAGAAGCGTGGAGCATTGTGATGACAAGGGCATGAAGCAATGGGATCCCAAGTTTTATGGAGGATTGGGATGACAATGGTAAGGGAAGATTGTGAAGACAAGCGCATGGAGCATTGTGATGACAAAGTCATGTAGCATTTTGCTGACAAAGGCATGGAGCATTGTGGGGAAAATATTCATGGAGTAATGTGATGACAGGTGTCATGGGGCATTGTGGTGATAAGGGAATGGAGCACTGTGATGACAAGGTTCTGGAGCATTGTTATGAGAAGACCATTGAGCCTTGTGATGACAAATCTCATGGAGCATTCTGATGATAATGGACATGGAACACTGTGATTACAAGGTTCTTGGAGTATTGTGATGACAAGGGCATGGAGCATTGTGATGAGAAGGCCATGGAGCTTTCTGATGACATGCATCATGGACTTTGTGATGACAAGGGCATGGAGCATTGTGATGAAAAAGACATGGAGCCTTGTCATGACAGGCTTCAAGGAGCATACTGATGTCAAGTGTCAGGGAGCATTGTGATGACAAGTGTATTGAGCATTGTGATGACAAAGGTCATGGAGCATTGTGATGAGAAGACCATGGATAATTGTGATGACGAGCGTCATTGGGCGTTGTGATGACAAGTGTTATGGAACATTGTGATCACAAGCGTTTGGAGCATTCTGATGAGAGAGGTCATGGAGCATTTTGATTTCATTGTGATGACAATAGCAAGAAGCATTATGATGATGTTCATGGTGCATTGTGATGAAAGGGTCCATGGAGTATTGAGATGAAAAGGGGCATGGAGCATTGTGATTACAGGGGTCTTGGAGCATGGTGATGACATGGGCATGGAGCATTGTGATGAGAAGGCCATGGAGGATTCTGATGACATGCGTCATGGAGCTTTGTGATGACAAGGGCATGGAGCATTGTGATGACATGGGAATGGGGCATTGTGATAACAAGGGCCATTGAGAATTTTGATGACAAGGTCGTGAAGCACTGTGATGACAAGTGCATGGAGCATGCTATGACAAGGGTCATGGAGCATTGCGATGACAAGTGAATGGAGAATTGTGCTGACATATGCATGTAACATTATGATGTGAAGTGTCCAGGACCATTGTGATGACAAGGACGTTGAGAATTGTTATGACAATGGACATGGAGCATTGGGATGATCAGGGCATGGAGCTTTGTGATGGCATGACCGTGGAGCTTTGTGATGCGAAGACCTTGGATAATTGTGATGACGAGTGTCTTGGATTACTGTAATGACAAGGGGCATGGAGCATTGTGAGGACAGGGGTCATTTAGCATTGTGATGACAAGTGTCATGGAGCATTCTGATGACCATCTTGTGGAGTATTGTGATGACAATGGCATGGAGCATTGTGATGGAAAGGGCATGGAGCATTGTGAAGAGAAGTCCACAGATAATGGTGAAGAGGGGCGTCATGGGGCGGTGTGATGACAAGTGTCATGGAACATTGTGATCACAAGTGTTTGAAGCATTGTGATGCCAGAGGTCATGGTGCATTTTGATTTCATTGTGATGACAATAGCATGAAGCATTATGATGATGGGGATGGTGCACTGTGATGCCAGGGGTCATGGAGGATTGTGAGGACAGGGGTCTAGGAGCATCGTGATGACAAGAGCATGGAGCATTGTGCTGAGAGGGCCAAGGAGCATTCTGACGACATGTGTCATGGAGCTTTGTGATGACAAGGGCATGGGGCATTGTAATTGCAGGCGTCTTGGAGCATTGAGATGACAAGTGTCACGGAGCCTTGTGATGACAAGGCCTTGGAAGTTTGTGATGACCGAGGTCATGGATCATTGTTATGACAGGGGTAACGGAGCATTGTGATAACAAGGGCATAGAGCATTGGTCTGAGAAGTTTCATGGATTATTGTGATGAGAGTGTGCATGCAGCATTGTGATGACAAGGGCATGGAACATTGTGATGACAAGCGTCATGGAGCTTTGTGATGACAGGGGCATGGAGCAATGTGATGAGAGGGTTCATGGAGCAGTGTGATGACAGTGGCATGGAGCACTGTGGTGCCAAGGATCATGGAGATTTGTGATGACAAAGGTCATGAAGCATATTGAGGTCAAGGGCATGGTACATTGTGATGAGAAGGGCAGGGAGCATTATGATGACAAAGTCATGTAGCATTTTGATGACAAAGGCATGGAGCATCGTGATGACAAGTGTCATGGAGCACTGTGATGACAGGCGTCACGGTTCATTGTGATTACAGGTTTCATGGAGCATTGGGATGACAATGGTCATGGAGAATTTTGATGAGAAGCGTCCCGGATCATTGTTTTGTCAGGGGTCATGGAGGGTTGAGATGACAGTACTCATGCAGCATTGTGAGGACAGGGGTCATGGAGCATTGTGAAGATAAGGGGCATGGAGCTTTGTGATTACAGGGGTCTTGGAGCATTGTGAAGACAAGGGCATGGATCATTGTGATGAGAATGTCATGGAGTATTGTGAAGGCAGGTGTCAAGGAGCATTGTGATGACGTATGTCAGGGTCCATTGTGATGACAATGGCATGGAGCTTTGTGATGACAATGACATGGAGCATTGTGATGCCAAGGGCCATTGAGAATTTTGAAGACAATGTCGTGAAGCACTGTGATGACAAGCGCATGGAGCTTGCTATGAAAAGGGTCATTGAGCATTGCGATGACAAGTGCATGGAGAATTGTGATGACACGATCATGTAACATTATGATGAGAAGTGTCATGGAACATAGTGATGACAGGGACGAGGAGAATTGTGATGACAATGCACATGGAGCATTGGGATGACCAGGACATGGAGCATTGTGCTGGCAAGACCGTGGAGCACTGCGATGAGAAGACCATGGATAATTGTGATGACGAGTGTCTTGGAGCACTGTAATGACAAGGGGCATGTAACATTGTGATGACAAGTGTAATGGAGCATTCTGATCACCATCTTGTGGAGTATTGTGATGACAATGGCATGGAGCACTGTGATGAAAAGGGCATGGAGCATTGTGATGAAAACGGCATGGAGCCTTTTCATGACAGGTTTCAATGAGCATTCTGACGACAAGTGTCAGGGAGCATTGTGATGCCAAAGGTCATGAAGCATTGTGGTGACAATGGCATGGAGCATTGTGATGAAAAGTGCTATGGAACATTGTGATCACAAGTGTTGGTAGCATTGTGATGACAGAGGTCATGGAGCACAGTGATTTCAAAGACCATGGAGCATTGTGATGACAAGTGTATGGGGCAATGTGATCCCAAGTTTCATGGAGGATTGTGATGACAAGCGCATGGAGCATTGTGATGGCAAGTTCATGTAGGATTTCCTGACAAAGGCATGGAGCATGGTGATTACAGTGGTCATTGAGCATTGGGATAACAAGGGTATGGAGCATTGGGCTTAAAATATTCATGGAGTATTGTGATGACAGGTTTCATGGAGCATATTGATGAAAAGGGAAAGGAGCATTGTGATGACAAGATCCTGGAGCATTATGATGAGTAGACCAGGAGCCTGGTGATGACAAGTCTCATGGAGCATTCTGATGAAAAGGGGCATGGAGCATTGTGATTACAGGGCTCTTGGAGCATTGTGATGACAAAGGCATGGAGCATTGTGATGAGAAGTCCATGGAGCATTCTGATGACATGTGTCATGGAGTTTTGTGATGACAGGGGCATGGAGCATTGTGATTACAGGGTTCTTGGAGCCTTGTGATGAAAAGGGCATGGATCATTGTGATGAAAAAGGCATGGAGCCATGTCATGACTGGGTTCAAGGAGCATAGTGATGACAAGGGTTCAGGAGCGTTGTGATGACAACTGTATTGAGCATTGGATGACAAAGGTCAGGAGCATTGTGATGATAAAACCATGGATAATTGTGATGACGAGCGTCATAGGGCATTGTGATGACAAGTGTTATGGAACACTGTGATCACAAGGGTTTGGAGCATTGTGATGACAGAGGTCATGGAGCCTTTTGATTTCAATTAGCGTGGAGCATTGTGATGACAAGGGCATGAAGCAATGGGATCCCAAGTTTTATGGAGGATTGGGATGACAATGGTAAGGGAAGATTGTGAAGACGCGCATGGAGCATTGTGATGACAAAGTCATGTAGCATTTTGCTGACAAAGGCATGGAGCATTGTGGGCAAAATATTCATGGAGTAATGTGATGACAGGTGTCATGGGGCATTGTGGTGATAAGGGAATGGAGCACTGTGATGACAAGGTTCTGGAGCATTGTTATGAGAAGACCATTGAGCCTTGTGATGACAAATCTCATGGAGCATTCTGATGATAATGGACATGGAACACTGTGATTACAAGGTTCTTGGAGTATTGTGATGACAAGGGCATGGAACATTGTGATGAGAAGGCCATGGAGCTTTCTGATGACATGCATCATGGACTTTGTGATGACAAGGGCATGGAGCATTGTGATGAAAAAGACATGGAGCCTTGTCATGACAGGCTTCAAGGAGCATACTGATGTCAAGTGTCAGGGAGCATTGTGATGACAAGTGTATTGAGCATTGTGATGACAAAGGTCATGGAGCATTGTGATGAGAAGACCATGGATAATTGTGATGACGAGCGTCATTGGGCGTTGTGATGACAAGTGTTATGGAACATTGTGATCACAAGCGTTTGGAGCATTCTGATGAGAGAGGTCATGGAGCATTTTGATTTCATTGTGATGACAATAGCATGAAGCATTATGATGATGGGGATGGTGCACTGTGATGCCAGGGGTCATGGAGGATTGTGATGACGGGGGTCTAGGAGCATCGTGATGACAAGAGCATGGAGCATTGTGCTGAGAGGGCCAAGGAGCATTCTGACGACATGTGTCATGGAGCTTTGTGATGACAAGGGCATGGGGCATTGTAATTGCAGGCGTCTTGGAGCATTGAGATGACAAGTGTCACGGAGCCTTGTGATGACAAGGCCTTGGAAGTTTGTGATGACCGAGGTCATGGAGCATTGTTATGACAGGAGTAATGGAGCATTGTGATAACAAGGGCATAGAGCATTGGTCTGAGAAGTTTCATGGATTATTGTGATGAGAGTGTGCATGCAGCATTGTGATGACAAGGGCATGGAACATTGTGATACATGGGTCATGGAGGAATGTAATGACAAGGGCATGGAGCATTGTGATGAGAAGGGCATGGAACATTGTGATGACAAGCGTCATGGAGCTTTGTGATGACAGGGGCATGGAGCAATGTGATGAGAGGGTTCATGGAGCAGTGTGATGACAGTGGCATGGAGCACTGTGGTGCCAAGGAACATGGAGATTTGTGATGACAAAGGTCATGAAGCATATTGAGGTCAAGGGCATGGTACATTGTGATGAGAAGGGCAGGGAGCATTATGATGACAAAGTCATGTAGCATTTTGATGACAAAGGCATGGAGCATCGTGATGACAAGTGTCATGGAGCACTGTGATGACAGGCGTCACGGTTCATTGTGATTACAGGTTTCATGGAGCATTGGGATGACAATGGTCATGGAGAATTTTGATGAGAAGCGTCCCGGATCATTGTTTTGTCAGGGGTCATGGAGGGTTGAGATGACAGTACTCATGCAGCATTGTGAGGACAGGGGTCATGGAGCATTGTGAAGATAAGGGGCATGGAGCTTTGTGATTACAGGGGTCTTGGAGCATTGTGAAGACAAGGGCATGGATCATTGTGATGAGAATGTCATGGAGTATTGTGAAGGCAGGTGTCAAGGAGCATTGTGATGACGTATGTCAGGGTCCATTGTGATGACAATGGCATGGAGCATTGTGATGACAAGGACATGGAGCATTGTGATGCCAAGGGCCATTGAGAGTTTTGAAGACAATGTCGTGAAGCACTGTGATGACAAGCGCATGGAGCTTGCTATGAAAAGGGTCATTGAGCATTGCGATGACAAGTGCATGGAGAATTGTGATGACACGATCATGTAACATTATGATGAGAAGTGTCATGGAACATAGTGATGACAGGGACGAGGAGAATTGTGATGACAATGCACATGGAGCATTGGGATGACCAGGACATGGAGCATTGTGCTGGCAAGACCGTGGAGCACTGCGATGAGAAGACCATGGATAATTGTGATGACGAGTGTCTTGGAGCACTGTAATGACAAGGGGCATGTAACATTGTGATGACAAGTGTAATGGAGCATTCTGATCACCATCTTGTGGAGTATTGTGATGACAATGGCATGGAGCACTGTGATGAAAAGGGCATGGAGCATTGTGATGAAAACGGCATGGAGCCTTTTCATGACAGGTTTCAATGAGCATTCTGACGACAAGTGTCAGGGAGCATTGTGATGACAAGTTTATTGAGCATTGTGATGCCAAAGGTCATGAAGCATTGTGGTGACAATGGCATGGAGCATTGTGATGAAAAGTGCTATGGAGCATTGTGATCACAAGTGTTGGTAGCATTGTGATGACAGAGGTCATGGAGCACAGTGATTTCAAGGACCATGGAGCATTGTGATGACAAGTGTATGGGGCAATGTGATCCCAAGTTTCATGGAGGATTGTGATGACAAGCGCATGGAGCATTGTGATGGCAAGTTCATGTAGGATTTCCTGACAAAGGCATGGAGCATGGTGATTACAGTGGTCATTGAGCATTGGGATAACAAGGGTATGGAGCATTGGGCTTAAAATATTCATGGAGTATTGTGATGACAGGTTTCATGGAGCATATTGATGAAAAGGGAAAGGAGCATTGTGATGACAAGATCCTGGAGCATTATGATGAGTAGACCAGGAGCCTGGTGATGACAAGTCTCATGGAGCATTCTGATGAAAAGGGGCATGGAGCATTGTGATTACAGGGCTCTTGGAGCATTGTGATGACAAAGGCATGGAGCATTGTGATGAGAAGTCCATGGAGCATTCTGATGACATGTGTCATGGAGTTTTGTGATGACAGGGGCATGGAGCATAGTGATTACAGGGTTCTTGGAGCCTTGTGATGAAAAGGGCATGGATCATTGTGATGAAAAAGGCATGGAGCCATGTCATGACTGGGTTCAAGGAGCATAGTGATGACAAGGGTTCAGGAGTGTTGTGATGACAACTGTATTGAGCATTGGATGACAAAGGTCAGGAGCATTGTGATGATAAAACCATGGATAATTGTGATGACGAGCGTCATAGGGCATTGTGATGACAAGTGTTATGGAACACTGTGATCAAAAGGGTTTGGAGCATTGTGATGACAGAGGTCATGGAGCCTTTTGATTTCAAGAAGCGTGGAGCATTGTGATGACAAGGGCATGAAGCAATGGGATCCCAAGTTTTATGGAGGATTGGGATGACAATGGTAAGGGAAGATTGTGAAGACAAGCGCATGGAGCATTGTGATGACAAAGTCATGTAGCATTTTGCTGACAAAGGCATGGAGCATTGTGGGGAAAATATTCATGGAGTAATGTGATGACAGGTGTCATGGGGCATTGTGGTGATAAGGGAATGGAGCACTGTGATGACAAGGTTCTGGAGCATTGTTATGAGAAGACCATTGAGCCTTGTGATGACAAATCTCATGGAGCATTCTGATGATAATGGACATGGAACACTGTGATTACAAGGTTCTTGGAGTATTGTGATGACAAGGGCATGGAGCATTGTGATGAGAAGGCCATGGAGCTTTCTGATGACATGCATCATGGACTTTGTGATGACAAGGGCATGGAGCATTGTGATGAAAAAGACATGGAGCCTTGTCATGACAGGCTTCAAGGAGCATACTGATGTCAAGTGTCAGGGAGCATTGTGATGACAAGTGTATTGAGCATTGTGATGACAAAGGTCATGGAGCATTGTGATGAGAAGACCATGGATAATTGTGATGACGAGCGTCATTGGGCGTTGTGATGACAAGTGTTATGGAACATTGTGATCACAAGCGTTTGGAGCATTTTGATGAGAGAGGTCATGGAGCATTTTGATTTCATTGTGATGACAATAGCAAGAAGCATTATGATGATGTTCATGGTGCATTGTGATGAAAGGGTCCATGGAGTATTGAGATGAAAAGGGGCATGGAGCATTGTGATTACAGGGGTCTTGGAGCATGGTGATGACATGGGCATGGAGCATTGTGATGAGAAGGCCATGGAGGATTCTGATGACATGCGTCATGGAGCTTTGTGATGACAAGGGCATGGAGAATTGTGATGACATGGGAATGGGGCATTGTGATAACAAGGGCCATTGAGAATTTTGATGACAAGGTCGTGAAGCACTGTGATGACAAGTGCATGGAGCATGCTATGACAAGGGTCATGGAGCATTGCGATGACAAGTGAATGGAGAATTGTGCTGACATATGCATCTAACATGATGTGAAGTGTCCTGGACCATTGTGATGACAAGGACGTTGAGAATTGTTATGACAATGGACATGGAGCATTGGGATGATCAGGGCATGGAGCTTTGTGATGGCAAGACCGTGGAGCATTGTGATGCGAAGACCTTGGATAATTGTGATGACGAGTGTCTTGGATTACTGTAATGACAAGGGGCATGGAGCATTGTGAGGACAGGGGTCATTTAGCATTGTGATGACAAGTGTCATGGAGCATTCTGATGACCATCTTGTGGAGTATTGTGATGACAATGGCATGGAGCATTGTGATGGAAAGGGCATGGAGCATTGTGAAGAGAAGTCCACAGATAATGGTGAAGAGGAGCCTCATGGGGCGGTGTGATGACAAGTGTCATGGAACATTGTGATCATAAGTGTTTGAAGCATTGTGATGCCAGAGGTCATGGTGCATTTTGATTTCATTGTGATGAAAATAGCATGAAGCATTATGATGATGGGGATGGTGCACTGTGATGCCAGGGGTCATGGAGGATTGTGATGACGGGGGTCTAGGAGCATCGTAATGACAAGAGCATGGAGCATTGTGCTGAGAGGGCCAAGGAGCATTCTGACGACATGTGTCATGGAGCTTTGTGATGACAAGGGCATGGGGCATTGTAATTGCAGGCGTCTTGGAGCATTGAGATGACAAGTGTCACGGAGCCTTGTGATGACAAGGCCTTGGAAGTTTGTGATGACCGAGGTCATGGATCATTGTTATGACAGGGGTAACGGAGCATTGTGATAACAAGGGCATAGAGCATTGGTCTGAGAAGTTTCATGGATTATTGTGATGAGAGTGTGCATGCAGCATTGTGATGACAAGGGCATGGAACATTGTGATACATGGGTCATGGAGGAATGTAATGACAAGGGCATGGAGCATTGTGATGAGAAGGGCATGGAACATTGTGATGACAAGCGTCATGGAGCTTTGTGATGACAGGGGCATGGAGCAATGTGATGAGAGGGTTCATGGAGCAGTGTGATGACAGTGGCATGGAGCACTGTGGTGCCAAGGATCATGGAGATTTGTGATGACAAAGGTCATGAAGCATATTGAGGTCAAGGGCATGGTACATTGTGATGAGAAGGGCAGGGAGCATTATGATGACAAAGTCATGTAGCATTTTGATGACAAAGGCATGGAGCATCGTGATGACAAGTGTCATGGAGCACTGTGATGACAGGCGTCACGGTTCATTGTGATTACAGGTTTCATGGAGCATTGGGATGACAATGGTCATGGAGAATTTTGATGAGAAGCGTCCCGGATCATTGTTTTGTCAGGGGTCATGGAGGGTTGAGATGACAGTATTCATGCAGCATTGTGAGGACAGGGGTCATGGAGCATTGTGAAGATAAGGGGCATGGAGCTTTGTGATTACAGGGGTCTTGGAGCATTGTGAAGACAAGGGCATGGATCATTGTGATGAGAATGTCATGGAGTATTGTGAAGGCAGGTGTCAAGGAGCATTGTGATGACGTACGTCAGGGTCCATTGTGATGACAATGGCATGGAGCATTGTGATGACAATGACATGGAGCATTGTGATGCCAAGGGCCATTGAGAATTTTGAAGACAATGTCGTGAAGCACTGTGATGACAAGCGCATGGAGCTTGCTATGAAAAGGGTCATTGAGCATTGCGATGACAAGTGCATGGAGAATTGTGATGACACGATCATGTAACATTATGATGAGAAGTGTCATGGAACATAGTGATGACAGGGACGAGGAGAATTGTGATGACAATGCACATGGAGCATTGGGATGACCAGGACATGGAGCATTGTGCTGGCAAGACCGTGGAGCACTGCGATGAGAAGACCATGGATAATTGTGATGACGAGTGTCTTGGAGCACTGTAATGACAAGGGGCATGTAACATTGTGATGACAAGTGTAATGGAGCATTCTGATCACCATCTTGTGGAGTATTGTGATGACAATGGCATGGAGCACTGTGATGAAAAGGGCATGGAGCATTGTGATGAAAACGGCATGGAGCCTTTTCATGACAGGTTTCAATGAGCATTCTGACGACAAGTGTCAGGGAGCATTGTGATGCCAAAGGTCATGAAGCATTGTGGTGACAATGGCATGGAGCATTGTGATGAAAAGTGCTATGGAACATTGTGATCACAAGTGTTGGTAGCATTGTGATGACAGAGGTCATGGAGCACAGTGATTTCAAAGACCATGGAGCATTGTGATGACAAGTGTATGGGGCAATGTGATCCCAAGTTTCATGGAGGATTGTGATGACAAGCGCATGGAGCATTGTGATGGCAAGTTCATGTAGGATTTCCTGACAAAGGCATGGAGCATGGTGATTACAGTGGTCATTGAGCATTGGGATAACAAGGGTATGGAGCATTGGGCTTAAAATATTCATGGAGTATTGTGATGACAGGTTTCATGGAGCATATTGATGAAAAGGGAAAGGAGCATTGTGATGACAAGATCCTGGAGCATTATGATGAGTAGACCAGGAGCCTGGTGATGACAAGTCTCATGGAGCATTCTGATGAAAAGGGGCATGGAGCATTGTGATTACAGGGCTCTTGGAGCATTGTGATGACAAAGGCATGGAGCATTGTGATGAGAAGTCCATGGAGCATTCTGATGACATGTGTCATGGAGTTTTGTGATGACAGGGGCATGGAGCATTGTGATTACAGGGTTCTTGGAGCCTTGTGATGAAAAGGGCATGGATCATTGTGATGAAAAAGGCATGGAGCCATGTCATGACTGGGTTCAAGGAGCATAGTGATGACAAGGGTTCAGGAGCGTTGTGATGACAACTGTATTGAGCATTGGATGACAAAGGTCAGGAGCATTGTGATGATAAAACCATGGATAATTGTGATGACGAGCGTCATAGGGCATTGTGATGACAAGTGTTATGGAACACTGTGATCAAAAGGGTTTGGAGCATTGTGATGACAGAGGTCATGGAGCCTTTTGATTTCAATTAGCGTGGAGCATTGTGATGACAAGGGCATGAAGCAATGGGATCCCAAGTTTTATGGAGGATTGGGATGACAATGGTAAGGGAAGATTGTGAAGACAAGCGCATGGAGCATTGTGATGACAAAGTCATGTAGCATTTTGCTGACAAAGGCATGGAGCATTGTGGGCAAAATATTCATGGAGTAATGTGATGACAGGTGTCATGGGGCATTGTGGTGATAAGGGAATGGAGCACTGTGATGACAAGGTTCTGGAGCATTGTTATGAGAAGACCATTGAGCCTTGTGATGACAAATCTCATGGAGCATTCTGATGATAATGGACATGGAACACTGTGATTACAAGGTTCTTGGAGTATTGTGATGACAAGGGCATGGAACATTGTGATGAGAAGGCCATGGAGCTTTCTGATGACATGCATCATGGACTTTGTGATGACAAGGGCATGGAGCATTGTGATGAAAAAGACATGGAGCCTTGTCATGACAGGCTTCAAGGAGCATACTGATGTCAAGTGTCAGGGAGCATTGTGATGACAAGTGTATTGAGCATTGTGATGACAAAGGTCATGGAGCATTGTGATGAGAAGACCATGGATAATTGTGATGACGAGCGTCATTGGGCGTTGTGATGACAAGTGTTATGGAACATTGTGATCACAAGCGTTTGGAGCATTCTGATGAGAGAGGTCATGGAGCATTTTGATTTCATTGTGATGACAATAGCATGAAGCATTATGATGATGGGGATGGTGCACTGTGATGCCAGGGGTCATGGAGGATTGTGATGACGGGGGTCTAGGAGCATCGTGATGACAAGAGCATGGAGCATTGTGCTGAGAGGGCCAAGGAGCATTCTGACGACATGTGTCATGGAGCTTTGTGATGACAAGGGCATGGGGCATTGTAATTGCAGGCGTCTTGGAGCATTGAGATGACAAGTGTCACGGAGCCTTGTGATGACAAGGCCTTGGAAGTTTGTGATGACCGAGGTCATGGAGCATTGTTATGACAGGAGTAATGGAGCATTGTGATAACAAGGGCATAGAGCATTGGTCTGAGAAGTTTCATGGATTATTGTGATGAGAGTGTGCATGCAGCATTGTGATGACAAGGGCATGGAACATTGTGATACATGGGTCATGGAGGAATGTAATGACAAGGGCATGGAGCATTGTGATGAGAAGGGCATGGAACATTGTGATGACAAGCGTCATGGAGCTTTGTGATGACAGGGGCATGGAGCAATGTGATGAGAGGGTTCATGGAGCAGTGTGATGACAGTGGCATGGAGCACTGTGGTGCCAAGGATCATGGAGATTTGTGATGACAAAGGTCATGAAGCATATTGAGGTCAAGGGCATGGTACATTGTGATGAGAAGGGCAGGGAGCATTATGATGACAAAGTCATGTAGCATTTTGATGACAAAGGCATGGAGCATCGTGATGACAAGTGTCATGGAGCACTGTGATGACAGGCGTCACGGTTCATTGTGATTACAGGTTTCATGGAGCATTGGGATGACAATGGTCATGGAGAATTTTGATGAGAAGCGTCCCGGATCATTGTTTTGTCAGGGGTCATGGAGGGTTGAGATGACAGTATTCATGCAGCATTGTGAGGACAGGGGTCATGGAGCATTGTGAAGATAAGGGGCATGGAGCTTTGTGATTACAGGGGTCTTGGAGCATTGTGAAGACAAGGGCATGGATCATTGTGATGAGAATGTCATGGAGTATTGTGAAGGCAGGTGTCAAGGAGCATTGTGATGACGTATGTCAGGGTCCATTGTGATGACAATGGCATGGAGCATTGTGATGACAAGGACATGGAGCATTGTGATGCCAAGGGCCATTGAGAGTTTTGAAGACAATGTCGTGAAGCACTGTGATGACAAGCGCATGGAGCTTGCTATGAAAAGGGTCATTGAGCATTGCGATGACAAGTGCATGGAGAATTGTGATGACACGATCATGTAACATTATGATGAGAAGTGTCATGGAACATAGTGATGACAGGGACGAGGAGAATTGTGATGACAATGCACATGGAGCATTGGGATGACCAGGACATGGAGCATTGTGCTGGCAAGACCGTGGAGCACTGCGATGAGAAGACCATGGATAATTGTGATGACGAGTGTCTTGGAGCACTGTAATGACAAGGGGCATGTAACATTGTGATGACAAGTGTAATGGAGCATTCTGATCACCATCTTGTGGAGTATTGTGATGACAATGGCATGGAGCACTGTGATGAAATGCGCATGGAGCATTGTGATGAAAACGGCATGGAGCCTTTTCATGACAGGTTTCAATGAGCATTCTGACGACAAGTGTCAGGGAGCATTGTGATGACAAGTTTATTGAGCATTGTGATGCCAAAGGTCATGAAGCATTGTGGTGACAATGGCATGGAGCATTGTGATGAAAAGTGCTATGGAGCATTGTGATCACAAGTGTTGGTAGCATTGTGATGACAGAGGTCATGGAGCACAGTGATTTCAAGGACCATGGAGCATTGTGATGACAAGTGTATGGGGCAATGTGATCCCAAGTTTCATGGAGGATTGTGATGACAAGCGCATGGAGCATTGTGATGGCAAGTTCATGTAGGATTTCCTGACAAAGGCATGGAGCATGGTGATTACAGTGGTCATTGAGCATTGGGATAACAAGGGTATGGAGCATTGGGCTTAAAATATTCATGGAGTATTGTGATGACAGGTTTCATGGAGCATATTGATGAAAAGGGAAAGGAGCATTGTGATGACAAGATCCTGGAGCATTATGATGAGTAGACCAGGAGCCTGGTGATGACAAGTCTCATGGAGCATTCTGATGAAAAGGGGCATGGAGCATTGTGATTACAGGGCTCTTGGAGCATTGTGATGACAAAGGCATGGAGCATTGTGATGAGAAGTCCATGGAGCATTCTGATGACATGTGTCATGGAGTTTTGTGATGACAGGGGCATGGAGCATTGTGATTACAGGGTTCTTGGAGCCTTGTGATGAAAAGGGCATGGATCATTGTGATGAAAAAGGCATGGAGCCATGTCATGACTGGGTTCAAGGAGCATAGTGATGACAAGGGTTCAGGAGCGTTGTGATGACAACTGTATTGAGCATTGGATGACAAAGGTCAGGAGCATTGTGATGATAAAACCATGGATAATTGTGATGACGAGCGTCATAGGGCATTGTGATGACAAGTGTTATGGAACACTGTGATCAAAAGGGTTTGGAGCATTGTGATGACAGAGGTCATGGAGCCTTTTGATTTCAATTAGCGTGGAGCATTGTGATGACAAGGGCATGAAGCAATGGGATCCCAAGTTTTATGGAGGATTGGGATGACAATGGTAAGGGAAGATTGTGAAGACAAGCGCATGGAGCATTGTGATGACAAAGTCATGTAGCATTTTGCTGACAAAGGCATGGAGCATTGTGGGCAAAATATTCATGGAGTAATGTGATGACAGGTGTCATGGGGCATTGTGGTGATAAGGGAATGGAGCACTGTGATGACAAGGTTCTGGAGCATTGTTATGAGAAGACCATTGAGCCTTGTGATGACAAATCTCATGGAGCATTCTGATGATAATGGACATGGAACACTGTGATTACAAGGTTCTTGGAGTATTGTGATGACAAGGGCATGGAACATTGTGATGAGAAGGCCATGGAGCTTTCTGATGACATGCATCATGGACTTTGTGATGACAAGGGCATGGAGCATTGTGATGAAAAAGACATGGAGCCTTGTCATGACAGGCTTCAAGGAGCATACTGATGTCAAGTGTCAGGGAGCATTGTGATGACAAGTGTATTGAGCATTGTGATGACAAAGGTCATGGAGCATTGTGATGAGAAGACCATGGATAATTGTGATGACGAGCGTCATTGGGCGTTGTGATGACAAGTGTTATGGAACATTGTGATCACAAGCGTTTGGAGCATTCTGATGAGAGAGGTCATGGAGCATTTTGATTTCATTGTGATGACAATAGCATGAAGCATTATGATGATGGGGATGGTGCACTGTGATGCCAGGGGTCATGGAGGATTGTGATGACGGGGGTCTAGGAGCATCGTGATGACAAGAGCATGGAGCATTGTGCTGAGAGGGCCAAGGAGCATTCTGACGACATGTGTCATGGAGCTTTGTGATGACAAGGGCATGGGGCATTGTAATTGCAGGCGTCTTGGAGCATTGAGATGACAAGTGTCACGGAGCCTTGTGATGACAAGGCCTTGGAAGTTTGTGATGACCGAGGTCATGGAGCATTGTTATGACAGGAGTAATGGAGCATTGTGATAACAAGGGCATAGAGCATTGGTCTGAGAAGTTTCATGGATTATTGTGATGAGAGTGTGCATGCAGCATTGTGATGACAAGGGCATGGAACATTGTGATACATGGGTCATGGAGGAATGTAATGACAAGGGCATGGAGCATTGTGATGAGAAGGGCATGGAACATTGTGATGACAAGCGTCATGGAGCTTTGTGATGACAGGGGCATGGAGCAATGTGATGAGAGGGTTCATGGAGCAGTGTGATGACAGTGGCATGGAGCACTGTGGTGCCAAGGATCATGGAGATTTGTGATGACAAAGGTCATGAAGCATATTGAGGTCAAGGGCATGGTACATTGTGATGAGAAGGGCAGGGAGCATTATGATGACAAAGTCATGTAGCATTTTGATGACAAAGGCATGGAGCATCGTGATGACAAGTGTCATGGAGCACTGTGATGACAGGCGTCACGGTTCATTGTGATTACAGGTTTCATGGAGCATTGGGATGACAATGGTCATGGAGAATTTTGATGAGAAGCGTCCCGGATCATTGTTTTGTCAGGGGTCATGGAGGGTTGAGATGACAGTATTCATGCAGCATTGTGAGGACAGGGGTCATGGAGCATTGTGAAGATAAGGGGCATGGAGCTTTGTGATTACAGGGGTCTTGGAGCATTGTGAAGACAAGGGCATGGATCATTGTGATGAGAATGTCATGGAGTATTGTGAAGGCAGGTGTCAAGGAGCATTGTGATGACGTATGTCAGGGTCCATTGTGATGACAATGGCATGGAGCATTGTGATGACAAGGACATGGAGCATTGTGATGCCAAGGGCCATTGAGAGTTTTGAAGACAATGTCGTGAAGCACTGTGATGACAAGCGCATGGAGCTTGCTATGAAAAGGGTCATTGAGCATTGCGATGACAAGTGCATGGAGAATTGTGATGACACGATCATGTAACATTATGATGAGAAGTGTCATGGAACATAGTGATGACAGGGACGAGGAGAATTGTGATGACAATGCACATGGAGCATTGGGATGACCAGGACATGGAGCATTGTGCTGGCAAGACCGTGGAGCACTGCGATGAGAAGACCATGGATAATTGTGATGACGAGTGTCTTGGAGCACTGTAATGACAAGGGGCATGTAACATTGTGATGACAAGTGTAATGGAGCATTCTGATCACCATCTTGTGGAGTATTGTGATGACAATGGCATGGAGCACTGTGATGAAATGCGCATGGAGCATTGTGATGAAAACGGCATGGAGCCTTTTCATGACAGGTTTCAATGAGCATTCTGACGACAAGTGTCAGGGAGCATTGTGATGACAAGTTTATTGAGCATTGTGATGCCAAAGGTCATGAAGCATTGTGGTGACAATGGCATGGAGCATTGTGATGAAAAGTGCTATGGAGCATTGTGATCACAAGTGTTGGTAGCATTGTGATGACAGAGGTCATGGAGCACAGTGATTTCAAGGACCATGGAGCATTGTGATGACAAGTGTATGGGGCAATGTGATCCCAAGTTTCATGGAGGATTGTGATGACAAGCGCATGGAGCATTGTGATGGCAAGTTCATGTAGGATTTCCTGACAAAGGCATGGAGCATGGTGATTACAGTGGTCATTGAGCATTGGGATAACAAGGGTATGGAGCATTGGGCTTAAAATATTCATGGAGTATTGTGATGACAGGTTTCATGGAGCATATTGATGAAAAGGGAAAGGAGCATTGTGATGACAAGATCCTGGAGCATTATGATGAGTAGACCAGGAGCCTGGTGATGACAAGTCTCATGGAGCATTCTGATGAAAAGGGGCATGGAGCATTGTGATTACAGGGCTCTTGGAGCATTGTGATGACAAAGGCATGGAGCATTGTGATGAGAAGTCCATGGAGCATTCTGATGACATGTGTCATGGAGTTTTGTGATGACAGAGGCATGGAGCATTGTGATTACAGGGTTCTTGGAGCCTTGTGATGAAAAGGGCATGGATCATTGTGATGAAAAAGGCATGGAGCCATGTCATGACTGGGTTCAAGGAGCATAGTGATGACAAGGGTTCAGGAGCGTTGTGATGACAACTGTATTGAGCATTGGATGACAAAGGTCAGGAGCATTGTGATGATAAAACCACGGATAATTGTGATGACGAGCGTCATAGGGCATTGTGATGACAAGTGTTATGGAACACTGTGATCACAAGGGTTTGGAGCATTGTGATGACAGAGGTCATGGAGCCTTTTGATTTCAAGAAGCGTGGAGCATTGTGATGACAAGGGCATGAAGCAATGGGATCCCAAGTTTTATGGAGGATTGGGATGACAATGGTAAGGGAAGATTGTGAAGACAAGCGCATGGAGCATTGTGATGACAAAGTCATGTAGCATTTTGCTGACAATGGCATGGAGCATTGTGGGGAAAATATTCATGGAGTAATGTGATGACAGGTGTCATGGGGCATTGTGGTGATAAGGGAATGGAGCACTGTGATGACAAGGTTCTGGAGCATTGTTATGAGAAGACCATTGAGCCTCGTGATGACAAATCTCATGGAGCATTCTGATGATAATGGACATGGAACACTGTGATTACAAGGTTCTTGGAGTATTGTGATGACAAGGGCATGGAGCATTGTGATGAGAAGGCCATGGAGCTTTCTGATGACATGCATCATGGACTTTGTGATGACAAGGGCATGGAGCATTGTGATGAAAAAGACATGGAGCCTTGTCATGACAGGCTTCAAGGAGCATACTGATGTCAAGTGTCAGGGAGCATTGTGATGACAAGTGTATTGAGCATTGTGATGACAAAGGTCATGGAGCATTGTGATGAGAAGACCATGGATAATTGTGATGACGAGCGTCATTGGGCGTTGTGATGACAAGTGTTATGGAACATTGTGATCACAAGCGTTTGGAGCATTTTGATGAGAGAGGTCATGGAGCATTTTGATTTCATTGTGATGACAATAGCAAGAAGCATTATGATGATGTTCATGGTGCATTGTGATGAAAGGGTCCATGGAGTATTGAGATGAAAAGGGGCATGGAGCATTGTGATTACAGGGTTCTTGGAGCATGGTGATGACATGGGCATGGAGCATTGTGATGAGAAGGCCATGGAGGATTCTGATGACATGCGTCATGGAGCTTTGTGATGACAAGGGCATGGAGAATTGTGATGACATGGGAATGGGGCATTGTGATAACAAGGGCCATTGAGAATTTTGATGACAAGGTCGTGAAGCACTGTGATGACAAGTGCATGGAGCATGCTATGACAAGGGTCATGGAGCATTGCGATGACAAGTGAATGGAGAATTGTGCTGACATATGCATCTAACATGATGTGAAGTGTCCTGGACCATTGTGATGACAAGGACGTTGAGAATTGTTATGACAATGGACATGGAGCATTGGGATGATCAGGGCATGGAGCTTTGTGATGGCAAGACCGTGGAGCATTGTGATGCGAAGACCTTGGATAATTGTGATGACGAGTGTCTTGGATTACTGTAATGACAAGGGGCATGGAGCATTGTGAGGACAGGGGTCATTTAGCATTGTGATGACAAGTGTCATGGAGCATTCTGATGACCATCTTGTGGAGTATTGTGATGACAATGGCATGGAGCATTGTGATGGAAAGGGCATGGAGCATTGTGAAGAGAAGTCCACAGATAATGGTGAAGAGGAGCCTCATGGGGCGGTGTGATGACAAGTGTCATGGAACATTGTGATCATAAGTGTTTGAAGCATTGTGATGCCAGAGGTCATGGTGCATTTTGATTTCATTGTGATGACAATAGCATGAAGCATTATGATGATGGGGATGGTGCACTGTGATGCCAGGGGTCATGGAGGATTGTGATGACGGTGGTCTAGGAGCATCGTAATGACAAGAGCATGGAGCATTGTGCTGAGAGGGCCAAGGAGCATTCTGACGACATGTGTCATGGAGCTTTGTGATGACAAGGGCATGGGGCATTGTAATTGCAGGCGTCTTGGAGCATTGAGATGACAAGTGTCACGGAGCCTTGTGATGACAAGGCCTTGGAAGTTTGTGATGACCGAGGTCATGGATCATTGTTATGACAGGGGTAACGGAGCATTGTGATAACAAGGGCATAGAGCATTGGTCTGAGAAGTTTCATGGATTATTGTGATGAGAGTGTGCATGCAGCATTGTGATGACATGGGCATGGAACATTGTGATACATGGGTCATGGAGGAATGTAATGACAAGGGCATGGAGCATTGTGATGAGAAGGGCATGGAACATTGTGATGACAAGCGTCATGGAGCTTTGTGATGACAGGGGCATGGAGCAATGTGATGAGAGGGTTCATGGAGCAGTGTGATGACAGTGGCATGGAGCACTGTGGTGCCAAGGATCATGGAGATTTGTGATGACAAAGGTCATGAAGCATATTGAGGTCAAGGGCATGGTACATTGTGATGAGAAGGGCAGGGAGCATTATGATGACAAAGTCATGTAGCATTTTGATGACAAAGGCATGGAGCATCGTGATGACAAGTGTCATGGAGCACTGTGATGACAGGCGTCACGGTTCATTGTGATTACAGGTTTCATGGAGCATTGGGATGACAATGGTCATGGAGAATTTTGATGAGAAGCGTCCCGGATCATTGTTTTGTCAGGGGTCATGGAGGGTTGAGATGAAAGTACTCATGCAGCATTGTGAGGACAGGGGTCATGGAGCATTGTGAAGATAAGGGGCATGGAGCTTGGTGATTACAGGGGTCTTGGAGCATTGTGAAGACAAGGGCATGGATCATTGTGATGAGAATGTCATGGAGTATTGTGAAGGCAGGTGTCAAGGAGCATTGTGATGACGTATGTCAGGGTCCATTGTGATGACAATGGCATGGAGCATTGTGATGACAATGACATGGAGCATTGTGATGCCAAGGGCCATTGAGAATTTTGAAGACAATGTCGTGAAGCACTGTGATGACAAGCGCATGGAGCTTGCTATGAAAAGGGTCATTGAGCATTGCGATGACAAGTGCATGGAGAATTGTGATGACACGATCATGTAACATTATGATGAGAAGTGTCATGGAACATAGTGATGACAGGGACGAGGAGAATTGTGATGACAATGCACATGGAGCATTGGGATGACCAGGACATGGAGCATTGTGCTGGCAAGACCGTGGAGCACTGCGATGAGAAGACCATGGATAATTGTGATGACGAGTGTCTTGGAGCACTGTAATGACAAGGGGCATGTAACATTGTGATGACAAGTGTAATGGAGCATTCTGATCACCATCTTGTGGAGTATTGTGATGACAATGGCATGGAGCACTGTGATGAAAAGGGCATGGAGCATTGTGATGAAAACGGCATGGAGCCTTTTCATGACAGGTTTCAATGAGCATTCTGACAACAAGTGTCAGGGAGCATTGTGATGACAAGTTTATTGAGCATTGTGATGCCAAAGGTCATGAAGCATTGTGGTGACAATGGCATGGAGCATTGTGATGAAAAGTGCTATGGAGCATTGTGATCACAAGTGTTGGTAGCATTGTGATGACAGAGGTCATGGAGCACAGTGATTTCAAGGACCATGGAGCATTGTGATGACAAGTGTATGGGGCAATGTGATCCCAAGTTTCATGGAGGATTGTGATGACAAGCGCATGGAGCATTGTGATGGCAAGTTCATGTAGGATTTCCTGACAAAGGCATGGAGCATGGTGATTACAGTGGTCATTGAGCATTGGGATAACAAGGGTATGGAGCATTGGGCTTAAAATATTCATGGAGTATTGTGATGACAGGTTTCATGGAGCATATTGATGAAAAGGGAAAGGAGCATTGTGATGACAAGATCCTGGAGCATTATGATGAGTAGACCAGGAGCCTGGTGATGACAAGTCTCATGGAGCATTCTGATGAAAAGGGGCATGGAGCATTGTGATTACAGGGCTCTTGGAGCATTGTGATGACAAAGGCATGGAGCATTGTGATGAGAAGTCCATGGAGCATTCTGATGACATGTGTCATGGAGTTTTGTGATGACAGGGGCATGGAGCATTGTGATTACAGGGTTCTTGGAGCCTTGTGATGAAAAGGGCATGGATCATTGTGATGAAAAAGGCATGGAGCCATGTCATGACTGGGTTCAAGGAGCATAGTGATGACAAGGGTTCAGGAGCGTTGTGATGACAACTGTATTGAGCATTGGATGACAAAGGTCAGGAGCATTGTGATGATAAAACCATGGATAATTGTGATGACGAGCGTCATAGGGCATTGTGATGACAAGTGTTATGGAACACTGTGATCACAAGGGTTTGGAGCATTGTGATGACAGAGGTCATGGAGCCTTTTGATTTCAATTAGCGTGGAGCATTGTGATGACAAGGGCATGAAGCAATGGGATCCCAAGTTTTATGGAGGATTGGGATGACAATGGTAAGGGAAGATTGTGAAGACAAGCGCATGGAGCATTGTGATGACAAAGTCATGTAGCATTTTGCTGACAAAGGCATGGAGCATTGTGGGCAAAATATTCATGGAGTAATGTGATGACAGGTGTCATGGGGCATTGTGGTGATAAGGGAATGGAGCACTGTAATGATAAGGTTCTGGAGCATTGTTATGAGAAGACCATTGAGCCTTGTGATGACAAATCTCATGGAGCATTCTGATGATAATGGACATGGAACACTGTGATTACAAGGTTCTTGGAGTATTGTGATGACAAGGGCATGGAACATTGTGATGAGAAGGCCATGGAGCTTTCCGATGACATGCATCATGGACTTTGTGATGACAAGGGCATGGAGCATTGTGATGAAAAAGACATGGAGCCTTGTCATGACAGGCTTCAAGGAGCATACTGATGTCAAGTGTCAGGGAGCATTGTGATGACAAGTGTATTGAGCATTGTGATGACAAAGGTCATGGAGCATTGTGATGAGAAGACCATGGATAATTGTGATGACGAGCGTCATTGGGCGTTGTGATGACAAGTGTTATGGAACATTGTGATCACAAGCGTTTGGAGCATTCTGATGAGAGAGGTCATGGAGCATTTTGATTTCATTGTGATGACAATAGCATGAAGCATTATGATGATGGGGATGGTGCACTGTGATGCCAGGGGTCATGGAGGATTGTGATGACGGGGGTCTAGGAGCATCGTGATGACAAGAGCATGGAGCATTGTGCTGAGAGGGCCAAGGAGCATTCTGACGACATGTGTCATGGAGCTTTGTGATGACAAGGGCATGGGGCATTGTAATTGCAGGCGTCTTGGAGCATTGAGATGACAAGTGTCACGGAGCCTTGTGATGACAAGGCCTTGGAAGTTTGTGATGACCGAGGTCATGGAGCATTGTTATGACAGGAGTAATGGAGCATTGTGATAACAAGGGCATAGAGCATTGGTCTGAGAAGTTTCATGGATTATTGTGATGAGAGTGTGCATGCAGCATTGTGATGACAAGGGCATGGAACATTGTGATACATGGGTCATGGAGGAATGTAATGACAAGGGCATGGAGCATTGTGATGAGAAGGGCATGGAACATTGTGATGACAAGCGTCATGGAGCTTTGTGATGACAGGGGCATGGAGCAATGTGATGAGAGGGTTCATGGAGCAGTGTGATGACAGTGGCATGGAGCACTGTGGTGCCAAGGATCATGGAGATTTGTGATGACAAAGGTCATGAAGCATATTGAGGTCAAGGGCATGGTACATTGTGATGAGAAGGGCAGGGAGCATTATGATGACAAAGTCATGTAGCATTTTGATGACAAAGGCATGGAGCATCGTGATGACAAGTGTCATGGAGCACTGTGATGACAGGCGTCACGGTTCATTGTGATTACAGGTTTCATGGAGCATTGGGATGACAATGGTCATGGAGAATTTTGATGAGAAGCGTCCCGGATCATTGTTTTGTCAGGGGTCATGGAGGGTAGAGATGACAGTACTCATGCAGCATTGTGAGGACAGGGGTCATGGAGCATTGTGAAGACAAGGGCATGGATCATTGTGATGAGAATGTCATGGAGTATTGTGAAGGCAGGTGTCAAGGAGCATTGTGATGACGTATGTCAGGGTCCATTGTGATGACAATGGCATGGAGCATTCTGATGACAAGGACATGGAGCATTGTGATGCCAAGGGCCATTGAGAATTTTGAAGACAATGTCGTGAAGCACTGTGATGACAAGCGCATGGAGCTTGCTATGAAAAGGGTCATTGAGCATTGCGATGACAAGTGCATGGAGAATTGTGATGACACGATCATGTAACATTATGATGAGAAGTGTCATGGAACATAGTGATGACAGGGACGAGGAGAATTGTGATGACAATGCACATGGAGCATTGGGATGACCAGGACATGGATCATTGTGCTGGCAAGACTGTGGAGCATTGCGATGAGAAGACCATGGATATTTGTGATGACGAGTGTCTTGGAGCACTGTAATGACAAGGGGCATGTAGCATTGTGATGACCAGTGTAATGGAGCATTCTGATCACCATCTTGTGGAGTATTGTGATGACAATGGCATGGAGCATTGTGATGAAAAGGGCATGGAGCATTGTGATGAAAACGGCATGGAGCCTTTTCATGACAGGTTTCAATGAGCATTCTGACGACAAGTGTCAGGGAGCATTGTGATGACAAGTTTATTGAGCATTGTGATGACAAAGGTCATGAAGCATTGTGGTGACAATGGCATGGAGCATTGTGATGAAAAGTGCTATGGAGCATTGTGATCACAAGTGTTGGTAGCATTGTGATGACAGAGGTCATGGAGCACAGTGATTTCAAGGACCATGGAGCATTGTGATGACAAGTGTATGGGGCAATGTGATCCCAAGTTTCATGGAGGATTGTGATGACAAGCGCATGGAGCATTGTGATGGCAAGTTCATGTAGGATTTCCTGACAAAGGCATGGAGCATGGTGATTACAGTGGTCATTGAGCATTGGGATAACAAGGGTATGGAGCATTGGGCTTAAAATATTCATGGAGTATTGTGATGACAGGTTTCATGGAGCATATTGATGAAAAGGGAAAGGAGCATTGTGATGACAAGATCCTGGAGCATTATGATGAGTAGACCAGGAGCCTGGTGATGACAAGTCTCATGGAGCATTCTGATGAAAAGGGGCATGGAGCATTGTGATTACAGGGCTCTTGGAGCATTGTGATGACAAAGGCATGGAGCATTGTGATGAGAAGTCCATGGAGCATTCTGATGACATGTGTCATGGAGTTTTGTGATGACAGGGGCATGGAGCATTGTGATTACAGGGTTCTTGGAGCCTTGTGATGAAAAGGGCATGGATCATTGTGATGAAAAAGGCATGGAGCCATGTCATGACTGGGTTCAAGGAGCATAGTGATGACAAGGGTTCAGGAGCGTTGTGATGACAACTGTATTGAGCATTGGATGACAAAGGTCAGGAGCATTGTGATGATAAAACCATGGATAATTGTGATGTCGAGCGTCATAGGGCATTGTGATGACAAGTGTTATGGAACACTGTGATCAAAAGGGTTTGGAGCATTGTGATGACAGAGGTCATGGAGCCTTTTGATTTCAATTAGCGTGGAGCATTGTGATGACAAGGGCATGAAGCAATGGGATCCCAAGTTTTATGGAGGATTGGGATGACAATGGTAAGGGAAGATTGTGAAGACAAGCGCATGGAGCATTGTGATGACAAAGTCATGTAGCATTTTGCTGACAAAGGCATGGAGCATTGTGGGCAAAATATTCATGGAGTAATGTGATGACAGGTGTCATGGGGCATTGTGGTGATAAGGGAATGGAGCACTGTGATGACAAGGTTCTGGAGCATTGTTATGAGAAGACCATTGAGCCTTGTGATGACAAATCTCATGGAGCATTCTGATGATAATGGACATGGAACACTGTGATTACAAGGTTCTTGGAGTATTGTGATGACAAGGGCATGGAACATTGTGATGAGAAGGCCATGGAGCTTTCTGATGACATGCATCATGGACTTTGTGATGACAAGGGCATGGAGCATTGTGATGAAAAAGACATGGAGCCTTGTCATGACAGGCTTCAAGGAGCATACTGATGTCAAGTGTCAGGGAGCATTGTGATGACAAGTGTATTGAGCATTGTGATGACAAAGGTCATGGAGCATTGTGATGAGAAGACCATGGATAATTGTGATGACGAGCGTCATTGGGCGTTGTGATGACAAGTGTTATGGAACATTGTGATCACAAGCGTTTGGAGCATTCTGATGAGAGAGGTCATGGAGCATTTAGATTTCATTGTGATGACAATAGCATGAAGCATTATGATGATGGGGATGGTGCACTGTGATGCCAGGGGTCATGGAGGATTGTGATGACGGGGGTCTAGGAGCATCGTGATGACAAGAGCATGGAGCATTGTGCTGAGAGGGCCAAGGAGCATTCTGACGACATGTGTCATGGAGCTTTGTGATGACAAGGGCATGGGGCATTGTAATTGCAGGCGTCTTGGAACATTGAGATGACAAGTGTCACGGAGCCTTGTGATGACAAGGCCTTGGAAGTTTGTGATGACCGAGGTCATGGAGCATTGTTATGACAGGAGTAATGGAGCATTGTGATAACAAGGGCATAGAGCATTGGTCTGAGAAGTTTCATGGATTATTGTGATGAGAGTGTGCATGCAGCATTGTGATGACAAGGGCATGGAACATTGTGATACATGGGTCATGGAGGAATGTAATGACAAGGGCATGGAGCATTGTGATGAGAAGGGCATGGAACATTGTGATGACAAGCGTCATGGAGCTTTGTGATGACAGGGGCATGGAGCAATGTGATGAGAGGGTTCATGGAGCAGTGTGATGACAGTGGCATGGAGCACTGTGGTGCCAAGGATCATGGAGATTTGTGATGACAAAGGTCATGAAGCATATTGAGGTCAAGGGCATGGTACATTGTGATGAGAAGGGCAGGGAGCATTATGATGACAAAGTCATGTAGCATTTTGATGACAAAGGCATGGAGCATCGTGATGACAAGTGTCATGGAGCACTGTGATGACAGGCGTCACGGTTCATTGTGATTACAGGTTTCATGGAGCATTGGGATGACAATGGTCATGGAGAATTTTGATGAGAAGCGTCCCGGATCATTGTTTTGTCAGGGGTCATGGAGGGTTGAGATGACAGTACTCATGCAGCATTGTGAGGACAGGGGTCATGGAGCATTGTGAAGATAAGGGGCATGGAGCTTTGTGATTACAGGGGTCTTGGAGCATTGTGAAGACAAGGGCATGGATCATTGTGATGAGAATGTCATGGAGTATTGTGAAGGCAGGTGTCAAGGAGCATTGTGATGACGTATGTCAGGGTCCATTGTGATGACAATGGCATGGAGCATTGTGATGACAAGGACATGGAGCATTGTGATGCCAAGGGCCATTGAGAGTTTTGAAGACAATGTCGTGAAGCACTGTGATGACAAGCGCATGGAGCTTGCTATGAAAAGGGTCATTGAGCATTGCGATGACAAGTGCATGGAGAATTGTGATGACACGATCATGTAACATTATGATGAGAAGTGTCATGGAACATAGTGATGACAGGGACGAGGAGAATTGTGATGACAATGCACATGGAGCATTGGGATGACCAGGACATGGAGCATTGTGCTGGCAAGACCGTGGAGCACTGCGATGAGAAGACCATGGATAATTGTGATGACGAGTGTCTTGGAGCACTGTAATGACAAGGGGCATGTAACATTGTGATGACAAGTGTAATGGAGCATTCTGATCACCATCTTGTGGAGTATTGTGATGACAATGGCATGGAGCACTGTGATGAAATGGGCATGGAGCATTGTGATGAAAACGGCATGGAGCCTTTTCATGACAGGTTTCAATGAGCATTCTGACGACAAGTGTCAGGGAGCATTGTGATGACAAGTTTATTGAGCATTGTGATGCCAAAGGTCATGAAACATTGTGGTGACAATGGCATGGAGCATTGTGATGAAAAGTGCTATGGAGCATTGTGATCACAAGTGTTGGTAGCATTGTGATGACAGAGGTCATGGAGCACAGTGATTTCAAGGACCATGGAGCATTGTGATGACAAGTGTATGGGGCAATGTGATCCCAAGTTTCATGGAGGATTGTGATGACAAGCGCATGGAGCATTGTGATGGCAAGTTCATGTAGGATTTCCTGACAAAGGCATGGAGCATGGTGATTACAGTGGTCATTGAGCATTGGGATAACAAGGGTATGGAGCATTGGGCTTAAAATATTCATGGAGTATTGTGATGACAGGTTTCATGGAGCATATTGATGAAAAGGGAAAGGAGCATTGTGATGACAAGATCCTGGAGCATTATGATGAGTAGACCAGGAGCCTGGTGATGACAAGTCTCATGGAGCATTCTGATGAAAAGGGGCATGGAGCATTGTGATTACAGGGCTCTTGGAGCATTGTGATGACAAAGGCATGGAGCATTGTGATGAGAAGTCCATGGAGCATTCTGATGACATGTGTCATGGAGTTTTGTGATGACAGGGGCATGGAGCATTGTGATTACAGGGTTCTTGGAGCCTTGTGATGAAAAGGGCATGGATCATTGTGATGAAAAAGGCATGGAGCCATGTCATGACTGGGTTCAAGGAGCATAGTGATGACAAGGGTTCAGGAGCGTTGTGATGACAACTGTATTGAGCATTGGATGACAAAGGTCAGGAGCATTGTGATGATAACACCACGGATAATTGTGATGACGAGCGTCATAGGGCATTGTGATGACAAGTGTTATGGAACACTGTGATCACAAGGGTTTGGAGCATTGTGATGACAGAGGTCATGGAGCCTTTTGATTTCAAGAAGCGTGGAGCATTGTGATGACAAGGGCATGAAGCAATGGGATCCCAAGTTTTATGGAGGATTGGGATGACAATGGTAAGGGAAGATTGTGAAGACAAGCGCATGGAGCATTGTGATGACAAAGTCATGTAGCATTTTGCTGACAAAGGCATGGAGCATTGTGGGCAAAATATTCATGGAGTAATGTGATGACAGGTGTCATGGGGCATTGTGGTGATAAGGGAATGGAGCACTGTGATGACAAGGTTCTGGAGCATTGTTATGAGAAGACCATTGAGCCTTGTGATGACAAATCTCATGGAGCATTCTGATGATAATGGACATGGAACACTGTGATTACAAGGTTCTTGGAGTATTGTGATGACAAGGGCATGGAGCATTGTGATGAGAAGGCCATGGAGCTTTCTGATGACATGCATCATGGACTTTGTGATGACAAGGGCATGGAGCATTGTGATGAAAAAGACATGGAGCCTTGTCATGACAGGCTTCAAGGAGCATACTGATGTCAAGTGTCAGGGAGCATTGTGATGACAAGTGTATTGAGCATTGTGATGACAAAGGTCATGGAGCATTGTGATGAGAAGACCATGGATAATTGTGATGACGAGCGTCATTGGGCGTTGTGATGACAAGTGTTATGGAACATTGTGATCACAAGCGTTTGGAGCATTCTGATGAGAGAGGTCATGGAGCATTTTGATTTCATTGTGATGACAATAGCAAGAAGCATTATGATGATGTTCATGGTGCATTGTGATGAAAGGGTCCATGGAGTATTGAGATGAAAAGGGGCATGGAGCATTGTGATTACAGGGGTCTTGGAGCATGGTGATGACATGGGCATGGAGCATTGTGATGAGAAGGCCATGGAGGATTCTGATGACATGCGTCATGGAGCTTTGTGATGACAAGGGCATGGAGCATTGTGATGACATGGGAATGGGGCATTGTGATAACAAGGGCCATTGAGAATTTTGATGACAAGGTCGTGAAGCACTGTGATGACAAGTGCATGGAGCATGCTATGACAAGGGTCATGGAGCATTGCGATGACAAGTGAATGGAGAATTGTGCTGACATATGCATGTAACATTATGATGTGAAGTGTCCTGGACCATTGTGATGACAAGGACGTTGAGAATTGTTATGACAATGGACATGGAGCATTGGGATGATCAGGGCATGGAGCTTTGTGATGGCAAGACCGTGGAGCATTGTGATGCGAAGACCTTGGATAATTGTGATGACGAGTGTCTTGGATTACTGTAATGACAAGGGGCATGGAGCATTGTGAGGACAGGGGTCATTTAGCATTGTGATGACAAGTGTCATGGAGCATTCTGATGACCATCTTGTGGAGTATTGTGATGACAATGGCATGGAGCATTGTGATGGAAAGGGCATGGAGCATTGTGAAGAGAAGTCCACAGATAATGGTGAAGAGGAGCCTCATGGGGCGGTGTGATGACAAGTGTCATGGAACATTGTGATCATAAGTGTTTGAAGCATTGTGATGCCAGAGGTCATGGTGCATTTTGATTTCATTGTGATGACAATAGCATGAAGCATTATGATGATGGGGATGGTGCACTGTGATGCCAGGGGTCATGGAGGATTGTGATGACGGGGGTCTAGGAGCATCGTAATGACAAGAGCATGGAGCATTGTGCTGAGAGGGCCAAGGAGCATTCTGACGACATGTGTCATGGAGCTTTGTGATGACAAGGGCATGGGGCATTGTAATTGCAGGCGTCTTGAAGCATTGAGATGACAAGTGTCACGGAGCCTTGTGATGACAAGGCCTTGGAAGTTTGTGATGACCGAGGTCATGGATCATTGTTATGACAGGGGTAACGGAGCATTGTGATAACAAGGGCATAGAGCATTGGTCTGAGAAGTTTCATGGATTATTGTGATGAGAGTGTGCATGCAGCATTGTGATGACAAGGGCATGGAACATTGTGATACATGGGTCATGGAGGAATGTAATGACAAGGGCATGGAGCATTGTGATGAGAAGGGCATGGAACATTGTGATGACAAGCGTCATGGAGCTTTGTGATGACAGGGGCATGGAGCAATGTGATGAGAGGGTTCATGGAGCAGTGTGATGACAGTGGCATGGAGCATTGTGGTGCCAAGGATCATGGAGATTTGTGATGACAAAGGTCATGAAGCATATTGAGGTCAAGGGCATGGTACATTGTGATGAGAAGGGCAGGGAGCATTATGATGACAAAGTCATGTAGCATTTTGATGACAAAGGCATGGAGCATCGTGATGACAAGTGTCATGGAGCACTGTGATGACAGGCGTCACGGTTCATTGTGATTACAGGTTTCATGGAGCATTGGGATGACAATGGTCATGGAGAATTTTGATGAGAAGCGTCCCGGATCATTGTTTTGTCAGGGGTCATGGAGGGTTGAGATGAAAGTACTCATGCAGCATTGTGAGGACAGGGGTCATGGAGCATTGTGAAGATAAGGGGCATGGAGCTTGGTGATTACAGGGGTCTTGGAGCATTGTGAAGACAAGGGCATGGATCATTGTGATGAGAATGTCATGGAGTATTGTGAAGGCAGGTGTCAAGGAGCATTGTGATGACGTATGTCAGGGTCCATTGTGATGACAATGGCATGGAGCATTGTGATGACAAGGACATGGAGCATTGTGATGCCAAGGGCCATTGAGAATTTTGAAGACAATGTCGTGAAGCACTGTGATGACAAGCTCATGGAGCTTGCTATGAAAAGGGTCATTGAGCATTGCGATGACAAGTGCATGGAGAATTGTGATGACACGATCATGTAACATTATGATGAGAAGTGTCATGGAACATAGTGATGACAGGGACGAGGAGAATTGTGATGACAATGCACATGGAGCATTGGGATGACCAGGACATGGAGCATTGTGCTGGCAAGACCGTGGAGCACTGCGATGAGAAGACCATGGATAATTGTGATGACGAGTGTCTTGGAGCACTGTAATGACAAGGGGCATGTAACATTGTGATGACAAGTGTAATGGAGCATTCTGATCACCATCTTGTGGAGTATTGTGATGACAATGGCATGGAGCACTGTGATGAAAAGGGCATGGAGCATTGTGATGAAAACGGCATGGAGCCTTTTCATGACAGGTTTCAATGAGCATTCTGACGACAAGTGTCAGGGAGCATTGTGATGACAAGTTTATTGAGCATTGTGATGCCAAAGGTCATGAAGCATTGTGGTGACAATGGCATGGAGCATTGTGATGAAAAGTGCTATGGAGCATTGTGATCACAAGTGTTGGTAGCATTGTGATGACAGAGGTCATGGAGCACAGTGATTTCAAGGACCATGGAGCATTGTGATGACAAGTGTATGGGGCAATGTGATCCCAAGTTTCATGGAGGATTGTGATGACAAGCGCATGGAGCATTGTGATGGCAAGTTCATGTAGGATTTCCTGACAAAGGCATGGAGCATGGTGATTACAGTGGTCATTGAGCATTGGGATAACAAGGGTATGGAGCATTGGGCTTAAAATATTCATGGAGTATTGTGATGACAGGTTTCATGGAGCATATTGATGAAAAGGGAAAGGAGCATTGTGATGACAAGATCCTGGAGCATTATGATGAGTAGACCAGGAGCCTGGTGATGACAAGTCTCATGGAGCATTCTGATGAAAAGGGGCATGGAGCATTGTGATTACAGGGCTCTTGGAGCATTGTGATGACAAAGGCATGGAGCATTGTGATGAGAAGTCCATGGAGCATTCTGATGACATGTGTCATGGAGTTTTGTGATGACAGGGGCATGGAGCATTGTGATTACAGGGTTCTTGGAGCCTTGTGATGAAAAGGGCATGGATCATTGTGATGAAAAAGGCATGGAGCCATGTCATGACTGGGTTCAAGGAGCATAGTGATGACAAGGGTTCAGGAGCGTTGTGATGACAACTGTATTGAGCATTGGATGACAAAGGTCAGGAGCATTGTGATGATAAAACCATGGATAATTGTGATGACGAGCGTCATAGGGCGTTGTGATGACAAGTGTTATGGAACACTGTGATCAAAAGGGTTTGGAGCATTGTGATGACAGAGGTCATGGAGCCTATTGATTTCAATTAGCGTGGAGCATTGTGATGACAAGGGCATGAAGCAATGGGATCCCAAGTTTTATGGAGGATTGGGATGACAATGGTAAGGGAAGATTGTGAAGACAAGCGCATGGAGCATTGTGATGACAAAGTCATGTAGCATTTTGCTGACAAAGGCATGGAGCATTGTGGGCAAAATATTCATGGAGTAATGTGATGACAGGTGTCATGGGGCATTGTGGTGATAAGGGAATGGAGCACTGTGATGACAAGGTTCTGGAGCATTGTTATGAGAAGACCATTGAGCCTTGTGATGACAAATCTCATGGAGCATTCTGATGATAATGGACATGGAACACTGTGATTACAAGGTTCTTGGAGTATTGTGATGACAAGGGCATGGAACATTGTGATGAGAAGGCCATGGAGCTTTCTGATGACATGCATCATGGACTTTGTGATGACAAGGGCATGGAGCATTGTGATGAAAAAGACATGGAGCCTTGTCATGACAGGCTTCAAGGAGCATACTGATGTCAAGTGTCAGGGAGCATTGTGATGACAAGTGTATTGAGCATTGTGATGACAAAGGTCATGGAGCATTGTGATGAGAAGACCATGGATAATTGTGATGACGAGCGTCATTGGGCGTTGTGATGACAAGTGTTATGGAACATTGTGATCACAAGCGTTTGGAGCATTCTGATGAGAGAGGTCATGGAGCATTTTGATTTCATTGTGATGACAATAGCATGAAGCATTATGATGATGGGGATGGTGCACTGTGATGCCACGGGTCATGGAGGATTGTGATGACGGGGGTCTAGGAGCATCGTGATGACAAGAGCATGGAGCATTGTGCTGAGAGGGCCAAGGAGCATTCTGACGACATGTGTCATGGAGCTTTGTGATGACAAGGGCATGGGGCATTGTAATTGCAGGCGTCTTGGAGCATTGAGATGACAAGTGTCACGGAGCCTTGTGATGACAAGGCCTTGGAAGTTTGTGATGACCGAGGTCATGGAGCATTGTTATGACAGGAGTAATGGAGCATTGTGATAACAAGGGCATAGAGCATTGGTCTGAGAAGTTTCATGGATTATTGTGATGAGAGTGTGCATGCAGCATTGTGATGACAAGGGCATGGAACATTGTGATACATGGGTCATGGAGGAATGTAATGACAAGGGCATGGAGCATTGTGATGAGAAGGGCATGGAACATTGTGATGACAAGCGTCATGGAGCTTTGTGATGACAGGGGCATGGAGCAATGTGATGAGAGGGTTCATGGAGCAGTGTGATGACAGTGGCATGGAGCACTGTGGTGCCAAGGATCATGGAGATTTGTGATGACAAAGGTCATGAAGCATATTGAGGTCAAGGGCATGGTACATTGTGATGAGAAGGGCAGGGAGCATTATGATGACAAAGTCATGTAGCATTTTGATGACAAAGGCATGGAGCATCGTGATGACAAGTGTCATGGAGCACTGTGATGACAGGCGTCACGGTTCATTGTGATTACAGGTTTCATGGAGCTTTGGGATGACAATGGTCATGGAGAATTTTGATGAGAAGCGTCCCGGATCATTGTTTTGCCAGGGGTCATGGAGGGTTGAGATGACAGTACTCATGCAGCATTGTGAGGACAGGGGTCATGGAGCATTGTGAAGATAAGGGGCATGGAGCTTTGTGATTACAGGGGTCTTGGAGCATTGTGAAGACAAGGGCATGGATCATTGTGATGAGAATGTCATGGAGTATTGTGAAGGCAGGTGTCAAGGAGCATTGTGATGACGTATGTCAGGGTCCATTGTGATGACAATGGCATGGAGCATTGTGATGACAAGGACATGGAGCATTGTGATGCCAAGGGCCATTGAGAGTTTTGAAGACAATGTCGTGAAGCACTGTGATGACAAGCGCATGGAGCTTGCTATGAAAAGGGTCATTGAGCATTGCGATGACAAGTGCATGGAGAATTGTGATGACACGATCATGTAACATTATGATGAGAAGTGTCATGGAACATAGTGATGACAGGGACGAGGAGAATTGTGATGACAATGCACATGGAGCATTGGGATGACCAGGACATGGAGCATTGTGCTGGCAAGACCGTGGAGCACTGCGATGAGAAGACCATGGATAATTGTGATGACGAGTGTCTTGGAGCACTGTAATGACAAGGGGCATGTAACATTGTGATGACAAGTGTAATGGAGCATTCTGATCACCATCTTGTGGAGTATTGTGATGACAATGGCATGGAGCACTGTGATGAAATGGGCATGGAGCATTGTGATGAAAACGGCATGGAGCCTTTTCATGACAGGTTTCAATGAGCATTCTGACGACAAGTGTCAGGGAGCATTGTGATGACAAGTTTATTGAGCATTGTGATGCCAAAGGTCATGAAGCATTGTGGTGACAATGGCATGGAGCATTGTGATGAAAAGTGCTATGGAGCATTGTGATCACAAGTGTTGGTAGCATTGTGATGACAGAGGTCATGGAGCACAGTGATTTCAAGGACCATGGAGCATTGTGATGACAAGTGTATGGGGCAATGTGATCCCAAGTTTCATGGAGGATTGTGATGACAAGCGCATGGAGCATTGTGATGGCAAGTTCATGTAGGATTTCCTGACAAAGGCATGGAGCATGGTGATTACAGTGGTCATTGAGCATTGGGATAACAAGGGTATGGAGCATTGGGCTTAAAATATTCATGGAGTATTGTGATGACAGGTTTCATGGAGCATATTGATGAAAAGGGAAAGGAGCATTGTGATGACAAGATCCTGGAGCATTATGATGAGTAGACCAGGAGCCTGGTGATGACAAGTCTCATGGAGCATTCTGATGAAAAGGGGCATGGAGCATTGTGATTACAGGGCTCTTGGAGCATTGTGATGACAAAGGCATGGAGCATTGTGATGAGAAGTCCATGGAGCATTCTGATGACATGTGTCATGGAGTTTTGTGATGACAGGGGCATGGAGCATTGTGATTACAGGGTTCTTGGAGCCTTGTGATGAAAAGGGCATGGATCATTGTGATGAAAAAGGCATGGAGCCATGTCATGACTGGGTTCAAGGAGCATAGTGATGACAAGGGTTCAGGAGCGTTGTGATGACAACTGTATTGAGCATTGGATGACAAAGGTCAGGAGCATTGTGATGATAAAACCACGGATAATTGTGATGACGAGCGTCATAGGGCATTGTGATGACAAGTGTTATGGAACACTGTGATCACAAGGGTTTGGAGCATTGTGGTGACAGAGGTCATGGAGCCTTTTGATTTCAAGAAGCGTGGAGCATTGTGATGACAAGGGCATGAAGCAATGGGATCCCAAGTTTTATGGAGGATTGGGATGACAATGGTAAGGGAAGATTGTGAAGACAAGCGCATGGAGCATTGTGATGACAAAGTCATGTAGCATTTTGCTGACAAAGGCATGGAGCATTGTGGGCAAAATATTCATGGAGTAATGTGATGACAGGTGTCATGGGGCATTGTGGTGATAAGGGAATGGAGCACTGTGATGACAAGGTTCTGGAGCATTGTTATGAGAAGACCATTGAGCCTCGTGATGACAAATCTCATGGAGCATTCTGATGATAATGGACATGGAACACTGTGATTACAAGGTTCTTGGAGTATTGTGATGACAAGGGCATGGAGCATTGTGATGAGAAGGCCATGGAGCTTTCTGATGACATGCATCATGGACTTTGTGATGACAAGGGCATGGAGCATTGTGATGAAAAAGACATGGAGCCTTGTCATGACAGGCTTCAAGGAGCATACTGATGTCAAGTGTCAGGGAGCATTGTGATGACAAGTGTATTGAGCATTGTGATG
Source organism: Mesoplodon densirostris (assembly GCF_025265405.1). NCBI lineage: Eukaryota > Metazoa > Chordata > Mammalia > Artiodactyla > Ziphiidae > Mesoplodon > Mesoplodon densirostris. The sequence goes on from NC_082682.1 coordinate 9,789,095, forward strand.
ACAAAGGTCATGGAGCATTGTGATGAGAAGACCATGGATAATTGTGATGACGAGCGTCATTGGGCGTTGTGATGACAAGTGTTATGGAACATTGTGATCACAAGCGTTTGGAGCATTCTGATGAGAGAGGTCATGGAGCATTTTGATTTCATTGTGATGACAATAGCAAGAAGCATTATGATGATGTTCATGGTGCATTGTGATGAAAGGGTCCATGGAGTATTGAGATGAAAAGGGGCATGGAGCATTGTGATTACAGGGTTCTTGGAGCATGGTGATGACATGGGCATGGAGCATTGTGATGAGAAGGCCATGGAGGATTCTGATGACATGCGTCATGGAGCTTTGTGATGACAAGGGCATGGAGCATTGTGATGACATGGGAATGGGGCATTGTGATAACAAGGGCCATTGAGAATTTTGATGACAAGGTCGTGAAGCACTGTGATGACAAGTGCATGGAGCATGCTATGACAAGGGTCATGGAGCATTGCGATGACAAGTGAATGGAGAATTGTGCTGACATATGCATGTAACATGATGTGAAGTGTCCTGGACCATTGTGATGACAAGGACGTTGAGAATTGTTATGACAATGGACATGGAGCATTGGGATGATCAGGGCATGGAGCTTTGTGATGGCAAGACCGTGGAGCATTGTGATGCGAAGACCTTGGATAATTGTGATGACGAGTGTCTTGGATTACTGTAATGACAAGGGGCATGGAGCATTGTGAGGACAGGGGTCATTTAGCATTGTGATGACAAGTGTCATGGAGCATTCTGATGACCATCTTGTGGAGTATTGTGATGACAATGGCATGGAGCATTGTGATGGAAAGGGCATGGAGCATTGTGAAGAGAAGTCCACAGATAATGGTGAAGAGGAGCCTCATGGGGCGGTGTGATGACAAGTGTCATGGAACATTGTGATCATAAGTGTTTGAAGCATTGTGATGCCAGAGGTCATGGTGCATTTTGATTTCATTGTGATGAAAATAGCATGAAGCATTATGATGATGGGGATGGTGCACTGTGATGCCAGGGGTCATGGAGGATTGTGATGACGGGGGTCTAGGAGCATCGTAATGACAAGAGCATGGAGCATTGTGCTGAGAGGGCCAAGGAGCATTCTGACGACATGTGTCATGGAGCTTTGTGATGACAAGGGCATGGGGCATTGTAATTGCAGGCGTCTTGAAGCATTGAGATGACAAGTGTCATGGAGCCTTGTGATGACAAGGCCTTGGAAGTTTGTGATGACCGAGGTCATGGATCATTGTTATGACAGGGGTAACGGAGCATTGTGATAACAAGGGCATAGAGCATTGGTCTGAGAAGTTTCATGGATTATTGTGATGAGAGTGTGCATGCAGCATTGTGATGACAAGGGCATGGAACATTGTGATACATGGGTCATGGAGGAATGTAATGACAAGGGCATGGAGCATTGTGATGAGAAGGGCATGGAACATTGTGATGACAAGCGTCATGGAGCTTTGTGATGACAGGGGCATGGAGCAATGTGATGAGGGGGTTCATGGAGCAGTGTGATGACAGTGGCATGGAGCACTGTGGTGCCAAGGATCATGGAGATTTGTGATGACAAAGGTCATGAAGCATATTGAGGTCAAGGGCATGGTACATTGTGATGAGAAGGGCAGGGAGCATTATGATGACAAAGTCATGTAGCATTTTGATGACAAAGGCATGGAGCATCGTGATGACAAGTGTCATGGAGCACTGTGATGACAGGCGTCACGGTTCATTGTGATTACAGGTTTCATGGAGCATTGGGATGACAATGGTCATGGAGAATTTTGATGAGAAGCGTCCCGGATCATTGTTTTGTCAGGGGTCATGGAGGGTTGAGATGAAAGTACTCATGCAGCATTGTGAGGACAGGGGTCATGGAGCATTGTGAAGATAAGGGGCATGGAGCTTTGTGATTACAGGGGTCTTGGAGCATTGTGAAGACAAGGGCATGGATCATTGTGATGAGAATGTCATGGAGTATTGTGAAGGCAGGTGTCAAGGAGCATTGTGATGACGTATGTCAGGGTCCATTGTGATGACAATGGCATGGAGCATTGTGATGACAATGACATGGAGCATTGTGATGCCAAGGGCCATTGAGAATTTTGAAGACAATGTCGTGAAGCACTGTGATGACAAGCGCATGGAGCTTGCTATGAAAAGGGTCATTGAGCATTGCGATGACAAGTGCATGGAGAATTGTGATGACACGATCATGTAACATTATGATGAGAAGTGTCATGGAACATAGTGATGACAGGGACGAGGAGAATTGTGATGACAATGCACATGGAGCATTGGGATGACCAGGACATGGAGCATTGTGCTGGCAAGACCGTGGAGCACTGCGATGAGAAGACCATGGATAATTGTGATGACGAGTGTCTTGGAGCACTGTAATGACAAGGGGCATGTAACATTGTGATGACAAGTGTAATGGAGCATTCTGATCACCATCTTGTGGAGTATTGTGATGACAATGGCATGGAGCATTGTGATGAAAAGGGCATGGAGCATTGTGATGAAAACGGCATGGAGCCTTTTCATGACAGGTTTCAATGAGCATTCTGACGACAAGTGTCAGGGAGCATTGTGATGACAAGTTTATTGAGCATTGTGATGCCAAAGGTCATGAAGCATTGTGGTGACAATGGCATGGAGCATTGTGATGAAAAGTGCTATGGAGCATTGTGATCACAAGTGTTGGTAGCATTGTGATGACAGAGGTCATGGAGCACAGTGATTTCAAGGACCATGGAGCATTGTGATGACAAGTGTATGGGGCAATGTGATCCCAAGTTTCATGGAGGATTGTGATGACAAGCGCATGGAGCATTGTGATGGCAAGTTCATGTAGGATTTCCTGACAAAGGCATGGAGCATGGTGATTACAGTGGTCATTGAGCATTGGGATAACAAGGGTATGGAGCATTGGGCTTAAAATATTCATGGAGTATTGTGATGACAGGTTTCATGGAGCATATTGATGAAAAGGGAAAGGAGCATTGTGATGACAAGATCCTGGAGCATTATGATGAGTAGACCAGGAGCCTGGTGATGACAAGTCTCATGGAGCATTCTGATGAAAAGGGGCATGGAGCATTGTGATTACAGGGCTCTTGGAGCATTGTGATGACAAAGGCATGGAGCATTGTGATGAGAAGTCCATGGAGCATTCTGATGACATGTGTCATGGAGTTTTGTGATGACAGGGGCATGGAGCATTGTGATTACAGGGTTCTTGGAGCCTTGTGATGAAAAGGGCATGGATCATTGTGATGAAAAAGGCATGGAGCCATGTCATGACTGGGTTCAAGGAGCATAGTGATGACAAGGGTTCAGGAGCGTTGTGATGACAACTGTATTGAGCATTGGATGACAAAGGTCAGGAGCATTGTGATGATAAAACCATGGATAATTGTGATGACGAGCGTCATAGGGCATTGTGATGACAAGTGTTATGGAACACTGTGATCAAAAGGGTTTGGAGCATTGTGATGACAGAGGTCATGGAGCCTTCTGATTTCAAGAAGCGTGGAGCATTGTGATGACAAGGGCATGAAGCAATGGGATCCCAAGTTTTATGGAGGATTGGGATGACAATGGTAAGGGAAGATTGTGAAGACAAGCGCATGGAGCATTGTGATGACAAAGTCATGTAGCATTTTGCTGACAAAGGCATGGAGCATTGTGGGCAAAATATTCATGGAGTAATGTGATGACAGGTGTCATGGGGCATTGTGGTGATAAGGGAATGGAGCACTGTGATGACAAGGTTCTGGAGCATTGTTATGAGAAGACCATTGAGCCTTGTGATGACAAATCTCATGGAGCATTCTGATGATAATGGACATGGAACACTGTGATTACAAGGTTCTTGGAGTATTGTGATGACAAGGGCATGGAACATTGTGATGAGAAGGCCATGGAGCTTTCTGATGACATGCATCATGGACTTTGTGATGACAAGGGCATGGAGCATTGTGATGAAAAAGACATGGAGCCTTGTCATGACAGGCTTCAAGGAGCATACTGATGTCAAGTGTCAGGGAGCATTGTGATGACAAGTGTATTGAGCATTGTGATGACAAAGGTCATGGAGCATTGTGATGAGAAGACCATGGATAATTGTGATGACGAGCGTCATTGGGCGTTGTGATGACAAGTGTTATGGAACATTGTGATCACAAGCGTTTGGAGCATTCTGATGAGAGAGGTCATGGAGCATTTTGATTTCATTGTGATGACAATAGCATGAAGCATTATGATGATGGGGATGGTGCACTGTGATGCCAGGGGTCATGGAGGATTGTGATGACGGGGGTCTAGGAGCATCGTGATGACAAGAGCATGGAGCATTGTGCTGAGAGGGCCAAGGAGCATTCTGACGACATGTGTCATGGAGCTTTGTGATGACAAGGGCATGGGGCATTGTAATTGCAGGCGTCTTGGAGCATTGAGATGACAAGTGTCACGGAGCCTTGTGATGACAAGGCCTTGGAAGTTTGTGATGACCGAGGTCATGGAGCATTGTTATGACAGGAGTAATGGAGCATTGTGATAACAAGGGCATAGAGCATTGGTCTGAGAAGTTTCATGGATTATTGTGATGAGAGTGTGCATGCAGCATTGTGATGACAAGGGCATGGAACATTGTGATACATGGGTCATGGAGGAATGTAATGACAAGGGCATGGAGCATTGTGATGAGAAGGGCATGGAACATTGTGATGACAAGCGTCATGGAGCTTTGTGATGACAGGGGCATGGAGCAATGTGATGAGAGGGTTCATGGAGCAGTGTGATGACAGTGGCATGGAGCACTGTGGTGCCAAGGATCATGGAGATTTGTGATGACAAAGGTCATGAAGCATATTGAGGTCAAGGGCATGGTACATTGTGATGAGAAGGGCAGGGAGCATTATGATGACAAAGTCATGTAGCATTTTGATGACAAAGGCATGGAGCATCGTGATGACAAGTGTCATGGAGCACTGTGATGACAGGCGTCACGGTTCATTGTGATTACAGGTTTCATGGAGCATTGGGATGACAATGGTCATGGAGAATTTTGATGAGAAGCGTCCCGGATCATTGTTTTGTCAGGGGTCATGGAGGGTAGAGATGACAGTACTCATGCAGCATTGTGAGGACAGGGGTCATGGAGCATTGTGAAGACAAGGGCATGGATCATTGTGATGAGAATGTCATGGAGTATTGTGAAGGCAGGTGTCAAGGAGCATTGTGATGACGTATGTCAGGGTCCATTGTGATGACAATGGCATGGAGCATTGTGATGACAAGGACATGGAGCATTGTGATGCCAAGGGCCATTGAGAATTTTGAAGACAATGTCGTGAAGCACTGTGATGACAAGCGCATGGAGCTTGCTATGAAAAGGGTCATTGAGCATTGCGATGACAAGTGCATGGAGAATTGTGATGACACGATCATGTAACATTATGATGAGAAGTGTCATGGAACATAGTGATGACAGGGACGAGGAGAATTGTGATGACAATGCACATGGAGCATTGGGATGACCAGGACATGGATCATTGTGCTGGCAAGACTGTGGAGCATTGCGATGAGAAGACCATGGATATTTGTGATGACGAGTGTCTTGGAGCACTGTAATGACAAGGGGCATGTAGCATTGTGATGACAAGTGTAATGGAGCATTCTGATCACCATCTTGTGGAGTATTGTGATGACAATGGCATGGAGCATTGTGATGAAAAGGGCATGGAGCATTGTGATGAAAACGGCATGGAGCCTTTTCATGACAGGTTTCAATGAGCATTCTGACGACAAGTGTCAGGGAGCATTGTGATGACAAGTTTATTGAGCATTGTGATGCCAAAGGTCATGAAGCATTGTGGTGACAATGGCATGGAGCATTGTGATGAAAAGTGCTATGGAGCATTGTGATCACAAGTGTTGGTAGCATTGTGATGACAGAGGTCATGGAGCACAGTGATTTCAAGGACCATGGAGCATTGTGATGACAAGTGTATGGGGCAATGTGATCCCAAGTTTCATGGAGGATTGTGATGACAAGCGCATGGAGCATTGTGATGGCAAGTTCATGTAGGATTTCCTGACAAAGGCATGGAGCATGGTGATTACAGTGGTCATTGAGCATTGGGATAACAAGGGTATGGAGCATTGGGCTTAAAATATTCATGGAGTATTGTGATGACAGGTTTCATGGAGCATATTGATGAAAAGGGAAAGGAGCATTGTGATGACAAGATCCTGGAGCATTATGATGAGTAGACCAGGAGCCTGGTGATGACAAGTCTCATGGAGCATTCTGATGAAAAGGGGCATGGAGCATTGTGATTACAGGGCTCTTGGAGCATTGTGATGACAAAGGCATGGAGCATTGTGATGAGAAGTCCATGGAGCATTCTGATGACATGTGTCATGGAGTTTTGTGATGACAGGGGCATGGAGCATTGTGATTACAGGGTTCTTGGAGCCTTGTGATGAAAAGGGCATGGATCATTGTGATGAAAAAGGCATGGAGCCATGTCATGACTGGGTTCAAGGAGCATAGTGATGACAAGGGTTCAGGAGCGTTGTGATGACAACTGTATTGAGCATTGGATGACAAAGGTCAGGAGCATTGTGATGATAAAACCACGGATAATTGTGATGACGAGCGTCATAGGGCATTGTGATGACAAGTGTTATGGAACACTGTGATCACAAGGGTTTGGAGCATTGTGATGACAGAGGTCATGGAGCCTTTTGATTTCAAGAAGCGTGGAGCATTGTGATGACAAGGGCATGAAGCAATGGGATCCCAAGTTTTATGGAGGATTGGGATGACAATGGTAAGGGAAGATTGTGAAGACAAGCGCATGGAGCATTGTGATGACAAAGTCATGTAGCATTTTGCTGACAAAGGCATGGAGCATTGTGGGGAAAATATTCATGGAGTAATGTGATGACAGGTGTCATGGGGCATTGTGGTGATAAGGGAATGGAGCACTGTGATGACAAGGTTCTGGAGCATTGTTATGAGAAGACCATTGAGCCTTGTGATGACAAATCTCATGGAGCATTCTGATGATAATGGACATGGAACACTGTGATTACAAGGTTCTTGGAGTATTGTGATGACAAGGGCATGGAGCATTGTGATGAGAAGGCCATGGAGCTTTCTGATGACATGCATCATGGACTTTGTGATGACAAGGGCATGGAGCATTGTGATGAAAAAGACATGGAGCCTTGTCATGACAGGCTTCAAGGAGCATACTGATGTCAAGTGTCAGGGAGCATTGTGATGACAAGTGTATTGAGCATTGTGATGACAAAGGTCATGGAGCATTGTGATGAGAAGACCATGGATAATTGTGATGACGAGCGTCATTGGGCGTTGTGGTGACAAGTGTTATGGAACATTGTGATCACAAGCGTTTGGAGCATTCTGATGAGAGAGGTCATGGAGCATTTTGATTTCATTGTGATGACAATAGCAAGAAGCATTATGATGATGTTCATGGTGCATTGTGATGAAAGGGTCCATGGAGTATTGAGATGAAAAGGGGCATGGAGCATTGTGATTACAGGGGTCTTGGAGCATGGTGATGACATGGGCATGGAGCATTGTGATGAGAAGGCCATGGAGGATTCTGATGACATGCGTCATGGAGCTTTGTGATGACAAGGGCATGGAGCATTGTGATGACATGGGAATGGGGCATTGTGATAACAAGGGCCATTGCGAATTTTGATGACAAGGTCATGAAGCACTGTGATGACAAGTGCATGGAGCATGCTATGACAAGGGTCATGGAGCATTGCGATGACAAGTGAATGGAGAATTGTGCTGACATATGCATGTAATATTATGATGTGAAGTGTCCTGGACCATTGTGATGACAAGGACGTTGAGAATTGTTATGACAATGGACATGGAGCATTGGGATGATCAGGGCATGGAGCTTTGTGATGGCATGACCGTGGAGCTTTGTGATGCGAAGACCTTGGATAATTGTGATGACGAGTGTCTTGGATTACTGTAATGACAAGGGGCATGGAGCATTGTGAGGACAGGGGTCATTTAGCATTGTGATGACAAGTGTCATGGAGCATTCTGATGACCATCTTGTGGAGTATTGTGATGACAATGGCATGGGGCATTGTGATGGAAAGGGCATGGAGCATTGTGAAGAGAAGTCCACAGATAATGGTGAAGAGGAGCGTCATGGGGCGGTGTGATGACAAGTGTCATGGAACATTGTGATCACAAGGGTTTGAAGCATTGTGATGCCAGAGGTCATGGTGCATTTTGATTTCATTGTGATGACAATAGCATGAAGCATTATGATGATGGGGATGGTGCACTGTGATGCCAGGGGTCATGGAGGATTGGGAGGACAGGTGTCTAGGAGCATTGTGATGACAAGAGCATGGAGCATTGTGCTGAGAGGGCCAAGGAGCATTCTGACGACATGTGTCATGGAGCTTTGTGATGACAAGGGCATGGGGCATTGTAATTGCAGGCGTCTTGGAGCATTGAGATGACAAGTGTCACAAAGCCTTGTGATGACAAGGCCTTGGAAGTTTGTGATGACCGAGGTCATGGATCATTGTTATGACAGGGGTAACGGAGCATTGTGATAACAAGGGCATAGAGCATTGGTCTGAGAAGTTTCATGGATTATTGTGATGAGAGTGTGCATGCAGCATTGTGATGACAAGGGCATGGAACATTGTGATACATGGGTCATGGAGGAATGTAATGACAAGGGCATGGAGCATTGTGATGAGAAGGGCATGGAACATTGTGATGACAAGCGTCATGGAGCTTTGTGATGACAGGGGCATGGAGCAATGTGATGAGAGGGTTCATGGAGCAGTGTGATGACAGTGGCATGGAGCACTGTGGTGCCAAGGATCATGGAGATTTGTGATGACAAAGGTCATGAAGCATATTGAGGTCAAGGGCATGGTACATTGTGATGAGAAGGGCAGGGAGCATTATGATGACAAAGTCATGTAGCATTTTGATGACAAAGGCATGGAGCATCGTGATGACAAGTGTCATGGAGCACTGTGATGACAGGCGTCACGGTTCATTGTGATTACAGGTTTCATGGAGCATTGGGATGACAATGGTCATGGAGAATTTTGATGAGAAGCGTCCCGGATCATTGTTTTGTCAGGGGTCATGGAGGGTTGAGATGACAGTACTCATGCAGCATTGTGAGGACAGGGGTCATGGAGCATTGTGAAGATAAGGGGCATGGAGCTTTGTGATTACAGGGGTCTTGGAGCATTGTGAAGACAAGGGCATGGATCATTGTGATGAGAATGTCATGGAGTATTGTGAAGGCAGGTGTCAAGGAGCATTGTGATGACGTATGTCAGGGTCCATTGTGATGACAATGGCATGGAGCATTGTGATGACAAGGACATGGAGCATTGTGATGCCAAGGGCCATTGAGAATTTTGAAGACAATTTCGTGAAGCACTGTGATGACAAGCGCATGGAGCTTGCTATGAAAAGGGTCATTGAGCATTGCGATGACAAGTGCATGGAGAATTGTGATGACACGATCATGTAACATTATGATGAGAAGTGTCATGGAACATAGTGATGACAGGGACGAGGAGAATTGTGATGACAATGCACATGGAGCATTGGGATGACCAGGACATGGAGCATTGTGCTGGCAAGACCGTGGAGCACTGCGATGAGAAGACCATGGATAATTGTGATGACGAGTGTCTTGGAGCACTGTAATGACAAGGGGCATGTAACATTGTGATGACAAGTGTAATGGAGCATTCTGATCACCATCTTGTGGAGTATTGTGATGACAATGGCATGGAGCACTGTGATGAAAAGGGCATGGAGCATTGTGATGAAAACGGCATGGAGCCTTTTCATGACAGGTTTCAATGAGCATTCTGACGACAAGTGTCAGGGAGCATTGTGATGACAAGTTTATTGAGCATTGTGATGCCAAAGGTCATGAAGCATTGTGGTGACAATGGCATGGAGCATTGTGATGAAAAGTGCTATGGAGCATTGTGATCACAAGTGTTGGTAGCATTGTGATGACAGAGGTCATGGAGCACAGTGATTTCAAGGACCATGGAGCATTGTGATGACAAGTGTATGGGGCAATGTGATCCCAAGTTTCATGGAGGATTGTGATGACAAGCGCATGGAGCATTGTGATGGCAAGTTCATGTAGGATTTCCTGACAAAGGCATGGAGCATGGTGATTACAGTGGTCATTGAGCATTGGGATAACAAGGGTATGGAGCATTGGGCTTAAAATATTCATGGAGTATTGTGATGACAGGTTTCATGGAGCATATTGATGAAAAGGGAAAGGAGCATTGTGATGACAAGATCCTGGAGCATTATGATGAGTAGACCAGGAGCCTGGTGATGACAAGTCTCATGGAGCATTCTGATGAAAAGGGGCATGGAGCATTGTGATTACAGGGCTCTTGGAGCATTGTGATGACAAAGGCATGGAGCATTGTGATGAGAAGTCCATGGAGCATTCTGATGACATGTGTCATGGAGTTTTGTGATGACAGGGGCATGGAGCATTGTGATTACAGGGTTCTTGGAGCCTTGTGATGAAAAGGGCATGGATCATTGTGATGAAAAAGGCATGGAGCCATGTCATGACTGGGTTCAAGGAGCATAGTGATGACAAGGGTTCAGGAGCGTTGTGATGACAACTGTATTGAGCATTGGATGACAAAGGTCAGGAGCATTGTGATGATAAAACCATGGATAATTGTGATGACGAGCGTCATAGGGCATTGTGATGACAAGTGTTATGGAACACTGTGATCAAAAGGGTTTGGAGCATTGTGATGACAGAGGTCATGGAGCCTTTTGATTTCAAGAAGCGTGGAGCATTGTGATGACAAGGGCATGAAGCAATGGGATCCCAAGTTTTATGGAGGATTGGGATGACAATGGTAAGGGAAGATTGTGAAGACAAGCGCATGGAGCATTGTGATGACAAAGTCATGTAGCATTTTGCTGACAAAGGCATGGAGCATTGTGGGGAAAATATTCATGGAGTAATGTGATGACAGGTGTCATGGGGCATTGTGGTGATAAGGGAATGGAGCACTGTGATGACAAGGTTCTGGAGCATTGTTATGAGAAGACCATTGAGCCTTGTGATGACAAATCTCATGGAGCATTCTGATGATAATGGACATGGAACACTGTGATTACAAGGTTCTTGGAGTATTGTGATGACAAGGGCATGGAACATTGTGATGAGAAGGCCATGGAGCTTTCTGATGACATGCATCATGGACTTTGTGATGACAAGGGCATGGAGCATTGTGATGAAAAAGACATGGAGCCTTGTCATGACAGGCTTCAAGGAGCATACTGATGTCAAGTGTCAGGGAGCATTGTGATGACAAGTGTATTGAGCATTGTGATGACAAAGGTCATGGAGCATTGTGATGAGAAGACCATGGATAATTGTGATGACGAGCGTCATTGGGCGTTGTGATGACAAGTGTTATGGAACATTGTGATCACAAGCGTTTGGAGCATTCTGATGAGAGAGGTCATGGAGCATTTTGATTTCATTGTGATGACAATAGCATGAAGCATTATGATGATGGGGATGGTGCACTGTGATGCCAGGGGTCATGGAGGATTGTGATGACGGGGGTCTAGGAGCATCGTGATGACAAGAGCATGGAGCATTGTGCTGAGAGGGCCAAGGAGCATTCTGACGACATGTGTCATGGAGCTTTGTGATGACAAGGGCATGGGGCATTGTAATTGCAGGCGTCTTGGAGCATTGAGATGACAAGTGTCACGGAGCCTTGTGATGACAAGGCCTTGGAAGTTTGTGATGACCGAGGTCATGGAGCATTGTTATGACAGGAGTAATGGAGCATTGTGATAACAAGGGCATAGAGCATTGGTCTGAGAAGTTTCATGGATTATTGTGATGAGAGTGTGCATGCAGCATTGTGATGACAAGGGCATGGAACATTGTGATACATGGGTCATGGAGGAATGTAATGACAAGGGCATGGAGCATTGTGATGAGAAGGGCATGGAACATTGTGATGACAAGCGTCATGGAGCTTTGTGATGACAGGGGCATGGAGCAATGTGATGAGAGGGTTCATGGAGCAGTGTGATGACAGTGGCATGGAGCACTGTGGTGCCAAGGATCATGGAGATTTGTGATGACAAAGGTCATGAAGCATATTGAGGTCAAGGGCATGGTACATTGTGATGAGAAGGGCAGGGAGCATTATGATGACAAAGTCATGTAGCATTTTGATGACAAAGGCATGGAGCATCGTGATGACAAGTGTCATGGAGCACTGTGATGACAGGCGTCACGGTTCATTGTGATTACAGGTTTCATGGAGCATTGGGATGACAATGGTCATGGAGAATTTTGATGAGAAGCGTCCCGGATCATTGTTTTGTCAGGGGTCATGGAGGGTTGAGATGACAGTACTCATGCAGCATTGTGAGGACAGGGGTCATGGAGCATTGTGAAGATAAGGGGCATGGAGCTTTGTGATTACAGGGGTCTTGGAGCATTGTGAAGACAAGGGCATGGATCATTGTGATGAGAATGTCATGGAGTATTGTGAAGGCAGGTGTCAAGGAGCATTGTGATGACGTATGTCAGGGTCCATTGTGATGACAATGGCATGGAGCATTGTGATGACAAGGACATGGAGCATTGTGATGCCAAGGGCCATTGAGAGTTTTGAAGACAATGTCGTGAAGCACTGTGATGACAAGCGCATGGAGCTTGCTATGAAAAGGGTCATTGAGCATTGCGATGACAAGTGCATGGAGAATTGTGATGACACGATCATGTAACATTATGATGAGAAGTGTCATGGAACATAGTGATGACAGGGACGAGGAGAATTGTGATGACAATGCACATGGAGCATTGGGATGACCAGGACATGGAGCATTGTGCTGGCAAGACCGTGGAGCACTGTGATGAGAAGACCATGGATAATTGTGATGACGAGTGTCTTGGAGCACTGTAATGACAAGGGGCATGTAACATTGTGATGACAAGTGTAATGGAGCATTCTGATCACCATCTTGTGGAGTATTGTGATGACAATGGCATGGAGCACTGTGATGAAATGGGCATGGAGCATTGTGATGAAAACGGCATGGAGCCTTTTCATGACAGGTTTCAATGAGCATTCTGACGACAAGTGTCAGGGAGCATTGTGATGACAAGTTTATTGAGCATTGTGATGCCAAAGGTCATGAAGCATTGTGGTGACAATGGCATGGAGCATTGTGATGAAAAGTGCTATGGAGCATTGTGATCACAAGTGTTGGTAGCATTGTGATGACAGAGGTCATGGAGCACAGTGATTTCAAGGACCATGGAGCATTGTGATGACAAGTGTATGGGGCAATGTGATCCCAAGTTTCATGGAGGATTGTGATGACAAGCGCATGGAGCATTGTGATGGCAAGTTCATGTTGGATTTTCCTGACAAAGGCATGGAGCATGGTGATTACAGTGGTCATTGAGCATTGGGATAACAAGGGTATGGAGCATTGGGCTTAAAATATTCATGGAGTATTGTGATGACAGGTTTCATGGAGCATATTGATGAAAAGGGAAAGGAGCATTGTGATGACAAGATCCTGGAGCATTATGATGAGTAGACCAGGAGCCTGGTGATGACAAGTCTCATGGAGCATTCTGATGAAAAGGGGCATGGAGCATTGTGATTACAGGGCTCTTGGAGCATTGTGATGACAAAGGCATGGAGCATTGTGATGAGAAGTCCATGGAGCATTCTGATGACATGTGTCATGGAGTTTTGTGATGACAGGGGCATGGAGCATTGTGATTACAGGGTTCTTGGAGCCTTGTGATGAAAAGGGCATGGATCATTGTGATGAAAAAGGCATGGAGCCATGTCATGACTGGGTTCAAGGAGCATAGTGATGACAAGGGTTCAGGAGCGTTGTGATGACAACTGTATTGAGCATTGGATGACAAAGGTCAGGAGCATTGTGATGATAAAACCACGGATAATTGTGATGACGAGTGTCATAGGGCATTGTGATGACAAGTGTTATGGAACACTGTGATCACAAGGGTTTGGAGCATTGTGATGACAGAGGTCATGGAGCCTTTTGATTTCAAGAAGTGTGCAGCATTGTGATGACAAGGGCATGAAGCAATGGGATCCCAAGTTTTATGGAGGATTGGGATGACAATGGTAAGGGAAGATTGTGAAGACAAGCGCATGGAGCATTGTGATGACAAAGTCATGTAGCATTTTGCTGACAAAGGCATGGAGCATTGTGGGGAAAATATTCATGGAGTAATGTGATGACAGGTGTCATGGGGCATTGTGGTGATAAGGGAATGGAGCACTGTGATGACAAGGTTCTGGAGCATTGTTATGAGAAGACCATTGAGCCTTGTGATGACAAATCTCATGGAGCATTCTGATGATAATGGACATGGAACACTGTGATTACAAGGTTCTTGGAGTATTGTGATGACAAGGGCATGGAGCATTGTGATGAGAAGGCCATGGAGCTTTCTGATGACATGCATCATGGACTTTGTGATGACAAGGGCATGGAGCATTGTGATGAAAAAGGCATGGAGCCATGTCATGACTGGGTTCAAGGAGCATACTGATGTCAAGTGTCAGGGAGCATTGTGATGACAAGTGTATTGAGCATTGTGATGACAAAGGTCATGGAGCATTGTGATGAGAAGACCATGGATAATTGTGATGACGAGCGTCATTGGGCGTGGTGATGACAAGGACGTTGAGAATTGTTATGACAATGGACATGGAGCATTGGGATGATCAGGGCATGGAGCTTTGTGATGGCAAGACCGTGGAGCATTGTGATGCGAAGACCCTGGATAATTTTGATGACGAGTGTCTTGGAGTACTGTAATGACAAGAGGCATGGAGCATTGTGAGGACAGGGTTCATTTAGCATTGTGATGACAAGTGTCATGGAGCATTCTGATGACCATCTTGTGGAGTATTGTGATGACAATGGCATGGAGCATTGTGATGGAAAGGGCATGGAGCATTGTGAAGAGAAGTCCACAGATAATGGTGAAGAGGAGCGTCATGGGGCGTTGTGATGACAAGTGTCATGGAACATTGTGATCACAAGTGTTTGAAGCATTGTGATGCCAGAGGTCATGGTGCATTTTGATTTCATTGTGATGACAATAGCATGAAGCATTATGATGATGGGGATGGTGCACTGTGATGCCAGGGGTCATGGAGGATTGTGAGGACAGGGGTCTAGGAGCATCGTGATGACAAGAGCATGGAGCATAGTGCTGAGAGGGCCAAGGAGCATTCTGACGACATGTGTCATGGAGCTTTGTGATGACAAGGGCATGGGGCATTGTAATTGCAGGCGTCTTGGAGCATTGAGATGACAAGTGTCACGGAGCCTTGTGATGACAAGGCCTTGGAAGTTTGTGATGACCGAGGTCATGGATCATTGTTATGACAGGGGTAACGGAGCATTGTGATAACAAGGGCATAGAGCATTGGTCTGAGAAGTTTCATGGATTATTGTGATGAGAGTGTGCATGCAGCATTGTGATGACAAGGGCATGGAACATTGTGATACATGGGTCATGGAGGAATGTAATGACAAGGGCATGGAGCATTGTGATGAGAAGGGCATGGAACATTGTGATGACAAGCGTCATGGAGCTTTGTGATGACAGGGGCATGGAGCAATGTGATGAGAGGGTTAATGGAGCAGTGTGATGACAGTGGCATGGAGCACTGTGGTGCCAAGGATCATGGAGATTTGTGATGACAAAGGTCATGAAGCATATTGAGGTCAAGGGCATGGTACATTGTGATGAGAAGGGCAGGGAGCATTATGATGACAAAGTCATGTAGCATTTTGATGACAAAGGCATGGAGCATCGTGATGACAAGTGTCATGGAGCACTGTGATGACAGGCGTCACGGTTCATTGTGATTACAGGTTTCATGGAGCATTGGGATGACAATGGTCATGGAGAATTTTGATGAGAAGCGTCCCGGATCATTGTTTTGTCAGGGGTCATGGAGGGTTGAGATGACAGTACTCATGCAGCATTGTGAGGACAGGGGTCATGGAGCATTGTGAAGATAAGGGGCATGGAGCTTTGTGATTACAGGGGTCTTGGAGCATTGTGAAGACAAGGGCATGGATCATTGTGATGAGAATGTCATGGAGTATTGTGAAGGCAGGTGTCAAGGAGCATTGTGATGACGTATGTCAGGGTCCATTGTGATGACAATGGCATGGAGCATTGTGATGACAAGGACATGGAGCATTGTGATGCCAAGGGCCATTGAGAGTTTTGAAGACAATTTCGTGAAGCACTGTGATGACAAGCGCATGGAGCTTGCTATGAAAAGGGTCATTGAGCATTGCGATGACAAGTGCATGGAGAATTGTGATGACACGATCATGTAACATTATGATGAGAAGTGTCATGGAACATAGTGATGACAGGGACGAGGAGAATTGTGATGACAATGCACATGGAGCATTGGGATGACCAGGACATGGAGCATTGTGCTGGCAAGACCGTGGAGCACTGCGATGAGAAGACCATGGATAATTGTGATGACGAGTGTCTTGGAGCACTGTAATGACAAGGGGCATGTAACATTGTGATGACAAGTGTAATGGAGCATTCTGATCACCATCTTGTGGAGTATTGTGATGACAATGGCATGGAGCACTGTGATGAAAAGGGCATGGAGCATTGTGATGAAAACGGCATGGAGCCTTTTCATGACAGGTTTCAATGAGCATTCTGACGACAAGTGTCAGGGAGCATTGTGATGACAAGTTTATTGAGCATTGTGATGCCAAAGGTCATGAAGCATTGTGGTGACAATGGCATGGAGCATTGTGATGAAAAGTGCTATGGAGCATTGTGATCACAAGTGTTGGTAGCATTGTGATGACAGAGGTCATGGAGCACAGTGATTTCAAGGACCATGGAGCATTGTGATGACAAGTGTATGGGGCAATGTGATCCCAAGTTTCATGGAGGATTGTGATGACAAGCGCATGGAGCATTGTGATGGCAAGTTCATGTAGGATTTCCTGACAAAGGCATGGAGCATGGTGATTACAGTGGTCATTGAGCATTGGGATAACAAGGGTATGGAGCATTGGGCTTAAAATATTCATGGAGTATTGTGATGACAGGTTTCATGGAGCATATTGATGAAAAGGGAAAGGAGCATTGTGATGACAAGATCTTGGAGCATTATGATGAGTAGACCAGGAGCCTGGTGATGACAAGTCTCATGGAGCATTCTGATGAAAAGGGGCATGGAGCATTGTGATTACAGGGCTCTTGGAGCATTGTGATGACAAAGGCATGGAGCATTGTGATGAGAAGTCCATGGAGCATTCTGATGACATGTGTCATGGAGTTTTGTGATGACAGGGGCATGGAGCATTGTGATTACAGGGTTCTTGGAGCCTTGTGATGAAAAGGGCATGGATCATTGTGATGAAAAAGGCATGGAGCCATGTCATGACTGGGTTCAAGGAGCATAGTGATGACAAGGGTTCAGGAGCGTTGTGATGACAACTGTATTGAGCATTGGATGACAAAGGTCAGGAGCATTGTGATGATAAAACCACGGATAATTGTGATGACGAGCGTCATAGGGCATTGTGATGACAAGTGTTATGGAACACTGTGATCACAAGGGTTTGGAGCATTGTGATGACAGAGGTCATGGAGCCTTTTGATTTCAAGAAGCGTGGAGCATTGTGATGACAAGGGCATGAAGCAATGGGATCCCAAGTTTTATGGAGGATTGGGATGACAATGGTAAGGGAAGATTGTGAAGACAAGCGCATGGAGCATTGTGATGACAAAGTCATGTAGCATTTTGCTGACAAAGGCATGGAGCATTGTGGGGAAAATATTCATGGAGTAATGTGATGACAGGTGTCATGGGGCATTGTGGTGATAAGGGAATGGAGCACTGTGATGACAAGGTTCTGGAGCATTGTTATGAGAAGACCATTGAGCCTTGTGATGACAAATCTCATGGAGCATTCTGATGATAATGGACATGGAACACTGTGATTACAAGGTTCTTGGAGTATTGTGATGACAAGGGCATGGAGCATTGTGATGAGAAGGCCATGGAGCTTTCTGATGACATGCATCATGGACTTTGTGATGACAAGGGCATGGAGCATTGTGATGAAAAAGGCATGGAGCCATGTCATGACTGGGTTCAAGGAGCATACTGATGTCAAGTGTCAGGGAGCATTGTGATGACAAGTGTATTGAGCATTGTGATGACAAAGGTCATGGAGCATTGTGATGAGAAGACCATGGATAATTGTGATGACGAGCGTCATTGGGCGTGGTGATGACAAGGACGTTGAGAATTGTTATGACAATGGACATGGAGCATTGGGATGATCAGGGCATGGAGCTTTGTGATGGCAAGACCGTGGAGCATTGTGATGCGAAGACCCTGGATAATTTTGATGACGAGTGTCTTGGAGTACTGTAATGACAAGAGGCATGGAGCATTGTGAGGACAGGGTTCATTTAGCATTGTGATGACAAGTGTCATGGAGCATTCTGATGACCATCTTGTGGAGTATTGTGATGACAATGGCATGGAGCATTGTGATGGAAAGGGCATGGAGCATTGTGAAGAGAAGTCCACAGATAATGGTGAAGAGGAGCGTCATGGGGCGTTGTGATGACAAGTGTCATGGAACATTGTGATCACAAGTGTTTGAAGCATTGTGATGCAAGAGGTCATGGTGCATTTTGATTTCATTGTGATGACAATAGCATGAAGCATTATGATGATGGGGATGGTGCACTGTGATGCCAGGGGTCATGGAGGATTGTGAGGACAGGGGTCTAGGAGCATCGTGATGACAAGAGCATGGAGCATAGTGCTGAGAGGGCCAAGGAGCATTCTGACGACATGTGTCATGGAGCTTTGTGATGACAAGGGCATGGGGCATTGTAATTGCAGGCGTCTTGGAGCATTGAGATGACAAGTGTCACGGAGCCTTGTGATGACAAGGCCTTGGAAGTTTGTGATGACCGAGGTCATGGATCATTGTTATGACAGGGGTAATGGAGCATTGTGATAACAAGGGCATAGAGCATTGGTCTGAGAAGTTTCATGGATTATTGTGATGAGAGTGTGCATGCAGCATTGTGATGACAAGGGCATGGAACATTGTGATACATGGGTCATGGAGGAATGTAATGACAAGGGCATGGAGCATTGTGATGAGAAGGGCATGGAACATTGTGATGACAAGCGTCATGGAGCTTTGTGATGACAGGGGCATGGAGCAATGTGATGAGAGGGTTCATGGAGCAGTGTGATGACAGTGGCATGGAGCACTGTGGTGCCAAGGATCATGGAGATTTGTGATGACAAAGGTCATGAAGCATATTGAGGTCAAGGGCATGGTACATTGTGATGAGAAGGGCAGGGAGCATTATGATGACAAAGTCATGTAGCATTTTGATGACAAAGGCATGGAGCATCGTGATGACAAGTGTCATGGAGCACTGTGATGACAGGCGTCACGGTTCATTGTGATTACAGGTTTCATGGAGCATTGGGATGACAATGGTCATGGAGAATTTTGATGAGAAGCGTCCCGGATCATTGTTTTGTCAGGGGTCATGGAGGGTTGAGATGACAGTACTCATGCAGCATTGTGAGGACAGGGGTCATGGAGCATTGTGAAGATAAGGGGCATGGAGCTTTGTGATTACAGGGGTCTTGGAGCATTGTGAAGACAAGGGCATGGATCATTGTGATGAGAATGTCATGGAGTATTGTGAAGGCAGGTGTCAAGGAGCATTGTGATGACGTATGTCAGGGTCCATTGTGATGACAATGGCATGGAGCATTGTGATGACAAGGACATGGAGCATTGTGATGCCAAGGGCCATTGAGAGTTTTGAAGACAATTTCGTGAAGCACTGTGATGACAAGCGCATGGAGCTTGCTATGAAAAGGGTCATTGAGCATTGCGATGACAAGTGCATGGAGAATTGTGATGACACGATCATGTAACATTATGATGAGAAGTGTCATGGAACATAGTGATGACAGGGACGAGGAGAATTGTGATGACAATGCACATGGAGCATTGGGATGACCAGGACATGGAGCATTGTGCTGGCAAGACCGTGGAGCACTGCGATGAGAAGACCATGGATAATTGTGATGACGAGTGTCTTGGAGCACTGTAATGACAAGGGGCATGTAACATTGTGATGACAAGTGTAATGGAGCATTCTGATCACCATCTTGTGGAGTATTGTGATGACAATGGCATGGAGCACTGTGATGAAAAGGGCATGGAGCATTGTGATGAAAACGGCATGGAGCCTTTTCATGACAGGTTTCAATGAGCATTCTGACGACAAGTGTCAGGGAGCATTGTGATGACAAGTTTATTGAGCATTGTGATGCCAAAGGTCATGAAGCATTGTGGTGACAATGGCATGGAGCATTGTGATGAAAAGTGCTATGGAGCATTGTGATCACAAGTGTTGGTAGCATTGTGATGACAGAGGTCATGGAGCACAGTGATTTCAAGGACCATGGAGCATTGTGATGACAAGTGTATGGGGCAATGTGATCCCAAGTTTCATGGAGGATTGTGATGACAAGCGCATGGAGCATTGTAATGGCAAGTTCATGTAGGATTTTCCTGACAAAGGCATGGAGCATGGTGATTACAGTGGTCATTGAGCATTGGGATAACAAGGGTATGGAGCATTGGGCTTAAAATATTCATGGAGTATTATGATGACAGGTTTCATGGAGCATATTGATGAAAAGGGAAAGGAGCATTGTGATGACAAGATCCTGGAGCATTATGATGAGTAGACCAGGAGCCTGGTGATGACAAGTCTCATGGAGCATTCTGATGAAAAGGGGCATGGAGCATTGTGATTACAGGGCTCTTGGAGCATTGTGATGACAAAGGCATGGAGCATTGTGATGAGAAGTCCATGGAGCATTCTGATGACATGTGTCATGGAGTTTTGTGATGACAGGGGCATGGAGCATTGTGATTACAGGGTTCTTGGAGCCTTGTGATGAAAAGGGCATGGATCATTGTGATGAAAAAGGCATGGAGCCATGTCATGACTGGGTTCAAGGAGCATAGTGATGACAAGGGTTCAGGAGCGTTGTGATGACAACTGTATTGAGCATTGGATGACAAAGGTCAGGAGCATTGTGATGATAAAACCATGGATAATTGTGATGACGAGCGTCATAGGGCATTGTGATGACAAGTGTTATGGAACACTGTGATCACAAGGGTTTGGAGCATTGTGATGACAGAGGTCATGGAGCCTTTTGATTTCAATTAGCGTGGAGCATTGTGATGACAAGGGCATGAAGCAATGGGATCCCAAGTTTTATGGAGGATTGGGATGACAATGGTAAGGGAAGATTGTGAAGACAAGCGCATGGAGCATTGTGATGACAAAGTCATGTAGCATTTTGCTGACAAAGGCATGGAGCATTGTGGGCAAAATATTCATGGAGTAATGTGATGACAGGTGTCATGGGGCATTGTGGTGATAAGGGAATGGAGCACTGTGATGACAAGGTTCTGGAGCATTGTTATGAGAAGACCATTGAGCCTTGTGATGACAAATCTCATGGAGCATTCTGATGATAATGGACATGGAACACTGTGATTACAAGGTTCTTGGAGTATTGTGATGACAAGGGCATGGAGCATTGTGATGAGAAGGCCATGGAGCTTTCTGATGACATGCATCATGGACTTTGTGATGACAAGGGCATGGAGCATTGTGATGAAAAAGACATGGAGCCTTGTCATGACAGGCTTCAAGGAGCATACTGATGTCAAGTGTCAGGGAGCATTGTGATGACAAGTGTATTGAGCATTGTGATGACAAAGGTCATGGAGCATTGTGATGAGAAGACCATGGATAATTGTGATGACGAGCGTCATTGGGCGTTGTGATGACAAGTGTTATGGAACATTGTGATCACAAGCGTTTGGAGCATTCTGATGAGAGAGGTCATGGAGCATTTTGATTTCATTGTGATGACAATAGCAAGAAGCATTATGATGATGTTCATGGTGCATTGTGATGAAAGGGTCCATGGAGTATTGAGATGAAAAGGGGCATGGAGCATTGTGATTACAGGGGTCTTGGAGCATGGTGATGACATGGGCATGGAGCATTGTGATGAGAAGGCCATGGAGGATTCTGATGACATGCGTCATGGAGCTTTGTGATGACAAGGGCATGGAGCATTGTGATGACATGGGAATGGGGCATTGTGATAACAAGGGCCATTGAGAATTTTGATGACAAGGTCGTGAAGCACTGTGATGACAAGTGCATGGAGCATGCTATGACAAGGGTCATGGAGCATTGCGATGACAAGTGAATGGAGAATTGTGCTGACATATGCATGTAACATGATGTGAAGTGTCCTGGACCATTGTGATGACAAGGACGTTGAGAATTGTTATGACAATGGACATGGAGCATTGGGATGATCAGGGCATGGAGCTTTGTGATGGCAAGACCGTGGAGCATTGTGATGCGAAGACCTTGGATAATTGTGATGACGAGTGTCTTGGATTACTGTAATGACAAGGGGCATGGAGCATTGTGAGGACAGGGGTCATTTAGCATTGTGATGACAAGTGTCATGGAGCATTCTGATGACCATCTTGTGGAGTATTGTGATGACAATGGCATGGAGCATTGTGATGGAAAGGGCATGGAGCATTGTGAAGAGAAGTCCACAGATAATGGTGAAGAGGAGCGTCATGGGGCGGTGTGATGACAAGTGTCATGGAACATTGTGATCACAAGTTTTTGAAGCATTGTGATGCCAGAGTTCATGGTGCATTTTGATTTCATTGTGATGAAAATAGCATGAAGCATTATCATGATGGGGATGGTGCACTGTGATGCCAGGGGTCATGGAGGATTGTGATGACGGGGGTCTAGGAGCATCGTGATGACAAGAGCATGGAGCATTGTGCTGAGAGGGCCAAGGAGCATTCTGACGACATGTGTCATGGAGCTTTGTGATGACAAGGGCATGGGGCATTGTAATTGCAGGCGTCTTGGAGCATTGAGATGACAAGTGTCACGGAGCCTTGTGATGACAAGGCCTTGGAAGTTTGTGATGACCGAGGTCATGGATCATTGTTATGACAGGGGTAACGGAGCATTGTGATAACAAGGGCATAGAGCATTGGTCTGAGAAGTTTCATGGATTATTGTGATGAGAGTGTGCATGCAGCATTGTGATGACAAGGGCATGGAACATTGTGGTACATGGGTCATGGAGGAATGTAATGACAAGGGCATGGAGCATTGTGATGAGAAGGGCATGGAACATTGTGATGACAAGCGTCATGGAGCTTTGTGATGACAGGGGCATGGAGCAATGTGATGAGAGGGTTCATGGAGCAGTGTGATGACAGTGGCATGGAGCACTGTGGTGCCAAGGATCATGGAGATTTGTGATGACAGAGGTCATGAAGCATATTGAGGTCAAGGGCATGGTACATTGTGATGAGAAGGGCAGGGAGCATTATGATGACAAAGTCATGTAGCATTTTGATGACAAAGGCATGGAGCATCGTGATGACAAGTGTCATGGAGCACTGTGATGACAGGCGTCACGGTTCATTGTGATTACAGGTTTCATGGAGCATTGGGATGACAATGGTCATGGAGAATTTTGATGAGAAGCGTCCCGGATCATTGTTTTGTCAGCGGTCATGGAGGGTTGAGATGACAGTACTCATGCAGCATTGTGAGGATAGGGGTCATGGAGCATTGTGAAGATAAGGGGCATGGAGCTTTGTGATTACAGGGGTCTTGGAGCATTGTGAAGACAAGGGCATGGATCATTGTGATGAGAATGTCATGGAGTATTGTGAAGGCAGGTGTCAAGGAGCATTGTGATGACGTATGTCAGGGTCCATTGTGATGACAATGGCATGGAGCATTGTGATGACAAGGACATGGAGCATTGTGATGCCAAGGGCCATTGAGAGTTTTGAAGACAATGTCGTGAAGCACTGTGATGACAAGCGCATGGAGCTTGCTATGAAAAGGGTCATTGAGCATTGCGATGACAAGTGCATGGAGAATTGTGATGACACGATCATGTAACATTATGATGAGAAGTGTCATGGAACATAGTGATGACAGGGATGAGGAGAATTGTGATGACAATGCACATGGAGCATTGGGATGACCAGGACATGGAACATTGTGCTGGCAAGACCGTGGAGCACTGCGATGAGAAGACCATGGATAATTGTGATGACGAGTGTCTTGGAGCACTGTAATGACAAGGGGCATGTAACATTGTGATGACAAGTGTAATGGAGCATTCTGATCACCATCTTGTGGAGTATTGTGATGACAATGGCATGGAGCATTGTGATGAAAAGGGCATGGAGCATTGTGATGAAAACGGCATGGAGCCTTTTCATGACAGGTTTCAATGAGCATTCTGACGACAAGTGTCAGGGAGCATTGTGATGACAAGTTTATTGAGCATTGTGATGCCAAAGGTCATGAAGCATTGTGGTGACAATGGCATGGAGCATTGTGATGAAAAGTGCTATGGAGCATTGTGATCACAAGTGTTGGTAGCATTGTGATGACAGAGGTCATGGAGCACAGTGATTTCAAGGACCATGGAGCATTGTGATGACAAGTGTATGGGGCAATGTGATCCCAAGTTTCATGGAGGATTGTGATGACAAGCGCATGGAGCATTGTGATGGCAAGTTCATGTAGGATTTCCTGACAAAGGCATGGAGCATGGTGATTACAGTGGTCATTGAGCATTGGGATAACAAGGGTATGGAGCATTGGGCTTAAAATATTCATGGAGTATTGTGATGACAGGTTTCATGGAGCATATTGATGAAAAGGGAAAGGAGCATTGTGATGACAAGATCCTGGAGCATTATGATGAGTAGACCAGGAGCCTGGTGATGACAAGTCTCATGGAGCATTCTGATGAAAAGGGGCATGGAGCATTGTGATTACAGGGCTCTTGGAGCATTGTGATGACAAAGGCATGGAGCATTGTGATGAGAAGTCCATGGAGCATTCTGATGACATGTGTCATGGAGTTTTGTGATGACAGGGGCATGGAGCATTGTGATTACAGGGTTCTTGGAGCCTTGTGATGAAAAGGGCATGGATCATTGTGATGAAAAAGGCATGGAGCCATGTCATGACTGGGTTCAAGGAGCATAGTGATGACAAGGGTTCAGGAGCGTTGTGATGACAACTGTATTGAGCATTGGATGACAAAGGTCAGGAGCATTGTGATGATAAAACCATGGATAATTGTGATGACGAGCGTCATAGGGCATTGTGATGACAAGTGTTATGGAACACTGTGATCACAAGGGTTTGGAGCATTGTGATGACAGAGGTCATGGAGCCTTTTGATTTCAATTAGCGTGGAGCATTGTGATGACAAGGGCATGAAGCAATGGGATCCCAAGTTTTATGGAGGATTGGGATGACAATGGTAAGGGAAGATTGTGAAGACAAGCGCATGGAGCATTGTGATGACAAAGTCATGTAGCATTTTGCTGACAAAGGCATGGAGCATTGTGGGCAAAATATTCATGGAGTAATGTGATGACAGGTGTCATGGGGCATTGTGGTGATAAGGGAATGGAGCACTGTGATGACAAGGTTCTGGAGCATTGTTAGGAGAAGACCATTGAACCTTGTGATGACAAATCTCATGGAGCATTCTGATGATAATGGACATGGAACACTGTGATTACAAGGTTCTTGGAGTATTGTGATGACAAGGGCATGGAACATTGTGATGAGAAGGCCATGGAGCTTTCTGATGACATGCATCATGGACTTTGTGATGACAAGGGCATGGAGCATTGTGATGAAAAAGACATGGAGCCTTGTCATGACAGGCTTCAAGGAGCATACTGATGTCAAGTGTCAGGGAGCATTGTGATGACAAGTGTATTGAGCATTGTGATGACAAAGGTCATGGAGCATTGTGATGAGAAGACCATGGATAATTGTGATGACGAGCGTCATTGGGCGTTGTGATGACAAGTGTTATGCAACATTGTGATCACAAGCGTTTGGAGCATTCTGATGAGAGAGGTCATGGAGCATTTTGATTTCATTGTGATGACAATAGCATGAAGCATTATGATGATGGGGATGGTGCACTGTGATGCCAGGGGTCATGGAGGATTGTGATGACGGGGGTCTAGGAGCATCGTGATGACAAGAGCATGGAGCATTGTGCTGAGAAGGCCAAGGAGCATTCTGACGACATGTGTCATGGAGCTTTGTGATGACAAGGGCATGGGGCATTGTAATTGCAGGCGTCTTGGAGCATTGAGATGACAAGTGTCACGGAGCCTTGTGATGACAAGGCCTTGGAAGTTTGTGATGATCGAGGTCATGGAGCATTGTTATGACAGGAGTAATGGAGCATTGTGATAACAAGGGCATAGAGCATTGGTCTGAGAAGTTTCATGGATTATTGTGATGAGAGTGTGCATGCAGCATTGTGATGACAAGGGCATGGAACATTGTGATACATGGGTCATGGAGGAATGTAATGACAAGGGCATGGAGCATTGTGATGAGAAGGGCATGGAACATTGTGATGACAAGCGTCATGGAGCTTTGCGATGACAGGGGCATGGAGCAATGTGATGAGAGGGTTCATGGAGCAGTGTGATGACAGTGGCATGGAGCACTGTGGTGCCAAGGATCATGGAGATTTGTGATGACAGAGGTCATGAAGCATATTGAGGTCAAGGGCATGGTACATTGTGATGAGAAGGGCAGGGAGCATTATGATGACAAAGTCATGTAGCATTTTGATGACAAAGGCATGGAGCATCGTGATGACAAGTGTCATGGAGCACTGTGATGACAGGCGTCACGGTTCATTGTGATTACAGGTTTCATGGAGCATTGGGATGACAATGGTCATGGAGAATTTTGATGAGAAGCGTCCCGGATCATTGTTTTGTCAGGGGTCATGGAGGGTTGAGATGACAGTACTCATGCAGCATTGTGAGGACAGGGGTCATGGAGCATTGTGAAGATAAGGGGCATGGAGCTTTGTGATTACAGGGGTCTTGGAGCATTGTGAAGACAAGGGCATGGATCATTGTGATGAGAATGTCATGGAGTATTGTGAAGGCAGGTGTCAAGGAGCATTGTGATGACGTATGTCAGGGTCCATTGTGATGACAATGGCATGGAGCATTGTGATGACAAGGACATGGAGCATTGTGATGCCAAGGGCCATTGAGAGTTTTGAAGACAATGTCGTGAAGCACTGTGATGACAAGCGCATGGAGCTTGCTATGAAAAGGGTCATTGAGCATTGCGATGACAAGTGCATGGAGAATTGTGATGACACGATCATGTAACATTATGATGAGAAGTGTCATGGAACATAGTGATGACAGGGATGAGGAGAATTGTGATGACAATGCACATGGAGCATTGGGATGACCAGGACATGGAACATTGTGCTGGCAAGACCGTGGAGCACTGCGATGAGAAGACCATGGATAATTGTGATGACGAGTGTCTTGGAGCACTGTAATGACAAGGGGCATGTAACATTGTGATGACAAGTGTAATGGAGCATTCTGATCACCATCTTGTGGAGTATTGTGATGACAATGGCATGGAGCATTGTGATGAAAAGGGCATGGAGCATTGTGATGAAAACGGCATGGAGCCTTTTCATGACAGGTTTCAATGAGCATTCTGACGACAAGTGTCAGGGAGCATTGTGATGACAAGTTTATTGAGCATTGTGATGCCAAAGGTCATGAAGCATTGTGGTGACAATGGCATGGAGCATTGTGATGAAAAGTGCTATGGAGCATTGTGATCACAAGTGTTGGTAGCATTGTGATGACAGAGGTCATGGAGCACAGTGATTTCAAGGACCATGGAGCATTGTGATGACAAGTGTATGGGGCAATGTGATCCCAAGTTTCATGGAGGATTGTGATGACAAGCGCATGGAGCATTGTGATGGCAAGTTCATGTAGGATTTCCTGACAAAGGCATGGAGCATGGTGATTACAGTGGTCATTGAGCATTGGGATAACAAGGGTATGGAGCATTGGGCTTAAAATATTCATGGAGTATTGTGATGACAGGTTTCATGGAGCATATTGATGAAAAGGGAAAGGAGCATTGTGATGACAAGATCCTGGAGCATTATGATGAGTAGACCAGGAGCCTGGTGATGACAAGTCTCATGGAGCATTCTGATGAAAAGGGGCATGGAGCATTGTGATTACAGGGCTCTTGGAGCATTGTGATGACAAAGGCATGGAGCATTGTGATGAGAAGTCCATGGAGCATTCTGATGACATGTGTCATGGAGTTTTGTGATGACAGGGGCATGGAGCATTGTGATTACAGGGTTCTTGGAGCCTTGTGATGAAAAGGGCATGGATCATTGTGATGAAAAAGGCATGGAGCCATGTCATGACTGGGTTCAAGGAGCATAGTGATGACAAGGGTTCAGGAGCGTTGTGATGACAACTGTATTGAGCATTGGATGACAAAGGTCAGGAGCATTGTGATGATAAAACCATGGATAATTGTGATGACGAGCGTCATAGGGCATTGTGATGACAAGTGTTATGGAACACTGTGATCACAAGGGTTTGGAGCATTGTGATGACAGAGGTCATGGAGCCTTTTGATTTCAATTAGCGTGGAGCATTGTGATGACAAGGGCATGAAGCAATGGGATCCCAAGTTTTATGGAGGATTGGGATGACAATGGTAAGGGAAGATTGTGAAGACAAGCGCATGGAGCATTGTGATGACAAAGTCATGTAGCATTTTGCTGACAAAGGCATGGAGCATTGTGGGCAAAATATTCATGGAGTAATGTGATGACAGGTGTCATGGGGCATTGTGGTGATAAGGGAATGGAGCACTGTGATGACAAGGTTCTGGAGCATTGTTAGGAGAAGACCATTGAACCTTGTGATGACAAATCTCATGGAGCATTCTGATGATAATGGACATGGAACACTGTGATTACAAGGTTCTTGGAGTATTGTGATGACAAGGGCATGGAACATTGTGATGAGAAGGCCATGGAGCTTTCTGATGACATGCATCATGGACTTTGTGATGACAAGGGCATGGAGCATTGTGATGAAAAAGACATGGAGCCTTGTCATGACAGGCTTCAAGGAGCATACTGATGTCAAGTGTCAGGGAGCATTGTGATGACAAGTGTATTGAGCATTGTGATGACAAAGGTCATGGAGCATTGTGATGAGAAGACCATGGATAATTGTGATGACGAGCGTCATTGGGCGTTGTGATGACAAGTGTTATGCAACATTGTGATCACAAGCGTTTGGAGCATTCTGATGAGAGAGGTCATGGAGCATTTTGATTTCATTGTGATGACAATAGCATGAAGCATTATGATGATGGGGATGGTGCACTGTGATGCCAGGGGTCATGGAGGATTGTGATGACGGGGGTCTAGGAGCATCGTGATGACAAGAGCATGGAGCATTGTGCTGAGAAGGCCAAGGAGCATTCTGACGACATGTGTCATGGAGCTTTGTGATGACAAGGGCATGGGGCATTGTAATTGCAGGCGTCTTGGAGCATTGAGATGACAAGTGTCACGGAGCCTTGTGATGACAAGGCCTTGGAAGTTTGTGATGATCGAGGTCATGGAGCATTGTTATGACAGGAGTAATGGAGCATTGTGATAACAAGGGCATAGAGCATTGGTCTGAGAAGTTTCATGGATTATTGTGATGAGAGTGTGCATGCAGCATTGTGATGACAAGGGCATGGAACATTGTGATACATGGGTCATGGAGGAATGTAATGACAAGGGCATGGAGCATTGTGATGAGAAGGGCATGGAACATTGTGATGACAAGCGTCATGGAGCTTTGCGATGACAGGGGCATGGAGCAATGTGATGAGAGGGTTCATGGAGCAGTGTGATGACAGTGGCATGGAGCACTGTGGTGCCAAGGATCATGGAGATTTGTGATGACAGAGGTCATGAAGCATATTGAGGTCAAGGGCATGGTACATTGTGATGAGAAGGGCAGGGAGCATTATGATGACAAAGTCATGTAGCATTTTGATGACAAAGGCATGGAGCATCGTGATGACAAGTGTCATGGAGCACTGTGATGACAGGCGTCACGGTTCATTGTGATTACAGGTTTCATGGAGCATTGGGATGACAATGGTCATGGAGAATTTTGATGAGAAGCGTCCCGGATCATTGTTTTGTCAGGGGTCATGGAGGGTTGAGATGACAGTACTCATGCAGCATTGTGAGGACAGGGGTCATGGAGCATTGTGAAGATAAGGGGCATGGAGCTTTGTGATTACAGGGGTCTTGGAGCATTGTGAAGACAAGGGCATGGATCATTGTGATGAGAATGTCATGGAGTATTGTGAAGGCAGGTGTCAAGGAGCATTGTGATGACGTATGTCAGGGTCCATTGTGATGACAATGGCATGGAGCATTGTGATGACAAGGACATGGAGCATTGTGATGCCAAGGGCCATTGAGAGTTTTGAAGACAATGTCGTGAAGCACTGTGATGACAAGCGCATGGAGCTTGCTATGAAAAGGGTCATTGAGCATTGCGATGACAAGTGCATGGAGAATTGTGATGACACGATCATGTAACATTATGATGAGAAGTGTCATGGAACATAGTGATGACAGGGACGAGGAGAATTGTGATGACAATGCACATGGAGCATTGGGATGACCAGGACATGGAGCATTGTGCTGGCAAGACCGTGGAGCATTGCGATGAGAAGACCATGGATAATTGTGATGACGAGTGTCTTGGAGCACTGTAATGACAAGGGGCATGTAACATTGTGATGACAAGTGTAATGGAGCATTCTGATCACCATCTTGTGGAGTATTGTGATGACAATGGCATGGAGCACTGTGATGAAAAGGGCATGGAGCATTGTGATGAAAACGGCATGGAGCCTTTTCATGACAGGTTTCAATGAGCATTCTGACGACAAGTGTCAGGGAGCATTGTGATGACAAGTTTATTGAGCATTGTGATGCCAAAGGTCATGAAGCATTGTGGTGACAATGGCATGGAGCATTGTGATGAAAAGTGCTATGGAGCATTGTGATCACAAGTGTTGGTAGCATTGTGATGACAGAGGTCATGGAGCACAGTGATTTCAAGGACCATGGAGCATTGTGATGACAAGTGTATGGGGCAATGTGATCCCAAGTTTCATGGAGGATTGTGATGACAAGCGCATGGAGCATTGTGATGGCAAGTTCATGTAGGATTTCCTGACAAAGGCATGGAGCATGGTGATTACAGTGGTCATTGAGCATTGGGATAACAAGGGTATGGAGCATTGGGCTTAAAATATTCATGGAGTATTGTGATGACAGGTTTCATGGAGCATATTGATGAAAAGGGAAAGGAGCATTGTGATGACAAGATCCTGGAGCATTATGATGAGTAGACCAGGAGCCTGGTGATGACAAGTCTCATGGAGCATTCTGATGAAAAGGGGCATGGAGCATTGTGATTACAGGGCTCTTGGAGCATTGTGATGACAAAGGCATGGAGCATTGTGATGAGAAGTCCATGGAGCATTCTGATGACATGTGTCATGGAGTTTTGTGATGACAGGGGCATGGAGCATTGTGATTACAGGGTTCTTGGAGCCTTGTGATGAAAAGGGCATGGATCATTGTGATGAAAAAGGCATGGAGCCATGTCATGACTGGGTTCAAGGAGCATAGTGATGACAAGGGTTCAGGAGCGTTGTGATGACAACTGTATTGAGCATTGGATGACAAAGGTCAGGAGCATTGTGATGATAAAACCATGGATAATTGTGATGACGAGCGTCATAGGGCATTGTGATGACAAGTGTTATGGAACACAGTGATCACAAGGGTTTGGAGCATTGTGATGACAGAGGTCATGGAGCCTTTTGATTTCAAGAAGCGTGGAGCATTGTGATGACAAGGGCATGAAGCAATGGGATCCCAAGTTTTATGGAGGATTGGGATGACAATGGTAAGGGAAGATTGTGAAGACAAGCGCATGGAGCATTGTGATGACAAAGTCATGTAGCATTTTGCTGACAAAGGCATGGAGCATTGTGGGGAAAATATTCATGGAGTAATGTGATGACAGGTGTCATGGGGCATTGTGGTGATAAGGGAATGGAGCACTGTGATGACAAGGTTCTGGAGCATTGTTAGGAGAAGACCATTGAGCCTTGTGATGACAAATCTCATGGAGCATTCTGATGATAATGGACATGGAACACTGTGATTACAAGGTTCTTGGAGTATTGTGATGACAAGGGCATGGAACATTGTGATGAGAAGGCCATGGAGCTTTCTGATGACATGCATCATGGACTTTGTGATGACAAGGGCATGGAGCATTGTGATGAAAAAGACATGGAGCCTTGTCATGACAGGCTTCAAGGAGCATACTGATGTCAAGTGTCAGGGAGCATTGTGATGACAAGTGTATTGAGCATTGTGATGACAAAGGTCATGGAGCATTGTGATGAGAAGACCATGGATAATTGTGATGACGAGCGTCATTGGGCGTTGTGATGACAAGTGTTATGCAACATTGTGATCACAAGCGTTTGGAGCATTCTGATGAGAGAGGTCATGGAGCATTTTGATTTCATTGTGATGACAATAGCATGAAGCATTATGATGATGGGGATGGTGCACTGTGATGCCAGGGGTCATGGAGGATTGTGATGACGGGGGTCTAGGAGCATCGTGATGACAAGAGCATGGAGCATTGTGCTGAGAGGGCCAAGGAGCATTCTGACGACATGTGTCATGGAGCTTTGTGATGACAAGGGCATGGGGCATTGTAATTGCAGGCGTCTTGGAGCATTGAGATGACAAGTGTCACGGAGCCTTGTGATGACAAGGCCTTGGAAGTTTGTGATGACCGAGGTCATGGAGCATTGTTATGACAGGAGTAATGGAGCATTGTGATAACAAGGGCATAGAGCATTGGTCTGAGAAATTTCATGGATTATTGTGATGAGAGTGTGCATACAGCATTGTGATGACAAGGGCATGGAACATTGTGATACATGGGTCATGGAGGAATGTAATGACAAGGGCATGGAGCATTGTGATGAGAAGGGCATGGAACATTGTGATGACAAGCGTCATGGAGCTTTGTGATGACAGGGGCATGGAGCAATGTGATGAGAGGGTTCATGGAGCAGTGTGATGACAGTGGCATGGAGCACTGTGGTGCCAAGGAACATGGAGATTTGTGATGACAAAGGTCATGAAGCATATTGAGGTCAAGGGCATGGTACATTGTGATGAGAAGGGCAGGGAGCATTATGATGACAAAGTCATGTAGCATTTTGATGACAAAGGCATGGAGCATCGTGATGACAAGTGTCATGGAGCACTGTGATGACAGGCGTCACGGTTCATTGTGATTACAGGTTTCATGGAGCATTGGGATGACAATGGTCATGGAGAATTTTGATGAGAAGCGTCCCGGATCATTGTTTTGTCAGGGGTCATGGAGGGTTGAGATGACAGTACTCATGCAGCATTGTGAGGACAGGGGTCATGGAGCATTGTGAAGACAAGGGCATGGATCATTGTGATGAGAATGTCATGGAGTATTGTGAAGGCAGGTGTCAAGGAGCATTGTGATGACGTATGTCAGGGTCCATTGTGATGACAATGGCATGGAGCATTGTGATGACAAGGACATGGAGCATTGTGATGCCAAGGGCCATTGAGAATTTTGAAGACAATGTCGTGAAGCACTGTGATGACAAGCGCATGGAGCTTGCTATGAAAAGGGTCATTGAGCATTGCGATGACAAGTGCATGGAGAATTGTGATGACACGATCATGTAACATTATGATGAGAAGTGTCATGGAACATAGTGATGACAGGGACGAGGAGAATTGTGATGACAATGCACATGGAGCATTGGGATGACCAGGACATGGATCATTGTGCTGGCAAGACTGTGGAGCATTGCGATGAGAAGACCATGGATATTTGTGATGACGAGTGTCTTGGAGCACTGTAATGACAAGGGGCATGTAGCATTGTGATGACAAGTGTAATGGAGCATTCTGATCAGCATCTTGTGGAGTATTGTGATGACAATGGCATGGAGCATTGTGATGAAAAGGGCATGGAGCATTGTGATGAAAACGGCATGGAGCCTTTTCATGACAGGTTTCAATGAGCATTCTGACGACAAGTGTCAGGGAGCATTGTGATGACAAGTTTATTGAGCATTGTGATGACAAAGGTCATGAAGCATTGTGGTGACAATGGCATGGAGCATTGTGATGAAAAGTGCTATGGAGCATTGTGATCACAAGTGTTGGTAGCATTGTGATGACAGAGGTCATGGAGCACAGTGATTTCAAGGACCATGGAGCATTGTGATGACAAGTGTATGGGGCAATGTGATCCCAAGTTTCATGGAGGATTGTGATGACAAGCGCATGGAGCATTGTGATGGCAAGTTCATGTAGGATTTTCCTGACAAAGGCATGGAGCATGGTGATTACAGTGGTCATTGAGCATTGGGATAACAAGGGTATGGAGCATTGGGCTTAAAATATTCATGGAGTATTATGAGGACAGGTTTCATGGAGCATATTGATGAAAAGAGAAAGGAGCATTGTGATGACAAGATCCTGGAGCATTATGATGAGTAGACCAGGAGCCTGGTGATGACAAGTCTCATGGAGCATTCTGATGAAAAGGGGCATGGAGCATTGTGATTACAGGGCTCTTGGAGCATTGTGATGACAAAGGCATGGAGCATTGTGATGAGAAGTCCATGGAGCATTCTGATGACATGTGTCATGGAGTTTTGTGATGACAGGGGCATGGAGCATTGTGATTACAGGGTTCTTGGAGCCTTGTGATGAAAAGGGCATGGATCATTGTGATGAAAAAGGCATGGAGCCATGTCATGACTGGGTTCAAGGAGCATAGTGATGACAAGGGTTCAGGAGCGTTGTGATGACAACTGTATTGAGCATTGGATGACAAAGGTCAGGAGCATTGTGATGATAAAACCATGGATAATTGTGATGACGAGCGTCATAGGGCATTGTGATGACAAGTGTTATGGAACACTGTGATCACAAGGGTTTGGAGCATTGTGATGACAGAGGTCATGGAGCCTTTTGATTTCAATTAGTGTGGAGCATTGTGATGACAAGGGCATGAAGCAATGGGATCCCAAGTTTTATGGAGGATTGGGATGACAATGGTAAGGGAAGATTGTGAAGACAAGCGCATGGAGCATTGTGATGACAAAGTCATGTAGCATTTTGCTGACAAAGGCATGGAGCATTGTGGGCAAAATATTCATGGAGTAATGTGATGACAGGTGTCATGGGGCATTGTGGTGATAAGGGAATGGAGCACTGTGATGACAAGGTTCTGGAGCATTGTTATGAGAAGACCATTGAGCCTTGTGATGACAAATCTCATGGAGCATTCTGATGATAATGGACATGGAACACTGTGATTACAAGGTTCTTGGAGTATTGTGATGACAAGGGCATGGAGCATTGTGATGAGAAGGCCATGGAGCTTTCTGATGACATGCATCATGGACTTTGTGATGACAAGGGCATGGAGCATTGTGATGAAAAAGACATGGAGCCTTGTCATGACAGGCTTCAAGGAGCATACTGATGTCAAGTGTCAGGGAGCATTGTGATGACAAGTGTATTGAGCATTGTGATGACAAAGGTCATGGAGCATTGTGATGAGAAGACCATGGATAATTGTGATGACGAGCGTCATTGGGCGTTGTGATGACAAGTGTTATGGAACATTGTGATCACAAGCGTTTGGAGCATTCTGATGAGAGAGGTCATGGAGCATTTTGATTTCATTGTGATGACAATAGCAAGAAGCATTATGATGATGTTCATGGTGCATTGTGATGAAAGGGTCCATGGAGTATTGAGATGAAAAGGGGCATGGAGCATTGTGATTACAGGGGTCTTGGAGCATGGTGATGACATGGGCATGGAGCATTGTGATGAGAAGGCCATGGAGGATTCTGATGACATGCGTCATGGAGCTTTGTGATGACAAGGGCATGGAGCATTGTGATGACATGGGAATGGGACATTGTGATAACAAGGGCCATTGAGAATTTTGATGACAAGGTCGTGAAGCACTGTGATGACAAGTGCATGGAGCATGCTATGACAAGGGTCATGGAGCATTGCGATGACAAGTGAATGGAGAATTGTGCTGACATATGCATCTAACATGATGTGAAGTGTCCTGGACCATTGTGATGACAAGGACGTTGAGAATTGTTATGACAATGGACATGGAGCATTGGGATGATCAGGGCATGGAGCTTTGTGATGGCAAGACCGTGGAGCATTGTGATGTGAAGACCTTGGATAATTGTGATGACGAGTGTCTTGGATTACTGTAATGACAAGGGGCATGGAGCATTGTGAGGACAGGGGTCATTTAGCATTGTGATGACAAGTGTCATGGAGCATTCTGATGACCATCTTGTGGAGTATTGTGATGACAATGGCATGGAGCATTGTGATGGAAAGGGCATGGAGCATTGTGAAGAGAAGTCCACAGATAATGGTGAAGAGGAGCGTCATGGGGCGGTGTGATGACAAGTGTCATGGAACATTGTGATCACAAGTGTTTGAAGCATTGTGATGCCAGAGTTCATGGTGCATTTTGATTTCATTGTGATGAAAATAGCATGAAGCATTATCATGATGGGGATGGTGCACTGTGATGCCAGGGGTCATGGAGGATTGTGATGACGGGGGTCTAGGAGCATCGTGATGACAAGAGCATGGAGCATTGTGCTGAGAGGGCCAAGGAGCATTCTGACGACATGTGTCATGGAGCTTTGTGATGACAAGGGCATGGGGCATTGTAATTGCAGGCGTCTTGGAGCATTGAGATGACAAGTGTCACGGAGCCTTGTGATGACAAGGCCTTGGAAGTTTGTGATGACCGAGGTCATGGGTCATTGTTATGACAGGGGTAACGGAGCATTGTGATAACAAGGGCATAGAGCATTGGTCTGAGAAGTTTCATGGATTATTGTGATGAGAGTGTGCATGCAGCATTGTGATGACAAGGGCATGGAACATTGTGGTACATGGGTCATGGAGGAATGTAATGACAAGGGCATGGAGCATTGTGATGAGAAGGGCATGGAACATTGTGATGACAAGCGTCATGGAGCTTTGTGATGACAGGGGCATGGAGCAATGTGATGAGAGGGTTCATGGAGCAGTGTGATGACAGTGGCATGGAGCACTGTGGTGCCAAGGATCATGGAGATTTGTGATGACAGAGGTCATGAAGCATATTGAGGTCAAGGGCATGGTACATTGTGATGAGAAGGGCAGGGAGCATTATGATGACAAAGTCATGTAGCATTTTGATGACAAAGGCATGGAGCATCGTGATGACAAGTGTCATGGAGCACTGTGATGACAGGCGTCACGGTTCATTGTGATTACAGGTTTCATGGAGCATTGGGATGACAATGGTCATGGAGAATTTTGATGAGAAGCGTCCCGGATCATTGTTTTGTCAGGGGTCATGGAGGGTTGAGATGACAGTACTCATGCAGCATTGTGAGGACAGGGGTCATGGAGCATTGTGAAGATAAGGGGCATGGAGCTTTGTGATTACAGGGGTCTTGGAGCATTGTGAAGACAAGGGCATGGATCATTGTGATGAGAATGTCATGGAGTATTGTGAAGGCAGGTGTCAAGGAGCATTGTGATGACGTATGTCAGGGTCCATTGTGATGACAATGGCATGGAGCATTGTGATGACAAGGACATGGAGCATTGTGATGCCAAGGGCCATTGAGAGTTTTGCAGACAATGTCGTGAAGCACTGTGATGACAAGCGCATGGAGCTTGCTATGAAAAGGGTCATTGAGCATTGCGATGACAAGTGCATGGAGAATTGTGATGACACGATCATGTAACATTATGATGAGAAGTGTCATGGAACATAGTGATGACAGGGATGAGGAGAATTGTGATGACAATGCACATGGAGCATTGGGATGACCAGGACATGGAACATTGTGCTGGCAAGACCGTGGAGCACTGCGATGAGAAGACCATGGATAATTGTGATGACGAGTGTCTTGGAGCACTGTAATGAC
This sequence comes from Mesoplodon densirostris, assembly GCF_025265405.1. Taxonomy (NCBI): domain Eukaryota; kingdom Metazoa; phylum Chordata; class Mammalia; order Artiodactyla; family Ziphiidae; genus Mesoplodon; species Mesoplodon densirostris. Next base: position 9,827,503 of record NC_082682.1, read on the forward strand.
AAGGGGCATGTAACATTGTGATGACAAGTGTAATGGAGCATTCTGATCACCATCTTGTGGAGTATTGTGATGACAATGGCATGGAGCATTGTGATGAAAAGGGCATGGAGCATTGTGATGAAAACGGCATGGAGCCTTTTCATGACAGGTTTCAATGAGCATTCTGACGACAAGTGTCAGGGAGCATTGTGATGACAAGTTTATTGAGCATTGTGATGCCAAAGGTCATGAAGCATTGTGGTGACAATGGCATGGAGCATTGTGATGAAAAGTGCTATGGAGCATTGTGATCACAAGTGTTGGTAGCATTGTGATGACAGAGGTCATGGAGCACAGTGATTTCAAGGACCATGGAGCATTGTGATGACAAGTGTATGGGGCAATGTGATCCCAAGTTTCATGGAGGATTGTGATGACAAGCGCATGGAGCATTGTGATGGCAAGTTCATGTAGGATTTCCTGACAAAGGCATGGAGCATGGTGATTACAGTGGTCATTGAGCATTGGGATAACAAGGGTATGGAGCATTGGGCTTAAAATATTCATGGAGTATTGTGATGACAGGTTTCATGGAGCATATTGATGAAAAGGGAAAGGAGCATTGTGATGACAAGATCCTGGAGCATTATGATGAGTAGACCAGGAGCCTGGTGATGACAAGTCTCATGGAGCATTCTGATGAAAAGGGGCATGGAGCATTGTGATTACAGGGCTCTTGGAGCATTGTGATGACAAAGGCATGGAGCATTGTGATGAGAAGTCCATTGAGCATTCTGATGACATGTGTCATGGAGTTTTGTGATGACAGGGGCATGGAGCATTGTGATTACAGGGTTCTTGGAGCCTTGTGATGAAAAGGGCATGGATCATTGTGATGAAAAAGGCATGGAGCCATGTCATGACTGGGTTCAAGGAGCATAGTGATGACAAGGGTTCAGGAGCGTTGTGATGACAACTGTATTGAGCATTGGATGACAAAGGTCAGGAGCATTGTGATGATAAAACCATGGATAATTGTGATGACGAGCGTCATAGGGCATTGTGATGACAAGTGTTATGGAACACTGTGATCACAAGGGTTTGGAGCATTGTGATGACAGAGGTCATGGAGCCTTTTGATTTCAATTAGCGTGGAGCATTGTGATGACAAGGGCATGAAGCAATGGGATCCCAAGTTTTATGGAGGATTGGGATGACAATGGTAAGGGAAGATTGTGAAGACAAGCGCATGGAGCATTGTGATGACAAAGTCATGTAGCATTTTGCTGACAAAGGCATGGAGCATTGTGGGCAAAATATTCATGGAGTAATGTGATGACAGGTGTCATGGGGCATTGTGGTGATAAGGGAATGGAGCACTGTGATGACAAGGTTCTGGAGCATTGTTAGGAGAAGACCATTGAACCTTGTGATGACAAATCTCATGGAGCATTCTGATGATAATGGACATGGAACACTGTGATTACAAGGTTCTTGGAGTATTGTGATGACAAGGGCATGGAACATTGTGATGAGAAGGCCATGGAGCTTTCTGATGACATGCATCATGGACTTTGTGATGACAAGGGCATGGAGCATTGTGATGAAAAAGACATGGAGCCTTGTCATGACAGGCTTCAAGGAGCATACTGATGTCAAGTGTCAGGGAGCATTGTGATGACAAGTGTATTGAGCATTGTGATGACAAAGGTCATGGAGCATTGTGATGAGAAGACCATGGATAATTGTGATGACGAGCGTCATTGGGCGTTGTGATGACAAGTGTTATGCAACATTGTGATCACAAGCGTTTGGAGCATTCTGATGAGAGAGGTCATGGAGCATTTTGATTTCATTGTGATGACAATAGCATGAAGCATTATGATGATGGGGATGGTGCACTGTGATGCCAGGGGTCATGGAGGATTGTGATGACGGGGGTCTAGGAGCATCGTGATGACAAGAGCATGGAGCATTGTGCTGAGAAGGCCAAGGAGCATTCTGACGACATGTGTCATGGAGCTTTGTGATGACAAGGGCATGGGGCATTGTAATTGCAGGCGTCTTGGAGCATTGAGATGACAAGTGTCACGGAGCCTTGTGATGACAAGGCCTTGGAAGTTTGTGATGATCGAGGTCATGGAGCATTGTTATGACAGGAGTAATGGAGCATTGTGATAACAAGGGCATAGAGCATTGGTCTGAGAAGTTTCATGGATTATTGTGATGAGAGTGTGCATGCAGCATTGTGATGACAAGGGCATGGAACATTGTGATACATGGGTCATGGAGGAATGTAATGACAAGGGCATGGAGCATTGTGATGAGAAGGGCATGGAACATTGTGATGACAAGCGTCATGGAGCTTTGCGATGACAGGGGCATGGAGCAATGTGATGAGAGGGTTCATGGAGCAGTGTGATGACAGTGGCATGGAGCACTGTGGTGCCAAGGATCATGGAGATTTGTGATGACAGAGGTCATGAAGCATATTGAGGTCAAGGGCATGGTACATTGTGATGAGAAGGGCAGGGAGCATTATGATGACAAAGTCATGTAGCATTTTGATGACAAAGGCATGGAGCATCGTGATGACAAGTGTCATGGAGCACTGTGATGACAGGCGTCACGGTTCATTGTGATTACAGGTTTCATGGAGCATTGGGATGACAATGGTCATGGAGAATTTTGATGAGAAGCGTCCCGGATCATTGTTTTGTCAGGGGTCATGGAGGGTTGAGATGACAGTACTCATGCAGCATTGTGAGGACAGGGGTCATGGAGCATTGTGAAGATAAGGGGCATGGAGCTTTGTGATTACAGGGGTCTTGGAGCATTGTGAAGACAAGGGCATGGATCATTGTGATGAGAATGTCATGGAGTATTGTGAAGGCAGGTGTCAAGGAGCATTGTGATGACGTATGTCAGGGTCCATTGTGATGACAATGGCATGGAGCATTGTGATGACAATGACATGGAGCATTGTGATGCCAAGGGCCATTGAGAATTTTGAAGACAATGTCGTGAAGCACTGTGATGACAAGCGCATGGAGCTTGCTATGAAAAGGGTCATTGAGCATTGCGATGACAAGTGCATGGAGAATTGTGATGACACGATCATGTAACATTATGATGAGAAGTGTCATGGAACATAGTGATGACAGGGACGAGGAGAATTGTGATGACAATGCACATGGAGCATTGGGATGACCAGGACATGGAGCATTGTGCTGGCAAGACCGTGGAGCATTGCGATGAGAAGACCATGGATAATTGTGATGACGAGTGTCTTGGAGCACTGTAATGACAAGGGGCATGTAACATTGTGATGACAAGTGTAATGGAGCATTCTGATCACCATCTTGTGGAGTATTGTGATGACAATGGCATGGAGCACTGTGATGAAAAGGGCATGGAGCATTGTGATGAAAACGGCATGGAGCCTTTTCATGACAGGTTTCAATGAGCATTCTGACGACAAGTGTCAGGGAGCATTGTGATGACAAGTTTATTGAGCATTGTGATGCCAAAGGTCATGAAGCATTGTGGTGACAATGGCATGGAGCATTGTGATGAAAAGTGCTATGGAGCATTGTGATCACAAGTGTTGGTAGCATTGTGATGACAGAGGTCATGGAGCACAGTGATTTCAAGGACCATGGAGCATTGTGATGACAAGTGTATGGGGCAATGTGATCCCAAGTTTCATGGAGGATTGTGATGACAAGCGCATGGAGCATTGTGATGGCAAGTTCATGTAGGATTTTCCTGACAAAGGCATGGAGCATGGTGATTACAGTGGTCATTGAGCATTGGGATAACAAGGGTATGGAGCATTGGGCTTAAAATATTCATGGAGTATTGTGATGACAGGTTTCATGGAGCATATTGATGAAAAGGGAAAGGAGCATTGTGATGACAAGATCCTGGAGCATTATGATGAGTAGACCAGGAGCCTGGTGATGACAAGTCTCATGGAGCATTCTGATGAAAAGGGGCATGGAGCATTGTGATTACAGGGCTCTTGGAGCATTGTGATGACAAAGGCATGGAGCATTGTGATGAGAAGTCCATTGAGCATTCTGATGACATGTGTCATGGAGTTTTGTGATGACAGGGGCATGGAGCATTGTGATTACAGGGTTCTTGGAGCCTTGTGATAAAAAGGGCATGGATCATTGTGATGAAAAAGGCATGGAGCCATGTCATGACTGGGTTCAAGGAGCATAGTGATGACAAGGGTTCAGGAGCGTTGTGATGACAACTGTATTGAGCATTGGATGACAAAGGTCAGGAGCATTGTGATGATAAAACCATGGATAATTGTGATGACGAGCGTCATAGGGCATTGTGATGACAAGTGTTATGGAACACTGTGATCACAAGGGTTTGGAGCATTGTGATGACAGAGGTCATGGAGCCTTTTGATTTCAATTAGCGTGGAGCATTGTGATGACAAGGGCATGAAGCAATGGGATCCCAAGTTTTATGGAGGATTGGGATGACAATGGTAAGGGAAGATTGTGAAGACAAGCGCATGGAGCATTGTGATGACAAAGTCATGTAGCATTTTGCTGACAAAGGCATGGAGCATTGTGGGCAAAATATTCATGGAGTAATGTGATGACAGGTGTCATGGGGCATTGTGGTGATAAGGGAATGGAGCACTGTGATGACAAGGTTCTGGAGCATTGTTATGAGAAGACCATTGAGCCTTGTGATGACAAATCTCATGGAGCATTCTGATGATAATGGACATGGAACACTGTGATTACAAGGTTCTTGGAGTATTGTGATGACAAGGGCATGGAACATTGTGATGAGAAGGCCATGGAGCTTTCTGATGACATGCATCATGGACTTTGTGATGACAAGGGCATGGAGCATTGTGATGAAAAAGACATGGAGCCTTGTCATGACAGGCTTCAAGGAGCATACTGATGTCAAGTGTCAGGGAGCATTGTGATGACAAGTGTATTGAGCATTGTGATGACAAAGGTCATGGAGCATTGTGATGAGAAGACCATGGATAATTGTGATGACGAGCATCATTGGGCGTTGTGATGACAAGTGTTATGCAACATTGTGATCACAAGCGTTTGGAGCATTCTGATGAGAGAGGTCATGGAGCATTTTGATTTCATTGTGATGACAATAGCATGAAGCATTATGATGATGGGGATGGTGCACTGTGATGCCAGGGGTCATGGAGGATTGTGATGACGGGGGTCTAGGAGCATCGTGATGACAAGAGCATGGAGCATTGTGCTGAGAAGGCCAAGGAGCATTCTGACGACATGTGTCATGGAGCTTTGTGATGACAAGGGCATGGGGCATTGTAATTGCAGGCGTCTTGGAGCATTGAGATGACAAGTGTCACGGAGCCTTGTGATGACAAGGCCTTGGAAGTTTGTGATGATCGAGGTCATGGAGCATTGTTAAGACAGGAGTAATGGAGCATTGTGATAACAAGGGCATAGAGCATTGGTCTGAGAAGTTTCATGGATTATTGTGATGAGAGTGTGCATGCAGCATTGTGATGACAAGGGCATGGAACATTGTGATACATGGGTCATGGAGGAATGTAATGACAAGGGCATGGAGCATTGTGATGAGAAGGGCATGGAACATTGTGATGACAAGCGTCATGGAGCTTTGCGATGACAGGGGCATGGAGCAATGTGATGAGAGGGTTCATGGAGCAGTGTGATGACAGTGGCATGGAGCACTGTGGTGCCAAGGATCATGGAGATTTGTGATGACAGAGGTCATGAAGCATATTGAGGTCAAGGGCATGGTACATTGTGATGAGAAGGGCAGGGAGCATTATGATGACAAAGTCATGTAGCATTTTGATGACAAAGGCATGGAGCATCGTGATGACAAGTGTCATGGAGCACTGTGATGACAGGCGTCACGGTTCATTGTGATTACAGGTTTCATGGAGCATTGGGATGACAATGGTCATGGAGAATTTTGATGAGAAGCGTCCCGGATCATTGTTTTGTCAGGGGTCATGGAGGGTTGAGATGACAGTACTCATGCAGCATTGTGAGGACAGGGGTCATGGAGCATTGTGAAGATAAGGGGCATGGGGCTTTGTGATTACAGGGGTCTTGGAGCATTGTGAAGGCAAGGGCATGGATCATTGTGATGAGAATGTCATGGAGTATTGTGAAGGCAGGTGTCAAGGAGCATTGTGATGACGTATGTCAGGGTCCATTGTGATGACAATGGCATGGAGCATTGTGATGACAAGGACATGGAGCATTGTGATGCCAAGGGCCATTGAGAATTTTGAAGACAATGTCGTGAAGCACTGTGATGACAAGCGCATGGAGCTTGCTATGAAAAGGGTCATTGAGCATTGCGATGACAAGTGCATGGAGAATTGTGATGACACGATCATGTAACATTATGATGAGAAGTGTCATGGAACATAGTGATGACAGGGACAAGGAGAATTGTGATGACAATGCACATGGAGCATTGGGATGACCAGGACATGGAGCTTTGTGCTGGCAAGACCGTGGAGCATTGCGATGAGAAGACCATGGATAATTGTGATGACGAGTGTCTTGGAGCACTGTAATGACAAGGGGCATGTAACATTGTGATGACAAGTGTAATGGAGCATTCTGATCACCATCTTGTGGAGTATTGTGATGACAATGGCATGGAGCACTGTGATGAAAAGGGCATGGAGCATTGTGATGAAAACGGCATGGAGCCTTTTCATGACAGGTTTCAATGAGCATTCTGACGACAAGTGTCAGGGAGCATTGTGATGACAAGTTTATTGAGCATTGTGATGCCAAAGGTCATGAAGCATTGTGGTGACAATGGCATGGAGCATTGTGATGAAAAGTGCTATGGAGCATTGTGATCACAAGTGTTGGTAGCATTGTGATGACAGAGGTCATGGAGCACAGTGATTTCAAGGACCATGGAGCATTGTGATGACAAGTGTATGGGGCAATGTGATCCCAAGTTTCATGGAGGATTGTGATGACAAGCGCATGGAGCATTGTGATGGCAAGTTCATGTAGGATTTCCTGACAAAGGCATGGAGCATGGTGATTACAGTGGTCATTGAGCATTGGGATAACAAGGGTATGGAGCATTGGGCTTAAAATATTCATGGAGTATTGTGATGACAGGTTTCATGGAGCATATTGATGAAAAGGGAAAGGAGCATTGTGATGACAAGATCCTGGAGCATTATGATGAGTAGACCAGGAGCCTGGTGATGACAAGTCTCATGGAGCATTCTGATGAAAAGGGGCATGGAGCATTGTGATTACAGGGCTCTTGGAGCATTGTGATGACAAAGGCATGGAGCATTGTGATGAGAAGTCCATGGAGCATTCTGATGACATGTGTCATGGAGTTTTGTGATGACAGGGGCATGGAGCATTGTGATTACAGGGTTCTTGGAGCCTTGTGATGAAAAGGGCATGGATCATTGTGATGAAAAAGGCATGGAGCCATGTCATGACTGGGTTCAAGGAGCATAGTGATGACAAGGGTTCAGGAGCGTTGTGATGACAACTGTATTGAGCATTGGATGACAAAGGTCAGGAGCATTGTGATGATAAAACCATGGATAATTGTGATGACGAGCGTCATAGGGCATTGTGATGACAAGTGTTATGGAACACAGTGATCACAAGGGTTTGGAGCATTGTGATGACAGAGGTCATGGAGCCTTTTGATTTCAAGAAGCGTGGAGCATTGTGATGACAAGGGCATGAAGCAATGGGATCCCAAGTTTTATGGAGGATTGGGATGACAATGGTAAGGGAAGATTGTGAAGACAAGCGCATGGAGCATTGTGATGACAAAGTCATGTAGCATTTTGCTGACAAAGGCATGGAGCATTGTGGGCAAAATATTCATGGAGTAATGTGATGACAGGTGTCATGGGGCATTGTGGTGATAAGGGAATGGAGCACTGTGATGACAAGGTTCTGGAGCATTGTTATGAGAAGACCATTGAGCCTTGTGATGACAAATCTCATGGAGCATTCTGATGATAATGGACATGGAACACTGTGATTACAAGGTTCTTGGAGTATTGTGATGACAAGGGCATGGAACATTGTGATGAGAAGGCCATGGAGCTTTCTGATGACATGCATCATGGACTTTGTGATGACAAGGGCATGGAGCATTGTGATGAAAAAGACATGGAGCCTTGTCATGACAGGCTTCAAGGAGCATACTGATGTCAAGTGTCAGGGAGCATTGTGATGACAAGTGTATTGAGCATTGTGATGACAAAGGTCATGGAGCATTGTGATGAGAAGACCATGGATAATTGTGATGACGAGCGTCATTGGGCGTTGTGATGACAAGTGTTATGCAACATTGTGATCACAAGCGTTTGGAGCATTCTGATGAGAGAGGTCATGGAGCATTTTGATTTCATTGTGATGACAATAGCATGAAGCATTATGATGATGGGGATGGTGCACTGTGATGCCAGGGGTCATGGAGGATTGTGATGACGGGGGTCTAGGAGCATCGTGATGACAAGAGCATGGAGCATTGTGCTGAGAGGGCCAAGGAGCATTCTGACGACATGTGTCATGGAGCTTTGTGATGACAAGGGCATGGGGCATTGTAATTGCAGGCGTCTTGGAGCATTGAGATGACAAGTGTCACGGAGCCTTGTGATGACAAGGCCTTGGAAGTTTGTGATGACCGAGGTCATGGAGCATTGTTATGACAGGAGTAATGGAGCATTGTGATAACAAGGGCATAGAGCATTGGTCTGAGAAATTTCATGGATTATTGTGATGAGAGTGTGCATACAGCATTGTGATGACAAGGGCATGGAACATTGTGATACATGGGTCATGGAGGAATGTAATGACAAGGGCATGGAGCATTGTGATGAGAAGGGCATGGAACATTGTGATGACAAGCGTCATGGAGCTTTGTGATGACAGGGGCATGGAGCAATGTGATGAGAGGGTTCATGGAGCAGTGTGATGACAGTGGCATGGAGCACTGTGGTGCCAAGGAACATGGAGATTTGTGATGACAAAGGTCATGAAGCATATTGAGGTCAAGGGCATGGTACATTGTGATGAGAAGGGCAGGGAGCATTATGATGACAAAGTCATGTAGCATTTTGATGACAAAGGCATGGAGCATCGTGATGACAAGTGTCATGGAGCACTGTGATGACAGGCGTCACGGTTCATTGTGATTACAGGTTTCATGGAGCATTGGGATGACAATGGTCATGGAGAATTTTGATGAGAAGCGTCCCGGATCATTGTTTTGTCAGGGGTCATGGAGGGTTGAGATGACAGTACTCATGCAGCATTGTGAGGACAGGGGTCATGGAGCATTGTGAAGACAAGGGCATGGATCATTGTGATGAGAATGTCATGGAGTATTGTGAAGGCAGGTGTCAAGGAGCATTGTGATGACGTATGTCAGTGTCCATTGTGATGACAATGGCATGGAGCATTGTGATGACAAGGACATGGAGCATTGTGATGCCAAGGGCCATTGAGAATTTTGAAGACAATGTCGTGAAGCACTGTGATGACAAGCGCATGGAGCTTGCTATGAAAAGGGTCATTGAGCATTGCGATGACAAGTGCATGGAGAATTGTGATGACACGATCATGTAACATTATGATGAGAAGTGTCATGGAACATAGTGATGACAGGGACGAGGAGAATTGTGATGACAATGCACATGGAGCATTGGGATGACCAGGACATGGATCATTGTGCTGGCAAGACTGTGGAGCATTGCGATGAGAAGACCATGGATATTTGTGATGACGAGTGTCTTGGAGCACTGTAATGACAAGGGGCATGTAGCATTGTGATGACAAGTGTAATGGAGCATTCTGATCACCATCTTGTGGAGTATTGTGATGACAATGGCATGGAGCATTGTGATGAAAAGGGCATGGAGCATTGTGATGAAAACGGCATGGAGCCTTTTCATGACAGGTTTCAATGAGCATTCTGACGACAAGTGTCAGGGAGCATTGTGATGACAAGTTTATTGAGCATTGTGATGACAAAGGTCATGAAGCATTGTGGTGACAATGGCATGGAGCATTGTGATGAAAAGTGCTATGGAGCATTGTGATCACAAGTGTTGGTAGCATTGTGATGACAGAGGTCATGGAGCACAGTGATTTCAAGGACCATGGAGCATTGTGATGACAAGTGTATGGGGCAATGTGATCCCAAGTTTCATGGAGGATTGTGATGACAAGCGCATGGAGCATTGTGATGGCAAGTTCATGTAGGATTTTCCTGACAAAGGCATGGAGCATGGTGATTACAGTGGTCATTGAGCATTGGGATAACAAGGGTATGGAGCATTGGGCTTAAAATATTCATGGAGTATTATGAGGACAGGTTTCATGGAGCATATTGATGAAAAGGGAAAGGAGCATTGTGATGACAAGATCCTGGAGCATTATGATGAGTAGACCAGGAGCCTGGTGATGACAAGTCTCATGGAGCATTCTGATGAAAAGGGGCATGGAGCATTGTGATTACAGGGCTCTTGGAGCATTGTGATGACAAAGGCATGGAGCATTGTGATGAGAAGTCCATGGAGCATTCTGATGACATGTGTCATGGAGTTTTGTGATGACAGGGGCATGGAGCATTGTGATTACAGGGTTCTTGGAGCCTTGTGATGAAAAGGGCATGGATCATTGTGATGAAAAAGGCATGGAGCCATGTCATGACTGGGTTCAAGGAGCATAGTGATGACAAGGGTTCAGGAGCGTTGTGATGACAACTGTATTGAGCATTGGATGACAAAGGTCAGGAGCATTGTGATGATAAAACCATGGATAATTGTGATGACGAGCGTCATAGGGCATTGTGATGACAAGTGTTATGGAACACTGTGATCACAAGGGTTTGGAGCATTGTGATGACAGAGGTCATGGAGCCTTTTGATTTCAATTAGCGTGGAGCATTGTGATGACAAGGGCATGAAGCAATGGGATCCCAAGTTTTATGGAGGATTGGGATGACAATGGTAAGGGAAGATTGTGAAGACAAGTGCATGGAGCATTGTGATGACAAAGTCATGTAGCATTTTGCTGACAAAGGCATGGAGCATTGTGGGCAAAATATTCATGGAGTAATGTGATGACAGGTGTCATGGGGCATTGTGGTGATAAGGGAATGGAGCACTGTGATGACAAGGTTCTGGAGCATTGTTATGAGAAGACCATTGAGCCTCGTGATGACAAATCTCATGGAGCATTCTGATGATAATGGACATGGAACACTGTGATTACAAGGTTCTTGGAGTATTGTGATGACAAGGGCATGGAACATTGTGATGAGAAGGCCATGGAGCTTTCTGATGACATGCATCATGGACTTTGTGATGACAAGGGCATGGAGCATTGTGATGAAAAAGACATGGAGCCTTGTCATGACAGGCTTCAAGGAGCATACAGATGTCAAGTGTCAGGGAGCATTGTGATGACAAGTGTATTGAGCATTGTGATGACAAAGGTCATGGAGCATTGTGATGAGAAGACCATGGATAATTGTGATGACGAGCGTCATTGGGCGTTGTGATGACAAGTGTTATGGAACATTTTGATCACAAGCGTTTGGAGCATTCTGATGAGAGAGGTCATGGAGCATTTTGATTTCATTGTGATGACAATAGCATGAAGCATTATGATGATGGGGATGGTGCACTGTGATGCCAGGGGTCATGGAGGATTGTGATGACGGGGTTCTAGGAGCATCGTGATGACAAGAGCATGGAGCATTGTGCTGAGAGGGCCAAGGAGCATTCTGACGACATGTGTCATGGAGCTTTGTGATGACAAGGGCATGGGGCATTGTAATTGCAGGCGTCTTGGAGCTTTGAGATGACAAGTGTCACGGAGCCTTGTGATGACAAGGCCTTGGAAGTTTGTGATGATCGAGGTCATGGATCATTGTTATGACAGGGGTAATGGAGCATTGTGATAACAAGGGCATAGAGCATTGGTCTGAGAAGTTTCATGGATTATTGTGATGAGAGTGTGCATGCAGCATTGTGATGACAAGGGCATGGAACATTGTGATACATGGGTCATGGAGGAATGTAAAGACAAGGGCATGGAGCATTGTGATGAGAAGGGCATGGAACATTGTGATGACAAGCGTCATGGAGCTTTGTGATGACAGGGGCATGGAGCAATGTGATGAGAGGGTTCATGGAGCAGTGTGATGACAGTGGCATGGAGCACTGTGGTGCCAAGGATCATGGAGATTTGTGATGACAAAGGTCATGAAGCATATTGAGGTCAAGGGCATGGTACATTGTGATGAGAAGGGCAGGGAGCATTATGATGACAAAGTCATGTAGCATTTTGATGACAAAGGCATGGAGCATCGTGATGACAAGTGTCATGGAGCACTGTGGCGTGTGGGCTTTCTCTATTTGGGGCGAGCAGGGGCTACTCTTCATGGCGGCTCGTGGGCTTTTCATTGTGGTGGCTTCTCTTGTTGAGAAGTGTGGGCTCTAGGCACGTGGGCTCAGTATTTGTGGCTCATGGGCTCTAGAGCACAGGCTCAGTAGTTGTGGCGCACAGGCTTAGTTGCTCTGCGGCATGTGGGATCTTCCCGTACCAGGGCTCGAACCCATGTCCCCTGCAGTGGCAGGCAGATTCTTAGCCACTGCACCACCGGGGAAGTCCCTCCGTTATAGGTTATTACAAGATATTGTATATAGTCCCCTATGCTATACACTAGGTCCTTGTTGTTTATCTATTCTATATACAGTAGTGTGTATCTGTTAATGCCTTTGTCTTCTACGATGTTGAAATTGTGGGAAAATACAGGCTAGTCATTGTGGAGAACTTGCCTCAGCTGGGGAGTTTGTCAGACGCTTCCGTACTGTTAGATTCGGGATTTGTATTTTACACGGGAATCAGTCACGGGGGAGGCTGTGTTTCTGTCACCAGGTTACATCCCATCATGAGGCATGTGGTTCTGATTTTGATCCCCTGGCTCTGGCGGCCTCTGCCACACTGCCCCACTGTAGAAAAGTAAGTTTTTCTCTTGGTGAAAAGAAACGGCCACAGGAAGATATTTTGAGACCACATCAAGCTCCTGTTCCTCTTTGGATTTGCCTCAGTGGTTTCGGTGTGCTGTTCCTTTGCACTTCTCATCCGAGGAGTGAGATTACATTGGTTGTCACTGTCTGTCTTCATTGCTATGGTCCTTGCATTTTCAATCATTTCCTGCCACTGGAGGAGAGGCCACCACTCTGAAGACCTGAGTTCACTGCTGGCCAAGCAACAGAGAGCTGGTTGGCAAAGCACAGTTCTTCTAAGCAATGCAAACTGTTGAGCATCACAGGGCTCAGGGGTTGGTGGGCTTTGGGAGGTGGGGATGTTGAGGGACTGTCTGGCCTTTAGTTTGGGAAGGGTGCTGAGGGGAACAGGGCTGCCACAACCTGGCTGCCTTCCAGAAACGTGGCTGCTAGAGTGAGGTTGTCACTGATCCATTAGGAAGGGTGTAAACTGGTTCTGCTGGTTAGTTATTTACACCTTGGGATTATGGACAAAGAACAATCAGTCCTTTTTTTTTTAACTTGGAGAATTGGAATCTTTTCGTGGCAGGCCCTGTTGGGAGTCACAGACACATGCCCATGGTTCCAAACCCTTTCCTCTTCTAGCTCATCTCAGGGGTGGGGCACCAGCTCTTGGGTGTGGGTCCCTGAGAGGGGAGGGTGTTAGGGGCTTTGAAGGAAGGCTGTTCTGCTGTGTACCCCACCAACTGCCATCCTAAGAAGTATTCATGTCGACAGGTCCCTCCCTTTGTAATATCAAACCGCTTTGAAAAATCTGACTTTTCCAATAAATGTTTGTGTATCTTGTGACATTGCCTCAGATCACATTTCTTAAATTAAAATGGGTTTTTAATGATTTTAAGTAGAATTATATACTTAAATATTGATTGTTCTGGATAAGGTTTAGAAATCTCAAAGCTGTAAAACAGATGTCATGGCATCCAGTCAAATACCATTGGAAATAGTACATCCTCAAAGTTTTAATAACGAATTAAAACAGTGAAAATAATTAAATTAAAAGTTTGGTCTCTTCAGGTTCTTTAAGCCTCCCTTGTGAATTGTTTAGGCAGGATTTTAAAGAAAGCATCTCCACCTAATGAGATGTAACACCTACTTCGTTTGAAAATGTCCAGATCAGTTATTGTTACTTCTTGAAGCCTGAGCTTTGATCTGCAGAACAACCTGGGTGCGGGGTGCTGTGGGAAGAGGGAAGGCATAGATGCCCTAGAACTTGGGCTTTGCAGTCAGGTGGACCGGGCGTCAAGTCCTGGGACTCTGCTCATAATTTAGCCAGCCTTGGGCAGGTCATTCCCTCACTTGCCTCTGCGTCGCGGTTTCCTCATCTGCGCAGTGGTGTAACAGGAACGTGATGAGGACGACAGCAAGGAGACAGTGCATGTCACGCTGTGCACACGTGGCGGGCAGCTGCTGCCATGAAGAGGCAGAGAGAGCCCAGCCATCTTGTACTTCCACATACCTAGCAGATCCAGTTATTCCCACTAATCATATAACAACTAGATTAATTAGTTACTGAAACAAATATGCCACACTTTTGTGGCTTAGGAAGTGAGTGCCCAGGAAGTGAAGTTAGTGATTTTCACTTTAAAAAAATATTTAAGATGTGGTTGTTTCTGTCCTACTTATTGTAAATGAAAAGTGGATTTGACTCACCAGAATATCGTAAATAAAGCATCCACTGTCTTTAGCTTTGTAAAGTAAAAAATCCAGACCCCTGCCTTTGCATTGTGACAAATATATAGTTAGCCTGAAGGTAGTAGTTAAGAGTGTAGGATTTGTGAAATGTTGCCATTGGCAGCAACACGGATGGACCTAGAGATGATCATACTAAGTGAAATAAGCCACACAGAGAAAGACAAATATCACAGGATATCAATTATATGTGGAATCTTAAAAAAACGGATACAAATGAACTTACTTACAAAACACAAATAGACTCACAGACATAGAGAACAGACTTATGGTTACCAAATGGTTAGCGGGAGGGAGGTAGGGGGATAACTTAGGAGGCTTGGATTAACATATACACACTACAGTATGTAAAATACATAAACAATAAGGACCTACTGTATAGCACAGGGAACTATACTCAATATCTTGTAATAATCTATAATGGAAAAATAATCTGAAAAAATTAAATATATATATATACAACTGAATCTTTCTGCTGTACCCTTGAAACTAACACAACGTTATAAATTAACTATACTTCCATTAAAAAACACTGATATCCAAAAAAAGAAAGAAAAAAGTAGAATTTGGAATGGACCCAATTGAAGTTCCAGCCCTTCCCCCTATTCACTGTAAGATCTTGGGCATCTTCTCTCGGGTTCCCCATCTCCAAAACGAGGGATAAGCATAGGAGGCCCCACGCAGAGTGGTCGTGAGGGTTATTTGTTGCTCTGCGGAGAGCCCTCAGGGTGGGGCTGAAGACAATGATAGCATCAGCCCCTGTGAGCTAGTGTTACACCTTGTCTTCTCAACTGGTAGTTTAGATTATTCTAGTTTAGACAGAATCCGTGTTGTTGTACTGCTGTTTTTCTTCCTTTTGTGTGTGTGTGTGTTTAACCAGATGAACAATAGCTTTTCATATGTGTCTTATTTTTCTCACATGTGTAGACATGAGGATTAAGAAAGCTGCTTAGGTCTGTAGACCACCCCTCAATCCATGCACTTAGTACACAGGACTGAAATGATTAATTTTTAAACTGCCACTAACTTTTTGACACCTTTTCCTTTCTAAAGGGGTGTTCCTCCATCTTATGTCCAAAGTAAATTTTATAAGCTGAAAGCTTCCTGTGTTCCATTTTGGCAGAAGAAGACTTTTCCAGGTCACTATTTTCGATATCTGAATAGTGAAAAACACAGCATATGGGGACACACGCTGGTAGTGTGACCTTGGGTAGTGACTTCTGGGAACCTCAGATTCTTCAAATGGAAAATGGTGAAAATTGGCAAATTATAACCCCTACCTGACAGGACTTTCAAAAGTACTAAATGAGATAATGAGCTTGAGAAGTGTGGTCACCAGGCCGCCGGGCGTTTAGCAAGCACTGGGTGAGGAGCTGCGAGTGCTTCTGGATTGCACAGCACACATGCTCACACCACATGCCTGCACACACACTGATCCACAAAAAACTGGAGGTACAGTTTCTTCTCTGCAGCCATTTGTAGGTGGTTTACATATGTAATTCCCAAACCTGGACCATCAGAGTCAGGTGGGGAACTTGGGAAAAAAGATACATACCTGGGTCTCATCCCAGACCCAGTCGATCCTAGTCTCTAGTCTGGGTCCAGAGGCTAGATTTTTCTCTAACAAGATCACAGATGAGTCGCCAGTGGCCTGCCCAGCATCATTGTTTGGGAACCACTGGTTTGGGTAACACTCCACCCTGCAGTGTGTGACAAAATTCTCCTTGCGTTCAGCAGACAGCACTTCATGGGTTTGAATCCTGGCTTCGCCCTCCTGACTCTGTGACTTTGGATGAGTTTCATGTCTTTATGCCTCATTTGAAACACGGGTGAACAATAGTGCCTACCTCATAGCATTTTTGAGAGGATTGAATGAGTGACTATGAATAAAGCAGTTAGAGCCAGGTCTTGCACACAGTAATGCCAGTAGCAATGCATTGTCATCGTCCATGCCATCCGTCCTTTGACCTTGGGAAGAGGCTTTGTCAGATCATCTCAAGATTCAGTTTCTTTTCTTTAGAGATTATAGACTACCTTCATGAGACTAGTCTACCATTGCTTAAAGAAAAATTAGAGAAGAAGATGGAGAAAAACGGGTCTGAGATCCAGACTCTGGCAACCCCCAAGCCAGTCTTCCTGTTTCGAGACATCTTTTATTGTGACGATGACAGTGAGGGAGAAGACGGAGATGAACAATGTTAAGTGGCTGATATTCTCTTGTCCACTTTTCTAGGTCTGGTTGTGTTTATGTACGTGTCAATAACACTATTTCCACTATTGATTTTACTAAAGAAGGTGCAACAGCCAAAGGAAGGGTATGAAAATAATAACATACTGTGGAACATTAAAAATTGATTCACATTTCATATTCAAGTTTGTCTGAATGTGAAAAGAAAGGCGAGTACATGAGTTGATTTAATATTTTCTGTGCTATTATATTGAAAATTATCATATTGAAAATACTTACAACTAATGGTTTTCATACAACAACAGGATCCCAAGTCCCTCTAATGGCAGCAGAGGGTAGTCATGTCCAAGGAACATTTTCTTTTTGTTTTTTTTGGCTGTGCTACATAGCTTATGGGATCTTAGTTCCCCACCGGGGATTGAACCCAGGCCCTCGGCAGTGAAAGCGCAGGGTCCTAACCCCTGGCCTGCCAGGGAATTTCCCCAATGAACATTTTCATGGTGTGGATTCAACTATACGTGCATTCAGCAAAAAAGAGAATGTTAACAATTTTAATAATGCATGCCATTTTTTTCTGTGTTTCAATTGTTTAGATGTATATTTTAGTGTGTGTGCGTATTAGGTAAGTGGTACAGGGACGTTTGTGTTCCCGGAAGCTGGTTTCGGTTCCCATGTGCCTGTCATGGTGTGCGTATCTCATCTTCCTGAGTGTGATTCTAGTGTTTAAAGATAAGTATTTTTCATACAAGATGCCCTCTCAAAGCCAGTCACAGAATTCTTCTGGTGTTTAACTGGAAAAAACAAAGAATCCAGCAGTCTCTTCCATTGCTTCTGGAAAAACTGCCTCTGTTAGACTTCCCTTGCTGGCAAGGGGAATAAAGTGCCCAGGCTTCTAGCCTCATCTGTACAGGGGAGATCATAGAAAGGAAGGTGTGGGTGAGCAATATCCCATACAGTGAGGCCACCCTCTGGGCCAAGGTGCAGCACCCTTTTCTCCTGAGTGTAGCATCATGATGTGTGATGTTGGTTAATTCATCCACAAAGCTAGACATGTTTCCAAGCTTGCCATCATCAGAGAAGGAAGAATAGAGAGAAACAAGTTTAGGAGTCCTCATTCACCAGTATATCCACAGCACCTATCATGGTGTTGTGCAAATAATAGACACTCGATAAATATTCAGGGCACAAATGAGTATTTTCTTTTTAAAAAGTAATTAATTTATTTATTTTTGGCTGTGTTGGGTCTCCGTTGCTGCACGGAGGCTTTCTCTGGTTGCGGAGAGCAGGGGCTACTCTTCATTGCAGTGCACGGGCTTCTCACTCCGGTTGCTTCTCTTGTTGTGGAGCACGGGCTATAGGTATGTGGGCTTCAGTAGTTGTGGCCCATGGGCTCATTAGTTGTGGTGCACAGGCTTAGCTGCTCCGCAGCATGTGGGATCTTCCTGGACCAGGAGGTGAACCCATGTCCCCTGCATTGGCAGGCGGACTCTTAACCACTGTGCCACCAGGGAAGTCCCATAACAAATGAATATTTTCTTTTTAATAAGCATTTTGCCTTTAGTCACCTCCTTCTATCTGTCAAACATACTAATCTTCAGGCTGATGGGAATATAAATTACATGTTCCTTTTGGAGGACAATCCGGTAGAATACATCAAAGCCTTAAGAATGTACATATTCTGTGATCCAGCAATTTCACTTCTAGGACCTAAAGAAATAATAGAACTAGTGTAAAAGAATGGCACATTTATAATATGGAAACTAGAAAAATGAATGTTCTTTCATAGGAAATTTACTATATATGATGGTGTATTCCTAGAATGGAATATTAGGCAGTAATTAAAGAATGATAATGAGGGACTTCCTGGGTGATGAAGTGGTTAAGAATCTGCCTGCCAATGCAGGGGAAGTGGGTTCGATCCCCGGTCTGGGAAGATCCCACATGCCACAGAACAACTAAGCCCATGCACTGCAACTACTGAGCCTGCGCTCTAAAGCCCGCAGGCCACAACTACTGAGCCTGTGTGTCACAACTACCGAAGCCCACGCTCCTAGAGCCCGTGCTCCACAACAAGAGAAGCCACTGCAATAAGAAGCACACACACCACAACGAAGAGCAGCCTCTGCTCGCAGCAGCTAGAGAAAGCCCACGCATGACAATAAAGACCCAACACAGCCATGAATAAATAGATAAATTTAAAAAAATTAATGATAGTGATAGATTTGGTTAACATACAAGGTAAACAGTATCATCAACTAAAATATATACTGTTTTTCATTCAGAAGTGTACATATTATCTTCTTAATTTTGTAACAGTAAAAAAAAAAATAGGGACTTCCTGGTGGTCCAGTGGTTAAGACACCTTGTTTCCAATTCAGGGGGCACAGGTTCGATCCCTGTTGGGGGAACTAAGATCCCACATGCTGCGTGGTGCAGCCAAAAAAGAAAAAAAAAGTGTAAATAGAGATGCATTACAGTTTAAGGGAGGAATTAAACCCAAAGTGTTGACAGTGGTTCTCTCCGGGGAGTGGCATTGTGAGTTTATAGGTTAGAAGTCTTGACTTGCAAGTGCCAGAAAATGAGACTCAGATAGCTCAAAGGAATCTGGGGACTCTCAGACTGAAAATCCAGAGGGAGAGGATGGATCCAGCTACTCGGAGTCCCCAAAATGTGTTTTCTTGCTGATTCTCAGCTCTCCCTTCTCCAGAGTCCACTTCATCTTCAATCCACACAAGGGGCCCCTTGGTCCTGAGGGGTGCCTTCATAGAGCCCCATGTTATAGCATCCTTATTATTACTTAAATAGAGTATGCCATTCAGAGAAGAGAACAATAGCTCTTGCTTAAGTCCTGGGTTTTGTTCCCAGTGCCCAAATTAGAGCTTGTGCCCAACTCTGAGCCATCACTGTAGCCACAAAAAATAGGATGGTCTTCAACCCATCTGGGCTCATGTCTGGAGCTGGGATGTAGCTCAACCTGCCTTAAATGGCTGAAAGGGTAAATATCCCTGTGGACAATTGTTCCCAATTGTCATCTCTATTCTGCATTGTTATCACCATACAAACAAGCCATGGTGTTAGCTATCTTTTTTATTTTTATTTATTTTTTTTGCGGTACGTGGGCCCCTCAACGCTGCGGACCATCCCTCCGCAGAGCACAGGCTGCGGACGCGCAGGCCCAGCGGCCATGGCCCACGGGCCCAGCTGCTCCGCAGCATGCGGGATCCTCCTGGACCGGGGCACGAACCCACACCCCCTGCACTGGCAAGCGGACCCCCAACCACTGCGCCACCAGGGAAGACCAGTGTTAGCTATCTTTGATTCTATACAGGTAGAATCAATTACCACTTTCTGCTACACTCCCCCCACTGCCCCCAACTTCTACATGCTCATGTTCCTTGAGACTTTTTGGATTCTTCACATTCTCCCAATGCCTCGAAATAACATTTATGTACTGATGGCTCCCAAATGTGTAGTTATAGGTCAGATTTCTCCCAAACTCCAGGCTAAAATATTAATCTGCCTACCTGCCATTTCCATTCAAATGTCTGAGCCGTTTGACCATAAGGTTAAAAAGGACTTTAGTGGGCTTCCCTGGTGGCACAGTGGTTGAGAGTCTGCCTGCCAATGCAGGGGACACGGGTTTGAGCCCTGGTCTGGGAAGATCCCACATGCTGCCGAGCTACTGGCCCCATGAGCCACAATTACTGAGCCTGCGCATCTGAAGCCTGTGCTCCACAACGGGAGAGTCCGTGATAGTGAGAGGCCCGCGCACCGTGATGAGGAGTGGCCCACACTTGCTGCAACTAGAGAAAGCCCTTGCACAGAAATGAAGAGCCAACACAGTCATAAATAAATAATATTTTTTTTAAAAAAAGGACTTTAGTTTCTCAGAGAAGTTTTAGGTTCACAGCAAAATTCAGAGGAAGCTACAGAGATTTCTGAGACACCCGCTGCTGCCCCCCGCCATATGCATAGTATCCCCCATTATCAACATTCCCTACCAGTGTAGTACATTTGTTACAACTGATGAACCTGTGTTGACACATCATTATAACCCAGAGTCCATAGTTTTCATTAGGGTTCACTCTTGATATGTACATTCTATGGATTTGGAGAAATGTATACTGACATGTATCAGTCCTTTAATATCAGAGTACTTTCACTGCCCTAAAAATCCTCTGCGCTCTGCCTGAAAGCTCAGTCAGTTCACAAAGAAGATACACTAATTCTCAATCTGCACATGAAAAGATGTTCTAGGGCTTCCCCGGTGGCGCAGTGCTTGAGAGTCCTTCTGCCGATTCAGGGGACACAGGTTCATGCCCCAGTCCGGGAAGATCCCACATACCGTGGAGCGGCTGGGCCCGTGAGCCATGGCCGCTGAGCCTGCGCGTCTGGAGCCTGTGCTCCGCAACAGGAGAGGCCGCAACAGTGAGAGGCCCGCATTCCACAAAAGAAAAGAAAAGAAAAGATGTTCTACATCATTATTCATTAGGGAAATACAAATGAGGCACCATTTTAACCCATTGGGATGACTGAAATTTAAAATACTTACAATAGGGATAGTATTGACAAGGATGTGGAGCAAATGGCAGTCTTATACTTTGTTTATGGTAATTGAAGATGGTAAAATCACTTTGGAAATGGCTTGTAAATTCTTGTAATGTTAAAGACACACCTACCCTGTAATCCAGCAATTCCACTCCTGCATATTTATCCATGTTAAATGAAAACATATGAGCATAAAAAGACTTGTACAGTAGTGTTCACAACAGCTTTATCTATTAACAGTAGAAAACTTGAAACCACCCAATATTCATCAGTAGATGACAAAAAGAAAAAGACCCAATTGTGGTGTATTCATTGAATGATACCGTTCTCTGCAATAAAAATGAATTGCTGATACATACAGTAACATCTGTGGACTTCATACAGTTCCTGTTGAACAAAAGCAGATGGTCAAAAGAATACATAGTGTATAATTCCATTGATAGAGTTCTAGAATAGTCTAAATGAATCTATGATGATAGATATGTTGATAGAAGTCAAATCAATGTTTCCATTGGGTGAATGGGGAGAAGATTTTCTGCCAAGTGTCCCAAGGGCACTTTTCTGGCAGTAAGAAATTGTTTTATATCATGATTAGGGATGGTTACATGAAATTATGGAGTTGTTAAAATCTCTCAACCATACACCTAAAATGTGTACTTATTGTGTATAATTGTATATAAATTATATAAAGTTGACAGAATAATGGACTAAGAGGCTACAATGAAGGTTAATGATGATGAAATCAATAGAAATTATAATATAACAAATATTTTAGTAATTCATTAAGAACAGATCCATTTCAAATAGAAATAATGTGTAACATGTTCTTGGATTGTTGATGATCCAAATAATGATGAGTAATGAGTCAAATGATCAAACTGGAAAAAGTACTGAAATTTTGACATAAAATACTGACATATAAAACTCACAATCTGTATCTAAAAATGAGAAAATCTATGACAACCTAGTAAGTAATGTGTTATCAATTCCAAGTACTTAGGTTCAATCATTACACCAGAAACTTTATGTGTTCTGAATTCTTACAGCTTATCTGTGAAAAAAGGCTTGATCCAAATTTTTTAAACTTGATAATCCTAAAATGTGCATATTATCAAACGAAGTATTAATTTGAAATGTTCATAAACACAATAAAATTTCATCAATCTTACTAGAAAAGAGACTGAATTACATTTGTGTTCCTTGTATAGAAAATGATCTTCAACCTCATTGCTGAGATAAAAGTGTATGAAGCCCAAATATATAACTTTTACAGAGTTGTGTTTGCAGCTTAAATATTTTTTTCTGAATTTTTAGTATTTGTGGGGTTTGTCCATTTAAAAAATGTGTAATTTGGGCCTCCCTGGTGGCGCAAGTGGTTGAGAGTCCGCCTGCCGATGCAGGGGATACGGGTTCGTGCCCCGGTCTGGGAGGATCCCATATGCCGCGGAGCGGCTGGGCCCGTGAGCCATGGCCGCTGAGCCTGAGCGTCCGGAGCCTGCGCGTCCGGAGCCTGTGCTCCGCAACGGGGGAGGCCACAGCAGTGAGAGGCCCGCATACCGCAAAAAAAAAAAATAATAAAAAAAAAAAAATGTGTAATTTGTGCTATTCATTTCAAAGAAATATTAAAGACAACCCTCAAGTTGTGTAAACTTTGGGCTCTACAACTCCTGAGCATACCTTGGGTCAATGAATCTATGAGTATAAAAAGCAATTCACGGAAAAATGCATTCAGTCTAATTTGATAAAGCTCAAAAACAGGCTAAGCTTCATATATTTACAGATTAAAGACAAACATGGTAATATTATAAGGAAAGACCCACAGCGGGCTCCGAAGCAGGACGAAATTTTGGCTTCAGTGGCCCTAGGCACTTTTTGCCTTCAGGGTCACTCTTCTGCGTAAAAACACCAAAATTTATATTTTATGACTGTATTGGTATAATGACAAATAAATGGTAAATATTAAAAGATTTTCTTCAACGTAATATTCCACTTGTTTTTCTGATTTTATAAGAAGTTAAAACATTTCTGTATGTTCCTAGCCCAAGCTACCCTGTAAAATGGAGGAGCCCCTCTGTTCAGGATTCACAGTAATATTCTGTTTCTTACACTGTGGTGAGTAGCTTAGCATTTTATAAATATCCTTTCATGGCTACATTAATAAAAACGTATGTAATACATTCTTCAAGGATACACATTAAAATGGTTATCTCAGGGAAATAGAGATTCCGGTGATTTTTTTTCCATCTTCTCTTTCAGAAAAAGTTTTTTTTTTTTAATAGCCAGCCAGATCCCTATTTTACAAAAGTATTAATATTATTTTAAAAAGGATACCTCCCCAATTTATAGCGCAATATAGTTCCGCACAGATTTGTAACTTTCGTATTTAAACACTGGATTTGAATTTGGCCAACACAGTCCACCTGACAGAGAAAAATCTAGAAACGAGAATAACAGTCTTCGCCTCCCACTGGGATTGTTAAATTTCCATAACAGGCATCGGGGCTTTCCGATAAGCCACGCCCTCTTTCTGGAATGTTCTTCAGCAGGACCCTGCCCACTTCCTCCCTGGCTCGCCCCTTCTCATTCTTTGTTTAGGGTTTTCTGCTCAGTAAGATCGTCGCTGGCTGACCGGTCTGGATCGGGCCTAACTCAGCCTCTGCTTTCCTTTAGAGCCTTGATCAGAACTAGTAATTATTTGTTTTTCTGTTTCCTCTATTAGAGTATAAGCTAGTGGTGACGCCTCATCGTCGAAGTCACCAGTAAGCATTAAAAGAAAAAAAAAAA
Source organism: Mesoplodon densirostris (assembly GCF_025265405.1). Taxonomy (NCBI): domain Eukaryota; kingdom Metazoa; phylum Chordata; class Mammalia; order Artiodactyla; family Ziphiidae; genus Mesoplodon; species Mesoplodon densirostris. The sequence continues at coordinate 9,851,793 of NC_082682.1, forward strand.
TGGGTAGGCTTCCCAGGGGGTTTTACTGTTATATTCTGTACTGTTTTTTCTCTTTCCAATACTTAATGTATCCCTTTTCTATGATACAAAGTATATACTTCCCCCAAAGTACGTGTTGATTACATATTATATTTTAGGTCTTTAAAGGAAATCTAAAGAGAAAAACAATTCCTTCGCAACCCGTAACACCCCTGCTGAAACTCCTGAGGCGTCTAAAAGGGAAGAAAAAGGACTGGGCGGAAAAGACAGCAGGGTAGGCGTCCAGGTCGCCCGGGGTGGGCGCATCGCGGGGCGGCCACTACCCGGAGAAATCCGGGTAAAGGCCGCGGTGAAACCTCGGCCTCAAGCTTTTCCCCAGCCCACGCCCCTCACGGACGCTCCTGATTGGGCCCCGGAAGTGACGCCACGCTGGGCTTCCCGGCCTCCAGGCGGAGCCCGGGCGTGTCTCTTCCCACGCCCCGCCCCTCGGGGCACCAAAACAAGAAAGCGGCGGCCGGGGCGGGGCCTGCGGACGGCCGACGCCACGCAGAGGGAGGGACCTGCGCTCGGGGCTTCTTCGGTTGGGTGGTCGGTTACCGATGTAGGCGACTGATCGCACGCCCGCACTTCCGTTCTCGGCCGACTGTTGAGTTGAGGCACGGAGGCGGAGGCTGGTTAGCGGCCGGTGGGAGGCCGAGACGGGTGAGGAGAGCGTTGAACTCACGGCTGCTGGCCCGGTGAGCGTGGGAGTGCGCACGGTGTAACCGTCGCAGCGTGTGAGGCCCGGGCGGGTTGGGTAGGGGTGGCGTGAGCTCGGCCGCGTCCCTCAGGACAGTTGCGGCGCCCATTGGGGCGCCCTCCGGTCCTCTCCCTTCGCGTCGTCTGCAGTGCCGTCCCGTGTGAGCTCTTCTGAGTCTGGGCGCTGCGTAGTTTCTGTGGGAGTGAGTGGGGTGTCTCACTACAGAAAGTCTCTGTCCGCTCGACGCCCCCTGCTTTCTCCTGCTGGGGTTCGTGCCTTTGGAGAGTGTGCCCCTCCCGAGTGGCCACCTGACCCCTCCCTGCCCCACCTGAAGGCGATGGAGCGCTGACAGCCAGCCAGAGGGGCCTTTGCCATCCTCCCCACCTTCCAGGAGCGACGATGTGCCAAGACCCGTGTGGCCCAGAAGGAATCGAGCCCGAGGCTCGAAGGAAGAAGAACCCACGGCTGGTCAGTCAAAGTGGCAGAGATGTTAGCTACTGACGATTGTAGGGCTGAACTCACCTGCTAATTGCGGGACTTAATGACAAAGTGCCTCGCTCTACCCAGCGTGGGGACGAGGTCCCCCGTGGAGCCACTCCCCCTTGTGGAGTCAGAATGGCAGTTGCACTGTTTCTTCATTCCTTGTTAGATCCACCGGCATGTTGTCTAACCTCTGGGAGCTTGAGCCCTGTCATCAAATGGTACTATTTGGTGGTTCTTTATAAGGATTGATGTGAAGCCCAGGTGAGAGAGCGAGTCTAAAAACCACTTCCTCAGTTTTGGTTTGTTTTGCTTTTTCAGAAATGTTGGGGGCCAGAGTCTGGGTATATATGAATGCAGATCCTCACCCATTCTCAAATAAACCCAGGAATCTCGACTGAGAGGATCACTTCGCTGTAGGCCATTATCCCAGGTAATTATTTGTTTTTTTTTTTTTTAATTTTAAATGTTTACATGTTTTATTATTTATTTGGTTGCATTGGGTCTTAGTTGCGGCAGGCGGGCTCCTTAGTTGTGGACTCTTAGTTGCGGCATGCATGTGGGATATAGTTCCCAGACCCAGGGATCGAACCTGGGCCCCCTGCATTGGCAGCGCGGAGTCTTAACCAGTGTGCCACCAGGGAAGTGTCGGCAGTTATTTGTTAAATAGACATTTAAGACTTTTTTTTCAGGCACTTAATATGTGCCAAGCCCTGAGAAGTAAGACAAAAGAAAAAAAAAAAAAATACAGAACGGATCCTTGCCTCCTAACAGACTCAGAATTGCTGAGGATGGAGCTTGTAGGTGGGAGACAGATAAGTAAACAGCTCAGCCTAACATGGTAAATGCAGTGATAGAGACCATGTACAAAGTCCTGAGGGGATAGAGAAAAAAGCCATCAAAGACAGATTGGAAGGGAGGGAATGAGTCAGACAAGCCTCCAGGCATGATGATGCTCAGAGGTAGTTCTCAAATCTGGCTCCCCCCACCCCCGCTCCCGAAATATTTACTTATTTATTTATTTTGGCTGTGCTGGGTCTTAGTTGTGGCTTGCGAACTCTCAGTGGTGGCATGCATGTGGGATCTAGTTCCCAGACCAGGGCTCGAACCCCGGCCCCCTGCATTGGGAGTGCAGAGTCTTACCCCCTGGACCACCAGGGATGTCCCCCAAATCTGGCTTTTTATCAGACTTACTGGTGGAGTGTTTTTTAGAACACATCTGAATTTTCTCAGTGGTATCTCACCATGTGCTTTTGCTAATTTTTTTTGCCAAGTTCCTTTGGTGAGTCTGATGCACATCCAGGGTTAAGCAGGCAAAGGTATGAAGAGTAGGTGTCCAAGGCAGATGGAAGAGCTTCCATAAAGGCAGGTAATGCCAAACACCAGGAAGCATTTTAGGAAGTGCAAGTGAGGGGGAATGGCAAGAGATGATGCTGAAGCCAGGTCATGGAGAGCCTTGTGTGGTGAGGTCAGAAATTTTAATTTTATCGGCCAAAGGTAGAGGAGTCATTTGTGCTTTTAGAGTCTGGTTTTGGCTTTGGCCTTTGACAGCACTTTGGAGGAAGAATTGATGGTGGATCAAACAAGAGGCAGATCATTTAGGTTTCTTCTGTAATCCAGACAAATAATGAAAATGTATTGAACTAAGGAAATGGCAGTCTCACTGAGAGTAAAGTACAGAGGTAATCAAGGTGGTAGACTCTATAGAACTTGTAGAGATGGGGGCTAAGGGAGGATAGTATAGGAGAATTCACAGGTTACTGGTTTGAAAAGTGAAGTCATGGTAATACCATGCATACAGAGAATACAGGACAGATAACACATTGATGGGAAGGACTTTGTTCTATTCTGGTCCTGTTTACTTGGAGGCAACTGTCAAGTGAGTATAGATTCACTGTACAGTAGGATATTGAGTACGGTCAGCCTTCCATATCTTTGGGTTTCCCATCTGTGGATATAGAGGGCCAACTGTGTTCCATGTACTCCACTATTTTATGGAAGGGACTTGAGCATCTGCAGATTTTGGTATGCATGGGGGTACTCCTGGAACCAATCCCTTGCAGATACTGAAGGGCGGCTGTATATCTTTGTGGAATTCTAGGCTAGGCTATCATTTATTGAGTAGCTGAAACACAAACATGGCATTGAGTTTTACCTACATTCTCAGTCTTTGGGAAGCTTCATTATAAATAGTAGTTGAAGAAATAGGTTGAATTGTCACCCACAAAGAGGATATTGAATGAAGGGTTAGAGTCCTGAGGACAAACCTTTGGAAATGTTGATATGAAGCAGGGGGAAAAGGAACAGATGATTATGGGGGCTGGGTAGAGGAAGTGAGAGAAGAATGGTGTGTTGTCGTAGATAAGGAATACATGCTTAGCAGTTTCATATGCTTTAGAGGAGTCCATTAAAGAACCTACTGGATTTGGTATTAAAGAGATTATTAGGGACTTTTGTGAAAACATTGAGTGAAACATAAGGTAGAAGCCAGAGTGCAAAGGAGCTAAAGAAGTGAATCTAAATTATTTTTTCAAGGGGAGTTCCCTGGTCGTCCAGTGGTTAGGACTCGGTGCTTTCACAGCCGTGGCCCGGGTTCAATCCCTTGTCAGGGATCTAAACTAAGATCCCTCGAGCCGCTCAGCATGGCCGAGGAAAAAAAATAAATAAATAAAAGCAATTGCGAAGAAGTTTAAAATAAATAAATTTTCAGAAAGTTTAGCTAGGAAGGATAGAAGAAAGTGATTGTTATTTGAAGTTTCTGGCCAGGTATTATTGATAAATGTAATCCCCTGGATAAGTCAATAGAAAATTACAGTTATACCTCTGGTGAAGCATCCTATGTTATTGGCAAAAAACCTGTCTCTCTGATGCACAGGAGCTGCTCTTACTTCTGTCATGCAGCTTGAGGATTCCCTGGACTCCCCCATTTGTGGTTCAGTAATGATTCCAAGCAGTAAAAACACTGATGAAATTAACAAAACTGTCCTCCAGAAGAACTGAATTGTACAAAAATTTGCAAGATTCATAGTCATCTACCAGCAGTTTTCCCTTAAAAGAAAAATTTCAGTATACCCTGTTCAGATTTTTTTGGGGCTTAGCTATCAGGCCAATGATGATTTTACTTTTAGGAACATAACCACACCCACTTATGGCCTTTGAGAGGAACTATGGAAACATGTTTCTATTGTTGATGTGCTGTAGCACTGTTCTCTCTGTTTTCTAAATTCCATGGCACTTAGCTGTTATATGGCAGTAACTCCTATCTACTTTGAGAACATTTTGTTTGCTTTCTGGAATGTGGAAGTAGGCCAGCTCTCTGAGTGAGTGAAATAAAAAGCAGCCTCCATATTTTTTTTTTACTAGAAAGTTTATTTTGCTAACTAACTTCTCTGTTAATAATTATTTTAAAGTATACAACATTTTGGGCTTCCCTGGTGGCGCAGTGGTTGAGAGTCCGCCTGCCGATGCAGGGGACACGGGTTCGTGCCCCAGTCCTGGAAGATCCCACATGCCGCACGGAGCGGCTAGGCCCGTGAGCCATCGCCGCTGAACCTGCGCGTCTGGAGCCTGTGCTCTGCGATGAGAGAGGCCACAGCAGTGAGAGGCCTGCGTACCGCAAAAAAAAAAAAAAAAAAAGTATACAACATTTTATTTGTACTTCAGTACCTTGATTTTTTCAAAGTTGCAGTTGACTGCAGTCTTGTTTCCTGCTCAAGTCAAGCTTGAAACAACTGATGTTTGAGAAATCTTCCCTGAGTTTCATTTTCTGTCCTTGCATTGTCTAGAAGGGTGAAACTTGTTGAATTAGATTACTTCACTGGAAAAACACAGCTTCTGCAGACTTTTAACTTCCTGGTATTATATTACTGGTTTTTCAAGTATGAGAAGTTCTTTGAGTGAAATTTATATTCTGCAGAAACATAATGTCTATTCTGTTACTTCATATTCCCTAGTTTGCAGCACCCTTAAAAAATGTAATTGAATTAGAATTAGTGTTAGGAAAGGGCAGGTCTCTCCAGCTGAACTAGCATATTACTTTTTTAATTTTTCACACAAGGACTGTGTAACTCATGCTATCTTTCTGCTCTACTTTTCAGGAAGCTCCTAAATTAGGCCTTATTGAAATTAAATTTCTTCTAAATAAGTTTTGATTTCTCTCCCTTTTTAAATTTCCTTCTAAAATGTCTTTTTCTTTATACTTTAATGTTGAAAGCTGCCCTGAATTCTTTTCAGAAGCATGAAGAAAGTATACAGTTAATATTTAATAAGTTTTAAAAATCAGTTCACAAGACAAATACATGTTTTTGATTGTACAGAAACTATAAATACTGTCAAGATGTGATCAGTTTCCCATTAGCAGAGCTTATTATGCACTCTGAATTTTTGGGTGGTAATGCATTCAAAAATGTAACATTGTCAAGTTTCTGTACCCAAGTATTCAATGACTTGGGTCATGTTTCTTAACCTTTTATTGTCCCTTCTCCCTCTCTGAAAGGAAACATTTAAGACATTTCTTTCCTATGAATTTCCCATGAATTTTAATACCAGCAATATATTATATACTTCTTTACGTAATGTCCATATACCTGTGCTTTATATGTAAAAAGAGTAGGATGTGTTCCACTAACCAGTTTTCATCTCCTTGAGGATGATGTCACTCCTGATGAGAATGCACGGATTAGGATCATCCAGTTAGGAAATGAACTTCATTGGGTTTACAGTTGGGTTTGTAACTTTTTTCCCATCAGGCTGATATACATTCATTAGATAATGAAGGTCAAGTTTTCAAGATCGGTTTTATTGGGTAATTTCCTGGCCCAATTCCCAATAAAATGTTTCCATATGATAGAACACTTGGTTCGATTTCCCTTGGGTGTGGTTTTCTTCATTTTTGTCAAAGACTGGCTAATAGCTGTTTGGCTAATACGTTGAGTTTGTCTGATGTTTTTCACATGAATAGACTGGGGTTGTGGCTTTGGGGAAGCATACTGCAGAGTTGAAGTTCCTGCCTCATCACATTGTGTCAGGGGTTACCAACACGACTTAACCACTGGTGATGTTAACCTTGATCACTTGGTTTGAGGTGGTGTTTGCCAGGTGTCTCCACCATAAGTGTGCTTTTCACTTTGCATACTTTCTTATTTGGAAGTGTTTCACCAAGTCCAGCCCTCGCTCAAGATAGGGTGGGATTAAGCTCCACTTCCTGGAATGGGGAGTATCTGTATATATTATTTGCAATTCTTCCATAAGGAAAGTTTGTTCCTTCCCCCACATTTGGTTATTCATTCATTTGTATCAGTATGGATTCATGTATATTTATACTGTGGGTTATAATCCAATATTACATTATTTTGTTACTCAGATTGTTTCAACTTTGGCCGCTGGGAGCTCTTCACGTTGGTGTCTAATATGTCCCTTTGACATGCCCCCATCCTTTTGTGTTTTGTGCACTTTGTTTCTGTTCCGGGCTTCCCTGGTGGCTCAGTCGTTGAGAGTCCGCCTGCCAGTGCAGGGGACACGGGTTCGAGCCCTGGTCCTGGAAGATCCCACATGCTGTGGAGCAACTGGGCCTGTGCACCACAACTACTGAGCCTGCGCTACAGAGCCTGCAGGCCACAACTACTGAGCCTGTGCTCTAGAGCCTGAGAGCCACAACTACTGAGAACACATGCCACAACTACTGAGGCCCACGCGCCTAGAGCCCGTACTCCACTAGAGAGGCCACCGCAATGAGAAGCCCATGCACCACAACAAAGAGTGGCCTCTGCTTGCTGCAGCTGGAGAAAGCCATTACACAGCAACAAAGACCCAACGCAGCCAAAAATAAATTAATTAAAATTAAAAAAAAGTCCCCCACTATTATTGTGTTACTGTTGATTTCCGCTTTTATAGCTGTTAGCAGTTGCCTTACATATTGAGGTGCTCCTATTTTGGGTGCATATATATTTATAATTGTTATATCTTCTTCTTGGGTTGATCCCTTGATCATTGTGTAGCATCCTTCCTTGTCTCTTGTAACATTCTTTATTTTAAAGTCTATTTTATCTGATATGAGTATTGGTACTCCAGCTTTCTTTTGATTTCCATTTGCCTGGAATATCTTTTTCCATCCCCTCACTTTCAGTCTGTAACTGTTCCTAGGTCTGAGGTGGGTCACTTGTAGGCAGCATATATATGGGTCTTGTTTTTGTATGCATTCAGCGAGCCTGTGTCTTTTGGTTGGAGCATTTAATCCATTCATGTTCAAGGTAATTATTGATATGTATGTTCCTATTACCATTTTCTTAATGGGTATGGGTTTGTTTTTGTAGGCCGTTTTCTTTTGTGTTTCCCACTTAGAGAAGTTTCTTTAGCATTTGTTGTAGAGCTGGTTTGGTGGTGCTGAATTCTCTTTGCTTTTGGTTGTACGTAAAGCTTTTGATTTCTCCATTGAATGTGAATGAGCTCCTTGCCAGGTAGAGTAATCTTGGTTGTAGGTTCTTCCCTTTCATCACTTTAAATATATCGTGCCACTCCCTTCTGGATTGTAGAGTTTCTGCTGAGAAATCAGCTGTTAACCTTATGGGACTTCCCTTGTATGTTATGTGTCATTTTTCCATTGTTCTTTTCAGTAATGTTTCTTTGTCTTTAATTTTTGTCAATTTGATTACTATGTGTCTTGGCGTGTTTGTCCTTGGGTTTATCCTGCCTGGGATTCTCTGCGCTTCCTGGACTTGGGTGGCTATTTCCTTTCCCATGTTAGGGAAGTTTTCGACTATCATCTCTTCAAATATTTTCTTGGGTCCTTTCTCTCTCTCTTCTCCTTCTGGGACCCCTGTAATGCGAATGTTGTTGTGTTTAATGTTGTCCCAGAGGTCTCTTAGGCTGTCATCATTTCTTTTCATTCTTTTTTCTTTAGTCTGTTCTGCAGCAGTGAATTCTACCATTCTGTCTTCCAGATCACTTATCCGTTCTTCTGACTCAGTTACTCTGCTGTTGATTCCTTCTAGTGTATTTTTCATTTCAGTTACTGTATTGTTCATCTCTGTTTGTTCTTTAATTCTTCTAGGTGTTTTTTCTTTAATTCTTGTAGGGCTTTGTTAAACCTTTCTTGCATCTTCTCGATCTTTGCCTCCATTCTTTTTCCAAGGTCCTGGGTCATCTTCACTGTCATTTTCCTGAATTCTTTTTCTGGAAGGTTGCCTATCTGCACTTCATTTAGTTGTTTTTCTGGGGTTTTATTTTGTTCCTTCATCTGGTACAAAGTACTCTCTGCCTTTTCATTTTGTCTGTCTTTCTGTGAATAGGGTTTTCCTTCCACAGGCTGCAGAATTGTAGTTCTTCTTGCTTCTGCTCTCTGCCCTCTGGTGGCTGAGGCTACCTAAGAGGCTTGTGCAGGCTTCCTGATGGGAGGGACTGGTGGTGGGTAGAGCTGGGTGTTGCTCTGGTGGGCAGAGCTCAGTCAAACTTTAATCTGCTTATCTGCTGATGGGTGGGGCTGGGTTCCCTCCCTGCTGGTTGTTTGGCCTGAGGCAACCTAGCACTGGAGCCTACCTGGCTCTTTGGTGGGGCTAATGGCGGACTCTGGAAGGGTTCCCACCAAGGAGTACTTCCCAGAACTTCTGCTGCCAGCGTCCTTGTCCCCACGGTGAGCCACAGCCACCTCCCCCCCTGCCTCTGCAGGAGACCCTCCAACACTAGCAGGCAGGTCTGGTTCAGTCTCCTATGGGGTCACTGCTCCTTCCCCTGGGTCCCAGTGCTCACACTACTTTGTGTGTGCCCTGCAAGAGTGGAGTCTCTGTTTCCCCCAGTCCTGTCAAATTCCTGCAATCAAATCCTGCTAGCCTTCAAAGTCTGATTCTTCAGGAATTCTTCCTCCCGTTGCCGGACCCCCAGGTTGGGAAGCCTGACATTGGGCTCAGAACCTTCACTCTAGTGGGTGGACTTTGTGGTATAAGTGTTCTCCAGTTTGTGAGTCACCCGCCCAGCAATTATGGGATTTGATTTTATTGTGATTGTGCCCCTCGTCATTGCAGCTTCTCCTTTGTCTTTGGATGTGGGGTATCTTTTTTGGTGAGTTCTAGTGTCTTCCGGTTGATGATTGTTCAGCAGTTAGTTGTGGTTCTGGTGCTCTCGCAAGAGGGAGTGAGCGCACGTCCTGTACTCCGCCATCTTGAACCAATCTCTGAAATTAATTTCATTTAACCCTTTTTACTTGAGTTTGGATGGTGGAGGCTGGCTCTGATGGTAATATAAAACCCCAAATTGGAGACAGTTGAAAACTGTGAGTTTCAAACTTAGTAGGAATAGGTTTGTAGCTATTATATTTGCAGCCATTACAGTTTATACTGCGTTGATGAGCAGTGAGTTATGGGCAGCAGTTCATACACACGTGCAAATTCATGTGTATATATACTTCCTAACCAAGAGAAAATTCTTCTCTATATGAGTTTTTGTTATTGGTATGGACTAATATTTGTGGATTTCTAAGGTTTCCAGGGATTTCTGGAGTAGGGCCTCAGGGAATGTGAAAGGTTTCCTGAGCTTTTCACTTGACTCCAGTACATGATTAGAACACTCCAAAATCTGTACTTTGAAAACATTGATAATTCTATGTCTCTGTATATAATTTCCCATCAGTACTGTATAGTTTTGAGCCGGCTTTATAACACAGCTGTATGTTGCCTTATGATGTTTATTACTAACTGCTTTCATTTCATTATTTTTCACGTGTCACAGGTAAAGATTTTACGAGTAAGCTCAGATTGAGTTTAGCCAGTGATTGATAAGCTGGCCAGCAGAATATTCTGGATGTGGTCGAGGCACATTGTAAGTTGAAGACATGATCGTTAGTAGGAAATGTATCCATTCTCCACCAGAATATGCCTGAAGTGTTGTGTGTTTTTTTTCTTTAGTCTTTCCATGTCTTCTTTTCTGGATACAGGTACAGAATGAGCACATGTTGTTGGTGTACACCAGGTGGTATTTCCACCATTGACTTCCTGCAACGCTATGTATCCAAGACCCACTCCAGTGAATTTCAGACAGCTGAGGAAGACCTCTGCTACTGCTTAGAATGTGTGGCGGAATACCACAAAGCAAGGGATGAATTGCCATTCTTACATAAGGTACTTTACATTAATTGGGCAGTATTTTTCAGAGCTTGATAACTAGGAAGAGAATAAATTTGAACTCTGTTGGAAGCATTCAGGGAACTGAAAATGTGATTTAAACTGTGAATGCTAATGTACGTGTAGTATGTAACTCATAGCCTGGTAGATAGTAGGTGCTGAATAAATGCTTATTGATTGATGGAATTGAATTGAAATCTAAAGCAGAATTTTATAATCCTCCACATTTAGACATTTTGATGTGAAACAGTTTCATGAAATGAAGTGACATATGGGGTTTTTTTGGGTTCATGTTTTAATGTTGTTGCATTTGACATTGTTAACAGCCAGGTATCTGAATGGCTTGGGTTATTCTTTTATTGGCTAATAGTTCTTTTTTTTTCCCCTCTCTTCATTTTTTAATGTTAAGTGCTATAAATCAATAAAGACAAAAATTTTTTCATTCACAGTAACCAAAGTGAAACATATAATTTTAAATATGTGGCTTTGAATATTGGTTTATTATATTTATCTGATGAGAAATGGAATACAGACCATAGAGTTATGTATAATAATATAGAAGAGTGGGCCTCCCTGGTGGCGCAAGTGGTTGAGAGTCCGCCTGCCGATGCAGGGGATACGGGTTCGTGCCCCGGTCTGGGAGGATCCCATATGCCGCGGAGCGGCTGGGCCCGTGAGCCATGGCCGCTGAGCCTGCGCGTCCGGAGCCTGCGCGTCCGGAGACTGTGCTCCGCAACGGGGGAGGCCACAACAGTGAGAGGCCCGCATACCGCAAAAAAAATAAATAAATAAAAATAAAATATTATAGAAGAGAGGAGGGGGATGATTAGTTATGAACCTTTAGAGGAAAACCTTTACGTTTACAAAGTTGCCTAGTGATGAAGCTAACCAATGCCTTTATGCTAAAGATGATGTTTCAAGGTAATTACCTATGGCTGGAACGTAGGAGGGAAGTCAGAGAAGGCCCAGCTTGTGCCTTGGTAAAGAAGCTCCAACTTCTCATTTCCTTTTCAATAGAGTATAGTTGACAGTGCTGTTGATAACAAAACTCTGCAAGAGCAATGTTGTAAACATCTCATGCTCTATGTACTCATGTTCATGTATCATAAAAGCCACTTTTATGTACAGTGACTGTTTTCTTTAAATTTAATATATGAGGTTTAGACCTTTTTTTTTTTTTTTTTTTTTTTTTTTTTTTTTTGCGGTACGCGGGCCTCTCACTGTTGTGGCCTCTCCTGTTGTGGAGCACAGGCTCCGGACGCGCAGGCTCAGCAGCCACGGCTCACGGGCCCAGCCGCTCTGTGGCATGTGGGATCTTCCCAGACTGGGGCACGAACCCGTGTCCCCTGCATCGGCAGGCAGACTCTCAACCACTGCACCACCAGGGAAGCCCTGTTACTTCTTTAAACTTCTGAATTTTTATGCTTAGGAAAAGGCTTTCTAGAAGGATCGTCACATCCAGTATATTTTGTTGCTAATAAGATATAAAGCACACTGCCCGTTTTTCTTTTCCTGTAGGTTTTATGGGAATTAGAAACCTCACGTCTCATAAATCACTTTGAAAAGGCCATGAAGGGAGAAATTGGAGACGATGACGAGTTATATATAGTAGACAACAATGGAGGGGCACAGATGTTTGACCTTACAGGCCAAGACTTTGAAAATAAGCTTCGAGTTGCTCTTCTTGAAGTACTGAAATATCCTTATTTGCTTTTACATGAGCGTGTTAGTGAGTATCTTGGGTGTTTCACAGTTGTATCATTTTTTTATTTTAAGAATTGTAAGAATTTGGGTTTATCTATATTGAACATCTGTTTCTTAAACATATACTTAGGATACTTTTTTTTCCAAATGTTTTATTTTGAGCATTTCCAAACCTAGAAAAGTGAATTACACAGTGAATACCATATACACACCACATAGATTGTACAGCTGCTGATATCTTGCTGTTTTTGCTTTATCACATATTTATTCATCTATCCATTCAATTAATTTTCATTCTTGGAATTTGTCTGTAGCAGGGTTTTTCAAACTTGGCAATGTTGACATTTTGGACTGGATAAATTTTGGTGGGTGAGGGACATGCTGTTTATTGTAGGATGTTTAGCAGCGTCCCTGGCCTGTCTCCACTAGATGCTGGTAGTGACTTGCTCTCCCCATTACCCTAGTTGTGACAAGCAAAAATGTCTCCAGATATTGCCAAATGTCCCTTGGGAGTTGGGGGTCAGGGCCAGTGGGGGACAGAATCGCCAGGTTGAGAACCACTGTTCTGTAGTAGTTTTCAGTAATCACAATGGCATAGCATATTATGTCTGCCTAGATTTTGGCCATTTATATTTGCATTTCTTAATATGAATCTCTTGAAGATATTTCCCTGATCTGTCACATCTAATGAAATAACAGTACCTTTAAGGCACCCACTACTGTATCTAGTCCACATTCAGATTTTCCCAATAGTTGCAAAATGTGTTTTTGGATGATTTATTTAAATTAGAGTCCAATCAGGGACTGTACATTTGGTTCCATTTGGTTCCATATTTCATACATCTCTTTTAATCCAGAATAGTTTACTTTTACGTATGTGTGCACAGGTATAGATATAGTTAGATACATAGATAGATGGATAGATAGATAGATAGATTTTTTGTCATAACTTTGACTTGCTGAGACCAGATGGTTGCCCTAAAGAATAATGTGCTTCCTGGACTTTTCTGATTTCTTCCTTGTCATGTTATTTGACTTGTTTCTCTATCCTCTGTATTTTCAGTAAATTGAAAAGTATATCTAAAGATTTATTTGATAAATCAGTTCTTTCTAAATAAACTCAAAATAACTAGATTTTTAAATTCGAACAAGTCATTTTTCAAACATTTATTAAAGAGTACCATATCCAGAAAACTATATAAGCTTGATTTTTCATAAACTAAACATACTTGTGTAGCTGGCACCCAGGTCAAGAAACAAAACATCATCAACACACCAGAAGCTCTCCTCTTACTTTTCCAGTCATTGTTCCTCCTTCCCAAAGCTAACCACTGTCACTACAATATTCTTTGAAGCTTGACAAAATAAAGTTGATTCATCTGATATGGTAAATGTAGGAGTCTATTCAGTATACTTTTGAAAGAGTGATGAAGAAATTTCCATAAAGCAACAGGGATTAGGATAGTGCTGGTACAGATAGACTCATGGAGCAGTGTAGAGAGTCCAGAAGTAAACCGAATCTATTTGGGGAATTTACTCTTTGGTGATGATAGCATTTCAAACCAGTGGAGAAAATGGATTACTCAGTAACTGAGAGTAGGACAAAATAGCCATTTGGGGGACAAAGCTGATTTTATCAGTGCGGTACAAGATAAAGTCCTCATGGATCAAAATGTAAAATGCTAATGGAATTGGACCTATAGCCATACTTCTAAGAAGGTGCCCTCTGGAGATAATTATGCCCAGTGTGAAAAAAGATGTTTGTACTAGGAAAGTCAGAGCAATTCATAGGCACACAATATGATCAACCTACCGGTCTTTCAGCAGCTAAATATCATTCCTACATTTACAGCATTTTTATGCCTCAGTTTAAAAAACAAAAGGAGCAACTTTTCATTTACTTACAGAGCAACTGAAGGAGCCAAATTTAGGGAATCTTGATAACGTTGATAAGATGTATGTCTTATGTTTACTGCCTTATTTTTTCTATTTAGATGAATTATGCGTTGAAGCACTTTGCCGGATGGAACAAGCTAACTGCTCCTTTCAGGTTTTTGACAAACATCCAGGGATCTATTTGTTTTTGGTCCATCCCAATGAAATGGTGAGTGTGAGTGTTAGGCAGTGGAAGAGGGGATATTTTATTTTTGCTCCTATAGTATAGATAACTATAATAGAGGTTTTTGATGTGTACTTTGTTTAAAATATTTGCCAAAGTTATTCTCTTGTTGTTGTAACATTACTGCAGTTAAGGAGGGGGTGCTGGGGGGGCTCAAAGAAGAGAGTTAAAAGAGTAGGGAAACAGTTCTGACAGGTGATGCTTCAGTTTAAAAGACAAATGAGGGAATAATCTGAACTTTCAGTGTGTTGACCTGAACTAACGAAGAAGGAGAGTTCTCTCTTGCTTTTCTTGCTTGCCTGCCCCGCTCCAAGCACATGGAAATACCAGTTAAAACACTTGAAATAATTATTTTGCTAATAGATGAGATTTTTAACAGGTGATGGTGTAGAGGGGTGGACAAGGAGATTCAGTTCCTAGGTGCCAGACAGGAAGAGGAGCATGAGAATCAGAACAGTAGGTAGACAGAAGCAGAGAGCAACACCAGAGGCTTGGAACCTGACTTTGCGCTGATTGCTCGAGTTTGAGGACGTATCATCATGTGGCTAGGCAGTGTGTGCAGTAGGACCTGTGCACGTTGGCCTCTAGAACTGAGTTACAACGTTAAGGCAATAGCCACGAAGGGTTGCTCTGCCAATAGAAGGATAGTAAAGAGGCTTTTTTTTTAAGTGGCGAAGAAAGAACACGGTAATGGGGTTTCCAGTCAGAATGGTGGTGAATTTCAGTCTCCTTTGTGCCAAACCCAAACAATGATAGAAAAAAATTCAAAAAGTGGAATTCTAAAAGGTATAATCACACTTTTCAAAGGGTAAATGTTTCTTTGGACCAGTAATAGAACAGAAATACAAAGTGATACATGGTGGAAACCTGTATGTCGGCCTGGGTGGCTGTAGGTAGCAGGGGACTGAGTTTGTGCATGATAATAAGAATTACAAGTCTACTCCAGGCAAGGGTAGAACCAGAGTCGAGGCCTGTGCTTAAAATAAGGGTGGGGCTTTCCTGCCTGTGAAAGAAGACTGACAGAAAGTACAGCCAGATGCTCTCTGGGACTGGCTTTCTTAAAGCTGCAAAGCAGTAGAGGAAGCAGGTCCAGCTGAGCAACCAGGACCTGGGCCAAGCACTTGCAGACTGGTTGACTGGGTCTGCAGAGCCAGGAATGACTGTATTCTTCATTATATACATGTTTTGGTAGGTGAGGAAACTGAGTCAGGAGACTTAACCACAGTTACACAGGCTAGTATGGTGACTGGGATTTGTATATAGGCAGCCTGATCCAGAGCCCTAATGCTTTTTTTTAAAGTTTTTATTTGAAAATACTTTAAAATTTTCAGAAAATTCTCAAAAATAAAAAAAAAGTAGAAAACACCTGTATATTCTTTAGCTGTATTCACCAATTACTAATGTTTCACTCCATTTGTTCTATCATTTGCTTTCAGTTAACTACAAAGCTGTTTGTTTTCTGACCATTTGAGAGTAGGTTGCATGTATCATAGCCTTTTGCCCCTAAATACTTCAGTGTATATTTCCTAAGAATAAGTATATTCTTACAATATTATAAACTTCAGTGACTTTAACATTGACACAGTAAGGTCTGTTTTCCAGTTGTGTTGTGTGATCCAGTGTACTTTGTAGCATTTTCCCCCTGTACTCCAGTATCCAGACCAGGATCAGGATTTACATGTAGTTGTGTTACATTAGTCTCCCTTAATCTGTAACATTTCCGCAGCCTATCTTTGTCTTTTATGACAATTACATTTCTGAAGAATAGTCATTTCTGTCTCCCTCCCATTTACAAAAAATAGAATGCTTATCATTTTGGGTTTGCCTGATGCTTGTGCATGGTTAGTCTTCGGTTATACGTTCCAACTGGAATACTACATAAGTGAAGGATGTTATGTCCTTCTCAGGGTGTCAGATATACAGGCATGCCATATCATCCGGCCTTTCATGGTGATGTTAATTTTGATCATCTAGTTGAGGTGTTGTCCAGTTTCTTCACTGTACAATGTCTATTTCTTAAGTACTCTAAGATCACATAAATACCTTACTCCTCACCAAAATGTTCTCCTAAATTTAGCATTACCTGATGGTTCTTCCCTGAGCCAGTTTTTCTAAGATTGCAAAGTAGTTTCAACCCCAGCACTTTACACGTTTACCAGTCAGCACTTGACATTGATGATACTATAATCAAGAGCCATTTTCCCTGCTCTTCATTTATTCATCTGTTTATCATAAGTTATAGACTCATTGATTCCTTTGTATTTTTTTCGATAGCTTAAAATCCATTACTTAATTATGTTGGCATAGAGCCCATTCTTTTGTCCACTAGTTCTATGTTTTGCAAACTTTTCTGCCCATAACCTAAGTAAAAATATTCTTCATCGAGTTCACACACATATATAGACATACGTGACCTAAACATTTCACAAAACAGTACTTACTGTTATTATGAAGGAAGCCCACTGATTTTTTTTTTATTTTATTTAGTTTTTAAGGTTGGTTGTGGTCACTAAATTCAGTTTGTAGTGCAGAATAAATTTAAAATCACTTCCCTATGCTATATCGCCATGTAGAGGTGACCTTTGATTTCTTCTGAGGTTTCTCTTTTCATTTTTCTTTCCTTTTTTAACTTTCTATTATGGAACATTACAAACATACAAAAATAGATTGGTGTAGTGAACCCCCATATATCCATCACTGTGCTTCATCTATTATCAATATGTGGTCAATATTCTACTCCTGTTAAGATTAGTTACCGCAAATCAGACATCAGAGCATTTCATCCATAAAATACTTTAGTACGTGTATCAAAAAGTTAAGTGCTCTTTAAAAAGAACAATTACATCAACACACTTATAATAATAATAATAATAATAATAATAATAATATATTTCTAGTCAGTGTTTGAGTGGAAGTTATTATCCAAAAATGCTTTATCAGGTTTAGATCAAATCAGGATCAAGTAAGGTTCACACGTCGCATTCCAGTTGACCTTTGAGCAACATGGGTTTGAACTGCATGGGTCCTCTTATACACAGATTCTTTTTAATAGCATGTAGTATAGTACTACGCAGTTCGAGGTTAGTTGAATCCATGATGCAGAACCAGGATATGGAGGGCTGCCAACTATGTTATATTCGAATTATATTAGTGCATTCAACTACGCAGAGGGTAGGTGCCCCTAACCCTTGTGTGTTGTTCAAAGTTCAATTGTAATTAGTATCTTCCGTCTTTTATTTTTTTCCTGTCATCATGGACCTTTTGGTTTATTTCCTTTAAATGTCTGAAAATCATGTATTTTTCCTAAAGTACTTTATTCTATATGATAGGTTTTTTCTTCCAGTTTTATTGAGGTATAATTGACATACAGCACTGTATAAGTTTAATATATATGGTGTAATGATTTTTTAAAGTATTTGATGTATCTTGTGTCCTCTGTAATCTGTAGAGAATCTTATTTTAACTGTATTCTTTCTCTAGACAATTGTGTGTTATATGAAGTAATGAATGTGTTACACTTTTAGGTTTCGCGTTGGGCTATCCTGACAGCAAGAAACTTGGGGAAAGTGGACAGAGATGATTATTATGACTTACAGGAGGTTTTGACTTGCCTTTTTAAAGTTACTGAGTTAGGGCTTTTAGAAAGTCCAGACATTGATACTTCTGTCCTTGAGAAGGGTAAACTGATTCTTCTGCCTTCACACATGTATGATACTGCCAACTACAAAAACTATTGGTTAGGTGAGTATTGTTCCTACACACATATAATTAGTATTTTCCAATATTTCTTATGATTATCCTGCAAGGGAAGGGATCTCTTCTGGTAATCTGATCAAAATTGCTAAATAGGGTTTCCCGGGTGGCGCAGTGGTTGAGAGTCCGCCTGCCAATGCAGGGGACATGGGTTCGTGCCCCGGTCCAGGAAGATCCCACATGCCGCGGAGCGGCTGGGCCCGTGAGCCATGGCCGCTGAGCCTGCGCGTCCGGAGCCTGTGCTCCGCAACGGGAGAGGCCACAACAGTGAGAGGCCCGCCTACCGCAAAAAAAAAAAAAAAAGCTAAATAAAGGATTTCATAGTTCACAATTCTTGTTCTGTCATTAAATTGACTATTACAACATCTTGTCTTTAAACATATCTTATCCTAGAAATCATCTGTGTAAGAGGTACATTTTCAATTATGGCAAATAGATCTTTTATTTAAGGCAGTATTAGATGTTACCGTATTAGCACAGCAGCTGAACTTAATAGGGTTTTGATCTCTTGAAACAGAGGTTTAATACCTCTTTTCCCATCTGTAAAATATTTCCTGGGAGAAAGCGATACTAACTTTGGTTTTCATCAAGTTGTATATTGACTTAAAGTAGTTCTGTCCTACTTCATTGATTCAGAGTCTTACAGTCATGTGTATATTTGGCAGTGACTGGTACTTGAAATATAGTGATCTTAAAATTTAAGGGGTCTTTGATATTATGAGATGCAAATTGTGTGGTAGTCATTTTGGAAATGGTTTTCTAACCAGGTTCGTGCCATTTTCCCTTTTTATTCAGTCTAAAGTTCTGTTCTTAGGAGGAGGAGTTGTATATGAATATCTCAGACTTCAATGTCTGAGGCACTGGATACTGTTTGGTTTCATCTTACTGCCTTGTTATTCTTTTTGCCAACTAAACTGGAGAAGACATTAGAACAGTTTTATTTAATCAATTCAAGAAAACTATATGTGATCTTACAGGTATTTGCATGTTGCTGACCATTCTTGAGGAGCAAACCATGGATTCACTGTTGTTGAGCTCAAACAAACAGAATGATTTTATGCAATCAATACTTCACGCCATGGAGAGACAATCAGATGGTAATAAACTTTATTTGCTGACTATTGTGATGATGGTGCACTTTGAAAATACTAGTGTCACTGTAAGAATTTGGGTGTATGATGTGGAGGAAAGAAAGAATGAACATTTTATGGTTTTGGTCACAGAGTCAGAATTTTTAATTGGAAAGGACCTTCAGAGTTTAACTCAGCACGTTACTTTCATAAAAGAAGAAACTGAAGCCCAAGGAAGTTAACTTACTTTTGAAAAAAATTAATTTATTTATTTTTGGCTGTGTTGTGTCTTTGTTGCTGTGCATGGGCTTTCTCTAGTTGCAGCGAGCGGGGGCTACAGATTCTTTCTTTAACATCTTTATTGGAATATAATTGCTTTACAACGGTGTGCTAGTTTCTGCTGTATAACAAAGTGAATCAGCTACACATATACATATATCCCCATGTCCCCTCCCTCTTGCGTCTCCCTTCCACACCCCCATCCCACCCATCTAGGTGGTCACAGAGCACCAAGCGGATCTCCCTGTGCTCTGTGGCTTCGTCCCACTAGCTATTTTACATGTGGTAGTCCATGCCACTCTCTCACTTCGTCCCAGCTTACCCTTCCCTCTCCCCGTGTCCTCACGTCCATTCTCTATGTCTGCGTCTTTATTCCTGTCCTGCCCCTAGGTTTTTCAGAACCTTTTTTTTTTAGATTCCGTATGTAAGTGTTAGCATACAGTATTTGTTTTTCTCTTTCTGACTTACTTCACTCTGTACCACAGACTCTAGGTCCATCCACCTCACTACAAATAACTCGATTTCGTTTCTTTTTTATGGCTGAGTCATATTCCATTGTATGTATAGCCACATCTTTATCTATTCATCTGTCGATGGACACTTGGGTTGCTTCCATGTCCTGGCTCTTGTAAATAAAGCTGCAGTGAGCATTGTGGTGCATGACTGTTTTTGGATTATGGTTTTCTCAGGGTATATGCCCAGGAGTGGAATTTCTGGGTCATATGGTAGTTCTATTTTTAGTTTTTTCAGGAACCTCCATACTGTTCTCCATAGTGGCTGTATCAATTTATATTCCTACCAATAGTGCAAGAGGGCTCCCTTTTCTCCACACCGTCACCAGCATTTGTTGTTTGTAGATTTTTTGATGATGGCCATTCTGACTGGTGTGAGGTGACACCTCACTGTAGTTTTGATTTGCACTGCTCTAATGATTAGTGGTGTTGAGCATCCTTTCAGGTGTTTGTTGGCAAGCTGTATATCTTCTTTGGAGAAATGTCTATTTAGGGCTTCTGCCCATTTTTGGATGGGGTTGTTTGTTTTTTTGATATTGAGCTGCGTGAGCTGCTTGTAAATTTTGGAGATTAATCATTTGTCTGTTACTTCATTTGCAAATATTTTCTCCCATTCTGAGGGTTGTCTTTTCATCTTGTTTATGTTTTCCATTGCTGTGCAAAATCTTTGAAGTTTCATTAGGTCCCATTTGTTTGTTTTTATTTCCATGTCTCTAGGCGGTGGGTCAAAAAGGGTCTTTTATGTCATAGAGTGTTCTGCCAATGTTTTGGCAGGCGGATTCTTTACCACTTCACCACCAGGGAAGTCCCCTCTTTAAGAAACATTCTATAATTGTCTTCACCTAACTAATGACTTTCTTCCTTATTTGAGAGCTTCCTAGACATAAGACAGCTTCAGTAGAGGATAAAAAAGTATATGAGCAGTTCTACACGAACGACTATGATAAAAAAAAAAGTAGACTCTAAGAGCCCTGAGGGAAATAAAGCAGAAAGTTCTAAGGTTGACAGTAATTGGGTGAGTTAGAGCACTTGCCTCCTAAGAATACTGCGGAAGATGACAGGTGGTACTCACAGTGAAGCCATTCTGGTTCTTTCTTGGAAAAAGCCAGCTATCTGTTTTTTTCTGTAGGTGGTGTATCTTTATGTGAGTGTAAAAAATAAATCTGGAAAGAAAGAATAGAGTAAGATCTTACAGATGCTTGACTGAGGGCTTCTAATTTCCTTAGAAGACATTAAGGAGCAAGTGAAGGTCTTTGAGCAGGGTAGTGTTTTGCCCCTGCATGTGGAGAAGAGGGGAAGGACTGGGCATAAGAGTGTGTGAGTAATGGGAATTCCTGCCAGTTGGATGGAATGGAGATAACAACAAAGCCATGTTGAGACATGGGTGGATGAAGAGTATGTATCTCTGCTTATCCAGTGGATGAGGGGTTCAGTCCTTTATTCCAACCGAATGACACACACAATTCAGGATTTCTCATATCATGGACTTTGTTTAGATCTGAAAATACCAAGTTTTCCGTTCTCTCCCTTTTTTTTCTACTTTACCTCTGTTATTTATTGAAGGATGGGAGTATAAAGGTCTGGAAGAAGCAGAGGAGGAACGATTCTTTCAGGTTGGCAAATAGGGTGAGAAAGTTGAGTTTATCTGGACTATCTCAGTTTGTTCCACACAACAAGATTTCTTAACAGAGGTGTATTGCTTTAAAAAAAATGCAGACACTATTTAAAAGTTTGCCAGCTTTCTAAAACCTGTAGTTGACAACGCTTTACTTTAAATTACTTCCTGCTTTGCTTTCAGTTTTGTTGCTACCCAGGTAAAGAATGCTTAATTCTCAATATATTTTAGTACCTTTCTCTAATTGTGTTGTAATTTGGCAAATTACTCCATTGTGTCTCAGATGATAATGTGGATCCTTTCTGGCCAGCGTTACACTGTTTCATGGTGATTCTGGATCGTCTTGGATCTAAGGTCTGGGGTCAACTTATTGATCCTATTGAGGCATTTCAAACCATTATCAACAACGTGAGCTACAGGAAAGAGATCCAGAACATACGGAGCAGTTCTGTGAGGTTCGTTCAGTTCCTGTGTCAGGATTTCCAACAATCTGTATGAGGAAGTCTACTATAATTGACTTAACAGTAAGATTTTTCTCTTCTTTTTACCCTTCATTTCAGTAATTTCTATTTGTTCTTAATATTTAAGGACCAAGTCAGAACCGGAGTCATATTTAGATGATATGGTGACTTGCAGCCAGATGGTATACAATTATAACCCTGAAAAGACCAAAAAGGTATAAAACATTTTGAGAATTCAGATGATATTGTATTGCCTTTATATTGTATAGCCAGTGTTTTACGTGGTTAGTTGCATTGCTGATTTTATGATATGTAGCTATTCTGAATCAACTGTTGCATAAAACAGTTTCTGATTGAACAGTAGCTCATGAGGAAAAATGGGCTGTAATGAGAGCATGCACACTTTGAGAGATTAATTTTAAGTACATTTTGGAAGGGTAGAACATTTATGGCTTGAGGGAGATAAATCACATGACTAGAAATCAAAACCAACTGAAGGAAAGAGGTCCAGAGTACATGGAGGTTTTGTAAATTTAACCTTTTCATGAAAGCTTCACCTCAAAATTGGACTGTTTTCAATTTCTTAGGGGTCCGTATATGTACATCAACACAGGAAAGTTGAGCAGTGTATTTTCTTGTTGGCAACTTTTGTGTTAAACCTGTCATGAATGGTGCTTGTTTATCTGAATATCAGTATCTCTTTCATTTTAGGATTCAGGGTGGAGATCAGCCATTTGCCCAGATTATTGTCCTAACATGTATGAAGAAATGGAAACATTAGCTAACGTGCTTCAGTCAGATATCGGTCAAGACATGCGTGTTCATAACAGCACGTTTCTGTGGTTCATTCCCTTTGTGCAGTCCCTCATGGATCTTAAGGATCTGGGTGTGGCTTATATAGTGGAGGTTATTCATCATCTGCATTCTGAAGTCAAAGACGTCCTCAACCAGACGGACGCCGTGTGTGACACAGTCACTGAGTTTTTCCTTCTGATTTTGGTGTCAGTGATTGAACTGCATAGAAATAAAAAGTGTTTGCATTTGCTGTGGGTTAGTTCCCAGCACTGGGTGGAAGCCATCGTAAAATGTGCCAAGCTTCCCACCACCGCGTTTGCTCGGAGTTCTGAGAAGTCATCTGGAAACTGCTCCAAAGGCACAACAATGATACCTCTGTCACTGCATTCAGTGCCATCTAACTCTGTACAACTTGCTTGTCTGCAGCTGATCAGAAGTCTCCTTAAAGAAGGCTATCAGCTTGGGCAGCAGACTCTTTGTAAGCGATTCTGGGATAAGCTCAACTTATTCCTACGAGGAAATATATCTTTAGGTTGGCAGTTGACAAGTCAGGAAACCCATGAGTTACAAACTTGTTTAAAGCAAATTATTAGAAACATAAAATTCAAAGTGCCTCAGTGTAGCACTTCTGTGGATCTGACTCCTCCATGTAAAACGCCTCCTGCATCTTACAATAAAGAAGTCTAAAAAACACAGGCACTGTCTGGAAAACTCCAGCCCAACATTCTCTAAAGAACCGATGAAAGCTGATGCCTGTCAAGTGAAAGAGAGTATTTTCAGCAAGGCACATAATGCCATAGAAGAGGATAATGAGCAAACTTATATAAAAGATTTGAAACGCAAAGACCATCTCTCAGCTGAGTTGTGCTTGAAGCCCAGTAGTAAAAGGCTTGTTAATGAAAGAGCTCGAGGCCAAATTAAAATAAGTACAGGGAAGCATAAGTCTGTAAAAGAGAATTCCTCATATACCCCACAGAATTGTACTTCAAGAAATGGTCCAGAAAAGGTATTTGACAGAGGAATAATCACATCAGCAGGTTTGTTGACTGATTCTAGCAATGACTCTCTGGAAAAGGTATCCACATCAGATGAGGATTTCTCTTTAAAGGATGATGCTCTTGGCAAAACATCAAAAGCAAGAACTAAGGCACATAAAGATGAAATCTGTGCTAAGTTATCGCATGTAATGAAAAAGCAAGACAGGAAAAGTACCACTTTAGAGGAAAACCTGACTGTATCTAGCATTGAAAGTTTCTGTTCAAAGAAAGATGCAGGAGGTCAGAAAGGAGATGGCTTCATACACAATCTCTCTTTAGGCCCTAGTGGTGTTCTGGATGATAAAAATGGACAACAAAAACCTGAAAACAGTTTATTGCTGAAAAAGAAACAAGTAAAGGAAGAAGAGTTGGGCATTTTCTCCACCCCTGATATCAGTTGTCAAATACTAGAATGTCATGTTGGTAATAAAGATTTGGTCTCATTCACAGAAATGACCAATATTTTTGTGGAGAAAACACCTCCCTTTAAAGATCCTGTGACTGTACTTGAATCAAGAGATATGGGAATTAGCAAGAGTACTGTTCAGTTTTCTTCTGA
This sequence comes from Mesoplodon densirostris, assembly GCF_025265405.1. Taxonomy (NCBI): domain Eukaryota; kingdom Metazoa; phylum Chordata; class Mammalia; order Artiodactyla; family Ziphiidae; genus Mesoplodon; species Mesoplodon densirostris. The sequence goes on from NC_082682.1 coordinate 9,876,005, forward strand.
TTTAAGAGAACAGGTCCTTAGCATCAGTCCTAAGTCTGACCCTTTAACAGATTCTCAGATAGACAGAGACATCCACATATTATCTTTAATAGCTCAAGCCAGTGTTATTAAGTTCCCATCAGGTTCAACCCAAAGAAGTTTATCCCAGCTACAAAGAAAAGTTAAAGATGATAGAAGATGTTTGACAGCCAACCAAAATAGTGTCAGGGAAACCTGCTGTGGACACGTCATTATTATTTCCGATTCTGATGAAGAAGATGATGATGATGAAAGAATTGTGGGTTTTAAGAAACACATTAAACAGGGTAAAACATGCATTGAGAAAGAATGTCCAGAGCATCATACTTCAATAGCTAACACAAATGTGGAACAGAATGTAATAAAGGAAGAAAATACAAGGTCCCTTTTGCGGTTTGAGGAATCGGATTCTCATTTTTTTGAGTTTGAAAGTCCATGTGAAGTGTTTTCAGTTTGGCAAGATCAGAAAGCAGACAAGAATTCAGTTCAAGAGAATGAAGATAATTCGTGCTTGACTCATGTAGGTGATACCACAGATGATTGGGGTTATGGTACAGCTTATGTACCTGAAGAGGTCATTAAAACAGCAGAGGCAGCTTTGAAAGAGGGAGAACCTGAATCCAACAGTGACATAGAGGAGGATAATACATTTTTAACACAATGTGATCCGGAAGATATGGATTTATGTTCACAAATGGAGAAAGAGAATGATGAACTCATTGAAGTAGTTCATGGAAAAGATACAGTCCAGGTAGAAGAAGATTCTGTGAGTCGGCCTCAGTTGGAATCTTGGAGTAGCACAAAATGTAAATACAAAGATTGTGTGGAAACACTGAAAAACCAGGGTGAATACTGTTCCAAACACTCTGAAGCTAAAGCAGCAGATGAAGATATATTTCGTAGACCTGGCTTGCCTCTCTCTGCATCTAAACCTTCGAGACCTCCCACTGCTAAGATATTTACCTCCAGTAGTACTTCACGAATTGCTGGTCTTTACAAGTCTTTGGTAAATACGTCAGCACTCTTACCAACTCTGCAAAATAAGTCAAGTGGGGTACAATGTGCTTTGAAAGTACCACAGCCAGTCTCTCTGGTGTCTCAGAAGCCAGTGGCTGAAATGAAGGGTTTGTGCAACGTTCTCCAGTCTCATACTCCAAATAATTCCAACAGGCAAGGCTACAAAGTTCCATTTTGTGAAAACAGATCTTTTTCGCCTTCCTCTCCAGTAAACATTTTCTTGTCAGCACAGTCCATCTCTGACACCTTCGTTAAAGAGGTCTTAAAATGGAAATACGCAATGTTTGTGGACTTTGATCAGTGCGGACCCCCTTCAACTCTTTGTCAGTCCATCACAAGACCTGTGCCTGTGAGATTTCAAGATGGTAGAGATTATTTTAATGTGTTTTTCCCTTTGATGATCCTGAATACTTTTGAAACAGTAAGTATATGTTCTAATCGTATACGTTCAGACTTTGAAATTACCTTTCTTTACCATGTTGTGTACGGCTAAAATAACTGATCGCATTTTGATTTAGATGTAGCTTGTAGATTTCATGTTGAACAGACATTGTGCCCGACACTCTTCTAGATGCTGGTGATACAGAGGAAACACTTAAACTCTGCCCTTCTGGAGCTTACAGACACAATTCAGAGTGCTAGTTTACCAAGTCCAGAGGTGGCACAGGAGGAGGAAACGTTTTTCGGTGTAAAATAAGGGAAGACTTCTCAGAGGACATAGTCTCTCATCTGCGTTTATTTTTTTGAAAAGTAGAGTAAACCTTTACTGAAGTTTTCTTGAGGAGGTAGCAAAGGGCAAGTTACACTGGTCAGCACAAAGCAGTAAATCCCAAATTTCTCATCTGTCTTCCCAACTTCTTATGCCTCATAGCAGCCTTTAGCTGCCCCCCTACCCCAACACATCCCATTCTGGCTCTTCTCTCTTTCTTACTGCCTGAATGGGATTGCCAAGTAAAATATAGGATTCCCAGTTAAATTTGAACCTCAGAAAAACAGCTAGTAATTCTTTAGTGTAAACATCCACCTGCACTTTGAAGGATGTTTTTGGTGTTCTCACAGCAGGTCGACTTTTACTTTTTTTTCAAATTGATTAAAAAACAAAAACCCAAAACGTGAGTGTGCAATAAGATGCTTCAAAACCAAGAGCACTGTGGTGAATACCCACGTATTCAGTCAGCAGATCCTTGGGTGCCTGCTACTTGCCCAGTATTATCACAGACCTGGTGGGGGTAAAATGGTGAACACAACAGACAAGGCCTCTGCCTTCTGGGAATGATCATTTCAGATCAGGACAAAAGGCTCTAGAGTGCTCTAGAATGATCTAGAGCAAAAGGGAGCGGGCACTTTAGACTGAAAGGTGAGACGGCCTCTGTGAGCGATGGTATTCACACCGAGACCAGAGTGAGCAGAAGGAGTTGGCCATAGGAAGTATATCCCAGGCAGAGAGACTGCAAAGATCCAGCTTAGAACTGTTAAAGGCAAAGGAGATGTACTGCACAAAGAGGCAAGTTGGTGTCGATTTATGCCCTAAATTTCAGCCATTGTCATAAGAATTATTTTACTAGTGTTTCAGAACCATTAGAAACAACTAACTGGTAAAGGCTCTTCAGTCTCTCTCCTTAAGAACAATGTGAAATAGTAATACAAGAATGATTTTCTTACCTTACAAAATCGTTAGTTCAGTGAACAGTGTATACAGTTAAATAAGCTGGGGAATATACAGAGATTTTCTTCATCTTGGAGCTTATTTTTTTCTTGAACGTTTATCCTTTCCAGAAAACACCAAATCGCTTAGAAGCCATTCATAGCCCTTAAATTTAGGACACATTTGTGATTTTATTTTTCCCTTAGTTCAGAAGTATTTATATGTTTATCTTTAAGATTTCTTCCTTCAGCACATTTCTGTAGCCAGAACCTTTTCAAAACAGAATGAGCGCAAGTTCCGTTTGTATATACACAAAGTTTAAGATAGTCAAATACTTGTGGAAGGCCCATTATAAAAAAAAAAATCAGCCACTCTCACCTCCCCAAGTAATTATTTTTGATCCTTGAGGGATCCTTTTGTTATTTACTTCCATATTTCTAAATAACATGCCACTATTTTGACTTGTTAATTTTTCAGTACTAGACATTTTCTGTAATTACCCACTACAGGAAGTACCCTCTCTTCCCAGCCCTGTGTTCACACACACCTCTCCTGTTTCCCCATCCTCACTATGGAGTAGTTTTGTAATTTTTAGGTCAGTATTTGTTATTATTTTGACGATATAAAAGGTGTCCACTGGGCTTCCCTGGTGGCGCAGTGGTTGAGAATCTGCCTGCTAATTCAGGGGTCACAGGTTCGAGCCCTGGTCTGGGAGGATCCCACATGCCATGGAGCAGCTATGCCCGTGAGCCACAAGTACTGAGCCTGCGTGTCTGGAGCCTGTGCTCCCCAACAAGAGAGGCCGCGATAGTGAGAGGCCTGCACACTGCGATGAAGAGTAGCCCCCACTTGCTACAACTAGAGAAAGCCCTCGCACAGAAACGAAGACCCAACACAGCAAAAATAAATTAATTTAAACAAAAGAGAATAAGGTCTTTGAATTTAAAAAAAAAGTTTCCACTACAAAGTCGGGGTAGCTGTAACTACTTTTCGTTTCCAACTCTTTGCTTTCTCTTTCTTTGGATTTATTGTTTACATAATTTTCTATGTACTTATTACTAATTTAGCTTCAGGCTGTCTCTTGGATGTTTAGGTCTCTCAGTATGATCAGGCACATCAGATAGTTGATAAATTTCATCTTCTTGGTTTAGGATGGTTAACCTGAAATGCTCACCATCCTCATCTTAGGGCTTGCATTTCCTTCTTTCCTGTGTTGGAACTTTGTCTCCTGTACCCAGGGTTGTCTGTTTTTGTCACCCTCTCATTTTAGTAAGTCACATCCTTCAAGCTTCCTGAGAAAAGAATGTGTAGGAGATAAATTTTGAAACTTTGCATGTCTTAAAATTTCTTTCTATTTTGCCATCTCTGTCTTTGTTGTTGTCATCGTCATTCTCCTTCCTTGGAGACTTTCTCAGCATCCAAGTCTATTGAAAAATTTTTGAGCATATTTTTAGTTTCACAGTACTCTTGTCCTCTCATTATTCCTTTTTATAGGATTGTGTGCTTTCTTCATGTGCACAGTATTTTTTACCTGAAGTTAATTAATGATAAGTTTAAAGTTAGTTGAAAGTTTTCTTCTCTTTTCATTGTCCCTGTTTTCCCAGTTGCTTTTTTCCTATTCATTTTAGTGTCTACAGACCTTTCATGTTAACTCCTTTCTTCACATGTCTAATGATTTTTGGTGGTTTACTCACATTTAAGAACAGAATACTAACAAGCAGATTGGAGCATTGTTCATAAAAGCCAAAAGTTGTAAACAGCCGAGATGTCCATCAGGAGATGAATGGGTAAACAAAACATGGTATATGCCTACAATGGAATATTAGTCTACTATTAAAAGGAATGACCCATTATATGTACTTTTACCTGTTCTTTGATGAACCTGGAAAATATTATGCTAAGTGAAAGAAGCCAGGTACAGAAGGCCACACATTGTGTAATTCCATTTATATGAATTTCCCAGAATAGGCAAATCCGTAGAGACAGAAAGTGGATTAGTAGTCGCCAGGGGATGGGTGAGGGAGGGGTGTGGGAATTAGGACTGACTGCTAATAGGTATAAGGCTTGTTTTGGGATGGTGGGAATGTTCTGGAATTAGATAATGGTGATGGTTACACAAAACAGTGAATGTACCAAAAACACACTGTAGTGTGCACACTTTAAAGTAGTGAATTCTATATTGTGAAATATATCTCAACTTTTTAATGCTATAAGAAAAGAGGATGCATTTAAATAATGACAGGTCAAAAGAGGTGCTTAGGAAAAGAGATACTTTTACTAAAATGGTCCTTTATTATTTGCACTGTGGAAGTCAAATGTGATCTGAAGGACACCATCACATGGTGAAATCCAAATTAGTTTCATTCTTTATATTAAGATTATATGCTTAGGTATAGTTATAATCTATATTTTGTTACATGTAAGATTTTAAAACAGATTAGAAGCTCTGAGTGAAAGGGATAGGCTTGTTGACCATTTGGCATTTTATTGGGAAGCCTCATCCCCACCCTCATGTCACTGTTTTTAGTCTTTTTTTCCCCCTCTTAGTGAGGTCAGATTTCCCCAAGAAGAATCTTCAGATCGATTGCCTGGAAAGCATAGGCTTGATGGGGAGCTGACTGTGGGGTGAGGGTGGGGGCAGAGGGAAAGGTCCAGGCATTCAGTATATAAACATTTGCTTAATTCCCTGTTTAAAAATTATTTTATTTTATTTTTTAAATTATTTGTTTTATTTTTGGCTGCATTGCGTCTTCGTTGCTGAACGCGGGCTTTTCTCTAGTTGTGGCGAGGGCTTCAGTAGTTGTGGCTCACAGACTCCAGAGCGCAGGCTCAGTGGTTGTAGCGCACGGGCTTAGTTGCTCTGCGGCACGTGGGATCTTCCCGGACCAGGGATCAAACCCGTGTCCCCTGCATTGGCAGGCAGATGCCTAAACACTGTACCACCAGGGACGCCCCCCCACCTTTTTTTTTAAGTACAGCATCCCCTCTCTGTCTGCTGCCCCACAGGCAGAGACGGTCACACTTTATAGAAGTGAAACCACTCTAGCTTTTTGCTAGGAACAGGGATGGACAGTCTCCCTTCAGCACTCCTCCTTCTAGAGGTGTATGTCAGATGCTTCCTTCTTAGAGTTCAGCTTCTTGGACTTGCTGAGTTAGTTAACCATTCATCCATCTGCTTACCAGCTTCCCAGATTTTGATACTCTTGCCTCGTCTTCTGTTCTCTTCATCCTAATGAACTAATCCTGTTGTGAAAAATCCCTTGGGTGTTTTAGTGGGGTTTCAGGGGAATGAAAGGAAATGCCTGTGTTCAATCTGTCATCTTTACCATGAAGTTTTATCTTGTTCTTTTTTTCTTATTTTTGCAATCTTGTTCTTTTTCTTTAACCATGTAGTGAAACAGCATTGTTTTAGCATTTCTAGTTTATATAGTCCAACATTTATTAATGGTATTATTAATATACCTTGATTCCTTTTTTTTTTCCCCACTGTAACGTGTGGCTTGTGGGATCTTAGTTCCCTGACCAGGGATTGAACCTGGGCCCTCAGCAGTGAAAGCACTAACAACTGAACTGCCAGATAATTCTCAGATACCTTGATTACTTTTAATGTTTATTCTTTCTTATAAGCCAGAGACTGTGGCATCAACCACAGTCTTGGTCCAAGGCTTCTTATCCTTATTTGGATGTAATTTGACTTCATAATATTGTTTGTTAATGGAATGCTGAAGTGTGTTTAGAGTCCTTTGACAGAAATGTGGTTGGTATCCTATTTAGGACATGAAACACAGTGTTTGGTTATCCAGTTCTTATGTCTTATTGCAGGTGGAATGCAATGACATTGCGTAGAATTATCCCTTGCCCCAAAGGGCAAACGAGCAAATTCAACTTTTAGAAATATGAGTCTCTTGAATAAAAAAAAAATCCCACAGGATTCAGAGGCAAAAAGTATACAAATCAATTTTCACAGCAAAGTAAAGGAGCTGTTACAGTGGAGGATTCCTGGACTGAATGTCAATATTATGACATAGTATGAGTCTGTTTCGTGTTTGGTAGTTGCAATCGTTGTTGCTTTTGTTGTGGTCATCCATTTGCAATGCTTGGTGTCAGTTTATCTCTTGTAAAAACAAAATACAGTGTGTGTGGGGAAAAAAAAGAAATATGAGTCTTTTGTGTACTGATGTGACTGATAGAGGATATATTAGTTTTTAATCCTTACGTTTAACACACAAAAGTATTAGATAATGTGCACTATTTTGACAGGGACCAATTTTTTTGGTCAGTTTTGGCAAATACTTTATTGTCTTAAAGTTTTGGTTTGCTGGCTCTGTCTGCAGTCCCCTTCGGTTACCTGTGTGTGCATGCACGTATATGCAGAGTGTAATTGGCAGGAGCTTTTTAGGTTGTGTAGACAAGGAGCAGGCAGAAAGGGGGCCCTTCTGGAGTACCAGCTGTGATTCTTAGTGCCCACACCCCTTATAGGGAGAGTGCACCGTTTTTTAGCTAATTTCCAGGTATACTTTGTTCTGTGAAGGAAACAAAACAGGTTGATATGATGAGCGACATTGGGAGGCTGCTTTTGAGATCGGGCTGAGAGCCAGGAGAGGAGGGTTTTGTGCAGAGGAGGGGGGAGGGTCAAGACTATAATGCTTTGAGGTAGGTCTAACTGAGCATATGTGAGCAAAGAGATTAGACTGATGTGACTGGAGTGAGGTAACTTAGAGGTAAAGGGAAATGAAGTAAGATTGCAGAAATCAGTCAAGAGCTGGATGGTATACAACCCTGTAAGTGCAGGTCGGGGTTTCATTCTCAGTACAGTGAGAAGATGTTGGAGGATTTTTAGTTGGTTGGTGTTTAGGCTGGGGGAGTAGCAATATGTAGTAGTTTACTTTTTTGTTTTAAAGAAAACATTCTTAGTTGCTCATTAGAGAATAACTGTAGAAAGGTAAGCATAGATGCAGTAGACCTGTCGGGGGCTATTATAATAGCCCAGGAGAAAGATGATGGTAGCTTGATCTAGGTGGTAGCTATGGAAATAAAGAGAAGTGAATTCATTGGGCGTAAATTTTGGAGATAGTACTCAGTACTTATCTTTTTTTAATATATATAGAAATTTATGTTATTCATTTTTGGCTGGGTTGGGTCTTGGTTGATGCACACAGGCTTTCTCTAGTTGCAGCGAGCTAGAGAAACTCTGCATAGCATCCCCCATTGTCAACATCCCCTACCAGTGTAGTACATTTGTACAACTGATGAACGTACATTGACACGTCATTACCACCCAGAGTCCATAGTTTTCATTAGGGTTCACTCTTGATTTGTATATTCTAAGGGTTCGGACAAACGTATAATGACATGTATCAGTCCTTTAATATCAGAGTACTTTCACTGCCCTAAAAATCCTCTCTGCTCTGCCTGTTCACCCCTTCACAGTCTCAACCCTGGCAATCACTCATCCTTTTACTGTCTCCATAGTTTGCTTTCCCAAGCATGTCAAATAGTTGGAATCACACAGTATGTAGCCTTTCCAGATTGGCTTCTTTCACTTAGTAATGTGCATTTCAGGTCCTTCTGTGTCTTTCCATGGCTTCATAGCTCATTTCTTTTTAGCACTAAATAATATTCCATTGTCTGGTTGTACCATAGTTGGTTTATCCGTTCACCCACTGAAGGGCATCTTGGTTGCTTCCAAGTTTAGGCAGTTATGAATAAAGCTGCTATAAATATCCATGTGCAGGTTTTTAACGTAAATATAAGTTTTCAGTTCATTTGGATAAATAGTGAGGGCACTATTGCTGGATCCTACAGTAAGAATATGTTTAGTTTCATAGGAAACCACCGAACAGTCTTCCAAAGTGGTGGTACCATCTTGGGAATTTCCTGGTGGTCCAGTGGTTAGGACTCTGCACTTCCACTTGCAGGGGGCACAGGTTCGATCCCTGATCAGGGAACTAAATCCCACAAGCCACGTGGCTCAGCAAAAAAAAAAGAAAAAAAAAGGTGATGGTTCCATTTTACATTCCCAGGAGCAATAAATGAGAGTTCCTACTGTTCCACATCCCCGTCAGCATTTGGTCCTGTCAGTGCCCCAGATTTTGGCCATTCTAATACGTGTGTAATAGTTTCTTGTTGTTTTAATTTTCATTCCTTTGATGACATAAGATACGGAGCATTTTTTCATATACTAATTTACGGTCTGTATATCTACTTTGGTGAGGTGTCTGTCCAGGCCTTTTGCACATCTTTTTCATCAGGTTGTCTGTTTTCTTACTGTTGAGTTATTTTTTTCTTTTTTAAATAAATTTAGTTTATTTATTTTTGGCTGCATTGGGTCTTCATTGCTTTGCACAGGCTTCCTCTAGTTGCAGCAAGCAGGGGCTACTCTTTGCGGTGTGCGGGCTTCTCATTGCAGTGGCTTCTCTTGTTATGGAGCACGGGCTCTAGGCATGTGGGCTTCAGTAGTTGTGGCATGCGGGCTCAGTAGTTGTGTCTCACGGGCTTAGTTGCTCCGTGGCATGTGAGATCTTCCTGGACCAGGGATCGAACCTGTGTCCCTTGTGTTGGCAGGCAGATTCTTAACCACTGTGCCACTAGGGAAGCCCTTCTCCTTCACTTTTAAAGTATAATTTTTCAGGATTCCGAATTCTAGGTTGGTAGGATTTTTTCTCTCAGCAGTCTAAATATTTCACTACTCTCTCCTTGCTTGCATGGTTTCTGAGGAGAAGTTAGATGTAATTCTTATCCTTCCTCCTCTATAGATAAGGTGTTTTTTCCCACACGCTTCTTTCATGATTTTTTCCTTTATCTTTGATATTTCATATTCCTGAAGGTTGAATATGATATGCCTAGGTGTAGTTTCTGGCATTTATTCTGCTTGGTCTTGGAGCTTCCTGGATCTGTGGTTTGGTGTCTGATGTTAATTTTCGAAAACTGAGTCATTATACCTCAAATACTGCTTCTTTTTCTCTCTCTCTTCTTCTTGTATCTCCATTATGTGTATGCTGCATCTTTTGTCATTATCTCACAGTCTTGGATATTCTGGGGTGTGTTTTTTGTAACCCATTTTTTTTCTCCTTGCTTTTCAGCTTTGGTAGCTTCTATTGCTGTAGCCTCAAGCTCAGAGATTGTTTCCTCAGCAATGTCCAGTGTACTAATGAGGCCATCAGAGGCATCCTTCATTTCTGTTACAGTGTTTTTGATCTCTGGCATTACCTTTTGATTCTTTCTACTTTACATCTCATTCATTACATTACCCATCTATTATTTCATGGCCTCCTTTTTTCATTAAACTCTTAGTATATTAACTATAGTTTAAAAAAAATCCTGGTCTGATAATTCCAGTATTCCTGCCATATCTGACGGGTTTTAGTGCTTCTTTATTCTGTGCAAACTGTGTTTTTTTTTTTTTTTGCCTTTGAGTATGCCTTGTAATTCTTTGTTGCAAGGCAGACGTAATCTACTAAATAAAAGGAACAGCAGTAAATAGGCTTTTAGTGATATAGAAATGAGGTATGGGGGAAGGAAAACCATTCCATAGTCCTGTGATAAGGTGTCACTCTTTTAGTGAGCCTTTGCCTCTGGACTAAGAACTTTACACCACATGCTTCTTAGTTTCCCCCCACCTCCTTGGGTGAGACAGGATGGTTAGAATGGGCTGGAGCTGGTTTTCTTCCCTCAAGTAGGTTAAGCTCTGATGAAATCCCAGGAAGTTTGACTCCGGTAAAATAGCTTCTCATAGATCAGGCCTTGTTAAGAAGGTCAAGAATGTTCTGGTGTATTTCACAATGGTTCCTTTACCCCAGTCCCCACCAACCCCCCACCCCCGCTGGAAGCACACAGGGAATTTTCTCCAGTGTTCACTGTGAGGGCCTGTTCGAGCTCCTAGAGGTAAGACTCACCAAAGTGTGGAGTCCCACTTATGACTGGGTCCCCCTAGAGTTTTTAAGAGAGGTCATGCTGAGCCTCCAACAGTTTGTCGCATCCAGTTCAGGATTTCCTCCTGGCATGGAGGTTTCTACTTAAGAGTTTTCTGCGCTGGCAAGTTGTGATTGTCTGTATCCACCTTTTTGTCTCTTTTTACTTGTTAGGATGGAGTGGTGACTTCTAAGTTCCTTACATGCCAAGCTGGAAACCAGAAGTCCCAAATTAATTTTTAATGTTTGTGTCACACAGGAGTTCTAGGTTCTGGATTTTATGGTTGCTTACTTTGGAAAATTTTGCTGTTTAACATTGGCTTTTCAGATGTTTTTGCTTTCTTAAGTTGCTTTTTTTTGCTTTGCGTAGGTGGCACAGGAATGGATCAGCTCTCCAAACAAAGAGAAATTCCATCAGTTGCATTTACGAAAATTTCCTGCTGATTATAAAAAATACTGGGAGTTTGTGGGTAAGTTCTTCCTTACGTAACTTGGGCTCTATCATATAATAATTGGAGATTGCTATTTGAGGGAACATAATAATTGCTTGAAGTTTCTGGGATATAGGTTTCCTAAGGTCAATTTGTAAGCTCTTACAAAGAATATGTTTAAAGTCTTTACTTAATGAGGATAATTACTGGGACAGTTATAAAATTCATGGTTTTAACCATTGTGCTAGCAGAATACCACAGGCCAAAGTGTCCCTAGATGCTGGGCAAGGGAGAGAGAAGGTGAGTGAGGGAGTTTGACTGGCGGGGGTGGAGGGGATGTTGACATGATCGTGCGTACAGATTCTGAGTAAATCTCTCTGCCGTCTCTGCTCTCACTTCATGAGTTGTCTGGAGCATGTGTCACAGTTATATCTTAGTTATAAATAAACCAAGCATTTAGAACCCTTTAAAATAAAAAATATAAATTATCCATCTGCCTCCTTCCCCCTTGTAGTCCATCCCACTCCATAAATTCACATAAGAAAAAAAGCGTGTACATATATTTGGGGGGAAAGGTATTATATGTTCACTGTAGAATATTCAGATAACATTAGCCAATAGTAAAATAAACATCACTCACAGTTCCCATCATTCAGAGATCATCTTATGAACATAGTAGTGTATATCTTACTGCTAGACTTCCTATTCATCTGAGTGAAGGCGGGGTGGGTAGGGTTATTTTACCTAAGTGACTTCTTTCATGTATTTATTCAGCAAATATTTACTGACTTTATACTACCTGATAGTGTATGATTCTAGATGCTAGGTATGTAGCTGTGATGAAAACATAAAATTCCACCTTCGTGAAGCTTACATTTGACTTATTTTCATTTAGTCTATTATAAATGTCTTTTCAGAGATAAATAATAATAGCATGTTCAGTGTTTGTAGTTATTCCATTGTAAGCGTATTCCATAGTTCTATTTAACCAGTAATTTCTAGTTAGACATGTACATTACTTACGGTTTTTTACTGTTACACTGAAAAAATCCCTTTGCTAGATCAAACAGTGTGTGCATTTTAAGACTTTCGGTTCATATTGCCTCTGTCTACCAAAAAGAATACCATTTTCACTTCTGACATAAGAATGTAAGAATGCATCTCTTCTCATTTGCTAGTTTAAACTTATCCCCCAGTTTTATATGGAACATGTATCTCATTTGAAGTTGTAGTTTTTGTCCTCAAATCTTTATTGGTCTTTTGTATTCTTGCGGGGTGGATGGATAATTGTCTGTTCATGCCTTTTGTCCTTTTTTTTCTCTTAAGGAGGTTATTTTCTTACTTGTATGCATTGTTATTTTTTTTTCAATTTCATTATTTGCTGTTCAGTTTCACATGCAGTTTTTGAGGCAGACAATTTTTATCTTCACATGTTCAAAAATACCGTATTTATTTCTTTACTGTTCAGTTGGTTTTAGAAATCAGATAAATACTTCCATATTTTCTTGTAGTAGTTTTATATTTCTTTCTAATATTTAAATCACTGATTTATCAGCCATTTATCTTGATGGTATGATAGAATCACATAGCATTTACTCTTGTGTCTGACTTCTTTCATGTAACATGTCTTCGTAATTCATCAATTTTGTGTGCATCTTTGGTATTTTTTCATTGCTGTGGTGGTATTTCAATATGTGACTGTGTCACCATTTTACTGTTGATGGACATTTTTATTATTATTATTTTTAAGAAGTTTTTTTGGCAGTGCCATGCGGCTTGTGGGATCTTAGTTCCCCGACCAGGGATTGAACCCGGGCCACAGCAGTGAAAGCGCCGAGTCCTAACCACTGGATCGCCAGAGAACTCCCGTTAATGGACATTTTTTTCAGCAGTTTAGGCCTGTGTGTCAGGGCTCCCCAAGCCCATGCCCACGTTCAGTGATTCACTAGGAGGACTCACAGGAATTATATTCATGCTCATGGCTGTGACTTACTATGGCAAGAGGATACAAAGCAAAATCAGCAAAGGGAAAAAGGAAACCAGGAGCAAGATTCCAAGAGTCATTTCCCAGCGAAGTCACACAGGACACACTTAATTTTCCCAGTAGAGGGCTGCAACAACCCATGTGACACATTATCTGCCGGGGAAGCTTAGAGACCCAGTGCCTAAAACACCCTCTGCCTAGCCCACATTCATGATTTTCACAAGTAAAGTGGGTGTTTGACATAAGCTGTAGAGAAAAAATTTGGCAAACAGGTAAGGTACAGTGAGCCATTGTCATCAGCAAATGATGAGAGCTGTCTGGAAAACCAAGTTCCCAGATTCCAAGGGGGGCCAACCTTGTAAGCAGGCCTTTCTAATGATAGCAGCCTCAGGCCTTCTTCTACACACAACATTTTATGAATAATGCTACTATGATCATTCATGTGTCTCTTCGTGTTATGTGAGGGCATTTTTGTGGAGTCTGTCTCCTGAAGTGGGTCTCAGAGTCTCAGGGTATTATGCGTGAGCTTAACATGAGTAGATAATGCCCAGCTAGTCATGCAGAATGACATGCCCCACCAGCGTATGGAAGTCACGTTGCTCCATGTCTCTGCCAACACATTTGTGTTGATTGTGCTGTTCATTTTAGCCGTTGTAGTGTGCGTGTACTGATGGCCATTTGTGGTTTTATTTTGTAATATCCTGGCTATCAGTGAGATTGAGCACCTTCTCATATATTTAGTAGATGCTCAAGTAACCTCTCTGGGGAAGCACCTATTAAATTAAAGACTCTTGTTCATTTTCTGTTAGTTGTCTTTTCCTTACTGATTTGTAGCAAGTTCTTTATGTAATCTGGATATAAACCATTCTCCCACTTTGGCATGCATTATGACTCTCTTAGTGATGTCTTTAAAATTCTTATTTTATTCTTGTTTAGACTTTATTTTTTAACATAACTAATGCATCTGTGTATTTTTTTATGGTTAATGGTCTGTGCCTCATTTAAGAAACCTTTCCCTGCTGCAGGTCATAAATATATTATCTTAACATCTAGAACAGGTGTCAGCAAACCACAGCTTGCAGATCTACCCTGTATCCTGTTTTTATACTGCCCAAGAGTAAGGTTCTTACATTTTTTAAGGTTTTGAAAAAAAGATGATGATGAATATGCAACAGACATCATGTGTAGCCGGCAAAGAAAAATCTGGCTCTTTACAGAAAGTTTGCCAATCCCTTTTCTAGAGGCTTCGCTGTTTTGCCGACCAGGAATGGATTTTGTACACGAGTAAGATGTAGGGGCCATGTTTCATTTTTTTCCCTAATGGAGATGTAATTACCGCAGTAGTATTTATTGAAAAGATTATCCTTTCTCCATGGTCTGCAGTGTCATATTTGTTACAAATCTAATGTCCATTTAATGCACTGACCTTTTTCTGGGCTCCTTTCTTCTTTGTTGGATCATTTGCCTACCTTTCTGCCCATATCACGTTGCTTAATTTTACTTAATTAAGCTTTATTATAAACATTAATGAGCAAGTCTGCTTACCTTGTTTGGCCTTAAGAGTACGTTGGCTATTCTTGTCCCTTTGCATTACCATGTAAGTTTTAGAGAAAAAAAGATGTGGACATTTGTTAGGAATTGGCATCTTTCTAATACTGATTTGAATACAATACATACTGTCAGTTATTTAGGTTTACTTTCAGTAATGTTTTACAGTTTTCTAGGGAGAGGTTTTGCAGATCATCATTGGTTAGATTTTTTTCTTTTGGTGTCATTTGTAATTATTTAAGTGACTATCTCTAATAGAGATGGACCTAAAAATTCATAGTAAAACATTATTTTGTTGCTAAAGTATTAACCATGATTTCTTAATATTAGATAGCTAGACAGTGTTCAAGTTTTCAGTTTCCTCATAAAGAACAATTTATTTCAGCCTGCTTGAATTAAGATCCAAGTTAGGTCCACTCATTGACATTGTTAATATGTCTTCTTCAATTATAATTGTCTCCTTCATGGATTTCCCCCCTCCTTTGTAATTTATTTGTTGAAGAAATTGTGTTGTTGACACTGTAGAATTACAGGGTCTGTGTCTGTGTCTTGCTGATAGCATCCCCCTGGTGGTGTTTAGTATGTTTTTCAGTCCTTTGTACTTTTTGTAAATTGATAGTTGGATCTAGAGGCTTGATCAGTTTCATTTGACCTAATATTTTTGGCAAAACTAGTTCATAGCTGAGGTTGGTGTGTTCCTTTATCAGGAGGTGCTTGATCTCTAATTTCTCTTTTTGTAATACTTATAACCATTGATCCTTAATGCCTTGATTAATTATCTTACTAAAGGATACAAAATGGTGATATTTTTATTTGATCATTTCTTCATGTATTTGCTATTGTAGTTCTATAAAGAAAAAGTGCTCCATTTTATTTGATTACTCAGTAGTATACTTTATAAAGAAGGGTAGAATAAGTATTGATACTTGACTCCTGACCAGTTTTCAAAATAATGACTTAATTCTCTGCAAGTGCTGGGTTGACCAGTGAACTTTAAAAAAAATGTTTTTTCGTTATGAACACATGGACTTAAATACACTTGTTTCAAGTCTTTGTAATTGGTTTCTTCAAGTTGGCTCCTGAGCCCTTTAGACAGGACCCTACTAGTCTTTGAGAGCTTTCTTGCTACCTGATACAACCGATACCATCTATATGTTTTATCCTGTATGTGAGCTTTCAATTTTCTAAGTAGCCTTAGTATCTTTGGGTAGAAAAAGTTATTTCAAGATCAGTATTGGCATGTTATATGCTGTTTACAAGTAATACATGTAAACATAAGGATACAGAAAGGTTAGAAGAGGAAGATTGGAGAAAGCTACTCATGCAAACCCAACTAAAAGAAACTTGTTTTGCTCTGTTAATACCAGACTAAATAGACTTTACGGCAGAAGAGCATTATTTGAGATTAAAAGCGAGTATTTCACAATGATAGCAAGTTCAGTGAACAGAAGATAGGACCATTTTGAATACCTAATAAAATATATAAAGAAAAAACTGATAGAACTAGAGTGTACTCTTTACATATATGTGAGACCTTTGAACCATTCATTTTTTTCTTTTCTTTTAGTTTGGAAATTATACATCAACTTTTACCTCTTTTGCCATTTAGTAGTTCAGGTGAAAACTTAGAGTGTACATGATTCAAACTTTACAGATTTCATCGATACTTTAAGTGTCTCCATAGATAAGGCAAAATCTTAAAAACTTTAACCCTGTTTATGTGTTCCACTTTGTATATTATTATTGTTACGTATTTTAACTCTATATTTTAAACTGTGTAAGACATACAGTTGGTCCTCTGTATTTGCGGGATTTGCATCATCAGATTCAAGCGTGGATTGAAAATATTCATGGAAAAAAATTCCAGAAAAACATGTTTGCTATGCACCAGCACCTATTTACATACCACTTATGTTGGATTTACAACTATGTCCATAGCGTTTGCATTGTATTAGGTAGTATAAGTAATCTAGAGATGATTTAAAGTGTACTGGAGGATGTGCGTGGGTTATATGCAAATACTACGCCATTTTACATAAGGGACATGAGCATCTGAGGATTTTGGTGCCTGCGGGAGTCCTAGAACCAATTCAAGGACTGTACTCTGTGTAGTGCCTTGTGCAGACCTTTTTTGTTTGTTTGTTGATTCTACTAGTTCATGTATTCTCTCCTGGTGCTTTGCTTATTTCTAATATGTTGGTCATTGTCTTTGGAAAGTTATTTAAAAAATAATCAGGGGCCTAGGATGATACGATGTCCTCTTCCAGAGAGGATTTTTCTTTGCTTCTGCCAGGATTCTGGGAGTACTAGCAATGTGGGATCATCTTAATCCGGTTTAAAGGATTGAGCTTTCCTGAAGTACTCGGGTGAATTGAAGCTGCCTTCATTGTTGGGTGTAGTCCTTCATGGTCCCTACCTGAAGCTTGAGGGCTACCAGTATGCCTACTTTATCTATGCAGGCCCTGGACTCCAGTTTTTGTCTCATTTTTTGTACAAGGCTATCCCAGGTACTGCTCAAATTCCTGGCTGCCACTCCCTGAAGAGTTCAGATGTTTCTAGGGAAAATACTGGGCTGGCCCTTGCGGATCTCCACCTTGTTCTGGATCTCAACAGAGTGATTCTTCATTGTTGTATTTGCTCTCTGATGCCTTCAAATAGACATTTCTTACATGATGCATTTTTTAAATTCTTTTTTGACTTAGTAGTTCAGTCTACTTAATCCTAGTACTTCGTGCTTTGGTTCAGTATGTTGTTGCTGGATTTGGCAGTTGGTACTGAACTTTTTAATTTTAGAGCTTGCTCTGTTTTCCCAGCCCCATTTATTTTACGACTGTCCTTTCCCCCTTGTTTGAAATGCCACTAGTAGGCTCAAAATTCTTACGTGTACATGGATCTGTTTCCAGATTTTCTCTTGGGATTTTGAAAGTAGGGCACAAAAGTGAAAATTCCTTGATTAAAAACTACGGTAAACTTCAAGGAAAAGAAATTTATTAGCTACTTTTGAATATTATGACTTCATCTATTTTGGCTTTGTAGCAGGTTTTAAGAAGACTTTTATAATGCTGTGTGATCAATATTTGTCAATGCTGACTAGCTTAGACTATCATTTTGAAGTATGTACAAAGTCCGCTAGTGCTGTATACTTGCTTGAACTTGGTACAAGCGTTTAATATCCTTTAATCTCATGTAAAATAATTCTGTTAGAATAAATGCTGGCTTCTTCTTGTGTTATAGTTTATCTTGAGGAATGTGAACTAGCTAAACAGCTTCATCCAAAGGAAAGTGATTTGGTGTTTTTGGTCCCTGAAAGACTAAATGGAGAGAAGAAGGATATAGAGAGAAATCGCCTGCAAGTACCCCGTGAACATTACTGTGGCTATGTTCATACGTTCCGCCGCACTTCAGTCAGTAAGTACCTAATGAGACATGGAAGAGAAATCTGTCAGCAGCTCATCTTTTAATCTCCCTCTAAATTAGGCTTTACTAGCCATGTATTTGCTATACATTTACCAGCCCTCTATTTGCTGTACATTTACCAGATGTATATTTGCTCTATGTTTACCAGACTGTATTTGCTAGGTTGATTACTTACCATTCAGAGTCCTCTTTTAGTTTTTCTAGACTCAGCTGGAAAAGGCCCAGCATGTATTGCTTTAGACTTAGGATTTTAAAGCTTTCTTTTGTAATGTCTTCTCCTTCTAGTAAATTCCTTCATCTGTCAGTGTGTTTGTTATAAAACAGACAGTTTGCAAACCATCTGTTTGTTAAATCACATTCCAGCCTTGGTTTGGGGGCTAATTATTGATGAGCAGACCAAACACAGAACTAATTGTAAGGCAACTGGAGGGGTTTACTGTTTCATCACTCCCATCCATTGTGGTGTAGGGACTTCTCTCCCTAAGGTAGCATAACAAAAATAATGTTAGCTTGAATTTAAGGACTACTGACTGTGTGCCAGCCAGTGTGCCCTGTCCTTCCTGTACACATTTATCATCTTTTCCCAGAGCCCTGCAAAACAGAATGGTTTGTTCCCTGCTCATTGGGAAATCAGAGTTCAGGGATGTTAAGTAACATATCCAAAGACATCCTTAGTATTAAACACTCGGTCCAGAATTGAAACCTAATTTTGTTTGACTACGAAGTCCACATGCTTGATATATGCCAAGCTGCCTTTTTGACATTGCTGCTCTCTTAGTCTCTGTTATGGGAAGAGAATATGTGATCATTATTCCTTCACCTTTTTGTATCATATCTTAAAAATAGCAACAAAGCTCTTAGAGTTTAACATTGTGCCGCATCATAACTGGTGTGCCATGTCCACTATTGTGTGATCGGAGCTCAGTTCTTTGTGCAAGATGCGTTGAGCACCAGGGATATCTAGCTTCATCTGTGCTTTCAACTCTTACAAGTGGTTACATTTGCCAAAGTTCTGTTTCTAAGATTTAGCAATGGTTTCTGTCTCCTTCCCGGAACTCCTCATGCATCCAACTACCTGACGTCTCCATTTGGAGATTATTAGACATTTCAAACCTACTGCAAAAGGAAGCACTTGATTTACTGCCTGACATCTGCTGTTGCTCCGGTTTTTCCCAACTCAGCATGTGGGACCTCCATCCCATTCTTCCAGTTGCTCAGCCCAAAACCTCAGAGTCATCCTTGAGTCCTGCTTTCCCTCGCACGCTCCATCTAATGCATCAGGAAGTCCTGTCGGATCTTCCTTGGCCATATATTCTACATCCAAGCACCACCTCTCCTGCTGCCTCCTGGCCCACGTGACCATTCACTTTTACCTAGATTTTAGCCTCTTAAGTTGTCTTCTTGTGCTTTTTCCATTGCAGTTTATTCTTCTTTCACGATAAGTGATTCTTTTAATGTGTGACTTAGCGCGTGTCACTTACCTGCACGGAGCTGTCCTGTGCTCTTGACCTGACTCAGAGTCATGTTCAGAGTGGTTAACTGCAGAGCCCTCTGAAGTGTAGCTGCATTTACTGTCTTGGTCTTCTAGCTTGCTTCTCCCTGCTTTTCCTTCTAGCCATTCTGGCCTTCTTCCTGTTGTGAAAATAATCCAGGCACCTCGCTGCCCCATTGTCTTTGCAGTTGCTGATTCTCTGCCTGTAACCCACTTTCCCCGGTTACGGGCATGGCTCACTCACTTAATGCCATGGCTCTGCTCAAATATCATATCAGGAAAACCTCCCCTGACTCTCCTGTCTACAACAACACTCCCTCACAACCCTCATCACTTCCTCATCCCCCTTCTCGGCTTTCTTCCTAGCACTTACCATCACCTGACATGTTTATTTGCTTTTCTGCCCCCTTCTTCTAAAAAATAAGCCTCCAGAGGACAAGAACGTTGCCTGGTTCTTAGGAGGCAGTCAGTAGATACTTACTGAGAAAATTATTTAAATGATGTATAAAAAACATGTTACAGGGCTTCCCTGGTGGCACAGTGGTTGAGAGTCCGCCTGCCGATGCAGGGGACATGGGTTCATGCCCCGGTCTGGGAAGACCCCATGTGCCACAGAGCGGCTAGGCCCGTGAGCCATGGCCACTGAGCCTGCGTGTCTGGAGCCTGTGCTCTGCAACGGGAGAGGCCACAACATTGAGAGAGGGCTGCATACCCCAAAAAAAAATGTTAACAAAACACCTTGTTCTGAATAACCTTTTTAACTGGACACTGATATTCACTGGTAACTGAAATTGCTTTTTCTCCTTCTTGATAATAGTGCGTAATGGGAAATCTGAGTGTTCCCTTTCCATCCAGACTCAACATAATTTACCAGTCAATTTAAATGAATTCGTGAAATGTCTTGTAATCAGCTCTCTGGTGACTACACAGAGGAAGTTGAAAGCCATGTCTTTGCTGAGTGGTCGGAACCAACTGGCCAGAGCCATTCTGAATCCAAACCCCATGGACTTCTGTACAAAAGATTTACTAACTACAGCATCTGAGAGAATTGTGAGTGACAGTCATTTGATAACAGGGGAAGTCAGAACATTTCATGTCAAGATGTTAAAGCATGTTATTTTTATCTGTCACACATTCCCTGTTGTCTACAACAAAGACATATTCACCATGTGTGCCCAGTGACGTTTTTAGTGCTTAGTTTTCTTTAATATTGCAAAGTAGTTCTTTGTGTTAAGTTAGTCAGCTTACCTCAGGAAAAAAGGTAGAGTCCAAAAAGGAATTGAAAATATGCTTGCAGAGCAGCATTAAAATGTGAGGTGAACATCGTACTTAACGGTTTGTTAGGTAATTAAATACAGGAGTAAGAGGAGGTTTAATGGAATGACTTTTGCATTTGAATGATCAGTGGAGCATTGACTGGTACTGTTGTCAGTGTGACGACGAAGTTGTGATTTTTGTGTGAACACATATTTCTCATTGTTGTAAGAGTTGTGTGTAAGTTCCAGGAAATTAACACAGAGACAGGCGGAGGGAAAGGAATGCTATTTGAACCCCTGTCTTGTGTTAGGACTTTCATATGCATTTTCTCAGTGAGTTCTCACCCTCTAAGGAATCCCAGATTTAATGATTGTCAAAGCCTGAAGCCCAGAGAGGTTAGGAGTTTAGAGACCTAGCTTTTGAGTGAAACTGAGTTGTAGACTCAGATCTGACCCCAAATCCATGTTGTTTTGACTGTATCACTTGTGTTAGGAAAGGAAGTCTTGGAATGTTTTTACTGTCTAAAGAGAGAATTGACTAAAATGGGAAGAACCACGGAATAAAAAGAAGAAAAGTACAAAACAGTTTATTGTGATCATCTTTATAAGAATCACAAATAAAAATATAGTTGTTGTGGTTGTAGGTGGACTGAGGCCTGTAGACTCATCAGTAGCTCTTTCCAGTAGTGAAAGTGGTTCTTAGATTAAGGGTCATTTTGGGGTTTTGCCTGATCATCACCAAAGCATCTGTCTGACAAAGGTCAGCAGCAGTTCAAACAGATGTCTTCCACTCTCTCGCTCTCTTGTGCCATCCCAGGAAGAACCACTCGTTCTCACTAGTGTCTTTTGTATAGATTGCCTACCTAAAAGATTTCAATGAAGACCAAAAGAAAGCGATAGAAACTGCATATGCCATGGTGAAACACTCCCCAGCAGTTGCCAAGATCTGTCTGATTCATGGACCACCCGGGACAGGAAAATCAAAAACCATTGTGGGCCTCCTGTACCACCTACTGACAGAGGTAGAGTGTGCACAAGGGCATCTGTGCCCTTAATTGAGTATGTTGTTTTACTTTAACTAATGTGTAAATAAGTACTAAAGTGCGTTTTTTCCCTTCACTTCTGTGTATCTTTTTGATACTGTGTGGAACTATATCAGATAAAGCGGTAGCAGAGGTAGAGAAGGTTATAAGAAATAAAAGGAACAGAAAATGTTATCTTGTGTGAAACTAAGGGCCAGAAGAGTGTTCTTCGGGCTTTATTATAGGTCACGGCTAATCCCAGGAGACAATCTTGAATGTATTCCTGGGTTACATTTTGGATTGAACATTGAATAAAATAAGTGGATAGTAAGGTAAGGCTCAGAGAAGTTAGATAAAATTTTATGCCAGATTAATTTTTATTTTTTGGGCACACCATGCGGCATGTGGGATCTTAGTTCCCCGACCGGGGATCGAACCTGGGCCCTTGGCAGTAAGAGCACTGCGTCCTAACCACTCGTTTGCCAGGGAATTCCCAGCCAGAGTAATTTTTTAACATCAGTGTAAGATGTAGGTGCTTTTATTTACTTTTAACTATTTATTAGGGGAACTTTCAAATATATGTGACAGTAGAGAAGAACTATAACACTGCATAATAGAGCTTATCAGTATTGTTTGTTTGTTTTTTGGTTTGTTTGTTTGGTGCAAATTGTCGAACCAGAGGAGGGGGCATTCAGATGAGAACTCCAATGCCAAAATCAAACAAAACCGTGTCCTTGTGTGTGCACCTTCCAATACAGCTGTTGATGAACTTACAAAAAAAATTATGCTTGAATTCAACGAGAAGTGTAAAGACAAGAAGAATCCTTTAGGTATGATACTTATGTGGGCTTTTCATTTGTTTTTGTTTTCAGTGTTTAGTGTGGGTAACTTTGAATGACAAAGAGCAAGCCAGTTCTGGTCATTTTTTCTACTTGAGGCTGTGGCCCATGTGTACTTACTGCTTTGTTTACTGAATATTTTGGAGCATTTATTCTGTGCCAGGCCCTGTGCTGTTTGAAACACCTTAGAGCAGCCCTTGATTCAGTTGTGTAGGGGTTACGGAAGACTTTTAGAGGAAATGATATCTAAGATGAAACTTGGAAGAGCAATGAGGAAGTGAAGTGGGGAGAGGACTCTGGTGGAACTTACTGTACATAAAAAGGACCAGAAGCCAGAGAACCGTGGATGGTTCAGTCTAGCTAGAATATAACAAGCTCCACCAAGGCAAGGGGTTTTAAAAATATGTTCATTGTAGTAACCCCCGTGCCTGGAACAGTGCCTGGCACTCAGTTGGGACTTAGTAGATGTTTAGTGACACAAAAGCTAGAGCAGTCATCACTTATGGTTACCGAGTGCTCACTATGTGTTAGCACTCAGAGTAATCCTCTGAACCATGCAATAAATAACCTATCTACATTTTATAGGCGGAGAAGCTGAGGAGTTGAGATGTAAAGTATACGACAGGGATAAGTCTTTACAGTTGACAGATTGAAGAGCATTGCCACCGAGGATTTGGGATGCTTGAGCGAATGTGTAAAGTCATTTCTGTGCACTTAACCTTAACACCTCCTCTCACACCAGCCATCCTGAGTGGCGTGGTTATGGCTCTGGGTTGGGCTGTTCTTCTAAGCACATGTATCTCGTCTTCCCTAAGCAAATTTTATTTTCCTTGGGGTTACCTGGCAGTGACCTAAATCAGTTAAGATTCAATTGGGCTGCAAATAATAGACACTCCAAATACAGTGGCTTAACTATGATAGAAGTTTATTTCCTTCTTACTCAGAAGCCCAGAGATGGGCAGCTGAGGGATGATACTGGCGTGATGACTCTGCTTCCGAGTCTTCAGAGACCTAGGGTCTTTCTACCTTGTTGCTGCACTACATGGGACCCCCCACTCCTTAGTGCACCTCATGGTCAGAAACGGCTGCTCCAGCACCAGTAGTCCCATCTAGCAAGTGCAAGGAAAAAGGGACAGATATACTAGCTGTGCTTTAAGGAAAGTTGTGAGACGCTGCCAGTAGCACCTCTGCTTATTTCCTTTTGGCCAGAACTTAGTCCCGTGGCCACACCAGCTGCAGGAGCAGCCAGGATGTGTCGTCTGTCTTCGCAGGGATCACGCACATTTCCCCTTTTATTGCACATGTATTAGCTACATGTAGAGGTCATTTGCTTTTAAAACTGAAAATGCATTGTCAACGGAAACTTTTCTACTCACCATTATGTTTGTGAGAACTATGACTTTATGTATCGCTGTATATGGATACGGTCATTCATGTTAACTGCTATAGGGTGTTTCATCTGTGAGTGCACAGTTCATTCGTTATCCATTGATAGAAATGTAAGTTCTTTCCCTTTTTTTTTTTGTTATTTCAAACTTTATTCCTGTACTTGTGCCTGTTTCTCCAGTGCAGGATGAAAACGTTTACTGCAGTGACTGAGTTGTATTGTGTTGTACTGTACAGCAGCTGAAGGGAGTACACTGGAGTACTGTGTTCTTACTCACGTCTCCTGAGTATTCATACAGGCTGCTAGGGCAGTGCTTTCACACTGTGGCTTGTGACCAGTTAGTGGATTGTGAAATCAGTTTAGGGAGATCAGACCCAGCATACTTAGACAAGATAAGATAGAACAGAAGAGAACAGAAAAGATTAGAGTGTAGGTAGTGAGGGGTAAAGTATTGTTTTGTGAAACCTGTTTTATTGGTGAGGTATGAGTGTACTGGCTTTCAATGTGAAGTGTACCTCATACTATAGATCACGGTCAAAAGAGTTTATAAAAACACTGGTCTAGTGTATATATACCTAGAAATGAAAATGCTGGGTTGAAGGATTTGTGCAGATTCTAGATAGTGCCCGGTTCTGCTCCAAAGTGGTTGTATCAAGTTATACAACCGAAAACAGTTCCCACGTGATTTTCACTTTCCTTTCCCTGAGGGAGGGTAATAAGCCCCTTTTCAGGTGTGGGCTGACAACACGAGAAGGCTGGGATGAAGGTGGCACAAGTGTAGTGTCTAGGTTGGATTTTTAATATTTTTGTTAGAGAGAAAATGACATCTCTTGTCAGTAAAGACAGCTTTTTTCTTCTTATTCAGTACTTTCATTTTTGCTTCTTTTCACTATGTCCAGTGGTCCTGGGTGTCCTTTACGGAAATACCTTGGACATCTCACCATTATGTGTGATGTTTGTTCCTGGGGTTTGGTATATACGCTTTTATCAGGTTAAAAAAGTCCCCGTCTAATTAGAGTTTTTTAATGAATGGGTGTTGAATTTTACTGCATGCAGTTTTTTTTTTCATTCATATACCCCTCCCCCTCACCGTATGGCAGTGCAAGCACAGAGTCCTAACCAGGGAATTCTGCTTTTCTTTCTTTCTTTCATTCTTTCTTTTCTTTCCTTTCTTTTCCTTTCCTTTTTTTTTTTTTTTTTTGTGTGTGTGGTTCGCTGGCCTCTCACTGTTGTGGCCTCTCCCGTTGTGGAGCACAGGGTCTGGAAGCGCAGGCTCAGTGGCCATGGCTCCCGGGCCTAGCCGCTCCGTGGCATGTGCGATCTTCCCGGACTGGGGCACGAACCTGTGTCCCCTGCATCGGCAGGCGGACTCTCAACCACTGCGCAACCAGGGAAGCCCCTTTTCTTTTCTTTCTTTTCTTTCTTTTCTTCTTTCTTTCCATACCCCGAGGCTTAAGGGATCTGAGTTCCCCGACCAGGGTTTGAAACCAGGCCCATGGCAGTGAAAGTGCCGAGTCCTAACCACTGGACTGCCAGAGAATTCCCTACAATGCTTTTCTAATGTGAAAATATCCTTTATTCCTAGAATAAGGTCTGCTTGGTTGTGTACTATTATTTTTTTACCACATTGCTGGATTGCTATTGATTTTTTAAAATGAGGGCAGCCTATAATTTTTCTTTGTCATATCTTTGGTTTTAGTATTGAAGTTATACAGACTTTAAAAATGAAGTTATACAGGGCTTCCCTGGTGCCGTAGTGGTTGAGAGTCTGCCTGCCGATGCAGAGGACATGGGTTCGTGCCCCGGTCCTGGAGGATCCCACGTGCCACGGAGAGGCTGGGCCCATGAGCCATGGCCACTGAGCCTGTGCGTCTGGAGCCTGTGCTCCGCAACGGGAGAGGCCAGAGCAGTGAGAGGCCCTCATACCACAAAAAAAAATAAAGAAAGAAGTTATACAGACATTTATTTGGGATGTTTCATATATGACAGAGAATTACCTGTTACTTGAAGGTTAATTTGTCTTTAGTGTTGTTTTTTGGGGGGACTTCTTGTTTGTTTGTTTTTTGTCTGTTTTTTGACAGATGGGTAAGTTTCTGTCTGCTGAATGTCTTTAATTGTTTATTCAAGTTTTCTACATTTGAGTGAGTTTTGCTAATTCATATTATTCAAGAAAAATTTCCACTTCACCTTAGGTTTTCAAATATATTGGCATAACATTGGTCACTGTATTCTCATTTTTAAAATCTCAACCATATTTTGGTTGGGTCACCTTTGTCATTCTCTGTATTATGTATTTAGGCTCTAAGTCCACATGTGGCATGGGCCTATAGTTGGAAAGTCCTAGAAGAGGGTTTTTTTTCCCAGCTAAGCCCAGGCCAAGATAGATTCATGTCTTTTTCATCCCTCCACCTCTTCCATGCCCTCTTACTTTCTAGTGGACATTAAAATCCAAGCCCCATTTATAAAATTTCTATATGTTGATTGGAATGGTAGTTTTGCTGATGTAGATATTTGTCAAACTCTGTAGAACTAAGGATTTTTAAATCTCTGCATTTGATTGTATGTAAATGAAAAAACAAACACCTAAGCATCTAGAGAGTGACCAGCCCTCACCCTGTTCCCTCCAGGGAAGCCACAGCATCTCAGGGGCTTTCACCTCTGGTTTTCACCTTTCTCTTTGTTTTTGGCCCCTAGGAATTTCTCTTACATCCTTCTGAGCTCACCCTGCAATTTAAAGGATGTCTGTTTTAATTTCTGGAGCATTTTTAGATGCTTATAGTGGGTATAAATCTCATCCACCTTTCTGGTAGAAACACAAGTTAGCAATTTTGACACCTTCAAGTAAATGTTGGTCCGAGAAGATGGCTTCAAATTTTAGAAGAATGAGCTGAACTCGGAACAAAAATATGTGTAAACAGCTGTATAATGAGTTCATTTATTCATTCAGTGTATGTTTATTGTACTTACGTGCCAGCTGCGGTTCTAGGCAGTGACCAAAACAAAACCTGGTTCTTATGGGACTTGGATTCAGTGGAAGGAGATAGCAAACAAGTATGTGATGTGTCAGATTGGGATAAGTGCTAATAAACGCTGCATGATTGCTATAGTTTAGTAGTTCAGTGAAGCAGTGGGAGACTTTTCGATTAAATAATATCTGAAATGTGCTAACCTAAAATTAAAATGTGGTTAATAAACCAGTTAAATGATGCTGACAGTTTTTGGAATTACCATATTCCAGAATTTCCAGCATCTTGTGTCCCTTAGATCCTGGAGTGGCATTGTGATGTGGAACAGAGTTTCAAAACCGTGGTTCTCAGTATTCTGCAGAAAAGCATTTGATGGTCCTGTAAGATTCTGTTTGGGGAATTCAGACATGCATTAATAGAGAAAAGTCTTCATCTTCGAAATATCCTATGGTCAAGAAATTTGTTTTATTTTCACTCGCCATTTCCCAAATACATTTTACCATGGAGTGATGTATAGAACATAGTTTGAGAAGCATTAGTGTAATAGAATCTCAACTCTGCAGTGTACTGCTTGTGCCACCTCAGTAGCTTTTACTAGGTGGAAATAAATCCTTGCCTTATAGGATTCTTATGAAGCAAATCTAAAAGAATGTGTGTGGAACCTCTAGCGCAGTTCCAGGTATTTGGTTGATTAATAGTTCATGTTAGCTCCTTTCTCTGATTGTTAATATATTTGCTTAGAAATAATTATTATGTACAGAAATTGACAGCATTCTTATTAACCTCTAAGTGTGACTTGTATCAACAGGAAACTGTGGAGATATAAATTTAGTACGTCTAGGTCCAGAAAAGTCTATTAATACTGAGGTCCTAAAATTCAGTTTGGACAGCCAAGTTAACCACAGAATGAGTAAGTACTGAATAAAGATATATATTAATTGATTTCTGTTTCTTTTTGTATGGTAGAAAATGGCATGGGCATTAAAGGTAATTTGGAGATCCTAGAAGTAGTCTAGTTTTGAAAGCTAGTTTTTCTTCTCATTGTGTATGCATATGTGTGTATTTGTTAGAATTAACAGCTTTTTATCTTTTTTTTAAAGAAAAAGACTTACCTTCTCATATTCATGAGATGCACAGAAGAAAGGAATTTCTAGGTCATCAACTAGATGAACTTTCTCGCCAGCGTGCTTTATGCCGAGGTGGAAGGGAACTACAGGTATCTAAACATGTCTTGATCAGTGTTTTTTAATAGCTCATAGATAAACTAGTTGGTGAGTATTTGATGCCATTCTTTCATTGTGGAATAGCATAATTTGTGTATAAAAATGTACAGAGAAATGGTATGCCTTATATTAGGGGTTAAACTTTTTTTTAAAAGAACAAGATAGTAAATATTTTAGACTTTGCAGGCCATGTGCAGTCTGTTTTAGCCACTGAACGCCACTGTTAATAGCATGAAAGCAGAGTAGATAACACGTAAGTGATGCCCCAAGTTGGCCTGCTTAAGCAGAAAGAGCGTACCTGCAGTACTCTGAACAGAACTGAATCATACACACTATTAAGAATTTATTGGACTTCCCTGGTGGTCCAGTGGTTAAGAATCTGCACTTACACTGAAGGGAGCTCAGGTTCGATCCCTGCTCAGGGAACCCTAGTTCCTCATGAGCATTCCTCATGCTGCACAGTGTGGCCACCAAAAAAGAAAAGAATTTATCAAATTAACACCTACTGATTGAAGCATGGGGTGCTGGTTGTTGGGTTGCTGGATAATGAGCTGATGTTTAAAAACAGACCACAAGAGAAAGCGAAATAGAGAAGTTTATTTTCACAGGTCTTGAAGAAGGTATAAGGCATGTCTCATGGGGCATGACAGGCAGGTCAAGGGAGAGTGCAGACAGAGAGAGGCAGGCCCTGGCGCACATGTCATTATCAGAGTCCATGGGTGGAGTACTTTGGGGTTCCCAGGCTAGGGCTGGATTGGCCAATTTTAACCAAAAGAGCAGGGTTTTGGTAAGTAGCTTGGAGGGTCTCTTATCTAAAGGGCATATAAGGGGAAGGCACTGGATGGCAGAGGAGACTGTTGATCACAAGAGCTGATGTTGGCTGGTGGGCCGGTGACTCCACGGGCTGCCATCTAGGGCGTGCATGTGTGTGAAGGGGCCTAGTGTTAGTTTGGGGTCTCTGCAGGCTGCTTGGCCAAACAAAATGGATGCCAGGGCATCAGTACCATGGAGTAGCTTAGCTAAACTCTGACCCCCAGCAATACAGAAAGACTGATATAGAGAAAACACACTGGGTGAATCAGTTTTTCATTGGTAAAGTACTGGCTCACCCTTTTGAAATGTGAGACAGTCCATTGGAAAGCATTTTAAAATGCTTAATTTAATTTTAATGATGGCATTCTGATTTTTTTCCAGAGGCAAGAATTAGATGAAAAAATGGCCAAAGTTTCACAAGAAAGGCAGGAGCTTTCTTCTAAAATTAAAGAGGTAAGTAGTTCACCTGTAGCACTTTACTGGTATTACTTTTTCTTTTTTTAAATTATGAAATAGTTCAGACAACCTGTGGTCTTTTCTCAATTACATTTAAAAATTGGGGGGAATTCCCTGGCTGTCCAGTGGTTAGGACTCTGCTTCCATTGCAGGGGGTGTAGGTGTGATTCCTGGTCAGGGAACTAGATCCCATGTGCTGCAACTAAGAGCCTGCATGCTACAACTGAAAGATCCCTCATGCTGCAACTAAAAGATCCCACACGCTGCAGGGAAGATCCCACATGCCACAACTAAGACCCAGCATAGCCAAATAAATAAATAAATAAATAACTATTTGAAGATACAGGAAAAAAATTACACGTCTGAATTCAGGTAGAGTGACAGTGGCTGGGATGTGGCCCAAGAAATATAAGCACCTTTTTTCTCAGTTTTTGGCTGAAAGCATATACTCCTTTTACTTGTGTTTGATCACAAAAAATCCTTCTATAACATGTATAACTTTTCCCAGTTTTCTTTGGATATAAAAATATCAACTAACATTTATATTGGTCAAAGCTAGGATGAGCCAGGTGTGTACCCCATCACCAGAATGCAGCCCTTAATGAAATGAATTGGCGGTCAGGGAAAGAGAGGGTAATACTCAACCGGTAATGGTATTTGTATTTTTGAGCTGAGGTTTTCCTCTTGAATGTATTATTGACCTTCTCTGTGTGGCTAAATAAATATAATTGAACTTAATGTGTATTTCCACTAGCAGTTTGTTATGTGGAAAGCTTTTTATTAAAACTTTAAGCTGAGCCCAAAATTAATCTTCCCACATTTAAGGATGAAGTCCATGTTTACCAGTACTATGGTTTTTGCCGCTGATCACATTGTTCTGTGGGCCATTAAAACAATTGTACTTGGCAGTTTTACTCATTAGATGGCTGAGAGGAGAGGTATGTGACAGTTAACATGTGAGCACCAGAAGGCCACAGTTGCCGCCCTCTCTTCACATACATGCCTTGGCAACCATGGTTGAATCTATCACATGTTCAGGGATGATTCACGACAGCTTTTTCAGGAGGGGAGATAGGCTACCTGAATCTATGATGAGAGTACCAGTTTATTAATTTGAACACTGAATGATATGCGTTGTGAGGTGTCATTCATACTGTTAGTCTCCATCACAGCTTATTCCATTATAGTCTGGACCAAGGTTGTTGGATTCCACTGTGGAACTAGAATGCTTGTCAGTTTCACAGGCGTTTTTGTTGGTACTATCCCTTATAAAAGAACAATATTACATACTTAAAAACTAACAGCAAAGTGTATGTTCAGGCTTAGTTCTGATCCTGGTTTTACTCAGATAATTGCTTCACAACTCAGTAGAATTACTTAATCTTTGCTTATTCTGATAGCTTCCCTCATACGTCAGGCTGTAAGAATTGTAATCCACTTCGACCAAATTAAACCTGAATAAATTTTTCTTAATGTGCTTATTATTAACTCATGTTCTGAGATTAGACTCCACTGCAAAGTGTTCTTTCTGGTGGCTTCTGATTATCTTGAATGTTTCTGCTGTTTTCTAGGTTT
Source organism: Mesoplodon densirostris (assembly GCF_025265405.1). Classification (NCBI taxonomy): domain Eukaryota; kingdom Metazoa; phylum Chordata; class Mammalia; order Artiodactyla; family Ziphiidae; genus Mesoplodon; species Mesoplodon densirostris. The sequence continues at coordinate 9,907,004 of NC_082682.1, forward strand.
GAGGTTCCTACCTAACATTTACTAGACATTATTTTGCCACATAATAAGTGTAGTTAAGAATTTATATACAACTGAATGTTGATGAAGTTTTATTCTCTTAGGTTCAAGGATGCCCACAAAAGACACAGAACATCATCATCTTAGAGTCCCACATCATCTGCTGCACACTGAGCACGAGTGGTGGTTTGCTGCTCGAGGCTGCTTTCCGTGGGCAAGGGGCTGTCCCCTTTAGTTGTGTCATTGTTGATGAGGTCAGTAAGCAGTCGGCCATACAGCTTTGCTAGGAGTAAGGCGTAAGTCTTAGATGAAGAGTGGCTGCCGAGATGTTGACAGAGTGGTCTTTGCATCTGATTTTGACCTGCCATTACATGTGTATTCTCTTATGTTGAAATATGCTGCTAATGACCCACCACAATGAAAATTGCTTTTTCAGTATCGGGACTGTAGTCTTAGAGATTCCTGATTGTTCTTCATAAAATCCCTCCCAAGGATTATTCTAGCTCCTGCTTTGGATATCTCTGGTTACCTTTATTTTTTTTGTGGTACGTGGACCTCTCACTGTTGTGGCCTCTCCCGTTGTGGTGCACAGGCTCCGGACGCACAGGCTCAGCGGCCATGGCACATGGGCCCAGCCACTCCGTGGCATGTGGGATCTTCCTGGACCGGGGCATGAACCCGTGTCCCCTGCATGGGCAGGCAGACTCTCAACCACTGCGCCACCAGGGAAGCCCTCTGGTGACCTTTTGAAGCATTTTTAATATAACTCTGGGCAGCTCTGAGCCACTGTATTTTCAGCTAACATCTTTATTTCTACTTCATTCATTGAGCAAACATTTATTGGGTACCTACTGTTTGCCAGAATGTAGAGCCAGAAGACAAAAGAGATGGAAAATGAGGTACAGAGAACCCATCCAGGAGATCCAAGATCCAGTATTCATCAAAACGAAGGAATAGAAAAGATGGAAGTGATGAAATAATTGAAGGAAATGCCATTGACTTGAAAAGAAGCTTGACTCTTGCGTCTGAAGCGGCCTACTGAGGAGCAAGGAAGAGAGTGAGAGGGGGTGGGACACACAGACACACAGTCCCCCCAGGCATGTGCCCAGCAGGGACAAAGAAGACAAACCGGGGGCATGACATGGCCCTTCTAGCTTATGGGCTGCTTCCCAGGTGGTAGTGGCACCTGAGTGGTGGCTGACTTCAAAACGTGTGTGGGCTTTTTTCCCCCACTTCGGTGTTTAGAATGTTTTTGTTGTTTTGTTTTCTAACCAAAGAAAGTTCTTATTTTTGATCTTTGGTGCAGAAGGAGAAAGTGTATGTTTCTGAATGGTTAGGACTCTTATGAATTGGATAGACTGTATATGGATAAATAAATAATAGATATAATTCTGATTATGTCTCCATTCTGTACTCTCTTACCAAGGCTGGACAGTCTTGTGAAGTTGAAACTCTTACTCCCCTCATACATGGTTGCAACAAGCTCATCCTTGTAGGAGATCCTAAGCAGCTCCCTCCCACAGTCATTTCCATGGTACGTTTTTTCACATTCGTGTTGCTTTAAAGTGGAAGGGGCTTGTTTGGGTTTTTTTGTTTTGGGCGGTGCGGCGGTCTTTCTTGGATCATCATCTCTTATTTGCAAGGATAAATAGGGAATGGCTGAGAAAAGAGAACCACTGTTGAGAGCCTTCATAGTGAAAGTCTCCCGAAATGTTCCTTTGTTCATAATGTGCTTATGTGTGTGTGACAGGAGCAGTGTGAGTGTCACAGACCAGAAGTTTAGGAGGAGGATGTCCCATGTGCAGTGGGCTGTTCCTTTGGGAAAGGCAGTGTGCAGCTGTTCTAAGGGCTGTGTCTGATTTATTTTAGTAACATAAACACCAAAACAATAATAAAAGAAAACCTTTAAAAGCAGGGAATAGAATCCAACCTCCTGATTTATCTTTCAATATGTGAAAATTTGAGGAAAACAGTATAAAGAGAAATTATTCTTACAGTAACGTTTTCAATTTTAGAATTCTGTATCCTATAGCACAGGAAAATGCCGGTGTCCCTCATATCCTCTGAAAGGGAAGGTGGGAAAGGAAAGAGGTTGTGGGCTGTGCTTGTGGGAAGATGAGCACCAAAGTTGTGGTTCCGTTCACTTCGTTTCTTAAATCTCACTAAAGGTGGCTCCTAGAAATGCACAGCAGAATCAGGATTCAGATGTTTTGGGTAATCTTCATAGGTCTAGATGACGGTTTTGAAGTTTAATGAAATTTCAGCATTTTACTGATACATAGATTATTTGTACAAATATAGAGTAGTGGCTGCATAAACTGTCCCAGAGAACAGACCATTTTCACAGCATTTCTGTTACGTTATGGAAACAAAGCAGGTTTTTTTGGTTAGTATTGTTTTTGACTTTGGAATCATCAAAAGGATAGTGCAGTTCTTTGACGTCTGAACACTCGTGCGTGACTGTTCAAGGGAGTAGCCTAGGAGCGCCCGTGTCCCTGAGTGAAAACCTTGTCCATAGGACAGAGCTGCTGTGGGGGGTTCTGCTTGTGGAGACCTAGGAGGAGCCAGCTCTGCCCTGCATTCTTTGACTAGTTGCAGTATTTCAGAAACCTACTGATTTAACTCCCTGAAGGGCCTTAGCATGTGGTTAGTGAAAAGGGTTGTCGATAGGCCTCAACTTGACTGTCTCCTTTGGTGATGGATTAAAAACAGCAGAAATGAGAAAAATCCATTTAGGCTTTTCTTATTGTTGCAAAAATAATAGAGGCTTATTGAGAAGATTCAGAAAATAATTACAAAGTTAATTTTCTCAGCATGCCTTTCTAACCCTAGGGATAAGTACTATGAACAGTTTAGTGAGTATTTGAACAGTTTGTGGGCATGTGTGTGTTGACTTTTTTCAGTCTGTGTTCATTGAGTGCCAGGCTAATTCAGGCACTGTTTTTAAGTTTTGGCGTCATGACAGTGATGAAAATAGACGAAAATCCCTGCCCTTGGGCTTCCCTGGTGGCACAGTGGTTGAGAGTCCACCTGCCAATGCAGGGGACACGGGTTCGTGTCCCAGTCCGGGAAGATCCCACAAGCCACGGAGCGGCTGAGCCATGACTGATGAGCCTGTGTGTCCGGAGCCTGTGCTCTGCAGCGGGAGAGGCCACAACAGTGAGAGGCCCGCATACCACAAAGAAAAAAAAATCCTTGCCCTCATGAAGCTGACATTCCTAGTGGGTAACAGACAGTAAATAAGTTACTAGATTCAGAATGTCAGATGCCTATAGGGAACGTATAAATTTGTGTATATGTATGTAGGTTTTTTTTAAATTTATGGCTGTGTTGGATCTTTGTTTCTGTGTTAGGGATTTCTCTAGTTGTGGCAAGTGGGGGCCACTCCTCATCGCAGTGCGCGGGCCTCTCACTGTCGCGGCCTCTCTTGTTGTGGAGCACAGGCTCCAGACGCACAGGCTCAGTAATTGTGGCTCACGGGGCCAGCTGCTCCATGGCATGTGGGATCTTCCAAGACCAGGGCTCGAGCCCTTGGGTCCTGCATTGGCAGGAGGACTCTCAACCACTGCGCCACCAAGGAAGCCCTGTATGTAGGTTTTGACCTTGTTTAAAGGTGGAAGAATCAGTCTGTACCAAATTACCCTTTTTTCCAGTCAGTAAATAGATCAGGGATATATGTTCATGTCAAAACATAAAAATCTCCATCATTTTGTAGGATGGACTCAGTTTTTTTTTTCTGGAAGTAGATGTGTTACCTCATATAAACCATTTTCTTTTTCCCCAGAGTGAAATAAATGAGGTTTTTTAGCTAACTTGAATAGATAAACTTTGGGGGGTATAGATGAAATTGCCAAATGTCTACTAAAAATATTCTCTTTAATTATACAAACTTATTTAATATCACATATGTAAATAATCACATATATAACTAATATAAATAAGAAGTAACACCTGTTTTCTCCACTCTGATAGTTTGTGAAACAAGTTTATTAAAACTGTGCACATACATCTTCAACGCTCATATTGTCAACGTCACTCATAAAGATTGCATCATCCTAGTGGGTTTTCCAGAGCACATTTTTTGCTTCTAGATTATTTAAGACGTAATACTTTTTGAATCTTGATGTGATGCTACCATTGAAAAGTATATCCCAAGGCACGACCGTGATAACATTAAGACAGTTTTCTTCGTTTGTCAATTAAGTCACTGTGTTTCAGATCACAGGTTTGTAACCCTTTCTTGGATTTATGAAATCAACTTAGTTGCCTGTGTCCTCTACTAGAATGTAAGCTCTGTGACATTTGATCTTCACTGTAGACTGTCAGCACCCCAAATTTTAGCTGCTCGGTATATGATGGATGGATAAAGAAATTGGTCTTTCAGAGGCTTATTTACAATGGCATTCATTATTTCTAGTTGTGAGAGCATAGCCCAGAAATAATTGTTAAAATCTGTGTTACAGTTCTTTGCTGCTTTTATCATCGGTTCTTTCAGGTGACCTCTGTTAGCACCAAAATAGCGACAGCTGTGGTCATTCACAAGATCACATCTCGTTCATAAGCAGTATGTGGGTTTTCTAAATAAGGGGAAAATACCTTAACTTTTGTAGTCAAGCTACATGGCTTTTCTAGGGCTGGAGTCGGAAACATCTTCTCTCTCTGAATCTTTGGTTGTTGGTAATACCTGGTATATTTTAGAGCTCAGTGATTGTTTTTTTTTTTAATAGTGGGAAACGTACACATGAATTCTTGCAGATTATTGCTTTGTTTTCCTCCTTTCAGAAGGCCCAGGAGTATGGCTATGACCAGTCGATGATGGCCCGCTTCTACAACCTTCTGGAAGAGAACGTGGAGCACAATGTGATTGGCAGGCTGCCTGTCTTACAGCTCACCATTCAGTACAGGATGCACCCAGACATATGTCTCTTCCCTTCTAATTACATTTATAACAGGAACTTGAAAACAAATAGGTGAGCTCTGTTCATTTCATGTTCACCTGTTTTATTTGTAGGTTTGGCTGCTTAGGAAGAATAGCTCTTTTGTTGTGCTTTTAGGTCTTGTTATTAAAAACACAAAGGTTTAATAATTTTAATTACAAAAGTCCTATTGATTGTAGCAAATGCAGATAAATGAAAAGAAAGGGATAAACCCAACCCCTATTGATACTACCCAGAAGTAATCGCTGGTAACATTTTGTTATATCTACTTCCAGTCCTTGTACTATGCACATCTTTTTTTTACTTTTTCTCCTTTTTTGGGGGGGTGGAAAAGCACACCATGCTCTACATAGTATACTGTAGCATGCTTTTTTCACTTACTGTATTATGAGTAATTTTCCAATCATGATTGTTATATTTTAATTTACATGGGTCATTCTCCCTAGTACTAGAATAGAAATGAAATTAACTTGCTACCTTTCACTAAAATATGTTATTTAAAAGTATTTAATTTTATTTAAAAAGAAGGTCCTCTTGTCCTCTTAACTTTCCCTTGCTCTCTTCCACAGAAAGAACAAATAGTAATAATAATTCTAAAACATTTTCTCTTGTAATTTGACTTGCATTCTAAATGGTGGCTGCTCTTTTGTAGAATGACAGAGACCATTCGGTGTTCATCTGACTGGCCATTTCAACCCTACCTCGTGTTTGATGTTGAAGATGGTTCAGAAAAGCGGGATAATGAGTAAGTTCTCCTTTTTCTTCAGTCCGCACTGATGGTCCCAGAATTTTTGTATTGTTTCTGTTCATATTTAAATTCAAAATACTTTCCATATAAATCTCTCTGCCTAGTGCCAGTGCACAATCATTTTCTTTTAGCTGGGTTGATAACTTCACCTTTTCAATCATAAATTACTGATGTCTTTATATATTTCAGTCTTGAATTTTTTTCTTAACTGGGTAATGGGGGTTATGTTACCTAACATGCGGTCAGCACTTCAGTAGATCCATGCTGAGATCCCAGCTGTGAGTAAAACAGACGTGGCCCCAGTGTAAGGCTGCTGTGGTCTAACAGGCGAGACAGACATTAACCAGGCCATCACCGTGGTGATTAATGGTTCCAGTTGGGTTAAGTATTGTGATGGATAAGTACAGATACAGTTGAATCAAGGTGTGAGGCAGAGGGTGGACAATACTTTCAGCATGTTGGATTGTGAATCAGGTGGTTTGTGAATGACAGCACAAAAGGAGCAGTGGTTGCTAATTAGGAAGCACCTCAGAGGAGCCGGGGCTTCTTGTGTGAGAATAAAGGAGGAGGAGCCCGGAGGCTGTATTTGTTAGCACAGATAGAAATGCCACCCCTGCATCATGACGTATGAAGAAATAGAAATTCCACCTCTGTGTCAAGAGAGAGCTGCAGAGCAAGTGGTGTCCTCCATGAGAATAAGATATTAGTTAATAGTGGTGGAAGGAGGGGCCCTTCAGTGAAGAAGTTAGAAATACGGAGCAGTTGGCTGGGGGGTTGCTATTCCAGAGGGATTGTGGAGGTTGTAGTGGGGTCTGTTGGAATGGAGCAGAGGATTGAGAGTTTACCGCATAAGTATTATGGAGATGGATGGTCACGGGAAGAGTGTTGGCCTGAGAGGTGACCAAATAAAGCTTTCAGGTATGGAAAAGAAAGCTAGCTGACTGGCTTGTCTGTATAGTAAGTCTTGAAATTAGAATAGTGAATATTTAAGGCTTTAAAGTGAGACAGATAAGGTAGCCTCGGGAATAAAGTTGTGCATGCAGGGCATCCCCCAGTGTGCACACATGTTGCATTTGGTATGGTGATGAGGGATCGCATTGTAGTTCAGGAGATGAGTTGGGAGTGCAGGATGAGGCCAGCAAGGACAGAGGACGTGATCCTGCTGTAGGGCCCCGTGTTTGTTCATCTCTGGGAGCCGGGTCACATTTAGTCTGTGTGGCTGCCATCCTCTCGGTCATGTGGTGCATGATCTGCATGGCCTGTGGTGGGGAATGCAGGAAGGTAGTACATCTGAAGCACTTTTCTCAGTGTTGGGAAGATAGTCAATCCTTACGTTAGCTATTCATTAGTCATATCTTCATTATTATTATGAATACTTTCGTTCTCACTGTGGCTATCCCTGTTTTAATAAGTGAAGAAACTGGTGCCTTAACATCACGTAACTCGAACCACTTTTCTCTCCTACAACTTTGTGTTTCACTGGGCAGTTATTTTTATATTTATTCATCTGTACAATATTAATGGTCATTATAACAGCCTCTTTGAATCACTGCTGACTGAATAAAGATGAAACCTACCTATGTACTCTTTACTGTAGTGGAAAACAAAGTGGAACTTAACTTAGCAATTGGACTGCTATTAGTTTTGATGTGTTGTATTTTTTGTTTTCATCTTATTTAGCTCATATGTAAATGTTCAAGAAATAAAACTGGTAATGGAAATAATTAAACTTATGAAAGACAGAAGAAGGGATGTTACTTTCCGAAACGTTGGCATAATAACCCATTACAAGGCTCAGAAGATGATGATTCAGAAGGATTTGGACAAAGAGTTTGATAGAAAAGGGTGAGGCATCTCTATTTTTACAGATATTTTGAGTTTTTCTGTTGAATTAAAAAGAAGAAAGAGGGGATAGAAGGAAAGAAGAAAAGGAAACTTAACTCTAGGGAGTGGTCTTAGACCCTGGTAGTATAGAACAAGGAGACTAGGACCCTGGCTCCATAGACTTGTGCTGGGAGGGAGTGTGGTTACACGTGTAGCCCCTGCAGATGGAGTACCTCCTGTCAGTTCAAATGTCATCACCGTTACACTTGACAATGGAAGTGACTGAGAAATTCTTCAGGCCTTTACCTTTAGTTGGATGACTTGTTATCTGAATTCTAACTCTACTGAGAATCATGTATTCACATTTTCACTTACAATAAATTATTTAACCCTTTTAGTGCCTTCATGTATAGGGTCATGTTTTTGTCTCCTTTATACCTCAACAGTAAAATAAAAAATTAAATATTGGAAATCCATTAACTCAAATGTTTCTGCACCTAGAAACCCACAAAGTACCAAAATTGACTCTAGGAAAAAACAGAAACTTTGGATAGACCTATTAAATGAAAAAGAGTGAGTTAGTAATCACTTTCCAACAGAGAAAAACAGAGGATCAGGCTTCACAGGTGAATTCTGTCCAACATTAAGAATTAACACCAGTCCTTTGCAAATGCTTCCAAAAAATAGAAGGGAAGACTTTCTAACTCATTTTATGGGGCCATTATTACCCTGATACCAAAGCCATGGAGACATCACCAGAAAAGAAAACTATGGACCAATATCCTTTATGGATATGGATGCAGAAATTCTCAACAAAATAATGGCAACTGAACTCAACAGCATATTAAAAGGATTATTTACCACAGTCAAGTGGAATTTATCTCAGGAATGCAAGGTTGGTTCAACATATGAAAATCAGTCAGTGTGATATACCATATTAAAGGGGGAAACCCCACATGACGGTGATCATCTGAATAAATGTGGAAAAGACATGTGACTGAATGCAGCAATCTTTCATGATAAAGATACTCAACAAACTAGGAAGAGAAGGGAACTTCCTCAACCTAATAAAGAGCATCTATGAAAAACCCACAGCTAACACATCATACTTGATGTTAAGATTGAAAGCTTTCCCCCTATGATGAGGAAGGATGCCTCTCTCTACTCTCTCTACTTGCACTACTTGTGTGCAGCACTGTATTAGAAGTTCTATGCAGAGCAATTAAGCAAGAAAAGGAAATAAATGGCATCCATATTGGAAAAGAAGAAGTAAAAGTGTCTCTTCACAAATGGCATAATCTGGGACTTGCCTGGTGGTCCAGTGGTTAAGACACCATGCTTCCACCGCAGGGGGCATGGGTTTGGTCCCTGGTCAGGGAACTAAGATCCTGCATGCCGTGTGGCCACAAAAAAATCCAAAAACCAAAAAAAACCCAAAACTAACAACAACAATAAAAAAAAACAAATGGCATACTCTTACATCTAGAAAAACCTAAAAAAATCTTTGCAAACTACTGGTCCTTATAAACAAGTTCAGCAGAGTTGTAAGGTACAAGATCAGTATACAAAAATCAGTTGTATTTCTGTACACTCTAGAGAAGTCTGAAAAGGAAAATTTCTTAAAATTCCATTTACAGTAGCATCATAAAGAACAAAGTACTTCGGAGTAAATGTAACCAAAGAAGTGTGAGCTCATACACAGAAGGACAAAACGTTGTTGAAAGAATTTAAAGTACTAGATAAATGTAAAGACATTTCATGTCCATGGATCGGAAGACTTAATATTGTTAAGATGGCACCATTCCCCAGGTTGATCTACAGATTCATTGTTATCTCTGTCAAAATTCCAGCTACCTTTTTTTTTACAGAAATGGACAAGCTTATTCTAAAATTCACATGGAAGTGCAAGAGACCCTAAATAGCTTGACAGAGAACAATGTTGGAGGGCTCACACTTCCCTCTTTCAAAATTTACTACAAAGCTATCAACACTGGTACTGTCATAAGGGTAGACATATATAGACCAATAGACTAGAAGTGAGATTCCAGAAATCAATCCATACATTCATGGCCAGTTGATTTTCAACAAGGGTGCCAAGCCTACTCATTGGGGAAATAATAGTTTTTCAACATACGGTGCTGGAATAACTGGATATCCACCTGCAAAAGAATGAATTTAGACCCCTGTCTCACACTGTATAGAGTAATTAACTCAAAATGAATGAGTGCTCTGAGTCTAAGAGACAAAACTATAAAACTTACAAGGAAACAAAGGTAAATTTATATGACCTCAGATTAGGCAACAGATTCTTAGATATGATACCCAGGCACCAGTAACCAAAGGAGAAGTAAATTGGCCTTCATAAAAATTAAAAACTTATGTGTTTCAAAGGACACACTATCAAAAGAGTGAAAAGACAACACACAGAGTGGGAGAAAATACTTGCAAAATATTTATCTGACAAGTCATATCCAGAATATATAAAGAACTCATACAACTTAATAAAATGATAATCTAACTTTTTAAGCGGGCAAAGGATGTGAATAGCATTTCTCAAAAGAAGATAAACAAAAATCCAACAGGCACATGAAAAGCTGTTCCACATCATTTGTCATTAGGGAAATGCAGATCAAAACCACAATGAGGAGATATCATTTCACACCCACCAAGATGACTAGCATTACAAAAAAAAAAAAAAAAAAAAACAATAACAAGTTTTTGAAAGGATGTGGAGAAATTAGAATACTTACACATTGCTGATGAGAAACTGCAGAAAACAGTTTGGCAGTTCCTCCTAAAGTTGAACATAGAATTACCATGTGACCCAGCAATTCCACTCCTAGGTACATACCTGAAAGAATTGAGAAAGGGTTCACACAAAATCTAGTACATGAATGTTCATAGCAGCATTATTCATGATAGTCAAAAAGTGGAAACAACCCAAATGTTCCAAAATGGTACATAGGTAAGAAGTAAATTGTGTATCTGTACAAGCGAATAGTCAGTCGTGGAAGGAATGAAGTACTGTTACCAGTCTACGACACGGATGAACCTTGAAAACATTATGCTAGGTGAAGGAAGCCCAACACAAAAGGTCCCATATTTTATGATTCCATTTATATGAAATTTCCCATGTAGAAAAGTCCATAGAGACAGACAGTAGATTAGTGGTTGCCAGGGCCTGGGGAGGGGGAGATAGAGACTGATGGCTGATAGGCACAGGGCTTCTCTCCTGGATGATGGACATGCTATGAAATTAGATAGCGGTGATGACTGCACACTGTAGTGAATGGACTCAACACCACCAAATAGTGTGCTTTAAAATGGTGAATTCTGTGTTATGTGAATTCTACTCCAGTTTAAAAAGATAGCACTAAAAAAATAAGAAATACTACTGTGTAAATATGTATATTTAATAATTATCTTTTTTCAGCAAATATGTTTCTCTCTTCGTAAATAGGCCAGCAGAAGTAGATACCGTGGATGCCTTCCAGGGTCGTGAGAAAGACTGTATTATTGTTACATGTGTCAGAGCAAATGCCATGCAAGGCTCAATTGGGTGGGTAACTGTCATCATTGATTCTTTGCTTGTTTATGATCCAGAGTTAGATCCTTTTAATCACTGTTAGAGAATACCATCATTTGCTCTATTTTCTTATATAAAAAATTGAGTAATATCATGAAGGTTTCTTTTTTAAGTTGTGAAGGTGATCCACTGTTAGGTCTGCTTCTCTTGGTACCTTGTTTATTAACCCATGTCACAGTGTGAATCTGTTGTTTCACCTGATAAGAGTGAAACAGATTATCGAATCCAGTATATTTTGCAGGGGCATGCTCCTCTCCATGGTATGTGTCATAATTGATCTCCTATCATATTTTTAGGATCTTTGAAGGCTTAAAAATCATACCATTAAACTTTCCAATATCTCATCCAAGTCAAAATAGGAAATTGACAGACAGATGCATCACTTTGAAGGAAAGCACTGGGCCTCTTGTTTGTTTGCTGTCCTTAATGGGAATTGCTTCTGTGCCGGGTCCTGCACCACGAGCTTAAAGCAGGAGCCCAAGAAAAGCTGTCTGAAATGCCTGTGTCTCACCTACGCTGACATGCCGAGTCTTTCTGAAGAAGGAAGTAACTCTTTTTTTTCCTTCTATTGCTTAGGTTTCTGGCAAGTTTGCAGAGATTGAATGTCACCATCACACGAGCCAAGTATAGCCTCTTCATCCTGGGACATTTGAGGACCCTGATGGTAGGTACATTCTCGAGGACCGGGGAACTCCAGAGTTTGCTCATGATGACTGATACCGGGTTGAGGTTTTATTTTTATTTTTCATCAAAGTGGAAATGATTTCGAAGCTACAAACAATAATGAGCCTCTTCCCACTGGTTGTTTTGTCCTCCAGCAGCTTCTTCCTGGGAGCTTTTATAATGCCTAAACTGCTCACCCTTTCTTAGCCCAAGACCCAGGTATCCGTAGTGTACTCTCAAGATGAGCTTTAAAAAAATTGTATCTACATCGTAGAATTGTTAAGAAGACATGTAAACCCATATATGTAAAGTGCTAGAAGATTGGTTAGCACTTAGTAAACACTCAGTAAATGTGGCTATTAGCCTAGCTTAATGCCAGAGAGGGGGAATTTGCAGGAAAGTGCTTGGATCTTCATTTCTGTCTTGGCACTTAGAGCAGCACTGCTTGCTGTTTCCCTTGAGGGGTGAGTGGCATCAGAGCTCATCCATCCGTACAGATACTCCTGTAGAAGGAGGGGCAAGTTTACATCTGTAGTCGACAGATAGTAATAGTACAGCTTAATTTGGTGAACCACAGCTAGATAAAACATGTATTTGCTGCCTGCCTCATTAGGTGTAATAACTCAGTTTCTCTAATTTCTGTATTTAACAGAGTCATTGTTTTATCTCAGGAGAGGTGCCAACTCAGTAGGATTTTCCTCCGTTTTGGTTAGTTCCACCAGAGGGCGCCCAAATACAGTCTTTCTCATTCAGCTCTTATCTAGATTTGTGGTCTTCAACCTTTGTTGTTTGTGTACCCCCTTGAAAGAATGTTTAAAAGCTGTGTATCCTCCGCTTTTAAGATTATATTGAAAATGTTTCATCGTTAAGTGTTGATAAAGATTTTGTTTCTAATATATTGTAAATATTTGACATTTTAAAAGAAAGCTATTAAAAATAAATCCATTTTGCCACTCTTAAATATATCCAGTGGAATAGAGAGCAGTGTTATTCTTTCTGCTCTTTAAAATTGAATTGCCATTTATACTGTTTAGGATAAAATTCAGTGGGGGTAGTTTATATATTTTCATAATTAAAAGCCTTTCTGTTAATATGACTATTAGGCTTTTCTGCCACAAAAACTTTACATGTAAATTTGAAAATTTAAAGAATTGGTTTTCATAACGATTTGGGGAAACTGTGTGAAGGGTGTGTGGAACCTCTGGACTGTTTTGGTAACTTCCTATGATTCTATAGTTACCTCAAAGAGTTTTTTTTAAAAAAATTATTTTTCCTGTGACCATAAGGATCTGAGTATTAACGAACGATATCTTGTCAGTTGAGTAACGTATTAACAATTACTCTTTTCACACAGTTGAATTTTGATAATGTTCAAACCCGAAAAGTAAAATGTTTATAGAGCTGTGTCTCTTAGATGACCTGATTGCAGGAGCCTTCATGGGCAGCCCTCTGTTTACCAGCCCCTCTATTTGACACCCAGGCATGTTTACCTCCCCTAGCTGTGTGTCCTGTGGTCAGATTAGGGACAGGTGAGACTTGTGGTTGTGAAGGTGGAGTGGAAGGGCAGAAAAGCCCCAGGAGGACATAGGGAACTGGGGTTTGGAAGCTGAGGTTTGGAAATTCATTCCCAGAAAACGTGCTCACAACCCCCTGAGGAAGTCTCTGTGAGCCCCAGAGTCACCGTCACGCAGATTTGAAGACCACTGACGTCTAGGTGCAGTATAGACGTTATTATCTTCACTCTGGGAAGCCAGTGTGACAAAAAGAGACCGGCAGAACAGAATAGAAAAACTTCCAGTTTATCATTTGGACTTTGCAATCCAACTTGCGTATTTATCCTTGGGCTTCCCCCTTCCCGAGCCTCTTTTTTTTTTTTTTTTTTTTTTTAGTTCTTCAGCCCAGTTTCCCTTATGGAGATAGAATCAGTGATTAAGGCACTTGGTTTCCTCTGAGAAATCAAGACTAATAGCCCCTTCTCAGAACTGTTTTTGTGATCTAGGGATTGGATTAAACAGCAAGTTTAGGTGCAGTAGAATTGGCAGAAATAGCAGCAAGGCCATCTGCTTTACATCTGCTTTCCAGCCACAGGGTAGGACTCTCAAGAGCTCTCCTGAGTCAGGGAGATCTGAGACTGGTACCTCTTACATGCACCTCCTGGTGCATGCGGTCACCGTACCGTGCACTTGATTTATGCGACTTACTTTAAAAGGCCCTGTGAGGTCTGCATTGCCACCATAGTTTATCAAATCCAAGAAGCCAATAGTTATATAATGTGCGTCATTATTTTATGCTCTACTATTGAACTGTGACACTTTATTTTCACTTAGAATTTTTGTCTTATAGTGACTGAAAAAACTCTTTTAGACTTTAGACAGATTTTTATTGGGTTGGCCAGAAGGTTCATTTGTTTTTTTCTGTAACATCTGAATGAACAGTTTGGCCAACCCAGTGTCATACCACTCTTGTTCATACCTAGGAAAAACAGCAAAATAGGTAGACTAAGATACCCCTGAAAGCATCTCACTCTCAGACTAACACTCTGGGCGTCCCCATTCACCATCCCATGTACCCTTACTGATGCTCGAACCATTCCCTGTGCAGTCAGAGGTGTGTCATGAGAGGGCCCCACTGTGGTCCCGGGTTTTTTTCCAACTTCTGATCTCCATTCTCCAAGTTGTAGTGCTGGTACTTTCTTGTCTTATCAGAAGATGTCTGTGGAAAGATTTTTCAGGCAAGAGCCAGGACTCATTCTTTTTAGAAGTGGTTTGTTGACTAAAAGTCAAGAGGTTGTAGCTGCCCAGCCATGAATTCCTCCAGGATTACATACATGGAAACTGCTGTCTGGCCTAGAGGCACCCTAAAGTCAGAAATGGTAAAATGTGAAAATAAAGCGCATTTTATTTATTTTATTTTATTTCAACGCACATTTTAGAGTCATTTAAATAAAATACTATTCATACCTTACAGTGAGGAAACAGGCTCAGAGAGGTCAAGTGACTTGACCAAGGTCACACAGCAGGTCAGTACTATGTATGCAGCTTCACTGCTATACCCTTACCCACCTTCATGAATAGTGCAGGAGCCCCCATGAGGGGAGCTATCCTTTCCTTCTCTTTCCTTCAATCTCTGTCTTTTTTCCTCCCTCATACTCTCTCTTTCTTCTGTCTAAAGAGGCCCAAGTTCTGATGGTTGTAAAGAAGCAATTTATTGTTGAGGAAACTAAAAGGAAGAGAGGAGAGATGCGTGAGTTGGGTTCTTGTTTTGTTTTTCCGTTTAGATGTGCTTTTCATAATTTAAGCTCTTCTAGAAAAGAGACACAAGTGAGACAACATCTTTGGAATAGTTATCTCAGCAGATTAAGATGTTTTAGCCCTTGGGAGTTTGGGAAGCCTTTGGGAATTTGATGCAAGCTGTGGTCCTCTTTCTAGAACAGTCAGCATGCACTCAAGTGTTGGAGCTTTCTGAAACCAAGCCTTCCTCTTCCAGAATGTTAGCCTTGGCCAGAGACAGGCAAGACTCTAGGGTCAGCAGTGTCAAAGGGAACTTGGTGGGATGACGGAGCCCTTCTGTGTCTGTGTTGTCCAGGATACTAACCCTAGTCACATGTGTCTGCTGAGCACTTGAAATGTGGCTGGTGCAACTGAGGAAATGAATTTTTAATTTTATTTAATTGAAGATGAAAGAGCTACATGAGGCTACCGGCAGTTGGTACAGATTTGCATGACAGCTAATTCACCACGTGGCCTGAGTATCAGTGGTAAAATGATGGAAGTACTTTCTTAGAGGTGGTTCCCAGTGTTCTTTTCTAGCAGCATGGCTTTATAGTTCTGTATTCCACCTTATTTTTCCTTTCAGCCTTGTCTAACAAGTAATGGATTCTTGAGAATCTGTTCACGAAAGTATACTTACTATTTGTTCAGAAGTGAAAGCTGGAACCTCTGCTTCCCATGCATATGAGTGTTTCTTTGGGATGTAATTTACTTCCTTCTCTTTGTTTCAAGGAAAACCAGCATTGGAACCACCTGATTCAGGATGCGCAGAAGCGTGGTGCCATTATTAAGACTTGCAACAAATACTATAGATACGATGCAATGAAGATTCTGAAACACAGGCCCATACTGCAGAGAAGTCTGACTCACCCTCCTGCTATCACGCCAGAGGTTTCCAGACCCCAGGGCAGAGTGCCCAGCAACAAGCTAGACAGTGAATTTGCCGAGATGTCTCTTGCTTCTTCCCTGTACCCCTCACCCTCTGAGTCCAAAGAAGCCACTGTCACTGTTACTGCAAAGGACCCTGAAAGGCCACCCCTTCAGGACTGGCCTCGGGACCCACGACTGCTTAGGAGGATGGGCTTGGGCTGTGAAGCCAAAGGGAAGAGCCTCTTTGAGCTGCAGCCCTTGAGCCCCTGGTATCCTGGAGCAACGCCTCCCTCTGGAGAGCAAGGCTCCCCCGGAAGTCACCAGGATCCGACCAGTATTGGGCAGCAGGCCCCCACCAAGGGAGCTGCTGTGAACAACCAGAGACCTCGCATGCAGTGTGATCCTCCAGCTGCTAGTACCAGTACTTCCACGAGTGAGAGAAGATGTGCCCAGGAAGGGGAGGCACTCAGCCACAGGAGGGAGACCAGTGCCTTCACCAAGGGGAATCAGGAGAGGCGTGGCTCTCTGAGCCACCACACAAAGAGGAACTCAGGCTGGGACGAGAGGGGACTGGAGGAGGAGGACAGTAGATTGAAGAAGAGGAAGCTTTTATAGTGGAGCCAAATGAGACTGTCAGTCACAAGCATTACTGCAAACTTCAGATGACCAGCTAGTAGGACTGTCCAGATAAGATTACTTTTTTCCTTAAAGGAGTTTGTGTGCTGTTGGAAAACAGAAAATGTATCCTAACACATGGGCCTCTTGGTCATCTTCAGTACATTTTGTCAGTTTCAAAAGCTTTCAGAAGGCATTTGTGTATCAGTAATAATGTCCTCGAAGTCGAAGACTTAAAATGTTGATCTCTTGTTCTTCTGTAGGAAAGGTCAGACTGGAGGATTTTAAGAGGATGCTGTAAAAGTTGGAATGTATATATGTATAGCAAATAACAGAATCCTCTTAAAATTTGGTAGACAGCTTTTCTTTCCCCTGCTTAAAATGTTAATCATTTTCAACGGAACAAACCTTATATTTAAAAAAAAAAGATGGGAGGAGGGCAGGTCCTTTCAGAGATTGTTGTAGCAAACAGACGTCTTTAACAGCCCAGGTGGCCTGAGAGAACTGAGTCAATGCGTTGGGTCAGAGTCCTGTTAAACCAACTGGAGTGTCCTGGGCAAGACCCTGGGAAGCAGAGCTCTGTTAGGTGAAGTTCCACTCCTGCACCTTTTTAGACGAGGCACCTTGGCACAGGATGTTACATTTCTGTGACGAGTTCATCTGCCCATTGTAGTCAGCACGTAGTTCTCTAGCTAAAATTCTCATTCTTCATGAGATAGAAGAATGTGAAATGAAAGAATAATTCTTGAAATGTCATTCAGATGCCCCCAGCATATTGTGAATTTCCTGCAACTGGTGGGTTACAAATCCAGTGGTTGCCAAGTATTGGAGCAGTGCTGGGGTGGCTTGTGGAAGCCTGTGGATCGCCAAGAGAATCCAACTCATGAAAAGCTGGATGTTTAACATCTTCCCAAGGGATACTGGTCACCAGGCAGCTTGGGAACCAGGTAGGGCAGAGCAGATAAAATATTTTAGGCAGGAGAGAAACATCCTCTAAAAAGTGAAGGATGGGAGAGGAGTGCAAATACTTGGGAGTTGAGAACAGGGAGAGAGTTGACAGATTGCCTGTCATCTTTGGAAACCATCGTAAGTGACGCAAATACACCGCTGTGGTGGAAGATCTGGTTAGAGGGGTTGTGCTTCTGTGAAAGGAAGTGGCCACGGTGGGTGGCGATTTGAGAGACTTGATGGAGAGCAGGGCTGCCTAATGTCAAAGTCCAGTTTTCCAAGCGCACACACACTGATGTTGAGGTATCACAGACTGAGAATCTGTGTTAGTAACAGTTGACCATTGTTTGAACTAGCGGTTTGTAGTGAATGTTTTGCAGCCCTAGTTAATTTGGGGGAGAAAGCATGCATTCCTGAAGATGAATGTGCACCATTTGAAACTTCTTCAGTCATCTTCTTTTTAAGCAAAAAGGGCTTTGTGTTCATCAGGAATTCTACTGAAGCAGGTTATTAAGAGCTTTCAAAAAAAAAAAAAAACGTTTGGTTGCCAAAGGTTTAAGCATGCTACTTCTTTGTTACCCTTGTCCCTCCCTCTGGTTTCCAGACCTCTGATGATGGGATTGAACACTCCTGTCACTCAGGGAGCACGTGCTCTGTCCCCACAGTTAACCACTGCTCCCCGTTGACAGAGGCGGGCTGAGCCCCACTCTGGGTAGGGGCTTTGTAAGCTTCCTGCCTGGCCTTTGGCAAGAAAGCTCATTGTTTCTTTAAGTTTACTTTCCTGCTATCTTGGTAAAATGCTTCATTTAGCAGACACTTGTTGTGACAATGTAGAGAATCTAAAACCTGTAAGCTTAGAGAAGAGGCATGCTGGAAAGAGCTGGGGTCAGGAACTTCTCCCACTCCGCTCACACAACACGTGAAGTAATTGCTCCCCATCATACGTACTTTGCTGCCCCACCCAAACGATGTTATTTCCAGTTAAGTTTGGTGCCTGTTCTCCCACGTTGTGTTCACTTTTGGTCCACCTTCCACCTGGTCTGGCAACGTGAGAATTAGTGCATCATCCCTGGTATTGAGCAAGCCTGTGTCCTGACAGCCTCTCCCAGCAGGAAACAGTCAAACCTGACATTGCATTGGAATCGAGTTGTGGTTCCTGTTGATGTATGTATTTGCATGAAGCATTTCATATGTACAGTGTGTCCTTGATGTGGCTGTCATAGCACTGTTGTTGATTGGTGGTTAACCTTACTGCAGGTGAAAAATATGGCTGTTAGTTTCGTCCTTGCCCTGGCATTATAAGAAAGTGGCCTTCTTTCAGTCTTAGTTCTTTGAACATGCATATATTCTACTTAAAAATGTGTTTTGCTTCTTTGTATATAACTTGCCTTGGATTTACTATGCACAGTTTATTTAGTTCTTTCTTTTCATGTATTATCAGGAGGAAATTTGATAAGTACATGTGATTAATCTCCCATAAATGAGTTTTACAACAAAATTGTACTAAACTATTTTCTAAAGTGAGTTGTGCAGATTGATAATTTTTTTGCTGTAGTTTTGATTCGTTCTATGCTCTGAATTCCTAGCTGGGATTTGGCAAGCAATAGCCCTGTTGTCTTTGTTAAAACCTGAACATTAAGGGAAAATGGCAGAATTAAAAGTGGAAAGAAGAAAACTGACGTGGTTTAGGAGTTATGTGTTTTTGAATGAAGGTTCAAGGTACTTCCCAGATACTCCATTTAGTCTGCCATTAGATGTATTTTATGCCAAAATTATCTGGTGGGGATTTGTTTTATTCAGGTTTCTCATCCAGTCCACAATCCCAGCTCTCCTTGCTTCTCAGCTGTTCTTGGAATCTTACCCGTAAGGTTGCAGGGTGCACTGTGGCTAGTTGTGGTGTCAGTTACACGTTGACGTTTGGTCCAGAAACGCACGCTCACCTCCAGGCTAAGATTGGGGAGCGGGTGAGAGAGGAGGGATGGATGAACAGTGACCCACGAAAGGAGCTCCCGGGGCGCCAATGGGGGCGCAGGGAATAGATGGCCAAGTTGGGGGTCACCACTGCTGGTTACAAAAGTACAACTCGTTTTATAAAAGCAGTGGCTTCAGGGGGCACAGTCAGATGTGCTGTGCTCTGCCAGGACATGGGCACCATCAGCTTCGCTGCGCCTCCCACTCATTCCGGATGGAGGCACCAACCACCCACGAGCGTAAAGTGACATACGTGTTCTGGGGTGAGATAAGCTTGCCAAGTGACCTGATGGGAGGTGAGCGCTCTGCGATGGCCATTTTATTTGTGGAATTTGTTACTGCAGCAGCTGGAGCAGTGATTTTTAAAGTCCCTCCTGACCAACACGCACTATCACCACCATCTCCTGGGGTTCACCATTTATTTTTTGAGGAATAAATAATTCAGGGAGGAAACTAAAATTTAGCTTCAGCTTAAATAGAATTTCCAATGTTCTGCAGCACCGTGAAGGCCGGTTCTGTACACAGGGGATCCCTCCATAACTCTGAAAGGACCTGAGTTATCGTCGCCCCGTCCTGCTGTACAGAAGGCATTTGCCAAGTCAAATGGCGTAAATGGTGTCTGCAGTTGGAAGGTGCTCGGAACCACAGGAGCTGCCTTTGTGCTCTCTTCGTTAGAGCTTGGGCCCAGCCGTGCTGGTGGACACTGTTGCCTTTGGTCTAAGGAGCATTGCTGCAAATCAAATTGTTAGTAGTTCTCAGCCTGCGAGGTGCACTTTGGAGTCACCTGGGGGAACTTCGGAAAAATTCCCACTCCCGGGCCCTACTCTAGAATTCCTGATTTCATGGGTCTGGGGGCAAGTACTTGTCGCCTTTTCCTTTTTTAAATGTAAGCTTAAACTCACTCTCAGGTGTTTCCGTCGAGTGGCCAGCCTTGCGGCCTGACTCCTAAGGGTTCAGGAGGAAGGGGGAGCAGCCCTGGGGCCCGTCGGGGTCACATCTGCCTTCCTCAGTAATGGTCCCCCCACGGGTCCTGAGTGGGGTGAGGCCCACCACCAAAAGCCATCTGGCCATCTCTGCTTTTGTTCAGAAGGAGATTCCCAAGGGCTGCAGAGTGGGGCTGGGGAAGGAGGTCTGGGAATATATCCAGAGAAAACCATAATTTGAAAAGATACGTGCACCCTGATGTTTATTGCAGCACTATTTACGCTAGCCAAGCAACCTAAATGTCCATCCCCAGAGGAATGGATAAAGAAGATGTGGTACATATATACAATGGGATATTACTCGGCCATAAAAAAGAACGAAATAATGCCATTTGCAGCAACATGCGTGGACCTAGAGATGGTCATACTGAGTGAAGTAAGTCAGAGACAAATATCATATGATGTCGCTTATATGTGGAATCTAAAAAAATGGTACAAATGAACTTATTTACAAAACAGAAATAGAGTCATAGATGTAGAAAACAAACATGGTTACTGGTGGGAAGGGGAGGGTGAGGGATAAATTGGGAGATTGGGATTGACATGTACACACTACTATGTATAAAATAGGTAACTAATAAGGACCTACTGTATAGCACAGGGAACGCTTCTCATTAGTCTGTAACGGCCTCTATGGGAAAAGAATCTAAAAAAGAATGGATATATGTGTATATATAACTGATTTGTTTTGCTGTACAGCAAAAACTAACACAACATTTAAAATCAACTATACTCCCATAAAAATTATTTAAAAAACACAAAACAAAAACCACACTGCCACCATTCAGGTCACAGGGACATCTTATTGGGGTTCCTCTGGTCAGAGGGATGGGTTTTCTATGAGGATTTTCCCACAGTCCCCGCTCACAGGGGCCTCTTTTCCTGGTCCTCCAGAAAACTACAAAACATTGCTGCTGCTTCCTTTACCAAATACCCCCCTGGTCATTGCAAGTATCTGAAATAGTTAATTCTGATCTATTTTTATAGTCTACTGCCATAAAAAGGCATAAGGGCATCACTGTTTTTTTTTCAAAGTGCATTTATAAATTAAATCTATTCTTTTTTTAAATTAAATTTTGTAAAGAAAAAATTGGAAAATTTTATTTGAGCCGAATTTGAGGATTATAACCCAGGAAGAGCATCTCAGAAAGCTCTGAGAACTGTTCCCTAATTTTCTTTTTAAGCCCTTTAATTGCCACCTCTTCTAGTATTTAACCTGATCTACTGCATCTAATAAACTCATAAACACGGTGAATCTCTAGTTCTTTTAAAAATACCATTTACATACGTACACTAATATGTATAAAATGGATAACTAATAAGAACCTGTTGTATAAAAAAGTAAAATAAAATTCAAAATATTAAAAAAAAGAAACCAGAAAACCTGAGGATTCTTTTCCTCACATCAAAAAATAATAATAATAAAACAAATAAATACCATTTAATACAATGTTCTTAAATTTTCCATTTAATCCTAAACTGAGTTATTTAGTAGGTTTCTAATTGAAATAACAAAACTAATCTGAGATGAATATGCCAAATTCTCTTAAATGTTAAAAACGAGCCATCAAATACACTTTAACACATACAATTTGATCTAAAAACATCACTATCGTTTTAATTTACTACATCATCTCAGGTTTAATTTTCAGTCTTTACAAAGTTAGAAAGCAGCCACTAAGGGAAGTTTTTATCTTCCTGTGTGAATTAAGGTTGGCATCCCAAGCAAGTTAAAAAACAAATATGTGACCTGGGAATGGTGTATGTCCACAGTGATTCTCAGACCACTGATTGGCACAGACCTGGCTCTTAAAACTTTTGTGAAATAAATCATACACATCAGAGTGTATATAAGAGTGATGTAAAAGGAAAGATGTAATAAAATAGACACTCGTGTACCCCCCACCCCATCGTAAGAAATGTCACTGCTGATGCCTGGAAAGGTCACTCCATGTTTCTTCCAGACACTCCGCCCCACCACACCCTTCCACCTAGTTGTAACCCGAATTCTGAATTCTGTAGTTTGTATAAAGTTTCACTGCACACCCCCAAATTATATTTACTTAATTTTGAAGTTTATGTGTTATATACAATGGGTATTCTGGGGCTGACTTTTCTCCCCCTCATCCTTACATTTCTGAGATGACTAGCCGTTATCCACTCTTTTTGGGTGGAGGGTAGTATTCCATTTTAGGAACACGCCCCAGTTAGCCCGTTCTACTCTGATGGACTTTGGTGTTGTTACTGCTTTTCCTGTCGCATTCCTCTGGTACCCACGTAGAAGAGTTTTCCCAGGCAGTGTTCAGACCTTTGTCATGTAGGGACACAGGACAGGAAGGCACTCCAGAGCACCCGGACGTGGATGTTTCTGGGCTTGAGGCTGTGACATCAGAGCTCCAGACAGCAGCACGGTCAGATGCTCCCTTCCCCTGGAAGCAAGCCAGGAGGACAGCATGCCAGGTGGGGACTGATTGGAGCCCTGCCCTTTGTATCATAATCCCCTTATCGCACCAGTAAACCCCTTGGTCACAGGAGCCAGACTTTGTGGTTTCCATTCTTTGTAACATAAGTGCCTTGATTGGAGTACTCCTTACCTAGCAATCTAAGGTAGTTAGTGGTCTAGAGACACATCCTGTGGTACTAGCGATGTTGGACTTACACCCACCTCTCTGGGGCAGAGTGTCAGCGCCAGATGTAAATAGATCCCGGTAGCTGGGAACTGTCCACAATGTTATGGTTAGGTGGGGGTTATAGTTTTATTCTGTATACTTGTATGTGTGTGTGTGTGTGTGTGTGTGTGTGTGTGTGTGCATATATTTGAACAGAGTGAAGAGGCAATGGAACAGTAAGCATAGGAATTATCCTATGGAATGGGAGAAAAGATTTGCCAACTACACGACAGCTAAGGGACTAATGTCCAAACATAAAAGGACACAATTAAAACAAAAGTTGAATAATCTAATTAAAAAGTGGGCTGAAAACTTTAGCAGATATATTCCTCTCATAGGAGACCTACAAATGACCAACAGACACATGAAAATTTGCTCAAGTTCTGTACTAGTAAGAGAAATGCAACATAAAACCACAAAAAGATACCAACTCACACATTTCATAGTGGTTATTATGCAAAAGACAAGACATAAAAGTGTAGTCAAGCATGTAGAAAAAAGGGAACACTTACAGACTGTTGGTGGGAATGTAACTTAGTACAACCACTATGGAAACTAATTCGGATGTTCCTCAAAATACTAAAAACAGTACCACCATATAACCTAGCAATTCCATTTCTGAATATACATATTTGAAGGAAATGAAATTAGTTACTTTACTGAGATATTTGCACTCTCTTGTTCACTGTATTAATATTTACCTAAAATATGCAAGGCATAGTCATTAACTATGTCATTGTTTATCAATGGTTAAATGAATCCTTTTAATGTGCTGTTGCATTCTCTTTGCTAGTATTTTGTGGAGGATTTTTGCATCTATGTTCATCAGTGACATTGGCCTGTAGTTTTCTTTCTTTGTGACATCCTTGTCTGGTTTTGGTATCACGGTGATGTTGGCCTCCTAAAATGTGTTTGGGAGTGTTCCTCCCTCTGCTATATTTTGGAAGACTTTGAAAAGAATAGGTGTTAGCTCTTCACTAATTGTTTGATAGAGTTCGCCTGTGAAGCCATCTCGTCTTGGGCTTTGTTTGTTGGAAGATGTTTAATCACAGTTTCGATTTCAGTGCTTGTGATTGGTCTGTTCATATTTTCTATTTCTTCCTGATTCAGTCTTGGCAGGTTGTGCATTTCTAAGAATTTTTCCATTTCTTCCAGATTGTCCATTTTAGAGTTGGCATAGAGTTGCTTGTAGCAATCTCTCATGATCTTTTTTGTATTTCTGCAGTGTCAGTTGTTACTTCTCCTTTTTCATTTCTAATTCTATTGATTTGAGTCTTCTCCCTTTTTTTCTTGATGAATCTGGCTAATGGTTTATCAATTTTGTTTATCTTCCCAAAGAACCAGCTTTTGGTTTTCTTGATATTTGCTGTTGTTTCCTTCATTTCTTTTTCATTTATTACTCATCTGATGTTTTTGATTTCTTTCCTTCTGCGAACCTTGGGGGTTTTTTGTTCTTCTTTCTCATTGCTTTAGGTGCAAGGTTAGGTTGTTTATTTGAGATGTTTCCTGTTCCTTAAGGTAGGATTGTATTGCTATAAACTTCCCTCTTAGAACTGCTTTTGCTACATACCATAGGTTTTTGGTCGTCATATCTCCATTGTCATGTGTTGCTAGGTATTTTTTGATTTCCTCTTTGATTTCTTCAGTGATCACTTCGTTATTAAGTAGTGTATTGTTTAGCCTCCATGCGTTTGTATTTTTTACAGATCTTTTCCTGAAATTGCTATCTAGTCTCATAGCATTGTGGTCGGAAAAGATACTTGATAGAGTTTCAATTTTCTTAAATTTACCAAGGCTTGATTTGTGACCCAAGATATGATCTATCTTGGAGAACGTTCCATGTGCATTTGAGAAAAATGTGTATTCTGTTGTTTTTGGATGGAATGCCCTATAAATATCAATTAGGTCCACCTTTTTTAATGTATCACATAAAGCTTGTGTTTCCTTATTTATTTTCATTTTGGATGATCTGTCCATTGGTGAAAGTGGGGTGTTAAAGTCCCCGACTATGAATATGTTATTGTCGATTTCCCCTTTTATGGCTGTATTTGTTTTATGTACTGAGGTGCCCCTATGTTGGGTGCATAAATATTTACAATTGTCATATCTTCCTCTTGGATAGACCCCTTGATCATTATGTAGTGTCCTTCTTTGTCTCTTGTACTAGTCTTTATTTTAAATTCTATTTTTTTCTGATATGAGAATTGCTACCCCAGCTTTCTTTTGAATTCCATTTGCATGGAATATCATTTTCCATCCCCTCACTTTCATTCTGTATGTGTCCCTAGGTCTGAAGTGGGTCTCTTGTAGACAGCATTTATATGGGTCTTAGTTTTGTATCCTTCAGCTTGTCTGTGTCTTTTGGTCGGAGCATTTAACCCATTTACCTTTAAAGTAATTATCAATATGTATGTTCCCCTTCCCACTTCTTAATTATTTTGTATTTGTTTTTGTAGATCTTTTTCTTCTCTTGTGTTTCTTGCCTAGAAAAGTTCCTTTAGCATTTGTTGTAAAGTTAGTTTGGTGGTGCTGAAGTCTCTCAGCTTTTGCTTGTCGTTTAAGTTTTTAATTTCCCCATCAAATGTGAATGAGATCCTTGTTGGGTAGAGTAATCTGGGTTGTAGATTTTTCTCCTTCATCACTTTAAATATGTCCTGCCACTCCCTTCTGGCTTGCAGGATTTCTGCTGAAAGATCCACTGTTAACCTTATGGGGAATCTCTTTTGTGTTGTTTGTTTGTTTGTTTTCCCCTGCTGCTTTTAATATGTTTTCTTTGTATTTAATTTTTGGTAGTTTGAATAATATGTGTCTTTGCATGTTTCTCCTTGGATTTATCCTGCATGGGACTCTCTGTGCTTCCTGGATTTGATTAACTTTTTCCTTTCCCATATTACGGAAGTTTTGAACTATAATCTCTTCAAATATTTTCTCAGTCCCTTTCATTTTCTCTTCTTTTTCTGGCACCCCTATAATTCGAATGTGGTGCATTTAATATTGTCCAAGAGGTCTGTGAGACTGTCTGCAGTTCTTTTCATTCTTTTCTCTTTATTCTGCTCTGCAGTTTTATTTCCATTATTTTACTTCCAGGTCACTTATCCATTTTTCTGCCTCAGTTATTCTGCTACTGATCCCTTCTACAGTATTTTTAATTTCATTTATTGTGCTGTTCATCATTGCTTGTTTGTTCTTTACTTGTTCTAGGTCTTGTCAAATGTTTCTTGCATTTTCTCTATTCTATTTCACAGATTTTGGATCATCTTTTCTATCATTATTCTGAATTCTTTTTCAGGTAGACTGCCTATTTCCTCTTCATTTATTAGGTCTGGTGGGTTTTTACCTTGCTCCTTCATCTGCTGTGTGTTTTCCTGTCTTCTCATTTTGCTCATCTTTCTGTGTTTAGGGTCTCCTTTTTGCAGGTTGCAGGTCCATAGTTCCCATTGTTTTTGGTGTCTGTCTCCAGTGGCTAAAGTTCATTCAATGTGTTGTGTAGGCTTCCTGGTGGAGGGGACTAGTGCCTATGTTCTGGTGGATGAGGTTGGATCTTGTCTTTCTGGTGAAAAGGTCCAGGTCTAGTGGTGTGTTTTGGGGTGTCTGTGGCCTTATTATGATTTCAGGCAGCCTCTCTGCTAATGGGTGGGGTGGTGTTCCTGTCTTGCTAGTTGTTTGGCATATGGTGTCCAACACCATAGCTTGTTGGTTGTTGAGTGAAGCTGGGTCTTGACATTGAGATGGAGATCTCTGGGAGATTTTCGCCATTTGATATTATGTGCAGCTGGGAGGTCTCTTGTGGGCTAGTGTCCTGAATTTGGCTCCCCCACCTCAGAGGCACAGCACTGACTCCTGGCTGGAGCACCAATAGCCTTTCATCCACATGGCTCAGAATAAAAGGGAGATAAAGTAGAAAGAAGGAAAGAAAGAAGGAAGGAAGGAAAGAAATAAAGAAAAAAGAAAAGATAGATAAAATTTAAAAAGTTATTAAAACAAAAATAAAAAAATAATTATTAAGGAAAGAAATATTTTATAAGTAAAAAAAAATGACAGACAGAACCATAGGACAAATTGTGAAAGCAAAGCTATACAAACAAAATCTCACACAGAAGCATACACATACACACTCATAAAACGAGGAAAAGAGGAAAAAAATAATATATCTTCCTCACAAAGTCCACCCCTCAATATGGGATGAATCATTGTCTATTCTGGTATTCCACTGATGCAGGGTACATCAAGTTGATTGTGGAGAATTAGTCCGCTGCTCCTGAGGCTGCTGGGAGAGATCTCCCTTTATCTTTTTTTTTTGCTTTTGTTTTCTGTGTTTTGTTGTTTGTTTTAATTTTTGACCCTGGTGTGAAATACTTTTAAAAAATATTTTTTTAATTAAGTGTACTTTCATTTATTTATTTGTTTGTTTGTTTATTTTTAACTGTGTTGGGTTTCATTTCTGTGTGAGGGCTTTATCTAGTTTTGGCAAGCTGGGGACACTCTTCATTACAGTGTGCGAGCCTCTCACTGTCGTGGCCTCTCTTGTTGTGGAGCATAGGCTCCAGACGTGCAGGCTCAGTAGTTGTGGCTCACGGGCCTATTGCTCCATGCGACATGTGGGATCTTCCCAGACCAGGGTTCGAACCCGTGTTACCTGCATTAGCAGGCGGATTCTCAATGATTGTGCCACCAGAGAAGCCCCCTTTCTCTTCTTTGCTCGCACAGCTCCTCTATTTCTGCTATGAATTTGGCCCTGCCTCTGCATGTAGCTTGCCTGAGGGTGTCTGTTCTTCGCTCAGACAGGACAGGGTTAAAGGAGCCGCTAATTCAGTGGCTCTGCCTCTCTCTGGCCGGGGGGATGGAGGGGTATAGATGCAGGTCTGGTCTGCGGCGTCCAAAGCTGACGTGATGTTGCAGCAGCCTGAGGTGCGCAATTAGTTCTCCTGGGGAAGTTGTCCCTGAATCTTGGGACCCTGACACTTGCGGACTGCACTGCTTCCTGGTCACGGAGGTATGAGGAGTGACCTGTGCTTCTACACAGGATTCTAGGTGGTGGCAGCAGCAGTCTTAGCATCTCATGCCCGTCTCTGGGGTCACGCTGATAGCCACAGCTCGTGCCCTTCTCTGGAGCTCCTTTAAGTAGCACTCCTAATCCCCTCTCCTCCTGCACCAGGAATCAAAGAGGGAAGAAAAAGTCTCTTGCCTCTCTGGAAGCTCCAGACTTTTTCCCGGACTCCCTCCCAGCTAGCCGTGCTGCACTAACCCATTCAGGCTGTGTTCACACTGCCAACTCCAGTCCTCTCCTTGCGCTTTGACCCAAGCCTGAGTCTCAGCTCCCAGCCCCTTCATGCCCCAGCCGTTGAGCAGACCAGCCTCTTGGTCTGGTGAGTGCCAGTCGGCACCGATACTCTGTGTGGGAACCTCTCTGCTTTGCCCTCTGCACCCGTTGCTGTGCTCTCCTATGTGGTTGCAAAGCTACACCCCTCCACCACCAGCAGTCTCCTCCCACGAAGGGGCTCCTAGTGTGTGGAAGTCTTTCCTCCTTCAGAGCTCCCTCCCACTGGTGCAGGTCCTATCCCTATTCTTTTGTCTCTGTTTTTTTCTTTTTTTTTTCTTTTGCCCTACACAGGTACGTGGGGAATTTCTTGCCTTTTGAGAGGTCTGAGGCCTTATGCCAGTGTTCAGGTGGTTTTCTGTAGGAGTTGCTCCATGTGTAGATGTATTTCTGATGTATCTGTGAGGAGGAAGGTGATCTCCGTGACATACTCTTCTGCCATCTTCCTGAACTCCCCCTCTATTTCTTTTTAAACAGAGAGGACAAAGGAAAAAATAGCAAACCAATGATTTACCAGAAGAGGTGGATTTAATCTCTTCTCATAAGCTTGGATGTAAGGCAAATTCCATGCTGGTGGGAGCGGCTGAGCCTTTTGCACTATCACCTGTACCTACAGAGCTAAAGAAAGGCTTGTCTTTCCCACAGACAACAAGGTACGGGCCTTTGACAAAAGAAGGATATGACACACTTGGATTAATAACTCTTTATTAAGAATTCCAACTCCAAACAGTAGAAAGCAGCAACAACAACAAAAAGTCCTCAGAAGAACTTAAGGCTCAACATTTGCAACGACTATAAGAGAAATGGAAATAGATTGACTTGACTGAGAATGAGGTAGATGGGTGTAGAGGGATCAGCGAATGGTGTATCGTACATAGGGTACATCCAAATCATTGCCGCTCTTGTTTTTGCAGCACGGCTCAAGAAACAGTGCTTGAATGAGGTGTCCCAGCTTTTGCTTTGATACTCGTCTCACTATTGCTGTTATCCTGGGGTGAGGAAAAAGAGGGTCTGTGAAGAAGAAATAGAGGAAAGGACTTACAGAGACAATGTTAGGGGAACAGTGAAGGTGTGTTGCATAGCTAGCTGATGCTTCCCACCCCAGGCAGGACCTGTTTCTGTTTGCACACTGACCCAACTCAAGCTTGAATTGATCTTTGATCTTGCTTGCTGTCATGCAAAAGGAGTAGAGCATGGATACACCCTGGGACAGCATGGTGATCTCTAACTTGTGCTCTGGCTGAAGAGGGTGGAAAAGAGGAGGGGCAACAGGGTCACTGGGATGGACAGTAGCAGTAACCTGGGCAACCACCACCACAAGTGCAGTGAGTGAAAGGCCTTTACCTTAAAGTAGTCAAGGAATTGCTTGAGGGCCATCTCTTCACCATTAGGCTGCAGCCCCTGTACCTCAAAGCAATCCCACAATGTCCACTGCTGGTTATAGTACTGTGGGACAAAGCACAGAGTAAAGCACCAAGAGAAAAACGGGAGCAAACCCTAATCATATGCTCCTCTTTATTTCACAAACATGCCAGTTCCATTCCTACTTTGCACAGGTTCAAACAATGAACATAGGATACGCAAAATTAAACAAAGCCTCTCACCTGGTATGATGAAAACCAGAGCCAGTTCTACAGAGATAAGATACACACAACCTCTACGCACACACACATACACAAAGCATCACTCACTGATGGGTAACACAAAAGATTTCTATACCAGCAAGCCTTTACCTGGTGACGGTGTGGGGCAAGGGGCTCAGAGAAGCTGAAAAAGGCAGGGCCAAGTTGATGAATCTGTTTTTATAGGACTCAAGCTATTGGTGTCCCTGCACTACCTTGTAAAGCTCCAAACATGCAAGGCCAAATGTAGCTGCTGTGGTTGTGGCAATGGCTGGAATGATCTTCCCTGAAATCAACTTGCTGTGTAACACAGAAGGTGAGGCATAGATGTAGTGGTTAGAGACATTCAAGGTGTACAGAAGAGGCCAAACGTGGCAGACTCAAACTTGGAAAAGGTTGCAAGGTTAGGTTTAGACTATTGTTACCTTATGCCCGTCAGTAGGGGGAATGTTATAGTTATCTGCCCGGAGACTCAATACAGCCACAATGAAATGCACATGAAAGTTGCTGTCATCATCCTATTGTGAGTGGAGATAGAGGAAGAACAGAAGAGACAGAATTAAGGAGAAAAAGTTTTCTTGGATACTGGGAACTGAGGTATATTCACCTCAATTACCTGCGAGACCAGCCAAATACTAGCCCAGACCACAAAAGATACTTGGGCCATTCCATGCAGGAGAAACGGGTCCGTGCACAGGTCGTGGAAGATCCCACCTGCCAGGGAGCATCTGGGCACAGGAGCCATGTTTGCTGAGCCTTCACATCAGGAGCCTGTGCTCCAAAATGGGAGATCCCACAAGAGAGAGAAAGCCACGTACCACAAAAAAAAATTAAAAAAATAAAAAATAACATAATTACAGTCAGGCCTGTAATCCCCAAAAAAGCTTAGGGTGGCTCAACCATTTCTCATACACGGTTGAGGTCCCCATCACAGCACCTTCTCAAAGCTGATGGGGTAGATCTTGAACCCAGGGAAGCTCTCTGGTTGGGCAGCATGTCCTTGAGCTCCTGCAGGTAATTATCAACTGCAGAAAGGGAGGAAGTACACGTTAGTCCTTAGATACATGTTAAATCCCAGTTCACGGTCTGAGGTGCAAGCAGGAGTCCAGGGTGGGGCAGAGATGTTCAGGCAGATAAAGGATTTGAAAAGGAGAGACATCGTGGGAAAGAGAAAAGAAGGGGGAAAGATAGGGCAGAAAACACGTCAGAAAAGTAAAAGATAGGTGTGTGGGACATGGAGATATGTAGAGACACTGAGGGCAACAGGTAAAGCCACTAAGAAAGGATATAGACAGCAGCACTAATCATCACAGGTAAGAGGTGAAAGCACAGAAGTTGTTCACTGCTGAATGAGTGGACAGAAAAATGTGATCTATCCATCCAATGAAATATTAAGCCTTAAAATCCACTCAATTAAATATTAAGACTTCCAAACTGGAAGTCTACTATATTTAAAGATGGTAACTCCTTTGGTTTCTTACCACAATTAAAAAAAAAGGAAGTCAATGAGAAAATACTGCAAGAGAAAGACATAGAGAGAGATGGGGAGACATGAAGGAAGATACGAGGGAAAACAAGAGACAGAGGGTTAAGAGATACAGAAAGGGGCATAGGGGGAAAGTATACAGACAGCAAAGAAGAGAGTAATATGAAATGGGATAGAGCTGAAAAACTTTGAAGAGGGAGACCAAGGAGAATAAATGTGAAGATTAAGAGAATGTTCAGAGAATGAGAAAGTACAAAACACCTGAAATGGAGACACGTAGAGAGATAAATAAAGAAAATATACAAAGAGGAACATGAAAGAGTAGTTATTTCGGAAAGGAAATGCAGGAGATACATCAGGAGGGGAGAGATATACAGACGAAGAAACTGAAGGATATATACAAAGAAAATGAAATGTAGAGGAAGACTTACAGAGCATGAGACAGAATACGGTAGAGGGAGGGAAATTTGAGTTGGGGGGTAGTTAGAGATGGAGAGATGAGGAGGGCTGTCTAGAGAGGGAGATGAGGAAGATATATGGAGGTTAAAAATAGGTGAGGCTTCCCTGGTGGCCCAGTGGGTGATAATATGCCTGCCAGGGCAGGGGACATGGGTTTGAGCCCTGGTCTGGGAAGATCCTACATGCCGCAGAGCAACTAGGCCCATGAGTCACAACTACTGAGCCAGCGTGTCTGGGGCCTGTGCTGTGCAACACGAGAGGCCACAACAGTGAGAGGCCTGTGCACCGTGAAGAAGATAGGCACCCACTCACCGCAAATAGAGGAAGCCCTCACACGGAAACAAAGAACCAACACAGCCTAAATAAATAAATAAATCAGTGAATAAATAAATAAAAATAGGGTAAACAGGCATACCAAAGAAGGTGGGGAGGTGGATGAGGAGATCTATAATGAAATGAAACAGGGAAGAAATCAAGGCAGAGAGACTACTGGTAAAGATCATATCCATTTGTCCCTGTAATGGACACAAAAAGAAACAGAGAAAGAACAAAACAAAGCAAACATACACACAGTAAAGAGATGGACAACTGGTGCACCTGAGGGAGAAACAGTGGGAAGAACAAAGTAGTAGCACATCAGAGAACTTGCCTCAACCAACTAACCTTATTTTAAATTGGAAGAAGCAAGGACCAAAGGACAGTGTGGATTAATCTCAGGCCTGAGATCTCAGAGCAGAGCCAGTAGCAAAACACAAGTACAAGGGAGGCTTGCATAGGTAGGTGATAAGTAGGATGCTACCTTAGGCCAACTAGATAAACATCCTCACCAACACACGTAGTGGTCTGCAGCTCCCGGTCAGAAACATGGATCTTGACACCAGACTTCAGGGTGAACTCAAGGACCTGCACAGACTGAATGAGTATTGTCACAGAAGCTCGGTCCTGAGAACCCCTCAGCCCATAGGCCTGGGCAAATAGGGTGGCAGCCATTATCACGTAGTCCAGATGCAGGGGCTAAGAGAAGGCTAGGTATGGAGGGGTAAGCATATCAGTACTCACCTAAGGAGCTGCAGCCTCCTTCCCATCCACGTACCCACATTTGACCCAACTGTAGGAGACGTGAGGGAGGAGACTTCATTGCTGACATCAGAGATGAGTGGCTGTGCACAGACAAGAAAGGGGCTCCTGAGCTTGTAAGCTAGGAAAACAGAAAGATGTGGGAGAGTGAGACCTGAGAGGAGAGGTGTTTCTCATAATTGTAACTCCTCATTTACAAGCCCGGACGTCCCAAATTGGTATATCGCTGGGCATTCACTTTGTGCCAGACACAGAGCTATTTATGAAACTTTTATGGATTGCCAGTCGTGTACTAACATACTTAATTTATTAACTTAGTAAATATAAATTAACCCTCATAGAACTCTCATGAAATTAGGTCACCATTATTCCAACTTCCTACATGAGGCTACTAAGGCACAGAGAGGAAATACATGATTAGTCCCAATATCAAATGCAGTTGAGTCTTGAAGCCACATAGGTCCTGTGCTCTTAACACCAAAATTTCTCTTCTACAATCTCTATAGCCCTGACAGGGAATCTGGAATGACTCATGTCATATCTAAGGGAAATAGGTACCAAGTATCTTGCTTGAGAGAACAGGGCTGGGCAGGTAGAGGAGAGAGGTCAGGAGGAACAGGTGTTTGACTTCAAAAATCACTTGCTTAATCATTTAATGAGATCTCTGGGACTTGGTGGTCTTTCCACAACTGGACTAACTGCAATGATTCATGTCAAAAGCGTGTAGCAAACTGCTTCCAGTAAGCCTATTCTGACAAATGGACCCCACAAGAGTGTAATACCTGTTTCGGAGGAAAGCTGTGCAGCAGCTGTCTGATGCTGTTGGAGCACTGGGTGTGCCAGTGCTAGTAAGCCCACGTCACACAGTCAGCCCATGTATGTGGCCGCTGAAGCACCAGGCTGAGCTGAACAGCCTCCAGCACCTCTAGGGTTTGGGTGCCTGCCAGGTGCAGTTTTTGCTCCACAAACTTTGAATCCCTATCAAGAATTAGAGGGGACACAAACTCAGAGTTACACAGTGATCCCAGAGGGAGCTTAACAGCATGAAAAGTCAGTGCTGACTCCCAAATGTATAAGGCCCAAGGAATCATTAGATTATTTGAAAAGTAGGCCGGGTCCTAAGTGTTACACTGGTTACAGAATGCTTTGACTGACACGCAACGGACACGGTGAACGAGGAATGGATAGAATTACTCACATTAGGTACTGGTTGACGTTTTCTGCTGGCTGCTTGAAGAGACCTTCAAACTCATCCAGAGCCCACTGCAGACAGAGCAAATCAACACTACGTGGGTTATGGGAAACAAATAAGTTTCTGTAGGCCTTAGGAACACCATCAGGAAATATAGCAAATAGGAAGAGCATGGCTGTTATGGGAGAACAGAGGAAGGAAACCCTCCCAATATATCTCCTCAAACTTGTCAAGCCCTCACCACTTCAATGTAAAAAACAATGATCTTAATCTGGGAAGAGGTTTACACACAAGTGTACATTCATGCAGAATTTATTAAGATGTACACATTACCCTACGTATGTCATGCATCAATTCAAGAAAAAGTTCACACCAAGAATAAAACATGAACGATCTCTATGCAGGTTCTGGGGACTGGGAAGAAAGTAAGATAGAGGTTTGACCCCTGTGAATTCGGAGGTCGATAAATAGTCACTGGTGAAGTGACCTGGAGCACCTTGATGCTCGAAATCCAGGTTCAAAGGCCAGCTGTGTCACAGTCTTGTGACAATCAGGTATATCTTTACTTGTGTTTCCTCATTTTAAAGACAAACACTGGAACAGTAAAACTACACCTCATGGAGTTAATAAGAAATCAGCAAACATGTACACATTTAAAGCTTAGTTTGAAAGTCACAAGGGCATATTAAGTATACATGCTTTTCAGAATTCCTGTGAGAGTTACTACTGTCATTCCAATTTTACAGATAAGGAATCTGAAGCATGAAGAGGTTAAGTCCAAGGGCTCATAGTATATTAGTTTTAAAATCATTTTTATTGGGCGTTCTGCGTACTGGGTAGAGAGAAACACAATAATAGAGCCATAACCTAGTAGAGGTTTTATATGTATAGAAATGAACACACACACACAAACACATCACCGTCTCTCTGTATCTACACATTCACACAGACACACACACACACACACACACCAACATGGGATGCATGGACAGGGAGAAAGACACATACTGAACTGAGTCCACAAGTATAAACTCATCCCTTCTGGAAGGAAAAGTGACAGACTGAACTGTTACTGCTCATTTTCTTCCTGTTCCCATACTTCCTAAACATAGCCTCAAAGACTGGGTTAAGAATCATTTTGATAAAAGGATGGTTATTTGTGGTTTGAAAGGGGACTGTAATTAGGTCCAAGTTCTGAGGGCCAGTTAATGGGGAGCTTTTACTTTGTCAATCTACATGAGAGGTATGCTGTTTTGTATGTACGTGTACTATATAAACAGAACTATGCTGACAAGCTATTAAACATATTTTGGGAAACAATTAGAAAATTATTCCTAAATATGGACTTAATATTGGAGATATTTAAATAACTAGCAGGGATGATATTAAGTTAATTTTGTTCAACAACAAAATAGTATCCTGTACACAAAGAAACATATCCTCACCATTTAGATATACACTTCTTACATAAAGTTTTTCACATGGTATAAATAATACTTCCCTGTATGTTTCCAAAATAAAAATTTCAAGTTAAAAACAATCATTTTGCAAAGCATTAGGCTCCTAGGTTTAAAGTGAGTGAAGGAGAGTTAAGGAAAGGGCAGATATTACATACACTGAGGCTTCATCATCGGAATAACAAGAGTTTGGCAACTGAGACACTGTCCCAGTACATATCTGTTCCACCTCTTTCTCCCTGCAAGGCTGATCACCTGCAAAGTGTGCTCGATGACATTCGGGAAGTTCTTCAGTGTGCACCTGGGGATGGACTTGTCAGGAGGGTCCTGGCTGGAGCTGTATGACTCTGTCAGGAAGGGGATAAACCCTTACACATTACCCTTGGTACACAGTGTGCCTGACTCCTGAAGGGGCTTATGGTACAACACACAGCAGCAGTCCATATATGTGCCTGTGAGAAAGTTGCAGCAGGTGAGGGTGGGGAAAATAAACTCAGGATAAGACACGGTGACACACACTCCCCAAAACACACACATTACTCTCACCTCGTCCTCACCCACCCCCAAAACTCACGGGCATCCACATTGTCCGAGGCATTGTCCACACCATCCAGCTTTTGGAGGAATTTATTATTCATACACATGCTCTGTGTGAGGGCCCACACAGTTCTGATGGCTCATCACAGGGATGTGTGCATTTATCTGGTTCACAGCTACAGTCTGTATCAGACTTCAATTTCTGTGTAGTGATGTAGAAACAGAACTGTCATTCACATAATCACCCAACAAAACTTTAAAGAGCTGTTCTGAAAACTGATTTAAGTAATGATGCACAAGACCTAGGCTCTGAGGTCAGGAGGCTCTGTGGTCTATGACAAATGCCACACAGCTTGGGCTGGGACAAATGAGGAATGAGGTGAATAAAAAAGGAAAACATTGATACAATAGGAGACAATGGGTTGAGTATCTGTTCTTTTGTCTACCGAACATCCACTGTTTTTCGTTACTAGCACCCCGAGTTGGAGTGCATTCACGCAAAGAAAACCAAGGTCCTCTGAACTTACAAAAACAAAAAGGATCCTCTGAAAGTCCAAGTCAGATCACATTCCTCTCCTCAAAGCCCTCTATTGATTCCCACTTTCACTAAGGGTGAAATGAGCTGGTCCCTATTCCTTTGACAACCTTCTCTCTTACCATGATCTGTCTCTGTCTCTACTCCTTAAACATAGCAGTCATATTCCAACCTCGGGGTTTTTCTCACACTGTTAACTTCACCTGCCATACTCTTCCCTGAGATTTCTTCCTGTTCTCGTATATCATCTTTAATTCTCTGTGGATATACCACCTTTCCAATGAGGATTTCCTTTACCACACTGCAAACCGCCCTCTCATAGCACTTCCAGTTCTATATCTTGATTTTCATTCTTGCCCCTACACAGTATTTTTCACCTTGTTATGTTCTAACCACATACGGTGCTATTGTATTTATTATTTGCTCTAGCAGTTGTCCAAAATGATGTTAAAACAAAGTTTGTGGGGGTTTTTTTATGTGATGCAAAGCTATCAAGATTTCCTACATTAGACATTTAATCTGAGAACATTTAAAAACATTATTACTCCATTTAAAATTGGAGGGGCTTCCCTGGTGGTGCAGTGGTTGAGAATCTCCCTGCTAATGCGGGGGAAATGGGTTCGAGCCCTGGTCTCCGGAGATCCCACATGCAAAGGAACACCTAGGCCAGAGCCACAACTACTGAGCCTGCGCATCTGGAGCCTGTTCTCCACAACAAGAGTGGCTGCACTAGTGAGAGGCCCGCGCACTGCGATGAAGCATGGTCCCCGCTTACCACAACTAGAGAAAGACCTCACACAGAAAGGAAGCCCCAACGCAGCCAAAAATAAATAAATAAATTAATTAATTAATATGGAATAATTCCATTATATAGTACAAACAGTATGAAAGAATCTCCAATACAAAGCGTTAATGACAGGAATCAATCTGTATTTATACTTTTGCAAATTTTACTTATATAATGTCTTAGAAGATAGCTGAATTTTCATTATCTACTGACTTTAATGTTATACATGTTTTGCTTGAAAGATGTAAGTGATATCCAGCCTCACAGAAAAAATATTTCAATAACATTTTCAGATGACTGTTGATTTTTTTTAAATATATCAAAATTTGACAAGTGATATTTCTTTAAAGTTTAGTTGGAAGGTGAAATGATGATCCACATCAATACCCACTGTCTTTCTCTGTATTTTGAATGGCTCTTTAGTTAATGCACAGTTCTGTATCATCATGAATTGGTCTGGTTATTTGGAAAATACTGTGTTTTTGGGTTACGGACAGCCTCCTAGAACAGAGTGGAAAATTACTCTTTCACCTGATAAAATGAGGATAAAAAGGACATAATGTCTTAGTATTCTTAAAAGAGTTGTGATCTTTTGGACTTGAGGAAAGAGTGCTGCCAACCTCCACTGCATTAGAGAATCTCTCGTTTACTATGTCTTCTCACTAGACAAAAGCAGAAACCTTTTATTTGCTATCTTATATATTCTAACTACTTATGTAGTACCTAGTATTTGCATGATAAAATGAAAGGAAAGATAAACACTGGGCAGGCAAAATAACACTGAACTTTACAGAGACTCCCCAGATAGATCCTTCTATAATCTAGCTTCCAGAGTTCCACATTAGCCGTAATCAAAAACCAAAGAAAAAAAAAGATGGCTGGGGACAGGTTTAAACTCACAAAGGAAAGATGTAACAAGTTTTCAATAAATATCTGCTGGAAGAAAGACTGAGTGGTAGAGAAAAAGAAATAAGGTAAGAACTGAAGGAAAGAGACAAACAAAAAAGTCCTATGGTGGGCTTCACTGGTGGCGCAGTGGTTGAGAGTCCACCTGGTTTTTCGGGGACATGGGTTTTGTCCCAGTCCAGGAAGATCCCACATGCCGTGGAGCGTCTGTGCCCATGATCCATGGCCGCTGGTCCTGAAGTTCCAGATCCTGAGCTCTTCTATGGCAGAGGCCACAACAGTGAGAGGCCCATGTACCAAAAAAAAATAATAATAAGTCCAAAGGCAATAAGACAAATAACCAGAAAAAGACAGGACAAAACTGAAAAACAAAGCTCAACTACTTACCATATCCATTCCACTCACCTTGATATCCCAAGGCCGGAACAGAAACTGTCAATTCAGATTGGATTTTATTATGGTGTCCATGTCTGTAATGGTGATTGCCCCACTCTCCACACAGCCTAGTCCAGTCATGGCAAAGGTCTTGAGCAGCTCACAGCCAACAGCCCCTGCACCCAACTGGGAGGTGGCCAAGAAGAGAGACAGAAGATGGTTAGGGTCACTGGGTAACAAACCCACTCCTCAGTCCTCTCTCCCCTTGGAGATGGCAAGAGAGGGTAAGAGGATCTACGACTGCATATTTAAGTCACAGTGTCATAAAAATCCATGGTTCTCTAAGGAAAGAGGCACAAGACCAGGATATAAAGGACCTGGTGTGAAGAAAATGGAAGAGGGATGAGATGAGGGTACAAGCAAACACCATCCCTTGTACACCAAGAGGAGACTCCAGAAGAGGTGGCCAGAGCCTAGGGGACCTAAAGGTAGCTTTTGACCACAGGGTTCTCTCACCAAGAAGTATCTCTGCTTGCCCAGCTTCTTTTGCAGGCCAGAGCCAAATACAGCCACCTGCTCATCTTAAGGGTTCTGGCACTGAGTCATGTGAAGGGAAGAGAGGGTTAGGGAAATGCCAACTTAAAAAGATCCACGATAATGTCTTCTCCATGGGCCCAAATCACATACTGGAAGACACGTGTCCTCTGTAAAGGCCTCTTTGTCCTCAGGGAGTCACTCAATGGCATCAAAGTACAGCTACTGTATAAAAGGCATAAACTTTCCAGAGCAGCCCTGAGGAGGCGGTTAGAAAGAGGATGTGATCACTGGTTAATCAGAGCTGGACAGCAAGCAGCAGGGCCGGAAAGGAAACTGGCTCACGCCCAGCACTGTCCGTCTCCACTCGCGCTGACCTTCATAAACTCCTGGGCAGCTACGCAACCAGTGAAGGAATTGATGGGTGCCAGATCCCCAGGGGCCATATAAGCTGGCTTCCGGATGAGGTCTTCATCCAGACTGTTTTGCTGCACTGCTGGCAGAGCTTGAGAATTCAAGCCTGTGCTAGGGTCACCAGTTCTGTTGCGTCCTCCTGGAAAGAGAAAAAGAACAATCACACAACTGTGGGGAGAGGGAGAGGTAGAAAAACTCAATAGATGAAAAGGCATAGAGGAGCTTTGGTTCATGGACCTGGCTTGCTTGCCCACCCATCTACCTCATTGTGGGGCTGATGGGTCTGGTCATGCTGGGCACAGAACTGGTGCAGGGCCTGGAAGCCAATGTGTAGCTGAGGAGAGTGAGAATACTTGGGAAAATCTGTTATCACAAAGTCCGGCTCTGCCTGTGAAGACGGCAAGTGTTCTGTGGAGAGCAAGATATCAGAACCAAAAAAGTAAAAAACGCAGAGATGCCTGGAACCCTACAACACACCCTCCTGCTCATACTCACAAAGCTTATCCTTTTAGTTACTTTCACTTGACTGACAATGCCTCCACAGATGTAGTCAGAGAAATTGGAGGTATCACAGATACTAAAGGTGTAGGGACCTGGGGGATGAAAAGAATGAAGGGTTATCTGTCAATTCATTCCCTCCCAAGATCAACAGCACTATCAAAACAGGAATATGAAAACCTCCCACCTTCTTCCTCACCTAACACCCTCCCCCATACAGTGGGAGTTTGGAGTTAACAGATATAAGCTATTATATATAGAATAGGTAAACAACAGGGTCCTACTGTAGAGCACACAGAACTCTATTCAGTATCCTGAGATAAACCATCATGGAATAGAATATGAAAAAGAATGTATATATAGATAACTGAGTCACTTTGCTGTAAAGCAAAAAGTAACTAAATATTAAATCAACTATCCTTCAATTAAGAAATGAAAATAATGTATCATACATCATAAAACAAAAACAAAAACAAAAACACAATGCTGATTTCTTCAGACAGCACAGGTATTCTATGTCTAAATGCCACTCTAGAGAAAAAGAAGTAAGCCCTGAAAGGATCAGATGGCAACTACATAATTTCTCTAGAACAGACTCAAAAATATTAAAGGAACACAAAACGCAACTCCAAAACGCTAACATTCACAATTACCTTCCATCCATCAACACTTACCAGAAACTTACCAGCAACATCTGTGGCTTTAGTTTTCATTAAATTTGTAATTATTTGGCAATTATTTCTTCAAAAACTCTTTTGGCCCACCCCTTTCTTGGGAATTTCTTTGAAATGTGAAATATATTTATAATAGATGTTTTAATGTTCTTGACCTGTGATTTTACATAACAGATGTGATTAACAAATTAACACACAAGAAAAAATTAGGAAATTTAACAAAGTAGAAGAAACTATGCAAAATACAACAAGTTGGGGGAAAGTCAAACAAGTCTAGTCCCTTAATATACATGTACTTGGAGTTCTGGAAAGAGATAATGGGGTGGCAGTGAGCTCTGAAAGTAATATTTTCAAAAAATATGTGCGCAGAAATTTTCCCAATTTGATAAAACTATAAACCCAAATTTAATATATATTCAATAAACTGCAAAAGAGACATGGAGAAAACTATACAAGTGTATATAATGTATTATATATATATATATGTATGTCTATATTCCTCTGGGTTCTGCTTTTGCCGAATCCCATATTTTGGTATGTTGTGTTTTCATTTTCATTCACTTCAGAGTATTTTCTAATATGCCTTGGACACTGTTTGACTCTTTTATTACTTTGGAATGTGTTCTTTAATTTCCACATATTTACAAGTTTTCACAAGTTCCTCCTATTATTGATGCCCATTATTCTTTCCTTTGTGGTCAGAGAACAATTCGGTGTGATTTAAATTATTGACACTTGTTTTATGGCCTAACGTGAAGTCTATCCTGGAGAACATTCCTAGTTCAAGTGAAAGGAGATTGTATTCTTCTGTTCTTGGGAGGAATGTTGTGTACATGTCTGTTAAGTGCACTCGGTTTATATCATAGTTTTGTTTAGGTCTTCTCTTCCCTTGGTGATCATATGTTTTGTCATTTATTTGGATATGCTGTTGAACCTATTTATCTCTCTCTCAAATTTTGTAAGTTTTTGATTCAGGTATCTGGAACTTTTTTGTTAGGTGAGCATTTGTTTATAATTCTTGTGTATTTCAACAGATTTACCCTTTTATCAATAATATATTATTAATCTAATATAATAATATAGTAATATATACTGTCCTTTGCCTCATAATTTTTTTTTATTTAAAATTTGTTTTGTCTGTTGTTAGTATAGTCACTATAGCTCTCTTTCGATTTTTGTTGGCATGAAACTTATCTTTGCAACATTTTACTTAAAATCTATTTGTTTCACTCTAAGATTTGTCTCTTTAACAACATATAGGTGGTCACATTTTTAAAAAGTCCATACTTACAATCTGCTTTCTAATTGGACATCTTCTAGTGAACCACTTTTATGGTTATTTGTTATTTCTTTTACTATATACATTTTAGAGCCATTTTATTAGTGGTTGTTCTGGAGTTAGGTTGTTATAAAGTAAACTGACAGTTTCTAACAACCTAGTTCACATTAATACCAACTTAATTTCAAAATATGAATTTTTGCTTTTATCTAGTTTATCCTTTTTCTTGTGCTGTTCTTATCATAACTTACATCTTTATACACTTTATACATCAGCACCAATTAATTTTTTTTTCCTATGGAGTAATGTTATAAATCGGGTAAGAGAAACAAGTAACTGCATTAGTTTACTATTGTTGCTGTAACACATTTTCAGGAATTCAATTTTTTAAAACTTTACAAATTGTTCTTTCAAAATACTACATGTTACAAGCCCCAAATCCATTTTACTGGGCTAAAGTCAATATGTTGGCAGGATTGGTTCCATCTGGAGGTTCTGCTGGGAGAATGTATTTCCTTGTCCTTTTTTTGCTTAGTGGTTGCCAGTATTCCTAGGCTAGTTACCCCTTCTACTACCTTCAAATACATCAGTTCATTTTCTACTTCTGTCATCACATTAACTTATCCTCTGTCACTGAAATCTCCTTCATTCCTCTTATAAGAAACATTTTGATTAGATGCACCTAAGGTAACCCAAGAAAGTTTCGCATCTGAAGACTCTAATATAATTATATATGCAAAGTTTTCTGCATAAAATAACATACATGCCCTGGGAATTAAAATGTGGGCACATTGGGGGACTATTATTCAGACTACAAACATACACACAAAAAATTCGTTTAAATTATCCTCTGTATTTACCTATATAATTACTTTTACTGATGTTCTTTCTTTCTCTGGATTTGAGTTATCATCAAAGTGACTTTTATTTTTGTTTGGACTCTCTCCAGGAATTATCTCATCTTGTAGGGCAGATAGTTAGCAATAAATCCTCTCCGTTTTGTGCTTATCTGGAATTTTCCTAATCTTGTCCTCAGTTTCAAAAGATGGTTTTGCTGCATATAAAATTCTTGGTTGAAAGTATTTGGTTTTTTTTCTTTTAACACTATGAATGTATCCAAGTGTCTTCTGCCCTGCATGTTTTTTTGATGTGCAGTCTTTGTTTTTGGCTTAATTGAGAATCTCTTACATGCCATGGGTTGCTACACAGGGCTTTCACAATTCTCTCTTGGTTTTTGGCTTTCAGTAGTTTGATTATGATATGTGTTGCTATGGATCTCTTTGAGTTTACCCTGCTTTGAGTTTGTTTAGCTGGGCGAATCTGTATAATGATGTTTTGCATCAAATTTGGGATGTTTCTTGGCATTAATTCTTAAAACTTTCTTTCTGCCCCCATAATTATTTTGACAACTCCCCAGGTTAAAGTATATTTGCACTGGGTGAGCTCCAAATTATGTCAAATATAGACAGTCTTGCAAATGCAGTCTTCCAAGGAACATCTCAGTCACATCAGATAATGATAAATCTTTGGAGATGAGGTTCTGAAAGAATTCTCACTTTGTTCTTCTCCTTCTGGTGGCTACTCGGATGCAAAAGGAATGCATACTCTTTCAATATGTACTATTATTAAGCTGGAAAAAAGGAGGGTGTGAGTTTGACCAATTAAAGTCTCTAGAGCTTGCTGATCTTACTAAGATTCAGTCATTTTTAAACACGTAAATACTTCCCTAGTTCCTGTGTAATTTTGTCAATTTCCAGAATTCTGAAAAAGTTGAGTCTGAAAACTTTGTAGGTTTGTAATGTAGAGAATTTTTGGAGGGCCTTACTCTATCATCTTCTGACATAACTCATTAGCTGTCCTTTCTGAGGAAGAAACAATGATCCTTTCATGTTTCAGCTCACAGTTGACACAAGAGAAGTGTTGGACCCTCACAGTAATTCTTTCCATGATTACCAGCTGTGTGACCTGAAGACAGGGACCTCACTTCTCTGGGCCATCTATAAAATGAGGATAATGATTGTAACTTACGCCATTAGTAGAGTTTAAATGACTAAATATGAATAAAGGGCTTTAAAAAGAGTGTGACACACAGTAAGTACTACCTAATTACTATTAGTAGCTGGAGTACTATTAAATTACCTGGTGTATTATGACACCTGATAAAGACTTACATTCCCCACACTGTAAAGATCATGTAAGTATTTGCTCTTCTTCTTATCATCATCTTCATACCACCAATGGATGCTGAAAAAAAATTGCCTGTGATCACACAGCTGGGAAAGAACAATGCTGGATTATTCATTTAGAAACTTTGCAGGTATCTGACATACTGGACCAGAAGGCTTTCCCTTCCTCATATACAGAAGTATCTACTTCTTCGCTAGACGTAAGG
The DNA here is from genome assembly GCF_025265405.1 of Mesoplodon densirostris. Taxonomy (NCBI): domain Eukaryota; kingdom Metazoa; phylum Chordata; class Mammalia; order Artiodactyla; family Ziphiidae; genus Mesoplodon; species Mesoplodon densirostris. Next base: position 9,951,625 of record NC_082682.1, read on the forward strand.
CTCACAACTCTGTAATCCATTAGGGAAAATTATACATGGTTTATGTACATGAATGAGCAAAGACCATACTCTTCATGATAGATGTACAACTGTCCTAAATAGAGCCTCTTTAAAATGGGGCTATACTCTCCCTCATGAATAAACAATTCATGTAATTTTGCATGATAATATCTGTGTCCCAGCAGCACAACTGTTCTTTCTCCATTCCTGACAAGAAGGATGCCATATGTTCATGAATGGTAGTAAAACTATAGAAAATGAAGTCCTAATGGTACCGTGTTCCTCCCCAGATCCTAGTTGACTAGGCTCCAGTATCCTTTCTTAGCCTGAGTTGAAGACTATCTTTATGAAAAAAGTGATCCCCGATGAATCGAATCTTATTGACACAGATCTCCAAATGCTTGGAGGACCCTATAATGGAACTTGGGTCACAAAGGCCATTCTGGCAAGATCCCAACATTTGTACTAGGACACTTACTTAAACAATATTCCTCAAATCCTGCCTTGATTAGCAATCTCCAATTTTACCCAAATCCACCTCCCTTTGGAGAACATTGCAAATACCATGTGCTATCGAAACATGGCCACCAATGACCATCCGACAAATATTCCTAAGCCCTGTTGCAAAATGATATGCCCCCAAAGAGGCATCCAAATCCCTCCCCTCAGTCCCTAAACACCACCTCCTATAGGTCCCCTCCAGAATAGACATCCCCTAAATGGCACCATGGGCCATAGATGCAAAGACATACCTCAGGGGATACCTGAAGTTTAGATCCTTCTACAAATGACGTGTAGTCTTTTAGACACCTTGGACTCCTCTTGACTCGTTGAACAGAGCAGAAGGTGAACTTTCTGTTGGAGATAAGACAGAGCAGTTGAGCAGTAGCTAATGGTGTCACCCTGTCAGCAGGAAAAACTCTTATTTACCATTGCAACAAAAAGAATAGGAATAAACCTACCCAGGGAGAGAAAAGAGTTGTATGCAGAACACCATAAGACGCTGATGAAAGAAATGAAAGACGATACAGATGGAGAGATATGACATATCCTTGGGTTGGAAGAATCAACATTGTAAAAATGACTATATTACCCAAATCAATCTACAGATTCAATGCAATGCCTATCAAGCTACCAATCGCATTTTCCAGGGAATCAGAAGAAAATATTGCACAATGTGTATGGAAATAAAAAGACACCGAATAACGAAAGCAAACTTGAGAAAGAAAAACGGTGCTGGATGAATCAGGCTCCTGCACTTCAGACTATACTACAAAGCTACAGTCCTCAACACAGTATGGCACTGACACAAAAACAGAAATATACATCAGTGTAACAGTATAGAAAGCCAGGAGATAAACCCACTCACATATAGTCATCTTAATTTTGACAAAGCAGGCAAGCATATACAATGGAGATAAGACATCCTTTTCAACAAGTGGTGCTGGGAAAACTGGACGGATACATGTCCAAGAATGAAATTAAAACACTCACTAACACCATACACAAAAATAAACACAAATGGATTAAAGTCCTAAATGTAAAGTCAGACATGACCAAACAATTAGAGGAAAACTTAGGCGGAACACTCTATGACATAAATCACAGCAAGATTCTTTTTGACCCACCTCTTAGAGAAATGGAAGTAAAAACAAACATAAACAAATGGGACCTAGTGAAATTTAAAAGCTTTTGCACAGCAAAGGAAACCATAAAGAAGACCAAAAGACAACCCTGAGAATAGGAGAACATATTTGAAAATGATGCAACTGAAAAAGGATTAATCTCCAAATTTTACCAACAGATCATGCAGCTCCAAACCAAAAACACAAACAACAATCCAAAAATGGGCAGAAGATCTAACTATACAGTTCTCCAAGTTTGATATACAGATTGCCATAAAACACATGAAACGTTGCTCAATATCATGAATCATTAAAGAAATGTAAATCAAATCTACAATGAGGTATCACCTCACATTAGTCAGAATGGCCATCAACAAAAACCGTACAAACAATAAATTCTGTAGAGGGTGTGAAGAAAAGGGAAACTTCTGGCACTGTTGTTTGGAATGTAAATTGTTACAGTCACTATGGAGAACAGTATGGAGGTCATAAGAAACTACTACTAGAACTGGCATATGACCCAGCAATCCCACTACTGTGCTTGTACCCTGAGAAAACCATAATTCAAAAGGAGTCATGGAACACAAAGTTCATTACAGGTCTATTTACAATAGCCAGGACATGCAAGCAACTTAACTGTCCATGGACAGATGAATGGATAAAGAATGTGTGGCATATATATACAGTGGAATATTACTCAGACATAAATGAAATTGATAGAACTGTTAAACAAATTCACTAATGTTGTTGGATGTGAAACAAAAATACAAAATTAGTTGCATGTCTATACACTAACAAGAAAATAGCTGCCAGAAAAATAAAGAAAACACGTCCATTTACGGCATTACCAAAAACAATAAAATGTTAGGACTACATTTAAGCAAGGAGACAAAAACATCTCTACACCTACAAATATGGCATTTTCAAAAACTGAAGAAGACACATGTAAATAGAAACCTATCCCATGTTTCTGAATTGAAAGAATGAATACTGTTGAAATGTTCACGCTACCTAAAGCCATCTATAGTTTCAATTAAAACCCAATAAATTTTCAATGGTAATTTTCCTAGAAATAGAATATCAATCCTAAGAATTGTACAAAACAAGAAAGGACCCTGAAAATAGACAAAGCAATTTTCAGCAAATTAAACAAAGCTGGATGCAACTCACTTCCTGGTTTCAAACTATTATACAAAGTTACGGTAATCAAAATAGTGTGAAATTAGCATAAAAACAGACAATAGACCAATAGAATAGGACTGAGAGCCCAGAAATAAACTCAGCCATGTCCAGTCAACTAACATTTGACAAGGATGACAAGAATAAACAATGGAGTAAAAATAGACTTTACCCTGAGTGGTGCTGGAAAAACAGGATATCCACACGGAAAAGAACAAAATTGAACACCCATCTTAGACGATTCAAAAATTAACACAACACGAACAGAAATCACAAAATCCCTAGAATTAAACAGAAAAAAAATCTCCAAAGCATTTGTCTCAGCAATGATTCTTTTGGATATGATACCAGAAGTAGAAGGAAGAAAAAGAAAATTCAACATGTGTGATAACATCAAATTAAAAAGCCTCTGCACAAAAAGAAACTTGAACAGAGTGAAGAGGCACTGAACAGGAGGCATAGGAATTCTCCTATGGAATGGGAGAAAAGATTTGCCAACAACATGCCAGCTACGGGACTAATGTCCAAACATTAAATGATTCAATTAAAAAAAAGTTGAATAATCTAATTAAAACGTGGACTGAACAACATATCAGATATACTACCTTCATAGGAGACCTACAAATGACCAGGAGACACACAAATATTTGGTCAACATCTGTAATAGTAAGAGAAATGCAAAATAAAACCACAAAGAGATGTCAACTCACACATTTCATAGTGGTTATTATGAAAAAGAAAAGACAAAAAAGTGTAGTCAAGCATGTAGAAAACAGGGAAAACTTACAAACTGTTGGTGGGAATATACCTTAGTACAACCACTACATAAAATAATTAGGATGTTCCTCAAAGTACTAAAAATAATACCACCATAGAACCTAGCAATTCCATTTCTGAATATACATACTTCAAGGAAATGAAATCAGTTACTTTACTGAGATATTTGAACTCCCATGTTCACTGTATTAATATTTACCAAAATATGCAAGGCGTAGACACTAACTGTTTATCAATGAATAAACGGATTAAGAACTGTATATATTAACACAATGGATATTATACAGCCATATAAAGAAAATTCTGCAATTTGTGACCACATGAAATCAACTTGCGGGCATTATGCTTAATGAAAAAATCAGAGACATAAAGACAAACTGTGTGGTCCCACTTATTTATTAAATCTCAACGGCAGAGCTCATCAAAACAGAGAGTGGATATGTATTTAATAGGTGTGGGGTTGGGAGAAATAAGGAGATGATAGTCAAAGAGTACAAATTTCCTGGTATAAAATGTGTAAATTCTTGAGATCTATGTTACAGCATAGTGACTTAGTTACCAACAGTTTATTGCATATTTCAAGGTTACTAGGAAAGTAGATCTTTAATGTTCTTACAGCACACACACAAATATGGTAACTTTGTGAGGTGATAGAAGTATTAACTAACATCATTATCACATTGTGTCACAACATAGATGTAAGTCTAATCATTATGCTGTGTACCTTATAATTACCAAAGTTATATGTCAATTATATCTCAATAATGCTGGGGAAAATGTATTAAAGATAGGACCGAAATGTTTCAAAGCCCTTGAGAAAAGATAAGGAACAAACTTCTCAAGATAGGTCTTGGCAATAATTTCTTGACTATGACAGCAGTAGAGAAGGCTACAAAATCAATAGTTAAGTGAAGTGAAATTGAACTGAAACATTCCTACATAATAAAGGAAACAATCAACAGAATTAACAGGCAATCTACAGAATAGTATAAAATATTTACAAACACGTACCTTAGAAATGGTTAATATCCAACATACATTAGGAAAGTGCATAACCTCAGTAGTGCGATATCACCTCATATCTATTAGCTTTGCTATTATCAAAAAAGAGGAGACAGCAGGCATGACAAAAGGGAACCACCTTACACTCTTGTTGAGAATGCTGATTGGTGTAGCCACTCTAGAAAAGAGTTTGGAGGTTCCTCAAAAAGCCAAAAATTAGAACAACCAAATCATCCAGAAAAAAATATTTGGTTATTTATGAAATGGAAGGAAGAATGCTGTCTCTAAAAAATACCTGAATACCATGTACCATGGTATTCACCATCATTCTCAAATGCCATACCAGTATAGCTACACACTTAGCCTGAAGAGATGGATAAAGGAAATGTGCCCCAGTAAATTATTTTGTGTGGCAGGAAAAAGAAGTGTCACAATAAAACTATACTCAGGCATAGTAGAAGTAAAATGGTGCCATTTGTAACAAAATGGGTGCACCTTAAGGGCACTATGTTAAGTCAACATCTCTAATAGTAAGAGATGTTGAGAAGAAGTATGATGAAATAAGAAGTAAGAAGTACTTAAGAAGTAAGTCAGACATATAAAAACAAACATGGTGTAATCTCACTTATAGGAAAAGTAAATTAATCTTCGTTGCAGGTTTTTCTCCTTCATTACTTTAAATATATCCTGCCAGTCCCTTCTCGCTTGGAGAGTTTAACAACTGTCCTTCACAATCACTTCCAAAATACAGCAGAGGGAAGAACACTCCAAAACTAATTCTACGGCACCACCATCACCCTGATACCCAAACCAGGCAAAGATATAATTAAAAAAGAAAACTTCAGGCCAATATTACTGATGAATATAGATGCAAAAATCCTCAACAAAATAATATGAAACCGAATCCAACAGCTCATTAAAAGGATAATACACCATGATCAAATGGAGTTTATTCCAGGAATACAAGGATTCTTCAATATATGCAAATCAATCAACATGATACTTCATATTAACAAATTGAAGGAGAAAAACAATATGATCATCTCAATAGATGCTAGGAAACTTTCGAAAAAATTCAACACCAATATATGATAAAAACCCTCCACATAGTAGGCATAGAGGTGAGTTTCCTCAACATAATAAAGGCCATATATGACAAACCCACAGCAAACATCATCCTCAATGGTGAAAAACGGAAAGTATTTTCATCAAGATCAGGAACAAGACAAGGTTATCCACCCTCACAGCTCTTTTTCAGCATGGATTTGGGCGTTTCAGCCACAGCAATCAGAGAAGAAAAGGAAATAAAAGGAATCCAAATCAGAAAAGAAGAAGTAAAGCTGTCACTCTTTGCAGATGACTTGATACTACACATAGAGTATCCTAAGGATGCTACCAGAAGATGAATAGAGCTAACCAATGAATTTGGTAAAGTAGCACGATACAAAATTAATGCACAGAAATCTCTGGGATTCCAATAGGCTAATGATGGAAAACCTGAAAGAGAAATTAAGGAAACACTCTCATTTACAATTGCAACAAATAGAATAGGAACAAACATACCCAGGTAGACAAAAGACCTCTATGCAGAAACCTATAAGATGCTGATGAAAGAAATGAAGGAGGATACAAAGAGATGGAGATATATACCATGTTCTTGGGTTTGAAGAATCAACATAGTGAAAATGACTGTATGACAAAACACAATCTACAGAGTCAATGCAATCCCTATCAAAGTACCGATGGCATTTGCGAGGGAACTAGAAGAAAAAAATTCACAGTGTGTATGGAAACAAAAAACACGCCGAATAGCCAAAGCAAGCTTGAGAAAGAAAAACAGAATTGGATGAATCAGGCTCTTGGACTTCAGACTATACTAAAACAACAGTAATCAAGGCAGTATGGTACTGGCACAAAAACAGAAATATAGATCAATGGAACACGGTAGAAAGCCCAGGGGTAAACCCACAGATATATGGTCACCTTATTTTTGATAAAGGAAGGAAGAATATACAATGGAGATGAGACATCCTCTTCAACAAGAGGTACTGGGAAAAGTGAAAGGCTACATGTACAAGAATGAAATTAGAACATTCCCTAACCCCATACACAAAAATGAACACAAATCGATTAAAGGACTAAATGTACGGTGAGACAATATCAAACACTTAGAGGAAAACATAGGCAGAACACTCTATGACATAAATAACAGCAAGATTCTTTTTGACTCACTTCCTAGAAAAATGGAAATAAAAACAAAATTAAAGTAATGGGATGTAGTGAAACTTAAAATTTTTTCACAGGAAAGGAAACCATAAACAACACCAAAAGACACCCCTCAGAATGGGAGAAAATATTTGCAAATGAAGCAACTGAAAAAGGATTAATCTCCAAAATTTACCAACAGCTCATGCAGCTGTAAACCAAAAAACACCAACAATCCAAAAATGGGCAGAAGACCTAAATAGACATTTCTCCAAAGATGATACACAGATTGTAATAAAACACATGAAAGTTTGCTCAACGTTTCATGTTGAGCATGAATCATTATAGAAATATAAATGAAATCTATGATGAGGTATCACCTCACACTAGTCAGAGGAGCCGTCATCAAAAAATCAATATACTATACATTCTGGAGAGAGTGTAGGGAATACGAAACCCTCCGGCACTGTTAATGGGAATGTAAATTGTTACAGCCACTATAGAGAACAGTATGGTGGTCATTAAGGAACTAAAACTAGAACTAATATATGACCCCGCAATCCCACAACTTTGCATATACCCTGAGAAAGCCACAATTCAAAAAGAGTCATGGACCACACAGTTCATTACAGGTGTAATTCCAAACACCAGGATAGGGAATAAGCTAAGTGTCAATCGACACATGAATTAATAAAGAAGGTGTGGCATATATATACAATGGAATGTTACTCAGAGATAAATAGAAATTAAATTGAGCTATTTGCAGTTAGGTGGATAGACTTAGAGTCTGTCGTACTGTGTGAAGTCAGAAAGATAAAAAGAAAAACACTTTGCTAACACATATATATGGAATCTAAAAAAAGGGTTCTGATGAAGGTAGGAGCAGCACAGGACAAAATATTCAGATGTAGAGTATCGACTTAAGAACATGGGGAGTGGAAAGGGTAAGCTGGCACGAAGTGAGAGAGTCATATGTACATATATACACTATGAAATGTAAAATGGATAGCTAGTGGAAAGCAACTGCATAGCACAGGGAGATACGTTCAGTGCTTTGTGACCACCTAGCTTGGTGGGATAGGGAGGGTGGGAGGGAGATGCAAGAGGCAGTGGATATGGGAATATATGTATACCTATAGCTGATTCATTTTGTTATACAGCAGAAACTAACACAACATTGTAAAACAATTATATTACCATATGAATGATAAAAAAAACAATATGTTGTCTACAAGAGCAATTTTAACTTTAAGGACACACATAAGCTGAAGATGAGGGAATAGAAACTGATAGTCCAAACAGTTTCCAAACAAGAGCAGGACTGGCTCCCCCAATCTCAGGTAAAACAGACTTTCAGTCAAAATAGTTCACAATTGATATAGAAGGTCAGTATACAATGATAATAGATCAATTTATCAAGAGGTTATAATAATTGTAAATATATATGTACTGAACGTTGTAGGATTAAACAAATATATAAATCACCCATTAACAGATCTGATAGGAGATATCAACAGTAAAACTAATAATGGTAAGGGACTATATTATCCGACTGTATACCTTAGAAAATTGATAAAGACACTGAATGTACCCAATAAAATTATATAGAAGTTCCATCCAACAGAACCAGAATCCACATTATTCTTAACTGCAGACAGAGCATTCCCTAGGATAGAACCTGTCGTGGAATATAAAGCAAGCGTTAACAAATTTAAGAAGATCAAAACCACATTAAGCAACCTTTTTGATCATAATGTTATGAAGCTAGAAATCAATAACAATAGAAAAGGTGCAAAAAACCTAATACGTAGAATTATACAGCACACACTGGAGATATCTAAGGGTCAAGAAAGAACCCAAAAGGGAATTCTGAAACTACCTTCAGATAAACAAAAATGACAATATACCCAAACTTTAGGAATGTACAAAAATCAGTCTAAAGAATGAATTATTTTTAGCAATCATAAATTCTTATATTAAGAGAAAGGAATGATTTAAAATAAAGGACTTAACCTTATGCCTGAAAGACTAGGAAAAATGAACAAATTAAGCACCAGGAATAAAAGGAAAAAGTAAGAAAGATTCAAATGGAAATGCATAAAACGAATATCAGATAATTAGGAAAAACTGAATCCAAGTGATGGCATTTGGAAAGGATAATAAAATTGACAAACTTTAGCTAGACTAACAAAGAGAAAAAAGAGCTAAATAAATAAAACTTTAACTGAAAGTGGAGAAATTGCAACTGACATCATAGCACACAAATCATTATAAAGAATGATAAAAAACCGGGTCACAAAAATGGATAAATCTCCAACAACTCATATATAAAATGAAGCAAGACAATCACAAAGAAGCAAAAAACAAACAAACAAAAATTATCATGATCATACAAATAATGACTTAGGAAATTGAAGCAGTATTGAAAACTCACCCAATAAAGAGAAGCCCAGGATCAGTTAGTTTCACTGGTGAATTCTACTGAACATTTAATGAAGATTTATTGCCAGTCCTTCCCAAACTCTCCCAAATAACTACAAAAGAGGAAACATTTCCAAACTCATTTTATAAAACCAGCATTTTCCTGATTAACAAAGCCAGATAAGGAAATAACAAGGGAAACACAAAACAAAACAAAACAAAACAAACATACAAACAAACAAAGGAAAATGAGAAAACTTTCAGGCTAATATCCTTTTACATATAGAGGCAAAAATTCTCAACACAATTCTAGCAAACCAAATTCAATAGCACACTAAAATGTTCAACATGATAAGGTCGGATAATTCCTGGTGATGCAAAGGCAGTTAACATTTTTAAATCAACAATTTTAATTTATGACACGAATAGCATGCAGAAGAAATGTTTGAAAGAATTTTCTAAATTTTCGTGATTAAAGCTTTCAACTACCTGGGGAGAGAAGAAACATTTTAAATGTAATAAAGTTCATATATTATCAAGGCCCCAGCTAACATCATATTCATGTGAAAAGCTGAAAACCTTTCCTCTAAGACAGGAACAAATAAAAAATGCCCACTATCACCACCCCTATTCAACAGAATACTAGAAACACTAGCCAGAACCATTTGGCAAGAAAAACAAATAAAAGGGATCAAAACTGGAATGGAAGAATTAGAAATGTCTCTGTTTGAAGATCACATATTCTGTATGCAGGAAATCCTAAAGACTCCACCAAAAACCCCATGAAACTGTTAAAACTAATAAATGAATTCAGTAATATTGTTGGATATGAAATAAAAATACAAAATTAGCTGCATTTCTATACACTAACTAGAAAATAGCTGACAGAAAAATAAAGAAAACACTTCCTTTTACAGCAGCACCAAAAACAATAAAATCTTAGGAATACATTCAAGCAAGAAGACGAAAACATTTGTTCACCTAAAAATATGACATTTTCAAAAACTGAAGAAGAAACATGTAAATAGAAAGCTATCCCATATTTCTAAATTGAAAGAATGAATACTGTTAAAATGTTCATGTTACCTCAAGCTGTCTATAGTTTCAATGGAATCCCAATCAACTTTTCAATGGCAATTTTCCTAGAAATAGAACAATCCTAAAAATTGTACAAAACAAGAAAGGACCCTAAAAATAGACAAAGCAATTTTAAGCAAGATAAACAAAGCTGGATGAAACTCACTTCGTGGTTTCAAACCATAATACAAAGTTACGGAAATCAAAACAGTGTGAGACTAGCATAAAAACAGACAACAGACCAATAGAATAGGACTGAGAACCCAGAAATAAACTCAGCCATATCCAGTCATCTAACATATGAAAAGGACGACAAGAATAATTAATGGAGTAAAAATAGACTTTACACGGAGTGGTGTTGGAAAAACTGGATATCCACATGGAAAACAATAAAATTGAACACACATCTTAGAAGATACAAAAATTAACACATCATGGATAGAAATCATAAAATCCATAGAATTAAACAGAAAAATTTTTTCCAAGGCATTTGTGTCAGTAATGGTTCTTTTGGATATGATACCAAAAGTAGAAGGAAGAAAAAGAAAATTCAACATGTGTGACAACATCAAATTTAAAAGCCTCTGCACTAAAATAAACTTGATCTGAGTGAAGAGGCAATGGAATAGGAGGCATTGGAATTCTCCTATGGAATGGAAGAAAATATTTGCCAAGAGCATGCAAGCTACAGGAGAATGTTTAAACATAAAAAGTCTCAATTTTAAAAAAGCGAAAAATCTAATTAAAAGGTGGGCTGAAGATCTTAGCAGATATATTCCCCTCATAGGAGACATACAAATTACCAACCGACAAATGATTATTTGCTCAATATCTGTAATAGTAAGAGAAATGCAAAATAAAACCACAATGAGATATCAACTCACACATTTCATAGTGGATTTTATGAAAAAGAAAACAGAGAAAAGTGTAGTCAAGCATGTAGAACACAGGGAACACTTACAGACTTTTGGTGGGAATGTAACTTAGTACAACCACTATGGAAAATAATATGGATGTTCCTCAAAATACTAAAAATAATACCACCGTATAACATAGCAATTCCATTTCTGAATATACATATGTGAAATAAATGAAATCAGTTAACTTACAGAGATATTTGCACTCCCATGTTTACTGTATAAATATTTACCAAAATATGCAAGGCATCTTCACTAACAGATTATCAATGATAAAAGGATTTAGAAATGTATATATTACCACAATGGATATTATACAGTCATATAAAGAAATTCCCGCAATTTGTTACCCCACGAAATCAACTTGCGGGCATTATGCTTAGTGAAACAATCAGACATTAAGGTAAACTGTATGGTCCCACTTATTTATGAAATCGAAATGGTGAGTTCATCAAAAAGAGAGTTCATACATATTTAATAGGTGTGAGGTGGGGAGAAACAGGGAGATGATTGTCAAAGAGCACAAATTTCCTGTTATAAAATGTGTAACTTCTTGGGAACTAAATTAAAGGATAGTGACTTAGTTACCAATACTTTATTGCATGTTTAAAAGTTACTGGGAATGTAGATCTTCAGTGTTCTTACAGTACACACGCAAAATTGGTAACTATGTGAGGTGATAGAAGTATTAACTAACATTATTATCCTATTATTTCACAACATAGATGTAAATCTAATCATCATGCTGTGTACCATAAAACTACCAAAGTTATATGTCAATTATATCTGAAAAATGTTGAGGAAATTGCTTTAAAGATAAGACCAAAAAGTTTCAAATACATTGAGAAAAGATAAGGAACAAACTTCTCAAGATTGGCTTGGCAATAATTTCTTGGCTATGACAGCAGTAGAGCAGGCAACAAAATCAAAAGTTAAGTGAAGTGAAATTGAACTGAAACATTCCTATATAATAAAGGAAACAATCAATAGAATTAAGAGGCAATCTACAGAATAGCATAAAATATTAGAAACAAATACCTGATAAGTGGTTAATGATGAACATATATTAGGAAAGTGCTAAACCTCTGTAGTGGAATATCACCTCATATCTATTAGATTGTCTATTATCAAAAAGGAGAAGATAGCAGGCATGACAAAAGGGAACACTCCTACATTCTTGTTAGGAATGCTGATTGGTATAGCCGCTCTAGAAACCAGTTTGACGATTCCTCAAAAAGCTAAAAATTACAACTACTAAATCATCCAGAAAAAACTCTTTGGGTATTTTTATAAAGGAAAGAAACACACAAAATCATAAAAACACCTGCATCCCATGTGCACTGCACCATCATTCTCAAATGCCATAACAGGAAACAACATACTTAGGATGAATAAATGGAGAAAGAGAATGTGGCACAGAAAAGTACTTTGTGTGGCAGGAAAAAAAAGGTATCACAATAAAAATATATTCAGGCATAGTAGAAGGAAAATGCTGCCTTTTGTAACAAAATGGGTGCACCTTGAGAGCACTATGTTAAATCAACATCTCTAATAGTAAGAGATATTGAGAAGAAGTACAACAAATTAAGAAGTACTTAGAAGTAAGTCAGACATATAAAAACAAACATGGTGTGATCTCACATATTTCAACAAAAATTCATCTTTGTTGCAGGTTTTTCTCCTTCATCACTTAAGATGTCCTGCCAGTCATTTCTGGCTTGGAGAGTTTAACACCTGTCCTTCTAAAACTCTTCCAAAAGGTAGCAGAGGGAGGAAAAGTCCAAAACTAATTCTATGGAGACACAATCACTAATACCAAAAGCAGACAAAATATCAAAAAAAATAATAATAAAACATAAAACTGCAGGCCAATATTACTGATGAATATAGATACAAGAATCCTCAACAAAATAGTAGCAAACAGAATCCAACAGCACATTAAAAGGAAAATACACCATGATCAAGTGGGATTTATTCTAGGAATAGAAGGATCATCCAATATATGCAGAGCAACCAACTCGATACACCATATTAACAAATTGAAGTAGAAAACACATATGATCATCTCAATAGATGCAGAGAAAGCTTTCGAAAAAAATCAACACCAATTTATGATAAAAACCCTCCACATAGTAGGCATAGAGGGAAGATTCCACAACATAATAAAGGCCATATATGACAAACCCACAGCAAACATCGTCCTCATTGTTGAACCACTGAAAGTATTTTCACTAATATCAGGAACAAGACAAGGTTGCCCACCCTCTCAACTCTTATTCAACATAGTTTTGGATGTCTCAGCTACAGCAATCGAGAAGAAAGGAAATAAAAGGAATCCAAATCGGAAAAGAAGAATTAAAGCTGTCACTCTTTGCAGATGACATGATACTACACATAGAGAATCCTAAAGATGCTACCAGAAAACGACTAGAGCTAATCAAGGATTATGGGAAAGTAGCAGGATACAAAAGTAATGCACAGAAATCTCTGGGATTCCTATAGGCTAATGATGAAAAATCTGAAGAGAAATTAAGGAAACACTCTCATTTACCATTGCAACAAATAGAATAGGAACAAACACACCAAGGTAGACAAAAGACCTGCATGCAGAAACCTATAAGATACTGATGAAAGAAATGAAAGAGGATACAAAGAGATGGAGAGATATTCTATGTTCTTGGGTTGTAGGAATCAACATAGTGAAAATGACTATATGACCTAACACAATCTATAGAGTCAATGCAATCGCTATCAAATTACCAATGGCATTTTCCAGGGAACTAGGAGAAAAAAATGCACAGTGTGTCTGGAAACAAAAAAGACACTGAATACCAAAAGCAGTCTTGAGAAAGAAAAACTCAGCTGGATGAATCAGGCTCCAGAACTTCAGAGTATACTACAAAGCTACAATAATCAAGACAGTATGGTACTGGCACAAAAACTGAAATATAGATCAACGGAACAGGATAGAAAGCCTAGAGGTAAACCCATTCACATATGGTCACCTAATTTTGATAAAGGTGGCAAGAATATACAATGGAGATAAGATATCCTATTCAACAAGTTGTGTTGGGAAAACTGAACAGCTACATGTACAAGAATGAAATCAGAACACTCCCTAACACCATACACAAAAATAAACACCAATGGATTAAAGGCCAAAATGTAAGGTTCTGCACTATGAAACACTTAGAGGAACATATAGGCAGAACACTCTATGACATAAATCATAGCAAGATTCTTTTTGACCCACTTCCTAAAGAAATGGAAATAAAAACAAAATTAAACAAATGGGAACTAATGAAACTTAAAACATTTTTCACAACAAAGGAAACCATAAACAAGACCAAAAGACAACCCTCAGAATCAGAAAATATTTGCAAATGAAGCAACTGAAAAACGATTAATCTTCAAAATTTACCAACAGCTCATACAGCTCTAAACGAAAAAACACAAACAACAATCCAAAAGTGGGCAGAAGACCTAAATAGACATTTCTCCAAAGATGATACACAGATTGCAATAAAACACATAGAAGGTTGATCAATATCATGAATCATTAAAGAAATATAAATCAAACTACAATGAGGTATCACCTCACACTAGTCAGAATAGCCATCAACATCAAAATTCTAAAAACTCTAAATTCTGGAGTGGTGTATGGAAAACGGTACCCTCTGTCACTGTTAGTGGGAATGTAAATTGTTACAGCCACTATGGTGAACAATATGGAGGTCATTAAGAACCTAAAACTTGAACTAATATATGACACTGCAATCCCGCTCCTTTGTATATACCCTGAGAAAAGCATAATTCAAAAAGTGTCATGGACCACAAAGTTCATTACAGGTGTAATTACAATAGCCAGGACAGGTAAACACCTAAGTGTCAATAGACAGAAGAATGGATAAAGAATGCGTGTCATATATATACAATGGAATATCACTGAGCCATAAATAGAAATAAAATTGAGCTATTTGCAGTTAGGTGGATAGATTTAGAGTCTGTCATACTGTGTGAAATGAGTCAGAAAGAAAAAAAAGACAAACTTTTTGCTAATACATATATATGGAATCTAAAAAAAAACATTCTGATGAATGTAGGGGCTGGACAGGAATAAAGATGTGGATGTAGAGAATACACTTGAGAACATAGTGAGTGGAAAGAGTAAGCTGGCATGAAGTTAGAGAGTCCTATGTACATATATACACTATGAAATGTAAAATAGGTAGCTAGTGGAAAGCAGCTGCATAGCACAGGGAGATACGTTCAGTGCTTTGTGACCACCTAGCTTGGTGGGATAGGGAGGGTGGGAGGGAGATGCAAGAGGGAGTGGATATGGGAATATACCTATAGCTGATTCACTTTATTATACAGCAGAAACTAACACAACAGTGTAAAACAATTATATTGCCATATAAATGATAAAAAAAAACAATATGCTGTGTAAAAGAACCATTTTATCATTAAGGACACACATAAGCTGAAGGTGACGGAATAGAAACTGAAAGTCCAAACAGTTTCCAAACAAGTACAGGACTTGATCTCCCAATCTCAGGTAATACAGACTTTCAGTCAAAGTAGTTCTCAAGTGATAAAGAAGGTCAGTATACAATGATAATGGATCAATTTATCAAGAGGAAATAATAATTGTAAATATATATGTACTGAACGTTGCAGGATTAAACAAATATTTAAATCAACTATTAAGAGATCTGATAGGGGCCTTCCCTGTTGGTGCAGTGCTTGAGGGTCCACCTGCCGTGCAGGGGACACGCCTTCATGCCTGGGTCCGGGAAGACCCCACATGCCGTGGAGCGGCTGGACCCGTGAGCCATGGCCACTGAGCCTGCGCGTCCGGAGCCTGTGCTCCACAGTGGGAGACGCCACAACAGTGAGAGACCCGCATACCACCACCCCCCCCCAAAAAAAAAAAAACAGATCTGAGAGGATAAATCAACAATAAAACAAATAATAGTAAGTGACTATATTATCCCACTTTCTACCTTAGAAAATTAATAAAGAAACAGAATGTACCTAATAAACTTATAGAAAACTTCCATTCAACAGTACCAAAATCCATATTCTGCTTAAGTGCTGAAGGAACATTTCCCAGAATGGACACTGTCTTGAAACATAAAGCAAGCGTTAACAAATTTAAGAAAATCAGAATCACATAAAGCATCTTTTTTGATCATTATGTTATGAAGCTAGGAATCAATAACAATAGAAAAAGAAAAATCCCTTGTATGTAAAATTGTACAACACACACTGGAAATATATGTGGGTCAAGGAAGAAGTCAAAAGGGAAATCTGAAACTACCTTCAGATAAACGAAAATGACAACATACCAAAACGTTTGGAATGTAGAAAAATCAGTCAATGGATGAGTTAATTTTAGCAATCATAGATTCTTCTAAAAGAGAAAAGAATGATCTAAAATGATCTAGAAAATGATCTAAATGATCTTATACATGAAGGACTAGGAAAAATGAACAAATTAAGCACCAGGAATAAAAGGAAAAAATAAGAAAGATTCAAATGGAAATGAATAAAACAAGTATCAGATAATTACGAAAAACGGAATCCATGTGTTGGTATTTGGAAAGGATAATAAAATTGACAAGATTTAGCGAGACTAACAAAGAGAAAAAAAGAGCTTAATAAATAAAACTTTAACGGAAAGAGGAGAAATTGCAACTGACACCATAGCATACAAATCGTTATAAAGAATGCTAAAAATCTGGGTCACAAAAATGGATAAATCTCCAACAACTCCTATATAAAACATAGCAAGACGATCAAGAAGAAGCAAAAAACAAAGAAGAAATATCCTGATCATACAAATAATGACTTAGGAAATTGAAGCAGTATTCAAAACTCTCCCAACAAAGAGAAGCACAGGATCAGTTAGTTTCACTGGTGAATTCTACTGAACATTTAATGAAGATTTATTGCCAGTCCTTCCCAAACTCTGCCAAATAACTAAAAAAGAGGAAACATTTCCAAACTCATTTTATAAAACCAAGATTTTCCTGATTAAAAAAGCCACATAAAGAAATAAGAAGGGAACACAAAACAAACAAAAAGCAAAGAACTTACAGGCTAATATCCTTGTACATATAGATGCAAAAATTCTCAACAAAATTCTAGCAAACCAAATTCAATAACACACTAAAATGTTCAACATGCTAAGGTGGGATAATTCCTGGGGATGCAAGGGCAGTTAACATTTTTAAATCAAAAAATTTAATTTACGACACGAATAGCATGCAGAAGAAATGTTTGAAAGAATTTTCTAAATTTTCGTGATTAAAGCTTTCAACTACCTGGGGAGAGAAGAAACATTTTAAAAGTAATAAAGATTATATATTATCAAGCCCACAGCTAACACCATATTCATGGTGAAAAGCTGAAAACTTTTCCTCTAAGACAGGAACAAATAAAAAATACTCACTATCACCACTCCTATTCAACATAATATTAGAATCCCTAGCCAGAACCATTAGGCACGGAAAAGAAATGAAAGGGATCCAAAGTGGAAAGGAAGAATTAAAAATGTCTCTGTTTGAAGATGACATATTCTGTATGCAGGAAATCCTAAAGACTCCACCAAAACCCAATGAAACTGTTAGAACTAATACATGAATTCAGTAATTTTGTTGGATTTGAAATAAAAATACAAAATTAGCTGCACTTCTATACATTAACAAGAAAGTAGCTGACAGAAAAATATAAAAACACTTCCATTTACAGCAGCACCTAAAACAATAAAATGTTAGGAATACATTTGAGCAAGGAGAAAAAACCATCTGTACATCTAAAAATATGACATTTACAAAAACTGAAGAAGACACAAGTAAATAGAAAAGTATCCCATATTTCTAAATTGAAAGAATGAATACTGTTAAAATGTTCATGCTAACTCAAGCTATCTATAGTTTCAATGGCATCGCAATCAACATTTCAATGGCAATTTTCCTAGAAATAGAATAATAATCCTAAAAATTGTACGAAACAACAAAGGATACTGATAATGGACAAGGCAATTTTCAGCAAGATAAACAAAGCTGGATGCAACTCACTTCCTGGTTTCACAATATTATACAAAGTTATGGTAATCAAAATAAAGTGAAATTAGAATAAAAACAGACAATATACCAATAGAATAGGACTGACAGCCCAGAAATAAACTCAGCCATGTCCAGTCAACTAACACTTGACAAGGACGACAAGAATAAACAATGGAGTAAAAATAGACTTTACACTAAGTAGTGTTGGAAAAGCTGGATATCCACATGGAAAAGAATAAAATTGATCATCCATCTTAGACGACTCAAAAATTAACACCACGTGAACAGAAATCAAAAAATCCTTAGAATTAAACAGAAAAAACAATCTCCAAGGCATTGTGCCAGCAATGATTCTTTTGGATATGATACCAAAAGTAGAAGGAACAAAAGGAAAAATCAACATGTGTGAAAACATCAAATATAAAAGACTCTTCACAAAAAGAATCTTGAAAAGAGTGAAGAGGGAATGGAACAGGAGGCATAGGAATTCTCCTATGGAATGGGAGAAAATATTTGCCAACAACATGACAGCTACAGGACTAATGTCGAAACATAAAAAGACTCAGTTTTTTTTAAAAAAGTTGAATAATCTAATTAAAACGTGGCCTGAAGATCTTAGCAGATATATTCCCCTCATAGGAGACATACAAATTACCAACCGACACATGAACATTTGCTCAACATCTTTAATAGTAAGATAAATGCAAACTAAAACCACAATGAAATATCAACTCACACATTTCATAGTGGTTATTATGAAAAAGAAAAGACATAAAAGTGTAGTCAAGCATGTAGAAAACAGGGAACACTTACAGACTTTTGGTGGGAATGTAACTTAGTACAACCACTATGGAAAATAATTTGGATGTTCCTCAAAATACTAAAAATAATACCACCATATAACCTAGCAATTCCATTTCTGAATATACATAATTGAAATCATAACGTGCATGATGTTGTAAATAAGATCATCAGAAGATGGATCAGGATTACTCAGTCATGCACATATTTTTGTGGTATCCTGTATGGGAATATCTATTCTTGAAGAATATATACAATAATTCCATGTAGGAAATCTGATATTGGTATCTACAGCATCCCAGTTACTATCCAATTGGTCTTCCGGAGATTGTAATATAGATGATTGTACTCCTGTATGAATACCATAAGGAGGATTACAAGGAGGAAATTTTAACGATGAGAGGAAGGTTGATTATAAGTTGGATCTTCTCCAGGTGCTAGATAAATCAAAGACCAAAGAAGTCTCTTATTAGATTGACTCGAAGGAGAAGCAGTAAGCTGTCCTTTAAGAAAAACAGTATACATACATCCTTACGAGAGGCTACTGAATTATTAATTGATGGAAATATAAAACATATAGGATGGAACGCTGATTTTCCATGAAAAGTAAAATTATTATTTGTTTTAAATTTATTATATGGATAGGAGCTTATGGCTCCTCCCATTAACCTGGGCATAGTAGTAGACACTGGTATACCCTCATTATCCCAGGCTACAGTTTGTAAAATCGGTGGATCAGGGAGATAAGTCCAATAAGATTTACCCAAAGCATTTCCCCTAGTTACCTGGCAGGCCAATATAGCAAGCATAGCAACAACAAGATTTCCAGGTGTTAAGGTAGCTCCCTGGTCTGTTACCACATTCTCGGTGTCATCAGCAAGTCATTTAATCTGACCTCAAGTTGGTGGATTCGAAGTTCTCGTAGAGATGGCCTGTCTCTTGCGAGGTCTTGGGTGTGGACGTGGCAGACAAAGAATTGGTCTCTCTCCAATGGTGAGGTTTTGTATCTGCTGCAGCAGCGGTTCATTAGCTGATGGTGATTCATCAGCTGACGTCTCCGGCTCTGGTGGCTTGTGCCTGACTGGAAAGTGGTTAGGAGGGGTCAGAGGGCCCGACATGTCTGATGAGACTGTCAGGCACTCACAACGGTGAGTCAGCGTCCTGTGGAAATACACAAGCATAGCCTCTGCCGCTGGTTAGAATATATCAGGTCCTTTCCATTGACGAGTGAGCAGATCCTTACATTTCACCCTAGGTTTAGGTTTATTAATATCGGGATTCCAATGTCTCATCATGGCAGTATTACCTTGTGAATCAGTCTTCAAATTATTTAATACAAATAGTGTGTGTTGAAGAATGTAGTGTGGAGAACTGTACTTGAATTCCCCTTGCTGTAATTTTGTAATTTGAACTTTTAAAGTATGATGGGCTCTTTCCACTATTGCATGACCCTGAGGATTATAGGGGATTCCCGTAGAATGGGAAATATTAAATTTTTCACAAAAGTCTTTAAAAGCCTTAGAAACGTAGGCAGGAGCGTTATCAGTTTTTAGAGCTTTTGGAATGCCTAGAAAGGCAAAACAGAAAAATAAGTGTTGCATAACATCCTTAAAAGCTTCTCCGGTTCTTGCTGAGGCAAGAATTACATGAGAATAGGTATCCACAGAAACATGTACATAAGATAGCTTTCCAAAAGTTGGCACATGAGTTACATCCATTTGCCATAACATATTAGGTAATAATCCTCTAGGGTTGACCCCCATGGGCAAACTGGATGAATAAATTGGACAATGTGGACAATTTTTAATTATAGATCTGGCTATCTCCTGGGGCAGTTGAAATTGACATCACAGAGCTGCAGAATTATGATGATGCAAATTATGTGAAGCTTGTGCCTCCTCAATACAAGGGAAAGCGTCAATTCGTGTCAAAAGGTCAGCTTGGCGATTACCTTCACATATGCTTCCAGGCAAGTTAGAATGTGACCTTACACGACCGACATAATAAGGTAAAGAACGTGCCCAAACTTGTTTTTGTAAACAAGCTCACAGTGATAGTGCCCATGGTGGCAGTGCCCACGGTGACACTGCCCACAGTGACCATGCCCATGATGACGGTGCACATGGAGACAGTGCCTATGGTGACATTGCCTATGGTAACAGTGCTCACAGTGACAGTACCCATGGTAACAGTGACCACGGTGAGAGTGCTCATGGTGATAGTGTCCATGGTGGCAGGGCTCATTGTGACAGTCGGCATGGTGCCAGTTCCCATAGTGACAGTGCTCATAGTGACAGTGCCCATGGTGACAGTGACCACGGTGAGAGTGCTCACGGTGCTAGTGCTCACAGTAATAGTGTTCATGGTGACAGTGCCAATGGTGACAGTGCTCACGGTGACAGTGCCCATGGTGATAGTGCTCATGGTGAGAGTCCGCCCATTGATAGTGCCCATGGTGGCAGTTCCCATTCTGAAAGTGCTCATGATGACATTGCCCATGTTGGTAGTTCCCATGGTGACAGTGTTCACGGTGATAGTGACCATGGTAACAGTGCACGTGGTGGCCGTGCCCTTGGTGACAGTGCCCATGATGACAGTAATCATGGTGACAATTCTCACGGTGATAGTGCCCATGATGACATTGCACATTGTGGCAGTGAAAAATTGTGACAGTGCCAATGTTGACAGTGCACACGGTGACAACCCATGCAGACAGTACTCACGGTGATATTTCTCATGGTTGCAGTATCCATGGTGACAGTGCTCACAGTGATAGTGCACATGGTGGCAGTGCCCATGATGACAGTACCCATGGTGACACTGCCCACGGCACCATCGTCTATGGTGACAGTGCTCATGGTAACAGTGCCCATGGTGAGAGTGCTCACAGTGATATTGCCCATCGTGACAGGGCTCATGGTGTCAGTCCGAATTGTGCCAGTACCCAGGGCAAGAGTGCTCATGGTGACAGTGACCACAGTGAGAGTGCTCACGGTGATAGTGCTCATGGTAATAGTGCTCTTGGTGACAGTGAAAATGGTGACAATACCCATGGTGACAGTACTCATGTTGAAAATACCCATGGTGGCAGTTCCCATCGTGACAGTGCTCCTGGTGACAGTGCTCATAAAAGCAGTTCCCAAGGAGGCAGTGCTCGTGGTGACAGTGCTAATGGAGACATTGCACTTGGTGGCAGTTCCCATGGGGACAGTACCGATGGTGACATTGTGCATTGTTACAGTGCTCATCGTAACTGTGCTCACAGTGATAGTGCACATCGTGACAGTGCCCCTGGTGGTAGTTCACCTGGTGACAGTGCTAAATAGTGACAAGGCACATGCTGACAGTGCTCATGGTGATAGTGCCTATGGTGACAGTACACACGGTGATAATGGACATTGTTACAGTGTTCATGGTGACAGAGCCCAAGGTGGCAGTGACCATGGTGACAGTGCCCACAATGACAGTGCCCATGGTGAAAGTGCCGACAGTGACAGTGCCCATGCTGACACTTCTAACGGTGACAGTGCCCATGGGGACAGTTAGCATAGTGAGATTTGTCACCGTGATAGTGCCCTTTGTGACAATGCTCACAGTGACAATGCCCATGGTGCCAGGGCCCATAGAGACATTCCACACGGTCACATTTCTCACGGTGAATGTGCCTATAGTGATATAACCCATCTTGACACTGCACATGGTGGCAGTGCAAAATGGTGACAGTGCCCATGGTGACACTGCTCATGGTGAATTTGCTTACATTGATAGTCCTACGTTCACAGTGTGCATGGTGACACTGCACAGAGTGACAGTGTTCATGGTGACAGTGTTCACGGTGATAGTTCCCATTATGAGAGTGTCCATGGTGACAGTGCCCATAGTCACAAATCTCATGGTGTAGTACTCACAGTGACAGTGCCCAAAGTGAAAATGCCCAGGGTGACAGTACTCATGGTGAGAATGCCCATGGTGACAGTGCCCATGGTGACATTGTCCATGTTCACATTTCTCACAGTGATAATACCTATGATGAGAGTACCTAGGGTGACAATGCCCATGGTGACAGTGCCCATGGGGTCATGCCCATGGTGACAGTGCACATGGTGACTGTGCTCATGTTGGCAGTGCCATAAATAACAGTGCTCATTGTGGCAGGGCTCATGGTAACCATGCTCATGGTGACAGTGCCCTTGTATACAGTGTTTATGGTGATAGATGTCACAGTGTCAGTGCCCACGGGGACAGTGCCCACGCTGACAAAGCCCATGGTGATACTTCCTATTGTGACAGAACCCACCCTAACAGTGCCCATGGTGACAAGGCCCATGGTGACAGGGCAAATGGTGACCTTGCCAATGGTGACAGTGCCAATAGTGACAGTGCTCATGGTGAAACTGCCCATGGAGACATTGCCCATGGTTATAGTGCTCATTGTGGCAGTACTCATGGTGACCGTGCTTATGGTGACAGTGCCCATGGTTACAGTGCTTATGGTGAAAGATATCACGGTGGCTGTGCCTACGGTGACAGTGCCCACACTCACAAAGCCCATGGTGATACTTCCCATTCTGACAGTGCCCACGGTGACAGAGCCCACGGTGACACTGCCCAAGATGTCAGTGCCCATGGTGAGAGTGCCCATGGTTACAGTGCTCATGGTGACACTGCCCATGGTGGCAGTGCCCCTGGTGACAGTGCACACCATGAGTATGCACATGGTGACCGTGCCAATAGGGACAGTGCCCATGGTGACAGTATTTATGATGATATTGCTCACAGTAGCAATGTTCATCATAATAATGCTCACGGTGGCAGTGCCCACAGTGACAGTGCTCATGGACAGTGCCGAAAGTGACAGTGCCCATGGTGACAGTTCTCACGGTGACAGGGCCCATGTTGACATTGCCCATGAGGAGAGTGCCCATGGTGAAAGTGCTCACCTGGAAAGTGCCCATTAAAACATTACCCATGGTGATAGTGCCCATGGTGAGAGTGCCCAAGGTTACAGTGCTCATGGTGACAGTGTCCATGGTGACAGTGCCCCTGGTGACAGTGCACACCGTGAGAATGTGCATGGTGGCCATGCCCATGGTGACAGTTCTTATCATGATAGTGCTCACAGTAGCAGTGTTCATGATAATAGTGCTCAGGGTGGCAGTGCCCACAATCAGAGTGCCAAAGGTGAGAATACTGACTGTGACAGTTCCCATGGTGACTTTTCTCTCTGTGATAGTGCCCTTGGGGAGAGTTAGCATGGTGAGATTTCTCACGGTGATAGAGCCCATTGTTTCAGTGCTCATAGTGACAAGACCCAGGGCTCCAGTGCCCATCATGGCATTGCTCATGGTGATAATTCTCACGGTGACAGTGCCCATGTTGATATTACCCATGGTGACATTATTCAGTGATAAAATGCTCATGGTGACAGTGCCTAAGGTGATAGTGCACATGGTGGCAGTGCAAATGGTGACAGTGCCCATTGTGACATTGCTTAATGTGATAGTTCTTGTGGGGATAGTGCACATGGTGACACTGCCCACCATGACAGTGCACTTGTTGACAGTGCTCACAGTGATACTGCCACTGTTGGAAGTGCCCATCGTGAAAGTGCCCATGGTGACATCTCTTATGGTGAGAGTGGTCAGAGTGGCAGTGCTCATGGTGAAAGTGCCCATGGTGACAGAGCTCACGGTGACAGTGCCCATAGTTATAGTGTCCATGGGGACAGTACTAACAGTGAAATTGTCCATGGGGACACTGCCCATGGTGACAGTGCCCATGGTCACAACCCTCACGGTGAATGTGCTCACGGTTACAGTTCCCATTTTGACATTGGCGACGGTGACTGTTCTAACAGTGATTGTGCCCATGATGACAGTGCTTATGGTGAAAGTCCACATTGTGCCAGTGCCCAAAGTGACAGTGCCCATGGTGACAGTGCTCATGGTGACAGTCTGCATTGAGGCTCTGCCCGTGGTGACAGTGCTCAGGGTGATAGTGCTCACGGTGATAGTACTCACGGTGACAGTACCCAAGGTGACAATACCCATGGTGAGAGTAATCATGGTGAAAGTGCCCACGGTGGCAGTTCTTATAGTGACAGTTCTTGTGACAGTTCTCATGGTGGCAGTGCACATGGTCAAGATGCATCTGGTGGCAGTGCAAAATAGTGACAGTGCCCATGGTGTTATTGCTCAAGGTGATAGTGCCCATGGTGACAGTGCCCCTGGTGACAGTGAACACCGTGAGAGTGCACGTGGTGGCCATGCCCATGGTGACAGTTCTTATCATGATAGTGCTCACGGTAGCAGTGTTCATGGTAATAGTGCTTACGGTGACAGTGCCCACAATGAGAGTGCCAATGGTGAGAATACTGACTGTGACAGAGCCCATGATGACATTTCTCTCTGTGACAGTGCCCTTGGGGACAGTTAGCATGGTGAGATTTCTCAAGGTGATGGTGCCCATTGTTTCAGTGCTCATAGTGACAAGACCCATGGCCCCATCATGGAATTGCTTATGGTGATAATTCTCACGGTGACATTTCACCACGGTGAAATAACCCATGGTGACAGTACTCAGTGATAAAGTGCTCATGGTGACAGTGCCTAAGGTGATAATGCACATGGTGGCAGTGCAAAATGGTGACAGTGCCCATAGTGATATTGCTTAATGTGATATTCCTTGCGGTGATAGTGCGCACAGTGACAATGCCCACCGTGACTGTGCACTTGTTGACAGTGCTCATGGTGATAGTGTCAATGGTGGAAGTGCCTATCATGAAAGTGCCCATGGTGACAGCTCTTATGGTGAGAGCGGTCAGAGTGGCAGTGCTCATGTTGAAAGTACCCATGGTGACAGAGCTCACGGAGACAGTGCCCATAGTTATAGTGTCCATGGTGACAGTACTAACAGTGAAATTGTCCATGGGAACACTGCCCATGGTGACAGTGCCCATGGTCACAACCCTCATGCTGATAGTGCTCAGGGTGACAGTGCACATGGTGACAGTGACCACGATGACAGTTCTAACAGTGATTGTGCACATGATGACATTGTTCATAGTGACAGTCCACATTGTGCCAGTGCCCAAGGTGACAGTTCTCACGGTGAAAGTGCCCAAAGTCACAATACCCATGGTGACAGTGCCCAGGCTGACAGTTCTCATGGTGATAGTGCCCATGGTGACAGTGCACATGGTGATACTGAGAATGGTGACAGTGCTTATGGTGACAGTGATCATGGTTTCAGTACCCATGGTGATAGTGCTGAAACTGACAGTGCACTTGGTGATACTGCCCATGGTGAGTGTGCTCATGATAATAGTGCCCATGGTGGCAGTTCCCATTGTGAAAGTGTTCATGATGACAGTGCCGATGTTGGTAGTTACCATGGTGACAGTGCTCACGGTGATAGTGACCATGGTAACAGTGCACATGGTGGCTGTGCCCTTGGTGACAGTGCCCATGCTGACAGTTCTCATGGTGACAGTGCACACGGTGACAACCCATGCTGACAGTGCTCATGGTAACAGTACTCATGGTTACAGTTCTCACAGTGATAGTGCCCATGGTGGCAGTGTCCATGGTGACACTGCCTATGGTGACAATTCCCATGATGACAATGCCTATGGTGACAGTGCTCACAGTGACAGTACCCATGGTAACAGTGACCACAGTGAGAGTGCTCATGGTGATAGTGTCCATGGTGACAGGACTCATTGTGACAGTCCGCATTGTGCCAGTACCCATAGTGACAGTGCTCATGCTGACAGTGCCCATGTTGACAGTGACCATGGTGAGAGTGCTCATGGTGGTAGTGCTCACAGTAATAGTGCTCATGGTGACAGTGCCAATGGTGACAGTGCTCACGGTGACAGTGCCCATTGTGATAGTGCCCATTGTGAGTATCCGCATGTTGATAGTGCCCATGGTGGCAGTTCCCATTGTGAAAGTCCTATGATGACAATGCCAATGTTGGTAGTTCCCATGTTGACAGTGCTCACGGTGATAGTGACCAAGGTAAGAGTGCACATGGTGGCCGTGCCCATGATGACAGTACTCATGGTGACAGTTCTCAAGGTGATAGTGCCCATGGTGACATTGCACATGGTGGCAGTGAAAAATGGTAACAGTGCCCATTTTCACTGTTCTCATGGTGACAGTGCACACGGTGACAACTTATGCAGACAGTACTCACGGTGACAGTTCTCATGGTTTCAGAACCCATGGTACAGTCCTCACAGTGATAGTCCCCTTGGTGACACTGCCCATGATGACAGTGCCCATGGTGACAGTGCCCACGGCGCCATTGCCTTTGGTGACAGTGCTCATGGTAACAGTGCCCATGGTGACAGTGACCATGGTGAGAGTGCTCACAGTGATAGTGCCCATGGTGACAGGGCTCATGGTGCCAGACCGCATTTTACCAGTACCCATGGGGACAGTGCTCATGGTGACAGTGACCACGGTGATAGTGCTCACGGTAATAGTGCTCATGGTGACAGTGCAAAGGGTGACAATACCCATGGTGACAGGTCTCATAGCGACAGTTCTCATGGTGATTGTTCTCAAAATAGGAGTTCCCAAGGAGGCAGTGCTCATGGTGAGAGTGCTTTTGGTGACAGTTCCCATGGGGACAGTACCGATGGTGACACTGGGCATTGTAAGAGTGCCAATGGTAATCATGCTCACGGTGATAGTGCACATCGTGACAGTGCTCATGGTGACAGTGCTCATGGTGACAGTGCTCTTGGTGACAGTGTTCATGGTGGCAGTGCCCATGGTGAGACTACCGATGTTGACACTGCCCATGGTGACAATGCACATGGTCATGGTGCATCTGGTGGCAGTGCAAAATAGTGACAGTGCCCATAGTGATATTGCTCATAGTGATAGTGCCCATGTTGAGAGTGCCCATGGTTACAGTGCTCATGGTGACAGTGCCCATAGTGTCAGTGCCCCTGGTGACAGTGCACGCTGTGAGAGTGCCTATGGTGGCCATGCCCATGGCGACAGATCTTATTGTGAGAAATCTCACCGTGCTAACTCTCCCCAAGGGCACTGTCACAGAGAGAAAAGTTACCATGGGCACTGTCACAGTCAGTATTCTCCCCTTTGGCACTCTCATTGTGAGCACTGCCACCGTGAGCACTATTTCCATAAACACTGCTACCATGAGCACTATCATGATAAGAACTGTCACCATGGGCACAGCCACCATGGGCACTTTTATGGTGTGCACTGTCACAAGGGGCACTGTCACCATGGGCAATGTTACCATGAGCACTGTAACCATGGGCACTCTCACCATGGGCACTATCACGATGAGCAATATCACCATGGGCACTGTCACCATGGGCTGTGTCACCGTGAGCACTCTCTCTATTGGCACTATCACCATCAGCACTCTCAGTATTGGCATGGTCACTGTGAGCACTTTCACAATGGGCGTTGTCACACTGGGTGCTGTCACCATGCACACAGTCTCAGTTATCACTCTCACCATGGGCATTGTTATCTTGGGCACTGTCACAGTGGGAAGTATCACCATGGGTTTTGTCAACGTGGGCACTGTCACTGTGGGCACAGCCACCGTGACATCGATCACCATAAGCACTGTAACCATGGGCACTGTCAGCATGAGCATGGTCACCATGAGCACTGACACAATGAGCACAGTCACTTATGGCACTGTCCACATGAGCAGTGTCACCATGGGCAGGACACCCTGGGTTTGTCACCAAGGGCACTGTTACCATGAGCACACTTAGCATGGGAATTGTCACCTTAAGTACTGTCACCATGGGCACTGTCACCATGAGCACTTTTACCATGAGCTCTGTCACCCTGGGTAATATCACCATGGGCAGTTACCGTGAGCATGGTCAATATTAGAATTATCACCATAGGCTCTGTCATCGTGAGAACTGTCACCATGGTCACATTCAATGTAAGAACTGTCAAAATGGGGACTATCACCATTGGCACTGTCACTGTGGGGTTGTTACCAAGAGCACTAGCACCATGGGCAATGTCTCCATGGGCAGTTGCACCATGAGCACTGTCACTATTGACACTCTCACCATTGGCACTGTCACAATGGGTCACCGTGAGCAGTGTCACCATGGGACTTGTCACACTGAGTGCTGTCACCATGGGCACTTTCACAAAGGGAAGTATCACATGGGCTTTGTCAGCATGGGCAATGTCCCCGTGGGCACAAACACCATGACATCTATCACCATAAACACTCTAAACATGGGCACTGTCACCATGAGCATGGTCACCATGATCACTGCCACAATGAGCACTGTTATTTATGGCACTGCCAATGTTAGCACCGTCACGATGAGCACTGTCACCATGGGCATGGCACCTTGGGCACTGTCACCATGGGCATTGTAACCCTAGGTACTCAAACCATAGGCATTATCACTGTGAGAATTCTGAACATGGGCACTGTCACCATGGGCACTATCACCCTTAGCACTGTTAACATGAGTGCTGTCACCCTGGGTATTTTCACCATGGGCACTGTCACTATGAGCACTACACCATGAGAATTGTGACTATGGGCACTGTCACCATTGACACTGTCACCATGGGAATTATCACCATAAACACTGTCACCATGAACACTGACACTGCGTGCAGTGTCATCATGTTCACTTTCAGTGTAAGGACTATCACCATAAGCAAAATCACCATGAACAATGTCTCCATTGGCACTGTCACCCTTTTGCACTGCCACCATGTGCAGTGTCACCATGGGTAATATCACGATACGCACATTCACCATGAAAAATATGACCATGTGGAATGTCTCTATGGGCACTGGCACCATGGGCATTGTCACTGTGAGAAATGTCACAATGGGCACTATCACCATGAGAAATCTCACCATGCTAACTGTCCCCATGGACACTGTCACCGTGAGAAGTGTCACCATGCACACTGTCAATGTCGGCACTGTCACCATGGGCACTGTCATTGTGGGCACTGTCACCATGGCCACTGCCACCTTGGGCTCTGTCAACATGAACACTGTAACAATGCCCATTATCAACGTGTGCATTGTCACCATGGGCACTATCACCATGAGCACTGTCAGCATGTGCACTGTCACTATTTAGCACTGTCACCAGGTGAACTACCACCATGGGCAATGTCACCATGGGTATTGTTACCATTTGCACTGTCACCATGAGAACTGTCACTATGAGAACTGCCGCTATGAGAACTGCCACCATGGGTATTTTCACATGAGTACTGTCATCATGGGTATTGTGACCATTTGCACTGTAACCATGAGCACTATTACCGTGAGAAGTATCACCGTGAGCACTCTCACTGTGGTCACTGTCACCATGAGCACTGTCGCCATGGGTACTGGCACAATGTGGACTGGTACCATGAGCCCTGTCACCATGGGCAGTACCACTGTAAGCACTCTCACCATGGTCACTTTCACCGTGGGCACTGTTACCATGAGCACTGTCACCATAGGCAATGGCACCATGGGCACTGTCATCATGGGCAGTGTCACGATGGGCACTGTCACCATGGGCACTATCACTGTGAGCACTGTCACCATGGGTACTGCGACCATGAGAACTGTCACCGTTAGTACTGTCACCGTAAGTACTGTCTGCATGGGTTGTCACCATGTGCACTGTCACCATGACAACTGTCAACATGGGCACTGTCACCATTTTTCACTGCCACCATGTGCAATGTCACCATGGGCACTATCACCGTGAGAACTGTCACCATGTGTACTGTCATCATGGGCACTGTCACCATGGGCACGCCCACCATTTGCACTCTTACCATGGTCACTATAACCGTGAGCACTGTCACCAAGTGAGCTACCAATATAGGCAATGTAATCATGAGCACTTTCACAATGGGAACTGCCACCATGGGCACTATCAACGTGCGGTCTCTCACCATGGGCACTATCACCATGGGTACTGTCACAGTGAGCACTGTCACCATCGGCACTGTCACCATGAGCACTATTACTGTGAGCACTACCACCGTGAGCACTCTCACCGTGGTCACTGTCACCATGGGTACTGTCACCATGAGCACTGTCACTATGGGTACTGGCACAACGCGGACGGTCACAATGAGCCCTGTCTCCATGGTCACTATCACCATGAGTGTTCTCACTGTGGTCACTGTTACCATGGGCACTGTCATCATGAGCACTTTCACAATGGGAACTTCCACCATGGGCACTATTAACGTGAGCACGCTCACCATGGGCAGTATCACCAAGGGCACTGTCAGTTTCAGCATTATCACCATGGGTACTGAAACCATGACCACTGTCACCATAAGCACCATGAACATTCTCAGTATCACCATGTGCACTGTCACCATGGGCACTATCACCATGAGAACTGTCAGCCTGAGCACTGTCACCATGAGTATTGTGACTTTGGGTACTGTCACAGTGAGAACTGTCACCTTGGGCACTGGCACAATGTGGACTGTCACCATGAGCACTGTCATAATGGGCACTATCACCGTTAGAACTGTCAACATGGTCACTGTCACCATGGGTACTGTCACCGTGAGCACTATCACCGTGAGGGATGTGACCATGGGCACTGTCACCATGGGCAGTGTCCCCGTGGACAATTTCACTGTTAGTACTGTCACCATGGACACTATAACTATGGACACTGTCACCGTGAGCTCTGTCACCATGGGCCCTTTCACCATGAGCACTGCCACACTGACCACTGTCACCATAAGAACTGTCACCATGGGCACTTTCACGATGGGCACTGCCAACATTGGCACTATCACTGTGAGCACTGTCAGCAAGAGCACTTTCCCGGTGGGCAGTGTCACCATGCGCAGTGTCACCGCAAGTACTATCACATTAAGCAATGTCACCATGGGCTCTGTCACCATTTTGCACTGCCACCTTAGATACTGTCACCATGAGCACTTTATCACTGAGTACTGTCTACCATGGGTAGTATCACCATGGCCGCTGTCACCGTGAGAACTATCACCATGAGCAATGCCATCATGCGCACTGGCGCCATGTTTCTTGTCACTGTGAGCACCGAAACAATGGGCACTATCACCATGAGAAATCTCACCGTGCTAACTGTCCCAAAGGGCACTACCACAGAGAGAAAAGTCCCCATGGACACTGTCACCATCAGTATTCTCGCCATTGGCACTCTCATTTTGAGCACTGCCACGGTGAGCACTATTACCATGAATACTGCTACCGTGAGCACTATCATGATAAGAACTGTCACCATGGGCACGGCCACCATGGGCACTCTCACGGTGTGCACAGTCACCAGGGGCACTGTCACCATGTGCACTGTAACCATGGGCACTCTCACCATGGGCACTATCACCTTGAGCAATATCACCATGGGCACTGTCACTATTTTGACTGCCATCAGATGCACCTTGACCATGTGCACTGTCACCATGGGCAGTGTCACCATCGGTAGTCTCACCATGGGCACTGTCACCATGAACACTGCCACCATGAGCACTGTCACAAGAACTGTCCCTATGAGAACTGCCACCATGGGCACTTTCACCATGATTACTGTCACCGTGGGTATTGTCATCTTGGCCCTGTCAACGTAAGTACTATCACCGAGAGCACTATCACCCTGAGCACTGTCACCACGGGCACAGCCTCAATGCAGACTGTCACCATGAACACTGTCACCATGGGCACTATCACAATGAGAACAGTCACCATGGTCACTGTCATCTTGGGCACTGTCACTGTGAGCACTGTCACTAAGAGCATTATCAACATAGGCACTGTCACCATGAGAACAGTCACCATGGGCACTGTCAACAAGGAGACTATCACCTTGAGCACTGTCACCATGAGCACTGTCACCATGAGCAATTTCAATAGTGTCACTTTCACTGTGAGAACTGTCGCCACGGGGACTCTCACCATTGGCACTGCCTCCGAGTGGTTGTCACGATGAGTACTATCGCCATGGGCAGTGTCTCCATGGGCAGTTTCACCGTGTGCATTCTCACTATTGGCACTATCACGAACAGCACTGTCAGCATCGACATGGTTACCGTGAGCACTGTCACAATGGGCATTGTCACACTGGGCACTGTCACCATGGGCACAGTCACCATTAGCACTCTCACCATGGGCACTGTGATCTTGGGCACTGTCACCATGGGCTCTGTCACCATGGGCACTGTCACAATGGGAAGTATCACCATGGGCTTTGTCAGCGTGGGCACTTTCACTGTGGGCACGGCCACTGTGACAT
Organism: Mesoplodon densirostris; assembly: GCF_025265405.1. Classification (NCBI taxonomy): domain Eukaryota; kingdom Metazoa; phylum Chordata; class Mammalia; order Artiodactyla; family Ziphiidae; genus Mesoplodon; species Mesoplodon densirostris. Next base: position 9,984,998 of record NC_082682.1, read on the forward strand.
CTTATCACCATAAGCACTGTAACCATGGGCACTGTCACCATGAGCACTGCCACAATGAGCACTGTCACTTATGGCACTGTCCACATGAACAGTGTCACCATGATCACTGTCACCATGGGCAGGACACCCTGGGTATTTTCACCATGGGTACTGTCACCATGAGCACATTCACCATTTGAGATATCACCTTAGGTACTGTCACCACGGGCACTGTCACCGTGAGCATTTTTACCATGAGCTCTGTCACCCTGGGTATTGTCACCATGGTCACTATCACCGTGAGACTGGTGAACATGGGCACTCTCACCATGAGCAATATTACCATGAATACTGTCACCCTGTGTATTCTCACTATGGGCACTGTCACCATGAGCACTACACTGTGAGAATTGTGACTATGGGCATTGTAACCATGGGCACATTCACTATCAGCACTATCACCGTGAACACTGTCACCATGAGCTCTGTCACTGTTGCAGTTTCACCATACACACTATCACCCTAAGGACTATCGCCATAAGCAATGTCACCATGAGCAATATCACCATGCGCACTGTCACCATTTTGCACTGCCACCATGTGCAGTGTCACCATGGGCACTTTTACCAAGAGTACTGTCACCATGGGTAATATCACCATGGGCACTGTCACTGTGAGCAATGCACCATAAGAATTGTGACTATGGGCACTGTCACCATGGACACTCTCACCATGGGAACTATCACCATGAACACTGTCACCATGAACACTGTTACTGGGTGCAGTGTCACCATGTGCACTCTCACCGTAAGGAATATCACTGTAAGGAAAGTCACCTTGAGCTATATCACCATGGGCACTGTCACCATTTTGCACTGCCACCATGTGCAGTGTCACCATGGGCAATATCACCATAGGCACATTCACCGTGAGAAATGTGACTGTACAGAATGTCTCTATGGGCACTGGCACAATGGGAATTGTCACTGTGAGCACTGTCACAACGGGCACTATCACCGTGAAAAATCTCACCATGCTAACTGTCCCCATGGGCACTGTCACCGTGAGAAGGGTCACCGTGGGCACTGTCACTGTTGGCACTGTCACCAAGGGCACTGTCATTGTGGGCACTCTCACCATGGCCTCTGCCAGCTTGCGCTCTGTTACCATGAACACTGTAACAATGCCCATTATCACCATGTGCACTGTCACCATGGGCACTAACACCATGAGAACTGCCAGCATGTGCACTGTCCCTATTTAGCACTCTCACCAGGTGAACTACCACCATGGACACTGTCACGATGTGCACTATCACCGTGAGCACGATTACCATGGGCACTGTAACGATGCGCAGTGTCACCATCGGTACTGTCCCCATGGGAACTGCCACCAAGAGCACTGTCAGCACGAGCACTGCCACCTGGGACACTGGTATTATGAGCACTGTCACCTTGAGAACTGTCGCTATGAGAACTGCCACCATGGGTATTTTCAGCATGAGTACTGTCACCATGGGTATTGTCACCATTTGAACTGTCACCATGAGCACTATCACCATGAGCACTCTCACTGTGGTCACTGTCACCATGAGCACTGTCTCCATGGGTACTGGCACAATGCGGACTGGCAACATGAGCCCTGTCACCATGGGCACTATCACTGTGAACACTCTCACCATGGTCACTGTCACCATGGGCACTGTCACCATAGACAATTGCACCATGGGCAATGTCAACATGGGCACTGCCACCATGGGCACTATCACTTTGATCACTGTCACCATGGGTACTGCAACCATGAGAACTGTCACCATGAGTACTGTCTGCATTGGTTGTCACCGTGTGCAATGTCACCATGCGAACTGTCAACATGGGCACTGACACCATTTTTCACTGCCACCATATTCAATGTCACCATTGGCACTATCACCGTGAGAACTGTCACCATGAGTACTGTCATCATGGGCACTGTAACCAAGGGAATGGCCACCATGTGCACTGTTACCATGGTTAGTATCACTGTGAGCACTGTCACCATGGGAACTAACAACATGAGCAATGTCATCATGAGCACTTTCACAATAGGAACTGCCACCATGGGCACTATCATCACGCGGACTCTCACCATGGACACTATAACCATGGGCACTGTCACTGTGAACACTGCCGCCATTGGCACTGTCACCATGAGCACTATTACTGTGAGCACTACCACCGTGAGCACTCTCACCGTATTCACTGTCACCATGTGCACTGTCATTGTGAGCACTGTCACTATGGGTACTGGCACAATGCGGACTGTCACAATGAGTCCTGTCACCATGGACACTATCACCATGAGCACTCTCACTGTGGTCACTGTTACCATGGGCACTGTCACTATGAGCACTGTCACCTTAGGCAATGGCACCATGGGCACCGTCATCATCGGCATTGTCACCATGGACAGTGTCACCATGGGCACTGCCACCATGGACACTATCACTGTGAGCACTGTCACATTGGGTACTGCTACCATGAGCACTGTCAGCATGGGTTGTTACCGTGTGCACTGTCACCATTCCTCATATAGAAACCGTTGCTGCAACAGATACAAAACCTCACCATCGGAGAGAGACCAATTTTTTGTCCGCCACGTCCATGCCCGAGACCTCACAAGAGACAAGCCATCTCTAGGAGAACTTCAAACCCACCAATTTGGGGTCAGATTAAACGAATTGCTGATGACACTGAGAAAGTCGTAACAGACCAGGGAACTACCTTAACACCTGGAAATCTTTTTGTTGCTATGCTTGCTGTATTGGCCTGCTAGGTAACTAGGGGAAATGTTTTGGGTAATTCTTATTGGACTTATCTTCCTGATCCACTGATTTTACAAACTGTAGCCTGGGATAATGAGGGTATACCAGTGTCTACTACTATGCCCAGGTTAATGGGAGGAGCCATAAGCTCCTATCCATATAATAAATTAAAAATAATAATAATTTTACTTTTCAAGGAAAATCAGCGTTCCATCCTATATGTTTTATATTTCCATCAATTAATAATTCTGTAGCCTCTCGTAAGGATGGTTGTATACCGGTTTTTCCTAAAGGACAGCTTACTGCTTCTCCTTCGAGTCAATCTAATAAGAGACTTCTTTGGTCTTTGATTTATCTAGCACCCGGAGAAGATCCAACTTATAATCAACCTTCCTCTCATTCTTTAAATTTCCTCCTTGTAATCCTCCTTAAGGTATTCATACAGGAATACAATCTCCAGAAGACCAATTGGATAGTAACTGGGATGCTGTAGATACCAATACAGGATTTCCTACATGGAATTATTGTATATATTCTTCAAGAATTGATATTCCCATAGAGGATACCACAAAAAAATGTGCATGAGTGGAGTAATCCTGATCCATGTAAGGATTATAGATCTTATTTACAACATCATGCACGTTATGGTTGGAATAATTCATTCATTCCTGCTTCTATGCTTGTTAATAGATGGCACACTGGAGGATGGGTGCCTCCTATCCTAACTATGGCTCAAGATAATATGTATTATGCACAGACCCAGCTTTGGAAAGCTATTGCTGCACCATTGCCAGTTATTCTTCAAAGACTTAAAAATATGGGCATTTATTCTATGCAGGCTTGTGTGTCAGCACCTTATGTATTCTTGGTAGCCCCAAAATATGTGGATCTAAATATTTATCATAATACTTCTGATTCTACATTTTGGACACATTGCTTTGATTGTATTTTGACAAGTTGTATAAATTCCCCTATGAATGTACAAGTTTTAATGATTCTTGAATGACCACCATACATTATGTTGCCTGTAAAATTATCCTCTGCCTGGTATGATGACTTTGGCTTACAAGTTTTGCATGAAACTGAAGTTTTATTACATTCAAAAAGATCGTTACAGCTTTAATTCTAGGAATATCTACATTTATAGCTGTAATAGCATCATTTTCTCTTTCAATAAGTTCCTTAGCTCAACAAGTACATACAGCTCAACATGTAAATGAGCTTTTAAAAAATGTGTCTTTAGCTCTGGCTACTCAGGAAGTTATAGACAGAAAGTTAGAAGCAAAGGTGGCTGCCTTAGAAGAAGCAATTTTACACATAGGGCAAGAATTAACTGTGCTCAAAGTAAGATTAGCTTTGAGGTGTCATAAAAAATATAGATGGATTTGTGTTACTCCTCTAAAAGTGAATGCATCATTATATTCTTGGGAACAAATTCGTACTCATATTATGGGAGTTTGGAACCAAACAGATGTTAGTTTAGACCTTACTAAATTACATCAAGAGATTCATGACATAGGAAATACAAACTTAGATTTATCTCCGACACAGTCTGCTCAGAATTTCTTTTGAAAGTATTAAGTCATTTGTGTCACATACAACCTTATACTCAATGCTCATTAATGGAGGAATCATTGCAGGAGTTGTACTAATTCTGATATTTTTACTTCCAGTCATTGTCAGAATAATTATTAAAAGCATCAAACAACTTTTCGGGGAGCTACCTACTGCACTTTTAAGAAAATGAAAAAGGTGGAGATGTTGGAAGCCATCCTGGAGCCATTGCACCATGACAAAGTCATGGAGCAATAGAAGGCGAAACTGCAAGGCAGTGCCATGCCAGGAAGGTGGACTACAGCTCTGTTGTTATGTTTTATGAAAATAAATTTACATATAGGGGCAATTTTGTGGGGATGTTGCTCCACATGAAAGAAAAATTCCTCTAGGACTTCCCCTCCTGAAACTACAACAGAATGGGAAGTACCCACTAAAGCCCTGGGGAAATGGGTAAAGAATTAAGAGCCTGGCACTAAAGGGATGTTTTTAGAAAAACGCCCTCTAGTATGGAGTTATGGCCATGGGCCAGAGTTCCTGATGACATAAGAAATTTATGGTTCTATTATAAAGGAAGATTAATTATAGAAAAGCAAATGACTAGAGCAGAATTGGTTGTTAGGATAGGGAGAAAACACTGTCTCAGTTGGAGGAAACAACAAGAAAGGGAATGCAGGGTATATTGTAAATATTTTCATGGAACCCTTGTAAAAGGCTGCCCATGCAAGAAGATAAATAGGAACAAGTAGCTCCAACTTTTACAATTAAAATAATCATATAACTGCTTGGCTTGGTTACTAAGAAATAACCTGTGATTAATGGGAACTTGGGGAAATATTTTAATAGGACATCTAGAAACTAGGGGATATTTTTTAAAAACAACCTTTATAGAATATTTTGAGGTTTGATTGTGCTAAGACTGTTTGGCCATGTACCTGGTAATGGAATAAACAACAATATATAAACCTGTGATTGTAAACAATAGAAGAAGAATAAAGAATAAAGACGTGAGAAAGAGAAACATGCAATGCTGATACTTTAAGAAGTGTAATAGAATTATTTCCTTTGCCGACGCTATCCATCCCTCGGGTATCCCTGGACTCATTGGAGCTGGACTCCGGCAAGTGCACATGGTAATACTGCCAATGGTGACAGTGCTCATGGTGATATTGCCCATGGTTGCAGTACCCATGGTGACATTGCTCAAACTGACAGTGCCCATGGTGACACTGTCCACAGTGACCATGCCTAGGATGACTGTGCCCAAGGTGACAGTTACCATGGTGACATTGTCTATGGTGACAATGCTCATGGTGACATTGCCCATGGTGACAGTGACCACAGTAACAATGCTCACGGTGATGGTGCCCATGGTGACATGGCTCATGGTGAGCCTCCGCATTGTGCCAGTGCCCATGGTGACAGTGCTCACAGTGAAAGTGCCCATGGTAACACTGCTTACGGTGACAGTGCCCATGGTGAAAATACCCATGGTGATAGTACTCATCGTGAGAGTGCCCATGGTGGCCATGCCAATGGTGACAGTGCCTATGGTGAAAGTACTTATGATGATAGTACTAACGGTTACAGTGTTCATGGTAATAATGCTCACTGTGGCAGTGTCCACAGTGACAGTGCCCATGGACAGTACTGACAGTGACAGTGTCCATGGTGACAGTTATCACAGTTACAGAGCCCATGGTGACAGTTAACATGGTGAGACTGCTCACTGTGATAATACCAATTCTGACAGTGCTTATAGTGACAAGGCCCATGGCCCCAGTGCCCATTATGACATTGCTCACGGTGATAGTTCTCATGGTGACAGTTCCCATGGTGATAGTATCCATGGTGACAGTCCTCAATGATAAAGGGCCCATGGTGACAGTGCCCAAGGTGATAGTGCACATGGTGGCAGGGCCAAATGGTGACAATGCCCATGGTGACATTGCTTACGGTGATAGTCCTTATGGTGATAGTGCACATGGGGACACTGCACACAGTGACAGTGCTCATGGTGACAGTGCTCATGGTTGCAGTACCCATGGTGACAGTGCTCACAGTGACAGTTCCCATGGTGGCAGTGCCAATGATGACAGGGCCCATGGTGATAATGCCCACAGTGACATTGCCTATGGTGACAGTGCTCATGGTGACAGTGCCCATGGTGACAGTGAACACGGTGAAAGTGTTCACAGTGATAGAGCCCATGGTGACCAGGCTCATGGTGAAAGTCCGCATTGTACCAGTGCCCATGGTGACAGTGCTCATGGTGATAGTGCTCACGGTAACAGTGCTAATGGTGACAGTGCAAATGGTGCCAATACCCATGGTGACAGTACTCATATTGAAACTACCCAAGGTGGCAGTGCTCGTGGTGACAGTGTTCTTGGTGTCAGTTCCCATGGGGACAGTACCGATTGTGACACTGCACATTGTGACAGTGCCCATGGTAACTTTGCTCACGGTGACAGTGCCCATGTTGAAAATGCCCATGGTGAGAGTATTCATCGTAAAAGTTCCCATGGTGGCAATTCTAATAGTGACATTTCTCAGAGTGACAGAGCTCATGGTGACACAACAAATGGTGTCAATACCCATGGTGACTGTACCCATAGTGAAAATACCCATGGTGGCAGTTCTCATGGTGACATTTCTTATGGTAACAGTGCTCATAATAGCAGGGCCCAAGGTGGCAGTGCTCATGGTGACAGTGCTCTTTGTAATATTGTTCACGATGACAGTTCTCATGGTGACAGTGGCCATGGTGATATTACCCCTGGTGGCAGTACTCAATGATAAAGTGTCCAAGGTGACAGTGCCCATGGTGATAGTGCACATGCTGGCAGTGCAAAATGGTGACAGTGTCCATGGTGATATTGTGTATGGTGACATTGCTTAAGGTGATAGTCCTTGTGGTGATAGTGCACATGGTGACAGTGTCTATGGTGATATTTTGCATGGTGACATTGCTTAAGGTGATAGTCCTTGTGGTGATAGTGCACATGGTGACAGTGCAAATGGTGACAATACCCATGGCGACAGTACTCATGGTGAAAATACCCATGGTGGCAGTTATCATAGCGACAATTCTCAGCATGACAGTGCTCATAATAGCAGGGCCCAAGGTGGCAGTGCTCGTGGTGACAGTGCACTTGGTGACAGTTCCCATGGGAACAGAACCGATGGTGAAAACGCACTTTGTGACAGAGCCAATGGTAAGCTTGGTCTCGGGGATATTGCACGTGGTGAGCATGCCCATGGTGACATTGCCCATGGAGACATGGCTCACTGTGACAGTGCCCATGGTGACACTGCTCATTGTGCCAGTGCTCATGGTGACAGTGCGGATGATGACAGTACTTGTGGTGATAGAGTTCACAGTGGCTGTGCTCATGGTGATAGTGCTCACGGAGGAAGTGCCCTCAGTGACACTGCTCATGCTGGCAATGCCCACGGTGATAGATGCATGGTGACAGTGCCCACCATTGCAGTGCAATGGTGAGAGAGCTTAGGGTGACAGTGAAACTGGTGACAGTGCCCACGAAGACAATGGCCATAGTGACAGCACCCATGTGCCAAGGCCCATAGTGACAGTACCCACGGTGACACTGACCATGATGTCAGTGTCCATGGTGATAGTGCCCTTGGTGACAGTGCCCATGGTTACAGTGCTCATGGTGACACTGCCCATGGTGGCAGCGCCGCTGGTGACTGTGCACACCATGAGTATGAACATAATGGCCATGCCAACTGTGACAGTGACCATGGTGACATTATTTATGATGATGCTGCTCACGGTAGCAGTGCTCATCATTATAATGCTCACGGTGGCAGTGCCCCCAGTGACAGTGCCCATGGACAGTGCCAAAAGTGACAGTGCTCATGGTGACAGTGCCCATGGTGACAGTGCCCATGATGACAGTGCCCATGGTGAAAGTGCTTACCTGGAAAGGGCCCATGATAACATTACCCATGGCAGTAGTGCCCCTGGTGACAGTGCCCATAGTGACAGTGCTAATGGTGAGAATGCCCATGGTGACAGCACCCATGTGACAAGGCCCCTGGTGACAGTGCCCACGGTGAAACTGCCCATGGTGACAGTGCCCATGGTTACAATGCTCATGGTGACACTGCCCATGGTGGCAGTGCCCCTGGTGACAGTGCACACCATGAGTATGCATATGATGGCCATGCTAATTGGGACAGTGCCCATGGTGACAGTATTTATGATGATACTGCTCACGGTAGCAGTGTTCATCATAATAATGCTCACGGTGGCAGTGCCCACAGTGACAGTGCCCATGGACAGTGCCGAAAGTGACAGTGCCCATGGTGACAGTTCTCACAGTGACAGGGTCCATGGTGACACATACCACAGTGAGACTGCTCATGGTGATAGTGCCCATTGTGACAGTGCTCATAGTGACAAGGCCCATGGCGCCAGGGCCAATCATGTTATTGCTCATGGTGATAGTTGTCATGGTGACAGTGCCCATGGTGATATTACCCATGGTGAGAGTACTCAATGATAAAGTGCCCATGGTGACAGTGCCAACAGTGACAGTGCTCTTTCTGACAGTTCTCATGGTGATACTGCCCATGGTGAGAGTGCACAGGGTGATACTGCCAATGGTGACAATGCTTATGTTGACAGTGCTCATTGTTGCAGTGTCCATGGTGACATTGCTCAAACTGACAGTGCCCATGGTGGCAGTGGTCCTGGTGACAGTGTCCACGGTGATAATGCTCGTGGTGATACTGCCCTTGGTGACACAGTGCTCATGGTGAAATTGCCTTTGGAGAGAGTACCCATGTTGACAGTACCCTTGGTGACGTGCTCATGTTGACAGTGCTCACAGTGATAGTGTCCATGGTGAGATTGCTCATGGTGACATTGCTTAAGGTGATATTCCTTGTGGTGATACTGCTCATGTTGACAGTGCAAATGGTAACAATACACGTGGTGACAGTACTCATGGTGAAAATGCCCATGGTGGCAGTTCTCATAGCGACAGTTCTCATAGTGACAGTGCTCATAATAGCAGGTCCCAAGGTGGCTGTGCTCGTGGTGACAGTGCTCATGGTGACAGTGCGCTTGGTGGCAGTACCCATGGGAAAAGTACCCATGGTGACACTGCACATTGTGACAGTGCCAATTGTAACCTTGCTCTCGGTGATAGTGCACATGGTGATATTGCCCATGGTGGCAGTGCCCATGGTGCCAGTGTCCACAGTGACAGTGCCCATGCTAACAGTTCCCATGGGGATAGAGCCCATGGTGACAATGCACATGGTGATACTGCCAATGGTGAAATTTCTCATGGTTGCAGTACCCATGTTGACAGTGCTCAAACTGACTGTACCAAAGGTGGCAATGCACATGGTGACAGTACCCACAGTGACAGTGCCCATGATGACAGTGCCCTAGGTGCCAATGGTGACATTGCCTATGGTGACACTGCTCATGGTGACATTACCCATGTTGACAGGGCTCATGGTGAGAGTCCACATTGTGCTAGTACCCATGGTGAGAGTGCTCAGAGTGAAAGTGCTCACGGTAATAATGTTCACGTTGACAGTGTCCATGGTGAAAAAAACATGGTGACAGTTCTTATGGTGACAGTGCCTAAGTTGAAAATGCTCATAGTGACAGTGCTCATGGTGACAGTGCCCATGGTGATATTACCCATGGTGACAGTACTCATGGTAAAAGTGCCCATGGTGACACTGCACATAGTGGGAGTGCAAAATGGTGACAGTGCCCATGGTGATATTGCTCATTGTGACATTGCTTATGGTGATAGTCTTACAGTCATAGTGTGTATGGTGAAACTGCACAAAGTGACAATGCTCATGGTGACAGTGTTCACGGTGATAGTGCCGATGGTGAATGTGCCCATGGTGACAGTGCCCATGGTGACAGTACCTAAGGTGAGAATTCCCATGGTGAGAGTGTTCATGGTGATATTGCCCATGGTGACAATACCCAGGGTGTCCTGCCTAAGGTGACAGTGATCATGGTGACACTGCTCATGTGGACAGTGCCATAAGTGACAGTGCTCATTGTGTCAGTGCTCATGGTGACCGTGCTCATGGTGACAGTGCCCATGGTTACAGTGCTTATGGTGATAGATGTCAGGGTGACCATGCCCATGGTGAAAGTGCCCACGCTGAAAAAGCCCATGGTGATACTTCCCATTGTGACAGTGCTTACGGTGAAAGGGCCAATGGTGACAGTGCCGAAGATCACAGTGCCCATGGTGACAGTGCTGATGTTGACAGTGCCCATGGTGACATCGCTCAGTGTGACAACGCCCATTGTGACAGTGCTCATGGTGACCGTGCTGATGCTGACAGTGCCGATGGTGATAGTGCCAATAGTGAGTGCTCACGGTGAAACTGCACATGGAGACACTGCCCATGTTGATAGTGCTCATCGTGACAACCCTTTGGAGGAAGTGTCAATGGTGAGAGTCCCCGTGGTGACAGTTCTCATGGTGAAAGTGACCCTGTTGAAATTGCTCATGGTGAGAGTGCTCATGGTGACTGTGCTCAAGGTGATAGTCTCCATGTTGACAGTGCCCATGGTGACTGTTCTAACAGTGACAGTGCCTATGGTGATAATGCTCTTAGAGACAGTGCTCATGGTGAGATTACCCATGGTGACAGTGACCACGGTGACTGTTGTCACCATGATAGTGCCCATGGTGATTCTGTTCATGGTGACAGTCTGCATGGAGGCTGTGCCTGTGGTGACAGTGCTCAGGGTGATAGTGCTCACGGTGATAGTACTCACGTTGACAGTGCCCAGGGTGACAATAACCACGGTGCCATTTATCATGGTGAAAGTGCCCATGGTGGCAGTTCTCATAGTCACAGTTCTCATGACAGTGCTGATGGTGGCAGTGCTCGTGGTGAAAGTGCTCTTGGTGACAGTGCTGATGGTGGCAGTGCCCATGGTGAGACTACCGATGGTGACACTGCCCCTGGTGACACTACACATGGTCATGGTGCATCTGGTGGCAGTGCAAAATAGTGAGAATTCCCGTGGTGATATTGCTCATGGTGATAGTGCCCATGGTGAGATTGCCCATGGTTACAGTGCTCATGGTGACAGTGCCCATGGTGACATTGTTTAATGTGATAGTCCTTGAGGTGGTAGAGCACATGGTGACACTGCCCACTGTGACAGTGCTCTTGTGGACAGTGCTTACAGTGATAGTGCCATTGTTAGAAGTTCCCATCGTGAAAGTGCCCATGGTGACAGTTTGTAAGGTGAGAGATGTCACAGTGGCAGTGCTCATGGTGAAAGTGCCCATTGTGACAGATCTCATGGTGACAGTGCCTATAGTTATAGTGTCCATGGTGACAGTACTAACAGTGAAATTTTCCATGGGGACACTGCCATGGTGACAGTGCCCATGGTCACAACACTCACGGTGATAGTGCTCACGGTGACATGGCCCATGGTGACAGTGACCACAGTGACAGTTCTAATGGTAATAGTGTCCATGATGACAGTGCTCATGGTGACAGTCCACATTGTGCCAGTGCCCAAGGTGACAGTCCTCACAGTGACAGTGCCCTAAGTCACAAGACCCATGGTGACAGTGCCCAGTCTGACAGTTCTCATGTTGAATAGTGCCCATGGTGACAGTGCACATGGTGATACTGAGAATGGTGACAGTGCTTATGGTGGCAGTGGTAATGGTTGCAGAACCCATGGTGATAGTGCTGAAACTGACAGTGCCCTTGGTGATACTGCCCATGGTGAGTGTGCTCACGTTAATAGGGCCCATGGTGGAAGTTCCCATTGTGAAAGTGCTCATGGTGACCATGCCCATGTTGGTAGTTCCCACGGTGACAGTGCTCATGGTGATAGTGACCACGGTAACAGTGCACATGGTAGCTGTGCCCTGGGTGACAGTGCCCATGATGACAGTACTCATGGTGACAGTGCTCACGGTGATAGTGCCTATGGTGACAGTGCACATTGTGGTCGTGCGTATGGTGGCAGGGAAAAATGGTGACAGTGCCCATGCTGACAGTTCTCATGGTGACAGTGCACACAGAGACAACCCATGCTGACAGTGCTCATGGTAGCAGTACCCGTGTTGATACAGCTCACAGTGATAGTGCCCATGGTGACAATGCCCATGATGACAGTGCCCATGGTGACAGTGCCCACAGTGTCATTTCCTATGGTGACAGTGCTCACAGTGACAGTACCCATGGTAACAGTGACCACAGTGAGAGTGCTCATAGTGATAGTGTCCATGATGACAGGCCTCATTGTGACAGTGCGCATTGTGCCAGTACCCATAGTGAAAGTGCTCACCGTGACAGTGTCCATGTTGATAGTGACCATGGTGAGAGTGCTCACGGTGGTAGTACTCACAGTAATAGTGTACATGGTGACAGAGCTGGTGGTGACAGTGCTCACAGTGACAGTGCCCATGGTGATAGTGCCCATGGTGAGATTCTGCATGTTGATAGTGCCCATGGTGGAAGTTCCCATTGTAAAAGTGCTCATGATGACATTGCCCATGTTGGTAGTTCCCATGGTATGAGTGCTCACGGTGATAGTGACCATGGTAACAATGCACATGGTGGCAGTGCCCTTGGTGACATTGCCCGTGATGACAGGGCTCATGGTGACAGTTCTCATGGTGATAGTGCCCACGGTGACATTTCACATGGTGGCAGTGAAAAATGGTGACAGTGCCCATGTTGACAGTTCTCATGGTGACAGTGCACACGGTGACAACCCATGCAGACAGTACTCAAGGTGACGGTTCTCTTCATTGCATTACCCATGGTGACAGTGCTCACAGTGATATTGCGCATGGTGGCAGTGCCCATGGTTAAAGTGCCCATGGTGACACTGCCAATGATGACAGTGCCCATGGTGACAGTGCCCATGGCGTCATTGCCTATGGTGACAGTGCTCATGGTAACAGTGCCCGTGGTGACAATGAACATGGTGAGAGTGCTCACAGTGATAGTGCCCATGGGGACAGGGCTCATGTTGCCAGTCCGCATTGTGCCAGTACCCATGGTGACAGTGCTCATGGTGACAGTGACTGCAGTGAGACTGCTCACGGTGATAGTGCTCACAGTAATAGTGCTCATGGTGACAGAGCAAATGGTGACAATACCCATGGAGACAGTCCTCATAATGACACTTTTCATGGTGACAGTGCTCATATTAGCAGTGCACAAGGTGGCAGTGCTCGTGGTGACAGTGCTAATGGTGACAGTGCTCTTGGTGGAAGTTCCCATCGGGACAGTACTGGTGGTGACACTAAGCATTGTTACATTGCCCATGGTAACCACGCTCACGGTGATAGTGCACATCGTGACAGTGCCCATGGTGTTAGTTCACCTGGTGACAGTGCTAAGTAGTGACAGTGCACATGCTGACAGTGCTCATGGTGAGAGTGCCCATGGTGACAGTGCACACAGTGAAAATGGGCATTGTTACAGTGTTCATGGTGACAGAGCCCAAGATGGCAGTGGCCATGGTGACAGTGCCCACAATGACAGTGCCCATGGTGACAGTGATGACAGTTACAGTGCCCATGGTGACACTTCTCATGGTGACAGTGCCCAAGGGGACAGTTAGCATGGTGAGATTTCTCACGGTGATAGTGCCCATTTTGACAGTGCTCACAGTGACAATGCCCATGGTGCCAGTGCCCATAGAGACATTCTGCATGGTCACATTTCTAACGGTGAAAGTTCCTATGGTGATATTACCCATGGTGACACTGCACATGGTGGCAGTGCAAAATGGTGACATTGCTCATGGTGACTTGCCTTACGGTGATAGTCCTTATGGTGAGAGCGTGCATGGTGACACTACACACAGTGACAGTGTTCATGGTGACAGTGTTCACGGTGATAGTTCCCATGGTGAGAGTGTCCATGGTGACACTGCCCATAGTCACAATTCTCACGGTGTAGTGCTCACAGTGACAGTGCCCATGGTGAAAATACCCAGGGTGAAAATACCCAGTGAGACAGTGCTCATGGCGATAGTGTCCATGGTGACAGTGCCCATGTTCACAATTCTCACAGTGATAATGCCTATGGTGAGAATACCTAGGGTGGCAATACCCATGGTGACAGTGCCCATGGGGTCATGCCCATGGTGATGGTGCTCATGGTGACAGTGCTCATGTTGGCAGTGCCATAAATAACAGTGCTCATTGTGGCAGAGCTCATGGTGACCATGCTCATGGTGACAGTGCCTACGTTTACAGTGTTTATGGTGATAGATGTCACGGTGTCATTGCCCACAGTGACAGTGCCCACTCTGACAAAGCCCATGCTGATACTTCCCATTGTGACAGTGCCCACAGTGACAGTGCCCGTGGTGACAGCACCTAGGGCAACAAGGCCCGTGGTACCAGTGCTCACGGTGACAGTGTCCATGGTGACATTGTCGATGGTGAGAGTGCCAATACTGACAGTGCTCATGGTGAAACTGCCCATGGAGACATTGCCCATGGTGATAGTGCTCATGGTGACAACCCCACGGTGACACTGCCAATGGTGATAGTCCCTGTGTTGACACTTCTTTCGTTGAATGTGACCATGGTGACATTGATGATGGTGGCAGTGCTCATGGTGACAGTGCTCAAGGTGATGGTCTCCATGTT